>NW_026522057.1:17435000-27435000 GCF_021234435.1 Artibeus jamaicensis | reverse complement strand
GAAGGGAAGGGGGAGAACGGGGGGAAAAGGTACAAGGAATAAGTAGCATAATTGGTAGGTACAAAGTAGACAGGGGGAGGTTCAGATTAATACAAGAAATATAGAAGCCAAAGAACCTACATGGATGACCCATGGACATGAACCCAGTGGGGGGGGCAATGGGGGGGAGCGTGTGGATGAGAGGAGGGTGCAGGGCAAAGGGGAATAAAGGGAAAATGGAACAACTGTAATAGCATAATCATATATATATATAGTAAAAGATGATATAAAAGTCATATAGTCCTGGCCAGTGTGGCTCAGTTGGTTGGAGCATTGTCCCGTAACCAAAAGGTCACCAGTTCAATTCCTGGTCAGGGCACGTGCCTGGGTCGTGGGCTCCACCCACCATCGGGGCCCCCGGGTGGGGGGCAGCCGATTTCTCACATCAATGTTTCTCTCGCCCTTCCCCTCTCTCTTGAATGAGAATAAAATAAACCTTTAAAAATTAAAAGAGGGTGATACAAAAAACAATACCCCTAGCATTCCTATACACAAACCCTGACTTCTTACAAAATAAGATGAGAGAGAACGTTGGGTAAAGCAGCAAAGGAAAGGGACTCTCCCGTAAAAATCAGGGGGGGACGTCCCAAGTCATGTGCCAGACCCGGGCGAAGAGGCAGCTGCCCAGCGGAAGAGACACAGGCTCTGCGTGGGTCTGGGGCCTGCGTGGGTCTGGGGCCTGCCCCCGTCAATGGCGGGACACTGGCCATGTGCTCGGCTTCCCCAAAACTCAGCCACCTCTTCTGGCAAACACCGCCGTCCACCCCGGGGTCACCCACGTGTGTGGCTGTGAGCCCGGGGCCTGCGCCTGGGTCTCGGCCAGGCTGGTGCTGGGGTTGGGAGGACAGGAAGGGCTTAGCTTTGACTGTATACTCTTCTGTACTGATTCTTTTTTAAAAACATGTTATTTATTTATTTTTAGAGATAGGGGATGGGAAGGAGAAAGAGTGGAAGAGTGGCAATGTGTGGTTGCCTCTCATGTGCCCCCTACTGGGGGCCTGGCCTGCAACCCAGGCATGTGCCCTGACTGGGAATCGAACCAGCAACCCTTTGCTTCACAGGCCCGAGCTCAATGCACTGAGCCACACCAGCCAGGGCTGTTTTTCTTGTTTGTGTGTTAAAATACACATAACAGAAACATCCATTGATGAGAGAGAAACATCCATTGGTTGCCTCTCATATGAGCCTTGACCAAGGACCAAACCTACAACCTAGATATGTGCGCTGACTGGGAATCGAACCCATGACCTGATGGGATGATGCTCCCATGAATTGAGCCACGCTGGCCAGGGCCAGATGTTTGGTGTCTTAACTGTGAGACTGCATTGCTTCGCTCACTTATTAATAAGTTGTATCTCAAATCTGAGATTTAGAGTCCAAACCAGCAATTGTCTTCAGAAGGGGTAGGGAACTGACCAGGACCGTGAATGGGACAGGTCAGAATGAATAAAAGGGGGACCTGAAATGTAACGGCCCAGAAGGACAGCCCGGGACGAAAGAAGGAAGTTCTACAGCAAAACTGTTAAACAAATGGACTCAGTGTCGGGTCCCAGCACAGGGAAATGTGAGGGGTGGTGGCCAGGGTGCTGGGCCGTGGAGATGCTCGGCCCCGCCCCGGGATGCACAGAGCTGGGCTGCAGGAGGCGGCACTTCGGGAGGTGAGGGGGGCGAACCGGCTGGCGCTTGCCGGTTCCCTGAGGCCATAGAAGGCAGCAAGTGGGGACAGAAGGAAGGACCTGACTCTTACAGCCCTGCTGTTGCCTGGAGGCTCGACTGCCCAGAGCACTGGCCACCCTGCTGGGCCACCCTTGGTCATAGTTAGGGGTGACTCTGTTAATGGTGGTCGTGCTGGAGGACGATGTCACTGGGCGAGCGGGGCTGGGCAGCCACGCGAATTCCAGCATGCACACGTGTCGAAGATCGCCGTGTTCATGTGAAGCTGGGGGTCCGGGGGGCCGGAGGGGAGGTGTGACCCGGTGTGGGCATGTGACCCAGTGTAGACTGTCACTTTGGGCATCCCTGAAAGGGTATCTAGAAAGTGGGGTACAAGGTGGGCGAGCGGTCATCACACCCTGGCAGAGGCCCCGAGGGCGGGGTGGGGGTCCCCCAGGGGCCCCTCGGAATCCCACTCTCCTCCTCGCTCTGTTGGGGTCTCGCTGGGACAGAGTGTGCACCCGGGTCCTTGGAGTGGGTTTGGTCCCTGGGGAACCACCTTCCCCGCGGCCTCCCTCCCCAGCCCGCTGCTCTCCCCAGGTCTCGGAGGCGGCTTCGGGTACGTGGTCGGGGGCGTCCACTGGGACAGGACCGGCTTCGGCAGAGCCCTGGGTGGGCAGCTGCGCGTCATTTACATCTTCACCGCGGTCATCCTGAGTGTCACCACCGTCCTCACCCTGCTCAGCATCCCTGAGAGGCCCCTGCGGCCTCTGGGTGAGAAGAGGCCGGCCATGAAGAGCCCCAGCCTGCCGCTGCCGCTGTCCCCGCCCGTCCCGGGCCAGGAGGGTGCTGGTGACACCGGGCCCTGTCCCTCGGACAACGGCCTGTATGCCAGCTTCTCCAGCCCCATCTCCCCACTCAGCCCCCTCACGCCCAAGTACGGCAGCTTCCTCAGCAGGGACACCTCCCCGACAGGGCTCAGCGCCTTCGCCTCGTCCTTTGCCACCTCCAACATTGACAGTGTCCTCATTGACTGCTTCACGGGCAGCCAAGACAACTACCTGGCCCTCCCGGGCAGTGTCCCGAGGCCGGCCATCAGCGTCAGCTTCCCCCGGGCCCCCGATGGCTTCTACCACCAGGACTGTGGCCTCGGGGAGAGACGGGAGGTGGCCCTGATGACCAGCAGTGACGGGGACGTGCTGAGGGTGGGCTCCCTGGACACCTCCAAGCCACGATCGACTGGCATCCTGAAGAGACCCCAGACCTTGGCCCTCCCAGACGCAGCTGGAGCAGGTGGTCCCGACACCAGCAAGAGAAGGAACGTGACCTTCAGCCAGCAGGTAAAAAGTGGGGGGGCAAGGGTCAGAGGGCACTGTGTGGTATTGCCCCCTCGTCAGTTAGATGGCAAAGGGAGATTGCTGATCTGGAAAGAGATTCCCGGCCATCCCGGGGGTGGCAGAGGCCCTTGGATCCGGAGAGACTAGCCTCAGGGACCTTTGGGTCGAGAGCAGAATCGGGGCGTGGCGGGCACTTTCCAACACTGTCACATTTGCCAGATGGTCCCGGAGAGTTGGTTACAACACTGCGTATTTTGGTAGTTTCTGGCATTTTCTCGTAACATCCACTGCCCACCTTGGTCTCGGCGCCACCATCTTCCTGAAAGGCAGAATGGAGGAGAACCCTGGCTGGCGCCTGGGGTCCCTGCCTCTGTCCCACCCTCGTGGCTCACCTTAGCCACGAGGAGCCATCAAACTCTGGACGTGCCAGGGCAGGGTGCGGCACGTTCTGGAAGGCAGAGAACCTTCCAGGAGGCTGCTTGTGTAGTACGCAGTTTCCACAGCCTTGGCTGGAGGGTTGACGTCATAGCTCCGTGGCCTGCCTGCCCTCGGGTCCCAGGATGAGGAAATTTCAGAGAGAACTCGAAGTTTCCAGAGTGGGAACCCTCTGACACCATGTTCCAGCAGCGTGGGCCCCAGGGAGGCGCTTCTGAGGGCCAGTGACCCTGAGGCTGGGCTGAGGACACGTGGGTAACAGGAGCCCAGGGGCTATGTCTCCCTATGAAACCAAAGCTGCCCCCACCCAGGCCCTTGGACAGCCGGGTCCTCAGTCAGGTGTCCCCTCTCTGTGCCTGGGAAGACCCTTGATTTCATGGGAAATTAACTGGAGATGCTCTGAGGGGGCTGTTCATTTTCTCTTCATTGTGATTTTTTTTGTTTTTTAAATATATTTTATAGATTATGCCATTACAGTTGTCCCATTTCCCCCCTGCACTCCCCTCCCCCCTGCATGTCCCCTCCCACCCACATTCCCTCCTTTAGTTCATATCCATGTGTCATACTTACAAATTCTTTACCTTCTCCATTTCCGTACTGTTCTTACCCTCCCCCTATTTTCTACCTACCATTTATGCTACTTATTCCCTGTACCTTCCCCCCACCCCCGCTCACTCCTCCTCCCTTGTTGATAACCCTCCATCTGATCCCCATTTCTGTGGTTCTGTTCCTGTTCTAGTTGTTTGCTTAGTTTTTGTTTCAGATGTGGTTGTTAATAACTATGAGTTTGCTATCCTTTCACAGTTCATATTTTTTTTATCTTCTTTTTCTTAGATAAGTCCCTTTAACATTTCATATAGTAAGGGCTTGGTGATGATGAACTCCTTGAACTTGACCTTATCTGAGAAGCATTTTATCTGCCCTTCCATTCTAAATGAAAGCTTTGCTGGACAGAGCAATCTTGGATGTAGGTCCTTGCCTTTCATGACTTGGAATACTTCTTTCCAGCCCCTTCTTGCCTGCAAGGTCTCTTTTGAGAAATCAGCTGATAGTCTTGTGGGAAGTCCTTTGTAGGTGACTGTCCCCTCATCTCTTGCTGCTTCTAGGATTCTGTCCTTCATTTTAATCTTGGCTAATGTAATGATGATATGCCTTGGTGGGTGTGTTCTTCCTAGGGTCCAACTTCTTTGGGACTCTCTGAGCTTCCTGGATTTCCTGGAAGTCTATTTTCTTTGCCAGATTGGGGAAGTTCTCCTTCATTATTTGTTCAAATAACTTTTCCACTTCTCGCTCTTCCTCTTCCCCTTCTGGTACCCTTATAATTAGGGTGTTGGAATGTTTAAAGATGTCCTGGAGGTTCCTAAGCCTCTCCTAATTTTTTTGAATTCTTGTTTCTTCATTCTTTTCTGTTTGGTCATTTTTTTCCTCCTTCTGGTCCACTCCTTTGATTTGAGTCCCAGTTTTTGTTCTATCACTATTGGTTCCCTGTACATTTTCCTTTATTTTACTTAGCATAGCCTTCATTTTTTTCATCTAATTTGTGATCAAATTCAACCAATTCTGTCAGCATCCTGATCACCAGGGCTTTGAACTGTGCATCTGATAGGCTGGCTATCTCTTTGTTGCTTAGTTGTATTTTTTCTGGAGCTTTGATCTGTTCTTTCATTTGGGCCATTTTTTTTTTATTGATTATGCCATTACATTTGCTCTATTCCCCCGCTCCATTCCCCTCCACCCTGCATGCCCCTCCCCCACCATTTCCCCCTTTAGTTCATGAACATGTGTCTCAAATTCTTTAGATTCTGTATTTCCCCTACTAATCTTACCCTCCCCCTATCTATTTTCTATCTACTGTCTATGCTACTTATTTTCTGTACCTTCTCCCCCCTTCTCCTCCTCCCACTCCCCTGTTGCTAACCCTCCATGAGATCTTCATTTCTATGGATCTGCTCCTGATCTAGCTGTCCTCTTAGTTTGCTTTTGTTTTAGGTGTGGTTGTTAGTAACTGAGTTTGCTGTCCTTTCACTGTTCATCTTTTTTATCTTCTTTTTCTTAGGTAAGTCCCTTTAACATTTCATATAATAAGGGCTTGGTGATGATGAACTCCTTGAATTTGGTCTTATCTGAGAAGCACTTTATCTGTCCTTCCATTCTAAATGAAAACTTTGCTGGGTAGAGCAATCTTGGTTGTAGGTCTTTGGTTTTCATGACTTGGAATACCTCTTTCCAGACCCTTCTTGCCTGTAAGGTCTCTTTTGAGAAATCAGCTGACAGTCTGATGGGAAATCCTTTGTAGGTGACTGTTCCCTTAGCTCTTGCTGCTTCTAGGATTCTCTCTTTCATTTTCATCTTGGCTAATGTAATGATGATGTGCCTTGGTGTGTTCCTTCTTGGGTCCAACTTCTTTGGGACTCTCTGAGCTTCCTGGATTTCCTGGAAGTCTATTTCCTTTGCCAGTTTGGGGAAATTTTCCTTTATTATTTGTTCAAATAAGTTTTCCACTGGTGGCTGTGCCTTTCCCCCTCCTGGTACCCCTATAATTCGGATGTTGGAGCGTTTAAAGATGTCCTGGAGGTTCCTAAGCTTTTCCTCATTTTTCTGAATTCTTATTTCTTCATTCTTTTCTGTTTGGTCATTTTTTCCTTCCTTCTGGTCCACTCCCTTGATTTGAGTCCCAATTTTCTTTCCATTACTATTGGTTTCCTTTGTATTACCATTCATTTCAATTAGTTTAGCTTCCATATGTTTCTCTAATTTGTGACTAAAATCAACCAGTTCTGTAAGGATCCTGATAACCAGTGTTTTGAACTGTGCATCTGAAAGACTGGCTATTTCTTCATCGCTTAGATCTGTGGGTTCTGGGGCTCTGAGTTGTCCTAGAGCCATTTTTGGTCTATTTGTGCTGTTAAGTAAGCGGAGCGAAGCCTTAGTTGTTTACCAGGACGGGGCGACCCAGGTCGCTGGTTTGTGACGCTGTGTGTGGGGGCATGGTCAGAGAGGGAGCAATGGCGGTCCTCTCCGCTAGCCCAGCCCGTCCAGTCACACTACTCGCCCTGGGCTTGTTTATCTGATCGGAATTGTGCGAGCCTGCTGCCCCGCGCAGGCTTCCCTTCTCACTGGTTTCTCGGCACCCAGATGCGCGCGACCGACCGAGGCAGCCCGCCGCGCCTCTTCCCTGTGCGCTCCGGTAGCCAGCCCGCGATCAGCGCCGCGCACCACCTGTTCGGGGATTTTTTCTTGCCAACCTGCTCCGCTGCTGGTTTCGCTTCTCTTACCGGTTTAGCTGAGTATTTAGTTGTCTTTGGACTCTGTATTTTTGATTTTCTGCGTGGCTTGGTTGTGATTGTTGTGAAAAATAGTTGTTCTTAGATTTGGTTGTGCACAGAGGCAAGGTGGTTCCTCCACCTACGTCTCCATCTTGGCGGAAGTCTGTTTTGTTTTGTTTTGACGCACCTGTTACATATGAGGGGGCGGAGCCTTAGGTATTTGCCTGGGTGGGTCAACCCAGTTGCTGTGTTGTGATGCTGTATGTGGGGGTGGGGTCCAAGAGGGAAGAGTGGCACTTGCTCCTCTCTCTGCTGGATTTCAGTCCCTTCCACTGTTTCCCCCAAGCAAACTGGGCCCTTCTGATGCGGGTTCCTGGGTGGGTGGATTTATCCTGTGGGTCTCTCCAGTGAACTCTCCTGTGAGGCTGGGAGCCTCTCCTGGCACCTCAACCCCCACAGATGTTTTCAATTGGTGCTTTTAGGCTTTATTTCCTGGTGCTGGGACCCTGGTTTGCATGGTCTGTCTTGCTCCCCAGTTTTGCCTGGTTTATCTGCGCATAAATGTGGGACTGCCCGGCCCACCAGCCGCCTTGCACGCCGCACCCCTCCACGATCTGCTGCCTCACTGGGTCTGCTGCTGCCACCCTGTGCTGGGGGTCTGCCAGCCACCACTTTTTTTTGCTATGACCCCTCTCTGCCCCTCCTACTGGTGTAGATGAATGTATCTTAACTCCTTGGTTGTCAGACTTCCATACAGTTCACTTTTCTGGCAGTACTAGTTGTTATTTTGTTTCTAAATTGTCCTTATTTTGGTTGTGTGAGGAGGCACAGTGTGTCTACCTGCACCTCCATCTTGGCTGGAAGTCCCATTGTGAAATTCTTAAGCGTGGCTGTTGCTTTTCCCTGGTGCATGGTGGCCTGCTGGGCCTAGTGCCATTGTCGTCACCTCTTAACCCTGATTGTCAGCTCACATCCAGGAAGGGTGTGTGATTGTCCTCACAGGAAGTACCGAGGCTGCCATGGGCACCCCATATGCTCAGACCTGGGACGGGTCAGAAGAACTGGAAATAACTGGAGGGTTAGGAAGTCCTGTTTTTGTCACAGCACAGAGATTTCTGCAGGTGCTGAGCCCAGGGCCCCTTGTTCTTGGTGACCTGAGAGCAGGCACTGAGGCTCTCAGCCAACCCTGGGTCGTTGTCATCCTGTCCTGGTCCCAAATATTCAAACTAGCTTGTACACACGGGTCATTAGTTGAAAGTCTGAACTACATTTTTATGTTTGGTTAACAATGTCCTTTAAAAATTTTTTATTCTCAATAGTGCGATTTGTGAATTAGTTCTCAGAGGAAAGTAAAAACCCTGAGCTAAATGGAAACGCCTCTGGGCTCAGGTGTGATATTGCAGTCTTTCTCCGTGACAGCAGCTGACCTTGAACCAGACTGTGGGCTGTTTCCTTCCTCTTTCCATTCCGCCTGGGGTCCCCAGGTGCTGACACAGCCCAGGGTCCCTCCGAAGCCAGAGCAGTGTCTCCTCTTTATGCCCGAGTCACCTGCCGTCAGCATGATGCACTCACCTGGCTGGAGTCTGCCCTCCAGCCAAGCAGTGGTCGCAGATGGAGGTGTGCGAGTCAGCGAGCAGCTCTGCTGGCGGAATGTGCTCGTGAGCCCCGGAAGCAGGGTAGCCTGCTGGGTTGTTTCCATTCCGTGGGTGGGGGGGCGGGGGAGGTGTCTGGGTGCCTGCAAGCCCTCACCAGGGCCCCAGGTAAGTGTGTCTGCTCCCTGCAGGTGCTCCCTGGGCCCCAGACTGCTGTGTGGACAGGTTCCCCCGTCACCTGAAATCAGTCTTTCACACCCTTCTCTGATGGAAAAGAAGGGACTTCACACAAAGTCTGACCCAGGTTCTGTTGATTTCACATTTGGCAAGTTACCAATTTACTCCCTGCAGACAGAACCTGTGTCCTGGGGCCCTGAAGCGGCCCCACCTGAGATGCAATTCCATTCCCAGCGACTCCAAGCCCTTAAAACCACTTCTGTCCGGGTGACGTGTGCTGCTGGGCCTGCACCGTCGGGAGCGTAGACCTGTGCGGCCCTGTGTGTGTGTGTGTGTGTGCTTCCGGGTCAGCAGAGTTCGGGGCTCTGACTCAGGGCTTTGGGGCTCCCTTCACAGGTGGCAAACATCTTACTGAACGGCGTGAAGTATGAGAGCGAGCTGATGGGCTCCAGCGAGCCCCTGGGGCAGCCGCTGTCCCTGAGGCACCTCTGTTCCACCATCTGCCACATGCCCAAGGCGCTGCGCAACCTGTGTGTCAACCACTTCCTGGGTGAGCTCTCGGCACAGCCTCCCTGTGCATCCCTGTCCCGGCCGGGGTCGCGTTGCGTGGTGGCGACAGGGCTGCTGGACCCAGGGGTCTTCCACAGACCACCTTCTGGGATGTCCCCACTTTCAGTTAGCTCCCAGATACTTCCAAGGGCCAGTGGGGTGTGGGGCTGCCCAGAGGGCTGTTCTCTGGGAAGGTGGGAGAGGCGCCTGCGCCAGGTGGCCCGGATAAAAGCAGACAAGAGGCCAGGCACCTGGGTCTCCAGAGCCTGAAACCTCATTACCAAAGACTCTCGGACAACTCAGTTACAGGACAGATGTCCCTTTCCCGCCGGTGGGCCTGGTGTCTTAAGCCATTTTCGGCCTCATGTACAGCCAGGACAGACACACGTGCCCGCATGTCCAGTGCTGCTCTTGTGTTCACGAGGCCTGGCCTCTGAATTACTATGGGGAAGCCCCAACTTGAGCCGCATGCCCTTCGGTATCTCCGCTGCCGGGTTATGGAACGTCCGAGGGTGACTAAGAAGTTGAGAGAATCCAGGGCTCTCAAACATCGTGGGGTATAAATCAGGATGACTTTCTAGGAGGCATTTTGCCAACAGGCAAGAATCTTAAAAATGTCCACAACAGGCGCCCCGGTGATCCTGTTTGGCATTCTTTGCGAAGACGTCGTCAGAGAGTATATCAGGAGTGTGTGTGCAAGGCATTTGTCCCAGCGTGATTTGTCCCAGCCAGAGATGGGAGTGGGGGAGGTACAGACGCCCAGCCACGGGAGAGGGGCTAAGTGGATTATGTGAGCCCACACTGCAAGGTATTCATTCTGCTGCCAGGAAAACGGGGCTGCTTGAGAATGCCGAATGGCGTAGGAAGTCGGGCATGATAATCACTGGGGTTCAAGAGGGCCGATACATACACCCTGTTCCTGTACCGAAGGAGAGACTGATGGGGAGGGAACGCAGAGGGAGAAATCACTGCGGCGTAATGGGTAATAAAGCACATGGGATCTGTAGCTACATTTGCGCAGCCTTAAGTATCTTCTCGATTACATGCCCTCCCCCACCCCCCACCCCCGTGGCTGGAGCCTCCCAGGCATTTTCTTGTCTTAGGAGGAGGAGGGGCTCAGCATTCCCCGCTGCAATAATGCTCAAAGAACGGAGTACACAGAACCTTCGTGCAACGAAGCCTGTGTAAGAATAGGCATTTGCTTTAAAAAAAAAAAAAAAAAAAAAAAGACTGCTGGGAAACCTACAAAATTTTAACTGAGGTAAAGTGCTCTCTGGGTGGTGAGGCTAGATGGTTCCCAGTTTGGAATCTACGGCGCCTCTTTGAGAAGCAGTCAAAAACGACGGTCGGTGTGAGTGGGGCCCGCTCACCGTCTGCCCCTCCGGTCATGGCTCTCTGCCCCTCCCAGGCTGGCTCTCGTTCGAGGGGATGCTGCTCTTCTACACGGACTTCATGGGCGAGGTGGTGTTTCAGGGAGACCCCAAGGCCCCGCACGCGTCGGAGGCGTATCAGAAGTACAACAGTGGCGTCACCGCGGGCTGTTGGGGGATGTGCATTTACGCCTTCAGCGCTGCCTTCTACTCAGGTACCGCGCGGGCAAGACGAGGGTTGCGCCCCTCTCGGGAGCTCTGAGGGCCCTGGAGTGGATGGATCGAAGGCGGGAGGGCGCCCTTACAGCTGCAGGCCCCCACCTCTGCGCCGTCTTCTGTCAGTCAGCAGCCTGCCGGGGGCCCAGGCCTGCACTGGGTGGCAGGGTGGGGCTGGTTGGAGCTGGGTATATATCCAGACTGCAGTAAGCCATTGGGCAGAGGGTCAGGCCCATAATAACTGAGGGAAAGTGGGGCTCAGGGGCACCCCCAGGCAGGTGTGCTGTCCCCTGAATCCTCCCCACATCATTCAGGTGCCAGCTGGTACAGAGGGCAGAGGGGTGCTGTGGCCATAGTCTGAGACGACCCAGGGACAAGAACCATGTGCATTTATGTGGGTGCAGGTGCCACCCACGCATGTCAGAGGTCTACCTGTGTTTTCCACGTGGGTGGAGAGCAGACCACATGGGCTTTGCAGGTTAAACAGATGAGACAAAATGAGCATGTGGCTGAGCTCTGGGCAAATGTCATCTATTTATTCACAGGGTTTGAATTTCGTATCATTTTCACGTGACACAAAACATTAACCCCATTTTGACTTCTAAAAACCATTAAAAAAATAAAAACCATTCTTAGCTGCAGGTCCCGGTCCCGGTCTGGAGCGCTGCCATTTTCGGACCTGTTCTGCGTTCTCTCACCCATCCTTGCAGACTCCAGCCCAGGGCCAGGGTGCGACTTCATGGGGTCCAGGGACTGTGCTAAGACATTCCTTGGCTCTTGCTTGCCAGCCCCTGGTGGCACATGGGGTATTGGGGTGTCTAGTTCCCCACAGCTGGTGACACCAGGGTTTGGGGAAGTGGCCTGAGCTACCTGACTCCAGGGAGTGGTATCATCTGCAGTTGAGGTGCTGTGTTCTTAAAGGGTCCCTGGACACCTGCTGGTGTCCTCATTTTAGGAGAGACAGAGTGTGTGGATCTGCACGGGGACATGGGCTCCAGCCAGAAACCTTACATTCCTGAGCCTCTGGGATTTTAACCCAAAGATCCCTTCCCCTGCAGCAGCGCCTGGGAGCCACCCCACACCCTGTCCTCCCTCTGGCTCCACTTCCCTGGGCCCACAGGCAGGTTGAGCTGCCTGAGGTTCAGCCCAGGAACACTGAGCCCTTGCCCCCCTGCCCGGCCCGCAGCCGTCCTGGAGAAGCTGGAAGAATACCTCAGCATCCGCACACTGTACTTCGTTGCCTACCTGGCCTTCGGCCTGGGGACCGGGCTGGCCACCCTGTCCAGGAACCTCTACGTGGTACTGTCCCTATGCACAACCTATGGGATCCTGTTCTCCACGCTCTGCACGCTGCCCTACTCGCTGCTCTGCGACTACTACCACAGCAAGGAGGTAGGCGCCCTACCTCTGGCTGCGGCCGCCCCCACCCCGCTCCTGGGAGAGCCTTCCGGGGAAATGCTGCCCCCCAGTCTGAGGTTGGTGCACGAGGGACATGCGGGTCCCCTTCAGACATTGGGACAGTGAGAGCGGGGCACAATCCCACGGAGCTGCCTCCTCACGTGGGAAGTAAGAAGCTAGAAGGGGGAATCCCCGTCAGGCTCCAGGGTCACCTGTACCCACAGGCCCTCGGGCGAGACGAGCAAGGCACTCCCTTTGGGCATAAAAAACTTTCCATCGAGATCAGTAGTGTGTTAACACAATTTCTAAAAACAAGAAGTAATGCCCATGATGAACAAAACATCAGAGCTTTAACGACAGGCCACGGGCGCTGCGTGGAAGGAAATCTCAGGACGAGGGTCCTGTCCCCACGTGCTCAGCGTGGGTTGGCCCCGAACAGCTTCCCTGAGAACCGCCTTCCACACAGCTCACCCACTTCCAGTGCACAGGGCAGGCAAAGTGGGTGCAGTTTGCTGTGCACTGGAAATTATTCACTAGTGAATAAACAAAAATAAGCTGTTTTGTCACCCCCAACTGTACACCTACTTTTGCCCACACTGTGCTCACAAGCTGTGTGACCATCGCCCCTCTGGTCCCTCAGGCCACCCAGGCCCCACGAGCCTACTTCCTGTCCCTATGGATTCACCTGTTCTGGGCATTTCATGTAAAAGGAATCATGCAGTGTTTGGCCTGTTGGTCTGACAGCTGTCACTCAGTGTGAGGCTCTGAGGCTCACCCACAAGGGAGAGCTTCTCTCCTCAGGGCCGAATGGTGCTCCGGGCACAGGCTCCCACAGTGCGCTCGAGGATCTGAAGCGGCGCGTTGAAGGCCACTTCCTTACCTCGGCTTCTCCAACTCCCTTTAGTCCTGGGCCTCAGTCACCTTCCCCAGCCCCTCAGGCTGGGGCTGGCTGTGACCACCCAAGTGAGCCGTGTACCCACCCACCTGTAGCCAGCACTGCCAGGTGGCCATACCCTGTGCCAGCAGCACCCGAGGGACCAGGGGACTTGCACTGTCATCCCTGGTCACTGGTGCTACCTGGGTCTCTGTCCTCCTCGTTACTTCCCTGCAGCCCTGGCACACAGGAGGGGGACACCCAGGGCCACAGGCCACCTTAACTAGATTTGGTCAGAGCTGACTTGGAAGGCTTGCCCTCTGTTGCCCGTAGAGCCTTCCGGATGCCCACACTGCTCTGTCTTCCTTGGCTGCTGTTGGTCCAGGGCTAACCCGACCTCCCGCCACAGTGGCATCCCCCAGGCCTCGAGGCTGTGTAGTGTTGCCAGGAGCTGCAGGTCACCAGGACACAACATGGGTCCATTCACAAGCACCTTGCAGGGCCCGTGAGGACAGACTTCCCCGGGGAGGGCTTTGGCAGCATCCCAGATGTGGCTGCTGGGTTAAGGGTGGCCTGTCCTGCGGAGCAGAGGAGGGGACACACACCGCCCCTTCCCACTGTCACACCTGCAGCCCTGCTCAGAGGCACGGGTCTCCACTATGCCTGGGGTGCTGTGGTGGCTGGGGACAGGATATTTCAGAGCATGTGACATGGCTGACTGAAGCTGAGAAAGGGGATGACCCAGAATGCGAAACACCAGCTGGCCATGCATTAAATAGTTTGCTTTTAGGCAAGTGGAGGAAAAAGGACGAGGCTGTCCAAGTGGGGAAAGGCCCGCCCACCCGGGCTGTGAAAACGCAGCCCTCTGCCCCCGTGAGTCAGGGATTCTTTTCGTTGTCATTTCTCCGAACACAAATATTATCAAGCTCTTGCCTGCACTCCCTGTGCACATCGGCCGTGCAAAATGTGAGCCCGTGGTGCTTGGGCCGCTTGGGCGGCATGGCCTGGTCACCCGGCCCTTTGCCGCTGACGGTTCCTCCTCTGGGTCAGTTTGCAGGGTCCGGTGCGGACGGCACGCGGCGTGGCATGGGTGTGGACATCTCCCTGCTGAGCTGCCAGTACTTCCTGGCCCAGATTCTGGTCTCACTGGTGCTGGGGCCCCTCACCTCGGCTGTGGGCAGCGCCAATGGGGTGATGTACTTCTCCAGCCTGGTGTCCTTCCTGGGCTGCCTGTACTCTTCCCTGTGTGTCGTTTACGAAATCCCTCCCAGGGATGCTGCCGATGAGGAGCACCAGCCCCTCCTGCTGACCGTCTGACACCTGGAGCCCCCGCACAGGGGTCTGGAGCCAGTGAAAAACCAAAGGGCCTTGGAGAGACAGGTCTCCTGTTGGATTGTAAATACATGATAGAATAAACAGCAGCAGCAAAGCCTCTGGTTTCCCGGTGTGGCTCTCCCAAGGGGTGCAAGGTCCCCTGGGGGTCGGCCCACTCTCCACGGGGACTTGGGGAAGGGGCTCTAAGAGCCATCCAGTCAAAGCACAGGTTTAACTCAGTGGCTGGCAACTGGTGGTGGTTTTGGCCTGTCACCCTCCACCCCAGAAGACATCTGGAGATATTTTTGGTTGTCACAATTTGGGTGGCTGCTACTTTTCCTGGGATGCTGTAAACCTGTGATGCACAGGTCAGCCCCTCACAGCAATGAACACCCAGCTCCGAATGCCAGTGGTCCTCCGGCCAACAGCCTGGTCCAATTGTACACTGAGGGCGCACAGTGCTTCTGGGCCAGGCAGCCTCTCCTCCCCTCTTCCCTCCTGCCCATCCACTCATCCGTCCGTCTACCCTACGGATAGCCATCAACCCTGGGAATGGCAAGTGCTGGACACCCGGCTGTTAGCAACCAGTGTCCAACCTTGTGGAGCTGACGTGAGAGGAGGAGACACTACCCCGAGGTTGGGGAGGAGGGGTGCTGGAGTCAGGGGGAGGGCTGTCCCAGGGAGAATGGGTGGGGACTCTGGAAAGATGCCACTGGAGCAGTGCCCTGGTGAGGAGAGAATACCTGAGATGTGAGGTGGGAACGTGCTCGGCGTGTTAAAGGAACCCTAGGCACCAAAAGGCTCAGAGTAAAAAGCTACATCAGGTGGGAAGCTCAACGTGAAGCAGGTGCATGCACTTGGTGAGCACCGGCTGGCCTGCCCCCGCACCACCTCCCAATGCCTGCAGACGGACCTGCATAAATCTCCAATCCCACAGGAACGTCAGGGTCCCTCGCCACGTGACTTCTGCCATCACGTGGTACCTGAGTGGGCTGAGGCCCCTCCCAGTGCACCTGGCAGCTGTCCTTGAGCTGGCCCCCAAACCCTCACTGTATTGTCCCTATGCTTTGGGGACATATTGGACACACAGACCACAAGTTCCAAATGCAACAGCGTCCTGGGCCCACCTCCAGCTTCTGAGGAGACTGGGGTTTATGGATAGCTAATGTGTGCTCACATCTTAACTCTGACCAGTTAGGGACACTTGAGTGCAAAAACCATGATCTTCTACAGGGCACCTTGGCCACCTCCCCACCTGGACCACAGCCTTCTTGCCTCATTGTGACCTCTGTGCCTGGGCTCCCTCAGGGCCACTGCCTGCTGGCCTCTGGGAGCGTAGGTGATGCCTGAGGTCCTCTGTGTCCCTTGCCCTGGTCCAGGGTCTTTGCTGTCTACCCTCATCACCCACATTCCACCCCGTAGGTCTAAGCCCTTCCTTTCCTTTAATGCTTTCGATGGTTCCAGTGCCTAGGAACTGGCTCTACCATCCTCATGCCCAACACGACCCCACCTTCTTCCCGAGCCCCCCAGGCTCTGCGTGGCTCAGCCCCCTGGACAGCAGCCACTAACACACTCCATGCCTCTGCTCATGCTCTTTCCAGGTGCAGTCCTCCCAGCTCTTCTCTGCCCGTCAATTTCTGATTCACCCACTTTCATCTAAAATGTTACCTCCTCCATGCAGCCCACCCACTGGGATCAGCTAGTCCTTTCCCTGTGCCTACATGTCATGTCATTTTACTCTTCATGGCTATGAACTAGGTGAGGCAAGTCTCCCTGTCCTGCTACACATGTAGGTGAAGCACAAAGAGACGCAGTGACTTTCTGAAGTCATGCAGCTTCTTTGAGCCTATTAGTCCCACGCTTTTCTAGGACTCCAGGCTCATTTTCCCCGCATTTACACTGCTCAGGAGGACAGCTTTAGATTTCCTAGCAAGTGCAGTGTTGAGTGGCAGCCCCCTGGTCTGGACAGTTCATCGTCAAATCTGTGAGACAGATGAGGAATGAAGAGCTCCCTGCTCATTCTTGGCTTGTCAAACCCTAGGCTCTCTTCCTGAACTTTCTAAACAAAAATGGCTTTACAAATGGGAATGGCTGTCATCAGCCTCTCTTCCTTTTGATTTGTTCTGAGCCAGGTGCTGCTCCCTGTTAGGGGACAGTGACTGACCAGAGCATCAGGTGGCCCTCGGGCCAGCTTCAAAAACGTGCCCCTGACCTTCAGGTCTGTTCCCAGATCACCCTGGGAGCCACCATGAGGCCCAGGACTCACCAAGATGCACACCTGCATCATTTCCCATCTCAGAGCATCACACTCTCGACTCAAACATCACACTATGATTGCGGCGGTGACAGGGGCTGCTGCTGGGGTGGTTCGTTAAGCGACCAGCTAAGTGATACCTGCACAGCTTGCTTTACCTCCCCAGTGTGAGGAAGGTGGTACCGCCACTCCATCTGGCACCCGTGCCTCGAGAAGTGCACAAAGTCCTGGGCCCAGGTCACATGCCTGCACCAGGGAGACCGGCCTCCAGCCCTGACCCAAGTGTCAGCTGCCGAACTCCTCCCGTGGCATGACCGCCATCCTGCTCTGGGCTGGCTCCCAGGGACTCAGCTCAGAGGGGACACCATTCCACTCTGAGGAAAGGGAGAGGAAGCTCTGCTCTATGGTTGTGGGATGAGACTTGCCCCCACCACCACTGAAACCAAGTAACATACCTGTGACTGCACCACAGGTGTTAAAGCCACTCCCGACTGTCCTCTTAGCAAACGTGAAAACCAACTCCTGTTCCTCGATGCTCTTGGCAGTGAACATGACTTCTGCCTCCATGGCAGTCATGGCACTTAGGCTGACAGCGTTGGTGGAGGGAACAGATGGCACAGCCACAGCTGGTGTTGGTTTGGTTTCTCCTCCCAAGCTGCTAGACAAGCCCTGGACCATGGTGTGGGGCACAGTGACTGAGGGAGGTGACATGTGGCACCTATCTCACACAGGGCTACAGGTTTTGAGGGAATGGTAGCAGTGCCCCTAGAATAGACCAGAACCGACCACTGCTGGGCTCGCTGAGCGCTGCCTGCGGGTCCACACAGTGCATGTTGGGGTCTCATCCTGGCTGGGAGCACCCTCCTCCTGTGACACTTGAAGGAGAAATGTCCTGAGTTAGGGGCACATTTGGGGCCCCCAGGGCGGCAGCAACTCAGGGGCAAGTACAGAAGGGACTTCTGCAGGGGCAAGTACTAAGGCCATCATGCTTGGACATCCCCTGCCACAGAGGGTGCACATGGGGTCCTCTTCCACTCATGGACGCTTACTGGGCACCTCACACCCTGTGTACGTCCCAGCACTAGGAACAAAAGAGAAGCCACTGTTCTTAAGGCCAAGAGTCTTTCCATGGTCTTAACATCCAGGCCTAGGCCCTGTCCACCGCACTGCAGCCCCAGGCCCTCTTCCCTGTACTCTCTCACCCCTGCTGTGACCTACTTCCAGTTGCTCTTTGCCCAAAACACCCAGGCCAGCATCACATGTCCAGCTCCCTGCCTCCAGAAAACGCAGTTCTTTTACAAAACACTCATCATACCCATACCTCTCTCCCAGCACATCTGGGGGAGGTGGTAAAGGAGAAACTTTAACCTGAAAGTGTCACCTTGGGGGGTGGCAGCCTCACACAGGTGGAGCCTGGGCCTGACATACTACTACCTGGTGGTGGTCGAGACGGGGAGCGACGGCAAGGACCAAGCTGCAAACCTATCGTGTGTCAGGACCTGGCTGTGACAAGCTCTCTGAATGAGTCTTCTAAGAAGTGCCTTAAAATTCTAGTTCTAATCACATTCATTTCACTGGGTGTCCACACCTTAGGGGTTCACCAGACCCCACCCAAACTTCTCAGAACCGTGTAACCAGGACAGGGCTGGGGCTGAGATCCAAGACCAGGTGCAGCTAGTCCGGGGGGTTCCAGGGTAAGAGAAAGATGCAGCAGACACCTCCACTCCCTGGTGGAGTGGCACACTGTCCTCAGTCGTCACAGCACACACTAATTGTCCTAGTGGCAGAGCATCACCAGGGATGCGTGCATACTGCTCATGTGACCTGTAATGCTCATGACCTGTGCTCAGATTCTGAACTCCATCAGCACTGAGTAGGAGAGACAGACACATATGGGAGAAGGGTCACTGAGGTACCAGAGCAGTATGTGAAGCCATTCCAGCTGATCACCCACACTCATGACGCAAGCGCACATTTGGAGCGTACCAGGAGCCTTCTGTAGGCACTGCTCAGCAAGTATTTTCGGAGCAAGGGCCTTCTACCCACCAGAACCTGGTCCCATCGTGAGGCATCGGGAAGGGGAACCCAAGGTGCCAGTGCAGGTAGATATGGCTCCCTTTTGCACCCTGGGCCCCTGACAGGTCAAAAGGGAACAAGTACAGGTGACTTGGGAGTTGTTTCTGGCAAATACAGCCATTAGAGAAGCCACCTGAGGCTGAAGCAAAATCAACATCTGGGGCCCAGAACTTGAGCTGCCAGAGCTCTATGGGGCAGCTGGGGACCCAGCAAGGACCTCAGGTCCTGAGACCTCCAAGGACCAAAACGCAGACTGGCGAAGCCATGAGGGTGCTGAGCTCCAGGGTAAATTTAAAGCCTGTGCTGCAGCAGGAGCCACTCCTGGGCCTCGAAGGGACCAAGGGACCCATCCATGATGGACAGTGCAGTTCCTGTCCAGCGCTGCCTTCCGATGGGAGCCCCAGGAATCCAGAGGGCTGGCTTTCCCCTGCAGCCTGAATAACCCCCCGCCCCCGCCTCACTCCTTGCCCTTTCGGTCCTTCCAGTGGGAAGGACTTGCTTAGGGGTCCAATGCAGACAGACCTCCACTGGTCGTGGGGACAGTTAGCTCAACCCCAGGTGTCTGGGTTCTGCTCCTATTCTATAGCACTGAACCTGTGCTGGTGCCTGCTCACACCACCCTGGGCCTTCCCAGGTGCCTGGCAGGTAAACTGTCAGGCCTGAGACCGGTGAGGGGCCCCGGCTGGATGAGGGCACGCTGCCCGCCACTCACCAGATGTTTGCTCCCACAGCCACACGGCTCCGTGGTCCCCGTGTCTGAGGGGCTTGTCTCTGTGTGGGCAGTCACTGCCGATCTCCCTGTGGTACAGCTCACCCTGCAGTGAGTGGCCTGTCCCCATTCACCTGAACTCACCGTGGATCCTGCCAGGCTTCGGGCTACACACCAGCCCTGCAGCACACCTTTCTTCACCCACATTGCACTCACAGGAACCAAGGGGTGGAGGGGCACACTGGTGCCAGTTCATCTGGGGAGCTTGAGGCAAGGGCCTGGCAGGGAGCACAGCTGCTAGGCAGTATGTAGACTTTGTCTCCTTGCAAATCCTGGTGTCCAATGGGGCAGGCCCCCTGCCTCAAAGGGGGTACACAGCAGGGTAGTGAGCATGGCCAATTGTCCACACCTGAGAAACTATTAAAATCTGTGCAGTTTTGATGGGGGCCCTTTCTGCAGCATATCTCCATGTATCCATTCAGACACGTCTCAGCATCTGACTTTGAACTTTGCATCTGATAAATTTATGCCTATTATAAACTGGTTTCATGAACAGCAGCATGCCGCGTAAGAGACCAGCAAAGAGGACACCTGGGTTGCTGCTGCTCACTGTTCCCTCCGCAGCCCCACCTTCTCATCCGTGACCCAGATGGACCACCACGTGTACCCCCACAGCTGGGCGGATGCACCCGCAGCCTGCAGGGCAGGCCTCAGGCATGGAAGGGCCAAGACAGGAAGAACAGCCACTCTGCAGACCTCTCCTAAGCAGAGAAAGGGGTCTGGGTAGAGCAGAGTGTTCTTGGTCCCATGGCCCCCTCCAACCCGGGGCCCGCTCAGCAGTGCGAGGAGCTCGTTGCCAGTCAACTATCACAAGTCAGCAGGTTGGAGCAGCTCCTGAGAGCAAGTGTACTCACCTTCCTCTCCAACAGAGCAGACGTGGATCTTTCCAGAAGCTGCTTGGAAAGGTAAGCTCTGTGCCGGCAACAGCAGAGAACACCAGATGCTCCCTCCACTCTTTCCCACTCTGGGGACTCAGGTCAGGGCCAGCAGCCAAGATCCCGCCCACTCCCAGGAATGAGACGCAGTCCACGGGTCAGCCACAGGTCAGCACCCAGCTGTTGTAGTGTAGCTTGGTTTTATTTATGTCCACAAATATTTCCAAAAAATTACAAAATACTCAAATGGAGAGAACACAGAAGTCACGATTTCTGGGTGTCTACTCTGTTTACACTGTGTTATCTCATGGCAAACTACTCATATATACATTTAGCTTCGAGATATATATAAACGTAGCAAGTCAGAATGTACATTCTGCTCTGCTGCTGCTGCCGCAGTGAAACGTGAAGCTCAACCTTGACAACATCGAACAAGATACATACAAAACACAGAAAAGCAAAACCCAACTTCAAACAAAAGGAAGGTCTGGGGCCTCCTAAACCGTAGCTGACCAGGTGAGGGTTTTCAAATAGAAGAATCTCAGTGCTTCACCTTGGGATGTGGGGGGAACCAAAACCTAACAGGAAAACGCCTTCAGACAACTTTCAATACAGACTTCAAAGAACTTCCCTCTCTCTCTTCTTTGGAAAATGGATGCTGGAGAGAGGAGATAAAGAGTCGTAACTGAATGGTGGGTATTGTTTTCTATCAGAAGGAAAACAAGAAATGGGAGAGGGTGGGGCAATGGTGCGGGAATCGGGGGGCAGCGGGAGCTGCCGAAGTGCGGCCTCGTTGAAGAGCAGCCCACTCTGATGGCAGGTCACTGCCCCGGAGGAAACAAATGCCCCTGCCAACACAGCCACAAGTCTGATGACAAAGGGTTCATCTGAGCTTGTCTCCTCTACAAGGAGCTAAATTTAAGGCAGAAATGGAATGAAAGAAAAAACTACAAACATTTTCAACAAACAAAACAATCCTCTATCTGTCCCAGCTGAAATCGAACACGGTTTTAACAGAAACGGGCAATGCCGCAACGCAGCCGCAAACCCGAGTCTGAGCCAACACCTGACGGGTCCTGGCTCACAGCACCAGCCCCTTCCGTCCCACGCGGCTCGGGTCCTGGGTGTACTTCACACCCACTGACCCACAGAAACAACCTACTGTCGCCTGACAATTCTTGGACATGGCCGCCACATGCAACAGCGGAAACAACTCTCCACAGTCTGAGAGAAGAGGGACAGAAAGGGTCATACCTGGGCAGAAACAGGTGCAGACAGTCCAAGAACCTCCCCATCCTCTGTAGCAACTTGGAAGTTGAAGGGGGCTCTCTACAGGACAGCCTGAGCCCCACTCCACAGGTGTGCCTTTCACCCTTGTTCCCACTTCAGGATGAAGGGTGGCACTCAAATGGCTTCCCAGCCTGACATGGGTCACCTTGCTCCTGGTGATAGTCATGTAAGCCACACCACCCACAACCGCAACCACTCTGAGGTCTCCCCACTGGAAAGCAGCTGCACACTGTGGGGACAGCCTGGCCTCACCACAGAGCCCAGGACAACACGCACAGAAGGGCAAATTCCTGACAGACTCCTTTGGCAAGCATATGTGCTATTGGTAGGGAATCATTTTCTTGAATTTTCTAGAATATTTATGCAATTGTCAGAGTATTAAGAAAGGCAGTCCACCCAGAACAATCAAATATGTGTGCATAGAAATCTATAAGGAAATCTACAATCAGACACACATAAACATGTGTATATCCTGCAGAACAGAACAACGGGTGGACATTTAACTCCTGCACTTCTGGTGCAAAGTGACAAGAGGCTCGATCTAACAGATGTCTGCGCTGCTGGCAAAGCACAGCTTGGAACAGACAGAAGTGGAGAATGAAAGCAAAACAAAAAGTTTGTAACACTGTCCCTGCAAACCCCTGGATGCTCACTGCTGCAACCAAACCAAGTACCAAGCTTTTGCCTGTTTGCAATTAGTAACGCCCATCTGCTCCCTTTAATTAAAGGGATAATTATATATAACTTTTTATTAAAAAATCAACTCTGTATTCTGTCAATAGCTGGTAGGAATTCATAATTAGTGACATGGCTGGAAAAAATAGATCAACAGTAGTTTGTGAAAAGAAAAAAAGGCTGCTCTAAAATTATTTACAGACATAAAAAGCTGTGCTGCAGAGCTTTTTCAAATTATGGTTTCCAACAATGTAGCAAAATAAAAGATTCTTTAAAAATTATAGCTCTTGGATTCCAAACTCATATGCCACCCATCTGCACACCTTGTGGGCTGTGGGACACACGTGACTGAGTGCGTTTGCACGCACAGTGAAGGGTGTGACTGGACCCTAGCACCTACTGAGAAGTCGAAAAGGGAAGGAAACAAAGCTGAACCCCAAGATTGCTGGGAAGTTTTCTGAATGTTCAGTCCAGTCCAGGACTCGCTAAGTTTCTGGGGGACTGTCATGCAGGGAGACCCAAACCAGTCTCAAGGAATCCTCTCTACAAACAAACACTATTATGCTGATACATTTTTAGTTGTGGGGTTTTTAAATATATAAAGAAATCTTTAGAAGATATTCTTTTGCTTTTGCAGATCCTATTGGTATGTAAAAAGTCCTGTTTATCCCCCCAAGAACTAGGGTTTCCACAGCCAGCGTTAACAAATAAATAACTTATAACTGCTTGTCACCTTCTTTCTTCAGTCGACTAGAAAGAAAAATAAAGGAAAGAGGACTTAGCACTAGGCCTGGGCAGGCAGGCCCAAGATGCCTCCCGTGCAGCTGGCCCTCCTTGCTCCCTCCACCAAGGTGGTGCTACAGGGGTCCCCTCCAGGACCACAGGGGCCTGGTGCCTGCTGATTGGGAGGAGTGCTGCAACACAGCCAGGAGGGCCTGTCATCAGGCTGGTTCTGTGGCCCACGGGTGGGGTAGGTGGGAGCCCAGCCAGCCCCCCGCCCCCACCCCGCCTCACCTGTAATAATCTTCCTGGCTTGGCAGGTGGCTGCCGTGCATGTGGGGGTGTGCATGCAGCCACTGCTGCTCCATGGCCAGCCGCTGCAGCTCAGCCGACTGGGCATGCATGGCCTGCAGCTGGTGTGCAGCTGACATGGGGGGTGGGATGGCCCCTGGCAGGTCTCGGGGGTAGGGGGTGCCTGCAGACACAAAACATCTCCTCCTCAGAGCCTCCCCTGGGGGAAGGGCTCCCCTCCTCCTCAGGCTCCAGGCCTCAGCCTGTTTCTTCTTCAGAGAGACATACCTCCCCAAGCTCTCAATGTACATTCGGAGCCTCTGTTACTCCTTCATTGCCCACTGTTCTCATCTAGGTTTTTGTTATGCACTTACTATACCTCCCACCCCACACCAGCTCTCAGGGGATATGTGTCGAACACATGAATGAACAGGTCGTCAGACCAGACTGCTAACCCAATTTCTACACAGGAACCCCTCCTTCCCCAAGTGCATTCTTACCAAAAACAGGGTGACGAAGCATCTCGTGCTCATGGGGGGGCTGTCCAAGCAGAGGGTTGGGGAGAGTGCCAGGGGGATAGGGAAAGCGAGCCAGGTGAGGGCCAGCAGTCAGGGGGTCAACCAGCGGGTGAACTGGGCCTGCTGAACCTGAAACATGGGGCAGAAGTCCAGATACAGGTGGTGCAGGGCTCTGGGCTCTCTCAACCTTTCCCTTCCTGGCCGAACTACTGCTGACTTTCTCCTCAGCACGCTGCCTCCTGGTCACCAGCACCACCAAGAACCTGACCCAAAGCAGCTTTCCTCTGACCCCTTCCCACACTCCTGCAGTGGAGCTCCACAGAATAAAACAGAAGTGAATAGCTATCTCCTCCGAGCATCCCTACAGGCAGTGTCCCCCATCCCATTATGTTTGGGATCCTGGATCAGCCGAGCCCACTGGGCTGACCACCCTGCACCTGTTATGTCCACGGGGTGAAGCTCATGGCCACTCCAGCCCTGCCCCAGCCAGCGTTCCAGGTCCAGGCTGCCTTCCCAGGGCCCTTCAGCCACAGAACCCAAAGGAGGCCAGCAGAGTGCTGTGGCAGGGATGGGGCTCGGCATGCCTGGGCTCTCTCCTGCATGTCATCTGCTGACTCCCAAATCTGCGTTCTTGCCTCAGGCCCTTTGCACTCGTGCTCTCTCTCTGCCTAGAGTTACTCTTTCTTGTAACTCACTCCTTTGCCCCCTTCATATCTTTGCTCAAAGTTTACCTTCTTGGAAAGGATTTTCCACAGCCCTCTTTATAATGGCAGCATCACCCCAACCCCCTTATCCCCTTTCCCTGACGAGCTTTCTTCCAGAACACTGACCGCTTCCCATAATCCCAACTGTGTGTGGCACATTGCAAGTGTTCAGCAAACACTTGTAAATGAAAGAACAACTGCCTGCCCGTCCTCTTATGGCACCATGGCAGCTTGCTGGTTGGTTACACTGAGGCTTAAAAGGCCCACACCTGGTGGCACGCGGCTTTCAGGTGTCAGGAACATGGGGTAAATTTGACAGCTCCTTGGCTTCCCGAGGACCAGCCGTCAGGGCTGGGGACACAGGTAAGAAGCTGGGTGCTGCCCTCTCTCCCCTGGGCCTGTTCTATCAGCAGTCCTGCTCTCAAGCACATAGGTCAGACCACGGGAAGGTCATGAATGTGGGCTGTGCCACAGGACCTCCACGGCAGGCCCTGGTCCCAGGGTACAGGCACATCTGTCAACTTGAGGGCAGGGCCAGGGCTGGAGCCAAAGCCCTCCTCACCCGCCCAGCCTGCAGAGCTTCAAGGGGCACAGAGCGCCAGCTGTGCCTGTCTCTGCCTCAGACCAGCCTGCACCCTGAACTGGCCAGGTAAGCCGAAAGCCCAAGCCTCATTCCCAAAGCGGGAAGGAAGATTTTTCCTCTAAAGTCTCATTCAATGACAACCTACAGACATTCTGGGTGTCCGCACTGCCTCCACCTGGCTCCTAAGGCCCCGCCTCCTGCCTTAAGCCTGCCTCAGGGAGCAAAGGCCGCTTCCCTCACTCCCTGGCCTACACTGGGCACAGGGCCAAGAATCTAAGCTTTATCTAAGAGGCGACAAGCAGGTCTAAGGGAGATGCAGCTCTCTGAGGACTTGCAGCCCTGGAGAACTGAGGGGCTGGGCAGACACAAAGGCTGCTGTGAGTGCAGTGACAACAGGATTCCTTGGTGCTGAAGAGTCTAAGGTCTGCCTGGAATTAGGACTGTCTCTGGTGTGCACCTCCCCCACGTCACAGCTCAACCCACAGCGCCCTCTGAGCCAGCCTAGGTGCCCACCTTGGTGGAGGGGGTCCTGCTGGTGGAGGTGGAGGTGTGAGTGGATGTGTGAGTGCTGGTGATGGTGTGGAGTCACGTTGAACATCTGCAGTCGGGCCAGAGGGTCGCTGGTCAACGATGCCATTCGCTCGGCGTGGATCCGCTCAGCCGCCAGTCTATCAGGGTAGCTCATCTCGGGCCGAAGCTGGGGGCCCGCCAGGGCCAGTCTCTCCCTCTCCAAGGGATTCAGACCCGGGTGGAAAGAAGCAAAAGGGTGGGGACCCGCAGTGGGGGGAATGGTGAGGGCGCTGTGCCGGGCGAAGTGCTCCATGGGGTTGGTGGCTGGGTGCAGGGGGTCCAGCTCTGGAGGCTTCACCTCGAAGCCTGGCTTCATCCTCTCCCGCAACTCTCGCTCCCGGATCTCCCGCTCCCGGATCTCGCGCTCCCGGAGCTCCCGCTCCCGGATGGTGGGGTCGACGTTGTAGAGGCCGGGCATGTGGTAGGCCAGCAGCGGGTCAGTGGGGTTGAGGGGCATGTAGAAGGGGTGGTTGCGGTTGGTGGGTGACATGACATGGGGCCGAGCATACTCGCTCAGAGTCCGAAGGGCAGGGGTGTCAGGCCCGATATATGGGGGCACAGCAGCAATGGTGGTTGGTGGTGGCTCAAAGGATGGCCGCATGTGGCCGGGGCCCCCGAGCTGGGGGTCGCTGAGGCGGCCTTCATGTGCTGCACTGGAGGCCTTCTGCTGAAGGAAAGGTGGGTGTGAGGGACAGACGCCAGCTGCCTAGTGTTTACCTGGCAGAGGTAAGCCCTGCTCTGTGGCTACCCTGCACTGACCAGTCAATTCACTCCCTCTACTCCGACACTGAGCGGCTTCTGGACCCAGCCATGGCCTGTGATAAGGATAAGGTCCAGACCCACTGTCATCGTCTCCTTTGTGCCTATAACTTCCTTTATGTCCTAGGTTTGACTGTGTACCTGTGAGACAAGGTACCTCATGGGAGTGGGGGTTCCCTACCACAAGGTCAGGTGCTAGGTGGCCGAGCTTACGAGAGTGCCATAGGGCAGGGCTGCCAGAGGGGCCAACGCGGCAGGTTAATGTGCCCAATGCCTGGCTCTCCCCCCCTTGAGTTTCTCTTCAGTTCCCTCCAATTACATGAGACAACAGTCTACAGGCCTGCCCACCAGGCTGCTGTCAACCGGCCTGGACCTGCCAGGGACCAGGAGGGGCGCACAGTGAGCCTCTGGGGAAGGGGGAGGTCCAGGACTGGCTCAGGGATGAGCCACAATCTCAGAAAAGCCTGGGATGGATCTCAGACAACACCCAATCCTCCATCTGTTGGGACAACAAACCAGACGGCCTCACCTAGAGCAGTGTGGCCCCAGTGTCCCCTGAGATGGCCAGTGCCCACCCCCGCCAGCTGCCCATCTGCCCTGGGTTGAGCACTCACGGCTGCTCGCTCAGCCTCCCGCTCTCGCTCACGCTCCCGCTCGCGCTCCTTCTCCTTCTCCTTTTCCCGCTCTCGCTCTTCTCGGGCTTTCTGCTCCGCCTCCCGCTTGGCCTTCTCGATGGCCTCCTCCCTCTTCTTAGCCAGTTTTGATCCCGCCAGAGGCATAAAGTACAGGTCTGACCGTGCACACGAGTTGTAACCCCGGTCCAGGTGTTTGTAGAACCTAAAAAAGGCCACATGGTTGTGGGGGTCCTGCCCAGGCTGAGTCCTTCCCTGGGTGGCCCAGATTCTTGTCACAGTACCTGGCTGACTGGCTGGCGTGGCTGGGTGTGTCCACCACAGTGGGTTCAGGGGATGGGCTCCTTGGAGGGGGTGGGGGGCTCTCGGGCTCCTCAGCATCGTCCAGAGCCTCTTCCTTGATCTGGACAGTGGGCAGTGGGCAGGCTGCCCCGCCAGGTGTGTTGCCTCCTGAAGAAACGGCAGCAGAGCAGGCTGGCTGGGCCGAGGGGCCAGGTCCCGCAAGTGGAGTGGAGGTAGAGGGGCAGGATGGAGGGGTGATTGGAGGAGGGCCTCCAGGGACGAAGGGGTGCTGAGTGAATGGGGGCTGAGGGGGCACCTGATGGAGGCCTGTGGGAGGGTGAGAGGCAGCAGAGGGCAGGCTCTGGCTCTGGGTCAGCACAGGGGGCTGGGCAGGGGATGAGGGCAGGGGCTGGCTCTGAGGCATGAGCTGCAGGGGTGGGGGGTGGGCAGAAGGGGGATGGTGTGTAGAGAGGGAGCTCAGGGGCTTCAGTGCTGGAGGGGGTGGGAGGTTGGCATTCATGGAGAAGGGGGAGGGCCCTGAGAGATGAGGTGGATGCTTGTGAGCCTGTGGTGCAGGCAGCTGGGGGATGGGTGTGGTGGGCGGGGGCTTGATGTGCGGCATGGCCAGGGGTGCCGGTGGCAGGGGCTGCTCCCGTGGGGGCTGCTGGGGCTGCAATGCTGACTGAGAGGCTGGGGGCTGCAGGGAGGCGTGAGGGTGAGCTGCTGCCTGGGAGGCTGGGGGAGGGAGGCCAAATGGCTGTGGGGGGCCTGGGTGCTGCAGCAGGGCCCCAGCCTGCAGGCTGTGAGGGCCGGACGGGCCCTGACTATGCAGTGGGGGCTGGGTGTGAGGTGGGGCAGAGGTCTGGCCAGCTGGCCCAGTCAGAGGCTGCAATGGCGAATGCGGGGAGGGCAGCCGCTGTGGGTGCAGGGCAGGTGCCTGTTGGATGTGGGCATGGGAAGCAGGACCTGATGGAGCCTGGTTAGGGGGCTGGGAGGCTGAGGGAGAGCCCTGTGGAGGAACTGCAGAGGGCGTGGGCCCTGGTGTGGGAAGCTGGGGGGCTCCTGGTGGGGCTGTGGAGGGAGCTGGAGTAGCCCCATTGGAAGCCTGCAGGGCTGGGGGCTGGGCCTGCAGGGTCTGCTGCTGGGCAGAGGAGTCCGAGTCACTCTCATTGTCCTGGGGGCTGGGGATGCTGGGGGACGTGCTGCGATTGTCCTGGTCGATGTCTTTGGGGTCACTGCTGCCCTCATCGTTGACACTACGGCTGTCGGAACTCTCTCCCTCACCTTCGGATGGTGAGTTGGGCCGGCTGATTTCCTGAGGCCAGAGAGGGGAGGTGGAGGGGGAAGCTCTAGTCTGCCCTGCGTGGCCAGAGCCTGGCAAGTGCACAGCGAGCAGCAAGCTTGGCCCCCAAGGACCAGTGGTCCCACCCTGACCCGGCCACCTCCCAGGGAGAATCAGCTGGCAGCTTCTCCAGTGCATTAGCTGCCAGCTGCAGTCAACAAGGCCCAGCCACAAACTTCACCTGGGTTTTCGTCTTCTTTGAACTGGTCCTGTCAGCCTCCTCTGTATCAGAGGCCACCTTGTCCCGCTGGCGCTTGGTGCTCTTCAGAGGGGATGAGGCTTCTTCCTTCACCTTCTGTAGTGGAAAAGCCCACAAGGAGGATCAGGCCAAAAGAGGATGTCCCAACAGCCTCTGAGGCCTTGGGTGCCCCCAAAAGTCAGTGTTGGTAACTGAGCTGGACCCCTTTCTCTAGGCCCCAGGCTGCAGTGCCAGGCCAGGGAAATGTTGATGCCCCGGTAGGCTCCACAGATGACCTATGGCCCCACATCTGATGCAGCTGGACACCGGTTCCAGCAATCTAGGTTTTCATGGGAGGGTAGGGAGCCCCACTCCCCAACCCAGAACCTCACCTTGGCCAGCTTCTTCACAGTTTCCGCTTTACTGTCATTGCTGGAGGTGCTGGCAGCGCTGGGGGAATTCCGGCCACTGGAGCGGATGTCTTCATTGATGGGCGAGGTGCGACCATCAGGGCTGGCTGGCTGCTTCTTTCGACCACTGCGCAGTGTAGACATCTACCCACCCAAACCCAACACTGGTGACACTGGACCCCAGTCCCCACATGGGCCACCTGAGCCCAAACCACATACAGGGGCATCAAGAGCAGACCTTACTGTCAACTTCAAAGCAAATCCCAGCCACTTGCAAACAACAGGCTCCCTGGCTTTGCCTTGGTGCACCAGGCCAACAAGGAAGGAGTGAAGGGAGGAGGGGTGAGCAGGTGGGTTCACACGGAAAAGAGCAATTCTTGGCTGAAACCCAAAGCACTCGTCTCTGGCACTGTCAGACTGACATGCACTGGGAATGAGCAGGGCTTTCTGAGGAGCCAACGTCAGTTGGGGACCATCCACTTGGCATGTTCTCCAGAATGACAACTACACACAAAGTCAGCCTGAAGTCACCTTACCCCTAGTATTTATTCCATGTAACTGCCCAACCAAAACAAAACAAATGCTTGCTGATTTCATCTGACAAGATGGAGAGTAACCCAAAGACATGAGCTCAGCTCCTAAAACCACCAAGTGCTTCAGCATGTTTTGCAAAGCTATGGGCTCTAAGCCACGCTGGTCCACCTGCTCCTCTCTGGGCAAGCAGTGGCAGAGCAGTCAGCATGCTAGGGTCAGAGAAAGGTGGATGGTACCACCCACCTGCCTAAAAGAGTCACTGGGGAGGCCAGCACTACAGGGAAGACCCTGGCGGTACCCTTGGTCCCCAACCTGGGAAACCCTTGCTCCCAAAGGTCCCTGCCACTTTTTCACCCTGGAAGACACAAAGTCTCTTTATGAAAGGAGGAGGCTATGCAGTGAGTAAAAAAAAGTACCCAAGTTTCTAAAACTGGATCAAACATTTTTAAAGAAGCCTGTAAATTTCAAATCCCAGAGATATGCCACAATAGAGATGCCCAGTCCAGGGCCAGAGGCAGGTGTGAGGGCCTTGGAGAGCCTGCCTGGAGGCAGCCCCAAGACCATGTCCCATGCAGTGGACTCCCCCATGCAGAGGGAGGATGAGAATAGGGGCTGTTCTCAGCCCCACAGGCAAAACTAACACTGCTGGACAAACCATTTCAACCTCAGCGGTCTGCTTCTCTACCTAAAATGAAACACTTCCCATCCTCCTCTTGCTGGGCATAGCCCCCAGCACCCTAGTAGCCTGGAGGTGTGGTCAGGAGCTTTGAGGCTGAGGTTGCCTGGCCCTGGGGACTCACCGAGCCTCGACTCCGCCGAGTCCTCATGCTATGTTTCCCACTGAGCCCATCCTCTTCCTCTTTGACAGGTTTGAACATAAATGGTGGGGGGTCCACAGGCTTCTCGATGGGGGGGAGCTCGCCGTATTTCTTGAAGTGGATGCGGCAGTCTGTGCAGAGCAGGATGTTCTCCCGGCCCCCGTGATGCCAGTCTTTGGAGGCTGCAAGGGGGAAGAGGGGTGGGGACAGAACCCCCAAATCCAATGTCTCTGGAACATCTGGATGGGGGGCCTGACCTGGTGCCACAAGAGCCTGCGCTCTGGGCCTGGACAAACCCCACCATTCCCATAGCTCAGGGGCTGGTGCTGCCCTATTTTCTCTCTCCCAGGGCAGGAGAGAGGTTCAGGAATTTTCTTCCCCACTTATCTTGGGGTACCCAGGAGGAGCTAAGAGCAGGCGCCCCAAGCCCAACCTCGAGGAAGTCTGTCCAATGCACTGATCAGCACTCTGTACTGACTGCTCGACAGGGGAGTGAAGTAAGTTGAAATTTCCCAATTCTCCAGGGACCCTGAAGCATAAAGTCAATGTCGAAGCCCCACTCACTGGTGCTGAAGCAGTGGCGGCAGGCGTACCCCTTCAGCTCCTGCTCGCTGTCCTCACTGTCGAAGTCGTCCTCGCTGGCTGAACTGAGGTCCACTGGGCATAGCAGGCACACAATAGGGTGAAGGAGACCGTCATACTTGGCCTGCCCTAGGCTCTGACCCGCCAGTCAGAGTGACCCATTAGGCTGAGGTGGGACACTGAATTCCACAGGGCTAGCCATCAGAACAAAGAACTTGTGTGTAAGGGGTGGGGTGGGGGGCGGGGGGGTTCCCAAGGGTCTGCCCTGCTAAATTGCTGGGGCTGGAGCCACATCTGAAACCTGGGTAGCAGGCACTGATACCCACAAGTTGTGAATTTGAACAGGGCAAAGAGCATCCGTATTGCCCTCCTGGCACATCCAGGTTTCCCCAGGACCAGCTTCTCTGCCTAGAGCCACCCCGCCAGCCCTAAATGACTAGATCACTTCTTGTTTGTGTGTGCAATATAAGCGACCCTTGGAGGTCCATGCCCTGGGCCAGGACAGAACTGGAAGGCAGCACTGCTGCATCCTAGTCTTTAGGGGCTAATGGGTATGGGTTTCCTTGTCATATAGCTCATCATACTGGGACCAACAAGAGGATCTTGGTAAAAGCAGGACAAAAAATAAAGAATGTTAATCTGAACTTACTGCTACAACAATATAAGTGCAATGAAAGCTAAATGGAAAATTTCCTCTGAAGTTATCCAGACACCTCAGGCTAAAGCCAAGACGAAGACCAAGACTTACTTTTTGAAAAAATTAAAATGATATTGAGTTTTCTAGACAAATTTAAATGAACAAATAATCGGTAAAGCTCTCCTACTAACTGCCTAGTCAGTGCAACACTCAGGCTGTGCTGCACACTCGCGTGCATGCACACACACGTGTGTACACAGTTTCTCAGGTCACCAGCTCCAGGCTGCACTGGGACAAGGACGCCTGTGTATTCAGGCCCAGAGCTGGGACACATGTGTTGGTGCATGTGAAAAGTCCTCCACTTACAGAATTCACTGGAAGGGGGTCTGGAAGGTGTGTTGACGGGTGTGGACGCAGTGCGGGTCTTAATCCTCCTGAACACAGCCTGCCTACGGTGTCTGCGGTGGGCCCTGGAGCTGGCTGCTTCTGGGGTTTTCTTCCAGTAGTAATAGAAGGTGATCAGTTCCCCCTGTAAGAGAGAAGAGCTGGCTGTGATGAAACTGTCCAGACGAATCTGGTTTTCCCGGCCCCTATGTTGGAGAAGAAGCTGGGTTTATAACAGCTATACTGGTGACCAGGACAAAGAATAGTTTGCTTCTAGAGTCTTGAGAAGTTGCTTAAGATACAACCGCTGAGCTGCCTAAAAGCTGCACAAATGGGGCCTGTCGCCTCAGCCCAGCAGAGCATGACCTGCAGATATCAACAACATCCGTTCACTCGACGAGCACTTGTGGGCGCCTCCTACATGCCAGATGCCACCACTGCTCTAAGCAGGGGAGGTGCACCGATGGCTCTGCTCTCCAACTGTGTGTGTGTACGTGCTCACACATGTGCACAGATGAGTTCTTCACAGGTTTCCAGTGAAATCACATGGATGTGATGAGGAAAGGCCTGGCCAGGCAGACAACTCCAGAGACAACCTAGGATACCACTGAGGTGGTGAGAAATTAGGGCCGGGGGGAGGTCAGGGAGAACAGAAACCCAAACCCGGGAAAACTGCTTGACAGCCTCCACTCCGATCTGAGTGCCCACACTGAGACAAGCTGGCACAAAGTCCAAAAGGCAAGGACTGGGGTTTGGCAAAGAAAGACTGAGAGGACAGTGCTGCTGATGTGCAGATGAAAGGCCACATGTCACAAGGTCAGTCTTCAAGGCAAAAGGACCTACTCTGTTCCATCACCCAGCAGAACGAGCGGTAGGACACCTTAAAAAAAAAAAAAAAAAAAAAAAAAAAAGGCCCCTTTTGGCACTGTGCCCTCCAGGGCCAGCAGGCCAAAATGGGTTAAGTAACATTCAGCTAATCCTGGCTGACAAAAGACTGACTTCTTAAAACAAACACCCCAAGATAAAACACCTTTAAACTTTTAAAATACTACTTAGAGCAGCAAGAGAGCTGAGATCACATTGATCTCTAATTAAACAAATATTGTGGAAAGTCAATTAACTTGGCAGGCCATAGTACCCCGAGAGGCTCCCTGGGGGAACCTGCATCCCAGGGTGGGAGCTACCTGGCCGGAGCACCGCAGCCCATGGAAGGTTCACTGAGTTGCGAATGGAGGGGCCAAGAAAGAGAAAAGATTTTGTTCTCCAGTTGTAAATATGAGTGTTAGGAGGACTGAAATAGACAAAGAAGCACAGACACCACACAACAAACTCTAGCGACTGACAGTGCCCAATCAGATGAGGTTTCACCAAAAACATTCCCAAGACTTCAAACACAATGATTAGTAGCTTGGTAGAGAAGTGAGCAGATTTTTGGTGGGAAAATGGCTTCTGCAAAGCAGGTAATGTGTCTGCTGAGCACTCATGACCCAGGAGCTGGAGTCTACGTCTGCATTCTCTGAGGAAGAGAAACACGGCTGCCATCAGAGCCTCAAAGGGTCAGCATAAATGCATGTAGCATGTCTCTCTTTGGAGCTGTAGACATGTTTCCTTCCAGAAACCACTTAACTAAATGCTAGTGACTGCAAATATTTAACAGATGAAGCCCGACCTCAGGCCGATGAGGCCAGGAGCCCACCACCAAGGACAAGCACACGAATGCCCACACAAGTACATACCCACTGCAGCCCCTTTTTGGTGCCATGAGATGGTAACTGAACGATGGGGAAAATGTGGGGGCTGTGCTTGAATTTCTGACTTGTCTACCGTGTCATTCTATAAATGTAGGCTAAATGTCCCTGTGGTTGACGAGACTTTCCTGAGCCAACTGAGGCCATGATCCAGAACCTCTGGCGCCTGCCTCCTTACTACTTACCTTCCTGACCTGGAATGTCACTTATCTATACTGATCTTTCGCTGTTGGCGGCTAGAGGAACAAACTCAGAAACCCAGCAGGGAATTAAGAAACATGCTGACATGACACTGATCTGGCTCTGGTTGTCCTATGAAAAAATACAGAACAGAAGCCAAAGCAGGTCACTGTCACCTCTCAAATGCTTTGTTAGAGCAGTATGCTCAGTTTAAAAGGGCAACTGGTACAGTAAAACCAGAGCCCAATATCGAAGGTGGAAAGATGCACAAGATGACCCGAAGTGACTCCTCCCACCTCCTGCAGTGGTAGCTGTTTTGGGGCCAGTGGTGACAGAGGCCTACAGTCTCTTAAGGGAACATGTGAAGCAATAGGAGATGGAAGGAAATAAATGTGGGAGAGAAAACCGGGTGAGAGGGCGTCATAGGAGTCCCTGTCAAACCTCAGTCTTACTTCAAGGCTGTTGAAGAGCGGCCACCCTGACATTTCTACACAGCAATGGTCTGAAACACAACACTGCCTCACACAGTCACCAGGGATTATTTCTACTTCTTGAACATGAGCTGCACCCCCCCACTGGAATTTATTTATTAAAAACTGTGCATTTATTTTCACGTTTAAACTTCAGTCACCTTCAAAGCACTCTCCATTTGATGCAATACGCCTATCGAGACATTTTTTCCACTGCTCAAAACAGTTTTTGAACTTAATTCTGATACCTTTCAGTGCTTCTGCTGTTTTTGTTTTACTTCTTCCACACCGGCAAAACCTTTCCCTCTTAGGGCTTTTTTCATCCAGGGAAACAATAGTGTCTTGGGTTGAGATCTGGCGAATAGGGAGGGTGTGGCACAGGGGTCATGCCATTTATAGCCAAAAACTGCTGAACACTCATCGTGGTGTGGGCAGGTGCACTAGTAAATCACCCATTATGAAATGGGCAAATGTGTTGAAAGAATCTCCCCCCCACAAAATTTTACTGAAGCTGAATGCAGCCTCTCACAACAATGCCAGCTGGTACACTGATCCAGATGTTTCCTAGAACACTCAGTGGCAGAAGCCTGTGCTACAAGGGGCCCACCCTCCAGAAGATAATTCTGGTTTTTTTTGGGGGGGGTGTCCCCCTTACATAAATGTCTTAAAAGAATTTAAATGGTTTTAAAAGATGGCCTAACTTACAGATTACAAGAGAAAAAGCCAGAGTTCAGCAAAGCTACAAGGCTGGCCCAACACTAAACATCAGACAGAAAAAAGGCTCAGGAGAAGCCCAGACTCACAACTCTAAACCTTTAGTCCTGCACAGTGCCCCCATGTCCTCTTCTAGTATGTGAAAAATCAGGACACACAAAAGAAACCCAATGTTGAAATGTACATCAACTTTCTGTCACCATTTAAGTGACGGCTTTTTAAAAATAATAGAACCATAAGAGATTCCATCATCTGAGTGCCAAGGATCAAAACGACCAAGCCAGAGACTCCTCTGTAAGTCTAAAATTAGCTGATAAGAAAATGAAAAAATATAAATTCTAAATTCAGGAAAGATGGGGCAAGCCATATCCTAAAAATGTAAAATGCTTAAACCACTTTGTAAAGCTGTTTGGCAGTTCTTAGAAAGCTAAACAAACATTTACACATGACCCAGTGATTATTCTGCTCCCGGGCATTTACCCAATAGAAATAGAAATGTGCTCTCATGCAAGGACTTTTACACACACATTCACAGAAACAACCCAGATGGCCCGAGCAGGACAATAGGTAAACACTGTGGTACACCCATTCGCCGGAATACTACTTGATAGTGAAAAGGAACAAGCCACCGACACACATGAATAAATCTGAAAAGTATTGTGTTGAATGCGTGCGGCCAGATGCAAAAGGGTACATACTTTATGACTCCATTCTAGAAGAGGCAAATGTGTGATCACAAAAAAGGAAGTCGGTGGTTGCTTGCCTGGAGTCTGGAGTAAGAAAACTGCTTATAAAGGACACCAGGAAACCTTCTGGGGTGGTGGGAATATTCTATAAATCAGGGAATATTCTATAAATCAATTGTGGCATTTACATGGATTTATACAGTTGTCAAAATGGACTCAACTACACCACACTTAAAGTGGATACATTTTGATGGTTTATCTATAATATGCATACCCATCATACGTCAATAAAGTTAACCAAAAAAAGTCCAGACCAGGTTTTATGAGCTGCCGCTCAACCACTGTTATATCTATGAAGGGATTAAATGGTGGAACGGAGCAAATCCAGGAGGATTAGAGACAGCATATTGGTGACTGCATGGGTGGCTAGGTCTGGAGCACAAACAAAAGAACACGTCAGGGAAAGCTTTGGTTCTACAAATAGGCAGGGAAGTAGCTCGAGCTGCACCAGGAATGAAGTCAATTGAACTTTAATCAAACATGCATAGTGTGTTCTGCAGAGACCCATGGCACATAAATTCAGGGAACAAAAGCTGCTGCGGAAATCAATAGCTTACTGAAACATTAACACAGGCAACCATTGATCAAAAGGCAGCTCCACAAAGGCAGCCTTGCAAATTAGCTCCTGCTTTTGCTTGCAAGCAAACACTGAGGTATAAATGTTGTCGACATGAATGGCCTATAATGACCGTTTTGTTCCCGGCACTCTCACCTCATCTCACAACAAGGCCTCACAGTCAACATACCGCACATCTCAGGGCTGTAACTGCATGCGGCACGAGCAACTAAACTGGTTTAGTGCCTGGGCAAAAAGAAAAAGAAAGGGGGCAAAGCCATCCCCATTTGCCAGCACTATGGGCTGCAGCTCTTGCCAAGACAAGTGCTCAAATCCACTGGACTATATTTAGCCGATTCTCTCTTCCTCTCCCCCCTCTATACTCCATCTCTCTCCCCAACTCCTCTGCCTTTTCTTGGTGGTGGTGTGATGGGTCCTCTGGATTTTACTAACAGGTCATATGAACAAAGCCACTGGCAATAAGAACTGGCTCCTGGATTTGGGTAGCAGCCCACTCACCCTCTGCAGTCCCCAGGCAACCCTCTCAGCTGGGGTTGGAGGACTAGGCACCATTAGGTTTCTCAGATTTTCCATCAAAATAAAAACAGGGGGTGGGTGGTGCCATGCAGAGGAATAAGGGAAGAAGACATAAGATGCTCAGCTCAGTGCTCTATATGGGGGGGGGGGGGGGGGGGGGCCCTGGGAGGAGAGAAAGAAAATGAGACCCAGAGAAGAGTCAGGTTGACAAGGGCTCCAGGTACCAGCAGATCAATCACAGGCCACTCCTGGAGTCATTAGGAGGAATGGCTCCTCCTCAGGCACCATTTTTCTTTGGGCTTCCCCATGTCAGCCTGTGAGTCCATCATGTTCACTCAGCACAGAAATGATCAGGACAGGCTCCCTCTATGGTCCCACTGCCTGGGCAATCTGGCTGAAGCAAAAGGGGCTGGGGCCGCTCAGCCCCTTTCAGTTAAGATCATAAGCCCATTTCAGGTAAGATCAGCTGGTATGGCCTGGGCCCAGTTCAGTGTTAGCTCAGGTAAACGAGACTGTAGGCACATCCAGGACCCAACTGTGGGCAAGCAGACATGGGAAAGGCTGGGCACTAGAGGTGGGAGTTGCCAGCCTTGTAGCTGTAGACAACCTGACGGGACCTTCGTCCTGCCTAGAAGCAGGTCCACTTACCTGCAGGCACATGGTAGGCACAAACTTAACTGCTCTTTAATATCCCAGAACAGAGTGTTGAGGAGGGAAGGTGCTGTAGGTGCTGTAGGCATTTCAAGTACTTGAGGCTCATTCTCAGCAAGCTTGTCCATCTGCACTACTGAGCTAGGATCCCCTGCCCCAGGTGTTGTTATGCTTTTAGCCCAGTGCTAACTTCTCAGATAAGAACCCTCTGGGGAGCTGACATGGAGGCAAGAATAGGAAGTCAATTATTTTGGATTCTGGTCCCACAGTAGAAGCATAAGGGTACACCCAAGATTGAGTCCAAATTTTTGTGAATATAACATATTATTGCCATACCACCCACAGGAGTCTGGACACCTGAGGTTGGGGGGATGGTTGGGGGGTGCATGGTAGATGATGAGGTCCAGAGCCTCCAGCACAGAGTCCAGGGAGCCTATGTACCTGCATGTCTTCTCTTTACAAGCCAAGGAAGGCCTCACCTTTTAGAAATAACCCTCTAAACACCGCCCCTTGTAAGTGAGTGTACAGATACAGTAGTCCTTTACCTTCTATTCTCACAACATGGTTCTGTGACCAGCAAGAAAAATGATGATCATTGGCCTTACCGTTATGCTAAGGAAGGCCCTGGAAAACTAGTGTCCTCCTCCTCATACAAATAAGAATGGGGATGCTGGAAGGAAGTAATCTAACCCAGATCCCTGCATGTAGGGAGTGCCGAGATGCCAGCTCAGAAGGTACCCAAGAGAGGCCTCTCACTGCTGGTGAGGGAAAGCTGCAGCTGATTTCTTCTTTGCCACCAAATTTTCAAAAGGCATCCTCTATGGGCCTAGAACCACCTACTAAGAAGAGTGGGCAGCACAGGAGATGGGAAATGGGAGGCAGGAATAGAAGCTGTACATGGATAACGACATTATAAATACATACACATATATCTGAAGTTATTTTTCAGGACCTTCAGGCCCACCTACCATTGTCAGGGGAAAGGACTGCAAGTATGCGGGGGGACAGGAACCCCCATGTGGCAGGGCTGGCACACGCACCTCCACACACACCTGACACACCCCACTGCAGGGTTAGGAGGTGTTTAGAAGACATTCTCTTAATACTTTGAGACACATATATTAACTGTTTTGATGCCAAATAAATACTTGAACATTAATATATAGAGAAAGCACAGCTAAATGATCTCTATACAATGCCTTGTTTTGAAGAATGTACTTCAATTACCATCTGGCTCCTCCTTGGTGGTCCAGATAAAGAGGGTAAAGAAAACCATCACCTTTTTTCTGGATAGAATGGAGATAAAAATATTTTTTAAAGGTATTTGTTTCCAAGGAAGAGTTCCAGGAAGCAATGAAACAAGGGTGCAAACCCAACAGGGCAGGAGACAGAAGGAAACACGGCACAGAGATGCCTCTCAGACTTTGTTCCCCAACCCAGGACCCTGAGGAAAGGAGACTCTGCTATGGGAGCCAGTCCTGGGACAGCTGCATGGGAATGAGATGTGTCCCCTAAGCAGAGATGCAGGAGTGTGTGACCCTGCAGCCAAGCTTGGCCCTCCAATTTCCACAACCATCCTGCCTGGGAATCACAGCCACATTGTTTCTTGGTAAAAACCATTAATTCAAGGGTAGTGAAGCAAGTCAGTAAAATTTCCTGGCACAGACTCCCATGTAAGTCATTCTTTCCTTTCACTCCCTGAGGATTCAAGGGCTGGTTCTGACAACTATTCAGAACGTCTGAGGTGAGAAGCAAGGCACTGAGTAGAACCACCAGCCATGTTTAGGGGCAGCCACCTTTACACATCTCTTTCCAGCAGGCAACTGGTTGTCTTCCAGCAACCACTGTGGTAATTAAAGCAGTGATCTCCTGGGCTCCTTCTTTTGTTAACCAACCAAATCCCCTAATCCCTAAAGGAGCCCCGACACTGTCAGCAGCTCTGCTGCTGATGGTTAAACACCACTTCTGTGGTCTCAGAGTGCATTTGGTAGAATGATGACCCACTGGAAGGCACACAGCAGAATTACAGGCCTCCTGCAGGCACGAGGCTAGAAAGGCACCTGATCTAACATGCTGCCCAAGAGGGAGCCTGATGCAGGGATAGCTGGCTTCTGGAGAAGGCAATCCCTCCTGTCCACCTCCAGCTCCACTCCTGGGGAAAAATGGAAGGCAAGGGAGGGAAGGGAAGGCTCTGGAAGTACATGAAGGTCTCCTGGGTTTCACTTGTAATGATGAGGCCACTCGAAGATGCTCGTGAAGATGCGCCTGAATCAGGCAATTCTCTCGCCCCATTAAAAGTAATTAATCCCAGTTGGGCAGGTTAACAACTAATTTTTTTCATATCTATTACCACTACATTTGTACATTGTGAAGGAATTCCAACAGACTTAGTATGTTGTTTTTCTTTCAATCAAAGTTGTAATGAGATTTCCTAAGCTCTACATTGCTTTAGTGGCTGACTTCAGCCACCTGCAGGATCCTACCTTTGGTCCCCCACCCACCTCCACTTGGATGTCCAGAATCGAGGTCCTGGCCTGTCCCTACCCCTACAAACACTAGGTCAGTCTTCCCAAAGCCCAACTCTGACCTTGTTACTTGCCTCTCCAAATTACTGAAGGCTCCAGACTAACCGAACAAAGGCCCAGCTGTATTACAACTTCTTCCAGGCATCTCTCTCTGTCCCAGCAGACCATCTCTCCACCCCTCAAGACCTCTGACTCATGCCAAACGAGATGGCCAGTCTGCTGTTCATTCCTCAGCACTTTTCTTCTGCATGCGGCTGCAGCCTTACGAACCCCTCACCGCTCTATCACCTTGGAGTTTGAGTCCAGGTCCTCCCCACCACTCAGGTCACCCCAGAGGCCATCATTCTGCAGAGTCTTCCTTTACTCTGCTCCTCAACCCCTGGAGGCCATCCCCAGGTCCTGTTCAATGCCCCTCCACCCTGCCTCTCCCCTGCCTTAGACTGTCCACCTGAGTGAGCCTGGCTGAACCCCCAGGCCTGTGATACTTCATCTGTGAGTAGCACAGAGGGTCTCCAGGACAACATCTTGAATATAATGAATACTCACTAAACTTGACAAAATGAGTAGTTTGTGAGAATAAGAACCACTGAAATTAAATCTAAAGGATAAAACTTGAGAAATAGGTATGAGATTACCAAGTTTTTATTTTGCCGGGTAAGGTCATTAAAAGTAACTGCCTCCTGATCTCACCAATACTTCATCAAAGAAATTACATTTTAGCTCTAAAAAAAATAGAAAAGAAAGGCCATCTCCAAATAAGAAGAGTTCCTTAATTTGATATTCAGCATTACGAAAAATGATGGCATTGTTCTTATTTTTCACTTCCCGTGGGCCAGGAAAAACAATCCTCGCGCCTGCACTGGAGTCTGAAAGCAGCTGCTCTAAAGGTGGTGTCTCCGGCTGGCAGGAGAATGGGTTCGGGAACCCCAGGCCACCACTTCCTCACTCAGCAGCTTACTTACAAACCAACAAACCGCTGGGCTATGAAATCTACCATGATGACAGCTAAGCACTTTCCAGAGTGTGTACTTTCCAGACCTGAATATGTTTAGTCCTCATAGGTACCTGACAAAGATCTTCATTATCCCTGCTTTACAAAGGTGAAAACCAAGGCACCCACAGTGAGTCAAGTCATGTGGTCAGGCTCACAAGGCTTCACGTGACTGCCCTGGGGTCTGACTCCAGAGTCTTATGATCTTAGCCACTCCACTATGAACTAAGGGAAAGTAGCCATCTGTGTTTTTCTAAGCCAGGGGCTCACGTTTGAGTTATCTTTTATCTGTGGAATTCAGTGCAACAGCATTTTAACCTCTTACCTGGACCCTACATAGTTGTGGCTGAAGAGTACAAAGGAGCCCCGTGCATTCCTGACCCCCTCTGGCTGGAACTACTCCACCTCCCAGAATTATAGAGACCACAGAACCTTCAGGGGAATCAAGATCAGAAGCACAGCTGATGGGTGCAAGTGTGCATTGGCATCAGCATTATGCACGAGCCTAGAGAAATAGTTTCCACTTCCCATGCCAACAACAAACTCCACGGACTGTGAAAAGGACCCTGAGCACGCCCCCGGTGACCTGCTCACCAGGCCTCAAGTCATCTGGCGGCTTACGCTATGGGAGAAGTCCTCTGACCTATCTTTGGTTCTAGGCTATATGCTACAGAGTTGCGCCAAGCAAGTGGCCTTCACAGCCCTCTTGACCCCAAAGCAGTGACTCTTCCTTTCCTGAGGAAACTTGAGAGTTTAGATCAAGCGCAGTCCCTCAAGAAAAGGCTTCTCTGCACATGCTACAGAGCATCTCTCCAAATTACTTTCAGCTAGAAGCACCTAAAGCAGCGGCATTGATCTGGGCCCAGAACCATGAAGGTGACTCAGGGCCCTGGGGATGGATGTCCTGAACCTCTCTACACACTTGTTGCTATCTGCCCAGGCAGCTTCACTCAAAAAGCTATTTATCAATCAAGCAACAGAAAGTTTTCCACTTAACCAAAAACAATAACAACGATTAAAAAAAAGACAGATTTGGAAATGACTAATTTGAAAACAGAGATCAAGGCCGTCACCAATTGGTCGGAAGCTCATCCCGAAAAGAGGGACTCCCAGCCACGTGTGGGGCCCACAGATACCTGGGCAGTCCTGACACAGTGACAAGACCGCTCTTCACCAAATACAAAGTCACACACAGCACCCCTCGGGGGCCTTTACTTTTTGTTCTTCTGAGCTATTTGTTTAAGTGAAGACTGTTAACATTACACATGAACAGTCCAACACCAGGAATCTGTGTTCTCTGTAGGGCCTCCCAAACCCCAAGATTTTGTTCACTGAATCCATTTTCTTTCCCACAAGCTGAATACTTCATTATTTCCTGAATCTGTTTTATTGGAGTTCAGCAACAGGGCAAGTGGGATTTCACTGCTGCTGGTTCTATCACGTCACCCTTCTTAATATTTTCTAGTTCCTGTAACAAAACCACAATTCTACCAGGAAAGGGGGAGAAAGGAGTGGGAAAGGGGGAGGGAGAGGAAAGAAGAAAGCCATAAAACTGTTAAAGCCTCCATTCTCCATCTCGTAAACATTTTTCTATTTATTGGCCTTTCATTATATGTGCAATCTTATTATCCCTGCACAGTATCACAGTGACATCCGTCAGGGTCACCCTATAAAATACACACTGGCAATGTAACACTGAATGACAGGAATGGGACAGAAGATGAAGGATGGGCACTGGTGGCAGCTGCAGGATGGTTTACAGGGATCATCACTTACATCTGTGCATTTCCCGAGGTGATAATTGAATGACAGGGGCTGGAGGGAAATCCATTTTTGAGCTCAGAAAGGATAGTTAGGAGAAAAATGTTTTTGTATTGGAAGCATGTAATGACTACCAGGAAATGAGAAAAGCTACTCTAGCAACATTGCTTCTTATATTTTATGTTTTTTATGGACATACAGCAAATTATCAAGTATAATCCATTTCTGCAAGTTGAATTTTAAAATAAAGAACAGATTCCCTCATTACAAAAAAAGGAGGCAAAAGGGTATTTAATTTTGTCGCTTTATCACATTTGTTTAATAAAAGAGCAGAAGCACAGATTACTCTTCAAAGTAAAAACACAATTACAATACCACCTCCTCCCCTTTAGATGCGAAACATGTCATCCATTTCACCTGGATTTTGGATTTAACATGCAAGGTGCTCTGACCACAGCAGATCAGTGGTCCTAGGCCTCCGAGAGATTGCTCTGGGTTGCTGCCACGAGCACGCATGCCACGGTTTAGAAAACATACACAGTATGACCCACCGTGGTGAAGGACGTGGTCTGCAAAATAACTGTGCAGGCCACCCTCATCCGTTTGTGATCTAGGTTTGGGAGGCTCACACTTCCCAGTTCCTACCTAGGTCTCCCCAAGGGTTCTCTTCCAAGGTTGGCTGGCGCCCCCAAAGAGGTCCAGAAACACACAGTTGCACGCCTACCCCACGTTTACTGGAATGGGTGTGGAGCCTGGAGGGCTAAATGTGGCTGATTACCCAGAGGAAAGCTGGAGCTTCTTTGGCCATTTGATAAACATCTTGAAAAAGTCTGCTCTGATCTCTGAAACAAACTATGTGGTAGGGACGACTCTGGGGCTGATTGGGATCTCTTCCCTTCAGGGCAGTGTGGCAGAAACTTATAATTAACATGCCTTTATTTGCATCAAAACCCTTACAGTTCTTGTTCTGGAGACAAACCACCACATCATTGTGACCTCAGTCACCTGAGTCTAACCACCTTCCTCCTCTGGACTGATGTGAGCGTAGCAGAAAGAGGTGGGGCAAAATGCTCCTGGGGATACCTTCACTACCCACTATTTTCTGTTACGGTTGGTTCGAGACATCAAGGTATTCTTGGTCTGCTCTCGGGAAGTAATTTTTCCTTCACGACCCATATGTTGTTAAAAGGTTACTCTCGGGCCCTGGCCAGGTGGCTCAGTTGGTTGGAGCATCATTCTGTACATCAAAAGGTTTGATTTTGGGTCAGGGTGTATGAGAGGCAACTGATTCATGTTTCTCTACCCCCCTCTTCCTTTTTCTAAAATCAATAAACATGTCCTCAGGTGAGGATTAAAAAAAATAGGGTCACTTTTGGGCAATAACCATCTCTAACAAAAAGTTACACAAAGGGATGAGCTCTGTATTCTTATTATTCATGTCTGAAATCCCAGAAAAGTCAACAAACTTCTAATTAATTTAAGAGCTCTAAAAGCTGAATAGTTTCCATTTACAGAAAGCCTCAGAAAGTGGCATTTATTCAGTTCACCTTTCCTTCTCAAAAGAGGTCAAAGTCCTTTGCAATGAAGGAGAACAAAATGGCAGCAACTTCAGACATGAGCTCTTGGCCAAGGAGCCCTCCTGTGCTGACGGAGGAGCTGAAGTCAGGGCAGAGAACCGCACTCCAAAGACCCGTGTCTCCGGGCCCTGGTCCTGAAGAAGCGGCTCCCCCTGAGAAAGCTGCTCCAACACCTGTCAGGACCTCTGAAGCCTCCATCTCCTACCCATTCACTTCTGGGCAAAGGGGGCTGGTGGCTTTCCCATGTGTCCTGCCTACTGGCCAGACCCTGCACACAGGCTCCTGGAATGCCTTTCCCCCGGGTGCTGGGAGCCCACTACCCGGGCTCCATCTGGGGTAATCCTGGCATCTCATCATTCGAGACATCTCATACACACTGTCTTTCCTGACCCACAGGGAGCGAGTTTCTCATGAGTCTCCGTGATTACTGACTTTCCTGTGTAGCTGTGGGCCCTTGGATGGCTCAGATGTCACTGGATCTGACAGAATAGTAAGTTACATATGGCTACAGTTAAACCTTCCTCTGAGGGTCATTGAGAACACAGCACAGCTCAAAGCCAGGGGAAGGGGAGCACACCTTCCTGTGGGGTGCCAGGCGCATCCAGGCTTTCTGCTGGCAGATACCAGGAGGCTCTTGGGTCATGCTCTCAGGCTGGCTGTTCTGCTAGACTCTTAAGGGAAACAAAACTGAACTAAAAAAGGACAGCCTGCTGGGTTGTAGCCTGGAGCACTGTTGGCGACAACAGTTACCCTAATGCCAGCAGAACTGGGCAGCACTCAAAGCTCCCTCCACATAGAGGAGAATATTCACTTCCAAGCTTAGGCTGTGGGTTGGTAATCTTGGTCAAATGGCCTTTCTCAAGTGGGGTTTCACCTGTGAACCGCAGAACTCAGAAAATGAAGTGACTTTTCTCAATTCCCTTAGGAATGAAACACAGTGAGTACCATTCTAGATGAACAAGATATATATTAGTATATTACATACAATGGATGCTTAGCATACTAGGCTTAACTTTCAAAACTCAGAATGGGAAAGGCAGCAGTGGCTGTGCAACCTTGGACAGGTTACCTAACCCCTCTGGGTCTCTGTTTCTTCACTCCACTCATTGCACTGTGATACTGAGGAGAGCTGATGCAAATACAACACTTGGTATGGTGCTCATCTGCTGTAACAGGTACACCAATGTTGGCATTATTATTATTTAATGTACGACAGTGGGGCAAACAAAAGATCACAGTGATGGTAAGTGGGCGCAATGCTTACCTACTTCTGCCCGACTGGGAAGAAACTGTACCACTGTCACAAATAAAACAAAGTCCCAAGTAAGAGAAAGCACATAGATTCTATTTCTAGAAACAGCAAAAGCATCAATAGTTTAAAAATCTGTCTCAAAAAAGCAGAACTGAGCTGAACTGGGTGAAAAGAATACAGCTATATTTAAGAAACAAGGATCTGAACGATTCAAATGCTTGCGCTGGCCTATGAGGTGGACTGGTTGATTTCTGGGGCTACCCCCATCCACAGGGCCACAGGCAGAATCGAGCTTTGGGTGAGGCTAGAAATCTCACGGGTGTGTCCAGACAAGACCCACATATGTAGATTAGCACTGTCTGCTTCAAATGACCAATTCTCATTGGTACCCATTAACCTACATTCAGCACAAACCCAAACACTACAATGGGCCGGAATGCACCTCTGGAATCCAGTAACCTCACACACAAGGTTTTACCTGCCTGTATCCCTATTCCTGTATTGAGTCCTTTCCAGTCCTCCATTATTAGCAATGTGTTCATGGGAAAACTAAGTCACTTCCTGGAGACTCTATTTTCTCACCTGTGAGCCACGGATGCTTCAACAGTAACTCATTCCTTTGTACGGCTGCGGGTGGGGTTAAAGTGCTCAAGGGAGGCCTGGCACATATGCTCAGCAAATGACAGCTACTATTTTCATTCTGTTTCCATTTGGAAACAGTACTGTTCAATAATTTTAAATGTTTACAAAATCTTTTAAAGAATGGTCTGTTAAATGACTTCCTTCGTCTACTGTATTGCAACCCCCCCCCCCCCCCCAACTCCAAGTACTTCATTTAGTCAAAGAGCAAGGAAATGCCAGGCATAGTGAATGACAAGGCTGTTTTGGGCAGGTTCATGGCAGGAAAAATGACTCAGGCCAAAGAGATCAACACTCTCCCCAAGGATCCCAAACAGAACCACCAGAATGCATACCTGTTAACAGCCTCACTGGGGCAATTTAAAAAGTCTCGTCTCTGCCCAGCCCAGGCTCGTCCTTAGATTATCAGCAAGATAATGAGAACGCATGGTATTATTACCCATTTGAAGAGGAAGGAGAACAAAATCCATGAGAATGTCCTACTAATCTGAAGCAGGCTACTCTGGGGTTTATCAGCTGTGTCTACACTGCAATGCAGAATTAGCTTGATAGATTGGAAAGGTCCAGCATAGGGGACTTGCAACATACCATTATTTAATTTCATGATACCATAACTCCACTCTTAAAAGTATCAAAGAACATGTACTTAGGTTAAAAATTACAACTAACAATAATGAACTCTATTACTGAACTTTAAAAATATTCTCTGGTAATAGTGTGGAACATACTAGAGTGTCATAAACCTCAGGTTAAGAATTGTTGGCATGGATCACAAAATCTTTAAGCATCAAGAAAGTTGAAAAGACTTTAGGAGTTTAAAAGTCAAATAGAATCTGTGTTTCTAACGCTGAGCTGAGGATGGAAACAAGCATCATACAACTTACTGTATCACCTTCAAAGCATCCCTGGGCCTACTGACGCAGGGGGTCTGGGCCCTACAATCTACTCCAGATCGTGGCTGTCCCTTGGCCGCTCTGTGCTGTGCGTGATTGGGATTGAGTGAGCTGGGACAAGTGTGAAGTTCAGTCTGTCCCTGAGTTACCCTTGTCCTCTTCAATGTCAGTTCCTGAATGCTTTCCTGCTATAGGGATTTGGCGGATGTGTCTAGAAAATATATGTGCTGCTCTGGGGAGACTGGCTACTAAGGCACCTGCATCCTAACACAGTATTAAAAATAAGAGCAGGGATTCTTTCCTGGGAGCTGAAGCAATCATTTCAAACAGTGACTCACATAAAGAAAGAGGTTAGCTGCTTAAGGCAACTAGCAGAGCTAAGAGGTTGTAAACTAACCCCAGAGAAGAGGAAAACTGGAGTATCACTTAAAATTCTCATTACATGTGATCTGGATCAGAAAGGCTTCAATGCCACAACCAGATATTTTGAAGGCTCTCTCTAGTTCTAGGAAATACCACAATTCTGTACACTTTTACTCAATTGTTCTTGAAAGGCTATTAATAACGAAGACAGGCTACATGTTTTTAGTCCAATGACTTGAACTCTAGGAAGACCCAGTTAAACTTTATGTCTTACTCCTGTGGGCACAAGTGAAAATAGTATGTGCTTTGTATTGGGTAACAGAGGTTGACAAGTGACCATCAGTATGCCAATCAGGGCATATTTCTCAACTGATGAAATGACCACTATCATTTTAACAACAGTCTAAAAATGAACCCGGAGCAGTCTCCGACACGTCCCGCTTGCCACATTCTCCTCCAGGGTCTGCCTGCCCAATAGCAGTTCTGCAAGACTATTTCCACCAGCCATCAAAATCTTGGAGCCTGCATATTCCATTCCTGGAATTTCTAGCAAGACTAGGTCAAGTGTGGCCTTGGGCCTATGCTGCTCTTTAGAGGAAGCATGAGGGAAAATGTAGCTCCCACACTGTTTTACTTGCACTTTAGAATTTAATATGTTCATTGTCTAAGAATCAAATCAAAAGTGATCATACACATAAACAATGCCAATACCTGCCATAGTGTAATCCTGAGCTGACTATTAATGTCCATGGGCCTGCCTGCCCTTTGTCCAGGTCGAGAGTCAGGTTTCCTCAGGAAACCTCAGGCAAAGCACAGCCTCTGCCAAACCAAAACCAACCCAAGAGAGACCTGGTTTAATTCATAAATATTGAATGGTAGGGGGGCAGGCTACTGTCGTATTTTAAATTCTGCTTTAATTCACAAAGAAAATACAGGAATTCTGTGCGTGCCAAAAAGTACCCTGAAAAAACCCCCAGCCCTGGCCAGTGTGGCTCGGTAGGAGTGTGGTCCTCCTGTGAGCCAAAAGGTCGCACCCCCAGACCTTTTGCTTCAATTCCCAGTCGGGGCCTATGAGAGGCAACAGATCAGCGTTTGTCCCCTGCCCTCTCCCCCTCTCTTCTCTCTAAAGTCAGTTAGTATGTCTTTGGGTAAGGATAAGGAGGAAAAAAATTGTATCAAATAATGTTGTACCTTCTAGTTCCTGGTAGCAAAAACAACACAACACAAAACAAATCCATGGCCTGAATAGGCCTGACGTGGCTGAACATCGACCCCCCCTGCCAAAAACCCTGAGTCAGAGTCAAAAGAAATGCCAGGTAAGTGGCAGCAGTTTCCAGGCTTCCAAGCAGGTAAGGAAAGGAATTTATATGAATTTAATGTACACTCTTGTCCCAAGTCAAAAAATCAACATATTTAATAAAATTTGTGATACTTTGGCTAGCTTCTCCTTAAAAATTATTCTTTAGAGCCAGAAAGACATAAACAAACAAAAATATATTACTGCCGAGTCCTGTACAAATCTAAAGGAGAAAATAGAGCCAAGATAACTTCCCAGGAACCTCTCTCATTCTAAGCCAAGACCGACTTCCCACATTTCCCCACTAACAATGGTATGAGCATGCATGAGGTCCTCTCAGCTGCTGCAGCCCCACCCCATAAAGACCAGCAAGGCTTCCACCTGAAATATGGCCAAGACAGGATCGCAAACAGCCAGCCAGGGTTTCCTTTCTGGAGGCAGCCAAGTGAACAGTGGCCCCAAATTCTTAGGGCTGGATTTTCAAGCAAAGTTTATTTCAAACACATAACATAGGAGACAAAGATTTTGAAATCTAATTTATATTCTCTCAAGGGAAGGCTGCAATTTGAGATACTGGAACTGTGTGGAGAAATATTTTATAATGTGACCTGGAGGGGCTGTCCAAGTAGGCAAGGGAGAAACAAGAAAAGCCCAAAACTCCAATGGATCTAGAGCTGCAATTCAATGCAAGTCATTCAAAATTCCAACTTGCAAGTTTGTGGAATGTGACAAGCTGTTTCTAAAACCTTATAAAAAGCAAAACTACAAATAACAAAGATATTCTTGGAAAAGAACAAGGTACGGGACTTCCCACACCAAATATCAACAATGAATTCTAAATCTAGACAGTAAGGTACAGGTAGAGGGTAGATAAATAGACCAATGGAACAAAACAGAGACACACCTTTCTGGAAACTTCTTTTTTGATATAATGGCAATGCAGATTAATAGAGAAAAGGCTGGACGTCTAAAAGATGGTACTGGAACACTTGGTTACATATAGAAAAACAAACAAAACCAACTGTTTCCCACCTCACACCCCAAACAATAACCAATTCCAGGGGATTAAAGCCTTTAATATGATATGCAAAATTATAAAACTTTTGAAAGACAATAAATACAGAAGGCTGCCATTACAAACATTAAAGAAAGATTTCTTAAACAATGCACTCAAATCAGGAAATGCGTGAAGTGCATCAGTGCATAAAGACCGATAAATTTAACTACATTAAAATTAAGAACATACTAGTTCTATCATAAAGAACATGAAGCTGAACCATAAACTGGAAGTAGATATCTGCAACATACATGTTTTAAAATAGAAAGTTATTCACAACTTACAAATAAAAAAATTCAATTGAAAAATAAGTGGAAGATTTATATCAGTCCTTCATGGAAGAGAAACAAATGGCCAATAAATGCATTACAAGAGGCCCAATATCAGTAGTAACCAGGAGATTACAAATTAAAACTACTGAAATATTTTTAAACTCACGATACCAGCAAACATTTTAATACTTATCAACTTTGTAAAGGATGTGAGATCACTGTACTTCATATACAGCTAGAAAAATTGGTTTTATTTATTAGTAAAACAGAAGTTATGCATAACCCAGAAATTATATCCCTAGTTATACCCTAGAGAACCTTTTGCATACACACCAGGAGACATGTACAAGAATACTCACAGAACTGTTACAACAGCAAAAAAAACTGGACTGAATTAAAATGTCCATCAGTAGCAGAAAAGTAAATGTGTTACATTCATACAATGCTACGAAATACTGTAGAACTACACAATACAATTGAACCTCAGGATAAAAGTGAATGAAAAAAGCAAGATGCAGGGGTATGTTGTTCCTTTGTGATTCCATTTACAGAAAGTTTAAAAACATGCAAAACCAAACAGTATGTTGTATTAGGATACAAATGTTTGAGGCAAAACAGTAAAGAAGAGAGAGGGGATTATACAAGAATATTCAAGGAACAGTTGGTTGCCTCTGAGTGAAGAAGATGGAGTTGGGTTGGGGAGGAACACTCCATGCAATCTTAAAGTTCTTGGTAATGCATGGGAATTTGTTCTTTTCTTATTTTCACACCAAATGCATGCTGTATTTTATAAAGGCGCTTTTTTAATTCCACAATATTTACTAAAAATGGAAAAAAACCCTAGAAGATTGTCAGGCACTCCAATTCTGCCATTTAAAAAGGTTTCTCATTTCTTTAGAGCATTTGGAATTACATGCAAGTACTTTCTGATCATTGGACAGAGGGCTTATTCGGCCCCTTCTCAGCTGTTTCTGCACTGCTGACAGTGTCCTCTCCTGGCCCTCCCTCTTCCCGCTGGCCCACTGTGAGTGTGCTGCCCCTACACAATGCAGGGTTGCTTCCACTCGCTTTGCTTTCCTGTTCTACCTGTGTGCATGTGAGCTCTTCAAATCCACACCTTTCCTTTCCTTACTAGCCCCAGTGCCAGAATCACTGTTTTTCTTAGAGAGAAACAATATGTGTGCTCACAAGGGTGACATGGAGTTCTCGTCCCTCTGCCCCCTCCCCCAGCAGGTTAAGTCTTCAAAATTATTCATATCAGCTTAAAATAAGCCACGCTGTGCCACAAGAAAAGGCCAAAAATGACTACTCTACAGAAGCCAACAGTTTCCAAATAATTCCATAGGAAAAGTAGGCTCGAACTGAGTGAAGAATGTATCTGTGAACTCAAGTCAACACATTCTGTGTAAAACGTGGAAAACTAAACATGTATCTGGAGAGACAAGGTCCTAAATCCTAACCCCCAATACTCATTGAGCATGCCATGTCACTGTCCTACTCCTTAGTCAGTCACTTCGGAACCCCCTTGCCAACCCACTCATTCATTTAAAGATGACTTTTGCCCTTCAGCTCAGTGGGTACACCTGTGTTAGTGAAGCTCAGCAGGGGCCAGCAGGCGTGCTGGAGCCAACGGTGCTGCGCGCTTTCTCAACTTCCACTCTTGGCCTGCTACAACCCCTTTTCTATGCTGCATCTTAATGAGTAAGATAAAATAGATTTTAAAAATCTACCCTGATATTACCTCCCTGTTTGAAATTCTTTAATGGCTTATGATGTTAGTTACCATGATTTTACTTATATATGGAATCTAATGAACAAAATGAACTAACAAGCAAAATAGTGACAAACTCACAGAAAGTAGGCTGACAGCTGTGTGTCAGGGGAGCTGAAGTTACGTAGCCCAAGTGAATTGATGGGTAAGTCAGTGCATGTAAAACACCAAGGCATGCAAAGCACCTAGAACCGTGCTTGACACTCAGAGGCCCTCAGAACACACTCTGATGGCTGCTGGAGCCTGCGAGGGTGTCCCGATCTCACCCGCCCCATCACCTCTGCCTTCTCCATTCTACTTTTTGCTCAATACCCAGCCTCGACACTTTCTTTTAGTTCTATCTCAGATCCAAGCTCATCCTATTCCAGAGCCTCTATACACACTGGTCCCTTGCCCTGGAGGGCTCTTCTGATTCCAACCTTCCCCCTTCACCCCCAGGGTCTTAATTTAAATAAAACATCTTCAGGCATATCTTTATAGAAGTTAGATGACTCTTATATAGGGTGGGGTAAAAGTAGGGTTATGGTTGTGAGTATGCGAAACAAGAGTTTTTATTCTTGTAGTATTTATTAATTATTGTATTCCCCATATGAACTGTAATCCTTTTGCCCCACCCTATATATTGTTTGCTTATATATTAAATATAAATCTAAATATATATATAAAAATAAAGTAGCAGGTTCTCAAATAATGTCATTTTGTTATAATGTTGATGAGAAAAAAAGTAAAATCAATTGCTCTTGGCTGGGGCCACTGTGTGGAACTGGCACAATCTCCCCACATCTGCATGAGTTTTCCCCGGGGACTAATTTTCTCCCACATCTCAGACACACACCTGTGTGGTAAATTGGTATGTCTTCATGGTTCCAGTCTGCGTGAGTGTAGGGGTGGGTGTGAGTGGCCCTGGGACAAAAGGATGTACTGCCCGTGGTTGGTTCCCATCTTGTACACTGGGCTGCTGGGGCAGCCCTTGCTGAACTAGAATTAGTGGGATGGAAAAGGATTACCTTGTTTATATTAACACTACTTAAATGTATGTATAGCTTACACTAACTTTAAATGTTCAATTTTAGAAGTGTTTTGGATCTTTATTTAAAGTTTGGTGGTATTTTTGTAACATGACCTAGGAACTTAACTCTTGCTTATATCTATTAGCTTATAGTAAAATCAATTTCATTATATGTCCTTTCTCTTAAAGTTGGAGTTTCCAACAACCTAGCTGATGCTAAGTGAGGATTTATTGTATAAATGTAAGGGATTATTTACTTAATCTGTCTTCCTCATAGATTTAAAATTCCATGAACCAGGGAACTTACCTTTAGTTGAGTGCTATGCCCCTAGCATCTAACACAATGTTCAGCATTCTGTAGATCAGTAAATATATGCAAAAAATGAATGAGTATAAGAGCATCTAATACTATCTTGATTTCTCTTTTAAGAAATAACCTAGCCCTGGCTGGTGTGGCTCAGTGGATTGAGTGCTGGCCTGCAAACCAAAGGGTCGCAGGTTTGATTTCCAGTTGGGGCACATGCCTGGGTTGCAGGCCAGGTCCCCAGTGGGGTGTGCACAAGAGGCAATCACACATTGACATTTCTCTCTCTTTCTCCCTCCCTTCCCCTGAAAATAAATAAAATCTTTTTTAAAACCCCTAAAACTCATTTATTTGCTCAAAAGGTTACAAGTGGAGCACAATGCCTCATTCTTTCTTTTTGAATAAGAAATCTCACAGAGGGCACTGTAAGAAATAGAAATCAACAAAATATACAGTTGTAAAGTCAAAAACTAACCAATCTTTCATCTTTATCATTTTAGTCTTATAGTTTCACCTAACCTGGACACACTATGAAGTTTAGGAAGGAGCCCTTTTTTTCTCCTCCCTGGGTCTCACTCTTCATTTTCAGCTTCCTAAAAATTCAGTGAACATAAAGCATCTGCTCTTTCCTGGCAACACTTCCATCCCTCCCCTTCGTAGCTTTACTTCTGGTCCCAAAACCTGCAGGATTCACACTAGGGGTTCTGTGTGCACAGGCTGTGGAGACCATGAGGCCTCTGGCTGGCACTTGCTCGCCAGAGTAAACCTCTGCTACAAGGCTGTATTGGAAAAACACTTTTACCAATTCGGCTATCTTGTCTGGAAAATTACAAACCTCAGAGGAATGTCTGTGACCAAAGTTTCAGCCATTTGTGAGGTGATACGAATGCAAGAGACATGCACAGAAGAACATGGCAGCAGAGAACAGTGATCACCTTCAAAGGTCTCTATTTCACAGAAAATAACGTAGGAACCCTACACTCTGTAGAGTACAGTCAGGAATACAGTTGGATACTACCCAATGAAGATGTGCACTAAAAAAGTAATAGAGTTTATCATGAAGTATAAGGACTGTGTGGTGGGCTTACTCCTAAGAAGAAACAGGAGATGCTCAGATAATACTTCTATGGGATTAGTCCCTAAGCGACTCAACCTACCCAACAGGATATTTCTTTGCCAGATATCGTCCAACACTTTGCATTCCTCTATATTACCTTTCCAGTGATTTCTGTGAACTTTTTAGCTTTAAGGCCTTTCTTTAAGTTGACTAATTCAAATATAACAGTTCTTATCTCCATCCCCATTAAGGGAAATAAATGTCAAAGAGGATAAAGCATCCTATTCCATGAAGCTTGAGCCATGGCACCTGCCTCCTTTGGCTCTTGCAATCGGAGCTGTAGCAGGACAGCAAGCACTGGCCTGGAGACCTCCTGCCGACTCAAACAACCTACTGAACTGCTCTGCATAAACACTGCTCCTTCTTCATGTCTCATTTTAATTCTACTCATAAAATGGGTTGATTTCTGGCCCGATGGGTTGAGATGCTTTAGTAATGATACAGAGTGTTCTGTATTATTGGCATATTGGCTCCCTCCCAACAAAGGCAAGATAAAATAATAACCCTCCACTCTGATACATGCAGAACGGGCAACTAAATAAAACAGTGACAATGTAATCAGTGGAAGTTTTTTAAAAAATATATTTTATTTACTTATTTTTAGAGGGGGGGAAGGGAAGCAGAAAGTGGGAGAGAAACATCAATGTGTGGTTGCCTCTCACGTGTCCCCTACTGAGGACCTGGCCTGCAACCCAGGCATGTGCCCTGGCTGGGAATTGAACTGGTGACCCTTTGCTTCACAGGCCCGTGCTCAATCCACTGAGCCACACCAGCCAGGGTTAATCAATGAAAGTTTAATAGCATCAAATTAATTATGAATTTACTAATATCCTGAAACAAGTGAAAACTATATAAACTGGGGTTTTAAATAACTCAAGAAAAGATATTAAAATGTAAGAATATTTTAAAAAATTCTTTGTTTTCTGTTTATAACTTGGAGAGCTATTAGAAGTTTCAGCTACCAGAAGCTCAAGGTCCAGCCTGCAGCCTGATCCCTGACCATTGCTGATGTTCTCCTGGTAACTCACACAGCAGTGACCCTCTGCAGTGCAGTCCCAGGAAAACCCTTGGTTTCTCTACCAAGGGCCCCTGAAAGCTTGAAGACAGCCAGAGGAAGAGATGGTAACTAATACTTTGGAAAGACCAAATCAACTGCATTTCTTAACATTCTAAATTTCAATTTCTAAATCAAGTACTCTCAACTACACAGGCAGCACAAAGCCAAAATCCAACATAAATTTACACAATTCACCTTGGGCATACAATACTGTTTATACAGAGCTCTCCCCATTATTATGTGGGGAGTATTATGGAAACATTGATTAAAAGTTTTTAAAAAGTGAGCCAAACATGTATTGTATACAATTCCAAAATGTACAACTTTGAGTAACAATTTTTCCTTTTCAGATTCTCAAAATATGTTAGATTTGACAACTACATAAAGGTAAGATCATTTCCACCATGTAGTACTCAATTAATCCTCATAACTGTCCTAGGATATAAGTTATAGTATGTCCATTTTATAGATGAGGAAATAAAAATGAAGAGCAATCAAGTACCTTCTCCAAGGACAGAGAGTGAAGGAAGGTTACTGCAGAGATAGCAAACTCAGCAGTCATGGAACCTCGCCCCAGAAAGAGACATGTTTACTACCACTCAGTGCCTCAAGGAGGAATGAGCAAGTAAAAAGTGAGGGCAAATCCCAGATCTGAGTCCTACTCCTGGCTGGACTGCCTAATTGCTTCAGAAGTCTGTCATAGCCCTGGCTAGTGTAGCTCAGTGGATTGAGCGCGGGCCTGTGAACCAAACAACAGTGGTTTGATTTCCAGTCAGGGCACATGCCTGGGTTGCAGGCCAGTTCCCAGTAGGGGACGCACGAGAGGCAACCATACAGTGATATTTCTCCCCCTCTCTCCTTCCCTTCCCCCTAAAGATAAGTAGACTTACGTTTGTTTTTCTTTGGTAGACTATAAATATTTTTTAAAATACTTTACTCATTTATCTTTAGAGGGAAAGGGAAGGAGAGAGAAATATCAATGTATGGTTGCCTCTTGTGTGTCCCCCAGTGGGAACTGGCCTGCAACCCAGGCATGTGCCCTGACTGGGAATCTAACCTCAATCCCTTAGTTCACAGGCCCGTGGCTCAGTCCACTGAGCTACACCAGCCAGGGCAACTATAAACATTTTAAGGGCAGAAGGAAATATCCTACTCATTTTTGTAGCTTGAGCATCTACCTAAAAAGTCCCTGACACAGGAGCTCAACTGTATGATGAGTGACTGGCTGACTGAATAAACAAACATAAGTAAAATAAAAAAGAAAATATATTTTAGGAGCCATTCAAAAAGAATTCAGTGTGGCAAGTTTGTTAACTTAGCAATAAGGTGTCCAGTGTAATAAATCCTCATATAAGGTGTCCAGTATTTCCTTAATAAGATATTGCCTTTTACTCTTCTCCTCCCTCCAAAATAAATCAAGTACTAAGAAACTAAAAATAAACTTAATAATACCAAAGAATGAGCAATTTCCTCTTTGACTTGTTTGCATTACTAGTTTAGGGGACAAAGGAACCTTATTTCCTGCTCCGCTGTGCAGGCATCTGAGGACGCTTGAGGCTGGAGGACAAGACTTGGTGGAGGGCGCCTGATCTGGGAGAGCAGCCTCTGCGCATAGTGCTTAGGATTTTGAACAAGGTGCTTTGAGGAAACAATGCCAAACCCTCAGGGCATTTTTTGTAAATAGGTTAATCTCCAAAATTCTTTTGTTGTGATGTAAGACATCTGTGTTTCTAAACAGGGAGAGGAAAAACCCAACAATCTTCAAATAAATACTTGCAATGACGGGACAGCAGGAACAATCAGGGGACTCACCTGGTTTAGCTGACAAGATACTAGCATTAGACAGCGAGAGCCCAGAGAAAATGGGGACATGAAACAGAGAAGGAATGCTCAAAGTATTAATTTGGCATTTATTATTCTGCTCCCGAAAGGCCCGAAGTCAACTACCCCCTATGCTCAATGGATAGCCATTCCATGAACTTAGTTACCAGAAGTCTTCAGGTCCTTGCTAAGAGCCTTAATGATTCCCAAGAAGACACAAAATAACTGGGCATACAGATCTCTGGGAGACACATGATAACTGCTCCCCTCAGGGACACATTAACTCCCACCAGTGTCTGTGGGGAGGCCCAGAGGACAGGGCTGTTGTGGGATCACTTGGGGTCTATTCTGTGATGATACTGTTTCTGTGTGGTACAAACTTGAACCCCAGCTTCTAGATATGAATTCAATGTGAGGCTTGTTGTCCATGCCAAAATTCAAAAGATGATCAAGCTGTGACATAAACATGACTTGAAGTATATGAAAACTCACATATAAGGTTCCTCTCCTCTTAGGAACCATCCCTTATAGTCAAACCCTCTTACTCTTGACTAGAGTGATGGAATTTGGGAGGAATGCAACTGAATTCTAAGCACTGCTCAGCTACAAGCAGGATTTTCATGCTGTCTTTGGCTGTGGATAATAATGAAAATAGTCAGCAGTCTAATAAATCTCATGTAATTCTAACAGTAGAAAGCATTACCCACTGCTTTTCTTTGAATTATACCTCCAAGGTAAAAGCAAACTCAAGACTAGTCACCTGAAAGCGAACGGCTCAGCAGTAGGCAGTGCGTCCGCAGCAGGTGTGGCCATCATCTCCATCTGCTTCCACACCCTCGCAGGACCCTCGGAGGAGACCCACACCCCAGTCCAAGTCAAGTTTAAGGAAAAAACCCAATGACACTCATTGTGATTACAGCATTGCTTTTCTCCCCACAAATGATCAGTTTATTCATTCTCAATAGCATATTTTATTTTTAAGGTTAGGGATATTCAAAGTGTAGTGGGGACTAATACCCAGAAATATGTTTCCCAATGTGCCACGTGATTTTCAGTCCACCTGGTTGGACAGCTATGGTGAGCAAAATGTGTGTCCTCACTGAGAGGAAATAACAGCAGCCAACACTAAATGATGTTTACCATGTGACAGACACTGCATAATGCAGGGGCTAAGACTAGTTTTCTGCAGCCACATTGTCCAGGCTCAAGTTCTGACTCAGCATGAACTGCGTGTACTTCTGGGCAAACTAATGTAACCTTTCTGCCTCCATCTCCTCACCGGTAATAGGAAGAGAGCACTGACTTCAACACTCTCCACACCTCATGCAGCTGCTGAGAAGATTAAAGGAGTTTAATTAAGTGCTAAAAATAGCGCCTGTACATAAGAGCTCTACTTCTGTTACCTGTGGTCACTGCTGCCTTATTTAATTTTCACCATGAAAGAGTTAATTTACAACTCCTTGAAGGAGGTTCTAATTGTGCCCCCATTTTACTAGTGAGCAACCTAAATTCCCCAGTGTCTGAGAGACTTACCAAAAGCCCCCAGGGAATGAGTGGCAAAAATGGGCTTTGAATCCAACTGTTGGTTCACTTTTCAACTATGCTTTTCTACCACAGAACAAAAAATTCCTTGTCACATTTACCAAACTAAGCAAAAATCATATGTGACAGTAAAAACGTAAAAAACTCAATGTATCTGAAATAAATGGACAAGACCCCCAAATAAAAGATGATTGAAAAGGGAAAGTTAGAAGTAATGTGATTAAAATGTTAATATTTAGGGAATTAGATAAAGGCTGCATGGAAATTCCTTATATTATTCTTACAACTTTTAAGTTTGAAATTCAAACTAAAAGATTTAAAAAGGTAACTATATAACCCAAACTTTAAACACTTACAGTATTTCATGGGTAATATGTTTATGTGTATCTACATGTTTGTATGAGAGAGAACAGGTGGGAATAATTAGAAGTTTGAGATTATTATTCCATTTAGTCCAAGTAGATTCTTTTAAAAATCTAAGCGATATTGCTTACATACATAATTTTCAAGCAAATTTTCAGCTTGGGTACGAGTTGGGCTCCCCCAAGTCTGTGGGAGAAGAAAGGAAAAGGGCCATGCCGCAGCGTTCCAGAGAGCTCTCTGCTGTCCCCACGTTAAAGCAGAAACAAAGACCAACACCTCAAAAATCAACTTCATCAAAACAGGGCAAAAACAACACTGGTTAGAATTGTCAAACCCATGGAGAAACTTCATGAACGCTGAGGGCAGAAGTCCAGAAAGGGGTGTCTGCAGAGTTTTGTGCTGGATGAAGGTGAACACTAGGAAATCCTACTCGGCACAGGGTCTCCCAGCAGCCAGATTCTGGCTGGTAAATTGCACCTTCCAGCACAGCACCTGTGCTGGCCATTACAGAATTCCATGTGCTTGTGCGACAGACTCTCAGGATCTAACCCAGAAGGAAGCAGGCCCACATTTTTCCTGAAAGACTGAGCAGATGCTGGGACAACGGACCAGCAAAAGTTTCAATCACAGGGCCCTTTGCTAGCTTACAGAGTCCGCTCTAGGACACAAAGAGATGACCTGTACTTATACTTGGCCACTGTGAGTTGGCCAAGGAATGCTACTGTGAACAAAGAAGTTCTATAATAGGAGCCCCCCCTTCCCTCCTAAGAAAAGCAAAGGTGGCCTCAAACTTAAGCTCTCACATCACAGAGGCTCTGTCCTTGGCTCACCCCGATTCCTGACCCAGACAGAGCCTCTGAGGGCCCGTTAGTGTCACTGTGCCTCAGTTTCCTTCCCTGTACTTGTGCGGTAACACTGGCACCCCTAGAGGTTTATTAGGAGAACTGATGAAATCATGTCTGTAAAGTGCTCTCATTTGTGAGGATGAAAAGGGCCGTAACTACAAAGTCAAAGCGGTATTAAAGAACATTTTTAACCTGCAACCACTTCTGCTTTTGAACTGGAGAACCACAAGGAGGATCAAAGGAGTGTCACTGTTTGTAGACTGCTGCTCTCGAGGCCTCCTCCCTTCCCTCCACCTGGCAGGAACCCCAGGAGTGAGGTCTAGCATGACTGTCAACCAGATCTCAGGACAAGCTGTACGGTGCTTTCCTGAACACCTTCAGTACAAGAAACGGGGGAAGCCAGCACGGCTCACATAGCTTGTTACATTCCTCTGTGAAAGCAGACATTAAAAGTAAAAGGCAGCCTCGGGAGGGAGAGATGCAAATATGTAGGAAAAAAGTTGTTTTGCCTTGTCTTTCTGCCACAAAAGCCTGGCACAGTGACTCTACTGAAGTTGCAGTGGCTTGCATAATAAAATGCTTAGCCTTGGCTAAGCTAACCTCCTTTGCCATAAAAAAGGGGGAGAGGGGGAAGCAAAATTAAGCTTACGGGAAATAAAGCTAATCAAAGCCTAACAGTAACAAAGGGCACCAGAAACATTTCTACTCTATCACATCCCACAGGCTGGCCAAGAGCCCGGAATTTTCATTACAACTTTTCAAAGAGAGGGAAAGAAGGAAAAAAAAATTTCACAAAAGCATTATCAAGGCCCCAACCTGGGATGCCCTGCTGTACAACCAAAATTTGTGAGAGGTCAGCCTTTCAGGGAGTCAAAAACCCAGCATGTGGAAATGGGCAGGCCTTTTAAATAGTAGGAGAGGTTCATAAAACAACTACTGTTTTGCACTGAAGTCTCAGAGCTTCACAGATCATTAAAGGTTTCGGAACCACAGACGAGGGCAGAGTTAAGGAAATAAATCAAAAGTTCCTCTGGGATGAACAGATGCCTACACGAAACAGGCCTTTAGTGAGAATCTCCTCCACATTAAACAACAGGGAAGACTTTTCAAAATAAAAGCAGGAAAGAGATTCATTTTGTTACAAGCAATGCACTTTCTTTTTGGTTTAAATGTTTTGTGTGCCATAAAAACTGACTCCTACGGTGACCGTGGGGGGGTGGGGTGAGCGCTGGAGGCTGGTAGAGGCCGGGTTGAGGGCAGGGGTGGTGGTGGAAGTAAACAGTGTAAGTGAACAAAAAGCCAAAGAGAATGATCAGTGTGGGTCACCCCACACAAGTTAAAATGTCTTGTCATATTTCAGGGGCAGGAGTGTGGGAGGGGATGGTATTATCAGAAAGGGATTTCTATCACATTTACTCCTTTTACCACCCTTGCCTAAGAACTGAAATAATTTCCTCAGAGCCATAAAGTTCTCGTCTGTGCAACAGGCATAGGTGAAGTCTTGGGGAAACAAGCCGCATCGTCTTACATGCAGAGCAGAGCTGCAATTTCTCAAGGAAGCTCCAGCTGTCTCAAACCCACCAGAGGGAGCACAACCTCTGAGAACGGGAAGTGGTCAACCCCACAGCGAAAGACCTGCGTTCATCCATAGCAATGGTCCAGAAGCAGAGTAAGAAACCTCCTGACCTTGCCCCCTTGTGTTGTCCAGCGACAGTAAACATCTGATGTAAATGGTAATAATCCAGAATCAAATGCGAGACAACCTACTCAGTCAGGAATTGTTTGTTGTAACAACCAGATGAGACTGTGGGGAGGAAAGCCGGACTGCCACATTTGGGTCAGGACACACCTACTCCCGGGCAGTGCTGGGAGACTCCCCACCAATCTGGAAAGAGGCGGGAGCGATCTGAGGAGGGAAAAGATTGTATGAAAAACAAAAAAATCCAATTTGGAAAACTGACAGCAAGCACCATGGCAATGATTTCACCCTGAAATTCAGGGCTCCCACTTTAGCCCATGAACTTTAGCCCATTTCTAGACCTTTTGTTTCCAAGGGGGGCAGGGAGGAGGTGGTTTACACAAAAGCAGCAAATGAACGAAGGCGTATGTCTGCTAAATGACTGTCATCCTAATCCTCCGCCACATAGGGACGGATTGAGAGCTTGATTCAGCGCCAAGATTATCAGCATGGACAGGGTTCCTGGGGGCGGGCTGTGGGGTCTAGGGTTGTGAGTACGGCTCCTGGTCTAGCGTACAGGGAAAGAGCCTACTGTTTCAGGTGTCACTGCGCTGTGGTTTGTCACTGGACACCATCATTGCTCAGGTGCGCTCCAGCTGTTTGGCCCAACTGATGGCTAGTCTGAGTATGCACTGCTGTATCAGGTATTGTCTTTTACTAGGTCCTAATATTAACACTTTCTCACCGCAGGAAACAAGAGGTAAGTTAAACCTGAAGATGTGTCAAACTCAAGGGCATAAACAAAACCTATACTGCGACTCTGTTACACTAGGAGGTGTGCTTGCCTGCTGGGTGAAGGAGAGGGACGCTGCTCAGGGACGAAGGTCCGGAGGCGCTGCCGTGGTGTGGGATGCAGAAGTGTGCTTGGAGAGCCTGCAGCCAGAAGCCCGGGCCAGAAGCATGCCAACCACCCTGCCCCATCTGAAGAGCCTCCATGAGAAAGGGCCATGGCGATCATTTTCTACATCATCAAGGGACACGACTATGACAATGGAGGTGAAGTAACTTCAGATTCCAGCTTAATAAAAGGGCATTTCATACAGTGGAAATGTCCAAAACCACCACGGTCACATTTAATGAGTTCAATGTCACCGGGTTCTCAGGAGCAGCAGGGCTGCCAGTCAGCAGGAATGTTGTAGAGGGATTCAAGCACTGGGAATTTCCTCAAAAGACAACAAGGACACTTCAAGGACTTTCTTTGGCAAGGTATTTCAAGCAAGTTTCAACATTTTCAAACACCTATCTTTCAGACAGCTTCCAGCCTTAATGGCACCATTTCCAGGATGCACACAACTCCCTCAGCCCTCATCTCCAGCCCCTTTGACTCCCATTACCACTTAATGTCCATGCCACATAGTTCAGCACTAGGGTCCATGCCAACTCACACTATGCTAGCCCATCCGAGGTCCCCGGGGAGAACCACACCTCTAATCTTCTCATCAGACTCGATGAACTCTGTAAATGCTTGCTGAGTGACTGCTATTAGAAATAAACAAGAAAGTTTACTCACACTGTCTAAACCCCCTAAGTCACTGATTTTTAGAAAAATTTATAATACATGTATTTTTTAGACATATCTGCAGTTGGGAAAATATAATACAAAAGAAAACAGTATACATTAGTATCAGTCTAAGACAAATATACTAGACAAATAGATACATGTATCTAATTATAAAGTTACACATTTTAACTTACCCACAAAATGACTATATAAGGAACATTCTATCCTTTAACTGTGACTACTCTGCCTAAACATCTGGTAGACAAAACATGGTACTTCAAAGCATGTGGACTTTTCTCCTGAGTCACCTGATAGGCTTACACGGTCATCAAGTTGTGAAAAGTAAATTTAGTCCACAGGACAGAGTAAATTTTGAAATTCATTCTAAAAGTTTTATTTTGCTTTATTAAATCCCATTTTGTAGAATGTCTGGAGTTTGCCCAGTTTACTTGATGCTGCTTAACTCTGTTGAAGTTGGCCAGGTATAGAGATTCTATTACCTTTAGAATTTAATTGTTTCACAAATTCCAAATTCTTCTTCCAAAACTTAAACACTTCCCTTGACAACTTAAGGCCACAAACCTCTAACCTGATTCCAAACGCAGCATTTGTGGGAAGGAGAACCTAATTCTGATCTTAGGAGGCATGTGCTGGAATCAATAATGACCCAGTCCCAAAGGTGTTGGACCTGTGCCACTCTAGCCCTCTGTAATAATAAAACACATGAAATCCACCTTTTCCTCCAAACTCAAGAAAGATCCAACCCTTGCACATGGGGACAAAGAAATAATGGCTGCAACTAAAAATACCAAAGCCTCATAGGAAAAAGCTTCAACTTAATATTATTCGGAACATCCTCAGTGGTGTTTCACTCATAAGCAAAAGACACAGGATAAAAATTCCAGACTGTTTTCAAGATAATAAAATGGCATATGAGGGTGACTCACTAACGGACTAAAAGGGAACAATCCATAAACAGTCACGGGAACCTTGCAAAGCTGCAGAATCGGGCAACACCGTACCTCCTCTACTTTGCTTGGCTTTCACCTCTGGTGTGCGAGAGCGTGTGCGCAAATGTGCAAGTGAGCACGTACACACACACACTCTCTCTCTCTCTCCCCTGGCTGGTTTGAAGCCAAACTGCAATTGGCTAATGGCTTACTCTACTGGTTAAGACAATATTTTATTCTTGACTTGTTCAATAAAACTGCTGAGAAAAATAAACAATGTGTTTCGATCTTATAAATAATCTAGAAAAAAGAACTGCTCTGCAAACAGCAGAGGTGACTTACTGCCTATGATCAACAGAACAGGAAAGTCCAATGCGGCACAGTGAACCCCAAATCCTAGTCTATCTTGGGACACTAGAATTAACAGATTTTTTTGGTCCACTAAACAGTTTGAGGCCTGGGGTGTCCAGGTTTCAATTAGTATTTAAAACAGAACCAAAGCAGGTGGTGAAAACCAACAGAAAGAGCAAAGGTGAGAAAAACTTTTCCTTAAGAACAATGAGAAGTTTTAATCTTTTTGAACCACATATAGTCATGATTACCATGTATTTTTATCCCTCATTCACACATATAAAACATCATTGAAGAACATACACAATTTCATTTTTAACAAATATTAAGGACCTGTTATAGGGCACTAAAGGTGACATAAAGAATAATCAAAATGTAGTTCCTGCCCAGAAGGCCTTAACATTTTATGTAAACGCACACGCATGTAGGTGTAGAAATAAAATGCATGGGGAGGGAAAAGGCAGCAGAGTCTAAAGTTCAAGACTAACATAAAACAAGTAATTTTTACAGGGCAGAACAAAATACAATGCTGCTGAGAGGGGAGCTGGGCTCTGTGCAGTGGCCCGGCCCACACGGGAAAGGACTGGGGTGGCTTTTCACAGGTGAGCAGCCCAGGCAGGGCTGCTCTGACTGAGCTCTGCAGTCTCAGTGACTAACTCAGTAGCTTCCAGAGAAACCCACGGGCCCCTGGCCTTTCCCCTAGCCTGTGAGCTCCAGGAGGGCAAGCGCCCTCCTCGAGCACTGCAGATGCCCCACAGAGAGTGCCTCTGGCACCGAAGTGCCCTCACACAATTCACACAGCACCTCCGGTTCTGCCGACTGTGATGATGGTCTAAAAGCCTCAAAGGCCATACATATCCCGGGATAGATGACGCCACAATTTGGAGGACTCGAAAGGATTTATGACACCTGAACAGAACAAAGAACCGTATTTCCAAAGTGAAGAAAAAAAAGAACAAAGGCCATTAATATGGAAACAATTTCAAAATTCAACATTTCAAAAAGAAAACTTAGCTTAATGGAATTCTGGTGTCCCAAGCCAGGTTTTTCTTGCTGGCTTTTCCTATTTTCATAATACAAATAATGTTTTTCAAATTACACATAAGAAAAAAAATTTTTATGGGTGGAAGGGTGTCTTTTTCACCATTGGTAAGCTGTGAATAAGACTGAGGTGAATGTTTTTCTTTTCAAAACAATATAATTAGCTTTTACTCTATTTTCTAAGTGTTACTCAAGGACATTACTTAAAAATAAAATTAAAACGAACCAATTGTGCAAGGATTATGATTACAAATATATTTTGAAACTTCTTTTTAATGTACGCTTTTAACAGACTATATGTATTTTTTAGAACATCAGCAAACTGTATTTTCAAAGTTAGTATGGATTCACAGATCTTGTTAAGGTTAAAAAAAATCTATTAGTGAACTCCAAATAGATAAACTCATTCACTCTAACCATAGTAATCACAACTTACAAGTCTTCTTAAAGACCATTTCAAACCATCCATTTGTTTTACAAGCTAATAAAATGGATGAGTTTATTTTGGCTTAGAAGTCATAAATGATCTGAAAGTCGCCAGGTAACCAAGACTAGCCAGATCATAAGAAATATGGGTTAGTAAATACCAACAACAAATACACAAAACTGATCCTTACATGCAGCATTGTCCAAGGTAGTTTTCTGAGTGCAGTTTCTACAAGTACAACATCGCACACATTGAAGAACTCTCACGCCGTCCCCGCCAGTCTAATAGGCAGTGCAGGTAAGGCCAAAGACAGGCCTACGATATTAACACTAAGAGCAGCAAATACACAAGGCCCTCCACTTAAAAAGTCACCTAGGGTCGGTTTGTTTGTTTAAAGAGAGAGGAGCAGGGAGAGAGATAGGGAAAAAGAAACATCGATGTGAGAGAGAAACACGGAGTGGTTGCCTCTTGTATGCTCTCCGACCGGGGACCCAGCCTGAACCTGCAACCTAGGCACTGCCTCAACCAGGAATTGAACTTGTGACCTTCTGGTTTATGGAATGATGCTCCAACCAATTGAGCCACACCAGCCAGGTTGTCACCTAAGTTTTAAGACTCCCTACCCCCCCACCACAACATCAGCCCCCAAAGTTTCTTACATGCAAATTTCTTAACTGCTTCACTTACACAAGGGAATCGGCCAATAAAAACTGGACCAGTGCCCAAACATCCATACAGTTTAGACTATCAGCATGAAGAGATTCAAGCCTCTGTTCCATTTTAATGGGAACAAACTCCCTACATGGGAATAACTATAGGATCACAGCACTTGCCACCAAAATGCAGTGCCTGCTAAATCTGCATCTACTTGAGGACAAGTTATTCAGAGAAAAGGCCTGGCACTTAATGTCTATCCTTTTACTCAATCTTGCTAACCTCCACGTATTTACATGTCTTAATCATATATAAAGATGTACAAGCGAAAGGAACACCTGAAAACACTGTAGTATTAGATATATAAACTTCATATTAATGAGGCCAGTCTTTCAAATAAAAAGGTTTCTATTAAAAATGAATAGGTTCTAGCCTAGCCTGACTCACAAACTATGACTGTATATTACAAGATAAAGAGGACAAAGTTTTTATATGAAATATGACAGGAGTCACAACTGTGTTTCTAGGGAAAACTGGAAAATGGGAAAAAGGAAGCTACATTAAGAAATTCTATTACTGGTAATAAAAATAAGCTCAGATACTTTTCTATGTGTTTGAAAAATCTTGCAATAATTTACAAAACAAAATCAAATCCTAAAATAGTGAAACAATTTGCAACTTTAACAGAATAAAAATAACATTATTTTAAGAATGAACATAACACACAGGCTTAGGATTCTGCCAATTCTTTCTTACTGGAAACAGCAGTGCTTCCTAAAGTGTACTGTGCATGCAAATCACCTGGGGAGCTTATTAAAATGCAGATTCTGGTCCAATAGGAATAGGCAGAGCCTGGGAGTCTGTAATTTTCACAAACTCCAGGTGGTGTGATCATACTGGTCTAAGAACCACACCTGAGCAATGAGGACACACTGTATACTTTCTGCAGTATCGCTGTGTGGCTATAACACATTTGTCCTCAATAGTATCAACTTATTCAGGAAGTCCATGCTTTGTTATGTAACATCATATTAAGTATTAATGAGGCTAGAAGATTGTTTACATAAGGTTATAATCTAAAGTTAAATAAAACTTCATGCTGAACATTCGAATTGAATGCTGGAGTCATTTTTAACCTCTTAACACTAATAACAGAATCTTGATTACTCAGTCTTAAAGCCCTTTCTCAATAGGAGTTATTCTTTATTGGGAGAACACACTCTATGCAAAAAAATATTTTGCTTGGTGAATGATTAATATTCATTAGTTATGTACTTATTTAATAGAACTAATTCCCAAAAATGTGGCTGAGAAAGGTGGTTGATTTTCATGTTATTTCTCAAATTAAAATTTTAAATCTGTAATACTTTACATGCTACCATCCAAAGTTAAAAAAACAAAACAATAAAAACCTAAATATCAAAACCATTTACCTCTTCCCTGGGTTCTTAGTCCCATTTTTAAAAAGTGACACATTTTCAATAGAGAAAATCAAGATAAAAGACAGACTTCCATTTTCAGAAGTCACTTTCAACTCCTGGCTTTCAGTCCTACTGTAAGGCTGGATTATTACAAGAACCTCCTCTCTGCTCTCCATGGTGTTCACGCTGCTCAGCAACATCCCGAACCTCAGCTTGGATGCTTTCATTTCTCTCTTTAAAAGCCTCCAGGGGGGATCTGACCGGTGTGGCTAAGTTGGCTGGGTGTTGTCCTGCAAACTGAAATGTTGCCAGTTCAATTTCCAGTCAGGGCACATACCTGAGTTGTGGGTTTGAGTTCCAGGTCAGGGTGCGTATTAGAGGCAACCAATCAATGTTTCTTTCTCACATCAGTGTTTCTCTCCCTCTTTCTCCTTCCCTTTCCCTCTATCTAAAAATAAACACATAAAATCTTTTTTTTAAAAGCTTTCAGGAGGTCCCCAAATGCACTCTTTGGAGAGAATGCAAGGTCCCCCCTCCCAAGTCAACCTGCAAGCCACACTTCTGGCCTAACTCCTATTGCATCTCCTCGTGCAACCTCCTCCCCAGCCATATTTATGCACTTGCTGGGCACATTTTTGCAATTTCCTGTCTCCATGCCTTTGCTTGTGATATTTCCTACAGCTGGAAAGCCACTTTTCCTCCACCCTCTCAACCATGGCCTGACCAAAAAAAAAAATGTATTCCTTCAAAATTCAGTTCAAATACCACACCACCAAAGGGCCTTCCAGAAGCCCTCAGCCTTTGTGTTGAGGGGCCTGAACCTTCACCAAGGAGGGCCCTGAGCACCTGCAAATGGTTCATCTTCCCTGCTGAAATGTTGGCTCCCTGCAGGGCACGATGGCACCTTGCTTCCTTCTGTAGACACCCACCCATTACAATGCTCAGCACATATACACAATTTCTAAAAACTGAACTATATGAATGTTTAGCTCTGAAAATGGGAAGTGGGAGAAAATGATCTAGTATAGAAAATATTAATGAACCAGAAACTGGGTTTACAAATAACATGAACTTAATTTCTATTGGGCTACAAGCTCAAAAATAAGACTACACAGGCAAGAAAGACAGTTAAGGATGAACACTTTTCCACCTTCTCCCTTGACAGGCTAATTACAACTCTGAGGGCACCTTCTCTCTCTAAAGTCAGAGCAGATCAAATTGTCTTCTCACTAACATTAGCTGCGTCTGAGACAGGTCACTGAGTAAGTGCTCCCTGTCTCCAACCCAATGCTGGCTAAATTTGTCTGAGCAGCAGCAGAGAGAACCACACACAAAGGCCAGCCAGGATTCAAGGGATGATCATCCAGGTATCAGACATAGGAAGTCTTGGTTCAAATAACACAAACATGTTTTTGGTGTAAAAGGAAATGAATGTCATTGCCATTTGAATAATCATCTCATGATTTTGAAGAAAATGGCAATGTGTATAAAAATCAAACAGAACATAATTTTTGGAACACCCATGACTTTGTATTATTCTTAACATGGCTCTCCTCCTAGTAATTTAAAGTGTGCTCTACCTGGGCTCTCATTTTATCAGGTATGACTTTAGCATCAGACAGCATGTAACTCACGGACCCGGAGCCCCTGGAAGTTCTGAAAGCAGCACCCCTGGGGCTTGGCTCTACTCCTCCTCTCAGAGCTCAGGGAGGGGACACTCACTGTCATTTACACAAATGTACTCACACCCAGGACTCTGCTGTGGTTTAGGTCCAGTCGTGTTGTAAGAGAGAAATGCACAACTAAGGGGAATCTGATACGCTCCACAAAGATTCGTTACTATATTTTACTACTAATCACACACCTTTTAAGAATACTGAGGGAGGCAAATGGTTATAGAAAAAGATAATAAGCTAGAGGATATCTGCACGACCATGACACGAAATATTTAACTTGCGGTTATTCTCTTGGGTACCATGAGGTTAACATGTAATACTCACTCAACTAAACCTCTATAAACAGTTGGTTTTCCACAATCACAGCCACTATTCCCACTTCAGTGGGCAGCAGTGTACAGAGAAAAGCCAGATTCAGTGCCTGTGTAATAAACACGAGAAACCAAAAGAGCTGTGAAAGCTATTCATGCCCAGGCCCACCAGGAACCCGGGTCTGCAGAGCTCACTGAAAGGACCGGTAAGAATGGAAGTGTCCTCAACAAAACTTCAAGACAGAATACATCCCTTAAACTGGGTAGTGCCCTCCACTCCTTCCCAGTTTTTCAAATAAAAGGGTTTTTGGCAAGGTATATTAATGAGAAACAGGTCATTTCTTTTTACATAAACTCAATTTTTCTACAAGTGGAAAATAATTCTGTACTTTCACAGCATGTAGCTACTCTGTGTAGTATTAGGGGGTAGATGAGAACAGTCATTTTTAAGCATTTTTAGGCACTCCTTATAAACAGTGTCTCATTTAAATTCTCAAAACTATTCCCAGGAGCAGAAGGACAGGCATGTTTTACAGACACACACATTAAAGGACGGAGAGGCTGGACAACCCGAGACCCCAGAGCAGGTGTGCTCGTGGCACGGCAATAGCCCAAAGTGTGCAAACGTTTCACAAGAGTTGTATGTAGCACCCATAAAATTCTCACACAAAGAAACACCATTTTTGAGAACACAATTTCCCAGGCCCTGTCAGGATCTGCCCTGAACTTCCCAACAACAGTGCAAAGGAGACCGCACAGTCAGAAGAGATCAGCACCTACTCCAGTTACTGAGGAGACCAAGAATAGAGCACAGGCCTGCTGACCCCCACCCAGGCCCAGTCAGGCGTGTTCTTTGGATGCTGACACCCTTCTGAAGTTTCAAGTCAGTTGAGAATAGCAAAGAAATGAGTTAATAATTCTGGCAAATAGAAGAGAATGTGGAAAGTATCTACAGATTTGCTATAAAAAGAGGCATGACCACATGAAGATTTCTACCAAGGAAGTTTTCAAGCAAGAACCCTGGTGCCTGCATATTTCCTCATCTTCCACAGCAAAAATGAAAAAGAACCTTTGCCCTTCCCTCCCTGTGAGTTGTGAATGATTAGCTTGCTTATGTAGATAACTAAAAAAAATATGAGTGCCTCTCTCAGCTGATGAGAATTCTTGCAGATTTATCCTACTACCAAACTGCTCCAATTCCACGCAAAAGACAGACAGACACCAGGAACAGTTAGCCAATGTCCACCATAATAAATCTTCTGGTGCTGCAAACAACAGTACCATTAGCTCCAATGGCCCGGCCCTGCCTGAAGAGGTTGAAACAGGACAACTGCTGGGTGCTGTGGAAGCAAAGACAGAGCCATGTGACTGGGAAACTGAGACCGCAGGATGAGGAAGGGTCTTAGGAAAGAGGTGCTTGGAAAAGACCAGAGAGCCAGCTCAAAGAGGTGATGTCCTAACTTCTCTGTGGTGAGAAAAGGCTACCTATTGAGTTTGACTTCATCAATAAGGAACAACCAATAGCAAGAAGAAAAACAGAGTAAAAAACTCTTACCCAAGTTACCGAGGTTTCTGCATGGAAGTTAAAGCTAGGTAAAATTGGCACTTCCAAATGCTAGACAGTGCATTTTAGGATTAATGCTTAATCTTGCCATTATCGATTTGGGTGTTTTTTTTTAAATAGAAAGGTAAAGTTGTTGTTAAGTGATACTTTGTATCAGATTCTTCATGGTTTGCAAGTTTTAGCAAAGCACAGGGATAGGTAACACCTGAGTTTGGAGGTTATGAGGTAGCCCTTCATATCAAGTCAAAGCTACTCATTGATACCTTTCATTTTCGCCCCAATTTAGCCAAACCAAAATTCCTACACTTGGGTAAAGGCATTTTAGTTAGTTAGTCTGTTTGTTTTTTAAGATTTTATTTATTTATTTATCCATCTATCTACTTATTTATTTATTTTAGAGAGAGGGGAAGGGAGAAAGAAAGAGAGAAACATCAATGTGTGGTTGCCTCTCACGTGTCCCCTACTGGGGACTCACCCTGCAACACAGGATGTGCCCTGACTGGGGATCGAACTGGGGACCCTTTGGTTCACAGCCTGCACTCAATCCACTGAGCCACACCAGTCAGGGGCATTTTAGTTTTTAAAAGTACCTATCAATTTTCAAATAACTGAAGTCCCCAAAAAACTTTCCTTCACTTTCTCCATTCAATACCTCTTTCCAATTTGTTCTGGAAAGAGCAAAAAATAAGTTGGTTTTACGGATCGATTACATAATCAATTTATTTTAATGTATGTGAACAGTTGTCTCTCTTTTTGCCACTCTTAAAATGACTCATCTCTCAGCATATTCAGGCATATAGCAAACATTAAAAGTTTAATCTAGTTATGATTGATGATGCAAACAACTGATTTAAAGGAGGCCATACTCGAAATCTCAGAAAGGCCATTTTCCCTGTTATGGTATCATTGTTCTCAAGGTACTATACAGAAAATGTCTAGAAACAGTTCATTAAAAGAAAAAAGAATAAAAGACTCAACTGAATAAGAAAAAAATCAATAAACAACACTCAGAAAACCAAAAAACAAAACAACCTACCTACTTTTATAATGAATATTCTTCATCCATCTTCCCCTTCCACTCCTGGAGAAAACATCTAAATATTCACCCCACCGTAAGTCCTGAAGAGCACTTGCAGTGACTGGACTTGGCTCCAGCCAGACACTGGGAAGTAGCTGGTTCTACTCTGCCCTGCATCTCCCCTACTCCTTGGCCTCGCCAGAGGAGGACACTCCCCAACCCACCTCCAGCAGCACCTGGAGGAAATCGCAGGTGAGACAGAATCCCTTGACAATATTCTCTTCATACAACTTTACTCTTAAGTTTCCTTAGCAAACCCTCCTACCCAATTTAGTAAAAGTACTCAACAGATTGGACTCTGTTTTGTGAAACAACATAGGAATTTTTTAAAGCTCCATTTAAGCAATTTATAACAATTGTGCATCCATCAAATGAAAAGTACAAACTTTTAGGGCTGGAAAATTAAAGAGTTAAAACTTCTCTCCAAACCACAGTAACATTAAATACAGAAAAAGTCCCAATAGAATTCAAAGTATATGAGCTACAAACCACATCAACCAAATCTGAACTAGTGATAAATGACATTTCCTATTCCAGCCACTGTATTTAAAATTAGATGTTAACTTCCCAATACCTCGACACCCATTCCCACCCCACAACTTAACCCTCTGTTGCTGAGGACCTGTTTGTTCTGACAACAGAAGTCCACTTTCTTCAGGGAAATAGGCATAATTTATCATATGCCTATTCTAGCTCATATCTAGAATCACGAGCTAGAACTAAATGTGATGGAAGTAAAATGAATAGGATGCTAAAGTCCAGCCTGAATCTGAGCACCGTGCAGGGTTAAAGGAAACCATTTCATAAGATCAAGTGTGGAGAAGCAGCAGGAGCAAAGAGGAAAAAATCAAGTTACATAAAGTCCAATTGTACTCACTGTTTCCTTATTGGGAAGCAGCTCCTTTCGGATTCTGAAGAAGTTCTTGCCGTACTGCCTGAGCCCCTTAACAAAACGTTTCTGTAATAAAAAGAAACAACAAATGGGATGTAAAAACCAAAAACAAAACAGGATGTCAGCAAAGCAAAGATATCGGCAATCAGCAGAATAACAACCGCAACAAAAAAGTCTTAGCCCGGGAATAATAACACTGGGCTAGGACCCGGGACCTACGGCCAGGGCAGGCCCCCAACAGCTCTTCTCAGACCCCAGAGCCCAGGCCGCATACAGGCTTAGGCAAAGGACGTCTATGTTGAGGCTCGGCAGCAATCTGTGCCCTCTGCGCTACCAGTCTACGCGCTGGTTCACTGAGGGATAACCAACAAATACACTCCGGGTTTCAATAAAACAGGACGACTGCCTTCCACCTCAAGAACCAGGCTTCCCAGAGTGTGGAGCAGAAGGGAGAAAACAGAACCAAACCTGGAGACTTTTCTCCAGAAGGGCGCCCTAGACGGCTGAAAGGCCCTCTCCTTAATCCAAGGAATTCACTAGGAAGGCGCGGGCATCAGAAGCCCACTGGGAGCCCCAACACCACTGGCTTGCCCCACCATCTCTGTCCCGAAAAGCCACTCCAGGATACCAAATAAAGAACCATCAGCACCCCTTCCTTCTTCCCGAAGCCGCTGGCCGCCCCCCCCCCCCTTTCCTTAACAGTCGGGAGACTTTCGCGTTGTCCCATGGCTCCTAGGCAGCCCGTCCCCGCCCCAGTGGGGTCAGCCCCCCGGCTCCCCAGGCTCCCACCTCGGGCTCCGGGCCCGAAGCCTGATCCTGCGCAGCCGACCTGCCACTGCTCGTCCCGGCCGGGTGGGCGCCTGTGGCCAGGCAGCCACAGGTACGTGGGGCCGGCGCCGAGGCCACTTAGGGTCCGAAGCAGCGAGAGGCCGCGCCTGTCACCCACCTCTGGCTCCAAAAATCGCGGGCAGGAGGCAGCCAGGATGGCTCGGTGTGTGACCGAGGCGGGCCGCGCAGCGCGGGGCGCAGGGCGCGGGGCTGGGGCCACCGCTGCCACCGGGGGAGGAGGCTGGAGCAGCGCGCAGAGCCCAGCGCGGCCGGGCGGCTGCAAAAGGCGGCCTGGATTGCTGCGCTGCCCGCCGGCCCCGCACTCCGGCCCCCGCCCTGGGGCTCTGCGCTAGAGCCTCCCGGACCCGGGTGCTGCTATCTTGGGTCCTTCCTTGTGAACAGCAGAAGTAAATCCCGGCGCCAAAGCACAGAAACTTCCTCCCAACCACTGCGAGAGTGAGAAGAGGGCGCCTACCGGACTGGGGCCGCGCTGGGGCTCGGGGCCCGTCCCAGGCCGATCCTTTTCCAGTCCTCCCTCCCGGTGGGCCGAGTCAGCAGCACCAGCCGTCCACCAGCCCTGGGCTGCGAAATGGGAGGCCAGCCCGACGACCCCGTGGTCCCTTCCGGCCGGTATTGTGGGCGGCAGCTCCCAGCGGCCCAGGCATTAGGCTGCACCTCGCAAGGCCTGGTTCACCACGAAATCACCGCGGAAGCTTCCCAGCCAATAAATCACCTGCCCACCGGGAGGAGAGTCCCTCCCACTCCCCGTGTTTGAGACCAGCCGGGCAAATTAGGTGAGGAGCCAGACTTGGCCTGCAGGACTGATCTGCAACCTCCCACTCTCTTCCTAGAGGCTCTGCATTTTTCAGATTTCAGCCCTAAGATGACTCATCATTGTCAGGTTTCAGTATAATTCTTATACCTCAAAGGAAAAGTCTGTCAAGGCACAAAAAGCAAGCGCTCCTCTAGTCTGGAAAAGAGTGACCTTGGTCACTTAACAAAAGTATCCTTCTTAGGATCAACTTGCATCCCTGACTACCTGCAAGGCATCTCCACTGGGGGTATGGTGAGGGAGGAGGCTGCCCTGCCCTCAAGGAGCTCCAAGGCAGACAGGTAAACAGATCAATCTCTGGGCCCTTAGAAAAGCTTTAGAGGAACAAAGGGCTGTGGGTGGGGCTAGAAGGAGGAAGCAATCTACACTGCTGGTATCTTAGAGGAAGTGACAAGGAAAAGCAGGAGCCTGCCAGGTGTGCTCAGCAGGGCTTCAGGCAGAGGTGTCAGTCAGGAAGGGGATAAAGAAAATTCTGGGAATTGCAAGGAGGACAGGGTGTGCAGAAAGGAGTGTCAGCAGGCAAGACTGAAGTGGCAGGAGAGGATCAGGCTGCAGAGAGCCTTTCAGACTCAATAGAAGACTTCTGGTCTTAATCGCTGGACGGGCAGGGAAGTTCAAGCACGAATGGTCCATGAAAAAAGACTGGATAAGAAATGCTCCAGTGGCAGTGTTGCTGTGGTCTAGGGACAGACCCACTGCAACAGAGAGAGTAGTTATACAGGCTGGTGATGTAGCCCAGGTGTGAGATGAGAAGGGCCCAAACTCAACCTCAGCCACCAGAATTAATGCTTCTTCACGCACTCTTTTAAGTATTCCTTGAGTACTTAGCACTGGGAAGAATTTTAAAGTGGCCATGGACCACTTTTAAAAGAGTGCGTATTGGCTGTATTAAAACTGACTCATTTTTAGCAGGTAAGATAAATGTGTATGGAGTCATTACAGAACAATCTGAGACTTCATTCAGCCAAGCATAAAGTAGTGAAGTGTGGCATGGGAGCCAAGGCTGAACAACGAGCACAGACAGCATTTGAAGAGGTGGAGGGGGTTTGGAAGGCCCTCCGTGAAAGACAGAGGTGGAGGATGAGAAATGGTTGGTTATAGGACAAGAGAGTCTACACAAAGTTGAGGTGGGTGACCTGGCATGAGTCAGATGGTGGGATGCCAGGACCATACCATCTGAAGGTGGGCTAGATGCCAAAGGACACAGAACAGGTTTACTAGGAGAGGCAGGCACAAATGGAGGTGGCATGTGAAGAAGGCTGACTCTAGAACATCAGGTTAACGTGGTGGAGCCGAGCAAACTTGAGTTCAGATTCTGATTCTGCTACCTGTTATGATGTAATACTCTAACATCATCCATTCGAGTACTAGTTATTAAGTACCTACTATATGCTAGGGTCTTACATATATTAATCTAAAATTGTTATACTCTACAAATAAGTACTATTATTTCTGCATTTTATTATTTTTTAAAGAGTTTATTTATATATTTTTAGAGAGAGGGGAAGGGAGGAGGAGAGGAAGAGAAACATAAATCAGTTGCCTCTCACACGGCCCCAATGGGAGACCTGGCCTGCAACCCAGGCATGTGCCCTGAACTGGGAATTGAACTGGGACCCTTTGGTTCACAGGCCCACACTCAATCCACTGAGCTACACCAGCCAGGGGTATCAGCTCCATTTTAACACAAGGAAGCTGAGGCACAGATGGTTAAGTAACTAGACCAAAGTCACCCAATGCCTCAGAGGCAAAGACAGAATTCAAACCCAGGCTCCAAAATCCATGCCCTGCACTGCCTCTCTGTAAAAGGGAGGTACGAGTCTACAGATACAACCATTTTCAGTCATAGTACTGTTATCTGTGACTCTGCCCTTTCCTGTTAGTCCCAACATCAAATCAACAAGTCTTCAGTATTCAAAGGTCTTTGAATACCAAACCTCCTTTCTTTCTATTCTAGTGCTAGTCCAGGGCAAGCCCTTATCCCTCCCCTCCTGCTAGCTAGCCTAGTAACCCAGCTCCCCCATCCAGCTTCTGCAAGGAATTTTTCTCAGCCACAAAGTTAATCATGAGTCCTCTCTCACCCTGCCCCTTCCCCTACCTAAGTAGCTCTTTGATCTATTCAGGGTAGTGCTTATACCCCTTAGCCCCCAATTCAGGACACTCCAGGATTCTGTCGCTAACTTTTTAACCAGACATCCAGTGATTCCAATTAGCCCACAGTGCGACTGTTTGAACTCTGGACTATCTTTTCTACTACTCTCTACAGCCTGCCCAAGATATTTCCGGTTTACCTTAAGCCCAAGTTCAAATCCCTCCCACTCCAAAATGAAATTTCCCTGACCATTCCCTCCCATTCATGTGGCATTTATTTATTTGTATAAAGGCTCATGTACTAATAGAGTCTACATGCTCTCAAACACAGGCACTGTATCTTACACCTCTTTGCTTCCTGACAAGCATTAGGAGTCTCCCCTGTTTTTGATATGTAAGTGAGATCAAGCATGAAATGATAAGCCTGGGCCATGGTGGTTATAGTGGAAATAGACCATTAAAAGCCAAAGGGTTCATTCTGAACTGTGATAAGAGTTGACTTTCCTGGCTCCATGAAACAAAACTCTCCTGATTTTCCTCATGTCACCTGGCTTGATTCTCTATTCATCTTCTAAATGTTAGGGCTTCCCAAAGCTTTGTTCAAGGCTTTCTGCTCTCCAAACTCCCTCCCAATATTACCTCCCACTGCACCCTTGACTTTAAATATCATCCAAGATGCTCACGACTATTTCTAAGGCTCAATCTATGGTCCAAGCCCATTGGGAACACTTGCTTGAATGTCTCAGACATTTCAAATTAACTGCTTCCAGAAATATGATTTTGACATCTGGTGGTGAACACAGACCACTTCTGTCAATGTATTTCAATGACTATGCTTTCAAGTGCAAAGTACCATTGGCTCCACTTAAAGAAAAGGAAGTAAAAGCTTCATGTGGCCTTCAGTTACTTCTCTATGGAAACCCACAAGGCCTCAAAACTGGTCAAACATCTGCTTCTCAGAGACCAGCCTTCACCTTGTGGTTTACCAGAAATGGAGAGTAAGTAGCCTTTAAAATCGAAACCAAGCCAATCCACTCAGAGCAGTCAATGATTATGTCAGTATGTTAAACAGGCTTTCTGAGGTTGTGATCTTTCTCTCTATTAATTCACCTCTCTTCAAATGAAGACCTTACTTTAACAATTAACTCTACTGACTTCAAAATATATGGACGGGTACAGGCAAGCCTTGGAGATATTGTGGGCGGGGTTCCAGACCACCACAATAAAGCAGGTATTGTTATAAGTTGAAATCTGTTTGTTGGTGGAGGGTCTTGCCTTCTATTTGTATTTTTTTTAAAAGGAGGGTGGTGGCCAACATTTGTGAAGTACAATAAAGCAAAGCACAATAAAATGTGGTCTGCCTGTATGCTTAACTTCTGAACGACAGCACATAGACATGGTCTGTTTCTTAGTAGTTGAGCTGAAATTCGGCATTGCTCGTGCTGAAATCCCAGGCCTCGTGAATTATTTCTATGTCCCTTGGCTTTTCTGTCCCTGATGGTGTATAGATATTAGAATGCTAGGATGCCAAGTCTGAAGGAGAAAGGAGACTGTGCTCATTCACAAGGCAGTAACGTGGGCTGGGTTGCAGCTCTGTGAGTTCAGCTGCCCCGCTTTTCACCCTCCAGAGACCTGCGGTGCCGCCACTCTCCGGAGCACCGACTGAGGCCTTGGGGCATTCGTTTCCAGTTAACCTGACTGTGTGCCTTTGGGAGCACAACACAAGTCCTCTTCTATTTCTGAATCCGCACAGCCAGATGAGATCCAAATATAAATATAAATTTATTTATGGCAAGGAGACTATTCTTTGCTTTGTTTTACAAACCTAAGTTGTGGCTGTGCTCTAGTTTTTATTTTATTTACTGAAATATATTTTGACATAGAGCACTGTATAAAGTTGAGGTGTACTACACATTAATTTGGTACACATATATTGTAATATGACTGCCACTGTAGTGATAATTAGAGCCTCTCTCATGTTACATAATTATGCTCCAGTTTTCAGACAAATTGCTATCATTTTCTATTATTAAGCTAAAATTTCACATCATCATCAGGAGTTACCTACCTATACATTTCTAATTGAGAGTATTTAATTCCTGGCTTTAAAAAAAGTGAGTTACCTGAGCACAGTATTTAATGTTCTACTTGGTTTTCACAGATTCTGGAAAGCTCCATTTCTCCTTTTTGGTAGAAGGGAAAGATCACGAGATTCAAACTCAGAAGTCCTAGGATCTAGTCTGCTTTTCTGTTCCATAAAGGAAAATCTGATATGATTGTTTATAGACACAGCCACTTCTGAAGTAGGAGATACATAACAGGAATAAACATAATTGGGTCAAATGCAATAACATTTTCTCTTATGCTAAAGTAAACATTCAAAAGTTCCTGATGCTGTTGCTGAGCCTGCCCATGTCAGAACCCCCTGAGCCTTGTGCCCGTGGCCCACCTGGATGCTGGCCCTCTGCGCCCTCAGGATGGCCAGGTGGGCCCAGGGCAAATAGCTTCACCATTCTGGATCATGATGTGAAATCGGTAGGGAAACACCGGTCTGTACAACAAGGAAAACGGCTGACACGATGTAATGCTAGGACATGTTTTAAGGACTCTAGGTGCACCAACTCCATGAAGCGTCATTTTACAGATGGAAATCTCCCTTTCACAGATGGAAAAACTAACCAAGACACCAAATCCCTGGACCAGGAGGAGAGGGTCAATGGAGTCAAATGGAAACAACTGGGAACCTCAGAGATGGAGTGAGGCCCAAAATGGAGTCAAGGACAGGGTGCAGATCATGGGTGCAAAGGGAAATTGTTGCTGGGTTTGCATTTCAAGATTTTAAGTATGCCCCCCAAAATCTATAAATGAACAAGTAAAGGCTATATTCTCATAACTTAATTTATTCTTGCCTCAGTTTATTCAGCTAAGCTGGCAAAAAAAATCTGCCTATCCATTTCAAAATTTTTTCCTGAACATCAAATTGGATAGCAAACAGAAGAGCACTAGAGTGGGAATAAGTCCTTCAAAAAATAAGGTGCACTTATCTCCCTCATCTGCATATGAAACTCCCAACATGGTTCATCTCAAGGGCTAGATCTGCCCTGTGCCTTCTGCAGAGAAGACAGGCAGGAAGATGGGTCTATGCCCCAGAAATGGCTAAAAGATAGCTCTGCATTAACCCCTGGCTGAGAGCTTTCAAAATTAACTCCCTCTGGTGAATTTTAACTAGTACATCACAGTCAGAAACTCACCAGGACTTCTGAAAAGCAACATCTACTCAATCCTCTTACATAAGTGTTTGGAAAACACTGTAGCTATTAAAATGATTCCCACTGTGAAAATGGCTGCTCCTGCTCTACCCTGTTTTCTGCACAAAATTTTATGTTAATAACTTACTGGTTCTCAGGGGACTGAAGAACATGCATATTTGCAAGTAAGCGAACCACAGTGTGCCCCCATTCCCTCTCCCACCTTGTTAGAGGAATACAAGTGTGAGCCCACGAGCTAGGCAGGGAGGATGAGGAGCATGCCCACTGCTCTCTCAAAGTTGAGAGCAGCAGGGCCACACCAGAGTGTCCTAAATGTGGGCCTATGTTAATGAGTAAGGTGAAAAAAAGAGGAGATTGATGCCAAGCACAAGAAACAAAAGCCTTTCCAAACACACCTGTATTACACAACGCCCACCTACCTGCTCATCAACGGCTCTTTCTGAACAACTGCTAGATGAGAACCTATTGCATTTCATCTGTATAATCCTGTTATAGATTACCATCACCCCATATCTAAAACACTTCCTACTGGAGGTATGCTACTAATGCTGCTTTGAAAAGTATCATTTGTTTTTGGTTTTAATTATTTAACACATTAATGAAAGGGTAGCTGAGTAAGGCACTACTTTTTTGATAAACACCACCCAGAACCAGCTTGTGTGGGAGGAGACGGGCCAGCAATTATGGTGGGCATTTCCAAGAGTTCTAGTATGTTGCTCCTCATTTCTGACTACACCTTTCAGTACACTCTGAATTTACAAGCATCATGCCAGGGTCATTACAGTAGTTATACTCAGATTTTCAACTTTGTGCGAGGCCGGCACCCGCAATCCGTGAGTTGTTCGAGGGTCAACTGTAGTTAATAGTTTCATTAAACTAGTTATAGTTTTTAAAAAAGCAAACAGGATAACTAGTTACAATAATAACCACAATTTTACGGATGATTCTCATCTCTCATCTAGATCTGACATTTTTCTCTAAGTCAAACATGCATCTACTCTTCCTATTCAGAGTAACAGCTTCTATTGTCTCAGAATATCATAATCTCAACATGGACAGTGATGGGTCCTACACCAAGTCCTCCTCAAGAGAAGTGTCACTGGACCCATTCTACAGATGAAAAAACTGAGGCTTAGCTAAATTAAATACCCTGCCCTGATCCATAGTTAATCAGGAAGGGTAGAGAGTAAATGAGATTTCAAAATAGAATTACTTGAAATCTAGGTACAGAAACATTCCTTTGTATCTACTCATAGGAATTAAAGGTTATTGTATTTTCTTTTAAAAAAAAACCTCAAAAGGAAATTTTACATATACGCATATACATAGTTGCTCTTTGAAGCAAAAGCATGTGTCAGAGACTGTATGCTGTTAGAAATTTTCCCACAAAACAACTCAGAGAGTGTACAGTTCTGTCCTGAGTGCCCGCAGCCCCCTGTGCAGCTCGCTGCCTCCCTCGGGCCTCCCTCGGGCCTCCCTCGGGCCTGGGTATAAGATGGGCGCTGGGCCCCGCCACTGGCTTCAGAGCCTCAGCAAACAGAGGCTGTCTCTAGTGTCCACCCCCACACCTCCCCACTCGGAGCTGCAGCCAGGGAGGGAGGCCTTTACTACACAGAGACAAGAGGACAGCTACACTCTTTTCTGAAGAGACCCTTTAAGGCACGATGTGTGCTGTCAATGGTCTTCTCTGAAAATTCAGAAAACTCATAAAAAATACCTTTAATGTTAAATAAATCCTGGTTTTAGCAAAAACAAACAAACAAGCAAACAAACAAAAAAACAAACCCTGCTTCCCCCACCTCATCACAAAAGATTTGATGGTGCTTAGCACAGAAGCCCAAATGCAAGCCTGACCATTTCTAAAACAAGTCCTCTCTAGGGTCAAACACGGCAGCTGTTCGGCTGCCATGGAGGAATAATACCATAGCATTTTCTACCCCATTTCCTTTCCTTTTAATCTTCCAAAGGCCCAAAACACGACAGTGAGAACTAAGGAAGGTAGGTGTTAATGTGATCCTGCCCTGATTCTTCTGCCTTCCTTACTTAGTTCATGAGTATCATGATAGCAACCAGCTCCTGGTTTCAATCACTGTCCTGTCCACCCTCCGCCCCTGTAAGATGACCTCTAACATAAAGGGGGACTGAAGTGCCAGGTGCTAAGGTGTTTCAATTGGAGGCCAGCAGGACCCTCAGCCGATGTGTGCCGCCTCAGAAACGCCTACAGCAGCCAGGCACTGCCACCACTCGCTCCCTGCCACACCTGTAACAGCAGAATCTGAGAACGGCACACTTGGAAGGGAGCTTTAGAGCATCTTTGCTGCTCAGAAGTCTTACTTTACAGACAAGGATCACACATCACTTAAAACAAAACTAACTAAAACACACATACCCACAAAAGCTTTTTATTTGTCACAGGCTATTCCATCTCATCCCACACGCTGCACTTACGGTGCGACGAGGACACTTCTGCACTGAGAGGGCTGTTCCTTAATCCTTGAGGCTGGAAGGACCTTTGTAATTTTTTTGACCAACAGGCCAGAAGTGACACTGGTGGTCTGAGGCTGGGGCATAAGCAAAACAGCTCCTGCTTGGCTCTCCCTCTGCAGGCACGGAGCCTGAGCCACCGTAGTAAGTCTGTCTATCCTGAAGCTGCTGTGCTGGGGAGACCACAGAGGGACAGAGAGAGGTACCACAGAAGCTCCAGCTCTCTTAGCCCCCAGCTGTTTGAATCCTTCTGGCCTGGGCTCGAGATAAGGGGCCTGCAAGATGACCATCTACCGTCTGACTGCAACTTCGTGAAAGCCCCCCTATCAGAAGCACACAGCTGAGCCACTCTTAAATTCTCGTCCCACAGAAACAGTGAGAAGTAATAAATGATCAGTGTCATTTTAAGTTGAGGTAATTTTTTAAAAGATTTTATTTATTTATTTTTAGAGGGGAAGAAAGGGAGAGAAACATCAATGTGTGGCTGCCTCTCACATGCCCCCCACGGGATACCTGGCCCACAACCCAGGCTCGTGCCCTTACTGGGAATGGAACCTTGACCCTCTGGTTTGCAGGCTGGTACTCAATCCACTGAGCCACACCAACCAGGGCAAGTGGAGGCAATTTTTATTGTTGTGAGTAATTTGTTATACAGCTAGAAGAAACCAATATGAAATTCATTACAAAAAGCACTAAAAATTGTAACTACAGTGTCAGCTATTAGTGAAATGAACCAGTAAACAACCTTCCAATTAGACTTCCTCAATCTGTATGCCTATTACTCTCTATAACCTTACTGTTTTATTTTAATACATAGCTGTATGTATTAAATTTATTTATTACTGTATGACATGACACGTGATACTAAATACTTGAGGAAATTTGTTCACTTCTATATCCCAGCACTGAAAACAGCACTTGATGGGTATAGCATGTGATCAACATCAGTCATTGGCTGAATCAATAAATGAATCTATCCGGAGGTGAGCTAGCTTGGTCTTCCCAAAACACTTATTTGATTTCCCAGCCATTTGCCCTCCATCTTGAATCAGTGTCTTCTGTTATGTGTTCGCTGCAAGTTTCTGACCCTCTAATTACTACTAACAAAATTACTTAACACCAACTTTCCTGTCCATGCAGACACACAAATCCCACTAGAGAAACTACACCATCCTACTCCATGATGCTGGCTCAGCACCCAGAGTGAAGCTGATAATGAATTTTTTCAACACACCTGTTGCTAACCCCTTCCCAGGTGGTCTCAAATCTCAAAAAAAATTACTCCATTTTTCATTCAAAAACTACATGGCCCATAAGAAAATGACCTCATTTTGAATGATTTACATTGCACCTGGGCCCACTAGCAAAGGCCACGGAACCATTCTATGTATCTGTCTGTATGATGATTACGTTGGGTTTCCTGGAGTCTTTTCACTAGAGCAGACCTAACAAAGTATTGCCACTGGGTGAATATCAGACCACACTTCAATGCATTTCAAGTCAAATGAGAACTGGCTAGTTAAGCAGCAGCATGAACAGATATAGAAATAGGGCCAGCAAAATATGTCTGGCCAATTATGGCTGCCCAGCTACACCCAAATTAAAAATAACCCAACGCCAACAACAGAACCCAAATGGGTATTACAGGCTCCTCCTCTCCCTGCAAAATCACTGTGGAGGAACTCCCTGTAAATGTTCCTGTAAAGTGGCTCACAAACAGGTCATTAAAAAGTTAACCTTCTTTAACAAAGTAGATCTCAGTACAAAAAGAAAGAGGAATAATCTGGGGGGAAAAAAAGAATGTGGCTTGATAAACATCACAAAAAAATAAAAAGGGGAAAATCTTTAGCAAAGAAGCCTTCTGCAAATATTATAATTAAGAGTCTAATTAGTGGCTGCCCAATAGATATTGAATGAGCCACAAATATAACTTTCATTTTCTAGTGGCCATATTTTTAAAAGATAAAATTAATTTTAATAATAGGGAGCTTCTAATGTCTATTTTAACTTGCTATAGCCAAAATATTATCAATTCAACATATCAATATGAAATTACTGCTGAAATAGTTTGTGTTCTTTTTCTCCTGCTAGGTCTGTGAAATTCAGCATGCACTTTACACTCACAGCATGTCTCAACTGGGACTGGCACCTATCAGTGCTCAACAGCCACATGTGGTTGGTGGCTAGCAAATCAGATAGCACAGGTCTAGAATGATCCTTACTTCTTTTTTGTAAAACATTAAAACACCCAAAGCACCAGAAGTTTCCTATTAGGGAGGTAAAATACACTGTTAGAATTATGGACAAAGCTATCACATAGTCCTAGATGAAATAAAATCGTAAAGGTCTGTTATTTTAAATTAAATGAAACCTGTCCTCTAGAAGAACTCAGGAAGTTATCATCTGCCCCCCACACAGGGAATACCGGAGGCTCGCTTTAGCTCCTGCCATGGAAGGGCTCCTGAACTTGCTTCTCCTTCACCACCACATGGCAAGGGCCAGGGTTTCTCATTTAACTTTGTTCACTTTACAGGATCTCTGAATAGAGAGGAAAAAAATCAATTATCTCTTTAGTAAATGTGGGGAAATGGAGTGGGGGAGGGAGTGTATCTCAATTACAAAAGGCAAACCTGGTGATAAGGCAGATCCCTGTCTAACTCGTGGTCATTGTTTTCTTTTATTACCATTTGGTCTCATGCTGTTCCCAGGCACAACAACTACCACAAAGGTGTCTCAAGGGAGAGTCCCCACATCAGGGTCTGGTAATGGGCCCACCACGAGGCTGCTCCGATGGCTTTTGTTTGGAACAATAGTGCTCCCATGATACCTCGGTCTTGCTGAAAATATTGGTATTAAGGGAGCATGAACACAGCTGTGTGTAAATTACACACACAAACAGATTAGGTCTGTATATTTATAAGAAACACAAACATACTAATAGTACATTTACATACACAGTCGGATATACTGGGCTGCATGCAGAGTGTGGTTTGAGTTTCAAAGTATTTCCTTAAAATTTTACAGAATGAAATGCTTAAGAAATGCTTAGCCTACTAAATCAGGCTGAGATTCCTCTGCTCCCTTCTCCTATGCAGAATGCCCCCCAAAATACATTTCTCTTCATCCACATTTGTAATATGGGAGAAGTTATTTGAAATTCTAGGAAAGAAAAATCTCATGATAAAGAGCTCTCAAACTCACTTTTAGAGTAAAAATAAATCAATACAGGATAATTTTCAGATAAAAAGTAATAATTATAAACTGGGGGAAGAGGGCAAGAGAAGGTGGTATAGGCAGAAGGTAGGAAGAATCTGAAAGTTCAAAATTAACTTGTCAGCACTCCTGACAAACACTCCTTTCTCTACACACCAATGCACACATGTATGAAGAGAAAGACCTGTTAACACAGCACACATTTAGGCAGTGTCTCTGGATTTTTCAGCTAATTTTGTAAAACAGGGAGAAGAGCAATCGGCGTTTCATGGTCACTGCAGTCAATCCAGATACGGACACAGGCACCAGAAAACCTGGCCTCTGCTTCTGTGCCTGATTCTATCAATGCTTCAGATGACCCTGGGCAAGCCATTAACATTCCCTGGGCTGAGTTTCTGGTGGAAAGATGGCATCCCAAGTATCCTAATTTACCAGATAAAAGCAATGACTTTTAAAATGCTGAGTGTTCCAAGAAGATAAAAGAGTAATAATCCAACAAAGCAGAAATGTTAACCTATACATATGTGGATAGACACATAATAATAACAAAGTCACTGTAGGTCTTAATTTTATTCTTTAAAATTTTTAGGGGGAAAAAACCCCTCCAACTGATATTCTTCATCTTTTTTTTCTTGATGTGGTTTATATAAACTGATGGTTTAAAAAAGAAAAAAAAAGTCCATTTCTGAGGCTTGGGTTTACTGTGCTTACAGTTCCACCAATAAATCATCTCCCAATCTGGGCTTGGAAAAGCACTGGCCACGGTTTGATTGCTCCAGCCCCAGGTTGCCAGGCAACCAACACAAGGGGGAAGTCTGAGAACCGCTGACAGATAGCCAAGTGGCTGAAACAACAGACTTCTCTCTGTCGAAAATGTGTTTCAGAGAGCCACTTCCCCACCTCTGCTCTCTGCTAAACACTACACGATTGTAAAATCAAAATCAAAAGGCCACTGTAATAAAAACACTTCCTGTTCAATTACGAATTGTTAAAAAGCTGTGGGGAGGCCCAGATCACACTGTGTATGGCAACAGAAACGTGATACTGTAAATGAGATAAAGTCAGCACCATGCAAGAAACCTGATCTAAATGCAGCTCTGTAGCTTGGAGTCAGGGGACCTGGTGCGTAGAGAAAATCAGCTGCTAAGAAAGCACCAGGAAGAAAATAATGAATGTTGAAATGTTAAAGAAACAAACCAAATAATAACTAAGAAGCTGCAGGTCCATATTACTTAATAATAAAACCAAGAACATTCGCAAGCATTCTGATCAAGAATCTGGAGATAATGAAAGTCTGCTTCCTTTGGATGGCTTCTTGTGGTAGAATAGAGCAAGGAAGGTAGCGGACCCTCGACCATGCCCCCTGGCAGAGGGGCAGGTGGTGGGATTCCCTGATGCTTGACAGTAAACTGGAGATGCTACTATCCTTCAGGTAATGCCTGGTAATACCAGGTCTGAGGTCTGACAGGCTTCTGTAACATCTGAAACACCTACGGGGCTTGCCCAAGCCAGTAACACTGCACCACACGCCGGCCACCATGTGACTCCTATGCAGCGCCCTTCCCTGAAACCACTTCACTGGCACTGCCACCTGAAACTCTTTGGAGATTCTCTGTGGCTACTTGGAAGAGGCCAGCACTAAGAAGGCAATTCATCATTTGTGTACTATGGGCCCTTTTTGGCAATCTGGTAAAGCTTAACCTCTTCTAAAAATGATTGTTAAATGCCCAAATTAAAGCATGTGGATTAAAAAGGAAAACAGTACTATTGAAATCCAGTTATTAAAACATTTAAAAAAAGTAAATACATATACTTCATTGACATTAAATCACAAGATCTCCAAGAGGGATTTTTTTGGGGAAGGGGGGCGTATTGTTTCATTTTGTTTTACAGTAAGAGCTCAGATTGTAAACTTGGGGAGGGCAAGAACAGCAGCAGGTTACTCATTGCTTACATTACCAAAGCAACACACAGCCTGGCTCACTGCCCAAAGCTGACCAACTGGATCCTGGAAGATGTGGGCAATGCCCCCAGGCTGGCTCTCTCCACACCACCAAACCAGATCCCATGGGCCTGACTATCCCTGGGTTTTCCTAGTGCCCAGGTGAGGACCTGGCAAGAAAGACCTGTATAGGTCTCTCTTCTGCAGACTGAGGCATGCAGACACAAAAGATATTCTTAAGGGTCCACGGACTCAAATAGTTTGAAGGGACTTCATTCCCAGATCTCCCACTGTCATGTTTCCTTTCCTACATGGATCTGCCTGGAAACAAACTGTGGTGTGGAAGGTAAAGGGCCACCTTCCCTCCCACAGGCACCCTCCTCTCACTTCACTGTCCCTCTCTCCCGTCCAGAGGGCTGCGGGGCAGCCAGGTCTGCGTGCGGAAACCCCAGGGCACCACACGCAGCCTCGGCCCACAACGCTGGTGTGAGTGTCGGCACTGTGACTAGCTCCCCGTTCACAGTAAGAGCTCTAAGCAACGCAGGTACTTTTAATTCTTTGCTTTCAACAAAACTGAAGGAGGATCTAATGGAGATGTCATCTGATAGCTTATTAAAAACATGTCTGAAGATAAATTATGTTTTTTGCACTACAATGGAAGAAATTCAAATAATTAAATAACACTGTAAAAAAACCTATCATTCCCATTTACTTGTTCATGTAAACAAGGTTTCTGAGTGTTTCTATCTACAAATAAACAAGAATAAAATTGATATGGAACATGGCCTCATCTGAACAATAAGTAATACTCATCCAAGAACTAATGTGTTTAAAAATCTCAATCCCAATCTTATTTCCAATAATTAAAAAGTAAAATTTTATCAACATTTATAATGTCTTGTTTTGTTCAACTCTGCACTAATTATTATGAAAACATCGTAATTACTAGAAAGAATTTTTCTTTAGCACAGAGCTCCAGTTCTAAAAGAAACTGCAACAGGTACACATACTTTGATAAATGCACTTTTTTGTTTCAGGGAGTATGAAAGGCTAACGTGACACAGACTCTCAAACACAAAACGCGTTACATTAAGCAGCCCATTGGTGTGTGTGTGTGTGTATTTTTTTTTTAAGATTTTATTTATCTATCTTTAGAGGGGAAGGGAAGGAAATAGGGAGAGACATATCAATGTATGGTTGCCTTTCACGCGTCCCCTGCTGGGAACTGGCCTGCAGGGAACTGGCCTGCAACCCAGGCATGTGCCCTGACTGGGAATCGAACAGCGACTGTCTGGTTTGCAGGCCTGCGCTCAATCCACTGAGCTACACCAGCCAGGGCTCCACTGGTATATTTTTTAAATAGATGATAATTGGTATAAATCTCAAGGTATTCAAAATACACTGTATACACTTAAGAGTGATGAGAGTTTTTCTTTCAAATGTCAATATTTGTAATATGTTAGAACTTATATCCTTATGATGAACAAAGCATATACCAATTTAAACTTGGGAGGAAGTATATGGCTCTTAAAGCAAAATTCTTTTAGGGCTTTATGGGAAAAAAATTTTTAGCTTTGTGTCTGAAAGGATGGCACACGGATTCTTGGGAATGCCAAACCTGCTTCCACAACTGCAGGGAGGTTAATCAGACTCTGGTTTACTCTTAGTGACCCAAACTAGGATCACTAAGAACACGTTCTACAGCCAAGGCAGGTGGCACGGCTAACACTGGATTTATCAGGGTGATCACTTTGAAGATTATGTAAGTGTCTAACCATTGGGTTCTACACCTGAAACTAATATAATATTGTACATCAACTGTAACTGAAAAATAAAACATTTAAAAATTTTTTTGGTGTAACTTGTTCACCAAGATAAAGACTGTTCTTTACTTGAATTTCAAAACTGGTTCTGGCACTTCTCTATTCAAGAAGAGTGGAGAGCTCAGACTGCTCAGTGTGCCAATTAAAGTGCTGAACAACGTCCATTTGATCACTCCAGCCTCTGCTCCCACCATACCCAAGCGTTTGGATTACAAGTTGTGTTAAAATGGATTCTGAGTTCTCACAGAGACCATGATGTATTGAACAATGAGTGCAAGGAGGAGGAAGGGGATGGCACTTGGGCTACACATCAGCCACTGCTGTCCTAGATTCAACTAAAGCCAGGCTCCTTCTGCTCCCTGAACATGCCTGCATTATCCCACCCATGTCTCTCCTCGCACAATCCTTGGCCTGGGGGTTCTGTGCACTGATTGTCTCCATGGAGCTGTTCCTCACCTACCAGCGGTGCGACCTTGAACAAGTTTATTTACTACCTCATGCTTAGGTTTCACCCTCCTCCCTCTGTGCTCCCATCCTTCTGTGGACCCCACCATGGGACTTACAGCACTGGGTCTGGGCACTCGAGTCCATCACTGCCATTAAAATCTCTCTTCTTGAGCAGGGGTGGTCCTGTCCAGGGTCACCTGACAGAATCCTTTCCACATACAAATCATACTTCTTCAATGACAATTCCTGTTATCTGTACCTGAACGTTTCAGGGTCAGAAGGGGCCTCATCATTTAATTAACACTTTTTTAGAGAGACACAGGCACAGACTCCACCAAAAACAGGTTTGCCCACGCTTTTGTTTCCTATACCAAACTTTAATTACATTACCAGCAGGTAGTTTTCTACAGAGGAGGAGTTATCTCAGGAAAGAAGTGACAAGAGAATGTAGGGGGGAAAAGCAAGAGTGGAAACTGGAGTTTCTTGTTTTTGAGCATATTGCAAACTGAAAAAGAACTGGACAGGACGACAGCAAACATTTGAAGGAAGCCTGTGCACCAGCGCTGCTTCTTCCCCTGGCTCGTCTGGGCACAGCCCTGAGACCTGAGCTCGGCCTTCGCAGCCTTCTCCCAGGCTGGCTCAATGCCCAGGCTGCTCTGACCACAGCAGGCAGGGCTGGTGGGACCTTAGCACAGGCTAGGACACGAAACAGGGAAAAAGCTTCTTGTGGCCTAATAAAGGATGAAAAAGAAATGCTCTTTATAATGAGGAAATGAATCATCTACCCATCAAGCTCCTTCGTATCTTTTTTTTTCTTTAGGCTCTTAGGCCTGTTTGATAAAACATATTACACTGGGGAAGCCTCGATGAAAATGAAACTGCAGTGACGTCTAAAGGGAACTTCACAGAGTAGGTGGAGCCTCCTTGTGCTTTAGCCACTTCTCCCCATCCTCTCCTGGCTACAGAGAACATTCATCCAAAACTATTGTGAGGTTATCAGCAAAGGCTTCAACACGAACCAGACCCTTCTCTTCTCATCTTTCGCCAATCCAAAAAATCATGAAAAAAGTTTTATACAATTTTTCGACATCAGTTCTGTTATTGTGTTCCCCATAACAGAAATGCATGACTTCTACTTCCATGTTAACCTTCCATGATAAATGCATTGACTTCTACTTCAACGACAACCACATGATTTTACTTCCCTAGCAAAGCTCCCCTTCTCTCCCTTCAGCCAAACTCAGTCAATTCTAAGCTCTCAAAAGTTTCTAAGTCCTGGAGGCATGTATCTGGTCCTGATAAGGAACGGTTTATAGGCAATTGAGACATGACCCCAAAGATCACAAGACAGGGGTTAAGGAATTCAAATTATTAGAAAAACATGTATCACACTTGATTAACTGCCTTTGATTATCGGAGGTACTATTTATCCAGACTTACTTAGAAGAACAGAAATATGGAATGAGAAATGGCTGCTACCCTGAGGAAGGGGGCTCCATAGTTACGCAACCCTCACCCTTCTCAGCCTTCCTCTTACTTGGTGATTCTACCCTTAGCTCAAAGTCCCTTTCTCATTCCTCTTTTGATGGCACTCTTGGAAACAAGAAATCTTACTCATATCCTTCTGATTCTCTGCTTGAATTGACAATTCTTGGTGTCCCTTATTCCAACCCAGACACCAACTAGTAGCCATCCCTTATGACCGGACATCATGAAAACATCTAAGATAAAAAACTAGAAATGTGCTTTTACTGACTACTGCACAGTTGCCATTAATTCTACAAAATCTCTTCTTCTTGATTATGCCCCTCAACTCCCGCACCCTCGCTGTCCTGGTTCCCTAACCTCTGTATGCAGCCCATGACTCACTATCAGTTATATCAACAATGTGATCAATACTATGAGACATGCCTCAGCATGCTGACCTTGTACCAAGTTCCTGCCCCAATCTTTCAACTGAACTGTGTCAAAGACACCCCAGCCCTATCACTGCCCACATTTAAACATGTGTAACCATTCCTATTTCCCATTAAGTTAAACAATCATGTTTAACAAATTAAACAATAAAGCATTCAAACCTCCCTCCTGCCTTTGAGCTATTTCTTTCCTGTCTTTGTCACTGGGTCCATCCTTCTGCCCCCTGATATACTAGTTCCCTGAATCTCTTCTCACTTTGCATTAGCATCCCTGGCCACCTCCTCAGATCCTGGCTCTGTCATTTGCCAGCTCTGAGACTCTGAGCATGCTAATTAACCTCTTCAAGCCCAATTTCCTAAACCATGAACTCTCACTGTAAACAGAAAGCTTCCTACCTTTAGACCTACATTTCTAACAGCTACATCCACTTGCACCTTCAATAATCATCCCAATTCAACATAAACACTTCCAATCTGCCCTAAAGCAAGCACTCTCCTGATTCCATAACATTATTAAAGGTACCACCAGACTCCTCCCTCATACCAAAACAAAATCTGAATGGCATCTCTCCAACTTGTTCCTTCCCTTCCACCTCCAATCAGCTGGGCTTCTCTAGAGAGAACATGTGATGTGTAGTAAGTTCAGAGCTGGGCTCTGGAGCCAGGAGGCGGGGCAGGAAAGCAGCTCTGTGAATCGCCCTGTGACCTCAGCCAAGTTTTGTCTCCTGTCCGTGACCCAGCTTCTTCATCTATAAAATGTCAATAAATGAGTCAATTCATGTTGAGTACTTAGAATTACACTTGGCACATAATAAAAGTCTTGCTTCTCACTGCCTCTACCTCAGTTTCCCTCATGCCTAGTTGTACATTAGAATCCAATGCCCTGGTTGTATCCCAGATGAAATAAGTCAGAATCCCTGGGGTGAGACCCAAGGAGGGTGGTGGTGGTGGTGGTGGTTGGTAGTGGTGGTGGTAGTGGTGGTGTGTGTGTGTGCGCGTGCACACGCGTGTGTGTTTAAAGTTCCTTGTGTCATACCAGTGTGTAACAAAGGTACAAAACCATAGCTTATAAACTTAGATTTCTCAACACCTCACTGGAACCACAGTGCTTACCCAGTTCCATGGCTCTCAAGGCCTGGAACATGGATGCCTGGGGCCCAACCCAGAAACTGTGATTTAACTGGGCTGAAGTGCAGTCCGGGGCAACGGGACATTTTAAAGTTCTCCAGGTGATTCTAATGTGTGGTCATGCTTCAGAATCATGGATCCCTTTCTCTGCCCACTTCAATTTGCCCATGTCACTGCCAGGTTAATCTACAATGATGGTAGCAGTCCTATCATTCCCCACACGCAAAATATATTCCTTATTTCCCATTAAGCTGAACATAAACGTCTTTTCCCATAAAGAGTAGGTAGCTTTGAATCAGCTATCTTATATCACTCCTCTATCTGCAGCTTCATTCAAACTTCATTCAACCAGCTACAAACTAACCACCCACATTCTTTTATACCTCTGTTCTTCCGTTGACCTCTATCAATCATGCATGGCGAGCACCTCCTGATCCCCCTGTCCGAGAGGAAAGAGGCACTCAGAGTTTTCAGTTGTGTGACTGCCATATCCTCTCTAGATTGCCTGTGGCAACAACATCCAACTCAAGTGCTCATTTATACCCACTGCCAAAATCAGTCAAGGGTGCCACAACTGCCAGGCCATGACCAAGGTTAATGGTGGCTCCTGCAGAGAGCTTAGCAGATGAAGAACAAATGCAGTTTACTTTCCCAATGTTGGTGATCAGTTCCCTTCCTTTTGAATAAGGGAATTTATCCATTTTAAAACCTTGTTTCTAAAAAACTAAGCTAAATACAAAAAAAGTCACTTGAATAACAGAAGACCACACTGTCAATGGGACCAAAGACTGAATTGGAAGAAGCATACCACAGTCAACGGTGGTAAAAGGGTTTCATAAGCCCCAGCAGAGCCTCGTACAGAGTAGGTACAGAAATGCAGTGGAATTAAATTTAAGGTGAAAAAAGTCCTTCTCTCTTTCTCCCTGTATATTTTAAAAGGCAAATCTAAAGTTGGTTATCCAGAAACACTGCTTGGTTTGCACTTTAAGAGTTCACCACCCCTTTTAGTAAAGATACTCATCCGAAGGGGAGCGCATCCCAGACATATGTGTATCCTTGTAACAGTGGAACTCTCAGGGGCCTTGCACGATGTCAAACAAGTGCAGGAAAATCTGGTATGATGTTGAATGACTCCTCTGAATGTGTGAGCAATGAAATGATCCAACTGAAAGTTTGCCTAAAAGCAAGATAATCTAAATGGATCTTTGGAATGTATGATAGGAGAGGAGGGAAGAGGAGGAGGAAGAAGGGGAAATAGAGGAAAGGAGGGAGGAAAGGGGAAATGTGAGCTGATTATAAAGTTAGAGCTCTAATGAGGGAGACAAACTTCCAAGGTCAGCCTGTTCTGGGGTCAAAAACTTGGCAACTTGACCAAGAATTTGGGCTGTCCCAAAGGATGATCTGAAAATAATTTTCTAACTTTTGTTATTGCTAAAAGATTAGAGAATTTCATTACCGTGTGCTGGCCTGAAAGGGAGGGTACAAAACTTTCATCGTCCACCCCACTCTTTAGTAACAAAAGGCTGCTTTGGGAACTGTAATGGCTTTGCCTGATGCAATCGAGAGTCCTGAGTGGTGTTCTGCTGGGGACACAGAAATGGGAACCACAGACCAAGAGCCCAATGCCTTCGACAAGCAAAGACATTTTATTTTTAAGTAGGTTTTGGGTCCAGATTAACTGGTTCCCCAAATCTATACTTAATTCATTTTCTAAAACTTCCCTTTCAAAAATGAGAGGGAATAACCAAGCCTACTTAGTTCTGTAACCCTAATTAATTAGAGGCCCTAGATAGAAAAAGAAAACGATTAATTTCGGCTGAAAGTGTCTATTTGGAAAGCAGCTTATCAGCAAATGTGATGCATCCATGGACTCCAGGAAGAGTGGTGCCTAGAGAAGATTCGGAGCTGCCAGGAGGAAGGGACTGGAGAACGAAACAAAAAGCAGAGCCTCTGGCAACGGAGTGCCCTGCCCCCCACTCTGGGATGGCTTACGGTAGTACTCAGAACATGCATCTTAGAACGAGAGCCAAAAGGTTTGTTTTATTACTGCTGATGGGAAAGATTAGAAAAATAAGTATATAATCAAAATGTACAAAGCAGCTGCAAGGGGAATCCAAGAACTCTTAGGACTTAAAGAACATGTGAAGGTTTTCAACATGTACATACATGTTTTCAAAGTACTTGAATGAAGATGATTCCATTAGCATTAGATTAAATAATCTGTCCAATTTTTAACCTGAGAAGTAAAAGGGTAGAGGAGGGCAGCAGACCAAGACTGGTGTCAGACGCAGGTTTCGGGTCAAACATACCTGCCATTGCAAAGCTCATCCTTCCCCCGTTCTTTCTCCTTTCCCAGACAGGAGAACTAAGATCCAAGGGGCACCTGACTTCCTCAAAGCTCCAAAGGTGGCTTCATCCGGGCGTGCAGGCTCTCAGGTCAGCATTCTCTCCCCAAACCACAAGGCCTCTTCTTCCTTGTGCCCCCACCCCAACCCCACTGCACCCCAGCAGTAGTGAGTCTTCCAGGTGGGAGACAGAAGAGTATGATGTATCTCTTTCCTGTCCTGCATTTCAGCAGTGGACTCTGGGCCATGCAAAATGCTGGGCCACAGCAACAGTGCTGCAGGGACTCAGCGCATCCCAGGGCATTCTACTTCCAGACTGGAGCTCTTCCTGGTGTTCGTGGACATGTCATAAAATGATCCAGAATGACAGAGTACACTTTTTAAAAAAGCTCTAGACACATACGTTTTGTATTAAATATGGATTGGTAGACTTTCCAGCCCTCAGGCCATATGGTATAATATCATTCATTCTGCTCCATTCTCTTATTTTCAGGTTCATTTTTTTACCTGCAACGTTCCTTGCCCCCTCCTTCTTTGTTCCTTGGTGTATTTATTTGATAGTTCTTTTGTTTCCTATTTCTGGGATTAACAACATGGAATCTAGCCCTGTGCAATAGAAGAAAACATCCTAAAAGTGAATAGGAGGAGCACACTAGAGATTTGGAAGAAACTTGAAAGCAAAAGTATACTACCCACAGATCACAGTCACAAAAAAGACCCCCCCCCAAACACCCAGCCAACCTTAGAAAGGATCAGTAAACAGGTCATTCTACTTCCAAAAACAGTGATGGGCTGTGTGGGAAGGTGGGTTAGTCAGAGTAGCCAGATTAATGCTGGGCTATCTACTGAGCCTTCTACCTTCTCTCTCTCCATCACTCTCTCTCTCATAGCAGAACATCTCAACCACACATGTCAGTAAGTTTTGAGTGATAGTGGCAAAGAATGAGCTTTGTGGGAGGGAGGTGTCCAGAAAATAAAACCACAAACAACTGGAAAGGATTGGCTGCTCATTCCAAGGAATGATACCGAGAAGAAAAGAACAGGGAAATGCCCAGTCAATCTTGCTGGAGCGAGAACAGGCACCGGCCCTGTGCAGAGTGACCAAGAAGCTCCCTTGACTGCAACAGGGCAGGAGCTTGAGCAAGTCCACCGACTCCACTGAAGTGGTTTGAGGGTCTGGAGGAGAAAACAGCCTCTTCTAGGCTTCTTTTCCATTCAACGGGCCAAACATTAGTTTCTGATTATCACCCCTACTTCAAGCCCTGGGTTATGTAAGAAGAATTAGACTACAGTCCCTGACCTCAAGACTTGTTAGTCCATGGTGGGAGCACCCAGATGAACCTGCCACCTCAACCCAGTGGGGCAGAGGCCCACACACTTTAGCACTCAGCTCACACACTGGGGAGGCCACTTAGTGATCTTGTTTATATCATCTTCCCTTGCTGACTGTCTGCTCTATTCACTGCTCTGTCACCAGCACATACAATGATGTCTGGCAGAGTTCTGTGCTCTATAAATATTTGTGGAATGAGTAAATGAATCCCAACCAGTAATCTAAAGTCAGAAGTAAGTAAGTAACCTAGTGGAAAACAAGAAGGAGTCTTCCTCTCCTCATGTTCACACAGATCAACAAGAATGGAGACCGGGTAGGCTTGCCATCTGCCAAGCTCCACAACCAAATGTGAGAAATGCAGAGCCAGAGAGACAGACCTGGGCTGAATGCCAAGTTGGTTAATTGCAGAGACTATCTTTCTCATCCACTAAATGTATTCTGCTTCCTAACTCCTCAGTATTTTGCTTTATATATGTGGAATACTCACCCATATATAGGTACTTTGGAAAAAAGTCTTAAAGCAAGTGTTATATTAAAGTAGTATCACTTAGCACACAGAGTGTTGGGGGAAGAAAAATAACAAAATGCTGCTAGGAAATGGTAAAGACAGGCTGGCACTCCAGTGCGGGTAACAACTGGGGCCACGGAGGCCATTAGTACCTCTACCTGAGAGAGTTTACATCTCAGACAGAGTGCACAGCAGAGAGGAGACAGCTTTAAATGAGTTACTTCCTTTCATTGTAGGGTTCCTACTTTTTCTTTTTAACCTCCTGGTTTTTTTCCTCCAAGCCTGAATTCCAGTTATCGGGTTAATACAATGTTTCACCTGTGAAAATGTAAGGTTGCAATGTCACTATACATGCAGCATTCAATGCTTACACATTAAAACTGACTCTAGTTCTGTTGCTTAGAAACCGCAGGAGTTTTCCATCCTCTTCATTTATAAAACCACCACTTTGTCTATGGGAGAACGAATGCAATCCCTCAAGTCCCCTTGCGTCTTGTTCTCATTTTTAAAGGAACAGAGAAAGATGATTGAGAGTGGCTGAAAGTATATGCTAGCTCCATTTTTTACACGCCCTTGAAAATAAAACAGAAAACGTGGTTTTAGTAACCCACTGCTCTAGCATTTGTTAATCTTTCAAGCTGGAGATGCTCCCCAAGGCTCCCCTCCTTCAAGTGAAAATGAAAAATGTCCCATAAAAACTACTATTTGACTTTAAAAGATTATTCTGAGCAGCAAAAAAATAACTTAGGGTATGCCTGTATTCCATGTGGGTTCACTTCCCAGGTCTCTATTCTATCCCACGTCACCCCAAGGCCCAAACCCTTTCTTGTGCACAAATATGAGTGCACGCACACAGCCCCAAAGGTTGGCACAATTTACTGTTGGCTTTAAAAAAACAATATCTAAAAAATTAAAAAACAATATCTAAAATTAGGGCTATGGGAGGAGACACTTAAACAAATATTGGCAAAGGAAACAAACACACACACAAAAAAGAATATTCTTGTTTAAAAAGAGAGAGAGCGAGAGCGTGCGCGCCCTGGCTGGTGTAGCTCAGTGGATTGAGTGCGGGCCTGCGAAACAAAAGGTCACTGGTTTGATTCCCAGTCAGGACACATGGCTGGGTTGCAGGCCAGGTCCCCAGTGGTGGACGCATAAGAGGCAACCCCACACTGATGTTTCGCTCCCTCTACTTTTCCCTCCCTTTCCCTCTCTAAAAATAAATAAAATCTTTAATTAAATTAAAAAGAGAGAAAAAAACAGGTCTCTAATTTTTTTTGACCACAGTATAAAGAGGAAGTTTAGAATGCAATGAAGCCACATATGCAAAAGGCAAGGTCAGAACTGAATTTGTAGATTTAACCCAGAGGCAAATTCTACTGACATGAAATACTGAAATAAAGTTTTGAAATGTCTTTCCCCTTCTAATGCTTGGCCTACCTCATTTACTAAAGGATTTAAAGATACGTGTCTCTTTACAGCTTGTTATACAGTAGAATCTTTCTGCAAATTGACAAAATTGATTGCCTTACCAACTCTTCTGCACATGTAATTGACTTTTAATTTGCTATCTCATTTCCGATAGGACTTGACAATAAACTCCACTCTATCACACTACTGACTTCTTTAAACAATGGTTAGATTCAAAGGCTGATGGGAACCAATCATAGAAAAAACAGTTCAATTTCTTCAAACATTAGGCAAATTTTACCTGCATGTACATTTCCCTTTTGTAACATTAAGGACTGGTTTTTACCGTGGACCACAATAAGAACATGTAACACAAGTGAGTAATACAGGTAACAAGTCAACATTTATATTTCTCTTATTTTCCTACTCATACCTGATGTTAAGTTGTTCATAGGAAAGAATACTGATTTGGTCTGAAATCAGAGGAAGAATAATTAATAGAGAGAAAAACTACTTTGATTCCATTTAAAATTACTAAAGTACCTATTATGTGTTGCCCTAAATCCGGCAGGTCTATATTTTGGGTTCCAAGTGAACTGTATAAATTTTTAGGCTAAGATTTCATTAGAAAGCTAGAATATCAATGTTATGATTCAATTTACATAAATCTACAATTACATAAAATCATGTATGTACATGAACAAAGACCCAAGGCAAGCATGAAGCCAGAAAACTGTGAGAAGTGATATTCTAACAACAGGAAAATTCACAAAAATTTTACAAAAGTAGAAAAACGAATGGATTCATATCAGATTACCCACTGGATTCTCCTATCATCAACATTTCCTGAATGACTATTTGAAATGCTCAAATCTGGAAATCTGACTATTCCTAAAATAAATACCATACAAGTAAGCCTTCCCCTATATTGAAGCTGTAAAATTTAAAACTGAACACCAAGGTTATGGACATCTTAAAACTCAGGTGACACCACTGTAGCCGTGGGAGGCTCTCTTCTGGTAACTACCCCACTCCCAGTTCTCACCCCCACAGCCGCCTGCTGCTACGGAACCTAAGCTTTGGTTTTGCTGTGGACTCCATTTTCTACAGATGCCACACAAAAGAGTAAGTAAAATTATTGTACTTTTGCCCACTAAGCAACTCTGTCTTCTGGCACATCCAGATGCCTGGCTTGAAGAGAGCGAACAATGAAAACAATGTTTTCTCCAGCAGACAGTCTAAAAGGGGCACAACCAAGGCATCCGAAGACACTGCTGGGGGAAGACACCATGCGAACAAACAGCGGTGTGAATTCAGTGTAAGTAATTCCTTGACCAGCCACATAGATTCATTGGATTACAAATATTCAGAAAATTACTTTGTGGTACCATGTCAATTTTGAAAGAAGGATTTTCATTTATATTTATGATAAACTGTGCTTTAAACTGAAGGATGGTTTAGATACATTAAAATTCATGAATCTGAAAATCCATGTACATGACCAATTAAGGTTTACCCCACCATGGATTAACTATTTTAGCAAAATTTTCAGAGCTTATTTTTATCTACACTGCTTACATAAAGGCAAACATGTATCAAGATAAAAGTTACAGTGACCCAAGATGAAATAGAAATATTGCAGGAACACTGTACACAACAATACTGTTCCCTTATGCAACACCTGGACTTTTTTTTTAATCCTTACCCGGGGATAAGTTTTTATTGACTTTAGAGAGAGAGCATGTGGGAGGGAGAGAAAAACATGGATTGGTTGCTTCCTGGACATGCCCCAACTGGGGATCGAACATACGATCCAGTTATGTGCCCTGACCAGGAATCAAACCTGTAACCTTTTGGTGCATGGAGCAATGAACGCTCCAATCAACTGGGCCACCCAGTCAGAGTAACACCTGGACTTTTGCTGAAGCTATTCAACATGAAAAAGATTTCCAAAACAAACACAGCCTAATGGGTGGGGAGCAAAGGGTGAAAGGCACTGCTCATTGAAACACCCAAACCTACAACCTTGCAAGTCAGGCTAAACTCCACAAGGAAAGTGCAGGCCCTGAATTTTAAGAAGAATTCAATTAGTATCCCCAGTATTTCCATAATCAACAGCTGAATGCTAATTAAGAGCATAGCATCAAGCAGCAATGGAATCCCGGTGCAATAAGCAAGAACACAACAGCAGCAAATGCTACCTTCAACTTGCATGCATAAGTAAACAGAATTAATAACTATCTGAGCACAGAAGGGTGACTTAATCCGTTTCAATTAGGTGCAGTTCAGCCTGGGGCCTTTGTGTTATATTTAAATGTGTTCATCGTCTTTAATTAAAAACCTAATAATCTAGGGTTTCGGGGTTTTTTTAAAAGTTCTGATCTGTATTTTAGTCTTTCTCAAATTCTACTGCTTTGTATGGCATCCTAAAATTATGGAATATTTTTCACACAATGTAAGTGAAACTGGTTAACTATCAATATAACTCTCACATACAGCAGCCAGCATTCACTTTGGCTCCTTCCTGGCCCACACTATAATACTTAATAAGCATCATAAACTGACCTAGCATTTCTTAAAAAATGCTTCTCTGATCTGATCCAGTTTATTTAGCATGAAAGATGTTGCCCTGAGCTAGCTACCAGGGTTTTTCTCAGTCATTCCACTAAAGCAGAGTTCAGGAGTCACTATCTGGCTTAGGATTTGAGAGAAACTGGCACAAGTCTGCCTCTCCTCAACAAGATTTAAAGTATTTTGGCCCCAAAGCAACTTCAGAAAGAAGTATCCTATCTATACACACAGTCATAGAAATTACTGAGAGAATGTGTGAAATGAAAGGCCTCCTATTATGTGATTTTTGAGGCCTAATATCTCAAGAATTAGTGATTATCTGAAAGATTGAAGAAGAAGAGGTCAGTGACAGTATTATTAATAACTTGAGAACTTTCCCCGAAAGTAAAACTTTTAAGGTCAGCTGTATTGTTTGTACATATAAAAGTTTTTCTCTTTCATGCTGGTGCATATTATTAACAAGTTTTAAAATGCCAGATTGAGGAGAGTCTTAATTACAGTGAACAAACTTTAAAAGCAATAATCTTGGCCCCGGCTGGTGTGGCTCAGTGGACTGAGCACCCGCCTACAAACCAAAAGGTCGCACTGGTTGGATTCCAGGTTGGGGCACATGCCCGGGTTGTGGGCCAGGTCCTTGGTTGGGGTGTGTGAGAGGCAACTGATCGATGTTTCTCTCTCTCCCTTCCCCTTCTCTCTAAAAATAAATAACATATTTACAAAAATAAAAAATAAAAACAATAATCTTGAGTGAAGAGTTGTCACTATTCCCCAGTCCTCTCATAGGCAGATACAGTATTCTCTCCCAAACATGATTCCCACCATGAATAAAGTCTGACTCTTCGCAATTCTACAAACCAGGAGGGCAATCGACTCAGAAATAAAGGCTGAGGAACAAGAGCTGGTGCTGATGACACAAAGCCAGCACAGGGAGCAAAGGATTAAGTGCCAATAAATGATGTGAAGAGGAGCTGCATTTCGGAGAGGGACAGTCACGATGGGGTGGAAACAAGTGTGCTGAGCCTTGAAAAAGTTAGGGCCTGGATTGGCAAGGGAGAGATGAGCCCCTTCCCAAACAGTGGGCCCGCCAGAACACAAAGCACGTGGGCCGGGCTGCCCCCTCGAAGCCACTCTGAGGGCCCACGCATCAAGCATTCTCCCTCTCAGCCCTTCCACATACAGTTCAGTGTCCGTGCAAAGGAAAACACCGGTGTTGCTGTAGTTTGACCAAGCTCACACAATGGAGGAAATAATTTTAAAAATAACCAAAATTTCCAACTATAAAGAAACTAAGAGGGGGAAAAAAAGGAGGGAGGAAGGTTCATATACTTATTTTAGTTTGAACACATTTGTTTGCTTATTCCAGCGATTCCTGGATGAGAAAATGTGGTCAATTTAACAGGAGGCCACGCATACACAGTAGGTGTTTTTTTACAGCCCAAACCAAGCTAAGGTCAGGAGTCCTGTTGGTTCGTGTGTCCTGTTGCCACATGAAAGTATTCCAACGATTCAGGTCTGCATACCTTCATCAAAAGCTTCTTTCGGTCTCTCACGGCAGTCCCCAACCTTTCTGGCATTAGGGACCGGATTCATGGAAGACAATTTCATGGGGATCCCTGGTCTGTCAATTATTCAATCACCCTCTCTCATTCATTTTTGAGGTTTTAGAAACTAAGGCTGAACTTTATGTAAGTAAGGTACCAAGTAACCCCTGGGCCCTGCAGAGCTGGATGATGACCAAAATATCTCAAAACTTCTACTAAAACATCACCCTGTACCATTAGCCTGTACTTGGAATGTGCAGCACTCCAGGATCCTGTTTCATTTTTCCAAATGAGGCTGGGCTTTTTCCAATGTGTGAGACTCCCACTTTCCCATCCCACTCTGGTAAAAGTCCCCAAGCAGCAGCAGTGGGAACACAGTCCACATTGTGCCCACATAAGCACATGCTGCAGGAAAAGGAAGCCAACTTTCTTTTAAGCAGGAAGAGCCTTCTTTTAAGCTTGAATTTTAAAATTCTGAAGGAACTAAGAGGTCAAGGGAGGAAGTAAGGGAGAGGGGAGAGGTTCCTGGCTAGTGAGGAGCTAGCCAGGAAAAGGAGAGTGAAAAGGGAGAGACTCTCAGGGCGGAACATGAAGGTGGAAGACAGGAAAGACCAAAAGGGGAGGGAGGGAAGAAGCTCAAGAGCTGAAGGAGAGGGAGGATGATAAGTCACCATCATGGTATGTGTGCACTGACAGTAACGTGCAGACTGGTCACATTCTACACATTCATTCCACCCCTTTTATCTCCTGATGTCTTTCTTCTACAAAGGCTTGTGGAATTTTAAATGTTTATCAATCATATCTCTTATCTTCCCAGGTATAAGTAGGTCTACAGTGAAAAACAACATCAAATGACTTTTCAAAACAAATGAGTTTAACATCTTTACTTTGGTCTTTGTCTGAATAATCACAAATGTTTAAGATGTTTCCATCTTTTTCCTAATCACGTAAGGTTTAAAAATTTTTAACTTCAAACAGCAACAGCAACTTCACGTAGGCCTGATAAACTTAAGAATCCTAAGGGTCTGCTACTTACTACCCGACCTTCAAGGGCCATTTCAGTTCATTCCTACCCCTGCTGTGTCCTAGATTTTCCCACTCCTCTCACCTCCCCGCCCCCAGCTGTCCATGAACAAACTTTTGTGCTCTATCTTCAGTATATACCTGCCATCTCACCACTTCCCACCGCCACTGCTGCTGCACTAACAACCCCCAGTCTGGGACCTGAACCCCCACAACAGCCCCCAAGCCCACTCTCCACTCAGCACAGTGCACCACTGGGAGACCAAGCCACTCCTCTGCCCAGAATCTGCAGAGTGACTAGCATGGTGCTGACCACTGCCACATCTGATCTGGCCCCTGCAGGGCCCCCTCCCCCACCACCCACCTCCAATGTGCTCCTACCTAGTTCTCCAACGTGCCGGTGTGCTTTCTTTCCCATTAGGCCCAGAATTCTGTTCCTCCTGATACCCAAAAGGCTCACCTCCTTGCATTCCTATGGTCTCTGCTCAAATTGTACTGACTAGGCCTTTCCAAGCCCCTTACAAGAGACAGCGAGCACCCCTCCCCAGTTTCACCCCATCCTTTTAGCCTTCCTCTGTTCTCCTCAGCACATGTGCCACCACTTGACATATACTGATTTACAGGTGGTCTCCTTCTTAAAACAAAAGCCTTGTGAGGAGGGACCTTGTGTTCCTTTTAGCTCCTGGTATATAATAATCTCTCGATAAATATCACTGTAAAAATGAAAAAGCAGGATCATGAAAGCATATAAAATCTAAGCACTTGTTCTTAGCATATTTTAAAACACAGGTGAGCATCTTACAATCAATATGTCTCAGTGCCAGCCTTCATCTTTTATCACTCAACCTAAAGGGTAACTACCAAGCAGGAACACTTGCACTTGCAAAAGCACAAGAAATCTCTAGGTCTTTCCAGCAATACCTTTCACAAGTCACAAGATGGGGATGTGGCTTCATGAGAACTGTGCCAAGATAGGAATCCATGGGTTTGCAGATCTGTTTGTGGGCACATTTCTATCTCCCCATCTTCTTTAATGGGCCATGATAATAGAATGCTTATGAAAGATCCAATATATTTATTTGATCAAGTCTACGCTTCCTGCTGTTGACTAATGTCCTTCCGCAGGTTAGGAATCATGTCAGGGCTCAGGATAAAAAAAAGTAACCAGCCCTACTCTAGATTATGTATCAATGGGTTTTAACATGTTTGTGTTTTAAAAACAGGGAGGTGTCAAACACTAGCTTGCACCAAAAACCAACCAACCAAAACTAACCCTAAGTATCTAACAGTAAGTATCAATTACTTCTCCCTTTTCATGAAACCTAGGAAAATCTTTACCATTATCTCTGCAATCTAAGCTTACAAAAATCAAGCCTTTCTCTAACTCCTGAAGCATAAATCTCTCTCCCTTGCTTGAAGGAAGCCGTGGCCAGTCTGTACACGTGACTGAGTCTTTGGAAAGTGCTCCTTTCCCCGGAGGAGCAGCAGGTCGCACGGTGAGAAGCAAACGTCCAATGACCCAGCCAGCCCACAGGCACACTCCCGCCTGAGCTCACCACTTCATCCTCGGTCCAGCACTTTTCGATCAGCTTGGGCACAGGCTTCTTTACCAGGCGCTGCAGGGCTTTGCCGGCATCATAACCGCTTTCATGTAGCTAAAACAACAACAATTTCAGTTAATTAAGTGTACCAAATAACAGACTGGAAACAAATCAATAAAAGGAAGCCCTGCATTTATTCTAATAGAAGGAGTGTTAACTGGGCACACAAACTCACAGTCATCACAGTCAGCACGACAATTTGCTTTTACCCAACTACCCTCCTAGTTCCAGCTATCCCGAAATGGACACAGGTAAGGCAGAGAACATTCTGGCAATGAGAGGAACAGAGTTAAGAATAAGAAACATTTACTGAGCAGCTGGCCTGGCACATTCTAAGCACTCGTTATTTTTCTTATCCTACAGGAAAGTATTCTCTCATTTAATCTTAGGGGGTAGAAACTATTGTCACCCCATTTTACAGATGAAGACACTCAGGCAAAGAAAGGTCAAGTAAAGGTGCTCAACACACTAAGCCAGTAGGCAACGCAGCCAAAACTCAGCCAACGTGATCCCTACTCTGTCCCATTCTCTCCAAAGCAGCCTAATGCCATACTAGATTATGCTCCTTCCCTTCAGCATCTCTTACGTCTTTCAACTGTAAAAAAAACTTCAAGTATCTAAAACATTATTTTAAAGAAATGTAATTGTCACAGTACACTAACATTTCAGTACATACAAATGACATATAGCAGTACATATAAACTGCTAGTTTATCCACATGTTCTAATGAACTTTTCTCACTCCATATCCTTTCGATCCCCAGGAAGTGCCAGGCAACACTGACCCTGTCTCTGGCAAAGGCCCTCCTGCCTGGTTCCTGTGACCCCAGAGTCTCAAACTGCAGACAACGGTGAGAAATAGCAGGCAGAAAGACCCTGGTGCTCAGACCACCTCCCCACATTGTCACCAGCCCTCCAAAGTTCTTGCTGGAAACCCGCTTTCCCTCACAGAGCTATTTCTCTGACACCAGAATCTACTTTGGCTAAGACTTATTTATATCTCCGATGCCTAACACAGTCCATAGTATAAGGTGATCCAACAGAAGAAATAAATTTAATTAGTGTCCCTAGGTAGCCTCAACCCAAATCTAAATCTCCATTTGTCTGAATTCATTCTGCCTTATGTTGACTGAGTGCCTATTTTGTATCAGGTGCCATACTAGATCCTGGGGACACAGGTGTGAACAGAACATGCAGAGGCATCCCTGACCTCGTGGAGTAGACATTCTGGCCTTTTCAGCTGTGCTTCATCCCCTTATTTGAACAATTCACCAGTATTCATTGTCAACACTCAGTACAAATAAGGCACACTTTATTGGTCACAGCTTTCATTTCTAGAAGACTGACAAACTAGTGGGGATGTGTTAATGAGGACACAATACACACAAGAGGATGAGATTAAGTAGGTTGTAATGATTACGACCTACTGCCCAAGGTGTGGGCAAAGAGCTGTGGCCTCACAAGAACAGAAGGCCCACGTCTCTTCTCTTTAACAGAAGAGGCATAAGAAGGATGGACAGACTGCTCTCCTAACAACCGCTGTAGCACCAGGGCTAAGCACACAGTGAGCCTGTGATACATATTTGTTAAATGAAATGAATATTTGACACATACACAGCAAGCCTCTCTTCTAACTATGAAACAGCTATCAGAAGGGATATCGCAAATACCCGCTTTCATTGCTCATTTGTCAAAACAATGTATTATAAATGATAATGTCCTAAGTATGCTCACAGTTCAGAGGACCTCAATTTATTTTAAATTTAGACTAGCCAAGGGAGTCAGGCTATATGTTAATTATAACAATCAGTCTTAACATAAGACAAAATTGTCACAGCGACCGATGCTGGATCCGGCTTTGGTGATGGCCGAGTGTGCGGGAATAGGTGGTGCAATGATATGAATGCTGAATATTTACTTACACATTTTTATGACATTTAGCATTAGACTACTTTAAAAATAAAATAATACACTGCAAATACTATACTAAATAAATTAAATACAAAAAGTACTACAATTTGCAAATACTTGAAAACTGTCTAGTTTTATTTCAGAAGTATGAAACAAAAATAAAGTTATATATTCATACTTTGCCTAATATCCAAAACAGATAGATATTTTCCAAATTCTATAACATAATAAGGATCTATAATAAGAGCTTAACAATACTGACTGGAACTGAATAAAAGGAAAAACTGCATATCTTTTAAAATTATTAAAAATTCTTTTTATTTATTTAATTGATTTATTTCTTGAGAGGTGGAAAGGGATAGAGAAAGAGGAGAGAAACGTCAATGTGTGGTTGCATCTCACGTGCCCCCTACCAGGGACCTGGCCTGCAACCCAGGCATGTGCCCTGGCTGGGAATAAAACATGTGACCTTTTGGTTCACAGGCCTGCCTATGGCATTCTGCCTTTTCATGAGCCCAAAAGTTTTAAGTGATAGTTGGAAGAAATGTTTTGAATAACATAGTTAACTTGTGTTTGTGTTTGTCTGGTTTATCAGCAAGGCTGACTTCTGCTTGCACGATGTCCTTCCGTTAAAATTTCTAGTGAGGTGCTCTTTAGAGAAAGAGACGTTTTCCCCTAAACATAGGTCAACACTCATGCTTTCTTTACAAACCTTGATCTGAGATCACACTTTCTCTGGAAAAAGCTGCTGCTGCAGTTTCTGTGGTAACCTGAGCTTCCTTCCGGTACTCTGTTCTCTAAATAACTCACCCCCCTCCTTCCTTTGATCTACTGTCTGCCTGTGTTCCTATTCCTGAAAATATATTCTATAACATAAATCCAATAAATATTTGGAGTGTCAACTACTCCCCCCTACACAAAAACACATTTAAAAAGTAAAAAGGTGTGGGATTATTGACCAACAGTAAGGAAACCTTTATGGAACAAATGAAGGCAGGGGTCACAGTGCTGTGAGCAATGACTCAGGCCAGCGCAAAAGCTCAGTAGAGGGGCTGCTGCGGTGTGCCCTCTTCCTAGGAAACCAAAAGGAACCTTTTCTAAGTCACCTTCTTAATGTTATACATATCTATTTCCACATTACAAGAATCCTGACTGAGAAAATTCCAAAAGCCTTATGTCTTTACAGAACTACTTTATATTTTATTAAAAATATACTATTAACATACGAAGAGTGTTATGGTCCATGTAGCATCACAAGAATGAAGATTATTTTTTGAGCACTTTGGGGAAATTACTGGATATCCTTCATCCCTTCTACAAATATTTATTGAGTGTTAAATTGTGCCAGATAGAACTGTTCTAGGTCCTGGGGATAAATCTAGCTGTGAATAACACTGGTAATGAATATTGGATACAGGCCACTGAGGGTGGGGTAATCTGTGAGAATCAGAATCTCGTGTGACACCTAACTAAATGTCACGTCCAAACTCTAGGGTCCTAAAAGGCAGGGTTCTGCCTACCATTTTTGCTGGATGTATCACCCACAAGTAAGCCCTTCTTAAAAAGGGTTTGTTTTCTAGATGACTTTGTTCCTAGATGATTTGTTATGAAGATTTTGTTTCTTCAGATTGGGGCCAGAAAATGTTTCAGGAAGAGCCGAACCAGATAGTTCAACTGTATTCTTCCTGTATACCTAAATACCTAAGTTTACCTAAATACCAGCTATCTTACATCTGTAAAATTTACCATTAAAAACATTTCCACCCTGACTGGTGTGCTCAGTGGGTTGGGCATCATCCTGCCAACAGAAAGATCGCTGGTTCAATCCCCTGGTCAGGGCACATGCCTGGGCTGTGGGCCAGGTCCCCAGCTGGGGACGTGCGAGAGGCAACTGATTGATGCTTCACTCCAACATCAATCAATGTTTCTCTCCCTCTCTTTCCCTCTTTCTAAATATAAGTAAATAAAAACTTCCCTCTAATCCAGCATCTAGCTCTGAATAATTAGAATATTTTCATCTCATGAAAAATGTTCTACAATTTTCAAATGTTAAACAGCTGATCATAACCACACAGATATAGCTGTACAGTCAGGAGGAGTTCAGTTCAGGCTTCCCACATGGCTAACGTAATAGGTCCTTTAATATGGATAAGATTTTCTACCATTTCCCTGGAGAAAATGGTTCAAAGAAACTGCAGTGAAGACAGGGTTGGGGTGGGAAGGAAGAATCCTCAAATGCCTTAGAGCTTCACTTTGTAGCCTCGAGAAAGCAATTAAAAGAAGATAAATAAGCCTGTCTGTCCATCTTGCAGCCAAGCCAGGCTGGTAAAATCTGGGATTAAATACAGTTTTAATGTGGAGGATAGGGATCTGAATCATTCTGGACCCACTGGGAAAAGACCACTGCAAGAAGCAGGAACCCAGACATAGCGTCTCGACTCAATCAGCTTCCAACCACCACAAACTGCTGGTGGGACAGGCACTTAGCTTGCACCATCCCAGTCATCCCGCAGGCCACTGAAACAGATGTCCTTCAGCAAAAACCACTGCTGAGGGTGCTCCGTTCCAATTCATCTGCACAAGGGTGCTCACAAATGTGGGAGTGTGTGTGCATGGGTGTCTAATCCAACAACCAGGGAAGCAGGGATTTATCTGCTCCCGTATCACTGAACTACAGGGCTGCTCTTCCGTGCAAGTGAACCCCATCTGCTCCTAAAGTACAGGTCAAGATCTGGGGAACTGGACACAAAATGGAAATGCTTTGCCAATCCGCAGGCCTTGCACATCGTTCCACGGCACTGTCCTTGTTCTGCTATTCTCCAGCAGTGTGTCAGCTGGTCTCTTGGGCCTGCTCCACAGAATCCTCAGGTGGTGTTCTGTTTGTGTTGGTTTGCTCACTAGGAAAAAGCTAACGGGAACTCTTCCCCCAAAAGGGATCCAGCCCTGCCCTGCCACACCTGTGGTGCCCACCCAATTCTGTGGGCTGGGCCAGCCTCAGAGGCAGGCCACTCACACCACGTTCTCTTTGCCTTCCATTCATGCAATGAAAAGTTATTAAGCACCTCCTTCTGCCAGATACCATGTCCACAGAGAGGGGAGGAGTGAACTCATGGTTGACTTGGTAGGGGATTTGGGTACTAAAACAAGAGGAGCTTCTGAGTAACAAACTCTTGGTTTGGTTCCATTGTAACAAATGCAACTGCTACACCGAGTCACACAGAGCCAAAGACACTGCCATGAGTAACTGGGCCCATTTACCCAGTTACATGAAAAGGTCTCCAGGATTCTAGGTGCTCAGCAGCCCCTTCTACACAGATCACTCGGAGTCAATCCCTTTTGTAGCCTACTGAACACAATGCAGGGTCTGAGGGTGGAGACAGACTGTTAGCTGCTTTGTCAGAAACCAGCTGAGCTGAGGTTTTCATCTGTCAAATGGGCCTAATACCAGCATCCCTCAGCTGTGTTAAATGACAATGGAAAACATTAAATAAAGGACAATGAGACAAGAGACTCTGAAATGTCAAAGGGCTATAAATTGTACAGTGGTATCATCATGGGGAGTAATATTTTAGGTCATGGCTCTTACCTAAGACCATTCAAGTGGCCAGAGATTCAATCAAGCCAACACTGCCGTTGACTACACATCCTCAGTTGCTCCCTTACAGCCTCTGACCTCGCTGGGATCAACAGGAAGAAAGGATCGTGCCACCAGAAGAAAAACACATTGCTGCGTAATTGCCCAAGTTAAATGTGCTCCTCTCACTCTGCCTGACAAATCATTCCCTGCTTATTACTTTCTATAATTTAATATATGTAAGTGCTTTACTGGCAAGCTTCTTGAAAGAATAAATAATACTTAATGACTGCCTACAGTTTAATTAACTCATGATTGAACTTCTCATGGATTGGTAGAAACATTAAATTATATCCTTTTTCAAAGCTACCATGATGGAAATCTTGTTTCAAGCTTTAACTCTCTTGCCTTAGCAATTCTGAAATTTCAGCAAATCTGTATATTGGAAAGAAAACTGACAGAATCAACTGTAATGTCTGGTTATAAAGACTGTTATTTTATAGAGCAAGGGCTTGCTCAAGATGAGGTCTTGATTTAAATAAGATTGAAAATGTGCACATGCCCCATCACCTCGTTTATATCACAGCAATCATTAAACATCTCCGGGTCGCGGGTAGTCTTATTAGCATAAACTGCGCATTACCACAAGGTTTTAAAGTTTCCACTCTGGTTTCTCATCTTAGCTGCCATTTTCTGTCTGTATGATGCTGCAAATAAATTTTCCTTTCGGCATGGCTCAGCTGTCAGGCACCTCTGTTCTGTAATGAACCCATGAATTACATCTCCCTGCCCTGACATCTCTGGTCTCACACATCAAAATATTGTTCTCCAATTGTAATTCATAACTTAATTTAAATGTCTCTTTTACTGTGACCTTTATAGATCAAATGGCATTGCGTCTGGCAGTTTCTACTACACTACAGCATCCCTTTACAATTATGGCCATTACAATAAGTGCAGAAAACGCCTATCTGAGTGAGACTGTATTGACACTAAATATTAAATATTTGAAGTCCATTAGAAACAATACTAGATTTCAAGTATTTTGTAAGTATATACTATTTGTAAGAAAGTGCCAAAATAATTTAGAAACCAAAAAAGTAGAATTTAGAAGAGATTTAAAATTTCTACATGTAGTTTTATTTATTTCAACCATTATCATAAATTGAGAAAGACCTTGCCGAAATCTGCCCAAGATAAAACTTTTAGAATTTTTTCATGATTCATGATTCAAAGATGTCAATATATTTTCATTCATACTTTCATCACTAATGACCTAGTACCAAGTGCAGAACATAATACATACACATTAAAAAACTATAACTAAAACTAAGAGCCCAATGTTTATTTTTGTTTGGCCTCTATCACCCTAAATAATGCTATAAGCACTAGAGAGCTAAATCTGGTTGAGTATACTTATGACAGCATATTTTAGAGACAATGGCAAAGATAAGAAATTTAACTGCTGAGAATAAAGGTTGAAGATCCAGTTAGTTTTCAGAAGGAAACACATAGTTACTGAAACAACCCTTTCTCCAACACTCTTAGTAACCATAGTGCTCAGAAATTATGCCAGCCTCTGGGGCCACAGAGGAGATTGGAATGGGGACCAAGTTTGTTGAGCACTGGATATGCAAGGAACAGTATTAGGTCTTTGCGTGATGCCATCATTCCTCACACCACTCTTGTGGCAAGAGTTCTAAAATCCAGGAAACAAAACTGAAAAGTTCCATATCTTGCTCAAGGTCACTTCCCTAAGTAAGCAGCAGAAAAGGTTAGATTCTAACTTAAATCCATGTTCTGGGAGGAAGCCTCAGATTTGGAGCTGGAGGAGCACCCGACAGTGACCTAGTGGCACCGAGGGCGCAGGGCTTCTCCAGCAGCAATGACACCGCAAGTACACGGTCTCTGCTTTATTCAGGGGTGAGAGTGTGCAGGCAGGAGGAGGGAATGCACAAATAACAAAATAAACATAATCATAAAAACGCAGAATGCCAATGAACGCTGACTGGGGTGACGTTGACTCTGTCTTGAAAAACCAAGATGACTTCACAGAGCAGGTTTTGGAAACCAGTAATCAGTGTAATATGATTAACCTTGGCTATAGTCAATAAAAGTAAAAAGGAGAGAAAATCGACATGCAAGACAGAAGAAACACCAAAAATTGTTAGAGACAAGCAAGAGGCTAAAATTAAAGGCAACAAAAACAGAGTTAGAATCCTGAACAGTTTTTCAATGACTTATCACATTGAGACAAAAGAGAACCATTACAACAGTCAATGTGAGGAGATACAAGAGAACAAAAAAGGAAAAACAAGACAACTCTACCAAAAGATTCAAGAAATAGAAGGTAAATTCAACCAAGATAGAAAAGCTGACCGACAAACAAGAAGCACATAATCTGACCCAGAGAAAACAAAGGGGAGGTGGAAACAGCAGAGACAAAAGGATGACAGGCAGCTTTGAAGACTCCTATGAGGAGGAACCGGTCATTCTAGAAAGTAAAGTGAAAGAGGCCCTGAAACTACTGGAAAGAAATAAATTACCAGGGGTCAGTGGGATACGGAGAGAATTCCTTCAAGCCACAGAGACCAAATCTGTCAAAATCCTAACAAGAATACGTCAGCAAATAAGAAAAACAAGACAATGGCCTACAGACTGGAAGCATTCAAAACAGATCCCAACCTTCAAGAAGGCAGATGACAAGACGTGCAGTAACTATGGCATTATTCTGTCCTCAAGTTCAAATTATTACGTATACAAATGTACGTCAGAACATGATTAATCTGTAGATAATAACCTTATTTACTTCATAAAATTGTTATAAAGATTACATGAATTCATTCATGAATAGCACTTAGGCTTTTGCCTAACATATAAGCAGTAGATCAACAAATAAATTTACTTGTATTATCGCTATTAATTTTGTTGTTAATGACATCAGGCAGCTGACCAACAGCTGACACCTAATAAAATGGAAATAACAGTAATAAACTTAAGGTCCTATGCCTAGTGCAAGATTCAGTCAATAAGCTGAGGGTGAGAAAAAAAACTGGCTTAGCAAAGGCAAATATAAAAAGAAAAATAAACAAAACAAGGCAAAACCACAAGAAAATAAAAGAATGTGATGAGCTTAGACTACATTAAAAGGATGAGCTTTTCCTAGGAATTTAGGAAAATTTTCCTTTTCCTAAAAGGGAAAATGAGAGCTAACTCCTTGCCACCTACTGAAGGTGCCACATTTCAAAAGACACACTGACAAAGCTCACTAGGGGAGAAACGAAATGGTTATGTATAAAAATGGCTAACGCTACACCATGAACGAATCTCAAAAATATGACCTTCAGTTAAATAAGCCAGTCATGAAAGACTGGCAGATTTACAACTCCATTCATACAAAATGTTCAGAATAGGAAAACCCACAGAGATGGAAGGTGGAATAGTGGTTGCCAGGGGGGTGGGAGGCGTTCACACAAATATGTGAATATACTGAAAGCCATCATATCAATAAAGTTAGTATATAAAAATGAGATAAAATGAAATGGCTAAACAAACTTGAGAGTAGTTCATGTAGAAAAGCAAAGCAGGGGACACAATTGTAAAGAGCTGCTTCGGGAGCACAACAAATAAGAACTTACAGCAAAGACATTTCTGTTAAAATGATCAAAAATGAAATCGCTGCTGCAGCTAAGTAACGAAGGCGCCATCACCAGAGGTTGTTAATGTGAATGGCCTTCTACCTCCCCATTTTCTCCTGAGACACTGTCATGTTTGGTGGAAAGAATAGAACGCAGCGTAAAGTTCAACTTTAAATCAAGTGATACAAGTTATCTAAAAAGAAACAAAAAATTAAAGCATTAAGTTTAAAAGTCATCTTTATCCAAATGAAACAAAAATATTAAAGCACGTATTTTGTGTTAGAAGTATAACTGCTGCCTGAAACTTTTGAAGAGAAGTGAATTTATGAAGTTCTCAGCCCAAAAAGAGCCACCCTGGTAAATTTCTAAATAGTGTTCAAAACAAAAGTTTAAAATGTTTCTGACCCGTCCAAGTACAATAAATAAAAACTCGATTTAACATTATGCGGATAATCCTGAAGGTCCTGATCACATCAGGAAACCTCAACTGCACGGCCTGTTCTTTCATCTGCACCACTACTATAATTAGTGCATAACACCCAGAAGACTCCAATACCCTGTTACAATGTAAATCAAAAGGGTGTTTGTCAAGACTGACTTTAATATAAGGTACTGTTCTTTTTTTTTTTTTTTTTTAATTTTATTTATTTATCTTTAGAGGGGAAGGGAAGGAGAGAGGGAGAGAAACATCAATGTATGGTTGCCTTTCATGCATCCCCTGCTGGGAATTGGCCTGCAGGGAACCTGCCTGCAACCTGGGTATGTGCCCTGACTGGGAATCGAACCGCGATTGTCTGGTTTGCAGGTCCGCGCTCAATCCACTGAGCTACACCAGCCAGGGCGGTACTGTTCTTAAATTTACTGGATTTCCATTAAAAAAATCACATAGCATATCGACTTTTCCCACTACTATTTTCAACAGCAAAACCCTGAGAGGAAAAAAATCAACAACCTATAACTAATCAACAAATCAAAACCCCAAGAGAAAACCCCCCATCCTATAACCATTTAATCATAACTGATTGAATGGAAAAATAGTAAAAAGAGAACAATGTAAGTAAAGGGTGTCGTGTGGAATGAACGTCAGAAGACTACTGATCATATTTTTAGACAAACTGTACTAACAGAGCCTCCTGGCAATGCCTTTATGGGAGCTGAAAAATACCTGACATTCATTAAAGTCCTGAGCACCACAAAGCTGACCCAGGGCAGAGGCTTTAGTGAAGTCCATTTATAATAAACAAATCAAAAATCTTCAACAGAAATTCTATAGACTTAACATTTTAAAGTAAAGGAAAGAAAAGGTGAAAATGACCCTTTGAATAGGCTTATCTGCATACTCTGCTTTGGTAATTTCACACCATCAACTTTTGGGTGATCAAATGTGATTTTAACTTTAACCCGATTTATTTATTCATTCAACAGTTATTTAATGCCTCTCTACCATATACCAGGCATTGAGCTATGATTCAGAAAATGAAGATGATTAATATTCAATGCTTAACAAATAGTGATATTTATAGATCAGAGATAACAAACAACTAAGCTATCTTTTGTTGAAGGAGATGTGGATATGCGTAACTAAAGAAGCAAACAAATATATACTATCTTTCATATGTAAAAAGCTTAATCTGAATGTCTAACAGCAATCCATATATCAGGGAATAAAACTGTCTAGAAAGAGGTGAAATCTTTGCCTCATGATTATAAATTTTATTTATACATATATATAAGGGAGCATACACATATACTCAATGTTTGTGAACATAGAAATGCACTTAAGTTTCTGAGAAAGAGAAGTCACTGTATCAGGGAATTAGATAACTAAGAACACAGAGTGAAATCTGATATCAATTTAGTAAAACTAAGTCAACATGATATTTTCTAGAAAAACTTGGTCTCAAACTATAGGGCTCTGCTAGTTTCTAAACGTAAATGTAAGTCCATTTTATAAAAGGCCAACTAAATGTAAGCACTTACAGATGGCAGATGGCTGAAGTGTCCCCTTCATTCTAAGAGATGGTTAGAATGACATAGGCCATCTAGATTGCACAGCATTATGTTTACAAAGCATGCATTTATGTAAGTGTACAGAGCCTAATAAAACTACATATGAGAAACATGAACGTGTAACAGTATACACAGAAAAGTTTTTATCTAAGATCTTCCAAAGGGAGTACCATTGCTTTGTCATATTTTAACATAATATTACTTAACATAGCAATATTATAGATAAAACAATTTTGCACTTATAGACGTTCACAACTAAAAGCAGTAGAGTATAATAAACTTATCTTTGTTGACATACATTAAGGAGTACGCCCAACAGTCACTATGCATACCTTCCTCTCTCAGTAAGAGAGGCCAACACATTTATTATATTTTCTTCTCTATATCCATTCAAAACTTTCATATATAATGAAAAAGAAATACATTTTAACATGAATGAGCAAACAAAGCACAAATGTGTACCTAACTATTGTGCAAATTGACCACTAGACAACAAGTAGTAAGTCATGTGGCCATAAAAACATGATATTTATATATTAGCTACTTCTGTATTCTCCAATGAGGGTTCTGATATTTAGAATGTGTATATATATATGGCTCAAGTTTTATACAATCTGAGAATCATATGCATTAAATTAAAATGGACTAAACACTCTGAACAAAAGGTAGAGCTTGCCAGACTGGCTAAAAGAAGCAAAAAGCAAAAAACTAGAGTACACAAGAGATATACTTTAAGTAAAAAGAAAAACCAATATTCATAATAAGAACCTGAAAGAAGATATACCACACAGAAAAATGAGAAAGCGAAAGTACTTATATTAAAATCAGACAAAACTGGGTTCAAGACAGAGGGTATTAGTAGACACAAAAAGGATCACACTAAAAAGGTAAAAGAGGCAATACATGGAGAAAGATATATCATAAATGCTCATGTGGAACTAATGATACAACATTTGTATTTGCTAAAAATAACCGAACCAAAAAAAGGAGAAGTAACTAAAGCCACAATGTTAATTGAAGATTTTAATGCTTCTCTCTCTCGGTAACTGACAATACAACCAGATAAAAGAATTAGTAGGGCATAGAAGATCTAAGTAATAATATCAACCATTTTAAAGAAACATAATTAAAGAACAGTATACCTGATCACTGCAGAATATAAATTCATTACAAGCACATGGAACATTAACCAACATAAATCATATGCTGACCCAAGAAACACATGTCAGTAAGATTTCAAAAGGTTGAAATCTTACTGGGTATTTTTTGACCACAAAAGAACTAAATTAAAAATCAGTAACATTCAGAGAGAGTGAGAGGGAGAGAGAGAGAGAGAAGGAAGAAAAGAGGGAGAGGAACCACAATTCTCTGGTAATTAAGCAATTTAATTCTAAACAATCCACAGGTAAAAGAAACCACACACAAAACTTTTTCATATTTTAACAGAATTATAATAAAATAAAAACAAATCAAAATTTGTGATAAAATCAGTTATCTAAAACTTAGTTTAGAAAGCTAGGAGGAAAATTATCAAATTGATTGAAAATAAATAGAAAAGAAACAATAGTAAGATTGGTAATCAATGGAATAGAAAACAAAGAGAAAAATCAATGAAACTAAACATTTTATCTAAAAAGATCAATAATATTGATAAACCTCTATTTAGATTAAGAGAGAAAACACAAATTAGAAATATCAGGAATGAAAAAGGTCAAAAGTATAGACATAGAGGCATTAAAAACATAATACAGGAATAGTTTTTAAAAATTTACCAATAAATTTGACAATCCAGATAAAATGGACAAAACATTTAAAAGATACAGGTCAACAGATTACCAAAGTAACACATTAAGAAATGTACAATCTGAATAGGCCTATGACTCTTTGTAATCTAAAACTTCCCATAAAAAAAATATTGAAAGATGGCTTCCCTGTGAATACTATCAAACATTTAACAAAGAAAAAAAATCAATCCTTTACAAACTCTTTAAGAGGGAATACTTCCCAAAGATATTACAAAGAAATATTATAGTTAAATATCCATCATAACACAAATGTAAATTTTTAAACAAAATATTAGCAAATTGAATCCAATAGTACATAATAAGCAAGCAGGATTTATCTTAGGAATGCATAGTTGGTTTCATTTGAGATGAATCAGTGTATTTTTGCTAAATTAAGAAAATAAAGTATAGCAAGAAAAAATAACACCTGATAAAATTCAACACACATTCATGATAAAAGCTTCAACAAACGTAGATATAAAAGGGAACATTCTCAACTTGATTAAACAACAACAAAAAAAGAAAGAAAAAAAAACCACCCTACATTGCACTTAGCAGTGAATGACATTGTTCTCTTGTAAAATAAGAAAGAAGGCAAAGAAGTCCCCTCTCATTCTATTCAGTTCTGTCCTGGAAGCCCAAGTGAGTGCAATAAAGCACAAAAAAGGAGGTAAAACTGTGTGTAAAGGCAGATGACATGATTGTGTACACAGAAATACGAAGGAACCAACTAGAAAGCTACCAAATTTAGCAGGACCAAGGACTGCAGGTTAACACACAAAAATTGTATTTCTATCCCATCCATGAACATTTACAAATTAAAATTTAAAAAGTAAAATTTTATTAACAATAGAATCTTCAAACAGTAATTCCTTGGGATAAATGTAATAAAACCTGTAAGCTTGTAGATTGAAAACTACAAAATCTTACTAAAAAAAGTTCAAGAATACTTAAAAAAAATGGAGATATACTCATATTAATGGACTGGAAGATTCAGTATTGTTAAGATATCAATTCTTCACAAATTGATCTACAGAGTCAATGTAATCAAAACCAAATTCCATCAAGACTTTTAAAATACAAACTGGCAAGCTAATTCTAAAATTCATACGGAAATTCAAATTACCTAAAATAGCCAAAGAAATCTTAAAAAATAGGTACAAAAGAAGAAAATCTTATAACTACTCAAATTTGTATGAAACTACAGTATTCAAAATAATGAGGTACTAATAAAAAGACCCAAGATGTATAAGCAACTGATGTTTAATAAAGGTATGAAGACAATTAAATGAGAAAAGTCTGTTTCCACAAATGGTGCTCCAACAACTGGCATCTGTGTGAAAAAGAATGAACTTTAACCCCCTACCTCCTGTCATATACAAAATTAATTAGAAATTAATCAGACTTAAGTGTAAGAACTAAACTTCCAGAAGAAAGCACAGATGGGAACCAACTATATGGAAAAATATATTTGCCAATGAAGCCATGGACAAGGGTTTGACCTCCAAAATATATAAAGAACTCACATGAGTCTATACCAGGAAGACTAACTATCCAACAAAAAAATGGGCAAAGGACCTGAACAGACAATTCTCCAAGGAGGACATACAGAGGGCTCAGAGATATATGAAAGGATGCTCAGCATCACTAGCCATCAGAGAGATGCAAATTAAAACCACAAAGAGATACCACTTCATACCTGCCAGAATGGCCATCATAACCACATCAACAAATAAGTGCTGGCAAGGCTGTGAGAAAAGGGAATCCTAGTGCACTGTTGGTAGGAATGCAGACTGGTGCAGCCACTGTGGTACAGTATGGACTTTCTTCAAAAAACTAAAAATAGAACTGCCTTTTTACCCAGCAATTCTACTGCTGGGATTATACCCTAAGAATCCTGAAACACTAATTCAAAGAACCTATGCATCCCAATGTTCACAGTAGTGATATTTACAATAGCCAAATGCTGGAAACAGCTTAAGTGCCCATCAGTAAATAAGCAGAAAAAAAAAACCCGGTACATTTAGATTTCTAGGACTTCTGGCAAAGAATGGAGTTGTAGGTAAATACACTTTGCCTGGTGGTGGCGGGAGAAAGTCCGACTCTCACAGGAGAGTCCACTGGAGGGGCCCATGGGATGCTAGAATGTACACAAACCCACCCACCTGGGAATCAGCACCAGAAGGGCCCAATTTGCTTGTGGGTAGCGGGGGAAATGACGGAAAGCCTGCCAAGAGCCAAGCATGTGGCATTGTTCCCTCTCTGACCTCTCCTCCACATACAGCGCTACAACACAGCCACGTGGGTCCCCCCCGCCCTGGTGAATACCTAAGTCTCTGCTTCTTACAACATAACAGGTGCACTGAGACAAAGAAATATGGTCCAAATGAAAGAACAGATCAAAACTCCAGAAAAATAACTAAGCGATGAAGACATAGCCAATCTATTAGATGCAGAGTTCAAAATGCTGGTAATCTGGATATGCACAGAAACGGTTGAGTATGGTCACAAAATAGAGAAAAAAGTGAAGCCTGTACGAAGTGAAATAAAGAAAAATGTACAGGGAACCAACAGTGAAAGGAAGGAAACCAGGACTCAAACCAATGATTTGGAGCAGGAAAAAATAAACATTCAATAAGAACAGAACAAAGAAACAAGAATTTAAAAAAATAAGGAGAGGCTTAGGAACCTCCGGACAACTGTAAACATTCCAACATCTGAATCATAGAGATGCCAGAAGGAGAACAGGAACAGCAAGAAATTGAAAACTTATTTGAAAAAAATAATGGAGAACTTCCCTAATCTGGCAAAGGAAATAGACTTCCAGGAAGTCCAGGAACTGCAGAGTCTCAAAGAAGTTGAATCCAAGGAAGCACACACCAAGGCGCATCATAATTACATTACCCAAGATGAAAAATAGAGAATCTTAAAAGCAGCAGGAGGAAAGGAGACAGTTACCTACAAAGGAATTCCCATAAGATTATCAGCTGATTTCTCAAAAGAAACCTCAAAGGCAAGAAGGGGCTGGAAAGAAGTATTCAAAGTCATGAAAGACAAGGACCTATATCCAAGATTACTCTATCCGGCAAAGCTATCATTTGGAATGGAAGGGCAGATAAAGTGCTTCCCAGATAAGGTCAAGTTTAAAGGAGTTCATCATCACCAAGCCCTTATTATATGAAGCGTTAAAGGGATTTATCTAATAAAAAGATCAAAACTGCACAGTAAAATGACAACAAACTCACAACTATCAACAACTGAATATAAAAAAAACCCACAAAAACCAAAAAAACTAAGCAAACAACTAGAACGGGAAGAGAATCACAGAAATGGAGATCACATGGAAGGTTATCAGCAGGGAAGAAAAGTAGGGAGAGTTGGGGGAAAAGTACAGGGCATGAAAAGCATAAATGGTAGGTACAAAATATACAGGGGGAGGGTAAGAACAGTACAGGAAATGGAGAAGCCAAAGAACTTATATGAATGACCCATGGACTTGAACTAAAGTGGTGGGGGGATGCTGGTGGGAGGCCATGTGCAGGGCAGAAGGGAATAAAGGGGGGAAAAATGGGACAACTGTAATAGCATAATAATAAAATATACTTAAAAAAAATAAATGTAGGCATTCTACCACACACACACCCACAAACTGGTACATTTACACATGAATACTACATAGCAGAAAGAGAGAAGGAACTCCTACGCTTCATAACAGCATGGATGGAACTGGAGAATATTTTGCTAAGTGAAATAAGGGAAGTGGTCAAAGACAAATACCATATGATCTCACCTATAAGTGGAAATAATCGACAAAACAAACAAGCGACCAAAATAAAATACAACCATAGACATGAAAATACAGAACAAACTGACAGTAATCAGAGGGGAGGGGCATAATGGGGGGAAATAGGGGAACGGTCAAGTCAAAAAACATGTATAAAGGACCCATGGACAAAGACAATGGGGGGGGCAGGTGAGAGTAATGGGGGAAAAACAGGACAACTCTAATTGAACAACAACAAAGAAGAAGCACAGAAATAATCTTTGTAATCATGAGGTGATCAAAGATACTTTTATAGAAGAAAAAGAATACACTGGACTTAAGCAAAATTAAATATTTTACTTTTTGAAAGACACCATTACAAAAAAAGTCATAATATGGGACAAAATATTCATAATACCTATATCAAAGAACTTGTACCAATATAAAAAGAATCCCTAAACTCTAATGTGGCCATAACTGAAGTTTTCATGCATTTAAAATTTCTATGTTGTCCTAGGGAAGAGGAAACAGATACAGGTTTATTCTAAATTGATAAATGCCTAACCTTGTTTTTACTCTCTGCTATGCTCTAAAAACAATAAATACTTCTCGTATGATAATGCATTATTTATCTTTTTAATGTATTACTTAACACAGTTAAAAACTTGCAATTGTTTACTACAAGAAAGTCGAAACAATCATTAAACTTCTCACAAGATTTTCCCACTCGCTTCATTTTTCTTTGAAGAAGTGCCCATAACTAAAACTCTGTGAGACGGGACAGAAATGAAATACAAGCCACTAAATTTCTCCATTCATCACAAAAGGAGTACCAAACTCTGTCCTTTGGTGGCTAAATGCATTTGGCTGGCACAACCCAAGGCACCTGAGCCATCTGGGGCTTTCTGTGACACAAAGAATGTCAAAAGATAGGAAGGCAGCCTCATAGAGATAAAAACTCATAAAACCAAAACCTTCTGCCAGTACTTAAGAAAACTTCAGAAGAAACTTGATACAAAAGACCGTAGGCAAAAATAGCTCAAATTATTTCTGAGTAGAAGAATGTCCTTACAGAAACTGCAGAGGGTTTGGAATAGAAAGGAAATCAATCCAATTAATTCATGAAGTGCCAAAAATACATTTAATTAAAAATGGTAACATCTTCATTATGTAGAATTCAACTGATCAGCACAATCATGAAAGAAGCATTTTTTCATAAAGGTTTTATACAAAAAATTCAACAGAAAACAAGCTCATATCCAAGAGTTACTTTGAACATACACACAATATTGAAGGTACTGTGAATTCACAGACATTCACACCTATGTCCACCATAACACTGTCGTGGTATCACCAATCTCTGAGTCTAATTTCCTTATTTGTAAAATAATGTTGAAGGCTCCTTCTGGCTTTATATATTCAGAATAAAAATTCCTTATAAAAATAAAAACCTTAAGTATCAAATAGGTGAGAAGGTAAACAAATATATATATTTGAGAATGTAAAAAACAAAACATCCAGTTATTTAGAACATGGTGTATCCCCAGCAAGATCACTCAACCTCCAACATAAAACAAACTACGATAATGTTATGTAATACCCCCCAAACACAGTTAGATCAGGAATGAAAACCAAATATCATATATTGTATATTCAGATACCCGTGTGTTGCCTTCAAAGCAATCTGTACAATACAAAGATCCCTAAATTGGGAAACTGGGTTATTTTTTACTGTCCATTATGAACATTCTGGGTTCAACAAGTCATCTGGCCTTTCTGAGCCTCGATTTTTATCTATTTAGAAACTGGAACAGATGAGCTCATGTAAGTCCCTTCCAAAGGTGTTTGCATTACATTTAGTTCAGCACCAGGAGAGTTGCTCAGCCTCATGCTCCATATCCTATGTAAATATACACATAACCATCTACACCAAGGGTGTCAAACTAATTTTCACCAGGGGCCACGCCAGCCTCATGGTTGCCTTCAAAGGGCCAAATGTAATTTAGGACTGCATAAATGTAACTAGTCCTTAACTAGGGGCAAGGAGCTCGGCACTGCCACCGGGTAGAAACAAGGTTTCGGAGCCAGATAAAATAAGGTGGAGGGCCAGATTTGGCCTGTGGGCCTGGTGTTTGCCACGGGTGATCTATACTCCTTTTAATATATCAAAAACCAATAAAAATTCATTACTACTTCTTCAGATTTAATGATTTCCCATTAGTAACCACAGAGAGAAGACTTACTTCAAGAAACTTTAAACATACATTAAGATTCCTAAACAACCCTATAAGGATATAATCTAAAGTCAGAAAGTATACAACCAGTAAACTGATCTGAATGACCACTTCTGTTTGCAGAAGTGAGCTCCGTAGGGGCCAAGGTTAGATAAGATGAGTCATCATCACAGTGGGATGTCTCGCATTTGATTCAGTGCCTTTAGGCTCACTGGTTACATTTACTTCAGGTTTTCTATGGGCTGGTGTTCTTAAAACTTAGTTTTGTTTTATTAATCATGTGAAACATTTACATGGTTCCAAAGTCAAATCTGTAAAAACAAATGTGTTCCAAGGAGTCTACATTCTCCAGTACTTCCATGTACTCTGAATACAGGTTCTCAAACACAGAGGCAGCATTGCTGGCCACAAAATAGCATGGCCCCAGGACTCAAATCTTGAATGTACAACTGTGGATCACAGCTTAACCCTTCTAAACTATTCCCTCATGCCTACAATACTTCACAGAGGGGTGTTGTAAGGATATGTACAATCATCTATGCACAATATTCAGCTTTGTGAGAGCTCAGTAAAGACCGACCACTACTAGCCTGAGGCTCTCCTTTGAGCTCACCACAGTCCTGGAACTCAGGTGCACTTTAGAAGAGATAAACCTGGAGCCATCCCATCAATAGCCTGCAGTCCTGATGGCAAGGCCACAACTCATCTTTCAGTCCCAGCACCACACCACAGTACTCACTCCTAAGATTCCAGGTTCTTCCATGTTCCATGCTCATGTATTCCCTATGGTCAGTTAGCCAAGGGAAAAAAAACTTTCTTCCCACCCCAGGCGGCTTCAAAAGACTCACTGTGTTCAGTGCGTTGAGAGTGGTGTCATCCCGAGATGCTGCAACACAGCCATCCTCTGTGGAGCCTCCATCACACATGCCTGCAAAAGCCGCCATGCTCCTTGGAAGACAGGAAGGAAAAACATCAGTACAGAAAAGTGTAACCCTCAATTATCAGAGTAATTTTCAGCCCTGACCATATTCCATTACTACATGCATGGTCAGCCAGAGCTCTTAGTCCTACTTTTGCTCTTGTTTTGAAAAGAAAAATTATTTAAGTTCCTGTACAATTCACCCTGCACTCACTCAAAAAGAAAAATGTTCCTTTTATTCATGTCCCTTTGTGTTGTTCTTCCCATGCTTTATTAGTATTCAGATTTTAATTTTCAGGGCATGAATAATCTAAAACTATTTGCTACAACAATTGGCTAGATTACAATCTTTTGGAAAAATTCCCCAGAAAACATACGAAATTAAGTCCTCTGACACTTTATTTAATTCCTTTCACGCTACACATCAAGTACCTTTAGGTAAATTAAAAGTTAAAATGAAGTCTTAGGGGTCATTCCCTCTGCTGCAGCAACCCTGAGCTCTACTGTTTGCTGCCATGCACAGCACTGATGACTACAAAGCAGCCAGAGCTAAAATTCAGTCACCTGGCCCTGGGTTAGCATTTTTGCTACACACAGTTGATGCTGCAGTGAATTCAAGAAATCACTGCAGACAAAGGTGGGCGCTCTGCTTTGCCAGCACTAGGACTGTCAGGGGAGATTTTAAGCTTCTCCTGTGTAGTTTAAGCATTTGTAGGTAAGTTCATATAGACACGAGCCACAAAAATTTCACGCCTAGGCCTGGCATCACTAAAGTTGAGAAATCTGTAATGGGATTTTTAAAAATGCACTGAATGACAATTACTGAATGCATTGAGAAGTGCTGACAATTGTATATATGGCTTTAGATGTGTTCCTCTAAAGAGTTCTAAAATCTGGTGTGGAACAAACATTAAGTAGAAAAAAGTTAGTTTACTATGGTAAAACTATTTTTTTCTCTGTTGAGAATCAGGGCTCTGATTACAAAGGGTGTAACAAAACTAAAGACAGAGAACGTTCAATATATAAATAAAATTTCAGGGGACAGGAGGAAGTTTCCTGCCTAGTAATCAATTCAGATGGCTGGATCCAGAAAGCAGGATAGGATGAATTCCTGTTACCTTGCTGCCCTCAAGTACATAAGGAGGTCGCAGTCATTGACTCCAGGCATCCACACCAGCTCCTCATGTTGGGTCACAGTGTCGCCATCTGGAGAAGGGAATGGCTGCAAATCGGGAAGTTTGGCCTGTAAGACAGGAGTGAAGAAGTCACAATCGTGGCCCTTTAAAAGCTGCCTCAGGCAGGCCCTGGGAGCAGATCTTGGTAGATCTCCAGACAGTATCTAAGTAATAAGCAGAACCCCAAGTCACTGACACCAGCCTGCAGCGCATTTCAGGATTACTTCACCATAGAGGATTTCACAACGGACTGCTTAATTTCTACTGAAGGAGCAGCAAACGGTGTCAAAGTTAAACCAGGGCCAGTAAGATCCAGAGACGGAAATAGAAATGGACATGTGTGCACAAAAAAAGTAAAACAAAAGCTGTCTCAGAATACAGCACCTTGATAAACACACACACACACACACACACACACACACAGAGTTCCAATATAATAATGAAATCTCATCTGAGAATATTTGCTAAAAATTAAATGAACTATCCTATGAAATTAATGCTCTTCTTAGGAGAGTCTATATGAGTCATGGTAAACTTCAAAAAAGACATAGAATCAGAGTCAACTTTACAAGCAGAGCTGAACTAAAGGATGGTGGTAGAAATTCAATGAGCAGTGGCTTCGGGAGAGGACTGCTTGTGAAGGTGCAGGAAGGAACTTCTGAGATGACAGAAATGATCTGTGTCTTGATATGAACTGTCATAGCAACCTGAACAGAATACATAATACATAAATAGTTCACTGTATGTAAAGTACGATAAAAAAATTCAAAAATATTTGAAGTTCAGTGTTCAAAATCAAGATTCTAAGTCAGCTCTACTTTAGAGATTCAAATACCTGTGCAATTTCTCACCCTCACTCTGCTGGGGCAAAACAGGAGGTACTATCACTACCATCAGAGATCTATGATGAGCCAACAATCTGCAAGACAGCCATGTTCTTATTTTTTTAATATTTTAACATCGACACATAAGTCCACTATTTTAAACTAAAAGCTGCCATTTAAAAGCTCCAGTGTCCCCCTGGCAGATGTGGCTCAGGGGACTGAGCACCAGCCTGAGAACCAAAAAGTTGCCAGTTAGATTCCCAATTAGGGCACCTGGTTGGGGGCCAGGTCCCCAGTTGGGAGCCTGCAAGAGGCAGCCAATCGATGTTTCTCTCACACATCCATGTTTCTCTTCCTCTCTTTCTCCCTCTTTTCCCTCTCTTTAAAAATAAATAAAAAAAACAAATATTAAAAGCTCCAGTGTCCACAGAAGCCAGGCAAAAAATTTAAATGAATTAAACAGCCTTAGTATAAGGCAACACTGTCCAATAGAAATAAAATGAGAGCCACATAATTCAACTCAAACATCCTAGTATCCACATTAAATAAAACACCACCTATCCCAGCCTGGACTGGCTACATTCCGAGTACTCAAAGCCACAGGTGGCAGTGGCTCCTATATTGGGCGTGCAGGTATTAGGTCCTAAAGGGTAACGGGAACCGTGAAGTGCAGAGAGTGCCCGTCCTGGGAATGCTGCCATTCAGGAATAAGAATCAGCATTTGTGCATTGTGTAATTTTTCCCCGAAATCCAAAAATCTTGATTATGAGGTGAAAGTTCATGATTTTAACTATGGTTATTCAAGTTTTTTGAATACTTGTGTGCCAAAACACATCAGTAAACCATGAGGCTACGATCCCTGATTCATAGGCTGTCCTTGACCCCCTGAATGTATCAAGCACTGACTTTTTCTAAACAAGGATACTGTTCTTTAATTGATCTTTATAACACTTAATCAGGTGTCACAATTAGTTCTGCTTAATATACAGTGAAAGTACTGAAATAAAATTAAAACACAGTAGATATTCATATCAAAAAATCTTTAACATTTGGCCCTGGCTGGTGTGGCTCAGTGGGTTGAGAACTGGCCTATGAACTGAAAGTCCACTGGTTCAATTCCTAGTCAGGGCACATGCCTGGGGTGTGGGCCAGGTCCCCACTTGGGGTCACACAAGAGGCAACTGATGGCTATTTCTCCTGCACATCAAGGTTTCTTTCCCTCTTTCTCTCCCTTCCTTCCCCTCACTCTAAGAATAAATAAATAAAATCTTAAAAAAAAAACTTTAACATTGGTACTGAGCTCTGCTTCCCCAGTACCAGGTACAGTACCTAGTAGATTCCAAGGGCTGTTTGTTAAAGTAATTAAAAAGTGCTATTATTGGAGGGACCAAGCCCCCTAGAGGAAAATGGGCTAGAAATATAATGATTGACAGTTTACAGAAAAGGAAAAGCGTATGGCTCTCAATTGTAGGAAAAGATGGGCTACCTTGATGAGAAGAGAAATGTAAATTAGTGACAGTGAGATACCATTTCCCACCTGTCGGGTTGACATAACTCTCCAAGTGTGACAATACACAAGGCTATGTTGCCAGTAGGAATGCAAAATGGTACATCCTCTATGGAAGGGAATTTTATAATGTCCTCAGAATTACAAGTGCACTTGCCCTCTAAGCCCATCAAACCCCTTTCTAGGGATATGTCCCAAAGATGTGTTGGCAAAAATATAAAAATCTGTATGTGCAAGCTATTTATTGCAGCATTACTTGTAACAGCAAATGACCGGAAGCAGCCCAAATATCCACGAACAGGGACTGGAGAATGAACTATTACTGCCACTCAGTGGAGTTTCGTGAAGTGGGGAAGGAAATGAGGAAACTATGTGCTGCTGTACTGTTAGAAGATAAAGAAAGGGGGTACAGATGTGTATATTATGCTACCATTTACCTAGGAACACAAGGTAGGGGAAATATAAATAAGAAACCGTAACCTCACAGTAAAAAACAAAAACAATGATTATCCATCAGGAAGAGAGGGAACATGGGAGGGAGACTTTGGAACACACTTTGTTTATATGTTTGACTTATATATGCTGTGCCTTTTACACAATTATAAAAACAAAATCAAGTTTTAAAAAACAAAAATCCCTTATAAACTCTGAAACAAAATGAAACAAATGCACCTAACTGTGCATTGAGTTGGTTCCTCTTCAGGAACTGTATCGAGTAACTTTAAAATGTACTACTTTGCCTATACAGTCCTAGTGGGGCATATTCTAAGGGGGGGAAAAGTAAGCTACTTACATAATAGTAAACTGTTTCTAATAATCATCTTATTTGTATCAGTGTGAGTATTGTTATTCGGAGCTGTTATATATGTATTATATGGGATTAAATACTTATGTTGTTGTTATTTCAAAACAGGAGAAGACATGAGAAAAACAGATTTGGGTGAAAACTAATACAAGTCTACATAAAAAACTGAATTTGAAGTATCAGAAAGAAGACATGATACATTTTACCTTTTAAAAAATGGAAAGCAAAAGCATATATATCCTAATCCGTCCCCTGAAATGGCCTGGAAATAGGAGCCAACACCCCAGCAGCCAGTGGGAAAAAAGTCACTTCCCACCGAAACAATGAGGATTACAATGAGAAAAGTTTAATGTGGGAGATGAGACATTACAGTCATGTCATACCAGGTAAGAGGAACATACCAAAGTCCACCAGGGTTGAGTCAAAAGGACACAGAAGACAACAGGAAGAGGCTCCTATCTATTCCCCAAATAGATAATTTAATCCTCAATAAATAAGAATAACTGCAGCTGGTTAGCAGATAATAATTTTAAATCTACTGGTCACCACTGGAAGATGTTAGGGAAATAACTCCATACTTGAAAACTGGAAAACAGAGGGGAGAGTCAAACATTAATCTTGCCTTTCCTATGTGATCCAGGGAATCAAATAGTTCAGGAGGAGGCTTCATATAATTAGCTAATAAATCAAGGAATGGTAGAATTAGAATATCACCATGTTGAGATCACTAATTAAACAGTGGATTTAAGTAACAAGGAAAGGCTGCAAATTGTCGTTAAAATACACACACACAGAGACACACACACATGCCTCTGGTAGATATACAGAACACCACCCTGAACTATTCCTGCCAGGAGTAGATAACTCCTGGCAGGAAAAAAAGAACATTCTGCTTCTTCAACACGTACACTGAGGAGAGGGAGGAGAAATATGGGAAACATGAATTAAAAGAAATTTATGAGACATATCAACCAACTGTAATGCATGGTTCTTATTTAGATTACAATTTGAGCTGTTAAAAACAAAAACAAAGACAAAAACAAAGCAAGAGACACAAATGAGGGAAATCTGGACATAGTGGTGGACACATGAGTATTAGAAATTGTTCATTTTTATTAGGTGTGATAATATTGTGATTGTTTTCCAGAAGAGGTCTTTAGGATATTTACAAATGAATAATATAATTCTGAATCATTTCAAACTAATGGTGGGAGAAGTGTGAGAAACAATAAATTAAATAAGTTTTACTATAATATGTGTAAAAGCTGAGTAAAATGGATTAAAGGGGTTTATTATACTAATCTTTCTCTACTTCTGCATATATTAGTATTTTACCTAATAACAAAATTAAAAATTTTAAGAAGGTAAATGTTGCCAATTCATAAAAAGGTCCTATTATATTTGGAAGTCCAAACATTTCATTTTGAAGATAAAACACACAGGATATATTTCAAATCTGATATAAAATATCTCATTTCAAACGAAAGTCTACAAAAATCCAAGCATAGTAAGTCTCTTCATTTCCAAAAACTTAAGCATAACAGAAAACCACTTTTTCTGTTATGGTAGAGAAAAATCTCTGTAAAATAAAACTCTAGTTCAAAGGATCTCAAGACACTGGAAACACATGAAGAAAATTAGGTATGAAAATTACAGTGGGAGGAGAGCAGAAAGAAGGAGATGCAATCAAGTGGTACCTCGCTAGTACTGAACTCCCTAGTTAAAATCCGACTCCGAGGCCTGAAGGCAAAGACAGCACAGTGGAGAGATGGTAGTCAGCCCTGTCTAATAGGCCACACCACAAAAACGGTATTGCAGGTCCTTTCCTTCAATGTCATTTAATTATAACGTTGAGATGCCATAGGGACTTAACTGTTGTTTGTATCAACCAGCCTATGGTATAAGAGGTTTCGTCACACATCATTTCACTTAGTCGCAGAACCCATCTACAAATCAAATGAGAACTTACTGTACTTGAAAAAGGCAGATATTAAAGGGACTGTCCTCCTGCAGCTTCTTTCTGCCTGTCTCAGTTATAACCCTAGTTCTGCGATGAAAAGTTTCTTCTAGTAATTAGGTGCCCCTCATGGCTTCTGTGTTTTGGTTTTAATATTCCTTTACTTCTTAATTTCTTTCTCATTACAGACTTAATACAGGTTTTTAAAAATATGAATAAGATAGAGGAAAAACTCAAAATGAGACAGAAAAATGACTGACCAGGTAGACTACTATACCTTTAAGGAGTTGCCTGTATCTCACATCTCCCCATATGTTGCCCATAGTGGCTGACTCCCCAACATCCATTCAAACTCAAATGACAGTCCATGCCAATCACCTGAAACCCATTTTCCTCATGGTTAGAAATGGACACGTGACCCAATCCACGTCAATGAGACATGAGGACTAAGGGAGACCTTTGGGAGAATTTTCCTTGCTTCCTCCTCTCAATATTTGCTGTATTTCACTCACTGTAAGATCCACTATTATTTTATGCATTTGAAAAAGGAGAAATGCTGCTCATTAAATTATAATCACACCACAGAATGTACAGTGAAGTCTATCAAAGACGACAAAATGTGAAAGAAAGAAGTATATCTTAGAACTAGTGAAAGTCGGCGGCCAGCCTAAGGAGGAAGCCAGCTGTAGGGGACAGCTGAGCACCAGGAGAGCCTGGTCCTGTCTGACCAGGGTGTGATGGTATCTAGGACCATAAATAGCCAAGTGTAGCCAGAGTCTTCTGCTCCTGTCCATCACAGCACCCTAGCTGACAGACCAAAGCAAGAGACAACCAACATGGCTCCAGAGTCTTGGTCACCTGAATGAAACAGAGGGCACAGGTCCCAACACAAGCTCTGGCTGCCACGATCCTAACCTTCTTGACTTGTCTGAAGAAAAGAGTTTTTACAAAATTAAAATAAAAGAATGGTAACCAAATGTTGATTGGAGGGTGAATGGATAAACAAAATATGACATACACATACAATGGGCTGACTATTCCGCCTCAGGAAGGGGTTAAATTCCAGCACCTGCTACAACATGGATGTACCCTGAAGACAATATGCTAAGCAAAATAAGTCAGACACAAAGGACAAGTACTGTGTGATTCCACTGATGTGAGATATCTAGAGTAAGAACATTTATACAGACAGGAAGTAGAATTGTGGCTGCCGGGGGCTGAGGGGAATAAGGATGGGGAGTTTGTGTTTAATGGGTATGGTTTCAGTTTGGGAAGATGAAAAAGGTCTGGAAAGTGGTGGTGGGGGGGGTGACTGCACAATATGAATGTACTTAATGCCACTTAATTGGATACTTCAAAATGATTAGAACGATAAATTTCACATTATGTATATTTTACCATAATTAAAAAATGTAAGTATGAGGTAATCTGGAAAAAACTCTCCATTTATAAGTTGCTAGTCAACAGAATAAAAAGGCCAGCAGAATAATAAGAACTAAAAACTTATTAAAGCCTGGCTGGTGTGGCTCAGTGGATTGAGCACTGTCCTGCGAACCAAAGGGTTGTATTCCCAGTCCAGGCACATGCCTGGGTTGTGGGCCAGGTCCCCAGTGTGTGAGAGGCAACCACACATTGGCGTTTCTCTCCCCTTCTTCCTCCCTTCCCCTCTCTCTAAAAATAAAAAAAAAATAAAATCTTTTAAAAACCTTATTAAAGAATCTACTAAAATGCACTTTACCTGATGGCTAGGACCAACACGAATTTCCCCCTGGGTACTGTTCAGCCTCCTGTCAGGAATAGAGTAGAGTTGGTTAGCAAATAGTTATGACAAACGTTCACATATTTTTCAAGGAAAGTAATTTACTTCACATAAAAGAGGTGTAACTCAGGAAGAATCCACTATTTCTAATGCTGTTCTATCCAGCACACATCTTTGCACCTTTTCCTCCTAAAAACCCTGGTGCTGCAGCTTCCTGTTGTGAGCACCTTTACCATCTTCCGTCCACACCAGAAAGAGAGGCATGTGCCTACACTATAGTTCCAATAGAGGCTTCTTTTCAAAACACCTCAGGATGCCTTACAATAACTCTTATTAAAATATACACCAGGTAATTTATAGTTCCCAGCACACACAGTGGGTCATTCACTCATTCATTCATTCAACAAATATTTATTAAGTACCTACTATAAGCCAGAAGTTATCTTAGGTGTTAGGGATAAAGCAATGAACAGTATGACATCCTTGCCTTCTTAGAATTTGTATTCTAATTCACATAAGGAAAAAAGAACCAGCCATGGCTAATGTGGCTCGTGGATTGAGTGCTGGCCTGTGAACCAAAGAGTCACCTGTTCAATTCCCAGTCAGGGCACATGCCTGGGTCATGGGCCAGGTCCCCAATAGGGAGTGTGCAAGAGGCAACCCCACACATTGATGTTTCTCTCCCTCTCTCCCTCCATTCTCCTCTAAAAAAGTAAATAAATAAAATCTTTAAAAAAAAACCAGACAAATAAGTCAGATGATGATAAAGGCCAAGGAATTAAAATAGATGGCAAACGATAAAATATTTTTATAGTTCTTTATACAGGACAGTCACAAAAGGTCTTATTAATAAAGTGAAACTTGAGCAGTGATTAAAAGATGTGAGGAAATGAGCCCAACAGGTCTCAGAGGTGAAAGAGCTCATCTCATTTTGGTCTCTGCCATTCTTTTTTATTTTTTTGTTACATGAATTAACTCATTTATTAAAGCTATCAATGCTTCATATTGTGGAGCTTCTACTGGTCTCTCAGTCCCTTGTCTACAGATGGCAGACAGAACAGCATAGGTGGTGCTGTGGGTACAGGCACCACTGGCTACTGTTTCACGCAGGAACCTCAGTGCTAGATGCCCACAGCTCATCTCTTCACCTTGGTTTCTCCTTCACCTTGGTTTCTCCTTCACCTTGGTTTTGCCACAAAATGGGCAAGTGAACTTGGCATGCTAGCTGATTTCACTTTTCTTCAGCATTTCCCTGAAAGAGGCACCATGACAAGTCCCCTATTTACCGACGATTTGGGCCTTCTTGGTGCACTTACTTAGCCATGTTCCTGCAAACTAGGCCAGAACCCAGAGAGAAGCGGTCTCTGCCATTCTTCCTGCACTTGCACTGTCTACCCTCACTGGCTCCAAGTCCTAACCATCTGGTTCCTTTTAAAAGACACTATTGCCAAGAAGCCTTTCTTGATGTCCTCCCCATCTCATTCCACACACCCACAAAAGTATGGATGTCCTTCCTCTTTTGACTCCTTCAATGAGACATTCACCAAATATCTATTTTGTCCCAGGCTTTGCACAGGGCTCTTATTGGAGGTACAGTGGAGAACAAAGAAATACAGGTCATGCCCTCCCGGAGCTCACAGTACCCAGCAGCCTGTCTGTGATAGTAGGAAGCCCTTTCTGTGCCCTGTGACAAGTCTCTTTTTGTTCACAGTCACCACTGAGTTGTCACTAGTGCTGAGGAGAAGACTTTTGCACAGTGAGAACTGTTCAGTGAGAGCTTGTTGTCTTGGACTGAGCTGAGGAGCATTCATTATAAAACAGCAAAGGATCAGAGAGGAAGCCTGTCTCTTGATTTTTCTCCCATGGACCTGATACCCCCTCTGTTATGTCTGAAGTTATTAAAATGAATTTTGAAAAACTATTTTTCCTTCCAAGGCCTTGGGTCCAGTATTTCTTCTTTTAAGCCAGGAATTTTTCTCATGAAGATTCTTATTTTGGCAAAGGCTGCCAGTAGATATGACAAAGCAGAGACAAGTAACAAAAAGAAAAGACATATGTCCAGTACTTACAAATTTAGAACCCATCTACCAGGGGAGGTAGCATCCATCCCCACAACACCAGAACAGGTCTAATCACTGTATTCATGAGCACAAAACATTTCAGGAGGAACCGTACAAAACTGATCAGGGGAGTGGTCACAATTTGGCAGGCTTCAGGAGAAGTCCATGAAATGGTTAAGTTCCAAAGAGACCTCTAAAGGAGACGATAAGCACAACAGGAGACTTCCCAAGTAGGAGTGAAGCCCCGCAGAGGCTGCAAGCTGAGAGAGAGGGACAAAGCTTGCATGAAGTGCTGCCTTTAAAATATAAGGCATCTTCACATCTTCAGTAGGCAAATGACGTGTTGAAAAACAGAAGCTAGAAGATAAGGCTGTTCTAGCTGGTTTCTGCAGGAATTACAAGAAGCTGTTTTAAGAGGTATGTAGGAGAACCAATAGGCCAGGAGGCTATTTTAATCACCAGTACTGCTTTAAGAAAAACAAGCAGTTGGTATTACCAATTTCCCTTCTAACATGTTCCTTTGTTTCGTAACTAGCTATGAGCAAAACAGCTGCCAAAAGCTCTCTCCTTTATTTTTAAATACTTTCCAAATGCTTGCCTGCCTACTTGTAAGTTCAGCCAAAATGTGTCGTCTCAGAAAGCTTCAGCCAAAGCCCATCCAGTAATTTGTACCCACAGCTCCACTCAAGTTGTTCTAGAAGATCTATATTATGCCAACCCTCTCAAGTGGTTGGTTATATGAAAGCATTACCCCACCATTGTACACACTCTGCTAAGTCCTTCATAATTCAAGACAAACATTCCTGGCTCGTTTTAAAAATAAAACATTATTTTTTTTCTTTTTAAAAAAGAAACATTGTTATTTTTCTTTAAAAAATATTTAATATTTTAATAAGCCAATATAATATTTAGCTTAAAAATATGTCACAATAATAAAACCCCCTAAATACCTTATTGAATAGAACTACCAATCTATGTAAAAATGGAGGCTAATAATTACTAATACTGCTAATAATGATACAGTTAGACAAAAAAGTGTGTTGGGATATCTTAAGGGCCTAAACTGGAAACAGTTTCTCTCTTTTACATTTATATCCATGAAGGTTACTAGAAGACGAGTAGGTAAAAAGTACAAAATAAAGGTAAAACAAAGAACCTTTTTAAAAACATTTAAAATAATTTTTTACAACAAAGCATTTCTCAGACATATGCAACTTTTAAATATTAGGATTTCACACTAAGAGATACAACATTTATTTTGAAGCGGGATTAGGGTCCTAGCTAGATGCAGACATTGGCATTAGCTACCATATCCAGGAACTCCCAAATATAGGATAAATGGCAGAAATACTTTTCAGGTCCAAGATACAAAGAGGCAGTTAGCAACACAACCCTTTACAGAGAACTGGCTGTAGCCAACAGAAAAACGGTCAGAATATGAACTAAAGATGAAAGACAAGAAGTAGGCTTCATGGGAAATTGCCAGTGTCCAGCTGTACCTGAAAACAACACAACAATCACCATCCTGCCCTTTTTTGACAGCATCCAAACTCTACATTAAATTAAACGTTCCTCCCCTGCTGCCACACGGCTCCCTTTCTTCCGGAATGATCCTTTTGTGGCTGGCACCACACTGTCAGACGATAATAATCTGCTATGACTAATGTGGACATTTCCACCGTCCACCCATTCTGGGACTGTCAGCTTGTACAGTACAGAAGTGAGATTTAATTCATTTTTTTGTAACTCCCACAGTCTAATACAGTCTCTGTCTGGCATTACTATGCATTCAGAACAAATTAAAAATTCCTTGGCTGCATGAATATCTCTGGAATACTAAGGTGTAAGACTTGACAAAAATCACCAGGAATTATTATTTAAATGTAATATCAACAGGTTGTAGAAAACACTTGATAATCATATTCTGACCACTACATTTTTCCACTTAGGTAACACAACAATTCTCAGACTTTTTTGATCTCGGATCCCTGTACATTGTTTAACCTACTGAGCATCCCAAGTTGTGTTTTTGAGAAGTTTCAAAATCTTATTTACTTATTGCAATAAGCTAATTATATATTAACACACATAACATTTTTTATGAAATATGATTACACTTACGCAAAAAAAACTTAGTGAAAATGAAGGCACTATTTTACATTTTTGCAAATCTCTAGTGGAAGACAGCTGGATTCTCCTATCTGCTTCTACATTCAGTCTGTTGCAACATGTTGTTTTGGTTAAAGTATATGAGGAAAATCTAGCCTCATACAGATATGTAACTAGAAAAGGGAAGAATATTTTAATACCTTTTTGGTAATTATGGATATATTTTTTTAAAGATTTTACTTACTTATTTTTAGAGAAAGGGAAAGGGAGGGAGGAAGAGAGGAAGAGAAATATCAATGCATGGCTGCCTCATGCATGCCCTCTACTGGGGATCTGGCCCAAAACCCAGGCACGTGCCCTGACTAGGAATCGAACCGGAGATCCTTTGGTTTACCCGCTCATGCTCAATCCACTGAGCTACACCAGCCAGGCCTAATTATGGATGTTCTTTTTGATACTACATCAAAACTCAGTAAGTAATTGTTTCTTAAAGGTTTTTTCACAATGTGAATCTAAAACCTCATCAAAGATCTTTTGGACTCTTTTACATGAAACCCACTAGTCTATCTTGGTCTGTTGATGGATCTTCTGTACAGATACGGTTGTAATGTCATACATTGGTTAGATGTTTTAGAGTTCTTCCAAATATCATTAAGTTTTGTAGATCTTCCAAATATTGATACAGTTTATTACATAACTTAAAAAAAATCACATTTATTAATATCCTACCTATCTCATATGGAAAGCCTGTAGGTACACAGAAGTTGTCCAGCTCAAAGTGGTGGGTACAATCTTTCAAAATTCTCACTTTTTCTCTGAAGCTCAAATCTTAGTATTGGCAAATATGACCAGTCGTTTTCCTTGAAATGGTAGGCTTAATTCCCTACTTTCAATAAAGTGTCTGCCAGACACCCAAATCTGAATAAGCACAGTATGTCAGTCAGCTAGTCTTTCAAATAAAAATGGTGCGCTGTGAAGAGTGGCTAGTTAAAGCTTCTAAAACCAACCATTCATGCCCTCTGGAATGCAAGTGAAGTCTTTTATCTCACTTCCCATTTCTTTGCAAAGAACATTACAAAGACAGGCTTCAAGGGTTGAGATTTGATAAAATTTATAATTGGGTACACAAACCACACTTTGAGAAGTGTTGCTTATGAAACATTCTGAACTTTAGAAAATACTGGAAGCTAAAATTCAAAAGGCCCGTAATCATGCAGCCAATAAGCTGATTATATATTAACATGCATAACATTTTTTATGAAATATGATTACACTTACACAAAAAAGACAGTGAAAATGAAGGCACTATTTTACATTTTTGCAAATCTCTAATGGAAGACAGCTGGATTCTCCTATCTGCTTCTACATTCAGTAGTTTCAAGGGTTATCCTTCGATTAGTAGCAACGATAGCAAACAACTGAGTACTTTATATGTGTTCTTAGTGCTCTACAGTATTATATCATTTTATATGTTAATTCATTTAATTCATATCTTGAAATTAATGAAAGAATTAGTAGTGACATTCACAGAAATCCAGATCTCATTCTATCTTGTGTTTAAATAACATAGCTATGAACAGGTTTCTGCTTGATACAGAGCATTGCTTAATTAACAGCAGGTATGTGCGAAGCCAAGGTGGCCATTAATTAAGGAAGGACAATCCAGAACAAGGACAATGTAAACCTGAGGAAGGCCAGATAAAGGACACTACATATGAAATTAAGAGACCAGAGATGGAAGTCACACCCCAGGATAATGCAGGATACATCTATGTACACCTTTTTCCTTGCCGCAGGGTTTTCACCTACAGTATCTTAAATACCTTATAGTTACATGATCAACACTAGCAAAATAATAATGCTTTTTCTATGCCAGGTATACATTATCTCATTATTCCTTATGAGGCAGTATCTCCACTTTATAGAAAGTAACAGTAGTACCCTATTACGGGTAATTCTTTATTATCAATAAAGAATCTAACATATACACTGAACATCTGCTATGTCCCAGGCACTTCAAGCTAAGCAAATTCCATATATTTTTGATCTAATATTAAGCATGACCTTGTAAGGTAGATTATACTATTTTATCACCTATCCAGGTAAGAAAATTGAACCTAAGCCAGGTTAAGAAATAGACAAAGATCACACAGCTGACACATGGGAAAACCAGGATTTGGACTCAAGTTTAGTTAACTCCAAAGTCAGAGCTGCCAGTCACAGTCCCATAGGGCAGAGCAGTTAAGGTGCTGAACCAAAACTGTACAACTAATTAAAGACAAAAAGAACCAGCATGAGAAATCATATTCTCTCTAATGCAGTTCTATGTTCATTTCAAGCACTAAAGCAAGACAAAATAAACAAACAGGTCTTTTTTAAGTTTGAAAATCATATTAAAAAGAAAACCCATCAAAGTTAAAGGCCAATGTGTGTATCATTATGACAAAGGCAAAATCTTAGAGACAGAGAACAGATTAGTGGTGATGAGGTGGTAGGAACGGTGAAGGACGGGGAGAGGTAGGAAAGTCTTTATGATGATGGACTACATCTATACATTATGGTGGTGGTTATACAAAGCTACACTTGTGATAAAATGTCACATAACTACACACATTGTACTAATGCCAATGTCTAGGTTTTGCTATTTCACTACAGTTACATATAATATGCCTACTGGGGGTCAGGAGAGAGGGATGTATGGGAGCACACTGCAGCATCTAAGAAGTCAAAAAAAGAGGTTAGCTGAGTGTATCAGTAAAGACAGACTGGGGATAAGGAAGAAAGCCAGACACGAGAAAAACCGACTAAATGATGAACAGATTCTCCCCAAAATATACTGTAGACAGCTGAACAAGTAACTTTAAAAAAATGCCACAGTTAATGAGCAATGAAATTCAGGAATCAACTCGAGTAATACATTTCTTTTTCTCCAGGTTTACTAAAGAGGATCTCTGGTATGGGTCGTCTGTTTTGATAAATCCTTAACTGTGGATCATACTTAAAAAAAAATAGTCACATCCTCACCAGCAAAGAGGAATTTCTCTGCATGGCTAATATAAATAATATATGGTTTACAGAACAGCTGAGATTCAGCCCCCTTTATTCTACAAATCTTTGCTTTAGAATATTAAAAAATAGTCCCAGAAACCAAATTAGAAGAAAAATGGTAAGTCATTGTGTTTATTCCTTCAGTATTAAAAAAATAAAAAGAAATTCACTGTATATGAAATCTGATACAAAAGAAACCAATGTAACAAAGCAGTATCCATGGCAACTACAACTTAATATTTCAGGCCTCTTCAGCTGCAGTGGATTAAATAAAATGACAAGATGTTCCCTTTGAAAAGTAACCTGTTTCCATGGAAACATTTTAGTCTAAGAAGTAAACAGGCAATGGACAGAAAGGAGCAGGAAGCCTGCAACTGAATATCAAAAAGGGAGACGCGTCTATGCAAAAGAGATGAGAGGACTAGCAGGCCCCATTCTGGAGGGGAAGGCTCCTTGTGAAGAGTGTGCCGGCTGGAAGCAGGAGCCTGCCCTGAGAGTCACTTCTTCATCCCAATGGAGGGTATGAAGTGAGGGAGGCAAGGGTCTGTGGACGTTCACTCAAGGCACCCAAATATCTCTGTGAGCATGGTAACTGCTTGAGACCAGGACTTGAGTCTAGAGGGGAAGAAGAGGGACAAGGTCATTGGGTTGAGGGGAAATGACATGTGCCTGTGGGGAGAATCGAGGCCTTTTAGAGGAGCTGGCATGACTTCCCATTGTACGCCAGGCCTGGACTCCACCCCAAACACGGGCTGTCATAGCAGTGTGGCCTGTGGCCCATTACCAAAAGGCTGGCTTAATAACTGTCAAGTGAGACCCCTGCTCTGTGGCTGGTGTCACGTGTGAATGAGTCACTGTGCAGTCTTAGTCTTCCTTTACCTATCCTTCAGATGGCAAGTTTCAGACAGTAGGTAATCCTTATTTTTTCCACAGTGTTAAGCAGGAAGACTGACATGAAATCAACAAAAAGAAGACTAGAAATTCTACTACCTTATTCTGAGAGTGACCACAGGAATGGACTGTGGGTCAGAAAAATATACACAAAATTTTAGGAAAATAAATAGGCAATTTTTCAGAATCACTTCCTTTTAGAAGGGTTGTGGGCAGAAGTGAAAGTGAAGGACGACTGGAACAGTGTACAGGGTTTCTCAGATTTGTCCAACATGAACACATTCCTAAAGGAGTACTGAACACATTCCTTTGGCATCTAACATAGTACATTAAAAAGTCATGTAAATTGTGTATTCTATTCCAGAACATATTCTCATTCATTTTAAGATAGAAAATTATTTTCCCTAAATTTGAATAAAATCCCCATGTTTTGTGTATCCTACCAGAATGCCCCACAACTCTGGCACCCCACTGCTGGGAGAGAGGAGCTGTCAGACACACCTGAGTCTAGATGCTCAGGTGCCAGAACAGAGCACGGACCTCAGAGTCAGATGAACCTGGATTAAACTTGTAGTACCAAGGTTTTGTTGGCTCTAAGCATGACCTAGAAGACATAATTCAATCTCTCTGAGCCCCAGTTTTCTCATCTACAAAATGAACTTCTACACTACTAGTTTGCGAGGTTGCTATAAAAATGAAAACTGATCTATGGAGAGAAGCAGGCGCAGCTCCTGTTGCGCAGCAGTCACTACTATTATTAGCTTTATGTACTGGCAGTAAGTGAGAGCACAGCTAATGTCTCTGAGTTCCCGAAGCACCACCTATCTCTCTGTCAGCTCTTATCACAGTCATGATTTTATGTTTATTTTAGGTAATTATTTCTCTCGATGGGTGCCTTGCCCTTTAGACCAAAAGCACCATGTGGGTAGGAACCAAGTCTGTTTTTAGCTCCCCATTATATCTCAGAGTCCACTGGCACTCACTAAATATACTTTAAATGAATAAATAACTCAATATTTTAACTAAATTACTGTTCAGCCACAGATAGCAACTAAGCATTTTGTTACAAAATTAAGTCAAGTTACCTGTAACAGAAGGCTAGCCCTCTGGGCAAAATTTATCTGAAACAGGGTTGAGAGAAGTGTCTAGCAGGAACAAAATTCAGTATGCATTCAAAACAACAATAAAAAAGAGAATCAGTCAACAGTTGAACAAGTTAATGTTCCAAAGTCACACACAAATGCAAATGCAGGTCAAAAAAGGAACTCCTCCAAAATCCAGAGTCCCAATACCCTAGACTTGCTCTGCTGGAAGTCTGTTAGAGGCTGTCTAATCCAACCTTCCAGCTATAGGCTGGGGGGATAAAGGTGCTCTTCCGAGGGGTCCCAGTAAGTTAATTACAGAGGATCCAGGCCCCGGAAGCAGCTCTCCTTTCACAAGATCCCCTACAGTTAATTCAGAGTCCAGGCTAAGATTTTACGCATTAGCCAAGAAATAGGAAGAATTTCCATGCTGACAATAAGATGCAATAAACATCTTTATACAATGATATTTAATATCAGGAAAAATGGTAAAAAACTTTAAACAACAGGTAAGAAAGAATCTGGTTTCAAAATGCTACAATGACTTTACCCCACTGTCTAAATGTCTCATTTGCTTGTCATCTATCACGTTATAGAATGCAGCCGCAGGAATGGTGTCACATCTGCCTTATGAGGACTTTTCTTGAAGGGAAATAGTGAGAGCACCTTAAAAGGCAAAGAGCTGGGGGTCTCATCAAACTTAAAGAGCAGGCTGTATGAAGTGTTTTGTTTGGTAAATGTCTGTGTGCATCAGAATTTGGTTTAAGATTGGCCTCCATTATAATCTCATACCCAGATTATGGGGTAGTAATTAATTTTTACTCACCACAATTTCTATGTGGCTATGGTTATCTATTGAAAAGAACCTGAGAGTTATACATGGTGAAATTAGTCTTGGTCAATTAGCGGAAGTGTCAGATATACAGTTGACCCTCAAACAACACAAGGGTTAGGGATTCCAATCCCCACACAGTTGCAAATCCATGTATAACTTTTGACTGTCCTCCAAACTCAACTACTAATAGCATGCAGTTACTGGAAGCCATAAACAGTTCATTAACACATATTTTAAAATTTTACCTGCAAAAATGCTCTATTTTTACAAAAGAGCAGGCTAGAGGGGCAAAACAAGTCTCATTTGTCTGGCCCTGTCACTGCTATGTAGGTACATGCAGTGTATCTGCCTGTGGCCTATGACTCCATCCCACCTCGGACCCCTCCTGGGCATTACTGTTGTCACTGGCTACAAAGATGGAAATGGCAGTAAGGACCACAGCCCAACAGAAAGCTGCACATGCACACACAAACACATCTGCCTCTTTGGAAAACAAACTTATTTTTTAAGTTCCACTGTGATTCCAGTAATTTATAAAGCAGCAGTACTTGAAGAGTAAATTGATCTCCTGACCAGAAATGTTATTGACTTCCTACAAATTGCAATCAAACTTTAAAATAAACAGAAATGGAGGGCCCCCAGAAAAAGAGGGACTTTGGACCAAGCAGGTCTACAATGCAGCACATCTGATTGTCACTTTGCTCGACCATCACCTTATTCCTCTTCACTCTATGGTGAGAATGCTGGGGGTTGGGGGGATCCAGCAGCACCCCTGGTGGCAATACAAACATTAGCACGCATGCACATACACACAATATGAAGAGAAAGTGGTGCCCTGGCTGGTGTAGTTCAGTGGATTGAGCATGGGCCTGTGAAGCAAAGGTTCGCTGGTTCAATTCCCAGTCAGGGCACATGCCTGGGTTGCAGGTCAGGTCCCCAGTGAGGGACGCATGAGAAGCAACCACACACTGATGTTTCTCTCCCACTCTTTCTCCTTCCCTTCCCCTCTCTCTAAAAATAAATAAATAAATTATATATATATATATATATATATATATATATATATGAAAGTGGTAAGAAAAGAACAACACTGAATGCTGACCATTCAAATGTTCAGCCTATCAAATGTTATACGATATGGAAGTAAAGCTTCTATAAAAAATAGTCAGGAAGTATAATGAAAAATATAAACACCCAAAGAGCATAAGAAAAAATGAGACCAGTAAATGGTGGCTAAACATATTGGTCACTAACTTAATTTACCATAATTCCTAACATAATCCTTAACACTGTTATTTTTTAATAGGTTGACCAAAAAACAAAAGTGTTGTTGAGAGAACCATACCTGCAAGAGATTGCAGAGTTGGCCTTTGAATTAATAACAATAATACAATGAGCAACTATTGAAAGTCAAACACTTTCATACTGTTTTCATCCAATCTTAATAACATCTGTGAGAAATATTATTTATCTCCATATGACCCATGACAAAACTGAGGTTCAGAGGAGAGAAGGAACTTATCCAATGTCACTTACTAGGTGCAATGTAAACCATACCATCTAATTTCAAATCTAGTCTTTTCTCTTACTATAGATGTCATCCATATATGCATATATGCAAATTTAGGGTAGAAGCCCATTTGTCAGGCACTTTACTGGGAACTGAAACACAGACATGGTCCACGCTCCAGAAGCTTAGAATCTAACAGAGAAGACAATCAAATAGTCACAGACAAATGTATAAGTTTAAATAATTTTGTACTATAAAAATAATGTCTAATAATCCCAATTAAATTAGAATAAACTATTTTAGCTTAGACCCAAAGCATATATCAGAGTATATATCATAAGACTAGACTAGCTTTCTTTTAGATTTACTTTAAAGATACATTCAAGAGATATATCCCTACCCCCCTGCCCCGGCCCATCAGAAACCACTTAATACAGATGATTACCAGTTGGGAGGAGATTTGTGGCCAAACACATAATTTCAAATCTTCCTTTAGCCTATATATATATTTTTTCCTGTCTCATTCTGTCTGACATTTGTTTTATAGCTTTAGAGTGAATGGCTCTCTGGTAGAAACACAATGCAGTTCAGCCATGACCAAAAAGTAAAACTGGAAAAGGAAAAATGAATTCAATAGGAAAAAGGATCAGGAGCAACAAACGACTGGAGAATCAGAGACACAGTGAATAACAGGTCTTAGGCATGTAAGTCTTCGGGTGCATAGCGAACACACCAGAGTCTGGGAGACCTACCTATGCTATGAGCAGATTCAGAGACTCTGCAAAATTTATGTTGACAGAGGAACATTTTAAATGTGACTCAACCTCAGATGCTGATTCAAGATTCTAATAGAATGATAAGAGAAACAAGATCTGGATAATATTTTAGTAAACTTTTGCTTTTGTTCTTCTGGAAACATATTCTCTACATTCACTAACACTTCCTGATACTCTGAAGTACAACAAGAGGGTAGCAATTAGCTAAAATGAAACTAACTAGCATGTTTTCAGGGTCCGAGCAACAGAGACCCTAGACAACTTCACCAACCAAGAGAACAACTTTCCCTGTGCTGTTCTTTCACCTCTACCACCACCAGACAAGCACATGTAACATTCCCAGAATATTTTTCCAAGACAGCAACATACAGAACAAATGAATACCGCCTAAGAAACAGCTCTAGCGACTTACTTTATTAGATCTGAAATACAGACATTCAACTCTGAACAACAAAGGGTTCCCACAGATCACCACAATAACTACAAGTCCTTACATCTAAGCAGGGCAGCTGCATGTGAGCTCTACAAATGCACATTTGCATGAGGCCATACCTCATGCAAGGGGAGGAACCCGACCAGAGTTGATTCAGCTACAAGTACAGCTTGCTACTCACTGGTTTTTTTTTTTTTTTTTGCTAAATGTAAAAAACCAAAAAGTTTAAGAATTATTAAAGATCCTAAAACAGAAAGGTAGTTTCACACCTGTTTTCCTAATAAGTATTCTCCTAACTAAAATAATGGGTTTTCTAAAATAAATCTGAAACTTCAGTCCCGTAAAGTCAGCAAGTGCTACAATACCCAGTTTCTTTACAGAAAGGACAATTTTAGACTTAGAAGAGTAAATGTGCTTCTAAACCGAATGATATAAGACAAATTCCAGAAACACCACTTACGGTTTGGTAAAAATGAGTATCGGCCCCAAACTTCCAAATGCAATGTTCAAATAAACACAATCATAACGGGAAGATGGCTCTCACATGAATGGAAAAAAAGAGATTAAAAACCAGTAAGAAATGTGCTAACCCTAAATTATCCCTCTATAATTTATGTCCTTAATTGCAATCTCAAAACTGAACTTGCTAGGAGCCAGATTACAATTCAACAGTATTTTCACTGTCTAGAATGTATTATTAGCTTTCCAAAAATCAGAAGCCTCATCTTGCCATTCTTTTCATTACATGGAGAATTTCTCCCTTTGTCATACTATGAGTTTTTCAGTTGTACATTTGTCTATCATCGGTTTCCCTTCATCCTCATACAAAAAAACCTCATCCTCATGACAAAAAAACTTAAGTGTCAATTCAAAATTTTTTCCAACCTTCATCAAAAGAAAGAAGAGGAGGAAAAGAGGAACAACTAATATAATTTAAACACTTCACTTAATATTTACTAGGGCAAGTCTTCAACTTACTACCATTGGCTCCCTAAGCTGACCCTGGTGATTGACACAGCCATCTTTCTGAGCCTCGTCTGCAAAGAGCAGCACACACACAGTGGAACTTCCCCTCCCAGAAAGAACCAGTGCCAGCCCCATCAAGCAGCAGACACAAAACCTGGCCTGGTCAGTGCCTCCACCTCCGTAGGCATCAACTCCTCTTTTTTACTCTACTCCTACAGAATTGACAAGTCACACAACAAAATGCACATATGCAAGTGCTATCCTCAGCTAAAACAAAACGAACAAACAAAATATCTGGAACCTCAACTTCTAACACACATCACCACGTACACTTTCTTTAACTACCAAGAAATTTTCTGTAGGTTCCAAAAGGAAGAAAGGACTGCTCCTTTTGAAGCAATGGAGAGTAAAAAGTGGCGTGATACAACTTTTAATTTTTTTTACAAAAAAAATTCCATTTATAGGTGATACTGTTGCAACCACAATCTGCAACTGTCCCCTGCATACGTCAAAATGTGTACACTATTTCATTTCCAGACTTCAGGAAAAGATCACAGGAATTATAATTTGCTCTGGCAAATAGGCTCTCAATCAAAACAAGTTCCACCCACCTTCAAAGCAACCAATAGCTGCCCACCTACCACCCTTCCTAAAACATCCAAACAGAGCTGCTCTGGGGCCCAGGCATTCCCTAACCCAGCAGCCTGCTGGTTTGCTCTGCAGGTGCTTGAAGGCAAACAAGCTTGGCACAGGGCACACAGCAAGACTCAGGTTAAAGCTATACCCAGAGAGGAAGAGATAAGGAAAAGGGGAGGAGGACAGGGGCACAGGAACCCACAATGTTCCCCATTTGCTTTAATGCATCTCCGGGTAGACGCCATCCTTAGCTCTGATTTCACGCCTCGCAACACCACCTACAAGGCCAGCCAGGGCTGAATTAAAGGCTCTCAGGAACATGCACTATGAATGATGAAATGATTCATAAACATCTTCAAAAGTGAGAAAGAGCAGCAAAAACCATCACTGTCTCGGTGAGGCCAGACGAAGATTAGCCTACCTGCAGGGGCTGAATGGATCATCCATGACTAACAGAGGCTCTGGTGAGTCTAGCTGTCTCCCTGAACCTCTACTTACTGCTAAAACTCTGCCCTTTTCTACACTAACAACTCAAAATGGAGGCACATGCAGTCTGAGAGACCTCATAGAGCTTTCACTGAGCTTGTGCTATGACCTAAGCCTTCACGCAGAACGCAGAAACTTCCCCCTCACACTGACAGGACTGAGCATGTGCTGTGACCCTCCCTCATCCATACACTGTCTCTCAACGCAATCAATCTCAACCCTGCTGTTTCCGTAAATAAAGCCCAGCCAACAGACTCTGCAGCTTCTCCCCGCATACCAAGCTAGTGTGCAGGGAAGTGGGGCCTTTGAAAGGGGATCCGAGACAGCCAACACCCGGGCACTCAGCAAGCAGAGCCACTGAGAGGCTTCAGATAAATGCCTTGCTCTGTTAAGACAACAGTAAGTTTTGTCTTTAAAAAATAATAGTAATTGTGGTTTTAAAGAGCATGATCTCCAAGAAAGAACAGAATTGAAAGAAACATATAAATGACTATACATGAGATTAATTAACAGAAACAGTGCTGCACATTTAAAAATCATAGCAGTGCTACTTAAAGGGAGCAAACCCACACATTTTTTTGGAAAACTTAAACATTTAGGAAAAGGGCCCAGGAACACCCCTAGCAAAGCTATGGAGTGCTGACCTGTCACAGCTACAACTGCAATACAGATGGGTAGACATTGAGAACACAGTATCTAAACACTTACTCTATGTAAAAAGCTTCATCCCCTTTAAATAAGAAGTTCTAAAATCTCCACCACCACCCCCCCCCCAAAAAAAAAACCAATTCCTACAGTGATACTACCCAGTCAGGTATGTCTAGCTTAAAAAATGTACTTCTGACAGTAAGAAAGACAGGAAGGTCCAAATCAAGAGGTCAAAGAACACCCAGTCAGTAACACATGGCACCTGAAGATGTGGGGGTCTCCTGACTCAGGACTCGAGGCAATTGTTTAGAACATTGCCTAGGGAGCTGAATTCATTTACAATTAATCAGAAAAGAATGCTAAAGCCAAGTAACCAAGGCAGCAACATCCTAATCATGAGCACTACAAAGCATTCCTGTTGCCCATAGTACCAGTTGAGACACTTTCTGTTAAAATCCTTAAAAACACACCTATGCCCTCTCCCCAAACCTCCTAAAAAAAAAGATGGGATGGTAAACTGGGCTGTCAGCCATTAGGAAGGGAACCTGAATTCTGGATGTGTTTCTGACTAAGAGGTGATTCTTTACATCATGACTTGGTTATAATTTTAAAAAAAAAAGAGAAGACCATGAAACTCCCTGAAGTTTATAAATGACAAGATAGGGTAGGAAACCACAGCGCCGACTCTGTTTCCTCCAAATGCAGTAGAGTGTGAAGAAATCAGAAATGGCTCTAACAGAGTCCTCTGTGTCTTCAGGATTCCTAAAGGCAGTGCAGACCCCCACCCATGTCCTGCCCAGTGCTGGTGCTCGTACCACCAAATCAGCCAGGCTCTGACCCTGTGATTAAATCCAGACTCTCACCCTGCTGAAAATGTAATGTGCACAGCACAAGAAATGCCAGGTATGCTTAAATAAGCATGTGAAGCAAGTACCTACAGGTTGAGAGACCATTTTCCCTACTCATATATAAGATAACATACCCCAGAAGTAACTAGAAACAGTCTAGAGAAAAACTTTCCAAAAACAAGAGCAATTACCAGCTAAATAGCATCAACATGACCTCTAAACATGTATTAAAAAAACTACCACACCTCTTCATACAGAAAATGTCTCCTTGGAGATATCAACAGAAGACAATAATTTCATAAATTCATCATGACTCTGAAAAACCATGGGAACTGTTCCATGAAGCACAGCAAAACATCCTTACTACACTAGGGAGTCAGAAAACATGATTAGGCCCTGGCTGGGTAACTCTCAGCTAGTTAGAACGTCATCCCTCTAGGCCAGGACTGCGGGTTCGATCTCTGGTCAGGGCACATACAAGAAAAGCAACCAATGAATGCATACATAAATGGAACAACAAACAGATGTCTCTCTCTTTCCACCTCCACCTCTAAAATCGATAAATAAAAAATTTTAAAAAACATGTGCTATAATTTTGGTCCCACAAGGCCCTGAATAATTTCTAAGGGCAAGTCACCAATATCCTACAGCCTTTCCTAGGTAACACTGGATCCTGGTGGTGAGCCCAGCCCTTCTCCACGTCATCTTTGCTGTCTTTCCTGACACTGCCAACTCACAGCTCTCACTTAGCACTCCAACAGACTCCCCTCCCCATCGCCCCTCACTGGCACCACGGCCCAGGGCTCACTCTCTTTCACCTGCCTTCCCAAGGAGAATTCACCCACTCGATCACAATTCCAACAAAGGTCCTCTCTGGAGACACCTCCTTATGGAGAGCAGCTTAGAAGCCTGGGAGAATTTTGTGCTTGTGCTGCTGTCCCTTAATTCAACATGGCTTTTTCTGAGGTGCCTCCCCTCTCTTAACAGAGTTTAAGCCACAGGTGGCAAACACAAGGCCCACAGGCCGAATCCAGCCCTTCACCTTGGTTTATCTGGTCGGGTACCATGTTTCTACCTGGTAGCAGTGCTGAGCTCTCGCTTAACTGTTAAGGAGCAGTTATATTTATACAGTCCTAACATTACATACAATCCTTTGAAGGCAACCATGAGGCTGATGTGGTCCCCAGTGAAAATGAGTTCGACGCCCCTGTTTTAGGCTTTTGGGGGGAGCATCAAAATTAAAGCATCAAAATCATCTCTATTAGAATCACCCAAAAGATACATCTGATGGGTGTATCTCAAAAGATACATCAAAAGATACATCTGATGCACTGAGAGGGGCACAATATCACTTACAACGTATTTCTCGGCAAAAATTACATGACCTGAATCTAATCACAAGGAAACATGGAACAAGCCCAAACTGAAGAATACGTGACAAAACTGTCAATGCCATAAGAAAATGAAAAAGGCTAAAAAACACGTTATGGGAACAATGAAAGGCTAAGGATATAAAGAGACTCAACTAAATGCCAACATGTGATCACAGCGGAAACTTATTATGAAGGTTATTATTGAAAAAACTGGCAAAATTTGAATATGGACTATATCAGGTATGATGTCAATGTCACCTTTCCTGATTGAGGTAACCGTATATTGAAATATTTAGGAGGAAAAATGCCTGATGTCCAGTATTCATTTCCAAATGGTTCAGGAAAAGGGAAACACTACAGAGGAATGAAACAAAGATGGCAAATATGGAAAATAACATGGCAGAAAGAGCGATAATAAAGCAAATCTGTAATAAAGTTAAAAAGGTAAATAACATATAAGATAAAATCAATAAAAATAAAATAGCAAGTATTCCAGAATGTTAATTGGTGAACTGGGGGCAACAATACATGGGAGTTCTGTGTACTAACCTCATAATTCTCCTTTAAGTTGTGTACATAAAATCCCACACTCAAATGTTAAAAAGGTGTCAAACAATACTTGTACTGGCCTTCAATCATCAGTTTCCACATGTCTGGAGGGTAGACACACTGGTGGCAGTGAATCACCTGGCTGCCTGGTTATAGGCTTCCACAGTACTCTAATTCCCAAACTGCGTCCACTTAACGTCCAGCTCCAACTTCAGTTCAACTTCAGAATATGGCTGCAGTCCTTCTTGTCAGAGAAATCAAGGAGCCCTGAAACCTAGTGGTTTAGTGTTTAAGTAAGGCAATGTGCCACTTTCAACCATAAATTCCAGTGCTAGAAATGGGCTCTGTTTCCACTGGCCAAGCCTTGTCTTACACCAAGGACACCTTGAAATGACACTTAGCACTCAAGAGCCTCCAAGACCAGGGCCGTTTCTCCTCCACTGGTTGTCTTGAACATTAGATACCTGTTTACTGCCTGGACCTCACTCCTGCCAGCCCATTTCCTGACTTGTCACCAGGCTGCCTGCAGGGATATGCACACTCCACTTGCACACCAGCTGCCCTAGTGCTTCCTCCTGTGGCCTGTCACCAGGTCTTCACAGAAGTCTGGTGATCCCAGGCACATCTGTATTGTCTCTGGGTCCGAGACCTCCTTCTCTCCTACAATTAATCCCTAGCAAGTAACAGATGCAGCACTAACACTTCAGAATAAAGGGGAGCTGAACAGGCAAATGAATATACTGTACTAATAGATTCTTCCTGAAGTTAAAAGGCTTATTACAGAAACTGACTGAAAAACCTATTGTTCACTTACAATACTTAATATTTTGTGAGCAGAATATTTATGTTTGTCAAAAGTAAAGTCAGAGTTGTAACATGGAAGTTTCCTAGGTTTTATTTGTTTTTAATTTTCTAATTACCAAAAATATTTTTAAAAGTCTAAAATGTTTTATTTACTAGCAAAAAATTGTAAAGCAAAAACAGCAATAAAAATTAAGGAATCTTTAGAAGAAAACCTTTGAAAAATAGATATTCTACTTGACTTCTAATTAATACTAACTTCACAACAATAAAGGGAACTTTCAGAAATGGTTTGTTTAAATTTTATTTTCTGATTGTCCTACTGTGGAAATGGAAGAGTTTTATATATATTGAACTTATGTCCAGCGAAGTACACTAATTCATTACCAGTTTTAACAATGTGCTCACGTTTTCTCAGATTTTCTGCAATAAAATTATTATACTGTATTCACAAAGGTTCATTTCTTCATTCCCAATTCTCACATATTTCTTTTTTCATGTCTTGAACATGGCAATCCTTATACTGTTTCTGACTTTAAAGAGAATACTTCCAACAGTCTACCTTTAAATAATGGTACTTGTTGTATGTTGTCAGTAAGCAGTCTGTCAGAATACGGAGCCTCGTTCCACAGTTCATTTGCTAGAGTCCCCCCACTTTGAGGGGGTGTCGAATTTTACCAAGCACTTTTTCTACAGCAAAATGACTGCATATTTTTTCTTCTTCAATACATCAAAGTGGTAAAATATGTTAAAAGATAAATTATTATTAAATCATTCTTGTATTATCCAACTTGGACAAGTATATTTTAAGGCATTACTGAATTCCATTTCTACTATTGTATTCAGACATTTTACATGCATGGCCATAAGTAAGACTGACCTATAGACTGTCCTGTTTTATCTGGCTTTGGTAGAAAGGTTTACTAGCCTCATAAAATGACTTGGCTAACCTACACCATCTTTCCCTGTCCTCTGGAACACTGGTAGAATTAATCTGTAAAGCATGAATATAATTATATATATTTCTTTTTGCTCTACTGAGAACAAAAGAGTGTCCCGAACAATTTATGAAAACTGCCTTTGAAGGGAGGCAGGATGCATTTTTACCCACTTCCTCTTTCTTCCGTAGAAAAGGTGATACGTAGAAAAGGTGACTCCACTAAAACAGAAATCAAACTTGAAATGTCTCATGTTCAGATTAATTGAAATAAAGGAGCTCTAGACTGTCACTTTTCAGCTGAAGTACAAAGAGTTATACTGAAAAAAAAATGGTCACACCATTATTCAGAATAACCAAATATTGGAAAACCAATAAATGTTCAAAATATGAGAAAAGATAATGTTATGGGACATCCCTATGATGGTGTACAAGGTGTTTTGTTCATTATAAATATATTTTTTAAATATTTTATTTATTTTCAGAGAGAGGGGAAGGGAAGGAGAAAGAGAGAAAGAGAAACATCAATGTGTGGTTGCCTCTCATGTGGCCTGCAACCTAGGCATGTGCCCTGGCTGGGAATCGAACCGCGATCCTTTGCTTCATGGGCCCGTGCTCAATCCACTGAGCTACACCAGCCAGGGCTCATTACAAATATTTTTGTAAAATGTTTTAATGACATGGTACTATGCTGATAAAAGAGTAACTTAATAAAGGCATGTGTGATTGTATATATATTTTATATAGATAATATTTTAATTACAATCTTAGTATGTACACATATACCTATACACAGAGATGTACATTCAAGGAAAAACACATATAAGGGTTACAGAATTATATATTATTTCAGTTTGATGCTTCAACTTATATATTGGTCAAATTATTCTGTAGTGAGCACATTTTTTCCTTCATAAAAAGACTAAAATATCTCCCAATATGGCTAGAAGAAAATTAAGTTGTATATGAATCTATCCATAATGAAATCACAGAAGTTAAGAGCACAAGCTTTGGAGTCAAATAGACTTGAGGCTTCCTGTTTACTGACTGACTTAGGCTATTATTTAATACAGTATCAATTTCCTCACTTATATAAAGACAGTACCAGCCTCACTGAGCTGTTACTGGAATTACAGGATCCAACACAGAGTAAGCATTCACTGTATGGCAGTAGCAGACACTTTCTGATGCGCCTTGAACAGATGATGTCACAAATTCGATTCCTTGAGGTCACATTAAGGAATATCAAATGCTAAATCTACTAAAGATACACCTCGAGATGTCAAAACTCATCCATGTGTGGGAGAGAACAAAGTCAGTGCTAGAAAAATGAAGTAAAGAGGACTTCCGGCCAAGATGGAGGCGTAGGTGGAAACAATGTGCCTCCTCGCACAACCAAATTTAAAGACAACAAAGTTTTAGTAAAAAAAAAAAAAAAAAAAAAACGCAACCAAAACACAGAAAATTGAATTGTACGGAAGTCTGACAACAACGAACCATTCATCCAGACTGATAAGAGGGGTGGAGTCAGCAGCTGGCGGAGCAGGGTATAGCACAGGAAAAAGTGGCCAGACCGACCTAGGCACGCAGATGGTGGTTGGCAGATCCCAGGTGTGGGGTGGCAACGGGCACACCCAGTGAGGGCGCAAGGTGGCTGCCTGACTGTGGTCACAAATTAGTGTGCAGATAAACCAGGCAAAATAAAGAGCAGTAAGACAGATTGCACAAACCAGGGCCCCAGCACTGGGAATTAAAGCCTAAAAGCACCAACTGAAAAAACTTTCAGGGGTTAAGGTGCCAGGAGAGGCTCCCAGGCTCACAGAGAGTTCACTGGAGAGACCCACAGCGTCCTGGAGGGTGCAAAAGCCCACACACCAGGGAACCAACACCAGAAGGGCCCAATTTGCTTGACGGGAAGCAGCAGAGGGGACTGAAATCCTAGAGAGAGCGGAACAAGTGCCATTGCTCCCTCTCTGACCCCGCCCCCACATACAGTGTTACCACCCAGCGATCTGGGTGGCCCCACCCTGCTGAACACCTAAGGCTCCGCCCCTCATATGGACCGGGCGTGAACAGACCAAAACATTATGGCTCAGGAAGAAGAGCTCAAAGCCCCAGAGCCAATACTTGTAAGTGACCAAGAGATAGCCAACCTATCAGATGCACAGTTTAAAACACTGGTGATCAGGATGTTCACAGAACTGGTTGATTTTAGTCACAAATTAGAAGAACAAATAAAGGCTAAACTAAGTGAAATGAAGGGAAATGCACAGGAAACCAATAGTGATGGAAAGGAAACTGGGACTCAAATCAATGGAGTGAACCAGAAGGAAGAAAGAAACAAACAAACAGAAAAGAATGAAGAAACAAGAATTCAAAAAAATGAGGAGAGGCTTAGGAACCTCCAGGACATCTTTAAACGTTCCAACATCTGAATTATAGGGGTACCAGAAGGGGAATAGGAAGAGCGACAAGTGGAAAACTTATTTGAACAAATAATAAAGGAGAACTTCCCCAATCTGGCAAAGGAAATAGACTTCCAAAAAATCCAGGAAGTTCAGAGAGTCCCAAAGAAGTTGGACCCAAGGAAGAACACACCAAGGCACATCATAATTACATTAGCCAAGATTAAAATGAAGGACAGAATCCTAGAAGCAGCAAGAGATAAAGGGATAGTCACCTACAAAGGAGTTCCCATCAGACTGTCAGCTGATTTCTCAAAAAAGACCTTACAGGCAAGAAGGGGCTGGAAAGAGGTATTCCAAGTGATGAAATCCAAAGATCTACATCCAAGACTGCTCTATCCAGCAAAGCTTTCATTTATAATGGAAGGACAGATAAAGTGCTTCTCAGATAAGACCAAATTCAAGGAGTTCATCATCACCAAGCCCTTATTATATGAAATGTTAAAGGGACTTACCTAAGAAAAAGAAGATAAAAAATGAACAGTGAAAGGGCAGCAAACTCACAGTTATTGATAACCACACCTAAAATAAAAGCAAACTAAGAGGACAGCTAGATCAGGAGTGGAACCACAGAAATGGAGATCACCTTGAGGGTTAGCAACAGGGGAGTGGGAGGAGGAGAAGGGGAGAGAAGGTACAGAGAATAAGTAGCATAGACAGTAGGTAGAAAATAGACAGGGGGGAGGGCAAGAATAGTATGGGAAATACAGAATCTAAAGAACTTGTGACACATGAACATAAACTAAAGGGGCGGAATGATGGGGGAGGGGGTGTGTAGGGTGGAGGGGACTGGAGGGGGGAAATGGGACAACTATAATGGCATAATCAATAAAATATATTTTTAAAAAATGAAGTAAAGATATCAAGGATAATGAAATAAGGTTTCTTAATGTTAAAGATGAGGATTGCAAAAGAAGGAAATGGGCAAAACTAGTAGGAACCCTGTGATATTAGATTAGAACTGGAAAATTTGCTATGAAGTCATGGATATACAAAGATACAGAAATACAGATGTAAATGTGCGTGCGCGCGCACACACACACACACACACACACACACACACACACACACACTAGCTCTGTTTGTTCAAAAGCCTGAGAACAGTAACACAAAATAATGAGCATAACTACCACCAGATCTTGGTTTCTAAGTATCATTCTCCAAAATCTGTGACAAACTGACCTCGAAATGATTAGTAACAGATTATAAACAAATGATTAAAATAGAAAGCCAGCTCTGGCTGGTGTGACTCTGTGGATTGAGTGCTGGCCTGAGAACTAAAGGGTCGCCGCTGGGCCCATAAACACACCACAACATACTTTCACATGGTTCAGTGAAGAAGGGTCTTCTACTGTACTTGCAACTGTTCTGTAAGATTGAGACCACTTCAAAACAAAGCAGAGTAAAATGAGGTATGCAGGTACGACACTCACAGCAGCCCTGGGCACGTGGCGCTAACTGTAGCTATTATTAGTAACATACTGCCATTGTTAGTCAGGGAGAGATTAAACCTAAAACCTTGAAAATGCCTCGGTTTACGATTTCTACTAAATACAACGATAATGATCCTTAAGACTCATTACTGCTTTAAAAAAGAAGAAGAAGAAGAAGCTCCTTCCTGGAAGGAAAAAAGTGGAGAGGGCACAGCTGATTGCAGGTGACCACAGCTGATCAAGTACATTCTCTCCTGGGTAAGATGGGAGAACAGACTGTTTCCCACCTGATAGCTAACATACGACTCTTGTTGAAAATATGAAGAACTAAGAAAATAACTGGATGTTACCTGCTGCAGACCAAGACCACTAATGCTTTTATAAAAAAGAAAGTATGGGGAAGGGGGAAAAAGAGACAATGTATCAGTAACTGTGAATACAAAATGCTCCATTTTAAATTATATGTTTTCTTCACTATCCCTAAATGCACTTTGGGGACCTAAAGAACTCTTAGAAGCAAGAGGAAACAAATGCACTCGTTCTTGGGGAAGTTCATGCTTGTAATTTAAAGATAAAGGGACCTCCTCTCAAGTAGGCCCTATATTTTGTTCTTTCTGGAACTCCATTCACCATTACTTCCTTCCTCCCCTCCTAATTCATTGGCCTGAGTCAGAGTCTGCTAACTACAGAAGTAAATTTGGGACAAATCTTGTACATAAAACAAAAGTGAACAACACCCCAAGTGCAGAAATGTCAAAACAAACTCCAAAAGCAAAGCCCAATTACCTAAGGGTTCAAAGTTTAGGCTAGCATTAGATTCAAGCCTCTCTCACTTGTCAGCACCTTGTAGCTTATATCCTACTTAAAACCAGAAACATCTGTCCCCCCCTTTTTTTTTCTCAATTAAAGTTTGTTCCTTAAACATCAGGGCTAGCAAAAAATACAGTGTCACAGTCCCTTAGCTAACATCCGTAGCATCAGAGGATTTTCAGAATTCAGAACTTTTGGGATTTAGAAAGGAACTATACTGCCCTGGCTGGTATAGTTCAGTGGATTGAGCGCGGGCTACAAACCAGACGGTTGCTGGTTCGATTCCCAGTCAGGGCACCTGCCTGGGTTGCAGGCCAGGTCTGGGCCCCCAGTGGTGGCCACGTGAGAAGCAATGAATAACGCACTGATGTTTCTCTCCCTCTCTTTCTCCCTCCCTTCCCCTCTTTCTAAATAGAAATAAACAAAATCTTTAAAAGAAGAAAGGAACCATGGTGAATATACCATATAATATGTTACACTCAAGTAGTGTCTGAGAAATGATCACTAACCTATTAGTACTTTTGTTATACAAAGTTGTGCAAACTTACACAAAGTGAACAAAATTCAGAACTGCATCATATCTATTCAAGTCAGGTGTGACAACCAAATGAGTGTCAGCACCAAACTTAGCCTAATAATCTTTTGATTTTTTTTTTCAGAGCATTCAGATTGCATAATTAAAGGTAAGAGATTATGGATCTCCCAAATTTTAAAGGCAGTGACAAGCCTGTTCCCCTAATCATATATGTGTTCCAAAAACTAATACCATCAGAACCAAAAGTTCTGGATGACCAGGTCCCTGACCAAAAACACCATTATAAAAACCAGGTTAGGAAAAAAAAAAATGTAGCCGAACACTGGGATTTGAGAAAGACTTATACAAAAAAAAAAAAAAACCACGTGAAAAAAAACTACAAACTTTCAGTGCTTGCTAATATACTAAATAAATTAAGGAAAATAACATAATAAATCAACTTTGAAATATTATAAGAAAATTTGCTATGAGAAATGATAATACTACTTCAATTTCAACTGCTCACTTAGAGCAAAGTCCCTGCCTTATTTAAGAGGAGGGACCGACCAGTGACCAAAGTCTGCAGTCACAGTCACCATTCTTTTACCTAGCAGTGGTCTCATACTACCTCCCAGGACTGTTCCCACAGTTTGATGTTTCCTCTCCAAATGACTCAGGGCACTGAGTCAGCACACAGCACCTCGCAGCTATGACTGCATACCAGTCTCACTCATTCAAATCAGGGGAAGAACCACCCAGAAACCTGCGCATCACACAGCCCTATTCCTCACAAACTTGACACAAAGACAGAAACAGACTAATGGGTCAGTTCTGCAAAGATATGCACCCTTGAGCATTCTAAAGACTGGGTTGTGCACAGCCAGGTGAAGGAAACAGTTTTCCCACAATCTGTTAAATCATATACACCATTTTGACCATCTGAGAGACTGCAGGAACTGTACACCCAACCCCAAGCTCACTGGTATGGAGTCGTTCCGGGTGAAAAACTAATGAGCCCAAGCAGTGGGCCATGGGCCACACCAGCTCTACTGACCCAATTTTTACACTCAATTTGTGAGAAGTTTAAGGTCTGTCACAAACTTTACTTCCAAGTAGACATTCAAATACTTGTTCGCTTCAATTCATCCAATACCCCTATAGTACACCAAGCACAAGCTGGGCATGGATAACACAAGCACAGAAACGAGTAAATAGTGGCCAGGAGGGTCAGAGCACTCACAGGAGTGACTCAGAAAGCAGGGCCTATAAACACGCCTCAAAGGCAGTCTGTGTTGCTTTTTCATGCGAGAGACAAAGAATATCCTCCTATTGTAAACCTAACTCACATTTTAAAACAAATGGGAAGTATGACTCTGGATGGCTGCCAACAATATACAATGAAAATGAGACAGGAAACTGTGGGTCTCTAGCTTGCATAGGTTAAGTGATATGCCGCTTTTAATAAGCATTCAGCAAAAACAGTTGCATAACCAAAACTAGCAAAACATAATTTAGCTGGTTGTGAAACACCTAAGAACCAAACATTTAAAATACAAAAGCAATTTAGTCAATTCACTAATACCGTCTAGCTTGTGCAATGACAACTATTTATCAAAGAGTTAAACATGACATCACTAAAATAATAGACTCCTTTGTATCTAGACAAAAGTCCAAGTTCAAGCATTCCATGGTTCATCTGAGCAACAGGACATGACAGAGCAGTCATGTAGAATAAGCATTTCAAAATATAGGATGATTTTGAAATATTGCCATTGGCCAGTCTCTTTGTCATTGGAACAGGGCAAACTTTGAAAAAAAAATAATAAAAGCTCAAATTCACTATTTTCTAAAGCCAAAAAAGGTGACCATTACACTATTATCATTATAGCTATGGTCTAGTATTGTTACAGAGACCCTAATATACATATAAAGCTTTATGTAGCCTCTTACAACCACAGCAAAAGAATCTATTGCCTTTTACTGACCCTAGACTGATGGTCTCAACAGCAACATTCTCAATTTTACATGTAATTTCTCAGCATGTAGGAAAAGGTTTTCACTACGCAATTACCCATCTTCCTATTATATTTAATGCAGTTCTTCAACTTACTTTTTCGAGCCGAGCATCTTTCATTTCTTTCTAAATCCTTATATTTATAAATTATGTCTTGGGTGTCCCAAGTATAGACTACTGATCATCTGCTAACATTCTTTCTTTTGTCCTTAATAAAAAATAAATAATTCTATCTATTACATAGATCTTACCAAGAACTAGATCTCATACCGACAGTCCTACTAGAGATATTTCGGTGAGTGTTCCTGGAGTTTTGCTGAATGAACAAAACAAGTGACTAACCACAGTGTTTCCCATCAAGTCCTGTCTTCAACGGTGTCGTGGAAGGGGTGACAAAACCTAGTAACCTGCGATTCGTAACGAGTTCAAAATACGGACCCACTGAACATGTTTTGGCCTTGTCCTCTCTAAATCCAAATGTTCCCAAGTTTCCTTTTCTTCCTTTTTATAATAGAGAGATACCAAAGACATAAATTACAACTCCTTCCAAAGAGGTTCACTATATAGGCTTTTGGGGTCTTTTTATTTTCTCATCTTACTAGCACATTCCCAGGTGTGTATACACAAACACATGGTGAGGAAAGTGGAAGTTCTCACTGAGTAGCCCAGTGACTCACTTACCTTGTCTCAGGGTTGTAGCCTAATATGTAGAAAAATGAATCCACTCGGGCTTTAAACTCTCTAGCAGCAAATATGTCAGAAAAATGAGAGATGTTACATTTCCCTCTGAAAATAAACAAACAAAAATACATTAGTAATACTCTCTATTGCTTTGCAAACCAATACTATTGGAGGGGTAGGGATCGGTGAAGATATAACTAAATCCACATCACTCTCAGAACATGTAGAATATAGCTACAAATTCTATAATTATCTGTTAAGAAAACTGGGAATTCCCAAAAGAAGAAAATGCCCAATATTATATATATTTTTGCTTCATGACTCCCTCAACCTACAACTTCACAACTCAATTGCTTTTTAAATTTTTATTTACTGATTTTTAGAGAGAGAGACATCAGCTTGGTATTCCACTTATTTATGCATTCATTGGTTGATGCCTGTCTGTGCCCTGACCAGGGATTGAACCTGCAACCTTGGCATATTGGGACGACTCTCTAACCAAGTGAGCTACCTGGTCAGGGCCTTAACTGCTTTGATCTCAACATTTTAGTAATATAGTAAAATTAAACCACAAAGATAAATGAGGGCAGGACTGATAAAAGGATATTAAATCAGAAATGATAAAGGAAAGTTAAAACTACAGTTAAATTATAAAAACATCCATCTAAAACCCTTCTACATCATCAAAACAAAATGGGCCTTTTCTTCCTATTACCTTATGACAGGCAAAATATATAATTGATACATACATTTTTTCTCTTTTAACATACAAGAAATAAACTGACTTGAAAATTAAAACAGCAATTTTAACTTTTTAAATATGTACAAACAACAACTTTCAATTTTTGAGTAACATTAAATGATTGTAAATTGGAAACACTTTCCCATGGGAAATGTAGGTTCCCAGGTTCATGTACCAACAAAAGTTTAAACCACATATGGCTGAAAACTCTCCAGCACTGCAGAACTCCTTACGCTGTGTTTCCATGCACCAAATGTAACTGTCAGAAACATTACAGCAGGCAGCTGGGCTCACCTCTCCACTACAAGCGCAAGCACGTGCGCACACACACACGCACATGTGGGTGCGTACACGTTGGGGTAATTTCCTGGAAGGTAGGGAGGTTTATTTCCTAGAAGGCAGGAAGGTTTTAAGAACTTCAACTCCCTTGTGGTCACAGAAGTTAAATTTCATGCCAAGGGGGAGCTAAAGGCTGTGGTTAAATTAGATGAACTTGGCACATCAAGAGCGCACCAGGATCCTTCCTGGAATGTGACCTCCCACGGCTTGACCAGGCATTCCACTCCCATAGGACTCCATGAGTTGGATGTTAACAATACATACTCCAGCTAATGGCCAAGGTGTTAGTGAAAAAAAACTGGCTGAGGGATAGCCACATGGACATGAACATTTATTCATTTCCTGCCAAGAAATGAAAAGGCAATGTCCTCCTTTCCCACAGGGCTCAAGTAACTGTGACCAAAGCTTCAGTAATGGGCAGAAGCTAAGATGGGCTCTAACAATTGCTACTTTTAAAATTAAGTAAACGTTCTACTGATTTGGCCCTGGCTGGTGTGGCTCAGTGGACTGAGTGCCTGCCTTTGAACCAAAGGGTCGAAGGTTCAATTCCCAGTCAGGGCACATGCCTGGGTGGCAGGCCTGGTCCCCAGTAGGGGCATGCAAGAGGCAGCCATACATTAATGTTTCTCTCCCTTTCTTTCTTTCTCTTTCCCTCTGCTAATAAATAAATAAAATCTTTAAAAACAAAGTCTACTGATTTGTTAAAGTTCCTTTGGGAAGTACTGATTAGAAGATAATGCAGGGCTATCAAGCACTTGAAATGTGGGTAGCACAACTAAGGAGAAATACATTTTAAATTTTATTTAATTTTTTAAAATCTTCACCTGAATATGTTTGTTGAAGGGGGGGGAGGTTAGAAAAGGAGGGGGAGGAGAGAGAGAAATATTGATGTGAGAGATAAACATAGATCAGCTGCCTCCTGTATGTGCCCCGACCAGGGATTAAACCCACAACGTAGGTACGTATCCTTTTGGTGTACAAGACAAACACTCCAACCAATTTTATTTCTTCTCAATTAATATATATTTAAAGAGCTACATGTGACCAACAGCTACCATATTGAACAGCACAGATTTATACATTTTCATCACTGCACAAAGTTCTATTGTAAGCACAGATACAATTAAAGAAAATATGAAACAGGCATCAACTTGCCAGGCCCAGGACCTATATCCCTCCAGTATTTAGCTGGAATTAAGAAAAAGTAGGTTAAGGTCACTTTACAGATGAAGAATGAACTCACTCTACAACTTACTACCCATCTATCTGAAGTAATTTAGTCCCTGAAGAAAGAAAAAATAGTGATAAAAATACCTACTCTAGCTCATAAAAATGTCAAGATCAAATAAGAAGCATATGAAAAAGTCTATGAAACTTTGTATACTATTCAGTACTATGTAAAATAAGTTCTTTTCACTATCATTGCCCATTACTAAAGGAAAGTGAGTCTTCTTTTATTATTCTTTGCCATTGCTCAAATTTACATATACCATTAAAGTTGAATAATTGTTGACGTATTAGTTACAAATATAAAAACTCTACGAACCCACAATTCTTAACACAGGCATTAGGAAGTAGGTATTTTTAAGACAGGGTTTCTCAGTCTCAGCACTGCTGACACCCTGGTGCCAGGGGCTGTCCTGTACTTAGCAGCGTTCCTGACCTCTACCTGACAGCACCCCCACACACACCATGCAACTGGTTTACAGAAAAACAAAAGTGGTAGAATAGAAGGATATTCTCTGATAAATAACTGTAAAGCTTTAATAAATGTGACTTTACCTACCATTAATTGTGTATGTTAATTTTATAGCCTGTTAACTGGCTGATTCTTTGGTAACTGATAAAGTTTAAGCATTGGTTCTCTGAGATTTTCCAGATACGCTATCTGTTACTTGCAAATAAACACACTTTTAGTTCTTTACCCTTTCTTAAACACCTAGCTGCACTGTACCTCTAAGACAATGGGGAAGTAGTGGGCATCCTTGCTTTGTTCCTGATATCAGTGGAAATGTCTCTTGGATATTCCCATTAAATATGACACTAGCTTTAGAAATTATCATATCATAATCATAGTCTTTAGAGGCAGGGTTTTTTCCTTAGCTTTATTAGCATGACAAATGATATTAACAGAGTCTCTAATAGTAACCTACCTTTGCATTCCTGAAATAAATCTCAGTTGGTCATGTATTTTTTAATGAGATATTAGCATTTTTTAAAGAATTCAATTAATTAGATCTGAGACCTGATTGGTCTGCCCATATGAGCTGGCTGCCCATAACAAAGTAAGGTGATAAGTTAATTTGGGATGAGGAGATGAGAAGCTCTAAATAGCTAGTTTAGGATTCTTGGCCCTGGGTTTCCAGAAAATGTGCTCTAAAACATATTCCTATAATATAAATTCCTAGTAAAATGATAGCTTATAACCTGACCTATTTTAGGATTTCCCCCCACCCCCAAACAATGGCATGAAGTAGGAAACAGATAATCAGAAAGTTGGAAGAGCCCTCAAGCTCAGAAGGCGTTCAGCTCTCCTGTGCCTACCCCACAATCAGTGCTGGAGAGCCCACTGTTCCAGCTGGCACAGGCCACAGCTCACAGTCTGCTCCAGAGCAATCACTCTAGATCCTCTGAATATCAATAACACACTATCTTTGGGTAAAAAACGTTAACAGAGCAAACAAACCACAAGCTATACTTTTTATTTAGTTGAATAAAGTGTATCTGTTCATTCTCACTAAAGGTTTACCTACTCATTCTTGGAGCAACTGGAGATGGGTCCTTGAGCTAAACTCTTCCCCCCACGCCTGGAATACTCTGTGTAGCCAATTAATCCACTGGATAAGCCACAGAAAACTAAAATAAATGGATGCTAAGTAATTGTAACATCAATAACTGGATACAGAATTCCATTTGATTTCACTTTTTCTTCTCTTCCTTTTAAGAACCCAATTCATATTCAATAAGCATAAGCACCACTCACACTGTTGAGTATGAGATACTCTGCGAGAGACCTGCTTATCCATCTTATCTTACTGAATACAGAAACAGAAGATGGGTGCCCAGAAGATGTGTGCTTAGTGCAGGGTTCTGTCACTTAATCCTGTGACCTTGAGTAAGTTTGTCAAAAGGATGGCTCAAACGTAAACACACTTGACCTTGGTCACAAAACTATGTGGCAGAACCAGGATTCAAACTGAAGTCTAATTTTAATGTGACACTTTTGCTACTATACCAGGGTCAACCAAAAACACTTACCTGGAAATAAAGAGAACTCAAATACTCAAATACTAGCTTTACTATATGATTACTGACAAATGTAATGAACAAAAGAAACAGCTGTAGAAACTTAGCTTGAAAGGTGGGCATGAGAGCAGTCCAGGCAAGAAGCAGCAGAGCAGCAATACAGGACCTCAACGCAGGTTTCTACAACTGTGAAGATCCTACGCTCTCTTCTGGAAATAAACCTACTTTGGGTATGAAAATGCTACAATCTCAATTTCCACAGAAAAGTCTGCAGAGGAATTCTGCTTTCCTTTTGCTTGATGACAGCTAAAGGACAAGGTTCTCTCTCCTGAAAACCCAACCCAGCACCACCCTAAAGAGCAAGTTCTACACCACTTTCCTCCTGAGTGAATGGCATGGGCAGAGTCCCCTCTGAGTTACTGTGAGCCCAAGGAATCCACAGGGCTGAGCACTTTCATTTTTGAGAAGAATGGTGCCAAGCACTAACACTATCAGTCTTTTTCTTTCCTTTTTCTTTTCTGTCCATTTTTTTTCATTATAGTCATTTGATCCTCTTTCATATGCCTATGGATTATTTGTCTCTCTTTCAAAACTGAAGTTATTTTTGGCAACACTGCTTTATATCTATGGAGAAAGAAAAAATCTGAGGATAAATGGTAAAGGAAAATTGGAAGGAAAAGCTTAATTCCCCCCACCCCCATATTTTAAAATTAAAGTAATCTAGTCCTGGCTGATGTGGCTTAATGGATTGAGCGCTGGCCTGCAAAACCAGAGGGTCACCAGTCAGATCCCAGTCAGGGCACAGTGTGGGTTGTGGGCCAGGTCCCCAGTAGGAGGTGTGCAAGAGGCAACCCCACACATTGATGTTTCTTTCCCTCTCTTTCTCTCTCCCTTTCTCTCGCTCTAAAATAAATAAATATAATCTTCAATTTAAAAAAAAAAAACGTAAAGTAGTCTAGCTTTGGTGAAGAGAAAAGGTATAACTAGAGATTCTTGGGGGCACTGACATTCAGTTCTTCTACTGGAGATGATCTTACAGTGAGCACTCTGCCACGGAGAACCAGGCAAGAAAGACTACAGTACAGCAAGACCCGCAGAGATGCGCTCCAGATGTGGGCAAATGTCAAAAGTCCACAGATATTTATTGAGCACCTACTAGGCCAGATCTTTCAGTAATTATGTGACCACTTTCATCTAGTATATTAAAAGAAAAATAAAAAAAATTGTTAAGTAATATGAGAGATGTCTATTTGAAACTAAGATAATCAAATTTAAGATGACAGCATTATAAAACCACTTTATAGCCCTTTAATGAAAATACCACAAGAGAAACAAACTAATCAGTAAGCGTTCTAGTCATATACACAGTGGAAAGTAGATAAGGTATTTCCACTTTAGCGCTTCAGCCCTTAGTAGCTAGTGGCGGGACAGTGACCCCATACAATGACACATCTCCAGAAATATATCTGATTATAAAAATCATTTATTCATCTGGGTCTAGCTGGAATTATCTGAGACAACTGGTTCTTCTAGAAATGCTAATGTAGTTAGCATTAACTCTACAAATCTGAGTATCTTTTGAAATATATTCAAATATAGTCATTTTAAGCCATTATGTGAAAACATGTTGAATAACCAGAGTTACACATATATATCTCGTACTTATTTAACTTCAACTCTGAATTGCTTGAAATCATTTATCTCAACCAATGAAACAAGATGGGAAGAGCAGGGAAAAGCATGCAAAGCAGGATAAGAAATAATCCCAGGATCAAGCTACTTGTCTTAGCTAACAATTTAATGGATTCATCAATCTAGCCAACCTTCCATTAACTTGCTTTGTTCAGCATGTAAGTTTAAGATCCATAAGCCACTGCCACAAAGACATAAAAAGTTTGTGGGAATTATGAAAAAAGTTTATAAAACATCACAGGAATTCTGCAAATTTATCTATAAAGTCCTGTAGGAAGCCCACTCTAAGCACGCACACTTTTCCCCCTGCACAGGGTTTGGCAAACTATGATCCACACGATAAATCTGGCCCGGTGCCTGTTCTTGTAGAGTCCAAGAACTACGAATGGCTTTTACATTTTTAAATGGCAGAAAAAGAAATCAAAAGAAAAATAATACTCCTCCTGAGATGTGGAAATTAAATGAAATTCAGGTCTCGGTGTTCATAAACAAAGTTCTGTTGGAGCACAGCCACCTCCTTCATGCCATCTGTGGCTTCTGCGCTACAACGACTGAGGCAAGAAGTTGCAGTAGGACCATATGAAAGACTATATGCCCCCAAAATTGACTAGAACCTGCCCTATATTAAAAGTTGCTACAAATTTTCCTTGAAAATAATTGGCTTTTGCTATGCAGCTTTGCACAAGAGACTCCAGATGGTTTTAGTGAACACCATCTGAGCAACATAATAGAGAAATCATTGTATCTCATCACAGTTTTAAGCTAAAAGCCAGCATATCCTTGTGGCCTTTTGAAGAAAACCATGTACTTTAACAAATACAGTAGTTCTTCCATCACTTTATTATTTCCAATGAGGAAAGTTATTACTTGCCTTACTTCCTGTACCACTTAAGAAGCCCAAAATCTTCCGCTTATACACAAAACAGGCTACAATATATGTGTATCCTTTTCTTGAAAGGGAGAAAAGAAAGAAAATACCAGAGGACACAGGCAGAAGCTCATGGCCACTTCTTGGCCAAATTACCTAAGACATTAAGAGGAGTTTGCAATGTTATCTTTTGCCTTGGAATAAAGTCTTCAGTACGTTCTCCCTGCCCCAAGCTTTTTAGTTGAAAATTGTTCATACGTACAGAGAAGTGAATGACTAAGTCATTGGAAATCCTACAAACTTTTCCTAGGTTTATAATTAATAACATGCTCAGTTAATTTTGTGATGCTGTCTTTGTTTCCTCCATTTCTTTACCTGCATGACTTTTGGGTACTAACTGAATCTCTAGGTAAGAATCTGCAGAACACCACAACACTTTGCCCTGAACACTTTAACAATGGATACCGGGTAATAATTTTCAAGGAAATACAGATAAGAAACTATAGAAAGGGTATAAAAAATGAAATAGAAAAAAATCTTCCCTTTTCCCTCCCCATCAACATGTTTGTGGAAATACAGGCAACCTCTGAAACCCCAATAACACACGGAGTTATTAACACTGGAATGTTAGCCTCTGGAGACCACAGGAATAATCCGATTGGCATCATGATCATCAAAACAGACCAGGATGGCTTAGCCTCTCTGCCTCCCCAGCTGGGTGCCTTCTCCACAGGAACAGCTTCTGGCACTCACCTAAGGGCGGCAGCATGGTAGGTGTCTACATAATCAGAAATGAAGAGCTCTCGGTTCTTGATAACTGGGTCTGTAATGACAAGTTCTCTTCCAGAGTCTGTCAAAAAATTAATTCATTAAGAGGATATTAAAATTGAGTTTCCCAAAACAATTAGGAAAATGTTCCACACTTTTTCTTTCAGGGTCACCTCCCACTAAAGAAAGCAAAATAAATAACCAGGCCTGAGCAGCAAAACAGAGAAGAGGAATATTGTGTAATCAGAATAACAGAAACAAAGTGTGCCACTGGACGAGTTTTATACCCCTAACCCAAGTCCCCACAGTTTGCTGCAATGCATGAAGAGCAAAATTGCTTAGAAAAAGAAAAATGGGAAGAAACAACTATCACATTTCAGCAATCTAACAACTGCTAAATATTTAGTCATCCTGTTCATCTTATTTTTTTTATTGCTAAATAGTCCAGGATTGAGTGATATCAGTTTCCACAGAGAAGAATGACAAAGTTACTATTTTAAATAACAAACTATATACTTTAACTGCTTTAAGATGTTTTCATAGCTTCAAAGAAAAAATAAGATATGAAAGAACATCATTCTATTATTCTTCAAAACTATTTTTGATGACAGTTTGTTGAATTTAAAACCTATCACAACAGCAATGTGAAGAGCGAAGGGCACAGACATCAAAGAGAGAGCCAAGTCCTTGCCCGGCGGCTACCGCTTAGATCTGTGGCCTTGGCAACTTCCTCAGCATCTCTAAGCCTCAATATCCTCATCTGGAAGTAGGGAGTGACACATAATTAGTGGGCAACAAATGTGAATCAGGTCTTGTGCCCTCAAAAATCAATAAAAAGGAACTATTACATATCTGGACAAATGTAATATATATTTTATGCACATATTTCATGTGTTAATAAAGTTTCTGCTAGAAACTATAGTACCAAAGGAAGAAAAAATTAAAAAGATACTCTCAACAACCTTTCTATTGTTCTGAAAGTCCAGTGGCAGGCTGGATTCCAAAATATTCAGGAAAGCTTTGCTTTGAAAACTGAAGTTGAAAACCCTGAATACAGAGAAGTTCAATAATGTAAACTGTTGAAAGAGGAAAGAAATAAAATACAATTCTGTAGGACTTTAAGTATTATTACCTCCCACTAAGTGAGAAAAGAAATAAAAAATGAAATTATTGTCATGTCCGAAGAACAATTATTCCCAGTCTAAGAGGAAACACCATCAGTACATGCTCAGGTTGTTTCTTTTTTAAGCCAAAAAATAATGAGAGGACTCAGCAAAAACTGAATGCTCCAGTAATGTCCTTATTTATATGATACTTTTGTAGGAAATTATTTTCATAGTAGTTATCTCCACCTAATGAATGTTTTTGGAAAGAACGCTGCCCAAGAACTAAGCAAGTATAAGAAGCAAACCAGAAAGGCGTACTTACCATTTTCATTATGTCGATCCTGAACCAAATGCTGATACACAGAATCTGGAACTTCAGACTGACGGTAGTACCATTTGACGTTCATGAGTAGGTGGTCCCTCTTACTCTGAAAAGGAAAATCTAACAGCATTAGGAACAGGATTTCAGGTGCCCAGAGCTGCATACCACACCCATGAACAAAAGCCCTGGAAACAGGTGAACAGGCATAGAGTGAGACACACAATTACCACCAGGACCACAAAAGTACACAAGTCAATTATGAGTCAAATTTATTTTTTCTAAATCCCAGCCACAGCAGCCCTCTGACCAGATCCCTGAAAGCTGCTCATTTGGAGAAACAACGGAGACCAAACTTGAATCTCTAAACCTCCCCAGTTTGATTAATTCATTCAATGTTATATATTTTTATTTGGTATTAACTACATGAATACATCTTCCTATTTGAATTTTTAAATTATTATGGTGAATATTCATCGACTATATTCTTTCTAAATATTTATAAACACTGTGAAGCCATTAAAGGCAGTAAGTTAGAAAGAACTTACCCAACAAGGCCTGGCACAAAGTCATCTCTCCAGAGTTTGCCAACCCAGACTGAGTTACATTCTCTCTCTACTTGACTGCTACACTTAATTTGCATTATTGTTATATGGCAGACTAATAGAGCAAGCTATAAGTGCTGATGAAAGCACCCTGAGTCTATGGAGCACGGACCCTGTTTTACTTATCTTCGACTTTCCACACACACAAAAGTTACCGCTCTGGTTTATTTGTACCTAGATTTATGACTCCTAAGGATTAGGCTTCCACAAAGGCAGTAGAAAGTTTACCGGATTTTCCATGCAATACTACTCAATGACCAGAGAGTGGCAGCATTGCATCAAAAAAGCCTCCAGACTCTTAATTCCAGTGATGCAGAGGTAGATTCAAAGTAAACAGTTTTAAACAGATTTAAGTAGCTGAAATAGACACCATCTTCCTAAGTAGATCAGAAATTTGGTTAAAGATTAAACATCTACAAAGGGAGGTAGTAAGTGATTTCCCAGGGCACTAAACTAAAACTAGGTAATCCAGGATCCTAGTCCTGTCTGCAATCACTATAGCTGGGGGTGACCTTAGTGGAGTCACCAAGCCATGTGACAAGTGAAGGCACAGAACAAGATGATTTCTATGTTCACTTCCATCTTACATGCTTCTGCTTAGATTTCTTCCTCAGACAAAAGCAAGTAGACGAAATGGGGTTGGAGGTGTTTTCTCTACATCAACATACTGGCATTAGCTAACTTTACCATTCTAAAGAAGTTTTACAAATTAAAATGTCATCTTCCATGGAAGCTGACTGCTGTGACTAAGGAACAACAAAAGGCAGCACAGAATAAATCCCCTCTCCCAGTAAGGGCTACCAAAGCCACCTTGGCCAGACACAGAGGTGTGGCTCCAATGTCAACCAAAGGAAACTTCCATCTTCTTCCCACTATTCAGTAGTCAAAGATTCTGCTCAAAATCATAGAAAGTTAAAGGCAGAAGTGAGCTTGGAGATCATCTGGTTCAACACATACCACCTGACTTTGAATCATGGATTTGCAACTCAGCTTGTGACTTCAGGGAAGTGACTTTTCCAAGCCTCGATTTTCTCATATGTAAAATGAGGAAGAAAAAATAATAGTCTCTAAGAGGATTAAATGAATGAATATAAGTAGATCTCAATATATGTGGGATATTACTACCAGTTTTACAGATGAAAAGAGGCATAAAGCTATTAAGAGGCAGCTTATAAATTTGCTTTTCTCCAATTCAAAAGCATGCTTGTAATAGCAATACAAAAACAAATCATGTAGCAAATTAGGTGGAAGTATCTTCACTTTTGCAACAATTTGAGAAGCATATCAAGTATTTCTGACAAATATGCCTCATTATTGGCTAGAGATATAATTGTACGATTGCATAAAGGTCAGAGTGGTTATAAATGATACATTTTAAACAAAATGTGGTGGGAAGCTTCCTATGTGAAGGCACCCTGGGGTATATTTCTGAATACAGAGAAGAGCCCACTGGGAAGTAAATAATTTCTCACTATTTTATCTTTAAAGAGAGGAGAAGGAGACTGATTCTGATTCCAGGTGGTTGGAAACCACCAACCAGGAGCACCTCCAATCTGCTTAGTTGTAGAGGAGTGGTAGCTATGTGCAAAAAAAGGGGAGCAGCTGATTTGGGATTAAGTTATGGATTATTCCACACCCCTGACCTGGACTTCTTTGAAATGGGAGATTGTGTAAATTTAAGGAAATAAAAGTTTGACAGACTACGAACCCATCCCTACCTAGGTTTAGAAAAAAGCTGTCCTGATGGTGGGTGTCTGTCCTGATGTGGGTGTCTGTCCTGATGTGGGTGTCTGGTAGAAGAGGATTTCTAGAGCTTTGAATGTCAGCCAACGGGTTGAGAATTAATGAATTCAAAAGTCAGAACTGAAATTAAACATTCATACTGAGATAAGGAACAAAGATAAACTAGGGAGAAAGAAAGGCAACTGAGACAGGAAAAACAAATAGGAGGCTATTGCTGAAGGAATAATTTTTATCTACAGTGTAAAAACACAACCATCCCAAATATGAGATCCAAGTCAGAGATCTTTCCCGATTATTAATACAGTACTTTTACTGATTTAAACAGCCAATCTGAGTCTTTCCTAGGACCAGCCTTACTATCATCCTCTGGAAATCGGTTTTTAACGTAACATTAAAAAAATAAAGGAAGCACAGGGAGGTGGGGGTAGGAGAGAAGGAATAAGTGTTTACAAATTACCAACAAGACAGACTGGAGATTCCTTTACCCAATAGGGAGGAGGCCCCAAACCAGAATGGGAATGACAATCATTTTAAATTCACCTACATTACAGAGGAAAGACCTTCTTAGCCCCATAAATCGCCTGTCAGGTCTTGGCAGGCAGCATTAGGGCCCCCACAGAGCTCCCAACAGGCTACTCAAGTCCTTCTACTGTTATCGAATGTGATGGAGACCAGGCCAAAGACAACCTAACCAGGATATGAAGATGGATAACCATCAAATGAACAACCTCACAAAGTCACATTTTTAACTACTTAGTTCTTGAGATTTTACATTCCAAATAATGGAAGATCTAGATTCAAATTCAGGTGAAACCAGACCAAATTTGTTTTATAAAACCAGAATAGCCAATATGACTTTTCCAGAAACTTAGAGAGTAGAAGTGACTAACATCTGCATACTGTATGGCTTAAGAATATATCTTTTGAAGAAACTTTTCATTCATTTCCACAAGATAGTCACACCAAGGTTCACAGTGATGAGTATTAGAGGTTTACTGCAATATTCAGAAATGTCTACACAAACTCTGAATTGTAGTCAGGACACTGAGCCTAAGAGGGTAAACACCTACTCGGGACATCTGTATCAGAGGATCACAGTTATTCAACTTTGTGGATAAACACTAGAACCAACTGAGATCAATAGGAATGAAATTAGGTAGAAAATATCTTGCTATATTTCAAGCCACTACTCGACTTCTATAACATAAGATACCAGGAATGTAAGATTTTTTAGAAAACTATATATAAATATAGCTTCAACTACAGCTTTATAGCCATTACAGTTCAAAATGCCACAAAATATTACAGGAAAACCTAAGTGCCACCAGGCTAGCCAGGTCCACCCATCTGAGTTTCACTCTGACTCGGGTGCCAGGGCACCAGGGGAGATGCCTAGGCACTGACTACAAGTATCTTTCTCAAAGAGGTGAAAGGGTTCCAAGTATCTACTATAAATAAATACATTGTCATGCACAAAGCTTCCTAATATAGAGACATTAAGTAAATACTTTGTTTCCTTTTAACTAAGAGGGTGAACACAAGAAAATTTCTGGCTACTTTGTTGACTCAATGGCAACAATTCTTCTTTTGTCCTAAAATGCCCTTCTTTCCTCCAGCATCCTCAGGTTAAGGATGTAAGGAGGCCTGAAAGACCACCACTGGTAGGAGTCACCACCTACCCACACCTCCCAAGGTGATCACCTGACCTTCAAAAAGACTATGACTGTAGCACCTCTCCCATCTGGGGTCCACACTTCAAGTTTCTAACAGAATCCTGTTTAGTGGTGTGATGGTTAATTGTATGTGTGCAACCTGACTGCACTAAGAGATAGATGCCCAGATAACTGGTCTGGTCTGTAGGGGTGTCTCTGGAAGGGACAAGAATTTGACTCAGCACACTGGCCCTTGGATGTGGGCAGGCATCATCCAATCTGTTGGGGGCCCGAATGTAACAAAAAGGGGAAGAAAGGGCAAATCCTCTCTATTCTTGAGCTGGGATGTCCATCTTTTCCTGCCATCAGACATTGGAGTTCCTGGTTCTCGGGCTTCCGACTCAAGGAATTATGTCAGTGGCCGCTCAGTTCTCAGGTCTACGCACTTGAATGAATTACTACACCACCTGCTTTTCTGGTTTTTCAGCTTGCAAAGAGCAAACTATGGAACTTCTCAGCCTCCATTACCTCACGATACAATTCCTATTACACACACACACACACACACACACACACACACACACATACACACACACACACCTCTTACTGGTTCTATTTCTTTGAAGAACCCTGATTAATACTAAATAGCCACTAAACGGTTATCATTTTTTGGCATTTGCAAGTGGACAAAACCTGGCACTACACAGGGGTCTATTCGGAATGAGCATAATGGATTATCTCTTTAAAGATGAACAAATAAATGAAAGAAACAGAGACAACGAGCCCCATCCATTTGACCAAGCTGCTCACTGCCTTGCAACACTAGAATCAAGGTTACAACTCATTTTCCAAACCTGCGTCACTCAATCCAAAAAACTGCTTTCAAGAGACTGCACCAGTACCTGGGTCTGAAAGAAGACCTAAATCACCTTGCAACAGACGGTGACGCAACAAGGTGGAACTCTGGGAGGGCAGATAACTTTTAACAATCTTTACAACCAAAATGTACAATAACTGGTTACACACAAATTCCCAGAAAGATGATGAAAGTAACAATGTGCTGAAGCACAGGCTCTGATGATCAGAAATAATTTTCAAAATCACACTTCTTGATGATGTCTGATTTATTCAACAAAGTCCTAATTTTTTGGTTAATTGTCTTTACAGTTTACTTTGGACAAAATTCAATGAGTATTTTGGTAGAACCAGGAAGGTGCATGAAAACGAAATTATCTCTCAACTGCCCACTGTGGAGTCAAGACTTACTATGGCATATTCTACCTAGGATTTCACTGTGCATGAAAAAAAATTTTCAGACAACTAATTTCAGTGTTCGCAGTGGAGAGACCAAAGTTGAGTACAGGAACAGCCTTGAGAAAACTACTTCTTTTCTTGGCCTCTGTCGTCGGGTAAGACCCAGGGTCACTAGCAATACCTCCACTGTCCTTGTAACCTTAAACTAAGATTTATGTCACACACAGATAAGCTATATTTAAGAGGGGCCTTATTAGATGGGGACAGATACACCAACCCTAAAAACATTCCTATAATTTCCCACATGCATCCTGTTGATGTACTCCATCCTGACAAAATACTAAATGTTGGGTTCAGGATTTAAAAGATCCCATAGTGTTGATGAGGGCCAGGTTAGGAAGTTGAAATTTCACAGATAAATTAAGATCCTATACTTGGGTCCCCAAAATCTGTTGCTAGAAACCAACATAAAACCCCCCTAAAGCCAATATTTACAGCTATGGTTATATCTGGTAAATCCATAACCACAACTTTGCTGTTTGGCCCAAAAGATTTTCCTCATAAAGAAAGAGAAAAATAGCTGTTTGTAGGCAGCACCATAAGAAATTGCCAAATCTCCCTTAATCCCTACTAAATGGAATGAAACATTCCACTGATTTTTTTAAACCAAGCCCAAATACTATGAAGTTTGACTTTTTTGCAATACTTCTGGTTGCTGTTTAGTAGACGCAGCAGTTCCATTAATTCTGGAGGAGTTGATGACTTCTGGAGGAGGTAATGTTATACATGGCATGACCAGAATAGTTAGAGAGCTCCACACACATCAAGGATTGGGTCAGAGGCTGCCGCAGTAGTAAAAAGGAAGTTAAAGAAAGAGGTGGGGCCAGGGTGGGAGACTGAGTTGTCTGTGGACTTCCAAAATTCTCTAGAAGTTTCACAAATTAAACTATTTTATTTCAAAAATAAAAATGATAAACATATGATTAAAAATCCATCGCACGGATCTGGCTATTAAAAACTGATGATGCAACATCTTGCAGACTTCACTGAGCCCACGCGTGCTCCACAGAAGTCTTTCTCAAATGTGCCCCACCCGCTGAGGAGTACAAAGAACGTGCCTGTGTGGCTTTGCCTGTCAATATTTACTGTACTGGAAAACACTTTTTTTAACTTTAAAGATTTTCCCTAACTCATTTAACAATAACCCTATTACACATTAACATGAATAATTACAACAGATAACTCTAATTTTTAAAACAGAAAATTTAGAAAGTCAGTAATACTTATGTTTTCACAAATTTCTTTTATGGTTGACTTAAGAAAAACACTCTGATTCTGCTTTTCAATCTGTTGAGATATGTCGCACATCATTTTTCTTTTGTAAAACCCCACTGTAACGGGTGAGAGAACGAGAGTGAAAGAAGGCAAAGGGTGTCCCGGTGTCACTGTAATGGTAGGCTAACCTGACCCTGCAGACCCGTGAGTGATACCTGAGAGCAGGCTGGGAGAGACAGAGTAAACAAGCTGCATAAGGGGTCCTGGGTGCCATCCCTCCCTGACTGGCAGTTTCCACAATGTGAGCATATTCCCCAAACAGAACCATGACTGGGGATTTTAAAGCACATGTTCTTTCAGAAGTGAGATAGTGTTTTTAAAATAGATTTTATTTTTATCTATACAATCAGAGACATTTCAGTATTGAACAGGAAGTTAAGTTGTTGTTAATGAAAAGAAAATCTAGGTAAGAAGCCTCTTACATCAATTTAAGCTATTTTTCTTTCTAAAAATTGAGCTCATGATAGAGAAATACTGAAGGCTTGCTCAATGTATACCTGTTTAGTGAGTGTAGACCTATTCATATCGTTGTGGATTAATAATTATATAAATAGGTCTTATAAATTTATAAACAATTAGGTCTACACACACTAAACTCGTATACAGGGAGCAGAAAGCATGCATCCAGAAAATAGTCACCTCAGTAATGTTTAGCAATCTGCAATCCTAGGCAACTCTGCAGCCATTTCAAGACAGTGCCGCTTTGTACCTGAGACAACTGGCAACATGAAACAATATCAACTTTTAAGGAAAAAAAGACATTCGGCTGACAATACTACATTGAATCATCATCTTTTATAAAGATGAGCATACCTATTATATGTGAATCTAGAAATATTCCTCTCCTTCTAGGTGATAACTCATTTGTATCATTGCTTTCTGAATTATACTGCAAAACTGTACAGCTGGAAACACAGTAAAATGATATACCTTTTAGCAACATGAAGATTTTTAGAATTAAATATTTGCACTTTTAAGAAGTCCTAATACAGATTTGGAAATTATTGATTTAAATAAAATCAGCCTGCATAATAACAGGAATCCAACTATAGCTAGCAAACACTTTCAATTTGCCAATAAACATTCAAATAAGTTAGGTTAAAAAGGGAGTGGGCAGTAGGAACCTTGAAAAATTTACATCTTCCTATTTCATTCCTATGTAAACTAGTCTGTCTTGTTTTAAATATCTTATTTACTCTTCTCTCCTTTTGACTTACACCAAAACAAAGACTGTAACCTTTAAAACCTGTTAGTCTATTTATAACTGTTCCATCTACAAGCATTTTTCTAACACAAACATCCCCTGGTAGCTTATCTCAGTCCACATGCCAGACAACAAAGACCCTGGTCTGCTGGAGAGGAGGAGAGAGGGAAAGCAGGAAATGAGAAGGCTCAGTGAGTCCCCAGATAATCGATCAGGGTATTCAGTCAAGTGTGAGCTGAGCTGGGAAATGCTGCTTTGAAAAGAAAGAAAAATCAAAGAGCATATGACCAGAGCCACAATTCACTTCAAAATAGGTTAATTTTTGTCAAAAAGATTTCCCATCGCATTCAAACACTAACAGAATGTATATACATGTTAACACCTTTTGAAAGAAAACCCTTTTCTTTAAAAATCCTTTGTCCTCTATCCTGTTTCAGAAATCAGTTTTAACTTGTGGACTTTTTTTTGTTATTGTCTTGGCTCATCATTCCCCCCACCCCCTAAATCAGCTTTACTGAGGTATAATTTATACACAGTAAAATTAACCTATTTACAATTTCAATTAGTTTGACAAATATGTTGTGTAACTACCACCACAATCAGATAGGGAGCATTTCCATTCCCACAGAAAAACTAACTGCTTTTAGAATTGATGAATCTGCTCTGCTGAAAAGGTTTTTGTGCCAATGAACGCTGCAAAAACAACCTTCTAATCTAAATTCCTTCCATTTTAACATGCAGCCTAAGTGAATGTGGAGAAAAACAACTATGAGCTGAGATACTTTTTTCTCCTAGCTACTGCTGGGGATTGCTACATACAACAATTTCATGCTCTTTTAAAACCAAAGATAAAAAACTTCTGGGCTGAGACTATGTCATCCCCTAAAATTCCCAGAATACAGACAACAGTTACAGTGATTAAGAGCTAGGAAAATAAATTTTAAACATAATTTCAAGCTCTGGCTACTGTGGCTCAGTGGACTGAGCTCTGGCCCAGCAAACCAAAGGGTTTGCTGGTTTGATTCCTAGTCAGGGCACACGCCTGGGTTGTAGGCCAGGGCAAGGGGGGGGGGGGGGGGGAGGGCACCACAGCACACACAAGAGGCAACCACAGATTGATGATTCTCTCCCCCTCTCTCTCCCTCCCTTCACCTCTCTAAAAATAAATAAGTAAATAATCTTTAAAAGAATAATTTCAAGTTAGTTTTACAGTATATACTTTTCTCAAATCATGTACATGCCAACATTTAATGAGCTTCTATGAGCTGTCACACATTGTTCTGGAGATGGGCACTGAGGACCCAAGAGGTCAAAGGACAGGTTAAGTCCCACCCTTGACAGCATTTACATTCTGGAGGCACAGACCCTTTGCAACCTCTCCACCTCTGAAATGGTTAAGTGCTTTTTAAAAAAGCTATGAGCCACAAAATCTTCCTCTCAGTAATCACAGGATCCTAAGCACGGAACACTTTTTACACTGTTTAGTCTCTCTGGGTACTGCTTTCCTTAAAACCAGCAGTCTTCTCAAAGGCACCTGAGGATGGCAGGAAAACATATGCTGTGTGACTTGACTACTTCAGATGGACAGCGAAGGGCCTATATGCATGTACCAATTTCTCCATCTACCCCAACAAGGTTTTGTCTCTCAGCTAAGATGGAGCTCTGTTCATGGAAACCCCAAAGGTTCTTCTATCTTCTTTATCTGTACCAGTTTTCTTTTTAAATTTTATTATGAAACATCTCACAGACAGAAAGGTTTACAACTAATGTAACTATGTACTAAATATAGTTTTAAGAACAAAACATTAAAACCTGAACACACACCTGCACATTTCTTCTAGATAGGTCTCTATACTCCCCCAGTCCATGAAGATAACCTTGAATTTACTGCTTCTAATTCCCAGCCAGTTCTTTATGCATGGGATACATAAGGTATTGTTTGGCAGTTTTACCCTTTACATAAATGACATCACATTCTTTTGGTTCTCCTGCCCTCTACTTTGTTTATTCAGTATTATGCTTTACTTCATTCACTTTAAATATGTATTGCCTCTATGAACAATATGCCACAACTTATTCATAAATTTTCCTGTTGATAAACATTCGGCTCATTTCCAGTTTTTCACTATTCCAACTGCGGCTGCTAATAAGCATTCCTATTTGTGTTTGTGCAAGTTTGTTTCAGGTATGTAACATGTTTCTATTCAAATTATCTAATTACTCTGAATGTTTGGGGCCGCATGTAGCTACATTCTCAAGTTTACTGGTATAACACTGTTCATATTCTTCTGATCCACGGTTAGTGCCTGCAGGATCTACAGTGCTGTCCCAGTTTTGTTCTTCATATTGGTAACTTGATGCCATTTTCTTTCTTTTCTTTAACATCTTTACAGGAACTTAACAGTTTTAGTCATTTCGAAGGAACATTTTTTTTCTTGTTTGGTTGCTTTCTTCTCTCTTAGTACTTAATAAAGTTCCTTTTGAAAAGCCAAATCTGTCTCAGAAGTATAGAAGAAAAACAAGGAAAGGCTGTCCACTTTTTTGTTCTAATTTTACCTCAAGCTAGAAGTTTAAAAGGAAATAGATTACAGAGTATAGGTGTGACACTCATAAGGAACCCAAAGGGGGAAAATCTAAACACAACAGAGCAACTTTTAATGTTGCTGATTATCTTTAATGTACTTTGCTTGTTAACTAATTTGAGCTCTCATCTTCATTATTCCCTTCCTTTTCTTGGGTTTAATTTTAAGTTTTTAAAAAACTTCTTAATATAAATACTTAGACTATTAATTTTATCCAGACTTTTAAATATTCCCATATATATTTAAGGTTAAAAATTTACCTCTGAGCATAGCGTTAGCTATAACCTATAAATGTGATGTCATAATTTCATTAATCATTCATTGCAAAATATTTTCTAATTTCCATTGTGATTTCTTATTTGACCCACAGACTATTAAAAATTTATCACTTTAACTGCATACATTTGTGGATATTACAAGTAATCTTTCTTTTTTGTGTTTCCTAGCTTAATTCCACTTGGTCAGAAAACAATCTGTATTACTTCAATCCTCTAAAACATGTTAAGACTTACTTTAAAATCTAACATAGCCATTTCTAATAAATATCCCAAATGTATCTAAAAAATGTGTATTCTTCAGTTGTTGAGTATAGTGGTCTGTATAAGATAATTAACTCAATATTTTTCATTGTGCTGTTCAACATTCTATATCCTTATTGATTTGTAATTTAGCAGCTTGCACAATTACTGAAGTTGTTAAAATCTTTCTTACTGTAAAATATTTCTTATTGTCCATCAACAGTTTTAGTTCATTACATGAACTGCAGTATGTTCATGTAATGCATTACACACAGCAATTAAACAAATTACAACATACAAAAACAAGAATGCATCTCACAGACAACATGCTGAGCCAAAGAAACCGGACACAGATTAAGTGCATAGTGCACAGTGCAACTTCACATATACATTTCAAAGGCAGGTAGAACTAATCTATGCCTTACAAGCTCGAGAGCTCACAGCTGTGATTAACATGGGACTAGTGGCTGGGACAGGGCATGAGGTTGGATTTCTGAAGTTCTTATAGCATTTAAAAAAAATTTTAGCATTTTATGAGAACTGCCAGAGTATTTTATCTAATAAACTATATGGAAATGTACTGAACTGTATATCTACAATTTTTATTCACTCATGTACATATTAGACTTCAATAAAGATTTTTACAACTTTTCAAGTTAAAGTCTAATATACAAAAACTAAAATCTACACACCTATATGTTTAACGTATCCAGGGAAAGATATAAAAAAACTGGTAACAGTGGTGGCCTCTAAGGAGAAATGTGGAAGAGTCTGTTATATCAGCAAAAAAGAATGTACGCAAAGAATGACCGGGATATGTGAAAGACACACAGAAACCAGCCTGACAGTGCTCCTGCTGGCCAAATCTGGAACAATTTGAAAATCAAAATATGTAATAATAATGGATTATAATCCACCCAGTAAAATAGGAAACCATACATCTATGCTGCTGTACATAAAAGAATAAATTGTAGTTACTGAAGAACAGGACATTTTCATAGTCACAAAGCACCTTTCCACAAAAGAGTAATTATAAAGGATTAAAAAGTAACTTTACAGTACAGAAGCCTGGTAGACCCAATCTTAATCAGGTGATCAAAGTGAACACCAATAACAGAACAAAGAGAAAGAGAGTAATACACCTGCAACCAGACACAAGCAGAAGATCCCTAATCCAGTAATGAGGGAACACCATACAAATGCAAATTGAGGAACATTCTATAAAATAACTGGTCTGTAGATCTTCAAAAATAGCAAAGCCATGAAAGTCAAGGAAGACAGAATAACTGGTCCAAATACTAAAGGACTAAAGTTCCAAGGACTAAAGAAATATTATAACTAAATGCAACGCAAAATGAAAAAACTGCCTGAACATGTATAGGGTGTGAGTAATAATGTATCAATGCTAATTTTGACATATGATTGCTGAATTATGGGTTATATTTAAAAAATCTTGTCAGTAAGATATACACATTCAAGTGTCAAGAGGCCCCATTTGGTAATTTATTCTCAAATGATTCAGGAAAAAATAGTTCTTTGTGCTGTATTTGCAAATTTTCTGTAGTATTAAGTTTGATTAGATAAAAGATTGAGGACATAAATTTTAATTCCAATTTAAAGATACATAGTCATAGGCACTAATCACTAAAAATGGGTTTGACAAATTATTAGACTCAGAGCTGGCTACTATAATAAGTAAAACTAAAGTGACAAGTGATTGTAAGGATAAATGCATGCTATTGTCAGTTAAGAATTACTTTTAGAAATTTAATATATAATAAAGATGACATTTCAAAATAGTAGAGAAAGACAATTTATCATTTAATAACTGTTGAGATTACTGGTATGTCATCTGGAAAAAAATTAAGATGCATCCATACCTTACACTTTATACCAAAATAAACTGGAAACGAAAAGGACAAAGATTGAAGTGTGAAAAATAAAACCACAATGAGAAAAATGCAAATTAAAGTTACCCCAATAACATTGATCAGACTGATGGATATCAAAGTTGATTAACACTCTGATGGCTGAGCTGTGGGGAAAGAGACTCTCATTACTTTTTATACATAAAATGATAAAACCGTATGGAGGGCAAGTGGGCAATACACATGAAAGTTACACATATATTCACCAGCTTCTCCAGCAATACCACTAACAGCAATTTAATCTAGATATACACTTGCATATTCATAAAATAATATGAAGAAGTTGAATATGAACAATGACCATTAACACAGAATTAATTAAGTAAATTATGGAACATTTACATAATGGAATATTATTAGGTGTATATATACGTGTGTGTATTTATATACATATTTTTAAAACATTGATTTGTTTTTTATTTAAGATTTTTTAAATTTATTTATTTATAGGGAAAGGGAGGGAGAAAGAGAGGGAGAGAACATCAATGTGTAGCTGCCTCTTGCATGTCCCCTACCGGGGATCTGGCTCACAACCCAAACATATGTCCTGACTGGGAATTGAACAAGTGACTCTTTGGTTTGCAGGCTGGCACTCAACCTACTAAGCCACCCACACCTGTGGGTGGGGGGGTGTATTTTAAGGGGAGAGAAAATTTTCTCTATAATGATATACTGATATGGAAAGATACCCAACATATATTTGTTTTATTAGAATATATCTAGGTATATTTTATATCTAATAAAAATATATCTAAAATATATATTTATATATGTACTATATATATATAACTGTTTTTTAAAGAAGTTTTTTTGTTTTTAACATATATTCATTGTTAAGAGCAAGCTAAAGAATAGTGCACATAATTTGATAGCTGTTCATATTTGTTTATATAGCACCTTGGAAGAGCACATACGGTATGTAATAATGATTATCTACATGGGATAACATATGAAGAAAAGAACACAAACAAATAAAAGCCCAGGGATGGGAGGCAGACTTTTCAGTCCACCTTTTAAAAGTTTTTGATTTTTAAATCAGGTAAATGTATTACCTATTCAAACACTTTTTTTTTTTTTAAGTCACAGGCCTTTTCTTTGCCTCTCTCTCCCCTCCTCCCTCTCCCTCTCTCTTTCCCTCTCCACCCTGGCATCTTCTGCAGTTTTCTTTTTTACATTGCTAGTCTTTGCTGGATGATAGTGTCCAACTAACAGAGTTGGCACAGGCACCAACCAGATTGTTAGAGAATAAAATGAACAGGAACAAGTCTATTTAATTATAGCTGTTCATGCCAACAATCAGGTATGAAGTCTTTTACATCTTTAAGACTTCTAAGACTGGTAAGGCAAGTAAATATAAAGCAATCATATGTGTCCTGGACTACTTACAGAAGACATAGTCACACACTCCTTTTCCCCCATACATGCCATACCATCCTAATACAGACCCCCCACTTCAGAAGTGCTCACCTTGACAGTGTTGCTGAAATTAAAGAGGCACAGAGCCCTTAATCATGAAATCTAACGTCTCTTATTGAGTATAAGGTGTTCCACTCAATGCTACCTTATAAAAACAGCCATGAGATGAAAACAAAGCATTACTACCTCCTGTTCACCTTGTGATACACCACTGCAGCTGTGTACACACTTAAAAAGGAGAGAAAGATGTCATTAATAAGATGTAATTGAAACCTCTCCTGAAAGAAGGCAATGAGCACTATCTTTTATCCTAACAGTTTTTGTCTATGTTTGCTTTTTCCGCAAACTCCTTTTTGATTACAGGTTATGTCTTTTCCAAGAGGACTATCTGGCAGCAAATTGCTGACAAAGTACTGATGGCAGTCCTTCCGTACAGCTCATTAGCACTGCCACTGCAGCACTGCACACACTGGCATGACAAACCTCACACTCAGTGTCATGCACAACAGCCAAACAGTTACCTAACAACTGAGGGTATTACAAATACACTGAAGTAATCTCTGTTAATTAAATTCCATTATGGTTTCTACCTTCAAACCTAAAGCCAGCAACACTGAAATCAAGTGCCATCCCAGTTCCCTCAGATTTGCCATGAAATGTCACTTACACAGTTCACATCCAATTACAGAACACAACCAGCCACAGTATCTATCAGGTACATTAAAACAAGCAGAGCCCAGCAGTGGGGCTGTCAGAGCCATCACATGGCTTAAATGGATTTTTCACCTTTCAAACACCAAGGGGTCTTCTTCCCCAGAACATCTCCCTAAGGGGTTTGGCCTTTTAACAAAGAGCTACCCAAGTTGAAAGAAATATCTGAAAGGCAGGACATGTTGCAAAGCCCAGCTCGGAGCTAAGACATCTGCCCCTTGTGTTAAAATATAAAATAGTAAAAGATCCTTTATATGAAAAATAAATACACATTAAAAGAGACTTTAGTCAAGGCTAACAAAGATACAACGTTACATTAATACCTGCAGAGTCCTTGTTTTTGGCCAGTGTCCCACAGAAATCAGGAAGCCCTCCTGACCAGAATATCTATTAATTTCCCAGATTTTAAGTACAAAAATAACCTTTATTGAAGTCCCGGCTTAGAGCCCCAGAGCTAACCTGACCTCCAAGCACAAAGCTGTTACACTGCTGCCTCTTCCTCATGCACAGTAGCCAGGACCAGTGCCAGCAACTCCACAGGTTTGTGGAACAACCTGCTTGGGCTCTCTACCAGTCACCAAGGATCTTTAAAACACAGACCAAGATAACTCCCCCAATCCTCAAGTTCAGAAAAGCTTTTACCGTTAAAAGGACACACTAAAAACTCTTGACAATTAACACACAACACAGCCACCACTTACCTATGAGCAATATTACCATACTGTACCACTTGAGGGAGAAAACTACTACAAAGGGAGTTGTAGGAAATCATTTTCTATCTCTACCAATCTTATATCAAGTAGGCTCAGAGAGTTCTAATTGTACACGAATAATTATAGAGACATAAAATGAAAATAATGCCCAAGAAAATTTAATCTGATCACACAGATGAGGAGATAGAATCAACTGCTTAGGGAATTCATAGTGGCTACTGCCTCTTAGCATATATATACACACGTGTGTGTGTGTGTGCGTGTGTGTGTGTGTGTGTGTATCAACTTGCGATGGTAATCCACCTCAAACTGGATTCTAGAACAATGTTCTTAACTTTGGCTGAGACCTTCTTTCTCTAACAATAAAAATAAAATAGAAAGTGTGCACCATGCAAACTATTGCATACAATGTTTAAATGCTCAGGCTCCCAGTCTCAAAACCACTACACTGAGCACCACACTGTTACACGTGTCCATGTGCTGCCTTGTATCCTCACCCAACATGCCAAGAGAACCTAGTGTCTGCAGGAGCAATCACACAATCAGCTTCGTTCCCAGCTATCTGCAGGAGCTAAAAACAATGCCTTGCCCAGAGTAGACAGTCAAGGAACTGAATGAGTGGCAATAAAAAACAAAAATATGATATAACTGCCCCAAGCAACAAAACACTGAGTTGCCCTAAACACACAATTTATAATACAAAATTTTAAAACCCTTGCTTGGCCCTAACTCAGTGAACAATATGATGTTCCTACATATTAATTAAAGCCAGCTAGCTCCTCACCCACTTATAATATTATAAATCTAAGTGTTATCTGCCCTGATTGGTGTAGCTTAGTGGATTGATCATGGGCCTATGAACCAAAGGGTTGCCAGTTCAATTCCCAGTCAGGGAACATGCCTAGGTTGTGGGCCAGGTCCCCAGTAGGGGGCACGTGAGGGGCGACCACACAGTGATGTTTCTCTCCCTCTCTTTCTCCTTCCCTTCCCCTCTCTTTAAAAATAAATAAATAATTTTTAAAAAAAAGAATGTTATAAATAGTGTTATCCTATCAAAATGAGGCCCTAACCCTCTGAGCAAATCATGCTAAGGGTAGATTATCCTGAGGCAGCTCATGAAATACATGCCAGCTCCAATAGTTAGTTTTAAATAAACCTGTTAGATCTAAATAAACTTGAAATAAATTCATAATTTAGGTTTTTCATTTCTGTACAGTATGTGTAAATCTGTCTATGATACCACAAACCCAGATTCAGCTATTATACAATTCATTACTGTGCCTACATAATAGAAGCAAAGAAATAACTATTGTCCTTCACAATAAGAAGAAAATACCATGACATTCCTTAGCCTCCTTCCCCGAAGTACAATAAATGGAATCAAACTGTACATTAGTTGATACAGCCATCATATTCCAATGTGTAGCTTGTACTACCTTTATATCATACAGATATGAAATAGCCAAAATTAGATAAAAATTATGGAACATATTTTAAAAAATACAAAGAATCATTTTTAATAACAGTTCACAAAAATTACCATGTTATAATAAAATTTCTCCAAAATGGAAGCTTCTTACATAGCAGAAATTCACTGTCTTTCTTTGGTGGTGGTCAGTAGGTACATCTAGTCCTTGAAGCTGACTGGTCTGGCTAAATTCCTCCAACTGACCTGCCAACGGCAGTCAAGACTCAACTACAAGAGGAGGGTTTACGCAGCCCATATGGTGGGCACACCTCAAGTACCCAGCTTGGGCCTTGGGGAGGCTGTGCCACTGGACCATATGTGACACTTACTACATTAGGCCACATGACCAAGACAGGGAGTCACAGCACCTCTAATACATAGAAGCATAGCCCAAATGACACAACAGAACAAAACTCCAAAAAATAAAAATAAAAAAAACCAAAATAGAGATGCGCACTTTACTAGATGCAGAGTTCAAAACACTGGTTCTAAGGATGTTCTGTGAACTTAGTGAGGACCTCGGTAGCATAGAAAAGAGCATGGAAACAACAACAAAAAAGACCTAGTTAGAAATGAAGGATATACAAACTGAAATTAAGAATAATTTACAGGGAATCAATAGCACAGTGGATGAAGACAAGAATAAAACCAGAAATTTAGAATATAAGGAAGCAAAAAAAAAAAAAAAAAAAACAATCAGAACAAGAAGAAAAAAGAATCCCCAACAAATGAGGATAGTGTAAGGAATCTCTGGGACAACTTTAAGCATTTCAACATTCACATCATAGGGGTGCCAGAAGAATAGAGAACAAGAAATTGAAAAGCTATTTCAAAAATAATGACAAAATTTCACTAACTTGGTGAAGAAAACAGACATACAAGTCTAAGAAGCACAGAGAATCCCAAACAAGATGAACTCGAGAGGCTCACACTAAAATATATCATCATTAAAATGTCAAAGGTTAAAAACAAAGAGAGAATCTTAAAAACAGCAAGAGAAAACCAGTTAGTTACCAAGAAGGGAGCTCCCATAAGACTGTCAGCTGATTTCTCAAGAGAAACTTGCAGGCCAGAAAGGATTGGCAAGAAATATTCGAAGTGATGAAAAGCAAGAACCTACAACCAAGATTACTCTACCCATCAAAGCTACTTAGAATCAAAAGACAGATAAAGAGCGTCCCAGACCAGAAAATGCTAAAGGAGTTCATCACCACCATACTAGTATCTATTAATAATTGATCCTAAAAAAAATAAATGAATGAGCAGAAAAGAAACACAATCATAAATACAGACAAAATTTTGACGACTGCCAAATGTGAGGAGGGTTGGGGGGGGAGGGTGAAATAGGTAAAGGGATTAAAAAATTGTTTGTTACAGAACAGTCATGGTTATGTAAAGTACAGCACAGGGAATACAGCACAGGGACTGCCTGAGGGAGAAAGGGGTCTGGGCAGAGCAGACAGACAGGGAAACATTGAGACAACTGTAATAGCATAAACAATATAATATGTATAATTTAAATTCAAATTTAAAAAAATAAAAACAAAGACTAAAAATCTGGCCACATTTATATTCCACTTTTCCTGAGGGAGGCAAGATATAAAACAGCCCCTCACTCACAGCACTTCCCAAAATAAATACTGCCACACTATTTTCTTGTAAATATATTTGAACAAACTCTTAAAGAGTCTGTGATTTTCCACAACAAAAATGTATGCTACATAAAACATAAACTCAGAGATCATCATAAAATAAAGTCTTCCCAATTAGTACTGGGAAAGTATTATCTAGGTATAATGGCCCCCTTCTTGTAAAAAAGGACACATTCATAAAGTGGGCTATGTAATAAACATATAAAATTTATAAATAAATGATCTTCATTCATAATTTTTTATATAAACTTTCAACAAAGGAGCTAGAAGATGAAAACCAGAACACAGAGGAATTCACACTAGGTTGTATATGTAGGCGCTAGCATCTTCTAGAGGCTGACTATAATACAGCAAAATAAAAAAGCTAAAAACTAACCAAATATAAATACTAAATGGAAAGACAATTAACATGACAGATGATGTCAAGGAATGTGGCAAGATCTCCTCTTTGAAGTTCATCATCCTATCACAGGGCCATAGATAATAACCTCTTGTGGGGGATAATGCGTAGGTAAATTAGTATCAGCTATTAATAGGTATCCTAAACATCTAGGAAAAAAATTCATGAATAATTGAGGGGATTCAAACAGTAGCATAACCATACGGACTTTAATCATACTTACTGCATAACTGATCCATTTACTTTATCTTATGTACTACAATGAAGCCAGCTAGATTACTAGCAAAACCAAATGTAAAACCTTTAACTTCTATTCTAATATATTGCATAATAAAATTAAAATACACATACAATTTGGATTAAATAAAAAAAGATGAAATCTTACATTTTTCATCAGCAGTGGATTTTTTTAACTTGGGGTATAATTTATATATAGTGAAAAGCAGAGATTTTAGGTACACTACTGAATTAATTTTTATAAAGACATATATATATATACCCCTTTAAAATCCAAACACACATTCATCACTCCATGAAGTTCTCTCAAGCATTCTCCCATTCAATCTCTACTCTGTACAAAGAACCACTATTCTGATTTCTATCATAGAGACTAGGATAGATCTATTTAAACTGTTAAGAAATTGTCAAACTGTTGAAATGGCGACAGTGTTTTCACCCCCAACAGCAGAGCATGAAGAGTTCTTCCTTGCCCTGACTGGTGTGGGTCAGTTGGTTGGGTGTCGTCCTGCAGAGCAGAAGGTTGCTGATTCAATTCCTGGTCAGGGTACATGCCTAGGTTGGAGGTTCAGTTCCCAGTAGGGGCAGGTACAAGAGGCAACTAAATCAATGCTTCTCTCCCTCTCTTTCTCCCTTCCTTCCCCTTCTCTGAAAAATAAATAAGCTCTTAAAAAAAAAAGAGTTCCTTGCCAGAGTGGGCTTCCTCACAACCACCAGGGTAATCGGTGGTGCCCCTTCTGCTGTTAGTGGTATTTAATGTAGCTTTAATTTTCATTTTCCTGATGACTAATCAAATTGAGCACTTTTTCATGGGCTTGAAAGAAGAAACATTCCTGAACCTTCTTCCATAGTGTCTCTGTTCAAGTCTCTCTGTCCATTTTTTAAAAGTAAGTTGTCTTATTATTGACTTGTGCCAGTTCTGTTTGTTTGCTTTGAGTTTTTAAAAATGTATTCTGGCCCTGGCTGGTGTAGCTCAGTGGATTGAGCACGGGCCTGTGAAGCAAAGGGTTGCTGGTTCGATTCCCAGTCAGGGCACATGCCTGGGTTGCAGGCCAGGTCCCCAGTAGAGGACACATGAGAGGCAACCACACATTGATGTTTCTCTCCCTCTCTTTCTCTCTCCTTTCCCCTTTCTCTAAAAATAAATAAACAAAATATTTTTAAAAAATAAAAAATAATTAAAAAATAAAATAAAAATAAATTCTGAATTCAATGCCCTAGCTGGTGTAGTTCAGTGGACTGAGTGCGGGCCTGAGAACCAGAGGATCACAGTCTGATTCCCAGTCAGGGCACATGCCTAGGTTGCAGGCCAGTTCCCAGCAGGGGACGTACAAGAGGCAACCATACATTGATGTTTCTCTCCCTCTCTCCTTTCCTTAACCCTCTAAAGATAAATAAAATTTTTAAAAAATGTATTCTGAATTCAATTATTTTCTCAAATGTGTCGTAGCATTTTTTTCACAGTCTGAAACTTCTCTATGACTATTCTTAACAATGTCTTTTGATAAATTCCTTGTTTGTTTGTTGTTTTACAGTAAGTACTTTCTGTCTCCCTCTAAGAAATCTTTCTCTACATCAAGGTTGGAAAGACATGCTCCTGTTTTCTTTCCGAAGGTTTATAATTATACCTTATATTTAGAGGTCAATGATCCACCTCAAATTAATTCTTATATATGGTGTGAGGTGGGGATGTGTTTTGCCTTTTATTTTTGTCATACAGATATCCAGTTATTCCAGCCTATTTGTTGAAAAGTTTCCTTTTCCCATTGAAAATAACTTGATAGTATCTACACTGATTCATTTAAGTTTACATTTAAGAAATAAAAAATACATATTAGCCCATGACATCTCTGGCCTCTGAATCTTATTTTGTATATTGACAATATTGAAAAGTATTATTTGCTCTTATTAACACACATTATATTTATATGAAATAAATAGTAATACTGACCCAATGATTACATATTTTGAGATTTTTTTCCCATCTGATTTATAGAATTTCATTTCATAAATACATACTTATTTGATATGTATGCACATATACTACACTGTTGTCATGCTTGTAATGACTACCATTTATGTTTGTGGAACCTGTGAGATTTCAGCTATCATTGCTAACTGATATATAACATTACATAAATGTATATATCAGAAATAATCAGACCTGGGTGTGGCTCACTAGATTGAGTGCCAGCCTTCGAACCAAAGTGTCACGGGTGCAATTCCCAGTCAGGGAACATGCCTGGGGTTGTAGGCCAGGTCCTCAGGAAGGGGCACGCGAGAGGCAACTACATATTGATGTTTTTCTCCCTCCCTCTCCCCCCGCTCTACAAATCAATAAATAAATTTTTTTAAAAATAAAAAGAAAGAAAGAATCATACAAAACAAAACAATTCCTCCAGTCTCAAACCCCATTCACCAAAACCCGGTTGCTCCTTTGGCTCAAAGTAAAATTTTCCTAAAGAGTCTACATTATTTAAGTTACCTTGTAAGGGATACACGAACAGGGAACACACAAAGCCCTAGGACACACACTATGGGAGCGAGATGAAGGGACAATCGCATAGTCTCATTGTCAAGGTGAAATCTCACAGGCCAATCTCAGTGGATACTGTTTAAGTAACTAGGGCCAGGAAAGACTCTTGCATGCCTGAACCTGGCACAGGAAAAAAATTTAGAAGCAAACCGAGTATCTGTGTGCCTGACACGGGCTGGACCAATATGTGGAGAACTCACTGAGGTCAGGAAACAAAACCCAATGAAATAATTTGCTCCTCTGGTCTTGGGTTCTATACTTATCTCTCCCTCGGGGTTTGTACAGGAACACTGCCAACCGTAACAAGTAGCAGGTCACAATTTAAGAATTCACATGCTTGTGGTCCTGGGGCTTAATAGAAAAATTTTCAATAAAAAACTAACATACTAGAAATTCTGAGAGGATGGCAGTGATGGCAGCAGAATTTATGGATCTTCCTAAATCCCCACATAAAAACAGATCAACTCCAGAATCAAACCTAACTCCTGCTGACAATACAACAAAAGGAGGAAACAATACAAGAAAAGTAGCTTAGGAAAACCCAAAATACAGGCAGATGGGAAGGCATAAACCACTAATATCCATATACTGATGGTTACGAGTATCTGTAGAGGAAAACAGAAGAAATGGGGTGTCCCACATACCTAGGATCAGTACAATCTCAAAACAGTTAACAAGCAATGAGGTGGGCCAATGTGCTAAAAGCACTGGAGACTGCAGGGATTCGATCCATGCAGATGGCAGGTCAGCATGAAGAAGCCAGATAAGGCTAAGTAGTAAGCATTTATGAATTCTAAAATGCTCCCTTCCGAGATAAGACCCCATAAGAGAGGAGCAACTATGGTAATGGAGCATGAATTGAGCAAAATAAGAACAACAGAGAAAAGGTAAATGAAAATCAAAATGAAAATACAGGAAACAGAGTCAGGAAATCACAGAATGCAAGTGTTATATTTTTACCATTACATGACAATGGAAAAGGGGGCTTTTGTTAAATTAAAAGACTACTCTGAATGTCACCTCCTTCTAAAAGTTTATAAGAATTAAATTCACATAAAAACAACCAAAAGAAAAAAACTACTGAGGTTAAATAAACCTCTTAAATGTTACAAATAGGAAAAAAAGAGGCAGAATAACAGCCCTACGGACAATGAAAGCACAGCAAAAACATAATGTACTGCTTCAAAACGAGCTAAGAGATATTATTAAATAATGATACAAGACATGAGAGACCTGTATAAACCAAGACACAGGAAAACTCAGAAATGAAATATCATACAAAGAACATTTTAGAAATACTGAACTAGAAGGAGTACAAAAGGGTAATAAACTCAGCTAAAAAATATCTTACAAGAAATAAAAGGTGAGAAGAAAACTTAAAAGTTAAAAAAAAAAAAGGATTCATGACAAAGTGACAAATACTAGATAGGCAAGAAACAACTAACATACAGATAATAAAAGCTCCTGAAAGAACAAATACTAAAAACTATAATTTGAGGAAATTTCCAGAAATAAAAAGATTTTCGACTTCATACTTCAAGAGCACACTGTATAGCAAGGGGGATCCCCCCAAAATTGAATTTATAAAAAAATTGTTATTTATTCTTCTATGTTTAAACATCAGTCACCTTCAAAGTACTATTTAATCCAATACATCTATCAAGACATTTTTTCCCACTGCTCAAAACAGTTTTTGAACTTGATTTTGATGCCTTCTAGTGCTTCTGACATCTTTTTTGTTTGTTTCACCTCTTCCACATAGGTAAAATGTTGCCCTTTGAGAACTTTTTTCATGGGAGGTTGGAGGAGCGTGCAGCTCAGGGCCACATCAGGTAAATAGGAAGGGTGGGGCACAGGGGCCATGCTGTTTTTTAATTCAAAAACTCCTGAACACTTAGCGCCATGCAGGCAGGTATTCTCATAAATCACCCATTGGGAAATGGACAAATGCGTTGAAAGAGTCTTTGGAAAAAAAGTCAATGAAGCCAAATGCAGCCTCTCACAACAACTCCAGCTGGTACACTGATAACAGTGGATTTCTAGAAAACTCACCAGTAGGGGAAGCCTGTACGATAAGGTGCTACACTCCAAAAGATAACTCTGGTTTTAGGGGTGATCCTCCCTCATATTTTATCATGCCGTTCCAGAGAACCAATATTAAGACATATTCTACTAAAATTATGGGACTTTGGTTCTGGCTGGTGTGCCTCAGTGGACTGAGCGTTAGCCTGAAAACCAAAGGGTTGCTGGTTTGATTCCAGGCTGGGGCACATGCCTGGGTTACAAGTCAGCTCCCCAGTAGGGGGTGTGTGAAGGGCAACCACACATTGATGTTTTCCTCCCTCTCTCCCTCCCTTCCCCTTTAAAAAAATAAATAAAACATTAAAAAATAATAACAAATAAACCTATTGAAATTTGAATGAAAAATAATTCTTTGGGCATGTAGGCAAAAATAATATGTGAATTATAGGAAAAGGTAATTAGATCACCAACAGACTGACAGCAATGCTTTACACCAGAGGAAAACGCAGTTGCATATTTAAGGCACCCAAGAACAGAAAACATGGCGTGGCGACTATCCTTAATATTACTGTACTGCATGTTTGAAATTTGCTAACAGAGTAGATTTCAAAGATTCTCACCACAAGAAAAAAAATTCTGCAACTGCGTGTATGCTGATGAAGGTTAATGAGACTTACTGTGGTCATCATTTAGCAATATACAAAAATATCAAATTATTATGTTTTACACCTGAAAATAATATAATGTTGTATGTCAATATACTTAAATTTAAAAAAACATGAGTCAGCAAATCTGACTGACACTCAAGTAATTCTAAGGGCACAAACAACCTATTACAAGTATTCGAGAAGTCAGGAAATATATTTGTATGAGCCCTTTCTAAGGAATCTACTAGAAAACAAACTTCAGACAACTAAAATAACTAAAAATTCTACATAAGGACTAGTGGTAAAGATTAAATATTAACAGCACATCCTTGAATAATGTTGTTTCATTCAACACTGATTCATTATAACTTTGAAATGATGCCATAGAAGTTTAACTCTGATTTATATCAGTTAACCTATGGTAAAACTGGTTTTGTTACATGTTTCACTTAAGTCACAGAACCTATTGACAATGAGGACTTACTGTAATTACCTAAAGAACTAAGACTAAATGAGGGTTCAATAGAAGCGACTATAGCGTGTAATGGCTGTGTAATCTCAAAATGTTCAGTACTGTCATCTAAAACAAGGACAGAGAGAATAGGGAGAATGCCAACAAAACTTTATTTTAACTCTTTTCAGTAATCGTAAGTGGTGGTGGCAGTACTGATGTTGCTGACCTGAGACTGCTGTACACGTCAGGTGAGAGGAAGGACATAATTATGAGATATTCTCATTCTGTCTCTCCCGTGTCTCAGATAACAGGGCATCTCTGTGTGGGGAAAAAATATATACAAATAGAATATAGATGAGGTTAAATAAAAACTCTATAATCCTGAATTTGAATTAGAAATGTGGGTATCACTTATATGGCATAATAGATCATATTTTCTAGCTCTGTCCATTGAAATTTTATAATTATTCATGTAATTAATATATAATCAAAAGATCTAGGAATAATGGCCAACCCAGTAGCATGAGACCCAAACAACCCAGATTGTGCTCCTGAAATATTTCTTACTAAAAGAAACCAGGGAGTTTCTAGAAGAAATGCTGGTTCCAGGTCTGCTATAGGAAATGTACAAGATGAACATGAAGCATCCAGACACACAGAAGACAAGGACACTATCAGATCACTAGGGTCAAACAGAACTCAGAAGCCATTTGAAGAGGCTCCCAGCAGCCACTTGGAGCAATCTGAGTTCAATAACAATTAAAAATTGCAACCATTTGAAACCCTTCAAATATGTTTAGAGGTACCCAATGCATTATTTGAAAATTGAGTCAACAGCCCTTACCAGAGAGATTCAGATGGTTGAGTATTGTCCCGCAATGTGAAAGGCTATTGGTTTGATTCCAGGTTAGGGTGCATGCTTGGGTTGCGGGTTCAGTCCACAGTCAGGGAGCATACAAGAGGCAACACATTAAAGTTTCTCTTGCACATCGATGTTTCTCCCTCTCTCTCCTTCCCTTCCACTCTAAAGTAAATTATCTTTAAAAAAAACTGAGCAAATAAAGAAAAAGAATTAAGCCTTTACCCCGCGTTTCCTAACTACACTATAAAATTGGGTAACCAAATAATAGATAACAGGAAGCACTGCCATATAAAATTATTCTAGCTAATAAATGAAAGCAAAATAATAGAATTAGAATCTCATTTCCAATTCCCAAGAAGTAATAGTACAGATGATAACATCAAAAAGAACCAAAACCAGACATAACGTGCCTCCTGGTAAAAGTATACTACACCATCTGTAATCTTGTCCACATGGACCAGACTCAAGTCTGACCAAACCTCCGGATCCAGCTGCGAATGTGCAGGAAATAGAGAACCGAGGCACACCTGTAACTGCACTGCACCATCTGTAACACCCACGCTGCAGGAGACTCTCCAAAGGGTTCTTCAATGAACAAAGTAGTTTAAAAAAGTAAAGAGACGAAGGGTAAAAGTCTATGGATTATAACTGACTTGAAAGACATATCATAGGTAAAACTAAACCACAGTGTCCAGATAGTGACATTTGGGAGATAAAACTAAAGAGGTCATAAAGAAATGATTACTTTAGACTTCTGCCAAGATGGAGGCGTAGGTGGAAGCACTGTACCTTCTCACACAACCAAGTTTAAAAACAACAAAGTTTTAGCAACAAAAACGCAGCCAAACCACAGAAAATTGAACTATATGGAAGTCTGACAACAACGAACCCTTCAGCCAAACCGGTAAGAGAGGCAGAGCCAGCAGCAGAGCGGGGTCAGCAGGAAAGACCCACCAGGCCGACCAGGGCGCGACCCAGGTGCGCCAGCAGCTGTGGGCGGATCCCAGGTGTCGAGGAGCGGGTGGACCCACTGAGGGTGCAAGGCAGTGGTCTCACTGAGGGCTGACCATGGTCACACATTCGCATGCAGATAAACTGGTGAATGAGTGAGTGGCGAGACAGACTGTGCAGGCCCCAGTGGCGGGAAGCGGCAGAAGGGACCGCCATTGTCCCTCTCTGACCCCGCCCCCACATACAGCATCACAAACCAGCAACTTGGGTGACCCCACCCTGGTGAACATTTAAGGTGCCTCTCCTCATACATAACAGGCATGAACAGATCAAAACACGGCTCAAGAACAACTCAGAGCCCCAGAGCTGATAAATCTAAGCGATGAAGAAATAGCCAAACTTTCAGAGGCAGAGTTCAAAACACTGGTGATCAGGATGCTCACAGAACTGGTTGATTTTAGTCACAAATTAGAGGAACATATGAAGGATAAACTAATTGAAATGAAGGGAAATGCACAGGAAACCAATAGTAATGGAAAGGAAACTGGGACTCAAATCAAGGGAGTGGACCAGAAGGAGGATAAAAATGACCAAACAGAAAAGAATGAAGAAACAAGAATTCAAAAAATGAGGAGAGGCTTAGGAACCTCCAGGACATCTTTAAACGCTCCAACATCTGAATTATAGGGGTACCAGAAGGGGAAGAGGAACAGCCATGAGTGGAAAACTTATTTGAACAAATAATAAAGGAGAACTTCCCCAATCTGGCAAAGCAATAGACTTCCAGGAAATCCAGGAAGCTCAGAGAGTCCCAAAGAAGTTGGACCCAAGAAGGAACACACCAAGGCACATCATCATTATATTAGCCAAGATTAAAATGAAGGAGAGAATCCTAGAAGCAGCAAGAGAGAAGGGGACAGTCACCTACAAAGGAGTTCCCATCAGACTGTCAGCTGATTTCTCAAAAGAGACCTTATAGGCAAGAAGGGGCTGGAAAGTATTCCAAGTCATGAAATCCAAAGACCTACATCCAAGACTGATCTATCCAGCAAAACTTTCATTTAGAATGAAAGGGCAGATAAAGTGCTTCTCAGATAAGGTCAAATTCAAGGAGTTCATCATCACCAAGCCCTTATTATATGAAATGTTAAAGGGACTGATTTAAGAAAAAGAAGATAAAAAAAGATGAACAGTGAAAGGACAGCAAACTCAGTTATTAACCACCACACCTAAAACAAAAGCAAACTAAGAGGACAGCTAGATCAGGAGCAGAACCATAGAAATGAAGATCACCTTGAGGGTTAGTAACAGGGGAGTGGGAGAAGGAGAAGGTATAGAAAATAAGTTACATAGATGGTAGGTAGAAAATAAATAAGCGGGAGGGCAAGAATAGTATAGAAAATACAGAATCTGAAGAACTTAAGACATGTGGTCATAAACTAAAGGGGGGAATGGTGGGGGAGGGGGTGTGCAGAGTGGACGGGAATGAAGGGGGAAATAGAACTGTAATGATATAATTAATAAAATATATTTAAAAAAAGAAATGATTATAAGTCAGGAGAGTAGTTAATTTTGTAGGGAAGGGAGAGGCTGTCATTGCAGAGAAGCTGGAAGATGGCTGAAAAGTCCTGTTTCTTGACTGGGAAGGTAATTACATGGTACAGTAATTCATTAAGCTATACATACACTTTGTGTGGTTGTTTACATTTGTGCTTTACAATAAGGAGATTTTTTTTTTTAAAGGAAAAGACTAATAGCATACATCACCTACAGAAGAACAGGTATCAACTACAGTTCTGGTAACCAGAGAAGAAAACTCAGAAGAAGTTTTCTCATCCTCAGAAGAGGATGTTCCACCTAGTAGACAAGTCTCATGATAAAGGTAAATAAACTTCATGCCTCAGACAGATTTCAGCTGGAGACCAGATGCCACAGATGCACTATACACAGCAGCGTTCACATATTACAGTGTTCACATATTTATACATTTCATAATTATGTAGTTTCTAGTCAAAAGACAAAATAGCAACCAAACCAAAAGAACTAAATTAGAAAATGTATGTAAGAAAATGGAGAAAAGATAGAAGAAAGCAGCTGGAATTGTCACAAGATTCTACAAAAGGAACTGTGGGCAGCTGCTTAGCACATACTAAACTATCTCTTCCTACTCTGGATTGACCAAAATGACATACTTGCAGTAAAAAATATAGGGCAGGGAACTAAAATTTAAGGACAAGTTTGAAATATAGACAAGTAAGACAAAACTTATGACAGAACTAGCGTTAAATTATCTTCTTACACATAATGAATGTCACGGCTTCCGGTGATAGAACAAATATGTCTTCCCAGTTTCAGTCTCAAAACCTCAGGGCCCCTCATCTCCTTCCCTCACCGTCTAACAGAGTCAATGATCAAAAAAGCCTGGACATCCTGTCTCCAGCGTCTTGCTCATCTGTTCTCTTTGGAACACCTTATAGGAAAAAAGCACAGGCTAGGTTCAAAATCTGACTCAATATGCTATATACTACACTATATGATACTAGGAAAGTTACTTAACTTTTCTGAGCTGCCATTCAAAACTCTAAAAAATCAGAATCACTGCTGCATACCCTTATAAGGAAACACTACAAGAATCCTCAGTGAATATTACACATCATACCTCAAATTATTCCACTGAATTCTAACTGTTCCCTACCTACAATACAGACTGGTTGAAAACAAGGACTTATATTTTTGTTGCCCAGCAGATAAATGTTGCTTCATAACTACAAGTTTCCCTCTTCCCCTCCAACTCCTCACTAATAGCAACCCAGATCAGGCCCTCACTCTGGTTCATCTGAGCTATTTTAGTAGCTTCCTAATGACTTCTATGTTCAACCCAATTTTCTAAAACCATAGTCTGATCATGTACTCATCCATCCATGGTTCCCCAATGGCTAACAAATAAAATCTAATTTCTCAGCATGGCTTTCAGGGTTAGGCATCTCTTTCCAAGTTCTACCACAGACTATTCCCTTCACCAAACCGAGCTAGATTGTGATATTCAACAAAAATATTCTGCCTCTATCCTTTGTCTCAAAAGGGTCTCTGTTCTCCAGTCAAAATTCTTCCGAACCTTCAAGGCCCAGCTCAAAGCTGCCACTTCGGGGCGCCCCAGGCCAATCCCTCCTTTTCCTTTGAAAGCAGTCACACTTCTCCATGCCCACATTCTCTGCCAAGTATGTAGTGACTCCTGACAGGCATGTCTCATCCCTCCTACTTGTCTTGAACCCCCTGAGTACAGAGGCCACATTTTATTCCTATTTTTACATTCAACAAGTATTTATTAAGCTCCTTCTATGTGTCAGGCATTGTAATGCCCTGGAGCTACTACAACACATAAAATGGGCAAACATCCCCTTCCCTGCATGGGGAGCTGGTCATTCTTGAGGGGGAGAGTGATTCACATCTCCTTCCTTCTACACAATGGACTTACTATTATGCTTCATTTAATGAGTGTTGGCTGAACTGTACAGAAATATTTAAAAAAACAATGAATACATTGGAGTAATTTAAAATAAGCCACTGAAAACCCTCATTTAAACTCCAACCTGCAAATCTGGCATATTCTAATACTTCTCTTTCAGAAATATGCCAGTATCTTTTAAAATTCATCAAAAGTCCCTAAAAGGTACTGAGACTAAAGAAGTCCCCAAACCACCTTTTTACAACCCCTTCTAAAGGCAAGTGCCCTTTCCAGTCTCTCTGAGTGGCCGTGCTTTGTTTCATGTGACTGTGGCCCAGAGCCTACAGCTGACTGTACCAAGTGTTACCACCTGACCCAAAAGACAGCCAGTGCCTGAGCAACCAACAGCATCCACAGCCCAGGATAAAAAGGCAGTATGTGCCAAATCCCCTCAGCAACGGGCAACGGCAACTAACTATCATCAGTTAAAGCAGAGCTCCAGATACACAAATGTCATAAGGTGGAGACAGGCCTTTTATTTATTTGTCTTTTCCTAACAAAACCTTCCTAAACTAAAATCCAAATCACCCCTGAAGTATAAACGGGGGCCCAAGGCCCCTCCTTCTCATGGAACCTCCCTGCGACCATCTTCTATGCTGACCACCAAAACGCACAACCGCAGAATGTGGCAAAAGAAACCACCACCCCAGATAAAGAAAAACAAACAATTACAATTTGCTAACTCACAAATATTTATTAACATTTTCATTAATTCATTTAGCAACTATTTATTAAACAGTCACAGAATAAGATGAGATGTTTGCTCTCACAGAGTTTGTTTCTGTTGGGGAAAGGAAACAAGTAAACAAATAAAAGATAATTCAGATGATGATCAGTGTTATAAAAACATGAAGACATTAAAACTGGGCAACAGCTTAGAAAATAAAGAAAGAAAGGGGATGAGGCCATGGATAGACTGTGGTCAGAACAACCTTCCAGAGTAGGTGACATCTGAGTGGAGACCTCAAGCACGAGGAGCCAGTCACTCAAAGATACAGAATGAATCCATCAAATTGAGAAAGAGCCTACAAGCCACACTGAGCAGTACTAGGGACCATAAAGAATACCAAGAATGTTTCAAACATGTTGTTCCCTCAAGAAGTTTAAAATGTATTTACAGAGTTAATTAACTCATGAAACTATACAGAATTAAAGTAGTAAGCCAGAGAAGCCCCGAGGACAGGGGAAAATGTGAACCTCTTTGCAGCCTCCAAGTCATTTCACTCAAAAGCTAAACTAGTTTAGTTGGTATTCTGATTATGATACTGTTGGGGAAAGTATATAAACCAGGTCTTTATGCTTTCCAAAGCAAAACCTGAAATTTTTCTATTCTTAATTCACCCTTCGAAAGGCAGTAAAGAAGGCAATGAATGCTTCCAGGCAGTGGGGTAACACACAGTTATTTTGCTGATCTGGAAAATCTAGTCCTCAAATTGCATTCCCCCCTTAACTGTAAGGTGATTTGACTTCTCACCCTGCAGCCTCCGCAACCATGCTGATCCACAACTGCTGCTTCCCTCCCACTGACCACATGCCTGGGCTTACCCAGAATCCTCTCGCAGTTTCTTTTTCTGGAAACAACTGAAGAACTGCTGAGTAGAAAGAGTTGCCAAGCAATTAGTCTCCAAACTATCCCAATTCAACTGATGTCTGGGACAACGGAAACTTACTCAGCTATTTCACACGTTAAGAACTGAGCACAAGCTTCCTGAATGTTAGTTCACTAAGACGGAAAACGCTGGTGGGCCTCTTCCAGTTGAAACCTGAAGAGAGGACTGCAAGAGGTTCCCGTGGTGCTGCCATCAGAGCCCCCACATCTTGTCCCAGCTTCCACGGAGTAGCAGGAGAGTAAAGATCAAGCCGCCTGTGCTCGCAGATAGGGCGAGTTTTCCACTGTGAATAACTTGGTGTGAGGAGACTTTTCTGGGATAAAACAAGAGGAAAAGATACATATTCTTCAAACAAAATGGTCAAGAGAAAGATGATGTGAAACCAAGCAAGTCCTGATATCCCAGCAGCCACTGACCATGTCAGATCAGGGGAGATTTTCTCACTGACAGTGAATGGCAAATGACCAGCAGCACTAACTTCGCAGATTAAAAGGAAAGATAAAATACCAATCACTACTGCCGATAAAAAGACACATCAACCATCTATTTTCAATGCAAAATTGTCTATATAAGTCATTTAATGGACCAGCCCCATCATTCTCCCACATTCCAAATCCAGTCACTACAACTAAAAATTACCCATAGAATGAGAACTACAGAGGACAACCACCAGTCGGGGGTAACAGTTTCTCCAGCTAGGGCCCGTTTCCCTCTCTCTTCCATTGCCCCATGTCTGTAAAAGCCAACCCCAAATTCACCAGTTAATTAGGACACCTCCTCCTGAACCTTAAACACTGGACAGGTTCCGGAGCTTGGGGCCCCATCTGTACTCCATGCCACCATGGCAAACGCCCTGCTCTCTAGCTACTGCAAAGACATCTGCTTATACTCTGGCACCTCCTGCAAACAACTGCACATGCTGAGGGTAGGAATTCAGATTTTTTCCTATCATTCTTTTTTTAATCTCTTCCTCTGAAGGTGCCTAGTATCAAATGCTACATAATGAAGTGGTTTAATATACATTGACTTAACATACTAACAGGAAACAAAGACTTTTACAACAGAAAAATACTACAATGCCAATGTGAAGAATTATATTAGTAGTGAAAATATTTTATGTGATACTGCTCCTTGTCAATGAAACAGGACAATGAAATTAAGATTTGAAAATACAAAATTCAACTAAATCACAGGCCAATTCATTCTTATAAAATTGTCTTTTAAACCCTCCCTGCAATTTCCACCCTATATACAACATACAAAAGAAGCTCCTGTCCATTCTGAACCACTTTAAAAGGTACCTTTTAAAAGTCATCTTTGCAAGTTCTACTTCTACATCTGATCCTAGGTGAATCAAACTTAATCGTATCTGTGTAAAGAAAAGTGGGTTTAAGATAAGGTTTTATTTATAGTTGTAACTGAATTCACAGATTTAGTTCTAAGTTATGAAAATATAAATTTAGTATCTCTTGAAAATGTTCTTTTCTACAAATGAGAACTATATAACCTCCACAGGATTTTATTCTGCTTTTGGCATTCCTGGTGTGTTTTCCATCTGAGACATGTGCTAGTTCTCCTAATCTCCAGAAATGGCAGCAGCCCCTGGGGTCATTATTCTCAGGGACTGGGCTGAGTCTGTGGGCCTGACTCTGTGTTAAATGGTGCTGACCAAGGCTTCACACATGTCCGACTGTGGCAGAGACTGCTGGTTGCTTAAGTCAACTTCCATTCTCCTTAATACTGGAGCCTCTGTATTACGGGAGCCCAGCCAAAATCAACTCCGGCCTCCCTTGAAGATATATGTAAACCCGAGTTGTTGGACAGGACGACTAGCAAAGCTCTGGAATGGGCCTACCTTAGCTCTCACCTGTGTGCTCTTCTCCAGCTGCCTGGCTGGAGGAAAGACCAGTTTCCCTCAATCCGCTGTGGAGTAATACTTTTTAAAAACAATTAAAACACTGTGGTAGTGCCAAATGTCTATAAATTATAGTTTTTAAACAATTACTTCCAGTTTCTGTACTTATCTCTGGTGGACTAGTGGCATGCAGTTCAGTCCTTGGGCCATGACCTGACAATACTGTCCTGGAGCATGACTCTGACAGCTGTAGCTGAAGTGGCCATCTGTGACCATGAGGAAACCTTGAGAATGGAAACCTGCACTCAGGACAACAGAGCCAAGAGTAGGAAGTTAAGACACCTGAGGATCAGGATCCCTCTACCAAACGCATATGGCACATCCTGAAAAACACCTTGTTTTCCATGAGAATACAGACTTTACCACTGTGATTTGGGTTTTTACTTTTATTATATACAGCCAATCTTTATAACTCATATTCCTGTATCTGTAAAGCCATGTAAAATTTTCAAAGCACTATATTACCTATTTTTATTCTCACATGAAAATAACTGTGAAGTAAGCAGGACACACATTCTCAATTTGACATATATGGAAACTAATGTTCTAGAAGATTAAATAGTAACACACAGCTAGGAAGCATTGATAACAGAACTAAAAACAGAACCCAACTGGCTACTCTCTCCATAAGAACAATCTACCTCTTAGTGAAGTGCAATTACTTACCGTGATCATTAGTAAAATAAACTATAAATGATCAGTGGTGTTCTCACAACAAATTACATAAAGTGAGTATGCCACTGGATAAAAGGTGCAACAAAAAATGCCATGGTCAACTAGTGAAGACAAAATCAGATTCAATGGCTACAATCAGTATATTGCATTTTTACAGTTGTAACAAAGCATCTGTGAAAAGGAGATGAAGGGGTAAAAATCACAGGCAATTTTATAATAATTTAGCCATCAATGTAGCAACTGAACTAAGGGCAAATAATACAAATCACATTAGTTTAGGTTATGACATAAATCCTCAAACTCTAGTCCCAAATAAAATTTGAAACACAATATTCTATCTGAATACAAATAAAATTTGTCAATAAGTAATATTTCTTAAAAATAATTTGTGTAATAATGTCATGATGATAATAATAATAACAACATACTGTCTTTTAATACAAATAAGAATTCTGAGAACCACTGTTAATCAGATGAGCTCTGTGCTTTCTTTCAGTGATGCAAAAGTCTGGCACAGAGCCATCCCCATTCACCATCTAGGATGCCCTTGTGTGCAGAAGTGTATTATTCAAAAGCCAATGGTAGAATCTTCTCTCTCCTATGCACAATGGCAACTCTTAAGGAAAAACTGATTGTACCAGCTGCAGAAGACAAGGCAGCAATCCCAAACAATAAGATCATTATCGTGGGTGTCACACAAGTTGGTATGGCATGTAGCATCAGCATTCTAGGAACGTCCCTGGTTGATAAGCTAGCTCTTGTGGATGTTTTGGAAGATAAACTCAAAGGAGAAATGATGGATTTGCAGCATGGAAGCTTATTTCTTCAGACACCTAAAATTGTGGCAGATAAAGATTACACTATGACCACCAATTCTAAGTTTGTGGTAGTAACTGCAGGAGTTTGGCCGCACGAGGGAGAGAATCATCTCAACCTATTGCAGAGGAATGTTAATGTCTTCACATTCATTATTCCTCAGTCATCAAGTACAGCCTTGATTGCATCGTAATTATGGCTTCTAACACACTGGAAATTCTCCCATATGATACCTAGAAGTGGATGTAACCTGGATTCTGCCAGATTTCACTATCTTATGGCTGAAAACTTGGCACTCATCCCAGCAGCTGCCGGAGATGGATTTTGGGAGTGCATGGAGACATGGAGACATGGAGACTCAAGTGTGGCGGTGTGGTGTGGACTGGAGTGAACACGGCAGGCATTTCTCTCCAGGAACTGACTCCAGAAGCAGGAATGGACAATGACAGTGAAGACTGCAGGAAGTGCATCAAATGGTGGTTGAAAGTGCCTATGAAATCATTAAGCTAAAAGGATACACCGGCTGAGCTACTGGATTATGTGGCTGATCTCACTGAATCTATGTTGAAAAATATATCCAAGATTCGTCCAGTCTCAACAATGGTGAAGGGAATTTACAACATTGAGAACAAAGTCTTCCTAAATCTTCCATGTATCATGAATGCTCAGGAATTAAGCAGAAACTGAAGGATGAGGAGGTTGTTCAACTCAAGAAAAGTGCAGATACCCTGTGGGACATCCAGAAGGACCTCAAAGACCTACTGACTTCAGGCTTCTAGGCTACTGAAATATAAAAACTACAGTGTGATTAACCACGTGCCTCTAGTTACCACCCATGCACAATTTGTTTTTATCTTCCTAAGTATGTGAATCTGGGCTCACAGAATCAAAGCCCGTGCCTGTGTGTGTGCCTGCAATAGGAGCCCTTGAACAAATGAAATGAACTATTGTAGTGTGAAAACCAAAAAGCTGATGGTTAGGATCAGCCAATTCATTTGTGACTGTACACTAATTTTTATTTGGGTAAATTTGCTTTGCCTATGTGGGTATGACATGTTTTATTTCATCAGCAATAAAATGCCAGACTATTTCTCATATCAATACTTACCTATTAAATACTAACTTAACAGAAAAGTCATACTTTTCATTGAATGTATATTAAAGAGCTCTTCTGCTATCCTGAATATTTTGTTCCAAATTTTTTTGATATTAGAAAAAAGCCATAAGAAAAATTAAGACATGAACTTTCATGTATTTTATTATGCACATTTAACTTTTCAAATTTTCTCTCCAGATATAAACTAATTACCAAAAACACCCCACATGTTTCATTGTTCCTAGTATCCAAATATATTGTAAAAATCCTCAAGGATCATTAGTGAGAATGGGTTCTTGCAAAGAATATCTATTTGTTAGCATACTATATACCCACATACACAAAATCATATTTATAGATAGGATTTTGATATAAATTAGATTAATTTGATAAGTGGTAAATGTGCAATATTCACCAGTTCAAACTAATATAGGAAAGGTAAAAGCAATTACTGACTGCAGACCACACTCAACCTTTAAGGCGTACGGCCATAACGAAGAAGAACAGAGAGTTCTGAGTGGGAATTATCCTCCTCAGTTTATATTAGGCTTAAGGAGAAGCCTGGAGGCTACACCCCAACCTTTCCCTGCAAAGTTGTGCTGGAACACAGTCACACTGTCACATACTGTCTATGGCTGAGTCTGAATAGTTGCCAGAGCAGACAAAGCTGAAAACATTTACTATCTGGCCCTTTACAAAAACACTTGTCACCCCTGGGTACAAAAAGCATCTGTCAATAAGTAATGATGCTAGTAGTCAGATACCTGAGCAGTGGCTCGAAATAAGACAGCACTTCTCTGGAAACAGGCAGGAGTGAGCCTTTTGTCTCATGCAGCTTTCGTTCATGAGATAGTAAGACTACCCAGAAAAAGGCTGACCCGAGCATAAAACGTCTCCAACCAGTATGCCAGAGACGAACTAGTCTAGGACAGAAATCTAGCAACCTGTACTGATATTTCATCTCCTGTATACAGAAAAACCCAGTTTGAATAAGAAGACACATTTCTCTAATGAGTTAACTTAGGAGACGTATGACATGGCGTGGATCTTTGGGCAACAGTGCTGACACAGGATGTGTGACAGTGCTCAAGGGCCAACACTCCAAAAACAACCTGAGAGGAACGTCAAAACCATTACTGAACGTAACAGATGCCCATGGCATGTATTAGTTAAAAGGGAATGTTAACTGGGGTTCACCTCTTACTGCTTCCATCCGTAGCTAAAATAGCAAGTGCTTAACTATTTAATTTGTACTGATACTAATTTTTGAACAAGCATTTGAATTTTCAAAGAAATTCATGTTACTTCTTGTTAAATGACATCTCTAAAATAATAGCCCAAACAATAAGTCCATGGGGAGAAGAAATATAAAACTATAAAAGGGGGTAAGAATAAAAATGAGCACACTGAAATTGCATCTCTAAAAAAGAGGTATGAAGGCAGGCAGTCTGCAACACCACTGCGGCCCGGTGCTGTCCCAGAGAAGGAACCACCTCTGCAGTATGGACTCTCCCAGTGGGCCTGAAAGCAGGGTTCCGTGGTGAGGTGCACATATGCCTGATATGATTGGGACAGTAAAGTCTGTAAGCAAGGAAGTTTCACTGTAATTTTGTAAATGAACTTTTCACTGAATTCTTTTTTTTTTTTTAGGAAGGGAGGGAGAAAGAGACCAAGAGAAACATCAGTGTGTGGTTGCCTCTCACACGCTCCCAAATGGGGACCTGGCCCACAAGCCAGGCACGTGCCCTGACTGGGAATCAAACCGGTGACCCTTTGGTTCACAGGCTGGTGCTCAATCCACTGAGCCACACCAGCCAGAGCTCACTGAAATTTTTTTGTTAATGATCAATCCTGTCAACAGTTTTCCAGTTTATCTTCTGGGAGACCCATTCCTGTGCTCAATTCACTGCCTGTTACTCAGCAGTCACTATGGTTAGTTATATTTCCTCAAAAACCAGGAGGAAGGTGTCATTTCATCCAAATAGGAAATAAGAACAAAGGATGTCTATGTCTCAGCCCTTCTGCCTTTGCCCCTCAAAATATAAAAGGGCAACGTGTCTCTTTTCAGACAGAGCAGCATGCTCAGAAGAATTTCAACTGCACTGAAAGCACCTTAATAAAATGCATTGAAAACTTTGATTGTGTTCTCCAGTTTACTGTGACAGGACACCGCACGTGTCCTGAAGATTTCCTCACTGGCATCAGACCGACCTGCTGTAATGCCTCTACCCTCTCTCTCCTGGGCAGACCGACACCCATGTTCTTTACTCATCCATTCAACCAAACGAACAGGGCAGGAAGTAGGAGCTGTGAATCTGGTTGAGGAAATGGGGAACAAGTGGACACACAGCACACCACAAAAAGCAGCCCCAAAACAACAGGCTGGGCGGAAAGACAGCACAGAAGAGAAAATAATGAACTGCGGAAGACCAGGCTGCCCACAGCTAGTGACAGGTGGGACTCGAAGGGCATTCCCAGCCCCCCAAGCTTCTACAAAATCATGAAGCTGAGAGTGCGCTGGGCTGCTGTGTTGAGAAACAGCAGCTCTCTCCACAGATCCACCTACACTAGGATGCTACCTGAGACTCGCTCCTCCCGGGTGAGCTCTCCGGCACTGGAGCCTGTCCCCAGCAGCTGTGCACCGCTCGGCTGCATTCTACACACACTGGCCCCTACCAAGGCTCTGTAGTCAGCCATATAGTTTTCCAAGGCCTTGCTCTCTTCCCATCCTTTCTTCATTAGTCTCCCTGCCCCCTCAATCCTCTCCCCTCCATTCCAGCAGGAAGGCAAAAACGTGATTTTACATCACCTCACATCATGGTTCCACTACAGGGACAAATCCCCTTAACCAGGCTTTAATGAGCTGACCATGCTCTTTGAGATGGGCTGAATTAGGTCTTTCAACAGTACTGACTCTCCCCAAAGAATGTATCACACCATCAATTTTAAAACATTCAGGGAGAGTCTTAACTCTCCTCAGACTGTTAGAAGAGCAGAAGGCTTCAAACTTCACCCAGAAGATTCCAGTACAATGGACAAGTCCAATGACATTTCCTGGTGACAATGCCTCCTGCATAACTTCTCCCAGCCTGGTGGAGGATGGCAAAGCACTCCCCACAAAGGTTCTTCCTGTTCTGCATTCCCAACCTTTGCATTATAATGGGACCAGTTCCACTAACAGCACTATGCTAGTTTCTTTTCTCCTCCACTGAAGCTCACAAAAATGGGGTTGCTTTCTTTGGCAAATTGGTTGCCTGAAATTACACCAGCCATCTAACAGATTAAATCCTTGACCCCATTAAAAACTACAAAAGAAGTCAATTTACATTAATTTCTTCATATGGGAAGAATATAAAACTCAGTGTATATTAATCGGTGCATCAGGTTGACCTAATATGCCAACTGCATTTGATGTTTGCTAACAGTATTGATAAAATAATCTGTTAACCACCCATCCACAGCTATAGAGAGAAAAAAATCAAGGTTAAAACAAAGGTGTACATGTGCCGAACACTGTTTAAAAACTCCAAAGGACACAAGGCCACTTAGGAATAGGTAAATCATAAATGTATTCAAGAGCATTATAAAATGGAAAGGAATTATCCAAAGGGCTCCACCAGCCAACCAAATTAATTTTAGCACAAACTGCCCAGCAAGCATCCCTATGAGACAAGTCACCAGCTGGGGCAAATCCCAGATAATGAAATACTGCAAGAATGGTTCTTTTTAATAATTTAGCCCATCAACGAGTGAATATTGATTATTGTTTTCAGCAGAAGGAAAGTGTTATCTTCAGCCTTATAACTCAGTGACATCAAGGAACTTAATCACAGTGCCTTTCTTGCCATGCAATCCTTAACCTATCGCCTTGGTTTTTTGTCATTCTTCAGGCTATGTCTAGAAAACCCCTGGTCTCATGGATGAGCCTTCCTTACTTAACCCACAGTAACCATAGCAGCATTTCAAGTTCTACAGATTAAACATATCAGTCAATTATCACTCGTCAGCTGCTTTTTCTGTTAAATAATTTTCACAATGCATCAGATATCTTTCTACATTCTCATCTTGTTTGTTAACAAATTTGCTCAATATCTTAAGAGCAGACTGATATTCGATCATAATGTAGGTGTGCCAATCTATGGACATCTGTGGACATTTCTAATATATCCAAGAAGACATTATTAACAAAAGGGAAAACACCAGCGGAAGGCACGAAGTATCAAACACTGTTTCCCCATTCCAACATGTAAGGTCATAAAGTTCCTAAATTTTCAGGGAAAATGAACTAAGTATTAAATTTAGTGGTAATACTAGTTTATCCATATTCTTGCATCTTTATATACCGTAAAAACACTCAAAAATTTAAACTGAAAATGAGACAATGATTTCTGATTCAAATACAAATCAAACTGCTCTCATCCCTGACAGAATGTCCTACACTCGAGTTTCACTACCCTAATATTCCATCACATCACTCGGCTTTCTTTATGCTGTGGACAATGAGACCCACCTTCTACGAAGTATGTGAGAGGGGTGGTGGGAGTTGGGGGCAGACATTCCTGCTGCTAATTTGCCTTTCAATGTGATTCTAAAGCAGGGGTGTCTAACTCATCTTCACTCGGGGCCACATCAGCCTTGTGGTTGCCTTCAAAGGGCTGAATGTAATTTTGGGACTGTATAAATGTAACTACTCCCTAACAAGTAAGGGAGAGCTCGGTGCCCTCAGGCTGGATAAAACAAGGTGGAGAGCTGTATTTGGCCCACGGGCCTTGTGTTTGCCACCTGTATTCTAAAGCATCCCTCCAAGATCCTATGGATCAAGGTACCCTAATCCCGAGAGCTTCAGGTCCAAGATCAGCACACAAATCTTTTACTGGACAGCAAAGACATTTGTAGCTACCTTTTTTAGGTTCTTCTGCTCTTCCATCCAAACTATAATTGTTACAAGGCCCCACCAAGGGCAGGGAAGCAACACACTCCATTCAATTCAGGCATCAGAAAGAATCATCACTGTCAAAAAACTGTAACCATGGGCAGCAGCCTCACAACATGTTCCTCTATGTGGGGATGAACTATTTTTCTGTGGTAAGAGCACAGCAAGCTCCCTTCTAATACAGATGCAAAAGGCCCAAAACCAGCATTATGGACCCAATATTAAGTAAATGCAAACAAAACCATAAAAAAGCCTCATGCTATGTTAGCTGATGTGCACATGTGGACAAGGTGTATGTTATATGAGTTTCACAAACCCATGAGAATTCCAACAGGTTAGCAAAAAAAAATATTTAACTTGAGCTATATATTGATGTCTACTTGCTATAACCTTAGCCAGGAACATTCTCCTGTCCCATACCACTCTCACTTTCATAGGAAGTGGAAGACAGGGTAAATAAACACACACTGGCCGATTCCTTATAAAAAAAATAAACATGCATACTAGGTTTTTCTGCCTAGTATTGGTCAATATTTCTCTTGACTGTATCAAATGCAATACTTCCTCTGTTGATGGTCCAACTCAGCCACAATTAACGTATTCCTTTTTTAAAAATCCCTCATTACCTGACTGAAATGTAAAAAGTGGGTTTTTTCCCCCTGTCTTAAAAATGAATCAAACTATTAACTCAATGGTTAAGGAGCAACCTATCAGAGTCAGGCACTGGTTTAGGTGCTGCAAACAAAAGGTGGATGAAACGTTGCTCCTTCATTCACTCCGACCAAAAGGAGACTACAGACATTAAGTGGCCACGGCATGATGTCACAGACACAGGCTAGTTGTCGCTCCCTGAAAAGGAGCAGGAGATGGGAAGGTGGGAGATGAAGAGGATTAATTTTTATTTTCATTTCAATTTGTATCTTACATTTTATAATATACTCATCTTCTGCATTATTTATTTTATAATTTCATTAACAGAATTTAGAGCTACATCATTTTGACTCTGAAAAAATTTACATACAATCAAATAACTAAGTACTACTATCATAACTGTCACAAGCTAGTAAGTAAATAAGATAAATGCAACATGCTACATGTGTGCCAAGCAAGGGCAAAGTCAAATCATGGCAAAATACTTTTAATACAGGTGTCTCAGTGATAATAAAAGTGATAGAAAATTGAGAATCACGAGGAACGCAGTAGTCTTAACATGCCAAGTATGCATGTCCAGTACCTAATAATCTGGGCCTGCTTATGCAGTCAGTCACAAATTTATGTCAAAAGTGACTATTTCATTTCAGCAAAACATCATCATCACTCATTAATGAATGTTGAGCCCTGGCCAGTGTGGCTCAGTTGGTTAGTGCATTGTCCTGCAACCAAAAGGTTGCAGGTTCAATTCCTGGTCATGGTGTGTACCCAGGTTGTGGGTGGGATTCCCAACCCAGGCTAGAGATAACCAATTGATGCTTCTCTCTACACTGATGTTTCTCTCTCTCCCTAGCTCTCTCTCTAAAAACAATAAAAAATGTCCCAGAATGATGATTAATAATAATAATGTTGCTAGTTAGAATTTTATTGGTTTTGTAGTTTGGTCTAAATTAATTTATAAATGCTCCCTTAAAGCTGTATTAGGGATATAAATAAACAGATTATACCTAATCTGTGTGCTGGAGAAGGTGGGAAATTAAGTAATATCAGAGAACCACAAAAATCATTTTTTAGGTACATAAGATACTCAGGTTTGAGAAACATAAAAGGTACTGGAACTGTACCAAAAGTTCTACATCTTGCAAAGGACATGACTAATCTGTATTTATAACAGTCACCGGGTGGAAGCCAAGACTGCCATTCACTAAAGCTGGCCCATCAGAATCTCCTGGGGAGTTCTTGGACACTAGAACAACTAAAATAATATTCTGGTTCTACAAGTGAGGAAACTGAGGTACAGAGAAATTTAAGTAATTTGATCATTAGCAAATGTTGCTAATGTGAATCAAACCAATATCAAAATTTCAACAGTAAAAATGTGTTTTTTAAAAACCACATCCACGATCTATTTCTTCCAAGCAGCTTTTCTCTCTCCTGGAGCCTAAAAATGAAACGGAACACCCCAACAGATTTTTCCTTTCTACAAAAAAGGGTCTGAAAATTTATAAAGCCCTTGCACTACTACAATAAACAAACTGAGGACTCAAAAGTTTTCCATCCCCCACCTCTCTCTCTCACTTTGTCTTTCTCTCCTTCCTGCCTGCCTGCCTTCCCCTCTCTCTCTACCCCTCTCACATTTTACTCAAAAATCCCAAATTTAAATTAATGATAGGTGAATGATGATCTATTTTCCAAAGATTCAGTGGTAGTACAAAAAGGAAAAGGTTTTCAAAAGGGTGACATTCTGCAACTGCCACAGAGATTCAGGCAAAAATAATCAATAGGTGCTAATAGGTATGTGAAAACTTGGTGAAGAATAGAATATTTACATGGTCTCAAAGTTTCTCCCTACAAATTACTTATTAATTACAACAGGAAACTCAGTAATTTATCTAAGTGATACAAGTTAACATTGCCAAAAAATGTTATGAACTGATCCCATATGCCCCTCTAATGTAAGGCACTTAGGACACAACGCCATTAATACAATAGTCCTGCCTAAAATGCATAGTCTAAATCTAATAACTAGGAAACAATGAATTACAAATATCTGGACTGTATACTTTAAAGGCACGCCAACGTGATGGAAGATAAAAAAAAAGGCAAAGGAGCTACTCTAGGTTAAAGGAGACTAAAGAGGCATGCTAAGTGTGATGCTGAACTGGATAGTAGGTCAAAAAAAAAAGCTACAGAAGGCACTGTGGGGAAGTACGGCAAAATGTGTTTATAGATTAGATTATAACATTGTATCACATTGTTAAAATTCCTGATTTTGGTAACTACCATATTTTGTAGTGTATAATGCGCACCCACATTTTTGGCCAAACTTTCAGAGGGAAAAAATCTTTTGTTTTAATTTTTTAATTCTATTTTTATTTAATTATATTTAGATACTTTTTTGTATTATAAGCAAATTCTAGCATTTATTTTTTAACATACTATGGTACAAGAAATCTTATGTAACACATAATTATAAAACACAAGAACAGATACAAGGTATTTCAGGTACTACCCATGTATAATGTGCATCCTTATTTCCCCCTCAAAAATTTGGGCAAAAAAAGTATGCATTATATATGGCAAAATACAGTATGCAAGGGCTATATAAATGAATGTCCTCATTCTATGAAATACACACAAATATTTAGGAAGTAAACAGTCAAGATGTCTGCATATTACTTTCCATTCAGAACAAAGTAAGGTAGAGCCCCAAAACTGACCCACATCAACTGATATTTGACAAAGGAGCAAAGGCAACACAGTGTAGAAAGGATAGTTTCTCAACAAATGATGCTAAATAACTGAACATCAACATGAAAAAATCCAATAGATTTTATGCCCTTTACCAAAATTAATTCAAAATGGATCACAGACCTAAACACAAAACAAAAAACTATGAAGTTCCTACAAGTTTCTAAGAAAACCTAGATGACCATGGTTATGGTGGTGCCTTTTTAGATTCAACACCAAAGGCACATAATCCATGAAAGAAAGAAAGAATTGGTAAACTGCACTTCATTAAAATTCAAAATATCTGTCCTGAAAAAGACACTGTCAAGAAAAGGAGAAGCCATAGGTTGGGAGAAAATATTTGCAAATGACAAATCTCATAAAAGACTGTCATCCAAAATATATATGAACCCCTTACACTCAACGATAAGAAAATAAACAATCCAATTAAAAACGAAACGCAGGTGCTCGCTTTGGCAGCATGTATACTAAAACTGGAACGATACAGAGATTAATGAGTTAATGATTAGCGTGGCCCCTGTGCAAGGGTGACATGCAAAAACTAAACCCAAGATCTTAACAGACATCTCACCAAAGAAGATATACAGATAGCAAATAAGCGTATGAAGACATACTACTCCACATCGATTTCATTAGGGAAATGCAAGTTAAAACAACACTGAGATAGCACTATGCACACCTACCAGAATGGCAAAAACCCAAAGCACTGACACTAAATGCTGGTAAGAATGTGGAACACCAGAAACTCTTCATTCATTGCTGGTAGGGATGCTTTTGGAAAACAGTTGGGTTGTTTCTTTAAAAACTAAACATATTCTTACCATATAATCCAGCAATCTCACTCCATGGTCTTACCAAAAAGACCATGGAGACTTATTTTCTTTTATGTTCACACAAAAACTGGCATGCAAATGTTATAGCAGCTTCATTCATAACTCCTAAAATTTGGAAGATGCCCATCAGTAGGTAAAAAGATAAACTATGGTATCAAATAATGGAATATTGTTCAGTGTGAAAAATAAGCTATTAAAAGCCATGAAAAGACATAAAGAAAAGTAAGTGCATATTACTAAGTGAAAGAAACCAATCTGAAAAAGCTATACATTCTGTGTAACTCCAACTCTATGACATTCTGGAAAAGGCAAAACTATGGACAAGCAAAACAATAACTGGTTTCCAGGGCTTAGGGAGAAGGGAGGGGTGAAATAGGCAGAGCATGGAGGATTTGAGCTCAGTGAAAACACTATTTATGCAACAACAGTACTGGATTCTTGGCTTTAGAAAGTTGTCCAAACATATAGAATGTACAACACAAAGAGTGAATCCTAATGTTCACTTTGGATAATCATGATGTTCAATGTAGGTTAATTAATTATTACATATGTACCACTCTAGTGAGGGATATTAAAAATGAGGGAGGCTATTCGTGTAGGGGTAGGGAGGCATGTGGGAAATCTCTGTACCTTCCATTCAGTTTTGCTGTGAACCTAAAACTGCTCTAAAAAATAAAGTCTATTTAAAAAAAGAAAAAGAAATGGCAAGTACCAGACATTCAATCTAACTGTAAAACATGAGACCAAAGATAAAAACAGAAAATAACAACTTCCAGGCATGAGACATCATAATTTCTAGAGACTCTGAAAACGACTGATTAACCTTAGGTGTATTACGCAAACTTCACTCCAGTCCCTAAGAAAAACCTGGCACTCTATTGATGGCCTTAATATTAGTCATAAGATATACCACCACCAAAAGAAAAGTACTATGATATCCTAAAATGAGGGGTAAAACTAAAAACAAAGCTAAACAAAACTGCAAGCTCTACTTCCATGGAATGGAAGACCATGAAATGTCTTTAGCAATTTATATTAGTAAAGCTAATTCTGGGGAACTTGTAAAGCCTGGGAACTCTACATTCTTGCTTAGACATTTTTCAAATAGTATTAAACAGCCCCCAAAATACAAGGTTGAAAGGCCTAACAGTGTCTGTGAGTAATAAAGGGTGGTGCACTATGCCTAAAAAAAGAAAGTTCAATAAAATCTAGATGTAATCATTGCATATCACGTAGACCTGTGATTACAAAAAGACTGCTTAAATAGTAGGCAGTTTTATAAAATCATAAGGTTATTCAAATCTATGTTCTGAAAATGTGGCTTGATGCTCCTTTTGTTAAAAAATAAAAGTAGCAGAATACGATGGGAAGACAAGCCTTAAGAACAAACTAGCTAACAATCTGCTTTTATGGGAGAGTAGGGTATGGAAATAACTGTTCCAAGTGAAAGGAATTAATCAGGGAGCAGTATCATATTGCGTGTTTTAAGAATTTTTTAAACTTGCTACATTTAAATCCAACAGTTATTAGTCAACTTTCATTTAAGGGAGTTGATTAATTCCAGCATTGGTATTGGCAAATTTTCTCAAAATTCAGTCATTTTAACACCTTTAACTACAATCAAAGGTAAAAGGCAATCATTATTTTTGGCATATGTAATGTCAACTGGCAAAGCAACAGTAAATACTGAAAAGGCAGGATATCCTGAGCAGTTCCTGCAGACCTAAACAAGCGAGCGGATTAGTTTTTTATAAGCAGCACATAGGTAGGAATACAACCACTTTAATGCATTTTATAATAAATGTTTACTTTTAATTAATAAATGGTACTGAAGTCCCAAGTATGAGAAGTACCAGTGTTAGAAACAATACTTTAAAATGATAAATGTCTTACATAAGCAAAAAATAACAGTTCTAACACTGGATTGAACCAGGTATGAAGAAAAGGATTCCAAGCTAAAAGCTGGGAAGTAAATAGCTAGTCGCATGAGCTTACTTGAAGGACATCCCTTGCAGGTGGAGAAAAGTCAGGAGGAGCAGTGGAAAGAGCACTAACCAGAGACCCAGGAGACCTGGCTTCTGGCCTAAGCAGCCCTTCATGAACCACAGGGTGTGGGGAAAGCCACTGGGCTCTAGCTTCCCACTCTGTGTTAATGGGCAGGTTTATCTGGATGGAGAATGGATTTATTCCAAAGGAAATGCAAAACCCAATTTCTTACATGTACCAAGTTTTACCTGAAACAAATATATACACACTAACAAACAAAACAGACTACAGGAATTATTTTTCAAATGTGTATACAGTTAACACTTGAAGAATAGGGACTTGAACTGCACCAGTCCACCCAGACAGTAACTACCATATAACTACAGTAACTACAATAACTATTGTACTGTTTTGTATCTGTACCCAGGAGTCAGCAGATGTGGAGGGCCAACTGACTTTACACATTTATCTAATGCCACTTTTTATAGGGGATTTGAGCATCGTCCGATTTTGGTATCTGCAAGGGGTCCTGGAACCAATCCCCCACAGATACCAAGACACTTAAGTTTTAGTGCCATCAAAAGTTATATGCAGATTTTTGACTGGGGGGCAGTGGAAGGGCTGGCTCCCAATGAAAAGGGCACTCACAGTAGCTGCTGGCCATGCATTTTTTAAACAAAAAAAAAACACTAACGGCATAACCACCACAAGTACTAATAGAAAAACAAAATCTATTGATACTAAAAAGGTTCTCACACCACACTATCAACACCACTGTCCATAGTTCTTAATCTAAATTTTTAAATTTTTTTCAACATTTTAGGAATCTATCAATTAGCATCTATGGTTGAAAAGTATACTCTCTTCAGGAAGTTGCTCTTACATATAGGACTTTGCAAGGAATTTCAAGAAACCCTCTTAAACTCAAAGAGCCCACCTAGGGGCCTATGCCTAGATTAAGAATGTCTACAACTTGGACAACTTATTTAAAATCTGAATTTATATGACAAACATCTGTGTGCTAACAGATAATGTTTAATAAATGCCTATTATATGCTATTTAATGAATTATTTCATTAATCTTTGCAATAACCCTTTGAGGTAGCTGGTAACATTATACCCATTTTCAAAGTAAGAAAACTAAGGGTTAGAAAAGTTAATTAACATAAGAACATGTCAAGAGAGAAAATATGTTCTCTAAAGATAATGCACCAAAAACAAAACTGGTAGTTAAAAAAATGACTGATATAAAATAGCTCAACCCTCTGTCTTATTCATATTATGTATGTTAGCCACTTGACAGAGGTCTTAAACACAAAAAGATATAACTAAAAAATTAAAATGCTAATGAACCCCCTAACTAGTCCTTGATCTCCCAGTGGGGAAGGGGACAGGTGCAGCCAATGACTCCAGCCTGCAGAGCCCCACCCACAACAGTACAAAGGAAAGCGTGTCCTGCTAAGTGGCTGCACCACCTCCACTTTAGAGTCTGTCTGCCTACATTGGGATCAGCGTGAGGTGGGAGGGTCACCTCTGCCCAGTCTACAGAGGATCTGGGCAATGTTGTCTTTACTATCTCACCTTCCTCACTAGCTTCAAACTATCAGTAAACACAGTACTCTGCTAGAAGACATCCAAGTTAACAGATTCTCAACAACAAGTAAAAGTGTTGTCTTTCCAGCACTGATACTTTAAAAATGAACAAGTTAGAAATTTATAAAATTAAATCTTATGAGTTGTTGCATTCATTAGTGTAGAAGCACAGATCACATATACCTGAATATGCAAAGAAAGTGAAATTATGATGCAATCAATGCCATCCTATAAAAACTAAATTAACAAAAATAGTCTATTAGGGAAGACATCTGGTGTATCATGGCAAGAAACGTTAATGATATTGTCTGCAACCCTGTAATCAATTTTTCCCCAGCAGCTCTCTCATTACACTGTATTAGATCTGTGTGCCTGCAGAATTTATGAGAGCTCCACACATGGGGCTGGGGGAGCTTTGCCAACTGCATCTGATTCAGATCCAGCTCAAAGGACTTGGCAGCATGAAGTGTCGTTAAAGAACAGTCAATACAGTGAGCTTTATGCAGCATCACCTTGACTGAAAGATTTACCATCTTCTAGCAGAATCTTCTCAAACCTACATATGATGGTATCTGAGTACAGCACCAATCATGAGCTTATTTAAATCTCCAGTGAATACAATATTTTTGCTGCTAAAAAATTAAATACTGGCCATCACTAAGGCTAATAGAAAAAGCTTACTATTAAGGAAAAAACTTTAGATCCATTCAGCAAATCCTGGCTAGTGACTATTGTGGTAAATCAAACAATCTAACAATAACATCCACACTGATTAGAGAAGAAAACATCAGCCTGAAAGAAAAAAACCATTTCCTAGATATATGTGGAAACAATATGGTGATTGTTAAAAGCTGAGGCTTTTGAAATGGTAGTCAAGTGTCCCGCTAAGTGGCTGCACCACCTCTACTTTAGAGTCTGTCTGCCTACATTGGGATCTGCTAACTTGTCCCTTAAAATGTCAGTATCTCTCTTCAGGGATTAAAATTAGACTTTTATCCACTATATTGCATTTCATCTTACATTGTGAATGGCTATTACATCAAGAATTCCAAGGCTTCCATAATGTGAACCTTTTGCTGGTCTAATTCTTGATAAATTACACTAGCAACTATCTAAACATGAAATTGTTGTTGTGACTTTTCCTGATTGTTATAATTATTAATATCTCCATGGCTATTGTCTTGGTCCTCTTCAGTTTATACATGGATGACGGCCCTGGCCACCTACTTGGAACTTAGTCTTTCCCCACTCTACACTGCCTTCTGCTGCCCAATGAATCTTCCTAAGCAGTGATTTGCAAATTAGCTTACAGGATATTTAAAAAGCCTATAAAGGCCCTTTTCTGCCTCACATAAAAATCTCACCTTTTTTTTTTTTTTAAAGATTTTATTTATTTATCTGTAGAGGGGAAGGGAAGGAGAGAAACATGAATGTATGGTTGCCTTCGTGCATCCCCTGCTGGGAACTGGCCTGCAGGGAACCGGCCTGCAACCCAGTATGTGCCCTGACTGGGATTCGAACTGCGATTGTCTGATTCGCAGGCCCAAGCTCAATCCACTGAGCTACACCAGCCAGGGCAAAAAGCTCACCTTTTTAAGATTCTTTATAATCTGGTACCATTTTATATCCCCACCTCTGCCTCCCAAGATCCACTAAATTGTGCTCTTCATTGCTGTCCTGTGGTCTTCTCCTTGCAACTTCCAGCTTAACCAAGCTCATTGTCTATGTTGCTTATAGGAACAGCCTGACATGTACACCTGGAAGTCTCCTCCACTTTGCCTGTCCACATGGTACTAATGTATCAAACACATACACAGCCCAGACTGGTATGGCTCATTGGAAGGCTGGGCATCATCCCACACACTGAGAGGTCACCAGTTCAATTCCCAGTCAGGGCACAAGCCTGGGTTAGGAACCAGGTCCTGGAAGGGAGCGTGTGAGAGGCAAACTGATTGATGTTTCCCTCACACATAGATATTTCTCTCCCTCTCTTTCCCCCTCCCTTCCCCTCTCTCTAAAAATAAATAAACAAAATCTTTAAAATGAACAGATAACAACAAAAAAAACCCATACCTAGCTCCTCAAAACCTACCGTCACAAAACTTTCCTAGTGCTATCACCCATTTGGAGCACTCTCTTCTCTTAGTCTCAAGATCGCAATGTTCTACACTGTAACTGAACGACTCATTACATATTGCTAGTGTCTTGTATTGTGCGTGTGCATCTGTGATGGCTATTTTCTTGTTATTTTCTCATTAAGCCCCACAGTCAGATTACATGCAAGAGAAAGACAGGTCTTAACTTCTTTAGTGATTAATAGCAGTTACTCAGAACAATTACACCTGTCTTTAGGAAAGCTTTATCATTACACCCTCACAAAGGAAGGAAATGACAGGTGCACACACAGCTTTCAGAAAAGGTAAGATGTAAGACAAAAACAGTCCTCATGGATCACTACCTCCGGGTCCTGTGTTCTAAGGGATAATTAACGGACATTTCAACGTGTTACATCTCATTCACAACCCACATTCCCACCAGGCAACAGAGGAATTACCAGAGTATAACTGAGGGCACTATGTCTACACCCCAACCCACACTTTTCAAAGTGTTTTATTCTATATCTGCCATTGTAGAAAAGCCTAGCTACTTCTGAACAATATTCTACAAACAGTCACCTGAAAGGACAGCACCCAAAATAGTTTAGATCCACGGGCCACGAGTCCCAATGGTCCTGGGGAAATGCACGTTCCACATTTGGTCTCAAACTTACCCCCTTTATTCCCCATTTCAGTTGCCAACATCCATACTCGCTGCTGATTGCCAGCTCCTGCTCCTTGCAGCAGCCCAGCATGCTCTCTGCTGGTGCCAGATACCCTACACCACCAAACCCCACTAACTTCTGGAACTGTCCTAGAGGGGTAAGGCAAGTCCCGTATTTTGCTTCCTCTGTGCATGTACTTGTTACTCCTTTAAAAACACATATAATACAGCACATTTTTATAGGGGTTCTGGGGAGGGAGGTAATATTCCTATTTTATACCCTATGGATATAAAATATTGACAGCTTTTAAAAACGGGATTCTCCTTACCCCTACAGGCCCTCTCCCGGCTTCAGAAAGATGCTGTGGTGGCTGTGACGCCACCGGCAGAGAGCATGCTGGGGGGTCACACAAAGCAGGAGTTGGAGATCTGCAACAGGCCTGGGAGTTGTGGACCTAAAAAAGAAAAGAGTTTTAAGTTAACGCGCCCAATGTCTCCTCATACCCTGGTTACTAGGGGCACTCAGCACACAATCACGTATCTGCACAAATCCTTTAGCAGATGGCCTCTGAAATCTCAGAGAATTTGTTCTACCACTAAAGTTAACCTTGCTGCATTAATAACAACTGTTTCTGTAGCTCAGCATGAGCAAACTATGATCCTTCCAGCTTTACTCTTTAATCTAGATCCTCTCACAAAGCAGTATGGTGTGTGCCCCTCAAAATAACCAAGTTATTATGACACAGTGCCAAAGCACAGTGACAGTGGTATGCTGTACCTAAAATAAAACAAAAATTTCTGTGGTATCAGATAAACACAACCGTAAAATGAACCACAAGCAGACAAAGTGAGCTTTCAGAAGCATTTTCTAATGAGAGAAGCTGAAGTTCTAAGATATAATTAATAAGGAAATATTAAAGGCATTAGGGGTATCAAAGAAAGATCCTACCATTTTTCTCAAAGTCCTAGTTTAATTTTGTAAAGCTAAAGGCAAGGTAAAAGACAAAAGCTTAATACCAGAGGGGGAAAAAAAGACCCATTCCAATAAATTTTAATCTTTTCCAGTGCCCATAAGGTAAGTAGAATGAATGAACAGGCACAAAGCATCAAGTCCAAGAAAGACATTTCTTTTAGGGGCAAAACCAGTTTGGTATGTATCACTTTTTTTTAAAAGAAACTATAGAAAATTAAAACCAGTAAAAGATTAGAGAGCAACTTCTGAAAGCCAGCATGTTACTTTTAAGTGTCAAAAAGATACCTCAGATAACAGTTTGAATATGATCCCTTTCAAACATTCTAGAGAGTACATAACATTTCTAACAAACCAACCAATTCAATTTCATTAGACTTTAAATGAACTAAAAACCCCATAAAACTCTAAATGCTTATCCAAGATCTGTTCTTAAAGTTGTTTAAAAATTACAGATAAGTAAATGTTTTAATATTAAATCATATTTATGGAGTCTTGTCATATAACTCCTTTTGAGAAGCAAAGAATCACTCTAACAACTTCCTATAAGTCAAGATTTAATATGCTCTGTCTCTTTTAAAACAAACAAAAAAGACAAGTCCCATGAAATAAGCTAACTTTGGGAATGTCTTCAGCATGGTGGTTTTATTTTCTTTCTCTACAGATCATCCTTCTACAGCACACCCTGAGCTCCACACATTCTGTGCAGTGTCTTGACTTCTACTGCCTCAGTTACAACACATGATGAAATCAAGTGTTACAGCCATAACCTTCACCACCACACACCTCCCTCCTCCCCATACCAACACTGCACAACCCAAATCAAAGATTCAATTGTGTACAAGAATGTACAGTATATTCAATATTTTTTACCATAAGCATCAAATAAAAATGAATTTCTGTTTAATCTCTCACACTAGGAATTCAATTAATCAGACCACTCAGATAAATCCCTTATTCATACAAATCAAGGGTTTTAAACAAAGAAACCTAGTAAAGCATTTCTAAGCACCTTGGCATTATGTTAATATGCAAGAGTTCAATTAATTATTAAAGCAATTTAAGCATTAAAAAAAGCATCATTTCAAAGCATACCATTGTTCTTATTTGTGAATCAGAAAACACTGACACAATATCTCATTTCTCCAGTTTTATTTCAGTTCTCATGATCTTTCTTGGACTACTTTGAGCTGGTTCTTAACACAAACATCCACATCCACACCCACATATAAATTACAAATTTCCAGTTGTAAGGAATTGAGTTTGAATGACAAGACTTTACCAATATTCTTGCACAGCAGTTCTCTGCAAATATCAAATTGTCTCAACCTTTCTTAAGCTCCTTTTTAAAAAATTAGAATACCTTGAGTTGTCTGCATTGAAAAAATTCATATAGAGAATATATTTAGTAAATAACATTATACATATTTTACAAAGATAAATTAAATTAAACTTTTCCAGTGATTTCTTAGAGTCCTAAAATCCAAATAAGATAGGGCAAAATGAATTACTAAGTTCACAGTAACCGAGAACCATTAAAACTTTAAAGCCCATGTTATCTATAATGGCTGTCAGTCATGAGTGAAAAGAGACTGCTAAGAAGCTGAGTACATAGGGCCAATAAGGTGCTGAGATTATTTATTCCCAAAGTCTCATTTTGATTTTCACTTACATGAATACTGTACTCCATTTATAAGGTGACATTCAGATCACACAAAATGGTTGTGGTTATTCAAAACAACTTTCAACATAACGGCCCCATAATCAGGGGAGAGGGGTTTGCAGGAGATACCATCATCATCTCCTCTGACCACGTCCATCAAACTCAGAGCTAAGACAGTTCATCTTGTTCTTGCTTCTTAATAGTATTAAATACAATTATAAACTTCAAATTTACACGTGAAAAGGACATTTAGTCCTCAAACATACAACAGGTCCTCATATAGCATCATTTTGTTCATCATTGTTCATCACCTTTCATTATAACATTGATGAGATGTCAGAGGAACTTAATTCTTATATCAATTGGCTTATGGTAAAACTGATTTCATTATACGTCATTTCCCTTAAATTCACAGAACCTATCAACGATGTTAAATGAGAACTTATTAGAACTTACTGTATTTATTACTGGTGACTTACTCCAAACATAGCATCCTGTAAGCCCAACAACCCACTGTAGTTCATTACAATGGATAATAACTAAGCAACCAAAGCCTTTATTTCAAACAAAGGAAGAGGGTGGGTAGTTGTGGCCTTCCAGAAGAACCCCCTAGCACCAGATCAGCAATGCACACCTATCTGTGAAGGAGAAATCACAGGAGAAGAAGAGTACTGCCACACTGCCACACTCAACTCCTGACAGTGAGAACAACCAACCTAATGGAAAGGAACAATGCCGTTTGAAGAATTGTCTCAGCTCTACATCTTACTGTCTCTTTAAGTGATACTTAATTCCTCACTCTATAAACTGAAAACACTTGATAACAAACTTCATGGTTTTTATTTCCTTATCCAACACTACATGCAAATAAAAAAAAGCTGTAACTGGTGTTACTGACCTTTGTGTAGGGAATGAGCCAAAAGTGTAAACAGAAGAAAGAGCTACAAATATTAAAAAAAATACAATACTCAATTCTGCAGGGCTAATTTGAGGGACTATAAAAAACAAAAGATAAACAATCGCTGCTTCACACAGAAACAAAATCATCATACCGTAAGGCATTTTTCGTATCAGCTACACTAATGTAAACTTCCTGAAGAAAATTAGAAACTAAGTTTTAAAGTATTTTAAGAATAGTTTTATTATTTAAATACTGATATATAACTTAATACACACTGCAAACTTAACAAAAGGTAAAGAAGTAGATCCCTTTGGCTTGTTTAATAAACAAAGTTAATCAGTAGCTAATGCAAGCACTGTATCAAACTATTACTAAACTTTTTAGAAATCTTTCCATGGAATTTAGTAAATTCTTTCCATGGAAATGTTAGTTTATTCAGTATTCAATAAGTATCTCCTGTGGGTCATATGTGGGCCAGGCAATGTGCTAAGTGCTCAATATACAGTATATCAATGAACAAAGCTGGTGTGGTGTCTCCTCTCACAGAGCTTAACCCTAAAGCACCAAGTACACGTCAACATCATGATCACTGTCAATCCATGGCCCAGGCACTGTGCTACCCACTTTGTAAACTTAACTTTTTAATCTAAAAACAATCTACCTGCCAAGTAGGTACATTCTATCCCCTCCATAGTTAAATAAAGCAGGGTTAGGAGGGCTAAGTGTATTGCCCAAGGTCATGAAAGAGAGCAACTGATGGAACAAACTGATGTCAATGTCAAGCTGTCAACTCATGCACTCTACCATCCCTCATCTCAGTCCCAGAAAAGTATCCCAAATTCTGAATCAGCCATGTTCAAATTAATGTGGACTTCCTGTCCCACCCCAAAATCAGTTTTTAATATTTACCTAATATTACAAGATATATACAAGATATGTATGTATGTATGTATGTATGTATATGTATGTATACATGTATGTATGTGTGCACAAAGAGTGCATGTAAACAAGCTCCTCACATCTCCCAGCATTATCTATGTAAAGGTCTCTAAAGAAAAATGAGAAAATGTAAGTACTTATCCTCAATAAGTTTTCATTTTAAAGAAAGAATAGCAGCTTCTTACTTTTAATTCACTTCTAAGAAACAACTTGGTGTACAGAGGGCAATTTCAAAGCTAAATGGAATCTAAGCTGAAGCTACTTTTTCTGCAGTTCCTCTTTTGTTGCAAAGTTCTTGGGGGTAGAGTACAGACCAGGAATCAGAATGAGAAATTCCAAATGCTCCTCCCCCAGCTGCTCCCATGCTATTAAATCTTGAATACTCTGGCCCCCACACTCAAAGCAGTAATGGAGATGTGCCTGTTCCAAGATAACTGGTGGTAAACTAAGGCTTTAGCTATCCTGCACTCACAATCAGTACTTAGGGTGCATGCTGTTAGGGACACAAATGACACAACAGCACATTCATCCATGCAGAGCTGTAACAACACACTGAGCCTGAAACAGTGAACTGGAAATACCATAATATCCCTAATGACATATCCCTAACTCTAAGTAATGTGTAGACCAGGTATAATTTTAACAATAACGTTCCCAGTTTTAATCAACCAAATGAGAGCCAAAATGAATCAATGTTATTTGCTCAATATAATATCTATAATAATTACATATCCTACTTGAAAGTTCATTTCATATAACTGAAGAGTAGATAATTATGTAACTCTTAAGAAACCCAAATCAGACTTTTTCTATTGTATGAATGACAGATACTCATTAGGAATCCACATAGAATTCCCAGGTAGAATATTAAAGAAACAGTTTCAATTACTTGCCTGTGAATGAATTATTAAGTATGAACTGCTACTGTTAGACCCAATCCAGGAACTTCTCAGTGTTATACTGAGTGGAAATTGCTAATCTCAGTGATCTTCTTATTGAGGATTCTCAGAGCCCATGATTATTTCTAGATAGCACGTTAAGTCTACTATCAAGGCCTGGATTTCTATAAAAATGAAACTTTGGGGTTTTTTAGTAAAAGAAAAAATCCTTCTTTGGGGACAAAAAGTGAGTGGCTTCCTCCAAATCAATCCTATTCAGTGTTCTCCAAAGGGGACTGATATCTAAAATGCCACAGCTGTCTGTCCTTAGACCCTAAGATCACCCGGGGAAGAGCTGCACCTCACATTCTTCAGTCCCCACTATGATGCTGTGCTCAGCAAAGAACACAAGTTTTCAATAAATGCCTGTCAAAGGCCCTGATTACAACCCAAAATATTCTTAATTGCACTCTGGGATATAATGCTTCTTGGTGATACTGACTCATTCAGGAGCAAAATTCTCACAGAAACAAGTCACAAAGGGACTCGGAAAAGCTGTGGGAGTGCAGCAAAGGAAAGGGTTAACGCTAGGCTCTTGAAGTTACAATTACTGGAGATCAGCTCAAGCTACCTGAGAAGAGGCATCCAATGAGAGGAACCAACAAGGATAATCTAGGACTCCAAAAGGAAATAGCATCAGTGGAGGCCTCTCCCTTTGGCCCTGCTGTTGCTCCAATGCTCACCTTTCCCTGGCATCCTGTCTGAGCACAGCAGCTTGCCTATGACCTGTTTATGCCTGCCCTAACTCTCTCTGCAATGAGGCTATTTCTGATTCATCCTATTAACTTTGCCGCCAACCCCGACCCCCAACCTCCACTAACTTCTCAGTCTCTCAGTTCATCTTTTCAAGCCAGGCCACAAAGATCATAGATTGTCATTCCACACTACTGTTCTTTCAAAGAGCTGAAGATTTTGCCAACTGCTTTAATATGTAGTTTAGAAGCCTAAAGGGCAAAGCTGCCTTATTTAATTGATGATCCCTCTTTCTTCCTGCTTCCAAGTACACACTATCCATAATCCAACTTTACCTCTCCTGCCCTCAAGCCCCTGTTTTTGTCATGTTGCAAAGATAGTTTTGTCACTGTAGTCAAACAAACTCAGATCTCCCAGTTTGTAAATAAGCCCAATCTAATGAACACTTCCTAAATGAATGAAAGCTTCCTGATAGAACCAGAGCACACCCTTGAAAATGCTACTTCCAAAAACCTCAGTTTTGTTGGGAACTCAATTTTTTCACCATCACAGCTTTCACTTACCTCTGTGAAAGTGTGGGCTCTAAAATATATCTACCAATATAGGACAGAGAGGCCTGATGTGTTTTGATGGTTAAATGTTAATAAAACAGAAGTCATGGATCCCATCCCCATAAAACCCATCATCCAAATAGGGACACCTTTGAGAGTAAAAGGGGACAATTGCTTAACAGTTTACCAGGACAACAGAAGTAAACTCAGTAAACAGAAGCAGCTATGTTTCATATCATGGACTCAGATTCTATGGGAGGACAACCAGATCCCTGTGTAAAATCCAAAGACCCTTCTTATCTCATACTGAACTAGTCATGAACTGTTACCAAGGATCCTCAGTTCAATACACTAGCATTGTGCTAGTGACTGGTGGTAGCTGTCTCCTATTCCACTTCTCAATTCTCCAGCCTCTGATGTGTTCAACATTGTACTCTTACTTAACATGTACCATAAAGGGCATTTGCCCAGTTTTTTTTTTTATAGTCCCGAAATATACCTAAACTCACAAAGTTGCTGTGGTAAAAGGATTAATTCTAATTAATGGTGTAAACAAAGAAATATATCTCACAATTACAACCCCAAACCAAATAAAGCTAAAAAGATAAAATACATAATTAATCAGTAATTTTTCAAAGCTGGTGGGTTTTTGTTTTCCATTATTTCACATGCCACACCTGGTATTTCCTGTGGGCAAAACCAACTCCAATTTCTTCTTTTTAAAATCTTGCAGAGAAAAAAAAAGCGTATTTCCTTCTGTTCATCTTTTCCCCTTATAGCTTGCATAAGCTGAATTGGGAAAACTTCCAATGACTGTTTTCATCTACTAGGTTACCTTTTTGTTAATAGTATTGGGAACCAAAGAAGGAAGTGGGGATCCAGACAATAACTACATCCCTTCCAGTAGCAAATAATTCATCATCTCTGGTAATCTTACACAAGTATGATACATGCAGAATGCAGAACTCGAACAAAAACACAAGACATAGCAGTGTGCAATTTAGAAAAAGGTACCTAACTGCAACCTACTTCCCACATTGTTTTTGCATGCAGCTTTAATGTGTTGTACTAGACCAATACTGATGACAGAAGCTTCAGCTTTTATTGCTGTTAATACCCTGAGCAATTACTGTAACTCAGCAGGAACCTCTGCTGCAAACAGCAACTATCACATTGTAATCAGCATTTCGTGAGCAACACTGTTCAAACATAAAGGCAGCAGCTAATGTGCAAAAACTGTACAAAAGGAGCTCAGATTCTAAGAGGTAAAAAAAATCTTTGCAAATTTATTTCACAGCTACATCTTTCCCATGGTGCACTGGTCTTACACTTGGTAAGAATCATCACACACAGAGACAATGACCAGGAAAAGAGCAGTAGCAGCAGTCACTAGCAAAAGAAAACTCTTCAGGAAAGGAGGCCACCACCAGATTTTCGGATGTTAATGCAGCATCCGTAAAAAAAAGAAATCTTTGGAAGGAAACATTTTATAAATAGCAAAGACCTCTAAAAATGATAAAACTTTATGTTGACATAAAATCTGAATAAAAAGCATCTGACTTTTAGAAGATTAAACTGCAAGACCACCTTATAAAACAACCAGGGAAATTAAAAGCAGCTTACCACAGCCAGAACTTGAAGTAAATGGCACATTTGACTTTCTTGTAAAACAATAAGCATGCATTACTTATGCAATAATTTTTAAAGAAAAAAATGGCATGCAATTTTTTAACTAACTAGATCATAATACACTATATGAATATTTTGGATAATTAAAATGATAAAAAGAAACAAAGAAGGTGCAGAGTTAAAGATCTCTTCAGGCCTACATTACTTTTCTTTAAACTTAAATACCCCATACAATGCATGTCAGAACACAAATATTATCAAAAGTTTCAAAGGGTTTTGGAAATAAGGACATGCACAGACACTGATAAACACCTCTACAAATTAGGATTAGAGTTTCTCTCACTTAAGACTAAACAGTAGTTCCCCACCTTCAAGTACAAGGATCCCCTTTTTAGGACCTAAATGTTTCAAAAGACCCCCAAATAACAGCATTTTAATAGTATTTCACTTATCAATTGTTTGAGAAAATACCTAATAAACAGTGATTCTTAATTGCATATTGTCATTAAATAAGTAAACTTTTAAAAACCACAGCAGCATATGAATACATTCGAAAAGTAGCTGTACAGACACGTGAGGCACACTTATTTATTTAAGGCTAAGAACGCTTACTTGCAGATCTGTGCAAAATCTCTACAGATACCCAGGGATCCAAAGCCCCTAGTGTGGGAACTGCTGGTCTGAAAGTGAGATGCATATCATAACGGGCAATATCAATACTTATGGACTTGGGAAAATTTTTTAATGAGGAAGTATTACAGATACGCTGTCCCTGAGCCAGACTTCCTTCCCCCAACCGCCATGACTGGGAGACTAGCCAAAAAGATTCAAGATACACTCCATACTCGCTAAAATATCTTAAGTAAATTAATTATAGTCACCACTGAAACTAGTCTCTGGCCCAGTTACATTCTTTTTTTCCAACTCATCAAATGCCAAATTTACTTTTCTTCAGGCTCTTCACAATGGCTGAGGAGAAACAAACTACTTCAGAAACTCGAGAGAATCTCTGAAATTGTTATCAAAATAGCTATGAAAAGAAGAAAACATCACACACATTATTTACAGCACAGCTTTATAACTCTAAGTGTTACAAAACAAAAAAGATAAAACTGGTGACTGCCTTATAGGAGTGCTACAGCCCCCAGGCAGTCAGCACTTGGAAAGTAAACTGGACATCAGGTCAGTAAGATGGACGAGCAACCAAGAGACAGCCAATGGAACTGGAAACAGAGAAGGTCCAGAGTAGAATCAACAGCACATTAAAAAATGCTTACCAGTTTGAAGTCTTGAATGCTACAGATGAAATACGGTGTGTTTGGCCTCCGACTCTCGATATACACACAGTCTTTAAAAGAAAAAGAAATTTTAAAACAATGGCATTTACCTTTAAGGGAACAAACACAGGGCCCATAAGGCCACTGCATAAATAAATAAATAAATGACAAAACACATACATTTTTAGAGAAAAATTTTTCTGAAAGGTGATATTAAATTACAAGTAATTTTAAATTAGAGGGAAAGAGCTCTTGGGTTCTTTCTGACCACTTTTCTGTTAAGACCTCAATTACTGTTTTTAGAGTCTCTGAAGAAGGGGGAGGAGGAAATCCCATGGGATTGATTATCCATATTCAGATTCAACCTCTGGAGTCTAAAAGGTTGCTTTTTAAAAATGGCAGGTTAAGATACTTTGCTTTAAAAATGCAATGACTTTTAGTTAAGCGGTGATTATAAAAAATATAAAAACTCTCCACATTACAACCTAACATCATTATAAAACATAGGACAAGATGATCATGGATTATTCTGCTAGAAGTTCAAAGCCAAGAAAGAGCAACACAGCAGTCCCGCCATAAGTGCTAGCTCACCCACTAAGAGGCAGACCATATGGAAAGCCCTCACTAAAAGGACATTTCTTTCCAAAAATACTTCTGAAAGACATCGGGATTTTCGTGGCCCAAAGTCACTCCAGAAAAAGAAGGAAGCATTTAGGTATCCAGAATTCCCAACTTATTTCTCCACTCAGATGTAGACTCACAATAGAGATTCGATCCCTGTATTCATGTCAAACAGCAGCTACAGAATGAACCGGACTAAGCTTTCAAACTTGTTCCAGAATCAAGGATGCTAAATAACTCTGCTCAACATTTAGACAACAACCATTTAATGTGCTAATCAACTTAAGATAAAAACAGGAAAAGTCTTGGGCCCTAGCTGATATAGCTCAGTGGATTGAGCGTGGGCCTGTGAACCAGAGGATTGAGGTTCAATTCCCAGTCAGGGCACATGTCTGGGTTGTAGGCCAGTTCCCAGCAGGGGACTCACAAGAGGCAACCATACATTGATATTTCTCTCCTTCTCTCCTTCCCTTCCTCTCTAAAAATAAATAAATAAAATCTTTTAAAATTAAAAAAAAAAAAAAGTCTTCCCACTACAGCACATATATCTCCTCTTATCCTTAATCTGGTATTCAAGTAAAAAACAGAAGAATTCCATTCCTAGGTAAAAACTATAGCTCTCATTTGCACAATTTTGGGACAACACAAGGGTCTTGATTTCTGCATTCTAATCCCTATTGGACCCAACTACCAGCATTTCCAATCCCTAGATATCAGTTATTTACTCATTCCACTCAACCTGAACACAAATGACAGTCTATATGGCCTCTCTGTCCTATCTCATATGCAACAATGTCATACCTAGCTACTCTTCTTTAGCTTCAAAATTAATAGATTTCTTCCTTAACTAATGATTTACATGTTCTTCTTAAAGTCCATGTGACAGAAAATTTTTGTACCCAATGGTCTGGTCCCAAACCACACCCCATCCTCCCCTAGGCTACACTCTCCCAAAGAAATAGCAACACCCCTACCTTAGTCCATGCCAAACTCACTTTATGCCTTTGTGCTACCAACACCTACAACCTTAGAATGAGTTACCTCCAGCAACAGTAATTCTCATGTCTCCTCTGTAAAGAAATGGCAACATCTCTTTTCTTTTGGTCATAAAACTGACCGTGTACATTTCCTGTTTGTTCACTCATTTGGCAGCCAGGTGGTCTGCACTGCCCACACAACTATTTTCAAGCTTTTGAGCTCAGAGCAACTTACTCGCTTCAGTATTCTCTGCATCCACAAGGACTGATGTCTGGCATTCATGTTGGTAAAACCAGACAAAACTGAAGTAAATGACAGATGCTTAGACAGTAAAAACTATGTGCAACTTTATTCTTTTTACATAAAAAAGCTGTATATATTCTTTTCATAATCAACACAACCCTTACTATAAACCCTCTTACTTAGACATAAAGCAGCTATTAACTTATATATATATAAACACTTTCCAGAAACGAAGAGAGCATTCATATTCTTTCATTTCTCACTGCAAACCTACATGCAGGAAAATAATTATCTATAACTACCCTTGGATGTAACTGTCAGAGAAAGGAAGAAAGAAATACAGTGGTGTGTCAAGGACAACCGCTGACCTCCCTTTGCCTAAACACTTGTCTGCAGCCTTACTGGAAGCTGCCTGGCACTCCTGGCTTGAGAGTCACTGCCACGAGGGCCAAGGCAGACTGAGGGAGCAGATTCTCAAATCTGACATATGGAATTAACACATTTACTTACTAATGCCTTATTACTAGATAAAAAGTCACCTCTTTCTGGTTAGAAAAGTTACCATGGCAACTCAAATTGATCCAAAGCTATAAATTCACATGAGATTCCAATGCACTAGGCTAGTACTCTATAAAATAGGTTATTGTATCAAATAATCTATCTCTGTGGGTGTTTTGAAACTCATACATGAGCTCATTTCAAAATTAAGTGATAAAACTTAAGAGTTTGTTTTGTATAAATAAAATACAGAATGGTGAAGATCAGAGGTAGAATAAACTGAAATTTTTCACATGTCAATCTTGCCATCGAAATGGGAAAAATATTGTTTTTAACAGACTTCTATAATTCACGAAAAAGTACTGTAGAGTTGATCTGTTTTATTGTGTTCAGGTACAGTAGTCCCACTCTTTATTATTCATAAAGATTAGGTTGATGACACTAAAAGGATATATTCTAAGAAACCATTTGAAATTTAAGTCTCACACACACACAAAATCTGATTACTCCTCTTAATGATTTTCAAAACAAGGGTAAATACTCCTAAGAAGTATTCCCCTCATCTCATTAATTAAGCAGCTATTTAAGGGACTAATGTTATATAGATGGCTATAGTTAGCCCCAAATAAAGTGGTTTATTTGGTAAGGGAAAGATGAGACCCTAAGTCAAGAGCAATGTTAACATCTCAGTTGGAATATATGCCCAGAAATCTCCTAAAGCCAAAATGATTTGCCAAGAATTTTCATGCAATTTATGAGTGCACGAATTGTCTGAAGCTGGTTTCAGTCAGCTGGATCAATGATCCTCAACCTGAAAATCCCCCATGATCAACACAAGCACTGCAAACACCTTTTTTTTTAAAGAGCTTTTTAAAAAATCAGAAAGTTAAGCAAGCAGTTCTGCAAGAACTGAGCAAAGCTGATGTGATCCACTAAGTGCATAATGCACATGCTATTACCATCAATGTCAATTATGCCAAACAACAGATGATAACTGATTTTTTCTTTATATCGGTGTCTGGAAATAAAGCCATGGGTCTAGGTTAAGACTTATTCTCTAACACCTAGCTTCTGCCTGGCAATGGATCCCACGATTAAGTGACCTCCAATCCTGTATCCACGATTTTGGGCAGTGATACTTAATAGGGGCATTTCTGGCTGTTTCTAACAACCTGTATCCACGATTTTGGGCAGTGATACTTAATAGGGGCATTTCTGGCTGTTTCTAACAACCCCAGCACAGCTTTGTGTCCAAGAATCCATTGTGCCATCTGCAAATAACAGACCATGTGCTAAGCTGGAAAAGAAAGTCAGAAAAACACATGAAGGCAGATTCTCAAGGCAAAGAAAGCCCTCTCTGCTTTTTCAATGTTCAGCAAATCAGCAAAAACAGAGCCATGATTTCCACCCGGTGTGCCGCAAGCATTTTTAAAACATGCAACACCTGACTATTTAGTCGGGGCACTGACCTCTTTTCCCTTTTTTTTACTGTCAAATAAAAAAATGATAACAGCCAATACAATAAACAGCCATCTGGTGTGAATCAATTAAAACTGTATCTATTTCTTGTCAGATCAGCAAAAAATATATTTTTGATGTGCCACAAAATTTTAGTAGTTTATGTGTGCCATGAGATGAAAAAGGTTGAAAATCACTGAAACAGAGTGGGGGGAGGAGATAGGAGAGGGTAAGGGGGATAAATGGTGATGGAAGGAAACTTGATTTGGAGTGGTAAACATACAAAACGATATAGAAATGATATATTATAAAATTATACCCCTGAAATCTATGTAATTTTATTAACCAATGCCATCCCAATAAATTCAATAAAAAATACAAATGAAAACATTTTAAATAATAACAAAGAAAACAAGCTGCTGAAATAGAGGAAGGACAGTCTTCTCAAGGGTAAAAAACCACAGCCTGAAGCATCAGGCAGTTTGTCATCCTGAAACACAAAGAACCTGTCAGCATCTTTGCTGGCAGCCTCCCTCACAGAGCATGGTGGACATGTACTTCAGCCACTAATGGAGTAAGCAGCACTGGGAGCTACCATTCCAGCTGTGGTCAGGCGGTGCTCAGCCACAGCACTGTCCCTTAAAGAATTTCCCTCCCCAATTAGTGACTTGCTGCCTCTTCTTCTTTGAAATACCTTCTCATCCCTTTGCAAAGCATGGCAGTGCTGCTTCAATATAATTTTCAATAGGAAACCCCTACTGCTGATAACGAACCCACATGAACAAAGGCTCTCTCACAAACCAACCGCACAGAGCACAGGCTGGGCGGCACAGTGGTGGGCCTGGAGGATGACCTGCAGGACTGCTCTGCTCTTCCGCTTTCCGTTTCTCTCACAAAGACCCCTCCACCCTGGACGCTGAACCAACCATTCAATGAGTAACAGCAGGTTGGCCTAATATTGCAGAACAGAAACTACATAGGTATCTCATTAGCTAAATGGGATGTTTCCAAATATTCAACATACAAAAAACGAAGTGTATGTGTATAAGTGTACATGCTAGAAACAACACTGAATCCTGAAACCCGAATCCCAACCCATACATCTGCACACCTTCAGGAGAGGCTTCTTCTCCAGGTGCCCCATCAGGACAACAGTCACACCCATCACCATTCCTCACCTCAGAAAACAACATGCTGCATCTTGCATAGCAGGCATTCAAAAACTATATGACGAACAAATCAATTGAACAAAAATGTAAAAACAGAAAGAAGTTATACAAGATTCTAGCAAGAAAGTTTCTATGCTCTATCAATACAAACATAAAAATGCTATTTTTCATAAATATATATAATATTTTAAAGATTTTATTTATTTTATCTTTAGAGGGGAAGGGAAGGAGAAAGAGAGGGAGAGAAATGTCAATGTATCGTTGCCTCTCATGCGTCCCCCCCACTGGGAACTGGCCTGTAACCCAGGCATGTGCCCTGACTGGGAATCAAACCAAAGTTGTTTGGTTTGCAGGCCCACGCTCAATCCACTGAGCTACACCAGCCAGGGCTCATAAATATATTTTCAAGAAATAACTCAACTGCAGGCCAGCCCACTTTTAGTTTTCTGCTAGATTCTTTTGTGGGGAAGGGATACTCACATTGTCTGTGAATAATGGAGAACTTAAAAGGGAAAAAGAAACAAAACTTGAGAAAACAGCAATTCAGTAAGTAAAATCTTCTGTCCTTTCCCTTATCCTGTGTTTTGGCCTTGAAAACCCTTACCAAATTGGCTGGTAAAGTCTTAAAGATTCTAAACTCAGTAGAAAAGAGATATCAGATAATATAGAACTTACTTTATTAAGAACTGTGTAGTTATCTTTATATGTTTAAACTTCATTTGGAAGGTACTCTCCATTTGATGCAATATGCCTATCAAGACATTTTTTTCAAAACAGTTTTTGAATGTGTTGATTTTGATGCCTTATAGTGGTTCTGCTGTTTTTCGTCTCACCTATTCCACATCGACAAAACCTTTCCCTTTGAGGGCTTTGTTTTTTCATCCAGGGAAACCAAATAAAGTCACTCAGGGCAGAATAGAGCGAATGCAGAGGGTGGGACACAGAGTCATACCATTTTGGGTAAAAAACTGCTGAATACTCAGCAGTGTGGGCAGGTGCACTCAGAAATCACCCATTGTGAAATGGGCAAGTGCATTGAAGGAGTCTCCCAAAAAAGTTCACTGAAGCCAAATGCAGCCTCTCACAAGAATGCCAGCTGGTGCACTGATACAGACAGGTTCCAGAACACTCACCTAGCAGGGGGAGCCTGTATTACAAAGGGCCCACCCTCCAGAAGATACGTAATTCTGGTTTTTGGGGGGTTCTGACCTTTTTAAATTCCATGAAAATTCAATTCCATGTATTCAAATGTCTACAGATTCCCTAGCAATACAGGCCTTTGTCTAAAAACACAACACGAGATACTTTTACCTAACAATGATCTGTCTTCATCCTCATGGCTAATAGGATATTATTATTCTAACAGGGAATTAAATTATGAGAAAGACCAAGTGTGTGGGGCGGGGGGAGCAGGCCATAACATTCTGTTTATATTTCCCACATTTTTCTCTTCTACTCTAGGAGACAGAAAAATCTTCCAATGTGTTGAAAGCTGAAAGACTGATCCAAGGACTACCTTTCTAACTTGAAGTGATGCCGATATTTTGGAAGAAATGCTGCAGCAAGCCCCCTCCCCAATCAATCACATGCTACATGGACTTGAGACTCTGTGAAACATGAAAAAGCAAGATCATCCTGCCAACAGCAGCAATCTTACTATTTATGCTGATATGCTAAAAGTCAGCCATGGTTTGACACTTGCTTTACACTCTCACCACCACATTTTATTTTGAAAATGTTCCTTAAAAAGCTCTCCCTGTAACTACATCGAATCCTTATTTTGAAAAAAGATTCTAACCAGCTTATCATACAAACTCCATTAAATAGTGTGGCTGTCTCTCATATTTCGAACTACTGTATTTGTACAGAGCTCCTGTACTATAAGAAAACACAGAGATCCAAAGGGCAGGCAGAATCTATTTTAAAAATCAGTGATGGCCATTTGCCCAGTGAAGCAAAGTGTCCTAGGCATTAGAGACGCGGGCAGTGGGGAGAGGATTCGAGACCACTCTCACTATCAGTGGTGCCCCTTTCTACCTACCTTCCTAATGCTTGAGAAGGAGACAAGACCCTACCCTCAATTTAGTGAACTCTATCAAAAAATAAATAAATTCTGCTATAAAGTCCCTGTTAAGTAGGTGATGAGTGCTAATGAAAATGCTGACGGGTCCTTAAGACAAAGATTACCACTGGAACATGAGTGGAATATATACATTTAGGAAATCAATGTGAAGACAATTCAAACAGTTCCAAGAACACTATGCCCCATATTCATAGACAAAAATCACCGGGGGCAGGTAGGCTGGAGTGCAGATTCTTCTCTCCCCATATGGCTGACAAGAAGCAAATTGCTAGTCTGATCTTCTGGTGTCAGAGCCTGCAGAGCAGATTTCGAGCAACAGTTCTTGCTCCTTTTCAGAAAACAATGCCCTGAGAGCCTGTGCTTCACAATAAACGGTTCAACCAATTTGCCGTGCTTGCTGGAAATGCACAGGAGAATTCAAAATGCCTGCCTATAATTCTTATTTGGCAAATGATTTTATTATAAACTGGTATCATAGTGAATCCATTTTCTTTACAGGTTTTCTGCTACTGTTTAATGGACTGTCAGTATAATTTAGATTTCATCTATTTAAACTCATTCAAGCCTGGCTCTGGATTGTACAGTAAATGGAACATATTTCTATTCAATGAAATTAATGACAGTTAATTTTAGTCTGCAGTTCTCTATTTTGTAAAAGCAACTGTTCTACAGTTTAAGCATCAGGCTACAAAATTTGCATGCCAATTACTTTTTTTGTACGTAATAAGCATACATATTTTGTAAGTCTTCCTTGTAAGACTAATGTATATATTCATTTAATACTTCTTTCCATTAAAATATTTACTACCAACTTTCCAGAGTTAAAACTTAAATTATAACTAAAAGCAGGGGAAATGAAAGTTAATTGTTAGTCTGAACAGAGAGATGCTCTATTATTATGGGTTTTTTAAGCAAGTAAAACTAAAGGATAAAAGTTTCTGCCATATATATTTTTTTACTATGACTTCCTTATATATTTTAAATATATAAGGAAAATATATATGTCTCTCCCAGTCACAAAGCAAACACTGAGTGAAATTTATTGAATATACCATTTGGATTGAGACATACAATCAAGGAAGACAGCACATATTAATAAACACTGTACTGGAAAACTTCTGAGATTGGTACTCTGTTTACCAGAAATTTACTCCTGGGTTTTATTTACCAAACACTACAATAATCCCATGAATCATTTTTCTTCTTGCATGATTAGATCAGTCTTTCAACAAAGCATTCACACAGCTGTGAAAGAAATGTTTAAAGGAGAAAAGGGAATGGAAAAAAAGCATCTTAAGAGAAACGTACCAAATCAAAAGCCAAATAATAATAAGGAGACCATGCAGAATTTGCTATCCCAAAACTATACCCACCAGGGTCATAGACTGACAGATTGTAATTCACACAAAAATACGATAGTAAAGGAGAACCCCATGCTAGCTTTTCCATTCTTTTTATCAGCCTGATAGTCTATATCTGCTCAGCTCGTTTCTGATTCTCCTATTAAGCATACTCCAATCACACCTCCTTCCATCAACTGCCTCATGCTGTTGCCTCTGTTAGAGATGCTCTTCCCCTACCTGGTCCTACTGCAATTCTGTCCACCTTCCAAGATGCAAATCAAGGTTTCTGTGGTCCTTATGTCTTCCTCAATGTCACAAAGTCAGAATCTGTCAGAATTCAGTTGGTATTTGCCCACTCACTGCCTGTTACTAACACAGAACATTACTTGAATGAGTATAATTTCTCCCTGTAAAATGAAGACTGGAGGACTAGAATCCTGTTTTATATCTTGCCCTATACCTCACCCCCACAAAAAACAATGCACAAAGTTATACACATAGAAGACTGGGCTTTTATGTTATTGGCTGATTAATAAAACATTACTAATACTATAGCTGGCATCTAATATACCTCATTAAATTCAACTATCTTATTCCAAGCCCATTACAGTTTCAATGAGCTTTAAGTTTAATCATTTGCTTTAATTTATAGAAATTTCTAATGGCAAGTGAAACTCATTCCATGACTCTCTTACTCTACTCACACCTCTTCCTTCCAGCCCTCCTTAAATTATTACTGTTTTCTTTTGGGCTTCTGTTGTAGTAACTATTGCTTGGCTACGTATTTCTTTTAAAATTAAAATCAAAGACTAAAGACATTTTAAGAATAATTAAAAATATTTAGTCACTCACATGCTGAATATATATTAAAACCTCAGATTTTCATTACAGATCTTTAGCCAACTATGAATTAAAAGTGCCATTTTGTAAGTATTTGCAGGTATTTGGGGGGAAAAACAATAATTCTGCCTACACAACTATTTGCAATTATCTATCTCCTTAGGATTCTACATGTAGTTATTTTGCTTTATAACATATACATCATTCTCCAGCTAAAAAGCATCGGGCAGGAAGTAGGTGGGATCTTGTCTGGTAATCTGCCATCCACCTGTCACTTTTATAATCAAAATAAGCAAAGATCTGAAAAGGTAGCAGGATTCAAAGTGTCTAAATGTCTTGATTTCTAAATGAGATCAGACATTTCATTTATTGTTTGGGTCACAAGAAGCTCTGGGTGCTTTCTATACAAAACTGTGCCCAACACACACTCCAACAAATGAGTGCAACTGCTCTGGGCCAATGTAACACTAAGTGAGAATTCTGCTTTTTGGCATTTGTACCTTGGAAAAAACATGTTGTGAACATCTTCTGAGACAAAATGCACCAGACTTGGTGGGGAGGCGGAATTATGATTTCTTCATTTAAGTGAAAAGGTAACAGGCAAATCTTGTTAAGATTACATTAGAGCTAAAAAATTAAGATATATTCTACAAGGAATAAAATCATAAACTCACAAAATATTCCCACACAGACTTATGGGCACCACCTATGTGCCAGCTAAGTGCTACAGATAATAAATATAAAAATACTGTCCTTCCCTCGACAAGTTCACCATCTAGTAATATTACAGCCAGGCATGGAAACAAACCATAGTCTTCAATACTTTCATTTGTACAATGCTTGGTTTTTTAATCTCTGCAACAGAGACTGTTAGCACAGCATAATGTTCATTCTCCCCTTCTTCCTTAATAACAGAATATGACATTTAGCAGGGTCTAAATATGACATTTAGCAGGGTCTATGGCGGCCCTCAGACAAAAGACCGCATTTCCCAGGCCCCTTACAGCTGCCTTGGTCATGTGACTGTCTGTGGTCATGGATTAGGAGTAGGCATAGTATTTTAACTTCTGGAAATTGAATTCTGAAATGAAGAGGCCCTGTGCTTCTTTAGCCTTCCTGTTAGCCTGAAGGCAAATGTATTGGCTAGAGGTGGAGCACAAGACAGACCACTAGATGAGGATGGGAATGGAGGCCACACACAATGAAATAAAGAAGCCTTTGACTGCTGCTGAAGAACCAGACCAAGAGTTTACTGAGTCACCACTGAAGTATCTTCAAATTATTTTAAAATGGGGCAAAACAGTTAAAACTACATTTATGAACTGAGTGACACCAGAAAAATAATTTGGAGAAAATATTCTAATATTTTTTAAATGGAGAAAGGTAGATGCCTAGCAAGGGTATAAAAACACAGAACATGAAGATCTTGATTTAGAAAATTGTTTGCTTAGGGTGTGCAGGGTAGAAGGGAATGAAGGGGGGAAAACTATAATGGCATAATCAATAAAATATACTTAAAAATATTTTTTAAGATTTTAATTTGTTTGTTTGTTTGTTTGTTTATCTTTAGAGAGGAAGGGAAGGAGAGAGGGAGAGAAACATCAATGTATGGTTGCCTTTTGTGCATCCCCCACTGGGAACTGGCCTGCAGGGAACCGGTTTGCAACCCAGGAATATGCCCTGACTGGGAATCAAACCTCGATCCTCTGGTTCGCAGATCTGTGCTCAATTCACTGAGCTACACCAGCCAGGGCTTAAAAATATTTTTATTAGCTAGTGGGAGTAGGAATCAACAACTACCGCCAAGAACAGCACCGCAGAACCAAGTGGACAACCGCCTCTCTGAAGCTACTTCACAGGTATGTCGGGTTCCCAGGATGACTCTACCCCAAGGTTTTACAAGTAGGAATCAGGGATGGTTGGTAACCTCCCTGCAAACTGATGAGCATTTTGTGTGGAGGACAGATTGACGGGTCTGCTGGCACTGCGCAGGCTCCTCTATCTTGTCCACTTCCATATGCATTTGATTTTAGGGCTTCAGAGAGATCATGTGGCTGCTTCTCCAACACAAATTCAGGGACTGCTGACAACTAAAATTTCCAGAACATTATTTCATTTATAAAAGTTAAAGCTGGCCAGAATTCATACTATACTAAGTTCTCAGAATATATTCCATATTTTACTTCACACTAGAAAGAAGACATTCTCGTAATACGCCACAGCTTTATCTCTTCCTTTCCACACCATTAACTGTGGATAAAAAGCGAAGCACACAAAGGTGTCCAACCCATTCTCTGAGGTGAAGATTTACTATCCAAAGATAATGCAAAGTCTCTTGTTACCTAGAGAACATTTTTCCAATTTCAAAACCACAAATTCAGCCACTTGCAGAGGCGAGACTCCTATGGTACACCCAAGTTAGTTAGAACAAACTGTAATGGCAATACATTAAAATTCTTTAGGACTCCTGACATTTCCTTTAAGTCAGCAACTCTACTCCTGAAGAAAGCAAACAGAAATGAATAGGTGTCCACCACTGCTGTTTATAATGGAGATGATCTGAAAAGAGCCTAAACTCTGTAGACACATTATGGTATCTATCCATTAATGTGGAAATGCCTAATGTTTTTTGTGCTGTGGATGCCTTCAGCAATCTATACACCCATTCTCTAAATGAATAAGTAAATAAATGTGTGTTTTGGATTTATAAAACCATGTACTGAAAATGCAAAATAACATATGTGCTTCTTTATTGATTCATTCAATAAAATTTACTAGAGGTTATCCCCTTAACAACCTTCATAATTTCAAAGTTGTAATAAACATAAACATTATTTGGAGATATTTTTCTCTACCTTAAGTAATTATATTTATAATTTATATTGGTGTTACAGGTGCTACCAATATTACTATGGTTTATTGCCTACTTTCACAATTGAAGCAAATGCTGAGTGTCATTTGAAAGGTAATGAATTAGTGAGAACAGTGAGAAGTAATTTTTACCCACCCAAGTTCAGTCAGGGATTCTATTCATATTCCAGTAGGTTGATCACGGACCCCAGGTTAAGAATTCCAGTATTAATGGCATATTAGGCAGCAATAATGATTCACATTTATAATTACTGACATAATAAATTTAAAACAGAAATGTTAAGTTACCAAACCACACACATACACACTCATGATTACAAAATTACGAGTAGCATGATCCCATCCATATATGGTCTACAAAGGCAGTGACCATAAAACAAAAAATTGAACAGCAGTTTAGTGGTTTTAATGTTTAAATTTTGCTTACCTGACACTATAATTTTTTAAATGTATTATTTGTTCATCAAAAGGATAAACATAAGAGGAAAAACATGGGGAAGAAATAAAAGAAAGGCCTATTATGGAATATTATATATGCAATCATAGGGCAAATGCAAAAAGCAACAGGTGAATTCAGGAAAGAGAACATAAAAACAGACCACCTGTGACTACAGAAGTTGGATTATAGAAACAACAGCGAAGACGGAGTTGAAAATCCATACGTCAATGTAGCAGATGCCAGAGCACTGGGCATCCTAACAGCTGGGAAATAATACAAGTAAAACATATGACAAAACTGATGGTCTCTACAAACAACTAGCTTCTACCAATCACAATCTGAATGCCAAATGCAACTTTTTAAAAGACTGTACTCTACGAATGCCAAAGATCTATTTTTTAGACAGTTACTGCAGACTTCAAAAGCATTCTACTTTGCCAGAAAGATAATCCAAGTTTTTCACTCCCTGAAAAAATCTCCTAGACAGGACAGAGAACAAGCTGGAAATCAAGTCTCCATGTCTAGCCTGAAACCTAAGGTAACAAAATCCCTTGTAAAGAAGAAGCAGAATATCCCCAAGACTGAGTGTTGCTAGAGCTAATTCTCAAATGCAAACTCCATGCAAACACAACTTTTCAGTTAAGCTGTTCTAACAACATAAAAATACAACATACCAGGGAAGGCCTTCTTGTGACATTTCCCTCCCCTCCACTAAAGGGAAAAAATTGTAATTATACAAAGTATTATTAACATTCCCTCAATTAATTTGGTAATTGCACATTACCTATTTTTTATAATACCAGCACAATGGGATTTTCAAGACAAGTCTGAAAACTAAATACCACCTAATAATAATAATCGCCTGCCTCAGAGCCAACACTTATGCATAGATTTACTAAATGGAACACAAATTAAAATGTCAATGTAAAAGCTAAGAATAAAAAACAATACACTGAAATAATATTTAAAATCTATATCATAAACTATTTTTTATTTTAAAAGAAACTTACAGGCCATAATCAAAACTACTCCCCTCTCAGTTTTTTTTTTTTAGTATATCAGTCTCTATCGATTAATCTAAAGTGAGACACTAACATACCATCTGTCAAGCAGCGACAGCTGCCCAGCACACAAAGAAAGCCAGAGAAATGCCTACAGCCTTTGAAGGGAATGTAAAAACAATCCCTTTGCCTTTTACAGTTCTTTTTACACATTAGACTACCACACTTTACATCATTAAAAGGTATTCCCTGCAAAGGCAACTGAATAAGGAAATGTAGAGATGTGAGAAAATAATATCAGGAGTTAAATGAGAGAACACACATGGAGTATCTTTCATATGTAGCATATTTTGCATGCTGCTTATAATTAGTTTGAGCACGCATTTAATTATGAAATAATGAAAAAACTTAAAGAACTGGATACTTAATACATACATAATGATAGTCTTTTATGTATCATTTTAATAAACTTGGTAAAGTAACTTTAGAAGTTTATCAATTTCCAAGCATTTTAAGCAGCAACTTAAAAGAACCAGGTAACTTAACTACCCCCGCATAGTTTATGGTACTTAAAAATTCATTATAAAATTTATACTAATACACACATATAAAGGAGTAGAAGAGAAAATGAAATATTTTATTTTTTTTCAAGTATTTAAGGTACTCGGGTATCTCCAAAGTAAAATTCATGCATGTAAGTTCTAGAGTATTTACATGTTTTGCAAAAGGAAATGGCTCTTATGCACATATATTTTAAAGTAATCAAAAAACGTAATACACTGCTCCATCTTTATATTCATAGATAATATTTTTAATTTTGGAAAGTCTTTTTCTCAGCTGGTGAAGCTGTCAGCATAAATAGAAGGCAATATCTGGAAATGACAAACACATGGGTCAGTGTCAAATAAAAGCCCATCAATGTCAAGAGCAGAGCCAAATTCCTGCACTTCAATTTAAATGACGTTATCCAACTCAAATACCACCATGCCAGTTCGAATCAAAATTGTTTCATTTTAAAAAGCTTTTTACAAAACTGATAGAGTATAACAGATTAAACAACTCTTTTAGCAATTTCCTCAGCTACTACAAAGTAAGGCATCAATGTATAATTATAATAAAGGGAACATTTACCAATTAATTGAGCCAGCAAAAGCTAAACCTCCAGAGCTTAGGAGTTCAAAAGCTTGCTCACTAAGCAAAAGGGCAGAGGATTTTAACATAACTGCAGGAAATCTCAGTCCAATTAGACTCTAGGTAAATATAAATCTTGTTCCACTGTGATTGGGACTCTATTCGTCACAGTCCACTAGGCTGATTTTAGCATCAACTTGGAGACTGAAACAACTGAGCAGTCCCCCCGACCCCACCCTGCTGTAGCTTCCAGTGCTGCCATGTTAATCCAGTTCCTTCTTCTAAGATTTGTGCTGAACACAGAAGGTCTCCAGTTAGCTTGATTTTACAACCAGCCAACCAACAAGACTCCAAAAAATGTATCAAACAACCATGAGGTAATAATGAAGGTGTCTGAAGGTACTCAGGATGTGTGCCAGTTTATAATGGTGACATCTTAACTCACTTTCTTCATTCCGCATCTACTCAAATTCTATGTGGATGATATGCTCAAACACTCATTCAAAAAAAACAAATAAATGAATAGGGTTTAAAAGTGGCATCATTTGGGGTGGCAACTGCTGCACAGGGATATACATGTCTTCACTGGCAAGCTTCTGGAGAAGAACACATCCAGAACTAACAAGGGCAGGGGGATGCCATTCCACGCTTCACAGAGTTTGCTGGGAAGCAGAAAAAGTTACAACTTGATACCTACATGGACTTGACAACACAAACAAGTAAAAACTGTTTTTTAATTTAACTGAACAAATCAAGACAAATTGTATTTTAAAGTGTAGCAGGAAATATGAATGGTAAAAGAATTTTAAAGATTTTAAAAACAGGCAGAAATAGAGACTGAGGCAGGAACTCCCCCAGAGTGGAAGTGACAGAGCCTTATGGCCTACAGGTCTGCTCTGTTTTTGTAAGGCTAAGAATGATACATGTTTTTTACACTGTTAAATGTTTGGGAGGGAGGCTATTTCTTGATGCATCAAAGTTATATAAAATTCAAATTTCAGTGTTCATAAATAAAGGTTTATTGGCAAACAGCTATGCCCATTCATTTATATCTTGTCTGTTGTTGCTTTCATGACAATGACAAAGTTGAGTAGTTCCAACACAGACCTATAGGCTACAGCAAAAGTTGCAAATGATTACTGTATGGCCCTTTACAGAAAAAGTGGCCTTTAATGGCCACTCCTATAGAAATGCTTACTAAATAAGTAAAACAGCTCCACTGATAATATAAATTTTACACCATAAAAATTACAATGTATAAGGGCTTTTATTTAATAATGACAAATTTTCTCAGAAACTTTCCATTTATAAAATGCTCAAAAATTTTTCTAGAGGTTATGACTGTCAAGCACTCAGGCCTGAAACATACAAAATAAACCTGTCAGCCAATGCCTTCACATGGATAAGAGAGTGCTTTAAAGTCCCATCTCCAAGTTCCTCATCATGTATTTTACTGGAACTAAAAACTCAGCTTATTTTGTGACTCTAGATGAGGATGGTACATATTCCTACACCTGTGCCGAGGAAAACACTGTCAGTGATCAGAGCACTCACTCACCTAGAACAGGAGAGGAAACTCATCTGCCGCCTACCTAATCTAGATGGTCTCTTCTACTTGTCTCATGTATCATCTAGTATGGCCTTCTTTACCACTCGTCCCTCCTTTATCATTTTGTTCCTATTCCTTTTCTTGTGTAAAACCCATGTAAACAGCCCTGGCTAGTGTATGTAGCTTAGTGGATTGAGCACAGGTCTGAGAACCAAACAACCATGGTTCGATTCCCAGTCAGGGCACAAGCCTGGGTTGCAGGCCAGTTCCCAGCAGGGGACACGCAAGAGGCAACCATACATTGATATTTTTCTCCCTCTCTCCTTCCCTTCCCCTGTAGAGATAAATAAATAAAATATTTTAAAAAAGAAAAAACCACATAAACATTCCAACATCCAAATCAAATCATAGGGGTGCTAGAAGGAGAAAAGGAAGAGCAAGAAAATGAAAACTTATCTGAAAACACAATGAAGGAGAACTTCCCTAATCTGGCAAAGGAAAGATATTTCCAGGAAGTCCAGGAAGCTCAGAGAGTCCCAAAAAAGTTGGACCCAAGGAAGCACATGCCAAGGTACACCATAATTATATTACCCAAGATTAAAGAAGAGAGAATCTTAAAAGCAGCAAGAGGAAAGGAGAGATTTACCTACAAAGAAGTTCCCATAAGACTTCAGCTGATGTCTCGAAAGAAACCTTGCAGGTAAGAAGGGGCTGGAAAGAAAGGCAAGAACCTACATCCAAGATTGCTCTATCCAGCAAAGCTATCATTTAGAATGGAAGGGCAGATACAGTGCTTTCCAGATAAGGTCAAGTTAAAGGAGTTCATCATCAACAAGCCCTTATTAGATGAAATGTTAAAGGGACCTATCTAAGAAAAAGAAGATAAAAAATATGAACAGTAAAAAGACAGCAAACTCGCAGTTTTTAACAACCACACCTAAAACAGAAGCAAACTAAGCAAACAACTAGAACAGAAACAGAACCACAGAACTGGAGATCACATGGAGAGTTATCAGCAGGGAGGGGAAGGGGAAAGAATAAGGGGAAGGTACAGGAAATAAGAAGCATAAATGGTAGGTACAAAATAGACAGGGGGAGGTTAAGAATAGTATAGAAATGGGGAAGCCAAAGAACTTATATGTACAACCCATGGACATGAACTAAGGTGGGGGAATGATGATGGTGGGAGGAGGGGGAATACAGGGCAGAGGGAAATAAAGAGGAGGGAAAAAGGGACAACTGTAATAGCATAATAATAAAATATATTTTAAAAAGTAAAACACATTTAGAACTTGACAGAGAGGACAAACATAAAATGAAAGTGGAACAGGTGTCCTAGCTACAGACCAAGTTACAAACAAACAATTTAAAAAACAAACCAACTGGGCTTCTAAGTCTTACAAACAAGAGTGGGACAAAAGCAGATTTACATTTGTGAATGGGAAAAACACAGGGTTTATTCTTGTATTATTATTTATTATTGTATTATTTGCCACACAAACAACTGCAAACTTACTTTTGCCCAACCCTATGCTGAGTATAAAGATGCTCTTGGGACTTCCGCCAAGATGGAGGTTTAAGGTGGATGTGCCTGCCTCCTCACACAACCAAGTTTAGGGACAACTAAATATTAGCATCAGAAAACACAACCAGAACACGGAAAACTGAACTTTTCGGAAGTCCGCTAACAACAAATTCTTCGGCCCGACCGGTAAGGGGCGAAACCGGCGTCGGGTGAGGAGTTACAAAGGATTCGACCCGGGCGCGGAATCCAGACGCGCGAATCCAGTCGCACGGGTTCCAAACCCAGGATTGGACCTAGTGAGCTACCGAGCGGCCCACCGGGTGAGCGACTACGGAGGAGTCAGTGGGGAGGCGGTGGCAGCGAGTTGACTTTGGTTGCCCGGTTGCGCGCGGGTGAGGGAGTGAGCGGTCGGACCCGCGGCGGCGGCAGCGGCCGCGGCGGCCATTTCCCCGCTCTGACCACGCCCCCACATACAGCGTCACAACCCAGCGACCTGGGAATCCAAGGCGCCGCTCCTCCCACTTAAAGGGCCAGAACAGACCAAAAATGTCGCAGGAAGACCTCAAAGCCCCAGAGATAAATCTAAGTGACGAAGAAAAGCAAATCTCTCAGACGCACAGTTTAAAACACTGGTCATCAGCTTCCTCACAGATCTGGTGGACTATAGCCACAAATTAGAGAAACATATGATGGCTAAATTAAGGGAAATGAATGGAATTCCACAGGAAAACCATAGAGATGAAAAAAAAACTGGGACTCAAATCAATGGAGTGAACCAGAAGGAAGAAAAAAATGATCAATCAAAAAGGAATGAAGAAATAAGAATTCAGAAAAATGAGGAGAAGCTTAGGAACCTCCAGGACATCTATAAACGCTCCAATATCCGAATTATAGGGGCACCAGAAGGGGGAAAGACACAACCAGCAGTGGAAAAACTATTTGAACAAATAATAAAAGAAAATTTCCCCAATCTGGCAAAGGAAATAGACTTCCAAGAAATCCAAGAAGCTCAGAGAGTACCAAAAAAGTTGGACTCAAGAAGAAACACACCAAGGCATATCATAATTACATTAGCCAAAATTAAAACGAAGGAGAGAATCCTGGAAGCAGCAAGAGCTAAGGGGACAATCACCTACAAAGGAGTCCCCATCAGGCTGTCAGCAGATTTCTCAAAAGAGACCTTACAGGCAAGAAGGGGCTGGAAAGAAATATTCCAAGTCATGAAATCTAAAGACCTACAACCAAGATTGCTCTACCCAGCAAAACTTTCATTTAGAACGGAAGGACAGATAAGGTGCTTCTCAGATAAGACCAAATTCAAGGAGTTCATCATCACCAAGCCCTTATTATATGAAATGTTAAAGGGACTTATCTAAGAAAAAGAAGTTAAAGAAACATGAACAGTGAAAGGACAACAAACTCACAGTTATTAACAACCACACCTAAAATGAAAGCAAACTAAAAGGACAGCTAGATCAGGAGTGGAAACATAGAAATGAAGATCTCAAGGAGGGTTAGCAACAGGGGAGTGGGAGGAGGAGATGGGGGGAGAAGGTACAGAAAATAAGTAGCATAGACAGTAGATAGAAAATAGATGGGGGGGGGGGCAAGAATAGTATGGGAAATATAGAACCTAAAGGACTTGAGACACATGGACATAAACTAAAGGGGGTAATGGTGGGGTTGGGGGGGCAGGGTGGAGGGGAATGAAGGGGGGAATAGAACAACTGTAACAGCATAATTAATTTAAAAAATAAATAAATTTATTAAAATAAAAAAAAAAGATGCTCTTGATTAACTCTTCCTGCATCCTGTCTTCTCCTTTAAGCTCCACATAATACTTTAACTGAACTAGACAAATGCAGGCTCCGCTGTGATACCCACCCCCCTGCCAAAAGGGCTTTCTATGTTTACCATGACACTCCAGAGAGGGTATCAAGGAGCAATGACTAAACTTGGTAACCAATAAAACCAAGAGAAAGCTCTCTATCAACAATGGCAAACTGAAACCACAGCAAGAGGCAAGTCCAATTCCGATTCAGACATACATATGCACTCAACTGGGAATGCATCATGACTGGCCCACCAGTCCTAAACAGCCAGAGCCTACCATGTTCAACAAGAGCCACATTAACACAGAGCAGAGATGTCTGGAAACAATGTCTGCTCTCAGAAAAACATTAACCAGGAATTCCATGGGTTTGCCACACTATATTGAGATATTTTTTCAGCATTTGCACAGGCAAAAGCCTCCTAAGGAAAGTTTTGCCTGAGCCCATTCATGTATCGCAGAATAATTTCATGAGCTGTCACATCACAGGCAAGCAAGAGTTCAGATAAACATTTTAAATATCTATAAAGATTATACAGTCCTAAGAAAATGAAAGAACGTAAGAGCTCAAAAGGGCCAAAGATCTCAAAAGAGTCAAAGACATAAAGGGTCAAAAATAGCCCTGGCTGGTGTGGTTCAATGGATTGAGCAGCAGCCTGCAGACCAAAATGTTGCCAGTCCAATTCCCAGTCAGGGCACATGCCTGGGACATCAGAGAGGCAACTGATTGCTTTTTCTCTCCTCCCCTCCCCTCTCCCCTCCCCTGTCCTCTCTTTTCTTGCTGTCTTTTCTTTCTCTTTCTTTCTTTTTTTCTTTCTTTCTTTCTTCCTCTCTCTCTCTCTTTCTCTCCCCCTTCTTTCCCATAAATAAAATCTTTCAAAAAAATTGTAAAGGGTCACAAATATATGTGTGTATTCCTGGGAAAACTTCATGTTAAGCAAAAAAAAATTTTTTTTCACCTAAAATAAAAGGACATATAAAAAATACAGTTTAAGGCCCAAGAACAGTCCTTTAAAAAGTAGGGGATTTCTCAGTGCAGTCTAGGGCCAGCCTAGTCTGGCAGAGGGTGTGATAGGATGTTTGTTTTCCTGATTGTGCCTTAATTGCCAGAGAATGGGCTTTGGGGAAGAAACCGACTGTTTTTACTTCAAATTCCATGCTTAAAATAAAAGATTCCTTTTCCCTTTCCATGGCAGGGAGGGGAATACAGCACAAAGGGCAGATAACTCAAAACCTATGCAACTCTGAAATCAGATTACTATTTTTTTTGAATAATCAATAATTATAACCTCAAGAAACAAGACAGCACAACCAGGCACCCCAGAGTGAATGAACACTGCCTTACAAAACAACAGATGCTGGCTAGAAGGCACCAAAACAATGCAGATTAACACAGGGCTTTTGTGAAGGTGAGCACAGCAGGCAAGGCAACCTGCCCATCAGAGAGTGCAGTGAGGATGCACCCTAGGAAACCCTAGGGTTCAGGTGCTCGTTGTTTCATTTCATTTTAAATAGATGAAAGGGCTCTTGCCAGTGCAACAGCCAAACTTAAGGTTTAACTTCTCACCTACTTTTTCTCGTTCTGCTAAAATATAATTCTACATTACACCATGTAATTATACATTATAACTCTCTCTCTAGTCTCAGTCTTCTACCTAGGAAACGCTGTATTTGAACCAGCACCAATTATACATTCCATTGATGCCACCCCTCTATTTACCTACCACATGCATAGCAAAAGAAACTATTTGTAAATATCATATGTTGTTACAAATTCTCTCTTTGAATCTAGTGCTGTGGTGTGAGTCTCCAGATTAAGCGGAATATAGTGAACATGTGTTGTTTTCCTAGCCTTCTTGCACCCATTTCCCCTATTGTATTCAATAGGGGAAATGGGTGCAAGAAGGCTAGGTGCAAGAAGGCTCCCTAATTTCATTGTGCAGTTTAGGGGGGACGATAAATCAAGTTTTCTGTCTATTTTTATCGAAGACACAGACATAAAATTCACACTTGGCCAACAGAGTTTACTCTTCCGGGACTGTGACTTAGCTGAGTGACAGCAAGAACAAGAAAATGTTGAGTGGTACCCACTGCAGTGGTAACACCAGTAGTTCCCACTGGCCAAACATCAGCACTGCCCTCAATCCAGGAAAGCTTCCATCATTCCATGAGTTGTCCTGCTAACAAATTACTTTTTGCGTATGATATGGCCAGTATTTCCCAGCTTCCATTAAAAAAACTTGAACAAATATGATGTGCTCACTTTTCCTAGATCATGGAAACTATGTATTTTCCCTTTCAGTTGCTGAGTAAAGGGTTCCAATCCAGTAATCAGCATTAGCCTTAAAAGTCTGGAACAATTTACCTCCCCCCACTCAGCTAACTTCCCATAATTGCTACACCTTTACCTTCTTAACAGTCATTCTGTGTGTATACATTAAACAAATAAGAGATAAACAATTTTCAAAGCAGACAAGATGTAACTAATTTAGGAGTTGTAACTAATTTAGGAGTAAAAACAAGAGAAAAAGAGCCAAATACAGTTGACCCCTGAATTACATGAGTTTGAATTGCATGGCTCCATTTATATACAAAATTTTTTCCATAAAACAGTAAATGTATTTTCATTTCCTTATTATTTCCTTTTTAAAAGGGATTTTATTTATTTATTTTTAGAGAGAAGGGGAGAAAGAGAGAGAAACATTGACATGTGAGAAAAACATCAATCGGTGACCTCTCGCACACCCCCAAAAGTGGGGACTGGACCTGCAACCCAGGCATGTGCCCTGACTGGGAACCGAACCAGTGAAATTTTGGTTCACAATCGAGTGCTCAATCCACTGAGCCACACCAACCAGGACATTTCCTTTTGATTTTCTTAATAACATTTTATTTTCTCTAGTTTACTTCATTGTCAGAATGCAGGACACAAGGAGGAACCCCCCGCAAATGGAATTCATTTATTAAAAAATTGTGTATTTATTCTTACGTGGTTCAACTTCAGTCACCTCCAAAGTACTCCCTATTTGGTACGACATACCTATCAAGATGTTTTTTCTACTGCTCAAAAATGTTTTTGAACTCATCGATTTTGATGCCTTTTAGTATTTCTGCTGATTCTTTTTAGTTGTTTCACTGCTTCCAGATTGGCAAAACATTTCCCTTTGAGGACTTTTTTAATCCAGGGAAACAAACAAACAAAAACTCCATGAAGTCTAGATCCGTTGAATAGGGAGGGTAGGACATGAGGGTCACATCCTTTTTTCACCAAAAACTGTTGAACACTCAGCTTTTGGTGTAGGCAGGTGTGCTCATAAATCACCCATCATGAAATGAACAAATACATCGGGGGAGTCTTCAAAAAATATTCACTGAGGTGGACCACTGCCCCTCACAACTCCAGCTGGTGCACTGATACAGTGGCTTCCTAGAACACTCACCTAGCAGGGGAAGTCTGTCCTACAAGAGGCCCGGCCCTCCAGAAGATAATTCCAATTTTGGCGGGTTCCCCCTAATAATGCACATTAACAAATATAATGCACATAACAAACAAAATATTTGTTAATTGACTGTTGATATTATCAATAAGGCTTCTGGTCAATAGTGAGCAATTAGTATTTAAGTTTTTGGAGAGTTAAAAGTTATATGCAGATTTTTAATTGTGCAGGGGGGTCAGAAGCACTAACCCCCAGACTGTTGCAATGGTCAACAGTAATTATATCATGCATTTTCTAAGAAACAGGATTACCCGTTCCTTCTTTTTCTTTCAACACAGGTATGTTTGGTTTTTGTATTATTTCAGTATTTTATGCAACTATTCATCCATTTTTGGCTTTCACCAATTCTCATAGTCAGTCCCATGCCATCTTACAAAGTAGCTGTGAGTCCCTGGCTTCTGAGTAACAGGCAAACAATGACCAGTTTGTGTAGGGATTTCTTTTTTTTTTTTTTTTTTTAAGATTTTATTTATTTATTTTTAGAAAGAGGGGAAAGGAGGGAGAAAGAGAAACATCCATGTGTGAGAGAAACACTGATCAGCTGGTTGCCTCTCACACGCCCCCAACTGGGGATCCAGCCTGCAACCCAGACATGTGCCCCAACTGGGAATGGAACCAGCAACATTTTGGTCCACAGGCCAGTACTCAATCCACTGAGCCACACCAACCAGGGAGTGTAGGGAACTTTTTAAGGAGTAGAAACAAAATAAGTAAAGCAAGCCCAGTACAGAAAGAGGGCAAGTGCTTTGGAAAGTGATTAGTTACCATCCATGGGCACAGCTCCCTCACTCTCTCATATCTATTTGCATCCAAATTCACAGTTTCCTTTGCAATCAGACACTTTAGAAGATCCAAACTGTTCCCAAAAGACTGGTTGAAACTTAATTCTATGGCTGCCTCTATTCCCCTTAAACTATGTGCTGTATTTCATGTCAAAATTTCAAGCCCTGAAAGCCTGTCTCACTTTTCCTTTTAAAAGTGTATCTTCTATCCTGACCAATGTATAGTCAATTCTAGGTTCTAGGTCCTTTTTCAGTTCAAGTCCCCAATTTCTAACACTAATGAGGAAAATGTGGAAACAAAAAAAAGAAATGTCTCTATTCACCTAAGATTTTATAAACCATGAACTTAAAAGTTCTTTGTCTTTTATGTATAAAATTTACCTTCATGTAAAATTTCACACTTTGTTCAAAAAGTAGAAAAAACACAGATATGCCAAATTTGAAAATCCTGAACTTTGATTTTCCCCCTCTCGTATGTAATGGAAATTTCTGTTTTTCTAGGACTAATATTCAGGGTAAATACTCCAGAAAGGTCAAATAAAATTATTAGTTGATATATTATGACAGAATACAAGAAATGGAGAACCAGCTTAATAATCACTTTTTAAAGAACATGTCTCTTTAGCAAAAGAACAAAACTAATATGCCAAAATGAAAAAATAACTTCCAATAATTTGAGTTTTTTACCGTTTGCCTGGTCAGGAACAGTATCTAACTGAAAGGAATGGATACACTGTTGATGGGAATGCAAATTGGCATAGCTACTGTGAAAACCAGTATGGTGGTTCCTCAAAAAAGCGGAAATATTACTATATAATCCTGCAAGTTCTACTGGGTATATGACTGAAGGAAATTAAGTCACTATCTTGAAGATATATCTGCATCCCTGAGTTTATTTCAGCATTATTTACAATAACCAAGACATGGAAGCAACCTAAGTGTCCACTGAGGGAAGAATGAATAAAGAGAATATAGTGTATATACAATGTAATATACTCAAGTCATAAAAAAAGGATAAAATCCTGCCATCTGCAACAACATGGATGAACCCTGAGGGCATTTTGCTAAATGAAAAAGTCAGAAGGGGGAAAAGATAAACACTGTATGATCTCACTTATATGTGGACTCTAAAAATACCAAACTCATACAAACAGAGAACAGATTAGTGATTGGGGGGTGGGGCGTGGGATATGGGTGGCCAAAGGGTACAAACTTCCAAAGATGAATAAACTCAGGGGACATAATGTATAGTACGATGAATCTAATTAACACTGCATTGTATATTTAAAAGTTATAAGAGTAGATTTTGAAAGTCCTCACCATAAAACAAAATGTAACGATGTGAGTTTATGGATGTTTGCGGTAACTGTTCTGCAATATATACATATATAAAAGCAATGCATGGTACAAACAATTTTATATGTCAATTATATCTCAACTAAACTGTGGGGAGAGGAGAGGTAGTATAAAGAAAGTAATATGCTACACAGAGCAAACTTTAGAAATCAGTATACTAAGCTAAAAAGTCCAAAAGGGAAATCTGAATGCACACAGCTGTGTGACAAATAAATTGATTTGTTATGGTGACAGTCTTCTCAAAAGTAGAGTAATGGCTAACAGACAGCAAAGAATTTAGACAAGGGCAAAATATAACAGGGCCCCTCAAAGTCTGTTTTGTTTTTTATTTTAGAACAAGTCTGTTAAATCATTCATTGGGAAATAAATTATTCAAAATAGACTTCCAGAAGCATTATTCTAATTTTTACATCATTAATCAGTCAATAGATTTCTGAAAGATTTTCAGAAATGTATTTATCCAACAAATATAGAACGTACACTATGGGTACACTATTGCCATAGATGCCAGGGATACAATTTAAAAAAAACAAACAGAACTGCTGTTTTTATGAAGGACATATTGATACTAAAACAAAAACAGAAAAAAAGTAGACAATTATTAGTGCTAAAAGATACACAATGCCATGACAGTATCTCTGAAAGAAAGCTGGGTAAGCTGGGTAACCTGGGTGAGGAAAAGACCCCAGAACGGAAGAACTGAAGAAAGAATAAGGAAGGAAGGGTGTGTCTGGGGGCTGCTCATTAGCCTGCAGCAACAGCAAGCACGAAGGACCCAGGGCATAGGGTAACTTGGACAGTGTAACTAGAAGTCCATTATGCTGAATTCCTATGAACAAAGTGAAGATAACTGCAGAGATAAGGAGCTAGGGCAAAAAAGCTGGTTATGACATGTATGAAGTTAAACCTTAGCTAGTGTTAAATTCTAAGTAATACCCAATTTGTCAATAAAATCTCATTCTTCTCAGACTAAATGATCTGATTACAGACCTCTTCCCCTAGGATAAAAGCTAGTTACATAGTAGTCTATTTTTATCCTCACAGTATCACTTCACTACTTGACTCATTCTTTTTTTTTAATTATTTTTCAACTACAGTATTCTTTCTTTTACTCCCTTCCCAGCCCGCCCCCCATACCCCCTACCTCCCTCCCCTTTCCACCCCCCTTAGTAGTTGTCCATGTGTCCTTCATGCTAGTTCCTGTAAATCCTTCCTTTTTTTCCCCTGAAATTCCCTCCCCTCTCCCCTCCGGTCGCTGTCCCCCTGTTCTCAATTTGTGTCCTTGTTTTTATTTTGCTCGCTTGTTTGTTTTGTTATTTAGCTTCCTGTTAATGGTGAGATCATATGGTATTTGTCTTTCACGTACTTGACTCATTCTTAATGACATTTAGGAGGTACCTATAGTTTACACTTAATCTAAGTATTAAAACCAGTTCAAAAGAGTACAAAGAAAAATGATAAAATCTGTGCTTTACACCCTACAGAAACAAATGAGCATAAAAGATCTACCATTCAACAACTAACAATACCTGAAGAAATCCCTTATGATGTCCCATAGAGTTCCCACCTAAACATTAAGGTATAACTACGCATACTAAATCTCTGCTATTGGGTGAGGATAACTGTTTTTTATCACTAATAAAAGATGTTATTATAGTTGCATGAGGAAAGACAAGGACAGGAAAAGACAGGAAAGGACAGGAAAAGACAGGAAAGGACAGGAAAGGACAGGGAAGGGAAAAGGAAAGGAAAGGAATCCAGTCCCATCTGCGAACCTAATCATAGTACCCTCCTTCTGATCCTTCAGTTTAGATAAACCTAATAGGCAATATGTAACAACCCTTCATTTAGAAAGGAGCTTTTTTGAGAAGGCAACTGAAGTCATTTAGTTTTGAATGCCAAGAAATTTCTTCCCCCAAGAAAAGCAACCACTGATGAGGTCAAAGACAGTCTCCTTACCAAAGAGTCAAGCATCCACTGGACCTGACAAGGTGTAAATGCTAGGCCACAGCAACATCACCCACCCAAGCACAAGGAGCCCTTCGCACAAAGTGGTCATTTTTGGTTTCTATACATCTTTTATAACAAGATATTTAGCACCCAAAGAGAGCTATCTTTTTCACATTTCACAAGGGTCCTCAGTTATTCCCAAAGCATTATGTAAATAAGCCCTTAGCAACCTCCCTCCACCACACCCTCTTCTAAACCTCAAGCAGGAAGGGCTTCCCATCATCCTGTAGAAGGTGCAATACGCATGTATGTGGAACAGTTCCCAAGCTGTTCTCTCAAAACTGGCTTTTCTTAGGGAGTTATTCAGAAGAAACAGTGTGCCATAGTCCCATAAATGGAGAAAAGGGCAAGGTTGGGTTTCTTTTTTCCTTTTTTTTTTTTTTTTAACTAGTAAGGAGGTTTCTGTAACTGCAGAATTTCTGAATCATGATACTCTCTCACAAGAGGGACATGTGTGCAGCATTTGCCACATGTATCTGACTGCAAACATCTGAGGGAAGTATCGTGGCTGACTGACACAGGAGTTAAATTCCATTCAGAAAGGCTGGAATTCAATACTGCATTAGGCAGCTGGCCTTCAGACAATGATCGAAATGATCACATTACCACATTGAATTATTATGCACCAAGAAAAAAGGATAACAAATAAGATCTTATTTTAAGTTATCACCATAATATATATTTAACACATTCTGTTCCTTTCTTGTGATCTAGAACTAAATAGGTCTATAGCAAGCATTTTGTGCTAACTCTGTGATGAGACAGTTTTCAGTGGCTAAGGAATTCTTACTGTCTATTATCTAAGTCTGAATCAAAGACACTGACGGTAGGGTGACCTACACATTATTGAGTCTCTGCAGCAGAGCTTTAATTCTCCCTACAACCTCAACTGTGATCACTTTATATTATGTAAATATCTTCCAATAATATCAACCAAGAAACTGTAGTTGTGAATATAAGTTTACCAGTATAAATTCAAATAATGATTCTTTAGAAATTCAAGACTAATTTGGGGGCAGAGGGGAGGAGAGGAAAGAATGATACTTTATGCAAAGTTCAAAACAGAGTACTCCTCAGTAAAACAGCTGTACCAGGTTAACAGCACAATAATCACCTTATGATCTCCATTCCCTGGACAAACATCAAACTAGGGGGCTTTTAATCTATTAATTGTGGCTCATATGAAATTCATGTCATTCCTCAGCAGCAAGAAGTAATTAAAAATGACTTTTAGCTAGTTTTACTGATTTGCGTAAGAAAAGTATATTAATACATATAATACATTAAATGAAAAAGGAAGGTTTTGCTGGTGCCCAACAGGTTCTGAATCCCTTATTTCCCCACATCTCACCTGAAAACTAGGTCTGTGTCTTCTCTGAACAGTGTTATGAAACCTCAGTAGTATATTTTTTGAAAAACAAAGTAGGTTACTTGGCTTCATCTATTATCACTGATTACAGAGCCTAAAGCTCAATTCTTTAGAAAAGAAGCTTATGAGGAGAAATAAACCTTAGTCTGAAGGTCATTAAAAACAAGTCTCTAGCTTCTGGTCTCTTCTACAGCTCATGTAAAATTTCCTGTCTCCAAGAACCTAAGGTCTACTGGTTCCACCAGAGTCACTACATCCTAATCTGAGTGAAGTCCAAATATGAAAACCACTGAGCAGATGTTGAAGGCTAGAGGAGAGAAGCAGCAGCAGTAGAAAACAAGGGAAGCACTGACAAGTGAAAAAAAACACCCCACAACAACAGGAAAGACAATGTGGTGACAGACACAAGTAAGAAGCAAGTAAATCCAACTGGCCAAAGTGGGTCAAGGTGCTCACTACCTTGAGTTTGCCCACCCAGGATGCCATCTACCATTCTGGGCTCCATGCCTGCCTCACCAGGCAAAAATGCACCTGCATGCTGGTGTCGCTTCCCCTCCACAAACACTTGGTAAAGACCCCAATGTAATAATGCTCCTCACCTCCCGGTCTGTAGACAACATCATCCTCAGTGATGTACGATGTTATCTCACCAGTGTCTGTCCTTTCATAACGAGACTTTTTTTTCGGTGGTTTCTTTTTGTTCTTTTTTGTGGACTCCTCTGTGGTGGCACTATTGTCATTGTCCTCATCTTCGCTGTGATCACTCTCAGCATAATTTTTGGCTCCTCCTTCCAAGGTACAGCTCCTGCGTGGCCTTGAATTCTCGCTCTCTCTTGCTTTGTCTCTTTTCTCTCTCTCTCGGTCCCGATCTCGGTCCCGGTCCTTCTCTTTGTCTTTGTCTTTGTCTTTGTCTTTGTCAGCTGTCATGATTCGCCACGTGCCTTCTTCTGTCCTCTCACGGCTAGGCCTCCGTGAAAGGTAGACAGTAAGCCTGGGCTTCAGTCTTCTGAATTTCTCACTCAATTCCAGGGAAAATCCAACCACTCCAACAACCCCAATGTTTCAAAAATGCTAGGAGAAAAAAGAGAAATTGGTTTTACTTTATAATTTCCTCATACATTTTTCCTAAAATAATGCTTGTTAAATGAATTTCTAACTCCTGCTTTAACCCTAAAAACTTCTCACAAGCCATAGGAAAAACAGTGCAAGTGATTTACAAAAATTAATTATATCCAGTTTTGGCCTCAGCTAGCATATGATTTGGAATTTTCTATAATAGCAGTAATAAAAAAAAAAGTCTAATGCATAAGATAAACTATACTTTCTGTACATCAATTCTTTTCTCCTTTTTAAGGAAAGTGTACACTGGTAAACAACAATAATGGGTACAAATATACAAAAGGCACTTCACAGCATAAAATTAACTTAGAAGAAAAAGAATCTATAGCAAATATTATTACCACCTGAAAAAAAAAACATGATTTATATAGCCTTGGGAAATGTCTCAGGATATCTCACAGTGTTACTATCTTCTTAAGACGCTTTCTAGCCACTTCTCTGAATTTCCAGAGCCCCTCCAACAATAAACTTAAGAGTTGACTGAAATAAACGTGACAACTCCAAAGTAGATTTTCTTGCCTTTGATTACAATTGTTCACATCTTCTAAGTCTACTATCCTAGTTATTTTCCAAGACAAATGGTTTCTCTAAAGATATATTATCTCTACCTTAACCAAACATAACAGTTTCCAAAACAACCTTCTATCTTTAGGAAATATTAGGTAGTTTTTACATTCTTCCAAATTCTCACTATTCATAGCTTCCCTAATTAAACTACTCCTCAGAACTAAACCCAAAAAGTACAGTGTAAATTTAAGAGCTTAAAATAATAAGAGTGAGTAATACCAAACTCTAATAAACACCAATTCTAATAAAAATTTTATAGGGAGGGAAAAATATTTTGTTTATAGGTCAGTTTTGGAACAGACATAATAACCAGTAATTTATCTTTTCCATTCTTTAATCATTTTCCCCACTATCTCATCTAATGTGTTCAACAATACCAAACACTATCTATGTGCCAGTCATTAGGAACTAAAAGTACAGTGAAGGAAAAACTCATGGCCCTTACCTCAATGCTCCAATGGAAAAAAAGGAGGCAACTGATTAATTTGAAAACCATCTATTTCTCATGTTACTAGAGCCAAGTAAAAACCAAAAGACTGGTCCTCTTGACTTTGACAATAACAAACAAATCAGTTTGCAATTATATGTTTCAGAAGCAAAGGAAATTCTCATTGGTCATGCCAAAAAAACCTAAAAATTATCATATACTTTCTCCAAAGCTCAGAGGTCAAAGCTGATACCAGAAAGGACCTCCCATTTGCACTTCAAATACCCTTAGGCATTACAAAAATTAAAAAATGTTAACAACCTTTGGTATTAAACCAATGAAGACACAATAATCCTGACAATCTACAAAGAAAGTTAGAAAGGTGAAAGCATGTAGTACAAACTGAGATCACTCCCTTCTACACAGCAAATATGCTTTCAGATAGGATTATAATTTTCTAAACATATTTCCAAAAAATGAAAAATTATTCTAGTGCCTACAAAACTCCCACCTAGATGAATCATCTGTTAAGTAGATAGTAATAAAATCCCAAGTCCCAGTAAGCCACTGGTGTTAGCAACTGAAAATACAGAAAGAGACATATTACTTTCTCCACTGGACTTAAGTTTAAGGCATAAACAAGCCAATCATGGAAGAGAAAAAATTATTAGTTTACACAGTTGCTAAAACACTCTTCTGGCATTGAAAACATACCCAGGGCTACCAGAAGTCCAAAAAGAGCAAGGAGCTTAGGCTGAAAAATTCTCATATGTACGACAGACAGACTTCTGATAAATGTAAGAAAAAGATCAGTCTCCCTATGGCAAACAAGATAACTACTCTAGGAAATTGAGTAAAAATATTACTTAGCACTCAAAAAGAAGGAAGGAAATCCAAATTGTACATTCAACACAACTCCTTAAAAATCATACATTGTGTTTCTATTCACAAAGAAATCAGAGTTGTTTTTGCCAAGAGTAAGCAAGGAAGAAAAATTCAAAAAAAAACACAACAGAGCCCTAGCCAGTATGGCTCAGTTGATTGGAGCATCATCCCATAACCACAGCGTTTGTGGGTTCAACCCCTGATTGGGGCACATGCCTAAATTGCAGGTTCAATCCCTGGTCCAGGCATATGTGACTCCCCTCCCCACCCTGCCAGGGCAGGTATCAACCAAGGGAAGCAACCAATTGATCTCTCACACTGATGTTTCTCTCTCTCCCATACTCTCTAAAAGCAATGCTGGGGTGGGTGGAGAATAGGAGGAGAATGTCCTCAAGTGAGGATAATAAAAATTAAAAAAAGGAAAAGAAAAGAAACGATAGACAAGGCATCAACTACATGTGTGTGTAGCCCAACTTTAAGATCACTAAGAACCCTGGATTACAATGCAAAAATCAATCAAATTACCATTTCTATTTGGCTCTAATATATAGTTCAGTGAGGATATAAACATTTTTCTCTGTATTTCCTATAGAATTATAATTTTTCTAAGCCTCATTATACAATGGCCAACATACAACATTAATATGACATTCAAGACAAGGGACCCATACAGAAACCAGATGGCGCTGAGAAGGTAGATGTCACTTCAACTTAGTAAAAATGATCTACAAATTAGACAATACAACAGCAGCATATTTGTAACAATAAGGAGTTTACAGATCCCTGTAATAATCCCATTTGATCCTTTCTTTCAACAAGTTAATAAAATGAACCAGACAGAAGTCACCTCACCCACCTCAGAAAAAGAACTAAGAAGATATCATTTGCACACAGCCACACTGCCAATGATTCTAAGGCAGGTTTTCCAAAGGTAAATCCCATGTGACCTGATTCCAACCTGCTGCTCAGGTTATAATCTGTGCGGCTAGGGTCACCAGCTCTTCACAGGTGCCAATTTTTCCTGCATGTATCCATGCTGATGATTCAGACAGATTTAGGAACACACTCACTTTGCTTTCTCCTCCCCAAAAAAGAAGACAGTTTTCTCCAGGAAGAAAGTCAAACATGCTGAAAGCATCTCTGCTGATCCACAGTTCAATCCAGTTAAACAGGCAACATGGTATGAAATACTTTAACAAAAACAAAAGGAAGATCTAATATAAAACACATCAGAGTCACAGCAATCTATCTATTCATTGAATCAATGTCTACTGAATGCCTACTGTGTGCTAGTTACTGCTCTAGGTGTCAAGAAAACAGCAGAGAACCACACAAACTTCCCTGCCCTTGTGAAGCAGGTCGAGAGGCAGGGAAGACAGATCCTAAACCACAGGTGACAAACACAAGGCCCAGAGGCCGAATCCGGCCCTCCTCCTTGTTTTATCTGGCCTGGCATCTTGTTTCTACCCAGCAGCAGCACAGAGTAACTGTTAAGGAGTAGTTACATTTATACAGTCCTAAAATTATATTCAGCCCTTTGAAGGCAACCACAAGGCTGATGTGGCCCCGGTAGTTACATTTATACAGTCCTAAAATTATATTCAGCCCTTTGAAGGCAACCGCAAGGCTGATGTGGCAAGGGGTGAAAATGAGTTTGTCACCCCTGCTACAAACAACAGGATAATAATATTCACTTAATGTCTTCAATAGGTTCTTTGGACCTCTGGCAAAACAATGTGTAACAAAACCAATTTTCCCACAGGCTAAATGAGAATTGAGTCCCTACAGCACCTCATCAACATTATAACTAAGTGACACTCAAGGGAAGGAGGTCTCTGTCTCCTCTATACACATACACACACAAACATGCATAGGGTAGGGCAAAAGTCGGTTTACAGTTGTTTGTATAGAAAATACAATGATTAATAAGTAGTAATACAAGAATAGGCAGCGTACTCACAACTGTGTGTGTGTGTATTTATTACATGAAAAGATCTTAAATGAAGAATTCAGTAGAAACAGGAAGGGTAGGAGGACTGCAATTTTAAATAATGGTCAAGGAAGCTCTTACTGAGGTGGCTCTGCTCCTGAGTAAGAAAGAATGTTAGAGAGGAAGCCATTAGAACGTACAAAGGGACACCACTCTGGCAGAAGAAAAAGCAGGAGCAAATGTCCAGAGTCAGGAGTGAGACAGGCACACTCAAGACAAAGAAGGCCAGAGGGGCTGGAGTAGCACAAGAAAGAGAGAAAGTGGAATCAGTTGAAGTAAAGGAGGGACTTTGGCCTTTACTCAAGTGTCATGAAATGACATAAAATGACTAGAATGACACTTCAGCTACTTCGGGAAGCCAAGTATCACAGAGAGACATGATCTGACTTGTTTTTAAGATAACTCTGGCTATTGAAGAAAAGCCTGAAGGGCTGCAACCACGAAGACTGGTGTGGGAAGGTGCTCACCTGAAACCCCAGGTAAAAGACCAGTAGCTGGGATGGGCCAAGAAGGTAGCAATACAGAAGAAGAGATATTTTACTTTATTTTTAATACACGCGTGAAACGGGTATATTGTTTCACACATATATTGTGCTGGCTAACTGAGAGGTATGGTGTGACAAAGAAGTCAAGAACAACCCTGAGGGATCTGACCTGACAAATGGATGGGTGAAGCTGACATGGGAGTTGGGGGATAAAGATTAGGAGCTCAGATAGAAACATGTTAAGTTTGAGAAGCCTGTAAAAAAACAGATAAATACATCAAGTAGTCAGAGGTCCGAGCTAGAGATAAAAAATGAGTTTTTAATTTAGTTTTTAAGGACATGAGACTGAGATCACCAAGGAAGTGAGTGTAAATAGTTTTTCCAATGCAAATTCTAAAATCCCTCTGCAGCACTTCCCACAAGTATAATTTCATTTATTTGTGTGATTTCATTAGCATCCAACTGTACCCTCAAGCCAGAAGCCTGAGGAGGGGCTGAGGGACTCACCCTTGAGTGTTTCTGCCCTCCCTTGTATTCTATCCTGACTCACTGCCTGGCACATAAACCTGAGTCATGAATTACTTTTTCCAGCCCTCCCTCTCACACATAAGGTAGATCACTCAAGAGGGCATTATGAGGAAACTTTTATTTGGGCAAGAAAATATTTCATGAGTAAATAACTGAGGTGGTACTGAAGCTGGCTCAAAAACCATGAATATGACCAGGAGGAGCAAAACAAAGGAAACATTCCAGGTGCAAGAAATTTCAATTCAAAAAAAAAAGTATTTGATTAAATCGTGGTCCTTGATGGCAGTTACAAGAAAAAACCTGTAGGAAATAAGCTTAAGTAGAAAGGAGGAACCCCTAAAATAATAAAGCAGCTAACACTCACTGAGCACTAAATATGCAGAAGCATTTTATACATGTTAATTAATTTAATATTCATTATTAAAGAGCAATAAAAATAATTTATTGTCCATCTGGGACATATATGAGAGCTAAAAAGATCAATAATTATTTAGGAAAAACATGTACACCAGGTCATAGGACACCCTAACTCTATTCAACAGGTACTATTGTTATGTACATCTTCCCAATGTAAAGATAAGCACAGAGAGTCTGAGCAAGTAGACCAAAATAACACAGCTACATGTGATAGACCTAGGATTATGAACTCTGTTCACTCCAGGAGTTAACTCTTAACCACAAGGCTTTGCTGCCTCAAATTACACAGCCTTGAAAGCCAAGCTATCCAATACTGTAGGCTATTGAGATGAAAAGAGCATTTTGGAAACACTCATTGTGTTCAGCAGGAGATTATTTTCCACCTGGAATTGTTAGTGCCATCCAAGCAAGCTTGCTTTCAAATCCACTATCTCTGAAAGCCTAAATCAGGAAGGAACCAAAGCACCTCGAGCACTTCTGCCACTGCCATTTCTGCATTTTTGTGTATCTCAATAAATATTTTAGCTTTTTTCTTTTAGGAACAAAATGAGATGGTCCAAGTGTGGAAGACCTAAGTGAGCTACCCACTATGCCAGGCAAGAGAAGCAGCTGAAGCCAGAAGGAGGCACGCTGTGGCTGGGCAACTGCTTTCAAAGGGAAACCAGCTTTGTTTTATTCCTTTTATACCTACATACTGAGAAAGAAAATGTAATGACTTTGCCTCTGGAAAGGGAAATATCTGTCACTCTACCACTTATACTCACTGGATAAGAAACAGACATTATCATAAATACCAACCTGCTGCAGAGAATATATCATAATATGCAAGAAAATCACTGATGAAGATGCAAGGTAACAGTGAAATGTGGGGTCAGCAGATCTATAAACCCACGCAGAGGGTTTTATCTGAAAACCGCTGTGGTATTAAGAACTATTCTCCCACGTAAAAAATAAATGGGTAGGAACGGTCTTCCACCTGACCAAGTCCAACCACAGAAGCAAATGTCTATGCAAGTCCCTTCAACAATTCTCTACATTTAGGATTAAGAAATATTTAAACTCAACCAATCCTGAGTTTATATACTCATTTCCAGGACACATGTCTCATTGGAAGTACCTAAATAACCAAGATGGGATGAACTAGTCAAATTCAGAGAGTGCCCTTTGTGGTATCAAAACAGAAGCACAGAACGAATGTCCCTTAATCAGAAATGCTTAGAGTAGCACTGCCTCAACTCCTTGAGAAGCTCTGGGGAAAAACTGAGAGAACTAAGAATGGTGAACTCCGACAAATATCTTAATTTCTTCCAAAAAGACATAATAACAAAACACAGGACCTGCAAACGTAGGATAAGTACCCAGAACAGCAAAACTCTAGGTTACGATGAACAACTCAAGATTAAGTAACAAACAACACATAATCTTTTTATTCGAAGTAGGAGTAAGGAATTACCAAAAATAAGGTGCTCAAGGAGGTTTTAAAAAAAATACAAAGCCCTCCCTTTATTTAAAGAACACACACTAATTCATACAAGCAATTGCTTTCTTATATGGTTAAATGTGAGAATCACATTTGCCAATCACATAGAGAATTTTTTACTTTTGCACATTGCCAACAGGTGCATCTCTTCAATGGATAAAGAAACGAGACCTTCTCACCTATGGTGTGATAAACATTTTGGGCCAGATTTGGGGGATGGGGTTCCTGTCCTGTGCATTATAATCCTGTTCTCTCCCCATGTAAATTTAGTACCTCAACCCACTACTCCATCAAGGCAACGAATATCTCCAGACACTGCCATATATCCTCTGGGCAGCAAAGTTGCTCACAGTAAGAACAACTGCTTTAAACATAATAATCTTTCAAAGAGATTTGAAAGGGTTTAAGCATCTGTGTTTATTCAAAATTATGCTTGACCAATATGTAATTCATAAAGATGACACCATTATAAAAATAATGCAGCATGTTTTTTGTTCTCTGAAATAAACTGGACTAATTAAAAAACACTGCCTGAAATACTAATTACACAGATGTGTGATGCTGAATTTGGAAAACAGATGTAAATATCCTGAAAATCTTATGCTTCCTGGCAAGGCCTGAAGGTAGTATTACTCACTGGTGACCTGCTCTGATCACAGGGCCAAGTGGATGCTTCTGTTATCACAAAACTAAAGAGAAAACCTGGTGCCCACAAGGCCAAATATAACCAAAAGCCTTTAAACCAAATCCCTCATCTGAAAGGGGAAAGAATTCCAAATGTCACCTTCCTAAAGCATGGTTATAAATAGAAAACCAAGAGTAGAAAAAATAAATATAAAAGCCAAGTAGATGGACAAATAAAAGATGATATATCAGTATAATAGAACATTATCCAGCGATAAAGAAGGAAATACTGCCCTGGCCAGGTAGTTCAGTTGGTTAGAGGGCATCCTCCTGATAGGCCAAGGTTGCAGGTTCAATCTCTGGTCAGGGCACATGCAAGGATCAACTGATGAATGCATGGATGGGTGCCCCCCCCCTCACACACACACACACACACACACATCAATACATAAAACAAAGGAAATACTGACACATGTTATAACTTGGCTAAAACTGAAGAAAAAAAAAAACATGGTATTTGAAAAAAGCCAGTCACAAAAAACCACATATTATATGATCCCATTTATATTAAATGTCCAGATGAGACAAATCCGTAAGGACAGAAAGCAGATTAGTGGTTGTCTGAGGGCTGGGGAGGTAGCTAGGGAGGGACTGCCATGGATATGGAGTTTTGGGGGGGAGATAAAAATGTTCTAGAATTGATGGTGGTTACACATATCTGTGAATATACTAAAAGTTATCAAATTATACATGTTAAATGGGTAAATTACATGATAATTGAATTACATTTCAATAATGTTAAAACACACACACAAACAGCAATACTACAAACTAATAAAAAGCATAAGCTTTGTTACAGCTGAAAATATTGCATCTGGTTATAAAATTCACAAGGATGAGCTCTACCTATGCCATTGAGAAAACCACTTCTTAAAGCTGTAAAAAGCAATTAAACACAGAGAAGTTTTATTTCAACTTTCTTTGAGCCACAGTAACCTTTAATGTGCAGGAATACCTGGTCAGGCTTACTATCTCTAAACAACATGTTCAAGAAGTAGGAGAGGTTAAGCTGGAGAGGGTTTCTTTTAGTTTGTAGAGCCCGGATATTAAAGCAATTTAAAACCATGGCACACAAGCTCTCAGCATTTGAATTAACAGTATGACAGACTGACTTCTATACTTAATACAATTACACTTCATACATATACGAAAAACCAAAAGCATTCATAATGCACTTCTAATCCATGATTATAAATTACATCGAGGGAAAAACAGAACCATAAAACTCACCAGAGCAGTCCTAAAAAACACTTAGAATCTGAATCAGGTGTAAAGGAAAAGTAGCTCTGACCAAAATCAGAAGTCTAAGCCAAACTCATTTTAACATTTTCTATGTCTGAGCTATTCTAAGTGGGTGTGACCAAATGTATTACCCTGCCACCTTTACTAACCTTATGTCATTCAAACAGAAAAGTGGAGAGCCACTAGAACTACTCAATTCCAGATGCCAGCAACTAGTGAGTGACTAGGAAGGGTGGGGGTGTGAGGATTCCCAGGGCCTGGACCATAACACTTACATGTTATAGCTGTAACACTGATCATCAAACATAAATGTCCAGAGTACAGTCCCTCCATTAACTCAGCAAATATTTACTGAGAACCTACTAGGTGCCAAGCACTGCCGTAGGAGCTATAGACACATGCATGACCAGGATACACACAGTTCTCTAAACTTACAGAGTTTACAGGTTAGCAGAGCAGGGGGCAAAAACATAAACAAGTAAATACACACTGTATTAGTTGGTGATAAATGCTATTGAGAAAAAGTAAGCTGGGCAAAGGGGACAGAGGAGTTGTTAATTTATTTAAGGTACTCACTGATACAGAATCATTTAACCTGAAGGATGTAAGGAAGCAAGTTGCAAGGTTATCTGGGAAGAAAGCATTCTAGAGAGAATGACCAGTACAAAAGCCCTCAAGACATAAGCATGCCTTGACATATACAAACAACAGCAATAGGCTGAAGCAGTGATGGCAAAGAAGAAAGTCAGAGATAAGAAGTGGAGCAAGGGGGCTGCATTTACTGAAACAAAAACAAACGCTATTGTAGGGATTTGCACAGAGAATCAAGACAAACTCCCCTCTGGGTGCTGCAGGATTAGGAAACTACTGATTCAGGCAAGGTAGTGGTTAGCGGTGCTAAAAAGTGGTCAGATTGGACTTCCGCCACGACGGAGGCATAGGTGGGAACACTTTGCGTCCTCGCACAACCAAATCTAAAAATAATAAAGTTTTAACAACAATAAACGCAACCAAACCACACAGAAAATTGAATACGGAGTCCGAAAACAGCGAACTGCTCAGCTAAACCGGTGAGAGGGGCGAAGCCAGCAGCAGAGCAGGCAAAAAAGATCCCCTGGGCAGTGCACAGGCAGCCGAGGGTGCGGAACCCAGGGAAGAGGACCGGCTGGCTGTCTGCAGTCAGTCAAGCATTTGCACGCAGATAAACCAGTGAAGAGGCGAGGATTGAGACAGATCACGCAGGCCCTGGCGGCTGGCACAGAGCAGCGGCTCGCACATTTGCGATGGATAAGCAGGTGGGGGCAAGCAGTGAGGCGGACTGGGCGAGTGGAGAGGACACCAATGCTCCCTCTCTGACCCTGCCCCCACATACAGCATCACAAACCAGCGACCTGGGTAGCCCCGCCCTGGTGAACGCCCAAGGCGCCTCTCCTCATACTTAACAGGCACAAGCAGATCAAAACATGGCTCAAGAACAACTCAGAGCCCTAGAGTCGATAAATCTAAGCGATGAAGAAATAGCCAAACTTTCAGAGGCACAGTTCAAAACACTGGTGATCAGAACTGGTGGATTTTAGTCACAAATTAGAGGAAAATATGAAGGCTAAACTAATTGAAATGAAGGGAAATGCACAGGAAAATAGTGATGAAAAGAAACCTGGGACTCAAATCAAGGGAGTGGACCAGAAGGAAGGAAAAAATGACCAAACAGAAAAGGATGAAGAAACAAGAATTCAAAAAAAATGAGGAGAGGCTTAGGAACCTCCAGGACATCTTTAAACGCTCCAACATCTGAATTATAGGGGTACCAGAAGGGGAAGAGGAACAGCCACGAGTGGAAAACTTATTTGAACAAATAATAAAGGAGAACTTCCCCAATCTGGCAAAGGAAATAGACTTCCAGGAAATCCAGGAAGCTCAGAGAGTCCCAAAGAAGTTGGACCCAAGAAGGAACACACCAAGGCACATCATCATTACACTACCCAAGATGAAAATGAAGGAGAGAATCCTAGAAGCAGCAAGAGCTAAGGGGACAGTCACCTACAAAGAAATTCCCATGAGACTGTCAGCTGATTTCTCAAAAGAGACCTTACAGGCAAGAAGGGGCTGGAAAGAAGTATTCCAAGTCATGAAAGCCAAGGACCTACAACCAAGACTGCTCTATCCAGCAAAGTTTTCATTTATAATGGAAGGACAGATAAAGTGCTTCTCAGATAAGATCAAATTCAAGGAGTTCATCATCACCAAGCCCTTATTCTATGAAATGTTAAAGGGACTTACCTAAGAAAAAGAAGATAAAAAAGATGAGCAGTGAAAGGACAGCAAACTCACAGTTATTAACAACCACATCTAAAACAAAAGCAAACTAAGAGGACAGCTAGATCAGGAGCTGAACCATAGAAATGAAGATCACATGGAGGGTTAGCAACAGGGGAGTGGGAGAAGGAGAAGGGGGGAGAAGGTACAGAAAATAAGTAGCATAGACAGTTGATAGAAAATAGATAGGGGGAGGGTAAGAATAGCATGGGAAATACAGAATCTAAAGAACTTGAGACACGTGTTCATGAACTAAAGGGGGGGAATAGTGGGGGAGGGGTGTGCAGGGTGGAGGGGACAGAGGGGGAAAATAGAACAAATGTAAAGGTATAATCAACAAAATAAAAATATTAAAAATAAATAAATAAATAAATAAATAAATAAATAAATAAATAAATAAATAAAAAGTGGTCAGATTGTGGATGGGTTCCACAAACAAGAGCCACTGGAATCTGTTGTCAGACTGTGGCCAACTATGAGACAGAGGAGAATCAACGAAGAGGCCAAGATTTGGGCCTGGGTCACTAGAATAGTAGAGCTGTCATTTACTGATGTGACGGGGAGGGAAAAAAAACCTGGGAATTCTGCTAGGAACATGTTAAGTATGAGATGGCTAGAAGATACTCAAGCAGAAATGCATGTGTGGTTGAGAGGTCAAAAAGCTCTGAAGCTAGAGCTATGAATCTAGGAGTCTTCATCATACAAACAACACCAACAGCCATGACACTGGATGCTGTCAAAACAAATGGGGATGAAATAGTCAAGTAGGCAAAAGAATATTTTGAGGCAAATAACATATTGTCAATAGGCCAAATAAGTTTGTGAAGGTGCAGTGGAAAGACTGTATTAGAACTATGTCCTGAAAATCCTAGGATGAAAACAATGCACTGTTCCATTCACAGAGAAGCCCTCTACATGTTAACAGTTTCCTACAGACAAATTCCATATTAATGATGTTACCAAACACTGCATTTAATAAAATCCAGGCTGTTGCAGTCTTGGCTGGTTCCCAATCTAGAAGACACATACGAGGAACACCGGCACCCTCCCACCTCCAAACCACCAATGTTTCAAAGGGAAATATACCCACTGTTCAAACAAAGACTTGGGGGTTGGGGAGGACCATTTGAAAGATTCTTACCTTGCAAATTAACAAAACAGAGTAATTGGATTTTAAAAACAGCTTTCCTAGGTAGCATTTTTGAAGTCCTGAAGTGAACACTGTAAGGTCTACTGAAATGAAAGGAAACATGTAGTAACTGTAAGTGTATAAATTCAAAAAAAAAAAGCTCAATTCCAGAAAAATAAGATTTTAAAGGCTCACATGTACTATTTAGTTGGTGCCATAATTTGAATCCTAAAGAAGAATTAAGTCAAATAGAGAGGAAAGAAAGCAGACTGTTTTTAAATTCTTTATATGAAAAGGTTTAAGCCCTGGCTGGCATAGCTCAGTGGATTGAGCGCGGGCCTGTGAACCAGAGTATCGCGGTTCGATTCCCAGTCAGGGCACATGCCTGGGTTGCAGGCCAGTTTCCAGCAGGGGACGCATAAGAGGCAACCATACATTGATATTTCTCTCCCTCTCTCCTTCCCTTCCCTTCTCTCAAAAAATAAATAAATAAAATATTTAAAAAAAAAAAAGAAAAGGTTTAACTGGATTTAAAATCTATGTGCTTTATCAAGAAATTACAATTACAGCTGTCAGTGGAAAAAAGGGAAAAGTGGCTAGGTTTAAAGAATCATACTCTGGAAATGTAACTTAAAGAGATCAAAGTACCAAATTCTGGCTAATGACAAGAAAGATGTTTACAGTAACTAGCGAAAATACAATTATTCTTCTATCATTTGCCACCTCTTACTGTATGAATAATTTTTTCTCCATTAACAGGGATCTTCAAGAAATTAATATGTTCATGAAAAAAGTCTTCATCAAAAATTTCATGCATTTTAGACCTACAACCTGATATGAAAACTTTTGGTTTACAGAAGCACACTCTCATTTCCCACTGAAGACACTTTATTGGATATTTCAGGCAAATATGATGTTTGTTATGTTCCCTCATTGCATTTCCTATCTTAGAATATTAGAGAATATAATGAATTTTTCACAAAGTCCCATATAAACACTTCCAAAATGTCTCCAGTATATCCAGGATGCTATACAAATATCATCTCCTACATGTGGAACAATGGGAAGCATGAATTCCAGGTGATCCAGGACAAGCGTGTTCCACAGCTGACTGTTGTAGGTTCCTGTACTTGGTGGCACCAAATGACTGCATTAACATTCAGAGTAGGAAGAGCCATAAAAGGAGGGGAGGGGTCATTACCCAGTAAGAAAGTCTGGAGTTCTAAATAAGGATTGTTGCATATAATTATCTAGTTGCTATCATTCATCAGCAATGAAGGAAGCATTGCTTACTTTTTCTCAGCATAAAGTCTCTCCATTACCAGGAATGGCACCCAAGACTGCCAAGAACTGTCAAATGATATAGGATACATACATACAGTAAGAGGCTGAAAACACAAAGTCAAAATCAGTGGGCACTAATAAACTAAATGAACTTCCCATTTGGAAACCCAAAAATGAGTAAATTACAAGTGGATAGAAGGAAACTATGAAACGAAGCATGGGGCAGCACGGACCTGGAGAATGCCACCTACAGTACCCACCCTCAGGTGTCCGAACTAACCTTTCCAGTTCTTCAGCTTCACATATACCTGGCCTCTGGTCCCAGTATGTTAACCTCATTGTACTTCACAGTTCTCAGAGTCCTCTCAAAAAATAAAAATAGCTCTTCAGAATATGCCAATACGCTTTATCAGGAGTTTACACAAGAAATCTTTAATACCATTTGCTCAAGGTGAAACACTAAAAATTCTATCTACTAAAAAAAGCCTGTAATAATCAGCAATAAGTAAAATAAATGCACATGGAGGGCAGAATGTTCTTTTTAATTTTCTTGATAAGAGAAACAGCCCTACATTTAAGAATAAAATAGTCCCAATTTTTACACAACAGCTTACTTGGTTTATTACAACAAGCTTTTACAGGGTGATACAATGGCCCCATGTCACAGATAATATACCCTAGCCTTGCTCAGTCTGTAACATATTCTCTAATCAAAAGCTCATTTACTTCTCCTATCAGGTCCACCTGGGAATGAAAAAACTAACCATTAAGTCTACATTTGGGGTTTCTAATATAAATATGGCAGCTCTCTAAAGCAAGTGTCTGTGAAGATCTTGGAAAGATCATTATTGAAAACCCCATTAATTTGTAAAACAAATAAAGGGCTCAAAATACCTACCAAATAAGAAAATTAAATAACATGTTTCTTTAAAGAATGGGTGAGAAAGCTTAGTACTATAGTTTACATTAAAACATACCCAAATGAAATCTATAGCATTACAGTTTAAAATGCAAATTTTATTAAATAATATGTGAAGTTATAGCTTTCTGCATAATCCCCATCTTGACATTAATAAATTATTAACACAACCCTATAACTATCACTAAGACTAAAAGAGAACATTTCGATTGAAAGACCTGGACATTATCATCAGAAGGAAAGTAATACAGGGAGGGGAAAAAAGAAAAGCTATGTCTTCAGAACTTTTCAAAATAAGTGTTTGAAAATATGAAAATAACTGAATAGGATCACACCTATGAACAATAACTGTGATAACACTGAGCAGGATTGAAGGAGGCAGAGATTGCATTTCTTTCAGAAGCAAGTAAAGCTGCTAACAAGACTTGTATTGATCATGTGTTGGCAGGCTTAATCAATATCACACAGGTATTCTTTTCTAAGCTTTCACCTCATACAGTGGAAGATAAAAGGATGGTAGAGCAATTGCCAGAGTAAATGAGGTCTTCCCAACTGTTCAAAGTCAAGTTCCCCTGACAGATTTTCTCTATTTTATTGTCAAGGAAAAATTAAACCTACAAGCAAAATAGTAATCCCATACTGCACAACCACAAAAAAAAATATCACAGGTTCAGTTTATTGCCCAATGTAAACATATATTAAAGAGCTCTAGTCTCCACTGACCTTTAAGAACACCTGGAAATTGCAAGCCAGGCAATATTCAATCAGAGATCATAAATCTCACAAGCAACCAACAAATGCAACCTGGAAGGCTGAAATGTAAATGAAGCATAAAGGTACAACGGCATTCTCCAAAGAAATCCACTTTCTCAATTCAGAAAACAGAATTCTTCTCAGATGTTTTCGGTGGAAAAAATGCCACTTCTGATTAAAGTTAATTTGATCCAATCTATGGGACCTGGGAGGGATGCACAGTTCCTTTCTTTACTATCACCCCTGCTTTATCTTGCAACTTGCAAATTGACTAACTGCCTAGAGACCTGTGCCATTTTCAGCAACTGGTAATTTACACTTTTGTTTTGTTGTTTTTAACCAGCTGGATTTGATGTGCTGCTGCTTCCTCCCTACAGGTCTGTCACTTTTGATATTTTTTAAACAAATGATGTGAATAGGTAAGTAGCATTTTTTAGAATATTACAGAATTGTAGGAGTGTGTAGAAAAGGCAAAAATAGTAAAAGGCAGCTCTTCTCACCATGAAAACCCATGAGGTCCTCAATAATGAAGAGATTCTTAAGCATCTGAGAGCCCCATCATCACATCCACAACTAACTTTACTCCCTAGAATCAAAAACAGTATGGTATATGTTTGTGGGTGATCCTGGTAACCTTTCCCATGGATTACAGGCTTGGTAATCAACCAAATGGGAATCAAAGAGAGAGAATTGAAGATAATGTCAAGGCTTCTGTCTCTAGTCGCTACACGGCGGAACATGGGAATACATGTAATTGAATGAAGAAGAGATTTTTAAGTAGCTATACAGACTGAGATTAGATACTCAGCAGCTGGAAATAAAAAATGACACTCAGGTGTCATCTTGTGTCAATGACACAAGAAAATGCATAACTATGTGTGGTGATGGGTGTTAACTAGACTTATTGTGCATGACTATTTCTGCAAAATATACAAATACCATATCATATTGTATACCTGAAACTATTATATTTGCTATCAACTATATCTTATTTTCAAAAAATAAAGAAAGATTATATAAGGTCCAATTTCCTCCTTCACAAAACTGCATCTCCAGTCTTCACTGTATAACCTTTTCACCCACAACTTTCCAATAGCAGCCTTCATATGTATCCCCTACATTTGGTTTGCTCACAGTCTTTACTACTAGCTCAACAAACATTTGTTGAACTCTGGATCATTCAAGTCTACTCCAACCCCTCACTGTCTAACAAGTAATCCTTGATGCCTCCAAACCATGCCACTCTTTCCCTCTTTAATTAATTCCTTTTGCAGTCATAGTCTGTACTTCATACCTTAGCATTTTAATATATATAACTGATGTAAAAATACCTTAGTACTTACTAACATAATTTTCATATATGAATCTCTAGTCCTTCTCTGTTAAGTTCAGAAACATACCCTGGTCCTAGCTAGCTTTATAACTGTGGGCAAGTCAATTTCTCTGCCTAAACTTTCGTTTCACCTACTGAAGGTAATAATATGGCAACCCTGTGGAAACTTTTGTGAGGAACTAAATAAGATAACCCATGCAAAGTATTAGTCTGCACAACATTCAGCAGATACGAGAATCTCAGCATGTGTCAGTTAACACTATGATAAGAGGCCATGTTCTGCACATACTTAAGACTCCCACAGCACAGAGGAACACAATAAACATTTTGCAGAAAACTGTTAGAATACATCTAACTGATCCTAGAAATATTGTCTCAGTTTGTACTGCTTGACAGGAAAAGCTGTCAGTTCCCAGTGAAGCTTGCTCTGACTCCTCAAACCCCTTTAGAGGGCTCGCAGAGAGCCCTCTGGGAACCTGTTTTCCCTGTGTCGACGCTCTTCCTGGCAGCAGAAACACAGTCTCCTGCTTTCTGCACAAATTCCTGGGTGTAGGAATTGTGCAATGCTTAAAAGCAATCAAATATTTGGTGAACAAAATCCATTTATCAATTAGATTTCATTTTTCGTTATCCACTAATAAGCTTTCCTCTTATAATCAAAGGGCTCAGATTATTAAAGAAGAATAATAAGGTTCTCATTAATGTTTTCCTTAAATATATTAATAAAACAGACTACCTTTGGAGTTTTTGTTTTAAAATTCATTTATAACTTTCCATGTCACACTAATAGTACCTTACTCCCCTTTCATTCCAACTTTCTCTAAAGGAAAATAAAGGAATAAAAGTACATGTCCACAAATTCTAAAGTGTCTGTATATGTTAGAATAACCTCAGATGTTTTCCTTGTATAGCCTTGTGAATCACTTATGAGCTTTAATCTAGAGCTGTGCTGTCCAATATGGTAGCCACCGGCTATGTGTGACTATTAAAATTAAGTAAAATTAAAACTTCATTTTCTTAGTCACTCTAGCTACATTTCAGGTGCTCGCTGGTCACATATGGCTAGTAGCTACCACACTGGACAATACAAATAAAGAGCATTTCCATCATCACAGAAAGTTCTGTTAGACAGTACTGATCTACATCTAAATGTATATAAATAAAAACATTAAGAATCTTATTTCAACAATAACCCACTCCGTTTTAATCAACTCTGTTAGTTTTAAGCATATGAATAAATGTGAACCCACAGGGCTTTATCCTTGACTCTTCCAAGGACAACAGATGACAACTCTTTCGAAAGATAGAAAGAATCCCATAACAATCTAAGGCTTTATTCTTCCATTCTTTCAGCAATTTCTACAACCTGACCTGAGGGAAAGAGAGCAAGAAAGCATTTGTCTCCACAAGACCTTTCATCCAAAGAAGTCTCACCTGCCAAGTTTTAGAATCACTTGTTCCATTATCTTCACCGTCGGCACTCCTTTGTAAATTCCCCTCTCCACACTGATCTCCTCCGGCTCACTCGACACATTATGCCATCACTCTGAAATCAGAACTGAGAGTCTCTGGCAGATGCGCTATATGTAATGACAGTCTGGATAAAATCACAAGTCTATCTGCTCTCAAAGGATTTTTCCAATCCTGTGCAATTGTTGTGTGAGTATGTGGGAGGCTACATATTTTTCCTCATAATAAAAATAAAACCCCAATTTCTGCAAAGATGGTAAGTTGCCTCTGTATTTATAACACAAAATGACAGGCAGAGTTCTGTTTTTCTACAAAACCAGAGCTGTTAGGAGCATATGTTTTCAATCACTGTATAATGACTGAAATATCTCAAAGCATTCCCTGAGCACTTTGCTAGTTTTATATGCCACTTGCATTGATTATCACAGGCTGCTTATACACAGGAAGAGAGGTAAAAGAGGGGAAGAACTCATGAATTTGAGCAGGAATATTTTAATAAAATTCCTCTCTAAACATCTTCCCACAATGCAATACCACAGTACTCGCTTTAAAACAACAATCAGGGAGACCTATGTTCTGAGAGATGTATAGGGTGGGAGGGGCTGTTACACAACAAGGGTGTGTGGCAAGGGATTTAATGTGTTGGAAAAATGGCAGTCATATGACATCAATGCCATTTTTACAGAGACTTGGAGAAAAGTGAGGAAGGCCAGATAAACTTGTTCAGCAATGGTCATTTTAGCTTTTGTTACTATTTCACTATACAGAAGAAAAAACCCTAAGTGTATGCATGAGTTGCATTTCTCTGGAGACCTCCCTTTTACCCTGCAAGTCCCAGGTACCAAGATTGCTAAGGGGAAAAGTCAGCCATCTGCCAAGAGAGGAGGTCAAAATGTGAGCAACTATTCCTTCCAATAAGAGCTTCTAACGAGAAAGCCAGCAAAAGTAGGGTGGTGATCTAGAAAGCAAATTCTCTCCAGGGAACAGAAAATATTTCCAGAAGAATTTTGACAATAGGAAGGAACAATTCAAGAATGAGGGTATAAAATCATATGGATAAGGGGAAAAGAGAGAAGTGAGGAGGATGGAGGGGTCTGAAAAATATCTTAGATCTTCAGACATAAGAATCAGAACTGCAGGTTTAAGGATAAAAAGGAAACAGCCTGTGAAAGATAACATCTATGCTTAAATGAGTCCTTGAGAGAACAGAAAGCACTCAGCTAGGATAAAAAAAAAAAGAAAGATTTATATCACCTTAGTTCCCTACCAATTTAGAAAAGAAAAAATACCCTTTCACATTATTCACATCCAGCTCATATTAGAGATTACAAACACTAAAATACCCACATAAAGGATATAGGTAAGTAAAGAATAGGAGAAAATTGCTCCCCACTAATATGGGTCAATTTTGCAGGAACACATGTCAAGAAAACATTACCATGTGTTTTCTACAAATAACAAAAAAATACAGGTGAAAATTTCCAATAGTTTAAACACCTGGGTTGAGGGCTGGCGGGGGGGGGGGCACAAGGTGGAGGTAGAAAAGCATGTAAAACAGAAGAAAAAAACAGGTCCTGGCTAGTGTGGCTCAGTGAATTGAGCGCCAGCCTGCAAACTAAAAGGTCGCCAGTTTGATTCCCAATCAGGGCACATGCTAGGGGTTTTGAGCCAGGTCCCCAGCAGGGGATGTGTGCCAGAGGCAACTACACATTGACATTTCTCCCCCTCTCTTTCTCTCTCCCTTTCCCTCTCTCTAAAAATAAATAAACACTACCTTTGGGAGGAAAAAAAAGAGACAATGGGAATTCAATACATTATAACACAATTTTAAGCACCAATGCTAAAAATGAGGAGGGGACGCACCTAAAAACAAATGTTATGGACTTTTAAAACCACTGTCTCTTCCTACAAAAAAAGGTTAGCAGAAACTATCCAGAAAGAAAATAAGAAGGGAGAGGGGAGAAGAAGGAAAAAGCAGCAAGAGATGTATAACCAATAACATACACTCCCATCAAATAGCTCTTACAATGATGCAAGCACTTCCAAACCAAACCAGATATGAATGTTATATAAAAGGATTATAAGGGTCTCATAGATCACTATTCATATACTAAATTACTTATACTAACTTGAGAGTCTGTTTAATATTTTTGTCAGGTTCTTTGAAAATGAGGTTTTGGAAGCCACATATTACCTATCCTAAAAGGTAAGACGGCTGGTTCTTTAGCTGAGCTAAACTTTAATTTCTATAGCAATTATTTGACTTTAGAACATCTAACCCTGTGGCAAAGTGCAAATATTTGCTTAGCTAAACCATTCTCTATATATTACCCTACCTTCTCCTGTAAATATGAAATGTGATATGAAACCTAAAACCATTAATGCCTAAATTTAGCCACAGTTTAAAACAGAACTTTACATGCTATTAAACAGAATTTGAGATTGCTGAAGACTTTAAATTCTACACAGGTCTTCTATTAAAGCAAGAAAATAAAATGTAATTTATCTATAGTCTAGACCGGCAGACAGAAATGACCTGATATTCTCATATAAACATCACAGATTTTTCACAGATCCAGTAAGAATAAAATGCAGTCTGTAGCTGGAATTTTCAAGGTAGTATTAAGGAAGTAGGACAGGAATGAAGAAAGAGGGGCTGATTATTTTATATCCTAATATTCATATCAAGGGACCTGGGCAAATACAGTAACTCAACTTAGTTCTAGGTTTGGAAGTAGGCACTTAAGTATAATAAAGTCCACACCAAAAATATTTTATAATCTCTACTCTCATTTCAGCATAATCATGCAAAGCCCTAATGAGACTTACCGCTTATTTTTATCACAAAGTCTCATTTACTCTGAATCCTAGCCTATTTTGGTTAAGCAACAAAGATCTCTAACCTCCTCCCCCCAGGATCTCTGGGACCATAGTTCTGTCACACCACGAGATGAAGCCTGTTCATTCATGTGTGAAATGGGGACTTGTTTGTTTCCTTATACTACGGGCTGTCTATAACAAAGTCAGGTAATACATTCTTCATAATTTCATGACTAACAATTGCAAGTATATTACATCTTACTTCCTATATAACAGTTAAGAAATACAACAATAATTCTTCACATTTTAATATAATCTTGCTATCAAAAGCACACCCTTTGAACTTGCTTCTTAAACCACACTAGTTTCTGTTCTGAGGCACTGAAAATTTTATGTGTTTTCTCCGGGGGTTTCTGTTTTGCTTAAGTGAAACTTTCAAATGTGCATTTTTGTTGTACTAACTTTAATAATCTGTCCAACTGAGTATGACCTACTATGAACTTTCTCAAAACGACTATGATCAATTCTTGTTTTATGAGTATATTTCCTGGTTTCTTTGAGGTCAAAATGTTCACTATGTATTGACAATGAGGCTTGCTATGTACAGGTGATGAAAATTAATGTTACCAACACAGCAAAAACCACAGTATACTAACTCACTAATGTCTCTATATCCAGGAATGCAAAGCATGTAATGATTACTTAAGAAAAATGCTGGCCCTGTATAACCTACGATAAAATTATAAAGGCAATTAATGACATGTATTTCACAGGCACGCCAGTTTCAATCAGGTTTTTTTAATCAAGCCTTTATTAGAAATGACAAATGATTCTTTCACATGCCTTAATTCAATCCAAAGAACAACTGAGACTCCAAGTATCAGAAAGATAACAGATTCAAAAGTGGGAAATAAAACTACTCAATGCTATAGTTTGGTAGAATGAGCACTATGCAGCTCCTTTTCTTCACCTTAAAAAAAAAAGGATTCTAAAATTTTGTTCTCATTATTCACCAAAATTCAATCGAAAAACTTTGTAAACCAAGTGTTAACAAATGTTATAAATTATCAGTATTTTAGGTGCCAAATGCCCTGTCGGATTAAGAACACCAAAACCTACACATCCTAGTAGGAGGAGGCAAAGCCCACTGCAGCAGCCACTTCCTGCTCCAGCATTCTACAACTCCACACCTGCGACCCAGACCCCTCGTTTTTTTTCTTTTTTCTCCCATTCCTCCCTCCAGGCTTGCTCTTCACTTTTCCCCAAATTCTCTGCTTGAGAGTGTAACCAAAGGGCACTACTCAGATCCAATGATTCTATCTAAAGACTAGAGAAATTAAATTGCTTAACCATGCTAAAGAGAAAACGCAGGCGAGGAAGCCAAGGTGGGGAACACCTTTCCACAAACCTCTTCAGTGACACACAGACAGGAAAACCATCCCCCAGAGTTACTTACTATTGCTGCTTTTGACGGAATACCAATAAGTATAAAGAAGTAACTATTCATTTATGGCAGAAAATAAAAACAAAATATATCTACCTACTACCTGACTTTTTTTAAATAAAATAATAACTACTACTCCATGGGACTATTAAACCTAATCTTAATTTTAAAAAATTCAAGTGTGCTCCATGGGCCCTTTCAAAGCTAGGCTAACAATACCAAAGGTTCTAAATGCTAGTTGTTTTTTTTATAGTTGGCCTTAGAGGACCTTTGTAATAAAAGGCAAAATACTGAACAAAATTTCCATTTACAGCCATGCTAATGGATGACTTAGATTCTTCATGGTTCAAAGAGTGCCAAAAACCTTCACTTTAAAGCATGCATCAGTGACCAATATCTTTCCAATGAATCAATCTACCAAATAATTATAAGGCATATTAAAAATTCACCCTCTTTAGTTATAGACAGTGCTAGAAAAGCAAGTATTATAAAGCCAGTGTCACTAAACAAGAAATCATTTCTTATTTAAAAAATGTCACCCTGGCTGGTGTGGCTCAGTTGATTGAGTGCCAGCCTGTGAACAGAAAGGTCGCCGGGTAGATTCCCAGACGAGCCACATGCCTGGGTTATGGGCCAGATCCCCATTTGGGGGTGTGAGAGAGGCAATTAATCGCTGTTTCTCTCTCTGTCTTTCTCCCTTCTTTCTGCTCTCTCTCTAAAAATGAATAAATAAAATCCTTTAAAAAACTGGGCATAATGTCTTGGGCATAAATAAAAGGCCCTTCCTTTCACAAGCTGAAAATGCACAGGCTTATGAAATCATTTGTCAAATTGTTATATTAGCAGTAAGGGATGGAATTTTTAAAAAACTATTTCAAGCAGAGATAAAAGAAAGAACAAGAATGATGAATTAAGCAATAATCAAGTTCAAAAGTACTTGGTTAAATAATCATTGTGGCTCCTACAGAAGACAATCAAGATCAAGCATAATCATATGCCCTCCAGTCCCATCTCCCCATTACGACAAGGCCCATAAATCACCACCATCTTACTTCCTAACAATGGCAGTGAACAGGGAAAACAAGTTGGTCACCTCTGGAAGCTAAACACCCTTTAGAAATCCCGGGATTAGAAACCCCTTTAACTAGTGCAGATACTTAGAGCTAACCCCTGTGAATACATAATTCACAGATGCCTTCAATTTAAGCAATCAGTTTTCAATTAAAGTCCTTTTTTTAACTACAGTAATCCTCATCAGATCTCAAGTGATAGATCAAAGAACTACTAATGTATTTATTAGCTTCCGAGTAAATTTTTATATACTGTCTCTACTGCTCTGAAAACCAGGAAAATTTTCCCATCAATTTTTTTCAAATGAGCATTAAAAAAGTTAAAGGAAATTGAGGTTAATTAATTATAAAAATCCCCCAAAAGTACATATCAATATAAAAGATTTTATTTTAATCTTAGTAGAGAAAGTATTAAAAAATGAACGGGGGGAGGGTTCCACATGATCTGCTAACAGTAAAAAAAAAAGTTTATTCTTCTATGTTTCCAGATTTGGCACAATTTATATGAATTAACATAATAATTTGTAATCTGTTGTTAAATTAATCCACCAAGAACTTGGAAATGGTTTATTTATCAAGGGAACATTAATTTCAATAAGTCAAATTAGTCCTACATATAGCACTATAGCTAGACCAAGCTTCTGCTTCCTTGTGTGTTACTATTAAATGCTGGAATTGACTTTTTTTTTAAAGCAGAGACTGAACATGAACACTCCCCCTGGTCTCTTTATCTTAAAATTCAACCCCTAGTCCTGGCTGGTGTGGCTCAGTGGACTGAGCACTGGCCTGCAAACCAAAGGGCCGCCTGTTCCATTCCCAATCAGGGCACAAGCCTGGGTTGCAGGCCAGGTCCCCAGTTGGGGCTGTGAGGCAACCACACATTGATGCTTCTCTCCCTTTCTCCCTCCCTTCCACTCTGTCTAAAAATAAATAAAATCTTCTAAAAATAAATAAAATGAAATTAAAATTCAATCCCTAATAGAACAAAATTGAGGATCTCCTGAGAAACTAAAACACTGAAATCAGATTAAATATTTTCATTTTAAAGATACATTATTGGAAAAGGTTCGATGAAATTATCTTGCCTCTCAAAACAATTCTCTAATACACCTCCAACACCAAGTATGTTTAGATATGAGCAAAACCAACCTTCTATGGTCAAGTCATCTACCCAAATCAAACATATTCAAAGTATAAGCTTCCTCTCCCACCCTCTCTATCTCTATATAATCAATCACATTTGGTTTATAGAAATCTCTCTACCAGTGGTTCACTTCTACTTGGTCTTTCTCAACTATTCCAACATGTCTGGAAGCTGTGATGTTGTGGAGACTGTAACAAACATGAAAATCAAACTTGACATTAAGGGGCAGTGACTAAGGCAACTTGACTTCTCAGCTATTTTTTTCCTCTGTTAAATAGGAATTACGGTCCCACCCTAATACATTACACTGAGGATTGACTTTAGAGGAGTTTAGTGTTACACAAAGAAAGGTAATATTATCAAACCTGTAAACCAATTGTATTTCTATCCTTATAGCTCATTGCAAGCCTACCACATATTAAACTGTTTGCAAATGACCATTAAAAACAGATCTAACATCTATATACTAGATGCATAATGGAAACTCAATTAGTTAAAAAGTAAAAATTTCAGGCCAATTCCTCCTTTCCCCATCCACCAAATGCCAAACAACTTTTTCACTGATCCACTGGGCTGTCTTGGCATGTTCTGATTACAATCTGATTGCTTTTATGACACTGCACTAAATTAGGCTAAACAAGACTGTTCTGGTGCTTTACTGGTTCCAAAAAGAAGAGAGACCATTATAAGTTCCTTTGATCTCTATCACCCAGGGAAATGTAATACTAAATTAAATATGTGTGTATTTATCTATATGCTTATATAAAATATATTTATAAATAAATATAATAAATCACTAGTAATTTTTTCCACTTAACAAGTCCTCCTATAGTGTCCAGGCAATGTCCTATTAACTATCGACATACGTTAATCCACCAGGATAAGATTCCCTGAAAGAGTTTCACAGGGAAAAAAAAAATCTAACCATTTACTGGTAGATGGTAATGTAATTGCCAACTTCAGTCCAATATGAAGAAAGCCACCTCAACATTTACGATGCTGTGTGAGCTGATCAGCATGTAGAGAGGAGAGATGCCTTTAACTTCATGTCTCAATAAAACCCTACATTTGAAGTATGGATTTTAAGAGGAATGATTTGATCCTCCCACAGAAGAACTTTCAAGTATACATCTTCAAGTATTTTGTATTTTCTAAGTATATGGCAATTAAAATATTTTTAACTCTAAGTTTCAATAACAAATATTCTTGGCTCCTTTGAAAACTTAGATATTTCTAAGTATCAAACAACAAAATACTAACTAGTGATTCTACAAAATCCACAATAAAAGTTATTTAAAATAAATTAAATAATGGACACCAATTTTTTTCACTAGTGTAGTACAGTTCAGAACTTTTTCAATATTCAAAAAATGTTAATTGTTATAAAGGTGCCAGATATAACTAATTGAGTAAAGATTGTTGCAGTCCACCTCTGACATTCCAATTTACACACCAAAGAAAAGAACTGACAAATAAAATCCTACTAGCTGGAAAATTTAAAAAACAGAAATCCCACAATTGTGTATGGTGTAAGGGAAAACATCAGATGTTCCATTTGAGCATGTTAAGCTTTAGATGCTTACTAACATCCAAGTGGAGACATGAAGAAGACAGCTGAGTGGGTCGGGACTAAAGATGAAAGTATTATATTATTTAGATAAATCTTCAAGCCCTGAGTTCAAGGTACAGTGTAGAAATTCAACAAATATTTATCAGACACCTACTATGTACCAGTTACACTGTTTTATCTGCTGGGGATACATCAGTGAACTACACAGTTAAAAATCCCTGTTTTTTAGGACTTTATGTTCTACTAAGAAGAACAAGAAATAAGCAATGAAAATAAATGAAGAGATGATATTCCAGGGAAAAACTGAGCAGTGTAAGGGGAATTAGGATCATACACCACGGGTCAAGGTAGGTCTCACTGAATCTCAAAAGTGAGACCACAGATTATCAGGCAGAAGGAATATGCAGTGGAGGACTTAGTAATCTTCACAACAGTTTCCCTGGAATGATGGGTGAACGAATTAAGAATTAAGAGAGGATAAGTAGAGTCCTTAAGTACAGAAAAGTGTTGAGATGTTTTGCTGCAAAGAGGAGCAGAGAAAAAGCAATAGCAAACAGAGAAAGTCAGGTCAAAAAAGGAGAGTTTTGTTTTTGCCTTACAGTGGAACAAAAGCAGCACATCTGTATACTGCCGAGAATGATCTAGTAAGTCTGAAACGTTAATGACAGAAGAGAGAAAATGACTACCTGAGAGGGCAGGGGTGGGGGTGGAGGGGTCACTGGGCTGGGCTGGGCTGGGCTGGGCTGGGCTGGGCTGGCCTTGAAGAGCCTGAGAACAGTACTCCATCTACAACAGAGACGTCAAACTCATTTTCACCAGGGGCCACACCAGCCTTGTGGTTGCCTTCAAAGGGCCAAATATAATGTTAGAACTGTATAAATGTAACTGCTCCTTAACAGTTAAGCGAGAGCTCGGCACTGCTGCCGGATAGAAACAAGGTGCCAGGCTGGATAAAACAAGGCGGAGGATCAGATTTGGCCTATGGGCCTTGTGTTTGCCCACTGTGATCTACAAGAAGCCCAAGCCTATGCTTCAAGGTAAGTCAAGGTGGTAGGAGTCTGTGGAAGTTCTCTTCTGACTGCTTTGATTTTTCTCACTGAAGCACAAAGCCCAGCATAAATACAGGGAAGAAGATTAAAAGGAAAAAATATGAAAGAGTCATGTAAGAAACTGGGCAAGTGAATGGACGAGAAAAATAAAGTGTGATTGCCTCACAGCCATAAGAGCCTACTTGAATTTAATGAACCATGGAAAGAAATCAACAATAAGAAATTCCCCTAATCTGACACATAATGGCTGGCCGCCTTTTTACTAACAAATGAAAAATTCTTTAACACAAACTGCTGAAAATGGTAAATGTCTAACACATTTTGAGTATAGCAAATATAAAAACAATGCTCTGGGAAAGTTGCAATTTCTCCACATAATATGCTGAAAGAAGACATCCCATTTTCATACCATATTCATAACTGCCTTCTCCCTTGAAGAGAGTTATCTAACCTTGGGCTAAAGTTAACTCCCTTATGTCACACCTCCATAAACAAAAGCTGGGTTTGGATGCATTAAGCCAACTATATATTGTAATGGTAAAGCATATAATTAAGTTATACTCTTACTCATAGAAGTACAAATTTACACATAAAGATTATCTAAGAGCATTCCATTAGTCACCAGAAGCTGCCATATAAAAATTTATTCCTGATGACCAACGAGTTCCGGCCAAGATGGTGTAGGTAGAAACCCTTCGCTTCCTCGCACAACAAAAAGGAGGATAACAACCAATCTAAAATCAATAAACAACCAAAGTTGCCAACCAGAAAATCAAACTGCATGGAACTCTGACAACCAAAGAATGAAAGAAAAAAATCAACCAGAACAACCAGACCAGTAAGACTGACTGCTAGGGCCAACTCAGAAAAACCGAGGTGAGGTGGCAGAGGGGTGGGGCTGACTGCCAAACTTCACAGAGCTGTGAGGGAGGAACTGACTTAAGGGGGGAAACTGAGACTCAGAGCTGACTGTGGGATACGGTGGGAGACACTTCCAGTCTGACTCGAGAGTCAGTCCAGTCTGACTCGAGAGTCAGTCGGAAAGAGGGCTAGCTATGAGCAGGCTAGCTGCACTGTTCCCTCTCTGGCCCCACTACCACAGGCAGCTCAGCAAAGAGGGTTGCCCCCATGGAGTAAATACCTGAGGCCCTGCCCCTTACCACCTATCAGCTGTGCCAAGACAAAGAAATATGGCCCAAATGAAAGAACACAGCAAAACCTCTGAACTAAGCAATGAGGAGATCGCCAACTTATCTGATAGAGAATTTAAAGCCCTGGTAGTCAAAATGCTCACAGAGCTGATTGAGCTTGGTCAAAAAATGAAAGAACAAATGAAAGATACCAAAAATGAAATAAAGCAAAATATTCAGGGAACCAACAGTGACAAGAAGGAAACCAGGATTCAGAGCAACAATTTGAAACAAAAGGAAGAAATAAACATCCAACTGGATCAGAACGAAGAAACAAGAATCCAAAAAAATGAAGAGAAGCTACAGATTCTCTGGGACAACCTGAAATGTTCAATATCCGAAGGAAATAGACTTCTAGGAAGTCCAGGAAGCCCAGAGAGTCCCAAAGAAGTTGGACCCAAGGAGGAACACACCAAGGCACATCATCATTACATTACCCAAGATTAAAGACAAACAAAATCCTAAAAGCAGCAAGAGAAAAGGAGACAGTTACCCACCAAGGAATTCTCATAAGGCTACCAGCAGATTTCTCAAAAGAAACCTTACAGGCAAGAAGGGGCTGGAAAGAAGTTATTCTAAGTCATAAAAGGCAAAGACCTACACTCAAGATTACTCTATCCAGCAAAGCTATCATTTAGAATGGAAGGGCAGATAAAGTACTTCCCAGACAAGGTAAAGCTAAAGAAGTTCATCATCAATAAGCCCTTATTATATGAAACATTAAAGGGACTCATCTAAGAAACAGAAGACTATCAAAACTATAAACAGTAAGATAACAAACTCACAACTATCAACAACTGAACCTAAAAAACAAAAACTAAATAAACAACCAGAACAGGAACAGAATCACAGAAATGGAGATCACATGGAGGGTTATCAGGAGAAAGGGGATGGAGAATGGGGGAAAAGGCACAGAGAATAAGAAGCATAATTGGTAGGTACAAAATAGACAAAAAGAGGTTAAGAATAGTATAGGAAATGGAGAAGCCAAAGTACTTATAAGTATGACCCATGGACAGGAACTAAGAAGCAGGGAATGCTGGGGGAGGTGCAGGGTGGAGGAGGATAAAGGGGAGAAAAAAATGGGACAACTGTAATAGTGTAATTAATAAAATATACTTGGTTGTTTTTCATTTTTTTTAGTTTTTTGTTAAAATATGATGGGAAATAGAGCAAATACAGTATGATCTTATGGCCCATAACTATGAACTCTACAGGAATTCAGAATTCTCTCCGAACAAGGACCCAAGTGTAGGTTAGTGGTCTGGGATGAATTTTTTTTCCCTTTTTAACTACTAAAGTTTGTAGCTTCTAACACTCCTGTTTCATCCCTTTGATCAAGACATATTCAAATCACCTTGACTTAAAATGAATGGCAATCTTTTGACTGTGGATAGCCCATTCTAGACACTCATCACCAAGGCTGAATGACAAATGAACACCTAGACCAAAATAAAAAGACAAAATGTTGTAAGTACTAATTCAGGTAATGTCACATTTCTTAGAATTATGCTACTTTATAGAAATTCTATACTTCGAATCTTACCAGCAGCCCAAATTATTCATAAATTTCATTTTTCTCTCTGAGAAAGATAAGTTCAACAATTTCATTACCGATGTTTCAGTTCCCATGTCAAAATGTAAACAGTGGAAGATTTCTCCACTTTCGGAATAATATTCCTACAAAGACTAAAAATAAAGGTTATATTCTTCTAAGTGAATGTATTAGAACACTGAACTGACAATATTAAGGTGTCATGGAAGGAACAAAAGATACAGAAGACATCACAGTCACTAAGAGGTTTAGCCACTTCCAAAATGAAAACTGTGAATGCAGGCGACTCAATTAACTTCTCTAGACTTGGCTCTCTCATTTTGTAACCTGAGAAGCCAGCATCTGTCTGTTCTGCCTCCTTCATAAGGTAACTGTGAGGACCAAACCAGGTCACAAAAGTCTGTTCAGTAGATGTAAAGCCTTCTGCAAAGAGAAGCATAATCCTCATTCTACTCTCAAAAAGCCCTGTCTCTATGATAAGCTATTGATCACATTCTATTCTCTGCATGTATGAAATTTACTCTTTGTATTATGCTGCTATAACAGTATACTGTAGACTGGGTGGCTTAAAAGGCAGAAATTTGCACTGGCTGGTGTAGCCCAGTGGATTGAGCGTGGGCCTGCAAACCAAAGGATCACAGTTCAATTCCCAGTCAGGGCACATTCCTGGGTTACAGGCCAGTTCCCAGCAGGACATGCACGAGAGGCAACCATACATTGATATTTCTTTCCCTCTCTCCCTCCCTTCCCCTCTAAAGATAAGTAAAATATTTTTTTAAAAAGCAGAAATTTATTTCCCATGGTTCTCAAAGTTCCAGCTGATTCATCTGCCTTCTCACTGGGTCCTCAAATAGGTTGCGGGGAGAAAGAGGGAGAAAGAGAGAGAGAGAAGGAGGGAGGGGGAGAGAGCACTTGAAAGCATGTGTGTGCTGTGCTGGTCTCCTCCTCTTCTTATAATGACACTATTCTCATCATGCAGCCCCACCCTCATGACTTAACCCTAATAACATCCCAAAGGCCTCACCTCAAAACAGCAAAACGTTAGAGCTTCAACATAAAAAACGTTGAGGCACACGGTTCAGTCCATAGCACTCCCCTGCACAATTTATTTAATGAATGCATTCAGGCAAAAATGAAACCTTTGTATAAAAAAATAAACAGAGTGGAGAGAATTTAAAGCATGGCTTACTTTTAAAGGGGCTTATTTAAGGCAGCTTATTAAGATGCATACAATACGAAATAAAATTTAAAATAGACGAGGGAACTGGGATGGCAACAATAGCTGAGATTTATTTAGCATATACCTGCCCCAGGTGCTGCTCTAAGAGTTTTCCATTTTACCCTCACAGTAGCCACACAAAGTAATAACTTAGAGAGGGACCCTGAGCACATAGGGGTGAAACCCAAGTCTCACACAGTTCATACAGGCCAGAGCCTGTACTCTATATTATATTGCTGGACAAAGAAAAACTGCAGGGGACAAGAGGGGACTGAAAAGATGAAACTATGAACGAAGTATTCAGGTTCATTTTATATCTTTTTAAAGATGTGACCAAAATTTTGTAAGTAAATAGTTCAAATAAAACTTAATCAGGATTTTTATATATTTTTTTAGGATTTTATTTATTTATTTATTTGGGGGGGGGAGAGAAAGAGGGAAACATTGATCAGCTGCCTCTTGCATGCCCCCAACCAGGAACCTGGCCCACAACCCAGGCATGTGCCCTGACCTGGAATTGAACCTGCGACCCTTTGGTTTACTGATGACACCTAACCCACTGGGCCACACCAACCAGGGCCAGTCACAAGATTCTAAATACCCAAGTTACAAACAAACCACATGCTCAGGAAGTCAGTTCTTTCTGGTACAAAGAGCTGATCCAGAATCTCCTCTGGATCCTCATAGTGACAATCTACCATGGCAAACAGCAGCCTGGAGACCTCTAGATAAACCATTCAGGACAGTTCCACAAGGCTCCATACAAGTCAGTGGCCTCATACCACTCTGTGTAAGTAAAGCAAATCTGCCAAAAATAACAAATGCAAAGGTTTCCTACTATTTATAACAGAGATTTAGGGCTCACCAAAACAGGAGTTCTTAATAGGAGGTCCATGAATGGGCTGCAGAGGTTCCATAAACTACCTGTAATGTGTATGGTGGAAATGTAACCAAATGGTCACAAACTCTATTTCAGAGGGAAAACCATAACTTCCACCAGTACTTGATGGAGTCCCTGATAAAAATAAAGGTAAGAACCCCTGACATGGGAATTAATGAACTGCCTAATTACCAGGAGAGCCTATCCAAATCATCTTTACAACCAAGGCTTTGGGTAGGTATAGAGCACATTTAAGCTGATGGCAAATTCCAATAACCGTACAAATCCCAAGTAAAAAATGTCCTAAGGAAGCACAGCTGGGAAGCACCTCCTATTAGAAGTGCACAACACCTGCCCCACACAAGCCCGAGAACATCCACTGCTGCAACTATTGTTAGGTACGTGAAAACCTCCAAGGGCAGGAGCAAGTCTTCCTCACATCTGAGTGCCTTGACCATTCAACAGTTAACACAAATCTCTACATCCGTGAATATCTAGCAAATAAAGACCTCTGGCAGAATGAGTTTATTTAAAAAAAAATTCAAAGTACTTTCCCTTTATAAAACAAAATCTATTGCAAAATGAGCAATACTGGGAAACTGAGGGGAAATAACATTTACATGATAGCACTAAAAATTAATATTACTATATTTACATCAATCATAAGCTCACATCATTATAGCCCATTCCCTTTAGTGTAATCAGATTATATTATTCCTAAGTGTATACCTTTATGCCTTTCCCCTACAAGATGGAAATTAAGGCATATATATACACAATATTTATGGTCCTCGTTTCTTCTTCTCTATGGCAAATAGTAGATGAATCAAAACTGCAAAATAGGTCACACCAGAAGTAGTTAAATTTTTTAATAAATAAAAAGGGCTAAAATCCAAAATAATGACAACACCAAATACTAGCAAGGATGTAGAGCCCCATTCATTGAAACTGGAAATGCAAAATCATCAGAAAGTTTGGAAGACAGTATAGCAGTTTCTTATGGAACTAAACATACTCTTGCCATATGATCTGAAAAGATCTGTATCCAAATGGGTTGAAAACTTATTTCCACACAAAACCTGCACACAAATGTTTATAGCACCTTTATTCATAACTGCCAAAATTGGAAGAGTGAAAATGTATTTCAACAGGTGAATGGATAATAAACTCTAGGTCTAGGACATCCAAACAACGGAGTATTATCAGTGATAAAAAGAAGTCATTAAGCTACAAAGCAACATGGAGGCCCCTTAAATGCATATTACCAAGTGAACGAAGCCAGTCTGAAAAGGCTACATAACTCTATCATTCCGACTATAGGACATTTGGAAAAGGCAAAATCATGGAGACAATAGGAAGATCAGTGGTCAGGGAAGGAAGGGAGGGAGGAGTGAATAGATGGAGGACAGGGTAAATTATGGCAGTAAAAATATTTGGTGTGGCAATGTAATGGAATACAACATGTTATTAATATTTGTCAAAACTAATAGGAGGTACAACACAAAGACTGGACCCTAAAGTACACTACAAGATTTCAGTTGATAAGAAAGTATAAATAGTGGTTCATCGACAGTAACAATGTAAACATACTAATGCAAGATGTTAATAATAGGGAAATTGGGTATAAGTGGGCATATATGAACTCTGTACTTCGCACTCAATTTTCTATGAAACTAAAACTACTCTAAAGAATCAAGTGATTAACTTAATTTATTAGTGATTAAAATTTTTTTAAATGTCTTCATGTATCACATACAATAAAATATTACTTATACTTGTTTATGCAATCAACTCAAGCCTGTTGGAAACTAAAAACTTTCCACAAAAAAAATAGACTGCTTTAATCATCAAGTTTTTTTCCAGAACTTTTTGTTCTTCATTTCCAAAGATCAAAATTCAGACTGCTCCTGCCACCAGCACACTTAAGAGTGAATACTAATTGCTACCTTCTGAGAACATCTAACGTGTTTTAAAAAAAAAGTGAGCATTCCATTACTGAATATTTCCCCTTACCTATTCAATGTGAGGATTGTGCTCTATGGAAAGAACACAACCTATGAAAGATTGCTTAGGTGGTCACAGAATATAAACATGGGTAAAAACTCTTCCGCATAGTTTTTCCAATTATTAAAATATCCATACACAAAAAGACAACAGTAAGGACTAAATATCTAAAACCAAAAGAAGAAAATAATCATTCAAAAGATTCAATCTATATAAATAAATGTGCATGTCTTTCTTAGCATTCTTTAAATATGTCCTTATTGCCCTTAACCTAGATAATGTCTCAAATTATGTTGCTATGTTTCATATTTAAAGTATGCAAACTTTGTTTTACTAAGTAAACAAATAGTAGTATGTGTGGCCCTCACACACACAAAAAAATTAAGATTCAACCCTGGATGGTATACTTCAGTGGATGGAGTGGAAGCCTGCAAAGTAAAGGGTCACCAGTTTGATTCCCAGTCAGGGCACGTGCCTGGGTTGCGGGCCAGGTCCCTAAGTGAGGGCAAATGAGAGGAAACCACACATCAATGTTTCTCTTCCTCTCTTTCTCTTTCTCCTTCCCTTCCCCTCTCTCTAAAAATAAATCACTAAAGTCTTTTAAAAATTAATAAATAAAATAAAGAGTAGATTTCAGTACTGCAGGGTTTCTGTCTTGTTTTTTTGTTTGCTGGTAATACGAAAAATACAGAAAACTCATCACTATATAGTATTACATATGTGTAAGGCATCATATATCTCCATATATTTAACACTTTAAAAATGTTGTAAAAAATAAAAGGTTAGTAAAATAACAAAAACAGCCCTGGCTGGTGTGGCTCACTAGACTGAGTGCTGGCCTGTGAACCAAAGGTCACTGGTTAAATTCCCAGTCAAAGGATATGCCTGGGTTGCCAGCCAGGTCCCCAGTTGCAGGTGGACAAGAAGCAACAATCAGTTCATATATCTCTCACACATCAATGTTTCTCTCCCTCTCTTTCCATTTCTCTAAAATTAAATAAAATATTTTTAAAAATAGTTAAAGACAATCAAGAACCATTTTTCCAATCTACTCCCAAAAGACCACATTAAATTAATTAATTAATTTAGTTTTTAAACCTAGCTATCTACTTCTTTATGTAGGCATTCTGGTTGTTTGTGCAAAGAATAAACTGACCCAAATAAGAAATCCTGAAAGCAATTCAAAAGAAGTCATTTGAACTGGCATTTTACTAAAGGCATATAAGCAAACTCACTACTGCTGTTGAGGTTCGCAACTACCAAAGACTTGAATATATCACTGTTTCTACTCAGCTATTTTTAAATTATTAGTAGATAATCTGGTGAGCTTATGGTATATACAGCTGTTAACACGGAAGCACACAACATCTGGAAGCTTTTGACTTAAGCAGTTTTTCAAATGCACAATATATTCACTCTGCTTTGTTCCTCTGAAACTCAACAGTCACATATAAACTGACCCTTTTTTTAAACCACAACTACAAAAGCTCATTTGCTTTGTGGAAAACAAGACATGAGAGACGGATCTAATAGTTCATCTTTATTTTTGTAGAGCGTCATTGTTTTTTTTCATTTATTTATTTTTAGAGGGGAAGGGAAGGAGAAAGAGTGGGAGAAAAACATCAATGTGTGGTTGCCTCTCATGTGTCCCCTACTGGGGACCTGGCCTGCAACCCAGGAATGTGCCCTGACTAGGAATCAAACCAGCGACCCCCCTGCTTCACAGGTGCACACTCAATCCAATGAGCTACACCAGCCAGGACTTAATAGTTCACCTTTAGAGCCAAGCAATTATTTCACATCTTACTAGCATAAATACTTAAATTTTATAAAGGATTTCCCATACCTACCTACCATATTTCTTTAAAAACTCTTCACAAGTAACTTCTGATTAATCCTCTACAATTAAAATGTTTTCTACTTTCTAAAGTGATTCACATCCATTACCTCATTTCATCTCCACAACCTGAACACAACAGTCATATTAATCGTCATAAAGTCCCACCTACAGAATGCCATTGCCCTTAACCTCTTGATGCATCAACCAGTTAATTTTATTACCCTGCAGCCTCTTCTAGACACCTTCTATCCTTTTCTCTTACTGTCAAGCTTCTCAACATTTTCTTAGCAACTGCATATCAGCAGCTTCCACACATTGCTGGCCATCTTCCACCTACTTGGCTGCTCTGCTTTCACCAAATTCTCGGGGACTGCGTTGACTCCTGATTAAATAAACGGTGTTTTTTCAATAGTGTTTTCTCAGTTCTCATTCTGTAGTCCAAAACCTAGTACAATATGACAGTACCATCACTCCCACTTTGAAGCAGATCCTCTCTTTAACCCTTCATGTTGCTGTACCTTTCAGACCTCTTTCAAGCCATTCTTCCATTTCCTCCTCTTGCCAAAATATTGTTTTCTTTTTAACTTCAATGACTACATGGCATTATCAGCATTAGCTCCTTCTATTTAAGTCTCAGTGAGTACCCTCTGATTAACATAAATAAATCAAAAAGTCAAATGGGCCATAGCTTGGGGTGGTATGGGTGGGAGTGGGGGGAGGCCAGGGGACGCCCTTTTACAAAGGTCACTATAGGATTGGAAAGTGGTCAAGTTAAGAACCGGAAGTCAGGATGTGGCTTGGACTCCTGGCCTCACCACTCGCCAGCTATGGGACCTTGGTCACCTCACCTCACCTCTCTAAACCTGTTTCTTCCTTTGTACTTCAGAAACATTTAAACCTACAAGAATTCATTAATTCTTGCAAAGACAACAAAATTAAAGAAATAAAATCATACATAATGCCATTACCCAGAGATCAGCACTATTAACATTTGCTATATTTCTTCTCACCTTTTACCTTAGCCTCTGTGAATAAGTGTAAGTGTGCAGCTAATTGAAACCATGCTACATAAACAGAATGGCATCTAAGGTTTTTTCCATTGAGCTTTATATTAGGATATTTTTTTATATCATGATTTTGAAAGGCTACATATTTCTTTTTAAGGATGGGCCATGATTCAACATTCCCCTTCTCCTGCTGCACACTTAAACCAAGAAATCACTACCTTTCATTTCTTTTCTGCTCCATTTTTTTCTTTCCCAGAAAGCTTCTTCTTCCTTGTCTATTTCCCCTGTGAGCCAAAAATTGTTAACAGTGGCTAATAAATCATTTAGGAGTGTGAAAAACACATTTTTTTATCAAAGAAGAAAAAAGTGCCTTAAAGACTGATGTTAAACTGCCCATAGTAAACTTAAAAAAAAAAAACCCACTGACATGCCAGAAGTTACCTCTGGATGTTACAAAAATCATCATGCTCCTTTTATTTTGTCTTTCTCCATTGAAATGTAAGTGCTATGAGAACACAAATTTCATCTTTTTTTTTTGTTTCTTCAGCAAATAAAACAGTATTGTAATAAGAACGTAATTAGAGCTCACTATATTAAGATTAGCTGTCATTACATGCCAGGCACATTCCTAAGAATTTTACATCCCCTCTAAGGTAGATTTATCATTTTCACCACAGTCATAAAGAGGTTAAGTAACTTACCCTAGGTCCCAAAGTAGTGGAACAAGGAGTAGAAGTCAGGCAGCCTAACTATTGGGTTGACAAAAAATCCATTTAGTTTTTTCCATAAAATAAAAGACACATTTTACCAATAACTTTATTGGTTTGGACATTTTGAGTATGTTGGCTGTCTCCCACTATTGGCTTCTAGTGGGTAGACACCAGCAATGCTGCTAAACATCTTCAAATGCATAGGAGAGCCCGAAAGCAAAGAATTATTTGACCAAAATGTTAATAGTACCAAGAAATTCTGCAAACCACTTTTGACATGTTCGATCAGTCATAGCACCTTCTCCATACACTGCTCAAATCTTTTTTTGTGTTTCAGTTACATTTTTACCTTTCTTTTTAAAATTACTTATCTTTAGAGAGAGGGGAATGGAGGGAGAAAGAGAGAGAGAGAAACATCAATGTGTGCTTATCTCTCACACACCCCCTGCTGGGACCTGGCCTGCAACCCAAGCATGTGCTCTGACTGAGAATTGAACCAGCGACCCTTTGGTTTGCAAACCCACACTCAGTCCACTGAGCCACACCAGCCAGAGCATGTTTTTACCTTTCTTGAACTAATAAAGCATACATAATACACTGAAAATGTTGCATTTCTTCTTTTGTTTTCAATTAAAATGGCTACACAAAGACTCACCAATTTTGATAAGTTTTTTTTAAATGCACACTGGTATGACAGCTGTCACAATACAATCTAGGAAAAATGTTTCAAATGAAGTTAAAGACAACTAAGCACTACCAGAGCCATCAACTAGAAATAACTAAATAAACTTTTTGGCCAACCCAATATTTACCACCAAAATATACTGAATGAATTAATTATACCAGAAGAGCTCCAGGTGATAGCATTAAAAATTGAGTATGATTATGCTAATTTCACTGCTTACTAAATGCCAACATTATTGTTTTATTGTTTTTCATTACAAATATGTATGTCAACTACATCAAGAATTAGGCAGATTTTGGTCCTGGCTGGTGTCACTCAGTGAATTGAGTGCTGGTTGTGAACCAAAGGGTCACCAGTTTGATTCCCAGTCAGGGCATATGCCTGGATTGCAGGCCAGATCCCCAGTTTGAGGAGCACAACCACACACTGATATTTCTTTCTCTTTCTCCTCTTCCCCTCTCTCCAAAAATAAATAAATAAATGATTTTTTTTGAGAATTAGGCAGATTTTGGAGGGCAAGTCTAGGATCATTAAAATCTGGGATCAAGCCCTGGCTTGCGTAGCTCAGTAGACTGAGTGCAGGCTGTGAACCAAAGGTTGCTGTTTTGATTCCCAGTCAGGGCACATACCTGGATTTCAAGCCAGTTTCCCAGTAGGGTGTATGCAAGAGGCAACCGAACATTGAAGTTTCTCTCCCTTTCTTTCTCCCACTCTTCCCCTCTCTCTAAAAATAAATAAAGAAAATCTTTTTTTTTAAATCTGGGATCATGAAATATGGTCTCAAAAAAAATACAAATGGACTTTTGAAATAACCTGTTTAGACCTAGGATACTTAGTTCCCTCTATTTTTCCTTAGATTCAGCAGTCTCTGCTGCCAATCTGTTTTTATTTCTTTTAATTAGAGAAAACATTTTCTAGATTAGTTACATTGAAATTATCAGATTTTTCTTTAAAAATGTTGCAGTCTCTTTCTTCATTCTGAGTTATTTTAAGAAGGAACCATTTCTTCAATAAGTTAAAAGATCTCTCAATCTTAAGACAACCACCCTATACCCCCGCCCCAGCTGAACCCAACACCAACTCAACACCACCCCACCCCCACCCCCGGTGCCCCCCAAAACATCCCCATGGTCTAGAAGTAAACTGGGCCTCTGAAAAGAACATCACATTCACTCGACTATAAACAGTGTTCACTCAATTTGGCTTTTGCTCTTTTTTTTAATGTGGTGGATAGCTCAGAAGTCTGTGTAGTACCTCAAGACAAAGGCAACAGTAACAAGACCAGATCATTGAAAAAAAAAAAAAAAACAATGTGTCATTCACGTGACAACTTATTTTACAGCCTAAAAAGCCTGGTTTTGTCAGAGGCCTATATTCAAAGACACAAACCTGCTCAATCTTAAAGTAAATACTTTCCAATAACTGGGAGCCAAAAACACATTTTACAATTTAAAGGTGACCACACATGTCCCTGAACAGACATTTCTAAACCCTGCTATTAATTATCCAGCCCATGTCCAGACTGCTGTTAGTCAATGGCTTGCTAAATCCCTTTGGTACAGTGTAACAAGAAGTAAGAGGGGGAAACATTTTAACCATGTTATTTAACCAATCTCCATTGGGCTAACATTTGTTTCTGTTTGAGTTTTACAGACTAATCCTAGAATAGCAAACAAAGAACCAGTTTGGGGGCTGGGGGAGGAACAGTGGCTTCCCTATATCATTATAAAATGGATGGTTCTACTGGCTACTCTGACTACACAATAGCAAGAAAAACCCTTTGACCTTGGAAAAGCATAGCAAATGTAATACCTACTAATAAATAAAACCAAAAATAAATCTCTCGCAAGTAAACTATTACATGAGTAAACAAAAGCTTGTCTTGTTCTATCATTTGCTTAAAAGCAAGCACAGTGGCGGTGGGAGAGGGATTAAGAAACACAGCCAGACAAGTCCATAAAACCTCCAGTGTAAGATAAAACTACCCTGCAGGAGCAGCCAATGCATTCTGACCTAACAGCTGTACACAGTTGCACTAATTAAAATGAAAGGCTAGTCTGCATAACACACAGGCAATTCACTGAACCTTACTGACAAGTTGGCAGGGTTCACGACCACACTCTGCCCCCCACCCTACCACCACAGACCTACACTGTAAACAATAAATAGGCACAAAGCTGAAGGTACTCACTTGAAAACATATACACATTCAAGCATTTCAGAAATCACAACCATGTAGACTGGAAAATATCCTATAGGAACACAGACTACAAAAACCCAAACACACACAAAGGAAGTGGTACAGCTACATTACGTCAGCTCTCACTTCAATTCATGAATGCAAAACCACAAAACAAGACAAAAATCTAAATGGCCTTTTTTCCTGGAAACCTTCTTAGAGTGAATGAATGCAGGTTGGGTCCCTAAATATGTTACTGCATAGTACTTGTTAATTCATCACTTTCAACCGCCATGGGGAGGGGAAAAGTGTAATCTTAGTCAATTCTATCATGCAACCAGATCAAATAACATTTCAAGTGAGGCCTGCCAAGGGCGCCAGGGCCTGCCAGAGTACAATGAGCACTCAAGTGCTCTGGACTGAAAACCACCTTTCACTGGTCCCAGAGATCTTTATAAAACAGCTTAAACACTACTAAATTACAGAGTTGGAAAAAAACAAATACAAGTTTCTAACCGCTGCTCCCATACTATTGTGAAGTTGCTGTAAAGCCTCTAAAATGTCTGCTTTGTGTTATTTTGCTAGGCAATGTAAATATTCAGAAAGGCAATAGCCTCTTAGAGCCTAAATCTAATACACATAAAAATATAGAGATGGTTGTGCATCTGGAAATAATTGCCCACAGATCATTGGGCTTACATGGGATATTGTTCCCATCTGTAAGGTTTCTAATAATGTCTACTTTAAATTTGGAGTTCCTAGCAAACAGGGAGGAAGGAAAAATGGAAGGAAGGAAGTACAGAAGGGAGGGAGGAAAGAAGGGAGGGACGGAACTCACTACAGTAATTTTGGCACAGAATTCTAGGGACTTTGTCAACTCTGTTCTCAACTTTTATTCGGTGTCTCAATCTTAAAGTACACTGACACACAATTTCAAAGGGAAAAATTAATCTCTCTGTTGACCCCTGTGTCCACATACCATTTTTTAAAAATAATTTCCATATGGCTGAGAAGAGGCCTCCAGCCAAACAATGCCCCAAAGGAGAACAGGGGCACATGTACACCAGGGAAAAGAAAAGTAAAGCAAAGTAACCTATTACAGGAGTTTCTTTCTCAGCAGAGTGGTCAAGCAGGTCTCCCCATAGCTTCCATGAGAGTACAAGATTTGAGTAAACAAGGGAAAAGGGGTGGAGAAGCCACCACCTCAAACAAACAATTTAAACTTCAAAACTATCTCCACATTTTACCTATTCCAGTAAAATAACCATATTTTGGTCTAAGAAACAAATTAGGTGTAAGATGCCTTAAAATTACTTTATAATCAAATCCATCAAATCCATTTTATTTTTAAATTTAAATTTAAATTTAGAAATTTCTTTAAATTTAGAAATTTAAAGAAATGAAGTTTCTGATCGGTGACTTTTGGATTATACACTGCTCATCTTCATTAAGTCCTTCCTTTCAGAAGAGACAAAAATACACACACACGTTCTTTAAAAATCATGTTTTCTCTGCCCTAAAGATGCTTCTTGATTTATTTGTACGGAACTAGTAAACCCAACAGAAGTGCAAAGGGACACAACAAATACCGATTCCTGATTCCTGGAAAGCCACCACCATTCTTAATAACACCCAAGTTGTTCATCTTTCTAGAGTTGGCTACAACACTCCCCTACACCCACCTCCAAGAGCTCCTGCACCCCACACTTGATCAACTTCCTGGCCCGAGACCCAAATCCCCTTCACAGCCCACGGCGCTGGCCACTTGCCTGCGGCCGGTCAACAGCAGGAGCTGAGCCTGTGGGCCTGGTCCTCCTCCGACGCAGGGGGGCTGCAAACTCAGGCCCACGGGCAGGGGCGGGGCAGGCGGGGGCTCAGGGCATGAAATGCACTTGCTAAACAAAAGGAGGCCCTGGCGGAAGCAGGGCAGCGTAGTGGAGCGGTCCGAGTCCCCTCAACTCCAAGGCTCCAGGAGGGGAGTTGGTGGCCCCGCGGGACCCCGCCCGCGGCTGGGGGTTGGGGGGTGCAGCCCTGCTCCTTCAGCCCCAGCGGCCGGGCCAAAACTGCCACATGCTTGAGACCTAGACACCAGGACAGAAAGAGCAGCCGCTCCCCGCGGCAGGCGGCAACGGCGGCCAGCAAAACCCGGGCTGGAGCCCGGACTGCTGCTCCCGCGCTCCTTGCCCGCTGCCACCTCGAATGTGCTCGTACACAAAGCCGCTGAAATTTTATCTCGTTCCCAGCTTGACTAGCCTAGCGTTTCCCCAGTCCTCCCTCCCCTACCGACAGCCGGAACTCAGAGGCTGAGTGATTGATGGCAGCTCTTAATAGTGTGGTCAGCTAATGTATCTACAAGCAAAATATTAAAGAGGCAGCGCATCGCCGTGAGTGATAAGCAGCAGTTCACAGGTCCTAGAGGTGTCTCAGCTTCTGCCAGGAATATTAATATCAACCACCTCTGACGTTTAACAAATGCTGATGAAATAACCAACAATCACAGACTCTCCCAACACGTATTTGAAAAATGCACAGGAGAGAGAATCATTGTTTGGTGTCACACAATATTTCTGACCCCGATTTTCCTTATAATTTAAGAATTTTCTAAGTAGTTTAACATTCTTCTCTCCAATCCTTTTCCCCAAGAAAACAAAGCTCCATCTTCTACATAAGGCATACTTAAATTGGGCTTCATTGTCCATCTAGTAAGGAAGAAAAAAAAAATACATATTCCTTGCAAAGTGGCCTTAAATATAAATATAACCCACAAGCTACCAGATTCCAGATCCTTCATTAATTCCATTGTTATGTGCTTCTAAATAGAATTACCAATTGTTAATTTTAAATTAGTTTCTTCCCCATACCCAATATGGTAAACATACATCAAGTTGCCAAAATTTATTAAAATTAAACTACATTCATACCATGTACTCCCTAATGGTAGCAGCCAAGATAAAAATTTCCTTTTATATAAGACATTCTATAGGAAAAATTTATATATATATATATATATATATTCTCCTATAGAAAAGAACTCAAAGTATTAAGCTCACTCAGCATCAACCCAAATTTAAATGATCACTTTTAGTATCATTAATATTACACCTTTTGCCTTCCAGGCAAGTTTCACTGAGCTCTCAAACAGTTTTATAAATGTTATTGGACCTTCCAAGGTCCAATGAAGTCGATGAATCAATAGGTACCCTCTCACCAACAAAGACTTAGATAAGTGATTCAGTGATTTGCCGGAGGGAAGGAGGTGGGGAGAGGGGCACTTGCTGGCACAGACAACCAAACTGACATGTGCATTTGCTATTTAAACTTCATTCTGCTGACCTTTTTTTAAAAAAAGTTATTCTACAGGAGAAATCGCTCTAAAACTTCTAACACAGCACAGGCACTGATGCTTCTGACACCCTGAAAGGTGGCTGTGGTCAAAACAAATTGGAGGTGGTCTGCAGTGTAGGTGCAGCTCTGCTCTAAGCCTCACTAAACACCATTCCTCAGTTGAATCCATCCTGAGGGGCTGCAGCTTGAAAATCTACTTCATAACCAAATGGCTCTGAGATTTCCCCATCTGTGTTAGAAATAAAATTGACCCTCCAGCCCAGCTACAAAAACCACGCCTGTACTAGGACACACTTCCATTTTCTAACCAGCTACATCCAGGTACATGGTAGTGGCTGTAGAGAGTGTTTCATCCTGTTTTCCTGCAGGGTTTTTTTTTTTTTTATTTTTTTAATTTAAAGAGAGAGGGAAAAGGAAGGAGAAAGGGTGGAAGAGAAACATCAGCGTGTAGTTGCCTCTCCCACACTCCCTACTGGAGACCTGAAATGCAACCAAGGCATGTGCCCTGACTAGGAATGAAACCGGCGACCCTCTGGGTTTGCAGGCCAGCACTCAAGCCACTGTGTCACACCAGCCAGGGCCTCCTGCAGACCATTTTTAAAATAATGGTTTAAGGTAAAGGGCTAGTGAGAACAACCAAACTGCGCTCTTCTGAATTCATACTGTGTCCTAAATGCTTTGGCAACACTTTATGGCATATATTCTTTATTTTTATTTTTATTTTATTGATTATGCCATTACAGTTGTTCTATTTCCCCCCTTCATTCCCCTTCACCCTGCACCTCCCCACCCCCACCATTCCCCCCTTTAGTTTATGACCATGTGTCTCAAGTTCTTTAGATTCTACATTTCCCATACTATTCTTGCCCCCCATCTATTTTCTATCTACTGTCTATGCTACTTATTTTCTGTACCTTCTCCCCCCTTCTCCCCCTCCCCCTCCCCTGTTGCTAACCCTCCTTGAGATCTGCATTTCTATGTTTCCACTACTGATCTAGCTGTCCTTTTAGTTTGCTTTTGTTTTAGATGTGGTTTTAATAACTGTGAGTTTGCTGTCCTTTCACTGTTCATATTTTTTATCTTCTTTTTCTTAGATAAGTCCCTTTAACATTTCATAGAATAAGGGCTTGGTGATGATGAACTCCTTGAATTTGATCTTATCTGAGAAGCACTTTATCTGCCCTTCCATTCTAAATGAAAGGTTTGCTGGATAGAGTAATCTTGGTTGTAGGTCTTTGGATTTCATGACTCTTTTGTCCTTGTCTTGCACCATGTCTGGTAAACCATCCACACCCAGGCCTCCATCTCCCAGTTACACCAGTCTTTCACTTTCCCCAAGTTATCAGAATTTCTACTGCAGGCCATCACTGGTTCCTCCTAGAGCAGAATTATCTCCCTGCCACTCTCCCCACCACATCCACATACAGTTAAAGCGTGCTCCTCCTTAAATCTCAGGTCAAATATCACTCTGTCAGAGAAACTTCCCCTGAGACCCCATTCTAGGACAAGTTCTTCTGTTTTAAGTCTCAGGGAACTGTGTTCCTTTCCTTGAGTGCATTTATCTCAGTTTGTAATTCATTAGTGGGATTTTCTGATTAATGTCTATAATCCCCTCTAAACAGTGGGTTCCATTAGACAAAGTTCTACATATTTGCCCACTGTAACATTTCAGTCAATGACAAACCACAATATACAAGAGTAGTACAATATATCATATCACATAACCTAAGTGTGTAGAGGTTACACCACCTAGGTTTGTGTAAGTACATTACAGTATGTTCATGTGACAAAATCAACAGGCACATTTCTCAAAACATATCTCTGTCATTAAGTGATGCTTAATTGTACCAGGTATCAAGTACATGGATTTATGGAATGAGTAAGTAAACTGAAGGCAATGACCCTATTTTATTCTTTTTGTCTAGTCTCTGCACAGTTCCTGGCACAAAGAAGCCTCTCTTAAATAAGGAGCATCTACCCCCCAAAAACAGCATTTATTTTATTAACCTTTAAAAGGGAGATTCATCCCCACTTTATAGAGATATAAATAATCGTGCTAGGGGTAACTCATAGAAACACTGAGACCCTAACAAGGATCTTATTTACAAGCTACACTTTTTTTGAGATTTTATTTATTTATCTTTAGAGGGAAAGGGAAGGAGAGAGGAAGAGAAACATCAATGTATGGTTGCCTTTTGTACGTCCCCCCCAGGAACTGGCCTGCAACCCAGGCCTGACTGGGAATCGAACTGCAGTCCTCTGGTTCCCAGGCGCACGCTCAATCCACTGAGCTACACCAGCCAGGGCTACAAGCTACACTTTTCAATGAATGACATACAAAAGCCATTATTAAATTATTCTAGCCAAGTTCTCCCTACTTACCCTGGCATTTAAGCAAGGGTAAACAGCAACAGGTAAACTGGATAGATTACTGCATCTTGTATGCACACAAAGAGCAGTATAAACAGAACATAAAATTTTGAAAGCACATTGTACCATCATTTGTCTTCCAAGCCTCTCTGAATGCAAAAGTACCATAAAATTCAAAATTCAGCTATAAATGGAGGGAGAAGAATAATCCTTCACCTCTCTTTCACCTTAAACTTTTTCTCTGTTTTCACCCTTTCCCTCTATAAAAGACCTCTATTTCCCTGAGAGGGAAGCTTCTGTAAGAGCTCTTTTGAGTGGAGGACTCCCAGCCAGTTGTGACAGACCATTCCAAAATCGCCCTCCCCAACTTCTCAAAGTGAAAATTTCATTTTAAACCCCATTAATGTGAGTTTTTAAATTAAGGGATCTATAGGTATGAAAGGAAAGCTATCACAACAAGACAATTTCTCAGGTGTTTTGCACATAAGCATATGAAAAGGTGAAAGAAATAAGTATGTGAAAGGAATGAAAAAAGTTAGATATATCCCCTTCTCATTCCTAAATTAATCCTTGTGGTTCTTTTTCAGCATTCCACATGGCACTACTGGTTCCCACATCTCACCCTGGTCTCATCTGTGCCATTGCGTCCTTTTGTTCTAAGCTACATAACTACATAAATTCCAGCTCCAGGTTTTATAACAATCTTCATTTATCAAAACAACCCTGTCAAGTTGAGTACCATTAACAGATAATGAGAGGAGACAACAGATGTGGTTAGAAGCAGAGCACTCCACATTCTACAGGCCTCAGCATGCAGCCAAATGAGCTGACATCTGACTTTTCCCTAACAGTTATAATTAAATACAAAGACTAGTTAAACTAACATTAAAGCTGTGACCTGGAACAGGACACAGGGGAAATGTGAAGTATAACCTTAACACTAGTTGAACAGGACCCAGGTTATTCCAGATTCTTAACCACAAACAACTACCCTGCACTTACGCTCTTCACCACTCAGATTCTGTCACAGCAAGGAAGACCTGTGGCCATATCTTCTAAAGATGATGGCTTCATCTTCTAAGGATGACAGCTTTGGCCTACTCCCCAAGACCACCAAAAGGGAAAGGAGATTGCATTTTTACATGAAAGTTTAAAGTAACATTCATCTAACAATAACAACCAGTGAGGTCTGCCAAAATTATATCTACCAAGTTGAGGCAATCAACATTCTTTTGTATAGCATTATCTAGTAAAATCATTCACATCAAGTAACTTACTGCACACCAGTGTCAAAATGTCAAAAAAATACCAGAGTCAATCAAGCAATTCGTGACTAAATCAAGGGTTACGTTAGTACTAGTTAGTGACTATGTTTGGATAGTGTCCTAAGATGAGGAGGTTTGTTTTGTATTATTATGTAGAACAGAGAGTTATAATTTTAAACAAACTATCAACTTCTTTCCTTTTTCCTCTAGAGTTTTCAAAAGAAAAACAGGTCTTTTTGAAGCCCTTTCGGATTTTGAGTAATATATGTTCCTACAGAAAATCCAAACAATTCCATTCAATAAGTGAATGAAGTGCATCCCTCTAGACTCTTCTAGAGCATATGCTTATGAACATATACAAATACTTAAGAGCATATATATTATTTGTCTGGGGGTTCATTCTGTTGATTTCCATTTCATGAAAATGAAATCCTCCTCTTCATGCTATAAGGCAACTTGTTTCTCTCACTGTACAGCAGACCACCAACAGCCAATACCTTTTTATAGTTGCACAGAATTCTATAGTATGAGAGTACCTAGGTAAAAAGGGCCTAATATAGGCCATGGCCAGGTAGCTCACTTGGTTAGAGCATTGCCCCAACTCACCAAGGCTGCAGGTTCAATCCCCAGTCAGGACACATACAGGAATCAAGCAATGAATGCATAAATAAGTGGAACAATGAATCAATGTCTGTCTGTCTGTCTCTCCCTCTATGCCCCCCTCTCTCCCTGTCTAAAATAGATATAAATAAATATTGAAAGAGCCTAATTATCATAACCCAGTTTTATGTGTATCACTGTGTATATATGTGAGTATTTCTACACTGCAGGAATCTCTTATTCAGTGGATGTGCATTATTTAGTCAGAGAGATTGAATCAAGCTGCCTTCCAAAAAGCTGGACCAATTATACTCTTCCCAGCAGACAGCCTGTCCCCACACTAGCATCCTGACAGTTTGTTTAAGTTTTACATTATACATGCTCCTGGGAAGCAGGATTTCCTACCCTCTGGCCATTCTCTATTTCTTTCCATGACTTCTCCTAAGATTAGGTAGCCAATGTTGAGCCTCTTCTTATCACATTCCAACAACTCTCATGAGTAAGAAGATTCACTGTCAAGCTGCTTCTGTGTTACTGATTGCAAAATTTTATTTTTTTCCAGCCTTGAGCTTGCTTCTTATCAACAGATCCACATTTCAAATGCCCTCTGGGCTTCACTACAATGGTATTGCACAAACACTCTCAAATCATTCTAAACCAAATCTATGTTCTTCCTCACACGTCCTGGCTTTCCCCACACAGCCCCAGAATACTCCTGTTACCCTGGTATAACTATCAATAGCATGTCCTTAAAAAAAGATGAAAAATAAAATTTTTTCTTTCATTATAAAACATATATGAAATCAGAATTAGCACATTTCACATAAAATACTTCTTCTCAACATTTAGCACTACCGAATGACTTTTATTATTTTAATAACCAGTAACTATAATCTAATCCAGCATTTTCAAGTCTTAAAAGTAAATCAAGGTCAGGTGTTTACTAATACAAATTTTTTAAATAACTTTCCTACACAATTACCTATTATTCACTCACCATATCACCTTCCATTCAGCCAACATTTAATGTTCAACTCATAGATTCTTGACAAACATATCAGACTGATAATTATATCCATAGAAAAAGACTTACAGAACATGCATGTTGTAATAACTAGGCAATATTCCAAATTATTACGGAAAAGTGAGTTTTCATACCCTTTAATGCCAGAATCTTTCTTTTCTTTTTTAGTCCTCACCCACGGATATGTTGGCACACGTGTGTGTGTGTGTGTGTGTGTGTGTGTGTGTGTGTGTGTGTGAGAGAGAGAGAGAGAGAGAGAGAGAGAGAGAGAGAGAGACATTGATTGGTTGCTCACATACACAGCCAGACCAGGGATCAAACTACAACCTAGGTGTGTGCCCTGAGCAGGAGTGAAATCTGCAACCTTCTGGTGTACAGGATGGCTCTCCAACCAGCTGAGCTACCTGGCTAGGCAATACTAAAATCTTAATACTTACTTTTATATTTTAGAATAAAATATAAGAGTTCATTTCAACCTAGATAGTGTTGAAATCTACATAATGTAGTCTTGAAAAATCTAGAAATAACATCAGATTCTAAAATTCAAGGAGGCTAATTTTTGTAAAACTATTAGCAGCCTATACTCCATATATAAATACGGCATTAAGGTTGCATGTTAATAACAACATTCCTTTTTGTTTAACACTTCCCAACATAGGCCAAGCATGTATTTGAGTGATAAAGTGCTAATGCATATTTAAAATGTGATTTCATGAAGTACAAAATTACTGACATTATTAAAATATATTCAGGACAGAAAGGGGGAGAGTGGGAACAACGGTTCACAACACAGCAAGTCCCTCTTTTCTAAGGGCGGACTGCTCAATGCACACTCAAAGCAAATTCATCTGACACAGTAAGTCAATCAAAGGTCAGGACTGGAGGTTTCAGTCCTGGAAGTGGGCGGCTGGCCCTCTTGTGGATATAGGATGTGAACTAAGCCTTAAAGCAATATAAGAGTCAGAGAGAGAGACCTCTAAGATGGCATATGTTTTAAACATACTGAAGGACATTTTCATCTTTATTTTAAACTCACTAGAGATCTCAAATTATATAGATGAAATTATAATGTTCCAATAGAGTGATACTTTGAAAAGGCAAAAATACAGTTCAGAAGATAGATCATTCATCTGGAAAAGTATTACAGTTAAAATAAAACACAGACAGTTCTGTGGAAAAAATAGGTCAGGGACTCAGAATAGGATCTGATAATATGCGATAAAATGATCAAATTAGTTGGGAGATCCAGCCAGGTTTACTGAAAGTACATAATCTTAAAACGACTAAAAACCCCAACTACAATTATCATAACAAATTCAAAATTTCAACCAAATGGATAGGTATTTGTGCAACTAAAATAATACAAATCCCAAACACTGCTTTGCCCTTAAAAAAATTCTGAAGTATATTTTTTCTGGTAATATGCTGCCTGCCAATAAACTAAACTCTCTTTTAAAATAAAATCATGAACATCTATTATAGGAAAATATAATTTTAAATGTTGCCAAAGATTAAATCAGTACCATGTGCCACACTGAACATCACAGGTAGTGTTAATGACCCAGTACTTTTCTGTTTAAACAACCAATCACACCTCTCTCTAGAAAATATCAAGACACAATATCTACTCAAACATGTAATACATTGGCTAAAACAAAAATCAAAAGCCACAGTCTCAAGAATGTTTGGCTGTTAACAACACAGAGAGGTTTCTTTTGTTTTGGAGGAGGGGAGTGTTAGAAGCAAGTAAGACTGTCATAAAGACAAATTCTGAACATTCATTTGATTTTAATTTTAACTGACTAGAAAAAGCAAATATTTGGGATGCAGGAAACAAAACTTAATGCAAAAGAAGACATCCTAACCTTTTCATTGTTTAATTAATTCTAACAATGAAACCTAAACACTGACCATCCCTGCCAATCTTCAGAGTAAGCTAACTCTACAATGAAAAATATGAGAGCCCTAACAGCAGATTCTGGTATGTTTAAACAATTATAATGTAAAGCATGTTCATTCTCACAAGTGAAAGGAAATGACTGCCAAATGCTTCCTTTACAGACTCTCCAGCATAGAGCAGGTCTCTTTAATGTGAATTTTCCTGTCATGCCGATTGTAGCAGACACTGAACAGAGACGCATTAAAAGCTAACCAGTCCTATTATCTTTATTGAAGACCTAGAAAAGATCAGACCTGAGTCCACTGCTATTTACATTTTTTTAGTGGATTAATCACTTTTATACTCAAGGGCTTTAGAAACAGTCAATAGATTTTTTTTTTAATGACAATAACCACAGGATGTAACCGTAGCCGTATTGGTCTTTTTCAAAGGGAGGTCAAAAAAGCTTTAAAAACAGGAAGTCTGTGCTATAAGGTTGAGAAATGTTTGTTTTAACAGTTTAAGGCTTTCTGGTTGCAGTTTACAGTCAGGTGTTATGGAAGACTAGAGTTTATTCTTTCCAGCCAAGAATTAATGTCACTGGGGAAAAGGCCCCAAATTTGCCCAAATAACTTTAAAAAGCACATTATCCTAAAATAAGACTTGTTATAAAATCTGAGCTATCAATCTTCCTAGCTATGCTTCAACATTAAACAGGAGCTAACTTAATAAGTGTGGGAGAGGGTGCAGTTTATCTTTTGTGGTAATTTATAAAAGCTAAAGGAATACCATAGTAACCAATACTAAAACAGCTGCTTAGCAACAATTAACAGTTAAGAATTGATACTTGCCATTTTATACATGTTTTCTATTGACTACCTCATTTCTTATCGTTATACTAAACTAATTATTATAATCAAACATAAAAATGACAATCTTTCTTGAATTCAAATTCTTGCTAAAAGAACAAATCAATGCAGGCCTTGGCTGGGCAGCCCAGTTGGTTAGAGCTATGTCCCAATAAACCAAGGTTGTGGGTTTGATCTCAACCAATGAATGCATAAATCAGTGGAACAACAAATCAATGTTTCCTTTCTCTCTCTCTCTCTCTCTCTCTCTGGCATCAATTTTTTTAAAAAATTAATACAGATGAAACTAAGAAAAAAACTTTTTTATTCCTCAACAAGTTAGGTTCTGCTTTTAAAGACATTTAATTTTTTTTAAATACTAGAGTGCAAAAGAAATCCAAAACATATCCAACAAAGACATTTGTTTCAAAAATCCAATTTCATAATTCTCTTCCTTATTTAGCCTTTGTTTATATAGGCAAATCAAAAAATGGAATCATCATTGTGAATTTAAATTTATATGGAATTAAATGTTATATTCTGAAAACTTTAAGGTAAAAAATCCAAGTGTTGTAACATGCATCTTATCAATTTAAAATCCATTCAGAGCCCTGGCTACACAGTTCAGCTAACTGGAGAGCTGTCCCAGTACACTATGGCTGCAGTTCGATCCCCAGTCAGGGCACGTGCAAGAAGCAACCCATGAATGCATAAGTAGGTAGAACAATTTCTACCTATTCTTTTTTCTCTCTTTCTCTCTGTCTCTCTCCCTAAAATCAATAAATTTTAAACATTTAATAAATAAAATCCATTTGGTTTCTAAAGGACACTGCTTGGAAAATCATACATGTCAAGATAAAGTGCTTTAAAACATGAACACAAAGAGCTATTACCACAAAATTTGTCATTTCCCCCCAAAGTGTATCAAGAAGGGAAACAAATCAAAGTAATTTTCTATTTGACAGCTATATCTACCCTAAAGTTTTTTAATGTTTACCTCCTACAATATTCCTACAGGGGATTGAACTACCTTCATTTAGGAGTAAAATGATACTCCCTAACCAAGTAGATGTAATACTTATCTTTCAAAAGAATTAGCTCTAACAACAACTAGCCCTAAAAAAGGTCCTATTGTTTCTCAGTTTAGCATATCGATACATTGTACAGTGGTGAGAATTTTTTTCCTGGAAACTGGAAGGCAACAGAGTAATGCCTTCAAAATTTTGAGGAAAAACAGCATCCAACCTAAAATTCTATAACCAGCCGAACTATGAGTCATGTATGAATATAAAATAAAGACATTTTATGATACACACACCCTCAAAACATTCATTTTCCATGTCTTGTTTTCTCAGGAACTTAACTCCACAAACAAGAAGGAATGTGAAAAATTAAGATGATACCCAGAGGGATATAAAAAAGAAGACCCTTTTTAACAACTAGGTGGCAGGTGTAGGCTTTAAATCAAGATGAGAGGTTCCAGGAGGGATATCACCAACAGTGATTTATAGATTCCCTAATACCTTTCATTACACTGAGAGGAGTTTTCTATAGTTATATTGGAAAATGTGAGGCTGATTTAGATAGGAAAATAAAAAACTAATCAAAGAAATAATGAGAGAGAGATGAATTTTTAACTCTAGAGAAAAAAGCTGTACAAGAAAGGGAATTAAGTCATAGTATATGTGCTTCGGGTATACACACACACACACATATACATATACATATATTTATACTCACACACACAAATACTCTCTGCCCTAACAGAAACATTCACTATTGATTTAATCATAAAATATGCAGTAACTACACAGGGAAGACAAGAGAGAAAGGAGGTGATGTAAAAAGACTAAAATTTCATCTCTCTTTGGGCAAAGTCTGTAAATAATGTCTAAAATAGAAAATAAAAGTGCAATCAAGTTTTTAGCAACACCAAAAAAACAAAACAAATGATTTAAAAGTTAAAATGTGTTGCCTCTAGGGAGGGAGACCCAAGAATGGGAAGAATGGAAAGTATTAAGAAATAAATAAATAAACCTTGCAACACATTTGAGTCTTTAAATCTATGTACATACATTACCTAGATAAAATTAAATATTAACAAAAATGTTGCTCAAAGACCTTCGCTATGTCTTTAGAAAAATTCACTGACACACATCCACTAGTATTTTATGATGTGCTTTGGTCACCTGGTGAGCAGAGCCGTAAATTTCAGAACTTCAAAATTAAAGCAGAAAAGGGAAAAAAATCTTGCCAAAGAAGAAGCAATCATTTAAGTGAATGCAGGCATGAGAACTAAAATTTTTTTCTTCATAGAGCAGGTTATATTGCATTTTTGCCACCTGTTGGTAAGACTTAAAATTTAGCCACTTCATAATTACAATCTTAAATTTAAAAAAAAAAAAAAAGGAAGGAAGGAAACAGAAACAATCACAAGAAATTTAAAAAAATGATATAACAACCAAATTCAATCACTATAATTTTAGTATACATAAATGAGAAAAATATCACCAACTAAATCGATTTTGCAAAAATATAAATACATTATCTAGCTTCAAAGAACTTAACGTAAATTTTTAAGATAATATTAGCATTTTGTCCATTTGTTTATTCAAAGTTACATTCTATAATCAGGTAAAAGTGTTTTTTTTTTAAAGAAATTAAGGTGGATAAAATGAAAAAATGAGGGTGTTTTCAAATACTAGTTAGAGGCAAAATTAGAAGCTTACCATTAGGTTAACAGTGGTGTTTTTCAGTATCTCCCAAATCCCATGCCTTGTGTTTGATTGAGAATACTGCTGAATTTTAATGCTATTGTTTTGTCAATAAAGAGTGTTCCCATACACTTCTCAAGTTCATTAATAATCCTCTAAGGAGACCTAAATTAAAGCTTGGCAAGCAGATTCTTGTGAAACAAAATTTGCTCTGGTTTGTTATAACTAAATGTGCCAAGTGGCAAATTAAAGATGTGGGAACACACTTTAAAGGTTGTGCTTTGAAAGTATTCAATGCCTCAAACAGAGGTATCATAAGGCAGCAGTAAAACAAATACTAAGATATCTATTTCATTTGCAATCTGTTAAATTTCAGATGCATTCTTTTTATGATGACCACCAAGAGCTATTAGGATAAACTTTGACAACAGACAGACACAACACTCCCTAGATATCCATTAAATAACTGGAAGGAAACCAGAATGGATCCGAATTCCAGTATTAAAAGCGACAGAAAGAATCCAGTAATTCACAGTGAACCTGCCGTTGTGCCGACTATACTGTGTGTGTTTAGCAACTGTGGGAATGCTGACATGTGCACTGCAAGTGGTGATTGAAGAGTCAATTAAGTAGTGGGAAAGGGCTTGCAGCAAAAATTTAAACTAAAAACAATCCATTTATAGGAGAGGAGTACAGGAAAAGCTGGCTAAACTATAATCAAAGTCTGTGTTTCCAGTTTCAATAGTAAACACAGTTGTTAAGAGTAGTTAACACACAAGACCATAAGTGCATGCAATTTCAAGTAAGAAACATCTGTTTTACCAGTAGTATCCTTGCTGTAGCCGCCATGTTTTTGCTCAGAGACAATATGAGAGTAAGAACAAGAGCAGGTATGACACACGAAAGAAAGAACAGTCAATTTACCTCAGCAAAACAATGAGCCTTTCACATAAATTCCTAAACTTATAAATTCTAAAGCTGTTAGATTTCTAGAACTTTACAGATCTTCTTAAGATAAGATCAAATGCTAATACAATCTCTCCCCCTGCTGCTTTTTTGTCCCTACCAGGTGAGGCAGTGTGCCTGTTTCCACATGGAAGTGTGGCAAAATTCAGAAAAATCAAGCAACTAGGCAGGCCAAACCAGAAATGTGTTCTAGTTCATGACCAAAAAAGCAACAGTGCCAAACAATTATCTCTGATCTCCAACGAGACACTATACTATAGTCAGTTGAAATTTTTTTCAGTCCTGGGGATAAAACTGTTACTTCATCTCACCCATGGTGAAGTTTAGTCCTGGGTATTTTTCCAGGAGATTCTGAATGATGAGTGAGGCTCTCCTCATCTGGTGCTCCAAGAGAAGGTGCACCTTTTCATCCCTAGCTCTTCACTGAGCTTCCCAGCCTGCATGCAATTTAGCCAAGTGGTAAAGGGTGGCAGCTCTGGAGTCACATGGCCAGGGCTGCTTCTGCTCTACGCTTTACTAAGGGTCATCTTGAGCAAGTCTCCATATGCTCATCTGTAAAATGTCGCTTATTAATTGTACCTACTACATAAGGTGATCACGATGATGAAACGATTTGAGTAAAGCACTGAGAACTGGCCCACAAGAAATGCTCAATGAATGCTATTCATTGTGAATGCTATTAGCATTGTGATCATGAACTCTCTAAGAACCTGATTAAAGCAATCAGCTTGGGTCTAAATCACCCCATCAGCAAGGTTAGCAATTCATTATTTGTTTACAAAGCACATTACTCTGTAAAAATGGGGGAGGGGAGGCAAGAAAATCAACATTTTGCTTTTCATCCTTGTTAACGCTACTGCTGAATTATTCATATGAAGGGAGGAGGAGTGTGTCTGGACAGATACGAGACTGGGTCCTGCAAGCAGAGCATCTATCATAACAGGCAGTGCCTGCCTCAGCAGCAAACCCCTTCTCTGCCTCCTCACCCCCTTTCACCACTTAATCCCCAGGACTGAGAGTGCAGTGGAGATACACAGCGGACACACAATGTCAAAATGCTATTGCTTAAGCATTCTGGCCACAGATTTTGATGAAATGAAATGATCCATCACTAAACGATTATTTTTGTTCCCAATTTACATCCTTAAAGTATTATTAAATATCCAGAGCGGCCCAAGATGTGGTAGAAACAAAAGGAGAGGGCAGGGAGGACAGATACATTTCCAACAGGCATTCTACTATATATTTACCAAAGCAGAACTAATGTAATTATTGAAATAACACCAGTAAACATAACACAAAGGGACAAACGACGGATATACGCCATCTGCTTAATTCAAGTTAGTGGAAAGACAGAGTGTCAAACAAAGAAAGGGTTTCTATGGGGTCACAAACACTGTATTCAAATAGTTTTCCTCATTTATGTTTACTCTGGCCTAGTAAAAATAGGACTATCTACAGTTAATGGATAAAAAACTCACATTTTTCAAAACACTTAAATGCTCACTATTTAATCTGCCAAGGTATAGGGGTTTTGTTTTAATTTCTTTTTAACAGATCAATGTGTTTCTAGTAAGCAATTTCCACCCCTACATATCTTCGCATAGAGATATTGCTATTTTTCTATTTACAGTGCTAGAAACATAGTGAGTTTAAAGAATTAAACATGAATTGATCAGATGGTTGAAGATAACTCAGATTTGACTGAGGCACAGAAAGCACAGAGTGAAGCAGGGAGAGAGGAACTAGGGATTGGTGAAGCATGAAAAAGTGCTTTCCTTTCCAGTTAATAATTTGCCCGGGGAGAGGAAAATGCATTTGAAAATTTCCTAAAGATTTTTCTCCAAGAGCAGGCTATTATTAATGTAATTCTTTACAAACAAAAAATAAATCAGTAATCTTGGTAATATAAATCTTCCTCCTATTTTCAAAGTCCGTTGTAAATACATGTTAGATGAACAAGTTCAAGTAGGTGTATGCAGGTTTCCACCTGTTTAAAGCTTCTACATTTAGACTCATCCCTTTCAGGTACATTGATTTTAAAGGGCCTCCACCCTCCGGGAAAGTTAATCACACTCTTCTCAATGGCACCTCTCTACCCTCCACAAAATTCTACTGCTGCAATTCTCATAGATTTAAAATTTGTTTTCTGATCTACTGGTCTCCATTGCTACATGAAGCTACTTCAGGACACGACACATTAGATATTTTTCTATTTCCAATCTTCCTAAATAATTTATTCACTTGTTAAAGAAAACTTCCTGAGCCTACTATGTGTCAGCTGCTTTATTCATTCAACAAAAATGTACTGAACAGGCACCATTCGAAAGCATCTGGAACACACCTGTGAACAAAAAAAGTTCTGGCCTCATGGATCTTACATTCTGCAGGAGGAAACAAACAAGAACCAACAGATAAAATACATACTAACAGAGCATACAGTATATCCAAAAGCAGTAAGTGCTAACAAAAAGTACAGCAAGGTAAGGATAATTAAGAACATGCAAGGAGCAAGACACCAGCTGCAGTACTGAAATGGGTGGTCAAAGTAGGGTGGTCATTGAGAAAGGACATTTGTGCAAACCCTTTAAAGAGATGAGGAAGTCAGCCAAGAGGGTAAAGTGTATCTCTGGAGAAGGGAACCCCTAATGGAGGGAATCACCAGGGCAAAGGCTGGTGGTTCAGCAGCCTTTCAGGAAACAGCAAATAGGCGAGAGGTGCAGGAGGAATTTGGGAGTAGAAAAAATGGGTGCATTAGTAATAAGGTCAAAGGTCAAGGGCAGTCTCAGAGGCCATTTATATAAGTATTCTTATAATTGTAACATTTGAAAAGTAGACAAGAAGCACACATCCCAAAGTATGTATATTTGTACATGAAGTATATCCAGGCTACTAAAATTTGGAAACCAGAGGCTTAGTGTTTCTCCTGTACCCCAGTGGGTCATCCTGAACATCGTGTTCCTTGGAGAAGCATCCCACTTTGAAGATCACTGCCCTATACTGTCACAGTTTAGAAGGTTAACACTGTCTTCTGGTAACAGCTGGGAGCACTGCAGAGGGTCTACTTTCCTAGGCCTGTCAACACAGCCTGTGACTTTCCTGCGAGTCTTACAGAAGATTCCAGGCTGTGAGAGGATTGGCCAGTAAGGTTTCTTTTGTATGTAAAATAGACACCTGACAGTCCAATGAGATGTGAGAAATGGGTCTCTCAATGTGAGTAAATATCAAAACCAAATCATCTTATTAATGCAAAACCCTCATTTCTGTCTTAATAGCCATGACATGGATCTGGATAGTCACTTATTGCTAAATGATCATAAGCAGCTCTATTTCTCGCATGGAGTAATTTATCTTTATAAATGCACTTCTGTAAATGTTATTTTTTGCCATTTGTTTTCTCTCTATTATATTCAATTTTAGTTACCCTCTACTTAAGGCAAGTGACATAGGCCTTTTAATTTTAGTGTTGATATAAAGTTTCATTTCACTTCAAAGCAAACATTCAGTGCAAAAAGTTAGGACTTTTAAAATACTAAATGACAGTGCCAGTGGTATGTCCACAAAACTAGTAAAAAATCATGAGGACACATAGAGCAAATGACTGATGTTAAGGGAACAATGCTATGGTGGAAAACTCTAAAGCAGGGGTGTCAAACTCATTTTCACCAGAGGCCACATCAGCCTGGCAGTTGCCTTCAAAGGGCTAAAATAATGTAGGACTGTATAAATGTAACTACTCCTTAACTGTTAAGGAGTTCGAATTACATTCTGCCCTTTGAAGGCAACCGTGAGGCTGATGTGGCCCCCCAGTGAAAATGAGTTTGACACCCCCGGCTCTAAGGTATGGATGCCATAGCTACAAGCCATCTACCTTATTTCATGCCTATACCCCTAGCACTGAGCCTGGCAAAAAGTACTTCGCAAATAGTTGAGTAATGAAAATGGATCAGGATTTGAACCCATGTCTCTCTGGCTCTCAAGTTCATTCCTATCCTTTCTACTATCAGTTAGTCTCAATCTTGGCCACCAAAAACTGGGGAGTGTTTTTAAAATTTAGAAAGCTCCAGGTGATTCTAATGGCTACCAGGGGTGCATGCTACTGCCCCAAACAGCACTGCCCTCCTAATTAACAAGCAATCACATCCAGAGTGATCAGTGTTATGTTGGGGCAAATACTGTCTATAAACTAGTCTAAAGGCCACTGGAACAATTTAACTGAGACTTGAAGGAATGAGAATCAATTACCCAATTGTATATTCTAGGCAGAGGGAATTGTGGGTGCAAAGACCCAGAAATAAGAGACTGAATGATAAATTTAAAATTTCACATTCTTACCCTGACTGGTATGGTTCAGTGGGTTGGATGTCATCCTGCAAACCAAAACGGTCCCCAGTTTGATTCCAGCTCAGGGCAACCTGGGTTGCAAGCCAGTGGGGACACAAGAGAAGCAACCAACAGATGTTTCTCTCCCTCTTTTTCTCCCTCCCTTGCCCTGTCTCTAAAATTAATAAATAAAGTAAAATCTTTAAAATTCACATTCTTCCTAGCTCTCCCACCTATGGTGACCAAATGTCCCTGTTTCCCTGGACAAAGGACTTTCCATTTTAAATCCAAAAAAATCCCTAGGACAAACTGGTCACCCTACCACTGTACTCTGACCAGTGAAAAAGAACTGCTACTATGAGCAATCACATTCTAGGACCCTGATTAGACCACATTTATTAGTAGGATTGACTACTCTCTCTGGCACATGTTTTTCTAAGGCAGGATTCCTAAGACGTGACACTCTAAGATCCCTACCATCTTGCAGTCTCCCTTCTTCTTACATGGGTGCTGCAAGGGCTATAAAAAGGCTCTAATCAAGGGAGTGATAATCAAACTTGATTTTATAAGGTCATCTTTGCTGTAAGCATGGACAACAGAGTGGAAGAGAGAGTGAGTGGAAGCAACTAAGATGGTCTTGAACCTGCAGCAGCATTTCTGTAGGAGATTATGTGAGCCTGGAATTGGGTGTATGTAGCATTGAAGATGAGAAGATCAAGAGAGACTGAGGAAGCCTAATCAACAGGACTAGATGATGATTAAATGAGGGGAGGTGGCATAAGTCAGGAAAAGGAGAAAAAACATGACTACTTTTTAGAGGACTTATAAAACACTGGCTGTCCTCAATTCATAACCTCAGTATATTCTAAAAGTTCAATGATGATTATTAAACATTCACATTTCCATATTAACAATTTAAAAACTGTAGTATATTTCTAGACTATGTCACTAATCTACTAAATCCATTAAGAGACTGACATACATTTTCTAATGAAAAATTATAGAAAACAATATTGCTGAATACCTATAAAAGTCTTGAAAGGAATTAAGGAGCACTGTCTATTTATTTTAAATGTTGGCATTTGAGGCAAAACATTTAATTAATGAAGGAAGAGAGACTTACAGAGGGTTTAAATGGGTCTTCTGGATACTTTCAAGGGCTGTGAAGAGGTTCTCTCAGATATCTGCTTTTACATTTAACAGGCACACTGCTCTCCTCCATACTATATTGCCAGTGTCCCTAGCTCCAGTTTCTATATCTAACCAGCCACAATCAGGGTCAGTTTTTGTAAAGAAATATTTCCCTGAGATAACCAAGGAAGAACTGAAAGAGAAAGCAGAAAGGATGGACAGTAAGCACTGCCTGAAGTGGAATGAGATGGGTAAGAAAAGAATAAGGGCAAGGGAGGTAGTGTGTCAAGCCCAGTAGGGGTCAAAGAAAGGGAGCAGGGGGAAGACAATGATCCCTGATAGCTTTTCCTGGGACAGAGCTGAGCACAGAGCGGCAAAGGGAGCATGCTGAAAGACATCACTGGTCAATTGTGTGTAGAGCTAAGAGGGAAGGAATAAGAGACCAACAAGGTTTAAATGCCTTACTTAACTCTCAACAACCTTCATTTTTTTGAAGAACATTCCATCCTCTGGGCTTTCCAACTTACTCCAACTAAAAACCAACTTGCTAAGTTCAACTACTACCATTGAATCCAGTAGTGGCCTCTGTTGACTCCAAACCCAGCCAAGGCCAGTATCAAATACTCTCACCAACTCATTCCACTGTGTCACCTCCTTATCTTCCTATGATGTTTTAGTCAGGTTTCTGCCTGGCCAAACTCCACCAACATGGGGTGATTTTAAGACTGTCATAATATCTGGTACCAATGCCTAAAGAAAACAACAATTCTAGATCGAGAAAGGGACTCGGATTATATAGAACAGATGCAGTCTTCTGGATATTTATATTGCATTAGGTTCCAAAGTACTTTTGTATATTTTAACTAAAGTGACTCAATGAACTGTATGATAATAGACAATCTCACAATTCAAATACAAATAAAAAAACTTGAGGTACACTTTCTCTTCTACTCCTCTCGAAAGTTACCGAAAGAAAACAAATTCCACAATTCAACATGGAAATCATCAATTCTGTCAAAAGGAATATTTCATACATCCTACCTTCAGAGACATGGTACTGCCAAAAATTGAAATAGCAAGTGTTTGCACACATTTGCCCATTATTCGGTACACAGTAGTCTTTATTACAATGAACTATTTAAAACAAAACAAAAAATTTTACAATTGAAGGGAATACTTTATAAAATTTAGCAAATGGAAAACTTGATATAATTTACTCTCTTTTCTCCTTTCTTAATTAAAAAGAGCCAACAAGCAAGTCTTCATCATAAATGCAAACTCTATACAGGCACAGGCAGACACACATGGATGGGGACAGTGGGCCACAGGACTGAACCACCTAGCTTGTCCCTCAACCACTATATATTTCATAAATGTCCTCTGGTACACTGTAGAATGAAATACAACCCTGGAGAAGCAGACATTTTGAGTCAATGGAGCTTTGATTACTAAGCTGTGGTACTCAGCACATTCCTAGGCCAAGCAGCATCCTGCCCCCCCCCCCAAGCCTCCTAGTTAATGACCAGACTATCATCAGGCAAGACACAAAGACCAATCCTCTAGCCCATAGTCTGTGGGTTCAGGAGACTTAGCTAGTAACTGGAATCTCTTGATCACGTATCACAGCAGGAATACTGGGTCCGGGAATTTGGCTAGTTTTAGGTATAAAGGTAATGATGTATTAGATGAATTTAGTAAACTTCACGCAAATGAACTATTTCTGGAAAGTCATCCTGTCCTCCTGGAGACAAGAAACCCCATCTTCATGTCTGGAACATGACGAGATTTAGCATGAGTTTACCTTGCTACAGAACTAAATGACACAGATGCACTAAAGCAAAATAAACTGTTTTTCAAAGACTAACAATAACTAATTGGAAATTGGGGAGGTTTACAATACAAATAATCTAAGGTATAACTTTAAAAGGAAACACGAAGGATGTATATAAATAAAATTGTATTTGTCCTATAAAAATAATAATTTTTATATATTTATTTTATTGAGGGCTTGAATAGAAAAATGTAATGTTCCTACCAGAAAAAGTCTTATACCTTATTCCTCACATTAATTAAAACAATTTCCATAAAAATCTCAGTAAGTTTTTATTTCATTTGCTTTTGGAGGTTGAGGGGGTTGGCACAAGAAAATAACAAAATGACTTTTTAGGTTCTCAGAGATTCAGGCTTTGGTTTCACTACAAGAAGTCTTTGGTCCGTGTTCCCTGTTGGCAGAATTCACTCTTCCCTCCCCCCCTTTCCTGTCACCCTCTTGGCTTTCACTGAGCACTCCAGCCCCAAACTATCACTCCGGCACAAATCTGAACATTTCCTTTTCATTCCAATACTTTTTCTAGCATCCTCATCCATCAATTTCCTTTGTTCCTGCCTCTTAATTATCTAGAAAATGTTCGACCCTGAATTTGGGTTAGGAGGCACCCTGATACAGTAATTAAGAACGCAGGCTCAGGAGCCCACCTGGTTTCAAATCCTGACTTTACTGCCTATTCACCATGTATTCGCAAGTCACTTAATTTGTCCAAGCCTCAGTTTACAGATCTGTAAGTAACAGTACCTTACTTGGAATTGTAATGAGAGTTAAACACAAAGCTTGACATTTAATAAGCACTAAAAACATGAACGCCTATATATGGGCTGCTGGGACCTGTAACAAAATCACCTCAACATGTAGACTGGAAATGCTACTGATTTATGTCTTTTACTCTTAGCAGTCCTCAGCACCCTCAGGTCGTATGTCTCTGGTCAGCTCCTTTTTTCAGCCCCACAGTACCTTCTTTTGCCCGCCACTTTTAAATGTGAGTTTTCATCAGAGAACCTATCTTGGATTCCTATTCATACACCATACAGTCTAAGCAGTTTCACCTTCCAGTGTTCTCAGCCCCTGTTCATTTAACTGATAATTACCTAATCTCTAGACATGACCTCCCTCCGGAGCTTCAGATACAGAGCGTCCATAAACTCAACGTGTTCCCCACACCATATCCTCCCCGTGTGATTTCAGTATCATCAGTTAGTGGCACCAACATCCCCTCAAGCAAAATCACCTCTTACTCCTCCTCCTGCTTTCTCACAGACAATCAGTTACTAAGAATTACTGGTTCAGCATTTTTTTAAAAAATTTTAAAGATGTTTATTTACTTTTAGAGAGAGGGGGAGGGAGGGAGAAAGAGAGGAAGACAAACACTGGTGCAGGAACCAGCTGCCTCTCCCACACCCTCAACCAGGGACCTGACCTGCAACTCTGGCACATGTCCTGAACAGGACTCGAACCCAAAATCTTGCAGTTTGCAGGCCAACACCAAATCCACTGAGCCACACCAGCCAAGGCTGGTTCTGCATTTTAAACATCTTTCCTTCTCTTCAGTACCACAACCACTGCCAGTTTTGAAATTCATTATCTCCCTAGCTGGTTGTGTTAGTGTCCTAGGACTTTCCTAACAAAGTACCACAAACTGAGTGGCTTAAACTGTAGAAATTTACTATCTCACAGTTCTAGATCAAGGTGTCCACAAGGCTGGTTCGTTCTGAGTAATGAATGTAAAGCAAGAATCTGTTCTCAGATCTCTTTCCTGAGCTTGTTGATGGCCATCTTCTCCCTGTGTCTCTTCACATCCTTTTCTCTTCTATGTGTGTCTATCTCTGTGTCTAAATTTCCCGTTGTAACATGGGCACCAATTATATTAGATTAGGGCCCACCCTAATGGCCTGAACTCCAAATGACATCACACAGCTGAGTTAGGCCTTCAACATATGGGTCTGGAGAGGACACAGCTGAACCCGTACCACTGCACTGGCCTTCCTGCCTCTACCTTAGCTTCCCTGGCCCTGACTATGTCTTCCCCTTTACTATGAAAGTGATCTTTCTTAAATTCAATTCCATTGTCCCTTTACTGCTTAAAATCCACATTAACCATTTTTCATTTAAAATGTGGATAACAACAATGATGATAATACAAATATTTACTGAGTACTAACTATGTGCCTGGTACTGCTCTAACTACTTTATATATAGGACACTGTTCCTATTGGATATTATGTCCATTTTATAAATGAACAAACTGAGCAATAAAGGTATTGAATAGTATCTGTTCGATAAAGCCATGTAGTTAATAAGTCTCAGAACCAGGATTTAAACTCAGGTTCTGCACCTCGAAATTTAAAAGTACCTAACATAGAAAGTCAATTTATTAGTCAATTTGGTTTCCCATTTTCACCCTTAACCTACTTATCACATACTAGCCTTAGCACAATCCAATCAGAACTTTCATTAGAGGTAAGAGAAGTCTTCGAAGGTAATGCTGATCTGCACTTACACAGCTATCAAATCCTGAATACCTCACAAACATCAAATCACCCAACCATTACCAAAACAAGGAGGTGGAGGAGGAAGTGGAAATGAAGAGGCAAAGAAGGATAAAATTACAGAATGACAACAGAGAGGAAGAAAATCTAAAAACTCAGCCAGGATATACTCTCAATATGCCCAGAAATTTTTTTTAAATGTTTTTCAGTGTCTGAAGGGGCTTTTTATTAAGAACTTAGTAATTAAGTTGAATGGCTACAGTTCAATAGAGAACATATGAATACAAATTTTCCCCTCTAAATATAACATAAAAGCAACCCCAAAAGTTATTTTAGAAGGCTTTAAAAAGGAAGATTATAAACACTGAACAAAATATATTTTTAATTGCTAACCATATTTTTCCTGGAATGTGTTCCAGGGCACTATCTGACAAGGTCTTTAAAGAGTTCGCTGTTGATGAAACCACCTTCATGGCCTAATGAGTTTGAGCCCTATTAATTCAGACTGTGCTGTGCACATTGATTTTTGCCACAGTGAGGATCAGCAGAAGTAACAGTTCTTCAAATCAACCAACTGCTCACATTGTTAAGCAGTAAAAAGTGTTTGCTGTGAAACATACAGTGTCCAAGCACTACTTACTGCCAGCAAAAGCTAACAAACTCTACTTTTACATTGAAGGAGGAGAAGGAAAGTAATCCCTACCAGTACAGAAGACAGTTTGGGTCTTTCAGTATTTCTGATTAAAAAAATACAATGCCAAGAAAGAATCAAAAGTAGAGACAACCTACTTTCCAGAACTGAGTTACCAATGTTGGATGGCACAACCATCAGGTAGGGACAGAATACACAGAAATAAAAATTACAAGCTAAACTAGCCCTGAAGGCAGTTCTTTCCCTTAAATGAAGCTTTTTTATCAACCAAATCTATACAGTTACTGTGCGTTCTAGCCTTTTTATAATGTGTATATCAAAGGTTTTGTTTCATAGCCCTGGCAATTTTCCACATTTAATATGTCATGAAAACCAAATTCAATCTGCTATATGGCTAAACCCAACTTTAAAACTACCATTAGAAATAACATCATTTATGCCCTGAGCAGTGTGGGTCAGTTGGGCATTGTCCCGCAAGGCAAGGGGTAGCCAGTTCCATTCCCAGTCAGGGCACATGCCCAAGTTGCAGGTTTATTCTCCAGATGGGGCATGTACAAGAGGCAACCAATTAATGTTTTCCCTCACATCAATGTTTCTCTCCCTCTTTCTCCCTCCCTTACCCTCTCTCTAAAAATAAAGAAATAAAATATTTTTATAAACACAAGACATGACAGCACTTATACCTTCTATCATATTAATATTTATTTCATTTTTCATAGTAACAAAAACAATCCCGGGTATGTGCATAATTAAAGTTGTCAAAAAGGTAACCACTTCTCTCTCTACCTCCTTCTTCTGGTTACCAGTTCAGAGTTTGGCAACATATGGGCTAACGGTCGAACAGCCCAGCCTGCTTTTGAATGGCCCATAGGGAAAGAATAGCTTCTGTATTTGTAAATGGTTTGGCAGAAAAACAAATCAAGAGAAGAATAATTCTTCATAACACATAAAATTATGTGAAATTAAAATTTCATTGTCCAAAAATAAAATTTTATTGAAAACAGTGACATCCATTCACTTAAATATTGTCTTTGGCTGCTTTTGTGCTATAAAAGGTAAGGCTGAATACTTGTAACAAAGATTACCTGGGCCATAAACCCCACAACAGTCACTATTTGGCCCCCTTCAGAAAAAGCTTACCCCTGTGCTAGCTACAGTCAGAGACTTACAGAACACGTTATTAAGAAGCACTTGACAACAACGTGACCAGAAGGTGTGTAACCACTGAAAGGAAATATGCTCTGATGGGCAAATCTAGAGCTGGAAGTAAAGTCCTGCTAGCACTGATCAGCTGACATCTCTCTTTCATGGAATGTTGCAGATCTGAAGTTGCTATAACCATAACATCTGATTCAGGCGTCTCTTAACGCCTGAAGGTATGTATCCGTATAAAAGAAGACATCTGGACAGACAATTCAAGACATTTTATATTCAGATTTAAGAAAGTTTTTCTCTACAGCGAAAGAAGCTACTCCACCAAAGAGAACAAAAACAAAAACAAAATCAACAAATTGGAGAACAGGTAAATTAGGGAAACTAAAACAATGACTTTGGGTAAACTAAGATAAATTGGGGGGAAATAGTAACTAAAATTTCCTCCAAAGGATGGACATAGGGGGCTGTACACAGGGAAGTCTTCAAAAGTGTGAGGAAAAAATGGAGGGATATATACTGAATAGAATTCATAAATAGAATGGAATGACCTTAAATGGTATTTAAATATTAAATCAAGAAAAATTTATCTAATATATTTTGAAATACCAGAAACTTTGGCAATTTACATTTTTAAAAAAACTGAGTAATACTATCTTCACTAAAGTAATGTTCTGTCATTTGCTAGAATTAAAAAAACAAATTTAACACACCTGTTAATTCAAAGTTTGAGAATTGGGCAATGTCTCTCAAATCCTTTGCAAAATAGGAATTTAGTTGCTTTCTCTACATATTATAGCTGCTTAAAAATTTTACTTTCTGTTTCTAGATACAGTGTAAATAACTACTCAACCTCAAACTTTCTTCCCCCAAAAATATTCTATGTAATTAATTTCATATTTTTATCTTAAAAATAAAACTCTGGCTTACCTACATACCATACCAATTTTAAAACACACAATTTTAGTAAAAGCTCTGATGTGTGTTATATATTTTATTCACGTGAAGAGATATTTTGTCTTATTCTCTGTGATTAGAATGGAAAACAGATGATATTAAAATATATGTGGTACTAAAAGTGAAGGTGATACCCAATACCAATAATAAAAAATAATTAACAATACTCATGTCTGTTTCCTAACTGCACTTTAGTTTTAACATGACTAAGAAATGTGGAAAATGCTATCATTAAAAATAACTCCTGCCCTGGCTGGTGTGGCTCAGTGCCGGCTGCAAACCAAAGGGTTGCCAATTCAATTCCCAGTCAGGGCACATGCCTGGGTTGTGGGCCAGGTCCCTAGTATGGGGTGCATGAGAGGCAACCTGACATTGATATTTCTCTCCTTCTCTTTCTCCTTCTCTTACCCTCTCTCTAAAAATGAATAAAGTTAAATAATAATAATAATAACTCCTAAGACTTCTGGTGAAGAGAGAAGCATAGGTAGACACACTTCGCCTCCTCATGCAACCACAAAAAGGAATTACAACTAAATTTTAGAACAAGTAACACTCAGAACTGTCAGAAAAATGAACTGTATGTAAGTCCAACAGCAAGGATTTTAAAAAGCCACATTCATCCAGGAGACATGGAGAATGGGCAGAGAGGGGTGGTGGCAGTGGAACAGGCACGGTCCTACATTCACATGTGGTGGATAAAAATCAGGAGGGATAGGCTGGGACTGAGTGATCCCGGACCCAGGCCAGATTGCATAGCCCAGGACTGCAGTGCCCGAAGATAAATCCCTGTAACTTCTGGCTGTAAAAGCAGTGGGGGTTGGGGCAGTGGAACAAATTGCCAGGTTTTTAGAAAACTTCTCTTAAAGAACCTGCAAGGTCTTAAAATGTTTGCAAACCTACCCACTCTGAGATTCAACACCAAGGCAACAGCTGGAATAGCACCAGTCATACACAGGGACTGGACGAAATGAATGGAAACAGGGTGAGTGCCAAGCAAACTCCCAGAAGCCAAGCAGCAGCAAAGAATCCTCTCCACTGGCCTGGCTGGTGTGGCTCTGTGGACTGAGTACTGGCCTGTGAACCAAGGCGTCACACATTCGACTCCAAGTCAGGGCACATGCCTAGGCTGCAAGTCAGGTTCCCAGTAAGGGCCCATGAGAGGCAACTCGGTGTTTCTCTCCCTCTCTTTCTCTTTCTCCTTTCCCTCTCTCTAAAAATATATAAAATCTTTAAAAACAAAAAAGAGAACCCTCTCAAGTCCTCCCCTAACATAGAACTACACAGTGGTAAAGTAGGTTGTCCCACCCTGCAGATTACCTAAAGCTCCGCCCCACAAAATTTACAGGTAACTTTTACAGGGAGTGAAAGCAAGCTCTACCTAATACACAGAAACAAATACAAGGAGGCTGCCAAACTGATGAGACGAAGAACTGTGGTCCAAATAAAAGAATACAACAACATCCCAGAAAAAGAACTAAACAAAATGGAGATAGTCAACCTATCAGATGCAGAGTTCAAAACACTGGTGATCAGGATGCTCAAAGAACTCACTGAGTATGGCAACAACATAAAGGAAGAAATGATGGTTACACTGTGTGAAATAAAGAAAAATCTAAAAGGAACCAACAGTGAAGATATCAGCATTTGGAACACAGGAAGAAATAAACATTCAACCTGAACAGAAAGAAGAAACAAGAATTTTTTTTAAATGAGGGTAACATAATATGACTCCGAAACACCTCCAAATGTGCCAATGCCCAAATCATAGGAGTACCAGACAGAGAAGAGGAACACCAAGAAATTGAACACTTATTTGAAAAAATAATGAAAGAAAACTTCCCTAATGTGGCAGAGGAAATAGACATACAAGTCCAGGAAGCACACAGAATCCCAAACAAGTTGGACCCGAAGAGGACCACACCAAGAAACCATGTAATTAAAATGCCAAAGGTTAAAGATAAAGAATCTTAAAAGCAATAAGAGAAAAGTTACCTGCAAAGGAGCAGCCATAAGACTATCAGCTGATTTCTCAAAAGAAACTTTGAGAGTAAGAAGGGGCTGGCAAGAAGTATTCAAAGTGATGAAAAGCAAGAACCTACAGCCTAGATTACTCTACCCAGCAAAGTTATCACTTAGAATGGAAGGACAAATAAAGTGCTTCCCAGACAAGGTATAGCTGAAGGAGTTCATCATCACCAAACCATTAATACATGAGTGTTAAAGGGACTTATTTAAGAAAAAGAAGATCAGCCCTGGCTGGTGCAGCTCAGTGGATTGAGCACAGGCCTGTGAACCAAAGGATCACGGTTCAATTCCCAGCCAGGGCACATGCCTGGGTTGCAGGCCAGTTCCCAGCAGGGGACACACAAGAGGCAAGCATACATTGATCTTTCTCTCCCTCTCTCCTTCCCTTCCCCTCTAAAAATACATAAATTTAAAAAAAAAAGATCAAAACTATGAACATTAAAAAAGGCAACAAATTCACAACTATCAACAACTGAATTAAAAAAAAAAAGTTAACAACTAGAACAGGAACAGAATCACAGGTATGGAGATCATTTGAAGGGTTATCAATTGGGAGGGAGAAGGGGAAGAATGGGGGAAGAGGTGCAGGGATTAAGAAGCATAACTGGCAGGTACAAAGTAGGCAGGGGGATGTTAAGAATAGTATAGAAAATGGAGATGCCAAAGAATTTATATGCATGACCCATGGACATGAACTAAGGGGATGGGGGGTTGCTGGACAGAAGGTGGGTATCACGCAGAGGTGAATAAAGTGGGAAAAAGCAGAACAACTGTAATAACATAATCAATAAAATATACTAAATAATAATAACAATAATAATAATAGTTCCTGATCTGTTTTTTAACAAAGAAGAAATAAATCAAAATAACTTTTATCCAACCTGAGGTAGAAAAATGGGGAAATAAGTAACTAAATAAAACAAAAAGAAGCTACTTTGGTTGGTATCTATAAACCAATGTACACACACACACTAGAAACAGAATTCCTATAGTGATATGTTTTTTAAATTTGTACTGTTTGCACTCACGTAAGGCCTTTCATCCAGGAATTTCCAAGTACTTTAACAAACATATTCATTTGAGTTATCCTAGATCCAATAAAGAAAATGCAAACCTTTAAAAAGTACTTTAAGTTATTCTAATAGGTCAAAACTAAATTTTCAAAATCCCAAATGTCCATCTGCCACACTTAATAGCAGACATAATCTCCACACTGTAAGAACACCAGGAAACACAGAGTCCCAAGAATTGTTTTCTAAATTTAAATTCTCATGCCTAACATTCTAAGACCTTATTAGTTTGTTCTTTGTAATCCTCTTTTTGTGCTTTTAAGGTAGAAAAAATTTAAAGGACCCAAAAACTCTTTAGACTTCAAAAACAGTTTCTTTCCAAACCATATTTGATGACTAATGTGTGAGTCATAAATATACAGATTAGGTATCCTAAAAATGTATAAAAATTTTAAACTTAAAAAAAGAAAATGGTTGGCACTATATACTATGGGGTGAGCTGAATGCATACATTTGAAAGGTTTTGAAAAATTCAACACTCATATATAGTCAGCAATTAAGCATCTGGTTTCAACCTTTCCTCTTTAAAAAAATATTTATTTTTTAGAGAAGGGGAGGGAGAGAGAAAGGGAGAGAAACGTCAACACGTGGTTGTCTCTTGCACATAAGCCTTTCCACTTTCAAAGAGATGTCTTTAGGCCCCGGGTGGTATGGCTCAGTGGACTGAGCAGCGGCATGTGAATCAAGGGGTCACAGGTTCAATTCCCAGTCAGGGCATATGCCTGGGTTACAGGCCAGGTCCCAAGTTGGGGGTGCATGAGAGGCAACCACACACTGATGTTTCTCCTCCCTCTTTCTCTCTCCCTTCCCCTCTGTCTAAAAATAAAAAAATAAAAATAAAGAGATGTTTTTAAATGTGTCAGAATAAGTCAAATTCCCATTTGTTGAATTCTCTCATAAAGGGTACATTTACTTCCTGCCCTCAAATATCTGAAAGCAAAAGATACACTATTCCTTTAGGTTAATGTTCCACAAATGCTTGAAAAGCGAACTCTATTCAATTTAGTTTAGACAATTCCAAATTTTCTAAGCCAATATGTTTTAAACTAAGCATGGATATTCCCTAGGGCCAATAATTATGATACATTACCTTAGTAACCTTTCTAAGCCAAACCAGAACACTTCTTTCCAAACCTCACAGTCTACCAAATTGGGACACTGTAGTGGGGAAAGACTTCAGAACACAGGAATTATTTTTCCAAAGCAAAACTTAAATGCCAGAAGCGTGAACTGACAGAGTTACACTGCCCTCTAGAGTCACCTTCTGATATTCTTTTTAGCCTGAAATATAATTAAATTCTAATCATAAGACCCTTCTAATTAAACAAGGTTTTAGTATTCTAATATTGTGAACTGACCTTTTTTAAATGGATTGGTAGTTGGTACTAAAACTTAAAATATTTCAAATACCCACCATTATTAAAGGTTAGCTGCATTTCCCAAAGAACAGAAAAGCACCCAAAACAGAATTTTATAATTTGCACTTTTTAAGTTTTAAATAGCTCAAATTGTATACATCTCTAAAACAAAGATGAATTATAGCATATAATAATTAACCCAAGTAGCCAGGAGTTCTCTCCAGCAAAACCCCAAGTTCATACATTTGATAAAACAAAAATATTGGGCCCACACAGCCACTGCGTCCCATGGCTACTTCTCAGCCTGTATCTATCCTTCCAGGTCCTAGCCAGGCAGCCAGAGCCCTAAAAGGATCTTAAGGAATTAATGAAAAGCCACGGCAGCCAAGACCTGAGTAAGCTGCAAAGCACAAACACCAATGTCCAATTTTCCTAAGCATGCAATAAACAACCTGACAAGGACTCAAGTAAATTAAATCCATCCCTCTAATCTAAGAGCTCTAGGGGCATCTATACCACACCATAACTTGAGATTTTCTAGTATTCTTCATCTTTAAGAACTTATTAAAAGATACATTTTACCATGCACCACAGTTAGTACAGCTTGCCTCAGCAGTTACAGTAAGTGAACAGGGTTTTTTTCCTCATTAGAGTCACTTGGAGACCACAAGTAATGAACCCTTGTCAAACCTTGTTTAGAGGGGAAAAAAATCTGTCTCTTCAACACCAAGAAAGCTCATGTCTCCAAAAAGAAACCAAAACTAAGATGTAATGTTCCACAGCAAAATATCTATTATTACTTTTCAAAGCAATCTAATGAAAGTGATGCTGGGGCAACAATTCATAAATAAAAGTAGCGACATCTTTTGGGGCATAAAAATTAAAATAAAATTTGTATAGGGGCTGGGAAACTCGGGGTCATGGGTTAAATACAAGCAGCTTATTTTTGTAAAGAAAGTTTACTGAAACAGTACCATTTCCATTCATTTGCATATTGCCTACAGTTGGCTGTTTTCTTCTACAAGGATAGAGCAGAGCCAGTATGACAACAGACCACATGGCCTGCAAAAGCTGAAATATTTCCTATCTGGCCCTTTACAGAAAAAGTCTGCCAATTCTCCTCTAAAACAAATATTCCACAGCCTTCTCCAGACAGAGATTTATAGAAAGAAAAGGGGATACAACTGCTAAAATTAAGAAAATAAAATTATGGAAATGCACGGGAAGGAAAAAGTGACAGACACAGCTGATTCATCCCATATAGTGGTTCACATTAGGCTTTTCTAAAACACTAAATAGCTCTAAAGTTTTCTTCTAGGTACTTTAACATATTTCTGTAAGAATAAATGGAGAAAATAAAAATTTCTACATATATTTTACAGACATCCATGCTGTAAAATATTAAGCATTAAGAGCTTACTTGTGGGGCAGGTTGTTATTTGTATGAATGGGAACATTTCAAGTGAGTTTCAAGATCCCAGAATGAATTTGAGGTAAATACCAAGGACTTAAGTCAGTGAACCATCAAAAGAGGTATTTCCAGAACCTTCAATATAAAATATAGTGAGTGCCTTGAAGGTAACTGTATGTAAATACAAAAAAAAAAAAAAAACAGTAGGAAGCCATGGCCTGGTGACTCTGTTAGAGAGTCATCCCTGCACCAAAAGGTTGCAGGTTCAATCCCCAGTCAGGGCACATACCTAAGTTGCTAGGTTCAATCCCTAGTTGGGGTGTGTACAGGAAGCAACCAATGAATGTCTCTCTCTCTACCCCCCACTTCCTTGATCTCTAAAATCAATAAACATATCCTCAGGTGAGAATAAAAAAACACCAGCATGAAGATGATCTGGTCAAGAGACTGAGATTCTAGTTTAGACTCTATAAAATCTTAGAAGTCACTTGCCCTCTTTGGATTTCAGTGGTCTCATCTATAAAATGAGGAGAGTAGACTAAATCAATGGTTCTCAACCATTAGCATTAATCAGAATCACCTAGAGCAAGGGTTCCCAACTTTCAGTGGTGGACAGGTACCAGTCTGGGGCTGTTAGGAACTGGGCCACACAGCAGGAAGTGAACTTGAATATAATGCACTTGAATTATCCCAAAACCACTGAAAAAAGGTCTTCCGTAAAACTGGTCCCTGGTACCAAAAAGGCTGGGGAACGCTAACCTAGAGGGATCTCTTTAAACAAAAATTGCTGGGCACCAGAGCTCCAGTTCCGGCTGACTCATAAAGAACTATAAAATCATCACTCTCATCTTCACAGCAAAAAAATAAGCTTATAAAACTGAAATCAGTGACTTTTCTTAGATGCATCAGAGATCTGAGGTCACAAGGCAAACCACCACCCCAAAATCTGGAGAGACAGGAAAACACGGAGAATCACAGCAGAGATCAGTTTACCTGAAGCAAAGCTATAGAAGCCAGTATCTGGTAGGAACACTTAACTGGTAATGTTGACAAATTTCCAAGGATTACTAAGGACTAGCTTGAGAGTTTTAAAACTCCTGGAGACCTGCATATAAATTTTACCTTCATAAGCCCCATCAGATTCACACATGAGAATCAGAGAAAAGTCCCCTAGTGTTTTTAGCAGATGGGAGGGGAAAGCGACTCACACTGGAACAGCTCCTAAAACCCAGATTATGAGTCTGACACCTTGACATCCTGATGATTTCAGAGCAGCACATAAATAAGCAGGCAACAGTTTTTAAAATTTGTCTTGTATACAAGGTCTGTACAGAAAGTATCCAGCCATGTACTATGAAAAATAGAGACATTTTTTGAGGAAGACACAAGGAACATTGTTCACAGGACAATGACATCTCAGTTCCCTTCAAAGTAGGCACCCTGGAACCGCCATCAGCTGCCCCATTGTATTTTTCTGAATCTCATCGACAGTCTTCCCTTTTGAAGGCGGTTTTAGTTTTGGAAAAAGCCAGAAGTCACAGGGCACCAAATCTGGGCTGAGTCACCTGGGTGATTTGATGTTTCACCAAAACACTCTGCAGGAGACATGATACATGAGCAGGTGCATTGTCTTGATAAAGTTGTCCATCACCGGCTGCCCATAGCTGAGGTCATTTTCATGGCATTGCGTCTCAACCAACGAAGAACACTGAGGTAGCATACCTTATTAATTGTTTGGTCTGGAGGGACTCACTTGGATGGACAACATCTCCCCAAACAAAAAATACATTTAACATGGTCTTGGTCTTGATCTTGCTGCAACTCTGCCACTCCTTCTTTGGACATGGAGAACCAGGCAACTTCCATTGGGATGACCAGGCCTTCATTTCTGGATCATAGCAATACACCCACAACTCATCTTCAGTTATGACCTTCTTAACATCTGGTTCACTGGTAGTGGTTTGAATCACATCATTAGCAACTGCAGCATGATGTTCCTTCCGTTCTGGTAGCAAAAGCCGAGGAACAAATTTTGCCATGACACATTTCTTATCAAGATCCTGGGTCAAAATTTTCAGACACAGTAGATTTTGGAATCCCCAGATCAACCTCTAGTTCTCACACTGTCAGTCACCAATCTTTGTTGATTGCAATCCTACACAGTCAAACTTTTCAGATGTTCTGTTTGTTGCAGGCCTTCCAGAATGTGGATCACTTTCAACAGATATATCCTCAACTATCTTTGAAGCATTTATGCCAAACTTTTATTTGTACTGCACTCACTATATGATCCCCCAAAGCCTTCTGAATCATCTGAAGAGATTCCGTGGAGGAATATTCAACCTTAATGCAAAATTTGATGCAGATTCACTGCAATATTTGCTCAATCATTTTGAATACATGGCCACAGTTACACATGCTCACTCAGCAGCGTCTACTACCCCCACTGACTAGTACAGTGAAGTCATCATTGCTCATGCAGGCACATTCCAGTCCACTCTCCTTGGCTGCCAGGTTGCAGCGATGTTGCACAAACCATTCACATTGTATTAACAGTAGCTGGACTTTTTCCGGATAGGCCTCAATTAAATACTCACACAGACAGTAGGAGGCTGCCAGAAATATACCTACTTTTATCAGCTTCTTGCTTAAGCTTTCTGGAGATATTCCATGCCAATATAGCATGTAAGTACAAATACCCTTTTTCCTTATACAAATAAATAGTATGATTCAGAAACCACGCAACCTTTTTGTCTCCTTCATTTATCTTAAGAGATTATTCGTGGTCAGTGCACATAAAATGCTTCATTCTTTTTAACTGCTGCATGGAATCCCATCATATACCATATACCATATTCACTTAACCATTCTAACTGCCTTTTGCTATAGTATGAAATGCTGCAATAATAATCCTTAATCACAAATAAAGGGGCAGATAAAGGATAAACATGTGACTACATAGTATAATAAATATGATAAATGTATATCATATAGCAAGTATAATAAAATGTAACTTTACAATTTAAGTGGTAGGTATGGGGTAGTTAACACATAATTTTTTTCAATTCTTCTATATTTCATCACCACCAAATTTATACTTGTTCTTAAAGTATCATATTTTTCAATGAGTAAGCAACATGAAATATTTTATCAACCTTCGAAAGAAACCCCAGACTTTAATAATCTTTAAATGGCTCCTGCCCTTGGTTTGTAACCCAAACAAGAGAAGAGACAATTATCAGAAGAATCACACTTCAACTTTAGTCACTGTATACAAGGTACATAATCAAGCCAAGTAAAAGTGCCCCAAAGCCTTATTTCCCCCTAGGTCTCTCAACATTCTTTTACATAAAAAAATAGGTCTTTAGCAAAAACTAAGAGTTCTCTATAGGTGTCTGTTACAGCTAAGAGAAACAAGGGAAAAAGAAAACAAAAACCTTCAGAGGGTCACAGTTTGACATCTTCCTTCTTAGTTTCCTTCCTGTATAATTCCCAGAAGTCCTAACCAATAAAGAATGGTTTAACTCTTCTTTCTGAAAAAAAAAAACCGATGATTATTCTTCCAATATTTCTGTACAGAATATATTCACCCCTCCTCTAAAGATTGAAAAGCAGGAATTTCAAGAGGGTCAGAGTACCATTCCAGCCAAGGCACATCAACCAGAATCTCAAGATCAAATTCCAAAATTTTGGCCTGTTTTTGTTTTATGACTTAAAGGTCCTTGCTGAAAGCATAACAGCATTACAATGGACTTATCTTAGAACATTCCTGCACTGATATATGAGCTGTATATTCACAGAGGGGCAGGAGTTTGCCAAATAGAGAAAAGGAAAAAAAAAAAGGAATGTTCACTTCAGAGAACTCACAGAGTTTTAAGGCTACATTATTCCTCCAAGGCATCAAGTTAATTACACTTTAATTTCCTAGATCTCCAAAAGTTTGAATTCTTTAAAGAACAGTCATACAGCTCTGGCTGGTTTGGCTCAGTGGATTGAGTGCCAGCCTGTGAACTAGAGGATCATTGGTTCGATTCTCAGTCAGGGCACATGCCTGGTTTGCAAGCCAGGTCCCCCACATGGGGGACATGTGAGAGGCAACCACACACTGATGTTTCTCTCCCTGTCTTTCTCCCTCCCCTCCCCTCTCTCTCTCTAAAAAAAATTAAAACAAAAGTCACACAATTCTAAGGAATATTCTTTTCAGTTGTTGAACTTTTCAAAAAGATTTGCAAGCTGAAGAGAAGTGTGAATTGTAAACAGCTCTGAGCTTTATCAACGTCCAGGAATCAAGTAAGTTATCCACAATCCTAAGTAAACCCAATGGAGTAGTCCTGGCTGTAGTACCCCCATTTCCCTTCTAGACACTCCAATTCACAACAAAGTTCACATTCAATGAAAGCCCAAGGAAAATGTTGGCACTAAATAAAATTTTAAGTAGTTTTAGATTGTTGTCCATTGGAAATAATGAAAAGTAATAAACCTAGAAATGAAGGTGAAGCACACTATGGAACAGTGATGTGAAATAAACACCTACTCCAACGGTGTGTCCAGTGTAATATGTACACCTATTATCACCTGACCCCAACTCAGGCCAGCCACGACCCCACTGTGGACTGCACTGTGGAGCACTCTCAATCCTCCACAGCTATTGCTGTTTGTTCTCTCTATACAGAAGGCCCTTCCCCCCTCCCCTCCAAGATCCAACTCAGCCTTCACCTTCTCTAGGACTCCTCAAAAGACTCCCTAGGGCACTTAATTCAGACCTTTACCTGACACTTAAGTTAAAAGTCTCTGAGCCTCTCCCCACTCCACAAGCCCTCGGGGTGAAATCAGCCCTGATCATCTTTCTAGACCCGACACCAACCACAATGCCCAGCATTCCAACAACACAAACCAAGGGTTTGTGAGCCAGACACTGTGCTCAGTTCTTTATACACATTGACTCGTTTCACCCCAAGATGATATATTATGAACAATGTAATCACTCCAACCTTGTGAGGAGTATATTATTCCCATTCCACAGACAGATGAGAGCGGAGGGACACAGTCTATCCCTCTCCCCAAATATATTCTTCCTATAGGATCACATCAGAACACTCTATGAGCCTAAGCCCAATCAGGAAAGAAAAAAACACACAGGAATTTAAACAATGAAAAAATTATTAATAAAAAATTATTAAAGCAGTATGAAATTACCTCAAAAAATTAAAAATGGAACTACCTTATGACCCACAAATTCCACTTCTGGGAATTTATCCAAAAAAGCCTGTAAACACTAATTCAAAATAATATATGTACCCCTATGTTCACTGCAGCATTATTTACAATAGTCAAGATTTGGAAGCAGCCTCAGTGCCCATCAGTAGATGAGTGGATAAAGAAGCTGTGGTACAATATATTACACAATGAAATACTATCTGGCCATTAAAAAAAAAAAAAGGAAATGTTATCCTTTGTGACAGCATGAATTGATCTGGAGAGCATTATGCTAAGTCAAATAAGCCAGTCAGAGAAAGACAAGTACCATATGATTTCACTCACATGTGGAAGCTAATGAACAAAAAGAACTAACAAGCGAAATAGAGACAGATTCATAAATAGAGAGCAGGCTGATTGGGGGGGCAGTGCTGGGAGGTGGAGGGATTGAGTAAAAAAGAAAAAAAGAGAAAAAATTCATGAACATGGCCAACACTTTGGTGACTGCCAGGGGAAGGGAGGTAGAGAAGGGAAAAGGGGTCACTGAGGGTGATGGACGGAGACCTGACTTAGAGTGGTGAACACACAATACAGGGCACAGATGAGGTGCTGTAGAACTTTGCACCTGAAATCTGTACAATTTTGTTAACCAGTGTCCCACCAGTAAATTCAACATTTAAAAAAAAGAATTATTGACTATAGCAGGTGACTGACATAATAAGGAATTGGCTAGTAAGAAGTTAAAAGAACTCTAAACAATAAAGGAATAGATAATATAATCAATAATAGCAAATATAATATTATACAACATAGCCTATCACCACTATGACCCCTAGAGCTGAGATACAGTACCCAAGGAAGTTTCCCCAACCCTAAAGCTGAGAACCATACCTTATCCGAGGGGGTGCATATCTGGCACAACTGCTGGAAATCCACCCTGTAGAATTTGCCACAAATCTGTCTTCTAGAATGACAAAGAAAGATGTTTGTGGGGAAATGTCTCATTGTAGTTACTCTGCTACAAAACTGCCCAAAGCAGAGGGTGAGGGGATGGAGGAAGGTCGCTGAGAGCTGTAGGAACCTGAACAATGGAGAAGCCCCATTTGCACGCTGCATGCAGGGGTGTGCCTGCCAGGCAAGCACAGGAAAACCAGGGAGTAAAACTCTTTGTTCCTTCAATCTCTCTCTTAACATTTTGCTAGCAAGCCAAAGATAAGTACTGAAAGGGTCCATGTTCACTTTCACAGAGCAAGCAGTGAAGGGCATACTTAGAAGTAAGAAGCAACAACTGGCATTAAGCATCATTATCATCACCATCATTCTAGGTCAAGCCAGACACCTAGGTGCATCCTTGATTCTTCCTTCAATCTTAAGTCCTGAATAGTTCCATCTTCTAAATATTTCTTGAACCCATCCATTTATCTCCATCCCCAATGTGAATGTCCCAGTCCTGGCTCACAACATCTCTTACAAGTATTGCCATCACAGCCCTAGGCCTCCTATGCATAGGTTGCCTTTGCCCTCTGTTTTCCTTCAGCTGAAACCACTGTGATCTTTGTAAATGGCAAATTCAATCCTGTCAATCCACTGCTTAAAACCTCTCAGGCATTTCAAGTGTCCACAGGATAAGATCCAAAATAAGCAATGTCTTTCAAAGTTCCTTGTATCTTCCCTCCTCAAAAATCTATGCTCCAAACATTAGAAACTTTATGCTGTTTGCCATGTGTGAAGATCCTGTTTTCCTTGCTTGCTTTTTGTTGTTTTCTTTTCTTTTGTCTCTGGGCTACTGCACATGGGTTTTATCTTCCCAAAATAACTTTCCTTTTCCCCTATATTGCTATACCCACTTTTCAGTTAGTTAACTCTTACATCATTCTTCAGATCTCAACTTAAATTACATCCTGTTCCAAGTCAGGTGGCCCCTGCTATAAACAACTAACAGAACTGTCTCCTTCCATACTCGGAATGCATACCACACATTATTGTAATTGTTAACTCTCTTATCTTCTATAGTTTCACCTCTGTGAAGGCAAGAAAAGTTCATCAGAGAATCTCAAAGGAATGTCTAGAACAAAGTAGGTACTCAATAAATCAGTTAAGTTAATGAATGTTCAATAGAGGAGAGAATGACTTAATAAACTAATAGCTTAAAAGAAAAAGATTTTGGTTTTGACATTATACCTGACATGTTGATCAGTACATTGAGGTAGTATTACTCATAGTTCATGCCAAGGATGAGGAGAAAATGCCTTTGTTCCATGCTTAACAATTAAGATAAAGTAAAATATAAAATCTGTTCCTCAGGATAAAAAAAAATTCAACCAGCTGATAATGTAAATTTATGTGATTATATCATGTAAGATAAAGAAAAAGACTGTCATCAAAGGATTCAGTTTCTTTATAACCAATAATGGAACATTACAAGATGACATCCTGCAGTACACCATGCTTCCACAGTAGAAAATCAATGTATCACATTCGTTTTCAGTAACTTGTTTATCCAATCACAGTTCTAGAAACATCATGCAATGCAAACAATCTTCTCAAGCACTTTGAAGCCATCTGAAATCAAAACTAGACCTCTGGCACCTAACTCCAAAAGAGACTCTGCGTCTTGCTGACTCTCCAGGAATTTGCTCAGAGCTCTAAAGAGCAAAAGCTGTAGAGCTGAACTGGTATGTATGTTAAATTATTCTGCCACTACGAAAGGATATTTAGGATTGCTAGTCCAGTACTGCTGCCACTCAAGCATGCTGTTTTATTTCACTGTTTCTATAGACGACAGTCTGGCCACTCTGACTAGAACATTATGTCTTGTTCTCTTCTGTCTTCCCCAATATTCATTCTGCACAGTACTAATCTAACAGCAAAAGAATAAACACAGACTGACTGCTGAGCTCAAATAGCCAATTATAACATCCTCTTTAAGAACATTCCACAATATAATTACTAGGGCCACCTTGATAAAAACCTTCACACACACACAGAGCCAGGACACACATGCTCACACACTCCACATGTATCTTTAATAGTAGTCCAAAATAAAAAAATTTTCAATTACCAAATATGTTCATGTGGTTATTTTTCTTTTAATTGTTTTTTATCCCAACTGATGTATATTTCATTTTCTATAAAGTTTCATCATATATACATCCACAGTCAAATCAAGGAAAGTCAATCAATCAAATGAAACCAAAAAGGCCTAAAAGCAATTTGCTCTACCAAAAATGATCTCTATTCACATATCTGCATGACTCATTTCTTTGCTCAAAAGTCACCTTCCTCAATCACTCTTTTAAACATACCATCAACATTACCACAGCCAATTCCTAGTGTTCCCACCCTTCCCCCTTTCCTATTTTATTTTCTCCATTGCTCTTAGCAATGTCAGCACATTTGTACTTCGTTTATTGCCTATTTTCTCCCACTGGAATGTTTCTCCATGAATAAAGGGATGTTTGGGTTTATCTTATTCAGTGCAGCTTCATCAGCTCTTAAAATTGGGACTGTGTGTGAAACACGGTAGGTGCTCAATAGATGTTGGGTGAGTAAATGAAAAGAGTCCCAGAAATTGATCTTAGTACTGAGGCTGTAAAATGAAAAGCTCTCCAAGTGGGAGTGGCATATATTTGAGAGGTGATTCTCTTTCATTTAGCTTAAACCCAAAGGGCTTTATGAAATTAAATCACTACTCAAGTTGCACCCAAAGATCACTGACACTGCCCCTGAGTAACAAACTGCTCAAGTACATTTTAACAAAAAGCAAAGAATTCTGTCCTGCTTCAGCACTGTGGAAAAACCCTGCTGTAGAAAATGTAGAAAAAATGTAGATTACCAAAGTTCCATACATGGCTAGTTAGGGATTTTACATCATTCCTCTCCGTAACATTAGAGGTCCAGACTAACTACAGTTTCACATTTGTAACAGACTTTTCCCCAGATATAATTCCTCTGAAACTACAACTCTTTACTAATGCTACAGTAACTCATAGTAGTTGCATTGTTATGTACTCTTACTACCTAAAAATCCTGTACATAGCAATATAACTGACAGGTAAATTCCAAATCAAGTAACTCTGATGGAAAAAATTACACTACCAGGTGTGCCATTTGGGCTTTAAACCAGGATAGGGGATACGGAACTGATCAAATAGCTCAAAATATTTACCTGGTCAAGAAAAGATCCAGATTTTAATGGGGCAATAAAATTAAAACATATAAATAGAGATATCAGTTAACAAATATTCAATAAGCCAAGTGCATGGTTCTGTACTGAGTTCTTTGGTAAGAAACAAAAGAACTAACACATATAGTCCCTATACTAAAAGACTTTCAAAATCTAGTTGTGACAAAATAAACAGGAATTCCAGCATCATAAAACAAAAACACCCATAGTCTAAAATAGAAGACTTCAAAATCACATAGACCCATGAAAACAGATATCACATATTACAGAACAACCTGATTTTTCTTTGACAACAATGGGGCTGTTGATGCAGTATTTCCTACCTGCAGTCAAGTAGGTCAGTGTATAGAGACTGAGGTGTATGATGCTCATGCTGGCCACTTCACCCCAGGCTATTTGAATTACTTCCATGGTTATATTTTCCCATCTACTGACACTTGACACATCCAGCTATTATTAAGCACTTTCATTTCTATCTCCCAAATGTCTTCCAACCTGTCTCCTTCTATACTACACTCCCCTTGGCCTGGTTCAACTCTCCTGATCACCTGGCTAATCCACTGTAAGGAGACGTCTGATCAGATTGCTCCTCTGCTTAAAAACTTCTACTAGATTCCACCATCCACTGAATAAAGTCTAAACTCTTTCGGACTCTAGTTTTCAGGATTAAACTTATGGCTCAAGCAGAAGAACAGCTCAAAGCCACAGAGCCAATACTTCTAAGTGACCCAGAGATAGCCAACCTCTCAGATGCACAGTTCAAAACACTGGTGACAGGATGTTCACAGAACCGGTTGATTTTAACCACAAATTAGAGGAACATATGAAGGCTAAACTAATTGAAATTAAGGGAAATGCACAGGAAACCAATAGTGATGGAAAGGAAACGGACTCAAAACAAGGGAGTGGACCAGAAGGAAGGAAAAAATGACCAAACAGAAAAATATGAAGAAACAAGAATTCAAAAAAATGAGGAGAGACTAAGGAACCTCCAGGACATCTTTAAACACTCCAATATCCGAATTATAGGGGTACCAGAAGGGGAAGAGAAAGAGCAAGTGGAAATCTTATTTGAACAAATAATAAAGGAGAACTTCCCCAATCTGGCAAAGGCAAAAGACTTCCAGGAAATTCAGAAAGCACAGAGCGTCCCAAAGAAGTTGGACCCAAGAAGGAACACACCAAGGCACATCGTAATTACATTAGCCAAGATTAAAATGAAGGAGAGAATCCTAGAAGCAGCAAGAAATAAGGGGACAGTCACCTACAAAGGACTTCCCATCAGACTGTCAGCAGATTTCTCAAAAGAGACCTTTTACAGGCAAGAAGGGGCTGCAAAGAAGCATTCCAAGCCATGAAATTCAAAGACCTACAACCAAGATTGCTCTATCCAGCAAAGCTTCATTTAGAAAGGAAAGGCTGATAAAGTGCTTCTCAGATAAGATCAAATTCAAGGAGTTCATCATCACCAAGCCCTTATCATATGAAATGTTAAAGGGACTTATCTAAGAAAAAGAAGATAAAAATATGAATAGAGAAAGGACAGCAAACTCACAGTTATTAACAACCACACATAAAACAAAAGCAAACTAAGCAGACAGCTAGATCAGGATCAGAGCCATAGAAGTGGAGATCACATGGAGGGTTAGCAACAGGGCAGTGGGAGGAGAAGGGGGGAAAAGGTATAGAGAATAAATAGCATAGACGGTAGATAGAAAATAGGGGGGGCAAGAATAATATGGGAAATGTAGAAGCTAAAGAACTTGTGACACATAGACATGAACTAAAGGGAGGGAATGGGGGTAGGGGGTGTGCAGAGTGGAGGGGAAATGGGAAAACTGTAATGCCATAGTCAATAAAATATATTTTTTAAAAATCACAAAGAGAGTTGTGCCAGGATCTGGAAGAGAAGTTCAGACATGAGAAAAAGCTGAGTAAGATTAGTTTCTTCCTTCAAAGATGTTTTCAGTCTAATAGGGGAAATAGATCAGCACATAAAAAATACAAAAAAGTAAATCTAGGATAAAGGGAGGTCAGTATTCCGTACCAGGTAATAGAAAAAGACATCCTCAAAGTTTCAAACTGGAACATTGATGTTATGTAGCTGATATTTAAAATTTAGATTAAGATTCATTTGCAGGTTTTGATATAACTATAAATTATTTTTAATCCGCCCTGGCTGGTGTAGCTCAGTGGACTGAGCACAGACCTGCGAACCAAAAGATCGCGGTCCAATTCCCCATCAGGGCACATGCCTGGGTTGCAAGCCAGTTCCCAGCAGAGGCCAGTTCCCAGCAGGGGATGCATGAGAAGCAACCGTACATTGATATTTCTCTCCCTCTCTCTTTCCCTTCCCTTCTAAAGATAAATAATTTTTAAAAATTAAAAAATAACTCTTAGATAAAAAATAATAATAATAAAATTATTTTTAATCCATAAAAAAAGATGATGGTGCTCAGACCAGGGTTTGCTTGTTTTTTGGTTACCAATTACAACTTCAGAAAAAGAAATAAATCAACACAGGGCATTCATGTTTGACTTCCTGAGTAGCTACTATATGTAAGGCACTTCTCTTTAATTACCACCTCCTTGCCAGATCTAGCTATCTAGCCCCAGAAATCTTTCCTAAACTGAAGGCCCATAGAGCAAGAGCCAAATGGAATTCTCTAACTAGATATTCATACACACTTTACCCCCCAAACCTACTCCTCCCTTATTCCCTAATCCAATTGCCTCATTTATAATATACCCAATCCTATTTGTTACTAACGATAACGAGAGGGAAGGTATATTTACCAATTTCAATATCGCTATATAACTTACTACATACCAAATATCTCATTTAAACTGCAAGATAATTCTGTGAAACAAACACCATTATTTACCCCCTTCATCTTACAGGCAATGCAACTGAACTCAGAAAAATTAAGCAACTTGCCTAAGGTAGTACTGCTGGGAAGTGGGGAAGCTGAGATTCAAACCTGGTCACATCAGTCAGAAACTGGGGAATTATTTTAGACTCTTAGACTCTCAGTCCCATTCCTCACTGGTCATGAACAACCAGCCTCCATTCCCCTCTATTCATTCTCACACCATCACTAACTCAGTTCAGAGCTTCCTCATATCTAACCTCAGTTATCACAATAGTCTCATAGATAATGTTGCTACCTCTTGTACTGCCCTTCCATCCTTTCTCCATATTATCAGCAATTACTCTTTATTTCTAAACACAAACTTTATGTCCCAATCCAAGCATAAGACTGAGAACCCTACGGATTAGGAAAATAAAGCAAAAAACTCAAAAGCTGAAGGCTACAGCTTTATCAGTATGCATGTATTAATTCTAGTACCCGTAACTTACCAAGCAAATTTCAGTAGCATTCCAACCTCAAAACAATATTGCCAAGTACAAAAAAAAGTGAACTTCCCTGTTCAGCTTTCATCTTCCCAATGCCAAAGGGTGGGAAGGCTGGGACGTTAAGCATTTCAAGAACTTCATCCCACCTTCCTAACTTATTCCTTTCTTTCTTATTCTATCAAAACTACCATTCCTAAAAGGGCCAAACAGGTACTGATTAATGAAGTATCAAGGCATACATATCTTAAAAGAGAAACTGGTGAAACAGATGGGTCTCTATTCTGGCACATCACATACTCAAAAGAAAGTGATGGTGGTAACAGTAACATTGGCTGACAGTTACCAATAACCAGTAAGCTGGGTACCAGGTACTGTTTTACTTGTTTACAAGTATTTAATCATCTACTCCTTTAATCATCACAACCTCATGAAGTAAGTGTATCATCATCATCATCATCATCATCATCATCATCATCATTATCATCACCGTTTTTGGGTAAGGCAATTGAGATTTGGAGGAGTTAAGGGCATGCCTCACATGTCCAAGGGCACACAGTCAGTAAATGGTGTCAAGATTAAAATCCCAGACCCATTGTTCCCAACTACCTCATTACTTACAACTTGACTGTAGTGGCTGACTCTAACAGAGATATGTGGAGAAGATCATTGTAATTTTATTCATTTTAAAAATGTTTCTTGAGAATTTACTATGTGCTGAGAACTATTCCTGGTGCTGGAAATTCAACCATAGATAATACTTTTGTGGAAATTACAGTCAGCGGAGGGGGTCAAACTATAAGTCAATAAGCAAACAACATAATTCAGATGATACATAATTTAAATAAACAAAACAGGACATGATGGTGTAATGTGATGGGCTACTGTAGACTGCGGCCAGGGAAACCTCCCTGAGGAGTAATACTGAAGGGAGACCTATACTTGCACAGTGGAACAAGCAAAGCAAACACCTGAGGAAAGAAAACTCAGGCTGGGGTCACAATAAATGTAACAGACATAGGGTGAGAGTCAGCTTGTCGGATCCCCACCGCAGAACACACATGAGGCCACTGTGGCTAAAGCTAATGGAGCAAAGTAAAGAGAGGTCAGAGGTCACACCAGAGGTTTGGAGAGACAGACTCCACTGGTCTATGAAAGGGGAACCAAAAAAATGAAATTCATTTATAAAAAAGTATGTATTTATTCTTACATGTTTAAATGTCAGTCACCTTCAAAGTACTCTCCATTTCACATTCATTGAGACACTTTTTTCATTGCTCAAAACAGTGTTTGAGCCCTGCTGGTATAGCTCAGTGGATTGAGCATGGGCCTGTGAAGCAAATGGTCGCTGGTTCGATTCCCACATGCCTGGACTGCAGGCCAGGTGCCCAGTAGGAGACACATGAGAGGCAACCACACACTGATGTTTCTCTCCCACTCTCTCTCCTTCCCTTCCCCTCTATCTAGAAAGAAACAAATATTTTTTTAAGAAAACAGTGTTTGAACTCATAGATTTTGATGGCTTTTGGCTTTTAGTGCTTCTGCCATTTTTGGTTTCACCTCTTTCACATTGGCAAAACGTTTCCCTTTAAGAACTTTGCTCATCCCAGGAAATAAACAAACAAACAAAAAGAATCACTCAGGTAAGACTAGGTAATAGAAAGAGTAGGGCATGGGCATCATGCCATTTTCGGTCAAAAACTGTTGAGCACTCAGCATGGTGTGGGCAGGTGTGCTTGTAAATTACCCATCATGAAATGGGCAAATACACTGAAAGAATCTTCAAAAAAATTTCACAGAAACTGAATGCAGCCTCTCACAACAACGCCAGCAGGTAAAATGATACAGATGGATTCCTAGACAACTCACCTGGTGGAGGAAGCCTGAACTACAAGGGGACCATTCTCCAGGAGATAATTCTGGTTATTTTGGGGACCCCTGCCCACCCTTGTATGATCATAGGAAGAAATCTCTGTTTCATTCCTAATGGGATGAGGAACTCCTAAAGGGTTTTAAGTAGGAAAATGATATAATTTGTGTTGCTGAAAAAAAAAAATCATTCCTACTGTGTTAAAAGGGAATTTTAGAGGAACAAAAGTGGAAGGCTAGAGAGGAATTAGGAGGCTATTACTCCCAGAACCGTGCCTGGCACAGTCAGTAGTCAATAAAAAATGAGCTGAATGAATGAATGCTACAACAGTCTAAGCAAGAGAGGATGAGGGCAAAGGCTAATGCGGTACATGCAGTGCTGCCTCTATGTAATACCTGATGAGCATCAGAAACCTTGTAGTCTTTTAAAAACCAATAGGCATTCTTTCACTGAACAGGGTCCAGGCTCTTTCAGTGGCTTTGCTTGTATAGGTCCTGGTTAAGGGCTTGGACTCTAGAATCAAATTGCCTAGACTCAGACCTTGGTTCCATCCTCTACCCTTCTCTGTGCATCACCATCATCAGTTATCCTACTATGACTCCTCGCTTCTCTCACATTCCAGCCTTTTCAACGTTCTGCCACTGCAGTCCTCTCCTTCTTCTACTGAATGCTAATAATATCCAAAAAGAATCTAATAATTGTGAACAATCAATTCACTTAAGATTCGTTTATGACATCCCCTTACACAACTATTAACTTCTGCAAAACTCTTCACTACAGCAGCTCATTCTTACACACACTACCAGTTTATTTAGCCTTAATATCTGATCTACTATAACTTTCCTATGGTAGCTTATTAATAAAATTAGTCTACCAATGCCTAAGATGTTTTGGCACGGAAGGCACAATGCTGAATTTACTTCAGAATAACATTGACTGCCAAATTAAGTCGTTTTTTCCCCCAAGTTCCCATGCTAACCAACTCCAGTACCTTTGAGAACTAGTAAATACTCCAATAAAACTCTAAAACATTATATTGTTTTCTGCCGTCAATATAGCTACTCTCAAAATAAGATTCCCTCCTCACAAACACCAGGGGTCTTAAAAAATTCTTTTTTACCAGGCTTCATAACAAGGGGTTGCAACTGTCATATACAAATAGTTGTGGTGCCCTAGCAGGCCCTGCCTCTGATCTTTATAATTCTACACTGTTTCCCTTTTCTCCATAAAATTTTTTATGTATAGCCACCAAATATAATCATACTCTTGCCATTGAATAGCTCTTATTAAAAAATATCACAGATTTTTAACATTATCAATAGTGCTTTCAAAAATAGAGTTGGGCCTTGACTGGTGCGGCTCAATTGGTTGGGCGTCATCCTGCAAAGTGAAAGGTTGCCAATTCGATTCCTGGTCAGGGCACTTGCCTGGATTAGGTGCCAGGTCCCTGATTGAGGGTGTGTGAGATGCGACTGATTGGTGTTTCTCACACTGATGATTCTTTCTCCCTTCCTTCCCCTCTCTCTAAAAATAAAGAAATAAAAACTATAAAAATAGAGTTAGAACATATCTTTTACCTATTGCTGAAATCACATAATTTCTTTTCATCAAATGCCTTAATTTGTTACAAATAATGTTTAGGCACAGAATCTTAGGATACTGTTTTCTGCTCCAGTTGACAGCTAAAGCTATGTAGGTACCAAACAGATAGTAAGTATGGCAAATATTCCTTTGAATAAACTGCCAAGAAAAAGAGTAGTGAAATGCTTCAAACTGACCACACAATGATGGATACTGAACCCTCAGGGCTTTGAGCTGAAGCTCACCCCAGCACACAGATTGGTGTAACTGCACAGTCAGGATCCATCAAAGTCAGTCACCCCAGGGAATTTCCCAGGAGGAATGATTCTGTGGAAATCTTCCATAACTGTCAAAAGCTGCACATAATAGATAGAAAGAAAAAATACTAAGAAAATGTCATGTCACACACCAATTACCAACAAGGTTTTCCAACTGTTGGAATATTTTTCTTCAGAAAAAGAAAAGTCAATAATAATTTAATCAGTATTTTTCAAAAGTGAATTTAAATGCTTCAGATTAATATATGAATATATATTTCTATTCCCAAGTACATACATAATAAAACAAACGCTACATTAAAATCTTTTGGCACTTGAAAAACTGTATGTAAAAGATGTTTACATTAAGATAGTAAAAGAAATGAGGGCAGCATTAAGGAAAAACTAAACATTTAAAGTGGGAGTAGGATCTGCAAACTGAACTGTGTCTTTAGGTAGCTCCTTCTACACACGTTTTCTATAGTGTCTGCCATGGTTTATGATCCTCCATCCTTTCAGAATTAATGGTTACATTAAACAGGAAGAGTATCAGAAGTCTTCACTGTCAAAGAAGAAATAGTAAGAGCTTTAGAATTACAAACAATGGAAATTTTAAGGTCTCATTTGATTTTAGAATTTCTTTTTAAATACCACTTTTATTGTACTTTGAAGTGAAAAAAAGTCAAATATTAACTCATATTAACAGATCCTTTTTAATTAGAAGAAATCATTTTTAAATACAAAATTGCTTTTGCTACAAACATGTTTTCTCACTTATCTGTAATATTGGGGAATCATCTGCTATTTTAAGGTTTCTGGCAAATTTTCAATCTTATTTAACTGGAGATTGATAAAATGAGTGCTATCTCATTTTATCTGCCCTTTGATTCTAAATGATAGCTTTGCTGACTACAGCAATCTTGGCTGTAGGTCCCAGCTTTACTGACTTTGAATATTTCTTGCCAATCCATTCTAGTCGGCAAAGTTTCTTTTGAGAAATCAGCTGACAGTCTCATGAGAACTCCCCTGTAGGTAACTAACTTCTTTCCTCTTGCTGCTTTTAAGATTGTCTCTTTATCTTTAACCTTTGGCATTTTAATTATGATGTGTCTGGGAGTTGGCCTCCTTGCATCCATCTTGTTTGGGACTCTGTGCTCCCCTGGACTTGCATGCCTATTTTCTTCACCAAATTAGAAAAGCTTTCTTTCATTATTTTTTCAATTGAGCTCCAATTTCTTGCTCTATCTCTTCTCCTTCTGTAACCCAATCAAGCAAATGTTGGGACACTTAAAGTTGTCCCAGAGGCTGCTTATACTATCTTTTTTTTTTTTTTTAAGATTTTATTTATTTATTTATTTTAGAGGGGGAAAGGAGGGAGAAAGAGATGGAGAGAAACATCAGTGTGTGGTTGCCTCCCACGTCCCCTGAACTGGGGACCTGGCCCACAACCCAGGCATGTGACCCAACTGGGAACTGAACCAGTGATCCTTTGATTCACAGGCTGGCACTCAATCCACTGAGCCACACCGTCCAGGGCACTATTCTCTCTCTTCTTTTTTTTAATTATTCTTTTTTCTTCTTGTTGTTCTGATTGGTTGTTTTTTGCTTCTTTATGTGCCAAATCATTCATTTGATTCTTGGCTTTATACACTCTACTGTTGTTTCCCTGTAAACTGTTATTTCAACCAGTGTATCCTTCGTTTCTGACTGGATCTTTTTTATGCTGCTAAGATCCTCACTAAGTTCTTGAGCATCCTTATAAACAGTGTTTTAAACTCTGCATCTGAATGATTGCTTATCTCCAGTTTCTTTTTCTGGAGTTTTGATCTGTTCTTTCATCTGGACCTTGTTTTGTTGTCTCCTCATTTTGGCAGCCTCCCTGTGTTTGTTTCTATGTATTAGGTAGAGCTGCTCTGACTCTGTGTCTTCATAGTGTGACCTAATGTAGTAAGTGTCCTATAGGGTCCAGTGGCACAGCCACCCCTATCACATAAGCTGGGTGCTCTCAGTACAGCCTTCATGTGGGCTGAGTACACCTCCCTCTGTAGTTGAGCCTTCCTGGTGGCAGATGAATGGGAGGGATTTACCCAGGCCAGTTAGCTGCAAGAATTGGCTGTGACTACTTACCACCAACCTCAGTCCTTCATGGAGGATCAGCTGTGGAGGGGGCAACGTGGTGGTGCTCTGACATTGTAGCTGTCCACTGGGTGTGCTGGCCCTCGGGTTTCCTGAGTGGTTCAAGCCAAGGTCAGCCCCCACTTATGTTTTTCCCAAGGCCACTCTGCCTGAGTTATAAAGCAATCTGAGATGGCTGCTATTTATGCTAGGATTGGAGATTCCCAGACAAAGCCACGCTGTGAATCTAGGCTGACTACTGCAAGTGCCAGGCCTACAGCTCACTGAGGCCAGCTGTTGCTTGATAGGATTTAGGATGCTGTGAAGCATGAGGCAAGACTAGCCATTCACATGGAAAAGCAGCTTGGGCAAGCCCCTAAATTGTGGGACAGAGTCTCTGGGGATCTCCAAGGCAAGTCAAACAGTGTTAGCCAGGCTGGTGGAGTCTCAGATATGGCAGCAGCTTGCTGGCTCTATGGGGAGGGGGTTTAGAAAAGAGACAATGGCCTCTGCTCACCTCGATGCCAGACACTTCAGTTTCTCCCTGTGAACCACTGGTGCCTTTCAAGCTGCCACCCCGATGCTGGAGCTCAGAGGGAAGTGAGTCTGAGTAGGTATTTGTGTGGGTTCTTTAAGAGGAACTGCTTGGGGTTCCAGAAGTTCCTTCCACTGACTCAATCCTCACTGGTTTTTGCAGCCAGAAATTGTGGGGACTTATCTTCCTAGCACTGGAACCCTTGGCTTGGGGGCCTGGTGTGGGGCTGGGACTCCTTGGTCCCAAGATATCCCCCTCCTGAATTTTTATCTACCACATGTGGGTGAGGGACCAGCCCATGCCATGTCTGCGTCCCTCCTACCAGTCTGAATGGCCATGGTTTCTTTAATTCTGTACTTGTCAGCCTTCCATTCAACTTGATTTCTGATGGTTCTGAGTGATGGTTCTTCTATATTTTAGTTCTAATACTGATGTGGTTGTGCAAACAGGTGAGCCATGTCTGCTTATGCCATCTTCTTGACTAGAAGTCTCATTAATTTGTTTTAAAAATATCCATATTTCTCTATGCAAAATCCATCTTTTTTTTTCTCTTTTCTCTGGAATAATCTTTGCTACTTTAACAAGTATGAAAAGTTCCCAGGTTCATAAGGTTTTCAGCCACAATTTACCTTTCATAGTTTGAAACTGTACTACAGTTCTGAACATTTCAAACACAATCATCAATCTTGTCTGTCTCCAATATGAGCTGCTCCAAAGTGCCTGAAACACGTGGACACCCTTCCTGAACAGGTGCTCTGTTGGCCATCATGACCATCCCCACCAACCCCACCTCTGCCCGCCTACCACTGCAAAACAACACTTAGGATGCACCAGCAATTACACCAAGCACTTTGTAACAACTCTTTCATTTGTTCTTTACTACACCCTAAGAGCAGGTGTTATTAGTGTTATGCACATTTTAATGAAAGGAAGCTATAGTTTGAAGTGATAAAGTATCTTGCTCAAATTTATACAAAGTTGGGATTTAAATGCAACACTGCCTCTAGAATTGATACTCTTAACCAAACATTTAGAGAATAGGACAGAAAGGAATTGGGACAAGTAAATAAACTGTGGATAATCTGATTTTCAAACAACACTGGCTAGCCTGAATGAAAATGAAGAAGATACAGAGAAAGCAAATATCTCTTATACTTCTCTTCCCACCTCTCCCCACACAGTTATAACACACATACACAGGCATTTCACCTACGCTACCTGGAACTCTACCAACTGGAAATCCATAAGCTTTGACAGGTAGAGTTCAGCGTAGTAATGCAGCACTTGGGCTGTGGATCCTGACTGCCAATGCCGAATCCCTGCACTACCACTTACTACCTGTACAACCTTATTTAAATTTCTTTCTCTGCTTTGGTTTCCTCATCTATAAAATGGAAAAACAACAGTACTTTCTTCACAGTGTTGTCACAATGATAAACGTCTTTAATACACCACTAAGAAGCTTGAGACAGTGTGTGGCACATGGTAAGCATGCAATAAAGGCTACCTATTATTTATTTACACTTTGCTTCAATACAAATAATTCTGGGTCAGTTATAAGTAAAATATTTTAATGTGTAATAGTTTAATCAGATGGCTGAGAGCAGAAACACCAAGTACCATAGTTTATTCTCCAAAAGCCAAGGGAGGCAAAGTGGCTGCTTAGAGCATCTGACAGGTAAGAAAGGTTTAAGGCAATAAGCTACCTGTATCAGAAGACAGGGTCTTTGGGCTGGTGGAAAAAGTAAGGAGGTCACATAAAAGGAAGTAGGAGGATCCCCAAACAAACTTTGTTCACTTCCTAATTTTGCCTAAGGTCAGCACTAATCCCAAGGAGAAGAAACTATACTCCATAATATGCCTTCAGACAAAAAGTCACCAGGCAAGACTGGTGAGGTACTAGGAAAGCATTAATAAAATACCATGGATTCAACTAGCCCCAGCTGGTGTAGCTCCGTTGGTTGGAGGTGATCCCATAACTGAAACGTTGCTAGTTCAATTCCTGGTCAGGGCAGATGACTAGGTTGCAGGTTCAGTCGTGGCTCAGGGAGCTTAGGAGAAGCAGCTGGTTGATGTTTCTCTCTCACATCAACATTTCTGTCCCTCTCTTTCTCTCTCTCCCCCCTCTCTCTAAAAGTCAAAAATTAAAATTAAATTATTTTTTAAATTTAAAATACTATGGATTCAACTAGAATTATATTCTTTGATTTTTCTATAGCATCCTCTCCTTCAGTCACTAAGAAAACATAAAACATTAAGAACAAGTAATAATTCTCCCACCCGAGGATCCAGGGAACCACATACCCTACTAGTCTCAGAGTAGGTGGAGTCTTCACAGGCTGCACCCCCACTATAGTCATCACAAATTAGCAGCCCAGCTTCAGAAACAATCAGCCTGGCCACAGGTAATTTAATATTTAAATTTAAAAAACAATGCAGTCATTTCATCTCCAAATCAACAGCAATGTATGACAGTGAAGGCCATATTCTGACAGGAAGCATGTCTTCATACTTGGCACCTATCTAAAAACCTCTCTGACAGAGAATTTAAAGGACAGGGTAAAGGTGGGCAAATGCCATATTTCTGCCAGGGTTCCTAAACTATACCAAAGTTAAACTCATGCTAACCTGGATAGTTTTGCTCCACTAATTCCTCTATAGCACCAGGTAAAACAACGTGTGCAATACACATTTTATTCTGAAGAGCCCCAAGTTCTGTACTTATTCTTATAGCAACTAGTAAACTGATCATACTCCCAGAGTTAACTCCCCATACCACCTCAGAGAAGGCCTTCCTTTGCACTTTATATTCTAATACTAAATCTTTAGCTGAAGATCATTTATTTTTTTAAAAAGGTAACTAGGTAACTATACTATCAGTACCATCACCTACTCATATATGACATTAAAAAGGTAAAATAAAAGACAAGCTGGGGGAAAAAACTGATTCCAAGAATTATAATAGAATTTCCCCCACTTGACTGGACTTATAAAAACATTCCCCCAAATAACTACTTTCTTTAACCACTGCAAAAAAGCAAAATCAAAATAAGTGACACAATAATAGCTAAAACTTACATGGCTCTCCAGAGTAACCCACTTAATCCTCACAACAGCCCTTGAAGGCCACTATTATTATCCCCACTTTGCAGAAAGCAAAAGTTACAGAGGCCGTGCCAAATAACTTGTTCATGTGTCACACAGCGAGTAAGTGGTAGAGACAGGAGTTGAACCCAAGCAGACTACCTTTTAAGCTGGTGCTCTTACTCGACTACATTGTGCCACTTTTCAAATAGAAAGAAATAAAAATGTCAGGCACCCAAAAGATTGTCATATGATGCTGAGCTTAGATTTTGCTTTATGTTTTTGTATTAAATCTTTACCTTAGTAGCATTTTCATTAAAAAAAAAACAAAAGGACAGCAACATCGTCCAGTAATGTTAGACATGGGAGGCACTGCACTACTCAGTTCCTACTGACCCTTGTTCACAGAGGAGTCTTCAAAACAATACACAATTGTAAAGTGGTAATTCAGAAAATTTCAAGGTAACTTAACACTTATTTCCAAAGTATGAATACTAACTACTGAAAGATAGTATGACTTGCTTACCCTCAGTCAAAATGGTATAAGTGAATCAAGGTTTCTTGAAACCTAGCCAGTCCCCTTTCCTATAAAACATTCAATGTTTTAAGTAATAAACCCACTTCCTCTGTAGGAAACTGATGTGACCAAAAGAAATAAAATAAATAAATAATGAAACTTACCACAGATAGTTTATGTTAAAAATAAAGTGCTAAACTTTAAACCATATCATAATTTTTTTCATTTTGCTTTCATAACTATTATTTCACATAGAAAAATATTTTCCTAAAACATTTTCATCAAAGTCCTATTTAAAGAACTTGATCAGAAATTATTAAACTGTGTCTGTATTGTTAAAAATAATAGTATGTCTTGAGCTATTAGAAAGAGATGTATAGCATGCTATTTTAATAGGCCTAAATGAGGAAGGATCAATATTATTTTAATTTTTAAAGGTCTGTTTATGAAATGCAATCATCCTTCATTAAAAATGCAAGCTGTGCTTCAGCAGGAGGGTAGCGTAAATGATTCATAGAGAGATCTCTCTCTTCAGTATAATCTTGCTCTCCTGGGACTTTCCTTCAGATGCTTTATCAAACCACTCAAGCTATTATTAAAAATGTTTCCTGCAATAAGAAAAAAAAAATACATCCTCCCTTCCCATTCACCATTGCCTCTTCCATTTGAGTGATTTGTATCTTTTCCATTTACAGGAAAATTAATTCTTTATTTCCACACAGTTTTGCGATCATTTCTTTTCACAAACAATTTAAAATTATTTTATAATATACAAAAGAAGGAAGTATTTTTTTAAATCAGAGGCTTTAATTCACTTACATATCCTGATATTACAGGGTGAGTGTTCTTTCATTGAAATTAAAGAAAATTTACCTTTTCTTTGATGGATTTTTAAATATTTTTAAATGTTAACTCATCAAAGTCAAGACGCTCCAAATTTAAATTCAATTCTCTTCAATTTCAAAATGCTAATGAAAATGGCTTTTTCAATGCAACAGCATCTGGCTCATATAACATTCAGTTTTAACTAATAAATCCTTAATTATTAAATTCTGGTGTTCAATTTCTTTCACATGGATAAGCCAAACACATATTTCTACAATTATAAATACCTGGGATAAATCAGTTGACAACAGCACATCATGAAAAGCCTTCCTTTTGCTTCTCAGGCTGTTATATAAAACCCCAGGTATTTTATAAGGGACACACATTTGAAAAACCACCATTAAACATTTGGGCTCTGGTGTATGTAGGTGCTGCATTTATTGGCTAGCAAATATTAACTCTGTTGGGTACTTAAGCATAATGAATAGAACAATTTGTCTGTTGTGCAAATGGACCAGGTTTTTTCCAAGTGCTTTTTCAGATAAATGTGTCAAAACTGAATGTAATCATTATGTCCTAATTCTGGCTTTACAAAGCCGACTCTGCCTCCATCCAACTTGATATTTCTATTAAGGTGTTCCTGAAAATACTTAAGCACATCATGATGTCTGGTAAAGACTGAAATCCCTGAGAAACATTTGGTTTTAAGCCTCAATATCTGTTAGGGAGTTTTTCTCTCCTACCCCAAACTCTTTTTTTTCTTTATTAATCAGCAACACCGACAGGACTGACTGAATATTTTACAATAGAGTTGCAGAGTATGTGTGTTCAATCATTTGGCTTCCCAGAAGATTCATTACAGTTACATTAGAAAGTCAAATCAGGCAATTCTGCAGTCTGGTGAAAGCTAGCATATGAAAGGAGGTTAATACAAAAGAATTTCATTTTCATAGAGGACATTTAGGACTTCAAAAAGCAACATTATAATAAAATTTCTAAGATTTGTTCTGGCATTAGCATGCTTTGCTGGTCTAATTTCAGAATGTCTAAATGCTTTTCTAGGAAAGAGTGAGAGAATGTATGGGAGGAAACTGTCTGATCTGCAAGGTCTGCCATCTTAATGATCCTCATGCTAAGAACACTGCAGATGTATGTTCCACCCCTCACTCATGGGGAAAGAATCCATGCACTCTCCGATGCAGGAGGACTCAAGTAACATCAAGGTGTATTCATTTAAATCCCTATAAAGGTTCTGGGTGATTTTAATACTTGTTTTGCTGAGTGTAATTAAAACTAAGAATTTTCAGATCTTAATATGTATCTATAGGTCAAAATTAATGTTATTTTTTTCCATGATTAGTAGCAGGTATAGAAAAATCGTCCTAGTCATACATATGTTCAGCTGGCACTTGCGTATGATGGTTTCCCTCTCGCTAGACTTCAGACCTCAATAAACTCCTAACTAATCTTATTTAATTTGCTTCCACTTGTTTATAAAGAAAAATTAAAAATTACTACCTACTGAAATTAAAAGAAAAATATAAGGCTCTTCATTCAAAACAGCAGATTTACAGAATACGAATTTCAAATACAAAGGCTCACCTTATGCAGGAGCAATTCGAAAGCCTGAATATCACAGTAAGAGGGAAAGAGCAGCTAGCAGTGGTAAGACAGGAAAGGAACTGCTTCCAATGCTACCTTTGGCAGGAGTACAGATGGGCTCTGGAGGCCACTGACTAGGCTTAATTTAATATGAAGCTAAATACAGTCAAAACATCTGGTGCACTACTGATGGTTATCACGATAAATTAAATCTGACATCACACACAAACCCATTCAAATATTCTGTTTATATCCTTTTTATCTAAAACACAAAGCTAACAATCTACATTTACTTTTGTTTTTCATTTCCTCTAACAGTCTTCTATTTTAGAAAAGGTAGATTTTGTCTGATGTTTATACAATTTTGGAGGCTTCTTTTAGAAAAAGACTACTTCTTTAAGAAAAAAAAATTTGTATGTAAAATGCCAATGGGCTTATGCAAGTGAGGGTCCTTTTGGTTTAAGCTCCATTAGCTCCACAGACAGACAATCTGCCTCTGGGGAGAGTTTAAAGACAGTGCAAGATAAAGACTAAATGGTACACCAAGTGGTACATGGAATTGGTACAAAGAATTAAACACATCTAAAAGGCAGGCAATTTAACTGACAAAATGCAGAAGAGCAAAAAAGACTTTCTAGACAGAAACATCAGCAAAACTAAACTGCATTCTCAGAATGGATTTATAACATATGTTCATAAAATGCAGAACCCCAAATCTGTGGCAGACCACTGGAACAAAAGTACTCTTGTAAAGGGGAAAAGTTTATGAAAAAATCAAATTATCAATTTTATGAATATAGTAAGGAAAATAGTATGATTTTTATGAGCTAATACCTATTTCATGAAACAATTACATAATCTCTAACAATCTGCTATTTTAAAAATGCAGAAGACTACCTGTAAATGAAATAACTACTGCCTAGACTGCTATATTCAAATTATTGCATTTTTGTTACATTGCTTTGAGTGATACTTAGTGAAGAAGAATTTTAATTCCTCTGCTATACATTTAAAATTAGCCTCACCCACACTCTTTTACACAAAAAGGACCTAAAACCCTGATTCTACATCTAAAGGGAGGACAGCATTTCAAATAATAAAGTCAGTGCAATCAAAATGAAAATCATGTTTCTGTTTACCGCTTCTCATCTTGACTCAAGATGAGGGGGGGAGTTATTAAAATTAATGCATCAAACTATCATAATTCTGCCCTTTTTATTACTGGTAATATTTTTCTGAAATAGTATATTAGCCTGCTTTGCTGTACCAATATATATTTTTGAAAGTTCTCTTTGAAAATCAGGATCATTTTAACATTAGGAGGAAAACATGCATTGAAAATACTCTCTTTAGTTTCAGTGGGTTTGAAATTTTGACAATGATTCCATTTTAAAGTCATTTATTTTTCCTCCCTGCTTCCAATAGTGAAAAATAATGAAGCTACTTGCCATTCAACATAGAAAACACTTAAAACAAAAAAACAACAAAGGGTCAACTAGAAAATGTCACAAAGGAAACATATTACCTTTCCACTTGCTAAATTAAAGTTATTTCTAATAACCACTATCCTAGGTTAGCAAGGTTCATTTTTTCTTCACTACCTAACCAATTTTTTTCTGAAATTAACACTGAAATAATATCACTGGAAACTGTGTTCCTTTACCCGCCAGTAAGTAAGTAAATGAACTTCACAGGACTGCGCAAATCAAGTTCTCTCTGCATCACTAATCCACTACCAAATGTGATGCTCCACCAAAAGGGGCCAAGATTTTAGAGAATTCCCCATAGTCTTAACAGAGGAACAAATATAAGACAATAAGGGGAAAGAAACAGGCTAAGTTTGCTGTTGCCAGTTTGTATTTTCCTGTTCTGATCAACTCTCCCCAGAACTGATCAAATTTGCAGTTGACCTAAGAGAGCTAGAAGAAAGTACTGACACTTTATAGACTTAAGCTTTTTTTTTCCATTCTAAGGTATTAAGAGTTCAGCCAAAATACCATTCAATGTACTAAAGACACTGATCTTCTCCATGAAGATGTTGAATATTTAGACAAAATATTCATATAAAGACAAAAATACCAATATAAAGACAAAAAATTGGATTACTCTCTCACCTCAAAATCAAGGTATAATTTAAGGAGACAATGAGTACAGATTGTCAAAGAAAAGTATTAAGTCACTAAAAGGTTACTTACCCTCAGAAAAAAATAAAAATTATTATTTTACTGTCAATTTTACCTCTGACACATTAACTTAAATATCAAAATCCTTTTTTATGAGAAAATTATTACAGCAGGCTCCACCTGTCAAATTTACTAGATGTAACATGGAAAGGAACATCAACCTTTCAGAAGGCAAGGATGAAGAACCTCAACAATGAGAAAGAGACCAAAAGCACACAACTGAGACAAACCAGGGCACCTTAGCTCTTTTTTTTGGGGGGGGAGGCACAAGACCAAAGTGTAGGTATTATCTGCCCCCCAAAAAAGAATAAAAGACTTTTGCAGTTACTTTATAAAAGTTAAAATTTTTCAAATCAGATTCTTCCTAAGGTAAGAAAAGTAATAACAGAATGGAGAGTACAAAATTATTATTCTCTGCTTGGGAGAATACTGTTTAGTATAGTTTTTTAACTCAAAACCAAAGAGATCTGGGTTCCAATTTGATTGGAATAATTAAGTTACTCTGCTATTTTGATTGCAGCTTATGCTCAATTATACACCAAACTCAATTGCAAAAGAGCCACCAATAACTTAGAACATTAGCAAATTCTCTCTAAAATCAATAAAAGGTATCCTCAGGCAAGGATTAAAAAAAAACCCACTTAACACCACACAGTGCTCCAACAATTGCCAAATGCACTTGATTCTACCACTACATCTTTCACATGGATCTCACCTCTTCATTTCCACTACCACAGGGACGGGTTAGCTTCACATTACATTTCACCCAGCCTCCTAGAAATGGCTTTTCTGAAGCCCAACTCGACTCATGTCACTCACATGTTAGAAAAACTTCCAAAAAATGTCATTCCCAAAACAAAATTTAAAACAGCCCTGGCTGGGTAGCTCAGTTGGTTAGAGCATTGTCCCAATACGCCAAACTGGTGTCATAGCACCTTCTTTTTACATAGCACAAATCTGTTTTTGTGCTATGTGTCTGTTTTTGCGCATTTCAGTTGCATTTTTACCTTTCTTGAAATAATAAAACAGAATATGCTAAAAATGTTGCATATTTTCTTCCATCTTCAATATTAAAATGGCTACACAAAGACTCACCAATTTGGATAAGGTTTTTTTAAATGCACACTGATATGACAGCTGTCAAAATACAATCTAACAAAATTGTTTCAAATGACGTTAAAGACAACTAAGCACTACTAGAGTAATCTCACACACAAAAAAAGTTTTTGGCCAACCCAATACTACTCACACAATGGGCCAGGAGCCATCACTTCATGAGGCCTCAGCTTTGGCACTTCTGAACAAAGTCTCAGGAGAACCTATCCCCATGATCAGAATTTCCACACAATATTAAAAATGAACGCCTGGCTCATAATTCCAGAACTAAAGGCAGAAGTAGGCACCAGCTGACTGAATATATTTACTCCCATGCAAAAAGCTAACTCAAAGTCAGACCTCTGCCCCTACCTCAGAGTACCAATCTTAGGAGACTGTCACTCAGATCCCTATGATAATCAACTCTGTATTTCTCATCCTCCCACTTCCTTTCTCTTATCTCTGCCTCCTCCAAGTCAAAGAGCACCCCCAGGGCAGGCAGGAAGGGGCCACTGAAAAGTACAGAGCACAAGTTTCACCGGGCCTCCCTCTCAGCAGAGCAACAACCCATAACAGAGCTCTCTATTATGATCCTCCTCCCCCTTGTATCATCTGTAAAAAACAAATGAGGGGAGACAAGACACACAAAAATCACAGAATACTGCCTTAGGTCCAACTAAAATTCTAACACAGAATTTTTTTAACTGTGTTTTTTAAAAAAAAAAACACATCCCCATATTCAGTCCTTCAGCCAACCATGTGCCAAGCACAATTCCTGCTGACTGAGTGAAACTGCTGGTTGGGAATCCTATATGTGGGTCAGAAAAGTTCTGAAGAAAATTACATCAAAACTAAGGCCCAAAAAATTAAATAAGAGTTGGGCTGGCTAAAAAGAAGGGAAGAATGCCACTAGAGGGCTTTGCCTAAGTACCTAATACAATTAGATTTTAAAAGATCAAAAAGCTCCAAAGAAGACAGAAAAGGTGCTTGACATCATTAGTCATTGGGCACTCCACTCAAAACTACAATAAGATCACCCTCTCCAAAATTACTGTAACAGGAAACAAAGATAAATCAGAACCTTCTAACATTGCTGGTGGAATTATAACATGGTATATAGACACTTTGAAAAACCAGCAATTCCTCAAAAATGTTAAACATTTAGAGGGACCATTTGACCCAACAATATCTTTTTTTTTTAATCAGATGAACACTCATTTTTTTGTTTATTTATTTATCTATCTATTTATTTATTTATCTATCTATCTATATATATCTATCTATCTATCTATCTATCTATCTATCTATCTATCTTTAGAGGAGAAGGGAAGGAGAGAGGGAGAGAAATATCAATGTATGGTTGCCTCTCATGAGTCCCCTGATGGGAACTGGCCTGCAACCCAGGCACATGCCCCGACTGGGATTTGAGCCACAGTTCTTTGGTTCACAGGCCTGCAACTCAATCCACCGAGCTACACCAGCCAGGGCCTGACCCAACAATTTCACTCCTAGTAATTTATTCCCAAGAGAAATGAAAAAACATGCCCACACAAAAATCTGTATATGAATGATTAGAGCATGTTTAATAGCCAAAAAATGGAACCAAGCCAAATGTCCATCAACTAATGAATGGATAAATAAAATGGAATATAGCCATACAATGAACAATTATTTGGCAATAAAAAGGAATGAAGTACAGAGGTATGCTACAATATGAACGAACTTTGGAAAAAACATTATGCTAAGTCAAACCAACCAATCACAAAAGACTAAATGATTTAATGTACATGAAATGTCCAAAACAGGCAAATCCATACAGGCAGAAAGTATATTAGTGGTTGCTTATAGCTGGGGAACAGGTGGGGAATAAATACCGGACTGCTAATGAGTACAGGGATTCTCCTGGGAGTGATTAAATGTTCTGAAATTGATTGTGGTGATGGCTGTACAACTCGTACTAAACCTACGTTTGGGTGAACGTACTAAAAATAACTGAATTGTATACTTTAAGTGGGTGAATGGTATAGTATACGAATTACATCTCGATAAAGCTGTTGTAAAACAAAAGACCAAAAGGATTACAGTAGTGAAGAATACTTTGGAAGGCCACAGGACTTGAACAGGCAGACTGGCTTGGAAGTTGTAAAGTAACTCAGGAGAGACAGTGGCCTGAACTAGGATTAATGGGACTAGCAAGAGATAGAGGGAAAAGAAACAATACTTGGTTATAGATAGTGGAAAGAAAAGGAAGTCCACACTGTGCAGCATTTATGGTTTAGACAATTTAGCAATATTTAGTAAAACAGAAAAAACAAAAAAAGTTTGGGTGAGAAGAAATTCGCTGATTTTTAAAGTTTAATTATATTTACAAAAGTTATATAAGTATTTGAGAACTTTTATTTCAAGAGGCTGTAAGCTTTTCACAATCAGGCATTTGCTTAATTTTTTAATGCAATTTAATGTTAGTTGTTTATAAATAGAACTGGATGTTTAAAGAGAATTCAGTCTGTACAATTTTAATTAATCAATGTACATCAAAAGCTATTTGTTTTTACACTTTATTTTTATTATAAAGTGTATAGGATAGACTAATAAGATTTATATACTTTTTTACTTTTTAACTATATTTTATAGATTATGCTATTACAGTTGGCTCAACTTTTCCTCCCCTTTTTTCCCCTCAGCCCTGCACTCTCCAGCATTCCCCCTACCCTTAGGTCATGTCCATGGACCACACATATAAGTTCTTTGGCTTCTTCATTTCCCATACTATTCTTAACCTCCCCCGCTCTATTTCATACCTACCATTTATGCTTCTATTCCCTGTATCTTTTCCTCTCCATTCTCCCCTTCCCTTCCCTTCCCACTGATAACCCTCCATGTGATCTGCATTTCTGTGATTCTGTTCCTGTTCTAGTTGCTTGCTTAGTTTTGGAGTTTTTTTTTAGGTTCAGTTGTTAATAGTTATGAGTTTGTTATCAATTTACTGTTCATAGTTTGTGATCTTCTTCTATTTCTTAGGTAAGTCCCTTTAACATTTCAATAAGGGCTTAGTGATGATGAACTCCTTTAATCTGACCTTATCTGGGAAGCACTGTATCTGCCCTTCCATTCTAAATGACAGGTTTAGTCTTGGATGGACAGAGTAGTCTTGGATGTAATGTAGGTCCTTGCCTTTCATGACTTGGAATACTTCTTTCCAGCCCCTTCTTGCCTGAAAGTTTTCTTTTGAGAAATCAGCTGACAGTCTTACAGGAACTCCTTTGGAGGTAACTCTTTTCTCTTGCTGCTTTTAAGACTCTCTCCTTATCTTTAATCTTGGGTAACTTAATGATGATGTACCTTGATGTGTGTTCCTTGGATTCAACTTCTTTGGGACTCTTTGGGCCTCCTGGACTTCCTGGAAGTCTATTTCCTTCACCAGATTAGGGAAGTTTTCCTTCATCACTTGTTCAAGTAAGTTTTCAATTTCTTGCTCTTCCTCTTCACTTTCTGGCACCCCTATGGTTTGGATGCTGGAACACTTAAAGTTCTCCAGCAGGTTCCTAAACCTCTCCTCATATGTTTGAATTCTTGTTTCTTCATTCTCACAGAATTCGTTGAATATGGTCGCAAAATACAGGAATGAGTGAAGGCTATGAAAAGTGAATTAAAGGAAAACGCACATGAAACCAACAGTGGAAGGAAACAAACTGGGACTCAAATCAATGGTTTGGGCCAGAAGGGAGAAATAAACATTCAACCGGAGCAGAATGAAGAAATGAGAATTCAAAAATATGAGGAGAGGTTTAGGAACCTCCTGGAGAACTTTAATAACATTCCAACATCTGAATCATAGCGGTCCCAAAAAGAAAAGAGGAAGAGCAAGAAATTAAAAACTTACCTGAAAACATAATGAAGAACTTCTCCAATCTGGAAATAGACTTCTGGAAGTCCAGGAAGCTCAGAGAGTCCCAAAGAAGTTGGACCCAAGAAGGAACACACTGAGGCACATCATCACTAAGTTACCCAAAATTAAAGATAAAGAGAGAATCTTAAAAGCAGCAAGAAAAAAGGAGACAGTTCCCTATAAAAGAGTTCCCACAAGGCTATGAGCTGATTTCCCAAAAGAGACCTTATAGGCAAAAAGGGCCTGGAAACAAGTGTTTGAAGTCATGAAAGGCAAGGACCTACATTCAAGATTGCTCTATCCAGCAAAGCTATCATTTAAAATGGAAGGGCAAATATAGTGCTTCCCAGATAAGGTCAAGTTAAAGGAGTTCATCATCACTAAGCCCTTATTATATGAAATGTTAAAGGGACTTACCTAAGAAATAGAAGATCGAAAATATGAACAGTGAATGATAAACTCACAACTATCATCAACTGAACCTTAAAAAAAGAAAGAAAGAAAAACTAATAAGCAAGCAACTAGAACAGGAACAGAATCACAGAAATGCAGATCACATGGAGGGTTATCAGTGGGAAGGGAAGGGAAGGGGAGAATGGAGAGGAAAAGATACAGGGAATAGAAGTATAAATGGTAGTACAAAATAGACAGGGGGAGGTTAAGAATAGTATAGAAAATGAAGAAGCCAAAGAACTTGTATGTGTGACCCATGGACGTGAACTGAGAGGGGGGGATGCTGATGGAAAGGTGGTGTGGAGCAGAGGGGAATAAAGTGGAGAAAAAATTGAGCCAACTGTAATAGCATAATCAATCAAATGTATTTTAAAATATAAATACAGTAAACAATAAATAAAAGCAGGAGTGTCCTGAAACCTATTTTTTAAAATAAAGTCTTATTGGAACAACTATGCCCTCTGGTTTTGTATTTTGATTGTTGTGAGATAGAGACAGAGATAGAGAAGCATAGATTTGTTTTCCAGTTATTTATGCATTCATTGGTTGCTTCTTGTATATGTGCCCTGATTAGAGATTGAACCTGCAACCTAGAATATCAGAATGATGTTCTAATCAACTGAGCTCCCAGGCCAGGGACCAATTATTTATTCTCCACGGCTGCTTTGAGGTCACAAGAGCAGAGTTGAGTAACTGTGACAGAGAACATTCAACCCACAGAGACTAAAATATTCACTATCTAGCCCTATTCAGACAGCCTGCAGACCTCTATTCTAGGCTAGGGGCTGCAAAAGCTGTTTGTACCAACTAAAGAACTAAAGAAAGAGTTCCTGATATCTAAACCATTTAACTTACAAGAAAAGGTTAAATCTAAAAACTAATTTTAAAAATCATGAACCTCAGGGCATTTCCTGTTTGTTAATTTGTGGCAATGATCTGGTAGAGTGAAAGACTTTATTGACCTGGGGAAAAATTTCTCCTGTACTTTATTTTTTAGGAAAGCAGCAATTATGGAGGAGAAAACATCACATGGGTACAATTTACAGAGGTAGCTCATATGAATATTTAACTCATCGTTAATTCATTCCAGAACTTGTGACAAGTACCAAAACCAAAGAGTACCCACGACGAAGCATTGTCTCTCGTGGAGTGGTATCATGTCTCATAGCAAGTTCTAGCAAGTCCTAGCAAGTTCTAGCAAGTGCAACAAGTCCCAAGCAATTGCCGAGTGCTGAAAGAGTTTTTTCTCACCGAAATGCAACAACTACAAGGTTTGACGAGGTCTGAAGCCCACATGTATTGCGGTATAAGTGTATTTAAAATACTGTACTTCTCCCTAACTGGTGAGGCTTAGTGGGATGGGTATCTTTCCAAAAACTGAAAGGATGCCGGTTCAATTACTGGTCTGGGCACATGCCTAGGCTGTGGGCCAGGTCCCCAATTGGGGGCACACTAGAGGCAACCAACTGATATTTCTCTAGCTCATCAAAGTTTCTATCTCCCTCCCTTACCCTCTGTCAAGAAATAGATAAATATTTTTAAATAAAATACTGCACTGCTAATCACAACCCATGATAGAATCAAGGCAAGTTACCTAATTCATAATTATGACCTAAATATATTGACTTCTAAATCATTTAAAAGAATGTCACCCTGGTCAATGTAGCTCAGTGGATTGAGCTTGAGCCTGCGAACCAGAGGGTCGAGGTTCAATTCCCAGTCAGGGTACATGCCTGGGTTGCAGGCCAGTTCCCAGCAGGGGACCCATGAGAGGCAACTATACATTGATTAAATAAATAATAAATAAATTTTTAAAAGAATATGAAAAACATTATTAAAATATGCTATTTATTGGTGATTTCCTAAAACAAAGTTTGAAACAATCATCACCAATTGTTTCTATTTTCTATAGTACAAAGAGTTAGTACCACTGAGCACAATGTCTTGATCTGTAATGGGGACAACATTCTCATCTCAGAATATTGCAAAGAATACCAGTAAGTAAGGTTTCATTCCGAAGAACAGTACCTAACACAGACTAGGTACTCTGTATTGTTTTAATTTCTTAAAACAACAGCTGATGGGAAGGAGGTCATTCCCCATGTATTATGGATAATTAAGGCTTTATTTTCTCAATAACGCAAAACTACATTTTCATAAATAATAGCACTGAATGTTTTGGTTAAATCTAGATCTAAGCAGAAATGTCACCTTGATATTAAGAGAACAGACTCAATAAGCAGACTGCCTCAGTTTACTTGTGTACAATGTAGTAGCTGCGTCGTCAGTTCCTCACCCACAGAAATAACAGCACTTACTTCATGAAGAATGTAGGGAGGATTACAATGATGAAGGACAGTACTATGGCATGTTGCAAGCACTCAATAAATGCTGCAGTTTAAAAACCCCTGGCTACCCTAGCTGGAGTGGCTCAGTGGATTGAGTGCCAGCCTCCAAACCAAAAGGTCACCTGTTCGATTTCCTGTCAGGGCACATGCCTGGGTTGTGAGCCAGGTCCCCAGTTGGGGGTGTGTGAGAGGCAACCAGTTGATGTATCTCTCACATACTGATGTTTCTCTCCCTCTCTTTCTCCCTCCCTTCTCTTCTCTCTAAAAAAAAATATATATATATATATATATTTAAAATTTTTTTAATTAAAAATTAAAACCCATGGCTAATGGATGGCCCATATGAATATAAATTGATACAACCTTTTTGAAAGCTAATTTAGCAATTTCTATTAAAATTTAAAATGCACCTAATTTTTTACACAATAATTCTACTTACAGAAATTTAGCCTACAAAAACATTCAAAAGCTTATTGATAAGGCGGTTAATTGGAACATTGTTCATGATAGTAAAATCTAGAAAAGATTAAACATCCATCAACAGGTAAATGGCTAAACTGCAACATTATAATGTACTATATTATGGAATATAATTATTTAAAAAACAGACTATGCACCTATATGGAAAAATGTCCAGAATTTATAGCTAAATGAAAAAAGTAAGTAACATAGAGTATGTAGATTCTGACACAGTTTTTGTTAATTAAAAAAGACAGAAAGGGCACATAGTATACATATTTTTACAGAAAAAGTTAGGAATAATATACACCAACCTACTAACATTTATTATTTTGGAGGTCAGAACTATTAGGGAATTTTACATGCCACATTATATATTTCTATATATGTAAGGTTTCTAACCAGCATAATGTAAGAAAAAATATTATAGTAAAAAGCTCTTCAAAAAGATGTTTGCAAAGACTAATACTGTGAGAAACTGTTTATGCTGCAAATACTGTTTTAGGAAAAGATATAAAATTATATTTGTGTGTGTATATATATCCTAGTTTTCTAATACATATGATTAGAAAAATACACATATTGGAAGAAAAGACATTAAAAGGCAAACGGCTGTTACCTCTATAAATTTCATGAAGGCAGGCTTTTCTATGAAGGTATGAAATATACACTCAGTAACAAATAACTACTTTTCGAATGAAAAAATACTTCTAGAAATGCATAACAATGTAACCATAATTAACAATACTTTATTGTATACTTGAAATCTGCTAAGAGGATTACATCCTAACTCACCACAAAAAGAAAAAAAAGTGGTAACTATTTGAGGTAATAAATATGTTCATTGGCTTCAATGTGATGATTAATTCATAATGTATATCAAATTGTACATCCTAAGTATATATAATTCCTAATTATATCCCCAGTATAACCCATCTCTACATTGGACGGAAACTTACTGCTACTTCAAATATTTTGTTCCTAATATATGATACTATGTTTTACCTTGTCCTTTCAAAGTATCATTACAAATAAAATTTTACAAAGTATACTTGAGATTCCACCAAGGAATCACATACATATCCAAGCCTACTTCCATATACTAAGTGAACATCTGGCCTGCACCTTTAATAGCAATGTCAAATAAACAAAGAATTTTGTTGACTGAATAATTTCTTAAGTTTTTAAATATTTTTAAATTCCAAAAATATCACTATAAATTGACATCTCAATTTAAAGATCTACAAGTCAAACATCTGTCCAAATAGAGATGTCTAAGAAATATTATATTTCTTGAAATGTTATAGCTATAACATGAAATTACATTAAATCATATCCAGATGGTATGTCTTTCATAACAAGTCTCATCCAAAGAAAGCAGTTGCTGAAAATAAGTTACCATTTTTCTGCAACTCACTCTCAATTGGAGGAAAGAGAAAGAATATAGTCACTATGTACAGCAAGCACAGCATCATTTCCAGAATACTCATATATAACACATCAAATACTGTTCTTATTCACATTTTACTTTTATGAATCCAGTTTTTTATATCTTTAAATTTTTTCATGAGATGTTTACAATATACAGGCAACATTAGAAGGTAAGGGACACCATGAACTTATCACCCAGAATAAAAAATGTTAACATTTTGTCATGTATGCTTTAGATCTCTCTTCTCCTAAAGCAATTAATAAAACATTACAGATATAGTTAGATCCTCTTCACCCACTTTTTTTTTAATATTTAAAAAGGAGGGACTAGAAGTAACCAAGCTTCAGGTCTCTTTGAATTTTTAATAATCTATAACATATTTTTATTATCCTGGTTAAACCCTTAACCAATACAATCTATAAATTCCAAACTGCAGCAAAAACTTAATATCATTATATGAACTTATTTGTACCAAATAACCTTTAAAAAATACTATTAAAGCTATCCTCAAAAAGACTCTAAATGGATACCTTTGCCATCACCTATATTATTAGCATTTTGGTTCACAGTTTTCTTTTGTTTATTTTTAAGATTTTGTTTATTTATTTTTAGAGAGAGGGAAGGGAAGAATAAAGAGAGGAAGAGAAACATCAATGTGTCATTGCTTCTCACACCCCAGCTGGAGACCTGGCCACACCAGCTAGAGCCACAGTTGTTTTTAAATGACTCCTTAGGTTTTCACTGTCCAATACAATGAATAATAGCCACATGTGGTTACTGAGCACTTGCCATGTGCTAATTCAAACAAATATATATATGGCTATAAAATGCACACTGAATTTCAAATGTTTAATATAAAAACAATTTAATTTATTTTATATTATTCACATGTTAAAAATAATGTTTTGGCCCTGGCTGGTATGGCTAAGTGGACTGAGCTCCAGCCTGGGAACCAAAGGGTTGCAGGTTTGATTCCCAGTCAGGGCACATCCTGTGTTGCAGGTAGGGTCCCCAGTAGGGGGGCACTCGAGAAGCGACCACACACAGATGTTTCCCTGTCTCTCAAAACTATATAAATAAAATATTTTTTAAATATTGTTTTGGACATATTGGGTTAAATAAAATATATCATTAAAATTAATTTCCCCCTTTGTCTTTTTTTAATGTGGCTACTGTAAAATGTTAAATTACATGTGTGGCTTATAGTTGAAGCTCATGTTATAATTTCTGTTGCACAATGCTGTCCCAGATACATCAAAGTAGCACCAGAATAAGAACTACTATTTCAGAATCAAGACTTAGAAAAACATGTAAAGGTTGAAATGGTCAAAATGGTAGAGTTGTGGTTGTTAACCTAGGCAATTTAGAGGGAAGAATACTATTTCGGGAAACACAGGACTCCCACATTATCCTTCTACATCACCAGAGCACCCCAGATAAACTTTCTTTGTTTCATTTCACTTTCCTCATGTGTATGTGAAAAATTTTTCTCCTAAAGAAGTCAGTTATTGCCCCGACTGGTGTGGCTCAGTTGGCTGGGTCTCATTGTGCAAAGAGAAAGGTTGCAGATTCAATTCCCCGTCAAGGCACGTGACTGGGTTGTGGGTTTGGTCCCCAAACAGGGCACGTGTGAGAGGCAACCAGCAAATGTTTGTCTCTCACATCAATGTTTCTCTCCCTCGCTTTCCTCCCTCCTTTCACCTCTAAGATAAATAAATAAAATCTTATTTTAAGTAACTTAATTTTTTAAAGAAATTAATTATTTATTCAGTAACATAAATGGACTGAAACAGATCTAATACAATTGATTCATCCATTTAAGCATTTTTCTTAACTGGGATGAGAGACACAGTAGTAAATATGACTGTGGCTTGTTTTCTGATGTATATGGGGAAATCACATGCAAATAAAAAACGAGTTAGCAAATAATCCAAAAACTCATTTCAGAACACTGCTTTCAAGAAGTCATGTGAAAAAAGTCAGTAGTCAGTCTTTCCAGTCAAATCCACTTAGAATCAGTTTTTTATGAGTCTATAAATGCTGTAGACTCTGAGATTTATTTTAGGAGTGATAAATTAGTTATTTCCAATGTGTTCATTTTCTATGTAAATATTTTCAACTAAAGCATTTTGCAAAACACATATACTGTTACCAAGTACTTCACACAAGAAAATAAATGGCAATTGATGTCACTGCCATGGCTCTGAAAACACTAAGTGCTCAATATGGCTTTTAATATGTAATTAAGAAAAAAAAGTCAGTGATTTTTTTCCTTTTTTTTTTTCTTGAAGAAAAGCAAATGAGGATACCTTGCTATAACCATGGCAAAACAAATTCCAAATTGTTAAGTGTCCAGCACTTTTAATTAAATCTTCTGGTCCAGGAAAAGACACAAAGATCCAGGGTGTGTCTGGCCATAACAAAACAGTTGAATTGTTCCCCCAAAATTGAGTCAATCAGTTCAGGGGTTAAAAACAACCTTTCAGTACTGTCAACCTTCAGTTCATCCATTCACCAAAACACTGTCCACCATTATAAGCTACATCAATTTAAAGACATAATACACAACTGGTATCTGCCCTTCCATTCTAAATGATAGCTTTGCTGGATAGAGCAATCTTGGTTGTAGGTCTTTGGTTTTCATGACTTGGAATACTTCTTTCCAGCCCCTTCTTGCCTAGAAGGTCTCTTTTGAGAAATCTGCTGACAGTCTGATGGGAACTCCTTTGTAGGTGACTGTCCCCTTAGCTCTTGCTGCTTCTAGGATTCTCTCCTTCATTTTAATCTTGGCTTATGTAATTATGATGTGCCTTAGTGTGTTCCTTCTTGGGTCCAACTTCTTTGGGACTCTCTGTGCTTCCTGGATTTCCTGGAAGTCTATTTCCTTTGCCAGATTGGGGAACTTCTCCTTTATTATTTGTTCAAATAAGTTTTCCACTCATGGCTGTTCCTCTTCCCCTTCCTCTTCCCCTTCCCCTATAATTCAGATGTTGGAACGTTTAAAGATGTCCTGAATGTTCCTAAGCCTCTCATTTTTTTGAATTCTTGTTTCTTCATCCTTCTGTTTGGTTATTTTTTCCTCTTTCTGGTCCACTCCTTTGATTTGAGTCCCAGTTTCCTTTCCATCACTATTGGTTTCCTGTGCATTGCCATTCATTTCAATTAGTTTAGCCTTCATATGTTCCTCTAATTTGTGACTAAAATCGACCAGTTCTGTGAGCATCCTGATCACCAGTGTTTTTGAACTATGCATCTGAAAGTTTGTCTATTTCTTGGTCGCTTAGAGTTATGGGCTCTGGGGCTTTGAGTTGTTCTTCTTGAGCCATAATGTTTTGGTCTGTTCGTGCCTGTTAAGTATGAGGAGCACAGCCTTAGGTGTTCACCAGGGCGGGGCCCCCCAAGTCGCTGGTTGTGACACTGTATGTGGGGGCATGGTTAGAGAGGGGCCACCCAGGTCACTGGTTTGTGATGCTGTATGTGGGGGCGCGGTCAGAGAGGGACAATAGCGATCCCCTTTGCCGCTTCCCACCACTGGGGCCTGCACGGTCTGTCTCACTGCTCACTCCTTCACCAGTTTATCTGCGCTCGAATGTGTGACCGTGGTCAGCCCTCAGTGAGTCCACCGCCTTGAGCTCTCAGTGGGTCCGCCCACTGCTTCTCCACACCTAGGATCTGCCCATGGCTGCCTGTGTGCCTGGGTCTCGAGCCCGGGTCAGTTTGGTGGATCTTTCCTGCCCAACCCCACTCTGCTGCTGGCTCTGCCCCTCTTACTGGTTTGGCTGAAGGGTTTACTGTTGTCAGACTTCCATATAGTTCAATTTTCTGTGGTTTGGGTGTGTTTTTGTTGCTAAAACTTTGTTGTTTTTAAACTTGGTTGTGTGAGAAGGAGAAGTGTTTCCACCTATGCCTCCATCTTGGAGGAAGTCTTAAAAGCATTTTTTAAAAATATTTTATTTATTTATCTTTAGAGGGGAAGGGAAGGAGAGAGGGAGAGAAATATCAATGTATGGTTGACTCTCATGCATCCCCTGTTGGGAACTAGCCTGCAACCCAGGCTTGTGCCCTGTCTGGGAATAGAACCGCAATCTTCTGGTTTGCAGGCCCACGCTCAATCCTCTGAGCTACACCAGCCAGGGTTCCATTTCTTATATAAATTTCCTAAACTGCTTTCACTTTAAATGTCTAGTGAATTTCTAAATTTTTTCATTCACGTGAAGTTATCAGGTACTTTCGTCCCCCAAGACTGCCTCATTCTATTTAAAATGTAGGAATATAATGCATAACTTATAAAATTCTTAAAGTTTTCCTTTCTTCCCTCCAAACAACATCAACATTTAACCTTTCCCTTAAATATGTTCTCTTTTGCTGAATATTAAAATAACATCAAAGTCAAAAATTAAACTACTTATTCTGAGTGAAGCCAGTAAGTACTTCAACCTTTGAAGAAATTCTAAGTGGAGCAAGAAAAAAACTTAGCAATGTTTCATCTATTAACATTTATACTGAAACCTACTTAAATAAGTAAGTTATATGGCTGTTTCAATTTCTGGAAAGTATTGGTTTATCTGAGAAATACAAATTTTCTCTTTGCCCTTCTAGAAAAAATATGCTTCAAGTGTCACTGGGTATTTTCTTATGTTTTATACCACTGAAATTTAATAATAGAACTGTGAAAGAAAGGAAAAAGAAAGGAGAAGAGGGAAATGAGGAGGAGAGGAGAGAAAGAGGATTTATCACAGGTTCAAGGTTTAAACTTCTTTAAGGCAGGTATCAGTAAAATAAAACAAGAATATTTTATTTTCCAAATGAAACTTTTCATATAGTTTCAGACAGATCACTCTAAAACAAAATGCATCATAAGTTTAAGGGAAAACGTATGGCATGATAGAAAAAGCTTCAACTGCCCAGATAAGGCATTGCCTTTTCCTCTCCGGCTATGAAAGCCTTAGATGGTGTCTTCTTCCAGTACAAGGCTGTTTCTTCTGCATCGAACACCTGTTGTTTAGTGTAGCCACCACCTTCAGGGATCATCTTAGGTAGAATTCCGGATGACTTGCTGCTGATTCGCCTTGCACTTGGATGTTATGGAGAAAGAAGGCTTCTCTCCTTTAAACCTCATGAGCCAACCTCAGCCAGCCACAGACTTTTCTTCGGCAGCTTCCTTACCTCTGACAGCCCTCATAGAATTGGAGAGAGTTAGGAGCTGCTCTGGATTAGGCTATAGCTTAAGGGAATGTTGTGGCTGGTGTGATCTTCTATCCAGAGTACTAAAACTCTCCAAGTCGGCCATCAAGCTGTTTTGCTTTCTTATCATTCATGTGTTTACTGGAGTATCACTATTAAGTTCCTTCAAGAACCTTCCCTTTGCATTCACAACTTGGCTAACTTTGGTGCGAGAACTCTATCTTTTGGGTTCTCTCAGCTTTCACCATGCCTGCCTCACTAAGCTTCAACATTTCTAACTTTTGGTTTAAAGTAGGAGATTCATGACTTCCTTTCAGCTGAATATTTAGAGGCCACTATAGAGTTATTAACTGGCCTAATTTATTTTTTTAAGATTTTATTTTTTTTATGACTAGAGAGAAGGGGAAGGAGAAAGACAGGGAGAGAATTCTCCCTCAATGCGTGGTTGCCTCTCACACATCACAGAACAGGGGACCTGGCCTACAACCCATGCATGTGCCCTGACTGGGAATGGAACCAGTGGCCCTTTGGTTCCTAGGCCGGCACTTAATCCACTAAGCCACACCAGCCAGGGCTAACTGGCCTAAATTTAATACTGTTGTGTCTAAGGATGTCCAAGAAGAGGGAAAAAAGCAAGGAATCGGCTAGCTGACGGAGACATCATAACACATACAACGTTTATCAATTAAGTTTGCCATCTTATATGGGTGTGGTTCATGGCACCCCAAAATAACTAACAGTAATATCAAAGATTACTGATCATAGATCACCATAACAAATATAATAATAATGAAAAAGTATGAAATATTGGGAGAATTACAAATGCTATTGAAAAATAGCACCCAAAGACTTGCTTAATGCAGGGCTATCACAAACCTTCAATTTGGGGTGAAAACCGCAGTTATCTACAAAGCATAATAAAGTGAAGCACAATAAAAAGAGGTATGCCTGTCCCATTAGACAGTTAAAGCATAAAAATTCTCACTGTGATCACACTGCACAAACTATTGTCTTTAAGTGTCTCTGCTGTATTCAGCTATATGGAAAGCTGTTTCTTGGATGTGTGGTTCGAACAGGACAGGCTTGCTTTCAAGCTGAGATTCTGCCGTATTTTTCAGACTGTAAGATGCACCTTCCCCTGCCCCAAATTTGGGAGGAATAATGGTTGATAATGCTGCAGTTGAGTTCTGTTTACATTGGTGAAATATTATGTTATTTATGCTATTAAGTATTTCGCCACATTTTTTGCTTCAAATTTTTTTTCCTATTTTCCTCCTCTAAAACCTAGGTGCGTCTTACAGTACAAAAAATATGGTAACTTTTTTAAAAGACTATTTCTTTGGTACTAACCATAGGCACATGTCACTATGAGTGAAAGTTCAAACTGGACATATCAGAGCAGAATGAATCACACAAAATGCTGTCCAGTTTCATTAAAGATTTTGTCAAGTCCCTGGAGAATTTCTAAAAAGGAAAGCAGGGTGGGGAGAGAATTACACAAAGCAAGTCATGAAAAATTAATAGTCAACTTTACAATCTGAAATTTGACCTCGATACAGATTCTATGAAGTTTACAATAAATTGACTGAATAGTTTCTCAGCCATGCCAAAAATTATAAGACCTATTTATACTTTTTAGCTGATTAGTGGGGAAAAAAGCAATTAATCAAGTTCTCTAATTATCAAGAATTAATGATAGTTAAGACACTTTGTTTTAGAGATCCCTATTTATTTTAATTTTGATAGCACTGGGGTGTAAAGGAGCAAACAGCATACATTCTAATAGAAAAATGAATACTGGCCCTGGCTGGTGTAGCTCAGTGGATTGAGCACAGGCCTGTGAACCAGACGATCGCAGTTCGATTCCCAGTCAGGGCATATGCCTGCCTGGGTTACAGGCCAGTTCCCAGCAGGGGACCCACGAGATGCAACCATACATTGATATTTTCTCTCCCTCTCTCCTTCCCTTCCCCTCTAAAGATAAGTAAATAAAATCTTTTAAAAAATAAAAATTAAAAATTAAAAAAAATTTTAAACGAATACTGTAGAAGATTTCATTTTTTACAGTTTAAAAAAAGTTTGTTCTAATCTTTCACATAAAAATCTCAAAGACTTCCCAAAAGCATCATTCGCCCTTCAACTCCTACTTCCACTCCACTTTCCTCACCCCTCACTCACACACTTTATTAGCACCCATGGCTAAGTTACCGTAACGTTATGGAACAGCAATTGGGATCCTGCTCCCTGCTACCACCCTCTGGGCAGAATTCTAAAGGCAAGGTTTTGGTGATAAAGGAAAGGAGCTTTTATTCAAAAGCTTCACAATTTTGGAATAACAGATTTCCAAATGTATTAGTCACTTAAACCTAGAGATTAAGGCTCCAGTCTTTAACACCTGAGTTCTCCTATCATTTCCCCCTATTAGTTTTAAGTTACCTATTCTATAGGGTTAGTTTACAAGCTAAGAAAACACAAGATACAAAAGCTACACAATTCTGGAAGAATGGCAGGCTTCTGCCTCAGAGGTCATGCCCTCTGGAATACCCAAAGAATATCCCTGCCACCCTCTGCCACACCTACCTGACCCTGACCCTGACCCTAGACCCTAGACCCAGACCCTAGGAACTCCCAAGTTCCTTCCCATCCAAAATATCCTCCGTTGGGAGACATGGGCAGTTGCACCATGATCATCTAGGCATCCTCAAGGAAGAAGAAAGAGCCAGAGAGCTAGAGCCCACCAGACTGAGAGCCCACCAGAGCCCTTCTTTTATATCAAATCTTCTCAGCCATAATTCCATATACTCTGGAGGCATTCAGTTTCTCAGCCAATCCCACCCGAGGCTTTTACCAGTGCCTGGGCAAACTCCTGCTATGGCTCCTCCCTACTTATCCTCAGTGATCTGATCAGATCTCCCCCTATCAGTGAGAGGAAGCATATTGCAATGCTAGGGGAACACACTCTGGAGTGTGAGCTAAGTTCAAAATTTGGCTCTACCATTTCCTAACTAAGTGATTTGTGGCAAGTTACTGAACCTTTCTGTGCCTCCATTTCCCCACCATTATAAAATGGAGATAATAACACCTATTTCATAGGATTATTATAAAGATTAAATTCATGTAGAATTAGTGCTTGGGTAAGTATTAAGTACAAAATAAAAATTTTAATGTAAGATAAGTGATTTGTTCCAAGGCCTACTCCATATTAGAAAAATTGAAGACATTTAGAAATTCTCATTCCTTATGATCTAATTACCAGACCATGCAAACTCTTAATACGAAAAAATCTCAAGAGAGGTGGTGAGGTTTCTGCCCCTTGATTTTACTGGCAAGTTATAGACCAAGAGTTTTTCTAAATTGCAGGTTCACAGAGGACAAGAAACCTATTAATCCTCTGAAATTGTACAAAATTTTGAGGTGGTAAGATACCATTATTTCTCCTGTCTTTGGGGGGGGGAGTCTTCCCTAAATTTCCACTACTGCAGCCCTATTTTTCCATTCTCCTTTACAAACACCCTCCCAAAAGGTGCTATATTGACTTTTTCAAATTATCCTTTCAAACCCACCCAAACATTCCACTGAAACTAATCTTGTCAAGGTCGCCTCTGACCTCCACAATGCTAAATCCAATAATCAATTACAGGTCCTATTGTGACCTGAATTCAGGAGATTTTTGACACACTCATCTCCCCCATCTTGCTCGACACATTTTTCTCACTTGGTTTCCAGTTGCCATCTATAATCATCTACAGTGTCTTGGTTTTCTTTTTGCTCATCTCTTCTAAGTGGGTTTTGTTGCTGATTGTTCTTCTCTCAGACTTTTTAATACCCCAGGGTGGACCCTAAATCCAATGACAGACAGATAGAGATGAGTCAAAAGGAGGAGATGTGAAGACAGAAGCAGAGGCTGGAGTGATATGTCTACAAGCCAAAGCATACCACAAGGACTGCTGGCAGCCACAAGAAGCCAGGAGCGAAGCATGGAATGGATTCTCCCCTAGGGCCTCCAGAAGAAGACAATCAGCCAACACCCTCACCTTCCGGCCCTCCAGACTGGGAAGGAATATTCGTCTGCTGTTTTAAGTCACACAGGCTGCAGTACTACATTAAGGCAGGCCCAAGAAACTAACACACCACGCTTCCCCTTGTGAGTCCTGCTCTGACTTGTGTCTTCCTTGCTCCCACCTTTGGGCTGGCTAGTTCTCCGTACCTGGAATGCTCAAGTCCCAAAACTCCATATGGCTAATTGTATCATCCCCTCTATGAAACCGATCCTTACTCCCCTCTATTTAAATCACAACAACCACCATCCTTTCCTTCCATACTCTTTTTTCCATAGCACTTATCACATTCTAATATACTGCATAACGTTCTTATTTATTATGTTTATTGTTTGCTGACACCTCTAGAATATAAGCTTCACAGAGGCAGGGTATTTAGATCCTTCCTTCCTTCCTTCCTTCCTTCCTTCCTTCCTTCCTTCCTTCCTTTCAATTTTGTTCACTGATATATCTGAAACTTCTATAACTCTACCCGTCAAAAAACAGACATTCAACAAACATATGCTGAATAAATTTGTTGAATGAATATGTACATGTCTTTTTCTGGAAAGAGTCCACAGTTCTACCAAAAAAAGCTTCTAAATCTTTGATCTAAATCTTTAAGTGGCTAAGAAAACTGGATTCTAAAATTGTCTTAAAAGACCCCAGCCCTAAAAAATAAAAGCAAACAAAAAACAACACTCAACACCATGACTTAATATCTTACATCTTATAAACAGCATATATCTTAAGTTTAAATTCTGTACTACCAAAACCAAATTGTACAAAAAAATGACACTCCATTTCAAGTTAGTGGCTTGAGAAGCACCTTCACCCACTTCTCACAGGAGCTTCTGCACTAAAGGGTTATCCCTGGCCTGAACTAATGTTTTTCTACAGCTAAAGCAATAAAGAAAAGTAGGCATCTGTGTGAAGCATTCACATAAGCCAACGGAGTTTCACAAACCTCAAGAACATTGTCAAATACTTTTCTCTACCTGGCTAAAATACTATGCAAAGTAGAACCAAAGCAAACCATAAGCTGTCTAGTGTCTATCATTTATATGGAGTAAACAGATGTTTGCTCAAAATGCAACCTCACTGTTTATGAAGTCTGGAGAAACCATTGTAGAATGGGTGTCATCTGCATCTACAGCTTTAGTATGAACTAGAAGGCATAACAATGGAAGCAGTCAAGCACAGCAAAACTTGTTAGTGGATTCTGATAATAGCAGAGAGGCAACCGCTGCCTTCCTTATTATTGCTGCAACATATTTCACAGTTAATACTAAACAGGTCTAGTTGAAAACAATCACATGAAGCACCAGAATTTGGTATATAATTTATTCAAACATACATTCTTCAGACATACCTTTTATATCAAATAAAAACCGTTACAGATGAAAATTTGCACATCTGCCACCATGGAATCTTTCTTGTTCCATCAGCAAATTGATTAGCAACACAATCAAGTCCCAGCCCTTACCTTTTCTGGTTCCTCTCCCCACTTCACCAGTTCAGTAATTTCAAGGAAATAAAATATACCAAACACTCTGAAGAGAAAGGCATTTTGAACACTACTAATTTATATTCTCAGCAAGAGGTTTTGCCTTAAGCCGTTTTTTAACTAGTGGTACAATTTTCTTCTCAGGACACAGCATTTCACCCAATCCCAAACCTGACCTCTCTTTATCACCTGCACCATTCCCACCCTGTCCAAGCCCCCATCGTGTCTCGCCTGGAACCCTACAAATAAACAGCCTCCTCACTAGTCCCCCTGCTTTCACTCTGAATGGCAGCAGCCTAACTTTTACACAGCAGCCAGAGGGAAGGAGAAAATTAGATCCTGTCATACCCCTGATCAAAACCTTCCCATTAGACTTAGAATAACAGCCAGAGGCCTTACTGTGCTCTACCAGGACCTGTGAGACCTGGCCCCTGACTCTTGCTCTGACCTCACATCCCACCCTTTTCCAGAGCTGTTCACTGTTTCTTGACCATACCAATAGGCTCCCACCTCGAGATTCTTGTATTTTGTTCCCTCTGTCTGGAATGCTCTATCCCCATATCACTGCATAGTTCCTTACCAAGGCCTTACTCAAATGCCACCTCTTCTGAGAAGCAGTCCCTAAATGCCCTGCTTAAAACTGTATTCCCCATACATCCCCCGCAACAGTGTCTCCCCTGACTAAGCAATACAGTGACTTCACTTTACAATGCTTAATTGAATAAGTATAGAGGCATATTTTCCTTGAAAAATTGAAATCTGGACAAAAACAAATGTTATTTTATAGGCCACTCACTATGAAGTTAAACACAATGTATCTTAATAATAAATATATGCTTTATGTATGATTTTACTCTATTGTTATTGATTTAAAGTATTAAAAAGATGTGTTATATGTAAAAGAAAGTTTATAGTAGCATTACTAGGTATGTAGGAAAAAGAATAATGAAAATAACCTAAATGCCCAGTAATATGAAAATACTTATGTCAAGAAATATATACATTTTAGGCCCTGGCTGGTGTAATTCAGTGGATTGAGTGCAGGCCTGAGAACCAAAGGGTCACCAGTTCAATTTCCAGTGAGGGTATGTGCCTGGGCTGCAGGCCAGGTCCCGAATAGCAGGTGCATGAGAGGCAACCCCACATTAATGTTTTTTCTCCCTCTCTCTTTCCCTTCCCCTCTCTATAAAAATAAATAAATAAAATCTTTAAATATATATATATATATATATATATATATATATATATACACACATTTTTAAAATATCGTACCATAATACAACCATAATAAATAATAAGTACATAAAAGCAGAAAACTGTTCAGGAGATATTAAATTTTTTAAAGGAAAAAGAATTACAATGAAAAATAAGTTCAACCTTTACAATGCTCAAATATTGATTTACTAGTCAGGTGACACGTGCCTGACCCACCCTGGCAGATGAGGGTTCAAGAGCAAACAAGACTAGTCCCTGAGCTTCCTGAGCTACCAGGGCTGAGCATGCAATTACAGTGCAGTGTGGTAACAGATGTCTTGGGACAGCACAGGAGCCACAGAAGAACACTGCTGGGTATGACCCTGACTGAGCACAGGCTGTCCAGATGAAATGATGCCTAAACTAAGACCTGAAGAATAAACAGAAGATAGGGACGGGAGGGAGGGAGAAATAAACAAGTTGGAAACAGTGAGTATTTGGGATGAGAGGCAAAAGAAGAGATGAAACTGAATCATACATAAACTATAACTTATTTTTATCCTCACCCAAGAACATTTTTTTCATTACTTTTAAAGATGGGGAGAAGAGAGAGAGAGAGAGACATCAAATGTAAGAGAGAAACATCAATTGGTTGTCTTCCCGTACATGCCCCCGACTGGGGATGGAACCCACAACCTGGATATGTACCTGTGCCCTGACTGGGAGTCGAACCTGTGACCTTTCAGGTACGCAACAATGCTCCAACCAACTAATCCACATCAGCTGGGGCTTTATGATTTTTTTTTAACTAAAATAACTTCTAGATTTGGTAGTAGATTTTCAATTTTTTATTTTTTATGAAATATGATACTAACTAAAAGCTAACAGTGAAACTTCACCAAGATTTCTAAAAGCCTGTTTTGTCCTGTGGCTACTTCTCTTTCCTTCAGTCTGTCCCACTTTCCTACCAAATACAGGGAGGGACAGGAAGGAACTTCAACACAGCATCCTTCCCAGGACCGGCCAGCATACCTCCTATCCTTATATTACAAACTGGGAGCCCAAAGTACTCACACCTCTACAGTCTGACTGCCCTGCTACTTTATTACTTTTCTCCCCATCCCTTTCAGATGCCTACAGGAATTCTGTGCTTAGCATTCCGAGCCTCTACCATTTGGTCCACCTAACTTATCTTACCATATTCCTCCCCACAGATTCTTCACTCCAGCTAGACCCTCTTTATTTGACCCTTTACATACCACACTCATTCTTGCCTCAGGCTGACCCCTGCTTGGACTGTCCTAACTTGCTCCCTCAGTTCCTATTCAAACAGTACCCACTCTCCAAGACCTACTCTTAGCTTCTCAATGAATCCTTAGTCAATTTCTCTAATCCACAATAATCTCAAGTTAACCTGAATTTGAACTATATTTATTTGTTCTGCTAAACAATGTGTACTTACATTGTCTGTTTATAGTCCATTTTTGTTCTAGAAATATTTAAATGTTATATCTTTGCAAGGCTTGCCTCCTAGTTGTGATGCCAAAGGTAATAACTTTTATTTCTTTTATATCCCACTTATATTGATATTAAACTGGGACAACACAAATCCAACACCTGTTGGCTGTCTAACATATCCCGGGTGGAAGGGTAAGTCAGGTAGGATTCAGTGCTGGCTGCTTCTCTCTGAAACTAGAGGTTTAAGCACCATGATCAGATTGAACTTACATGCTTTTTGGGACAGGCAATGGGGCATATACACTGATAATGCCAGATACTTAAAGGAACAACAAAAAAAAAACCCAAATAAAAGATTTATTTATTATTCCAAATGCAGGCAAACACCACCATATTGCAAGACTCCCCATCTCCGTGTACATTATCTAACAAATAATACAAATAAATAGTAAATTTATTTGACAAATGAATAAACTTAATGTCAGTAAGAGATATGGAGGCAATAAGTATAACTAACAGCTTAGATTTTAATTAATAAAGCCCCAAGGTAACCCTTGTGATTTTTAATTGCTAATGTGTTTTTTTTTTTAATTTACTGATTTTGGAAGGAGAAAGGGGGGAGGCGGCAGGGGAAAGAGAGAGAGGGAAACACTACTCTATTGTTCCACTTATTTAGGCATTCACTGATTTTCTTATGTACCCTGACCAAGGACTGAACCCACAACCTTGGCAATAAAGGAATGATGCTCTAACCAACTGAGCTACCTGGCCAGAGTCTAATGTATGTATTTTTAAACAAGTGCTTCAAATTCTCCACACAGAGATATCTCAATTTTTCTGAAAATTAAGTACGCCACTTTCCAGGAAGAAAAAAGGTCAGGATTTACTTCTTATTTAGAGAGGGAAAAATGTTGGCAGGAGAGAATGATTTGAAAAACCAAATATTGCGTCACGGTCCCCCTGCCCCCCAATGGAGAACAAACATGCAACTCAGATCAGCACCTAATTTACTTGTAGCATATGTCTAAAAAAAAAAAAACATCTAAAGGTTCCCATGGCAGAGAAGGTCAAGGTCAATGCTAAGTCCTTCTGGTACAGGACTACTCTTTATTTGAAGAAAGCTCTTTTTCCAAAGTGGCTCAGCAAAAATGAACAAAATTATTTTTATATAAGCTCTGAGAGAATGTTCTTATTTAAAGTAAACAATACGCCCTGGCTGGTGTAGCTCAGTGGATTGAGCATGGGCCTGTGAAGCAAAGGGTGGCCGGTTCAATTCCCAGTCAGGGCACATGCCTGGGTTGCAGGCCAGGTCCCCAGTGGGAGACACGTGAGAGGCAACCACACATTGATGTTTCTCTCCCTCTCTTTCTCCTTCCCTTCCCCTCTCTCTAAAAATAAATAAATAAACTATAAAAAATAAAGTAAACAATACATACAGAAAGTATTTCAGGTTCAATAGAATACAAGGTTCGGGTGCCCAACCTCTTCCAAGAAGAGATTTACCTGCCTAGAAACCATTAATGACATGGAAAACCTCACCCATTACAGCGGGCCACACATCCACAATAAATATAGCTGCCTGAAGGTGCGCTGAAAGAACACATTTGTTAACAAAGAAGTAAACATATCTTGTGTTTTAACTCTGTGAGTGCATGTAAGTGTCCAGGGTGTATGCACACCTCTCACCCCGGGCTGTAGGAGCATATTTCTACTTCTATTACAGTTCTTTTCAGACTGTATTAGAGTTTTTATTCGTATCTGTTTCCCTTTTTTGGCCAAGAACTCTGTAAGAGCAGGGACATGTCTTACTCATCTTACTCACCTAGAACAGTGCCCTGCAAGAAACACTAAAAAAAATTACTGCCAAATGAATGGACAAGCCCATTGTATCATTTGGACACTCCCTTACTAACAGCCAACTGCCCAGAGAAAAGAAGACTTAGATGAGACCAGCCTCCCAGAAGCTATGGCCTAAAATTATAGATCACTTCCATAATAATTATGTTCCACTTATTAATCAACTTGTCTATTTCTTTTAAACAAAACAAGACTGAGCTTTCCATTTCATAATTAGTATAGGGACATGGAAAGTATGATGCTTCTGAAATCTCTTTGTTTCAAACTAAACACATCACTCCTGGACATCCATGAAACTATACAAGAACAGGAAGCATACTGTATTTGAGAAGAAAAAGACATTAGTTTCAACCTATAGTTTTCTAAAAATCAAGCAAAACAAAAAATAGGAAGAAAAAAAACTTTGTTAGAAACCCTTTAAGGATAAATAAAGCACATCAACACTATAAACTTACAACCCTCTCTCAGAATGTATCATAAACAGAACAGGTGAAGCTTAGCAGAAAAAGATAAATTAGAAGGGCAACTTCTTCATGTAATTAAGCACAAATTTTATCTTTTCATACCCATAAGTTTATAATTAAAAGAGTCCCACATGTGTAACTTTTTCTATGCATCCAAGAACAAACATTAGTTCAGTAATTCAGAGCAAATCAGATAGTCAAAAGCACAACAGGTTTATCTCACATCTCTCAAATATACTTTTAACTATGCATTTGGATAATTTCACAGTCATCCATTACTCTATGGACCCTCTTAAATATCAACTGAAACAGAGAATTTCAAATACTTACCTCTAATTCAGTGTAATATAAACAATAGGTCTTCTGTCCAAAATTACATCAAATGGCCAGAGTTTCTTTTCCAGTAATACCATGAGAGGACCCTGAAGCCCTCCCCAAAATCATCTCTGTAAGAGGGTCCCTCAGTAACTGTGACATGGTACCACAGATGCACATACAGTTACTCCTAGACAATCACCTCCTAAGAGCAGACAGACCACTATCACTTATCTAAAATGAAGCCAAACTTCAAAAATGCAGCTATGCCAACTCAGTGTCATTGGCATTTCCAGGTGTCACATATGAACTCAAAATAGGTCAAACTCCTCTCTCCTAGGTACTTTAGCAACACTCAATTCTTTAGCAAGCCCCCATATGTTAGATTATTTTTAGTGATGTCTTACACCTAATATTTCTGCCAATTTTACATTTTTAAAAAGTTATTATGAATGGGGGGAAGAGAGTACATCAAAGAAGCATGAGCCTATTTTTATACTGGGATCTTAAACTGAATCATTTCAGGCACGTGCACAGACAGGGCGGCTGAAGCCTACCTTGATGACAGCTATGTCAAAGGCCTCAGTTTCCAAAGATCATAAATCACTATAGTAAGCACATCAACATCATGTGGTACTCTGTAACCATTTTTGCAACCTTAACATTTCTACCCTCTACAGTCCCTCAATATCCTCAAAAGATATTTTGACCTCAAAACCAGCCCCACATCAACGAGGCTGGCAACCAGCATCCTAGAAAACTACAAGGCAAGAACCAAGCAAAGTGGAACTGGGAGACGCAAGGACTTTGTCAGCACCTGTATTCTTCTGAGAGAATGATACACATATGGCCACTTCCTCCAGAATTTGATTTTTAATAGGAGAAATTACTCCAAATATGCAAATCAAATAAGAAAAAATTATATGAACACATCATGGGGAATGCCACGTACCCAAACAACTACCCCCTAATTCAGGACAGTTTAAAAAAAAAGACCCATACTAACTATTTTTATTACAGATTAATCTTTGACTCCCAGAAAGCAAAAAAGCCTCAGAGATTCGTTCCTAAATAAGCAATGTGAGAGCAAAATGGCCTGAAATCTAGCTCCCTCCATATCTTCCTATGAAGAGTTCCTGGGCAAGCTCTGGCTGCTGTCAGTGCACTGAGTGCCGGCCTGAAAACCAATAGGTCTGGGGTTCACGTCCCAGTCAGGACACATGCCTGGGGTGAGAGCCAGGTCCCATTGGGGGGTAGGAGACAACTGGTAGACGTTTCTTCCCTCTTTTTCTCCCTCCCTTCTCCTCTCTCTAAAAAATGAATGAATTCTTAAGATTTCCTGGACCTCATGATTGAGGTGGCAAAAAAAACTGCTACCTGTCTTCATTCCTAACTTAAACAAAGACCAACTAATGTCACCCCCATGGCATTCTGCCACAAAGAAAAGTATGTGCACAGATTTCTAGGATTAAAAATTTGCTGAATCTGTTAAAAGAGAAGAAAAAGACCACACATTTTCACTGTCATAAAAATGTCTCTTTGTACAGGAACTAGCATAAAGGACACATGGACAACACGTAAGGGGGGTGGAAAGGAGAGGGAGGTGGGGAGCATGGGGGGTGGGCTGGGAAGGGAGTAAAAGAAAGAATACTGTAGTTGAAAATAATTTAAAAATAAATTAATTTTTTAAAAAATGTCTCTTTGATGTCTTGTCTCATAAAGTAAAACCAAGTCTTTATTTTATGACAAAACACCTAAGAACAAGATGGCAGTACTCTACTACAGCTGAACATTTACTGAGCACTTGGTAATATCTGCATAGAAATATCTGGAACACATACATACACCTGCATGCAATGTTCGTGTAAGAAACACATCAAGAATACAGTGGATTTCTCTAGGTGACATTACAGAGGTTAACTATGACTAGATTAAGGGCTGATGGCTACAATAATCCTGACTTCCTGAGAAAAACATAACTAAAGTACCTCGGGTCTGTTGAGCAGGTTTGTATTTTCAAAGTCTTTCCAGATCTATTTTTTTCACTTCAGTTTATGTATTACAGTCCCCATCTGACAGCTAAGGAAGCAGGGCACTGCATCACACTTCAAACCCATGGTACAGGCAGAATCAGGATCCAGGTCTTCTCATGCTAAACAGGAGACATACATCGAGTTTATTTATAATGTTCGTATGCTATCATGGTTCAGGACATTTTGGTGAAGGAAAAAACATGAATTATGCAGTACATACATAGTATGCTTAAAAGACCCCGTGATTCTATCAAATCAGCATCACATCTCTTAGCAAAATATTGTTTCTAGAGTTATACTGTTCCCCCCTAAGTCACATAGTTCTCATATCTCAACTCAAATACATATATATGCAAGAATTTTATTTTGGTATTTTTTAAGGCAGTATCTTTAAGCCAAGAAACAACCCTCAAGTGGAAATGGAAAGAGCTACAAGCTGATCTAAATGCTATAGTCAAGCCACTCACCCTAAGCACTCATGCCACTGACCGAAGTGTTGGTCAGCATCATCTTCAATCTCCCTATGAACAGCTAAACGAAAAAAAAATCTAATTAAAAGCCCAAGGAAAAATCTGCTTTAATTAAAACTATAGCCAAAGGCCAAGGGACTCTACAGTAGTAAAAAAAAACAAAAACATGAAAAAATTGAAACAAGAAAAGAGATGTCAATGGGAAAAAAAGAGGAGACACTGTAATTTACAGGACTAAAACTGAACCAATAAAAAATATATTTCCACCCTGGCTGGTGTAGCTCAGTGGATTGAGCACGGGCCTGCAAACCAGACAATCGCGGTTTGATTCCCAGTCAGGGCACATACTGGGGTTGCAGGCCGGTTCCCTGCAGGCCAGTTCCCAGCAGGGGACGCATGAGAAGGCAACCATACATTGATATTTCTCTCCCTCTCTCCTTCCCTTCCCCTCTAAAGATAAATAAAATATTTTATATATATTTCTAGAGGAAAAGAGGAAGGATTCACAGGAACAAGTATAAAGGACACATGGACAAAAATGAACAGGGGTGGAAATGGGAGGGAGGTAGAGAGCAATGGGGGGATGGGCTGGGATGGGAGCAAAAGACAGAAAACTGTACTTGAACAACAATTAAATTAAAAAATAAGTAAAAAAATCACACACACACACACAAACATATATATATTTCCAAACAGAAATATTGGGTTGGCCAAAAAGTCCAACTATTTGTTTTCCATAAAATAGAGACGCATTTTTCATTTTCACCAATAACGTTACTGATTTGGCTATCTTGAGTATGTTGTCTATCTCCTGCATGGTACAATATTGATTGTTCTCAATTAATGTCTTGATTTGATTGCTATCAACTTCAACCGGTCTACCCAACCGTGGAGCTTTGTCCGGCAAGAAAGCTCCAGCATGAAACCTCTCACACAACTTTTGACATGTTTGATCAGTCACACCACATTCTCCAAACATTGTACAAATCTTTTTTTGCATTTCAGTTGTATTTTTACCTTCCTTGAATAATAAAGAATACTGTGAAAAAAATGTTGTATATTTTCTTCCATCTTCAATATTGAAATGGCTACACAAAAACTCACCAATTTTGATAAGCTTTTTTAAGGCATGCTGATATGACAGCTGGCATAATACAATTTAACAAAATTGTTTCAACTGAAGACAGTTTAGCACTACTATAGCCATTGTATGTAGCAGTAAGCAACCAATGAATGCATTGTACGGAGGGGAAAAAACTTTTTAGCAAACTCAATAGTATAAAAAGATGAAGAAATAATGGAAGGGAGTTAAAAGAGAGTCACAATTTTAAGAATATTTTACTAAGAATAGTAAACTAAATGTTTGAAGTATTATTTTATAAAATCAAAAGGAAAGAATGAGACATTTGGTTCTATCAAGAGCAAAAGAAAACCATCTGGGCCTCTGCCAACATGTTTTCCCAAGTGGAACAACCATACAGATGAGGGTCCCAGACTTGGCCAGTAATAGACCTTGGCCAGGAGCTGCTGGGGACCCTATTAGAAGGGAGCCAATGCTGGAGGGACTGTAAGAGCTTACTCAAAAACTCAGTCTAACAAATCACCAATAAGCTTTTCTCCACACTAAAATATCTATGTGAATCACAAAAGAAACGGCACAGACCAGATCATCATTACTGTCTGTAAGGTGAAACAATGTAATCATAGCATAAACACACGCACCCCTTTAACAGATACTAAGAAATCTCTGAAATAAAAAATTACCAGAGTGACTAACAAAGGAGTTGAATAACCCATCTTAAAAAAAAAAAAACTGACTACCTTTAAACACTTAACACATTTTTTAAATCTTTTTACCTCAGAAGCCTTTTTACTTCTAATTTCGTAATTAAAATTTTTCAGAGAAAGTTGAAAAGATTGTATCACCTCTAGCAGTTGAAATCAGTTTCAAGTATAAGTTATTTAAAAGAAATCACTCCCCAACAGTATCAAAGCACTGAGATTCCAAAGCAGTTGTCATGCATAATTCCATTTCAGAACCTAGCTAGCCTAACTGCAACAGGTAAGAGAGGCCTACGGACTGGAATACTAGCAGGAAAAACTGCATTTCCCATTTCATATCTTGGACCTAATAGGTTGATGAGCTTGAAAAAAAAAGAGAGGACCTAAGGCCCTGGCCAGGTAACTCAGCTGGTTACAGCATCATCCCAATACCCCAACGTTGCAGATTCGATCCCTAGCCAGGGCACATCTAAGAAGCAACCAATGAATGCATACTAAGTGGAAGAATAAATTGATGTCTCTGTTTCTCTCTCTCTCTCCCCCCTTCCCCCTCCCTGCCTCCACTTTCTCTCTAAAATCAGTAAAAAGATTTTTAAATACACCTAATGTTCAGCTTGATAGTCACCTACTACAAATAATAAAGCAAATGGTTAGCACTCAATTTTAAAATAAATCAGTAACATTCCTAAAATATATACTTTAAAAGGGTAAATTTTATGGTAAGCAACATCTCAGTAAAGCTTGGGGGGGACGGGAGTTAAATAAATAAATGGTACTTAGAAGTACTAGGTATAACATATAAACCACCTGACTTTATTACTGAGCAATCACACAATGTGTTTTTAAAATTCTGATATATAAAAAGAACCTCAACTTCACTCATGGTCAAAGAAATGCAAATTAAGATAAAATATTGTACACTCCTCACCTGTCAGGTTAGCAAAGATTAAGAATTTTCACAATATCCAGAGTTGATAAGGAGAAATGGAAATCTAACCCCTACAACACTCTTTGTACACTGGCACAACTTGGAGGGCAAGTTACTAACAGCTTTCAAAATTAAAAATGCATATACCTATTGATTCAGCAATCCCACTTCTAAGATGTTAATGTACAGATATGCCTATACAATTGTGCAGGTTCAAAGGATTTACAAAAAAGAATCAGAACCAATTTAAGTGTCCATCAACAGAAAATTAAAGTATACATCTACACAATGTCCCACTATGCAATTATTAAAAAAAGAAAAACAAAAACCTGAGGTATAACTACAGGTATTGGCTTGAAAAATAGGAGCTTGAAATACTAATAAAAATTCAAGATAGTATGTATGTATAGTGTGTACATATATGCTTATAGACTGTAGAAATGTAATTATAAGTATATATTAACTTTATAATTATAATTTGTATTTAACTTGAACACGTAAGGGTCTCAAAGTCATGCATACCATCGTGTCACATCTCCCCATGCTATGACCCCATCTGTCTTCCCAGTGCTCTGTAGTTCCAGCCAAACCAGTCTTCTTCCTTTGAGATCAGCCCAAAGGACTCCCCTTCAAAATGCTCTTACAATTTGATATGAACACTCACCAGCAACAGCTTCAAATATAAATTACCTAAGTTGAAAGGGATCTGCTACAGAACATTTTAAAAGAATTTAAAAAAAAAAAGAAATTGAAACAATTTAATAGTCTTCATTGTAGAAGCAGCAAAAGTTCTGTACTCACCATTTCCTAGGCTTTCCAACCTCTGTACCTTTGCTCCAATTTCCTACCTGAAATCCTCTTAGCTACTTATCACATGCCCAATCCTGCCAATCCTTCAAAACACAGGTTAAACACCTCCTCCTACACCAAATCTTCCCTAATGCCTCAGCCAGAACTAATTCTCTTTCTTAAACCACAGTATCATCATCTCTTGAGGCACTTTCCTCCACCTACCACTCAATTTGGTACATGTCCCAGTCCCATTACCTGACAAAATTTATCAAGGGCACAATCTGTCTTCGTCATTTTGTATGCCACATTTCATACATAAATTAAACTCATAGTTCACTAAAGCTTGTAAGAATGGCAAGAATATCCCTGGCTGGTGTGGCTCAGTGGGCGGAGTGCCAGCCTTGGAACGAAAGGGTGGCTGGTTAGATTCCCAGAGAGAGCATGTGCCTGGGATACTGGCCAGGACCCCAGTGGGGGGCGCACGACAAACAACCACACATCGATGTTTCCCTCTCTCCCACCTTTCCCCTCTCTCTAAAAATAAGCAAATACAATATATATTTTTTAATGGCAAGAATCTAAAAATAAAAAGCATAGGCTTTTCTTATGCATTTATTTTAACTGGTTAATATTTATATATGGCAAACAGTAGGAGAATAAAAGGTAAGGATCCCTCTGTCTCCACCCTCCTCCCCTGTGCCCTAGTACTGTATGTCTCCTTAAATGGCTATCATCACAATCAATGTCTTAACACAAGGTGAAGTCCATGGACACTGTAACTTTTATAACACATTCATAACTTTGGGTCTAAGTTGACCGAAATAATTTGTGGCATTTAAGAGTAACATTTATTTATGACAATTATACAATTACACACAGTATACTTGTGCAACTGAAGTGACCAAAGCAGATGTGGTCTCTACCCTTCTGGAGTTTACATAACAGCAATAAACCCAAAGCTGAAGAATCTGAGCACAACAGTCAGAAGCCTCTGTTCTAGCCTCCAAGTTAATCATCCCCGTTCTGTGGTCATATTCGTGTTTCAGACCGAGTATAATATAATCAGGCCTCAGCTTTGCTCCACTAACATAATCATATGCAATCATATTTGACCAGCTGCCTCTTATATAAGGCCCAGCTAGGGACCAAACCCAAAACCTAGGCATGTGCTCCAACAGGGGATCAAACCCACAATCTTTCACTTTGCTGAATGACACCCAACCAACTAAGCCACACCAGTTAGGGCAATGGCCAACTGTTTTTAGTTATTCCTCACAGACCATTAAACCAAGCTACTAGAGAGCTGAAGTTACACCAATAAAATGCATCTCTGTCTCCATCCTCTACCATAAGATCTCTAAAAGGGAATATTAATCTGATTGAGTCAGACTGACTGGACCTTCTTTTTAAGTATGAAGATTAAATGCAGATAGAAAATTACATAAATATATATATATATATATGAGGGTCTGCTATCTTTCTCTTGTTCATTTCTCTCAGACACACCCTAAAAGACTAATGTAATAAAGTATTGAAATTCCCTGCCTAGGGCTGCAAAGCTTAAGCAATACACTCCAAGTAGTTTCCTAGATAGCTATACACTGGTATTTTAGCCAAGGGCTCAATTAATAATAAAATAATACTTTGGGTTTCCCACTTGCCACTGTTCTATTTGTATATATAAAATCTCCTTCAGGAACATCATAATGAAGAAAAACAGCAAAGCTATGATATCCTGATCATTTATCAACAACCCAAAATGCATCATTACTCCAGGTTCTGTGCCATTCCCTTGGTACTTAATCATGTACTGTTTTGTAGCATTTCCTTTATTCATGGAATGGTAAAAATTTTACAATTGATAGGACTAATAGAGAATTTACACAAAACCTCTTGAGTTGACCTATTGGTCCTACCTATCTCCCGGTGGTTGAGTGTTACAGACAACAAAGAGAGGGAACGCAGTAGAAAGCTAGATCTCTTGATGATGGTAACTATAATAATAAATGTAGACTAATATCATCGAGCATGTACTATTTACCAGAGACATTTTAAGCAATTACTCTGATCCTCACAACAAACTTGTGACATGAGTACTATTATTATCTCCATTTTACAAGTGAGGAAAACTGAGACAAAGAAAGGTAAGGAATTTGCCTAAAGTCACAGAGTTAATGAGTAGCAGGCTGGGGATTGAGACTAGAGCTCTTAACTACTTTGTTCAAATAGTAGAAAAGTTAAAAGTGGACAAATACAGATTGATAAATTTTGCATCTCAGTTCCCAAAGGATATCCAAGAAGGGGGCCCTGGCTGGCGTGGCTTAGTGGATTAGGCACCAGACTGTGAAGTAAAAGGTCTCCAGTTCAATTCCCAGCCAGGGCACATCCAGCATTGTGGGCCAGGTCCCCAGTAGGGGGTGCACAAGAGGCAACCACACATAGATGTTTCTCTCCCTCTCTTTCTCCCTCCCTTCTCCTCTCTCTAAAAATAAATAAAATCTTTAAAAAATAAAAAAACAAAAGATATCCAAGGAAGTAGAGGGGCAACAGGGACCTGGATCTCAGGAGAGAAAAGAGGGCACTTTGGAAGACAATGCTGCCAAGGGAGAAGTTGAAGGACAGCATCAGGAAGAACACCAATGTTTAAAGTTACTATGGTGTCAGATGGGTACCAGACTTACCCAGGTGACCACTTTGTAAGTTACATAAATGTCTAATCACTATGTTGTATACCTAAAATTAATATAATATTGTATGTCAACTGTAATGAAATACAAAACATTAAAAAATAATAAAATAAACATTTTAGGTCAAACAGATGATGCAGCAAGGTATAAGTATTTTAGGACATTATATATAAAAACATTTCAAATCAAAATATATAATGGTTATACATAATCTATGAAAACTAAAAAATAATTTAACTAAAATGACTATAGGTTTATGGCAGCATCTCTTTTTATTGTACGCTGATCACAGCTTAGGTTTTCCTACAAAATCTTTTGGCAAGACCACCACCTGTAATACTGTTCCTATGAAAGAAAAAATCTGCTTTAAGGTCTATCTTCAGACATGCTTTTCAAGGGAAGGTACACTTGTGAAAAGAGACGGCCTAATAGGTGACATTTCAATGATTTTAAGATTCACAATGTTTTCCGTTTGTACAGCACTGGAGCTGGGACAGGTCGTACACAGTCTAATTAGCAGCATATTTTTTAATTCTTATGGCACATAAGATAATGGTGCATCTTAATACTGATGGCATCATAGAATCAATGAGCTGTGTCTTTCAGAGTAAGTCTAATTCTGTGTGTAAACATACATATGAATGCAGTTACAGAAAACTTTCTGCCTTCAAGGGGTTTACAATCTAATGGAAAGAATAAGATTAATACTAAGGTACAAATGCAAGTAACAAACATTTACACAAAATATAAAGTGATAAAATAAATGAGAAGGTTAAAGGCCCAAAGAGGAGGTACTGAATTGATAAGAAATAGAGTGGCCAAACTAAAAAAACTTAAGGCAGTATATATGCACTAAGCAAAGTTTTAATTGAAATAGATTAAATCGGATGTAAGAATAGGAAGAAAGTAGGAAATAAGTGATATCTCAACAATAATAGAGGGAAAAGATGAGTAATGTCAGGTTTTGGTCATGTTACTCTCCTCTAAGAATCAGAAATTACCCTCCAATTAATGTAAAGTACTGCTTGAAAATAATCACAGGGAAAAACACTTTTTTCTAATCTTCTATATCACTCTCCTTTGAATCCCTGTGGAGGTTTTAAAATAAGCCTACAAATTCTTTGATACTCCTCCTTCAAGAAGTGAATCTTAACTCCCTTTCCTTTGTGCATGTGGGCTGGACTTAGTGACCTGATTCTAACTAATAGAATAAGGTAAAAGTGACAGTACGTCATTTCTAAGACTTGAGTCATAGAAGACTTCTTTCTCTCTTTCTCTTCCTTCCTCTCTCTCCCCTTCTTTCATCACTGGTCCTGGAGGAAGACAAATGCCACACCATAAGGTCACTCAAGTAATTATATGGACAGGTCCATATCCTGAGCAACTGAGGACTCCTGCAGAGGGCCTTCTGCCCACATGTAAGCCATTTCAAAGCACAGCCTCCAGCCCCAGTCGGGCCTTCAGATGACAAAAGCCCCTGCAGACCCACTCAGCTAAGCCACTCCCAGGTAAGTGACCCCAGAAACCCTTAGATAAATGTGTTGTCACTGAGCTTTGCAATAACTTGTTTGCAGTTATACATAACTAATACAACCCCATGGCATTTTGTGTCTCTAAAATTTATCTTTATCTTCTAGCAGTTATGTGTGTCCCAATGGCCAGTATAGAAAGAAACTTCTAGAAAGCTGTTCTCTTCATCTTTACATGCCTGGAAGGCTACCTCACTGAACTGCACAGTTATGTACTTGTTTTTGTTTTTATTTGTTAAAAGATTCTCACCAGTGCCTATTAGTGGACTATAAGTATCCAAAAATGAAGTTTTTAAACCTTGAAAAGAGCATAGCTACCAGAATGGGGTGAAAAAGAAAAATATTGATTTGACTGATTTCATTGAAAATGGAATGAGGGAGCCCTGGCTGGTGTGGCTCAGTGGATTTAATGCCAGCCTGTGAACCAAAGGGTCCCTGGTTCGATTCCCAGTCAGGGCACATGCCTGGGTTATAGGCCAGGCCTCCAATAGGGGGCACGCAAGAGGCAACCACACATTGATGTTTCTCTCCCTCTCTTTTTCCCTCCCTTCCCGTCTCTGTAAAAATAAATAAAATTTAAAAATTTTTTAAAAAAAAGAAAATGGAATGAGGGATAATGAATGCAACAATAAAAAAAACTCCAAAATGACATATGTAGAAGGTGAAAAAAGCAATTCTAGTGTACCCCTGAAGAACTAGAGCACCAAACTTACTTAAAGGTAGATATAGTACACAGCAGCAAAGCATTACAATACTCACCCACTTAGAACTTCATTATTAAGGAGAAAAGGACAAGACAGGATCCTTAACAAAGAAAGGATTAATTCTACATGTGTTTCACGAACTGTTTTGCAGAATATTAGTTTCTGAAAAAAGGTTATAGCATTCTTTCAGGAAGGGAAAAAAACAAGCAAACCAACCAAACAAACAAACAAACAAACAAAATGTCCTCTATATTCTACAGAACATTTCTGAGGCTTTAAGGTGCTAATGTGCATTACAAATTGATTTGACCTCAGAACACTTGTAGCATATTAGTATGCTATGAATATGGTTTGGGAAATACTGACTTGGGTAGGCAGACGGGTAGATGGATAGATCCACAGAAAATAAAAGGACAATAAGACAAATGTAATAAATGATCACACATAAAGAGATAGTAACTGACTGCTAGTTATAATTATGTAGAGTTTCTTAACATAAAATAAACTATTAGATAGTGGGATGGATGTCATCCTGCAAAGTGAAAAGTCATCACCTCAGTCTGGTCAGGGCACATGCCTGTGTTGTGAGCCAGGTCCTGGGTGGAGGCCATGCAAGAAACAACCTATTGATGTTTCTCTCACACATCGATGTTTCTTCCCTGTGTCTCTAAAAATATATAAAATCTTTAAATATTTTTTTTTTTTTTAGCCCTGGCTGGTGTAGCTCAGTGGATTGAACACAGGCCTGTGAACCAAACAACTGCAGTTCAATTCCCAGTCAGGGCACATGCCTGGGTTGCAGGCCAGTTCCCAGCAGGGGACCCACAAGAGGCAACTACACATTGATATTCTCTCCCTCTCTCCTTCCCTTCCCCTCTAAAGATAAATAAATAAAATATTTTTAAATATCTTTTAGATTGTATTTATTTTTATTTTTAGAGAGAGGGGAAGGGAGGGAGAAAGAGAAGGAGAGAAACATCAGTGTGCAAAAGATACATCAATCAGTTGTCTCTCACACACTCCCTACCTAAGACCTAGCCTGCAACCCAGACATTCACACTGACCAGCCAGCAACCTTTCATTCAGTTCACAGGCCGGCACTCAATCCACTGAGCCACACCAGCCAGGGCAATAAAACCTTTTTTAAAAATAAAAATAAACTATTAGAGCTGTGGCTGATGTGGCTCAGTGAATTGAGTGCTGGCCTGTGAACCAAAAGGTTGCTGGTTCAATCCCCAGTCAGGACACATGCCTTGGTTGCAGGCCAGGTCCCCAGTAGGGGGTGCTCAGGAGGCAACCATACACTGATGTTTCCCTCCCTTTCACCTTCCCTTCCCCTCTCTCTAAAAATAAATAAATAAAATCTTTTTAAAAATATAAAAAACTATCAGATAAGCTATCAAAAGCAACAATAGCCACATAGCAGAAGGGAAAATGAAGATGATAAAAATATGATAGAATATATAAGAAAAGAAATTTCCTTTCCATAGGCCATGGCTTAGAATGCCTCCCATTCCCTGGGCTCCTACTACGTACCTCTTGAGAGTTGGCTTAAAAGGGTGAGCACCCCACCATATGGAAGGCTGGTAGGGTGGTCTGTCCCCAAACCCTTAACTAGTGATAACTAACAACCCATGTGATCTCTCCTGGGAAGTATTAATTAAAGGTATAAAGAGTGGTTAGGAGTAGAAGTGAAAGCAGAAGCATAAAGATACAAAGAAAACTTCAGAGATAAAACAGTGGAGTGAATACGGAGGAGTAGGTGGGCCAGCTCTGGCTGTTCGGTCCAATCTGAACAACCTTTTGTGGTAGCCCTGCCAGAGGGCACAGGATTGCAGACAATGATGCCCTCCTAGTCACATTCAATGTCCAACACATAATGACAGAGGAGGGGAGGGAAAGAGGAATGAGGGGCAGGGGAAACACAGGCTCTGGGTTTAATAAGGAGCATTCAGCTTAAATTCACCTGAATGATGTTTTCATATAACTGACATCTTTTTAAGTCAGTGTAGCCAGGTTCTGCCCAGGGAGGGAGAGGTTTCCAGGGACTTCCCAGGCAGCTTCTCTGAATTCATACATGCAGACACATGCCCACATTCTCACCTGCTCACACTCCCTCTAAACTGTATTCACCCCACAAATGTTAAGTGCTGCCACCCCTCTCCTCCACCTCCACCCCCAGAAGAAGTAACAGGGTCAGAAACCAGATCTCTGGTAGCCTGGTGGACATGCATAGGTGTCCATAAATGTGTACGTATATGCTTTCCTGAGTGTGAGAAAGTGTGTGTGTGTGTGTGTGTGTGTGTGTGTGTGTCCATCCATGTGCTGGAAAGGGTTTTTGTGGGAATGACTCTCCCCTCCTGCTGCATGACCATGACCATGCTTGGTGCACAAGCTCCCTTTCAGGTTAGTCCAAGCCCACAAGGTAAAAACTACTGTCCCCTTTAAAGTGGTGTCCTTTTGCTACACACAGCCTGGACAGTCATACACAGCCCTAAAACTTGGTATGGCTCAACAAAGTCTTTCTGCTAAGGAGGCAACAAAGTTATCTTGTCACTAAAGCTGGATGGGACCCCGAAAAGTATTCCAACATCCCACGAGGCCCATCTGAACCTGGAGTTGTTTTTCTATGAGGCCTGACTCTCAAGGATTCCATTTTTGTTCCACTTTTCCCCCAACACCTGAGATGACCTGAGAGACTTTCTGCTTGCAACCAAAGAAGCCTAACCAAAACCCTTACAAATCACATGTATAACTAGTTCAAAATTAGGGCCTGATCCATGGCTTTAACTTCTGATGCAAAAGCCCAAGACAAACAGGCTGTCTTGGATTCCTTAAACATCAAGTACTCTATGAATCAGGGAGCATATCACTTTGATATTTAACCATATAGGGAAAAATGTCATGGTTATATGTATTGCTTACAGTGACATACTGGCAAATTTCACCAAATAAAACAAACAATTTTATACTGGCACAAATAGTTCACTTTACAAAAAGTATGTTTGTTTAATTGATTTGAGAGAGAGGGAGAGAGAAACACTGATTTGTTGTTACACTTCTTCATGCATTCACTGGTTGATTCTTGTAATGCGTCCTGAACAGGGATTGAATCTGCAACCTTGGCACACTGGGGACAATGCTCTCACCAACTGATCTATGTAGCCATGGCCCAAATAAAAGTTCTTACATGAGCTGTCCTACTTGGCCCAGTTACCTAATATACAGACATGTATATTGCTTGGCACACCAAGTTAATCACACAGATAAAAATTCCAACCAAAACTCCAAACTATTAAATGTAGTTAGTATTTGAGAATTTTTCAGTTTTGTGATTAAATACTCATTAAAATGGCTTAAGCAATCTTAACAATTTTTAATGCATAAATGCTCATTTCTCCTCATTATTTAAGAAACACTAGAACACTGCTAGACAAGAAACCAAGCACATGTCAACAGGCTCACCAAAAATCACACTTAAATAGCACAAGCAAAGCTATAAATCTGTAATAATTACCAAGATACTAGTAATTAACAATGACTTCCATTTGATTCGAGAGGAATTCCTGGTTGCTGAAAACCCATATGAACAACCAGAGCACAGCATTATCAGAAACTGATTATGTGAGACAATAGTGCATTGTTTCAGGGTGTGCAAGTACGTGTAATGAAGTTCACAGCTATGTTACACTAATGACTCACTTAAACATCTGAATCTTCTGCTATCTTAACCTTTAAATCAATTGCTAGAGAAGCTGCCAAAAGCAGTTAGTAGGAAAGCACACAATCCCCAAAACAACTGCGTGCATACAACTCATTTTACTACTTAAATGTTTTTTTGATTACTGAGATTTGAACAAGATGTTAAAGATTCAAAACTAATTTTAAAAGTAATGAGTGCTTACTAAATCCATAATAATATTCAACATACACTGGTTTTTTAATAGATGATATTTTTCAATGTGTCTTTTTACAGCATCTGGCATATTTCTGTCCAGTTACTGTCCCACTTTTTAAAAATTTTTTGCCTGACCAGTAAGTCAAACTTGAAAAAATAACTGGTGCACAGATTTCTTGGTTTGGATTATGTTTGTGTTTTGCATTGGTTCTAGCTACTCTAGTTACCTTGAAACAAAACACTGGCAGAGACTATAGTGGATTGAAATTAACTGACTATTCCTACTGAATAAATAATACATTTCAACTGTTCATATTTCATTGTAAAAAATATACGACTTACAGATTTGCTCTATTTTTTGAAAGCAAAGTGAATCAGAAATCACATTCCTATGAGTAGCCAGTCTGGAACAGAAGATAGCTATTCTATACTGAGTTCTCCTTGCCACTACAAACCTCTCTAAACAGTTTATTACATTAAAACAACAGAGATGGGATAAAATGTGTGCTAATAAAAACCCATCCAGGCACTGATCAAGCAGATTATCTCTGAAACAACACATTGGTTTAGAAGCCTTTGACCAGGAATTTGGCCTGTATTAATTAATCTATGTATACACCTGTTTCATATTTTCTCTTACTTCTAATTTTTAAAATCTAATCCACAGAATAAGTCATTCTATCAATGCATTTATGCTTACATGACTACTGAAAACTATTGCAATGCAACGCCATTACATGTGCAAAATTACTGATTTTAGTGAGCTCCTCCCCTGTTAAATCCAAGAGGAAACTCTGGGTCCAGGGCTCAGATTTTTCCTTCTATACGGTAGGTCTATTTGACTTTTTATTAATGATACTGAAAACTTTTTAAAGACTGCTAATGGTCCCTGGCTAGTGTAGCTCAGTGGATTGAACACAGGCCTGCGATCCAGAGAATTGCAGTTCAATTCCCAGTCAGCGCACATGCCTGGGTTGCAAGCAAGTTCCCTGCAGGCCAGCTCCCAGCAGGGGACACATTAGAGGCAACCATACATTGATGTTTCTCTCCCTCTCTCCTTCTCCTCTAAAGATAAATTAATTAATTAATTAATTAAAGACTGCTAATGCATACACAATTTCCCACATCAAAAACACAAGTAAATCCCCAATTTTATTTAAAATTTCAAGACAAACTAAATTTCTGGTAAAGGAGTATCAACTCAAAGTCCATAGAAATCACAATGTGTAAATACTTCCGATAATAGAACAAATTAATGTCAAGACACAGCCAATAACATAAAAAGCCTCCATGTAACTGTGCCTGTCAAAAAGCATCTGTACTAGCAGCTCATGGAAGTGGCATTTGCAGAAAAACACTAAAACTGCATTCAAAAGAAAATCATTAGGCCTCAGCCATTAATTCCCTCCCCCACTCTTCATCTGGATCCTTCAAAGCAATTAACCAGTAGAAGGCGCTATTCTGCAACCCACCAGTATACACACCAGCTTCCATCCTTGGCCCAGAACTGATTTACCCCAGATGGACTCTCTTAGCCCATTCCCTGTCCAGTGTTCAAAGGAAGTTTTTACACTAGCCCCCAAAGCAGAAAACCAGATCTTGTCTTACAACACCCCATCTATAAAATAAAACAAAACAAACTGATGGCTCAATAGCTAGCAAACCCATCAAACCACCAGACCACTAATATGTCAAAACACCCAAACACACTTTTCTAAATATTAACCTCAAATATGTGCTTAATAATCTTAACCAAAACAACCTACTTCTACCAAGAAAAAATGACCCCCATCACATTCACTACAAGAGTCAACTGAACAAATCACTGTCCCCAACAAAAGTCATGGCAATGAGCAATTTGAAAGCTATCAGGCCATGACATATGAAGAGGGATTTTACCTTTACATACAAAATAAGAAAGAGCAGCAGAAACCAGGGCTGCAAAGGGAAGAAGCGAAGACGCAGAAGAGGAGTCTGAACATGTTTTTGAGAGTCCTTTAGTTTCCAATGCACTCTTCTGCCTCTACAAGGTTGAGGGAAAAGGCCAGACGTGAGGTAGGTGAAAGCAAGCCAAGAAAGAAATGCCCACCCCTTCCCCCATCTTCTCTCCTCTCTCCCAAAAAGAGCTGTGATGGTCTGTGCAAACCTAGTCCCAAATATGGGAGAGAGAATGAATGTGTGTGTGGAAGAACAATGAGCCCTCCTCAGCCTGGCAGTGTGTGTGTCTGTGTGTGTGTTTCTGCCTCTTTTCCCTTCGACCTCAACAACAACAGCGGGAGCTGGAAGCCAGCCTTCCATCCAGCCTCGGCCCTCAAAATCAAAACTGGTTTATAATTTACGGTAGAATGAACTCAGCAAGCAAATCCATGGAAGGCAACAGCTACCCAAAGATGATTTTATTATTGTATAGATCCATCCTCTCTCCCCTCCCCCAACAGACTGAAGAATCCAGTGTACACTAGACAAAAAGGTCTCTCTCTCTACGAAAAGCAGTATCAAAACTGTTTCAAATCAAAGCACATGATGCATGAATTTGTTGTGTTCCATTAAAATGTTTGTTTTGTAATTCACCAAGTGCCTCTTCTACTAGTTACCTTTATTGTATTTTAAAAATTGCTGTAGAGAAAGCTATTTCAGGATTCACACAAAACTACTTTCTAAATGTACCTTAAAATAGCAACGCATACTGAAACGTTTAAGGCACCCAGTTTCTCAAGGACACATCATGCCCGAATCACTGTCTGAAGTCTGTAATCCAGAGAAATTGTAAGCAAACCTTGGAAAAGAGGCAGAGGAAAATGACAATTCAACAATGAATCATTTTGTTTTCCTGTTAACAACTTCTCAAGCAGCCAGTTTCAAAGGAAACCTGCAGGACTTTCCCCCTCAACACACACACACACACACACACACACACACACACACACACCCGCGTAAAACTCCTTCTCTTCTTTCCAAAACCTTAAAAAAAAATAAAAATAAAAATAGAGCCACTCTCTTTCCGAGAGCATAACTAAAACACGGCAACAAGAATCCTATTCTGCTGCAAGTGATCTGGGTTTCATAATTTAGTAAAGCCCCACAGAGCGGAGAAGTAGAGCTTCAGAGCACAAAGAGCGAATCATCTCCTAAGGCGAAAGGGGTTCCTGAAAAGTCCTCCCCTAAGACCCCCAAATCCGCGTTCCAGAAATGTACCGTTTCAGCCCTGCCTGCCTTTTTCCGGGCCAGTAATTTAGTCGCACGAAACAGTTTCACCTCAGACAAGTCAAACGAGAGCGTGAACAAGCAGCCAAGAAGGCGCAGGGGTCAGCCGGCGAGTGGGACAGTTACCTGGCCCGGCCCGGCCCGAAGAAGGCGCTCGCCCGCGGCCTCCGGGCGTGCGCGGCGCCCCACCGGCCTTCGCTTTCGGGCTCCCACCGGACGAGGACTCCACGCCCACCTCCAGCCCGCCCCACGCCCCACGCCCGGTGCCCAGGACCGGGGGCCAGAAAAGCAAGCAGACGCCACGCTCGGCCAAGTTGGACTCTTACCTTCCCCCGATGCGCTACACCATCAATGGAGGTGTGTTCGGCCGGCTCCGGGGAAAGTGGGGGGACGCGGCGGGAGGCCCGCAGGGCTGGGGGCCGCCGGGCTCTGGCCGAGGAGGGGCCGGCCGCGGCGGGGACCGAGGCGGGGCTGCAGGGGCTTCCCTCCAGTGGCCTTCCGTGCAGTCTCCACTGGTGTCCCAGCTCCTCGCTCCGCCGGTCTCTCAGGAGCGGGAGCCCAGGATCATGTCTGGTTTTGTTTTCCTGAGGGCGAGGGGGCTCCCTAAGGAGGAGGATTTTTTTCTTTTCCTCAACTAGGAGAGAAAATGAGGCAGAGACAATGTGGGAGGCGAGCGAGGGAAGGAAAAGGCAAAGGCGAGACCCGAGCCGGGCGAGAGTCTCGGGAGTACTGGAGGAAGATGAGGCTGAGAGCGCGGGGAGCGGCTCGCGAGCGTCTGTGGGAGCAGCGGCACCTCAGCGATGGAGGCCGAGCCGCGGCGGGGTTGCTGCACCGACCCACCGCCCACTCCGCACTCGGGTCCGGCCCACCTCGCAGTATCGCACCCTACCATTGGTCCGTTATGGTGTGACGCATGCGAAGGCGGGGCCAATGGGAGGCGGAGGGGCAGGACTTTCTCTGTCTTTTTTTTTTTCCCCCCCTTTTCTAATAAAATAAGCAGAAGAGAAGCTGGGGAGCGGCCGGCTTCTGGCAACACCACTGATCGGCCCGATTGCGTACTCCAGGAGGCGGCTGGGCGGTGGGCTGGGCGCCCCCTCACTCCCCACCGGTCGTATCTTTGTGCCCCGAGGAGGCCGCGGCGCGCAGGGGCAGGTCCCCGGGGCAGGACGGACCGGTGTCCGGTTGCTTCTGTTATTAACAGAGTCACACAATCTGCCTTTTCAGCCACTTAAGACTTGGATTCATATTCCTAGGGGGAATTCGAAGTGGATTCGAACAGTTTGCTTAAAGACCCTCGAAATTCTGATGAGCATTAACGTTTTCAAATTAAGTCTATAGCAAAAGAGTAAGAAAGAAAAATGAAATTGACGGATCGCGCTTTTTTAAAAAAAGAATAAGAAGAAAAGCCTGAAAAGTCTCATCAGGGAATAAAGAAGGTACCATAACTACTGACAGGGGATTTTAGAAAGAGAGAGCAGTGTACACAACTCTATGCCGTATGTTTGAAAAAATTTTTCAAAAAAAAAAAAAAGAAAAAGCTAAATATCACCCTTTTTCTTTGAGAAACATAATGTTCTGTTCCATTTCTCCAAAGACTGATAAATCACAGGGTCTACAATGCTATTAGGGGAGTGAAGAGCACGCCAAATGTTCATACTCTATTTAATATAATTTATAAATTTGAGAGGTTTGGAAATTTTATGATCTGAAGTTCTTGAAATGCATATCATGCTTATTGACTTCTTTCATAGCCCCGGCATGAATCCAGGGTGAATCACCAATGTATTGTTTGCTAATATACTGTAAATGCTTATTGGTGTCCTTATACCATATGCTTTTCCTGAAGGAGTTAAGATAGAGATTATGTATATATATGTGTGTGTGTGTGTGTAAAATTAAGGGATAGAACATAGCACAAAATAATTCATTCATCTATTTCAAATAAAGTAATCATTTTCTTTTTGGATTATCTACTCAGATCATCATTTCACACCCAACAGTTTCTTTTAGGAATATTTTAAGTAGCAGATATTATTAGACTGTGACCCAAGAGATCTAAAAACAAGTAGAATCTAAGTTTTTTTTTTTAGTTGTATTGAATTTATTGGAGTGACATTGGTTAATAAAATTATATAGGTTTCAGGTGTACAATTCTGTAATACATCATCTGCATATTGTATTGTGTGTTCACCACCCAAGGTCGAGTCTCTTTCCATCACCATATATCCCCCCCTTTATCGTCTCCTACCTCCTCACATACCCCTACACCTCCCACCAGTAACTTTAAGCAAGAAATATCTAGTCTGCTGCAATTGCATCAGCTATGAAATGGGAAAAGTGGTTAATACTGCCTTACATACCTAATATCATGAAAACTGAATTTTACCACATAATAGATTCAATAAACAGGTCTCAACATTCAGTAAACAGGTCTCAGTCACTCAGCAGTGATGAGAGAGGCTCTCGAAATCAGGAAACTACATTTACTGTAGTAGTAGGGATGGGCATCATTATCATTTATTTATGACAATGTGATTTAGAAATCTCAAATTTTCACATAATTGCAAAGCATAATGGTACGGTATCAGGCCATAAAACTAGCAAATTGTTTAACAATCCCATGCAAGAGTTGTGGTCCAGTCATAAAGCCAGAAGAGTACAGACAGCCTGCCTGCCAAGTATTTGAGAGGCTGATAAGGTAATAACAACTATAAAACCATTGATTGAAAGCTTGTAAGTCCCAAGTGCTAGGCTGAGTATGTTGTATCCTTTAGCCCACTTAGTCCTGACAACAGCCCATTAAGTGTGTTGTTGTTTATCTCCATTTATTTTTTAAATATTTGCTTATTTATTTTTAGAGAAAGGGGATGGGCGTTAGAAAGAGAGAAAGAAGCATCAATGTGAGAGAGAAATATCAATCAGTTGCTTTGCCTCAACCAGGAATGGAACCCACAAGCTTGACCGGGAATTGAACTGCCTACCTTTCACTTCATGGGATGACACCTCACCAACTGAGCCACACTGGTTAGGGCTGTTAGCTCCATTTTAAAGGTCAAGAATCTGGGCTTAGAAAAGTTAAATAACTTGCTTAAGGTGAAAGAGGTCAGATGGTTTGTTTTCCCATTATGAAATTAGAAAAAGTTTCCTAATCCCTTCTCAGCAAGCTTTAGAAAATGGGGATGGCTTTGGTAATTGAGTCTGAAAACATCAAGGACTTTGGTTACTTATTTTACGTATCTTACTACAAGATACTAGAAGTGATTTTATTTTGTATACAGTGGTCGCATCAGAAATGTAATACCATTACATATTAAATAAAGAAGCCAGGAGGAAAGAAGAGTTACTTAATAAATGATGTGACAACCAGATAGCTATATAGGAAAATACAAGCAATGCAGAACATTTTTTAAACTATATTCCTATTCCTAAACTCTCCCCAAAGTAACAGAAGGATATTCTCACATATGAAAACTGAAACCATTAAACCACTATTTCTTGGGCCGAATTTACTGGCATTTGTGTTACTATTGTCCTCTATAACCTACATAAGGATTATGCTTATTCTTATGAATATGTCTGATATTATGATTTTTTTTTAAATAAAACCATAGAGCCCTGGCTGGTGTAGCTCAGTGGATTGAGCGTGGGCTGAGAACCAAAGGGTCACAGTTTGATTCCCCGTCGGGGCACATGCCTGGGTTGTGGGCCTGGTCCCCAGTGGGGGCCATGTGAGAGGCAACCACACATTTATGTTTCTCTCCCTCTCTTTCTCCTTCCCTTCCCCTCTCTCTAAAAATAAAATAAAATAAATTTTTTTAAAGATTTTATTTATTTATCTTTAGAGGGGAAGGGAAGGAGAGAGGGAGAGAAACATCAATGTATGGTTGCCTTTCGTGCATCCCCTGCTGGAAACTGGCCTGCAGGGAACCGGCCTGCAACCCCAGTATGTGCCCTGACTGGGAATCGAACCTCGATTGTCTGGTTCGCAGGCCCGCACTCAATCCACTGAGCTACACCAGCCAGGGAATAAAAATATTTTTAAAAAATAAAAATAAAACCCTAGAAATATGAAAGCAATGCTAAGACTTTTTCCAATCATGATTGAGGAAGTTCTTCCTAAGCATGACAGGAAACCCAGAAGCCATAAAGGAAAAACACCAATAAATTTTTTACTGTGTAAATATTTTACATCTCCGTAAGACATAAAAAATACCAAAGCAATACAAGAAACAAGCACGCAGAGGGAAAGTATTTTCAACACCTAAAATAAAGGGCTCACTTCCTTAACACAATATAATCATAATAAAATAAGTGCAAATTAAAATTACCTCTTAGATGAGTACATTTTTTTTTACTTCGCAATACCCAGTATTGATGGAGAAGTGGGAAAGCAGTCACTCTGATGCAGGGTTGGCAAAAATATAATCACGCCATTTTTTAGAGCACGACTTGGCACTACCTATGAAAACATTAAATAGCCATCTCCTTGGCCCGGCAATTCTTCTAGAAAGCCATTCTACAAGCAATCATGTATAAATAGTCAAAAATAGATACAAAAACCTTGCAACGTTATTTAGAACAGTGAAAACCTCAAAAAACCCAAACATTCACCAATGAAGAATGTTTAAACAAGTTAAAGTACAAACATACAATGGACTACTTGACAGCATCCGAAAAGAATTAAGTAAATCTCTGTAAAACATAAAGAGAAAAGAAAGAATTAGGTAAATCTGAATTGATGTGGAATGATAACCAGGATTCAGAGTTAAGTGAAAAAAGCAAGTCACACAACAAGTACCAGTATGTAAAGTACAGCTCTATTTGTATTTTCAAAAGGACAAATTTGTATACGATTCAGAAATGCTTAGAAACATAGGCACCAGGAGAGTATTTAGTCAGCCCAGTGGGTGTGCCATGGAGAGTGAGACGGGAACTTCAGTCAACTGGTCAACTCTTGTTTGATTTTTTTTCTCTTCATACCAAGCACGTATAATTTTTATCATTAAAAAGAAAGGAATTTAAGTCCTTGCAGTGTATGGCTGGCAACTAGTCATAATTCCCCAGAAGTACTCAGGCTTTAGAACAAGTAAATTATTTTCTTCTAAAATACCTTAAGGACAACTGGGATGCTTTGTCAAACCTGTTAACAAACTGAAGTTTGTTTCTAGGCTTTTTCTTTGAAATTGCCTTCCAAGTTTCTATTGTGCAAGTACAAGCCAATAATGTGCTTCAACTACCTGCAATTGCACTCGTTCAGATTAATTAAGGGGGGGGCTGGCTACTCCCTTCTCCTGGGAGTCCTGCTGCAGGCACTCACCGCCCACCTTGCATTTACCCACAGTGGGCTTTTGCTTTATAATCTGTTGTGAATTGGTATTGCCCCCTCCCCAATCTCTGACTTCAGGCCAAGTACGTACTCTTGATAGCTGTTCTCAAAGTCCGTGCACTGAGTTGAAATGGAAAATGGGTGATGCCTGGGCTTCTCACAGGAGGCGTGTGTCATGCATACAAACACACACAAAAATGAAGCAGCTTTTCCCCAAAACGAAGGATCCAAAAATCAGAAACTTTTTTCTGTTGTTTGGACATGACTAATTGTGGCTAGCAATTAAAGTTCCTGATTCAACTCCAGACTCCAAAGAATTTTCTTTTCCACCAAAGCAAAAATGGGTCTGTTTACCAACACACCTGCAGAGAGACTTCAAGGAAACTCTGCTCCACTGAACCGCGTCTGACCCAGTGGAGTGGCCCTCTTCTCTGAGTCACATAGCCAGCCAATGTCACGCCATGGTGTCCAAGAACACTAGGGATGTTTGGGGGATGAGATCTGAACCCACCATCTGACTTCTGACCACTTGTGGTTATTGCAAAGTCTCGTGGGGCTTTGTGAAAGAGTTCAGGGGAGGAGATGCTGAGTTTCATCGTCCTGGCCCAGTTCCAAGTCTGATCATTAGCAGTCCTCCTCTTTCTCTGCGATCTCGGCGAGGCGTGCTATTCCATGGTCCCTGTTATAAACAGCTGTCCAGTGTCAACTGAGCGAGCCAAAGAGCCAGCAAATTCCACCCTGGGGGAAGCTGCATGTCACAGTAAACATTTCCTCCACATCTATTGGTAAAGTATTTAGGTTTACTTTGGAGGAAAGGGATGGTTTTCCAGGGAAAGTGAGGGTATAATTATGGAGCGTTAAAAATTATCCACAAACCCTATCTTGTCTAAAAGGTGAACAAAAAAAAATTGGCATTGATAGCAAAGAGGTCCTCAGAAGGAGGAGCCCAGAGGAAATATATTTTAAAGGGTAGTTTTAGCTTTATTTTTTTAAAGAGGAAGGGAAGGAGAAAGAGAGAGAAAGAAACATTAATTGTTGCCTCTAGTACATGCCCCAACAGGGGACTGAACCGGCAACCCAGGCATGTGTCCTGACAGGGAATCGAACTGGCAACCTTTCACTTCATGGGATGACACCCAACCAACTGAGCCACGCTGGTCAGGGAAAGGAAATATATTTTAGAGTTTAACATTTTATTTGGGAGATCCAGAATTTAATCTTACAACACTGTTGTGGCAGGTGCTATTTGCTACAAAAATGCATTTGGTTAGTCCAAGGCATATACACAGAGCAAACAGGCAAGTAACTGTAACCTAGAAGAAACAGCAAACTCTGCCCCTGGAAGGCCGGACTTCGGTGTCTACCTCGGACACGTCTGGGGCACTCACTTCAGTGCCTCCCTCCTTCATTTAACACTTACAGCATTTTAATTTCAAAATATCTGCATGCCCAGTCCTCTCCACCCCAAATGTCTCCTAATACAACTCCCAGAAGAAATTCTGTTAACTTTTTTTCTTAAAAAATAACAGCAGAATTTTAACTCGGAAGAATCTAAGCCGTCCTTCGATAAGTAAGTGGATACACTGGTACATCCATCCCATGGAATGTTATTTAGCACGAAAAAGAAATGAGCCATCAAGCCACGAAAAGGCATCGAAGAACCTTAAAGGCATTACCAAGTGAAAGAAACCAGCATGGGAAAGGCTGCATACATACTTTATGATTCCAACTACACGACATTCTGGAAAACACAAAACTATGCTTGGAGAAGACATTATGAAAAGGGAAGTAGACTTCCGCCAAGATGGAGGTTTAAGGTGGATGTGTCCTGCCTCCTCACACAACCAAGTTTAGGGACAACTAAATATTAGCATCAGAAAACACAACCAGAACACGGAAAACTGAACTTTTCAGAAGTCCGCTAACAACAAATTCTTCGGCCCGACCGGTAAGGGGCGAAACCGGCGTCGGGTGAGGAGTTACAAAAGAGAGCTCGATTGACCCAGGCGCGGAATCCAGACGCGCGAATCCAGTCGCACGGGTTCCAAACCCGAGCGGCCCACCGGGTGAGCGACTACGGAGGAGTCAGAGGGGAGGCGGTGGCAGCGAGTTGACTGTGGTTGCCCGGTTGCGCGCGGGTGAGGGAGTGAGCGGTCGGACCCGCGGCGGTGGCAGCGGCGGCGGCGGCCATTTCCCCGCTCTGACCACGCCCCCACATACAGCGTCACAACCCAGCGACCTGGGACTCCAAGGCGCCGCTTCTCTCACTTAAAGGGCCAGAACAGACCAAAAATGTCGCAGGGGGACCTCAAAGCCCCGGAGATAAATCTAAGTGACGAAGAAATAGCAAATCTCTCAGACGCACAGTTTAAAACACTGGTCATCAGCTTCCTCACAGATCTGGTGGACTATAGCCACAAATTAGAGAAACATATGAAGGCTAAATTAAGGGAAATGAATGGAATTCCACAGGAAACCCATAGAGATGAAAAAAAAACTGGGACTCAAATCAATGGAGTGAACCAGAAGGAAGAAAAAAAATGCTCAATCAGAAAGGAATGAAGATATAAGAATTCAGAAAAATGAGGAGAAGCTTAGGAACCTCCAGGACATCTATAAACGCTCCAATATCCGAATTATAGGGGTACCAGAAGGGGGAAAGACACAACCAGCAGTGGAAAAACTATTTGAACAAATAATAAAAGAAAATTTCCCCAATCTGGCAAAGGAAACAGACTTCCAAGAAATCCAAGAAGCCCAGAGAGTACCAAAAAAGTTGGACTCAAGAAGAAACACACCAAGGCACATCATAATTACATTAGCCAAAATTAAAATGAAGGAGAGAATCCTGGAAGCAGCAAGAGCTAAGGGGACAATCACCTACAAAGGAGTCCCCATCAGGCTGTCAGCAGATTTCTCAAAAGAGACCTTACAGGCAAGAAGGGGCTGGAAAGAAATATTCCAAGTCATGAAATCTAAAGACCTACAACCAAGATTGCTCTACCCAGCAAAACTTTCATTTAGAACGGAAGGACAGATAAGGTGCTTCTCAGATAAGACCAAATTCAAGGAGTTCATCATCACCAAGCCCTTATTATATGAAATGTTAAAGGGACTTATCTAAGAAAAAGAAGTTAAAGAAACATGAACAGTGAAAGGACAACAAACTCACAGTTATTAACAACCACACCTAAAACGAAAGCAAACTAAAAGGACAGCTAGATCAGGAGTGGAAACATAGAAATGAAGATCTCAAGGGGGGTTAGCAACAGGGGAGTGGGAGGAGGAGACGGGGAGAGAAGGTACAGAAAACAAGTAGCATAGACAGTAGATAGAAAATAGATGGGGGGGGGGGCAAGAATAGTATGGGAAATATAGAACCTAAAGGACTTGAGACACATGGACATAAGCTAAAGGGGGGTAATGGTGGGGTTGGGGGGGCAGGGTGGAGGGGAACGAAGGGGGGAATAGAACAACTGTAACAGCATAAACAATTCAAAATAAATAAATAAATTTATTTTTTAAAAAAAAGGGAAGTAAAGGTCAGCGGCTGCCAGAGAAAGCAGAATGGAAGATGAATCGGTGGGATACAGGGGACTTCAGAGCAGGCAGTGAAACTGTTCTGTGTGAAATGATACGGGTAGATATATGTCAGGACACGTTGTCAAACCCCACAGAATGTACGACACACAGTGAGCCCTATTGTAAACTATGGACTTTAGTTGATACAAATGTATCGATAATGGTTCATCTGTTGTAACCAATGGACCCCACTAATACGCAATACATTAATAATAGAGGAAACTGGGGGTGGGGTGAAGAGGTATGCAGGAACTCTACTTTTTGCTCAATTTTCATGTGAACCTAAAACTGCTCTTAAAAAAATAAACTCTATTTTGCCCTGGCTGGTGTAGCTCAGTGGATTGAGCACAGGCCTGCAAACCAAAAGATCGCAATTCAATTCCCCGTCAGCGCACATGCCTGGGTTGCAGGCCAGTTCCCAGCAGGGGATGCACCAGAAGCAACCACACATGGATATTTCTCTCCTTATCTCCTTCCCTTTCCTTCCCTTCTAAAGATAAATAAATTAAATTAAAAAAATAAAGTCTATTTTTAGTTTTTTTTTTAAGATTTTATTTATTTTTAGAGAGGGGAAGGGAGGGAGAGAAACATCAATGTGTGGTTGCCTCTCGCTCTCCCCCTACGGGGGACCTGGCCCACAAACCAGGCATATGCCCTGACTGAGGATTGAACCAGCAACCCTTTGGTTTGCAAGCCCACACTCAATCCACTGAGCCACACCGGCCAGGGCTAAAGTCTATTTTTAAAAAAAGAATATTTTAGTTCTGTTCTTTGTGTTGCAATGAATGGAGAGTCACTCAACATCTCAAGTAACAGGAGATTTGTGTAAGACTGTTCCTATAAGGAAGACTGAACCATGGGACAGAGGAAAGGGACTGGGTGGGAGCAGCACAGGAAAGACATGACCCCAGGGCTCTCCACCATTACCGTCCCCAGCCCACTAGTCTCCTCCCCCTTTACAGTATTGCTTTTCCTCAGTTCGGAGCGCCTGCTTTCTCCTCTTTTCAACTTCCCCCTGTTTGCTGCCTGCCTGTGGCTTCTCTGGCTTCTCTGTTTTTCTGTAGCTTATGACTTACCAGCTGCAGCTGCTCCTGCTGACTGCCTCATGACCTGAGTATTTCCTACTCAAAATTCTGGAGAGGGAGAAGCTGCAGGGGCCCAGTCTATCATTTTAGGGCCATCCTTGTCCTGGTCCCTGGGCCCCTGTGGGCTGCAAGTGGCCACGGAGGGAGAAGGGTGCCCTGCCAATGAAGCCTCCATGCTCAGGGCAGCCCTCCTGTTAGAGAGGCAAGTATCATGGCATTTTCCGTGTGCTTTTGTCCCTATTATTTTTGTAGTCCTCACCCAAGGGTATGTTTTCATTGATTTTAGAGAGAGAGGAAGGGAGAGAGGGAGGAAGGGAGAGAGAGAGAAACATCAATGGGAGAGAGAAACATTGATCAGTTGCCTCCTGAATGTGTCCAGACTGGGGATCGAACCTGCAACCCACCACCCAGCTATGACCAGGAATGAAGCCACAACCTTTCTGGTATACAAGACAATGTTCAAACCAACTGAGTCACCCCGCCAGGGCTTCATGTGCTTTTGGAATGGCTTACATCAAAAAAAAAAAAAAAAAAAAAAAAAGTGATGAGTAAATGGAACCTTAGCAATGGGGTATTTCAATACATTTTTTAATATTTTATGTATTCACTTCTAGAGAGAGGGAAAGTGAAGGAGAAAGAGAGGGAGAGAAGCATCAATTGCTTGCCTCTTGTATACGCCCCAGTCCGGGACAAGCCCACAACCCAGGCATGTGCCCTGCTGGGAAGTCAAACTGAGGACCCTCCGCTTTGTGAGACGTCTCCCAACCATCCAAGCCACACTGGTCAGGGCTCAATACATTTTTTTAATAGTTACCTTTACAAAGGACATTTGGCTGCTCTTAAAGAGAAGCCCCCCACCCCTGCCACCAAAAAAGAAACAATTCACAAGTTCTTTTGAACAACAAAAATTCTGTAAGAATTATCCCTAAAACTCCTCCCCAAAAAAGATCTTCCAACCAACATCACAAGAGCCCCCTTGCCTTCAGACTGACGTCAGATTTCTTACTACCCCCAAGGAGAGGAGAGAGAAAGCCACAAGAAACTCTAGGGTCTTCACGGCACACTGAAGCACCCTCTGCCCTGCCAAACCTAGTAATAGGTGACTAATTTTAATCCCAGAGCGAATGAAATAGTCTAGAGTTAGTGAGCCAGGAAGAGGTGACTGAAGTGACTTTCTTCCAGGGCATAAAAACCATAAAAACTTAGGTAAGTTGTTTACCACAATGAAAGGAAATGAATTTCAGTTTCTATAATTAAAAATAAAATAGAGGGTCCTGACTGGTGTGGCTCAGTGGGTTGAGCACCAGCCTGAGAACCAGAGGGTGGCCAGTTCAATTCTTAGTCAGGGCACATGCCTGGGTTGCAGGCCAGGTCTGTAGTTGGGGGTGCATGAGAGGCAACCACACATTGATATTTCTTTCCCTCTCTTTCTCTTTCCCTTCCCCTTTCTCTAAAAATGAATAAATAGAAACTTAAAAAAATCAAAAAATGTATATAATCTCAACTTTAAAAATATTTAAAATTTTTTACAGATTATTTTAAAACACTTCTTTAAGGCACCTGTGATAATATAGTAATGAAAATATAGTCCCAAACCCAATATAGAAATTTAAAAGTAGCCTTAGAAAAGTTAAAATCTGGAATGAGATTCAATGAAGTGGCCACACCATATAGTGAAGATAAAGCCAGGCAAGGGGGTGACCTGGGTTGGATCACCAGAGGGTCCATGGTGGGACCATTTCAAGAAGCAGCATTTGCTTTGCCTGTAAGTGGCCTGGACAAGCACGTGTTTGCAGACCCTCCAGTTAAGATAAAATTTGGATATCATATCATTATGGTTGAAGGGAGAAAATAAAATTGAGTGGAATACAGAAAAAAAAATTTAAGTATAGGTTGAAGACAAAAAAAGTGAAATGCAAAACAAAAGACATTTTAGGATAAAAATATATGAAAAGTTGTTGAACAAGACCCAAAAAAACCACAAAATGTTCAAAGACATATTTGACTGACATTGAAGACTTCCTATACATTAGATCAACATAAGTGAAAGTCACAAACTGGGAACAAATTGTTGCAATTTCCACAACCACGAAAGGATTAGGGATCAGACCATATACAAAGTAAGCTTATAAAGCTATGGGAAAAAGACAACCCAACAGAAAAGTGGGCAAAGAGTAAGAATAGGCAACCCACAGAAGAATCTGTGTGTTAGCTAAACATGAAAAGACAATCAGTCTCTCATGTCTTAATATTCGATGCATAGATGATTCTTCTTAGCTTCTTTTGTGTGTGTGTGTTAATTGTGGTAAAACATACATAACATAAAACTTACCACCCTTACCATCCTTTTAAGTACCCAGCTCAGCAGCTGTGCAACCAATCTTCAGAACTGTTCCTCTTGCAAAACTCAGTGTCCATTAAACAACCCTCGTTCTCACCCCTGCCCCACCGCTGGCCGCTCCCAGTCTCCTTTCTGTTTCTCTGAGGTTGACTGCTCCAGATGCCTCGCACGTGTGAAACGGAAGGTCTTGGTCTTTTCGTGACTCTCTTACTTCACTTAGCATGATGTCCTTATGCTAATGATCTCGGGCTGCCATAACAAAGTTCCACCGACCAGACGGTGTAACAACAGAAATGCACGTGCTCACAGGAGGCCGGAAGTCTAAGCCCAAGGCGCTGGCAGGGTTGGTTTCTCCTGCGGTTTCTGTCCTCAGTGTGACCTCACACGCCGTCTTATGTGAGTGGGCATCCCTGGTGCCTCTTCCTCCTCTTATAAGGACACCAGTCCTGTTGGACTAGGACCCACTGAAAGGAAGTGATAAGGGTATCCTATCTCCAAATACACTCGCATTTGGGGTTAGGGCTCCAACATAGGAATTTGGGTGGGAAACGCAGTTCAGTTTGTAACAGCCCTCAAGATTCATCCGTGTTGTTGAATGTATCAGAATTTCTTTCCTTTTCAAGTCTGTGTAGTACTCCATTGTATGTATATGCCGCATTTTGTCCATCCATCAATCTGTCGAAGGATATTTGGGTGCTTCTAACATCCAGCTGTTGTGAATGATGCTGTGATGAACGTGGTGTACATATGTCTTTTCAAGACCCTGCTTCCAATTCTTTGGGATACATACCCAGAAGTGGAATTGCTGGGTCATGTGGTAGTTCGGTTTTTTTCTATTTTTATTTATTTATTTTTAAATTACAGTTTATATTCAATATTAACCTGTATTAGTTTCAGGTGTACTGTTTGTAATTTTTTGAGGAAACTCCATACTGTTTCCCCTGTGGCTGAGCCGCTCTACATCCCCAACCGCAGTGCCCAAGGATTCCGATTTCTCCCCATCGTTGCCAACACCTGTTCTTTCCTATTTGTTTGCTTGCTTATTGTATAGCCATCACCCCAATGGGTATGAGGAAATACCAACGACTTAGCATTTTGAACATGAAATGCTCTCCTCCAATGATCTTAGTCTCTACCTTGACCCCAGAGTTTGTGTTTCCAGAATCGGCCACTCCAGCCTAATTTCCACGCCAGACACGCCACCCTCTGGGCAGCCCCCTCCAGCTGTCTGACCCCTCCTCCATGACGCCGATTCCAAGACTCCGTCGACCCCAGTGGAATATCTAACCCATTTATCTTTCTGCCTTTTCACTTGTAAGGATTGTCTAGGTCCTACAATTCGAAAGGACAGGCCCCTTGGTGAATGTAAAGAGATGAACCTAAAAAAATCAACAGTCTGTGCTCACTTGGGGGTCCACTTGCCCATTTCTTCTGCCTGAATAACACTTTAAGCTGCTTGAATTAATGGGGGGGGGGACAAAAAATAACTAATTCACTTAAAGTCACTAAAATACATCAAATTGGTTTCTCTGTTCTCCTGTAAAATAAGTGGTCGGTACTATAATGTTTACAGGTTATAATAAGTAAATATCAGGTGTAAAAAGCTTCACGCATTATTTTAATTTTATATATTTTCTGAAAACATGTGGTTGGACCATACATACATGGTGTATGTGTGTGTTTGAGAATTCAGATTCTTCTCTCCCTAAGAGAAATCTAAACCAGTCCTAATAACGTCTTCTCAGTGACTCAATGCCCTTTCTCCCCTCCACCTCCGCGTACCTTCCAAGGTCAATCAGCCGATCACTGCAGCCTCTCCCTGCTTCAATCTCAGCCTCTTTCCCCTCTCTCACTTCCTCCTATTCCCTGGGTAGAACCACAACCCTGGTGATGATTCCGACTCGCAGCCTACTAGGCACCTGCTCCGGCCCAGCCCAGTGAGGCTGGCATCCACTTCCCTGTTTCGTTTTATTTCACAACCACGAGCCTCACGTGGACACCTGATGTTGCTGACAATCATGCATTACTTAGCCAGGTGAACTTCTCTCCCAGTTTTCCAGCCAATTATTTTGCATCCTCTTCTCTCCTTGAACCTCCAACACCTCCCTTCTTATGGAATTCGCTGTGGATATTATACAATCAGCAGAGAAGTTTCTGTCCCCTTCCCACACCCACCTACCCATCTCTAAGCCCCACACTCTGGCTTCCTGCCCGCTGTTGCAGGTGAATCACCTATGGCACTATCAAGGCTCAGCTCTCTGCCCGTTCACTTGATCCCCGCCCCCTCCTTACTCAAGGGTACCACTCCGCCATCGTCCCCTCTTTCTGCTACATCAGTCTTTGGCTGTCTACTGGGTCAGTCCCATTAAAATACAAATAAGATGTTTTTCCTTCCACCTTAACCCTTCTGCTGACTGCACCTTACATGGACCCACTGTCCATGTCTTTGCTCCATTTTGCAGCAAAACATCTTCAAAGGAATAGTCTATACTTGCTGTCTCCAATTCCTTTTCCCTTTTTTTTTTTTAATTAAAAAAATTAAATTACAGCTCTGACCTGTGTGGCTCAGTTGGTTGGGCATTGTCCAACAAAGCAAAAGGTCGCCAGTTCAATTCCCAGTCAGAGCACATGCCTGGGTTCCAAGTTCAGTCCCTGGTTGGGGCACATACAAGATGTTTCTCTCACATCGATATTTCTCTCCCTGTCTTTCTCCCTCACTTACTCTCTTTCTAAAATAAATAAAATCTTTAAAAAATGTTTAAATCACAGCTTACATTCAATATGATTTTGTATTAGTTTCAGGTGTTTCCATGCTTTTTAAAATCCACTCTCACTTCGACTCAACCTCTCCATCAGCATGTTCCCTGTCAAGGTCACCACGAGCTGCACACGACTGAAAACAAGAGCCTCTGCTGTCCTCCACTTCCTTGATCTAGCGGCGTGACTTGATACAATTAATTACCTCCTCTTCCCTAACGGACTTTCTACTTGTCTGCCAGGATGCCACACCCTCGCTGGCGACTCCCTCCCTTCTTCCCAGCCGCAGACTGTTGGAGGCCACAGGTTCAGCCCTGATCTTTTCTCTGCCTCCACTCAGCCTGTCTTGGATTTCGTTCACTGCCATGGTTTTCAAGACCATGCAATGGCTCGTGATTCTCAAATGTACTCCTGCGTGTCCCACCCGGACCTTGCCCCTGAACCCCAGACTCATATCGCCAACAGCCAACTCAAGTTGGCTAATAAGTATGTCAAATTCACTATGTCCAAAAATAACACCTGCCTCACCTGGAGTCTTCCCCGTCCCGGTCAACAACTCCACCCTTCCAGTTGCTCAGCTGAAAACCCTCGAGCCTCTAACACCCACATCCGATCCATCAGAAATAGCCTATGGGCCTTACCGCCGACGTCCAGAAGCTGACTGCCTCTCCCCACCCCACCACCTCTGGCCTAGTCCCGGCACTGTCGTCTCTCACCTGGATTATTGCAACAGCCTCCTAACTGCTGCCCGCCGCCCCCCCTCGCCTCCACCCTTGTCCCCCTGGAAGGTCTCCTCTCAGCATGGCAAACAGCGATCCTTTTCAATATAGGTTAGATCACATCACTCTCCATTTCAAAACCCAGTAATGAGCCCTGGCTGGTGTAGCTCAGTGAATTGAGCGGGGGCCTGCGAACTGGACAATCGTGGTTCAATTCCCAGTCAGGGCACATGCCTGGGTTGCAGACCAGTTCCCTGCAGGCCAGTTCCCAGCAGGGGACGCACAAAAGGCAACCATACATTGATGTTTCTCTCCCTCTTTCCTTCCCTTCCCCTCTAAAGATAAATAAATAAAATATTTTTAAAAAATAGTAAGGACTTCCGCCAAGATGGAGACGTAGGTGGAGGAACCACCTTGCCTCTGTGCACAACCAAATCTAAGAACAACTATTTTTAACAACAATCACAACCAAGCCACACGGAAAATCAACAATACGGAGTCCAAAGGACAACTAAATACTCAGCTAAACCGGTACGAGGAGCGAAGCCAGCAGCGGAGCAGGTTAGCAAGAAAAAATTCCCGGGTGGTGCGCGGTGCGCGTGCAAGCAGCCGAAAGCGCTGATCGAGAGCGAGCTGGCTGCGGGAGCGCACTGGGAAGAGGCGTGTGGGGTCGGTCGGTCGCGCATCTGCGTGCGGAGAAACCAGTGACAAGGGAAGCCTGCGCAGGGCAGCAGGCTCGCACAATTCCGATCAGATAAACAAGCCCGAGGCGTGTGGTGTGACTGGACGGCTGGGCTAGCGGAAAGAACCGCCATTGCTCCCTCTCTGACCACGCCCCCACACACAGCGTCACAAACCAGCGACCTGGGTCGCCCCGTCCTGGTAAACAACTAAGGCTTCGCTCCGCTTACTTAACAGCATGAATAGACCAAAAATGGCTCTAGGACAACTCAGAGCCCCAGATCCGATAGATCTAAGCGATGAAGAAATAGCCAGTCTCTCAGATGCACAGTTCAAAACACTGGTTATCAGGATCCTTACAGAACTGGTTGATTTTAGTCACAAATTAGAGAAACATATGGAAGCTAAACTAATTGAAATGAATGGTAATACAAAGGAAACCAATAGTAATGGAAAGAAAATTGGGACTCAAATCAAGGGAGTGGACCAGAAGGAAGAAAAAAATGATCAAACAGAAAAGAATGAAGAAATAAGAATTCAGAAAAATGAGGAGAAGCTTAGGAACCTCCAGGACATCTTTAAACGTTCCAACATCAGAATTATAGGGGTACCAGAAGGGGGAAAGGCACAGCCACCAGTGGAAAACTTATTTGAACAAATAATAAAGGAGAATTTCCCCAAGCTGGCAAAGGAAATAGACTTCCAAGAAATCCAGGAAGCTCAGAGAGTCCCAAAGAAGTTGGACCCAAGAAGGAACACACCAAGGCACATCATCATTACATTAGCCAAGATTAAAATGAAGGAGAGAATCCTAGAAGCAGCAAGAGCTAAGGGGACAGTCACTTACAAAGGAGTTCCCATCAGACTGTCAGCTGATTTCTCAAAAGAGACCTTACAGGCAAGAAGTGGCTGGAAAGAGGTATTCCAAGTCATGAAAACCAAAGATCTACAACCAAGATTGCTCTACCCAGCAAAGTTTTCATTTAGAATGGAAGGACAGATAAAGTGCTTCTCAGTAAGACCAAATTCAAGGAGTTCATTATCACCAAGCCCTTATTATATAAAATGTTAAAGGGACTTACCTAAGAAAAATAAGATAAAAAAGATGAACAGTGAAAGGACAGCAAACCCACAGTTATTAAGAACCACACCTAAAAAAAAGCAAACTAAGAAGACAGCTAGATCAGGAGCAGAACCATAGAAATGAAGATCTCATGGAGGGTTAGCAACAGGGGAGTGGGAGGAGGAGAAGGGGGGAGAAGGTACAGAAAATAAGTAGCATAGACAGTTGATAGAAAATAGATAGGGGGAGGGTAAGAATAGTAGGGGAAATACAGAATCTAAAGAATTTGAGACACGTGTTCATGAACTAAAGGGAGAAATGGTGGGGGAGGGGTATGCAGGGTGGAGGGGAATGGAGGGGGGAATAGAGCAAATGTAATGGCATAATCAATAAAAAAAAGTTAAAAAAATAGTAATGACCCTGTATCAGTCAGATGACCTAGGTTATGTTGCAGTGACAAGTAACCCCAACGTTTCAGTGACTTGAAATGGCGATTGTTTCCATCTCAGGCAGGCTGCTCATCACCATCATTGCTCAGGGACTTGCCCTTTTTTAAAGTTTTTAAAGATTTTATTTATTTTTTAGAGAAAGGGGAAGGGAGGAAGGAAGGGAGGAGGAGAAACATTGATGTGAGAGAGAAACGTTAACTGGTTGCCTCTCACACATCCCTAACCAGGGACCTGGCCCACAACCCAGGCATGTACCCTGACCAGAAATCGAACCAGCGACCTTTCCATTCGCAGGCTGGTGCTCAACCCACTGAGCCATACCAGCTAGGGCCAGAACTTGGCTTTCAGCTCAGGACACCACTTTCAGCATTTCTGGTCACATTGGCAGAGGGGTGAAAGGCTCTGGAAGATCATCACTGGTCATTAACTGTTCCAAAAGTGAACTCTCAAAACTCAGTGGCCAGAACTAGTCACATGTCCTGGCATATCCCTAAGAAAGCCAAAAAGTGACACCCTGCTCTGTGCTCAAGGACAGAGAGCCAGAAAGATCTGGTGAGCTGCACGCATGCCCCACCCCACCGGGTGGTGCTCACAATAGAAGCCAAGTGCTCCTAAGTGCCAGTGATGCTCTGCCTTAGCCGCCCCCACCCTCACCTTTGGGACCTCACCACTCCCCTCTCCCAAGTGCAGGTGCGCCCAAGGGCCTGCCCCTCTGCCCGCTCAGCTCTTCCCTTCACATATCTGCCTGATTCATTCTCTCACTGCCTACACCGATCACTACATTTACCCTCACCCACCCCGCTCTCCACACACGCCCCTGAATGAAAATTCACGAGGGCAGGGATTTAGGGACTTAGAAAGTACTGACTGAACGAGCGAACTTCACCAGCAGTCAGGAAAATACAAACTAAACCCACAGAATGCCATTTCACACCCATCAGATGGCAGAATGTCCAAGCCCAACAAAAGGAAGCCCCCGTGGGAGTCCAGGGCAGCGGGTTCTCTGCACTGCGGGGAGCCAAAACCAGGACGACCGGTTCCAAGCGCTGTTGGCGCTCGGCAGTCCAGTCCCAGAAAAGCACAGACAATTCAGCAATTTCATTTCCCAGTATTTACCTCGGAGAAACTCTTCCACATGTGCTCGGAGACACTCACACAGGTGTTCATAACGGCATTGCTTAGAAAAAAAAAAGAAAACTGGAATGTCCATCGTCGGGACAATGAATAAATCATTGCCATATGCAAGGGAGCTTCACAAAGCAGTTAAAGCGAGTTTAACGTTCACCTGTTGACTTCCAGACTCCAGTCCAGCAGGTAGGGAGTTTAGAAATTGCTCTCGTTCACACAACGAGAAAAAAGTTGAGCAAACTGAAAACCAGCAGCTATTCTTAGATCCATCAGACAACTGAGGTCACAAGGCAAACTACTGACCCAAAATTTGGAGAGGCAGACAAAAAGGAACAGAGAAGCAAAACTTACCTGAGCAGAAAATTCCATGGGAACCAGTCCAGGCAAGGGAAACTGAACCTATAATTGATGAATGGCTGGAGGCCCCATGTGGACAAGCTTAGAGTTAAAAACTCCAGAGGGACCCAGTCACAGGGGCCCCTACACTTGGGCGAGTTTTACCTCCGACAGCCCTACCAGCTTTTCACAGAAAAGATCCAAGAAAAGCCCCCTCGTGCCTCCAGCAGGAGGAGGGAAAAGAGCCATTTGGAATGCACCCCAAGTGTTCCGTATTCTCTGACTCGCCCTGTGCTCAGGTGAAACCATTTCACTAGAGCCTAACCTGGGCGAGAGAAATAAATACCCAGCTGCAGCCTCCTCTAGCCTTCCCGACCCACCGAAAAGAACCGAGACGGTCAGAGCCCACGGGCACAGGCTCACAAAAAACTGAGAGCTAATCATCTACACTGCACATATATACTAACTGCAGAAAATCAAAGACAAAGAAAAATCTTGAAAAAAAAAAGCCAGAGGATAAAAGGATAAAAACTTAATCGACAGTGAAGCAAGGAAAGAATTACATAAAACTTCTCTTTGGAAACCACGCAGGCGAGAAGAGAATGAAGTATTTAAAGTGCTAAAAGAAAGAACCCACCAGCTTAGAATTCTGTATCCAGTGAAACTATTCTTCATGAGTCTAGGAGAAAAAAAAGACTTTCTTAGACAAACAAGTGTTGAGAGAGTGTATTGCTACAGACCTGCCTTGCCACAAATATTAAAAGAAATTCCTCAGAATTTCTAGGAAAATGATACTGGTCAGGAACATGGGTCTGTAAAGAAAGCAAGAGCTTTAGAGAAGAAATAAGTCAAAATAAAATAATATACCTTTAGCAATATTTTAAAAAAGCATAAAGGAAGAGGCAATTTTCAAAATGACATTTAGTCCTGGCTGGTGTGGCTCAGTGGATTGAAGGCCAGCCTGTGAACTGAAAGTTTGATTCCCAGTCAGAGCACATGCCTGGGTTGCAGGCCAGTTCCCAGCAGGGGACCCATGAGAGGCAACCATACATTGATATTTCTCTTCCTCTCTCCTTCCCTTCCCCTCTAAAGATAAATAAATAGAATCTTAAAAAAAAAAGATTAAATCAGCCTCACCCTTTAGGGAGTTGGCAGGAATCCAGCATGAGAAGAATTTCTCAGCTGTGTTTGTAATATTTTATTTCATTTGAAAATATGTGAAGCAAATATGAAAAACAACATTTTCAAAATCTATTGTCCATTATCTTCTGTGCTTAACTTGTTAAGAAAAAGTTTTTAAATAATAAACAAATAGTTTTAAATAACAAAAAAAAGGACCCACAGGATCCTTTGAATATTACAACATTTGGCTTTCTCTTTCTTCTCCTCACTTTTTAAGGCAAAGCTCTGGCACCTGACTTGAAAAGCTCTTTTCACCAGTACATGTAAGTTAAGCAACGTGAGCAGAGGTCCCGTGTGCTGTGCAGAGGATCACGTGTCCTCACAGCTGAAGTTAATAGGATTTAAGCTCCAGTTTAAGAAACAGCTCTTTGAAATGTAGCCCTTGTTCAGTGTGGAGAAAATTTTCATCTGCTTTCAATCCCCGTGAAACGCTTGGGTATCAGGGCTCTGATCCGCCTGGGTAGGCTGTTGACAACCAATACCTTCCGTTTATATCAGTTTTTAAAAAGAAAACACCCTGCTATTTTGAGCCTTCGGAGATCAATGTAAACACGTATAAATCAATAAAATGGTATTCATGAAAGTAAACAAGAACTGTTCACCGCGATTATCCCATTGGTCAAGATCATTAATGTGTTTCTGGGCCCGTGTTTCTAATCATACAAATACCATTAAATCCAAGCTGAGAAAAGTACAAAGTCACAGAAGCCAAGTATTTAAAATCCATTACAATATACCTCGGGACCTTTTGACATTGCACCAGGGTAGAACCCTCAAAATCACCTGGTCAGATTTTTTGGTGTCCGAATCTTAATTATCATTGGTGACCATTTCCGGTTGCATTGTGTCCCTCGAAAAAGGTATGTCGAGGTCCTAAAATCCCTACCCCTCAGATTGCGACTGTGTTTGGAAATATGCTGGTCGCAGAGGTAAATAGGTCAGGCTTTCCTTCTCTGCAGCGTAGACTTTGAAGCCCAGCTGCTTCTCCCTTCTCTGCCGCAGGACGAGCCTGTGCACACAGCTCTCCCGTGACACGTGGAGAGGACCCTCCCTCAGCCTTGAACCCCTCGCTCCACTGTCTCGTGACAGAGAACAGATGCGCTTGAAACAGCCAGTGCTTTGAAGAGTCATGTGAGGTATGCCCTCCCCCCGGGGAGCAGCACATAGAAGGGCGCAGAGCTGGAGGGGCAGCGAGGGGACCAGGAGGCAGAGAGCCTGTTGCCCTTTCATTCTCTCAGTTTGGCCCAGGAGGACCAGATGTCCCTGTAAATAGGAACCCTGTAACAATCACATTTAAAATGTTGAATATTTTAATACGTGGGCATATATCATATGGATTTTGATAGAGTAAACTCAGCTCTCAGAAATGAAAGTAAGACTTTTCTAATCAGAAATAAACAGGTTTAGCCCTGGCTGGTGTAGCTCAGTGGGTTAAGCACGGGGCTGTGAAGCAGGGGGTCGCCAGTTTGATTTCCCAGTCAGGGCACATGCCTGGGTTGCAGGCCAGGTCCCCAGTAGGGGACACATGAGAGGCAACCACACACTGATGTTCCTCTCCCACTCTTTCTCCTTCCCTCTCCTCTCTCTAAAAATAAATAAATATTTTTTAAAAAAGAAATAAACAGGTTCATATATACATATGACTCTTTTTGAGAAAAATGAAATCTGATCTTTTTTCCTCTTCCAAGTCTCATTTCATGATAACCCACCACTGCAGTGGCGGGTCCTTGCGTGCGCGTGTTCGCGAGTCAGCGGCACATCCCCAAACACGTTATTTTTGGAGGATTCTGAGCAGGGAAAATCAGCAGTCTGATTTCCCATCTAAACACTAAAACCACGCGACCTAAAAACCAATTTCAGAAACTTCGATGGAACAAATGTTTGAAATAACTCATCGTTTATTTTTTATAGATGTTGTGGCACAACAAAAAGATTCCATGGCCATTTCTGGAAAAGGAAACTCATCTTCCAAGAACTGTATGGGTTCGCCCTAAAATTCACCGAAGCTGGAACAGCTCTGGCCGAGGAAGGTCTCTCCTGAGGGATATTTCTTTGCATACCCCCCCACGTAGGTGTTCTGTCTGTACCTTGAAGCAATAAAAAGTAGTTCACTCTTGGTTTTTATCTAATAAAATATTACAGTTTAATTAAATCGCTTCGGTCTGAGTCCGAAACAGTCCCTTCATGATGTCATGGAATTTGGAGGGTTTCTGGTCACTGCCAGACCATTAGGACCATCATGCACGCATGTATCGGGTCATCTCTGTGTCAAAGTCTATTATTTAACGGTGCTTATCTAAAAGGTTAACATCTTTGTGGGCTCGCGTGGCTAAGATACAAATAATTTCACAAATATCTGTCACCACAGTTGTCTACAAAGATCTGAGTCAGGACACGGATCTTCAGACCCTTAATGTGTTAACCAGATATCCTTCAGCGCCTCCTTGTCCCAAACAATCATCACCTTGTCAGATAAATGCGATGTACATCAGTAATGTGGCCAACTGATTTTTACAATTCACTTCCCCTTCATTATAAATCTCAGGCTGATCAGTAGTCTAAGTTGTAGCTGTCTGTCATTAATGTGCATTAATAAGAGCCTTCATATTAAAAAAAGACAGCTGAAGAAACGGAAAAATATTAAAAGATATTTTTCATAACTAAGTAGGTTGTGTTTCCAGTGAAAAGCACAAAAAATTTGAAGCCAGTCAAAAGCACAAAAATTTGAAAGGGATCCCATCAATGCAGTAAATAAGTCATTACAAAGAATAAAACACACTTGCTCTCTGACTGAGGATGTGCACATCAGCCACATTGCTGTGCTGACTGATGGCCCCTTTGTCAACCTGTCCCTGGTAAAGGAACACGTGTTCATTTTTTTGTTCATTAAAAAGAGCAAAGTGGCCCTGGCTGGTGTGGCTCAGTGGATTGAGCGCCGGCCTGTGAACCCAGAGGCTGCTGGTTCGATACCCAGTGAGGGCACGCGCCTGGGTTGTGGGCCAGGTCCCCCTCTGGGGGCACATGAGAAGCAACCTATCAACGTATCTCTCACACATTGCTGTTTCTCTCCCTCTCTTCCCCTTTCTCTGAAAGTAAATAAGTAAAATCTTTAAAAAGAAGAGCAAAGTGATTCCTTCATTTGCATCTCAATTCAAAATTCAAAGCTTTTCATTTGTTCACAAAGGCTAGAACATCGTGCTATCTGTGCTAATGACAGTTGGTCTGTCACAAGTATCTGTCCCTCCTGAAGGGTGTTTGCCGAGCAGCACTTTGGACCAGGCCAGCACCTTGGAAGCCCCTCCGCTGCTCTGCATTTGCAAGGCACTCCTTGGAGGCTGGTGAGCCAGCGGAGCCGCCCTTGCCTTTTGGAGAACAGACTTGAAGAGGGGCAGGTGCATCGTGAGTGACCTCTGCCCTGCACTGCGATGTTGCCAGTGAAGACATGAGGGCGTGGCCGAAGGGTTAATAATGATTAAGCCAGAGGTTTGACAGGAAGGGTCCTTCCAGATAAAGTAGATAACTATTATGATTATTTGGGGGTGGGAGTGCAGAATTAGTATAGAATCTTATTTCTCGTCGTACACAAAATGAAATTTCAATCATTTAAAGATTGAGTATAACAAATGAAAACACTTGGATCTGGGGAAATTAGGTGACTGCTTACCTTCTCAGTCTTCCAACCTGCAAATGCTAAGACCGCCCCAGGAGTGGGCCTTGGTTTCTTTCTCTGCACTCACAGCTTGGGCAGCACCTCCCTGCTCACAACTTGAAATAAAACTGACACTGACACCTCCCGGCCTATCTCCAGCGCAGACCCCTGCCCAGAACTCAGTACTCAGGGATCTACACGCCGACTTAAGAGTCTGGGGAGCACCTTGAGCTCAGCAGGGCCCAGACCAATCTTCTGCCTTCTCTGCCTCCCACTGGCCCCTGCCCAGGGCTTCCTCATCTCGGTGGGTGGCAGGCCATCCCTCCAGGCAGAATCCTCGGGTCCGCCTTGGTCCTCCTCTCTTACACACCCCACATCCAATCTGTGGGCGAGTCCTGCCTTCAGGATAGATCTAGGCTGTCTCCACTTCTATGCGTCTCCCGTGCTTGTGCCCAGGGCCTGAACACCGTCCCCTCTCACCGGGATTACGGCACAAACCTCCTCGGTCGTCTCCCCACCCCCACAGTCCAGTCTCACTAGGGCCATCAAAGTGATTGTCAGATTTTGCCTTCCTTCCCTCAAGCTCCTCCACTGGCTCCCAATTCACTCCGGGGGGGAACCAGGAGGCTTCTTCGCCAGGGGCCTACAAACCCCACGGGACCGGCCCTGGTTTTTTTCTCCAGTCTCGTTGGCTTCCTGGTGTTAGCCACACAAACCTAGCTGGTTAGGTGTGGCACCACAGGGCATCGGCATTTGTCATCCTTTGTTTGAAGGGCTCCGTTGTGGGTTGAATTGTGTGTCCCCAAAGGTACTATGACTAAGTTCTAGTCCCAGAACCTGTGAGTATGACCTTATTTGGAAGCAGGGTCTCTGCAGATGCGATCAAGGTTAATGAGGTCCTACAGATGAGAGGGGCCTTCACTCCAGTGACTGGTGACCTTACGAGGAGGGAGGACTTCAGAGATACAGAGAAGACACACAGGAACACAGGCCTTGTGGTGACAGAGCAGACACTGGGGCGACGCAGCTGCAAGCCAGGATGGCCGGCCAGGGCCAGCAGGAGAGACAAGGAAGGGTCCTCCCCTACAGCCTTCGGGGAGAGCGCGGCCCTCCCAACACCCGGGTTTGGACGTCTAGCCTCTGGAACAGTAAGAGAATACATTTTTGTTCCTGTCCACGGGTGTCCAACCACAGTCCATGGGCTGTATGTGGCCCGGGATGGCTATGAACATGGCCCAACACAACACTGTAAATTTACTTGAAACGTTATGAATTTTTGTGTGTGTGATTACATGTCGCAGTGTATTTAATATGTGGCCCAAGATAACTCTTCCTCTTCTCGGGTGGCCCAGAGATGCCAAAAGGCTGGACGCTCAGCTTGTGGTCACAGTGGCAGCCCCGGGAAACTACCCCCCCACACACCGTATTAGATGCTTCCTGCTGGTACTTGCATGGGGTCCGTTCACGGGCTCCCAGGGCTGACCGGCTCTGCTCCGCAAATTCTTCTTGGGTCGCCTGCAGGCCCCTCCTCCTGCCACCACCCAGGCAAAGCTACAAGGGCAGCCCTTCCCCCTTCTCCTTCCGAGTCTCTCAGGGTGACCAAACTGTCCTCCTTCCCTAGGCTTTTGCTGTTGACTCTCAAAAGAGGGGACACTGTTTCATGACTTTGACAGTTTGGCGATACCACTTGGGGTCCTGAAGCAACGTGGGTGCCTCAGGGAGGAGGCAAGGACGTGGGTAGAGAAGCACCAACATGAATTCTCCGAGAAATTTTTCAAGGTGTCATCTTGCTCCATCACCTGGCGGACCAGTCAGGTTCACCTGCGTCCGGTGCTGGAGGGGGCACAGCCTTCACCCACGTGTAACTGGCACTTCCTCCCTCTCTCCTTTCTCTGCGTTCGGCTCCTTCAGCCCGTCCTCCGTCCGTGACGAAGAAGCAAAAATGGCAGGAACTGGTGATACGGAAGGGAGAGGTGACGCGGTGAACGAGCTGCCTGCCCTGCACCGGTCTGAACATATGTCAGTCAGCACTGTTGCTATAATGGGCCCAGGACATCGCGGTCCCAGCCCCATTCACACGTGGCTGCTCCTGGGGGAGCTGCTGCCGTGCACCCCCAACTGTGGGCCCATGAGTCAGCGGGCAGAGGGCTGGTGGGAGGCAACAGATGGAAAAGCCGGGAAGACAGTCCCAAAGACCAGCAGAGGGACGGAGGGTCCCTGGGGGGACCTACTCCAGGAGCAGACACGGAGAGCTCAGCAGAGCGAGGACCCTCTGAGTACTGGAAACAAAAGGGTGCTTGGCTTTTCTCTGACCGAAAAATGGTTCACCTTCCTATACATTATACTTTGGTTCATATTACCGGGCATTGTACTTTGAGTATACTTTGCATATAGTTCTGTAGGAAGCAGTAATAAGCTAACCCTCCTGTGAGCATTGCCAGGAAGAGAAGGGAGGGGGAAGGAGCAGAGGAGGGGAAGGAGGGGGGAGAAATCTTTAATCCTTACAGAGAAAATAGAATCAAGGTAGGGAGCTAGTTAGTCTACGCCAGAGTCTGCATGAATTTCCAGCATCACGGCTGCCGTGACAAATGTGGCTGCTGTGCCGTGGGCTCATGTGTGACACATCATTTTCTGGCACAAGCTACATCCTGAGAACTCAAGTGCTGTCTGTGCCCTGTCACCCCCCAACCCCTCCCTCCCTCCCTCCCTGGTTCCCGAGTGATTCTGCTCACCACACCTCCTGTGCCCACAGCCCTGAGGAGCCCCTGCCCCGACCGGTGAATGGGGTTTAGGGTGTGGGGAGATTTAGTCAACACAGAGGCCGGCACAGATGCTTTGCAGGTATCAGGACAAAAGGCACCCAGGCGAGCAGGGGCTGCACGGTGGGGGCTCAGAGCCTGGAGGGCAATGGTTCATTTCTATTCAAAGAGTCTGTACCGCTGAGTCACTTGAATTGGGGTGACAGACCTGGTGCCCTTTTTAAAAGGATTGTCTTTATTTGGTTTTTAGAGAGAGGAGAAGGGAAGGAGGGAGAACACTGATGCGAGGAACAAGGATTGGTTGCCTCCTGCACATCCCAGCTGGGGACTGGCCTGCAACCCAGGCGTGTGCCCCTGACCAGGAATCCAACTGGCCACCTTTCAGTTTGCAGGCTGACACTCAACCCGCTGAACCACACCAGCCAGGGCGGAACCTGGTGCCCTTTGGAGCAGGTGCACTGGGACTTGCGCGCTGTGATGTGGCTGCCTGGGCCCAGCCCTTTTGGGGGAAGTGCCACCCAGACCGTGGTGGCGGGCTTTCCTGGCAGAGCCCAACACAGCTGTGCCACAAGGAGGCCCCGCCTCAACACCTGCCACCTGGCTTGTGTCCCAGGGAGGCTCTGGCAGGAGAGATGAGAGTCACTGCTTGAGACCCCAGATTGCGGTTTGAGGGACAGCGCAGCAAGGATGGATGGCACCTCCTTCTGCCTCTCTGCCTCCATTTCCTTCCTGAGCCCTTGGTCCCTTGAAAACTGAACCAAAGGCCTCAACGTGCAAGAACGTGTGGGAGAGAAACGCCCCCTAGAAGGTTCAGGAACCACAGCAAGCCAGGGAGGAGCTCAGCCAGCCCCTCTGAACCACACCATAGCGTCTGTGGTGATGAGGGAGAGCAGTGTTGACAAGGACTTGCTGCCCAGGAATTTTCCTTTATCCAGTGACAACTCCATTCATCTCACTGAGCTTTGCACACAGCTCTGGGCTGGCTTTGCCCTGGCCCGGAGCCCCTGTGAGCCACAGGGTACTAGCGGCTGGGAAGAGCAAACCTGTGCCAGCCAGCTGGGGCTGGAGAGAAAGGCAGGGAGGCGAGCCTTCCTGGCAGAGCCAGCAGGCAGGGCGAGGCCGGGAGGCCAAGGAACTCAGGGCAGCTCCCACAGTGCCCCCTGGTGGCTAAGGGAAGCCCTACGTCACCCCAACCTCCACTCCAGCCCAGGATGAGCAGGGACTGCCACCTCACCTACTGGCTCACCTCCTTCCCAGTTAAGGAGTCAAGGATGAGAGCCCAGAGCAGGGCAAGGATTAACCGGAGTGGGCTCCTCCTTACCTCGTGTGCCCTGCAGGGCTCTCTTGCCCTGCCCTGGCCCTAACCCTGACTTGTGCCCTGTGGTGGCAGATGAAAGGGCGCCTTGCTCTCATGCCAGGGTGGGGGCCGTGGGAGCAGAGGTAGCTGGAGTTGCACCAGTGCAAGCCTGGAGGAGGGTTTGGGGTCCTTTCTAGCCCCGTGGCCCCAGGCATTACACGTCTGGGGTCCTGCTCCCCACGGGCAGACAGAGTTCATGCTGACCAGGGAGTGTTTCCGGTCCTGTCTAGGTTTCAGCTGTCTAGGTTTTGACAGCCCTGACTGTGCCCTGAGGGCTCTTTTCTTAAGGATAACAAGAAGCTGGGGGTGGCCACAACATCTGAGCACATTCTCTGAAATTGCCACCTTTCCAAAAATCTCTAAGGTGACATGTTGACAGGGGTTATGACAGATGAAAGTGACATCTTTTCAACAAACGGTGCTAGGACAACTGGATATCCACACACGACAGCTTACAGAGAAATGAACTTGAATGGATCAGAGATCTAAATGCAAGAGCCAAAGTATTAAACCCTTAAGAAGAAACACAGCCCTGGCTGGTGTGGCTCAGTGGAGTGAGTGCTGGCCCATGAACCAAAGGGTCGCTGGTTCAGTTCCCAGTCAGGGCACATGCCTGGGTTGCAGGCCAGGTCCCCAGTGAGGGGCGCACAAGAAGCAACCACACATTGATGTTTCTCTCCCTCTCTCCCCCCCCATTCCCCTCAATCTAAAATAAATAAAATCCTTAAAAAGAGAGAGAGACCAAAAGCATAAGCTAGAAAAAAAGCACAGAAGAAAAAAAAATAGAAAAATTTGGCTTCATCAAAATAAGAAACTTTTGTGCAGCAAAAGTCACTCTAAGAAAGTGAAAAAAACAAACTAAACAGACTATGGAATGGGAGGAAATATTTGCAAATCACATCTGATAGTATCCGGAAAATATAAACAGCTATAACTCAGCAACAAGGCAAATGACCCAATTTAGAAAATGGCCAGATTGACCAGATGATGTCTCATCAAAAGTAAACAGCCAATAAGCACATGAAAAGGTGTTTAACGTCATTAGTCATTAATGAAACGCAAATCAAAACCACAGCGAGACACCACTTCATACCTGCTGCAATGGGCATAATAAAAAAGAGGAAAATAACAAATATTGATGAGAATATGAAGAAACTGCAACCTCATTACCTTACTGGTGAGGATGCGGAATAGAGCAGCCACCACAGGAGACAGTTTGGTGGCTCCTGGGAAAGTTAAATATGGAAGTTCCATCTAACCTAGCAATTCCACCACTAAGAACATGTCTAACATAATGGAAAGCAGGCACTCAAACAGATGTATATACCAATGTTCACAGAAATATTACTAATAGTCAACAGGCAGAAACAATCTAAGTGTCTCTCAGCAAATGAATGAATGAACAAAGGTGGTATAGCCACAAAATGGAATATTATTCAGCCATAAAAAGGAATGAAGTACTGACACATGTAAAAACCTTGAAAACACTATGCTAAGTGGAATAAGCCAGGCCCTCCCAAAATGATAAATATTGTACAAGACCTTTATATAAAATACCTAGAGTAGGCAAATTCATAGCGAAAAGAATGAAAGTTGCCAGAGGGTGGAGAGGAGCAGGAAATGGGAGTTACTGCCTAAGGGGTATAGTTTCTGTTGGGGATAGCAAGTTCTGGGACACAGTTAATGTCATGGCTATACGACACCTCGGATGCACTTAATGACACTGAACTGCACACTTGGACACGGTTAAAGTGCTACATTTCACTATGGGTATTCTGCTGCAATTAAAAACAAAGGACTAGGGCATTGTCTTGCACAGTCACTGCTCCCCAATAGGAGCAGGGACCCTACAGAAGTCTGAGTCAGGAGCTGCCCCACTTAGGCCTGCGCATGCCCCCTCGCAAATGCCAGGCCTAACCGCAGTCTGGGGTCACCTGGGGAGCCAGGGAGCCGGAAGGAAACTCTCAGCAGTGACAGCCAGTCCCAGAAGTGGTGGCTGTGTGAGGCTGATGTTGCAGGGTTTTAATTGCTCCTGAATTAATGTGCTTATTTCTCACCCCTGGGGCACCTGGGTTTAATTACTGTCTTAGGTCACAGATGCAATGAGTCTGCTATCATCCCTGGTCCCGGCAGACAGGAGGTAGCCTGATTGCTAAGCTCTCACATGTTGCAGCAAGATGGGCAGGAAGAAGCGGGGAGGCCACTGGCCAGGTGACCTCCCATTAAGAACGGAGGAGCAGCGTTAGATGAAGGCGGCGCCTGGCTGCCGCATTCCTGGGTCTCAGGTGAGCAGGAGAGCTCAAGGTTGTGTCTGGGGAGTTCCTGCTGCCTTAAGGCGCGGGGAGATCGGCTGCCAATGGCCCAGAAACCCTGGAGTACCAGACCTCACGGAACCCTTTGGGATAGAGGGTTTTCATGGAAAAGGAACGGATAGGGAAGAGCGCTTGCAGAAGAGACCGTGGACCAGGGGTTGCAGGTTCAAAACAGAACTGGCCAGGTGTGTAAGGGAAGCAGGCAGGTGGGACCACAGCAGCAGCCTGTGTCGCCTTCGAAGGAATGCAAGCCTGCTGTCCATTTTCCAATCCATTATCATCCAGAAATTGATTTTTACAAGACATCCGTTCTTTAGATTTTGACAATGTGATTTTTAAAAAAACACCGAGCTGGAGGGGTGGGGATTGACTGGGAAGGGGCTCAAAATCCTCTTGTTGGTGGGGGAGGGGCTGGCTGCTCAGGTGTCTGTGAAAACACAGGAGACTGAACGCTAAGTGGGTGCCAGTTACCGCGTGTCAGCTACCCCTCAGTAAGGTGGTGACCCAGCAGGTCGGGCCAGTGGGGACCAGCGCTGCGCCCTGGGTCACCGTGAATGCTCCTCTCCCTCTCCTGTGTATTCATGACCACAGCTGCTTCGTATGCTCTGAAGACCTCCCTCCCGTTCCCCCGAGCACCTCACTAGTGCATCAGCACCTGACTGGTTGTTGGATTTGCTCTGAGAGCCTAAGTGATACAATCCCTCCATAACCCAATGCTGTGCTGTCCTGCTGGTGCCCATTTTACAGATGAGCAAACTGTGGCACACTCAAAGGGCCAGACTCCAAGCCCATGTCATCTGGCTCCACCTGTGCTCTCAGCTGCCACCCTGACCATGCTGTGGCTGCTGACAGGGGGCAGGTGTTGGCACCTCTGCTGCTTGAAGGGGAGCAGACTGGGCTACATCAGCTGGCCCCAGCACAGAACTCACAGCCAAGAACCAGGCTCCTGTTGGGCCCCCTCCCTGCACCGTGGTCCAGCTTTGTGAACTGCGTGATGGCATTTGCTTGCCATCTTCCAGCCTCAGCTGCTTTCACTGAAAACAGCACCAGGGGCTTTTCAGGGAAAGCCTGGCCCTCGTGCTGGGCCTGGTCACCAGGCCCCTCAATTCCTTACTCTGCACCAGCGGTTCTCAAGCTCGGCTGCACCTGGGAGTCAGCTGGGGAGTGTCAAACATCACTGATGCTTTCTTTGGACCCCTGTGATGGAGGAGCCTGGCCTGGGCGATCCGGGCTCCAGAGGCCTCCTGGGTGACGGCACTGCACGGCCTGGTTAGAGAACCACTGCCCATACTTCCCATTGGTGGTGGTTTGAATGACAGAGATGGAGAATTGTGGAAGGTGGAGGACATACAAGACAGACACACTTTGTGGAAAAGTGCTGGTAATATTAAGTTAAAGAAAAAGGGAAAACACATAAAGCAAGTCCAGAGACGGGGAACATGTGCTAACAAAGATGTTTGCTTTAAAAACAAAGTTCCTACCCTGGCTGCTGTGGCTCAGTGGACTGAGCACCGGCCCTCAATCCCAAATGTCACCTGTTCGATTCCCAGTCAGGGCACATGCCTGGGTTGCGGGCCAGGTCAGGCCCCCAGAGGGGGCAGTGTGGGAGGCGACCATACATTGATGTTTCTCTCCTTTCTCCCTCCCTTCCCCTCTAAAACAAATGAAATCTTCAAAAAAACATTTTAAAAGCTCCTGTAAACGCACATGATCCGAGGCATGCCTAACACCCCAGGCCACCTTCAAGCTCAAGAACGGTTTCCTGTAAACACGGACTTGTTTCCTGTCCTGCTTCAGACAGGGCCCCAGGAGAAGGCCCCGCGGTCTGCAGTTCTTCCGGCTGACTCCCGCCAGCCCACGGAAGGCAGGTGCCTCATTCCTGCCGGCTCACAAGCTGTCAGTCTGTGGTCCTCACCCGCCAAGCCCAGCTTGCAGGCCTTCTTTCGGGGAGGAGCTTATCTGCAAGGTCTCCTGCCCTTGAACCCAAGAGTGTTAAACGCCTGTTACGTACCAGCCACTTGTTTTAAAAATTAGTTAATAATGTTATTAAACCAAACTTAATTATTGCCAACTTGCTGCTTTCAAGTGGGACAAACACACCCAGGTAAGACTGTCAGGCCCAATTGGATAATGGACTTCCCTCCAGGATCAGTTTTCGGGTAGAAACCGGTCATCGGGACCTGGGGAGGGTCAGCGGTCTGGGCTGTTGGTGTGAGCTGCACGTCAGGTGGAAGCAGGGCTGTTACTGTTGTGCTTCGGAGATTGACCTGTCAACTCAACCGGAGTCCCGTCATTCAGACACTAGTCTAGGTCTGACCGTGAGGCCGTTTTGCAGAGTTAAAGCCACTCTCGTCAGTTGACTTCAGGTGAGGAGGATGTGCACGGGCCTGACTGCATCTGCTGGGGGGTCTTCTTAAATCAGGGCTCGAGGTCTCTCCCAGAGAAGAAATTCCACCTGTGAACTTGCCCCTCACCGGTGCCTGTGGAATTGTCCTCGTCACCTTCCCTATGGATCGACTGCTATATGGATTTTGGATTTGCTCAGCCAAACCCCACAATCATATAAGCCAAGTCCTTGTAATAAATCTCTTAATACAAGTATCTTCACCTACTGGTTCTGCTTCTTGGGTTAAATCCTGATAGGTAAAGTGAATAAGAATGTCCACCAGGGGGCATCCTAGTGGTTCTGTGTGTTTGTGCCTATTTATCCTCATCAGAGGACATGCTCATTGATTTTGAGGGGAAGGGAGGGAGAGGGAGAAACATTGATAGGTTGCCTTTCCTACAGACTGAACCTGAAACCTAGACATGTCCCCTGACCAGGAATTCAATCTGGGACCTCCAACCAACGGAGCCGTACCAGCCAGGGACCAACTGTATTGTATGTGTATCGAAACACAACTAGTAGACTTTCATCGAATTATTTTAAAGGAAGAAAAATAAAATACTAATAGAAGACCAAACTTCAAGGGGGAAGATAGCCACCAAAGCATTTTACTTCAGTCTTAAGAGCACACGTCTTGCCTCATTGCTCTGGAACGGAGCTTTCTGTGATGTTCAGGTGAATATCGGCACTCCCTACACAGTGGGGTCAACCATGTGCAACTTTCGAACACTTACCCTTGAGGTGCCCCGACTCCCCGAGCCACCTTTGAGCCATTCCTGTACCCGTCTCCTCCAGAACAGGGAGCCTGCCTTCCAGCTTGCCCTGGCTGGTTCTTCACCCCAGTGGCAACACAGTCATGTGACCGGAAGCCACTGCCCTTGGTTGATGATCTGCAACAGCTGTGCATTTGTATTTTCTCCAGTAAGACGTACACACCTGAAGTCACTCTACCTCCCAGCTGACCCACCCTGTATGAAGGACACAGCACATGTCCTCTCTCACCTAAACTGATCTCCCAAGGACTCAGGCAACGAAGTCATTGTCCCTTTTTTCACAACAGAGTCTCTAACCCTTGAAGGGCAACACCCATGAACACTCTAGGCACAAGCCGACGAGATCAGACTGTCCTGAAAACACACTCACACATACACACGCTCTCTCACACACGTGTGCGCAGTACTCCTACAGGACACTGAAGCCTTTTTATTCACACAAAACCACTGGGGATCTCCCTGTGGGCACCTCACAGATTACAACACAGATACACTCGGCTCCAGACACTTGAGAAGTGAGGTGAGAAAAACAATGATTTGGGCTAATCGTGTGACTACAGGGCTAGGGTTTCCACCAGGGTTCCCGACGGCCGAGCCTGGGCTTTGCAGCAGTTCTAAGGAAGCAGTGACAACGCCACAGGGAGGGGGCAGGGTGGTTGGCGACCAGAGGCCCCTGCAAGGGTTGGCGGGGGCTTGGAGCTGCCCGTGCAGACGTCAGGAGCAGAGGTCTACTTAGCCGACGAGCGACTGCAGGGCTCCAGGCTCGCCAGCCCACAGCTTACTTGGCGAGGGGGTTTCTGAAGTTCCTGCCGGCAAACTTGGCCTTGCTGCCCAGTTCCTCTTCAATTCTTGGGAGGCCGGAGGGAAAAACAGAAGTCAAATCTCGATGCAGTTAAGTTTTTTCCACCCAGAGAAGCTGAGACACCTGCACTCGTCCAGTCTGTGGGACTCATTCCGAACCCTCTGAAACTGAGGCCTCTGAGGCACTGGGACTAGAGAGGCACCCACCCCCAGCCCATCTGGCAGCCCCTCATCCCCCTGCAGCCTGCCCTCCTCTCCACCCTGTTTCTGAAGGACGAAGTGGAAGAAATGTCACGACCGCTATCTCTTTGAATGTAGGAACATTTTTTAAGTGACAGAAAAACCCAGTTTTTTCAATGAGTGGCATGGGGGGGGACGGAGGGGAACCCAGTGTGAACACGGGGTCCTGGGGAGACTGAAGAGTTGCCCAGACTTGGCACCGACATTTCAGACTCACTGCTGACTCGGGGCTCTGTAACGACAGAGTTCCCTCACAAGACAGGCCACAGACATCTGGAATTCGCGCCAAAAAGTCCAAAGTAGGGAAAAGGGCGTACACTTCCCTGCCCACTGTGTTTTTTTAAATGCTTGGAATTTTCCAGGATAGTTTTAAAGGACTGATGTGGAAGGACTGATATTCCCCTAAAAGACAGGAAAAGTAACCAAAAAGAGGGGACAAGTCTCCCTGGGTGTGGGAGCCTTCTAAGGACACAAGACGAAAAGTGGGGTGACCACAACATCCCAAGGAAAAATCCTGCCGTGTGCCCTATGGAATTTTCGTCTAAGTCCCAGTGATTTCCTTGTCTACAAAACAAGGGTGTTGAATAATTACCGAGGCTCTTAAAAGTTCTGATTGGCCAACAGGGAACCTGTTCCCTCTTCCACCAGCAGATGGCAGCACTGTATGGAACAGGCTCCAGCTCCGGGGCAATTGCCTCCTCTACTACAGCTTAACAACTGCTTGGGCCCCGGGGCCCCACAGAGCCAGGATCTCCTATCGGAGGGCAGTGCCCACACACTCAGTGCACATGTTCTCTTTACCTGAGGAGCTGGTTGTACTTGGCCAAGCGCTCGGATCGGCAAGGTGCACCAGTCTTGATCTGGGAGGAGAAAAGAAAGGTTGTGTTTGCTTACAGTGAGCATGGAGTCCTGGGAGTGAGAGACCCAGTTCTCTGACCCTAGGAAAAGGGGCAGAAGCGGCACCCAGGACCCCACTCGCGCGCCCACCCCCATTCTGCATTTGGAAGCTGAGCTCAGAAGAGCAAAGAGGAGCAGCTTTCACCCCAGGGAGCTCTTTACCTGCCCAGTGCAAAGCCCCACCACCAGGTCGGCGATGAAGGTGTCCTCAGTCTCCCCGGAGCGATGGGACACCATGACGCCCCAGCCATTGGACTGGGCCAGCTTGCACCTAGAAGTCAGGAAACAAACGAGATGCCACTGGCTCCGTTTCCACAAGAGCCCCTCCTCATGACACAACTCACCATCCTGGTAGGAGACCAGGGGACACGTCAGGACCCAGGAGCAGATGGCCTGGGGAGATGACCCTCTCCCCCTCCTCTGAAGTCACTGTGACCCAAGGACCACATCAGCCCTCTAGTCACATCCCAAAAATGGGGTTCAGGCCCTGGCTGGTGTGGCTCAGTGGACTGAGCACTGGCCTGCGAACAGGTCGCCAGTTCAATTCCCAGTCAGGGCATGTGCCTGGGTTGTAGACCACGCCCCCAGGAGAGGGCCCATGAGAGACAACCACACAATGATGTTTTCCTCTCCCTTTCTTTCTCCCTTCCCCTCTCTAAAAATAAATAAATAAAATCTTAAAAAAAACAAGAACAAAAAACAAAACCAACCCCCCCAAATGGGTTCAGCCTCCTTGAGAGACCTGTCTCCTGATACACACTATGTGGAGCTAAGTCTCAAAGTGGTCAGGATTAGGCCACAACTGTCAACACCCTAGCCCCCTCGGTGACATCACGTACAGGCCACCCAGAGTTCAACACAGAACCCCGACAGAGCTCCAGGGAGGAGCCCTCCCTCAGACCCCCGGCCCCGCTCCCCGAGGGCACTCACGCCTGCAGAGACTCGGTAACGGAGCCGATCTGGTTCACTTTGAGCAGGAGGCAGTTGCACGACTTCTCGTTCACGGCCTTGGCGATCCGCTTCGGGTTGGTCACCGTGAGATCGTCCCCCACCACCTGGATGCCCGCGCTGGCAGTGAACTTGCTCCACGCTCCCCAGTCGTCCTGGTCGAAGGGGTCCTCAATGGACACCACTGAGGGAAGCAGAGCCGCACCTCCTCAGGCAAGTCCCCCGGCCTGCTCCGCCGAGCCAGGCCCTCCTCCCGCCCAACTTGTGGCTCGCCCGGCCTCACACCTCTCCTGGACCGGACCCTGGCTCTTGTCCTGGAAACCCTCTGCCTTCCCAGCCTACTCCTGGGCCAGGGCACACAAGTCACCCGCAATCCTGGGACCCACGGTTAGGAAGTGGGGCATTTATCTGCCCAGGGTGGTGTGTGTCTTGGCTCTACCTTGAGAAAGTTAATTAGCACCACATTTAAATGTGGTGGCAGCCTTTCGGGTCTGAAATCTCGCTCCACCCCACAACTCACTGGCGACCCTGTGCCTCAGGGTCCTCTCTTATAAAATGGTATCGTATCGTGAGTCCGCACCTACCCTGTGCATCCAGTGAGCACAGGCCTACAGGAGCACCTGGCTCACCTAAGACCAAGCCAAGACCACATGTGCCAGGGAAGCTACTGTGACAGTGACAGGAGGCAGTCCCACTGTGTAAACAACTGTGACAGCGCGTCCCTGCTTGCTGGCACCGCAGAACACTCCTGACTCCTCTGCCATACCAGGCATCCGTGTGAAGCCCTCCGCACTGTGTGCATCTGAACCGAGCGGCGCAGCTGCCCACCGCTCTCATGCTTGCAGTGCCACCAACAGGCCGAGTGTGTGCCTGCCCTGCCACGCGCCAGGGGTGGAGGAGGAGGACAGGGCCTCGGGAGCACTCACCGGGGTAGTCCTTGATGAAGGACATGTACAGGTTAGCCAGCTCGTCCGGGCTGATGTACCTGCTGGGGTCATCGGGCGACTTGAAGTCCAGGTCATACTTTCCTGACCTGTAGAACTCAGAAGCAGCTACATCCATGCCAATGACAATCTTGTCGGTGTAGCCAGCTTTGCCGATGGCATTCTTCAGCAGCTCCAGGGCTGGAAAGAGGTGCGAGCGACAAGGGTGGAAATCAGTCAGGTGGAGACCCCACTTTTCTTTAACAGAAACCGTCACCATGGGAACCACCACAAAGCCCCAACCGTCGGTTTTTAGTCACTTTTTTCTGCCTCAGGCCAAGACGCCAACGGTCTACACGCCTCCTGCACCACCAAGTGGGAACGCCACCTTGACTCAGAGGACAGAGGCTCCAGGGCCGCTGTGTTGGGCAAGAGGCAGTTACAGGGACCAGCTGAGGGTGGCGGTCCCAAGGGAGAGGCTTTGCAGAGAGCAAGGCGGGATGCCAGGCGGAGCCAGCGGAGGCCCTGGGCAGCAAGGGGTCCCCAGGCCCTGCTTCGCTCGGCTGCCCAAGAGACTGAAATGAACGGTGGCTCCTGCTCCACGGCAAACACCCCCGAGTGGTTGGGTTAAGCCACGTAAGAGGCCCGTTTTTACTGGTCAGATGGCTGAATAATGCCATCGCCCTACAGTGACCACACAGAGGGTGGGTGGATATGCTCTTTCACCAGGTGCCCTTGAGCCCCATTTTCTTTCCAAAACAAAAAATCTCAGCCAGTTTCTTGTGCTAAGGCTTTCTGTACCTCAAAATTCTCACACTGAATTCAGTACCGAAGAACTCGGGGTTCCTCTACAGCCTCACCTTCTTTATTCTCCAGGATATTGGGAGCAAACCCGCCTTCATCCCCCACATTGGTGGCGTCTTTCCCGTATTTCTCCTTGATGACGTTCTTCAGGTTGTGGTAAACCTCCGCCCCAATGCGCATGGCTTCCTTGAAGTTTGCGGCGCCGACGGGGAGGATCATGAACTCCTGCATGGCCAGCTTGTTGCCAGCGTGGGAACCACCGTTGATGACATTGAAAGCCTGCAGAGAGACAAAGACAAGTTCAGGATCAGCCCAAGGAAGCCCACAGAACCACAAACTGCCTGAATGACACCCACCTGCATGGCCACATGCGGCTACAAAGGCTTCCCGGTCTAAGCACCAGACATTCTCAGTGAATGGGCTAAACAAGTACGACCCCACCCTCATCGACCCTAAAGGAGCTGGGGGTAGGGGCCAGGGAAGTCGAGGCACCTGCTCAACGTCACTCTGGGCAAAGGGCAGAGTTGTCGTCTGCAGCTGAGGCTTCCCGAGCCTGCTCACATCGACTGTGGTGAGTCACCGGGCAATGAAAGCAGGACGCGGGCGGCCTCGCATCCCCACGAGAAAGCTCATGCTCCCATTGCCTCACCTGAGAAGTCCAGAGAAGCCACTCACCGGAACTGGCAGGATGACCTCGGCATTGCCAGCCAGGTCAGCAATGTGGCGGTACAGGGGCACCCCCTTCTCAACAGCCCCAGCCTTGCAGACGGCCAGGGACACTCCCAGAATGGCGTTCGCACCAAATTTAGCTAGAACAGAACGGAACAGATGTAAATGGACATGAGTCGTACTCATTAACCCTCCCCCCACTGGCCTTCCCGCCTGTGCCTGCACCTGGAGCGCATCCTGCATCTCCTCTACTTTCCAGGTTCAAGCTAAAAGTGCAAACCACAGTCCATGTGGACACCTTTTCCCCCTAAAAGAAAGCCCTTTCTTCACTGTACGGAACCCTGGCAGACCCCGCCCACTGCTTGGTTAGTACAAAGGACTACTCTGCTGAGTGAGCCTCAGACAGGCGCCGCCACCTGGCAACCAGACGCGCACGCAGTCCACCGTCAGGGACCGCACACCCCTCCCCAAGGAACGAAGTGGTCCTCAGGAGAGGCCAGTCTTTCCCAGCAAGGCCCCCCCCACTCACATTTGTTTTCCGTGCCGTCCATCTCGATCATCAGCTTGTCGATCTTCTCCTGCTCCACCACACTCAGTTTCTACGGGGGAGGGAGGGGCGTCACTATCTGTACGGCCTTCCCACCATTGTGGAAGCGACAGAACTTTTGACCTGTGCACAGTCCACATCAGTTCTGGGCCACACGTTTGTCTGACAGGCAGAAGCGGGGGATTCCAGGGACAACGGGAAGACACAACACTGCCTCCTTCGCTTCGATTCTACCAGGCATGTCTCCAAGCACCAGGGAGCCACGAGACACGTGAGACAGGGGGCAGTCTAAGGGCAGCCTACTTGGGGGGTCCGGGGGTATGCCACACACACGACAGAACTGACTGGTGCATGCTTGTCAAGGGGTTACTACGAGTAGTGTGACCTCTGGGACAATAAGTAATGTTTCCTTGTCCACTCAGATGGGTGACGTGCTCTCGAGAGGCAGGCTATTCACTCAACAGTGTGGCTCTTGGAAGTCCTCAATGACAGCGAATTTCAGAGCCACTGACAGGACTCTTGCAATAGTCCAAAACCATGTAGCGAAATAGTTGATGGATACTTTTGGTGAGATTATAAAGTAACAAAATCTGTATCTTTAAGACTGGGTCAACATAATTTTAAATAAAAGTTGGCGTTACTAACATACTTTTAAATAAAAGTTGGCGTTACTTTAACTGAATTGTAACAATGTATTTCATTTACAATCGCCCTAGCAAACTCGAATACAAAACCTGCCATAAGGTCATCACGCCATGTCAACGACCGGCATGTCTGCTTTTCGGGGAGACGTCCGTGACAGTCAGCAGTCCCTGAAGCAGATGGCTGCAGGGACCAACTCCCACTAAGAGTTACACTGAGGTGTGCCCCCCCACCCTGGGAAAAATGTCCAGGTAAGGGCCCCCAGGCACAGAGAACGGAGGTGTGAGGATGTGCCCTGCAGCCTGGGACGGAGGGTATGTGCCTTGGGGCAGTAACGACAAGCTGCCGGGGACCAGTTACAGAGTCCTGAAAAGGCGAGGCCAAGGCCGACCAGCCAGGGAGAGCCACAGAGGATTCCTCAGCCGGCAGCACACAGGCCCCATTCAGGGACGGAGGGACCACGGCCAAGAACAGAGGAGGAGGCTATGGCGGCTTCAGCCTGAGAAGGCTTTTCCAGTGAGGGAGTTTCACAGCCCCCACCCTGGGCAAGGGCCACGGGAGTGGCAGAAGGAGAAGAGGAAGGCCAGATTGCTGAGCGGGTCGGGCTGCCTGGGCCCCAGGCTGCCTCACCTACAACAGCTCTACTTTAACTATGTTTGATGTACTGAAGTTCCAACTAAGATTTAACAAGAGCTCCACTGTTGAAAAGCCAGTAGAAATATCCTAAATTCCACGGTTGGTGACAAATGAGTCAGTCACCATGGACACTATGTCCAACACCCCTGGACATTAACTTCCCAAAGGTCAAGGTACTTGAAGGGAAAAGTCAAGGCTGGAAGGTGGCCCCCACCCGCCTGCTCCAATCCACTCGCTGTTAGACACGGACACGCAGGGGGAGGGTGAGCAAAGGCAAAATCATCCTCGTCAGCGCTCAGAATGAGCTCTTCCGGCAACAGGAGAGCCCACTGGCCTGGGGGAGCCCTGAGGGCATTAATATTCATTAGTTATCAGGAGGCGGGTCCTACCTTGCCAATCAGGGCAGGCGCAATAGTTTTATTGATGTGCTCAACAGCCTTTGAGACACCTAGAAGGAACAAATTACTGACATTAATGAAAACCAGGCTTGAGCAGCATTGCTGGAGAGCCACTGACACGAACCGGACAGTCGGAAGCCCGCCAGGGACTGTCAGTGGCACCGCCTGCAAGCCCCGCGGCCTGCTCCCCCGGGAAGTCGGAGGACTTTTTGGCCAAGTCTGAGTGCTCTCACCTAGGACCCCCCAGTCAGAGCCGCACACAGAGCGAGGTTAGTTGGCAAGACCATGCACTGGACACGCCAGCTGCAGAAACTAAAGGATGTGCGATGCGTTACCTGCGTGCACAAGGCTGGTGCCAGGAACTCATTAATATACTTAACGGGTCTGGAGACGCCTGACCAGTGGAGGTTGACAGAGAAGGAAAAAAGAAGAAGAAAAAGGCTGTGAAGGGCAGTGAGTGGAAGAAAAGAAACAGAAGGTGGAGGGAGACAGCAGGGACCCCAAGTTCACCCTCATTACAGTCAGGCAGGGCATGGTCCCGCCGCAGACAAGCTTGCTTCTGGGCCCTGAGCCACTGAACCCCGTGGAAGGGCCTTTTGTAGGACTCTGAGCTGGGACTGAACCAGCATTTCCAACCTCATGTCAGGCCCGCCTCCTCCCCTGAGGACATTCTACGGCCCTCTGTGGGTCAAAAACTGGGGCAATACTGAGGGTTTTTGGGCTCTCCTGAAGAACCAGTCTCCACCCACGGGGGTGAGTGTCCCCCTGCATCAAGAATGCAAGGTCCAGCCCTCTCCGCCTTCCTGTAACCTGGTTCTGTCTACAGGTGGGTGAACACAACCCCAGAGGCCAGCCCTGCCAGTGTGGGGCTTCTGTGATCAGTGGGCAAAGACCAGGTGTGACCACTGAGCTGAAGGCCACCATCAACAGGGAGCCGCCGGCCAGCCCGCCCTCCCCCAGCCCGCCCTCCCGAGAGACCCTGGAGGCTTTCCGTCAGTGTTAAACCAACTCGCCTTCTCATCCGGAGGTTCCGGGCCCACCCAGGAGTTCCCCACAGACTGGAGATGAGCCGCGATAAAAATAAGCATTAAAACGCCGGCCCCGCACTTCCAGGCACAGGAACCCCCAGTCTTCCAGGTGTGGGCCACGCTTCCCACCCATGAATACAAGCCACTCGGGGTGGGGGAGGCTGTGTCAGGCGGGACCAGCCGGGCCCGAGGCACGCTGCGGCGCGGACTCTCACCCTTCCCCAGGTAGCGTGTCTTGTCATTGTCCCGGAGCTCCAGAGCCTCGTAGATACCAGTCGAGGCACCACTGGGCACAGCAGCTCTAAAGAGACCTGGATGTTGGGGGGAAGCAAGAGTAACTAATGGTTAAGAAACACAGTTACAGCCCTCCCCCCGCCCTCCCGTGGCAGGGCCATTGGGAAAAACCGTCACTTCCTTCCACCACCTGGGAGGCTCGGTGGCCTCTTCCCGCCACTTTTCGCATTTGCCTGATTATGCAATATAGAGCCTACAGCCAAGCTGATGGATTTCTTCAGGTTAAAGGGAGAGGTCTGGAGCAGAGCTTCTCAAACTTTAACACGCATAAGCGTCCCCTGGGGACCCTGTGAGAACGCAGGCTGAGGGAAGGGAGGCTGGCGAGCCCGCACCCATGGGCCGCCCAGCAGAAACACGTGCACCACCCACGGGACTCATGCTTCCAGCAGCTATGCTGCAGTCAAAGATCAAAACAAGGGAAATACATTTAATATATCTTAAACACACAACCAAGAAAAACACCGTGAGGCACGCCAGACAGTCCAGCTCAATGGCACTGCTGCTGAGTCACCCCGAACGACGGGGGTGGGGGTGGGGTGGGGTGGGGGGGTGGTCAGTTTCCAGGTCTTGGCAGCACTGGCTCGAGAGCCATTTTTTAGCTTCCCTAAAATATAAATTCTAAGAAAAAAAGAAGTGATAAAAGTCTAACAAATCTATTTCCTGTTTTATCTGAAAAGGATTAAGACACGGAAGAGGGAAAGTTCCAGTCATTTAAATTTCAAAAAAAGAAATTTCAGTTTTACTTGTTTTAAGTGTTTCAAAGAAAGTGGCCCCATTCCCAATAATCCTCTTGTGTCTTGGGTCTTTTTTTCACTGTTGTTTCAAGTCCATTAATTTCCCAGTGGAAAGTTCTACCCGCTGACTACGTAGGCCAATCTCTGAGATGCAAGACAATTCTCAGCAACCTCAGGGAGCCTTGGCATTCGCCCGAAGCCCAAGCTCAGAAGGAGCCCCCCGCTCTGAGAGGGTCCCCCACAGTGAGCAACCACAGGCAGACCTTTGCCGAATGACACCTAGACGGTGGGGTGGGGGGCGCCTGCTTTTCTGGGGAGAGGAGGGCAGGAAGGGAAGGGCTGGGGGTTATACAGCCAGGCCTGTGACTCAGATGTGACTCAGCTCTGACTGGCAGGTCCCCACGTGCTCAGCCCCACTCGGCGATCCTGCCCAACCCTCCCTCCAACCTCACTGGTGGAGGTGACACAGGGCTACAGAAGAACTTTCCATCACAGGCCCATTCTGTTCTTCCTTTACTGCGGGCAAACTCTTCCTCAGCGGACTGATGGCTTCGGTAGAGCCCCACCACCCAGAAGTAAAAACTGTCCCCAATCTTTGGTTTAAGAACGATTTCTGGAAACAAAGATGACAGTGCTATATTTATACTACTTATTTCGTTGCAACGAGCTTCAAAGCAAACTAGTAATGGGCCCTTTTAGAGACAAGACTGACCTTTGTCCCCTACCTCACTGACCCAGGAAGCAGCAAGACAGGGACTCCTGCCTTACAACCTGAACCCAGTCAGAAATCACAACCTACCGGCATGTGCAGACAAGAAAGAAAGGCGTTCACAGTAATGGACTTTTCCCTGCCCAAGGCTCTGTCACTGGAAGGAAGTTTTCAAAAGTGGAATGAGGTGGAAGAACTAGAGCAACAGAGGTGGCTCATACCTTTTGAGGTGCAGAGATCCACCTCAACAGTGGGATTTCCACGGGAGTCGAAGATCTCTCGGGCATGCAGCTTCAGAACAGACATGGTGAATTTCTGTGGGGAAAGAGTTCACATCACAAACCACAACGCAGCCTTGGCTCATTCATTCAGGGACCACTCCTGGGGCTTCCTAGACTAGCAAGAACCCACACTGCACTAAATGCTGGAGGCAGGAGGGAGGGTTAGAGAGGAGAAAATGTCTGCTGAAGGCAGTGGGGATCACTCCTGAAGAAGCAGGTGAGGCCCAGCTCTGCAAGGCCTGAAACCCAGCAGCTCAGGCCCTGTCCTATAGGCCTAGGGTGCCGGAGGAGGTGTGTGCCAGGGAATGGTCAAATCAGGAGATGAGCGCACTGACGGAGAATGGCTGGGGAACAGGCAGTTGGAAACTAATTATTGTCATTAGTTAACACTGAGGGTTGGCATGAGCATAGAAAGGGACCAAGTGAGGACCAAGGGGAAATGAAGGTCATGAGCAAAACCTTTTAGGACTAAAAATGGCAAGGGGGGGAGGTCAGGGGTGGACAGGAGGAAGACCTGATTCTTGGGGAAACAGTGGATTAACCGTTTGGGACATATTTCATCACGTTAAACTTGAGGTAGCAGCAGGAGTTTCAACTGGTGGGTAGCAGATAATCAGTGAGCTCCCTAGTCTGAGCACCATGATCTTGGCTTCTGCCAGTCTCTAGGGCTCCAAAACTCAGTGCTTGGGTCTTCAGCAAGGTAAGAACGCATCAATAACGCCCCATTTAAAACTCTAATTATGAAAGACCATGTTTCCTAAAGAGAGGAAACACCAGGACTCCGACGGAAGTCTTCCTTTGAAAACACCGTTAAAAAAAATGCAGCTACAAATAACAAACAGCAAGTCTTCAAAGAAAGCCTCTATTTTCTCTGAGGAAGAAACTGAACCACTCCGAGGACTGAAGCATGGATAAAAGGAACTGAATTAGTGTTCAGAAGCCATTGCCTAGCTGGGCACATCTCCAATATCTTCTGGAATGTTCTGAAGCAAATGGCATCTTTTTTTTTTTTTTTTAAGTTTCAAAATTAGATACTGAAGTTACTCCTGTGGCTTTGCTGCCTGTGTAACAATGGAGTTTTATTCATTAGTGGATAAAAAGGTATCTGGTTCTTAGCTACTATCTTACAAAAAGGCAACTTGTTTAAGCATAGATTTTAGTTTTAATGTACTTCTAAGCACGGCATACAGTTGTTAAGAGCTCTTTTTTAATTTCATTTTACCGACACAATACGAGGTAAACTCAACTTGCCTTTAAATTGGATTTGGCGGGGGGAAAAAAGAAGTCATTAAAGGCCAGGGAGCACAGGCAGGAAGGAAGACTGGTCTCACCAGGAGTCTTCACAGCTTTTTATCTGCCGGGGAACGACCCCCCCCCCCCCCCCCCCCGCGCCCCCGGCCAGGACGGATGTGTGGACCATGCGGTCAGGGCCTACATGTGCCGAGGCCGGTCAACCAACGGACCACACCGCCCAGAGCAAAAACCACATTGTGCAGGGAGGAAGCAGGAAACCGCCAGCTTTCTTAAAGTACGTCCTTTTTATGTCAGATCAGGGCTGACTGCCGATGGCCAGCCAGGAGAGACGGGTGCAGCCCATGCGGGGGTGAGGTCCCCTGGAAGGCTTCCCAATTAATTACCCCCAAGGGCTCTGCCTTGGTCTCCCCAGGGGTAAGCACCTTCTGAAGTTGTACGAGTAACTTGCTCATTGCGGGCTGGATACCCAGCCGCCCAACTGCAGGCAGAGGGCCGGCCACCTGCGGGAAGCAGGGGCAACTGGTGTGTCTGTGTGTGTGTGGGGGGGGGGGGGATGGAATTGTAGCTCCCCACACACCTCTTCTTTCCCGGCCCCTAGTTTCATTTAGGAAGGGCCCGGATTTCATAAGCACGCAGGCTTAGGCCAGTATCTCTCCCCAAAATCTTCCACTCTCAACGCCTTGTCCTATGTGGCCTGCGCGTCCGATTTCTGACCTCCCATTACAGCTAAGTGGCCCCAGAACTCCGTAATCACAGGCGGATCCCTCCGGAGAAATCCGGCGCCGCGCCCTGGCCTCCGGCCGCACAGTGGGGGCCCCGAGAGGCTGGTTCGCAAGCGCCGACCCGCCCCTTCCCCTCGACCTCGCCGAGCCCGTCGGCACGCCGTCCCACAGGCAGGAGCCCCAAGGAGCACCTACGCGCTGCCTGCCTGGGCGCCTGCTGGGCAGCTCTTCCCCGAGTCCTTACCCAGCCGCTGGTTGTTGCCGCTCGGGAAAGAAGCAGAACGCTGTACACGAAAGCGAGCGTGCAACCTCAAGGTCTGGGCGCTCCCTATACCCTCAGCTTTTCTCTGGGCCGACTGCCCGGACTTCCTGCCTAGCTCGGGAAGGCCCCGCCCATTTCCCCGCCCCCTCCTTGCCGCCTCCCCATTGGCCGGGCGCACTGTCACTCGGGCCTCGCCTCCGGGAAAGGGGCGCTACTTCGGCCCTCGTGCCTGTGGGGTGGATGGGGAGGGGGGGCTACCCGCGGAGATGGGGCGTCGTGGTACTGGGGTGCTGTGGCTCCCTGGCGGCTGTGTGGGGTGCGGGTGAACCTCTGCCCCACTTTACTTCCGCCCTCCTTTGGGACCCCTGGACTCGCGGGCTCTAGCGCCGATACCCCGGGGTGGGAGGGGCGGGGTGGCGCATCCGGCATGAGGGATCCAGGATCTATCACGTACTATGAGTCCCGCACGCACGTAGCGTCGCTCCGGCGCCGCACGGCGGGCCCACGACCTTGATGACGACCTTCGCGGCCCGCCCTTCTCCGCCGCTCCCCCGAGACCCCGTTGGCCTGGAGACGTTGGCGGCCAGGAGCCGCGGAGCTGCGTCCCAAGGGCCTCGTGCTCCCACAGGCGGCTGTGCGCTGCGCTCCCGACCGACCGCGGGCCTAGGTGACCCCGTCCTTTTTGTCCTTTTCCCCTTTTCCGTGGGTCAGACTTGGATTGCAGGTCCGATGGCCGAGAGGAAGTTCACGTCCTTTTGATTACAGCTAATACTTTCGTGTATCGGGCACTGCTCCCTCCCCAGTGTTAGTTCATTCTCTACCTCTTGTTTGTGTTCCGTCTTGAAAGGAGACTTCATCTCTCTCCCTAATCCACCTCAGTAGATGAAATCTACCTGACATCTTGTGAACCCTACATGTAACGATTTGGACTGAAATTTCACATGGATGTGGTGTTTTTTCAAAGTTTAAAACAGGTAATATTCTGTGGTGGTCTGGCGGATGAAAAACAGGAAGGTGTGAGTGCAGTGATCGCACCTTTCTGATCAAGAAAGAACTGCTACTCATTAAAATCTGTTCTACAGCACCCACTGGGAGGGGGGCGGGGCGTGCTGAGGCCAGCATTTCCTTTCCTAGTATAGTTATTTTTGGATTTCTGAGCATTCCTCTTGGTCTGTAAGTCTGAACAGTAAAACAATGCCATACATACATCTCCATGTTTTCCACATTGCCTCTCATAGAGACATTGAGATGTGTATTTGAATTTAATTATTGTTTCCTCTGGTCAGCTGCCAAAATTGCCTTTCTTCCATAATTCCTAGCATTTTTTTTTAAATCCCCCGAGCTACTACTGGCTTAAGTTTCCAATGCACACCCAGTAAAGGCCAAGAACACCTGCTGAATCCACAGTGTTTGCTTTCCATTGTCTAAGAAGCAAGAACTTTAGGATTAAATTCAGCAAAAAGGCAACAAGGGATTGTAAAATGTTTCCTAAAGAATTAGATGAATTTTGCAAGCAGAGTTTATGATTTCAGCAGCAATACATTGGTGTTTCAGACTGCTTAAACCCAAGATCCCAGCCCTGTGACTCAGCACCTCCAGCAACAGCCAGCATCTCCAAATCGTCTCTGCAGAAATCAGACACTCAGAGCTCTTATTTTCTGAGCAATTTTAGGGTGTGGTCCTGAAATGGCTCCAAAACAATCTTAGAGAGAGAAAGATAGAAAGACATGGCTCTTATAACTGCTGTCTGGCCAGAGCCAGTGATTCCTAGCAGTAAATCAAATGAAAAACAGAGAGCTGCTCTTGCAAGATCCTTGGGGCCATCGCACAGCATTCTGAGCCAGCATTTCGACCTTAACTCGCAGCTCAAATGTTAATGATTAATGCACAGTGATGCCTTCATATCTTTCCCCAAATCCACAGGCTGCCAAATGCGCCCCTTGTCTCCATGACTCCTGAGGCTTTCTCGGCAGGGATATTGACCTTGTTGCAGGCATTTAGTTGTTACTTAGCACTGACTAATAATGCTTGTTGAGCAATATCATTGCAGTGGCATACCAGTAGCATTCTCTCCACTAGTGGGCAAGGAAGGAAGAGTTGCCTAAGTGGCCAAGGGAGGTAATAGCTCAGAGGGGTAATAGGACCTAGGTGGAGGGTCCCTCCTCAGAACGGACTGTGAAGACTTGTGTGTTCACTGTTTTACATACACCAAAGACTACATGAAGTATGTCCGGTGTATGACAAATGAATATATGGGTACCCACCACCACTGTAAGAGAGACGTCACCCATGCCATTAAGGTCCCTGTGTATTCTTCTCTGGCCCTGGAAGGGCCGCTATCCTAAATTTTGTGTTTCTCATTCCTTTGCTTTTCTTTGTTTTTAAAATGTTTTTTGAATTTTACGTAACTGGCATTGTACTGTTTGTAGCCTCTTCTACGATGTTTTGCTGCATTTGCGGTTTGTGAGCTCCATCCCTACAGCTTTAGATGATTTGTTTTCAGTGCTGTGTAGTATTCTGTTGTATGGATGTCATGTGTTTTCCTGTCACTGGACATTTGAGTTGTTTCTTGGTTCTTTTTTCCTTGAAAATACCAACACTACTGCTACAAACTTTGTCTCAAATGTCTCCAGAGCAGAGGCACAAGGATTTCCCTAGGTCACACGCCAAGGACATACATCTAGATGTGGAATTCCTGGGTCGTGGATATAATGCTCCTCAACATTGCTTTCCAAAGTATTTGCACCTGTCTGCACTCCTACCAGCAATGTTTATGAGTGCGACCCAGTTTGAAAGAGAAAACCTTAAATTCAGCTCTTCCCTTGCAATGTCTTCTAGAAATGTGATTGATTCTCAATTTGACACCCTTTCCAAGTCCTTCCTTGGAAGAAACTCACATGTCCCCTCTCAACTGCAGTGGGAGGCGCCTCGTGGGCCCCTGGCCGCAAAACTCCCTGCTCCGAGCTCCGCCTTCTGCAGAGATGACTTCACAGAGTCCTTGGTGGGAAGTAGGGATGGCGCAAGTGTCTGTCAGGGGAATAGAAAGAGAACACAGAATGGTTTTTAAACTGTCATTGCTAGGAGGACATTTATCAGGGGTGCCCACCTGAGGGGAGTAAGGAAGAGGGGGGTTAAGGAAGAAAATGACCCAGGGAGTCAGGGGAGCAAGGAGCGGCTCCCTGTCAACTGTGCTCCCCGCAGAGGTGCAAATAAAGGGGGGCAGGGGCATGGGGCTCTGGACCAGCAAGAGAAACTCAGAGGGAAGAGTCTTTCTTGCATCAAAGGGCTCTGCCTGGATTCTCTGGGCACCAGCTCCTTTGTCTTCACAATGGGCGGGATCACATGGGCCTTGGGAGGCAGGTGCGCTGTGGCAGCCAGGTGGCTCTCGTCAGTGTGGGAATAGTCACTTCAAGCTGGACGGGAGGCCTGCAGGACACTGAGCTCTCTAAGCAGCAGCTGCAGTGGTTCTGGAGCCATGTTCTTCCCCCGTACCTGGTCCTACCCTCTTTCCTCACAGTTCCCAGGGTTGTTGCTTGGAGGGAGGCCCAGGGCACTTACAGCCAACAGTGACAGTCAGGCCAGGAGCATTCCTAGAGGCAGGAGAGATGCAGGACCCTCGGACGGCCCACTCTGACATGCCAGTCTGGGGCCAGGACAGAGAGGTCAGATGGCGCAGTGTGAGCGAGCTCCAGAGGGAGAAGCTGGAGCTGGCTCTGCCTTCAGGAGGAAGTGGCCCCTTGTGATGCTTCATTGGCTGAGAGTAGGGTTTCCATGCAGACTTCCATGGACACAAGATAAGGAGAACTGCCCCTGCCCGGACCTATCACAAATCTGTAACAGTGCGGAGGCCTTAGTATCTGCCAGGTGTGACCCATTTGATGCTGGCAACAAGGCCACGACTGGGTTGCATGGAATCCTCTCCACTTCTCAAAGCACAGAGGCCAGCTGAGTTAGTTGCCCACGCCTGAAGCTAGTGGTGAGTGGAGGCGCTGGGCTCCAACCCCCAACCACACAGCCTCCTGCTCTTCCACGGTGAACTTCACCTCAGCCTGGGATTTGGGTGAGAGGCCACAACACTGAACTTCATCCCTGGAGCCTTCCCGTCCTTTGCAGATCTGGGCCAGGCCGGTAACCACACACACGGTTTAAGTGTAGCAGCTTCGGATTTGAGAGCTGTGACTCAAAGCCTTCCCATCTGCTGGATTCTGTGTTCTCTAGAACAACTTTGTAGCTGGGAAGAGAAAGCCTCCCCCAGCGTCAGAGGGCAGTCACACTGCATCGCAGTTGTAGTTACAATTACAAAATGTCCCCAACCCCACACTTGTGATGGCATTTCCAAAACAAAAGGGCAGACACTCTCTGTTTCCGCAAACACCTCGCAGGTCTCCTGAAGCCAGGTCTCTGGCCCTCCTGCGTTGAGTTCCCTGACCAACCCGACTATTCGGGTGGGTTGTTTCATGTTTCCTGATGGTCAGAGAGGGCAGAGCGGAGCGTGGATTTCAGCCTGGCATTTGTCAGAGCCTGAGTGTCTCGGGGCTGGAGGAGCGATGCAGGCCGGATGGGTATACACCCGGCCAGTGGGTATCCTAAGGGGCTCGCTCCCAGAGGAGGGCAGTGAGGACACGCTGCTGAAAATCCACAGGTCAGCAGAGCAGGGCTGGACAGCTGCCAGTGTGGCCGACTAAGGATTTGCACCAGACAAGCCAAGCAAGGTGACAGCTGACAAAGTGCCCCCTTCTGAAGGGCTTCTGAGTGCCTGCCACACCCAAGCACTGGGGGGAAGGATTTCTCAGGCTGTGCAGGCCTTTGCTGCCTGTTTGACTGGACCCAGGATCAGCACCAGAGGAGGCGCGGCCTGAGCACTCTGCCCAGGCGGGGCAGTCCCAGAGGGCCGTGAGGGACTGGCCGGCCATCAGAGCCTCTCCCTTGGGAAGTTTGGATGCAGGGTCTATGAAGAGAGTGATCCGAGGGTAGGAACTGCAGCTGTAGAGTGTCCTGTGAGAGGAGGCTGGACAGCCCACCAGGACACGGACTCTGAGAGGTGGCGGGAAGAAGTGCCCGCTGGTGCTTTGGTGTAGGGAGAAGGCGCCGGCTCAGCAGAGCCGCTGTGGGAGGCGGAGCTGCAGCCCCCAGCGCTGGAGTGACTCTCTCATCCTCAGGAGGCCCGCTGTCCAGCTGGTCCGGTTCCTGCCCTCACCACCTCCCTGTGCCCCCTCCGGGACCTGTGTGCCTTGGGCTGTGCGATCCGAAACAGCCCAGCAAACTCAGCCCGACCTGTTGGGATGAAGGCCAAACCCAACTCAGTGAGAGGAGAAAGACCAAGTCCACTGATGGGGAAGCAGTGACTTGAATTTGTCACTACTATACCTGTTTATTGGTCTCCCACTTGTGCCAGGACCTCGGGTATAGCAAGGAAAAAACCAAGCCAATCCAAACCAAGAAAGCCTTAGCCTCTGAAAGCTACCTTCTAATGGGGTGGGAGGAGGAAGGCTGTCATTTAAAAATGCATAAGCACACACATGCCCTGTCTCAGAGGAGACATTTCAACAGACCCGAGGAAGCGAGTCACTGGGAGGAAGGTCCGCATCAGAGGGAACTGCATGTCTTGGGAACCGAACAGCCTAGCGTGCCAGAGCGGGGGGCTGGGGTCAGTGCCAGACCTGGTGCCGTGGCAGGTGGGGCCTCACGGGCAATTGGAAGGACAGTGAGTTTTGCCTGAGCAAGAGGAGGTGATGGGGGGTTTCAACTAGACCAATGACATGCTCTGATGACACCTGTTTTCTACTCTTTAAAAACCTTATTTTTAGAAAGAAGAAAAGGGTGGGAGAAAGTGAGGGAAAGAAACGTTGATGGGAGAGAGAAACGTTATCAGTCGCTTCTCACACCTTGCCCATAACCCAGGCATGGGCCCTGACCGGGAATCACACCAGCGACCTTTTGCTTTGCAGACGAGGCCCACCCACTGAGCCACACAGGCAGGGCCTGATGTCTGGTTTTGAAGGATGGCCGCAGCTGCCGTGAAGTGACTAGCGAGCATGCTTCGGATGTCTGGCGCCACCTGGCGAGCCATCCCAGAATATACTGGCCTGAAACAGCAGCGCTTTGCTTTGCTCTTGGGTTGACCTGGGCTCAGCTGGCAGTTCTTCTGTGGGTCTCACTTGCAGCCTCTGGTGCGAGGGTTTGGTGGGGGGTCTGGTGGAGGCCAGTGCAGCCCAGATCCTCTCTGCTATAGCCTGTAGGTCTGCTCTGGCCAAGTGCCACACACCAGGCAGCTTAGAATGACAGAAATGTATTCGCTCCCAGCCCTGGAGTCCAGACACCTAAAACCAAGGTGTCGGCAGGGTTGGCTCCCTTCTGAGGCTCAGGGAGCATCTGTTCTCGCCTCTCTCTGGTTTCTGGTGGTTGCTGGTGGTCTTTGGCTTGTCATTGTATAGCTTCAAACTGCCGGTTGTTACACGGGCCTTCCTGTGTGTCTCTGTGTCCACATTCTCTCTCTTCCTCTCCTGCTCTCTCTCTCACACTATCTCCTTTTGCCTAGATTTATTTTTTAAATGTTTACTCAATTTTCTAAATTAAAAAAAATCACCTCACTCTAATGCTTGGCTCCGGGGGAGGCAGCCACTGGTCCTTGTGCACATTGTTTGATGGCTCCTGTCCTGCATGGGGGTCGCTCTACAGGAGGGTGCCCAGTTCCCAGGAAGGAGTCCGCCCCTCGGGGGACCCTGCCAGAGAGGCAGGCTGGGGGGACGCAGCACGTGCCGCCCTCACCCTGGGAGGAGAGCAGCCTTCGGGAGGAGACCTGAGAGCTGAACTCAAGTTATTGAAGGTTATTAGACTGTTATACAGCGAAGGAAATAGATTGAACCTTTGTGGCCCCAGCAATGAGTACAGTGATTATAGAGAGGTTCCAGAGAGAAGGCTGCAGCTCAGTTTAAGAGAAAAATAGAACAAACCATTTGCAAAATGACACAGGGTCCCCATGGCTGGGGCCTGCGTTCACTCCTTCTCTGTCCAAAGGGTTTCACACTGTGTATGCAGATTGAAATTAATTCCCTTTCGTCCTGGCAAGGTAGCTCCATTGGTTAGAGAGTTGTCCTGTTACACCAAGGTTACAGGTTCAATCCCTGGTCAGGGCACATACAAGAATCAACCAATGCCCTGGCCAGGGTGGCTCAGTTGGTTGAAATGTTGTCCCATAACTGAAAGGTGGCAGTTCAATCTCTGGTCCAGACGGATGCTTTTCTCTCGCATTGATGTCTCTCTCTCTCCCTTCCTCTCTCTAAAAGAGCAATGGAAAATGTTCTTGGGTGAGGATCAAAAAAGTAAAAGATAAAATCAACCAATGAATGCAAGAATCAACCAATAAATAAGTACAAACACAAACTGATGTTTTTCTTTCTCTCCCTTCCTCTCTCTCTAAAAAAAAAAAGAAAAAAGAAAAAGAAAGGGCTGTGGCTGGTGTGGCTCAGTGGACTGAGTGCTGGACTGTGAACTGAAAAGTCGCCAGTTTGATTCCCAGTCAGGGCACATGCCTGGGTTGGGGGCCAGTAGGGGGGTGTGAGAGGCAACTGATCAATGTATCTCTTGTACATCAATGTTTCTCTCCCTTTCTCCCTCCTTTGCCCTCTCTCTCTAAAAATAAATTTAAAAAATTTTAAAACAAAACAAAATCAACTCCAAGGAGACTTCCAAACATGATCAGGTGTATTTTAAAAGAACCAAGTAGACTTTTAGAAATAAGAGCAAGTCCATTAAAAAGCAGATTAGTAGATAAAATTGAACACAGAAAAAGTCACCAGAAGGACAGAGAAGAAAACATTACAGGGCACCGCAGAGACACAGAGAGGAGCTCTGAGAGCTGGAGAAGCACTGTCGGGGGGGTCGACGACAAATGTGACTTGGGACGGACTTGCAGTCCCACAGCAGGGGGTAGAGAGAAAGGGGGGAGGCGGTTTTGACAAGATGATGGTGGTGATAATGCAGGTCCGATCTAGGTTAAAGGGAAGACACCGTGCGCTGATCCCAGTGGGCAGGCAGAAAGCATGTGAGAAAAGTCCGCCACCGCTTATGGCGAGAGGGCTTAGCGAGCTAGGAATGGAAGGGACAGTCCCGAGTCTGAGTGTGTTGGTGTGCGAGGGCTGTCCTCACACAGCAGCACACGTGACTCACACAGCAGCACAGTGCCCTCTCGGGACTCTGGAGGCTGGATGTGCAGGCTCCGGGTGCTGGCGGGGAGGTCCCTTCGGGGGACACCACCGGGACCTGGAGACATGTCCTCATGGCTGGATGGGATAGGAAGTCCAGAGGACAACATCTGAAGGATTCTGGCCTAAAACGAAACCTGGAGTTAGAGCTGCCTATTCACAGGAAATGCAAGAGACAGAGGAACGAGCTGGGCCACACCACAGGGCAACGATCCACACATTCCAGGGGACAAATGACCCAGTGCCTCCTGCAGCCGTGAAAAAACAACTGGGAAGGAAGGGGACTGGCACAGGGAAAGGGACACGGAAGGGGCCTCACCGCCTGACACAGCGCTTGGATCCAGACCCAAATAAACTAAATGTAAAAAACCCCAAACAAACAAAAATAAAAACATTAAAAAACCTAGACATTTAAATGTAGGCTGGACATTGTATGATATGGAGGAATTTGCCCGTGGGACTTTGCCGGTGGGATCAAGTTAAAGGCCTTGAAAGGGGGCAATTCTCTGGGATTCCCCGGGTGGGTCCGGCGCAGCGATGGGGGTCCTCCTAGCAGGGAGGCAGGGGAGTCAAAACAGAGGATTCCACAGTGGCGGTCAGCGTGATTCCGAGCTACAAGGCAAGGACACGGAATAGGTTTCTAGAAGCTTGGAAAGGCAAGGACAAGGATTGTCCCCCAGAGCCTCCAGAAGGAGCGCAGCCCTGACACCTTGTTTCAGACCCACTTTGGAGTTCTGACCTCGGAGCTACGTGAAAGTAATACCTAGGGTTTTAAGGCAGTAAGTTTGTGGGATTGGCTACAGCAGCCGCAGGAAACTACACAATGATTATGGGTGTGTGTGTGTGTGTGTGTGTGTGTGTGTAAGGTCTTGTCAGTTAGAGATGTGTAATGGCGCACTTAAGGGTGAAATGACACAGAATTTATTTTAAAATATCAGCCCCCCCCCACCAAATGCACGTGGTGGGAGATAAAACAGAATTGGAAAATGTTGAAGCTGAACGATGAGCACGAGGAAGCTCATTACACCGTCATCACGACGTTTACGTATGTATGCCCGAACGTTTCCTGAACAAAAATGTAGAAACGTATCCTCAGTGGTGTGTCCCCTGACTCCGCCCCCACACCACACCTGCATGCACGCTCACACCCTGGGCGTTCTCACTTGTCTCCCAATTTCGAACCTCAGGCGGGACCCTCCCGGGAGCTCCAGACCTGCGAGGGGGGCCTCTCCCTTGGGGCTGGTGGGCATTCAAACTGGCTTCTCCATGGAGCGATCGCGGGGGTGTATTGCAACTCGAACAAAGCCAGGGGTTGTAACAGGGTTTCTCCTGTGCTGGCTTTTAGGTAGAAAAGGGGAAATAGATCCACCAGGTGCGTGTCTGCATGTTCATTCGTTTCAGGAGAAACAAGCTCTGGTCACGGAGGAATCGCTCCTAACAAACCTCACTGGCCCCGCTCCCTTGACCTGCTGACCTGACTCATCCCCGAGTGCACCACCCTCCCTAAGTTCTTGCCGCAGTTTTGAGTTCAGGGGACCCACACCAAGACCTTGCCTCGTCTCAGACCTGCTCCTCCGCTATCTTCCCTGTCCGGGTCCAGGGCAGCTCCAGTCTCCTAGTTGTGCCTGTCCAAACCTTGAGGTCACTGTGCCATTTTCTCTCACATTCCACATCCACTCGGTCGGCAATTCCTGCTGGCTCTCCCTCAAAGCACGCGCAGGCCCCAGGCATCTCTTAGCTCTTCTCACCAGGTCATTACCTGTCGGGTCGAAAACCTTCTCGGGACCCCCAGGTACACTTCGAAAGCAGCCGCCATGTCTGGAGAGCAGGGATTGACTGAAGAAATGGCAGGCTGCTCCCCACGGCTGGGTGGCAGGTTCAGTAAGCAAGGGAATTTATGCTGAGGCCCTAACTGGATTCTGTCACGTACCCGGGGGGCGTCACTGGGCCAGTCACACACCCAGTCCAGAGGGTCTCGTCACCACCCTTCTCTCCCCAGGACCCCTGGGCGGCTCTGGGAGCTGGGAAGGGAGCGGAGCGCACACCTCAGGCACCAGGGCGGTAGGGGAGGGCGTGGGGAGGGCGGCTTGACCCAGGTCCAGCTCCGGGGTGAAACCTGCGGTCCCGCCCTCCTGACAGCCTCGTGACGGCCTCGTGACCCGCTCTCACAATCTCCCCAGCCCGCTCCTCCGAATTGTGTGTGGAGTGATCAGCAAGGGGTTTCACCAGCAGGGAGGTGGCCCACTGGCGGCCCCTCGGCTGCACTGGAGGCAGATGTCACAGCAGCAAACAGGCACATACAGGAGAAAACACGGGTCAGGGCACTAACTTCCCGAACCAGTGGCACATTTTCATTAGGAGTTCCAGGAGTCAAACCATCGATTGGCTACGTCCCCTGCGTCCTCATGTGATTTGGCAAAGACGATGCACCAGCAGGCTCATCGGGGATGAACACCCAACGCCCTGTTCGCACACTGGCTCTGGTGGCTCCTGGGGGCAGCGCCAGTGTCCAAGGCTGCGCTCTCTCAGAGGACAGCTTTTCTCACGGAGACGTTCCAGGGCTTGGGAAGGACAGGCGTTGCTGGCTTTCGCTTGGGTCTTGCTGGCTTGGGTCTTGCTACACAAATTCACTGAGGACTCTGTGTTCACTGTATCGTTCTCTGGGACGGCAACCAAAGGATCGTCCCTGCGGGAGACTGAATGGGCCCGCCCAGCCTTGAGGACAGGGTGGCCGGCAGCTGTAGGAACTTGACCTGGCTGTGCACGTGTGGGACAGAGGGACGCCTCACGGTCAGGTGTGAACAGATGGAGTTGGGACGTGCTGGACCAGAACGCCCCAGCCCCTTGTGTAATGTAAAACCAACTCTGTGCGTGTGTGCAGGTATGTGTACGTGTGTGCATGTGTGTGTGCATCCAGGAAGTGGCCAGGACACGCACCACAGGATCAGCAGTGGCTGCCTCTGGGGGATGGGCTAAGGGGAGGGAGGGAAATGGAAGGGTTTCCTTTTGTTCCTCAGAACACTGCTTGGACACTTCCATTATTTCGTTTCATTTCATTTTTTGCAACAAGCATATATTACTTATTGTACATCTGTGGAGCCAGGCTGGGACTCAGGTCAGGTGTAATAGGGTGTGGCCAGGGCAGGCAGGGGGTGACACTCTGTGTGCCCCTGGGGCAGGTGCCAGAAGGGGAATGGCCAGGGAGAGGGAGGCTGGGGTGGGCAGCTGGATGGTGGGGGAAAGTGGTGGTGGGAGGGGTTAGGTCCAGCTGGGTGTTCATCTTCACTTCCTCACCCCCGACTGGGTCTTGAGCCACGAGGCAGGTGGACCTCTTGGTGGGGCTGGGGAGGGTCCACTCCGGCCCGTGGCCACTTCGCGGATTAGTTTCCTTGCTGTGCAGTGTGGCCCAGGCCTCCAGAGGCAAATAACAGCGACCCATTTCTTTCCGTCTGTGTTTGCTGTGTTTTCCTTGTGGGGTGTTAGGGATGGACTGGGGCATGCTTCCCAAAGTTCCTTTGATTATTTGGGAAAAGGACTGCATAATTTAATCAGAGGGACTGCAGGCGTGAAATGCACAGTCGCTGAAGGACAACACTGAACATAATGTTGAACTTTAGTGACTGTGTTGGTTCTGGTTCATTAACTGCCCCATCTCCCAGTAAAGGGTCCCTCAAGTTTGTGATGTCTCTTCTGGTCCTGGAGGTCCCCTTGGGTTTGCCTCTGCAGGAACATGGGGTCTTTGGTGAGTTCAAGCTCCAGGGCACTGGCCGTGCCAACCCAGGGGATGGAGTGGACAAGTGACTGGGTCAGGGACACTCCTGGCTGTCCCTGGCCCACAGGCTGGCCAATCTGAGAACTTTGGCGTTGTGCCTTCTGAGGCTGAGTTGATTGACAGGGACACAAAGATCCAGGGTGACTAAAGTATCTTGAAGATTCTCAACATTTTCAATGAGTCTTTTAAAAATACATTTTATTACCTAGAGGACTCCTCATAAACCATCAGGATGCTTTCTTGTTGGCTGTGTGTGTGTGTGCTTTTAAAATGCAGAAAACTTACACTGTGGATATTTTTTCATGAGCTCCTATTATGTAGCTTGTAAAGACCATGCGGGAATAGAACTGTAACAGCATAATCAATAAAAAAATTAAAAAAAAAAAAGACCATGCGGGGGTGGGGGGGAACTTCCGCCAAGATGGAGGCATAGGTGGAAACACTATACCTTCTCGCAAAACCAAGTCTAAAAATGCAGCCAAACCACAGCAAATTGAAGTATATGAAAGTCCGACAACAACGAACCAGTCAGCCAGACTGGTAAGAGGGGCGGAGCCAGTAGCTGAGCGGGTTGGGCAGAACAGATCCCCTGACTCAGGTGCACAGGCAGCCGAGGGCGGATCCCACGTGTGGGGTTACAACAGGCGGACCCAGGGAAGGCACAAAGCGGCAGGCTGACCGTGGTCACACATTCGCATGCAGATAAACCACTGAAGGAGCGAGTGAGACAGACTGCGAAGGCCCCGGCATCGGGAAGGGGCAGAGGGGACCGCTATTGCCCCTCTCTGACCCTGCCCCCACATACAGCATCACAATCCAGTGACCTGGGTGGCCCCACCCTGGGGAACAACTAAGGTTCCACTCCTCATATGTAACAGGCACGAACAGATCAAAACATGGCTCAAGAAGAATGCAGAGCCCCAGAGCTAATAAATCTAAGCAACCAAGAAATTGCCAACCTATCAGATGCACAGTTCAAAACACTGGTGATCAGGACGTTCACAGAATTGGTTGATTTCAGCCACAAATTAGAGGAACATATGAAGGCTAAACTAATTGAAATTAAGGGAAATGCACAGGAAACCAATAGTGATGGAAAGGAAACTGGGACTCAAATCAAGGGAGTGGACCAGAAAGGAAGGAAAAAATGACCAAACAGAAAAGGATGAAGAAACAAGAATTCAAAAAAATGAGGAGAGACTAAGGAACCTCCAGGACATCTTTAAATGCTCCAATATCTGAATTATAGGGGTACCAGAAGGGGAAGAGAAAGAGCAAGTGGAAATCTTATTTGAACAAATAATAAAAGAGAACTTCTCCAATCTGGCAAAGGCAATAGACTTCCAGGAAACCCAGGAAGCACAGAGAGTCCCAAAGAAGTTGGACCCAAGAAGGAACACACCAAGGCACATCATCATTACATTAGCCAAGATGAAAATGAAGGAGAGAATCCTAGAAGCAGCAAGAGATAATGGGACAGTCACCTACAAAGGAGTTCCTATCAGACTGTCAGCGGATTTCTCAAAAGAGACCTTACAGGCAAGAAGGGGCTGGAAAGAGGTATTCCAAGTCATGAAATCCAAAGACCTACATCCAAGACTGCTCTACCCAGCAAAGCTTTCATTTAGAATGGAAGGGCAGATAAAGTGCTTCTCAGATAAGATCAAGTTCAAGGAATTCATCATCACCAAGCCCTTATCATATGAAATGTTAAAGGGACTTATCTGAGAAAAAGAAGATAAAAAAGATGAACAGTGAAAGGACAGCAAACTCACAGTTATTAAGAACCACACCTAAAACAAAAGCAAACTAAGAGGACAGCTAGATCAGGAGCAGAACCCATAGAAATGAAGATCTCATGGAGGGTTAGCAACAGGGGAGTGGGAGAAGGAGAAGGGGGAAGAAGGCACAGAAAATAAGTAGCATAGATGGTAGGTAGAAAATAGATAGGGGGGAGGGCAAGAATAGTAGGGGAAATATAGAATCTCAAAAACTTGAGACATGTGGTCATAAATGAAAGGGGGGAATGCTGGGGGTGGGGTGTGCAGGGTGGAGGGGAATGAAGGGGGGGAATAGAGCAACTATAATGGCATAATCAATAAAATATATATTTTTAAAAAGACCACGAGGGCCAGTAACTCGGGGGCCACCCCAACTTTGGTAGCCCATTTCCACAAGAGAAACGCCCTCTCTGCCTGTTTCCTAACCTGGCGGGGAGACCCCAGTGTCGCAGATTTCGAGGCTTGTCCCATGAGGAGAGAGCCGTTCATGAGCAAGGTCTCTGGAGGCTCAGCTGAGTCCTGGTGTCTTAGATGGGGTTCCCTTGAGACAGAGGAGAGGCTGCCTGGGGAGTCTCTGGGGAGAGATAACCCAAGGCTGTGAGGTTGGCAGGGCAGGGCACAGGGAGAAGGCCACTCCCACGTGGCTACAGCTGAGGCCCATCCTGCAGCGAAGCTCAGGCCCCACACAGAGAAGGAGGCTGGGCCTCTGCACCCCTGCTTCAGCAGCTGGAGGATGGGCACCTGCCTGGAGGAGGAGACCCGGGGTGGCTGCATTACCCACAACAGCTGGATGCCACTGGCACTTCCATGTCCTGGGAGTTTGCTTCAGTTTGTGATCTGTTTGTGGGTCCAAAAGAACCCTACTTCTCAGGGTTGTTTTACAGATTAGAGATTTAACATGCACCCAAAATCCTTGCACAGTGCTGGTATGGCTAGTAATATGCAAAACTGGATTTTCAAGACTTGGTACAAGAAAAATGATGTAAAATATCTCGTAAATAGTTCTAATGTCAGTCACATATAGAAATGCTAACATTTCAGCTATATTGAATTAAATAAAATTTATTATTCAATTAATTTCAGCTGCTTCCTTTTACTTTTTAAAATGTGGCTACTAGAAAATTAAAATTACATACTGTGGGCTCATTAGATTCATATGTGGGCAGGAGTGTTTAGAACCCAGATTCTACACAATGTTCTTGTCCTGTCCATTGTTTCATGGACGAATGATTACTTTTCACACCTATTATGCTAATTAACAAACTACGGGGCTGTGGACTACACATAAAGAGAGCCAAAGTGGGCTTTTGGCATCTTCCAAGTGTGGGTTCTAACTCCCTGTGGAGTCTTGCATTTTCAGTTTAGCAGAGCCAGCTGCCTTTCAGAAGCAGATTGAAACTAAGCCTCAGGTACAGACTGTACTGAAGGATTTTAAAGTCGTTTGCAGGCCCTATAAACACCCTTACCAAGCCCTGGGATCTTGAGAAAACCCCTGTGTTTGTAGCTCAAACATGGTTCCACAAATGTTCATCATCAGGTTCAACATCTCTGTTGACTGGGACAGGAAACTCAGTGCTCAGTGTTAGAAAGCGCTTCATCCGACATGGCTCATTAGCATAGTTACAATGGGTCTTGAAGGGAATACTGGCTTCTGCCTACCAATTCCTTCTGCAGTACTGTCCATCCGCATAGTTTCCTGTAGAGGGCGCCAAACACACACCCATTGTGTTCTCCTTTTTAAAGGAAAACCTGGAAGGTTCGCATAAAAACCACATCAGCGAAATCATTGTTTTGAGAACTCTTTTCCGCTTAATTAATGCACTTTGACTGTCAAATTCATTCTAGGTCTGCGGGTGATTTTTAGATAAAACGTTAGAACAGAGCTCATACCGACGATTTGGGGCGAGGACTTCACTTTGCTGAGCAAACTTTGTCTTCTCAAGCTGAACACTGTCGACAGAGAATCTTAGGCGAGTTAACTTTCCCCGGGATGCTCTCTTTGCTCTCATTTATCTGCATTCATCCCCGTGGGTACAGCTGAGTCTGGGCCGAGGAGTTAGAGACACAGGAGTGACAGGGAGAAAAAACATCAGGGATTCATGCCTATGCGTCCAAAAATCTATTTCAATTCCTTCTACCACATTGTAAGGAGTCTAAACATTTTTTCTTCAAACAGTTAAATAGAACTACTATATGACCTAGCAATTCCATGCCTAGGAAGTGAAATCGAGAACTCAAGCCAATCCAATCCTCATACACAAATGTTCGTAGCAGCACCATTAACAGTCACTGAATGATAGACACAACCGAAAATCAGCAACTGACGAATGATTGACAACATGGGGCCACGTACGTGCACACAGAAACACACACACACAGAGGAATATTACTCAGCCATGGGAAGGAATAAAGTACGAATAAAATGCTACAATCTTCTCAGCCTGCCTGCCCCCTGCCCCACTCCACTCCAGGTCCCCACGTCTGTGATGTGGGAGAAGCCCCTGATCTGGCCCAACACCCTCCGTGTGAACATGACCCTCGTACTCAGGGTCTGCTGTCCGGCCCTGTCCCTTCTCTCCTGCATCGCTGATTCCTTACCCTTCAACAGGTCATTCTGCTCAGCACGCAGTTCAGCTCCAGTACCTCCCACCTCACAACACAGGCAAACAGAAGTATCTGGACCCCGCCAGCCCCTGGACTGGCTCCCGAACCATTTTCAGCCCCCCTCGAACAGCTGTCTGGCAGGCTGTTCTCTTTCTCACCCACCCTCCCCCGGCCCCCCTACTGAGTTCTCACCCCCTGCAGAGCCTTGCAGGTCCCCCTTGCAGTCAGGTCTCCTGGCCAGTGTCCTTCTCTTCTCTTAACTGACCTTGACACACAGATCCATTGCACAGGGCTCCCCTTGTGGCCCCGCCCCACCCCCAGCGCTGCTCTTTCTCTGGTCCCCTCTCTGATGCTGGAGGGGGCCCAGCCCGTCTTTCCTCGGGACCTCATTCAAGTCTATGGACTGAACCGCCCCCTCTAGGCCATGGACTCCACACACCTGTAGCTGGTCCCCCACGCAGTGTTGGGATCAGGAGGGCCGGGCAAGGCAAGGGGGACACACGACCCTCTGGCCGATTTAATGACTGACACTGGAGGCAGCAGGAGAAACCACTGGCCTGGAGGATAATGAAGAAGCTTCCTGAAGTCCACTGACCTCCAATAATGTACTTCTACTAACTGACCCTGACCCATTGCCTCCTCCAATTCAGTAACTTCTGCTTCTGCTCAGTACTGCCCACAGCCCCGGCCTCTTCCCGAACTCCACTTCCTTTACCTGATAGTTTATTGGATATTGCCATGCAGACCTAAAAGTCAGCCTAGCCAACACATGACCCTGCACTGCCATCCCCCTCCGGGCCTGCTTCTAAATGCCTTTCTCGTCTCAGCAGAGAATGTCCTCTGTCCCACTGTCCAAGCCCCCGATCCGGGAACTGTCTTGATTGTCCTCTTCTGGTGACTCCCCATGTCCCAACCAAGGCCAGGCCATTGTTCCCACCTCTCTGCCCCCAGTTCTTCCCGTGGATACCCAAGAAGTAGGGTAGCCGGATACACAGTAATCCGTGTTTTGCTTTTTTAAGGAACCACCATAATTCCACAGCAGCTGCATGCGGCTCTGGAATTCTTGACTCACTTAAATACTCTTTCCAATAACAACAGAAGAGTGATCTCTTGCTTACTCATGGGGTCTGCACTACTAGACTTCCCGGCTTTGGTTAAACAGGCCTGTTTATCTCTGTGTCCTCTTTGCCCTTAAAATGTGCAAAAGTTCTCAGAGAAAGTGAAGCAAAATTCAACTCAGTTCCATGTTGCCTTGCTAGCCTCATGCTGGGCTTGGACTGCCGTGGACAATGGAGGAAATTCGTAGATGCAGTGATAGGGCGGTGGGGTAGGGGGCGCTGCAGAGGCCTCAGACACCTGCTGCTCCCCTCTCCCACCCCCAGCCTGTGGCTCAGCCTGGCTCCCAATGGGAGTGGCTCCCATAGGTGTGGCTCCCAATGGGCGTGGCTCCCAATGGGCGTGGCTCCCAATGGGCGTGGTACCCAATGGGCGTGGCTCCCAATGGGCGTGGCTCCCAATGGGCGTGGCAAGGGGAGCTCAGGACCAGAGAGGCCTGAACCTGGAGCCCAAACCCCGGACCCCAGACCCCGGCCTGACTCTGATTCTGCTTTTCTAATCTCTATTCGTCCACTTCAAAATGAACCCAAACCCAGAGATTTTGTTACTTCGAGGACACTTGCCCAGGAGCCTCTGGGAGTCACCATCGATTTCTTCCTTTTATCATAAGAGTACCCTTGGCCTCACAATGACGATGACGACAATGACAACTACGCTCACATGTCCTGCCCTGTAAACCTGTGGGCACTTTCTGAACCCGTCCCCCTTCCTCCTCACCTCAGTCCTGCTGACCCTTCCCTGTTGTGGATGAGGAGGGAGCCCTGCACACCTGGCCAGGGCCACTCAGCCAGGAGGAGGTGGCTGAGCAGGTTCCTCCCCAAAGTCTTTGCTCTTAACCCCTTCCGGGAAACAGAAAACTGGGGAAACATTCTCCACTAACCATGTTATTCTATGTTCTTCTACTTAAGTCAGGAGATTTGAATGTGGAGGTGAGCTGAGCTGGCTTCCTGGGGGGCAGCTGCAGTCTCTAACACTTTTTTATCTTTTGCCCCCTCTGATAGGACAAAGCACAGTTCTGAGTGGCCTTGACATTCGGGACATGCTGCCTCAAAACCTCAACAACTACTACACCTACCCGGGCTCATTCAGTACTCCTCCCTGTCTTGAGAATGTCCAGTGGTTTGTGCTGGAGGACACAGTCCTGTTATCCACTGCACAGGTAAATCATGGCATCTCTTCCTTAGAGCCTCCCCTTCTGACTGTCTGCTTAACCAGAGGCCCCCGTAGTCCCACCTAATTCCAACACCTGGGCACCTAGGGTGCCTTCTATGCACAGGGCCGGGTGGGGGCGGGGCTCACCTGTGTTGCCATGGTGATCTTATGAGTGCTGTGGCTGAGATGGGCAAGCAGGCAGGCATCTCAGGGTCTGGGGCACCATAGTTGATGCACCAAAAGCTCGGCGCCTGGTCCAGGCCAGAGGAGGGGTCACGCAGGGAAGGGGACCAGTTACTGCATGTGCTCTCAGAGGCCCCGGCAGCACATGCTAGCTCACATGCTAACAGAGCTCACACGCTAACTACGTATGTGGCTTCACGCAGGAAGGACAGCTCGCACTGAGGCCTGTGCCACACTGGAACTCCCGAGCCTTCCCGGGAGAAGGGCGGTGCCATGTGTCTGTGTCCTCCAGCCCAGCACAGGCACAAAGCGTTCATTGAGTTAAAAAGGACCCGTGTGCTGAGCTTGCAAAGCAAAGCTCACATTTCCTTCTGGGTGATATTCTTCCTCAGAGAAAAAGATTTCTTTTTCTTAAACTTCTCACTTCCCTGCCCCAGTAGAAGGTGGGGAGACCCATAACAAGGGCACCCACACACAAAAAGGCTGCCAACCAGGCTGAAAGTACCCCAGATTCCACCTCCCCAGGCACTTAACACAATGAATGGCTTTAATACCATCTGAGACACAGATCAAGAAAGAATTAGTAAACTGGAAGACAGAGCTGAGAAAATGATCTCAAATGAAGCACAAAGAGAAACAGAGATAAAAATATGAGAAAGAAGTACAAAAAAACCCCAGAGAAGATAGTGGAGAGATCTAACAAATATTTGGTTGAAGGCCAAGGCGAAGAGAGGTAGCATAGAGAAAAGGTACAATTTGAGAAACACTGGCTGACAAATTTTCTGAATACTTGAAAGACACCAAGTCATATATTCAGTAAGCCTAATAATGAGTCGATGTAAATTAAAAAAACAAACACATTAAACATACCACAGTGAAACCACAAAAAAACATCAAAGACAAAGTTTAAAAATCAGCCAGACAGAACTGATGATCTTTTCATGATAATCTGTGAGTTGATTCAACACAGCAACAGTGAGTGTCAGAAAGCAGAGAATCGTATTTTTAAAGCACCAAGAGAAATGAGTAGCAGCTGTAGAATTATACACGCAGCAAAAATGCCTTTCAAGAGACATTGACAAAATACACATACTTATAGAAAAATGAAAATTGAGCTTGCTACATGGTATGTCTCTATTTACTCCTTTTTCTCATTTCTACTATTGACCAAATACTCATAAAACAGAAAGAAGAAGAGAGATTTTTGGAAGAATAAGTGCATGAATATCCCATACCTGACATTTCTACCCAAGAACCTCCTCTGGTCTTGAGATCTCCCAGCTGCTTTATCCAAGTTACATAAGCCAACATCTGGTGCCATTTCCAACAAAACCTTTTAAATCGTCCAGTGCCTCTTCCTCTCCATAACTCACTTCATGTTGCCAACAGATTGCGGAGCTCGAGAACTCCTTACTGGACAACCAGAACAAGGTCATGCAGGACAATCACCGCAGGACCCAGCCCCTGAACGGCAGAGTGGTGGAAGCCAGCTTCATGTGTCAGCCTGATGCTGGTAAGATCACCTCGTTCACGTTTTGCAATTGGTTGACTCCTGGTTTCTTCCCTCTCTGGTGGACCTGTCCCTTCTGGCAACAGAAAGGGGAGGAGGGTCATCCCAGCAGCAGGAGGCTCCTGCCCCAATCCGCCCAGGGCTTGGCAAAGGGGATGACCCATTTCCCCAGTCCAGGCAGCGATGCTAGTGAGGAGAATGGAGGAGGCAATGAGGGTGGATGACTGACTGTGTCATTCACTGCCCACTGGGGCCTGGCCAGAGACAGGAGGGGAAGCAGGAGGTCCGCAGCACCCAGACACGCCCTCAGAGGTGTAGGCTCCCATTCACGTCATTTAATCCGACTCATGTGATTCCCCAGGCACCTGTATCTGGGTCTGTAGCCCAAGCTCATCTCATCTCCTCCCACACACCCCCTCAAGGCAGGGTTAACCACATTTTCCTGGGGGTCAAGCCCTGGCACCAGGGCTCTGGCTGCAGGAGCAGGCAGTGCAATGTCCTTGGAAATCGCTAACCCACCGGGTGAGGCTCCAACTGTGTTCTTGGCTCACCTCATTTCTGTGGTTTTAAGAACATAAATACTCTGAAGTTCTCCCATCTGTTTTTTGGTCTGCTTCTGTGTCTTTGCAATCTATTTCTATTTCCCATTCCACACACCTTTACGGCCTCTAACACGATGGCATTGGTCTCCAATCACTATTTCCTCACCTTGATGCATCTCTTGCACGATTTTTAAATCTCCATGTGTAACCCCCGAAACATAAAGGCCCACTGCACTTTTCTTCCTGTATCCTGCCAGGGTTCACTCATGGTTTTCCCTTTGTATCACTTTGCTCCTCCACTGGAAGGCTAAGAAAAAACAATACTGGCTGTAATTATAATGTCCCCATATTGGTGATCACCAGAGGGAAAGGGTGGGGGAGGGGGAAGAGGGTCAAGGGTGGGTAAGTGGCAATAGGAGGAGACTTGACTTGGGGTGATGAATGCACAACACAATATACAGATGTGATAGTATGGAATTGTACCCCTGAAACTTATACAACTGCAGTAACCAGCATCACTCCAATAACTTCCATTTAGACATTTCCCATATTGTACTACATACGATATTAGCAGTTACTAGCCCAAGGGAGCTCAGACTCCATCCGTCTCCTTGTTCTAATCTGCCCGCATCCCCCCAGTTTCCCAAATGAAACCGTGCACTGTCCCTGCAAGAGGCACAGACCCCGTGGTTTCCCAGGTGCCACATCTCTCAGGCTGTCTCCCCGTGGTGATGGCGGGGGTGGCCATCCCTCCAACTCCCCACCTGAAGGAGCTCGGGTGGTCGGGGTCCTGATACCTCTTAGACCGCAGAGCTCCGTGCTGCTGGCTGCCTGCAGGTCCACTGGGGGCCTTCTGAGCCTCACTGTGTGGGAATGTCACTGTCACTCCCAGTGGACAGCAGGAGGGCTCCTCCCAGGCCCCCAGCTGAGGGATCCCAGCCACCCCTCACTGATAACAGAAGGGGGAACTGGGCATCACCCCTCCACCTGCCTGCCCTCAGGCCAGGCTTCCAGCCTCCAGCTGAGCCTGTTGGTGACTCACGTGACGCCTCCCTGTCCTGTGTCTCTTAGTCCTGCAACACGACCCGCCTGTCAGTGAGGAATGACCTGAGGAACCCAGGTCAATTGCAAAATCAACACAAAGGTCAAATGCAGACCTCTTGCCATTTATTTGTTGGAAAATACCTGTGTGGCCTGTGGTACCGAAGGGCTACTAAGCACCACCTTGGAAACTAAGGTGCAAGAGTAGAACCACCTGCCACACTGTCACCTCGAGATCTCGGCAGTTTGCAAGCCGCCATTAAGACACAGTGAAGGTGCCTGAAAGCCAATTGGATGGGAACATGGGCATTCTCAGGAGTGGAAGACTCTTCCCTTGAACTCACGTGTGGGGGTGGGAGTCTGGCTGCCCACGCTCTGTTGTCATGAGGAACTCCAGTGTTGTGACTCTTTCTACGAACTCTTCTTTTTATACATTTTCTAGGCTCTGAGCTCCAGTATTGCTTAAGTGAGATCAACCGCAACCTCAAGGACTTGAGAAGCTACGTGGAAGACAAGAAAGCGTAGACAGAGAGCAGCACTGAGCCGGCAGCTCAAGCTGGTGGGGGAAGAGCTGGCCTCCCAGAGTCCATGCCCTGCCCTGGCTCCCACAGCAACCCCCCCGTGAAATCACACACGTTGATCTTCCTAAATCATCAGCCAGCTCTAACTTCCCTGTAGTGTTAGATGTAATCATGCCTTTAGATGTAATAAATAACTGTGGAAATTGGTCATTGAAAACGTCTCTTTTCTCTTTCTTCGTAATATTTCAAATATCCCTTCCTTGTCCTACCCCAAGGTCCCCGGATGATGGGACAGAGACCAAGCTGGGAGGGATCGCCATGACCAAGGTTAAGAAAAAGGAAAGAGCCCTGGCCAGGTGTCTCAGTTGGTTGGAGCATCGTCCTGTACACACACCATAATGCTGTTGGTTCCATCCCCACTCAGGGCACATGCCCAGGTTGCAAGTTCAATCCCCAGTCGGGGTGGATACAGGAGGCAGCTAATCAGTGTTTCACTCTCAGGTGGATGTTTCTCTCTCTTGCCCTCTGCCTCCTCCTCTCTCTAAAATCAATAAACGTGTCCTTGGGTGAGGATTACAAAATAAAAAGGAAAGAAATTCGTACTTGGGGGGTGGGGAGGTTGGAGCAGAGCTCATGCCCTGTGAGTAAGGTAGGAGAACAGGAAGAGGCTCCTGGGAGAGGCGGGGCAGACAGCGCCCCCTTGTGGTCACTAGACCCAGGTTCAGGTGCTGGTTCTACCACTTATGAGCCTATTGCTGTCCAGGGGGCCCTGGGCAGGGTGGGCAGAGGCCTTGGGCCTGCTCCCCTGCTCCTGCTGGAGACCCTTGGAGACCGAGGGTGTGAAAGGCAGTGAGTCCCCCTGCTCAGAAGGACAAAGAAGACGGACACCCAGGGACGTGTCCAAGAAAATGACTGTCCAACCTGCAACACTGGAGGGTGAGAAAAGTCCTATTAAAATGTTAGAACTTTTACCCTGACCAGTGCAGCTCAGTTGAATGGGCGCTGCCCTGCAAAGTGAACATTCGCTGGTTCGGTTCCTGACCACATGTCGGGGTGCCTAGGATAGGCCACCAATGATCTTTCTTTCTCACATGGATGTTCTCTCTCCCTCTCTTCCCAAATAAGCAAACAAACAAACAAATAAAATATTAGAACTTCTGACCTGGCTGGTGTGACTCAGTGGATTGAGTGCCATAGGGTCACTGGTTCGGTTCCCAGTCAGGGCACATGCCTAGGTTGTGGGCCGGGTCCTCAGTTGGGTGCCTGTGAGAGGACACAGACCGATGTATCTCACATATTGGTGTGTCTCCCCCGCTCTTTCTCCTTTCCTTCCCATTTCTTTACAAGTAATTAAATAAAATCTTTTTTTTTAATGTTAGAACTATTTAGTCAATTTTAGTTCATTGTGCTTGCTCATTACAAGTCTTTGAAGTAACAAAGAGTGGTGAATTTTGTAAATGTCTAAGAATAGAGAGCTGGTTTGGAGGTGAGGCCAGCATGAGTGTGTGTGTGTGTGTGTGTGTGTGTGCACAAAGAGATCTGGAAGGTTCCAGAGCGAGGACTAAACAATCATTTTCTGAGTGGGTCAGATTATGACTTTCAAGATGAAAAGGTGTTGCTTTTGTAGAAGAAAAAAATAGAAAAGAAACAACAAAGGAAATAGATCTACAGTCTTCTAACAATTTGAATTTTCATTTTTTGTAGTCAATTATATTAGTTGTTTAAATTTTATTGAAAGGCTGAAAAATGAAAGTTTCCAATCATCAATGGACATTTTTTAAAGATTTTATTTATTATTAGAGAGAAGGGAAGGGAGGGGCGTAGACAGGGAGAGAAACGTCAGTGTGGGGTCCCTGTCACACACCCCTCAGTGGAGACCTGGCCTGCAACCCAGGCATGTGAGTTCTCTGACTGAGAATTGAACCAGCGACCCTTTGCTTCTCAGTCTGGCTCTCAATCCACTGAGCCACACTAGCCAGGGCTTGCAATGGACGTTTTAATAAGTTTTATGGGAAGTGTAACTCTTACTGTTTAATTGTGCTTTTATTTGCTGTTAATTTCTGATTTCAACTTTCCACTGTTACAAGCAGCACAGAGCGGCCCTGACTGGTGTGGCTCAGTGGACTGAGTGCCGACCTTTGAAACAAAGGTCACCGGTTGGATTCCCAGTCAGGGCACATGCCTGGGTTGCGGGTCAAATGTGCAAGAGGCAACCGGTCAATGTATCTCTCACACATCGAAGTTTCTCTCCCTCCCTCCTTTCCCCTCTCTCTAAAAAGAAATAAAACCGCAAAGAAAAACGCAGAGCAAAATAGGAATTTGGATGAACTGAGTTCAAAAACTAAAAGAAAAAAACACTCAGGAAAAGTAATTAAAAGTTTTTAGGTGGTATGAATCAGGGACTAATATTAATTTCCTTCACATTGCCATTGGGAACACTTTTTGAACTGAATTGCTGAAGTCAGTTCGAAATTTCCCAAAGTTTCCTCCCAGGAGATACACAGGTGTGTGTGAGTGGTGGGGGGAGGCGCCGGTTAAGTCCTCGCTGAGAACAGAAAGAATCTGTTCTTTCAGCAGCTGGAAGAGCAGATGGACAGTGTCCACAGGATGAAAGCCACCTGGATGAGGACAGGGGCGCCCTGGGAGCAGAGCTGGGAAGACCCCTTCCCGAGTGGAAATTTCTATGTTCCAACACTTCAGAAAAGGTTTAAGAAATGTAACGTCCCTCAGAGACGCCCATCAGCTATTCCATGCCAGAAATGTCCCCAAAGGTCCTCGGCATTGCCCTCCTTTTGTGAAAACCTAACAAAACCTAGTTTTCAGGGGACTTGTCAGAGGGCTGGGCCCCCCACCTAGTTTGTAGGAGGGCGCTGCCCTCCAGTGGCCACTGTGAGGATGGCAGGGCCTGTGCCCACTGGGGCCAGATCCATCCAACACCCCTCCCATTTTCACATCAGTGAACTGAGATGCACACAGGAGGACCTATAAAGGTCTCCCGACCAGTTACAGCCATGTCAGGGACAAAGAGCAATGTGTGTGTCCCTGGACTGGTCTTTCTCAGACAGTAAGGCCTGGGATTACACTGGGCTATAGTCCCTCTGGCCTCCATGTCCTGCTTTTGGAAATTCAAAGCACCGTTACACCTGGGTCATAAATCCTACCCCTTCCTATCCTCCCTCATGTTACCAGGGGCCTGAGCCCCCCTCCCCCAGCTGAATGGACATGTCGGCCAGTCATGTGCTCAGCAAACATCTGGGAGCCCAGCAAACATCTGAGTGCAGAGGGGACCGGGACTGGCCCCGGCAACCCCGAACTTCACACAGTGGGCGTTGTGGGAGAGGACACCAAGTTCCTGCAGGAACAGCTGCTGTACAGACAGAAGGAGGCAGGTGTGGGGAGAAGCAGAGGAGACTCGGGCCACAGACAGGGGGTCCGTGGGGCCGAGGCAGACAGGCGATGAGGGCTGGTGACCGCTGCCCTGGGCACCCAGAGAAATGCCCACTGGCCTTGATCGAGCAGATTTTGTTGCCTTTCTGCTCTTCACAAACACAAAGTCTGAATAAGACACAACACACCTTTTACTTTGAGCCTCAGAAGCAAGCAGAGAGGCTGGGGGGCCCGGTGTCGTCAGCACCCGGTTACAGCTGAGCAAACTGACCAGAGATGCACCCCGACCCCCAGTCTCTGGTGGGGAGGGGTGTGGACACTCAACTCCAAATGCTGTGCTCCAACCACCTGTTCCTAGGGACTGGCCTAGGGGACAAGTCAGCAAGGGGCATCTCCAGGTGCATGTCCCTGGATGGAGCCTCTGCTCCACAAAGGAAGACATTCGGGCTGCACAGTGGGGTGTTGGGACCCCAGCATCTTCCACATGCCCTGTCGGCCTGCTCAAGGGTTGCCCCGCAGAGACTTCCGCCAAGATGGAGGCATAGGTGGAGACGCCGTGCTTCCTCACACAACCAAGTTTAGAAACAACTAAATATTAGCAACAGAAAACACAGCCAGAACACAGAAAATTGAACTTTTCGGAAGTCTGATAACAACAAATTCTTCAGCCTGACCAGTAACCGGGGCGAAACCAGCAGCTGGCGGAGCAGGGTAGCACAGGAAAACTCGGTCACACGGACTCAGGAGTGTGGAATCCAGGCGCAGGGTTGGACCTGGTGGGCAACTCAGCATGCGATCGCGAGGAAACAGCCAAGGAGCAGGGCTGCGGGTTGACTGTGGTCGCGCATTCGTGTGTGGATAGACAAGCGAGGGAGTGGGCGATTGGACGGGACCCAGCAGGCCCCAGTGGCCAGCGGCAGAGGAGGGCTCCGCCATTTCCCCGCTCTGACCCCACCTCCACATACAGCGTCATAACCCAGAGACCTAAATGGCCCTGCCCTGGTGAACCACCTAAGGCTCTGCTCCTCACCCAGTGGTGCCAAACAGCAAAGGGGGCCACCATTTCCCCGCTCTGACCACGCCCACACACACAGCGTCACAACCCAGCGACCTGGGAGTCCAAGGCTCACCTCCGCGTACTTACGGGCATGAACAGAACAAAAATGCCTCAAGAAGATCTCAAAGCCCCAGAGCCTATAAATCTAAGCAATGAAGATAGCAAAACTCTCAGATGCACAGTTTAAAACACTTGTGTTCAGGATTCTCACAGAACTGGTTGATTATAGCCACAAATTAGAGAAACATATGAAGGCGAAACTAATTAAAATGAATGGAATTGCACAGAAAACCAATAGCGATGAAAAGGAAACTGGGTCTCAAATCAATGGAGTGGACCAGAAGAAAGCAAATAATGGCCAAACAGAAAAGAATCAAGAAGCAAGAATTCAAAAAAATGAGGAGAGGCTTAGGAACCTCCAGGACATCTTTAAATGCTCCAACATCCGAATTATAGGGGTACCAGAAGGGGGAAAGGCACAGCTACCAGTGGAAAACTTATTTGAACAAATAATAAAGGAGAACTTCCCCAATCTGGCAAAAAAAAATAGACTTCCAGGAAATCCAGGAAGCCCAGAGAATACCAAAAAAGTTGGACCCAAGAAGGAACACACCAAGGCACATCATAATTACATTAGCCAAGATGAAAATGAAGGAGAGAATCCTAGAAGCAGCAAGCGCTAAGGGGACAGTCACCTACAAAGGAGTCCCCATCAGCCTGTCAGCGGATTTCTCAAAAGAGACCTTCCAGGCAAGAAGGGTCTGGAAAGAGGTCTTCCAAGGCATGAAATCCAAAGACCTACAACCAAGATTGCTCTATCCAGCAAAACTCTCATTTATAATGGAAGGACAAATAAAGTGCTTCTCAGATAAGATCAAATTCAAGGAGTTCATCATCACCAAGCCCTTATTATATGAAATGTTAAAGGGACTTACCTCAGAAAAAGAAGTTTAAAAAGCATGAACAGTGAAAGGACTCACGTTATTAACAACCACACCTAAAACAAAAGCAAACTAAAAGGACAGCTAGATCAGGAGTGGAAACACAGAAATGAAGATCTCAAGGAGGGTTAGCAAGAGGGGAGTGGGAGGAGAAGGGGGGCAAATGTACATAAAATAAGTAGCATAGACAGTAGATAGAAAATAGATGGGGGGCAAGAATAGTATGGGAAATATAGAATCTAAAGAACTTGAGACACATGGTCATAAACTAAAGGGGGGGTAATGGTGGGGTTGGGGGGGTAGGGTGGAGGGGAATGAAGGGGGGAATAGAACTGTAATGGCATAATCAATAAAAAAAATAAATTAATTAAAAAAAAAAGAGTTTCCCTGCCCCCACTCCTGACAGCATAGTGGGCTCCCATGGGTGGGGGCTGAGACAGTAAGCGCACCCCAGACTGCTGCAGTGGGCTGTGCAAGAGTGGAACCCTGTGTCAGAAGGGATGTCAGAAAAGCCTGCTCCTGCACGGCCTTCCGAGGGGCAGGTAAGGCCGCTGAACAGCCATCACTAGGCCCTGGATCAAAGGTACCAGAAGGGACCACTGGCCCTTGTCAAGAACAAGAGGACCCTGTGTCCATGGAGGGAGCCCCGAGGCAGTGCCCCACTCCCGTGGAAGAATGGGGGTGTCAGCAGCTGCTCACTGTCACCCCCTCTGCGCCTGGTGAGCTCTACTTCATCCTTCGGGACACAGAATCCCCACCCATGAGACAGTCGGGGCCCCCACGTGACGCACATTTGAGAACAAGGAACTGGGTGCAGGGAGTTACTGAGCTGCTCCAGGTGGGGAGGGCACCAGGAGCAAAGCAAGGCCTGGAGCCCAGGGCTGCTGCCTCAGGGCAGGGGTCCCCCACTCCTCTTCCCCTGTGAAGGGGACCCCCGGGCTCCTGACAGAGCTTCACCATCTTTCTGCTCTTCCAGATTCTCTTTGCAAACTCAGATGCCCCAGGCAAAGTTCAAGGACCAGGTCCCCGCCAGTCATTTGAACCCTGGTGTGAATTAAACGGTACCAGCATATAGATATCTGCAGAGTCCAGTCCCCTCCCCAGGCTGGGACCCTGGAGGGAAGGCCTCCGGCCAGAGGTCTGAAGGCTGACAGTGCGTCCACTGAGCCACATTAGCCGGGGCTCAGCCAGAGGGGGAGCAGGGAAGACCGTGCCCAGGAAAAGGAGAGAGTGAGGGAAGCAGGTGTCTGCCCCAGGGGACGCGGAACAGCTGGGCCCGTGGCCTGTCCCTGGACTCAGGGCTGGAAGTCACATCACCTGTGTGTTACAAAAACACATTGCAAAAACATGACTTTATTTTAGCAAAGACGGGGAGGAGAAAGAAATAGGACAAATTCATAAGTTTTTTTTTTTTAAGACTTGTAACCAGGACAGGTCTACGCATGTGAGAACATGGGACCTTTATAGACCTGAGAATGAGCAGGGGCCAGGAATACAGCCCGGGACCCTCAGATCAGGCACTTTCTGCCCCTGCCCCCACAGGGAAGCAAAGCAGGAAACACAATGGAAGCCCTGTCCTGTTCACTGCGATTCCCAACCTGTTCCCTTAGAGACCAAAGCCCAGGAACCTGAGCCCCCTGACAGCCAGCAGCACCCCGACAGGCAGTGGCACCCTGACAGCCGGCAGCACCTGGAGAGGTTTCAGCTCAAACGTCTTTTCCTCGCTGAGCTCACAGCAGGTTGATAGAAACGCGGTCAAACAGGTTTCTGATCAGTGGGGTTCCCTCCTGTAACAAGTGTGCACCCCAGAGTCAGTCTCTGGGGACAGAAGGTGGTTGAGACTGCAGGATCGCTCCGCGTGGGGATGGCCCGACGGCAGCGATGAGGACCAGAGAGGAAGGTTTGGGACCCAAGTGGGGAGAGCATTTTACCTGACCAGCCAGCCACCACAGCCACCAAGAGCCCTGAATAGACGCCACACCAGGCCACCAGTGTGCGAAGTGCCTCACAGGAAGCCCCCAAGTGGGTTCCCGGGAGGGGAGACCGAGGCCAGGACTCCAGGCCCCTCGGTTCTATGGAGAGTGGAAGGAAACAGGGATCCAGGAGGGAGAAAGGAGCCAGCCGAGTGGACGGGTCGTGGGGCCAGCTCCCGAGAGGGGCCTGTGGCCTTAGCCCCCAGAGTGGCGAGGAAACGTGTAGAACACACTCGGGCCGAGCCCAAGTGGGGGCCGAGGGGCCCGGGCACCTGCACGCCGGCTCCGTCAGCCGGAGGAGCGGAGCGGGCGGCGCGGCCTAGGCTCAGAAATGCCTTCCGAGGAAGGGCGGGGGGGGGCAGACCGGGACCCCGAGTCGGCCAGAGCGCCCGGAAGGGCGTCTGCCCCACGTCACAGACACCTGTAACCCCCTCCACAATCCTACAGCATGAATACGACCGTTATCCCCGTTCTGCGGGCGGCAAAATGAGACAGAGAAGCAACTCACCGGAGCGCAGGGCCAGGGTGCCAAGTAGGGCCGCGTGGTTCCCTCTTGAAAGATGGTGAGCGGCCTGTCAGCGAAGGCATGCAAGCAGAGGCCTGGTAACCGGAGCGCAGGGGAACAAGGCATTCCTACTGGGGACAGGGATTCAGATACAGTTGACCGAGGTCCCTTCCAACCAAAATTCGGGACCTTATCAGAAACTACCTGAAAAACAGGCGCAGGCAGCCAACCTGGGAAAAGCCGGGGCCCAGAAGATGGGGGCGGGGCTAACGGCCGTCTCTTCTGATTGGGTTTCCCGGCGGTCACGTGACCTCACACCCCAGAGCGCCTGGCCTGGCCCAGTTGGAATCAGCCTGTCCCGAGGGCCTGCCCGCAGCCCTTTCTGAACACCAGGAGCTGGATTAGACTCAGGGAGGCTCGGGGCTGTGCAGAGACCCCTCTGGAGCAAGGCCAGGTCCACCCCACACCCCGGCCCAGGGTCCTCCTCTGCCAAACCAGGGTGGTGATGAGCCCCTGTCTGAGGCCCCAAGTTCTACGACTGTGGGTCCAGGCGAGGAGGCCGGGCTGGGCTTCTAGAACACTCCTGGTGTAGCTCAGAACAGCACAGTCTGAACCACAAAAAAGCCTGGATTTGGGCACAGTTACCACCTATCAAGTGTCCTCCTCCTCCAAGCACATGGCGCACAGCAAAGTCCCTGTTCGCCCGGTGTCCAGAAGAAGGGGGCCTCCTGGTCCCCTTTAACAAATAACCGGCTCCCTACTTCTGATACTGTCTTCCACGCGTGAACGCTGAGGTGCTTCAGTTCTTTAGGTTAGTTCGCTTTTCCCTCACACCCACCAACTGCCAGCCCTGGCATATCAAGTCCAAGTGTAACTGAATTCCAAAGGGTGGGATGTGGCCAGGTGCTGTTCCCCAGTGCCTCAGCTGAGACCTGGGCTGGCAGCCTCCCTGCCTGCGGACCTTGGCTCAGGTGTCCCTCCTTATCTGGGGAGTCACCTCTTTTCCACACCTGAGCTTGGGCACCCAGATTAGGGATTCCCTGCAGGCCTAGCAAAGTACAAAGCGCTACTGTTTGTTCTCAAGGAAGACCTGAGACAGGGCCATGGGGAGTGACTCACTGTCAACCCCAGACCTTGGAAGGACAACACTGATGAAGCCACACAGGGTGAGGCTGCAGCTGTCACAGCTCGGAGCCGAGGGCCACCTGACAGGGAATTAGACCCAACCAACGGGCCTTTATGGAACCCCTGCTAGGAGTGCTGACCAGGCCCTACATGAGGTCCCATCAAGAGCTCTGCTCTCAGAGGCTGCACCTGGTCCCTGGGCTGAGGATGGAGTGACGGCCATTCCTGGGCAGCCGACCAGGGAAGAGATCCCAGGATACCCGGGGGCTTGCTCTAAGGGCGTGATTTCTAAGGCCACGAGGGGACTGGACCTCAGGTCCTGCTTTCCCAGGACCCCCCAACTCCCACCTCGTGCACAACCACCAGGGGGCAGTGCGGTTTACTGACATGACACTTAAAACACTTCTCATTCATCACTTCTTTTTTCATTTAAAATGTATGATCTGATGTTTTGGCATTTGTATGCCTCCATATTATCACTACGGTAAAGGTAATAAACATCTCCACCACTCCAAAAGCTTCCCCCAGGAACTGCTGATCCATTTTCTGTCCCTATAAGTTAGTTGGCATTTTGTACAGTTTTTTATCATTAAAATAATATGGTGTGCACTTTTTGGTCTGGCTGTTTCACTGAGCAGAGTTACCATGATGTCTACGCTTACGGCGGCGTGTGCTGGTGGTTCATGTCTTGGTGTTGCTGAGTCGTGGGCTCGCGTGTGGGTCGGCCACAGTTTGCTTATTCAACGCCTGTGAGGCACTTTTATGCGGTGTCCAGGTTGGTCCACTACAGATTAACCTGCTGTGAACATTTGCATATACGCTTTTGTACAGACATGTGCTTCCATTTCTCTGGCTAAACACTCAGGGGTACAGGGTTGGATAACGCGGTAGATGTTTAACAGGGTAGAGAACTGCTTTAGAAAGTGGCTGCACCAGTTTACTCTCCTGGTGGGGGTATTGGAATCCAGTTCCTCTGCATCTTTGGGAGCACCTGATGTAGTCAGCCAACTTCAGCTCTCTGACGGGTGTGTAGCAGTGTCTCACTGCAGTTTCCATTTCTATTTCCCTGAGGACTAACAATACCGAGCACCTTCTCATGCACTTGTTTACCATCAGATGTCTTCTCTGGTGAGGTACATATCCCAGTTTTGCCCATTTTCAAACTGCAGTTGTTTTCTTATTCATTACACATCTATTCATTTAGATAGGAGTCTTCCTCGGCCACAGGATTTGCACACACACGTGCCAGCCTGTGGCTTGTGTTTTCCCTCTCATAACAGTGTCTTACAAGTAGCAGAAGTTCTTAATTGTGTCAAAGTCCAATTTATCAATGTTTTCTTTTGTGGATTGTGCTTTTGGTGTTGTTTTTGTGTAACCCACGCTCACAAATATTCATCTCCTATGTTCTATTACAGAAGTTTTAAAAGGGCTTAATTTAAAGGCCTATGATCCACTTGGAGTTATGGATAAAAGTTCTTTTTCCCACATATGGATGTGATTACCCCAGTGCATTTGTTGGAAGTACCCTCCTGCCACCATTCAATTGCTTCTGTCAGACATCAGTGTGTGGGTGTGCGTTCGCTTCTGGGTTCTTTACTTCGCCCCATTGATCCAGTTGCTACGACACACCGTTTTGATAACTGTAGCTCTATGAGGAGTGTTGGCATTAGGTAGTAAGTCCTCCCACTCCATCTTTCTCAAAGTCGTTTGGGTTATTCTGGGTTCTTTGCATTTCCACATAAATTGTAGAATCAACTTGTCAATTTCTACCCTCCCCCTCCCCCAAAAGAAAGCCTGCCGGAATTTTGATTGCAATTGTGTTGAATCTATAGGTAAATTTAGGAAGGATTAAGCCAACCTTGCATTCCCAGACTAAGCCCCTTTTGGTCAAGATATATAGTAGCTTTCTATTATTGCATTCTGTTTGCTAAACTTTGCCTAATAACCTTTGTGTCCATGTTCATCAGGGGTATTGGTCTGTAGTTTTGTGTCTTTAGTTTGGTTTTGGAATCAGAATAATGACGGCTTCATACCATGAGTTGAGAGGCATTCCTTTCTCTTTAATTTTCTGGAAGAGTTTGTGTCAAATTGGCATTATTTCTTCCTTAAAGGTTTGGTAGAATTCACCAGTGAACCCAGCGGAGCCTGGAGTTTTCTCTGTGGGGAGGTTTTTCACAATGAATTCAATTTCTTCTGTTGACACAGGACTGCACAGGTTATCGACTTCCTCCACAGTGAGCTTTGGCACTTTGTACCTCTCGATATGGTGCTCTCCTGTTTCCAAGGCAGGTATCGATGCACCAGTCCAGGGACGGCTTTTTCCTAAACAGTCCCAAGAACGCTCTGACTTCTACTGCCTCGTGCCCCCGCAGGCTGTGACACTGACCAGGGTATGTGTAGCCCAGGGCCCTGGGAAGGCACCAGCCTCCAGGGCTTGGCCTCCAGTACCCTTCACCCTCAAACCAAGACACTGATCTGGATTCGAGCCTCCATACCAACAGCTGCACTTTAAATGTGTCCACACGTGTCACCCGAGTTTTGGTGCTAATGCAGAGTTAGAGAATAGAGTCCTACCAATCAAAGCTCAGGGACCCGCCCATCCGCCTGAGTCACTCAGCCCATTGGCCAGTGCTGAAAGCTCATCACGTCTCAACCAAATCAGAGTCTAATCTTTCCGAAGCTTTCTGCAGGCCACTGGGGGCACAAAAAGCTCAGAGCTATGACCCTCCCTTGAGCCCTGGGGCAGGAAGTTCCGTCTTTAGAGAAGGAAGCCTTGATGTAGCATTTGGGGACACGCAGAACCATTAAAAGGACGTTTTCTTGGTGGGTAGAGATGGTGTGGGAGGCTCGACAGCTGCAGTTTCTTCTCTCCCTGGAATCTCCATTCTGTTTCTGTTAGCAAAAATTCGGTTTATCGCCACATTCAGCCCTTGGTCTCCGAATCACCATGTACATGTAGACAGCGGTGAGCAGGCAGATGCAGGAAAACACAGTGGAACTCCGGGCCCCCATGGCCTCCTGAGCGAGGAGAGGAGGAAGAAGGAGGGAGAAATGACAGGGGGAGGCCTTCATGAGTCCTAAGGAGTTTCTCGGTGGCCGGTTTAGTTTTTACTACAGAGTGACGCAGCTAGAAAATCAGGTCCCGCCCTCACCTGCAAAGGAACTGCTTAGCCTTTAACAGTAGGGACCCAGGGCCCTGCGGCCTCAGGGTGAGGGGAAGTGGTGCTGAACTGCACACCTTCGGAAACAGGAATGAAATGTGTTCCCTCACCCTGGCTCCAGCTTGCTTCGCATTGCCTGTGACCTTGGCAGACCAGCGCCCCTGGAAACTAGCCCTTTCCCCTTGGAGGGAGGGGCTCCGGTCAGTAATGGGAAGCCGGCACTTTCAGTTTGGCCACCGTGGCACCTGTGTTCTCCGGACCCCCAATGTGCCTGCCAGCCGCCCCCTGTCCCCGGGGCAGATGTTCTTGGTAGAAGGAAACCGGTGCTTATTTCCCGAGGCCCCTCTTCCTCAGGGGTTGGCAGGGGGGGATCAGGGAGCCTGGTGAGGGCAGCCCACCGTGCTCCCAGCTGAGGGCCTCACTCACCTGGATGGAGGGGAACAGGAAGCCCACGATGAAGTCGGTGAGCCAGTGCACAGCCCCGTCCACCATGAAGGCGGTCTGCTGGGAAGACTGCAGGAAGATCTCGGGCCTCGCCACGGAGGGGACGGGACCTCGAGGGAGGACAGCACAGGCCCAGTGTGGCGGAGCGGGGCTCCGAGGGCCCTAACCCCACCCCAGGTCCCCTATCGCCAGGTGTTGGCAGAGGGAACAAGCTGACACCCCTCAGCCAGTGCCCCGCTTCCTCCCCACTCTGGCTCCTCCCGGGCAACACCCACAGCTGCGTAGAGCAGCGTGGAGGACAACCGCCCTCCCTCCGAGGGCCTCCGGGCCACACGGAGACCGCTCTCTCCTGGCGCTGGTGTCCTTTTGAAATTCTCCGCAGAACTCAAGGAGCGCCTGTGCCTGGGAAGTGCTGCCCCCCCGTGGTAGGTTTGGGGAATGGCAGGCATCTGCTGCGGGCACCTTGCCTGGGCCTGTTTCTCCACATTTTCCCCGAAGGAGACTTGTCTAAAGCCACTTTTTTCCTAATCATCATCCCCTATAAAAACTTTAACATACACTGTATATCCGTTTATTTACTGTAAGTCTGTCTATGGCTTTACACATTAAAAAAAGATTCTGTCCGTCCCCCCAGCCAATTTCCAACTCTTGGGGGTGTCGAGGGGACCCCGTGGGAAACGCACGGCCTCAGTGGATGGAGATGGAGATGGAGAGGAGCTGAAAGCCCAAAATGAGCTGCCCTCGGGACACTGAATGAGAAACTCCTACCCTCCATGGAGGGGCCTTCCCGGGGAGGGGCGTCTGTGCTGCTGCCCTGCCCATTGGGGGACCTGGCCCACTCGTCACACCACTCCAAGGCCTGACCCCCAACCTTCCAGCTCATCTGATTGTCCATGTCTTTCAGACAGGGGCTGAGGCCCGGAGAAGCTTGCTCCAGGTGACACGGGCAGTGAGGGACAGAGCGGCTGAGGACCCAGGTCCCTGACCCACCACAGCCCTTTTCCTCCTGGGCCCTCCTGCCTCCACACTCAGGGCATGTGCTGAAAATCCCACTTAAACATCCTTTGAACCCTGGCTGGTGTAGCTCAGTGGATTGAGCGCAGGTCTGCAAACCAAAGGATCGTGGTTCGATTCCCAGTCAGGGCACATGCCTGGGTTGCAGGCTAATTCCCAGCAGGGGGTGCCCAGGAGGCAACCACACATTGATATTTCTCTCCCTCTCTCCTTCCCTTCCCCTCTAAAATTAAATAAATAAAAAATTTAAAAATATCCTTCAACACAACTGTGTCCCCAGGGCCTGGCTGGGGCCCGGCACTGCACAGACTAAGCAGGTGACCTGCCCACATGTGTGGAATGGATCAGTGCTTTGGTTTATGAACAGCTTTCAAAACCAAGATTCTGCAGGGAACGGTGTAGTCTTAGCAGTCAGACGTGCTTTCCCCCAGGCGGTGAGAACAGGGTCTGATCCTCAGAAGGACACACAGAGGAGGGGAGCCTGGGGCCTGGAGGCTGACTGAGGGGTAGGCCCAGGTGAAGGCCCGAGGCTGCTGGTGTGTGGGTGTGGGGAGAAGCCAAGGAGGGAATGTGCCTTGAGGTCGGGGCACCAAAGACAACTGAGCCTCAGGTGGACCGTGTGCTTGGAGGCGGCAGGGAGCACGGGAGCATCTGGACATGACCCAGGCGCCCCCAGTGGGGACTGGTCAGCATGAGCTCCCTCTGCAGTGGCTCAGCTCCGTGTCAGGTGCTGGCCCTGAGGCTGGACACCCCTGGGAGCCACAGGAAAGAAGGGGGGGGGTGCTGGCCTGGCTATGGCACCAGGCGGCACTTGGTAAACATTTGTTGAATGGAGGAAGGTGAGCTGGAATCACCTTTAAGGAAAAGGTACAGCCTCGGTTCTCGAACAGCTTTCAGGGATGACTTAAGGTCGAGAGCCAAGGTTCCACTGTGCACTGAGCTTGGGCCCCGAGCGTGGGTGCAGTTTGGACGGGGACAGAGGAACGGGTGTAGCGAGCACCAGAGCAGCACAGGTCAAGGACGTCCACCGATTCGACAGGCATTTGCGGAGCTCCTTGGACAGCACTATCCCCGAAGGCTGGGAGGACGTGAGCGCAGGTACTCGCTGGGCCTGATGGAATGTCCTGAGATGCAGGCGAAGACACAGATGACACTGAGGTAGGACAGCTCCGGGACCGTGCTCTGTGGGGAGAGGCGGGGCAGTCGGTGCCTAACAGGGCCTGGTCCAGGACCTCTGAGAGCTAGAGGCCAGGAGTCCCATGGACAGAGGGTCTGCCTGCGCCCAGGCCACCCTTCCTGACACAGGCAGGAGCCACACCTGGACTGCTGAGGACCTAGCTGGACCCCAAGGGCTCTGTGGGCAGGTGACACCAGGTGTGGGCGGGAGGAAGGTGACACCAGGCCCTGACACCCCGCACTCCGGTTCCCAGAGGGCTCCCACCAGCCTCACCCAGCCAGGAGGAGGGTCACAGCAGGAGAACCTACCTGCTGCTCATTTATTCTCTGCTCGTCCCCTTAACCTTCCTGATGCCTGTGAGCAGGGAAGTTACTGTTTCGATCCTACCCATGTGGACTCAGAGCCCAGAGAGCGGGGACACAGGCAAAGAGGACCCGCGGGCCCTCAGAGGTCAATCAACGACCCAGGGATCAGAGGGACGGTGCTGGGATCCAACTCCCACTAGCTGAGAGAATCCTTCTAGAAGCCTCGAGACCAGGAGAGCTGGCAGACCATCTGTGGTCAACACAGCCAGGACAGTGGCTGGTGCAACACCAGGCTACCAGACACCAGCCAATCTAACCACGCAGGTAACTATTTCACTACAACCATGAAAAAGGCTGTGGAGGAGGAGCCGGCGCAGTGCCGGCGGCAGAGGTGGGCCAGGAAAGCCTCCTTCTACAACTGGGTCTCCCAGCCTCAAGGTGAAAGATGAGAGGGGGGAGCGGCAGCCTCCTGGATGCAAGATGACGTGGGGTGAAGAGCCAGAGCAATGACGAGCTCTGACTCAACATTTCAGCAGAGACAACTGGGGGGTGAAGAGTCCATTGCCACACCTGCAGCAAATGAGGGCGTGGCTGAGGCTGGCGGTCCCCTGGACACAGGGGCTCAGTGGCCAGCTGCTGGGTGTGCCCGACAGGGCTGGTGGGTGGTTGCCTAGAGACGGCGAGATTCAAGGAATGCCTGGGGACCGCACTTGGGTTTCCGACATGTAACTAACAACGATCTCCGTCTAGTTTTATTTACTTCTTTTCATTTGCCTAAGTTCCTTGAATGTAGAAAGTCAGAATTAGTTTTAAAATTAAAAAAAATAAGGTCTTTGAAAGGAAAACTTTGATTAAACTGAAACAGGAATGTAACTAGCCCTTTCCTGGCCAGCCTCGTCCCCCACTCTCCGCTCGCCTGCTCCCTCTGTCCGTCCGCCTGCAGGTCTCTGTGTCCGGCCCACCACTGAGGAGGAAGTCATTCCTGAGAGGAGGGCAAAGGGAGGCAGACGCCGCCTCTGAATTACCCGACAGCCCTTTCGCACACTCTCCTATGTGGGTGTCAAGGGTTTCTCTCCGCTGGCGCAGTTCCTGCAAAAGCAACAGTGGTGAACAGGTGGTCACGTCCGCTGCTTGTTTTCAAAGTCCTTCACGCTCTGGTCATCCTGTGCATTTTCAATTTTTTTTTGTAAAACATGGAATAAATCCATGCTTGAGAAAATCAGAAATCAAAATGGTGTATTTCTTCTCTGGGCAGCCTATGGCGTTCAAGCTTCCTTTGACTTTGACCCGGGCACTCGCTTCCCAGTGACTGTGTAGCTTCTCGCATTAGTTTCTTCTCCCACGTCATTCCGACTGGCTGTCTGAGATACTTTAGTATCGGACGACGCACATCTTCACATGCAGCAGGTTTCAAGTAAGCGCTGCTCCATTTTGTGACCTGGTGGCTATTTTAACGACACCTTTATAAATGGGACCACGCCCATCCTCTGTCCGGACCTTCTTATCTGCCTTGCTTGGCACTCCTGCCTCAGCTAAGCTTATCTTCCTCTTTCTCTTATCACACATGAGGGCGTTTGGTCCACGTAACTGCTCATCCCAAGCCGAGTTTGTCCCATGGTCCACTTTCTTCTTCTCCTGGAGCAGAACAACCTTCCGTCTCCAAAATCTCCTCTGGGTGGTTCCTCACTGGTGTGCACTCTCCAGTGCCGCCGAGCATGGGCCTTTTTGTATCGAAACACACATTTCATTGTAAATTGTCCTGTACACTGCGGTCCGGGCATTGCATTTATTTACCTGCATGTCTGTGTGCAGGTGAGCGAAGTCGCCCACGAACATCCCTGCAGGGCAGGGCACCACAAGGTACTTGTGTGGAAGGGAACGTGGGCGGGACACAGCTGAGAAGTGCTTTGGGCTACTGGTGCTGGGTCTGTTATGGGGACCTCCCACCCCGCTGCACGCTCCGTGTCTCTGGTCCCGGCTCCCGGCTCCCTGCCCCATCCCACCCCCAGGGCAGGGAAATGAAGTCAGACCTGGAAGAGCAGCGCCAGGGTCAGCCTGAAGCAGGCCGAGCCGCAGATGCCATAGCCAACCAGCAGGGGGCGCCGTCTCCCCAGACATTCAACGGAGCCAGCCTGGAGCAGAAGAGGTGACAGTGAAGTGACTGTGGCTCAGGGGGCGCCCAGAATTCTTGGACTCGTGCCACCACTCCCTCCTCCAGCCCCTCCCTAGTGCCCCGTCTTACACTTTCTAGGTTCTGTATTTGGTGCTCTGGCAGCTTGGAGCCCTGCTGACCCCGGAGGGCCTGTGCTGCCATTGGTTAGCTGTCTCCAGAGGCAGCGAACAAATCGTCTGCTTTCACATGAAACCCACCCATGCAGGGGCCCACCCTCCACCCTCCTCCCCTAGGGGGTCTCACACTCAGGGCCACAGGCCCGGGTCACCCAGTGCAGGCACTGGACGACCTAGGGCAGCCCCTGTGCCCCAAAACCACTGAAAGTATTCGAACTGGCCAGTCCCGAGTCTGCAGCCCCAGCCTTGCCTGTTCCTTCCCCCGAGGCCACAGTGAAGGCTCTTGCCCACGGCCCCCACTGCCCCCTCTGCCTCCTGGCTGCCCCGGGGCTGCCCCGTGCCTTGGAGGTGGCGGGGCCTGCCCCTCCCTCCCCCTGTCCTCTCACAGTTTGGACTTTGAATGACAAACTGTCTCCTCCAAGGCAGCCATCCTGGATACACCAGCCCCCCTACACCCGAATAATAACACCTACCTTTTCAAATAGCCGACCCCTCCCTGCTGCCCTCATTCTCCCACCCAGAATCCGACCTCCCACTGGGAGGGGCCCAGTCCCCCACGCCCCTCCTTTCCCACTTCCCAGACCTGTGCCCCTCTCTCAGCCACGCTCCTTCTGGCCGCCCCTCCTCCTGGTCCTGACAGCAAGTCAGCTCTGCTCCATCCTCACACCAGCTCCAACAGCAGGGCCACCCCGGGGGCCGGCTCAGTGGCAGGCCCTCTGCGGTCACCTGGTCACCTCGTGTGCCACGCTGCAGACAGGGGATGGCCACTGCTCCCACGCAGCAAGGAGCAGCTCCACAGCACCCCACGCAGGTTAGACAGGAGGCCAGCTTCCCCCCTGTGCTCACACCCATGCACAGCCCCCAGGAAGGGCTCCCCTGTCTTCTGGACTGGGTCCCCCACCCCCGGCCCCCGCCCAGTACAATGACGACAGGGATGAGGGTGGTGACCATGGACCCTAGAGGAGGGGCTCTGAGGGTGGAGGAAGAGTCTTCCCTGGGGACTCAGCAGGAGGAAGGGTGGACAGACCCCAGGAAGGGTGAGAACTCACTGGGCGCCCCCCCACCCCCTCATCACCCTCCCCTGCATCACTTCCCCTGCCAGCCCTGCTACCCCCTGGCTGGGGATCCCGCTGGCTGGGGGGGGGGGGGTCAAGCGTGAATGAGGAACAGGTGACTTTGTAGAGCACCTCCAGCCTCCAGGGACCTCAAGAAGCAGAAATGGAAACACTAGTGAGAGCACTCACTGTGGGGAAAGTTCCAGAGCAGGGGGGTCCAACCCGCAGCCACCGGGCACACGCGGCCAAGGCTGGCTGTGCAGGCAGCCCAACACAAAATCATAAATTTACTTAAAACCTTCCTTTTTGCTCATCAGTTTGCATCGGTGTTTGTGTATTTAACACGTGGCCCAAGACAACACTGCTTCTTCCAGCATGGCCCAGAGACGCCAGGAGGTTGGACGCCCCAGAAAGCTGGGCACCCCTTGGAGAAAGGGGCGTCACCGGCACCTGGCCTCGCTCCTGAACCAGTGTTCCTTTCCAGTTACTTTTTAACACTGTGTGCGGCGAGGCAAAGCCAGCTCAGATTTCAGACAGAGAGCTGCGTACCCGCAGCGTCCTGCTGAGCGTGAACCACACCTGCTGGGGCACACGGGCACTGCAATCGCCGCAGCCGCGTCCCAGAGCAAGAAACGTGTGTGTGCGTGTGCGTGTGCGTGTGTGTGCACACCCAACTCTGTGTCCCTCGGTGGGCTCTGGGGGGGGGGGGGCTCCTGTCTGTCCGCAGGGCACCAGCTCGGGAACCCCACCCTGACAGTGGAAAGGATACTCCTGGTCGTTCGCTGAGACGCCAGTCATTGTGACGTCGACCACACCAGTGCCCACGGTCACTTACTGGGAGTGAGCGGCCTCCACGCCAGCCCGCACGTAGATCATGTCCGTGTGGTAGTTGATCTAAAGCAAAGGCCCAGGGGCTGTGAGGACGGGTCCAAGGTGGTGGCCCCTGGCTTACCTTCCAGGACTCTCCACTGGACAGGAAGGAGGCAGCTGGAGGAGGGGAGGGCGCTGTGACATGGTGTGAGCTGGGTGAAGCCGAGCCGGCTCTGCCCGGGGTCACGGCTCCTCTGCCCTCCGGGCCTCGGCTTCTGCATCTGCGAAGTGGGATCTGGACCCAATGCCCCCTTAGGCCTCTCCCTCGGCCGCTGTGTCCACCTGCCGTCTGAGGCCCCTCCGAGTGACACCTCACCTCTCACTGTGGGTCAAGCTCAGCTCCTGTCCCAGCCCAGCCCCAGGGAAGTGGGCGCACACAGCCCTCCCGAAAGCCGCCCGGGCTGCTGCCCGTTCGGTGGCTCCTACCGGGGCTGTTCCCCACTCCCAGCAGCACTTGTTCAACGTCCCCGAGTGCCTGGTGCCACTCGTCCTGACACCTTCCTTCAGTGCCTGGGTTACCCACCCAACCACGCGGTTTCTGGAGGCCATCCTCCAACCCACCCATTTTTTTTCAGATCTCTGCTCTTCCCTCCATACCACTGACAGGTCCAGCTATGGCCCGAGAACCAGGTTCAAAGTGATGCCACCAGTGGCTGAGGCTGAGCAAGTCCATGGCTGCTCCTGACCCAGCTGAGCCCACTAACCTGTCTCCCCTGGAAGCCTGAGCTTGGTTCAGGGACCTGCAGCTCCCCGCCGCTGGCTGGTCTCCTGCAGAGAGGGCACAGGGCCAAGAGCAGGAGACACTTCCTCCCGGGGACTGGGAAGGCGGGTCCCTCTTTTTCTGAAAAGAGGTAGGCACGTGGGAGAGCAGCATGAGGAGACAGCAGAACCCCCAGGTTCCCCGCTGATGTTCTGCACCCCGCTTTCAGGCTGCTCCTGGCACCCCACCGCATTGTCGAGCTGCCTCTGTAAATTAAGTCTGGTTTTGCTTTAGCTGTTTCCAGGGGGTGCCTCTGTTTGTTTGTTCCTGGCAAACGAAAGGAGCGTGTAGTAGGGGCGGCTGCCCAGAAGCCCTGGGTTTCAGACTCTGCCTTCTCCTGGCTCCGGAGGAGCCGCCTGAGTCTCACTCTCATTCCCTCCTGGACGCAGAACTAGACTCTGCACCCTTGAACTTGGCAATAGCACGCACACCATAGTACCAATACCACTACTACTCATGGCAGTTCGGTGAATGTTCGCCGGGTCTAACTGAATCAGGTGGTTTTCAGGGGGACCACGAGTTCTGAGCGGGGACCTTACCTGACACTTCCGCAGCCGGCCATGAGCACGATGATGGAGATGAGCTGCTACCACAGAGGCCGGAAGGTGAGCAGGTCAAGCACCAACAGGCAGCCCTCGGCCCTCTCCGCCTGGTCCTCCACACGCATTTCTTCGATCTCATCCTCTACGTAGGCCCAGCCCCTCAGTTTCCTCGGAGCTGCGGGGAGCAGAGCGGGGCCCCATCTCTCTTCTGACAGCACCTACCTGCAGCGCAGGGAGGCAGGGGCAGCTCCCCACCCCTCAGCCCACCTCTGGCCACAGGCTCACCAGTTCCCCAGAAGAGCGGGGTGTTCTGACTCCAACTAGGGCCCAACAATGGGGTGATGTCCCTAACCCCAGCCACACCCAACCCTGGCTTAGTGCTCAACTCTGGACACCGGTCAGCGGTGACTCTGACCTGGTCTCTGCTCTCGCTGGATCACGGCTGGGCGCTGGCCTCCTGGCCAGCACCAGTGCCTGCCTCTTGGGGCCCTTCTCCCCATCTGCCAGCTGCCTGTCCTGGGCTTTGGGCGCTATGGAGGGACATTGCAGTGGGTATGGGAGGTGGCAGGGAAGCGTGGGCGAGAGGGTGTCGGCGGAGCAGCCGGCACCTCCAGTACCTTGTCGCGCTGTGTCATCACCTTTCTGGATCAGGGTGCAGCACGGGCTCTTGGGGAAGAAGGGCAGGGACAGGAGCTGCAGCAACGCGGGGACCCCCGTGAGTGCCAGGAGCACCGGCCAACCTGGTAGGGATTAACTCGGAGAACTGGACACCGGCCGGTCAGGGTCCCTGGGGGCTCTGGACTCCCTCCAGCCGACCTGCCCCGCACCCTGACTCCCCTCTTACAAGGTCACTCGCCCACGATGTGCCCGCCCTTGGGGAGAGCCAAGGACAGCGGGGACCTAGTTCTTGCCAAGCTGTGGCCGGCTGCCCAGGACCCGCCTGCACAGGGGTTCCACATTTAAAAATGGAGAAAATAATTGTGATTTTAAAAAGATGGGTTACTAAGGCCTTTCCAGGAACAGCATTGCTCTTCTTAGGAACAGCATTTGACCGAACGGTGTGAGCTCCGGAGACAAGGAGGCCACGCCGTGTTTCTCACTTTACTGCCGGGAGTGGCAGCACGTCTGCCTCCCCCGGAGCTGGGCCGTGCACTCCGTCTGGAAGGTTTGCGTTAGGCAGGCGGTGCTGAGGGTCGGCGGACACCTGCCGGTTCTGACGGGGACCGGACGAGCTGGTTCGCCTCACTGAGCCTCGGTTTTGTCATCAGTAAAACAGAGACTGTGATGGGATGATGATGACGAAGTGCCACACGATCACTGGTGGGGGCTTCGGCTCCGGCCCCCGTTCCGAGGTTAGTGCTTGTCTGTCAACTGCATGAGGCCGCGGGGGGATGGCTGATCTAACGGCCTTTGATGGAGCACCGACCAACAGGGTTCCAAGTCCCTTCCAGGGGCTGTGGGGACCCGCCCACTAGGGAACGAGTGCAGTTTGAAAACGTGTAAAAGGAAGCAGCCAACACCAGACCCCCACTGTGCTCCCACCGCCAGGCGACAGCCCCACCCTCTCCGTCTCCTCACCCCACCGTTCCCTCCTCCCCAGCCCACTCTCAGGCAGTGGCCTTGCCTCCTATTTCACTGAGGACATAGAAGCAACCAGAAGCAAGCGTCTACAAGGGCCATGCTCCACCTACGCAGCAGTGACTGTGGCCCGAGTGCGCATGTCCCACTCTTGTGTCCCATGTTCCTGGGCGGTCCTCATGGCTTAGAACATTGTTACTTTTCCCAGCTGATGAAAACCTCTCCAGCTTCTGGCCCTCGGAGCAGAACTCCCACGGGTGTATGAGAGCTGTGCCCCTGGCCTCCCGTCCTTCCCTCCCCATCATGCACTCAACCTGTGCCCACCAAGGTCACCGAGTCCACCACACTGTGCACTGCACACCCTGAAGGTCCTGTCTCAGCCTCAGTGGGCTTGCCACCAGTGATGTGGGCAAGGCTGAGTGAAGGACGGTACCCAGCACCTGAGGCCCCCGCACGGCCCCTTGTACCCCACATGGCTCCACACAGCCCTCTGCAGCCCCACAGGGCCCCAAGGACCCCCTTCCCTGTGGGGTACCTGTAGGGTTGCCCAGGATGGCCTACAGGCTGAAGATCTGGGCCAGGAAGATTCCCACAATGAAGAAAACCTCGGTCATTGTTCCCAGAGTGCCCCTGAGATTCTTGGGAGCCCGCTCTCCCAGGTACATGGGAAAGGTGCTGTAGGAGACGCCTGGTTCCAGCAGAACAAAAATCAGGGCAGAAGGGAAGTGGTCCCAGCCTCCTGGGGCCCAGGAGCTTGAGGTTTCAAGCAGCTCCATCTCATGACCTCTGACCTTCCCCCTGGTGTTCACGTCACCAAGCAGCTCACGCAGCCCGCGCCTCGCTCTAGGGCGGTGAAAATGGGCCCTGTGGGCTGTTTAGTTTGCTCTGATGGAGCAACCCCGGGGGCCACAGCGGTGCGTGATAACAGCCAGGTCCCCTCCTTCCTGGCTGCAGAGCCAGGGCCCTGGGTAGAGGGATGTCAAGACAATTCTTTTGCTTTGACGTATTTTATGACTTTTCTAAAGTACAGATTATTTGTGCCACCTTTTTTTTTTTTTTTTTTTTTTTTAAGCAGAAGAAGCCACTACGGCTAAGAAACCTGGCTCCCTGCAGACCAAGGCCCCGGACTCTACAGGCCTTTTGCTTGAAGCCCCTCCTCCTGCTCAGAAAACACTGCAAAAAGCCTCTCAGTTACTTATGCTTCAAGTTAGAAGTGTGGGTTTTAAAAAGAGTTTTAAAGTCGAATTTATTCTGGTGACATTGTTTAATAACATCACACGAATTTATACTACGACATCTGTATACTCTGCTGTGTGTTCCCCACCCAAAAATGTGTCTTTGAAGACCGTCCCTGAGAGAAGACTTGGTCAACTGAGGGGAAGGGGAAAGAGCACAAGGGCCTGCGGACAGAGACAGCAGCTGCCCCAGAAGGGACACAGGCTGGCCAAGGCCGGGAAGACCCTCGTCTCTGCTGCTTCTGGCCTTGGCCCTTGGCACTGGGCCTGTCAGCCTTGGACCATCCTTCCTTTATTCCCCTACCCCCAGACCGTGAACCTGAGCATGGCCTTGGGGCTTCCTCTGTCCCTCCAGGTACCTGCGCAGACTCCCAGCTCCACTCAGGAAAAGATGATCAGCTCAAAGGCCTTGGCTACTTTGCTGGCTCCCATCGGGATGGTGGGGATGATGGCAAAGACGTTATTGATGAGCAGGGCACCCTTTCTGCAAGGACGGCAGAGCCCAGAGGGCAGGGGGCTGAGAAGGCAGGAGCTGTCCCGACAGCAACACCTGCCTGTTCCCCAGGCAGCCATTACAGCGGCTGGGGAAAGTGCCCGGGGGGCCTGGTGCCTGGGAGGAAGGGGAAGGCTCAGACCGATGGACCCGAGTCCCAGGAAGGAAGGTCTGGGTGGGCAGGGGCAGGGTGGGCTGCTCCCAGTTGGAGCCGAGGGAACCGTCGGGAAGGAAGAAGGAGCGGACTGCCTTCCCAGGCAGGAAGCTTCCTGTCACTTGTGCTGTGTCAGCAGGGACTGGACCAGGTAAAGGTGGTCAGGGATGTCACCTGGAGATCTCCACGACAGATGGGGTGCAGAGCTAGGCTGGCCGGTCTCTCGGATCCCCTGCCAGGCTGAACACCCCTGAGTCCATGAACAAGAGGCAGGGGGTGTCTGTAAAACCACCTCACTGCCCAGGGCCACCCCCACCTTCCAGACTATGCTTCGTGGCCCTTGCTGACGTCCATCAATGGCTGCCCTGCACCCCCCACCCACTTTGGTGTGGGGTTTGCCAAAGGAGAAGATAGTGGAGGGTCAGGAGGAAGGGCGTACCCAGCTGTGCATGGCTGCTCGCTGCACCAGCCTTTGTGATTTGCCCCCACTCCGCCCACCTTTGAGGATACCCCTGTGCTGAGTCAGTCAGCCAGGGGAGTGAGGGGGGGGGGGTTTATGCCAGGAGTGGGGGTGGGGGTTCTTTAAACAGAAAGACAGAGCACCCTCCTGAGGGGCAGCCACAGAAGGTCCCCGGTGGGGCAGCACGGGACGAGCAGATGTGCACAATGTGGCTCTCAGGCCCCTTTTCTCTCCTGGGGCAGCTGTTCCCCCGAGATAGCTGCTCCCACTGCCCAACTGAGTGCAGAGGGTCAGCCAGCCCCGAGACCCGAAGGGAACAGACAGCCCCCCCGCTGGGCTCTCTCCCCACCCTTCCTGCACAGGGCTGTCCAGGCCCATAGGCACCAGGCCAGCTCCACCACCCAAGCCGGGCCCAGGGTCCTCCTCTGCCAAGTGAGCATGGCGATGAGCCCCTGTCTGAGGCCCCGAGTGCTGTGACTGTGGGTCCAGGCGAGGAGGCCGGGCTGGGTTTTTAGGACAGTCCAGCCACTCCTTGTGCAGCTGAGAACAGCACAGTCTGAACCACAAAAAAGCCTGGATTTTGGCACAGTTACCACCTATCAAGTGTCCTCTTCCTCCAAGCACACAATGCACAGCAAAGCCCCTGTTCGCCCGGTGTCCAGAAGAAGGGGGCCTCCTGGTCCCCTTTAACAAATAACTGGCTCCCTACTTCTGATACTGTCTTCCACGCATGAACGCTGAGGTGCTTCAGTTATTTAGGTTAGTTCACTTTTCCCTTACACCCACCAACTGCCAGCCCTGGCATATCAAGTCCAAGTGTAACTGAATTCCAAAGGGTGGGATGTGGCCAGGTGCTGTTCCCCGGTGCCTCGCCTGAGACCTGGGCTGGCAGCCTCCCTCCCTGCGGACCTTGGCTCAGGTGTCCCTCCTTATCTGGGGAGTCACCTCTTTTCCATATCTGAGCTTGGGCACCCAGATTAGGGATTCCCTGCAGGCCTCGCAAAGTACAAAGCGCTAGTGTTCGTTCTCAAGGAAGACCTGAGACAGGGCCATGGGGAGTGACTCGGTGTCAACCCTAGATCTTGGAACAACACGATGAGGCCACACAGGGCGAGGCTGCAGCTGTCACAGATCTGAGCCCAGGGCCACCTGACCGGGAATTAGACCCAACCAAGGGGCCTTTATGGAACCCCTGCTAGGAGTGCTTACCGGGCCCTACATGGGGTCCCGTCAAGAGCTCTGCTCTCAGAGGCTGCACTTGGTCCCTGGGCTGAGGATGGAGTGATGGCCGTTCCCTGGCAGCCGACGAGGGAAGAAATCCCAGGACACCCGGGGGCTTGCTCTAAGGGCGTGATGTCCACGCCACGAGGGGGCTAGACTTTTCAAGGTCAGGTCAGGTCCCTACCACATGCACGACCACCGAGAGAGTACAGTTTCCCAGCTGCCCACCACCAGCGGCCCCAGCATGCGGCCCAGGGGAAACATGGAGACAGTGCAAGGCCACAGCAGCAGCGCCTCCTTCTCGCCCAAGAATGTCCCATGTGGCTCAAAGTAGGTGTCCTTGTAAAACGCCTTCAGGACCTAGAAAACATTGGCCCACCCTCAGCCAGCAGTATTAGGCAACTCATGAGAAAACTAGGGCGGTGGCGGCTACCCGGTCCCCTCAGGCCCACCTTGTGTGGCGTGTTGAACTCGGCGAGGTTGTAGCAGTACTGGAAGGCCGAGCCGAAGGCCACAGTCAGGGTTGCCGGCGCCAGCGTGGGCCGGAGCCTCTTGGGACAGGAGGTCTACGATCAGGGCCTCCAGAGTCGGTCCTGGGACCTCCGGAAGTGGGGCCCAGGCTTTGACGGAAGTAGGGGCCCCAGGCCACGCCCCGAGAAGGAGGGGCCCCCAGGCCACGCCCCGGGAAGGAGGGGCCCTTTTCAGTAGGGTGAACAGGCCTCCCCAGGCCGAGGCAGGACCTTAGGGCTGAACCCCAGTGGGTGAGAGGAAGCAGCCTATGAGCTTCAGGGGAGGAGTCAGAGCCAAGCCCCGCCCCCACCAAGAAGCACCTCTAAGACGGGTGTCCCCTTTCCTCCAGGGCAGGCACTCAGGAAAGTCCCCCACAGCACCCAGGGCAGCTCTGGGGGACTGGCCCCAGAGCCCACTCTGGGGCGGAGGCAGCTGCCTGAGTTGAAGCTTCCCCGGACTCCAAGACACCAGCCGATCCAGAGCCATAGCCCTCGGGTTCCCTGACTCCCACCCCCACGGTCAGCTGGGTGACTGCCGATAGACCTCAGCCCTGCAGGCCCGGAGCGGGTACAGAGAAGGGTGCGGTGCAGGACCCTGTCACCCTCGGAGGCTGGGGAATGGGGCAAGGACAGGACCGGCCCTGCAAGAAGGGTGGCGTCTCTAACCTCACCCAGTCGCCCACAATTCTTTAGAGCCAGACTCAATCTCCCTCTCTTGTGTCTGCGCTGGGGTGTCTGAGACAGTGGCTGTCCCCACGCTGACCTCCCTGGGCCAGCGACCCCAGGAAAGGCAGGGCAGTGCTGCCCTTGCTTTGCCACAGGCATTTCAGGGGCCTCTCCTCCCCCCGAAACAGGTCCCCCCTTCTGGTGGGTTTCCTAGTCTTGGCACTGACCCCCCTCCTGGGTGGGCTGGGCATCTCCATCTGGCACAGGTGGGAAACAATTGTGTTCTGCCTCCCGAGCGATGCCTGGGTCTGCACAGTGCCAGCCCTTTCTCCCAGGGACTATGTGGCTTTATTGCCTTTTGTCCTCTGGGCCCAGCGACTTTCCCCAGGAGCCCGTTTTCCTTGGATGGAGCGATAAGATACGTCAGACACGCAGCATGGATTCTGTCTCTGCCTCCACTGAGCCCCAAACCAGAAGCTGCTCCATTCCACCAAAGAGGGGGAAACACTGCCTGCCTCGGTCCCTGGAACGGGGCCCGACTGCCGGGGGGTCCCGGGGGCTCCTCAGTGCTGCTTCCATGTGAGTTTTCTGAGTTTCCTCTTACAGATGTGGACTAACTGTTCACTTGGGGGGGGAGAGCAAACAAAATGCTTTCAAAGAAATACAACTTAATTATTTCTAACTACACCTATGGTATTAAATAATTCAGTAAAATCTTGAGGTGTTCGTTTCTGAATTATCTCCATGAAGGAGAAATGAAGTGGGAGTGGCTGAATCGGTTGCGGCAGGCTCTTGTTTCAAAGGACAATTGTGAAAGTTATGTAAGAATGTGGCAACATATTAAGTCACCAAAGCAAAAGACACTTGGGCGGCTGCATAAAAAAATTTGTGGGCCTGGGGATGGTGGCCTGAGGGTGCCCCATGGGACAGAGAACTCGAGGTCCTTATGTCACCCAACGGTCTGCTCGTCACAATTTACATGTTCTGTAAAGCACCGATTTTCTACCTTTTTCCTCTTGTGGCACACATAAGCTAATTACTAAAATTCTAGCACAGAAATTAATTCTTGCCAACCTGACCAAAAAAAAAAAAGATAACTTTCATTCACACTGAACGGCTGTGGTTGTGTTGGCCATTGTCATTTTTTGTTTGATGATCTAAGGGAAAGAGGTCACTGCCTGGACTAAGAAACCTCGAGGCTCCGTACCAGTGGAAATCGCTGCTCTGAAGCCCCGTGTTTTCCCCGCTGTGCCCCTCATGGCTTCGGAGGCCTGGCCAGCAGGGTTGTTAGCTGTTAGGAAAGGCTTGTGTAGCTAACTCTGTCCCATAAGAATGGGCAGAGACACTTCCAACCAAGCCATAGTGAGCCCTGAGGGGCTATGCTCTTTCTTTCTTTCAGGCTGAGGGGGTGCTCCTGGGCTTTGCTCAAAGTGTATGCAGCCTGCCCCCCCGCTTTGTTTTTCAGACCCCGTGGGGAGAGTCAGGGCCCTGCAGCCCCACTACCCCTCATGGCTGCCCCATGGGGGCACGGACACGCTGCGAGGGGCTGGATCTGGTGCGCACGCTCTCTGCTGTCTTGCTGTGATAGATGCTGCATCACTAGAGCCTGGTGTGTGAACTGCCTCTTCTCGGTGACCTTCACTCATACACTGGTCTCTCCCCTCCGTGGCACTTACCAGCCTCTTAACCGTGGCAGCACAGCCGGCCAACTGGTGCACAGTGAAATATTGACATTCAGATCTCTACTAACAGTCCGTTCAAGGCAATGGAGGCTTTTTCTATTGTGCTCCTCAAATTTCTTTCAGCCTCTTCCCGTTACCTAGTGCCAAAGCCATTGCCATATTTCTAAGTATTTGCTACAGTTTCTCCCGCTCCCAGTACCAAGGTCTGTATGAGCTTCCTGTGGGTGCTGTAACAAGTTACCAACACACTTACTGGCTTAAAACAGCACATGTTTACTACCTTACAGTTCTGGAGGTCATAATTGTGACTCGGGTCTCCTGGGGCTAAAACCGAGGTGTCCGCGGAGCTGTGTGCCTCCCGGGAGGCTCCAGGGAGGACCCGTTTCCTGGCCTTTTCCAGCTGCTGGAGGCCCCTGCACTCTCTGGCTCGTGGCCCCTTCCTCCCTCTTCAACGCCTCAACCGGAGACTGAGTCTTTCTTGTGCGGCTGTCTTCCCGGGTCTCCCTCTTCAACGCGGCCACATCGGGTCCCCTTGAATAATGCACAATACTCTCCCATCTCAGAGTCAGCCGATCAGCAACCTTCATGCCACCTGCAATTTCAATTCCCCTTTGCCACGTCCCAAAACACAGTCACGGGTCTGGGGATCAGGACCTGGGCACACTGCGGGGGACCGCAGCCACCTTTCAGTTTGCTCCGAAGTCTCCTGAGTGCTGGCCCACCAGGCCGGTCGGCTCTACCGCCGTGTGGAGTCCTGCGCTCCTTCACTGTGCCTCCTGCCTGGCTGGTCCCATTGCTCTCACGGGATGGCGACGGCGCTGGCTAACTCTGGGTGTCTCCCCTGCCTTTCTAAGTCGACCACAGTAACAAAGTCAAGCGGATTGCAAACCCAAGCTCCTTCCTGCTGTTCCTTCTACTTGAAACATCCTCCCCTGGGTCCCAGCTGAACGTCACCCCCTCGGGGAAGTCCGCTGTGAAGGAGGGACTGTTCCGTGGTGGGGCTGCTGCCAGACCCACGAGTGGGCCTGGGCCGGACCTGGGAGACCACTCACTGTGACACTCACCTGAGAGACTGGTTGTCACTGATGTTCATTCAGCATAAACCAGCCCCCCTCCCGAGCCTCCGGCTGTGCAGTGGGTCCTGGAACAGCCTGCAGTCCCCGCCTGGTCACGCATGTAACTTCCCGTACCTGGTCGCACTCACGTACTAGTTAGTACCTGTGCCTGCTCGGTGCTCCCTCTACTCTAGGTACTTGCCGAGCAGCCCAGGGAGTCATTTCATGTCGCAGCCACCCAAGACTTGCCTCATATATAACTTCCCCTTAACGAACTTTATTGATTGATCCTGGTCAAGTGGCCTGGTTGGTCGGAAGATTGTACTGTACACCAAAAGGTTGCGGGTTTGATTTCTGGTCAGGGCACATATCTGGGTCACAGGTTCAATCCCTGATCAGGGTTTATATGGGAGGCAACTGATGTCTCTTTCTCTCTGTCTCTCTAAAATCAATAAACAGCCTTTGGCTGGTGTGGCTCAGTGGATGGAGTGCCAGCCTGTGAACTGAAAAGTGGCAGGTTCAGTTCCCAGTCAGGGCACATGCCTGGGTTGTGGGCTGGGTCCCCAGGTGGGGACGCGAGAGACATCTCACACAGAGAGATCTCTGTGTGAGAGCAATGTCTATTGGATGCCTCTCTCATTATCTCTCCCTCTTTCTCCTTCCCTTTCTCTCTCTCTAAAAAATAAATACAATTTTTAAAAAATGATAAAATCAATAAACATATCCTTGGGTGAGGATTAAAAACCATCAGAAAGAAGTTTTACACTCTATTCCTGACCAGACTGGGGTGGCCGGCGCCTTTCTTTGGCCTTTCTCCATGCCTGGTTTCTGGAGGTGGCTTTTCAGCCTCAGGGTCTTCGCCTGGGTGGGCGAGCAGACGTCCTCCCTATGACCAGCCTTGCTAAAGCAAACCAGCCCTTGCCAGACCATCTCCCTCGCTTTACCCCAAGTGCTACCTGAAATGATCTTAAGTATTTGTTTACCTGTTCTTGGCTGTTAGATCCATTATATCCACTGCCTGGCACGTAGCAGGTGTTCTAAAATACTGGTTGAATGAATGAATGAATGAATGAATGAATGTCCTTGAGTTATGGTGCTCCCTCTGCTTCCGTCCAAGACACCCCAGCTTCTGTTCCAGTACAGACCTCACTGTTCTTGGAGCCTCAGCTCACAGTTGGTTTGTTTGCCTTTTCCTGGAAGGCCACTGAGTTAGCATTCACTCATTTGACATTATTAACGCGGGCCTAGCTCCTTGCGAGACACTGTCCAGCTGCTCAGCTGGTAAAGACGGTGCAGGGCAGATGCAAAGCTGGACACAGTGGGCTTCCGTGTGGTCAGCTCTCACTGTCCCATGATTCCTTTTTGCTTATGGTTTTCATTTCCTGGCTGGACTGGAGGAAGACAGAAGGCTTTGAGAAATGCGCAGAAGCCCTTCAGGCAGTCCCGGTGGGGCCTGCGCTCCACCCTGGACTCGTCCTAGTTCTGAATATGTACAGGCAGCTATTAGTCAGAAAAAAGCCCCAAGAAGGGAGCTCGGCACAGATCCACTTGACAGGCTCCTCCAAAGTGGAGGGTGGAAGGTCCTTCAGTCCCTCCTTTTCTGGGTACATCTCTGACACCTTGTTCTTGGCGAAGATCTGGTTGATCTCCATGAACGTCTTGTCCTTGGTCTCAGGGATAACCAGGAATGCCCTTTTAAAAAGGGCATCAAAATGCCCTTTAAAAAATCGCCTATTTCTCATTCTGATGGTAGTTGGGAGTGATTGATTTATTCATTTTTTAGTGGTTTTGCTTGCAAAATAAAATGTAGGCAGCCAGTGTTAGATCACCCACTTTGGGTCAGTGACATCCAGAAGTGTGGAAACCATTTGTGAACTCTGCCTTCCAGCTGCCTGCCCTGGGACGCTGTGTCCCCACGGGGGGTGGGGTGGGGCAGCGCCTCCCCAGTGACGCCTATCGCTGGGCCTCACTCTGTCCCGCCTTCCCTGTTTCCAACCAGCCGGCCATCCATTCCGAATGTTCCTGGGGCCCCTGCTGTGAGCCAGCACTGCTCTCAGCGTGGTGGATACAGCGGTGAACAATTGGGGGTCTATAGCCCCTCCTCCATCTCCAACTCCTTCTCCAGCTAACTGCCCTGAACTTGACTGACCTTGACCTGCATCCAAGGGACCTCCGATGTCCTAACGCTTTTTCAATTCTTCCAGAGTGTCATTGCTCCTTTGACCTCACTTACCTTGTAGTCAGCCTGACCCCTCTGGTCTCCAAACCTTTTCCATTTACCTCATCCATCAGGAATAAAATTTTGAACACAAATCTCCAGTATATGCATATTTGTTGCTTATAAGGGATACACATGTATGTGTAGTGTGATAAAAAAAACACACACTCAGCCGGGAATTGGGGAGGGAGGGAGAAATAAAGACAAGTGTAGGCGCTGGTGTTTTCCCTGCGGTCACCCCAGCGGGACCCTCGGCCCTCACGCCGCTCAGACAGGCTCTCCTGAGGGGGCTGCGTCATCAAGTCCAATGGACACTTCCTTTTCCGGCCCCAGAAGATGCCAGAGCTGCAGCTGGGCCTTCTTTGGTGGCCCCTGCGCCCCTCGTTTGATAGAGTTCCACCCCCCACCTGCCAGTATCTCCCTGTGTGCACCAGGGCGCTCCCAGGCAGACCTGGGGCTTGAACCCAGTTGGAGATGGTTGGGAAAGGGTCTGATCTCCTCCCAGAAAGCTGGAAGGACTCCAAATGGCAGATCAGCTCAGGACACCCTAGCCTAGGAATCTCCTTCCTGTCGCCTCTCCCTCTCTGCCCTGAGTCCTCGTCACTGCCTGCACCTTGGCCAGCCCTCTCTCGCTTCAGGACACATTTGCCCCTGCTGCCTGCCCTGTCGGCCGGGCCCACCTGGCTGGCCCTGTTCATCTTCTGTGAAAGTGACCTTCCAACCGGGTGGAGGAAAACTGCTGACCCCCGTCTCCCTCTCAGTCCCTTCTGCTGCTCCCTCTTCCTTCCCACCCCTCCTTCCACGACTCGGTTTTCCTCATTGCTGTCGCCCAGCGCTATTTACTTTGTCTGGGCCCTCAACACCCTTGCTCGTTATTGAACGCTTTATCCTACTCCCTCGAAGCTGTTTCTGATCCCCTTCAGTCGCCCCCAATACCAGATTTTCTATTCAGGTGCTCCCTCCAGGTTCCCTTTCCACGCCACCAAGTTTTCTGGGCCTTCTCGAACACGTCACTTTAACACGCGCAGGTCTTTACGCAAAGCTGCAGGCTCCGCTGCATCCGCGGGGAACACTCTTCCCCCTTCCTCCCTCCCCGCCTCACCTCAGGGCCCCACGCTGTTCACCATGCACAGGGGGACAGGCAGTGGCTTCCTCGATCTTAAATTTCAAAAACTCACAGCTTGGCAACCACCTTGTCTCTCAGGTCTCTCCTTCTTTCAGGAGAAATGGCCCCCCGGGCCTCCTCCCTTCCTGCACTGCACAGTGGAGATTCTGGGAGAAACGCGACCGGCCAGACCCACGCTCTGCGGGGCTGAGACTCAGGTGCAGCCACCGGAGCACAGAGAAGCACCAGGTCTTGGTGAGAGCGATCACATTTGTTTTATTGAGTACACAGAGGCGACTGCATTGTCTTCTAACAATACAATTCAGGGTCAATCATCTCCGACTTGGTTAAAGTCTCCGCAGGGAACTGTTCCCCAACTTCCTGGGCATCCTTACTCCTGACACTGCACTCGCCAAGGGTGGTGATTCTGGAGCCGGATCTCACCAGAGAAGGAGTTTCTGCTCTGCACACACACCCGTGGCCCCCGGAAGACCCACGGGACTGGAGAAGAGTTTGTTTCTCTGGCCAGATTGGATCCCTTCTATTTGACCAGCACGGTAATGATTTCTGTCCCAAGAGCTGGTGTCACCGGAGCCGCACGATGGCTGGCCAGGCCACGGGGGAGGGCCGGCGGCTCACTGACTCGGGGTTGGTGCTGGGTCAGGCTGAGGAGAGACAGCCTGGCTTTGAGAAACGCGCAGAAGCCCTTCAGGCAGTCCCGGTGGGCCTGCGCTCCACCCTGGACTCGTCCTAGTTCTGAATATGTACAGGCAGCTATTAGTCAGAAAAAAGCCCCAAGAAGAGAGCTCGGCACAGACCCACTTAACAGGCTCCTCCTCTTGAGTTACTCCTCCAAAGTGGAGGGCGGAAGGTCCTTCAGTTCCTCCTTTTCTGGGTGCACCTCTGACACCTTGTTCTTCTTGGCGAAAATCTGGTTGATCTCCATGAACGTCTTGCCCTTGGTCTCAGGGATAACCAGGAATGTGTAGATGGTGGTGAGGAAGCATATTCCAGCAAAGAGGATGAAGCTGTAGGCTCCGAGGCCGTCCTGTGGGGAGATGAGCCAGGCTCACTTTCTCGAAAAGGTTTTCCCTTTCCTGCTTGAGGGTTGTGCAGTCCAGGGCCCCCGGGGTCACACTTACTTGGATGAAGGGGAAGAGCAAGCCCACGGTAAAGTTGGAGATCCAGTGGACGCTGCCCCCCACCATGAAGGCAGAGGGCCGGGAGGACTGCAGGAAGATCTCAGTGACAAGCAGCGCGGGGATGGGACCTTGGGGGGCAAGAGGGACAGCTGTACTCCCTCGAGGAAGAGCAAGCCCACACCAAGGGTGCTGGAGCCCCTGCCGTGGGCAAGGAGATAAGGTAGGGGCGGCGCGTCTTCAGTACTCCCTGTCCTGTGCGCGAGCAGTGTGAGAAGGCCAAAGGCAAGAATTCAGCACAATAAGTGACATCCTATGATGTCCCTAAAGAGGGCCTGTGACCACCTGTAAGGCTCTCACGGCCAATCCCAGGAAAACATGCCTCAGCCCACACGGACGGCTTGACCGTTCTCGCCCTGGCCATGCTCTGCCCAGACCCTGCTGCAGCAGCAAGACGGGCCTTCCCTGAGCCCCTCCAAGGAGCTCAAGCCAGGAGTGTCTACAGCAGACAGTGCAGGGGGTGGGGAGGGCAACGGAAGCATAGAACCAGTCCTGGAGTACATACTGGGCCCCAGGGCGTGTCCTATGACGTAGACGATGACACAGGTGATACTGAGGTAAGGCATCCAGGATACTGTGTCCTGTGGGGGAGAAAGAGTTCGATCACACCTGGTGAAGCAGAGATGGCCGGGATGGGGAGCGTCTGGAATCTGGCCTCCCAGAGGGCCGGTTCTCTGTCTGGCTCCCCCTTCAGCAGGCAGTGACACTCGGTGCCACTGGAAGATTGGTGGGAAGTGGGCTCCTGGGGGTGGGTCTAGGGGTCGCTTGTGGTGCACCTGGGCCCCACCCCGCTCACCTGCAGAACCAGAGCGACCGTCAGCACACAGCAGGCAATGAAGCAGGTGGAGAAGCCCAGGAGGACCAGGAATCTCCTTCCCAAAAGCTCCACCACGACCACCTGGAAGGGAAGAGGCCCCAGAAAGGCAGGGAGGTTCAGGAGCCCCAACACCCACCAGGCCTGCTCCTGCCGGAGCTGCCTTCGCTGGAAGCTCCTGGCCCATCCCAGGAGCACCCCCCTTTCTGAGGGGCCCGGAGGCTGAGCAGGAAGGGGCCGAGGGGTGTGTTGCTGCCTCAGCCTTGGGTTCCTTTCTCAGCTAGGACCCCGAGTCTTGAGGCGCCCTCCACCCACAGCAGCTGCTAGGCCTCGGTCCCCAGGGCACTCACGGCGCACACGGTCATGACCACGTTGACGGCCCCCGTGCCCGCCGTCACGTACTGGATGTCATTCTCCTTCACCCCTGAGCTCCGGTAGATCTGGTCTGCGTAGTAGTAGATCTGGAAGGCAAGCCCAGAGGTTGGTGGGGCTCCCCCTGCCTCGGCCTGGGTGCTGCCCGCTGCCCCAGCCCCTGGCTGCCCCCCTACCGCGTTCACTCCCGACAGCTGCTGGCCAGCCATGAGGATGATGATGGAGATGACCTGCCACCGCAGGGACCTCAGCTTGAACAGCTTTATCACGGAGATGGAGCCGGCGGCCCTCTCGGCCTCGTCCTCCTGTCGAATTTCCTCCATCTCAGCGTCTACCTCTTCCCAGCCACGCAGCGTCTGCAGTGCTAAGGGAAGGGGCAGTGGGGGGGGGCCAGTCTGAGGCTGGGCCGCCGCTTCCCCAGAGCAAAGATGTGACAACATGGGCCCTGTCCCTCCTCCCACGGGACAGCCTTACCTTTCTTGGCAGCTGTCTGGTCTTTCTTCTTAGTCAGCAGGTACCTGGGGCTCTCGGGGAAGAAGGGCAGCAGCAGAAGCTGCATGACAGCCGGGATCCCGGTCACAGCGAGGAGGATGGGCCAGCCTGCGAGGAAGCCAGTGCCTCCCATGAGTGCAGCTGCAACGCTACCTTCCACAGAGGCCCCAAACCCCAGCCAAGAGTCCTGCCCCTCCCTGCTGCCACCCCCACGGCACCCGGATGGCCGCCCAGTCCCGTTGCCCTGATCGGTGCTGCCACCAGGCTCTGAGGGGGCAGGACCTTGGTCTTTCTCATTCCCCACGTCCCCAGCCCCTAGGATGGCACCTGGGACAGCGACGAAGGGCCAGTGCCCACCTCCCAGGTGGATGAATGAAAAACTCCGACACCCCCAAGTGCTGGTGAGAATGTGGGCAGATGGGAAGTCTCCACACTCTCGTCGTGTGGACGTGGTGTGGAATCTTAAGACGACAGTCTGGCCGGACAGCTCCCAGCTGGCGGTGCTGGACGCCCTCCCCACTCACCCAACAGTCCTGCTCGGGCACGTGCCCGGGCCACCAGGACGCCCTGACTGGAATGGTCAGAGCAACCCTGGACATACAGTAAAGCAGTGCAGGCGCCGTGGGGGTGGAAGAGCTGTGTAAACTGTGGCGTGTTCACCACGTGCAATTCTATACTGCAGTGTAAATGAAGCAAGATGCCAAGGAGCCTGTCTCGCAAATGCGGTGCCAGGCACCGTCAGCTACTCGGAGGGTCCCACCGGGGAAGGCCCAGAAAGGGGAGATGAGCTCTGTGCTTGGGAAAGGTGGTGAGACCACAGGGCACAGCAAGGAGGAGACGGTCATTGACGTAAACACAGCGGGGCCTTTCGGGGTGGGAAGGTACGATCACGGAGCACACCACGGGCTTCCGGGGGCTGGCTCAGCCCTGGCTCTGGACCGGGGTGGTGGTCACGCGGGCGTATGGTTTCTCTCTGACTAAATGTACATTTGTGTTTCATGCGTTCTTTCTTCTGTGGGCTTTATCTCACAGTGAAAATATGTCCGTGAGTGAGTAGTTCCTTCTAGGAGCTACTAATGCCCTGACTCACCACCCCCTCCGGCTTGCTGTCGGGGATGACCATGGACATCTCTGTGCTGGACACTCGTCAGTCAGCTCTTCACGGGTGACCCTACTTCTCCATCCCAGCGATGTTGACAGGTGGGCACCAGGACGCACCCCATTTTGCGTGTGCAAACACTGAGGCCCCGAGGGTTTAGGCCCCTTGTCCAAGAGCAGTTATTTAGGAGCAAGATTTGAGCTCAGGTATGTTGAACCCTGGGCCCTCTGAACCACTGGTTGCAGATTCTCAGTCAAACTGAGGTGAGGGGAGGTGAGGGCCGCCCGACAACCAGAAGTTCACCACTGTCTCTTATTAAATAGATTCCAGCCATGGAAATGGAAGCAAAATAAATGAAGAACACCCACCATTTAGACACCATCTATTTCAAGTCATGTTTCAACCTCTGAACCTCCCCCATCCCGTAACCCCATGGCTCTTCACCAAGAAAATGAGTGCTATGCAATGTCAAGTTCAACTGCTGCCCAACCCCCCCACCCCCCACAGGCTGGACCATCTCTTCCTGATCTCAGTTGTGAACCTGGGCCTCACTAATCCTGCTTCACGCCTTCATGGCAAGTGTGCACTCACCTCCCACTCGGGCCACCGCTGTCTGGCCGCTGGTCCCCACACCCACTCACCCCTACACTGAAAATCTTCTGAGAGACTTCTTCCGCCAAGATGGAGGCATAGGTGGATGTGCCGTGCCTTCTCACACAACCAAGTTTAGAGACAACTAAATATTAGCAACAGAAAACACAGCCAGAACACAGAAAATTGAACTTTTCAGAAGTCCGTTAACAATAAATTCTTCAGCCTGACCGGTAAGGGGAGAAACCAGCGGCTGGTGAAGCGGGATTGCACAGGAAAACTCGGTCAGACGGACTCAGGTGCGCGGAATCCAGGCGCAGGGTTGGACCTAGTGAGCGACCGAGCGAGCGACCGTGGGGGAGACAGCGGGGGAGCGGTGCTGCGTGTTGACTGTGGTCCCGCATTTGTGCGCGGGTGGACAGGTGAGGAAGTGGGCGGTTGGACCGGGGCCCGGCGGGTCCCTGTGGCAGGCGGCAGTGGAGGGCGCCGCCATTTCCCTGCTCTGACCCCACCTCCACATACAGCATCATAACCCAGCGACTCTGAGTGGCCCGGCCCAGGTGAACCACCTCAGGTGCTGCTCCTCACCCAGTGGTGCAAAACAGCAGAGGGGGTCGCCATTTCCCCGCTCTGACCACGCCCCCACATACAGCGTCACAACCCAGCGACCTGGGAGTCCAAGGCACCGCTTCTCACACTTAAAGGGCACAAACAGACCAAAAATGGCGCAGGAAGATCTCAAAGCCCCAGAGCCTATAGATCTAAGCAATGAAGAAATAGCAAAACTCTCAGATGCACAGTTTAAAACACTGGTCATCAGGATCCTCACAGAACTGGTTGATTATAGCCACAAATTAGACAAATATATGAAGGTGAAACTAACTGAAATGAATGGAATTGCACAGGACACCAATAGCAATGAAAAGGAAACTGGGACTCAAATCAATGGAATGGACCAGAAGAAAGCAAATAATGGCCAAACAGAAAAGAGTCAAGAAGCAAGAATTCAAAGAAATGAGGAGAGTCTTAGGAACCTCCAGGACATCTTTAAACGCTCCAACATCCGAATTATAGGGGTACCAGAAGGGGGAAAGGCACAGCCACCAGTGGAAAACTTATTTGAACAAATAATAAAGGAGAATTTCCCCAATCTGGCAAAGGAAATAGACTTCCAGGAAATCCAGGAAGCTCAGAGAGTCCCAAAGAAATTGGACCCAAGAAGGAACACACCAAGGCACATCATAATTACATTAGCCAAAATTAAAATGAAGGAGAGAATCCTAGAAGCAGCAAGAGCTAAGGGGACAGTCACCTACAAAGGAGTCCCCATCAGACTGTCAGCAGATTTCTCAAAAGAGACCTTACAGGCAAGAAGGGGCTGGAAAGAGGTATTCCAAGTCATGAAAACCAAAGACCTACAACCAAGATTGCTCTATCCAGCAAAACTTTCATTTAGAATGGAAGGGCAGATAAAGTGCTTCTCAGATAAGATCAAATTCAAGGAGTTCATCATCACCAAGCCCTTATTATATGAAATGTTAAAGGGACTTATCTAAGAAAAAGAAGTTAAAGAAACATGAACAGTGAAAGGACAACAAACTCACAGTTATTAACAACCACACCTAAAACAAAAGCAAACTAAAAGGACAGCTAGATCAGGAGTGGAAACATAGGAATGAAGATCTCAAGGAGGGTTAGCAACAGGGGAGTGGGAGGAGGAGAAGGGGGGAGAAGGTACAGAAAACAAGTAGCATAGACAGCAGATAGAAAATAGAAGGGGGGGGCAAGAATAGCATGGGAAATATAGAATCTAAAGGACTTGAGACACATGGTCATAAACTAAAGGGGGGGGTAATGGTGGGGATGGGGGGGTAGGGTGGAGGGGAATGAAAGGGGGAATAGAACAACTGTAACAGGATAATCAATAAAAAATTAAAAATATATATATATATAAAAAAAGAAAATCTTCTGAGACCTTGAACTACCAAATCCAGACCCCGCATTTCAGTCCTGACCCCCCAACATTGCACCGTGACTGCCGCTCCCTCTCTGATGCTCCCTCTCTGACCTGTTCTCTTTGGGCCTCCCTCCCTCCCTCCCTCCCTTGTTCTTTGAGCACCTATTCTGTGCCAGGGACTGTGCTGGGGAGTCCAAGATGAATGAGGCCATGCCCTGCCCTCTGTGACCCTGGTCATGTCAGAGTCTCAGCGAAGATGGGCACGGAATGCAGCCCAACACAACATGTATGGTGCCCCAGATGAGCAGAGAACTTCCACACGTTCACACCCTCTGCCCCTGCCGGGAGCCCAGTGCTGCTCTGCACAGGGGCAGGCCCTCTCTGAGGCCCCTCCCGCACACCGACGCCAGGGCAGTCGCTCTGGGCCCTGCCGCTTGTTCCCGCGCCATCGCCAGAAGATGGGGACCTACCTCCTCCACCCTGGTCCCCGCTCCCTCCAATGGGGACTAAAAGGTGGGAAAGAACGGTGGTTAAACCTGGCCTAAAAAGGTGGTTGAGCTGTCTGGGTTTGTGTCCGAATGAGACCTTGAACATGTTACCCAATCTCTCTATGCCACAGTTTTGCATCTGCAAAATGGGTACAACACCAGTGTGTGTTTTCCACGTTGCTCAGGGGATTAATGAACTGATACAGAAGATCTTGTGCCTGGCCCTCAACGAGCACTTTATACACACTGACAGGTGTTATTAATGCTGATTTTCCTTTCAGAGGTTTGAGCCCGGAGACAGAGAAAGGGGAGGTCACGCAAACACAATGACGGTTATGAGTTACTGTGCACCTACTATATGCCAGGCCCTAGGCTCTTAGGACGGGGTGTATGGCTCTGGAGGCAGGATCTGGGTGGCCCTGTGACTCCTTGCCTGGCCCACGGACTGGGTCGCATGCAAGCTGACCACACACAGCCCCCTGGCGGTGGTGCTGCCGGGAGGAGGAGCCTGGAGGCTACTGGTGCAGAGACCAGCCTGCCGTCACCATGACCCCAGCCTGTGTGTTGACTGTCACTGTCTGGCTGAGAGAAAGCCAGACAGCTGTGCTTCCTGCTCGCTCAAAGCCACCTCACCAGTGTCCTAAGAGGGACTAAAATATGTCAGCCACTCCATCCCCACAACCGTGTGGGGTTGTGGCCAGGTGGGGGCCTAGAAGGACAGCCAGCTGATTTCAGAGGAAAGCCTGGCTCCCAGGAATGTCTGGCTGGGCAGAGGGAGGGCTGGGGCCCCGCAGGCAAACCGAGCCTACCTTCCTTGGTGGCGAGGAGGGTCCGAAGGCCGAAGATCTGGGCCACAAGGATGCCGACAGTGATGAAGAGCTGGGGCATCACGCCCAGGGCCCCCCTCAGGTTCTTGGGGGCCAGCTCCCCTAAGTACATGGGGACAACGTTGGAAGACAGACCTAGGAGGAAGGAGAAATAAAAACACGATCAGGAAACTGAGTCTGGCAGGGACGGGCCAGGCCTTCAAATAGACTCATTCTCACTCAGCGAGCACGTCCTTTGGGCTGAGTCTTTCTCAAAACCGAATGGCCGAAGTAAGCAAACACCGCTTTTAATTCTTGGTACTTTAACCTTTGAGGAAAGAGAAGACAGTTCAACCAAAGAAGGGCAGGGACGGGTGCCTATGTTTCCTGACTGGCGTCACCCAGGCACACCTGGCTGCAGGCCTCCCCCACCCACTGGTTGGTCCGGCAAAGAAACGCAGGGTGTGAGCCAGACACTCTCCGCTCTCTTGCTCCTTGGGGGGATCTACCAGTGAAAGGTCAAGGTCCCCCGCCCACCAGCTTCGCCTCCTGAGTCAGTGTATCACATAGGAAGCTGGTGCAGAGTCCCCGAAGCTGCTTATCCCAAGCATCAGAAACTCTATTGTGGAACAACTGCTGGCTGGGGTGCATGCAATGCCCAGGCTAGTTCAGGATTCCCAGTATTTAAGGGGACACGTTTTCCCATCTTACTGGCGTTGGATACCTGTAAGAACAGGTAGGATTAATTTCACAGGCTCCAAAGTTTCTGTACGTATACTACCACATTTAATTAGCTTAGAGCCCTTCAAAAGGCTGGGAACCTCGGAGGAAGGTCAGGTGGGTCGTTACTAGGCCTGGTAAAGCTCAGGAAGAGGCGGGGTCTGAGAGCCAGGCTCCGCCCAGGGGGAGGCCAGGAGGAGGGTGAGTTGCAGGGAGTGGAGGGTGGAGCTTCTGGCAATGAGCAGAATTTGGTAACGCGGAGGATGGAATCGCAGGTCAGGTTGTCAGGCTTTGCAATTGAGCCCAAGGATGTTCCTGCATAGTGTTTGTAAAGAGACCTCGCCCTCCATCACTGATTCCTCCTGATTTTCGGAGCAAAGAGGCGCCGTCTCTGGAGCAGCTCTTAGTCGTCTTGGGAGGGGGGCGCCTGCGGGCCCAGCACCCAAAAGCCTGGGGAGGGCTCCCCGGTCACACCGCTCAGGCCCTGGTGGCCGAGTCCTAAGGCCAGGACATTCCAACCCCGATGAAGATGGGCACTGAAGAGTGAGACATCCCGCAGCTTGTGAAGAGGTAGGACCCCCTTCCTGTTGGTCTCTATTTTGTCTTAAAAATGACTCCATGGGGTGACCTCCTCCAACCTGTGCTGGAACCAGGGTCAGAGAAAGTGGCCTTTGAAGTTCCCATCCCCCAGGCAAAGCACCTGGGTTCTGGCCAGGCAGCTGCTGAGGAGCAGCTGGCCACCGGGACCCCCTGGAAGCCCTCGCGGTGTTTCCCTCTTGCTGTGATGGTCAGAGCGGCTGTTTGCTGCTTTTGTCCTTAGCCAAGGAGCTTGGTTTCACACTTTTCCAACTTTCTCGGGAGGTTGGGAAAGGATTCACCACGGACAACTGATGCCTCTGCTGTGTCCTCCAGGCATGGTCTGAGGACACAGGGGTCTCCTGACACCTCCCCAGGGGGTCTGCGAGATCAAAACGAACTTTCAGGACCCTCCCGAGATGCTTGCTGCAATCCCATCCTCGCAGTGTTCCGGGGGAGGGGGGGGGCGACGCCACGCACCCCGGGGTATCAGAACCGGCAGGACACAGGAGCAGGTTTGAGAACTGGCTGCCCTTCATGAAGCCAGACATGAAAGAGCCGTAAAACTGTAAAGCAACAGCGACCTTTCTCACAAAATTTTTGCTTTAGAAAATAGTTATTTTCATAAAGACATGTAACAGGCTTATTATTACTATTTTAAAATGTCTTTATTTCTTAATTCTAGGGAGGCTGGGGAGAGAGAGAGGAAACACTGATTTGTGGTTCCGTGTGTTCATGCACTCATTGGTTGCTTCTTCTATGTGCCCTGACTGGGGATTCAACCCACAACCTTAGCTTATTAGGACGATACTTGAACCAACTGAACTAATGGCCAGGGCTTATTATTGCTATTTTTAAATGAGTTAATATATTTCTTTGTTGCAGTTCCCAATATGGTGAATACTGATCAAGAGAACCCACATGAGTGAGAGCTCTTGGGAGCCCTTAAATATTTTAAGAGCAAGGGGTCCTGAGGCCCAAAGGTTGAGAGCCGCTGACATAAAGGAATGCAAATTTCAGAGCCAAGGCTGGGATTTTTAACCGGGATCTGTTACCCCCTGGAGCTGAAGGCTTCCCTGGAAGACCTGACTCTGGATGGTCAATGGGAAGGTGACGGCCTCTGGGCCCTGCTGATAACTTCTAGGAAGCATCCATTGCACATAAAGCAGAGTCCCGGCAGGAAAGAGTGAGCAGGTGGGCAGGGCCAGGTGCTCGCGGGGCCCAGGCCAGGATGGCAGGGGCCTGTCCTGCTGCCCTCTGTCACAAGTCACAAGTGAGGTTTGCCAGGCGGTCGCCGTTCTGGCCCTGAGATGACCTTGACTCTCTTCTGGCGTCTTCTTCTCCTCTGCTTCTCCCCAGCCCCACAGGTCCCCGTCACTTCCCCCAACACTGGCCTCCTGCCCATCTCCTCGGCGGTCAGCTCCCTCAGCCCAGAAGTCTGCTCACATCTGGCGAAATCAGCCGTGTGTCCCTATCCCCATGTTTGGAAGGAGAACTGAGTTATTTGGCAATGCCAGGGCCACGTGGAACAGACAAGTGAGGTGCCCACCAGCACGTGCTCAGCCCCAGGAGTGACACCCCCTAGCTCTACACCCAGGCACCTCGCTCACCTTGAGCGGCCTGGCAAATCATGCCTACAAAAGAACGTGAACTTGAGGGAAGGCCACGGCCGGGCTTCCCCAGCTCTCTTCAGTCGGAAGCAACTGTCTGGGGGGATTTTCTGAACGGCCTGAGGATAAAGAACAGCCTGGGGCAGCCCAGCTCTCTGCCAGGTTTGCCAATCAGCTCCAGGGTTTGCCGGGGGAGAGACCTCAGGTGTGAGGAGCTCACACCACTCAGCAGGTGGCCATGGAGGGAATAAGGGAAGTGGAACTTTAAATGCCCCTATGAACGTTGAGAGGTTGCTGTTGGTAACTCCTTCCTGTTAGAGGGTCCCACCTGTTAGGTTGTTTCCTAAACTTTTTGGACCATGACCCACGGTAAGAGCTACAGAAGCACATTTCACATAGCAATGTACGTCACACACACGCACAGATGAGTAACCGAAACCAAAGTTTCCAAAGACAATCCTTCCCTTTAGTGCCTGTGGCGCAATTGACTCTATTTTACAAAAGAAAATGCTCTTACTAAGTAGCCGCCACCACCCACTATCTGGTCCCGACCTGCTGTTTGGAAAACACCAAGATACGGGACTGGACCGGAAGGACCACCTGCTGCCCCCCAAAACTGAGACTCTGTACTGCAGTCTTTCAGAGAGCAGCCGTCTTCACAGGAGACATTGCAGGAAGATATGCCCACTCTCCATGCCAGAGACGGATGCAGGGGCTTGAGCGTCATTCGAGATGGCAGCTGAGGGACAGCTTGAACATCGGCGCCTCAGAGACCCCGGCCTCCCTCCCTGAGTCTGTTCTCCACCCCAGCACGGCACAGCGTCGCTCACCTGCACAGATGCCCACCAGAAGTCTAGACACGATTATCATCTCAAAGGACTTGGCAACTTCGCTGCATCCCATTAAGATGGCAGGCACGATGGAGAAGACATTGTTCAGCAGCAAGGTCCCTTTCCTGCAGGACAAAACGTCAGCCAGCTCGGTCTAAGGATCCATGCGTCCCTGTAATGAAAGCTCACCCAGGGTCCACTCGGTGACAGCATCATGCACTGTCCAGGACACAGTACAAGTCTGCCGCGGTCACAAGCCGACAGGATTTTTGGTGTGACCTGCAAACCCAGCCTGGGTGAGGTCATTAGAAGAAAGTGTAGGCTGACCTCACGCATCAACATAGATGCAAAAGTCCTCGATGAACAGCAGGAGATGGAATTCTACCGCTCATGGAAAGACCTTTCAATGTTAAAAGCACCATATTAAAGATTATACTGCGGGAAAATATAAGATCATTGGTTGAAGCTACAAAAGAAGTCCATGCAATTGTGATTTTTTTTTTAAAAAAAGCTTAACAAACTATACATAGAACTTATGGAGGCTGATGAAGGTGACATCCCCTAAAATCCTGTGATAATCTCAAAGCAAGGCCAAGCAGAATCTTTTTCTCAGGGGGTTTGATAAACTGATTTAAAAATTAACACAGAAGTGTAAAAGAACATAAATGAGATAAATGTAAAACAATCGACTTTTCACATGGACAACAATGAGCTTTTTCTCATCTCCCACTGTATGCAGAGTAGAATTCCAGATCTATCTGGGACAAGCAAAATGGTCAAATTATTTCTTAAATTATAGACTACGATGCTTATGACCTCAGGAAGGAAAATATGTCTGATAACACAAAAAGCAAAAACTATTCATTAGAGTTAAAACTGACCACTGGAACAATACAAATTTGACAGAAGACAGATACCGTTATATGTACAATTGAAAAATAAGCGGAAAACTGAGATGTTTGCCTGCTGTCCTCAAGGACAGCGGGGTGCTGACTGGCATGCACCGCCCCCCCAGGTAGAATTTCCTCCCTGCTGTGTGACCTCTTGGTTGTTACAAGGTCTCTGGGAGCGCAGCCTCGGGCCTCATTTCCTGTCGGGGCTTTTGGAAGGATGAGGGGAATGAACAGCCCCACAAACGTGCAGGATAGAGCCCGGCACCACTAACAAAGGTCAGGTCCTGCTGCTGCTGCTGCTGAAGTTGTGTTTTGTCGTTATTGCTGTACCAAAACCAAGTTCTCTCCTCTTTTTCCACCTTTGGAAGAGTCCAAACCAAACGACCAGGCCAGGAGGCCAGTCCCAGTGCAGGGCACACCAGGGTGTTCTTGAACTCTGCCTCCTAAACCAACACAGACTAACTTCTCGGTTCCTTCACCTGGAGACTAAGTCGTATGCAAAACTTGGTCCAGGTTAATTTCCTGTGAAAGTTCCAAAATGGCTGGGGTTGTCAGGCACCCCTGTGACAGCCTGAGGGGCCAGGGGGACTCTCACTGTGAGCTCAGTGAACGTCAAGGGCAGAGCTTATACCTGTGTCCCTGATTCTAGAAGCACTGGACACTCTCTGTTTGATTCCCCAAAAGGTCCTTAAGTCACCCCACTCCCCTGGGTCGATTCTGTGGGCGTGAGAGACCAGGCTCGTTATAAACAGCATTCAGGAGCCCCTCTCCTTGCCCTGACTGCGCTGGCTCCATGGGTTGGACGTTGTCCCGCAAAGCAAAAGGTTGCCAGTTCGATTCCCTGTCAGGGCGCTTGCCTGGATTAGGGGCCAGGTCCCTGGTTGAGGGTGTGTGAGAGGCAACTGATTGGTGTTTCTCACACTGATGATTCTCTCTCTCTTCCTTCCCCTCTCTCTAAAATACATAAATAAATAATCTTAAAAAATAGAGCTCCCAGGAACATATAACCCCTGGTTTTGGGTCCAAGCTCCCAAGGTCCTCCTGTGTAGTCGATATCGGGGGCCAGGCCAGCCTGTCAGACCCGCAGGACCCCTTCCCCTTGAGTGAAGAACTTGCAGTTCGGCCCACAAGTGGAGCGAGCAGGTCCTTGTTCAACTGTCTGCATGGGAATGTGATAAGTGTGATTTAATTGTTTGTGTTTTTCTTAACCATGTGTAAGTGCCGGTCTTTGAAGCGCTCTGTTCTTTCTGTATCCACCCCAGGGCCTGGGACCTGCCACGTTCATTTCCAGCCCAAAGCACGTTCATTTCCAGCCCAAAGGCCCAGCCGAGGTGCCTGAACCCTTGGTCAATTTATGGTCTTAAGACCACATTAGAAAACAATTCATGTTGGCCGTATCGCCTAGTGTTACAATAAAAATTTCTGCTTCTGGCCTATGTTTTAAACTCTGACGGGGTCTAGATGGGGTCCAGACAGGGTCAGGAATTTGCGGAGTCGAAAATTCACTTTTCCTTACCTGCCAAACTTGTTCACCAAGGGGCCAACCATGAGGGACCCGATGAGGCCTCCGAAGGGGAACATGGACACAGAAATGGACCACAGAAGGGTCAAGGAAAAGTCGCTCAGGTACTCACTGCTTCTATCATAGTAGGTCGCATTATAAAATTCTTTCATGAGCTGGAGAACAGAGCAAAACAGAACACCAAAAAAACATGACCTGGTTTTGAAGAAAGAGCAGCGTGCGTATTCGGCCCGCCAGGGGAGAACCCGGCCCCACAGATACCCGCATCAAGTGGAAGAAAGTGGTACTGGGGGCAGTCAGCAGGGGGCGCCCTGGGAGGGCCGAGAGGCCTCTGGTAGGCAACCTGCCAGGACATTTAGAACACCAGAGGGGACTGACTCCCATCTTCCCAACTGTGGGGTGACCCCTCCCCCTGGGTCCCTCCATACATTGCAAGATTGTAGAAGATTGGGGACCACCCTCTGTGTGTCTGGCCAGAACCTGGTTCATCCCCATGGCCCTGTGCCTGCCAGCGCCCTGGGGCCCTTTCTGCATCTTATGGGTGTTCCTGTCCCTTTGCTCGAGGGCCCATTGTGTGCCCTCCACGTGCGCCGTCCCACCCTGGCGGCCACCCCTGGGCCCCGGCTGCTCCAAACCCACCTCCCCGTTTCCTGGGGACCGAGCCTCACTCACCACAGTGACCTACCTCAGCAGGGGAGTTGATGGAGGCCACATTGTACCCGTACTGGAAGGATGACCCAAAGGCGGCAATCAGCGTGGCCAGGGCAAGCACGAGTGTCAGCCTCTGCATGGAGAGGGGCCACGGCTTAGTCGGGAGGCAGAGGGCCCCACTCACGGCACCGTCTCATGGAAGACGGCGTGGAACCTGAAGACCTCCGTGGGCACCCTGTCCTGCAACCTGCTCTCTACCCCCGGGGGTGAGGACAGGCTTTCTCACAGGCAGCACTAGGAAGGATAATTCTGTCATGGAGGCGGGGTGGGGGGCGTCCTGTAAGCATTGCAGGAATACCCCTGCCCTACCTGTGACAACTCAAATATCTCCAGACGTTGCTAAATGTCCCCCACCTTCCTATGAAGGAGGTGTCCCCCAGTGTTGAGAGCTGTGGGTCGGAAAGACACAGGCGGAGCTACCCTAACACCCCACCTAGTGTCTGTCTTGCTCCTGCTGGGTTTGCTGGACGACTGCTGCGTGTGCTCATGAGCACCGCCCGAAACACGAACGCCCCCCCAAAATCAAAGAGGGAGAATGCAAACCATCTGAATCATTTCAGGCCACTTGTTAACTCCCTAGCCGCAGAGTCCCCTGTGACAGGCAGAGGGCACAGTGAGAAACTGTTTTCAAGTATAGACTTCTGGGGACCCTAACCGCACACATTCTGTGATAATATTCCTCTCCTTCCTTGGACGTGTCAGGAAAAGGAGCATTCACTTAAGACAATCCCCTCCTGACAAGCGGGAGAAAAATAGAAGTGGAAATAGTTTTGCTTTTAGAATCTACAGATCTCATTTGAATTTGCCCACTGCCATCTTCTAGCTTAATTTCTATGATCTTCAGATTCCTCCTCTTTAAAATCGGGGGCCCTGGCTGGTGCGGCTCGGTGGACTGAGTGCCGGCCTGAGAACCAAAAGGTCTCAAGTTCAATTCCTAATCAGGGCACACACCTGGGTTACAGGCCCGGTCACCAGTTGGGGGCGTGCAAGAGGCAACCAATCGATGGCGCACAACCAATCCACGTATCTCTTGCACACTGATGTTTCTCTCCCTCTCTTTCTCCCTCCCTTTTCCTCTCTCTAAACATAAATAAATTAAATATTTAAGATGGGGGTGATAACAACCCCCAGAGTTATTGTAGCCTCCAGCTGGAGAGAGAACCTGCTGACTGGGCCGGGCCTGGATCCGAGGGTTGGAACCCGCCATTCCAGCACCCTCATTCAGGTACATCCTGCCACGCGGGGCACATGCCCCTCCCAGGGCAAGCTGGGGTGCTCCCATCTCCCCGTGGGCACTGTCCCATCTAATCTAAAAAGGACCTCTTGAGAGAGGCCAGAAGTGGGACAGGCGGAGGAACGGGTCACTCCTGCTTTGTCGTGATGCCCTGAGAAGACAGAGGGGTTCGTCGGCCTCCGCAGGGCAGGAGCAGACCCGCGTGAGGAGGCCCTGGCTCTCCTCCACCACCAGATGGTTCACAGTCGGTTAACCCAACAGGAAGCTTCTGGTGAGGAAGAAGGAGCAGTGGGCTCTGGCGTCCAGTCCTCAGCCCTCACCGCCCTCTGGGACCAGTGTGGGGAGAGCGTGAAAGGGGGGGGGGTGTGGCAGGTGACGGTGCCCAGGAGGGAAGGCGGGGCCCAGGGTGGTAGCCACACCACTGTGTTTTCTGAAGGCAGGAGGCACGTCTGCACACACCCACATGCACCCCACCTGGGGTGTAGCACAGGTGGGGCACTTCTCCCTCACAAGCGTGGTCGAAATCACTAAGGCAGGTACTGGTAAGTGTTGACGAAGTGTGGACTAAATCGGAACCCTCAGACACTTCTGGTAGGAGAGTAAGACGAGGCAGCCGCTCTGGGAAGGTCTGGCAGGTCCTCCCAAAACTAAACATAGTGCCAACACGTGACTCGGCCGTTCCGCTCCTGGGCATGCACCCAGAAGGCACGAAAACACGTTCGCACACATTTGAACATGCATGTTGTAGCAGCATTATTCATAGGAGCCCAAAGCGGGGACAACCCACAGGGCCAGGAACCAAGGAACAGCAGAACGAACGCCTGTCATCCCGGGGAGCATTGCTTGGCCGTGAAAAGGGATGAGGCGCTGACCCGAGCTACAAAGTGGATGAGCCTGGAGAACACAGTGGGGACAGAGGCTGGTCACAGACGGCCATCTGCTGTCTGATCCGCCTGCGGGAACTGGCCGGAGTGGGCAAATCAGACAGAGGAGGCAGGACTGTGGTCGCCTACAGTCGGGGGAGAAGAGGAGGAGCTGGGGGGAGCAGGAAGCGACTAAAAGTGAGGACAGATTTTGGAGGGGTGATGAAAATGTTCTAAACTTGATTGTGCTTGTGCCGTTCTGTGAATACACACTGAACCGCACACTTAAAGCAGTGAATTTTATGTTACATTCTCAATAGAGGTACAGCACAACAAAAAGGCACGTAAGAGAAAGCCAGGCTAAAGCTTTCTTTTTTCGCTTCTCTTTTTTCTTTCCCTTCGTACGCCTTTCGGATTTGGGAGAAACCAGGAGCCCCATCTCTCGTGCCCGCGGTAAAGCGGCTCCCTGTCCTGCCACCGCTGAGGGCGCTGGGACCCTGGTGACGCAGCCAACCTCAGGCTGCAGCCCCCCCTGCAGGGGGAGGGGAGGCCCCCGGGGCGGGGTTGGGGGGCAAGCCCTGTCTACAAGGGCTCCCTCGGGAAGTCATCTCCACGCCTGTTTCCACCACCGTAGACACTCTCAGTCACGACGTCTCCTTGTCCGGAATTTCTTCCCTGGAGGAGTGAGTTTTATGTACACTCTGCCACTTTATCACCCTGTGGGACTCCAATTTTTACAAACAGACATTGATGTCTGAGTGGAGAGCGGGGAGAGGAGAGAGAGACAGCGCATCTCAGGGCTGGAGGTGCCTGGTCTCCTCGCTGCGGGCGGGGGTGGGGGCGGGTGCGCCCGAGACCACGGGATCACACCCCGGCTGCCCTGCTGCTGTCTGGGCGGCCTGGGGCCAGTCACTGAACTTCTCTATGTCTTGCTTCCTTCGCCTGGAAAATGGAGACAATGACACTATCTTCCTCACAGGACTGATGTGAAGGAGAAATGAGTTCATGCCCCGGCTGGTGTGGCTCAGTTGGTTGGAGCGTCATCGGGTACACCAAGAAGTCCGGGTTCAATTCCCAGTCAGAGCTCCTGCTTAGGTTGTGGGTTCGATCCCCCGTTGGGGCATGTATGGAAGGCAAACAATTGATGTTTCTCTCCCACATCCACGTTTCTCTTCCCCTCTCTCTCCCCCTCGCTTCTCCTCTTTCTCTAAAATCAATAAGCATGTCTTCAGGTGAGGATTAAAAAAAAGAAGAAATGAGTTCCTATGCACAGGTGGGCAAAAGTAGGTTTATAGTTGTTCATCTGGAGAAAGACAGGTGAGTTGTGATCATTACAATTGATTTATTAAGTCAAAAGGACATCACCGTGGTGGCAGGCCCTTAGGCTCGGACTTGTGAGCGCTCGGATCGCCGGCTTTCCTTGTTTACACACTCTAGTGGTCCACTCACTACACTCAAGCACGCTTTGGCACGGAGTTCTTTATCATCACCAATAAACCTATGGCTGCCGCCCCTGTGTATAAAACTCAGGGACAGCCACGCCCGGCCTGGGGTCAGTCACCCACCGGTGTGCAGTGAGGACACAGTGGCAAAGGTACTTGCTCTATGACACTGAACTAGTGGGGGGCAGGGGTGCACCACAAAAAAACATGCACTTTCATTTCCAAAGCACTTTGACCTTTTAATTCTAATCCATTTTATTTTTTTTCTTTTGGGCCAAGAGTCTCTTTTCTGGAAGAAAGGTCTCGATGTGTACTGGGCAGATTCTTTTCTCTCCACATGTGAGGGACCCGCAGGCCACTGAGGCGAGGGTCACACGGTCCCCAGGGGGCACAGAGCCAGGCCCCGCCCTCTGCCGGAGCAGCCCCAAGCAGCTGAGCCTGCTCCCTGCAGCCTTTGCCAGTCCTTCCCCTTCTCCTCGGCTCCCAGATCTGCCCCCAGCTTCGCTTAATGATTCGCAGACTCTCACACTCAGTTGCCAGCGGGACAGTTTTGTTCCATGTCTCCCAGGAAGCCAAGGGGCAAGTCTGCCTCCAGGACACCCCAAGGGGAAGCCTGCATTGGGGTGGGCGCTGGAGACTCCCTTCCCTGGAGAATCCAGGGAGCAGGTAGCTCTAGTCGGCCCCTACCTTTTGCCTGTGCCCATTTTAATCATTTCTTTTAAAAACGGACTGCTCATTTTCAGGTACCACCATGTGGGGGCGTTGTCATTTTTCTGCAGTCACCTGGGGGCACAGCTGGGGGAGGCATTGCTGTTTGAAGAGGGGGCACTGACCAGATCAGGGCCCTCCCCAGACCAAACCCCCACCAAGCCCCTAAATTCATGTTACCTCCCAGTCCCTTTTCTATAAAACAGAGGGACCAACACTGGACTTGACTACCACTGCCTTAGTAGCTGTGAAAATCAAAGGTGATGAGCCAGGTGAAGCGCTCAGTCGCCCTGAAGCAGTGAGGAGCGCCACTGACAGCCAGGGAGGGGCGGCCAGGGAAGCAGCACACAGGCCAGCCCCACAGCAAAGAGTTACCCGGCCCAAACATTGACAGTGTTCACTCCAAAGGATGCTCAAAAAGACTGACCACTTACGGGGGATTCTCCACCTGGCACGTAATTCACATGCATGATCTCATTTAACTGCCCTATGAGATGGCATGGTTATTATACCCATTTTATAGATGAGAAAGCTGAGGCACAGAGCAGTTAAATACCTTGTCCACGTTCCCACATTTAGAACTGGATGGAGCAGGGATGAATTCCAGGTACCTCTACTCCCAGACCTGCTCTTAATCTATGAGCTACAGAGCCTGTTCCGAATGTGCCTATGGCAAAGGTCCCACACCCATGACTGAATAAATAATGGTTTGCACAGATGTGCACCTCTCCTCCCATTAATATAAACAGACGCTATTGGGACGAATAAAATACAAACTGCTGAAAAGTGTTAATGAATTCATATTATCTTTCTGTCTTTTTGCATTTTCCTCAATCAAGGGACTCTAAAGGTATATCAGCAGGTCCAGAAACATCTTTAGTCTCCGAAAAGAGCAAATCTTATCATCTAGAGGGTAGGGAATCCCTGCTACAGACTTGAATGACATTCAGATCTCGCAGCATCTTTTCTGAGTCTAAAGTCTCTCGGGCTGAGTTACGTTACTCACTGAAAAGGTTAATTCAAAAAGTCTGAAGCCAGAGTCAAAACAAAGGCGGGGGGGAAGCCCACCTCACGAGCAATGTCTAAGGATTCTGCTGCTGGCTTCAGAACCACCCCACCTCAGGCAGTGGGGACTAACGACCCCTTGAGTCCCTTTGGTTCGTTTACGGGCACTGGTAGAGGCTGTTCTGGTAGAACAGTTCCCCAAGTAGCTCTCAAGGCAAATGTGTCTAAATGTCTGCTCTCTCTAGTCCCTGCCAGAGTCCAGCTGCTGGGGGAACCGCGAGGGGCAGGCCACCCGAGACGGGAGCTCCCGGGAAGTCCTCCTTGCGATGCTGCGCAGGCCCGGAGTGGGCTGCTCCCCGCCCCTCCCCGGGACCCCACTTACCCCTTCCTTCTTGATCTCAAGCTGTTGCTCCATCCTTGCTCTGGAAAGATGTGCCGCTCACTTCCTCTCAGCCAAAATAACAAAGGCACTGAATGGAGACAGAAGATATCCGGCCTGCACTTTGGCCCTGCTGAGTAAAGGCCAATAGCATTTTTATAGCCAGTCTAAGGAGGAGTAACCCTTTCAGGCACCCAGAGACCCGTCATTCTTTCACTTCTTCTAAACGTCCGTCTGGGGTTCAGCTTGGCAGGTGGCCCCCTGAGCCCCCGCCCAGGCCGCCCAGACCGCAGGCCCAGGCCCCTCCTGACCCGCTCGGCCTGTGCTATTTCCTCACTGCAGAAGCCTCAGCAGTCAGGCCCCTGCTGGGTGACGGGAGGGGTTATTTCTGTCACAAACACATGGAAAATAACAGCTGCCACACAGGGTAATATGGGGGCAACAGAGGGTCACTAGGCAGTGGCGCCTGCAGGAAGGCTGTAGCCAAGGCTCTCTACAGGACACCCGGCTTTTGCCCAAATGACCACACAGCACGTTCTTCACGAAATTCTTATTTTCCTTTTTAAGGAACTCACAGTGGCCTAGAGTTGGCATTTTCTGTGCAGTCATCACTATTGAAAAAGCAGTAAATATCTCAAATTTCTCTTTCTGCCGGGCAAGGAGAGTGAGTCACAGCTTTGGTCTACGTGAGGCTCCGCATGGCCAGGCCACCACCAGCCCCCGTGATGGGCGTGTGTTCGGCCGCCACAGGACACGCTAGGCCAAGTGGCCGAAAATCCAGAGCAAAGTTCCCCAGGGCCTGCAGACTTTCTTCTTCATGAAACATACTCCCTGTCTTATTTACTGAGGCACAAATCCAGCTAATTTAGCCATTTCTTCCCCTCCTTCTCCTCGAAATGAACAGTTACCATATTTTGCTGTGTATAACGCACACTCTTTTTGCCCAGTTTTGAGGGGAAAACTAGCGTGGGCATTATACATGGGTAAAATGATTACGTACCATAGTATAATAATGGGTCTAATAATCCCGTGTATAATGTGCACAAAAAGTCTTGGGTGCACAAAATGCAGGACCTGGGAGTCGGGCACTGTTCTTGGCCTCAGCAGCAAAGTCAGGAACAGTGACCAGATTCCACTGCACAGGGGACTGTGAAGAGGGTGACATGTCACAGCCTGTGTGTGTTGGGGGGCGGGGTGGGGATCCCTGTGTTCCTATTCAAAAGGAGGACCCACCAGCCAGAAAACAATGATTTTCAACCAAAGTCTGGCCAGGCCGGTGGTGCCCCATTATTTCAAAGTTATGAAAAACTCTCCAAAGGAAACGCAGTTCAGTTGGGAGGATTCACTACTGGGGAGGGAAGAGAAGGGGATACAGGTGATGCAAACAAAAATACATGTCAGAAGTTTGCAAAAGTCAGGCCGGGAGGAAATCAGAAGACCCAGCTCCTGGCCAGGATCTTCCACTTCCTTCCCTGCGCACCTTCGGACCAGCGGGGAACTAAACGCCGAGGGGTGAGGACAGACGCAGACACTTCCCACCCGTGCCTCGCCTTCCCCAACTGGAAACCAACCCCACAGGGGACTGTGGGGAGGCGAGGGCCGCAGTACCTGGCTTCTGCCGGTCAGCGCAGGCTTGGCTGTGTCGTCACCAACGCCTCAGGGGCGGCAGGGAAGCCCGCGAGGCAGGAGGGCACAGCGTGGGAGGCGGGGCCGGGTGAAAGGCCGCTGGGCCCAGGTGATGCTGCACGGCGTAGGAGCACTGCTCATCCTCTCCCGGGCCTGTCCTGGGGCTCCTTTTGGCCCCAGGACTGGACCCCGGGGCCTCCAGTCTTTCTCTAGGGCACCATTAGACCTGGCGAGGTCTGTAGGGCCCGAGAGCACCCGGGGGCTCCAGAGAGGCCTGGAATTGTCGTGAATGGGCCCAGAGGCTTGGGGACTGCCCCTAGGAGGTCCCCTGTGTCTCCTGCCATGTCCTTTCCAGCCCCGGACACAGCAGCCTCTGGTACTCGCACAGCCATCGGGAAGGTCAGGCGGTTCTTCGCCTTAAGCTCACTGGGGGGCAGGCCCCGGGGGCGGGGCCCACTACTCGGAGGCGGGGACTGTTTCTACCAGGCCATTCAGGCCGGTGCCTCAGGCTGGTCTGCGGTGTGTGGTCCAGGTTCGCCCCCTGCAAGTGGTCTTTTCGGTGTTCTGAACTTGCACGTTTATATTACCCACCGGAGCTAAACACTGTGTCCCGCCCGCTGGGTCTCACCCTCCCCAACCAGCCCTGTCTCTATCCAGTCTGGCCTGCCAACGGGAACCTGCCAACAAAGCCTATTTTTGTCTTGGGGCTTCAAATGACAGTGATAAACGGCAGTGATTAGCCCGGGGACTGTTTGTCTCTTTGCAGATAGCAGGCCGAGGAGAGTCACAGGGGCGGGAATCAAAATTTCCAAGAAGCCGATTTGTGTGTTTTTTTAATATATTTTATTGATTATGCCATTACAATTGTTCTATTCCCCCCTTCATTCCCCTCCACCCTGCACACCCCCTCCCCCACTGTTCCCCCTTTAGTTTATGACCACGTGTCTCAAGTTCTTTAGATTCTATATTTCCCATACTATTCTTGCCCTCCCCCCTATCTATTTTCTACCTACCATCTATTTACTTATTCTTTGTACCTTCTCCTCCCTTCTCCTCCTCCCACTCCCCTGTTGCTAACCCTCCATGTGATCTTCATTTCTATGTTCTGCTCCTGATCTAGCTGTCCTTAGTTTGCTTTTGTTTTAGGTGTGGTTGTTAATAACTGTGAGTTTGCTGTCCTTTCACTGTTCATCTTTTTTCTTCTTTTTCTTAGGTAAGTCCCTTTAACATTTCATATAATAAGGGCTTGGTGATGATGAACTCCTTGAATTTGATCTTATCTGAGAAGCACTTTATCTGCCCTTCCATTCTAAATGAAAGCTTTGCTGGATAGAGCAATCTTGGTTGTAGGTCTTTGGATTTCATGACTTGGAATACTTCTTTCCAGCCCCTTCTTGCCTGGAAGGTCTCTTTTGAGAAATTCGCTGACAGTCTGATGGGAACTCCTTTGTAGGTGACTGTCCCCTTATCTCTTGCTGCTTCTAGGATTCTCTCCTCCATTTTAATCTTGGCTAATGTAATGATGATGTGCCTCAGTGTGTTTCTTCTTGGGTCCAACTTCTTTGGGACTCTCTGAGCTTCCTGGATTTCCTGAAAGTCTATTTCCTTTGCTAGATTGGGGAAATTCTCCTTTATTATTTGTTCAGATAAGTTTTCCACTCATGGCTGTTCCTTTCCCCTTCTGGTACCCCTATAATTCTGATGTTGGAACATTTAAAGATGTCCTGGAGGTTCCTAAGCCTCTCCTCATTTTTTTTGAATTCTTGTTTCTACATTCTTTTCTGTTTGGTCATTTTTTTCCTTTCTGGTCCACTCCTTTGATTTGAGTCCCAGTTTCCTTTCCATCACTATTGGTTTCCTGTGCATTTCCATTCATTTCAATTAGTTTAGCCTTCATATGTTCCTCTAATTTGTGACTAAAATCCACCAGTTCTGTGAGCATCCTGATCACTGGTGTTTTGAACTGTGAATCTGAAAGTTTGGCTATTTCTTCATCGCTTAGATTTATCAGCTCTGGGGCTCTAAGTTCTTCTTGAACCATGTTTTGATCTGTTCGTGCCTGTTAGGTATGAGGAATGGAGCCTTAGTTGTTCACCAGAGCGGGGCCACCCAAGTCGCTGGTTTGTGACGCTGTAGGTAGGAACAGGGTCAGAGAGAGACAATGGCGGGCCCCTCTGCCGCTTCCTGCCACTGGGGTCTGCACGGTCTGTTTCACCGCTCCCTCCTTCACCAGTTTATCTGTGCGCAAATGTGTGACCGTGGTCAGCCTTCACTGAGTCCATTGCCTTGCACTCTCAGTGGGTCCACCTGCTTCTCCACACCTGGGATCCGCCCACAGCTGCTGGCACGCCTGGGTCGCGAGCCCGGGTCAGTCCAGTGGATCTTTCCTCCCGACCTCGCTCTGCTGCTGGCTCTGCCCCTCTTATCGGTTTGGCTGAAGGGTTCATTGTTGTCAGACTTCCGTGAAGTTCAATTTTCTGTGGTTTTGGCTGTGTTTTTGTTGCTAAAACTTTGTTGTTTTTAAACTTGGTTGTGGGAGGAGACACAGTGCTTCCACCTACGCCTCCATCTTGGTGGAAGTCCTCCGATTTGTGTTTTGAAGCTGCCTCGGATGGAAGAAGTGCCTTCCAAGTCCAGGGAAAGTGGGAGTTGCAGGGCCACGCCCAGCACTGGTGGGCCATCCTGGCTGTCTTGTCCTACCTTCCCCACTTGGATCCCTTACAGAAAAGTCACACCTGGATTCGGTCCTGCAGGGAGGAAAGGGCCTGGGGTCCGGGGCCCCTGTCCCTCACCCTCTGGGCACCATGAGTGAGACCCTCCAACTTCTTGGGATGGAGCCAGAACCGGCACTCACCAAGGATCCCCATGTGAGGATTTGTGTCCCAGCTGTCCATTCCCAAGTGGTTTTTACTGTGTATTACTAGTGATGGTTATGTTATAAAATGTAAACAAGCCAGCACGCAGTTTGAGAGGACTTGTCGGAGTCTGAAAACAGTGCTGATTCTGTGATGCGAGATAGCAGATGATTTTAATAATCCTTGCCTGGGTTTACACTGGAACTTACCAAACCTTCTGCTGGACTGCAGGGGGCAGGCCAAGTGCAAAAGTAAACACAGCCTTGGCCTCCTGCAACTTAGATTCTAATTGAGGAAGCAGAATCTGGTCCAGGAAACACATGGATGAATTTCTAGCCATAAAAGGGCTTCAAAGACCGGGATCTGGGCAGCGGGGTGGTGGTCAGGAAAGGCTTCCTCAAAACATCGAGCTTGAGCTGAGATAGGAATGGGGGGAATGAAAAAAGCAAACCCAGGCACAGGGTGGTGGGGAGAGAGCCTCCCTGACAGGAGGCCAAGGGCCTGTGGTTGAAGAGGGTGTGATGCTGTCAAGAGATTGTAACGTCTTACCCTGGCTGGCGTGGCTCAGTGGACTGAGTGCCGGACTACAAAGTAAAGGGTTGCCAGTTCAATTCCCAGTCAGGGCACATGCCTCGGTTTCGGGTCAGGTCCCCAGTTGGGGGCGCACAAGAGGCAACCACACATTGATGTTTCTCTACCTCTCTTTCTCCTTCCCTTCCCCTCTCTCTAAAAATAAATAACTAAAATCTTAAAAAAAAAAAAAAAAGAAATTGTACGGTTAGCAGGGCTCAAGAACACAGAAGAGAAAGGAGTGGAGGGGGAAGGCAGTTGGGAAGCTGGGCAGGCCCTACTGCATTCAGCCCTTGTGGGCTGTGGTAAAGAACTGGACTTTTGTTCCAGAAGCAGAGAGAAGGCACTGAGAGATTTGGAGGGCAGTCAGATCTGTGTCTTTGAAAGGGACCAGCGGGTTTGGGGGAGAGGACGGGAGCGGCAGGCTTCCGTAGAACGGGAGGAAGAGGAGGGTGAGGTGGGCGAGCACTGCACAAGAGGCAAGCCATTGCCTCTGACACAGGATGTGAAGTCAGTGAAACTGGGTGATTGACAGCAGGATGGGGAGGGGCGATGAGAGCATTTCTGTGCTCCTGTTGGAACAAAACAAAAAAAGCAATCTTTTTGAAAATGATATTTTTCAGAATTAAAAAAGTTTATATAAGAAAATTTGACCGGAAGGTAAAATGTTGAGTTAGCACCTGGCACATCCATGGTGGTTCTGAGAATAGACCATGGTACCAGAACTTCAGGGCACTGGTGGTCTTGCCTCCACTTAGGAATGTTCTGGAATTTTAAAGTTTTGCCATGGGCTTCTTTTGTAGACTGCTGCGGCAGCCCACCCCGCAAGTCCACTCGCTCAGTCCCTCTTCAATAGTAATGGGCTGCGGCAGAACCTGTAGCTGCTCAAAATAAAGACTGCGTTTCCCTGTTGCCCCTGAACTTGGATGGACAAATGACGTGGTTCCGTCTAACGCAACATAGGCAAAGGTGTCATGTGGTGGCTTCTGGGAACCTTGCTTTCTTCACTGTCTCTTTCTCCATCCTGCTGCCGGAAACGAGGGTGCCCCCAGCGTGGACAGTGAGGTTGAGGCCACCTGGGGCAGAGCAATGAGACGGGAGGAGCCTGGGTGGAGCCTGGGTCCCTCGCCCTGTGGAGTGCTGTCCCAGCCCTGGACCACCGCCTGAACTTAACACCAAGGGCGTACCCTCTGTCACATGCAGCTGAGTCTAATTGTCACTGATAGACCCATAAAACATTTGTGCCTGAAAGTCTGTTAGGACAGAAAACCAGAAGGGACTCTAACCCTTGATGAAGCTGTGAAGACATTTTCGCTGACCACAGCCTATATCGGATTTCAAAGTTGAATGCCACGGCCCTCCCTTCAGGAAGTGAACAACATGAGGACCCTTGTCTTAAGAGAGAAAGCGTGAACCCCTGAGCTTCGGGGCACAAATGTCAGGGGAGACTTACCCAGGCTGCTGTTTTCATTCAGTTGCACTTGTTTTTGTTTGTGTGCTGGTTACAAAATTGCACGGGGTCCGAGTGGCCTGGCCCCAACCCCGTTCCCCCTGTTCTCTGTTACCTGTACAGGCCACATGGTAGAATGTGGGGCTCTTCATAAACGTAGGTGTCGCATTGGAGAGGAGTGCCTGCGTGGCTCAGGGGGCCCAGAATGCGGCCCACAGCAAGGCACAGTGTGTCTGCAGGTTGCTGGACTGGACGTCAGGAAGAACAGAGCTCTGGGCCATCCCCATTCCAGGTATAGACAAGTATGGAGTATTTAGCAGGTTCAGCATGGATCCAAGGACAGCCCTCCTCGTGTTGTGTGTGGGGAGGGGTCGTCCAGCTGGTTGATACAAAACTTCCCAAGCCTAAGCTTTGTTCCCGGAGGGGCCAACCCCACCCCACCCATGCTAGCCACCAAACTATCGGGACCTCGCTGTGCCATGGGGTAGGAGGAGGCGGGAGAGAAGATGCCCCACCCAAGTCAACTTTCTTGCTGTGTAGGCCAATTCTGTGCTGTGGCCCTGGAATCAAGCCCAATATGCTATCAGAGGCCTCAAGACAGGGAGGCTGCCGGGCATACTCCGACACGCCTGGTAAGTAAACTTCAGAAACATTACAAGGTTCCTATGCTTCCTTATTGGGAACAGAATTTGACCTCTTCTATTAGAAGGTGTGTCCCTTGGAATCACAAGCAAAGAGAACGTGAGAGCCAGGGATTCACGGGGCTCCTCAGGGACTCTTGTGGTTTCCGTGGGTTACACATTAATCGGGGTAGACAACTTTTTAAAAAACTGTGATTAAGACTTCCAGCCAAGATGGAGGCGTAGGTGAAAACACTGTACCTCCTCGCACAACCAAATTTAAGGACAACAAAGATTTAGAAACAACCAAAACAGACAGAAAATTGAACTGTACCAAAGTCCGACAATAACAAACCATTCATCCAGACCGGTAGGAGGGGCACAGTGGGGGGCTGGCGGAGCGGGGTCCCAGAAGGAAAAGGCGGTGGTTGGTGACCCGGGTGCAGGTAGGAAATGAGCAGATGCAGTGAGGCATGCAAGGTGGCTGGCTGACTGCAGACACACATTCACATGCAGATAAACCAGGCAAAAAAAACAGGCGGTGAGACAGACCATGCAACCCAGGGCCCCAGCAATGGGAAATAAAGCCTAAAAGCACTGATTGGAAAAACTTTCAGGGGTTGAGGTGCTGGGAGAGGCTCCCAGCCTCACAGGAGAGTTCATTGGAGAGACCCACAGGGTCCCAGAACGTACACAAGCCCACCCACCCAGAACCAGCACTAGAAGGGCCCAATTTGCTTGTGGGAAGCAGCAGAGGGGACCGAAATCTGAGAGAGAGTGGAACAAACACCATTGCCCCTCTCTGACCCTGCCTTCAGTCACAACCCAGTGACTGGGTTGACCCACCCAGGTGAATACCTAAGGCTCTGCCCCTCATACGTAGCAGGTGTGAACAGACCAAAACTTTATGGCTCAAGCAGAAGAACAGCTCAAAGCCCCAGAGTCAATACTTCTAAGCGACCAAGAGATAGCCAACCTATCAGATGCATAGTTCAAAACATTGGTCATCAGGATGCTCACTGAACTGGTTGATTTTAGTTGCAAATTAGATGAAAAAATGAAGGCTACACTAAGTGAAATCAGGCAAACTGCACAGAGAACCAATAGTGATGGAAACAAATCTGGGACTAAAATCAGTGGAGTGGACCAGAAGGAAGAAAGAAATGACCAAACAGAAAACAATGAAGAAACAATTCAAAAAAATGAGGAGAGGATTAGGAACCTTCAGGATATCTTTAAACACCCCAACATCCGAATTATAGGGGTACCAGAAGGGGAAAAGAACAGCAACAAGTGGAAAACTTATTTGAACAAATAATAAAAGAGAACTTCCCCAATCTGGCAAAGGAAATAGACTTCTAGGAAATCCAGGAAGCTCTGAAAGTCCCAAGGAAGGTGGACCCAAGGAGGAACACACCAAGGCACATCATCATTACATTAGCCAAGATAAAAATGAAGGAGAGAATCCTAGAAGCGGCAAGAGATAAGGGTACAGTCACCTACAAAGGAGTTCCCATCAGACTGTCAGTGGATTTCTCAAAAGAGACCTTACAGGCAAGAAGGGCTGGAAAGAAGTATTCCAAGTCATGAAATCCAAAGACCTACATCCAAGATTACTCTATCTAGCAAGATTACTCTACCAATCTCTACCAAGATTACTCTATCATTTAGAATGGAAGGGCAGATAAAGTGTTTCCCAGATAAGGTCCAGTTAAAGGAGTTTATCATCACTAAGCCCTGATTATATGAAATGTTAAAGGGACTTATCTAAGAAATATAAGATAAAAAAATATGAACTGTGAAAGGACAGCAAACTCACAGTTATTAACAACCACACCTAAAACAGAAGCAAACTAAGCGGACAGTTAGATCAGGAGCAGAGCCATAGAAGTGGAGATCACAGGGAGGGTTAGCAACAGGGGAGTGGGAGGAGGAGAAGGGGGGAGAAGGTACAGAGAATAAGCATAGATGGTAGGTAGAAAACAGACAGGGAGGTGGGCAAGAATAGTATGGGAAATATAGAAATTAAAGAACTTGTGACACATGGACATGAACTAAAGGGGGAGAATGTGGGGGTGTGTGTACAGAGTGGAGGGGAATGAAGGGGGAAATGGGACAACTCTAACGGCATAAGCGATAAAATATATTTAAAAAGTAAAATAAAATAAAACTGTGATTAAAAGAAAACCCCATATAACAAAGTTTACCGCGTTTCAGTGTGCAGGTCAGCAGTGTTACCTATATTCACATCGCTGTACAACCGATCTCCAGAACTTTCTCATCGTGCAGAACTAAGGCTCTGTACCCCCACTAAATGACAACCCCCCACTTCTCCTCCCCCGCTCTGGCCACCTCTGCTGTCCTTTTTTGCTTCTATGAATTTGACACGTCTAGGTACCTTATATAAGTGGAATCATAAAGGATCGTCTTCTAGGGACTGACTTCTTTCACTTAGCACAGTGTCGCAGGGTCCCTCTGGAATGGGCCACACAGTAACTCCGTGTTTAACTTTTTGAGGGCCTGCCAAGCTGTTTTCTCAGCAGCTGTAGCGTTCCACATCCCCACCAGAAAGGCTCCCCAGGTCTGTACCCAGCCGGGGCAGACTTGCCCCCTGGCCTAACACCCCCAGGGCTCTAGGTGCTCACCTGGGTGCTAGTTGGCTAACCTCGGACAGAACTCAGCTCCTGCCCTCCTTCTCAACTCTACTATCTGCTTTTCCTCAGGTGTGGGCCCAGGCAAATCCAGGGATTGGCTGTCAGACAGCTGGGAAAAGAAAGGCTACAGAAAAGGGTCGCAGGAAGGGAGGGTCTGCCCCTACTTCTCACGTTATTGCCATGAGAAATTCCCCATGTGCTTGCTGAATGGGCTGCCCAACAAGAATTAAGATTCCTGCCACCCAGGGCCACTGTGGACTGAGTGCTAGGGGCTGGGCCCGGGACACTGGGAACAGGGGCATGGGGCCCACTCTGGGGGGTGGGACTGGGAGCAGAACCTTCAGGCCACTTAGATAATACAAGGAAGGCTAACTGATAATAGCGACCCCTGGGCTTTATAGATAGAGCCCATAGTTTTGCCAAGCACCTGGGCTCATTTCAGTCTCATTATCCCCATTTTAGATGAAACCGAGGCTAAGAGAGGTCATGACTATTTGCCCTGAGTAATATAGTTATAAACGGCAGAGCCGGGTAGAGTCATTTTCTCTTCTTCCAGAGCCTCATTGTTCACAAACCTGGTTGCTGGGCTCGCCTGTTCTTCCTGACGGCTTTCCGTGGGCCGCAGCCATGGCTTGTCTGCCGTCACGGGTGTGAGCAGACGTGGCTGCCTTCATCAACATCATTTTACTGCTCCCGGGAGACTCTGGCCCAGAGAGATATGTTAAAAATAACTATTATTCACTCTGAGAACCTCCCAGAAACACTTGAAAACCCAGCTTAATTTTAGACTGTAGTAAAGAATTAAAAAAGTGTTTGAGCGGAAACAGCTGCAGCTCAGGAGACAACGACTCAGGTAGCAGCTTAACTGTGTTCCACTGAGACAAAGGGGAGGCCATCTTTTATAAAGTTCCCACCCAAAGGTATGCAAATGAGAACTGCAAATTATGCCATTCTGATTGGTTGGTATAGATGCAAATGAGGGTATAGTATGCTGAGCTCTGATTGGATGGGGCAGGTCTCAGTCTATTAGTCAACAGATGAAACCAGAGTGTCCCTGCAGAGGCTGACTTGGGTAACACAAATACACAGGTGTAATGTGGAACCCGACAGATTAGTCGGAGGGTCTCTCGCTGCTCCCGACACTGCCAGGTACTCCGTACACCCCAGTACACGAGCAGACCCTGTCAGCAAGTGGCTACGAGACTCACTATTTATAAAACCTGTGCCTTCCGTTGACCATGGGGGGGTCCACCTTAGCAGATAAATCCCTTCATGGGTTTACAACAAATGAATCTTCTTGGGATTCGTACATTTGACAGCTCTCTCCTAAAAAGCATCAGGGGATGTTTTATACCCCACACTCTTTGTTAAAAAGACATTCAACGGAGAACACGTGAAGATCTAATTGGCTCTATTAAGCGATCCGTGAATCAGGCAGCACCCCACTGAACAACAGAAAGGTGCCCTGAGCTTTGAAAATGGACCGTTGGTATAGGAAGGAGGGTGGGGCAAGGGAGCTAGTGATAACCTGAGGGAAGGGACCGTTTGGGGACTCGGCGTCTTTTCTTTGGGGGAAGAGAAAGCACAGGGTTGTTTTGCAGGTACCTCTTCATTCTGTGGGGGATGGAGAGGGCCCACTGGACAAATGGCCTTATGCCTGCTTGACCAGATAATTCCAGACTGGTTGGTTACCAGTATGTTTCTGGGAGAGGTTGAAACAGCAATTCAATCCTTTTTAAGTTTACAGTAAAATTGAGGGGGGTGTGTACAGAGATTTCCCATATACTCCCACTCCCACACCCAAGAGCCTTCCTCATTATCAACGTCCCCCACCAGAGTGGGGCATCTGTTCCCTTGGACGAACCTGCTCACCCCTCCCTCCCCTCGGACCCCTGGCAGCCACGGATCTTCTGTCTCCCTCGTTGTGCCTTTTCCAGAATGCCATGCGGTTGGAACCCTGCAGCACGCAGCCTGCTCAGACCGGCTTTTCCCTTAGTCTTGGGCATTGAGGCTTCCTCCCTGTCCCTCCACGGCTTCCTAGCTTGCTTCCATCGCCTGCACGTACCACAGGTTATCCATTCCCTGCTGAAGGATAGACATCTTGGTTCCTTTCCCTTTTTTTAAGGTGTATAAACTATTTATTAACAGACAAGGCCTACAGATTTATTCCTTCTTGGATTCCCCCAGTGTGGTGCCGATGGCCCATGATCTCGGTGTGCTGGCCAGGAGCGCGAAGACCCCAGAAGTGGCCGGAATTTTCCTTGCCTACACTGAGTCTCCATGGGGCTTGTTGTCCTGACCACTGGCCAGGACCTGGATGTTTTTTCCGTCCTTCACGTCCCTCTGTCTGTTCAGGGACCAGTCTGGGAGCTTGCACCGTGTGGATTCTGGGTGATGGTGGATGCCGACCCCACCTCACCCCCACCCCTGCAGTGAGCTTGCCCACCTGCCCTCCGGGTGAGGCCCATGTCTGCTTCCCTGGACACCACACACACCTGTCTTCGACCCGCACCCTTAACAGCAGGGATGGCCAGTGCTATTTTCGGCCGCCCGTCGATATTGGGGTTGTGGGTTCGAGAATGTACTGGAACATCTCAGGGGTTACTGCAGACACAGCTGCAGCCCAGCAGTGGCGGGTGGGCCTCTGTGGGACCTTGGTCACTTCCAAGTTTCAGCAAATGTGCGTAAAGCAGCTGTAAACATCCCCGTGCCGGTGTTTGTGTGGACACTGGTTTTCAGCTTCAGGTAAACACCAAGGAGCCCGGCTGCCGGGTCCCATGGTCAGAAAATGCTTAGTTTTGTAAGAACCCATCAAACCACCGGTGCATCCACCAGCAATGGCTGAGAGTCCCCATTGTCCCACATTGTCACTGGCACTCAGCATTGTCAGAGCTCTGGATTTGGGCCATTCTAACAGGGTGTCAAGATATCTCATTGTCTGAGTTTGTGTTTCCCTGATGACGTGTGACATGGAGCATCCTGTCAAATGTTTGTCTGCTGTCTGTACATTTTCTTTGGTGAGGCATCGGTTAAGGTCTTTCACCCATTTCTTAATCAAGCTGTTTGTTTTCTTATTGTTGAACGTTAGAACTCATGTGCATTTAGGATCACGCTCCTGTATCAGAGGCATTTTTCCCAGTTGTACCAAGAAGTAGGTGACCCCTATCCCTGCACAAGCATGGGGCGCACAGCAGGGCCGTTCGATTGACGGGTACCGGGGCATGGTTGTTGCAGTAAGCTTAGCAAACATCCATCAGACATTCTGATGTGTCTTTTGCAAATATTCTCTCCTAGTCTGTGGCTTGTCTTCTTGAGAATTTATAGATTTTTAACTTCTCAAAAACTGGAAAGCTTAACAAACAAACAAGCAACACTTTGGAGGGGTGGAGTTCCCGAGGTGGAACAGTTAAAGAGAAAAAAAAAAAAAAGACAACCAGAACCTGGGCTGTGAGGGCCACACAGATGCGCCCAAAACAGGGCAGCCGCTCCCCTCAGAGAGGAGCCCCGTGTCCCCACTGCTCCCAACCACCAGGAGGCCCAGGAGGCCCGGGGCCACTACCGCAGTGAGTCACGTGGGTGGTAACAAAATGCAGGGAGGACTGATGCTAGTGTGTCACTGTCACAGGAGTTTAGCCCCAAGCCGTGGGTTCTGGGAACTTGGACTTGCTGATATTCCCTCGGGGCAGGGCATGGGGACCTGTATTCCATGCCCCCGCCCCCCCACACCTGTGACCCTCTCAGGCAAACACGGGAGAGATTCTGCCAATGGGGTGGCCACCTACTTGCCTCCATTTCCCCACAGAGAAGGGTCCAGATGTCACCTCCGGGCCCCCACGGCCCGGGTCCACCGGAGCCATCTCACCCCACCTCCCACAGCACGGGCAATCAGTCTACCAAACACATAAAAGGAAAATAATTATTTTATTTCATTTAAAACAGCAGGGCTTTGACTTCAGCCTAGACGGTCAGGGCTTTCATTACAATTCTGCTTGTGCAAAGAATCCTCATGCTGCTGATACACCATAACGAACAGTTTGTAAAAATGTGTTTTCTTGTCGGGGACATGTGGGGAGCTCTGTTTGCACCCTCAGCCCGAGCCAAATAATAATATTTATTTAAAAAACAAAACAACTCCGAAGCACTAAGACGCACCAAGTGCCAATAAACCAGATTAAAAGACCGAGGTTTCGAGAGCGCCCAAAACCACAGCACCTGTTCGCACATGTGCCGAGCTCACACATCTGTGACGGAGGGCGAAGGTGGATAAACATCAGCGACACTGACAGAGGAGAAAGCATAAAAGGAACACACTTGGCCTACACCGGCTCACGGCACCTGCTCCCTCCCTGGGGCTTCCCTTCCACGGACGGGACTTTCCCCGCTCAAGTCCAGTTCGGAACTGCCCCCCCCCCCCCCCCCCCCCCCCAGCGGAAGGCTGTAAGAGGCATGCTGCGTTCCAGGTTGGGCCCAGCCCCAGGCCCAGCACTAGACAAGCTCCTCCCCACTCCCGCCCACTCGGCCTCCACCACACACAGTGACACCGCCACCAGCTGCAAAAATGGCGCGGGCAGTGGAGATACCCAGGTGCAACTGTGCGGAAGTTCTTACAAAAGAGGACAGCACCTCAGTGGCATCAGGCAAGTGGAATGGCAACCAGAGATGCTCTTCGCTATTTGGAGAGGCTCTGGCTCCCTCTGCCGGCCATTTCTGACAACAGCAGCCTGTGTGGGTCTGGCCCGCCCTGAGGCCACGACCCCCACCCGCACCCTGTCTGAGCCAAGGACTCTGCGACCCACACCTGAGCAGGACTCACTCCAGCAGCATCATCTGAAGCCCGCACTCAGCCTCAGCTGCGAAGCATTTTCTTGTTGGCAATATGCAGCTTCCTGAGTTTCTGCTGTGTTCTAGAAGCTAACTCGAGGGTCTTGACCACCCATGTGCCCGTGATCTGTTGTGACATTTTGGGGGAACCTCGAACTCCCCTCATGGGAGCCGTTTCTCTAAGGAGCCTGCCAGACTGGCTGGCTTTCTGGGGTGCAGCCCTGAGCTTTTCTTGGAATCCTAAGGGGATATTTACCTCTTGCTGATGTTCATACAGAAACTTTTTTAAAAGAAACCAAAAGCGAGCATTTTGGACCAAGTTCTGTAGATGACTGTTCCTTCCAGATTCTCTTCCTGTTGCAGATTTGCTTGTGAGGGTAAAACAGGAGTCCACAGTACAGTGTGCCTTTGGTTTTATAGGTTCCACGAATCTTCTTGGTTTTGCAGAGTTCTCATGGCACCCAAGGGAAAGACCCCTATCGGGTAAATTGTACTTTGCACCCAAGGCTCTGGCAGTGATACTCACACCTCCTGTCCCCAGCCAATGGCTTCTGTGGCTTCACAGAGAAAGTTTTATCACTTGGTGATAGAAGTTTTATCACTTGGTTGGTGGAAGAGGCACAGAGTGTAGACACGGATGCTTATTTTAACTCCTTTCTCTCTTAAAGGCAAATAACCATCCTATATTACTTCCCCAACTAACTCCCAAACCTTCACCTTTGGGGAGGGATCAGTATCTGGACCATTTGTGAACTCTCTGGTCACCTTTCCTATAAAAACTGAACTAGGATGTGAGGGAGCCAGACTCCTCCCAACACACCTCGTCCCAGCGACCACAAGCACAGACCTCAGAGACCGGGGTGGAGGGTCCCCCCAGGGAGTCCCTGCAGTGGGCTCCCTTGCTCCTGTCCCAGCCCTGGCCCTGGAGGAGGACACACATGTCTGAAGTGACTGGTGGAGGCAGGGGTCTGGATTCGAGTGCCCTCCACACCCACAGCCGGCGACCCCCAGAGAGACCCAGACTGGTTCCACGGGGGCCTGCAGCTCCAAGCAGCTGCGCTGGGCTGTGCTCACGACATTCACCAGGAAGCCTCACAGGAATCAGGTTCGAGGTGGCTGGCTCTTGCTGGATGGCCATGCTCTCCGGGGAAGATCACCACCATGACGCGCCAGGAATCTGCTCCATGATATCTAGGTGGGGCCACATCGCCGATAACCCCCGACATTTTATTTAGGACAGGTACCTGGGAGACATCTCTCGTCCTGCTTTGCCCACAGGGTGGGTCTTCGGAAGCCAACGACCACTGAGCCACAAGGACACCTGGCAGCGATCGCACACCACCGTCTCCCCGAATCTCATTGCCAGCCCTCAGGCAGACAGACCCCTCGGGTGCAGCGGGACACCGGTGCATGTGCACACGTGCCACCTGAGAGTCTAGGAGGTAGAAGAAGCTGAGTGTTCAGCTGCCCCCGCCAACAGGGCCAAGAGCTTCCATAGCAGAAGACCTCCATCGCACCTCCACCTGTCGGCTCAGACAGAAGGCAGCTGGAAGGCTTCCGGTGTGGCAGGCAGCCCCACCCACTTCCTGCAGGGGACTCAGTGCCACCTGCCCTCCCAGGGAGGGGGCACCCACACACAGAACTAGGAGGGGAAGAGCTCAGGTATGTGGATGTTCATCGGGGGTCCACTAGGGTCCCTGAGTCCCCCGGCTTGGAGGGTGCAGGAGCCTTGGGTGGGCCCGCCGGGCTCTCTGCAGGAGCCTGGGGAGGGCAGCAGCAGCAGCAGAGAGAGAGGAGCCGAGTCCGGACAGCGCGGGTGCAGAGGACGAACATGATGCAGTTGGCACCTCCCTGAAATGTGTTCCCGATGCCCTGTCCGGAAGGAGAGCAGAGGAATGAGTGCCAGGGCTGCAGCGGGTCTTGCACGCACGGGCCAGGAGGCTGGCAAGTGCTGCGGGCCCCAGGACCTTGCCCTCCACCCCGGGGGCTAGTCTGTGGTGGCCCTGCCATGTGGGCCTTTAGCAGAGCTCAGGGCAGGTCTGAATGTGCAGACGTGGCCCAGACCTGTCTTCTGGTCTTGAGGGTTGGGAAGGACCCAGGATCAGTCCACCCTTCTGGGCCCACCCCTAGGCCGATGGACAGCACCTGGACATGCCCAGGGCTGCATGAGAGCCACATGGACTTTCCACCTTCTCTCTCGAAGCCTCCCCGTCTCAGGCAGGAAGGAAGGCATGGTGGCGCTGAGCCCCTGCCAGCCCTGTGTCAGCTGATGCGTTGGGATGTGCCTACTCTGCGGGGGGAAAGCCATCTGACCCTCCACCGGGACAGTGGGGCCAGGGAGGGCAGACCTCCCTACGTACATGCAGAACGACCAGCACCGGGGTCTGCACGGCCGGGGAGCCACAGAGGGTCAGGATGAATCGCACGGTGCTCCAGACCCGGAGGCAGATGAAGATGACCGGGATGAGGACCAGCTTCTTATCGGCCATGGAGCTGTGGTGCTGGAGCCGGTGGGCCTCGGACAGGATGGGCCGGTACTCGGAGAGCGCCTCGTGCTGCACAGGGCACACCGGGAGCAGACGTGAGCCGGCCGGGCTGCCCGCCGCTGCCCACGGACGCCCGTCTTCCCAGGGACTCGGACTCTCGGGAGAAGGAAGCAGAGGCGTGCACTGCCTCCCCACCACCCCCGCACACTGGAGGCCCGGGCTCCTGTCTCCAGCCTGGATCCTTCTCCTGAACTCCTGTCTCCTCCATCCACAGCCTGGGCCGCATCTCCACGTGCCGCCCACAACACGCCTGGAAACCGAACACCTGCTCTCAACGTGGAGCCCACCCGCGCCTCCCCACCTCAGCTAACGGAAGTGCCATCCTTCCAGGTGCCTGGGCCGAAATCTGGGTGTCGTCTTTGATTCCCCTCTTCTGTTACAGCCCTCCTCCCGTCCGTGGGCAAGTTCCGGGGGCTCTACCTTCAGAGGAGTCCCAGGATCTGAAACTTCTGTCCACTGCCACCAGCGTGGCCCAAGCCCCCATCGCAACTTCTCTGGGGAGCCGCTGCCACCTCTGCAGGTCTCTCTCCGTCACCCTTACCATCCGACCCTCCCACTTCCCCGCTATGACCTTATTCTCGGCACAGAAGCAGCACCGTTGCTTGAAAACCTAAGTCAGATCCCGCCAGGCTCCCAAAGCTCTTGGTGGCTCCATTTCCCAAGGTCCTTAACAAGCTCTCCAGCCCCAGGCGACCTCTGACCTCACTCCGACTACTCGCCCCTCATTTACTCCACTGCAGCGGCACAGGTCTCCTTGTTATTCCCCAAACATGCCAAGCACGCCCCGTCCCGGGGCTGTGCACCCGCTGTCCCCTCTCCTGGGAGGCTCCTCCCCACCCATCTAGGTGCCTCATTCCCTCGCCACCTTCCAGGTTTTGCTCCCAGGTCACCTTCTGAGTAAGACGCATCTGATGACCTCACTGAATTGCAAAGGTGTTTCCTGTGCAGCCCCATCCTGCAGCCAGCTCTTTACTTTGGTCTGTTTTTCACGGCTCGGTTCACCCTCCTTCCTAGAGGTCATCCCCCCTTGTTCAGCTGGCCGACTGCTTAGGATGGCCCCTAACCCCCAGAATCAAGCTCCCCAGACCCTGCCCTACAGGAGGAGCTCACAGGAGGGGCTCCCCTGAAAGCTGAGGCACCAAGAAGAGGTGAGGAAGCACCAGCTTTGGCTCCTCTGCCCCTGGGAACACCCTTCAGTGAGAAGAGGGAGAGACTCCACTTCCAGATCACAGCGGAATTTGTAAAAATAGAACAAACTTCTCACAACAAAAGATGCGTTTCTGGAGCCTGGCCCTGAGCTGGGGAGACTGCAGGTCTAGGTGAGAGGCGGAGACACACATCTCGGCATCTCTGGACACCGGAGCTGCTGCAACTCCCCTGCTCAGACCACCTGCCTCCTCTTCGGCAGCAGCCCCTTCCAGAACCGAGCCACCGAGGGCAGAGCCCGTCTGCTCCTTCAGCTCCTGTATTTGTAGCTCTTCGTCTTAGCTAGAGGCCAGGAACAACTCCTACCAACACCTCCCCGCCCACCATTCTCCTGTTTTTAGAAACATTTGTGGAGTGGTGGGCCCACCCTCATATGTGGGGGATCGGGCCTAGGCCCCGGCTTCTGCCCATTACAGAAAGGGCAGGGAGGAAGGACAGACACAAAAGGGCAGCTCCAGAGGGGCTGCTGGGCAGAGCCTGGAGGAGCTCAGGGAGCCCGGAACCTCTCAGGGCAGTGGAAAGGAGGGGGAGGAGGAGGAGAAAAGGGCACCGCCTGGCCCAGGCAAGAAGACAGAGAAGGATTCAGACCAGCTGGCGTCTCTGCAGCTGAGCAGAGGGGCCTCAGGGAGCGGTGAGGGTCAGTTCAGTTCTGAGTAAAACAAGAACCAGAAGTCTCGACTCGGGTGGGAGTGCAAGGTGGGGATCAGGTGTCACCGACAGCTGCTGGGAGCACCCTGCAAACTCCGAAATGGCTGCTGAGCCAGCAGCCTGCCGTGAACGACAGGGACGCCTCGCCTGCAGTTTCAGCCTTGAAAACTCAGGGCACTGCACCAGCGACCCTGCCCAACCAGCCTGGAAGTCCACGCTCAGAGTTCCAAGAGAACCCATCTTACGGCTCCAGCCCTGGTCACCTTTTATCTTTTATTATATTTACTTAGACTTCCACCTCTCCTAAGACAGGACCCCTCCCCAGTCTGAGTCCCCAGGATGAACTCCCACTGCCACACAGCGCTTCTGCATGTAGTAGATGCTCAATAAAAATGTACTGAATGAGTGGCGGAGTGGAGGGAGGGGTGGGCGGGTTACCATGAGGCTTTTTGGGTAGCAGCGTGCCGTGGCCAGGAGGAAGCCCGAACTTTACATCTGCAGAACTAACCGTTAAGAACAAGGAACAGTTGGTCAGACTGTCAGAGAAAGACCATTCTTCCCTAGGACCTCGGGCCAGCTGGCCCCGCCTGTTGGTGTAGCAATCCCTGAGTGCCTGGGAAGTCTACCACTTGTGATATAATTTTAATCACCAACAATAATAAGGTGAGTTATTGTATCAGTGATGGGGAGATTCATGGCCTCCCTTCCCAGCTCTATTTATACTTGGATACTGCTCACCTCTCGTAAATTCCTGTGGTGGGTGGGGTGAGTTGAGCCACTGCTACAGTCTTTCCAGAAGGGGGCAGTAGAGGGCTGTGGCTGAGCACACAGGCTGACGCCCTCTTCTTGAAAGCAGAGCTGGTTTGGGGAGCCCTTAACCCCTATAAGACCCCCCTCTTTATCATCCACAAAGCAGGAGACACAGGACCCACTCCCAGCAGGGCTGTGGAGTCAGCAAACCAGACAGCCCCTGATGCGTGTAATGCATGGTGCCTGATGCTCACTCAGCAAGCCCTCCATTACTAGTTCTGTCCCAAAGGCAGCCAAGCCCCAGGCCAGGACTTGGGCAAGCCCACAGGGGGCACAGCGGCCACGGAGCCTTGGGCTGGGGCCTGGGGGGAGGGGGGCGGCCGTGGGCACCTACCGCCCTGTTGATGTGCTTCCTGATGAGGAGGTACAGCACGGGCAGTGTGACGTAGGCCAGCATCTCCCACAGCTTCCCGGTCAGCAGCATCCACAGAACATGGTCCTCCGCCTCCAGGTCGATCCAGCACCAGCCCACGGACACGTCCGAGGAGTCGTAACCAATCTTCTTTAGAATGACAGCTGCCACGGTGATGGTCAGCGGAACCCCCCAGCTGAGGGACAGGAGCAAACAGACACCGAGGTCAGGCCCTGGCCCCCAGCAGAGCCAGCAAGGGTGAAAAAGCTGGGGTGCCCTTCAGACAAGGAGAGCCACACCTCCAAGTGTCCTGGAGAAAGGAGGGGCGGGAGTCCTCAAGGCCCCAGCACCGCCAAGCCCAGCTGCCCAGCAGCTGCCCCCTGACCTGCCTGGGTCGAGGGGTGCACACTGGTGGCCTGGGGTGGCCGGTGCAGGGAGGTCCTCGCTCCCTGTACCTGCAGCAGGATCTGGAAGGGGGACGGGCTTTGGGCAGACACACCTCCCAGGGCCTGAGACCTCCACTCTGGGGGAAGGGGCAATGCCCTAGCAAGGGGCCTCTAACGCAGAAAGCCCAGGGCAGCGCCAGGCTCACCTTCCTGCGGCTTCATCACTGTCCCCAGGGCAGCCCAGCGAGGACGAGGCCCGAGCCCCGAGGCCCTTTCCCAGGGGTCCCCATTCCAGGTCCTCAGCGTCCACTCCCCCAACAGGGGCAGCAGGATGGAGCCCACAAAAGTCAAAGGGTTGTGAGAAAGGCACCAAGTTACACCCAGGAGTCTGTCCATTTTAAATGCCTGTTCTATACAAAGTCATTTATCTGCTAAGTTAACATACAGGGTGGGGCAAAAGTAAGTTTCCAGTTGTGAGTATGTGAAATACAGTTTATTCTTCTATTATTATTTATTAACTATTGTATTATCTTCCACACAAACAGCTGTAAGCCTCCTTTTGCCCCACCCTGTAAATTAGTGGCAAACTGTTTTGTGGTGACAAAGGGTTACCTTTTTAAAACTTGTACTATTCTGGGATTTTAGAACCACAGGTCACAACTATAAGCCCATGAGGGTGAGGGCCATGTTGGTTCACTATTGTCACTGGGTAGGGACAAAAGAAAAGCCTGCTGAATGAATGAATGAATGAACTTTGAGCCACGTGACTGAGAGGTTTCCCCAATTCACTTCATGCGTGCACATTATTGAAAAGGAAGGAAAAAGCTTTTAAAGTTGCTAAAACAGCAATTCTGAAGTTATACTTGTGGTTTCCCATCTGTTGTAGGAAGGGAAAAGTACCACGTATAGGGACACTCACTGCGAAGGAGGCTGGGCTGTGGTGGAGGGTCCCCACTCAGGCTAGGAAGAGAAAGAGAGGGGGTGCAGGACGAGGGCGTCCTGTGCCAAGATCCTTTCTGCTTGCTTGGCATCCTGACGGCCCTTACGGGAGGCCTGGGGACCCCACGGCGACAGACAAATTCTGAGACTTCAGCTGTGTCTGACTAAAGCTACAAAGGACTGTGTTTGCCCTGGATGCCTGCGGTGGCCAGAGTGGAGGGCATGCGGGGAATTCCCAGAAAGAAGACCAAAGAGGCAGAAGGGTGGCTTGGAAAGGGTTAAGGACGTGGGCTGATCAATCAGAGCTGTTGTTTCAACTTGAGCACAGATGGCAGCTACCTGGTCTGGAAGCTGTTTGGAAAGGTATTTCAGTGGGAGGCGGTGACACAGGTAAGGTTGGGAAGCAGTGGGAACGGCATGGGAGGGACCGTCTACTGACCCAGCAAAGCAGGCTCCCCCAGACTCGTAACTCATGGATGCGGGCAATGCTCAGCAACGGGCAGGCCAGAAAAATGAACTTGTACGCACGTGCGTGTGTGTAAATGTGCACATATAAGTTTATTGTAGATGTTACTGGTATAAAAGGCGTGGAGCCCCATTTATAAGGAACAATACACACAACTCCCAACTGAGAGGTTCCTGAGAGGTTCCGGGATGTCAATGTCACGTGGCCAGCTGAACCTCACAGCATGTTTTTGAGGACTTCCGCTGACCTCTGGGGTACGCAGCCTCTCTATGGCTCCGGGCAGCAAAGAAAGCAGTTCCAGGATAGGAAGTTGGTCGATATTTTCACTTTTCTTTTTACTTAACCTTTCTTTTCCTTAACAAACTCCAAGAAAGTGAAATACGGAAAGCAGAAGGGACCCGATGATGCCGGAACCTCACTGGTTCGACGGAGACTCCAGCGACTTCTTAGCGGGATCAGATGATAATTTTCCAGCTCTACAAGAGTATTTCTCTCCTTTCCTTTTTTCCCAGCTCCGAGACCCTGCCTGTTCTCATCATCTCCTCCTGAAGTACTGGGTTTCCCACCTGCCCCAGCGTGACTGCCATCTCTGTTTAAGTTCAGAGACAAGTAACACATTTAAATTTAATCTTTACCTATCAACGTATTCTCCACCACTTTTCTAAGTCCAGATCAGGGGTCTAGCAAACGATGTCCTCAGGCCAAATCTGTTTTTTAAAATAAAGTTTGACTGCAACATAGCCACACTATTCCCGTACACAGTAGCTGTGGCCGCTGGCAGACAGCGCAGCCGAGCTGAGCTGTGCAACTGAGATCACGTGGCCTGTGAAACTGAAAATACTCACTCCCCGATCCTTTACAGGAAAAGTCTGCTGACCTCTGCCCTCCACATTCAACAAGCCAATAAATCAAGCCCTGATCTGTACTGTTTGCCAATTTCCAAGGTGTAAATATTCCTACCGAGGCCAAGTGCAAGCCACCACCAGTTCAGATGCAGAGCAGCACACCATTGGATAGGGTTTCTATCACACAGATCCAACAATGCAAAAACTTCGAGTGCACAGAACACGGTAAAATGCAGCAAAATAATCAAGATGTAATCAAATTTTGACTATTGTTATGACTTTTTAATATAGGAGGGGGGACCCCCCCCCAAAACCAAGATTATCTTCTGGAGGGCAAGACTCTTGTAGTACAGGCTTCTCTCACTAGGTGAGTGTTCTAGGAACTCATCTGTAACAGTGTGTCAGCTGGTGTTGTTGTGAGAGGTTGTGTTCAGCTTCAGTGAATTTTTTTTTGAAGACTCTTTCAATGTCAACACCATGCTGAGTGTTTAGCAGTTTTTGGCCAGAAACAGCATGACCCGCATGCCCCGCCCTCCCTATTCATCCGATGAAAAAAACGTCCTCAAAGGGAAATGTTTGCTGATGTGGAAGAGGTGAAATGAAAATCATCAGAAGCACTAAAAGGCATCAAAATAGAATTCAAAAACCGTTTTGGGCAGTGGAAAAAATGTCTCGATAGATGTACTGCATCAAAGGGAGAGTATTTTGATGATGACTGAAGTTTAAACATGTAAGAATAAATACACAATTTTTTATAAATAGATTCCACTTTGGGGGAATTTACTAATAATAATTTCTAATAGTTAATTAATAATAATTTTCTAACACTGGAAAATTATCTGATGCCACAAAGAAGTTGCTTAAATTCACTTAATTTTAAGTCTGTATACTCTAGTTTTTAATAATGGCTGTATTTAACAATCGGCTCACAAAATGCCCTAAAATCGAACCATGGAGTCCAGCAGCTGGCTGCAGGACACCCAAAGTGGGCAGAAAAGGCAAAGGACGGGGAGCTGAAGAGGCCCCCAGTTCTCCACCCATAGAGGGAGGAGAAAGTGGCACTTCGGGGAACCTCCGATAAGCCCCGCTGTTCCCAGGCCGAGGGGCCACCCTGAGCTGTAGGTGGCGTGACTCCGGGAGGCACTCCACGCAGACATGTGCGATGTAATTCCTGCTTTCTAGAAAAGTACACTTCCGATTTCTTACCTGTACCAACTAACAGTTCTCTATTCCCCCACAAAAAAGTCATCAACCAAAAACTAAACACCACCAGGACAAGTGAGGTACCGCTTAAAAACAGCACCCGTGAAGACGACCAAGGGCTTTCTTTAGCTGGCTTTGACCTAGAAACGTGTGCGGTCAGAGAAGCTGCCCTGTTGCCCAGACATGGGCGGCCCAGACGGCCAGCGAACTGTCCTGCCACTGTGTGGACACCGTGACCCACATCGACACTCCAGGTGTGAAGCTGGCACCAGAGCCAGGCCATAAGGAGAAGTTGGGCCTTGAGTGAGTCTCAAACGTTTAAAGATGCTTGTCAAGGTCACAGGGCCATGCGCAGGGGATGCAGTGAAAGGCACGGGGGACAGGGAGGGGACATGGCTAAAGCAGGTGAATAACACCGCCCCTTCTCTCCAAAGCCCTGACTCTGAGGCTTTGGGGAAAGAGAACTGGGGTCCCCTGGATGGAAGGAGCCTGAAGACCTCACCCGCTGCGCAGAATCCCCCACGTGCCTGGGCCCCAGCTCTCACCTGCGTTTGCCTGGAAACTGAGGTCAGAGTCCGAGTTAGTATCCTCCACCCTCAGAGGCTGCCACTGCCAAGAGCTGTGTGCCCCCCCCCCGCCGCACCCCTGTCTCATAGGCTGAAGCCCAAAATAAGCCCCAGGGCTTCAGGAGCTGACTGCGTTTGGAGATGGGGTCTTTGAGGAGCTGATAAGGTAAAAGGGGGTCACTAGGATGGGCCCCACTCCAATCTGACCGGTGTCCTTCCGAGAAGAGGAGATGAGGATGAGCAGACGACGGCAGAGACGAGCAGGTGAAGACTCAGGCTGCGGACAGGCCTCTGCGAGCCAAGGAGCGAGGCCTCCGAGGAAAACCCCGCCCCCCCTTCTCGCCTCCGGGACTGTGGGAGAACCACGAGTTCCTGTCTGACCCACCTTGGCTGGGGCCCTTTGTCAGGTACGACCCAGGACATGGGCACACGGGTTTTCTGCAACCTGCGGGGCAGAGGGACTGGCTCTGGGCAGACGTCCTACCCTGGCTCCGAGGCATGCCACCCCCCCAGGGGGAGGGGCAGATGGGAAACACCCCACCCCCACCACACCAGCCGGCAGAGCTGGGAGGGAGGGGCGGGTTGACCAAAGGCATTCTGATCTGTCACGAGGAGCTTAGCTCTTCTTAGAACTGGGGTCCTTTTTGCTTCCAAGTCCCCTCCAGGAAAGTGGAACTAGACTAGCCAGGTGGGGAGTGAGCCATCTCCCTAGGTCGCTGGCATCTGTCAGCTGACCTCCAACAGGCGCCTGTCCCCAGAACAGCGGGTGCTCTGGGCTTCCCTCAGAGTTCCCAGCTTCCCCCAGGGTCGGGGCGGGGGTGGGGGGGGAACACCTGTGATGTCAGAGAGCCACTTCCCACTTCCCACTTCCCACGCAAGTGGGAACACCTACCCCCGCTACCCATGCATGAAGGGTCAGCCGGCCAGGGGATCAAGGCTGCTCACTGGTTCGCCCCCACTGTTGGGCTCCCACACCACTCCCTCTCCCCAAACCTCACCCTCCCTACAGATCTTGTAGGGGGTGGGGGAGGGGGCTTGGCCGGGGAAGCAACCCAGGGGTCTTCTGCCCCTTCTGTAGGTTAAGCAACGGTGCCCGTCTGGGTGCCTTGTAGCCTAGGGAAAGCCTCGAATGTCAACATAACAAAAAACCGCTTTGAGGACAAAACTGTCAGGCAACAATGTGCCAATTTAGAAAGTTCCCAGAAGAGGGACGGAGGCCCCAGGGAAACGCAGCTGCAGCCAGATGGGCCTGGTGAGAGGAATCACAAGGGCCACTCGGCCTCTAGGTCTCCCCCCCGAACAATGGGCCCTAATTGTTCAGTGAGGGGCAGAGGAGCAGGACGTGGGAGAAGTTCAGGGAGTCAGCCACTGGCCAGGCCGCCACGAGGTCACTCCGCAGCTGTGGCTGCGGCAGGGGGGAGGGGTGCCCAAAGGAACTTTTAAACATACCCCCGGCACCATCGTCAGCAGCCCTGGTGCTGGTGGGCACCGAGAACCCATCCTGCGGCGCTCAGAGGTGCTTCCTCCCACCAGGGTCCCGCCCAGGGAAGGACGGGCAGGTCGACCCTTGCCCCATGAAGGGGGGGGCAGCCTCTGCTCCCACAGCCCCACTGTGGACCGCCCATGGACACACAGAGACACCGCAGGGGACTATGTGCCACACAGCAGTGTCCTCTGGGAACGTTTCGGACGTAATAAAAAAGGCAGTTCAGTTCTTGTTATTTTGGGGTGTGCTGGCTGACATGGGGTGCTGTTCACGGAGCCCCTGCCTCCATCCCTCATTCAGACACTGCCTGCTTGTGGCCCTGTCCCTGGGCCCCAAGCAGTGAGCAGGTTTCCAGTTAGAGAGCCCAGAGGGCCTTCCGCCCAGGGTCACATTTCCCCTTTTCTCCGATGAGAACTTCCCACTCCCCCACAGCAGAGTTGTTGGTTTTTTATGGTGACCTCGGGGTGCTGCAGGCTCCTTCCTCCTCCAGAACCCCAAGCAAGTCCCAGGGCCTGGGCCAGGGTACAGAGCCCACCCCTGCCTGGGGTTATGCCCGCACCCACTCAAAACTCGCTGGAGCCAGCAGTCCTAAGACTGCCTGCCGGACATGGCCAGCTTGGCTGGGACCTTGTGCTGTCATCCAGGTGAGACGAGGTGCCCCCAGCCCGACTTTCCCTCAGGCTCATGGGACACGTGGGGTGATGCCTGACCCAGCGATGGCCTGGAGGCCCCGGGAGCTTGCACTTGGGGGGACGGTTCCCTGACCTGGCCTAACCCAGCTCTGGCTTTGCTCAGAGCAGCCCACCACCTTGTGGGGGAGGAGGGGCTGCCAATGGCTCAGGGTGGCTCCACGCCACCTGGGCTTACCTTAAGGGAAGGGAACTGACCCACATGGAAGCTCCGGGCCTGAGCTCCCCAGCACCTTCTCGGGTGAGCACCCTAGTGGGTGGCCACCGACACACACCCACAACTGGGTGTGTGTCGTGAACTGGGTCCGTAGGTGAACTACAGACGTCTTACCAGGCCCCCCCTCAACGGAGACGAAAGGGATACAACACAGGGCTGTCCTTGAACACCGAGATTCTCACACAAGCAGGAAATTCACTCCACGGACCTGTCAACAGGCACTGAATGTCTGAGGAGTACCGGCGTTTATCTCAACAAGACACTCGCTCATCATGAAAGGAAAACAGTAACTTCTGCGGAGAACTGGCCAATAACCCCTCGGCCCAGCGATCAGAGGAACGTCAACAGGAATGGAACAAATCAAAGCCACCGAGAGGAAGCCGAGAGAACAGGCCTCTGCGAGATTCCTGCCAACGGCGCAGAATCTGAACCCACCCGTGAGGCAGTGCTAGGCAACCAAGCAGGGGGCCATGCCACTGCATAACGCCCCGCACTCTTCCTGAGAGTCACTGTCGGGAGACACTGGGAAAGGCGGAAGAACGTTCCGGACACAGGGAGCAGAGAGAGGCTGGAGGCTGAGCCAACACATAAGCCAAGGCTTTCCTTCGCTATCAGGACGTTATCACAAGACCAGCAAAGTCTCAGTGAGGTCCACTGCGCGTCTGCTAACAGCACTGCTACCAGGTAACCCCTGCCTCCGCAAGGCCCACGTGCTTCCGGACAGACTGTTCTCGTCTTTGGGAAACACACGCTTGGGGTCCACAGGCCCGCAACTGCCTTACTCTCAAATGGTTCCGGAAAAAATAGCTAGAGAGAACAAAGGTAACATGAGTAATTATTAATAACTTGGACAGTCTGGGAAGTTAAAAATAAATCATTGTCAACTTATATCTCAATTTAAAAAGTCACTGCCAAGGCCAAGAGACAAGATGGAACCATAAAAGGAGTGAGCTTGGAGTTCTAACCCGGAGCCTCCCACTCTCTGGCCTCGGGCAGGTCTTGGCAACTGTAACTGGAGGGTGATCATCCTGTCCCTTCCTTCGCTGGCGACCAGGGAGCTAAGGAACAGGACAGCATTTTGCAAGAGCTCAGATGCAGCTCACGAGAGATACAATTTCCCTGAGGATAATAAAGTCAAAACTGCCCTGCCCAGGCCGGGTAGCTCAGTTGGTTAGAGCTTCATTCATCCCCCTACACAAAAGTTGTTGGTTTAGTTCTCAGTCATTCTTCATATAAGAATCAACCAAAGAATGCAAAAATAAGTGGAACAGCACATCGATGCTACCCTCCTTTCCTCTGTCTCTAAAATCAATAAAAAAAAAAAAAAGTAATAAAAGTCTAAGCTGCCCTCCTTCTCCATGAGAAAAAAAAAAAGAAGTCTTTCTGCAACGGCTGCCATGATGGGACCCTCGGAGGGAGCAGCTTGCGGGAGGCTGTGTGTGGGGTGGACCCCCTCCAGCCTCCTGCTGCACACGGTTGCAGTCAATTTCACAGATGCTATTTCCATTCAACATTGTATCCTGCCATCAGCAAGATGATGTACGGAGTTCACAGACAGTACTGGCTGCGTGGCGTTTCTGGCGGGGCTGTGGTCCATAGCCCACTGTTCCCTATTTTGTGGACACGGAGCCTGCTTTCAAACTCTCGCCGTGGTAACAGTGCCTCACGGACTCCTTCGCACATATGGCTTTGCATGCGTTTTGGATGACCTCCTTAGACGAGGTCTCTATCAATAAGACCACTGGGTCAAGGGGTATGAACCAAATATTTTCCACACGGGTTATTCTAAATTACATAGCCAAGAATAATGTAGGAAAACACCAGTTTCTTTGGCATTTATCACGTTCTTATTCTGCCTTACTTTTTCCCTTAATTTAATGAGGAAATGATACCTCAATGTTGGAACTTGCATTGTTTTGAGTACTAATGGGGGCAAACTTTTTTTCCATATGTATTTTCCAACTTTTACTGCTTTGTCTGAACGCGGCCTTGGTTCACTCACCAGGATATTTGTCAGTTTAAAAAAAAATCAATTCCTAAAAACTCTTCACGGAATACAGATACAACCTTTTGTGGAGTCATATGGCAAAATACTTTCCAAGACTCGAAGGTTTGAAGAAGTGGGCTGACCTGCAGTCGTTTGAAAGGGTGACAAGGCGTGACTGTCTAGCCTACGTCTAAGGATGAGACTTCTCACAGGGACAGGCACGTCAGCAACAATAAACTGATTCTCCAGAGATGGACAGTGGAGGGTGCTTAGTGAGGTTATTAGCGACACAGTCTGGGAGCACCTAGGTCAGCAGATGAAGCTGCTCCACAGGTCTTACCCATTCTTTTGGTCTAGTAAAATGTGAGCGCTAACTTCTGAAAGGGAATAAGTCGTCAAAGTCCCTTTCTAGCTCAGGCACAGGTATTTTTTTCTTTTAAGAAGCAGGTGGATCTCATTCAACACATAAAATGAATAATTTACATTTTTTACGGCCAGCAGGGGGCATTCAGACTTGCTTAGGAGGCCTTTCCTGAACAATAGCAGAAGGTCCCCTCCCTGGGAGGTGAACAGAAAGAACTCCCAACTCCGGTTTCTTAGGAAAGTTGTCGTTTCTACAGGAGCTGCACCAGGTTTATCTTCATCACTTACGACATATATTGGATTCAATATTTTAAAAAAGGGCGGGGAAAGAGAAGAGGTTCTTGCAAAGAAAGTCTCAGGCACCTTCTCAAATACACGTAGACACTGCCCACACCCAAGCAGCCTGACGAGGACCAGGTCTTGGAAGTGGACACAGACAGAGGTCAGGGGGAAGGCTCCGAGGGGAGGAGAGGCACCTGCACTTTCTGTGGGTCCCTGCAGCATCCAGGGCACTGTCAGAACAGCTCGCTTCAAATCCCACTTGAATGGCTGAGAATCCGGCCGCTGAGTTTCCCAGGGACCAGCTGGCCCCCGGCCAACAGCTCTGAGAAGAGGTCAAGTGACTCTTGCAATCTCGTGACCTCACTGTTGTGACATCCAAGTGACCTGTCTCTACTAAAGTGCTGACTGTCCTCGGGCTTTGGAAGGCACTCAAGCATGTCAGAGAGAGGGCCTATAATTAGGACAGTATTAGGTGCTCTTATCTGGGGAGGGAGAAAAGGGAACGCACCCTGCGAGATTCTGGCCCCGGTTCAACACAGGACAGAGCCAAATGCCTGAATCTTGAAACCACACCCGGAAGGGGTCAACCCTCTTCCTCAGGGGAGGGGTAGTTGATACGAGGCTTCGACCTCAGGGCAGGGCAAGCCTTTTGTTTTCCCTGTTCTTGGATATTCCAGGCAGCCGGTAGCCCTCATCCAGAGCAGCCTCTGCCATGACCTCACCCTCAGAGTTGCTCAACTCTAGAAAGCTAAGATCATCTAGAACACAGACAACAAGAGACAGAGGGCTGAAGTCTAGAGGTGAGCAAAGAGAAAATGGAGAAGACCGCCTTTTGTACCTTTCACAGCCGAGGCACTGCATTTGGCAGAGGGCTGGATAAACCGGGAGCACGGGAGTGGCTGCGTGCACCACACCTGTGGCGTGGGGTGCGGGTGGTGGCGTGGGGTTGGGAGCTGCCAGGCTCTTCAACCTGGGGCAGCCACCTGACTCATCTCCCCAGCCTGGGATCCAGGTGCTTCCCCGTCTGGGTGGCACAGAGGGCCAGGACAAAGTGAAGTTGGGGCCAGAGAACCCAGAGAGTCTAAGATCTCCAGGTGCATCTAAGCTACCAGGGCCAAGCTCTAAGGGAGAGTTCTGGCCCTCCTCCCTCCGGGAGTGAGCTGAGGCTCCCACCTCGTGGAGGCTCTGGTCAGGGCAAGCAAACAGAGGCTCCCTCTGCAGTGATGCTCAGGACAGGCCCACCTCTGGGGCAAGCCTGACATGGTCTTGCCGACCCTGGAGAGTGAGCAGACACTGTCTGCCGGGCTCTCAGCCAGGGATCCAACCAAGAGGTGGGCACCAGACGGGCGCGAGAGCCACAGGGGCAGCAGGCAGGGCCCAGGCGAGAGGGCAGGGCGGGGAGGGGGTCTGCAGGGAAGTCAGCGCCGCAGCCACCCACCTGACCACGTGGAAGGCCCAGAACAGGAGTCCAGCCCGGTGTCCACGCGTGGCACGGACGATGCTGAGGTACAAGTAGAGGGCGATGTCCACGGTCCAGAAGAAAGAGCTAGTGTTGGCGAAGGTAGAGAGCGCGCCCTGCAGCACGCAATCCCACGAGGGGCCCGAGAAGTCCTGGAGCACCCCATAGAAGTAGGAGACAGCCGACAGCAGGTCGGCCAGCGACAGGAAGAGCAGCAGGCGCCGCGCTGGGCTGCGCAGGTCGGGCCACAGAGCGTGCGTGGCCACCAGCAAGCCCGAGCCGAGCGCGGAGAGCACGCAGGACAGCAGCACCACGGCGCGTTCCGACGGCACCAGCTCCGTGGGCGGCGCGGGCGGCGGCATGGCTGGGGGACGAAGGGCCGGGCTGGGGCCGAAGAGCGCGGGCGCCGCTCGGACAGAAGTAGGACCGCCCGTGCGGCCGCTGCCGCCGCCGGCTAAGACTCCACAGCGAAGCGCCCACGCGGGCGTCCGGGGCCCTCCCAGGCGGGGGAGCATCGGCCCCTGGCCCCGCCCGCGCCGCAGGCCTGGGCTCCAGGCACCGCCCACGGCCTCACACCACGCCCCTGCGCCCTCCGCGTCCCATCTGCGACTCCTGGCCCCGCCCCTAGCCCCGCCCACATGCCCGGGAAAGACCTCGCGCCACGCCCCCACCCCTGCCCTCCACGCTTCATCCCGGGCCCCAGCGTCCGTCCAGTCCGCGCTCCGGCTTCAGATCTGGAGCCCCGCCTGCCCGCGGGGGCTACCCCTATCCTCGCGGGGGGGGGGGGGGCTCGGACGTCGGCCCTGGGGAGCGCTTTCGGGGTCAATATTAACTTGCGAGTGTGCGTGTGTGTTGGGTGGGGGTGGGGTGTCCTTAACGCTGGTGACAAAAACCACTCTGGACCTGTGGTCCTCCTCCCCTAACCAGAGGGACAGTGTTCGCAGGCCCGGAAGGGGGTGTTGACAAGTTTTCTTATAATGAGCACACTACTGCAAAAAATTCAGCCTTATTGGGTGTACTTTTTTATTTTATTTTTAATTTTTGTTTTTTGGGGGAGGGTGTACTTCTTTTAAAGAAACAGTTCCGATTTATCGGTTTTGTCCATTTCTTGCTTTTGTGACGTCATTTACATACCAGAAAAGCGGCACTTGTAAGTGTACAATTCAGTAGTTTTTATACCTTCGCAGACAGGGTGCTTGGAGAATTCAGCAGCGCAGCCGTCGCCCCCCAAATGGTCGCCCCCCCTCCCCCTGTTAGTGGTCGCTACCCGTTTTTCCCCACCCCAGCTCTCTGCGACCACCGACCCGCCTTGTGCGTCTGGTTCGCCCACTCCGAGCAGTTCCCGCAGACGAACCAGCCTCTGTCCCCCACCGTGTCCTCAAGGCTCATCTGCTTTGTAGCTCGTGGCAGCGCTTCATCCCTTTTCACTGCCAAGCGACGCTGCCTCGGACGGACAGGCTGCGTTTGTTCTTCCGTTCGTCGGTTGATGGACCATTTATTCCCATTCCCAGTTTTTGGCTATTATGAATAATACTGCTGTGAACACTCGTGTACAGGTTTTTGTGTGGACGTATGTGTTCAGTTGTCTTGGAGTGAAATTGCTGGGTCATAGGGTTGCTCAGTGTTTAACTGGGTATGTCTGCACCGTTTTATACGACTACAGCGGTGTGTGAGAAATCCGGTAGTTTCTTTCCTAACACTTCATTCCTAACACTTCACTATCTGCTTTTTGGTTCCCACCATCCTGGTGGGTGTGAGGTGCTGTCTCATTGTGGTTTTGATTTGCATCTAGAAAGGTGTGGGACACCTTGTCTTGTGCTTATTGGCCATTTGCATATCCTCTTTGAAGAAAAGTCCATTCAGTTCTCTTGCCTATTTTTTGAGTTTGTCCTTTCGTTACTGAGTGGTAAGAGTTCCTTATATATTCTGAATACTAGAAAAATTTCCAGATTAATTTACAATTTTTTTCTCCCATTCTGTAGTTTATCTTTTCACTTCCTTTTTTAAGTTTTTTTTTTTCCTAGAGAGAGGGAAACATCCATATGTGGTTGCCTCTCACACGCCCCCTACTGGGGACTTCGACCACAACCCAGGCACATGCCCTGACTGGGAATTGAACTGGTGACTCTTGGGTCCACAGGCTGACACTCAATCCACTGAGCCACACCAGCCAGAGCTCTTCTCACTTTCTTGTGTCCTTTGAAGCACAGATGTTTTCATTTTTGTCCATGTCCATATCACCTGCTTTTTTTCTTCGGCTGCCGGGCTTTTGCTGTCCCATCTAAGAAACCATTGCCTAATCCAGATCAGGACAACTCGTATCTATGTTTTCTTTCTTGCCTGTGTCTCACTGTTTGGGTTACTGTAACATTGTAATAAGTTTGGAAATCCAGGGCCAACACTGTTTCTCCTTTTCGGTATTGTTTTGGCTGTTTGGAGCCCCTGGCAATTCCTATCAATTTAATCAGCTTTTCCATTTCTGGAAAAAAAAAAAAGGCCTGATGGGATTCTGATAGAGATTGTAGAATTTGTAGATAAACTGGGGGAATAATGCTATCTTAATGACGTTAAATCTTGTCCCTGTGCATGGGACCACTTCTCACTTGAGTAAGTCATCTTTCATTTCTTTCAATGATGTTTTGTAGTATTTGGTATACATGAGATTTGACTTTGCATTTGGGCCATAAAAAGGCAGATTATCATAGGCATAGATTATCTTTTTGCACCTACCTTTCAAAAATCACTATTATGAAGTATGCATACTGTAAAATGCCTAAAATACAACTGCGCAATTTAATAAATAATTATAAAGCAAATACCCACCCAGAGCAAGAAATATTAATATGACCAGCATACAAGAAACCTCTCTCCAAACTTCTTTCTTCTTCCTCTGTCATTCTCTTGCTTTTTAAAAAACATTCATGCTTGCATTCCTTAACAAATAGTACAGTTTGCCTGCCATTGCAACTTCACATAGATGGAATCGTACTGTGTTACCTTTTGTGTCTCCAATTTTTTGCTCAATATTATTTTTGAGAGATTCATCTACGTTCTGGAGATGAATGAATTGCGGTTCGTTCATCATAGTTGCTGTACAGTTTTCCATTATATAGATAATATATTTTATCCAACCTGCTGTGTTGGATACATTTGGGTTGTTTCCAGGTTTCAGCTATTGTCGGCCATGCTGGAATGAGCATATTCTTTCTTAATCAGGAAAATAGTTGCTAAAAACAGTTCTCAGCGGCTCGAGCAAGTAGACCGTGAACTTGACCCTACAGGGACCCGAAGAGCAGCTGCCTTCTTTCCCGGTCACTTCCAGAAGCAGCTGACCTCCTCCTGAGCGGACCCCAGGCCGCAAACAGACCCCGGCTGCCGATGAAGCCTCTCAGCTTTTTATTGCAGTGGATAGTTTCAAGCTTGGATTGTGCAACCAGCCCTGGTCTTTGGAACATGGCTGGGCAAGAGCCTGGAATGGACTTCCTCCCCAGATCATAGTTATTTAATCCACGGGGTGTTTGGGGGAGAGAGAGGGACAGGAGAGCTCTTCTGGCAAGCCTCTCTGTGGGCAGATCAAGCCTGACTCTCTCCTGCTTTACTGAGATGAGAAAGCGCTTTGTCCACTTCCCCAGGTTAGCCGCTGCCTACTTTACAGGCAAGTTTGATCAGGAGATCGCTTGGTTTTCTTTGCACTGGAAAACAACATTCAAAGAACATCCCACTGCTAGGGGGAAAAAATGGGAAAGACGTGTGGCGATAGGGCTTCAAATCTCTTAGATCTGAGCTTGAAGTGAGCTTCCCACAGTCCGAGGCACCGGTGTTGCCCTGAGAGGCCCCGGCATTGAGCAAGAGGTAAGCCACCCGGTGTAGCCTCCACCAACCGGAGCCAGCGACTCCCAGCTTGTCCTCAGGGTTCCAGGGCTCTGCTTCTTCTGTTCCACGGGCTGCTGGTCCTCCAGGGAGGCCTGACCCACAACGGCAGACCCAGCGCTGCCTCCGACGGTGCCCACCCCATGGGGGACCCATGTGAAAGGCAATGGCCTGTTGGTGACATTTTCTAACTTCTGACCTCGTGGTGCCCCCTCTCCCTCCTTCTCTTTGGGGGAATTGGTTGGAAACTCACATGGAGTCTTCTTTGACTCTTGAGTTGTTTCTCTGGCTTCCACACCAAGCCAGCTGGCAATTGTCTCTTCCTCCATGTCCAACACCCAAAGGGGCCACGTCCAAGGTCCTGACACATTGTGACAGCCTTCCTTGCATCCAAGTTATCTGGCTGCAGACCTAGGGCCCAGACCCAGAGAGGCCCCGTAACCGGGACTGGTGGCCCTAGGAGCAGACTGGTTTGCTCTTTCCTCCCTCCCCCCACTGCAGAAGCTGGCACCAGGTTCCCCTCCTCTGACAATTGCAAAAGGGAGTCTCTAAATTGAAGGCTCCCCGAATGATTTTCTGAGCTCAACTCCAACCTGAGCAACGAGCCACGTATGTGATTCGTAAACCCAGCAGAGAAGAGGGGCTTACTTACCTCACGTGGTCGGCAGATGTGTGGACCGGCCACCTTTCTCATTTCCCTAGTTAAGGATGAGCATTGCCTGTCTTGCCCCTTCCTACCCAGGTGCCACGACAAGCAATGGCGTGGAAGGGGAGCCCAGCCCATGGGAGCCCCCCTCCCTATTCCCCCACCTCCAGCAACCCCAGAGAGGGGGGTGCAACCCCTGGGCATGCTCAGGTGACCATTGGGCCATGCAGATGAAAGCCCAGGCTAAGCCCGACCAGCTGCATTTCTGAAGGCAGGGGCCTCCTCCTCAAGAGGCACCGTCTGGTGGGAGTGTTTTCCTGTAAGAGAAGCCCTCGGGTCCCAGTGTGATGTGTTGAAACTCTCCCCAATCCCCTTGAGCCTTCCCCTTCCCCACCCCAGCTCTGCAGCCTTTGCCCCCAGCTCTCAGTGCACCTGGCTCTCCTGCCTGCAGAACCCGGCAGACTCGACTCGGTCAGATGGGCTCTGTCATTGCACCGGCTCCCAGGGCGGCCATGACACCGCGGATCCCAGCCACCTGGGGCAACTGAAGAGAAGCTAAGCCACTAGAGGGGAAGGCTGTTTTCCTCTGTATCTCTACTCAGAGACCCGCTTTGCAGGTAGGACCCGCTCAGAGTGCACTACTGCCCCCCCGAAAGATGTCTTGTGATGCAGTGGGAGAGCCAGGGTCTAGTCCTGCGTCTCTGTGCCAAGCGCACCTGGGGGCAGAATGCTAAAGACACCCCCAGCTCAAGATCCCTGTCCCCTGCTTATTTAGTCAAGCACTAATCTAAGAACTGCTGTGAGGGGGATCTTGAAGAAGTAATTAAAGGCCTGCTACACACTAAATGTTTGTGTTGTTTCCGCCACCACCCCCCATCAACTCAGTGAAGCCCCAGCCCCCAGTGTGAGGGTATTAGGAGGTGGGGCCTCTGGAAAGTACTCAGGGCTGGAAGAGGTCACGAGGATGGAGCCCTTACAAGGGGGTTGGTGCCTTTGGGAGAACAGGAAAAAACACCAGCGCTCCCTCCCTCTCGGCCAAGTGAGGACACAGCAACAAGGAGGCTGTCCACAAGCCGGGAAGTGGGACCTCCCGGGAACCTGGTCTCGGACTTGCCGTGATGCTGCTATAAACCCCTGCGCTGCTAATCTTATCAAAGTACAGCACATATACTTCTGCACCGTATATAACAATAGTGATGGTGAATAAGTATGTTTTGGGTTTAGATATTGACGACACCAGACTTTTCATTGTTATTTTAGAGTGCACACAGCTTTTACTTATACAAAAGTTAGCTGTAAAACACAGTGCGCGTGCTACGTGGCAGCAGCCTCATCCTTTCATCTTTACCGTGTCTGGATAGTATTAGTTTCTCTTGTGCTTGATTGGATCTCATGCCGTTTTGTAAACTGAGGGCATCCCTAGCGTGCAGTGTTTAGAGAGCCCACAGAGGGGCAGGGCGAGGTCCTGGGCCTTCCCACTCACTCACTCACTCACGGACTCACCTGGAGGGAGCTGCTTCCAGTCCTGCCGGCTCAGTTTGGGCTGAGTGCCCCATACAGGCGTTCTTGTTTTTAATCCCTTGTATCATTTTCTTTTTACGGCATGTGCAAAGGCCCTGGGGGGGAGGGTGGCCAGTGTGTTCAGGGAGCAGCAAGGTGCCACTGTGGCTGGAGCAGCATGGGAGAGGAGGGCAGAGAGGTGGGGAGGCCCCCTGAGGCCCCCAGTTAACTGGAGGACTTTAGCTTTTACTCAGACACAGGAGCCACTGGAGGGCTGAGCAGAAGTGATCTAGGAACTTCCTGTAAAGAATAAAGCTGCTTAGAGGCCTCTGCGTCATCTAAGTGAGGGGTCAGGGCTACATTCCAGAGGCAGAGATGATGAGATTTACTGAAGGGAGGGTCAGACGGCAGCTGAGCAAAGGAAGAGTCAGGAGGATTCTAGATTTCTAAGAGAAAGGACAGAGTTGCTGTCTGGTGGAGGGAACAGGTTTATGCGGAGGCAACCACAGGAGCTCAGTTCTGGGCTTTCGGGGGTTGGGACTTCTGGGGAGACCCTATCTGGAGACAAGAATTTGGAGGCACAAAGGTGGTGTTTCAGCCCTGATACCAAGTGTAGGGGAGACCTCAGCAAAGGCGGTCTGGGGCACTGCAGGGACTAGGGGTGGGGCAAGTCCGTGTGTCCAGACAGAATGACGTCTTTAAGCAGCGAGTCTGTTTTTTATATTGTGGTAAAACGTATAGAACATAAATATTGCCATCGTGACCATTTTAAGTATATCATTCAGTGGAATCCACAAGGTTGTGTAATCAATGCCACTGTTTCCAAAACCCTTCCTCACCCCAAACAGAAACTCCGAGCCCTTGAGCAATAACCCCCCACGGCCTCCTGTCCCGAGCCCCCAGCAACCACGGGTCGGCTTTCCGTCCTCGTGGCCGTGTCTGTTCTGACATTTCACACCTGTGAAATCAGACAATAGGTGGTATCTTGTGTCCAGCTCCTTTCACTTCCCTAGTGTGTCTAGGTTCATCCACGTTGCAATGTCTACAGGCGCTTTGCTTCCTTTTATGGCCAAACATCGTGCCCTCGAATGGACACTGTGCTCGCCCACTCGTCTGCTGGTGGGCACCTGGGCTGTCGCCACCTCTGGGCTATGGCGAATGATGCTGCTGTGAATAGCCAGTGACTCGTAACGGGGGGTTTGGAGAGAACGAGCACCCCTTCTTCCCAGAAGAGCGTGAGATCTCTTTTGCTTTATAACAAAGGGACTGTGGGCTAAAGGAGGTTGGAAACCCTGGCTTTAAAGCAAACAGGGTTAAAACTTTCAATAAGAGGAATTCTGTGTGGGTTATAGAGGAAACGTTACATATTACGTGACACATTCAGTCCGAACTGCTGAGGATTTCTCAGCGGGCTTTATCTGTTCTGTGTGTCGTCTCTCTCCTGTCCCTCCCTGGCAGGCGCTCCTGGTGAAACCTCAGACCAGTCCCCATTGTGCGTGACTCTGCCACACAGTAGGCCCTCAAGCAATGCTGTGGAACAAACAATGGGAGTGCCGAGCAGCCAGACGACAGTCACATGGGCCGTGGGGACGGAGGCACAGTGCCCCCCCACCCCAGCCCACACCGCCTTTCTAAGGCAGGGTTCTTACCTGCGAGCCACTCACCTGGAGGGCAACCAGGTGCATTAGTCTCACCACCTTCCCACAGGACTCCAGCATCTCCCTGGCCTGCCAAGGTGAGGGTGCTTCAAGTCCTGGAGGTTGGTTTTTGTTTTAAAGATTTTATTCATTTATTTTTAGAGAGAGGAGAAGGGATGGAGAAAGAAACATCAGTGTGTCATTGCCTCGTGTAAGCCCCCCAACTGGGGACCTGGCCTGCAACCCAGGGATGTGCCCTGACTGGACATCAAACCGTGACCCTTTGGTTTGCAGACTGGAGCTCAGTCCACTTAGCCACACCAGCCAGGGTCGGTTTTGTTTTTTTAAACAGCAGTATCTCTGATTCTGTCAACAATAGAAACCACGGATATTTTCATAGTGTGTTTAGATTTCTCAAAATACTATTCATGCTCATCCCCCCTTTTAAATTACAGCCGCCATTGGATCTTATGTAACGTGCTGATAAGAGGCACGTGTGCTACTCTAAAACAAATTTGGTTCTTTCAACTGTTCTGATCATTATATTACACCACAATTGTGCTGCTTTGTGCATTTGCCTTTGCCTTTTGGGTCCGCAGGCATCGCTAGGCTGGCAGAGAGGGCTCCGTGGTGTAACCCCGGTGAAGAGCCTGCTCCCAGGGCTTGCCTCGCTTTCCCCTTTAAGGCCATGGCCGGGATCCACACCGTCCAGGTCTCGGCTTCATACCCTGACTCCAGGTCATACACCCTGTGTGCAGTGCTGACTTCTCACCACCAGGAGGCACTGCTCCCCCCCATGACACAGGAGGCCCTGGGGCAGCAGGTTCAGCTTCCTTCCTTAGCTTTGTCCCCTGCGGGACTGATATCAGAACCTCCTGGGAGCTTTTCCTCCTTTTCTCCATCCCGCTCTCTTTTTAAGTTTTTTGTTACTAAAAAAAAAAAAAAGGCACACCAACCCCCAGGAAGCCATCAGCCAGCCTCAGTAATTACAGCACGTGCCCATTTTGTTGTCCGCGTCCCGCCTGGGGAACCTCGTGAGTGCGGATGCCTGGGTGTCATCCCAGATGGAGGAATCCGAGTCGCCAGGCTTCCAACGCTCCCGGATGTTTGGAAAATACTGCTCTGAACCCGGCACCGCCTCCTGGGCACCCCGGGCGACCGAGTACAGGTCCCCAGACAGTACTACTCACTCCCGGTTCTCCAGACCTTGACTTCTGACCCCCACCCACCTGAAGGTCTCCCCCCCCTTCCTCCGTTCACACCCATTTCCTCTGGCCCAGGCTCCGCCCGACTTGGGGAACAGCTGGCTCCTGTCCTCTGCACAGTCACCCTTCCCGTGTCGCTCCGAAAGCCAGTATTAAGCAACCCACGCCTCACGCCCTTGAGGAACCGCCCACGGCCACATTCCGCCGGCAGCCGAGTTTCTGGGCGCCTCTTCCTGTGGGCAGAGTGCAGACTCTGCAGTTGACGATCTCTCTGCCTTTCACACCAGGGAGATGCTGTTTTGAAGTGTCCAGAAAAATCCCTGGGAATGGGAATTGGGTCCCACCCCCCCCCCAAAAAAAACTCCATGTGCTGAAGCAGTAACCCCCAGTTACTCAAAATGTTACAGTATTTGGAAGGAGTGTCTTTAAAGAGATAATTAAGACGAAGTCGTTGGGATGGGCCTCTATCCAGTGTGCCTGGTGTCCGCGTACAAAGAGGGAACCTGGACACAGGCGAGCAGAGGGAAGACCAGACGAAGGTACAGGGGACTGGTGACCAGTACCCACCAAGGAGAGGGGCCTCAGAACCAGCCAACCAGCCAAAACTCTGCTCTTGGACTTCCAGCCTCCGAACTGTGAGAAAACAGGTTTGTGTTGTTTGAGCCGCCCGGTCCGTGCCCCTCTGTTCCGGCAGCCCTAGCAGGACCACACAGGGCCCAAATGCATAGGATTCACACCCGCCAAGTCCCTCCCTGAATTCTGACCACCCACAGTTTCTGACAACTGCCAGAGGTGGTCCATGCAAAGGACTCGAGTTCCGTGTGTGTGTGTGTGTGTGTGTGTGTGTGTGTGTGTGTGTGTGTCCCCTGGGCAGCCCTGGGTTCAGCTGGAGAGAAGTCTGGTCTTACCTGGCCCCACTCACCCTGACCCTCTGGCTCAGTTGGGTGCCACGTTTTGCTAGAGCGCCTGCTCTGCGCCCAGCCCTCTTGGGAAGAGGGCGCCGAGTCCGGAAGCCACACCAGGTGAGCAGTTTCGAGGTGGTACGACAGGGACCTGGTGATCTGCTGCCTGACGGCCTAGGGGAGGCTGTTAGGCAGAAGCAGCTACAGAATTCATGGGCCCCTGATGCGAAGTGAAAACACAGAGCCCTGGTTCAAAACTCCTTACACGTTTCAGAAGGACGATAGCCCAAATGCAAGCCCCGCTCAGTGCAGATTCCTGTTGACTATAGGGCTGTGCACCCACCAGGCCGGCTCTGCTGTTGGACAACTGCAGAGGAGGAGCAATCCAGGGCACAGTGCTGTCTCCAGGAGCCGCTGACTTATCACAAGGGCCTCAAGCCAACCACCTGCCCTCTGATCTGAGCCTCGTGGAAGCTTCTAGACTATGACGTGGGGGAGATGGTGCCTGTGCCTCATCCCCACTGTAAAGTTTCATCTCTTCTCTCCCATCGGATTCCATGTTTCAGGAGTGACTTCTAATAGGAAAAGACAGCTCTGCAAACTCACTCACTTAGAGATGAAATAGTCTGTGATCTCCATGTGTTATGAAAATCAGATTAAGACAGGGGAATGATGCAACATGAAGGATCCTGAGGTCAGGAGGTAATAGCATAAAGGATCCTGATAGAAATCAGGCAGGGCGGGGTTGGGGGCGGGAACAGCATCAGTAAACAGTGTCAACTGCTACATTGACACTTCAGGCGCACAGAAGGCCTCCTGGCTGAAGTGTACTAGGGCCTTCAGATTTGACGGTTTGCATTAGCATTTCCAGTTCCAATGAAGACGAATGAAGGAGGAGCTTGTCCAAGTGGCCCCAAGTAACGTCCAGCCCTGAGGGATGGACACGGTGAGAGGCTCTTCAGCTGAAGAGTGACAGCCCATCCTCCCCCTCCTTTTCCTCTGCAGGAGGTGTTTGTGAGTTTCAATCAAAGATGGATGCTGGGGAACGCTAGCAAAAAGATGTCTGTCGGGAAACAGGGCAGCTCCTAGGATGGCAGGAACACTGGGGCAAGGGCGGGAACCAGGGAGCAGGGTGACCCAGGTGGACAGAATGAGAGCACCCCACTGCCAAGTCCCAGTGGGACCGGTGGACTTCAAGCATGCTTCATCTGTGCCCAGAGCCACGATGACCCACACCAGACAGGGGATGCCAGGAACCTGGTCAGGTGAGTGGTTCCCCCGGGTCCAGGCAGGCGCTCCTAGGAGGGGGTGTGGGGCAGCGAAAACACCCGACACACATTAGTTCCCCGGAATCCTGGAAGCGCCCTCACGGGCAAGCCACAGACCTGGTGCTGAATCAGTACTTTCATTATGACTAGACTTGCCACCCAATTTACCCACTGGTCCTGAGAACAGTGCAGAAAAGAGTGGCAAAGGTCATTTCCTTTTTTTCTGCCTTAACTGTGTAACAGCTACAGTTTACAGATAGATATGTATATTTTGGGAGAAACATTTGCAGGCACAACCTTGGAAGATGGAAAAGTAAGACTTTGGGTTTAAATATTCCAGGAAGTCACAATCAATACCTCAGCTCTTGTCTGCACCTCAGTTTCTGATCTGGGAAACGGGACTGTGTTACAATGACGGCTCCCTAATGTGTGGGGGGAAGGATTCAGGGCCCCTATTGGGTTTGAAGAGCTCTGCAGGGTTCACTCTGGCCACACAGCCAAACAAGGGAGTAAAATGATGGTGCAGCTTACTTGCCAAAAGGGCCCTGTTACTGACCCACCTCAGAGGCATCCTTTGATGTCTCATCTTCAGAAAATGTATTAAGACATCGGGTACCTAAATGAGTTCAAATATGATACTGTGAACCCTGAGGAGAAAGAAGACACCTACTAAGAAGGGCTCCTGGTGACTTCTGGATTCAAAAGAAAAAAGAACCTAGTAGCCATTTCTGTACACAAGCCTCCCACACAAACTGAACTTTGTAGAAAACCCTCTTTGGTAACCTCCCTGCCTGCACTGCATTTCTGCCACCTGACCAGCCTTTATAAAGCAGCTCCTGGACTCAAATTTCAACCAATAGAACTGAGGCCTACCCCATCCAATCAGAGCTGTGCAGTGATGACCAATCAGAACATCTCTACTCTGACCAATCAGGGACTAGAGGCAGGGACTTCTATCTATACAATGGCTCAGCTCCCCTCTGGCTTAGGAAATGCACTTTCTATAGAAGAGGAGTGCATTTCCCACACAGAAGCCATGTGGCCCGGACCAGTGCCATGAAGCAGGCCAACGGAGCTGAAGAGGGGTCTAGCCCCGGGGCAGCCTCTGGGCGGTGCCATTTTCACAGCAGTTTGCAGGAAGTTTCCTTCCTCACTATACCCCAAATTGGGTGTTCCTGCTGGCATCTGAATTGGTGCCAATGACCATCTGTGGACAATACATATACACGTAGACACACACACTCTTCTTTTCAATAACCTTTTTATTTTGGAGTGACTTTAGATTTGCAGAAAAGTTGTAAAGAATAGCACAGAGACTCCCTCATATCCTTCCCCCAGTGTTTTTGATGCTGAATCTCACACGGCCATGGCACATTTGTCCAAACTTAAGAAATTGACATTGGTATGTAACTCTTTCTTGGGCTCTACCAGTTTTCCCACTCATATCCTTTTTCTGTTCCAGGATCCAGCCTGGGACACCAGACATAATCTAATCAAATATAAATAGATATGCTTTAACCTTTTATTTTGAAATAACAGACTTACAGGAAGTTCTAAGATCAAATATTGCCCTCAGAACATAAAATCTGCCTCCAAGTCCACTTGCCTTCAACTCGAGTCAACCTGTAAAATCTTTGACCCCTCCCCACAGCCCATCAACCACTGACTACAGTTGAACTGTACCTTCCTAAAAGCAGAAGCACCCTCTGCCCCGCAGCTAGATACCCTCAAAGTACTGGGCCTGGAATTCCCCAGTCACGGTCCCTTTGTCTCGATTCATTCTCTAAACTCACTCCTGTGAAGCCAACACTGCTTTCTCACTTCCTGATTCTAGAAGATAAAGAGCTGGATATGTGTCCAAGGTTATTTTTTCTACTAGTCGGGTGTAAAGATGACTGTGTCGTCCTACCTATCTGCTCCAAAGACGGCAGGAGTAAATTAAATTGCCGAGATAACCGTTTCATCAAAGATGTGAACTCAGAGAGGGCTGTACCCATCTCCTTATTTGTACCCAGGAACGGCCACAGGTGAACTCCATCTGAGGACCATTTTTCTGGTTGCGCTGGCATAACTATAAGCAAAGTGAGACAGGAAGAAGAGGTTACTTGCAAATGATTTTATTTACCTGAACTCAAAGTGATAGTTTATTTCGGTTGGAACCTAAGAGAGCAAGGGGCCCCTTTAAAGTTCAGGACCCAGGGCAATCGGTGATGGGGGGGGAGAAAGCAGACATTCTTTACTTTTGCCTAAAGCCGGGAAAAATGTGAAGGCTTAGGCTCGGGAGCAGTCCCAAGTGCCACCCCAGTCAAAGCTCCAGAGAGGGGTCTGAGCGTCTGTCACTGCGGCCGGCATTCCAGGCATTCCGTGGGCCCCACTGCAGCCCACACCCGCCGGGGCTCCCAGGCTGGGGAGCTCGGAGGAATTTGTGGCCAAGTGGCCCTGGGCGTGGCCAGTCCAATGTGTTACCGAGAGACCCCCTCTGAGCTGTGGCGGGGGGGGGGGGGGGGGAGGAGGATGATTCCTGCAGAATCCAGTTGGCTCAGGAGGGCCGGCTGCCCACCTTGCTCTCCCACACAAAGTGGGCTGGCTCGGACCAGAGGAGGGCCTATCAGCACAGTGTGTCAAGGCCAAGGTTAGGCTCTGAATCCCAAAAATCCTCTCAGGGGCTTTCTGACGTTCATTATAGAAACAGGCTCCTCTCCCTGCCAGGGCTAGGCGGCGTTGAAACAGGCAAGGAGAGGCAAAAAAAAATGGGTTTAGGGCAGGCAGGCAGGGACAGGGGAGGTGCCCTGGGCCCTGGCTGGAGGGGAAGCCGCAGCGGGTATTTGGGGGCTGGGGGGTCATGGCAGGGGCTGTCCCTGGCTGGTGTCAGAGGCACAAGTGGCCCCATCACCTCATGGATCCTGGAGGTTTGATTTAATCAATGGGGCTGCAGCAGGAAGCCACTGACATTCATCCTCGCCTCTTGGACTCGGGTGAGTGTCTGTCAGCGCTAGACTGGAGAATGGTGGAAGAAACCAGTGGAACTGAGAACTGGGGGTTTTGTGTTGCAGAGCACAGAGACACCACCCAAGGGCGAGGACCAGGGGACTGGGAGAGCTCTGTCGCAGCCCAGGGCCTGCTAATGGGCCGTCTTGGGCTCACTGGAGGCCACAGGTGTGCCTTGTGGTCCAAGACCTGGAGAAGCCATCACTGTGTCCTCACTCTCCATCCTCTGGTGGCTCGGGCCCAGTCCCCATTGCATGGCAACCTGGCTGGCCTCACAGGTCACTGAACCAGAAGGTGGCATCTGGTGGACCCCAGAGAACTGAACTGTGCTCTGCCGAGCTCCCAGAGGAACCATTGTTCCCAGCTGAAGGAGATGAACACAGCCCCACCTTCCTATTCCTGTCACCAACCTGGGCCTGGTTTTGGCTAAAATGGGAAGTTCCCCCCACGGCAGACGCATCGCCCAGTGCCCACCTGGGCAAATTCTGCAAAGCCTCATGGGGAGAGAGAATGGGCGTGTGCTCATGTTCAAGTCACTGCGAAGCAGGTCCACAGGGGAGGGACACCGCCCTAGGCCCATCTCCATGGACATAGTCAGACTGCTTGGGTTCGACACCTGGCCTCCCCTTTCTATCAACTTGCTTACTGTGTTGCTTTCTTCTGTGTGAGATGCAATGATAGACTCTTGCTCACCAGGTGATACACTGAGAATGCTCATAGCGGGACTTCCTACTCAGTACACGCCCCGTAAACGCCACTGTTGTATCCCTACAGCCAGACCCCCCCCAGCCAGACGCCACCGTGCCCAGTCTGCTGCCTTTTCCCTTTGACCCCTGTGAGTGGGCTGCTCCAGGGCCCTCAGGGCTTGGCCCCCAGTAACTGTCACCAACCAACATGGTGCAGCCGAGCTTCTGACATCCTGGCGCCTCGCGCAGGCTCCGGCGTCTCTCGGCAGGTCCCTCCTTCTGGGCCCAACAACGTGCTGCATTTCTAGGGCAGTATACTTGCTGATTGCTTCCTTCACTATTGCTCACAACAACCAGCTAAGACACTGCCAAAGAAACACTCACAGCTGGCCCTGGCGGTGACGCAGGGGGCAGGCCTGTCCTGCCTTCTCCTTGGGACCTGTGGATGAGAAGGAAATCAGGGGAGGAGAGAGAGAGAGAGGATGAAGGAGAAGCTGAAACCGGCCCCAGATCCCGACAGGGCTGGCCCACCACTAGCCGACAAGGAGACACAACACGCCAGCGCTTCCCTGGAGGAGAACAGGAGAGAATGTGATGCGGTTTAAAATTCCACGTGTCCACCTGAAAAGTCGGCCACAGAAGAAAAGCAGCCCAGGTCCTCCCCCGTGCCTGGCACCATGTGGAGTGTGCCAGTCCGAGAGCTCTGCCGGAGACGCAGAGGCGGAGAGAGACAGAGAGGAAAGGGTTTCTTTCAGCGGTGGACGTGGGACTGGGAGCAGGCCAGGCCGGAGTCTGGAGGGCAGCCAGCAGGCAGGCAGCTCTCAGCTCACACTGAGTCCACAGGCGGAGTGTCTTCTTCCCCAGGGAGACCCCAGCTCGGCTCTGAAGGCCTTCCACTGATGAGGCGAGGCCCACCCACATTCGGGAGGATCCGCTCTACTTGAAGTCGGCTGACCGCAGAAGCTGACCGCATCTGCAACATGCCTTCCCAGCAGCACCTAGATCTGTGTTTGGCTTAATCACTGGGTACCACCGCCTGGCCGGGTGGGCCTCAATCTGGCCATCACTGGCTTCAGATGTGCACGGCTGAGGAACAGTTCCTCTTCCATGTGGGTGTGGGGACAGGCAGGGTGGTCTTCGGGAGGGTGAGTGTGATCTCTCTCTCAGCCTGGGGTCTCAGAAACCTGACTCCCAGGCGAGGTGGTGCAGACAGCAGCAGCTCCCGCAGCATGGTCCCTCTGCCCAAGAGCAGCCGGTGGGAGTCTGCTTTTATCTTAGTCCTCTGTCCCCCAAAGTTGGACCCACAAGGCTCTGCCTAAAAGGCAAAGCCAGGCTGGACTTAATTTATTACTTGCCAGTGTGGGAAAGGACACTCCTAGAAATTCCAATTCCACCCCAGCAGAGCATCTTCATCAGGTGGGCACGCGGTGATAAGCGTCACCCGGGAGCTTGGCGCACACAGACTCCAGTCCCACACGGGAGCTTCCGATCCGGCAGGTCTGCGACCGTGTCCTCAAATAAGCACAGGGACGAGCAGGAGCCCTGCTTCCAGGCGGGGCCGGGCCAGGTTGAGGGCTCTAGGACCGGAAAACAGAGGCAGACCCCTTGGGTAAGGGTACGTAGGAATAATGTGACCGTGGCCATATGGTCCCTGTGGGCACTCGTGGGCTGCAGCCCCCGCATGTGGCACTACTGTGCACACCCTGGAGGGCCCTGTGCTCCTCAGAGCCCCTCCATTCCATACCCAGCTGTGGTCCCCAACAAGCACTCATAGTCGGTATAGGGAGGACGAAGACCAGGGACCGGCCAGCCTGCCCTCCAGGTGCCCCTTCCACTGCAAAGCAGCCCCAGCCCCCAGTTTCCAAGCAGAACCCCGCTTTCTGAATCTAGGCCATAACCTGGGTGAAGGGGTCTGCAAGTGAAGGCTGCCTGCCTCCGGGGCGCCTGGGCTGATGAGCCAGGGCCCTCAGACAGAGGGGACAGTCTGTCCAGTCAGACGGAGGAAGCCAGGTCTTCGGGACAATTTTCCTCACCAGAGGACCAGACTTCAGGGACAATCCTCCCAGTCAGAGAGAGGAGGCCAGGGTTTGAGGCAGGGGCAGATCATTGGTCTGCGCATGAAAGGCGACTGTTCCACGCAATACGAAACACACCAAGTTGGCCTTCCCTGGAAGGTCACAACCCGAGGTCAGCGTGAAGAAACTGAAATTCACACGTACGTTCCTTCCGACAGCAAGACCTCTGGCCGCACGCCCAGGCAGGCTCCTGCCGCAGTAACACGAGATTAAAGGCCCAGAGGTCCGAGCTGAGCCTGATCCTGTCTTCACTTCACTTCTCAAGGGGGCCCTGGCGCCTCAGGCCCGGCGCTGCCAGCCCGGGGAACCAGGAGGAATCTGAGAAAACCAGAAGTTCATCTTTACCTAGGCAGTTTTAAGTTCCTAGCGCTTAAGCTTTAAGTGCTAAAGAAAAAGCAGATTCCAGTAGCGAGGCCCTGGGATGTTCAGACTCCTGGGTAAGCAGGAGCCCTCTCTATCCAGGGGAGGTGGGGGTGCACTCAGGAAGCCCCACGAAACCCACAGCACATCCTCAGAAAGAACTACTGTACCTGCCATAGCCTGCTCCAGTGTGCAGACACCGAGCTGGGTGTTGAGGACCGGACAGGGGGACAGTGGATGAGGACTGGACAGGAGGACGGCCTTGAGGGGAGCGGGGTCCATGGAGAGAGAGGGACAGGAAGAGCGCATGGACGTGCACCACACCACCGTGAGCCTGTCCGAACCACAGCAGCAAGTGCTTCTCGAGTGCCCATCCTGGCGGAAGCAGCTGTGTCTTGAGAACGAGCCACAATTCTGCATCGTGCACACCGCTGCCCAGCTCTCACAGGAACCCTGGATGCGTAACCCCAGACATAAGTGTCCCCTTGCATTCCGCAATGACAGCGAAAGCTGGACAGAATTGTTCTGCGCCGGCACTCGTCTCGCCCGGAAAACCTGACCCGGCATCAGGAAGGCGCCGGTGCCCCAGAGGCACCGCGGAGACGCCCACAGATCTTCAGGTTGGAGCCAGGCGGAGAGAGGCCTGTTGTAAGAGTGGAGGTCTCGGGGATGGGGCCAGGAAAAAAAAGACTGACTTGGATGTTTTTAGTCTCCGAAGTTCTATACGGCCTGTGTCTAACAGGAACCGGCTTCCTCAGCGGCGCTGCCAGCACCTCCGTTGCCAGGTTCAGGAGCTCCCTGGGCCCACCCAGGAGAAGAGAGAGCACTCCAGCCCATCCCTCTGCTGGGCCCACAGAGACACTGGGCAAACGGCAGGCTTGCTGCCTCTCGGGGGGAGGAGCCTCTGCCCTCTGCAGAATCAGAACACTTCTTCTGTTCCTCTAATACCTCTCAATGTCAGAACTCTTGTTTTTTTCCTATTCCAGTTCTCAGGGACGGAGCCCGAAGCAGCCAGCTCTGGGAGACAGCATGTTTGTCCAGAGGGAGCAAGGCACCAATGTGTGAAAACCAGCAGCCCAGACACTTAAGGTAGAACAATAACCCTGTCCCTCGCCGCTGATTGGTTGGGGCTAGGTGTGGGGCATACTTCTGGCCAATGAGATGGATGGGAAAGTCAGCAGGGGCCTTGGGGAAGCTCTCCTCACTCATAAGGAGAGACCCCGGGCAGAGAGAGCCCAGCAGGAGTGGAGCTGGCGGAGATGAAGCCAGTGCTTGGGGAGGATGCAGAGCAGAAACAGGGAGAGAACCTGACCTTGACATTGCTGAGTGACCGGATGTAACCCACCACAAGCTGCCTGAACCTCTGGACTTACATTTTATGAACATTTTAATGTTCTGATTGCTTAGTTGTTTTGCGTGGAGTTTTCTCCTGCTCTTAGAGAAAGGAATCCTAACCGATATGTCCCATCATCTAAGCAATTTGGGCAAATAATCTTGGAGTGAAAAAGAAAGAAAACCAGCCCTGACTGGTGTGGCTCAGTGGACTGAGTGCTGGCCTTTGAACCAAAGGGTTGCCAGTTGGATTCCCAGTCAGGGCACATGCCTGGGTTGCACACCGGGTCCCCAGTAGGGGGCGTGTGAGGGGCAACCACACATTGATGTTTCTCTCCCACTCTCCCTCCCTTCCCCTTTCTCTAAAAATAAACACAATTTTTTATAAACAGAACATTTAACAAAAAGCATCACAGAAGGTCCTCCCCCTGCCAAGTGCAACGTGCAAGGGGAATTTCAGGCAGCGTTTCACTTCCTAGGGAGGTATCTTCCCAGGAAGGCTCTGGGTGACCACCCGAGAGGGTAGTAGGGTAGCAACAGGGGAGCCCCGGCCGCTGAGAGGAAGACATTTCCAATGATGTCAAAGGGGACAAAACCAGTCCCGGGTTCAGGGGTGGGGGTGGGGCGGGCTGGGGGCTGGGTTTGTTCTTCAGACCCGAGCTCCCTCCCTCCCTGTCCTCAGGCCAGGAATCCCCCAGATGACAGTGAAGGGACCATTCGCTGGCTAAGTGGGAGGAGCCTGGCCTTACACTGGTTGAGTCTTCCTACCAGAGCAGGTGACTTCAAAGCCTTAAATATTTTCACAGTGAAACCCAGCCCAAGGGGCTGTGATGCTGATTTGCGTTGGGGAGGAAGTTAGCAACCCCACTGTTGTCTGAGCAGGGTCTGAGGGTGCCATCCAGTAAAACCAAGCCCCACCCACCCCCTTCCACACCGATAAGGCAAACGGCCCCCCAACCATGCCAGCCAGGACTCCCCATCAGCAGTTACAAGGAACCCCCTCCTTTTTAGGCCTGGCCACCGGAAAACTAATGGCTCTAGTAAAAATCGGCTTTCTAGAACCGAAGACCAGACGACTGGTCTTCATTTTTCCCAATGCCAAGGCCAGATTTGCCATGCAAAATCCCAGTACGCCCTCTCCAAATGAATCCATGATTTCCCCTGCTCACTCCAGTCTTTTTTCTCGTTGACAGCAAACTAAGCTGACAGAAAGAAACCAAAAGGTGGGTTACCTGCTCTGTGGGCTGCGGTGGGAGGACAGGGATCGGACCTTCAGCTGCGGCCCCACAGCTGCGGGGCTGGCTCCACCTGTCCGACTCGTCGGGCCTGCTGCCGCTGCTGGGACTGGCATGGCTGCCGGGGGCAGGGCTCGCTGCCAGCGCCGCGTCCCTCTGTAGGTGTGCGTTCACCTGCGGAGAGGGGCAGGGACACAGGTGCCCTCTCCTTTCTGCCCCCACCCGGTGATCTGGTATCTAGCCAATCAGGCCCTGGAACATCAGTCCTGAGTCATCTGGACTCTACACTTAAAGCTGGTGAAGAGAGAGAACAACAGGGAAGAGGAGGAAGGTGGGGAAGAGAGAAAAAACCCGGCCCCCACACCCTCCACGGTCCCTTGGTGATGGTCAGGTGGGGGTAGGTGGGACCAAAGCCTGGTGAGGCCTTCGGGGTGACTGTCAGGTCAAATTCCCTCTGGGAGGCTACTGTGGGAAATCAGCTCTACCCTCCGGACACCAGAACCTGGAAGACTCCGAGCTCCGCCAGGCCCCAGTGCAGGTAAAGGCTGGGTGAACAGCCCCAGACAGCAAAGGGCAATCCAGGCTCTGCCCCCCTCCCCAAAATGCAGCTCTGAGCACACACAGGCCCACCCGTCCCTGAGCACCTGGGGTGCTGTCTGGTTCGCAGGAGAAGGTCCTGGACTGGAGCATTAACCAGGGTGCTGACAAGCGAGGCTGGTGGCATCAGGGCCGGGAGCGTCACTGCCTGGTTTCCTGCCACCCAGGACTCAGAGTCCTTGGCAGCCAGACCTAGCTTCTCTTCCCTCCCACCCCCCCAGACCCTGACACCCGTCCAGCACAGCGGGTTGGGAGCCCTGGAGCTCACAGCTGTCTCAGGGCAAGGTTACAAGCGTGCCTGGGGGGGTGCGACTACTGCCCAAGTTCAGACGTGTGCTTCAGAGGCAGCCACTTAACACGAGCCACTGGGAGCCACTGCAGAATAGAAACAGCGACACCACAGAGGCGCTGTGGGCACCCGGAGATCTCCTGATCACTAGAGTTCAAGTGCAAGGTAGCTGCTAAGACCTACACCTCCTACTAGGAAATTAGAACCTCCTTCTCTGAGACACTGAGGCAGAGAACAAGCCAAGAGAACAAGGTGGAATTCAAACAACCCCACCTCCTTCCTGCAGGTCCAAGCCCCACTCACCTAGGCTGAAAGGAGAAGGCTTCCCAGGCCGGGCGTGGCCTTGGACCTCAGGGTGTGTCCAGCCTCACAGCCACACTGAGCTCTGTGAAGCCCCAAAACAAAGCCACTGGCTCTCTCTGTGACCCCAGAGGGGCCAGCATATAGGCTGGGTTTTGCTCAAGGAGTCCCCAGTACAATGGTGGGCACGTGACCCCGGGAGGGTCTACCCTGCGACCTGACCCTTCCCCTTGGCTCTCAAGCAGCCAGTCCTTTTCCTTCCTCCCCCTGCCAGTGCCGGGTCAGAGGCCCTAAGAAAGTCCTCCAGGCACTGGCCAGCTTCAGAGCATCCTGGCGCTCAGATCACCAGCTAATCCCTGGGCAAAGGCTGAAAGCAATGGGACAGAAACGCTGCGCAATTTCAGGAAACCGAGCTGCCGACCGGCAGAGTCGTCAGCAGGAGCTCCTCCTGCTCTTAAATACTTTAGGGAAGTATCTACCAAGGGGAGCTAAGAAAGAAGCTGAGGGTTTCTGCCTCCAATTTAGCAGACAAGAATCTTTTACATTTACGTCCAGTGTCCCGTGATAAGTCATTTGGGATCCCCCGAAGTGGGAAGGCTGCTTGCGGTCAGAGCCGGGTGAGTCAAACAGACAAATGAGCCAATGAGCTCAGCCTTTTGGAGAGAGAACAAAGAAAAGCACCAGAGAGCCACAGAGCTGCAGCTCACCCTGGTGTGAAAGCAGTGATCCCGGAAAGCCCCCTTCTGAACCCCGAAGCCTGAAGCCGGGGTTCTCTGGGCAGGGAGGGGAGATTTTGTCCCCATATGTGGTCCTTGAGGTGAGGGAGGGGTGCCACTGGTGTCCAGCGGGTAGAGGCCAGGGGTGCTGCTCGGCGCCTCGCAGTGCACTGCCCCCACCACAGACAACTGTCCTGCCCCCAATGCCAACAGTGCTGCCACTGAGAAATGGCCACAGCACAATGAAAAAGCAGTTTTGGGTTCTTTAAAAAGTCCCAGGCAAATCGTCTCCTTTGCTCACTGGACACGTTCCCCCTGCGGTGCAGCAAGGTGAGAACAGGGTCAGTGTCCTTGGAGGGGGCCTCTGGGAACACCTCCCCCCCTCCCCCCGCAATTAGGCAAGTGGCTGGCTGCTCCAGGCCTGGCCAAGGGTCCCAGTCCTCGGGACTCAGTCCCTGCCTTCAGCTCTGAAGAGCGCCCAGGGGAAGCGATGGAGCCGGGGAAGCGATGGAGCCGGGGAAGCGATGGAGCCGGGGGAAGCGATGGAGCCACAGGAGCGACATTCACCTGGTGTGCCACAGGGGTTTTAAAACACACGACACCTGACTGTTTAGTCTGGCGCACTGACCTCTTTTCCCTTAGCCTGTCAGATGGGAAAGATGACAGCTCTGGCCGGGTAGGTCAGGTGGTTGGAGCATCACCCCATACAACCAAAGGTTATAGGTTTGATTCCCGGTCATGGTATGTACGGGAGGCAACCGATCAATGTTTCTCTCTCACTGATTTTTTTTTCTCTTTCTGCTTCCCCCTATTTCCTCACTCTCTTAAAAAAAAATCGATAAACATATTCTTGAGTGAGGATTAAAAAAAACAGCCAACACAACAATAGCCATCCAATGTGAACGAATCGAAATTATACCTATTTTTTTGTTAGATCAGCAAAACACGAAATACATTTTGGTATGTTAGTAATTAGTTTCCGTGTACCCCGAGACAAGAAGGGGTGAAGATCGCGGAGAGGGCGACGGCAGCACTTGGCCACACAGCAGACACCTCGCCTGCTGCAGGTACGTACGGCACTGGCAGCAGCGACCTTTCACATACTTTGTCTCGCCTGAATAAATAAAAGCCTCACCCACTAAAGCAGTCCTTCTGCGTTCCTGACCTGCCAGGCCAATAAAGCACGCAGAGGCCTCACGTCCAAGTGGGGGGGGGCGGGGATGGGGAGAGCGTGTGTCCACCCTCACACCCCATGAAGGCAGGTGCTGGCCCAGCTCCCTGAGTGGAGTCCCCCCGACCTCACCCCAGCACCCTGAGTAGTGGGCCAGCTAAGGACCAGGATTCGAAGAGCCCGTGGTTCCGGGATCAAAAGGAGCCCCCCTCGATCCTGGAGCATTTTCTGGTCTGCAGTAAGGCCCGCCCCCCCACCCCTGGCAAAGAGTAAACAACCCTGAAAGCTGGGTGGACACACGCCTGGGCTGCCCGGGGCTGCCCGTGGGGGTGGGAAACAGAGGCAGGCTGGAAATGGTCCCTGCCCATTCCCTTCATTTACTTCTAGGGGTGTCTGACTTTTTGTCAGTATTGTTAGAAATTTTATAATTAAAAAATAAACATTTAAAAATAGAAAGATCAAGGGCAGAATATCTCATACCCACATCTGCTTTCCTGGGAAAACAGTTCACCTGCCCAGGAAACTTTCCACTGCAGTCTCCCACGGGTGCCGATCAGGGCCAGCAGCCCCCGGAAACCGCCCCGAGTGGACCTCGGCGAAGGCCCGAGCGGCAGGGCAAAGGCCTTGAGAGAGCGACTCTCTCCTGCTGGTCTCCAGACACGAGAAGTACCAGCTCACGTGCCAGGCCGGCAGGGGCATGGGATGGAGGCTGAGGGCCCGGTATCCCCACAGCTCCTGTCGGCACCCCGCACAGGTGGCCAGTACCATGGAGGGTCCCTCAGACCACAATGAGGTTCTAGATCCATCGCTAGCCCCAAGGTTCACCATGAAGAAGAAGTCACGGCACTAAAATGCACCCCACCCAGACCCCAGTGTCTTCTTGCCACCTACAATGGCACACCACTCTGCGTCCCACTCCCCGAACCTTGGAACCGGCCACCTGGTTTTCCGGGCCTGACACTCAGCATGGCCACTGCCGCTGCCACCTCTGGCCTCTCTCGGCCGGAGACTGCCAGGCTCCTCCTCCGGCGGTTCTGCTACCCACAGTCTGGTGACGAACGCGAGCACAGGTAGGTGTCTCCAAGACCTTCCACGTCCCCAGGGGCCCCTGTCCTGCCAGAGGAACCCAGAGACAGGGCTGGCGCTGGGGGACATGGGCTGACCTGGACAGGAGCTGGGACGTGCCACGAGCCCTAACGCTCTCCTCTCCTTCCCACTCACGTCAACGGCAACACCAGAAAGGCAACGTTTGGCCGTTACAACGTCCCAGTTGAACCATGCAATGTACGCGGTGAACTGCTGTAAAGGAAAACAGGCAGGTTGGTAAAATAAATAACCTGAAGTTTGTGTGTGTCCTTAGCTAAAGAACATACAGGGAAGGGCAAAAGGAGGTTTACAGTTATCCGTATGGAAAATAACACACTAATTAATAAAAAATAATGCAAGAATAAACTCTGCTTCTTCACGTACCCACAACTGTTAACCTACCTTTGCTGCATCCTGTACGGGTACTAAGGCAAACAAAAGCAATATTCCCAGTGGACGGGACAGGGAGGTCACTTCGATGCCACAGAGGCACTGCTTTGCTGGGGACCACAACCTAGGCACGTGCCCTGACTGGGAATTGAACTGGTGACCTCTCGGTTCACAGGCCAGTGCTCACATTTTTAATTTCCATCCACAAACCAGCTCACGGGAGGAGCTGGTGGGCGTGGGTGTGGCCGTGGAGGGGAGATTCCCCAGAGGTCGCAGACCTTCCGCCCACTGGGGTGCTGGCCATCCAGCCTCTCTGCCTCGGCCACCCTCCCCGCCACCTTCACCAGACGACCCTTCCCGGTCCTTCGGGCCTCAGTCCGCCCTCCCCTCCTGCGGGAAGAACTGCACACCCACTGTGGGCTCCAGCGCCCACCTTGAGCATCACACGACCTGTGTCTCACCCTCCTCACCAGGCTCAGGGGGAACTTCCTGAGCACCTAGCATGGGGGACAGGACACAGCAGATGCCCAGGACGGTCTGACAAAGGAGCAAGGATAGACGGGAGGGAGAAGGAAGACAGCCAGGGCCAGCCTGCCCGTGCTAACTGTCGGGCACCCCAGGCTCGCGTCCTTCACCAGCTTACTGGCCTGGATGAGCCACGGGCACCTTCTGCTCAGGAGGCTGCCCCGCAGCGGTGAGGCAGCCGGTGGGGTTGTGGTCTAAAACCGAATTTCTAAGTCAGTGGTGATCTGGACTTTTCCTAAGTGTGTTTGTAAGCTGGGTGCGTGGTATACCATGCCTCAAAATGACAACACCGTAAGTGTTGTCTCCGAGGTAGCCCAGCACCCACCCCCCACTGGACATCCACCTAGCTGAGCACCTGTGCTCAGAGCCGACCTCGGACATCCGGACACCTGCCGGCGCCCCCTCCCGGACAGGACCACGCCCCGCTTCGCTTCTGTGCCACGGCGCCCAGCACGGCGGTGGGCGGGGAGGGGTGAGCATCTGGACGCTTCGAGAATGAATGAAAGGAAGAGTCACCGACTGCAGCAGCGCCCACACCAAGTGGCCCCTCTATGTGCCAGGCACTGTCCTCTGCACCACTGAAACATGGCCCCAGGGGACAGCCACCTCACACCTCTGGAACCCGTGAATGTGACTACGTTTAGAAAAACCATCTTTACAGGCGTGACTAAGAATTTTGAGATGAGGATCAGCTGGGTGGGCCCGACATCCAATCCAAGTGTCCATCCTCCTGAACTGAAGCAGACGGAGGCTTAAGAGGCCAAGCAGGAGACAGACACAGAGAAGGTGAGGCAAAGACAGAGGGAGGCAGAGACGGGAATGAGGCAGCCCCAGCCCAGGGCTGCCAGCCGGCCACCAGCCACTGTGAGAGGCAGGACAGAGGCCCCCTCGGGGGTGTGGCCCTGCTGGATCTCCGACTCCTGGCTTCCAAAGCCCCAAGAGAGGAAGTTTCTGCTGTTTGAAGGCACCCAGTCTGTGGCCCCATATTTTGCCGTGTATCATGCGCACTCATGTTTTTATGCGTGTTATCCACGGGATGGTTACGCCCACTACTGTACGCGTGGTATGTAATCGTTACATCCATGTATAACACACATCCTTAGTTTTATGGCAAAGACTTGGGCAAAAAAGTATACATCATGCAGGCAAAATACGGTCATTTGTTACAGCAGCCACTGGAAACTAATACACTCCTAGAGACATCAATGAACTCATCGGGCAATTTCAACAGGAGGGGGGAGCAGCAGTTTGAGGGGGCGGGAGAGGGAGGAGTAGGAATGAGGCCTCCGAGCAGCCCAACCCGGTGACCACTTCCTGCCCTTCCCGAGGGACCCCTGACACTGTGTTCTGTTCCGCTTCTCAGAGTCTGCTAACCTATAATCTCCTTGAATAAACACATCACCCGGCTTTACAGTTAAGCTGAAATTCAAAATCAGGTAAATGATCTAACAGTAAACCAAAGCGATGGATCAAAGCCCCGCTTTGCTTCCAGACGATGCCCACCCCTCACTGGGGGCATCGCCGGGGTGGGGGCCGGCTTACTCTCCCGACCCACCGTGTTAACTGGTCCCAACCACACAGTGCCGACCTGACGGGGTGGAGTTTCTGACGCCCCTCGACGTAGGAGCAGCAACTCAGAAGGGAGGAGAAGGTGAGCGGAAATCAGACTCCCTGACGAGACCAAGGACAGACGAGCAAGGGGCAGCGAACAACAGAAGAATGGGAAACGCGGTAAAAAACACCGATGACCCCAGAGGGCGCGGTGCTCTGGGCTGGGGCCCTCCGGCCACCGCGGCGCCCTCCGAGGCACTTCCCAGAGGCCCCAAGTGTCGATGGGACTCTGCAGGAAGAGGTAAATTGTGTACATTCTGTTTTAAGTGAGCACACTGTTCCCTTTGTCTGCCTGTCCCCACCGTGAACTCCAGGGTGGTCCCCCCACCCACGGGGCATGAAGCCACCCATGACGTCCCAGGCAGAAGGTGCCCCACCCTCTCCTCTCTGTGAACTCCGCCCTGGAGGCGGTGGGGGGATGTGGCCGAGCCCCAGTCGGCGCCCGGCGAGGTACTGGGCACACTGCACAGAGGGAGCCCACCGACTGCACCGGACACGCAAACACGCGTGAACGGAGAAAGGAATAAATGAAAGAACGGGAGGATTTTAGAGGCTTGCCTAAATGTCTGAGTTCTTCACTGGGCTCTCCCTTTTCTCTCTGCCGCCAGCTTCTGTGGCTCTGACCCTCCTTCATAAATAAGTCCTGGGCCCACCCATCCAGCAGCTGTCTGGTATCGACTCCAGGGAGGGCAGGTCACCGCAGTCCGGGGGGGGGGGGGTCAGGAGAAATGTAAGAAGTGCCTCCCGTGTCCTTACTTTCTGTGATGGTGTCCACGCCTCTAACGCAGCCCCCCACCCTCGAGCGTGGGAAGTCCCTGGGACTTACTTCTAACCAACAGCCCTCGGCGAAGGTGGCGGACCTCACTCCCGTAGGGCCCGTCCTCAAAGTGCCTTCACGTCACTTTCCTTCCCGGGGCCGGGGCCTTGCTGTCCTCTTCCATCGAGGTCGAAGCAGAGTGACTCTGAGTCACGCCACCCGCAGTCACGCCCCGGCTCGGTGCCCAGTGATGTCCCCGCAGGCTTCGGTCTCCTCCTCTGTAAAATGTACGCACCTGTAGCTCCCTCACGGCCTTCATACACGGACTGAACAAGGTGACGCTGGAAAAGTGCTTCCCATGCACCAGCCACGCGGAGAGCTCAATAAATGTTAGTTATTTCTGAATTACTTCTTTACCTTCTGTTGTCCTGATGGGGCTGTGACATCGGAGGCGGCAGCGATGGTCTGTCTTGCCCGCTGCTGCACAGAGCCTTGAACTTGGGGTAGACCAAGGGGGGAGTACTGGTGAATGAATGACCCGGCCGTCTCACGCAATCCTCCTAGCAATTCTGTGAGGTAGGCGGGATAAAAAATAACTCACTCCAAGATGAGAAAACAGGCTGAGAGATGTTACATTCTTGCCAAGTACCACCGAGGAAAGGAGGGGTATAACAGGGACCAGCTCCCTCCCGTGCCATGTTCTATTTCTCCACTGCTTCAAACACAACCTCCACCGCAGTGAATCAGAGGCGTATTTAACGACAAGCACGTGCGTGAGCCTCCAGCACGTGGCCTACATGGGAGCAACTCCCGTCCACGCACGCGGTGAGCACTCTGCCTGCACAGTCGAAGCCAAAGCCGCGTCTCCGGAAGCGTCTGGGAGAAGGTGCGATTCTTTGGTGAAGGGGACAGGAGGGGACGGGCAGGGAAGCGTCTGCTTTCGTAAACAACGCTGTGGCTGATGAGTGATGCTAAGGGAGCAGACGTTTTGATGAAGTGGTTTGGGGTTAAGTGGCTTTTGAGGGGCTAGGAGAATCCTTGGTGGGTGCCAAAGCAGGGGTTGAGGGGCGCAGGCTCTGTCTGAAATAGCACTGGGGGACGGTCCCACCTTATTCTCACCCCAGAGCCCTCACTGTGCGGAAGGCTCTCTCCAGCTCCCACCCCACATCCCTCCCTGGGGCTGCCCTGAGCAGGGAGGTGGTGTTCGGGGGCAGGGAGATGGCAAGGTGGTACCCAGGTCCCTGAAGTAGCTGTTCATCAGCAGATTTTTAAGAACTGTGTCCCCGTCTCTTGGGGAGGCAGTGATGTGAATTTACTTTGGGGTTCTGTGAACAAGCACAGGTCTGGGGGTGGCCCTGGAGGAGGAGGGATCCATCAGTGGTCAGTCACATGACCCAGGACTTCAGCTGCGCCCGGTCCCTGGTGGTGGGTTTCAGAAAGAAGCAGGGCAGGAGCAACAGCAGCCTCGTCCACTTCCAAGTCCATTTTCATTCCTTTTGTTGTGAGACGATGTGGCAGCCTCAGAACATGTCTGATGTCAGGATGAGGAGTCAGTTCAGCTCCAGTCAGCCAACACCCGCCACAGGGGCGCCCCTCCCCCCACCGCAGCTCTTTCTCCTCTGGCTGTACCCTCCCTTTCCTCCGCCCACTTTCCATCTACTGAGTGTTGAAACTCCACTTTCTTCATAGGGAGCCTGGCACCCAGCCCCAGGCTGATCCGCCAAGAGGGAGGACAGGCCTGGCCTCCAGGGAGGGAGGGGAGTCCACGGGAATCCGGCAGGTGAGGCAGAGAGACAGGGAGGAGTCAGCCCTCTAGACGGCATCCAGTGAAGATGCAGGAGACGTCGCTTGGCATCCTGAGGTCAGGGGCACCCCAGGACTAGACTGGTACACAGTGGGTTCCACGCACTGGGGTCACCTACCACCTGCCCACAGCCTGGACACAGGAGTAGGGGTTCTTATTTGCATCGACCCGAGGCATTTTACTCTGCTTCAACAAAGAAAAGCACTGACTTTTGGGAAGTGGAAGAGAGGGGTATTTGCAATGCAAAAACCGACCAAACAAACTCCAAAGCCTCACTAGGCTGTATGGGTGGAGAGGAAGGGCGTCCGGATTCAGTGAAATGATCGCACCTGTGGGAAGCGAGGCTCTGCATCCTTGGTGGCACCCAGGAGCAGCCACAGCATCCCGCTGCACAGCTCACGCTCACTGTCCCATCTATTTCATACCAGACCCACGGAGTGGGTCCTCACACAAACCCCGTTTCACAGAGGAGGAACCAAAGCCGGAAGGTTAGTCATCGGTCCAGAGTCGTGCAGCCAGAGACAGAGATGGGCTGGGAGGGAAGTCTCTGGCTGGAAGCCAGGCGCTAACAGACGCTGGGAGCCCCACTGGGAAACGGGGAGCCCTTCAAGGGAGATAAAAGGTCCGCTCTCCTGCTGGGCCCCGGGGCTTCTAGGGGTCTCCGCCTGGCACCTACGGCCAGGCCCAGACAGGGAGGGGCCGGCCCGCAGCTGGCCACCAACTGCTTTCACTGCTAAGGACTCTTTAATCACTGAGGCTGGGGTTTAAAGGGCCCCTGTCAGACCTCCCCAAATGGGCATGCGTGAGTACGCACACACGCACACACACACACACACACACACACACACACACACGCAGCCCTGTTGTCCCGCAGCCTGAAGAAAAAGATGAGACTTCCAATGGCTCTGGAGTTAGCACTCTCTTCCTCTCCGCATGACACAAACAGGTGTTCCCGCCCACCCCGGTCCTGACACAAGAGGCGGGCAAGCCCCCCAGCAAAGGCCGCAGGTGCAACACCAGCTGGAGAGCTGGGAGCGAGACTCCTCCCACATCACCCCCTAGGGAGGTGCCGTCAGGCCTTCCTGCACCTCATTCTGCACGGATCAAAAATGAGGATCATAATCCCCATGCCCTCCCCACCTCAGGGAGACCAGAGGATGGGCCACCAGGGGCCACACCTGAGCTGCTCAGCTCTCCGAGGTGGGTGGCAGAAGTGGGCCAGCTTCGCTCAGACTGGGTGGGGTCACCCAGGATCCAGGGGGTGGAGGCCAGGGAGTGGAGACAGGGCCCCTGGGGCAGGCTTTCTCTCTCCCCTGCCAATCCCTCTGCCCTGTAGTCCCTGCACCCGGAAGGGGGTAAAGGGGGAACCTCAGCCATTGCCCCCCATCCACTGCCCCTTCATAAGAACCCTCCCCCCACCAAGCCCCACCCCCTCTACCTGTAACTGACAGCTACAGAGTATGGAGGCCTCACTCATTCCTAATTTTGCTAATGCCATTCCCTTTGATGTACCTTTGCCTTCTCTCCAACTGTCTCTGAATCCTGGCTGCACTCCCAGGCTCGGATCAAATCCCTTCTACTTCCCCAAAACTGCCTCGGCCTCTCCCAGCCCTGCGAGCCTCCGAAATCCCAGAGCCCATACCCTGTTCTCGAGTTCCCCAGTCTGCGGCCAGACCCTCGGTTCGGCACAGCAGCCCTACAACATTCCATGTGCGATCTGTCCTTCTGTCTGTCTGCCCGCCCGCCCAATACTGATCCGGCCCCTGCTGTATGTCAGGCACTGTTCTGTCACTTTCCTTGTCCAGTCTCTCTCCACTCCCCAAGATGACTATTTCCCACCTTCAGCAGTGCCCCCCAGTCCTGTGGCATTCGGCAACATCTTACCACAGAGAGACCTCTCTCCTACTGTCCAGGTTCCGACACCCCAAACTCCAGGGCTCCCATCTCAGTAAACGCCTCACGATCAGTGTGATCCACCAACTGTAGCAACACCTCGTGTCTTCTTTCTCTGCCTCCCACCCCACGTCCACCCAGCATCAGGCAGTTGTCTATCTCCAAAGCCTCCTGCCTCTCTCCCCTCCACACGACTGCCCCAGTCCAGGCCTCTGCGGTTTCTCGCTGGACCCAGGAGCAGCCTCCAGAGGGTGTCCCTGCTGCCGCTCTCGGGGTATTCCGTACACAACAGCCGAAGCGATAATTTCAACATGTCAGATCACGACGGTTGCAGCTCGAGACCCTTGGAAGGCAGCTGCCCACCACGCCGTGGGTTTGCACGCTAAGGCCTCAGGGCCTCCTGACTTCCCCTGTTACCCATCTCCCCCAGCCTCGCCCGGCTTCCTTGCAAATGTCTCAGATGCACCAAAGGCAGGATCTGCATTTGCTGGCCTGGCTGCCTGGAAAGCCCTCCCCTCCCCTCAATGACTCAACCCTTTCCCATCAGGAAAAAAAACACTCCCTCCCCGCACACTTCACCCTCCTACCCCTCACAGCACGTATCTCGACCGAACGCAGTCTTACACACTACTTTGTTCACGTGTCTCCTGCCCTCTCCGTCGGAAAACCAGCTCCACACAAGCAAAGACTTGCCGATGATGCGTCTCCTGGCTGCGGCCTTGGGGCGGAAACGCCGGCACAGCAAGGACTCGAAAACTACTTGTCCAGTGAACCAGCGAATGAGTCCTGTCTCTTTCCTCACTACCGCGACGTCATCTCATGGCATACACACACTAATGACTGAAATTCTGCGGCACACCAAAAAATATTTTATAGCTTTTGCTGATTAGACAAAAAAAAAAAACTTTGATTCAATCACACCAGATGGCCGTTGTTGTGTTGACTGTTGTCATTTTTTAGGTGACAACCTAAGGGAAAGGAGGTCAGTGCCCCCGACTAAAGAGTCAGGGCTTGCACGTTTTAAAAATGCTTGCGGCGCGCCGGGTGGAAATTGAGGCTTTATTTGATGCGTCTGATCTCCTGTAACCTGAGGCTGAGTGACCTGTCACCAGGGCTATCTTATTCACCTTTCATCTTCCTCCACCTGCTGGCCCAGGGGCCAGTTACAAGGGCAGGTTAGGGCCTGGGGTGGTGCTCAGACTGCTTGATTCGAGGGAAGTGCTCCCTGGTGCGCTGCCGCGAGGGGGACCCAGGGCCAGTCTAGGTCAAGTTAGCATCACTGACTTGTCATGTATGCCGAGGGGGCAGGGAGTCAATGTGCAAGGCCGGGGATCCTTGAGGCTGCAGAGAAAGCTGGTTGTCGGGGTAAAGCAGGCCAGTCCCAGCCAGTCCTCAGGTTTGGGAAGCTCAGGAGACCGGCCCCAGGGTCCTAGGGCCTGGTGTCTCATCAGCTCTCTGCCCCTGGACAGACCCCCAAGGGGAATGTGGGTGAGCACCAGAGCCTCCCTGGCTCAGCCCACCCGTCTGGACCACTGCTGCATGGCTCCTGTGGCTAACGTATGTGCCCCAGGACTCTCAGACCTGGAGACAGAGGCAGAGCCAGCCCCACATAAATTAGTGAACCATTCTGCCCCCTTGACATGACTATTCCAGGAAGCCCGGGTATGCCTTGCTGAAGGAGACCAGCGTGGACGTATCAGGAGGGCGCAGGCCCAGGGCTTTCTGCACAGCCGGAGGGTCCCCTTGCTCCCTCTGCCTGGCCAGGCACATAAAGAGCGAAGGGCACCAGAACATATGCCCCGCCCCTGGCCACATCCACCTCACCTGGGGACCGGAGGGGGGGGGCAGCCCTCCCCCGCCTGCTGATCTCTGCCAGGAGCGTTAGGGCCCTTCCTCAAGTTCCCAGGCCAGCGGAGTGAGGGTGGAGCGTGAGGGAGGGTAACGCTCATGCTCGCCTTGGGGACAGGAAGACTGAAAACCCTTCTCCTGTGCCTCACTTTAAAACACAAGCTGGGAGACCTGACCTCTTCCATGGCACTACTTTAGTGACCACAGCACTTTTCACATCCCCTGAGATGCTCAGCAGCCAAGCTGGGAAGCCAGTCTCAACGCGCCCTCCCCTCTGCGCCCCCCGCCAGGGTCGAGGTCCTTGCTTCGGTCTCACTCGGGTGAGCAGAGGGCTTAAAACCAGAGCCCCCGTCTCCGCCCCTAGACCAGCGGGCCGCCTGCACCCACGATGGGGCGTGAGGAAGAAAGGAATAACCAACCCCGCAAAACCCAGAAAAGGAGTCCTTTCTCTCCAGAGATTATGAAATCAAAGCTCATTTTGTTACTTCTTGGAAATTCTTCTCCGTATGACTCGGAGACCACGTAATTCAACAGGGTTTCCATTATTATAATAATTAAAGTACTTGGTCTAGTGCCTGCCTCCTTCTTTACGAACTTTCATGCAGACTGAGAACAGAAGTGGTTACCTGCGCTCACTCTTGGAAGTGGTGAGCAGGTCGTGGGGACTCCAGCCCCCTCTCCCTCAAGCTTGGCGACAAGGCTCCTGCAAAATCTCGAAATCCCCAGGCTCTGTGCGGTCACGAAGGGAAGAAGCCGGGCTCTGAACAAGCCCAGGCAAGCCCAGGCGGAGTCCGCTTCTGGGTCCTCCCTCCTGCGCGCGCCACCCGGGGCGGGAGACTCGTCTCTACCCCCCAAGATCCGCGCAGTTGGCGGGCCCCAGACGCACAGGGCGCGGGCATTGCCTCCACCTGAAAAGGAAAAGAACCGAGGTGCGGAAAGGAGGGGAGAGTGGGGACAGTGCCAGCCTAAACCGGATTAGGGCAGGGGGCGCTGCAGGCGCTGGGTCACGTCGAGGGGGATGGGCTGTGCGCGCAAGGCGCGCTGCGGAGGAGACTGAGCGAGCTCAAGAGCTCGGCTATGGGGCGGGGCCCCGGACCAAAGTCTGGGCCCCAGGCCCCTGCACCGCTGCGATCTCCTGGGCCTGGGCTGTGCCTCTCTGGCGAGGGCGCGGACTTTGCCCAGTGCCCCTCGCCTCTGCCTCCCGTGGAGTCCTGGGGCGCGCCTTCCGGAGCCAAGGTCCCAGGCTCCACCACCAGCGCAGCCCTTCCGGAGGCTCTTCGCCCTGTGAGGCGGGACGGAAGCCCGGGCAAGCCGCGAGGAGCATGTAAGAAAATAAAGACAACCCACGGGGGCGCTCTCCCCGGGAAGAGGGAAAAAGAAAGCCATGTCCCGGGCTCGGATGAGAGAGGCGACCGGGGTCTGGACCTGTAGTCTCCATGACATTGCCGGCCTGAAGAGCTCGAAGGTCTCACACAGCCCCGGGCACCAGGAACCTGGAAAGGGCTCCTGGGGCGGTGAACAAGCACCCAGCCTCGGCCACCACCCGCCGGCCGGTCGCCCAGCCCTCACTCACCGAGCCCCCGAGTTTCCGTGCAGCCTGTCGCTAGGCGGACATGGCTAGGCGCTTCTCCTCCAGGGGCGCACGCAGCAGGCAGTCGGGACACTGACAAGGCGCAGCACTTGGGAGCCGAGGTTGACGGGGTTGGGGGTAGGGGTTATGCTCAACTGGGGCCGAATGCATCCTCCCCTCCGCCCCCTCCCCCAGCATCCAGCATAAAGGTTCCTGGAGATACACAAACGCGGACCCGGATTCTGAGCACCGAGCCTGAGCCTTGGGAAGGTGCCAGGGCAACCCTCAGAATGCACGCCTCCCATTGCTCCCGATTTCCCACACTGCCCGGAGTGAAGGCAGGGCACCCTTTGGGTTGCCTCGTGGGGGACATGGGTGAGTGCAGCCGCGGCCCTAAAGCTCTCCAGCCACTACTCCGCCCGCAGCCAAGGTTCACCCCCCACCTAGTCCAACAGGCGGGACTTCCGGACCTTGGGGGACGTGCTGCCTGCCCCACTGCGCCTAGGCTGAAAGAACAGGGAGGCCTCTGGGCCTCCCTTTGCTCAGGGAGTTGTTGCAGGACCGAAATTGCTTCATCAGAAGCAAGCCCTCCTGGCAGATTCGCGCTGTGGCACAACTGCAGGACCCAGCAGATGCCCTGGGGCCTGGTGGCACTGCCTTCTCCACAGGACAACTGAAGGGCCAAGGTCCTGGCCTCATGTGGCAACAGCTCCTGGAGGTGGGAGAGGGCGACCATGGCTCTTGCACTGGGAGACAATGGTCCTTGGAGGGGGGTGGAGTGGGGGACAACAAGGAAGTGGTCTGGCTCTGTGTGTGATCACGTCTGGGCACATGGCACGGGAGGGGGCCAGCGGGGCCAGTGTGAGCCCCCCTGTTTGAGGGACCAGGAACAGGGATAAGTCTGCGTGGAGCCCATATTTTCTGCACTCCCCCAGGGGTTCGAGAACAGTCTCTAGGACAGAGGAGGAGAGCGCCCACCGGTGGGTGAGAAGACCCAGGTGCAGGGGGTGGCTGCCTTTCCCCACACAGCAGGGACAGGGACAGGGACGACCCCATGGGGTTGGTGGAAAAAAGAAGGCCCTGCAGGCGATGGCTCAGGAGGTAGCGCATGGTGACAGAGGGAAGGGGGTTCTAACCTGACTGTCCCTGCGACCTTGGGCAGTAACCACAACAGTGGCTTGCATGACTGGCCCAGTGTGCCCTGCGTTACTCTCAGTCCTTCCCCAGGGAATCTCATCCAGCCCTCGAAGCAGTTCCGAGAGACGGGTACTAACACCACCCCATTTACAGGCGAGGGAGGACACGGAAGCCCAGGAAGGGAAAACTGGCCACCACCCAAAGGAGGACAGTGGGGCGGAACCAGGACCCACATCCGCGCCTCTCAGACCCCGAGCTTCGCTCCGTAATCACCTGCCATGCCTCCTGCTTCAATGTAGCAAATCGCTTAGCCTCTCCAGCCTCAGTGCCCATGTGAGTACAGACAGCTTCCAGCTCACAGTTCGGATTTAAAAATACTGTGGAATGAACGAGTGAACGAGGGAATGAAATCGCACCCCTGAGGGTAGTTGTGGGGACTGCACTAGAGAAAGGGCTTGCACACAGCAGCCGGCGCCAGGCATTTGGCCGCTGCAGTGCCAGGCCCGAGGGAGCACAGGCAGGCAGACACCTGGGGCCCTTCTGTCAGGAGCCCCTGCCCATTCTTCCTTTGCCTTCAGAGCCACCAAAATGCCGTGACCTGGGCAAGTGACGAGTGAAGGTGCTTTGGAGACACCAGTTCTGACAACTAGAGAACTGAACTAGCCAGATTCTTACCTGCTTTTCCATCCAGAGAGGCCGAACCCTATCCAGGCCTCACCTTTCCTTTTTAAGGCATTTTTGTGTGTGTACACAAGGGGGGTTTTAGGCCCCTCTACAAACCAAAGCCTGTCTCATCTCTCTCCAGCCCCACCGGGCGCGAGGACCCCAAGCCCATCCGTATGTCCTCTGGAACCCGTCCAGCACCCGGACGCACATGTACCCCTAACTTTCGAGCAAAGAGGGGCTTGGAGAAAGGGAACTACAGAGGTAGCACTGACAATGGACTTGGACCCCAGGATATGCTCTGGTCACAGCCCCACACACAGCTCTGAATCTGTGCAGGTCACCCTCTAACTGCACGGCCCCAAGGGGTCCTGCTTGACCTGTGGGTCCACCTTGTCCAGGAATGTGAATTAAAGAAAGGAAGAAGGATAACAGGGGCCTGGAATGTATATCTCAGCAGGAAGCGCAAGGAGCCGCCATTCTTCCTCACTGACCAGACAGAATCCACAGCGTGGACACTCCAGGTCACCAGAAAGCCCAGGCGCACTTGACAAACGCCATCTCCCCTGACTCAGAAGACGTAACAGGTTGTAGTAATTAATACAAGATGGTCAGGCCTCCTGTGGCCGCAGCCTGTCCCTGTAGGGGCGGTCTATTTCTTACACCCCTGAAGACAGGACTGTGGGGCACAGGGCCCTGGACTGGCACCAGCAGAAGAAAGGGATCTTCTGGGAAAGGGCCTTCTTCCTTATAACCTTGACTTCAGAGCACTGCTTGGCAGTGGGGGTGGGGTGACAGTGGATGGGCCTCGTGTGTGTGTGTGTGTGTGTGTGTGTGTGTGTGTGTGTGTGTGTGTTGCACAGGGGCGGGAGGCTGCTCCAGGGACCCCACCTCCCAATGACGAAGCCCCTGTGTGAACAGGCACAATTTTTAAGGCCTCACCTCTGAATAAGAAAGCCCAAGTTGACTCACCGGGTTGGTGAAGAAATCACCCCCAGATTAAAAACAGCAGACAAAGGTAAGAAGGCAGATGTTGTGCAAAGGGGAGAATTACTTCGAAGTGTCTAGTCATCACTGTGCCGTTGGGGTGTTTTCGCTGAACGTGGCTTTATGGTTCTGTTTATTCACCTAAAGCCGCTCTTTGGCTTACACGTCAAGTCAACTTCTTTCCTAACTGAGGTCAGAGAGGTCGGTTTATTCTTAGGAGTTATCTGCCTATGGATTGAGTGATCAATCGATAGATATTTAATACATATACATACATACATTATTTAGCTTTCATTTATCTAGTCCTTATTATACATGCTATACATTGTGTTTTGCAGACGTCACCTCATTCAATCCCCCTGCAGCTCTATGAAATCCCGAGTATTGCCCTGGCTGGTGTGGCTCAGTGGATTGAGTGAGGGCCTGCAAACCAAAGGGTCATCGGTTTGATTCCCAGTCAGGGCACATACCTGGGTTGCAGGCCAGGTCCCCAGTAGGGGGCGTGTGAGAGGCAACCACACCTTGTTTCTCTTCCTCTCTTCCTCCCTCCCTTCCCCTCTTCCTAAGAAGTGAGTAAATGAAATCTTTAAAAAACAAAGAAACCCCTAGTATTATGCCCATTTAGCAGGTGATAAACTGAGTCTCAGGGAGGCTTCAGTCCTGTATCCTTGTCTAACTAAGGTCACACAGCTTGTAAGTGACAGACCAGGGGTTTGGACCTGCGCTGTGTCCCAAAGGCAGGTGGCCCCAGAACATGGGGCCATGCTGATTGACAAAGGCAGTGGCCCGGGGAAACCCCTCTGTTTTTAACGGAATGAGGAAAAGCTCAACCTCGAGTGCAGGAGGCGGGACTTGCCGGGTCTGTTTGCCGCCAGCAGCTTTCGTAAATGCACATAACTGCTAATTCCCCTTCCTCCAGCTCAGGGGAATACAGGGCCACACCGACCATGGCCTGGGCTCCCAGCCTAAGGATTGCGGGAAGGACAAGGATCCCACCCCTGAACGATCCCCGGGAGCAGCAGCCCCCCCCCAAGGCTCCAGTCCTGGTTCCCGCCTCCCCAGTGCCCCTTCCTGGGAGACCCGGATGCTTAGCACGGCCCTCCGAGACTGTACTGCCCGCAACAGCTTCCTGGCTAGGAAACAAGGGCACTCACAGGAATTCTTTGCTGGATCTATGTCTCCCACATGCCTTGAAGGACTGCCTTGGGGGAGCAGCCGCTGTTGGCTCGTGGAGACCTGGAGGAGCAGAGAAGCAAAGCAGTTATGGAGATCAGACCACCTCCAGGGCCTTGAGGGCCAGGTGTGCGGGGAGGTGACCTGCGGGTATGTGGCGGGTCGGCCCGGGTATCCCTCATCAAGGTCTCTCTCCCAAGGGTGCTTCTGCAGAGCTAAGGCACTGTGGTCCCCAGGAAATGCCTGAGAGAGCCCGTGTCTTCCAGGGGCCCACGGTACCCCCAACAGAATGTGTAAACTTGCAAGGCAGGAGAGGGAGGGCAGACACGGGGCTGAGCAGAGGTGCTTGGCCCAGGTGCCCTGGGGTCCCTGGAGCCCAGGTTAGTCTGGTGCCTCGGTGGGGGGAGCGTCAAAGACAAGCGTGGCCTAGTCTGCAATTTTATCAGTTTTATCTAATCCCTCCTGCTTTGAAGAAAAAACAAGTTTGTGCTTTTCCAGTGAAGCCACCTATGCCTGCTCCACTGCTGGGAAACGTGTACACTTAGGACACGGAAGGGAGCCTGGCGTCTCTGGACAGACTACGGACAACGTTCGGGCTGTCGAGCAAGGTGCCCTTCCGACCACAAAGCGTCAACACCTTGTGTGTGGCAGGGCCTTCTGGGGGACATGGGACCCCCAGGTCATGGTCGAATCTTAGGGGACCTGGGAGTTTACAAAATGGAGAAACGTCAAACCTGGGCTAGAAAAATGCTTTTTGAACATTTAAATTAAAAAACAACAACACTCAGACATCGCCAATACAAAAGCATTGGACTATTGATGATAAACGATACAAAAAATCTGAAGGCCCTGGGTGGGGGGAGGTGGAAAGGGGTATATGGGGGATAAATGGTAATGGAAAAACACAATAAAAACTTAATTAAAAAAATAAAAAACTAAAAGCAAAATCTAATGGCCCTTTTCGAACATAAAGCTCAAGCAGAATGGCCTGCCCCCAGCAGAGTGACACTGAGGCAGATACCCCAAGAACGCAAGTGACAGGTATCGCAGGCAGAGCCGGAGCCGGGCCTGGACGGGCCGAGCGGTCAGGCACCCAAACTCAACTGATCTAGCAAAGGTCCGCATGTCCAGGACTCCACCAGGACTTGGTTCAAAGAGGAAGGAGGAGAAAAGGCAGAACTGGAACTGTCAGCACTGTCACCGAGAAGTGGCCCCTGCCCCTGGGTGCTTTGCCACCATGCTGTGCCGACAACAGCGAAATGCCACTGAGTTGTAAAGGCCAGGACTACACCTTTTACGGCTTGTACCTGCTCACAGCCCCATGACCATGCCGAGGGGGTGGTGCTCAAGAAGTATGTTGGGTCAAACCAAATGATCAAGAATTTGGGGGAAGCCCTAGCTGGTGTGGCTCAGTGGATTGGGCATCGTCTGGCAAAGTGAAAAGTCGCCAGTTCGATTCCCAGTCAGGGCACATTCCGGAGTTGCAGGCCAGGTCCCCAGTAGGGGGCACGAGAGAGGCAAGGCAATTGATGGATGTTTCTTTCCCTTTCTTTCTCCCTCCCCTCTCCTGTTGCTAAAAATAAATAAAATCTTTTTAAAAAAGAATTTTGGGGGAGATAAAATAATTTTACACCACCAGTGTAAAAAAAACAAAAACAAAAAACCTACACGCCTCTGTTGGCCCCATTTGTGGCCACCTGGTCAAGTGTCTGGGTTAACCTTCTCCACCCCTGTGACCTCGGCCTAAGCACCACGCACATCCTAACCAAGGCATCCAGCAGCTGCTCTGCCCTGCAGCGGTTCCGTCCACAAGCCTGCACGCCCACGGGCGCTTACAACACAGCCCTGAACTGGGGAACTAAGAAACTACCACCCCGGGGGTGATCCCGCAACCTGGAAACTGCATTTTACCGCAGAGAGAGGAGAGGGAGTCTCGAGATACAGGAAAATGGGCCGTCTTCTAGCTAATCCCAGTAATTCACCTTCTGGGTAGATGAAGGTCATGCGGACAGCTCATGTTAGTTTCAAGAGTATTCTGATTGGTCGTCGTACTCACAACACAAAATCGGCGTTAGGCTCACTGGGCACAGAGTGAGTTGAGACACTGAGTGGAAACCCCCCAGCAGAGGCAGACAGACAGACCACCAAGGGAGAGGCTGGTGGGAAAAGAATGAGACCAAATCCTGTGGCTGATCCACGTGGACGCGTGGCTGGATTTGCAACTGTCGCACTGTGACATTTCCCAAGCTTAGGGTGGGCCTGAGGCCAGATGTGAAACCCACCGGCAGCCTGGGGATCTAGCTAACGGACCAGAGTGTTCAGTTTAGCGTTGTGGGGTGGGCTGTCCCATCTGTCCTCTGCCACCCCATTTAAAGACAGCCCGCCTTCCCTGGGAACATTGTTAAATGTCCTCAGCTAACAGCTGTGTGAAGGACCAACCCAGCCTGTTCCAAAGCCGCAGCATACCTCACCGTGGCCTGTTCAGTAAGAGCTGTAAGAAGCCCAAGTGAAAGGTGGGGAGACCTAGGAGATGACAGGGATCTGAATGGCAGGGAATCTCTAAACAAACTTTCTGTTACTATTAGTCGAAACAGAATCTTGAAAAACTCCTCTGCCGCCGTTTGTACTTGGGATGGTGTAAAACCCAACACCCCATCCCGAAAACCACCCCGCCTGGAGCGGCTGCATTTCCTTGCCCTGTCCTCGGGCGCCCTCTGCTGGAGGAAGCCTAAATTACATCAGTAACCTGACAGCCACCAGACACAAGGGGCCCCAATTTCCCAGAAGGGAGAAGAGGGGCAACGACACAATCGCCAAGTTTTCTCCCCTTGGCACTTTGCCTAGTGAGAACTGTAAACCAGAGGTGCTGCATACCCGCTCAGAGGCAGAGCAGCTCTCAGCTCCCAGAGATGTGGGTGAGTTTTGCCCAAGGTTCACCTCCCGGTCCCCAATTTCCTTACCTTATCCTATTTCGCCTGAGACAGGGTGCCCGATGGGTCCAGCACTGGTGACTTCATCCTTGTCCCACATCAGAACATGGCCCAGGGACTCCCAGGTCTGCCCTGAGCGTCCCGTCTCCTTGGGCAAATCGGTTCCTCTCTGGGCCTCACTGTCCTCATTCTGGAGCTTGGGGCTTGGACCGGAAAACTCCTACGAAGCCTTCATCCTTGGGGCCAGAGTCCCCGTGCTGGAGAGAAAAGCCAGGTTCTGCCCGTCAGTCAGACCTGCAGAGAATGAGAACAGCTGAGAAGCTGCTGACTCTGCACCGTGCGGAAAGCAAAAACAGTGAATGGGGACCGGCCGTGGGCTGGGGTCTGCCCCTGGTGCCCGAGGCCCCCAGCAGCACCTTGGAACCTTTTCCCACTGTCCCCCACCTGCACCCCTGGGGGTCCTCATCTTCGGGGTTCTGGGTGCTGCTGCCTCCCCAGCCGAGCTCCGTCAGCGTCCCATTTCTAGTTGAAACCAGGCCCACCGTTTGTCCTCCTGACCCTCCCTTTTTCCCTGTACCTTTGTCCCTGCTGGAGCCGCCGGGACTCCAGGGCTGTAGTTGGCTGTGCTTGGAGGGTGCAGGCAGTCCCCTGGAGAGCTGCCTGTCCCTGTGTCCTTGGCAGGAAGTCTGGCAACTGCAGTGCTGTGACTGTCCCAGGCTGAGCTAGAAGGCTCCTGGTGTCAGTCCTGAGGCAGCCACAGGCCTGGGCAGGTCCCAAAAGCTGATGACATCAGCTCGGAGCAGGGTCCGCAATCCTCACGATCCCTGCCCATCTCCGCTGTCTCAACTCTGCCCAGCTCTGCCCACCTCTGTTCTCCCTCCCGGCGCAATGCAGGCTCCCAGGGCAGCCTCTGGGCTGGAGACATTCAAGGGAGTGACAGGAGGAAGCAGCCCCCCCTCCCCCCGTGCTGAGGCACTTCCCCCAGGTGTCCGGGGTCCAGGATGGGGAGAGACATCAGTCTCTGAACTGTCTCACCACCTCGAACGGCCCCAGAGGAGCAGGCGGCGCATGTGCACAGCGTGACATCACTTCCATCTTGCCAGGAGACAGGGTTTTTGCCAGGAACAGGCCCCTGGGGACAAGGCGGGCAGCATTTTCATGACACCGGCATAAATGAGGACCTGCACCGAAGGCTGCTATTCTGGGCAGACGGTGCTGCCTGGATGCCCTGGGTCTGCCCTCTCTGTCCCCAGGCCCCTGCTCCTGCCGCCTAAGGCCCTCCCAGCATCCGGGAGGGTCAGCGGCCACAGGACCCCACCCACGTTTGCTGGCTCAGCTCGTCCCTGCAGCAGAGGCTGGACTTCCTCCACGTCCAACTTTGACCTTCTGCGACCAACTCCGTGACACAGGGAATATACCGTCCCCCTCCTGCCTTAGTGCCTAATCTAGCCAGCCCAGTGCTGCCCCAGAAATCCGGACGGGGAGCATTCAAGGATGCGGTCCGGGAAGGTGCCTTTGCCCTCACCCAAAAGGATGCCTGAGTTGGGAGTCTCTTCCTTACCTGCCAATGGGAAAGGCAGCTTGACTTTCCGAATTGGCATCCACGATCCACGGGAAGGCTGAAGCTGGCCCCAGGCACAGCTCCCCTAGGCTCATCTCAAAGCCTCCTCGAACATCACGCCCCACACCTGGCCAGCGCTCGCTCTCGGCACCCAAGTGCCTGTGGCAGCAGATGCACGAGGCCGGCTGCCACAAGAGCCCTGCTCACCGGCCTCCCCACAGGAGCGGCTGCCTCTGGTCCCGGTCCTCAACTCCAACAGAGTCCAGTCGTGAAGAAAGGTTGTGTAAATAAAACCAGAGGCTCACTCACTGCACCAATCAGGGACTGGGTCCTGTCTCAGGCTGGCTGTGCGCAGCCGCCGGGAGGTGACCGTGGGGACACGCAGCGGAGGCGCCAGCCCGGAGCAGTGGTGCAGGGCCTCTGCACCCGCTGCTGCAGCCCCGCAGCCAGCACTGCTGACTTGGCCCCCGGCGGCCGGAGGGCGGGGGAGGGCCTGCAGCAGCTCGGGCTCCCACTGCCCCTGTGCAGGGCGACCTGGGGAACCCGCAGCAGGCAGCACTGGGCTGGCTGGGGCTGGGGCAATGGACGGGGTGGGAGAGGACAGGGCTGGAGAAGCCCTGAGTCAGCGCTGGTGCATTGTGAGGCTCCCGAGCCTTGGACTCAGACACGAGGGCCCCCTTGCCCCCATCCAACGCGCTGCTCCAGGCACAGCCCCGCACCTAACTCAGGGACCAGCGCAGCCTCCTTTCCCCCCTCAACCATTGCTGGGCAATGGTGCACCCTGCTGTGAGTCCTCTGGGGGATGGAATGACAGGGAATGCCTTTCAAAGACTAGCCCAGACCCTGTCATCCTCTGGATGTTGCTGGGGGCAGGCACAGGCTGTGGAGCTCTGACCCGTGGGCCAGGCAGGGGAGGATCTGTTCCTCACTCCCACCCTCCCGCAGCCCCTGGGCTACTGGGGGCGCTGGGGGGCACATGGTGATTGTCACCAGTTGCACTGAATGTTTCTCCTGGCAAAACCTGGGAAGTGCCTGGCCTTCCTGGTCCTGCCCCAGAGTGGACAGGGGCCTGCAGGGGCCAAGGCCCCCCACCTGACTGTCCCTAAAGGTCTGCTGTCACCTTGGCTGCTTCCTCCGGACTGCCTTGATGTAGCCACTGGCTGGACAGTGCTGTCAGAGGCCACTTGCAGTGACAAGCTTGTAGAAGCCCCTCTTTCAACTCCCATTGCCAGTGTGTGTAGCTCCTGTCACAAGCCCCAGGGAGGCCAGAGCGCTGGGCTCAGGGGTCACCTGCTCCCCCTCGGGGCACTCTGTGAAGTTTCTGTCTCACCTGAACTCCCACGGGGGACCAGAGACTTGTTAGGGGACATGGGTGGGAGGCTGGGGGCCAACGGCACCATTTGCTTGGCAGCCGTTGACACGGCTTGTCTCTCAGCTGATTCCAGAGCCAAAGGGGTTAATTCCCAGCAGAAGGGATGGATGCCTCTGTGTCACCCAGCCTGGGCAGGGACCCACCGAGCGACAGAAGACTTTGCCTGGACAGGCCAGCTCCCTTCCCTTGTCCCCCCAGGGTGGTGAGGCCACCCACACCGCCATTCCATGGATGATGGAAAACTCAGCCTGTGTCCAAACGGCAGCCCCCAGCAGCTTCCTGGCGGGGTGGGGGGGTGTGGGCAAGTTCTGCCTGACGCACAGATGAGGCTCCATCTCAGCCTCACTCGATGCTGACCTCAAAAGACCCTGGCATGTGGGACCCCATGACTCATCAAGCTAGAAACCCTCCACATTTAAGGATGTTAGTCCAGAAATACAAAGTTGCCGCACATCGTTTAAGGGGCTCTGCACACTTGCCCCGCAGAGCGTTAGCGGAGATGGCCTTAAATATACAGGGCGTGTGTGAACGGATAGAGCCCGACGGAGGGCGGTGAGGGACGGGATGGGTACTCTGAATTTGGGGGAGGAGGGCTGCTTCCGGTCTGCGGGATGGTGCGGTCTAGGACCCTCTGACACGTTTGCCCTCGAGCCTGCGTTTCCCCACGCGCCTGCGCTGGGTTGGCTGCGAGCACCCCTCACGCCCCAGCGGGCTCCAGCGCCAGCAGCCCTTTCCCCAGACGAGCCTTGAGTCTGGCTCCAGGCTGGCTCAGAGCGCCAGGCGGGAGCCCTGGGCGGTCATGGCACGTCGCCAGCCTCGGTCCCGTGGCCGGTTCAGGGGCCTGCCTGGGTAATTTGTATATTTACATCCAAGAGGTTTGCTGCACCTGAGAGGTAGAACTGATGTATGGTGCGATCTAATTTTTTTTTTTTTTTGTAAAAAGACACCTTTGTGCTTTTGGAGGAATTTTGAGGAGCTCAGCCCATCCAGTGCCTGGGACCACCTAGGCAGATGCCACCCTTGGCTCTGCACCACATCGCCCCCATCGCAGACCCTGGTCTGCGCACCCCACGCATCTGGGAGTTGCCCCAGACAGCCCCTGCTGAGGCGGCAACTGGCTTCGGGGCTGCCCTTGGGCTGGGTGGCAAGAGTCTGGCCTGGGAGACCCGGAAGGCCGGGGCTTAGGCTCCTGGCACCGGCCGTGCACTGGCCCAGAAAGAGCCCCTGCCCGGAGTGTGCTTCACGCAGCTTCTGTGCAGTCCCTGCTTCCATGAGCCCCTTCTGGAGCCCCCACAACTGCCTGGCACACGGGCAGCATCACGCAACACCCCCTGCTAGCCCCCAAGGGAGTTCGTCTCTTCCTGAACTCAGCAGCCTCTGCCCCTGCAGCCGAAAATCGTGGCTTCGAGTTTCCCTCCAAAGCTCATCTCAGGGAACCCGCAAGAATAAAAGCTCCACCCCCACTTAATAAGGCAGTGAAGGCTGCTGTGTCCGTGTCCCCAGGGTGCTAGCTGGGCTGCAAAGACCACAGCAGAGATCGAACCTCGTTCTGCAGCTGGATTTCCACACGCCTTAGGGAGCCAGTCAACCAGCCGGGAACACACACACCCAGGCAAGGACCCGGCTTAAACTCATCGGTAAGTCTGTGGGGTCCCCCGCCCCAAGCTTGTTTGTGGGAGGGAAACCGACCCAAAGCAAGGTCCTGATTGTGCTTTGGGTTTTGCAGGGTAGGGCTGAACACTCACTCCCCAGTCCCAGGTACCCAACAGGCTCACGGAGAGTGGGTCTCCCTCCTCCTCCTCCCCCTCCTCCCGCTTCTGCTGCTGCTGCTGCTGCTGCGGTTCTGCAGTCACTTGAAGGAGAAAGATTTCGCAGTACGGCATTCTTAAAGCTGCAGTGCCCAAATTCTCCTTCAAACCCCGCGTGTCACGGATGCCCGCTCACTTACCAGGGTCCTTTGCAGAAGGTCGGTGGGCAAGGAGAGGGAAGACTGGATCTCGGAGAAGCCAGGTGGCCGGGAATCCGAGGCTCAGACCCCAGCAAGGGCGAGGCGGAGAGGCCGCCCGCACCGTGGCAGGCTCTGCAGTTAACCGGGTTGCCGGACTGCAGCAGGGCTGCAATGGAGAATTATTATTTTTTTTAATCCTAACCAACCCCCACCTCCAATTTCCGCCACAAATTTAGATTCCTTAGTAGCTTAATTCAAATGCAAAGTGCAAACCCACACGACAAAGACACCCATCTGAAAACAAGAATTCGAGCAGCATTTTAGAATTATTTTGAGACATTGGCTCCTGTGAACTGACTCAGCTCTCCGCACCTCGCCGGCTGGAAAGCCAGGCAGGGACGGACCCGGAGGAAGTTCCCCGAGCCCAGAGTTTCTGCAAAGTGCAGGGAGAGGTTTGCAGCCTCTTAGTGGAGAAAGCGGCTTAAAACCCCAAGAAAAACTCGTCCTCCTGTCTGCCTAAGGGGGAGGGGGGACAAGCAGAGGCAGCCTCGGGGAACCCTCGTGCCCCTCCCCGAAAGTTACCTCTCTCCTCCGCTCGGCGGCTGCCGTCCTGCCCCGCTGCCGGCAAGTTGCAGAATGCTGCCGGGAGGCAGCCCCCGAAATCAGAAGTGTCAGCTGGGTGCCTGCACTGAAATGATGCCGGAGTCGACGCGGCAGGCCGGGCGGCGGGATGGTCTCCCCCCTCCCCCCACCCCCGCCGTTTAATGTAAACCCCTGACACTGCAAGATGCCTGCCCCTACTGAGGCACATCTCCGAAGGACCTCCTCCCTCCCCACACTTCCTCACAACCCGGTGCAGGGCTTTGCTCCACCTCCCACACTGGCTCACCTAAGATGCTTTTCTGACACAGAGACCGGGAGAGAGAGGGAGAGAGAGCCAGTGCGCGCGGGACTGCAGAAATTCTCAACTCCTTCCTTTCCGACACCACATTTCAGAGAAGGTGAGACTTCTTCAGAAGTTTGAGGATTGCCGCCCGCCACCCGGGGGACAGGACAGAGGCAATGACCCACTGATTCGCTTCAGACAAATCCATACCATCCATCCCTTTACTAAAAATAAGGGGCAGAGGTACTCCCAGGGTAAAGAGAAGAGGAAAATTCCTCTCTGCCGCTGGCAAATTTTCGACAGTTTGGGAAATCTGTCTTTTGGCTCTCTTTCAAGAAAACCCCACGTCAAAAATGCGGATGCACGTGAAACATACAAGATGGCCACAAAGTGTGGGTTTCGTCCCTGCGTGTCTGCGATTCTCAAAGTTTTTGCACCCGCCTCCATGCCGCTTAATGTCATTTTCGGTGGAGACAGGGGTGCGTAACTGGCAAAATCCCAGGGGAGAGAGAGAGAAGCACTTTAAATGCAGACACGAACGTGAAGTCAGTCAGTCAGCTCAAGCTCAGAGCTGTATGATCTCACTCCCAGGTGGGACATGAAACCGAAATGCACAGACAGAGGCAACAGAGAGGTGGCGACCAGAGGGACGGGACGGGGGAGCCGCACAGGGTAAAAGGGGGCAAATGCACGGCAAGGGGACATGATGTGACGGGGGTGGTGGGCATGACGTGACCCAAAGTACAGGTGAAGCATCGTGTACATGCGCCCTTGAAACCTACATGATCCTATTAACCAATGCCGCCCCAACAGATTTCATGAAAAGTAAGTAAATAAAAATAAATGCAGAGGTGGTTAAAAATAGCGCATCCTAAAACAACACACCAGAGGTAACGCAGAAGAGAGAAACCAAGATGCGGCAGAGGCTGCAGGGAAGAGAAAGAATTCCCAGATTTTTGAATCTAATGCAAACTCCGTGTCTGAGAAAGGACAATAAAGGAGAAAGTGGGGTGGGGGGGGCACAGGGAGAGACAACTGAGACCCCTAAATAAATTATTGAGAAGGACCGATTGCATCAACTGTATGCACATTTCATTACCGAAGTCAGACCTGGTGTGTGACTTGCTTCTAAAGAGACCGGGAGGGAAGGCTCTGGGCCTGCCTGGTTCACACAGCCACGGTGCTGCAGTGCACCAGGGCCAGGCGCCCAACGCCTCACCCCTTCCCCCCTCCTGCGCCCTGGCAGCCAGCCTGTGGGCACCCTCCTCCTCCACGCCGTGCCCCTCGTTGTGGTGGGGGGGAGGGGGTGGCAGCCACGGCCCCGGAGCATGACAGTGAAAGGGACCTCAGACAGCACGCAGCTCAAACCCTCCATTTCACAGACAGAGAAACCAAGACCTAAGAGATGGTGCGGCCCCCACCAAGGTCGCCTGGCCAGGAAGAGGCACAGCTGAGATCAGACTCCAGGTCCCCAGAGTTGTTGTCCTGCCATCCCTTGGGACCTGTCATTGCCCCCTGTGAGACGAGCCACCTGCCTCTGCCACTTTCTCACGTGACCTTGAGGATGACCTCGAGGATGACCTCTCTGCCCTGCGACTCAGTTTCCCCTCCATAGAGGATACGCAGACTGAGGCCAAGGAATTTCAACTCTCTGAAAGCAAGAAAAAGAAACCAAGTGGTCTTCCCATCGGCAAAGATGAGAGCCTGCACGGGCTCAGGGACCCCCCCTCCGATTCGCAGACACAGGTTGTCATTGGCGTGAGTCTCCTGGGGCTGCTGGGATGCACATCCACGGACTTGGTGGCTAAACCCGCAGACACTCATTGTCCCACAGTTCTGGAGGCCAGGAGTCTGCAGTCCCGGCCCTGAGGGAGACTTGTGCCCTGCTGCCTCCTGACTTCAGACGGCTGTCAGCATTCCTGGTGGGGTCTCTTTGGGGTTTGTAGACACATCAGTCTCTGTCTTTGTCATCTTCACAGGGCATTCTCCTTGTTGCATCATCTTCCCTTTTCTTTTTTCTTCTTTTTTTGAGGACACCGGTCATCAGATTTAGGACCCACCCCAATCCAACCTGATCTCATCTGAAGATCCTTAATGACCTCCACGAAGACTTTCTTCTTCCAAATAAGGTTACTTTTCCAGGTTTCGGCTGGACACACCTGTTTTGGGAAGGGCTTCATTCAGCCACCTGCCTACCTTGTCCAGTGAAAGTTTACCTGTGAGAACCAACAGCAATGAGAGGGAATGGCCCCCAGTCCCATCCAAACCTTCAAAGATGCTGCCCCACGGGACCCTCTGGGTAGAAGTTCACAGCGACGTCTATGGACCACTCGGCCTCGTTCTAGGTGCGTTGGTTGCGTTGGCTTATTTGATTCCTGCAACCGCCCTTGGAGGCAGGCGCTGTGTTAGCACCTCCTTTTTACAACCAAGGAAACGAAGAAACACGGAGGGTCAAGTCACACGGGTACCGAGTGCCTGGATTTAGGCCTCCAGCTCCAGAACTGGTGCTCCCAGCCACCCCTCTGCCTCCTTCACTTCTTCTCTCTCTCAACTTGACCCCATTGATTTCCTATCCAACCCACATCTCCGGTCTGTTTTATTCGCAGGTATTTGTTGGACACTTTCGATGTGCGCTCTGTGCTGATCTAACTTCAAGTGTTGCCCTTCAAACACCCAGGAGGGACTCGATGCGGTTAATTGTTTAGGTCGGCGCACAAGGTTGCCCGAAGAATGGGGGGGAGATGTCACTTCGTCACCCATGAGTAACAAAACACCTGCCAGGCCAACAATGGACATGCAACAGGCCTTTATTTTTAAATCAATAAAAAAAAGAAGACACTGCCTGGGCTGGTGTGGCTCAGTGGATTGAGCGCTGGCCTGCAAACTACAAACACTGCTGGTTCAGTTCCCACACAGGGCACATGCCGGGGTTGTGGACGTGTGAGAGGCAGCTCAAAAACGTCAGTGTTTCTCTCCTTCTCTTTCTACTCCCTTCCCCTCCTCTCGAAGAATAGATAAAATCTTTTTTGAAGGAGAAGGAGGAGAAACTAAGGAACAGCGATGGCCTCTGGAACTTCCCATAGGCCTTTGAGTGTTCCCTCCTCTGCCCGTGCCGTTCCAGCAAGCCTGGTGGCTCTCACTCTTTCTTGGAGAACGAGTTCTAACGTCTGTTGGACTTCCTTTGAGCCCCGAGTCCTTGCCACCCTGGCATGCACACGGCCCTGCTGACGGAGACCTCGACAGAAAACACACGCCGTTTAGTTCCCTTCTGGGTCTCCTCCACAGGCAGCGGGCAGTGTACACGCCAGGGTGGAAGGCAGGCACGGCCCGTTCGCGTTTTTGATTTTTTTTTTCCATTGGCGGCCTTATGTGGGGCCAACTTGCAACAATCGGCCAGTTGCATTTATGTTTAGTAACAGCTGTAGAGAACTAGGTTAGACCTCGGGACGGCGTTCTAGCTGGAAGTTGTTCTGAAACATGACTCTAGAGCAGATTTCAAGGTTTTCCGTGTCTAGGATGAGGCCACGGGCTGCACTGCCCGGAGACAAGCAGTGGGTGGCTGTCTGACTCGGGACATTCCCGCCTCCGAAATCAGGTGAGTCCCCGACCTTTCGGTAGCAACACTCAGCTGGGACCAGAGAGTGTGGATGGCACCCCAGGGGCTCTCCTTTCTGGGGGAGGAAAGCCTGCTGGGACGACTTTCACGTGGTTGGTCGGCCTTTGCTCTCCCAACGCAGGGCCACCACCCCCAGGGACGGTCCGAGAGGGCGGCTTTCATCTTCGACGGAAGGTACAGGCTTTTCCCAGCCTGAGTCTCCGAGGCCATCTGCGTTGATTCTCGTGTGGTGCCGAGTCACCCAGCCCAGAGCACAGCCAGCCATGTGAGGCACCGGGAGGGCAAAGCCAAATGCGTTGCATAAGGAGTAAGAACCCTTCCACCCAAAACAGTCATGATGCGTCTCCATCGTCTGCCGAGGGACAGCAACCTCCTGCCCTCACAATCTGCCTCCCGTGTATTTACACAGCACCCTGCACCCTCAAGTGTCCGGCCTGCCGGCTTGCACATGTGCTCTGCGGGTTTTCTCCCCTGCTCGTTTAAAAAGTGTGTATCGAGCCCTGTCTAGTGTGGGGTCAGCGAGCTGAGCGCCGGCCTATGAACTGAAAGGTCGCCAGTTCAATTCCCAGTCAGGGCACATGCCTGGGTTGCGGGCCAGGTCCCCAGTATGGGGGTGGGGGGTACCATGGGCAACCCATTGATGTTTTTCTCCCTCCCTTCTCCTCTCTGCAAACAAATAAATATTTTAAAGAAAAGTGTGTGTTGAGCACCTACTATGTGCAGAGCTGTGGACAGACACAAATTCCGCCCACTCAGGACTAAAGGTGGGCTTCCCCTCCATGGATGGTTCATGTGTCTCTGTAAGATGCTGGAGGTTCGCTGGCTTAAGCTGCAGCTCTTCCTGAGGGTGCCTGTGTTTACAGGCGGATGAAGACCCTAATGCAAGGGACTGATGGAGGCATCGTCCAGCCCTGGCTGCCCGATGAAAAATACTCAGGGCAAGGCAGCCTCCTGTTCGGGGTCCTTGGAATGACCGCATTGGCTGTGGAAGCCACGCCTCTCAGTCTGTGCCCAGGTGTCCCCGATCAGAGTCCTCTCCTTCTTCAGAGCAGCATGCCAGGACCGCCTCGCCCCTCTGCTCCTTCTCCAGCCGCACTGTATGTTAGCACCTGACACTTATTGATGATTTGCCGTTATGTGGCTCCCTGCAGCGAGGTGCCACATCCCCAAAGCAGAGAAGTTGGCCGTTTCATTCACTGCTGGGTCCCCAGCGCCAGAGTGGTGCCCAGCACACAGTAGGGCTCCAGAAGTATTGTGAATGAATGAGCAAATACATTCCCTTTCTTTTCTACCTGTGCCTGTGGAGTTCTCTCTCAGCTCCGGGCACACCTATGACCTCCATTCTAAGGGACTTCTCATTTTCCCCATAAGTGACAGTTGGCTTCCGACAAGCTCATGGTACAACCCTGCAGATCCTGGTCATGGGGGTCACGCCTGCCAGGCCTGGGCGCACAGGCTGGGAGGAGGGGCTGGCCGAGCAGATTGTCCTTCTGCAACTGTGCTCCCTTCAGAGCCGGCCCTTAACTCGGAATAAAATGCCAATGCCAGGCTCCGGAGGTGACAGGGCCCCACCTTCCTTGCCCATCCCCGCCCCTGCCACCTCCCCTCTGTCCTCTCCCTGCTTGGGCCCAGCAGCTCCAGCCTCCTTGGGGGGTCTCTGAAGCACCACTTCCAGTCCCCCCCCCCCGGAAATGCCACCAGGTGGCCCGCTCCCTGGCAGGTGTCAGCCTGGTGCCTCCTCTGACAACTCTTAAAAAATATTTATTTTTAGAGAGAGGAAAGGAGAGAGAGAAAGAGAGAGAAACACCTGGCCTACAACCCAGGCAGGTGCTCCAACTGGGAATCGAACTGATGACCTCTCAGTCTGCAGGCCAGCGTTCAAGCCCCTGAGCCACACCAGCGGGGGGCTGACGGCCTCCTCCGGCAGCTCCCTGTCTGCTTGCCCCACCCCCGTTCCCCGACGGTCCCCCAGCCCGGCCTGTGCACCTCCTCCCATTCTCTGGTTCTTCCATCCTTTCGAGCACATTTCTGTCTCTTCTCAAGACAATGGCGTCCATCACTGAATTCCCTGCGCCCAGAAGAGCCGCTCACATCAGTGACGGCGAGATGACGACCATGTCTGCTGGACAAGGGGATGAACGATGGCTTCCAGACTGTCTTTCCACAGCCTTCTGTTCCGACACCTGCACTAATCTGCCCGGGCTGCGGGACGGAGGACGGCAGACCGACCGCTCCAGCGGCCGGGGTCGGTGGCCTCCCAGTCCCGCTGCCCCAAGTCTGAGGTTGGGGAGTCAGTGGGGCTGTTTCTCCCGAGGCCGCTCCCCCTTCTTGTCTTTTCACAGTGTCCTCACACGGTCACCCCCCGGTGTGTCCTGTCCCCTCTTCTCATCGGGACACCAGTCATGTCGGAATGGGGCCCATCCTAACGACTTTAATCACACTTTCAAAGACCCTGTCTCTGAAAACGGGCTCCTTCTGAGGGGCTGGCATACAGGACTTTGGCATATGAATTTGGGGGACACCCAACAATACCCACGCTGGCCACCAAACCTCCCTACCCACCATCAGCTGGCTGCATGAGCGCCCCCATTCTCCTCTGGCCTCAGCACCCCCTCCCAGGGCCCTCAGCGCCCCTGTGGCGCACGTTTGACTCCTGGAAGCTTTCTTCTCAGGTCCTTGTTTCTCCCGCTTGGTTTTCCGATTGTTAAGCCCTCTGAGTCCCAGCCAGGCCCTGCCCCAGCCTTTCCCACAGTCCAGCTCACAGAACCTTCGGGGTGGCTCAGACCACCCCCCACATCATTATAGGGGGCGAACCAGGCTCTGACAGGTCAAAGGAGTTGCCCGAGGTCCTAGAGCTGATAGTGGGAGGACCTGGAGTGGAACCCAGACTTCCAGCTGCGAAGCAGGCACTCTGAACACTGTGTTTGCCCACAGATGCTGAGGGCACAGCCCCAGCAGGGCGGGGCTGGGGCAGACAGACAGACAGACAAGCATGCTTAGAAAGCAATGGACAGGCTGCTTGTTAGACTGACAACCAAAGGCGACACAGAAACCTTCTTAAATGCAGGAGAAGAAGTGAAAAGCATGGCCGTAGGACTCCAGTCCACAGGTGGGCTAAGCCTTGCCCTCCACCTCGGGGCACCTCATTACGGTTAGCAGCGGGGGCACAGTGTTCGGTCTGGGCTGGCGCAGTCAGCAAATGAAAATGCAGGGCTCCCTGTTCAATCTGAATTTCAGATACACAACAAATTGGTTTTTAATATCAGGATGTCCCTTGCAATATTTGGTACATGCTTTTGCTAAAAATGTATTTGTTGCTTATCTGAAATTCAAATTGACTGGGTGTCATGTTGTATCTAGCAACCCCAGGTTCATTACATGCTTGGTTTGAAAAGGCAACACAGTAAGCGATGTGTTCCCCAGAGGTTCCCTCCCCAAATGAGTAACATAAAAAGATCGGTGCTTAAGTGGTTCTTCATAACAAATGTAACAGGTAAGAATGGGGTAAATGACCTAAGCGATAAATAAAAAGACTTAAGACAGATGTTTATTCTCCATAAAAGAATATTCAGAAGTTAGTTGGGATGTATGAAGTATCAGGGGCCCTGTCTTTCTCCTGTCATTCTTAGTGTATCATTTCCCGTCTCACAGTAGCCTCATGAGCCAATAGAGTTGCTGGAGCCCCACTGTCACGTCAGCATTCCAGGTGAGAAATAAGGAGCAGTTAGGGAAAGAATACGACAGAAGCTCATGCCGGCTGTCTATCCCCCTTTTCATGAATTTTAGCTGACGACTTTTCCTTTCATCTCATTGGCCAGAACTTAGTCATGGGACCACATTTAGCTGCAAGAGAAGCTCAGAAAGGTAGTGTTGTAACAGTGCATTGCCATGTTGAATATACCCAGGGTCCGTTACCAGAAGTCTGCATAAGACGCAGTAGATGTAATTCTTCTTTCCTTGTACAGGAGAACACGGGGCCTTTCCACGGGAGGGTGTGAAGGGCCCAGTTTATAAAAATATAAGCAATTTCAATGTGCCTGCTATTTTGTTTCATAGACTTCACTTGTTACAATTCTAAGCCACCAAGGACCCACTTTAATATAATAAAAGAGTAATAAAATAAAGCAGCAGACTGATTTTTTAAAAATTCCTAAGATCTCATTTAAAAGATTGTTTTGAAGAAGAATAAACTGCTTGAGGGATAAATTCCTGGTCTCTGTGGGTCTCTGCAGAGATTGTAATTCAAGACTGTCATTCAGTCCAGCTTTGTCCCCACCCTGCTCCACGCAGCAGGCACGACGAAGGCCAGGGTTTCAATGATGGGTGGAGGGGGTGCCCAGTGCGGTGCTTGCTCCTGGAGGTGAGCAATGTGCGTAAACGGCCCGAGGAGGCGCCTGGGTTCCCTCATTACGCAGGCGAGAAGCAGGGGAAGTACCGAGGAAGGAGATCGCTGCGGGGAGCTGTCCTGTTCCCCACGAAGCTCACCCAGCGCGAGAGAAACCCGCCGGCGGACGCCCCCTCCCGTGGGCGGTGAAGACCGTCACTCCCGTTAGAGCGCTCACCAGTGACTCGTGTTGGGGGGCACTTTTCTGCTGAAGTCACTCAATGATTCACTCGTGGGTCCCTTGAGTTCTGCCGGGAACATTTTACCTTTTAGATTTAGCAAAAGCAAAGCTCGTCAACGGCGAAAACCAGCAATCCTCGCGTGGCGCTCCATCGCGTCGTCACTAAACGGGACGTTAAACGGGGCTCAGGTCCGTGGTGGGCCCAGCCAGGCGCCAGAGGCCCCGGTCCCAGTTCCGAGGCAAGGTGTGGGCGGCCGAACAGACAGGCAAAGGAAGGGTTAAGTGACTGTTTTTGCATAATTAGCTCAATTACTACTTGGAGGACGAAAGAGAGGCAGCGTGTTTGGGATGGAGGAATGTTGGGGGGGGCCTTGCAGTGTCGCCCCCACGTGGAGAAGCCAGGCCTTGCGTCCCCCTCCCTCCCCCGGCGTGACAGGATCTTTACGCAGAGGATTCAGAGGTCAGGTCCAGATCTGGGGCACGGCTGCCCCAGGCGCAACTCCCACCTGAGAAATCTGAAGGTGGGGAGGGACGCCGGCCTGAAGCAGCCCCTGGCAGTGACTTTCGTTTCCTGACAGCCAAGGTGGGAGACCAGCTGCGGGTCTGGCAGAGTCCTGGAGGGGAAAGGACACCTGAGGGAAGGGCCTGATCTCCAGGGGCTGAGGATGGAATTAAAAATAACAAAAGACCCGCCAGGGCAGGCGTCTTCCCGGGAGTCAAGAGAACCGCAGGGGCGAGCTCTTCCCTACACAAGGCGTCCCCAAAGACCCTTGTAAGCGGCTCTTCTGTGACGAGTGTTAAACACCTGCAGAACACAGGGAGCAGAGAGGTCGGCCCACGGCCTCCCAGCCCTGGGAGACCTCCCCTTTCCCCTTTCGTTGTCTCCTTCCCATCACCCCTCCCCCTGGCCTGCCGCAATCCAGCAGGGGCAACTAACAAGGGATAAACTCAACGTCAGAAAAACAGGATCCCAGCCCCTCCCCAAGCCCTGAGCCCCACCCCAGCTGCAGCTGGGGGTGGGGGCTTTAACTATTAGAGACGAGACTTTTACAATCCTAGCTGGAGGGCAGGGCCAGGCAGGTCCGATTTCATCCTTCCACTTCTTGAAAGGGGGAGGGAAAGCATTCCAGCAGATTTGCAGTGAGCCGTGGAGGGAATTTGAAGTTCTCTTCTGCACCGAATGAGTCCCACCCACTGCACTTAGAAGCTTTAAAAATATGTCAGGGTTAATCTCCCAGTGGCTGGGAAGCGCTATTGGCACCTGCGTTAATTAGGCTCCATTTACACTCCCTGCCTCACCTCTCAACACCCGCTTCTGTGCGGCTCCGTCTGAGGGCTGCGCTCACCAGTGTTGCGTTTGTAACGAGTATTTGTTCTGGTGCCTACATGGGAGCCTCGCGCTATCACTCCTCAGTGTCTGGGAACTTAACACAGATAGACTCATTTGGGGCCTCGTCCCCGTGGCGCTTAATTCTACACAGTTAGGGAAACGCCACTGCCGCATTACCCAGCTGCGTGGGTGCCGGGAAGGAGAGGTACGGAGACTTCGGCGTGCTCCACGTCCTCCCTCACTGGGCCTGTGCTCAAGGCAACTGTCCGACTTAAGCTAACACATAACTGTCCTTCATGATGAAAGTGGGGCTGGACGGGTGTGGCATCGAGAGGGACATGGAGGGAGTGCACATGAGGTCCGGTCCTCGAGGAGGTTTTTGCTGTGTGCACAGCGGCTGCTGTCCCAGATCGGACAAGGGGAAGTGCTGGGGGTAAGTGACTCGCCCTCTCCACACGAACGTAAAAGGATTGGCTTGCCCTGGCTGGTGTAGCTCAGTGGACTGAGCGCCAGCCTGCAAACCAAAGGGTCGCAGGATCAACTCCCAGTCAGGGCACATGCCTGGGTTGTGAGCCAGGTCCCCAGTGGGGGGCGCTCAAGAGGCAACCCCCCCCCACATTGATGTTTCTCTCTCTTTCTCTCTCCCTTCCCTTCTCTCTAAAACATAAATAGATAAAATCTTTTAAAAAGGGGGTGACTGGCTTGTCCTAACCCCAGGATACAGGGGGCACAGGGCGTCCTGGGTTAAATGACCCCAAACGAGTGAAATGTCTCTTAGCTCCTCACCCATGAGACGCTGCCCCAGTGTGACACATTGTTCCTCTTCGGTGACCTTTAAAAATTGCGATGACATAGACACAACACAAGATTTATAATCATTCGTTGCTGTTTGATGCAATGGCATGGAGTGTTCACGACACTGAGCAACCATCTCCACCATCCGTCCCCGGAACTCTGTTCCCCTTTGCAAACAAAAACTCTGTCCCCAGTAAACACCAGCTCTGCCCGCCTCCCCCAGCCCCCAGCCCCCACCGTTCTGCTCTCAGTGTCTCTGGAGGTGCCGGCATCAGGTGGCCGTATTGAGGGACTGTAGGACATCTGTCCTTTCGTGTCTGGCCTCCTTCCCTCAGTGTGACATCTTCAAGGTCCATCCGTGTCGTGCCAAGGATCCGAACTTCCTTCCTTCTGGTGGCGGAATAATATTTCGTTGCGAGGATCTCCCTCTGGTTGCACATCTGTTTACCTGTTGGCGGATAGGTGGGTTGTTTCCACCTTCTGATGGTTGTGAGTAGTGATGCTATGATTCCCGGTGTGCACGTGTCTCAGCCCAGCTTCCGGTTCTGCGTGCATCACCCTGGACGTGCAGCTGCTGGATCCCACTGGAACTGCACATTCGTTTTTCAGGACCCTCTAAGCTGCTTCTTCACAGCAGCTGCTGGTGAAATTCCACATACCCAACGCAAGGCAGGAGGTGACCCCAATGCCTCCACCTCCTCACGCTTTTCCCTTTTTTGGGTAGTTTGTTTGGTCCCCGCCAGCCCAGTGGGCTTGAAGTGATGCCTCACTGTGGTTCTGGTTGGCTTTTCCCTAACGACCAATGATGTTGAGTATCATCATCTCGTGGGCTTGTTGGCCATTGTGTAGCTTCCTTGGGAAAAGCATCTATTCAAGTCCTTGACCATTTTTAATTTGGTTTTCTTGTTGTCAAGTTACAGGATATTAGGTTTTAGTTGTAAGATATTTTAGACATGAAACCCTTATCAGACGTATGATTTTCAAATATTTTCTCCTATGCCGTGGGCTGCTTTTCATGCTCTTGATAGTGTCCCTTGATGCACAACCAAATGTGACTTTTTGCATATGTAAGGAAAAACAGTTGACAAAGATCTGCCAGCTGCCAGCTGCGCTGTAGTAACCAATTGGCCCAGATCCAGCAGGTATGGATTACGGGGAACCTCGTGCTGGGTGTGGGGGCAGAGGGTTCACGTTTATAAGATACAGTGGCTGCCAGACTGCTCACCCTCCAAGCGTCTGCAGTCTAGTTGACAAGACACATAAATCAGAGAGACTGAAAAGAATAACCAAGAATGTCTGCAGGCACCATATGACCATTTCAAACACGTGAACTCCAGTCGATGTGACCACAGAGACCCAGCGTTGGGGGAGGTGGGTCCGGGAAAGCCGCACAGTCCCTTGTCACCTGCCCCAAACCACACGATCGAATTTCTCACCAGCAATCAATACTCCCGTCCTCATAGCACGTGCCGTGTGGCATCTACGTCGGCAAGAACCGGGGAACGTTAACTCGAGGGGCCACAGGGTCGGCAGCTTGGCCAAGGCCGGGTTCTAGGGAGAGAGCTTCTGTGTCATCTTTGTGACAGACGTGACAGTCCACCTTTCGTGGAGGCAATGCCACCAAATCAAGTCCCCGGAACTTGCTCACTGAGCACCTGTGTTACGTCACAGGTGTTCTGTTTTCTCAATCATGACTTTAACAAGAAAAAAGGTTTTTACTGTCATACACCATTGAATTTAATGAAATGAGATCTTACAAAAGCATTAAAAGACAGTTATTAACATGAGCAAAAGAGCATTTTTAGAAAGGCTTCATTGTAAATGCCTACCAGGAAATTTCTGCACCTACAGAAGACAGGTTGGTCAAAGCATGAAATTCCTGGACCCCAGCGGCAGGGACCCTCCACGTGGGGGGTCCTGAGCCCTGGACAGGGCTCAGAAATCAGAAATCACGGTTGCTGAAGTGCATGTAAGTTCATGGGGGGGCATGTGATTTCTTTTTTAAATCCTCATCCAAGGATATGTTTATTAATTTTAGAGAGAGAGGAAGGGAACAAGAGAGAGAAACATTGATGTAAGAGAAACATTGATCGGTTGCCTCCTGCACGTGTCCCCACCGGGGATCAAACCTGCAGCCTTTTGGTGCATGAGACCATGCTCCAACCGACTGAGCCATGGGGCCAGGGAGACATATGGCTTCTAAGTGGTTATTACAATTTTTTGCCTATCTATTGCTAAACCTTTCTGTTGTTTAAGGCAAGGTGCATTCACACTTCAAGGAGCTCCACTGAGCAGCTTTGCCAGCTTCCCCCACTTGATGCTGGGCTCCCCTGTGAGAGTCTAAGCCCCCTGAAAGGAGCTATGTTTCCTGAACCCCGAAGACTTGCTTTGAGAGCGAGGGGACCCCCTTGCTGAAGCTGAAAGCCCAGGCAGCATCCTCGATTCTTCCCCCTGCCTCCTTGTCTAGCCCATCAGCAAACGCTGTCCGTTTCCTTCCCCAGCCTCTCTGCACGGAACGCAGGTGCCTCCTGTGAATTAACCACGTGTTTCTGAGGCTTCGCCATCTGGAGCCTGCCTGACGGTAGAGGAAGCGCCCCTCTCAGGGACGGCCAGGCCCTAGAGATGGTAAATGGTTCACCCTGGAGTGCGCATTTCACACACAAACCCACCCATCCAGGGCCCACCCCTCCAACCTCCTCCTCTAGGGGGTCTCACACTCAGGCCACAAGCCCCTGATCACCCAGTGTAGGTACCAGACAACCTGGGGCAGCCCTTTCGCCCCAGAACCACTGAAAGTATTCAAACCGGCCAGTCCTGAGCCTGCTCACCCAGTCTTCCCTTTCCTCCCCGCCCCCCGGAAACCACAATAAAGGGGCTTGCCCATGCCCCCCAGCTCCCTCTGCCTTCTGACCAACGCTGGTGCTTCCCCACATGGCCAGGTGGATGGCGTGGCCTGCCCCTTTCTCTTGGGGACTGTCACAAACTATCTTTCCCATGGAGGCCATCTCCTGACCTGTTGGCCTTGCTGTGCCTGAAAAACGACACATTTTCAAACACTCTGGAGTTGTGCCTCTTGCTGGCCGGGGCCCTCCAGTAACCCCGACCCACGCAGGGTGCTTGTCCTTGAGGCCTTCCGCCCGGGGGCTTTTCCAAAATGAAAACTGATTATTTACTCTCCCCCAGATCCTTCCACTACATGTTAGAATAAAACCCACATTCCTCGCAGGATCTCCGAGGCCTGCATGTCCAGCTCCTACCTCTTGCTCAATATTCCAGCCACACCAGCTCCCCTTCAGTTCCTCAGAGGTGCCGAGCTCTTTTCTGCCTCAGGGCCTTTGCATGCGCTGTCCTCTCTGCCCGGAGCACTCTTCCCCCAGCTTTGCAGGACTAGCCTATCGCCCTCTAGTCTCAGTCAAATGTCACCTCTTGGAAAGGGCTTCCTTAACTGGACAGTCATTTTTATATCCCACTTTATTTTCCTATTTCCTTCATCACACTTGTCACTCTGTCACCTTCTCTCCTTGTTTGTCCGTCTCCCCACCCCCACCCCCACTGGGAGTCAAACATGAGTTCCTTGAGCACAGGGGCCTAGTTCACAGCTGTGTCCCCCAGGTCTACACAGCCTGGCACGTGGCACTGGAGGAATGAATGAAAGGGACCTTACCTGTATGTCCAGGACTGCAGAGGAGGGAAGTGGCAGGGGCTGCTGAGTGCAGAGCCGTCCCCCTGCTGTGGCCCTGCAGCCACCTGGGAGTGGCTGGCTCACTGGAGGCTCCCGAACTCCTGGCCCCAGACCGGGCTACTGCAGTGCGGGGCTGGAAAAGGCAGACGGTGCCTGCTCGCTGGACAAGCCAACGGGAAGCAGCGTCTGTCTCGTGAGGTCCTGCTGACCATCGCGTTTCCCCTACAAGGGTGCCCTGTCCTTCCCCAGACCCCAGGCTCGTCCGTCGCCTGCTCCACAAGCTGGGCTGTCCCCAGGCTGCATCTCCCCTTGGCCTGAAGGATGCGATGCGGCTTTTGCTGGTGCAGAGATGTCTGGGGAGGCTGCCAGCACTTTTATCTTCACATTTCATCTGCCAGCCAAGAGCTTCTTCCTGCTTTTGCCTCTTAAAGCTTAAAGCAAGAAACGTTGACCTTGAGTCCAGGTGCTTCTTGTTTTGTTGCTCTGGGTCCCCTGTCCTGGTTCACAGCCAGGCCAGCTGCTCCCCAACCTTCTCTCTCTTTTTTTCCCTTGACCCCTTTATCCTACACTTCTCCCCTCCCCGCTGCCCCCAGGCAGCCTTGGAACAATATTTGGGATTTTCCTCCTGAGATCTGGCTCAGGCAGTAGTAGCCTTGCTGGTTTCTCCCCCTTTCGCCAAGGGCACGGTGCACCTTCTCAGGCTGTGGTCACATGACCACCTGCAGAAAACATTCCCAGAGTCCCAGCCACGCGCAGGGCAAAGGGGACTCCAGCACCTGAACTTGGTGGCTCTGGCTCCCCACCTTGAACCACATCCATGTGACAGGCCAGACATCGGTCAGCCAGGGTCTGTCGCATTGCGCCAGGTAGGGACGGTGCGCACGTCCACACCACACTGCTGTCCAAGCAGCTGTGGCAGCCCAACGAAGTGTTCTGGGGCCACCAAATGTCCACACTCAAGAGAGTGAACCCTCTACTTTTCACTTCCTACACAAAAATTAACTAAAAATACAGTGGAAGTCCAGCCTGAGCTTGTGTGGCTCAGTTGTTTGGGTGTTAGCCCGCAAAGTGAAAGGTCGCCAGTTCGATTCCCGGTCAGGGCACATGGCCAAGTTGTGGGTTCGAACCCTGGTCAGGGCGCATAAAAGAGGAAACTGATTGATGTTTCTCTCTCACATCGATGTTTCTCTTCCTCTCTTTCTCCCTTCCTTCCCCTCTCTCTAAAAAAATATTTAAAAAATCAATTCTAAATATAAGAACTAAAACTATTGAACTCTCAGAAGAAAATGCAAGCATAAATTTTCATGGCAATGATTTGTCAAAGCCTCCTTGGATACAACACCAAAAGCTCAAGCAACAAAAGAAAAAAGAGACAAGTTGCACATCAACAGAATTAAAACTCTTGTGTTTCAAAGGACATCATCAGGACAGTAAAAAGACAACCCACAGAGTGGGGGAAATCTTTGCAAGTCACATACCTGAGAAGGGACTAGGTGCAGAACACACAGGAATTCTAATAACTCAGTAATGAAAAGACGCTCCAACTGAGAAACAGACAAAGAATCTGACTCAGTTTCCCCAGAGAATGGCTGATGAGCACATAAAAAGATGCTCAACATCACAAAACATCAGGAAAATGCAAATCAACACCACAATTAGTCGCCACCTCCCACCCACGAGCATGGTTTGAATCACACAGTCAGATCATAACAAGTGTTGGCGAGGGTGTGGAGAAGCAGAGCCCCTCGTGGGTTGTTGGTGGGGACACAGAATGGCGTGGCCACGGTGGAAAAGTCCGGCGATTTCTCAAAAAATTAGACACAGAGTAATCATATGACCCAGCCATTCCAGTCCTCGTAACGAAGACAAATGCCCACACGTGTCCATAGCAGCATTCTCTAAGACGGCTGGGAAGTGGAGAAGTCCGGGAATTAACGAATGGATAAATGGAATGTGGTGTAGCCATACAACCAAAGATTACTTAGCAACAACAAGGAGTGATGAGCTAGTACATGCTATGACATGGATGGCCCTTGAAGACATTATGTAGATACACAGATGTATGTGATTATAGAACATATATGTAGACAAACGGCCACGTATTGTATGATTCCATTTACATGGAAAACCCTGAATAGGCAAATCCACAGGGAGCAAGCAGACCAGTGGCCTCAGGGGGGGGGGTGACTACCCCTAAGGTGGAAGGTCGTATCATTGGGGCGACAAAAGCATAGTGACTTGATCGTGCCAACTGCCACACAACTCTGTGACTGTTCCAGAAACCAGGGACTTGTACACTTTAAATGGATGAATGGCGTAGCCTGCGAATTATATCTCAGTAAAACTGTTATACAAAAAAAAAATCACATGGCCGGGGGATTCTCAAGCCCCCGACTACCCAGAGGGCTTGAGAATCTGCACACTTACAATCTGTGGTGGGCAGAGGACGACTCTGTAAGGTTGGCCGGTCTTCAATGGCCGGACCCCATGTGTCCCCTCACCTGGCAGGCGGGACTTGGCAGATGTGACTAAAGGTGGAGACCCCGACCCGGGGAGACTACCCTGGATTATATGAGTGTGCCCATCCGGTCACACGAGTCCTCAGAAAGAGAGGCCCTTTCCCGGCTGGGCCTGAGAGATGAACCTGACAAGGAAGGACAGCTTCAAAGCACTTGACCTTCTGTTGCTGGCTTTGAAGATGCAGGCTGGAGGGCCACAAGCGGGGGAAATGTGGAAACTTCTGGAAGCTGGGAATGGCCCTCTGCTGACAGCCAGCAAGGAAACAGGGATCTCAGTCCCAAACCACGAGGAACTGAATTCTGCCAACATCCAACTGAGCAGGAGCAGGGCTCTCCTAGGAAGGAACGCGGCCCCGTGATCCCCTGGTTTGAGCCCCAGACCCAGGTGGGACTTTTGACCTACAGGACTGTGAGATAATATGCCGCGGTCCAGCCGCAGCGGGTCTAAGGGTCCCCTCGAGGTGAAGGTAGGAGTCGGCACGGAAATCAGGCAACTACGCAGCTCAAGGCTGGTGATGCTCTGAAGACCTTTATTGAAAGTAAGGCTGAAGCTTTTATACTATTCTAGCTGACAAGTGATTTCAGCTGGCAAGCGATTTCGGATTCGTTGGCTTTTGCAGTTACTGTTACTATGCTCCTTGGTCTGAACAGGAACTTGACTGTCTGCCTTGGTTAGGCTGTCGCAGGGGGCCAATTCTTATTCTGCGTTTTAGATATGTCTAAAATTGACTCGGGGGGGTAAACCTGCCCTCCATGCCACGTCCACCAGGTTGGAAAATGCTTCTTTGAAGTCTTGGACCTTCCCTCCTGACTTTGTCAAGGAAGGGATCCAACTGTGGACGTGGCAATAATAGATTTGTGTTGTTTAAATCACTAAGTGCTGGCCCGTTGTTATGGCAGCAAGAGAAAGCTAGTATACAGCTACTATGTGGAGACCATATGAAGCTGATCTTTAAAAAAAAAAAAGAGCACTGAGCTTTCTCACGTCTGGGGAGGGAAAGAGCCACGCAGTTGGAAACCCACGATGCCTGTTCTCCCCTCCCCACCCTCTGGGAAAAGCAAAGCGTGACCATGCAGAGCGGACTCGGGGAAGGCTGCCTGAAAGGGAAGCCCCACAGACACCTCATCTCCCCGTGAGTCGTTCATTGCTCAGGACTCGCTTTCCATGTCTGTGAAGCAGGCGCTTACCCGGACTGCCGCCTACCCTGCCATTTGGGAAGGCACAGCAAATCTGCTCCCAGATGGCCCCAGGGCGCTCCTGGACAGGCCCAGCTCAGGCCACAGGCCCCTGCGGGAGCTCACTCCTCCCTCTGGCCTCCTTCAAAGCGTTTGGGGCACACCTGGTCCCTGGCAATGTGGCCTGGGGTGTCTGCTGTTGGTTCAGAACTGAGAAAAGCTTTGGGTCAGCTGCGGGGATGGAGCCAATGACCAGGCCCAGATGGATGAGGAGTCCAGACCTTTGGTTTTGGAGGCAGTACTCTCACACTGGAGTGCAGCCGGCTGTCTGCATGACGGAGAGAAAGCAAAGCAATGGTCCAGGTCGGGGGAGAAGGCACCGGGTGGGGAGGGAACAGAGACATACACTCAAGGGAGGGAAGAGACCAGAGAAATAGAGACACCTCAGTGCCACAGGACTGGCAGGAGTTTGGGGGGATGGTGTGACACCCTAGGCTCATTTCCGCCCCTCCTCAGACCCCCACCCACTAACAGGTACATGAGCACACACGTTTTCTTAATGAGTTGGCTACAACGGACTGGCTTGGGGATATTCTTAAAGACGCCTTCGGGGTGCCTGAGCACCACCCTCATGAGGGCTGTACGGGGATCTGGGGAAGGGCCCCTCTGCTCGCCTCGGTCTCTAGGCACCTGCCTTCTCCCTCTGTGCCTCCCTTGGCCTGTGTGGGTTGCATGATGCACCCAGGGTTACAGAGCATGGGAAGGACTCTGGACTGAGAGTCCTGGTGTTGCCCAGGCTGGTCTGGCGGGTCCCCACCCAGGCCCTCCTGCCCACTTCCAGGTGTGGAGGCAGCCGGTGGGTAGCAGGTTCCTCCATCCTCTGAACAGGTCCCACTCAGGATGGCTGAAACCCGTCCTGGGCTGCACTGCCCACTGCAGGCCCTCAGAAGGCCCTGGCCTTGGCGACAGGGGGACCCAGCCCCCCTTGGCTCCCCAGCCTTCCCGGAACCCTCTTGCCCAACATCCTGTGTGGTAATCAAGCCTGTTGCCCCTGTTTAGTCCTGCTGGCCACTGCCAAGTTCCCTCTCCTGGTCCCCGACACTCTACCTCTACAGGAACCTTCCCGAAATGAAAAGCTGCTATGCATTTCCGGGCTCTGGTCAGAATCACTGTCTTGTGGACCCTGCGTCCTTCAGCAGAGATGGGCATGCATCTTCCTGTGTCTGGGGTGGGGAGAGGGTGGGTCTGGGGAAGGGACGAAGTGGGAGCGGGGGATCTATGTCCAGGAGGTGGTCCCAGGTGGTCTGGCTGGCCAGTGTGGTGCTGCCCCTGCCTTAATTAACCCAGGGTCACTGAGGGTCTGCTGAGAAAGAGGAAGGAGCAGCTGCCTCAGTAACTGCTGGGGCCCCGCTAGGCGCACTCAACGCAGTAGGGTGGGGAGAAAAGTGGGCACAGGGCTGCTGCAGCCACAGGGGTGGGGGCGAGGCAGGGCAGGGAGGCAGGTGCTGCAGGAGACTGGTGAGGGGTGGGATGGAGGACAGGCACACCACCCACTGGGTGCACTCACACACCTCACTGACACCCTACAGGGAGGGCTTCTTCCCCATTGCTGCTCTGCACACGAGTGCAGGCTACCATTTACTGAGCACTTGTCCCAGGCCTGACAACGCCCAGGGCAGGCACCCTCTCATTGCCCTCTGGTGCGGATGAAGAATCGGAGCTTCGGGTCTTTCTTTTACCCCCTCGGGAGTAAAAGCAGGGACTTGGAGCCGTCTGGTGAAGCTGTGGCAGTGGCATGCCCTCTGACCCCTGGATCATTACTCTGGGTGTTGCAAATGGGGTGAACTGAACTGCTCCATCAGACCACCCACCCAGATGGAAGAAAGCAAGGACTGGGGAGGGCAGGTAACCTGTTCCCACAGCTCGTGCCAGATTCTGGGGAGGAGCCCGCAACCAGGCTCCCTGACCTCCTCCTCGACACGACCACTTCCCTCGGCCACCCGTGTGTCTCACAAGGTAGCCACTGCGATGCACAGCAGAGCCCAGGGTGGGAGAGACCGGCTACCGTTGGGAGGGAGGACCGGCCACTGGCCCGCCCACTTTGCTCCAGAATCCAGCGGATCTGAAGGAACCAGGAAATCGCTCCGGAGGCCCCGCCTGCTCCTCCCGCTGCTGCCCGGAGCCAGGGGGCGTGGTCTCGTCTCCGTCTCCGCCTCCGCCCGGAGCTCCTGGCTCCGTCCCACTGAGCGCGCGCGCCCCGCTCCCGGGGCCTCCCGGCGCGCGCGCGCCCCGGACCCGGAGACCACTGCACGCGCGCGCGCGGAAGGCGCCTTGGTCTGAGGCCCCGGGCGCCGCGCTTCCGGGGAGGGAGAGGGCGGCCGGGCTGAACCGGGCCTCACGAGCCCCCGCCCCGCCCCCCGCGCGCGGTCCACTGTTCGGCTGGTGAAACCCGAGCGCGCACGAGGCGCGGGGCCGCGTGACGCGCACCTGTCGGGTCAGCCCAGGCCCGCGGAAGACGATGCGCGGGGCCCCGGCCTGAGCCCGGGCAGCAGCGCACCTCTCAGTGCGCCGCCCCGACGTTCCCCGGAGCAGCGGCCGGTTCTGACGGCTAAGACGAAGTAAGCTGCCTCTCCCGCTTTCTCTCTGGCTCCTTTGGCCGCAGGCGTTCTGGCCGGATGGCCGCAGGCGTTCCTTCTGGCCGGATGGCGGCAGCGCGCGCGCGCGGGGCCGAACCAGAGGTCGGTGGGTCGGGCCGCGGGCCCGGGAGGCCGGCCACGCGCGGCTGTTAAACCCTTGGGCATTTTGTCGGGAAGAGTCACCTTCGCTACTACCCGCCAGCCTGCAGCCTCTGGGAGCCAGGCTGGGCCAGAGCCTGCCCGAAATCTCCTCCCACCCTCCTTCTGCAAAATAAATTAATTGTTCACGTCCACCTCGGTCGGATCCCTGGGTACAGCTTCTGTTTGTTGGTGGTTCGGCGGCAGGCAGGCAGGCCCCTGTGAGGCTAGTCCAGAGGGGCCAGTGGGGTCCCTTCCTAGGCTTTCTGGAATTCAGTTAAACGAGAGTAGGGACTCGTTGCTTTTTCATGAGATCTGATTAATCTTTGGTATTAACTCTCAGGTTTCAGTCGGCGTTTCCAACGCACCCAACGAATGGTTTTCCAGAAGCAAACTCGCCCAGAGCTCTGAAAATCAGCTCACTCAAATTTGAAAGTTTTGCCAGAAATGAGAACTGGAAAAATCATAAGCCTGAATGAATTCCTTGCCACGCACAACCCGGTGCGGCTCCCACCCCACCCCCACTAGGCCAATGGCTCACGAAACTTAGTAGATGAGGGGAAACTGGAGGAGAGTGGGCACATTTTACATTGTTTTCTTCATTCTTTGCAGCGATGGGTGACTGATAGAATTTCTGAGCTATATATAAGGTTAATTATTTGGTAAGTTTTAGGAGCACCTGAGGAAAAAAAAATGCTCAGTGTTTGGCGTGAACAGAGCTCGTTTTTCCGAGAGCTTTTTGTGCAACTGTTTCTTCGAGGTACATGACTGCTCAACAAATAACCACCGTAGGCAAACATTCAAGTCAGTTGTATCCCACGTCTGGAGGTTACTAAGTTACTCTTCTGGTCAGGTGGGTTTGAGCCCGTTAGAAGGGAGATAGTTAAATCTGTGGGCAAGAAAAAGGAAACCAAGAGGCACTTCGGTCATCTGTGGCCCGGCCACTTCTCACTTTATTGATGGCATTTGAACAAGACAAATGTCAGCGCAGGTTGGCAGACGTCCCCGGGAGTCTGTCGGGCCCTCACCGGGGCAGAGCAAGAAGTCTGGTTTTGCTTTGCCTGCTGTCCAGCGTTGGGAACCAGGTGGCTTTTTGTCTGTGAGAGCTCTTACCACCATTTCCTCCCAGAGTATTTTCACAGCCATGATCTGGGTTGTCTTTTTTTCAGCCAAGGGTTAACATGAGGCGATGATCCCCACTTTACAGCTGGAGAAAAGGCCCTCAGCAGTGAAGCGAGAGCCTAGGGCTGCAGAGTGAGAGGTTTGCCCTCCTGCTGTGTTCTTTGGGCCAGATTATCAGCCCCTCAAAGGCTGGGTGGGGACCTAACAATCTCAGCATCACAGCCCTTGTGTTTTTCATCGGTGTGGTTGGAAGGTCAGGAAGCTATTCCCGAGCTAGCTGTTCCTTGGCACTTTCTCTGTTGGGAGGTGGTTAATCGGCCTTGCAGCTGTTCCAAGAAGCTAGCAAGAAACGTCCCTTCACTCATGATGCTATTGGTTTCATAATAATTGGAGCTAACATTTCTTGGGTGCTTGCTCTGTGCCAAGCATCGTGCCAAGTCCTTTATATGGAGTGTCTCGTTTTGTTTTTATCGACTTGTTGTCCCACTCTGTGGCCCAGGTACAGAGAGGTTAAATAGCCGGTGTAAGGTCACACAGCTCGGTTCTCCCACTTCACCTGATCGCCAGAAACTGAGTGGCCCTTCCGGGGTTTAACAAAGCAACTCAGGCTTGAACACAATGTTTTTATGACGTCAAAAGGGAGAAGGAGAGTGAGTCACTGTTAGCCGTTTACAGCAGTTAGTGTTCAGGACACCTTGACCTCAGGGTGCAGAGCTGCCTCCCAGCTCCCGGAGCTTATGCAAGAGAAAGAGCCTATTTGTTTATAAACCACGGATGTTCCCATTTGTTAGAGGAGCAGAAGGGGTGGCCGCACTGATACAATGTTATGCATGTCGCTATAGGGGGTCATAGTCAGGCATGTACAGATAGGGGGGAGGTAAGCACAGGAGCCAGTCGGCCTGTCCTCATCCTATCCGCCTACCAACTGCAGTAAGTTAATTCACCTTCTGCGCCTTAGTTTCCCCTCTACTCCTCCTAAAAATAGGGACAATAAAAATACCTACCTCGCAGGCTGTCACACGATGCATGGCGAGCTCTTAGACTAGCATTTCGTGTGCAATGTAGTACTCTGTGAGTATCTCTTTTATTATTAATAATATTGTTACAGGTAGCAAGCGGCTGCTAATAGGTACCGTGTCACGTATTAGTCTCCACTCGAGGTCTGTTCCTCTGTGCTGTCGTCATCCAGGTGCAGAGAGCTCAGACGCAGGTGACAGAGGGCTTGTGCAAATTGGTTTGTTTGTTCACTCAGCAGATGTTTGCGGTACACCCTCTGTGTGCCAGGCTCCTCTTTTGCGTACTGGAGCTACGCAGTGAACAAAACACAAAAACTTCTGTCCTTGTTGGCACCTACATTCTTGAGGGGCGGGATGGCAGACAATAAACAAAATCAGCATCCTTTTCTCACCCAGTTATGTTAGAAAGCGATAGACACTAGGGGAACAAATAAAGCAGGGGAAGACAGGGGGGTGGGAGGGTTACAGTTTTACATAGTCGGCCGAGAAAGCCTCCCTGAGAAGGTGACATTACAGCCAGGACTTGAAGCAGTGAGGGGGTGGCCCTTGTGGACGTCTGTGAGGAAAAGTAGGTCAGGCAGAGAGGACAGCAAGTACAAAGGCCCTGAGGCAGGAGGATGGGCGGCTGCAGCCTAGAGAAGGCCAGAGAGGCAGGGAAAGAAAGAGGTAACAGGTGGGAGGCCAGCACTTGTGGGACCCTGCAGGCCACTGGACAGACCAGTGATGTGATCTGACCCAGGGACTGCTGGGTTCAGGCAGGGACGGAAATGGGAGGCCAGTGGCGGAGGGGTGGTGGTCTGTGCAGCAGTGCATGCAGAGGCCGTGGTGGTGGCCAGGACCAGAGTGCGGGGGCAGAAGGCGGAGAGAAGTGGGTGTTTTCTACAAAAAGGTGGAAGATAGAAACTGTAGGGTTTGTGACGGGCTGGCGATCCCAGGGTTTCTGGCCTGAGTGCTGGGAAGGAGAGATCTGCCTTTTACTGAGAATGGGGGAGTCTGCGCTGGGAGCAGGTTGGGAGATAAGTCAGTTTGATTTTAAACGTGGGAAGCTGTACACATGCAACTGATGGCGTCACAGTAGCAGTTGGTGGTCTGAGTGTGGAGTTCAGGGGGAGAAAGTCCAGACGGGAAACATGGACTTGGCAGATAGGCCGGTTGTGCTGGTAAATGTGTAACAACCAGCTCTGCAGGGGGTAGGAGGTGGAGGTGCTGCATTGTAGCATTTGCCAATAACTGCTGTGTGAACACCACTAGCTGGCCAATTTCAAGCACATGTTACAGAGTATCTTCTTCTTACAGACACAATAGATGAAAATAATGTCAAGAGATTGGATCATAGTAAAATGTAGCAAAATAATTAGTAAGTCATGAGTTTTGAGCCTTTATGACCTGTGCTGTGACTACAATGGGTTTAGTTATAAGTGTGTATAATTCGGTTGTTAATAATGGCTATGCTTAACAACTGGCTGGAAAAAATCCTGAAAATTTAGCGGTTGAATCTTGTGGGCAGGTACAAGGCGGCTTCAGTACACCCTCTGAGTCTTGGGGACCCAAGACTGGAACCTGAACAGGCAGGCGATGGGAATAAGGACTCTCTCAGATTAGGAAGAAGGGCCCTAGCGCTCATCTCACACTGGTCCTCAGTTCAGCCCCGGGCGGTCGTTGATGAGGGTCTGGCCTGCATGTGTGGGGGGCAGGGGGTGGCACAGAGGGGCCCCAGCAGACAGGAGAGAGAGCAGGAGAAAGGAGAGAGCGAGAGAGTAGGTGCGTATAGCGGAGACCCGGCCCAGTCCCTGGTACTTTAGTTGAAGAGGATCTTCAGTTTCCTTTGTTTTAGTCCTACACATTCTTTTAAAAATTCCACAATCCTGGGCTGTGGTTTAAAGAAAACCTCCCTCCTCCCCTCCTGGCAAACCGAAAGCAGAAATGGAGGGAGCGGGGTGGCTGCAGCCACTGACCTTTACCTCCCAGCCCCTCTCCCGCCCCTTGGTTTCTGGGAACAGAGGCCCAGAGCCGATTCCCCGTGGGGCGCGCCAGGAACTGCTGGCGCCCTGGGTCTGCACCCGGCCTGGGCAGGCACGGCTCTGCGGGTGCCCCCCCATAGCTGCCCCTTTCGCTTGGGCGGAGACAGAGACGGGGAACCTGATTCTGACCCACATCCTCTGGCCAGGCAGTGTCCACGGCTTTGTGGATGTGAACAGACCTGAGCCTCAAAGGTGAGTCCCCAGGATGCTGGGCAGGAAGCCCTTGGTCTGCAGTGGGAGCAGGGGTGGGTGCCTGGACCGTGGTCATGTGCCCTGTCAGTCCTGAAGCCAAGAGGAGCCCCGTCAGGGGAACGACTGCCACACCTCCGAGGACGCCCCCGAGGCCCTCACTTGGCAGTGTGGTGCATTTCTGGAAGTGTCTTGAATCATCACTGTTGTGTGTGAATGAAGTGACATCTTCCAAGCACTGACGGTACAGCTTCAGAAAGCTTTGTCTTAACTTCCGAAGGACGCGGTTATCAGCTCCTTGCCTCATTTTTCAGCCCTGCATTTCCCTGGCCCATACTACCTTGGCCTGGGGCTGAAAGCACTGAACTGCCCTTCCGGAAAGGTGGTGGGTGTCTCTCCGATAACAGTTATCTCCTTTCCTGGAAATGTGGGCTGCGGTCCTGCAAGTCCGTCTCTCCCAGGTGGCAGAGAAGGCTGCAAGGTGCAGCCTGGGGAAAAGACACCACGTTCCAGGTGACGAGGTGGTTCAGCGGCAGGACCAGCGAGGACCACCTCGCATTCCAACTCACAGCCCGGTGCGCTGCCCGCCCCGTCCTGTGGCTTCTCGGACTTTCCCCCTGAGGGCCTCCTGTCTATTTGTGAAAAAGAGAAGAGGCTGGTAGCAAGGTCAGCAGTGAGAGCGCCGCTGCCATGCTTTTGGCCAACTGCAAGTTCGTTATTTTAGAAGATTCCTCTCACAGCCCCCTCTTCTCAGAACAGGCCAGGAGGAGGGAGGAAGGGATTCAGGAAAACCCTCCACAGCCGAGCCTTGCCTCGCAGGGGATGTGCTGGAGCCACCTGGTGTCCCCTTTTTTAGATGAGGGAACGTGGACCCAAACCGACTAGGTGACTGAATTAGGTCATAGAGCCCGGAGGTGGCTTTGAGCCCAGGTCCTCTGATCCAAATGCCACGCTGCGGGTACACGGGGACGCGGGCTCTGCGACTCAACAGTTGACCTCACCTGCGGTTTTCTCGTCTGCACGACGAGCGTCACCGCAGCGCCTCCTTCCCGGGGTGGGTCTGAGGAGCGAGGGGGACAGTGCATCTAAGTCCCCTGCACATGCTGCCTGCTAACTGACCACCAGGAATGGCCGTCGAGCTCTCTGTAGTTAGTGGCCAGTTTGCAGGGCGCTGGGCCAGTCGAAACCACTGCAGGGCAGTTTTGAAAGATCCCCTGTTTGCACCCGCCAGAGCCCGAGGCCCTTGGCCTTGGCCTTGGCGAAGGCAGCAGCAGGCAGATGCAGTTGCTGTAGACTCAGTGCGCAGCTCTCCTGCGTCTCGCTGTCCAAAGTGCGCTCTTCGGGCGAGCCTCAGCCTCTCGGGCCCCTCCCTGAACTCTCTGAGTCAGAATCTGCTTTTCAAAAAGACCCTCCAGAGAATCAGATGCACATTAAAGTTTGAGAAACACTGTTTTAAGGTTTTTTAAAAAATGGTAATAAACCAAACACACACACACCACCCACACAGGTTCAGGAAAGACCTGGTCCCTGGAGTTGAGCAACCACGGAGTAAGCAACCTTGTTGCCATCACCAGCGGCTCTGATGTGCTTGTTTGAAGGAGTTCTGGGGACATACACAGGAGACAAGGGGGGCTGACCTGGGAGAGACCGCAGCAAGACCCTCCACGTCAGAGGGGCATTACATAGAGGGCTTTCCGTGGTCCTCTGGTGCGGGGCTAGAGGTCCTGGCCCTCTGGGCTCCCTCAGCTGCCCACCCAGGCCCCCTGAAGCTCTCGAGCTCCTTCTGCTGCCTGTACTAGCCCGTCCAGAGCCCCGCCTGCCACTCTCCGGTCGGGAGCTCTGAGAGGCGCCTGCCAGCTGGCGGCGGCTCCCTCCCCAGGCTCTGCCCTGGGCCGCGCCGTTCTTCCGCACTGACCTTGCAGCGTTGCCTTCCCTCCAACCGGGGTGGTTGCCAGTGGAGAAAGAAATGCTTGAAGGGACAGGGACAGGACTTGGAAGGCAGGAGAAGAAAGTAGAAGGGTCCTGTGGTCGCTCTGGATATGGGGGTGAGCGCCGATAAGGGCAGAGTGGAGGAGGGTCACGGGGTCCACCAGTGAGAAGCTCCATAAGGAGTGTGTCCCGTGTCTGGTAGAGCCGGGCGCCAACGCTGTTGTGGGACCCTCTTCTTGGTTTGGCTACCAACTGGTGCCGTCTCGGGGAGGGGTCTCCAGGGAGATGAGGAGGAAGCAAAGGGCAAAGTGGGGGAGGGGTCAGAGGCAGGAGGCCCGCCTGGGGCCTCCATGCAGGGGGTGATGGAGAACTGCAGGGCCCTCGTCAGTTCCTGGGATTTCTTTTTTTATGAAATATTTTATTTATTTCTTCTTAGAGAGAGGAGAAAGAGGGAGAGAAACGTGCCTGTGTGGCTGCCTCTCCCACACCTCCTCCATGGGGCTATTCCAGGGCCCGTGCATTTCTAATTCCCACACTGTAGCCATGGTCAGCCAGCATGTCGTCTTAGAACCCCGTGGGCGTGGGAGAAGCAAAGAGGTGTGAGAGGAGGTGACCGGCGTCATCTAAGGGCCTGCCACATCCCTGAGCTGCCCTGGTGGCCCAGGCAGCCTGTGTTCAGGGGGAGAGCCTGCCCTTGATCGTGAGGTGCGCAGCTCCCATCCCACAGCAGCCCCGTGGGCTTCCCCCCCGTGGCTTGTGCTGTCTTCCCATGCTCCCGTGGACAAATGTCCCACCTCTTGCAGTGGCCTGCCACCTTCCGGGGCATAGTCCCTGTTTACAGAGCAGGCTCTCTACCCACTGGCTTCCTGGCACAGAAGCAAGCTGCGGGGCAGGGAGGGGGAAGCCATGAGCCTCTTAACATTTTTCCGAGAGACACGTGGCTGTTTCTTGCCAGGCAGGAAGTGTTTGGTAGACTAGACGTATGTTCACCCCACATCGCAGCCACCGGGGCCGTGTCTGACCCTTCCTTGTTCCTTGTGGCTCTTTCCAGGCACCCCAGGCGCCCAGGCTTTCGGAAGATGCTCACGGTGGCCGTGTGGGTGGCCCTGCTGGGCTGCCTGCAGGCCCAGGAGCTCCAGGGACATGTCTCCGTAATCCTGCTGGGAGCTACTGGGGACCTGGCCAAGAAGTACTTGTGGCAGGGACTGTTCCAGCTGTACCTGGATGAGGCGGGGAAGGGCCACCGTTTTAGCTTCCATGGGGCTGCTCTGACGACCCCCGAGCAGGGCCAGGAGATCCTGGCCAAGATCCTGGAGTCCCTCTCCTGCCCCAAGGATGTGGCCCCTGATCGCTGTGCCGAACTCAAGGACCAGTTCCAGCGGCTGAGCCAGTACCGCCAGCTGAAGACAACTGAGGACTATCTGGCCCTGAGCAAGGACATTGAGGCGCTGGTCCAGCGGGAGGGCCTCCGGGAGGCTGGCCGGATTTTCTACTTCTCGGTGCCCCCCTTCGCCTATGCAGACATCGCCCGAAGCATCAACAGCAGCTGCCGGCCAGGCCCCGACGCCTGGCTGCGGGTCGTCCTGGAGAAACCCTTCGGCCACGACTACCTCTCAGCCCAGCAGCTGGCCACGGAACTCGGGAGCTTCTTCCAGGAGGAGGAGATGTACCGGGTGGACCATTACCTGGGCAAGCAGGTGAGCTTCAGCTCAGAGCCCGCCAGGGTTGGAGCAAGCTGGGCTAACCCGTGGGCAGGGCCTCATCACTAATTGTGGAATGAGGCCCAAAGGCATGTGAAATCTGAGCTCCACAGTCATTGTGAAGGTCAGAGGACTAAGGAAAAGCGGTGAGCAGGCCCTCGCACACGTGTCCTGCCCACTGCTGCCCAGCAGGGGCCGGGCTCTGCTCTCTGAGCTCGCCCTGCGTCCCCTCTGGGGGTGGCCCCCCGCCCCCGGGAGCTGGACCCGGCTCCCAGCTGGGGGTGCTGTGGGAATTACAGCAAACCACCTGTTCCAAGCCTCTCTGCCTGCTTTTCAATATCGTTTTCTCCCCGAGTTCTGTTTCGAACCAGAAGGCTGGTGACAAGATTTTAACACCGAATAGGGACCTGCGGTCCGGGCTTCTCGGGCAGGCCCCTGTGGCAGAGCATGGGGCCAACCTGGGTGATACCTGTCAGCTGGCCAGGTCACTCTGAACGTGCCCTCAGAGCCCCTTTAGGACATCTGTCCCCAGATAGGCCGGCAGAGAGCTTTCCCACGCTGAGCAGGTTGAGGGCCCAGCGCCCGGGGGCAGCCCCGCCTCCGGCCCTCTTTGGCGCTGCAGCTGCCCAGAGCGGCCGCACACCCGTGCCTGTCCCAGAGGGACTTTCACTTGTTTATGGGAAAGTGAAAAAAATGATAGATGGCGTGTTTTCAATTTGAAGCTTTTCTTACTCTATTTTTGGTGTTACAACAGCTTTCTGGTATTAAAGGTCCATGGTGACAGATGCTAAATAACCTTAAATATTTTTTTTCCTGGCAAACTAGAAATCTGGTCACCCCGAGGAGGTCCCTTAAAAGTGCTTGAGCCCTTGCGGGGCCGGGAAGCCCTGAAGTCCAGGGACCGACCGTTGCTCCGAGGGCCTTCTCGGAGCGGGGCGAGAGGGCGCGGGGCCCCGCCGGGGCGTCAGGACTCCGACTTGGTGCCGGGAGGAGCGTGCAGCACAACCAGTCTCCTTCCCCGCCAGGCCGTGGCTCAGATCCTGCCTTTCCGGGACCAGAACCGCGAGGCCCTGGACGGCCTCTGGAACCGACACCACGTGGAGCGGGTGGAGATCGTCCTGAAAGAGACGGTGGATGCTGAAGGTGCGTGGGTGGGCCTCCTGCCCTGCGTCAGGTGAGGCCCCGGCTGGCCCTTGCCTCTGCCGCGTTGCTCGCCGGTGTGCGGGCCACGCTGAGCCCCGGGGCGCCAGCAGGCAGACCGGAGGGGTCACGGCTGCCCTCAGGGAGCGGGGTCTGGTTAAGCTCGCTTGGCTCCCGCAGCTGGCCCGCAGTAAATTCGGGCGGCTCACCTCAGTTCTCTGCGGTGGAGGCCCACTGGTGGCAGGCTTCCCACAACTTTTCTACTTGTCCAGGTGACCGGTACATCCCCTCACCTTCTGGGCCCTCCCGTCCTTAACCCTCGGCGTAGCTGTTACTTCCTCCCGGGGCCTCTGCTGAGCGTCCTGGCAGGGTCCACCCTTGAATGGTGCTCAGCGCACCAGGAGTCTCCCTCCACTGCCCCTCCCAGTGTTCTCCTCGTTGTCCCCGTCTGGGGCATCTGTCCCAGCAGGTCGCAGGGCCCTGGCTATCCCCGCTCGGGCACCCGGCTCACGCCCGGGAACGTGCATACTGAGTGTTGACCTGGGCGTCGGAAGACCCGAGTGCCGGGCCGGCTCTGCCTTCGCCCAGGAGACCTTGGCATGTCACCCCTCATCCGTGAGATGAGCCAGGGAAGTTGTGTAGGTGGCAACGGCTAAGGCCCCTGTGAGCTCTGGCATTCGGGGGTTTCATCAGATGTTTTGAGCATGGACTGTCCCTGTTCAAAGCAATAATAAACATGGATTCTTATTGTGTCCTAATCCCCCCAGTAGCCAAATGAGGTGGGTACTATTATTAGCCTCCACCGACAGATGAGGTTTGGTGACGTGCCCAAGGTCAGCCGATAGGAAGTGGTGGGGCCAGGTCCTGGGCAGGCGGCCTGGCTCCAGCGCCAGGCTCTGCACCCGGCGTACAGCTCCCTGCAGGCCGCTCTGCAGCCTGGGAAGGAGGGTCCCGGCCCGTCCGCACCCTGAAGTGTGTGCCTGGGTGGGGTGGGGCCCCAGACCCCGAGGGCCTGGGTGGCGGACTAGGAGGTCTGCCTCCTTCTCTGTGCCTTTTCCTCTTTTTTACTTTTTAAATTAAATAATTTAATTTAAATTCCTTCTTTCTCTTGGTTTCTCTCCAGCTTTCTCTCCCTTCCTCTTTGGGTGTATATTTATTTAGAGCTAGACGCTCTCCAGAGATACGGAGAGCAGGGCAACCCTACCTCTGTGCCCTGATACCGCACCAATTCACTGCGGAGCAGGGGGGGGATGTGTGGGGGCAGGGAGGGGGGCAGGGTGGGCTGGGGCGGTCAGGCAGGACTGGGGGAGCCGGCCGGGAGGGCACCGCTGCCCTGGAGCAGACCTGGGTTTCTCCAGTCTGGAGCCCTTATCAGAAAAGGGGTCCCCACTGCAGTGAGCCTTTGGAGGGGTCTCAGGATGCCCCCAGCCCTTCCAGCTTTCCGCTGCTGTCCTCAGCAGGGGCTCAGGCCGTGGGTCCCCTCCTTGTGCCTGTGTATGTGTGATGTCCTGGCAGCAGTGAGTGCTGGGCCTTGACCTTGCGTTATCTGCAGAGAGATGAGCTGCAGACCCAGGGCTGAGAGCGGGAGGCGGAATGGGAGGAGCCCCGCCACACCTGCTGTGGGCGCCAGCACCTGGCTCTGCTTGGACTTGAACTTGGCCTGGTTACTGGCAGGGCTAGGCCACCAGGATTCCCCCCACCCCCTGTTTCTGCCAGTTCCTTCCCGTGCCCACTATGGGTTAGAGAAGACCCACGATGTCTGGAAACACCAGTGGGCACCATTGCCTCTTATTTCCCCTTGGATCCGCTGCCATTTCTGGGTTTCTCGGCAGGATCCCTGTGGATCCAGGGGCCAGGGAAAGTGTGGCAAAGGTGCTTTCGGATTTTGGAGGAAGGAGAACAGAAGGCAAGACAGGAAGACAGGCAGAGGCCTGGGCATGTCTGGCTGTCAGGGGCCAGCCCGGGGCAGGGAGAATCTCCCCGTGAATGGCAACACCGTGGGGGAGGGCGCCCGGTCCTGCTGCCTGCAGGGGTGCGTTCTGAGGGGAGGCTCCCAGAGCTGCCAAGCCCTAGGGCACAGGGCTGCTTCACTGCAGTGGCACCGTGCCTTCAGCCCAGCAGCCAAAAGACCTGGGGCGGGGCAGGCGCAGGGGGGCCACCAGCCCCCAGGGACTCGTAGCCGGTGAGGGGGCAGGTACAGCCCACTGTCCCCGTCAGAGGTGGCCAGGAGGACTGCAGCCATCCTGGGGACTGGGGCTCCCTAGCTGGCCTGTTTACCTGCCACTTGCATATTCAGGCCCGGAACAGTGTGTAACCAAGGTGACTTCCCACTACTGTGCTCCCTGGGGCCTGGGATACCAGTCCTTTGGCAACAGAGGGAGTTCTCTGTCTGTCTGTCTTTCTGTCTCCTGCTCCTTTTCTCCCTCCACCCCCCACTCTCCCACTGGGACCCAGAGGGACAGGCATTCTTCACATCCCAAGGAGGTGGCCTGGTGCAGCTCTGGTGCCCCAAGCGTTGACCCTTGCTGTCCCCTCTGGGTCTTGCTTTGGAGCCTGGACCGTGGCCAGAAGGCCCCGTGCACAGCACACCAGGGCCTCAGCTGGCCTTCTCCCAGGGTTGGGGACCGGAAGCAGGCAGGAGGAAGGACTGTCCCGCTGGAGGTCCTGGCACCCTCTGCAGTGGGGCTGGGTGTGGCCAGCAGGCAGGTTCGGGGCCCGCATTCTGACCGATAAGCCAAAGGGCAAAGTGTGGCTGCTCTTCTCTCTGCAGCTGTGCCCCCCCTACCCCCAGCCCGGCAGCCAGCTCCGGCTTTCCCTTCCCTCCCGGTGGCAGTTGTGCAGCCCCCACTGGGTCCTGTGCGGGGAGGCAATGCCCGGGTCCTGCTGGCAGCCTGGTCTGCCGCTGGAACGCTGGGAGCAGATGGAGCTGTGAACCAGGCCCGGAAAGGCAGCTCTTCTGCTCCGAGCTGCTGCCCAGCCCTGGGAAGGGGGCCTGGAGCCGCAGGGGCCTTTGGCTGTCCCCATACACTCACGTCCACGGGGCGGAGGCGGCCTCCCTCACAGCTGGCTGAGTGGCTTTTTCCTCCTTTCTGCCACAGCCTCTGGCCCAGGGGATTCGCTGCAGCAGCAAGTTTGCTGCACAGACAGCAGGGAGAGAGGGGAGAGAGACAAACAGACAGACTCAGGAGGGTGGGGAGGAAAGGAAAAAGTAGTCTTCCCTCCAGTCCCCCAGTACGCAGCTCCCCCTGTGTCATCTGGGGCGCCCTCCTGGGCAGTGTCCACCCCATGAGCCTCAGAGAGTCACAGAGACCCCGGGCACCCGGGTCTCCTGAAGCAGCGCCATGGGTCATGCAGGGAGTGACCTTGGCGGGCCACTTGGCTTCTGTGTGCAGTTGGCCCCTGCTGGTCCCTGTCATAGCCCCTGGGAAAGGCTCTGCCGAAAGCAGCCTGGGTCCCTAATTGACAGGTTGGCTTGGGAGGGTCCCTGTTCTGACACTGCAGAAGGAGCGTGACATACGTTCACTTCTGAGGGCTGGAGTGACCGTTCCGTGCCCCCCGCTGAGGGACGAGGCTGCCAGGACCCTCCCAGGTGCACGCCAGCTGCCCTGCCTTCCAGCCCGGCGTCTGAAGGGCCAGGGCTCGCTCAGCAGGGCAGCCCCCCTGCCGGGCTGCGGGCTCTTGCGGGCGGAGCTCCAGGCTTCCCTGCCAGCCGCCAGCTCTCTCCTTAGCCCAGCCCCCTTTTTATTTTTAGTGATCCCAGAAGGTATTGGTGGGGATTGCGGCTAGTTTTCAGTTTTTTGTGTTTTTAAAGCCCCATTTTTGCTGGGGACTTCTGGGTCTCTCATAATGTGGAGGCAATAGCTCAGGGTTTCTGGCCCCAGGTCCAGAGGCCGTGGTCCCCGGCACAGTCTCCATCATACCAGGTCCGTCCAGAAGGGATCCAGCCATGTATCACGAAAAAGACAGACATTTATTGAAGAAGACACAGGATGCAGGAAACACTGTACACAGGACAATGATGCTTCAGCCCCCTTCAAAGCAGGCCCCTTGGGACCTCACTCAGTCCTCCCAGTCACCCTCAGCTGCCCTGTCATATGTTCTTGAAGCTCATCAACGTTCTGAAATCTCTTCCCTTACAAAGCTGATTTTAGTTTTGGGAAAAGCCAGAAGTCGCAGGGCGCCAAATCTGGGCTGTAGAGGGGCTGAGTCACCTGGGTGATTTGATGTTTTGCAAAAAACCGCACGAGACATGATGGGTGAGCAGACACGTTGTTGAGATGAAGCTGCCCATCACCAGCTGCCCGTAGCTGCGGCCTTCTGAATCATCCAAATAGTGTCCGCAGAGGAAAGTTCAAGCTTAACACAAAATTTTTGATGCAGATTTGTAGCTCCACACGCTCAGTCACTTTGAATGTGACGGCTACACAGCGCACGTGCTCACTGAATGGCGGCTGCCACCCCTACCGCCTAGTACGGTGAAGTCGTCATTGTTCACGCATGCACATTCCAGTCCACTCTCCTTGGCTGCCAGGTCACATCGATGTCACAAAAACCGGTCTCGTTACATTAACAGCGGCTGGACTCTTTTCAGGCAGGCCACCTAGAGCGACGATGACCCGTTGCGTCTCTCTTGGGTTGTGGGGGAGGTTAAGTCAGACGACGTACATGGGACGTACGTGGACATCCGTAAATGCTTTACAGATGGACATGCGGTTCTTTCTGCCCGTGGGCAGGGCAGGAGGCAGCCGAGGGCCACCTCCGGGCTCCACGTGACTTATGCGTGACTTGTGAGGGGCTATATAAAGTCCCGCAGCCGGTCTGTGACAGCTTTCGTGACCACTCTTCACTGAGCTTTCTCTCTCTCTCTCTCCCACTTATATACCTATTGACAATCTGCATAATCTCTACCTTTTAGTAGCTTCATATTTCTGTTCAATTCTGTTTACGCCACAGAGTATGAGTTGTTCTGTGCGTCTAGGAGTTTCTAGGTCTTTGCTATTTTAAACGGTACTCTGTGAGCTTTCAAGAAAATTAAGATATAATTCGCATGCCATAAAGTTGACCCTTTTAAAACATACAATTCAGGAGTTTTAAATATATTCACAAACTTGTGCAACCGCGATCTACTTCTAGAACATTTGTGAGTATTACCTTTTTTCCCTTTAAGTCAGGGTGTCAAACTCATTTTCACCGGAGGCCACACCGGCCTCGCAGTTGCCTTCCAAGGGCCAACATGATTTCAGGACTGTATACATGTAATTACTCCTTAACTGTTAAGGAGTTGAAATTACACTCGGCCCTTTGAAGGCAACCTTGAGGCCGATGCGGCCCCTGGTGAAAATGAGCTGGACACTCCTGCTTCTGAAGTGGAATCAGTAGGCCACAGGCTCAGGTCTGCTCTGCAACCGTTAGTGCCTCTCGCCGGACCTCCCTTGCCGTCCGTGGGGTGCCACCCATGAGGGTCCGAGGGACAGCATCGCTGGGGGCCGAAGCCTTGGGTCTCCCCTGCTTGTGGTCTTGGACAAGTTCTGGACGGAAACAGGGGGGCCCAGTGTCCGGGGGCCTTTCTTTCCGACGTCCACCCTGCCTGTGCTTTGTCCCATCCTTGTTCAGACATCGGTGGGTTTTAACCCTCACCTGTCAACCCAGAAAAGGACGTTAGGGGTCAACAGAGATCATTTTTGGGAAAAACAGTCACTCCCCAGTAACTGGTGGTAACCAGAAAAAAAGAGCTTGTTGGGCGTCTTTAAGAGGCCAAGTTGCCTACCCGCCCCCTCACAGGCCTGTGGTGTGGTCCTGCACTTGAACTCTGAAGATACAGAGCCAGGAAAGGATCAAAATCTACCAGTCTGTGGGCTGTGCTGAACACAGTGCACCCCCTGAAGCTTGAAATTAGGGGGAAAGGAAGCTGCCTTTTCCACAGCGGGCAGCAAACCTATGAAACGCTCTCTCCCTGAGGATTGAGGGAGGATAAAAATAGGAAAAGGGCCACTTCGGGATTCGCCAAACTAATGAATAGTAAGCAGATAACAGGGCTTTTAAGGACTCTGCTGTGCTCTCTCCATCAAGAATTCATCTGTTCTCAAAGCTTTATTCTCTATACTCTCGACTCCACTGTGATTCATTGGTTCTGAGACCCACTCCCCCCCATAACTGAACATCCCTGAAACTGGGTTTCCCACTGATGGGGCGACATAGTTGAATGGGCAGCCCAATTCTTCATGGTTATGCAGTAAGGATTCTTCCACCGGCGAAGGCATTTTTGATCTGATGAAACCGGTGTCTCTCCGGCATCCGTTGCCTTTGCCGGTCCCAGCTGACACCTCCAGCCACGTTTTAGACATTTTCACAGAACCACTTCAGACTCAGCACATTCAGGACGAAAACCATCATTGCATTTCCTCATGAAAGACCAGCTGCTCTTTCTAACTTCTCATTGCCAAGCAGTGACCACTCTCCGAATTGCCTAGCTGCTGGCCCCTCTCTTGTAGCCCCTATAGCAATAAAAATGCTGTACACAGGACAGTGACAAGCCAGTGCTGGTTGGTGCTTCCCGTGTGCCAGGCGCTGTTCCATGTATGCATACGTGTTCACTCATAACCCGCAGCAGCCCCGCTGGGAGGTACGCTGACGGTTCCTCTCTTGTGTGGGGGACAGAGTCACTCGCCAGGGGTCACAGGGCTAAGATGTGGCCAAGTAGGCAGCCTGGCTGGAGCCCCCCACTCCAGGTCACAGCTCTGAACCGCCTTTTCCCGAGCCAGCCTGTCTCTACCCAGCCATTGAGTCCTGGCAGCCTGTCATTCCACGTGACTGCGCCCTGCTGGATGTCATCACCACCAGCCCCAGCCCCTCTCTGACGTTCACCTTGCAGATCCTAGACGTCCTGGTCTTCCCCAGCGCCTGCTCTAATATTTTAAAAAGAAACAAGTTTCACTGAGATGTGATTCATCTACCACACAATTCACCCATTCAAAGTACGCAGTTTCGGGGGTAGCTCCCAGAGCTGTGCAGCCGTCACCACCGTCCATTTTATTTTATTATTATTATTATTTTTAAATATTTTATTTATTTATTTTTCGAAAGAAGGGAAGGGAAGGAGAAAGAGTGGGAGAGGAATATCAATGTGTGGTTGCCTCTCATGCGTCCCCTGCTGGGAACTGGCCTGCAACCCAGGCATGTGCCCTGACTGGGAATCGAACCGCAAAACTCTGGTTCGCAGGCCCGCACTCAATCCACTGAGCTACGCCAGCCAGGGCTCCACCGTCCATTTTAGAACATTCCCATCACCCCCAAGGAGACCTGGGCCCCTTAGCTGCCATCCTTGAACTTCCCCGTTCTCCCCAGCCCCTCGCAACCACCAGTCTACTTCCTGTCTCTGTGGATTTGCCTGTCCTGGGCATTTCATGTAGATGGAATCCTGTGGCGTGTGGCCTTTGTGTTTGGCTTCTTTCACTTGGCATGACGTTTCCAAGGTCCATCCGTGTTGTTGCTGGTGCCAGAACATCGTCATTTTTCATTGCTGACTAATATTTCGTTCCACGGACAAACCACATCTTACTGATGCACCGGTTCGTTGCTGGGCGTTTAGGATGCGACTCTTGGCTGTTGTAATGTGGCCGTGAACACAAGTCTTTGCGTGGACACCTGCGTTCTCTTCTCTCCTGTATATGTGGCAGTGGTGTTGCCGAATCACATGGGAACTCCGTAACTGGCCGAGGCCAAGAACTTTGAGTAGCTCCTCCGACTCCTCGTCTCGTTTTCAGGGCCAGGCTTCTCATCTGAACCGAGGGCCCCGGCCCTGCCCTCCAGCTCGTGCCATTCACCCCGAGTAGGACGCGGCCTCTGGCCAGAGTCAGCCCACACACACGTGTCTTTGGGACACACAGGCTTTTTAACAATGTGAACTGTTTGTGCACATTTAAAAATCACGTGACCAGCCCTGGCTGGTGCAACTCGGTTGGTTGGAGCATCATCCTGTAACCGAATGGTTGCAGGTTCAATTCCTGGTCAGGTTCAGTACAGGAGGCAGCTGATCAATGCTTCTCTCTCCCGTCTGTGCCTCTTTCTCTTCCTTCCTCTCTCCCTTTTTCTCTCTCTAAAAAGCAATGAAAAAAAATCCCCAGTGAGGATAATACACACACACATACGTGAAAACTCATGGGATTACACTCAGTGATGCAAGTGTCTATGCCCTTCACCTCCTGGGGGGCACCGCCCAATGGCAGCTGAGGGACATAAGCCCCGCCCCCTCCTCCTCACACTTTTACTGGCCACTGAGGCATGGGGGTCCTGACCTTTGACCTAGTCCCATCCTTCCAAAGCCCAGCCCAGCTTGCGTCTTTGACCCTGTATTCCACTCTGCAAGCCCTGGTGCTCGTGCCACTCGGCGCCACACTGAGCGTGACGCTGTTGCCTGGTTGTTCGGAGGGAGTGGCAGGAAGTTAAAAGAGAGCCGTTCTGGTGGTGGGGATTGCGGGTGCTGAGGCCGACGGTCTGGGTTCGAACCTCAACCAGCTACGTGACCTTGGGCAAGTTACCTAAGCTCTTGGAACCCCAGTTTCCTTATATGTCAGATGGGGGTTACGGCAGGACCGCCCTAGGTGCCACTGCTGTGAGGAGGGGCAAGCAGACGGATGGCACCGCCGTTGGTGCCATTCCCTTCTTTCTGATGCCTCCCCAGCGGTACTGCAGGGGCTCTGAAGACCAGAACCCTGTGGGGCTGGGGAGCTCAGCCGCTATTCTCCCAGTCGGGGGGCGGGGGAGGCACCTCGAGCATCTGGGCGGGATGTTTGGGCTGGGTCGTCCTGTACTCTCAGGGGTGCGCTCTGGTTGGGGGGGTGCGGAGCTCTGGTCGGGAATAGAGGAGTCAGAATTCTACCCTCGAGACGTGGGCGCCTTCCTGCAGGAGGGCTCCTGGCCTCCTTTCTTGCCCCGACAGCAGCACCACCATCGGGCGTGGCATACTAGGCTGACCTCAGGGCAGGTTGTCTGTGGTCCAGGCTCAGTCCTGCCCGCCCTCCGGCCAGCTGGGTTGCTCGGGGGCCTGGCCGGGGCAGGTGGCTCAGGACCGGCGGCCAGGACCCAGGGAGGCCGCTATAAAGCGGTGTGCTGGACCCGGCAGGTCGGAACAAGGGGCCACTTCTTTTTGTTTGAATTAGTGACTAGATGAAAAAAGAATGCTTCCAAAATATGTGTAAGCTCTACAGAACTGAGGTATAACAAATATCATGTACCTACAAACCCATCTTGTAAAAAAAAGACCTTTAGCCCTGGCTGGTGTGGCTCGGTGGATTGAGCACCGGCCTGTGAACCAGAGGGTCGCCAGTTCGATTTCCAGTCAGGGCACATGCCTGGCTTGCAGGGGGGGTCCCTGGTTGGGGGCGTGTGAGAGGCAACTGATGGATGTACCTCTCACACATCGATGTTTCTCTCCCTGTCTTTCTCCCTCCCTTCCTCTCTAAAAATAAATAAAAATCTTTTAAAAAGAACTTTACTGTCTCCTCTGTCCCTCCCCAAATTCTATCCCGTACCCTCACTCACTGTTCCAAATTTCGTGCGGATTATTCTCTTCTCTCTGTCGTTCCCCGTGTGTCTGGCTCACTAACACTGTACCGTGGCCTTCTGAAGAGGCCTCACACTGGGTTGCCTGAGGGGGCTGCGTGGACCCCTTTATCCTGCCTTCAGGATAATCTCTTTGGATCTGGCGTCCGGTAACTGGCTCTTTTCAACTGTTTCTAACACATAAAACCCATCCATTGCATTAACAACGTCCAGTGATATTTTTTCATTTGTCGAAGTCCTGTTTTTTCTGGTCATTTCCCATCCTACTTCCAGAATTTGTTTTATGAAAGAATTCCTGTGTCTTCCTGTCGACTTGGTTTTGCGCCTGGTCCATGGCGTCGTGCACACATCCGTTTGCTGCACGGCGTCGTCACAGGGTTGACTGGCCCTCTGTCAGGGGCCTGGGGTGCAGCGGCCATCAGAGACGCAGACCCTGCTCCAATGGAGCTTGGGGCGTGGTGGGGCAGAGACGAACGGGCACTGAGTCCTTTGGGGGGACTGGTAGGAGGCGGGGGCCCCCAGGAGGGTGGGCCCAAGGTCGTTGGTGTCTCCTGGGAGTGGAAACCTGCAGGATGGCGGGTTGCTGGGTGCAGGGCTGTGGGAGGGGCCAATGCCAGGCTCTGGCCGAGGGGTGTGTCCAACAACCAGCTCCTGGCTCTGCGGGCACCAGCCCCGGGCATCCGACTCTTCCTTCTCACACAGAGCAGGGACCTGCGTGGACCTCGTACCACACAGGATCTGTGAGTGTGACCAGGAGGGGTGTGTGGAATGTCGCAGCCCCGTGCCAGGCCACAGCAGGCATCCGGTTGGCATCGCCGGGCTCTGTGCTCACTCAGTGTCCTGTGGTATGCCCTTTGACCCTCAAGGCGACCTGTCCCCCGGCCAGCTTGACATCTCCACCTGCACGTCCTAAGCTGAAATACACCCGAAACGGAACTCGTGGCTTCCCCTCCATCAAAGTGCCCTGCAGGTGTCCCCACTGCCTGTCCCTCGTTTATGCCCCATTCTAGGAGTTACCTTGGGTTCCTCTGTTTTGCTTGGCCAGCCCGGTCAGCGCCGACTCCAGAGTGAGTCAATCGTCCACCCTCTGCAGCCCCTGCTCTGCCCCTGAAAGCCTCCTCCTTGGTCTCCTCGCTTCAACAGCTGTTCCCCCTCAGCAGGCCGGGAGGGTCTACCCCAAATGCACGTCAGAACTTGTCCTTTCTTGTGTGACACCCTCCAGTGGCTTCCCCTGAACCAAGAAGCAAAAGAAGCTCCTGTCTCCTCCCTCTGGCCTCCCCTGCAGACCCCCGGCCGCAGAGCTCTCCCGGCTTCTGCTTTCCACGTGCTCCCTCCCCGGCTCTTTGCAGGGCCGACTTTCCAGGTCTCGAAGGGACCTTCCCTCTGTTCTGGCACCATCTCAGTTTCTCTACTGACTTGATGTTCTCCTTCTTCCCCACCTCCCTCCCTGTAAGCTCAGGGCAAAGACCTGTCTGTGTCCTTGGTGCCTGCAGGCTTCTTGGCACATTTGTGTACTTGGTAAGGGGTGGCACTTGTCAGCAGGAGGCAGAAACGGAGACTCAGAAGTCACACTAGTAAGGGGCCTTCAGACCCCAGAACCCAGGCCAGTGCCCCAGGCCGGGCCAGAGGCCAGCCACATGCTGTGAGTGCAGGCTGGCCCTTGCTGGGACCAGAGCCCTCCCCACGCTCTTCCTGGAGAAGCCCAGAGGGTTCGGCGTGTCTTAAGTGGCTCCCACGGACGGAGGTGGCCCAGAGACACCGCTGCGTGCTCTGGTGGAGGTTTTCTGCCCGAACGTTTTCCGTAGGCTCTCTGGGCTGGGGAATGCGGGTGCAGGGCAGGGTCCTGCTGCCCCTCGGGAAGTCCAACCCGCTGCCCACACTTCATGGCCCCCTCCTCCCTCTCCTCCTCCCGCTCAGGCCGCACCAGCTTCTATGAGGAGTACGGGGTCATTCGCGACGTCCTGCAGAACCACCTGACCGAGATCCTGACCCTGGTGGCCATGGAGCTGCCCCACAACGCCAGCAGCTCGGCGGCCCTGCTGCAGCACAAGCTGCAGGCCTTCCGGGCGCTGCGGGGCCTCCGGAGGGGCAGCGCCGTCCTGGGCCAGTACCAGGCGTACGGCGAGCAGGTGCGCCGGGAGCTGCACAAGCCAGACGGCTTCCAGAGCCTGACGCCGACCTTCGCAGGTGGGCTCGGGGGCCGGCACGGGCTGTGGCCGCGTCCCCGGGACCATCCCCACTTTGTGGAGCTTTCTGGGAGGGGGTGCTCCCTCAGACTGCAGACAGTGACCCCAGAACACGAGCAGCAGCCACGGGCTGGGCCCCCGCTCTGTGCCAGGCACTTCACATACATCATCTCGTCTAGTTCTTGCAGGCACACACCTACCAGGCAGGTAGGTTGATTATCCTCATTTAAAGGGAAGGAAAGCGAGGCCTGGTACAGTGAAAAACTGCCCGAGGTCCTGCAGAGACAGTACATGGGGAAATGGGCTTGGAACTTGAGTGGGGAGTCTACTTGGTTTCTGGCCATTAGCGCCCCGGGCAGGTGTCCTTGCCTATGCACCACCCCTTCCTTTCTCCTGCACCTGACCTTGCTTTAAGTGTGTCCACAGTCCCCCCCACCCCCAGCGTGAGACTTTTCTTAGAGGCCCCAGGTCGGAGACTCAGCCAGTTCTCCCTTCTTGGAGGCCTGTGGGTCTATAAGAGAGGCTGTGTATGCCATGGTCCTCGAGTGTTTGTCCGGCTCCGCTGGGGAGAGGGTGACGGGAGGGGTGGAGGGTGGGGGTCAGTCTAGCAAGGCCAGGGGGGTCCTGGTGCAGCGGGTGCCCGGAAGAGGGTCTCAGGGAGAGGAAGGTCAGAAGGGAAAGTCGAAGGGGCCGGGAAGTCCCGGTTTCCCTGTGCCGGAGCTTCACCTGGGCTGTCCCCTGTTACTGCAGGCATCCTCGTTCACGTGGACAACCTGCGCTGGGAGGGCGTCCCCTTCATCCTGATGTCGGGCAAAGCCTTGGACGAGAGAGTGGGCTACGTCCGGGTCTTGTTCAAGAACCGGGCGTTTTGCGTCCAGAACGAGCAGCAGTGGGCGGGGGACCGGAGCCGGTGCCTGCCGCGGCAGGTCATCTTCCACATCGGCCACGGTGAGCTGGGCAGCCCTGCCGTGCTGGTCAGCCGGACCCTGTTCAGGCCCGCCCTGCCCTCCGGCAGCTGGAAGGAGCTGGAGGGCCGGCCGGGGCTCCGCCTTTTTGGCTGCCCTCTGTCCGATTTCTATGCCTACAGCCCTGTGCAGGAGCAGGACGCCTACTCCATCCTCATATCGCACATCTTCCATGGCCGCAAGGACTCCTTCATCACCACGGAGAACCTGCTGGCCTCCTGGGTCTTCTGGACGCCCCTGCTGGAGGGCCTGGCCCACGAGGCCCCGCGCCTCTACCCGGGGGGAGCGGAGAACAGGCACCTGCTGGACTTCGAGTTCAGCGGCAGCCAGTTGGCCTTTTCCGTGCAGCAGGCTGAGCAGCTGGTGCCAGGGCCAGGTTCCGCTCCGCTGCCCAGTGACTTCCAGGTCCTCAGGGCCACGTACCGAGACAGCCCCCTGGTCACAGCCTGGCCCGAGGAGCTGATCGCGAAGCTGGCCGACGACATCGAGGCCGTGGCGGCGAAGGCGGTGCAGCGCTTCGGCCAGTTCCACCTGGCGCTCTCGGGCGGCTCCAGCCCCATCGCCCTGTTCCAGCAGCTGGCCTCGGGGCACTACAGCTTCCCCTGGGTCCACACGCACCTGTGGCTGGTGGACGAGCGCTGCGTCCCGCTCTGGGATCCCGAGTCCAACTTCCAGGCCCTGCAGACGCACCTGCTGCGGCACGTCCGGGTGCCCCACTACAACGTCCACCCCATGCCCGTGCACCTGCGCCGGCGCCTGTGTGCCGAGGAGGACCGGGGCGCCCAGGCCTATGCCGAGGACATCTTGGCCCTGGTCACCAACGGCAGCTTTGACCTGGTGCTGCTGGGCATGGGCACCGACGGGCACACGGCCTCCCTCTTCCCACAGTCTCCCACCGGCCTGGACGGCGAGCAGCTGGTCGTGCTGACCGAGAGCCCCTTCAAGCCGCACCACCGCATGAGCCTCAGCCTGCCCCTCATCAACCGCGCCAGGAAGGTGGCGGTCCTGGTCATGGGCAAGCTGAAGCGTGAGATCACCATGCTGGTGAGCCGCGTGGGCCGCCAGCCCAGGAAGTGGCCCATCTCGGGTGTCCTGCCCGATTCCGGCCAGCTCATTTGGTACATGGACTACGAGGCGTTCCTGGGATGACGGTGCCTCCGCCCTCTGCTCCCTCCCGTGCTGTCTTTCACCTGTCCTGTCCCCTCCCCTCCGAGTCCTGCCACCCGCCCGCGTGCTCCGGCTCTCTGGAATCCGATGCCTCGGGGTCAGGCCCTGGGAGAGGCCCTACCCCAACCAGTCCCTCTGACGGCCCCCGTCTAGTTGTGATGGGCAGATACAGAAAGAAGGAAGACACAGAGGCTCGAGCGGCGCTTCAAATCCAAGGCAGGAGAGAAACACCCACCCAAAGACGAGACCTGCGGCGGCTGCACGTGAATGTCACCAGCAGAAAACAGGACAGTGTGAAAGCCCCGGTTCCAGGAGCAGGCATGTGGCCGGCCACCGGGAGCTGTTGGGGAGGGGGGGCCTGCGAACTGGCCACTGTGAAGAGTGGACAGCAGAGAGAAGGGAGCGCCAGCCGAGTAGGCGCTGGGCGCTGTCCGGAGCGCTCGGGCTGCTGCGGCCCTCGCTTCCTTCTGAGCGTCCGACCTTCAGCCTCCTGCCCTGTCCACCTGCTCAGAGCATCCTGTCCCTTTCTCCTCAGTCCCGACGGTGGTGCCACCCCCGTGTCGGCTCTGTGCCTTGGCTGTCCCCCAGACCCTCCACTCACAGACAGGTGGAGGACAATGACAGTAACACAGCCACAAATACCAGGTTGTTACCACAGTGCCAAAAACCTCGTGACTTGTCGGGAGCCCTCCCTCAGCAGTGCACTCTGCGTGGGGGGCCGCCGGTGCCCCAGCTCTTCAGGGAGGACCCCGTCCCCGCTGTCAAACGCGCTGGGCGCAGGTGCTCGGGCCACTCCAGGGAGCCCTTCTTTAAGGGGGGGCCTTTGCATCTCAGGGGACTTACTGGCAGGTGTTCCCACTCTCAGTGCCCTCTCTCGTTTAACCGGGAGACCCAGTCACATCTGTCTTGGGGGCAAAGATGCGTCATCAAGCCCCAGACCGTCCAGACACTGATCCGACCCGACGGGCCAGGCCTTTAGGGGGCAGCCAGGGAGCACAGTAGCGTTGGCTACCGCCCACCTTTCTCGTACTACCTCTCGGTGGCTTCCAGCCTGCTGACCTCCCACCTGCTGACCCCCCCCCCCCCCCCGCCACCTCTCGCTTCACCACTGACGCGTTGCCGGGAGACTTGGGGCACAGACCGGCAGCTTCTCCTTAAGAATAAGTTGGGTGCTCTGCCCTTGAGAAGTACGAGCCAGCACTACCTGTTTTCCTGGAAGCCCCAGGGGGTATCTGAAGTGCTTTTAAAAAATCAAAATGATCAGTTTTTCCTTCAGCTTCCCACAGAGTCATGTCCCCAGGCTGGGACCGTGCCCCGTCCCCTGCCCACACTGTGCACCAGGTAGATGGGATGTGCCCATGTCAGGCTGAGGGCTCTCCTCGGGAGGCAGAGAGTCTCGGAATCTGTGTCTTCACTTCGGACTGTTCGGACTGTTCGGACTGTCTTCAGGGCTGGGGAAGTACGGGAAGTACTGCTCTTGTTTGACGTGTGAGCCTGTGAAACGGGTGCCTGAACTGGGGCACTCTTTGTTAAAATTCTGCCTCCTCTGGCCTCCAGCGGCCAGGCCCAGACAGGGCATCTCTCTGTACACCAGGAGAGCTGACCTTGGCGGAACAGGGTCACAGTACCAGGGTCGGGAAGTCTCCTCCCTTGCTGGAAGTCAGCCGCCCAGCTTTGCCGCTGTCGAGATGCTGCTGGTGGACTCAGGTGGTTGCAGTTCTGGTGCTACATGTGGTCACCTGGGGGCGCTCATGCACCATCCGTGCTGGTGTAGCATCTGACTTCTGAGGAATTCCCCCCGCCCCCTGCTATGTTGTACTTGCATTTTCATAATCTGCCTCCCTGCGCCCTTGGCCCTGAGCACTCCCCCAGCTGTTCTCAGGGAATTTCTTCCTCTGTGGTTGCAACACCAGAGAGAAAGCAGCCTCCACAGGCCTGAGTCTCAGTCCAGGATAAAGGGTGAGCTGCCACCATTTCTGAATAATAGTGAGTCACTGCAGGCCGGAGCCTGGCACGTCCTGCTCTTAGAGTGTTGCCCTGCCTCAGAACGCACCCTCTGTCTGCGGAGAGCTTGCGTCTGGGGGTAGGGATGGGGGAGTAGTGCCAAAGGTTTCCTTCCCAGAATCAACTGCTGTCTGAAAGTCACGTCTGAAAAGACCACGAGAAGACATTGTCAGCCTTTGCTCCCACCCGCTCCCTTGCCCCCTTCCCTCCCGCCCTGCGCCAGGAACCAGAGAGTCTCAGAACCGGAACTGGCCAGCCACGCTGCCGCTTCCCACCCTCTCCGGACCACAATGCACAGCCTGAAACCCTCAGCATCCTGAGTCCCACAGAGATCTGTCCCAAGCACAAGGGTCGAGACATGGGGTACGCTCTCTTTTCTATTTTTCATTAAAAAATGCTGCTTGTAATCTGCTAACTTGAGTTCATACTCAGCTTGAAAAATGCTGCTGGAACCCAGCCCTGCCCTGTTCCACAAGCCGAGGAGGACCCAGGTTTGGAGGGGGCACGGGCCTGGCTCCCACGGGGACACCGCTGACCACTGTGGCACTGGGACCCAGGCCTTGCAGTCCGCCAACCCCATGCCTTGGGCTCACCCAGTCCAGTGAGGCTGCCCAGGCCCCATGGCGAGGGAGGGTGGTGAAGAAGCTCTAATCAGAAGCCTGCGAGTGATTGTGACATAGGGGTTAAGTACCAGGCTGGATACTAAGCATTCTGTCTAGCGTGGCCTTGTCTGAATCTTTCCCACTACCCTGTGAGGTTGGTGGAGGAGGCCTCATTTACTGATGATTTTGAAACTGAAACTGGTCTAAAGACAATAGGCTAGTCTCTCTAAGCCAGGCATGGAAGCTGGGTCTTGAGGATTCTAGACATGCCCTCCTGGCTGCCCTGCGGTGCCACCTCCTTCCCAGGGAGCCCTGGGGTGCTCGCTGCAAATGACCGATACCCAGAGTCTTGTAGAGGCAGAAGGCCCCCCCCCCCCCCCCCCGCAGGAGGCCTTGTCAAACTGGCATCTGTAGAGCAAGCATCATTGCCCCGTGTTTTCGGGAAAGAGGCAAGGGACTTTCCGGGCTGCTGTGAGCTAGAATCTGATTTCGATCTGGGAACGCAGTCTTCTGCTAACCGCAGGCTAACACAGGCTCGTCCTGTCGTTCTTCCCCGCTCCCCTTTCTCTCAGACAATGCTTTATTCCCACTCCCTTGGTTCAGCAGCGTAATGGGCTCTCTGCCTGTGGGCGAAGATTCCCGAATAGCCCTTCGGGGACTGTCATTCCAGAATGACAGGCTGGTCTCCCTGGCCCCTCTGGGAGCTTTGCCTTTCCCCGTGGTCCAGCCAGCCCAGGCAGAGAGAGAGCTGGGGACAGTGTAGCAGAAAGAAGGGAGAAGCTTCCATCCTCAGACCTTTCCTACTATTTCGTTTTCAGAAAGAAGCCCCTCCCCCAGCAGAAATGCACGCACCTCCCACGAGCAGTGTCTGCCTCGTCCTTGCACAGATGCGTTTCTACCTTAAGCAGACAGGGCCCTGCGGCCCTGGGTCCCCTAGGGGAGGAGTTGGCCTGGCAGCGTGTGGGAGAATGAACGAGTCACAGGAAGGGCCAGCGGCGACGTGGCCAGGTGGCTGTGGTGTCCAGCCCACTCCATCTGCACCCGCCCACCCCACAAAAGATGGGGGGCCTTGAGAGGGTGGTCCCCTGGCTGAAGTGAAGGATGTGGGCTGCGGTGCACCCCCCACACACACACACCCCCACAGCCACTCTGCTAGGCACCCCCCTCCCACTGCAGCACCCCCCCCCCCCAGCAGCTCATTTGAGAAGCTACTGGCTTTTTTCAGGTGACATTTCCATGAGAAAGGGTGCTTCCTCCATTCCCCTGGTTTTCATTCTGAAGACCAGGGTGAGGGCAGATACCAGCAGGGCCTCCCCTGGGCCCTGGGGCTGTTGCCGCCCACCTGTGCCTTGTTCCCAGCCAGGAAAGCCACGTTGGCACAGTGCTCAGGGCCAGTTGCCAGCAAGACACCTGGGTGGGTGGGTGGGTGGGTGGGTGGGGGGTCTTGAAGGCAGAATGCCAGGGACCTGCCTCAGGTCCCTGCCTTCTCTGTCCCTTGCTGGGAAACTCCACACTGGGCTTCGGTCAGGCAAGGAGAACGGAGTGGGGGAAACTCCCTGTGCGGTGGGGAGACATTGGGCCGGAGAACCCCCCTCTTCCCAGCAGGCAGTGAGACCATGCCTTTTGGCAGAGAGAGAGAGAGAAACTGCCCCTGGTTTTTTATGGAAATACTGGGCATGTAAAGATGCCTCACACAATGAGACATATTCAGAGTTTTTAAAACGACTTTTTCTATGTCCAACGTCACATTTATTTTTTGAACAATAAACTTGTTTTGCCAAAATCCATGTTTTCCTTCTCTGTCTGGGAGACGGAGGGTAGTGGGTTGCAGGCCTTGGCACGGGGCTGTGTGTGCCCGGAGGAGGGGGGGCCGAGTGAGTCCCGGAGCCAGGCCCTCCGTCTGGGTTCAGTGCAGATCCCGGCTGGGCCGAGCAGCCACATTGCCCGAGGCCCCCGGGGCCTCCTGGGAGGCAGCGGGTCCACAGGGCCGGGAAGGACAGCGCCCGAGGGCGTGTACTGCAGCATCTCGAAGCAGCAGGACCAGGTGTCACAGCCGGTCCCCTCGTGTCCTCTGCCCGTGTCACGCTCCCGGGATGGGAGGGGTGTGGGGCAGCCGAGTGAAACTGCAGGACCACGGGGTGCCGGTGCCACAGCAGCGTCGGGAGGGGCCACAGAGCACTCCCCCTGCCCTTCCTCGCCTCCCTGTCCCCCAGTTCTCGGCCGTGAACAGTTGAGACTTTCTCAGTCTTTGTCAAGTGCCGCTTCAAGGCAAGGAGTATCCAGCTGCCTTTTCTAATCAGATTCCTGCCCCCAAAGCCCTTCCTCCTGGGAACAGGGAGAGGGCCTGTCTCTGGGTGGGGGGAGGGGTGCTTGTCCATCCCTGAGGTGTGCGCCCACCCAGAGGGTCCCTCCTGAAAGGAGAAGGTGCTGCCCCAGAAGGTCAGAGCTTCCAATGGCTCGCTCGGTGCCGGCGGCCCTCAGAAGCTGGGACGTTCTCCTTCACAGAAATGGCAGTTTTGGCAGTTGGCACTTCATGTTCCAGAGAAGGGAACATCCGCCCCAAAGGTCTTCTAATCATCAGATTATCCCAGAAGCCCAGGTTTGGCCGGCAGTCGGCTCTGACACTCACTAGGGTTTGAGAGCGAGGTCAGAAGGGGACGAGCGGGGAGGTGCCCGCGCAGGGTGACCAGGCTCAGGAACCAACACGGACCGAGTGCTTTCCTTGGCTCCCCCACAGCCAGCTGCCATGCTCACTCCCAGCGCCTCCGACACTCCCGGCCCCGCCCCCCCCATCCTCAGCTTCTGCATCCTTAGCCCCAGTTTGATTCCCTGCAAATACTACAACTTAAGGTTGCCGCTCCAAACAAGACCCCTGGAGTGTCTCCATGGCGAGTGTGGTTTAAGGACCAGGGATGGTGGAGGTTGCAGTAGCCCGGGTCTTTTTTGGAGCGGCGTTCCAAGCCAGCTTAACTGCCGATAGGCCGGCGGGGAGCCGTGCAGGCGCTGTGCAGTGGTCACGGAGGCGCAAAGCCCCCTGGGCTTGACCTCCAGTGACCCAGGGCAGCAGTGGGCCCGGGTCTGGCTGCAGTCTCGGCTCCGAGGCTGCGTCTGCCCCCCGTCACACCATTGCCCTCTGCTCCCCAGCCTGGACGGCCCCTCGGTGGAGAGCTTCCCGAGAAGGAATGCTCTGGTGCCTCACAGGCTCCATGTTTCCTAAAACGGGACTGCTTAGTTGCCCTTCCCCAGGCCTCCCCTTCCTCCCCACGGACACCCCAGGACTCACTCTGTGTCTCCCTTTAGGGGTGTCCCCATCTAAGTGCAGTGGCTTTGGGGGCCTCGTCTCGGGGCCGGGTCTCTCCAGCACCATGCCCTGGAGAACAGCGTTTGGGGGACGTGCGGGAGCGCAGTGCTCCCTGACAGGAGGGGCCCCAGGGCGTGTCCCCCAGCTGTCCCCAACATCTAGAGTGGCTCAGCATCGGCGTCTATGCCTAAGACTGGAACCCAACACCCACTCACTGCCCAGGAGGCAACTGAACACAGCTGTGCCAGGTGTGCCCTGCACGCCAGGCCCTGCAGCACCTCGTGCGTCCATCCACCTCCACGCTGACTCATCCGGGTCCAAGCCTGGAGGAGGGGCCACCCCAGGCTCTGACCCTGGGGGCCCAGCATGTGCCTGGTGAGTGTGGGGACTGTGGCGTAGACTCTCCCAGCACCCCATTCCTCCCTCTCGGGTTACTGTTCCCGCCCCTCTCCAGAAGGACAGATGCCATCCGGTCCTCCTCCCTGGCCACAGAGAGGTCCAGGGAGAGAGGGTGACACAGGAAAGTGTCTTCTGTTTGCCCACCCTCCATCTCCTTGCTCCCCTCTCTGTCCTGCCCCCCGAATCTGGGCTGCATCTCCAGCTCCCTTGGCCCCTGGCTCCTGTCGGATCCATCAGTGGGACCAGAATTTGGGGGACAATTTATCACCGCAGCTGGGAAGGGTCGCCCAGACTGGCCTCGTCCCGAAGGAAGGGCCCGATGTTTGTGCACCGCAGCCTCCCTGTGTGTCTCTGTCCCCTGGGGCTCTGGTCCTGTTTCCTCCCATCAGCCCTTCCGCCAGCTCCGCCCACACTGCCCGCTCCTCCGCACTCACAGAGGGGCCCTGCCAGGAGTGATTTCCTTTCAAACCTCAGGCCTGTCCAAACAGCCAGCGGAGCTCCACTCAGCCTGGGGCACATTCTCTGCCCCTCAGTAGGATGTGGGGAGCAAGGACTCGGGGTCCCTGCTGTCGTGGTCCTTGCAAGACAGTGTGTCGTGAGGTTAAGCACTGGGTGCGGGTTGGCTGCGGAGTCTCAGGCCTGACTTGACTGAGCTCCGTTACCGGGTCATGAACCCTGCTGTCTGGCAAGGGACTCAGCGTGGCCCTTGCTGTGGCACCCTCGGTGGCGGGAGACACGGGCCGCCGCAAAAGCAGGGACGTGGGTACATACACTCACCAGGTCTGTTCATCTGACAGTTGCATGTCTCTCATGTCCCAGGGGCTCTGTCTTATGCAAAGGTGACAGGCACTCAGCCCTGCACCCAGGAAGTGATGGTCTAGCAAGAGAACTGAGCACCTGACAAGGTGGGTTCCCAGGTGCCCAACTCGGGTAGGGACAGCGGGGTTCCAGGTGAAGCTGGCCAGGGGCCACAGATCATGTGTTCAGTAACTGCTGCCAACTGATTTCACATCACCCCACAGGATTTATTGAGCACCTACTGTGTGCCAGGCACTGCACTAGGTTTGGGGATAAACGGGGCCCAGGACACAGGGGCACCCCGCCTGGGGCAGCCAGTCTGGTGGGGAAGGGGACAAGGACCCAGGGGACTGTAGGCTGCCTGAGAGTTGTGGGGGCTCCTGCCCACCCTGGGGGGCGCATCACAGACGCTTCCCCATGAAGGGTGCTCCAGCTGGGAGCCACTGAGAGGAAGTGCAGGTTTGGGACATAGGCCAGCCTCAGCCCATCTCTGGGCCCTCAGCGCCCCGACCCAGGAGCTGGAGCTACATGGGATGCAGTCCCCAAGGCGTCCCCGGGCCCAGGGGATCCGCTCCTACTTAGTGACCTGGAAGCCCTTTGGAGGCTCCGCCTTCTCCGAGTGCCCTCTGAGCTGTCAGGTGCTGGCCGCACAGGCAGTTCACCCACAAAGCTGTCCCTCCAGCGTCCCCAGAGGGTGAGGGCCCCCTCCCCTGCACCTGCTTGGCCACGTGCCCTGGTCTCGGCCCAAGTGCCCACTCTACCTCCACCAGCCGAGCCCAGAGCTCGGGGTCCCTAAGGGAGGCAGAGCTTCTTTCTGGATCTTTGCCGCCACCCCTGTGTCCTCCCTGGGAGACAAGGTGACCCCCACACAGGCTGGCGGCAGGATGACCTGGGGCGCCTCCTTGCCACGGGCCCTGCCGAGCACGGAGAAACACGGGTTGACAGATGGCACTGGATTTAGGCATCTGCTACCGTGTCTCCGAGATGCGGCTTCCGGACAGAGCTCGGCCCCCTCCTGCGGAGTGCCCGCCGCCTGGGTGGTCCGGGACCGGAGTGAAATCAGAGGCCAGAAGGAGCCCGGGTTCAAATTGCCACCAATTTCCTGCAAGCTCCTTCTGGAGCTCCAGGCAAACCCACTGGTTGGATGCGGAAAGAGACACAGACCCCTCACTTAAAACCAGGCATCAGCGTCCGCCCTGAGCCGGCCCAGGGACAGCCGCCACCCACCCCACCGCAGGCCAAGACCCTGTGCAGAGGAAGCCACTTCTTAGCTGGCACCTAAAAATATTGACTTGTTTTTTTTCTTTAAATAGAAAGGAAATTCAACTCACTCCACCCCAGACCTCCTCCTCCTGGGTTCACAGTGGGCACTGTGGGGACCTCACCCAGACTCCGCTTCCCCCCCCCACCCCCGACACTGAGCAGCAGAGGTTCCAGGGGGTTTGGAGCAAGGACGACCTGGAGGACAAGGAGGGAGGGGGCCAGACCACCTCTCAGGGGCATTCCCAGGGGAAGGGCTGACCAGCACTGGGCTGGCCCACTGTCCCAGAGCACCATTCATCCAGAGCGGCACTGGGCATCTCTGTGGCACATAGAAATCAGAGGAAAGGGGCAACCTGACGACCCATAATCTGAGAAGGGGCAGGGAGGCTCTGATACCCAGGGCCACCTGGCTTATGACCTTGCCTTCCCCGCGATCCTCCATGGGCCTGTGCCAACAGTGGGCAGTGGCTGGGGCAGGACCTGTCCCTCTGGGGAAGGTGCCAGAGCTCTAAGCTCTTCCTGGGACAAGAGGCCACTGGGCCTGATGGCTCTGCTCCCACGTCTTGGTGACTGGCTCCGCGGGGTCCTCAGACATAGGGGGAAGACCTCTCCTAGAACCCTGCAGCCCGGAGACCTGAGTTGCCCTGAGCCACAGCCATGCGTGGAACACCAGAGAGAGACCACTGTGCCCCGGCAAAAGCCATCGCCAGGACAGACGGTTAAGTGGAGAGAAGCAGAGGGAGGTGGCGTGTGGTGTGTAGCCCCGTGGTAGTGAGCAGAGCAGGTCTGAACCGGAAGCTGGCCAGAGGCTCGCCTCGGGGAGGAGCGATGCCTTCTGAAGTTCTACTCTTTCTTTTCTTTTAATCCTCGCCCGAGGACATGCTTATTAATTTTAGAAAGAGGGAAAGTGAGAGAGAGAGAGAAGCATTGATCAGCTGCCTCCCGCATAACCCCCCCCACTGGAAATCGAACCCACAACACTTTGGGGTTCAGGGGGTGATGCTTCAGCCAACTGAGCCACACTGGCCAGGGCTGAAATTCCTTTTCTTGACCTGATTTGTATTTTAATAAAAGTAATGCATGCAAATAGTTTTTAAAAATAGAGTAAAACACCCCCCCCCCCCGCAACTTCCTGGCCCAGGCGTCCCCACGCCTGGGAGCCGCACCCCAAGGGGTGGCTGCTTCCGGTGCCTGACAGTCGTTCCCCAGATGCCTCCCACCGCACTCCTCCAGGGCCTCCTCCCACTGCCGTCCCATAGCCTTTTCCACTTTTGACCTCTAAACTCCAAGAAGTGGCATAGAACACTGGTTAAGCTGCTGGCTTCTGAGCCAGAAACCCTGGGTTCGGATCCAGACTCTATCTCTTACCAGTGCTGCAACCCGAACAAGTTACTTGTAACTCTTCCTTGGTGTAGAAACCTTAACCCTTCAGGTCTCCTCCCCCTGTCACTGCTTAATGCGGACAGAGCACCTCTCAACACCCCAGGATGATTGACAGGATGTTCCTCCAATCAATGCAGGTTTTCCATGGGTTAGTGATGGTTCTTACTTAAGGGGTGAAAAGTGGCAAATATCGTGTTGGGTATGTGCTGTTGCAACTCCTTCTGAGTCAGCGAGGCAGTGCCTTTACCTTCGGCCACTTCAGCCCCCAACAGGCTGAATTTGATACACTTGTTAAAAAAATCGATTCCCAGTCAGGGCACATGCCTGGGTTGTAGGCCGGTTCCCTGAAGGTCAGTTTCCAGCAGGGGACGCACAAAAGGCAACCATACATTGATGTTTCCCTCCCTTTCTCCTTCCCTTCCCCTCTAAAGATAAATAAATAAAATCTTAAAAAATATATATCTTTAAGTTCTCACCCGAGGATATGTTTATTGATTTGAGAGAGTGAGGAAGTGGGGAGAAAGTGAGAAACGCGATGTGAGAGGAACGCAGACCCTCTGCCTCCCGCGTGCCCCCCACCAGGGCCCGAACCCTCAGTGGTCTGGTGTATGGACGGTGCTCCAACCGTTGGCTGGGCTGCCGGGCCACGGCTGAATTCCACACTCTCACCTGGGCTGGTACTTTAGCCACAGGAGAAACTCCAAACATTTACACCGAAAGCTGGCTTGCCGCTGGGGTAGCCCGTGACTTTGGGATGTGATGGAAACAGTGAGGTTCCTTACCGCTAAAGGGGAAACGGTTTTCCATGGCTCTGACACGCCAAATCCATTAGACTCCAGGGTCCTGCCAGACACCTTGGCTGTTATTGAGACCCCCAGGCACACCACACTCGACTCCCCAGAGGCTAAAGGAAACCACCTCACTGACAGCTCCACACAAACGCCACCCGCAAAGGACCCGATGGCCAGACAGCTGCCGTGGTCCAAAGGAGTGCTCCCCAAGATGACAGCCGAGAAAAACCGACTAGAAATGCCCAACAATTGATCTCAGAAAGGGAAAAACAATATTGGAAATCTAGTAACTGTTGGTTTGATGAAAGAGAGAGAGAGAGGGAGAGAGAGAGAACTCTGATTTGGCCAAGTAACAAATGGGTCCCACCAGAGATTCTAAGATTCCCACTCCTCCTCACCGTACCTGCCTTAAAACGCCGGTCTGCTGGCACAAGGACAGCATTCATGAGCCAGTACCAGTGGGAAAATATTAATAACCCGGCAGAAAGTGCCCACCCCGCTTGTCCTGCGGGTCTGAAACACAGTCCAGGGAAGTCCACGTGCTCTCGGAAGTGTCGAGTGGCCTTATGGGCCTTTGAGATTCTGAAGACGGATTTCCTACACCTTCCCCATCACACGGGTGTAAATGTTTTAGTTGCAGTGTGTACGTTTCCTCCCCGGGCTGAAGCCTTCCCTTGCAGACAGGCCGCTGCCTCTTCTGTGGCTAAAATTCTGTTAGCAATGATTGTCCCCGCGTGGGGAACCCCTCCCCAGCTCCACAGAGATCGGGGAGCCCACCTTACTGGTCGGGTGTTTCAACCACTGTGTACTGGGTGGCAGGTCTTACGTTTTCATTCTGCTCCCTGCCCTCAGCCCTTGGGCTCAAGGGCACACCCTGTGGGCCTCGTTAAAACCCGGGTGGACAAAAGCACTGTGGCTAGGTCCTCTGAATCTACGGTTGGCGCCGCCCGTCACTGGTTGGGCCACGAAGGAAGAGATGCCCCTGGCATCACCCCTCAGGGCTCGTTAACCGACCTGTCGAGATCATTACAGATGTCCATGCCCTTTCGATCCACAGTGGATCGAGGAGGACACACGTCAAGGCTGTAGAAGCCCTACTGCTTCTGTTGGAAATGACCGTGAGCTGGCCGTGTGCTCGGGGACACAACAGCCCCACAGCTTCTGTGTCCTGCACGTTGTTTTACTGGGAGAGACACCCCCAAAAGGACTCCCATCAGCTTCGTACTGTGACGAGGTTGACATCCTTCAGGCTCTGTTGACAAACCCTTGTGCCACCAAACTCTGGGAGTGGCCCCTTGGATCCCAGTGGCACACCTGACGCAGGCACCAAACCCTGAATGGACCTGTGTGACGTCCCAGAAACTAAAGATGTCCAAGAGCTGGAGTAGGCAGCACAGGGAACAAGCTTTCCCCCAAGGGCCGGCCCCGGCCCACGCACCCTGCTCTTACCGTTGCTCCTCACTTTATCTTCCCGCTCTCTGTCTGGGAGGGACAATGCACTTGACCACAGGCTCTGTCATCGGAAGCCTCGATCTGTCCAAGACAGTAATGACCCCTCAGCTCATCCTGCAAGTAATCTTTCTGGAATTCCAAATGCCACCAGACATTTCAGTGGCCCCCAGGTGCCCATCTTGTAAAATGAGGGTATTAAGCCCACCTAACCTCGTTACTTGGCTCAATCTAACCCAACCCTGGCACGGGGAAACGTGGTGTCTTGAAAATCTAGAGTGTAGATGAGACGCCGTGGGACAGCCAAGGGGAATCAGACCGCTCGTCAGCTTGCTGACACTGCCGTGTATTCAGGCAGCCTTCCCACACAGAAAATGCGCGTTGGCTGAATAATGTTAGCACCTGCGTACCAGGGGATGGGTCCGCAGCCGCTGTCCCTTAGTCTGGTGCCGTCTACACGCCTCCTGGCTACACCGGTACACCCGGAGGTTTCGGTGATGGCCTTACTGCCTGGGTGACTTACTACCTCGACAGCGGGGGAATCAGAGGACCACGTGCCCTCGCTACCCTCACTCCCCTATTCCTTCTTCTCAACACAACAGCTGCCTCCCATTGGCTCGTCCCAGGAGATCTCCGACCCCGCCCGAACCGAGGACTCCCAGGAGGCGTGTGTGATTCTGGGTCCGCCTCCGCAGGGAGCATTTTCATTCCCGCCAGAGTGAGTGCCCGTGAGCAGACAACCAGAAATCTCTCCCTAATGTCAGGAGAGTTGGCCGACTCCGCAGCCAAGCAGTTTCAGCTCAGCAAGATGGCTTGACGCGTTGGAGGTGTCCTGCCAGTGCGGCCGCAAACGTCTCCCACTGCACGTGGGTAAATGCCTCTGGGGAAGCAGAAACCCTGTCGCAGAAAATCAGGGAGCAAGCACATTAGCTGGTGCCTTCAGGTCTAAGCTCCCGGTTTAGAGCATCGAACATGTGGACTGAGTTGGTTAAGTTGCTTTTCATTTCACTCAGTGCGCTTCTCGTTGGGCTTCGGACCTGTTGCTTGTTGAACTTGGCCTCAAGTGATTATTCTAGTCTGGGCGCTTCCCCTCTGCTGGGGGACACGACACCCAGCAAAAATCTTTCCTGGCACCAAGGGACAAATGCTACCAAATGTGGAAGACCCTTCGGTCATAAAATAGGAATCGTCCTGGTACCCACCTCACAGGAGGGCCGTGTGAGAGGGTGACTGTGAACAAGGACAGCGCGCAGTGCCTGGCACGGAGCCAGCCTTCGATGAAGGTCATGGCCCCAGCCCTCTCTCTGCCTAAAGGAAAGGCAGGCCACAGAGCACATCTGTGCAAAACGATTCCTCAGCATCACTCGGTGCTGCCTGACCCGACCCGGCTACTGGTGTGGTCTGTCTCTCCAACGTCAGCGGAGGCTCTGCTGCAGCCGGGAGCCCGGTCTGTTCCCATTACCACTTGCTCTCCAGCACGCAGACCAATGCTGTGCCATGTTCACCCTCTCAGTGTTTAGTGAAAATAAATAAATACTGGAGGACCGAAAGGCTGAATACTTGTGTGTGGGGGGTATTGCATTATTTTAATGGAGCTTTACCGTAATGTTGCAGGCACCCTGGGGTGGATGAAGGCCCGGAGGGGCTGCTGGAAATGTCCGGTGAAGAGTTAAAATGGGCATCAAGCTCACCAAAAGTGTTGCTTTCATTGAAAGTGTTTTTGGAGAACTCCGTGATTATTACTGCCACAAGTCCAGATTCACTCATTTATTCATTTCTTTTCAGAGTTGTAGGGACTTTCCTTGAGCCTCGTTATCACCCCGTGTCTCGTTTAGTTAGAGCCGTGGACACTTTGCCTGGTCACTTCATTCTGACGACTGAGGAGAGACAATGTCTGATAGAGCTACACTGCAATATCCCACTTGGCCAGCAGGTGTCACTGTCTAATATGGGATCTTGCATGAAACTCACACAAGTTTTAAGGCCAAATTGCCTATGAAACAAAGCCGCGTCCGAATTCCTTTCTGTAACATAAGGGCTACTCTGCTTCAGTTTCACTCCATGAGATAAGAAAACCTTACGTGAGAGATGCAGGCTGGGCCTAAATTTTATTGATACTCTTCAGTGTTTTTTTCTGTCCTGGTGGATCTTGCCACACTTCTGGGTTAACAGATCCCATGCTTCTCTAGGAAACCTCTTTTTATTATTATCTATAATAACAAATAAAATGTGTCTATGATCTTGAAATTCCTCAAAACCCTCTGATTTCATTCTCACACAATCCCCTGCATGTGGCGTACTCAATACTTGTTGAATGATTGCCCCCTTATCACGACCACCCCCCCCCCCCCCAAAATTCTGGGAAATAAGTAGAGCTACTCTCCAGAGGAGGAAGCGGAGTCTCAGAGAGGTTAAGCAACTTGCTCAAGGTCACACAGCTGGTGAATGGCAGAGCTGGGGTTTGGGTTAGGCTTGTCTAGTTCCAAATCCCTTGCTCATTCACTCCAATCGACAAAGGGACTTGGGGAAGATGGAGTCCCTGACACTGAGGAAGGAAGCAGGCTTCTGCTCCACGGGCCCGGAGGGTGCCCAGGACATCTCTGGACAGACTTTTCAACACCAGGAAAAGCAGCTCATGTTCATGGGCTCTCTTCTCATTTCTCCCTGTCATTTTCCTGAGGCAGATTAGAGACCCGAGCAAACTGTACTGATGTAAGTAATGAAATGTGTGTGGGGGCGGGGGGTGGGGGTGAGGGGGGGTTGCACCACCAGGATCCAAGAGTCACCCTGCTTCGCCCTCACCCCTGTGGAACAGAGACACTGTACTTAGTTGAAGACTTGAGTCAGCTTGCACATTCCTGGATGGTGTTTATCAGCTGATGTCACCATATTGTAAGATTATATATCTTTTAAACAAACAATAGTATCAGCACTGATAGGATGAGGGCTCAGGGACACAGTCTGGTCCTCGCTATTGCTCAATGCTGCTCCAGGCCACCGGGGTCTCTACTGCAGGACTGGCTTCCTGCATTATCCGGCCCACCTGCCCGGTGTCCTGAAGGAGGAAAGGAAGGCCCACTCCCCAGGGCTTCCTCTGGGAAATTTAGGTCAGCGGGACCTAATTACCCGAGTGGAGCAGAGCTGGGATTTCAAGATTAATGCTGCAGGGGGGTGAGGTGGGAGCACTAAGGACCTCAAACTGGGAGCCGTCTGTCATGGTTCCCATCAAAGGTGGGACCTCTGGACCCAAAGGAACAGACTCTGCCCCTTGAATCACGTCTGTGCAGCCTGCTCCCATCTGTCCTGTGATGTGTCCCCAGGATAAGAAGAGAAGCCACCCCACGCGAGGACAGCACCCAGTGAGGGGCACGCACTCCATGCATAGCAACACAGGGAGCATGGTTACCCCTTCCAGGGTGAGAAATGAAGCACAGAGGGCCTGGTGCTTCCTCAAGACTAGACTCTGGGATGTAGCAAGCAACCTGGGAAGAATGGCCCCCAACCGCTGTCCTGGGCTTCCACAGCGCTCCACCGCTCCACCGTGCCAGAAGGCCCTGGGATGAGGCACCCTTCTCAAATTACACAGTGACTGCAGGGAGGCACCCCTGGGTTGCTGACAGTGGCTGCCCACCTGACTAGCCCAGAACACCTGAACCAGGTGTGTCAGCTGAGCAGCCAGAATGACTGCTCAGGCCCCTCTCCCCATGGCAGCCAGTTGAGCCACAGTCTTTTAAAAATATTTTTTATTTATTTTAAGAGAGGGAACGGGATGGAGAAAGAGAGGGAGAGAAACATCAATGTGTGGTTGCCTCTCAAGCGCCCCCTACTGGGGGCCTGGGCCCACAACCCAGGTATGTGCCCTGACTGGGAATAGAACTAGCCACCCCTTGGTTCCAAGTCCAGTGCTCCATCCATTGAGACACACCAGCCAGGGCATTTTTTTTAAAAATTCAATTAAAGCAAGACTGATTTACAGCACAGTGAGGTGAGAAAACTTTGAACTTGGGAAACTGACAGAGTCCAGTTGGGTTCCAAGCTCTGCTAGGGAAGGGCCTCTGGCCATTTACTGCTTCCTCCTCTTTACAATGAGTTAAACAGTCCTGCCCTTACAGGTGCTGTTGAAGATGAAGTAACTAGAAGCCACATTGTTTATAGCAACTTCTCCAATAATGCTAATGCCCCATTCCTTTCAATGGGCCCTACACACAGCGAGGGGCGGAGGAATGTTCGATTTTGTTCTTAAAACAGTAATTTCTTCAAAACCTTCCCCGTTCTAGGGTATGAAGTGGCTGCTATGCAGGGGGTTTGGGGAGGGAAGTTCCTTTCATGAGCCAGAGCCACAGCACGCTGTATGAAAGAAGTCCTCAGGGAGGGGACATCCACTCAGGCATTCATTCATCCGCGGCCGACTTGCCGTACGCCTACAGCCATCAGGCGCTGGGCCCTGGGGTCTGAGACTCCGGAGACCCTCGCCCCTTGTGGGTACCGACGCGGAAATGTGTGGGGAAGTGGGGGTGGGGGCGCCGAAGCAGGGCTCGAGAGTCCCTGGCTTATCGGCCGGCCCGCAGGCTCCTCTCCTGTGCCCGAGAATTACGGAACTTTAAACTGCTGGGAATTTCAGACGAGGCAAGGAAGGCCTTGCTCCGGGATTTCTGAAACAACCCTCTCCCAAGAGATTTTAAAAATTATTATTAGTAAGCCCCTCACCCCCTTCTCCCGGGGCCTGGCACTGCCGCGGCGGCCCTGCGGGTGTCGCAACCCGGGTCTCTGGCCCAGCGGAGGCCGCCGCGCGTTTCCCAAAGACGCTCCCGGAGGACCGACGCCTCGGCGCCGCCCCGCGCGCCCGCTCAGCCATGGCCTCCAGCGGCCCGGAGGGAGGCCTTCGGGGGGGGCGAACTGGGGACCGCGGCGGGGGGCGGCCGGGCGGGCGCGGGATGCACGGGGCGCTGTCGGGTCGGGGCTGGGGCCGCCCCGCGTCCGGAGACCCCCCGAGCGCCCCAACCGTGCGCAGCTGCCCGCGCGCTCGAGCCCCGGGGCGGGGCGGGGCGGGGCTAGGGCGGGATCTCGTCCGTCCGGCCCGGCCCCCGGCGCTTTTCTCGTTTTTCACTTTAAATCCTTGGGTTGCTTTTCTTCTTTGCACAGAAGTCGCGCTCGGGCAGCCCGCGCGCTTGCAGCAGGAACCAGGCTCCAGGCGCTGGCGCCGGGGCCGCGAGGAGGAGGCGACTTCGCTCCCTGCGGCGGGCGCCCCGAGCCTCTCGGCCCCGGAGAGCGGGCGGCGGCAGCGGCCTCCCTGGCGCGGTAGGCAGGGCCGGGCGCGGGAACCGGGTGGCTGCGGGGCCGGGCGGGGTGGGCGCGAGGGTCGCGGCACCCGGGGACCGAGCGGTTGGGAGCGGGGCTGGCGCTGGGGACCGGTGGGGTCCCGACTGGGGACCGTAGGGGGCGCGAGGCGCTTTCTCTCGCCGCGGGTCCCGGGAGATGGGGTCGGGCGCCGCCCAGCGCCGCCGCCGCTTCTGCGGTTGCAAGTGCGGGCTGCTCGCGGCGTCCATCGGCCCCACCTGCGGGGGCGGACGGGGCAGGGGTCCCAGCGCCGCGACAGCCTTTGCGCCCGAGGTTGAGGCTCCGCAGCTGCAGATCAAGCGAAGGCGCCTGGGGCGCGCGGCGGCCCGCGCCGACTTCTAACTGTCGGGGTGCCCCAGGGCCTCCGGTCCCGGGACGCGACAGTCCCCGCGGCAGAGGCGGGAGCCCCGACCAGCCCCTCCCGCTCCGCGAAGTTAGTTTCGCTTTTCCCGCCAGTCGGGGCCCGCAGTTGCAACACGGCCGGTCTGGCCCCCTCGGTGTTGCCCCGCCCGGCCGGTAGCGCCTCCCCCGGGGAGCCCGCCGGGCGACACCCGAGCGGCGCCACCCTTCCCTCCTCCCCGGAGCCACTGCGGCTTCTCCCGGCAACCAAGGGAGAGCCGAGTGTTATGTCAGGAAATCAATCAAAACGGAAAAACCTGAGCAGCCTGGTCGGTCGGTGGAACCGTGGGATCCCTCTGCCCCCGAGTGTGTGCAGGGACTTGGTAATGGTGCTGTTCAAGTTCACGGCAAAGTCTCCTCGGAATGTTAACGCCGTCACTCTACGAGTGGTGTATATGAGTGAGGGTGGTGTGTGCCTGAGTGTGTGATGTCTGTGTGAATGTGTCTCTTGCACCTGTCTGTGTGGGTGTGTGAATAGGTGTGTAAATGTGCGTGAGAGTGCATATGTGTGTCTGAGGCATGAGTGTTTCTGTGTGCCTGAATGCATCCGTGTCTGTGTGAGTGTGTCTGTGCATTTGTGTGCATGTGTCTGTGGGTGTCCGAGTGCATCTGTGTGGGGTGACAGTGTGCCGTCTACGGTCACCTTGCAGTGGCACCTCTGGTTCCTGACTTCGGGCTGTGCCAGGTCCCACGCTCTGGGCCGGGGGAGCCCCGCTGGTGCCGGCCGGGGAGGGTGCAGGCAGTTCTCCCTCCCTCTCTCTCTTTCTCTGAAAATGAACTAAACTGTGTGGTGTAGGGGTGAGTTGGCAGGGGCTGCTTCCTGAGTGAGTAATATTTAATTAAACACTCCAGCCGGTAGCATCAGAAACTGATCATGAGTGTGCTTTAACAGGTGTTGCTGGTGAAAGTGCCATCCCAGTGACTAGAGCTTGGTGTCCTGGGAAGAGCACACTCTCCTGGGGTGGGGGAGGGGAACAGCAATCGAGGAAGGGGGCGGCTGCCCCTCCCTTCCCTGCCCCTTCCCTTCCTGGCACTCCTACTCTGGATGGTCGGAGAGCTGGATTCAGCTTCAGGGGCACAGGCTGGTTTCTTCCCTGGGAAAAGTCAAGCAGCCGAGGGAGCCCCACCTCACTTCCAGGGTGTCTTTCCCAACAAAGGCCCAGAGAGGGGCGCTGACCTACCCGAAGTGCACAGCCAGGGCTCCAGAACGCCAGCTGTTGTCAGTGGCTCCTGCCCCTGGTGTCGAGGTCACGGGCCAGGCACTCGGGCGGCCACAGCTGTAGAGCGATGGGCTGGATTGGATCATGTTAAGCACGTCTCTCGTTTCCTCCCTGCTTTTTCTTCCGCAGGGAGTGCTTTACCCAGTAGACGGAGGGAGAGAGGGGGAGAGAGGACCTGAGTGTGCACGGATCTGTCTCTAACTTGAGACAGATCTTCCTTTTCTTTCCCAGGGAAGCAGAGGCAAAAAGACAGTGACACATCAACTGCAGTGGCTCTGACAGCCATGAGCAGGGACACACGTGGCTTCAGGGAGGTTGGGGGTCGGGGTCCCAACGCTCTTAGGAAAGAGAGGTCCTGCCAGGGGCTCCCAGGGATGTCACTGTGGAGCTGGGTGAGGCTGCGGTCCTCAGGCCGCTGGAGCAAGGCTGAAGCCACCCTGCCCTGGGCTCTCCAGGGCCACTGCTAATGCTCGAACGCCCCTTGGGGGGTCAGCACCAATGCCAATTTCTCCTGTGATCAGCGGTAGGAGGATCGCAGTCCACTGGGTGGAGGCCAGCGCTGGCCGCTGCTCACCAAGGATGATGGACGCTCTCCTTCCTTTGCACTGCCGGGTCCCTGGCCTCTACCCTGGCTTCTGGGTGTGCAAAGGTGTGCCTGCTGATCCATTTTCACAGTGAGCCAAACCTCTGATCCCTGTGGTGTTCACAAGTTTAGTTTGGGAATTTCACACCAGTTCTTCTCAAGAAATAGGTTGTGGTATGTGTGACTCAATTTATCTTTTGTTCCTGAAAAGTTGGAGAATGAGCATCTTTATCGTGCCAAAGTACAGGGTAGGGCAGGTGTGTCTGTGTCTGCCTTGGGCACTTAACCCTGTCCTTCCCCACGAGCCCAGCCAACAAAATACGGCCTTAAAGGTAGGCACTTCTAGCTTGGACTTTCAACCGCCCCAGTTACCTGATAGTGTCCCTCCCACCTCTGGGTGAAAGTCCACTCCTAGCCAGGTGCCAGACACTGTGTGGCCAAGAGCTTCCTGGCCGTGACCTCGTTTGAGGATGAAGATGGTGATGGTGGTGGTGGTGGTGGTGATAATGATGGCAGGACTAGTTACAGCTTGTACTACTAGTACCGGGCTGTGAAATGAGTCCTCGACCCATTCAGCCTTGTTTTCTACAAAGAGCCCCGAGCACCAGTGGCCTCTCCCGCCGTCCACCTGCCTCTGAGGCTGGAACAGCCCATGACTCGGCCACAGTCCCGCCTCCACTCCCCAGGGGTGGAGCGGAACTCTCCGATCCTGGCGCCCAAGTGCTTGACTGGCACAGTGAGTGTGCCACTGCCGTTGGCTTCGCCTTTTTTTGAAAGAAGCACATAATTTTTTAAATGAAAAATATTATTATGGACAGTTTTAAGTTGAGAGAAGAATATATAAGGTTCTCTTGTCAACTTCAAGTGTCTGTGCACACATGGGTGCACACTCAGGCACACACATGCACCCAGACACGTGTGTGCACACAGGCATACACACATGTGCACCAAGGCACATGTGCATGCACACTCAGGCACACATGTGTACACACTCAGACTGTGTTGTTAGGAAGCCGATCGCCCACTGGTGTCCAGCCATCTGTAACAACCCCCTGAGAAGCATTTAAGGGGAGCGTCGAGTCTCAGAGAGGGGCCTGTGACCCCCTGGGTGGCATATCAGGATAAGCGCACTCTTCCCGACACGGAGTTGAGGGACCTGGCTTTGAGGAGGGAAGGCCCGTTGGGCATCTGTCTTGTTGCCCCTCTGCATCCCCCTTGCCTGATAGCCTTTGAAAAGCTTCTCACTTGTTTCATATTTTAAAAGTCCCGTCGGTTACTTGACAAATGGTGGCGTCTGCTGGTCACAGCACACACCGGGTCAGCCACAGGCCCCCACGTTCGTCGGGGCACAACCTGGCTTTGCCCCCGCTCTGCTGATGTGGGTCAGGGCTGGGTGGCAAGGGACGTGGAAATGGCTTGTCACAGGCTCTGGGCCCGACTGACCTAAACTCCAGCTTCACTGGCTTGAATTCGCCGTCGGGGCAATGGGTGGAGGAGCATGGGAGCGTCCACAGCTTGGGGGCACTCTGGGAAAGCGAGGGAGGCAGGGTCAAGGGCGCATGGGATGGAAACAGCACTCTGAGTGGTCATCTAGGGTCTGCCTGGGTCTGGACGGCTGCTGGGCCTGTGTTTGGGCCTCTGATCATTGACACATTTCCTCGTGTTACTTCGAGTGTCTCCTGCCGGCTGGGACAGACTGGTGCTGCTTGCAAGGTGGGTTCAGCAGGTGTGGCTGGTAATCAGTTGGATGTGGGTGTGAAGAAGGGTGACCAAGTGAGGATGTCCTTACGTTCCCTGCTAGGGTGGGGGGTCACAGTGGATGGTGACCCCCTAGAGAGGGGTGGGACAAGGGGCACGGCGGTGCCCTGAACCTGTCCAGGTGGAAATGGTTTATGTGATGCGTCCGGACCACAGTGAGGCCTGGGCCTCGGGGAGAGAGGCCTGGGCTGGAGACAGGGACCTGCTTTCACAGCGGGCTATCGCCATCAGCCGCAGAGCCTTTGGCACGAGGTGTGCTGTGCCCAGGGGAGGGCCCCTCATTCCCACCACTGTCACCGGGAGACTTCTGCTCCAGTGTCCTCAGGCCGAGTGCTGCGGCCCGGCCTGCCTGTTTGGGGACAGTAGACCTCTGATGAGAGGGGTGTGTGCAGGGGGTCTCCATGGCGGGCACCAAGGTGTCCGAGAGCCACCTGGGAAGGTTCTCTGGTTTAGGGGTCTTGTACTCCCCTCTCTCTAAGATTGCAGTACCACAGTTACCATTGTAACCATTTGTAAGCATGTAGTTCGGGGGCCTGAAGTACATTCGCAGGGCAGAGCATCGCCACCGTCCGTCTCCAGGATGCCTCATCTTGAGAAACAGAGTCTCTGACCCCCACTCTGCACCCCCAGCCCCTGGCATCCACCTCTGTGTCCTTTCTGTGTCTGTGCATGGGACGACTTGAGGTCCCCGGGAGAAGCGGCATCACACAGGTTTGCTTCCGTGACTGGCGTGGTTCCCTCCGCACGGCACCGCCATCGGGTTGTCGAGGGCACCAGGACGTCCTTCCTTGTTAAGCCTGGGTGACATTCCACGGTGTGGGTGGACCGCGTGGAGGTCCTCCGTTCCTCCACCCGTGGGCACTTGGTCTCTGGTTTTTTATCACGGTCCCTCAGTTACGGGCCCCCGGGACAGGCCTCAGCTTGTGCTTTGGGGTGTTTGTGGGGCTGAAGGGGCTCTGATGGTGGACTTTGTGGGCCCCTGCACTGCCCTGCGGTGACCGGCCCAGCCTCACAGGCTGCTGCTCCTCCAGCTGCTCAGAGATGTGCTGAGGCTGCTGGGGGAAGCTGGGGGACAGGGGGACTGGGAACCAGGGCTCAGGTGAGGGGACCCAGGGGTCTGGCTTCAAGGGGCTCCTGAGCCCCTGGTGCTGCTGTCGGAGTGGGAGGAGCGGCCCCTGGAGCCAAAGCCCAGTCTCATTCCCAGGGCAGGACACCTGGTGTCCACTCCCTCACTTCCTGGCGCCTCCAGGCCTTTGCAGCAGCCTCTGGAGGCCACCATCCTGGCCGCCAGCACACACAGCACTTTTCAGCTGGCGTCTGCCCCCCAGCCCCCCACCCCACCCTCCAGCTTTCTGCTTAGAGAGCGCTCCCAGCCCCCCCCCTCCTCTGCTGAGCCTCCTGGCCCTACCTGCTCTGTCTCCCGTCCCCTCCTTACCGCCCTCTTGGCTTGGCAGCCTCCTCTCCCCATGGCCCCCTGCTAGCTGTGGTCCCCGAGGTCTAGATCCCGAGACCCTCAACTCTATCCCCTGCAGATTCCCTGCCCCACACAGCTCATGCCGAGCAGACCCGCACATGCCTGTCTCCACAGCCTGCAAGCCCCTCTCAATCGACTTTTAAAAGCCAAGTTCCTGTCCTGGCCGGTGGGGCTCAGTGGATTGAGTGCCGGCCTGCAGACTAAAGGGTTGCCGGTTCGATTCTCAGTCAGGGCACACGCCTGGGTTTTGGGCCAGGTCCCCAATGAGGGGTGCACGAGAGGCAACCACACACTGATGTTTTCCTCTCTCTCTCCCTCCCTTCCCCTCTGTCTAAAAATAAATAAAATCTTTAAAAAACAAACCAACAAAAAACCCTAAGCTCCTCATGCCTCCCCTCTTCCCAGACCCGCCTGCTCCCGTGATTCTGTCTCACGCCGACAGTCTCCCAAGCCAGGCACACACTGACCCCCGAGAGGCCCCATGGGCAGCTGGCCGTTGTCCCATGGACTGTGGGCTCCAGGAGAGCAGGACCAGGACACGTGGACCTTGCTCATCACTGCATCCCCAGTGCTCGGTGCACACAGTAGGCTCCTGCTGGACACTCACTGGATGGAGGAGTGCAGCCACGGCCGGTGTGTGCTGGCTCTGAGCAGGGCGTGGAGAGGCCTGGGCCTGGGATTGGAGGACACGCCAGTGCTCTCCGGTCGGGCCACCCAGTCAGGAGCCTCCCTTGGTAGCCTCGGCCTGCTTGACCGTGCAGGGTGGGTGCCACCTCACGGGGTGACGGTGAGGTCACGTGCCCGGCCCACGGCGTGCTGGGGGGTGGGGTGGGGCAGGGTGGGAGGCGGCACCTCCCTCACAGAACCTGACTGCCAGGTTTTCCTTCCCCAGACCAGAGTCCCCCGTGGCCCCGCGGGAGGTCAGGAACTGCAAGGTGAGGTTCCTCTTGTGTGCTAGTGTTAGGCCGCTTGTTATTCATTCTTCCACTCGCACATGTATTAAGCACTTACTGTGTGCGGCCAGTCTGCTGGGGCTGAGGATGCAAAGGATGGAGGGGGACCCTTCCTTCTCTGTGTGTCTGGGGAGACACAGTCCTCAAGGCATTCTGGCGACGGTGGCAGGGGGAAGGTGAGGACAGAGGCCGGTGGGCGTTCCTGGGGGGAGGACGGTGATGTGGAAAGTGAGCAGGGGCTGGGGTGGGCCCGAGTGAGGGCAGAGGAGCAGGAGGGCGGGCCGGGACCCAGGGGCTGCTCCTGGCGGGGTCCTCTGACCGGGACTTCTCAGGCACCGGCTGAGGGCCACTGGGGCGGCTCCTCTTTCCCGTGGACTGTCTCACCTCCTCGGCCGTGGGTGCCCTGGGCTCCCCCGTGGCGATGCTGCTCCCTGCAGTGTTGGCTATAAATAGCCAGGTGTCGACCTGGGGGAGCACTCTGGGCAGAGCAGAGTGGGGTTGGGGTGTGGGGAGAACCCGTCCTCCTGCAGGATTAATGGGGACACATGGGACCAAGGACACCGAGGACAGTGAGACGTGGCCCCAGGTTTGTGAGGAAATGGTGGCGCCCCGGCCGAAATGGCATCCATGGCTCCAAGGAGACTCTGAGCTCCGGGAGGTCTCAGCATTCTTCATGTGCCGGGTGCCCGGTGACATTGGCTAATGGTGGTGTGTGTTTTTGTTTTTTTATTGAGGCGAATGCCGCATCACAGCAGAAGAGTTGTTTTAAAGTGAACAATTCAGTGACCTCCAGTACAGTCGGCCCTCTGTGTCCCTGGGTTCTGTGCCCGCGGAATCAACCAACCACAGAGGGGACGGGTCTGGAAGACAGTCACGTGACACAGTGTATCAACTACTTACAGAGCTCTTACGTTGTGTTGGGCATGACAGTCACCTGGAGGAGATTTACATACGTAGGCGGGAGAATGTGCTGAGGTGACATGCGAGCACTGCGTCTTTTATATGAGGGACTGGAGCACCTGTGGACTTGGGTTTCCACAGGGGAACTGAACCAGTCCTCCACGGGTGCAGAGGGACGGCTGGACATTCACCGTGTCCTGCAGCCACTCCTGTCTTGTTCCAAAACATTTGTGTCACCCCAAAAGGAAACCCTGTACCCGCTCAGCAGTCATTCCCCAGGTCCCCTCCTCAGCCCCTGCGACCAGCAATCAGCTTTCAGTCGTGGGTCTGCCTGCTCTGGACATCGTCCTGTGAATGGAACCACCCGCTTTGTGACCCTTGGAGTCTGGCTTTAGGTCCCGGTGTCTCCGGGAGGGAAGCTGGGTTCCCTTCCCAGTTTGCGGCAGGGCTACCTACACAGCTGGGTCTAGAGCTATCTAAAACGGTCACCTTGAACTGCAGACACCACCTTTCTGTCACTGTTATCGCCGCCAAAGACTCAGCCCCTGTCATCTTGCAGTTAGCCATCCTTCTCATTGTTTTAAATTTTTCCCAGCGATCTTTTAAAAATGAACACTTGGCAATGTCATCTCTCCTTAGAACTCATCAGTAGCGACCACTGCTCTTCAGGTAAATTCCCGAACCCGTGACATGACCTTCCGGGCGCGACATCGTCCCAAGCTCACTTGGCAGGACATCCCCACGAATCACCCCCACCATCTCCAGCGAGGTCGCCAGCCATGAGCCCGGGGTCTGTACTTGTGGAGCTCCTCCCCCAGGCCACCCAGGGTGGGGCCGTTTCCAGGTCCGCTCTCTGACGGCTGTGCCCTGTGGCCCGTCTGGGACCGCAGCTTTGGCGCTCGCCAGTCCTGGTCTCTTTTCTCCCAGTGTTTTGAGACCGGTCAGGCCCTGAAGGGTGTGGACCATCTCTGTGTCATTTGAGGTGTGACCCAGAGCTTCCTGCCTCTCCAAGGCAGTGGTGCCATCTGCTCTCTGCCTGCCCTTGACGTCATCAGCATTCAAGCAGTGAGGGGTGCTGGCCCGGGCACCCCCAGAGCCGTGGTGCCGTGACTGTGGGTGGGGGCACAGCTCGTATAAAGGAGACTGCTGGGTAGTCCCAGGCCCGGGAGCAGACTGGAGCTGCCACCCCCTGAGAAGCATTGGCCCCTTGGTCGTTGGAGTCCCTGACATTCTTTTCCTGCCTTTCCCCTCCCACTCTCGACCGAACACTGGGTTCAGGGTGTCTCCACCCCCAACTGGTCTGAGTGTGACTCTGCCAGAAATAGTCTTAACTTTTCGAATGAATGCCCACCACACGCCAGGACCAGCGCTCACACCGTCAGTGGACTTCTCACCGTTCCGACCACCCTGTGAGTCAGGTCTGACCTTGCCATTCATGCACAAGAAACATGCCCTTCAAGGGCATTTTCTGAGCTGCCGGGAGTGACATGGCTACCGCATGATGTGTCGCTGGCCCAGTCCCACGGTCTGTGTTCTTTCTACTGTCAGTGTGCAACGTGGTGGCATTGATTACTGGGCACATGCTGCTCACCAGCGGTGACTCCGGAGGTGTGTGTGGAGGCCTAGGCCCCCGGAGTCAGTGGAAGAGCAGGTGGAAGCGGCAGGTGTGTGTGGGATTTGCAAGCTCACTGCCAGGTGTGCTGGTGGGCCGGGGAGTAGGGGGGCGGCTCGGGTAACTCTTCCGGGGGTTTGTTCTAGACTGGGGGTCTTCACTGTGGCAGTGACCCCAGGGAGGAGGGACTGGCCATGGTGAGAAGGGTCACAGGGAGGCTGCTGTATGGTAGGGGACCTTGAATGCCAGGCCCAGAAGTTGTCAGTGGGTGCAGAGTACCCTCGTACCCCTCTCCCGCTCCATTCTCTCACCCCAAAAGTTGCTCCTAAGAGGCATGGAGAAACTAGAAATCTTTGTTTCCATCTGTTGATGCCTCCTTGGTTAAACACTCTGGCTGTTTCCCTTTGCAGCTCCAGTTCAACTCCCCGGACCTTTTGCTTGGACACCCTGGGGTCCTTCCTGGCTGGTCATTAACCGTCCACTGGGCGATTCAGCTGAGTCTGACTGAGGCTGGGGTTTCTGGCTGGGGCGGGGCCGCCTTGTGGCTCTGAATCTTTCCAGGGGCAGGGGGAGCTGGAGACTTCCCCCGACGGCCCTGCACCCACTTCTGGCAGGCCATGCGGGACATGCTGGTGGGTACGCCTCTCAGGTAGATTCCAGGGAGTCTCCAGCGACCCCGAGGTTACACAGGATTCAGAGCATGGCAGCTTTTGTGCAAGGCGAGTTCTTGAGGGCACTGCCGTGGATTTCTGAGGGATGAGCCCCTGGGTAGGTCAGGAAGACCTGGGAATTGAAAAGTCACTGCTTAATTACTTTGAAAATGGATGGGGGTGCCCGGGAGGGTTCTTGCTTCTCTGATGGTCTTCTCAGTTTGACAGTTTTAACAAGCTATAATGAGGAAAGTCACCCAGCATTTGCGAAGCTTGGAAAATCATCCTAAGGAGCGACCCTAGTGTGAAATGTGTTCTAATTGTGTTCAATTACATGTAAATGTCAGTCCCTTTCACAAAACTTCCTGTCTCTGGAGAGAGGTGATATTCAAAAGGCAGGGTTTCCCCTCCTTCAAGCTGTATCCTTCCTCTTTGGCCGGTTTTTAACCATTTGTGCCAGCAGGTCCCTCTTCCCCCCGCCTGCCCCCTGGGGTCCCTGAAAGCCTGTTGCCCTGACTGTCGAGTCACACTCGGGGCGTCTAGACAGCTCAGGGTAGAGGTGTGTGTGTTTTTTTTAATTCCTTCATCATCCAGCCAGTATTCCGTGAATGCCCACTCTGTTTGGGCCGTCTCGGTGCCCGCGCCGAGACACCCAGACAGCCCCGGCCCGGGAGGCCACCATGTCTGAGCTGAGTCCTGAGCCACGACGGGGGTTCCTCCCCCCGCGCCAGAGGGTGTCTCACCACCACAGAGGTTTTGCTTTGCTGTAGTGTTTACGGGTGTTTTTTTAATGGAAAATTTTGAGCGTGTGCAGGAGCTGAGACTGGCGTGGGGAGGCCCCCTTCTTCATCGCCCTGCTTCTTAATCGCCCTGTGCCATGGGTACCAGTCCTCGGCCGTCTCGTCCAGGTGCACGGACCGTCTCCGTTGCAGAAAGATCGGGCTTAGGGAAGGCACCGAAGTCCAAGAAACGGTCAGTTGGGGCTCTTGTGCTCTGGGGGTTCAAACCACGTCTGGTTACCTAGTCAGCTCTGACCAGGGGCAGTGAGCTTTGCGGGAACCCCAGAAGTTGGGTCAGGCTCGGGGGGGAGCAGGCGTGTGGACGCCACCTCCGCAGCCCGGCCAGAGGGGCAAGACAGGCCATCTGAACCAGAGCAGTCTGACTGTGAGCTTCATATTTTTTTAGGGGGTAGAATTCTGTATAAGGCTTAATTTAATGGAGAAATCATTTGAACTGCTGAAAGCAAGCTTTGGGGGCCACTCTCCTGGAGGCAGACTGGGGGTTGTCTTCCCCTGCCTGCTCCTGCCTCAGCCTTCTCCCCAAAATGCTTCAGTAGCTGGCAGGAATAGATACAGGTCAAAAGCAGGGTAAACCAGCAGCATCCATGATGGGTCTCCCAGAGCCGCTTGGTGTCAGGCACCATGTGGCTTTAGGCGCCATGTGGCTTTAGCCACCAGATTTTGGGGTGTGGGTTGTGATCCATGTTTTCTTCCTGCGAAGGTGGGTTTGGAGCATCCATGGGGAATGTCCTGTTGCAGCTGAACCTCACTTCAATCCCTGCCAGATGAAATAGCTGTGTTTAGACCAAGCAGAACCTCCCGAGGCCAGAGAGGGCTTGTCTCGGTGTTACTGTTTCCCCCGTATTTTTTAGAACAAAGCAGGTAGTACCCGGCCTTTATGAATGAGTGGGGGAGCAGTGGTTTGCTCTCTTGGAGGTTCAGAGTAGAAACAGCAGGAATGAAGGTAGGATTTATTTCTAGCAGAATAAGTCGCCTGCCGCCCATGGCAAATGTCCACTTGGATGGGTTTTTGTCACCATGCACAGCCGGGCAGCCCACTGCGCCATCCTAGGCTACATTTCTTCTCAGCCCTGAAGCCTGCTGTCTGTGTGGGCGGGGCCCTGGGGGCGGGGCGGGGCCCTGGGGGCGGGGCAGGCAGTGGCCCTAGTCCCATCAGTGCGGGAGCCATGCAGGCAGGGGTGGTCATGGGGGTTTCTGGGGGAGCAGCTCCCAGGCTGCATTCGTGAGGACTGCACCGTCTCGCATTTTGTCTGCCTCACGGTGAAGCAGAGCACTTTGGGAAAGCACCTGCTGAAGGGCAGTGCAGGTGGAGGGTGTAAAGTTAAGGCGGCCAGTGACCATGCATGCTGGTTGTCCCAAGCTAGGCCCAAGGCCATTGTGTCCCTGGAGGACCTGTGCACATGGGCCACCTTTTCCTTCTGGGTTTAGACCTGTTCACTTAAGATTCATTGAGCCCTCTCTGTGTGCCGGGCCCTGTTCCTGGCACTTCCCACGCATGAGCTTTTTCATCCCTGCTGAGAGTTCTGCTGGGTGTGGCTCAGTATGCCCATTTTACAGATGGGAAAACCGAAGCACGAAAATCAAATAGCTGGGCTGGGATCACCCAGCCGAGAAGTCAAGCTGGACACAGACCCAGCCTGTGCTCTGAGTTACCACACTGCATGGCCTCTGAGCCCAGATCATGGCTCGTGATCTGGGGAGGATAGGGTGGGTCAGAAGGTAGCAGCCACAGGGCTACCGCACAGGTCGGCTCTGTCATACAGGTGTGATGGATCGCACCGGGTGCTCTGGGCGCGTGTGCCCCTGTCATGTCTCGGCGGCCAGCCCTGAGCAGGCCTGCAGTGGAGGCTGGACGAACCATATGTCACTGCAGAGGCAATGGGACTGGAGGCTCCGAATCCTGTGTTTCTCCCTTCAGGAGTGACCAGGACAGCTTGAACATGCTCTCCCATGTCCACTTGACATTTTCTGTATCTCTGGCGGGCTGTGAGTAGATCTGGCTGTGTCCTCTGGACCCTGCCTCCCCGGCCCCCCAGTAAACCAAACGGAGGGCCGAGCTGCGGGAGCTGGGGGCGTCTCGTGCTGTGGGCAGCTGTCCTGGACCCTCCTGAAGGGGGCATCTCGACGCCCACTGCCCATCTTCCGTGTGTCCAGAGGGAAAGACCCAGAGAAGGCGGAGGACGGAGGCTGGAGAAATGAAGGGCAGCACCCCCGACACCTGCTTGGTCTTTGTCTAGTGAACCACAGGAAGAATCAGAAAATGACTGCCTTATCACCGGGTCTCCCTCGGCCAGACCGGGGCGTAGGTCTGCTCACACTGCCTTGTTTTTCTGCAAGAAGAATCAGTCTGAAGTGTCAGACTTTAATTACCTCCCCGAGGGACACTTCCTGTGAATTATTTCGAGGGAAAAGTGGCTAATGTTATGTTCCTACATAAAATTAGGGTTTTAAACTGGGTCACAAACTCAAATGCCTCGAGGTGTCCGGAAGAAGGTGCAAAATGAGCAGCTGGTGGGGAGCTGTGGGGTGTGGGGGCCAGTGGGGGGACTGTGCCAAAGTGGAACCGTGTGTCCTGTGCGAGGCAGTGGCTTCTCCTACCTGGAGGAGTAGCGCCCAGGACACGAATAGCGTCCATTTCTTTCTCCCCCTGAGAGAAACCGGGAATCCGGAATTTTAAAAAATGGTGATGAATAACTTCGTTGGTTTTTTTCTTGTTTGTTTTAAAGTAAACAACACATTATTAAATATCTGTGCCCTCCGAGTACAGATGAGAAGGACAAGGTCAAGGACCTCAGTGGGGTCACTTAGCTTGGGGCTCAGGGCACTGCTGGGACTAGAGCTGTGCTCACTGATGCCTGGCTGGGGCTGCTCCCCACCTGACCTCGCGGTGTCCTAGGGACAGCGGGAGGGTGGAAGCCAACTCAGCAAATTCCGCTCACTGCCCCCTGGGGTCAGAGCTCTGCAGCACCGGCCCTAAGACAGCCCCACGCGCCTGGCTCCCCTGCAGACGTCGGTGTCCATGGCTGCCTGTTGGGTGCCGGGCACGCAGTGCTTCAGGTGGGTGTCTGGTGATCCCGATGAGGCACCTGGTAGGTTCTGGTGTCCCCATCTTCCAGCTGAGGAACCGAGGCTCAGAGAGGATCAACTCAGAGGATGGTGTGGATTTCTTTGAATGAGGGTCAGATTCCCGAGCTGGGCTTTTGAACCATCACCTGTGGTGACCCGGGCACCACATCTCACCCTTAACCTGATGCAGGCGAACTTGCCCATGGGACGGGCGAGGCCTCTCCTTGCGATCCGTGCCCAGGCGTCCCCTGCAGTGTGGTGGAGGCCATGCTCCCCTCCTGCACGGGAACCTCCAGTGCTGGGGCCGCTCCACCTACCGAGGGGGCCGAGGGGCCGCACCTCTGCTCACGATGTTGCTGACTAATTCTCTTTGCCAACGGTTCAGTTTCACATGCTCGAGTTTCCAGTAACTACGTGGGTGGATTTGTTTCATTTAAGGGGAAAACAAAACAAAACAAAACATGGAGGGGGTTTTCTTTCCCAAGAAGAGGACTCACCAATTATGGGTTTTAGTGCTTGCGACTCCGTGCATCCTGGTGCAGAGTTCTGCAGCCAGCGGGGCCTCTTGGCAGGCAGGCTCCGAGGTGGAAATCGCTTAGTCATTTATAAGTGGGGACCGGGTGCGGAAGGTTAGGGAGGTGCAGCGGCCACCGGGTCCTGCAGAGGGAACCGTGGCCCTGTGTTCTTCCCGACTCAGCCTCGCCCAGCAGGGCAGGGGAGGGGGATCTTGGGGGAAAGAGGAAGGTACCAGGTGAGACAGCCCCTCCCAGGGGAACTGAACTGGGAAGGAGACACTTTCCTGCTGCCCCACCAGCCGGGCTGCCTGCTTTAGGTGAGTTGAAGACAGTGGTGCCCTCAGGCACCTTCAATTCTGGGGGGGAAGTGAGAGGCAGGCAGTCGCCAGGGGACAATGGGGGGCTGAGTGTGTGTGTGTGCGTGCACATGTATGTCTCCCCTCATAGGCTCAGCCAGGTGATGTGCGCAGGCTGCTGGTTTGGGTGGGCACTGGCCCAGCAGAGCAGGGCTGGGTGTTAGCGTTGAGCAGGGTCCTGGGGTCTCCACGATGCCCATTGTGGGGGCGCAGGCGCTGGGGGGCTTGGGGCCGTCACTGGGCGTACGTGGGCATCTTAGAGCCCACGCACCATTCAGAGCACAGCAGGCGGTCTGTCCTGCGCAGCATCTGGTTCGTGGGTTTATCCTCCGGAGGAGGCTGCCCCAGAAGCCGTGTGGGGTCTGCGTGTGGCGGCTGGAGCAGCGAGGGGCCTGGCTAGGGAGGTGGCTGGAGTGTAACTCTGGTACTTCCTACCTCCGAGACCCGGGCACAGTCTCCCAACTGTGTACTGGGGGTGGGCAAGGAGTACTTCATGAATGGAAGGGGTTGATGTCGGTGAGCTATCTGGGGCAGTCCCTCCCAGAACTGGGATCGAGAGGGGCCTCACCTTCTGTTTTCCTTCCTGCTCTGGGGAGGGAACATGCCTTGGAATTTGTCATCCTTAATCCTGGCCTTGGAGAGCTTGCTTCCTGTGCTTTCTAGAAGGGAAGAGAGCACATAGACAGGAAAATCTCAAACAAGATCATTTTAGGCGGAGGGTAATAGGATGAAAGATAATTGGAGTTCTGGAGGATTTTAATGAGGATAAGGGTTTATGGCCAGCAGGTGAATCCAGGAAGGCTTCCTGGAAGAGGTGACATTGAAGCTGGACCTTCAGATATGTAAGAACTGGGGGTGGGGAGGAAGGGAAGAGCCCTGTCACTGGTGGCAGGGCACATGTATGTGCAGAACCTCCAGGTACTTAGATGGTACCTGGCGTGTAGTAAGCCCTTAATAAACATCATGGTAAAAATCAGTATGACTCCAGGATTTTCCGTTTAGGTATCTGGGAGAAGAGTGTGGGGGTGGGACGTGGGAGGGATTTTTAGGCCACTAGGTGGGAAAAGATTGTTTCGAAGTTCTGTGCAACAGATTTCCTGTGGCCAGGGAACCAGTTTATTTTCTTTTTTCTGAGCTCCGCAGGTCCTCAAGCTCCTTGGGTGGCACTTTTCCTTCTCTGACCTTCCATTTGTTCCACGTGTTTGCTAGAACCTCTGTGTGCCGGGCTGCGTCCTGCTCTGGTGGCCTTGTGGGGCACACAGACAGGAAACCAGGAGATGGGCAAAGACCCGGGGGGAGCCCCGGTCCTACCACTGCCTCAGGGGGGTTGAAAGACCAGGCTCTTCTGGAAGTGCCCAGAGCCTGGGGCCGGCCCCGGAGTGGCCAGGATCCCTGCGGGCTCTGACTCTAGTCCCCTGGGGGCCAGGGGAAGTGTCTGGACAGTCTGGGCTCCTTGGCCAGACAGGTGCGGACCACAGGAAACAGCTGTGCTCACTGTCCCTTGCCAGGCAGGTCGGGGAAGCAAGGCTTAGGTTCTGGAAGCTCCAGTCTGGGAGGGATGGCATTTCCTGTGGCCTGATGAGGGGGGCAGGGTGCGGGGTCTGGGCCGACAGTGGGTGAGGGATGAGGGGTGAGGGTGGACCTGGGCAGCCAGAGACACGGATGCACCCCTACCTCCTCGACTGGGGGTACCCTCGGACCTCAGCTGCCACCCCCACTCTGGTCCCTCCTGGGTCTGCGCTGTTTCTGCCATCTGTCCCCTCTGGCCTCTGCCCCTTTGCTTTTTCCCCCTGACCCTGTAGGCCTTGCCTGAGGCCGAGGGAGCAGGAGGGGGACCAAGGCAGCACCCTTCACCTGTGGCCCACAAGGCCTTCCTGTCGTGCTCTTCTTTGTCCCCCAAGGGCCCCCACCTCTATCAGACTCCAATGTCCTGGGAGGGCCATGAGTTTTGGTTAGAGCTTCTGACCTGGACCCCGGACAATCGCTGGGGCTCTTTGAGCCTCAGTTTCCACATCTATAAAAATGGGCACAAGACTCACATGGTAGGGCAGGAGGAGAGGCCAGGTCCTGGGGGCCTGCCGCTCTGCCCCCACCCCTTCAGGACACGGGACCGCTACTGTTCCCCTCTGAAGCCCAGTTGAGGAAACGGGGGGGATGGTGTTGGGTCAGGGGCTGCGTGAAGCACAGCCGTTGTTGAGAGAGGAGGGGCCTTACCAGGGAGCAGCCCCAGGTGTCCTCCTGGCTCGGGGAGGGGCAGCCACAGGGGCCAGGAAGGGGCCGGTGGGAGTTGGATTGGGGTGGCCAGTGTGGTGTGGGTGGGAGGTGGTATTGGTAAGGCCACGTCTTGAAGGGTAGAGTTTCAAAGTACCGTCCAGCCCGGTGGCTAGCGACAGGACAGCGCTCTGAGTGAGCTCCCGAGTCCACACCCACTGGTCCCTGGGTGGGAAGCTGCTCCCTGCCTTTCCTGTCTGCAAGCAGCCAGCCCTAAACCTTCCGGAAGGACCCTGGCTGGGCCTGGCCCTGGGCCGGCCAGCCACCTGCCTTCCTGGTCCTGGGGTCAGAGGCAGGACGCTGTCCTCAGAAGGGAGGAAGGGCTCCATACATTCGAGCCCATTGAACACAGTGACTTTGATTGTGGCAGCCAGATGTACCTGCTCAGGGGACAGGGCCAGAGTCCCCTGTTCCAGGCTGGTGTCTGCTTCCCTCTGTTTCTGGTCCCCACCCCCACCTTAGGTTTCTCTTTGCCTTCCTCTTAAATGTTCCCAGCAGAACTTCCTCCTGCAAACGCTTCCTGAGCACCTATGAGGTGCCAGCATTGTTCTGGGGAGGGAGGTTGCAGCAAGAACAAGACAGGCTGGGGTGAGAACAGGCCACTGTCATCTCTGGGCAGAACCTCCCTCTGCAGTGGCAGGTGTGTCTCTGTCTTTATTCCACCCGCAGTACCCCTCCACCCCGGCCCGATGGCTTGAATCTCCTCTGGCCTTTCCTCCCCTGGCGCTGCCTCAGGTATATGCAGATGTGGGGGGTCCCTGCTCCCTCGTTGGGTTGGGGGTCCTGGAGAGCCCGTTCACCCCGGCATTCTGGAGCGCGTAATTGCTGGGGTGATGTATACACAGTGGGCTTGCTTGGTGTTTTATCCTTGGTACTTGGGGGAAGCACGCACCCACCTGTTCTGTTTGGCAAGCATTTCAGGCAGTAGAGCAGGAGAAGTGGATGCACCCTGCGGCACTGAGGGAGGTAGAGACCCGGAGCTGGGGCTGGTCCCCGGGCTCGGTGCCTGCTGCGGGTGTGTAAGGGATCAGTGGCCCCGTGGAAGACCTGTAGCTTTTGCTGGGGTCACTGAGACACCCTCCAGGGCAGAGACCTTGGTTGTCACTGTTGGGCCCCGGTGCCTGTGTAGCAGAGTGGCCAGGACATGTGGGGGCTTGGTGGGAACTTGTTGAATGAATGAATGAATGAATGAGGTAGCCAGCCTCTTCGTGACAATGGAAAAGTTAGCATCTTTGACCCAGCTCATAGCTGGTCAAAGCTCGTAGCCCGTGGCTGTCTGTTGACTGTCTGTCTCCATGAGGCAGGGGCTCCGTCTCCCTCGTCCAGCAGCCCCTGAGCCTAGGACAGTGCCTGACCCACAGAAGGACCGGAGTAGCCGGGAGTTCCTCAGCCACCACTTTATCCCGGCTTTAGGGTCTGACCGCACTCCCGGGGGTCTGCCTCCCGTGGAGGCTGACCAGGACCTCCCTTCCGAAGGTGACTTGGAGGCTGGACTCTGTATCTCTTGTTTCCTTGTGGGGGACTTTTCATTTTCATCGCTGCTATTTTGGAGGCTAGTTTTAGTGGGACGGGATTATGGGAAAAGTTAGTGTGACCAGGAGGGGTCTCCCCCAGGCTCTAGTGGAAGGCCTCCCGCCCCCTTTTACGATGGGCATCTGGCTTCTCTGCTGCTCTGATCCTGTCTCCGAACCCCTGCGGGTCTGAGCCACTGGCCAGGCCAAGGCCATGGACTGCAACCGCAACAGGTGGCTGTGGAGGTACAGTGCTGGAGACAGCTTGTCTCCCTCTGCACCTCCTCCCCCCAGGCCTCCCCCCCCCCACCAAAATGACAAAGGCTCTGGAACCTTAGTTTAGTCTGCAGAGCATGGCGGCAGGGGCCTTCAGCATTTACATTCCTTGGGCTCCGCCGATTCTTTTGTGTCGCGTTTCTGGGCTAGTGGTGCGTGCAAGGGGAGGCTGGGACCTGTTACAAGGGAGCGTGCGTGTGAAAGCCCACACATCCTGCGTGGCTCTGGTGGCCTCCACCACGGGGCCCCTTCTTGGGAGAGGGCAGACCCCGTGCCACCTTATCCAAACTTGCCCTGACCTGCCCGTCATCACCGTGGGACCCACAGAGAGGTGTTTCAGCAGGCCACCTGCGCAGACCTTCAGCGAACACATGATGTGCAGCCAAAAAAGTGATAGAGCTGTTTGAGAAGCCGACGACCCAGGGAGGGACGCAGGCCCGGCAGCCGGTGGAGGCTGCATTTCTTCACATCTGAGACCCGTTGTGGGAAAGAAGGGTCACCGTTTTTTAGTAACTTGTCCCGATTGTCGCCGTAACCTGCCGTTGACTCCAGGAAGTAAAGATGTGACTCAAGCTGAGTCACGAGAGACAGGACGGGAGCATGAGACTGGCCCCCGGGCATCGCTGAGTTTGAGGGAGGGGCTCGTTCGGCTTCAGCGGGTGCCTGGGGGGCAGTGTTTGGGCAGAGTGGGGCTGGGGCGAGCAGCTGCAGCAGCGAGATCAGTGCCGCTGGGCACCGTTGACTGAGGGCCTGCCATGTGCAGCCCCCTCGGGGCTCTGCCGTCCATTTACTGGCTACGGCCTCTCATCCCGGAAGGTGAGGGGCGGCCACCATGTGTCTGTTGTAGGTCCCTCACACGGGGAACAGCACTGGGTGGGGGTTCAAGGCCTGCTTCCCCCAATCCCCCACACGGGAAGGGCCCGGATAGGCTCTTTATTAAGGATCCAGATCCCTGGGGCTGAGTCCCTCTTCTCTGTCTCAGGCTTGCCTCTGTAGCTTCTCTGATGCACACTCAGCGTGAACCAGACACTGAGATGCGTGTGCACCAGCATCGTCTCCCCTTAAAACCACATGTGGATTTACCTCTGTGACACAGATGTGGTCATTGTCCTCGTTTTGCAGATGGGGAAACTGAGGCCCCCCAGAAAATCTCAGGTCATAGCCAGGGACGGGTCAGAGCTGGGATTAGAGCCCAGGGCCGCCCATTCCAAAGCCCATGCCTGCCACCAATGCTCACAGGTTTTCAACGGAGTCTTGATGGCGAGTCTGCCCGGTGTGTGTCGTCAAGAAGGATTCAACAGTTCTGGCTTGCGGGCTGACCGAGAAGGGGGTCGGAGTGCAGCCCCGTGTGCCGAGGGTGCCTCAGAGCCGTATGAGAAACGGCACGTTTGCTGGGGAGATGTCGTGGGCTTGCGGGGTCCTGGGCTGGGAGGCTGGAAACACCTCTGGGTCCACCAGGCTGGAAATTGGCAGAACATTCTGGAGGGTCAGGGAAGCCAGTGCAAGGTGTAAATGGCAGAGTACGCTCGGCCCCTCCGTGGCCACCCTGATGGTCGGCGGAGGGCCCCCGTGATGGAGGGGAGCGCCCTGCCGGACATGCAGACACCTCGGCCCACCCAGCTCCCCTTCCCTTTGTTGTCTGGCTGCGTCAGACGTCTGGGCTTGCAGGGAGGTTCCTGAATGGGCCCTGGAAAGAGGTCACTCCCTTCCCGTGCCGGCGGCACTGACCGACATGTGACCTTCCCCGTGGTGACAGTGTCTGGCCGTCACTCTTTGATGCTGACTGTGGAGGGGCAGTCAGTGTCTGGCAGCAGGGCGGCCGCCCCTCCCCGGCTCTGGCCTCCAGCGACTGGTCCTGCCGGCCGCCCCTCCTTCTGCGTGCCATCTTTGAACGGGGAAATCCACACTCCTGACCCTCTGTCTGAGCATCCGACCTTTTCCTCTCTGTGGAGCACCCTGGCTGGGCTGGCAGCTTTAGCTGTCTGCAGGGGACAGACTGGCCCAGCACCGAGGGGGGCTGGCAGCTGGACTTGGCCCCTCTCCGCCCCCCACCCCAGATGTTTCTTCCACAGAATTGCTGGGGTTTTCCGTTTCTTCCCTGGCTGGTTTTGGGGACCTGTCCCCTCGGGGCCTGTTGGCAGAGAGCACAGTGGATTTCGCAAGACACTGTGTATCCTAGGCGCCGAGGTTGGCCCCAAAGGTCCACGCTGCCACCTTGCTGGTGCCCGGAATTCAGTGCTGGGCTGCGTTGCCCCTCACTTGGGCCAGGATCCCTGTCTGCAACGGGGGGCTTAATTTGGGCTTCATCTTCAGTCTTCAGGGAATGCGCAGGTGCATGAAGCAGAGAAGGGAGAACACCTGATCTGTCTTCGTCCGGGGGGGTGGTTTCGGCTGCCCCCGTGTCTCAGGTGCCGAGAGCCCAGGCTGGGCAGAATCTGGGGAAGGGGCCCTTGCAGACCTCTAAGGCCTCCTGGGCTGCAGGGAGACAGTGTCCGGTCCACACTGCTGACACCCTCTCTGCAGCCGGGCTCTCTGGGAGCCGAGGAATTGGTTTCTGCTGAGACGCTCACAGATGGCAGGGGCCAAGCCCCATGGGACCGCGGGCCTCCTCCCTCCCTCCCTCCCTCCCTCCCTCCCTCCCTCCCTCCCAGACCCTTCCCCTGGAGGCCAGTGGGAAATCAGGGGGACTTTTCTTGCAAGAAGAAGAACTAGGAGACAGACTCCACAGAGGGGGTCACATGCAGGCTTGTCACTGTCTCCCTTTGGCCGCCTGGACTCGAGCTCCGAACCTTTAATGGGGCATCCTGGTTACTCCATTTGGTCCCAATTCCTGTTTGTTTTGTTTTGTTTTTTCATTTCTTTTTTTCCTAGGTTTTTTTAGGCCATATCTGTTTTGTGTGCCAAAGTAAAGGGACCAAATTCCTGACGATCAATCACACGTTGATGCTTTTCTCAACCAGTGGACATGTCTGATGCAGCTGCAAAGGGCTCAGGGGGGCAGCACTTTGTTCTCCCCACGGCAGGCGCACAGTGGGGCTCCCAGTGACTCGTTGCATCAGTGAATTGTACCCTGAGTAGCTGTCGTCACATGGGTCACCCACCCCTACAGCAGGTTCCATGTCGATTCCATTGCTCAACACGTAGTAGGACTTGCCTCTGTGAGGTTTTGGTGGGAAACATGGGCTGCATTCAGTGTGGGGTGCATGTCCCTCGCTGTCCTCCGTGGTATCTCTTTGTGCCCAGCCTCGGAAGGGATGGTTGGAGGGGCTTAAGTCCTGGATGCTGCGTGCTCCACAGGGAGCCCAGCCCACATGGTGGGGACCGGCAAAGCGAAAACAAAGGCCCGGTTGTGCCCGAGGAGAGAACCCAAACCTGCGTTTCCCTGAGGCTGAAACTGCCTGTGCCTGGCTGCCTCCTTCCCATAAAGGGAACCTTGTGTGGCTCCCGTGGGGGGAGGGGCCCAGGCTCTCCCTGGGAACAGGCCCGACTGCCTCGGAGCCACGGCTCACAGCGATGATAACTCCTGTGACCCCTGACCTCTTAGATAGAGCTGACACCCGGCCAGACGGTCATGTTTGGGACAAGTCTGCAGTGTGTGTCTCGGGGCCAGCATTGTCTGATCCAGACCAGACACATTGTTTCTTGGAAAACTGAGTGGGCGGGGCGGCAGGGAGGGGCTGTGATGGGAGGGGCCTCCTGAACAGGTCTGTGCCAGGCGGGCAGTGGGGGGCAGTTGGGACCCCAGAGTGCAGCTTCTAGCCGCTGACTCGGGGTTTTCCAGGAACAAGCAGCCAGCTCCAATGGAGGGAAGGGGCTGGCTGTCCCCTGCTGTCTAGACACTGGCCGGCCTGACACACTAGGGACAGTTTGGGGTATGTAGGAGTGAACTGTGGCCACACTCCAGGACTGAGTTTTCAAGGAATGAGGGGCCCCGCAGACCTGGGAAAGCACCCACAGGTGTTGAAAGGACACAGCATGGAGGCATCTAAATGGTACTGTGGGGAGGTCAGGACAGCTGCCCAGAGGGAGCCCGAGCCCAGGGTCAGAGTCTCCCTGGGAAGGCGCCTAAGAAGGGAGCCAGAAGTTCCACGTGGGAGAAACAGCAGCAGCAAAAAAGCGAAGTCTTTAAAAGCTTGGCTGTGAGTCAGGTAGGACATTTCCAGTTGTCAGGGACAGAAAGCCCCATCTAGACGGCCTTACCCATGTGATGGGTATGCTGAGCTGCACGCAGCTAAAAAGGGGCTGCAGGCACAGCTGGATCCAGAGGCTCAAACCCTGGCGTTGGCAATGGCCTCTCTCTCTATTTGAGCATCTGCTTTCCTTGTTTTGGCCTCCTCAGAAGGCCAGTGAAACGGACGTCCAGGATGGGCTCTGGCCTGCATTCTCACTCTCCGGAGGGGGTGGGGGGGCACTGTGGACTGAGGTGTGTCCCCACTGCCCCCAGAGCCAGGAGAGAATAGGGCCACGGCCCAGGGCCGGGAGTGGGAAGAAGGAGGCCCCCACGTCCGAATCGAGGTACATCACCAGAACAGGAGGAGCCAGGTGCTGGCAGAGCAGCCGGATGCCGGCCCCCGCTTGTCGGGGACGGTGCATTGCCTTCCCGGCTTTTGCGTGTTGTGCCAGGGAGGGCGGTGGGGGGTGAGGCCAGAAAGGTAGTCAGAACCAGGCCACAAAACGCTTTTCTGTGAGAGATTCCATCACCGTGTTCCCGCACAGGGGCCCGGCCCTGCATGGCGCTGCCTCGAGCCGGCTGCCACCTGTGAGCGCTTGACTTCGTGTAGGGCAGATCTCACAACACGCGTCCAGGTGACTGTGACATTTATGAAAGCTGGGGACAGTGACAGAAAGGAGGGCTCAGCATCGAAGAAGCAACAGGAGAGCCCAGGCTACACTGCCTTTGCTCACCGGGAAGTGGGAAAAGGGGGCTTTGGGGGCAGGTTCAGGGGGTCAGCCAGGACAAGCTGCCAGCAGCCTTTTGCCTTAAAGTTTAGGAGACGAGTGTCTGTGAGGAAGAAGAGGGAGAAGGAGAGGGGGAAGGGGACTGTCCCGAGGTTTTCACCTCTCTCCTGCAGGCAGGAATCTTAGGGGAGGTCTCGGGGGAGGGTTCAGTGGAACACCTGTCAGTTCTTCAGGTGTGGCCTTGCAGGGTCCTGGTCTCTACTGACTGGTCAGTGCCAGCGTAGGGGGTCTTCAGTCATTGCGTCTGGTCCTGGCGTCTCCCACCTGATTTTTGCTGCTTCGCTGGGCCTGCGGCTGAACTGCAGCCGAGGCCTGGACGTTGTCTCTGGGGAGGAAAGGCCACCCTGGGGGTGACGTCCTTGTTTTCTGAGTTTACCCTATTGACCCCCGCCCCCCATGACTGTCTGCTCCTGGCTGCTCAGCCACTGTGTGCAGCCCTCTGCCTCAGTTTCCCTATTCCACTCACCAAGGAATATTTCTGGCTTCTTACTGTCCTGTCTCAGTTGTCCCTGAGGGGGCCCTCTGACACTGGCCTGTAGTGGGCACTCAGTGAGCTTCTAGGGTCACCTGTGTGTTTCATGAGCAGCCATCAGACAGTTTTAGGCAGCCACCATTTTGGGGGGGCTCTGGGTGGAGGCCAGTGGGGAGGGTGGGGACACTCAGGACCCCAGGACAGCTGGGCACAGAGCCTGGCACCTCCCCCCGCTCCCTCCTGCAAGGCCCCTTGAGCGTTTCGCGATGCCCTGCTCCTCAGAGGGCCGTCTGGACAAATTTGGGTGGCGGAGTCAAAGTCTGTCATTAGCCTTGCCCCCGGCATCCTCTCTCTTGTCTTCTCCAGAGAGTTGTTTCGTTCACTTCCTTCTTTTAGCCGCCGGCTAAGGCTTGTGGCGGCCAAGCAGGGTATGTTTCTAAAAGCAGCCTGTCTGCCGTCTCCCAGGAGGCTGCCTTTTCACTTGGGTGGCCCTGCTTCCCGGGCTGGCACCAAGTTCCCCGCGGTCAAATTTGTTTTCTCCATAAACATTCGAGGGGAGCTGTATTTGGGTCCTCCTGTCTGACCTGACTCGGCTGGGGAGCAGAGAAGATGCTAGGAGGAGTCTGGGGTCCGTGAGGTCACCGTCAGCCCCCGAGGGTGTGGCTGGGTGGCCCGGCATGGGAGGGGTCAGGTGGAGTGCTCTCCCGCTCTCCGTGGGGCCGAAGTTACCCTTCCCTGCCCTGGTTGGCTGGGACGGCTGGGACGTGGGTGAGGATGAGGTGCCTCGGGCAATGAAGCCCCTCCCCACGGTGAGTCCCGGCACTGCTCACGTCACTTTTCGGGGCCCGTCCCTCTACCCCAGGCTGTGAGGCCACCAGACTTCACCTGTGGAGCACTCAGAGCTGCCTGATGGGCCCCCAGGAAGTCAGTGGGTGGTGCCCGAGCAGTTACCCCAAACCACCCCTGGAACAGTGTGGCCACAGGCCACCGGATGGCTGGGAAGGCGAGATGGCACCTTGATCCCCCGGGGTCACTGACGGCCCATGGCCCGGGTGGGTGGGCTGCCTGGGAGGACGGGGCCAGAGGGCCCAGTGTGAGAACTGGGGGGTGGCCTGGGAACCCCTGGGCGGCACCCACTGGCCAGGGGCACCCTGCCCTCCTGTCCTCTCCCCCGCCACCAGCCGGTCCTCAGCCCTCTTCCCTCCCCCTCCCCTGGCAGAAGCCATTGCCCCGCCCACTGTTTCCAAGGGGCTTTCCTCATGACTGCCCCGTAGCCTGTGTTGGTTTAATTTGAAAGACTATTGCTCTGAGTCAAAACACAGAAATCCCCCTGCGTGGCCCTGGTATCTGCTGCTGGGGAAGCAACTGGCGCCTTCTCTGGGGGGGGGGGGGGGGGTGTCCCTAATTCTTCCCTTCCTGCTTGCTGCCAGGTGGGGGGTGGCTCCTGGCTCCTGGGTCGCCAGCCTCCCCCAGCCTCCTCCAGCCCCTGGAGCTTTCTGGGGCCTTGCTCAGGGCCGGGCACTGGGAGGGTTCCTAGCCTTTATAGCTCCCCTGCCGGTCATTGGAGAAGAGACGGGCACGGTGCCCATGTCTGGCGTGTGTTTCCAAGACGGGGGGCCGCTGCACAATGTAGGACTTTAGGGGGTACCCATTTGAAAGTTTGCTAATTGGGTACATAATCAAAAGAGACTGGAAGCTGCTGTAAACGAGGCTGTGGTTTGTGAAGGGAGGGGGCTGCACAGGGGGTCCAGGGAAGTCCGGGCGCAGGCGTGGTACAGGTGTGGCGGAAGGAAGGCAGGCTTGGGTGTGCGAGGACAGACAGCAGGATCCTGACACCCCCTGTGTCACCCAGTGGTCATGGGCATGGGGGCCTGAGCCTGGTGAACGGGTCCTGGGGAGTTTGGGAGAGGGGTTTGGCCCTGTTTCTTCAGGGGCTGACAAAACTTTCTAAGGTTTGGACCAAAGGTCAGCCAACTCTAAGGGCCAGAGAGCACGTGTTTAGGCTTTCTGGCCCATATGATCTCTGTGGAGACTACTGGACTGCTGGTAGGGCCAGTGTGTGAGAATGCCAGAGACGGTAATTGAACAACAGGGCAGGGCTGAGTGCCAATAAAACTTTATTGACAAAAACAGGCAGGGGGCCAGATTTGTGCATATGTCATTGATTGCCAACCCCTGGTCTAGATTCAGAGGATGGGCCCCACAGGGCTCAGAACCAGCAAAATTACTCGCTGAAAAGCAAGCCCCTGACCCCGGACTCATGCTTATGCCGGTCAGACCTACTCTGGGGGGTCTTGGGGACGCGATGTGGACCCCACAGAGCATCTGCACAGCTGGAGCAGGTAAACAGCCTCTCATGTCACAGTGCAGTGCACTCGACTCCACCTCCTTAAGAACCAGGTTAGCAGGGCCGTGGGAAGAGGCAGGGCCTGGCCCAGCACAGAATCGAGAGGTAGTGGAGCTGCGAGAATCGGGGGCCCTCCAGGCCTGTGTCCCCTGGGATGTGGGGCGACGTGCTGTGAGAACGGCCCCTCTCTCCCAATGTGGGAGCCTCGAGTCAAACGAAACCTGCCAAGCCCGGTTCTGCAGGACTTCTCAGGGCCTTGGGGATGCTGGTGGGTGCCGTGGCTCTCTGGGAGGGGATATATTCCCCCAAACTTGGGGGCTTTCCAGGGCATGAGAACCTGTCTGGACCACTCTGAAGAAGAGCCAATCTCCTTCGGCCCTTTGTTTCCTGGACGTGGAAACTGAGGGCCCAGGAAGGTCGAGCATCCCGCCCAGGGGCAGGTGACCATGTTGGGACAGTCACTGAGTGCTTCCCGTCTGGCGGGCAGACCCTGGCATTGAGGTGCCCCTGCCCGGTCTGTCCTGATGCAGAGTCGCAGATGTGGGTGCCCTGGACTGTGCTCCTGGCCACACGACGCCGACGTTGTCCCGGGGGGCACTGCGTCCTTAGAGGCTCCCTCTGGCTCAGGGTTTCTCGACGGAGGCGCAGCTGACATTTGGCAGGATACATCCTTGCTGTGGGGGCTGTCCTCGTACTGCTGGATACTTAGTGGCACCCTGGGCCTCCAGACGCCACCAGCACCCCCACCTTCATTTACAAACACCCAAAACGTCTCCGGACCTGGTCAAGTGCCCCCTGAGGGAGAAATTACCCCATCGAGAACCACTGGCCTGCCCTCAGCAGGTGGGGAGCCGTATTTGCTGGGGTTCCCTGATGAACAGCAGAAGGGTTTCTCTGAGCTCTGACAGGGTGGGCAACGTCCCTGGGGGAAGGGGGGCGGGGGGGTATCAGGGAAGGCATCCGGAGCAGGTCTCTGCAAGATGCCTGCAGGTATGAAACCGTACAGGGGGTGGCAGCGGCTCCGTTCTGCATTCAGGACAGGTGCCCGTGGTTGAGGGGGTCAGGGTGGGGAGCACAGTAGAGAGGGAGGCGGAGGCAAGACCCCAAATGGATAGAGGATGCATGTGCCCCAGTCAGAGGACTTCACACCAGGGCAGGAGGGGACCTTGCAGGGGGAAGTGATAGAATGTTCTGGAAAGGCGGTGTGAGGGGGTGGGTGAGACAGGTGCAGAGGGCAGTGAGGGTGGAAAGTGTTTCAGGAGCTGAGCCCAACATTTGGCCAGAAATCTGGGCTGGAGTCCAGGAAACATCTCGAATCTCAGCCTCGGACGGACGGCCGGGAGCACCGTGGGCTTGCGTGTGGCTGTGGGCAGTGGCAGGCACGTGGGGGCCATCTGTGGGTAGTGTCCCTCTGCGGACATTTCATCCTCCAGACTTGGACGCTAGGAAGCTTCTGGAGTCTTTTCCGGGGCTCACTCCCAGAGTCGCGGGAGGAACATTCCGCTGGGTGACAGGCGGCTGGTCCTGCAGCCAGGAGCAGGTGGCCGCACGTGTGTGCCAACAAAGAGGAAGCTGACGGTCTGCACGGGGCCCACACCACCGTGGTGGGGACCCAGGACGTCCGCTCTCACCAAAGGCCGTTGGGGACCGCAGGGCCTGAGGACAGCAGGCAGACACTGAGGTTTGGCGTCCCAGTCCACCATGAGGTCATGGGAAGGAGAGCTGTGGCTGCTGAGTCAGCCAGTCAGCTGTGGTTGACAGTGGTGCCGGTCTCACGGGGGTTCTGGGGGTCTGTGTGGTTCTGGGGCGACGGCTTCTAGGTGCATAGACGAGGTGAACAAGCATAAGCATGTGTGGGAGCTGAACGGGGCGGGGGGGGCAGGAATAGCTGTTAGAGCAGATGAAGGGTTCGAGAAAGTCTTTCTGGGGCAATGTGGGTTGAAGCCAGTGTGGGAGCAGAAGTTCGGACTCACCTGCCAGGCAGGAGGAAGCCGCGGACGGCGTCAGAGCAGGAGCGCCCCGAGGGAAATTGCACACGTGGAAAGCAGAATGCGTGCACGTTCTGGGGGCTTTTCCGCCCGATGCTCCCAGGAGACACACTCGGTCTGAATCAGCAATGTTAACAGTTGTCAGTTCTGCGTGGGAAAAATCTAGGGTTGGTTGCTTTCTGTAGGTAATTTTTTCCGCAATGAAAATAGCTTCACTGTTCCTGATGCTGTTGCACACCCGTTGTGAAGAAGCTGCCTGAGGCACACGCGTGAACATCAGCGAGGGCAGATCGCCTGAAATCCTCAGGTGCACGCGCTGACATCCTGATGCTGCCCTTGGCCATGCCCATGGTTCGCACACATTCGTGGCTTCACGTGTGCGCGGCTGGGGCCCTGCTTCATGTTGCCAACCACCCCTCCTGCCTCCTTCCCCTTCCGTCTCCCTCCCTCCCGGCCCAAACTGATGTTAACCTTAAGCATGTCTTTCTCTTCTTTTTTTTAAAAAAAAACTGTGGTAATACACGTAACAAAATTTACCATTGGTCTTAGTCATCTGGTGCTGCTATGACAGGATACTGTAGACAAGGCGGCTTGAACAGCAGACATTTGTTTCTCACAGTTCTGGAGGCTGGGCAAGCTAAGGTCAAGGTGCCGGCTGACCTGCTGTCTGGTGAGAGCCCCGTCTGGGTCGTGCACAGCCGTCTCAGTGTCTGTCCCCTGCCGGGAGAGCCGTGACCTCCCTGGTATTCCCTCTGGCAGTCCTGTGCCCGAGGGCCCCGGCCTCCGGGCTCCTCACACCGGCACGCCGGGGGCTCAGATTTCGGTGTAGGTAGGACTTTCGGTGGGGACACAGATGTCCAGGCTGTAACGACATCGTAGCTGTTTCCGCGGGAACCGTTCAGCAGTGTTGAGCACGGTCACAGTGTCACGCAGCCGCTGCCGCCACCACCGCCCGTCCCCCGAACTCGTTTCATCTTGTAAAACTGAAACTGTCCCCATTAAACCATAACTCTCCGTTTCCCTCTCCTCCTCAGCCCTCGGTAGCCACCTCTCCGCTTTCTGTCTCTGCACATTTGACCGCTCTTGGTGCCTCGTACAAGCGGGACCCTGCCGCGTGCGTCTTTGGGTGACTGGGCCATTGCACTCAGCATAATGTCCTCCAGGTCCCTCCACATCCTGGCGTGTGTCGGGCTGGCCTTCCTTTTTAAAGCCGAATCCTATTCTGCTGCAGGAAGGGCACATGCCGTTTATCCCTTCACCCATCACCGAGCACACGGGTTGCTTCTGGCTTTTGGCTGTTGTGTGAGCGAGCATCTGTCTGGGACCCTGCTTCCAGTTCTTTCGGAAATATGCCCAGAAGTGGAATTGCTGGGTCATAAGGTTGTTCTGTTTTTCATTTTTGAGGACCCCAGCCACTGCCCCATTTTACATTCCCACCGACGGTGCACACCGGTTCGGTTTCCCTGCATCCCTGCCAGCACCTAGAATTGTCTAGGTTTCTTTTGAACATCAGTCTTTTACTGAAGAGCGAGACATCGCCACAGTTCCGTGCCTTCCTTCTTGCCCAGGCATGCAGATCTGTGCTTCTTGGGAGACACCATTAATTTGCGAAAATGGGCTCACCCTTCATATTGTTCCCTGCTCTTCTCTGTGAATGCACGTGGAAATGCCCCGCTCCACTGTGGTTCCGCCTTTGTTTTTTTTTGCCTGCTGTGTAAGAGTTCATGGTGCCGAGAGACGTATCCGAGTTGTCCACCTGATGAGCTTCCGCCGAGGGCAATGCACTTAATTTGGAGCAGCAGAGCATGGCAGCGACTCTGTAATAAACACTCTGTCCTTAGTCCAGGTGCTTCTAGACCTGTGGGCCCAAGCCCAGGAGCGGAATTGCTGGGTCGGTTGCTGTGTGTTTCCCCAAACCTGCATCAGTTCGGAGCCTCGTGGGCACACACTACCTCCCCTCCCTGCCTGCAGCAGGTTAATACACCATCTTTGTATTAACTTTGGGTGACTGCGGGGGTGCAAGTGGCAACTTATCGTCACTGAATTCTGTGTTTGTCTCCTGGGGAGGTTGGGCATCTTTTCATTTGCCGACTGTTCTTCTGAACTGCCGTTCGAGTGCTCTGGCCATTGGACAATTGTGCAATAAAAGGACCACCAGCAAATGTAACAAACTGTTGACAGCTGTTCCATTTTAGGCGTTGAAAATATGAGTCTCTTTTGTGCCTCTTCGAATTGTAGATTTTCAAAGCGAAAAAGTGTGTCTCAGTGAGAGTGTTTTAGGAAGATTGGTTGAGGTCCGAGAGATGCTCTGGGCCGGCTGGACCAATTCGGAGACTTGCAGCATTAGCCTTGCAGGTGACAAAGACTGAACGGTGAGGATGGGGACAGGTTTGGGCAATTTTGCAGGAATTGCTACCTTTTGCTAATAATGTGAGAAGCCAAGAGGAGGAGGAATCCAGGGAGATGAGGGGGTTGAGTCTGACCAACCAGACATGGCACAGATGCAGAGGCTGGGAGGGGGCCGTGTTTGAACCTGTGGGGGAGTGCTCAGTGTGCCTGGGGGGCGGGGCTGCCATAAGCATGATGCTGGCTGCAGTGGCTGAATGGACTGAGCCCCGGCCTGCAAACTGACAGGTCGCCAGTTCGATTCCCAGTCAGGGCACATGCCCAAGTTGTGGGCCCAATCCCCAGTTGGGGCTGTGCGAGAGGTAACCGAGCAATGTTTCTCTCTCACGTCGGTGTTTCCCTCTCTCTAAAAATAAATAAATAAAATCTTTAAAAAATGAGAGTGCTGCCGTGGGGCCGCTCTGCAAAGAACATGAGTGTCCAGCCATGGCCATGCGTCTGACACTAATACAGGATAATACTGAACATAAGCTGTAGTTAGGGAAAAAGGAGATGCTGGTGGTAGATGTGTCAAGTTCAAGAGGAAATGCTCCCCAGAGCCACGAGAGCAGAGGAACTGTGGAGGGAGGGCCCCTGAAGAACATCTGTGTTTAGGGGCAGGAGGGAGAACTGGCGAAGGAGCTGGGGGAGGGGGGAGCCTTGCGGAGCAGGGAGGGCAGCGCTCCAGAGACCGAGTTTCAAGGTCAGAGACGTGGCCAGGAGTTTCAAACGCGGCTGGGAAGTCAAGAAGATGCTTCTCTCCGCCGTTCAATGTATCGATTAGGAGGCTGGGACTCGGAAGAGTACTTTCCCTGAAGTGCTGGGACGTGAAGTGAGCTCGCTGTGTTCCGCAGCCTGAGTGTGTGCAAGGTGCTGGAGGCCCCAGGAAGTGTGGGTGGCTGCAGGAGAGGGTGTTGGGTACACGGGGCGGTCTTGGCACCCGGGGCTCTGTGGCACTGCACCCCAGGTTCTCGGCCCCTCACCAGCCAGCGTGGATCGAGCTGCCCTCGTGGGCCGTGCTAGGCACCAGCCGCCCCAGGTGTCCAGAACAGGCCCGTCAGGTTCACGGGCGGCTGGGGGAATCCGCCAGACGCGGCCTTCTTCTTGAGAACCACGGTCTCCCCTGTGCAGTGTCTGTTCCCAGCGCGGCCCCGAGGGACCCGTGGAGACATGAGTCATTTCCTGGACAGCGACCTGTCCCAGCTTCTTAGCCATTTTGGGCTTGGCCTTTTATAAACGTACCTTCTTTTTCAAGGCTGCTTCTATTTCCTGCCAGTCTCCTTGTCAGGTCTGTGAAGGCAAAGAGGCCTCAGGAGCCCAGGAGCCAAGTGAAGGGTGACTTTCTGCCTCTGTGTAGGCCAGCTCGCCACTCCGGCACAGCTCTCGGGAGAGCCACTCCGGGTGTGGGCAAGCTCGGCCACCAGCGGCTTAAAGATGTGGGTGGGTCTTCTGCCTTTAATTTTTGGAGGGTCTGCCATACTGTCCCCCCCAGCAGCTGCACCATTTTACAAACAAAGCATTTTCATGAGGTGACATTTAAGGTTTCTCTGCGCTTTAAAAGAAAGTGGTAGTCCTCTGGTTCCGTGGTCAGTGGCTGGAGGTGGTCTTTGGCGTTGAGATGGAGCCCGGAGCACAGGGCACAGTGATGATGACAGCCAGCACCTAACGCACTGACACGTGTCAAGGGCAAAGCGTCTGATGTGCCCCAGTGTCGTCAGGGCCTTGTAAGCATCCAGTGTCGTTTGAGGGCCTACCGCGTGCTGGGACCTGCTCGCCTCTTTGTGTGTATTCATGATCGCCTGGGATTCTCTCGGCCCGCCTGCAGAGCCGGGACCCACTCTTCTTCTTGCTTCTGCAGGGAGAACTGACTGTGTTCTTGGGCGGTCAGTTCACAGTGGCGTTTCTTGGGTTGTTGACATGCTTCCCATTTTCTCTTTATCTAAAAGAAATTTTCTAAGTCTTTCTTCTCGGCCCTTAACCTACCTCCCCCAAGTGAAAGAACAGAGGGAGGGGGGAGGCATCCAAGGAAGTGTTTGGGGCGTGGTAACGGGAGGCCACCCCCTCTGCCACGGTCCCCTCACCTGGAGACAATAAGAGGGCACCTGTCCCGTGTTTGTGGAGCCCCTCACCTCTCTGGCACCTGCCATTAAGCCAGGCAAGTGTAACCGCTCGGTGGAAAGAGGGGACCTTAGCTCTCCTTTCAGAGTGCTTCTGGCTCTGCAGGGAGACCTGGGGGCTGGGGCCGGGGGGCGGTGCTCACGTGCCTGAGTCCCGACTCCCTGTCGTGGCCCTTGAAGGCCCTTGCCACCTGGCTCCAACTCTGTTCCCTGCCCCCTCTCTCTCCCTAATTATTGACCACCCTCCGCTACCCAAATACCCCTCCCCAGCGCTGATGGCCGGGTGTCTCCCCTTCCTCCCTTCGCGCATCTCTGCTGCTGAGATCTCAGCCCCTGGTAAGGGTCCCCGAGGGGCACGTCCTCCACCCACACCCTGCCCGGCCTGCCGCCCGCCCCCATACCCCACCCACCCAGGCTCTGCCCTGCCTGGCAGGCCGGCCGTTGCATCTGCTGAACAGGGCCCTGAGAGTTAAACACGGGCCAGGCTGTGTCGGGGGGCTTTTTTTTTTTAAACGGGAAACTCCTCTGTGTGAGTTCTTCCCAGCTGGGCTCTTGCTGGGCGAGTGGCAAGGGGTGCCTTGCCCAGGGGGTGGTCTTCAAAGGGAGGAAGGGGAAGGGGGCTCCAAGGAGGGTCGTCGTGTGGTCCAGTGCTGCTTGGCCCTTCCACTCCTCCTCCAAGATCAAGGTCCACACCTGAAAGTCTGGAAGAAACATCACCGTTGAGTCAAATTTGAGGGGTGGGGGGGGCCTTTCTGGCAGTTTCTGTCTGGTGGTTCTAAAAATACTCCATTTCATTCCCAGCACGTCAGAGTTGGGGTCTGAGACCAACTCTGTTATAACTCCCACGGCTCAGCCCCCACCTGCCTAGGAGCAGCTGTGTGAGGCGGGGCAGGGTGGGGTGCGGGACTGGCCCCCGCGTCCCTCTGAGACAAGCAGGAGACTGGGAGGTTGCCCCCTGATTCTCAGGTGAGCCAGACCTTTGCCCCCAAAGGACCTGATTTGTTTTTTAAAGAAGGAGGCCCCTTCAGGTGCCCTGGCCGTGCGCACGGGCCCTCCCGGTGGGGATGCTCCGGTCACCCGGAGTCCCAGCTGACACTTGTCAAGGGCCTCTACCCTGCTGCCCGGCCTCCACCTTGCTGCCTCCTCTCCCTTCTGCTTCCTTGCCAGGCTCACCATGTGTCTCTCTGTCTCTCTCTTTGCGTGTGTTTGTTTGTACCTCTCTCTGTCCCCTGGGAGGCCCTCAAAGCCAGGGCGGACTCTTCCAGCCTGGAAGGCCGGCCTGACTTCATCAGGACTGGGGAGAGCTGACCAGTGTGCCTCGTGGGGTGGGGTCGGGTGGGGGTAACTCAAGCAGGTGAGACAGGTGTTCTGGTGGCTCCTCTTGTTTGTTGGGAGTTTGCACCTGCTGCCACATTCCCCAGCCAAGGTCAGGAGTCTGTCCCCAGAAAAGGCGATAAGGGGGAGGGGCACGTGCCCCACTGCCACCTGGGGGGCCCAGGGCGGTGTCGCTGGTCTCTTCCTCTGCCCCATTCCACTCAGGACCTCCACTGGTTTTTGCTCATAGAGACCTGGGACCCAGCCAGGGCCCAGGCCATGGGCTTCCCCTGCGTGGGGGGCACCCTGTTCCCTGGGAGGAAGTATGTCACTGTGTTGGGGTCTCTGCCAGGAGACAGTGGAGGTCAGTGGCCAGGCTGTGCCCCAGGGGGGTGGCCATGGTCCTGGCAGTCACCCACCAGCACCATCTGGAACCTGGTGAGCAGGGCATCCTACGTTCGCTGGCGGATTTTCTGTTTGTTTTGTGACAAGTGGCTTGGGGACAGGCAAGCTGGCTGTTGCTGGAAAGGGGTCTCGAAGGAAGCTCAGGGCACAGTGCACCCCTGAGTCCACCCTGCAGACTGGGCTGGGCTCAGTGGGGACGGCCCCTGTCCACCAGTTCACCTGCCAGGGGCCCACCTGTCCTTTTGAAAATGTGACTTAGTGGTCATGCAGTTGGGTGCTGTGTTTTGCCCTGCTTCTGCGTGGGCCCGGCCTCCTCCGGAACTTCCAGCCTGGCTCCTCTCAGTGTCCCTGAGTGGAGCAGAGGGAGGGTCCCTGGGTCCTGGGACTGCAGCAGCAGGGGACAGTGCTTGGTCACGAAAGGCCTCCCGTCAGCCTGCAGCCTGCCTGCGGGAGGGCTTTGAAGAACTGGCCGATTACCTTGCCGTTGCTCCCAGCAGCGAGGAGCCAGCCCGAGAAGCAGGAGCGGCTCCAGGGTTTGTTTGGCCTTCTGTGTTGTCCGGACCGGTGGTAACCAAGGGCCGCTTCCCCTTGGTGACGGAGGAGCTCTGCAGGCCAGGGCTGATCCGGCCCCAGTGAAGGAGGTTAGGGGACCCAGCAGGGCCTGTCAGCCAGCAGAGAGGACGCCAGGTGCTGCCTTCCTCCTCTCAGACCCCCCCCACCCCCCCGTCTGAGGACTTAGGGCTTCTCTCCTGGCACTTTCCCCAGGCACTGGCCCGAAACATTCCAGAACTCCAGATCCCTGGTAGGTGTCCGGGAGACTGTGTGGCTCCTGGCCGGCGGGCCGTGTGGGGTGGGTTTCGGCAGGGCTGTGGACCTCAGCCAGGATGTGACCTGCAGCTACGAGGGCCCTTCTAGATTCTGGTGAGACCCGGGGTCCTGGAGTAATTCGGGGGAGGTCTGGGGGGAGGAGGAGCCAAGCCGGGAAGGAGCCTCTGTTGTGGAGCAGGGAAGGCACTGCGGCCGAGAGGAGCAGGACAGGTCATGGGGGCTGGTCCGGTGGGGTCGTTGACGTGAAATGACAGGTGTGGCCACGAGAAAGCTGGAGGCTCCTGGGAATGGCAAGGCTGGCTCGGCTAGGTGGCAGGTCGGGAATACTAGAGGAGCAGAGTGGAGGGGGGCTTATAAGGAGCTTGGGGGGGGCAGAGGGGAGCCCCTACCAAACTGTGAGCCCAGGAGGGGCCTGGATGTGGCGTTTGCCATAACCTTGGTCTTTCCAACCCTGAGCACCAAAGGCCTTCTAGAAAGGAGGGAGTTCATAGTGTCCCCCTCACAGGTCTGGCAGAAGGACGGGGACCTGATAGGCTCTGTTGGTCACTTGTGTTCGATTTGTCAGCTTCCAGGTTTCGTTTGTTGTGAGTCTGTTATGTTTCAGGACTGGCTTCCTGGAGAGGGATGGACACTCTTCGTGTCTTTCTTTCTGGTGCGCGTTCCTCCAGGCCTGTACCTTGGCGAGAACCCACACTACAGCCCTCCCCCCGGGCACACACGGCACCTGGGCATCTGGCTTCAGTGCCATTCTGAGGCCGTTGGTGGGGGAGGGGGCTGAGACTCCGCATCTCCGATGCCTGAGCTGGGTCTGGGGGCCACCCTGGGTGGAACCAGATTCGGGGTCCCTGGCGCTCCCGGCCCTAAAGTGACTGCTTCTCAGGGAAGCAATCAGACTGCTCCACATGCAGGATCTCAAGTCGTGTCTGGTTTTCCATTTGGGGGCCTGGGGAGGGGGTGCTGTCCATCAAGAGAGGTGGGATATCTGGGTGGGGGCCTGGGACAGGGCGCGTGGGGACCGCCCGAGCTCCGCTGTCCGACTTTCACACGGATTCCTTCCATCAGCCCAGCTGCCGAAACTATTAAACCTCAGTGATTCATTGTAGCGCGTTTCAAGGGAAGGCGTTGTGTTACGAAAACGTGGGTCCCAGCGGCTTGTTTTGTTGGCAGGTCTTGCTGCCTCAGCAGAAAAGAGGCGCTTTTGATATGGGAACGGAAACTTGGGACAGCGTTAGAAATACTCCGTGTGCTCGGCGGAGAGGGCCTGTGGTCTTCCTCCAGCTATGGAAACCCACTGCCCTGGGCCAGCCTCTGCACGGGGGGCTGGGAGGGGTCTCCACGCCTGGGTCTGTGGTCTTCGCTGCCCTTGGCTGGAATAGAGCAGGCCTTCTTTGCCGTTGAGGAGTGTGGGTCACAGCCTCTGCTCCACATTTCGCCTGTGAAGGTAGCACGGTTTTGTGTTACGGGGAAGGCCAGCTTGCAGAGGAAATACCTTTGCAGCACAGCCTGCTTGGTGTCACGGTGCAGCCCCGCAGAGGCGGACGCTGGAAGTGTGCGTTTGTAGGCCCTGTGTGTCCCTAGGACCTGGTGGGGGGACCTGGTCTGGCTCGAATGGCCGGTCCTGGGCAAGGAGGCGCCTTCACTCACGCCTCTTCTCCTCTTAACCCTGGTTACCACCCTGGACTAGTCCATTAAATAGAGACGAGTCCAGTTGTTTTATTTCCCACCTACTCTTTCTTCCTTTTGTGTTCTTCCAAGTGACAAGTGGGACGGAACCACCCCAGATCAAAGTTGCTTTCCTGAGAAACTTCCTGGCCATCTCGCCTCGGGGAGCACAGAGCCGTGGCAGCCCCCTCCCGCCCTGGGACCCACAGACCCCCCTGCTGCGGCTGCCACCCTTTCCTGGGGCAGGCACGAGGGCGGGGGGTGGGGCATGTGGGAGGCAAAACTGCTGCTGTGGAGGGCTTCCCATGGGGACCTCTCTGTCACCATTAATGGGCTTCAGATGAGGAGCGCCGGGGACACACCTGTTCTTTGTGGAGATCGCTGCATGTGGGCTGGGGAACTGGTGGCTGGGTGTGCAGGACCACGGTCCACCGAGGAGGAGGCAGAGACCTCCTTCGGAGGAACCGACCCCTCCCTCCCCACTCCCTGTCCCTCAGACTGCTGAATGGCAGCATGTCACTGGTGCTGGCTCTCTGTGAGGTGCTGAGCTTTCCATGGGCTTCTCATTTAACCCCAAAGCCAACCAGCAAGGCAAGCAGTCATCACCCCTACGTCCATGGGTGAGCAACCTGAGGCTCAGTGAAATTAGAGGATTTGCCCAAGGCCGCTCAGCTTGGGAAGTTTAAGCCCAGGAGGCCTGACTCCAGACTGCACGAGTCCTCCCCAGCTTTGTAGGCCCGTAACGAGTCGCCCTTGATTGACCCTGTTCCAGTTTCAAAAAGTCTTGGGTAGAGGCAGCAAAGGTACTCAGATGAGGGTCCCAAGGGGTGGGCTGGGCCCTTGGGGTCAGTATAGCTCAGCCACATTTTGCAGGCTCAGCAACTGGATTTCCTCCCAGGGCACTCAGCATTGATATCGTTGGGAGACTTCTGCCAGGCTCACTGGAGACAGATGTGCAAACCTGGTGGCCCCAGTTCACACTCAGTAAGGGCTGGACAGTCGGGTGTGCTAAAGACTTGAGTTTGCCTCTTAAAGCAGCAAATAGGAGCTACCAGTCCTGAGTCAGGGGACCAACAAGTGGCCCTCATGACTTGTGCCTCTAACTTTGTAGCCCGATATCTCTGTTGTCACCACAGGGGTAGACCTAACAAGAGCCGGGGTCCATGGATTAGGCCCCCATATTTCTGGATCCTGGCTGCCACCCCCAGCCCACCCCTAGGTGCACCCCAGCACTGACTCCCTAGCTGGTCACACCTCTTCTCAACGCAACGGCCTGGAGGGATTCTGTTGTCACAGAAGTCAAACTGCGTCTCCACCTGCCAAAGCCCTCAGCCGGTTTCTCATCACACTGAAGACAAAGTCCAACCCTTTCTGGCCCCCAGCACCTGGTGTGCCTGCCCTCCACATCTCTCATCCTGTCTCCCCCCTACAGCCTCTCCATCCTCTGTTCCAGCCACTTGGCCTCCATGCGCCCGCCTCAGGGCATTTGCACGTTCTGGTTTTTCTGCCCAGGATGCTCCTCTCCTTGAACAGTCCGGTGCTTTTCTTCCTGCCTTCATCCGGGTCTCTGTTCGCATATCACAGAATTAGAGAAGCCTTCCCTTGCCCTCTACCCTCATCACTTGCTTTGCCCTTACTACTTGGCATCATTTTTCTTTGACACTTAACTACCTGACCCTATATTAGCCATTCATTCATTTGTTCATTCATTGCTTGTTTATTGAGCACCTACTCTGTTCCAGGTACTGTTCTAGGCTCTGGGGCCACCACAGTGAACACAACAGATAAAAACCTCTGCCCTGGAAGCTTGCATTAATTATTCCAGTGGTTGTTATCTGTGTCCCAGTAGCCTGCAAGCCCCAGGAGGGCAACGCATTGTCCCTGGGTGTGCATGATAGGCACCTGGCAAATGTCTGTGGACCAGTTTCCATCCCTAAGTCACCACATTCAGACCCAGGTGTTTCTCAAGCGCTTATCAGACCACCTCAGGTGGGATCACTTCTGCAGGTGACCACCTTATCGATTTTGTCAGTTCCTACCAGTTTCCAGTGCAGGCAGGATGTGTGGGGCCACAGTTCGGAGCCTTCGCTCTGTTGAGATATTCAGGGACTAAGGAACACAGAAGGGGTCTTGGGAACCCGTGCTAGCCCACTGGGGCTCAGCAGGTGCTTGTGGGATGGGTGAGCAGGCACCTGAGATTTGTTTGGTGCCTATTATAGACACCTAGGCCCTCAGCACAGATAACTCTGTGTGTTTCGCGTGAGGGGGTCTGCCAGAAGGGGACTGTGGGAGTTGGTGGCGCCTGGCGTGAGAAGCATGGTTAGCTCTGGGTCTGTGAGGAGCAGGCGTGGTGAAAACGCAGAAACTCAACCCCGTTAAACAGGGTTCCGTGCGGCAACAGGTGTAGGCAAAACATGCATTAGCCTGGCCAAAGCCCCACGCCGTGGTATCACCGGTGACAGGGGCAGAGGGACCAGTGGGATCCGAGGGCTGTGATGGCTTCCTGACAGCAGCAGGTAGGGCCTCTGCACTTGGAGGTGGCCTCAGGGTGTTGACCTGCTCTACGGACAGGCAGGGCCTGGGAAGCCGAGCCCGTCCCTCTCCTCGTCCCGCCTCGTTCCTGGAGTGGGGAGTGCGAGTACACATGACACGCCGTGGCAGCGGTTCTTCCATGTCCTCATACCCCGGCCGGCGGCTCTGGTGCGTGTCAACCAGCCCCTCCTAGACCACATTTCGGGTGCAAGCGCGGGGATACAGGCACGCATTCCAGATTCCTCCAGAGAAATGCGATCTACAGGTGCCGTCTCAAGGCCGTGGGGCTGCCAAACCGCAGCTCTGCACTTTTCTCCTGGAGGAAGGGAAAGGGGGCGGGGAGCGGGGAACTGGGTTGCAGCGATGCGGCTCTGGAAGGCTTTCTCCCCACATACGAATCTCGTTAGCCGGTCCCTGCGTGTAACCCTGGTGACAGGCCTGCCACCGCCGCCCACCGGGTCCTGGTAACCTGGGTGCGTCTCTCTGCACTGTGGCCCCTTCCCACCTCACCTCCTGCCAGGCGGGGTTTGTGGAGCTGGACATTTTTCACTTCTTTGTGATTTTTTTACTGGTTGGGGTGAAGTTCACACAAGGCAGCGTTAACCTTTTTAAAGAGTTCCATTCTGTGGCATTTAGTAGTCACCAAGTTGTGTGGCCACCGCCTCTATTGAGTTCCAGAACGTTTTTGTTCCCCCCAAAAGAGGCCCTGACCCCATCAGCCCTCGCTCACCGGTTTGTAGCCCCTCCCCTCCCCCTTGATTCCTGGCAACCACTCATCTGCTTCCCATCTCTATGGATTTACCTCTTCTGGTTACTTCGTATAAATAATACAATAGGTGACCTTTTCCATCGGGCCTTTGTCACTCAGCATCAAGTTTTGGAGATTCGCCTGCACTGTAGCAGGTATCAGCACTCCGTTCCTCTTTGTGGCTGAATCGTATTCCACCCTAATGTGTTCTGCAGTTCGTTTACCTGTTTATGCATGCATGGATGGACATTTGAGTTCATCCATTTATGCTTTTTGCAATGATAGTAAAGTGATGCTAAGGAAAGTTGAAAGAAGGGGAAACTCAAACGTATCACCCTAAATGCAGACATTTTCATTTTTCTGGTTCCTCTTCATCTTCTAGATTTTACCCTGGGGGCAGATACAGTTGTGTCCTTCTTTTCTTTTGACGTAGCCAACCTGTTCGGCCCGGGTACAGGGGTCCTTCTGGCCAGCACCTTTAGGGGCTGCGTTCTAGTTCACAGACATGTCAGCTGGGGAGGCCTCTTCCCGTGTCCTTGCTGTGTGCCCCTGTGGGACCAGCCGGTGCCACAGGAGCCTGGCACCGAGACCCTTCTGCTCGCTTAGAAGTTGGGGATCATTTATCTGCCACCTTTAGACTCACTGAGGTCACCCCTTGCCGAGCTGGCGGCCCAGGTGTGCAGGACGGTCAAGGTGGACTGGGTCAAAGGGGGAGGGCAGCCACACGGCAGAGGGAGCTCCTGCAGGTCAGGTGGCGTCCGGATCTGAGTCCTCTCTGCGTCGACTGGCCTCTAGGCCCGGGGTTTGCCTCGCCCTTGGCATCCCGTCCAGTTCTGAAAACCCCGCAGGGAGTGGTGATCAGGTTGCACTAGGAGACACAGTGCCCAAGTCCTCTTAGAACCCTTTCCAAGTTCATTGGCTGCGGTCCCTTCCAGGCCCAGTGGACAAACCTGCAGTCCAGCTAGCTGTGCAGAGGCTCCCCAGCGCCGTCAGCCCGCCACGGTGGGTTCAAAGACCAGGCCTGGACACTTGATGTCTTCTGTTAAAAATGGACAGTGGGGTACAGGAGAGGGGGGTTGCTGAGGTCCAAGATTTTAAGGGGGATGAGAGGAGAGGTGGCCGTGAACTACATGAAAGAAACTGTTCTAGGGCCTTCTCGTTATGGAGAAATTCTCAACTCTGCATCATTACCGTCAAACAACCTAGGTGTCCATCTGTAGGGGAAAGGCACAAAAACTCTGATGGTGGAATGCTGTGCATGCAATCAACCTAGGTGCTGATGTATCACCCCTGGGGAAAGCAGACCGGGGAGTATGTTGGGTGGTGGACCCTTTGCTGTACGTGGGCTGCCTTGTACACACACCAGAGTGGAACGCAGACACTTCAACTTACACTTTGTCCACTTCTGGATCGAGCTTTTATAGGAGCATATGTAACATGTGAAATATTTCAAATCAAGAGAGAACAAGAAGTTGTAAAAATTGTGGTTATCCACCCAAGCCTGACTGTTCTTACTTAACATGGATTCACAATTCCCAATGTCGAGCTGGCATCCTTTCCTCCTTTCAACCAGCCGCAGCCGCGCCCCAAGCCTCCCAGAGGGCTCATCGGGATGCGGCCTGCAGGGCCCCCTGGAGTCTGCGATGCATAGGTCGGGGCGGGGCCAGAGCAATTGCAGCTCTAGCAGGTGTTGCTGCTTGGCTGGTCCTGGGGACCTCACTTTGAGAACCACTCCTGTGAACCTGACTGCAGAATATCCCTACAGCCTCTCCCCTCCCTCCCCCCATAGAAAGTGTATGGGATTTCGGCCCCTGCTGTGGATCTAGGGGCTTATCTAATATGGGGGCTCTGAAGTTGTGTACCCTCAGGCAGCTTTGTTGTAGCTGTGGCCTCACAGGGGACTTCCTGCCTCCCCACCCTCTTCCCTGCCAGGTGCAAGGATATGCATAGGTCCCTCTCCTCCCAAAATGCCCCTCCAAGGTGGGGCTGGGCTCCCCAGGCCGCTGTGTGAGGCCTTAACCTGTGCCTTCTTGGCCCTCCCCCCAGCTGAGCACTTTTCTGCCCTTGACATTCAAGATTGCATCCTTTCAGGTATCCTCCAGGGTTAGGGAGAGGCAGGAGGGGGCGGGAGCTTCCGGTAACAGGCACCTGGAGTGAGCTCGCTGAGGCTGCCCAGTCCACCTGGGGGACTGAGGCCTTCTGTCCCCAGCCAGAAAGGGGCGAGGAGGGACCATTGTCCCTCAGCCTTCCCCCTTGGGCTCCCGTGGAGGTGGCCATGGCACTGCTCCCTGCCCTGTCTTCCTGCCCCCTTTCTGTAGGGTGGACCACAAAGGCCCAATGAGGTAGACACCCAACCCCAGGCTGGGTGATGTCAGGGGCCTGCAGCCGAGCTCCCTTCCCCCTGCCACCCACAGGTGTGTCTGCCACTGCCCGGGTAACCCCTCTGGAAGGTCTCTGTGGGTCACTGTGTACCGCCAAAGGCCTCCAAGGACAGGGTAGCTGGTTTGGAGGAGGCACAGGCCATGGCCATCACAAGCCTGGCCCGGCCGCAGCCGTGGCTTTTTGTTTTAATTTTCAGTCTCTGTATGAATGTCAGGCTGGTTTCCCAGGGGCGCCGCTCAACCGACTGGAGCCCTTTCTGAAAGTGCCGTATGAGTAATCTGGGTCCTTTCGTAGGTGTTTACGGCAGGTGCGTTTTTGGTCTTTTGAGGTCAGAGGCTAGAGCTCTGGACCGGCCGTGTGGGATTTTTCTCTCCAGAATCAGTTGTCAGAACTTTCCGGAAGGGTCCAAGACTTTTTGTCGATTCTAGGGGCAGACACTTTTGTGTCCCTGCCTGGGCAAGCACACAGCTCAGTGGACAGGTGGGCCAGGGCAGGGAACTGTAAGTGCAGGGCACTCACCACACCGTGGGCACCTTCGCTGGGGCCCCACGGCCTGGCCCGGCTGGCAGGGAACATACCCTGGGCCCTCCCACTCCGAAGCCTGCTGATGAGCCATGGTTCCCAGGAGGCCGGAACCCTAACCAGCAGGCAGAGCCAGCGGCACCGGGCTGCAGAGGTCGGTTCTGCTATAATCACAGATCACTCGGGGCAGCTTCTCTTGCAAAATCCTGGGCTGCCACCACCCGTGAGGGAGGCGGGGCAGCAGAGGGAGGGAACGTGTTTGATCTTCAGGTGAAAGGCGGCTTTATAAATAGGTCACCTTGTTCCACATCCTGAATTTCATTCTTTCCCCATCTTGAGTCAAAACAATGGTTTTACTGTTCTGGGGTCAGTCGCCCTGAGGGGGAACTGAGCCCGAAAGGAGGTGATTGGGTGTCTGCCTCCTCCCTGTGTCTCCTGCCCCCACCCCTACTCCGTCCATCTGTCACCTGTCACCTAGGCTGCATGGTCGCCAATACCCACGCAGAGCACTGCTGGTTTAGTGAACTTTCTCTTCAACGACAGAACAAAGGGACCAGTTCTAATAGGGGTGGGGCTCCGGGCGAATTGATCTGAAGAGGTGTTTTTTTGGAAGGCGAACTGCAGAGCTGGGGTTTCATCGAAGGGACAGCACAGAGTTTCGGGCAGGCGCTGAGCCTGCCGTCCTACCTGAGCCCAGGGTGGGGATTCTTGCTCCTCTTCTGTCACTGCCGTCCCTCCTGTTCCGGGCTCCCCTGCGTGCCCTGTTCTCGTGTGGGGCTGGGAGGGACAGACAGCTTCCCATTTCTATTGGGCAAATTAAAACTTGTCACTTAGAAAGCAGTGTAATTGGGATGTCCTGGGAGAAATCGCTGTAGAAAGAATGTCTCTCTTTCGGACGGTCTCAGAGCTCCAGCTGGGAATTCCGACCTTTCAGTTTAAATGTCCTCCTCAACTCTGGATTCAGTGTGTATCTTGGTGGGCAAATGAAACCTGTATCGAGTGTCTGACGAAAAGAAGGGAACGTACAGGGCAGCCTGTAGGAATTGCTCTGGGGACAACTTGTTTTTGTGGATGTAGTGTGTTAACTTGGTATTTCTCAGCCTTGCATTCTTTTTTGTGTACTTAAAAATCATTATCATTACAATGAGCTTAACGTATGCATTTTTGGAAAGTTTTGGTTCAAAAAGTATTCGAAGTGAATTGCCTCCCTCCCACCCCCACCGCCCCGGGCTCTGCAGGATTAACCACTGTGCGAGTTCAGGGATTATGCTTCTAGCCCTCAACCTGAGCCTACGAGAAGAAAAAGGCTCACAGAGAGAAGCCTTGTAAACCCCGTTCTTACAGAAATGGGGTCACGCTCTGCGTATTGTTCTCCGAGTTGCTTTTTAACACATAACAGCATCACATTCCATTTTGTGTTAATTCATTACATCCAAAGGGCTGCCCCCTCCTCTCCGAGTCTGCTGGAGTGCACATTTCTGTGCCTGTCTTTGTCCACATGTCCCTGGGCGAGGCTATGAGGTTTCATAGACCCTGGAAAAGCGGGTGGTGGGCGATTGTTGGATGTTTTATACCCGAATGGCACCTGCAAGCTGAGAAGCATGCCCCAGTCTGGGGGTCTGTCTGTGTGTCTTGGACACGCACCCTGCATCCTCTCGTGTCCCTCAACCTTTTTTAACCCTGTGGACCCCACATGGCTCGTCCCCTCTCACTGATAGCTCTCAGCCAGCACCCCACTTCTGCATGGCTTGTGTGTGAAAACAGTGGGTGTATCCAATAGGTGTCTCCACCCCCATGTGCCAGGGAACATGGCGGTGGGTGTGCCCATCCCCTACCCCTTTAGGCCATTAAAGGCTCCACCCGGGTCTCAGCCCCCCACACAATGCACTCAGGGATGCCTTTGACTCCTCCCCACCTAGGGATTGGCATCCAGTTCTGGGCCTCCTTCATGCCTCCACTAATTCCACCCGAGGGCGCAGAGGGCCCCCCTGGAGGAGCACAAGAAACAAGAGGGAGGATGGTTTTGGGGGCTCTGCCAATGCCTGGCTTAGAAGTGACCTTAAACTTGATCTGTTCTAGCTCAGCATTCGAAGCACTTGGGTCTTGGCCCAAAGGCGGAATCCATCTGTAGAACCAGGTGCAGTGACCCAGAGAGGGATAACAGTGAGCTTTGTTCAGTGTGTGGAGCACATGTTAGAGGAAAGTGACCTTGCCAGTTGTCCCGGTCTCGCTGGAACACTGTCTCTGTGATGCCTGGGCCAAGCGTGGGACACCCATCTCACAGAGGAGCAAGCAGAAGCTGGGGCAAGCTACGGGGCGTCCTGGGCTATGTCCCCAGCCTCTGTCTCCCCCAGGATTAGGAGCCTGGGGGAGGAGCCTGGGGGGGAGGCATCCTGCTAGAGAGCAGTCCCCTAGAAGGGGCAATGGGAGCTCCTGGGGGACATGCAGAAGAACAGGTCACATTTAAAAAGCGATGGAAAGAGGAAGGCGGCCGGATGGCTTCAGGGGCCTTGTGGGGCTGTGGCCGGGTGTGGACAACAGGAAGGCGGTGAGAACGGAGCGGTGGCTCTAACCAGGGTTGGACACTGGGTGGAGACTGGCAGGTGACAGGTGAGTCATGAGTGGCCCCAGGGTTGCCACAGTGATTGATCGCCTAGGAGATGACTCAGATGGCAAGATGACCCAGAAGTGGCAGATCCCACATCTCTCCCAGCTAGGCCCTGAGCTGCCCTTGTGCGGAGCCACCGGGTGATGCTGTATGTGCCCTCCCGCCTCTACCTCCCAGAGGCTCCCTTCGCTCAAGGTTGTGTGGTCCAGGGGCAGGAAGGGGCCCTCCCCACTGGAAGGTTCCTAACACGGGGATCCGGGAGGGTAGGAGCTTAGCACAAGGACCGGTTACATAGACTTGCCTGGCAACCGGCCTTGAAGGCGGCGGATTCTCAGAACGGGAAGAGCTTGTGGAGCCGACCTGGACAGACAGAGGGCCCGCCCCTGTGAGGTGACGCTGCCTTTCTCTGTCACTTGTTCTAAGGTTGGACTGACTTGGCTGCTTCAAGATTCCTCCTCGTACGCGTCTTGTGCTTTCCTACTGCCGCCATCGCGCAGCCGTCGTGTGCGGGGGCTGGGTCAGGGGAACCTTCATCTAGCTCGGGGCTTGGCTGGTGCACCGCCTGTTCTTGTCCGTAAAGTTTTATTGGAACTCAGCCGTGCTCATTTACTGACACACTACAGTGGCTGTTTTCTTGCTACAAGCAGAGTTGGGTAGTTGCATGGAGACTGTCCAGTCCACGAAGCCTAAAACATCTGGTGCTATACAGACGAAGCAGATCCCTGCTCCAGCCCAAGCAGGAGTTACAGGTGTGACCAGGCCCAGGCTTAATGGCCTGAGAGCTCCCTCCCTCTCGCCCTTTCTCACCCTGCACCCTGTCATCTCTTCCCTCTCTCCACCCATCATGCTCCCTGTTACGATCCTTCTCTACTCCCACCCATTTCTGTACACGTGTTTTAATTAATGTGTTAGAAGGACTCTCCCCCGACCTGCACACAGAAGAGTGTCACTGGCGCCACTGTCCAGGCCAACGCAGTGGGACGTGGGACCTTCTGGGGAGGTTGCTGCAGTCTCGGGGCCTTCCAGCCGAGCCCACTTGCCGCCCTCAAGTTAAACTTGCTGCCTACTCCAGGGTTCTCCTCCCTGGTGAGAGCCAAGGGGCCTGTGGGAGGTGGCATCTCAAAGAGTTTCTGCTGCCTCCTGAAGCAGCAGGACGTCGGCTCCCCTGCTAGGACCAGGGGAGATGCCCACGGCACGGGCTGACTCCAGCATCTGTGCCAACGCAGCCTTCTGCCCTGAAGAGCCGCGATCAGGTACACGGTGCACTCTACACAGTGGAGCACAACGCCAGCCCCCACGCCTCCCTCCCTCCTCTCGGACTGCCAGGGGGCAGCCCCTCTCCCTTAGGACGACACAGCTGCAGGGACAGAGCAGGGTTTCCAAATGTGCCAAGGCTCAGGCCTGCCCCGTGTCGGGTGTGCCGAGAGCCCAGACTGCTGGGACGTGACAGCAGTCGGCCTGTTTGTACGTACTAGTTAACTCCCTCTCCACGTCCCCGCACCCCTGCTCACCCCGCCTCCTGTTTTTCTTTCCACCCATTAGGCCATACTGACCGCTCCGCAACTCGCAGAGGTGCCTAGTGGCCTTCAGGAGAAGAGGCTCCGCGATTGATGAGTTGGCCTTGGGAGTCGGTGACTAGGTGAAGCAGGCCAACATGGGTCAGAAGGTCACCGGAGGGATCAAGACTGTGGACATGAGGGACCCCACATACCGGCCCTTGAAGCAGGCTCTCCAGGGCCTGGACTATTGCAAGCCCACCCGCCTGGACCTGCTGCTGGACATGCCCCCTGTGTCCTACGATGTCCAGCTGCTCCACTCGTGGAACAACAATGACCGCTCACTCAATGTCTTCGTGAAGGAGGATGACAAGCTGATCTTTCACCGGCATCCGGTGGCTCAGAGCACGGACGCCATCAGGGGCAAAGTCGGGTACACGCGGGGGCTGCACGTGTGGCAGATCACGTGGGCCATGAGGCAGCGGGGCACGCATGCCGTGGTGGGGGTGGCGACAGCCGACGCCCCCCTGCACTCTGTCGGGTACACGACCCTCGTGGGGAACAACCACGAGTCCTGGGGCTGGGACTTGGGGCGCAACCGGCTCTACCATGACGGCAAAAACCAACCGAGCAAAACATACCCGGCCTTTCTGGAGCCGGACGAGACGTTCATTGTCCCCGACTCTTTCCTTGTGGCCCTGGACATGGACGACGGGACCCTGAGCTTCATTGTGGACGGACAGTACATGGGAGTGGCTTTTCGGGGACTCAAGGGCAAAAAACTGTATCCTGTTGTGAGTGCCGTCTGGGGCCACTGTGAGATCCGCATGCGCTACTTGAATGGACTCGACCGTAAGTGTCTTCCGCAGTGTCCCCAGGTTGCCTGTGTCCCTGGGGTCCCAAGGGCCTGGCCAGAAATTTGTGTGGTCATTGTAATGAAAACGTCTTTGAGTAGCTATCCCAGCATATTCAGATCCTTAGAGGTGATTCTTGCCAGCTGCTGGTTAAATGAAAAATTCTAGCTGGAGCCTGCCAGCACCTGGCAGCACCTCATGGGTGGCCGGACAGAGATGGGTAGAAGGTTTGGTGGGTAGACGGTTGGTTGGGTGGGCGGGTAGATGAATGAGTAGATGGGTGGGTGGGTAGGTGGATGGGAGGGTATATGAATGAATTAATAGATGAAAGACAGATCAGTGGGTGGGCGGGTAGGTGGATAGACGGACAGATGGTGAATAAAGCAATAAATAAATGATAGACGGTCTTTAATAGATGTGGTTTGTTTCCAGTTGACCTATTGCTTCTTAGCCTTTTGGCTAAGATCAGGTGTTTCTGGTTGACCAGTCTTTAGCTTTGATCTGCAGTTGGCCAAGTTCCAGCACAGTAGCCAGTGTCATGGAGCAGGGGTTGCAGCCTTGGCAGTTCTCGGTCCTCCCATGAAACTGAGCCCGTGGCTTCTCCCTCTCATTGGACAGGTGGAGGGCCTTTCTCCCCTGGCGTGGAGGCTTCTGCCTAGGCTCCCTTGGGGCACAGCTCCCTGGGAGGGGCTTGTTCGGTCGTGGCGTCAGGAGGCTTTCTGAGAGGAGAACGTGGGTTACAAACAGGCTGAGTCAGCAGCCCTTCCCGCCTGTCCCTTTGCAGAGACGAGTGGCCTTTGTTAGGCCATGTGCGAAAAGAACTCTCACGTGACAGTACTGTCCTTGTTCGGGAGGCGGAGGGCTTTGTGGCCACCTGGCTGGGAGCCCGTGGCGGCAGGTGGTCCTGGGACTCTGGAGCTGTCCTCCACTACGCTTGACCCTCCCTCTTGGGTCCCTCCTGGCACCTGCAGACCTCGCCTTGCAAAGGGGGTGGCTAGAAAGCTTCGCCCACCCGTGTACTGACTGTCGTTGAACATCAGGCTTGGCCCGGTGCCCCCAGATCTAACCCCCGCTGCAGGACAGGTGGGGGGGGGAGGCCCCCTGGTGTCAGGAGCACAGATGCTTAGCCTGGTCTTGCAGTCTCCAGGCCTTCGGGTTTGAGGGGAGGGCTTGCGTTGGGAGGGGGCTGTCGAAAACTTCTCCATTATGAGCTGGCCCCTGGGGGGATGCTGGGAATGCCCGTGGCCTGGACCCACCTCCGGTTTTCATGGGCAATGCTGAGGACTCCCCTCCTCAGCACCAGAATCCTAACGCCAGACGTGGCTTCTCCCCTTCCCCAGTCTGGGCCCCACTCTGCACCATGTTAACTTTGGAGGATCCAGATGGGAAAACCCATGAGGCGTGGCAGTGTCCTCGACCCACTGCACATGTGGGGAGTAGGGTGAGGGGCCGCTTCCTGACACACCTCGGCTCTCTGCTGAGAGGGCACTCCGTATCCTAGAAGGGTCAGGCTGCTGCTATTCAGAAATGGACATTAGGGGAAGACTGGCCACTGGGAGGCCGGGGAGGAGCTATGGCAGCTGCCCAGGGGAGAGGTGACAGGGGCTAGTTCTCACTTGACATGTCCAGATGGCTCTGTAAGTCTGGAGACAGGGTCTGGGACAGTGTCAGTAGGGAGGCATCTATGGCCAGATGGTGTTTAGAAGTGTGCCCCCTGGATGAGATCACCTAGGGGTGACGGGAGAGGGCTCAGGCCACGCCCTGGGGTGCGTCAGTGCTTTGAGGTCAGATGGACGAGGAGGAGGGGAGGCAGAGTGGCCGTGGGGCTGGAGGGGAGATTGGTGTCCTGGACACCAAGCAAAGAAGGACTTCAAGAAGGACAAGGTGATGCCAGGTGGAGTGTGTTGATGGCTGAGAACTGTCCATGGACTCTGGGGACGAGGCGGTCACTAGAAACCTCGATGAGAGTCACGTGGGCGGGTAGGGCGGGGTCAAACGCCTGACTCAGTGGCGGTTTAGAGGAGCGGGAAGGGTGGAGTGCTATTTCAGGGGCCGTGGGAACAAATGACCACCCGCTGGGCGGCTGAGAACAGCAGCATTCTCTCACCGTTCTGCAGGCCGGAGTCTGACACCAGGGTGTCAGTCTGAGACCAGGGTGTCGGCAGGGTCAGCTCCTTCTGAGGGCTCCCAGGAGACTCCCTCCTGCGCCTCCTCCTGCCTTCTGGTTGCCAGCAGTCCTTGGCTTGCAGGCGCATCGCACTCATCTCCACCTCCTCCGTCGTGCGGTCTTCCCCTCTGTGCTTCCCCACCTCTTCTAAGGACACCAGCCATTGGGTTCAGGGCCACCCTACTCCAGTGAGACCTCATCTTACCCAATGACACCTGCCAAGAACCTATTTTAATGGCGTCACATTCAGAGGTTCCAGATGGTCCTGAATTTGGGTGAGGGGCAGATAGTAGTCCACCCTCTACAGATGTGCAGACAGCAAATAGAGCCCATGCCCATGAGACCTGCCCCTCCTCTTGCCACTGCTGTGGGGGGAGACCAGACAGCCCAGCACTAGGATGGTGGGGTCCCGTCAGATGGTGGGGTCTCGTCAGATGAGGTCAAACCCTTCTGCCCAGAAGGGTTTGCTTTACCTTCCAAGGCAGGTGAGGACGGAGGAATGTCGCAGCTAGACTGGGTCTGGGGTCCAGCCAGGGAGTGAGGCGTGGCAGGTGGAAGCTCTGGCCAGGTTTTCTGGGAGGCCTGGAGTGGGCTTTGTTGTCAAAGCCTTGGAGGTCATTCTGATCCATTATTGCTCCCTGGGACACCCAGGGGAACTCATCTGCACCCTCCTTCCTCACCCCCCCCAACCCCGGCCACCAGGTCCTCACCTCAGCAGGAAGCAGCTGTCTGCGGAGCAGGCCAGCTAAAGCCGCCCCTGAGTGCACCCTGCCTGGGACTGCAGTGGGCATGTGGTTCCCCCAGCCCACCTTCCCCTGCACACCAGGCAGACGTTCCCCCCAACAGAGCCGCTGCCCCATGCTGGGGACCCTCTCCCGCCCCTTCCCCCCCTGACCACAGGCCACTTGTTCTGACTCCTCCTTGGGGGCTTGAGGCCTCTGGGGCTGAGGCTGCCACCAGACAGGTTGCTATGTCATTTTGCTCTTTCCTGGGGGGAAAGGCAGGGGATGGCTCTGGGGTGGGGACACAGAGCCCAGCTGGGGCCCCAGGACCGCCTGCCACCCTCCCTAGAGATGCAGAGGGGAAAGGCCTATTTGCAAGCAGCAGACCACTGTCACCCAAGGGAGAGTCCCTGACCCGGGAGTCCCCCCGTCTGCCCCTGCGGGGAGCAGGCGTCCTCTCCACGGAGGCATTTTCGCTGAGTTGGACACTCTCAAGTTCTCCCTTTCAGGCGCCCAGATAAGTCTGGTGCAGTCTGTCGTGATTGTGGGCTCCGTCAAGGCTCGGCTCACTTCCTCAGGAGCCTTTCAACTTGGTGACCTCCTCCCAGTGTCCGCCTGGGGCGCCTCGCTCCATGTCAGCCCCTCCCTGCACCCCTAGTCCCGCCGGGTCTAGGGAGGGTCCTGTCTGGGGAGACTGACCGCTTCACCCTGCAGTGGCTTCTCTCTGGGGGCAAAGGCCGTGGAGGGGGACAAGGTTGTTCTAGACCCCACGCCTCCCAAAAGGATGGTCATACAGGGACAGTGGGCTCTCAGAGTTGAAGGCCAGGGACCAAGGGTACCCACATTACCCAGCTGGGTGTCAGGCAGTCTTTCCTAGTTGGCAAAAGCAAGGTTAATGTTTCATTTCACTGCTTTCCACTGCAGTTCACTGTAAGAACTGCTTATTTCTAAAGGGAAGTGCACACATATCCTGGGGTGGCTGCCCCATAGCAACTTTCTAGACTCCATCTCCAGGAGCATTTTCACTGCTGCTGCTCACAGGAGTAAGCACAATGCCAGTGACCAGAGTGGAGAAGGTGAGGGTGGGGCCGTCGCTGAATTCGAGGCACTTCCTGACGTGAGACATTGGTCTTTGACTCTACCCATCCCCCCAAAGCTCATTCATCTAGCCAAGAACTAGACAGGTGGTTGGGCTCTGGAGTTCAAGCTGTGTCATGGTCTCAGGCAACTTCAAGAGCCATGAGTTGCGGTCCTGGGGCCTCCAGGTCACCATTTCTGCCAGACACATAGAAGCTGGCACATGGACTGGCCGGTTCCCCAACCTCCTGCTCCCAGAAGTAGCCCCTGACTCACTTCCTGATTTCTGCGCTGCACGCTGGGCACCTCCCCCTCTCGCTCACTTGAACTACGTATATGAGCTTCGGGAGACGGCCGAGCAGCCAGGAGTCATCAGATCAGCTCCGCCCTCTGTTTGGAAACCCTCAGTGGAATCTCAGTGAGCACCCAGCTTTGAGGATGGAGCTGGATACAGAGGCTGCAGCCCCCAGTTAGAAGTATTGAGGGGGCAGGGGGGACTTCTTGGGTCCTGTTAGTGACCGACCAAAACCCATGGGACAGGCATGCTCCGTGGCACGGTGCCCACATCTGCTTCTGTGGCCGAGTGTTCTCGGCCTGACTGGCCTTTGAAAAGCAGTCAGGCCATGGCCTGGACATCACCGATTGGCTCCTACAAGGTTGGTGGAGGAGGGGGGTGACCTCTTTGTCCTTGAGGCCCCTGAGCATAGACCCACACTGGGCATGCTTGTGTGACTGGTCACATTTCTGGCTCGTAACATCAGTGTGGCTGTCAGCTGCCACCCCTGTAGCCCATTGTGCAAGACCTGGCGTGTCTGAAGGACATGTCCCTTCCAGTTGCACAGACCCCCCCCCCCAGAACTGGCTATTTAGGGTGGTCTAAAGGTGCTCAGGCTGTGGAAGCCCCCCTCACACAGCTGCTTTCAGAGGGGCAGGAGTGGTGGGTGGCTGTAGGTCCTTGCCCCTTTGGGTAAACTGCAAAGGGCTGCTGGGAGCTTCGTCATGCTGGCGTGGAAATAGCGGCACTTGAGAATTTCATGGACTAATGTCCATCTTCTAGCTCTTGGCTCTCGGGCCTTGGACCCTGACTCTCCCATCCCCGAGCCTGCTTCCCCATCTGCAGGTTGGGGACCACAGTCCCCAGCAGGCACACAGTAGGTGCTCCACAAGCCACAGCTGTCACCGATGCTTCGATGCAAACCAGCTAAGGGTAAGGGCGGGATGCTGGCTGCGGAGGCCTCTGCTGTTGGAGGTGTTTCTCCGTAAGGCTGTGCGTGAGTTGACCAGAAACCCCGCAAGCCAGGAGGGCATGATGGGAACTACCTCTTAGCCCTCACTCCACAGCCTGGCAGGGTTCTCAGGCATGTTCAATGGGCTCTTGATGCTTTCTCAAGTACCTGTGGCCACCAGGGAAAGCCCTTCTGCCTCCCAGTGGGGGCTGAGCTGTATCCTTGGGGAGGGAGGGGCTGGGGGAAGATGGGAAAGAGCCCCTGAGTGGAGGAGAGGAAGCACCTCCCAACTTCCCCACGTGGTCCAGTGCGGGGGCTGCTCCTCAACTGTAGGTCCAGGCCAAGAGCTGCTGTTTCTGGCCTCCAGGATCGCAGCTGGATGGGACTTGGGAGACCAGCTACACATCTTAACAGATGGGAAAACTGAGACCCAGGGAGAGGAGTCATCCTCTGTGTGGAGCAGAAGCGAGGATCCAGATCCAGGGTCACCCAGGAAAGGATGCTCTATGGTGAGGAAGGCCCAGGGCTCTGCAAGCAGGCAGGGGGAGAAACCCAGCTCCACTCATCTGGAGCCTGTGGGACCCTTGTCTTGAAGGACGCAGGGTCATTTCATTCATCCTCCTGCCTCCAGCAACGGCCCCAGTTCAAAGCTCTCCATGAAAAAAAAAACTTACTACTTCAGTTCCTTCCCACGATGACCCTTGAGAGATGAAAAGCAGTTGTCTTCTTCTAAAGCCTAGAATTCAGCAACTGTGTGATCAATTCTAAGATTTTTTTAAACATCTCAAGTTAGTGCATTTTAAATGACATCTCAAGATTTGTCGAGATGTAATTGGCACACCACACCTTCGCCCATTTAAAATGCATGGCTCAGGGGCCCCCAGTATGTTCCCAGCTGCACAGCCGTCGCTACAGTCAACTCGAGAACACGCTCACCACCCCGAAGAAACCCAGACTCGTTCATGGCCACTCCCGGTTTCCCCACCACCCCAGCCATAGGATTCGGTCTTCAGTACTTCGGTCTTTAACAATATTAAATGTTACTTTTAATATTCTGAGACGTGGTGTTGATATTAAAGAACTTTTATCCACTTTTTGTTGGTGGAATGGGCTCTCTAGGGAAACGCTGGTGTTTTTCTCTTTTTTTTTTTTTTTAAATTTTGGGTGGGGTGGTGGGGTTTGGTCTGATCTTTGTGTTGTTCACAAAGGAGACTCAGAGTCAGGGGAGACCACGGGTGAAGACACAGGTCCGTCCATGTCCAGAACACGGTGGGTTGGCCCCAAGCAGCTCCCGATGCGCTCACCTGTACCAGGCTTTAGAGAAGAGGTCAAGGAAAAGTCAGCGGTGGGAGGAAGGGGGAGCAGAGCCTCCGGGCCTTGGAGGGCATGACTTCCACATTCTTTCTGAGGAGGAAAGTTGACCTGAGACTCGGGCTGCACAGCACTTCAGGGACACAGGACACTGGTGCCTTGGCAGGCTGCAGTTAGAAGCTTCCTTCAAACCCAGGTGCCTGGCACGTCAGGTCCCCTTTGTGCCTACGTGACGTCCACTGTAAAATGAAGATGACAACAGTACCCACACACGCAGCTGGGTTGACACAAGAGGAGTCCCCACCTGAGAGCTGGCGTGGGGTCTGATGGCGTGGGGTGCTGGGCGTCCTGAGTGGAAAAGCAGGGACGGCCTGGGTTGGGTCCTGGCTTCATCTCCTCCTTGCAGTGGGGCCCTGGGCCTCGTTTGGACCCTCCGGCCCTCTGTTTCCTCCTCTGCTGCGATTCTGCCATCATCATAAACCACTGGGAGGATTAAATGAGTTAAATTAGTGCTTGCTGAGAGCTTACCGAGGTGCCTGGCCCAGAACGGGATCTGTGTTGGCTATTAATAATTCATCTAAAATGAAAAGTATCAAATGACCAACTGTGCCCTAAAGCTACCATTAGTGATGCTCCCCTGCCGGTAGTATTCCTTGCAGACCCGTCCAGAGATGCGCTAACCGACACCCTCTCTCTCCTCCACTTCCGCAGCCGAGCCCATGCCGCTCATGGACCTCTGCCGCCGCGCCGTGCGCCTGGCCCTGGGGAAGGAGCGGCTGGGGGACATCCATGCGCTGCCGCTGCCCGCCTCCCTCAAGGCCTACCTCCTCTACCAGTGACCCTCCGCCAGGACCGCAGCACGACAGCCACCTGGTGCCAACTCACCGAGCCGCCTCTGCCGCACCCCGCGCCTTGGACGGGCATCCGCAGCCATGTGAGGAAGGCCCTGCTCCTCCTCTTCATCTTCCTGGCTGCCCTCCAGGACACAGACACTGACAGCTCTGGACACAGGCTCCTCCACTTCCCTGTCCCACCTTGGCAGAAGGCCCCTGCTTGCCGCACCACTGCCCCTCCTTGGGGAAGGACACAGTGGACTCCGAGGGAGCTGGCGCTGAATGTCCATCTGCTCCTGGGGGTGCACGGGCAGCCTCCACCTGCCGGGTCCCAGGGCAGAGCCAACAGGAGGGGCCCGGCATGGAGAGTAGACCCCAGGGGTGCTAAGTGGTGCTTCGACGAGGGGTCGTGTCCCGGCAACCAAGCTCAGGGCGTCAGAAACTAACAGAACACCAGGCGCAACCCGAAGTGGACCTTCCCGCGGGCCGCGCACTCAGCGTCAGCCCCCGCTGCCGGCGCCCCTGGACCCCGTATTTATTCTTTTAACAATAAGAAAAGCCATTTATTTATTCCATTTAGAAAGGGACCTTGTCGTGGTCACCTCTCTGGAGTGTTCTCTTGCTTTTTTTCCACCTGCTACTCCCCCCACATGCGTGTGCCTCACCTGCCCTCGCTGGGCTGTGCATCTATGGCGTGTCCGCAGGTGGGCACGGGTGTCTTCGTTTGGGTCCCTTGACCTACAGTTTCCAGGGGGCTCCGCTCCGAGTCCCCAAGTTGGCCGCTCAGGGAGCGTCAGCCTCAAGTGCAGTGGGAGTGCCTTTGGGGTCAGCTCCACAGCTGGGCAGCCCCCATGTCTCTGCCCACTCACTCACACGTCGGGTCATCCATCGTGGCACGTGGTTTTATTTCCATGGTCTTGTGTGGCTGCAGGGGGGGGTGAGGTTTTGCTTCCCTGCTGAGATTTCCCACTTGCCCCATAGAACTGCCGAACCAAGAAGGGAAGTGTGGGTGTCTGCCTCCTGAGTAGCCAAGAGCAGGGCAAGGTGGGGGAGGCCCTGGTGGAGGTGCGCCTCACGGGGAGCCCACGCAGTCCCTGCTTAGTGCCCCCCTTTCATCACATGCCGGAAAGGTGGGCTGTCCGCAGGAGAGGGACACCCCCTCCGGGCCGCAGCCCCCCTACTAGCAGGCCCCTGCCACTGCATTTCTGTATCTCAAGGTCAACTCCATCTGAGAGTCTGACTTCAGCTCACTTCTGTACAGGTACAATAGATAACTTTATTTGTTTAAAATGTTTAATATATATGCATATATATTTGTCCGTAAGAATTATGTTTTAAACAGCTGCTGTAGGGTACCTTTAAAAAAAAAGTCTTCCAGTGGAATATATTTTTTAAAGCACAAAATTGGTGCCAGGACTGGGTGAGGAATGTAAATTACCCCCTTATTATTGTGAGGGTTTCGGCTTTTTTTTTTTTTCCAGGCATGGAGACCTTACCTGTAAGACTTGTAAAGGTTTTCCTCGCTCCCGTTCCCGGGTGGGTCCTGTTCTGCTGAATGTTGCACGCGAGAGAGTTTCACTCAGCAGATCCGGCCTTGTTGCCCCGACCCAGCACCTCCCGCAGCCGCCGGCCGCATCGCAGGGCGCTCGGCCATCTCTCTGCACTCCCACCCCCCAGCGCCCCACCCTCAAGCCCACCCTTCTCCCTTCTCAGCCCAGAGCCCTGTGGTCTGTACAGTTTTGAAACTCCCATTCTATTTTATGATGGTTGATCATAGTCAGTACCATAATAAAGGAACGTTTACTAAAATACAAAGCCACCTTTGAGTCCTCCTTTGTGCCTTGGGGGAAGGGAAAGAGGCAGAGCCCACCCCTCCTGGGTCCAGCCAGCTCCGCTGCCCATGGTTTTCAACAGATGATGAGGTGATCACCTGTCCCCAGCCCCACCCCTTGGCAGAAGGTGTGATGCCAGCCAGAGTCCCAGAGGATCAGGAAGAACCTGGAGAGGTGGGTCCTGGAATGTCCCCATCCCTTTTCAGAACTCTGTGAGCCAGCCCCCCAGACCATGAGACTTGTGACCTGATAGAAAGGATGACCCATATCCACAGGGGCCTCAGGCTTGTCCAGGTGTTAGAAACTTGGGTGGGCGTGTAGAAACCGGCATGGGGGTCCGTGGTGGAGCCCAGGCTGTGGTCAGTGGGTGAGAGGAGCTGGTCATGCACCTTGGTGTCTGTCCCCTGTGCCAAGCACAGCGATGCTGAGGAGGTGCCGGGTCCCCACACCCACCCCTCAGCAGTGAAAACAGAAACTTCTGGCTTATTTAGAGAACTGGTAAGTGATAAAGAGAAGGGTGACCAGAAATGCACTGGGTAGGATCACATGACATGACTTGTTTCCAAAGAATTAACAAGAGTGCATCCAGCTCCCTCTGGGCATTTTTAATTCTAAAGGCCTATCAGGGTCTAGTGGTGCTGGGGAGAGTGTCCTGGCTCCAGAGGCCAAGACCCCCGGGACCAAAGTCCTGTGTCCCTTTCTCTGAGGGCCTCCTGGCCAGCTTCTCTCCTACCACCTGCACCGGCACCACCTGGGAAGCGTCTGTTTAAATGCAGGTTTCCAGGCCCTGCCTCAGACAGGGCTCATCGGTGTTGCTGGGGCCAGGCCCAAGAATGTGCTGTTTTCTCAAACTCCCCGAGCGGCCTTGCCTGAGACGGTCTGAAGACCACTGGGTCTGCATCAGCGCTCTCTCTCCAAAAGTTGCTGGGTGAAGGGAAATTCCTTCTGTGTGGTGGTGGGTTGGCCCAGCGACTAGCACATGGCCTCCTGAGTCAGACCTGGGTTCAAATGCTGGCTCCGACCCTCACTAGCTGTTTGATCTTGGACGAGCCTCCCTGAACGGCTGTCAGAATGGGCCCATCTCCCGGGTGGGTGGCAAGGGTGAAATGAGGTTTTAGAACTGGCCAGGCATACTAGCGAGTGTGCAAACAAACGCTTTAAAAGCACTGCTTTCTGTTCTGGAAAATGGCAGTCTCTAGGCTGGAACTGATCTGTGAGAATGGACCAAACAATCCTAAAACGAACTTTCTGGTGAATGTTCTTTCCTCCTGGGTACCGTCTCCAAAGATCAAGGTGGGTGTTGGGAGATGGACCCCCAGATGCCTTCCCGAGACATGCTTGGAGGAAAAGGGTGGTCTGAAATTATTTTTAGATTGGAGTTCGTCTCTGGGTTGTAGTTGGAACTCCAACTTGCTTTGAAGGCGGCTGCCAAGAGAGGGATGGGGGTCAGGTGGTGGGGGTAGGGAGGGCGTAGGAAGCACATGGAAAATGAGGGCCTTTGTGCGGCCTGGAGACTTTTGGGGGAGCAGGGTTTCGTGGTGAAGGGAGCAGTCTTCATAAAACCATCTTGCAGACTGGCCCATGTGGATGCAATTAATGCCCTGCCTTCAAGCAGGTAGCAGCTCTCAGGCTTGGCCATAGATGGGAAGAGCCCCCTACACCCCGCCGTCCATCTCCTGCACACGGCTGCCCTCCTGCCCTTCCTCCCACTCCCTCGGTGAGATGAGGAGTGTGGACTTTACTGAACCATAAAGTATGCCGGGGGAGCTGGGGAGAGGGCTGAAGACAGAGCAATTAGTTCATGCTCTAGTCCAGACACCCAGGCATGGTTGGAGTCCAGCTGCAAGGAATATTTGAAATAAATGAGCTGCCCGGGGCCAGGCGTTTGCTGTGTTTTCTGTACGGGGCCATGGCAACCGGGGAGGAAATCATGAGCTAGGGACTGGGCTCTAGAATCAACAAATGATGTCCTGGCCCTGCGAGCTCAGAGGAAGCCACTCACGGCCCTCCCGGGGCTTTGCAGGGCCCAGCGGCTGGCGGGCAGCCCTGGTCTGACTGTCCTCCTGATGTCCTAGCAAAATCCTGTTCCAGCTTCGACCTCCTGTGTCCTCAGCAGGGCTCTGATTTTTACTTTTCTTTTTCTTTCTTTTTTTCTTTTGTTTTTGTAAGAGAGCTAACACTTCTCTGAACCCTTCTTCCCAGGCTGGAGAGGCAGCTGCTGCCAGCCTGCCTGATAATGAGTTTCCTGGGCAGAGGTTGTTCCCGGTGGAAAAGCCCAGACCGAGGGCACCTGGCTGAATAAAGGCGGCACTGCCTTGCCCCGGGTCTGTCTTTCCCCCCTCGCCCAGCTGCTCCCTCTTCCTGGTCGACTTTATAGGCAGGAAAAGCAGAGGCCTCGTTTGGCCCTTCCCTGACTCTCCTGAGGATAGACCTTACAGCTGTCCCTTACAGCCTTCTAAGGAAGGTGTCTTAGAGAAGCACATGAGTACCAGGACTTAGGTTGGGGCCTTAACTTGAACTTCAAAAGTACCTCCCGCATCTGAGTCACCAAGAGACCTTGGGGGAAAAGCCAAATCCCAGAAACTTTGATGCAGCGGTGGGGTGGGAACTGATTCTGACACTTTACCCTGGGGGTCCCTGGGGCCCCAGAATTGTATGCAGAGCTGTGCCCACACAGACCCCCTGCAGGTTCCCACTTCCTTCAGAGGCCTGCAGGGGTTCGGGGCCCAGAGAAGCCTGGAGCCCACCGGGGTGGCAGTCAGCTCTGTCTGCACTGGGTTTCAGACAGGTGAGGGCCCAGAGAACGGGGGCTGTGCCACCGGCGTCTCCCCAGGCACTGAAGGGCTTGTCAGAGGAATGAGCAAGGTGAATTTAAGGGGGGCTACTGGAGGGGGAGTAGGGAACCTCTGCTCTGAGCTCTTCCCCCGGTCCTTGGTTTCCCCGAGGAAATGAGTCCTGGAAAGCGGACCCGGGAGCCCGGAGACCCCATGCCGGCCTCAGAGCCACTGCCCAGGTGCCGTCCAGCAGGGCTGTCCACCCAGAAACTGCTCAGCACCCACCCAGGACCGTGTCTCCCTGCAACTGTGTCCTCACAGACATTCCATCCTCCCTCCCACCTGCACCCCTGAGCCCCACCTTCTGAAAGACTTTTCGACCAAAGTGCATTCGTGAAGGTCCTTCCCAATGGCCTGTTAAGCAAAGCTGCTGTCAGGGTTGCCGATGACCACAGGTGGAATGAATTTCTGCCAAAAAGCAAAGAACTTCACCTTCTAGCTGGTCCCTGCGTGGGGGCTGCATTCGGGGGGAAGGGCCTGGGCTTCACTCACAGACCCTCCCCACTGCCCTGTGCATGGAGACTGGGGGGTCGTTGTGGCCCTGCCCGGTCCAGGCTCTCTGACTCCCGCTTTCCACCTGGCGTTAGCTTCCGCTGGCTGCCCCAATTACGTGCCAACACTGGGTGGCTTCGTAAGCCACAAGTCCTACAGTTCTGGAGGCCAGATGTCCAAACTCCAGGTGTGGGCAGAGCCGTGCTCCCTTGGGAGGCTCCAGGGAAAATCCTTCCTGCCCCTTCCAGCTGCTGGTGGCTCCCCCTCGGCTTGTGGCCGCGTCACTCCAACCTTGGCTGAGTGGTCTTCTCCCCTCAGGGTCTCCCTATCACAGAAGGACCATTGCCACTGATTAGGGCCCCCCTGGATTATCCAGGATGAAGTCATCTCGAGATCCCTAACTCAGTGTCATCGGCTAACACCCTCTTCCAAAAGAGGTCATGGTCACGGGTACTGGGGTTAGCCCTTAGACATGCCTCCGCACACCTTTAGAACCAAGATCCAAACAGTCCCCACCATGGGGTGACCGAGAGGATTTATGAAACTGAGAGGGTGGGAAGCAGCCTGTGGCCAGGCCTCTCAGGGGCGCTGCCCAAAAGGCCAGTCTCCCCATCGTTACCACCTTCCTCCTGCCCCCGCCTCAGACCACTGGGCCCAGGAGAGCAGGTCTGCTGTAGAAGTGATGGATGGACGCTCCTCTTCGGGGCGGGCGCCAGGGCTGTACATGGGATCCACAGGGTCAGTGTCCAGCCAGGTGTGGAGTGAACGTGACACTTGTGCGAGGACAGAGGACGTGGCACCTCTCTCTCTCTCTCTAGGTGACCCTCTGACCAGCTCCAGTAACTGGGAAGACTCGGGCATTGCTCAGGAGTCATCAGAAGGAGCCTGAGCCAGGGACATGATGTCCCGCATGCCAAGTTCCCGGTGGAGACTCAGTGCCCGTCTCCCCCCACCTTGCTTTGGGACAGAGGGAGGCAGCCCGCAACCCTGCAGCTGCCCCAGCTGGGCCCACTCGGAATTGATCCTACAAGGAAATGGAATGTGAACCCCAGGCTATTTAAAGAGCAAGGGAGACTGGAGGCAGGGCTGGGCCCGGGCCGAGCAGGGTGCCTGGGGTCGGCCCAGGGCTCCTCTCTGCACATGGTTTGATTTACTGGAGGGCCGCGAGCAGCTCCAACTTCAGACAGAGAAGTATTTGAAGCAGCTGCCAGATGTTGTGTCTGAGTTGGGTTTTTACAACTTGCTTACTGGTTAGCAGCCTGCCTCCCGCCGGAGTTCAGCTTGCCCCAGCGGGTTCAGGGCCCTGGCACTGGCCCATGGGCCTTTGCTCAGCGCCCTTACCGCTCCCTCCCCCACCACCCAAGTCTGTTCTGCCCGAGAGGAGCCAAGGGTGGGAGCTCAATTTCCAAAGCCTCCAACCTTCATGGGGAGGCAGCTGGCCTGACTTCAGGGCGTCTTGCAGGCACCCTGAGTCTGTGGAATGTTCTGACTGCTGGACCTTCCGGGACAGGCAGGGTCTAAAACAAGCCGTGAGACCCCACAGACAGCGTTGCAATGAGGCACCTGTCAGAGCCGTCCCTACTCGCCAGTGCTGTCCGTGGGGAGGCAGTCCCACCCATTTCTTCCACTTTGGTCACCTGGTATGGCCTCTTTAAATGGGGCACAGGAGGCCACAGCGGACCAGGGCTGAGACCAGTTCATCCAGTGGGTTCTGGAAGGTTCCCAAACCTCTGGAAATCCCTGCGAACCAGGGAATTTCCAGGGAGGCACCAGTAGGTCCAATCTTTGGATCGAGGCCATTGTGTCAGACCAGAGATATCCCCAGTGTGAGGCTGCTGGGGTTCCCAGGATTCGGCGTTGGGGGTGTGTCTCAGCCCTTCCCCCCACCGAGGAGGCCTGCGACAAGAGGCATATGACTCAAGTGTCCACTTCCTGAGGCCACTTGGAATGGCCTTCTCAGATGTTTGCTCTGGAGCCAGTGGGTGACCAGGGAAAAGGGGTAGGGACGAGGGTGGGGTGGGCGGGGCGCCTGTGTAATTAGCCCCATTGCATGTGAAAGCACACTTGTATCCGTCCAGGAATCCTGAACACCGCCCAAGTGGACACAGTGTTCAGTCCCCTCCTGAAAGCACCAGAGCTGTTTTGTCCACTGGACAGGAAAACATCCTCTGCTAAGGAACGTGCTGGCGTTTGGCTCTGCCTCGGAAGGGACAAGCTCTAGGGCTGAGCTCGGAGGCGCAGGGCCTGGAGGCTGCAGGGCTGGGGGCTCCACACAGGTCCCCGGAGACCTGCCCCCCCCACGCCCCGCCCCCTCTTCCACTTCGGAATCCGTTGGAGAATCAGAAAGAGAAAGCACAGCAGGGCACCCTCTCCCAGGAGCCCGGGTTCTCGGCAATGGTGGCGGGATTTAGGAAGCTCCCAGGTCGGCCCACTGCAGGGTGAAGCCCACAGCACCCTGAGGATGTACAAAGAGACCCAGGCGAGGGGACAGGGGGGTGCTAGGGTTTGGACTCAGACTGTGAGTCACTGATCCCGTGACTCAGGACACGGCCTTTGGGAGCCTCAGTTTCCGCTTCCATAAAATGGGAATAACGACAGCTTCTGGCCCAGCTGGTGGTGTCGCCGAGATCAAACGGGGCCTGGGTGTGGGGCAATGCCTTCGAAAGCTGCAAGGCCCGCACATGCCCAAGGTTTTATTATTATAATATCTGTTTATGGGAAGGGGAGAAGATAAGCACTGAGATGCACCTGCCCCTCCCAGAGAGCACCTCCCTCGGGGCCTGTGGCTGGTCCTCGTGCACCCCACAGCCACCCCTGGAGGCTGGGGCTCCCTCTGAGTATCCCCCACCCCTAGCCTCCTGGAAGGGTGCGCTGGGGAGGAGCTGAGGCAACAGCCCAGGCCAGATTCCCCTCGGAGGGCCTCGGCCATCCTGGAGTCACCCTGGCCACTGGTGAGGGAAACAGGCCACCTTCTCCTGCAAAAGGCCCTGTGGGAGCAGGGAGAAAAGTTGCCACAGCCTCCGTTGCACCATTTGGCAAACACTTCTCAACCCCTTGTCTCTGCCAGACACATGGGGATACCAGGGATTTCGACTCAGGAAAAGCAAGCTTTCGGGCAAAGGCCTCGGGGGTGGGCACAGGTTAACAGACATGGGAGGTGGGACTCGAGGGACGTAGGAGATGCGATGGCCCTACTGGGTGGTGAGGATGGAATGCCCTCGAGGAGTTTTGAAGGGTGGATAGGAGTTTTCCAGGCAGCGGGAGCTGAGCCCACTGGTGCAGGCTCCTCTATAAAACGAAGCCGGTTACAGCCCTGCCTCACTGAGCAGCTCTCTGCCAGGTGCTGGGAACTGTGTCTGGCACACAGTGGGAGCTTGTGTAATGGGGGTGCATACAGTGACTCTACTTCTGATAACAAGAACAATGCTGTCTATGCATGCAGCCTCCCTGCCTCCCACGGGCAGCCGCTCGAAGGAGCCTTATACTCAGAACGTCTGGGTCATTTATTCTACTTCCACACAGTTCTTCCATCTGCAGGCCCAGGAATTCCTCTTGGTGCTCCGGTCTCCACTCCAGAGACCAGCCTGGGCCTATCTGTGCAGCTTCATGAGCCCCACTTTTTTGGGGGGGAGCAGTCACAGTGGCCACTCAGAGCCCACTCAGCACAGTGCAGTGTCCTGGGAAGGGGATCTGTGCTCCCGGACCTCTTCTGTACATGGAGACCAGCCCCCCAGGTGCTCTGGGGGTGTGGGTGGGTCAGCCCAGCGATGCTGCCATGGTGCCATGGGGAGCAGGGCAGGGACAAGGCCCAACACCCCTGGGTAAATTGAAGCTATACACAGGCAGGCCAGAGGCTGGGACTGGCAAGAGATGAGGCTGCCAGCAAGGAAGTCTGGGCTGGGGTGCCAGCCTGTTCCTCACAGGCCCAGGTACCCCTTTAAGTAAGGGAGAGATAAGGTCAGATCATCTGCCAGTCCCCAGCATGTCACTCCAGGACCTGAGTCTGTTTTTTCACATCTGTCTCCCCCCATGACCCTCTGAAAGTGTGTTGAAGACAAGACCTGAGTCATGAGTCACTACCTGGATGTTGTAAATGCTCAATACATATTTGTGGGTAAACTGAGGGGATGAACAAAGGAACTGATGAATGAATGAGTGAATGGATGAATGAATGAATGAATGAATGAACAAATGAATGAGTGAATGACGTGCTGGATGTGTGCCCAGAACACATGGCCTTGACCCATTCCCAGAGCCTGGCTCTCCCTCGAAGCCTAGATACCGAGGCTGACCAGCAATGGCCGCTGTGCTGGTTTCTGCAGACGGTCTCAGCTGCTCCCCACGGCCTGTCCCAGGCGAGGCAGCACCCCCTTCACCTCTTCCTGCCACCTCACCAGCGAGGGAGGGACCCCGGAGCTCCCACACTCATCTCTGCTGAGGAATACCAGCAGGACGTGCTGGCTTCCCCGGGGCCACGTCACCCCTTGTTTTCTCTGAAAACACCCCCCTGTCCAAGACAGCTGACCTAGCCGGGTTACCTTGGGCTCCCCAGCCCAGCGTTGTCCCCAGCTTATTTTTATGAGCTGCTTAATCTGCACACTGTCTTCTGTTCTCAATAAACGGGGCTGTGCATTCCAGGATGGCCTCGAATGATAACACCAGCTGTCTAGACAGAGGCCAGCCCACTGACACTATCATAAATAAAAATAGCTTTGTGTTCCAGTCTCCCGCCAGAGCCTGGGGAGGGGCGAGCAGACTCCCTGCAGGCACTCCGGGGCAAGGCTGCTCATCTCCCTGTCGGCCTCTGCCCCTGCCCCCAAGGCCCCAGCCCCAAACCTGGGGGGCCCCGACAAGCCCACACAGCCTGTGGGAGGAAGGAGGTCAGGCATTTCTGGAGGCGTTAACTGGGACCCCAGTAAAGCACCCACCGCCCCCTCCTTGGCACTTCCCCCTCCATGTAGCCAGTGGTGGCCACTGGGGCAGCGGACACCCAGGTGGCCAATGGGGCTTTAACTTTGAACCCCCAAATCAGCACTCCACCCACGGGTCCCTGGACTAGGAAGCCTGCAGACGCTGGACCAGAACCACGTGGGTGAAAGGGAGAAACAAGGGAGCTCCCTCCACCCAGCACAGGCCCAAAGCTGGCCAGAGCCCTGGGCTCTGCTCAACCCAGGAAGTCAAGGCAGACTTGTCAGCCTCTCGTCCACTCCTTCTGTCGCCCATTTGCCCCCTGTGTGCCTTGCCTCACCTTCATTCGTTCACTTATATGGCTTCCACTTGTTCCTTAAGCCCTGCCCAGTGACGGTGGAGATTGGTGCTGAGAGCAGCAGGCTGACGGAGGGACCTCGGGGTGTCCCCGAGCACAGCTGTGCCCGCGTGAGCCAGGAGTGTGCAGGGGCCTCCCCGAATGTGTCCAGGCCGTGCAGAGCAGGCTCGCCGCAGCGCCCAGCGCTCAGGCCCGACTTCTCACGTCCACCCGCATGTCCACACCGAGGGCAGGGCCTTCACAGAAGAGCTTCCGTGTGCCGTGCAGAACCTGAACACCGTACACAGCAGCCACCCCTCCCCCTCCTCCAGGCCCGGCTAGATCGGGTCTCTAGAACAGAAAACTGGCTCTTTCTTGGCCAGGGGTCTTCATTTCACCCTCCGATGTGGGATCGGGGAGGCCCAGGGGCCGCTGGGTGAGCAGGAGAAGGAGATTTGCGCAGAACCAAGAGGTGGACGCTTTGAGATAGACCCTGGCTATGGGGAAGCCGTGGGCTGGATTCACCAGGGACACCTGAGTGAGTGGGGACTCCTAGTCCAGTGCCCCAGGTCCCCAGTGAGGCCAGGGCTTCCCAGGAGGAACCACTTGCTCCTCTGTCCACAGAGGGCAGAGCCCCTGGGAGCCAAGACAGAGGCAATAGGCTGGACGGGTGTGCCCGGGCCCTCCCCTGGCTCCCCAGAGACAGCCAGGGGTGTGCCTGCATCTTTCTAGGGGTCCCTGCTGGCCTATGGCATCTTGAAGCCAGAGGTACAGTGAGGAATTCCCCAATGAGCAGCCCGTGTGGGGGGCAGGGGAACTATCCCACCGGTGCCTGTGCCTCAGACCAGCCTCGGCCCGGACCACCTCAGACCCGGCCAGGCCTTCGGGGAAGGGACTGCGAGCTTCTGGGATTTTTTCTTTCTCTTTTCCCCTTCCCTCCCCGCTCCCATCAACAGCAGCAAAAAGAGAGGGTTTGTCCCAAGCACTCAATAGTAATGACCATGTTACAAGGGAAGAGTGAGCGAGACGCTTCCTGCACCCCAGATTATTCCCATCTCAGTGACACAGAGACATTCTGGGGGCCACTGTCTCTCTCCTTACCAGGCGGCCGGCCACCCCCAGGCATCTCCCTCCCCTGACCTCAAGGAAAGCGGTCGGGGAAGTGCCGAAAAGGAGCAAGAAGTCGCCTGTCTTCTGGGATGATTCCCACACCTCCCAATTGTCCATGCCTGTGGCCGAAGCAGAAGGGACATCAGAGAGATGGCGAGCAGGGGGACAAACAAAAGCTGCAGGGAGCAACAGGCCGTCAGCCTTATTATGCGCCCAGGGAGGAGCCAGGGTGAGGGTGGACATTGGCAGGGACAGCAGCTGAGGGGAAAGGGAGACCACTGCCCTCCCGCTGGCTCCAGAGAGGACAGACAGCAAGGACTAGGGCAGATGAGGCCACACACGTCATGCCTTGTCCCCCTCCCCCTCCCCCAGTCCAGCTCACAGGAGGAGCTACACAGAAGCAGAGGGGAAAAGCGTAACAGGAGCCTCCACTTTTTAAAATAAAAGTGATTGAAGACCTGTGAGTCCAGAGCCAGCAAGGATAGTCGACTGAGCACAGCAGGGGGCAGCGACCCACAGTTAGGCCCTCGGAGCTGCTCCACAAACCACCCACGAAGCCCACAACTTGGCGAGGCCCCGGGCAGGGCGCCGGAAGGTCAGCCTCGGTTAGCCCTCCAGCACGTCCGTGAGGTCGGCTGTCCCTTTTTGTTTTACAGAGAAGGAAACTGAGACACAGTCGGGGGGCAGATCTGTCCACAAGGCAAGTCACTGGGAGGAGGCAGCGTCTGAGTCCACAGAGCGCCCGCCCTCTCTGATTCCGAGCTGGTCTGGCCCCTCCGCCTCTCCGTGTCCCAGGCCGCCTGGCACCGCATGGGCACAAAGTATGTTTATTCAACACATGACCGGGAGAGAACAGAGCCCTCCCTGCTTTGCTCCCGAGTCTCTAGCATTTACTGAGGATGCTGAGGGAGGCAATGACATCATAGGACCAGTGGCCCGGACTTCATGGTGACTACAGAGGACACAAAGGAGACAGAGAGACACGGGACCCACTTCAATGTGGCTGGGTACCAGGCCTGGCGCCAGGACTCAGAGGCTGGGACCTTAGATTTGGGCAGGGTGCTGTTCAGTGTCTGCTGGGGCCCGGGCCACCTGCTCACACCCAAACTCCCATGCGGTCCTTTCCACAAAGAACAGCAAAGGACCCTGATGTCCAAAGGGTGGAGAGGCTGGTTCAAGGTCACACAGGAGGATGCAGCAGACAGGTCTCCAGCCTGCCCATTCACTGCTCTGGAGCCTTTGTGGGGAGCAGCTGGGCCGACTGAAGGGCAGCCCCAGACCTTGGGAGGTTTATGGTGCCACAGTCCTGGGGCCAGGTCGCTGTCCATCTGCACCCAGCACCCGAGCGCCGGATCCCCTCCCAGACAGGCTGCCCGCCGCCTTCTCCCCAGCCCTCTGCACAGAGGACCTCGTGCTGAGGAGGACGAAGCCCCAGCTCCATATCCGCCTGTCCCCTCTCACGCTCATGGCTGCAGCCGACTATCAAACCCTCTGCCCACTCTTGCCCACCACCCCGGACCCTGCCCTACCTGCTTTTTCCAGAAGTCTCCTTTATGCCCTGATTCCTTTGTGGGGGCCACCGACCTGGCCCAGGACCCCACCCAGTGTCTTCCCTGGGATTTCGCAGCCCCGGTTGGGAATGATACTTCTTTCTGCCGGGAGCACAGAGCTGAGGTCGAGAGCCCGCCTGGCGGCCACCAGAGCAAAAAACCAGCCTAGGCCCCGCAGAGCCGACAGACCAGAGGGCACACGGCTGCTTTGGGCCATCTTTTACACACCGGAATCCAGAGATACCTCAGGCCAGGTGCTCCCAGGACTCTTAAGGCACTTGAGCCAATAACTTTTGTCTTTTTCTGAAGCCAGTGGAGCTGGGTTTCTGTCCCCTGCAGGGACTAGAATCTGGCATGGTCCGTGTGGTCAGTCTCCCCGAGTCCCCACACCCTAGAGGACTCCTCTAAGAGGTAACTCCTCTGGGGACTCTGCCTCAGAGGACACAGAGGTCCCAGGGGGTCTAGTGGTTCTCATGTCAGAAAGTTCAGGATGGGGTGGCTCAGGACTTGACTGGTGGTCAGGAGGCACCTGGGACCCCTCCCAGTTCTGGGTTCCTGATTTCCTGCTGGGCTCCATCTCCAGACAGGTCCTCACTCCGCAGTGGCCAGATGGCTACCAGCCGCTCCAGGCTTACGTTCATCCTCAGCCACCTCAGTCGGGAGAGTGATTCTCTCTTCCCCGGCTTCAGACCACGTCCCAGAAGGAAGCCTTGCGGATCCAGGCCACCGGCAGGTGGCCGGGAAGATGCACTCTTCTGACGTTTTTACTTTCTGGTCACCTACTCTACCCCGGGCCGGGGTATGGGGACGGGAGGTTCCCGGAGGAAGGTCCAGGAGCTGCTGCCAGGGACAGGGGAAGGCAGGCCAGACAGGGCAGGCAGACCTCGCGTGGCTGCTGCAACAAACTACCAAAAAAATGGCTTAAAACAACACACACTTATTATCTTACAGTTTGGAGCCCAGAAGTCCTAAAATCGAGGTGCCAGGGCTCTGTTCCTTCTGGAGGCTCCAGGGAAGAAGCCCTTTCCCTGCCTTTTCCAGCTCCCGAGACAGCCTGCATCCCCTGGCTCCTGGCCCCCTCCTCCAGCCCTCCATCCTCACGCTCTCTCCCCCTCCCTCTCTCCATCTCTGCTCCGGTTGCCATGCAAAATCCCATTGGCTGGAAGACTTACACCATAGATTTATTTTTCACAGTACTGGAAGCTGGGACGTCCAAGATCAAGTTGCTGGTGGATTCAATTTCTGGTAAAACCCTCTTTCTGGCTTGCAGATGGCCGCCTTCTTACATGTCCTCACGTGGCCTGTCCTCTGGGCATGAACACAGAGCGGGGGAGAGAGAGAAAGAGAGGCTTCACGCACACATGTGACCTCTGTAATGTCTCTTCTTGTAATGGCGCCAATCCTATCGGATCAGGGCCCCTCGCTGATAACCTCTAAACCAGGTTCCTGTACCCAATTCCCCCGCAGGGTGGGGCTGGGGGATGTCCTCCCCCACCAACAGGCAATGCTCAGAGAGCAGCAGGGTGTCTGAGAATTCAGCCCCGTTTTAATACTACCTGCCCGGAACATGCATCAGATCCCACAGGTTAGGACTCAGTCTACAAGGCTACTCCCTCCCCCTACAAACACACATCCACACTCTTCAGATGCCAGACACAAGCCCAGCTTACCACTGGCTGAAGGTTGGAGGATCCAATGACCAACTCCCAACTCAGAATGCCAATCACAAGTCCAGGTTGTCACCTGGACTTCTGACCTGCTGGCTGTGAATCAGAGGTTCCCATGACCCCTTCCTTGGGTTCAATGAATTTCCTAGAGTGGCTCACAGAACTCAGAGGAACCTGCTCCTTTCTGGATCACTGGTCTGTCCCCTCTCCAGACCGCTGCTCTCCCTGCATTGCCCCACGTCCACCAGCCTGGAAGTTCCTGGAACTTCCTCCTCTTAGGGTTTTATGGAGACTTCATGACACAGGTATTGTTGATTAAATCAATGGCCATTGGTAACCAGTCCCTTCCCCAGAAGTCAAGGGCGGGACTGAGACTTCTAATCCTCTAACTGCCTGGCTGGCCCACTGGCAGCCAGCGCCACCGTCCTCAAGCACTTTCCAAAAGTCACCTCCTTAAACAACAAGACACCTTTTTTTCCACTGTCATTGCTTAGGAAATTCCAAGAGTGACCAAAGCTGTGAGCCAGGGACTGTGAAGGAAAACCAAATATACCAAATGACAAATGCATATTTGGTCATCTGAATGACCACATATACATCTCGTATAAATCACAGCACCGCACCTCATTTAACCTTATTTACTTCCTCAGAGGCTCCATCTCCAAACTTAGCCAGACTAGGTGGGGGCGGAGGGGTTACACAGGCTTCAGCATATGGATCTGGGGACTGAAAACATCAGTCCAGGAGTCTCTCTCTCTCTCTCTGACCCTCCTGCCTTCCTCTCGTAAAGACCCCTCTGATGATGCTGGGCCCCCTGGGTAATCCGGCATGATCTCCCATCTCAAGGACCTTGACTTAGTTCCACCTGTAAACCCCCTTTTGCCTGCCATCCATGCAAAGTAGCAGAGGCACAGGCTCTGGCTAACAGGACATAGCCATCTCTAGCCAGTTGTTACTCTGCCTAGCACGGCCCCTACGTGGATTTGCCTCAGATCCACCCTAATGCACTTACGATTAAGACCTGACTCTTCCCGGTGGCCACGTACTGGACCCTGCCTCAAAGAACCATCCAGCCTGTCAGATCCTGCCCCGCAGAATGCTGCTCCTGACCTCTGACCTATGCAAACGGAGCCCACACTCAGTCCAGTGGCGGACAGAGAGTCTTCTCTAAAAAGCACCCAGGGAAGAAGAACAGAGGCCGGGTGGCTGGTGAAAGCCAAGGGGACTCTGCCCTCATGTGGAACTGTCCCCGCTCTCCAGGAAGTCACAGGAAGGCAGCGCCAGGGAGAAGGCAGCACTGAAAAGGCAGAAAGAGCCCGGCCGCTTCGACACCCTCTCAGGTCCACCTGCGTGGACTCTCGGGGAAGCGTTCCAGACACAATGAAGAGCTTGAAGATTTTTTTTTAGAAAAAGGGAAGTGATTTATGGGAGGAGAGGAGGGCTGGGTTCCGACAGTCACCCTTCCCTGAGTTGGCACCTCCGGGATTGTTCACACATTCAGCAGATTCCTGGCAGCCTCCCCTGGCCTGGGGGGTGGGTGGCCGCAGGGCTGTTTGTGGACCAGGGACTGAGCCCTGCTGAGCATGTCCTGGGATGGTCTCTGTGGTCCCCAGGAAGAAGGACAGGACAGCGCTGCCCAAGGAGGGTCCGGCAGAGGTGGGTACTGGGCCCGCTGTCATGCTACCTGCTGCCATCGAAGGGCCACTCCATGAAAGCCCAGGGCCTCCCTGAGTCCCACCAACCTGGCCCCCAGGGGCCTGAGGCCCCACAAGCTTAGTCACCAGGCTCAGATGGGACCCCTGCTGTTTCTTTCCTGGAAAAGCAGTAAGTCCTGTGAGACTGGGAGTGGAGGCCACCACCTGGTCCCTGTGGACGGGTCCCCGGAGATGGATTCCAGAGCCTGGAATCCTCTGTCCAGGCCTCAGTGACCCAGCAACTGGAGAGATTTAAAAGGATTCTTCGGGGAAGTCAGTGAGGCTGCGAGGTGGCCCTCGCACGGGGCCTGCAAGCCCGGGCACGGCGGTGGCTGCTCAGTTGGCACGGGGCCCCTGGCCAAGGCCAACTGGCCACACCCTTGGGCAGACCAGGTTTTTCCTGAGTGGGATGTACCAGGTTTTTCCTGAGTGGAAGCAGGGTTCAAATCCCATGTGCCCTACAGGACCGAGCAAGCTGGCAGGCCGTTCGGGCCCCATAGGAAAGGTGGGGAACCCTGGCCCGTGGCCAGGGAGGTCATGGGAGAGGAGGCCGAGACACATCCAGGCGGCTTCTCCACCCTCCTGAGTCACATGGGAACCGCAGGCAGGTGGCTGGGGGAGGGCTGGGACCTTTTCAAAGCCTCTGCTGGAATCACAGTGGGGACAGAGGCAAGGGGGCCTGGAGCCAGCGAGGGGAAGCTGGAAAGAGGCTGGGAGGAGGGGACAGCTGCAGGCTCAGCCCAGACTGCGCCTCCTCGCCCCACCCCGCTCCTTTCCAGGGATGTGGCCCCCCAAAGACCTCATCCTCTGGACACACTGTTGGGCCCCACCCACAGGGACAGGGCGGTGGGGGGGGGGGTGAGGGGAGTAGCCCTCTCACTCTCTCCCACCCTCCGGAGCTGCTCTCCTTCATTGGTCCCCAATACCCAGCGCCAAGCCAGGCAGGCATACAGTTGGTGCTTGAAAAGAGCGAATTTCCCCACCTCCTTAGCATCTTGACACAGAGGACATCTAATCCCCACTTTATCCCTGGAGGATCACTCACAAATTAGTAACTAAACAATCAGCAAGAGCCGGGTTGCATGTCCCTGGAACAGGTGGCTGTGAATGAGCCAGGGCCATCTATACCGAGGGTCTCAGGGAGTCCCCGTCCCACCCTGCCCACAGGAGATGTTGACACGGACCTGCCTCTGCCAGCAACCTGCCGCCACCCTCAAAGCCCAGTCCCTGGGAGCACCCCGCCCTCCCGCTGATGTGCAAGCTGCCTTGGGCACCATCCTTGTTTGTTGTTCAGAGCTTCAAGCAGGCAGAGCCATGTTTTGCCAGCTGCCAGGCTGGCGGCTCAGCCCCTCCTGCAGCTGGAGGCCCGAGTGGGGAGCCCAGAGGAGCCCTCTGAAGTCTGGTCTCGCTGACAACCCTCCCCTCCAGCCTCCCTCCAGGGACTCTCACTGCCTCTTGAGTGGACAAGCACCCCCAGAGCTCGGGAACAAGTAGCACTCTTCCTGAGAAACACGCAGCCAGGCTCTGCTCTGCTGGAAGCCACTGCACAGCCAACAGCAGTTTCTGGGAGCTGGGGCCCTGGCTCTCTGCACAATGACATGGGCTTTGGGTTGCAAAGGGGGACCAGGAGAGCTCGGGGTGCCAGGCCAAACCAGGTCCCGGCCACCCAGCCTCCTCTCACCCAGGCTGAGCTGAGGAAGACCTGGGGAAGGGCACTGAGTGCCAGCTGCTCCTTTGCACAGGGGAGAGGAGGTCGGACAGCTGGGATCGGTCAGAGATTCCGAGCTGGGTCCTCAGCCAGTCCAACCATGGGGACCTTCTCCAAGTGGAAACCTCGGCCTGGGCTTGAACAGAGGTTGGCTTAGGAGCTGGAATCAGTCCGGTCCACCTGGCTGGAGACACCACTGGCCAGGCCACACCAGCCTCTGGGATATGCAAGGAGAAGGATTTTGCCTTTGATATCTCCAGCCCCTGGGGGAGAGGGAGGAGGGGGTGAGCTTCTCCTGCCTAAGCCGGGGGACCCAAGAGAGGTTTCGACACCATCACCTGAGCCTCTAATTCAGCCAACCAACAAACATCCCTGAAGCCCACCCTGTGCCAAACCCCGGGGTGGGTGCTGGGGTGCAGAGAGAGACCTTGGTCCCTGCCCTAGAAGAATTCCAGGCCAGACGAGTGTGCACAGATGCCCGGAAGCCCTGAGAAGCAGGGGACACCGGGCATGTGCCCCCAGGCTCGGCCTTGCAGGATGGGGAGTCAGCTGGGGCAGACTGGGTCAGCAGGAAGGGGTGCAGATGCAGGAGAGAGGCACGGGGGGGGGGCTTTGGTTCAGCAGTCCCTTCCCAGCGCCCAGAGCGTGCCAGGCCCTGGGAGGCATGAGCAAGAGCGCCAGCCCCGCAGCAGGGGAAGTGACTCGCCTCCGAGGCTCCTGCAGGCTGCATCCCTGGAGAGCACACAAGAAAGACTTTGCAAGTTTTATGGCCACTGAAGTCAGCTCAGGCCTGAGGAGGGCCCGAGCCAAGCCGGCCGGTTCTAATTAGGGGATTGGGCTCCTTGCAGTGGCCCTCGGGGCCAGGGGCGACGCCAGGTTTGCAGAACAACCAGCACTGTTTTGCACGGTGTCTCCCAGCAACGGGGCCACTCTGATGGGGGCGTACCCTGGAGTAGGTGAGAGCCACAGCCAGCCTGGCTGAACGGCTTGTGAGTAGCCAGGCCTGGACACCCAGCCGGGGCTGGAACTGGATCGCCCAGTTTTGCCCCCTCGAGGGGCTGCCCCTCTACCGGGCTGACCTCAAAACCCCAGGGGAGTAGGGGCAGGGCCTGGCTCTGGGATTCACTGTACTGCCCTGGGTTGCCCTGGCTGAGCATTCTACCGCCCTGCCTGGCACACACACACACAGTACATGCTAAAAAAAAATGAAGGACAGATAACTGGAACCCAGTATCTAGACAAAGCCTAGCGCACAGTAGGCATTCAAAAAATGTAGACCCAACAACCACATTCAGTGCTTAGAACTCTGCCTGGCACACAGTAGGCACTCGATACACTCATATGTGTTGGACACATGGAGGAATGGAGTTTGTCTTCAGCGGGGTGTATTCAGCCATAGGAGCAGGTGCCCTGGGGGGCAGAGGTGATGGAGGGACACCAGCAGGCGGCTGGTCAGACAGTGTGAGTCTGGCCTTTAAGTTCTATTCCCGGCAGTTCCTCTGATTCACAGCTGTCCCAGGAACAGTCATGGCTGTGTCAGTAAATATCGGTGACTCGGAATGACCTCTCCCTCTCCCTCTCCCTCTCCCAAGGCCGTTTGGGCCTTCCTGCCCTCCAGAGACCCTTCCTGGGCCATTGTTACTCCAGCCAGTGCTTGAAGGAGTGTTAATCCTTGCCAGCCCGGGGGACCTCGGAGAAAGAAGGGCCCCCATGAGTGGATGACCCAGGAAGTGCCTGCCAGCTGCGTCCTGGCTTTGTATCATCCTCACCTCGAACTGCTCAGGCCTCCCAGGAACCTACCCGAGAGCCTGGGTACAGAGGGACGGGCAACAGTGGGAGCTGAGACTCGGGAAGAGCCAGAAAGATGCTCCACTGGGACCCTGCCCCTCCTCCCACGCCCCTGCCTGGGCGGCCCTTTGCCTCTGTTCATGTTATAAAAGGACAGTCTCAAGCCTCAGATGGATGGGACAGGTGGGGACAAGCTGCTCTTGCTCTTGCTGTGACTGTCACTTTCTAGGTTCAGACCGAGTGAGAGTTTAAAGTACGTCCTCAGCTTTGTCCCATTCACAGGGTGACAGGTTTTATTGAGGAAGGAAAATGTAGTTGTGAGCACACGGAACTGTGTTGTCTCCTCAATTCAAGTTCAGAAAACACGCCAGGAACTCTGGGGAGTTAGGGGATACCACAAGCCCAAGACAGGCTTGGCCCTGGCTCTGCAGAGCAGGATCAGGGCTGCGGTGGGCAAGTTCAAGTGCTGCAGAGGGATTGTGAAGACAAAGGGGACGTGCAACCAGACACCATGTGTCGTTCTTGGTTGGATTCTGAATTAAAGCAAAATAAGGACAGTACCCAACTTTGGGGACTATTAGAGAATTAAATGATGCATTGCCTATTATATAATCCTTCTGCATCACAGTTAAATTCCTGGGTATAAACATGGAATTGTTCACACAGGAGGCTGCCCTTGATCTTAGAAGATACTGTGTCAACACTCAGGAGTGAAATGTTGTTGTGTGTGCAAGCGACACAGATATTCGGGTGTTCACGAGGAGCAGGCGCCTGCAGGCTGCTGTGCAGGAAGGAGCAGGGAGAAGGCGCAGCGGGCGGAGGGCCACCTGGCCGAGGCCTGCACACAGGGAAGGCTGCGCAGCGTGCGGGTGGGGGCTGGGAGGCCTTCGGGGGCTCTGACAGTCAGTACTGGGCAGGACCAGGAAGGTGGCAGGCGGAGAGACTTGGGACCAACTTGGGCGATAGAATTCATAAGCCTTGGTGCTGGCTTGTGTGTGGGGAGAGAGTGTGCCGAAGGGTGGAGAGAACTGCTGGGTTGTGACACGACCCTCAGGTGCATGGAAATGCCACTGTCAGGCAGAGACCTGGGGAGAAGCAGGTCCCCAGTTGGGAATGATCAGGGCCTCAGTGCAGATGCCCACGTTCAGGGCTTGTGGGCCATCTCAGTTCAAGTCCCAGTGATTGGAAAGTGCCTTGCTCAAATGACCACGACACCAGTGCTCTGACCTCAGTGATGCCAGACAGGCCTGCTGGACACTGCAGAGGTGCGGCCTGGGCAGGACAGACGGGGACGTCTGGAGCAGACGCTGGGGCTGCCCATCCTGCATTGTCTCCTGGGTCCTCTCCGTCTGCCCGGAGAGACAGGCAGGGCTGGGGTCCCCGCCTCCTCACTCCCACTGGGCCCTCAACCGGAGCCAGGGTTCCGAGATGCCGCCCGCCTCCCGTCACTGGTCAGAAAGTGTCTGATTTTCCAGAACTCGGTGAAAACACACTCCAGCCTGGGTTGTCTGCGACCCCGTGTGTCACATTTACCTCCCACTACGGCCATACAGGGTGGCCAGCTCAGGTGGGAGTGGCTGGGCCAACCTCAGGGACGCTGGGTGCCTGGTCCCTTCCCAGTTCCTGGCAGGCAAAGCCTTTTCCCCATCATTTAGTCACTCAGCACACAACTGCTGAGCCCCTACCATGCTCCATGCTCCAGGCTCCAGTCAAGACGCTAGTAAGCAAAACCAAAGTCCAATCTGTCGTGATCATTTATCATTGTGCTGTCATTCTTGTGTAATGAGACAGTAAAATATCACACATATATATAATAATGGTACATGAGTGGCCATGGCTACCTTTGCTGGGCACTCCGGACATGCCAGGCGCTGCGCCGGGTGCTTTCTGTCTGCTGTAACCTTCACGGCCAGCTCCGTGTAGCATTATTAACCCCACTGGGCAGCTGGGACAACAAGGACTCGGAGAAGCTACGTGTCTGCCCAAGGTCACAGAGCTTTTAAATGTCAGCGTAGGGGTTTGAGCCCAGACCTGGAGCCTGTGCTCCGACCTCTAGGCCTGTGGCTTCCTGGGGACCCCAGCTCACTCCTCGGCAGGTGGAAATGAAGGGGTTTGAGGCCGGATCTTGGTTCCATTGCAGCTCTGCCCTCAGAGGGCCCGGCTGCTTTCCTATGTTCTGCAGCTCCCGGCTCCTCCTTCGTTCGTCTCAACCTGACCTGGGGTCTGGGTGGTCCTGCATCAGTGCCGGCTCAGCCCAGCTGGCTCAGCAGCTAGCCCGCCCACAGTGTGACTGGAGAGAGTGGAGAGAGTGGGCGCTGGCCCAGGGACCAGCCTGTTGGCACAAGTGTCATGGAGTTGCAAATGCTAGGGAAGAGGCCTGCTTGGACTAAGAGGCAATTTGTTGTTTATCTGGAACTCAGCTATAACTCGGCATCCTGTTTTTACTCACCGAATCTGGCTACCTTAAGGGCGAGCCTGCAGAACAGTGGGGGGGCTCCTAGCAGAGGACTTTTTAGCTTCTGCCCAGTAAAGTGGGGGGCCCTTGTAGGCTTTGAAACCTTCACCTGGCTTATTCTCCTAGCAATGATGCTCGTGCAGGTTTTCAGACATTCAAGGTTTCCGTCTTCCTTCCCTCTACAAGTTCAAGTGTCAGCTGCCTGTCTCCTGAGGGTCTTTACCCAACCAGCAATTGCTTCTGAGCTTTACGAGTAAGAGTGATGTGTGAGCCAGGCTTGTAGCTCAGCAATTGGTTGTGGAGACACTTCCTCCTGATCAGGCCCTGCACGTCATCTCAGCCCCAGCCCACACCCCACCGGTTCCAACCATCCCTCCCCCAGCCCTTCCCAACCCCCCAGGCCCATCCCCTGGCACCCTGTCCTTCCTCTGCTGTGATGCTTATTCTCTGGTTGCAACATGCTTGGGCTTTGTGGGACCCTGGCCAGGGAACCCTCTCCCAAAACACAAACACACACACACACACACACACACACACACACGAGTCCCCATTTCAGAGAATGCACACACCCGCCCACCCCATGCCCATTCACAGATCCCATGTTTCCTGGTCACTTCACTATCCCCCTGTAAGTGCCCTGAGGTCCTATTCCCCACAGAGCAGTGCTCAGAACAAAGTATTTATCAGTAAGTCATCAGTAAAGATAAAAATAATCAACAACATTTATCAAGAAAGATAAAGCTGTATGAAAATGCTTTTCAAATGCTGTTTGAATGAATGATTCAGCACAAATGACCTTGTGCCCCAAATTTTGCCCTCTGAGTTGGAGTCACTCTGAATGCACCCCTCAGGGTCCCCTCTGAAGCCACCCAAAACAGGCTACCTAAGCCCACATCCTGCTGTTCCAACCCACTCAATGCAGGTTAACTTGGGGTTTCTGGACCATCTTCCAATATGGATGGATCTGTCTACCCCAGGAAGGTTCTCATCTTGGGCTCTCAAATGCCTCACCCACAGCCAGGACACAGCCCGTGTGCCAGGAGCCCCCAGGATGCCCGCCCCAGGTGTCCTCAGGGTGGGGAGACTGAACCTCCAGGCCTCACCTCACCAGGGACACACACGTCACCTTCCCACGGGGCCCTGGCTGCAGGCCATCAGCTGGGCTGACGCTCTGAGCACTCTCTGCTTTCAGAAACCTCGCATCCACGCTCCCATTCTGAGCTGCGCTGGTCAGTGTTGAACAGCCGGCACCCGGCTGGGAGGAAATGCACCCGTCATTGCACATACATGCGTTTACTACAAATAAAGGCTTGGGTACGACCCAGCTCAGCGAAAAATGGCAGTTTGTGTCATTGAAGAGTGAGCGCAGTTCTGATACACGCGCTGACTGGCAGCTGCCTCTTTGTTAATGAACAGGGATGGTGAGACAGTGGAGATGCTTATTCAGACTTTTTTTTTTTTTTTTTTGCTGTATTGGACAACAGTATTTGAATACTGAAAGAATATTTCCTTAAATTTTTGTGTGTGGGATTCACAATGTAATGACTAGAAACACAACTCACTTTCAAGTTTCATCTGCACTAACATTCCCTCCATCACTCTCTTAAATCTAGAAAATCAACAGAAGGATGCAGCCAGTCCTGACTAGGAGCGTTTTGCCCATTTCCATGGTGTAAATACCTCTGTGGCTGACTTCTGGCTGCCAGTGTGACCTCCCTGTCATGTGGCGTTTCCACCACAGAGACCCCAGTGATGTGAGCCACCTTAGAAGCACAGGTAACAGTCAAGTGTAGTAAAATAATTAGGAAGTGGTAAGGCCTGAGTATAGATTAGCTTTGTCTCTGATACATTTATTTAATTATAAGTTTGTTGAATTAAATTACTAACGATGGCTATTTAACAAGCGGTTCGCAAAATTCCTAAGCACTGAATCTTCAGCTCTCACGAGCTGGTCCCAGCTGCCTCCAACCTTCCAGGGAATGCACCTCCTGTCCGCCTCTTCCCCCTGCAGAAGCTGGTTGGACAGGCGGGTCTTAGGTCCCTGTCTTACAGATCAAGGCAGTCGCAGGTGGGGGCCTGAGCACAAGCGGCTCTGACACCCGCCCGGAGGTTTCAGACCTGTACCAGTCGCATGAGCTGGGCCGAGGTGAGCGAGGTGTGTTGGGGGGTTTATCGCTGTACCGGAAATCAGTGCACATACTGCTCTCCGCCTGGGGCGGCCTCCAGACCTCGAGGCCCAGCGTGGAGAATCCACCAGAACAAAGTTATGACAGGAAGCCTTCCCAACATAACACAGTGGCAGGTAGTCCTTGGCCAGGATGCCATGGTAGCACAAAAAAATTGAAGATCCAGCCACCTGTCTCTAAAGGAGGGGTCAAGTCTCCGTGACCCAAACGTTAACCTCAAGACTCAAGGTCTTGGCTTCTCCCAGCTCGAGAGAGCCCTAGGGGTTTGTGCGAGGAAGACCTGGAGCTGGAGTCCTCGTTCAGACCTACACCCACTCCTTCACTCACTCACTGTGCCTCTCACTGGCTAAACAGCTAGGGAGTCCGCCAGGAGCCTGGCACTGCCGGGTGCTGGGGACCCACAGGTGAGAGAGGTGGGGATGCTGTCCTCTGTCCTCACGTCTGTCTCTCCTGCTGGGACAAAGGCTCCCAGACAGCAAGAGTGTTGGTTCTTGCGCAACCTATAGTAGGTGTCCAGTATATACCCATCAGCAGTGGAGTTTCCAGCCTGGCTGTGGGTAGGAAATGGCTGTATAAATGGATAGTTATCCTGGGCCAAGGAAAGCTTCATGGACAGCTGAGCTGGGCGCCAAAGGACCGGCAGTAGCTAGACAGCTAAGAGTGGCAGGCAGAAGGCACAGCCTGGGGGAGCCGTGAAGGGGAGAGAGGGAGCATTGCCGGGTAAGTATCAGTTTCTGATCGCTGCTGTAACAAATCACCACAGATTCAGTGGCTTCAAACAATGTACCTTTACTACTCTCTCCTACTTCTGGAGGTCAGAAGTCTACTATCAGTCTCCCAGGGTATTTTGGACTGAATTGTGTCCCCCGAGAACTTCATACATGAAAGCCCTAATCTCCACTGTGACTGTATTTGGAGAAAGGGCCTTTCAGGAGGTAATTAAGGTTAAGTGAGGTCACAGGTGTGGGGCACTGATCCAATAGGACTGCTGTGCTTGTAAGAAGAGGAGGAGACGCCAAAGGGAACACACACACGCACAAGCACAGAGAAAATGTCACGTGCAAAAGCAGTGAAAAGGCTGCTGGCTGCAAGCTAGGAAGAGAGACCTCATCAAAAACTGAACTTTCTGGCACCTTGGCCTTGGACTTCCAGCCTAGGACTTGTGAGAAATAAATTTCTGCTGTTTGAGTCTCCCAGTCTGTGGTATTTGGTTCCGGTGGGCCAAGCAAATGAATACTCGGGGCTAAGGTCAAGGTGTCAGGATAGCTGTGTTGCTTTTGGGGCTCCATAGGAGAACCCGTGGCCTTGCCTTGGCAGCTTCTGGAGCCCACTGCGCTCCTGGGCTCTGGCTCTTGTTCCAGTCACTCCGGCCTCTATGCCCAGGGGCACAGCTCCTTCTCTGACTTGGACTCTCCTGCATCCCTCTCCTCGGATGTTTGACATCACATGTGATAATCCCAAGTCTTTAACTCTGATCACATCTTCAAAATCCTTTTTTGCCACGCAAGGCCACATAGTAGCAGGCTCTGAAAATGTGGACATCTTCCGAGGGCCATTATTCTGCCTACCACACTGAGCTCAGCCAAAGAGAAGCTTGTGTGCATGAATGTGGAAGTGTGCTGGGACTTGGGGGGCCCTGAGGCTGCAGAAAGAATCTGGGGTCAAGACCTGGTGTACCAGGCCTAGTTTTTAAAAATCAACTTGAACTGGTTCCTCCTGAGGATGCCCGAGCCGTTTCCAGCTGGGCAGAGCAGCAGCAATAACCCCTGCAGGTTTGTCTCTCGTTTGGTGCCAGGAACCCAACTCCTACTAGCGTAAGGGAACAGGGGAAACCTATTCGTTTTTATCTGAAAGCTTCACACATGGGCTAGCTTCAGCTTCAGGTACATCAAGACCTAGGAGTTCAAATGGCATCATCCGGCTACCATCTTTCTCACATCTCTAAGGCAGTCTTCTCTATGAGCAGGGAATGAGGGTCATCGGACACTCGAAGCCTTCCAACCTTCCATCTCAGCAGCCCCCAGAAAAGAGAGCAGTGCCCAACCCCTCCAGCAAAAAAAAAAAGAAGAAGAAAAAGTTTTTTAAGTACGTGAGAGGGTGCTGATTGGCCAGCTGAGGTCATGTGCTTATTTCTAAGCCAATTGCTGCAGTCAGAGACATGGGAGTGTACCCTGATTGGCAGGTTCTGAGTCATGGCCCCACCCCAAGAAGAGAAGGCCTGGGTCTTGGAAATGCTGGGGACACAAGAGTGTTGCTTCTAGAAGAGGCTGGGGTGCTGGTCCTACAAAAACAGCGTGGCTCTTGGTAGGGGTGGCCTTGTTGGGGTCCATCCCAGCTTTAGCTGCACAGTTAACCCGCCAGGGGACCCCCAGTGTCTGAGGAAGCCTTGAGTGGACCTTTTCGTCCCCCGAATCAGAAGAGTCCTACCATCACATGGAGGGTAGTTCAGCTCTTCCCCTGGGCAAGAGGCCACCTTGTGGGTTCAGCCATCAGTGTCCGGGGCGTCTTGGTGTCTGAGGCCTCCCTCATACTGTTTATCATTTAATATTGTTTAACAGTAATGTCAGAGGTACAATCTCAACCTAAATTCATGTCTAAGGGATTAGAGGAAGTGTTGCAAAGAAGGTTCCCTTAAATGCTGACACACCCGCCTAGACGCAAGGCTGTGTCCCACGAAGCATCGCTCCCTCCCCCAGCAGGGCCAAAGGCCTGAGAAGCTAGAGACACATCGCCCCAGGTCTGGGCTGGGAGTAGAGCGACCGGATGACATATATGTCCTTTGAAAACAAAGCCCATATTCTGCATCCAGCAGGTGCTTAGCAGATGCTTTTTGATGGACTTCGGCTGTTAGAGAATGGAACCAAAGTAATTCTCATCCTCGAAAAATAAACACGTGACCGTATCCTGTGCACCTCCCCTGGGGGCTTGGGAAAGAGCAGCTACTCCACAGAAATACTCTGAAGGGTCTGCCTTGGGCCAGTCCTGCGCCAGGCACTGGAGGGCAGTGCAGAGGGCGGTTCCTGGGCGCCTCATCCCACCCCCCACGCCTGCTCTGGTCCTGGCCCAGTCTCCCCACCCTGTCCTCAGCCTGACCCAGCAAGCAGGGCTTGGCCAGCCTGACCTGTTTTGCCTTCTAAGTGGAGACAGGCTGCTGCAAAGGAAAGTCAGCTCAGGGCAGAACCCGGTGACTCTGGGTTCATGTTCACATCTGACCAAGAAGAAACAGCTGTGGTTATCAGAAAGCTGCTGAGAGCCCGGGGGTGGTTGTCAGGTGCCCCCCCCCTCCCATAACCTGGGAAGGAGGAGGGGGTGGAGGAGGGGGAGGGAGAATAGAGAAGTTCTGAATCACAGGATCTTATTCATGGGGCAGATGGGGCCTCAGAATGGGACATCGTGGGGGTGGGGGAGGCAGTCCTATGCTGAGGGTAGGCTGTGCGGACGCCTCCTTCGCCACCCCCACCTGCGTCCTCCCCCCGCCACCCCCCACAGCACATGGCATTTCCTAGGAAGAGGAAGAAGGCAGTGCTGCCTCTCAGATCAAGGGTGTGAGGACAGGGTCCTGGGCCCAGCAGGGGTGAGCTGACCTAGGCCATGGGGTTAAATTAGTCACCAGTGCTGTGGAGCCACCTGAATCTTGCTAGCAGATTCCCAGGGGCCCAGGGAAGTGGCCTTGGCAGAGCCGTGGGGCAAATGTCAGCACCACCTGAGCAGGGTGAGGCAGGGTAGGGCTTGGCCCCACAAACCTGCTGCCGACTGGGCCACCCAGCGGCACCGAGCTGGAAACCCCCACCTGTGGCCAACAGCTGCTCAAACCACTTGAAAAGACAAAGTCGCCCCCTGGTTAGAAGGTTCAGACTTCAGAAAGGTCAGGATTAACTGGCAAATGGGTGGCATAGAGGTCCCCAGAAAGGCGTAGAGGAGGGCTGGTCAGCCAGCTGTCCAAGGGGCGGCTCCAGGTTGAGGCGGGTGGGCCCACCCCCTGGCTGGGGTCTGAGCAGAGAGCGGATCTCACCCGAAGAGCCTGGGCCAGTGCCCTAACTCTCCCCCCAGCTGCAGGCAATTTCCAGGGAACTGGGACCTCCGAGCCCAGAGAACGCCTCCAACATTCCTTGGGCTTTTTCTTCCCCAGTCAACTGAGTGTCTATTTATAGATGTGGAAATATGCGTGGAGAAAGGACTGGAAGGAAACACACGAAATGTTAACATGTTTTTCTTCTTTTCCTTATTGGTATTGCCTTACAAAAAAATAAATATGACTCTCAAGATAAGGAAAAAGATATTTTTAAAGTATAATTAATCATGATAGAAGTATTCATGCTTGTTATAAAAGGAGAAGAGAAGTTTGAAATCACCCACGGTACATCTTGCGATGTTTTCTCTTGCTGTTTCCCTCGTGCGGACATTTTGGTCGGAGGGTGGTTGTTTGTTGAAAATCATTTCACATCGTGACAAAGCTTTTCTGTGACCACCAAGTCATCACAGGGTTACATCTTTTAAAATGTCAATCAGGTATTTACGTGGTGGGTAACACCGCTGCTCATCTAACCATGCTCCCATTTTAGCACATGTGGGGAGCTCCCAACTCTTCACTGTTGTAAACAACACTGGCGTGAACACCCTCGTGCAGAGGAAGTCTTGCTGTTTTTGAGATCACTGTCTCCAGGCACATTGTCACATTTCCAGAGATGGGATTACTGTGTGAAAGGTGCACACACACACGAAGCAACAGAGTGAACTTGAACCCAAGTTAGTCTCACTCCCCAATCCCCATCTTTAATCCTAACAAAAGGTATTGAAGGGAAAATGGGACAGAGGCCTTGCTGGGAGCAGGGAGGGGTTGAGGTCTCTCCTGCCGCCCACGTCCCCTCCCCCACCCGTGTGGTTTTCACTGTTTGCTGGTGTGTCATCTGTGAGCCAGACCCTGGCCTCATGCATGGGATGCTGAGGAGGGACACAAGAATTGAAAGCCTCCCCGGTGTCACTGCGGAGCTAAGGTCTGTGCGAAGGAGCAGCTGCGACACAGGAAAAAACCCTGCACCACGGGGTGGGACGTCTTCTCAGAGGTAAAGCTCTGTCCTCAAAGCTGGGCAGGGTGCCGCTGGCAGGGAGGAGGAAGGCACGTCCCGGGGCGGGTTAGGGTTAGGGCCGGGTGGAGGAGCCCAGGAGCTGGAAAGCAGGCGGTGCCCAGGTGCCGGTGGATGGAGTCCAGTCCAGGGGGCATGCGCTTCACTGGCCTCAGGTTGCCCCACCTGTCTGCCACCCCACCCTTCCCAGCCTGTCTTGGCCACGGCCTCCCCCTGCTCCCTCCCAGGTTCCCATTTCTCTGTGGCCACCAGTGTTGGAAATGCATGAGAAATAGAGGCGGGAGGAACCAGGTGACCTGAGCCAAGTGCCTTTATTTGATGCTGCTTTTACAGGTGGGCTGAGTCAGGCTGAGTTGTTGATCGACTGCAGCCCAGGGCAGAAAAAGTGAGGCTTTTGTGGGGGGTAGGAGAGGGGTTAGTCTCTTGTTCTTCCGGGGGTGCCTCAGAGTTCCAGGATATGAGCTGGGACAATGGATCAGGTAAAGGCCGCTCTGCTCCCAGGTACAGGAGGGTCAGTGTGACCACCGGCCAGAGCCGCTGGGGCCGCTGAGGCCAGATGTCTATCGTTGCTGGTAGGAGAGAGTTTGGATTAAGCCGCGGGCTATCAAGTGAGTCGGGAGAGCTGAGTCACGGGCAGTCCGGCGGGTCGGGAAACTGGCCCGACGGGGTCAGGAACAGCCTGGGGAGCTGGGAGCTGGCCTGACCCTTTCCACTGTGGCATCCTCTCCAAGCCACAGCCAGAGTCTCTCGGGGCCAACCTGTCCTGGGCGGCCAGGCCCAGAACAGAGAGGCAGTGGGCTCCCCGGAGCAGCATCCCACAGGCACACTTGCCCCTGCCCCGACACAGCACACTGACATGCCGCCCACACACCCCTGCCCTCTCACGTTCACACTGGCATGCTCACACCCCCTTGCACACACACTCATACCCACTGCATGCTCCCACTTAGCCTGCCTCCCTCCCTCGGGGTTGAGAACACGGTGCTGTTGCTGACCCACAGGAGGCGCAGAAACTCTGTCTGGCCAGGAGAAGCTGGCTGGTGAAGGGCTAGGGGCCTCGTCAGTGGGGTAGCCGCTGCCCAGGGTCACATGGGAGGTTCCCCGGCGACCCCTGCCCCCAGCAGCAGCAGCCCCTGCCTCTGTCCTGCTCCCCACCCCAGAGACAGGGTGACATACTGGTTAAGAGGAATGATCCTGGCCCAAGTCCTGGTTCCACCACTTGTAACTTCCTATGAGATGGGACTCTGAGTCTCAGTTTCCCCATCTGCAGGTGTAGCACCCCCCTTACAGGAAGGGTGGGTGATTCTATGACACCATGAACCTCAGTGCTGTGCAAGTCAGACAGGCTGCAAACGCTGGGTAGCCTGAGAGCTGACGCAGCATTGTTATCAGAACACCTAGTCTACCCACCAGGACGCCTCGGGGCCCCAGGGGAGGAGCGACCCGCAGCAGCTCTCTGCGTCCTGCAGACAGACACCCAAGCCCAAAGCCAGCGAGCCCAGGCCCCGCCCAGCTTCCTGCCACACCCGGACAGTGGCATCACAGCCACTGAAAAGCAGACACTCATCCCCAAACTGGGGCAGCTCAGCCCTCCCCTCCTGGGACTCCTCGGGGGCCCCCACCTAACAGCTCTGGTCATGAGTGTCCAAAACCATTTGAGGGCTCCCCTCTGCTCTCTTTTTCATTGCTCTATTTACTCTGGCGCTTGTCCCCTCTCCTCCCGAGGGTGCACGCTTCCCCCTCCCCCTTTCTGGACCACTTTCCTCCTTACAGCCATCCCCTCCTCTGTCTCCTCTGTCCCCCTCCTGTCCCCCTCCTTCATGCGGGTCAGCGAGGGCACGGTGTTCTGAGACGCAGCCAGGGAGGATGGAGGGCGAGTGGGAAGGTGTGGTCTATGAGTCAATGTTCCTGTGACCCCCTGCCACCCCCTGCCAGTCCACCAGCACCTCCATCCACACCCACCAATCAGACCAAGCTGGCGTTCCTGGAAGCCAGCTAAACTGTCAACCAAAGAGGGCCCTTTCCTTGGGGCAGTCTCCACAGACCGGGGCTGCAGTGTAGAAGGGGCACTTCCAACGGGAGCTTCAAGAGACCACGGCCGAGCATGACCAGAGCGAACTGGGCACAAGGAGCCACCCCCTGTGCCCACCCTGCCCAGAGACCCAAATGCCCGGGAGTCTCTGCTTGGCTCTGCACACCCTCCATCTGGGGCCGTGCGGCCATCCGAGGGGCGCATGTGGGGGCAGGCTGGCTGAGGTCCCCTGCCCACCTCAGGATAACACGCCTGCCACACTTATTATGAATTTGGTGCCACCAAGTGAGAAAGACAAATGCAGTTCTCTCTGTTTCACGTTCTGCACAGACATGATACCAGGCTGGCGACCGGAGTCTGAGGCCCAGCCAGGGCTCTTCCTCCATGTGTGACCTGGGCAGGTTGCTTAACCTCTCTGAGTACCAACGTCCTCCTCTGTGTAATGGCCATTATCAGAGAGCTTACCTCTAGGATTGTGCAAATTAAACAAGCTCCCACTTACAAAGCCAGGCACGGCGTGGGTACTCAAATGGTCTCATAGGAAAGAAGTAGCAGTAGCTGCTATTGTTAATATTATTTCTCCGCTCCACTTGCAACCAGTTTGGCAGTGCAGGAGATGAGGTGTTGGACCAGGTGCACCCCTCAGCAGTCTGGGGGCCTTGGCGCCCCCCCCCCAGTTGGGGCTGAATCATGGGCCCCGAGCGAGAGGCCCGACATGGGCTTTCCCCTTCTTTGCAATCTGGAGCCTGCCCGCCCCGCACCCCGGAGTCAGAGAGGAAGAATGGATTCACGGAGAGTTTGTTCCAGCTCCTTCTCGAAGGAGCACAGGGGAAGATCGGCTGGGCTGCCCTGTTCACTTTTGTCAGCATCACTGCTCGGCAGCGCTGCCTCCTTTGGATGAAGCGGAACAGTAACTGCAGCTGGTTTCCAGAGCGCCGGGGCACTGGGGCCAACTTCAGCTTGGGAAGATTCTGTTCCACTTCCAAGAGAGGCATCTCCTTCCTTCCTTCTTCCCTTCTTTTTTTCTTCCCTTCCTCCTTTTCCAAGTCCCAGGGGGTAAGTGGGTGGGTGGCGAAAAATCAGGGCACAGGTCAAAGCAGGAACCAATGAAACAAGTTCTCCTGGGGAGACTCATTCTGTTACCAAAAGAGGGGAAGCAGAAGCCAGCCAGACAGACAGACGCGACACAGGAACCCCACTCTGTGGGACGCAGAGCTGGGGTCTAGTTTAGGTTTCAGAAAGGGCTCTTCCTGAGTTTTCCCCCACCCTGAGCTCCCAAAGGGCCACTGACCAGGCCAGGGCTGAACCCACAGCCAATATGCAGTCTTCGGGGAGAAGGGCCCAGCCTCCAGCCTTCGGGTCAGTCTCCCCGCCCCGACGGCCAGTCACATTCTGTGGAAAGCGAAGGCGCTTCCTGAGCCTGCCGCCTTCTGAGAAGCCATTCCAGCAACCTAGACCCACGATTTTCAGCTTGTTCAGCTTTTTTGTAAAACAACCCTTTCAAAGCAGTTCAGAAATGGGGGCTGTGGCTTGATTTGAGGTTAAACAAATAAGTGCCATTTACCCACCAACACTCTAGGAATGAAAGATTTCTTCAGGCAAATTCCCAAGCTGCGTGCTCCAGAAATACCGCTGCCCCAAATTGCTGGGTTCCAGGCCAGCGTTCTCCATTTCTGAAGGTATCTGGGTTGCTTTCGGCTGGGCTCTGCACGGAGCGCTAGGACTAGCGGGGAGTCTGCCGGGAACTCCGCCTCCTCGCTGGGGCGAGTCAGCCTCACGCCCCACGCCCCCGGGACCCGGGGAGTCCCTGGGCCATTTCTTGGCCAGCTGGGAAATGGCTCCTCTCCATCCTCGGGAGCCTGGGCCAGGCTGCTGGCTGCTTGAGGCAGGCCGCTTCTCTTCCATGTTTTGAGGGTAGGCAAAGATGAGGAAAAAGTAGGGGGAAAACCCACATTCTCAAACAAATGAAACTCCACGCCCCCAGACAGAAAGCTGAGCTGCTCAGATTGTAGGAGGCGAGAGCCGCTCAGCCGAGGAGTGTTCCTTCCTCTTCTGTCTAAGAGACCTCGGTCCTGGTGCCCAAGCTGGAAATCTGGACCAGGAGTCGTCGGATCTCCCTCCTCTCGCAGACATCCGGGGACAGAAACCGCCAGCTCACCAAATATGCCATTTGCTCCCCTACATGTCCCAGCTGTGCTGTGTGCCCTGTTTTAGCCAATGAAATCGAACACAAGCGAGGCATGTCATTGCCAGGCAGAGGCAGTGAAAAGCCCATTCCTGAGCCTCCCTCGGGCCCCTGTGACTATGGAGGGGCTGCCGATGGTGCGGCCACCATGGGGAGCTTCTGCCTGCCTGGGTCCCTGAGTGAGTCTGTGGAACAGGGCTGCCCACCAGCTGGCTGGGTCCAACAGCACGGGGGGGGGGGGGGGGGGGAATAAACTCTTCCTGTGTTCAGGCACCAAGACCCAGGACTGATGGTTACTGCAGCATTACGTGGCCTGCCCTGACTGAGTCAAGCTCCTGGAACACTCTGGATACTTCGCCATGTCGTTTACAGAGACATCAGTGTGTAGAGAAGGTGGCACATGACACCCACACCCCCTCTGGCCATCAGCCTTCAGCCAAAGGAATGCTTATGCGTGAACAGCCAGGGGTCCCATGGTTCCCCGTCTCACCAAAGATTTCAGGAACTTCTCCGAGCCTTGGGCCTGGGTCTCTGCCTTCCTTTGACTCTCTTGCCAGCACTCGGTTGACCACTGCCGTGAGGATGGTCCTTTCTCACATTCTAAGGCATTGAACAGGCCATGGAGCTAGTGAGATAGGCCTCGTTCCTATTTTACAGACAAGAGCATTGAAGCTCAGACAGATTTAATGTCCTGCCAAGATCACACAGGTGACTACAGGACTTGAACCTGGGGCTTGTGTCTCTTGACACGATATCAGTATTTCTCAAAATGTAGTTCACAGACTCTGGGGGGGGGGGGGCCCTGGCATCTGCATTTGCAAAGCTTCTCGGACAATAGCTGTGCTCACCAGAATGCTCGCACCATGCGAGACCGCCTCTTCCATCAGACAGAGCCAGAGCCGGGGGGGGGGGACCGCCTCCCCATCGAAATCGATAATGTGTGTCTCCCTGGCCTGACTGTTCTGTCAAACTCACCCAGAGTACCATTTCTTTGGGATAAAACAGAATAGCCCCAGAAACACCTGAAATCTTCTCATGAAGTGTCTTAGGTTATTCTCAGGAAAAACAATTGCCTGTAAGAAGCCGCTCTGCAAAGCAAGTTTCTGCAGGAAACCGTGAGTCAAAACCTGGATCCAAAAGTGCATATCCAACTGGAAGGTGCAGGAGGAGGCCGAGCATCCTGGGGTCAAGGTCGGGGTTGGGGTGGGGGGTGGACTCTGAGAAAAAGAAAAAGTGCAGCTGGGGGAGCTGGTTCAGACCTCACACAAGAAAGAGTGAGAAAACTGAGAAAAGTCTCAACCTCACCACTTGCTACCTGTGTGAACTTGGAAAAGTTACTCCGTGTCTCTGAACTTGAGTTCTCTCGCCTGTGAAATGGATTTAATAGCAATGTACCTGTAGTTAGGTTGTCGTAAGATCCAAACACATTTGTGCCTCTAACAGGTAACATTTATCAGTCCCTTACCACAGGCGGGCAGCTGTTCTAAGTGCTATATATATATTACTCATTTAATCATTGCAACCACCCTATGATGTGGTTATCATTTTACCCGTTTTATAAATGAGGAAACAGAGGCACAGACAGGTAAAGTAACGTACCCCAGGCTGCAAAGCTTCAAAGCGACACAGCCGACACTTGTCAGTCGGACTTCAGAGACAATGACTCCAATGGCTATGTTTCGCTGTGGATGCCTCATCTCATAGGGAGGGGTCAGGCTGGACGAGGGCTGCAAGGGAGCCTGTCGAAGGCTGGGGCTCAGAGCAGGGGTCCCTGTTGCCCAGGTCCAAGTGCAGACTGAACAGTGGCCATAGTTATTAACACCATGGCTGAGCTAAGGGGTGAGGGAGCACTCTGCCCATCTCCCCCCACACCCCCATCTCCCTGGCACCCAGAGAAAGACACTGGGTGCTGCCTCCCAGAGACCCTGGGATAGGCCTAGCCTCCCTCCCCATGATGGGCACCAATGCACATGCCAACTCTCTTGCTCCACTGCCCCACCAGACAGTTGTCCTGGGATCAGGGCTTTGGCTGTTTTGTCTTGTCTGCTTTTTTACACCTCTCCTTAAATAAACAACAGTGTTGCAAGAAGAAAAGGAAACCAGCACTTGCTGAGCAGGTACTATGGGTAAGACTCCATATCAAACAAACTCACGTGTGTCATTGGGCCCTGACGACTTTGTCAGAAAGAAACAGATATTATTCTCCCCGTTTCACAGATAAGGAAACCAGACCCAGAGAGGTTAAATTACTTGCAGCAAATCAGTAGCACGATGCCACTTCAAACCCTCATCTGTTTGAATCCAAAGGCCCTTGTGAGGAGCAATGGCCAGCCAGGGCTTTGAGATCCAGCCCCCAAAGTGGAAGCTTCCGGCCCTTCATTCATTCCTTCATGGTTGAGTGTTTCTGAGTGGCTGCCCTAGGCCAGGTGCTGAGTGAGGGACTGTGGCAACCTGGCCTCAGCTTCCTTCTACTCAGCAAGGATAGAGGTCTGTATTAATAATATATTTGGAGAGGTTTCTAGCATCTCCGGGTTCTTTGAGGGCTGCCCTCAGCCCAAGGGCTGCTTGTCCAGGATGGGGGGAACAGCCTCCTCCGGGGAGAATCCAAGCTCCGGTGTTTCAGGAAATGTCTGACCTGCCCGGCTTCCATGTGGCTGATCAGTTAGAGCTGAGGAAGGGGGGCCTCGAGGGGAGGTTTCCCGTCAGCCCAGCTTTTGTCTCTCACATGAGCCCGAGACAGACAAACCACAACCACAGACTCGACCAGCTGTGGAAGCACCGAACAGGAAACCCAGAACATCTGGTGCTCCACTTCCTCTGCAGGCCGTGCGAGTCCGGGTGTGTGTGTGTGTGTGTGCGTCCGCCGGTGCGCACGTCTGTTTTCTCTCCCGCTGCTGTTCCGTGGGACGAGCGTGCAGACAGGGTTGGAAACCACAGGCCTTGTGGCGACAGAGCAGCCAGACACCCGCTCCCCAGTCCTCGCAGGGCCTCAGCCTCCTCAGACAGTGACCCAGGAGCTGACCCCGTCTCACGGGCAGCCCTCCGACACCCAGTTCATATTTAGCTTCAAGTCACCACGCACTTGAAGAAAGGGATTTTTTTTCTCCTTTTGAATTTGGGTGGTTTTAGAGGAGGTTGTTTGGGGATGAGTGGGAGGGCTCTGCTTAAATATAACGTGGCCTTGGCACACAGACCCACAAAAAGCAGTGTCCGGATGAAAGCTGTTTTTAAAACAATTTAAAGAGGATCTGCTGATGATCTCTGAGGCTGTGTGTTGGTCAGAGGACTGTATTCCCACTCGTGGCTTTACCCTGTATAGGGCCCAGGACAGACAAGGACTGAGAAGAAAAAAAATGTCAGGAAGGGGAAAGAAAAGGCTCCCTGAACCGTGGCATGAGGTTTAACTCTCACATCAGTCACCTTTAGGAGGTAGGCATTAATTCTGCCCATTTTTATGAATCATGAAATTGAGATGCAGAGGGTTCATAATTCACCCAAGGTCACTCAGTATGGAAAAGGTAGAGCCGGGGTTCAAAATCAAATCTGACTCCTAGAAGAATGCTAGATCCTAGAAGACGACACTTCATTTTTTCAATGAAGAGTAATAATCTAAATGGTGCCTAGCACACAGGTGTTTGATAGATATTTTTTGGATTAACAAAATGAGCCATCACTGATGGAGGAACTGTGATCATCATTGTACCCCCAGGTCTTGTACATTTCAGGACAATTAATTCATTTACCTGGAGGTCATTTACTAGCCAGGCGGACTGTTTGGATCCTGGCTAAACATGTGAATAAAGAGGAGAACCACAAGCAGTCAACATAAGTCTAGAGTCCTTACAAGTTAAAGTACTTGACTTAGAGAACTCAGGTCCTCAGCAGGAATCTGGTTACCTTCACTTTACAAATAGGGCAAAAAAGTTGGCTGCTGATCTTATAAGCATTGGTTGAGAAAGAAGATAATCGGATGGAGGAAATCTGCTGGCAACAGCAATTCGGGATCTCAGACGGCGTTTTCAGACTGGCAGGTGCATTATGGATGCAGCGAGGAATGGACCAGAGTAGGTAAGAGGCTAATGAGACAAAGTGAGTGAAGAGTCTGATTCTCGGACATCTGCCCTCAATGTTGCACCCAGAAAACCAGGTGGAACTGTACCACCTCCGATGTTGGCTCTGGCTAAGACCGAAGGCGCGACAGCGAAGGCTGGCAGGTAGTTGCGCACGCTCAGGACTTGGTATTTAAACGCCACACACGCGCCAACCTGAGGTGACACATGCGCAATGTCCAAGACCGTGCCCGTTTTCATACGTGCCCGCCCGAGGAGCCCTCTCTGCAGAGCCCTCTCGGCAGAGCCCTCTGTGCGGAGCCCAAGACCAAGCCAAAGCTGACATCACTCAAGCGCCGCCGGGCGTGACGTCATCCTAGTGCGCCTCCCCCGCGGTGCGGAAACCCGGAGCGGGACTGGCTAAGACCTTGTTGTGGGGACCAGGTGTCCGGCCCCGCCCCCGAGGCGGGATTGGAGGAGAGCTGGTCAGCTGACGCTGTGGAGGTTCCGGAAGCGCGCGAAAGCCCCTGTGGACTGCTCTCCGCGTGGGTCCCTCTGACATCCCGGACGTCCTTGTGCCGTCCTGGCTGGCGAATCCCAGAAACCCTCAAAGGTAGAGTCTGAGCCCAAAACTCAATTTGAGGGGTTTCTTGAACTAAGATACTAAATATTGAAAGTGCAACTTATCCAAGAAAAGGAAACTTTCAAGCTGTTTTCCTAGGTCGGATTCCTCGTAGGACAGGAGGCCCCAGTGAGACTTAAATGTATTGCTTCTCTGTGCAGAACCTTCCAAGGACTCCTCCCATGGGGTAAAACACAGTTTTATCATGGCCAGAAATGCCTTGCACCGCCAGCCTGCGGAAACCCACCGAGCCTCCCTTCTGAGTTTGACTCCCTCACCTCACTCCAGCCGTGTAAGCCCTTTGCCAGGCTTGTGCCTCTGGGACACTGAACTTGCTTTTACCCCTGCAAGGAACTTGTCCTCAAATATCCCCAGGGCGCCCTCCCTCCCCTCCTTCTAGGCTGGGCTCAAACTTTCCTTACTCAAAAAGGCCTTCTCTAACCTCTTGACTTCAAATTACAAATCTGACTCCCTGATCCCACGTTCCCATTGGGCTCCTGTGCATTTGTCACCTAATATACAGTGTAATCTATTTTTTTTTAATCTTGTTTGATGTCTTTTCTCCGAACAAAGGCAGCAGTTTAGTCTCTTTCATCATTGCTGTATCCCCAATGCCTGGATAGAAGCTGGCACCTGACAGGTGCCCAGTATCTGCTGAGTTAATGGATGTGTTTTAAAACTGGAGGGTTGTGCCAGTACTTTAGGGGTTCGGGTTCCAGTCCCCCTTTTGTCACTTAGCTGCTTTGTGACCTTTAGGAAGTTCTGAGCCTCGATTTCCTCATTTTTAGTATCAATGAAGTAATACTTCTGCCTTTCATTCAACAACATGAAACACCACCCCCTGTGACCAGCAAACACTGTGCTGGTTGCTGGAGACATAGAGAACCAAATGCTTGTGTTTCCTCACTCCCCCAAGGTCTGTATCCTGCAGAAGGGTTCCTGACAATAGCCATATAGTATCCAAATAAATGATTAAACACAAATTATGATAAGTGCGGTAGAGGACAAGCAATTAGTACCAAAGGGGAAAGGGTTGGGAAAGATCTCTCTTGAGGCGATAAAAAAAAATTAGTATCAGGGAGGGGGAAGGGAGGGAGAAAGAGAGGGAAAGAAACATCAACGTGAAAGAGACACAGGGATTGGTTACCTCTTGTAGGACTCCAGTGGGGGACCAGGCCAGCAACCTAGGCATGTGTCCTGACTGGGAATTGAACTAGCGTCCTTGAAGTTCACAAGATGACGCTCAATCCACTGAGCCACACCAGCCAGGGCAAGGCAATCATTTCATAATTCTATTAGTCAGCTTTTAGGCTGCCACAAAATATGGAACAGGTTAGGTGGCTTAAACAATAGAAATTTACTTTCTCAAGGTCCTGGAGGGAAGTCCAAGATCAAGGTGACTGCAAGTTTGGTTTCTCCTGAGGCCTCTCTCCTTGGCTTGCAGGTGGCCACCTTCTCACTAAGCTCTCACCTGGTCTTTCCTGTGTGCACTTTCACCTCTGGTATCTCTCTGGGTATAGTAATCTCTCGTAAGGACACCTGTCAGATTGGATGAGAAACCACACTAATAGCATCGTTCTAACAGAATTACCTCGTTAAAAGCACTGTCTTCAGCTGCAGTCACATTCTGAGGTACTGGGGGTTAGGACTTCAACATACGAATTGGGAAGTGGGGAGGGGGAAGCACAGTTCATCTCCTTGTATTAATTAAGATCCAAATGATGCATAGGACAGAGATATGGGACCAGGAGAACCTCTCAGGCAAAGGGAAGAATACATGTGGAAACCCTCTGACCAGACGGACTGACAAGTTGGAAGAAATGACAGGCCCATGTGGCCAGAGCTCAGAGTGAGGGGTCTTGGTAGGAGATTCCTTGGGCGTCTGGGGGAGCAGCCTGTGCAGGGCTGTGGCGGCCACCTAGGTCTGTTAGTGGTGTGATGAGTTGTCTCATGAAAAAATTACACCAACCATGGGTGGGTTGGGAGGAGGCCGCTCCCAGCCCCAGAGCCGTGATAGTGAGACTGCCCGGCAGACTGCATGTGAGTGTCTTACAGGTAGGGCTCAGCAGGGTGTTAGCTATGAGTACTTTTTAACTTTATTTATTTATTTTTAGAGAGGGGGGAGGGAGAGAAACATCAATGTGCGAGAGAAACATTGATCGGTTGCCTCACACGTACCCAGCCGGGGACCTGGCCCACGACCCAGGCATGTGCCCTGACCAGGAATGGAATGGGGGACCTTTTGGTTTACAGGACAATGCCCATCCCACAGAGCCATACCAGTCAGGGCGACTCTGGGTATTTTCAGTAATGCCCACGGCATACAGTCGATGGGAAGACTGAATGAAAAGGAGGCCAGAAAGGAATTTCACAAGCCGAAGTGGTGAGCTAATGCAGGAACTCAGTAAGGATGAGCATCCCAAGTCTGAATCTCTGCATTTGGGGGTGCTAGACAGAGTTTAAGTGGATGTGATTCGTGAATAAAACTGAAAGTTTTAGATGAAATTAGTGTAAATGAGAAAGGATGGAGATGGAGCCGTTGGACACTTACCCAAACTCCGTCTACTGGGAACTGAAACAGTAGAATCGATCTAGTGAGGAGGAGCGCTGGTCTTTATTTCTTTTCTTCAGGCCCAGCTAGGAGCTTCCCTTTGGGTTACCTTTGGGGAACTGATACACAGCAGGTATTCCTAAAAGATTTAGGATGAGGCGAGGTGGCCTCTCCCACCGGCTCTCAAGGAAGGGATGTGTTGGACAGCAGGCAGTTTTCACATTTCATTCACAGAATTCAGGGTCAGGCAGTGGAAGCTGGGGTGACCTCCCACTCACATGCAGCCTGAGTGGTGACTGCCCTTCGATGACTGAATGCAGCAAAGACTCATCGCCCCTTCTCATTGGAAGGAACCGAGGTGAACATTCCACCCCAGTGGCTGACAAATGACGACTGTCCTCTGACACCCCGGACAGAGGGCCAGGGTGCATCTGCCAGTGATTGGGAATGTACAAGGCACCCGTTTTAATTTGGGACAGAATTGGTTGTTAGAATTTGCTTTGTACTATTAGGCCACATCTATCTCTTGTAAGTCCTGGCCTTCCCAATCCCTCCTCTTTACGGCATCGAGTCCTTGACAATGGCTGTAGGGCACCCTTCTGAGGCCTCCAGGTCTCCTGCTCCGGAGTGAACACCCAACTCCAAAAGTGTTATTTTCTTAACAGTGCCTTTGTGAATATCCTTGTACATAAACCTTTGCATGCTTGTCTTTGGATACATTTCTATGAATTAAACTGCTGGGATAAATGGTACATTTTAATAGCTTTTGCTATATATTTCCAGATTACCCTCCAGAAAGGGAAATTTTGTTTACACGCCCACAGTGGTTTACAAGAGAGCCTATTTCCCCACGCCTTAGCCACCAAATGTGGAGAATTTTTATTCTTTTAATCACTGCCAATCTGATAGGGGAAAATAATTATCTCATGGTTGCTTTCATTTGCATTTCTTTGATTATGGGTGAGGTTGGACACATTTCCCAACTATATCCTATACTTTTGCAATCAGCTTTTGGAGCTGCATGCAGGACCTTACATGTATTCCAATTAAGTTTATCTCGTTGGAGTCCACCAGCCATTCTTTCCCGTTGAGATCATTTGGATCCCGGCTCTGTCATTCCAGCGTATTGGCCTTCCCTCCCAGTCTCGTGTTATTTGCACAGTTGATAAGCAGTTATCTTTGGCTTTATCCACGTTGTTGATAGAATGTTGAAGAGCGGAGGGCCAAGGACAGAACTGTTTGGCATGCCGTTAGAAAGCGCCTTGGGATGCCACTGTCTCATCTGCTGTTAACGTTGCACCTCACTATGCAGTGGGCGGAGCCTTGGCCTGGGAGCCAAGTGTGGATTCCGGCCTTGGCACTAACGAGCTTCGTGGCCTTGAGCAAGTGGTACTGCCTTTAACGTGCAGGTGCCGCATTCACTGCTTTGTTCGTAAGGATTTCGTGAGCAGCCCTCCCACTGTTGCCAAAAGGCATCGCACTGTGAAAAAGGAGGATTCAGCTGACTTATAATCTAGTCAAAGACATCCCTTTGAGAATCAATACTGACCTTAATAATCATCCTTTCTAAACACCGATCAATCGTTCATGTAGTTTTTGGCTCCAGAATTTGCCTATTATCCAAACTAAGTTCATTGGCCTTAAGTTCATCCAATTCATATATATATATTTTAATTAAGGACGTTTACCCCGATTCCCCACGATTCCTCAAAGTACCCTGAGACCCCAGTTGTGCTCGGTGCTCCCTGCTGACGCACATCAGTCCTGTCATCCTGGGTCAATGGGCTTTCGTACCACAAAGGGGTGAGTCTCTGGGCTTGCTCCTCTCAGCCCAGCACGGACCGAGGGCCTGGGGTGTCAGGAGGCAGGTTAGCGAACAGCTGCGGCAGCGCCGAAAGGAAGCAGGGCAGACGGCTCAGTTTGAGGGAAAAGGAGGTCTTTGTGAGGCCGGCCAGTGCCAGCTGCGCTCGTCCTCAGCTGAAGAAACAGTCCCAAAGGGCCTGTGACAAGAACGTCCAGTTGCTCATCTCCACGTGTAACAAAGGACATAGCGCCAACAGAGTCACCCTCGGATGGAACAGTGACGCAACGGCGCCTTTCTCTGAGTAACTTCACTAGTAAAACTCAGACAAGAGGTTCTGAGGAAGGAACACTGAGCATTAACTCCATGTGACAGATACACAGGAACTAAAAAAGAAATTAGGTGACTGATTTAAGTGACATTGTGAATCAGTCGTGACTGAGTCACCTGGCTTTTTGTCAGCATGCCCAGGATGTAGCTGCTGATTCACACCCCGTGAACACAGCACTGAATTGGGCACAGTGTGACCGTCCCCGCTCATGCAGGCCAGCGGTGGCCAGAGCAGCGGTCCTAAAGGCGGATGTTGGCCCTTCTCTGGGGCAGGCGCCGCCCTGCGTGGGTCGCATGAATTAACCCCGGATACGGCACGGCTGGTGCCCCTGTGGAACGGGTGCTGTTTTCACTTGTTTCAGAAGTGATGAGATCGAGGCACAGAAGAGACTGAGAGACCGGTCCCAGGTCACCCGTCTTGTCAGTGGTGGGGAGCTGGGGTTGGGACCCGGGACTCCGGCCTCACCACTTAGTTCTCCTGTCCTACAAGTCAGTGACGAGAAGAAAGGAACAGCCGTTGGGAAGTGCTTCTCCCAAAATGGTGACACTGCATTGTGAACAGTGGTCTCGGTGACTGTGGAGTAAATGAATGGGCTCCTTCATCCCCCAAGTGAAAAAGAAGGAGCAGCGAGCAAGGGGGAAAAGGGAAGTCAAGGGCAGGAATGACCCATGACCTTGGTGCGCAGCCTCTGGGTGGTGCTCTCGTGTGGCCTGTGCAAGCTGACAGTGAGTGACTGTGCCCACGAAGTGGAACACAAACACCAGGACCAAGATCACAGCTGAGCCCGGATCATGAGACAGACCCTGCTCTCCAGCCCCATCTCCCAATAACAGGATTCCAAAGCCAAGTGCGGTAACTGCTGGCACACGGCGCGCTCCAGGCCCGGCCAGGACTGAGCGCCAGTCAACGGGTTCCCAATGTTGTCTTCCAGTTGCTAGACTACGCTGCTTTCCAGTACATTATCTGGAGTATGAAAACTAAAATGTAAGTAAAGCATTTTCATACAAATAATTTCAACCGCAACAAGGCAATTGGCTTCTGATTGAGTTGGCAAGGAAAGGTAATGAACTCACTCCGATTGACATATTTAGAGTTTCTCTTGCCAAATCCAATTGGCAGCTGCATAATTATGGAAACGTCCATGTTATTTCCACTCCACCAGGGCTAGGCCTGCTGGTATCTGATTCAATGTTTACTTCATGAATGAGGTCAGTTCCCAGCACAGCTGGGGTTTCAGTGAAGGAATCTGAGCTGCTGGTCAGCACACAGGGTTCCCACTCGAATCTGACCAGGGTCGTCGGACTCCCAGGGCAGCCCTCTCACCGTCGCCCAGGTGAGCCACGGCCTCTGGCACTCCCTGGGGCCCCTGCGCACCCCTCCCTGCAGAGGTGGAGGGAGGCCAGGCTGCAGCCTTGCGTGGTGAGGCCACATCCAAGCTTCCCACGGCCCAACAGCACTCACTCCCCAGCCTGCCCCCTGCTCTTGCAACACCTCACCCCTTAGCAGCTTCAGAACTGCCAGGAAATGGGGTAGGTTGGTTTGTTTTTGTTAAATTATTTATTCCAGGATGGCTCCACTCGTGTGGTGAGAGAATGACTCAGGGTGCCTTGGAAGCCACCTCCGAAGGTGACTGTCCCACAGGCCGGCGTGTCCTCTGGGCCGACGCCCCCACTGGTAAAAACAAGCCCAAAGCTCCCAAGGACTCAGAACGCTCCTTTTCGAGAATGCAGACTGATGGAGCGGTGTTCTCCAAGCTCTCGGAGGTTGCCGGGGAAACTGCTGAGGGCAGAGAGGGAAGGTGGCTCCCCACAGCAGTGAGAGGGCTCAGCTCCAAATGACTGTAGAAGCAGTGAGGGGCACGGCTGTCACGGACCTGTCCACTTGCGCCCCAGCTGTTATGGGAAGACGCTGGCACCAGACAGCATGTGGGTGAAGCCCGAAGTGGCCCTGGTGGCGAGCTCCGCGATCCAGTCGTCCGGAGCCCGGAGATGGCACTTTGGTTTGGATCCCCAAATAATTGTGGGCCGCGCACACCTAATGATGCCCAGAGGGGGTGAGTCTGGAGGAAGAGGTGGTTTAAGAACTGGATGCAAAGGCAAATTCAAGGAGAAAGCATCCTCTTCCTCAACGTCCACCAGGCAGAGTGGGCCCCAAGCGCCGCATTCTCGCCCCTAATACAGCGATGAACCCAGCGCTGCTGACACCGACGTGAGACTGGAACAACGTGGAGGGGACACCACCCTGGGTGCACAGAGGGGGGGGTCTCTTCCTTTGACCTGAACAGAGGTCATTTTAGGGTGAAGACTGCACTCCCTCTTATCTAAAGGCTGGGCGTGGCGGCCGGAGCTCTCAGGACCTCTCTCCCGACCTGAGGGTCAGCACTCCTGTAGGGTCCAGACAGCCCGCTCGAGGGCAGCTCAGGTCGCTGCTCTTACGTGCTTCCTCGAGGGCACAGCCCACCTCCGACCCAGGACGCTGAGCTGCCTCCCTGTTCCCATGACACCAACACCAGGGCTGGGCCATCAGTTCGGTGGCCTGTTCTGTGCACCATTGCCACAGTCATACCATCTTATCACCAAATGGTCATTTATCTCGAGTTTGCTTCTGGAAGTTTTTGAAGACGGGACTCTCAACAAAGTTCACTCCTCCACACGCACTGGCCTCATCGCCCGCGCACTCGGCCCGCTCGGCTGCAGCTGCTCTGGCCGCTCTGCTGATGCTCAAATGCACGAGACATCCACCTGCCTCAGGGCCTCGGCACGCGCTGTCCCCTCCACCTGCCACGTGCAGGTCAGCCCCACGGCATCCCCTCTCCCTTTAGGTCTTCCTCACATGCCCAGTAAGCAGTGAGACCTCCCCTTATGTGCCCGAGAAGCAGTGGGTCCTTCCACACATATCCCCCGTTCCTTGTCTGATTTCCCCCAAGCTCACGTCCCCTAGAAGACAGCACACACTGCTTGTTCCTTCCCTGTCCGCCTCGCCCGTGGGAATGCCAGCTCCAGGAGAGCAGGGAATTCCTAGTCTTGCTCACCGTGCCAGCCCCACGTCCAGAGCGGTGCTCAACATATCTGCGCTGCAAGGTTTGTGGGGTGGCCGCTGCATGCCAGTCACTGGTCTAGGCACTGGGTGTTTTTGCAAAAGTTTCTGCAGCAACTGAGGAACTCAGTGTCCATTCAGGCACTAAGTTCTTTAAGCTCCAGGAAACGGTCAATTCCTCAGAGGAATTGGAGGACTTAGACGAATGCTTGGCCTGTCCCTCCACCTCACTGCCCCGTTGATTCTGTGGACGCTGCTTTCCCTGCATCTGTTGACACAGGAAAGTGGGGTCGTGGAAAGACAGAGCCTTCTATGACGTAGGAACGCAGGCGTTCCCTCTGCCAGGGCCCACTGGCCTAAGGGGAAGTGCATCTGAAATGTCACTCTCCCCGGTTGTGAGCTATGTAACTGGTAGAGCTGCGGGCGAGGCAGCTGCGCAGGCAGGCGGCCATTCTCCGGGCTTTCCAGAGAGCGCGGGTGCTCAAGCCTCGGGAAGGGGGACGGCGCCTGCAGCCAACAGCCGGGCTGGAAAGTCTGTGTAAGGGACACCTGGAGGAAGCGGGGCCTCCATTGCCTTCTCCGCCCGGCTGGAGCCCTGTGTTTCTCAGCCCGGCATGGGTGCTCACCAGCCCCCCACCCCAGAGACATGCCAGCCGGCCCCCCCTTTATAATTTGAAAGCTTAGTGGTTACTCCTAACAAATCAGAACTGCTTTGCTTTCATCTAGTTTGAAAAGCCTTTTGTGAGACTGGGAGTGACCCAAAAGTAACCTCTCTATTCCTGTCTGAAGGGAAAATATTTCCAGATCAGAGACCGCACTCGGCAGTGCCAAGACCGGGCCTATATGAATACTTGATTATGCCTCCGAAACCCCGTCTGCTGACCCCGCGCCAGGCCTGTTTCAGAAACGAACCAGAAGCAGAGCGAAGAAATTGCAAATCAAGAGGTTTATTATTTTCCCCATTAAGTAGTTTGAAACCAAAGTTTCCACATTTTTCAGGGTTTGATGTCATAAAATTCCCATGTATGACTGCATTTTGAAAAACAGTCGTGTGTGTGTGTGTGTGTGTGTGTGTTGGAATGTGAGAGGTTTAGCATGTAACTTAGAAAATAAACTTCGAAGCTTGGAATTTGAGATGCGCAGACAGAACGGGCTGCAGCCTCCGCTCCAGTGGGTTCATGTGATGTTGAGACTGTCCCGGAACTGTCTGGAAGTTAAATGTTACTCTTCTGAAAAGCCCCGGCTCCTCCAAGTGCAGTGTCAGCAGCCTTCTATTTAAAACTTTCACACCTGCTACTTGACTCTTTCTTGTTTTTCAGAGGGTGCTCCCCGCCCCTCGGCTTCTTTTCCACCTTCCCCTTGCCGTGTTAGTCCGCTTCAACCCAACCCGCCGGCACGAAGAGAAAGACACCCAGAAGGGCCTGGGAAGGGGTGGTCTTTCGCCTTCGCTGCCGAAACCGGTTCAGTCCTGGAAACACTGCTGGGGACTCAGGAGCAGAGAGGGCAGAGAGGGGCCCAGAGATGGGGAAGAAGGGGAGTATCCCTGTCTGTGTGTTTAAGAGAAGGTGAAGCCAGACCCAGTCTTCGATGCCTTCACAGATCTCACCAGGAAGGCCCTTGGATACACCGGGTCCCAGGGCACCTTATCTGAATGAGCTCCAGATCTGTCCAAGTCGGGGGTTTGGGGGTGGGAGGGACGAGAGAAAAGAGAGGGAGAGAGAGAATTTAGAAGGGATGAGAAAGACTGACAGCAGGGAGATGGAAGGATGTGCAGCAAAAGCAATCTGAGCAAGAGGAAGAGGAAGACGGTGTCAGGAACTGAGCCGTCCATTGTCATCTAGGTCCAGAATCTCCCGTGCCTTAATTATGGAGTGAGCCATGGTGGGGCTCAGCTGCTCAGGGGCTGGGGTTCCAGACTGGCTGTCGTTCCCGTCTCCCCGATTGTGTGAAACTTCTCCGTTCTGACTCTCAAGGCGTCCTCCTCCTCCTCTTCCTCCTGGGCAGAGCCGTCGTCAGAGGGACGTCAGAGGGACAGGAGCAGCTCCGCGTGGTGGCGCAGGGACAAGTGCACCGGAGCCAGGCCCACGGCAGCCAGCCCCGAACACGGCAGCGCCTGTGTACAGAAGCTGTTCGAGTTTGTCTCACAGATACAGGGACGTCGGACAGAGAGGAACAGAGAAATTCCAGAGATTTTTCACGTGCAAGCGGATATTTCCTCTGAGAGTTTCCAGACTAAATAAGACTCCAGTGTTGAAGGGACGGTGCACACCGCAGAGCAGGTGCTGTTCCGTGTGCGTGGTGGGGCACAGGGAGCCTGGAGGGAGGTGGGCGGAGCTGCCCGAATAAACGTCTTTTCTGCAAGAAGATGGGTGCCGGTCCCCCTCCACCTGCCACGATGTCCATTTCAAGTGCAGAGGAAAGATTTGTTGACAGACCTTGGGAATGAAATGGGCCGGGCTTCTGAGAATAAACAGACCTGGGCCGCTCACGAACTGTCTTCATATCTATTTTAAATAGACTTTATCTTTCAGAGCAGTGTTAGGTTCATAGCAAAATTAAGGGGGAAGTACAGGGACTTCCCATCTATCCCCTGCCCCCCCATACACAGCCCCCCACTGTGAGCACTCCCACCACCGGGGACATTCGTCACAGTCGGTAAGTAGATGCTGGTACAGTGTCGTCACCCACAGTCCGTGCATGTCAGGCTCACTCTCCGTGTCGTGCCTCCTGTGGGCTTTTGGTGAACGTGTGAGGGCATGTGCCCCCCATCGCCACACCACTCAGAGTCGTTCCACTTCCCGAAAATCCCTCCCCCTACTCCCCCCTCCCCCTGGCAGCCACAGGCTGTTTACCAGCCCCGTCCCTGTGCCTGTCCAGGTTGCCATGTGCAATGGTTGAAATCACGCGGCAGGCAGCCTTTCCAGGTTGGCTTCTTGTGCATCCGAGGCTCCCCCATCTCTGTATGTCTTCATAGCTTTCATTGTATCACTAAATAAAGTTCCATTGCCTGGTGTAGCCATTTAGATGGACAGGGTGGGGCAAAGTAGTTTACAGTTGTGACTGGCAAAGTTTATTCTTGTATTATTTATTTAATGATTGTGTTATTTTCTATACAAACAACTGTAATCCTACTTTTGCCCCACCCTGTGTACTTAAGAAACCAGAGGGTTTTTTTTTTAAACCAGAGTTTTTAATAGAATGATATAACTTATTGATAGCTAGTATTATACAATCTGTGAGACAAAAGCACACTTGGCTTAAATAGAACAATCTCTATGATAAGTTCTAGATATGAAGGCTATTATCCTTCTGGTTGTAAAGAGGAAACTGAGGCACAAAGAACTGACAGGAAGTCAGCGTGGGGAGATCCATTAAAAAGAAAAAGAGTCTAGAAACCCAGCTGTTCCCCGAACATAGATAAGGGCACCATGTACGGTTCACTCTGAACAAAGTGAGCCCCAAACAGTACTTTGTAATGTTTGAGGCTTGCAAATGTGGGGAGGAGACAGACACTTAGTCCCAGCCCCCTGGGTTGCCCAGCAAAGCAATTTCCTTAGAGTGCACTCCTGGCATCTCCTCCTCCCCACTTCTACTTCCTCCTCACCCCTTTCTCTCCCAAGAGAAGAGGAGCCAGTTTCCCAGCCGGGCTGGAGGGCAGGACTGGGCATGCTCAGAGTATCCTCCCCGCCCCTCCATGGCCTGGCTGCCCTAACGCACTGGCCCACCGGCCATGGCTGACCCCCTTCCCACTCTGAATTCAGGAGCACAGCATGATCGAGCCCACTCACCCACACACCTCAGCCATGTCCCACAAACAGCTTTATGAAAATAATGATGCTGACACCCCAATCTCCATTTTCTCCAACCCCTGCCTCTAGTTGGTTATCCTGATTTAAGAGGGAAGGATACATCTGATATTGTCATCATCAATAGCTTTGGGGGGGTAAGCTTCCAGGAAAGCTTTTTTTCCCATTGTTATTGACTTTATCGGGGTGACATTGCTTGATAAAATTATATCGGTTTCAGGTATACAATTCAGGTAACACATCATTCATTCATATTGTATTGTATTGTGTTTATCCCCCCAATCAAATCTGCAGTCACCATTTCTCCCCCTTCGCCCTCTTCCGCCCCCACCTCTCCCTTTCCCTCTGGTCATCGCCATACTGTCTGTGCCTGTGAGGGGTTTTTTCTTTGCTTAATCCCGTCACCTTTTGCACCCCATCCCCCAAGGCCGCAACCCTCTGTGATCTGTCCGTCTGTTCCACCTGCCCATGCCTCGGCTTCTATTTTTGTTCATCAGTTCATTTTGTTCATTAGAGTCCACAGATGAGAGAGATCACGTGGTATTTGTCTTCCTCTGACTGGCTTATTCTACTTAATATAATGCTGTCCAGGTCCATCCATGTTGTGGCAAAGGGTAAAATTTTCTTCCTTTTTGACAGCCAAGTAGTATTCCATTGTGTACATGTACCACAGCTTTTTATCCACTCATCTACCGATGGGCACTTGGGCTGCTTCCAAATCTTGGTGATTGTAAATAATGCTGCAATGAACATAGGGGTGCAGATAGTCTTCAAATTAGCGTTTCAGGTTTCTTCAGCTATATTCCCAGAAGTGGAACCACTGGGTTATAAGGCAGTTCTGTTTTTAATTATTGGATGAAATTCCATACTGCTTTCCACAGTGGCTGCACCAATCTGCATTCCCACCAACAGTGCACAAGGGTCCCTTTCTCACAGCCTCACCAACACTTGGTGATTATTGATTTACTGATAATAGCCATTCTCACAGGCTGGAGGTGTTACCTCATTGTGGTTTTCATTTGCATTTCTCTGATGACTTGTGATGTTGAGCATCTTTCCATAGGTCTATTGGCCGTCTGTATGTTCTCTTTGGAGAATTGTCTTTTCGGGTCCTTAGCCCATTTTTAAATTAGGTTGTCTGTGGTTTTGGTGTTGAGTTCTTTATAAATTTCAAATATTAACCCTTTATCAGTTGTACCGATGGAGATTATGTTCTACTATTCAGTGGGTTGTCTTTTCATTTTGTGGATGGTTTCCTTTGCTGTGCAAAAACTTTTCATTTTAATGTAGTCCCATTTGTTTATTGTTTTATTTCCTTTGCCTGCGGTGATATGTCAAAAAAAATTACTAAGAGAAATTTTGAGATTTTACTGCCTGTTTTCCTCTAGGAGTTTTATGGTTCCAGTCTGACATTTAAGTCTCTGATCCGTTTTGAGTTGATTCTTCTGTGTGGTGTGAGAGGGGGTCTAGTTTCATTTCCGTTCGCACAGACCTGTCCAGTTTTCCCAACACCATTTACTGAATAGACTGTCTCTATCCCATTGTATCCTTTCGTCTCCTTTGTCAAATACTCACTGACCACAGAGCGGTGGGCTTCTTTCTGGGCTCTCTGTTCGGTTCCATTGATCTATGTGTCTGTTTTTATGCCAGTTCCAGGCTGTTTTCGTTACTGTGGTTGTAAAAGGCTCTTGTCACATGTCGGCCAGATTCTTCCGTCACTGAGCCCGGTGATTCTGAAGCTGGTTTAGGCCTGAAGGATGAGATGTCATGAACTGAAGTAGTAACTTACATTAAAAGGATTCAGCTGGCCTGAAAGTGTGGCCAGCCTGCTTTCAGGAAGTCATTTGATTCTCCTCAAGAAATCTGATGGAAAAAACTAACTTTAGACCAGAAATTCAGCTCCTTATAGCTGATATAGCAATTCTATCTAGAAAGGTGTACATACAACCTATTACAAACCAAATGTCCCATAAAAGAAAAATAGATATTAAGTCTATTCCAATTTTTTTTTCAGGAGTTGCAAAGAATCTTTCTCTTCTGTCCTGTGGTTTGATTCACGTTTTCACGCCTGGAGACCCATCCTGGTGCACTCAGGACGTTTGGTGACATCTGAATTTCCTCGAGCCAAGGTTGAAGTGCCACCATGACTTGTAACATGGGCAATGATAGTAAAATAACGTAATGATTGCGTGTCTCGCCACGTAGGGACTACACAAAAATTGGGATGAGCCCCTTGAGAACAGAACCTGCTTTGCACACATGTAGCATCTCAGCTGCACAGTAGCTTGAGGAGGAGGAGGAAGAGAACAGAGATGGGAAAGGTTTTCCTGAGCACAGTCACCATCTTGGTTGAGGTGGGCACTCAGTGGGACACACACGACCTGTCTGGCACCGTGACTAACCCATAGGTGCTTCCAGCCCCTAATCCTGTGCCCACCTCCACACAGTCGGGGGTGGGAGCCAGCTGTGCCTGGCCATGTCCTGTTGAGGCACACGTGCAGAAATGTCCTCTAGAGCCCCTCTGGAAGGTCTGGCTCATCTTCTATAAGAGACAGACAGGACTGGCCATGCCCCTTCCCCTTCTTCCTGCCTTGATGGTGGGCATGATTCCCAGAGCTGCAGCAGCCATTGATGACCATGAGGTGACCAACCAACCCTTTAATCCCCAGCTGCTAGTAGCCTGGTGCATGAAGGTTATTCCAGCTGCCAACCTTCTCTTCCCTGGGTGTAACTACGGCAATAGTAGGACATTGGAACTGCCTGGAACCGCATTAAACCAAAGAAGACACTGTGTCATTGAAACTAACTTCTGGCCTACTTACCTCAGCAGATACAAATGGAACAAGATGTTTAAAGCAAGTCCCTTTCAATTCTGGCAAAGGTCCCGAAGCAGAGAACAAACCGGTAGGTGCCAGCTACTGCAGGGTTCCAAAGTGAGGCACTAGACCAGGTCAAAGAGCTGTCTGAGAGCCCCAGCCCCACACCGCAGGCTGGAGGCGTGCTAGGCCAAGAGGGAGAGACTGGAAATTAGATGGCTTCTTTAAAGAGAGCTGTCGGGTGCTACGGCCCTTCCCACACGCGCACGTCACCTCCACTCTGTATGAGAGGAGGGGCATGTAAGGGCTTCAGGGAGGCCACTCAGAGACATGACATATGTACCTAGGAGCTTCGGCACCACAGAACTGGTGTCTGTCACATGCCCAAGAAATCTCAGAAGCAAGAAGCCCAGCCCTGGGTGGTGTGGCTTGATTGGTTGGGCTTCGCATCATGCAAATAGAAAGATCCCTGGTTCCGCTGCTGGTCAGGGCACGTGCCTGGGTTGCAGGTTCTGTCCCCTGTTGGACCACATACAAGAGGCAACCGATCGATGTTTCTCTCTCACGTAGATTTTTCTTTCCCTCTCTTTCTCCCTCCCTTCCCCACTCTCTCTCTCTTTAAAAGAAGAAGAAATCTGAGAGTCAGACAAGGAGAGGTGGCTGTAGAGTTGGTACAGTCTCGCCCCCTGGTGTTTTCCCAGTGACCAGACCTGGGCCACGAGGAAGAGCTGTCCCCGCAGGGCTGCCAGGAGAGAGGGGCTGAGCACAGAGGCTAAGGCAGCAGCTGTCGATGTCCTCCTTCCCCCCAGGAACCACAGCTTAGCCATCCCCCAGCTCCAGGGGAGTCTAAGGAACCCCAAAGCCCCTCCCAGGAGAAAAAGTCAGCTTTAAATATTTTCTGGGGCCAGAGGAAGCAAAGGTTGATTACAGGAGTGCCCACCTACCACTTTACCTGGAGGGCCCGAGGCCACCCAGTGAGCGGGAGGGAGGAGGGTAGCCAGGAAATGTGGGGAAACTGAGAGTGAGGGTTAATTTTATGTGTCAGCTTGACTGGGCCACGGGGTGCCTAGATATTGGGCCAAACTTCCTTCTGGTGTGTCTGTGGGGGTGTTTCTGAAGCAGAGTAGCACTTGAGTCAGTAGACTGAGTAAAGCTGATGGTCCGCCAAGGGGAGCGGGCCTCATCCAGCCCACGGAAGGCTGAGTAAGAAAGAATTCTCTCTGCCTGAGTGTCCAAGCTGGGACATCGGTCTCCTGCCTTTGGACTCGGACTCAGGCTGAAGCTCACACCGTCAGTTCTCCAGGGTGTGCTGCTTGCCGACTGCGAGTCCGGGCCTTCACCACCTCCATGATCTCTGCAGGCCAGTTCTTTCTAGTAAATATAGATGTGAGGCTACCAGTTCTGTCTCTCTGGAAAATGCAGGCACAGAGGATGCTGCAAGAAGGGTCCCTCTTCCGTTTTCCACCACAGGCCTCTGGCTGGGAGTAGCCCAGCTGGTTGGGGAGAAATGTAACTTCAATGAACCCCGTAGACTCGAACCGACCGGAGGACGCGTGGTCCAGCAGCGCTGGAAGGTCACGGAGCTGCCGGAGACCCCACCAGGAGCCAGAGCAGAAAGCAGCCCCCAGGGAGCATGGAACCGGCCCTAGACCGTGAGCGTGCGGCTCTCCGGTTACCCACAGACCCCGTCTGCGCCACCCTGGTTTCCCAAGCACCGTGTGCAATGCCTGCAGCCGGTGTTTGCAGACTGAACCTGAATATTTCCCAGGTCCCTTCTCCCAAACACTAAACTCCTCTTTCCCTCCTTGGAAATCTGTGCGGGCTCCAGAGCACAGCACTGTGGGAATGCAGGCCTTGGGTTTATTAAGTACCAAGTAGCTTCCAGGAGCATAGAATTACATGATTCCTTTTCAGATGCGTATGGAACGCAGCTCCTTTCAAAGCCGCGTCCTTTCCCACCCTGCAGGAGTCCTGCTGGAATCCTGCTGGCACTAGGAAGCTTGCCTCACACTGAGGTCCAAGCTGCGCCTCAACCTCAGCCAGTGAGAGACAAGCTGGGTCTTTGCACCAGACCGTGTGTTGAAAACCACCAGACCAGGAGTAGCTGACCTTGACCCATCTCTGCCCAATTCCCAGGAGTACCATGGGGTGTTCCCGCATGAAGAGGGAGATTGGGCAATTTCTGCTGCTTCGCTCCCACCGCCCTCATCTCGCCATCGTTCACTCTTTCCAAGTCCTCGGGCCCCAGTGCCAAGACCGGCCAGGTCCAGCCAGTCTATTTATAGTGCTGGTACAGGACTGGGCAGCTAGTGGGAGCAGATGTTTTCTGATACGGGGAGAGGAAGCTATTTATACTGGGAGTTGGATGAAAAGGAGTCGAGGGGAGGCTGCAGCCATAGTTGATGTCCCTGCCCTCCCGATGCTGGAGGCAGTTCTCCATGTCCTTGGGTGAAAACATTCTCACCCTCTCCTCCTAGACAGCTCCACTCAGCAGACGCTGCCTGAGCATCAGCCAGTGGGGGCAGGGCACCGAGGTTTAGGGGACCAGGGCCCCTGGTTGTTACATTCCCCGGGGGAGACCTCGTGGTAGCGAGTCATGCTGCCCCTTGCTGCCCGCTGAGAGCGTCATGGGAGCACCCACACGGTGGATGTGGGGTGGGGGGGGCACTGGACCGGGAAGTTGTGCGGGGCTGGGGGATGGGGTCGGGGGAGGAGCGGTCACCAGGCCCCCAAGGCTGGTGAGCGCTAACCTGCCTTGGAAGTGTGGCAGGAAAGGTCCCGCCTGAGACATTCTGGGAACATCCAGGAATCGGATGTGGTCTGAGGCTGGGCAGGTGCTTCCTGAGGATTTCAGAGGAAAAGGCTGGCCGGTGAGCTGGGACCAGGCTGTAAAGGGTCATCGTCCAAGATCAGGACTATGTGGACTTGGCCTTCAGGCAGGAGGAGCAGGCAAAGCTTTCTAAGAAGGGAAACGATCGTTATTCCAGGCCGATGGAAACTGGGTCTGTGAGCAAGCCGCTCCTGCGGCCCCCGTGTTCTGGGCACCTCGCCAGCGCGGGGCAGGCCCACGCCCTCCCAAGCTTTCTTCCACGTGCTCGTCCTGGCCACTGACGGCCCCGCAGACCAGTCCCTGCCTTGTCCCCTGCTCCAATCTCTCAGTTGCTCTATCCCCTCCTCAGCATCAAATCCAGCCTGGGTGTAGCTCATTCTTCTGATTTGAAAACGAAGGAAGAAGGAGAACAAAAGACATTTCTGTGTGTTCTCGGGAAGGTTTGAGAGACAGAGCCAGTTTACAAGGCATGCAACTTAAGACGGAGTGTTCGCCTTCTCCTGGTTCTTAGATACCCTGAAGCCCTTTCTGGCAGCTCCAGCCCTGCCTTCACCCCACTTCACGCCTGGCTCTGTCCCTCCAGGCTCTTCTCGAGTTCTCTCTGTTCCCAAACGCCTTTTCTGTTGGGGTGCAGAACTGTTTCAGTCATTTGGAGCTTTGGTTTGGGTTTGGGTCTCCTTTCCTTCAAACCTTGAGGGCCTCACCTTTCACCCCTTAGCTGGGTATTGTCCTAAACAGATGCCTCTGTTCCCTGAGAGGAAAGCTGGTTCCAGGAAGAGGCCATCTGCCCCACGGCACAGCATTACAGAGCAGCTATGTGACAGAGTTCACACCCAGAGCCAGAGGGGACGAGAAAAATTAGTACCATCTCAGGGCAAACCCCAGAGAAGACCAGAGCCTGCGCCGGGCCCACGGAACCTTCTTCTGGGTTCACCTGTGCTCTTCATGATAAAAATCTATTTTAGCGAGAACCCCTCCCCCGATACCTGATGGGGTTCTTCATCCTCCACCAACTCCCAGGGGATGCCTGAGCGCCCCGGCCTGCCTTTGCGGAGAACCCCCCAACCCCTTATGCTTTCTCTTAGCAGTTTTCCAACCACTCCCCCACCCCTGCACTGCAGCCGTAAATTCCCCCACTGCGTGGAGAGTTGAGTCCAGCCTGCCCACCTCACTTCGGGACCCCATTTCAGGTCCCTCCCCTTACCGCCATGGCCCCCCTGAGTGAAGTCTGTCTCACCCTCTTCACCAAGTGCCACCGAATCAATTCTTCGACAGCAGAACAGGCTGAACCCCAGGGGCTGCAGTGTGGGTTTCAGTCTCCTGATTAATGGGTGATGAGGCTGTTTGTCGAGAGACATGGAACCTGTCTGTAGGCTGGGAGCAGACGAGTCAGGAACAAGCTCTTCCAGATGAGCCTCTAAGGGAAGGATGAACACTCCCGGACCACTAACTGGGTTTGAGATGGAGGTGATGGACGTGAGACAGGAAGGCCTGCCTCACCGGTTAAGCTTTGGGGACGGGGTGCGGGGGGGGGGAAGAATGTTAAAATGAGGACGATGGAACGAGAAACCACTGGGAGCAGAGAAAATACTGGTTTTAAGTGTTTTAGGAGGAAGAGACGAACCCGGGAGGCACCCACCCAGGCTGAGCCTGTGTTCCAAGCCCTGACCGAGGGGAAGCCGGCAGCAGCGCCAAGGCCGGGCAGGGGAGGACGCTCCGGGCCAGCTGGCCCAGGCCGCCCTCAGCAGGGAGCCTTCCACCGGCAGCGTCGCCACCTCAGCCTCGAGCGGCTGTCACGTTCTCTGTGGCCCTTGTCTTCCTCCAGGGACTGGGACCTTGTTGAGAAGTCCTACTGTGTTCCTGACTCTTGATGTCTGATTCAAATCTGGGTTTCTTCTTGGGATGCTTCAAAGGTTTCAGTGTAAGTCCCGTGTGAGTCCAGACCACTCCCTCCCACTTGCAGCGTTCTCTCCCGCATCATCCACTCGGCTTTGTCGGGGGCTCGTGGAGGAAGCTGGGCCACAGGAGACCTGGATGCCGCTGGGCTCGGCCACTCCAAGTAGCCCCCACCCACCGCTGCTCAAAGGGCAGCGAGGCGGCACTCAGAGACCTGCGAAAGGCTTCAGTGCGTGGGTCTTCGTGAAAAAGCGGTGAGGGCAAGGCCGCCCAGAGGTGGACAGGCTGAGGCGAGGGAGGCAGCTGAGTGACCGAGAGGCCCCAGGTCTTCAGGTCGCGCTCAGACCGGACGGCGATGCCATCAGGGATGAGCAGCGACAGGAGAAGAACTGAGGACAAAGGGGGCCAGGTTTTATAAAACCAAATCTATTCCATTTACAGGCCATCCACTGGTTATTTGTTGTGAGATTAAGGAATTCCATGGGGAGAGCTTTCTTTCTAAAACAATGATTAGAATAGTACGGGGCCGCTGCCCTTGAAGTTCTCACTTGGCAAAAGCTGAGGTCGGAAACATGAAGTCAGCCCTTCCCATTGGAAAGGGGGAGAATCGGCTGCTCGAGAGTCTGAGGGCCGTCCAGGGCTCGGTCTGTTCGCCAGCCACGCTCACGGAGCGAGGGGCTTGCAGGGAGGGCCCTGGTGAAGGCCCGGTGCCCCAAGGGACAGCAGTGCAGACCTGAGCCCAGTCCCGTCTGGGGCAGTGGTGGCCAGCACAGGGGCCCCAGGGGACAAAGGGTCAAGCTGGCCCTTAGAGGCCCCTAGTGAAACCAGAGCTACTTTTGAGGGACAGGCCCCCCACCCCTCCCAGAGTGGCCTGGGGGCTCGGCAATTAAAGGGTCAAGGTCATGAGACCTCCAGGGCGACCCTCCCCACGTCCCAGGCACTGTCCCGGGCACTGTGGAGCATGAGGGTGGGGGCTGGGCAGGAAGGATGCCTGGACCGTCCACGGTGTGGGGCCGCAGAGGGCCAGGAGCCTGCCCCGGCGGAGACGTCCGTGGGTAGAAGAGGTGCGGCGAGACTGACCGTCGGGAAACTGGGAAGCAACGCAGACCTGCAGACTGCGCCAGGGCACGGGTGTGAGCCTGGCCTGCTGGCAGAATTGGGGAGGGGGATCCCCTGATTTGCATCCTTGGGACGTTGACACACACATGCATTTGCCCACGATCAGCAGGGCCTTTTCAGGACAGGCTCTTTGTAGAGGAAGGTCCCCTTTCGTCCTGCCCTCTTTCCCAGGATCTCTTTGCTGCCAGAGACCCCCAGCGGGATTGCCGCTGTACTTGGAAAAGGGGAAAACTATTCTTGAGTCACAAACCAGAATGGAAACTACTGTAGTCGTTCAACAGGAAAATGGGCGATTCTATCAAGGGGGCTGTTGTCCGGTCAGCTGCGTTTTCTCACAGAGCCCTCTGGTCACCCTGTAGGAAACTGCAGCGCCCAGGGTCCCTGAGTGAGAGTCTAGCCCTAGGCTCTAGACTCTGCGAGACCCGGGCGGCTATAAAGGAGGAGTGTGGCGCCCTCTGGCGAGAGCAGGTCACAGCACCCAGAGTGGACTCCAGCCTCCATCTTTCATCCCCTAACACCTTCCACACTTTGTGCAAAAATGGAGATCCATAGCTCTGCACGAAGCCCTTCGGAGTCCGCACCTTCAGGCCACGTGGAGCTGATGTGGTCAGTCTTGGAAGATCTGACTTAGACTTCGGCCAAGTGAGGAGGTGGATGTTGATTCTGGCAGGAGATGCACAGACCAGTGAAGGGCTGGGATCACGGAAAGCCGCACATGGGTGGGGTCTTGGGCCTTGTGGTCCCTGATGCTGCCCGCAGGTCCCAGGGAAGGAAGCTGTGACACAATCCTGGCCGGCCATGGCTGCCACAGCCTGGGTTTTCCTCCAGCCTAAGCCCTGGAAGACATCAGAGACCTGCAAGCTGAGCCAGGCATCTCTGTCCACCTGGCATAAAAGTATTTGTCAGACATGATTATAAAGAGTCCTAAGAAGATTAGAAACAAATGCTGCATACTTGCGAAAGGGCATGGTCTCGGAGCCACTCAGCACCAGGACTCCGGGTCAAGTGAAAAAGTTTGTGAAAGAACCAAGAGGATGGATCCTGTCCTGCCCAGGCCGGACTCGCAGCCCAGAGGAAGTGAGCGGGAGTGAGTCCCGGACGTGGCCCCGGGGCTGTGAGAACCTCCCTGGGCTCAGATTTACGTGCCTGCCTGCTGTTTCCAGGTCCCAAACTGAGATTCCGTCCAGCGCCGGATGACTCGATACTTCCCATAAATAACATCTGTGTCTGCGCAGCGTTGATAAGGGGCTCTCTGGGCGCGAACCCAGGGTCACTGGGGATCCAAGAGGAATTTCTCTCCCCGCCATATGTGTTATTCATGCGGCGGGCTCCTTCCAAGCATTCTGAAACTCCTCGGAGGGATGAGCCGAAGACTCAGTTGGAATTAGGCGAGAAGGCCCATGATGCACCCTGACACCGGGAGGGGACCGCCCCTCGCCCCCGTCCTGCAGGGGGCTCGAAGGGCCTTGAGCTGGGCTCTTGGAAGGCCCAGCAGGGACCCTGAGGGAGGAATTCAGAAGATTCCTTCATGACACCATTAATTCCGCTAGCGGAGAACTGAAGGTTGCATTAACTCTCTGGCCTCAGCACACCAGATTTTTGATAGATTTCTTTTGCGGGAAGTCCAAGAACACCCATAATCAAACTTGAACATGTCCTTATGTTTTCAGTGGAGCAGGCAAGTAGGCGCTTTCTTCAGAGTCTTGGAGGAGGTGCGGAGGGCCTCGGCCCCCAGCAGTGGCGTGGTGCGGCGGGGAGAGACTCTGCCGAGGGCCCCATTCCCAGCCGCTCACCCTCACAGTGCCTGCAGCTCTCGCCCCACTCCCTCTTCCCTTCTTCCTACTTTTATGGCATGTATTTTTTATTGAGATATAATTCTCAGGCCATAGAATTCACCCTTTGAAAGCCTACCCTGCAGTGAGTTTTAGTGTTTTCAGAGTTGCATGTCCATCACCCCGGCTGCGCTTTGGACCCTTCGATGTTCTGAAAGGACCCCGGAAACCCTGTGCCCTCAAGCCCCGGGGAAGTCATTCATCTGTATGTTCTCTATGAATTTGGCTGTTCTGGACACTTCATGGGAATGGACCCGCACAACACATGGTCTTTTGTGTCCGGCTTCCTCTCCTTAACGTAGCGTTTTTAGGGTTCGTCCCCAGTGGGGCCCCTTTGGCCGTGAATCAGTGTTTCATTACTTTCTATGTCTGGTTCGTTTTCCCTGTGTGGCTGCACCATATTCTGTTTACCCACTCACAAGTTTATGGCCACTGGAGTTATTTCTGCCTTTTTTTTTGCTATTATGAATGATGCTGTTAACATTCACAGATGCAATCTTGTTTACACGTAGGCTTTCATGTCTCTCAGGCAGGTATCCAGGCTTGGGGTTGCTGGATTATGCGGGAACCCCAGGTTTAACCCTCCCAGGGATGGCAAACCATTTTTCCGTCCCCATTCACTTTGCAGGGGTCCTGAGAATTGGCTACTCATGTTTGACAAAACAACAGCAGCATCACTGGTCTTTCCAGAAAGATTCTAAACAAATATTAGAGTCAAATCTCCATTTCAGCTGAGAAAATTGACCAACCAGCTGCTATTGATTAGATGAAATGAATAACAATTATGTTTAAAGTCCAATTTTGTTTTAACTTCTGTTGAGAAGTGTTCAAACTGGCATTAGCATGTTGCAGCCGCTCCCTTCAGGAGGAACAGAGAAGGGGGGTCGCTGGACTTCCCTTGGCTGTCGGTGTGAGGGATCTTCAGGGACCACTCACCCGTCCAGTGACAGCATCCGGGGCAGGTGCAGGCTGGCCTGGGCCCTGGCGCTCCCGATCCACAGACGAGTAACGTCGACACTGTCTCTGCTTTCTTGGGCCGAGTTCTAGTATGGGGGACAGTCAGACAAAAGAGATACAATGACTGCTCTGCCAGCGGCAGGGCAGAGGGGCGGAGAGAAAACAGCATGGTGTAAGGGGGTGGGGACTGCCGGGGACACTCTCTGAGAAGGGGTATTAGTTTTGCTGCTGTGACAAGTTAGCATATACTCAGTAGTTTTAAAGAGCACCCACGTATTAGCTCATGGTTCTGTAAGACGTCTGAGTGGGCCCTACTGGGTTCCACGTTCAGGGCCTCACAGGGTCACAGTCAACGTGCTGGCCAGCCTGGGTCTTATCCAGAAGCTCTGAGAAAGAATTCACTTCCAAGTTCACTCCGGTTGGTCACAGAATCCATTTTCTCGCAGGTGTAGGACTTTCGGTCTATTCTGGCTGCTATGATGGTCTACCACAGACTGGGCAGCTTAAACATCTATTTCCCATGGCTCTGGAGTCTGAGAAGTCCAAGGTCAAGGTGCCAGCAGATTTGGTGTCTGGTGAGAAGCCATTTGCTGGTTCACAGATGGCCATCATCTTGCTGTGTCCTCACATGGCAGGAAGGGCGAGAGAGCTCTGGCGGGTCTCAGTATAGGCACTAAACACATTCGTGGCCTAATCACCCCCTAATGCCCCATCCCCGGTCACCTTCACACTGGGGTGTAGTTTTCAACATATGAATCTTGGGGGGATGGGACCCAAACGTTGGGCCCTGGAGCAGGGAGGTGACCGAGGCCCCTGTCGTCTTGCTGGCTGTCAGTCAGCAAGGGGTTTCCCTCAACAACCCAGGGGCACCTGTATTCCTTCTCATGTGGCCCGTGCACCTTCAAAGCAGCAGTGGTACGTTCGGTCCTCACCACGCTCTGAGTCTCTCCCCTTCATCTGCCATCAGCCAGAGAAAACTCTCTGCTTTTAAGGGCTCGTGTCTTCCTGCCTTAAGGTCAACAGTGTCACATGAGATAACACAACCACCGGAGTGACGACATGCCAGGGGTCACAGGTCCACACGGCTACAGGAAAGCAAGCGACAGGGCACAGGGAAGAACCGCTTGCCCCTCAGCGTCCCCGTGGACATCCAAGGACAGCCTGGGGCTGGAAGGGCAGCAGGCCCAGGACACTTGGAAGAGACTTCTTTCTAGAATTGAACCCCTGAGACTGCTTTTTTTATATAGCTTAAGATACAATGTAAAATGGACATGCAAGGAAAAGCACCTATTTAAAGTATACTATTTGATCTCTTCGGGAATATGTACACATTCATGGACATGTCTCCACAATCAAGGTAATGAGCATACCTATTGCTCCCCAAAGTTTCTGGGCCGCCCCCATCCTCCTCCCACCCCTGGGTGGCCCCCACCCCCAGGCAGCGGTCCACCTGCTTCCTGGCACCATGGACTAGCCAACTCTTCCTGGCTTGTACATGAAAGCGATCACACACTGTTGTACGGGGATAAATTATGTCCCTTCCGAAATTCACATACAGAAGTCCCCACCCCCAATGCCTCACAATGTGACCGTATTGGAGATACACTGGCTTTTCACAGAGGTCATTCAGTTAACATGGGGTCATTAGATTGGGCCCCATAAGGAGAAGTTAGGACAACACACACAGAGGGACAACCTTGGGAAGACACCAGATGAAGATCCACCTACAAGCCGAGGCCAGAGGCCTCGAGAGAAAGCAGACCTGCTGGCACCTTGACCTCGGACTCCCAAGCCCCAGGACTGCGCGGCGACAAATCCCTGCTGTCAGAGCCCCCAGACTGTGGTTGTTTGTTACGGCGGCCGGCAAGCTAACACAGGCATGTCCTCCTGTTGCTGTCGTCTGTCTGCCATTTCAGCCAGCAGTTATTTTGAGATTTATGTGTTATTGCACATATCGCTGGTCTGTGTCTTTTTCTTTCTGAGTGATATTGCACTGTGCAGCTAAACCACGACTTATTTATCCATGCACCTGTTGATGGGCATTCGGGTTCTTCCCAGTTTTTCTTGTTACAAGTGTGCTCCTACGAACCGTCGTCTACAGTCTTTGTGTGAATACTTATTTCCTTTTCTTTAGGGTAAGCATTTAGGAGGGGAGTGGCTGGGTCCTACGGCAGCTGTATGTTTAATTTTTTAAAAAATGGAACGCTTCGTGAATTTGCACATCACCCCTGCTAGGGGGCCATGCTCATCTTTGTCTCGTCCTGGTCTTAGCACAGGTGCTGCCAAGTCCAGCCCGTGCTTGACTTTTCTGGAGCCGCCAAGCCGACTCCCAAAGCGCATGTGCTGTTCTGTGTTCCCACCAGCGCTGTGTGAGTTCCCGTCGCTCCACACCTTTGCCAGCACTTGGCAGGGCCGAGCTTTCTCGTTTTAATCGTTCTACTAGGTCTGTAGCAATATCTCACTGTGGTTTTAATTTGCATTTCCCCGATGACCAACGAAGCATTTTCTCATACGTCTGTTGGCCCTCTGAAAAGGACCGTATAGCTTATTAAACAACATAAGCATCTGTTTGTCCAAATATTTGGCCCATTTTGAAAAATGGGCTTCCTTATTAACTTTGCAGAGTTCTTTATGTTTTTTTTAATCCAACTCCTTTATCAGATATACGGTTTGTAAATATTTTATAACGGTCTCGTGGCTTGTCGTCAGTCTCTTAACAGTGTGTTTCAAAAACAAACCAGAAGTTTCTCATTTGAATGAAGTCCAGTTCATATCAAGTGGTTCTTTTGTGAATCACGCTCTGGGTGCCGTTTCTAGGAAAACTTTGTCTGACCCAACACTGCAGAGCTTTCTCCTAAAACTTTTATATTATTAAATTTTACATGTAAGTCTGTTACATGATACAAGGCAGGGACAGATCGAGGTTCTTTTTTTTTTTTTTTTTTTTGCATATGTGTATTTCGTTCTTCCAGAACATTTGTTGAAATGACTATTCTTTTTCCACTGAATTGCCTTTGAACCTTCGTTGAAAATCTGTCATCCATATTCGTGGGGGGTCTGTTTCTGGACTCTCCGTTCTGTCCCATTGATCTGTTTGTCTGTCTTCATGACAATACCGCACTGTCTTCATTACGTAGCTTTGTAAGTCTTGAAATCAGGGAGTGTGAGACCCCCTCCTCCTTTGCGCTGCATTTTCCAAGTTGTTTAGCTGGTCTGTGTCCTTTACATTTTCATTTAATTTCAGAATCAGTGTGTCAATTTCTGTCCAAAAAGAAGCCTGCTGAAATTTTCATTAGGATTGCATAAAATCTATAGATCCATTTGGGATCATTGACACCTTAATAGTATATTTTTAAATTGAGGTACAATTCATGTACCTTAAAATTCACCATTTTAAAGTGTACTATTCAGTGGTTTCTTGAATATTCACAGGGCTGTATGGCCATCAGGACTATCAAATGCCGGAACACTCTCATCACCCCAAAAAGAAATCCTATGCCCATTAGGAGTTACTCCCCACACCTCCCCCGCCCCAACTCCACACACACATCTACTTCCTGTCTCTGGATTTGCCTGCTCTTGACTTTTCATTTCAGTGGAATCCTACACTTTGAGGCCTTTTCCGTCTGGCTTCTCTCACTTAGCGTGGTGGTCACCCAGGTCGCAGCAGACACCTTAAAACTGTGGCATCTCCAGCACCCGAATAAGCAGATAAATATGAAGTCCTGAGACACTGTGCAGAAATTGCTTTTTAGGATTAAGCCCCTGAAATCAGCTTTCGAAACATCTATGTATTTGCTTATTCTTCCTCAAAGTAAACCATGTCCTTAGTTTCCAGATAACTGAGGGGATGGCTGGAGTTCGGAAAATCTCTGCAGCTCGGAACTGATGGGAAAGGGAGACCCCACAGTCGGAGGTCGCAAGCCAGTTGCCCAGAGGCCAGCTTGGCAGCCGGATGTGTTTGTGCGGTCTGTTCAGGATGTCCTTAATTTGTGAGCCAATGTTTCAGAATTCGGGAGTTTTTACAAAAATGTCTTTACAAAATCAGATGTCTGGCAGGCCAGGGCTCACGTCCCGCCTGGCGGTGGCGGGCTGCTGGAGGGAAGGGGCCTCCTGTCCAGGTGTCCCTGGGCCCCGCCACCCCACAGGGCCCCTGCACCCTCACACCTGCCCGCCCACTCCCAGGTGACCTGCCCAGCCTGGAGACCATTACGTTTGCATCTCCCCCGACAGCCCAGTCTATCTCCTCTATAGAGAAGCCCTGGGGAGGTTACTGACTTCCCTGGGGTCAAGCAATAGTTGGGACAACTCCCCCCACTTGGGTGGTCGCCCCATTCCGCTGGCCTGGCACTCTCCCAGTCTGAGAACGCCAGTCCTACAGTCCAGTAGCCCTCTCGGGCCCAGGCCGATGCGGACCGCTGCTCATCCTAGCTCTCCCCTCTCACCCTTCTTCCCCACCGAAAATAAGTACATTAAATAAGTAAGTTAAATTTTAAAAGACTCTAAGCTGGTTCTGCTGACCTGAGAGTTCATCTGTCACCCAGCCGGCTTACGGTCTCAGACATTGGAATTGTCATCGCCCTTGTCCCTCGTTTCTTTCCCCAAGAGGCACGCGGTGCTGCTCCCCAGGCAGTGACTGGGCGGGACTCCCATTCCAGGTCTCCTGGGCCCAGCGCCTGACACCGGGCCTGGTGACACCTGGCCTGGTGACACCTAACCCATGAAGGGGCCTCGGCCCCAGTTGACAGTGGCGTGCGGACGCCTGGCTGCCAGATGGCAGGGCCCACCTCTGTTTGTGATTAGGTGGCTGACGGCACTCGGAACCCAGCGAGCCAATGATGAAAGCTGTGAGAAGAACATTGTTATATGACTTTTCATAGTTTCCCAAGTAAATATTACACTCGCTGCTGCTTGAATTACTAATGCCTTGGAAGGGAGGCCGAAAGCTGTTCCCAAACAGACTCCCTTTTTTCCCTGTCACCTAGGCGCTGAGCGTTGTTGTCGGATTGTTTTCCCAGCTCACGCGCACTCACGGCTCGGTGTGGGGAGACCTTGGCGCCCTGGGAGCCCGACCCGCAGGGCCACCTCGGTCCAGCCTCTCTGCACTAGCTCCTTTCCCGGTGGGCAGGTGACCCCTCAGTTCTGTGACGTTGCTGCAGAAAAGGGAGCCGTGGGAAGGCCGGCCCCGCTCCACTGTGCCTCTGCTGTGAACAGGCAACCGCAGGCACCAACGGACCCTGCCGGACACGTGACCTCCAGGGACTCTTACCTTCGTCCCTGAGCCCCCTGGAGACGCCAGGGAAAGGGCTCTGGGTCCTCACTGTCTTTATTGTGCTTATGAAAACTAGTAAACAGATGGTTTGGTTTAGAGAAAATATGCAGCCAGGGTTATTAAATAGAGAGAAAAAAAGGAAAGAAAGAAAGCAGAAGAATGAGGAGAGGAAAGGGAAAAGCAAGAAGGCTTGTCCGCAGCAGGAGCAGTGACAGGTCGTAAATCCCTGAGCCACCGCTGTCCTGAGTGTGCCTCTGGCTAGTCCCGCCGGCCCCGCCAAGCCTGTCTGCCCCCACCGTAGCAGCCCTAACAAAACCAACCCCAGGTAGAGAGTGCACCCCACCCCCCTCACCTGCCTCCTTCCACGCCCATGACGTTCTGCTCAGGTGAGTCTGGTGGCACCTGGGACCGAGGCAGCATTTGTCTCTGTCCGTTGCGGAGGCTGGTCACACAGTCACTGGCCACCATGGAGCTGGCCCGGCTGTAAGGGAGATGGGGGGACCAGCAATCTCAGAGATCTCCCTGGAGTAGGGGGAGCCGAGGCCATAGGTTTCCTGAGGCACAGAGAGCGCGTTGGTTACGTACCTGCTGGGGACCTTGGCCAGAGTAGAGCTGCTGGCACTTGGTCCTGAGACCTGCCTGTGGGGAAAAGTCCAGCACGTGTGATCTCAGGATTGAACCACAGAATGAAGACTCAAGCGGTGGGGGGGGGGGGGGGGGCGAAGGTGCCTCCTGCACACTCCAGAGACCCCCTTCCCACACACCCAGCCTCTCCCTGGAGGTGACTGCAGGGTGCCAGGACTCAGTGGGTGGGGGCAAAGGGACAAGAGAGAGCTGGGGTGTGGCACAATGTTCCAACCCAGCTCCAGAGGGGACCTGCCCCACATCTGAGAGGGGAGGGCCATGGGAGAGCAAAAGCAAGGACACGTAACTCCTGGGTCTGTAAGAAACCAGAACGAGCAAGGCTTCTGCACCCGGGATCCTGTACAAGGGTCCCGACGTGGGTGGGCAGGGGTTCCTGTGTCTCTCACTTCAGCAAAAGCAACATACGCAGAAATAGGAAGAAGACAGGGCTGGCAAGCAGCTGGGAGGGGACCACTGGCAGCGGCCAACCTCAGAGACCGGTCAGCTCAGGGTGGGGCCGAGGCAGACCATGGGTGCCGCTCCAGGGTGGCGCACAGACCTTGCTCGGTCAGCTTGACCCAAGTGCAACCACATGAGTACAGAAGTCAAGAGTAAGCGCTGAGAAACTTCTGTGTGTCTTTTTCCCTTGTTAGGTTTTTCCTATTACGTTTTATGGAATGCAACATTGGGGCCATTGAACCTAATGAGAAAAAAGGAGCACAGGTTTATGTGGTCGGGCCTCCCTCTATATCCCCAGGTTTGTGAATCAAAATTTGTCAGAAAAGAAAAAGTCACGTGGTTGCTGATCAGCACGATGCTGTCAGGCCTACAGTGGCTGCATCCGCACCAAACACAGGCAGACCCTTTTCCTTGTCGTCACGCCCTAAACGATACACTGTAACAATTGTTTACACAGCACTTACACTGTATTAAGAATTAGGAGGAATTATATACAGGCAGAAGTGCATAGGTTATATGCAAATACTATGTCACTGTACCTAAGGGATGTGAGCACCCTCGGATTTCGGAGCCGCACGGAGAGGCAGGTGTATCTGAACCAGTCCCCTGCAGATATAGAGGAACAACTGCGTTTTGTACTACTTTTGTTTCCTCTACCTTATTTCCCGTTACGTCATGGTTATTGTATTTCACAAAGGCAGCAGTCTGCCATGGACCAGAGATGTGAAACGCCGGCCCTTCTCTGCAGGTAGTTTGAAGCTTGCAGGCTGAGGGGACGTCAAGCACCAAGAACTGCTCCCCTTCCCACCATGGAACAGAAAGGGTAAGACCCCTGTGGCAGCAGAGCCCCGGGCCCACCCACACCATGGGGACACACAGTGGGCAAAGTTGTCTGATGCCCTGCCTGCACGACCGGCCATGAAAACGGAGGCACCTGGAGCCAGACCTGGGGTGGGGAGGGTCACTGGCCAGCAAAGAGGATGTGTGGAGTTCCCAGCACCCTGCTGGGAGAAGCAAGGGCTCCTGGAGACCCCCCTGGTCGGCCTTGCCAGGACTCTAGGGTCCCCTTCTTTATCCTTCCTCCGTGCACCAGGTGGAGATAAGCCGGAAAGTCCGAGTGATGCCATGCGAGGAAAAAGAAAGCAGTGCCTTTTTAAAAAATCAAGATCACTCCAGTCCCCTGCCACCCCCATTCTGTGCATGCCTCCCAGTCCCTGGCTGGACACCCACATGCCTGTGGGGCAGAGAAGGTGCCTTCCAGTCTATTCTGTTCTCTCCCCCCTGGAACCGGCGGTAAGAAAGGCCACTCAGGTCTCTCAGAACCTAAAAGTGCTTTTGGCTCCAACCCAAGAGAGAACCTGGCATATGATTTGCTTTTATATAAAGTACAAAAACAGGCCAAGCAAAGCGGGACTGCCAGCAGCTAGAATAATGGTTCCCCAGCCGGGGAGGGGGGGGGACCGTCACCCGGAGTGGGGACAGGGGCCCTTCCGGGGGCTGCCCCTGTGTGGTCAGGGATCCGGGCGCCGGTAAAAGGGAGCGTTCAGCGAGTGGAAAAAGAACTGTGCACTTACAGTTTGCCCACATTCTTCATGTCTATTAAGTTTCAATAAAAAGTTTGAAACACCTACTGGCTCCAACCATAGCGGCCAAAACAAAATAAAATATCGGGACAGAGGTCTTGCTCGACTGCTCTGCTCATGTGAGAAGCGCTGAAGAACAATTACCCCGTTGGAGAGGCCGGGATCTGTTTTTGGGTCACTGTTTTCCCAGGTGGTGGGGGGTGGGGGAAAGTTGACTCATTTTCCTTGTTCCCCACCCCCCTGCCCTCATCCCCATTCCCCATCGTGTGGGGCTGGATGGGGGCCAAGGGCTGGGAGATTTGGGCTGTTGCCTTGGTAATGCTTAAATATTGGCTTAAAGTCATGGTGGTAAAATAAATAAGCAGGAGCCTTGAGGAACTCAAAGGGGCCCTGCCCACAGTCCAGGCCTCCGGCTAAACCCCTGCCCCAAGCCGGCTCCTGAGCGGTGGCTTGGGGAGCTCTCTCCACGGAGACACGGGACGGGTCAGGGGCTGTGTGGACCCTGGAGGCTCAGGGACCCAAGCTTCACGCACCATGTCCTGTCTCTGTGGACACTCCTACAATTCTTGCTCACGGTGCTCTGGCGATAGGGTGGTGAAGAGCGGAGACCCAGAGCCCGGGAAAGCCTTCTGCGTCCTGAAGGTGGGAAGGGAAGTCATGCAGCACTCAGGCGCTTGCTTCCAGAGGGTGAGGGCAAAGAAAACAGAGCTGTTGCTAGAGGCCAGAGCCCCGAGGCCCTGACTGGGGGCTCATCCACACAAGGGAGCAGTGGGGCGGAGCTTCCCCCGCAGCCCCGGATGCTGCACCAGGGGCAGAACAGAGCTATGCCCAAGATACACCCTCAACTCCAGCCCCGGCTCTGTCGCCCAGAAGCTCTTAGACTTGGAAGGGTACCCCAAGTCTTAATCTCCTCTGGGTCTCAGTTTCCCCATCTGTAAACCATTATTTTCATGGAGTCCCGCCCTGGGAACAAGCTTTCCACGCTTGTCCCAGCAGGCAGTCTCCATGCAGCTGGGGCAGATGCGCAGAGCGCCGTCCAGGGTTCACAGCTCGGCTGCCCTCTGGGAAGTGGAAACTGTCCGCCCCGCCCATTCTGAAAGCATCCAAATCATAAGCCTCCGTGAACATTTGGCTCGGCAGGTCTGCCTGTCCTGCTGTGTGTGCCAGGGAGGGGGGCGCAGGCTCACTTGGGTAGGGGCGGGGTGAGGACAGCTCCCTCTGGGCAACATTGAAGCACTGGGCGGTGCTGGGAGGGGCCCGAGTATGTGACAACCAGCATTAGGTCACGGCTGTCCTGCCCCTGGGGCGTAACGTGTCAGCAGGCAGCTATTGGCCTGCGGTGCCGTGATTCACGGCAGCAGCATTCCTCCTGCAGGCCTCGGCCCTCAGCCTGCAGCCTCCCCTCCCAGCTCCTTGTTCTCGCTCCCTCCAGGCTGTTCTCCAGGGCTCCCGCCCCAGGCTGCCCGGAGGGCATGGGCTGAGACCAGGTGCCGGCAGGGGCAAGGTACCCCCTGGACACCCTGGGGATGCTTCTTCTTACTCGGGTCCTCCCCAGGGCTGCACGGCAGTCATACTGGGCGCTCACTGAACGCCTGTCGCATGCTGCGCCTCACACACTTTAAGTGAGAACTGGCCTTCGAGGGACATGTTCATTTCTAGGGCTGCCCACCACAAGGTACTGCAGACTGGGGGGCTTGAAGCCCAAAATCGGGGCACGGGCAGGTCCACATGCCCTCCAAGAGAAGAATCCTTCCTGGCCCCATCTCCATCTTCTCGTGGCCTTGTTCGCTCGGTGTTTGTCTCTGTGGCTCCTCTCCTCTTCTTTTCTTTTAACCCTCGCTCCAGGAGTGAGACAGGCAGACAGACAGACAGACAGACATATCGATGTGAGAGAGAGACATCAATCTGTTGCCTTCCCAGGTGCACCCCGACCAGGGATTGAACCTGCAGCGCAGGTAGGTGCCTTGACCCGGGGTTGTCCCGCCCACAGCCTTCCGCTGTACTGGCGATGCCTGGGCAGAGCCTCTCTTTTTCTTACAAGGACACTCTCATTGGATTTAGAGTCTACCTGACATACAGGAGCATCTCACCTGAAGATTCCTAACTAAATGCATCTGCAAAGACCCTCTTTCCAAATAAGGCCACGTTCTGAGGGCCTGGGTGGGCATGAATTTGGGAGTCCCCTTTCTACAGATGAGGACAGTAGGGATCAGTGAAGTGAAGAAGGCGTCTAGAGTCCCAGAGTTGGTCAGGAGTGGGTTCAGGGTTCAAATGCAGGCCACATGGCCCGAGACCCCACACTGCCTGTGCGGGAAACCCACACTGAGAGAACGGCTACCCCCCACACTGGGGCAGGAGGGGACACACCTCCGCCTTAGGGAGCGCAGCACAGCCGGTCCCCGGTTCTCTTAATTCAGTTGTGCTGGAGTCTCAAGAAGGAGCTGTTGATATCACTCCCAGGGGTCCTGACTCATGGGTCTCATGGGGGAGGGGCGCACCAGGGTCCACACTGTAAACACACTCTGAACCCCACAGGCGGGGCAAGCGTGTGTGCGACCGTGTAGGGAGAATCCCTGAAGCGTCTGCTCCGACCAGCCCCCAGGCTGGAGATCGGCCTGTCCGGAGCTCGAGGTAGGAGCAGAGAGCACAGCTGAGCCAGAGGGATTGGTCCCTGTGTCTTCGCCAGACGAGCCCAGTGCCAGGCCCGCCGCAGCCAGCTGGTGCCGAGCAACCCAAGGAGGAGGGTTTGGATTCAACCTCCCGCTCCTGAAGGAGCCAACGCAGGCTCAGGCTGGGAGAGCCCCCGGGCGGCTTGGGCTCTGCCCAAACCCCAGCATGGAGGGTTTGGGAAGGCCCGGAAAGTGAGCCAGAACGCTCTTTCTCCTTCGCGGTTCCAGGGCGAACAGCTTTTCCCCAGGCCCAGCCCCTTCTCAGGGTGGTGTCATGTGCGCATCCGCAGAGGGGGACCCAGCCCCGAGTCCTTCGGGCCGGTCGCAGCTGCACCCGGCAGCGCCCTTCCACCGCCTGAAGCCGGAGGGAAACAGGCACAGCTGGCAAACGAGACGTGCGTGGCACCTCCCTGGGGCCCGCTCTACCAGGTCTCGTGAAAATACATGAGCTCCGCTTCTGGACCGACCTCTGGGCTTCCCAGCCCCTGCAGCGGGAAGTGCCCTGCCACTGCCCACGCCCGGAATCACCTGTGCTCCAGGGTCCAGGGCAGGTCCCAACCGCTCTGAGGAGAAAGATGGGAGAAGGCAGAAGGCGGGGGAAGGAAGGCTGGAGTCGCACTGCCCAGCAGGCCCTACGGAGTGAGGGGGCATCCCGAGGGGCCTGGGGGCGGACATGGGCTGTGTTTTTATTTTTTGTCGAGGTGAGAGTCATATAACAGAAAATTAACCATTGGAAAGTGAACAATTCAGTGGCATTGAGTACGTTCACAGCGTTGTGCGCTTCTATCTCATTCCAAGCGCCACCCCGGAAGGAAACCTCATATCTGTTTAACGGGGTCACTCCCGGCTCCCCTTCCTCCGAGGCCCTGGCAACCACTGGTGCTTTCCTGCCCTTTGGGTTTACCTATTCTGGACATTTCGTGTAAACAGGGTCTTACAATACAGGGGTGGGCAAAAGTAGGTTTGCAGTTGAAATACAAATAAATACTACGATAATTAAGAATACAAGAATGAACTGTTTCGCATAATCACAACTGTAAACCTATGTTTGCCCACACCTGTGTGTGACCCGACAAATGTTGCTTTTATCTGCTCCGCACACCGTTTACTCTTCTGACCACAGCACCTCCATTTCACTTGGGGAAGCCATCCCCACCTCCCTCCTCAATCCCTGGGCTGGCGCCACCCTTTGCTTGCAGGGGCGGGCCCACGACCCAGGCCCTGCCAATCAGTCGCTGTGATTGGTTCACAGAGATGGGCCGGTAACTCAGTCCCAGCCAATGAGAGCAGCCGCAGAACGTCAGCCAGAGCAGGCCCGAGCTCTCTGCTTGGTTTGCTAATTCTTGCAGAAAGGGAGGCTGGCAACCGCCTCTGCCACCATGCAAGGGGTGCCCACCTGAGAATAAAACCCACATACGAGACAGAAGAGATGCCGGGGGAGGCTAGTTCTTGTCAACGCTGTCTGAGCGTCTGGACCCAGCTCTGCCCTAAGGCGAAGCGACCCATCCCCAGGTATGCCACTTTTGAGAGCTGGTCAACCTTTTGTGCCTAAAACAGTTGGAACTGGGTTTCTGTAATATGCAGCCAGGAGGAACCCAAACGACACATGGGGAAAAGGTGACTCCATCTCACTGACCTTGTAACGGGGTAAAAACACCATTGGCTAATTCTGGAACAACTTGCCTTCGCATCCCCCCATCCCTGATGGAATAAAAAGCAGCTTCTGCCCTGGCTGGTGTGGTTCAGAGGACTGAGCGCCAGCCTGTGAACCAAAGGGTCTCTGGTTCAATTCCCAGTCAGGGCACATGCCTGGGTTGCGGACCAGACCCCCAGTAGGGGGCGCGTGAGAGGCAACCACACATTGATGTTTCTCTCCCTCTCTTTCTCCCTCCCTTCCCCTCTCTCTAAAAATAAATAAATAAAATCTTAAAATTTAAAAAAAAAAAACCTGTTCTCCTGTAAACAGGAATATGCAAAATACACTCTTAAAAAAAAAAAGCAGCTCCTTAGAAGGAACACAGGGCCCTGCCGGTCTGGCTCCTGCCTCTCCCCTTCATTCCTCCCACCCTCCCCCTCTCATCTACTACGCCAGCCACACAACTCACATGCACACACATGATGCTTTTTCCTGTCCCTGGGTCTCAGCTCCTGCCATCTCCTCTGTCCAGAATGCTCTCATCACCCCACCCCCCAGGACCCCCAAACGCTTAGTCACCCTTTATCACTCAAGTCAGGCATTACCTCTTCCAAAAAGCCTTCTCTGACGCAGAGCCCCTCCTCTCCTCCAGCTGGAAGCCCTGTCCCCGGCTCCACACAGCCCTGTGTGTGGCTCAGTCACAGCGCTTGCCTACCTGTTGTTTTTAATTATCTGTCTGTGCCTCCTCTCTGACCCCCACACACCCAAACCAGGATCCCCCGAGGCTGAGTCTGCACCTAGCTCACTGCTGACCAGAGCAGTGCTTGGGCCATTGTAAGGCCATAAGACATGTCTATCGAATGAATGAATAAATGAATGAGAATGAATGGACAAACTAACAAAAATGCCTTGAGACACTACTTGAAAAGAGTGTATTTTCCAAGTGTCTCCCAAAGATACAGAGTTTAAATTGATACCAGCAGCCTTCGTCCAGGCAAGCATTCTGTATGCAAGGATGCAATTTCTAATATTTCGGGGACTGGCCTTTGCTCTGGCTAAGAGTAGACCCTGAGGCCCTCCCCTCTCAGGCCCCCCCTCGTAGGGGACAGGAAGAGAGATGGCCCCCAGGGATGCCTCTCACACCCACTGTGGATGGGGGGGTGGGAGGTCTCTGCCCCAGCCCGGAATGATCCTGACCAGGCCTTTAGGTGCCACCCGAAGTCTGTGTAGTGCTTCTGATAGCGCCACAACCGTGTTCTCAGATGTGGCCGCCTGGAGGCTGTCAGAGGGGTTGTCCATCATCCCCCCTTCCTCACTGGCTGACTGATTTGGGGACCAGCCCAGGCAGTGATTTCAGGCCTCTGCCTGCCTCTGGCCAGCTGGCTCCCTGCCCTTCCATTCAGTATTGGGGCCTCTGGGAGCAGAGAGGAGCTGGGGGGTGGGATGGGGGTGATGTCGGCTGGGGTGGGGCAAAGGGCCTGTCACACCCATCGTTTTTTGTCCCTGGGGCTCCGGGAAGGGGCCACCCCTCTGGATGACACTCAGGGTCTGAGCATATGGTGGGGGGAGGGGGCTGAGCTGGGTGACGCAATCGTGCTGGAACCTGCTCTCCAGAGCTTGACAGAGATTCCTAAGGTACCTTGACCCAAATTGTAGCTGATTAGTTATGGTTCCCGGGGGTCTCCTTCCCCTGCCTGCCCCCCTGCATGCTTGTGCAGGAACAGCAGTGGTCTCTCCGGACACCTTGTGCCCCCTGGAGTTCTTGCTGGTGGGACTTCCCTCAGAGAGTGTACACGGAGCCCCGAGTCCTAATAACCTGGCCCACCCTCTGACTGAAAAAGGATGGGCCGCTGTCACAGGCTCCATTGGGGGAGCCCACCATTGGCCAAGGGACTGCTGGTCCTGGCTTCTCTCCTGGGGGCCACAGGCCAGGCCAGGCAGGCCGGAAGCCACGCCTGGGAGCTGCCCCCTGCACCCACACTCCCCTCCCCCCCACACGTTCCCACCCAGTTGCTGAGCAGCCCCAGAAATCCCACCAGACCCCACTCCCTGGGCGGGACACGGGCCTCAGCTTTAGAGTCTTTCAGGAATTACTGTTGAGGGTTGCTCCTCCGGGAGTTCTTTTTCCCGGGTCCATCTATTAATCTGGGGAGACGGGGTGTTTTCTTTCACTTATCAAACATTCACCCACTGCCCACTCTGAGCCAGGCGGGACCCAGTGGGGACAGTACATGCTGGGGCAGCACATTGGAAAAGAGAACAAGAGAGCCGGGCTCTCTCTGAGGCCCACCCTCCTCTGTCTAGTTTTGGGGACAAGGACTTTCAGAACAATCTGTGTTGTGCATTGTTCTAAGAACAAATGCTAAGCCATTTGATTCTCATAACAGCCTGATGAAATAGGCGCTATGATTACCACATTCAACAGAAGCTGGGGAAGCAGGGACACAGAGAGGTTGAGTAAGTCACCCAAGGTCACACAGCCACTAAGCAGCAGAGCAGGGCTTGCACCCCAGCAGAACGGCTCAGGTCCCTGCTCCAAGCCACTGTCAAGGCTGCCTCTGTTGATGGCACGTCTCGCTGGCCAAGCTCGCCTCCTGCTGCCGGGCCACTCAGAAAGCAAGAGCACTTCCTGCTCAGGTGACCAGGCACCAGGATGCCCTTACAGTTAAGGGCACCCACCCCACTCCTCTGGCCAACTCTGAGGTCAGAGGTCAGCCCAGCCAAGGGACTCCCAGGACACCTGAGGGACTCCCGTGCTGGACAGCTCTGTCCCTGTTCGAGAGCCTTTGGGTGAACCCCAGGAGGCATGTGGGTTCCCACAGTGCAGTGACAGCGACAGGAGGTGGCCTCCTGGCTCCAGAAAACAAGGTTTTTAGTCTGCCCTGGATGAGCAGCTGGTTCCTGGCGGGAGAAAGAAAGCAGTGAAACCTGACTCCGAGTAAAGGACCTCCGTTCAGCCAGTGGGAGGGAATGGGCTGGGGGAAGGGCGAGCTCCCCTAAGGACTGGGGGGCGTGGCTCCTCCCAGGCCAGGAGCACAGATGACACCCACATTGTGCCAGAGTGAACGTGCCCCTGGAAAGAGGCACCTTCTGGAGCAGGGCGGCCTCCCGGGCACTGGAACTCTGCGAGGGCCCCAGGTCGAGTCTGTTTACTGCGGCCTCGGGCTGAATCCCAGTCCGGAGCCCCCACACTCCGTGAAGGACCTGGTGGCAGGCAGTTGCAGTCCGCAGGCCACATGCCTGCGTCAGGGCGACCCACTCTGCCCTGGCAGAGGGAAGGTGGCCTTACACAACCGTGAAGAATGTTCGTGGCTGTGTCCCAATAAAACTTTATTCGTGGACACAAAATTTGAAGTTCTTTTTTTTTTTTGTTTGTTTTTTAGAGAGGAAGGGAAGGAGAGAAGGAGAGAAATATCAATGTATAGCTGCCTCTCGTGGCTCCCCTGCTGGGAACTGGCCTGCAACCCAGGCATGTGCCCTGACTGGGAATCGAACCGACATCATGTGGTTCGCAGGCCCGTGCTCAATCCACTGAGCTATACCAGCCAAGGCAAAATTTGAAGTTCTTATCATTTTCAGATTTCATGAAGTATTATTACAGTATTCTCTTGATTTTTCCCCCCATTTAAAAACAGTAAAAGCCATCTGTAGCTTGCAGGTTGTTCACAAACAGGTGACCCAACAAATTTAACAATAACAACAGAAGACAGGCCGTGAGCAGGCTGCGGCCTGGGGGGTGCGGCCTGGACCCTGATGGCTCGGCACAGCCCCTGGGATGACACCTGAAGGCAGGCTGGTGGCTCTGGGCCAAGCAGTGAGCTCTCTCGCCCACACAGACCCCATCCAATGTCTGCAGTTCTCTGTTGACGCCTCTCGCGTGGGTTCTGGAACATTCTTCCTCCCTTTCCAACCCCTGATTGCTTTTGAAGACTCGGTTCACTGGTCCCACTTCCGGGGAGCTCTCCAGTCGGTCTGAATGCTCTTCTCTTTACTGCTGCAGACCCCTCCCCTCGCTGCAGAGTCTGATGGCAGCGCTTTGCTCCTGGGTCTCCGACGTCATCCTGGAAACTCCCGGAGCGCCAGGCCTGGCCTCACACGCCCCCATCCCAGCACCTCCGCGGTGCCGAAAGGTCACTTTTTTAGAGAACTGCCCTGCCCATGCATAAGAGGACCCCTCACACCCCTACCCCAGCCCACCCAGGACTTTACCTTCCCCAGGCTCCCATCAACCACGCCTCAGGGGCTTCTTTTGCCCACAGTCCTCGGGGCTTAGATCAGTGCTTGGCATCTAGTAGGGCTCAATAAACACTGGGGGGAGGTGGGCGCCCCCAACTGGGACTTTGATCTTGTAAAATGTTAACTCTGCAGATCACTAAAGAACAAAATTCAACCAGGTAAATGTGCAGATCCAATTGGCTTTATTAAGTGGTTCAGGAATCGGACAGCACCCCACCCAGCGATCCAGGGGTTTGTACAAGACAGGAGGGTTTATGGGCAGAATGGGGTGGGACTAAGAAGTTAAGGGTGGGTTATTCTGTCGCGGACACCTTTCCTTTGGGGGAGACAAGGGGTCTTATGGGGCACGTTACCTTACTAGTGTTGATCAGGAAATCCCAGGTGGATTGGTGTAAAATTCCACTCCAGGGAGAGGCCGAAACTGCAGTTAGGTTAGGCTTTAAGTTTGGGTTTGGTGATGTGGCTGAGCAAGAGCGACTCCGTGCTTGCCTGCTGTTTCTTTTTAGCAGAAGGAGGGAAGGAAGGCAGGCCAAGTATCAGTCAGACTGCTAAGGGCAGCACTTCTCACCCTGCACATTAGAATCCCCAGGAAGCTTCGAAAGACAAGGGGCCCGGGCCCCACCCACACCAACTGCAGCGGAATCCCTAGGAAGTCAATGAAGCCTGAACATCCTGGGTTTTAAAAGCCACCCGACTCCCTGGTCCCCCCACCCTCAGCCCCGCCACCGCCACCCAAACACACCTGCGTAATTCTAAGGCACAGAAAGGGTCCAGATCACTGGCTGAAGATGGAACACCCCTGGGCCCCCAATCCAGAGAGGAAAGGGGTCTCCTCTGTCTTCATCCTCTGCTCTCTCGGGTTCCTGGCAGGGCCAGGGAGCAACCGGGAAAGGGGGGCTGTGGCGGGGGGGACTTTGGTGTGACTTGGCTTTGAGGCTGCCCATCCCCTTGACACTCACCATCTGGGACCCTGACCAGCAGCGTTGGCATCACCTGGAAGCCTACGGCAAACTCGGCATCTTGGGCTTGGCTCCATGGACACCTGTGTGATTCCCCGCACATCTGAGCTCCCGAAGCACTGCCTTAGCATGTCACTGGCATGGAGTCATGGCACCGTGGTCCCAGAGTTCCGCACGCATGATCTGGGCCCGTGCCTTTGGTGACATCACCATTTGGGGACCTCTGTTTCCTTGCCAGCAAATAAGGGGACCCAAGAAGACGATCCAAATGTTTCTGCCCGCTCTTCAGGTCACCTCAACAAACAACATCGAGGAGGTAAGGAAGGTGTAAGGGGCATAAAACTGCCTTTTCAGCCACAAATGCGGAGGCTCACAGCCCGGTGGGCAGAGGAACCACAGGTGTCAAAGAAAGTGGCCCGGAAGAAACCCACACGTTTACTCAGCTCAGCCCAGAGGCCAGAGCCTTTGGGTCATTCGGGGTGCACCCCCTTCCTTGGCCCCTCGTCCAGCCCCGGCTCCCTGGGCCACACAGATGCTCTCTGCCTACCACGCCCACCCGCTGCTCCCTTTGCAACGCTCTCCTCCCAGCCCCGCCACAGCCCCCAAACCCGGGCTGCAAACCTGCAATAGAGTTTCCAAAGCAGCTCATGAAGGAGGCAAGGAGTCTGGAGACGAGGTGACAGAGTTGGGGGCGGGGCAGCCACTCCCAAGAGAACTGCTCGGAGACTTTGATCTGGAGAAACGCTGACTGTACCAAGCCCAGGAGCACGTCCATGGCCCTTGGGACGCTGTCATTCTCCTCAACAGGCTTTTCGCCCAGAAATCGTCTTGATCCTTCGCCTGTCGCTTCCTTCTCAGAACATCACATCATTACTCTTCCTTACGTCCTCCCAGGTCCTCCCAACTTCTTCCATCTGGGACCCTGGACCGCCGCCAGAGGGAGGCCTGGGTTCCCCAAAATCTGTGTGACGGCCAAGCTGCTGTTTTGTTCTCCTCATAATCGGGCCCTCCAGCTTCTTCATCACTTTTATGGCCTTTTCTCCTCAAAATTCCCTCCCAAGTCATCAGTGAATGCTCCATGTGAAGACCCAGAAGAAAATTCCCTGGCTAAGAAACCCCGTCGTACTTCCTGAATGCAAGGCGTCATTCACCGGCTCCGGAGACCAGAGTGTGGGCACGTTCCGGGGCCCTCGCCAAGCCCACGTAAGAGCTCCAGTCTCGGAGGGTCCTGTGGGCCTCATGCCCTCTCCAGAGTTTTCTCTGAAGGAGACCGCAGAAGGCTTGGAGCAGAAGAGCGACACGATCTGATTTGAGACTAAAGGATCCATCTAAGTGATGTGTTGAGAAGATTCAAAAAGGGCAAGGGGGACTCCAGCAGGAAGCCAAGCCGGGGAGGCGGAGAGAGGCGGTCAAATTCCGACCTCCTTCCCAAGTCGCGCAATTGACAGGATCCCTTGACAGATCCAGGGATCTGGTGTTGGTCCCCGCTAGCGTTGGTCCGGGCACCTCTTTCGACCGGGTTGCCATTGACAGGGTCAGGGAGTCTGTGGGGGGGACCAGGTTTGGAGGGGAGGGTAGCAGTGACTTTGCAGAAGTTAAGTTGGAGTTTCCTATTGGGGGGTCCCTGCAAGGTGGAAAGGCCGTAGGGCATGGGATGCTGGACTCAGGGGACAGTTCAGGCTGGACTGGTGGTGGAGTGGCACCTGGGAGTGCCCAGAAGAGAAGGGGTCCAAGAAGTGGGCCCTGGGGCAGGTCAGTATTAATAAGCCGTGAGACCAAGAAGGAGCGGGCAGAGCAGCAGGAAGCAGCCCAGGGCGGACACGTCAGAGGCGGCAGAGCCTTCTCAGGGAGACAAGGACGGAGGTGGGGTCAGTCCTTGGCGACCTGGACAGTGGTGATTTCAGTGGCGTGGTTTCACTTTCCGAGGAACTGCCAGACTGTTTCCCACAGTGGCTGCTCCATTTCACGGTCCCCCTGGCCATGCACGAGGGCGGCTGGGGCCCCTGTGAACCGTAAGTGCCCGTCACCCTGGTCTGATTCCTTGTGCGTGCACACCTGTGTGTGTGTGTTGGGGGGGCAGGGATCCACTGCAGTGCACCCCGACCCTTTAGACTGATTTGGAGAGGCCGGTTCCATCAAGTCGCCCAGACATTACAATAGTCATTGGCAACTTTTGTGTTTAGGACCAAGCTCACAGAGGGAAGGAAGGTCAGGAGGCCCCAGAGCCTCCCTTACTGCTCTCACGGAGGGGGGGGGGGGGAGGAAGAAGCCTACTGGCTCATCAGAGCCACCGGGATGTCCAGACTGGAGAGATCGTCCAGAATGGAGAGATCCAAAGACAGAGATTCGAGGTTACCCAGGGCTGGGAGGGGGGATGGGAGGATAGCGGGGTGATCGCTGCAGAGTCCGCCGTCTCCATCCGAGGGGGCAAAAAAAAGTCCAGCACTTATGGAGGTGACTGTTTCACAAATCTGAACATGGGAAAAACGACTGAATTGTGCACGCTGAATGGAAGAATTGCCTGTTATGTGAGCTATATCCCAAAAACTGATTCAGAAAAAAAAGAAAAGGAAGCACAAGGGATACTTGAGAACCTGTGGGACGGAAACCAAAGAAAACAAAATCCTCTGAAGTGACACCAGGATAAGGAAACAGTAAGAGAATCCAGTTTTCAGGGGCAGGTTTTCAGTGACGTTCTTGCAGTCCCGGCCTTGGCCTGCAAGGCCTCACGCGCGTCTCTTAGGCTTGTGCCTAGACTGTTCGGCACAGGGGACTTTGACATCTCAGCAGATCTCAGAGACGGCTGAGGAAGGATGGGGAGGATGGGGGGCCCAGCCCAGCCCAGCCCCGGTCCAGCCCAGTGCCCCCCACCCCTGCCCCCTGCCCTGAGTCAGTTAATGTGGTCTAGGACGCCCCCTGGTGGGCACTGGGGACTGAGCAGGGAGCTGGCTAAATAGCCTGGGGCTGTCTCCCAGCCCACGTACCTCTAGGTGATTCAGTCCCTTTGTACCCAAAGACCATCAGCCCCTGTGTGACACTTTTTGATTTTTTAAATCTTTTTATTATAGGCATGTATTATGGAGAAGTTTAAACATAAAAAATAGGGAAATCCTCCGATGAACCCCCAACTACCTCACCCTGCTTCAACGATGGCCATGTGCCCAATTTCTTTCTTGTGCCGGCCTGACCTCCACCCACTCCCTGCAACCAGACCATTTTAAAGCCACTCCCACAGAGCCTATTATTCATCCGTAAATATTTACAAGTGCATAAAAGATAAGGACTCTTTTTAACATCATCACAATAATATTATCACAATTGAAAAATTCTCCAACGTCATTAAATTATCACTGTCATTATCAATAGCCTCACTGATGCAAAAAAAATGTTCTTTTTTTCTATTTTTTTAACAACCTGTTGGAATCAGGATCCATTAAGATTGGTGAATCTGCTGCGTTTTTTAAACATTTATTTATTTTATTTTATTAATTATGCCATTACAGTTGTTCTATTCCCCTCCTTTATTCCCCTCCACCCTGCACCTCCCACCCTACCATTCCCCCCCTTTAGTTTATGACCATGTGTCTCAAGTTCTTTAGATTCTATATTTCCCCTACTATTCTTGCCCTCTCTCTATCTATTTTCTACCTACCGTCTATGTTATTTATTTTCTGTACCTTCTCCCCCTTCTCCTCCTCCCACTCCCCTGTTGCTAACCCTCCATGAGATCTTCATTTCTGTGTTTCCACTTCTGATCTAGCTGTCCCTTTAGCTTGCTTTTATTTTAGATGTGGTTGTTAATAACTGTGCGTTTGCTGTCCTTTCACTGTTCATATTTTTTATCTTCTTTTTCTTAGATAAGTCCCTTTAACATTTCGTATAATAAGGGCTTGGTGATGATGAACTCCTTGAATTTCATCTTATCTGAGAAGTACTTTATCTGCCCTTCCATTCTAAATGAAAGTTTTGCTGGATAGAGCAATCTTGGTTGTAGGTCTTTGGATTTCATGACTTGGAATACCTCTTTCCAGCCCCTTCTTGCCTGTAAGGTCTCTTTTGAGAAATCAGCTGACAGTCTGATGGGAACTCCTTTGTAGGTGACTGTCCCCTTAGCTCTTGCTGCTTCTAGGATTCTCTCCTTCATTTTAATCTTGGCTAATGTAATTATGATGTGCCTTGGTGTGTTTCTTCTTGGGTCCAACTTCTTTGGGATTCTCTGAACTTCCTGGATTTCCTGGAAGTCTATTGCCTCTGCCAGATTGGGGAAATTTTCCTTTATTATTTGTTCAAATAAGTTTTCCACTCATGGCTGTTCCTTTCCCCTTTCTGGTACCCCTATAATTTGGATGTTGGAGCATTTAAAGATGTCCTGGAGGTTCCTAAGTCTCTCCTCATTTTTTTGAATTTTTGTTTCTTCATTCTTTTCTGGTTGGTCATTTTTTTTCCTCCTTCTGGTCCACTCCTTTGAGTCCCAGTTTCCTTTCCATCACTATTGGTTTCCTGTGTATTTCCCTTCATTTCAATTAGTTTAGCCTTCATATGTTCCTCTAATTTGTGACTAAAATCAACCAGTTCTGTGAGCATCCTGATCACCAGTGTTTTGAACTGTGCCTCTGAAAGTTTTGCTATTTCTTCGTCACTTAGATTTATGGGCTCTGGGGCTTTGAGATCTTCTTCAGCCATTTTTGGTCTGTTCGCACCCATTAAGTATGAGGAGAGGAGCCTTAGGGGCGGGGCGGGGCCTCCAGGGGTCGATGGGTTGTGAGGCTGTATGTGGGGGTGGGGTCAAAGTAGGGAAATGGCGTCCCCCTCTCCTGCTTCCTGCTGCCACTGGGTGAAGAGCGAAGCCTTAGGTGTTCACCAGGGTAGGGTCGCTCAGGTCGCTGGGTTGTGATGCTGTATGTGGAGGCGGGGTCAGAGCCAGGAAATGTCAGCTGTCTCTGCTGCCTCCTGTCGCTGGGACCCGCTCGGTCCCGTCTCACTGCCCACTCCGTCGCCAGTCTATCTGCGCAGGAATGCGCCAGCACAGTCAACCCGCCGCCCTTCACCCTCGCCAGATCTGCCGGTTGCTCACTGGGTCGGCCCTTTGCAACCCCACGTCTGGGATCCGCATGCTTGAGTCCATCTGACCGAGTTTTCCTGTGCAACCCCGCTCTGCCAGCTGCTGGTTTCACCCCTCTTACTGGTCAGGCTAAAGAATTCGTTGTTATCGGACTTCCGAAAAGTTCAATTTTCTGTGTTCTGGCTGTGTTTTCTGTTGCTAATATTTTGTTGTCTCTAAACTTGGTTGTGTGAGAAAGCACGGCGTCCCCACCTATGCCTCCATCTTGGCGGAAGTGGTCAATCTGCCGTTTAAATTTCCTTTTATTTCTAGGTTCCCTGTTCATCTTGCAGTTCATTTCTTGAAGAAACCTACTTTTCTATTTTTCCCCGCTTTGTTGAAGTATGACTGACAGATAAGAACTGTGTAGATTCCAAGTGTACAGCATGAAGATTTGATACATATTCGTTGTGAAATGATCACTACAATCAAGCCAATGAACACATCATCACTTCCCGTAGTTGCTTTTGTGTGGGGGTGGGAAGAATGCTTACAATCTATTCTCTCAGTGTTTTTCTGTCTTAACACATAATTTAAAGTCACAAGTGGTCTGGGGTTACAGCCACGTTAATGAGCATGGCGCAGACGAAGCCACACGCCGACCGACAGTATTTTGTGGATGGAGATAACAAAGGTTTTATTTGTTTTTCTGTCCCAGTTTCCCCCAGCTGTCCTGTGGCTCTGTTCCTTTTATCATAGAAAACCCATTTCTTAAACAGAAAAGGCACCTGAGACAAAGTCAGAGAGAAATGAAAAATGCTACACAGTTTAACTCTTTCAATTGACCAGAACCTAAACTGTATCCACGTCCTGAGATTTCTGAGCCTGTGGAGGAGAAGGCTCCTCTCTATGAAGAAGGTGGTGTGAAACCCAAGGAGCAGGTGGGCCCAGGTTTGCACAGGTGGGCCCAGGTTTGCACAGGTGGGGCCAGGTTTGCGCAGGTGGGCCAGGTTTGAGCAAGCTGTGCCTCTCATCCCACTCACTCCTGAGCTTGGCCACAGTCTGCGCTGGAAGCCTGTGGCCACCTTCTTAGCTGCTCGGTGCCCTGAGTTTGGATGCCGGTCGCTGCTGTTCAGGGACGGCCGCCACACTGGCTGAAGCACCTTTACTTCCAAGGCAACATCAGTGCCACAAAATAGCACCGTGGGTCGACTCGGACGTCACAGTGGGCCACCTTGGCCTCTTGAAGTTTAGGCAAACATGGCTCAAATGCCCTGATTTCACAACCTGCTCCAGTCCAGACTAAAGCCACAAACACGGATATGCTGGTTGCCATTCAGCTGCAGGTCAGCACACAAGTGTCCTCCAGAATGCAGTCACACCCAGGATGCCCCAGGGTTAGGAAAGGCCTGCGTAGGGAGTGCAGGCTCTCCCCGGGCTCCCTCAGCGAGGGCTGGGATGGCTGCTGAGCTAGTCTGGGACCAGGGAGGGGGGCACATCGGTGTGAAAGGTGCCACTGGCCACACAGTACAGCCCCGAAGAATGATGCAGCGGGACGTGACTGATCCATCCCTTATCCTCACAAATGGCTTACCTAATAAGGTCCTTTAAGTGGAATCTAGAATGTCCCCTAATGGCCAATCAATTATTTCACTGGTAGATTATCCCTGTCTCTTAATTTCTTTCATGAATTAAACCATCAGTTGGAGAATTTGAAGCCCATACTTTGCCAGTTTTTTCACCCTTACTTGGGGGTGCCAAGGGGGTGGGGTGGGTAAAGCCCTGCCACTCACTCTCCTTGGCATCACCTTGACAAGTCGGGATGCTCCGCCTCCCTTCAAACCAGGCAGCAGGGCCCTTCCCTGGACTTCCTGCCCCTTGACGGAGGGTCCCAGGCAGGACCTCTCTGTATACCTAACTCTAGCAGTTGGGCCTAGTGGGGTGGGCTGCCCTGGGCTGGTGTGGGCTTTTGGGGGGCTCCCTCCACCTCTTCGGGTGTGTCCTGGAAGAGCCCAAGGGGCAGAGGGACTGAGTGGACCACAGGGGAAGTAGGGGAGGGATCTCCATCCCTGGTAAAGTTGGTTGTGGATTGATGAAGAGATTTGGAGCACAATCCTCTATACTGACCCTGAAGCGTCCACCAATCCTGTCTTGGGGGTAGTGGCCAAGGACCCTGGAAAGAGAGGGCTGGGAGAAAACTCAGTATGGCCATCTTCGAGGACTTTCTATTAGTAAAGGGTAGTGGCAAAGCCCCGCGGAGGCAGCTGCAGGGGCTGCGGCCACCAGGGGGCGTGGCGGCGCGAGCAGGAAACACGGGGAGCTAACAGCTCGCCTGGTGACCCCATTCCACTGTCCACGCAGAGCCTTCTACCAGGGTGTGTCATCTCCGCAGTCTTCACCCGCACCCGCGGGAGGTGCAGTTTCCACCCCCGTTTTGCACATGGTTTGCCACATTTCCCAGCTGGAAAGTGGAGGCGTGGGAGGGGAACCCAGATGCAATTTACCCAGAGGAGGGGTACCACCCAGCCCTGGCTTTTCAATCACCCTGCCCTGCCTGCCCCCACCATAACCCTCTCCCCGGCTAACGAGGCCTGGGGACACAAAGATGACCTGGCAGGCCTGGCTGTGGGACAATTGTGGTTCTTTGCCTCCTTCTGCAGCCTCTCCTGGTCTCCCCGGAGGCCCCTTTCCTGGCAGCACCCGCTTCCCTTCCACTCCAGCTCAGAGGCTGGTGGGGGCTGGGGGGCTCGCGGCGGGACTTTATTTTTTAGAGCATTTTTAGTTTCACAGCAAAACTGAGCCGAAGGTAGAAATTTCCCACGTATATCCTGCCCCCTCACATACACAGCCTCCTCCACTGTCGACATCACCCCGGAGAGAGACCTTTGTTTCCCTGGGTAAGCGCACACTGACACTGTCACCGCCCAGGTGCTTACCTCACACTGGAGTTCACTCTCGGTGCTGGATGTTCTGCGCGTGTGGACATTGTGTGACCCGAAGCTCCCGGTGCTCTGCCTGTCCATCCAGCCCTCCCCTCTAACCCCCACGCCCCACTGAAAAAGTGTCTCTGCAGTTTGGCCTTCTCCAGAATGTCATAAGGCCGTATGACAACCACACAGTATGTGGCCTTTTTCAGATTGGCTTCTTTCACGTAGCAACATGCATTTATAAGTTCCCTGCAAGCCTCTTCATGGCTCGATAGCTCATTTCTTTTTAGCTCTGAGTCAGTGTTCCACTGTCTGAATGTTCATCCACCCACTGCCCTGCGGAAGGCCATCATGCTCGCTTCTGTGTTTAGCAATTATGAATGAAGCGCCCATAAGAACAGATTTTTGTGTGGACGTGTTTTTAACTCCTTTGGGTAAACAGCAGGAAGTGTGACGCTGGGTCACATGGTGAAAGTAGGTTTAGTTTTGGGTGAAACTGTCTCCCAAAGCGGCTGCCCTGCGTTGCGCTCCCTCCAGCAGCAAGTGCGATCCCTCCGCTCCACGTCCTCGCCTGGGTTTCGGGGTTGTCAGAGTCCCGGATCTTGGCTGTTCCCGTAGGGGTGCAGTGGTGTCTCCTAGCTTTAATTTGCAGTCTCCTGAAGACATGTGATGCTGAACATCCCTTCGTGTGCTTATTTGCTGTTTATCTTCTTCGGGGAGGTGTCTGTCTTCTGCCCATTTTTCTATTGGGTCGTTCATTTTCTTATCGTCGAGTTTTAAGAGTTCTTCGTATATTTTGAGTGACAGTCCTTTATCAGATATATATTTTGCAAAGATTTTCTTCCCAATCTGAATTGTCTTCTCTTTTACTTGACCCTGTCTTTCACGGCAGAATTTTTCATTTTAATGAAATCCGGTTTATCGGTTCTTTCTTTCATAGATCAGATGTTTTTGGTGTTTTACCTACAAAGTCATCTCCATACATAAGGTGATCTGGATTCTCTCCTACGTTACCTTCTAAGAGATGAGTTGTTCTGCATTTGACACTTGGGTCTATGATCTATTTTGAGTCAATGTGCTGGAAGGTGTGGGATCTGTGTCTAGATTCGTGTTCCGCACGTGAGCTGGAGTGGAAGGGAAGCGGGTGCTGCCAGGAAAAGGGCCTCTGGGGAGACCAGGAGAGGCTGCAGAAGGAGGCAAAGAACCACAATTGTCCCACAGCCAGGCCTGCCAGGTCATCCTCGTGTCCCCAGGCCTTGTTAGCCTGGGAGAAGGTTATGGTGGGGGCCGGAGGGGCAGGGTGATTGAAAAGCCAGGGCTGGGTGGTCCCTCTCCTCTGGGTAAGTTGCGTCTGGGCTCCCCTCCCAAGACTCCAGCATCGTTTGTGGAAGAGACTCCCTCTGCTCCTCTGTCGAAGGTCAGTGGACTGCAAGTGGGACTACATCCGGGCTCTCTCTTTTGTTTCATTGATCTGTTTGTGCTCATGATTATGTCATGCCATGTTGATTTCTGTAGCTCTACAGTAAGTCTTGAAGTCGGGTAACGTCAGTCCTCCAACTCAGTTCTTCTCCAACATTCACAACACAACTTGCTGAGATTTGACTGGGATCGTGTTGAATCTGTAAATCAAGTTGGGAAGAGATGTGTTTGCAAATACTGAGTCTTCCGATTCGTGAGCATGGACATCTCTCCATTACTTAGTTCTTTGATTTCTTTCAACAGGGTTTTGTAATTTCTCATACAGACCTGGGTTAGATTTATACCTGAGCATTTGTTAGTGGGGGGTGTTAATAAAAATGGTAATGTGTTTGTTATTTCAACTTCCACTTGTTTGTTCCTCGTATACAGGAAAACAATGGGCTTTTGTATATTAACTTTGTATCCTGCAACCTTGCTAAAATCACTCATTAGTTCCAGGAGCAGTAATTTTTTTTACTAACTTTTTAATCAGTTCTTTCAGATTTTCTTCGTGAACAGTCACGTCGTCTACAAATAAAGATAGTTTTATTTCTTTCTTCCCAAGCTGTACACCTTTTGCTTCCTTTTCCTTTCTTATTGCATTAGCTAGGATGTTGGAAAGGAATGATGAGATGGGATGCTTTTGCCTTGTTCCTGATGCTGATGGAAAAGCTCGGAGTTCCTCACCATTAAGTATGATGCTAGCTGCAGGTTTTCTGTAGATGTTCTTTGTCAAGGTAAGGAGGTTTCCCCTCTATATCTAGTTTGTTGAGAGTTTTTGTTCGTGTTTTTAATTTGGAATCCGTGTTAGATTTTATCACATGCTTTTCCTGCCTCTACGGATACAATCACGTGGTTTTCTGACTTTAATCCATTGGTGTAATAGACTATACTAATTGATGTTTTTAAATATTGGACCAGCCCAGTACAGGATGAGTACCACTTGGCTGTGGTACCCTAGCCCTGTGACAGGTGATGGATCCCATGTGCTGACGCCCCTACTCCCCCAACGAAAGTGACCCAGGAGAAGGTGAGGCTCTTCCTGGCTCAGGCCTCCCACCTGCAGAGCTCCCTCGGTGGGACTGTTTCCCTCACTGTGAAGCAGGCAGGTGCAGCCTGCAGGCCTGACCCATTTCTCTTCCTTCCTCTGCTGACTCAGGGGCCGGCTCCCAGGACCTGCCCAGTTGAGCTGGGAGCCACCCCAAACCTTAGCAGAGCAGGGGATCTAGGCAGGTCCAGATCAGCCTTCTGTTAACCCGACAGCCCTGTACGGTGAAACCCAGGCTCTGAGGCAGAACCCCCAGGCCCACACAATGTGTCCAGCAGGGCTTGTCAGCCTCGCCTCTTCTTACCTCCCCATTCATTCCTAGCTCCTTAAACTCTGGCTACAACGGGCAACAAACCATCAGGTGGTGCATTCATCCTGTAGACATTTACTGGCAGCCCCTTTGTGCCAGGCCCTGAACCTAATTCTGGAATACGAGGCAACCTGGACCGAGTTCCTCAGGGGCGTCCAGCGCAGTGGGAGAGGGATGTGCGTGAGCCAACCTCTGTAACCCGGGGGAGGCAGCACAGCACAGGGGCAGCACAGCGCCTGTGCGAACCGCAGTCTTAGGCCTCTAGCTCTCCCGTCCTTTTCTTGCACATTTCTTTTAAATTGTCCTTCCTGGCTTCTTGGCACAGGAAACTCCTATTCATCCTGCGAAGCCCAGCTTAAATGTTCCATCTGCCATGAAACTTGTCTTGGTTGTCCCTCTGTCCAGGCAAAATTAATTGCCTTTTCATCTTTGCTTTTGTAGCCGTTGGTACACGCTCCAAGCTCCGTCTTTGGTGCACACTATGCCGGATGGTCCTGACCCCAAGGGCAACTCCCTGAGATAGCCCAGTGCTGGTCCCCAGTGTCCCTGTGTGGCTACCATGGGACTCTGTGTGTCCCGCCTGGCAGCCTGGGCTTCCACTCTCAGCTCCTGTGCACCCCCTGGAGCCCTCCCTCTAGCGTCAGCCTGAGAGCCCCCCCACTGTCCCCCTCCTTCCTGCTGGGAACACTCCATCACCCCCGCCTTCTCCCGGGACTGGCTGTCACCATTTAATCAGAGATTCTTGGAAAGCTGACAGTGGCACTGGAGCATTTTGGAGGCCTGGACAGGGCCACCCTATGTGGTTGGACACATCACACGTCGAAGGGAGCACTGTTCATGGCACAGGCTGGGGGGGGGGCGGGGAGGAGGCCGGAGGTAGGGGGGGTAGGGGTGGGCCCAGCGCAGATCCAGGTGCCGCCGCAGCCCCCGGTTCCCTCTGTACCGTACTTTCTGCTCTAGAGAGTGCCGGCTGGGCCGGTGCAAGTGGCTACTGATTAATGGAGGCCTCCAGGCAGCCGTGTGCCGCTCCGCAATGAACTGCGGGCATGTAAACATTTCAGAGTCAAACGTGGGTGAGGAGGCATCTAGCACAGAGGTGAATTGAAGCACAGGGCTGCGGGGGGTGACGAGCTGTGGGTCCAGCCCCAGCTGTGTGTGACCTTGGACGAGTTATCTAATTCCTCCGTTTCCACATCTGTGTGTCGGGGTGGGGTCACAAGACTCCCCACCCCATGGGCCTGTTGCGGAGAAAGAAAGTACAATTTTGCATGGAAATCGCTTTGCACAGTAAAGCCGGATGCAGGCAACCATCAAAGAATAAAACAGCAGGGGAGGGAGGCCCCCACAGCATCAGGGTGGGCTCCACCTTCAGGCCCAGGAGGCCCAGGGTCCTGATACTTTTAGGAGCCCACAGAAATGTTTTAATTATTTTATAAAATCAGAAGAAAAAAATATGCTAATAATATATAATAATGAACCCAGCCTAAATTATATTTGTTTTTACATCGAGGCAGTTATAAAATACAACTTTTAATATTCTTTTTTATGGCGGAAGAGAGCCACAGAAGCAGAAAGGCCTGGCGCCAATGGAAGCCAGCGCAGCCCTGAGCCCGAAGCCCGGAGCCCACAGCCCGGAGCCCAGCAGCCCGGAGCCCACAGCCCTGAGCCCACAGCCAGAAGCCCACAGCCCGGAGCCCAGCAGCCCGGAGCCTGGAGCCCTGAGCCTGCAGCCCTGAGCCCGGAGCCCTGAGCCCACAGCCTTGAGCCCACAGCCCGAAGCCCACAGCCCACAGCCCACAGCCCAGAGCCCAGCAGCCCGGAGCCTGGAGCCCAGCAGCAGCCCTCTGAAGGCCTTGGCTCCGGGAGCTTGGATCTGCCAGCAGTGAAGCTCTGACGTGCCCCTCACTGAGAACCACGATCGAGGACTGATTCTAGGCATGTGCTCTTGGGGGCACGCCCCCCACATCTCCTCAACCCCAGCATTTCCTTCCATCAAGGGATTTGTCCAAGAGGTAAGTAGAAAGCAGACCGGACTCTGGAAACTTCCAGGCCTTGACAGGGGGTGGCGAGCTGGTACTGACCCAGGGATCTGATGCTGGGTTTACCTGGCTGTGTTCAGATTCTGATTCTCACCGGGAAGAGAAGTCACTTGGCACAGGAAACTCAAACAAACCAGTCTGATCCAGGGGCTGGGGCAGCTGCCAGGGCTTGTAAGTGACCCCTGCGCCTGGCCTGGCTCCGAGGAGCAGAGCCTGCGGTACAGTCCGTGCCCCCAGGCCCGCGGCTCTCCCCGCATGGCCTCTGGGAGCTGTTATTTACTGGGGGGCTGGGAGGGAAGGGGGTGGACAGAGGGAGGCAGCTCAGGTGACTTCCCCAGGTGCACTTGCTCCGGCCTGACAGGTGAGCAGCTCCCTGTGGGGGCCAGGTCACAGGGCTAGAGTTACTTTGCCTTACAGGTAGGTGTCCCTCAGGGTCCTGCACTCTGGGGACCCACACCTGTTTACTTATTACTAAACATTTTGTAATGAGCAATACTTCTTTTTCCTGGGGCACAAGAACGAGAGGGGAAGGGTGGCCTAGGGGAGAAGCGTCATCTGTCCTTAGAAGCTTTGGCCGTGTGCAGGGACAAGGGGTCCCCACCCTGCGGGGGTCTCAGAGAGCTGAAGCGCCTTGTACACTGTTCGTGGCCACTGTCCCTTCTCTCCAGGCCCTGTCTATACCCAGCCAGCCTCCACGACCTTGCCATCACTCCCCCCTACACGAAGCGACAGGCCTACGGGGGTCTTGCCCACACCAGCAGGAAGTGACTTCCGGGGTGGCTTCCAGCACTGGCCTTTCATTACCACCTGTTCTAAAGAGGATACTGGCCGGGATGGAGGGGGCAAGGCTGGGAGCTGCTGTAGGAGGGGTCCTTCTGGGCAGGGCAACAGGACACTCCCAGGATTATTTACATGCCTGGCTACTTAGAGCTTGGCTTTAACCCTTTAATTGTCCCCATGGCCCCTAAGGCCCCTCAGTGCTACCTGGTGCCTAGAATCAAAGCTCTCGGGGACCCACCAGGCAGAGGCCGGGTGTCTGACATGGTGCTCAGAATATTAAGGAGCCAAGGGCAAGAGCACTGGGGGAGCCAGTCGCAGGCACAGCAGGCCCTGACCCAGCCACCCAACCCACCACCGCTCCCTCCCCAGAGGGCAAAACGGGGCCCTCGTAGTGTCTGCCTGGCAGGTCAGTCCAAGGGTCAGGTGGTGTAAGTACGTTAATGCTTGAGCTACACAGTCCCTGGCACGCTGGTAAAGGCTGCTTTACTTCGTTTAAAACTGTTGTGCCGATGAGTCGGGAGAACCATGGTCGTTTCCTGGGTCGGTGGTAACGAACGGCCACCACCCGAGTGGCTTAAAGCAACAGAAGTGTTTTCTCGTGCAGTTCCTGAGGCCAGAAGTTCAAAATCAAGGTGCTGGCAGGACAGTGCCCGCTCCAGAGGCTCTCGGAGAAAACCCTTCCTCGCCTCCCCCAGCCTCTGGCGGCTCCAGGTGTCCCTGGGCTTGTGGGTGCATCACCCCATCCTCTGCTCCCATCCTCATGCAGCCCCTTCTCTGTGCGTGGTGTTTTCTCCTCTTCTGTCCCTTCTCAGGACCCCAGTCACTGGATTTAGGGCCCCCCTCCCTGGGGAGAATCCAGGATGATCCCCTTTTGAGATCTTTCATCACATCTGCAAAGGCCTTTTTCCCAGGCAAGGTCACATTCGCAGCTTCTGTCTGGGTGGCAATGTTTTTGCAGGGGTCACCATTCAACCCCACCCAGGGCCTAATGCTCCAGTGAGTGGCTGGTGAAAACGGAGTAAACCGGCTGCTTTAACACTCTCTGCCTGGCAGCAGACGGGGAGAACCGGGCACAGGAAACCCACCGAGCGGCCTGGCTCGCCACGCCTGGGCTGAGGCTTTGCAAAGGAGCCCAAAGGTCTGCAGGTGGAGCTGGAATCTGAGCAGGAGCTCATTTTTTGTCACTGCTCTGCAAACCCACCTGGCCTCCCTCCCTCCGTCTGTCCCCCATGATGGACGGGTCACCCTGCGTGTGAGCCCTCCACTCCAATTAGCTTCCAGAATCGATTTCTTGGCCTGTTTGTTTGCTGCTGTTTCCTGAGGGCTTGGTGGCTGCCGTTGGGTCTGCGTTTGATCAGAAAGCAGCCTCTCTCAGAGACAAGGCCACAGTCCCGCAGTCAGGGCTAAAAGGACTGCCATCACTCGCAGAAGTGTCCCAGGTTCTAGTCAAGTTCATGTCTTCAAATGGAGCAAGGCGACCGTTTTTGCTCTGGGCACAACCTACTTCCTTTTGGTGCTCGCTCAGCTTCCAGAACCCCACGACTCTCCGAGGGATGCAGTTCCCAGCCCCTGTGATTAAGTCACCTGGGCTGGTCCTGAGTCAGCCGTGGGCTGGGGCTGTCAGGAACGCACCTCTCTAACTCCGAGTCAGCCGAAAATTCACGCGCTGACACCCCCGTTTGTGAGAATCACTGATATAAACAAATAGTGCCTTGAAGCAATCAGCAAGGGCCTATTTCGTTTGTTTCTTGGTGACAATTTTATTGAGCTCCAATTCACATACCATACAATCCACCCACACCCTGCTTTTACTGAACTCACCAGTAGGGGGCCACTGTCACCTCGATCAGTTATAAAACATCTTTACCCCCTCAAAATAACCCAAGCCCCTTAGCCCTCACCCCTTACCTCACTCCCCTCAACCCCTGGCAACCATGAATCTGCTTTCTGCTCTACAGTTTTGCCTATTCTGGACATTTCGTGTAAGTGAAACCCATCATGTGGGTTTGGCTTTGGGGTCTGGCTTCTTCCACGAGGTGGAAGGTGGAGGTTTCCGAGGCCACCCCTGCCGCTGCACGTCCTTGGGTAAAACGATGTGCCATCTCGGGGACCAACCACTTTTGGTTCATCTGTTCGTCCCTTGGTGAACATCTGGGTTTTCATGCTGTTTGGCCATTATGAACGATGCTTTCATAAATACTCGTGGGAGCAAGTTTTGGGGCTGTTGCTCTTCCTTTGGAGTTGCCACCCAGACAATGCACAAATGTCCTTAAGAGAACCGACACACATCTCGAGGGGGACAGGAGGATGGCTCAGGTGACAAGCCCCTTTGGGGCCGTCGCCGAGCGGCTGGAGGTCAAGTGTCAGCCAGCCTAGTCATGGGCCTGTCACAGCCACATGGTTTTGCCCAAGTGAGAGATCTAACCTCAGTCCATCAAATATTGCTTCTTTCTCTTCGGACTTCCCTTCCAACTCTTGCCCCCACCACACCCCCATCAGGGAACCTCACAGAGGCTTCAGGCCACAGCCTGGGATCCCGGCGGGGGTTCGGGGGAGAAGCCAGGTTTCAGGTCGTTGGCAATCCGGGCATGTTAAGTGAATGTAGAAAAGGCTTCCAGAAACACTTCCACCGCTCATCACAGCTCAGCCCGCATGGTGACGGAGTGGGGGCGAGTCCTGGCCAGGAAGCAGGAGGCCACATGCAGGAAAGCCTGTGCTCAGAGATCGCTTCCCAGCCTTTTGGCTAAGATCAAGTGTGGGATGCGGGAGATAGCCAGGCAGTGGATGGATGTTCTAAAAACATTTTTATCTCTGGATGCAAACATTTTTTGAATTTTTATTGTTTTTTGTTCCGCACTTTGGGGCGACCCCTGGTCTCGCGGCAGGCAGCGAGAGACCATGGTGGTCCGGGTCCCCTTGTGCTGGGAGCACCTGGGGGAGCGAGGCTCCAGTGGAGGCCTGAGAGGCTGATCTTTGGAGGAAGTGTGGCCGGGAGGCGACCACGCAGCAGTCTCGGGGCCACAGGGAGAGACACTGCAGAGATGGAAGGGTGGCCCGGGCTTCTGGCACCAGGCGGTGGTCACAGAGGGGCGCAGGGCCCTCTGTGTTTAGCAGCAGGGAAGCCAGCGGGGACTTTGGCAGGAGCCGCTTCAGTGGCAAGGAGAGAAGTCGGGCTGGGGACAGACACCGAGTTCGGCTACGAAGGGAGAAGACCTGTGACGCCGTCGTGGGAGGTTCCCGAGTCGCCCCGAGAGCAGGTGTTTAAAAGATGGTGGGCAGGAGCCTGTGGAGAAAGTCAAGTTCAGGTAAAATGCAGAAAAGGAAGAGGGGAGGCAGATCGGTGGCTGCCCAGGCCTGGGAGGAGGACTGAACAGGTGACGCAGGGGGCATTTGGGGGCACAGAGTGAAACTGCCACGTGTGACACTGTCCGTGTGCGCCATCAGAAGTCTGCGCTGGGGCTTCGAGCGCAGAGTGAGCCTTCATGGACAGACTGCACACTGGGACAAAGAATCTAACTGCACGTCAGATGCGTGGCCACCTCCCGGAAGGAGGTCGGGGAGGGAGAATGCTATCAGAGTCCCCTGAGCAACTCCAGGCACAAGTGGCGACTTTAAAACTTTAGACAGAAGGAATATACGTAAGTGCTGCATTTGTCTGGGAAAGTCGTTTCCCCTGGTGCACGGGCTGGGCTGGCAGGCCTGAGCCGCTGTGTCCTAAAATTAAACAGACAGCTGGGTGGGTGATAGGGGGCAGGGAGCCGGTATTCCCACTGTCGCGAGTTGCAGGTATGCGAGGGGGCAGGGAAGGCAAGATTGAATTGCGTGGTCCTGGTGTGGACTCGGAGACGTCAGCACGAACTCACGTTTAGCTTAATACAGATGGATGAATACAGAAATCATAGGTAGGCATCCATACGTTTCCAGTTTTGTCCCTTGAGAGGGCTAGAAGCGGTGACACCCAAGCGACAATGAGCCGCACCTCACCCAGACCTGGGGTGTTCATCCCATTCTGCTCACACAGGACTCGAGGCTCCGGGGAGAAAAGGCTGGTGCGAGGCGGCATAGGGAACAGATCGGAGGAGCCCAAAGCATCTCGGAAAGACAGAAAGGACACTTAAAACTCAACTCTGGCCCTGGCTGGTGTGGCTCAGTGGATTGAGCACGGGCCTTCGAACCAAAAGGTCGCCGGTTTGGTCCCCAGTCTAGGGCACAGGCCTGGGGTGTGGGCCAAGTCCCCAGCGGGGATCATGCAAGAGACAACCACACATTGATGTTTCTCTCTCTTTCTTTCCCCCTCCCTCCCCCTCTCTCTAAAAAGTAGATGAATAAAATCTTAAAAAAAAAAAATCACTCAACTCTGGGGCTATGCCAAAGGGGCACCAAACCACCAGCAGGGCTCCCAGGGGCCACAGCAGGACGGGTTGGGCAACGAGACAGGTAATGCCGCGTTGGGTAACAATGCAAAGCACAAAGTAAATATCCACGTGTCTCTCCGGGTACAAATAAATAATGGAAGAGGTGATTGAGTGGGGGAGAATTCTAAAGCAGCAGTGTAGACACTGACCCCCAAGGGGCTGAAGCGTCACCCCCCACACACACTGTGCAAGGGGATAAAGAGGACCCTGACAGTGGAGATGCCGGGCAAGCACCACCTCAGCCGGGGGGCCAAGGCCAACATCGGCAGTGGTGGGTCGCCCCTGATGGGGTAGGATTAGAACCGCCCGCTCCCCTCTCCGGTCTTCCCTGCCCCCACCCCCAAAACACACAAGTTCAGTCTAATCATGAAAAACACACCAGACACATCCAAATGGACACGACGAGATACCCGATCACTGGCCCTCAAAGCAGTCAAGGTCATCAAAAGCAGGAACTGCCTAAGGGACTATCACAGCCCAGAGGAGCTACGGAGACAGGACGACTGGACCTCATGTGGTGTCCAGTCGTCATGCTGGAGCAGGGCAAGGCCGTTAGGGACAAACGAAGGAGGCCTGAATGAAGCGTGGACGTTCGTTAATAACAGCGCACCAGCACTGGTTCATTAATTGTGACACATGAACCACAGTCATGTAGGGTGTCGTCACTGGGAGAAACTGGGGAGGGGGCGCCACAGGGACTTCCCGTACTGTCTTTGCGAGTTTTCTGTCCACCTAAACAATCCTGAAATTAAGAGGTTAATTTAAACAAAACCAAAATGTAGGGGAGGGGACCATGGCTGGAGGGGGTGGGGACCCCTCCGCCGCAGGGGAAGGGAGGGGAGGCCAGGCGGTGTTCATGCTCCTGGCAGGCGGCCACGGGTCTGAGGCCAGCAGCCCCGTCATCTGTTTTCTCTGTGAGGCCAAGCTGTCCGCTTTAGGGACACGTGGCAGGTGGGGGGCTGGGGATGTGCACTGAGGGGAGGTTTGCAGAGGCCATGGCTGGGCGGGGCGTGTCACCTACTAAAGCTACAGAGGAAGAATGAGTATTTTGTGTCTCTGCTCTGGGACAAAAGAAAGCAAAGCTCTTTCTCACTCCCTTCCTTTCCCACCTGAACGTGTGCTGCCTGGGCTTTGAGGCTGGATGCTCAGGAATTGTGGGCTCTGGGAAGTTCAGACGGGGTTTGTTTTGTTTTGTTTTGTCTCCAAAAAGAGTTGAATATTCTGAAGTGGGGGTGGGGTGGGGACTTCAGGAGTGGCAGGCAGGGAAGGGCAGACTGAGGGCTGGCCTGCGTCCTCGGGGGGCTGGGGTGCATGTGGGGGGACAGACTCAGAATCTGGGGCCGAGTTGGGTATTCCCAGCCTCATCGAGAAGAGGGCAGCGAGGACGGCACAGCAGCAGTGACCGGGGAGCCAGAAGTTCCAAGATCCCGTCCCGATATCTGGGCCTCAGAAGTTCTTCAGGATGGACCTCCACAGGGTGGGGTGCGGGGGGGGGGGGGGGGGGACAAGAGTGGAGGGCGGCATGAATGCCTGCTAACAAATTTGTCTTCTGTGCCCAAGGACAGGGCCCCAGAGCACACGCACTGTGATCTAAAGAAAATCATTATGGACTGAACTGGGTTCCTTCAAAATTCATGTTCAAGTCCTAACTCCTAGCACCTCCGAACGGCACTGCTTGGACGAAGGGCCTTGAAAGCGGTGGTGAAGGTTAAAGTCGATCAGATGGGTGGGCTCGAATGCAGCAGTCGTAGGAGAAGGACAGACCCCGCGGATGCACACACACACAGGGCCAGCCCTGGGAGGCCTCGGGAAAAGCTAAACCTTCCAGCACCTTGACCTTGGACTACCAGCCTCCAAGACAGTGAGAAAAGCAATGTCTGTGGTTTAAGCCACCCAGTCTGTGGTCCTTGGTTAGAGCAGCCCTCGTCACTGACTGAGACCTTAGGTAACTAATGGTCCCAACTCTGAGTGCAGGGAATGAATGACGTTTGACCCCAAGACAGGTGTGATACCAGGACAGCTCCTGAGCAGATCTGGTTTGGTGGCTGGCGGGGGGGGGGGGGGGGGGGGCGGTGGTTTCCTGAAGCTGTGAGACTCATCCTGTGGGCCCAGCCCTCGCTGCGCAAGGGTCTGCAGGGGCCCTGACCTCCCGTCCTCTGCCAGGCACTGGTGCAGCCTGGGTCGGGCACACAGTGGCATTTCAGCCTCTGTGTGAGACCCAATGACTGTGTTTGTTCACTCCATTCATTCATTCACCAGATGTGTCTGCGCTGCCGTGTTGCCAGGGGCCACAGATGAGCAACATCATTAGCGTCTTTATCACCGATACTCTAACTCAGGGCAACTCAGGGCTCCAGGATCGTTCTGTGAAACAGTAACAACTTTCAGCTTTGCAGCCTTCCGTCTCAGCCTCTGCAGGGAAACTGCTCCTGGGAATCTGTCAATACCCGGGCCTGGGTGCGTTCCAATAAAACTTTATCTAACAACACAGGAGTTTGAATTCCTATACTTTTCACATGTCACGACATATTACTCTCCTCCTGCTTTCCCCCCAGTTACTTAAAAATGTGAAAAACACTCTAAGCTCCCAGGCTGTACAAAAACAGGCCTACAGGCTGCAGTTTAACGATCCTTATTCTAAAAAAAAAAAATCCAGCCAGCCAGATGTACCATAAAAGGTGCAACTGAGTGTAACTGATTAATTGTTTTTTCTTTGCTTGGGTCCTTGTTGTTGATATGGTTCCTGGTGTCAAATCTGAGGCCATTAAAAAAAAATTACCAGGGGCTGTCTCCACGGGATAGGTACCCCCCGCCTCCAGCCCTCCCGGGGAGCTGGCGCTGGGGTGGCGGCACCCACTCATATCACTTCCTAGGTTCACACCTCACTCAGGACTTGTGACCCGTGACCAAGCCTGCCATTCAGGAACAACATGCTTCTCAACTTCTTGGGATAGAAATGTAATCAGTGACTGTCAGAGCCACCCTCAAGGGCATGTGGGGGCCAAGTCCCTGTACCTTGTCCTTAAAACCAGGGTCACAGAGCAGTTGAAAGATTGGCGTGTCCTTGGGGTTGCCTAAGGAGTTCTGGCAACCACCAGATTGTCCCGGAGCCTTGGCTGAGCCCCCTGGGCTTCCCCAAGAGAAAGCCCTTGGAGTGAGAGGGGCCAGCTGGAGAAAGGAAACATTTCCAAGCTCCTGAAGTACAGCAAGTTCCCAGGGACCGCTGCCAGGACCAGCCTGTCTCTGGAGCTGGGCAGCACCAGCCAAGCCCTGCTCCAGGGGACTCAAATGAACCGAGGGTGCATCCGAAACCCACTAACTAATAGGAGGACGGTCTCCCCACCGTGTAAAATGAAAACAAAAACACCGATACCCACACGAGACATGGTCTGAGCTTCCCAGATTGTTTTAGAGAATTAGATGTTATCATTTTCAAGGCCTCAGGGTTATTTTTTTATTGGGGACACTATTACATCTGTAATAGCTGGCCTCAGACCCCCACCTATTACAGATGGGGACACTATTACACTATTATTGGGGACACTATTACACTATTACAGATGGTCCCCCGTCTGTCCCCCTCTCCCTTGGCCTTCACCCCACTGGTGTCCGTATCCACGGTTCATGCGTATATGTCCTTTGGCTAAATCCTTCACCTTCTTTTATCCAGCCCCCGCCCTGCTGAGATCTGTCAGTCTGTTCCACCTGCCCGTGCCTTGGGTTCTATTTTTGTCAATTTATTTTGTTCATTAGAGTCCACATATAAGTGAGATCACATGGTACTTGTCTTTCCCTGACTGGCTTATTTCACTTAACATAATGCTCTCTGAGTCCATCCATGTTTTGGCAAAGGGTAAGATTTTCTTCCTTTTTGACAGCCGAGTGATATTCCACGGTGTACATGTACTGCAGCTTTTTCATCCACTCAGCTGCCGATGGGCGCTGGGGCTGCTTCCAGATCTTGGCGATTGGGGTTAACACTGCCATGAACATAGGGGTCCATGTAGTCTTTCCGATGGGGGTTTTAGGACCCTTAGGCTATATTCCCAGCAGTGGGGTCACTGAGTCTTAAGGCAGGTCCATCTTTAATTTTTTGAGGAACCGCCATACTGCTTTCCACAGTGGCTGCACCGGTCCACGCCCCCAAGACCACGGGGCTATTGAAACTGAGTTGACCACTTTTCCCACAGCAAGGCTGCCCCTTCGAGAAGGGGTAAGAGGGAGGTGCGGGCAGGCCGGACGGCCCACGGCTGTGTCATGTTGATCTTGCATGTGTTTCCTGGGCTGGTGATAGGCGGTGCAGTGAAAACTAAAGCAGGAAGGACACTTGTAAACAAAAGGTTCCGGGTTGGGACTTGTAGCTAAAGTGCCCAGGGGAGCAGAGGGAGGGGACTGGTTCAGCTGGGGTTAGGGAGGGACAGCAGCGAGCACGGTGTGTATAAAGCCCTGGAGGCATGAAGGAGTCTCCCCAGCAGAAGATTCTGGAAATATTGCCAGGGGCAGATTGTGCTTGGAAAGAATGGACGGAGTTTGCCTTCAGCTGGGTGCTGGGGGATGGAAACCCTGGGAAGCCAAAGCCGTTGTCAGCCCTCCTGCTAGACTCCCCGCACCCACCCCCGCGCCACCCAGCACTGCCAACCAGGACTCTTTAGTTTAACGGGGCAACCCACCTCGGCCAGCCCCAGAAGTCACCGTGGACATGTCCCTGGCAGGTCCCTGTGGCTTTCTGAATCCTCCATGAGGACATTCTGGCACTGTGGGGACACATGCTGTCTGAAGGAGCCAGGAATGAGCCCCACCAGAGGCAACCCTGGGCCTTGGGTGGTAGACACCCAGCCTCGCACCCCTGGTATCAGGGACATTCCCAGCTGCTCCCAGTCTTCCTGGGGGCCCAGCAGGACTTGGTCCTGTGCCCAGGCAGTGTTACCCTCTTCACACTTACATCCCCACCCTCACCTCCCAGCCGCCTGGGACCACCCCCCTTGCCCCAGACCATGCTCTGGGGAGAAGCACAGGCAGACTTTCCCAGGGGGCCCTTTCTGGATCAGAACACATGCAAACCCCAGACTCACGTGGGGGGCACAGACTTTCTGAGGAGCACTTTCTCCTTCCTCCTTGAGCCCAGATGGACTGATAGCTTTCCTCAAAAATCTTCGCTGGCAGTTGCATGACAGTCCCCCCTTCACAGAGGCTGTGGCCCCTGGAGACTCCCCTGCCCCCCTATTCACTCCTCACCCACCTCCTCCCTCACATCTGGGTTACAGAGTTCAGCAAACAGCTGGAGGGCAGGCAGGCCCCAGCCCCTCTCTACCGACCCCCAGAGATTCCTCGAGCTTTTATGAAAAACAAACAGTGCGGCAGTTCTTCAAAGAATTAAAAATAGAATAAACATATGCTCCAGTAATTCCACTCTTGTGCACTGACCCAAAAGAACTGAAAGCAGCATCTTGAACAGATTTCTGTTGTATTCCTAACAGTCTTCCTCACACGAGCCAATAGGTGGGAGCAGCCCCGGTGACCATGGCCAGCAGAACAGATCAGGAGAGTGTGGCAGATGCGCACAAGGAAGCACCAGTCGGCCCCGGTGGGGGGAGGCGGGGGGGGGGTGTCCAGTGCAGGCTGCAACACGGGTGGAGCCTGGGGGTGCTGGACCAAGTGAAAAGATAAATACTGAATCATTCTACCTACCTGAGGTACTTGGAGGAGTCAAGTTCACAGAGATGGAGTGGAAGGGTGGTTACCAAGGAATCGAGGAGGGAGAACGGGGGTGGGGGGCCGTCTGCTGCGGAGGGTGAAGAGCTTCTGGGGATGGACAGCGGTGTCAGGTACGCGGCGATATGAATATATTTAGTGCCACCGGACTGTGGTCTTAGAAATGGTTAAGATGGTAAATGCTATGTCCACATTATTGCAATTCAAATGAACAAATGAACCACAGAACGACTCTGTTTTGGGTTTAGAAAGTGGTTTGTTGCCCTGGCCGGCCCTGACTCTGGCGGGGGGGGGGGGGGGGGCATCATCCTGCAAAGTGAAAGGTCACCGGTTCAGGCCCCAGTCCGGGCACATGTCTGGGCCAAAGGCCAGGTCCCCAGTGTGGGTGCGTATGAAAAGCAAATGATCACTGCTTCTCTCCCTCTCTTTCTCCCTCCTTTCCCCTCTCTGTAAAGTTATATAAATAAAATCTCTTTTTTTAAGTGGTCTGTTATGTCTCCTCTGGGATCAGTAGTTTTGTGGCAAGTGGGGCTGTTCGGGGTCTCAAATCAGCCACACTTCCAGAAGCAGAGGCTCTGGGACCGAACAGTGAAGGGCCCTGGTGCCCAGCGTCCCTGCTGCCGTGTCCTCTGCAGCCTGGTCATCACCACTGGTGGCTCCGCAGGCGGCTCTGCCCCGAGTGCACGATTCGGCTGTGTCTGCACATGCGTTCAAAACATGGGTGATAAAACTAACTCCCAAAGGTAGAAGTTTGTGTTGTTAAACATAAACCTTCAAGGCTAGAAGGTTTTCTGACAGTGTTTGTAGAGCATCTACCAGCCAGAAAAGGCCCAGACCCTGGGCCTGCCGCCCAAACCGCCGGCAGCGGGCTGGATGGAGAAGCAGACAGGCCCTCCCGGGACTGGCCAGGCCCTTCTACACACTCAGTTTAGCGGGAGAAAGAGGCGGGCTGTTCTGAAAGAATGTGCAATGGCTATAGATAAAGGAGGCGGGGGAAGGAGGAGCGGGGCTCGTTCTGGGACTGGGGCATCGTCTGCAAGGAAAAAGCATTTGCTGTTTCTGAGTTGGCTCTGGCCCTCTCCCCAGGGTCCTACTGGTCTAGCTCCTTCGCAGCCTCCAGCTTTGGCAGGGTCCAGGGGTCCAGAAGGTGGGTAAGGCGTCGGCGATGGGTAACAGACGACATCACGCCTCAGAGGACAGTGAAGCTCTGTTCCGTTTATTGCAAGTACAAGCAGGGTTTTATATTTTCATTTTAGGTATTGATTAACATTTGCAGCATAGCATGATCAGTTAAGCAGAAAAAATCAATACAAAGGTAACCAGGAAAAATACGAAAATTCCCATACATTCAGTTATAATAAAGATTATTTTGATCAGGAGAGCCATTAATCAGACAATTAGAAGTAGCTGTGTGTACAGAATTTGAATGTCTTAATTGTATATTAAAATTTCTCAGAATTTATCATGGGGCAAAAGGATACGCTAGATTGAGTAGAGGTAATAGGAGATTTATTATAAGGCCTTTGTGATGTCTAACTTAGCTATCTAGCCCTTTCTGTCTAAAATGTTTCTCTGTGTACTATAAACTGACTCTCTAGTAACTGTTTCTACGTGTTTAGTTTGTAATAGTTAACCAGCCCTTTTTAAATTTCTTTGCCTGTCCAATTGATATATATTCTTATTCAAGGTAAAGGAGGGGCTGTTACTGCAACAACTTTTAAACATTCAGAGACTATTTCATTAGAGGGAACTTTGTTCTCTGGTCAAGAAATTATTTTGTGCAACTTCATAGGAATTATGCGAATCAATGAACCTGAAATATAAGTATCTAACAATCCCACCACCTTTTGATCATCAAAACAAATATGTAACTTGTTTTTCTTATTTCTGGTACACTGTGGTGGTCCTGATCACTTTAAGTTGCTCAAACCAGGGTAATTTATACAACTTGACATGTTTTCCCTTATGGTTAACAATTATATCACCCTGGCTGTCGTACTCCCCTGTACAAGGGAGAGGGGAGTCTGTGGGGATTTTTCTATCCTTTCAGGCAGTTCCGTGGGGAATACTAATGTTTTCCCCTGAACTGTTCCCTCCTCTTGGGTGATTTTCACAGGAATAAGTAAGTATCGTACAATGCCTATATTCAGTAGCAAGAGTAAAATAATTAAAATAAAATAGCCAATTGTTAACCCATTTTGGATGCCACGTTCGCCTCCTGGGAGACAAATTCCTTGAACTCAAATCCTCTATGCCCGGACCTTGTCAGACAGCATGGTTGGAAGAGGACGTGGCCCTTCCTTCTGCAGAGGGGCCTCCCTGACCCTCTCCAAAGAGAACGCTAGATCCTTGAGCAACTCACCATCATGGCACCCCACTTATGTTCTTCCTGACCCTGGACACAAGGCAATGATTTCATGAACACTTGTCGCTTTGTTCACTGATGCTCTTCTCTACTGACCTTGAGCTCCATGAGGGGTGGGGGCCGCTTCCTATCCTCACCTGAGTCCCTAGTGTCCACATCTGGAGGATGCAGAGAGAAGTTGTGTGTGTGTGTGGGGGGGGGTTATCAGACTTTTCATGATTCAATGGCACCATTAAGCCCTGAACCAATTCTAGTCCTGGAAATCAACCTGTGGGCGGCAGAGTCCTTTAACGGTCCCTCTCCAGTGGGGACGATGAGGCAGGTTGGGGGACAGCACATGTGCGGAAGATGCCAGGCTTTGTCAACGTTCAGTTCCACTGGAAACGTCAAGTAGGCAGATGTTCCAGAACATAGCTCAGGGAAAGGGTGGAGCTGCAGATGGAAACTGGGGGTCGTGCAGATGCCCCGTAGATGGTCTTTAAAGTGTGGGACTAGACGAGGTCACCTAGAGAGACAGAAAGGTCCCCAGTCACAGCGCTGGGAAGCGTGGCAGTCTTCGGGCCGTGGGACCACATTCCACACCAGTTTGTCAACTACCCAGCTCCTGTTCTTCAGGAGCGGCCGTCAGGAAAGGATGAGACTCGGGTGAACTCTTATCCCCGTCCTCTGCCAGCTGTACAACTCAGCTAGTTCTCCCGGTCTCCTTTTCCCCATCCATAAAGTTACCATGGGCCACGTGACCTCCCTTACTTCTCAGCAGCCACACCACATGCCACTGGTACTGGGATGGGGAACCAGCTGAGCCCCCGTCCAGAGGAAGCCCGCAGTTTGGTGGGAGAAGCCTGGAGACAGAGTCCCATGGAGGCAGAAGGGCCCATTGTAACTCTGAGAGACTCCATGTGTCGGGGTGATTCCCAGCCGCCTGGTGAAGAGAGCATTTTAACCACCTTTTTCTAAAAGAGGCAAGTCTGCCCATCTTCCCCCTCACTGGCCACAGATTTACAAATCAGCACCGGTGACCTTCATCTAGGTGGCTACTAGGTCAGTGTAACTTGAAAGGGAGAAGCTCTGAGGGTATGTCCTGCTTACAGCCTCTGACCCAATCCTGGGGGGGGCTGGAGCGCAGACTACAGAGCAAACTGCATGGGCTCCAAGCCTCTGCGCCTCAGTCTTCCCATCTGTAAAGTGGGGGCAATTATAATAGTCTCCACCCTGAAGCATTGTGGGGACAGTTGAGTGAGTTAATATAGCACAGACTCTATAAACGTCAGCTTGGATTCTGGGTCCCTTATGCACACTGGCCCTCTCCCCCTGACCCGGGCCCAGAGTGGTAGCCAGGATACTGCCCACTCAGACTGTGGCAGTGCCAGTCCTGCAACCAGAGCCAGCTCATCCAGGAGGGCAGTGAACCTGAACTCATTTTCAGGAGCTAATGAATTCTTCAAAGTCCTCTGAATGGGGCGCTGGTTCCACCTCCCCGGGTGATCAGGCCCAGAAAATAGCCCTTTGAAAAGTGACCTGTCCCAGCCTGAAGCTGCTGTTTTGCAGACAGACCTGTCTGCCTACCAACTCCCATGTTCTTTTACAGGAAGCCAGAGAGCTGTCACTTCTCAAAATCCTGGCAGGTGCAGCTGGGACGAAGCTGCCGGAGGAAAAGGAGCTCTTCCCCAGTCAGCTTGGCAAAAGTGACATCCTGGGGGCACTTGGTCCTCCTGAGCTGCCCCTGGGGCAGCCCATGGGCTCCCGCTGCTCTGTGCTGCTCACCCTGGCCCCTTCTCTGTACGAGCTTGTTGCATTTTCCTCTACACAGGGCCGAAGCTCCAGGCATGCAGGACCCTGACAAGTTCCCTGGCTCTGGATGCCCTGTGCCATGCCCAGGTTTACAACAGAGTAGGGGGCAAGTCAGGATTGGTTGCATGAATGAATGAATGAGTGAATGAATGGTGTCTGCCTGTTTCTCTCTCCTGCTCGGCCCACCCTCTCAGCGATTGGAAGCTGCTATGAGTCTAGACATCATGGCCTCTCCCTTTGGGACGGACACATCCATGTTGATGCTCCTGACCCAGCATCCCTCAAGTTCAGAGTGTCAGGGTACCAGGGTACCAGGCTGAGAAGAACAATGGGCATCTCCCCAGTGCACTCTGTAGACGAGAACCCAGACCCCACTTCTCCCCACTATCTTGCCTAATAGCTTTGCCAACTGCCAGCCACCTCCCACCGATCACTGTGGGGGTGCCCCTATTGAGGGATTGGGAAGCCAAAAGCGCAATGATAAGACTCATTAGGCACCGGCAGTTTCTCTTCTGAGGCACCATTAGTTTATGTAACCATCACCGCAGCCCTGGGAGGCAGGTGCTGTTACCCCATCTCCTTTTTACAGGTGGGGATACAGAAGCTTGGAGAGGTTAAGTGGCTCCCAGCGTTCTGGAATTCTAACCCGCGTGGCCTGACTCCCGGGTAGGGTGTGATCAACTTCCGCCCCAGCAGGGCGTTAAAACACGCCCACTCTACCGGCAGCGGCAGTGTGCTGGGAGGATGAAATGAGACAGTTCTGGACCTAGCTGCAGTGCTCGCTCTTCCTGTCCTGACTATGGCAGCTCTGTGACCTCAGGCAAAGGACTTGGCAAGAGAAGACCACCCCCCTTGCAGGGCTTGGGGGGAGAAGGAGGTGAAACACTACCCCACAACTCCTCACCCACAATCCCAAATCCAAACGCCCTGAAAACTGGCAGAGAACCTGACCTGGCTGCACCTCATCTGGCGGCAAACCCCGGCCTTGTCTGACCGCGAGGCTATTTACAGGGTGTTTTCAGATCCCACGCAGCGTGACTGTTCAGAACGGCTCTGTGCCCAGCGACAGAGAACTGCCCTGGGCCAAGAGTGTCATCTGGAGTGTCATGGTATCCGCACCATCTGACATCTCCGGCGTCATCAGAACGGCTCTGACCTGCGAACCACACCCGGGGCTCTGGACACGGCGTCGAGTCTGTAGCATCTGCTGCACAAAACTGGGATACAGCACGTGCTCAGTAATTGAGAGGCTCCCCTCCTTTAGGATTACACACATCCTTAACCTTTCTCGCCAGCCCGCTCTACTTTTCTATGTTAGAATCAAGAGTTCTCATGCATTTCAATGGATTCTAACAGATACTGGTGAGAATCCTGGTTAAAAACGACTGTGTTCCGTACTGACCGTGGGCAGGGCTCTACGCCCATTGAGCGCAGCTGGGTGGTGAGGCGCACGCCCTCTGCCAAGGCATTTCCTCTGTTCAAATCCCAGCTCTGCCGCTTACCAGCTGGGCCAGCTGTTATGGTGCCCTCTCTCCCTGGCAGGATAAATGGGGATACGATCACAGTTCGTACCACAGAGCCCAGAGGACTTAAAACAGTGCCTGGCACATATTAAGTGTTAGCAGATTTGTTATTATCAGTCTTCGCTCTGAAGTGTGCGTACCATAACCAGCCTGGTTGTCCCGGTGGGGAAACTGAGGCATGGGGCAGTTAAGTAACTTGGCAGTTCGGCAACAGAACCCTATGCTCTACTGCCTCTCAGGAGCTGGGACAGAAGGGAGCGTGGGAGGGAAGGAGAAGATAAGGGAAAATGGCACCGTCCACCCGGGCGGTCAGACAGTCCGTCTATGAGAGTCATCGGTTAACATGAACACCCCTCAGATTTCAAGCACCAGTCAAAATATATTAGAAACACAAGTCTGGGCCTCCTGCAATTGACATTTTTACCAAAGGTGCTTTCCTCTGAGAAATGGTCGGGGAAACTTGGGTGCAGGGACACTCGGCAGACAAAGACCAGAAAAGCAGCTTCCAGCCTGGGAGACACGGAGCGAGAGCCTGGCCTGCGGTGGCCGACCCTCGAGCCCCAGCCTTGCATTTAAGAGAAGGTTCAGCTTACAGAACCTCGTTAAGACTGTAGCCGGTCTTGGCCCTGGCCAGCGTGGCTCAGTGGGTTGTATGTCAACCCACGAAGAAAAAGGTCACCGGTTCGATTCCTGGTCAGGGTACAAGCCTGGGTTGCAGGTTTGGTCCCTGGTCAGAGTGCATATGAGAGGCAACTGATTGATGTTTCTCCTCACGTTGATGTTTCTCTCCCTTTCCCTCCCATCCCTTCCCTCTAAAAATGAATGAATAAATAAATAAATATCTAAAACAAAAAAGACTGACTGTAGCTGGTCTTGACCATTTTTCAGCTGAAATAGCATCAGGTTTAAAAAAAAAATTAAGAGCCGCAGAGAAGGGGCCAGCTTTCAAGATGACCAAGGTGACATCAATGGTTTCCTTCAAACAGGGCCAATTCTACGGAAAAATTCCTTGTGAGTAACTTGCAAGTCTTATGGAACAGTCTACAAATCTCAGAGGCTGTCGGGGATGAGTTGGAAATAGACAGCCAAGTATGGAGGAAGGGCAAACCAAATAGTATTTCCTTGTCTGATGAGTTTGTATAAGGAAATGCCGGAGGAGCCGATGCCAGAGGACTGAAATGATATAGGTGATGGCTGTTAAAAAGAAATTAGGGCCCCGGCTCAGTTGGTCGGGCAAAGGAAAAGGCCACAGGTTCAATTCCCGGTCAGGGTACGTGCCTGACTTACGGATTCGGCCCTGGTTGGGATGTGTGCAAGAGGCAACCGATCGACATTTCTCTCTCATGTGGATGTTTCTTTCCCTCTCTTTCCCCCTCCCTTCCCCTTTCTCTAAAACTAAATAAATAAAATCTTAAACGAACTTAGGAAGGCAAGCAAAACAGGGCGGACAGTTAGACAACCACTCTGTTGATACAATTAGAGAGACATAGGCAACTTTGTTTAAATAGCTGTTGACAGGTTGTTGGGAACTCAGGAAAATAGTCACTAGCGGAAACAAGAACCAAGTCTTCAGCCAGGACCTAGGCACTCTTCCTAACCGCTCCAACCTTTGAGGAAATAGTTGGGTGCGAAAAGCATTAAAGCAGTTCTGATTTTTAAAACCCAAACAAAATTTTCTGCTTTTCCCGAAGAGAGCTGTTCAAGAAATTGAAAAGTAATTGCTAACAGCATTGGCTCATTATGACTTTTCGGTTCTCCCTCCGTATCAGTTGCATTTTTGTGCTTCTTTCCCTGTGTACCTGGGCCTTCTATTTTCTCCAATAACACTTTTATTTTAAAAAGAAAAGCAAGAAAATGCTATAGCTGAAACTTGGCCCTAGCTGGTTCTGTTAAGGAGAAAGTGAAGGAGAGCGAGCAGCTGGGCATGTGTCCTCTGCTCCCACCACACCGCCTGCCCCAGGCCCTCCTGCCCTGGAGCAGACCAAGACCTTGCTTGTCCTCTCGTTCTTGGCCAGACCTCTCAAGAGAGAAACAGGCCCTGCTCCAGCCTTAGGCTGCTTACAATTCCTTGCAAAGATAGGAAACCCCAGCCCCTGGGGGTGAGGCTGGGACGCTTTCCAATTCGCAGCTTTTGCAGAAAAACAATTAGAGAAGCAATTAGAGATTCAACAGCCAGCAATCAGGGAACAAAGGCTGGCAGAAACCAGCAACCAGTCAGCAGAGACTGGAGGACCCTTTAACAATAGAATGGTTACCAAAAACCTGAGAAGCCTCTCCTCCCCTGCCCCATCAAGCCTGGGAGTGGTCCCCTGGTCTGTGACAACAGAGACAGCAGTGCTCACTAAGGACATCTCTGTGCGTAACTATAAGTGCAGGCCTGACTCTTTTTTTAATTTGATCCGCAATGCATGTATTGGCATATGGAGTGTCCCTTGCTTATTCCTTTCTAGTCAGCTTCATTAAAATATATGTAATTCACATGCAATAAAATGTAACCACTTTAAATGTAACTTTTGATGAGTGTTGACAAGTCTATGTAAATATCCTGATCAGGATGCAGAACATGTCTGTCACCCTAAGAGGTTCTTCCAGGCTTCTTTGTAGTCCGGCCCTTGCCCAACCCAGTTTCAGCCCCAGAAGCTTGCTGTCCGCTGTCACTGCCGATTAGTTTGGGCTTCCCCAGAATTCCCTGTCAGAGGAATCCTGTACTCTAGGTCTGGCTTCTTTGTTGCTGTTGCTGGGTTGCTGGGCTGGGTGGTTGTTGTTGTTAATGCTACTATAAATAGAATTTTTTTAAAATGTAGTATTCAAATTGTTTACAGCTAGCAAAAAATTAGTTACTTTTTGTATGTTGACCTTGTTTCATACAATGTTGCTAAATTCACCACATAAGTAGTTCTAGTAGTTGTTGTATAGGTTTATTAACATTTCTTAGTTAACAACTAGGTCATCTGTGACTGAAGAGAGTTTTACTTCTTCCTTTCTGACATTTTTGACTTTTATTTCTTTCTCGTGCCTTATTGCACTGGCTGGCACCTCTAGTACTATGTTGAACAGTAGCAGGTGTTTCTTCTTGTTGCCTGTCTTAGGGGAGCAGGCAGGCAGCCTCTCACCGTGAAGGATGATGGTAGCTGTGGGTTTGTGGTAGATGCCCTTCATCAGGTGGTAGAATTTCATCTTGTTCCCAGTTTGCTGAGAACCTTTTTAGAAGATGGGCATTAGGTTTTATGAAACATTTCTTCTGCATGTATTGACAGGATCACCCGGTTTTTCTCCTTTATTCTGCTAACATGCTGCTTTGTTTCTGTTTTTGTTTTGGGAGGCTGCAAAAGTATGATTCAGACCCTGAGTTTTGTCTTTGCCAGTAATTCATTTAGCACAGGTTTGCTGTGAGACTTATAGTAATTTCACAAGCCAACAGCACCCAGGATAATAACTCTTAAGAAGCCAAATAAAGAAATAACACACTCCCAAAAAATGACAGATTAATAGCACTCTTTATTGTTCCAGGCAAGGAGAGGTAAGAGAACAGAATTTAAAATTCAACAGAGGTGTATCTTTTCATATGAGGAAGCACTGGGAGTGATGACCGCCAATGAAAGAGCTGATTTCCTGCTTCCAGCTCAGAAGTGTAAGTGCTCAGTTGCTAGGGAACGAAGATGCCAGCGTTGGTGGGCAGGCTGGTGTCTCTCATTAGGGACTAAGCTGTTAACCACCGCTGTCTTCCAGAAGCACCTCACCAAGGCAGGACACGTGCCCTGAGGGTCTTGGGGCATTTTTTATATTAGCAAAGAAGAGTCCCTTCTGTCCAAACTGAAACTCTCATATAGTCCTCACAAACTCCCAGTATTTATAGTCTAGATGTTCCCTTGCTATAGTTGCTTCTCCACGTGTACTTATGAATACGGCCCGGAGGAGCCCCTCAGTAACGAGGCTGCTCACTGCCTGTCGATGACAACAGACATATATGGGATGACACCTTGGTACGACTCACGTCACTCTTATATCGAAGCAGCTTTTTTTCCCTTTATCATAAACAAGTGGGTTTGAAATCATATTAAACCAATGTACAACATAGACTGAATCAGACTGATTGATTTTGGAATGTTAAAGCAACCTCAAATTACTGGAACGTATCTCATTTGATCATGATATGTTATCTATTGCTGGATTTGACTGCTATTGTTTCGCTAAGGATTTTTACCCATTTTAATCCCTGCTGTACCCGCCCCCCCCCCCAGAGCCTAGAACACTGCCTCGAACCCAGTAAAAGCTCAGTAAATGTGTGCTGAATGAATGAATGAGTCCGGTAGCTTCCTCTGTCTGGCTGGCAACGGAAGGGGGATTCCTAGGTAACGGCATGTTCCAAGGCATGGAGGCATGAAAGATTGGTGCATCAGCCACTAACTAGCTGTGTGACCTTGAGCAAATCTATCCTGCCTATCCATAAAAAGGGAACAAAAACAATAGGGCGGCCAAACACTCTGAGTATCCAACGAGATAATATATATATGAGACACCTTGGAAAAACTGTAACCTGAAGGCAGTGTTATCACTAACAAGGAGGTGGGGAGACCAGATTCCATGTCTAGCCTAGCCGCAAACTGATGGTTCTTGGGGAAAAACGGCAGGAGGCTGGGGGCTGCCTTGGCCTTAGAGGCCTGGATCCCAAACACCTGTGTGAGAGAGACAGCAGCCACGATAGAGGGCGGTGCTCCCAGGATGGCAGCACCTCCTGGGGTTTAAATTTTTGCCCAGATGGGAGCAGGTCCCTCCTGGCTAACCAGGTGGCATTACTTTCTCCTCTTTTGTCCTTCTGCCTCATAAATCTTCAGCTAGGACTAACACTGACTTCCTAAGCAACTAAAGCAAGGGATTTGGGGAATTCACGTAGCACGAGGAACACTTTTCCTTCCTGCCCGCCTTCTTTCCTTCCTTCCCTTTTTCCCCCCACATATGGAGCAGCTAGTATGGCTTTTCCCCCTTTCTAGGCCTGGGAGTAATGGTTTTAATATAGAGTACTCACTGTATTTGTATTTTGGATGACTGCCCCCAAGAGTTGTTTTTCAAGAGTCCCAGCAATCAAATCCCCAGCTCCTGTGTTTGCACATAATTCCCCTTCTACTTAAGCTCTTTTTGTGTTTACACTTGGGACACCTAGCAGCTTGGTCTGGACAAAGTACTGCTTTCAACTTGAAACCGCAGCAGCAGCAGAAGGAGCACCAGGAAAAGGATGGCTTTGGGGGAATTTCAGGAGATAGAAGCGAGTGATGGGCTGCTGAGGGGTGCGGTGGGGAGAGCCAAAAAGACGAGAGAAGGAGAGAGGGAGAGAGAGGAATTTGAGGTAACAGGGAAGTCTCTGGCACTGGTGACTGTGCAGATGGTGGTGTCATCATATTTCTAGGACAGGAAATAAAAGAGGCAGACAGGTTTGGGGCAGGGAAAGACTAAAACGATGAGTTAAGTTAGGGACATTTATTCACTCATTCATTTCTTGGGCATTACTAGCTGTAGATACCTTGTCAGGAAAAACCATGAGCAAATGAAACAGGGTCCCCGCAATTCTGAAGCAGGAGGACATCTTAAACAAATCGATCAACAAAGTAACTGCAGAAACCCATATGAGGAAATGAAACAGAGTCATGTGGTAGGTATGCTCCAAGGGTAGCCAGGGAAGCCCTGGTATCAAGACCTGGAGGTAAGAAGATGCCAGGCTGAGTTTGACAGTGACCCAAGCGAATACAAGTAGAGAGAAGCAGCTTGGATGTAGAAGCTTGGAGCTCAGTAGTCTTGACTGGAGGTGATCAGAAAAGGTAGACGAAAAAGCGTATTGCAGCATATACTACTATTTCTAGAAAAATAAAATATATGCAAAATGATACTGGGGGTACACTGGGAGTTTTAGGCTCTTTTGATTGTGTTTTTTCCCTAAACTGGGTGGTGAGATATCATATGTAATTGATATACCTTTTTACACATCGTAAGTATCACAAATAAAGTAAAAAATAAACTAAGAAAGTAAAAGGGCCAGGGGCTCTCCAGACTTGGCCAATCCCAAGGTCTCAGTCTGCGAGCAAGGAGGGAGCACACTGCTAGGGCAGATCCTCCAACCAGCAGCCTGGGCCCAGGCTGGCCCCGCCCAGTCTTGTGCTCCGAGCGGAAACCCCGCCCCGGGCTGTGCACTCGCACCGCCCACGTCCAGTCGTTCGCCAATGGGCGCTCAGATGGGGGCTCACACCCCCGCCGTTCCCCGCCCCCAGCGCGCGCCGCCGCGTGACGTCACGGCCCGGCCCCCGCCACGTGATGGCCGCGCGGTGTGGTCCCACTGGACGCCGGGCTTGAGCCGCAGAGGCCGGCTAGTGGCCCGGGGCTGCGCGGCGGAGGGAGGGCGCGGGCCGAGGGAAGCGGTCGTGGGGGCGCGCGTGCATGGCGGCGGCGCCGGCGGACGCCTGAGAGCAGCGGCACTAGCGGAGCGGGCCTCCTCGGGTATCCTTCCACCTGCCTCGTGCCAGCGGCACCGGCGCGGCCATGGCGACGGGCGCTCAGCAGGAAAACACGCTGCTTCACCTCTTCGCCGGCGGGTGAGCATCTCGGCCCGACTCCGCCTCTCTCTGGGCTGATTCCCTTCCCTTCCCCGACAGAAGCGCCGGCGCCCAGAGAAGGAAGTCCGGATGTCGGGGCGGTGATAAGGGCCCGGAGGCGCCGGCCTTTTCCCCTCCCAAATTCACATCCTCCAAGGGTGGTGGTACCCCGGACCTGCTGCGCTCCCACGCCCACACCCCTCCCCGCAGCGTCTCCACAGCCTTTACTTGTTTTAAACAATTACAGGCTAGTGTGCCGAGGGTCACTCGGGGGCGGTCCTGCCTGGCCGTTGTGACTGGGCTGCCCTGCGTCCTCCCTGCTGGCCGCCCTGGCTGCGCTTCCCTTGCAGTCCCGGGGCCTGGGCAGTCTGACCGATGCTCAGGTTGGCCCAGGAGGTCCCCAGGGTAGCGCAGGGCGGAGTTCAGACAGTTCTGTCGGCTGTGGTCTGGGAAGTGCTGGCGAACCGCGGTGCTGGCCCGCAGCCCGTGGGAGAGCTATTGGGGGACCCCGGCAGAAAGCAAGGTCAGGAAGGCGTGTGGAACTGCTTCTTTCCTGCTGGTAGACGCGTCCAAAGTGAGAGGTTTTGTGTTTTGAGAGCTGCGTTCGTTTGATCATCACGCTTCTGATATTTGTAATGGAGGCAACGCATTTTTATGGAGGTTGGGTGATAAAGGGGTTCAGGAAGAGAGCTGCTTTGTTTCTTCAGAAAACACACTTTAAATTTTTTTTTTTAGTATTAGTCATGTTTTTTCTTTTAATACATCTTGTGACTTTGGGTCCTTTTGGAGTCTTCCAGATGTTCAGAGTCTTATTTGAGGACCTCACAGGCCTGGCACGGCAGGTTTTTAATTGTAAGGCAGTCTGCATAAAACTGCACTTATTCTGGATTGTCACCTTGACTTGAGTATTTTAGTTGCAGCTTAGACTGCCGCCTAGATATGTTTATGTTACAAACGAGTAACTGTTGAAAACTTAGCTGTGAAAATATGGTAAAAGGGTTCTGAGCACTATGTACTTATTGTGGGAACTCTGGCAGTTTCTTTGTTTTTTCAACCAAAAGAATGGTGTTTGTTCATAAATAAGTAGTTCTCATTCGTCTCTTCCCTGTCGTTCGTTCCCTCTCATTCTTTCACTTCATTTCCCCATTGATGTTTCAACTTCGGGTGGGGGGGCAGTTCCTAAATTATGACGGTGAATTAATTTGTCATTCTGGAAAATTTTCAACAAGTTCGCCATATTATTAAAGTCATTTTTCCAGCCAAAAAGGATATTTTTTTTCCTAATGATGTTATCCTCAGGGATTTTGATTTATTGTTGTTAGTCATGTGGTCTTTTAAAGAGTTCTTTGTATTTCACCCTGAGAGACTTACTGGCTTGGTGCAGCTTTGCGAGGCTTGCTGCGTAATGGATTGCCTTGTCTGGACAAATCTGCCTGTGCGCCCTTCACAGTGCCCTCTGGCTGCTGGTTCTCCTCTGGGAGCCTCATGGTGGAAGAAAACCGCCGCGGCCGGCACATCTCCCCTGGACTGATTAAACTGTAGAGAGTTCATTAGGGTAGTGCCCGAAGCCCTGAATCGAACAGGTTTCAGCTCCTTCAGTAGCATTAGCATTTCAGGATCACTAGGAGATGTTGAAGAAAGAGAGTAAACCTGCCGAACTTGGTAACTGAATGGATTTTCATTCCTTCCCACTAACCTAGAGTATAGCAATGGCACTTTTTGGGTGGAAGAACATTATAGGAGCTGAGTATTGAATGGGTATGTCATACAGTTAAAAATCCATCACCCTAGTGCTTCCGCCTGGTCCAGTGGGTGACGTGCCGCTTTGTTCTAAGTAACCAGTTTCTGTGTTGGCCAGCTGGCATCTTTCCAAAAAACTAAGTTCCCTTCCTTTGAAAACAGGTCAGCCCTCACTTTTTAAATGTCACATTTCTCCTGCTTATTGACTAGCCATTAGAAATGAACATCTACCAAGTTTAATGCTATCACTAATTAATGACATTGAATAAATATTGTATTAGGTAGCAGGCTTATAAGTGGTTAAAAATTAATTTTAGGTCCTAGAAAATAAGAATTACACTTGAAACAACTCAGTGGTCTTTCAGATTTAATTACTTTTTAAAAAGACTGTTTCGTGGGTTCTTTGCAAAGATGAAAATACTCCCACGTTAAGCTGCAAATCATCTTTTTAATACAGTGTTTCCCTTTAAGAAAGCAGAGAACCGAAAGAAAAACCACCCACAAACCAACACCTAGAAATGAGCACTTTAGAAAAAGCTTCAGTGGACGAGAAAGTGTACCGAATGTAATTCTGTAGTTAATTTTAAAGTAGGCTCCTATTTTAAAAATTGCTTTCTTCCTAGTGCAGTACTGCATTTTAATGACAGCAGGGTGGGCGGTGATCTCTCTAATGGAGCCTCGCCCTGCAGCAGTTACAGTGAGGGGGGCAGTTCCCAAGCCCAGGCCTGGGGGTCAGTGAGGATGCTTAGACAGACAGGGCTACTTACTTTGATGGCGTTGCTAGTTTTAGCCAGTGTAAACGACTGGGCATCCTTGTGTGTGATGTGTGTAGTTCTGTAATTATTTCCTTTGGATAAACCATCAGAAGTACAACTGCTGAGTTAAAACACATCTTTAAGGCGTCTGGTACCTACCACCATGTTCATAAACTGTCTTTTAGGGCTGGCGACTTCTGCGTGAGTGAGCCACATTCATTTGATGTTGACTTGCAGTATTTTTAGGAATTTTGCTGCTTCCGGCTTTCTTTCCTCCTGTCCGAACACCTGGGTAGCAGTGTCCAAACACAGGGTGTGCTCACACTGGTTTTATCGCTACCCCGCAGCGAAACCTACCATTCCTTCTCTGCTGTCTAAAGCGGCTCCTCTGCAGAAGGGGCCCTTCTGTGTCTAGGCCGTATGTCTGTTGAGAAAAATCCCTTCAATTTACCTGCCCAGCTACCTGGGGACTCTGGTTGTCTATGCAGCCTTAGTAACATCCTTCCCCTGCTGAGCAAGCAAGTGGCATCGCAGGGTACGATTTAGGGGAGGAGCTCAGCCCCTGAAATAGACTAAGCTGTCATTACATGTAGAGTTTAGTGGCCTGGATTATATGCTTCCGGTCTCATTTTTATGACATGATTTTTTCTTTTATCATCAAATGTACTTATATAGTCCTTAATATCTATCTTAGTGGGAATGTGGTATGTCTTTAAGGTTTTAAATATATATAATCCAAGATATTTTCAAAATCCAGTTTCCCTCCGCCCCTACCACGGACATCTGTCACCTGGTGTGCCCCTGCACTGCATTTTTCTCTGCAGGGTTAATCTGTATTAGCTAATGGTTACTTTCGAGGTGTCAGATACATGTTAATATAGTTGCTAGGGGGCAATGCAGGGAAGATGCAAGACATTTCAAATGCTTGAGGAAATTTTGATGAGACAAATACAAGGTACATGTCATATTTTTATATGGCTTATGTTAGTATACCAAGACTATAAATTTCATCCAGTGTATGTCATATATATAACAAACACTTTTAAAAACTGTGTGGTGTTTGGATAAAAGATTCCTGCTAGAATCTAAGCTTCGTGAGGCTAGCAGCCCTGTCTGTTCTCTTCAGTGGTACGTCCCAAGTTCAGGGCCCCACCTGCTGCAGAGGCTGAACCGACCGATGCCTGTTCAGTGGTCACCTAAGTGAACAAAGGGTGTTGTGCGTCATGCTCGGAAGTGTAGATTGACGTGGCTTGTTGATTGTCCCGAATTAAGAGCAGCGGTACTTCAATTATTTGTGAATTATGAGCATAAGTCTATGCTAAGATTTGCTGAAACTGTATTGGCATAGGGTAACATTTTGGATTTGTGTATTTATGAAAGATACTGATTCTCTTCAGGATCAGAAAGTATTACAGTGTTTTTAATGTATTCCCAGTGCTATTTAAAATGTTCTTTCTAAATAAGATAAAAGAAGTAGCATTTAAAGGATAATTAGTTGCATCAAAAAGTGTGCCTTTTTCTTTGAGGGAATGCAGAATTTGCATAATCAAAATCTTCTAAACCTTATGCAGGAAAACTGCATGTAGAGAGAGAGGTATGGGTGTGAGTGCAGAGCTGGCGGACGGAAGGGGACACTACGGAAAAGCCGCCGAGACCCGGGGCGGGGGGCCAGCAGGACCCTGTGTCGGTGGCGATGTTGCAAGGAGCTCACTGGCCTTGGCTGCCGTGCCTAAAATGAGCAGCATATTTGTAGGAAACAGAGGTTCTTGTTGAAAACATCGAGTTAAAAATGATATTTGTTACTTGAAACTCAGGGTTAAAAGGTAAAAATTTGTATGCATGATTTAAAATTTTTATAGCTCAGTTGGTTAGACCATCATCCCGATACTCCCAGATTGTGGGTTCGATCCCCAGTCAGGGCACATACAAGAAACAACCACTGAATGCATGAATAAGTGGAACAGCACATCAGTGTTCTCTGTCTGTCTGTCTGTCTGTCTCTCTTTCACTCTCAAACCAATTTTTAAAAAAAACCCACATTGGGATAGTGAACACACCATACAATATACAGGTGATATATGATAGAAATGTATACCTGAAACCTATATGATTTATTAACCAATGTCACCCCAATAAATTCAGTTTTTAAAAATTATATAGGATAATCAATAAAATAATTTTAAAAAATTGTAAAGGTAAAAAACCAAGACATGTTAAAAACAGAGAGAAAAAAGGAAATCTAGCTGAGAAACTCCAAAGTAAAATAAAGGTAAAAAACCAAGACATGTTAAAAACAGAGAAAAAAGGAAATCTAGCTGAGAAACTCCAAAGTAAAACAACAAAAACTCTATATACACACGTGTGTGTGTGTGTGTGTGTGTGTGTGTGTGTGTGTGTGTATACATGTATATAGCTTTGTTCTGCTGTAAACTGGAGGAGAGGAGCCTAATCCACAGGGGAAAAATCAAGCCAGGCCTCTGTGGGTAGAAAGATCAACGGTTAAATAAATAGGTAATAAACACAGGACTTCAGTTCCAGGTGAGAAGACTTAAGGCAGAGAATGGGAGGACAGATGTTATTATAGAAAAAGAAACAAGTAGAAAAAGAGGGAAAGGGCACCCACAAGTCAAGGTCATAGATTTTTCAGAAAGTCAGGCAAGGAGTCAGGGAGGAGCCGGCTGCGGGGGCTGCCCCTGATGGCCTCCCTGCCCGAGTTCAAACACCACGGCTGGTGCTGCTGATGGAACCGCCCATTGCACCTGCTCTGGACTTGCCGGCAGTGACCAGAGCATGTTACCTGAGGGCGAATTAATTGGGCATCCACGGTGTTTCCAAAGAGCTGTTAGAAACTGCCTTTTAGAGGATTATTGATAAGAGTAAAACCCTTGAAGTGTTTCTTGAAAAGCCTGGATGTACGGTTTTTTGGACTGGACTCACTCAGGAGGCTTTCAGTTCTGAATAAGAAAAAACTTAGGTGGAAAAAACTTCCACCTTGCTTGATTCTTGGCAGGTACACCGGAATTCCAGAGAAAGCCAGGCTGCAGTCAGGACTTACCTGAATGGTTCAGCAGTGTCTGTGTGTGAGCAGAGGACTGCTCCGCCTTCTAGAAATACCTGCTTGATTCTCTCGTCGGTCCCTGCACGCACACAGCGTGGCTTACAGCAGCTCCCAGTGTTTGTCCACCGTTGGACAATCTGGAGCTTCACTCTGGCCCAACCTGGACACGCACCCACCTCTAAGCCAGTCGGTGCTCCCAGCCATACGCTGCTTGGGCTCAGTTGCATGCCCACTGCTGATTTGGGGCTAAACCTAGAAATGGGTTCAGTCCCATTCAAACTATATGGCTTAAGAAATCTGGGATCTTGTTACAACAGGAAGAGGGGATGGATGCTGGGAAAACAGGCAGTAGCGGCCTCCACATTTGTTGCACTGCCTTCAAATACACTGTCCGTTTCATGGCTCCAGAACAGGGTTTCTCAGCCTCGGCCAGATGAGTCTGCTCGGCGTGGGGCAGGGCTGTCCTGTGAATTGTAGGGTGCTTAGAAGCCTCCCCACTACCCACTAGACGCTATACCCACTCCCTGATGTCAACAGCCAGAACTGCCTGCAGACGTTGCCAAATGGCCCAGGGAGCAGGCAGAATTGTCCGGGTTGAGAACCACTGGTCTAGAATAGTGGTCTTCAGACGCTGGTCACATAGCCCCGTAAATAAAATGTTTTTCCCTGTCCCCATGTGTATTTATATTTACTCTGTCAACCTTATACTAGGAAATGTGTACACAAAATAGAAATAAAATGGTGAAGGTTATAAAGATTGATATAATGAGAATGTATTTCTGTGCGGTTTTCCTCCCAAATGTCTGTGGATCATTCTGCACCCCTCTTAAACTGTGTCCCCCACTTTGGACGTGAGTGTTCTAGAACATTGGTAGCTCATCAGAATTTAGTCTGTCTCCTGAGGCCAACACTGTCACCGTGTCACTGGGCGTTGAATGTGACTTTTCCTGTTGGCTGAGCACTGGCTGCCAGGGCCGGAGCCGAGCCCAAAGGAGCCTGTGCTAAGTCGTGGAAAGGGGACAAAGTCCGGCTGCCACCAACCATTCGACCCCAGACTGCATACGCCGAGCAGGAAGGTTATAGTTGTCAACACTGACATGTGGAGTGTTGAGAGAGGCTTTTCCTGTCACTCTCTCCTTTTCCTGTCCCCAGCCCCTAGTAGTGTGGACTCCGTGCATAGAAGGAGCTGGTAAGGCTGAGAGATTGGTCACCCGCTCTGTGGCCGTGGCCAGAGGCTCCCTGCAGGTAGGGGCTCTTGCATCAACCAACGCAGGGGGGACTTCCTACCTAGTGGCAGTCTGGTTGCCTCATAGCGGGCATGGAAGGACACTGGTGAGGCCCATTGGCTTGGTGTTGGGGAGCATGAGGACCAGAGGAAGGAAAGGTACCGAGTGATGTTCGCAGGGTTCCCAGACCCAGTAAAGCCGAAAGAAATTGGCAGAGGGACTCCCGGTGGGACCGGCCTGGGGGTTCCCAGTGCTGGGGCACCTGGTGAGGTCACACACCATTTTAGTGAAATTGTAACATTGGCTGCGGCCACCGACACAGTCACAGCAAGACCGAGACCACTGGCAGAGACCACTCACTTCTGTCCTCGTGCCCGGGCACCCTCACAGCGGGACAGAAGAGGCGAAAGAGTAGACTATGTCTCCTCAAGCCCCTTGTCTAGCTGGCCGTGGTCTTGAGTCAGATTTGGGATGGAGGTTGTAGATGGGACTGAACTTAAAAAGCTGAAAGTTACCAGCTAGAAGTCGCGGAACCCGCCTGAGACTCACAGCTGGGAAGGGGTACTCGGCAGAGCACCTCGGAGAAGCAGTGGTGGGGAGGGCGGCCCACCGGGCTGAGGCCTCTGCCCTCTCGGTCCGGAGACCCCGGCATGGTCCTGGGCGTAACTGTTGAACTGTTGCTGAGTCGCCGTGGATGGGGCTTCCTCCGACCCAGGCTGACCTGGAAGGGTTTCTTCATATCAAATAATTAGGACTTAATAGGAACTCTTATACAAAGAATGGAATTTGTTGTATTCTTAAGTGCTCTGGACCCAACATGATGAATTATTTTTAGAAAAATTTGAAAAGCCAGTCTTTTTTGTGTTTCTTTTTTTTCCCCAGTATGTTTATTGATTTTAGAGAGGGGGAAACATCGGTTGGTGGACACCCACATGCACCCCGACCGGGGCAACCTTTTGACGTAGGGGCCGATGCTCTGACCAGCTGAGCCTCCTGGCCAAGGCTAGTATTTTGATTCATTTGTCTTCCCAGACTGATGAGTATTTTGTACGTATTGGCTTATGAAGAAAGAAAAGAAGTCGAGTGGGAAGATCCGTTTAAAATTCTGCTATGAAATGTTTTAAGTTTCAGGAGGACTCTTTGGAATCTTCCGCTGTGAACTTCCGTTTAGTGTCAGAACTTGTTTTCTTCTAATTAAGGGTATTATATTGAACGCATGTCCAGCACAGCTTAATGATTTAGAATATCCTGCGGGCGTTTTTTTCACCTAAGAGTCCCTTCCTAGCAGGTGAGGGAGCACCGACTTCTGAGTAGTGGCACTGTTGACAGTGCCTCAGTGTGCCCCCCAGGTGGGTGGTCTGGAAGGCGGGGCGGGGCCTGCCCACCACCGCTGCCTGCTTCCACCTGGGCTCAGTGTGCAGCAGGTAACGGAGTGACTACAAGAGTGAGTTCGGCTTGCCGGCCTCAGAGAGTCCACTGACTCACTGATACTGGGATGTTTGCCTTGTTAATAAGTAGGCACACTGTCCTGAAGGCCATCCTTTGATCAGGGGTATAGATTTGGATGACAGTTGGCCAGATAAGGGTGCAGCTGACTTGGGGACAAAGCAAAGGTGGTTGACCTGTGTCATATTCGAGTTTGTTGACTTTCTGATGAAAGAATTTACCCAGAAACTGTGGGGGGGGCGGGGCAGTTTAGTGGAATGGAATCTTGTTGTCGAACATAAATATATGTCAGCTATTTCTTTGTCTTACTCTGTAGCATATAAGTTTTCCAGTGTTTTAAAATACACTGTTTTAAGCTTTTTTTTAATTCAGGATTTATTATTTTTTAAAGATTTTGTTTGTTTTTAAGCAGAGGGGAAGGGAGGGAGAAAGAGAGGGAGAGAAGCATCAGTGTGTGGTTGCCTTTCACACACTCCACGCATTGGGTACCTGGCCTGTAACCCAGGTGTGTGCCCTGACTGGGAATTGAACCAGCGACCCATTGGTTCACAGGCCAGTACTCAATCCACTGAGCCACACCAGCCAGGGCTAAAATATACTTTTATTTGGTCCTGGCTGGTGTGGCTCAGTAGTCGAGTGCCAGCCCGTGAACCAGGGGGTCGCTGGTTTGATTTCCTGGGTTTCAGGGGCAATTATTTTGTGCGAAAAGACATGGTAGGACGTTATTCTTTTACCTCGTTTTTAAACACTCTCGTTGAAGCCTGTTTTCTTCAGCAACATTCTGGTGCTTTAGAGCCAGTTATACGGAACAGCGTTCGGTCCAGCTCACAGTTTTTTCTTGGTACGAAAGGGTATGTTACAGTGTTAAAGTCCTGCTTATCTGATCAACAGTTTTCCATTTTGAGTGTGAGTGAAGACAGTGTCGTCGGACCTGTCCGCAGCCCCCGTCTCTCCATGGCTGTCCCAGAGGGCTTACCCGAGTGCAGTGGGGCAGACACAGGCTTTGCGGCCCAGAGTCTGGATTTGGGTTTCAGTTTAGATACTTAGCCGCTTTGCACCTTGGAGAAAGTGTATAACCTCACTGAGACCCAGGGTCCCCGTCTGCAAAGGAAAGGTGATACCTCCCCACAGTCCCTGGGCGGCCTGTGGGGAAAATGCCGGCTGCGTCCTACGCCGGGGCCTCCCGCCCCATTTGACAGATCCCTTGCCTTGCTTTTGTGGTTGATGGGCTTAGGCCCCCAGTAGAGCTTAATTCAGGGTGTAATACCATCCAGATTTTAAAGCAGGTTTACCTAAGTAGCCCAAAATGCCTGTTTTCCTTCCCTGCACCTCCCGAATCTGTATACTTGCTCTTTTTCTGACATTTAGATTCCTTTCGGGGTGGAGGGCGGATTGAGGCTAAATACCAGTTCCTGCTGGTAGGGTCATTGGAGGATCCAATGCTTGTCCTGAGGCAGGCAGTCGGTGGTGGGAACGCTAGTGTTGCAGCCAGCAGCTCCCGGCACTGCGTCATCACGGTTTGCTGCGCTCTCTGGAGCTGCAGGCCCCTGATCGGAAAGCACTGCACGGGGACTTAGAGTCTGGTGGGGGGAAGCTGACTTATGTTCTGTGTGTGCCGGGGCTGCCCTTCCTGCCCCTGCGGTGGCTCCTCCCAGTCAGAGATACTGATGCTGTGTGAGCTACCGGTTGTGCCAGGTGCCCCTGGGGCAGTCCCCTGGGATAGCAGGCAGGCAGTAGGTGCTGTCTTCAACCATTTGGGTCCCTTAAAAGACCCTCCCCTTGAAACCTCAATTGAACGATTCCTTTGCTTAGCAAATCCTCTTTGTGGACTCGGGAGTTCTGATGGCGGATACAGGGGATACGGAGATGAGACGCACGCAGGTCCTGGGCCGCCGTGCTTCCAGGAGTGGAGCCCGTGTCACTGGTGGGTGGGATGGCGTTCGGTGGTCCGAGACACTGAGTTATCACCAGCCCGTCAAGCACCTGGTTTCATGGGTATTTCTGTTAAGAAAAGATGGAGAGTTGTCTCAAAGAAAGTTACTTAAGTTTCTAAATCAGGTAATATTTTCATATGAAAAATTATAAAGGGGAACCCTGACTCAGAAAGACAGGATGGCTAATGACAACACAGAGGATAATGTTTTTGTCATTAAAAGCAAGCTTTGGTTTAATTTTTAGTGGAGTCCAAATTAATTAGATTTTAATAAATGTCTGTTGCAGTAAACATTGATTTTCAGGTAGTAGCATTATCTGAATAGCTTTTGTTTGACTGAGAAATGATGCGTTTTCTGGACTACTCATTGCAACCTGGTAGTGAAGTTGGAAATGGCGTGGCCGACTGGCGGTCAGAAGTTGGTAAAAATATCACACGTCGACACAGAGGAGCAGCACGCAGCCAGCACAGACTACGTGAGTGTGTGCGCTGACGTCCACAGTGTCCAGATCCAGGGTGCGGAGTGAGGTTCAAAAGCCATTTGTGAAAAGCCCTAAAGGTTGTGCTAACACGTCAACAATGGTTATTTCTTTAGCTGCTGGGATTCCAACTGGGTGTTTTGTTTTTTTTTTTTACTTCCCCGTAGGTTCTGATTAGGAAGTGAACACAGGTCCTCTTTTTCTAATAAAGAACAGTTAGAGTTCATGTTTCATTTGTGCAGAGGAGGGCGGGCCTTTCTCATGCTGCTGTGATCTCTCTCCCTGCAGGTGCGGGGGCACGGTCGGTGCTATTTTCACGTGTCCCCTGGAAGTCATTAAGACGAGGCTGCAGTCCTCGAGATTAGCTCTTCGCACCGTCTATTACCCTCAGGTCCATCTGGGGACCATCAGTGGAGCTGGAGTGGTGAGGCCGACGTCTGTGACACCTGGACTCTTACAGGTTCTGAAGTAAGTGCAGTCCCCATTCTGGACTCCTGCCAGAGCCCCCCACTCCCCGCCCCCATCGATCCAGAATGTTTATGAAGCCCATCAAACAGGATGTTCTGTTTGCACAGCGTTTGTCCAAACTGAACGATATGGTTTCTGTGCCAATACCTTTGAACTCCGGCCTCACTCCCTTGGCAGCAGGTCACCCAGTGTGCGTGTGGCCGCCATCCAGGGCCGGTGAAAGCAGACCTAGCAGAACGGATCAGAGATGCGCGTGCAGACGACGCGCTCTTGCCCAGAACCTTTGGAGGCCTAGCGGGAGACGACGGGGTGGTGGAAGGACATTGAAAATTTCAAACTTCACAAGAGAAGGGTTTTGAGTATCTTAAGAGGGAGTCAGCTGGAAACAAAATGTTTCAGTGTTTTAATTTTTATTTGGAAATAATTTTACATTTATAGAGAAGTTTCAATATATATTTAGTATAAAATGGTTTTTAATATTTTTGTTTCATACGTAGGCTACCTGCCTAATGTACTATTTTTACTGCAGTAAAAATGTCTCATTCACTTACAGAGTAGATTAAACATGAGTTGAATTTGACTTATCGGCATCTAGGCTTAAGGCAAAATCAGAAATTCAGAATGGGGGTGTCTGAATTTCACGTTGGGCCCTTGTGCTTTAGAGGGTGTTCAGGAAGTACTGGTTGCCTTTACCTACACCTGATGGTCGCATCTCCGAAACTCGGTGCGGGGAGAGGGTGGGTTCAAGAAAGGCACTGCTGTTTCTCAGTGTGGTAGTTTAGCTGGGAAATGTTAGAAAAAGATGCAGCAAAGTGGAAATGCTCTGTCTGAAGAAGCACTGTACCTAGCCCTTTGGGCAGAGTTCAGTCACATAGGGATGAGTTGGAAAGCACCGAATTTATTTTTGGGTACGTTTTGTTTGTAAAGCTTGCCTACAAGGCACCCATGCCAAACGTGTGAATGAGGGTGCATCCAAGCTGATTGAGCAAAACGGGGCTCAGGAGCAGCTGCTAAGGCCCAGGCCCTGAGTGAGAGAATCAGAAGCCCCGCCAGAGAAAGGCGGCTGGACCCTGCGGAGGGGAGCGCGGGCCCAGAGGCGGCAGGTCCAGGGTGGGCCCTGGAGACAGACGTCAGGCCCGCTCTGATCTCAGGAAGGAGGGACAGCCCTGCATCCTCCAGAAGAGGTGGCTGTGAAAACGTCCCCATCCCAGTTGGCCTGTTCACGTGCTTGGGCAGCGGCAGTGTCTCAGATGACACCTGCTTCAGAGGAACATGAAGTGCTTGGGACATGATGAAATGGACAGGTAATTTGCCAACTTTATTAATATCCGAGACGGACTTCCTCCTGCCATGCCTCCCGAACAACTCGTGACTGGTGGGCCTGCGGGTTCACGCTGCCCGGGACCCCGCTGCCCAGAAGTGCGGAGGCAGGTGGAGGACTCCCGTGAGCCGACTCCGTGGGTCAGCTGACAGCGGTCGCGTGCTCTCCACCTCTGGTGTGTGTGTCTCTCTCTCCAGCTCCAATAAATCTCCCTCCATGTATTTTTCCCCAATTAGGATCATTGTTTATTAAAATGTAAGTCAAAGAAAAAGAGTCTCTCTGTCGTTTAAAACCGGGAGCAGGGCCCACAGCAGCCACGGCCACACAGTGGTGAGACGCCGCCTCCACACGCGTGCTTGTTAAAACCCTCGAGTCCGCGCTCACGTCAGAATAGAAAGAATGGAGTTTTAGTAAAAATCTCGTTAAAATGCTGGGTTGTTAGAAAAGTGTGTATAAAATGACACTTGGCCCTGGCTGGTGTAGCTCAGTGGATTGAGCGCGGGCCTGCGAACCACACGATCGTGGTTCGATTCCCAGTCAGGGCACATGCCTGGGTTGCAGGCCGGTTCCCTGCAGGCCAGTTCCCAGCAGGGGACGCACAAAAGGCAACCATACATTGATGTTTCTCTCCCTCTCTCCTTCCCCCACTTCCCCTCTAAAGATAAATAAATAATAAAATAGAAAAAAAAATGACACTTGTCGCCCAAGAACTCTTTAATTAAAGCTTTATTTCTGCAGCTTGATACACGTACATTGTTAAGATTCTCAGCTGCTATTTAATAGCTCCCAATTTAAAAATGGCTGCTTTTATGTAGTATTATGTTACTGGTTTTTCACGCCAACCCGGTAAGATTAGCAGTCAGGCATGATGTCCCCCTGCTGCATGAAAGAGGAACCGCAAATTGGAGTTAAATGACTTAGTGAAGCCATTTTTTTAAAATTTTATTTATTTATCTTTAGAGGGGAAGGAGAGAGGGAGAGAAACATCAATGTATGGTTGCCTCTAGTGCATCCCCTGCAGGGAACTGGCCTGCAGGGAACCTGCCTGCAACCCAGGCATGTGCCCTGACTGGGAATCGAACTGCAATCCTCTGGTTCACAGGCCCGTGCTCAATCCACTGAGCTATACCAGCCAGGGCTTGAGGCCATTTTTAATATGTATTTGCCTCTTTCAAAGAAAAACTTTAAGGCAGTAGACTCCCGAGTTGCCTCTGCTGGAGACAAGGGCTCCAGCTCAGTCTCCTGGGACCACACCCGCCCGCTCACTGTGGCTTCTCTTCTGTCCTGCAGCCTGACAGCCCAGGGCCCAGAGCCAGCCTCTCTTGGAGCCACACGGGACGTCCAACTGCCCTGTGCAACATCTCTTCTCGGGGATGTGGTGGGCATCCAAAGTGTCACTTGTAGAGAACTGAGCTCCCCAGCCTCACTGCTCCCAGCAGCTCCTGCCCACTCTGCAGATGCACACACTGCATGTGACCCCTTCTCCACTGCTGTCCTGATGGAAGCCACCGGGTCCCCCCCTGGGTTACTGCCCAAACTCCCACTTGGTCTGGCCCAAGACCTGCTCCCCTCCCTGTCCTTGTCTGTTACCAGCCAAGATCCTTGCTCACATGCCTCCAGGGACTACCCTCGCCTCCTGTCCCTGCAGCCCGCTGTCTCCACACAGCTGTCACCCTCCTGTCACTTCTCTGGGTAGCCCCTCCCGCACCCCTTCAGCTGTCCCTTTAAAAGGTCAGGAACATTGGCACATCCCGACTCAGGGCCCTGGGACTGGATGTTATCGGCATGACTGGCTCCCGGTTGTCACCTCTGCAGGGAGGCCTTGCAGTGACCATGGTATTTAAAACAGCCTCCCCTGGTGCTCCATCCCTCCTTCCTGTCTTATTTTTACCACCCAACACTTAACTTCCACCCAACATAGAGGACAGCTTGCTTGTTTGTGTTACTTACTTTCTTTCCCTGCCCCCACCAGAAAGGAGGTTTCTCGGAGTCAGGGACTTGGATTTATTTTGGTCACTCAGGGTGTCCCCAACCACTGAGAATGCTTCCTGTCACCTCGCAAGCATTCAGTACAAATTGAATGAATGAATGGTTTTGGCACATCAGAAAGATACTGCATATAAAGAGTTTAACACACACCGACTGTGTAAATAAGGCATATTGGCCACCGCCATACTGTGCATGTCCTGTACTTTTTAAACGTAAGATTTACACCTGGGTTTCCCGGCAGCCACGGCAGAAAGGGGAGTGCCACATCACGCCGTGCTCTTCCACAGAGCGCGTGCTCGCTCCTCAGGGGACACGCCTGTCTTCCTGCTGACGGGTCCCGAGAGTGGTCTGTCACTCAGACTCGCGTGCAGACAGGGTGGCGGCACGTGCAGCGTTGCCCTTTAGGGTCGTGCAGGACCACCACGCTGGTCGGAGCCGCCTCTCATCTCCCCCGCCCCACCCCCCCACCCCGGTTGCTGCTGGACGTCTCTCAGGTTCCCCCAGCAGCCGTCCCTGAGCAGGCCAGGAGGTGGTGGCGCCCAGGCTGCTCCTTCGTCTTCCTCTTTCAGGAAGTGCCTCTTTAAACGACTTCAGACAGTGGAGTTGGTTTATAGGAAGTTTGCTTTGCAAAATGCAGATCCGTGTTTGCTTTTGTCTCAGCCTCTGTATGTTTAATGTACTTACTTCAAAAGGCTCTCACTGTGAAATTTGCCAAATGGGAATAATGTATCGATTCATTTCAGGTATCTGCTTGAAAAAGTCTTATGCTTTTTTCTTTTTTTTCTTCTTTCATCAGAGTTCTTCCTGTTCTTTACACTACTCAGGTAATTTTTCTTCAGGTGCCTTTTTAATCTGAAAAGTAATATATTAGTGATCTGGTCACTATCTTATAAATGAAGCTAGTGTATTCAGCTGAGATCTTCATCTTGGATTGTGATCTAAAACCAGTGAAGATGAAATGCTCCAAATAAGACCCCAGTTTCTTTCTGCATTTCTTTCCTAAATGGAAGTTTCTAAGGCTGTGGGAAAACGAGTCTGGATCCTAACATGCTTTCTTTCGAGGCTGAAGTGTACCATTTATAGCGGGAACTTGATTGTTCCAGAAAAGTTTTGTACGCATGCAGCAGGGTCGGAGGTTTGAATTATGTAACAGAGCCGACTTTTTGCCTGCTGTTAGTGTGCGTCACTATGGAGACAGCCTTTCCGCAGTGGCCCGGGTCACTCGGGGACGCGAGTTCCCTGCTGCATTGTAGATGAGAAGCCGAGGGCTTCCCGGAGCCGGAGAGCCCTTCGCTGTAGTTAGACGGCTCCTGTGTGTTTACGGGAACCACAGACGCAAGTCTAGACGTCAGACATTTTTAATATATTGACCATTTGAAAATCTTTTACAGACTGAAAGGTGTAGGTCACTCCAAGGTGTCAGTTAAGAAAGTTTTCGTTCAGGGAGCTTGGCTTCCGGAGAGTACTGTCCTGTGGTAAGAAAGAGGAGGAGTACAGGATCTAAAGCTGAAAACTAAACGCTCACGCCTTGGTGAAGGGCCGGGTGACTTGGTTTTGGCCATGGGGAAGTCCCCTGGGACTCCAGGGCCTCCGTGCAGCATGTCGGGCTGCACAAGCCCCCGGAGTGTCTTTACCCCTGGCCTTGTCCCCGAGACTGCTCGGCTGTCCTCATGAGTCCAGTATTTTTACAACCTAGAGTGGGTAGCTTATTTTTTCGAAAGAACTTTCTATTCTGAAAAAACTGAAACTGAAGGAAAACCGCCAGGAATGGCACGTGTAACTTGCCCGTACTCTTCACCTCGAGTCACCGCTGTGGACACATGGCCACGTTTGCTCTTTTGTCCTCGTTCTCTGTGTGCTCCTGCCTCTCCTGGGCCGCTTTTTAAACGGACTGCACCCGCTACGCCCCCTCGCCCTCCGTGCTGCAGCGTTGACTCCCCAGGAACAGTGTTCCTTTAAAACCTCGGCAGTTTTCCAACTCAAGAAACTTACCACTTTCTCACTCACCTGCAGTCCCTGCTCCAGTTTTCCCAGTTGCCTGTTGTAAGTGATGCATTTAGCACAAGATCCAAATTTTGTGTAAACACTGTTTCTGCCGGTCTCTTCCACTCTCTTCACCTTTTTCAGTGAGCCTTTCTTTTTTTTCTGGCCTAGGGGTGGTTTTTTTCTTCTTTTTTTTTTCTTTTTAGTTCAAGTACAGTTGTCTCCATTTTCCCCCTTCTACTCCCGCTCCCACCCCAGCCATCCCCATGTTTTTCTTTCTCTTTCTTTTTTAACAGTTTACTAAGATAAAATTCAGACCTGGTTAGCGTAGCTCAGTGGATTGAGCTCCGGCCTGCAAACCAGGGGGTCTCTAGTTTGATTTCAGGTCAGGGCACATGCCCGGGTTGTGGACCAAGTCCGGTCTCCAGTGCGGGCGCGCAAGAGGCAACCACACTTTAATGTTTCTTTCTCTCTGTCTCCCTCTCTTTCTGCTCCCTTCCCCCCCCAAAAAAAATTTTTTTTTAAATCTTAAAGAAAAAAAGTTGAAATTCACATACAACTTACCCGTTTAAAGCAGACAGTTAACTGTTTTTTCTTCCCCATCCCCCCCAAGTCCCAGCGCTAGGCCCCCGACCACTAATCTACTCTCTGTAGCTACAGATTTGTCTCCTGGACTTTTCATATACATGAAGTTGTAAGATGTGTTTGCGGCCTCTTGCATCTGGCTTCTCTCACTTAACCCAGTGCTCCTCCCCTCTGTCTGAAAAGTCAGTGGGCATGCCCTCGGGGGAACGTCAGGAGAAATGGGAACAGAATTGGCAGGATTCACTTTACAATTAGTTGTACGGGGATAGCTTTTCCATAAAGTGAAAGATACCTTTTTATTTTACCTTCAACGTCATAGTGAAGGTAAAACATTACATACACTTTTTTTTAAAACAGTGTGATTATTTCTGAATGTGTCCAACTAAGAATGCTGTCAGCTTGGAAAGTACTGATTACCCAGTGAAGAGAACCCTTAGTACAAAAAGGGGATTGAATTAGGGAGTGTCCAAGAGAATACTGGTGTCCAAGAGAACTTAGCAGCGGAAGTCCTCTTGGACACCATGAAAACTGCGCCGTTGGAAAGAGTGAGTTGAACCAACCTGAAGAACCGTTATGTCGGGGTGGGAAAGTGCCTCTGAAGGATAGTCTCTACCAGCCTGTTGGGGTTTTTATAGTCACTTTGAATCAGAAACAATAGCACTTTTTAAAGCTTTTTAAGTCTCTTTTAATCAGAAACTGTGCTAAACAGTTTTGGTTTTTGACGCATGTTGGCGGGGTGTGGAGAATGGGAACTTGTGTTGGTAGGAATGGAAATGGTGCAGCCGCCGTGGTGTGCAGTGCGGTAGATTCTTAAAAACTGAAACCCGGCGCCACCGAGCGACCTAGCCGTTCCCTCCTGGGCGCGCCCCGAGAGAGTCTATACTGGGGCTCAGGCAGATGCTGGGACGCTCGTGTCCACGTTGGCATTGGTCCCAGCAGCCGAAAGGTGGGGGCCACCCTGCTGTCCATTGACAGGTAAATGGATGAACAAAATGTGGCCCATCCCCACAGTGGGATGTTTGTGGTTATTTTTTTAGGTTTTTATTTATTTATTTTTAGAGAAGGGAAGAGAGAGTGAAAGGGAGGGAGAGAAACATCAATGTGTGGTTGCCTCTCATGCACCCATTGGGAACCTGGCCCGCAACCCAGGCACGTACCCTGACTGGGAATGGAACTGGTGACTCTTTGACTGTAGGCCAGCACTCAACCACTGAGCCACACCAGCCAGGGCCACACGATGGAACGTTGTTCAGCCTTAGAAAAAGAAGGAAGTTCTGACACTTGCTGCAACGTGGGTGGACAGACATCATGCTCAGTGAGATGCGCCAGTCGTAATGGGACAAGTGCTGTGTCTCCGTTCATAGGAGCTTCCTGGAGCGGCCAGATCCATGGAGACAGAAGACGTGGAGGCCCAGGGCCGGGGCGGGGGGACGGCCAGGTAGTGTTTCCTGGGGATGGAATTTCAGTGTGAGAAGGAGAAAGGGTCTGGGGAGGGGCAGCGGCCATGGTCGCATAGCACTGAGTGCGCTGAACCGTGCACTTGACGGTGGTTAGATGGTGAAAGTGTCCTGCACATGTTACCGCAGTGGGAAAGTTAGAGATAGGCAGTGTTCTCTGAACTTGAGATACGAGGGTTTGGCTTTAAATGACATCCATTCAGCCCGTGAAAATCACTGGGTTTTTCTATTGCTTATATGCCTGTTTAGGACTCTCTTACAACAGGTAAAAATCTAGAGATGGGATTATTATAAACAGGGCGTAAATCCAAAAGAAGTGCCATCCAGAGAAGTCTCTGAGCCTGTTGGACAGTGAACCTTGTCACAATGAGGACACTGCCCCGAGTCGGACTTCTCCAGTGCTTGTCGTCCCGTAGGTGTAGACCCTGGGCACCTCACCGACAGCCGGACTGCCGTTTCTGAAGCCCGTCCGTCCCCTGTGCTGACCGGCCCGGTTCCTCTGTCCTGCAGTGCGCTCACATAAGGCCTGGGGTCTTGGAAACACTCTGTCCTTTCTCTACTCAAGGACCTAATGGGAAGGCCATCAGCTGTGATGCGTAGGCCTGGCTTAAAGATTTTACAGATGAATCTTCTTTTATTTCTCAGGTCAATCTTGGAGAAGGAGGGACCAAGGTCACTGTTCAGAGGCTTGGGTCCAAATTTGGTTGGAGTCGCACCGTCAAGGTAAGCATTAGACTTGCGGCTGGGTCCCCACACACGTCTGTCACATTGCACGTCCTTTCCCGAGGACGGGCCGCGCTGCTAGGTGGCCGGTTTCTTCTGCAAAGAAGTACAGGTTTGCCCGAGTAGCCTGGCAAATGGCAATAGTGGTGACCGTGGGTGTGTCTTTAGTGCGTGTGTGAGAAAGAGGTTCTAGTTATTTTACTAAGTTGACGATGGGTCTGCTCTCATCCCTGGACCTTCTCGAAGTAAGTGACACTTGGTCAGCGGCATCACCCTTACCCCACCACCCCGGTGACGCATAACTCACTGTTACAGGTGTGGGGTATTTAGAAATACTGCAGGTTTAAAAAGTCACAGCATAGGTCGGTGCTCAAAGGATTGGCCTTTACCCAGACTGAAGGATGTACCTACCGGACTTGGCGCATTAACGAATCTGGTGGGCGGACTCTTCACCCGCACTCCGGCCCACGCCCCAGAGCTCCGTCAGCATCTGTGGTCCAGCAGGGGCCCCCCAGTGATCCAAGTGCCCCTGGAAGTGCTGACCTGAGGGGGTTTTAAAGGAAGGAATTCTGGGCTTTACTTTCTATAAAGCAACATCCTCATTTTTGTTACAAGGCCTACTTCTCTTTAATCTGCACTGTCCAGAGACATACAATAGCCACTGGCCACTTGGGCTCTTAGATTAACTAAAAAAAAAATTCAGCTCCTCAGCCTCCATTGGCACGTGGCTCTCAGCTCCTGCATGCGGGACCGCAGATACATGACGTTCCCGCCTGTGTAGGAGGGTCGGGCCGTGCTGATGGGGAGGACGGACACGCGGGGAGCGCGGTGACAAGGTGAGAGAGAGAGTCCTGTCACCACTGAAAACTAGGCAGGAAACTGCTTCCAGAAATGGCCCCCGGGGAGGGAAGCTGGGTGGCAGGGGTGTAACACTGGGTTAGACTTTAGGGAGAACTAAGCTTTATAACAAAAATGAGAATGTTGTTTCATAAGGTAAAGACGAAAAGCTTCTAGACTTGTTGCAGATCAAGGCTCCAATTTATACACAGATCACCAGGATGATTTGTTTATATGCAAATCATTAATGCCAGTTCTTATTAAACCCTTCTGTTCCTTTAGAATTTCTAGCACATGAGTGTAATCTATTGAAAAAGTAGACAGGACTGGCCCTGGCTGGGCGGATCAGTTGATTGGAGTGTCGTCCTGTGCCCAACAGGTGCAGGTTCCGTGCCCGGTCGGGGCACAGAGGGAGGCAGCCCGTAGATGTTTCTCTCTCTCTTCCAAGCTCTGTAAAATTAGTGAGCAGACCTTTGGGTGAGGATTAGAAGTAATAATGAAATAAAAAGAGGAAAGTACTAGTCTGTGAGATTATTAATGGATGGCAAACATTTGTGACATACAAGTATTCAGTAGAGAAAGTTAAGCCCTATCTGCCAGTGGGCGGTACTGACTGGGCAACCTCTGTTCATCTGATTCCCACTACCACACCCGTTTAGAACGGTCGGGACCCAGGGATGCTGTACAACACAGTAATGATAAGTAGTCGGAGTCCTGAGTTGAAAAATATATTCTATGATCTGTTGAGAAGCTGAAACAAAAAGAAGCCTTTTCCCTGACATTGCTGGTGAAGGAGCAGGGAAACTCTCAGCCAGGCCCTCACCCGGCCACTCAAGAGAGAAGACTGAAGGCTAAGGATGAGGCAGGGAGGGGGAGCCGTGGGGGGGGCTGGCCACCACGTGCTGTGGTTGCCTTTGGGGGCCGGGGGCAAGTTCAGTGGGCGGAGCTGTTCAAGCCCCTGGGCGGCGGCCATGGCTGTATTATCGATCCTCAGTCACCCAAAAGACACCAGGTTACCACAGATGAGTGTGGTACATTTTAGAAATACTGCAGCTCTTTAGTTACAGTTTATGTTGTGCTCAAAGGATTGGCATTTACCCAAATGAAGGACGTAAATGGACTTTGTTTATCGTCAGAATCTCATTTTCCTCAGTTAATTGGGATGCTCAGTCTCGATGAATACTGGAGGGAGGGCGGGGCCTTCCAAAGAAGTCAGTGGGGCTGGGTCTCAGCACACACAGGGTCAGGGTTAGACCTTGACTTCTGGCCCATTTTATTTTCTAAACTTTTCAGAGGCTGCGGAGGAACGGGTGTGTTTGTAGGGCCAGACCCACGTCTTTACAGCCTTCTCTCTCTGTTCTAACAGGGCCGTGTACTTCGCCTGTTACTCCAAAGCCAAAGAGCAGTTCAACGGCGTTTTTGTGCCTAACAGCAACACCGTGCACATTTTCTCCGCCGCCTCTGCAGGTTCGTGGCCCCGAGTGGGTGGGGGGAAGCCGCTCACCTCCTAACGTGCGCCTGGCGCCCAGCAGCCTTTTCCAGGGATTAGGAATGAGCTCTGTGCATCCTTTGCATCCAAGATCATTTTTCTAAAGCTTTATGTTGGAATTGATTAAATTGAGTGTTTAAAACAGTTTGTAACTTGGTTCCTGTTTCTTTGATCACTAAAGCTTTTTATTTTTCCTCAAAATGTCCATGTTCTGTGCATGCTGGTCAGTGTAACGCTTCGTTTCAAGTAATTTTAGTGTGTTTTTCATGTCTGTTTCATTGTTATTTTCTAAAATTCAAGCTCTCTTTCCATGACTCCCTGTGCACAGTTGGGACTTTTGTTCTTAACACTTGGATTCCATGATCAAGGGGTGGAATTCCACAAGGGGTGGGGGCTGGGGGTCCTTTGTGGGCCGTGACTGATCAGTGCACTCTTCTTTTGAAGGGGTCCCCTACAGTAAGGGTTCCCGCTTACTGTAGGAAATTTATAACATGATTTCCCCCAGAAAATACGTGGCAAAAAACACTGACTTGGAGATTGCTGAGAGAAGGCTGTGTCTTTATGTATAAGGCTGTGTCTGTTTAACTAAAAAGGTATTTTAAAGAACTAAAATTGACATTTTATGAAAAATCCCCGCCTTCCGCCAGCCTGTAAAGTGTATGCAGCTCTGTCTGTCCTTCTGATGTCAAGTTAAAGTACTAGTAACCCCTCTGAATAGTTACAGGTATTACCTTCTGGACCCCAATAGAAAATGATGTTGCACAGAACTGCTTCAGCACGGGAAGGGTGTGGCTGCTGGGTATGCGGCTCTGAGGAGGAAGTGTGGTATCTTGTCTTCTTGAGGCTCATAACCTAAATGCTGTTCATTGGTTTTGCTACTTTTGCAAAATTCACTTAGAAGAACCCTCGGTACCTAAAGTGCACCTGGAGGGTGCATGTGTTTAGTCCACTGTCCAGGTTCCTGGTGTCTGATTGATCTGTTAGAGAAGAGTCACCGTGCTGGGCCTGGACTGGTTAGCAGTGCCAGAGTGGGGGAAGCTTGCCAATAAGAAAGGTTCTCCAGGAAGCAGATCAGTGTTCAAACTTCAGTCTCCTGAAATGGTTAGTCAGGTATTAAAGTGTCTAAGTTTGGATGCAGTTAAATGGAGATTTAGTTCCTTCCCTTTTAAGTTTGCCATAAGGCAACCTTTTGAGTTAGGACAGCAACTTTTTAAAGCAGGTTATTTCTGGACCTGATGCTTATAAATTGTGTTCAAAGCCGTTTCACGTTAACCAAAAGAATCACTTTGGCAGGAATGCCAACAGCACCACCTAGAGGCTGGGAACACTAGGTAGGGCTAGAGAGCGGAGAGATTTCTTTTAGGCCCAACATACCGATGGCTGTTACCGTTCAGGGGATTGCAGCTTCTGTCTGCAAGACAGACACGGGACTGCCTCCCGCTCTCCGTTTTTATCCCTCAGCCATTGGAAGCCGACTTCAGCGTTTATTGGATGGAACAGACCGCCTTAGGCCGCATTGGCTGTGTTCGATGATGACATTTGCTGTTCTTTTTTTTTCTTCCAGCTTTTGTCACAAATTCCTTAATGAATCCTATATGGATGGTTAAAACCCGGATGCAGCTAGAGCGGAAGTAAGTTACTAATTGTTGCTTCCTTAATTTGAGAATTCTTGGGGATGGCTTCCCCCCAGCCCCCACCATGGAGTGCGGTGCACGGGTCCTTGTCCTTTCCGACTGTGAGCACATGTAGCAGCTCCTTGTATTTGGGGGTCGTGCTCTCAAGCATCATGGGGGACAGAGACCAACAGGAAGGGTCGGGAGTTCGCTCCAGTGTGGCCCCTGCCCTACAGTGCCGACCCCCTCCAACTGTTGGGGGTCCCTGCTCTGTGCAGGCCCCACCCCAGTGGCCACTGTGAGCTCTCCGATAGGTGTGTCTCTTTCCCTTAGGAAGATGCCATCAAGGGCAGAGCAGCAAAAGCCTTCAGGCCTCCGAAGGGCATTGTCATCTGCAAGGCCCTGCCTGCGTGGGTGTCGGCCCTGGAACTTTTTCTCAGGCTTCAGACTCCTTTAGTGGCAGGGACGCCTGTAGCCCCGTATAGGACAGGATCAGTGGAAACCAGCTGTTGGAGTACAGTTAGTCATGGCTTTTAAATTGCAGTGTAGTGATACACCTACTTAATGTACTGAGTCAAGCACGGACCAGCTACGTAATTTCAGATAAGGGGTGATGATAAGTGAGGTTTTGGGATAGAATTCTGTCTAAGAACCCTGGGTAACTGTGTTGCCCAGAACCCTGTGGGCGGCACTGGAAACTTCCAGCAAATCCAGTCTAACTTTGAGCTACCTAGAAAGGAGAGGGCACAGAGGGAGAACTCCCGGAAGTGCACGTAGGGGGCTCTGTGGCTCCTTCTTCCTGATGGCCACAATGGCCTCTGCATTGGTCTTTGGTTCCGTATTCCCCCCACCCCTTCTGCCTGAAAGAACCCTCTGAAAAGCATTGGGTCCAACCTGTTTGAACAGATCACTTGCTTAAAATCCTTCGAGGAATCTCGGTTACTCTCAGGGCTAAATTCTAACGCCTTGGCTCACTGTTCAAGGTCCTTTGCAATTCCTAGAAAACACCATGCGCTCTGACGTGGTTGTGCCTGGAGCCAGCTGGCCCTGACCAGGACTCCCTTCACCCTTCATGGTTGTGCTGGCACCGACCTGTCCTTCCGCTTCACACCGGCACCACTTCCTGGAGACCTTGGGCCCTTACCCCCGATCCCGGGTGTGCTCAGAGCCCCTCTTCTGCTTTGCTGCGGATACGTGCTCACATCGGCTGAGAGCCGGCACGTACAGCCTCGTCCGCGTGGGCCTGTGAACGTGCCCTCGACTGGGAGTGTCTCTGGTGCACTTCCCGTGCGCTACTCGCTGGGAAGAAGCAGCACGGAGAAGGCACAGGCCCCACCTCACCGAAATGCGGCTTCACAGAAAACAGACTCTGTCCTGGTGGGGTGAGGGTCCTGAGCATGTCAGGACCGGCAGGGTCCCCGACACAGGCCAGGCAGGAGGGACAGCGAGGCAGCTGGCGGGCCCTCCTGCAGCAGCGACATCCACACTGCCATCTGAGAAAGAGCTGGCATTGAGGAGGGCTGCAGGCAGAGAGCTGTGTGCCCAGAAAAACCTGGAGTCTGGGGAGCTGACAGGAGGGACGGTGGTCAGGGTGCACCACGAGTGAAAGCGCTGGAGGGGAAGGGAGCTCTGGGAAGGAAGGGCTGGAGAAGTGAGCGGGGCTCGTCCTTCCAGCCCTGCAAATGCATTTGGAGTTGGACCTGGGCTTTGCTTGGAGGGCCATCAAGAGTCATCAGAGTGGTCGTGGGTGGCCCCAGGGAACATTTGTCAATGTCTGGAGACGTTTTTAGTTGTCACACTTAGGTGAGGTGCTGCTGGCATGGAGTGGGTAGAGGTCACAGAGAGTACTAACAACCCCACAGTGTACAGGACAGCCCCTAGCTGTGAATTCCTGGGCCCCAGATGTCAGTGGTCACCAGGCTGAGAAAGTGCACGAGAGGGGGCTAAACAGGGAGTGATTGGATTTGCTCTGGAAAGGTCCCCCAGCTAGGGTGCAGAGAACGGCCTGCCTGCGGAGACCTGCGGAGACTGATGGAGCAGGAGGGGACTTGGTGACAGGTGTGAACACTGTCAGGTCCCAGGGTTCAGTTTGTGTGTCTGGGTGGTCTCCGACCACTTTCCATCAGGGGAGGAACAGCAGGCCTGGGGCTCTTGATCAGTTGCCTAGTCTCTTTGGTGTTCACAGTTTTGTGAGGTTGGATGTAACCAAGTCCAACTGCTCCGTTCGGAGACGAGCGGTAAGAAAGAGCGCCCGTACTCTCTCCCAGCCGGCGAAGCCTGGTGAGGTGTCCTTCGGTACTTCCTTGAGGCCCGCGCCCCTGCCGTGACTGTCGTCATGCTTCCTTCTGTCCAGCCTTCCACGTCACGCACTTCCCTGTGCCTTCCTGCCTTCGCAGCAGTTTTAATCTGGCACACGTACCGCAGCTTATTGTCTGGGTCTATTTTTAGGTATTTGCATGGTTTTGATTTAGTTCTCTTTCCCCTGTGATGAATGACTTCCTCCATATAGCTCTTTCCAGATCAGGTCAGAGGCTATGAACGTGTGTTTGGTGTGTTTGGGACTCTCACACAGCCGCACACGCTGTCTGTGGGCCTCGGGCTGGGCTCCCTGCCCCCAGTGCCCGGGGACACATGTTCCACGCTGGTTTCCTTTGCATTCGGCAGTCAGTGTTGGTGCCCGCTCACACGTGTGTTCTGACGGCCTGTCCTTGGTCTGCTTCCCCAGGGTGCGCGGCTCCAAGCAGATGAACACGCTCCAGTGTGCGCGTCACGTGTACCAGACGGAAGGCATTCGAGGCTTCTATCGGGGATTGACTGCCTCGTACGCGGGCATCTCAGAAACTGTCATCTGTTTTGCGATTTATGAAAGTTTGAAGAAGTGTCTGAAAGATGCCCCGTTAGCCCCCTCTCCAAAGGGGGCTGAGAAGAATTCCACAAACTTTTTTGGACTCATGGCAGCTGCTGCTGTCGCTAAGGGGTGTGCCTCCTGTGTTGCCTATCCACATGGTACGTGCTGCCTCCCCGCAGGGAGACAGCTGTCCGACTGCAGTGCAGACGCCTGCAGGTGTCGGCAGAACCGACTCCAGGGGCCTCAGCCTCCGCCCAATGCGCATGCGTGCAGGTCGTGCCAGTGGCCGCAACTCGGCATCACTCAGCCCCAGCTGATGTCCCCAGAACTTGCTGTGCAGAATGTGGGCCTGGCATTGCGGAACTTCCAGTGATTTCAAATAAGCCAAAAATCTGGATTTTATTTTAAATCCTTCTATTAAAAAATGACATGGGAGCCAAACTTTAAAAAAAAAAATCTCTCAGCTTTCACTTGGAGTGCTGAGTAAAGCTACTTCGGGGTTTATTTTTTAAGGAATTGTAGACCTGATGTCCTTCTGACCTACTATTTTAAAAATAGCTTTGTTTATTGTGCCATGAAAAATGGGCTTTGTTTTCAAAAGCCTCCCATACTCTCAGCTCTGACAAATGTGTGTGGTGAGCTCAGTGATAGGTAACTGAGGCCCGGTGTGTGCCAGGGCCTCTTGTGGCTTCAGGGCTGGTTGAGAAGAGATCCAGGAAGCTCTGGATAGGCTCCCTGGTAGGGAGGGAGGAGCTTGTGCAGAGGTGGGCCTGGTGGGCGGAGCCAGGCCTTGTCCTGCTGTGGCACAGGGCAGGGGAGGGCCAAGTGGGCGGAGGCTTGGAGAAGGAGGAGGAGGCAGCATCTGAGCTGGTCAGGCAGAGAAGGGTTGGAGGAGGAGAAAGCTGGGGGGTGCCTGGAAGAAAGTCTTGGGGAAGATACTGCTGTACTTAATACAAACTCCAGCTTCAGTGAAATTACAGTGTTCGCTTAATCAGAAGTAGAAAACCAGAAACCATCTTAAAATTGGTCCCATTCAAACTAAGATTTTTTAAATCCCTTTCAAGTTATTTTGTACTTTCGTATGTACATCCCTAATTGGCCATTTCCCAGAGTTAGAAAATGTTCTCAACAGATCTTCCTGTTCATTGTCTCTGGGGCCACTCGGTCCAAACAGGAGCAGGGGTGGCAGAGCGGCAGAGCTGGCCTTTGAGATGACTCCTCGTGTGGCCTGGGAATGCAGTTTACTTGCCGCATAAAAGCATGTGTGTCTCTCTGCAGAAGTCATAAGGACGCGGCTCCGGGAGGAAGGCACCAAGTACAAGTCCTTCGTGCAGACCGCGCGGCTGGTCTTCCGGGAAGAGGGCTACCTCGCCTTCTACAGGGGACTCTTCGCGCAGCTCATCCGGCAGATCCCGAACACCGCCATCGTGCTGTCCACCTATGAGCTCATTGTGTACCTGCTGGACGACCGTCCTCAGTGACAGGCCAGAGAGTTGTGCTGTAGGAGAATAAAACTGAGAAACTCGATAGAGAAATTTTTTTTTCCGTTGATGTTTAGAATGTTCGAGACCGAAACAGGAAAGGCCACGAAAAATGTGGCTCATGTCACCTGCTGGACATTTCCTTTTGGATTCATGTTTCTGGAAGGTTTAAATTCATTAACGTTAATAGTTAATTATAACTTTTTTTTTAACTTAAGAGGATTCAGGATTCAGCAGCAACTAAATTAAATCATGCTATTTAATTTAAGTATAAATTTGGCTTGTGTTCTCCTTCATGTTCACTGTACTGGAAACTGTGGGACTTCAGTGGAATGTAACCCTAAAAGGCAGACGGAACCTCCGAAGTGAAGGTACAGCTGTTCTGTGACCTGTCCGGTATTGCACGGGACAGTAGGGGGCGTCACGTTTTGGTGGCACGGGGCAGATGGGACAGACTGCCTTGCTATTCTCCTTTGTACATTCCCAAGTCTCATGCAGATTAACAATCCAAGCTTTCAGGCTGCTGAGTTTTCTTTTGAAAAAATCTATGACTTTCTGACATTAAATATTTTGAACGGCATGCACTTTCCTGGAGTTCTCCTCTATCCCCAGTTTGAACCAAGGGTAAGAGTCTTCCAGAACCGTTTACCAGTGGCCTCGTCCGTGCGTATTATGTTCAGGAGGTAAGCCTAGTCAGGCCCAGGTCCTGTGTAGGGATGTCAGAGTGCGGCCGCCCGAGCGGCCGGCCGCGAACATGGGATATTGGGGGTGATGCAGCCCCTCTGACGGTGCGGGCCCTGTTCTCGGGTACCTGCTGCTGGGGGAGAGGAGCATGACCCAGGCTAACTGGAAGTGGTAGTGATGTTTAAATACCCTAGTTTAAGAAAAATGTTTTAATCCTAGAAATGAGAAATTACCAGAATTGCAAACCTACCCTGCCGTTTTAAAAGGAAATTTAATATGGGACAAAAGCTAAGACAAGGCAGGTAAGGTGGACTGTCCTCCTTCAGCTCTCTCCCTGGACTTCACACATCCTGCCCGTGGGGTTCTCTTTCAGTCTGAGTGTCTGGGAAGGTACGACTCACAGCCACACGCGGAGTTTCCACAGGTGGAGTTTCCACAGGCGCAGGACCCTGGTGGGGATGAGAGGAGGGTATTTTCTAATCACACCTAAATTGAGTTTAATTTCGTTTGCCTTTCATCACAAAGGAGGTTGTCGGGTGGTGGTGAGCTCTCTGGTAGAATTTGCTTCAACCATCAACAGCTATGTAGAAGTCAACGTAAATGTGTTCATTCATGCTTCAGTGCTTCCAAAACACGTAACTGTAAAGAGACTTCTGTTTAAGAACCTCATTTTTTAAAAAAGATTTTATTTATATTTACTTATTTTTAGACAGAGGGGAAGGGAGAGAGAAATATCAATTTGTGGTTGCTACTTATGCACCCCCTACTGGGGACCTGGCTTGGGACCCAGGCATGTGCCCTGACTGGGAATCGAACCAGCGACCCTTTGCTTTGCAGGCTGACACTCAATCTACCAAGCCACACCAGCCAAGTCCAGAACCTCATTTTAGCAACTGTTTGATGTGGCACTTAGCAACATCTTCCTGTTTTAATATTCATATTAAAATCTGACTTTTTTCCTCAAGATTTTAATATGAAAATTAAAAATTAGGTTGCTTAATATTCACTATTTGGGTAAGAATTATTTCTAAGTAATTTTCACTTACACTTATTTAAATTAATAAATTTGGTGTTGATCTGGTACAAGTTAGCTCTCTGTTTGCTTCTCCAACATCAGGGCACTGAAATGCAAGCAACATGGGCCCCCAAAATTGGGTGAGAACAGGCAGGAAAAAGTGATACTTCCTCATAAAGGGGTTTGTTGAGATTTTAATGGGAAACGCCACTGTTGGAGCTATCCCACGCTGGCTTTCTCTGTTCTCCAGCAGCTTAGTTGTTGGGGTTTTATGATGTTTAAGTAATATAATACGTTTATGTAAAAGACTTTAAAGACTCTCACTGCGTAAGGTATATATTTTCTCCTTTAAGTTATTCCCAACAACCTCATGAGGCAGTTATTATCATCATCCACATTTTACAAATAAGAGGCTCAGAGACACGCACAAAGTGCCTGCGGTCTCGCAGGTGGTCAGCAGGAAGCCGACCAGCAGCAGGGTCTGTGCTCCTGTGGAGGAGTTGAATGGCAGGTCGCAGGGGCAGCCGAATCTGCAATGATTGGAGTTTGGGGCCAAGTTCCAGCAAACCATTCCATTCAGTTCCCTTCAGGACTGTGCGTCCACTGGCATGGTCCCCACAGAGCTGCACTGGATCCGGCCCAGGACTGAGCCCTTCCCTTGAGTGGGATGCTACGTAGGTGCTGAAGCTTCCTCGGAAAGGCGATGGTGCTGAAGCATGGCGCCGCCTGTTTAGAGGGCAGCTTCACTGCCGATCCTTCACTGTGTTCAAGGCTGGGGCCAGCGGCAAGGCTGCAAAGCGAAGAAAGGCCTTTGCTATGGCAAGAATGAGGAGCTTCCCCTGCAGACTCTAGGGGCCCCCAGGTTCTGTGTGGGCTCCCTTCCCCCTCCGCAGGCAGCTCTTTACTAAAGCACATGACTGGGTGTGGGACAAATTAACCTGCCACAGGAAACCCCGCAAATAACCCATTGCTGTGCAACAGGGAGAACTCTTAATAGTGACCCCCAAAACACTGGAAAGGTGAGAACACCAAAACATTGTGTAAATACAAATATTTCCTACTACTTTCTTTTCAGTTATAAAAGTTATTTAGCCAAAATCCAGCATACTAAAAACACCTGCATAAAACGAAGCTTCCCTGTTAATCCCACCTCGTGGAAGTAACTAGTTAATTTTAACCATCCTCTACTTCGGATAGCGTCAAAGTTAATGCGCATGTTGCTTTTTGAACACTGTATCATCCCTCCAGTCCAATCCCTATAGTTCTGACATTCTAATAGTTGTATTATGTTCAGATGTATGGCTGTCCTATGATTTATTCAATCTTGTCCGTTTCTGTAAATTATTCTTAACCATTGGCGTGGCTGCAGTGGAAGTGTGTTGAGCAAACCAGCATTGCACACATCGGCCGCGTTTGGCTAGGCGTTGGGAAAACAGAACCAGCAGAAGCAATGGCTAGTTCCAATCAGTCCGGTAGCCAGATATGCTAAAATTGGCGAACGAGAGCGGGAGCAGAATGCGCGGGGCCCGGCTCCGCGCCACATCCCACCTCCGGCCGCAAGGAGGCGGGGGCGGGCCACCACTTCCCCCTGGCGCCCCGCCCACCGAGCTCGACCCACTCCCCTATTGGCTGCGCGGCGGGAGCGCGCCGAGTCAGGGGGCGGGCCCGCGCCGGCTACAAAGCGACGAAGGTCACGGCGCGAGGAGGTGCGCGCTGCCGCGCCCCGCGATTCGCCTGCGGCCCTCCCCCGCGTCGCCGCCTACTGCCCGCCACCTCCCGCCCGCCGACCGCCTCCCGCCGACCGCGCGGGGAGCCATGGAGGGAGTGAGCGCGCTGCTGGCCCGCTGCCCCACGGCCGGCCTGGCCGGCGGCCTGGGGGTCACGGCGTGCGCCGCGGCCGGCGTGCTGCTCTACCGGATCGTGCGGAGGTGAGTGCGTGCGGCCCTTGTGGCCTCGGCCCGTCGCCCCCAGCCGCCTGCCTGCCGTCCTCAGACCGCCGCCCTCCCGCCTCTGCGGGTCTGAAGACGCACGGCGCCTCCCTACCGGTGCCCAGCGAGGCCTCGTCATTGCAGTGGGGGGCCGGGCCTGTGTACCCACGTGCTAATACTCGCTCTGCACGTCCCCATCCCCCAAAAGAAGACGGATTTAAAATGCTTATCCCGAGGCGGCTGTGGTGTGGGTTGGGGACCCCAGGAATGCGGGGTAGGCGACAGCACCTATCACGTGGTTACAAACTTCCTCCCCCATGGAGACCTGAGCTGGCCGTGCTGCAGGATCTGCAGCCGCCCACCCCCGCCCCACGAACTCCCACCCGGGCTCCCCAATCCCCGCGGGAGAACCCAGCGGCATCGCACTGCGCTCTGACTGCTTTCCGCCCTCAGCCCCGCCCCTGGTCCTCGAGAGCGCGTCAGGGTGGCAGGATAGTAGGTGGCACTGGGGTCTGCTACTCTGTCTCTGGCATTCTGATCTCACGTTAGCACATTTAAGAGTCAGAATCCCTGCTCCCTTTAGAGAAGCAGGAGAGCTTAAGTAAGCTATTACTAATTGGAAGGGTCAGGGTGTCATCTGAGGGGGTCTGGCCCTGGAGCCTGCATTCCTAACCGCTGGGATATCCTGCTTCCAAGAGCAGGGAAAGCCTGGTCCACCTCAAGGGTGTTCCCAATGCCCTGGGGCTGCTGCTGAACTGGTTCAGGCCCACACCCAGCCCAGGCTGCGCTCAGAGATCATGCCCACCCCCATTCAGAGCCAGCCCGTCTGGTGGACCTTCACCATCACGGCCAAAAGCTCGCTTCAGCAGAGACTCCAGCAGCCTGACTGTCTCCCCACCTGATCCACCTTCCCAGGGGACAGGGGGAAAAGAAGGAGTTGTGAGGACATTCTGGGGACACAGTGGATTGTTGCTTCAGCAAGGAACATGTGAAGCTCAGAATTTGGGTGGAAGATGCGAAGGTACCTTCCTACAGTCACTTGGCACAAGCCGTGGAGCTGGAATTTGAACCTGGGCAGTTTTGCTGTTCCTCCTTAACCATCAGCATGTACTGCTTATCACCGAAGAGGAAAAGAAGTGAGGGTGCTTGGGGGAGGAAGGGGTAGGAGGGACATCAGCTGTGTCTGCGGGAGGAGTCAGACCCACAGGCTGAGGAGGGAGGGCAGTTGGGGGTTTAAGAAGCCCTTAACTCAAGGAATCCCTGACAACCCACATCTCTAGTGTCCCAGTTCCATCCCGATTTCTGGAAGCTGGGAGGGCTTGTGGGACCAGCTGGTTCAAACCAGTCATTCTATACATGAGGGGACTGAGGTGCAAAGTGCTTTGCTCAAGTTCCAGAGCATGTTGACACAGAGGTGTGGACCCAGATTTGTGTCCTGGACACTGCTGCCTCCCAGCCAACCCAGGACAGGGGGTGTCCCGCAAGGAGCAGAGCCTGGGCTGTACCCAGCTGTGCCACGCCTCCTTTGCCTGTAGCAGGGCTGGATGGGGACCATGTCTCATGCTCCTGTGTCGTGTGCTTCGGCTGTTCTCAGGTGGCCAGCCACAGCTTTCCCTCTCCCAGAGATGGGGCTCCAGGGCCTTCCCACAGAGCTGGGCAAGCTGGGCAGGGGAGCCAGGAGGGTCCTGCGAGGCGTTGCACTGCAGCAGCATTAGGGGTCTGGTGGCCTGGGGACCTGCTGGGCTGAGGAGGACCCGCCCTTCCCTGAGTGCTCTGAGGTGCTCAGAGAGCACCGCTTGGCTTCCGTCTGGGGGTCCCAGAGGGGCTACCATCACAATCGGAAACAAGACCAGCCCTGCAGAGACTGTACCCTTCTCCCCCCAGGGAGGGGAACCCTGGGACAGAGAGGACAGGTGGCGTTGGCTGCAGCAAGGGTTTTTTTTTTTAATGACCCTCTGGAGGACATGTGAGGAGAATTGTTCGTGGTGGGTGTTTGCAGGCTCAGCACAGGTGGAGGGGAAACTGGCCAAGGGGCCGAAGGAAGAGGTTCCCTCCCCGAAGTGCTCCCAGAGCCTCAGGCAGGGCCCGCCTGGCTTCCACACGTGTGCAGTTCTCCTGACCTGGTTACTGTGAATGATCCAGTGCCAATGATGATTCAGTGGGGAAGCACATTCATGCTGCCACCCGGTGCGACCTGGTGCGACCTGGGGGGCAGGTGCCACCGTCCTCCCCTTTCTACAGCTGAGGAAACGAGGCTTGGTGTGTTGGGCTTCCTGCCCTTTGGCACCCAGCTGTCCAGGGCAGTCCCCGCCCCTGCCAGCCCTTCAGCCCCTAACCAAGCCTGGCCTGGAGCTCTTGGCTGCCCTCTGCATCCGTGGGAGCCCATGGCCATCAGCACCTGCACGGGTGGAAGCCCAAATCACACTCCCATGGACCTGCTCACGCTGGGTCTGGGCAGTCGTCATGGCTTCCCGAGCCCATCCCACCCCCAGGCCCTGCTGCTCTGCATTGCATCCAGGATCCAGCCTTGCCAGCATGTCCCCCGCTGGGGACCTCGGGCCACCCACAGCACCCAAAGGTGTCTATTGGCTTGTTACCGAGGGGCTGCAGCTTTTGGGTTGAGCAGCAGAGCCCTCCTTCCACGCTCTCCTGGTGCCGCACTCTGGCCGAGGGAACCCATCTATCTGCCTGGCAGCCCCGCCTGTTTGAATGCCATCTGTTCCTTTTGCCCTGCTGGCCAGCAAACCCGTGCCTTAGGGTGACAGCAGATGCTCCACTTGTTGGCCTCTCTCTTGTGGCATCTGTCACCAGCTGCCCCTCGAGGTCATTATTCTTGTCATCGTGTCCAGGTCGGAAGAGGAGAGCTTGCTCCTTTCTGCCCCTCTGTAAGCCTGGCTCAGTCAGCATGAGGTGAGTGGGGGTCCGCCCGCTCCAGGCCAGGTCTGCCCCCAGAGAGGTGGGCTTGCAGCCTCCAGAAGGGTGGCAGGGGTGCCATGGACTGAGGTGTGTCTGCCCACAGGCCCACTGCTTCCTGGTGGCAGTTTGATGCCGCTGTCACTGCAGAAGGCACTTCCTTGGATTCTCGCTGTTGGGTGGGATGATGTGGCTCAGAGGAGCAAGCAAGGAGCCCCTCACCTGTGAGACTGCCTGGGTGTCACTGGGGGGCCCTGCCAGAGGCTGGCCTCTTGGTCCCTGACTCATCCAGGCCACTTTCCAGACCCTGCCAGGCCAGCGCACGGGCCCAGGGTCTACCGCTCTGTGCCATGCCCCTTTCAGGGGAGGCCGGGCACCTCTCAGGGCCTGGTGAAAACTAGTGCACACACTGGCCTCCCCTGGACTCTGAGCCCCACCCCGTGTCTTCTCTGTGTGGTGCAGCCCGGACCCACGGCAGGTGCCCGGCCTCTGGCAGGGTCCGGGGCCAAGGGCCTGGAGCTGCAGCCCTCGGGGGTGGTCTCACTCCTCCAACGCTCCCTCCCTGCACCTGCAGGGAACGAGGGGGGGGTTATGAGACACGAGCTTCGTTGTGTGCAGTGTCCGTGGTGGTCAGGGCAGATGGGGTGACACTGTTATTAAGGGTACGTGTTCGTCTTTTCCTCCCCTGCGCGTATTCAGGCTTGGGGAGGGCTGCGTCCGGAGCGTGCCTTTTGCCCCTACCCCCCGTTCGCCCACCAAGAGCTCAGCACGGGGGCGGTGCAGCGGGAGCTGGGTGAGCACCTGCTGGGACCGACACTGCCTCACAAGGGGACATTCTGTCTTGTCACATCAGACCTTCTCCACTAAGAGTGCTTGGTCCACTAAGAGCCTTGCTGGGGCAGAGGTTTTGGCTTGGGGAACAGTGGGTTGAGGGGTTCACGAGGACAGTTGAGGGGCATTTCCCCGAGCAAGAGCAGGACCAGGGTTAAGCTGGCTCAGAACAGATGGGCCCACACCTTCCCAGGGAGGGCCGGATGGAGGTGGGTGGGAGGCCCAGGGGCCACGACCCCAGGGCTGGGCCGTGAAATCAGCTGCTGGGTGTCATCCCCAGACACAATTCACATCTGCTCACATGCATGAAGCGAGGGAGGCCCCACGCTGGTGCAGGGGCTACAGTTCATGTCCAGCTCCCCACCGCTTTGCTAGCCCCTCTTCCTCTCATGGGCCACAGACCCTTGCAGGGCTTGACCCAGAGGGGCTGTGGGAGACAACTCCCTGGCTGTCACTCTGGCCAAGAGAGAGGACCCTTCCCCACACTCACACCCTGGGCAAGAAATTACCAGGGGCTGAGAGTGGCAGGAGCTGGAGCCACTGACCCCAGGGACCAGGGCTAATACTCCTGCCTCCCCGCCGCCAGCTTCCGGGCCCGGCTGATTTCCCCAGCAACAGAGCTGGAGATTCTGAGCAGAAATGGTGACCTCTGGGGGCTGCACACCTGCTGCTGCTCCCTGGGGTGGGGTCTTCCTCCCCTTCCTCGTCTCTTCTCTCTCTATTTGTAGGCTGCTTGGATTCGGTCCTGAGGCCGGGTGTGGTGTGCTGGGGCTCTGGGGGGAAAGGGCTGAAGGGCCCTTTGTGAGGCCGAAGGGCCCCAGGGGACAGGTGATACAGGTCACCCGTCTGCATCGCCACCCACTGGGACATGCCCTGCGCACTGGGACGTGCCCTGTGCACGGGCACAGAGAGGCCTGTGAAGCAGGTGCTGATGAACAGAGAGGTTGCCCAGGTGCCAGGTGCCGGCATCCAAGTGAGTGGAGCGGTGCCCACACCTCCAGCCGGGGCTGAGCCTCCTCCATTCACGCTGTTTGCGTGAAGCGCAGTGAAGCTGTCACAGGGCCAAGTGGTGACCCGATTCCCGGGCTCACACGTTTCCTAATCCTCTCCGGTAGCCTCTCTTTGGGGCAGGGATTGCCATTATGCCCAGGGGGCAGAATGACTTCCCCAAAGGCCCTTCCTGTGACCAGGGTACTGCTCTTTCCATTGACAAGCTGTGACCTGACAGCCCCTTGCCCACAGCGAGGGGGTGCGTGGCCTGGGGAGGCGGGGCGACCCCGGCTGTCCTCTGTGGACCCTGGGCCCTGCCCCGTGGCGGCTGGTCCCGTCTCCTTCGTCCGTCTCCAGCATGGTTTCAGTTTAAGGGGCTTCTGGAGGGCACTTCCTGAGCCTCTTCCTCTCTCTCTGCCCTCCCCACGTAACTACTTTTTTATTGGGCTTTTTGGCCAGGCTCCGCTGCGCACCTCCCCCACACAGCCCCCAGGGAGGGGCTGTTCTTGTGCCCAGCGCGCAGGCGCTGAGACTGAAGCTCTGAGAACTCTTGTAGCCTGCCTGCGGCCCGGGAGGGGCCGGGCAGGAGGCAGCTACAACACGTGGAGTCAGGGCTCTGCTCTCAAGGGACAGGGCAGTGACAGCTGCCCTGTCCCAAAGCACTTATGTGTGTCGTATGTCATTGGAATCTTGTCACACCGGTGCCCCGGGTGCTGTGATTTCACACTTTGCAAACGCAGCCCTAGGCAGGCAGACGGGGGGCTCCCCAGGGCCCACATCTGGAAACTGGGGTGTGTCCCACTGTGGGCAGCAGGGTGGTCTGGCTGCCCACCACAGTAGGGTCCAGGCGGCACCCCCAGAGCTGGAAGTGGCCTGGCCGACCCTGGGGCTCACGTAGCTGCCTCCCATCCCCCACAGCATGTGGAGGTTCCTAGGACTGGAGGGGTCTGCCAGGCAGTGGCCGTGCACACCCATAGACGGTGGGGGGGGGGGCGGCAGGAGGGGCCAGGCAGGCATCCCCTGGCGTCTGGGCTGGGATTACCCCTCAGACCCCACCTGTCACCACACTTGTGGCTGGGGAGGCCACCGTGGCGTGCCCACTCTGCTCTGTGGACCAGAGAGGGTTGGCCCCTGGCCAAGCAGCTGTCTCCAGTCCCCACCCCTCCGCCTCCTTGGCCCGAATCCTAGGGACGTCTTCTCTGTGAAGCACAGGAGGCTTCTTCCGTTGGGAACACCAGCTCCCGGAGCCTGGAAGCGGGCCTGGCAGTCGGTCCTAGACCCTGGTCACTGTCAGCCCCCAGGCCTGCACCCCGAGATAGCAGGGGCAAGTGGCCCTAGGTCCCCTCAGGGGCATGCGGGAACCCAGGGATCTGGTGAGTGTCAAGACACCTAGGGTGTGGCAGCTTCTCCTGGAGGGCTGAGCCTGAAGCCTCGTGGCCTCCGTGTTGGACTTTCTGGTGGACGCAGAATGTCCAGGCGGGATTCTTGCCCTGCCAGGTCCTGCCGCCGGCATCCCTTCCCTGGTTTCTGTGCTCAGAGCGGGGATGTGCCCATGCCTCCCTACTAACTCAACTCTTCCCTTGCACGCAGGTCACAGCCGACACACACGACCGTCAACTGCTGGTTCTGCAACCACGACACAGTGGTGCCCTATGGGAACCGCAATTGCTGGGACTGCCCCCACTGCGAGCAGTACAATGGCTTCCAGGAGGTGCGCCCCGGCCCCAGGCCCTCTTCCCACCCTGTCCCATCCAGGGCCTGGCAGGCTCGTGCCCTCACCACAGCCCTGGCCCTGCACCTGTCCTCTGAGGACGAGGAAATCGGCCCAGGGAACCGAGGTGATGTGTCCTGAGTCACGCCGCTGAAATTGGCAGCCTGGGGTTCAGCCCCAGCTTTGTGGCATGTGCGCTCTCTCTGCTTTGTGCCTGACCAGGGGCCGGTGGGCTCTCTGCAAAGGGTCGGGGAGGACATCAGGCTTTGCAGCCACACAATCTCTGTGCCCACAGCTCGCTCCACTGAGCCACCACACAAATGAGTACGTGTGGCTGCGGTCCAAGAGAACTCGGTCCTCAGTCACCGGCCCTCGTTTGCAGGTGCCTGCACCACACTGCAGCTCCAGGCTGCATTCCTGCTGGGAGCTGCCCTCTCGGGCTTCCTGTCAACGTTTCTGTGGCAGAAGAGCTTCTGCTGTTTGTTGTGTGGAAAGGGTGGGACCATCCGAGGCCTGCTGCCCCTCCGTGGGGTGTCGCCACCTGAGCTGCCGTGGAGGCTCACCCACCGGGTCCGAGCTCCCCGCCGACTCTGTCCCTCCTCCCCCAGAACGGCGACTACAACAAGCCGATCCCCGCCCAGTACCTGGAGCACCTGAACCATGTGGTGAGCAGCGCGCCCAGCCCCCGTGCCCCTCCGCAGCCCCAGCAGTGGGTGAGCAGCCAGGTACTGCTGTGTAGGAGGTGCAGCCACCACCAGACCACCAAGATCAAGCAGCTGGCTGCCTTCACACCACGCGATGAGGTGAGGCCGGGACGGGGTGGCTTGGGGGACGAGGGGGGCCTGGGCTGCCTCCAAGCACGCGCAGGGCCCTCCTGACAGCTCCGGGGGGGGGGCCCTCCCCATGCCGGCCCCATATTCCGGGCGGGTCATCTTCCGCCGCTGGTTGGAGCCTGCTTCCGCTCCCCTCTGCCTCCTGGTCCCTCCTCTCTTGGCTCCATGCCTGGGAGCATCGTGGTGACCTGCAGTCTGCCGGTCCAGAGGGGTCTGTGCTGGGCAGCAGGTAGCTCTGGCTGGGACTTCAGGAGGAGTGGGGAGCTGGGTGCTGCCGAGAAGCTGGACGGTAGGAGTTTGTGTGCCCCGGGTCCGCCGTGGAACCCGAGGCAGCCTTATGACCTGGCTGGTCCTGCCTTCCCACCTGAGGACCAGTGCTTGTGACCTCAGGAGCTGAGACCCAGAGCTGCTGGCTTTCCCAGGGCCCAGCCTGGGATCAGGGGCAGAGGGAGGGAAGCAAGGGCCAGACAGGGAAAGGTGGGGAACCTGCCAAGAGAAGGGGACACGTGTGACTTGGAAACCAGGGCAGCTTTCCTGGTGAGTTTGGTCTCTGCAAGGTAAGGTCAAACCGAGAAGCCTGCTGGCCGCTGCAGACTGAGGTGATGGGCTGCCCTGGAAATAGGCAGAAGAGCGTTGCCACATCCTTAGGAGGAGGAAAGGGGTTGGACTCGGTCTTCCAGGCTATTCCTGAAACCCCGGGGACCCTGTAGCTCCCATGGAGACCAGCCAGGGCCCCCCAGTGCGTTCTAGACCCAGAGTTTACAGGACAGAGGTCTGACCAGGGAGTCTGTCTGCCCAAGTCTGGGCAGCGGCAGCCCAGAGCCGCCTCCTCCTCAGCTTGCTACCCTCCTGGAGTGCCAGGCCAGGCGCAGGGCCTGAAGCAGGGACCACGGTGAGAGCCCCTGGCTTCCACGGGCATCCTCTGGAGCATAGAATTTGGCTGAAGTGTCTCCTATCACTGTGGGTCCCTGCTGTGCCCTGGGCCTGGGTGTGGGCCAGCCCTTACCCCCGGTAGCCGGTGTCACCGTACTCAGCACACTGTTTGTCCTGCTGGGCAGTGGAAGAAGCAGGATCGGGGGCAGCTTTCCCTTGGTCGGTCACCCCACTTATGTGAGCTCAGGTTCAACACACTAGACGGGGTAGCCTCAGCCGAGCCAAAGACCCCGAGCCTCTGCCCCCAACCCGACAGGGCAGGTACGACGAGGAGATCGAGGTATACCGGCACCACCTGGAGCAGATGTACAAGCTGTGCCGGCCGTGCCAGGCGGCCGTTGAGCACTACATCAAGCACCAGAACCGCCAGCTGCGTGCCCTGCTGCTCAGCCACCAGTTCAAGCGCCGGGAGGTGGACCAGAGCCACACGCAGGTCTGAGAGGAAGCGGGGTGCCCATGGGGCATTTGGGGTGTCCCAGCCCTCAGGCTTGTGCAGGAAGCCCCCTCACAGAGGGTGGGCCCGCTGCCAGAGCGCAGTTCTCCAGAGCCGAGACCCTCTTCCCGGGGAGGCGCCATCCCATGGGGCACGTCTCTACCCTGTCCCCAGGCCCCTCGGTGCCAGCAGTCTCAGCGGGTGTTCCAGGAAGAGTGGCTCAGTATTGGGGCCCACCTGTCATCTGCGTGTTTGCCAGGGTGTGTGTCGCCCGGCTGTGCCTGGGCACTTCCCCGCGCCTGGTGTTCATTCCCGCGGCGCCCTGTGGCGGCCACACACTTAGCTCCGGGGCTGCCCCTTGCAGCTGCAGACACCGCGGGGAGGTGTGGGGACCGCAGAGGGCACCAGGACTTGAGACCAGGACAGTTTGGCTGGGATTTTCTATCGTAATGTTCAGTTGGTAGAATGTTCCAGTTTTTAAAATATAGTAGCAAGTAAATCCAGACATAAAAACCACCCCTGGCTGGTGTAGCTCAGTGGATTGAGCACAGGCCTGCGAACCAGAGTATCACGGTTCAATTCCCAGTCAGGGCACATGCCTGGGTTGCAGGCCAGTTCCCAGCAGGGGATGCATGAGAGGCAACCATACACTGACATTTCTCTCCTTATCTCCTTCCTTTCCCTTCTAAAGATAAGTAAATAAAATCTAAAAAGAAAAAAAATACCACCCCCCAAAAAGAAATTGCTACCCACCCACTCGGGTCCCCAGATGTGCCCTGTGCCCAGTTGGCCTGTGGTTTCTGCAGCCAGGCCCCTGACCACGTGGCCGTGCCACCAGCCACATGCCCGTGCGTGCGTGCGTGGCGGGACACTTGGACCTGCGGTTGTCTCCTCACCGCCACGTTCCTGGACTGAACCGCTCATTGCTGTGTGTGTAACTTTGGCCAGAGTAGTCTCTGTCTCTATTACAATCCCAGTTAACGTCATAGTTGGAGTTTTTGGTGCGAATTTGGCAAATTATTGAAAATTTTATTTGAAAGGACAAGGTTCCATACTATGGAAAAAGCCTTCTTTAAGAATGTGGTAGTCCCCCACCCCCACACGGTCACGCTCTCAGTGGGGCAAGACCTGGAACTGGGCATCCAGGGGCTTGGTGCAGAGCCCAGAGCAGAGCCGAGCTTGTCCGAGAGTCTGGTGAAGTCGGCCTCACTGCTCACCAGGCCCCAGGGGGTTCTTCGGTGGGTGCCCTGGGGCCCTGGCCAGACCCCCGAGTGCAGGGTGGGCACCAGCCAGGCTGTTGGTAGTTCTGGCCATGCCGCTGACCAGCATCTCCCTCCCTCAGAGCTTCTGCTCGTCCGCGGTGAAGGCCCCGGCCCAGGTCATCGTGCTCCGGGCCCTCGCCTTCCTGGCCTGTGCCTTCCTCCTGGCCACCACGCTCTATGGCACCGGCGACCCCTTCGCCCCGGGGGGCACCCTGCCCCCGGCTTTGCCCCCTGGTGGCAATGGCTCCGCCGCTCCCGACAACGGCACTGCCCCTGGGGCTGAGGGCTGGCGCCAGCTGCTGGACCTACTTCCAGAGCACGGGGCGGAGAAGCTGCGGGAGGCCTGGGCCTTCGGACGGAGCCACCAGACCGGCGTCGTGGTGCTGGGCCTGCTCACCTGCCTGCTGGCCATGCTGCTGGCCGGCCGCATCCGGTGCGTGGGGAGACCAGCCTCGAGTGGGGCTCAGTGGGAGGGCTGAGCTCGTGTCCGAAACACCACGCGTCCCTCCTGTCAGCAGCTGGGCGTCTGGTGGGCAAAACCAAACAGTGATTTGGCTTTGGGGGAAGAGGTAGCAGCACACAGAGCAGGACCCCAGGGCCACGCTTCGCCCCCTCGCCTTCCCGCCCGCTGCAGGTGCGGACCCTGGTCTGACGATGTCCCCGCCATCTCGATGCCTCTGGGGGAGGTTTCTGAGCCCCACAGTGTGGCTAGTGCGCTGGGCTCCGGGGGAACACCGACCCGCTCAGAGTCCTGTGGGTAGAAGTGCTGGGGGCCGGTTGAGAGACCCACGGGCTCCTCTGGGCTCCGGATCCTGTCCTCTGAGCCGGGTCGGGTGGAGGCAGGACAGGGTGGGACAGGGAGGGGTCTTGTCCTGCTGAGATGGGCCCTCACCCATGCCCCGCTCTCCCCGCAGGCTCCGGAGGATCGACGCCTTCTCCGCCTGCCTGTGGGCCCTGCTGCTGGGGCTGCACCTGGCCGACCAGTACCTGCAGGCCGCCTCGCCCAGCTGGCTGGACACCCTCAAGTTCAGCACCATGTCCCTGTGCTGCCTGGTGGGCTTCACAGCAGCCGTGGCCACAAGGAAGGCGACAGGCCCACGGAGGTTCCGGACCCGAAGGTCAGAGAAGCAGCAGTGACTGTGGGGGGAGGACAGATGGACAGACAACCCCAGAGTTTGGCCCCTGGCCCCAGGCAGGGCAATTCTCCACCCCCTTCCCAGTCCTGCCCAGCCTGGCGCCCCCAGGCCTGGCCCAGCACCTCCACCTCCCAGAGGAGGCAGGTCTGCTCCCTCCCCTTTCCTTTCTACACCAGTAAGTCATCCCCAACCTGAGACCTTGCCCGTGGCTGCTCACCACTGCCATGGTCTGTCTGGCCGAAGGCCCCTCATTGCCCTGAGGCCAGAACACAGGCGACACCCACAAAGCCTGTCTGTGACCTGTGGCTTCCCCGGCAGCTGTAGGCACTGCCATCCTGCCCTCAGACCCTGTGGGCTGAGGGCTGTGGGCCTGCCGTGTGCTCCTTCCTTCGCCAGCCCCTTCTCTGGGCTCCTGGCACAGGCCAGCTCCTGGGGCTGCAGGCTGGGCCCTTGCCGCGTGGCCTGACCAGTAGGGCAACTTGACACGGGCAGCTGCTGCTGAGCGGGCCCAGAGGACAGACCGCACTTATCCCCCACCACCTCCCTGGTCAGTCCCTTTGGGCCTGCCCAGTGCCCGGCCAGCCTGCCCGAGGCCACAGAAGGAGTCTGGGCTGGCCCCTGGGTCCGCTGCCCCGTTCCCAGACTGGCCTTGACCTTGAGTTTGTAGGGCAAGGCTCTTCTCATGGTGAATAGTGGGAAATCCTGCATCTGCTGTGGTCAGCAGGTTTCTTAGCAGCTGTGGTGGGAGTTTGTCAGGGCTGGGGAGCCTGAAAAGGCCTTTATGCATCTATTTCTTTGGCACGACTGGGCCAAGCAGACAGAACCAGGGCACGCATGACCTGTCTCCCCTCCTGGAGGCCCTTGACTCTGCCCTGGACAGTCAGGACCCCGACCCTCACGGCGGGGCCCGAACGGCTTTCATGGGCCCTGCCACCACCCTGATGCCGAGGATGTCCCCAGTCCTCCGCTCATCCCTCCATATGGTGCCCGGAAGACGATCCAGTTGCCCAAGGTTAGCACAGGATAGGCAGACCAAGGGACGTGCAGGTCCATGAGGATACCGGTCACTTGTCACTGGCCTGTCACTCTTCTGGAGGGCCCCTCACGGAGCCCCTCGGGAGGATGCTGAGACTCCGGCTTTCCACTTCCAGTGGGACAGGCACAGAGCCGGCAGGGGCCTCGGCCTCACTGTCCCTGCGTCAGGTGGGGGGGGCAGTGCTGCTCCAGAGCCCCACGGGGGACTGTGTCCTCCCAGACCCAGCACCGCAGGGGATGCTGGTATGTGACACACCCGCAGCTTGCTAGCTGTGTGGCCTTGCGGGTCTCCGCTGCCCCCAGCCTCAGTTTGCCATCCAAGAAAGTGCTGGCCTTGGCAGGGGCACACTGTGGAGACCGGGGGCAGGGCAGGAGGGCGACCCCTAAGCAGGGACACGGTCCCTCCAGGGTCCATGTCCTGCCACCCGTCATTCTGAGCTTAGGCCTCCCTCCACGCCGCGCATCAGAGCCCTGGGAAGGCAGAAACACGTCACACAGGCATGAGGGCCACCCTCCACGCGGGGCCACCGACCAACTGGGCCTGCAGGGCGGGTGGGACAGAGCCCGGCCAGACGCCGCCAGAGGTCCCAGACAGCATTGAGCCCACTGTCACCAATTAATGCTCGTGTTCGAGGGGTCCTAGGAGGGCCCCTCCCGATCCCATAGCCCTCCCAGCACCCACGTGTGAAGGGCCCCAGTGGGTCAGGAGCTGCCCTCACTCAGCTGTGTGGCCTCATGGAGGCGAGGTGGAGACACGCTGACCAGACGGGGAGCGTGGGGGTGGCAGAGCCCGGACCTGACCCTGCCAGCCTGTCCGCCCGTCCCTTCACCCCGCCAGTCTGCCTGGGAAGCTGACGGTGTGACGCTAATTACTGCTTTTCTGGGCATTGAGTAGAAGCAGGACGTCTGTGTGTATGTGTGTATTTAAGCTAAATTATTTATGAGAACTACGAGCAGCTCTCTAGCTGGCCAGGAGCCCTGCTGAGCAGACGCCTGGCCTTGCCCTCTGGCGCGGGTGGGAAGACGCCCTCGGGAGATGAGCCGCATCAGGGGAAGGCTTCCTGGCCGCCTTAGGGTTCCGCGTGACTTTGTGCAGTGACTTGTCTGTCCCTGAGATGGCCGTCACTTGGAGCACACTCCAGCACCTTCTGGTATCACTGGCACAGCCAGGAAGTACGGGCACCACTGGGCTTGCGATGTGTTAACAGCGAATGTGTTGCCCCTGCCAGTGGTCTCTGTCCCTGAGACTCTTCCCTGGTGGCTTCCTCCCTCCGGGGAGGAACCTGTCCCCGCTGTGACTGTGCTGAGTGTCTCGTCCCCTCTGGTCAGTGACGGAACTGCCGATGACTGTCTGGCGACTCTAATCACTGTAACCGCAACTCCAGCCGAGCCCTGCGTGTTTTGTGCTGTATTTTAAATAAATGCCTCCGGGGCCCTGCTCCGACCGGTGGGCGTCAGGTACCGCGTCTTTTTTGTTTTTTGTCTCCCGTTCCTTCCAAGGTTCCTGTGCCGAGGGTGGGGACCTTGGGCCACAGGCATTACCCACAGGAGTCAGGTTGGGGAGCTGGTGACATGGGTGTAGAAAGGCACAGGGCCCGGCCGTCCTGGAGCGCTCTGCTGGGTGGGATTCTCCCGTGGCAGTGTCGGGTGGGACACAGTACAAGCGCCCAGCCCTTCCTTTATCCCTGTGGGTGACAGACTCGGATGCTGGGCTGGGTGTCTGCCTGAGGTGGGACAGGAGAGCCTCGGGTGCAGCTGTCAGGGGCTGGCGGGGAGGGGGCTGCTTTAAGAGGAGGCTCCTGGGGGACTGTTCCCTGCAGGAGCTTGCACTTGGCACCTTGCAAAGACCCGGTAGTTGAGTGACGTCACTGGGTGTCACAGCGAGAGGGGTCAGACTGAAGAACTGCATTCCCCTCGGTGCCAGCATTTTTAGTGACATCAGAGATGAGACAGCACCTGTGTCACGTGAAACCAGCAGCTGGCTCAGACCCTCTTCTCTTGCTGCTTATTGGGGGTGGCCCTCAGGAGGACTGCCTGGTGGAGGAGGTGCAGGAAGCCACCTCTCCTCCGCTGCCATCTGCTGGGAGGGGCCTGGGTGCACCCTGTGCTGGTCAGGCTGCCGCTCCACAGGACACGCCTGGTCCTCCGGGAGGCGTGGCCTTGGCAGGGGCAGCTCTGTGTACGACCAGAGCCAGCTGGCCGCAGGGCCCGACATGCCTGGACTGCCCGTGTGGGGCCTAACGTTTCCCCCTCTTGACGAATGGTTTCAAATTCTGTCGTGACGTTTAAGGGTGGGGCCTTCCCCAGGTGTCCCGAGGGCAAGGAGGTGGCCGTCAGACAGGCTTCAGGACAGGTCAGCAGGTGCAGTGCAAGCACCTGCAGCCTCAGCCAGCCAGGGGCCCAGACCCTTCCTCAGCTTGGCTTGGTGAGCTCCTCCGGCCTTGATTTCTCCACGTCCCCAAACCCTGGACCTGCCTTTGGTTTTGAAGTCCCGGAGAGCTGCTGGCCCTTTGAAAGACATTAAAGAGGTCACATGATCACCAGCGAGGGCAGCACTGACCCTACATTTTCCTCGAGGCTTGTGTAAAGGGGGGACGAGGGTGAAAATGGCGTGGCACTCAGCAGAGTGCAGCTTGGCTGGCGGCACCCGGGTGTCCAGTCCCGATGGGCCCGGGTGGGTCCCTTAGCTTCCCCGGCTCTGCTGCAGGGCCTGAGCCAGCGTCATTTGCCCCTTGGGACCGAGGTAAGGCTGGACCTCCCGCAGCTCCGTCCAGATGGTGGGCGGACTAATGTATTAACTGTCTCTGCCCCTCCCCCTCTGTAATCGGTTGCCTTAATCAGAAGCATGGTTGACATTCCGGCTTGGGGCCACCAGGTCCTGTTGTGTGATCTGTACCATTCTCGAGTTAAAGAGACACTGTCACCTTCCGTCTTTTGAGCAGCCTCGTGGTTGCTTACGGGTCTTCTCTAAGTTCGAGTTTGGCTTGTGTGCTGCGTGTCTTTTCCTGGGGACCCTAAGCCTGGCCACCCTACCCCCCTGCTCTCCAAGGGGCTTTAGATTAGTGTCCAGCGTCTGAGGCCAGAGAGCGCAGTTGGACTCCCGGGGAGCAGGGCTCCTGAGCTCTGCCACTGTCAGGAGGCCCTGGGCGCGAGGAGGCGGGACAAGGAGGGGCCTGAGACCACCGGCCAACACCGAGCCTGGCCTGGTGCGGGGCTGAGTGTTGGTGCTTCAAGGCGGAGGGGCGTCGTGAGGTTGGCAAGGGCGACAGTGTCACTTTAATGCCGAGACTTGTAGTGGAACTAGTGTGCTGTGACGCTGAGGGGGATTGGAGGGGGCATGCGGGGAGGGGGGGTCATGCTGGCACCTCCCAGCCACCCGATCCTAATGGCGTGAATGTGGTCGGACTGCTTTTCCGCTTCAACTAACGCACGCCTCCTCCGGGGCCCGACTCAGGCCCCACCTTGCACGGGGGCGGGGGTGGGGGTGGACGCTGGGCAGAGGCCGCCTCCAGAGCCCCCCACGCTGACCCTCCTCCACTCCCCCTTGCCCACGGGCTCTTGCAGGTACCTCCCCGGAGACCCGGCCGGCCTTTTCCCCACGTACCCCAGCCTGGCCGTCCCCTGCCCGAGCGTCGCGGGCTCTTCTCCATCTCTGCTGCTCCACGCGCCACCCGGCTTCCTGCCCCTCGCCAACCAGCAGCTGTTCCGGTCACCCCGGCGGGCCTCGCCCTCCTCCCTGCCGGGCCGGCTCAGCCGGGCGCTCTCGCTGGGAACCCTGCCCTCTCTGACCCGAGCAGGTAAGAGGCGCTCGGGCACAGGCAGGCCGAGCTGGACCGGGGGCGGCTGGGCAGTTGGGACTCCTGCAGTAAAAATGGGAGGAACTGGGTTCAAGTGCTGCTGCATCCATTCAGGAGCTGCCCTGAGTCGAGGGACTGACTTCACTCTGAGCCTGGGTTTCCTTCAAGAAAAATGAGCCCCGCCCGTGGGTGGCCGAGGGTCAGCGAGACGATGGGTTTGAAGTGCTCACCAGGGCAGCGGCACCCAGTGGGCACTCGGCACAGGTCACACCCTCTGGGGCCCTCTTTTACCACCGTCCTTGCCCTGGTCGTCTCTGCTGTTGTTTGTAGGCCCGGGGACTAGAAATCCTGCTCTGGCCTTTCTGTGTGGTCCCAGGGGCAGGATTCAGTGCAGGTCAGTCACATGCACCGAGCACTGGCTGCATGGGGACCCTGGCGTGACCAAGACCTGGTCCTTGCCATAGAGACTGCCTCCTGCTTCACCCTTCCCCGCAGGCTCTTTCTAGAAAGGCCGTTGTGGATGCAACCCTGTTTTTCCTTCCCAGAGTGCTGCACGGTGTCTGAGATGGTCTTCTGTACTGGCACGGCCGCCTGGGGCAGGTGGGGTGTGCCTCACCCCGGGGGTCCTTGGAGCAGGCTCCCCGGGTCTCAGGCCTGAGGCTGCCGGGCAGGACCCCATCCTCTGAGAATGCAGGCGCCTCCTGGTCATACGAGGTCACTGACACACAGTCACGGTCCCACCTGAGCCCCTCGGCAGCTGTGCCGGGTGGGGGTTCCAGCTCAGCTAGACAGCCCTCTGAGCCTCAGTTTCCTTCCGGTCCGTGCCTGGGGCCCCGCCGCTGCTGAGAGGTGGGGCCAGACCCAGCTCAGGCCCGTGGCCCTGCTGTGTGCAGGTGGGGTCCTCGCGGGGAGGGGGCGTCACATGCACACACTGCAGGAGGGACCGCTCACAGGGACCCTGCGCCGGGGCCTCCGGGATGGGATCGAGGGTGGGGTCTCGTGGAGCACGCAGACCTAGACTCCGGGCGCGTCTGGGTAACTGCGTGTAGCCGGGTTGCTGGGAGACGGGCGGCTGCCTGTGCCCTGCCAGGAAACCACCGATTAGCAGAGCTCCCGTGTGTCTGCACGCCAGTCGCAGCTGAGACCTGGCCCGGCTCGGGGCCGGTGCTCCCGGGGCCTCCCGGGCTCCTCATGAGCAGCAGCTGGAGCATGGGGACTGTGGGCTGCCCTGGACAGGGGCACCTGGGCGGCCTGGCAGCTGTCCATGCCTGAGACTCTTGTCTGGAGCCGCCCAGCAGGAGCCGGGGTGGGGGTGCGGCAGGTTTGGGCCTCTGGCCGACTGTCTTAGCGGGGAAGAGGGTGGTCGACTGCCAGGGGGTGGGAGCTCTGCCTCTCGGTTTATTTCTTTTTTTTTTTATTTTTATTTTTATTTTTATTTTTTGCTGCTTAATTTTAATTTTTATTATTTTTTATTTATTTTTTATTTTTATTTTTTTTATTTTTTATTTATTATTTTTTTAATATTAAATTTTATTTAGTTACTTTTCAAGTACATTTTTTTTTTTTCGGTTTATTTCTTAAAAACTGCAATGACTCAGGTTCATTGGCCCTTGGGGTGAAAGGAGGGGTGTGGACGGTGCAGGTGGGGTTTCGGGCCATGGGCAGGGAGTGTGGGTGGGGGCAGGGAGGTGGGTGCCGGCTGTGCCCGCAGGCCAGGCCTGACCTGCCTTGCCTTGCTTCCCTCGCAGACTCAGGCTACCTGTTCAGTGGGAGCCGCCCGCCGTCTCAGGTGTCTCGGCCTGGGGAGCTTCCCGTCTCAGGTAAGGAGACCAGGGAGTCGGGCGGAGGGACGGGAAGCCGCTTGGGTGGGGTTTCCAGAGCCCCGTGTGGGGGGGACGCAGGGCAGTTAGGGTCAGGCAAGGGTCTGGTCAGACCCCAGCCCTGTGCCTCCCAGCTGTGCAGCCCCAGGCGGGCAAGTGACTGACACCCCTGGGCCTCAGTTTCCTCTTCTGCGAAATGGCTGTGGTCGTTTCTAGGTTCGATGCACTGCTGTGGCCCTTATCAGTGACCTCTGGGGGAGATGGTGTACACTCAGGGTCCCGCCATCAGCAGGGTGTGGGTGAGCAGACCTTAAGTCTCAGGAGTTGGTGTCTGTCCAGGCCTTGCTCTCAGCTGAGGGAGGCACCAGGGGCTTTGATAGAATCAGGAGGTGGAAGGGACTTGGCTGAGGGTCCCGCAGGCTCCTCCTCCCTCCGTGCCCCCCACCTGTGCGCAGCCCTTCTTCCTGGGTTAACAGGGAACAGAACAGCTGTGGCACGTTTACTGTGACCATCTCGAACACTCACGCATCACTGGCATTGTCTTTGTCCCCCTCCCGCCCTCTAGATTACTTCTCCCTGCTGTCGGGGAGCTGCCCCTCCTCCCCACTCCCTTCCCGGGCACCCTCCGTGGCCGGCTCGGTGGCCTCCAGCTCTGGCTCTCTGCGCCACCGCAGGCCCCTCATCAGCCCTGCCCGGCTCAACCTGAAGGGGCGGAAGCTGCTGCTGTTCCCGTCGCCCCCCGGGGAGGCCCCCAGCACCCCCAGCAGTTCCGATGAACACTTGCCCCACAATGGCAGCCTCTTCAGCCTCGAGCCACCCCAGGTCCCTCAGGGGCAGCCGGCACAGGACACGAAGCACACTCCAGGTACGCCCCCCAACCCCTCCTTGGAGGCAGCAGGGCCAGCAGGGCTGTGGGAGCACCTCATGACCAGTGCCAGGGTGGGGGTGGGGGGCACCCGTCAGCAGGCCGCACGTGGCCTGCCCTGGATCTTAGCTGAGTGTGCGTGGCCACTCTCCCAAGCCCCAGTAGTCCCGGGGCTGGCTTCCCGTGACCTTGAACTCTCCAGGACATTGCCCTTTGTTGGCTGACTTTATTTTCTTGTTTTGCAATCGACCTGCAAGGCTGTCTTTTCCTTCCAGTGGGTCAGAAACACATCACGCCACGCCAGGCTGTACCTGCTCACAGATATTTTTGTTTTGCTCAAATAATGTTGGTCTACAAAGCATTTAAATTTTATCAAAATTAGGCCTCAACCTGGCAAATCTGGAATTTTCCCATGAATGTGTGGGTTTCTTGAGGCTCTTACAGTGTAGAAGCTCTGGTCCCACTGACCCTGAGCCCTGGCCAGCCTGGAGGGAGGGCAGGTGGAGGGCCACATCCCACCCTGCCCCACAACCTGGAATCCTCACTGTGGGCCTTCGTCTGCCAGCCCGTTGGCTTTGGTGTTTGCCACTTCTAATCCAAAACCAGCTCCCTGGCAGCCAGCAGCTGAGGTGGGGGAGCCAGTCGGGACGGATGAGGACTGTCCTGCCCTGGGGGCGAGCTGGGGGCACCCACTGAGACACCCCTTCTCTGTGCAGACATGAGGTTGGTGCCAGAGAGGAGCAGCGCCTGCAGCAGCCGCTCCATCAAGAAGGAGGACGACTCCTCACAGTCGTCCACCTGTGCTGTGGACACCACCACCAGGGGCTGCTCTGAGGGGGCTGCTGCCTGGACAGGTGCGTGCCGATTTCCGGAGGAACGCCGGGCAGCGTGGGGGCCTGGGGTCTGCAGCCACCATCACCTCCTGTTTAGTCTGGGACCCTGACAGAGAAAGACCCTCGAGGGGCCTTTTAGGGACAGAGGATGGTTAGATAACCCACCCAGCACCTTGGGACCCAGCCTGTGGCCCAGTAGGTGGCAGCCCCACCCTCTGACTAGGTCTGAGTCCGTGTTCTCAGTTACAGCAGCCTCGGATCATAGGTGGCTATTGAAACTTAAGAAAATTAAAATTTGGTAACAGTGAAAGTTTGGCTCCTCAGCTGCACCAGCCACGTGTCAAGTGCGGCGTGGCCACGTCTGGCCCGTGGCCGCCCAGTTAGACCCCGCCTTCCCAGGCGGGCCTCTGAGCAGGCGCTCAGCTGTCAGCACCCAGACTCTCCCCTGGGGAGGTGGGGGACCCCAGTCGGCTGTGACCTCTGAGGCCTGGGCTGGGGCCTTGTTGCCTGAAGCCCCATTTCCTGTCTGTGAAGCAAGGTCACGTCTCTGCCCCCGTCACCAGGGTGGGAGCGCAGGGCACCCTGGCCAGTGCCTGCCTGGTGACACGGGCTCAGAAGACAAGGCTCCGTCAGGGAGACATGACCTGACCAGACGACCCGTTTCGGGGTGTCTCTCTGGGTGGGGAGGTTTCTGGGCACGAGGAAGGAGCTGGGGGCGGGGCCTGTGGGCCTCGAAGCTGCATCTCTGGTGGCCCAGGGGGCATTCAGCTGCAGAGACGCCCCCACCCTGGGTTCGTCTTCTGACCTTCGTGCCTTTGACTGAGTCTCTCCACTCTCTCAAAGGTCGTTTTGGCCCCTCCCTGGTCCAAGGCCTCCTGGCTGTGAGCTTGGCTGCCAACGCCCTCTTCACCTCGGCCTACCTGTACCAGAGCCTGCGCTGACCCGAGGGCCTCCCGCCCACAGGGTCCCAGAGGGCATGTCCAGGTGCATGCTGCTGCCGCCACTGCTGCCTCGGAGCCTCTCCCCCCGGGCCCTGGACCCACTGCGTTGAGTCCTGGCCTCGGGACGTCTCCCCCACCACCAGACTGGGGCTGGTCTGGGCTGTGAGGCCGCCCTCCCCCGCCCACCTCTGGACTCACATCAGTTGTGTTTGGTGCTGCCCCAAAGCCAGGGACCTCCCCAGGGGCTGTGTGGCCCTGGGGCCCCTCCCCACGGTCCTGCCTGGCCTATGCGGTCATCGCCACCCCTGTCACCGCAGCAGGAGCGGCTGCCCCTGACCCCGCACCGTGGCCGTGGGCCCATCGCAGTACTGTACTCCCCTGTCCCACCGGGCCCCGCAGGCTCCCTGGGGAGACAGGAGGCTTGTCCCTGTGTCACTGTCCTCAGTGGAAATGGCCTCCGTGGGGAGGTCCCCTTGAGGACCAGCACCCTCTGCCCAGTCCTGCCCCTTCTGCTGGCCTTAGTCAGGCCTGTCCTCCAGCTGTCCTGATGGGCAGGGGTCCCTGGCCCTGGGCACCTCAATTCCTGGGCCTTGGGGGCCCAGCTGGGCCTTCAGGACTAGTCAGAGCGCCTCGCCCCCAAGCCCCCTTCTGCCCGAGCGCCCCCTGTTCTGTTACCTCTGGTGACCTTCCCAGGCAGCAGCCTCGTCGCCCTGAGACCTTACCCAGGGCCCCGGCCTCACATGCTGCCTCAGGGGCCTCGCCCCACCCTCAGCCGTGGAACTGCCCGGGGCAGCCCTCCAGTCACCGAGAAGACTGGACCCGACCCCCCAAACCTGGCTCTTTTCAGCCGCTGAGACCCCTCTTCCTCCCCTTTCGTTCTGCTGTCACCGTGGCCTGAGTGTGACCTCTTGTCTTTAGGCCACCGTGGCTGGCTGCCCCCCAGCTCCCCTTCGTCCCTGCCCCCGCCCCCGACCACTACTGCCGGTGTGCCCCCCACCCTCACCCTGGTGCTGGGGTCCCAACGTGCCTCTTGGGGAGGGAGGAGGGAGCTCGGTCTGGCACAGGGACCTCGCAGAGCTGTGAGGGGTGAGAGAGTGGGTGTCAGACCCTGTCCCTGCTGCCCTGGGCCTCAGACACTGGCGTGGGGTAGCGTGTGCGTGACGGTCCACGCACGTCTGTGCCGCTGGCGGGGGGGAACTGGCTGCCTGGATGAACTCAGACTTGGGGGGGGTCTCGAGGACGGGAGGAAGGTCTTCACTCTGTCATTCAGGGATAAAGTTCCGTTTTATTTTTCTACACGTCTCTGCTGGGTGAGGCGTCCTGCTGCTCGGCGGATGTCTCGACTCTCCCCGCCAGGGAGGGCTCGTTTTTTTAAGCTTTGGGTGCTTTTTTAGTAATTTTTTTTACCATGTGGGGAAGGAGATTGCTCTGACTTCCCTCTCCCTCTCTTCCCCCCGCTCCTGTCCTGAGAGCTATTGTCCCTGCCCTGTCCCCACCCAGAACACAGGGGACCTGGGGGCTGAGGGGGCCACACCAGGACCCTGAGTCCAACTGCCCTAAATGGTTCCAACTCAGAGATGGTGTCTCTTGGCCCCCATTTGTACAGTGGGCGTGTGCGTCAACTTTTTAACTTTATTTTTTGCCTAATAAAGCCAAACTCCATTCTCGAATGCACTTCCTCTCTGGCCCTGCGGAGGTCCCGCACGGAGCACCCACACTGACCCCCTCACAGGCCTGGCCCCTCCTGCCCAGGACCAGGGTAGCGGGGGAGGCTGGGCCGGAAGGGCTTTGCTTAAACAAAAAACACAACCTTATTTTTCTTTACAAAAGCAAAAAAAGGAAACCAAAAGAAATGCCGACCTGTGAGCTACTGTTCATTCTGTCTCATCTTCACCTGCTCTGCAGCCAGGCCGTTTGCGAAGGACCTGGATGTGGGGTGGGGGGCCCAGCTGAGGTGGAGCGGTCTATCAGGAGCCAGGGGCGGGGTCATCCATGCCCAGAGACCTCGTTTTCTCCTGGGCTGCAGTCAGATGGCCCAGTGTGTGCGGGTGCAGGGCGGGCGCTGACGAAGCCCCTGGTGATGCTGCGCTGGCCCTGTGCGGTGGGAGCCATGGGCCTCAGTTCAACTTGGAAGGAACAGGACTGCCACCCAAGGCCACGGGCACGATTGAAACACCACAGGATGCAGGAGCCCCGCTGCACATCAGCGACTCCCTGGCCCAGGCCCCTGGGAAGGATGGCTGGGCAGTGTCTCCCAAAACTGACCCGGAGTTCGCGGGGCAGGACCAACCACTCCGCCCAGAGGCTGGCTGGCTGGGACAGCAGGGCCAGGCAGCGCCAAAACGCCTCCTAGCCACTGACCCTCAAGGTCCTTGTCCCCTGAGGCCGTGATGTCTAGGGACCACGGGAAGCCCACTGGAAGCCCCTCTTCCAGCGAGTGCAGGTGCACGCTGAGGAAGAAGCAGTGCCCACCTGGCCCAGCACTGTGACGAGGGAGCGCAGGGTGGGGGGCCTGGGAAGCCCTGACCCCCGGGCGAGGTCTCTGCGAGGCTTTGTCTCCTTCTCTGGAGGGTCCGTGTTGTCCCACAAGGGACCCCACAACTGACCTACAACACTCATCTGCTCTCCCTTCTGCGTGTGTGGCTCCGGGGTTTTTGTTTGGTTTGGGGGTCTGTGGACACTCTCGGCGCTCGATCATGAATGAGCCTGTTTCCCGTCCCTCTTCCTCGTGCGTCTTACAGGTCACCTGTGCCCTCTGCCGAGCATCCAGGAGGCCCGTCGGCCCTCCCTGCTCACGGCCGGGGCGGCAGGAGCACCGTCGCCAGGCACCTGCGGCTGCCGCGTTGAAGGCCCCTCTCGGGGTGGTTCTCGAGAGCTGAATCTTTCTGTCGAAGGTTTGTCGAGAGTCCTAAGCTCTTTCTCCGTGCTGCCTGGTTGCATTCTAGAAAGGCACAGAGAAGCACGCAGTGTTTTAGAAAGTCTTCCTGCTGACTCTTGGTCGGGACACCTGCCCCCGGTTACAAGGCTGCTTATTGGGAGGTGGGGGGGCGATGGTAAAAAATACCCAAGTTCCAGTCATATTTGTAAAGAGCGGATTGTCACGCAGGATCTAGGTCAGGAAAAGTTCTGATCTAACGAGAAAAGTGGGGAGACTACCGCTGACACCCCACCCACCTCACCGCCTGGCCATGTGACACCTGGGCCCTCCACGCAGCCAGAGGCAGCGGCTCCCAGTGGCTCCCGGCCCCTCTTCAGGTGATCAGAGGTAGGAGCCCCCCATTAGGAGACGTCTGGGGGTGTGGCGTGGCTTCGTCACTGGAAAACGCTCTGTTGTAGCACCTTGGGTCATTTTGCCACCAAATGGGAAAAGCTGTTCTCCGTCCTGGAGGAGCCAAGTACAGCCCGCTCGGCTCCAGGGCCCGCCGCACTGGCCGGCTTGAGTCTCTGTGTCCAGCCCCTGCTCTTGGAGCCCGAGCGAGTGGAGTCACAGTGGAGGGTGGGAGAGAGCCAGGGTTTCCACAGAGCCTTCCTTCCTGCGTCACCGGCACGGTCGGTGCTGTCCTGGTGTGTCCCAGGCTGTGCTGGGCACAGGCCACAGTGGTGACCGAAATAGAGATGCCCCCGCCTGGAAAGGGCAGAGCAGTCTCAGATGGGCACCCAAGTTATTACGTAATTGCACCCGAAAGTGCTGTGAAGTGTTGTGAATAATCAGGAAGTCGGAGATGAAACTTGAAGGCAAGAAGAGGGATATGGCTTTAAGACACAGTAAGTGCTTATGCGAAGACCCAGGGCTGGCTAAAGAGAGTTGAAAGGTTCCTGTGGCTACCACCCAGGGAGAGAGAGCGGCTCAAGGTGGGCCCACGAGAGAGCAGGGATCGCCTGTGAAGGCCACAGTGCGGGTCAAGGACAGAGAAAGCCAGTGTGGAGTTTAAGCAAAGCAGTGTCGGGAGGAAGTGCGCATTTCTGAAAGATCTCAGTGGAATGTGAAGGCTGGGTTGAAAGAAGACACCCGTGGAACAGGAAGGTAGGTCGGCGTGGACGCGGCTTCAGGATGCAGGAGAGAGAAGATGAGCAGGAGGACAAGTTGGCCGTGCAGCGACCCCGTCGGGTTCCAGAGCGAACCACCGGACTTGGCAATCACAGGCAGGAGTCCAGGTGGACCTTGGGCCCCTCCCTGACCCGGGGGCACTGGAGTGGGAGAGGCAGAGCCTGGGTCTCTGCGGCGACTGGTGACTAGACTAACGCCTTGGGTGCCCTGGAGGCAGCTGGTGGGACTCACGCTTCTGCCGCTGTGCCCCTTCCCGGAGACCCCTCCCCTGAGTGCCCAGCCTCAGTCCCCGCCCTACAGGTGCACCCGCCACCTTGGAGAGGCCTTCTGGACAGGTGCCCCATTTTTCTGTCCCTGGATCGCCCATGGTTCCTTCCGTTCAGTTAAAAGCAGTGGCTGTCCCCTCATTACTTGCTCAGTTGCCTCCTGCTGCAGAATGTGATTTCCACCGGAGCGGAGACCTTGGTTCCCACTTGAGGCTCATTAAATATTGTCGAATGGATGAATGAACAAAATGTCCATTAGAATGAAAGGAGCAGCCACAAACAATGAGTCACTACTGTCTTAAGGGAACACCGGATAAGACCGCAGGGGCCAGGAGCCATCACAGCCCCCTCCTGAGAAGCCAGGGCCCTTCAGTGGGTGAGTAGGTGGCTGGGGGTGGGGGCAGAGAGTAGCAGGGGCTGGATCCCAAAGAAGGGCTCCTGAGGTTTGTAGCACTTCAGCTTGCAAAGGCCTGAGAGACGCAAACCCTGACCTCCTGTGAGCTGAAACAGGGTACCAGAGGGTCTCCTGGGCCATTGCAGCTCACCTTCCGTCTCACACCAGGGTCACTGGGGAACGGGTCTGATTTTTGCCCCTTTGTCTTTCTGGACCCCTTTAGGGAAAGGAGCCTGTCGTCATTCACACTCAGAGGTGAAGCAGTCTCTTGGTTTAAAGCTGGGCTAGGGGTCAGGTGCAAGAGTCTCGGGAGGGAGTGGAGATGGGCATTTTCAAATGTCCTGATGGGCCTGGCCCCACTGTCCTGCCCCCGCTGTGACCCTAGGAAAGGCAAGAAGGTGAGGCTGGATGTGAGGGCCCGAGGGGAGAGGTGCGTGGGGGTGATGGCCCACACTGGTCACCAGGAGGGAAGTGGAGTGGGGCAAGGTTGTGGCCTTGGCCATCACCTTTGACCTCAGGGGCACCCAAGACCATAGGAGCAGGGATGGCCCCTTACTATGGACCTGAACAGAACCAGCTGAAGCTGCAGCCGAACCTTTGGGATATTGTCCAGCCCCCAAAACAAACAACAACTGTTAGTGATACTCAGGAGTGGGTTGTGGACAGGCGGGCAGCTCTGAAAGGGGCCGGCTGGTTTCCTGGGAAAAGCTCTGGGGGTTGGGGAAACCTCAAGTCATCAGAACTGCTCTTGCTGCCCAGAAAAGGCACATTTGGTGTCAAAGACAGCGCCTCCTGCAGCGGAAATGGTGCCACCGCCTCTGCAGGCTTTGAGTTTATAGAAAGCAATCCAGGTATGAGGGGGTCCACCTGCCCCAGCTCAAAGACTGAAGTAGCCCAACTGCTCAGAGATAAGGGTGCAGGTGAGAATTTATTGGGGCCCTCTTATTGCACCCCTTGATTCTGAAGGTAGAAAGAGTTTTCTGGTGTTTGTTTGCACAAATAAAAAGTTATTCAATTTTAGGAGGAATTACCGGGCTGAGGGAGAGTGCGTGGTTTTCCAAAGTTGATTTCACGGTGAAGTCTGGTACGGAACAGCCATTTCAGGGCAGGGCAACCTTGACCTTGAGTCTTCCCCACAGCTGCTGAGAGGCCTGCTGAGCCGGCATTTTGTCTAGAAATTTGGGTGTTTCTTTTTTTCTCCCCCAGAGATGCTGGCAGCTTGCCATGAACTTGCAGTTTTCAAATTCATTGTGATCAGGCATTAGGACAAGGGTTCTCTAACTTGACCTTATAACCAGTAGAAGGGAGGAGTTCGCCTCAGTATTTCATGGTTGTTTGGCCCCTTCAACTCAAACCTGCCAAACTAGCCACTGCATTCCCTGGTAACTGTCCAAAAGGGCCTGTGTACATGTCCCCAAGTGACTCCTGGCACAACCGGGCAGTGTAGGAAGAGACCAAGTAAGCAGCCTGAGTTGCTTTTAAACACGTTTTCTTGAACTCCTCCCCCGCAACACTCACACACGCACGCAAAATTATTACAATGTATGCGATTAGTATGGATTCCCTAACTATCACCCTATGTGGGAACAGAAGCTCGTGGTGGCGTCTTGCTGACAGTTCTCTCAGTTCATTCCTCGTGGCGGCTGCCGTGGTAACCCAAGATGGTAGCAATGGAGCAGCCAGCCGTGGCTGCGCACAGGAGCCCCGTACCCTTCTCCGTAAGTCTAAATCTGGGCTCAAACGAAACATTCATTTAAAAACAACTCACAGAACTTGGGGGTCCCGTTACACTAACTTGGCACTTACAGGCCCGCATGCACTTATGAGTCTCAGAAGCAAACCAGGAAGCAGGGCCGCCTCCTGGGCCTGAGACCCACGTGGCGCACAACCCCCCCCCCCCCCCCGGGTTCGGAAAGGCTCCGCAGTCCACGCGGCTCAGTGCTCCGCTGTCTCTGTCTGGGAGTGCCCCCTGCCTCTCCGACAGCCGGCCACTCACTTTCAGGTGGCACCCGGCCTCCTGACTGCAGAGCTTGCCCCGCCCTGAAGGGACCGGTCCGGCTGTCGGCAATAATCACCCTGGGAGATGGGGCCAGGGAGGAGTGAAAGCAGGCGAGGATTTCTTACGTCCTGCGTGCAGTATGCATGTCGACAAGCACTTACAGCTCGTAACATGCATGTGTGTGTGTGTGTTCATATCCAGAACACAAGAGGAGCTGCCCAGACAAAACTGAGCTGCCCAGTGCGAAGCTTTCGGACTTGGCGCGGGCAGAACAGGCTGGAGTCCTGCCTCCTCGTGCCAGTTGCCGGCCTGCTCATTTTCCACGAACTATTTGCTCTTCTGAGACTCAGTTTCCTCCTGGGAAAGACTGGGGCCTGTTTTCTACCTCTCAGGGCTGCTCTAAGATTAAACGAGTGGGTTAAAGGTGTTTGGTGCGAAACACCAGTAGCAGCTGCTTGTTACATAGTAACCATGACTGGGGGGGGGCGGAGGGGCAGAGAGCAGAGGTTAACGGCACCGCCTGTTTTAAATCCCAGCTCAGCCACTTCCCACGTAAAGTGGACCCTTCATTTCGACCTGCTGGGCCTGGTTCCATCCTCCCAAAATGGGGATGGTACCGATCCACAATCTTTTTTTAAAAGATTTTATTTTTAGACAGAGGGCAAAGGTGGGAAAAAGAGGGAGAGAAATATCAGTGTGTGATTGCCTCTGGTGTGCTCCCTACTGGGAACCTGGCCTGCAACCCAGGCATGTGCCCTGACTGGGAATCAAACCAGTGACCCTTTGGTTTGCAGGCTGGCACTCAACCCACTGAGCCACACCAGCCAGGTCTCAATCCACAATCTTTTCTTGTCAGTTCTGAAGCCCAGAGCTCTGAAAAGAGAAAGTGTTTAAGTTCGGCACAGACTCACTTGGCGGAATTTCTGGCCTGACCCCACGCAAGGCTACAATCTCCATTTCCTCTTGCTTTGCATGGAAGTCGCAGTTTCTGTGGAACTGCTTGTGTTTTTGAGACGGCTGTGATGTGAGGTGAGGGTCTTCTGGCCTCTGAAACCTCGATGCTCCAAATCGCAAAACCCATCAGGCCCCAGGAGTTGGAACGAGGGATGGGGGCGGGCGTCCAGCGTGGGGCGGGGCTTAGACGCCACGCAGGCCAGGGGCCCTTGCCCACTAGGTCCGTGGTATGGACCAATGAGGACAATTGGTTGGTGTTGTTACTTGGGGTCACAGACAAATTTCAGTGCAGATCCCATCTCTGTCCCCTGTCACTTGGGTGGGCTCGGGCACTGCATGCCAGGTCTCTGGGCAGACAAAGTAGAGGGCGGAGGCAGGAGTCAGAAACGACTCCCGGTAACAAAGCAGAGGAACTCACATCAGCTTCCCAGGGAGAGGCTTCTCTCCACCACGTCTCACTGAGCCTGTCACCACTGAAGGAGGGACCCCGGCTGCCCAGAGCCCCTCCTCTAGACCCCAACGCCAGAGACTGAGGAGCTCCACGGGCAGCGTGGCAGGCAGGGGACCCAGCTGTGGCCATGAGTCCCCCTTTAGCTGCATGACCACAGCACCTTGAGGGGCCTCTGTGGCCCAACAGTTCCACTCCTGGGGGGCCCTGGAGGAACTGTTACCCCTCCACTTCCTGCCTGCACCCCTCCTCCCTCTTCTCTCTCAGCTGATCAGCTGCTTCCTAATTAACAGGGAAAAACATACAAAACCCCGAGGTCCACATGCTCCCACGTTATCTCTGCCAGCCCTGGAACAGCTGTCCCCTGTCCCCAGCCCTCCTACATTTCCAAAGTGGGTCCTGGTCCCCAGCAGCTGGCCACACCCCTTTCTGCCTCCAGGCCCCGCCCCCTCCGCTCGGTGGAGGGCCCCCTTTTCGCCCAAGCAGAGCCCCCAGCAGACCTCAGCCAGGCTGTCTCCTCCCACCTTAAGGTGTCTTTAGGGCAGAGGGCGTCCACTGAACAACTCTTTAAGCTTTCTGAAGCGTTTGAAACTTCAAAATATCAAGTTGAAGGTCCGCTTTCTCCCTCTCCCCTTTCTAGTCCTTCCCTTTTCTTCTTTAACAATTCAATCCAAGAGGGGTGGGTGGGGGGTGGGGGTTCAGACCAAGTGACAGTTGCCCTGGTGGCCAGGTGTCGGGCTTGGATTCCCAGCCAGGTGAGGCGGGAACCCCTAGGAGGGCACCTGGTGGGAGGTGTCAGAACTTGGCGTGGGGGGGGGGGCAGGGCGGGTAGGGAGGGGGCCTTGCATGAGGTCCAAGCCCAGAGGAGGGCAACACCAGGGTGAGGGCGGCAGCCACCTGATGTAGGGCATGGGCGCAAGGAAGGTGAGGAGGGCACGGGGGTCTGGTGGGTGGCCTGCCCCCGGCGGTCTCCTCCTCCCTGGCACAGATCGCCGTGCAGGGAGTCAGGAACGGACTTGTTTCTTGTTTGTTTGCGGGTCGTCTGATCCCCGCCCCTCCCCCATACTGCAATGTTCTGGAGGCGGGGACTTGGGTCACCGCTGCATCCTGAGGACATAGGACGGTGTCGGGGTGCATTTGATGGCTCCTGTTGAATGAATGAGACCTGCAGCCTCCCCCGCACCCCTTTGAGGGAGGCATAGGCAGTGAGGCTTGGCGACACCTGCGTGTGGTGGCCGAGAAGAGAGAAGTGAACCGGGAGGCCCGTGTCTGCTTTGGCCACAGCAGGGAAGAGGGACAACTTTCACCAAAGCGTAAAGGAAGTGGAGGAGCGGCAGGTTGGGCGTTGGGTTGGGGGCAGATACCCTGGCGGGGACTGCCAAATGCCTAGGTGGGTGGCCCCTGGGCGCGGTGGGAAGCTTGGGGGCAAAGCACGGGGGCAGGTGCAGCCAGGGGTCAGGTGGAGCTGAGCTGGGCCGAGCAGCCACCGCCAAGCTAATCAGGGAAAGCGGCTCTGTAATAATCCTCCTCTCGCGCTCGGGAATTAAGAAAGGAATAGGAAGTTTGGGGAAACATACAATATATTTTCAGCAACGTGAACTTGCTGTTTCAGTATCTGCCCCCAGTCACCAGGAGCCCTAGCACAGCAACACAAGGGTGCACGCTCATTTCCCCATCCCTGGAGGAAGCTGGGCAGGACGGAAAGTGAATGCGCGCTCTGTGCATCACTAGTTTGATGGCAACACCGCACACCTGAGCCAACCCAGCAGCAGGGAGCATGCGCGGAGCGCCCTGTTGTGCGGCTGAGACAGCGGTGGCGTCTACCCTCTGTCGCCACCAGGTGGCGCCCGTGCTCCTGGAGCTCAACCGGGAGGCCCCAGATGCTGGAGGATAAGGAGTTGCAGGGAGAAGGTGGGCTGCATGGTGGGAAGGACTCCCAACCCTGGGACTCCGCCTCTTTGTCTAGGTGCCGCCTCCCATCCCACTCAGTACAGGTGTGTGTGTGCGTGTGTGTACGTCCAAAGCTGGTCCTTAAACCAGAGGAGACTGGAAATCATGCCCCATGACTGAGAGAACAAGCTTTCAACGCACTGCGCTTAAAATCCCTGTTCACCCACTAGTGCCGAGTAAACTTCGGCATGTGGCTTCGCCTCTCTCTGCGTCAGTTTTCTCACCTGTAAAATGGGAGCATATTGCTGATTTCACAGGGTTGTTGGAAGCATTAAATGACGTGATGAGGAGAAGCAGGTATTGACCCCTCACTAAGGGTCGGGCCTTGCTCTAAGCACTTAAGCTATATCAATTCATTTTTATTTTTTAAAGATTTTGTGTATTTATTTTTAATTGTATTATTTATTTTATTTTAACTTTACTTTTTTAAAGGTTTTATTTATTTATTTTTAGACAGAGGGGAAGGAAGGGAGAAAGAGAGAGAAAGAAACACCAGTATGTGCTTGCCTCCTCTGTGCCCCCCACTGGGGACCTGGCCGGCAACCCAGGCGTGTATCCTGACTGGGAATCGAACCAGCGACCCCGTGGATTGCAGGCTGGTGCTCAATCCACTGAGCCACACCAGGGGGCTTATAGCACCTCATTTTTAAAGTTCACTTTCACAGGAGACTGGCTGGGACCAGAGGCCGAGTCTCCTCCACATAAAGGAAGGGAGGACAGCCCCCCACCATCGTGTCCACCTTCCTGCTGGCCCCTGGGTGCTGCTTGGTGCCGAGGGGACGGCTGCCCACACAGGGTGGTGGGAGGCGGAGACGGCTTTTTTTTCTGGTCCCCGCCTCCCAACAGCCCACTGCGAGAGAGAGCAGAGGGAGTCGGCCCACTGGGGACGGCAGTGGACAGTTCCTCCCACCTGCCCCCGCCTGGCTGCTGCTGCGGTCTGACAGTCCCCAGGGGCTTGTAAGAAAGGTGGCCTGTCACGGCTGCGGTAGGACACAGTACCTGGTGAGGAGGGGCCGCAGCCTGACTTGGTGGTGTTAGCCTCAGGGATCACGTGGGAGGGGCCTTCTGCAGGGGGTGGGGCCTGGGAGAGCCCTGTGGAAAGTTGGGGGGACACCCAGAGGTCCCTGGAGATGAAGAGGTGGGCGTCAGCAGGTAGGTGTGGGTGGTTAAGTGGAGCTGGAGCACAGGACAGACCCTCAGCCCAAGAGCCAAGGCCCGAGAGCCACCTGGGCAGTAAGGGTGACACGTGTCCCTCACCCCACAGAAGGTCTCAGGTCTCCAGTAGCCTGGGCATGGAGAGGCTCGTGGTGGCCTGCCACGGGGAGAGTCACCAAGCCCTGGCCTGCGAGTGCTGTGACCAGTCCTGGGGCAAGTGGGTTTGGCCAGGGGTGGGAGTGGGGCAGAGCTGGGGCCCAGGCAATGGCGTGGGCTTGGGGGCAGTGGCCTTTGGGGGGGCTCTCACTCTGGCCAGTGCACCCGGAGTCCTACCTCTTCTTGGGGTTCTCTCATTCTGTTGCTGCCTCTCAGGCTCAAAGCTACGGGACCAGGGTGACCTCGAGCTCCAGGCCTGAGAGGAAAGGCGGTTCTGAGCTTACCTGAAGTTCTGAGTCCTTTGGCCCATCAGCCACGTGGGGTCATAAATGCCGGATTTGTACTGGGGGGGTCGGCACCCTCCCTGCCTGTTCCTTTCCCCTCTCACAAGGGAGCGGGGCCCTTGGTCCTTCCAGGACACACATTCCGGGAGGGAGCCTGGGGACAGGCCCTAAGCTGCGCCTGGTCCCCTTTCCACCAGCTCAGATGTGCTGAGATGAAGGAGCCAGAAACAGCAGCCCCCCCCCCCGCCCTCCCCCACCCACTGTGCGCGCACAGGCCCAGAACAAAAACACACCGCAAATAGAAATCAAAGTCTGAGAACGAATCGAGAAGCCACGACCTGGCCGTGGGAAAAAGGTTGTGTGGCCTCAGCCTCGGCCCTGAACTTCCCTGCGTCTGTTTGCTCCTCTGTACAATGGGGCCATTGTAGGAAGCTTGGGGCGCTGCTGGGAGAAGGTGGGAGCAGATATAAAATGCAGGATGCAGGTGTGGTGTGTGGTCTAAAAATAAAGCCCCACACGGCCAAAGGGTCCCGTGCTGGACTCTCCCCTCGCTGCCCCCGACGCCCCCGCAGCCCGGCTGGGGCTGCCCCCTCGCCACTTTCCTGTAAGGCTGCCACTGTCTCGGCTGCCCTGCAGCTTCTGCAGTCAGGCTCTCGGGGCCACTTCCTGTTTTTCTCCCCAACGAATTTTGCACCAGGCGCTTTCATCACCCAGAGCTGGGGGTGATGGGGTGATGGGGTGAAGGCGGTGGCTGGGCAGGGAACCTGGGGAAGGGGGGCAGGCATCAGGAAGCTGGGGGAGGAGCAGCTGGACCAGCTGCCACACTCTGGACTCTGTGGTCTCCACCTGGAGCAGGTGTTGACGAGCTGGTGGAGAGGCTGGCTGAGGAGGCTGGAGGTGGCCTGGCTGACGGAGGAGCGGAGGGGCCCTTGTTCCTGCCCTCAGCCTGGGAGTGGTGTTTCGTCCTAGACTCAGGGTGGGGCACCTAGGGATGGACTGAGCCGGGCTCATACCTGCTGATAGGAGTGGTGGAGGGACACCCTGAAAGGTGAGCCCAGCGTCCCTGCCTCCCTGGGGCTGTCAGGCCTCTGAGCATCCCCGCTGCAGACTGGCTGGGTGTGCAGCCCCCCCAGGAAGGGTATGGAGGCGCTCTTCCCACACTGGCTAGGCCCCTTCCTGCCCCTTGGCTACAGACCTCGGACCCTCCCCTGGGCAATGCCTCGCTTGTCCAGCCGTGACGACATCACCCACTCGTCCAGTCGGTCACTCATTCAGCATTTCTACAGACTCACTTGTAACGGTCTCCGGGTGCCCAGCCCAGAGCTCGGGGCGGGGAGTCGGCTCAGACCCCACAGCATTTCTGTTCCCCGGGCAGCTGGGCGCATGGGCAGCACAGCCTGGAGTAAGGACCCTCCACAAGGCAGCCAGGAGGGGTAACATCTGGGTTGAGTATTCAGGCCAATAAAGTAGCAGGGGCAGGGGGCTGGTGGGCAGAAGGAAGAGGTGGGAAGGGCACTCCAGGCAAAGGGCACAGCATGTCAAAGGCCCAGGGTGGGGGGGGGGGGCGTCCTGGAGCTGTGAGTCAGGCCTGGCAGTGCCGCGTGGAGGGGTGTGGGGAAGTGCTGGGGAGTAGCCCGGGGAGCTAGCTGGGTCCGTTCCCTTGATAATCAAACGTGCGCCTTGTTCCCAAGCCTCACGTGGTGCTGCTACACACCATAGTCTAGGGCTCTGGTCCAGCGTAGGAGTGGTTCTGAGAATCGGAAATCAGACCCGGTAGCTGAGGCAGGAAGTGGGGAGTTTACAGCAAGCGTACAGTCTGCGCCCTTGGAACCCAGAGGCGCAGCCCAGCTCACCAGCGAAGCGGATGGATCCTGGATCCTTTCACCCAAGGGAACTGCTTCCAGGGCCCAAGCCCATCTTCCTGGGAAGGAGCTGACCCTTCTGTCTGGGATCGGGGCCTCCTTTCTGGCTCCAGCAGTCACGGCCAGTGGTCAGATCAGCGTGCGGAGCGCCTGCCCTCACGCCCACACCAGGCGGCATCACCAGGAAAGGGGGCTAGAGGCACAGCTTAGTGTCCTGAAGATGACAGCGCCCCCAGTCACCCACCCTGTTGGCTCCCGCCCGGCACACAGGCCCGTGCTGCACTCACCCCTTTGGCTTCTCCCAGATATCTCCACCCCAAGGGTTCTCGCGTAGACCTTTATGCCATCGCGTCAACCATGGACTCCTCTCCCTTCTCCAGACGAGAGGCCGTCAGACTCAGGCCAAACTGTTGTGTCCAGGGCTCCGCCCCGAAGCCGCTATGTCCAGCGGACTCCCACCCACTCTGTTCTGTTGAATCTCCTCTACAGTGTCTCCTTGGGACCCCTCAGTCCACAGGTTCCGTGGCCGGTTCACCTCCCCTGCCATACTTGGTCCTCGGAAAGGGGAGCTCCGCCATCTGCTAGACGGGCGAGTGGATTGCACACACGTGGGACCAGCCAGCGGAGGGCGCTCGCTTTGCGCGTTCCCTCCCTCGGCTCTTCGGTTGGCAAACGCGCTGCCCACTGGGCATGGAGCCCTCGTCTCGTCTTCCAGGACCACCCTCGAGGGGTCCTTGGGAAGGCTTTTGCTGGGAGAGGACAAAGCTGTCCGGGCAGCCTGCTAATTTTTTTAATTAATTAATTAACTTTTTAAAATTCTCATTTGAGGACATGTTCATTGATATATTTTTTTTGAGAGAGTAAGGGAGAGAAAGAGAGAAACATCAGTGTGAGAGAAACACTGATTGGTTGCCTCCTGTAGAGGCCGGTACAGGGAACCAAACCCGCAACCCAGGCAAGTGCCCTGACTGGGAGTTGAACCGGGACCTTATGGTATACAGGACCATGCCCAAGCAACTGAGCCACCCTGGCCAGGGCCGGCCTGCTTCTTGTAGGCGCCGCACATGGGCCTAGGAATCCCTGGAAGGCGAGCATTTCAAACTCCAGTTTCCAGGTTTTTTGCGGGGGGGGGGGCGGTCCTGGAGTTTCAACCCCCACAAAACCCTAGCTGATTGTCTGTCAGTTCTCCTTTGAGTCACGTCACTTACCAATAACCAATCTTGTGACATCCTGTCCAGTTCAATACTCAGCCTTGGACCGGGCCATGCCCCTGGATGGGGTTTTCTTCTCGTGGGTGAGAAGAGGAGCCCATCACCTGCCTTGGGGTGGGAGGAGGACTTTCTCTCCCATCTCCCTGAGAATGCTGCCCCTGGCCGGCCTCAGGCCGCCCGACCACGGGCGCTGCAGGGGAAGAGTTGTCACCCCCGCGGCTCGTCCCAGGCACCCCCATCCCAACTCCGGAGCTCGCGGACGTTCAGTTCAGCGTGCGCCCACCTTAGTGCCACAAACAGGGCGTGGCTGGGAGCGCAGGGCTGCCGCGTAGCAGGGGCGTGGTAATCCGATGCCTGGTAGTTACGGGCTCCAGGGAAAAAGAGTTTCTCCTGACAAAGTCGAATATTTGCCCCGTTTTTTCCTGCTCTCGAGCAGAACTGAAACAAAGCTCAACTCACAGCACCGTCTGAAGGCCGCGAGGAGTAACATACACAACCCGTATCCCCGACGTCTTGCTGCCAAGTTTCTTTCTTTCTTTTTAAAAAATATTTTATTTATTTATTTATTTTTAGAAAGAAGGGAAAGGAGAGAGAAAGAGAGGGAGAGAAACATCAATGTGTGGTTGCCTCTCATGAGTCCCCCACTGGGAACTGGCCTGCAACCCAGGCATGTGCCCTAACTGGGAATTGAACCGGCGACCCTTTGGTTCACAGGCCCACGCTCAATCCACTGAGCCGCGCCAGCCAGGGCTGGAGATAGTTTTAACTGGTCTGTTGCCACGGGGCAGGAGCTGCCAGTGTCCTGCCCAGGAATAACGAGTGCTCGGTGCCCCTCCCTCTGTTGCAAGACGTCTAGTTTCAATACTGTTTTTGAAAAACTGTCTCTTTCAACACCCCACTTCTGATACCAATTTATGCATTCCCTGGGGTTTGTTTGTTTCAAATAATGTAAACCAACTCAAGAGGGTTTGCACTGGGTTGACTGTTGTCTCTCTAAAACTAGAGAGAGGCACCTCCAAGCCCTTGAACTCTGAGGAAGGCAGGCGGCCAGGCGAAGGAGATGGGTGTGCGACAGAGTCTTCCCGAGAGTTTCTGGACCCTGCCGACGCCCGGACTGCCGGCTTACTTACGGCCTCTGGAACCGAGAGAACACGTATCTGTTGTTTTTAAGCCACTGGGATCTGTCCCAGCAGCCCCAGGAAACTGACACAGATTTCAAGCAGAACAGGGGGATAAGGCGTAAGGGTGTGGGGGGCCTTTCAGAAGAAGCCTCGGGCACAGATGCCAGGGAACCTCACTAGGGTACAAGGACCAGGAGCCGGAAGGCTGCCCGAAGGCGTCTCTGGTCTGTGACCCCCTCTCCCTCTCTGCCTCCTGATTTCCTCTCAGCCTCTCCCTGTACAGCAGCTTCTCCGCTTTCTTTAGTTCTCTTGATAGACCAAGGGCCCCCCAGTCCCTCAGCTTGCTGGCCCAGGGCCCAGGCTCCAGGTACCCGGAGAGTGACGGTTCTCTTGGTCCTGATTCCATAGTCCTGGGGACAATCGCTGATTGGCTCACCGGGGGCAGGTGACCTCCCGGGCAGGACAATCCCAAAGGCGGGCACAGGTAAGCCAAGACTGTGGGCTGCCGTCGCCATGGGCCCTACGGGGGTCCAGGAGCATTACACTGAGGGGGCTTGGCGTCCGCCCCAGGGGTCCAGTGCTCTCCCCGCCCGGCACTTTCCCGCCTGGAGCTCCCATGGGCTGAGGACAGACAGTAAAAGATGGGAAGAAAACACCCGCGCCCCTCCCACAGTTTTCACCACTCTGGGTCCCCGGGGGCGCATGTGCAACACGCAGTGTGGCCGTTTCCCATGATGCTCAGGGCCGCGTCCTATTCCATGAACTGGGGGGTCCCTGACTCTCTCTGGACAGCAGTGGCCAGGGGACAAAGCCCGCCCTGCACAGTGCAGAGGGGACCCATGTTCTTCCTCTTGTCTTCGGTTCATGAGCCAACTCGCTGCCTTTGCTTGTCCAGGAGCCCCAGAGCCTTCCTGTCACCCGACTGCAGGGTCTAGGACGGCCACCAGCCAGTGGCGAAGCTACGGCTTAGGTGCCTGGGGCTCAGGAGCCCCCGCCCATCCACCGGCTGTTCAGTTTTCACACTGTGGGTGAAACAACAAACCCCATTTTGCATGGGAGGGGATGGACCGCAGGGTGTGGGGGCAGAGCTGGGTCTCGGGGTCCCCAGGGGAGAAGGTTCAATACCACCCCCCATCCCCACTCCATCAGAGTCCAAGAGCAGACTCCCCAGGGCCAGAGTATAGGCCTGGCCTTCTCACTCCCCCCACCTCCTGGGACCCCGCATCCCCCAACGACTGTGTTCCAGGCTTTTAACCTGATGGCCCACGCCCTGCGCACCCCTCTCGGCTCCCGGGGACTGGCCGGGTCTTGCCTCCCTCCCCACCACGGCCGTTCTGACATTTTTTCCTTAAATGAACTTCCAATTCTAGACTGGGTTTAGATTTACAGAGGGGGTGCAAAGGTAGCGTAGAGCCTTCATTCCCCACACCTAGTTCCTCCGTCCGCTGCCGCCCTGCATCCCCAGGGGCCTCTGCCACGGCCGATGGACCAGCCTTGATGTGTCGTTGTTCAGTCAAGTCCGCCCTTCCTTCAGCTCACCTGAGTTTGACCCTGACGGCCTTCCCGTGTCCCAGGAGCCCGCACAGGACGCCGAGTGGCCAGGTCTCCTCGGGCCCCTCTGGGTTATGACAGTTTCTTTCCTGGTCTGTGACCGCTCACCAGCCCGAGGGCCGTGGCCGGGGCTTCTGCAGGCCTCCCTGGCTCTGTGTGTGTTCTGCCCCGTGGGACCCGTTTGTGGGCTCCCACCAGGACACCGGCAAAGCCAAACTGTCACCCTCCTCACGCCAGACCGAGGCTGCCTGCTGTTGGCATGACCTGTCCCTGCTGACGTGACCTCGGCCACCTGGCTGAGGCGGCGTTTGCCCCGTGTCCTCACTGGACGTTTCTCTTTGTCCCCTTTTCATACTGGCCTCCTTGGAAGGAAGTCACGGGGCACAGCCCACATGGAAGGGGCGGGGACTTGGAGCTTCGCTGCCCTGAGGGCGGGCGAGGCTCCCACACGACGAACTTGGCATTCTTCCGACAGGAGACCTGCCGGTCTCCCCCACCTGTCCGTCCGTCTCCGTCCGTCTGGGCTCACAGATGCTTATTTCCTGTCTTGGTTCCAATCCAGTGCTGTCTTGTTGCTCCAGCTGTCCCAGATCGGGCCATTGGAAACTTGCCCATGTCACCACCGTGTCCCTCGGACAGACCTCCCTTCTTGGTGGCCTTTGTGTTGTAGTTTGGGGGCACTTCTTGAGCAGCTGGCACTTCTGCCCCCATCCTAGAATCCGTCATTTCTCCAAGGAGACCTGGCTGCTTTCACAGAAGAGAATGGGAGTAGAAACCTAGGTCTCACCCTGGCTGATGTGGCTCAGCGGAAGGAGGGCTGGCCTGAGAACCAAAAGGTCGCCGGTTTAGTTCCCGGTCACAGCACGTGCCTGGGCTGCAGGCCGGTCCCCGGTTGGCGGTGTGTGAGAGGCCACCGATTAGTGATTCTCTCCCTCCCTTTTCCTCTCTGAATTTAAATACATTTAAAAAAAATTTTTTAAGAGAAAGAACCCTAGGTCTAAGTGCTGGGCATACCCTTACAGCTGCTTGGTGTTGCTATTTCTAGGACACTGCGGTTGGCAGAGCCTGTGGTGGACTTTTCACATGTAAATCACGGCCCAGCCCACCCCGGCTCAGGTTAGAGCCCACCTTCTGCTTCTGAAGACTCTTTCAGCCAAATCCCACATTCCCAGCTGCCCCTGCCCCAGACCCCGCCTCCATGCTCTTTCCACCCCACCCACCTCACCCCCCAGCCTCCCTGGTCTCCTTGCTACCCCTCTGACCTGCCGCTGCCCAGGGCCTGTGCACTGGCTGCTCCCTCTGCCCGGGATGCTCTGTTCTCCACACCTGCAGGCAGGGTTCCTCTCTCACCTCATTCATGCCCTGCCTGACCTCAGAGAGGCCTTCCGGACTCCATGGTCCCCTCCCCTGCCTCCCCCCCCCTTTCTAACCTGTCTGATGTTTCTTTGCAGTACTTACTACTTTATGACACTGTATCTTCTTTCTATTCTTCATAGTTTCTTTCCCCACAGCGTGTAAACTCCAGGAGAGGAGGGCGGGTCTTTGGCTTATAGGGGCTGTACCGCAGAGCCCTGCCGGCCGGCAGCACAGTGTGGGGGCTGAGTCAGTGTTGCGAAGCCTGGGTTGCCCCCAGGGTACGGAAGCCGAGGGTGGAGCCAGCCTCAGGACCTCACACCCTGCTCCTCCACCAGCCCCTGTCCACAGTCCCTCTGCCCCACAGCGGGAAGAACCTGAGAGGGTTTGTTTAAAAGCCTACTGCTGCTTCTTCATTTATTTGTTTGTGGTCTAATAGTTTCCCCTTTGTTTTATCCAATGCACTTAATCTTTCCAGTTTTGACCTTTTTCTTTTCTTTTTTTTTAAATTAAATTGTTTTTCAATTACAATTGGCCTTCCATATTACTTGGTGTTGGTTTCAGGTGTGTGGCACAGTGGCGAAATGTACCTTGAGCCCAAGTCAGACTTTCCCAGGAGCCTCTCCCTGTCTGCCACGCTCCCCGGTGGTTGCCACCGCCCTGACCTGGTCGGGGCAGCCGCTTTCCGGCTCTGCCCACCGGGAGCTGCAGTTAGACACTCATTTGACTTAACGACGCACCCTTGCACCAGCCTCAACTTGGGACGGAAGCCTCGGGGAGCGATACCCACTCTGACCACACAGAATGTAGTTGGATATTTTCGATTCTGCTCCGTTATCGTGAACTTGACCCCCCCGAATGGATGTGCAGGACACTGATGTGTTAACATGTCACAACCTGCTGTTCCCACTGTTGAAAGGTTCTGGTCCTGAGTAGAAACACCAGTCCTGCAAAACACAAAGACTCTGTTCTAGAAAAAATAACTCACATTTTTTTGAGGGGGGGGTCATCCTATGCCAGGTGCTGTTCGATCTCGGCAGCAATTCTAAGAGCTGAGAGCCATTATCAGCGTCCCTGTGTTTCCGATGAAGAGACTGAGGCACAGAGAGGTTAAGTCACATGCCTGAGGTCACACAGCCCTGCCTGGCAGGTCGGGGCAGTCTGGCTGCAGGGAAGAAGCCCTTAACCCCGAAGCTTCACCGCACTTTCCTTGGCCAAGGCAAAAAGACAAGGGTTTGAGCTGGGCAAGTTTTGCTCTGCCTGGAAGGGAAGGACAGGCAGCAAAGCGGGCTTCCCGCCAGGACGGGGCATGGAGGCAGGTGTCTGGAGTCGTTTGTTTGTTCGTGGAGGCGCTGAGGAAGTGCCCCCCCCCACCAGCTTGCACCCCAGTACCCGGTGCTAAGCTTGGCTCTGGCTGCCCTGAGATAACCCTGCTCATAAGCATGCGTGGGTGTCAGTGGTGAAGCCGCTGGAGGCTGAACGAGGCAGAGCTGCTAACTGCGAGTGGCTTCGGAGGCTTTGCTGGCTCTTGGAGGGGGACGTTCGCAGGAGTGGGTGGCAGGGATGAAGGAAGCAGCGTGGAGGGCTGTGGCCTGCAGCCTCGTCTGTGCATCGGAGCCTGAGTCCTCCGTCCTCTTGTAAACGAAGACCTGCTTTCCTTTCAAAAAACGGGGCCGAAGGCCTCCCCAGGCGGGAGCTCGGGCGGGCGCATATGGGTGCCATCCTTACAGTGAGGGGCCTCTTTTCCTCCGGGGCGGCTCTCGGTTCCTCACTGGTCCGCTTCACTCACAATTCGAAGGGAACGTGAAGTAGCTTCCTCCAAAGCACACAGGGCAGCAGTTAAAAGTAAAGTGAGAAAGAGCATCAGAAAACCATAGAGGAAGGAAGGGGGCAAGTCTATGAGGAACCTGGGGGAGAAGAGCAGCTGGGGGAGGAAAGGTGCCGACCTGACATTACAGTTAGCCCGAGTTTCCTGCCCCCTTCCCCCCGCAGAGGAGGCTGTCCGAATGTGTGGTTTCAAAAAGGAAGTTCATCGGGTTTTCGGGAAAGTGAAACTTTCGAAGGAGCGAGGATCTATCTGGAAGCCGTCAGACACTGGTGTGGCTGGCTCCCTCCGACATGATTCAGCCTTTCTCCGCCTTGCTGTACTTATCCATCCAGGGTGAATGATAAGGTCTACCTCGCTCAGCTGGGGCGTGTCCCAGTGCCAGACTCCAATGGCTGTCAGCGGATACCTATTCCATGACGAGTTCTTTTGGATGATGTGGAAATAGTCTTCCTCTGGCCGTTTCTTCCGATGAGCACTGAAAAGCAGGGACTAGCGTTTAAACTGCAGCCTCGCCAACGCAGGGCCAGGACAGGCGCTGGGACATCCCAGGAAAGGCTGTCCACCCTGCCGCCAGGTCTGAACAGGTCCATTTCTCCCCTGGCTTCTGGCAGGATCTCCCTGGAGGGGGCTGGAGACCCCTGCAAAGGACCGGTGATCCAGGCCCGTGGTCGGGGTGAGACCGGAGCCTCAGATGTTCTGTGAGAAGAACGTTAGGGTTCACTTCTGGTGACAGACCCAACCTTCTTCCCCAAAGGGACCGGTCAACCCTCCCGGCTCCCCCACATGTATCCAGTGGGGGGGGGGGTCTGGAGCCAGCAAACTGGGACCAGTGAAAACTCACTCATGAGTTTTAAGGTGCTCAAGCTCTCTCCCTCTTCCTGGCTAAGAACAGAAGCGGCTGTGCACCTCCCCTTGCTGCTGCCACTGCCGGGCCCAAGCTGGTGCCAGAAGGCCAGCCTTGGGTGGACAGAGCCTCTCTCCGAGCTTCGGTTTGCCCCTCCGTCCAAGGAAATCAAATAGCTGCTCGACCTCCCAGACCTGGCTGTGAATGGAAAGAAGGGGGAGGGTTCTATGGAAAGTCACCTCACAGCGTGATCTGATCATAAATTCCTAACTGCGCCAGTCACGGTGGGGAGTCATGCGCGCCCCAGGCCTACAACGTCTTTACTAAAAGGCTTTTCTGTGTCTTAAGCAAACCTTGTGCATTCAGGTTCATGCACCTCTGGAAACCGGATCCTAGGTTCCTGTCTTGATTCCAAAAGCATCGAAGAGACCATGAGGCTGGTGTTCTGAGGGGCATCTGAGATCTTGCTCCCAGCGTCTGTCTGCAGTTCGGCTTGAATAAACTATTTTTAAGATATTATGTATTCATTTTTAGAGGGAGGGGAAAGGAGGGAAAAAGAGAGGGAGAGACACATCAATGCCAGAGAGAAACATCGACTGGCTGCCTCTCAAAGATGCCCGGATGACAGGGACTGAACCCGGAACCCAGGCATGTGCCCTGACCAGGAACTGAACTGGTGACCTTTCGATTTGCCAGACGATGGCCAACCCACTGGACCACACGGGGTCTGCTCTCAAAAATTCTTTACAGGGGACCTTCCTTCCACTGAGAGACCAATCGATTAACCAGCTTACCCACCCCCACCCCCATATCCCAAAGTGATTTGAAGTCACTATTATGATCTTGAGGGGGCTAGGCCCCTCCCACCCTCTCTGCTCACCAAAGCTTAGAGGCCACCACTCCCCGGGGGACTGCGTTGGGTGCACTTGGAGCCTTTGCCCTGCTCCTGGCCTCGCCTGCCCTTCCTCACCCCCCACTAACCCCCCACTCTGCCTTTCTCTGGCCATTGTTGAAGTTCTTGGGTGTGTAAACCCGCAGTGCCTGGAGGGCTGGTATGGGCTCCATGACCTTTATTTGGTTGTTTTCCTTCGTATATATATTTTTATATATATACGAAGAAAAACTTGTTTTGAAGAAGGGCAAGGTGGAGCTTCCAGAGGCGCACGGGGTGACACACTCCAGCCGAAGTCGGGGTGGGGTGGGGAGGTGGGGAGGGCAGGGGAGCAGATGAGGCAGCAGGAGGACCTGTTGTTTTTCCTGTTGCAAGTAAAAAGGAAACAAAGTGGGAAGTGGAGTGTGCGGGCTGTCAGCGGGCGGGGCGCCCCCATCACGCCCCGCCCCCTCCCTCGAGGCTCACTCGCGCCCAGCGCCCTCGCTCAAGGCGGCCGCTGGGCCGAGCCATCCCAAGCCTGTCAGTGGCACCAGGACCGGTAAGCGCTGGCCTCCGGCTGCGTCTGGGGAGGTGGGGAAGAGGACCGGGGCCAAGGGCTTCAGGGAGCCTCGTGGAGCCGTGGGGCCAGCTCGCAGGGTCTCCCCGCGCGCACAGCCGGTGCGCCCTGTCCAGTGCGCATCCCCTCGTCCAGCGAGCCCGGCTAGGGGCGCCCCGTGGGAGGGCTGCTGGGGCCTGGGCGGGAGCTGAACTAGGGGCCCCGGGGCCGCCCCCGGTGCGCTCTCCTAGAGGGGTGCAAACAGCTCCGCGGCTCGGCGGCAGAGTCCCAGCTCCGCTTTCAACGTTGGGGCGGCCTCGCGTGCACCCTCCGAGGCGCGGGAGGTGGGGAGCGCTCAGCTGAGTGCGCCCTGTCTTGAGCACAGGCGAGCGGGACCAGGGGCCGCCCCAGGCAGGCTGCCGGCTGCGTTCGCACGAGCGGCGCCGATCCCCGGGCTCCGGCGGAGGCGGGGGGGAGAGGGACACGCACTCTGTCCCGGCGCCCGGACCCTGCACGCCCTCCCTGGCATGCGAGGACCCGGGCTGGAGAGAGCCGGGTTGGGCTGTGCCGGGCGCTCGCTCCGGGCTCGTGGACCTGCGGCCGGGTCTGTCTCCTGTCCGGCCCGCCGCGCCGCGTGTTCACTGCAGCGGCGCCGAAATCAGCCCCCTGATCTGCGGCGGGTCCCGGGTTACAGCGGCAAGACCGCCTCCAGCTTTGCATTTCCGGACTCTCTTTCTTCTTCTTCTTTTTAATGCTCTTACCCGTAATTCAGCCTGAATGAGGCTTTTTTTAAAAATCGAGTTTCCTGTTTTTATTTAGGCTTCCTCCTCTGCGCGTCTTTATTTTGAAATCCTGGCGAGGGGAACAGGGAAACCTTTCGTGGCGACCAGGGGGCACTGAGTCCAGGCTGCGCTCTGCCCTGGTGGGGACAGGGGGATCCCGAAGGCTGAGAGAGGGCTGCTGGGAGGCCTCGAAAGGCGCGCTTTCTCAAGTGGAAGAGGATCAGGATGGGGTTTCCCAGGTCGGGGGTGGGGGACGCCCTGAGGCGGCCCACGCGCCACGTCCCGGTGCGGCTCCCTTGGGATCTGCCCAGTGTGCGGAGGAAGCGCTCTGGACCCCTCCGCTGATGGGGCAGCCTTCCCTTGGCTCAGGTGCCCCCTTGGAGGGAGCGCCGGCGGGCCTGGGACCTCCCCATACTGCCAAGTGGGGCTTCTTCACCCGGGCCTCTGCGGAGAAGCCCCCTCGGGCACCACCCTCAGAAACGCTCTGCACAGTCGCGCGTGTATGCAGGGCGGTGTTTCTTTCTGGGCGCGCGGGGAGCCCTCGCTCTGAAGTCTCGCTGCTCCGAAGGGACCTTCAAACCGAGAACCCAAACCCCCGCTCACTCCCGGAAGAGCCTGACAGTGCCCCGGGGTTCTGGTCCGGTGACTGATGCCCGAGGGACCTCCCCGCCCTCCCTTCAAGTCGATTCTTTTTTCACAAGGGTGTCCTCGGCTAACCAAGGGATGAATGGTGCGGCCTCAAGTTTCCAGTGGTCTCGGGCTCAGAACAGTTACCTGGCCAAACCACACTGTTTGCAAGTAGCTCTCCAGGATCCCGGCTGGTTCAGATGCCAAAGCGGTTACCAGCCGGAGGCTGCCCGTGCAGATTAGCTGGATGTGTGCGGACCGCTCTCTGGCGGCGGGGGTGGGGGGAGACTCGCTGGCTGTGAACGCACTCCTCTCATCAACCACCAGGTTTGACGGGTGGGATTAAGTGGGGGGGATGAAGAGGCTTCTGATTTACCGAGAGCTGGCACCAAACGCAGGGAGTCAGAAGCAGACCTTTCTCTTCTGACCTCCTAGCCTTTCCGAGTGCTGCGGACGTTTGGCTTCTCCACTTGAGGATGCGGCCGCCCTGGCTGGGTGGGCGGGGAGGGGGGCGGGCACAGCCCGGAGCCTCCGCGGATAGATTCCTTCTTGGTGCTTTCAGGGACTTCTCGGAGCAGCGGAGGGCGCTGCGGCGTGCGGGGCTGAGCGCTCTTCAAACCCAGCAGGCAGCTGCCTGCTGCGCAGACAACCTCCTTCGCAGCCCCGCTACCCACGCCTCCTTGCCCGTGTTTAGAAACAGCACTGGCCTCTCCGAGAATGTAGACGTTTCTGGAGTCAGGGCGAGTGGCCCCTTGCAGCAGCACAAGCTGCTTTTCTGCGGCCCCGGTCCAGGTGCATGAAGCCTGTAGCGGCCTGCGGGCGCCTTCCTTTCTCTTGCTCTACTAGGTGTGGCGAGTGTTTACGAGGTCTCACTGGGAGCCCGGGGCTGTGCTGAGACCCAGCGGGCGCCTCCTCCTGGGGGGCGGGTTGGGGGGGGGGAGCGTGGGGCGGGAGATTGCAGGGCACACAGTCTACGTGGAATCGGAGACCAGCTGCAGACCCATTACCTTCCGCGCCCGGCAGCCCAGCACGGTTGTGGACAGGAGGTTTTGGGGGGGTGTAAGTGGGGGGGGGGTTGAGGAGTCAGTTCCTGCTTCACCTTGTTTTTCTTCAATTGCACAGTTAAAGGGAGAAGTGAATGTGCAACTTGTGAAGCGATTCCCCTTTGGCCGGCTGATTTTTCAAAACCATTTTTGTTTAGAGAGCAGTTTCCCTGGGGCCAGCTGCTTCTGTGGGCCTGACCTGGGGCCTGGGGCCCCTCCGAATGCTTCCTTCTTTAGCGCAGCTCTCAGCCCCTCCCTGGGGGTCAAATGCGATCCTCCGCACTGCTCCTGGGGGACATGCCCTAGCCCTGTCCCCGTCCCTGGCCCAGGACCCAGGGACTTCTGGGAGACTGAGCGCTAGCCAGCCAGCCCGCTGCAGGAGCCTGCCCGCCTTGTTGGGAAGGAGACAAACATTCTCGTCTTTAAGTGACAAAGGTTGCAAGGCTCCTTCTCTCCTGGCAGTGAACTGTCAAAACGGAATTTTCTTACTTTGGTTGGTGGAAATCCCCCCGCAATCATATCAAAAATGCTGCCAGTTTCAAGATGGAAAAAAAAAATTAAAACCGGGAACCTCCCTCCTCACTCTTTCCTCGCAGACAAACACTGTTTTTCTGTGGTTTGTCCCAAACTGCAGCCACTCTTCCTCCCCAGGGCCTCACTGTGACCGCCCCACCCCGAGCAGTGCTGGCTCTCTGCGTGTGAGAACCACTCGCCCCCCAGGAGTCGTGAGTTCACCCCTCAGACGAGGTCAGGGCGGCTTCCAGAAATGGGTGCTTTCCAAGGCTGCGTACTCTCCGAGCCCGCCCAGAGGGAGAGTGATTGGAGGGATGGGTGTGGCGTTTGTAAAATGCCCTTTCAGTCAGCTTCTGTTTCTCTCCCCTCGGGGGAAATTGCCTTCCATTCAGAAGAAGTGCCAGGAGAGAGACACGGGGTGAAGCCGTGGAAGGAAAGAAGCCAGCTGCCTGGCTCGGGATTTTCCGTCCTGAAGGGCTGCTGTGTTCCTTCCCCGTGGCCGCCGTAATGAATTTCCACACATTGTGTGGCTTAAACCGGCAGAAGCGTCTTCCCTCACAGTTCTGGAGGCCAGAAGTTCAAAACCAAGGTGTGAGCAGGCCCTGCTCCCTCCAGTGGCCTGGGGAAGGATCCTTCCTGGCCTCTCCAGCTTCTGGGGGCTCCAGGGGTCCCTGGGCCTGTGGCAGCACATGCCTGGTCTCTGCCACCGCTGTCACATGCCAGCATCTGTCCTCTTGGTCTCTTATTAAGACACCTGTCATCAGGTGGGGGCCCCGTCATCGGCATAATCCAGGATGAACCAACTCATTTCAAGACCCTTAACCTCACCACATCTGCAAAAACCCTTTTCCTACAAAATTATGTTTTCAAGTACAATTCACAGGTTGGGTCGGGGGTGGGGGGAGGTGAGGCGTGGATGTATCTTTTCGGGATACAGACAGGACTGTGTTCCTTCTGGTACTTTCTGGGGAAGCTGTTGTGCACAGTCATGTCTGCAGGGAACTGAATGCTCCTGGCCTCTGGTCCGGGCTGCTGTTTCCCCTGGGGACCTTACGCAAGAATGTCCCAGAGGTCTCTGCTGTCCCTTTGTCTCTAGTCTCTGTGTCCGCAATCCTGCTTCCCTTTCTCCCACTTTGCCTGCGAGTCAGCTGCCACCTGAGCAGTCAGCTTGGCCAGTAGCAGCCCCCCCCCACCCAGAGTCCCCATAAAGAGAAGATGCTCCCTAGGGAGGGGGCATCGCTTTGTGCTTTCTTATCAATAGGGAAGCAAGATTGAAGCCCAGTTATTGACACTGTGAAAAGTCGTTTGTAGGGATAGGGGTGGGGCAGGGGGGTACAGAGTGGAGACCCAGGGGTTGTCACTCAGGAGTGTCACTGGGGGCATCCAGACTGGGCCTTAATCTCAGCTGCTTTTTATCGCTCAGTGACCTTGGGCAGCTGGCTTACCCGAGCGAGTTTCCGAAGTCCCCAGCAGGGCCTTGGAGCAGCGATGCCCACTGCCAGGCCTCAGGTCTCCTATCTTGCCTTGTGGGAGGTGCCCGGCACACAGCAGGACATGCAGTGTCCATGGAGGGTCTCGGAGGTCGTGGGGGGCCCACAAGTAACGTTTTACTATCCCACCATCCTGACATAGCCATGGCCAATTTGGGCATCTTTTTAAATTTTTCTGCATCCTTAATTTCCACGTGACCGGTAGGCAAGTGCTTTCTTATCTTAAGTTTTACATTTCACTTGTGATAAAATACACATAACCAAATTCACCATTTGTCAGTGTTGTGTCTGTGGTATTTAGTGTCTTCACACTGTTGTGGCTGAGGCCACCTCTGCCTCGGCTCCAGAACGTCCCATCTCTGGAAGGTTACCATAGTCACCCGCCAGGCACTCACTCCCCTCTCCCTTCTCCCCCTCCCCCTCTCCTGTCTCCCCCAGCCCCGGCAGCCACCCCTGTACTTCCCATCTCCATGACTTTGACTTTGACTACCCTTGGTAATCACATAAGTAGAATCCCACAGTATTTGCCCTTTAGCGATTCATTTATTTCGCTTAGCATGATGTCCTCAAGTTTCATCTGTGTTGTAGCGGGGGGTGCAGTTTCCTTGCTTGTTAAGGCTGAATAATAATACTCCACTGTCCACACGGACCACGTTCTGTTCACCCGTCCCCGGGTCCACAGGCACCCGCGTTGCTTCCACTCTCTGGCTCTTGTGAATAATGCGCTGTGAACGCAGGTGTGCAGACATTAGTTCACTTCCTTGCTTGGAATTCTGTTGTGTATACACCTGGGAGTGGAATTGCTGGATCATGTGGTAATTCTACGTATAAGTTTCTGAGGAGCGAGGCATATGCTTTTGTAATTCACTTTTTTGGTCATTTATTTTTAAATTATACCGGGTCTGGCAGAAGTAACGTCTGCTTGAGTGTGATTGGTAGGGTAATAAATAATACGGGTGTGATAACTTATAGTTTTAATTTGAACATTTTACCTAAAATATCGTACAATGTGCTTGAGTGTGATAGTGATATGTTACAGAATTATATGCTTGTGATTTTGCAGTAAAAGATCGTGTAGTTTAAAAAAGGCATTATTTGTGTGGGACCCTGCAGCCGACATGCAATATCATATTATTAGTTCAGGTGTGCACTGCCGTGATTGGACATGTCGATACCTTACGAAGCAACCCTCCCATCAGTCTGGTGCCCACAGAGCGTTTCTGGCTGTGTCCCCTGTGCTGTACTTGACGTCGCCATGACTGTCTGCGTACCTGGCCGTTCGTACTTATTGGACCCCCTTGTGAAATTCGCTTTTTTCTGGAACGTTGGCTCCTTAACGTTTTCCACATTGCTTCATAACCTAGCCATCTTTTTAGTGGCAGCATAAGTGTCCTAAACAAGGTCCCCCTCATTTTCTCAAGCACCCGTTAGGGGACATTTGTTCACTTCCACGCTCACAGGTGCACACACCACTCCCAAAATACTGTAAGTGCCGTTTCCAGGCGTGTGACTTTTTCCAGTCAAAAATGACCACACCGAAGGCAGTGGACGTATTTCTAGCTCAGAGCTCAGCGGTCGTCCAAGAAAGTTATCGGACCGATTTATCTTATACGGCAGTTTCACGAAACTTTTTTTCGGCATTGAATAATACTGAAAAAAATGTTTTACTAATACATCTAACAGGTGGTCGTCTTTTTTTAAGATTTTATTTATTTTTAGAGAGAGGGGAAGGAAGGGACAAAGAGAGGAGAGAAACACAGATGTGAGAGAGAAGCATCGATTCTCGCACACCCCCCAGCGGGGGACCTGGCCCACAGCCCAGGCATGTGCCCTGACTCGGAACCAAATGGGTGACCTTTCAGTTCACAGGCTGGTGCTCAGGCCACTGAACCACACTAGCCAGGGCTAAAGGGTAGTCATCTTACATGTGTTTCTTTGATTGCTAACAACAAGGTTAGATAGTGTTCTTTCCGGTTGCTAGCTGTATGGATAGAAGGAGGTTTGCAGCATTGAAGCCCTTGAACTTTGGAATTGGATGGATTCAGAGTCATACTGTAGCTTCCCCACTTCCCAGCTGTGTGACCTGGAGTGGAATTCTCCCCTGCTCTGACCCTTGGTTTCCTCTTCTACAAAAGGAAGCTAATGGAGCCATTCCTAAGGTTGTCTTAAGAATTAAATGTAGTAAACTAGATGATGGACATCACCTAGTTGATACTTAGTAAATGTTAGCTGTTACTGTTTAATATCATCATTTAATCTAACAAGTCCCCATTCGCCCTCAAGGTCCGTCTTGTTGGAACCAGGAGAGATGTTTCACACTCAGCGGAAGGGATTTAGGTGAAGCACAGGGACCGACTTTCCTGCTCTAGAAGTTGCCGATGCTGGAAGGGGGCGGGGAGGGGGATGGACCACACCTGTGGCTGTCTGGCTGGATCCCGGCGTGGGTCTCCCTGGGACAAGGGAATGAACCGACTCTGGGTGATGCTTCCCCTGAGGGGCGAAGGGGGTCTGTGATGGCTGTGGGGACTCTTCGGGTCCCCAGGACCCTGTCCCCCAGTGATCCCCGTGGAAATAAAGACCTGCTAATGGTTGAGTCTAGAATTCCTCTTGGCGACTCTTCCCGCGCTGATGGCACCCGGGTGCTCCTCCGCCCAGTTTGGGGGCCGAGGTGGGCTCTCCTGGGCAGGGCCCCGTGCTTTGGCACCAGCTCTTTCTTTTCACGTCCGTGTTTCTTTTTCTCTTAATGTTGTTTTTTAAATTTATTGGTTTTAGAAAGAGAGAGGGAAGGAGAGAGGGAGAGAGAGATCGATTCTCAGTTCCACTTACTCCTGCATGCACTGGTTGTTTCTCGTCTGGGCCCTGACTGGGGATGGAACCTGTGAGTCTGCCGTGTCCGACGATGCTCTGGCCAACTGAGCTGCCCCACCAGGGCCCACATCATAGTTTGTCCACTTATCTACTTACTTCACTCTGCTGTGTAATTGCCCAGGTGAACGCCTAGCGTGGGCACATTTGGGAAGAAGCAAGGAGGACTCGTGTTAGCCTGCCGGGCATCCTGGCAGCCCGAGGGGTAGCCTGCTGGCCCTGCGGTCAGCACGCTGAGACCTCTGGTCGGGGTGTTTTGAAGAGGGAGTGGGGAGGATGATTCACCCCTGATTCTGCTGGTTAGAGATCAGGACGAAGGAGTCACAGAGCCAGGGCCAGAGGCGGGTCCGACTTAGGACTGCGGTCTACACCACACGGGGCCTGGCTCCGAAGGTGAGAGCGGCAGGACCCAAGGCGGGCACCAGCCCAGCTTCTTCGCCTGTGGCCTTGTCAGCAGCTCTGATGCTTAGGAGCTTTGCTCTTAGCCAGCTCGGATTGCCACCTTCGTTCATCTAGCTTGCTCTTTTTTTGTTTAATGATGATAATAATAATAACAACAACGACAACAATGACAGACACTTTGTAGCATCCACCGTGTGCTAGGCAATGTTTGGGCACTTTGGAAACACAAATTTAGCCAGTAGCCCTGGCCAGGCAGCTAGCTCAGTTGGTTAAAGCATCATCCCAATATACCAAGGTTTTGGGTTCAATCCCCGATCAGGACACATGCAAGAAGCAACCAGTGAATACATAAATGAGTGGAACAGCACATCAATATTTCTCTCTCTCAAATCAATCAATAATTTTTTTTAAATTTATTCAACATTATGTGATGAGTGTTATTGGGATCCCTGTTTTATGGAAGAGGCAACTGAGGCTTAGGAACTCACCGGGTGTGACCCAGCAGGCAAGTGGCAGAGCCTGCGTCTGGCCCTGTCCTGTGCTCTCTCCGCATGTGGCCCCTTGTTTCCCGGGAGGAGGCATGGAACTGGGGCCTGGGGATCACGAGCCCAGGGAGGAGGAGGAGCGGGTCAGTTGGCTGCGCAAAGGGCTTCCCAGCTCCCTTCCCGCCCGGGCCTCTGTCCCAGGGCATCATCCGCGTTCTCCCCGGTCCTTTGTCCCTGGTTGAAGTTGGCTTCCTGGGCGCGGTCCCTCTGCAGCGAGAGGGGCCAGGAGGAAGCAGCCCTGTCCCTGGCACAGCCACGGTCGGTGCCCACGTGCGCCCTCTGTCCAGAGGAAGCAGGGCCTGGCCCCGGAAATCTCAATCGCCTCCTTGCCCAACTCTCAGAACTTTTACAGGAAATCGACTAAGGGTTCTAGTCGGCCTCTCCCTGGACTGGCCTTGCAGCTGGAAGCTCCGTGGGCCCCGCTCTCCCCTTCGGAAATGGAAGGCCTGCCTCGGGGGTCGCCGTGCGGGTCCGGTGCAACGTGGACATGAGGCCCCTGAATCCTGCCGGCCTGCGGCGGGTGCTCAGTGGCAGGACAGTGGGAGGATGTGGTACAGAGGCACCTGCCAAAGACAGACTGACCGGACGATGGGCGACAGAGAGCTGTCCGGAGGACGCTGTCATCCCAGTACTGAGGGGGTGCCTGCTGATCCGGGTTTCGGGAGGGAAGGAGAGGCCGGATGTGTAAGCAAGGGGAAACCTGCCAAGTAGCAAAGACCTTGTGACGGGTCCCCTCTCCGTGGCCATCGTGAGTGTGTGTGTGTGTGTAGGTCCGTCTTGTAGGACGGAACCCTTAACCTGCAGAATATGATGTTAGCTCTAGGTAGATAGCATCAAAATTGAGTTGAATTCTTGGGCTTCCCATGGGTGTCCCAGAATTGTTTGTTGTTGGTGGGGAACTCCCCCCAGGTTAGAATTGGGCCCAGGGCCCCCATTTATCCACCTACCCTAGAACCTCACCTGCCGGTGGTTCCTAAGTTTACTCAGATTTCAAGTCCTTATGAAGAACTGCTGAAAATCAGGGCCCCTCCCCCCAGGAACTGCCCCCCAGGAACCGCCCTGTCTGTGAGGACACTCTCACAAGTAATTCCACTGGTTCTGGGTGTCCCCTGGGTTCATCCCAGACTGGAAGGGTGCACCGAAGGGCTGTTGGGGTCCCACCGCTGGCTTCTCTGCACTGCGATTCCGACTCCAAAACCAACCTCAAAGGCAGGACAGGGGCGCAAGATTCCGACCCGCTGGGGCCTCGGAAGACGTGCTCACCCCACACCTTGTTCGAAGTTTGCTTTGAAGCAGTTTCTGTTTTGGGTCCTAACCACCTCCTAAGCACCATGTTCAAGTTTACTCTGTGCCATTTAAATCCGTTTCTTTGTCCTAACACTCGAACCCTTCTGTGGTGCATTCAGCAAGGACCGTCTTCCCTGCATCCTTCTGGAGAGTCGCATCCTGTGGCTTTGTGGCCTCCCCCCTTCTCTGTGAAGGGCTTTGGCTCAGGCAGATGGAAAGCCCTCCTGTGAGCGCTGGTGTAGGTCATGGGCAGGTGGAATTATCTACGGAGCATGGGCAGGCAGAGCCATGTCCGGGCTCCAGTGTTGGGCCCCAGGCGTCTTTGGACCAGGCAGGGCCTCCCGGAAGATGAGTGTGCAAAACCCCTTTTGCCAATGAAACAGGTGGGTACCGAGCACGCCACACCTGGTGCCCTTACACCTTAGCGCCAAGGTGTGACTGTGAGGAGGGGTGCCGTGATTAGACGTAGTTTCCCACAGGACGTAGCCCTTGTGATACCTGGGACCCAGCCAAATCGGTCGTGAGGGATGACCCTTGCCCTGGCCGGGTGGCTCAGTTGGTTGGAGCATTGTCTTGTGCGCCAAAAGGTGGGGAGTTTGATTCCTGGTCAGGGCACATACCTAGGCTGAGGGTTTGATCCCGTCAAGGGGTATACGGGAGGCAACCAATCAATGTTTCTCTCTCGCATCAGTGTTTCGCTCTGTCTCCCCCTTCCTCTCGAAAGTCAATACACATATTGTTGGGTGAGGACTAAAAAACGGGGGGATGAGCCTTGGGCTGAGACTTCTCTGGTTCCACCTGCCCCCACTCCGTAATTAAGGAAGTTGGCGTGTAATTACACACTGCCTTGCGCTTGGCGCCACCAGATTCGCCCTGCTCTGGTAGGATAATTTTTACAGATAATTCCCCCAGGTAGTTGTGAATTCTATTTGCATTTCTACCCAATGAAACAGCCGGTTCTTGGAATTCCTTTCATTTATGTTGTCAAGAAAGATGTTGACCGGAACTGGCCCAGGACCCTTCCCGCCTGGGTCACACTTCCTAACACAGGGCACTGGAGACCCCTCCCTTCCTGGGTGGTGTGAGACTGTCTGCGGGGTCTTGATAACATAGCACAAACCGTGCATTAAAAACCGAGCCTCAAGCCCTAAAGCCCTGTCGTTAGAAGCAGTTTTTGGTGGTGGTGGAAAAGTGGGTCTCATCTCCGTTTCTGCCACTGACTGTACGGCTTTGGGGGCGTCATGGGCCTCAGTTTCCTTGTGCAGATGGTGATAATAACCCCCAGGGGGCTGTTTTGAGGATTTATTAAGGTATTGGTAAGTTCCAGGTATTTATCGCTGCTTTAAAAACCACATCAAACTTAGAGGCGCGGAGCAACACTGCTTTGCTCACAGGTCCTCGGGGCCAGGAGCGGAGGCAGGGTTTGGCGGGACAGCTTGGCTGTGGGCCAGCAGGCAGTCCCCTGTCAGCCGGGAAGACTCTCAAAGGGCTGCCAATAACTTGAAGAGTTGGAGGGCTGGGATCATGTAGAGATTTCTTCATTCACGTCTAGCTGCCTGGGTGAGGGTGGTGCAGAGGCTGGGCCCAGATGGGACTGTCCACCTGAGTGCCGACACCTGGCCTCTCTTTCTGGCTGGGCCTTGGTCACTGAGTGGCGGCTTTGGATAGTCACATTTCCTTCTTGATGGGCGGAGCTGGAAGAGCTCAGTTCCACAGGACAGGGGAGCTGCATGGCCTTCTATGACCTACCTTCTCAAGTCACTCAGAACCACTCCTGCTGTTCTCTCTCTCTCTCTCTCTCTCTCAAAGAAGCCGAAAGTCCGCCAGATTTAAGGGGAGGGATGTAAATGGCACCTCTCAACGGGCCGAATGTTAAGAATTGGCCACCATGGTTTGAAACGTGCACAGTAAATGTGAAGCATTTAACGTGAGGACTGCCCTCCATTCGGTCTGGGGCCAGGAAGCGTCAGTGGCTGCTCCCTCCACGGCCGCTGTGCGGGTCGTTAGCTGGTTTCAGGCTGTCTCAGGTTCCGATACTTAGTGCCTGGACACTGAGGGTGCTGTGTCCACCTGGGCAGCCCCAGGAAGCCCCCGGCCCCGTCCTGACTAAACGGTCTGTAAGGATCAGCTCTTTGAGCATGTTGAGTTCAATACCACGAGTTCATTCTTCTCACCTGCTTCAAATCTGGCCCCAACTCTAAAAGGTGTCCTGGCCCTTAGTTAAGTTTTCTTGCCCTCTGTGACTTCTCACATTCACGGAGCGGTTTCACAGGGAGGTTCTAGAAGGTCCATTTTGTGAGTCTCCAGGGCATCTTTCAGGAGCAATGCCCTGTCGTTCCGGGCACCCTATTTCTCCCCTTAATATAATTTTCTCCCAGTAAGTATTCACAACACATCTTTTCTGCAAACAGAGGGATATCTTTCCTTCTATGGAAGACACAGAGAGGTCTCAGCCACGGTGCCTTCCCCGTGGGCAGCCGCCTGCCTGACCGCCGCTTCCTGCACTGCCCGGTGGAGGACGACTGGCTCCTCTCTCGGGAGGCAGCTCTGCTCTGGAGCGATCCCAACCGGCTCTGTCTGACTCCGGGGCTCCCAACCCGGCCAGCCTTGCCTGGGACGGTGCCGCAGCCACGAAGGCTTTGAGGTTGACACTTACTAGTATGAGCATTGCAACAGAAGCATCTTTTCTTTTTTCCCTGCCCCCTCCCAAGTCACAAACTCCAGAAACTTCCATTGAGGCAGACTTTGGGTCTAAGCTAGGGAAATTGGTGGAAGGAAGGAAGGAAGGAAGGAAGGAAGGAAGGAAGGAAGGAAGGAAGGAAGGAAGGAAGGGGAAGGGAAGGGGAGCTCCAGATTCTAATTACCATTGCTTTTCCACCACAGATGAGCCACTTTTCGAGGTAACTGGGGGTGGGAGGCTCAAGGTCCATGAGCACATGCAAAGGCAGCAGGGGAACGGGCCAGGTGCCCCCGTCACTGGGCGCCCTGTCCTTGTGCCTGGGAGTGGGAAGCTCAAGGTGGATTGTGTGTCTAACTACAGACCCTGTCTCTGCTCTGAGGGGCATTAGTTCCCAGAGTCCTCCTGCTTTTCCGAATAGAACGAACAGCAAACATGTAACTATTGTCTTTTATGTTATTTTTTTCTTCCTGTAGCTTTCCTAGTCTTGTCCCCCCCCCCCACTCAGTGTCTTATCTGACCACACCCAATGATGCTGGAGGGGAGGAATAATAATTCCCCTCTACCTCTAGGTCCTTGGCCAAAACCCTCCTATAATGAAAAGCCAGAGAAATGGAAGCAAAAAAAGATTTAATTACACACGAAAGTACGGCAGCCCCACAGAGACGAGACTAAGGCCATGACCGGAATAGGAAGCATTTGTACTTTTTAGACAGAGACAATAACTGTGCAAAGGGTTGGTGAGACCGATGGGCCTGAGCTGGGGCAGGAAAGTGGAAGTAACACAGTTTTCTCACCCAGTGTCTCAGCCCTCGGCTTCCTCTCTCTGGTGAGGATGGAGTCTGCCCTCCTGGTGTGGGGAGGGCACCTTCACCTGGGACGTCAGTCTCCTGCTTTCAGGGGGACAAAGGAGGCTCAGAGGTCCTTCTTGCACTGGCTGTTTCCCAACTACTTTTAATTCAAAATAATAGGCCATCGCGCCATCTTTTGGGGTGATGAATTCTGAACCCCTGCAGTGCTAAGTGCCGGATTTGAACAGAACGAGCAACCAACCCCAGGGCGGCTGGTGGTTGGGATATTGGCGGGCAGTTGGGAGAAACTGGCAGGTCCTCCCGGGGAGTGCCTGGAAGTGTCGGGGGGCCGGGGGGCTGCTGGAGGAAGCAGACCTCCCTCTTCCTTGTTGAATGTAGCAGGGGCTCTCAGGGGTGGGAACAGGCTCCTCCGGCTTCCCGCCACACGCTGGGGGACTTGAGAAAGGTTCTGTCCCATTGAGCAGTAACAGGTGGGGGGAGAATTTTAATATTTCTATTTACTCTGATTATCTCACGGCAGAGAAACGAATCCATACAGCAAACAACAGTAGTTCCCCCTCCACCTTATCCACGGCTTCAATTACCCACGGTCGACCTCAGTCTGAGAAATTTTAAATGGAAAGTTCTAGAAATAGCTCATAAATTTTCAACGGCACACCCTTTTGAGTAGCATGATGAAATCCCACCCCCACCCCGGGATGTGAGTCATCCCTTTGCCCACTGCATCCACTCTGGTTCTGGGCACTTTCCCCGTGAACATCGTTGCCACGAGCATTTTTGGCTGCACAGTTGTTCACCATATAACCAATTTTGGCCATGAGAAAAGATAAAATAGATAAGCTGCTTGACAGTTGTTTTTGTGTTTGGTTTCATTTCTCCATGGATGAATCAATCAACCACTGTCAAAAAGATAAAATAACCGGTTGACAGCTTGTTTGTTTGTTTGCTCGGTTTCATTTCTCCATTGATGAAGTTCCCACAGTTACCGCCATTTCTGTATTATATGTAAATCTCCGCCAGCCCACGCAATCGGCTGTACCGTTGAACAGTGACAAGAGGCGGCGATGGTCCCACGTAGCATTTCTTCCAGGTAGTGGTGATTCCCCCCAATAGTTGTTTTCTTAGTTTGCATTTTTATTTATTTGTTTAATCTTAGAGATTGGGAAAAGGAGGGAGAAAGAGAGGGAGAGAAACATCCATCTCCTCTGCACCCCTTCCAGAGACGGAACCCACAACCCAGGCAAGTGCCCTGCCCTGGAATCGAACCGGTGACCCTTCGCTTTGCGGGCTGATGCCCACCTGGGCCACACCTGTCAGGGCAGGAGATTTTTGTCTCTTCTGTCTCTGGCACTGACTGGCTGTGTGACGTTAGATCACTGGACCTTTTGGGTCTGTTTCTCATGTGTGACAGCAAATGTTCAGCCTCTACTCTGTGCACCAGGCGCTAGAGACTCTCTATCTGTTGTTAATTCACTTAGTTCTCGCCCTGCAAAGGATGTGATGTCTTTCTGGAAGTGTCCGTCGGTTCCAGTGTACCGCTGCACGATGGCTTTTTGTGACTCTGGGCATTCCAAAGAATCTTAGGTTTTTCTCTGGGCTCCAGAGGAACCAGAACCCGAGAGCCCCATTGCCGATGAGGGCCTTGTGTCCGAGCTTGGCCTCCTTGCAGAGAAAGGGAAGTCCAAAGGACTGGGCCACTAGGGAAAAGGGCACGCATGGCTGGGATGGGGGGAATGGACCCACCAGAGCCTGTCTGCTCCTTGAAAAATCTTTTTGGTGTCCTGGTACTGCAGGTTATTATCCTTTCCTGGCTGGGGGTTGTTAGAGATGCCCGGCCTCCCCCAGCCAGGGCGCTGTCGGAGAATTCTCAGCTTCTCTCCACCCATCCAAAGTCCAGCTGGAAATCCCAGCGGCTTATTTCTCATCCTGAGAAACCCCATCTTGCTAGTCAAGGGCAGCCCAGCAGGTGGCCTGGGCATTACTCCATCCCACTGGGTCAGGGGGCCCCAGCTGCACCAGTCCCCTCCCCAGGCTGGGGACAGGAGGAGTAAAGGGGAGGTCAGGAACCCTACAGGCAGAGCCCTGGGTTGGACCCTAGGCCTGTGTGTCTCACCATGCTGTCCCCACCTACCGGCCTGGGCCCCGCCTTCTCCAGAGGCCACAGTCCCGCCCTGCTGTGTGGGTGGGTGAGATTCAGCCTGTGGATATGCTCAAGTGGGTGTGTGGTCTTGGTGAATGTGACATTATGTGTCAGTTTACATAATTGTGTGTGTGTGGGGGGGTTGTGTCTTTGTGAAAGTGTGCATCTGTTTGTCTTTGGTCTCTGTGGCTGAGTGCGTGTGGAGTACGTGACTCTGTCGCCATGTCAATTTACACAATGGTGCTTGTGTGTGAACGTGTATTCAGTCACACGCGTACACATTCAGTGTGTGTCCGGCCTCTGGGGAGGAGGTCCATTGGGGGGTTGCTTCCTCCGGCCCTGATACCCTCCCTTTTACTTTTCATGATGCCCGGGCTGGTGGAACCCCAGCCCTATGGGTTCCCGGGTACTGGGGGTGTGGGATCCCCCATGACCCGGCCACCTGGTCTTCCTCTCAGGCTTCTGGCTGAGTTTTGCTCCTTGCCCTCCCTGCTAGGCTCTGGGCGACGTTGGGGCCGGCGGAGGCTCCTGGGGGCTTGGAAGGGCAGGTCTCGCCTTGGGCGCCTCACCCGAACACTGGAGCACGGTGGAGCTGCGCAGGGCAACTGGACCTCCAACTACTTTCTTCCACCCACGTCTGTTCCGCCCGAAGGGACCCTGCTGGTGTGGCTCTGAATCTCACGCTCCTCTCGCTCTCCACTGTGGCAAGGGTTTACATCCAGGGCTGTAACGCGAAAGCCCCTTTTGAGGGGACGTGGGACTCTGCAGGCAGGACTCCTGCGGGTCCGGTCCAAACCGCAGCAGTTCCCACCCTCTGCCGCTAGGAGGCGCCTCGCTCGTCCGCCAGCGGGCGTGTCTGCGTGTGCGTGTGCGTGTGCGCGAGGCTCCGTCCCCGGCCGCGGAGCCTCGGTGTCCTCACTTACAGCCCCAGGCAGCCCGAGACCCCGGTGGCAGCGGCGACGCCGGTGCAAATGCAGCGCGACCGCGTTAGCGCTCGGCGGTGGGCCAGCCCGCACGCAGCTCGCTGCAATGAAAAGATGCGTTAGTGAAGGTCCCGGGGAAACTGTTTATTTTCTAAACCCGACTTGTAAGGGGAACCCCGGTGGACAGGAAGGCCTGGAGGCTGGGAGGCAGCCCGCAGCCTGGATCTGAGCCCAGAGCCCGGAGGCCAGTCGCTCGCGTGACCCTGGCCCCGGATCGGTGACGGGGTCCAGGGCCCCGCCCTTTCTGCGATTCCCTGGGAACCCGGGAGCGGAAGCGGCTCGGCGGACGACCAGTCCTCGCTCCTTCTGCAAATGACACTTTATATCCTCCGGTTCCGAGGCGGGAGGGCGGCCAAGGGCAGCGTGCGCACGCCGGCCGGGGTCCCGCGGCGGCGCGGAGGCTCCGGGGTCCGGCGCGGCAGGTGCAGCCGGGGTCGGGGAGGATTTGCCTTCGCGCCGCTCCGCGCCCGCTGCGGCCGGCGCGCCTGCGCTTCGCCTGGCTGGGGCTGGGAGAATTTGGCGACGGTGCCCGCGCGGCGGCAGGTCCCGGCCCCGCCCGGGCCCCGGGGACGCCCCGCCCCCTGGCGCCGCCCGCGCCCGCTGATGTCCCGGCCCCGCCCCGGGCCGCGCCCCTCCGCCGAAGCCCCGCTAGCCGGCTCCGCGCCGCGGGCCTGCCCTCAGGCCCCCGCGGGCTCCGCGCCGCCGCCCCGAGACTCGCGTCCTCCCGCCGCTCCGGGGCCGTCCCGCCGTGTCCCCTGGGCAACCGTCTCCAGGGAGACCGGGCCCCGCCCCCGGCACCGACACCCGGTACGGAGCCCACCTGTGTGCGCGCCCGCGGGGTCTCAGTGCCCCCTCCCGCCGCACGCTCCGCCCCTCCCGGCGCGGGGCTTTGTCCGCCTGGGGCGGCCAGGGGTCCAGGGGCGTGGGCGCTGGGGAGGCGGGCGCGTTCCGGGGGCCGACCCGGCTCCTCCGGGGAGGCCGGGGCAGGGGGCCGCGCTCCGGTGTGGGCTGCTTCACGCGCTCCTCTCTCAGTCTCCTTGCATCCCTTTCCTGCCCCCGGGAGGGCCGGGAATGGGGGTGTCCCGCTGTCGCCCTTGATGGGATGAGCAGGGCCCTGAGCCGTTCAGGGCAAGCTGTTTACTTGTCAGGGACCCAGCAGTTGCTACGCGCGTCCTCCCCTCCCCCTGTCCCCGATTCGGGACGGAGCATCCTGCTCCCGGTCCATTCCTAGTGTCGCCTCCCAAGCTTTGCCCTTGAACCCGAAGGGCTAGAGGGCGGCAGACCCCGGTGCTGAGGTCCCCGCAAGCGTGAGAGCCGGAGCAGAAGACCCACCTTTCTCCCCGGGAAGATCCTCCTCCTTGGCCGCCCTCTTGTGAATTCAGTCCCGGCTCCTACTTCCTGACCTGAATTCCTGAGGACGGGATTCTTCCTCGCCTTCTCTAACTCTTCCCTCTCTCGGCTCCATCATGCCTGCTTTCTTTGTCTTTCCTCGACTTGAAAGTGCTTTCTCCACGATCGTGTCTCATTTTCCTCTGACTGAGCTGCTGGTTTTTGTTTGTTTGGGTTTTTTTTTTTTTTTTTTTTGGTCTCTTGTTAATTCCATTGATCATCAATGGAAGTTATTTCTTCCTCAGTTCTTGGCGCCGACCTCTCATTTCTCTGGTGGCAGTGCCTTGGGAAGCCCTTGCCATCGTCCCCTGGATGCGGGGTGAAGGGACCGTCCCCGCCCCCGTTCCTGGGCTGTTGCTGCAGGGTCCGTGGGGATGAATCCTTCCTGGAGCAGGCTGACAGCAGGAGGAGTTTCAGCTTGTCCTTGGGAACTGTATTCTTGGAACGGATGCCTTCTTCAGTGGCTTCCTAGCACTGGACTTTTTGTCTCCTGGAGAAACCTGAGTTTAGAAGCAGGAGGGGTTTCCTGCTTCTCAGGACCCCTCCCCAGACACGCCCAGTGGGCTCCAGACCAGAGACTCCCTGCGGTGGCGGTAGCTGTGCCCAGGGTTCTGGCTTAGGTGAAGGGGCTGGTCTTACTTCCTCTGATTTCCAGGAGTGGCCCACAGATGCCCTCCGTGGGCTGCCCCCTCCCCAAACTACCTTTTCATCTCCAGGGGCTGGGATGGATCTTCCTTTATGATGCAATTGGGGATCTTGAATGGGGTCCTCAATTTCAGGAACCTGCTTTTTGCAGCCATTGAATGGAACTTAAACCCGAGCTGGGCTCCAATCACTTACTTTGCTTTCAAATAAAAAACCAAACAAAACCAACAAACATCTCAGAAAATGCTCTGAGTCATCCGCATGTCTATACGTTCCTGCCTCGGGGCCTGGAAGCGCCCCTGCGGTTTGCTTCAGTGCCACCAAAGGGAGCTGGGCTGCTTTGCCACAGAGGGTGAACCGGGCCATCCGGCCGAATGTGATTGGTTTGCAAAAACAGCCTGGGTGAAAGAGTTGCTTTTAAGCTAAAGTTCTGTAAGAGAATGCACAGAAGGTTTCTGAGACTTTTTTTTCCTTTCTTTCTTTTTTTCCAGACAGATAAGGAGCTCTCAGAGTCAAGCAAGGGCGGAATGACGCTCAGTGATTCCAAAGCATCTTTAATCTGCCAGGTGGTGTGGCCTTTGCTGCTGGTCTTTCCTGGAACATTCCAGAGAGGTAGGCTGGGCAAAGGAAACCCGTGGGGTGCTGGGAGGAGAAGAGATGTCATTTGGTAGATAGGTGGAGATCTGAGTGTAGTCCCCTGCCCTCCCTGACCATTCAGCCAAAGGAGGACCTATCTGTAGGACTAGAGCCAGAAGAAAGAGAATGACCCAAATTTGTGCTGGGAGCCGATGAGCGGGAAGTGAACTAGACCTCAGCCAGCTTCCCACAGGAGGGACGCCTCTGCTTGGGAAAGGAAGGGCCGACTCTGCTCCAAGGAGCCCTGCGGCCCACTAGGAAGCTGCAACATTTGGTATTTAACTTGCTCTGGTTGTGGTGGCGTTGGGCTGGCCTAGTTGGGGAGAGAAAAAGTAAAACCTTCTCCCAAAGGAAGTGGGCTGAATATCGATAATTCAGTATCCTTGCCTCTCGAGGAGCCCTCACTGAGGACGTTCTGTTTCTACGGAAATTTGGCAGTCCCTGTATCAGGAAGAGAATGTTCCTTGGAGCTTCTAGAACATTAGCCTGGGAGATGAATGCAGCCCCTTCATTGTGCAAATGAAGAAACTGAGGCCAGAGACTGACGCTGGCTGGCCATCGGCTCAGCTCCCCTCTCTGGCCTCTGGTAGTACCTGGGTCTGGTTAGCAAGCCCCCGGGGCCGTAGGCCAGCAGCCCCCTTCACAAGCTCTATGGGCACATCTGTCTTCTGTGGGCACACAGCCCATTTCCTCCTTATCCACACCCTTGAATAGCCACCGTCAGTTCAGAATGGAAGAGGGTTGAGGTGATAGTGCAGGGTCATCCTGGGAGGCCACCCCACCCCATCAACCTCATTTTCTCTAGATCTTCCTTGGTACTTTCCAGACTTTTTTGTTACATGTGGATCTCTTCTAAGAGATCAAAATATTCAGCAGAATGCTGACCCATAAAGCAGGTAAAAGCAGACAGCCGTCATGGCACAAGCAGAGAGGCTGGGGTGATCGCCCTGCCCCAAGCCCCTCCCCCAGCCCCCCCCCCACCTCCCGCTGGATGCCTTGGGCCCTTCTGTGAGCCCAGGCCCTGGAGCAGAGGCCAGTCCTTGGCTCGTGTGGACCTGTCCTGTTGATTAGAGTTTCTTCTACACGTTTGTATACACCGTCTTGATTCTTGTTTCAGGAGATGTCTTTTAATGATCATTTTAACCCTCATGTGGTTGTATTTGTCAGAATACCTATTCACTGTTGAAATGTGCAAAATGGGAAAAGAAATTGCAAGTGTAACTTTCCCTTAACTCCACCCTCCAGCTGTTCTTTCCTTGTGGGAGTAGCGGGAATACCCTCCCACCCACCAGAGGGTCTTCTGTGTGTATCGTCTTTGGACACCTGATTCTCACGTATTGTTAAAGAGTATTACGGACTTCCACATAAATGTAACTGATTGAATGATATGTTTGCTTCTGCTCTGCTTCAAAAGCCCACTAAAATGAGAGTAAAGGGGTAGATCCTTAAGAAAATGGAAAGGATGAGAGGAGGAGGAGTATGAGCAAGAAATGTTGAATGATAGAAAACAGGTGGGGGAGAAAGAAGCCAAGCAGGGCACTGAGTGTCCCACGTTATGGGGAAAGCAAGCTGATATGTCCACAGGACTGCCCCCCCGGCCCCAGCACGAGAATTAGGGGCTACCAAGGACCTTGACCATGTTGGGGTGTCTTGACCATGTTGGGGTAAAGGGTGGCGGGAAGTGGGAAGACTGGTCAAAAGTGTGTGTTAGAACGACAGACCCTTGCTGAGTCCTTGGAGCCAGGCGGCTCCTGGCTGCACCCCAGCAGAAGACTCTGGGTTTTCTGCAGGTGCCTTGGACCAGAGCTGCCCAAGACCAGCCCGGGGCAGGGGATGCTGGCAGGAGGCACTAGACTGAGGACAGGGGGACCCAGTGCTAGCTGGTATACTGAGCAGAGGCACCCTTTCCTTGGGGGTGCCCAGAGCGTGGCAGCCTGAATTATTACCCCTACCCTCCAGGCCAGGGCTTGACCTTCTTTCTGAGAAAATTGACCTCATGAGAAAAATGACCCTTGGATGCTCACATTAATTGAGGGGTACCCTGTGGAAAAGCTATATTGCTACTTTGTCACTTCACAGTGACACCTGTTAGCAGCGAGCCCTGCCTGCACCCAGACAGCGTTGGGTGCCTGGCGTGTCAGTTTACGTGGGCAGTGGCAGATCGGCACACGGGATGGAGGCCTCAGCCAGGACTGAGAGAGACCCAAACAGCAGGAAAGAGGGGCCAAAGTCATCAAGCTGGTTTGGTTGTTTTTAAAAAAGAAATATTCATAAAACAGGAATAAGCTCTTAGATATAAAACTGTGATGTTAATAGTAAAAATTTCAAGAGGATAGAGCTGGAAGATTGAAAAATAAATCTCTAGAAAATATAAGAAAATTGGAGAATCACTTTGGGAGGCCCAATATCCATCTCATAGGAGCTCAAGAAAAAGGAGGGGTGGAGACCTGGAGGAGGGGAAGTTATCAAAGCAACTCCAAGAGAAAATCCTGGAACAGAAGGGGTCCCTGCAGGAGGTGCCTCCGAGTGGTGCTCAGCACAATGAGTAATAAAAGAAACACCACGGAAAAGAATGAGATGTACTACGGGACATCATCATGAACTTTCAACCCTCTGGAGATAGAGAAAAGTTACAAAGAGACCTCATACGGGAGATCGGAGAACAGGACGCACCGGACCCTGTGAAAGCGGTGCCGGAGGCCGCAGGACGACAGAGCCACTCTCAAATTTCCACCCGAAGTCAGTTCCCAACCCAGAATTCTGTAAGGGTCATTCAGGCAAAGTTACAGCATAAAGATATTTTTTAGACATGAATTTTCCAGACCAACCCTCCTTTCTTTGTATTCCTTTTCAGGGAAGATACTGGGAGGGTGTGCTCCGCTAAAATGAGAAAGTAACCCAAGAAAGAGGAACGAGCAGTACAGTGTGCACTTGTCCCTGGTTCTCATTTGGCTCAGCTGCCAAACGGCTCTCTGTATTTCAGCCGGTACTTTACTTCGAGTCTTGGGAGTGGGGAGAGAAAAGAAACACACACCTACTGTGCCAGAGGGACTGAAAAGTACTCACTTCCGAGTCGGTAGCTGGGACCTGTGACCTGGGCTTTGTCTGTGAGATGCAGTGATGTCATGTTTTTGACAGAGAAGAGAGAGGTGATGATGGACTATACCCCTGCAGCAGTGACGGGCTGCAAGGTCAAGTCCTCGATGCAGAAGCAGCAGAGGTATGAACCGATGCCCAGTACCAAGTGGCGGTAGAAGCTGTCTCACCATCAGATGTGTGGAGTCCACATAGTGGACCACAGTTACGTGTCCTTTCTTATCCAACTTTCTGTTTTTCCCGGACTTGACTGTTGCCTCAGCCTTTTATTTGCTTTGTAATCACTCGTCCTTCCTCAAACTCTCCAACGGAACTACTAATCCTTCCTCAAACTCTCCAACGGACCTGTGAACACCTCACAGTGCAGCAAATGTCATACTTGGTCAGCTCCTTCCTGCTTAACCAGTGAGAGGTGGCCTCTTTATTCGCAGCCAAGCACACTGACTGGTGGAGAGATGGTGGAAGGAAAGATGGCAGAGGGAGGTCCCAATACTGTAGCCACGTGGCTGGTTTGAGAGCAGGCAGCCCCACTTGGGGGAGGATGATCGCGGGCCCTGGGGGAGCAGCTTCAAGGAGAAAAATGGAGCTGGCAGGTTATCTGCTGTACCTGCCGCATCCGGAGGAGTTGTGTTGGAGAGTTTGGGGAGGAATTACACATTCAGACACAGAAAACAAGAAAATAAAAAGTGAGGCAACTATTAACTACAGGAATAATAGAAAGTCAAACAAGAAAAGAAAGAAAATCCCAATATACTATGTGGCCTAGCTTTGAACGATATTTACATAGCCATAATAATGTAAGGGCTGATGTTTGATGAACGAACAACGTTTCCATGGCTGCATTCAGAAGCTGGGGGAGGGGATGTGCGTGCAGACATCAGGAAGGCCCTGGCCTGCCTCCTAAGGTAAGAAGTTCAAAGCTGAAAATCCAGAAATATCAGCATCCACCTATAATTTAGAAACGTAGAGATAAATACCCAAAGAACAACTAAAGTTGAAGGTAGTAGTATATTTGCCTGTGGGGGTCAGGAGACTTTTTTTCGCTGCTAGCATTTTAGTTTTAAGTAATTTTAAAAGTCAACCTGGTTGAATAACTTTTATAGATAGTAAAGCTTAAAAGTCCTTATCGTGGCACCCGTGGGCACCCGTGGTGCCGCTGTTTCTGTGTCCTCCGTACTTCCCGAAGTGCACGGCCCACAGGCATGTTGCCGTGACAATGTATGTGCGTGTCGGTGACGCTCCACGAGGGAGTGTTTGCAGTGCCGCACAGTGCATACGGGTGTCCGTGTAGTGACCGCGTTCGCTCTTTAAGTTAACGTGTGGCCAACCCTGGCCGGTGCGGCTCAGTGGGTCAGAGCATCCCCTCATGACCGAAGGGTTGTGGGTTCCATCCCCTACCCAGGCACTGGATTGATGTTTCTCTCTCTCCCTTCCTCTCTCTCTAAAAGCAACGGGAGAAAAAAGGCCCTTGAGTGGCAGTTAATCTGAGCTCATCGACTCAGTTGTCAACTCAGCCGTTTCCTCGTTGCTTTAGGTGTGTCAGTTTCACAAACAATACTGCAATGACTGTCTTGGTGTATGTAGCTGTTCTTTAAACATTTTGAGTAGCTTCTTTATGACTACTCCTTATTGTCCAAATTACCAGACGTGAGACAATGGGTTTCGCTACTGATTTTGGTGTGTCGTGCCGGGGGCTCCACTCAGGTGGGTCACAAACTGAATGTCGGAGGGGAGCTCAGGGACAGACGTTTGGGCAGGGTGGTCGGCCCACTGTTCCCAAGAGCAGCTGCAGTCAGAAATTCCCCCACCACGACCGCCACCCCTTGGTGCCCCCGCCACTGGAGATCCCTTTTCCTTTTTTAATATTCAAACTAAAGTTTACTGTCCTATTGAAAACTGTGGCCTCGAGAGACACATTTAAAGTGGGGGAGAGTAAAAATTTTGAAAAGGAGAAAGAAATTTGAAAAGCCAGCAGGAAGGCAGACGTGGGTAGACGGGAGACCGAGGGGCCAAGGCAGCGGATGGCTCCGGCTCCGGCTCTGGCTCCGGCTCCGGCTCTGGCTCCGGCTCTGGCTCCGGCTCTCTGTTGTGTTCTCCCCCTTCGCTCCCCCCCACCAACCCTTCTTCTGTCCTGCAGGAGCAGGAGGCTTGGTGTCCAGCCCTCCCGACAAGTCCTTCCAGCCTAGTCCTGGGCTTGGTCTCTGAAATGTCCTACCTGCCTGGCCCGGCTTCTGGACAGTCCCTTCCCATTCCTTTTTTGGACACATGGCCCCACCCGCAACTGACCACCACCGACCAGTTGCTTTGTGTTAGAGGACGGCAGAGGGGCGGCTGTGCTGGGTTTATTTGTGAGGCCTCCCCGGCACTGCGGCTCACAGATGTGGTGGAGAGAGCTTTCTGCCCTGAGGACCGCGAGGGCCACCAGATAGGCAGGAAGCTGTCGGTCAGGCCTCTGGGAGAGCCACACTGCAGTGGGTCCCATGGACACTTTCATGTTTGGGGAGAAGAGCACATCTGTCCTAGTGCTCTACCTGCTAGGGACCCCATTCACTCCTCCTTCTGGTTTGTAGCATCAGTTCTTCGTCAGGGAGGTCCTTGAGGACAGGAGAGTTCAAGGCCCGAGGTCTGGGGTGCCTGGTCCTTAGTGGAAGCGAGGACTGGGGCATTTGGGGGCCTGGGGGGCCCCTGCGCGTCCCCCAGTGATCTGGCCTTACCTGGGGCCCTGGCCGAGAGCCTTTCCTGCTTCCGTTCCTGCCGCCCTCCCTTCCATTTTGCGCACAGCAGCGGGAGCGTCTTCTGTGTCAAGTTTATGGTCAGGCTGTGTCCACCTCCTGTTAACACACTCCGAGGAATTCCCACCACAGTGACAGCAATACCTGCCCCTCCCTGTGACCTCCTCACTGTCCCCCCACCCCCAGTCACCTCCCCTGCGGCATCCTGATTCCGCTTCCCTGGTCTCAGGGCCTTAGCCCTTCGCACTCCCGCTGCCTGGAACCCTGTCAGGATCTTTCTCCTCACGGGGGCCTTGGCTCCCGTGTGATCTCCCCTGTGGCCCTTGTGTGACGGGGTGGGGGGCCCTCCCTGCCAGCTTGCTGTTCTCACACCCCAGCCCTTTCACTCTCCCAAATCTCCCAGTGTGTTCATCGTCCTTTTCCGCTTTCTGAAAACCCCTGTTGGACTCGAAACTTCATGACAGCAAGGATGGGGCCAGCCCCTTTCCTGATGCTCAGGTCAGTGTGTGCTGAGTGGAGGGATGAGCGAATGACCAGGACTCGGGGCCTGCAGCCTTGTGGGGCAAGCAGGGGCCCCTTCACGTTCTTTCTCCCCAGGGTCTCAAGGGGGTTGCAGGGTCTCTGGGCTTTTCCTGGCAGCCAGAGCAGGGGGCTGGTTTCTAGAATGCTCCTTGGGGGTGCAGGTGCAGGAGCCCCGCTGGGAGGTGGGCGCTCTGGCAAACCACCTTCGACTCTGTTTCTGAAGCGGTCACTTTGGATTCTGTTCCCATGTAAGCTGGGCCATCGGGGGAGGGTCCCGTTCGTTCTCCGTGGGAGGCAGCCCGGGACTCAGAGCACTTGGTTAGAAGGACTTTTTGAGGCTGAGAAGTACCTGAAAATAAATCCAGGTCAGGAGGCCCAATACAGCACCGTGGTCCCTGTCCCTTGTCACGGTGGCTGTGGTCTTGTGTCCTCCCAGCTTGTGCGGATGGTACATACTTGGACTATGTGTATGGCCCCCTTCTAGAAGTTTCTGAGGCTCTTTCTCTTGGGCTTTTGGAGTTGTCACTTTCAGGTGTTGGGCAGACGTATTGTCTCAGGGCCAGTGAGCGTCTCTCTACAGACATTCGTAGGAATGATGGAGGGGGGCAGCGGGGACGGGGGGAGCTTTACATCCTGGCTCTGGAGTAACTTCTGGAGGCATGTGGCAGGATTTGCCGAGGGCGTCCTCAGAAATCAACAGCACACACTTCCCCTTTCCCTGCCGCCTATCCCCTGCTCAGAGCCTGCTGAGGGTGTGACTCATGTGTTCCCTTGGGAAGCTGTTCCCCAGGACATGTGACTGGAGCACCAGAAACCTGTCTCTGCATTGACAAAGGCTGGCCAGCAGCTCTCAGTGCCGGTATCAGCCACATTTGCCTCGGGACTCAGGAGACCCAGCGCAGAGCCCCAGGCCTGCAGAGTTTCCAAAGGAATGAAAAGAATTGTTTTAGCAGTTCTGAGCTTTGGACAAGCCACCAGCCAGCAGGTCTGCCAGCCCGGGGGACTGCAGATGGGCTGCAGCCCCGTCCCCAGTCTGGGGGGAGTGCCTGTGACTCGGGGCTACCGCGTCCTTCTCAGAAATACACCCAGGCCCCTGGGGCTGCCGGTCGGGAGGGCTTCTACCCTCAGGAGGCTTCTGCTGAGAGATTTGGAAGAACTGGCAGGCTGCTCAGGATTCAGGTCAGGTCCCTCAGATGCTCTCAGCTGGAGAACCTGGGCTTCAGCCTCGGGCCCAGGAAGGTGCATCTAACTGAGAAGGCTTTCGCAGAGATGGCGGCTCCCATGACGGACACCCACAGCGGCACTTCTCAGCTCTCACACGGCTGTTTCTGTGCGTCGTGCTGGCCAGAAGTGGAAGGTGAAAGGAACTGGGCGCCTTCCCGTCCAGTTTCCTTCTGATATTTTATTAATGGTTCAGGTGCGGACAGACGACCTCTGCGTCTAGATTCTGGATGACTCGGAACAAGGAAGGGTTGGTCACGGTTCACCTTTGCTGGATCCCCAGCACCTTGGGGGTGGTCCTGGCCTTTTCTTGCCCTCTGTGACAAGGCCGTCTCATCTGTCCCCATGGATCCACATCTGTGTGTCACCTGCTGACCCCAAATTATGTCTCTGTGACCCCAAGGACCTCTCCCCTGAGCTCCAAACCGGGGGGGACCTTACCCTGGGCTGTCTTCACCGGGATGCTCAGTAAGCAGCTCAGGTTTAGTATGTCCAAAACGCGGCTCTCGCTGTTTTATTGCCTCCAAAATCTGTCTCTCCCTTATACTTTCCCCACTTCAGGAACTTTCCACCACTCACACAATCTCCCAGGCCCAGACCTGGCTGTCACCGTTTCCTTCTCCTCACTGTCCCCTCTCTGATCCACCCAAGCTCCTAAGTGTACCTTGACTCTCCTCTCTGGTTCTGATGCTGCCACTCCAGGGTGGCCTGTACCTCCCCGCCCCGTGACACTTCATGCGGCCTCTCCCCCACCCACGCAGCCTGCAGCATGGGTTCAGACACAAACCAGGTCCCGTGACTCCCCACCTAAAACTTACCTCCAGGGCTGCCCTTCGCCGTGACAGTGGAACATGGCATCTGCCCTGTTCTGAAGGCCCTGCAGGACTTGGCCCCTGCTGACCTCTTCAAGCCGTCTCATCCACACCCTCCCATCCCCGTCCCCACCCTGTGGTCTTGGAGTGGCCCCTCTGTCACGTCACTGTGTGATCACCCTTCCCTCCCATGTCCCTGTGTGTGTCTCCTCTCCCAAGAGTGATTCCTGCCGCTTAATAAATACCAGTTGAATAAACTAATACATCTCAGATGCGAGATATGTATAAAACATCCAATCCAGTAATGCGGGACTGGCGATCATTTCGGGAGGCGGAATTAGCAAGAGTAAAACATGCCATGTGCCTCCAGAAGTTTCTTCAGATCCAGGAACTGTGTTTCCACACAGGCTGGGAGAACCCGGCTTACTCTGAGCAGTGTCGGGAGGGTTGGCAGCCAGTGAGCCAGTGATACGGCCCCCAGAAAACTTTCTGGGGGTGCAGTGGGGGAGCCTGATATCCTTTTGGGCTGAGCAAATGGGAGCTTGGTGCCCAGAACATTCTTCTGCAGCTGGCCGACCAGACCCCATCTGGAGCATCCTGTTAGCTCGGAGTTCTGGACTTTGGCAAGAAGAGTGTGAAAACCCTGTTGTGGGGAGAACAGTCAGAGGTCCCAGGGCCACCATCCAGCAGAGAGCCATCAGATGACAACCTGTGTGTCTCAAGGGCAGCACAAAGGACAGGGGTGACTCCTGGAGGCAGGTCAATGGCCAAGGAAAGAACTTTCTAAACACTAGAAGCTTCCCAAAGTGGAATGTGTTGTTGCATTAATGGAAATAGATCATTCCAGCGATAAGTGACAAAAAAACAACTCAAACTGCTCTAAGTTAAAAAGGAGAAGAAGCAGGGAGCATTTATTGGCTGATAAAACTGACAAGTCCAGAGATAGAGCCTAGCTTCAGGTGTGGCTGTGTCCAGGGACTCAAAGACTGTCCTCAGGGCCCACTTGTACTCTGCGCTGAACTCTGCTTCCCATTCTGTTGCTCTCTTTTCAGGTCCCGCCCCATAAGGGCAGCTGATGGTCACAGGGTCTCTAAGTTGTTAGTCTATGTTTTCTGCTACCCCAAGAGGAAGTCCAGATGTCAAAACCCATTGTACTGATTTGACATTCACATGCACATCCTGGAATATGTAAAGATGACACACGATGATTGGCTGGGCCTAAGTGCCACTCCCACTTATAGTCCAATCCCCATGCAGGGGTGGGGGGGTGGGGGAATTAAGGGCTCTGATTGGCTGGGCCTGGGTCTCAGGCCAGGACTGAAGTCAACTGAACCACTTGGGCTGAGGATCTGTGGAGTTGGTGAAAAGTCCCCAGCTTCCAGATCAAGAAAGCTGCAATTCCCAGGTCCCAGAAGCCCCTCAAGCCCCTTTCCTCCGGGGTAACTGCTCTCCCCTAGGGGTTAGCCCTATCTCTTCCGCTAGCGTAGATTTAGTCCTGCCCGAGCCTGTTCTCCGTGTAATTGAAATCAAGAGCACATATTCTTCTGCGCCTGACTTCTGCACTCAGCTTTGTGTTTGTGAGATTCATTTATAGTGGTGGGTGTATTTGTAGATCATTCTTATTGCTCTATAATGTTCCATTGGGAGCGGATACAATTTATTGTTCCATTTGTCTGCTGATGTGCATTTGGGATGCTTCCAGTGTAGGCTGTGATGAGTAGAGGTCCTGCAGACACACTTGGACTTGATTTTGGTACCCATTCTCGTATGTCTGTTAGGTGTATCCCCAGGAGGGAATTGCAGGGTCATAGGGCATAGCTGATACTGGCAAACAGCTCCCCAAAGTGGTTGTGCCAGTTTGCATTCTTGGAGCAGTTCCAAAGCCCCCAGATTAGTTGGCCTCGGGGCCTTCACACACTGCAGAGCAACAAGTCTGGACTTCATGGGCAGTTGGGGGCTTGTTAGCGGCTGCACCCCGGGTCCTGGGCCCCCAGAGAGGGAAGGAGTTCCCACTTTCTCCTGGCCTGTGTCTGCATGTGGTTCTGGGCTGCTCACACTGTCCCGAGTCTCTTCCCCTTTTAGGAACAAGTTTCTTACGTCCAAGTGCTTCCCTGCACTTCAGACGGATGCCAGTGGTCGAAGGCTGCATTTCCATGGCGCTGAGGGGCAGGGGAGTGAGGGGTGCTCCTGACTTCTCGAGCTCAGCCAGAGCACAGGCAGGATTGTACGTGGGTTCTCTGGGGTTCCCGACAAGCCCCAACATTTCGAATCAAAAGAAAGCCTTTGGCCTGGCCATTCTGAGAAAGAGGAACCCGAAGTAGGATGTGGTTTTACAATCAGAGGACGGGGATCTCGCCGGCGGTGTCAGGGTGGTGGCGGGTGGTGTGCACACCAGGCGGCTCCCGGCAGCTCTACGCGCAGCCCAGGGCGAGGTGTGGCCCATCTGACACTGGGGTCTCTGTCCCCACTCAGCAGTTCCTTTCAACTGGTTTTAAAAGTCATTTAAATGCAGAAGGATGTGAGGAAAGTATTTTAGGTTAGGGAAGTATTTTTCTAAAGGATAAAAATCATCCATGGCTGATGTGGCTCGGTTGGTTGGAACATCACCTCATAGACCAAAAGGTTGTGGGTTCAATTCCCAGTAAGGGCACATTCTCGGGTTGCGAGTTCGATCCCTGGTTGGGACGCATATGAGAAGGCCACCAATCAACATTTCTCCCTCACATATGTTTCTCTCTCTCTCTCCCTTCCTATCCTTCCTCTTCCTCTTCCTCTTTCTCTAAAAGCAATGAAAACATGTCCTTGGGTGAGGATTTTTAAAAAAGTAAAAACCATAAAACAAAGGAAAATGGTGATGAATTTGCTACATCAACAGTAAAAACTTCTACTCATCAAGAAAAAAACCACTGTCAACAAGTGAAAAGCTGACTGGAACTAGGAGACATTTCCAACTCACTTATTCAACAAAATAATTCAGTCTAGAGTATACAAAGTAACTCTACAAGCTAATAAGAAAAGAACAAATAACTCCACAGAAAAATAAGCAAAGTTTATAAGCAGGCTCTTTGGAGAAGACAAACCTTTTATGGAAAAGCAGGGAAATCCCAATTAAAATAACAAGAACACTGGATGGCTGTCCAGTTGGTGTAAACAAGTGAGTCTGACAATTCCAAGTGTTGGCAAGAGAGGAGTAAGGGCTGCTATTGCTAATGGGCGCCACCACTTTACTTTGGTAAAGTTGATGTTCTGGTTGCACCTGCAATACAGTTCTACCTCTGACCTGACAGTGCCACCCAAGTGTGGCTGCACTCCACCCCCAGTGGCCGCCAGCCAGCAGCCAGCCACGTCTCGCTCAGGACCACCTAACTTGGGAGTGGAGGACTAAGGAATGGAACCTTTAAACATTTTGTTTAAATGTAATTCACTTACATGTAAGAATTGAATTCATTTATTTGAAAACTTTTGGAAATATATTTGGGACAACTTGCGTCTCTTTTTCACCTGGCAATTATATGAAATCCACTGAGAGATGAAAATCTATTGTCTGAATTGCGGAATACACACAAGACTTCAAAATAGCAGCAGAAAAAAGAATGGAAAATATCTCCTTAATAATTTTTCTATATTGATAACATCAAAATGACTGTATTTTGGATATAGTAGGTTAAATCCCATATGTTAATTTTGTCTGTGTCTTTTTTAAAATGTGGTTGCTGGTAACTTTGACATTCTACACGAGGTCCATATTCTGTTTCTCCTGAAGAACGCTCACCCGGACTCTCATTTGCACACAAGGAGATGTGAGCAAGAATATACATTGTAGCACTGTGTGTAATAACCAAACAGAGTAGAAACGGGCCTTGAGGTTCATCAACAAGGGGTAAATTAACTGGTTTATTCCCACAGTGAAATACCACAACAGTTAAAGTGAATGGACTAGAGATACACGTGTCAAAATGGATAAATGTAAAGGATGTAAGCAAGTTGCAGAAGGCTCACGATTCGTACAAAGTTTTAAAGCTGCAAAAATATTAGGAATTGTTTGTGGATACATATTAGTAGCATACAAGTATAAAGACATCCGTGGCGCCCTGGCCAGGGTGCTCAGTGGGTTGGAGCATTGTCCTTTGCACCGAAAGGTGGCAGGTAAGCTAGAAGGTCGCAGCTTTGGTAACTGGTCAAGGCATATACGTAGGTTGGGGGTTTGATCCCCGGTTGGGGTGCCTGCAGGAGGGAACCGATTGATGTTTCTCGCCTCAGCGTTTCTCTCTCTCTTTCAAATCAAAAAGCATATCCTTGGGTAAGGATGAAAAAAAATCAGTGGATATTATAAACAACCGGAATGCAGGTGGTGGTAACCTGAAGTTGGGGTGGATAGACACTGGGGGACCTTTAATTGTGTCTGTAACACTTTGTTACTGGGGAGTGGCTAAGACTGGGGGGGGACGGGGGGGAGGTTGGTATGACTGAGATGTTTCAACAAATTGTTTGACGGCCCAAAGCCAATTTTAGGCCACCTGGGTTTCGGGTTAGAAAGTTTCAGAGCACTATAGTCTTGGGTCCTTCTCCAGTCTTGGGGTGTCTGAGCAGGACCTGCCGTTTGGCTCCTTTGCCAGTTGGTGGCCATGGCAGAGGTCTCCCATGTGTGTGTGTGCCTGAGAGGAAGTGACCTGGAATGGATCTGTTGGTGTCTTGAACTTGGGCCACTGCTGTGGGGGACGCAAAGTAACTAACCATTTGTGATGACAGGCCACTCGGCCGAGCCAGTGACCTGGGGCAGTAGGAACCGCAAGCTACCCCAGGCAGGACAAAGGTCCTGACACCCTGTTTCCAAAGGGTCCTTTCAAGGAACTCATGCCACACACCTGCGGTGGCTCATTTTGCCTTCACTTCCTTTTCAGGACAACCGGTGTCCGAGAAGTGAAAAAGCAGGATGCCCCCGGGGGTGGACTGCCCCATGGAATTCTGGACCAGCGAGGAGAATCAGAACGTGGCGGTGGACTTCCTGCTCCCCACGGGGGTCTATCTGAACTTCTCCGTGTCCCGAAATGCCAACCTCAGCACCATCAAGAAGGTATGATCTTGACCTTAAAACTAGTCCTTAGAGCTTGGAACTTGGAAAGACAGACACTCACTCGCCCGCCTCGTTTCTCAGATTTGAGAGTCCCAGATATGAATTTTTAGTGCTATCAGTAATATCCAAGAATTAATGAAAAACTTGCGGTTAGACCTGGCTGGCATGGCTCAGTTGGTTGGATGTCATCCTGCAAACCAAGAGGTCACTGGTTTGATCCCCAGTTGGGGCACATGCCTGGGCTGTAGGTTCTGTGCTTGGCTCCCCAAAGGGGCACTTACAGAAGGCAGAAGGTGACCAACCTATGTTTCTCTCTCACTTCGACGTTTCTCTTTCTTGCTCTTCTCTCCTCTCTAAAATGCAATGAAAAAAATTAAAAAACAAACAAACGAAAACCCTCGTAGTCAGAGTCTGCCCAGCATTTCCCAGTTTGGCTTTCCCGTATGGCGCCTGTACCCCAGGTGTAAGCTCAGGGTGGGGTCCCCTGTGGCCTTCCATTCTCGTCGTGAGCACACCCCATCCGTGTCACCGAAGAATTTTGCCGGTTTTCTGTCTTTAGAGCTGTTGCCCTGGTAGACGTCTTTGGAAATCGTTTTTGGTTTTGTATGTCATGAATGTTGGTTCGTGATGCAGTCTTTCCTGTAAGGCAGCCGGGCTCCAGGGACTAGACAAAGGCACGCACAGTAACTCTGCTCTTCCTCAGCTTTTATCGGATGCAGGTTCACTCAGAGTAGAACATCGACACACATTAATGTCCTGCTCATACTCTAACAATCTAAGGGAAACATCACACACACATAGCAATCGATGAGGGCAGCAAACCCGAGTCCCAGAGTCTCAGTCTTCAGGTCCGGGAGACAGCACAGTGGGCAAGGGAGCTGTCAGTGTCTTGCAAGGAAGGATCTCTGGAGCTGGGTGGGCAGCGGGCAGATGAGGTCTCAGTCCAGCAGGGCAAAGCCTCTGGCAGCCAATGCCAGGGGAGACCAGTGGTCTGGAATGTGCCTCAGTTATACCTTGAGAGCGTGGACTCCACCCTTCTGGGCCTTTTCAGTAAACGTCTTGGCCCCCTAGATGCCAAGCCTGCCATGTCCCCAGGAGCCTGTGCATGGGTGGTCCCACTCAGCGGACACAGCTGTGCCGACCACGTGGGCGGGGACCTTAGGTGCGTCTCCTTGCCAGAGGTGTCTGCTGTGACTTAGGTGTTTTACCTCTTGCACCAAAGTGTCCTGGCTGACTGACGTGCATTTTAGTTGGCCTGAGTGACCCCACTGGGTTTCATGGACTCGATGCCATCTTGTTGGGACCAATTTCATTTTATGGGTCCTGCCTTCCACGCTGTTGAATAATTTCCCGGGTAAATGACTGAGTCAAAAGATTAGACATGTGGAGGGTATGTGGTCATGACCGGCTCGTTCCACTTGCAGTGTGTGAAATTTAGTGGGTCGTGCCACAACGCGAGGCCTTAGCTCCAAATTTTAAAAGCTCTACTTAGGAAAAAGAGAGAAACAATGGACCTTCCATGAGTTTTTGTGGGGTTTTTTAGCTTCCCTTCCTGGGAGACTTCTGTAAAAATTACATCTTTTTTTTTTCTATTTCAAAAATAATATGGACACATTGGGATTTAGCGACCGAAGAACAAGCAGAAGAAACAGTGACCGGTGACCCGGCTATGTCGGGGACCTCGGTCCGTGCGTGACTGTCTCGTTTTCTGTTTTCTACACAGTGTAGTATTTTTCGTGGGATAAATTCCGTGTATGAGCTTTTATGTCCTTTTATTTCATGGTTAACACGATGACATCTTTTTCATGTTGTTAGCTTAGGTAAATAGCATTTTGAGATTAACCTTATCTTTCTGGGTACAGAGCTGTACACCCCAGTTGCGCGGGTTCAGACACGGCACACACTTCAAACGCGTGGGTCCCAGCAGTCTCCCCTCCCAGCCCAGTTTTCCTGCGGTTTCTTCATGTATTATTTATGCAGCCAGAGAGTCAGTATTCTAGGTTTTGCCCGTTGTTGCAACTACTGACTGACTCTGCCGTGTGCGGCAAAGGCTTTCTTAGACGGTATGTAAATGGGGGCATGGCTGTCTTCCAGTAACCTGGTGTTTTGCCGAACCCTGATCAATGTAATTAGTATGTTTATTATTGCTGATTTAGGAAATGGGTCGGAATTGCCTCTGCTGTTGTACAGCTCCAGCTGTTTTCCTCTCACTGATGTGTCCTGGAGCGCTCTGTGGCTAGACCCCGGTCCCGCCCCTGCGTGAGCTGTTTGCGCTGTGGGCCATGGCTGCCCCGTGTGAAAACTCAGGCTGTTCTTTCCCTGTGGTCCTCCCCGGGACTGGCAGTGGACACCACTGCACGAAAGCTGGCCTGTTGGGTGGCTCTCCAGTGAGTGACCCTTGGAGGTACCACACCTGGGTGGCACACAGCCCGTGGGTGGCTTCATGGCCCCCTCAGTGAGTGAGACGTTTCTGAACTGGCTGCAGCATTCACCAGTTGGGGTGATGAGCCCCGGGACCATCAGCTAGAGGTACCTGAGGGTCATGTCCGGCTGGCTACCTCTCAGAATGAATAATCTTCAGGGGAGACTGGGACTCAGCTCCAGGTGTGGGGGCATACCTGGTACCCTTCACAGCAGGGCGGTGACGGACATCCCCGGTGCCCGCATGGTCAGAGCCCCAGGGGTCTGGAGCAGGCGGTGGTCTTGGCATCTTGCCATTATTGCCTTCCTGTAGAGGTCGTGCAGGGTGAGACACCCAGACCGAGGCCCTGCCCGGGCTGCAGGGGCTGACCGGTGGCTGTCTTCTCAGGCGCTGTGGCACCGCGCCCAGTATGAGCCGCTCTTCCACATGCTCAGCGGCCCCGAGGCCTACGTGTTTACCTGCGTCAACCAGACCGCGGAGCAGCAGGAGCTGGAGGACGAGCAGCGGCGGCTCTGTGATATCCAGCCCTTCCTGCCGGTCCTGCGCCTGGTGGCCCGAGAGGGCGACAGGGTGAAGAAACTCATCAACTCGCAGATCAGCCTCCTCATTGGCAAAGGTACCCAGCCGGAGAGGGCCGTGTGCTCCAGGATGCCCTGTCCCCCTGGGGCCCAGCCCCCAACCCCCAGGCTGACCCAGCTCCTCCCTGCCTCTCAGGCCTGCACGAGTTTGACTCCTTGTGCGACCCGGAAGTGAATGACTTTCGAGCCAAGATGCGCCAGTTCTGCGAGGAGGCGGCCGCCCGGCGGCAGCAGCTGGGCTGGGAGGCCTGGTTGCAGTACTGCTTCCCCCTGCAGCTGGAGCCATCGGCTCGGACCTGGGGGGCAGGCACCCTGCGGGTCCCCAACCGGGCCCTCCTGGTCAACGTCAAGTTCGAGGGCAGTGAGGTGAGCCACGGCTCCTGCTGGCGCTATAGGTCCATGGGGGATGCTGCCCCTGCGAAACCCCCCAGTCACCCTGCAGTCCCCCAAATTCACTCTCTATCCTGTAGCATCAGATGGCATTTGTGGGATATCCATGCATCCCTGGGCTCAGCCAAACATCGCCCCCAGGCAAGCTCAGTGAGGCAGAAAAGTGGCCTCACTTTTGGTCATTGGTCTTTCTGTTCATTCACCAAATGTACCCTGGGCGTTGCCCTGTGCCTACATCGGATCCTGGCCTCCTGGAAGTCCCATTTGAGGGGCAGGACAGGCCTAATACTGCAAATAGGCCACCCCACCCCTGTGCCCAGGGACCCCGTGGTCCCTTCACAGGGCGGAGGCCTGACCCTCCCTCCTCCCCCTAGGAAAGCTTCACCTTCCAGGTGTCTACCAAGGACGTGCCCTTGGCCCTGATGGCCTGTGCCCTCCGGAAGAAGGCCACGGTGTTCCGGCAGCCGCTGGTGGAGCAGCCCGAGGACTACACCCTGCAGGTGAACGGGAAGCATGAGTACCTGTACGGCAGCTACCCCCTCTGCCAGTTCCAGGTGAGGGCTGAGGGCTGAGCAGCCCTGGGCTCCTGGGTGCCCTACAGCCCACGCAGAGGCCTGGGGGAGGGTTTGGGGAGCTGGTTCCCTAGCCTTCTTGAACCTGATGAGTCCGGCCTTTGGGGGTCACAGAAAGAGTGTCCTTTTGCTGTGGCCTGGCTGACCCTCCCTGTGAACAAAAGGAAGGCTCCATCTTCAGGAGGTGGGCGAGGCCAGGTAGAGCCAGCAGGAGAGGCGAGGAAGGCCTGGGAGAGGCAGTGGTCAGCAGGGGGCGTCCCCAGATAGCCAGCGATCTGGGGAACGGCTGGGACTGCCCGTTGGCCCTCACTCTGCCCCCACATCTCAGTACATCTGCAGCTGCCTGCACAGCGGGCTGACCCCTCACCTGACCATGGTGCACTCCTCCTCCATCCTGGCCATGCGGGACGAGCAGAGCAACCCTGCCCCCCAAGTCCAGAAGCCCCGCACCAAACCGCCCCCCATTCCCATGAAAAAGGTGAGCTGGGCCTCCCACTTACCCTCCTGTCTGTCCCTTCATCCCACCTGCTGTCCAGCCCTAGAGCCCAGTGGGCAATGCCCCAGGCCGGCAGTGGGTTCTGGGGCCCCTCATCTCCCGTCCCTTGTTGGTCAGTGTTGAGAGTTGAGGCTTTCAGTTTGGGCAGCCAACAGGACTGGATGTGCTGGGGTGGGGGCCTGTCTGAGCTTCCTGGGGCGGCCTCCAGGCCTGGCTCCCCGCTGCCTTCCTGCTCACACGCCTCCTGCTTCCTGCACTTTAGGCAGGACTCCATGCCCTCCAGGGCTCAGGGCGGGTGGGGCCCCTAGACCACCTGCACGGCAGGTTTTCGGTTTCCCCGGTAAAGGATGAAGTTGGCCATAGGTACCTGTCTGAGCCTCACCACAAATCTCCAGCCCTCCCACCACCCCCATGAACCCCTCCCCCCACCTCTGGATCCCTTCACTGTCAAAGCCCTGCTTCTCCGTCCCCACTCAGCCCTCCTCTGTGTCCCTGTGGTCCCTGGAGCAGCCCTTCTGCATCGAGCTGATTCAGGGCAGCAAAGTGAACGCCGACGAGAGGATGAAGGTAGGGGTTCCCGGGCTGGGGTTGCGGGGGCAGGTGTTTTTTGCACAAACAAGGTGGCTGTGGCCTTGGAGGGATGGCAGAGGAAGCAGTGGGGGTCACACGAATGTGGCTGACCACATTACCCAGCATCCCTGCCCAGGGTGCTTGTGAGCTGCTTCAAAACAGGAAGGGGGGAGGGGAGCAGGTCGGGGGCCAGAGAGGCCGATTCGTAGAAACTGGGCCCAGTGAGTTCTGGGTACTTGACTTTGGTGGAGACTGTGGGGCAGGGCTCAGCTCAGGGATGTGGAAACCACAGTCAGGGAGGTGCCAGTCATTGGAAGAGAAGCCATTCTAGTTGGACTCAGGGCCTTTTGGGGGTTCCCAGGGAGCGGGGTGGGGTGGAGGAGGTGTGTGCCTGGACCCCTGGGGGGGCAAGCCCTTGGTCAGCCTTGGTCACCTTGGGACAGCCTGCTAGGTGCCGGTTCCATGGTCCTGTCTGCAGGATGGGAAACCTGGGTCCACAGGGGTTGGGTCTCTGGGGAGCAGTCTTTTGAACTAATTTCACGAGCAGGCAGGTCCGGGCTCCCCTGCAGAATCGCAGAGGTTTGGATGCAGGCAGCTTTCTGTTGAGGCAGAGCAGGCAGAGGCGGGGCCCAGAGTCCCAGAGGCGTTAGATCCTTCCCCAGCCACAGCAGCCACAGGACTCTGAGCAGTGGAGGGAGACCGCGGGTGTTAAGGCTCGGAAGGCCCCTGGAAGTCCTGAGCCCAGCTGGGGAAACTGAGGCCAGAGCAGGCAGCATCACACCCTCGGGTCCCACAGAGTCACTGGGGAGCCAGACCAGTCCCCATGCAAAGTCCACTGTACCTTTCCCTCTCGCTCCCCCAACCCCATGGCCATGCTTCCCGCCCGGGCAGCCGGCCATCTCTCTTCTGTCCCTCCTCCTTCCACGTGGCACGTGGGCTTCAGACCCACATGGAGTGTGGACATTTCAGGAGGAGATTCCGGCTTTAGATGGGTGGGGGACTTGGGAGGGGAGAAGAGAGGGGCCCGGGCCCCTGCCCCCTGTAATCAACACGTCCGCACCTCCACCAGCTGGTGGTGCAGGCTGGGCTTTTTCACGGCAATGAGACGCTGTGCAAGACAGTGTCCAGCTCGGAGGTGAGCGTGTGCTCAGAGCCCGTGTGGAAGCAGCGCCTGGAGTTTGACATCAACGTCTGCGACCTGCCGCGCATGGCCCGCCTCTGCTTTGCACTGTACGCCGTGATCGAGAAGGCCAAGAAGGCTCGCTCCACCAAGAAGAAGTCCAAGAAGGCGGTGGGTGGGCCCGGTCTCGTCCTGCAGCCCCAGGGCCACTCAGCCCAAGAACCCCATCCTTTCGCCCCTCCCAGCCCAGCCGCTGCCCCTGCCATGTGCCGGTTCTGGGTTCCTGGGCTTGATTCAGAATATTGGCTCAGGCCCTCGGTCCTCGTGGGAACAGGGAGGCAGCTGCAGGGGGTGGAAGGACTCTCTCCCCCACGGGCGGCAGGGCAGCCTGAGTCAGCAGCTGGCCGGGCGGGAATGAGCAGTGGCGGAGCCCTGAGTCATGGGCCCCAGGATGTGACTGGCCACTGAGCCGTGCTGACTCCCCCATCGCTGAGCTCAGCCAGCTTTCTGGGATGGAGGTGGTTGGTTTAGGGGTTCCTCCAGAAGCTGGGGGTGGGGAACAGGAGGGAGCCAAGAGGGGTCTGATTTGCTGGCCTCCTCCCAGAGAGTCTGAGAGCAGGCAGGGGAGCTGGCCTAGAGGCTGGGCCCACCTGGCAGATAAGCAAGGGGAGACCCGGGCGCTGGCCCTGACTACCCATGCGCTCCCCCAGGACTGCCCCATCGCCTGGGCCAACCTCACCCTGTTTGACTACAAGGACCAGCTCAAGACTGGCGAGTACTGCCTCTACATGTGGCCCTCCGTCCCAGGTCAGCCCAGACCAGGAGAGGGAGGAGCGGGAGGGGGGTGCCCGATGGGGGGCCGTCCCCCAGGTAACCCCATCTGTCCTTGTGTCCAGACGAGAAAGGGGAGCTGCTGAACCCCACAGGGACCGTGTGCAGCAACCCCAACACCGAGAGCGCCGCTGCCCTGGTCATCTGTCTTCCAGAGGTGGCTCCCTACCCCGTGTACTACCCTGCCCTGGATAAGGTCGGTGAGGCCCCTCCCCACTTGGGGTCTGGGCCCACCCTGCTCAGAGGCTGTGGGGTGAATTCAGTGAATTTTTCTGACCCTGACTCTGGGGCTCCCCAGAACATGGGCCCTGGGCATTGCCTAGGATGAGGGCTGAGCCACCCCACACATTTGGAGGCTCCCTTGACTTTCTGGAACCCTCCTGCGCCCTAGCACAGTGGTTCCCACCCCGAGGCCACTTTGCCCCCAGGGGACCTCAGGCAATATCCAAAGACAGTTTTGGTTGTCACTAGTGGGAGGGATGCTCCCGGCTTCTCAAGGTGGAGGCCAGGGAGGCCTCAGACAGTCCCCACCAAGGAGAGTCACTGGCCCCATGAGTCAGCAGTGTGGTCACCTGCCCCCAGGCCCTGCGGGCTGGCCCAGGCCCTGGGGGTGCCACTGAGAGCAGGGATGCTTGTTGTAGATCCTGGAGCTGGGGCGGCACGGGGAACACGGGCGCTTCACCGAGGAGGAGGTGAGCGGGGGCCATGGGCGGTGGGGTGCAGGGCTCAGGGCCCGGAGCCCGGTGGGCAGCTGGCTGCAGCCTCATCCCCCTGCACCTCCAGCAGCTGCAGCTTCGGGAGATCCTGGAGCGGCGTGGGTCTGGGGAACTGTATGAGCACGAGAAGGACCTGGTGTGGAAGATGCGCCACGAGGTCCAGGAGCACTTTCCCGAGGCGCTGGCCCGGCTGCTGCTGGTCACCAAGTGGAACAAGCACGAGGACGTGGCCCAGGTGGGCGGGCAGTTAGAGCCCAGAAGGAGGGGCAGCCAGGGTGGGCGGAGCCCCCCACCCTGACCACCAGCTCCCCCAGATGCTCTACCTGCTGTGCTCCTGGCCGGAGCTGCCTGTGCTGAGCGCCCTGGAGCTGCTGGACTCCAGCTTCCCCGACCGGCATGTGGGCTCCTTTGCCATCAAGTCCCTGCGGAAACTGACGTGAGTCCCACAGGCACCTGCTCCTCCTGGGGAGGGTGGCTTTGCACTGACTGCCTGGCAGTGGGTGCAGGGTGAGGACTGAACCTTCCCTGGAGCTTGCTCAGGGGAAGCTGGCCTCTTGCCCCTGCCCTGCCCCCTGGCCGGCTGCAGACCCCGGTCCCGAGCCACGAAGCTCCAGGCCCCAGCCAGCCTCCCACCCCTGCAGGGACGACGAGCTTTTCCAGTACCTGCTGCAGCTGGTGCAGGTGCTCAAGTACGAGTCCTACCTCGATTGCGAGCTGACCAAGTTCCTGCTGGACCGGGCCCTGGCCAACCGCAAGATCGGCCACTTCCTCTTCTGGCACCTCCGGTAGCTGGACTCAGCTGGTCCCCCTGGAAGGCCATGGGAAAGGGGGACTGCTGGCCGGCTGGTCTCACATCCCCTGCTGGCCTGGGTGTCCTGACCGGGCTGAGAGGGGGCCTTGTGGCCCTGCCAGGAAGGACTCAGCCACTTCTCCCTCCCTGCAGCTCCGAGATGCACGTGCCGTCGGTGGCCCTGCGCTTTGGCCTCATCATGGAGGCCTACTGCAGGGGAAGCACCCACCACATGAGGGTGCTGATGAAGCAGGTGAGGCTCAGGACCCCACGCCCCTGCCCCTGGCTGGGCGCCACTCTGGGGCAGGGTCAGCCAGGCCCTGGTAGAATCTCCTGGGCCGGCCTGAGGCTCGGAGCCTGCCCCTCCTGGCCTGCCCATGCTGCCCTCCCACTCTCCCGGCCAGGGGGAAGCGCTGAGCAAGCTGAAGGCCCTGAACGACTTTGTCAAAGTGAGCTCCCAGAAGACCCCCAAGCCCCAGGCCAAGGAGCTGATGCACCTGTGCATGCGGCAGGAGACCTACCTGGAGGCCCTCTCCCACCTGCAGTCCCCGCTGGACCCCAGCATCCTGCTGGCTGAAGTCTGGTGAGCCCCAGCTCCAGCCTCCTCCCCCGCCCCCGAGGCCTGGTGCAGGGACCCGGCTGACTGCCCTCTGCCTGGCAGCGTGGAGCAGTGCACCTTCATGGACTCCAAGATGAAGCCGCTGTGGGTCATGTACTGCAACGAGGAGGCGGGCAGCAACGGCAGCGTGGGCATCATGTTTAAGAACGGGGACGGTGAGCAGGCAGGCCGGGCCTCCCCCCACCGTGCGGCCCTCGGGGTCCCTGGAGGGCAAGCCGGGGAGAAGTGCAGGAACGCTGGGGCCCGGGCATAGCTGGGGGTACAGGACCTGCTAGAAACTCACGCTCTGTCCTTCCGGGGGCCGGCGGTGCAGACCTCCGCCAGGACATGCTGACCCTGCAGATGATCCAGCTCATGGACATCCTGTGGAAGCAGGAGGGGTTGGACCTGAGGTGAGGAGCCCCCTGTTGGCCATCTGTGCTGGCACTGGGCCTGGGACCCTGTCCCTTTTTTGGGGGGGGGTCTCTGCCAGGGCTGACATCACCACCTCAGGGGCAATGGCTGTTCTGAGAAGAGCAGGGATCCATTTAGCGCTAGGGCCCAAGAGGGCAGTAGGGCCACAGGACGGGGATGGAGGCCAGCCCGGCCTTAGCACCTGTCTCCCCATTATTCCCTTCATGCTGAGCGTCCCTGGCTCCTGCCCCGTTGTCTCCTGAGCCATGTGCATTTCTCTTTGAACAAACACGTGTTTACCCTTTCTCTCCGCCTCTTGGGTGCTGGTGCTGACCACAGGGAGCAGCCTTCCCCAGGCCTCCCTCCACAGCTGCCGCTCGTCTTCCTCCTTTTCTGCTCCTTGAGTAGCATCTCCTGTGGCTAGTTTGGGTTTCTGGAGCTCCCCAGGGGTCCAGCAGCCCTTGACCATGGCCCACCCCTCCTCCCACCTGGCTAGGATGACCCCTTACGGCTGCCTGTCCACCGGGGACCGCACGGGCCTCATTGAGGTGGTGCTGCACTCTGACACCATCGCCAACATCCAGCTGAACAAGAGCAACATGGCAGCCACGGCCGCTTTCAACAAGGATGCTCTTCTCAACTGGCTCAAGTCCAAGAACCCCGGGTAGGTTTCAGGCCTCAGGGACAGATGCCTCCTCTGTTCATAGAGGTGAGGTGTGGGAGTCAAAGGTGAAGGGGTGGCCTGTGACAGTCTCTGTGGCTTCCCAACTCTGCCCCGTCGGTGTTGGGGCGAAGTATGTCTCTGTTCCCCCATGCAAGCAGCCACCCTGAACTTAGGGACTTAAAACCACCCCCACTTATTATCGGCTCAGAATGGGTCTTCTGCTGGGATCCCACACCGGCCGCTGGCGTCGCGGGCAGTCACGCCTCGCTCTGCGGGTGGCCTCTCCTGATTGTGAAGGGGAAGGCTCAGAGCTGCAAGGCGTGGAAGGCCATGGTCTCCAATCCACCCTCCCCCCACCCAGGGAGGCCCTGGACAGAGCCATTGAGGAGTTCACTCTGTCCTGCGCCGGCTACTGCGTGGCCACGTACGTGCTGGGAATCGGCGATCGGCACAGCGACAACATCATGATCCGCGAAAACGGGCAGGTAGGGGCGTTGCCTGCCTTCTGGCCCCGCCCTCGGCTTTCCCGCTCGGCGCTCAGCTCTGGGCGGAGCCGCTCCAAGCCCCTCCCTCTCCTCCTCAGCCTTTGCCCTTCCCTTCCCTTCCCTTAGCTGTTCCACATTGACTTTGGCCACTTTCTGGGGAACTTCAAGACTAAGTTTGGAATCAACCGTGAGCGAGTCCCGTTCATCCTCACCTATGACTTTGTCCACGTGATTCAGCAGGGGAAGACTAATAATAGTGAGAAATTTGAAAGGTGAGGGTGCCTCGGATGGCCGGAATGCCATTGGGGTGCAGAGGGGGCGCTGTCAGCCGGCCTGGAGGGGGCGGTGTGCGGAGGTTGCGGGGACCGGCGGGAGGAGGCCGGCTGGGGCGGGGCTCTGCTGTCTCCCGGGGCCTGTTGGGGGCACGGCTGGGAGGACCCAGGGCCCGCGTTGCCCGCAGGTTCCGCGGCTACTGCGAGAGAGCCTACACCATCCTGAGACGCCACGGGCCGCTCTTCCTGCACCTCTTCGCCCTGATGCGCGCTGCCGGCCTGCCCGAGCTCAGCTGCTCCAAAGACATCCAGTACCTCAAGGTGAAGGCCGGGGCCAGCGCGCCAGCCGCTGCCCGGGGACCCCAGGGGCCCCTGCCCCGGAGCGTGGGGGACCCCACGCGGCGTCAGGGCCTGGCGGTGGGCGCTGGGGGAAGCTGCCGGAGGTAGCCCGGTTCTGTTACGGGTGGGCACCAGATTTTGCGGGTGGGTCTGGGAGCTATTTAGAGTAAAGAGCTCTTCCAAGGGAGACAGACGTCGGTGGCTCTGTCTTCCCACCGTCCTTTCAGGGGGGCGCTTGAACCGCGCAGAGAGGGAGCAAGTCCGGGGAGGCGGGCGGGCTTGCCTCGCGGAGCAGGGCCCAGGCGCCTCAGTGCTTTTGTGGTTCGGCCTCAGGACTCGCTGGCGCTGGGGAAGACGGAGGAGGAGGCGCTGAAGCACTTCCGCGTGAAGTTCAACGAAGCCCTCCGCGAGAGCTGGAAGACCAAAGTGAACTGGCTGGCCCACAACGTGTCCAAAGACAACAGGCAGTAGCAGCGCCTCCTCGCGGCACCGGAGCCCGCCCCGCGCGCCCCGGGCCGGACGCGAGCAGACCGTCGGCTTTGGGAACCGGGCTCCGCGAGCCCAAGCTGCACCCGAAGGGAAAGAACTCTCACAGCCGCCTTTTGTTTACACTGGTTATTTATTAATGACTTGAAATGTTTCAGGAACTAAATAGCCATAAACGGAAATGCATCCTTTGTGCAGGGGAGGGACGCTGTCGTCAGTGCCCCCATCAGAGCCCTGGGCTTGAGTGAGGAGACACTGTAAGTGGGGTCCCCGGAGACCACCCGGTAGAGGGTCGTAACGCGGCTCCCCCAGCGGGTGAATGCAGACTCGGAAGACTCATCCCTACCGGGGAGCCGCCTTCTTCCCAGGGCTCCCGGGGCTGCACGGGGCTCGGGCCAAGTCGGTTACCTGGTGCCTGCTGTGCAGACGCAGCGCCCACGTCTCTGTTCACCCCTCCACCTACACGCTCTCTGTGGACTGAGTTCTCTGCCCTCTCGATTCAGGGATGCTTGCTTTTCCACTTTTTAAGTGACTCTTGGGTACGGGAATTCTCATCTCTCTGCTGTAAAGTGATTTTGTTTGCGGGTAAGAAACAACGTATCCAAACATTGAACCTCTATGGCTGGAGAGAACAGCCTCAGCTCGGTAAACTATGATAACACATGCTGGTCCTCAAGACGTATTAAAAAAATCTGAGCTTGATTTAGCTCATTCTGGTCATGGGTCAAGGGGAAAGCAGGTCAGAGTACTTAGTGCAATTATCTGTGAGCTTCCTCCTTTTTAAGACTTTATTTTTAGAGAGGGCAAGGGAGGGAGGAAGAGGGAGAGTAACATCAATGTGTGGTTGCCTCTCACATGGTCCCCATTGAGGGACCTTGCCCACCAGCCAGGCATGTGCCCTGACTGGGTATCAAACCGGCAACCCTGTGTTTTACAGCCCACGCTCAATCAATCCACTGGGCTACACTGGCCAGGGCTGTGAGCTTCCTCTTAAAGCAGGTTTTAAGGAAGGATTTGACTCTTCCAGAACTTCTACCCTCAAGAACCTGCTGCAAACAATCAGGTCCCGGGGTGAGTTAGGGGTGTGGAGGAAACGCCCCCTGTTGGTATTTAGCTTGACTGGTAGCCTTGGGCAGATCTGGGCAGCTGCCAGCCTTCTGAAGTTGGTCATGGGGATGGGGCCAGGAACCCGAGCCTGGGGAACCCTCAGGGCCCACCAGGTGACACTGCTGATCTCACAAAGGCCTTGTAAGGCCCTAAACCCAGGGGCCAACTTCCTTTTACTATCAGAAGCAGCCGTGAGGAGCACCCAGGAGTGATCCGTGCTCCCTAGAGCACCCCAACCACACCGATTCCCAGCCAAGTGCTGCGCTCCTTAGGCCCAGTCGCCCGTTTGGATATAGAAAAGCCGTGTGCCTCTTCTTTATTTAAAGGGGTCCGTGTGCTCCCTTCCTGTTTAACATGGCAATTTCTGATTTGGGTGCACAGTCTGTGTGCCTGGTGAGAAGAAAACCGTCTACTTTTTAAAATCATGTCATGTTCCTGGCGGGGAAGGCGAGTCCAACACAGCGGATGCAGGCTGAAGGCCGGCGCGCGGTGAAACCTTGCAACGAGGTGAAAGGTGACAAGGAATAAAAGCCTTTTACAGCCTGTTCTCGGCGCAGAGAGAAACGGGAGCGCAAACGAAAAACCACACGCTGTCCCGCTGGAGTTAGAACCAGAACTTTATTGCAGCAGAGACACTGTCTGGCCTGTCATCAGTTACACATGGGGGGGGCGGGGCCACGGCAGCTGTGGCAGCGAGGGCGGCTCGCTGCCCGCGCTGGCGTCTGTCCGTGGTCTACACGGAGCGGCTACAGTGACAGCGCACAGAGGGAGGGAAGGCCACACGGACACGGGACAGCGGCAGCGGGAGACAGAACAGTATTCAAAATTACCCCCCCCATTTTAGAAATCTAAAACTTTACATGTAAATTAAAAACAAAGTGCTACAGGGGCTTCAGCTCCCGACTCTCGCTCCCTCTCCTTCCCCGAGGGGAGCGCAGCAGCAGCAGCAGCAGCAGCAGCAGCAGGGCCCCCTCCTGGGAGGGGCCCCCTCCCCCCACCTCCCCAGGGCTCCGGGCAGGCGAGCAGCTGCCAGCCTTCTGAAGGCTGCTTGCTGCAGGGAGTCTGAGTCTGACTGGGGCCACTGGCCACGTGCAGCGCCAAGTTCCCAGGTCACGGCCCATGGCTGCCTCCACACACGCAGTTTGCACCGTCCATGTTATCTCTAAGGCCTGGGAGTGTGAGAGCACATCTAACTGTGAGCCCCAGGACCCCACCGCCCAGCCCTCTGCCACGTGAGAAGCGGGGCATCCCAAAGACAGGCCTCAGCCATTTCCAGCCTCTAGGCAGGGTCCCCTCCCACCAAGCAGCGCACCAAATTCTTGCTCGAAAATGGCCTGGCCCCACCTGGGGAATGGGAATGGAGACCTGGGGCTGGGACAGTCCCAGGTGCCCAAGGGGGCGGGGTCTCCACACTCAGTGTCTCACACTTTGCACTCCGGTCCTGGGTTACACTAGCACAGAGGACATGAGGAATCCCAATTTATTTACAAAATATTAAAAAGTCAGTTTGTCATCTACATATTAACCCCCACTCTGCCATTTTATACATGCACTAGTTTGGAAAAACAAAATTAAAAAAAAAAAAAAGATGAACAAAAGGATTACCAGATGGGAGTGAGAGATTTTAACCCTGTCACTGAATCCAGTCACTTGGTGTTTCTGGAGGCGTGAGGGGCCACGCGGAGCGAGGTGACAGGAGAGCACGTGTGTCAGCTCCTTGAGTGACAGAGATCCAGGCGGGGGAGGGGCAGGGAGGGAGCCCGGGGTCTTGCACACCAAGCACGGGCGGCCAGGAGGGCCGGAAGACCCACTGGCCAGAAGGACTTTGTACACTGCGGACCCTCGGGACTGGCGGGGACGCCGGCAGAGCCCGGCCCGGCAGGGAGGGGGCGTGGCCAGGGCTCAGTAGCTGAGGGTGGAGTCGTCCCACTCCAGCTGCTGCTGCCTGTTCCCGGTCCGAGGGTCCCCGTGCTCCCCCTCCTCCTCCTCGCTGCTCTCCGACTCTGCGCTGGTGACGTCATCCTCCTCCTCGCCTTCCTCACTCTCTTCCTCCTCCTCTTCCTCCTCCTCTTCCTCACTGCGTTGGTCCTCGTAGGTCTGACAGAGAGACAGCCACCACGTACGTCTGGCTGCTGGCCCCCACCCCAGCTCAGGACCCAACTGTCCAACATGAGGCCACGTCCGCGAGCCGGGAGAAGGGACCATGTGTCTCACTCCACAGTGGGACGGGCTGGACCGCACTGGAGCCGCCTCACCAGAGACTAAACGAGGATGAGAGCTCCGGTCCCCCCCCCCAAGGGCCTGCACGTGGGGGCGGAGCATCTCTAGGAGCACTGGGTGGCATGACCTCAAGCAAGGCCTCTCCGGGCCTCAGTTTACCCACCCGGGAAACTGGACACCTATTACCTCAGAGAGCCACCGCACAGGTCACACGTGCTGTGGCCACGCTTCTCCTCTGAGGCGAGCCCAGCTCGGGGCTGGCCTGCGTGCGGGGTGCTCATGCCTACCTCCATGGGGTTCACGGTGATGGTCAGGGCGGAGTCGTCCCAGTCCATCTCGTTCTCCTTGCCGGCGTCCTGGTCCCGCACAGCACGCTGGTGAGCAGCCCGGATCCGGAACACGCCCAGGATGATCATGAACACCAGGAAGCTGACGCACACCACGATGACGACGGTGGCCGTGCTGGGGACGACTGCAACGAGACACACAGCAGGGGGCCATGACGGTGAACCCTGGCCCAGAGGGCCTGCGTGTCCTTGGCCTCCTCCAGACACTGGGAACTTCCAGAGAGCCCGAGGAAACGTTACGAAAGCTCAGCGTGGCTTTCAAACCCAGGGCTGCAGCTGAACCCACGCCCAGGTCAGTGCTTCCATCTCCTGGGTGACCAGACCAACAGCACCTGCCCTGGGCTGGGCTGCCACGGGGACGGGGAGGGCCCTAGTCCTACCTGCGAATGGGTGGGGGTTGGCCAGGTTGTGCCCAGAGAGGTCGACGAAAGAGCGGTGCTCAGGGTGCACGAACTGCGGCTGCGCAGCCAGGTGGCTGGCGTGCTCCACGGGGTTGGCCGTGTGGATCACGTTCACCTGCGGCAGGGAGAGAGCAGCAGCCTGCAGGTGTCTGCAGGCCGGACCAGCTGGCCCAGGGCTGGCACAGTGGGGCACTGCACTGGCGCTGGCGAGTGGATGAGGGAAGGACAGAAAAAACCAAGGGCAAACACCTAGAAACTGCTGTGACAGTGTCGCACACCTGAGGAATACACTGCTGTTCAAGTAATTCATCTTCACTGGATTGTGTACGAGAACCTGTGCACAGCAGGCTGGGGAGGAACAGGGGACAGCTCTGGGCCCTCCCCACGGGTCGTGTCTAAGCAGCTCTGTCTGAGACCATGGCTCCTCTTCCCTGGCTTCACAGCCTCATGTGGGAAGGAGAGCACACATGGTAACCATTTACTTTGCTGCCCTCTGGCTCAGACAAAACTCATCGATTCTCCCTCACAGGAGCTGAGCCTCCTGCCGCCAGGAGGCCCGGTGGATGTGAGCCATCGAGTGTCAGAATGACTCTGGGCCTGTTTGTCCAGATGGCAGAGGCCCCAAGTGATAAAGGCTGCTCTGTAGGCCCTAGAAGACTCAGAGGAGGGCAAGGCCCTCTGGCTGCCGTGGCTCGAGTCACCAGTGCCAGGCTTGGTGACAGCAGGCCTGCCCAGTGCTGGCCCCTGTGCCAGCAGCCCTCTCCCCGGGGCGTTCACTGCCTCGCACTCCATACCGCCTCCCTCCAAAGACCCCCTGCCTCAGGCTGAGGCAGCCTGTGACGGGGGAGCACCCCAGCCACCCTGTGTGACCTGTGACCTGAGACTCTGCGTTGGTCTAACCAGCAGCAGCCCCAGCTGGATAAGGCTATACTCTGGGGTAAAGCCAAGTCATTGCTACTACAGATGCTCAAAAAATCAGCATTTGCCACTGCCAGGGCCAGGAAGGGGGCCCTTCTCCACCAGAGCCTGGCACTCACCTCCACCTGAAACTCGTTGCTGACGTAGCGTCCATTCAGCTCGGAGCACACGAGCTTGAACTTCCGGTCGAGCAAGGACCTGGAGTGCCAGTTGCGATAGCGCAGGAGGCGCAAGGTCTCCTCATAGCTGGCCATGGTGTCCACGCCTGCAGTGTGGGGGTGAGAACAGGGCCAGGGGCTGAAGCTGGGAACACAGCAGGGCCCGGGCAGAGGTGGGCTGGAGTCAGGAACCGGGGCCAGCAGAGCCAGTGGTCAGGTGTTCTGGCGTTCCAGCTGCAGGAGCGAACTCCAGGTGTGCGGGGTATTTTCCCACCTGAGGGGACATGCCACTCACCTGACCTCTGCCCCCTCCTAAGCACAGGACAGAAGGCAGGGAGTGCCTGCACTTCATCGTCTGACCCTGGGAACTGGCCCCTTTCCCACCTCCTCCAGGACGCTCTCCAGGTCCTGGGGCACAAGGAGAGGGCAGGGGAACGGCTCAGGCTCCTGCGGGGTGCTGTGGCCTCTCACCTGTAAAGGTCACACCTAGGTCGGAGTGGCTCACTTCCATGCCCTTGGGCTGCAGGCGGGCCGAGTCCACCTCCAGGCTCTCCTGCTCGGGGTTCAGCTCCTCCCCCTCCACCGTCACCTCACAGGTGTCCAGGTCGTGCACAATCTCCTCAGACACCAGCGACTCTTGAACTGCAAAAACAGCCCAGTCGGAAGCTGCAGCGGCTGTGGGGCCCTTGTAAGGACCAATGACAGGGGCACAGGAGAGGCACCTCCAAGGAAGGGGGGTACTCTGTGTGTCTCGGAGGACCAGCCACCGGGAAGGCCTGTCCTCCCAGGGTGACGGGCCAGCAGACTGACAGCACCCCCTGCAGCAGCGCCCATCCCCACTATCTGCTCAGGCTGCAGTGCGATTCCCACCGCCAAGGCAGAAAGCAGAAGGACCCTCCCGGTGGGTTTCCAAACATCGTAATGAGCTCTGCCCTCGGGCCAGATTCCAGAAGCATCCAAACACTCAAACCTCCCAAAATGCCCGAAGGGGAGGGCCTAGGACGCGGGCGCAGCAGAGGGCTCTCTCAGCCGCTCGGCTGAGCCAAGGCAAGGTGACTGTCCCAGGCAGAGGGACTGTTACCTGTGGGGTCCTCGTCCCCCTCCCCGTCGGGCTCCACCTCTCTCGTGATGGTACTGATGATCCGCAGCTCGGGGAAAAGGAAGACCCCCTCTGAGCTCTCGAACTCGGACGCTGCTCGCGCAAAGTGGTGGACGCCACTCAGGCTGATCTTGGGCTCCTCCGGCTGCAAAACCATCACGGAGCCGTCGACCGGGGGGACTTCGATGCAGGCGGCCTCGCTGCCACACCTGCCGACAGGGGAGGGATCGGAATGCGGCTCTGAGAGGCACTCAGGGGCGGCACACGCGAGGGCCGCCACCAACACACGGGACAGCAGCCACTCCCAGACGCGCTGCCGAACAGCATTAACGAGCATCATTCTAGCTTTCTGGCTCACTTTTCCTCAGCAGGAGGCAGGGCTGCATGAGAAAGCTAAGTGCACACGTTTTCTCCCCAGGGGTCAGCGAGCACAGACGGGCTCATTGTGCAGGACCTCACGTACCTGACCTCGCTGGTGAGTCTGAGTCTCCGGATCCCAGGGGTGGGGAACTGCCGGGAGTTCAGGTAGGCGAGGTGCTGCAGGGCCTTCTCCACCTCCCCCACGTCCTCGCCCTCCAAAGTCAACACCGACTGGCTGGGGTTGGCTTGGATCTGAAATCGTGCCCAACGGGGAGAGACGGGTAAAGTTCCGACTGTGAGAGGCTGGAATCACAAACGCTTTGGCAAAGAGAACATGAGCCGGGGATCGATATCAGTTGTGACACGGAGAAGAAAATGCATCTAATTCTGGGGCCGAGACCCTCTCCCTGCGACAGCAACTGGAAGGTGCAAACGCATCTGTGGTGTAAGAAAGGTGCCTTTGGTCTCTGCCCCTGGCTTCCGGCCCAGAGCTCCTACAACCCTAGGAATTTCCTGAGTGACAGGGGCGGCCAGCACCTTTTACTACTCATAGTAAATCCCCTGCAACCACCCCCAAGTTGGGTGAATGAGGAGACTCTTGGTGGGGGCGAGGGGGAGAGTTCCTAGATAGTTTTAGGATGAGAGCTGGTTGCCAGAGGAACCAACCCTGTGACCAGTGTTGGAACTTCCATCCCCATCCCTGAGCTATGGGGACAGGAGAGGGGCTGGAGATGGAGGCCAATAACTTAATCACGCCTACGTGAGACCTCCATAAAACCCCTGAACCATGGTGCTCGGGTGCTCCAGCCGGTGAGCATGGGCGGGGCTGGGAGGGCAGTGCGCCCGGACAGGGCGAAGAAGCCTCGTGTGCCAGCCCCCATGCCTTGCCCTGTGCGTCTCCTCCATTCAGTTTTTCCTGATGGCTATCCTTTATAATAAACTGGTAATAGTAAGTGAAGTGTTTTCTGAGCAGCTCTAGCAAATTGTTGCTCCTAAAAAGGGGGAGGGTGTGGAGATCATGGGAACCCTCGACTTCGCAGCCAAGTCCTACGGAACAGCAGGTAACCGAGGGCCCAGACCCTTGCAGCTGCCATCTGAAGTGGTAGCAGCATGGTGGGACTGAGCCCTCCACCTGTGGGGTCTGAAGCTGAATCCGGGTGGCGTCAGAACTGAACTGAGGGGCACCTGGAGGGCTGGTGTCCAGAGAGCTGGGGGATGAGCTGGGGGATGAGCTGGGGGACGGGCTGGCGTGAGAGGAAAACCCCCGAATTCTGTGTCAGGGGTTTCGGGAGTGAAGACAGCTCGGGAGAAGTCATAGATCAACCCCGCGCCTGCAGCCCAGCTCCTCGAATGTTGCGCGGCAGATGCCAGTGTTACCTTTACGCCTCTGCCGCCATCTTCAGGGACCGGCAGGTCCAGCCCTTCCTTGCAGGTATACAGACAGTCGATCACCTTCTTGTCTGTGAGTTTCCCTGAACGGATCGTCAGGCCAGCCAGGTCACCTCGGAAAAACTGGGTCATGTGCAGGTCGCCACCTTTGGAACACGGCGGGAAGGAGAAGGCAGGTGGTTAGGGGTGTGGCCCAGAGCCTCCCGCTTCATCCTCAACCCAGTGTTACTGGTGGTGGCAGCTCGATGGATGGACATGCGGGTTAGTTCAGACCGACCCCGTTAGCCTGGCAATCTACGTGGAAGCGTAATGAAGGAATGAAATTGTCTGTGATCATGCATGTGGCCTGGAGGAGAGAGGACTCGGGAGTCCCTCACCCGAAGCCTGCAAGCCAAGAGGTCCCATGAGTGTCCACACACATCTGGCCACTCATCGGTAAGAATGGCCTAGCCCACACCTGTTACCGTCGGGCACTAGTGACATAGCGCACTAGCACCAGCCTCTTCAGCCCATCTGGTCAGCCAGCTGGTTCACACTCTGGGCCGACTTTCCCAAGCAGGCCCAGGGAGGTGCACAAACTTGGGGGGAACCTACATACATGACTAGCCAGAGTAAGGGGACACTCACAACCCCCCCCAGTGACAAGCCTCGGATTAGGCCCCTCGGGGGCCACAGTGTCCGGCACTGTCATGCCCAGTGCCTGCTACGGAGGGTGCCTGGGACGTAGGTGTCAGAAGAAACACAGAAACCCGGAATCGGGCCTGACAGGCCGCAGCCCACGTGAAGCTGCACCTTGCCCCTGCGCTGACGAGGGGGACGAGGCGGAATTTCGGCATCAGCTCTCATTCCCCAGGAGGCCACTAGACACTACAAATCACCACTACGAATGGAGATTTCTAAGAAACACGTTTAAAATTTAGTGGCAGTCGTGCTCAGAGTATCTGGGACCAAGTCTCCTCCTGCCTCGTGGTTCAGCCACCTGAGCACCAGGAGACGCCCCTGCCCCAGCCCAGATTTCGGCAGCGAGCCTCAGGCGGTGGGCGCAGGGTAAAACCCTCTGAGAGAAAGAAAGGTCCCGCCAGTGCGCTGCAGCGAGGCGTCACTCGCTCCCTTCGGTTGGGAGGGGGACATACGGGAAGGGAAATCCCACGAAGCAGTGGGGGTGGGGGGTGAATAATGCGAAGCAGCAGCTGAGATGGTGTCAGGGGCCAAAATGCAATTTGGGCCTTTCATGCAAAACATGGGATGAACCGGTGTCTCGTATGTAAAGGAAACGCAACAGTGACCCGTAGGGAAAATTCCAGCGACCTGCCGAGGCCACAGGCAGAGGCTCGGTTTCATTGTCACTTTCGACTCCTGAGTTCTCTGTAGGGAAGCAAGACAAAGACAACAGAGAAGGACCACGAGGTTATTAGGCTTTTCAAATTGGACCTTGAACGTCAGTTTTGAAAAGCTACCAACAACTACAGGACACAGAGAGAAAAGTTCCCGTGTCCCCCTAGGGGACATGCTCCACCTGGAAGCAAGCCTGTCCTTGAGCACGCTTCCCCAGGAGGGTCTTCACCACCCTACCTGCTCACGTCCTCCTGGCCGAATGCAGGTTGGATTCGAAATAAAATGAACCAAAGCAGGTGTGCTGACTCAGCTCCTCATCCCTGGCCCCCAGCCAGACATCCCAGGGAGGCACTCACATGACCCCACAGAGGGACCAGGTGTGGGGACCTCCCAGCCCCACAGCGCTGTCCTTCCTGACGGGGACAAGTGGGTGGCCACAGGTCGGAGGACAGCAAGCTTGAAAAAGCACATCTTTTTTGAAAACTCAAAACAAAGTTCACGTTGGTCTAGACTTCAACCTCTAAGTGACAAGGAAAAGAAGGCATTTCCAACCCCTTTCTCGGACCAGGAAGGGAGAGTCCAAGGTTAAGGAATTCCCCCGGGGAGACAGGCCATCCCCTGTGGCCGGTCGGGAGCTCCGGGTCTGGGGGCCTAAACATCCTGCTGCCCTGCCCCCCCAGGCCCTGCCCCTGTGGGCGTGGGGGCAAGGCGGTCAGGGCCAGGGAGGCCTGGAGCACCGCTGGCTTCTGGGACGACTCCGCCCCTCGCCCAGGCTCTCCATGCTGAGTCCCGAAGGGAAGGGTTTCAAATCCTCTGAAAGGGAGAATAAATCTTCCTCCCTGCCAATTATATTGCCAAAATTTGTGTTTGGTCTGGGAATTGAGGCAGATTTTTCTGGCTGAGGATGCTGAGGACTGAGGTGGAAACTGCCCTTTGATGGCAGAAGCACTGTGATGTGAACAGGGACCAAGACAGGCAGGGTGGGACGCAGGGTCTATTTTAGCCCGAGCCACAAATGTAAAACAACATTTAGGTCTGCACTTACATTTTCATTTTAAAAGTAACATTAGAAAAAAAAATTTTAATTTGGTAAGCAAATTTGAACCGAAAGTTTAAGAACAGCAACTAAAAAGTTCCTGTATCCCTAGTAATTTCTTCCTCGTCCCTTGGTCTCTGCATTCCACTCCCTCACAGATGAACTGTCACCTAAACTAAATGCGGAGTCAGCCGCAGAGAGTCCCTCTAAATCACCGTCTCATTTGAAAGGATCTGCAGGAGCCCAGCTGGAGTGACTCCGTTGATTGGACTTCGTCCCACAAACCCAAAACCGATTCCTGGTCAAGGCACATGCTGGGGTTGCAGGTTCAGTCCCCCGGTTGGGCACACTCGAGGCAACTAACTGATTTATCTGTCTCTTTCTCCCTCCCTTCTCTCTAAAAATCAAAAATAAAATTTCAAAAGATCTACAGGAAGACTATGAAATTAAAAGTCTCCTAAAAGCAGCAAAGCTGCCTTAGGAGTTAAGGCTCTTTTACAAATTTCTTGTCAGATCTATGGTGCAATGTTCCCAGTAGAGAGGAAATAAAAGATCCATTGAGCAGGTCCCTGTGGTGGTGGTGGCACCCCGGAGTGACCCAACACAGGTCAAGTGCAAGGGCGAATGTGGGGCCCATGGACCTTGAGAGTGGACTGAGGCATCCCTGAACGTGGATGGGAAAAATTACATGCTTATTTTTACTAACTTCTGAAATTTAGTTTTCTGTTGATTGTAAATGGTCAGCCACAGCCCACAATGGTATTAGCAGAAACTGCGACTTTGCCACCAAGAGGTCACTGGTATTTTCCTCTCATGTCACGCTGTTGCAGATATCACCAGAATCATCAGAGTCCCTTGCTGCTCTGATGTCATGGCAGGTAGTAGACTGGCTGCTAAAGACTGCTCTTTGCTTTTGCTTTTTCTTTTAAAGATTTTATTTATGTTTTTAGAGAGAAGGGAAGGGAGAGACAGAGGGAGAGGAACATTGATGGGAGAGAAACACTGTCCGGTTACCCCTCACATGCGCCCCGACCAGGTACCAAACCCACAACTCGGGCCTGTGCCCTGACCAGGAATCGAACTGGCGACCTTTGGGTTTGCAGGACGATGCCCAACCTGCTGAGCCCCATCTGTCAGGGTGCCTGCTTTTCATTCGTTGCCAAAGCAGCATGGGTGTTACCATTACACACATGTAGTCTGTTCAAACTGCACTAACTATACTTCAATTTAATCAGTCACCTTTGAAACCCTATGCATTTTATTTTATAGATTAGTAATGGGGAGAGCTCAGCAGCGGAGAGGCTAAAAGCCCTGCTCTGGGGGGTCAGGGTTCAGGCCCTGGGCCCTCTGGCCGCTGTGGCCCAGCCAGGAACAAGGCTCGCGGCTTTTCGGAGCCTTGCGTCCTCCGCTGTAAAACAGGGACAGAAGTAGCTTCCACCGGCAGACTCGAGATAAGAATTAATAAGATAAATGCGCAGGGGAACCAGCACTTAAAAAGCACACGTGAACGTCACTGTCACTCTGGCAGCTGTCACTATGCTGGCAGCCACCCCTGGTCTTTCAGCAGACAGGCCCACGGACCCCTCCCAACCTGCCGGAGATGTCTGCGCTGGGCCGTGAAGCGGTACACCCTCTGGCGTAGCCCCCAGGGCCGAAGCGCGGTCACGCCCCTGTGCCGGGCCTGTCTTCACAAACTCTTCAACGAACTGATTAACTGGTAAACTGTTCCTCGGCTGCACTCTCCCCCTGTGCAGCGCCCCCTCCCGGTTCCCAGGAAAGGTGCTGATGCAAGCCAGTCCTCAAACACAACATTAGGGGGTGCCCACGGCTCCAGCCACGCCCCCGGAATGGCCACGCCCCCAGAATGGCTCCACCCAGGTAAAGGAAAGGAGGGGGAGGCACTGAGAAGACGGCATCATTTAATCCCTGAGCCTGGGGGTGTGGGGAGCGGTGCCCTGACCGATACCTTGCCAGCAAGCCCCGACCACGAGCTGAGTGTCGATCTTGGACGGATGAAGTGGGTGATCCTCAGTCACAGAGAAGGGCTCGTGGGAAACCCCGTCCACGTAGAGAGTGACTGTCGGGATTTCCACGTTGAGGACGTAGTGGTGCCAGTCCTCATCGCAGACCTACGGGAGGTGGGAGGGGAGAGTTAGAGCCCCATCGTCTGCCTCCCCTCTCACCCAGAGACCAACGACCAATGACAGCAGGACAGCCGGACATGGCGAGCAAGTCGCCCATAAGGAACACGTGTCTCCCTAGAAAGGAAAAGACTTAAAAAAGGTATCTAACAGCAAAATACATCCCGGCCAACCACATCCCACCCAAAAGGGCTGAGGTGACACTGCCGTCCTAGGGCATTTCAGGCCAGAGGGCACACTGCCCACTCATGGCAGGACAGGGCCGCCACGGCCAGAGCTGCTGGCTCTGCTGCTGAGACGGAGACACCAGGAAAGCCCTGCGTCCGCGCAAGGACGCGTCCTCTGCTGCGGCCTGCCAGCGGGCCTTTCTTTCCTTTTCTGAATCGAACTGCAAACACCTCCATTCTCAGAAGGTGGCACACGGCACTACGTGCATTTTCTTTCTCAATTCCAAGTTGATGGTCCACATAAACATGGCGTGCATGCAGACAGCGCTCTGAGTTCCTGTTGTGAATGGGCGTCTCCAGTGTACCTCCTGGCTGTCGGTGAGGACAGGGGTCTGCAGGCTCCGAGGCCCCCTTCCATTCGGATAATGAAAGCATACCTGAAAGGCATGCCCACCAACGAGATGAAAGGATGGTGTACTCAGAGCTCTAAGGCGTTAGGAAGCCCGGACTGGGTGGCTGGGTTGGGCAGGGCACAGGCCTGGGCTGCCGGGCAGGCCCCGGCTGGGGGCGTGCAAGAGGCAACTGATCAATGTTTCTCTCACACATCTGTGTTTCTCTCCCCTTTTCCCTCCCTTCACCTCTCTCCAAAAATAAAGAAATAAAATCGTTAAAAAAGTATAAAAAAGATGTGAGAAAATGACACAAAATATAAATGAACATAGTTCTTAATTGGTGCAGGTCAGAAATGAGCTGACAACATCTAGAAATGAATCAAACAGGAAGGGGCAGACAGAGAAAGCAGGTCAAGGGCACCAATAAAAGGGGAGAAGCAAACCGCCACAATGGAAAAGAAAACTGAAACTTTAACAGTAAAAACAGCTTTCTTGAAAGACCAAAATGTCTCCAAGTAGGTACAAAAAGAGCATACCACATATATGGGAAAACAGACCCAAAACAACCAAGACACGTGCATGAAACTGACTTAGAAAAGAAAGACTACCTCTGGTAATCCAAACAAAAGACCAAGCGTTTATAAGGGAAAGGAAATCAGACTGTGGCCAGATTTTCACAGCAACGTTTTGTCAGAAGACAACGGAAAGATTTTCTGTTCTTTGACATGTTAAATGTGAGCCAGAGATTTTATACCCAGCTAAACTGACCTTTAGCGTAAAAGCCACGGACAAACTATTCAGATGACATGTAAGAAGAACTCAGGAATTCTTGTCCCTATGACCCGGTCCTGGGGAACATGCCTTCTGCAAGCCCAGGACCAGAGACACAAAGTGCTAGGGAGCTGGTGGCCCTGAGCACCTGCCTGCTTACACTGCAGGAAGAGCAGCGACCACACGCAGATGTCACAGGCCAAGGACACGGCAGCCGAGTCCGACTGGCTGTCAGGTCCCGCCATCATGGTACAGCCACATGGGCAGAGGGCGTGATAAGCGGCACCGCAGGGATGTGCTTCGCCAAACCCAAACCGCTGGAAACTATGGGACAAAAGCCCAATTCTGTCACCAAATAAATTCCAAGAGGGAAAAGAAAATCCTATAAATTAAAATAAACTCCAAAGGCATATCAACCAAGCACAATGTATGAGCCCTTATTTGGATACCAATTCAAATCAACAAATTGTAAACACAAAACCACGTACAAGATGGTCTGAAATTTGACCACTGGATATCCAATGATTAAGGAGCTGTTATTTTTTTAGTTTTTATTTATTTATTTATTTTTAGAGAGAGGGAGAGGGGAGACAGAGAGGAACAGAAACATCGATAGGTTTTCTCTTGCACACCCCCAACTGGGGACCTGGCCAGCAACCCAGGCATGTGCCCTGACTGGGAATCGAACCACCCACCTTTCAGTTCGCAGGCCGGCGCTCAGTCCACTGAGCCACACTAGCCAGGGTGGACTGTTAATTTTTTTTAATGATTTTTAATTTTTCAATGACAGCTGGCATTCCCTACTGTGCCAGTTTCAGGGGTACGGCAGTGACTGAACATCAACACACAACATTAACTTGGGAAGCGGTCACCCCAGTAAGTCCAGCCCCGACCTCGCACCACGTGGTCATTTCGACACCTTCGACCGCCATCCTCTCTGCTGTACTTCACACCCCGAGACTCTTTCTACCAGTGACGACTTGCACTTCCTCGTTCCTTCCCCTTTTTCATCCATTCCCCCTCCCATCTGGCAACCATCAAAATGTTCTCTTTATGAGTTTATTCTGTTTGTTTATATATTTTTAGATTACACAAACAGTGAAATCATATTTATATGAAAGAATTGTTTAGACTTTTAAGGTGTGAAAAAGTACTGTGATTACGCTTGTCATTCAGAGACACACAGTTCGCTATCTCTACATGGAGTCCAATGCCGTGCTGGGGTTTGCTCAGAATCCACTAAGCAGCTGTCTGGGGGGTGAGGACAGCTGCCAGCAGAGGGCGGGGGACAGTGGGACAGGCCTGGCCGAGAGCTGACAGCCGCCATGGGCGGCGACGGGTGTGCACGCCACCCCTCACACTCATTCATCCCCGTCTGCATGCGCCCGGCATTTCCCACAATGAAGCTCTAAAAAATGGGACCAGAAGACACTAAATACCCAAGTGCAGACTATGGTTGCTGCCAAGAAACTGTACCTACAGTGTTTACCTGCGGGGCAAAACAATTTTCTTCTGGGCCATACCTTTCTTTAGCGTCTTGGAAAACTTTAAGACGAAAGTCTCTAAGAAAGAAACGGCCCATGTAAACAGAAATTTCCTCCGTGAGAGATGAACGCGGCCGACCGGATGGGTCCCTCCCACTCTCCACGACCCCGGGCTTCTCCCATTTCTCATTCACACTCTTACTCATCCACCTTGGGACCATTCCAGATGTCACCGTTCCAGACGTCAACTGCAGGCACAGGTTCGCTCTTGCCCACTTACTCCACGAGGCAAAAAAACTAAGCTAAGGACAAAGGTCTCCTTCTTGTCCCCACCCCAAACCAAGACAAGAAACGATCTGCTGTGATTTTAATGAAAAGGTTCTCTCCGTCTTCCGCACCCCCTGGCTTCCTGCAACAAGTCCATTTTGTTCGTGTGATACCTCACAGCAGCTGCTGGGAAGGCAGCTTTGCAAAGACATGACTTTGTCAAAAGGCGCGTCACACGTGCGGTATTAAAACTGCAAACTCCCACGAGCTCGTGGTGCCCTCACCATCCGGAAGCGGTCCAGATCGCCGGTTCCTGGAAACCGTCAGCCTCCCCTCGGTGCTGCCCCTGCGTTGGCCGAGGCCCCCGGGGCTCCTGGGCACCGTCTGGGGAAGCCCTGACTAACAGGTCAATAAAGGCAAGGGTCTCAATCCCAGTCTCTAAGCAAGGGCTGCTTTTTCAGGAAGTTACGACACAGTCTTCTGAATTTACATATATAACTTCTTTATGTGAGTACTTTATGTATAAAAGACATATACATAAAAAACCCTTAGGCTTTCAGTGGGAAGGAGTTCAATGGATTTAGTTTGCTATCCTAAGACCCACAGACACAGAAATCATAAAATCACAAGTATATTCTGCCCGGCGCAGGGGTGGTGGAGGGGAGAAAACAGGGGGGAGGTGGGGGCATCTGTAATAGTGTCAACAATTTTTAAAAATTAAAAAAAAATAATATGCTGCCCAGAAGCCACAAGGCCTGTGCAAGGTCACCCCATGTCACTCGTCTCTCTGAAAAGAGCTGAGTCAGGGAGTCCCCCCCTCACTCACCTGAGCCAACTTCCAGTGGAATTCTGCAGGCGTGTACTTCTTCTCTCCCGAAGGGTCCTGACGGAGGAGGAAAACGAGTCGGCAGCCGTGGACAAACAGGGAATAATGGTGCCGGTTCATATCTGCAGAGAGAAATGCAACTAGCAAATTGCCAACTTAAGACCTTAAAGAACTAAAAGTATTCCGTTAATGGATTTTGAAGACATGGCTTTATCAGCATTAACGAACTCTCTGGTTGGGCCAAGGCAGAGGTTGAAACAAATATGCTTGGGTTTTTTACTATCAAAAGCCCAAAGATCGGGACAATAGGTCGAGGACAGGGTGCCCTGGTGCAAAGCACAGAACAATGCACTGGGAGCCCCTGGGAGCCTTTGGGGGAAGGAGGTGCCCCCTCCGTCGGCCACGGCAGGGGCTGCAGAAGCACCCACCCCTCCGAGCAACACCAACCTGTCCTGTCCGAGCTGCACAGAATCGTCTCCTTCCTCCTGCCAGAGGGCCCGTGCCTCATCCACACAGAGACCGTGAACGGCTCTTTCGGGTTGACGGAAACGACGCCGTCGGGGACCCTGACGGCCTGTGTGCCATTGAACTCGAAGACCTGATCGCTGTCGTGGCCGTTGTCGGTGGGCAGGCCGACGGTCCAGTTCAGGGGGCCGCTGGGGGACGGGAGAAGCTCGGCAGTGCCGGCCGCGGCACCTGAAACAGCACGGTGACACTCGGTAGGCGGTGTGCGAAGAGCATGCAGGGCACGGCAGCCTTGCACAATCACGCCCGCACACGGTCCTTGTCATCGGGCTCACGGTTTGCTAGATTTATTCTACTTTTCACAAAAGAAGGTTTTTTTTTACCAGGAAAATTCCTAAATAATAAGCATGAGTTTTTTTTAAATGCTAGAAAGTGAAAAAGAAGTGTTACTTGTAATCTGAGATTACCACCTATGTGCAAGCACTTCCAGTTCTTTACGAATACACGCACATTACAGAAGTGGAGCCCTGGGCACATGCACACACACGCCCCACGCACACTCTTCCACAGCACAGCCGAACACGCCTGCCTCGCACCTCGCCACATCCACGCACCCTCGCTCACTGAGCTGCCCTCTGGGGGCTGAGGCCGCCCTGGCCTCGAGGAGCACCTCTGCATGTCTGCATGATTATTCCCACAGACAAATTCCCAGAAATGCAATTACTATGCCAAAAAGAAAAGCACAGCCCCTGGCTGGTGTAGCTCAGTCAGGGCACATGCCTGGGTTGCAGGCCAGGTTCCCTAGTAGGGGACACAGGAGAGGCAACCATACATTGATGTTTCTCTCCCTCTCTCCTTCCCTTCTCCTCTAAAGATAAATAAATAAAATCTTTTTTTAAAAAAGCACAAAAAATTTACAACTCTTTTATATAATGTAAAACGCAATTTTTAAAGAACCTTGTCACCCGTGGCTGGCGTGGCTCAGTTGGTTGGGCATCGTCCTGTAAACTGAAAGGTCACAGCCTTGATTCCCAGTCCGGGCTCGTGCCTGGGTTGCGGGTTGTTCCCCAGTTGGGGCACATACGAGAGGCAACGGAATGATGTTTCTCTCCCTCCCTTCCCCTCTCTCTAGAGTCAATAAGTGTGTCCTTGGGTGAGGATAAAAAAATCTTTTTTGTCTGCAGAAAACTCTGTGAGCTCTCCTAGTTGCTGGTGCCTGACATCTCGATTCCCAGGAGCGGTGTGATTTAGCTGGAACAACCTGGTCTCTCAAGTGACACCCGACCTTGGCCCGGATCCCGGCTCTGCTGCTCCTCCAAGGGCGGCCTTGGGCGAGCGGCTTAGCCTCCCCCGTCTCCACTGGCCCCTCGGTAAAAACAGGCCGACACGGCCTGCAGGCCTGGCGGGAAGATTCCATGAGACGACCCAGGAGGAAGGACCGTCACAGTGGGCGCTAGGATGTGGTGTTCTTCCTGCCCTTACCCTGCTCCGCCCAGAAAACGTTCATTTAATACCATAAAAATGGCGTTACGAGAAAGTAAGTTTTCTACACCACACCTACACACACAGTTTAAAGTGGCAAACACGCCAGACCTCTTACTCATACCTGCCAGGTTCGAACTCACGCAGATCTGGACTGCGTCCGGGAGACCGGGTGTCAGGGGACACCTGCTCGTGCTCATCGCTGGGATGAGCTGGCAGAGAACGTGCTTTTCCCCTTCTTCACAACGACTTCCAGCTACAGATGAATGCCGGCTGCCAAGCCCTAAGTGCCCTGGAGGCCAGCGGGAAGGCAGGCCAGCTTCGGGCAACGGTCCCTGCAGAGCTGACGCTGCGGAGCCCCCGACACAGAGGCCCTCCTGGTTAGGAGGAGGCCGTTGAAGTCGCTGGCACCTTATCGCCAGCCAAGGAACAGCGTTTCCAAGAGAGGCATCCACACGTCACACGGAGATAAAACAGAAGACGTTCCCCAGCTGATGCTGGACATGGGGAGCCTGTGGCCCCCCACACGAAGCCTGTGGTCTGCAGTCTACAGAAACTGCACGCCAGGTGGCAGGGTCTTCGGTTTTTATCTCCTTCTTCCCATTTGCCAAAAGCTACCGCATTACCCGCAGTTTTCCCTTCAGCCCTTAAACAGACATCTAGTTTCATTTAAAACTCCCTCCATGTAGATAATTTCTATTTTGATGATTCTCAGTGTATCTCAGAGAAATACTATCTTCAAATCAGTGGTTCTTTTTTTTTTAAAGATTTTATTTATTTTACTCTTTTAGAGAGAAAGGAAGGGAGGAAGGAAGAGAAGCAGAGAAACATCAATGTGTGAGAAAGAAACATTGATTGGCTGCTTCTCACATGCCCCTAACTGGGGACCTTAACCGCAACCCGGGCACCTGCCCTGACTAGGAATCGAACCTGCAACCTTTCAGTTCACAGGCCGGCACTCAACCTACTGAGCCACACCAGCCAGGGCCACATGCGTAGTTCTTAAAAATGCACATACACACAACGTTTTGAAGACTTTCATTGGGCCGCATGCCCCCTGAAACCCACCCAGTGTGAAACTTCGCCAGTGTGGCGGCAGCGGCCACATGGGAAGGCTGGAGTCCGTCCTGGTTGATGATCACACGCCAGCACACGCACGCACTTCCACCTGCAAGGGCTCCCGCCGCCCGCTCTGAGGACTGCGGGCCTCCTTACCACAGAGCCGGTGCAGGGACTTCTCCGAGTAGGTGTCGCGGTCACAGCCCTTCCCTATGTGGCCGGTCTCCAGCTCCACTGTCGCCTGCACGGAGACCACCGACTCGCCGCACGTCTCCAGGTGCAGGCTGGGGAAGAGGGCCAGCGCGCCCGCGCCCGGCTCGTACTCCACCCGGTCGCTCCATCCTGCAGGGCCCGGAGGAAACGCACGCGTTAGGTCGCCGGGCCGCGCGGGTTTGGAGAGCAGGGCGAGCACCGAGCCAAGGACGGAGCTCACCTTGCCAGCCGGGGGTGCAGGTGGGCCTGGTGCTGATCTTCACCAGCACGTCCTCGGCTGCCCTCTTCTTCCCACAGTCATAGGCCGTGACCGTCAGCTTGTACTCGTGCTCCTTCCCGTACTTCAGCTTCTCCGTGTTCTTTATATAACCTTCCCGGGGAGGGGGGGGAACGACAGTGAGAACCCAGGCCCGTGCTGGCCCGCACCGCCGCTGTCCTCTGCCAAAACACGAAGTGCGCGCTGGCCGGGGAACCCGCCTGCACCTGGGGTGGCAGCAAGCTGCCCTTCCCACGCGCAACACCGGCCCCGCCTCCGAGGGCCCCCATGGCCTGGCTCCACTTATTCTTGCAGGTGGTTTTGGTTTCTATATTTACTTTAAGGTGTACGTATTAAGAGAATGAAAAAGACAAAATAATTCAAGTTCTTCAAGTGGTAAATACAAGATCAAGCTATATTAAACACTTCCTGCTAGAAGATTCACTTTATTAGAGATTTCCTACCCCCATCTACTAGAAGAGAAGCCTGCTTTCAACCATGAACACGATTTCAGCAAAGATCCTGGACTGTGAGTTAACGATGGAGACACTGTACCACCGTGAAACCGCACCCTGGTGGGGTCACACTCTAGATGCTGTCCCATTACTGAGGAGGGCAGGGGACTGGCATGAACCTTCACCTTCAAGAACAGGCAGAGGACCCAAGTCTAACGGAGACCAGAGAGCGGGGCCAAGGAAAGGTCTGCCCTCTCTGGACGCACCCTGACGGGGGCGAGGCGGGGATTCTTAGTAGTTTGATGGGAAAGGGAGATGGACCGTCCCACCAGAACACACAGGCCTCCAGGGGCAGAGGAACAACTTGACCGTGAAACAGACACACCCCACCAGGCCCCGCTCTGGTTGGAGTGCTCCTGGGCCCTCACCCTCAGCGTGACGGTCTGAGGTGGCAAGGCCCCAGGGGAACTTCGGTGAGGTGAAGCCGTGAGGGGAAGGCCCCGCACTGGAACTAGTGTCCTCATTAGGAGAGCTGGTGACCAAAGTGCCCTGTCTCCCCGCCGTGTGAGGACACAGCCAGGAGGCAGGCCCTTGAGGGACCCTGAAGGGGCCGGCGTCCCGATCTCGGCCTTCCCGGGCCCAGAACTGTGAGCTGTAAGCGTCTGTTGTTGGAGCCGCCCAGCTGGCCCGCGTCACCCATCTGCGGGACGGCCTGCCTGGACCGCCCCAGGTCCGGGGCCCTCGGCCCTGCCCTCACCGTCCTTGTCCACGGTGAACGGCACGTTCGGAGTGACGATCTCGTAGCTGCAGATCTGGCTGAACTGCGGCGAGCAGTCCGCGTCCACGGCCTCCACCCTCAGGATGCTCTCGTGCCGCCTGCCCTCCACGGCCGTCGCCTGGTAGGACTTCTCCTTGAACACAGGCGCGTACTCGTTCACGTCGTTCACCTGGATGTGGACGGTGGCTCTGGGGGACGACAAGGGGCCGTGGGCTGGGTTTGTTCTTATCGCCCCCAAATCTGCCGTTTTCCTGGTATCTTTCATTAAGTTTTTATGATAAAGGTAAAATTAAACAGCTCAATTTGCTGTTTTTAACTGAGCGCGGAGACAACAGACGTTAAAAGAGGAATAAGGCAGCACGTAGGAGCGCAGCCACATGAAGTCAGAGAATCTCGGGATTTCCTCTGACAACGTGGGACGTGCCTGCCGCACAGCAGGAAGACAAGCGACACCGAACACCTGAGAGCTGCCTGGTCTCGAGGCTGGAAAGACTTTGCTGCAGACTTGGGAAGCAACTACAGCCAAAGGAAGAAGGGGTGAGAGAGAGAAGGGGGACAGGAAACCAGTCCTATGTAGCCTCCAGGGGCAGAGACCGCCAGGGACCCATGGCTGGGACACGGCCAGTGTCGATCCAACAACTCGGGACCTCAGCGCTGCCCTGCCCAGGTTCCACCTCCCCAGCTCGGGGGAGAGAAAACAAAGGCATTGTCGGGCTAGGCTCCCGAGACAGAAAACCGCTGGCCTTAGGGGCTGCTGGTCAGGCCGTGGTGTGCATGGGACAAGGTCCCATCGGACTAGGTCCCTGACTGAAGGCGGACCTTTGGCGAGGACAGCGGTGTGTAGAAGGTACAGTGCTTCACCGGCACTCGGCACCCCGACGCGCACCGAGACCCTCTGCCCAGCGCCGCCGGCCACCCAGACCCTCACAATGGCAACGTGACATCGCCTCACCCACAGGCCCCTTTCCCAAGTCCCCGCAGAAACTGAGACTTGACAAGGTTAAATCTGCCTGATGCCGGAGGGCAGGGCAGGGGCAGACGGGCGTTCCCGACCCTGCCTTGCCCAGAGCCCCCATTTCGCCAGCGGTCCTCCCTGGCGGCCAGACCTGAGCATCTGGGCAGGGCACCGCCCTCAGCTTTCCTCCACCAGCTCCAGCAAATTTCAAGCCCCCAGAACTTACAGACGAAAGATAAATGTAACTAGAAAATATCTTTCTAGGGACAAAGCAGGCTTCCCGTATTCTCACGGTGGGGCCTGGGTTCCTTGACTGGCGCATCTGGTGGGATAAAATTACTTGTATTCAGTAACTCAGCAACTGCTATGTGCCCGGGCCTGGCTGGTAGCCGGAGACGAGGGTCTCCGACCCAACTGCTTCCTGGGCAGAACGACGGGCTGGGCAGAACTATCTTCTATTTCAAGAGCACGTGAGGCCCTGGGGACGGTGCCTCAAGGTCGCTGTGACCGTCTTCACACTCGCCCTCCGCCCGGCCGGCTTGCTTACTTGTGGGACTTCTTCACGCTGGCGCCGCTGCCGGGCCCCCTCCCGCAGTCGTAGGCCTGGATGGCGAACGTGTAGTCTTTCTGCAGCTCGCAGTCCAGCTGCTCCTTGGAGCGAAGCAGTCCCTCGCCCGTGGACTTGTCCACCACCACCGCGTCGAAGGGGACGTTCTGCCCATGGATTTTAAACCCGCAAATCTCACCTGGGGGGTCGGAGCAGAGCAGGTTAGAGCGGCTGCCACAGGCCCTGTGTGCGGAGTTGGTTCCCACCCTCCGTCCCCCAAAGAAAATCAAGGACAACAATTCGGCAGCCAGGGGTTCAGAGGGTCTGTGGACAATGCGGGGGCGCTGGGCTTTGTAACAGGGTCAGTTCTGGGGCTTTAGTAAAAAGAAGCATGTTTTGGCTTTCCAAGCGACTGGTTTAACTTTGCATCCATTCATGCAGGAGCACGAGAGAGAAAGAGGAAGTACAGACAGGCATTTCACAGGAGAACTTGGGACAGCCCCAGGGTCAAGGTGAGCTCGTTAGCACGCGGCCCGGGCCTGGCCACACCGAGAGGCTGCCCGGCCACTGCGAAGAGCTGGGCGGCTGTTCTGGTTTGGACCAGAGGAGAGGCTACAAAATGCACAGTTAGGTGTCAAGAGAAGAAGCAGCGTGAGATATAGGTTCAGCACCAAAATTATAGAAAGTCTGTCAAAAAAAAATCAGGAGGAACAAGTCTTCCTGTGCAATGAGCCTGGCTAAAATTAGGGAATCAAAGCAAACTACTGAACGAGAGGTAGAAATACCAACTTCTCAGGCATCCATTTCAACAGCTAGTGTCTACCAGTAAGAGGCGGTGTCCCGTACGGGGAGGGACCTGCTGGACTGCCCTCGCCTCGGACTTGATCCTGCCAGACCTGGGAAGGGAGCCTGACTGGGAACTGCGTGCCTCTGCGCCGGCTTACCAGCTCCGTGAGGAGTTAAAATCTGAGTTTCCGTTCTTGCCCGTGGGAGAACAACTGTAAAAACATTCTGATGTGCGTAGAAAACTTCACCAAATGTATTCCACATAAAAATACTATAGAACTCTTCCAAATTTATTTACAACTGAGAAAATGGTTACTGAATGAATCTCTTAAGTTCAATTAAGAAAAAATGTACAATCTTATCCATATAGTTCAAATGGATGTCTGATTTCCAGATATTTCTAGCCAAGGGTTTGGTTACGTACAATTTCTATCAATGTATTTAAAAATAGAAACAAAGGAGGAGAATAAAAGGGGTCAAAAGAGCATGACAGCTTCTGTTTAAGGGCTGATTCCCAATTTTACAGACAAAGTTAGTGGGTTAATATTCATAAGAGGGATAGAAAGAACCCCTTATCACCTTCTGCGGTGACTGTCACCTCAAAACTCTCTAAAAGGAGAAAAGACAAACCCATGTCAGTGATGCAGGACAGAACGCAGACAGAACAATAGGAGGAAAGTCACAGGTGCACGCATCACACGGAAAAGCTGGGCACAATCCAGTAACTGGCTCCGGAGCCGCGGCTGCACACCTGGACCTCCGGCTGCCAACCCCCCTACTTACCGCCGCCTGCCCCGCGACTTCCGAAACCACACCGACCTGCCCTCGAGACGCTGCTATGGTTTGGTGACCCCTCAGGTGTGTTAGGGCGTTAAACGAACACTTTAATGATAATAATCTGGACGCGCACCCATTGTTCTTCACAGTTTTCGGGTTTTCCTTTTCAGTATCAGTTCTCGTGGTTAGAGGCTGGTAACATTCAGTTCATCATCAGATTAATGAAACAAACAGTTGGAGCAATGGGTTTTATTTTAATCCTTTGTTCTTGAGCTGAATAAATAATAGTGTTTTCTAATCTAATCTTGGCTCTAACACGACCCAGGCCACATGCAGAAACAGTTCTTTGAACAGAACATCTGTGTAAGGGGGAACTGAAACCAGACTCAACACCACGGCGGCAACGCCACGGCGGCCACGACGTTAACTGCGTGGAAACACCACCCTGCCGCGCCCACCTGGCCCCGCTCACCTGGCCCGGGACCACTCCCGAGGGGCGGGGCTGCGCAGCGGTTGGGAGCCTGGCTGCCCCCACTCAGTGTGGCCGCCCTGGGGCACCTTCTCCCCACCAGAGGCATCACGGCCTGAATCCCCTAGCTTTTTTCAAAAAATAGCTTTACCACATATTTGTACATCCTGAATAGTGTTGCTTGGAAAACACAATCACATGGTATAAAACTTTTGCGTCCTGCCTTCTCGCCCAACCTATGTGTCTAAGGCCAGTCGCGATCCTGGGTCCGAGCCAGTGACGGCGCAGTCACTTCTCTGCAACCTGAGTGGGAATGAACCCGAGGAGTCGGCCCTGGGGAAGTGCTCTGGACACTGCCCAGCTCCACGCAGACCCTGCTGTGGTCGCGGCCACCCTGCCCCCGTGTGATGACACCGCAGTGCCAGTCTCTGCTATCTGTGAATGAGCCATGACGGGTCACTCTGCCCACGGTCCTGCTGCACCTGCAGAGTCTCTCTGAATCTGTGCCGGCCACCACCGAAGCCACCAGCCACATGGGGCTGTGTCTAATTAATTAAAACTCATGTTAACATTAAATACTAAAAATCCACTTCCTCCATCGCCCTGGCCGCCTTTAGCGGCCACAGGTACCCAGGAACTCCCGGGGGGAGAATGCAGACACCGGACCTCCCCACCGGGACCACGGGCGGGCGGATGGACGGCGCCGCCCTGGACGGGCCAGCTGCCCGGGGCCGCAGGCCAACTCCACCCATGTCACATTTCTGAACAACCTGCATGCTAACAATTACTTTTGTCTTTTAACCATTACATGGTGGCACAGAAAAATTACATGAAATACAAATTTCAGTGTCTGTGAGCAAAGTTTCATTGGAACCCAGATGCTGCTGGATTATGTGCTGTAGAGGCTGCTTTCCCACGACAGTGGCAAAGGGGCGTCTCTCGCTGCTAAAGAGACTGTGGGGGCCGCAGAGCCCAGAACCCCTACTGTCCACCCCCCTGGAGAAGTCTGCTGAGCACAGCCCTGGGGACACACCTACGAGGGAACAGCTGGGTGCAAACTCGTCCAACAGGCCCCCAGAACGTGCCGATTCGCTGTGTTATGCTTACACACCTGGGGTATATAACACATTTTAAAATAAGTCACCCATCTTTGATTCAGGGAAAACCGCTCAGTGTCAACTCGGAGTTGACTGCTCTGAGAAGGGAACGGCGAGGCAGTCGTGTGACCCGAGACAGCAAGCTGGTGAGGTGGCGAGGGCTTTCCTGACAAGGGCCACTGTGCACCGTGGTGGTGCCGCCATTGCCAAGTAAGGGGCTAATGACACTCGTCACTCAGGCAGTGGCCTTGAGGTGTTTCTTTGAGGAGGGAACCCTTTGCTGAGAGACTCGACTCCCCACGTCTCTCCTTTGAGGTCTAACCCTGGGAGGAGAAAGGGAAGGCGTGGAACGTGGGGAGGCGGCGGCACGCTTTGCTTTTGCACTTCGGGTGTTCCAGGAAGGGCTCATGGAAGAGATGACACCTGAGTAGAAACCAGGAAAAACTAAGGAAACACGGTCACCGGCGTAGAATTTCGGAGAGAGGGGACAGGGAGTGCAAAGGCCTGGAGGCGGCCGGGCCGGGCCTGGCTCAGAACGAGGGGGCCCAGCCCAGCAAGGGGGAGGGCCGGAGATGAGGTCAGAGACCTAACCTGAACCTGCACTGGCTGCTACGAGAATTGCAGCCTGTCCTCCAGCTGAGCAGGAAACAACTGGGGAGTTTTGAGCAGAAAAGTGCACACTTGTCTTACACCCCAAAAGACCCCATCTGGCTGCCGTGCTGAGAATCAGCCTCCGGAAGGCAAAGGCGGCCACTGGGGGGAGCCCAGCGCAAGATGCTGCAGGCCAGAACCGGGCACTGGGGCAGATGAGATCAGATCTGGGCTACATGTGGATCGTCAGACCCAGGCTGTGGGGCCGTGAGTGAAAAACTGCGAGGGCGAAGCTGCCTTCGGCCGACCTGGCAGAGCCTTGGAGAGGAGGGTGTGGAGGGAGGAGGGGGATTTGTCCCGTAGTTTGGAACCTGCATCTGTGCTACAAGTTTTGAAGGAATGGTGCCTCAAAGGTACCATCGAATATGAGAATATAAACTTTTTGGCCCTGGCCGAGTGGCTCGGTTGGCTGGAGCGTCGTCCTGCACGTCACGAGGCCGTGGGTTCCATTCCCAGCTGGGGCACACATGGGAGGCAACCCACAGGCTTCTCCTCCACATCGATGCTTCTCTCTTTCTCTCTCTCTCCCCCACCCCCTCTTCTAAAACATCCGAATGAGGATTTAGAAGAAGAATATAAATTATCTGGACGCTCATCATATGTATTTCCAGATGGCCTTCTGCAAGCCTGGGCCCGTTTATGAGAACAGCAGGAGCACACTGGTGTTTCCCACACGTTCCTGGCCACACCGAGGCTGGCTCCACGCACGGGCTGCACCACAGATTCGGGGCCTCAAGTCCACGGGCACTGGTTCCATCGCCAGGCAGGCTGGGCCCTTAGCAGCCACTGTGCCGTCAGCTGCAAACCGGCCAAGTGCACCCCTGTCAAGGGCCCATCTCGTCACCCCACCCAGGACCCCGACGTGAAAGCAGGAGGCGAGGGGCGAAACCCGAGGAAGCTGCACCAAGGCAGCTCCTCAGGGACGAGGTGGGGACCTTCAGGGGGAGGAGCAGGGCTTGGTACCCAACCAGATGAGGGAGGGAGAGGGTCTGGGGCCCTGGCCTGGAGCCCCGGAACAGACCAAACCTTTCCCATCTTTCCCCTCCTCAGATGTTCCCCAGGGTCATCTGAGACACTCACAGTCAGGGGAACTTCACTACGACATTTTTAAAAGCAAAACAAAACTGTAATCACGGATGAACCCAACACGGCATAGATCTGACTTCTTGACACCCAAAGTCACGTCCGGGGCTCTTGGTTGACAGGGTCCAGCCTTCACTTTCCTTGCCTGTCCCTCTGAGAAGCCTGGGCTTCAGGCTGATTTTGCATCTTTCTAAGCCTCTCCCAAACCTGAAAATGACCTCCAACTGCGCTGCTCTTCAAAACCGAGGGGTGTCTCTGCTGCCAAGCCTACAGTTGCCCAGGGGATGCCCTGCCCTGTGCTGCACTCCTAGAAAAGGTCGCTGGGCCGGCTCGGACATTAGGTGCTCTGGCTGCAAACAACAGAGAGGCACTTCAGCTCACCCAGGCCAAAGGGACATCACAGAAAGGCCACCCTGAACTGGTGGAACTGCAGGCCAGAGAAGGGGCCTGGAAACAGCCAGAACCCGAGGCAGCTCCAGCAAGCAGGATCTAGGGGCCGCCACAGGCCCCGAGTGAGCTGGCCTGGACAGACGGAACACAACCTCAGCCGGCCTTAGTGCCCCGTCTCTCTGTTCAACACTCACATCCAGGGAGAGCACACCTGGTCGGCGTGGCCTGGGTCGTGCTCATGTGTGGCTGGGGAAGGCGGGGCTACAGGTCACAGACCCACCGACCTGGATCCCGGGAGAACCGACACCTGCTGAGCAGCAAGCAGCCCGTATACTGGTCCCTTCTAAGCCAGCTCCCGTCCCCAACCCACTTCCCTTTACTCAGCCTTGGCGCTCACGCTCACCAGCTGGACCTCAGGCTGAGGCTTATTTCTGGTGACTGGTCCACGCTGGTTTTGGGGACAGCTCACAAGTGGCTCTCAGCAGCACAGTCTCTCAAGCATGGAAGCCTCACAGCAGCAAAGCACACACCCCTGTGGGGTGCACACCCACAGCCTCCACGCCACAACCCAGGGGCTACAACGCCCCCAGCTCCTCACTGACTGCAGCACTGGCTCTCCAAGTTCAGTGCCAAGAGCTGCCTGGGAAGCTCGTTCAAAACGTGGTTTGCCAGGACGCCCGCCATCTGTTTCTAACCAGCTCTGCCTCGCGGCCCTGGTGTGGGCGGGCTTCGGGCTGCTCTGGGTGTCTTAGCCTCTCTACCCAGAATCCGCACTGGGTATCTGGGCCCCAGGGATCTGAACCCAGCATCGGTGCTGCCCATGCAAAAGCCAACCCTGGGGGTGACGGTGATGCGTGGGCGTGGGCCCCGCCCGCCACCCACAGGGCCCCAGCCACACACATCACAAAACACTTGGAGAAAAGGGTCCTAGATCAGAGTTGGTTCTAAGTGAATAGCAATGAGAATGACGTTCCCATTCTTGCCCCGTAATTTTTTGGAGTTCATTTCTACTGCAACTGTTGAGCTAATCTTATAAAGAAAGTCTCTGTACTCGGTCTAGGAAAGCAGAAAAGGGTGCTGGGATAAAACTGCCTTCTGAAAGGCAGAGCCTCAAAAAGGGGCGTGACAAGGGGGCCTGCTCGGCATCGGACACGGGCAATGAGGAAGGGACGAATGTCAACACAGGCGGCGACACGACCCCTGGAAGGGCTGCAGGCTTTTCACTCCCAAACACACACAACGCAATTTCCTACCCACCTCCACCCAGGCTTTTAACGATTAAGGGAAAGGGGCTGAATAAGAAATCTCATCATTTTTCCCTGGCTGGTGTGGCTCAGCGGACTGAGCACCGGTCTGTGAACCAAAAGGTCACCTGTTCGATTCCCAGTCAGGGCACATGGCTGGGTTGCAGACCAGGTCCCTGGCTGGGGACGTGCGAGAAGCAACCAAATAATGTTTCTCTCACACATCAGTGTTTCTCTCCCTCTCTTTCTCCCTCCCTCCCCTCTCTCTGAAGATAAATAAAATCTTAAAAAGAAATCTAGTCGATTTAATTTCCTAAACTACTTGACAAATACCAAGACTCTGTTCTCCTATTTCGCCCTGAGAAAACAATCTGGAGGAGACCCCGTGCCTTCACCGCGCCGGGCTGACAAGTGACAGTTTGCAATGCACTCGGGTGACTGAGCGGCCAACATCACCCACGTATTTATTCCAGAAGTCTCAGAAGCAGTCTCCGGTGGTTACCCATCCCCCCCAGGACGGGGTGAGACGGCCAGCCAGGATGTTTGTGATGTTTTGAAGATGACGTCACGGGAGCTGACCCAGCAAACCTCCGAATCGAGGCTGGAGTCGGACCGCCTGGCCGGGACGGCGGCCCCCCCACCTGTGAGCTGTGTGATCACGGCCCACTCGTTCGTTCCTCGGGCAACATCCACGGGGTATTGACCAGTCCCAGGCACTGGCCTTGGCGTGAACCCCAGGACCGAAGACCCGAAAATGCCTGAAATGCAGGGAATGTGTAGTTGCTCCCACACATGAGCTGATAATCCTAGTCAGGTGACTCACACATCACTGTCACTCCCGCAGAGAGGAACACAGGTGACGACTAAACTCAGGACATGGTGTGAGTGTGGGGGGTGGGGGGGCACACAGACACTCAGAAATCTAGTTTGTTGCAGAGGACACCCACGTGCAATGCTAAAAATGGTCTCAAATTTGGAGGAAGGAGGGGACATCAGGAAACCCCTCGGCTACGAGACAACCACACCCGTGCCCCCAGCCCAGAGCGCTCCTTGCCCGCCCGACCGGGTCTCTGCAAAAACCCACCGCCGGTGAAACCGCTGCCCCCCGCAGCTCACGCTGGTTCCCTGCCGGTTCTCCTGACAACGGGGGTGTGGCACTTGAAGGGAGTGAAGAACAAATTTATTGCTTAAGCAGCTCTTCAGAAACACATTCATTTCCCTCAATTTACACGCAGTAAAATTAATGGGCCATCTGATCTATACGAGTTAACTGAATTTCTCTTATTGGTCCCTAGGCAAACGGCACACAGTAACATGAGAAATTTTGTCCTGGAAAACTATCATGTAACAACGGCTCTTTAAAACCACCTCACACCCTGACTGGTGTGGCTCGGCTGGTTAAGCGTCTTCCCAAAAGCGAAGGGTCTCCGGCTGGACTCCCGGTGGGAACAGGCGCACTCCTGGGTCACAGCTTTGGCCCCCGGTCGGGGTGCGCACAACAGGCAACCGATCCATGTTTCCCTCCCTCACTTTCTTGCTCCTTCCCCTCTCTCTAAAACAATAAACACTTAAAAAAAAAGTCAACTTCACGATGTCAACCGTGACTCTGAGGCAAAGAAGGGGCAACAGGGCCCAGCTCCCTGCCCGTCGGGGAAGCTGCTGTGGGCACAACCAGAGCCGCCCTGACGGGCAGGGAGCTGTCCCGTGCCAGCGGGCAGTGGACCGCCACGCGGCCCCAGACCTGTCGCTGTTGTCAGATTTCAATCCTATGAAAAACCCCACTTTAAAAACTCATTGAAAGTAAAATCTGCCCTGGCTGGCGTGGCTCAGTGGATTGACTGAGGGCCTGCAAACCAAAGGGTCACCAGTTCAATTCCCAGTCAGGGCATGTGCCTAGGTTGCAGGCCAGGTCCCCAGTAGGGGGCAGGTGAGAGGCAACCACACATTGATATTTCTCTCCCTCTCTCTCCTTCCCTTCCCTCTAAAAATAAATAAACAAAATCTTAAAAAAAAAAAATCTTAAGTAAAAAAAAAGTAAAATCTAAGCCAAAGGATTTCTCTATAAAGACTGTTTGACGTTTTCAAATAAATCTTTGCAGGTAACTGAAACCGAGGTCGTGCAAGGGAGACCCTGAGCTGTAATCACCCAGGTCCTCGTCTCTCGTGAGCCTGCAGCCCCAGAAGGTTAGAACAGAACCTCAGGTCCCGCCCCCGCCCTTCTGCATCCAAATCCAAGTTGACACAACCCTCAGGTGCAACGAGTGCACATACGTCTGAGACGCACTGGCCCAGGAGTTGCGTCTCCAACAACGTCAGATGAGGGACATGAGGATGCGACGAAATACCTTGCTTTTCAACCACAGGGACAGGCTGCTGGCCAGGTGGCCCAACTATTGAAACAAACAGGAGCCCTGGATGGCATAGCTCAGTGGATCGAGTGTGGGTCTGAGAACCAGGGGGCTGTTGGTTATTCCCAGTCTAGGGCACAGGCTTGGGTTGCAGGCCAGGTCCCTAATAGGGGGACATGTGAGAGGCAACGACACACTGATGCTTCTCTCCCTCTCTTTCTTTCTCCCTTCCCCTCTCTAAAATTAAATAAATAAAATCTTAAACAACAACAGGAAAACATGGTGCCCGGGAGCCACAAACCACCCGTAGCCACCAAGCCACCCTGAGAAAGTCTGAGAAACGGCCCTGATGCCTCCCTCCCAGCCTGCCCAGCCCACCCAGCCCGAGGGGACCCAGAGCAAATGAAAAGCCCGTGCCTACCTGCGAACCGCAGCGGGGCGTCTTTGTCCAGGGCAATCAGTGGGGGATCGAGGAGCACGGTGTTGTCGTTCTCGGTCACTATGCCGTGATAGGTGGGCTCAAGCCACGGCTTGTGCTTGTTGGCTGTGTTTTAGGAAAGAAAGGGGAGCACGGTGGTCAGACGACTATTTCCAACCGAGCTGCTTCTGAAGACACACACGCCGACACAGCACAACTCCCGCTGGTTGGGAGGCGGCACTTGTATTTTTTGTTGTGGAGTTTGCTGTTGAGACCCCAGCGGGGCGACATGCCACATTCTGGAGCAAATAACAGAGAAACCACCCAAGTCCAGGAGGAGCCAGACTCCGCCCCGCAGATTCCAGGGAAAGAACTGACGGCCGCAGACACCCTCGGGCACAGGAAAGTCACCGAGAAGGACATTGACATTACATCTCCCTGACAGTACGATAATACTTAAAATCAGCATGACAAACGAAAATGTACAGCAAAGATGCAAAACTGATGAGACTGAGGAATGTAAGATTACAAATGTGAGGTATCAAAATAAGACGCCGAAAGCCCATTTCTGAAGACATCTGACCCGGAGTCAGGCTGACTGGGGGGGTCAGACCCGGCTCCCTTTCTTCAGCTTGTGACAGACCCTTGACCTCCATTTCCTAGTCTGCAAACCAGGCCCCACCTTCCCGGGGGTCGGGCCGGGCGTAACTGGAGAGGCAACACCTCCCTTCCCAACAGGCGCTGCACCTGCCGCTTTTATTTCCAAGGCAAGACTGTGCAGTTCTGGCAGGAGCTCGCCTGGTACCACCAGTCTGGAGTTCCAGCCCCTCCTGTTCTGCTCGGGCCTGGCTCTGTCCCCAACCCCGTTAAAGCCACCGCGTCTGCCCTGAGCGCCCAGCTCCCCCAGTGCCTTCTGGGATCCACGTCACAGCTGAACTCTGCCACTCTCTTCCCTCTGTCACCTCAAGTGCTGCCAGCTCACGTTACACCTTGAGATGTGTTCAGCTGAGCAGATGGGGGGGCAGGTTCAGAACCTCGCCCCCTGGTAGCTGGTGTCCATCTGCCGAATGAACTGCCCCAACTCTTTGCCGTGAGTGCAAAGCAGCTCGGAAGCCTCCGAAGCTAAATGGAAATGCGCATCCATCTCCGGCACGGCGTGTCACCATAGTGTGTCACCATGGCATGTCACTACTTCTCTGCCGTCGTGACAGCCCTTCCGGAATGACAGGAGAACGCCACCTGCGTTTACTCCGCCCTGCGAGGAGGGGCCGTGCACTTGTGGGCACACGGGGGCTGACGCCTGGATGTGCAACAAGCCACCAGCTCTCTGACGAAGGATGCGTCCGCTGGCCATTCATGCACGCCACGCAGCACCCACAGCGGGCCCTGGGCCCCCACATCTGAGATCAGCCCAGACCCCCGGGACGAGTTCGCCTGGCGCAGAGTTTGTTTGTGGGAGGATAAGGGGCACGGGGGCAAGCTGCACGCCTATGTGAGTGAACGAAGTGAACGCCACTGAGCCACACAATTAACTCGGGAAACTTGGTCACACGCACTGAAAACTCCGCACACACAGAACCAGATGCAGCTGCTTCTCTCCTGCCTGCGGCTCGGCCCAGTGACCACGCCCACCCTTGCCCTCCCTATGATTCTTCCCACTGCGGGCTCGAGGGTCTAATCCAAACAGTGTCCTCAAACTTGTGGTTCACACACGCTGTTCACACCAGCATTACCGAGGACCTAGCAGCTTTCATTTATGTGGGACTGACTTACCTACCTACCTACCTGTTCGCAGGAAGAAGGATATTAAGTTACCATCTTAATATTTTTAAATATATTTTATTGATTACGCCATTACAGTTGTCCCATTTCCCCCCTTCCCTTTAGTTCATGTCCATGTGTCATAAGTTCTTTAGCTTCTACATTTCCCATACTATTCTTGTCCTCCCCCTATCTATTTTCTACCTACCGTCTATGCTATTTATTCTCTGTATCTTTTCCCCCCTCTCTCTTCCTCCCACTCCCCTGTTGCTAACCCTCCATGTGATCTCCATTTCTGTGGCTCTGTTCCTGTTTTAGTTGTTTGCTTAGTTTGCTTTTGGTTGAGGTGTGGTTGTTAATGATTGTGAGTTTGCTGTCTTTTTACTGTTCATATTTTTTATCTTCTTTTTCTTAGATAAGTCCCTTTAACATTTCATATAGTAAGGGCTTGGTGATGATGAACTCCTTGAATTTGACCTTATCTGAGAAGCGCTTTATCTACCCTTCCATTCTAAATGAAAGCTTTGCTGGATAGAGCAATCTTGGATGTAGATCTTTGGATTTCATGTCTTGGAATACTTCTTCTTTCTAGCCCCTTCTTGCCTGTAAGGTCTCTTTTGAGAAATCTGCGGACAGTCTGATGGGAACTCCTCTGTAGGTGACTGTCCCCTTATCTCTTGCTGCTTCTAGATTTTCTCCTTCATTTTTATCTTGGCTAATGTAATTATGATGTGCCTTGGTGTGTTCCTCCTTGGGTCCAACTTCTTTGGGACTCTCTGAGCTTCCTGGACTTCCTGGAAGTCTATTTCCTTTGCCAGATTGGGGAAATTCTCCTTTATTATTTGTTCAAATAACGTTTCCTCTTGTTGCTCTTCCTCTTCCCCTTCTGGTACCCCTATAATTTGGATGTTGGAACATTTAAAGATGTCCTGGAGGTTCCTAAGCCTCTCATTTGCTTTGATTCTTGTTTCTTCATTCTTTTCTGTTTGGTTCTTTCTTTCTTCCTTCTGGTTCACTCCATTGATTTGAGTCCCAGTTTTCTTCCCATCACTATTAGTTCTCTGTGCAGTTTGCTTCATTTCAATTAGTGTAGCCTTCATTTTTTCATCTAATTTGCGACCAAAATCAACCAGTTCAGTGAGCATCCTCATCACCAGTGTTTTGAACTGTGCATCTGATAGGTTGGCCATCTCTGGGTTGCTTAGAGTTACTGGCTCTGGGGCTTTGAGCTGTTCTTCTTCTGCTGGAGCCGTTATGTTTTGGTCTGTTTGCACCTTTCCATATGAGGGGTAGGGCCTTAGGTGTTCACCAGGGCGGGGCAACCCAAGGTGCTGGGTTGTGACGCTGTGTGTGGGGGCGGAGTCAGAGAGGGGCAATGGTGTTTGTTCTGCTCTCTCTCAGATTTCGGTCCCCTGTGCCACTTCCCACAAGCAAATTGGGCCCTTCTGGTGCTGGTTCCTGGGTGGGTGGGCTTGTGTATGTTCTAGGACCCCGTGGGTCTATCCAATGACCTCTCCTGTGAGGCTGGGAGTCTCTCCCAGCACCTCAACCCCCACAAGTGTTTTTCAATTGGTGCTTTTAGGCTTAATTTCCCATCACTGGGGCCCTGGACCGCGTGGTCTGTCTCACTGCCTGTTTTTGGCCTGGTTTATTTGCATGTGAATGTGTGACCACGGTCAGCCAGCCGCCTTGCACACCTCACTGGGACCTGCTGGTTGCTACCCTGAGACTGGGTTCTGCCAACCACAGCCTGCGCGCGCCCAGGTTACCAGCCACCTGCTTTTTCCTGCTGCGACCCCTCTCTGGTGGCTGCCAACTTCGCCCCTCTTACCGGTCTGGATGAATGGTTCGTTGTTGTCAGACTTCTGCACAGTTCAATTTTCTGTCTGTTTTGGTGGGGGTTTTTTTGTTTCTAAATTTTTGTTGTCCTTAATTTTGGTTGTTCAAGGAGGCACAGTGTGTCTACCTACGCCTCCATCTTGGCCAGAAGTCCCGTCTCAATTATTAAAATAGCTTTGACCTCTGGAGTCCCCTGCCGGGGTCTCACGGCCTCGTCACCTTGCTTCAGGTCTCTGTTCAAATATCCCCTCATTCAACTGGGTCAGTGTCTACAGCTCTGGCCCCCACTTCCCCCTCCTTTCTGCTGCCCACACGCTCCTCTGCTCCTGGCCACCAGGGCACAGACCAGGCAGTGGAGCCGGCCTGGGGCATTAGGCGGGTCACCCGCCTTTGGCCATGGCCTCAATTTCCTGTACACTGAGGACAGGAGTAACGTCCACCTCACAGGCTGCTGTGTGGTCAAACCTATCACATGACAGGCAGGGGACAGTGTCACACACAGGAAATGCCACAAGGTGCTACTGTGTCGTGACCTTCTCCTCCTCCACTCAAACGCAAGCAGATTCCAGGAGGGGGCGACCTTTCCTTCTCTGCTACTTAGTGTCTCATCGCTCGGGAATTGTCTGGCCAATGAACGAGTGCAGAAGGAATCGCACACACAGCACAGGTGGAGTCAGTGTCCTGGTTTGTAAGTTCTCCCATGGAGATGACGGTTTGGACTGAGAACTGAAATGCAGCTACGATTCGGTGGTTTAAACACTGGCAAGGTGTGATTTCTTGTTTCTGGCAGGTGGATGTCCTGAGCAAAGGAGACGAGAGAATCTGGGGGCCCACGCGCAGCGGGCCCTGGGGTCTGTGCTGAGATTACAGAGGGACCCGCTGCGCCACCAAACGCAGACCACAGAGGCCGAGATCTAAAGTGCCTTTGGAGAACAGCTCCCTGCACAAGGGCTGCTCCTGGGGCGAGGCGCTTGGCAAAGAAGGGAAGTCAGAAGCTTATGGTGCGCCTGCCCTTCCCGTCCAGAAACACGGGTGCAGTGCCGTGTGTGGGCCCCGAGCTGGCTGCGGCCTTCAGGCTGCAGGGGCCACTGAGCACAGAAAACCACAGTCAGGCCGGATGCTCTTCCTCGAGGCTGGCACCCCGTCTGCTCCAGGGAGCCTGCCGAACCCGGGGCTGTGACGCAGGCTGGGACGCTGCCAGTGCTGTGGGCGTGATGCGGGTAAAGGGGCCGCTGTAAGGAGAGGGCCCCAGACCTCCAATGTCCGTCACCGACCTCTCCTTTCAAAACACAGAAGCTACTAATTCAATTTACCGCTAATAATGTACCACTAAGGGCAATGCTAATAATGTACCACTAAGGGCAACAGTCAATTCCAACCTGTTTTCACAGTTAAGATTTTACTAATAAAATTATAAGCATAGCAAATAAAACGGAAGAGTACTCTAATGTGTGAGCTCCGGTAAAAACACTAGGCAAACTGCAGAAAGCATAGAGAGGTATAGAACATGTGTTTCTGCCACTCTAATGAAAAGGCTTCAGTCGAAAATCACTGAAATAGTTCAAAGCAAAAAATAATTTTATAGTGACATCCCAGTTCTTCTATCCCCCCCACAGTATTCTAGTTTTACAATTCAAATTTCCTAAACTGCCCCTTCGGGCTGCAGCAGCATGACGAGATCTGGCCAGTTCCAAAGACTGAACTTTTAAATATTTAATAAATGGTATTTTCAATATTTCATCACACTCAATTGGCAGCATCAAATATTTATGGAAACAAGTGACTGATGTTTCTGTAACCTTCCAAAAGAACCCACAAATAAAGGCAAGAGACTGCCAGCCGTAGGTCCAGGAGCAGGTTGCCCGAGCTGAAAGTCTGGCTCACGCCGTCACATTGTGGATCACAGAGAAGCTGACATGGTCTTGAATGGCACAGTCTCAACTGAACCCAGGAAGTGGCCAGGCCGCGATCACCCAGCCTCCCTGCAGACCCAGGCCATGTCTGTTACTCTAAGGCACGGCCAGTTTTTGTGGTCACGAAATTGCCACTGGTTTAATAATCAAAGTGCAAAGAATACCATGGTCAACTTCAGGATTAACTTTTTTTTAAAGATTTTATTTATTTATTTCTAGACAGATAGGATCAGAGAGAGAAACGTCAATGTGTGGTTGCCTCTCATTCGTCCCCAACTGGGGGCCTGGCCCACAACCCAGGCATGTGCCCTGACTGGGAACTGAACCAGCGACACTGTGGTTCACAGGCCGGCACTCAATCCACTGAGCCACACCAGCCAAGGCTGGGTTAACTGTAAACATAAAAATGTACACCTTCCTAGTACATCCCAACTCTGGGCAAAAGAGAGACTGGCCCCTTGCCCTGGTCCCAGCAGTCGCAGACCCCCAGCGAGGTGGTTCCTGCTGTGGCAGCCCCAGCACCAACCCAGCACCGGAGATCGCGTCTTATAAGTTCTTTCACTAAGAGAAATCCACTCTTTCCAAAAACAAATCTGGTGCATACCTTCTCATTCCAGAACATCTACATTGGTAGTATCTACCCAATAACAACAACATCATAAATAATGACAGCTATACATTTTAAGAGACTGTAGGCATTTCACCAGTACATCTCAGAAAACGTTACATATTTTATTCACAGATTCAAAGGTTAACCTTGGTCCACCAAAAGAATCTGCAATTAAGAAGCATTGCCACTAGGTGGCGATAGGTGCCCCGGATTACCTGCTGCAAGTGCCCAAACTCTAATTTAAAAATCCAGCTCCTGACTTGCTAAAGGAACAGAAGGTAATTGCGTTAGTAGATCCCTCGTCCTAGGTAATATGCATATAAAAGTGTCAAACCGTGTAAATATAAAATCTCCAGCTGATTCTTTTTTCTCAAAAAACATCTAAAATGAGTAAATTATTCATATTAGTTCCAAAATAAAAATATAAAAAGACATATGTCCTTAGGACTCTCTAAGCACAGTCCCCAGTCACAAATTCCTATTTAGACCAGACCATCGCTGAGCCTTCAAGTGACCTTCACATCAAAGGTCCTTTTGGCCGCATGGCCGTGGACCTCCGGTGTGTTCAGAGGCTGAAGGACCCGGCAGGCTTCCCAGAACCTACCGCAAGTCCCCATCTCCAGAGAACGCAAACGTGTCGACGGCCACCCACACCCTGAAACGAGGTGCCGAAGTGTGGCAGACACAGGGACAGGAGCGTGCTCCGCACTGGGGACAGAGCACGAGGCCTCCACCTCAGACGCAGCCAAGACCCTTGCCAGGGGAAGGAGCGAGTCCCTCCCAGCGGGAGCTGGACCTTCCACCCAGACGGGACACAACTCACCCTGGCTCCCCACTCGTGAGCCAGAACCAGGTCCATGGCCCCACTCACCCACACCGGGTGGGGAAGTGCATTTCTGGCATGTTCCTGGGACAGAGAGCAGGAAATAGCTGAGCTCAACTCGGAACCATCACAAGCCCAAGTGGGTCTCCCAAGGACGGCCTCAAAGGGAATATCCTTCTGAGGGCGTGTTTGTAAGCAGAAAAACATACGAAGAAGGTACAAAGGTGGGAAAATCTATGGCTCGTTCCGGGACTAACAAGACTGGGATAAATGTACGTACAAGGAGGTGTAGCTAGAGCAGGGCTTTAATTTACGGTGAGGGCAGAGTCCGAGGGCCCAGTGCGGTAGGAGAGGCAGGAACCCAGCTCGCGGATGAACCGCCTCCGGCCCCCTCTGACTAGGGGCGGGTTCCCGAGCCACCGGCGCCTACTTCCACATTGTAAGTCGGGAAAGGGGCTTCCGCCCACATCCCTGTTTGGAGGATTATCAATGTGAGTGAAGAGCCCACTCTGCTGGCCACACGAGTGCTCAACAAATCTGTGTTGATCAATTCACCTTAAGCAGGAGCCATGTTTTAGGAAAAACTATCAGGGTGGACTGACTTGAGTTGGGGAGACTCAGGAGGCGTTCCCATGACAACCTCCCCATCCTCTTCTTCAACACAAACTGCAGCCTCAGAAATCCCTACCGGCCCAGACCCTGGAGGCTAATTTTACCCCTTCTTTCGTGACTGGCTCACTTCACTCAGGACAACGTCCTCAAGGTCCCTTCAGGCCACGGCATGTGTCACCTTTCACTCCACGGTGTGTGTGGACCACATCTCCTCTGTCCATTCACCTGCCAAGGGCACTGGGGTTGTGGCCTCCTGGCTGCTGTGCCCGACGCTGTCGCGAACGGGGTGTGCGAATGTCTGTCTGCGCCTCTATTTTCAGCACTTCCGGGTCTGCACTCAGAAGTGGAATCGCTGGATCCCTCGGCAAGGCCGTTTTCAGTCCTTGGAGGAACTGCCAACAGCGTCTTCCTTCCGCGGCGACGGCCCCGTTTTCCAGCCCCACCAGCGGAGCACAGGGTCTCCACATCCTCCCGACACGGCGCTTTCCGGGCTTCAGCAGCGGCCACTGGATGGGTGTGACCAGACAAACGTTGCACCAGTGGCGTCATCCGTCTGTGTCACGTAAAGACATGACGGTGGGCAGAACAGAGCACTGAGCCCGTGTGCCCAGGCAGCCGCTGCAGTCGTCAGCACAGGGCCAATCTCGTCCGACCCACTTGCTCCCGTTCCTGCTGCAAGGCTCGGTCATTTGAAACAAAGTCCAGGTATCATATGACTTCACCCCTCAATACTCTGGAAGATAAAGACTCTTTCAAACTAACCTAAATGGCACTGTCACCTAAAAAAGCCACAACTATTTAACATCAACAACTGTCCCACCAGGACTCATACTTACCCCATCACCGTGGTACATCAAATAGTTTAACTCAACACACCTGGGGGAAGGGGGCTATTTTTAAGCTGAATTCTGTTGTCATGAAAGAAAAACTCGAGACTGTCAATCGGCCTTAAAGAGCCACACGCCAATGGCTTCCACAACGCCCCTTTTTTCAGTGTGTCCATCACACGGGGCTGTGGCAGCTGCTCTGGGTCGAGTTCAGAGGGTTCCCTTCTCCTCCTAACTGGCTGGGAGTTTTCATCACGAACGGTGTCAGACTTTGTCAAACGCTATTTCTGCACTGATCACTACAATCGTGTGACTTTTAAACACCTTCCTTTGGCGGAGGGCTGACTTTGGATGTTGACTTTGGTGTGTGCGCCTGGAAGAAATCCCACTTGGTGTGGTGTGTGGTTCTTTTTACACAACGTAAGACTTGATTTGGTAGTATTTTACTGATGGTTCCTTACTCAACAGTTTTATTGACACTGTCACTTAAAACTTTTTTCTCACTACATTTCCATTGTTTTGACCTGAAAATCCAGTTGGCTTGCACATATCCGGTTTTGTATACTGAACATCACACACAACACGCACTCGTGAGCCGAGCGCCCCCAGGCCCTGTGTGCTGGCCTTGCTCACCAGTAAGACTGGCCTAAAAGGGGCAGCTCCACGGCCAGCCGCGAGACAGCAGGTCACAGTGCTATTTGTCAGAAGTCTGGGTGTGATGATCTCAAATGTGCCTTTAAAAATTAGCGTTTCTGATATTAAATCTGGCTTAAATACAGCATCCCCACACCGGAAGGGCAAATCACTGGAGCCTGGTGACGAAGTGGCGGGACTCCCAGAAGCAAAGCTCGTCACCTCTTCCTGAACCCTCTCCGAAGGGCAAAACGTGAGAACACAAACCCCTGGGCAGGCGGTTTCAGGGGCTTCGGACACCTGCGGAAGCTGGTCCAGGCAGACTCACTACTTCCAACAGTGACTATCAGCCGATGCTCAGGAATCAGGCATCTGGCTTCTCAACGGAACCGAAATCAAGCTGTAAACCCAGGCTTCTCTTTCGTGTGGCTCCCAACTTTTACTTGTATCTCATGATGTTTGGCCGCAACATCCTAACAGTTCATGGAGGAGAATTTCTCACCAGCGCCCCCTGGGGTACACACCAGGGAGGAAGCAAAAATAAGGTGCGACACTGTTGCATATTCAGAGGACACTAAGGCTAGTGACACAGAAAGGGTCAGGGACCGGAGAGGAGAAAGTGAGCTGAGGCGACAGGCACAGCAATGGGGACGAGTGAGTGCGAGTGAGAACAGAAGGCTTTTACTGAGAACAAAAGCGAAACGACTTCCGAGAGGGCTGCTTCCCGCCACCTTGTTCTGCTAGTTAATTTTATGGGTGGTCGCAGCGATACGCTGTTCGGGAGGCTGCACAATTAAGCACGGTTACTTCACTGGTAGATAGACTGAAGGACACCACATCCGCCGAGAGACGGCGGGGTGGGCGAGTGGGCGCACCCACGGACGTGAGGGTCTCCCACCGTAGACCAGCCCCAGTGCGTCGTCCCACAGAGGGCAAGGTCGACAGTCTAACACCTGATCCTAAGCCATTAAGGACAGTGAGCCTATTTTATTCATTACTGTCAGGAAAAATTTGAAATTTTAACAGGAGCCTCCGACAAATGTTTTCTTAAATGTTTACATTTAAAGAGGCTGCCCTTCAGTTACCCATTATCTCATTCTATAAAATTTACTCTTAAATTTTCCAAAGCAACTTAATGTCACATTCACAAGCTTTTCTGGTGAGCAAATGAAAACATCCCACCAGCACTAAAGGGCAGAAGTGAGTCCCTCTCTAACTCAATTGTTTGACTCAGCATGAAAAGCTACCCCATAAAATTAACAGGCCGAGCGCCATGGGGAAACACAGCCAGCAGGTCTCACGGCCTCTGTGCTCCTTATTTACTTCGGCCTCCTGAGTTCCGTGAATCTCACGTGTCCCCGAAAGCCTCTCTTTAAAGTCACAGATGTGACAGGAAGTCACTAATGTGGGAGGGAGCCGTGGGTCCAGCTGCACGACTCTTCTAGAAGCTCCACGGGGACTTCCAGGTGCGCAGGGACGGCGGTCCTTAAACTCAGGAAGTGAGGGCTCTCCCCGAGGCTCCGGGTGCATCGCTGGGAGGGAGGGGTCCCGGCGGAGGTGCTCCCGGCTCACGGGGTTTCTCCGAGCCCTGGTAACAATACGCTGCAGCCGGCCGGCTCCCCTGACAGGGACTCAGACTCAGCCCTGGGGCCGGGAGCCCCTAGTGACAGTATCCCTGGAAACAGAGGTGGCTCTTGTCTGAATCCCACAACATCCCCACTCGGGAGGATGGCGGTGTTTGCAGGTCGAAGCCCCCAGGGAACAGGGGGATCACCCCCACCCCCCGTGGACGGGCACTGGATGGGCGCTGGGGTGAGGCCCAAGGGTCCCGAGTGTGACTCTGCAGCTCTGTGCCTGCAGGCGGCGGCTGTTCCCGTGGGCACACCAGGACTGCAGGTTCCAGAGTTCAGTTCTGGGAGTGAAAACAGGGGAGGGGAGAAAGGGATGGAGTTGGAGAATGTGTCTTCCTCATTCAGATGTTTGTGTAAGGAGACGGAGGAAACTGGAGAAACATCACTTGCTAAATTATTAAAATTGGTATCCTAACAGATCAGAGGGCAAAGAACACGCTCCAATCCACCCACCACAGCGGTGGTCTTGTCACTGGGACGCGAGCAGAACATTCTAGACATCTTCCCTCAAGGACACCTCCTGGGCCACACCCTGTAGTCAGACTGACCTGGGATGGGCAGGTGGGAGCGGAAGGTTCTGTAGACCTGACACACTCACCCATGGAGAACAAACAAGTCACAGAAGGCTCACGAACAGAGGCTCAGGAGAGTCCCCCTGTAAGAGAAACCCGGCCATGTTCACCCTGCTCCTTTCCACACCTCCCCGCCTCCTGTGCTCCTGCCCCCTGGCAGCGCTCCTTCAGGGGGAAGGGGCTGGTCTTCGGCTTCACACTCCTAGTGACTCAAAGCTGCAGCCACCGGCCCCTGGCTTTTGCTTCAGGACAAGAGCCCCCTTAAGGGACATCATCTCATGCAGGACCATCATGCACTCCTCCCATCGTAATGCCTAGGACTGCTCACAGGCAAAGCAAAGCTGCGAGCCGGATCTTCGGCGTCACTCCGCTGACTCTCTGCCTGCTGCCACCAGGTTCCCAGAGCCTCCGCTGGACTCCACAGCCCGCCCGTCCGCACAGGCCTCCAGGCTCCCCGGGCCCCTTCCTCTGCACCCAGTCAACACCCAGCGGCTCCCCCTTTCCAGTTCCTCGCAACCCTGCTGAGACTGGCCAGCCAAGTACTGAATTTGAGTTGAGTACTGAAGGAGGAGAGCGACTTAAGGGACCCACACTTGCATTTTACAAAGAACTTCAATGACTTCATGTAAAAGTAGAAAATAAGAGGAGAAACCCAAGCACCCTGCAAGCTGGTGAAGGAAGTATTTTTGGAACTTCGTCCTTTACCGCCTCTCAGTTCATATCTTGAATGCATGGAATTTATCCAGAGCACACGTGTTTTCGTGCAGTTTTTTACAGAACTAAACCACAATGGAACACGTCAGTTTGTTGATTCGTACGTGTCCATTTATCAACAAACTCTCACAATGCAAGTCAGTCAGAAATCCAGTTATGCAAAAACGCACATGCCACGGTTTCCTGAAATTTCCTATTTTGCAACGTTATCAGAAAACACAGCCGAGGTTTGCCTTTTCTTTCTTTATCATCAGCACACTGGTCTTGAGTGAAAATAGGACAGGGCGCTGCCCTGAATCGTAACCCAATAGTCCGGTGGTCATTTCCGAGTTCTGTGTGTTTTCAGTCGGCTGACCTTCATCCACAATGGAAAACTTTACCATCTTTAGTTCAGAAAAGGCCACACAGCATTCGAGGCCTGGTGACATCCACCACGAGGTTCCTAACAGCTGCTACCCAAAGGGCTGCAGCGCGCTGACGAGAGCTGTCTAATAAGTCCACGGCAGCTAGTCAGAAAAAGCACCCTCATGTCCTTGCTCCCGTTTTTTCTTTATTACCTATATTCTTACAATATGAGAAATAGCAAGACAAATGCATTTACATAGTTCCTACATTACCGATAAAGTGTTGTAACTTTTTTAATAATAAACACAGAAAATGAAACAGCTCACTCTTACTTTGCCACTGAGTCTCTCAAGAAGCCCTGACTGGTGTGGCTCAGTGGATTGAGCGCTGGTCTGAAAATCAGAGGGTCCCTGGTTCAATTCCCAGTCAAGGCACATGTCTGGGTTGCGGGCCAGGTCCCCAGTAGGGGGTGTGCAAGAGGCAACCACACACTGATGTTTCTCTCCCTCTCTTTCTTCCTCCTTTCCCTCTGTTAATAAATATATAAATCTATTCTTAAAGATTTATGTGTTTATTTTAAGAGAGAGGGGAAGGGAAGAAGAGAGAGAGGGAGAAAAACATCAGTGTGTGGTTGCCTCTCACGTGGCCCCCACTGGGGACCTGGCCCGCAACCCAGGCATGTGCCCTGACTGGGAATTGAACCAGCAACCCTGTGGTCTGCAGCCCATGCTCAATTCACTGAACTACACCAGCCAGGGTGTAAAATCTTCTTATAAGAAAGCAAACTCATATAAGACAGAGGAGAATTAATATGACAACGAGGGAGCGGAAGTCCAGGGCTGGGAAGACGAGTAGACAGAAGAAAAGCACGCACTTCCTGAAGTTATTCTGCGTGTTTGAACCCTGGGGCACTGAAAAAACATGCACAGAACTGCCAGCCTGCACTATGGCTGATCTTTCAGGACCATGCCAGGCACCTAATGCCAGGTTCTGAATGGAAAGGAGAAGGACACGCTAATGATTTTGACGCTGACCATGGACAAAATTCCAGAGAGGTTTGGTGCCTCTAGAGACGGAGAAGAAATCACAGAGGGCTGGCAACACCTTCACCAGAACAGGGCACCCGAACGTTTCCTTTCCCGAGGGTCATTGGGAAAGTCACGGGGAAGCTGGGGCCGCGTGCAAGCCACTTGGAAGTGCCAGCACCTGGATCAGAGCCGGACTCAGTGCAGCTCACGTGAGATCCGTCAGCGGTGAGCTTTACTGCGGCGGCGGCGCCGCCTGTCCTGTGACGAGACGGGGAGAGGGAGGCTGGGGGAAAATGGACAGGAGACCCACGTCAGTTTAAGGACCACCAGAAGGGCCCTGAATGCTAGGCCCTGCAACCTGGAGCGTCTCTGGTGCCTTTTCGGGGGCTCAGACTTGGACGGGTCTCCTCCACCTGCATATCAAAACTGAGGGGACACGGAGGGGCAGGATGTGGGGTCGGGCCTCAGAACCACCTGGCGGAGCAGAGTGGCAGGTCATGGGCGGCGAGACCTGCACCGGGGCACAGCCTCGGGTCCGGAGGTGAGAAGCTTGGTTCGACCCAGGGGCGGGAGGACCCAGGGATTTGGGGGAAACCACTTCCGTCCGATGAGGCAGCCAGAAGCTTAGAGCAGGGGTGGCAGCCCCAGGCGACCGGGACTCTGAAACCCCAGCCCGTCTGAAAGGTGCTCCCTGAACCTCGGAGCTCACCAGGAGAAAGACTGCGGCCGGCAGGCAGGTCGGGGGTTAGAGACAAAAGACCCAGAATAGCCAACTCCGTATCGAAGGACAAGAACAAAATTTATACGAGGCTGCCTCATCGGTGAGGCACCGACACACAGTTCTCTGGAACGGAGCACAGCGGCCACAAACAGACCCACGGAAAGAAGTGCAGTCGACCGACCTTGGACAGAGGAGCAAAGTCTCCTCAACAAGCGGCGCCGGACGCTGGGCAACCACGTGCAGAAATGGCCCAGACACAGCCTGCTCGCCGCTCACAAAAATCAGCCCCAAACGGACACAGGCCTAAAGGTGAAATGCAAACTACACAACCCCTAAAAGGCAGACCAGGGTGCAGCCTAGCTGACCACGGGCACGGTGATGACGTTTCAGAGGCAACACCAAAGGCACGCGATCTGTGACAGAAATAAATGACACACTGGACTTGACATTAAAAATTTCTGCTCTACAGAAGGAATTAGAGCGGGGGTGTCAAACTCATTTTCACCTGGGGCCACGTCAGGTGCCTTCAAAGAGCTGAGTGTAATTTAGGACTGAATAAATGTAACTGCTCCTTAACTAGGGGCAAGGAGCTCGGTGCTGCCGCCGGGTAGAAACAAGGTGCAGGTTGGATAAAACAAGGCGGAGGCAGGATTCGGCCCCCGGGCCTTGTGTTTGTCACCTGTGAAGTAGAAGACAACCATAAACTGGGAGAGAAATATTTGCAAAAGATACAGCCAATAAACAGCTGTCATCCAAAATGTACAAAGAACTCAACAATCAGAAAGCAACCAGACACCTCATCATAGGAGATACACAGCCCTGGCCAGTGTGGCTCCGTTTGTTGGACGTCGTTTGGCAAACTGAAGGGTTTCAAGTTCAATTCCTGGTTAGGGCACATGCCTGGGTCACGAGTTCGGTTCCCAGTCAGGGCGTGTACGAAAAGACCACCAACCAATGTTTCTCTCTCACATCAGTGTTTCTCTCCTTCTCTTTTCCCTCCCCTTCCCCTCACTCTGAAACCAACAAGCACGTCCTCAAGCGAGAATTTAAAAAAAGAAAAGACAAGGAAAAAGGAAGATATGAGTACAGATGGAAGAATGTTCAACATCGTATGTCCTTAGGGAAATGCAAATTAAAGCAATACCATGCACCCCTACCAGAACGGCCAAAACCCGAAACCCGGACGACCCCGAAGGCTGGGGGGTGTGGAAGGCCGGCCGGCACCCTGGGAACGCAGAACGGCACGGCCGCCGTAGAACACGGTTCAGCAGTTTCTTACAGATTCGTATTATACGACCCTGCAATCACGCTCCTGGGTATTTACCCAAATGGGTGGGAAACTTATGTCCACAAGAAATCCCGCATATGGATGTTTATAGCAGCTCTGCTCATGTTGCCAAAGCCTGGGAGAAACCAAGACGTCCTCCCGGAGGCAAAGCGCTGATCTGCGGTCCACCCGGACAGTGGACGTTACTCAGTGATGGAAAGAAAGGAGCGGTCAAGCCCCGAGGAGCTGTGGAGGGGACTGAACCCACGCCGCCGAGAGGAAGAAGCCGCCTGACCAGCCGTGAGCTTCCCTCAGCATGACGTCCTGGACAAGGTGAAACCGTGGAGACAGTACAAGGCTCGGCGGTCGCCAGGGGTCAGAGGGGAGGGCGGGGCGAGCAGATGCCACAGAGGGGTTTCCGGGCAGTAAAAGGCTCGTGGGAGACGGCAGCAGGGGTGCACGCCACACATCTGTCAAGCCTGCGAGTGTCCGACATTGGCAGTGACGCAGAGGTGAACCGTGGGCGGCGGTGACGATGCTGTCGAGGCAGGTCCTCAGCCGTGATGAGCGCACCCTACGGTGCCGGGTGTCACCGTGGGGGGCGGCTGTGCCTGTGGGGGCCGGGGTGCACGGAAACTCTGTGTTGCTTTCCACCCAATTCTGCTATGACCCTAAAACCACTCTAAAAAATTAAAGTTTATTACATTTTTAAAAAGCTATGTCCATTTTGTGCAACGTGAATTGTACCTCAAATTTAAAAAAGGGGGGGATTATGTGGAATTGAGTTCATAAAACAGCAAACACATAATGTTTCCTATAATACTCTAAACACTTACAAAAGCGGTTTGCCCCTCCTGACAACCCTATGAAATAGCTACTGTTCTCCTTTCACAGATGGGGAAACTGAGGCACAGACTAAGTAGCTTGTTCAACAGCACAAACAATGGCAGAGCTGGGATTTGAACCCTATGGTTCAGCTCCAGAGTCCATGTTCTTAACCATCCCACCCAGCTCCCACGGTGCCAGCCTCGAGTCTGTGGGGACACTGAAGGCCGCCCTGCAAGGCGCAAGGGGTCCCGGATGAGATGCGCTCCAGCAGAGGGCGCTGCAGAGGGAACCCCAGACGCGGCACTAGCTCTTTCATAAAACTGGGACTGGAGCAGTGGGCCACTTTCTGAGACAGCCCGGTAAAAGGTGCTACAAGATTAAAAAGCATGTATGTTAATACAATGTTTCCTTTTCCAGAACTTATAAAACACCTCTCTGATTTTATAATCTTTCCTGACTCAACTGGCGTGAAAGGTTCGTAACAAGACACCCAAAGGGTGAATATTATTTGTTACAGAAGACACAGGGTTAAAGACACTCTTGGCTGGTCTCTGCTGTATTCCTGCTTTCCATATTCTGAGCTACGAAAATATCATACTGACAGTAATAACTACTTCATCATTTCCTCTTTGGTAAATGGGCTTATTGAGCTAAATGGGGTCTAAAAATCCCTTCCATTCCTAAAATTCTAGCCATGTCATTCAGAAGCTGATTTTCTAAAGATAGATTAGCAGATTTTTAAAGTCTAGGGGTTTGAAAAGTACTTGTTCTAATGCAATGACATATAAGTAACAGGAAATTATTTAAGGGGAAGACCAACTGCCAGATTCTAAAAGCACAGGAAGGATTCACCCCCAAAAGGGGAGAAGGGCTGTAACGAGGCAGCCCCCCAGGGGAGACCAGAGCTGCGGGACACAGGCTGGGTCCCAGGCAAACCGCCACAGAGCAGACGGACACACACGGGCCTTCCCCACGCAGACAAACAGGACAGATGCCAGCCCAGGCACGACTCGTGGCGGTTCTGAGAAAACTCCCAGCGATCTTTGGGGAAAACTAAGCCAACAGCAGCATGGGCCCCCTTATTGTGAAGTTACCAAAAGCATCTCTACGATGAAACCAGCCATTCAAAGGTTTCACAAGGGCCATCTTATGAAGGAGGGGAAAAAAAGCATAGATGGCAATCATAAGAAAAAAGAAAGGAAAAGCTTGATTTTTTTTTCTAGATCTCATGCTACAGAAAATACTGCTACAGGAAGTGTATGCTACCAAAGAATAAACTCAAATAAGCCTGATTTGAATGTGCTATGGTGTTTCATCCACTCCTGCTTTCCTCCCCACTAACAATGTACCCTTTAATAAAATGAAAAAGGAAACCAAAAGTGATAACCCGCGGACACACAGGGAGGACACTGCCCCCCTCGAGGGCCCCACCCCAGCGGCAGCAGGGGTGCGCTGCGCGTGCAGGCGGGTCCAGGTCTAGGCCGGGGGCCGGGGCACGTGCAGTGGACTCAGATTTCCTCCTCTTCTTCTTCTTCTTCTTCTTCAGTACATCACCCTAAGGGTTTCCTCTGCTACTTCGGCCTCCATCTAGAAGTCAGTCACTCATGACACAGCCCCTGACATACTCTGCCCAACAGCAACAGCTACCAGAGTATGGTCTGAGGACTCTGGGGTCCCCGAGGCCCCATCGGGGGTCCACAGAGCCCTCCCTTTTCCTGCTACGTATCTGTATGAGGCTGAACTTCCTTCATCTACTCCAACCAAACAACAGACCGTTTCTCAGGCTTTTAGCTAAGATCAAGTGCAGCAACCGGCCGCAGGCAGAATCCCCGCTGTCATCTCCTAACCCTTAGCAGGGACGTAAGACAAGGCCAGTCTTCTTACTACACTGCTTTCTGTTTTGGGGAAATGTAGTTATTTTTCATTTAAAGTACGTTGTTACCATCAAATGGGCTTATCACTGCTATTTTACATAAGCTAATGACTATTTTAACAGGGTCTCAGCTTAATTTCTAACGGAGCCCGGGCAGGCGCAGCTCTCAGAGGCCCTCAGTGACTTCCAACAGCGCGGGGGTCCCGGCACCAAACCGTCCGGGGCCCCAGCAGACCCCACCACATCCCTCTGATGGTCACCACACCCACCGCACCTGGGACAAAAGATCAGTGCGTGGCATCGAGAACGTTATAAACACCCTGCATAAAAGGAATTCTTTCTGTCTGAAACTCTGATTGCGTGGATACGTTTTTCTTGCTCTACCTGGGAAAACACCTAGAGACACACAACGTTGTTAAGACTGGTGGTCTCAGAGAGGCGGTATTGCAGGCCACCTGAACGCCCTCATTTTCGCTCTAAGTTATACTTTCCTGTTTCCCCGGTGAGGACGGAGGGAGATGCCTGGAGGGCACTTCCCGGGCCGTGTTCCGTGGCACACCGGTGCCTGGGAAGAGTCCAGGGTCAGGTGAGTTGCAGGGATGCCGGCTGCCCGCCGCTCGGCAATCCTCCAGCTCACGTGTCCATGCGCCACAGGCGCCGGGTCCTGGGGTAAGGGGACCTGTCTCAGCACACGTCTCAAATCAGGTGCCTGCAAGACCGCTTTCGCCAAGTAACTCCTGCCCGTGTACCACGCGTGGGGAAACACTGCCTCGGAGAGCGACCTGTCACCCTGTGCGTCACCCATTCGAAGAGGCGGCCTGCGGTCAGGTGGCCCTTTGTTGTGATTGTGAGAAGTCACTCTGTGCCACTATTTAGCACGGACAACTTCCAGCGAACCCAGCTGAGACTACCCAAAGGTGGTGCACAACACACTTCCTCCGTCTGCCTCAGCAAAATGCCTCTCCACGGAGGAGCAACTCGGATACAGATTCCGAAGCTTAACAGTTCAACGAACAGTTTTAAACAGCAATTCCTGAGTGAGATTTTCTCTGATAAAAAGCATGAAGTACATTGGACCACAAGTCATTCCTTGAAATAACGCACCTAAGGACGGATTCAGCGAAAGGGTGACCTGTCCAGGTGGACAGTCCCCTTGCGGTGGCTGCACAGTCTCCCGCCCCCACTTCCCTGCACCTGGGCACCTGGCCCCACCTGCTCCCTCCTGCTTCCTTCCTGTTCAGGATCCCGGTGAACATGCCACATGACCCCTCCTCTCTCGGGCCGGCCACTCGGAAGCCAAATCATGGGCTCCTCCCTCCTTCCCAACCTCTCTTGCTGCCCCTTCGTTGCAGGTGCGAGCCAGGAAGTGCCTGACTGAGGCTGCTGCCCCCAGATTTTCTAAAGCCGCTCTTCTACTTCGAGGCCTACTTACCCCCAAAGTGTAATGAGCACCTCACTGTCGGTGTGTACAATTATTAACAGGGCGATGGGCGTGTGCTGTGCTTTACTGCAAATATGCCTGATTTTCACTTGGTAAGGGTTAAGTAGGTTTCCCACAATCACTTTCAGAGCCTGAACAGTTTATAACAATGTTTCCAGGGGAAAACACAATTTGAATTCCAAGTTCGATATGAATGGCTTTTTCAGGTCACCTGGGAACCCGAAATGGGTCCCAGGAAACTATTCATGGCGACAAAGCTGGGTCAGGGCAGCGGAGCTGAGATGGTATCACAGTCTCACTGGGGTGAGTGCGGCTCTACCCAGGCGACGGGGCCTGAGGGTGGAGAACTGAAACCTGCCTGGGCGTTCGGGACAACAGGCCTCGATCCAACCAGAGCTGGACCGGGGTTAACTTTGTTAGCCTCTGTGGAGGGTTTCTCAGGTGGCAGGGTGCCACCCCTGCCCACTGCACCAGCCTGCCTCAGTTTACCTGTCTGTCTACGCTGGGCCTCCAACAGATAAGACGGCACAGCCAAGGCTGCGCTATGTCAAGACGAGGCTTCTGCCCCAACCCCTCTCCGCTCCCCTGCACCGCTCGGCTGAGCTGCTCCACACAACAGAAACTCCGGGAAACCCTTTCTCCCGTCAGGCCCGACCAACCAAAACCTGGCCTCGTGGCCGGTGTTTGCGGTCTCGCTGCCCTCCAGCCTCGCTCTGTCCGTCAGCACCAGAGACCATGTCCGGATACACCTGCTAAGGAACCGTTCAATGAAGGTGTCCTGGATGCATTACTTTCTTAAAGTAGTAAAAAAAAACAACAACAAAAAAAACCCCTCAAACCTTTCAAGAAATAATAGTAATATACTCAGAAATAATAATTCTAAAAATAAGTGGGGTTAAGAAAGTTTATCAACTGAAAACCAAGTATGTATTACCCACTGGCATTTCATCAAACAAATATTAACGTTAGTTCTTATCGGTACAAGTCGTCGTTAGGGAGAAAGCTTTATTAAGAAACTATCTCATTGGTACTTGTTCCTCCAATTATTAAAGGTTTAAAAATGTCAGATTTCACATAAAGAAACACTTATGTAACTTTCTATCCTAAGCTTTGAATATTTAGAAGGTGCTTATTAGTTGCTTCTTTTAATTAAGCAAGAGAAGACTTCATACACTTAGGAATGGACTTTTTAAACTGCTGCCAAATGAAAATGCTTTACTCAGGAATCATGGGCAGATAGGAACAGACAGTTACAAACCACTCAGAAGCAAGATCAGAACTATAAAGCGGATTCAGGGCTTTCTAATCCAGGCTGCAGACCAGGGCGGTGGCCTACCACCCACACGGCACTCGGATACCGAGGATGGCCGCTGCCCACCGTCCAGTCCTGCATGGTTCCTTCAGTAACCGGGGCCCCAAAGTGAACGGGCACCAGGGAGGACATGAAATTCAAGCCACTGCATTCTGCTTACTAGCTCTTCCAATAAACATTTCAAATGCATGACAAAAAAAAAAAAAGATCAGGGATTATCAGAGAACTTTAATTAGTTCTGTTATCCTTGTTACTAACTCCATAAGCAACAGGAAACTGGCTTGAATTAGGGCATCTTAAAGGTGAATGTAACCTGCTAGATGCCAAGGCTCTCATCCCCCAATCGAAAGCGAGCCTGTTCCTCAGCCAGCCTCTGCCTCCCCACAGAGTCAGACACGAGGCTGCAGCCTCCGCCCTGCGGCCACCACGGAATACAAGTCTTCCAGTGAGAGGAGATGTCCCCGGGGGCCGTGCATCAGCTGGCTCACCAGAAGGGCCCCCACCCCAGGATCAAGGGCTCTGGCTAAAACCTCAGAGCCAGGCCCATATTCTGGCTCTGCAGGATCAAGTCCGTGAATACACAGGGCCGGTTTACCAGGTGTGACAGCCCCATGCTCGGTGTAATGCTGCCGCCCTCCTGAGACCCCCAAGGTCTGAACAACGGGGCCCTGCACGCTGATGCCGCTCTTGGCGCCACATACAGCTGGTGCCATCAATGCTCATCATTAATGACATCTGAAATGTGCAAAATTACATGCGGCTGGATTCTGCATTTAAGATGAAATAAATTATGCTCTTTAAAGGCCACTTCATAGACAAGCTTATACAAATCATTCTTAAGTTTTACATACTTCAATTTAAGTTTATGACATTCCATTTTTTTCCCTTGGTGGTCCTTAAAATGATAGTACTATATTATACTAAAAAAATTCTGCAGTATTAGGAAGAGCCCAGAATAAATATGGCTTTGTTAGACTTTAAGTAGGTATTAAACAAAGATGACATTCATTTCTGAGTTTTAAAATTCACTTAGAATCTAAAGACATGTTTCTTTCTTTTTTAAAGATTTTATTTTATTTTTAGAGAGGGAATGGAGGGGGGAGAAAGAGAAGGAGCGAAACATCAATGTATGGTTGCCTTTTTAGTGCCCCCTACTGGGGACCTGGCCTGCAACCCAGGCATGTGCCCTGACTGGGAATTGAACTGGGGACCCTTTGGTTTGCAGGCCAACACTCAATCCACTGAGCCACATAAGCCAGGGCTAAAGACACATTTCTAAGTGTTTTATACCATGACTGAAAATTGGGCGAGTAACAGAGTAAATTAAAGAATAAAAAATCAAAGAACCAGCCCTGGCTGGTGTAGCTCAGTGGATTGAGTGCCATTCCAGAGGATCGCAGTTTGATTCCCAGTCAGGGCACATCCCTGGGTTGCAGGCCAGTTCCCAGCAGGGGATGCATGAGAGGCAACCATACATTGATATTTCTCTCTCTCCTTCCCTTCCCTTCTAAAATAAAAATAAAAAAATTTAAATCTTTTTTAAAAAATCAAAGAACCAGACAAATAACACACTTTAATAAAGCACACATTTTAGCCAATTAGCAGAACAAGAATTTAACAAAGAAATGTCAGCCCTGGCTGGTGGGGTTCAATGGATTGCGCACTGGTCTGTGCACCGAAGGATCTCTGGTTCAATTCCCAGTCAGGGCACATGCCTGGATTTCAGGCCAGGTCCCCAGGTGGGAGCCTGCAAGAGGAAACAGATCGTCATATCTCTCACACATGACATTCCTCTCCTATTTCTCTCCCCTCTCTCTATAAATAAATATTTTTTAAAAAGAGAAATGTCATTTTCTAGACCAGCTGTAGTTTCAGAATGTTAGTGATTCTTCCGGTCCTTTCATAAAGTGAAACCCGGATGCAGAACCTAGACAGTCACAGTGTGTGTGACGAGGCTCACCCCCACTCAGCCTGTGGCACTTGGCAGATCTGAGCCCGAAGTTAGGGCCTGGGGGGGACAGATGCTGGACTGCTGCTGCCTTTCTTAAAGTGGCAGGTGGTGACAACAAAGAGCTGCAGGAATGGATGCCACCAAAGATCTGAAGGTTGTAAGATGCGGTCCCAAAGAAAGCAGACGGCAGGTTCAGCGTTCTGGAGAAAAGCACTGCCTCGTGTTCTGGCAAGTGCCCGGGCTGAAAGGCCAGCTGTCAGGGGCAGCGAGGATGGTCTGTCCGCCAGGGAAGGCTGCTTCGTGTAGCAGGCTGGCCTCTCAAAGCTCCTTTCAACCCCAGGTCTCAGGTCCTGGGGAGCAAGGATACAGGAGGCTACGGCAAAGAAAGAAGCTGGCTGGAGGAAATGCCAGCTTGTCCCCAGAGTAGGAAAGAAATCAGAGACTTAATCCTCTAGTAAGAAAACTCTGACAACTGTGAAGTGCGCATCTGATTAGGAAGAGGCTCCTGGAGTCATTAACTGTGGGGGGCAAGCGTGAACGTGAACGCAGGGTGGAGCAGCCACTTTGCAAACCAGCCTGGCAGCTCCTCAGAATGCCCGACATGGAGCTGCCACAAGACCCAGCGACGCCCTCCTAGGCGTCTGCCCGAGAGGAGGGAAGGTTCGCGTCCACACCGGAACCCGCACGTGCGAGCTCCTGGCAGCTGCAGAGTGGGGGCCCCGCCAACGACCGTCCAGTGGTGAGCACACAGGAGAGCGGCGCAGCGTGCCCACCCGATGGGGCACAGCTGGGGTCCGCTCCAGCTGCTGTAACACACACTGAACGGCCTACGGACAACAGGAATTCACCTCTCACATTCTGGAAGTTGGACCCAAGATCAAGGTGCCAGCAAATGGGGCATATGGTGAGGGCCCACTTGCTGGGCCACCTTCCTCACCGGACGGAAGTGGCGAGGGAGGTCACTGAGGTCTCCTTTATAAGGGCCACTGCTCTGATCCTCCTGACCTGACCCCTTCCTCAAAGCCCCACCTCCAAATATGATGATACCGGTGCCCCACCTGGTGGGGCTCAGTGGACTGAGCACCAGCCTGCAGGCCAAAAGGCTGCCGATTTGATTCCCAATCAGGGCACAGGCTTGCATTGCGGGCCAGGTCTCCAGCTGGGGGTGAGCAAGGGGCAACCGATAGATGTTTCCCTAGCTCTTGTTCTCCCTCCATTCTCCTTTCTCTAAAATTGAATAAATATAACCTAATTTTTAAAAAAATCAATGAAGACCTTATCCAAAAAGTTACATTTTCCTGTCTTAGAAAGCAATAATAAAAATATTTCAGTCCTCTCTTGCTTCTTGAAATTTTAACATCCCTCAGGTTCTTCACTTTAAACATTAAAAGTTGGCTTAATAAACTTAACCAAGTCCCAAAAGTAGTTAATGGAATTACAGAATTTTCTAATTTCAATGCAAAAGTAATATTATCACGCCGTGGCTAGTGTAACTCAGTGGATTGAGCGCGGGCCTGTGAACCAGACTGCAGTTCAATTTCTAGTCAGGGCACACGCCTGGGTTGCAGGCCAGTTCCCAGCAAGGGACACACAAGAGGCAACCACACATTGACATTTCTCTCCCTCTCTCTTTCCCTCTAAAGATTAATAATATATATATATATATATATATATATATATATATATATATATATATATATATATATACATATCTATATAATCATGTCATTAAAATTTCTCTTTTTGGCCATATTCATCATATTTAAAACTGAAGTTTGTTTTTGCTCAAAAATAAATAGTACTGACACACTCCTACAACTTCCCTTTGAAAACGAATTCCTATGCAACTGCTTGATCTGATGTTCTTCCTCCTGCAAGCAGCACGTACGCAGAAGACTGTTTGGCTGAAGACTCCAGTCCGTCAGTCAGCTCTTTAATCAGAACACATTCAGAACTATTAATATTTTATTATTTCTTCAGCAGTTATAGGCCTCCTGTGTGAAATAAATGACACTTACTTTACCAATAAAAATGTTAGATTAAGCATAATATTGAAGTCTATATTCAAGTGACTCTTTTCCCTCAAAGTTGCTGCTGAGGAACAAGGTAGCAAAGACACCATTTTCTAAAAGGGCTGAGAATTACAGTGTTGTTTTAAACAGACTAAAAGTGGTGGCCACAAAGCTACAGACTTCAAAAGCTGCTGCTGCAGATTTTTATGGGGATCTAATATCCCCAACACTGCAATCGACAGAAGGGTCCTTGAAAAATTATCCACTAATGAATTTTGATACCCATGTTGCGGAATCTGAGTTGTTTACGGTCTGCGATGCTTTTTTCAGTACATGGCAGGCACCAGCCAGGTGAAAGCAGGGTACATCCGCCCACGAAACAAACCAAAACCAAAGGCCCTTCCCCCCTGGGGCATGCATTCTGGGGAGACGGAGGATAAACCAAGTGACAAGGAAGGGTGTTAGAGTAGTGCTGGGGCAAAGAGGTACAGTGGGGCGGGAAGGAGGACTCGGTGGGGGTGGGGAGATGACACACCAAACAGGACAGGAGAAGAGGCCTCGCCCCAGCAGCCCCTGCTCAAACGGTCGGTGTTATTTATTGGCTTTGCAATGCGTTCCACAATGGCACTTGGGTTTTCTTTTTTTTTTTAATGTTCATAGAAGCTTTCTATTTTCTCTATTTCAATGTTCTATTTCTCCTTAATAGATGGATTGGAGAGAAGGCAAGCCTCAAATACACCAAAGATATCTCTCCTAATATTTTGGTTTATTTTATGTTTTTTTGAGAACTATAGCTACAATTAAAGTGAAAATATAGGATTCTTCCATAAAACAACTAATTAACAGTCAAAATGCAATTTAGATAACAAAATCTGACGTGCTCGGTAACAATTTCCATGTGGTCTTTCCCCATTCATATCACCGGAGGCAGCCAAGGCAGGAATGGCAGGTTCCTGATGTCTCGCTGTCTTGCAGCGGTGAAAGAAACTATGTGAAGTGATCATCTCTTAAAATAAACCACGGAATGTGTCTCCACAAGCTGCATGTTTACACAGAAAACTCACTGTGACATTTCAAAATGAAATTGTTTTATCATTTCATGCAATGGTCATGAAGCATTTTCCAATTTGCAAGCTGAAAAAAAATTAACAAATGCAACAGGATAATTGGTGTTGGAAAATGTGTTTTTACTTTGAAGACTACGAATTCTTAAGCACTATCAAGGCACCAAGAAAAGCTCAGAGAAAGTTAGCAAATTACAAAGGACTCAAGTCATCTTTCATGTAAGATTTCTGTTAGTGCGTCATAATGAAGATACCTGATATTGAAATGTACACTGTGTGAGTGTCTCAATAATGCCAATGAATGGACTAATTAGCCCATTTGCTAATTCAATAATGAACAGCAAATGTAGGTGAATGAACAAAAAAAGGGAAATATGGATTTTAACAGGGAAAGTTACCACTGACTAAACTAAATACACTCGAACTATTCCCACAGTACCCAATACAAGCACATATTTTAAAAATGTGTTTTTCCCAAGAGAAGAAAAACTTTGACATTTTTGCTTGGATATACAAGCCTTTCAGACCTCCATATCACATCTGAAAAATAACATTTCAAACTTAAGCCGGTTTAATGTAACTTTTAAAAATCAAATTGCCAGCAGTCGGATACTTAGTAACTAAGGTCTGAAGGCGACAGAGTCAACAGAACGTTAGCAATGAAATGATGGGAGTACCCGAAGCTTCTCATCCTCCCTGTGGAGAAAGAAACGTGGCACGAAAGACGCATTCGCCTCTTCTACCCCTTCATCTGCTCACACAGTAATTCTCCCCGTGTGTCATGCAGAGGTAAAGGAGAATTTTTTTAAAGCTTGCTAGAGTGAAATATGACCATTTAATCTGGACTTGCATCAGTCCTCCTCCCCGAAAAAAAAATTATTAAAAAACATCAGAAGAATAGATTCAAGTATTCTGTAGTCCACAACTGGATTACTTCGCTCCAAGGCCAAGGAAAGTGGCTGCGATTCCAAGACCCACACGGAAGCGTGTATCTGCAATGCGTAAGCTTTTTGTTGGCAAGATCAGTCAACATCAGAAACCAGGTAACGTTTAAAAGTGGATGAAGGTTAAAACAACAGAATCACCAATTCACTAAGAAATATTTCTTGGCAAGTAACCACGAAATAATCTCGGCCCCAAGGAATCAAAGAGGGCTCTCTCGTTTCCGTTGCGACCATGGGGGCCCTTGCACGACCTAAAGTACCGTCAGGAAAAGGTGCACCACGGCGTCGGGGACCAAGGGGACGAAGATTTCTAAAACCCAGTGTGAGACCGCGGTGGTAAACCTCATCACAATTTCACCTTTGGGTGAAAAGGTGGGAGGGGAGCAAGAAGTTCCAGCTTCTGCTCCTTTGCTGAAAGGACCCTGGGAGGAGGAGGGACGCGGCGAAGACGCGGGGTCCGCGGTGCAGACTCGGGATCTTGGGAAGGGATGCGGAGGAGTGGGCTCTTATATAAGCAAGCACACACCAAAAACTGTGCGTGCACCCCGCGTCCGGTGCACATTCTGAGCACAGACACACGTACACAGCATCTCCCCTGGGGGTGCGGCCCCAGCCTGCGGGCGCTGCCCAGGAAGATGCACTGACCCTTCGGCCCGTCTGCGCCTCCTCCAAACCCGCGCCGCCGCCACCCGCGCTGCGATGGGGGCCGCCAGGGCCCAAGTGCCCCGCCCGGGACAGAGTTCGGCTTCCCGCGGCGCCTGCAGTGCGCGCCCCCGGTCTCCGGCGTTCCGACCCCGCGCGGGACACCTGGTCCGGACCCCCTGCGTCCCGACCCGGCTCCCGGCACACTCGGCCTTGCGCCGCGCCCCGGCCCCAACACTCACCTCGCGCGGCCCCGACCTCGTTGCCGCGCAGCAGCCCGGCCAGCAGCAGCCAGGCGGCCGGGGCTAGCGCGAGCCCAGGGCGGCGCAGCATCTCTCGGGCTCCCGGCGCCCCGGCCGGCCCGAGGCGGGAGCGGCAGGGAGGCGCGCGGGGCACCGAGCGGGGCTCTGGCGGCCCGGAGCCGGCTGCTTCGCGCCGCGGCAAGCACCAGGGTCCACGGAGGAGCCGCCGCCGCGACGCTGGGCCGCGCGCTCGGGCCGCGAGCGCCCTCCCGTCCGCAGAGGAAGCGCTTCGCTGGAAGCAGTGGTAGCAACTAAGATGGCGCCCGTGCTCTCTCTCGGGTCCGGCGACGGTACCGGGCTCGGGGCGGGGCGGCGAGGGGCGGGGTGGGGCGGGGCGAGCACGGACCAGGGGCGGGGCGGGGCGAGCGCGCCGCCGCGGCCCCGGGAGCGCGCGGGGGCGGGGGCGCGCGGGAGAGCGGACGGAGGAGGGGCGCGCGCGCGCCTCCGAAGTCGCCGGCGGAACTCGGAGCGCGCGCCCGCGGGGGCGCGCTGGGGGGTGCCTCCGAGCGGCGGGGAGGACTGCTCCCCCACCCGGGCCGCGGCCGAGAGCATCACGCGCGCTCCCTGCGCGCGCTCCCAGGCTCCAGAGCCGATGCGGGAGCAGCCCGGGGCCCCGGCCTCCCTTTCTGCCCGTCCCGCCCCCGCCCGCAGGGAGTGCAGACCCCGCTGCAGGGTGCAGCCCATGGACCCTGAGCGCCAACAGCCTGACCCCTTCCGGCACGTCCTGTCCCCCCAGGACCTCGGTGTCTTCTGCCAAGTGGAGGGGACGAGAGGGAGCTCGCGGAGCCACGATAGGTGTTCAAGGAGAGGAGGTCAGCGAACCGCGCTTTGTAAACAGTCGGGAGCAGCGCTGCACGTGCCGCGAGGGGTTCCAGCCCTGCGGGCGCGGGGTGCGGGATATTGCGGGTCCAGGAAGGGCGTCCTGAATTTGTAACGCAAGATTTCTCCACCTGCTGAAGAAATCCGTCTGTGGCTTTTTCAAGGTGGCTTCTGTGCTCACCCCTTCTAGAAGATCTTAGTGTGATGCTCTCCGTCCCCCTTAGAAATGCAGAGATCCAAATGGGTAGAAGAGACGTTCAGGTAGCTCTCTAGAAGGGTCTCGGATCCTCCCTTTTCCTGTCCTGGGGCCTCCACCTTCCCCGGATCCTTGGGACACCCCCCCCCCCCGCCCCCATGCTGGAGATAGGAACTGGAGCAGTCACGGAAGGCTCCCGTGTGCCTGGCCCTGGGAGACCACATTACTGGCTCCGTTTTGCGGATGAGGAAACTAAGACAGGTGATGATGTCCCTAGCTGAGACAACTACTGTGAAAAGAAAAATTGGCCTGACAGGACGGTGGCATTAGGGAGACACCAATCACAAAAGTTAAATGACAATAAAATGCTAATTATCCCAGACTGCTGGAAGAGCTATCAAAGCCGGTCCACTGCACAAGGACCATCACAGCCCCGTTTGTCACACTTCAGAGGGGCTAGCTGGCTGGTGGGCTTGTGGCGACCAGGGTGGGGTGAGGTGGAGCAGGGTGGGTAGCTGTGGAGGCTGGGAGGGAGTCTCTCCGGTTGTGGAGAGTGGAGCACTGATTTAGAAGTGTGGGCAAGGAGCCCAAAAAGGCAGCCTGAGGCCAGATTGTGAGGTGCCTTAAGTGACAACCTGAGGGATTTGAACTTGATCTTACCCAGACGACCTTGAACAGCAGGGAAGGGAGGCACGATGTGACTTGAGGGTTTCAAAGCCATCTGTAATGAATATGCTCCTCCTTGTCCTTTGTCACTCAAAGCATCCTCCACCAAAGCCTGAAGCTTCCATCTCTGCTTCCCCTGCCACCCCCTTGTCCAGGAGGACTAGACTCCCCTTGGGTGGCCCCTGCCATCTCCAGGCCACCCTTCCACTCCTTCCAGCCAGCACTGCAGTCACCTCTCCAAACATTGCTGTTACTTCCATCCTTCCCTGGCTCCTAGAGGCTGGCCACCTCACCGGGTCCAGGCAGCTCTGCCAGGTTTTACGCCGCTCAGCCCCAGGCCCCACCCAGCTGACCTCAGGGCCTGCTGTTCCCACTATCTGCCTTCCGTTCATTCTTTCCCAGGAACAGCATCACACGGTACACCTTCCTCCACCCCTACCCTGAGCCTCAAGTCCTTACAATGCACCTCTGGGCTGCCTCCTCCAGGAAGTCCTCCTGACTATCAGGCCCTCCCTCCCCAAACCCCACCTTCTCCTAACTAGCTGAGACTTGATGATCTGCTGCTTTGTGTCCTTTTCTCTTGCCCAATATTCTGGTGGGAAGGACCCAGATGGTACAATCAGACTGCCCAGGATGGGAATTCTGGCTCTGCTCTTACACATGACCTTGGAAAACTTAGGAACTGTCTGAGTCTCTTTCCTCACCTATGAAATGGGATAACTACCTATTTCCTAATTGTGAGAATTAAATGAAATGATGCAACCAAAGTGCCTCACAGAGGGTAGCATTCAGTAGCTCTACACGTATGGCGGTTTCTCTCTCCCGCAGGAGCCTTCTGAGCTCCTAGTGTATGTACTGCTGAGCACACAGTAGGGACTCAATAAAAATCCAGTGATGAACTGAGTGAATTTCTGTGTTTTGTTTTGCTTTTCTTTAATTGAGGAGATCACACTTCAGAGAGTAAAAGACTGCCCTGTAGGTTCCCAGGGACCTTGGAGATTGACAAAACAAAATCCAAAAGGTATGATCTCAGAACTGTGTTTTGAATCTCCAGGCTGAAGCCAAGAGGGACAGTGTAATGTATTCAATTCTATTAGAAACACAAACAAAAGCTCTCTGGTGCCTGGAATCCTGATCCCTTTATCTTCTCACCCTCACAGTCCCTTAGAGAAACAAAGAGACAGATCAAAAAGGCCCAGCAGCAGGCAGGCGGGCGCAGACAGCCGGTGAGCCCAAGGCAACCTGCGCAGGCCGAGATCTGCCCAAGGGAGAGGCCGTCCAGCTGCAAGGCTCCGCTCCAATGTCTTGGAAGCCAGGGAACCAGTGAACTCCGTTTCCAGCTGGCCCGACAATAGCATCGGCCATGTTGGCGCTCTTCAAAGGTCTCCACGTGATGGATTAGTTAATTCCCAGAACAGCCTCACATGGGGGTCGCTGCGGTCTCGGGCTCTGGTTAGCAGAGAGGGGCCTGGCCTGGGCTGAGTCCACCCTGCCAGGGGCCCTGGAGCAGCCAGGAATGAGGCACCCCCCAGGCCTGTCCTTAAGGGGTATTTACAGGGGAGGAGAAGGTGGTGGCTTTGTCAGCCAGGCAAGGAAGAGGTGAACATTTGAACTCTTGAACGAGCAGTAGGTAGATGGGATGTAGTGTATCCAGGGTGCTGCAGCTCTTGAAATGAGCTTTGCCAATACCAACAGCCTCTGTGCTAAACTCGTATCATTTATGTCTGCAGCAACATTCTCCAGGAGGGACTCCTGTTGTTCCAGATTAGAAAAAAAGGGTAACATTTGTACAAGAGCTCATTGCTTGGAAGGAGCCCTTAGGTTCAGTTTCACGTCTGAGCCCAGAAACAGTGCCTCGGTCTCTATGTGAAATTACGCCCGATACCCCAAAACACCTGGCACAGGACGCCCAGCTGGGAGCCACTGTCAGAGGGGGGCTTTGCCACCCTCCAGCTGTACCAGGCTGTCGGTGGTGGTCTTCAGACTAAACTTCCTCACCTCACCTGGAAGACCCTTCCTAGTCACTCTGAGGATGGAATGAGATCGTGTGCAGGAAAGCTCTGTGCCGGGAATCCCAGCCACTCCCCAGGGGGAGGCAGGCGGGCTGTTCCTGTTAGTGCAGGGGGCCTCGGGCTAGTGCTTGGGGAACCCCGCTGGCGGCAGGCAAAGCAGCCAACACAACTGCTGGCCTAACACTGTGCTTGGGAGCAAACCCACTCCAGGGATGCTGGGGAGAGCCTGTGAGAAACCCGGTCAGAACTGCTGATCACAACCTCCCGAAGGTACTGAAACCTCAGGCCCCTGGCAGCACCACCAGGATGTACCTGGAGCCCTGCAAGGTGCTGGGTCTGGCCCCACCTCTGCCTTCCAGAGGCCTGGCCAGGTCGCTCCATTGCTGTTAGAAGGGGTAATAAAGGATGTGGTTTAGGGCAAGAGTGGTTGGACAGACCTGCGTTCAAATGTGTATCTACCCACTTCCTTCCCTTTTGTAAAATTTTGGTTTTTTAAAAAAGATTGTATTCACTTTAGCCCTGGCTGGTATAGCTCAGTGGATTGAGCGTGGGCCTGCGAACCAGACGATCGTGGTTCGATTCCCAGTCAGGGCACATGCCTGGGTTGCAGGCCAGTTCCCAGCAGGGGACGCACGAGAGGCAACCATACATTGGTATTTCTCCCCCTCTCTCCTTCCTTTCCCCTCTAAAAGATAAATAAATTAAATCTTTAAAAAATATTTCATTCACTTTATTTTTAGAGGGAGGGAGAGAAACATTGATGTGCAAGAGATACATCAATCAGCTGCCTTCCGCAAGCCCCCAGCTGGGGACTTGGCCCGTAACCCAGGCACGTGCCTGACTGCGGTCAGACCAGCGGTCCTGTGGTTTGCAGGCTGGCACCAGTCCACCGAGCCACACTAGCCAGGGCAATTTAATTTTGTTTTCTGGTATATTAAATATTTGCATAGTTCCAAAGTCAAATCTAAAAAGCTCAGGGAAGTTTAGTTCCATTCCTGTCCCCTCCTCCTCGACCCCTCTTCCCTTCAGAGATGACCATGTTGTCTCTTTGGGGCTTATCTTTCCACTGAGGGTTTTTGTGCTTTTTTTTTTTATACAGCAACTATTTGAATACATTTCCCTCCCCTTTCTTAAACGAAAAGCAGCACATCACACCTACTGTTCTGCATCTTGCTTCTTTTCACTTAATAAATTTTCCTGGAGATGGCTCCACCTCAGTACACAAACGGGCCCCACTCCTTTTCATAGCTGCATAGTATTCCCTTGCATGATCCGATATCATGGTATAGTAAGGAGTAGATATATATCCTCCTTGGTTCCTAGCACGGAGCTCCCAAGTCACTTGGAATTCCCTGGGTGAGTTTTAGGATGGGGGCCAGACCAAGCCACAATTAGAAGCTTGGAAATTCTGGCCCCACTTCACTCCCAGACTCAGGAAGAGGAGGGGGGCTGGAGGTTGAGTCAATAATCAATCATACTTATGGGATGAGTGTTCCACAAAAACCCTCAGCCTGCGGGATTCAGGGAGCTTCTGGGACGGTGAACACACCCACGTGCGGGGAGGGCGACGCACCCCAGCTGCCTGGGACCCTTCCCAGGACCCCGGCTTGTGTTCCTCTCCCTCTGGCTGCTCATTCGTATCCTTTATAATGAACCAGGAGAGGCAAGTAAATGATCAAATTTCAACAAATTATCGAAGTTGAGAAAGGGGTCGTGGGAGCTCTCAGAATTGTAGCCTGCTGGGACAGAAGGGCGGGGAACCTGGGAGCCCCCTACTTGAGGTCGCTATTCGAAGTGTGGAAACTAAACAAAGCTGCCGGACACTCATGTGGGGGGCGCAGAGGGTCAGAGAATCGCTTGGCGTGGAAACGCCACGCCCGCGGCGCCCTGCGTAGAGAAACAGCTTTCCTTATGGGGAGGTACTAGGGCTGATTCCCGCAGAACCCTATGGGCTGAGGGCCGTCTTCCGTCTTCCCTTGTACGGAGTTTGGCGGCCAGCTTTTCCCTGTTTCTTGCCTGTTGTGCCCTTTCTCGCTCGCTCTGCAGCCTGGGGTGAAGCCCTCCGCCTCCCATCTCAGGATCTCCGTGTGTGAGACGGAGGTGAGTCCGTGCCCGCCTGAGTGCTCATGGGGAACAGAGGAGCCCTGCACAACGTTAAACAGTAGCTATTATTATTCTCATTCCTTACGGTGCAGGGCTCCGGGCTTCGCCAGCGGCACCGCTGTGGTGTCCAGGGAATCGGGCGCAGACTCCCTACCGCTTTCTAGCTCTGGATCTGCAAAGGAACCGAGAATTCCCACACAGGGAGGGTCAGCCATCGCTGGTTGGTGAAGATTTCGTGGGAAGGAACACCTCGCCTTCCCACGGAAGCCAGGCAGCTCCCGCTTTGGCCCCCCACCCCCACCCCAAAGGTGGATCGAGCTTGGGGCTTCCTGCTCTACTCCCTCGCAAAGGTCACACACAGCACATTCCCCTGCCGTCCCCTCCACTCGGCACGTGGCCAGGGAGGAGGGGACAGCTATTTGCCCTATTGTGCTGTGTACAATGCGCACTTCTTTGCCCCCATTTCTGAGGGAAAAATAAGGATGTGCACTATATACGGGTAATATTAATTCCATACCTATATAAATGCTTTTAATTCTTTTATTTATGCCTTATGCATTAGAAGTATACCTCTAGAAAGCAATAACAATTCCACACGCAAAATAATACCCTGGAATATGATCATCAGTTTTGTTTCTAAATATAAATAAGTAAAAAATGGAATTAAAAATGGAAACACAAGATTCTTTTCCCCCCTGAAAGTTTGGGCCAAAAATGTAGGTGCGCATTATATGCAGCAAAATACGATAATTCTGCAGCACAAATCACACACCTGTGCAACACACAGACACAGACGTATGAGCAGACGCGGTCCTTCTAGGGGCACAGAAGCCAAACTCGATGCACCCTGCCCGCCCATGACACCCCAGTGGAAACGACTGGCCCAGGTTTCAGAGGGAGGGGCGGGCAGGGGCAAAAAGGGACCAGCCTCGCAGCGTCTCTGAGGACACCCGGTCACCCGACCAGCACAGTGAGGACAGCAGCGGGCTTGGGTTCTCTCCTCGGCTCCGCCCTATTTCCTCAGAACTGAGAGGAGCTTGTGGGATAAAGTGGATTAAAAAACAGGAGGAGTGTGAAGGGAAAGAAATAATATGTTTCTCTCCCTCTCTCCTTCCCTTCCCCTCTAAAGATAAATAAATAAAATATTAAAAAAAAAAAAAAAAACAGGAGGAATGTTTCACTCGTGTGGACTTGCCTCAGACAGACCCAGGTTTGCTATGAGCAGGCCGGACCAGACAGCCTAATTACTCTGAGCTCCAGTTTCCTCATCTGGAACATGGACACCATCATCATCGTCATCATTCCTCCCTTGGCTACTGAGAGGATTACAGGAGAGGACGTCTGCAGGGGTTTTGCTTAGTCCAGGGCACTTAGAAGATACTCAGGTCGTGGTTGCTGTCTCGACGACAGCAAGGGTGCTGGTGACAGATGTGAACGTACCCTGGAAAGGCGCTGGCTCTGCGGAGTACTTTCCCATTTGCCCTTGTCGAGCACATTCCCTTTCTCAAGGGCACCGGATGCATTCAGGACGTGCAGCAATCTCCCTGGTAGGTGCGTATCCATCTCTGCTCAACTGGTGGGAGACAGGGGTTGGGGACGTGGAGGGTCCGGCCAAGACCGCCCGGCCCTCAGACGAGGCTCCGCTGGTCCCGTCCCACTTCCTCCCAGTCCCGAAGCTCCCTGGGCCAGCAAACTCCAACAGAAGTCAAGAGCCAGATTCCAGAATTTCTGGCCCTTTCAAGCCTCCAGCTCATTGAGTTGCTCAGGTTCTGCTTTTTTCTACTCGTTCTTCATCTGAGCGTGTATCAGCTGAGGGCTGGGCCTTCGGGAAGCCTTCTCTCTCCTGCGCAGTCTCTGGCGTCAGGCTTGGCGATCACAGGCAGGGAACACAGTGATGGCCCTGCTTTTACAGAGGAGGGCCTTGGGTCCCGTCCCGAAGGACAGTCCCTCTGTCAAGTGGGAGAACCAGGGTTCAAACCCAGATCCGCTGGACCCCAGAGTCAAAGCCCCTCCCCAGGACCTTACTGTCTCCCAGAAACCACTCCGATGGGGACAGTGTCTGCAGAGCCACGAGAAGTCAGAGGGGCCCCAAGGTGGGAGAAGTGCTTGGCCGACCCCTGTCCAGACTGATACCTCTTCCAGCTTGTGGTACGGAGGGTGGTCGGGCGGGGGAGCCAAGGTGCTGGGGTGGAACAGTAAGGAGAAGGGAGTGTCCTGACCAGGGACCTGTCCTCATCCCATCCCAAAGGTCGGTCCCCTCTGTCAAAGGACAGGCCTGTCCTGATCATCCCAGGCCAGCTCCTGCCCTCACACACTGCAGACATGACCTTCTCTAGAACTTTCTCTTTTAACCCAAGTCTGCCGCTCCCCAGCTCTGTGGCCTCTCCTCTCTGTTTCGACATCTGTGACATGGGATCACAATGGCACGTGCCTCCCAGGGATGTCGTGTGGATTAAACGTAAATGTGATACCACGCAGACAGCACGCAGCACTGTTCCTGGCGCGTCATCCGTGCTCAGTCCACGGTGGCTGTCCTTCCAGGTAGGTCCCTTCTTGGGCAGCCCCCAACCCCCGGTGTGGACAGGCAGGAGTGACTAACCCTTTTCTCTCTGCCTGTTCAAACCCTGCTGGTTCCTTAAGAGGCCCGAGGCTCAAGTTCCGGCCTGACTAACTAGGGAGGCAGAGTCAAGTGCCCCGAGCCCAGTCAGGTGCCACCTTCAAGGCTGGCACGTCCCAGCAACCAGGCCACTTCAGGCCTGGCGCTGCCCTCCTCTCTGTCCAGCCTGGAGGAAGAGCCGGGAGAAGGGGGTGCTTACCTAGGGAGGCACTTCTGCCCCTGCCTTTTGGGCATTCCTAGGGGGCAGCAGGAAGAGGGGGTGGCTCCTGCCTCTCCTCCCATCCCCTCACTCGCCCTCCATCATCCCAGGGCATTGAGTTAGGGGGTTTGAATGAGGAGGTGGTCTGTCGTCTGTCGAAGGAAGGCAATCTTCTCCTCCAAGCAGCTTCACAGAGGGCCCTGCAACCCCCCACCAGCTTCATGTGCCTGGCTCAGCGGGAGCCGGGCAGAAGGCCCAGCCGCCTGGGAAAGGCAGCCAGGCAAAGTGCTGGGAGCTGCTGGAGCAAGAAGGGGCCCCCTGCCCTCCCTGAAGCCCTGGGAGGCAGGAGCAGCAATCTGGTGGCCTGCAGGGGTGAGGAGGGCCCAGCCAAGGAGTCTGAATCCCACCCCAACACTGGCCTCTGGCTGCACAGGCCCAGCCAGGAGTCGGGTGGGTAGATGACAAGGGAAGCCCACCTGTGCAGCAAGACCAGGGGGCTGGAGGAAGAAGGCAGGGCAGGGAGCCCCAGACACAGCATGCTGGGGTGAGGGAAGGCCGCCTGTTAGGACTGAAGCTCCTGCCAGCCACCTCCAGGCCTGGGCGGTGCCTTCCAGCTCCAGGAGGCAAGCCTGGGCAGGGTGGAATCCAGACCATCTGTCCCCAGGGCCACAGAGACACAGAGCCATCAGGCCTGGGTGCTGAGAGAACGGAAGGAGGAGGGGACAAGAACACTCGTTCTCTGCCCCTCGACTTGACTGCCACCCAGCCTCAAGTCTCCCAGCCTGCCCCAGGGGCCCAGGCAGTTGCCATTGCTCCAAAGGCCAGGCCCGGTGCCCGGCTCTGGACAGGATCGAGGTGGCCTGCCTGCCAGACCTCGCCCTCCGAGGGCTCCCCCACAGCTCTGCTGGGAGTGGGGTGAAGGGGAATCGGGTGTTAATTTGCTAATTCGAAAAGGAGCATAAACAGCGGGGTTCGGTGGCAGAGCTCTGCTGAGGGTGGAGTTTAAGCCCAATTATGTGCAATTAGTGCCTTTGCTCTTTGTTCCTGCGGCATATTAATTGCAGATCTGGTATTGTGGCAATTAACACAATTCCGGGCCCTCTGTTTTCCTGCAGGACACAACCCACACGCCTTCGGGTGAGGAGGTGGGCTGGCGAGACCCAGGGAGATGCCCTCCTGGGGAGAATGCCCACTGTTCCGGGTTGGCTGTGTCTCCCCAAAAGTCCTGTGTTGAAGTCCTAACCCCCAGTACCTCAGAGTGTGATCCTATTTGGAGATGGGGGCTTCACAGAAGTAATCAAGTTAAAAGGAGTCCACCAGGCCCAAACCGCTGTGGCTCAGTTGGCTGGGCCAGTTCAGTTTCTGGTCTGGGCACATGCCTGGGTTGCGAGTTCGGTCCCTGGTCAGGGTGTGTGCAAGAGGCAACTAATCGATGTTTCTCTCCCTTCCTTCCCTTCTCTCTAAAAATAAAGGGGGGGGGGGAATGAGGCCATTAGGGTGGGGCCTGATCCAGTACGACTAGTGTCCTTATAAAAAGTGGAAATGTGGCCATCTGGGAGGAAGACGGCAGGAAGAGATGAGGGAGAAGGTGGCCACGTGCCTGGAGCCGAGTCCTCAAAAGGAACGGCCCCGGCCCACACCTGGAGCTTGGAGTTCCGCCTCCAAAACCGTGAGGCAATAAATTCCTAATGTGTAAGTCACCTATGCTAATTTGTTAAGGAGGTCCAAGCAAACCCAGAGACCTAGCTGTGTCCCAGGATGGGATAGGACGGGCACAGAGAGGAGGCACCGTCGCTGCTGTCTGTTCAGAAGTCTCTAGAAGGGATCAGCAGCCATGGCCGGCTCCTCCCTCCCTCCAGGCACCTCTTCCCCAAGGCTCTCATCAATGTCACTTCCCAACTTTGGCCCCTGGACCTTTATTCCCCAAGGCACTGCTGCTGGATTCCTCCTGCCCCCTACGCCCATCTCTCATCAGTCACCTGGCCCGGCCAGTCCTGGGTGTGTCCTGTCCTTTCCCTTCATCTTCCTCTAGCCTTTTACCGTAGAAGGTAAAGAGCGTACATGTTATTCTCCAGGTTAAACCAGTTGTAACGGTCAGGCATCTGCCCAGTGTTGTACAGCTTACAAGATATTTATCAAAGACCTGTTCTCATTCCACACTTAGAACAACCCTCTGGGGGGGTAGTATTCTCACCCATTCCACAGATGGGGCAAACTGAGGCTTGGAGGAGTCCCACGTAAGTAGCAAGGCTCAGACTTGAGCTCTGATTTTGTATCTTGTGCTCTTTCTCCACGGCAGCAGTTCTCACAGGAGGTTCCCCAGAACCCTTAAAAAAAACTGAGGCATTCTGGAGTCCAACAGATGAGGGGAAAGCGAAATGAAGCGATGTCTTTACTGCAAGACTTCTCAGTGACTCTAGAAGAACTCGTACAACAGGAGGCATTTTATAGACTCGGTTTACTTTTGAGGGACACCCACCTTTCCAGGCAGGGCTGCGTGACACCACAGTGCCACTGTAGGATGGCACAGGTCTCCTTGGGTGAGATGGAAATTTGGATGTTAATGAGCAGGTTCCCTTCCTGTCCCTGTTCTCCACCTCCCCCATGCCAGGCTGGCTGACCACCCAGTTTGGTGTGACCCTGGGATTTCTCACATGCTGGGGTTCAGCCAGCACCAGAGCCTGGTGGTGACAGCTTGTCCCTGATCACACTTTGGACACCTTCTGCTTCCGCTGTATGTGGTTCTAGTGGTCATCACACTTGCAATAGCCTGCCTCTCCCTGGCCACGAGGAGATATGACTAAATCCCTGGCCACTGTGATTGGCTCAACAGGTGGTACATCACCCAAGCAGAGCCAATCAGAGACTGCCCTGGGAGTGTTTGGGGCACTGAGAGAAAGAACTTTCCTTCCACTGAAGCTGCTGGGAGCTGTGTTCTGCTGTCCGAGGAGGTCAGTCTGAAAGGAGATGATGAGACCAAAAGGCAAAATTGAGCAGAAACAGGCAGAGATGGAAGGACCTAGAGGGAGAGAATGTTCTAGAAGCATCCAGGCTCCACCTCCAGTCCCTGAGGCTCTGGTTCCTGCCAAATTGCCTTAATCTTATGAACTACCCTCAGAGCCTCCCCCATGACCTAGGCCAGTTGGAATTTGGTTTCTGGTGCCAGGAGGCCAAAAAGTTCTGCCTAATACAAGTCCCCGAGCCTCTTCAGTAGCCCAGAATCGATTAACCTGCCAAGACAGGCCTAACAAAACTGTGGAAATGGGTGCCACACAGGTGCCAGAGCTCCCCCCCCCAAACCTGCCCTGAGGCCTCAGCCAGAGGAAGAGAGATGATGTCCTTTTCTCCACAGGGCCCAGGTTTCCTTGTTGTCAGCACGATTTTAGTTCAGAAAATGGGGTCACAGTACCTGTAGGCGACAGAAGGCTCAGCAGAAGAGCCCACTCAAGGTCAAGGTTATTCATTCATTCATTCAACAAGCCTTTACCAAAAGCCCACAGTGTGTCAGGTACGGGGGACACAGCAGTGAGGAAGGTCGATGGGGTCCCTGACCCTACAGGCTTACCTTCTACTGGGAGGCTCGAGAGAGAAATAGGCAAAGAAAGAAATTCATCAATAAGGGTATTTCAGATAGAGAAAATAATCAGGAAAATGAGAAAGAGCATGTCAGAGAGTGGAAAGCAAAATAAGGTGATCAGTAAGAATCTGGATTTGAATGTTTGTGTCTTTCCTCCTCCCAAAGTCCAATGTTGAAACCCTCCCCTGCCCCCCCACCAGCAACGTGATGGTACTTGGAGGCGGGGCCTGTGGGTGCTTAGGTCATGAGGCCGGAGCCTGTGGATGGGATCCCGTTCTTCTGAAAGAGGCCGCACAGAGCACCCTGCCCCTTCCCCACACTAGGACACTGGGAGAAGTCGGCATCTGCAATCTGGAAAAGGGCCGTCACCAGCACTTAACCTGCTGGCGCCCTGATCTTGGTCTTCCAGTCTCCAGAACTATGAAGAATACATTTCTGCTGTGTACGAGGCGCCCAGTCTGTGATATTTTGTTATAGCATCATGGATGGGCCGAGACAGGGGTTGGCATTTGAGCTGACGTGAGCAACTCGAGGAGGCAGCCACGTGGAAGAATGTTGCAGGCAGAGTGGGCAGCAAGCGCAGAAGCCCTGAGGCAGTGGCTGAGGCTCAGCACGTCTGCGGGGCCAGAGGAAGCCAGAGGCTGGTGCACAGAGTCGGGGAGGCGGGGGCTTGGTACACGAGGTCCACAGAAGGCAGGTCACCCAGACCTTGGGCTTCCCGCAAGAGGGAAAGGAGATTTTATCCGAAATGCCAAGGGCAGCCAACGGCAGCCGCTGCCTTGCAGGGCCCCAGGGGGCAGCCTTACTTGTGTTTTCTCAGGTCCCAGAAAAGCAGGTGACTCCCAGGCACAGCCTGTCAGGGAGGCTCATCGACTGGGAGCTGCCAGGATTCTCCAACACTGAGACCCTCGGGCACAGCAGGGCAACACTCTTCCTCACTCACTCTCGGACTGGCCAGGGGCTCCGCCAGCACCCAGACGGAAGGGGCAGCCGCCTCTGGAACGTGACCGAGCGGATTTGAAAGCTTCCACCTGAAATGGCCCATTCACATTCCTCTGGCCAAACAAGTCAGGGCAGCCACACTCAACCGGAAAGAGGGGTGGGGGGAAGTCTCACTCCTTCCGGATGCCCAGAAGGTAGAGAGCTGGGAGTGTTCGGGGAGGAGCACCAATGGCTTCCACACCCTGTTTTGGAGGGAAACTGAGGCTCAGAACCACGGACAGAGTTGCCCAAGGTTCCCGGCAGAGCGAGCTGTAGCACCCAGGCCCTGACCGAGGTCAGCCCTCAGCCTGTGGTGCCCCACCCCCTCCCCACACTCACCTTCTGCAGCAAGACCTGCAGGAGCTTAATCTCATAAGCTTCTCCAGCCTTCCGCACACAAACAGGAGCTTATCCTCCCTGCATCTTGGAGGAGGGTCAAGGTACTAGGACACCCACCCTTGCCCTTTCTCCACCCCACACTCCAGACAAACGTCTGGGGCCCTGAAGAGATCACACAGCCCAGAGGGGGTGGCCTGAGTGAGGGCTGGCAGCTGCCTACCCAGCGCCAGCAGGAACCCCCAGGCCGGATGGGTTACAGTGTGGCTGGGCCCGGGTTGCCCTGACCTGACCGCCCCACGCCCACCCCCACCACCGCCGCAAATGTTTCCTTCTTCAGGAGCAGTTTCCAGCTTCCATCTCCCTCCGTCTGACTGCTGGGGAGGAGCCAGGGACCACCGCCCAGGTGGACGCACAAGCCTCCGCCGGCCGCCGTCCTGACTGCCCAGCGCAGCTGCAGAGGGTGGGTCGGGAGAGATTCACCCAGAGAAAAGCTCACTGACTGCCTTCCCCTGGGTGGCTGGGCCACCCCTGAGACAAGCTCCCAAAGGGGCAAGCAAGCCAGCAAGGGATGGTCTGGCGTGAAGGGGTTGGTGGACAGGCACAGCCAGCACCCCCTGGGCCTGCCAACAAGACTCTGGGCAGAGTCTTGGGGGGCTGGGGGGCTGCACAATAGGCCTAGTCAGGGGTGGCCCAGAGAGGCTGCCTTCTGCGGAAACGGTGGAGAGAGGGAGAGGCCGGCCCCCCGGGGGGGCCGTCCCCCCTCCCCCAGGGCCAGGCCCCTTCCCCACTCAGGTGCAGCCCCTCCACCACACCTGGGGCCCCTCTTGCTGGCTCTGGCGCCCTGGCTGGCTGGTGTTTTCTTTCCCACAGGACTCATGAGGATGTGCGGCCTATGGTAAACAAAGGTCTATTTTTATCGCCTATTGTTTCCTCTCTCGGTGTCCTAGGTCCCCAGCCAAGGTCCACCTCAGCCCTCCCTCCCTGAGCCAGCTGGGACCACAGCTCTGCCCTGCCAGGTGCCAGCAGATCAGCCACCTGCTGTTCCTCAGGGAAGAGACCAGGGCTGCCGGGTGAGCCAGGCCTGGGAGAGCCATTGCCAAGGTGGGCACCGCGGCCGTCTCACTCACCCCGCCCACCCGGGCTCCAGGGGCCCCTCCTGAACAGGCTCCAGCCTAAGAGGAGATCACAGGCTGGGGGCAGCCCCAGGCTCAGCGTTGACATGCATGGGGACAAAATTAAAACGAAAAGAAGGGAAACCAGACTTAGAGTCGGTTTTATTGTTTTGAAATTCTCTTCAGTCTGTACCTGCCCTACTGCCTGGCTCTAGGCAGGCAGTTCGCCGGCAATGTCTGGATTCAGACCCAGGTCTGAGCCCAGAGTGCAGGAGGTCTCTCCCACAAGGGCCATCACACTAGAGGCATTCGGGGGTCTCATCCCAGCTCTGCTGGGCTCTGGGCGAGATGGGAGTGGGGAGTGGGGTGGGTGGGAAGTAGGAGAAGGACCCTCAGGCCTTGGGGTGGGGGCTCGAGGGGCGGGGTTCGGGGCCCCGCAGCTCCCCCGTCCTCCTCCCCTCGGCCCTGAAGCAGAGACGGCTGCAGCGGGAAGGAGCCTCTGACAGATGGTTTTTTTAACCACTTGATCACGATAGAGGATTTAATTTTATCCCCTTCCCTGGCTGGCTCTGAGTCTATTTAGAGTTTCAGCACGAGCCAAGCGAGCGAGGAGGAGGGTCCCTGGAACAGCAGACTCCCACTCCCAGCCTCCTCGAGGCGCCTCCCTGCCAGTGCCAGCCGCGACTAGGTCCACGGGTGGGGGGGGGGACCCCTCACTCCGCAGGCCCAGGAAGATGGAGGGACTCCTGCGGCAGGCAAAGCTGCCTGGCACAGAGAGGTCGGGGAGCAGGAAGCAGCTCCGACTTGGCTTCTGTCGAAGGGTCATCCCATCTCTCATTCTGAGCAAAAAGCACCCAGCAAGCCCCTGACTGGGCCTGGGGCTGCACTCCTCCCCCCCAGGAGCCGAGGGCAAGGCCCTGCTCCGAGTGAGTGGCGAGAAGCAGAGAAGATGGGTTGGGGACACTCTCGTGGGGACTTAATGATGACCGCACGTGCTGACCGCCCACTGTGGGCGGGTCACCCGGCTAAACCTGTCACATGCCTCCTCCCATTCTTGGAAACAGCCTTATGGGAGGCTCTTGTTTTCCTCTTTCTCCCAATAGTTAGATAACTTGGCCCGAGTCACACAGCTGCCAAGCGTCAGACCCAGACCGTGATCCCCGGACGAATGGCTCCCCAGCCCCCAGTTACACAAAGACAAAGATTCGTCCTGAGGCAGAAAACGGTCCATCGGAAGTCAGGAGAGCAGACCGTTGGACCATGGTTTTATAGGGTTCGAAGCACTTTTGTGTAGAGTTTGTTAAAGGTACAATTGTGTTATTATTCCCATTTTACAGATGAGAAAAGTAAGGCCAAGACCTGCCAAGAATAGAGACCACAGTGGGGAGGCAGGGCTGTGGTCTCCAGTTCGAAGCTCTTTTGCTGACCTCCCCTGGGGGCAGGTGTGCATCCAGGCAGGATGGTCAGAGGGCAGCTGCGGACAGGAAGTCATACAAAGTGAAGGAGCAGTGGATTCTAGAAAAACCAGCTCAGCCTGGAGGACGGTTGGGTTCCCATGGGGACCTGGTGGCAGGCCAGCTTCACGTCCGGTCTGGGGGGGCTGCGGCTTCATTCAGGAGGCCAGGGCGGGACCCGGGACCCAGCGCAGGGTTGACCCACCTGAGAAATGTCTGTTAGTCACCTCCTGCAACGGGAGTGGTGGGCTACAGAACAGGGCCCATCCCGGGCTGGTCCTGGGGTCTCAGAGCCGGCCTGGGAGAGGGCGATGGGCACCCCTGTGATTCAGGATTTCTTCCCCACCCCTCCCTGTCTCTTCGTGTCAAAGCTGGAAGCGGCTACACAGAGTGTGGGGTCAGACAGCCGGGGCCCGAGTTCTGGCTGCACCACAGTGACCTTCAGCAAACTCCGTAACCTATTTTCTCTTCTGTGAAGTTACCTACCTACCTCACACGTGACTCAGAGTGTGTGTGTGAAGTGCTGCACACCTGCACACAGGCAGCACCCCATGCACATTTGCTGTGTGAAGACTGGGATGTGGAGACACCTGCACAGCAGGTGTTTGTAAAAACCCACCTCCTTCCACAGCCAAGGCCAAGGCCCAGGGCCAGGAGGTGGAGAGTCTCAGAGGCTCTGGGTCTCCAGTCACCTCCCGGGGCTGTGCAGGTAGGGGGTCTCCCACAGGTGTGCAAACAGGGTGTGTTGCCACCTGCTGCACACTCTGCTCCTTCCCTGGGGACTCGGCAAGAGGCCCAGGCAGGGTGGGGCTCGGCTCGTCAACAGTCGCCAGCTCCCCTGACCTCGGCGCCTGAAGGCCTGGCAGAAACCATCCTTGGGAAACCGGCCCTGAGGGGGCGGTTCCAATGCCAAGGAGGAAAGTGAAGGCAAGTCCCTGGCTCATATCCAGAACACATTTCACCACCCTTATCCTTTGAGGAGGACTTTCTTTAAATTAGGACTAGCAGCCATGGTACCCTCAAGCCCTCTGAAATTTCCTAAACACCCAGCTGTTACCCCAGAAGAGAACGTTCATTAGACAGAGAAGTGTTTCCTAAATACAGCCTCGGAGTCGGTCTGGGCTGATTTTGTCTCCAGGACAGGGAAAGGGGTGGCCAGCTGTGAGCAGCAGGGAGAGGGGCAGGGGAGAGAGAGAGGACCAGCCCAGGAAGGCAGGGCAGATGGGTGGTGACGGGGTCCCCTGGGGCCTCAGAGCTCCCCACCCCACCCTGAACCAGGTGCCCCGAAGGGATCGTTTTTTGGTTTGGCTGCCACAAAGGGCCCTCCCACTCAAAGGCTGGAGCAGCCTGGATTCTCACTGCTGCTCTTCACCTGTGGGGACAGGGCGACGGAGCACTTCATTCATTCTCCGCCGCCCTCCCCCCAGGGCTGGGACACACCTACAAAGCAGGGAGCCGGCCTCTCCGGGCCGACCTGGCCCCCAGCTGTCTCATCCTGCCCGTCTGGGAAGGCAGCTGTGGAGGGCGGCTGCTGTGTGGGCCGAGGGACCGTGAAAGACCCCGCACTGCCCCCAGTGTCCTCTCTCTGCCTGCTGGAGTGTCGTCTTTCTTATGTGGCCAGACTCCCATTACAGACCAGGGGAGTCAGCTCCGGGAGGGCTCCCCTTTCTCAGCCCGTCCCTGCCACTTCGTGCCTCAATCTCCTCATTTGTTAACTGTGCCCACCCCAGGCCTGTGGGGGCTGGGCAGGCAGGACCAGGGCCCACCGGCCCCTCCTGCTGTGCTCAATGGCCCTGCTTAGAAGAGCCGACCAACTCCAAGGTTAACCACCCCACAGTGCCACTCGGAGCCCTGGGGTGGGGGTGGGGGAATTCTATGCCTAACAGGGGCCGTTGATATGTGTGTCTAGGTAACTTCTAGATAACACAGCTGTCTCGTTTTGTCTTTCTTTCAGTAACTGTGAAGTCCTTCCTGGAAAAGGAAGTTCCAGAGAAGGCGGATCAACTCCGTGCGAGAATGAAAGTCTGAAGGTGGAATGTGCTATCAGGTGAGGTAGTGAGTTCCCCAGGGTATTCAAGCAAAGACGGGACAGGCCCTTTTCAGGGATGTTTCAGAGGGGCTCACACATCTGGCCACCTCATGGGCTGCTAGATAACCCCCATGTCTGTCTCGACACTAAGCCTGAATGATGGCAACTGTGTCGTCTGTCACCATATTCCATAAACCCGGTAGCACTTAGCACCCAGTGAAACTCTTGGGAAAGGAAATAGAAGCAGTGAGTCTGTAATTAGGAAAAAAAAAAAAGACTAAAATGGGATGATGAAGTGTGGAAATGAAAAATTCTAGAAAATGCTTCCCAAGCAAAAATTCCTAAAGCAGAAATGACTACAGCTTCCACACTTGGATGGCATCTACGCACCAAAAAATCTTCCGTTTCTGGGACGACGGGAGGGACAGCCATTCTGCCTGGACCTCCGCTGCCAGCGCGCTGAGATCCCACAGGACGCTGGGGTGCGAGCAGCAGGGGAGCGCCCCACGCCTATGGCGTTCTCAGTGTCGGCTCAGGACCGGGGAGGGTGAGGTCACCTGGAGAGGTTGCTGGCCTCAGTCTCATCTAGGATGATATTTGGAATCTCCAGGTCAAAAAGGGGGGTTCGCCTTCCTATAGACCTGTCGGCTGGGCTGGGTAGATCCGGAAATTCTTCCAAACCCCGAGCTCCACTCCGGATCACAGACAATTCGACCAGCAATCTGGCGCCTTTGTGGGCAGGGAGGGGCTCGGCGGTGCAGCCCAGGCGATGTGAGGAAGTTGGCAGATGCCCCCAACTCTGAGGGAGATGACTCGGCTCACACACCAGGCTATTAAAAATCTTTATTGCTAATTTTCTTCTCCAACAGACATAGGTTTTTAGTTGAAATAGGAAACCACAGCCACACTTTCACTTTTCCCCTTCAGAAGATGAGACAGAGTGGGCCACCACTGTTACAAGAGGGGGGCCATGACCTTGACAAGGACAGGCTGGGGCAGAGAACACAGCATGGGCCATGGCACGGACCCTGGACGGGAGCAACAGGTACAAAGAGAGGGGCAGCCAGCGACACTGGCGTCTACACCTGACAACAGACACTGCAACCCGGAGGGAGGGGACCGAGAGACACACCTTTCCCCAGGGGCTCTGCTGGGAGCTCCGCTCGGAGCTGCGGGGCACCGAGCTGAGCGTGAGTGTATTTGTAAGTGTGTGTGCTCACACCTGTACATGTGTGCACACACTGGCCCCTGGGATAAGATGCTCTGAGGCCCCTACTGGGGTCCCCACAGTCCTTGTCCCCTGGGGACCAACAGCCTTTGAAGTTAACAGTCAGCCACCAGGGCCAGGGGACTGTACACGGAGGAGCATGGGACACGGGGTCCAGGCCCCCACACTCGAGTCCTCCTTCTGGGTGAGTTTCAGCACAGTGTGACCCTCCCATGGACCACAGGGCTCTCCAGGGATCACACCTGGGGCATTGTGACAGTCAGCCCCTGTGCTCTGCAGAGGCCGGAGACTGGAGAAGGGGCGTGTTTAGCTCTGAGAGTCTTCTCTTGCTTCTGGGTCCTGAGGGCAGGAATGGGCATCTGCCTGGGGCGGTGGGGGGGGGGGGGGGGCGAAGGCTTCCCTCTCTGAGGCCAGCATCTCCCTCTGCCTTGGCACCCAGATGCCACCCCTGTGAGAGATGAGGGAGAAGGGTGGCTGCCCCCCCGGGGGAGGGAGGGCAGGTAGGAAGACTTGGGGTGCCCGCAGCCATTCAAAGACAGGGCTCTGCAAGGTGTTTCTCAGGCTGGGCTGGAATGCCAGCCTGGTAGGCCTGGCTCAAGGAAGCGCTCTGTAGATGAACACTGTCGCTGTCCCTTCCGGGCTGACGTGGAGAGACCCTTTGGAGGGCAGAGCAGCGGGAGGTTCAGGCCCCGATGAGAGAGCCCATGTGCTGGCCGGGACCTGCAGTCCCAGTAGCAGATGCCTCTGGAGCCTTGCTGGGGGGTAGGAGGGTGGCATTTGGGGTCAAAGCACTCGCTGGCTTTGTGAGCCCAGCTGGGGTCTGTGGGTGGGTGGGTTCCGGACCCCTTGGCAGAGACCTGTGCTACATGGTGGGGTATTGCAGCTGGGGGAGCAGCTCCTACCCTGTGCAGGAGGAGCAGCCCCCAGACAAGGCCTCGGGAAGTGGGATACAGCAGGAACGGCGACAGAGCAGAGCTGCCCAGCGCCGTTCGCCTCGGCTCAGCACGGGCGGGCTGGAGGGGCAGTTCCATCCCGGCCAGGGAAGCTGGCTGGCTGCCGGCTCCTGGAAGTGATGCATATAAATCCCGGCTAACAGTTGGTCACCTCTAAGCCCCAGACCGCTCCTTCACAACCACGCAGATCTCCTGGGGGCCCCGTTTTCCAGCTATGCATCCTGCTCGGGGTCCTCGAGGCCCCCTTGCTGGCAGACCCAGGTGTGGCCATTAACGCAAACGCACTGTCCAGGTGGACCCGGCCGCAGAGGCCATGGCAACGGGCGGGGGGGGTCATGGGTGAGCCGATGGGAAACCAAACACCTACCGAAAGCCAATCGAATGCAAACACAAAACATGTAAAAGCAGCAAGCTCTGTGTAATAAATATTGCAAAGCGCACTTGGTTTCTTTCTTTTTTTTCCAAGTCAAATATAACAACCAATGTCCCAAACCCTGTTTTCAGCATTCGAAAGAGAGAAGCTGGTGCCATCAGCAGAACACCTGCAGCCAATCAAAGAAAAACACTGTTTCCCATCAGCCAGCCAATCCGACATCTTCACGCTCCCAAAAAGTGACCCAAATAAAGCACCGGAGCTCAGAGAGCTTCTTGGGAAGCCATATACCGAAGAGCAAATTAAAAAAAAAAAAAGAGTCAGAAATAAAAATAAAAGGTTTCCGTTGGTCAAGATTTAAAAATAAAAGGGTTTCTTCCTGAAGCCAATCGTGAGTCCGTCCCTTTAAGCCAATGAGAGCCACACCACTGGAGTTTTCCTCCATGCGGCCCTGCTGAGTGGCCGTGGGGCGGGGTGGGTGGGGTGCCGAGGGTGGGGAAGGTGACCTGCTTGCTGCCGCTCAGCTGGACGAGGTCCACGCAGATCTCTTGGCCCTTGCCAGCTTTCAGGGTGTTCCAAGGGGTCCGTCGCTACTGCCTCCGGTCCTCTGTCTCCGACCTGGAAAACGCCATCACCACGTCTTCTGCGCCTGCAGACCAGGGGAAGAGGCTTGCTGGGCGGGGCCCTGACACCCGGCTGCAGCCCGGGACCAGGCCAGGAGGCCTGGCCCTCAGGGGCAGCGGCAGTCCACCCTCCCCAGCGCAAAGTGTTTCTGAGGAAGCCCACCTCCGCTCCAGGCCTTCCTCGCAGCCTGGCCAGGGGGTGTGCCAGCCAACCCTCCTGCAGGGCTATGGGGCCGTGGGCCGGGGTGAGGCTCAGGCCTGCTTAAAGCCACACGGCTAAGAAAGAGTGGGAGAACCAGGGCTGCTGGCCTGGAGCGAGGCCCTGCTCGGACCCCCTGCTCCAAAACCACCAAAGCCAGGGACCCTTCGGAGCCATTTCTCTTTGCCAAACCCGACACCTGTTCCCAGGAGCACAGCCAGGCCTGTCTCCGGCCCACAGTCGGCCTGGCTCCCGTGGAGACAGATAATGGCCATAATCTTTATGACTCTTGTAGATTTGAGGATCTGGTCCAGGCACTCATGAAATCACTTCCTTTGTCCTGTTTTCCATTGGACAGGTTCTGACATGCAGCCAGAAAAGCAAAAGTGGGGAGGGAAAGTGCTGGAAATATTGACCTGAGCCTGAGGCTCAGACCCTGCAGGGCAGGTGAGGTAACCGGTGGTCCTCCTTCACCTCCTGGGCCCTGGCCCTCTGAGTCCTGCCACTTTCTCCCCTCTTTCCAAAGGACAGTCAGGTGCCCGTGGCCTTTCGGATATGCTTGTCCTCTGTACTAACTGGAGGAATTCTCCAGGGAGGGGCGGATTGGAGCAGCAGACACGGAAAGGCCACCTAAGGGCCAGCCAGTGTGGGAGGTGCACGGCGGAGCTTTTGGCCTGAGAAACGGAGTCGAGAGCACGACGGACTCCACCCCCAGGCACGGCACTGGCCGCTTCGTCCACGCCGCATGCAGGGCACTCTTGCCCTCACACTGGCAGTCCCCTACGGACCCCCTTCCTGCCTGTCCTGCCTCGTGGACAGTGGAGGGGGTGCCCCGCCACAGGTGCGGCAGAAGGAGGGTCTGTCCACAAGGGTGGAACATGGTAGACAAGTGCCTTCGGTTCGGCACCAGAGCACAAGGCGCGGTAACCACCCCCCCCTGCCTCGACGGGGTTCTGAGCAGCTCACTCTGGACAGGGGAACAGGGTTCTGGGAAGGAGCTCTGAGGGCCCGACTCCTGGGGATGGGGCTCCTTCGCTCGGGAAGCCCTGCAAACCCTTCCTGTGTCTTCTCGGGAATGTTCTATTCTCGCCTCAGTCCCTCCGCCCCAGGACCACGCAATATGACTGCAGGCAGAATTTTCCTAGCAACCGCCGCATCCAGGATTACATCATACCCTGCACGGCAGCCGAGCTGGTTACCCAACAGATGCTGGCTTTTCCCTGGTGAAGTCTCCCCAGCGCGCCAACCAGTGGGGGGGCGGGAGGGAGACGCCTGGGCTGCAATGAGCAGTGGCGCCCACTCGCCTCTTTCCTGGCCTGTCTTGGGGGCTTTCTCCCAGGCACTGGGGCCTCTGTCCTGAGCTGCAGTCACAGAAAGGGCACTGGCGGCCCCCGGGGGGAATGGACAGTCGGCAGAGGGGAGGGCCCCTGGCTTCCTGGACCCAGCCCGGGCCCACAGCTTCCCGGTGTGTGCATCCAGGCCACACCCTGAGAGTTGGGGAAGGAAGTAACCGCCTCAAGGTCACCCAGGGAGTCTGGTGACCATTTAACAAGACACCTGAGGCAGAGGACTTGCCAGAGTCCAGCCTGTGCCACACTGCCAGCTGGTGGCTCCATCCCCGGCCAGGGTGGGGAAGGCTGGGAACCCACGGCTCTCATTTATAGAGCCGCCCACCCTGCAGCGGGAGCCGTGTGTGGAAAGGGCCCACAGAGCTGCTGCCCGTTCTGGACCCAGTTCTGTCCTTAAAGGGCCCTGCTGATTTCCAGGCCTCCACACAGGGATCTGCTTTCCTTTGGGGCCCAAGAGCAGGGAGGCTCTTCCAGAGCATTCCCTGACCTAGCCTCAGCACCGGCGCCGACACCCATCCTTCCCCACCGGTCTGGCCATGACCCCGGCCGGCCTCTAGGTGTGGACACCCCTTGCCTCTCCTTTTCTCCAACGCATCTGGGCTGGTCACCCCCGGGGGCTGAGCCGCTCTGCCAGTCATCCTGAGTCAAACTGCTGGGGCTGAGAGCCGGGAGGGGCCTCAGAGGGTAGCTGCCGCAGTCCCTCCTTGTCCTTTAGAGGCCAGCATGTGGTGTCCCCCTTGGGTGCCCTCACTGTCATGGAATCGTGGGGCTCAGAACAGGAGGACACTGCACAGAGGCCAGCAGGCCTGGCCCTCTCCTCCAGGCAGCCAGCTAGGTTTCCTCCCCCACGTCACAGCGAGGCCGGGCGCCCCCACGAGTCCTCCCACGAGTCCTCCCGTGCCCACTGTCTGGACCTGGCCCAGAGCTTCTGCCCGCCCACCCCCCTGGACCTGGGTGAGTCCAGGAGCAGGGAATCTGGTCCGTCTGTCTCTCCTGCCCATGCTCACTAACACAGCAGAAGACAAAAGTAGCCAGAACCTGACAAATACATCACAAGGGAAAAAACCACATAGATGCTCATGGTACCTATGGCATGCAAAAATACAGAAAAAAGTACTAGCAAGCTGGAAAAAGCAACACATAGAAATCATTACATACTCTGACCAATGAGATGTATCCCAGGAATGCAAGGTTGGTTTAACATCAGAAAATCAATTAAAGAATTAGAAAAAGGGACAAAAAACATTTAATCATCCAAAAAGACACAGAAAACACATCTGACAAAATTCAACACCTCTCCATGGTCAGAACCTCCAACAGCCCTGGCTGGTGTAGCTCAGTGGACTGAGTGCTGACCTATGAACCTAAGGATCCCGGTTCGATTCCCAGTCAGGGCAGATGCCTGGGTTGCAGGCCAGCTCCCAGCAGGGGGCACACAAGAGACAACCACACATTGATATTTCTCTCCCTCTCTCCTTCCCTTCTCCTCTACAGAGAAATTTAAAATTCTTTTTAAAAGAAAGAAAAAAACCCTTTGTTTAAAAAAAAAAACAAACCCTCCAATACACCAGGAGTAGAAGGAACTTAGAAGGAACTTCTGCAGCCTGGGAAAGGGCATTCACCAGAAACCACAGCTGTTATCACACTTAATGACGAGAGACTGGGTGCTCTTCCCCCTCAAGGTCAGGAGGAAGAGGAGGAAGTCTGAGATCTCACGTTTCCACTCAATGTTGTGTTGAAAGTTCTATCCGGGGCAATCCAGCAAGGAAAAGAAATAAAAGGCACGCAAATTGGAAAAGAAGAAGTAAAACTACATTTGTAGATGACCCGGATCTCACATATAAAAAACCCTAAGGAACCCAATTAAAAAAAATTATTAGAACTAACACACAAGTTAAAGTTACATGGTATAGGATCAATATACAAAATTATTTGTATTTCTATACACTACCAATGAATACTCTGACAATAAACTTAGAAAAACAATTTTCGAACCAGACAATCGAGGTTCGATTCCCAGTCAGGACACATACCAGGGTTGCAGGCCGGTTCCCTGCAGGCCAGTACCCAGCAGGGGACGCATGAAAGGCAACCATACATTGATGTTTCTCTCCCTCTCTCCTTCCCTTCCCCTCTAAAGATAAATAAATAAAATCTTAAACAAAAAAACAAAAAAACAACAACAAAAAAAACAATTTCACTTACCATAGCATCAAAATTAATAAATTTAGTAAAAATAAATTTAACCAATGTACAAAATTTGTACTCTAAAATATATAAAACATCATTGCTCAAAACATTGCTGAAAAAATTCAAAACAGCCCTGGCTGGTGTAGCTCAGTAGACTGAGCACAGGCCTGTGCAGCAAAGGGTTGCCTGTTCGATTCCCAGTCAGGGCACATGCCTGGGTTGCAGGCCAGTTCCCAGTGGGGGGGCGTGTGAGAGGCAACCACACATTGATGTTTCTCTCCCACTCTTTCTCCTTCCCTTCACCTCTTTCTAAAAACTAAATATATATATATATATATATATATATATATATATATATATATATATATATTTTTAAAAGAGTAAAAAAAAATTCAAACAATTCCTATCAAAATCTCAGCTCCCCTTTTTTTGTTTTCAAAAATTGACAAGCTGTTCTTAAAATTCATATGAAGATACTAGAATCCAGAATTGTCAAAACAACCATGAGAAAGGACAAAGTTGGATTCACACTTTCGGGGTTTAAAACTCACCACAAAGCCCTGACTGGTCTGGCTCAGTGCGCCGGGCGTCCCCCTGCAAACCCAGAGATCGCCAGGTGATTCCCACGCGGGGCCCACACCTGGGTTGCAGGCCGGGTTACAGGTGAGAGCCCATGCGAGGGGCAACTGGTCGCTGTCTCTCTCCCTCTATCACTCCCATCATTTCCCTCTCTCTAAAACGAACGAAATAAAATCTTTAGAAAACTTACTGTGAAGCTGCGGTAAACAAGACCGAGCGGCATAAGGACATGAGGACAGACGCGCAGATGGACGGAACAGAACTGAGAGATCAGAAGTGGCCCCTCCTATTCATGCCGGTCAAGTTCTCACAGGGGTGCCATGGTGACTCGGCGGGAAAGAAGTGGACAAATGGTGCTGGAATAACTGGACATCCACATGCACAGGAGGAAACTGGGCCCTCGACTCGCGCCACATTAAAAGGTTAACCGAAAATGCCCCGGCAACCTACACACGCGGGCTAGTGTTACAACACCCTTGAAAAGAACATAGGAGTGAATCTCCGTGACCTTGGGTCAGGGAGGGGTTGCTTAGACACAATACTCAAAGCAAAGCCAGATAAAGTAGAAAGCCAGATAATTTGGGCTTCATCCAAGTTAGAAACTTCTTGTGCTTTAAAGGGAACTATAAAAAGAGTGGAAAGAGTGGAGCGGGAGGAAGTGTGTGCAATGCGTACATCTGGTGAGGGGCTGGTGTCTGAAATTTTAAATAAGAACTCAATAATTATAAAAAGTGAAACAACTGAACTTTGAAAACGAGCAAAGAGCCTGAATAGACATGTGAGTGGCCAACAGGCACGGGATGCACATCACCAGTTGTCATGGAAACGCAAACTCAAACCACAGTGAGGCCCCACTTCCCACCCACTAGGGCGGCAGGAAGCAAACAGGGAGGCAGTAACAAGTATCAGCAAGGACGTGGAGAGACCAGAACCCTCCATCGCTGGTGGCAATGGCAAGTGGCCAGCGCCCGAACCGGTCCCCACCCACAGCCTTCCCATCCCAGCTGACCGCTCCTCCCTTCTCTGGTCCAGGCTCAGGTCAAAAACCCTGGGGTCTTCCTGATCGCCCCATTCCTGTCCCCTCTCCACACACGACACATCAGCAAGTCCTGTTGACTCTACCTGTACAGTAGAACCTGAATACCGTACATCCTCACCGTTCCCCCTGCCACCGCCCCAGTTCACACCCCCCCACTAGTCTTTCAGCACTTTCTGTTCCTAGACCCCCACCCAACTGCTGGCCCCAACAGTCCGTTTTCCACACAGCAGTCAGAAGGAAGTTCTTAGAAACACAGGTCAGACTGGCCATTCCTTTGTTCAAAACTCTCCAAAGGCATCTTATTGCAAGGCATCTTGTTCCATTCGGAGTAAACTCCAGCTCTACACAGCGAGCTGGATGCCTGCACAACCCCTCGCCCCCCACTGCGCCCCCCCACCACAGGGGCTCCTGGCCGGCCTCCAGGCACAAGGACTTGCACCCCAGGGCCTTTGCACTTGCGGCTTCCTCTGCCTCAACGCTCTTCCCCAAGTCTATCTCACAGCTCTTGTCCTCTATGCCAGTCTCTGCAACCCGCCCCCTGGAGGTTCCCCTACCCTGACCACCACTGCTGAAATGGCACCTCGAGTCAGCCAGGCCATGGCGGCCAGCATCAGAATGACTCCACGGTGACGTGTTGACGTGACCTTGTTTTCCCACTGGGAAGAACATTCCATAGGGCTCTATCTCGCTCACGCGCACATTCATAGGCCCAGGGAAATCCCCCAGGGCACAGGAGGAGCTGTGTTTTGGACCCTGTGAGCTCAGAGACAGAAAGCAGCTCAGCGCCTCAGAGGCAGCCGTGCAGGACACAAACCCCGAGTCCACCCACGCCCGCACTGCCATGCCCTCTGGAGAGGGAGCGACTGATTTCCGGTCTCCCCGAGCAACGTGGCTGCTCAGGCCTCCAGCCAGAGACGGCCAATACGTCCACCCCCGTCAGAAGAGAACCAAACGCTGGACTGAGAAAACACATCGGAGCAGCCCTAGAGTGCCCTGGAGAAAACTCAGCATGGAGCCCAGAGCGTCACCCTGGGAGCAGCAGCTCTGCCCCCAGAGGCCTGTCCCTGTCCCCACGCCCCGCCCAGGCCCACTGCCTGCTGGACACCTCCCTGGTCCCAGGCTGGCCTGCCATGGAAAGCAGGGCCGAGGCACTGGCGAGGCGCAGCTCTGAACGGAGGCAGGGCACCCTGCAGGCCGTCCCAGCCCCCGCCCAAGGCCGGCTTTGCCCCTTTCACAGAGTCCAGTCAAGTGACTGGAGACGGAAAAATGACAAATATGCAGGAGCTTAAAAAAGGGAAGCTGGCCCCCAGCTGGGGGCGGGAGCCAGACAATAGGGTCACTGGTCCGTGCGCGAGCTCCGGATGAATTCACAACAGCAGCATGGAAAGCCCAGCTCAGGCTGTGCACAGCAGCACCACCCTTGGCCCGGCCCAGGTCCCGGCTGCCCCAAGGGAGGCTGCCCGGGGCCACCAGGGAGCCCGGCTCCCTCGGAGGTGCTGGGGCGCAGGGGGCAGTGTGGTTTGGAGAAAGCCCCCGAGGCATGAGATGCGGCCCCAGCATCTGCACAGCCTGGCTCGACATTTGAGGCTCTAAGTTAAAGTCTTTGCAAAAAGGTCTGGTACATCACCTCAGGTCTTGTCTGTTTCTGGAATTGTCAGACGTACTTTTACAGGCTGTGTGGTTACAGCTGGGTCAGTGATGGTGGGTGAGAAAGGACAGAAAGAGGGACAGGGAGGCGGCCTTGACCCTGAGGCCGAAGGGTGGAGTGAGGGCACTTGAGGTCTGTTCCTCAGACCTGGCTGAGAAAGCCTCCTGGAGTCTCGCCCTCGCCCACAGATAAGGGACTACTACTCCCAGAAGTGGCACCTGCCATGGATGGGGGCGCCCACATCACCCAGTCTGGAGCCATGGGCTCCTCTAAGCCCAGCCCCCCACAACCACGGGCTCTGGGGACAGGAAGCTCCCTGAACCCCCTGTAACCCTCACTGGCCAGGTCTTCCCAGAACTACCCCAGGGCCAGACATGTTGGGGCAGGGATCTCCTGACCTGCTCTCCCAAAGGGGCCTAACACCTTCCCAAGGAGGGTAAACCACTGGGGCCGAGAAACTCAGGGATACATCCCTGAAATCGCAGCCTCCAAACTCCCACACCACTCACTACAGGTGGGGGATGGCAAAGGGCATCAAGCCTGGCTAGGCGCTCAAAGCCATCCAGGGAACCCGGATGGCCAGACCTGGACACCCTCCATGCCCCGGGCCGTGGGCCAGAGAGGAAACATGACCACATGCTCCTTCTCTGACCATGTGATTTTGGTGGTGGTACCTCTTTACCCAGTGACCTTCTGGTCATTGTCACTGGCTATACCAACTAGAGTCTGCTACCCAGCTGAGCAAAACTGCAGTGACTCAGCCACCAGCTCTGGGGAGGTGAGCCAGGCAGCAGGGCCCCTGGAAAAGCAGGTCGCAGACCCTGTGCCAAGGGGGAACGCTTCCCCAGAGAGGAGGCTTGAACGCCACCCTGGACTAGGCGTCCCCCCAGACAAACGCCAAGCGCTGGGCAGCATCCCTGCTTTCAGCAGGCAAAGCCTAGGAGCCCAGGGTTCTATACATCTCAGCTCTGATGCCCAAAACTCCCGAGGGGATGGATTTACCCAGAGATAGCAAGACACTGGTTGCCATGGGGACAGTAGCTCTGATCCACCGAGGTCTTCACAGCCAAAGCGGGCCTCCAGGCTTGGTGGCACCTACTGGCCTCCCCGGTGACAACGGTCACCAGGCACCCAGGCTGCTGGAAGGTGAGGCACCTGGGCGGAGCATGGAGCTGGCTCCCAGCAGGCTGTGGGGCCTCCTGACCTGCTGCTCGGGCTGCCTCTGTGGGTGCTGGTACCCCGAGCCCAGCTCTGGGCCGGACCACGCCTAGTGTGGGATGGGGGGGGGGTCTTCTGCCGTCTCCCACCCGGGAAGGGTTCCAGCCCTTCCTGGGCCAGAACCAGAGGTGGAGTTGAGCAACTGGACTGTGCTTCAGCACATTCTTCCTCCTTTCTGGGGTTTGTGGGTTTTTTTGTAATTCAAGTTATCACATACCAAGTCTTTTTGGTTGATTTTTCTGTTAGATTCAACGTATGTGTGAATTTTCCGGCTCCGTTTTGAAGTTTTTAGGTTACAGGTAATTCTCATGTAAGTGTTGATTAAAGTTAAAGAAGATTAGCTTCCCATCCCACAGAGTGGGATTCTCCCGGGGCCTGACCATCATTTCGGTCCAGTTTGTCACCTCGGGGGCCTCTGGGAGAAGTCTTGGTCCATGTGCAGGTCCAACAAACCCCCGCTCTGTGTCCGAAGCTGGACACAGTGCAGACCCTGGCCCCACGGGGGTTCTGACGTAATGTATGACTGGGGACACTGCTCAGGAGCCAGAGGAGGGGCTGCGCCGGCCTGAAAGAGGCCCGGGAGGACTGCATGGAGGAGGTGAGAGGACGGAAAGGTGTCTGAGAGGATTCCAGGACCCGCACTGGCTGCAGAATGGGCAGGATGGTGCCAGCACCTGTGCGGAGAGCCGCTGAGAGGGTCCAGTGGGGCCATCGGCTGTGAAGCGACATGGGTGGGCCACCCCCTGCGAGCTCCTGGCTCCCTGCGGCTTTGCCCGTGGCCACAGCTACTTTACCAAGGTTCCAGCGTAGCCCGAGACCAAAGGACCTATTTTAGGCTCTCTGGCAGCGTGCCTTCAGCCAGCAGCCTTGGCTTCCGAGGGGCAAAGCCAGCAAAGCCCTGAGAGAGCCCAGCTGGCTCCAGGCTGTAGGGGACCTTCCCTGGAAAGTCTCCTACAGAAAAGTGTGATCAGGCGGAGGCCAGAACAGGTGGGTGGAGCTGCCGAGCCAGTAAAGCAGCTCCCAGGCCAAGGAGAGGGGAAGAGAAGGGACAAGAGCTTCCTTAGCAAAACGGGCCATGTCGAGATGGGTCTCTTACAGCCCCAGAACACCTGGACAGGGGCCTCTACAAAGCAGCACTCAAGGATGACAGTTCTGCAGGTGACTGGCTATGGGGGGGCCTCTGCAAAGTACATTGGGGACCCGGGACTGGCACTGGCTGGGTGCCCTGTCCCCTGTGTGGTGCCGGGGCAGGAAGACACTGGTCCTCTCAGAGAACCAGCACCTTCGAAACTACAGGGCCCAAAACAACAGCAGTGGTAGACTCTTCCCAATTTTTTCTGTGCCCTCCTAAAATTCCATGTTAACTGCCCAAATCCCCACTGTCTGTTAAGTAAAATGCTGCTTTGCTTAAAAATGCACATGGCCTGCGAGCTGCTCCTAGAGTTTACCTTAAAGCAAAGGAAGATTTACACACAGGGTGTGCAACGCACGGCCCACCCAGGCCCCACACTGACGGGCTCTGTCCCTCCACCTTTGGCTCGTCGCTTTGCCTCTCCGGCCTGTCATTTCATCCTGAATGTGGGCCAGGGACAGCGCCCGCCTCACAGGCCTGGCACGAGGATCCACCGGGAAAACTCTGGACAAGAAACTGGGCTCAGAGGAGGACCGCAGTGAATGTCTGCTGTTATCGTGATTAACAGCGAAAATGAGAAACGAATGTGGAACAATAAAGGATGGGAGAAAAAAGATACATAGATGTATACGGCAGGGCCATACGGCTGCACATTCTGCAATTGCTAAAATGTTTTCCTGAAAGTTGTTGAAGAACATTGTAAAATTATCATAAGTAAAAAATAAGTGGATGTTCACATGGATAGTAGAATGTTTACAGTGTACGGTCCCGACTTTATGATGGAACTAGGTGCGTGTTTTAAAGACGGACAGGAAATTAAACTTAAGGTAACAGAGGTTACAGTTACGTCCCAGGATCTGGTCCTTGAAGCTTCTCGGCAGCTTCTCTCTCCCTGGTTTTCTCCGATGACTGTGCCTTACTTTATGGCCAGGACAAAGGGTCAGCTTGTACGACAGGGAGGGGAGCACTGGCAGGGACAGGCCGGGATGGACATTCCGTCCCGCCGGTTTCGGAAGCTGCAGCCAGGCCTTCTCGGCAAGGTGCCCTTCCTGGAGAAGCACCAATTTCCTTCGGGTCAAAGTCAGCTCTGCCTGGCCACCGTCAGGGGCCAGGGGAGAGTGCTCAGAGGGTTGGCTCCGAGGCTCTGCCTGTCTGGGCCCCACAAATACAAGGAGCTCAGAGCTGGTCGGGAGATAGAAGAGGAGACAGTGTGGGAGCAGCACAGCCCAGGAATACGTGTGATGGAAACTACAGGAGCGCCTGGCCTGCGGGGGCGGAGGAGTCCAGTGCACAGGCAGAGGGCGTGATGCGCATGGCCTGAGGCAGGAGCTAAAAGCCATTCACTGTGCTGTTCATGGTGCTTGAGGTCCCTGTGTTGCAGGTGGGCAGGGGGTCTTGCTTGTCATGCTAAGGGGGCTATTCTATCCCGAAGCAGAAGAGAGCCACTGAAAGGGTTTGAGTCAGGAAGAGACCTGCGGATGTGGCCTTCAAAAGTCCCCCTGGCCGTGGGTAGAAAGTGCGCGGTGGGGGCAGTAAGAAGTCAAGGCGCCGGTGAGCAGCTGTTGCAGCAAAAGAGACAAGAACCAACCTGGGCCCAGACCACAGCGGGGGTTCCCACCGCAATGGAGGACGAAGCAGATCTCAGGAGCATTAGGCGGGAGGCTCAAAAGGCTCGGTACTAACTAGGTACGTGGGGATGAGAGGAGGACACGGGGTACGGGGGTGGCATGTGTGTCACTACAGAGGATGCAGGTGAGGAAGGTTGTGACCCTGGGGCTGCTGAGTGGGAGACATCAGTGTGAGGCCACAGCGCTGCCCACGGAGCTCTGGGGTCGGCAGCGGGGGCTGGGCTGCGAGTGCACACCTGCTGAAGTCGCCGCACTGGTGAGCTCCCAGAGAGAGTGCATGAGGCTGAGCAGCGTGGAGAGGCCCAAGGTGGGGGAGACCAGCGTGATGAAGGGAAAGAGGCTGTTCGCTGGGGGCGTGAGCAGAGAGAGGTGGAAATTTAGGGGAGGGGAGAGAGAGAGAGATGTGTGCATCATGCAAGACAAGGAACGAAAATGAAAAGCAGGGCTTCCGGAGGCATGCCCACCGTTCAGTTCAGTACTGGGGTGCGGCTGGAGCTCTCTGCTGGAACTGTTTAGTGAGCCCCGGGGGGGGAGGGCCCACGTGCTAGGGTCTCCAGCACCTGCCTGGACCCAGCAGATTCTCGACACAAGTTTGGCAAGGGCGGAAGGGGGAGGAAGGAGGCCAGGAGAACAAGTGTGGGGTGCAGCATCAGATTGCAGTGGGTGAGGAATGCCACAGAGAGGAAGTGCGTGTGGGTCTGGAGGTTGTGGGTAGGACCCCAAGATTAAAGCAAGTACTGGTCCACGGTGGGTCAGGTGGCCTCAGGCCCCCTGCCGAGGGGAGCTGGAACAGCAATAGGTTGCAGGCATCCCGGAGGGAGTGTGGGCATATGCTGAGAGACAGCGCCACCTGGTGGCAGGAGGCACTCACACCAGGCTTCTGCTCCCAGGTCTTTGGGGGTCTTTCGTGCAGGGGTGCCCTGCACTGGAAGCAGTGAGCCAGAACTCTTGCTACCTGGGCAGCTCTGGAACCTCTGACAGCAGCATGCCCTGTGGCAGCAGCTGAGGTTGTCTCTGCCAACGCAAAAGTAGGCAGACTAGAATATTAGCTGACTGTCACTTGGTAAGGACAGAAACGTAAGGTTCTGCCCTTGGGCTTGCACCTGGGAGCACCGAGGGAGAGACTAGACCTGCTGCTCTTTGGTTGTTCTTGTGTGTTTTTAGCACCTTTGGGTCCACAGAGAATAACAGCACGTGCGTGAAGCTCTTCCAGGCTCAGCTGCCAGCCTATCTCCAGCTCAGGGTCCACAGGAATTCGTGGGGCTTTCTGCAGAACATGCCTTCCCATGAGGTGACCACGCAGGTGAGGGGCAGCCTGCAGGGCACCCAGCAGTGGAGAACTGCACCCGCCACCAGCCTCCCGGGTCAGCACCAGAAGCCTGCTTCCCGGAGAGAGGCGTGTGTGAGGCTGGCCCGGCTGGCCCAAGGACACCCTGCACTCCGAAGGGCCCAGACCCTGGGACCCACACGGTCCCACCCATACAGTTGTGGCTCGCTCCTGACTGCTGAGCAGTTTCAGGCCAGGTGAGGTCAATGTGACCTCCTTAAACCACTCCCAAGAGCTCATTTGTATTCTCAGTTGTTGCTTTAGCTGAGCAAGATAAAGAGTTCTCACAAAAATACTTTTTGAAACTTCTCTTATTACAAAAGAAATGGATATGCAATGTAAAAAAAAATCAGTTTAACAAAAACATGTGACTTGTAAAGTGGAAGTCCCTTATATGGTTTTACACTCTATCAAAATTTTCTATGAACAGCCTGTGTATTTTTCTTCAGCTTTTTTTGTACACACACATGCGTGAGTGTGGGGGGAGGGGTGTCTGTGCTGTTTTCCATGCTGACATATGGTTGTACAGCTTACCTTGATTTTTCCATTAAGAGCATTCAACTGCAGGTATTCCTATCCCACGCCCCTGCCCCCCAGCTCAAATTCAGGTTAACTCAGTGACCCCAGACCAGGGTAGGAGGACAGATAAGGGGCCAGGGACACAGAACTGTGAGGGTTTCAGGGAGAGATGGTTCAGCTGCTGGGGAGAAGGGCCTGGGCTAGAAATCCAGGTCAGCCTAGGAGAGAAGTGTGCTCCCGGAAAACACGCCAGGAGGGGCAGGGGCCGACTGCACACCCCTTGTCTCCCTCCCAGCTCCGCCCACAGTGCAGCTGGCACAGAACAGGCGGCCCAATGGCGAGCGACTGTTGAGCCGCTGGGACGTCCTGTACGTTTCTGCTGAGTTAGGTGCATGGGCCTGGTCACACCCAGCGTCAGAGCTTGGGAACTGGGCCCTGAGCCAGGGCAGAGCCCTGTGACATCCAGGAGAACAAGGGCAACTCCAAGACAAGCAGCCCTGTGGGCCAGACCTGCTCTTTCCCTTGGCCTCAAGGATGGGCACACGCACCCCCAGCACTCTGCCTGCAGAGCCCCCACCCACCCAGCGGACGTGTCTACACTATTTCATAACCAATGGTTCAAACTAAGTGCAATAAGAACAAAAGAAAGTAACTAGAAGGCGCTGGTCAGGAAACTGGGCTGAAGAATCAGGATAAGCCTTCCAGAAAGGAGGACCCCCAGCAGCCTCGGCCACTCCAGAACACAGGGACGGGCCCAAGACCCAGGTCCGGAGTCAGGCTGCAGGTCTGCACCCTGTGCCCCCTGGTAACTGGCTGCACGACCAAGGGCAGTGACTTGTTGCATCTGAACTCCAGTTGCCTTGCCAGCTTATTGCAAGTAATACAAACAGTAGTGATCTGCAATTAAATGAAATGCATCAAGCACTTAGCACATGCTCTAGATAACACACGCAGATGCCACCCACTACCACTACTGTGCTTGGGTGAGGACACCCAAAAAAGAAATAACTCCCAAGGGCACACAGTGGGCCTCCCGGCTGGGCACAGCCAGGAGCACCCCAGCCACTGGGTAGCCTGTCCCCAGGCCTAGCACACAAGGCCAGGTTCACTAACCCTGGACAAGGTGCTGGGGGGGCAGGGGGCAGGCCAAAGGCTGAGGGATGCAACCATCAGAGCCTCTGTAGTGAAGGGGCCCCCAGATGCCTCCATTTCTTGCCTCCCCCAGGCCTAGAGACAGACCCCACCAGGCTGAGACCAGGCAGGAGGCACCCGGGGGCCCCTTGGCTTGATGTAGCCGCTACTTAGGGCTCAGCTCCGAGGGTGGGAGAGGGCTGTGGCCCTCCTTGTTTCTCACGGACCCCCATCTGGAAGGGCTGCAGCCATGCTTCCGGGAAGGGTGTGGCCGGCCGCAGGCGGCGGACTCACCCTGGTCGATGGAGTGCTGTGGCAGCTGGCTCAGCTGGCTGTTGACGACCCCCGCGTAGGTGCGCAGGAACTCCTCCTCGCTGGCCGTCAGCTGCGAGGGCGAGAGAGCTGCAGGTGAGGGGCGAGCCACCGCTTCTGAAGGCACCTGCCAAGGCCTGCTCGATCCCCGGGAGGCGCCTCCTCCTCTGTTCCCTGGAGATTTGACCCCTCGGTCACGGAGCGAGCACCCCTTCCACCCCGGAAACGGCCCACGGGGCCTTTGCCACTCAGAGCAGAGGCTGGACTCGAGGGCAACACAGGGTTACCAGGCAGATGCAGGCCCAGCTTGGGGGAGTGCTCCTGCACGTCTGCTGCCCTCCCGGTGCCTGTCCTGCCCAGTGCCCCTCGGACGGGCCCTGGGAGAGGAGGCTGGGCTGGGAGAGCAGACGGAGGGAAGGTCGGGTGTCAGAACTCTCACCCCCCTGGCCCGGAGGGAGGAAGACTGCCCCGCCAGTGCTCCTGGGACTCACACACTGGACTCTGTGCCCCATGAACCAGCCACAGAGCCAAAGCGCAGGCTCAGCATCCCCCTTCCCTGACTGCAGCTGCCACGGGCAGCGGCTACAGCCTCTGCTCTGCCCGCACCGGCACCCTCCCTGGGGGCTGTGGCTCGACACCCCACAGGCACTCACGTTTGACCCCATCTTCCTCAGCATGAGCAGCACCCGGACCTTCTGCTGAATGTACATCTCCTCCGGACTCTTCCCGGGAGCCCCCTCGCGGTTCATCCCCTGGCCAGCTCTGGGATCCTGTGGAGCAAGGAGAGACATGAGCGGGTGTCAGGGCCAGGTGGAGACAGGCCAGGCAGCCCACCGTGCAGCAAGGTCTCACTTCTGAGAGCCCAGAGCTGGGGGTGAGGTTCCTGCTGCCCCTCACTCCCAGTCACCCCAACAGGACTCATCCCTGGACCCACAGCAGGCGCTGGCGCCCCCTCTGTGTGAAGAGCTGCCAGGCCCAGGGAGCCCGAGCTGGCCGGCCTGCTGGCCGGCTCTACCTTCTGGCCACCCCCGCAGCAAGGCTCCTGCTATGAGCCACAAGCGATGTGCTACACGACCCCCAAAGTGTCCCAGATTTTCAAAGCAAGCAACTCTCCCCAGGAGCAAAAGTGTGGTCAGAGGCAGCTGGCCAGGGCCTGTGCTGGAGACACTGTGAGATCAGCACCCAGCCCCCAAACCCCAAGGCAGCGCTCTCAGCCAAAGCCCCTGACGTGTTCAAGAGGCCGGCTCCTGGGCTGGGCTCCAAGGAGTCCCTCGATGGGGACAGGAGGGCCCAGGACGGTGGGGCCGAGGCGCTCGTCCATGGTCCCTGTCGCTACCCCCCAAGCCCACCCCGTCTGTCTGAGGGTGGCTCCTGTGGTGGCAGCTGCGTCCAGGTGCAGTGAGGACCCCACCTGCAGCAAGGTCCCCGGAGAGAAGTCCCAGGGTTTCCCCTCCGGGAGGAGCCGGCGGAAAGGAAGCCAGGCGTGGAGGGATTTAGATTACATATTTGTAACTCCTGGATGAGTCAGAAATAACGCAGCAGCTGGTGGGGGTGGAGCCTCAGCGGCCCCGTGCCAAGGAGCTTCGCTCGGAGGACCGAGGGAACTGAGCTGGTGGGCCAAGAACACTCCTCACACCGTCCATCCCTCAGGGTCCAGCAAGCCCTGGACCAGCAGGCTCTCCCAGGCAGGGTGGCTGTTCTGGGGAGGGCAGCTCTCGGTGCAGCCTCAGAAATGTGCCAGAGCCCTGACCTGCAGCTTCCCTGCTGCTCCCCTGTCAACCACCCAGTCCCCGTAGCCTAACAGAGGCCCTGGCCCTAAAAGCCCACACAGTAGGCCCACAGCCGGCACGTTGGGGCTTCAGTAGGGGCTCTATGCCTGATGTGACGTGGTCCCCTTTCAGGGCCTTCCCTTCTGCCACCAGAGCCCCAGGCTCCCTAGTCTACTGTCTGCTCCTGTCCCCTCCTCCGGGAGCAGTAAAGGGTCTAACTAACAACTGGTGCCTGGGCAAGGGCGGGAAGGTGCCGCAAGGCTGCTCCTGGACCAGAGGCCGCCCTGCCACCCCAGGGCCCGGTGCGGGGGGTGCAGGGGACAACCCTGACCCCCCAGCACAGCTGCATGGGAAAGCTCAGCACTGGGGCTCCAGTTCTCACACTGGCCCCTTCTCGCTGCCTCCCCGCCCCACCCCACCAGAAGGGTCTCTAAAAAAAACCCAGAACACAGGGCCCTACTCCCCACCCCACCTACCCCCAAATGCATCGCACAGTCTCACCAGGACCCCACGAGGCCCTCACGGTCCGCCCTGCCTCCCCCTCCTCACTCCTCCCCTCGCTGCTCTGCCTTCCTGGCCCCCATCTGTTTCTGGAACCTGCCGAGAAGCTCTTTTCCCAGCAGCCTTTGCACCGAGTGTCCCCTGCATCTGGAACTGAATCCTTCATCTCACTCAAAGATGCCTTCCCAGGAAGCCTCTCCCCGCAGCCCGGCCACAGCAGCACCGGCACCACCCCCTCGGCCCTCTCAGTCACGCAGCCCTGACTTGTCCCAATTTCCTAAAAGCACCACGTTGGGGCACTTGCTGTTGTCTCCTCCCGGCCTGATGGGAGGGCCGGCACCTGTGCTCTGCTTCCCCGTCTTCCTGCGGCCCCAGCCAGTGCCTGAGGCCGGAGGGACGTGGCCCTGCGGGCTGAATGCAGTATGGAGACTATACTGCCTGTGCTGTCAAAACGTCCTCATCCCCACCACACCCACACCAATTCAGGGCCAAACGTCATCGTGCTGAAAGGGACCAAAGGGCCTGACCGGGCTCCAGAACTGGACAGAGCTTTCCTGAAGGACCCGTGCTCCCACGTGGTCTGTGCGCTGTGGGCTGTTGTGCTCTCCAGGGGCTGAAATGCCCCGTGAAGCCTCCCAACGGGGAGTTAGGGCTTCCTGCTTCCAGGTGCAGAATCTTCCAATTCTCTCTCCCCGTGATGGTGTGGAAGACAAGTGACCATCCACTAGGTGTCGCTAGAAACTAAAGAACCAGTGCACCAGTGGCAACCCCTCCCCTCCTGCAAAAGGTCCATCAGGATCTAGTCATTCATTGGGGGGCCCAGCTCTCCTGGACGCCGCACACCCCAGGAGCTGGGAGCCCCTTCCTCACTGTGCTTCCCGGGCAGCCAGGCCTCCTCCAACGGACCAGCAGGCTGAGCCAGCAGGGCTGTGTGTGTGCACGCACACCCATGAGTCATTTCACACGTGGCCTATTTTCCAGAGTTCTACTCCGTCCAACATCTTACCCCCGGTGCCCCGAACACATCAGTGTTGCCTATTATCTTCCACCGCTGCAGCCTGTCCCCTGGAACCTCCCACTCTCACATGGTGTCGCTAAATGGGGGCTCACGGGGCTTTGTGGGTGCCTGAACCCTCTCTGGGGCCAGGTCACTCCCAGGTCAGCCCACTTTCCCAGCCTCTGCTGGTGCTTATCTGGTTCTTTTTGCTCCAGGGAAGATTCTTGTCAGAAGATTCTTATCATTTCCAAAAAGGATAATCTTCCAGCTCCCACCAGAGCCGATTCCACCCTGTCTCCCGGCAGAGGGCACACCTGGGGCTGGGGCTGGGTCACCACGTGGCCAGTGAGCGCCCCTCTGTCCCCCGAGCTCACATCTGGGTGGGCTAGGGCTTCACAGCTGGTTTACAAAATTTCTCCACAGAATCGGCACCGAGGGTGTCAGAGGGAAGAAAACGAATAGTTGAAGAGAAGAGAATGAATCGTGATGACCCAAACGACAGGCATTTTGGTCTCTGGTATGCTGCGAGGGTGCTCAAGTATGTTTGGATTTGCTGCCTATCTGAGCAAACGCGCTATTAAATTTTCATCACAGTGCTGACAAGCATCAGATTATCTTTGTCTGAGAATTCCTGTTCTGCCCTGTAGGGATCAAGAACTTGTCTCCATTAAAATGTGTTTAAATTACCTAAGTCCAAACTGCAACCAATTCAAACACACCAACTATTCATCCTGTCCTCCTCCATTAGGGCCAAAGGTGACGATGTTTCTCAATGACGGTCCCCCCGCCAGCCCCACGCAGGTCCCGGCACCCAACGTGGTGGCATTTCCATTCTAAATCCAAAGAAAAATCTGTGTTAACTGCCCAAGTCAGAAACGAACTTGCTCCCTCTCTTAACACATAACATTCTGGAAGCTAACTAGGGAAAAGCACAGATGAGCTAAGGAGCAGAAGATGGAAAGAAACACACAATGATCAACCACCCAAATGAACAGCAAAGGCAGAGAGGCCTGCGGCTACATATCGTGCTATAGATAAAAGTGGAGGTGATTGCAGGAAATTACACCCGACTGGGACAAATGCAATGGAGAGAAACTGACGTACCTGCATTCACTGCAGACACACGGCGTACCCTCCCCCCGAACCCCACACACTCCTACGGGTTTCAAGCCTGCATCTCCGGGGGGAGGAAGGCCGGATGGTAATGGACCGTGAGGAAGGGGCTCACGACCACAAGGACGGATCTGAAGGGACAAACGGGCCCATGGCCTGAGAGGCCCCACTGCGTTTTCTGGGAGATGTCCTGCCCATCTCTGCAGGGACCTGACCTCTATGAGCACTAGCACTAGCACAAGCACGAGACCCCCTCTGAAGCAGCCGATCTCACTGCAGAAGGAGGGGAGGCAGCGGGGAGGGACGGGGCGAGCAGCACCGCTGAGCGCAGCCGAGGCCCGCAAACCCATTCTGATAAACAGCGTCGGAAGCTGGCTTCCCTCTGCCAGGCACCCATGGCCCTGAGTACAAACACAGCTCCCTGCACTGACTTTTATTTATAAAGTGAAGCTAACGCTGTTTGATCACCCACATTTACACAAGTTGAAATACACATCTACGCCGGGGTGATCCTGTACCCACTGGGAAAACACTGAGTGACCTCAGGCCCGGCCAGGCAGTGGGGGTCCCAGAGCCACACAAGCCACATTTGCCCTATGGGTCCCAACATGTCCTTTGTTTTGTCCATTTTTAAAATGTGACATTTTAAATGCTCACGTTCTAAAATGTACGTTTACATCTGTGTGATGTTTACGCTGCGCATAGATACAACGCCATATAACTGTGCTATTCACAGAACCTCCACCAAATGTGAGCCCAGAGACTGCACACATCCTAACAGACTAGAAGCAACCAGCAGGGCCGCTGGGTTCGCCGCAGGAACCCACCCATCTGCAGATGCGAGCTCTGTTAGGGGCGATGGAGATGCACTGACCTCCCCCTCGGCCTGTGAGCCTGCACCCCCGGCCCCTCCTGGACACTAATCTGTGGCCGAGTTGCCAGACAGCCTCCCCTGGGGTCCTTACCTGCTTGTGGAAATCAGCTTCAGGAGGACAGGTGCTCAACCGTGACGGGCGGGCTGAGGCCGGGGAGAAATAGGAGGGTGCGGCCCTGTGGAGACACAGAACACGGTCATGGGAGGAGCCGGGAGGGCCCGGCGGCTGCCAGAGTCCCACTGGCTGCCAGAGTCCCACGGGGAGCACACGCCCCGTGCTGACAGATACAGAACTGCGGGCCGGGCGCTACGGCAACGGGCTCTGCTGCAGTCCAGAAATACCTGTGTGTCTGGCCGGCCCAGGAAACCTGCACCAACACCTCTGGGGTAAGGTGCTGACTGCAGCTGTGTTCGCCTGTCATTTCCGGCCGAAGCAGGTCACCTGCACCCCCTCCCCTTGGGTTAGTCACTGAGGCCAGTTGAGAGCTGCGCTGGAGATGGTGCGGAGCGGAGTGAGTCACTCTGGGACGGGCGGGTCCCGCACCTGCGCGAGCAGGCACACCTACCAAACCCAACCGGAGCCAGGCCCAGGTACCTGGGCGCTCCGCCTGCTCTGCGCTTAGACGTGCATGTGGTCTGTGCTTGATGCATGTAAACATGAACTAACACACACACCACACAACTGCTGGCCTGGCCACAAGTCCGCTCATGCCAAACACGCCCCTTCCAGGAACCCGAATGCTGTGTCTTCCTGTCTTTTTCCTTCCCCCACACAACCACACCGCCCAGGCTCTCCGCAGGGTGCTTTGCCGGAGGCATGGACCAAGGAAAGCCACGGGTGGGAGCAAGGGGCAGGCAGGCCTGGGCCCCCGAGGAGACCTGGGCAGACCTGGCGGCTGCCTGACCACCTCCTCAGCCGTGGCACACAGACCACGGAGCCCCTGGGTTAAAGGTGGCCTCCCAGCTCTCGGCCATCATGGCAGGGCTCTGAGGATAATACCCGAGGAGAAACCTGTTTTGTGAGAGACACAGGACCGAGGGAGCTTTGGAATGCTCTGTCTTCCACGATTTCTGCGAAGAAGCCTGCTCGCTCACCCAAGGGGCCGAGGAAAAAGTGTTTGCCATAAAAAGTGAGATTTCAAAAGCCTCCCCTACAGGTGGACATGACTCTGGCCTCCAGGTGTCTGTCCTGCGCACACCCGGCCCTGGGATGGACAAGCCACCAGCTGCCACCGCCACCTCTCCCGGCTCAGGCTACCCCCGTGGGGACGACGTTCATAGTGGTTATTGCTCTTATTCCTTTAGGTATCAAAGCATCCAAATGCCAAGGGCCCCACCCAAGTCCCCACATTCCTTCAAAATGAGATGAAAAGAGACAACTTCCTCCCACTTCCAAGGGGCTTTAACTCCGTCACCCACCACATGAGCCTGCTGCGTCTGCAGGGCTCAGGCCCTTGCAAGGAGCAGAGAGGAAGTTTGTTTTCATGACTTTGAGGAAAAGGAAGTGGGAGGGTAGCGAGCAGGGGAGGGGGCAGCAGGAGGCCATGAAGGCCTTTGTGAGACCCCAACCTTGACCTCTGAGGAAAGGGCAGCCACCATGGCCTTGTCTGACTTGGGGTGGAGCAGGGCCACCCCGACTTGAAAGATGAGGGGGTGAGAGCAGGAGTGGGGAGACCAGCAAGGAAGCCGTGGCAGAAATTCAGGCAAAAGGCAGGCAGAAGCAGTGGAGCGCCGAGCAGCAGGACATCAGGGGGGCCGACGAGCCTGGTGTGGGGGCGAGAGGAGGGGCGTGTGAGGGCGACTCCCAGGTGTGCGGACTGAGCGGCCGCAGGTGCGTTCCTATCAACAGAGATAGGGAGCCACTGAGGGAAAAGACCGGGAGTTAGACTTTAGGCAACTTGGAGCCTTCCCATCTCTAGGCCTCAGTCTATTTGTCTACAGATTGGGGGTGACCATGGCACCGCCTCAGGTGCTGGCTGCAAATGAAGGGAGGTAACACACAAAGAAAGCACCAGGCTTAGGGCAAACTCTCAGTAAATACTAGTTACTGTTACTAGAGGTGAGAGCAGAAGGCAACATAGACGATATAAGTAAAAGATACTTTTGTTACAGGATGGGGGTAAAATGGAATAAACAATAAGAATTCAAAGCTTTAAAATAGCCCAGCTTCCTTCTCTCCCTTCTTGTCTCCCAGTTTACCCATCAGCTCCGCACTAACTGGGAGGAATGATGAGGGGTGAAGAGCTACTGGGGAGCACAGGACCTCACCTCCACGCTGTCTACATGCTGCCCCGAGTCCTGGCTTCTCAGCCTCTGGCACTACTGACGGTTTGGGCTGGACGCCGGTCTGTGGGGTAGGATATCTGGCAGACCCCTGGGCCTTACCTAATACAGTCCTGTTGCGGTCAGCACCAGGCCTGGATACGACACGGTCCCCTAAGGGTACAATGAAGCCAAAAAATTCCTTGTCACCGGGCGACACTGTCGCCCTTGTAATCACACACATACCGCGGCATTGCAAATGCCTGCAGTGTCAGTACAGTGACTGGCTGCAACAGGTCTGCAGCCTTGGAGCTATGGGGGACAGTCTGTCACCCCCAAATGTGTCTGTCTGGCATGAGGATTATTTTAGGCTGATTCATTTTAAGAAACGGCAAACGTGGGAGAAGTTCTGAAAGCCAAGTAGAAGTTGAAGTTACTCTTTATAAAATACATTCACAGCTATTTGTAAGGGAAATCTCCATTTGTACCAGGAAGAGGGGGTGACCTTATCTCCAGAAACTGTCCTCAGTGCGGAGGACTTCAATCTGCAGGGCAGCCTTACCCCAGGTTGCCGAGCTCTCCCGGTTCCTCCCACGACCGACACCCACACTGCCAACACCTTCTTTGGTCTCCAGCTGAAGGTGGTATTTTAGGTGGTGGCTCCCACCATTTGGTAAGTTACTCAGCTTTCCTAGGTCTCTCCCATGTATACAGAAAACATACATGTTATTAAATGTGTTTGTTTTCTTCCTTCTTCTTTTAAAAAAAGGTTTTATTTACTTTTGGAGAGAAGGGAAGGGAGGGAGAAAGGGAGAGAAACATTAATGTGCAGAAGACACATTGATGGGTTGCTTCTTGCACGCCCCCTGCTGGGGACCTGGCCCACATCCAAGGCGTGTGCCCTGACTGGGAATTGAACCAGCAAGCCCTCGGTCCACAGGCTGGCGGCCAATCCACTGGACCACACCAGCCAGGGCTTTTTCTTGTTAATCCGTCTGTTGCTACAGAGATGTCTCAGCCAAGAACCCAGAAGGGTAGAGGGAAAATTATTTTTCCTCCCCTCCAGGGCAACGGGCTACACCATACAGCCCAGGTGGTTAGTGGGCTGGACCATCTAGGTTTGCACAAGTGCGCTCTGATATTCCCACAATCGGATCTCCTACTGATGCAGACTGCACTCCCATCGTGATGCAGTGTGTGGCACAGATGCCAGTAGCGCCACCCCCTTGGCTGTGACAACTGAGGCTGAAAAGGGCATTCTAAGGAGCGTCAGCACACGGGGGACCTGATCATAAATCCCTAGATGGAGAGGTCACAGCGGGGAGTTGAGCCTCAGGCCTATCACTTGTTCAGCGTACCTTCACCTCCAGCGAGCCCTGTCCGGCATTTCTGTGTGCCTAGGCCACACCCCCCTCAAGAAGGCACAGGATCTGGGGACTGTCCTGTAACCCGGTCCCCACCTTGCTTTCTCCCACACGCACGTGCAACTCCCCTTGCTTTCCCTCCTTAGTTCCAAAAGCGTAGAATAAACTGCAGACTGTTACTCGAGGAGGAACTTTTCTCAGGCCATTGAGATCCTGCTTCCGGCCGTGTCCTCCTCTGTTTGGCTCTAACACATTTCTATAAAGGTTTTCCACACATTGGGTCGTTCGGACATGGACACCACCAAGCGTGTCTCCAAGATGCTGTCACATGTCCCCTACGAGGCAAAGTCACTCCTGGTTGTGATGGCCACTGTAAAGAAATAGCTGGCACATTTTCCAGCTCACTATTGGCCAGGCCGATAGTTCTGGCCAATAGTGAAGGGTTGTTCTTAACCCTTCACTTATGTGAATCCCTTCAGTCTCTGCTACAAGCTTTTACAGGTGAGGACACAGAGATGCAGAGAATAACTCGCCTGTGACCACCCTGCTAGGGGGTCCTTCTCCTAGGGACCCCCTCGGGCGCAGGAGTCGCACCAGAACTGGCCGAGCTCTCCCCCTGCCCTCCAGTACACAACCGAGTGGACAGAAATGAGCTCAGAGCCAGGAAGAGGGAGGTGCGACTGAGGCCTGATCTGCAGCTCTGGCTGGAAGGCCCATTCGGGGCAGCACCTTGGGTCCCCTAGCGACATCAAAACTGGGGCACCAGAGAGGATTTCCACACGTTCTGCTCTCAGTAATTAAACTGCAGCCTCCCGACTCTCGGGCCTCAGGAGCAGCAGCCTTAATTAATAAATTCCACATTCAGCCTCCCCAGCCCGGGGCCAGGCCCGGTATTCTCGAACCATGCGCCAGCAGCCTGAGCAAAGCAGGTCTCACTCATGCCGGCTCTGTGAGTCAGGGCGTTTGCAGGAGGCGGCACCATTCTCGGGGGATGAGCTCGGGAGAAGGAATTTGTCCTGAGGTCGCCAACCCCAATTCGGACCTGATCCAGAGCCCCTTCCCGCCCTCTGGGGCCAGGCAGTGGTAGTCACTGTGGGTGCTCAGCATTCTCTAAGGGCCGGGCACCGCGTCGGTCACGTTGGGCACACTGTCCTCGCAACAAGCCTGCAGGGTAAGAACTGTTCCCATTTTAAAGACCAGGCGACTGAGGCTCAGGGAAGGTAAATAACCTGTCCAAGGCCACGGGGCTCACAAGTGGCCGAGCCCGGATTCAAATCCACGCTCTTGCTCCATCTTGTTAGCTCCTTCTGGCTCAGAAATTTACAAATGCATTAGTTAAATTTTAATTGAAATTAAAATGAAAATCCTCCCTGACCAGGCATGGCTCCGTTGGTTGGGCACTACCCCGCAAAGTGAGAGGTCACAGGTTTGATTCCCGGTCAGGGCACACGCCTGGGTTGCGGGAATGGTTTCCTGTTGGGGTGGGTGAGAGAGGCAGTCGATCCATGATTCTCTCGCACATCAATGTTCCTCTCCCTCTCTTCCTTCCTCCCTTCCCCTCTCTCTAAAAAAAATTAAATCTTAAAAAAAAATTTTAATAAAAACTCACTTTACAGAAAGAAAGCAAGCCAGAGCCCCAAACAACTAGCAATCAAAATGAGATAAGGCCCTCGGCTGGTGTAGCTCAATGGATTGAGCGCAGGCCTGCGAACCAAAGGATTTCGGTTTGATTCCCAGTCAGGGCATATGCCTGGGTTGCAGGCCAGTTCCCAGCAAGGGATGCACAAGAAGCAACCATACATTGATATTTCTCTCTCTCTCCTTCCCTTCCCCTCTAAAGATAAATAAATAAAATCTTTAAAGAAAAGAAAATGAGATAAGGCGGCATATCAGCTAAATACAGTGAACGGCCCTTGATGGGACCCAGGAAGCAGGACAGGAGCTCTGGATCAGGTCCGAATCGGAGTTGGCGACCTCGGGGCAAATTCGATTTGTCCACAAGGGACAAATTTGTCACAAGGGGAAGGAGTCACAAGGGCCATTATTGGGCAACTGCAGAAAATTTAACAGGAAGTATTTATTTATTAGGTAATAGTGTTGTATCAGTGTTATATGCATTGAGTGTGATGATTATGCTGTGACTATACTGGAAAATATCCTGGTTCTTAAGAGATACAGGCTGAAGTATTTAAGGGTAAAATGCCTCGATGCTCGCAACTTGCTCTCGAGTGGTTCAGGGAAAAGTCCGTGTGTGTGGGAGTGTGGATGTGCCTGGGGACAGATGACCCGAGAGCCAACACGGCAGAACGTCAGCGGTGAATCTAGGTGAAAGGCGGAGTTAGGAGTGTTTGCTGTACTATTTCAACCCGTCTGTAGATTTGAAATCAAAATTAAGTCAGGAAACATTAAAAAGCCGCTGGGGAGTGAGGCGCGGCGGTGAGAGGGGCTGGCAGGTGCTCTCCGCTGGCCCCTGGATGTGCGGGGAGTTCTGTCTGCAACTGGCCCCGTGGCCCCCGCCATTCAGGGCCGGCTCTCTATGAATGGGCGCAGCTGTGAAGCCCAGCTATAGGCGGGCCCTTGTCCACTCTGGCCGCAGGTCCGTGGGCCAGGACTGATTCCACAGCACTCAGCGATTACCCTGAAATTACCCTCAACCATCATCCTCGGTTCCAACCTACCCTTCCCAGCAGCGCGGTGCGTTCTGCGCCAGGTGCGAACCCCACTGATGAAGGCCCTTCAAGGAAGGTTCTTGAAGCATTAGAATCCGATCCTCCTGAGCTGATTCCAAATAGCCCAAGAGCGATCAGGGCGTGGCCACCCGGCCCAGCTGTTCTGATGACCAGGGGGAAGGTATCAATGCAGAAAACTGAAGGTGGGCTGGACGGGGGCACCTGGAGGCACCGTGGGGGCCTGGGATGTGTCCTCCTTCCGTGGCGTGACTCCTCTCTGAGCGAGCCTGACGTGTGACTCCTGCACACGGCACCACAGGCATGTCACACACACCGAAGGGCTCCCCCAGGACCGCACGCTGGACAGGAAGTGCGAAGAATGAGCTCCCTCCTCTTCGCCCTGGCTTGGGAGCAGGCGGTCAGACCCCGGCTGCCCACCACATTGCCTGCACGGGGGTGACTCGGTCGGGGGCATTTGGCAATGTCTGGAAACATTTCTGACCGTTGTAACCGGGAGGATGCTATGGGGCAGGGGCCAGGGATGTTGCCAAACACCCTATGATGCGCAGGCCAGTCCCCACCACAAGTTGTCAGGCCCCCATGTCCCTGGCACCAGGGGAGAAAAACCCTGCTCGTGGTCACCTCAGGGTGACCAGGCTCCTTCAACCCCTCTGGGCTTTTGCGTCTGCTGGTCCCCTGTCCTGGAACGCCCTTCCCCGCTGGCTGTTCACAGTTCTGTCCTCACCTTCTCCGGGAGCCCTAGAAGCCTGTGTTTGCACATCCACCCAAATTTCCTCCGCCCACAGCACCACCCTGACATGGCACCTGGGTGTCTGCGTACCTGTTCCCAGGGCCCCAGGCAGCCTCCGTCTCAGACACAAATTAAAATGGACCGCATCTCATCGAGTACAATTCTCATACAACCCCTAAGAGGTGAGGGAGGGAGCTGAAGGACCTTTGTTCGGGTCTCCAACATTTTCACGGCCCCTCGAACAGCCTGTAGGTCTTTGTGCTGAAGGACCTGGAGGGGTGCAATAGAGCTGCCAGCCCCTCTGGGTTAGATTCCTTGGGAAGCAGGAAGGAAGGACGCTTCCCAGCCTTGGAATGTTCTTGCCTCGGAGAATCTGAGACCCGGGGGGACTGAGGAGTTTGTCTGCATGTAGTAGGTAAGGCTGAGGCAACTGGATTGGTGTAAGGCACCTGTTTAGAACTTCTAGTTTAATGGCCTGGTTTGTGGAAAAAGCTACCAGCTCGCACCGTCTCTGAGTCTGGAGCTGGGCGAGACCCACCTCCCACCACTGAGGAGGAGGGGGAAGCGGAGCTGGAGGAAGCTGCCACGGCTGCAGCGGGCTCTCCCCGCTCTGGGCAAGTCACTTGGCTCCACAGTTCTGACCAAGGGACGTGCAGGTGGAGGGTTTCTCTCCTCTTCACACAGTAGGGGAACAAGAACAGAGGGGGAAAAAAGGCATCTTTTGACCTACTTTAAAAAAAAAAAAGGATTCTTTTTTCTTCCAGAACAGCTGGAGCCCTGAACACTGGCCACGGGGGAGCCTGAGACCTGAAGTCGGAATAAGCGCACCTACAAAAGCCAGCTCCGGATGGTCCCGATTCGGTCTGACTCATGGCCATCGGCCTCTGGCAGGTTCCATGGGCTGGGTAAGGCAGGCTCCAGAGCCCTCGTCTATTTATAAATGAATGTAAGGGCTGGAACCCTCTGCTCTTGAGGCGATGAAAGCGCTGCACCCCCGTCCTGGGCAGGCAACTCCCAGGCTGGCTCGCCTTCCTGGGCTGAGCACCTGGCGTGGTCAGAAGCCCACTCCTGCGGGTTGGTAGCAGAAGGACCCCTTTTCTCTCCTGTGACCTAGGTCAGCACCTGAGGTGCCCCCGCATGCCGACAGCCCTTCTCCCCTCGCCCGGGGAACATGCAGTGTGTACTGCCAGTCCGTGTGCTAAGGGAGTTAGTGCAAGTCGGCTTGAGGCTGGAAGGACAAGTTCCAAGCCTAATAATCCCAGGGAAGGAGCCTGGCCAGGAGGCTTCGCAGACCTTGGGTCCCCCCACCCCCGAGGAGGAGGCTACAGTGGTCACTTCAGCCCACAGAAGTGCTGTCAACTCTGCTACCCAGAGCTATGTCAAATCCTGTGGGGTCACCACTTAAATTTTTAATCAGATTGGGGAATTTAAAATTTGTTTGTTTCTAAACAGCAAGTGGGGGAAGTGACAGAGTGCTATTTCTTTCTCAGGAGCTGCAGACGGTCCGTCCACGGAGGGCCATATGGACATGTTCACACCACCCTCGTTCTCGCAGGGACAAGCCCTGTCCTCAGGGGCAGGCCCAGGCGTGGCCCACCTGGCCCTCCCAGCGCCCAGTGGCAGGCGGCCGTCCAGGGATCGCTGCCCTCCCCGGCTCTTCCCCGGGCCCCCACTCTCCCTGCAGTAACGTCTCCTAGAATTGGGTCAAATAAATAAGCCTCCTGAACCCAATTCACTGCAGCCCTCAGAATTCCCGGGCCAGGAAGGCCTCCAGCTTCCCGGAGCAAGAAGGAGGTCATTCAATCAATGGGTTGCGTGCAGGGCGAGAGCGCGTCACCCCTCACCCCCAGCTACTTGGCCCCCAGAGCCGCCCTTTGCGCACTGCCCAGCTCTGGAGATGGCTGTCCTCGGGGCCCAGCTGACAGGCGCCAGGTGTGGTCTCCTGGGTGAAACTTCTAGAAACCCTTAAGAAATTAGGTTTTAGGGTTCCTGCCTCTTCCTATAGGCTTTCAGCATACAGGTATGTGTTAATTTGTGTAGGAATTTAGGCATGTTTGTTTACCTTGAAAAATACCCATGCTATCGCTGCGGATCTCAGGGTTCATCACACTCGCACCACACGGGAGCCACTCGCGCGGTCTGTCCGGATGACTCCGCTCTGCCTGCCACGCAGGCCTGACTGTCTCTCTTCCCCCACCGCCCCCAGCTCCCTCCGAACACAAACAGTGCAAGGAAGGAGGAAACCTTCCCCTAAGAGGCTGCTGAAGACTCGGTTTCCTTCCTTCCTCAACATTGGACAGGCTGCTGATCAGAGTCAAAAATATTTCACACAAAGACAACTCCAGACCCCACGTGCATCTGTCCCATTAACTAGCTGGGGCAGCAGCCCGAGGACGAGATGTCCCACGGGGTCCCTGAACTCGTCCCGTCTGAAGGCAAGGGCGGTGGCAGCGGCAGGTGGGGTGGGGGGTGACCGGGAGAAAGCCACGCGCTGCTCTGAGGAGAGGGGAAGACACAGCAGCTGGTACAGCAGGAACCCACCCTCAGCCACTTGGACAGGAAGTCCCCCCAGCCCCCGCCCGGGCCACTGTGCAAAAGCTCAGGCATGTGGATGGGAACGAAATGGAGGCCACAGCGGCCGTGTGAGGGCTCCGAGACACTGTCCCCATTCCCAATGGGTGTAGGCATAAACACCCAGGCTGGGCACACCCAGATAACCCAGTTCAGGAGCCAAATCCCCGTCATCCATTTATAATGACGTCCCGGTTCCCAAAGCCACAAAACCATTAGTCACCAAGCCACAGAAAGGCAACAGTAAAGCGCCCGGCAAAACTGGCCTGTTAGCGCGCCCATGGCCGAAAGACTCACCCAGACTGTCAGGGATCATAAAATGAAACCTAGGAGTCTCTAACGAGCCCACACCCACAGAACCCAAGCAGAGCCTGACCTCTAGCAAAAACCCTTACCCGAGAGGGAAAAGCTTACACACACACACATACATATGTATACACGTATCAGGGTTTGCTGAGAGCGAGGTTACTTCCACGACATATTGGTGTGATGGTACTGCTGAGGGTGATGACTTTGAGCCTCAGAGAGCTAGACTTCCTTGTAAACGCACTCGGAACACACAGTGCAATGTTAAAGCAGAACCCAGCGAAAACACAGGCACCAACGCACACCAGTTCTTACCTGCTTCTAGAAAAGTCATGTGTCTGCCAGAAAGATACTCGATCATAAAAACTTCCACGTCCAAAAAAGAATAGCTCACCCAAAATAGAGATTCCTAAGAGGAAGGAAACAGACAACTGGAAAAGAAGGGGCAAGACACCAGAAACCCAAGACAATCGCCCAGGGGAGCCAGGCAGAGCCAAGGGGACCGAAACCAAAATAAATTCCAGATGGAACAAAGCTGGGTTTTTTTCCCCTCCTCACCTTTTTATTTTGAAAAGCTTCAAAGCCACAGAGAAGCTGAAAGAACAGCACAAGGAACATCCCGGTACCTGCCCAGAGAGCCCCCCCATTGCTCACCTTGTACCACATCTGCCCCATGTCTCCCCAGGGTGCAGGCAGAGGAGGGTGTGTTTACTTTTCATCCTGAGCCACTTGAAAGCAAGTTGCAGACAGATATCACAATCCATGGCTAAGCGTCTCATTATCTATCTCTGAAGGCCATTCTCCTACAGACCTATTTTCACCCCCAAGGAATTTAATCCTGACCCAGTGGTGGTCTCTGATGCACAGCCTGTCTCCAAAGGACCCCAGCCCCACTCCCCTCGCGTTGGACGGTACCGGTTTCTGATTCGGGAGCCAATCGCGCGCTCGGTTGCATTTGCTTCCCCTGCCCTTTCACCTCCTTTAGCTTAGAGTGCCTCCCCAGGGTTAACGTGTTTTCTAGTTCCAGACCATTGTCTTTGGGATGTCCCATAATTTGGATTGGTCTAATTGTTCCTTAGAGTCAGAGTAAGGTTAACCGTTATGGCAAGAAGCTGCCACAGCTGGCGTTGCCAGCACCCCAGCGGGGTGGGGTGGGGGTGGGGGGCGCAGAGGCAGTGTGTGGCAATCCGGGGGCGCCGTGTGTAATGCCTGGCTTGTGGGGTGCATTTCTAAGTACAGAGAAGAGAGATTAAGTATGTTAGAAGAAAACACAGGGGAAAAATAGTGGGAGAAGAAAACAATATGAAATAAAACCTAGAAGTGATCAAAGATTTAAAAATCTGATTACATAAAAAGCGAACTCTCTGTGTGGGGAAAACTATAATCAAAAGAACAATAATAAATTGTGGAACTATGTGTAACATATATCACAGCTTTAGAAAAAACTTCCTTAATATATAAAGAATAGCTATAGATTGATAAGAAAATAAGACCACCAAGCCAAGAAAGAAATGAGCAAACAATATAACAAATTGCTCATTAATGGCCCTCAGAGATATGCAATGATGCTTTATTTCCTCATAAGAAAAATGCAAATTAGAATTATATTAATATACCACTTTCCATCAACTCAATTAGCAACCACCAAAAAGTTTAACAACTTCTGCCAAGGTATGAGGGAAATAGGTATTCTTGTACAATTTTAGTGGGTATATAAAATATTAGTATCTCCATGAAGGGCAATTTGGCAATACAAATAATGAAAATAGATGTACACTCTACTCTAAAAATTCATCCTGTAGGAACTTATCTTACAGATACATGTACCCAAATGCATGAAGATATATGTAGACTATTCCTTGTTAATGGTAACAAAAGACTTAGATGCTCCCCAGCAGGGGACTGGTTTAAAAAAAAACCCAATGCCCTGGCTGGTGTAGCTCAGTGGATTGAGCGCGGGCCTGCAAACCAGACAATCTCGGTTCGATTCCCAGTCAGGGCACATGCCTGGGTTGCAGACCAGTTCCCTGCAGGCCAGTTCCCAGCAGGGGACGCATGAAAGGCAACCATACATTGATGTTTCTCTCCCTCTCTCCTTCCCTTCCCCTCTAAAGATAAATAAATTTAAAAATCTTAAAAAAAAAACAAAAACTAACCACTCAAAAGAATGCCACAGAACAACTAAAATGAGTGAGGTAGTTCTAAATGACCTTAGATGAGCAACTTAACCGCTCTGTGCCTCAGTTTACCCACCTGCAAACTGGTCAACAATAACAGCACTTACTTTGTAAGCTCGTTGGGAGGAGTGAATGAGCTGATGTAAGTACAGCATTTTCAACAACAGCCAGCATGCAGGAAGTGCTCAAGAGGTATCAGCCTAATGATGGCGGTGGTGGTTACGCAGAGTTCTAGTGTTCATGGTGAAGTGAAAAAAACAAGGTGCAGAACACCGTGTATTACAATATTTAAAAAAGCGCGTGTCAGGCCTGTGTGCGATCGCACGTGTGTGTGGTGTGTGGTGCACTTGCCCACAGGCAGGGTGTCTCTGGTTAAACTGTACAAGACACTGGTTGGCTGACAGCGGTCTCTTTCGGGGACAGGAATCCAGGGAAGAAGGAAGATGTAGTTTTTTCATGGCTTTTAGAGAGACAGGGAGGGGGAGAGAGACAGAGAGAGACGTCGATCTGCTGCCTCTCGTAGGAACCTCGACCAGGGACCAAACCCACAGCCCAGGTATGTGCCCGGACTGGGAATAAGCCACAACCTTTCCGTGTACAGGACGATGCTCCAAGCAACTGACCCACGGCTGCCAGGGCCCCACAGAGCCCCTGGCATTCTGTACCACGGACATGCATTTTTTCATAGGAAGTGGAATGGGGTCAGAATATGAGAACCAAAGAAAGCGGGCTCTTCCTCTGGGCGGTCCCGCCAGTCCAGTGCGGTGCCTGGTGCTGAGCGTTCAAGCTGCACCGTCATCGCTCACAGGTGTAAGAAACCGTCTCCTCCAGGAGACAGAAAGTGAGGGCAGACGGCCAACACCTGGAGCAAATGTAAGGCGATGGCGACAGGCTGCTCTCAGGCGGCAACGGCAGCCTCACCCCAGGTGGGAGGGTCCCAGGGTAAGCTCTGGAAGGCTGCTCTGTGAAGGAAAGCAAAATGGCCACAGACAGACACCCCCACAGCTGGTGTGCTGGCCTGCAAGCCCCACCACGTCCTCCCAAAAAGTCACTGGCACCCCTGTCTTCCCGCAGCTCCAACAATCGGCCAGAGGGATGCCATTTGCTTTGAAAGGCCACCGCGCAGTGCCCACAGTGGGGACAGAGGCAGTGGGGGGTGGGCGGCAGAGGTGTTGTTGAATGGCCTCCACCTCAGTGGGGAAGCTCACCCTGGCCGGAGCTCACCCTGGCCGGAGCTCACCATACCCGCTTCCCTAGCCCTCCTCCTGCACCTTCCTTTGTAAATAAGATTGGGTCATCCAGGGGCGCAGGCCTACCATTTCACCCGCCTAAATCCCCAAATCATCCTGGCAGTACTTCCCGCTTGATGGAATGTAATAAGGCTCCCTGACCCTTCTGCGCCCCCAGTGACACCGGAGAAACTTAAAGTTACAAATGGAAAGTCATTCGCCTGTCCTCTACCTGCAGAGAGTGGAGGAAACCCAGAGGGTCTGGAACACGTTTATTTCCCCCTCCTGCAGCAGAAGGACATTCTGTGAGGACAGGGGTCAGGATGGGTCTGTCGGAAGCCAGGGCTGCCTGGGGTTGTGAGGCCTTGGTCCGGGCGGGGAGGTCAAGGCTAGCTCATCTCCTGGGAACGTGAGTGAGTCCTTGGTCTGCCTGGTGATTTTGCAGGAAGAGCAAGGGTGGGGCTGACCCTGTGGGAGGTGTTTGGGCCCACCAGGGTCCCCGATCTCCGCAGGAAGCTCCCCGTGCAGAGTCCAGGACTGCAGAACAACAAGGCGGCAACTCCATCTGCCCCGGGTTGTTTTCAGTCCAGGGACTCGGACCACAGAATCCCACATCAGGAAACGTGTGGGTTGGGTACTCAGGAGGTGCTCCGGCCTGAAAAAACCTCAACTGGAGCTGCTCTCCAAAAGCCTCCCACCCAGCTCTCCACGTGGGAGAGGATATGAAAGTGGGTCACGTTCTCCAGGCTGAACTGGCGTCCCTGTGGGCTCAGACCACACTTGCAGAAATCCAGGGACACTGAGTGACCTGGTCTCCTGTGGAGCCAGCCATTTGCTCCCAATCAGGTGCTCAATGAGGGGGGAGCTGCACAGCACCAGGAAGGCAGCAGCCCTGTCAAGGGCTGGGCGAAAGTAACCTCCCCCAGCGGTATACCACGCTGTCCTGGCCCCTTCCCCTCACCCCGACCGACCGTGGGCAGGTGGCTCTGCCCGCCCTTGGCCCTCGCCACCCCTGCCCTAGCTGGAGGGGGACAGGAACACTGATTTCTTATGAATTGCTGGGCCTCCCTGACTTTGCTCTTTGTAGGGACCCCGAGGACTGAGGCATCCACAGGCATCGGTTTTTCAGGAACCCCATGAGCATGCCGGAGAGCGCCGCCTAGAAGCCAGCCCCACAGCCTGCTGGCTGCCGCATGCCTGTTTTCCAAAGTGGGCAGAGGGAGGGAGACCTGTCAGGCAGAGAGAGCATTCCGGTGGGACCAGGTCTGGCAGGCATTTTGTAAGAAAGGCACTGGCCTGGTGGCATAACCGCAGAAAACTTTGGAAAGAGCCCACTGCCCTGATCCGGAACTCTCCCTGACTTGAACTCCAGCGACTAAGGGTCAAGGCCAGGCATGGAAATGAAGTTCTTGCTAACCACTACCACTAGATGCTAATTGTTTCTAAAGATGCCCACACCAAGAGCGGCTTTCGTTACCTGTGGCACAGAAGGGCTCCAGCCCGTGAACTCTCCCCTTGCTCTTCCCGGAAGCCAGGGCAGCCCTCCACCCCACCGCCCTCCCGGGGCAGGGGCCCCTGGGGGCCGACGTGCACATCTGGAAATCATATCCTGACTCTCCCCCCTGGGGTTCAAAACGCTCCCCCAACACTTTTTTTCTTTATTCACATGACTCCAACTAGATAATAAACCTCGTGGCGCGAGACTTATAAGGGAAGGATTATTTTTACCCCGCTCACCACAGAATTCCCAGTGGGACCCAGACTGTAATAAAAGCCCAGTAAATATTTATTAATTGAATTAATGAATCATTAGAAGGGAGGAGAAAAATGAAGGAGAGATGGAAGGCAGCCATCGCTTCTTGGTATCTCTGTGTTCTTGGCTATTTCTTTATAATAAGAAATCACAGGCAGGCTTAGCACCCAAGCCCTTTAACCCTTTCGTGGGCTGTGCTACATCCTCGGTGGTGTTGTGATGATACACACCTGCTTCCGGAAGCTCGTCCGGGGCAGCACAGCCAGGAAGAACGGAGAAACAGTCACGACTCAATTGTTAAGACACTTCCGAAGGAGGAAAACGTTTTGGTCCAGCTACGCGTGTCTCGGAAGGGCCACCTTTCCCTCTGGGGGCTGCTGTCTCCCCTTTTAACAAGGCTTCGCGGAGGATGGGGCATAATAGGTCTTTAATAACCGAGCATAACAGCGGTTGGTGCTCAGCGCTCTTTCATAAAAGAAGTTCAAAAGCACTTTGGCTCAAACATCATAATGCCCCTGCAAGCTATGGAGGCACAGGTATCATTATCCCTATTTACAGTTGGGGAAAGTAAGGTGAAGGGAAGTTAATGAGCTTGCCTAAGGTCAGGAGAGACGGGGTAAGGGTGTAGGATTCAAGCTCTTCGCAGCGGCCAGGGAGCTACCTCTGGCCCCTACCAACGCCACCCACGCCAGGCTGAGGGGAGATTTTTTTTCCCCTTCTCTGTTGTGTCTGCAAAGAAGCAGTCTCTAATACAGTGCCCAGAGCTCACGCTCAGGAGCCACACACACTTCCTCAGTTTGATTTTGACTGTTCCGGACGAGCTTGACCTCAAATAAGTTACTTCAACTTGCCAGACCTCGGGTTCTGAATGTGTAACACAGCAGCGGTGGTGGCGTGTAGCTCAGACACTACAAGAGGCCTAAACACAGCACTGTAATACGTGAAATGCCATTATCATTCATCTTCTCATTTTCTAAATGAGCACATATCACTCTTGTAATTAAAAAACCAGTTACAGGAGAAAAAGGTCGCACCCACTCTGTTTAGAGCCTTTTTACAAGGCTTCAGATGACATGTGACTAACAGGCATTTCGGATCCTGCTGACGAAACGCCCCAGGACCCTGTGAGTGACTGACAGCACGCAAGTCCTATTTCATTCCCACGATCTCCTGCTGGCCTCTCAAGGTTACGAGCAAGTGGCACTGTGGACACTAACTGACAAGGGGATGTCTGGGTGAGGATTTGAAGAGCTGGCTGGCCAACCCCGGGCCTCGGTGAGCGGAAGCCCTGGGTGTGCAATGCCATTTCTCCGAGCGCTCTGCTGACCTTTCAAACTCCACTCTGCTCAGACCGAAGACAGCCAGTGCTTTCTAGGGATCACTGTGTTCCTGATCACATGGTCAAACAGTGACAATGTGGCCCAACCCTCTACAGAGGACCTGGCGAGACTCCACAGGAGACTGGAAGAGAAGGGTGTGGGGTGGGGAGTAAGGAAGGCTGCCCAGTCAATACCGGTATACCCCCAGCAGGAACACTGTGACATATTTGTGTGTGGGTGTCCTTGGTGCGTATCTGAAGAATAACAGCAAAACTCCAAGGTTACCTTAGACCCAACACCAAGATGAGAAGCTTTAACTCATGCAGAGGAGCGGCGAACACAGGACAAGATGCTAAGGGCTGGCAAGGCTCATTCATTCAACCCAAGAAATGGTTACTGACTACTTATGTGCTCAGGGGTAAGAGGGCTCAGTGGAGTCTGCAGGACACACAGACACATACCTGAACCTTTGCTAACCTCGCTGATGTCCCCATATCTCCGAGGTACCTGGGCTAGAAAAATAAGAAGCCTGCTGGCCTCCTGGCCTCCAAACGCCCTCCCAGGACGGACCACCAGGAAAAGTTCCTGCACAGTGACCTCCCACTGTTCAGAATTAAAGAGTAATATCCTAACTCCTTACTGTGGCCACAGATCCAGCCCCTACCAACTCCTCGCCCGCCTTGTCCCAGCCCCGCTGGGCTCATCGCTCCTGCTGTCCCCTCTGCGCATCCACTGGGTCTCCATTCAAAGTCACCTCCTCAGAGGTAGCCGAAGTCATGCCCAGTTGCTCTCCATCTCATCGTCCCCGATGTGTCTCCCCGAGTGTCTTTCCACCACTCCGTGTTATTCTGCCCACGTGTCTACTTGTTTACTGTCTGCCTCACTCACTACCTTATTTGCATGGGGGCCCACATCAGCCTCACAGTTGCCTTCAAAGGGCCGAATGTAATTTAGGACTGCATAAATGTTAATACTCCATAACTAGGGGCAAGGAGCTCGGCATTGCCACCGGGTAGAAACAAGGTGTCGAGCCACATAAAACAACGTGGAGGGCCAGACTCGTCCCTCGGGCCTTGGGTTTGCTGCCCCATATGCTACAATGTAAACCTCGTTAGACCATGTATCTTGGCAATCTCGTTCTTGGCTATATCCCCAGCACCTACAACAGTGCCTGGCACTTAGTAGGTGTTCAATAAGTCACTCAATTTAACAAATATTTACTGAATGCCTACAAAGTTTAGGCATTGAACCATAACAGTAGACCAAAAAAAAAAAACCCCAAAAAACAAATAAAAGACAAAATCTGTCCTCAAAGATCTTAACTTCTGTTGGGAGATAAGATACATAAATAATGGTGTAATAATAGCTGCAGCTTCAACCAAGGCAATGCTCAGTGCTGTTCTAAGCATCTGATAGGTATTTACTTAATCTTCCCAAAAATTTGTGAAGTATTATTTTATAGATGGGGAAACTGAGGCACAGAGGGGTTAAGTTACTCGTGGAAGGTCACACAGCTCATAATGGCAGAACCGAGACCCAAACCCAGCAGCTGTTCCTTGCAGGCAGGGCGGAACAGCGGGCCATCAAGGAAGGGATGCCCTGTTCTGGGAGCTCGGGGAGACGCAGGCTACGGGTTTCCCAGGGCTGCACACCCGAGAGGAGAAATCTGAGAGCAAGCATGGTCTGATGAGAAGACAAGGAAGGACAAGGGTCAGGATTCCTGGCTGCTAGTTTTAGGTGCTGTGAGACACCCAGGCACGTGATCGGATACTTGATGAGTTTACTTTTTGTACAGGACACCAATCTGCATGCTGTGAGGGACGCAAACATGAACTCTCCCAACAGAGGTCCTGGCCTCAGACAGGTTAGGGTCGCGGACACACCCATGGAGCCGAGACAGAGGTAGAAAGTGGCATGTGCCACAAGAAAATGTACAAACTGCCATGGGATTTCAAGAGTTCTGCAGCCTCGAGGGGCCACAGGTGGCCAGCCATTAAAGAGGGGCTGGCCTACATAACCCCCAAGGTCCTCTAGTTCTGACGTGTTCTGAAAGCATGGATTTAGAGGAGCATGGAGATCAAGTTTTATTCTGGTTAGTTGTTCAAGTTCATGGTCACTGAACTTGTTCATGTTCTCCTACCTGAGAATAGATCAAATTTCTTTGGGCAACACCTTACAGCAGCAGAAGGGCAGTAATGCTCTCATTTAAATATTGCAGCTAGATGTGGGGACAAAGCCCAGGGTGCTCTGCCCCCCTCTACTTCTAACTGGTTTTTAAACCCACAAACCCTCTTTCAAGGAGGAAGTGACCCTTCTGTGAACACATTGTTATAATCTGGGGACTGCTCCCTATTCCCCTTGTGCATGTCTGTACCCCTGGAGTCTAGCACGGTACCTGGCTCACGACAGGTGCTGAGTTAAGGTTTGCTGAACCAAACTTGGGCACGGTCAGGTCTAGAAATTCTCTGCTAGACACAGAAATCTCAGCCAGTGTTCCCTGAAGTTCTGCCGTGCAGCCCTCAGCCTCTCCCAGGGTGGCAGACTGGTTCCACCTCTTCAGTTTTACTGTTTCCACGCTGGCCCTCCAAGCCTCCATTGCCTCTTGCCAGGCAGCTGCAATAGTCTGTCTCCCAACTGGCACCCCTGCTTCTATGTTTGCTTCTTACAATCCGGTCATGATGTGGCAGCCAGAATGATCTTTGAGAACTTAAATTTAGATCTTATCACCTCTCTGCTGAAAATCCTCCAACGGTTTCTAACTGCGCTTGGAATATAGTCCAGACTGGTTATCCCACCTTCACAGAACTTACTGCTACTGAAATTACGATGTCTGCGTATTTGCTTACTCCCTCCTCTTTAGAATGTCCGTTATAGGAGCACAGGGGCTGTGTCTACCTTCACCATTGTGCTCCTGGTGCTCGGAAGGGTGCCTGCCACATAGTAAGCATTCACTACTGAATGAATGAATCCCCGTCCCATAGAGGCAACTTGTATTTACACGGACCACAAACTCCGCCAGGAAACCATGAATGTCACACTAACATGTAACAGCTGGCACCTTTATTTATCGTTCAAAGTCCTGCTTTAAATCAGAGGAACCTTGGGCCCTGGCCAGGTAGCTCAGTTGGTTAGAGTGTCATCTACATGTACCAAGGTTTCAGGTTTGATCCCTGGTCAGGACACATACATAAAACAACCAAAGAATGCATAAATAAGTAGAACAGCAAACTGATGTTTCTGTCCCTCTCTTCCTCTAAAATGGATTTTAAAAAAACAACAACAGAGGAAACTTGCTATCTCTGGATACTCTAATGGTCCAAAAGATCAGTGTCATTTACAATCTAAAGGCAGGAACTAGAGCCCAGCAGTTGTAGCAGGAAGCTAAGAGTCAAAGCACTTGCGAACAGAACCTCAGAACAAACTCCAGCTTGCATCCAGGTCTCTTACCAACACAACCTGTGCCTCGGTTTACCCAGCAGTCAGCTAGGCACACTTCCCTAAGTTCTGAGTGGCAGGAGACAAAATAACTAACAGCTACTGCATACTTAGATCCTCAGATAGGAGGTGCCACAGGTCACACATCTTGTTACTTATGAATCGTTTTGCCGCACACACAGGCCTCCCCGGCCTTCCCAGGGGTTAACCTGACAGCAGGCACTGCTCAGACAAGTTCAGCACGCAAGACAGAGGGAGGCACGTGGGGCCTAACAGATTGGGTGTCCAGAGCTATGTGTTTTGATGACCAGATTCAAGAACAAGGAAAGTGCAAGTGATGAAAAGGAGGTGAGAAGTGTCCTTTGGACGCCAAGCGGTTAATTTTGCAGGCTCACGTAACAGCTGGCCATGCAGATGAGACATGTGCCTACAATGTGTACCTTCTTCCAGTAGCGCTGGCGCGGAGAGGTGGAGTCGGGAGAAGGCAGTTCAATCAAACTAGAGAGAGGAAGGGCAGCTCAGTGGCCAGACCTTGGCAGCATTTAGTTTGGGGAAATATGGAGGAGCTCTCTATACACGGGGTCAGGATGCTGAGAGTGGGGCTCAGGTGAGGCAAGAGACAAGAGGAGGCAGGACCCTGAGTGCTGACAGACCATGACAACCACGCAGAAGCGGTGCGGCAAGCTACAGCGTGGGTGGCTCGGACACCTGTGGAGGCGATTTCCCGGAGAAGGTGAGGACCCTGCAGGGTGGTCTTTGGCCGGGGCAGGAGAGAGACTGAAGGCAGCGGCAGCCCGGCGGGACGAGGAGGCCTGGCCCAGACCAGGGAGCCGCGCCGGGGGCCAAGCCAGTGGGTCCGAGCTGGGTCGGGGGTGCCCTCCGCTGCCCCTCCCCGGGAGACAAAGGGCCGGCAGCTCCCCCGAGCCCAGGCGCGGCGCGGGCCTGGGAGCTATGGGCTAGGGCTGGCCTCGGCGCTTACCTGGGCCGCCCGACCCGGCCGGGCCGGCGGGGGCTGCGGGGCCGTGCACGGCGCGCGGCGGCCTGTTCCGGGGCGCGATCACCCCAAACAGCCGCGGCGGCGGCAGCAGCAGCAGGAGCAGCAGCAGCAGCAGCGGGAGCGGCCACCTCAGCCTCCGCCTCCTGCTCCGTGAGTCACCGCGGCGGGGAGGGAGGGAGGCGCCAGACCGCCGTGGGTGGGACCCGCGAAGGGGGCGGCATCTGGCTCCGAGCAGGCGGCGGAGGCAAGACCACGGCAACGCCCCGCAGAGTAGAGGGGGACACGTAGGGCCGGGCCCCAGGGGCGGGACCTGTTGGGGGCGGGGCCCTGGTGAGGGCGTGGATCATCATTGGTCACATCGGCCTTTGGGGCGGGGCTTTCTGCTGGGGGGCGGGAGCTGCGGGACTCTCAGGGACGTTTATTGGGCTCCTTGAGAAATGGGGTAGACCGTGGGCCCCGGGGCGGGGCCATGAGACGTGCGGAGGGAGCGTAGGCGCGGATAGTGGCCGAGCAGCTCCCTCCAAGAGCAAAGGGTTAGGGGCGGGACCTGTGGTGGGCCGGGAAGAAGGGGCGGGGGTTCGGAGGGGGAGGTGGCCCGAGGGCGGAGCCCGGGTTAAGGATGGAGCTGTCGCCGAGGTACAGCAACTTTGCCCGTCGTTAGCTGCTCCTGGAGCACAGTGATCCCATAAAAATAATGGCCTCTCCCATACACGGGTCTGTGTTTTAAAAATGGGAACTGCCAGGCCGGGCGGAATCCTTGGTGAGACTGGTAATATCCAGGGCCCCTGAAACATTTGAAAGGACGAGGTTGCAAGACATTTAGAGGCGTGGTCTTGCTGAATCTTGGAGCTGGGAACTACCTGTGAAGCAGTTAGGCCCCCTCTTGAATCCACGGAGCTCAGAGAGCCCAGGGATGGGCCTCCGTGGGTCCGCTAAACTTAGAATATCGCGTGTATTTATCAATACCAATTAGTTCATTTTTGTCGAGGAAAGGAGTCTTTGATCAAAATGTTTCTATAGAAAGTCTGACTGCTATCTGGCACTCTCTGGAGACAGTACAGGGAGAAACAACTCTTTACAGGCAAAATGTGAATTGCTTTGAACACCCACATTCCCTTTTTTAAAAAAAGGTTTTATTATCTTTTTTAGAGAGAGGGGAAGAGAGAGAGGGAGAGAAACACTGGTGTATGAGAGAGACTTGGATCGGTTGCCTCTCGCACTCCCCCAGCTGGGGACCTGGCCTGCAACCCAGGCATGTGCCCTGACTGGAAATCAAACCGGCAACCTTTTGGTTTGCAGGTCAGCGCTCAGTTCACTGAGCCACACCAGCCAGGGGTGAACACCCATCCTCCCTTTTAAAGGGATGCATATACTTAAGTGTGGTCTCATTTTCAACATTTTAACTTACCAGTTACATAGTGTGACACTAACTGCAATTTAAAAGAACCCCTGCCCCACTTTCCCAACCTTCCTTTTCACCCCTTCCCTGTCCCATCCTCTTCCACCCTCCAGACATTTCTTCTCCTGCCCTATGCAAGAAGGATACAAGATACTTTTTTTTACTTTACTATGTTCATATTCTGAAATGTCCATATTACTCTTTTAATTTAAACCTGTATTACAGTTATAATTGAGGAATACTTTAATCTTATCAGAAGTGATGAAATTGTGAATTCAGAAACAGATCTTTTTTTTTTTAAGATTTTACTTATTTATTTTTGGAGAGAGGGGAAGGGAGGAAGAGAGGGAGAGAAACATCAATGTGTGGTTGCCCCGTGCACGCCCCCTATGGGGGACCTGATTTGCAACCCAGACCTGTGCCCTGACTGGGAATCCAACCCCAAACCCTTTGTTCCGCAGGCTGGTGCTCAATCCACTGAGCCACACCAGCCAGGGCCAGAAGTAGGTCTGAATTATGTCTGTAATCCCTCAGGTCCAGACCGCCCTGCCCATAGCCAGGGCTTAACCAGAATTGGCCAATACAACATACCAGTCGTTCCTTCAAGTTTTCCAGAGCACACCAATGTGAAAAAAACCTCTCATACACTCACATTATTTTTACGTAAATATGGGTAATTAAACAAATGAACTAAAATTGAACAAGTCACTTGCTAATTCAAGACAATACGTAAATTATATTTTTCAAAAAGATATATGCTTAAGGGAGGAAGGTGGGAAAGGAATGCATACAATGAAAATGTGTCAGTGTGAAATGGATGCTCTTCCTTTTTTCCAAAGTTTCATAAGTATATTTTTATAGTTTAAAATTATAATAACTTCTCAACACAGCCAGTACCTCAACTACGCCATGAGCTCAGAGCTGGAAAATTCTGCCTTTCTAGATAGCAGTATTACTTCAGGGTTAACTCAGGCTCCATCCATCTGTAGGGTCTTAAAATGAAACGCTGAAGGCTCAGGAGATAGGAAACATCTGTTAGTTCTGACAACCCAGCACCATCTTTCCTCCTTGGGGAACTGCTCCTCCCTGCCCCCTTCAACCTCCCGGAGGTGCTAAAGAGCCTCCCAGTTGCCGTAACTACTCTCTGCCCTCCACCAAAACAAAGGACAAACAAACAAACAAAAAACAGAAAAGACACAGAACTCAACTGGACCAATCCAAGCACTGCACTGTCTTGACTATAGCTCAGTAGGGTGCGACCCGAGCTAAGCCTATTGGAGTTCTTCCCTGAAATTTTCTAAGTTAGAAATGAAGAGAATTTCTGTATTTCCTATTGGACCAGGAGATATAAGGATGAGACCGCAAACATATTATCAGCACCATCTTCCACCAACCACATGAAAAATTCTGAAAGAATGAGGCAATGTTACTGGACAGAAACAAAAAATTGGAGGGAAGAAAGGGGAAGGGGAGAGAAAAAGAGGGAGACCCCTAACGGCTTGTTCCATGGCTGCAGTAGACCTTGCGCCGGCTTTGCTCACGCCGTCTAATGTCTCACACTCAACAGGCCCCCAAATCTCCCTTTCCTCGGGTGCTCCCCCTTCAGTAACTGGCATTGCTCCATCTAGTTACTTACTCTAGAAACTTAGGGGTATCCTCAACACCACTCTCTCCTTTCCCCCTCATCCAGTCCATGCTGTTTCCATCCCCAAACCGTGTCTGGAACCTCCCCACTTCCCACCATCTCCGAGTCTCTGTCCCAGTTTAACCAATCATCAGCTCTCATCCCGATTCCAGCAACAACTTCCAAGCGCTCTCTCATTCAGGTTTTTCCAACCACCCCCATCCACTACCCACACAACAACTGGAGAATCTTCTAAAAACATACCAGTGTTCAATGAGTTCTCTTTCTTTTCATGAAGTTCAAAATCTTTAGCATGGCTACCAGACCCTGCATAACCTGGCTCCAGTCTGACCTTGAACCACCCTTGCCGACTGCGCTCCAGCTACACACAAGCCTTCCCCCAATCCCTAATCGCAAGGTACTTCTTCGTGCTTTGGGAATTGTGAGTGTACAGTTCCCACTGCCTCTACAGTTCTATTTTTCCCACTTCTCCCCCACTTCACCTGACTGAATAATTGGTCTTCAAGAGGCTTTTCTTAACCGATTCTAGATCCAGCCCCTGCATGGCCATAAACTCCAGGAGGGCAAGGAGGTCTCTGTGAACGACGCCTACCTAGCACAGTGCCTGGCACATGCAGATGCCCGAACGATATTATTGTATGAACAACCCAATGTATAAATGGATAAGTAGCCACCCAGGACTTTCCACCCACTGGCCAGCTACTCCCACTTCCCCAATTCCAGTGCTATCAACACAGTGCAGTTTTCAGGTCAAGTGCAGAATGAAACAATGGCGGAACCACAGCAGGCTGCATGTGGAGAAGGAGGGCTATTTTGGAGCACTTACGGCAACTGTGGTCCTCACATTTTACCCCATGAGAAGGCCTTCCTGCCTACCATTGAACAGGTGCTAGGTGAGAATGGGGGAGAAAGGCAGAGACACTGTACTGAACAAAAGGATTTCTTTAGTAAGGGAAAATGAGAACCGATCCTTTTTGTTTTGAGAACCAAAATTAAAACACTAATTAATAATTTCCAGTAAGAGAGAAAGTAAAAAAAATTCTTCGCTTTGGTCCCTATATTGGTCATCCTGTTTACATTCGGTTTGGCTCTGACTTCTCTGAGGTCAGTGATAAGAAGGCCAAGGGCACAGGAAACGGCGCGCCAGTCACGCGCCATTCTCCTGCGTTTCGCCTTGGAAAATAACTTGTCATCTAATTCTACTTTGGAGATAGTAAGGAATTATTCAACCCAGTGATGAAAGCATTCTGTAGATCAGTGAATATACACGTTTTGTGTCATGGGTGGGGGTGTGCAGCTGTGAACATCTGGCTCTCTGCCAACCTGTCCCCAGAGTGTCGGCTCCTGCAGCCTCTGGTGGGTAGATCCTCCCTGTATCCGAGAATTCTGCTTGTACTGAGCTTGGGAACAGTATAAACAAATAATTATTCACTTCTTTGGCCAAGTGTTTTGATGGACCGACACGTCTTATAAGTGTATTTGTCTGTGCAACTCTAACATTCCAATCACTTAGTAAAGACAAACCAACTGAAGACCTCAACTCGGATCCAAATACTGTCTATTAGCCTTTAAGCATAGTAGTCTGTTTATCACCTTTTTTTTCCTCCACTGCTGGTTACCATCCAATTAAGTATAAAAAATTATTATCCTAAAAGCAAACAGCCTCTACTCTCTGGGATTAAATGACAAACAGCCGTCGTCCCCCCTGCCCGACTCACAATGCATTTTGTATCTCTAGATGTTGCGGTGTTATCAGCAAGACTGAAAAAGACCCTGGCGACCGACAGTGCCTTCCGCCCCTGCGGAGGTACGGACTGCTCAGGAGTTTTATTGCAAACAAGTAGCGGGGCCCGTTACTATGAAATACTTACAGCTTCGCTCCTCCCATTCACTGTTTTAAGAGTGAAAACATTTCAAACCTACCTGAGAATATAAACCTCCCTGTTTGACATTCAGACATTTAGCTAAGGGTTTTCTGAAATCCCTTGCTGTTTGTAAGACTGAGGTCTGGCCTGCAGCGATGTGACGGACACTTAGAGCCCGCATTGCGGTGCAGCAGGGATTGCTCAATCTAAATGAACTTCGTGGTTTGGTCTTCTCCCCAGCCCCTCCCCTCATTTTCTTCATGACCGTTCTTTTGGGAAATTACTTCCCATCAGCAGTATTTGCCCCCAGCTGGCGAATCAGATGGAGTTTCTCTCTGTAGTTAATAGACAGTGAAGGCTTAGGGCGGAAAAGCTGCACCCTGGTGCCAGCTAATGAAGAACCTCACATGAAAGCGCGAGCAAAGGGGGACAGGCGTGCTGGGAATGCCCTGGGATCGGGCTCGCTCACGCTTCTCCCCCACACCACATAACAGATAGCAATGATTATTAATTATTTAAGCAAAGAACATGAGAGCCAACACAAGCAGCCCTTCAGGATCCTCTGTTGAAATCATTTTAATTAGCACAAGTGATACAGCCAAGGGACATAGCCCAAGATACTTACTAGCTGAAGAGGTATTCAAAATTCTCTACCATTTATTATTGTCCCTCAAAAAAAAGACAAGTGAGGCTATGTTTGTGTGCGTTGCTGACAAACTGGAATATGAAAATGGAATGGCTCTCGAAGGCCACCTTCTGTGACGGCACGTACGAGTGGGGCGGGGACAGGAGGAGGCTCCATCTTCGTAGGTTCTGGGGAACCCGGAGGCCGTGAATCCCAAGCCACCCCTCGGGAGGCATCTTTCTGGTTCATGTGGGTAAGGACATCAAAGCTCGAAGAGTTGTAACTCCATCCTGATTTTCTTCTTTGTACTTTGAACTGAAACCTTCACGAGATTTTTAATTCAAATTGCAAAGTTTGTGCCATTCCTGGTAGGTTTTACTTTTTCTCTGTATTTATCAGGATGCTGAGGGACTCTCCCTACTAGATAAGCTGTGATGCTATTTGAAGTTAACCCCAAAAGGCATAAATAACTCTGACTGTATTTTCTTGACTTGTTTGAAACTCATCGGTAGTCCTACTACCGTCCAATCTTTCCACATTGCCAGTCCCCCTCCAGCTAATGACATTTCCCCTCATAACCATTGTTTTAATTTCTAATTCGGTAACATTTCGAAATCTAGCTCTCGTTATTATTATAACTCTGAGAATGTTGGAAAACTTCAAGTTGTCCCACAGGCTGCTTACACTAGACTCATCTTTTTAAATTCCTTTTCTCTTCATGTTGTTCTGACTGGTTGTTTCTTCCTCCCTTATGTTCCAAATCATCGATTTGATTCTCAGCTTCACCCACTCTACTGTTATTTCCCTGTACATTGTTCTTTATTTCAATTAGTGTGTTTTTCATTTCTGACTGGATCTTTTTTATGCTGCTGAGGTCCTCACTGAGTTCCCTGGGCATCTTATAACCATTGTTTGGAGCTCTGCATCGGATAGATTGCTTATCTCCATTTTGTTTAGTCCTTTTTCTGGGGTTTTGATCTGTTCTTTCATTTGGGCCATGTTTCTTTGCCTTCTCATTTTGGCAGCCTCCCTGTGTTTCTTTCTGTGTATTAGGTAGAGCTGCCTATCTTGGTAGTGTGGCCTAATGTAGTAGGTGTTTTTTAGGATCCAGTGGCACGGCCTCCCCTATCACCAAGCTTGGCACTCAAGGTGCACCCTTTGTGTGGGCTGAGTACACCTTCCTCTTACAGTTGAGCCTTGGTTGCTGTTGTCAGGTCCATCAATGGGTGGGATTTACCCAGGCCAGTCAGCTGCAAAGATTGGCTGTGGCCACTGACCACCCACCTCCAACCATCACCATCTGTGGAGGATCAGCTGTGCAGGAGCAGGGTGGTGGTGCTCTGACATGGTCTGCAGCTGACCACTGGGTGCTCAGGCCTTGGGCTTTCCTGGGTGGTGGAGGCCAAGGTCAGCCTCCATCTGTGTTTTGCCCAGGACCACCATCCCTGAGCTATAAAGCGATCTGAGATGGCTGCTACTTGTGCTGGGCTTGGAGAGTCCTAGGTGAAGCCAAACTGTGTATCTAGGCTGGCTGGTGCTAGTACCAGGGGCCACTTAGCAAAAGGTATGGGGCTGGGGTTCATTGCTTGGTATTGGGGCTGGCTGTTGCTTGCTTGATAGGATGTAGGAAGCTGTGAATCATGAGCCAAGCTCAGCCATTCATATGAAAAAGCCATTGTTAAAAGCAGTAAGTTCATTGGGACAGAGACACAGGGGATCTTCAGGGCGGGACAAACAGTGTTAGCCAGGTTCAGGGAGGCTCAGATATGGCAGCCACATGCCAGCACTGTGGCTACGTGGGGGGAGGGTTCAGAAAGGGGACAAGAGCCTCTGCCCACTTTTCTCTCTGGGAGAAAGCTGTCTCCTGGCTCTCACCTTGATGCCAGATACTTCGGCTCCTCTCTGTGTGCCTCTGGTACCTTTAAGCTGCTACCCACGGCTGAGGCTCAGAGTGAGTGAGTCTGAGTAAGTCTGTGTGGGTTCTTTAAGAGGAACTGTTTGGGAATCCAGAAGCTTCTTCCACCTGCTGATTTTTGCAGCCAGAAGTTATGGGCACTTATCTTCTTGGCACTGGAACGCTGGACTGGGGGCAGGGGGGGGTGTGCCTGGTGTGGGGCTGGGATTCCTCACTCCTGAGATATCCCTCCCAAATTTTTATCCACCACACACAGGTATGGGACCAGAGTGTTCCATGTCTGCGCCCCTCCTACCAGTCTGGATGGACGTGGTTTCTTTAATTCCATAGGGTCAGCCTTCCATTCAACCCAATTTCTGATGGTTCTGAGTGACGGTTGTTCTATATTTTAGTTGTAATTTTGATGTGGTTGCATGAGGAGGTGGGCTGTGCTTACCTACACCACCATCTTGACTGGAAGTCCTGCAGCTGTCTCTTTTGATTGTGTGCCAACAGTCACACTACCCTACACTAAGTTCTTAGGACATTTAAATTGAACTAGTTCGGGTCTTCAGCAACATCGCCTGTGACCTATTAGGTATCCCCTGGCTTTTGTTCAGCATAGCCTCTTTAGTCAACCACTCATTCAAAAAATATTTTAGTACTTCCCAGATGCATGTCACTGTGCTCGGCAAGTGATAAAGCACAAATCAGACACACATTGTCCTTGTCCTCATGAAGGGTAAGTCAGACACCAATGAGTCAGAGAGCTGAGTAATTCATTACAACTATAGTTAGGGGCTAAAAGCTGAAATACAATGGGCTGTGAGACCACATACTTGGGACTCAAACCTTGCATCAAGGAGAGCATCTATAGGAAAGTAACATTTAAACTTACACTTGAGGTGTAAGTAGGAGTTACCCAGAGAAGAGTGGGAAGGACAGCACACAGTGGGGCCACGAGACCATGAGGAGAAAAGAGAACATGGTGACAGCAAACGGCTGAGCGAGGAGGCTGGGTGCCTGGTGTGCAGTGTTGGGGAAGAGGCCCGCCAGGCTGGCAGAGGCCGGGCCCATCACAGAGGACTTCACGGGTCTTCATTCCAAAAGTAAAGAGAAGCATGAAAGGTTTAAACAAGGATGGGGCACGAGGTTGGATTTGTATTTAAATAGATGACTACGGCTTTGGCACGGAGAACGGACTAAAATGGAACAAGAATGGTGTATTCGTGGGCTATTGCCGCCTCAAAACTCAGTGGCATAAACAAGCACGTGTTTACTCAGGCACCTGCGGTTGCCGAATTTGGGTCTGCTTTGGCCTGCGGGGTGACTCTGTGCTGGGTTGGGCTGCGGTCAGCAGGGTTTAGCTAAAGATTGGGAGTGAGTCCGCTCCACAGTGTGTCCCCTCATTGTCTTTGGACTGGGTGCTCCAGGCCATCTTCCTCTTATGACCAATGGCAGAAGAGCAAGGGCACCAGGCCAAACTGTGGAAGCACAAGGAAGACTCTCCAAGAGTCACATCCAGTTCCCTCACCAAATCGTTTCATGGCTGGGCCCCAAACAGCGGGACCATATAGCACACCCCACCCCAAGAAAGGGAGGTGTGAATAGATATTTGTCGATAACACTCAAATGTATCAAAGTAGCTATGATCCAGGTGTTTTCCATGCTGGTGGAAACAAAACAAACGGTAGAGCCTGTTGCTTTCCTCAACCTGAGCACCTGAGCCACCGTGCTTTAGCTCCCCAACAAGAGCTTAAATTTCCCCAAAGCCTTTAAGGGATGAGATGTAAAACTAGTGTGATACTTCCAGCCTAGAATTGCATCAATCACTCACAGAACAGGTTAGGGTCCTCGGCCCCAGTGTGTTCACTGAGCCTGGGTCTGTGGATGGATGATTCGGGGGCAATCAGAAGTGCATGCTGTAACCATTCATTGTTCAGGTTTAAAAAACAAATCGATGCCTTTTTGCACTTATTTCTAAGTAAACACGAGAGGAGTTTCCTCCTGTCAGGGCCGGCTCCAGCTCGCCCGGAAATGCTCGCTCTTCCACCTGTCTCCAAGGCTACTTACTAATTCTAGTGTTTTTCACGTGGAAAAGCATAGTAGGTGCTCAATTTATTTGAATGGGTCTGGCATACTGCTATGTACTCTCACCAGCTTTTAGACATAGTTTGTAATTATTTTAAAAAATAATTTATTATTTGAGGGGAAAATCTGTTTTTTTCCCAAAGTCCTAATTTCTCATATTCTTGGGCTCAGCTTTACCTGGGGTTCACCTTTTTCTTCCCTTCTTGCTGTCAGGCAGGCGTTCACGGCCATGGTCCTGGTCTTTAGTAAGAAGCTAGTCTTGCTGTGGACATCAATACTTTGGGTGGGGTGGGAGGCTGAGGGGAGAGTTCATGTAATTTGGGAGCAGCCCTGTGGGGTGTAAAAGTGAACTATTTTTAGCTGAATTCAAGTGGAGGCAATTCACTTAAAGAATCCAAAGGCTTCAGCAATATCTCAGGTTGACTTTAATGAGTACTTAGACTGAAATAGCTCCGGGCTCCGGGAGGGCGACTAACCTATTGAGGACCTCTCCTGGAAGATAAAAAGACACTTTTATAGCTTGCATCATGTAGCGCCGGCCTCTTTTCATGCCCCTAGCACGGCGCTCAGCATGGCAGCATTTCTGCTCATCTTACTAATTGGTGGCTAAATACAGACAGGGAAAAAAAAAAGGGACATTTATTCCTCCAATTGGTAGAAAAGCCTTCTTAGGGAAGAGCAGAAGACGGCTTACAGGGAAGAGGAGGGAGTCCTTAAGAAAGCCCGTAAGGGATGCCTGTGACTTTTCAAAGCAACTTGGAGCAGGCAATTTCCACTTAATTTCTCTTCAGAGTGGGTGAGAAACATGCTAAAGGGGCTCAAGGGTCTGGAAAGATAAAGGAGCCGGTTTTAATTTGTCTTCCATTTCTGCTCCTCAGGACACCCTGCCGAGGCAGACTACAGCAGGAACATGAAGGTACCCACACACCCAGTGACATTTATCAGAGAATCTTGGGTTGTGATATCTTTGTAGCACAATTCACAGCATTAAGAGAAACACGTAACAGAAAAAGTATTTATCTCACCTCCAAGAAAGGAAAAGACGGGAATAACAGAACTGCGGGCTTTATCCCACATTGCTTTTACTGTATGATCTTTTATTTCCCATTATTTCAAATATCTAGAACATGAACACAAACTCCCTTTAGTCAAAACGAACATAGTGCCTCCGTTCTACTTAGTATTTTCAAATGTGTATGTATTTTTTTAGATAATGTTAATAAAGTGGTATGATTTAGCTTTCTTACAGTCCCTTATACTGTAGTTTCAAAGTCATTTGTAGTTAACGCCATTCCTCACAACACACCTTTATGGGTATCTGGAAGGCGACTTGACAGAACGGGACAGAAATTAAGTGGCAGAGTAAGAGCTGAAAACGGAAGGACAGGGTTCAGGACACGCTGCCCCCAAATCTGGCACTTGCCACTTTAACACCAAGGCACTGGAGAAATGGCAGGTGCCAGGGCTTTCGACACTCCCGACGCAGGTCACAGCACCTCAGGAGCGGGGCCTTCCCAATACCCGGAGGAGAGGAGCGGCCTTAGCCCTGGAGACGAGGGACACTGAGAAATCTGAACAAGCAGACGTTGCTCAGTGTCCCTCCGTTTGCTACACGAGCTTGCCTTTGTCTCATCACATCTTTCCCTGACTTTTCCACTCTCCATTAACGTTCCCATACGAACACTCCGGTTTAACTGTTTCTCTGGGTCTTCATTTCGTCATGTCATGTACCATTTATATTAAATTAACGGGCACGCTTTTCTCTTATTAATCTGTGCCTTGCCAAGGAGTCTCAGCCAAGAACACAGGAGGTAAAGATATTTTCCCCTCCCCTACAGTAGTATTCCAACTTTCCATTTAATACTCCCCAAAACAACTTAATAACACAAATATTTTAATGAGATATATACACAGTTTACAAGATTGGTTAAAAGATGAGATAGAATTATAGTTGAAAGAGATCGCTTAAACCAAATCGTCTAGATCAGGATGATTTCCAAGCATAATATTCCTTACAATATACAGATATACATCTGAAATGTTTCTAAGAACCCAGCTAACTATGACAGAGTAACATATCTTTTTTATTAAGTCTATTTAAAACACAATTTTATCTTTGTAAGATAAACCTCTGGTGATGCAGCTAAGTGTCTAAACTTCTATTAATTATATAAACACTTGAGAGTCATAAAAAAAAAGGATTCCATCCAACATCTGTTTTAGGAAGTTTAACGAAAAAAGCCAAGTGATGTCCCTGGCCTGTGTCAGCACTCGGTAAGTGTCTGATGAAAGAAGCGCATGATCAGACAAGGTAGCAGATAGAAAGTTCCTGCTCTCACACTGTCATTAAAGTTTTCCCAAAACATGTTTTCTTTTTAAGAGATAACCCTCACCAGGGAAAAGCACATTTGGAGTTTTTCAAACTGAAAGGGCCTTGTGTACATGATTTTGTCCAGTGCTTTGATTGTAACAGTCACCTGGGCAGAACCGACCTCCCACTCTGGCACGAGCAGCACTGCGGGGGTCGTTGGTGCCTGCGGGAGCGATGGGCACCTGGAAGGCAGGGTCGGAGTCCCAGGAGAGGGACGCACAGGAGGGAGCACGTGCCCACGTCTCTCATCCCTCCTCCAAGCCCACGGTTTCCTTACTAAGAATGCAAAGTGGATTAGGTGTGTGCATATGAGCTCTTTCGTGGAATCTTCTCACAATATTTTCATGCAGAGGAAAAAACTACCCGTACTTCTCTTTTGTGTGCTTGTTTTGTTTTCCCATAGTATTGTGTAAAGGCTTTGTCAGAAGCACAGCCTTTCACGAGCCACTCAGCCTTCTGGTGAAGAGAAATGCCACGAGGCTGAAGCTACGGGGCTGAGAGTTCACCTGTTTACTTCAAATGTGCAAATGTTCCTTTTGTGAGTAAATATGAAACAAAATACTGAAACAACTGAGTACATGCTCAGCATATAAATCAAACCTAAGGTACAATTTACCAAGACCTGGAATAAACTTGATGTGCAGAAAACTGGAGATGCTAACAAGGTTATCTTTTTTTTTAAATGAAGTAGTAGAAGCACCACATTTTCTAAGGTCATGATCAAATCAGGGTTAAGGCAATCAGTTATAATCTAATCCAGGCAAAATATTTGCTTTTGCCTAAATGACCTATCTCTTTGATTATCACTGAGGATAACTGTTTCAGTTTTCAGGTTGGCTTGGTTTGTGAGTATTGAAGGAGTAACATCAGGCCTAAATGAACCAACTTTACACACGAGCCAAAAGAACATTAATCTCCTCTTACAGGAAGGAACACCCCCATGTAATATGACAATTGAGTAGTAACAACAACAAAAAGTACCCCATCTACTAAGACGTTTTAGTATAAAGACATAATTAAGATAATTTAAGCTCTTAATCCATGCATTGAAATTGTGACTATGGCACAAAATCAGAGGTTCTTGTTGGAAGGCCTCAAAAATTTACGGTCACAGTTGCCAGAGTTGGGAGCAGAGGATCTGCGGCTGTTGCAGAATTTTACAAAGAACCCTTAGCGGCCCTACCTTCCTCTTTTCTAACTCAAAATTGGTGGCTCTTCTTGACCTCCTTTATAGAAAATACTTTTTTACTAGTTATTTTTAATTGAAGTCTTCTGTCTGAGGTTGGAAGAAATGTGATTGTCTCAGAAGATCAGCATTAGGAAGCTTCCAACTGACAGCCGCAAATCAGAAGATCAGCATTAGGAAGCTTCCAACTGACAGCCGCAAACCTCTCCACTCTCCGGGTCCCTGCCAGAGGCAGGGACTCTGGCGTGAACTCCTGAGAACACTGCTGCCCCCTTGTGTCCGAGGCTCTTTCAGCACTGGAGCCTTTCCACCTGGCTGTGAGGCTGAACAGGGCGAAGGGTTTCAAAGACAGTGAGTTAGGTGCCAAAAGGCCATATTCTAGGGGAACGTCTAGCAGCGCCATACTTTTAACCCGTGTTTTTGCGACTCAATGAAAATATTAAATGCTAGTTAACCCAGGTTCTAAATCTTTTAATTCCAGGGCCAGACGGACTGGAAGCAATTACAGCTCGTTCAAGGGGTCTGTGGGAACACTGACAGTTTTAATTTACGTATTAATGCTAGAAAACATTTTCAGAGGCAAAGGAGCATTCTTTGGTCTAATGATGAATAGAGTAAGAGAACAAAATGGCCAGGAAAGTGGCTCAAAAGCTCTAGGCGAAATGGTCTGGGTTTATTTTTTTCTGTAATAATTTCAAACTATCCATTATTCACTGTAATAAGATACCACGGCAACAGTAGGTCTGCAGTCTTCTTTTGCTTCAGATGGCCATTCCCTGGCTGAGTGTCTTCGATAAAGAGCCGGACAATCAAAGTTAACAATCCATCTGTCCAAACTCCAACTCCTTCCTGGGAACAACTCATTCTACTTCTTGGTTTCTTCCTCTACCGCCCACCTAGAATACTTATCCTACCACTCACAGGACAAAACAAAACACTGAAACAGGAATTGTTTTAAATTATTAGATTTCATTAAACAGCTCAGTTGGACACTTGCTCATTGGAATTTACTTTTGCTTCAACTCCAAGTCTTGGGGAAAAAATGCAAGAATTCTTTTCATTAAAATATTAGCTTGACCCAAGGATGTAAAACGTCAGCTGCCTTAGCATTAGTTACTGCAGCCTGGGACCTCCCAAGAGGTCTACAGACTAGAAGATTAAACACAGCAAAATATGAACAGGAAACAGAGTTTGCAGGTCATTTAATAGCTACAGCTGTATAGAATTTTCAAATTATTTTTCTGAATTAAATACCAAACTTATGAAACAACATATATCATATGGCCCTTGAAAGAACTTTTAAATGGTGGAGTAACCACTGCAAAACTTCCTTCTGCTCTAAGGAAGACAGGGGGATGCAGGGCATCCTACGTGGGGTCCTGTTGTCCCCACTGAACAGAAAAGTGAGGCTCCAAAAGATGAAGTGACCTGCCAAAGGTCCCCTTGCCACGACTGGCAGCATCTCGCTAGACACTGCAATCTTGACCTCTTTTAAAGGAAGATTAATTTAAATTGAGTACTAGTCATTACTTACTAAATGAATACGTTAATGACAATGTATTTCATTGATGTTGGTCTTATAGAAAGTTTGAGGGAAACCAAAATTAAGGACTCCGGATTCATCTAGGCCCCTTTCGAAAACAAAATATTCCTAATCTTCCTCATCCTACTCCTGGAGGGAAACAGGGAAGCTCGCTGTGGTTTAAAACAGTAACGACACAGCAAATCCCTCCCTAGGTACACATCCTAAAGAACTGAAAACAGGTATGTAACCAAATACTTACACACAAATGTTTATGGCAACATTATAAACAATAACCAAAAAGTGGAAAAAACCCAAATGTCCATCAAGGGATAAATGGAAAAACACAATACAGTATCCATGCAAGGGAGTATTTTCACCCATTAAAAGGAATGAAGTACTGACACATGCTGTGATATGGACTAGCTCGGGATATACTACACTAATTGGAAGGCAGGCAGAAAGCCACACACCGCAGTTCTATGCACATGAAATGTCCGGCCTGGGCAGGTCCACAGAGAAGGTGCACCCGCGGGGGCTGCGGGGCTGGGAGGGAGCAGGGCGACTGCTTCGAGGGAGGCGACCTTGCCAGCGGGGCTGGTGGTGGGGGGGTGGTGCCAGGCGGTGGCGATGCCCCCACAACACTGAGGGTCACTGCATGCCACTGAATGGCACACCGTAAAGTGGCTCATTGTACATTATGTGGATTTCACCTCAGTTACAGCAAAAATGCAGCCTGATGATTGGCCATAAAGCCCTAGATGAAGAGCAGGTAATTTGCTCTCTCTTGGTTTGTCACGATTTCAGTGAGTTTTTGACCATCATAAACCAATATATTAAAAAACTGCCCATCAGAATTTCCAAATAAGGCATTAATGTAGCTGAGTTCCCCAATTTGTACAGTTGAGAGAGCACCTAGTTGTGTTTACAGTATACATGAAAGTTTAAAAATGTCTTTAATTTGTACAAAGTGAGAAAAAAAGAATATTGAAAAACACATGAAAGAGTATAAAGTAGCCAGCACCTAGGAAAGAAGCTAACATATATGCATATGGGGAAATCTATACATTTGAGCTTACAGAGAGATGTAAACACTCAGGAGAGAAACGTGCTCTTCCTCAGACCTTACTTTGTGTTCCTCCACAGAACTGACTAGTAACAGTAATTCACCGCCCGACGGGTTTCAGCAAAGAGGTCACACACAGGGAGGGCCTCTAGCTGCCACTTCCAATTGCTTCCCCGGTGAAACGACACAGGAGGTTAAGTTACTTCAGGAGACTCTCAACAGGGCTCCCATTGTTCCGAGCCCAAACCCAGAGACACAATGGGCCCCATTCATCAGGAGAGCTCACAGGCTGGGGAATGGTCCCTTCGTGGCAACTCTGTCAGGACGCTGAAGTTTTTATAAACATAGACTTGCACAAATACGTGTTAATTGTTGTTAAAGAACAGCACAGAATAAAAAAATAAAATTCAATGGACACTAAACTGAGAATTTGAACACCCACATCCTATCCCCAACTCCGATGTGATTTTAAGCAAGTCACTTGCTCTTTCTGAGCCTCAGTTTCCTGGTTTGTAAAGTGACGATAATTTCTAAGATCACTTAGGATTCTAAAATTCCATGAACACACACGAGATCTGTTAATGTTGCTATACTCTTCACTCCAACCAAAGGGGATAAATATTTATGAGCAGAAAAGAATCACTGGTTTGCATCTTTCAATTTGCTATCAGCACCTAAAACCAAGGAGCCTTAATAAAAACAGTCCAAGAAACTATTTCCTATCCTCTCTCTTAAACAGACAGATCATGCTGAGTAAGGTCTAGTGATCCCGCCACCCCACCAAGTCCAGGATCACCAAGGAGATAGCCCTTCACAAAGCACAATGGCAAAGGGCATAAATAGAAGCCACAAGTATGCTTCCCTGTCCCCTTTTCTTAGGTTACTAATGAACTTCAAGAATCTCTTGATTTCTTTGCAATGACTCAAAATCCCCCGAAGAAAAATGCCATTCACAACAAGAATGTGATCACTGTCCCAAGCTTCCACACCACGTCATTTTTTTGTTTTTTCAACCTCAAAACTTGCCAAAGCAAGAACTTTGTCTCCAGAGCCTAAGGAAAAAGACACATAAATGAAAAGATCATTTCAAATGCATTCACAGTTCTAGGTAAAGAAGCAAAAACCTAACACACATGTTGAAACAGACACTGAAACTGGCTCTATTGGGGGTGCATTGCCCGAGCTCTCCTGTGGCTGTCCCAATCTCCTCCCCCCGCGTCACGACTCAGCTGCAGAGGGCCGTTGACTGGTTACAAATGCTTACTCTAGCTTCAGGTATGTGACAGATTGTGTAAAAATTTAGTTTATTTTTATATTTACGCTTAGGTGACAGATATTTTAGAAACATCAGGTCATATTAACTTAATTTTTAATAATTAAGTATTGATAAATAAACTCAATAAAAGGGATTTATAAAGAACAGAGCTCTGGTTTTACCTCTAAACTCAAGAAAAGGCCCTCATGTTATCTCACCCATGCTATCTGTCCATCGGACAGTCGTTCATGTCCAAGTTTCAGAAACAGAAGGGTACTCACCGAGGTCTGTAGAGACTCTCTCAAACTGGCTGAGTATGGCACCAGCATTTGCTGACAAGAAGGCCTCATCATCTGCAGTCAGCTGAACAGAACAAAACAGAGTCCAGTAGAGTGAGTTCCAATCTTCATGAGCGGTTCTAGGAACTGCTCTAGGAACTAAATCACAGATCAAGAAGTTCTGCCCCAAATATTTACACTTTTTCCCTTTTCTTTCTTTGAAAAAATATTTTATTTATTTTTAAAGAGATGGGAAGGGAGAGAGAAAAGAGAGGGAAAGAAACATCAATGTGCGAGAGAAACATCAATTGGTTGCCTCTCACACACCCCCAACTGGGGACCTGGACCACAACCCAGGCATGTGCCCTGACTGGGAATCAAACCAGTGACCTTTTGGTTCTCAGGCTGGCACTCAATCCACTGAGCCACACCACCCAGGCCTACACTTCTTCTTTATGCCTAATACTATACAAAATTAAATGAAATGTGGGTACCTTCTCTCCAAGTTTCCTGAGAGCTGTTAGTATCTCCACTTTCTGTTGAGTGTACAGGTCTCTTTCCAGCTTTCCTACCATGAGATCTCTATCCATCTAAAGTGGATGAACACAAGCATGTGGTATTTTAGTAAAAAACTTTCCACACATAAAATCCAGCTTTTCAGATCTGCTTCTTTAAAAGAAAAAGATCTTCTAGCTGATTAATATTGTAAGGAACTACAGAAACAATTCAAGGCAAACATGATAGATGTGCTATTGCACAGTTCTAATAAATCTTAATCATAACCACTGTCTTAGTTATCAACTCTACTGAGTAGAGTGCAGGAATCAGGAATCAGGAATCGGCCGGTAGCTTCCTTAAGAGTGGAGTCACCCTCTAAGAACTCATTCCATCAAACTCGAGTGCGGTCACCTGGCTTGAATAGGGTAACTGGAGTTGGAGCTCCTGGAACCGGGGTTAGATATTACCTTTACCAGCAGAAGCACTGATAGTATATACTGCGCACTGATCCTATTCTGTGTGCTTTACATACATTACATATGACACATAACAAGTGCTCTACACCGACTACTTCATTTAATCCTCATAACCACCTTATAAGAAGTAGAAACAATCATTATCACCTTTTTATAGGTGGGGAAATTGGGGCACAAGGGTTCGATCGTGCTTACCAGTTGCACTCCACGATCACACGTCTCCACACTGAGCAGGAAGACAAATCCAGCCAGTTTGACCTGAGTCCATGCTCTTAACCACTATCCTGCTGACTTACCAGTGGTTGCAAGTAACCATTAACGTCAAGTCTACAGCAGACTTCTTCAAGTGTCAGGTTTCCAAAGACACTTGAAAGTCAGGCGAGAAAGGCCAAACAAGCATAAAGCAATGCTGCTAATGAGTTCTGGATGGGATTTCAACTCGGGGCTTCAGAAGTAATAAAACCTCACAGGTGGAGTTCGGTGGAAGTGGTTTCTAGCAATGTAAACTACCATTTGCTGTTTAACCCTCTATATTCATTATCAACAATGATTGCTCAAAGAACTAATTTTGACTCACTTTTAAAAAACAGATTATTTTTTGGAGCAGTTTTAGGTTCACAGGAAACTGAGTGAAAGGTACCGATATTCCCCACGCACAGCTTGCCCCCACTCAGGCACAGCCCCTTGGTCACGGCCTTCCCCCCACAGCGTGGCACGCCTGATGCGGTTGGTGAGCCTATTCTGACCTCCCGACCACCGAGAGTCCGCAGCTGACATGAGGGTTTCCTCGTGGAGGTGTTTGTTCTCAACTGACCAATTTTTAAACTCCAGAATTAGATGATGAGCAAATTTGTGGGCTAGGAAAAAATATATACAGAGCAACTGGATTAATTTAAACAAAATTAAATTTTACCTCTGCCAACCTCGTCCGAAGCTGACCTGGTTGTTTTTTCGCAAACAGTCTGATGACCTCGGGAGTTCTGAAGGCCTGGCCGATGGCTGCCTGGATAGCCTGGGCACACGAGAAGGCGAGAACCCACCAAAACGTTCGCGTGGACTGGGTATCGCGATGACCCGCCGACGGGTCTGTTTGTCTGTCAAATACTGTTGCAATTTTAGTTTCATTTACTAAAACTGCAAATGAAACTAGTTTGCTTGTCACCAGAGTCAAACACATAACTAGATAAAGATCTGGAAGCATATGCTATTTTATCCACAAATAGACAATCATCTAGAAGTTAAACCCCCCAAAAGGTACATTTTCTATCTTACAAGCATTCACCAATAATAAAAATAATAATAATAATAATAATAATAATCTAATTGTGTCACCAGTGTAAGTAAATTGTGCTTACCAGTTGCATTCCACTTAGTTCATCTACCAAAGTCATATCTCCAGACATAATTTTCTTCAGTGAATCATTAAATTCACTTAGTTGCTCCAGAGTTTCCTTTTTGGTTTCTTCATATTCATCTGTATCAAGTTCCTCTCTGAAGCGCAGTGAACATGACACAGGAAATACAGGGTTCCAAATGAAAACAGCAAGGTTAGTAGATGTACACTACTGCAAACGTTACATTTACTTACAAAAAATATCTTGGGGGAAAAAGGCTTCAAGGAAATATCAAAATACTAGTGATAGATATATTCAGATATTAAAAATGTAGGCATTCTTCTGCAATATGATTACTTTGGTAATTAAACATTTTTCTTTTATCAAAATGAAGCATCGTTAAACCACATAGTAACTTCCTTTTAAGCTGTCTATAAACCAATGGTATACTCTTAGGCAAGATACTAAGTGTGGCCAAGCCTTAGTTTCTTTACCTAAAAACTGAAGATAATGATAGTAACCTCCTTACAGGGTTGCTAGGAACATTAAACGAAATATGGAAAGTGGCTGGCATATGATGGGTACTAAATAGCTGTTATTATCATTATAGTTAAAAGTAGGTAAAATTTTGTTCACCTTGAAATACAACAGCAGTGTAGTTCTTGCCGTCTGAGTCAGAGGCTATTTTTATTCACCAAAGCATGTATTAAACATTTACTACAAATAACAACAGCTACCATTTATCGAGCACCTGCTCTGGGCCAAGTGTTTTGTTGGCACCTTCACTTGTAATATTTGCTAAGGCTGAACAGTCTGTGCCCTTTAAATTAAGGCTGAAAACACACCAGATGTTCAAGTTGTACCTTCTCACCTTGATACCAAGCAGGACAATTTTTAAATACTGAAGACAAGATAGGTGGTACAATTTCCACTTTACATACTAGGAAATGGAAACTTAAGGGGTTCAAGTGTTTTGTCCAAGTTCACACTCACTTTGCAATTAAATGGAAGACCTTCACATCCCAGCCTGACAACCCCAAGGCCTGCACTGAGTTTACTTCCCCAACAGACAAAGCACCGTGAAGAGCACTTCAGGGCAGACCAACACCACAGCTGGGTCTGAACACCAGGGGTTGGTCCTCTAGCCGCAGGAGAGTCATTTAACAGCACAGTGGCACACAGCGGCACATTAGACCGTTACCTGCACTCCTCCAGATCTTGTAACTGCTGCATCAGTCTGTCCAACTGTTCTTCTAAATTCTGCTTTAATTTGCTTGTCTCTGTCTTTCCTCTGGAAGCCATTTTAATCTCTGAGTAGAACAATAAGCCTGCATAGAGTCAATATTTGGTTATTTGAAATGATTCAACATACCAGGCAAATTTAACATAGGCTACACTCTTTCTGAGCTACAGGTGTGGGAAAGACAGCTGTGCAAAGAAAATCTCAATTTATATATAAAAGTTTAAACTCATGTAGTTATAACTCCCCACAAAACTGCCTGGCAGTCTTCTTAATTGACTTGATGAATTAATTAAAGGTGTTCACTAGTGGTTTATCTTACTTTAAACAAATTTGATCGATGAAAGTACAGATTTATAAAGAAACAGATCAGTGTGAATACAAGTTCATTATAATATTCTTTTTCATTCTTAGTATGTTGTAGAACTTAGAACATTCCTAGTATTATCTTGCTGGTCTTAGGTGCGTTTACTAATACCTTCTGAGTATGAACAACTTTTGATATGAATTTCTTCTTTGGAAATGTGCTCAAGTTTCTACTGAATTATATTTCCCTCACTGATTTATATAACATGGATATGAAGACTTGGTAATTATGTTGCAAATATTATCTCGTCTCCTGACTTTAAATTCTACTTGGGGTGTTTTTGTCACAATAAATTACTTTTAATAGTCAAATCTATCTTCTCGTTAAGTCTTCTGGGTCTGTGCCCCATGAAAGCATGCCACAACCACCTCAAGGTTTAAACATATATATTTTGTATTCGAAAACTCCTATATTTTTCGAACATTTAGCTCTTTAAGCCACTTTTTTGGGATAATGCTGTGAAGTAAGAGTCTGTTATTTACTTCCAAGTGGACAGTCAACTGTCCAGCACTGTTTGCTCACCAGGGTCCATTTACGCCACCTTTAGTGTCCTCAGCAGTAAGACTCAAGTCTGTTTCATAGATAATGTTCTGACCCCAAGGTATTACCTTGCTATTTGAATTATTTTGCTTCAGAGCTGTTATGTATTGATAACTGTTAAGAAGTTACTTTTATTGCTGTGCATTTCCCCCCAATAATCCTTGACTATTTGTGTGCATTTTCTCTTCTAGCTGAATTTAAGAATCGATTTGTCAAGTTTCCTTAAAAATTCAATTGAAATTTTGACAGGGATTACATTAAAATTAAAGAAAATAGAGAAAACCTGTATCCTTGAAATTTGAATCTTCCTATCAAACAATCTCTCTCCATTTATCTAGGCGTTCTTTTATGCTTTTTAAAAAGAAAACATTATTTGTTCACAAAGCCCTTAAACACTGGCTATTCTTAGATTTTGTATAGTTTGTTAATACTGGGAATAGGGTTTTTGTTATTACAATTTCTGATTATTGCTGGTGTAGAGAAAAGCTACTAATTTTGGTGTTGATATTATATGTATTTACCTTAACATTTAAGTTTTTCTATTTATAAAAAATAAACTTACATTCCTTTCAGGAAACACATTTTCGTTACTGTTAGGTATAACCATTCATCAAAACCTTTAAAATTGCCCTGACCAGCGTTGCTCAGTTGGTTGGGCGCATCACCTCGCAAAGTGAAAGGTCACGGGTTTGATTCCCAGTTAGAGCACATGCCTAGGTTGTAGGCCAGGTTTAAATAATCTACAATCATTAATAACATATAAATACATTGTGAATGAGTACAGCCATAAGTGTTCATTTATTACAGCTATTCTCCCTGTATAATTTCTCCCAGAAATACACATTTAAATTTTATTTTAAATCTGTTGAGTTCTCCAGTAAAATTCAAGGCAAACCCAAGGTAAAACTGAAAGTGTCTTTTCAGGATTAATTTCCCGTAGTTCACCCACACTGGTCTCCTTATTTCAGAACGTGCCATGACCTTTGATCCTTCTCTTGGGAGCCGTCCTTCTTTTCCACCTACAAATCTCTTTCATTCTCCAGGGTCTAGCTCAAGTTTCACTTTCTCCATAATGTCTGCCTTAGCCTCACTGTCCAATCCCTAGATTGTGAGTTATATGAGAGCAAGGATTTTGCTTTCTCTTTATACACCAGCATTTACCACAACGTTGGGCAGAGATAAAGTACTTGGTAAATAACTGGTAAATTAATAATAATAAGGGACTGCTTCTTCCGCTGTGTTCCAGATTTTATTCTCTACTTATCACTTATTTCTTCCTTGAATTATGAGTTCATTATAGCACTCCCCCGCGCCGCCCCCCCCCGCCACTCCCCGTCTTCCTCTCCAGACTGTAAACACTCTGAAAGCAGAAAATGAGTCTGATTCTGCTTAATCTCCATATTCGAAGCCGGACGATGTGTATGAAGACACAACACATTTCAAGGAGGTAAAGCTACTCTAAATAAATTTCAGGGAAGATGGAGGCACTTAAAAAGCCTTCACCTGGCGCTGCACTGCGATTTATCTCAAAAGATGAGCTCGCTGGCACCACCTAGTAGTCAATAAAGGCGGTGCATCTTTTTACGGAAATTGCAGAAACGGTTCTCGAAAACTGCAACCTGGAGTAGAAACAACTCATTCATGCTCACCTGTCTCTTATTGATTTGAACGCTGCACTGAGCTGACAGGTCTCAAACTGCATAAACCTCTAATTCTTGAAGTTCCAGTGTCGTGCGCTCAAGAAAAGCAAAACTGTTCATCAGGACCACAAGGGACCGAAAATTCAAATCACCTTGGTGTGGAGCTGGATGAGAAAAGAAAAACCATTCACAAGTTTTTCTTTACTATGTATAAGCTTGACCTAAAGCTGTCCAGATTACTTCCACTCAAGCAGCCAGCAATTGAGACACACCCCTCTTTCTAGGAAGGCACCACGGGGGCGAAGAGTGGGGATGGAAGGGGCAACCTTTCTGAGATTTTTCCCAGCGAGGGCGAGGGTGTTAATGAAGAAAACCCCGCACCCGGACACGCCTCGGAGGGAAGCTGTCAAATCCAGACCAGCACAGAGAAGGTAAGAGCGGAGAGCACGCCTTCACCCGCTTCAATTCTGGCAGCGTTCGGACTTCAACCAAATAGAACTGAGGTCCGGCCGCGGTCCCAAATCCTACCTCCACCCGGCAACTTGAAGCTCCGGCACTCGGGTCGCGTGGTGGCCGGGCTCCACTAGGCCCCGGTTACCACCAGAGGTCGCCGTGGACCCGCCGCCCCCGAAACTTCTCCGGCCCTCTCCAGCGAGAACCAGAGCAACCTCCTCGGGATTCGGGGTTCCCTCGCAACCCCAGCCCGCTAATCTCCAGAGTTCCCAGGCAGGGGCCCCGCCTACCTGAGGGTCCCGGGCAGGCGGACGCGCTCAGAAGCAGCGCTTCCGTCGGACGCACGCACTTCCGGCCTCCTGGAGCCAATGGGGGTGTGGCTGCGGGTGTTCCCCTCGCCGGTGTCCGGGCTGCGGATCGCCTCTCGGACGACTCGGGCCGATTTGCGCTGAGGACGAGGTAAGCCCGACCCTCAGCCCCTGAGAAACCGCCGTCTAGGAGAGTCAGCCCAGATTTCCTTTTTGTCGCGAGCGCGGGGAACTCCAAGAGAGCGGGGTCTTGGAGGGTCAAATACAACGGTTGCCGAGCAAGATCATATTCAAGTTCGGGGCGAGGAGTCTTGCTTGTCCCTTCATTTTTTGCATCTTCGTGCAACTCAAAACCTCGTAAATTTGCCTGTGGCCTTCTGAACTGGTGGATTCATCCTGAAAGTAATTAATAGTAGTAGTAGTAATAATAATAATAATAATAATAATAATAATAAATTAAAGTTTCTCTAAAAGAGGCTTCTTGGTAGGGGGAGGTGGAGCGGGAAGTCCTCCACACTTAACTTCTCTTTTCTCCGAAATCTCCAAATCTGTGAAAAACCAGACCCGCCTTCCAAGAAGCGGCTTGACGCTCCCGCCCCTTGAGAACGAGACTGCTAGCTGTTGCGCAACACTTTAAAAATTACTCAGAAATTAGATGGAAACCGTTTTTCTAGTGTTCGCAGCCATCTCCATGGAGAGTCAGTAGGGTTTCCTGCAAAAATTGTTTGCGGTGTTGGCTTTAAAAGTGATTCTTTTTCCAGTGCCCAGAACAAACTTCCTGCTGAAATTACCATAGAACTGTACCAGGATGAATCCCTTCCGTCACTTCTGTGGGATGGTAGAACTCCTTGCATATTACCATAAATTGTTTTCAGAGTTACAATTTAAATGTGAAACCCCTGTTCTAGGATAACTGAGAAAAGACTGTTGATGAGGATGTAACCTACAGCGTAGGGAATAGAGTCAATAATATCGTAATAACCATGTGTGGTGCCAGGTGGTCACTGGACTTATTGGGGGGAATCACATCATAAGTTATTTAAATGTCTAAGCACTGTGCTTTACACCTGAAACATATAATACTAAATGTCAACTGTAATTGGGGAAATGTGGATTTAGGAAAACAAAAGTGTTGATCCACAGGTTGGAGCAGTTTAATAGCCTATCTTGCAAAATGCTTCAGATTCACAGGGATAGCCTTTGTAAAAGTAAGGGACGGTTATGTTGCTGTAATTACCTCTAATTTCTGGTGAATATCTGTGGAAGTGTCCATGTTTTGAGCGATATCAAACTTTGCATGACAAACAGGGGCAGTGCCAAACAAAACAACACTGAAAAATCCATTTTCTTCTCCCATCGTTTGAAGAACTTACTGAGTAAACATTTGCTCACGCTGTACTTCCCCTAGTTTTGGTGGTGGTAATGTGAGGTTCTAGCCAGGGTTTTGGTGTGCACCACTGGGAAGCCTTGGCGGAAACTCCTCCCTTCCTTGTGTTGGATTTGCCTGCTGTGCTTTCTCAGTCACTTAATCTGATCCAGTAGTTCTGTGCTGGGAGTGTTCTTCAACCTTTGGACTCTTGTTTAGAGTTCACAGACAATAAAAACGTATTCCTAGTGCATAAGTAAGGGAAATTGGTTTGGATTCCTGTTCACAAACAAAAATGACATCCAAGCCCTGGGGGTGGGGGAGAAGAAATCAAAAAAAGAAGGAACAATATATTAGGTAGGCAGTCTAATTAGGGAGAGAGCATGGGGGTAAATGACTTCAGAACTGGGGGGGTCATAACTGGGAAACGAGATACGGGTGTACCTCAGAGATACTGCATTCCGGTTGCAGACCCTTGTGATGAAGTATCACAATAAAGGGAGTCGTATTCTTCTTCCTGGTGGAGGGACTGGCCTTCAATGAAAAAACAACATGCAACACCTGTGAAGCACAGCGAGCTGAGGTATGCCTATAAACAGTACTAGACAGGTGGAGGAGTTTAGAACACTTCACCTTGGGCTTGGGATGGGAGCCTAGAGATTGCAAGTTACTCCAACTAGGTAGGGACATGCTGGGGCAGATGACACTTGAGTGGCTAACAAGAAGTACCCTGAGCCAAAGGCTGTCTGAACACGTGGGCCTCAGTTTGTAGCGTTGCGACTGTTGCATAACAGTTAAGAGCGTGAACTTTATATCAGAGTCAAGGTTATTGAACAGCTGTGAGATCTGGAGCAAGTTAATCAACCTCTTTCAGCGTCAGTTTCCTCTGGCCTCTGTTAAAAGGGATGACAGTAGTTCTGTGGATGAGAAAGGGACCCCGTACTGAACCTGACAAGCCGGCAAGGGCGTGGGGCAGGGGTGCAGCATAGCAGGCCCTACAACCTCCGAGACTGAAAGTAACATCAGGCAGTCTGAACATAAAACTCCTAACTAAAAGCAGATCCTAGTCGTCAGTCACATCCTTGACAAAGGTCAGTCTTACCTTAAGTGAGCCCATCTACTGTCTTTGTTGCATCTAAGATAACACACGTCTGAAATGTCAGAGTCATCTTCTTTCCCAGACCCAAGACCATAGAACCCCTCATTGTTTTCTTGTTCCCCAAATACCATCTCTCTGTGCTGTAAATGTTCATTGGTAACTGTCCTGTACCCACTAATGTAACAGAAGTATGTGTCTCTCTGTTTTACTCTTTATTCAATTTCAGAAATTTCTCTGCTTTGCTTTTCCCTGCCTTCCTGATCTACTACCAATGAATTTCATGTAACCACGCCCCCTCGTGTCTACTGCTTGGATTCTAATGTACAAAATAAGCTGTAAAACTGCCGTCCTCCAGAGCATTTTTCAGTTCGTTGAGATTTTGCTTCTTGGCAGTTGTTCTCAGGTTGGCTTAAATAAACTCATAAAAGTTCTCTGCAGTTTGGGTGTTTTTTATATTGACTGTACCTACTTTGTTGGAGTCTTCCAAGGATTACACCAATGTTTAGCACACCGCTTGGCACACAGGAAGAGCTCAATGAATGTTACCACCACCATCACCATCATCATCATCGTCATAGTTAGATAAGTGTGATTGTATGTATATGTATTTATAAGGAATAGGCCCATCCAAGGGGAATGAGCGAATGTATTGCCACTCAGGGAGAAGCCCATGAGATAAAATGAGGATTCTCCAAGCAGCAACCCTGCAGCTTTCTGCCCCTCTGCTTTCGATTTTCCAGCCCCAGGCAACTGCTGACCTGCCCTCTGTCACTGTAGATTAAATTTTCTGTTCTAGAATTCATACAACTGGAATCATACAGTGTGTACTTTTTTGTATCTTGCTCCTTTCACTAAAAAAACAACAACAACACATTCTTCCATGTTATTTGTATCAGTAGTTTGTTCCTTTTTATAGCTGGATAGTATTTCATTATATGGCTATACCAACTTTGCTTACTTGTTCATTCATTCATTCATCTCCTGATTACCATTTGACTTGTTTCCAATTTTTGGCTATTATGTCAGGCCAAACCATGCAATTCCTTGTGTGGGTATATGTTTCATTTTCTCCATTATTGTTATGCTATCCTCTGAATTTGTATCGAGAATCCTCCTCTATGGCTTCCTTAAGGACCTTCCTCCATCTTTACTTTCTTGCAGCTTCTGTTGCTCCCTAATAGTGCTTTCTCTTCAACCTACCAACCATTCTATTCTTCAAAAAAAAAATCAAATCAAACAAAACTTCCCTTAACCATGATACCTCATTGAAGAGCGTGTTCAGTATCTCTGGGTGCTACCGCCAGGTTCTTGTCTCTCCATTCCTGTCTGCTTACTAGTTGTCTCTGCTTGATGTCCCATGCCCACTTCCAAACTCAACACCTGTAAAACGGTCGCCTGCTTCTTCATGCCTGCCTTCCACATCCCCAGCCTGCACCTCCCCCGGTACGCTGTCTGTTGCCCAGTAGCACAGATCTACCCAGTCACCTGAGTCAGAAATGTGCCCCCTCACCCTCTCCTCCTCCATTCAGTCACCTGATCCTCTTGTAAGCTCTTGGACTATCCCTCCTCTTACTACCCTTCATTGTCTCTTACCCGGACTGGTGGAGCGCTCCAAAGCAGTGCTCTGCAAACTTTAAGATGCACACAGATCACCTAGGGATCTTGATAAGATGCAGATCTTGACTCAGTAGGTCAAGGGTAGGACCTGAGATTCTGCATTCCTAACTAGTTCCCAGGTGATACCCATACTGCTGGTCCATTCAATCTTCACTTTCCCTTTCTTGATAACGTCATTTAGTCTTGTGACTTTAAATACCGTCTATATCAGATGACCTCAGCTCTCTAGTAAATCTCTAGTCTGGACCTCTTCCCTGAACTTGACTCTGTTCTCCATTTGTCCACTTAACCATCACCATTAGGATACTTAATAGATATCCCAGATCTGACTTCTTTATAAAAAGAAGTGCTGATCTTCCCTAAACTACTCTATGGCCACTTCGTCTTCTCAAAAATAACTGTTCTTTTAGTTGCTTAAGCCAGAAAAATTTGGAGTCATCGTTATGCCTGGTTCTCTCACAGCTTGTGTTCCATATATCAGCAAAGCACGTGGGCTCTACCATTATAATGTATCTGGAGTCTAACGATTTCTCACCACTTCTGCCGCTACGGCCCTGGTCCAAGTCAGCGTCAACCCTGCCCTGGATGATTGGAGTAGCTTCCTGTCTGGTCTCCTGGTCTCGCCCTTAATTCCCTCTGTATTCTGTTCTCTGAGAAATCTTTGAAGATACGTCAGGTCCTGCCACTTGTCTGCTCAAAACCCCACCCTGGCTCCCCATTGCCTCTCTGACTGCATCTGCTGCTGCCCCTCCCTCTGTTACCGCTGCCTTGGCCACGCTGAGCTCTCTCTCCCGGGACTCGCCAGTCGTGCTTGTCTCAGGGGTTTTGCATGGTTACCTTTCCTCCAGACATCTGCGTGGCTCGCTCCCTTGCTTCCTTTAATTCTGTGCTCGAATGTCAGGCCGTTCTTCACCCCCCTGTCTAGAATTCCAGCAGTCCTAATCTTGCCCTACTTTGTTTTCCCAATAGCCTCATTATTTATTTATATATCTGTGCGTGTGTATACACACACATGCATAATTGTTTGTCTCCTAACACTGGAATGTAAGCTTCACATGAATAGAGAATTTTGACAGCTTTGCTCACTGCTTTATTCCTAAGTGTCCAGCATAGTCATTACTCAAGAAATACCTGCTGAATCATGATGAATAAGTAAGAATTATTTCTCAAGTGCACTGATTTTAATCCCGGTTGAAACCCTCTAAAACATCTCCATTCATTATTGAATAAAATCCAAACTCATATTGCATCTGAGGCTGGGGACACCCTAAAAACTATCTTCCAGTCATTTCATGTTAACTTAAAAAAATTCTAATAAAGTAGGAGAAGAAAAAATGTAGAACTTTTTTACCTTTCCCCAATGAAATGTTTTGACTATGACATGTATCTAAATAGAAACTCCAATTTTTATATATGTTTTTAATTTAAGTAGAAAATATGTTTTGAACACTAATGGTATATTGTATACAGCCAAGCTTTCAGGTTAAGATAAACATTTAGAAATTCAATATTCAATTCAATAGTAATTAGAAATTTTTTACTTGTAGGGTTTAAACAACTATAAAAAAAGTACTGTTGAAGATTAAATTTCAGTTTTTAAAAATTTTAAATAGAAGGCAGTGGATATCAATCATCAGGTATTGTTTTTCTTATAGTAAATTTAATGAGTTTAACCCTGGAGGATTTTTTTTTTGTTAAAGATTTTATTTATTTATTCAGTTAGTTCATTTTAGAGAGAGGGGGAAGGAGGGAGAAATAGAGGGAAAGAAACAATGATGTGTGAGAGCAATATCAATTGGTTGACTCCTGAACACGGCCTGACCGGGGATCAAACCTGCAACCTAGGTATGTGCCCTGACTGGGAACTGAACCCACAGCCTTTTGGTGCGTGGGATGATGCTCCAACCAACTGAGACACCTGGTGAGGTCTAAAATTTCCTACTGTGTTTTTAAAGAAGCAATAAATTGACCTTATTCAAACACACAATGTGAATCACCGTTGTTTTGAAACTAAACCTTTGTTATTAAGATTTATATTTTCCTTGTTCCTTTTAAGTAGTTATTTCTATGGCACCCATCCAGCTGATGCTACTAACATCATTGTAACAGAAAAGGAGGTTCAGAAGGCCAAACTAATAATCTTGAAAGAAAGTGATAGGAGCTCCTTATATGGGGTGAATTTGGGTGTGATTCAGTCCTGTGATTTTGGTTGAGCTCTTCCTTTTTTATCCCTTGTCAGTGCTTGTTAACACTTAAAGACAGCGCTCTTCCAAACCACTGGTTTGACGTGCTTCCTGCTGTCGCAGCTCTGGCATCAGCTGAGCGTTTCATCTCTCGTCCCAGAGTAGCAGGGTAGGAGGTGGTCGTGTGCTTGCTGGCAGCGGTCAGGAGCGCAGCTGCTGGGACAGGCTCAGCCTGCTGGAGACGTGCACCCGAGGCAGGAGACCAGCGGGGCTCGGCGCCGGCTTCAGACTGTTGGTTTAGCGTCTGGCCTTGCACAGGTCACACTGGCCAGCCAGAGCAGCCCCTGGCTGGAGAAAAGCACTGCAGGGTGGACAGTGGGATCGCATTCAGTGGGGTGGACTAAGGTGAGAAGGCTGGCTTTTTACGTCCCTCTCCCACCCTCTCTGCTCTTCTCCTGCCGTTGGGACTCCTTCGCTTCTTGGACTGCCCCTTGCCATGTGACCATCCTAGTCCAACAGTTCCTTCCTGGGGCTGATGATAGCCTTTGACAAAGACAGGTTACCTGGGAAGATTTTTGCTTACCTGTAGAAACCAAGCTGCCCACTGATAGCAACACAGACAAGTAGTAAAGTTCGGGAGTCGTTTTTTCCTGCGTTTGGGAGGGGAAAAGCACTGTGAGGAATACTGCTTTTAATCAGAACATGCATTTAGTGTGCTTTTGCCCCGAGGATTTACACAGAAACCGGCACCAACTTAGCCAGAGACGGAAGGCTTGCTGCTGCAGGTGCCAAACCTGGTCCAACATTCCACTGTGGGTTAATATTGTAACTTACAAAAAAAATTCTAGCAAAGCGGAATGCACACACAAAAAGAAAACCCTCCCATGGAATTTTTTCACTTCCCCTGGCGAAATGTTTAACTGTGACATGTGTCTAATTAGGAATTCTAATTTTAGTGTAAATAGAAAATAAATATCAAAGACTAATGGTATATCGTATACAGCCGAGTTTGTAGATTAAGCTGAGCCTTAAGAAACTCAGAATTTAGAAGCGTACACAGTCCGCTGCCAAAACTGTTAACACCACGGTGCAGACTCCTTCGCTGAAGGACCCCACGCCGAACACAGAGAACATCCTCCTCAGGGCCCGTGGGCCTGGCTCCAAGTGGGTAAGCAGCACAGAGAAACCTGGAGGGACCACAGGGCAGCTTGTTTTCCAGTGAGTCAGCCCAGAAACGCGTTCTCGAACGCAAACCCAAGTGGAACGTGTTTTCTCGCTTTTCTGACAGGTCGTGTTCTTACGGCCAGGCTGGCGATAGTAACTCTTTGACGGTTTTAGGAGTAACGTCTTTACGATCTCACTCAGACTGCACAGCAAAACTGTGAGGCAGGCACTATCTGCATTTTACAAATGAGGAAAGGGCTTCTGGGGGCGGGTGGGGGGGGCGCTCAGGGACTCCTGCTGCTGTGGGGCCAGGGAGCTGGCCTCCCTCCCTCCCTCCCTGATGCGGGGCCCTGGGCATCGCACACACTGCCCCCTGGTGGAGTTGTGATTTCATGGGGGGGCCTTCTAGACCAGGGCCTAAGGCACTCAGTTTCTAGATCTTCATTTAAAAAAAACAAACAAAACAACTCATCACTTTTTGACTTCCGGTTGTCAAGATCCCTGGTCTTCTACTCACATCATACCTACTCAGTAACTATTTATTGACTGAGTGAATAGATCTGCTGTATTTATATGACCGTAAAGGATTTCATAACACCGACGTGAAATATTTGTATTTAAACTTAATTTGGGCCCTGACTGGTGGGGCTCAGTTGGTTGGGTATTGTCTGCAAAGCAAAAGGTTGCCAGTTTGATTCCCGATGAGGGCACAAGCCTGGGTCGCTCACTCGAGGTCGGGGCACATACGAGAGGCAAGCAACCGATCGATGTTTCTCCCTCACACTGATGTTTCTCTTCCTCTCTTTCTCCCGCCCTCCCCCTCTCTTTACAAATAAATAAATAAAATCTTTAAAAAGTTAAACTTAACGTGGTTTCATACTCAAATCACAGAACAACCAAAATCGCGACTAAGGAAGTTTTAAAAATTTCCTTCATCTGACTTGCAAACGTGGGCTTTTGCTGAAGTTTCAGTCTGAGAGCTCCTGAAAACAGGAAGTCCTGTCTCCCCCACCGAGTAGACACTTAAATGCTGGGCAGAGTGCCTGCCCTCTTACCAATTGTGAAGTAGGTGAAGATGATGCTGCCGACCAAGTTGTTTAGGAGAGGTTGGCTGCAGTACTGGGAAGAACTGGGCCTAGAAATCAACACGCTGGGTTGTAATTAACATGTTACTGACTGGCAGAAATCCGCTCTAGGCGGAACACGGGGAGGCACTGCACCCCCCGAATGCTAACCCCGGCCTGGCACCAGGTTCATCTGGCTCCAGGCAACTCACTTAAGAACCTCGTCCCTTTAGCACAAGCAGTATTAAGAGTTGTTAATATTCAGCCCTGCCTGGTGTGGCTCAGTGGTTGAGTGGTGGTCTGCAAACCAAAGGGTCGCTGGTTCAATTCCCAGTCAGGGCACATCCCTGGGTTGTGCCAGGTCCCCAGTAAGGGGTGCGTGAGAGGCAACCACACGTTGATGTTTCTCTCCCTCTCTTTCTGTCTAAAAGTAAATACAATCTTTAAATTAAAAAAAGTTGTTAATATTCATAATCAGTGGACAAATAAAGTTTGCCATTTTTCTAATTCCTAGTAATTGATCGTTTTGGTGAAAACTGTTTTGTAGAAATCCTGGCCTGCTGGAGCAGACATGAGCGTTACAGCACACGAGCCTGCCTCCCGTAACAGCAGCGGGCAGGTCTGCGGCAGGCTAATTACAGCGAGGCCGCAGTTCCCCTTCCTTCTCTGCCACTTCAGGGGCGGGTTCCGTTTTCAGATACTTTCAGATTATCAGGGTGCTCAGAACTGCGATTGTGTTGTTTTGGATGCGCCACACTGCATCCACTTCGTTTGCCCCATGAGAAGGTCGTTAGCTGGCTGAGTTTTCCTGCGCAGACTAGTCTCCCACGGAGAATCTGAAATAACAGGTCAAGTCGTAATTGGGTTGAAGGTTGCCTCTGCCGCTCTCAGCCCCGCTGCCAGGCTCCTGGGACTGGTCTCTAGGGAATCCTTAAAGTGAAACGTCGGGGGCCCTCACCATCTCTTCTTCTGCTAGAAGAAATAAGTGCTGATTAAAAATTAAACCCAGTCTGCCCAAACCCAGTGGCTCTCGCTGCATTGAGATTTTTGACTTTTCCAAGAGGTGAAGCAGGTGACAACCGTCGGTACTAGGGGCAAACACAATGGGGCAGGCTGCAGTGAAGCACGTAGTGGGGGTCTCAGCGCGCACCCCAGCCTCCTCCCCAGGTGAGACTCAGGCAGGCCCGGCTGCCGGTGAGGGGCGGGCTGCCGAAAGCACTTACCTGAGCAGAACGTAGAACTGGAGGAGCAGGGCGGCGGTCCCCAGCAAGGACACTGTCACTTGGCTGTGGGGCACAGTGAGTTACAGTTTACGTCTGTTCAGTGGTGAAATGGCTTCAAGAAACCAGTCAGGTTCTGTTTCAGGATAATGGGATCTTAAACGGCAGAGGTGAAGTTTTAAATACAGCCAAGATGAATTGAGTGTAAGAACGTGCCAATAAAAATACGAAAAGTGGCTGCCGTTCATCCGGCTCCCACTGTCGTGAGCGCTTTTGACACTGGTTTCTAAGGAGCCTTTGGAACCTTGGTTTCAGACATTTTTGGAATTTTGTTGAGATTACATGTATGTAGTTGCATATAAGAACATCTTCCCCCTTCTCTTTCTTCACCATACACTCCGTTAGTTCTTAGACTATTTTATTAATTGGGTCTAGCACCGAGCGACTTCAGGATATTTGTAGAAATCTGATTTACCCTCCAAAGACTAATATTTATCCCACTGGAGGCACTCAAAATAAAAAAAAACAAACAGGCAACTTCAAAATATACTGCCAGACTGTTTAAATCAATAGCACATTGTTAGGACTAGAACATGGTTACGTGCTTGAAGTCGTTTTAAAAGGCATGGCTTCTTTTTAGAGGCACAAATTCCAGAGGTGGCCAAGTCAGCCACACTCTTTAAGTCAGCGCATGAAACATCCTGAAATGGGGCAAGAAAGGCCAAACAATTCCTATTCTTTCCGAAAAAGTTAATGTTTTAGAAACTGAAATGTTTACAGAATGTTTTGTTCATTTTGACACACCAATGTTTTTAAAACCCCAGAAGGTCAGTGAAGTTGAACTTGGGAACTGGAAGTAAATTTCAGCTAAACTTTCAGACTGCGGACGGGAAGGCACACTTACAGCCGGCGCCGATAGGATGGTGGCAGCGAGAGGTGCACCTGGTACGCCGTGTGGGCCAGACAGAAGTGAATCATGGTGTCCTGGTCCTGGCGCCTGGAGCGGTCACGGAGGGTGCCCAACAGCCCTGTTAGAGCTTTCAGACCCCTTCCCCAGTTCCCCACCTGCCCCGTCCCCCTTCCCTGCAGAGGACATACTCTCCCTTGGCCAGGGACAGATCCCTATGCCTTTAACCCACCCTGGGCTATGATTGGTGCCCACAGTAACTTAATTCCCCTGCGGCTCCGAGGGTCTAAAGTTTAGTCTGAGCTCAGGTTGGTTGTATCTACAGTGAAGTAATAGGACTGAGCTGGACATTTGAGACAGGTCGTGAATGTGACAAGGGAGAAAGCTTTCTCTAAGCCGAGAGATCAGCTTCTCCACCCCTATCCCCAGCCCTTCCCCTGGGGAGCACCTGGACACCTGAGCTCATCCCCAAGGTCAGGGAGCGGCTTCGAGCTCTTTGTCCCAGCCTTCCCTGTGGGCGAGCCGCTCCCCTGGGAGCCAGCACCTCCTGATCTCAGGCCCCCTGATCTGCGGCTCACAGCTCAGTCTCCCCCGGGGACAGTACCTGGAACCCCGCCCTCCACCTTCGTCCAGGAGATTGCGCTGGGCAGGGTGCTGCAGGGATGTTGCATTCGCCATGGGCCCCATAACACCCCAGTACTTAGTCTGAGAGTGGGGGCGGGGTTAGGGAGGGGATGTGTGGGAACAAGCCCCAAGTGAATGCTGGTTTCACCCTTGAGGCGACTGAAGGTACGACATGTCGATCGCTCTTACCAACTAACTCACTTTTTAATGCCACCTTTCGCTCCTTTATATACTGTCAGTGATTTAATGTCCCCGTGGTTCCTGCCCCTGCGCTTTGTTTGCAGAAGGCCTCAAATATTTACTGAATCAATGTTTCTTATGTCCATCCCATGACCACTTAAACTGAAGCGCTCAGGCCTCCGTTTTAAGAGAAAATAACAGAGAATGTTATTTTTTCTGCTTTAAGACTGAGAAAAGGAAGACTGGGACAAAAGGAAGAAGTGGTCAGGGTCAGGTTGCCCGGGATCCTCCAGTGAACATAAGTAATTGGGGGCGTAAGCTCCCAACCATTACACTGCCCAGGCGGGAGACTGGCTGACACTTCTCTATGAAATCTGACCGGTCCCAGGGACAGAACTGCGCTACTGACGGCCAGGTTACCCCCCCGAGAGGCCCATTGGCAAGGCCCCACCTATACACTCAGAGCTTCGTATTGGCTAATGTGGAAGGAAATTTAAACTACATCATTCATATTGGTAGAGAGATAGGAGAGGATAATGCCTTGATGAATCAAGACCAGGATACCATGAAAAGGAGCACACAGAGAAATTAATAGCAGAAATGAAAAGCTCAGTACATGGGCTGGAGGATGAAGTCAATACCCAGAAGTGGGAGCATGTGGTAGAAATAGGAGAGAAATGGTAAGACCGTTAGAAGCCCAGTCTGGGTGCCCCCACTCTAACGAAGAGGTATTTCTGAAGAGAACAGAGAAAAGGGGCGGCAGGAGGTCACGGGTGGAACAGTTCACAGCTGGTTTTCGAGTGGAAGGTACAGCTTTTGAGCTGTAAAGGGCCTGCTCAGTGCCCAGAATGGAGGGACAAATGTCCCCACTAGAGGACATCAGTGTGAAATTTCAGGACACAGAACAAAGAGGAGACCTTACAAGCTTCAAGGGAGAAAATAAGTAAGTCACACTGAAAGGACCCAGAAGCGAATGTGACTTCAGAGTTTTTGCTGTTTGCTCTACAATGTAGAAGTGGTACCTTCAAAATTCTGGGAGAAGATGATTTTCAAAAATGGTGTATTTATTCTCACATGTTTAAACTTCAATTGCCTTCCAAGTACTTTCCATTGGATGCAATATACCTATCGAGACTTTCTTTTGCTGCTCAAATCAGTGTTTGAACTTGTTGATTTTGATGCCTTTTAGTCCTTCCGCTGTTTTGTGTTTCACCTCTCCCACATCGGCAAGACGTTTTGCTTTGAAGACATTTTTCACCTGGGGAAGCAAACACAAAGTCACCCGGGGTGAGACTGGGTGAATAGGGAGCATAGGGACGGGGGTCATGCTGTTTTTTGGTCAAAAACTGCTGAACACTCAGCACCATGTGGGCAGGTGCTCTCATAAGTCACCCATTATCAAATGGGCAAACATGTTGAAAGAGTCTTCCCAAAAAAATTCTCTGAAGCTGAAAGCAGCCTCTCACAACAACACCAGCTGGCACACTGATCCAGATGGGTTCCCACGACACTCACCTAGTGGGGGAAGCCTGAACTGTTGTCCGAGGGGCCCGCCCTCCAGAAGATATGGAAGTTTGGGAGAGGAGAGTGGGGGTGTACGAGCGCCCATCCTCACAGATCATAAGAGAAAGTAAATAGACACTGTTTACACTGGGTGAATTGAGGAATAGCACTAAGAGCATATGGTATATAATGATGGTAGAATCTGCCAAAAGAAATAGCTGAAAAAGTTAACGGTGGTTGCCTTTAGGGAGCTGAATAGAGGGTTTGGTGAGTGGGACGTGGTCGATGATATGGTTTTCGTTATGGACTTTTATCACCCAGTGATTTCTCAATCTACATTCATTTAATAAAAGTTTTTAATGACATTTTTAGGTCAGATGTCTTGCATTACTTCAGTAAGTTTATGGAAAGATCAAATGGAATAATTTATGTGAAAAAGAAGTTTTTGCCCTGGCTGTTGTGGCGCAGTGGATTGAGCGCCAGCCTGCGAACCTGAAGGTCACCAGTTTGATTCACGGTCAGGGCGCATGCCTGGGTTGGGGGCAGGTCCCCAGTCGGGGGCATGGGGACATGTGAGAGGCAACCAATAGATGTATCTCTTACCGTCAATGTTTCTCTCCCTCTCTTTCTCCCTCCCTTCCTCTCCAAAAATAAATAAATAACATCTTTAAAAATTTTTTGAAAAGAAAAGGTTTGTAATTGTAAGCTATCATTTGGTGGACTGGTCACATGATCACATTGACTTAGAGGCCGCCCGGTTGCTGGGGAGTGGCGTTTGGGGGACAACACTGTCACCATGATGGTTAACTGGCCGCAATCACAGAACTGCAGTCGCTTACAACAGTGAACATGCGTCTTTGCTCCGAGTCTAGGGTCAGCTGTGGGTTGGGGACCCAGGCCAGGCTCAGCTGATCTCACCAGAGCCAGCTGCAGTCCAGCTGGTCCGGCGTGGCCTCCGCCACCTAAGTAGTGGCGGGCTGTCTGTCAGCAGGACCGCAGCGCTCCCCCCACGCTCTGTCACCCCCCAGCGGGCTGGGCCAGTTTCATGGCAGAGGCAGGAAACCAAAAGAAAGTGGAAGTGTGCAAAGCCTCACCGGCATATGGTCACAGCTGCCCCATTCTTTTGGCCAAAGCAAGTCACAAAGCGTGGGGAGGAGATCCCCATCCTCTACGGGAGGGGCGGCACATTCACACCGAAAAGGGAGGGTGGAGAAATGGGGCCACTCGTGCAATTCATAGTCTTCGAAGCAGCCCATCTGATTGGAGTGAGAACACAGAAGGTTGTCGGAAGACCCGTAACTGACGTTCTTTTCCTTTGTAGACAACAAGGGAGGTGTCGGAGCGTGCCGTGTAGATCAACAACCGCAAATTCTCAGCATGGAGAATTCAGAGAAGACAGAAGTGGTTCTCCTTGCCTGCGGTTCCTTTAACCCTATCACCAACATGCACCTCAGGCTGTTCGAGCTGGCCAAAGACTACATGAACGGGACAGGTAGGCATAGCAACCGAAGGCAGCGACGGGGCTCAGAACACGCTCCCCTGCAGTGCGGCCCTGTGGCATATTGGATACTTTAAGCTGAAGGTCTTTGAGAAACTGGCAGAATCAGGAGGGCCGCTCTGACCTCCTCCCCCGCCTCTCCCCTGAGGCAGGTCCTAAAACCCTCACGGGAGAGGTGGCCGCCCGGTACTGGAGGAGAGGAACGAGTGGTCATCTCTGAAAGCACAGGGAGGCCGAGTAGAGTCGCAGTGAGCGGGCCTTCACAAGTTCCCCTGAATTTGCCGCACTGCCCTCGTGCTCGTGGCCCTGTCTACTTGTCATCAAAGCCGAAATACTCGGGTTTAACTGGTTCCCGGGGTCTTCATTTCCTTGTGAAGGTTCCTGTGCAACCCTTATGTTAAATAGATGTGTATGCTTTTCTCTTAGTGATCTCCTTCTCGGTTTAATTTTCGGCCCCATCAGGGACCCTACAAGGGTCGAGGAAACCGTTTTTCTTCCCCCTGTACATGAGACTTACTTCATTACATGGATGAACATGGTCTGTGCTGACAGATAGGGGGATGGGTGCTCATACTCACTGATAATCAGGGAACTGAAATTAAAAATGACATCTGTGTTCCCCATCATGTGGACAAAATTTTTTAAGCTTCCCAGGGTCAAGTGTCAGAGGCTGGGGAGAACTGGGCTCTCTCAACACGCTGGGTGGGCCGTGCAGCTTGATTAGGGCGTTTTACAAGGCAGTTCTGTGTTATGTCTCTTTTACCACAGTTGTAAGTGAATGAATGAATGAACCTGAAGCCCTGTTTAAAAAAGAAAGGGAATCTTTGAGTATGAAACATGGTGGTGATAGTATTTCCTGTGTGTAAAATCCAACTTGCTGTACCTCATGTCAAGCCTAACTCTCCATGCAGGAAAATACAGAGTTATCAGAGGCATCATTTCTCCCGTTGGCGATGCGTATAAGAAGAAAGGACTCATCCCTGCCCATCACCGGGTTGTCATGGCCGAGCTCGCCACCCAGAACTCCAGCTGGGTGGGCGTGGACAGCTGGGAGAGTCTGCAGAAGGAGTGGACCGAGACTGCGAAGGTGCTCAGGTACCTGTGGAGGAATCAGCTTTGTTGGTTCTCAGGAGATGGGCTGGGGGCCTTCTCGGCTTTTCGCCACATCTTAGGGCCGCACCCAGACGCACGAAGCCGGCCCCGGGGTGGGAAGGCCAGGGCGGTGCCCTTCCCGTGGGAGGTCATGTGACGCAGTTGGTTTTCCTGGGCCTCTACATCTTTCATGGTGTCGGGAGATGTTTGCCTGCTTGTCCCTGTGGCTCCCTCTGTTGGAGGGTGTACACAGAGGAAGGCCCAGCTGTGCGGTGATGGTTGTCATCGATCTTCTTGGGTGTGAAAGAGGGGCGGGTAATTGAAGGAAGGGGAGCCGTGGTGCCTGACGGCCGCCGAGCCCGTCTCTGCGTGCTGCTTCCATGACAGCGCGTGGGGCTGTCACAGGTCTGGGCCTCCACCTCTGGGGCAGTTCCAGTTCAGGGCTCAGGAAGCAGAGTGAGTAACGGCTAGTTATCACTTGACATTTCCTCGAGTGTGAAATAGAAGGGCTTTCTGAAAAACCTTTCTATCTGGTGTCCGTTCTCAGAATTCCGAACCTTCAGGTTCTGGCCGCGTCAATTAGGATTCACATAGGAACTGGAAACCACTGTGAGTGTTTTACGCCAAGAGGGACATGGGTGTTTAGGCGAAGTGTTAAGGCTGGACGAGTGGGAGTCAGGACTCGTTCAAGGTCACACCTCCTCAGTGGCAGTTGGAGTTCAGGAGACTGTTCCTGCCTCTGCCGCGCCCTCCTGCTGTTCACCGTCCCCGTCTGTCTCCTGTCAGTGACAGGATGATGGAGTGTAGAGTCTGGCCACCACGCTCGCTCTGTAATATTGCCTGTCCGGTGTCACAGCTGCCGAAAGGTGGCCTCTGTCTCCCTTCTTCCTTCCACATCTTTCACGAGTGAGTCTCCTCGGCAGGATCTCGGTCACGTCCAGAAGCCGCCGCGAGGACCCCTGGGAAACGAGTTCAGGGCAGAATTAAACCCGGAGCCTGCAGATGGCAGCAGCTCGGCGGCTTCTCGGCAGGCCCGCTTCCCTTCCTGCTCCGCGGGGAGGGGAGAGACTCAGTCAGGCACCAGGCCCCTGCCTCCCTGCCCTGCCCGGCTCCCCTGGCTCCTACCAACCTGGTGCCCCTTACAGTCTCCAGCTCAAGAATTCAAGAGAGAAGGGATGTAGGAGCACCAGGACCCGGAGCGAGTTCCACAGGTGGTTCAGTTACTTGAATAACTGCAGTTACTTATCGCCGGGCACCTGGCTGCCTGCCAGAATGAAGTCATGCGCAGATGCTGCTGGCAGGCCCTTCCTTTAGGCCTCGGGCACTTGCCCTGCTCCAGGCCCTTACCCGTGGCCTTGTGGTTCTCCGGTCACAGGTCAAGCCGCACTCTTCAGCGGTCAGGAGTGTGGGCTCGGAGCCAGACTGCCGAGCTTTCAAATCCGGCCTCTGCTACTTATAAGCCAGATGAGCTGGGCCAATCAGCGTCCTCTCTCAGAGCAGATAATAAACAACTCTGGAGTGACGGCGGCAATAATATAGTTGCCTTGTGAGAGCCAAAACATGCACTCCATCAGGAGTTACCGGATGCCTCTCGTGTCCTGGGGCTCTAAGCTTCTCCCTCCATTATGGGGATGGTGATGATGACAGAAGAGAATTTCTATAGAATTCATAGAATAATAAATGTTATTATCTATAACACGCTGTGCTAACATTTACTCAAGTAATCCATGCAGAGGGTTGAGGGTGGTGCTTTGCACACAGTAAGGAATGTTAACTCTCGCTGTTGTGATCCGGACACATGAAGCTCAGACTGGAATGGCGGCCAAGTGCTGCTGTGCTCCCAGGGCTCTCCCTGCTTTCCGCTCTCAGGAGCCAGGGCTCCAGGGTGCCGGCCGGCATGCTCTCTGACCGACCAGGCACGTGTTCACCTGCAGTTTAGAGTTTTTACTCGAACCCCACCTTTAACTTTGCATCGGAGGCTCTTGGGCACCTGCAGATGGACGACACTTGGGGCGGGGGGGGGGCGATGAGGAACGTCCTGTTGCTTCCCTGTTTCACAGACACCATCAAGAGAAGCTGGAGGCCGGGGGCTGTGATCGCCAGCAGGACTCACCTGTGCTGGAAAGGCCGGGGCGGAAGAGGAAGTGGGCGGAACAAAGATCAGAAGTTAGTCAGAAAAAATCCCCAGAGCCAAGAACAAAAGGTCTGTATGTTTTACCAGGACTTTGGAGAGCTGAGCCAGCCCCTCTCCTGTTTTCATCTTCTGTTTAGTACGTGTGGGTGCCTGGAAAATGCCCCCGAGAGTTTGATGGCATTTACTGCCCCGAGAGGTTGGGGCAGTAAACGGCATCCGGAGCCCAGTCCCCTGCACTAGTCCTTAACTTAGACGTCCCGGGTCTCTTCTGAGCATCGGAGTCCGATGAAAACTATGACTCTTCTTTCCAGAAACACACACACACACACACGTTCATTTGGACTCAGGTTGTTACCAGAAAGGCGAACCTGAGGCAGGGCCCCCTTCTCCTCCCCAGGTGTGCCGAAGGTAAAGCTGCTGTGTGGGGCGGATATTTTGGAGTCCTTTGGCGTCCCCAACCTGTGGAAGAGTGAGGACATCGCCAAGATCGTGGGGGACTACGGGATCATATGCATTACCCGGGTGGGGAACGACGCGGAGAAGTTCATCTATGAGTCCGACGTGCTGTGGAAGCACCGGCCCAACATCCACCTGGTCAACGAGTGGATCACCAATGACATCTCATCCACCAAGATCCGGCGGGCCCTCCGACGGGGCCAGAGCGTCCGCTACTTGGTCCCGGACCTTGTCTGGGAATACATTGAAAAGCACAACTTGTACAGCTCCGAGAGTGAGGAGAGGAATGTCGGGGTGGTCCTGGCCCCCTTGCAGAGGAACACTGCAGACACTAACTCAAACACCACAGCGTGAAGTTCTGGACTCCCTTTTGGGGGGTTGGGAACAATTATGGGTGTTAGCAGCTGGGGAAAGGATGTGTGAGCCTGTTTCGTGAACTAAAGCTTAAAAGTGGGGTAAAAATCAGTAGTGAATGAAAGTCAGGTTTATATTTTTTCTCTTTATCAGAAGTGGCTAAGTTGAATGTTTTCAGTATGATGGCCTTTTTTTCTTCTCTCTCTAGAACATACAAATCCTTCTACCCTTAAAACAACAGATCAGCAGCACTAAAACCCGAAGACTGTTTCATCAAGCTAACTATAAATAAGAAATCACAAAGGACATCCTGGCTTTGCCACGTGAGAGGAGCAGAGTAGGAAAAGCCAGAGTCCACTTGAAGAACATTTCAGCATGCCTCTTTCTGGGCAGCTGTCGCCCAGCGTGGCCAGAGCAATAGTTCTTAAAATGGCCATCTTGCAGGGGGCACGGCTGATCGGACCCCTCCAGATGTGCAGAGACACGCTGTGAACGTGCCCGGCAGGAACTTCAGGCACAAGCCAACGGCACCCTTTGGAGTGGCTGGCTCAGCATCACCAAGACACATGCCTGCCCGGGGCTCTGCCGTCGGAAACACAGAGTGGGGTCCCAGTGCCGGAATGCTCACAAAGGTGCGCAGGCATCTCCGATGCCCCCCGAGGGGAGAGCCTCTGCCTCAGGTTCTTTACACGGGCCCACAGCGCAGCCCTGGGCTGGCTCATGTTCCAGCCCCCGGCCCCCACCGGCTGGCCACCGTCGTTCTGTCTTCAGGAGCCGCTTCAGAGATGATGTCCCACCACCTGGAACAGAGAGGACCCCAGAGAATGAGGTCCATTCACAAGAATTGTGTTCAGTGCCAGGGCTCTAAGCCTTTATCAGTCGCTTAACCAAAAGACAAACGGAGACCCTGAAAATGGAACACGCCTCGCTGGGCCAGCCCAGCAGGCTCAGCTCCAGGTTCTGGGCGCTGAGGACTGGTGTGTAGAAGCTCTCGGCTCAGGCCAAAGCTTGGGTCTCTGAAGAGCCCCGCTGTGTCTGTTCCAACCCACTGTGAATCCTCCTTTTGTGAATTTAAGCAGAAAAGAGGTCTTTAAAAAACACACACACACACAAAACTTTATTTTTTAGAGAGGGGAAGGGTGGGGAAAAGAGAGGGAGAGAAACATGAATGTGTGGTTGCCTTTCATGCACCCCCTACTGAAGACCTGGCCTGCAGCCCAGGTATGTGCCCTGACTGGGAATCGAACCAGGGACCCTTTGCTTCACAGTCCCGTGCACAATCTACTGAGCCACACCAGTCAGGACAAAAAGGGGTCTTTTTTCAAACACTTGTTCACTTTGTGTCCTTTTGTATGGTCACTAACCAGAGTAGAACTCCCAAATAATAAGGTCATAGCTTTATATTAAAAATGCAAGCTTGTTATAGGGTGGGATACTGATTAAAATTTTGTGGAAGTTTTACCAATTGGTAAAGCAAAAAGACCAGAAATGACTTTTTACAGGATAGTTTTATGAAAATTGTCCTGGGATAGAAACAGGACTAAAGTTAAAATTTTAATGAAAATAGAATAATTTACCTTTTGCAATTTGTATTTCATACCTACATCACTCTAGGTAAAGGAGGTACAGCTGCTGAGAAAAAATACTTAAAATTGTGCCATTGTATAATGAGATCTGAACCCACAGTTTACAAAAGGAAATTGAATTGTTAAATAAAACGATCAAATGTACACCTTACAGCTCCTGCCATTATTACTAACGCCAACGGGTCAACTCCTTGAAGACGGGGCGGCGGGGGGCGGGGGGGGGGGCAAAGCCTGGCACCCAGTCGTTTTTTTCTCCATCTGCTACATGAATGAAAAGGTAGAATCTTGGATTGTGGAAATGCAGGTCACTCTCTCTCAGCTTTGTGGAGTTTAAGAGCCAGAGCAGTCCTGGAAAATAGTGATTTCGAAGTAGATGAAGCCATCAGAATTTAACTCTGATTTCTTCTCCTGGAAAACTGTGATTAGCGCATCTGAAGTCTTGCATGACCTGTAGACAGGTCTCCAGTGCGAGCAAGCTCGCTCACACTCTGTTGCCCTCTCAGTGTCCACACCCTGCTCAGTGCCCACCAACCCTGCTCAGCCACGATTATGTTGACCTCAGGCCCCATGGGGTAGGGCGGCCTCGGGAGACCCTCCTGGGAGCGCTGGCGATGGTGAAGTGGCCCTTTGCTGTGCTCTTTGGTGATCAACACCTTTGTTGATACATTGAATGAGCTGCTTGGCTGGCTTGGCTTTTTGTCCAGTACCAGGGATGCTGTTAATGTCACAGCATAATAACACAGTTCTGGGTATCTTCAAGGACAGAGCTTCCTCCTTGGGTGATAGAAATTAGAACAATGAACTTCTCAGGGGAACAATATTAGTAACTGCTGTGACCTCCATTGAGGAAGAGGAAAACATGCCATTGTTTGCTCCATTCCGTGCCTTTTTCATAATTTGCCGTCGCAACGTGAGAGTTCGGGAAACATGTGAAGCTGGTATTTAGCTTGTTCTGTGCTGGTCTTTTCACGTGTTGTGCCCTTTTTGCCCTTGATAGTGTAGTTTAAGTGCCACAAACAAGCTTGTAGCAGGTTCTCAACTGGCAGCTCCATCAGCTTCACTCAGTTGAATGTACAGCAAGTGGAGAGGGTTTTCTTTTTTGCTGTTGTTTACCTGTTTGGTGGACAACTGGGAACAGCAGATCTTTTAGATGAGAGGAGTGGGTTCCCTGCACTGTGGGAGGGAACAGCTAGTGTCTGCAACCCCCAAAAGGGCCCTCAGCCAACCACACTGGCACCTTCACCTGAGATTCCCAACCTCTGGAACTTAGCGCCCCCTGGAGGTCAATGTCAGGAAAGCCTAGACCAGTCTCCTTAGCCAAGGAAATGAAGACAAGGGATGTTGTAGGTACCATACAGGAACCGTGTTGGGCTGAATCTGCATTTTGTACATTTTGTGGTGTTCACTATTTGGGGGTATATAAAGTTTATAACAAAATAGGAAAGTCACATTATGGAAATTCAAGGGGGGTAAAAAAGAGGGTTCTTGGTGACCAAAGGGGTGGTTTGGGCTCATCTCTGGGCATCAGAGTCAGCCTGTACTCCTGCCCTGTGAGGAGCTCACCACTGGGGAGAAGCAAGCACCCCCGATGCGAGAGCTGCTCTCCACCACCCCCACCTTCAAGTCCCTCCTCTGGGCGCGCAGAAGTCACTGTGTTAGGAAATAGGCTCCTTTCACCCTTGTTTCTGGGTGCCATGGACACCTGTTCCCCTGCCATTCTCCTAGTTGTTCCCAAAGGCCCCGCGGCACCCACCCCAACGTGAAGATGCACGGACAGGCCCACCTCTGACATCTGCACCACGTTTACTGGGGGTGCGTTTGGGCTCCGTAACATCAGCACTGAGCATGTGCGGGGCACAGGGCACCTGGGCCTGGTTTCCTGAACTGGGCACAGTTAGGTGACGGTGTCCAGGACAGCTCAGGCTTGAGTGAGCAGCTTGTCTGAGCCTGTGCTCTTAACCCTCCTCACCTTACACGATGCATTCATTACCCTGCAAATAACATCTCAGCCAAATCTTGAAGTTTTCATCCGCCCCACGTGGATGAGTAAAAGTAAATGAACTTTCAACAGTACGATGGTCTGATGGTGGTGGCTGGGGGTTCCATCCACACAGGAGGACCGAGGTGACCATGCCCAGTGTGAGCGATGCCTTGGAACCAGGGTGGCGGAAGCCCAGGGGGAGCAGGTGACGTGAGCCATAGCTCATGTGCAGAACAAAGAAGGAGGTGCCCAGCTGCCTGTGCAGCCACCGTACCACCAGCATGGAGGAATGCCACCTGTGCAACCGCCGAGGGAGCGTCCTTCCGCCTGGGAGGTGGGTGTTCACTGCGGGGCCTGTCAGTCAGGTGCTTGTGGACGGCGTCCCTGGACTCTGTCCCTTTCTCTAAAATAACGCAGTGACCTCTGAGGCCCCTTCCAGCTCTGAAATGCTGTCGACCTTATGGAGGGTTGGCACTCACACTGGCTTCTCACCACTCTGCACAGCAGCCTGTCCCTTACCTGCCGCGTGACCAGGGGACATGTCTTGGGACACTCTCATTATGTAACGTAGCAACGGGAGCCGCACAGAAGACGGAGACTCTGCTGCGGAGTTGCCTGCAGGTAGGTGGGGAGGAAAACCTGCCGCATTTTGAGCATTAGCAAGAGGCTCTCCAGAACCACACCCGAGGCGTCCCAGGCATGAGCAGGACAGGGAGCCAAGACCTTGCCATTCCAGGGGCAGCTCCTCCCGTGAACCTGCCAGACTAATGGGTAAGGTGACCAAAGATGACGTTTTCAAACATTGAGGAAAATGCAGAATGGGTTACCTAGGTTCGATACCAAGGTTGTGGGTTTGATCTCTGGTGGGAATGCATGTAGGAGGCAGCCGATCCGTGATTCTCTCACGTGGATGTTTCTCTCTCTCTCTGCCTCTCTCCCTAAAATCCTTATAAACCTTCTCCAGGGTGGGTTCTCGGGGCCCAGAGTTTTCCTGGACGAGCAGGCTGCCCAGTGGTGCAGCTAAACGTGTCAGTGTCTCCACAGCAGACCTGACTTTCCAGCCACACTGGCCTCCCCGGAAGGACGGTACTCGTGAAGTGTAATCATTTCACTTGACCTTCATTCAGGACCTTCAGCAAGTCAACCGTGCTCAGCAGCGAACCACAGTGAGCTTGTCTCGTGCCCTCAGACAGGGTGAAAAAGGCGAATGAGTTGCGTAAGGAAATGCGAGTACTTTGATTTTACTGCCTATGTCAGGATGTTTTCCACTGCAAGTAGCAGGAAGTTCAACTCCAAGTGTTTTTAAACAATAAGGACATTAATACCGGAAGTAGAGGCAGAGGGCAGGTAGGACCCAGGGCCCGTGGGGCCAGTAAATAAACAGCGTCTTGAGGACCCCAGTTCCTTTCACCGCCCCCGCCATTCTGCCGGTCCCAGCCTCCTACCTCTGGTGCCCCTTGAGTTGCAGGATGGTCACCCGTGGCAAGTCTTCCTCGTTTGTGTTCAGAAATGGAGAAAGGCCCGGTTAAAATCAAGCATCTTTCTCAGCGGCCCCATCAAATTTCTCATATATGTTGTCTGATTCAAATCCCTTTGAACCGACTTGTCCCTAAAATCAATTAGTGGCAAAGGAGACAGGGTCTCCGTGACTGCCTAAGCCTTCAGTGACCAGCCCTCATCCCTGGAACTGGGCCAGGCTTCTTTCTGCATGGCGCTGCTTCCCGACCGGGCAGGGCAGGCACAGATGGCGTGGGGGTCACCACAATGTCCACACCATTCTTTGCCGGACCAGCATCAGGCTCCATTGAGTGACGGAAGAGGGGTTCCCCGACAGGACCCCCTTGTCAGTTCTCACCTTGTTACCGTCTAGAAGGAGCAGTGTCTATACCCAGTTTGGGACCTCGTGCCTATCATGTTATGGTTTGCTTTGCTGGTATCAAATGGAAGGAGAGACAGGGCTTGAATTGGGCCAAAGTTCTCCCTTCTTTCCTTTTTCTTAAAAATAAATTCAAATAAGCCCTGGCTGGTGTAGCTCAGTGGATTGAGCATGGGCCTGTGAACCAAAAGATCATGGTTTGATTCCCCGTCAGGGCGCATGCCTGGATTGCAGGCCAGTTCCCAGCAGGGGATGCACCAGAAGCAACCATACATTGATATTTCTCTCCTTCTCTTCTTCTCTTCCCTTCTAAAGATAAATAAATAAAAATTTAAAAAATAAATTAAAATATTTTATTTATTTATTTTCAGAGAGAGGGGAAGGAAGGGAGAGAGGGAGAGAAACATCAGTCGGTTGCCCCTTGCACGCCCCCAACTGGAGACCTGGCTGGTAACCCAGGCGTGCGCCCTGACAGGGAATCGAACCTGTGACCTTTCAGTTTGCAGGCCGGCGCTCAGTCCACTGAGCCACACCAGCCAGGGTCTCCCTTCTTTTCTTTTCAGAGAAAATTTTGTCCTTGTCTAGAAGAAAGATCTTAGAATTGTAAAGGAGAAAAATGGCTCCTTATCCCACGGGCAAGCCCAATTTATGCTGCTTGAACTGAAATTCAACCCTATTGATACTGGGTGGCCCCTGCCCGGGCTGGCACAAATGCTAAAATTGTTATTAGTTATTTCCATTATACCAACCAGCACAAATGCCAAAATCATTATTAGTTATTTCTGTGACTTCCACTTTCAGGCCAAGGTCTAGAACAATAAGATGTTAAGGATAGGAAATAAGTATAATTTTTCCATTGCCTGTGGAAAACAGGCTTCATGCTCCAGAAATCTGGCCAGAGTTCATAGTTCTGTGCCCATTCAGTGGCAAGCAATAGCCAAGTCCAGGCTTTGAAAACAACCTCTCAGAGTCCACCAAAGGAGTCGATATCTTTTAGTTACGAGAATCAACATTCCCATTCTGAGCAAGGCAACGCAATGCAGGGCAAGCGTCTGCTTCCTCAGTAAAAATGGCATATCTGCTTTAGCAAAAGTGGTAGCCCCGGCCAGCGTGGCCTCATTGGTTGGGTGTCATGTCACAAAGTGCCAGTTCGGTTCCCGGTCAAGGCACATGCCTGGGTTGTGGGCTTCATCCTCATTCGGGGCATGTTCCCGGGGCAACTGATTGATGTTTCCCTCTCACATCAATGTTTCTTTCCCTCTTTCCCTCTCTCTTCCCCTCTCATTCAAATAAATCAATAAAAAAAAAGTTGTAGCCATTCATTTAGCAAACATTTATCGAACCCTCGCCAAACTCTATGGCAGGCTCGGGGGATGCCGTGGTGGCGAAGGAAAGGGCTTGGTCTCTGCCCTTGAAATATTAATGAAAAAGGTAGTCAACGAACAAACCAAAAAAGGTAATTATGGACCACGTTAATTAGGAGGGTAGTGAGCAGAGTTGTGATGCGGAGTAAATGTATATTGGAAGTGTATGGAAGGCTGTTCTGAAAAGGTGATGTTTAGAGATTTTTGAAGAGATCCAAAGCTTTCTCCGTCCCACGTTCTAAACCAACTGGAAACTAAGATAAAAAGAGCAACACATGGAGAACCAAGACAGCAGCTTCACCACTGATGAGTCTGGGTTGGGAGGCCTAACTTAGCGTGAGGGTGAAAAAGGCCCGGACAAATGGTGTTTGCAAAGGTGGCTATTCTGAGGGCCCGATCCCACCTGCTATCCCTACAATGTGACATTGAGAGATGAGGTCCCCTCCCTTTGGACCTGGGCAGGTCTATGATTCTGGTAGAAATGATGCCACATGACTTCTGAGACTAGGTCAGAAAAGATGGTACAGCATCTCCTGGTGCTGCTGGGACACCTCCGTCAGAGCCCAGCCAACCACTCATGCTGCGAGGGAGCCCAGCTAAGGGACAGCTAGGACCAGTGTACCAGCTGGGAGATTGAGCCACTGGGGAGTGACTTCTCCAGCCCTTCAAACTGTGGTCAAGTTACCCCAGCTGAAGCTTTGTGCAGCTGAGATGAGCTGTCTCCCGTGAGCCCTGCCCATATCACAGAGTTGTGAGCAGATGAATGGTTTTCATTATTTTTTATCCACTACATTGGGGTGGAGGGCAATAGTAACTCAGACCCCAATTCCCCCAGTCTAGACTTTGGAGCAGCCTACTGGAGGGAAAGGCCAGGTCTGTGAGACGGACACACCCTCAAGTTCATGTCGAAAGGGGAGAAGAAAAAAAAAAGAAATGCTCTGTGTTTAGAATTTTTGATAGGTTCACCGCCAGGTTGATAAAAATGGATCAATGGCAAGCAACTCGTTTGGGTTTTCCTGGAACTTTTGCAGTTTCAGCAGCGGAAGTGCCTGAGCACTCCTTCCGCCTTGGGGAGACCAGGGTGGTGGTCGCCCTGGTTGCCCTCCACCATGTAGCTCATCCCACCTCCATGAGGGGGGAGCGAGCATTCGGAGAGGGGCCAGGGTATTCAGGGAACGCCCCTTTCTGTGGGGAGCATTATTAGAAAAGATCGTACCCTAATAGTGACTTTGCAACTGCATACCAAAGGAGCCAACTGCTAAAAACCAGGAGAAAAACATCCCAGGGAGACGGAGCGCTGTATATAGACCTTGAAAAAGGACAAGGTTGGACCTCTGCCCAGAACCACGGCCATGACAAAACTGGGGTGAGTGGAGGTCCTGAATCAGAAGGTAGCACTGCTGTCGGTAAAGAATCCAGAAGCCAAATCAGGAATGGCTTTCTGAACCATTCAAATGGAGTCATTCAAACCCTGGGTTTGAATCCAGACCCTTCCACCAACTGTATTACCTTCAGCAAGTTACTTAACCCTCCCTTTGTCTGTTTTTGTCTCTGTCGATTGGAGATAATAAAGTAGCTATTGGAGAAGTAGGATTTTGTGCGAAATGGTAATACACACAGTACTCATTCATTACGTGTTGGCTGTTAATATATTTGAGTCTGAATACGTACATCTCAGGGGTGGCTTATACATTGACAAATAGTGTTTCTGGCTAATGTTTCAAGTTAGCCCACATTCCCAATCGCCTTCTCTTTTGCCTTTCTCTACTGTCCAGACTAAACCTAGACACGAGAGTCCCCAGGCTCCCTCGAGGTTGGAAGTGGCAAAGGACACAGCTTTGGCTCATGAGTGTAAAGAAAAATCTGAAGTGACAGTGGCGGTTGGGTTCCCAAGTTGAAGGAGGATGTCGGGGCTGCAGACCCAGCAGCCAGCTGGTGACAGTGAGGTAAGGCCACAGAATCACAGAGACGCCACTTCCGTGATGTGGGGTTGCCAAACCATGACCTGCAACCACTCAGCCCAGGACTGCTTGAGAGATAAGAAAAATAACCCTGTATTTACTGAGGTCACGGGTGCTGGGTTTATTAATACATTTTGCAGCAGACACAGCTGTGAATGCCCTGAGTTTGAAGGCGATTCCTTGGTCCTTAGCGTGCAGGCGGAGAAAAAGAGTGTGGCCCTCAACTCAGCCTGGCTCCGCACAAGTTTGCAGCCAGAGGAGGAGGCGGCCCCAAGGAGAACAGGAGCGTCCTAGGGCCACAGCGAAGGAAGCCAGGAGGGAATGGGCTTCTCCGCCCGAGTGCCCGGTGTGCCCCGGCGAGGCTCCGATGCTCCGCCCCTCGCGGCCCGCCCGGTCCGCATCCTGGGGCCCCGCCTCCCGGGCCTGCACTTATGGCCGAGCGAGCGCGCTGCCCGTGCGCCCCCTAGTCGCCCCAGCCCCGCCATGCCCGCCGACCTCAGCGGCACCTGGAACCTCCTCACCAGCGACAACTTCGAGGGCTACATGCTGGCCCTAGGTAGGCGGAGGGGCGGCGGAGGGGCGGCGGAGGGGCCGCGGGCGCTGGCGCCCGTCTGGGGTCGGGGCGAATCTTGTCAGTTGGTTTCCCGGGGTGGCCAGGTCCCTGTCTCTACTTTCCGCGTCTGTTTGTCCCCTCGCATGTCCGTCTGCCGGTCCCCCAGTCTGTCCTGCGCTCCCCCCTCCACCTGCTCGTCCACTCATTCCCCAGTTGCCCCGTCCCCGTCCTGCTGTCTCCCCTGTCCCCTAGTCCTCTGTCCCCTCGCCGGTCCACCACGCCAGTCTGTCTGCCAGTCCGCGTGTCCATCCGTCTGTTCCCCATCCTTCCATCTCCGCCCACTCCCGGTCTCCTCGCTGGTCCCAGGGTCCCCGTGACCTCACCTCGCTCCCCACCCCGCCCTCCTCTCGTGCCCCCGACTGACCGTCCCCCCACCGGCCCGGGGGCCCCAGGGTGCGCCCCCCTGGGGGGATTCTAAGGGGGGGGGCAGCTGGCGTGGGATGCCTCGCGGGAGGACTCAGGGACACGAAGGGGCTTCGGCCACGTGCGGGGGCGCCCCGGCCGAAGCCCCTCCGCGGGTGGATGTTGCCCCGCAGCCCTCTTCAACGCGGGGCTCTGGGCAGCCGGCCCCGGATCCCTTGAGCCCAGGGGCGCCCGCAGGATGGTCCGGGACGGCAGCACCAGCGTCCCGGGCGCTTCTCCGGGAGCCCCCACCCCGGCCTGCGCCGAGCGCCCGCCCCCAGGTGATTCCGGCCCCTAGATTCCGACCAGGGGTTGAAATCTGTCGTTTTCTGACGTCCACTTCTTCCCCGGAGGACTTCGGGGGTGTCAAGAAACCCTTAGAGGCCGCGTCCCCCTCCTCGCAGTTCTAGCCCGGAGTGGCTGGACAGGTCGCTTCTGCCTCTGGGGCCCGGCTGCCCCGAGCGCTTAGGGGGCCGAGGAGTCAGGCCGGCGGTGTGGGGGGTGGGGGGTGGGGGCGCCTGACAGGAGAAGCCGTCCTTCCTGACGGATCCCCGGGTTGTCCCGCCCTCAGTCTCATTTTCTAGACTCGGTGGGTCTGAGCACCTACTTGGTGCCACGTGCATTCCACCAAACGACGCCAGTGGGTGGCATTTTTGACAGATGAGCCAGAGCTGCCCGGGCTTTGGGGGCCTGGGGACGACCCCAGCTCCGCCTCATTTGATCCCACACGGGGCCTCAGTTTCCCCATCTGCAAGTTAAGATGGGAGTGCGATTTTCTACTGTGATAAAATGTGTAACATAAAACTGGTCGTTTTTTACCATTTTGAAGTGTACAGTTCTGCGGCCCGGGTGTGTTTTTAAGGTCTCTGAGCCCGTGCTAGGATTCTCCCCCCTCCTTCTCTCCTGCTGAGTAGGGAAGTCCGGAACTTCTCAGGCGAAATCTGATTTATATTGACATGAAACCTTGTAGGGAAGAAAAAAATGTTCCCTCTGCCCATCTGTTTCTTTGCCCGGGGCCCTGTAAGTTAGACCAGCAAAGGTCAGATTAACAAGAGACAGACAAACAGAAGCTTAACAGGCACACTCAGGAGTACTCAGTGGTGAGCACCGCTGAGGAGCACTCAGAACTTGAGCTTCTACAGCCTTTAGCAAAGGGTAATGACTTTGCAGAGAAGCGACAAGACAAAAAGACTTTGCATTTCCAGGGTGACAAATAATAGGAAAGTTAATATATGGGAAAAATAACGAATAATAAGGGCTCGATTGTGTAGATTCTTCTGGTGCCCTTTCCAGGCTGATAAGAGTCTAGAATCCTCTCCTCACTTCTGTCCGTCCAGGTACAGAGGGGAGGGGGAGTGCGGGAGAGAGGCTGTCCCACGGCGTGTCTGTCCCACAAGCTGGACCAGGCCAGAAAGAGGCCACTTTCCGCAGCCCCCCAAGAGACTCCTTGGGGATAACTGACATTCATCCTGACATAAACCAGGCCCCGCCCCCTCCCCCCACCTGTGCTCCCTGCTGTTTGTTGGCTTCTGGAACCTGTGTGGTCCTGACACCGTCAGGCACGTGATGTGGTTTCCTGGTCCTGGCAGCACGTAGGTCCTGGTCCTTGTGACCATCCCCACCTTTACCCTACATGATATTTCGGCACTTGCCAAGATTTTGTTTTGTGGCTGCCTAAGACATGCTTTGTAAGTAAGTTCCCCCTTAGTAAACTCTACTAATTGACAGACTGGAGTGGCCAGCCTCTTTTTTCCATCTCGCCTGCCCTCGGCTTACAGAGGTAGATTCACTAGGCCAAGGTGCCGTGTTTTAAGGTGCTGTGTCCTGAACCCTACCAGGGACGCAGTTTCTGTTTGGGATCACGAAAGGGCTCTGGAAATGAATAATGTTGATGGCTGGATAACATCATGACTGTACAAAGCCACTGAACTGTATACTTAAAAAATGGGCGAAAGGGTAAAATTTGTATATTTTACTACAATAAAAAATTACCCAAAAAGGCCCTGGCTGGTGTGGCTCAATGGACTGAGCACCGGACAGGGAACCAAAGCGTTGCTGGTTCAGTTCCCAGTGAGGGCACATGCCTGGGTTGCGGGCTGGGTCCCCCGTGGGGGGCACACAAGAGGAAACCTTGATGTTTCTTTCCCTTTCTCCCTCCCTTCCCCTCTAAAAATAAAATAAATAAAATCTTTAAAAAATTACCAAAAGAGAGAATTACAAGGAGACTTTGGTAGAACATGAACAATAAATCCTATTTTTATTTTAAAAAATGTAAGTTCCTTTTAAATTCAGTTGTTTGAATTAAGCACATTTTGTGAGTTGGCATTATCTCCTACCTGAGCCACGTCTTATGACTTTACGCAGTGAACTAAAACGTGGGACGTGTTTTTTCTAAACACACAGGTTTATATTTCAGGGGAATAAAGATAGCTCCTGTAATAAAAACCAGAACGTCCTTATCTTGTTCATTGGATGGAAGGAAGATACAACCGGGCGATCTGTCCCTTTAAGCTGAAAACAGAGCTTGAAGTCTTTGTCCCAGTTAAATATTTCAGTTCACCAAGTGCTTGGTGAATTATTCAATGTCTTACATTTAGATTCTTTCTGAAATCAGTGCATGGCATATAGAAGGATTTATGGCACAGAACTCAAATAAATCAAAGTGTCCTTAGGTTCAAGAAGATTGTTTTCAGTTTTCCTTTGGTGGGAGCCAATTCTCTTCTACTTTTTCTTTTAATGTTGTTTAATTACAGTTGTCCCCATTTCCCCCCATTACTCTCCCTTGCCCTACCCACCCTCCACCTCCTACTTTGAACCCTCACCCCCCTCCCCGTTGTCCTTGACTATGGGTCCTTTATTCATGTTCTTGGACTTGACCCTTCCTCTTCTTTCCCCTGTCACCCTCCTCCATCCTCCCCTCTGGTCACTGTCAGTTTGTTCTTTATTTCCTTGTCTCTGGTTCTATTTTGCTTGCTCGTTTGTTTGTTGGTTAGGTTCCACTTACAGGTGAGATCACATGGTATTTTTCTTTCACTGCCTATCTTATTTCACTTAGCATAGTGCTCTCCAGTTCCATCCATGCTGTCATGAAAGGTAGGAGCTCCTTCTTTCTTGGCTGCTGCGTAGTATTCCATTGTGTAAATGTACCACAGCTGCTCGATCCGTTCATTTACAATTCTCTTCTTAAAGGGAGATTTAGCCCTGGCTGGTGTAGCTCAGGGGATTGAGTGCCAGCCTGCAAACCACAGGGTCACTGATTTGATTCCCAGTCAGGGCACATGCCTGGGTTGCAGGCCAGATCCCCAGTAGGGGATACATGAGAGGCAACCACACATTGATGTTTCTCTCCCTCTCTTTCTCCTTCCTTTCCCCTACCTCTAAAAATAAATAAATAAAATCCTTATAAAAAAGGGAGATATGATTACTTTGTCTTACTGCTGAAGGACAGGGAGAGAGCATTGGCAACGTCTAGCCAAACAATGTGCTCACAGCTAATAAATGAGCAGTAGGATTCAAATTTACTTTCTACACTAAAACCCTGGTCTTCTCAGTATTCCATGGCTTTATGTAGGACTCTTTTTTAAAGCTTATTCAAGATTTCTAATGATTACAGCAGTTTTTGAGGGTTTTTTTTTTCCCCAATCGTTGTTCAGAAACTGTTCCCTTGTCAGCCTCTGGCGGGGATTCTGAGAATGGCTCCTGCCATGCCCGGCTTCAGATCTGTCCCCTGTGGCACACAGCTGCCTAATGGGTCTTTTCTGAGAGCTGTTGAACCTTTAAAATTTTTTTGTTTATTTACTTTTAGAGAGAGCGGAACAGAGGGAGAAAAAGAGGGGGAGAAATATTGGCCCTTAACCCAGACATGTGCCCTGCCTGGGAATTGAACCTGTGACCTTTTGGTTAGCAGGCCAGCACTCAATCCACAGAACCACACCAGCCAGGGCAGCTGCTGAACCTTTTTAATCAGCCTGTGGATGGAGGTTTGCTGAGATCTTTCCCTATAGATCCTATTATGGTGTTGACAATGTAAAAGAAACACTAGCAATCAAATGCAATGCTTTTGACAAGGATAGTTGCCATGTTTTTGCTTCTGCATCTCAGATGAAAGTTAAGATTTCTTTTTATTATTATTTCTTTAAGAAATTGACTTTGCCACTCGTAAGATAGCCAAGATGCTGAAGCCACAGAAAGTGATTGAGCAACATGGGGATTCTTTCACCATCCACACGTACAGCAGCCTAAGGAACTACCTTGTTCAATTTAAAGTTGGAGAAGAATTTGACGAAGATAACAAAGGCCTGGATAACAGAAAATGCAAGGTAAAAGTTGAAGTACGAACATGAGCTCTTCATCGGGCAAGTTCACTGGCACTCTACTTAGTAGTAGCCAAGGGTCCTGCTAGAACAAACTAAGGTTTCTCCCGTCCATCACGCAGAGCTTGGTCACCTGGGACAATGACAGACTCACCTGTGTCCAGAAGGGGGAAAAGAAGAACAGAGGCTGGACCCATTGGATTGAAGGCGACAAGCTCCACCTGGTACTTGTTCCATCCACATTGTTCTTATTTTTAGTGAGGTGACGTAATATTGAAAAAAAAAGTTCAATAGGAAGCCAGGGCCAGCAATTCCATTATTCCAACCCTTTCTACTTGGTGTGTTTTCTTCCAGTCTCCGTCAGAATATTCTGCCTTTCCATTTCATATAAAAGCATATTTCAGGTTTCTAGCTAATTTTCCTGTTGAAGTTATTATGTATTAATTGAATATATATAATAAGGTAGCAAACTGGCCGCATGATACTCCTTTGGGTTTTCTTACCGGTGTCCAGGAGTATTGATTGTATTTCAGGGTGTTTTCTGTTGCTGCTTAAATTCCTGCGCGTAGAGCTTTTCCCTCCATGGTCTTACTCCCTTGGGAAGAATTCACAGAGGGGGTGACTGAGGCCTGAGGCCAGACCTCATTGCCTCGTGCTACTTTGTTGCTTTACTCACTTCTAAAAGGAGGCACCAAAGTCCCATGCCCCCATGAGCCCTTCATGAACATGCAAATTATAGCTCAACCGAATGCGATATTTCTAAATATAATCTTGAAGGTATAATATCATACCTCAAGGCTTAATGGTAGCTTTTTCAATGAGAATTCCTTCCTGCCATGTATGCTATGGTGCTTACATTTTTCAAGTGATGATTTTGTGCCCAATTACTCTGGTAGGTCCTCTGAGCAGATCCTCTCACTTAGTCATCAAGGAAGTCCTGTGAAAGGGATACTGTTTTCCCATTTACAGATCAAGGGACTGAGGCCGCACGGGGGAGCCTCACATCTGGGTCTGACCAGAATGTGTGCTTCAACTCCATGCCTCGTTTGCACGTGGGGCAGCTGGGTGAAGCCCGAGCAAACGAAATCAGAGCACTAATCTTAAAGTTGGGAATGGCCTTTGAGTGTCTGGGGAGGCTTTGATTGAGAAGGTGTTGGAAAAAAAAAAGGCATCGAAAAGGCACTAAATGAAGACATTTAGATTCTGGGTCAACAAAGCTCACAATCTTTGGACGATAAAAACAAAGTAGGAAACTTGCCTTCACAAAAATGTTATCTGGCATCACAAAGGAAACACAAATATGTTTGAGATTCGGGTTAGTTGGCTGTAAGGAGTAACGTTCACATTGCATGCATCCCCCTTGGGCGTTACCTGGAGCTCTGCCCAAGCAGACCCTGCCTCGGGGGACATTCATAGGACAGTTCTTGTGTTGTCTTATGTAATAGAAATAAATAAATATTTGGCCTTTGTACCCAGTTTTTAAAACCCTCGAAATCTCTAGGGCACCACGAGTGTCTTCTGTATGCTAATGAGATGACTGGTGAATGGGGTGGTGGGGTGCGGGGACCGATCACCAGACGATCCAGGCATGGCAGTGGGGTATGAACTTTCAGCCTGGTTCCCAACCTCCAGGAAGAGGAGAGAGGCTGAAGATTGAGTTATTCACCAATAGCAAATGATGATTCAATCCATCAATTGTGCCTGGGTAATGAAACCTTCATAAAACCCCCTAAATGAAGGGGTCCAAAGAGCTCCCAGGTTGGTGGAAGCATTGAGGTGCTAGGAAGGTGGAACTCCTGGAAAGGGTGTGGGCGCTCCATGTGCTGCCCCCACCCCTGGCCCCCCCACCTTGTACCTTCTCCTTGCATCTGCTCCACAGGGCTGTCCCTGAGGTATATATAGCCTTTGTAAAACACCCATGCATGTATTTGAAATGTGCTTCTGAGTTCTATGAGCCATTGTGGCAAATGATCGAACTTGAAGACGGAGCCATGGGAACCCCAATATATCACTGGTCGGTCAGAAGTCGAGGTGGCCTGGGACTTGCAACTGTCGTCTGAAGTCGGGGGGCAGGGAGGCCCTACCCTGCGGGCTCTGCGTTCACTCTGGGCTGTTAGGGTCAGAACCGAGTTGACTTAACTGGACACCGGTTGCTGTCAGAGTTGGAGAAGGGGGTTGGAAGGGACAGCACATGTCTGGCGTCAGGAAGAACCCCCCCACACACATTTGGTGTCAGAGGATTTCGAGTACTAATAGGCCCTGTGCCAAGTCATCTTCTCCTCCCCTCCCTCCTGGCCCCTAGGAGATGTTCTGCGAGGGCCAGGTGTGCAAGCAGACCTTCCAGAGAGCCTGATCTGGGGCGACCCAGAGCCGCGAGGGCTGCAGCTCGACGCCGGGGTAGATTCCAGAATGAACAGGTGGTGATCTGTCTGGACTTGGTAATGCACCTTGTGGCCAGGGAGCGGCCGCACAGCCTGGGCCAGAGACCATCTGCATTGTGGGAAAACTGCTCCGCTTCAATAAACCTGTCCAATGCCTCTGACTTTTTCCTCTCAGTGTTAGCACGTTCCACTATTCAAAGGAATATTTGGTCTATGGTGGATACACCGGTGAATAAGATGCAATTCCTGCCTTCAAGGTCTGGCGAGGCCGTGGATGAAATGAGCCTTCTGAACAGTGGACTTAAGGAGAGGCAGCAGTGGGAGGGGCCAGCCTGACCTTGAGGCATGGGCAAGTCATGGCAGGGGCCTGGGGTAGTAGAGGTGGTCTCCAGCTCAGACCTGAAGCACAGGTGAGTAGGCAGCATCGGGAAGCAGTTTAGGTGAAGGACTGGAGATTGCTTTAGCTGGATCACGGGTGTATGTGGGTGGGTGGGGAGAGGTGACAGAGGGGACTGGAATGACAGGCAGGGGCATGACCATGAAGCTTGAATGCCAGGGTTAAGAGGTAAGATTTTGTCCCCAGAATAATGGGATGATAGCGACTGGTTATTAAGCAGAGGCTCTGGCTCCCAGAAAGGGAACTGCAGCTGTGGAGGGAAGAGAGGGTTGTAGGTGGGGAAGGCTGTTAGAACACCTTGCAGGGAATCGCAGTGTTGAACTCATGACGGTGAGGAACGCTGGGGTCCCAGGTCTCCCACAGAGGGAGCAGGATCTTAGGGATGGAGAGAAACAGCCAATTATTTTTAAAAAATTTTTTATTTACTTATTTTTAGAGGGAGGGGAAGTGAGAGAGAGAGGGAGAGAAACATTGATGTGTAGAGAAACATAGGTCAGCTGCCTCTCAGACACCTCCAACCGGGGACCTGGCCCACAACCCAGGCACGTGCCCTGACCAGGAATCAAACCCGTGACCATTCAGTTTTCAAGACAACACCCAACCCACTGAGCCACACCAGCCAGGGTGCCAATTATTTAGGAGGCAGAATCCATGGTCCAGAGTAACCGTGAGATGTAGGCATGGTGGAAGGGGGAGGAATGAAGGAAGATGCCGTGTTTGGGGTGTAGGCAGCAGCAGGAAGGTTGGAGCCAATCAGAAAGAAGGGACACAGGCCAAAGAGGGACGTGGGGCTGGAGCCTTAGACTTTGAGTGTCTGTGCCCAGTGAGAGCCAGGCTGTCTGGACCGATGGGTCCACAGACACGTGCCAGTTGTCAAGTGTCTAAACTGTGCGTGTGAACAAGACTGTCCAGGGTGTTGTGTTTGCAGTGAAAAAAGAGAAACTCTTCTTGAGAAAACCTGCAGAGAAAGGGTGGTCAGAAGGGCTGGAGAAGCAGGCTGGCATCAGGGAAGCCAAGAAAGAAGCGTTTCAGGGTTGAGAGTTCGGCACTGGCTGCGATGCCCAGGTACCAAGGAGGCACGGTGTAATTCCTTGAAGGTGGCAGGAGCTACAAAAAGAAGAAGAGGGAGGGAGAAGCAGCAGCCGGACGTTGGCGGCGCCCTTTTAAGCTGGTTAAGGAAGTCTCAGGAAGTTGTAACACTTAGGCAGAGTCTTAAGGTGAAGAAACAAGCTTTGTGGGCAGGCAGGGGCAGAGAACAAATGCCAAAGCCCTGGACGGGGTGTCCGCACGCGAGAAGAGCAGTGTAAGGTGAACCTGGGAGGGAATGAGGGTTATGGAGTAATGGGGTACTGATGATAACCGGGTAGCAGTGGGGATTGAAGAGGCAGCTGGCCCCATGCTGGGGAGGAAAGAGGCAGCCATCAGCTGTCAGCAGCTCCACGTTCAATGAAGATGAAGTGTGTCCCCTGAGGTGTTAGTTTGTTATTGTTGTCATAAAAACACACCACATCCCAGGTGGCTGAACAACAGAAATTCGCTGTCTCGTGGTTCTGGAGGGGAGAAGTCCAAGATCAAGGCATTAGCAGGTCTCTCTTCTTGGTTTGCAGATGGCCTCCTTTTGCTGCTTCTTCACCCGGCTGTCTTCTGTGAGTGGGCCTCCCTGGGGTCTATCCCTCCTCTTGTAGGGACACCAGTTCTATTGGATTAGGCCCCCACCCTCATCACCTAACTTAATCTTAATTACTTAAAGGCCCCATGTCTCCACTGGGGGTTGAGTCTTCAGCATCGGAATTTGGGAGGAACACAGTTCAGTGCATAATGCCTGAAAATGTGTAGGAATTCGTCAGCAGCAGGGCAGGGGACTCAGGGGCAAATGGAAAGAAAAGGCTAATAGGGCCCCAGTGCCTCAGGGCTCAGCCACACAATTTATCTACGGAAACAGGCACCTACTTTGGGATCCAAAGGAGAGAACTGAGCTGAGACAAACGTGGTTTCACAGCTCCGCCAGGAAGCTCAGGTGACTTTCTTCCCTCCTTCCTTCTTCCTTTCCTTTTCCTTTCCTTTTCCTCCCTCCCTCCTTTCTTTTTCTCTTTCTCCCTCCACCCCTCCTTCTTCCTCTTGCCTTATGACTAGAAAAAAAATTTTTTAAATCCCCACTTAAGCAGCCCACCAAACGTTACCTTCATCCTGTTACCCCTGCCAATATCTGTTTTATCAGGCATTTTAAGACAAATTTTAAGTATAGAAGTGAACAGAATATTAAACTAGAAATTAAACAGAAAAATACAGCTTCCTAAGCCCACTCTTACTCTTCTCCCTCCGAGGAAGACAGGCATATAGCTTCCTAGGGGGTTAGGAAGCTTATTAAGGGTCCAATTAGGGGCGTGGTGGGGGGGCGTTGCCCGACCCTCCAGGCCTGGGGCTGGCGGCAGTGTCTACACAGAGTGCCCGACAAGCGGTGTGGAGGTTGAAGTGCAGGAGGGTGACTGCCCTTGGTCTGTTTATTCCCCAGTTATTTCTGGGCTGTGCCCGGCCGTAGGAGGAGGAGCTGGCCGTCTGGGAAAGCAGCAATGAAACAGACTGAAGAGAAGGAAATCAGCCTCTGCCCTCCTGGGAAGCCCAGGAAGGCTTCTGGAAGGCCAGGATGTTTCCCAGGGAATAGCGGGCGTTGCAGAGCTGGCGCTATCCATGAGACCCAAACCCGGGAAGGGGCCAGAGGGCGGTGGAGGCGAAGGGCTTCCCAGAGCTTTTGCACTTAAGCGAGTCCGGTTAGCGATGACTCGTCTCAGGCAGCTCCGGCCGCTGCTCCTGCTGCTGCCGCTGAGCGGACGGGACCCCACTCGCCCCCTGCTGGACCAGCCACGCATCCTCCTATTCCTGGGCCCTTTGGGGAAGGAGGCAGGGCCCTTGCTCTTTGTTTTTGGATTTAGGTGTATTTTTTTTATTAAAAATTTTTTTCAATTATGGTTTACCTTCAGTATCATTTTGTATTAGCTTCAGGTGCACAGCATAGTGGTTAGACAATCATATACTTTACAAAGCGTTTCCCCAAGGGCTTTTTAAAAAATTGTGGTACAATATGCCCCCCAAATCAATTGTGGTACCCCCAAAATTGATCACTTTCCTATTTTAAGAGTGTAGTTCATTTGCATTGGGGGTACCAAATCAATTGTGGTACCCCCAAAATTGATCACTTTCCTATTTTAAGAGTGTAGTTCATTTGCATTAAATGCATTCAAATTGCTGTACAACCATCACCACCAGCTGCAAAACTTTTCATCTTCTCAAGCTGAAATCTGCGCCCATTGAACTACAACTCCCTCCTTCCCCAGGGCCCTGGCAACCCCTCCATTCTTTACGGCCCTATGAGTTTGACTACTCATGTGAGTGGGACCATCTAATATTCGTCCTTTGTGGCTGTTATTTTACATAGCTTAAATCCTCGAGGTTCATTCATGCTATTCCACGTGTCGGAATTTCCTCCCTCTGTAGACCGGATGGTATCCCACCCACACTCTTTGTGGGTCTGTTCATCCTGTGATGGACGTCGGGTTGTTCCCACCTTTTAGCGGCTGTGACTCCGTGCTGTCATGAACACGGGTGTACCAATGTCTGCTTGCGTCCCTGCTTTCGGTTCTTCTGGGTGTATACCCAGGAGTGGGAGAGGGGAGGGTGTACACAGAAAGACGGAAAATGCTAGTTCCCTAAAAGGGAAGTTGAGAAAATAGGTGATAATGATGATAAACCACTTGTATAATGTTTACTATGAGCCAAACACCGTTCTAAGTGCTTTACATAGATTAATTCATTTAACTTTTACAACACATAACATATTCTTATTTCCATTATATAGAGGAGGAAATTTAGACATAAATTGCCTTTTTTAAAATTTATTTTTGATATTCAGTTAGAGCTGACATTCAATATCATATTAGTTTCAGGTGTTCGGCATGGTGGTTAGACATTCATGTAACTTGCAAAATGATGCCCCAATAACTCTAGTGCCACCTGGCACAATAAGTAGATATTACGTTGTTATTGACCATATTCCCTACGTTGTGCTTTACATCCCCGCAACGATTTTAACTGCCAATTTGTACTTCCCAAGTCCTTCACCTTTTCCCCCAGGCCCCAACCACCCTCCCTCCCATCTGACATCCACCAGCTTGTTCTCTGTATCTATGAGTCTCTTTCATTTATCTTGCTTTGCAGATGCCACATATAAGTGAGATCACATGGATATGTTTTTCTCTGTTGGACTTATTTCACTTCGCATAATCCCCTCTAGGTCCATCCATGTTGTTGCCAATGGTAAAAATGTCATTTTTTATGGCTGAGTAATATTCCACTGCATGTCTGTGCCACCTCTTCTTTATTCCCTTGTCTGTCGGTGGATACTGAGGTTGCCTCCATATCTTGGCTACTGTGACTAATGCTGCAGTGAACATAGGGGTACATAAGTCTTTTCGAATTAGTGTTTTAGATTTCTTCGGGTAAATACCCAGAAGTGGAATTTCTGGGTCAAAAGGTAGTTAGTCCTATTTTGAAAATTTTGAGGGAACTCCACATGGTTTTCCACAGTGGCCGCACCAATCTGCATTCCCACCAACGGTGCACGAGGGTTCCCTTTTCTCTGCATCCTCGTGGGCACTTGTTTGTTGATTCATTGATGATAGCCGTTCTGGCAGGTGAGAGGTGATATCTCATCATGGTTTTAATTTGCATTTCTCTTATTATCAGTGACACTGAGCACCCTTTCATACGGGGTGGTCAAAAGTGGGTGTACAGTTGTTCATGTGGAGAAAGACACGCAGGTTATGATCATTACAGCTAATTAAGTCAAAAGGATGTCACAGTGGCCCCGTGCCCTTAGGTGCAATCTCATAAGTGCTCAGATTGCCGGCCTTCATTACACATAAATAAATAATAATATAAGACTAACTGTGTTTCGCATACTCACGGCACAACTGTAAGCCTACTCTGGCCCAGCCCTGTGTATCTGGTGGTCTTCTCCTGGGAGCAGAGACATCACTTGTCTTACATTGAGTAATTTGCCTGAGGTCACAGAGTTAGTAAGCTGGGGAACCCAGGTTCCTCACGTCTGTTCCTTGCCTCACCTCTGCTGTTTCAGCGACTAAAACACCAGGAGGGCGTTCCCATGAAGGAAACTTCCAATCGTCCACTTTTTCATTCCTTTAACATACCCTATGCACTTACTATGGGCTTAGATGTGCTTGGGACTCGAGGACGTAGGTGTCTGTTAACTTTGCACATCCCACAGCCTCATACACGGGGCACTTTCACCCTCTATTCCGGGTCGCTGGTCCTCAGTTCAGGTATGTGTGCTTCTGACTGCAGAAGCAAAGTGAGAGGAGAACTTGCCAACCAGCAAGCTGAAAACACAACCCTCCATCTTTGGAAACTGTGGGTTCCACGTTTGTTCTCAAGGCTCCACACAGCAGCTTCGCCCCCTCGCCTCCTCGGCCAGAGCATGACTTCCGGGTAAGGATGTACCAGGTTCCGGTTTTGATCTGACAACCAGGTCGCTTGAATGGATGACATGAGTAAGGGCCCTGATATATGTCAGGTACACATCAATAAAGCTGAAATTTAAAAAAGAAAATCCCTGGTTCAGAAATGGATACGCCCAGCGTTTCTGTGGTTCATAAGGAACCTTCACAGACTTTGATTCTGTCTGAGTCTCTCAAGTTTTGGTTCCAAAGAGCGCTGATCAAAGGTCTTCCTGGGAAATCGCTGCCAGATGTTGGCTCCTCACACAACCGGGTAGAAAGGCGCATCCTTGGCAAAGGAATGCATCTGGGACGCATCTCTGTTGGCTACACGTCCTGGATGCACTTAAAGAAAAAAAGAAAGGAAGAGGAGGAGGATGGGTAGGAGGAAGAGAAACAGCATTTTAATTGGGCTAATAATAAAAATGTGATTTCTCAGAATATGACTTGTTAGTGTATTTTTGTTAATTTTAACAGCTTTCTTGAGTTACAATTTGTATCCATAAAATCCTCCCACTGCAAGTATACGGTTGCATATTTTTTAGTGAATTTAGACAGTTCTGCAACCACCCCCAGCATCCAGCTTCAGAGCATCTCCATCACTCCAAAAAGTTCCCTCGAGCCGACTTGTTGCCTACTATTATTTTATACCCTCTTTGTTTGGAGTCTCAGACAGTGAATTCAGTGGATCTGCTTATAATGAGTACTTTTTATACTTGCTTTCATTTTTGCCCAGGGCAAGAATCTCTACTTTATTTCCTACGATCTTTTGTAGGATACTATTTCCCCTAATTTCCTTGCCCTCCCTTCATTTGAAAGGTCTTCAGTTCTCCACAGATGACAGATTTGCTTTTGATATTTACCCCATGCTCTCATTAGCATTTAATTATATCTTCTGGGTACAATATTTGGGGCCCTTTGAAAAACAGGCTTTTAATCAGTAACAATAAACAAGCTCTTGGTTTAGGTTAAAAATAACAGGTACATTCCCAATCCTGTTCTCTCAGTGAAAATGTTTTCTGCAAATATAAAAATCACCAGTCATAAGATTTCAGGATAACCTTCTTTTTTTTTTTTTTTTTTTTTTTTTCCGTAAGGAGGCAGAGGTTTATCTCATCCCTTTGAAAAGTGCTTATTTTAGTGTGAATTGGGACAGACAGAGCAGGTTATGATGTTGGGAGTCCTGAAACAGTCAGAACTGACAGAGGGCCAGTCTATAGACGGAGCCCTCTACTCTGGTCATTCACGGAGCTGGCGGAGCAGGCGCTGTAGCTGCCTCTCTAACATTCAGTTTACCCTTCTCCCGTTTTGTTCCAGCCACCTGCTCAGCATGCCCTTGCCCCTAGTTCTGTGAGTGGGCCCAGACTGACTTACCCGTGGCTGGCATCTCCCACATCCATCGAGATTGGCTCAGGGCCAGGGAGTGAGAGCTCCAACGGCCCAGGCAGAGTGAAGGATTTTTATTTATTGATGGTAGTAAGAAATGTCTTTTTCCCTCTATGCCCTCTTCCCCACTTCCCACTTTTTCAAGTCAGGTGAGTCAATAAAAGACTGAGGTATCTGAGGGAGTTTGAGTTGGATTTTGTTACTTGCTTTCAAAGGAGCCCTTTTAAAATCTAAATGTTACATGATTTGCTTAAAATCTACATGATTCTAGAGCCCATGTCGTTTGCCACTGTGCCCTCCAGTTCTCTCGTCCTGTGGAAGTTTCCTCTCTCCCTGCACCGGGAATGGTGCCGGGCAGCATCACTAGATTGAACACGCGAAGCACATATTCCGAATGTTAAATATACGACTTGAGTTTTCCATTCGAACATACGAATGTAAGGAAGCCAAGAAAATTATTGGAAAGTTCCAGGAAAAGAAAGCAGTAATTCTATTTTAACAAACAGGCCTGTCATTTTCAGGTCCAGGAAAAAAAAGATGCCCATGCTCACGGATGGTACAAAGACAGAAACACTCACAACAGCGTTGTTTGTGACCGTGCGAACCTGGGCCGATACAGTCTTCAAGAATGAGGTGGCTCTTTCCTCCCTGGCTGCCTAAGAGGAGGCCACCACCATGAACAACCCAGTCCTGATCCAGACCAGGAATTCACCACCAAATGACTACTTCAGCAAATGGCCATCAGTGTCCTTCACCCTGGGAAGGCAATAGTACCTAAGACGGAAAGACTGGAAAACTGGCCAAAATGGACAAGGCCACGCCAGTGTCATTTCTGTGTGTAGTCAGAACCCATTTTGGCCTGTGGCTGCAGCATGATTTACAATTTCTCAGATTATGCAACTAAAGACGAACCTGACCTTAAATGCAAGACATGGCCTATATAAGGTGACTATGCAGTTTTTCCTCGAGAGGATTAACAAACTAAAAAAAAAAAGAGCAAAATGGATGAATAAATTGTAGTGTGTTCATATAATGGAATATTTTTATAGCAAGAACATGAATAAACCATTTAAGCTAAACACAATAACATGGGTGAAGCATAATGTTCAACAACAACAAAAAATACCAGAATTGCATTTACATGCAATTCAAAAGTAGGCAAAATATAAACTATATTGTTTGGGGTTGCCCATACAAATCATACATGTGTGAAGAAAAGCAAAGGAAGTGATCGATGGTGGAGGTCAGGATAGTGACCCCTCCAGATGTGAGGGGCAGGGTCATGATCAGGGTCAGAGGGGAGATGACTAAGGCGGGCAGCGCCAGACTCCCGGACCAAGCTGGTGAAGGCGCTGGTTTCATTGACCTTATAATCATTGTAACGCACATTTCTGTAGGTGTGTTCCTATTTCACGGTGCAACATTTTTTTGAAAGAGAGAAAAGGGTATCCCTAGAGAAATGAATGAGAGTTAAAAATATTCCTTTGACTGTCTGCTCTGCTTTGTACTGTTGGTGCCGTGTTTCAGGAACAAAGTCACAGTTGCAGGGAAGTGCACCAGGACATCATTTAGAAACTGGCTCCTCAGAACTGTGCCAACCAGAACTGCTTTCTAGAGCCTCATTTTAAACGTGTGTCTGCGAGAGATACAGTAAAATAGGGACTATATGTACCAAAGGGAATAAGTGTTCCAGTAAAATAGGTTTATAAGTATTTTTGTATCTCAATTCACAGATATAACAGGGATGGAAATGTGTGATTTTTATATGGCTGCATAAAAATAGAAATGCGCCTTGTGTCCTACAGTTTGCACGGTTGGCTCGCCTTCCTTCCGACAGCGCCCCTACCTCCCCGCTGGTTCTTGCACACACGCTGCGGAGAAGTTGGGAGAGTCGGGAATATGCCCTCTTTCTCCTTCCCTCACATCAACCTTATACCCTTAGAACACAAAACCAATTGCATGTTTTTAAATGATTCTCTAAATTCGGTATAGAACTTCTTCCTGCCTCTCTCGGGTCCGCTATGAGGTCAGCCAAGCCACATTTGAAGATACTGGAAATGTTGAGAGAGAAGAAGGGAAAGGGAGGCAATTAGTGTTTTCTTTCTAAAATATTTATTCATTTATTTTTTTAGATAGCGACGGAGGGAGGAAGAAAGAGAGGGAGAGAAACATTGATGTGAGAGAGAAATGCCAATCGGTTGCTCTCACTTGCTCCCCAGCCAGGGGACCGAACCCGCAACCCAGACACGTGCCGGGAATTGAACCAGCGACCCTTCGCTTTGCGGGAGGCTGCCCAACCAACTGGGTCACACCAGCCAGGGCACAACTAGTACTTTTTGGTTTGTGATTCTATGTACCTTGCCTTTCTCCCCAAACCCCCTGAATCCGATGTGACTGATTTACTCCCGTGGGTGGTGGTCACCTCTCACTATGTCCCCTTCTGGCTGACACATTTATCAAGTCTTGTCTAAGAGTAAAGAGGAAGACAGGTGACTTATGATGCAAATAAAGCCAAGAGATACACAGCTTCCTCCAGATAATAAATTTTCTTTTCTTTTTTAAAAGATTTTATTTATTTATTTTTAGAGAGAGGGGAAGGGAAGGAGAAAGAGAGGGAGAGAAACATCAGTGTGCGGTTGCCTTTCACGTGGCCCCCACTGGGGACCTGGCCCACAACCCACGCATGTGCCCTGACTGGGAATCAAACTCATGACCCTTTGGTTCACAGCCTGTGCTCAATCCACTGAGCTATACCAGCCAGGGCCTAAATTTTCTTTTTACTTAATGAGGAAATATAAATATTGAGTTGGTGAGTGGTTCACCTGATTAAAAACATATTAATTCTTTTTTTTATTGTAATGCCACACTATTCATTAGCTTTAAAACATTAAACAAAACTCTTGTAATGTTCAATTTTAAGTATAATATGGATGGGAAAGTTTTTTATGAAGTAGATACGGAGTCCATCTATTTGGCTGTAAAATGAAAGGTAGGGTCAAAGTGTTCCTGCTTTTCAGGGATTATAAAAATGAATTATGTTTTAAAATGTGGGGAAATGATGACGTAAGTTGAGATCATCGTAAGGCTGTTGGGAGATTTCTGTCTGAATACCTTCCTGCATCAGTGAGTCAGAGCCGTGGCCTCTTGGGGGAGCAAAAATCTGTTTTTCTTTTGGATTCCTCTAGAACTTGAGTCCATTTCTTTTACAACACTTTACACTGGCTACCATGTAGTAGAGTTCTGCATGTATTTTATCCGCCTCCTTTGACTGTAAGTATCTTACGGGCGGGGTAACAAATAGCTTTGTGTGTTCTGATTCACCAGCTTGTCTTTGTGTCTTGTACAATGGCCTGTTAAGGCTTCCTCTAAATGGCTACCAAATGCAAGAATGCACGAGAGCCTGAGTCTGCAGCCCTGGTGTCTTTGCTGGTTCTGGCAACAACATCTGCTGAGCGCCTCAGACAGCCCCAGACGTTAGGCACAACCGTGTAACCCAAAGGAAGTCAAACCCTACTCCAAGCAGGAGGAATTCTGAATTCTAGGCCCAAGCAAGAGTCGGAATAGACAAATTTCAGATAGGTAACTTTTAGAGATGTTAAGCCAATCAGGGGCATTACTTCTGATGATAGCCAGGACCCACACGGAGTTATCAACAAGGCCTCCTAACGCAGGGAGACATTCCTTCGAAGGCAGGCTGCAGCATTTGATGCAAGGAGAACTTGAACATCTAGAAAACGGCTAATACCAAGTCAACAGCAATAGCAAACAAGATCTAGTCCTTAGAGACTATATGTAAAGAAAAAAAGCTACTATTTTGAAGAGGAAATATCTCTTTTCCGATTTGAGATAGGGATATACTTCTCAGAAGGTAAAGAATTCAAAGACAACAGCAACAGGATACACAGTCTAACAGTTGTTATTCTATTTTTTCATAAATCTTTGAAATTTCCCCTCTCTACTTACTCATAATTCCCATTAACATGCAAGCTATATTATTTCTCCTAATCTTTTTTTATTTTATTTTATTTATTTATCTTTAGAGGGGAAGGGAAGGAGAGAGGGAGAGAAACATCAATGTATGGTTGCCTTTTGTGCGTCCCCTGCTGGGAACTGGCCTGCAGGGAACTGGTCTGCAACCCAGGCATGTGCCCTGACTGGGAATTGAACCGTGATTGTCTGGTTCGCAGGCCCACGATCAATCCACTGAGCTACACCAGCCAGGGCTATTTCTCCTAATCTTAAAAACGAAACACTTCTACCCGTTCTTCCTCCAGCCGCTGCCCCATTTCTCTTTCTCTGAGAGTTGTCTATACTTTCATTCTTTCTGAAATACATTCTGATCAGGTTTCTGCCTCCCCGCCCCACAAGACTGTCCTCAGGGTCGCCGGAGACCTGAACCAGCAGTCTTCATCTGACACGACCTGTCAGTTGGTCATTCCTCCTTTCTTAAACTCTTTGTTCACTGGACTTAAAAGATTCCTGTCCCCTAGTCTTCCTCCAACTCCAAGGCCAGACCCTGTCAGTCCCCTTTGCCGGTTCCTTTATACCCTGGCTTCTCTTTTTTTGTCGTTTCCTTTTGTTCTTCTCTTTTTAAAAACTTATTTTATTGTTGTTCAATTACAGTTGTCTGTATTTTCTCCCCACCACTCCCCCCACTCTTTCCAAATTCACCGCCCTCCCTTGCTTCCACCCTCGCCGTTGGTTTTGTCCATGTGTCCTTTATAGTAGTTCCTGAAAATCCTTCTCTCCACTGTCCCCTTCCCCCGGCCCTCTGGCTATTGTTAGATTGTTCTTAATTTCAATGACTCTGGTTATATTTTGGTTGCTTTTTTCTTTTGTTGATTATGTTCCAGTTACAGGTGAGATCACGTGGGTGTGGTTCCTCACCACCTGGCTTATTTCACTCAGCATAATGCTCTCCGGCTCCCCTGGCTTCTCAATGTTGGAGGCCCCAGGGCTCAGTCTGGAGGCCTCATCTCTGCTGCACTCGCTCCTTTGTTGATCTCGTTCTACCTCAGGACTTTAAATGTCCTCCATGCACTGAAGATGCTCAGTTAATGTCTCTAGTCTGGACTGTTCTCCCAGACTCTAGAATGTCCAATTGTCTACCTGAAATCTTGACTTCCAGGTCTAGCAGAAATTTTAAACTTAATATACCCCAAGCTAAACTCCTTATTTTCTCATCTACTCCATCCATACCAATGATGGCAACTTCATCCTCCTACTAAGAGCTGGAATCATCCTTGACCCTTTTTTTAAAGTTTTTTTTCTTTTTTTAGGTTTTATTTATTTATTTTTGAACAGAGGGGAAGGGTGGGAGAAAAGGAGAGAAACATCCTTGTGTGGTTGCCTCTCGCACGCCCCCTACTGGGGACCTGGCCTGCAATGCAGACACGTGCCCTGACTGGGAATAGAACTAGTGACTCTTTGGTTCACAGGCCAGCACTGAATCCACTGAGCCACACCAGGCGGGGCTTGACCTTTTTGTTTCATTCTCACCCTCCACTCCCAAATGCTGTTGGTTCCTCCTTCAGAATATATTTAGAACCAGCCGTTTCTCCTTACCTTCATTGCTGCTGCCTTGGTTCAAGACCCCAGCCCCTGTCACCTGGTTCACTGTGCCTCTCACCTAACTGATTGGGGTTCTACTCTTGCTCCCCTTCAGTCTATTTTCAACACAGCAGGCAGAGTGATTTTGTTAAAACATAAGGGAGATCAGATGACACCTCTGTTCAAAACTCTCCAACATCTCCCATCTTGAGTTAAGAGCCGCACACGTCACTGTACTTTGCCTAACCCTCGTTCTGCTGTGGCCATACTGGCCACCCGCCAGGCCTGTCCCTGACTCAGGGCCAGCTACTCCCTCTGCTGCTGATGCTCTCCCATCGATCCCCACTTGGCTCACGTCTTCGTGCCCTTCAGGTCCTTCTTCAAATGTCACTTGCTCAGTTAGGTCTTCTCTGACCACCCTATTTAAAATGGGAACACCCACCTTCGGCATCGTTCCCCTCCTCGGGTTTAAGTTCATCTACAGCACTTACTACCTTTGAATACACTATACAGTTTGGTTAAGTATTTTACTTATTGTCTTCCTTCCCTGGTAGATGTAAGCTCTGTGAGGGCAGGGATTTCTGTTTCTGGTTTTCTCCCCACTCCTCCACCTCTGTACCTAGTCAGCGTTCAATAAATATTTGTTGAAGAGTTGTGCATTTTTTCTAGGTACCTGAGTTTTAGCAATGAAGGAGGCAGACAGTCTAGGTCTCTGACCTCAAAGGGTTACGTTCTCTTGGCAGTGTTGTGGGGAAGGAATAAACCGGTAAACAAGCAAATGAGATTAGTTCAGATTTGGTAAGTTCAAAAAAAGAACTAAACAGGGGATATGATAAGAAGGCAGCAGAGAAAGGTGGGGACTTTAGAGAGAGCGGTCGAGGAGGGCTAACTCGTCATTGGTGTGTAAAGCCCTGGGGTAGATGGACTTTGTCCACCTCGTGCATAGCTGCAATGGGATTTTCCAGGGTGGGGGTGGAGGCTCTCAATTTGGGATCTGTTGAGTGAGAAATAGGACCTAGGAGACAGAGAAGTGGAGATTAAAAAAAACATCTTTATTAAAGAAATACTTAACTAGTCAATGGCACAGTTGGGCATCCACAGCCTCCCCCACGGAGACAGAGCCTGCCCCAGTTTGCTTGTATCAGCAAGGAGAGCAGACCGGAATTTCCAGGCAAGCAGGTAGGGTATCAGAGCGAAAAGCCAGATGGCACTGAGTCCAACACACTCCATTCCTACTTCCAAATTCACAGGTGGCTCATGCCGCCTGTCCTGGGCAAGAGTGAATTGAGATGGTAGTGTGAAGGTGGAAGTGACGGTCGAGTTCTCTCCACTCCACAGAAACATACGGTATAAGAAGTGTTCCTTCCTCACATGCCGTGGCAGGGTGAAAACTCAGGTTTCCCGCAGAGGGGTGTGTAGTGGACTGATGACTCGGGCTGTTTTCGCTCTGTACCCACCACCATCTTTGCGAGAGGCCATGCTTCGCACAGGATGACCCCACGGGTGGGGCACGATGCTGATTCAGGCCTGTTCCTGCAGGAGGTGGGACTTCTCCAATGGGCAACTTGGACTTCAGGACATCCATTGGCTTGGCCGAACACTTTCTTAGAACTGCTCTGTAGACCCTTTCCACCCAATGCTCCTTCCTCCTTCCCCTCTCCTTTCACTGGTAGCAGATCTGTATCAAACTTGAAGTCTCTCCCCACCCTCTCTTTTAACCTTTGTCCTTCACATGCATTCCCCCAAATAAATCTCCTACATGTCTAATTCTGTCTGAGTGTCTGCTTCTTGGAGGACCCAGACAAACATGCATGTGGTATCCCCAGCACCTAGAAAAGGGCCTGGGATGCAAAGTACTCAATAAATGTTTGTTAAACAAATTGATGCATGAATGAGGAGATGACATTTGAGCTACAGCCTGAAGAATAAGAAGGAACCAGCCATACAAAAAGCTGGGGGAAGAGTCTGTCAGGCAGTGGAGACACTGAGAGCCTCAAGAAGGAAAGAGCTTGTCTCACGCGGAAGAGTCAAGGCCAATGGGTTTGAAGCCCAGGAAAAGGGAAGTGTAGTGTAAGACGAGGCAAGGCAAGCCCAGGTGTCCAAATGCCATGGAATCTTACAGGCCATGATCGTAAGGAGCTTGAGTTTATTCACTGAACAATGACACATCACTGAGGGATTTTGAACAGGCGAATGACATGATCTGATTTATGTTTTAAGAAGGTCATGGTGACTGCTTTCTGAAGAGTACATTGAAAAGGGACTTGTGTAAAACAGGACCAGACAAGAGATGGTGGTTTGGCTTCAAGGGCTGTGGGAGAGTGGAAAAGAACTGAGTAAGTTTATGCTTATTGGGAGCAGAACCTACTATAATGTGCTGATAAACTGCATGAGGGAAGGAGGGGTCAACGTGGATGCCAAGGTTTTGGCCTGGGCAGCGGGATGGCTAGTGATGACATCCGCTCTGGGGGTTGGGGGTCGGGGGCTGATTTGTGGAGGCAGCCCCGACAAATATTACTCAGGCAGTTGGACGCCTCAGTGGAACTCAGGAAAGAGATTTTGGCTAGAGACCAGAAAGTATTCAGCCATGTGATACAAAAAAGAGATTTACTGAAGAAGACACAAGATACAGGAAACACCGTATATAGGACAATGATGCCTCAGCCCCCTTCAAAGTAGGCACCTTGGAACCTCACATAGTTCTCCCAGTCACCATTGTATTTTCTTGACTCTTATTGAGGGTCTGAACTCTCTTCTCTTTCAAAGGTGATTTCAGTTTTGGAAAGAGCCAGATGTTGCAGGGCACCAAATCTGGGCTGTAGGGGGGCTGAGTCACCTGGATAATTTGATGTTTTGCAAAAAAACTCTGCATGAGACATGATGCATGAGCGGACACGTCGTCATGATGAAGGTGCCAATCACCAGTTGCCCATAGCTGTGGCCTTCTGAATCACCCAGTTTTCATGAGGAATGTTCAAGCTTCATGCAAAATCTGATGCAGACTCATTGCTGTACTCGCTCAGTCATTTTGTATAGACGGCCACACAGTGTGCCTGCTCACTCAATGGCATCTACCGACACTGACTAGAACACTGACTAGTACAGTGAAGTCATCGTTGTTCACACAGGAGCATTCCAATCCACTCTTGCTGCCAGGTTATATCCATGTCACTGAAATTGTTCTCATTATATTAACAATGGCTGGCCTTTTCCCGGACAGGCTCTTTAGAGCTATGGAACTAGATAAGAACACCTAGGCAAACAGTACTGACAGAGGACAGGACTCAGCACTGATCCCCGCAGCTCTACAATATTTAGAGGGCAGTGGAAGAGGCAGCAAATGAACCCAAGAAAGAGCTTCCAGTGAGTCAAGAGGAAAACCGGAAGAGTGTGGCCTGATGGAAGGCAATACAGGGGGAAGCGTTTCACAAGCGCTCAACTGTACCGGATGCTGCTGAGGAGTCCCATAAACTCTGGACCCAGAAATGGAAGTGGTCTTGGCCAAATAGAGGTTGTTGGTGAGCTTGACAAGAGGGTTTTCTCAAAATGGTACAGACAGAGACTAGACTAGATTGAGGAGTAAGGGAGGGAGTGGGAATATCATACAAAGCCAGCTCTTGTGAGTGTTTTGCTGTCAAGGGAATGAAAGGAGGCACAGCCCTTAGGAAATGGAGGATCAAGGTAGAAGAATCTTAAAAGTTAGAATCCTTAGAGCAGTGCGTGTCCAGTGGGGAGGAAGAAAAAAATGATGCGGAAAAAGGACATAAATCCTGAACCAAAGCCCTTAAGAAGGCGGCAGGGGAAGGAATCCAGAACCCCGAGGGTTGGCCTTTGAGGGCAGTAAAGAAAACAGAATATCCTGGCTGGTGTAGCTCAGTGGATTGAGCACGGGCCTGCGAACCAGACAATCGCGGTTCAATTCCCAGTCAGGGCACATGCCAGGGTTGCAGGCAGGTTCCCTGCAGGCCAGATCCCAGCAGGGGACGCACGAAAGGCAACCATACATTGATGTTTCTCTCCCTCTCTCCTTCCCTTCCCCTCTAAAGATAAATAAATAAAATCTTAAAAAAAAGAAAAAAGAAAACAGAATATACTTACAGATGTAGATGGCTTTGTAGATCCAGAGGGAGATAATCAGGAAGCTGGGTAGATCTTGGTTTGCCGATGATCGCCAGGAAGATCCATTTTTTCCCAGTGAACTCTCTATGTTCTGGCCCTTGAATCCAAGCTATGGTAAAGGATGATAGGTTGTAGAATCTACCTCTGCTAACATCTTTTCATAGACTAGGAGACTAATTTTATTATTATTTTTTCTCTGCACTTGTCGGGAAGTTTTGCAATCCCAGGTTTGAACAAATCAGTTCACGTCAACATCACTAGGCTCTGCCGTCAGGGCCGGCCACTGCTCTGTAGCAGTGGGGACAAGGCGCCCTGAGCAAGGGGGAAATGCACACCCCTGCCTACACACAGCTCTGATTCTTTGCCATTCTGGAGTATTTTTTATCTTCAAGTAAAAAAAAAAAAAAAAATATATATATATATATATATATATATATATATATATATATATATATATGGCATACACTTCTTCCCCCTTTGTACAACAACAAAATCTGCGCAACAGTACTTTTATTTTTAGTCCCATGTTTCAGCCTGTTCTATGGTCTCCTCCTTTACCTGTTACTAGTATTGAAAAGTAGTTTTGTCTACTGCTAGGTAATTCTAAGAACTAATTTGTCTTAGGCCCTGATGCTCAGTAGTTCCTAAGGAAGGGCAGTTTATTTTGCAGGGTCCAAAGTGGGTCATGTCGTGTCCAAATGGAAGAAACTGAGCAAAAACAATGAAAATATGGGCTGTCATGAACTCCCCTCGGACACCGTTATTTATGCTCCAGTGGGTAAGCTTCCATTAAGGAAAGTGGTAGAAACTCTAGCACTTAGGTTAAAACACATCTGTAAAAGGCACTAAAAATGTATTTAAACGATTCCCTGTAAAATACCCTGGGAAGTATATATATATGACCAAGGAGACCTGATCTCTAATTTTTCTGATTCTAAAAAATTACCTTATATTTGCAAAAAAGAGTACTTGAGCCCTGGCTGGTGTAGCTCAGTGGATTGAGCGTGGACCTGCAAACCAAAGGACCACGGTTCGATTCCCAGTCAGGACACATGCCTGGGTTGCAGGCCAGTTCCCAGCAGGGGACGCACAAGAGGCAACCACACATTGATATTTCTCTCCCTCTCTCCTTCCCTTGCCCTCAGAAGATAAATAAATAAAATCTTTAAAAAAAAGAGTACTTTAGAGTTGAAGAAAAAGGGAGTGGACTTCCCATGTGAATAGTAAAAACATCCATGCATTTCTTAGCCTTAAAATGGGGAGACAGCTTTAAAAATCAACTCTGTCCAAAAATCCAAATGTCATAAACCATAAAAGTTTAAAGCTAGATAGGGCATGGACTTAATGGTGAACAAGAGACTGTGATCTAATCTGCACAGTATCACTACTCAGGAAATAAATATACAACCAGGACTTCGGCTTACATTTGTCTGAACACCCACTGTGTGCTTCATCCTGTGTCCTGTAAGTAATACCTAGACAGACATTTGTGTGATCGGTGAAGAATTTGGGAGAAGATTCCTAATCATTTTCCTATTTGACTTGGGGCAGGCTATTTAACTTTAATAGTTTCACTTTCTCCAACCATAAAATGAAAAGGCAATCTCTTAAAATATTTGAATGTTGTTATGGACTGAACTGAATTTTTGTGCCCACGCCAGCAAATTCATTTGTTGAAACCTGTTGCCCTCCCCGCAATGTGATGGTATTACTTTGGGAAGGTAACTAGGAGCAGATAAGGTCACAGGGTGCTCACGAATGAGATTAGTGCTCTTATTAGAGGTCCAGACAGCTCACTTTCAATCTCTGCTCTCAGTCACAAAGAGAAGTCAGCGGTTTGCGTCCTGGAACATGGCCCTCACCAGACCAGCCCATGCTGGCACTCTTGACCTTGGACTTCAAGCCTCCAAAACCGAGAAATAAATTTTTGTTGTTTTTAGACTACCAAGTCTATGGTATTCTGTTATAGCAACCCAAACTGACTAAGATAAATATTAAATGATTGAAGATGCCTTGTGCTAGTGAATATATTATATCAAAAGCACAAACGACAAAAGAAAAAGTAAATAGACCTACATCAAAATAAAAAATTTTGTGCTGCCGATGGTCATTAAGAACATGAAATGACATCCCACAGAATGGGAAAAAATAATTGCAGATTATATATCTGATAAGAGACCGGTATCCAGAATATATAAAGAACTCTTACAACTCACCCAGAAAAATACAGTAACTAAAAAAATGAACAAAGGACTTTAACAGATATTTGTCCAAAGAAGGTGTTCAAGTGGCTAACAAACACATGAAAAGATGCTCACCATCAGTAGACCTTCAAGAAATGCAAAAACAAAACCACAATGAGATACCACTTCACATATATTAGTGTGGCTATAATTAAAAAAGACAGATGATGACAAGTGCTGGTGAGGACATACAGCAATTGCTGGTGGGAATGTAAAATGATCAACTGCTTTGGAAAAGTCTGTCAAGTTGCTCAAAAAGTTAAACATATAACCCAGCAATTCCACTCTTAGGTATCTGCCCAAGAGAAATGAAACCCTATGTCCACACAAAACTTGCACAAGAATGTTTAGAGCAGCATTATTCATAATAGCCAAAAGGTGGAAACACCCCAAATATCCATTAACTAGTGAATAAACAAAATGTGGTCTAGCCATACAATGGGATACTGTCTGGCATTAAGGAAATGCAGTAGTGACATGTGCTACAGTATGGATGAACCTTGAAAACACATGCTAAGTGAAAGCAGTTAAATACAAAAGGCCGCATTTTATAGGATTCCGCTGATACAAAACATTCAGAAAAGGCAAACTCATAGAGACAGAAAGTAGATTGGTGGTTGTCCAGAGCTGGGTGGAAAGCGTGGGGAGTGATGGTTAATAGGTATGCAGTGTCTTTTTGGGCGATGAAGATGTTCTGGAATAAGTGATGACAGTCGAACAGCTCTCTGCAAATGCACTCACCACTGTACACTTTAAATGGCTGAATTGTGTGGTATGTGAGTTATATGACAGTAGTGATGTTTGAAAAAAGAAGTGAACGTATTAACACCAATGTCACCAGGACTCCAAATTCTGGCTTACACAGAATTCCTTTCCTGGAGAGCAGATAATATGCATTGCCAGCAGTGGTCTAATTTTACTCACAAATTCCTTACATATCTAGCTGTCAGGTTACTATTTTAAGCAAGGATCCAGAAAAAAAATCTCTTAATTCTGGAACGCAGTCTTTAAGATTATCGTTTAGTAAACCATCCAATACAGTGTATTCTTCATTATGGGGCAAAATCAGAAATTACATGATGCTGATGACTTTTCAATTCAGATCTGTATATTATAAAATGTTTCAAAGAATAGGTTGGTGGTTGCCAGCGGAGGGTGGGGTGGGGGTGGGGCGAAATGGGTGAAGGGGGTCAAAGGTACAAACCTCCAGTTGTAAATCTTGGGATGTAACGTGCAGCGCAGGGACTAGAGTTAGCAATACTAAAATGCGTATTTGAAAGTTGCTAAGAGGGTAAGTCTTAGAAGCTGTCTCCCCAAGGAAAAAATTGTAACTACTGATGTGTGGTAATGAATGTTAACTAAACTTATTGTGGTAATCACTTCACAACATATAGATATATATCAAATCACTATGTTGTACTCCTAAAATATAAGTCAATTATATCCCAAATTTTAAAAATTTGTATTCTTGCCTGAGGATGGTTTCTTTCCATCGACTCCAAGACTCCAAAAGCCTTCCTTGTGTATGTGAATCCACCTTAAAGTGTTTTGGGTGTCTCTCACTTATGCTTTCATGTTTTACCATCAGTTTGGACACACACTTGAAAAGAAACCAAATCAGAAACTCTCTGTCCAAAGTAATATGAAATGAAGTTCTACTTGTGTTAGAGTTCTCTTCCCAATGGGCTTTCTTTGCAGAGGAAGAGAAAGGCGTTTTCAGAACGTGAGCGGTCCGTGTGTTAGAGAACACTGGCCCCACAAAAGGAGGCGTTCTCCGTTTTCTCTCAACTTCTTTTCCGCGGCATCGTGGACACTCGAGGTGTTTGGGAGCCACTAAAAAGCAAGCGCCTGGGAACAACGGAGGCGCTAGGGGGCCGGGTCGCGGGCAGGAGCCACTCCTGGCCGATCCTCCCAAAGTCGCTACAGGCGCAGCGCCTCGCGGCCTCCGCCCTCGCCTGCCAGCGCGGCCCTCGCGGCAGCCCACCTGGATCTAGTCACCCCCCGCCGTCACCATGGCACCGCGCCGCCCCGCGCCCAGCCTGCTCTCTTGCCTGCTCACAGCCCACTCGCCCCTCCCCCCGCCCCGCGCTCCCGCTGGGAAGGGGGTGGTGCGGAGGCTGGAGGAGACGCAAGCGTGAAGAAATCGGCGGTGCGAAGCCCGCGGCTTATTGGCTGCCTGGCCTTGGGACAGAAGCCCCGCCCCTCTGGCGGGGATCACGTGATCCCTTTCAAAGATGGCCGCCCTGTTGTTTTGATGAATAATACTTGCTGGGGCGAGGGGATTAGAGTAGGGGTGGAGGGGTAGGAGGATTTACTCTTTCTGCTGGAGCATCGCGAGCCTAGTCCTCCTCCTCCCCCCTGCCCAGGCTCCGGCGTGGAGGCGGGGCGTGGCCGGCCTGCTTTGGGAGGGGAGGGGCTTGCCCCTTCTGTGCTGGGCTCTCTGCCTGGGCGGCTGTGGGGTCGCCCTACCTCGGGGCGTCCACTCTGCAGTTGAACAGTTCCCGCCGTGGATAAAGGGTAGGAAGGAGAGCAGGATCTGCTGGAGGAAGCGCAGCTGCCGCGCCGCCACCACTACGAAGGCACGCCTGGCTTGGGGCACGAGGCGAGCTGGAGCTGCAGCTTAGTCTGGGTAACCTGGGAGGCAGAGGGTAGTCAGTGGCGCCTTAAGATAACCCTGTAGCAGCAGCAGTGGCGGCCAAAGGAAGCTGTTCAGGGTACCAGCAGCTGTAGGAATCCCCAGGGGCGATTGGAGTGACTGACGCCAAGGCAGTTCAGTGCCTCGTCTTATTTTTTAACCTCTGACTATGCAATTCTGAAACCTCCCCCATTCGGGGGACCAGACAGCCCTACAGACACCGTCCACTCTTCTCCCGCCCTGGTCTCAAGAACAGAAGGATCTCTCCCTAACGCCTTTCACCATTAAGAGGAAAGCGATGGAGGAGCTGAGCGCTGATGAGGTGAGGAGGCTGGGGGACACCTTTGGAGATTACTTGGCAACTCTTCGGCGCTTTGGACAGGAAGGGTATTGCGCCAGTGGAGAGTGGTCCGTCGTTGGGCTTGGCGGGGGAGATGACGTTTTCCAGGAATAAAACGAGTCCCTGAGAGGGTCTTTGGTTGTATTCGCCTTTATTCCTTGCCTTTTTTCATCACTCTCAACTCCATTTGCTTCTTTTCGAGTCTTCTTTTAGGGTCTGAAGAAGAGAGCATATCGAGCCGTTCATTTTTTTTTTCAGGGTATTTAAGAACGAAGGGCTAGATTTACATCAAGTTGGGAGTGTGTGTGCGCGCTCGCGTCTTACTGCAGAGATTTAAAGAATAATTTTGGGTGAAATCAGAATGTATGAGTAGTGTTTGAAAGCCCAAGAATGTGTTTTTTAAGAGTAGTGTTTGAAAACTCCAGTACGTGTGGCTGTGTCATTGTGTAAGTTGATTAAACATACGTTTGTCTTTGGGGGTGGCCTACAGACAGATACTTTGATATTTAATAAAATATGTATCTTCTCAATAGCCTAGTGAATTCCAGTTAAATTCTAATCATTTAACAGTCCACCATTGACTTCTGGCATACTCCTCTTTAATTCAGCTTTTTTCTAGTTTTTGTCCCTTTCAAACTTGCGTTTTGCTGTAGCAGACACAGAACAACAAGCAAATGGAAGCAAATGGCTTTGTAAACTGCCCTGGTTGTGTTTCTGAAGGGGATCTTAGCGCTTTCTTGATGTTTTGCAGGTTATTTAATAAGATTGTCAAAAAAAACACACAAACCATTGGCACTTAGGGTACAGGGAATTTTTTGCGGTTCTACTGACTTCTCCCTTCCTTTTTACAAATTGGGAGCTTCCCTCTTAGGACCCCTGCTGGCCTCACTCTCTTCAGCCTCCCTCCTCATTTCTTCCACTGGCCAGTATAATACTTGCCTACAGTATTGTGGAAGTAGTCACCCATCAGTTTGGTTGTCCTATAAAACTCTCATGCTTCAGTTCTAACTAGAGAGTAGTCAGTATGTTTACTTTGGGACTAAAATTTCCCGGGGATGGGGCATGCAAGTGGCGGGTTAAGGGTCAGGTGGGAAAGGAAGCAGATTATTTTATTGGTTGTGATACTTGGGTGTTTGGAAAGCCAGGATTGCCCGTTCTGTGTTACTGACTTTGTTCTCTCAAATACATCAGGAATGGGATCTTAAATTAGAATAATATTGAACAGTCTCTTTTATTCAGGTAGGAGCCATCTAAGTAACCCTTAGATGCACTTTGTTTTATGTAGTTTTTAAAAGTGTCTGCCTCCCCCCTTTTTCTTTACTATTAATTCTGCTAGTAATTTCTTTTAAGGCAAAAAGAGTTTATATTTTTTAGTAGTCCTTTACTTTTCTTTCCCCCCTTGACGCTCTCTAAATTGTCCCTGGTTTAGAAGTTTTTACATGCTTGAGTGTTCACCAAGAAATTATTTTCATCCAGGAAAGCATACAGACCAGTTACAGATACTGTGCATTTGAACAGTGGCTCTTCCCTTCATCCAGCCCTTGAGAAAGGTCTGACTTTTTTGTGACCATATAAGGACAAATGTAATCGTCTTGGAGGAGATAGAAAAACATTTTTCAAGGTCAACAGAATATCAAAAAACGTTAAATTTTAATTCACCACTAGAAGGTCAATATAAAATTTTGCTCAACAAATTAGTTGGCTTGAACACAAAGGGATAGTTCAATAGCTGTTCATTTTACTCTCAGCAACTTAGAACAATTTTTTTTTTTTGCAAAAACTCCTTAAGATATTTTTTCTTTCCAATCCATTTTCTTTAATTCTGGGATTAGGTGAGCAGTTCTCAACAGGGATATTTCCAAAGCTGTTGCCTTTGTATTACTACTCAGTGGAAACTTTTTTCACAGGTATGGTAGGTGACATTCATTTGGTTAGAAAATAATACACTTAATGTTACTAAAAATTCAGACATACATCATAGGGCGAAAACAGGCAAACAGTGGTCTTTCAGTAGGAAATTAGGTAAGGCAGAGTTTCACATTTTAATAAAATGAAAATGTATGAGACTATAGTCTATGAAAAATAGAGGCTGGTACAACCAGTCTAGTGGCTCTAGGAGATTTTACATTCAGGTCCTTTTTGGTTTCTCTCATAGATCACCTTGAGTTCTTATATTCTTCTTTCTTTTTTTTTTTTTTTTTTTTTTGCCCCCAGTTTTTTTTGTTTATTTGTTTCTTTGCTTTTTAAAAAAAGTTGTTCAAGTACTGTTGTCTCCATTTCCCCCCAGCATTCTCCCCTACCCCCCCATTCCAACCTCCCACCCTTGGTTCTACCCGCTGTGGCTTTGTCCATGGGTCCTTCATACATGTTCCTTGAGTTCTTATGCTTTTCTTTGGTGCTTTCCGAGTACTTTGTTAACTTCATTGCTGTTTGTTATGTGGGTAGCCCATTGCAGGGAGTTCATGGCTCTCCAGGGCAGGTCCATGACTAAGTTCATTCTCTTCACGAACCTACATTCCACGGCATCATTATTTACATTATCTTCATCTGTGCCCTGCTGTGTGTTGTTTTCCATGTAATGATGCTGTCCGTGAGTAGGGCAGGTATTTTAAAATTGGTTTGCAACTGTAGTGATGAGATTGCATTGGAATGATTTGCTTTTTTTTCCCCCTCTTTCTTTTTTTTGCTAAATCTTTATGACCTAGTTTATCTTCAAGATGGCTGGCTGGGATTTAGGGTGTGGTCAAGGTTTTAGAAGAGTGTTAAGCCTTCCTTCTTAAAGGAAGAATAGTGACCTTAGACTTTTTAGTCGGATTCCTTAAGTGTGAAGGGACTGGTCTTATTAACAGCTTTAGAAGCCAGCTCTTTGTGCCAGTCACTTCACAGCCATTGTCTCACTTGGTAAAACAGAGCCACCAAGGAGGACCTTCACTTTCCCTTATTTTATAGGTGAGGCAACTGACATTTGGGTTAAGTACTTTGTCCATAGTGACCTGGCTGAGAAGCAATAGAGTTGGAATTCAAACCCAGCGAACCGAATCTAGGATCTCTTGTACCACTTTTTGCGGCTTAACAGCTGGCAATAGATTCATGCCAGCTTCTATATAAATACCCTACTAACATGCATGCTTGATCGCCATAGTTTTCTATAGAAGTGTTGTTTTTCATGAATGCATTCATGACATGATCCAACTCACAGTCTTTTTTTGGTAGTGACTCTCGCCCCTCCAGAATTATTCACCCAACAAACAATTTTTAAAAAGTTGCTGTATATTCCCAGCAATGTGTTAGGTAGGTTAAGAGAAAGACAGTCCTTTTTTCATAAGGAAATTTTAATTTAATGGGTTGGGGGGGAGGATGTACGTATAGAGAAAGATAGGAGTCCTTCGATAACAGTGCAGGGTGCTTTGGAGGTGTGCACAAGACATTTAAAAAAAAGAAGAAGGGACCACATCTTAGTGGAGACTTAGAAGAAAAAGATGATGTTTATGCTGAGCAGTAGTTGCCAGGGGATGGCTCTTGGAACTGGCTGTGACACTGGGGAGCTCAAGAAGGAGCTAGAAGTAGTGGGACCCGAGACAGGATTCTGCCTGTGGGAGCCAGGTCTTGGTGGGTTTTCAGAAAGGCCTAAGAGTTTGAACTTTCTCAGTAAGACTGTGGGAAGCCTTTGAAGGGCCCTACGGGATCCAGAAGGTGGTTGACAAGGGTGTACAAGGTGGATCAGGGAGAAGGCAGCTGCAGGCCGGGAGGCCCGGCAGGAGGCTCCAGGGAGTGGAGTGGAGGTGGGCGAACGTCAGAACCATCCAGGGTCCAAGTTAACCCACTTCTAATGACCAGTTTGATGTGAAGGAGGTGGGGACAGGGAAGGAGTAGAGGAAAAATGAGTCCGTGGTTTCTGGCCTGGGAGAAGGATGGACTGGGGGAAGAGTCGGGAATTCTAGACAAGGAGTGGATTTTGGAGAACTCAGATGACTGTTTGGACCATTGAAAAATGAGCCAACATGCAGAGCCCACCCCTGGCCTTCCTAGGCCAACATCTTCGTCTTTTTGATCTTTCCTTCCTCCCTCGCTTCCTTGCTTAGATTTCATTTATTTATTTTTAGAGAGAGGGAAAGGGAGGGAGAGAGTGAGAGAAACATCGAGTGCAAGAGATACATCCATCGGTTGCCTCTTGCACACACCCTGACTGGGGACTTGGTCCACAAGCCAGGCATGTACCCTGACTGGGAATCAAACCAGCGCGACCTTTTGGTTCGCAGGCTGATGCTCAATCCACTGAGCTGCACCAGCCAGGGCTTTTTGACCTTTCTTTGTGACAGGCCTCAGAACCTAAGCTCACTTTTTCTCGGTAGATAGTTGCTACCACCACTTTGTAACCAGGATTCTTCTTCAAGCCTGGTAGGAATTTAGCTTCCCGGGCCCCTGTGTACTCCTTTTGTTCATTTTAGCCAGTGGAGAATAGTAATGATATCAGCTGATGTTTATTAAGCTCTTTTTTTAAAAGATTTTTATTTATTTATGTTTAGGGGGGAGGGAAGGAAAGAGGGAGAGAAATATCAATGTATGGTTGCCTCTCATGTGTCCCCTGCTGGGAACTGGCCTGCAACCCAGGCATGTGCCCTGACTAGGAATCGAACCGCGATCCTTTGGTTCGCAGGCCCGCGCTCAATCCACTGAGCTACACCAGTCAGGGCTTATTGATCTCTTAATATTTATTTGCTAAGCACTTATCTTGCACAGCAAGGTTGGCATTATTATCCACATTTTACAGATAAGAAAACTGAGGCTAAAAGAAGTTAAATCCAGTAATTTGCTGAAAGGGGCATGCTGGTGAGCAGTAGAACCTGGAGCTAATGCGAGACCGGTTCCAAAGTTCTTAATCCCTTCTCTAAACTACCTCCAAAATAGAAATAATATGAGCAAATTGTACTGTTTGCTGCATTTTTTACAATCATCGCCTGAGGATGTGTTTATCGGTTTCAGAGAGAGAGAGAGGAAGGGAGAGAGGGAGATAGAAACATCAATGTGAGAGAGAAACATTGGTCAGTTGCCTCCTGTACACAGCCCGACTGGGGATCGAACCCGCAACCTAGGTATGTGCCCCGACCAGGAATCACACCTGCAACCTTTTGGTGTATGGGACAATGCTCCAACCAACTGAGGCACCAGGCCAGGGCTACAGCAATTTTTTGTTCTTTGGAGATGGGAAGTAGAAGCCCTGGTTATTGCTAAGAGTGGAGTTCAGAAAGCCCTCTGCTCTCTCAGGGGAAGAAGACAGACTTCTGACCCGGGCCCGCGGGTCTTCAGGCCTTTGTCCGGCGCAGAGTGTAGTTTTTCACAAGGTTCTCACGGTGCACAGGGTGGGGTATCGCCTGTGAGCGGCCTGCTCAGGGACGTCGACTGCTTGCTTGCTGCGCTGCAGACATCAGCTGACCCCCGCTTGCACGGGGCTTCGCCCCAGTCGGAGGAGACGGGATAGACAGACATAGGCTGTACACCTGAGATGCCACTTGGTGACAAGGGCTGTAAAGAAGAGTAAAGTGGGCCAGAGGGATGGAGAGCAGTGGGGTGTGTGGAGTACATGCAGTTTTAGGAGGTGGCTTTTGAATAGAAATTTGAAGACGACACAGAGCCATCTGGGAGAAAAGTGTTCCCAGGTACAAGGAGCAGCGAGAGCCAGGGGTGTGTCCTTGATCGGCTCCAGGAACAGTGAGGCGGCAGAGTGTGGCTAGAGCCTGCGGAGCCAAGGCACAGTGGCAGCAGATGGAGTCACTCGTTTGTTGTTGGTATTTTAGCAAAAATATACTGAGTTCTTAAAACTGGGTGTCATTCAATTCTGAAACATCTCCCCTATTTTTTAATCACATTTCAACATCTTTAAAATTGGGATGCTTCTTAGAATGGTGTAATCACCCATGGCCAGGTGGCATTTGTGACACAGTTGTCACTTCCTGTTTATGTGCTAACCTGGTTATACCTGTTCACATTATGGCCCCTTCAGCTGAGTGGTATGTATGTTTAATTTAGTTGCCATTCTGAATGCTTTCAAACAAATTATGCTTCGATCAGCCACAAAAGCAAATGTTACTCTGTATACAGAGAGGGATGGATAGAGCAGTGGGGCATCAATTCGATGTGAGTGAAGACGATGCTCCTTCTTGGAGGAATGACTGCCATTTCGCATTTTATTGCCGAGCGACAACCAAGTTCATTAGGGAGCGAGCGTTGGACAGGCAGAACTCCATGAGTCTGTGAAGCTGTGTCACATTTTGAAATTAAACATACAGTTAGAAGGATTGCCTTTCATACCCTCACGATCCAGGTGAAGGTCATAGACACTCCACATTCCTCAGAAAGAAATTTCAGAGCAGCGAGAGACTGGTGTGCTGATGGCTGCTCTGTTTCGGTCTGTTGTTAAGATGTTCTGTTGTGGTTTAATGGGCAGAATGTTTCCTTGGTGGTGCAGAAAGGAATGGGGCAGCTTGCGATCAGTGACATGTCACATTCGCTGAAATAGAATGTATGCCCCGCACTGCTCTGGACCACGAGGATGTAACAGTGAGCACACAGGCGGAAGTCCCTGCTTTCGTGGGGCTTACATTCTGATTTGTGTTTTAAAAGAATCCTGGTTACTGTGAGAAGAATAAATAAAGGGGGCAGGAGCAAAAACAGAGAGAAAGCTTAGGAGGCCGCTACAGGAGCAGGGTCTGTGATGGAGAAGGGGAGGAAGGGTCAGAGAGTGGATGGCCAGGTGTTTTGTTTAGAGCCAGTGGGATTGGGGGATGGGGTGGATACCGGGTGTGAAGGACCGACGAGCGTGGCCACATGATGTCGTTGGGTGGACCAGTGCAACAGAGAGACGTGAAGTGGCAGCTGCCTGAACTAGATAGATGTCGATTTCTTTCTAAATAGAAGTCTTGGTAGGAGGCTGGGGCTGCCGTGGCAACACTGTGCTCATCAGGGACCCAGGCGCCTTGTGTCTGGGTGTCCCGACTTTCCTGACACATGGCTTCCGTCTTCAGGACCGCACTGAAACCAGAGGGAGGAGAGGAGAAAGGAAGGAGAAGTCATGCTCCTTCTCTAAGTTTGATGGCACAGTCGGGAGTCCCACGGATCACTTCCACTCACCTCCCACTGGCCAGACCTAAGTCACATGGCCACGGCTACTTGCCAGGAAGCTAAGAAATACAGTTTTTCCTGGGTAGCCATATGCTCTGCGAAAAGTTCCCTTATGTTTGAAGGGGAGAACAGTCTAGGCCTTTCTAAAATCTTCCCAAATGTGAAACACACCCTTCACCTTCCCAAAAGGAGCAGCCCTTGGTCAACTGCAGAGTCTAGGATCTCTGGGCGATACACAGGGGTGAGTGAGAAAGGTTTACAGTTATAATACAAACAAGGAATACAGTCATTAATATTAATACAAGAATAAGCTCCGTGTTTCAGGTACTGGCAACTGTAACCCTTCTTTTGCCCTCCCTGTACAGTCTGCAAACCTTTGGGTTAAAATACAGGTTGTCTGCTTCCTCCCCAGCATGCACTGTGGTGGCGCTGGAAGTAAAAACCCCCACTTGGAAAAGGGAAGAGTGGGTGTAGGGACCCCTCACTGGTCCACAGCCCTTGTCAGCTCTTGTCAGACTGCATCGTGGGGCTCCCTGGCCCGGCAGGGGTGGGAGTTCCTGACTCAGCCTGCTTAGCAGCCCCGGGTCTGCTCTCTAGAAGGGGCTCCCTTGTCCCTCACCTGCTCTGGTAGTTTTTCAGTGTCTGTTAGTTTTTCAGTGTCTGTTTTCCTCTGGGGCCACATCATGGGAAAATATCCCCTTCCTGAGCTGAACAGTTTCTCTAGCTTGTTTCTTGCTGGATACTGGGAAGGAGTTGGCTTTTTAACCCTACTTAGCCCCAAATTACTAAGCTCTGAGTAAACTTAGAGCGGAGACTGTGGACCTGCCTGAGGCACGTCTATATTCCCTTTTATCTCTGCACGCCATCGGCAAGCTGTAGCTTGAGTCTGCCTCAGTCTTGTGGGACTTTCTGCTTTAAAGAGGCAAGAAGACAGTAAGCACCCAAATTCTGAACTGTTCGACCAGTTCCCCTAGAATTACAGGTGTGTTGGCATGCAGGCTGTTTCCTGAGGTGTCGCTTGTGGCCTAACAAGGATCACATCCTATGATATCTGGGCCCGTGCTGATCCCTCTGCCATTGCCACATATAAATTCTATTAAGGTCTATGACTTCCAGTTTCCAGATTCCATATGCCTGTCAGGATATTGGTTTGGCTGCTGCAGCAGAGAGGACCAGCACAATAATGGTTTTAACAAGATAGAAGCTTACCTTTTTTCTTCATTTAAATCATTTTTTATTTTTCAGTTACAGTCGACATACAATATTATATTAGTTTCAGGTGTACACCCCAGTAATTAGATGTTACATAGCTTGCTAAGTGATCATCCCAATAAATCTCGAATCCATCTGACACCGTACATAGTTATTGTAGTATTATTGGCTGTGTTCCCCAGGACTGATCTGTAACAACCAATTTGTACTTCTCGATCCCTTCACCTTTCTCACCCATCCCCCAACCCCTTTCTATCTGGCAACTGTCAGGATGCTCTCTGTATCTCTGAGTCTATTTCTGTTCTGCTTGTTTGTTTATTTTGGTTTTTAGATTCTGTTGTTGATTGATATGTGTTGCCACTTTATTGTTCATATCTTTGATCTTTTATTTATCTTCTTAGTGAAGAACCTTTAACATTTCATGTAATACTGGTTTAGCTTTTTCTTGTCTGGGAAGCCCTTATATGTCCTTTGAGCCTAAATGGTAGCTTTGCTGTGTAGAGTCATCTTGGCTGTAGGTCCTCGCTTTTCATCACTTTGACTATTTCTTGCCAGTCCCTTCTGGCCTGCAAAGTTTCTGTTGAGGAGTCAACCGAAAGTCTTACAGGAACTCCCTTGTAGGTAACGAACTGCATTTCTCTTGCTACTTTTCAGATTCTCTTTATCTTTAACCTTTTGCATTTTAATTATGCTGTGTCTTGGCCTATTTCAGTTCATCTTGTTTGGGACTCTCTGTGCTTCCTTGACTTGTATGTCTGTTTCCTTCACCAAGTTAGGGAAGTTTCCTGTCATTATTTTTTCTTTTTAGATTTTATTTATTTACTTTTAGAGAGTGCGGACAGGGGAGGAAGAGAGGGAGAGAAACATCAATGTGTGGTTGCTTCTTGCACACCCCATACTTGGGGCCTGGCCTGCAACCCAGGCATGTGCCCCGACTGGGAATTGAACCGGCAACCCTTTGGTTTGCAGCCCACACTCAATCCACTGAGCTACATCAGCCAGGGCTATTTTTTCAAATAGGTTTTCAATTTCTTGCTCTCTCTCTTCTCCTTCTGGCACCTTCCTAATGTGAATATTGGTATGCTTGAAGTTGCCTCAGACGTTTCTTAACACTAGCCTCATTTTTGGGGGGATTCTCTTTTGTTTCTGCTGTTCTGATTGGATGTTTTTTGCTGCCTTATATTCCAATTTGCTGATTTCATTCTCAGCTTCATCCACTCTACTGTTGATTTTCTGTAAATTATTTTTTATTTCATTTAGTGTATTCTTTATTTCTGAATGGTTCTTTTTTATGCTCCCCTTGTCCTTTTTTTAAAAAAGATTTCATTTATTTATTTTTAGAGAGAGGAAGAGAAGGAGAAAGGGAAACATCAGTGTATGGTTACCTCTCGTGTGCCCCCAGCTGGGCACCCGACCCGCAACCCAGGCCTGTGTCCTGACCGGGAATCAAACCGGTGACCCTTTGGTTCGCAGGCCTGCTCAGTCCACTGAGCCACACCAGCCAGGGCTCCTTGTCCTTGTGTATGCCATTGAAGTTCTCACTAAGTTTCTTCTCGGTAAAAATTCAGATGGGTGTTGAGAGTTGGTTTAGTGGTTCTGTGATTACTAGGGAGCCAGACTCGTTCTGTTTTGTGCTCCATCGTCCTCAGTCGAGGCGTCAGGGTTGTGTCCGAGATGTCTGCTCCAGCCGCCACAAGCGCAGGTGCATTCTAGTCATCAGGAAGAGGGCAAAGGGGAAGGGGAGGGCATGTTCCCGTCCCTTAAGGACTTCAGCAGAAAGTGTCACACATCACTGCTTACATCTCCTTGGCCAGAACTTAGTCACATGGCCATGACCAAGTGCAGGGGTGGCTTAATGTATATTAGGAGGCAACTGGCTGTTCTTACCTCAGTGATACCAAGAGCTTTAGCTTGAGCAGCTTGAAAAATAATGTCATGTTTTGAGACGGGGAAAATTGAAAGACAAGGTTTGGAGGGAGAAATGACCTGTTTTGATCATACGGTGATTTTATTGCTTGTTATTTACCCACATGAAGATGTCAAGTAGGCTGTTGGGTATACGTTGGGTTTGCAGTTCAAGAAGGACATCTGAGCCCCCAGCTGCTGGAGCACTTAGAAGAAAAGATTTCTGGAAAGGCCTAGAAAAGGAGACTGATGAGGGACAGCCGCTGAGGTGGGAGGAGGGTCAAGAGAGCATGGAGTCTTGGCATCCAGGAGAAGAAGAAAAAGTGTTTTATGATGAAGGGGAGTGTTCAGTTCTGTTGAGTTTCAGTAAAGTAAGTTAGAGAAGGATCAGGCTTAACAATGGGATTTGGCAACCTGGAGGTCACTTGACAAGTTCAGTTTCATTGCTATCGAGAATAGGTTCAAGAGAGAATGGGAGGAGAGAGTGGGTAGCTCAGGACTGAGGCGCAGGCTCCAGGGACATACTGGGGAGCCACCCGAGGATGGCGGCTGGAGCCATCTGATAGGGGCTGCAGGGTGGAGGGGAATAAAGGGGAGAAAAATAGGACAACTGTAATAGCATGGTCCATAAAATATACATTAAAAAATGAAATACCTGGGAATAAACACAAGGAAAAAAAACTAAATAAGTAAACATACTGCTGAGTGGTAAATATATGTGTATATGTGGTAAAAGATCTGAATATTATGAATTCTGTTTGTTGAATTTCAGTAACTATATGTAGGCTGCTTGTCTCCGCTGGTATTGAGGGTTACACGCGAGGGGATGCCATGTTGAATCGAGTAAGACCCGGTCCTTGCCTTCAGCCGGCTCGTACTCCATCAGGGAGACGGAACATGGTGAGAGTTCAGGTGCTAACGCAGGTGTTTAAGTGAAGGGGGCGCAGTTGGTGGGGCAGCCAATTCTGACTGGGGAAATCTGGGGAAGGTTCTGGGAGCATTTGATTGGTCCTTGAAGCTGATCAGGATCTTGACATTGGAAAAAATCTGTGGTGAAGGTGAGAGTTTCAATTATTTCTTCATCTGGGTGAACTGTATGACAAATATTCCTTAGAAGTGATGGTAAAAATATTAGAACCATTGGGGGAAATCGGAGGTGGTGGAAAACCTCCGGTATTGGTGGGTACTTGCTAGCAGATCTGAAAGGTTTTGTGATGATCAGGGTCAGCCAAATGTGTGACCACAGGTCTCCTGAACTTCTGTGGTCAGCGGGGGGCTGGAGGAGGGGCACGTGGCGAGATGTAGGAAGAACAGAAAGTTCGCATTCATATGACTTCCCCTGACACTGACCACGCTGCACGGGAGACGTCAGCCTGCTTGGTGTTTCCGTTTGCAGTTAGAAGCTCTTGACTATTCTTGTTCACCGTTTTTCATCCACCTCTTAGCGCAGGACTTGGCACAGAATGGCCCAGGAAAATTCACTTCACAGTCAGAGATAGCTGGGCTTCATTTGGACCAGCCAGTTGGACGACCCTGGGCAAAATATTTAGCCTTTCTAAGGGCTGTTTCCTGATGTGTAAAACGGGGTTTTGAGTGCTTGCCGCCTGGAATGGCTCTCAGATTAACCCCCTAGTGGCCGTGAGCCCCGGTGTGCTGCCCTGGCAGAGTGGATTCGGGGGCACCGTAGCTGTCTTTTCCCGAGTAAGACTGAATCGTACGTAATTAGAATTTTATTTTTAAAATTTTTTACTTTTTATATGTATGGAGAAGGGATTTATTATCAGGAATTGGCTCCTGAAATTATGGAGACCCACATGGGGCCATGGTGTGGTTCTGGTTCAAGCCCGAAGGTCGAAGAGCCGGGCAAAGCAGTGGTGTGGATCTGGTCCTAGGCCGGCAGGCGGGAGACCCAGGGCAGGCCTACGTTCAGGGTGAGTCTGAGGCAGGACGAAGACCATGCCCCGTCTGGGGGCACGCAGCCCGGACAATTTACCCTCACTCCGGGGAAGGCCATACTTTTTGTTTTATTTAGAACTTCAGCCAGTTGGATGAGGCCCGCCCACATGAGTAGAGTTTTAGTTGGTGCCCATATAACATTTAAGAAACCCCTTGTAGGCAGTAACGCCAGGAGATTAAAAGGCAGTGTCTTCCTGGCTAACGCAGCAAGTGTGCCCTGGCTCGTGTGAAAGGTGGTGTTGGAGCCCTCCCACTCTGCCCCCTGTACTTCCCAAGGAGTAGAGGGGCCACTCAGGGCCATCTTCTGTGTGAAGCCACACTGTTTCCGCTTGTCAGGTCTCCGCCTCCCTTTTTCTAAAACCTGGAGAGACCAGGCGGCTGGTGGTGCTTAGGGCGAAGGCGGGGTGGGGAGGTTTGAGAGGAAGGCATCTGGGCAGAGGGACCTGAGGAGTCCACAGGACCCGCGCTGCCCGACAGAGCCACGAAAACTCGGGGCACCCAGTTCTACTCAAGTCGGGTCACTTATTTTGTCTTGCAGAGGGACTGTCCCTCTCCTGCAGGGCTGGGGACAGGGAATATCTGAATTGCATGTTGCTGTGTTAACTTCTCACCAGCTGCCATAGCTTTAGTCTCTTCTTTTTTTGTTTTGTTTTGTGTTGGTGCCAAATTACTTGATTTGAAGGAATGGTACAGCTGAAAGACATAGGTGGATGATTTGTTACAAGTTACAGAAAAGGTAAAGGTCACTTGGACGTGCATGTACTGCTTTGGTGACCAGGGAAGTACCCGCCTCCCCACCCCCGCCCCACCCCATGGCTGTGGGAAGGCAGCCTGCAGCTGAACTCCCATCCCTCTCTCCCAGGATGTGCTTGTCAGAGATGCTCCCCCGTGCCCGCTGCAGGGGCCCCAACCTGCGCAGGCCGGTTACGTGGTCACCCAGCTCTTCAGTGGATTTCACCTGCTCGTCTAGGTAGTGAGCTCACTGAAGTCACACAAATGAGGGTCACTTTTTCAGTGGTCCATGTGTGCAAGTCCAGCAGTGACCGATCCACACTTTTTTCGAAGTGTGTCGCGTACTCCGTTGCATTCAGCCCATCCTCCCAGTCATCGCGGTCTGGCGTCTTGACATCCTGGAGGAAGATTCGGCCCCTCGTTGGTTCCGCAGCTTCGTCAGTTTCTCAGCATGTTCCCTCTTATGAGATTGGCGAAGAAAATTTCTTCACAAAGTTCTTCAAAGCCCCATCATCACGGTCAAAGGAGCGAGATAGGGACAGTAGACAGAGGAAAAGTGAGCTGCTGGCGGCCTCCGAGGCCTGGGGGCAGTCCTGCGGTGCCTGCGAGGGGGACCGTGCCTTCACCAGGACGGGCGGCTTCCCAGTGCTGGAGCAGCGGTGGGGGGGCCTTGGGGCGGTCTGAGGGCGAGGGCGCTGCGGGATCGGTGGCAGGAGGATGGGTCTGGGCGGCTGGGGGGTTCTGTTCTCGCCCGTTGAAGCCGGAACGTAGGGTGACTCCTGCGAAGGCACCGTAGCTTTAGCTCCTGGTGCACTCCTGTGAAGACGAGTCGGTCTGGGAAAAGAGGCATCATCTTTAAGGCCCCAGCTTGAGAAGCCCTCAGCCTGGACTTAATTAGCGTTCTAATTTAACATCATGAAATGTATTCAGTGCACATTGTTTCTCTGATGCCTGTCAGCGTTTGGTTATAGATTCCAGATGTGTAGTAGTGTCATGGTGATTAAATTAGTTACATTTTCTGGCCAGATGAGGTAGCACTGTGTTCTTGGGCTTTTTTGTGAACTAAACTCCTAGGATTTCCAAGAGAATCATACTGGACGTCTGTCATCTGCCAGGCACTGACTTAGAATCATACCGGGTCAGGGGCTCTTGTCAGACCCCGTGTCTGTTCTCGTCGAGAGGCCCAGCTTCACGGGCGTGTGACCTGGAGTCAGACGTGCCCCACACTTGGCTTCATGCTCTGCTTTGCTGTCTCGAGAGTCTTAACACGTTTCGAGCAAGAGGCCCTGCGTTTTCCTTTGGCTCCAGGCCCTGCAGATTCTGTGGCTGGTCCTGCTCGTCACTGGCTTTCTCTGTGCCGGTGGGTGTGACTGGGTAGACCTTGACTAGATCCCAAGATTCTAGAGAACCGCATGGGCGCTCCCCAGAGAGACGGTTCCTGATTTCTGCAGAGAAAATGTTCGTGCCATGTTATTAGTAGAAGTTCTTGTTTGACAGGTTTCTGTGTGCATGTGATACTGAATCTTTGGTTAACTAATTTTGCAAGTAGGTGGATTAACTTTTTTAAAAATCAAGAGTTTTGACACACAGGCATTTACTTTCATATTTTCCATGTTGTACATTTTATTTCTTCAATCTCAGTAAAATTTCCTTTGTATTTTATCAATTATGGGATATATTTTGCTCATGGTTTTATAGTATAAACACTTGTTTTTGTGAAATATGAATTAAAACTATAACTCATTTTGGTTTTAAAATTTAAAAATGTTTTAATTGAAAAAATATTACCCAGTCGTGGCTGGTGCAGCTCAATGAATTGGGTGCTGGCCTGCAAACCAAAGGGTCGCCAGTTCGATTCCCAGTCAGGGCACATGCCTGGGTTGTAGGCTGTGTCCCCAGTTGTGGGTACACAAGAGGCAACCGCACATTGATGTTTCTCTCTCTCTCTCTCTCTCCTTCCCTTCCCCTGTCTCTAAGAATAAATGAATAAAATCTTTGAAAATAAAACATATTATCCATTAGCTAGTTTTCTATAGTATTAGTATTTACCTGTAAATACTGGCCTGTGCTGGTCAATGAGCTGTTATGGCAGACCACACATAACCCTGTGCAGAGGACTAATTTTCAAAATAGTCAAGCACATTTAATGTTAGAGATGGAAAAATTTCTGTGTATGTGGATGTCCTACTGGGGAAAACATTTCTAAGAGAGAAATAAAAATAAGTGCAAAATTAAAAAATACCTAGCAACCTTTGTAATCTAATTTCTGTATCATTTGATTTATATTGTACTCATGTAGTTGTGTTTAGGGGACTGAGAGATAAGAACATCCAGAGAAAAGAGGCAATAACTTTCTTGAGGCAAGATGAAGGAAGAAATTAAAATTAGGAAAAAAAACTTCTTACAGTATACAGATCTTCCAGGGAAACCGATACTTTGAGTTGCACAGTAATTGTTTTGTGAGACAGTTAAAAATGTTAATCCCCAGCCTTCGCAGAGAAAGACGCACAGCCCCTCGGGCTCTGCGAGCCAGTAATGCAGAGTAGGGGAGTGGTCCCACCGATAGCATTTTGTTTAGGTTAGTATTCGGTTGCCGTTAATTAAATAATTAACGTTTTACTTTTCCATAGTAAATCTTTTACGTAATGATAAATACAGAACAAGCGTCATTTCCCTGAAGCTTTATCAGATAAGTGACACTATTTTTTTCCTTCCAAGATGACGTGGGGACGATGGGCGGTCACCTGCAAGGGCATTTGTCCGTTCACTGTTACTTTGTACAGATGTCCTTACTCAGAGTTCAGCAATGTCTGTTCTGGGACCCTGAATAAAGTAGCCTCTGGCCTTGTGATGTGGTTGACTGGCTCGTGAGGGGGAGAATTTTGGCGAGTACCAAGTGGGAAAAGGTTTGTGCAAGTGTCCAGCTCGGCCCCTCAGTCTCTTTTCGATGTTGAAGCGGACAAGATCCAAAGCATGGCCACTCCTACTGGAATGAGATAATTGTGTGAAAATGTCACTGGTTCTGATTTTGCACAGGGCCGAGTGGCATGGGCTGAGGGATGATGCTTAACCTGTAGGGGAACTTGGATGTTCGTGATCCAGGCCAGGAAGGAAGCCTTCCTTCACACCAAGACTTGGATGGGCACCCCATGGCCGGAAGTCCGTTTTGTCTGTCCGAAAGGGCACTCTGTCCCACACTCTTGCACAGCTCTGCTGGAAACGGCTTTGGAGTATTGAGAGTGAGTGTGAGTGTAACTTTCAGAGATTAAGGGAAACGCATGTCTACTGTCCCAGAAGAGTTTACACTTCGATTTCAGCAATAATTATTTTGTGAGCCAACTTCAAAAACACTTTCCACATAGCTGCATTTAAAAAAATTCTTCAAAGATGTTCAACACTGTCTGTTTTATTTGATCACTTTTAAGTGATCAGGATCTGTTTCACAGACTCATGTCAGACGTAGCTGCTATGTGGGCTCATGCAGGTTCGCCTCGTCTGTTTAACCAAGTGGGGGGATCAAGGACGGGAAAGGGGGCCACACCGTCTCTTCCTGTCCCTTGGGATGTTTGGCTGAGAACAGAATGGCAGCTGCAGGGGTCACTTTTTTAAAGACCAGATCCAATGAAAACAATCCTTCCCCCGGGCTGTCTCTCTGCAGTGTCCCTCGGTGGACCGGAGACCTCGATCCTAGGTTTCTCCTGCTGCCGGCGTCACAGGCAGCTGGCAGGTCTGAGGCCCTTGAGAAGCTGTGCTACATGTTCTTGTTGTTTGGCTGAAACAGCCCCGCACCAGAGGAAAACAGTGTCTGGGCCTGAAAGGAAGATGGAAAAGAGCAAAGGGAACCGGAGGGCTTGGAGGCTGACGTTATGAAAATAAAGACGACTGTTGACTGTGCATTGGGTGGACTCTCTCCATTGTTCAGCAGACATTTACTGAGCACTCTCTGTGTTAGGCATTGTTGCAGCCGCCAGGAATATGGAGGCGAACACAGTAAATACTAAAAATGGGAGATCTCTCTCGAAGGAGACCATTCCAAAGAGCGCATGTTGGAAAGTGTTTTTCTTTATGTTGGGATTTAATTTTTTTTGTGTGTATAGAAAAGTAAGATGCTTTTGTAGAATGACTATTACCAAATGGAAAACATTGCTTTTTGGATTTATTCTCGCCCCTCCCCACCAAATTTTAAAAATAAGAGAAACTGTTTGGCCCCTCCTGTCATAGGTTCTGCCCCGTGGGACCACACAGCCCGTGCTGTTTCGAATTTCTCTGTAGGTAACGGGAACATAAGGTTAGGACACACTGCGTCCCTACAGACCGGTTCTGGGGAAGGCCCCATTTTAATGTCAGCTGTGAAGAAAGAACTGAAACAGTCAAGACAAGAAAAACTCTAGGAATGAGATTTCATTATTGGTATATTTTGGTTGACTTGTGGTTTAGGACAGAAATTGAGGAATTGGAAGTTCCTTTTTTATGCTGTTGGTGTTTTCTTTCTGTGATGAAACGAGAAAAATTTTAAAGGATTTTTGCTTCACTTAAAAGATACTATACAGATCTCGTGTGCTTAGTGTAAAAGAATAGAGAGTTAAGGGAAGACAACAAAGTGGGATGATATTTTGGTATGTTTGGACTATTTTTAGTTTGTGCCCCAAATGTTCTGTTTGTGATAAAAGTGAGGTCACATCTCTTAACAGTCCGGTTACTTAGGCCTTTATACCTGCAGTGGCTCAAAGCCATTCTCTTGGGACTCTCCTGTGCAGGTATTCCCAGGGCCCTCAGGTTGCTAAACCAGTTCAAAGCCACCACCAGCATTGTAGAAAGTGGTCAGTCCACCCGAGGGTGTCGCTGCTGCGGGCAGCCCAGATCACTGCCCACTGGAGGCTTTTTCTGCTGTAAACAGCAGGTCTTTACTGCGGGGAGTCGGGACAGGTTCTGCCAGTCGCCTCCCCGCAGTTCGTGTCTTGCATGAATCTGCCTCTGTCCTCTACCTGACTCCGTCTCCCTTAACAGTCCACAGTGTATGTCACCAAGTTTGATTCTTCACTCCTTTTTAAAAACCGGTTGGTAGAGTGAGTGCGGGGTGGGGACTGGGAAATACCAGCACGGTGGAGATCTGTCTTCTTGGAAAATTTCCTTTCTTCCTTGAATCCCATTGCAGTGAGTCAGGACAGTTATTCAGTGTTTATATCACTGAGGACATCTGAAGTTAACATCTCAGGCCGAACTTGGCACCCAGACTTAAAGTGACCTTATGTTTTACCGAAAGATAATGATAGTGTGATGCCATAGACTGTAAACTTTATGTGCAGTGCATTATCTAACAGTTTTCACTTCTTTCATTCATGCAGAAGTATTGAAAGAGCACCTACTATATGCGATGCACTGTGCTCTTCTAGGCACTGATGGGACATCAGGGGACAAAGCTGAGAAAAGTCCTTGCCTTAAGCACCTGAGAGTAGGGGTGGTGAGTGACCACCAGCAGCACGGACATCACACACACAGGAGAGCCGTGAAGGCCGGAGGCGGGAATCAGAGTCGAGGGCCAGGGTCGTTTTCTCAGGGCCGTGAGGAAGGTACTGCTTTTATTCCCATTGTACAGACGTGGAACACTGAAGCGACTTACCTCCACCCCACCAGCGTAGTCAGTAGTAAAGGTTGGACTTGACTTTGAAATCAAGCGTGGGCTCCTAAATTCAGCTGCTAGTTCTAAAGGTAATGAAACTTAACTTCTAGCAAATTCCCAAATGCTGGGGTCTGTGAAAATTTAGCCTCTCCTCCCCAGGCATCGTGTGGTATCGGTGTGTGCGCACGGATGTGTGGTGAGTGTTAGAACCTCACCTCGATTTCAGCGCCAGGCAGTGAGTACAGCACTTGTATAAGGTCCTTTAATTTACACTGAATTAAAAAATTTATGTGGGCCCATTTCCAGTGGGCCTTGAAGGATAAGCAGGGTTTATTTTTTAAATTACATCCTATTTGAAACATATTTAACACATGCATTATGGAAAATAATACGAATACCCGTAGCTGGAAGTATACAACTCAGTGGGATCTCACAAAGGGGACACACCCATGAAACTAGCATCCTGTTAAAAAGAAGACCACTACCAGTGGTACCCCAGAGGCTCCCTCGTGCCTGCCCCATCACCTTCCCTGTACCCCTCCCCCGGGAGTACTAACATTATAGTTCATTTTTTCTTGCTTTTGAACTTTATGTGGAATCGTGCAGTCTGTGTGCGGCTTCTTCCGCTCAGCATCGCTTGTCAGCCGAGTGCTTGCCAGAGCACAGCGCACCCCTGCGCTTGCTCTCTGCATGCCCGTACGTGCTGACGCCGCTGTTAATTCACCTCCGCCTGTGGTTCTTACGTCACTCTTACGTGCGCCATCCCGTGTCCTTGTAACACCTTCCCTTCCTGTGGAAGCTGTGAGCTAAGTGTTGCCCTTCGCCACAACAAGCCCGGCCAGGCCCGGGGGCCTCAGCACGCAGGTTTCCCGACCCACGCACGCTGGGTCCTTTTCTCTCTGCTGAACCACATCCCGTGTCGGGTCTTAAAGGTGCCACTGCTGAGCCCTAGAGTCTGTCTGTCTGCATTCTGTCCACACTTTGCACTTCGCTTCTCCATCATAACCCCTTGCCCCTCTCTCCCTGTAACCTACTTGCCTGGCGACCCCAGCAGGGGTTAAGTCCAGCTTTCTGCTCACTCTGCGTCTGTGAGTCTGTTCCTAGCTGGAGACAAACAGCCCGTCAGTTGAATGGTTTCATTTGGAATTCACGACCACCAGTCTCAAGCAGTCATGAGCTTGCTCAGTGCTGCCTGGCAGTTCTCCCTGAGTCCCTCACTCTTCTGGATGACAGCTTACACCGTATCTTTTCTCTTTAAACCCTTACCTCCTCCTTCCACACTCTCCTCTCAGCAGATGCCCATTTTCCATGTCCCTGAGAAAATAAAGCCAGTAGCGCAAGGCTTCTGCCGGCCCCCACCACCCCACCCAGGGCTGTCCCTCCTCTCTTCGGCATCACCAGACCTCCCCGTTAGCCTGCAGTCCTGCTGTCCTACTGTCCTGCTGTCCTGCTGACTCACCCCCATCTTTAAAACCTCCCCCCCCACACTGTTCACCTCCCCTATTTTATAGTAAAAATCCTCTGCACTTCCTGTCTCCACTTTTTTCCTTCCCATTCTCCTTTGTCCCCAACATCCCATCAGAGCAGCTCTTGATGAGGTCCTCACCCACCACCTCATCACCAAACCCAGTGGTAACTCAGTCTTCACGGTCCTCAGCCTGTAAGTAATGTCAGCCCCCCTTTCTTGAAGTACTCTGATGGGTTCTAGGAGGCCTCTCCCCTTCAGCTGCTGGTGTGTGGTGCAGACTTCTTAATCTCTGCCTGCATTCAGCCACCCAGGTGGTCTCACTCCCATGGCCTTAGATGCCATCTGGAAGCTGCCAGCTCTCAGATTGTCATCCAGACCTGCCCTTGTCCTGCATATCAGATCAGAATCTACCTGACAGCTCCGCCGGCCTGTTTAAATGTGTCTAAAAGAATTTTGTATCTCCACCCCCTTCATTCTTCTTGCCGTCTTCATCTCACACTGATCTGATAAACTGCTTCAGGCTCGGAGATCTTGGTGTCATTTTTTCCCCCTTCTCTGGTTCTGTCCTACAGGGCATCCAGTCCAGCAGCAAATCCCGTAGCTCTGCTTTGAAAGCATGTCCCAGCTGGACCACTCAGCACGATCTCCATCATCGCAGTAGCCGTCTGCGTGGTCTCTGTCCATCCTGATCTCCCCCTACGGTTGATTCTCCAGTGAAGCAAAAAAAAAATTTGGAAATGTGACTCAAATTATTTTCTGATCCAAACCCTTTGGTGGCTTCCCAGAGCCAGAGCTCTTAACAGTGGCCTTTGAGGCCCCTTCTCGTCTCTTACCTTCTGCTCCTCCTCCCCTTGCTCATTTTGCTGTCACCACACTGGTCTTCCTGACCTTGAACATGCCAAGCACAGTCCCACCACACTTCCCAGGTGCCCGCATGGCTGGCTTCCTCTTCTTCAGGTGTTTTCAGATGCCCCTTGACCCGAGAGGCTGTTCAGTCTCCTTATACAGGAACCGTGGTGCCTGCCCTCCCCCCAGCGTGCCCTGCTCTCCCTCCCCTGCTCTGTTTTTCTCTCATGGTGCTCATAACCCCCTGGCCTCACTTCTGTGCCTCCGGCTCTTGTCCTTCGGCCTCTACTAGCCTCCAAGCTCCTAGCCTCCAAGCTCCCAGGGAACGGAAGTGTTGAGTTTGCTGTGGTGCTCACCAAACGCCTGTTGCATGTGTGAGAGGAGTCGGACCAGGAGTCCGGACCAGAAGTTGGAAGCCTGCCTGGGCTCTGGGCATTCAGTGAAGCATTCTTGTGTGTGGTTTCAGTACTTTGCCCCCGGATCCATGTAGTATTTTCTCCCATCGTTCAGTATGGACAGAGCTGTTACGTGCCTGGCACTGCGCTCAACGCTGGGGACCTAACAGTGAACAGGACAGGCGCGGTTTTCTCATGGAGCTTCCCCTCCACCAGGGAAACAGGAAGTCAGACAGTGAGCAAGAAAGATAAGATTTTCACAGAGCATGAGGCATGCTTGAAGAATGTGGACAGAGGTTCCTAAAGTCGGTGAGTGTGGCAGGAGGGCTGTGCTGGAGACTGTGGTCAGGGATGTCCTGACATTCGAGCTGAGAATGGAAGGAAGAGAAAGAACCAGCCCTGCAGAGAATTAGAGAAAGTGCTCCAAGGCTAAAGGAGTTGCCAGTGGCCAGCGATAAGATAGAGCTTAAGAGGTTTGAGGAACTGCCAGAGGGCCAGTGTGGCTGCTGCCTGGGTGGGACGCTGGGAGCCTGGATGGGTGGCCAGGGGCCCTGGAGGACGCACCAAGGACTTCCGTTCCAGGTGCAGTGCAAAGCCATCGACGGTTTCAGCAGGGGAGAGGGACGTGTTTTTAGAGAATCCCGTGACTGCTCTGCAGAGAATGAGTCATGTAGGACTTTATTCTATACTTAGATTTGGGAAACCTCTCCAGCCCCCGGCAACCACGATTTCACTCTCTGTGTCTGTGCAGTCACCTGGTCCAGGTACCTCATGTACGTGAAGTCCTACAATATTGGCCTTTGGTGGCTGGCTTCTCTCACACAGTATTGGGTTGACCAGAAGGTTGGTTTGGTTTACTCTGTACGATGGCTCTTATCCTACCAGTGTACGTTTTAAAAAAAACTGATCAAAATTGGTGAATTTTCATGTAGCCATTTTTAAATTGAAGGTAGAAGAACAGCAGCAGTTTGGCATATTATGCTTTAGTATTTCAAGAAAGGTAAAAGCGCAACTGAAATGGAAAAAAGAGACTTGTGCAGGGCGTAGCGAAGGTACTGCGACTGATGGAACCGTCACACGTGGTTTGCGAGTGTCGCGCCGGAGGCTTCTCGCTGGACCATGCTCCACGGTCAGGCGGACCAGTTGAGGCCAGTAGCGATCAAAGCGAGACATTAATTGAAAACAATTGATGTTATACCGCGCAGGAGAGAGCCAACGCTCAAAATGCCCAAAGCAGTAAAGTTATTGGTGAAAATGAGAAATATGCCTTTTGTTTTATGAAAACAGCTGAATAGACTTTTTGGCCAACCCAGTGTAATGTCCTCAAAGTTCACCATGTTGCAGCTTGCGTCGGAATTTCCTGCCTTTTTAAGGTGACTAATATTCCATTTTCTGTGTCTACCACATTTTGTTTATCCATTAATGGACACTCGAGCCCCACCCACCTCATGGCGATTGGGGGTGATGCTGCTGTGAACACAGACGGACAAACGTCTGTCTGAGGCCCTGCTTCCAGTTCTGGAGGGTCCGTGTGTCCAGAGTTGGAGTTAGCGGGTCCTGTGGTGATTCTGTTCTTGGTGTTTGGAGGAGCTGCCGCAGCGTTTCCATAGTGGCTGCACCATTTTACTTCCCACCACCGTGCTCCCCAGTTCCAGCTTCTCCACACACTTGCTAACCCTTGTTGTTTTCTGTGTTTTTCAGAGTAGCCATCCTTGTGGGTGTGAGGTGTTATGTCATTGTTTCGATTTGCATTTCGGAAACCTGAAACTTTGAAAGTGTTCAAAGGGAAGAATGTGGGGTCTCTGTCTTTGCCGGGCCGAGTGGACCTGGGTAGACCCTTCAGGTCCTGGCGAGGGCGGGTGGCGGCCCAGACAGCGTGGTGGCCCAGGAGCCAGGGAAGGGGGTGGACTCAGGTTTGAGGGACAGACTGGGTGACACCTTGTCTGTGTGTGAGGAGGTGAGGGGAACGGAGGGAGCAGTGAATGCAGATCATGGGTCTCTGGCTTGAAGAGCTGGGTTGAGAACAGGTCGGGGTGAGAGTTTCTGGTCCACCATTAAGTGTTCACAGGACAGACACTGCGTTCACTTCTTTCAGGGCGTTTTCCATCACAGTACGATTGATTCTCCTTGGCTGGTTTGTGATGCCTTTCTCTTCTCCCCTCCGTTCAGCTCAGGTCAGCGAGTGCGGAGCCCCTCTGATAGGCCAGGCGTCTGCCCTGCTCCACCAGAGGGAGGGCAGGTGAGGGGCTGCGGCTGGGCAGTGGCACAGGGCTGGGCTCAGGGCTGGGCGCAGGGCTGGGCGCAGGGCCCGCTGCCAGGACGCCTTCCCACCGCTGCCAAGCACTGAGGGGCCGGCGGGCTTTGTCTGTTGCTAGTTACCATATTAGTAGTGAAAACTGAGAAACTCTAAAAAATACTAACACTGTAAAAATAATAAAAGCCATTGTATGTTAATATAAAGAACACATTTTTAATGGAAATAACTGCATTTTCCAGAACAAACCAGTTTAATGAGGGACGTTGTTTTTGCTTTTTCCAATCTTTTTACTGCCTGAATTCAGAGAGGACAGCTCAGTTCTGTTAACTTCGTTGTTTAAAGAAGTTGCAGCATCACGGGCGATGCGGCCTCCGGCAGGCCCCACTGGGCGCTTGTGAGAGAACGAGAGTGAAAAGGCAGATGTCTTCGTGCTGTTGAAAAATAGTTTTGGCCTCACAGGCCCCCTGAAAAGGCCCTGGAGATCCCCCCACAGGTCCCCAGACTGTTGGTTTAGTGGTTAAGAGCACAGACACTGGAGCCAGATTGCATGGGTTCAAATCCCAGCTCTGCCAGTTACTCATTAGTCAAGATATCTAACCTCCCCAAGCCTCAGTTTGCTCATATATAAAATGGACATAATATAAATATTGATACCTGCCTCAGTGGTTATTATGAGGATTAAATGAATGTGTATTTGTAAAGTTGTTAGAACATTGCTAGAAGATAGTTAAGTGCTTACAGTAGTGTTTAGTAAATAAATTCGACCCAATTCTTTCCTTCAAAAGGTTTAATCTAGTCAAGTAGGTAAACAACCACACAGCTTCAGGCTTTTGTAAACTCTCCTTGACGGGCGTCTGTGCAGCGGGGCCCAGGGCGGGCTTCTGAACTTGGGGCCAAGAACGTGATGTTCTTGGTCGTCTGAACAATAAAGGAGCAGATTTTCTGCCGTGTTAGAAGGACAGGTAGATTGTTCTGCAGATGAGGTCCATCCCTGCTGGCACTGGTCGTGACTGAAGCTGTCATCTGCTTTGCTCGCAGTGGCAGGAGTGTGAGCAGCCTGGCTGGTCTGGGACGGCAGGAGGTTGGTGAGCGGCGACCAACTGGTTATGGGCTTAGTGACTCTCAGAATGTGGGGGGAACAGTTCCCCGATCCCCTGGGATCTGTGGTACATATTTGTAATCACTTCATAACTCTGGGATGTTAGTATAAGGAAGAAGTTGTAGATTATATTTTTATTTTTATTGCTCTTGAAAATGAATGTAAAATTTATGTCTTAGTATAACTTCTCTGTTACTTTCTGTCATTGTTTGAGTGAATTGAATTGGGTGTTTATTTTTACTATCACCCATTTAAAATGGCCGAGTTAGGTAGTCTTATTGAAAACACAAACTTGAGTGTGTTTAAAAGTGTGATATGCTAATTGTAAGTTCGAAGTGTCAGTCAAGAAGGTGTGACAAAAGAGATAAGATGGTTAAGCCAGTTGAGATGCGGTTTTTATTGTGTGTGTGTGTGAGAAAATGTGTTTATTCTCTCTCCACCTCTAATTTGAATTTTGACTTGGGGTCGAATTTAGGATTTAAAATAACTTTTAAGACGCACTTTTGAAACAGTGAAGTGATAGCTTGCAAACTTACTGCTTACCAAGTACTTCTGGTCTTGAATGGGCACTTTTTTCTCCAGGCAGATTGAATTGTTCAGCCCTGGCGTGGTTTTTGATCACGTTAACATTGCCCTCGGGCAGACTGGCGTTTCTGCTCTGTGCTTACAGCACGTCCTCTCCCCTTGTAGATCCGACGGAGGCGCCTTGCTCGACTTGCTGGTGGGCAGACCTCGCAACCGACCACCCCGCTCACCTCCCCCCAGAGGGAGAGCCCACCGGGGCCTCCCATTGCGGCGTCAGCTCCGGGCCCCTCCCAGAGTCTTGGTCTCAACGTCCACAACATGACCCCAGCTACCTCCCCAATCGGTGCATCAGGTAAGCCTTCTCTTCACACCTGGGTGTGTGTATAATTCTAACCATAGCTTTTTATTCTTAAGTTTACAGTCGTGACAGTTGCACAACAGAGTAAAATAAATTGGACGGCAACTTTTTAAAATCCTACCAGCAATAGTTCAAAATTTAAGATCATTACAGCGTATTTTGTTGATGCCTGTGAGGTCTGTGTAGAAGGTATCCAGCCACATACTATGAAAAAGAGACACATTTATTGAGGAAGATACAAGATACAAGCAACACTGTACATAAGACAGTGATCCTCAGTCCCCTTCAAAGTAGGCACCTTGGGACCTCACACAGTTCTCCCAGTTGCCATCAGCTGCCCTGTCCTGTTTTCCTGAATCTCATCGATGGTCTGAAATCTCTTTCCTTTCAAAGGTGATTTTAGTATTGGAAAAAAGCCAGAAGTCACAGGGAGCCAAATCTGGGCTGTAGGGGGGCTGAGTCACCTGGGTGAGCTGAGTGGCAAAAAATCACCTGTTTTGCCAAAAAACTCTACATGAGACATGCTGCATGAGCAGGCGTGTAGTCATGATGAAGCTGCCCATCACCAGTTCCCGATAGCTTTGGCCTTCTGAATCATCCAAATAGTTTCCGAGGAGGAATGTTCAAGGTTAATGCAAAATTTGATGCAGATTTGTTGCTCTACTCACTCAGTCACTTTGAATGTAACAGCCACACAGTGCACGTGCTCACTCAGTGGCGTCCACCACCCCCACTGACTAGTGCAGTGAAGTCATCATTGTTTACGCATGCGCATTCCGTCTAACCTCCTTGACTCCAGGTTGAATGGATGTCATCCAAACCGTGCTTGTTATATTAAAAAAGGCTTGACTGTTTCCAGACCGATACTATATTCATTTTGATAGTGATCTGTTAAGATTAATTGTTTTCTTTCTGTAACTTACCTTTTTGTCTAAATCGGGTCAGGTCTTATCTTTGGCTTTGCTGATTTGATGAGTTTGGTTGATGCTTTTCTTTTAAGATAAAAGGATCTGAAAATGCAAGATTAAAGTAATGGTCGGAGTGACAAGCCTCTAATTGCAGAGTTTCTTGTTTTCCTTGTACATTGACAGAGTTCTTTCTCTGAATTTTCAGGGTATGAAAGTCTACCTGGTATGATGTTTTAAGGCTATCCCACTAACAATTATTTAACCATCATAAAAGTTTATTTATAATTAATGAGCTTATGGTTGATATCTAGGAGTATCTTTGTTGGGAAATGATATTAACTCACAGTTTTTATTTGAAAATACCTGTTCTTTCTCTAAATGAACATTTCTATCAAACATAATAACTTTACTATTGTAATAATTATTGTACGTACCTAAGACTCTAATTATGAAAATGCAGGAGCTAAGAGACCTGTGTTGATCGCCACGCCATCTAGTAACTAACTGAACATGCAGTTTTTAGTCCTGCAGTCACTGAATGGCTCTCCCTCTGTCCCCTTCTGAGTAACTCGTCTTGATCTTGGCTGCTTGTCAATTGAAAGTGTTTACAGACCTTCTGTTGCTGTAACTTGTTCAACATCATTGTAGCTTCCTCCCCATGTACATATAAATGCTGATGCATAATTCCATTAATTGTAACAGTGGGAGAAGTCAGGCCGGAACATCAGGTAGTGATAAACAGTGCCTTGGCCGGAAGTGCCTCCTCTGTACGCATTCCAGCCGTGAGTTACCTTTGCCTCGGAGACAGTGCTGCCCTGCTCACCGTGGCTGTGCCCCGCCCGGAGCGCTGGAACTCTCTAGAACTCGTCCAGGGAGACCTGGGGGGATGGGGAATCTCCGTGCTCCAGCAGAGGTCAGGCAGGAGACCCAGAACTCGGTGTGCTCCTGGCCAGCCCCTGCACACTCTGGCCACTGTAGTCTGGCTGGCTGTTGGGGACCACAAGGGCAACGTCAGCATCCCTTTCATGCAGTGGAACAGAGTGAGAGAAAAACTCGGAACCGTGCTGTCTCATTTCAGATTCATGATCAAAACTCAGGGGCACCCTTCCCAGTGGTAGGCAGTTGTACCATATTTCCCGGTCTCCTCTCCCACTCCGCTCCTTATTCCATTCCTTCTCCAGTCTGCAGCCTCATCGTGCGTGCACACCCTGTGTGACGGCCCGCCTCCTGTTCATGGAGGGAACATGCGGCAGAAGAGGCCTCCTGAAGCTCCCATCCTTGATCCCCTACCTGCCTGGATGTGTGGCCAGTGCGTGTTCTGCTCGCACTGTCCCGCCCTTGTCACAGGCCATACCCTAGGCCCTAGCTCCTGTCACCTGCCCAGAGCCGTTGCCCCAGCTGTCTCATCTCTCCTGTTTTGTCAGGTTTTCCAGCTCAAGTGGAAAACTTTAATTTTTTTAACAGCCATTATACATGCTGTTCCTTCTCCCATCAGGGTCTCTGCCACAGCTGTTCCTCTTTTCCCTGTGACTCAAAAGCAGCCATAGACAATATGTAGATGAAGGAGCATGGCTGTGTTCCAGTAAAACTTTATTTACAAAAACAGGCAGTGGGTCAGATGTGGCCCGTGGACCAGCTTGTTGGCCCCTGCTCTAGATCTGTTCGCAGCCTCACGAGATTGTCACCACCTCTCCTCATCTCACCTGTCCTGCTGCCGCCTGGTTCAGGGCACCAGTCTGTCTTGCCCAGGTTGCTGGAGTGGCCTCCTCACTGGTCCCCCAGGCCCACCCTGGCTTCATGGCAGTGTATTCTCAGGGTTGAGCCAGTGGGTTGCACCAGAGCATCAGTACACCATGTGCTACTAGCAATGCCACTTTTTATGGCAGGCTGGTTAGGTTGCTGTCACACACCAGCAAAGACTTGGACACGCTAAGTGGTTAGTTCCCAGCAGTGCACTCGTACGCTGTGAAACGCTAATTACTGTTCCCACAGTCACCATCATTCATAATCACAAACAGGTAGATATTACTGGCCATGTTCTTGGCAGGTTGGATCAACAGATTTGCGTGAATTTATTCAGTAAAGAAGCATAAACAACAAAACAGGAAGCAGACCCGTGACAAGGCAGGTCTCGTCAGTTCCCCGGTCACAGCCCTCCCCTGGCTCCCTGGCTCACCCAGAATGGGCGTCGGAGTCCTCGCTGCGGCTTGGGCTGTGTGCAAGCTGACCCTGCTGTGCCGCGGCCTCCCCTCTCACCTCCCTTCTCACTCCCATCTGCTCCAGCCATACTGGCTTCCCTGCTCTTCTGGAACGTTCCAGGCTTGACCCTTATTTGGGGCCTTTATATTTGCTGTTTATGTGCCTGGAACGCTCATGCCCTGAAATCCACAAGGCTGTCTTGCTTAACTCTTCAGACGTCGGTTGCTTTCTCAGTGACACTGCCCTTGACCGCCCCAGCCGCAAGCACAGCCTCTGTCCCATGTGGACACTTTTCCTTGAGCTCTTACCACCAGCGAACGCAGCACACCTGTTACCTGTGTGTCCTGTTGCCCGCCTGCCCTGCTGGAGTGTGAGCTCCATGGGGCGGGGACTGCAGTCCATTCCATTCTCTGCTCTGTTCCCCGACCCGGGCCTTCAGCAGTGCCTGGCACACAATGGGCACTGAAGACCTGCTGAATTGATACATCCATTGGTAACAAGAGAAAGTGACCAAGACTACATAAGCTTAAAGAAAAGAAATCTCAGAGGGATGCGAGGCCTTGGCTGTGCAGCTCAGTTGGGGAGAGTGTCATCCCCACATCCAAGGGTGTGGGTTCAGTCCCTGGTCAGGGCACATACGAGAATCAACTCAGGAATGCATGAATAAGTAGAATGACAAATTGATGTTTCTCTCTCTGTCTCTCAAATCATTAACAACTTTTTAAAATAGAGTTAAGTCTTAAAAAAAGAGGATATGATAGGTTTTCATTGGAAAATGTGACAAGTTGCCATGGGGAAGATACGGCTTCTGTCCTCCGTGGTGGGCGTAGGGCCAGTGGGTTGATTTATTATCCACCGAGTGTGAAGGATGGATTTGTTATGGAATCAAGAAGTGCTTTCTAACAGAGTCGGACAGTGGTTGGGCTGCTGCCCGAGGCAAGGAGTCCCTCGTCCCGCAGTGACGTGCAGACCCCGCAGGTGTCTTGGTGAACAGGCTTGCAGATCCAGGGAACTAGGCCGAGGGCCAAGGGCCCAGGGCCTGGAGGCTGTGCTGAGTCCCACAAGCTGCCCCTCCCACCTGTAGTTCCAGCATCTTGCAGTGCCCTCGGCTCCTTAAAACACATTTTAAATGCATGTACTAAAACTTGCAGGATTAGCAGGAAAACCAATTACACAGAAATACAGGGTGGACACAAGTAGGTTTACAGTTGTTTGTGTGGAAATAATGCAACAGTTAATAATAGTGCAAGAATAAACTGTGTTTCACGTACTCACAAATGTAAATCTACTTATATTTATCAAAATATTTGTAAAGGTTGTCATACAGTAATTTATATGCTTCTTTATTAAATGCTTTAAATAAAAGATCTAGCAGCTAATCAAGTAGCTACTGTAATTTTGACCCCTGAGTGCTGACCCTGTCTGTGGTAAATGACCTCCGCCCTAGGGCAGAAATGAACAGCAGGGCCTGTTCATTTGGTATGCCAAATGGTATGTTTGCCTCTGGGCTACTTCTGGGGCCTGGGTTACAAACACAGAGTTCATTTCTTCTGTCTCCTGGTCTTTAATATACTTAATAATAACTTGGCCCACATTCTTCTTAAATGTTGTGTTTGCAGATGGTCTTTACCCTGCCCCCATTCATGCAGTTGAGCACTTGTTTAGTGCCTACTGTTTGCTAGTCACTGCAGGTAGGAGCTAGGGAGGCAGGGAGGGGCGGCACTCACTGGGGGGGGCCCCACTGTCCAGCAGGAGGAAGTGGGCTGGGGAAGGGGTCTCCGTGTTGGCTCCAGTTGTCACCACCCCAGGCTCGTGGCTCTGGTAGGTGATTGGGGGGAGAATTTTCACACAGATGTTTATCTGATTGAATTTTTTCTTTTTTTTGCATTTTATTTTATTTTAAATATATTTTATTGATTATGCCATTACAATTGTTCTGTTCCCCCCCTTCATTCCCTTCCACCCTGCACACCCCTCCCCCACCATTCCCCCCTTTAGTTTATGACCACGTGTCTCAAGTTCTTTAGATTCTATATTTCCCCTACTAATCTTGCCCTCTCTATCTATTTTCTACCTACTATCTATGCTATTTATTTTCTGTACCTTCTTCCCCCTTCTCCTTCTCCCACTCCCCCGTTGCTAACCCTCCATGTGATCTTCATTTCTATGGTTCTGCTCCTGATCTAGCTGTCCTCTTAGTTTGTTTTTGTTTTAGGTGTGATTCTTAATAACTGTGAGTTTGCTTTCCTTTCACTGTTCATCTTTTTTTTATCTTCTTTTTCTTAGATAAGTCCTTTTAACATTTCATATAGTAAGGGCTTGGTGATGATGAACTCCTTAAATTTGATCTTAATCTGAAAAGCACTTTATCTGTCCTTCCATTCTAAATGAAAGCTTTGCTGGGTAGAGCAATCTTAGATGTAGGTCTTTGGATTTCATGACTTGGAGTACTTCTTTCCAGCCCCTTCTTGCCTGTAAGATGTCTTTTGAGAACTCCGCTGACAATCTGATGGGAGCTCCTTTGTAGGTGACTGTCCCCTTATCTCTCGCTGCTTCTAGGATTCTCTCCTTCATTTTTATCTTGGCTAATGTAATGATGATGTGCCTTGGTGTGTTCCTTCTTGAGTCCAACTTCTTTGGGACTCTCTGAGCTTCCTGGATTTCCTGGAAGTCTATTTCCTTTGCCAGATTGGGGAAATTCTCCTTTATTATTTGTTCAAATAAGTTTTCCACTTGTTGCTCTTCCTCTTCCCCTTCTGGTACCCCTATAATTCGGATGTTGGAGCATTTAAAGATGTCCTGAAGGTTCCTAAGCTTCTCCTCATTTTTTGAATTTTTGTTTCATCATCCTTTTCTGTTTGGTCATTTTTTTCCTCTTTCTGGTCCACTCCTTTGATTTGAGTCCCAGTTTCCCTTCCATTACTATTGGTTTCCTGTGCATTTCCCTTCATTTCAATTAGTTTAGCCTTCATATGTTCCTCTAATTTGTGACTAAAATCAACCAGTTCTGTGAGCATCCTGATCACCAGTGTTTTGAACTGTGCATCTGAAAGTTTGGCTATTTCTTCATTGCTTAGATTTATTGGCTCTGGGGCTCTGAGTTGTTCTTGAGCCATGTTTTGATCTGTTCGTGCCTGTTTCATATGAGGAGCAGAGCCTTAGGTGTTCACCAGGGCGGGGCCACCCATGTCGTTGGTTTGTGATGCTGTATGTGGGGGCGGGGTCAGAGAGGGACAATGGCGGTCCCCTCTGCCGCTTCCTGCCACTTGGGCCTGCACGGTCTGTCTCACCGCTCACTCCTTCACCAGTTTATCTGCCTTCGAGTGTGTGACCGTTGTCAGCCCTCAGTGAGTCCACTGCCTTGTGCCCTCAGTGGGTCCACCGCTTCTCCACACCTGGGATCTGCCTACGGCTGCTGGCGTGCCTGGGTCACGTACCTGGGTCAGTCCAGTGGATCTTTCCTGCCGACCCTGCTCTGCTGCTGGCTCTGCCCCTCTTACCAGTTTGGCTGAAGGATTCGTTGTTGTCAGACTTCCATATAGTTCAATTTTCTGTGGTTTGGCTGTGTTTTTGTTGCTAAAACTTTGTTGTTTTTAAACTTGGTAGTGTGAGGGGGCACAGTGCTTCCACCTATGCCTCCATCTTGGCGGAAGTCTATCCTGAAATTTTTACCTTTATAGACAAACAGGACTATTACTTTTGAAAATAGGTAATATCACTAGCCCATGTAATATCCCATTAGGGCTGGTTATTCTTATCCCTTCAGATTTGTGTGATATGTTTTCTTATCTGTTTTACATTTTAGCTTATGTCGGTTGTTACCAGTGACCTGTTGAACACTGTAAATCCATATGGCTGTGATTCAGTTCGTATTCATTTAAATCCTTCTGCGTGTTTACTGGGTTCTTCTCTGGGCAACGTTGCTTATACACTAGTGCGAGAAAACAAATGATTTTCTTATTAAACCATAAAATCTATCAGGTGGTGATAATTTTTGTAGAGAAAACTAGAGAATTACGTTGGAGTAAGCATTGCTCGGGCAGGAAGGTGCTGCTGTTTAAAATGAGACGTTCCACTGTGGACCTCGTTAAGAAGGTGACTTTCTTCTTCCCTAGCTTCACCCAAGGTCATTTTTCCATTGCTTTTAGAGAGGGGGAGGGAGAGAGAGTAGCTCTGAGGTGGGAGAGGAATGTCAGAAACATCGCTTGGTTGCCTTGGGCTGTACGTGACAACACTCCAACCAGCTGAGCCACCTGGCCATTTTAGCAGAAGCCTGGATGAAGCAAGGGACAAACCAAGTGGGTCTCTGCAGGGTTGGCCTCTCAGATGGCAGGGACAGCGGGTGCAGAGGTCCTGGGCAGGAAATAGCTACTTGATTAGCTGCTAGGCCTTTTATTTAAAGCATTTAGTAAAGAAGCACGTAAAGTATTATATGACAACCTTTAAAAATATTTTGATAAATATACAGGGTGGAGCAAAAGGCGACGGTTAGCGCAGGGCCTGCAGGGGGCCAGTGCCCTCCAGCCTCAGTTTCCTTCTGCAGTTTGGATAGGAGACACCATCACCACGCCGCGGTACATATGAAGGAGCCGCAACAAAAATCAGAGTCATTCTTTTCCGTAGTAAATTGTCTGTGGCTAAGAATGCTGTCAGGGATGACAGTCAAATTATAACCTTTGTCCTATCAGTTGATGGCTAATTCTGTGTTAAAATCCTTTTTCTTCTTCTTCGGAAAAAAGCCCTGTTGTTTCTACAGGTTACAGGGTTCACTAACAGCATCCTTTCCTTATGATGCTGCAACTTGGAATTTGGGAAGCCTTCCCAAATTTTAGTAAAGTGGATACGTATTAGATATGAAAGGTATTGCGATGTAACCATTTTTAGAGAACTCGAAGCCCAGGTGTACACATATATTCTTTTTGTACTACAAGAGGTAGAGTATAATTTACAATTGTTTGTTTATTCTGAAATTTTAAAGCAAGCATCATTGTAAATCTGGAAGCATCTGTGGATCACCAGGAATCACCCTTTGTGTGATCACTTGAACTGGTGGGTTGGGGAGAAAGGTCACTGAAGGCTGGTAGGGTAAGTTCACCTCCATTTCGTGTCCTGAAACACACTGAGAATGGGATAGGCCAGGTCAAGCATGAACGAAGACTAATCTGTCCTTTAAACCCGGGCCTTTGCCCTTGTTTCTGGTTAGTGGACGCATGCAGGTATGTCGGCTCGGTTTATAAACTTTCATGTTAGTTATTTCCGTGGAACCTCACAGTAGGGCTATGAACGAGGCTGCACAAATGCTAGTAGTATTGGTTTGTATGGGAAAATGTTAAGCGACTTGCTCAAGGTCGCATAACTAGAGATTGTGGGACCGGGGTTCTAGTCCTAGACGTTTGGTAAAATAAACATTTATTTCGGTTATCCCAAAAGTGACACAATTTCTTTTTATTGGTAGGAGAGTTACAAAGGTCAGGTAGAGTATTTCCACGTGCCCTTCACCCACTTTCCCACGTGCTGATCTCTGCCACATTTGTCCACACTAAGAAATTAGCCGTGGTTATTCCTGCTCCACTAAACTAAACTCCAGGCTCCTGCTCCCCTGGGTCTGTGACAGTGCTCAGTCTTCTGTGTTTCTGTTATCTTGACAGTTTCAAAGGGTCCTTTGTAGAGAATCCCTGAGTTTGGCCTTGTCTGGTGTCCGTCTTGTGGTTAGACTGGGGGTTGGGGGGTGACTGGCACCCAGAGAAGTTCCTTTCCCTCCACGTCTCCGGGGTGCACGCTGCCCGCCCGGCATCCCCGGTGTTGCTGACTCTCACCGGGTGGGCAAGCTGGTGTTCGCCGGGTCTTTCCACTGTGAAGTTAGGGTTTTCCCTCTCCTACGCTTGGTCCTTTCTGTTGGGTCGAGTTCCTAAGTTCAGCCACTCGAGCTATGGCTGTACCTCCTGGGGGGGAGCATCTACACACATTATTTGGAATAAATGCTTCTGGAAGGAGCGTTCATCCCTTCCCCCCAGTTATTTATTTAATCCTTACTTATGTCGGTATGAATTCATGTATATTTATTTTATGCTTTGAGTTATAACCCAAATAACGATATTACTTATTTTTCCCAATGATTCCAGCTTTGGCCCCTGGGAGCTTTTTCAGGCCGACGCCTCTGTCTGGCCGACGTGCGTGTGCTTTGGTTCTTTCGAGCGTGTTTTTCTGGCACCGTGAGATATTCCAGGCTCATCTTGCATTTCCCTGCCTGGCCCTAGCAGCAGCCATTTCTCCAAGGAGCAGCCACAGTCTTCTGACTCCAGATGTGTGGTTCTTTGTACAAGCCCCGCCTTGACACGGAGAAGAGGAATGGTCTGTCTCATAAAAACAGAGATGGAAGCAGTTTCCTAGTTTAGGTTGTCCATTTCGTTACCCCAGTATTTTAGATAGCATTGTTTTTCTCTACAGGTTTGAAATTTCATTTTATTTGTGTTTATTCCCAAGAACAAAGTGCTTTCAGCAGGAAATTAGCTGCCAGCCAAATATGTCAGTCTGTTGTGTTCATTATAAGTAGCGTTGAGGGGCGAGGTTTGGTATTGGACAAAGAAAATGCGGGGATATTTTGTATTTTCCATGAATGCTAAAACCCTTTAGCTTAGTTCATGGTTCAAGAGGTTCAGAATTTTGAGTATTAGTAGAATGAATAGTTCCTTTTATAACAATGTCTGTGGAAGTTTTGTTTTTGTCATCTTAGGATGGGCATAGCACAGCTTTGGGTTAAGTAGCCGTGATCAGGAAGCTGCTCAGCGGTTGGGGAGCAGCATTTTCTTCAGTGTCGACCGCCTGTGTTTCATTCTTTGCTTCTGACTTGCAGAAGGTCTTCAGGTTCTTACGCTTTGTCGGTCTCAGTATTCTCATCTGAAACACGGAGAGGCTTGGACAAGCTCTTTCGTCACCCCCTTGCCTCCTTTTCAAAATAGCTAGATTAAGGTCTTACGGCCCTGCTTTGGCATTCCCGTCCTTTTCACACCAGAACTGAGCATTTAAGTGTGTGTGTGTGTGTGTGCCCACGTGTGAAACACGGCGAGAGGCCCGAGTTGCCGCTGAACAATAGGCATTGGTCTGCTTCAGACCCGAAAGGGATGTCATTCAGGAAATACTTCGCTGCTAGGAGGAAAGTCTTGCAGGAAAAAAAAAAAACCCTTTATTTAAAAAAAAAATCCTGGCCTTCCCACACGGAAAGCACAATGTACCTTGAACAGGCTCTTATTAGTCATAAAAGCTTGGAAAGCCGCCATCCTGAAAGCTGTAATTCATGTTTTATTAATGAGACATACTCCGTCCATTCTTTGTAATATACACCCTCACTTTTAAAAAATTTGTTTTTAACTTGATAGGAAGAGATGTTACTCCTCTTCTAAAAGAGGATGTGAGTTTCGTCTGTGTTCTGATTCTTTGCTCTGTGGCTTTCCGGACACGAGGGGGGAGGGGTCCGCTGCGGCCTGGCCTCCTGGCAGAGAGTCCTCAAGTTAGGGAGGGAGAGGGTGAGGTCGAGTGTGCGTGTGGTTTGAGAACAAAGTGGTGTTTTGTACGAGCGCTTTGATTTGTTTTTACTCATGATACTTAATCCGTATTGATTCTGAATAAAGTCAGAACTTCTGCTTTTTAGGTTTCAGGAAGGGGAGGGGTCCCACGGTTGGTAGGGATTGAGGAACACAGGGCTACATAGACGTAGTTCTGGGGGGAGTCTTTGGTGTTCATCAGGGGTGGCAGGGGCCCTTTCTCAGATGCTGGGGTGGTGAAAATGTTATGCTCTTGGTGGTTTCAACTACAACTGGTAACTCAGGCGGTTTTGTCTTTGTTTTTTAAAAATGTAAGTCTGTCGCTTTCCTTTCCGCAACATAGGGATGTAGTTTTAAAAGCAATTGTAGAGATCTGGATACTCATGCAGTTGAAAGTTTTTAAAGTCTGTGAAAAGTGTGGTTGTAAAGGCCTCGAAAGGAACTCTTATGAGTCTGCACTTGGCCGTGGTTCACGTCCTATGAGCTCAGTGAGGGCGAGGACAGTGCCAGGATTTTCATTTCGCCAACTCTCTCGGACACCGTGTTCACTCAGTCACTGGACTGATATATATGATGTAGCTTAGAGGGGTCTATTTGCATGTTTTCAGCATTTTGTTAAGAAATTTCTAACCATACTACAGAGTCGAAAAAATTTTGCAGTTTGTAGAACACCTATATATCTACCATCTATGTTCTTCCATCACCATTTGAGTACATCTTGCTTTATCACACATCTCCCCATCTATTATGTATGTCTCTATACACACTCATTAATGTATCTTATTTTTGGTACTTTTCAAGGATTTTTCTGGCATGTTATGGAGGCTGATATGTATTCCAAGATCATTGTGTAAATTGGTAAAAGAGAAGGTGATGAGGAGTCAGTGTTAGAATTAGATGTAGCTCTGTTACTGACCTCATGTGACATATATTGTTAAATTAGGATTTCTTGCCAGTGTTCCTATGATTTTAATGTTACTTTTGCATTTAATGTAATCTTCTGATAGAAATTGTTTAGTTGCTGACTGTGACAATGGTATGTGTACCCACCGGGTACATTTACCGCTGTCGTTACAAATAACCGCAGCGTTCTTTCACATGCGCCACCATCTTTTGTGTCTTTTCCGATCAGGAGTAGCCCATCGGAGCCAGAGCAGCGAAGGAGTCAGTTCTCTCAGCAGCTCGCCCTCCAACAGCCTTGAGACGCAGTCCCAGTCTCTCTCCCGTTCCCAGAGCATGGATATCGATGGTGTCTCTTGTGAGAAAAGGTAAAGCAAGCTGATTTTCCAGTAAACTATGTAGTCTATGGGAAAGGAAAGATCTGCTCACTGTAGTCTCTCGTCTGTTAGTCTTGAATGCAAGCCCAGAGGCCTGCGCTGGTCCACAGCAAATCACAGCAAATTCATTGAGTTTAAAGGTTTTTGCATTGCTCCTGAGTGTTCTGTATACCTTTTTATGTTTCTGCTGCTGAAATGTCTTTTGTGAAATAATGATGTAGGTGGTCAAAAAAGATGTTCGGTCTTTATAAATACACAGTTGACATCATCTGTTGGCCCCTAAGTATTTCTTCCAAGTTTTACTGACCAGTGAAAATTTAAATTTTCATTCTCACTTGTCTGGAAGGGTATTGACCAGTAAGCCAGACACCCTGAGAGCTGCCAGAGGACCCAGGTGTCCTGGAGCAGAGCCTCCTGGCGCTGCAGCGTGCCACGAACAGGTGACAGAGTGGCCGAGGTGTTGATCACTCTATTCCTTGGGCAAGCCAGACCCCCACCCCAGCCCCGTCACCTCTGCCCTCAAGCTGCGTCTCTGTTTATGTCAGTGGGCCCAGCAAATACTGTTTGGAGAAGAGCTTCACTTCTAGGTGGGGCTGAGGTGAGGGGCTAGATCAGAGATCACACTTACTGGTCAAGGATTCAGGGAGGACTACACTCTCAGGGAAAGATCAAGTAGAAAAATATTAACCTCATAGAATAAAAGCAATTGTGTTCTCACTTCCTTTGCTCTGGATGCTTATATTTTTGAAAAAAATCAAGTCAACTCTGATTTCATGGCTAACAGGTAACTTTCATACAGATTTCACACCTGGATTAACACTATTGATACAGTCTGAAAAGCCCCAAGCTAAGAATTGTTACAGACAGTGAACCCAGGCATCTAGCAGAAGAAAATGTAAAACGCCGTGTCTTCAGAAAACTTCTTCAGAAAAGTTTTCAAAAAATATGAGCTCATGGTCAAGATTCACAAACCTCGGTAGACAAAAGCCACCACGACTAACAGTTAACAGAACAAGTAACAGCAGGATTGTTACACCTAGAAATGTTAGGGTTTGGGGATTATCAATACAGAGTGGAAAGTATGTGTATTTAAATAAATTAAAAATGAAACTGAAAACATAAGGGGCAAGGACTATTAAAAAAAACAGGCACATTTGTAAAAGAACCAAATACAACTTCTAGAAATGAAAAGATAATTTCAGTTGAAAGGAGTTAAACAGAATTAGAGCTAAAGAGAGAATTAAGAGGTGGAATGATAGAGTTGAAGAAATTACCCAGAGTACACCACAAAAAAAGAAAGAGATGAAAATATGAAAGATAGAGGTATAGAAGATACAGATTCAACATTTATTTAATAGGAATATCAAAAGGAGAGAATAGAGGGACTTGGAGAGATTCCTCACTCCTATTCCTTATTGCACATTTTTTCCTGTACTGGTTCGTAAGCTGTTATCAAAAAGATAAATGGCTGAAATATAAAACAATACTGAATGTCAACTCTGATAAAAAAAAAAAGTAAGTGGCTGAAAAATTTTCTAAGAGTTCATGAATGATAGGAATCTTTAGGTTCAGGAAGTCCAGCAACTCACAAATAGGTTGAACAAAAAGAAATTTGTATCTAGACATCCTTTAGTAAAATCACAAAATACCAAAAACAAAGACCTTGGAAGCAGTCAGAGAGGAAGGAGATTCCCTACAAAAGACGGACGGTTGGTGTCTTGGCGGTGGGAGCCAGAGGGGGATGGAGTAACTGCGTGAAATGCTGAAAGAAACTGTCAGCTGGGAACTGTGGACCCCTGTGAAACTCGGCATTTATAGATTTAAAAAGCAACCAACCAACCCACCAACCAAACACAACCTCATATCCTGCCACTGAAAGACCCCCAACTTTGAACAGACGTAGGTAAGAAGGAAAGTGATCTCAGTACTTATGTCTGAGATGCAAGAAGGAAGGATGAGGGAAGAAAATAATGAACGTGGTAAAATCTACACAAACACTGATGGTATAAAGAAATAATAATAGGGTAGAAAATACTGTGGGTAGAAAATACAGAAATCAGACAGCTTGCATGTGCTGGAGTGCAGCAGCAGGTGAGGCAGAAGCCACCAGGGTGAGTCTCACACACTCTCAGGCACTTGTGTATGGGAAAAAGGGGTGAAGGTACCGATCAATTTTTATGTTTTGAGTTAAGAATACTTGATGAGGACTTCTGGCCAAGATGGAGGCATAGGTGGAAACACTGCCTCCTTGCACAACCAAGTTTAAAGACAACAAAGATTTAGTAACAAAAACACAACCAAAACAGACAGAAAACTGAACTGTACAGAAGTCTGACAACAATGAACCATTCATTCAGACCGGTAAGAGGGGCAGAATTAGCGGCTGGCAGAGTGGGGTTGCGCAGGAAAACTCAGCCAGACCAACTCAGGTGCGCAGGTGGCTGTTGGCAGATCCCAGGTGTGGGGTGGCAACGGGCAGACCCAGTGAGGGCGCAAGGCAGCTGGCTGACCGAGGTCACACATTCACACTCAGATAAACCAGGCAAAGAAACAAGCAGTGAGACAGACCATGCAAACCAGGGCCCCAGTGACGGAAATTAAAGCCTAAAAGCACCAATTGGAAAAACTTTCGGGGGTCGAGGTGCTGGGAGAGGCTCCCAGGCTCACAAAGTTTGTTGGAGAGACCCACAGCGTCCTGGAGGGTGCACAAGCCCACACATCTGGGAACCAGCACCAGAAGGGCCCAATTTCCCTGTGAGAAGCAGCAGAGGGGACCGAAATCTGAAAGAGAGCAGAACAAATGCCATTGCCCCTCTCTGACCCTGCCCACACATACAGCATCACAAACCAGCAACTGTGTTGCCCCGCCCTGGTGAACACCTAAGGCTCCATCCCTCATACGTAACAGGTGCGAACGGACCAAAACATAGCTCAAGAACTCAAAGCCCCAGAGCCAATAACTCTAAGTGACAAAGAGATGGCCAACCTATCAGATGCATAGTTCAAAACACTGGTGATCAGGATGCTCACAGAACTGGTTGATTTTAGTCACAAATTAGAGGAACAAATGAAGGCTAAACTAATTGAAATGAAGGGAAATTCACGGGGAACCAATAGTGATGGGAAGGGAACTGGGACTCAAATCAATGGAGTGGACCAGAAGGAAGAAAGAATCAACCAAACAGAAACAAATGAAGAAACAAGAATTCAAAAAAAAAAGGCTTAGGAACCTCTAGGATATCTTTCAAAGTTCCAACATCTGAATTATAGGGGTACCAGAAGGGGAAAAGGAAGAGCAACAAGTGGAAAACTTATTTGAACAAATAATAAAGGAGAACTTCCCCAATCTGGCAAAGGGAATAGACTTCCAGGAAATCCAGGAAGCTCAGAGAGTCCCAAAGAAGTTGGACTCGAGAAGGAACACACCAAGGCACATCATCATTACATTAGCCAAGATAAAAATGAAGGAGAGAATCCTAGAAGCAGCGAGAGATAAGGGGACAGTGACCTACAAAGGAGTTCCCATCAGACTGTCAGCAGATTTCTCAAAAGACACCTTACAGGCAAGAAGGGGCTGGAAAGAAGTATTCCAGGTCATGAAAGTCAAGGACCTACATCCAAGATTGCTCTCTCTAGCAAAGCTTTCATTTAGAATGGAAGGGCAGGTAAAGTGCTTCTCAGATAAGGTCAAGTTCAAAGAGTTCATCATCACCAAGCCCTTATTATATGAAATGTTAAAGGGACTTACCTAAGAAAAAGAAGATAAAAAAGATGAACAGTGAAAGGACAGCAAACTCACAGTTATTAAGAACCACACCTAAAACAAAAGCAAACTAAGGACAGCTAGATCAGGAGCAGAACCATAGAAATGAAGATCACATGGAGCGTTAGCAACGAGAGTGGGAGGAGGAGAAGGGGGAAGAAGGTACAGAGAATAAGTAGCATGGACGGTAGGTAGAAAATAGGACGAAGGCAAGAATAGTGTGGGAAATACAGAATCTAAACTTGAGACATGTGGACATAAAGGGGGGCAATGGTGGGGGAGGGGGTGTGCAGGGTGGAGGGGAATGAAGGGGGAAATGGGACAGCTGTAATGGCATAATCAATAAAATATATTATAAAAATAATAATGATTAAAAGTATAATAAACAGAAGAAAAAGATGAAATTTTTTTGATGAAATTTCAAGGGGAGCCACTAAAAGAATGGAAATAGAGTATATGTTCCAAACCAGTAAAAGGAAAATATAGAGCTAGGGGCGGGGAGGTGGGGGGTAGAGTCAAGTTAATTCAAAGAAAGGGAAGGAAGAAACAAATTCTTAAAAAAGATAAATAGCGCAAAATAAGATGGTAAAAAGAAGTGAAAATATATCAAATTACAGTAAATCATAGTGAAAAGGTATAGGTTGGATTGAAAACAAAACAGAACTCAGCCTTTTTCTTGGTTTTAGAAGGAATGCCTGAAACATTAGGTTAGAAAAAGGTTAAAAATAAAGGGAAAAGATATACCAGACAAATTCTAAACAAAATTAAATTGAGGTAAGCATATTAATCAATTAGACTTCATTGTGTAGTTTGTTTATAGGGTATAATAGTTTCCAAAGTATATGTACTTAGTACTGTACCAGCACATGTAATAAAGCAAATATTGACAGAAGTAGAAGAAACTGACACAGTCATAATGGAGTTTTTTTAACGTGTCTGTTTCATTTATCGGTAGATCAAAGAGAATAAATATCAGAAAGCATATGGACAAATTGAACAACACAGTTAACAGCCTTGATCTAACTGAAAGATACAGAACTTTGCACTCTTCACTTGGAGAATTCATTTTTTTTCCTGATACTACTCATTGGCCAAAAAAGTTTCAAGAGTCAGAATCATACAAGTCATGTTTACTCACCAGTACATTAGGTTTGATAATTAATATAAGTAAAATAACTTTAAAAGAACTCGAACAGTTGGAAGTTTTAGAAACAAGGTATGCATGCTTCTGTACACAGCTGGAAGAAAAGTAATGAAAGCTCCAAAGTGTGTAGAACTGAACGGTAACAAAAGCTGCAAATTATTACCTGGGTGCAGCAACTGACATGGTCTTTAGAAGCAAACTTAAGGCTATAATATACTAAGAAGGGAAAAAGAATGCCAGTAGGTACTGGCAATGAAACCCTTTTGTGGAATGCTGTTCCCCGGGTGTGTACGGGGGACTCCGATGTTTTCACCTGTCTGACGTTTCTTGGTGGGGCACTCCCCCCGCCCGCCCCCCGCCCCCGTCTCAGAGAGAAAGCCCTGCACTTTTTCCTTTAATTCTCCCATAGCACTGATTACACTGTATGCTTTGCTTGTTTATATTTATTGTTTATTATCTTTTCTGTCTCTACCTAGAATGTAAGCTCCATGATGCAGTGATTTTTTTTTTTTGTCTTTTTTTTCACCGACACCTCAGACGCCCAACATGAGACCTACGTAGGAAGGGCAGTCAGTAGTATTGTCATTGAAAGGGAGAGGTCCATGAACAATGTAAATATGCAAATGCAAATGAAATTTTTAAATTGGATGAAAATCAAATTCCTCACAAAACATAACTCTTCCAAAATTGACTCAAGGAGAGAGAACCTGAAAAATCAAAAACCATGAAATGAATTGGTATTTTAAAATTTTTCTAATGAAACCGCCTTTCTCATATGATTTTATAGGTAATTCCACCATTCCATGTTTACCCAAAATTTTCCAGATAATTTAAAAAAAAAATAAGGAGCCCATCCCAACTCAGTGTATGAGGCCAGTATGAAATATGACCTTAATATCAAAACTGGACAAGAATAATGGCTCAGGGATGTCCAGCCTTTTGGCATCTCCGGGACACACTGGAAGAAGAGGAGTTGTCTTGGGCCACGCAAATACATTGTGACCTGTAATCACAAAAATATCTCGCAGTGTTTCAAGTACATTTATGGTTTTGTGTTGGGCCACACTCACGGCCGTCCTGGGCTGCGTGCGGCCTGTGAGCCATGGGTTGGACGCCCCCGGTAGACGAAGAAAATCAGTTACATGGTAATTGTGCTCATGAACATATTTGCAACATCTTAAGATAATGACACATGGAATCCTGCAACACGTTAAAAACAGACGAAACATCCATGGGCCGAGGTCCCAGGACAGCGGTTCCCGTGGGCTGGCCCAGCAGTCACTGGAAGGGCTGTAAGAGGGGCTTCAGGGCCTGATGACATTAATATTTCTTGGTCTAGGTGATGATCACATCAGTACGTTACCTTGGTGAAACTATTCAGCAAACACGTGGTCATCTCTGCACGTTTTTGTGCTTCTGTTCACAGTTTAGTTAAAAGTAATGTGACATTTGATTCGATATGATACAGTATAATAGGATCAACCAGTCTATCTCAGGGATGCTTATTCACTGTATGATGAAAGAGAAAAGCTATATAATCTTGATGGTTGGAAATTTTGCTAAAACTTCAACCTCAGTTGATGATAAAAAACCTTAACAAATGGAACCAAAATGTGTGACCTTAAACTGACAGAATGGCAGAGACAAGGTTAACCAAATATTCTGTGTGCTCCCCTGCATTTCCAGTTTCCTTTGCAGTTAGATTGGGGTCAAGTGGCTGGTTCTGTCCATAGACTGTGAGTGGAAGTGACATGTGTCACTTTTAGGCAACGGCAGTTGAGCCGATGTCCCTCCTCCGCCCCTCTCTTCTCTTGCTCCAGTGACCTGGGAGGCTGTGTATTGCAGATGGCATAGAGTAAGGATGGAGTAAGGATGCTTCACTCTCATCAGACTTTGCGTAAGCAAGAAACGAACCCTTGTAGAGTTAAGCCTCTTAAGATTTCAGAGCGTGTGTGTGACTGTAGCATAGCTTCTCTTATTCTAATATAAAGGATGTCTACCATAAACGACAGCAATGCTCATCATATTCAGTGCTGAGACATTAGAAACACTTTCTTTAGAATCAGGAGTAGAAACAAGGATGGCCGCTATTTCTGCTGCTGTTCACCATGGGGACCCTACTCTGTGCAGTAAACCAGTAAGGATTGGAGGGAGGAAACAAAACACTTATTATGCAGAGATAAAATGATTACCTGCCTAGGAAAAATAAACAAGCTGCTTAAAATAGGTCTGTTTCTAAAATCAGTTAAAATACCATGTACTAGCAACAAGAACATTGAGAAAACTTAATTTTTAAAAAGGTACCATTCACAGTGTCATTTAAAAATATATGGTACAGCCCTGGCTGGTGTAGCTCAGTGGATTGAATGCAGGCCTGTGAACCAAAGGATGGCAGTTTGATTCCCAGTCAGGCCACATGCCTGGGTTGCAGGCCAGTTCCCAGCAGGGATGCACGAGAGGCAACCATACATTGATATTTCTCTCCCTTTCTCCTTCCCTTCCCCTCTAAAGATAACTAAATTAAAAAATCTAAAAAATATATATATGGTACATAGCTATAAATTTAGCCAGAGAAGTAAAAGACTTAGGAAGAAAATAACGTTTATTTATTTATTTTTTTTTTAAGTTAAAGCCTGAATACTTGGAGAGAGATACCCTGGGTAGGCTCAGTAACATAATGATGCCATTTCTCCCCATTTTGACGTTTAAAGTCAGTGAAGTTATAGTCAGAATCCCAGTGGAATTTTTAAGGGACCTGGCAAGCTGACTCGTTACTATATACGCAGAAGCAGAGGGTCAGAACAGCCACGGCGGCCCTGAAGCAGAAGAACCAGGCGGAGGCTTCGAGACCCAGGGCGAAGTTTTAGTAGGACAGAGTGGTATTGGCTCCGGGATAAAGCATCTAATGGAACAGAAATGAGTGTCCAGAAATAGACCCCCACGTATATGAAAACTGTACATAGGAAGAGTGGAGTTTATATTAATGTGAAAATGATGGTCTTGTCAATAAGTGGCGCTGGAACAGTTGTTTATTTGATGTGGGGAAGGACTCTATGAACTTAACATGATTTTGTAATCAGAAATGATTGTGTATTGTTTAACAGAGTCCCTGTAGAAAATATGCTTTGATTGTTTCTTGAAAGTGAGGCTGAGAAAGTGACAACTTGGAAAAAATACTAAGATTATAACAAAATGTTTATATCTTAATAGATGGAGAGCTCTTAAGATTAATAGAAAAAATTAATTGGATGAATTTTGCTTTCCTGACTGGTTTTGATTGATGTTTTAAAACCATGATCAGCCAGCAGTTAGGACACCGGGTGGGTTTCTAAAAGGTGAAAGACTTACTTGTCTTTTATCCTTAAAGCACGTCCCAGGTGGATGTGGACTCGGGAATTGAAAATATGGAAGTCGACGAGAATGACCGCAGAGAGAAGCGGGGCCTCAGCGACAAGGTTGGTAAGCATGGGAGACACAAGCCGCCTGTGGCCGCGGGGCTGAGAGCGGGCCACCCGGACGGACAGCAGCGCCCGTTGAGCGGATTGCTTTTTGTTGTGAGGAGAAGTCGGGCGGCCTCGCTGGCCCTTTTTAATGGAAGTACAACTCGGTCCATGTTTTTACCAGTACAGTTGGTTTGTAATAGGAGTGCCTTTAGCGCTGATTTGGATGTTTTTTCCTGTTGGTGTTCCGCTTAAGCAAGAAGCGCATCATCCCACCTCTGGTAGTGTTCTGGGGAAAATGCTGGCGCTGGGAGCGAGAATGCAGCGTGCGGGGCCCAGCAGCTGTCGGAAGCTTTTTGAAAACATGAGGTCTTCATATACTGTTGTCATCCGAGCTTAGTTCCTACATTTAGCGAAAGGATGTTTTGGGGTCGGGGGGCATGGTTCGGTTCCCCGGTGTGGTGGAGAGTGGGTGTAGGTAACCGCACCGCTCTCTGTTCTGTACGTGATTAGTGCCTGCAATACGTGTTGATGGTCGGCAGAAATTGACCTGTACGTAGCGTGATGCTTTATATTGTGTAGTTCTTCTGTGTTGTAAAAAGTTGTCACTTTGAAGGCATAGTGACATGTTTATTTTTCCCTAAATCAATGGGTGAATAGTTCTGTGCCATTCTGAAATGAATTAAATCAGAATTAGGTATTTCTGTTGAAGTCTAACTCAGACCTCCTAGCCCTCGAAATTAACCCCCACATCTTCTTCCTCACAAGGAGCCGCCATCGGGTTCTGAGGTGTCTGAAGAACAGGCCTTGCAGCTGGTCTGTAAGATCTTTCGTGTCTCCTGGAAGGACCGGGACAGAGACGTCATCTTCCTTTCCTCCCTTTCTGCGCAATTTGAGCAGAACCCAAAAGAAGGTAGGAGTCCAGCTCCGCGGCCCCGTCTCGGAACACTGACCTCAGGAGAGACCAGGCCGAGCACTGCTGTCCCTCCGGCTCTGCACGGTCGCTCTTCCCGCTCCGGGGTGTGTTTTCGGTACAGGGATGTTTCCGATGAGGACACCGACATGTGGCCACTTTCCATGGGTCTTACTGACAAGTTCATTTTCACCTTTGAGAGTCTCTAAAGAAAACTGCATGAATAAGGAAGTGATGCCCACTGTCTCAGGGCTGAAAGTTTTTCCTTTGTGTAAGCAGATGCTCAGAGCATTAGCGCCTCTTACAAAGCAGGAGCACATGTAGTCTCCAGGGACCCTGCGGGGGGCCCGTGCCACCCACACCTGCCTTAGGAGCTGCTGGGCCCTGTGCTTATCTCGGCTTCAATCACTTGCTTAGCAAGACAGGACAGTAGTGAGCTTTGGCTGTGTTTCCAGGATTCCATTTTAAGAAGCTATACTAAAACCCCACTTAACGACAAAGTAGTAAAACTTTTAGCGTGCCCGTATGACAGGGCACCATCCCTTTTCTTCATAGCAGTCATCTGGAATTCGGAAGGGGCAGGGGTGTGCGCCAGGGTGTCTGCCTGCCTCATACTGCATATAACCCCCTGGCCGGCAGTGACTTTGGCCTGGCTGCTCACTGGTGTGTCCCAGGGCCTAGGAGGGTGCCTGGCACCGAGTAATCCCTCGTTAGATGTATTTAAAAGGAGTGCGTGGGTATCAGGGAGATCGTTCTTCCCTTTCCTGCGCTGCCTGTTCTCCCCGCAAACAAGATGCGTCTGCTGGGCCTCCTGCTGGGTGGATGGTTCACTTCTGATCTGACTGGGGTCTCCTTAACCCTGGTTATGAGATGAACTTAGCATCCGGGCGTTTCAAAACCCTGCCACTTTTGTTGTTACGCTTGCTGTGAATCTGAAGCTTCTCAAGTGTCTAGTACGTATAGAAGTGGTAATTTTTAGTAACCAAATCAGGTAAGACTCACATGGGTTAGAACCTTTATTTATAGCGTGATCTTTATAAAATGTATTTAAAGACCTGCAGTAAAACAATTAGGAGCTGTAGAGAGTAAGAAGGAAGTAGGATCTGCTCCAGAAAGCCAGGTGGTGAGTAGAAGTTAGACCCTTCCTATAATACTTTGAACTTTGTACTTGATAGTTTTACTGCATATAAAATAACCATAGGAGAAGAAATATTAACCAGTTGCATTTCTAGTGTAGTAAACTAACCTCTGTCATTGGGAGTAACTTTTTTACAGTTAATATATATTAGCAGTGACTCATGGACTACCTCCAATTTTTTAAAATTTTGTATTTTGGAACAATTCTAGATTTCCAGAAAAGTTTCAGAGATAGTGCAGGGAGCTCTGTACCCACTTTAGCATGTCCCCCAGCATTGACCACAGTGGACTTGAGAACTGAGACAGCACTATTAACCACACTCCAGACCTCGTTTGGATTTCTCCAGGTTTTCCACCCGTGTACCTGTGCTGTTCGGGGACCCTGTCCAAGCCTGGCACCGCACTGAACGGGTTCTGTTTGGCTTATTTGGGGACTGTGCATGTGAAGAACCATGTGTAACCTTTGTTTTATTCTGCCTTTCCAACAGTGTTCTCTGATTTTAAGGACTTGATTGGCCAGATCTTAATGGAAGTGCTAATGATGTCTACTCAGACTAGAGATGAAAACCCCTTTGCCAGTCTGACAGCCACATCACAGCCAATTGCAGCGGCAGCTCGGTCACCAGACAGAAATCTCATGCTAAATACTGGCTCCAATCCGGGAACAAGCCCCATGTTCTGCAGTGTGGGGTCCTTCGGCGCCAGCTCTTTGTCTAGGTCAGTGTGTTCTTTTTGCACATCTAATGGTCAGTGCAGTAGCCACGGGTATGTAAGAGAAGAGAGTGGCCTTCCGTGGGCCCGTGTCGTGCGGGTTGTAGCATGCATCACATTTTCGGGGGTGGATTTGGTCACTGAAGGAGGTTCCAGCTTCTCCAGATTGGTCTTTCTGGCTTTCCGTGGCGTGGCTATTGGTGAATTAAGGTTTAGAAACAAATGGCTGTATATTGCACATTATTCTTTCTCAAGAGAGCTTTAAAACGTTGTAAGTAAAACCTCTAGTTCTTGACAGCAATTAATTTACAGTTATTTAGGTATCCGAAAGATGTGTATACTGGAATGCTTAGAAATACGAAGTATGAATATTCTATTCTTTAAAAGCTTGATATTTTCCATTCTGGTTGTTTATCTCAAGTTTTTCTTCAATTTTCTCTTCTTTCCTCCCTTTCTCAACTAATGTAGCCTCTATGAAACTAGCCCAGCTCCCCACACGAGTTTCTGGAGCTCTGTGCCGAGGACGAGCCCGCCTCTCGCCTCCCCCTCCGGTGCAGCCAGCCGCGCGGCTGTGCCGGCCCTTTCCCACGGCGCGGCCTCCTCCTCCGGGACTGCGGCGGGAAGCCAGCCCTCGTCTGCGCGGTACCGCCCCTACACTGTCACCCACCCTGGGGGGGCTGCGGCTTCTCCTTCCCCGAGGCCCTCAGGCTGCTCCACTCTGTCTAGCTCACCGAGCCTCCCCGCCCTGGCTAGTAGCCCTCGAGCAGTGCCGGCCAGCTCCTCCCGACCAAGAGCCACCAGCACGGGGCCACCTTTACTGCCCGCCTCACCCAGTGCCGTGCGCAGACGTCCCTCCTCCCTGAGGACCTCTCCTAGGTATTTATGCAGCAGGAGAGCCGGGCGCGTGTTTGCAGTGCAGGGGCAGGAGGTGCCCGCGGTCCAGAGGAACGGCTGGGCGACACTGGCCTCCGTCCCGGGTGCTGTGTGGGGAGGCCGACCCGTGTGTCTCCCCAGCCGGGAGGCTCGAGCCCGGGTCCGAGCTGCTGCCCGGCTTTGGGAACCTTAGGAGTATGGGTGGCTCTGCCATGGGCGCCTCTCTTTGCTGTCTTCCCTCACTCCTCCTCCATCCTGTACGAGAAAAAGATGTAACTTACTTTTTAAAACCTCACTCATGTGATATTCCTCCTTACAGACAAATTTCAGATACTCTCAGCGTTTGTATCTTGTATCTGAGAGTTGGGGATCACAGAACTGCTTGTCGACTTTTTACACTACCTCAACCATAGTTGACATACAGTCAGACCAAGGGGGGCTTATGGGGGCAAGTCTGGGCCTGGCGTCCCTCACCTCTGCTTGCCGAGCCGGGCCCGTGTTCGTGCCTTGACACGCTGGTGTCAGCTGCTTGGAACGCAGCAGCCTCAGCACTCCACGAAGCCAGTGCTCCCTGTCCCCCGCCTGCCTATGCAGCCCCGAGACTCAGGCAAGGTGCTCTGTGCATGTCAGTGGGTAAAACTTTCAGTGTAAGATTCAATTAAAAGGACAACGGTTGCAAAAGCTTTGTCCCTCTTGTTTTCCTTTGTTTCCTGATGACTTTTTTTGCTTTTGTCGTGGTAGTATGTACGACAGTCCTTTCTCCTTCCTCTTCCTCGCACTTTCTGGGGACAGTAGTGATGAAGATGATGAAGAAGATGATGATGGTGATGATGAAGGTGGTGGTGGTGGTGATGAGTTTTCTGGTGTCCAGTTTGGGTCCAGGTATCAGAGGAATGGAGTCCCTCCCTGCATGTGCATAGGAACTAACTTTCATCAGCCCTCATTAGGGGAGTGCTTTGCATCTAAACAGGACAGGGTCCGACGAGACGATCTGGAGAGTGAGATGTAAGAAACCTTAGAACCGTCTTGTGGGGTAAAGCACGCAGAGGAGAATTTCTGTAGTTGTTACCTGGTGAGTGTGGAGAAAACGTGCACATACTCATTTGTCAAAAATGTGAAAAACAGACTAAAGATCAGTCATCATTAAGTACGTCCACTCTGAGATCTAAATGAAGGACCCTTCACTTCTCTGTTGTGAGAATGTTCTTGTGAGCTGCCAGGCGTGAGCACCGTGCACTCTGTGAGGCCCGTGGTCTTCCCTATGGCTGCACGGGTCACTGCTCTCCGGGAGTGGCCTTGGGGCTGGCGTGCGTGTGTGCGCATGCGCGCACGTGTGCCCCTTGGGGAGCACAGAGGGTCGTGCTTCCAGTGTCATTGCGATTCTGCTTTCACTTCTGACCTTAAATTTCATCGATCGCCCCTTTGACCTCAGTGAAGCTCCGCCCTGTTTCAGTTGGCCTTTGGAGTGGCAGCAGAGGCTGAAGTACAGTTCCTGGTGCTGAATGTTCACCCCTTGAAACAGTGGAAAAGACCGGGGCTTTTCTAGGTGACTTTGAGAAAGAAAATGTAATAGCACTGTCTTCCCAGCACTCTGACTTACTGTCTTACCGTTCTGGTCTTAAATCGAAGTTTCCTCTGGTCTGAGTTGGTATTTGTGCCCAGCACTGTTCAAAAATAACTCCAGGCTATAAATAGAGAAGGCAGTAAGAGTTAGGTACACTTCATTAAATCTGACAGTGTGCAGAAGAATCATTGGAGAGTGACTATATAAAGAGAGAGAGGGGAATGTTGCTGCAAGGTTGAATATTGATTCAGGAAGGTTGATATTTGTATTAGGTTGAACATTATATCATTCCTTCTCAAGGAGATTTCCCAGAGGTAAAAGTGCCTTTTTCATGTAGATGAAAATCCTGTTGCATGATTACAGTTATGCAGCAGGCATCCTTGTTAGCAATCAGTTTCCATGCATGAGCAAAATGCTTTGTTATGTGTTTCGCTCTAAATTACCTGTGGGAGAACTACTGTCTCTCGCTGGCCTATCTAGTTCCAGCTTTCTCTGACAAAGACATCAGGTCGCGTGTGGCTGTCACTAACTCTCGTCTTTCTGGACTTACAACATCCCCGCCTTGTCTCAGATCAAGATTCTGCATCTACGCGGAGAAGTGGAGCTCAGCAGTTGTGTAAGAACAGCCCTGCACGCTCACTGAGCGTCACGTGCCAGACAGCCGACACTGCATACATTATCACCTTAACCGCAGAACTGGGCCACCAGGAGGCAGGGCTGCGAGTCACGAGACCCATCCCTGCCAAGCCCCGCCCCATCCAGAGCCTGCTCACTGCCCAGCAGGACCGGTGCTGTTCGCATTGCTCACTGGTTCTGTGGCTGCTGAGAGCATCTACTCTGTTCCCGGACAAGAGCATTTTACTCCTTAGTTACCAAGTCCCCTTCCAGTCAGCTGGCAGGTCCTTTGCTGGCTGCTAAAATGAAATCTGATCTATCCAGATTTGGCAGTTTATAGATTCTGAGTAGATACCAAAGAGAATATGAAATGATGGGTAAAAATACATATCCGATGAAGGAAGTGGAGAGGAGCCGGAGAGTGCGTGCGAGGCCGCAGAGCCTCGTCCACTCGAGTGCTCAGCGAAGCGCTTTTTTCTCTCCCCCTTTCCAGTCGATTGTTTTAGAATGTTTTTACTTTGAAGGCAATGATTTGAGCCCCCACTTCTCGCCTGCGAGATGAATGTGAAGGAAGGAATCAGCAGGGCTCGTACCTGTCCCCCTCTTCAAGCCCCGTGGAGCTGATGCGTTGCACCTTCTTGGAGGCGGTCCAGACACGTGTCCCCGTGTTGACGGTGTGTGGTGGCAGCGATGAGGACTGACTACAAGGAGGTGGAAACGTTCCCCCGTGAGAGAGCTGTGCGAATCGTGAGGAACTCCTCCTTCCAGGGTGGAGAGCTGTCTCGCGGTCACTACACCGCAGGGCGTACTCCGAGGAAACCTCTCCTCGTCGTTTCCCAGGAAGTGGATGACCAGAACGAAGTTTGGGTTTTGGTTTTCTTACTGCATAGATGTATTGGTGAAGGAGGTCGAACCTTGCAAGTCGGGAGCCAGCGTGCACAGTAAGAGAAACATGAGCAGATATCGAGAGGTGGACGTCTGTGCTCTGATTCCTGCTGCTCGCCGCTGCTCGGAGAGGAACCGTGCACACAGTCCGAAAGGGGTCTTTCTGCTGCGTCAGTCCCCAGACCTCCCAGTGACTTCCCTTCTCACACAGCGTGAAACCCACAGCCTGTCTGTCACCCTGGCCTGCAAGACTGTGCAGGTCGTGTGCACACGTGGGCACACACGCCAGTACACACACTCACACCCCTCCTCTCTCCCCTCACCTGCTTCCTCTGGCCTGTACCCAGCAGCTCATGTACCTGGTCCTATTCCTGAACTCGCCCAGCAGACCCCTCCTGCCTTAGGCTGTGCGCTTGGCCCCTGCCTGACTCCCTCGGGTCTGTATACAGGCCGTCTCATCAGAGTGTCCCTCACCTTGTTGGAATAACCATTGTGGAAGACACACACACACTCCCTGCCCCGCTCTGGCCTCCGTCCTGTGCCTTCCCTGTCCTTCTGAGCCCTGCGGTTTCGAGTGTCCCTCCTCTAGAACGGAACTGCATCTCTGACTCAGTGGTCACCCCAGGACCCACGGCGAGGCCTGGAATCAGCAGGCCCACCCTGGACCTTTGTCCTCGGGGTGCACGTCGTGTCCAGCTGAACAGCTCTGACCCTGCCTCGTGTCAGGAAGATGCAGAGCTCCAGACCCTGCGTGCAGAAAAAGAAGCGAAGAGGAGGGTGGTCGATCCCCTTACAGAAGAGAGGACACTGCAGCGGCACCTTCTGAAGAAGCAAGTTTTTATAATGGGATTCAGTTTGCACCTGATGCATGTGTAAATCCCAGGACTGTTTGCATTGTGTTTTCACAAGGATTCCACTATTTCGTGGTGCTCTCGTGGGAGGTGGTTACATTGTTCACTTGGACTGATGTCATTATCAGGAAATGGTTCCTAGGTTCTCCCAGAGGGAGGTAAAATTTTTGAGACTCTTAGGACTTAAATATGACATATTTCCAGTGTCGTATTTCATACATCAGCTGTTGTAAAACCACCATGAATTACAACAGCTTCTTCAGGAAAAAATGAAATGTTTTAAAACATTTAAAAGATTTATTGATACCATAAGTTTGTATAAACTGCACACCACTTTCTCCTTCAGCATCACATTTACTATTTGAGTTCAGCACTTTGGCTTTGAATCTGCAGGCCCCTGTAAAGGACTCTGGACCGCTGGCGCGCGTGCACAGCATCGGCTAGGCAGGCCTGTGTTCAGATGTGAGCGTGGGTTAGCTCCTTCAGGACTGACCTCCTCATTTTGAAATACATTGACAAATATTGGGGTTTACTCTGCATCTCCTATTTGGTTAAACTTTTTGCTTATTTCTGTTTGTTTTTTTTTTTTTTCTCTTGAGAGATCACCTGGGAGTGCTGCTTGGTGGGCACCAGCGTGTGCCATCCTCTTGGCTTTGAAAGGCCCTGATGGGCCCCGAGTGCCTTTCATCGCACTGCCAGGCACCTGGCCGGCCGGCAGCCTTCTGTGTGCACAGTCCCTGTGCAGGGCTTGTGAAGTGTTTGTGAAGATATTTCCGCTGACTTGGAGATGTTCGAATTTAAGTTAAAATGCAGTGGGTGGGTTGGCTCAGAGTGGAGCCCAGTGGACGTGCACGAGTGGCCTCCACCTAAGCATGCTGACGTCGCACCAACGGTCACATGCTGGCCGGGGGCACTGCCGGAGACGACTCCAACGTCCAGTGTGAGGTGCCTTTCATTCCAGAAATGTAAAAATGGGAGAAGTCAGGGGCTCATCATCAAGGAAATGTATAGTTTTAAATTTTCATTTGAAACCAAGGAAGATCTGCCTTCATCATCATTTGCAGGAGCTGCCCGGAGGAAGGTTAACCTTCGTTGTGTGTAGGCTGGAGCCTGCCTCGGCCTGGTCTGTCTTTGGGAGGTGCCGCAACAGGCCGCTGAGACTGCTGCAGGGAAGCACCAATGTCTCCTTCCCCCCCCTTTCCACTTTTGGGGGCTCACCACACATATTTGTGGGTGGGGTTTTCTGTTTTGGCCTTACGGTTTTTTTCCTGTGCTTTACTGCAACACTTCTCTTTCTGTTGTTAGGCCAGTGAACAGATAGATACCAGATCATGTGCCCCAAAGTTAACTGATAAGAAGACAGAAGAATTCATTGTTTTTGGTTCTTGGAGGGCTCCCACACTGGTCAGCCCCTCTTTGTCAGGGCCCTGTGGGGGCACTTGGTGGGTCCCTCAGTTGGTCGTCTGCTCAGTCAGGAGGGCGGTGGCTGCCTGTGTCTGTGACCACCTCTCAGCCTTGACGCCCGCCTCCCGTCTCTGTCAGACCTGTGTAGTAAGATCCGTGTGGCAAGTTCTGCAGTACAGATGACCGATGTTGTGGAAATTCAGGCTTACTGGACTCGGGTCTGAAAGCTGGCATTTTTAAATGATTTAAAACTGGCATTTTTTTTTCACCTATTTTTATTGAAATCCTTCAATGTCCTACTTTCATTCCAAGGTCAACTGTGTATATTTTTCTAAAATTCTAAGGTCAGTTACATGTGTATTCCAAAGTTAGTTATGCATATCTGCCCATCTGTGTACATAACATATTGTTAACATCTTGGTTCCTCTTGGTTTTTAGTTTGTGGCCTTTGCCCTGCGTTGAAGCAGGGATGGGTCTCAGGTTCCGGCCAGTCTTTCCCAGTCTTTGTCACTTTTCACATATCTTTTTTGTTGTTAAGCTTATGTTTTCTCATTTTTATCTTCAATTTAAAATTCCTGGTCTCCTCCTATGCTGTGATTAATGTCTCCTTACCTCCTGCACATATCAGCTCCGTTGCTGAGTTAACATCAGATCCAGTATCTGACCTCGGGATGGTTGAGCTAAGCTTTATTTAATTCCCTCACACCTAACCCTCGCGATAGTGTTTGGCTTGGGCCTCAGAGTACAGTTCTTACTGATAACAATGCCGCCCGCTGTTTGCTGCTTGTATTCTGTGCAGCCCTTCACGTGATTTCATTTAATCCTCGCAGCCCACACGATGAGGTTTGAAGTTCAGGCAGCAAGTCAGGGGTAGGTCTGGGGAGGGAATCAAGTTTGGATACTCCTCGTGCCAGGGTTTCATTTGGTTTTTACCGCACTGCTTTGCCCTTTTTACTGAAAGTTTTGGAAAACTTACGTTGATAGCAAATATTTTCACGCCTCCCTCTAACCAGCCGGTTTCCCTGTGCTCTGGCCCTGCTGCCTAAGGCCAGGTGAAGGCTTTGAGAGCTATGATAGAGGTGATGAGGGGGAGGGGTGTTTGGTAGTCCCTTAAAACTTCACCCCAAGGCATTCAATGGCGGCGTGGTCTGGCTCTAACCTCCAAGGGTGCCTGAGTGACACTGGCCACTTGGTGTAAGTTCGTGTGACATCCCCTCAAATGCCTAGCCGTTCTCAGTCCTCCTGGTTTTGCAAGTTGCCATTCCCAAGAAGATGAGATGCTGGGTTTCTGGGCAGACTCTCTTCTTGGTCAGAGTACACTGTTTACTAGAAATGCCTGTCGTTGGGCTTCGTTGGGCTTGGAGCCGGCGAAACAAGCAGTCGGCACCCCGCGTGGCTGCATGGGTGTCTGCGCTTGGTCCTGGGGGCAGGGTCCTAACAGGCTTTCTGCTGCCGTGTGGCAAACTCTGTCTGAAGCAGTTCATTGAGAAGAGAAAAGGCGTCATCAGTCTCTTCTTCTCTTCTCCATAGTTTGGGAGCCTCTGGTGGGGCGAGTACTTGGGACCCCTACAGCGACCATTTCGCCATTGAGCCCTGCAAGGAGACAGACATGCTGAACTACCTCATCGAGTGTTTTGACCGAGTTGGAATAGAGGAAAAGAAAGCACCAAAGGTAATAAGGACTAGATTCACTTAAAAGAATGCACAGAAACCCGGTTATTCATTTGATCAGTTGTTTCCACCCCCATCAGCATTCATTCATTCATTCATTCAGGTGGTTGTTGGGCACGTCCTGTGTGGCAGGCCCTGTGCTAGGAGCTCGGGGCATGAGCAAGACATAACGGTCCCTACCCCCAGGGAGCTCACATCCTAGTGGAAGGAGGGCAGAAGGGACAAGGGCTCCTGCCATTGCTGCCAGCCACCTACGTGGCCCCGATGGTTTCTGATGCTCTGTCGTTGTCACTGTGGTAACGAACACCGTCCGCTTGGTGCCCGTGGACTGACAGGCGTGGCACTGGGTCTGTGTCGGTTCAGACCCTCTGTTGCTCGTTGGCCCTGTGCAACCCAGTGTAAGGCAGGTCCTGCTTATAATGTTGTATAAATAAGCACACGAACCTCTCAGATTAAGTGATTGTCCAGATTCACATAAATAGTAAGTTATAAAGCTGCGTTTATGCTAAGGAAGCTACACTTTTGTGCTGGCTTCATTGTTATTTTATTTTACCACTACTCACTTTTTTGTTCTAGTTTTCCACTAGAAACTAACCTGGTCGTCTAGCTGTTCCATACTTGTGAAGGGCCTCTTCGGGGTTTGTTGCATTTAACTTCATCAGAGTCAGAGAGAGGGGGCACAGGTCCAAGATTCCTGAGTGGTCGCCTCGAACTTGGCACTCCTTTCTTCTGTAACTGTAGGCTTCTGCAGAGCCAGCGTACTTGGATGATGGAGTTAGTCCAGTTTGTTTGTTATGAATAAAAGAAGAGAAAGCATGCCTTTTTCTGGAGTTCAGTCTTCTCCGATGTTTGTCAGTCTTCACCAGCGCGGGAGTATCTTGTCTGTCTTTGTAGCCCTAACCTCTGCTTTCCTTTTCAGATGTGCAGCCAGCCAGCAGTCAGCCAGCTTTTGAGCAACATCCGCTCCCAGTGCATATCCCATACTGCATTAGTCCTACAAGGTTCCCTCACACAACCAAGGTAGGAAAAACCAGCCTGTGCTTGATAGCAGCAGGGGGAGGAGCCTGCCCATCACCTCCCACGTGGCCCTGCCTTGAGTACCTTACTTCCTCACCTGTAAAAAGAATGGGGTTGACTAGGTGGTTTCTGAGGTCCCTTTTTTTCTCTGAAGTACCGGGGAAAGAAACCCCTCTCTGTGTGCTTTGCTGAGATAGACCGTTGTTGGAATACGTTGACATCCAGGCAGGGAATTAGTCATTTAGTTTAAAAGCAGCTGCTTTAAATCAGTGGAGGCTTTCAGTGAAATGTGACGATCATCTTTTCCCATGGATCACACAAGCAGTTGTTGTTACTCAGTACTAGAGAATCATGAGGAATCGGTAGTTTGGGAATCGGCTCTCATTTTTTACATAGAAACGGATTAATATTGAGAAGAAGGGTGATCTTTTGCCTAAAACTATTATGTTGAATATTTGGGGACTTTTGAGTTTGACCTTTGCCCAGGCAGCTGCTGCTGGCGGGCATTCCCTGTGTCTGAGAGGTGGTCATGAGTTGCTGGTTCATTGCAGTTCTTGCCTCCCGTGGGTCCGCAGGTCCATGCAGCAGCCGTCCTTCCTGGTGCCGTACATGCTCTGTAGGAATCTCCCGTATGGCTTCATTCAAGAACTGGTGAGAACCACTCACCAGGATGAAGAAGTGTTCAAGCAGGTAAGGTTTTGTGAGTTTGCTGCTAAAATGTTCTCAGAGGAGGTTCTAATGAGGCTGATTTGTAAATGCACCAGGAATTGAAAGCGCCTGATCCTGACTTTTGTTATGCACGTATTATTTGCTGGGGGGGGGGGGGGGGGAGACCTACCTGAGATTCCTTTCTTAGGGAAATCAGATTGACAGCTGCACTGTTCAGATCGTGAGCCACTTCAGCTCCTCAGCAAGGCACTGAGTGTGTTAAACAGCATTCGTGCTAAGTGCTTCAGGAGATAATAAGAAATATTATAAGGCCCTGTCCCTGATTTTAAGGAGCTTTTAACACAGGAATACCAAGAGATAGCATAAGGCATGTCGTACATTTTCCAGATGAGTAGTGCTGAAAATGAGTTCTCTGAGTTTACAAAGAGGAGATGAGTAAGTTGGTGACCAACTAGCTCAGTGGCAGTCTACACACCACATAGAGTCTGTCTTCTTGTCAGCAAAGTGGCATGATGTCTCATACCTCACTAATTCGTTCACTGACTGTTAATTCAGTTGGTGTTAAATCAAGTGAAAATGCAGATATGTGATATTTAATAATAAAGCTTGATGATGATGATAATAATAATAACTTCTAAACTTAGTCTTGCAGTGTTTTCAGCATTACATGGTGGTTGTTGCTTTATGGCCTGTCTTGTAGGTGCTTTGCCGCGCGATCTTGCACAAGCTACTTCCCTTGATGAAAGGATTTTTATGAGATCGTCTCCATTTGTTGCATGATCTTTTCTCTTTTTGTGACTAAGAAGAATAACAGCTAAAGCTAAAATTGATATGATTCCTTTTAATCTGATTTTATACTTAACATTTTTTTTTAAAGATTTTGTTTATTTGGAGAGAGGGAAAAGGAAGGAGAAGCATCAATGTGTGGTTGGTTGCCTTTCAAGCACTTCCTACTGGAGACCTGGCCTGCAGCCCAGGCATGTGCCCTGATTGGGAATTGAATTGGTGACCCTTTGGTTTGCAGGCCAGCACTCAAGCCACTGAGCTACACCAGCCAGAACCTATACTTAACATTATTTATAACTATTAATTTTAAGGTCTTGGAGTTCTCCAGACTTGTGTCTTTAAAATATTAATAAAAAAGAAAAACAGCCCAGGAGTAAAAACCCCAGTGAGTGTCGTATGTTCTGTGTCTGGAGTTCATCAGCTGCTTGTCTTAGATGGCAGTCTTGTTGATTATAGGAATATTTAGGGCACCATGGTGCGCTTTTCTTCTCTAGAAGAAAGTGAACTCGGATGAAAATAACTATCTTGAAAGGCTTAATTGATACACTATATTATATGTGTAATGTGCATTAGCTAGAATACTTCTGTTCAAACAGACATCATTTGAGGAACCCAGAGTAGCTTCAACTATATAAAGTCAGTCAATGGTCAGCTGAAAAGAGTATGTTACGCCTCTTTTATTCATAAAGAAACTTACGCAGAGGTTATGAATGCCCTCCCTCTTTGTTTCTCCGAAACTGAAATTCACGTACCAAATTTAACCATCTGGCAGTGGACAGCTCAGTGGCATTGAGTGTATCGACAGTGTCCTGCAGCCGCTGCAGAAGCCTGACACCTCTCCTCCCACCCGCTCAGCCTGGGCGGCTCGTCCTTCTGGGGGTCGCCGTGTGTGTTCGCCAGGAAGGATGAGTAGAGTGGAAAACAGCCTCACCGTTTTGTCTTACTCAAAGTACTGAATGTGTCGACTGAAATTTCAGTCTCCCTCTAATATTTGAGGTAGATATTCCCAGATAAACAGAAATAAACAGCTGCTAGAATTTAGGGTTGGAGATGAATACTTGTAGCATTTTTTGTCCCTGCTGGGAGCTATTTATTTGAAGGTACGAGGATTATTTAAAATGTGTAAGTCACACAAATAGTATGTAACATTTGACTGTTGGAAAAGTGTTATGCTTTGCAATATTTTGTCTGTTTATTATGAATTGATGAGCTCTACTTACAGAAGAGGATACTCTGTTAGAAAGAGTAAAGGTGTTTTACTTCATGGCATTTCTGAAAACCACGGTAGAGGTTTTTCTGGATGACCATTTATGAAATTTATTTTTGGTAATTCTGCAACCTCTCTTTGTTTTCTTCATTGCAATTTTGCTGTTCCCCACCTCCACACCGGAGCACGCCCTCTCCATTTTTAGCTGACGCAAGCATATTGCTTCTACCCGATTGCTGGGTTGCAGAAACTAAAATGATCTCTTCCAGACGCCCCAGGGCACCACTTGGTAGTACTGTGCTTCTTAAATGATGGCGGTGCGCAATACAGGGGGCGGAAATCAGTAGGAAAAAGGATTTTCAGGGTTTCTAGGGCCTTTGTAGAACACTCCCTTCTCAGTTCATTGGTGTTCAGTTTGCCAGCTGTTGTTTACGACTTGTTCTGTTTAATGTGATTATTAATCTTGAATCCCAACGAAATCCCTAGATGTGTCGATCAGTGAGCGTACTGCTGATGAGTCGTGCTGGGCTAGTCTTGTGCGGTGTCCAAGGGCCCTGGTGTTCGTGGCAAACTCTGAGTGCCCTGAAGCTCTGATAGCGGGTTGTTATATTAATTACACCATATAGGGAGGTAAAACGTTGTGATTGAGTTTTCTTTTTCATTTTAACATTTACCAGCTATCTCTGTTGCACATAATTAAAGTTAATGTAATAATAACACCCATTATCGGTCTGTTTTTCTTGTTCTCTTCAAAATAAACGGAAAGATCGAAGGAATTAGGTGGAGGTGGAAGGGTGGCAACAAAGAATTTTTTTAAATGTTGGTAGAGAAGGTATTGGAACACGTAGTCCAGTTTGGTTTTATTTTTTTTTAACAGCTTATAGGTGCTTGGTGATCAGAAACACGCGGTCTCTGAGTTGCGGAGAATTGAGCTGATTAAAGCAAGGGCCCCTGAGAGTCCTATAGCAGGCTCCGAGTTCATGAGTTTTTATCGAATCACTGGGCGTCCTGCACAGTACCGGGGTTCTCCAGGTCCTGTCGCTTCTGGAGGACCCAGCTGCATTGCTGAACAGGCAGCCTTGTCAAAGGTGGCCGGATTCTGGGCTCCTTACACGCAAAACAGCTTTTCCCCGGGGAATGGGGGGGAGTGGTCAGCAGCGCCGCTGCATTCAGATTCAGCACTTCATTTGCGACGCCTCCTGCTCTTGACATTTTCTTAGATTTGTATTCCTGACTTTGCTTTGTTTTGTTTTCTTCCAGATCTTTATTCCCATTTTACAAGGCCTGGCTCTTGCCGCCAAAGAGTGCTCCCTGGACAGCGACTACTTCAAATACCCGCTCATGGTAAAGCTGCGCTCTTTTTCCCTGACCCGCTCCGTAGCTGTTTTCTTCCAGATTATTTTAACGTGCGCTTTCCTTTCAGGTCCGCGATCAGCCTCGTTTTCAAATTTAAAATGGAAAATCATGGTGCTGGCCTCCAAGTGTCTGGTGTGCAGTGAGAGGCCTCAGGGAAGACAGTTAGCAGCCCAGCCCCTGCCCCGGCCACCCGAGGCCTGGACAGGAGTCAGGGACGCTGTCCTTAAACTGTGCTCCTCCTCACTGGGTAGCTTTGGAAACAATGACAATTGGTGGCATCCTTCTGAGTCTCCTGGCAGTGAGCATACCCCACACTCTTGGGATTGAAATTTTGTTGTTAAAAAAAAGACACATGCAAATAAAAAGGCAAGGTTATATAAAGAAAAGTACAGGGTTTTACCATTACATAGTGACTTTCCACAGAAAATCTGAGGCTCATTCTCTCGTTCGCCTTCCCATCTCCCGAGGCTGTACACTTCTCCTCCAGCCTCACTGGACACAGATGGAAATGCTTGGCTCCGTAAGGCACTGGGAGCAAAAGCATCAACCTTGGGCAGAAGTGGCAGCCAGATTCTCACCCAGCACCTGGGCTGGCCTGAAAACACCGGAGCCGGAAACAAAACCACAGGCTCTTTTCTGCTCCGAAATTTGAAATTTGGGGAGAAGAATACTTTGAAATATTTTTCATGCTAGAAATACGAAGGGAGATATCAACGTAATTCATTACGTCTGTGTGTAAATACAGCCTTGTGTAAGCTGGGGCCTTGGTGAAATCGATATTTTTTTACTGCATTTGTTCCTTTTCCTCATTCTGCTGACTTGCCCTTGTGTCTTACCAGTAAGTAATGAGTATTACTTACTGTGGGCCTGTTCTGTGCCAGACACTGGGGGCCTGGGAGCTGATTAGACGAAGGGCATCTCCGCAGGGTGCTCACAAAAACCAAGACCACAAGACAGTCAGGAAATTACACTGTGATAAGTGCCAACACTGATGTACGTAACAGATGCATTTATTGCTTAAAAAGTCAAAATCGAACCAAAAGGCTAGGCGTTAAAAACACTGCTGGGGGCACTGGAAGTCTTAGTTTTAAAAATAATTTTGAGCGGGTTTTTATGGGGCTCTTTTCATTGCACATGTTATTCAGGTCCCCAGTAAAATCCATTAATCCTTATGCAGTGTTCTGTCTGTGGCAGATAAAAGGCAGTAGAATAATCTGATTGAGTTTAGTGACGAAATATTTCAGTGCACATTAATTATCACTGTATTATGTAAATATTCCTTCTTGGAATTGTTGACTTTGGTGGTTTGAATTAGCTCGCTGTTTCGGGAAGGAGCTTTTAGTGTCAGAGATCAACAAAATGTTCTTCGTGGTCAAAAGACAAAGGCCTTCATTATGAGGGACAATAGTTGTATTTTGCACCATTATTGATGCTTGTGCAGCAATGAGAGTGCACTTCGAGAAAGGACACTAGTGTGAGGCAGGCAGAGGAAGTCTGTCGGAGCCAAAATAAGAAACTGTTGTGACCCTTCTCTAGGTCAGTGGACCCCGACTCTGCCATACCCTGGAATCCACTGTGGTCTTTTAAAAAACCCCAGGGCCTGCCTCCCAGGCGCTGTAGTTTAAGTTCATCCCATGGCTGGTGAGGGTGTGGCCTGGCATCGAGGTTTCCGAAGCTGCCCAGGAGATCAGAGTGTGCGGCAGTGACGTGGGGACCAGCGCTGGGCAGCCGGACTCTTCCTCCCCCACGGCTCTCCGAGCCCCAGAGCGCCGCAGAGATGCGTCAGTGAAGCCGACTGCTTAAAATGAAGCTCACTGCTTAAACGGCGTTGATTGGGTTGCCGTGGCATGCGAAGTTGTGTTTGTCCTTAAAAACTCCCTTTTCCTGATTCTTTAATATGAGAGTGACTGGGGCTCTGAAGGAAAATTTTGGAGTTCTCAAAAATACCAGAGATCTTGAAATCATGGAGTACTTTTAAATACGTCCTATATTTGATAGCTTATTAAATTGTAATTACTTATAGTTCTGTTTAGCACTGACGAGACTACCCATCTAAAGTTTGCGAAGCACATCTTTTGATGTGAAAAATTAAGTGAAAAAATCATTTTTGTAAAAATATACACATTTATTTCTATGTGTACATGCACAAAAATATGCCTGGAAAGTGTTAACTGACATATCAGTAGAGATTATCCCTCAGGGTAAAGTTTGTGAGTGGCTGTTAGTTTCGTTTCATATTTCCGTTTTATCCGTTTTATGGTGCGATGTGTTGTTATTAATCAAAAAGCCGGTGAAGCTGTTAGTGTTTGGAGGGAATGCGTACATATTTATAGTAGCAATTAAAGCTGTTCCTCAGTGTTCACGCTGTACTCAGATGAAGTGTGTTTAAATGGCTTTCTGATTTCTAGGCGTTGGGGGAGCTCTGTGAAACCAAGTTTGGGAAGACACACCCCGTGTGCAATTTGGTAAGTGCCTCCCTGGTGGGCTTGCACGTTGCTGGTGAGCATGTAACCGAGCAGGTGTCCTTCGGGTAGCCTTGTCTGGAAGGTGTCTTGGAGGACGTTTAGATTGGCCATCGGCAGCAGGTGTGGGTGGTTCTTCACTGTTAAACTGATGGTGATATGTTACTTCCTGGGATGAAGCTGTTTACTTTCTCGTGACTTTTTTTCATAAGTATTGTACATCTAGAATAACAAGTCCTACGAAAATATTTACTGGAATCCTTTTTTAGTATAAGAATAGTTCATTTGAATTCCATCGAATGATCTTAAACATAAAACTTAAAAGCGTACCTTACAAAAAATGTGGAGGAGTTGGAGGGCCTTCCTCTGTCCGGGGTAAGGGATGCCAGCGAGTCTGTGAGTCTGCGTTTCGGATGTCAGGAGTTGGTCACGGTGCCAGCGGCTCACACCAGCTGAGCAGCACGGCTGCTGAGCTCTTCTGTTCATTACATTCTTATGTCTCGTGCCGATTTCACAGCTTGATTGGCCTCTTCTGTTTCATGCAGGTCGCTTCTTTGCCGTTGTGGTTGCCTAAGACGCTAAGCCCCGGCTCTGGGCGGGAGCTGCAGAGACTCTCCTACTTGGGGGCTTTCTTTAGCTTCTCAGTCTTTGCCGAAGATGATGTAAGTATATTGGCCATTTGCACCTTGCAGCTCTTATGTCCGGGATTCCTTCCCAGACACACATTATATGTCGAATGAATTTGTTCCTTCTCTTTCCAGGCTAAAGTGGTTGAAAAATATTTCTCAGGGCCTGCCATTACCCTGGAAAACACTCGCGTGGTTAGCCAGTCATTGCAGCATTACTTGGAGCTGGGAAGGGTAGGTGCTCAGAACGGGAAACCTGGCGGGGGGGGGGGGGCGTTGCAAATCAAAGAGAGACTGTGACCTGCGTCTTGAACAGTAACTGCACATGAACACTGTGTCCCCCTGTCAGGGGCATCACTGGGAACAGTCCTGGGTTGACAGGCTGGGCTCTCTTTCCAGCTTGCTCTTAGGCGTGTAAAACGTTTAATCCACGGGGGTGTCATTCTGCGCACACTACTCGATGTCCGATTTTCCCAAACGGAGATTATATATCTGCAGTTCTCAAAAGGAGCAAAATTATAGGCCCATTGTAGTGCAATGAAGGTAATTTATTTCAAGCCTATCCTAGAAAGGAAGTAGCAAAGGCTATTTTATTAAAACTGTAACAAGCCCTGGCTGGCATAGCTTAGTGAATTAGGTGTGGGCCTGCAAACCAAAGGATTGCGGTTCAGTTCCCAGTCAGGACACATGCCTGGGTTGCAGGCCAGTTCCCAGCAGGGGGCGCACGAGAGCCAACCATACATTGATATTTCTCTCCCTTTCCTTCTCTTCCCCTCTAAAGATAAATAAATAAAATCTTAAAAAAAACTGTAACGACTTACCCGCTGCACTCCATGTCCCACCTTCATGCTAGTTATGTGGTCACAGTTGAGTGTGGACTTCCCTTCTGTTCCACCTGTGGTCAGGTTCTCCCAAAGCGAGTGAACGTGGGAGAGGGAGAAAGCGGGAAGCAAGCTAGCTGTTCTTAAGTCAGAAAGGAATAACTTTAAAGTCAAGTTTTAAATTTTTTTGTGTCTAAAATAAATTTCAGCAAGAGCTTTTCAAGATTCTGCATAGTATTTTGCTAAATGGCGAAACCCGTGAGGCTGCCCTGGGTTACATGGCCGCGATCGTCAACGCCAACATGAAAAAAGCCCAGATGCAGGTAAGGGCTCCTAACGGCTCCTTTGACTTGCCCTCGACACTCCTTCCTCTGAACTCCCGCGTACTCGGGCCGACCAGACAGCGCTCCAGGAACTGGAGGTGCGGTGTGGAGCGGGACGGCGGGGCCTCCGGGTGCTGCTCGAGCCTCATGGTGTGGTGCACCTGCGTTGGCATGCAGACATGACTGCAGATGCTCGTAGTGTCTAGGAAGCGACTAAAGCAAGGTACAGGGCTTGAGAGCAACCATGGAGGTGTCAGAAAGGAGCTCTGGGGTGACTTCTGACTGAGTGGCAGAAAGGCCTGAGGAGGTGACCTTTGATCAGAGGCCTGACTGGTAAAGAACCTGCCGTTTCAAGGCTGGGAAGAGAGCCTTAGACACGTCTGAGGCCCTGAGGCAGGAATGCACTAGCTTTGGAACAAGCCCCCCAGGCTGACTTGTGCAGCTGGAGGACAGTGAACAGGAAGGAGAAGGGTGGGTGGTGGGCTGGAGGGGTGGCAGAGGCTCCATCAGTTTGGTCAGTGTCATAAGAACTGTAGTGAGGAGCCACTGGAGGGTTTTCGGCAAGGACCCCACCAAGGGGGCTGTGCAGATCGTGGGCTGGAGTGGGAGGAGGGGCAGGAGCAGACCATGGAGACCGGATATGAGGTTCCAAGTGCTCCAGCCCTGGGGAGGGAGGCCAGGGGCGCGGTTTGTTTTGCCAGAGTAGGGAGGTTACAGGGACATGCTTGCTGTGTTACTGATGAGTGCGTGACATTTCTGCTCAGAAGAAGGAAAGACACATGTAGTGAGTGAAGCGTGGACCTCGTGTCAGACCGACTGGATTTCCAGCTGTGGTTCCGCCGTTGACCAGCAGCGGGTTCTCGGCTCCGTCTTTGTGTCTCTGTTGCCTCGTTGCGAGTGGAGACAGCAGTGGAGCTGAGCCGTGCGGGTTCACTGTGCGCGTCAGGCTGTTAGAACAGTGCCCGCTGCGTCGCGAACACCCTGCCTGGTTAACTGTCATCCCTGTGGTTGTTGTGTGGTTGTTGCAGGAGTATGCTGCTGCTGTCAGCTGCAGGAACTTAGCCGAGCGGGACAGTGAAACTGTTCTGATGATGCTCCTGAGGGAAAACGAAGGAGAGAATGGGAGCGATGTTTAGTGTTTCTGCTCACTGATTTCGAAGCCCTGAGCACATCCGGTGCATCCCCTGGGCCTGAGTTTCCTTCTCTGCACGATGTGAATAATAGGATGACTGGCTGCCGAGGGCTGTTGCAGAGAGTCAGTGAGAGAATGTATAAAATGCTTCCCATATGATTTGACGCTCAACTAGTGGCACCTGCTGGTGGAGTGACAGTGGGGACGTGATGCACATGTCCTGTCGTTGACTTGAAGATGCACATTTGGTCACCTTTCTCGTAAAGTTGTGCTAGAATTTCTGTTCGAATCGTTATTCTAAATACTTCCTTTCCTATTTCACAGACGGATGATAGATTGGTTTCTACAGATGGCTTTATGCTGAATTTCCTTTGGGTGCTGCAGCAGCTAAGTACGAAGATCAAGCTAGAGACGGTTGATCCCACATATATATTCCACCCAAGGTGTCGGATCACTCTTCCCCACGACGAGACCAGAGTGAACGCCACCATGGAGGACGTGAGCGACTGGCTGACCGAACTTTGTGAGTGCCGTGCTCCTCGTTGGGGCACTAAATACTGCCCTTCTGGTGTTTTACTTGTCTTTACAAGATTTTATTTATATATTTTTAGAGTAAGGGGAAGAGAGGGAGAAAGAGAGGGAGAGTAACATCATTGTGTAGTTGCCTATCACTTGGCCCCCACTGGGGACCTGGCCTGCAACCCAGGAACATGCCCTGAGAATCAAACCAGTGAGTATTTGGCTCACAGCCCTTGCTCAATCCACTGAGCCACCCCAGCCAGGGCATGTTTTTTTAATAATGAAAGAATAGATAGACAACCTTTACCAGTTGGACTCAGAGCCTCATCCCACAACTGGGATTCGACACCAAGGCAGCACCCCTGTCAGCTCCTGCCCCGCCCCCACCTCGCTCCCTCTGGCCTGTTCTCCTCTCCTCCAGGGACAGTTTTCACCGACTCCTCTCCCCTAGAGTGCTGCCATCAGACTGAGGGACTTCGTGTCCTCAAGATTCACTCTGTGGGGGTGGCAGAGGAGGGACTGTGTCTCAGGACCCAGTGGTTTTGTCTTGCTCAGGGCAGTCAACATTATTGATACTCACCAGTCATGGCTTTCGTTCGGGCCAGACCTGACCATCCAGTACAGAACTCTCTGAGTCATGGTGAATCTTCACCAAAACGTAGGCAGCATCACGCCCTAGAGATTTTAGTGTGCCTTCCATTCCGTGGGAAATGTTCTGTCCGTAGGCTTATGGGCTGGTCAGGAAAAGAAGTGTAAGTATCTGAATCGCAACTGTGCGGTCTTGTAGTTACATGTGAGGAGACTGAGGCTCCAGAAGGTGCCGAGGTCACCTGGCCTGCTCATCAGCTAGTCCCGCTGCTGCCTGGGTCTCCTGCGGCGAGTCCGGGCCTCCTCTACCACGTGGCCTGATCTGAGTGCACCCTTCACCATGTTTAGTTTGATTGCAAACTGGACACCTGTCCATAGTGAGAGAAGCAGTCTAATTCTTTGTGAATCTGTTTCATTCAGGCGCCCTGAGTTCAGATAAGCCAGGCAGACTCCAGAATTCGGATCTGGGCTCTTGGAGTCCAGGGAGTTACGGGGTTGGGAGGAGAAGGTCCAGGGGGCTTCTCCAGAGAGCAAGCTGCCCGAAGAAAGGCCGGAGAGCTAAGGCAGGTCCGCTCTGAGGAAGGCCCCGTCCAGCAGGAAGGCCTGTCGGAAGGAGGAGGAAGAAGAGAGGCTACGCATCTGACCTCAGCCATTTTCCCGGCTACAAGCAGCCATGCCCAGCAAGGTTGGGAGGCGGAGGGAGAGAGTGCGAAGGGGTGAAGCCACCGGAGACGAGACAAGGAAGGGCGGCAGGCAGAGGGCAGTTATGGAAGCTTGCGACAGGTGACGTGTATCTGGGAGGCAGGTGATCAGGAAAACAGAAAAGTGGAAATGCAGGAGAAATGGGCGCCACATTTTATGTTGCCGGTTAGTTCAGCGGTTATGATACTGGGTTGAAAGTGAGTCCTAAGAGGGTGGCTTGACTTTCTGCTTTTCCAGTTTTTTATTTTGGTACAAACCCAAAGAAGCTCAATCCTGGGCCTCAGCTAAGTGGTCACATCCCAGCTTGTGTGGATGGGTGATTCACAGCTGCCCCGGCTAAGAAGTCAGAGTTTATAGAGTCTAGAAAAGGGATTGTTCTATTTGGACGCTAGTGATTCCTCACAATTAATACTTCTCCAGAAATTGAATTTATGAGCTAGATATATGATATGCAATAAATATGAATATAGTAAAACAGTTCTTATTTGGATTAGCCAAAATCAAATAGCTCTGTAGAAGAAATGGAAGGAAATACAGTGTTCTGAATTTAAATATATATAATAAATATGATAGCAGCAGCTAAGTCATATAGATTTTATATGGGCCTATTAAAGTTCTCATAAAAGATTTCATAGATCTTAATGAATTGATGGCATAAAGTGTGAATGTTTAGAAAATATTATGGTTATTGATCTTTACTTCATACAGTAAAACATGCTGTTTAATGACAGACATCAGAACCCTGTGGCATTTTTTTATGGACTAGGCAGTGGCAACATCGTGGGCAGATGCACACACTCCAGAAAAATAGTTCATCTGTCCTAGGACTGAGTGTCTGATGAACAGTGAGTCAGTACTGGATTAATGTCATTCGAATGAGGAGCTCTTGGTATTGTCCTGGAATAGACCTCATAGACTGATAAATTTAGGAGAATCAAAGGTCAAACATTTTTCTAAAAATATAGCAAAGAAAACATGAAAAACCCCAGAGGATTTTGACTTTTCTGTGAAAGGGAGAGAAATTTATAATAATTTTAGAAATGAAGCTTTTTGTCAGAGACTTTGTGTAGATACATATATATCTTAACATATAGATAGATTTTGTATTGAGCAAGACAAAATGAATATGTAGAATAAAAGAATGGAGGAAAATACGTGTCCTGTAATTGATAAAATTATGCCATTCAAAATACAGAACTGTTAGAAATACGTACGGAGAAAACTGTACTCTACCAAGAGATGGGTGTTTTTGTTAGGGACAGAATGTAAGTAGTATGTGTCATAGGAAATAAAGTCATCTTGTGGGGAAAATGAAGCATTGGATACAAATTGAAAGAAATCTAAGTTGTCATTATGTAACTAAGTTATCCAAAAACTAGATAATAAGGTAGAATGAAAGCTTGTAAACTAATAGATGTCATTTAATCTATTGACTTAGTCCATCTAACGTGCATTCTGGGGATTCATAACAAAAAGTATGATACTGCCATTCTCAGCAATTCCATTTTCCAGCATGTGCTCCAAAGCTGGGGGTGAGTGAACGGTACTTAGTACATGGACTTTCCAGGGACTGTTTGTAACAGAAAAGTTAGGAACAACCGTGTGCCCAGCAGCGGGGAAATGGCAGACGCTGCAGCTTATTCATGTAATCTAATGTCACCTTGAGGTTTTTAAATGACATTTATGACCTGTGTCATAAAATGTATAAAATACAGAAGATTTTTTGGTGTACATATATGTAAACATTTAATCAGATGGGGAAGAAAACCTACTCTTTAAATGACGTTCACAGGAATTCTGTTTTTCTTATAACATTACCCCGTAGTGTTTTACAGTGGGGTTTTTTGTCATTGTTGTTACTGTTTTTTTTTTAGTTTTTATCTTTTGTTGTCTATAATTTTTTAAAGTGTCCTTAAACTTCATGAAAATTCAAGTGTTTTTGCCTCATTAGTTGTGGCTTTTCTCTGATCTAGCCCCGTAACCAGTTTTATTTAGGGGATTATGTTTTTTTTCCCTAGATGGAGATCAGCCTCCATTTTCTGAGCCGAAATTCCCCACCGAATGCTTCTTCCTCACCTTGCACGCCCACCACCTCTCTATCCTGCCGAGCTGCCGTCGCTACATCCGCAGACTCCGGGCCATCCGGGAGCTTAACAGGTGCGTGCGATGCCCTGTCCTGAGATTGCCTGGGTCACCACGTGCTCTCACAAGCAAGTAGTTTTGTGGGGCCCACCTGACTCGAATTCGGGGGGCACATATGTTCCTCAGTTGGCCAGAGTTCTTCACACAGTCTCAGGACCCAAACTTCGGTTTCTTGGAGTGCTCAGTCCTCGGCGTGTGGTTACAACAGGTTTCCATGAACTTTTGCATTGGCTGCAATATCACCAGCAGGCACTTCTGAGGGTCTCTTGGGTTCCAGACGCAGCCCCCTCCCTTCTTCGGGCTGTGAAACAGTGGCTCTGGTTTCTCTTGACGAACAAGGTCGTTACCCCACCAGCACGTAACCCACTGTTTGCGTGTTGCCCCGAGGCGCTAAGAGACCAGAATGGCCAGGTGGTAGCCTCAGTGTCCGGTTCCCTAACACCACTGTCGCTTTTCTTCATCTGGACACTTCTCCCCATGCACCAGCGTCTCCGAACAAACAGAAATCGCAAAACAGGAAGCAAAAGTTTTGAACAGATTGTCTTGATTTCTAACTAAATTCCATTATGATCAAAGACATATTCTGATTTGTGTCCTTTGAACCTTACCGAGGTTTGCTTTATCACCTAACGTTTCCATTAGTAAATGTTTCAGAGAGGCCAGAAGAACGTGCCTTCTGGGTAGTTTATTGCAGTGCTTCATGTGTCAGTTAAGTCAAGTTCGTTCATCTTTTGCTTCCATTTTCCATCTGCTGATCGTATCAGCTTACACTTGAGTAGTTGAGAGAAGCCTGTGACAGCTTCAGACTGTGGCTGCGGGTCTGTCTGTGCTGTCGTCCTGGAACGGGTGCCCCCTGGCTCTGTCACCCCCTGGCTCTGTCACCCCCACTGCCTTCACCCTGTGATGGTGGTGTCCCCTTCACCCTGTGATTTCACCACCCAAACGGGGCGTGTCTTCTGGGGCACAGTCGGGGGTGTGTACCTGGGGGCAGTGGTCTGAGCTCCCAGAACCAGTTAGTTTCCACGACGAGTCCCAGCTCCGTAATGTTGGGTTCTGTCCTCTGAATGGTATCAGGGAATTCCTGGCAACTCACTTCCACTCAGCACAGGTCGCTGTCAGTTCCGAGTTACAAATGACTGGGCGCATGAGCAGAACCCTGCCCAGCCCCCTCGGGGAAGGCTGCATCCAGACCCTCTGGTAGGTGTGAACCTGTTTATTTCGCTGATGAAGCATCTCAGAGCCCATTCCTGCCCATACTTCCCACATCCCTGTCACCTCGTATTTAGTAGGTGGAATAACAGGGTCAAAGATACTCACGTCCTTGACCCTAGAACTTGTGAACATGTTACCTTACACGGCAAAAGAGACTTTGCAGATGGGATTAAGTTCAGAGTCTTGAGATGGGAGATTTTCCTGCGCTATCCTGATGGTCCCATATCACAGGGGTCCTTGTGGGACAGAGCAGGCAGGACCAAGCGATGAGAAAAGGGAGCTCGATGGCGGAGGCAGGTGTCAGAGGGCTCGTGGATGTGGTCCATGAGCCAGGGACACTGGGGGACCTCTAGAAGCTGCAGTGGGCAGGGAGACATTCTTCCCTAGGGCCTCAAGAGGAATGGCTGACCGCCTCAGACTTCTGACCTCCATAGCTCTGCGACTGTAGCTGTGTCCTTTGAAGCCCCAGGTTTGTGATAATTTGTTAGAACTGCAATGGGAAACATACAATGTGCTAGGAAATCTTGCCCTTTTTTATTTTCCAGTGTGAACTCCTCCTGCATATTGAAGTGTTATTGGCCTGTGAGGACAGTAACTGATGTCACTCTGAGGCAGTGACGTATGAGGCGTGGGGCCTGAGGGAACTTGGCATTGTCCTGTGACTCAACCACTCAGGCATGAGCGCTGCAGGCGCTGCTCCCGCTGCAGGCAAGGCCAGGGGACTCCGGTGTGGGTACTGACGCTGTTACATACCCCGAACTCCTCCTCTAGAGTTCTCAGAGTGCCAGTCCTTGTCCTAACTTTCAGATAAAAGATCCTGTAAGGTTAGGAATTCAGTTTATGTTTGAATTTGGTACTTTGTAGGACCAGATCCTACTTTGTGATCATCTTAGAAACTCCCTGGTTCATTGACTTTTCCTCGAGGTGAGGTTTTAGTGCCTCGAGCCTGTCATTGCACTCTCTAAGCGCTCCAGCATCTCGGAGGAAGCCGTTCTGTGTCTTCATTGCCGATCGTCCCTGCAGATTTTCCACTGAGAGCCTCGGGCCGCCAGGGTTCTGTCCTGAAATTCCGGCTGAGCCTGCGCGGCTGAGTCAGAGAACTGGCCTCCTGTTGCCACTGCAACTGATTTTCACAACTTTCATGACTTAAAACAACATCAGTGGTTATCCTATAGTTCTGGGGGGCAGAGTCCTAAAATCAGGGCTGCGATCCTTGTGGAAGCTGTAGGGAAGAATCTCTTTCCTAGCCCTTCCCAGCTTCCAGAGATGGCCTGCATCTCCTTGGCTCCCGGCCCCTCCTACATAGCACGTGAGACCTCTCTCCGACCTCTGTGATCACATCTCCTTTTCTTACTCTGACTCCCTCTTTGTCGAGGAAGGACCCTGTGATGACTTGGGCCCACCTAGGCAATCCAGGATAATCTCCCCATCTCGAGGTCCATACCCTTAATCCCATCTGCAGAGTCCCTGTTGCTGTGTAAGGTAACAAATGTACTCAGGTTCTGCAGATCAAGATGTGACATCTTGGTGGGCGGAGCATTATTCTGCTAGCACGCTCATGTTCTGGTCACACACCAAAGGGTCTAGTTCATCTGGGATAAAGAGAAAGAGGCTTTTCGAAGATTACTGTTTGGTTTATCGCATCCTTGAAATGGCTGGAGAAAAGGTTCTCCTTTGAACTCGGCCTGGCAGGAAGCTGCTTCTAGGTTCAGCCGGACAAAAGAGCCTCCGCTGCTTCCAGAACCGAGCGGCCCCCGTGGCACAGTGTTCGCTTCAGCCGTCAGTGAGGGTTCGCCTCTCGGCGGACTAGGTCGTGCACAGAAATGCTGTCATCAGTTTTCAGGCATCATTTTAGCAGCCAGTGAGAAAAGAAAAATGCTGCCAGTTGAACCAAAGTTTGTCATTGATTGTAAGATGGTCTCTGATTTTAGAAATGCTAAAATCGGGGGAAGTTTGTGTCGGAGAGTCGCTGGAATGGTCAAAACGGATAGATAGGGTGCATAATGCATCTGTGTGTTTTCTGTCACGTGACTAAGGGTCTTTGGTTTCAGAACTGTGGAAGATTTGAAAAATAACGAAAGCCAGTGGAAAGATTCCCCGCTGGCAACCAGACACCGCGAAATGCTGAAGCGCTGCAAAACTCAGCTGAAGGTCTGTATGGCTAACGAACAGTCCTGCACCAGCCTCAGAATAGTGGATTTCCCACCAGAGTGTGCGCCTTGATTGAGCCGTTTTCATGTCTTTATTTCTTCTTCATTATTCTTTCCCCCCAAGATAAAATGCATCTCAAAAGCTGTTGATGCTTTGCATGTATCTACATAATATTTTCATCTCAGCACAGACTGTGCCTATGCTGTGGCCCTGACGGCGTGCACTCTTCATCGATTCTTCCATCCGCAATGTAACATCACCTCTATTCCTCGCCTTGTGCAGGATCCACTCCATCTTCTACCCGCCAGCCCTGCACCCAAAACACACTGGCATGCATCCAGCCAGGCATTTTCATGGTGTTTAACAGAGTGGATTTGAGGGAGTGGAAAAGCCTGTTTCCTTCGCACCTCATTCTTCATTCTTACTTGAAAGCGACCCCTCACACGGCACCTAGCCGGGGATGGGAAGGGTTGTGCTTGTGAGACACGGCTTTAAAAGAAGTTGTACAAGGGAAGCTTAGGTAGCAAATTCATGCGTTTTTCTTATGTTTTTGTTCAAATTCCAAAGCTTTTTCTTGATTAGTAGGATAACTATAGAAATTGTATTTGACTTGGATTTTTGGCACAAGATTTTGGTTTTATTTACTAAGAGACTAGACTTCTTGGAGGTGCAGAATAAACTGGGAGCTGTTATCGGGGTGTGTAGAACCCTTAAGCAGTCCACAAGCAATGTCTCAAGGCGTCCATATGTGGTTTAAATTAGCATGTCAGTGTGTGTTTAATCCTCACAGGTCCTCGGAGGTAGGTGTTACACCTTGGGTGCACAAGCATTTTGCCCAGGGGCAGCCAGCAGGTGGCGCTGTGGAGTTCAGATGCAGATTCGTCAGGCCTCCTCCCACTCACCATCCCTGACACCCAGAGGGCCTCCCTGGTCAGCCCCCTCCCTGATTGGGTTATTTAAATGTGACAGTAAGCAACCTGCCTCTGAGCGCTCACTGTGTTCTGGGATTGTGCCCAGGGGTCCGCGTGGCACACATTTTGTTTTTCTTAGAACGTGACCAGCGTCCTAAAGTTGGTTAGCGGTGAGGCTCTCGAAGCCCAGCCCGTCCCCACCCAGCGTGCTGCAGGTACTTAGCCACCGACTCACACGGGTGGGCCATGCCTCCTTCTGCAGAAACTGGTACGATGTAAGGCCTGTGCTGACGCCGGCTTACTTGACGAGGGCTTCCTGAGAAGATGTCTGCACTTCTACGGCCTTCTCATTCAGCTGCTGCTCCGCATCCTGGACCCCGCCTATCCCGAGTGAGTGCCCCTGGTCCCCTTCCCCTCGTCTCTGGGCTTTGTTGTCCTTGCTGTGCTTCAGAGTCCACGACCGGAGCCACCGCCTTTGCCTTAGCGAGACTTCGTTTTTTACTTGCCAGATTGTATACGTATAGACAGTGAAATCAGTACTATTAACAAATACCTTCCTTGTAATTAGTTAAGAGTAATAAGGAAATGTCAGCACCTGCCATTTTAAATTTGACATAGTGCTTTTTAGGAATTGGCTTTATTTTTACCACTCTTTGGCTGGTAGAAAATGAAATCTGTAAACTGGAAGCTGAAAGCTGGAGATTGCGGCCTCTTGAGCTGTCCTGAGCACGGGTCCCAGGAGCCTACCTGGCCAGTTTAGGGAGCAGGCTGAGCACCCTGGTGGCCTTTCTGTCACCGCCTGGCCAGCCCTGCCATGGAGGCAGCCGTTTCGTTTTACTTGTCACGGTCCTTTCATTGCGAGTGGGCGGTCTGCAGCTGCGATGTGGGCCCTGGCGCTTGCAGGAGTGGGAGATGCTACTTGAAGTACAAATGTGTGCCTCTGTCGTCTCCAACTGTAACTTGTGCTTTTCTTCTTGTTGACAGTGTAACACTGCCTTTAAGTTCAGACGTCCCCAAGGTGTTTGCAGCATTGCCTGAGTTTTATGTAGAAGATGTTGCTGAATTTTTATTTTTTATTGTACAGTAAGTTTCTTTAACATATTACATAGTTATAATATGCTTTTATATGTTTCATGTATGTGGTGAATTATATTGCTGCAAACCTCCATTTTATGCTTGTATGCCTGAAATTTTGGTGGCTGCTTTAAATGCTGCCCGGAGATCAGCAAAGAAGTGCAGATGGTGGCACCAGGCCAGTCCCAGGAATATCTCAGAGACAGACGGGGACGAGCTGTGTGGATGATGATGTGTTCTGTGGAGACCGAGGTGAATTTCTAGTTGATGACGTGCTTCTGAGAAACAGTGGGAGCGGCTTGTAAATATCTCAGTGGAAATGCAGAGGCGGAGACACCGCATGTACACTGTGCACCGAGTTTCCTCAGTGGGAAAACTGGAGGAAGGTGCCACGGTAATGGGCTGAGCTTGTAAGTGACGTTTTAGATTTTTAAAAATTAAAATGAGAGACTTCCGGCCAAGATGGAGGTGCCTCCTCCAACACCCAAAATAAGGACAACAACAATTCAGAAACAAAGAAACAGCCAAAACTGAAAGAAAGTTGAACTATGTGGAAGTCCGACAACCAAGGAGTTAAAATAGACACATTCATTCAGACCAGTAGGAGGGGCGGAGCTGAGAGGCGTCGCGGCACAGGAAGCGGTGACACCAGGTGCACAAGGCGGCACCGGGCAGACTCTGGGCACCCAGGCTGTGGCTGGCAGACCCCGGGCATGGGGTGGCAACGGGCAGACCCAGCAAGGCGGCAATTGAGAAGTGGGGCACCCTGTGCAGGGTGGCTGGCTGACCGGGCAGTGGTCCCACATTCATGCACAGATAACTAGGGGGCGAGACAGATCGCACAACCCAAGGTCCTAGGGCTGGCACATAAAGCCTCAAAACACCGATTGGAAACACTTGTGGGGGTTGAAGCGCAGGGAGATTCCAGCCCTCACAGGAAAGTTTGTTGGAGAAATCCACAGGGTCCTAGAATGCGCACAAGCCCACCCACACAGGAATCAGCACGAGAAAGGACCAGTTGTCTTGGGGGAAGCAGCGGAAGGGACTGAAATACAACAGAGAGCCGAGCAAAGCACCATTTTTTTCCCTCTTGGACCCTGCCCCTAAATACAGTGTCACAACCTAGGGACTTGGGTGGCCCCGCCCTGGTTGAACACCTAAGGCCCCACCCCTCGTACGTAACAGGTGTGAACAGACCGAAACATTATGGCTCCAGCAGAAGAACAGCTCAAAGCCCCAGAGCCAATACTTCTAAGCAACAAAGAGATAGCCAACCTATCAGATGCACAGTTCAAAACACTGCTGATCAGGATGCTCACAGAACTGGTTGATTTTAGTCTCAAATTAGAGGAACAAATGAAGGCTAAACTAATTGAAATTAAGGGAAATGCACAAGGAACCAATTGTGATGGGAAGGAAACTGGGATTCAAATCAAAGGAGTGGACCAGAAGGAAGAAAGAAACATTCAACCAGAACAGAATGAAGAAATAAGAATCAAAGCAAATGAGAGGCTTAGGAACCTCAGGACATCTTTAAATGTTCCAACATCCAAATTATAGGAGTACCAGAAGGGGAAGAGAAAGAGCAACAAGTGGAAAACTTATTTGAACAAATAATAAAGGAGAACTTCCCTAATCTGGCAAAGGAAATAGATTTCCAGGAAGTCCAGGAAGCTCAGAGTCCCAGAGAAGTTGGACCCGAGAAGGAACACACCAAAGCACATCATCATTACATTAGCCAAGATGAAAATGAAGGAGAGAATCTAGAAGCAGCAAGAGAAAAGGAGACAGTAACCTACAAAGGAGTTCCTATCAGACTGTCAGCTGATTTCTCAAAAGAGACCTTGCAGGCAAGAAGGGGCTGGAAAGAAGTATTCCAGGTCATGAAAGGCAAGGACCTACATCCAAGATTGCTCTATCCAGCAAAGCTATCCTTTTGAATGGAAGGGCAGATAAAGTGCTTCTCAGATAAGGTCAAGTTCAAGGAGTTCATCATCACCAAGCCCATGTTTTATGAAATGTTAAAGGGACTTATCTAAGAAAAAGAAGATAAAAAAACATGTATACTAAAATGACAGCAAACTCACAATTACTAACAACCACACCTAAAATAAAAACAAACTAAGGAAACTACTAGAACAGGAACAGAACCACAGAAATGGAGATCACATGGAGGGTTAGCAATAGGGGAGTGGGGGGAGAAGGTACAGAGAATAAGTAGCATAGATGGCAGGCAGAAAATAGACAGGGAGGGCAAGAATGGTATGGGAAAATAAAAGCTAAAGAACTTAAGACACGTGGACATGAACTAAAGGGAAATGTGGGTGGAAGAGGTATGCAGGGTGGAGGGGAATGAAGGGGAGAAATGGGACAACTGTAATAACAATAAAATATTTAAAAAATTGATTAACTCCATCAAAAACATTTTTTTAATGTTTTGGGCAATGAAGATCTTTTCTGAAATACACCAGATGATTTAATCAGAGCTTTGGTTTATTTTCTAGAACATTACGGCCAGGAGACGTGGTGGGTTTTAAACCTGTCTAGTTGTAATATGAGCACTCACTCTGAACTTGGCACGTGAGAGGGAGTTTGGCACCCTGACTCCCCTCCCGCCTGCAGCATCTGCCCAGGTTGGGATTCTCGGCGCGTCACTTCTTGCCCTTCTCGCCTCTGTCCAGGTACTCTCCTCAGGTGCTTTATGAGCCCTGCACTCAGGATATTGTGATGTTCCTCGTTGTGATGTTATGCAACCAGAACTACATCCGAAACCCCTATCTGGTGGCCAAGCTGGTAGAAGTCATGTTCATGACCAACCCCGCTGTTCAGCCGCGAACCCAGAAGTTTTTTGAAATGATCGAGAACCATCCTCTCTCCACTAAATTGTTGGTCCCTTCCCTGATGAAGTTTTATACAGGTAGGTTCCCAGGTGCACAGGGAGGCCAGGCCGTCTGAAGCCTGTGGGTGAAGTTAGTCTAAACCTGTCACCAAGTGTCCTGACACCCAGTTATGAGTATAACCTACTGCCCCGCTGCCAGCAGAGTGTGAACTGTTCCTAATCCCCCCCACCGCCGCCCTGTGGAACTGTGACCTTGACCCTTCTCAGACTTGTCCTTGCTGGTTGAGCAGGAGCCTTTGAAAGCCAGGAAGGTACCCTTGAGGTCCAGTTATTGTCAGTAGCACAAGTTGGTGTTTCTGCCTGAAAATTCCTGGTTTATTTTAGCTTTGACCTTACAGCCTTAGCTTTGTAACACTGGCCACTAACCCAGAATTTTGAAACTGAGAGTTAAAAATTCTTATTTTGGGGGACCCCACTCAAACCAGCGGAGTAAGGGTCCTGGAAGGCCTCCCCGATCCATGAAGTCACCTTTAGCGCGTGCCTGCTCCAGGCCCTGCTCTGGGCGCCGGGCGACCTGGGTGAGCAAGACCGGAAACACACCAGACGCTCTGCAGGGGGCCTCCTCGCCTGGTGGGCGTGCATTCCAAGTGCTTGTTTGTAATCGGCCCCTGCCTTGCCGGTGCGTTGCCATAACGCCTGTTCCCTGTGGGGCCCGTTCCTCCGCCCTCTCCCGAGGGCACACCTCGTACTGATGGAGCGTTTTCTCTCCAGGTCATCTTTTTTCAGGAAAGTAAGTGCGTCCTTTCTGTCTTCTTCTGTCGAACCTAAAGAAGTGCCGGCCTCGGGGAGCACAGTTGCTTGCTGTTCACAACGGCCACAGCGGTTAGGATTCCTCTGTGTCCAGGGACGGCCGTCCCTTCCCTGTTGCCCAGGACCTGCTCCTGCTCATTTGGGGCTGGAGCTGTCATCTCTCTCCACTTCTGAGGGTTCTGAGAATCTGTCTACCTCCTGTCCCCATTGTCACAGTTACTTTGTGGCCTCTAAGAATGTCTCTTCCTTCAGCCTACCTATGTCCTCTTAAACCTAAAGCAAGTTCACAAGCCCTTGAAGTTTTGTTGACATTTTGCTAACATCCTCACTTTGGCAACGGCAGAGAGCGCTGCTGGGTGGAAGGCCCCGTCTTGGCTCCCTGTGCTCCTCTTCTGCCTCGTAGCCCTGCAGGGAGGACCCTGGACCCTCCAGACGCAGGCGGTGCAGGGTGAGGTGCAGGGCGGGGCCTGCTGCGGGCCTTGCAGGTACCCAGGCTCAGTTAAAGTGAAGATAATTCTGCATTTCTTAAAATGATGAGGTACCTCTTTTCACCTATCAAATTTATTTTTAAGATGCGAATGCCTAGCGCTGATGTGCTCACAGAGAAAGAGACTGATTTGCAGAAGCCTGTTTTTCTCCCCTGTAACTAGTGTGCAGAATTAGTGCTATGAAACGCCGTGAGAATATGTTTACGTTGGCGAAGGCTTTCTGAAAGCGGCTTGGCAGTCCACACCAAAAGCCTTAGAAGTCTTCATATCCTATTTATCAGTCACAGTCCAGTCAGGAAAATAGAAACATACCTATTATTGTAATAGAGAGAAGGTGGTGTAAGGAACTGGTCAAATACGTGAAGACAGAAAGGCGAGTAGGGGGGCATCGGAATAGCACAGGTGCAGGAGGCAGCCATCACCTGTGCCCCGGGCTGGAGGAACCAGGGGAAGGGACTGGCGTTTTTGGAATGTAGCAGCTCAGGCGAGGGCTTGGACAGAACTGGGACCCAGGCCTGAGGAGGGCACTGACCAGCGGGTTGGTGTCTCTGCAGCTGTACAAGTTCGCCAGTCCTGAGGGTCTGGCGCAGAGCTGGAGACCAGAGGCACCTGCCTCTGCCGCTGCTGCGGTGGATCATCATTGCTGACGGGGCATCGTTGCTCACCTTCAGTTGGCCTGTTCTCCTGCAGCGCCCCCTGTTGGCGAGCGTAACAAATGGCCCCTGCAAAGGGAGCCTTTGGCCCCAGCATCCCGAAGCCAAGTATAAAGTGTGGGTTCGGGGCAGAGAGACAGCAATCAAATGAACAGTACACCCTCATGCATGTAAACTTAGTTTCTAGTGATCTGTTCTGTGGGACAATCGTAAATGTATGTAAATGGATATTATAATAATCCACTAACATTATGTATTACAGTTCATTGTAGTGAAAATATTAAAAACAACCTAAATTCCTGCAAATGTTAGATAAATTAAGTAAGTTACAGTTTATCCATACAGTGAGATCTGTATGAGTCATGAAAAATAATGTGTTATTTGCATTAAGCAGGTAGGTAATAAAAAGTGAAGAAAATGCCAAGTAGTGAAACAGTATGTAAAGTACGACCACATTTTGGTACATATATGTGACAGAAAAGTGTGTGGGAGAATTTTTTCAGCAATTCATACATTTTATTTATTTCTCTTTTTAGAGTTTTACTCAGTATCTTTCTTACTCTTGTTTATTCTATTACAGTTGTCACAATTTTCCCCCTTTGGGAAGTTGGTTATTTTTGAATGCTAGAATTATAGTTTATTTCTTTCATTTTTTAAGTTTCCACAGTAAACATGTAATGTTAGTATTAAAACCAAAACAGTTAAGTGCGTTTTGTACTCAGTGCCCAGGACCTGGCTCTGTGGCTTCTGAATAAAGGGACCAGGGTGTGGGGGGTATAGCCGGGCCTGGTGGAGCCGTACCCATGAGGTCTCGGGAGACCTTTGTCCTCTCTCCTGCCAGCCAGCAGTGCGCCCTCCGGCCCCGGACGCCTCTGTAGTCAGGGAGAGATGATACCCGTGCCAGTAATAGCCGCCACTTACTGAACAGACACTGATCCTTTCACTTAATCCCAACCACAGCCCCCAAGCTGGGTGCTATAAATACCCCATTTTACACATGAGGAAACTGGAGCTTAGAAAGGTCAAGAAGCTTGCTCAAGGTCAACAGCTAGCGAGCGGCAGCGCCCTCAGCAGTCGGACTTGAGCACAGGTGCTCCTGGCTGCTGCGCTGTCCCTCCTGCAGTTACCGGGGGACCAGCGCCGCAGAGCCTGAGGGGAAGGGGACAGTCCCCCACTCACTCCTCAAATCCAGGCTGAGATCTCTGATCCTAACCTGACCCCTGAACGTGGCTGAGTCTCAGACACGTCACAGCCTGAGATACAGAGCAGGCACCTTTTTATGCCTAACCAGGGAGAGTAGGCCAGCTTAGGACATGCTTAAGGTCAAATTTTCATTTCAAAAATAAAGTTTAGTTTCGAAATTAGAGTGTTTTATTTGTGTCACAGTGGTTTGTTCCTTCAGAACCAGCTCTTGAAAGTTGGCTACTCAGAGCACAGAAGAACACTGATGGCCAGACTCGTTTCAAGGCTCACCTCTCCCCTGGCTGATCTGGCTCAGCAAGGCCAGCGTTAGCGGAGTCGAGCCTGGCACTAAGGCAGCAAGTGCCCGTGAAGCCCCTGCTGGGTGTCTGCGCAGGTTTTGATGTGGGGCCTCTCGGCGGTGATGTCAGCTCCCTGCCATTGGGGGTCAGACATTCCAGCTGGAGGACAGACCCAGCGCCAGTGAATAGGTGCTTATTAAATAAGAAAGGGAGTGTGAAGGAGGGCACTGCTCTCCTCTAGGAAGCATGGTCGGAGAGGGTCTTTGAAGAGACGTCTTGGGAACCACGGTGAAGATGAGAGGAAGGAGTGGACCGAGGTCTCAGCCACAGTGTGGCAGGCAAGGGGGCAGTGAACCTGAGGGACGTCCCTGAAACCAGGCAGCTTAAGGAATCGGGCACGGAGGGGTCAGCCGGGGTCTGGTCCTTTCCAGCCTCTTAGGAGGAGGACTGGAAACCAGAACTTGGGCTGAAGTAGTTTTGAGGTAACAGTAAGAGGGGATTTTTATGTAAAGGGTGGGAGAGGTGTGTATGGATAAGTAACAAGCGAACAGTAGGCGCTTCGCCTCTGCTATGCCCAGTCTGCAGTATTAAGAGCAACTTAGAGGCTGTAACAGGCTGTGCCCTCACCCCCGCCACCGCCCCAGTGTCTTCTGTGGACTCCACTAAATCAGTTCTCCACACTTCAGTTCACACGTCTGTCTACACAGTCAATAAAATGACACTTAGTTCACCTTTTAGAAAAGGTTGGCCTAATGAATATACATATGATTTCAGGTCTTTGTGTAGTAGGTGTGAATTAGCTTATTTCTTTCATTTTTAAGATTTTATTTATTTTCAGGAAAAGGGGAAGGGAGGGAGAAAGAGGGAGAGAAACATCAACGTGTGAGAGAAACATCTTGGTTGCCTCTTGCACGCCCCCAGCTGGGGACCAGGTCCTTGACCCAGTCATGTGCCCTGACCGGGAATGGAACCAGTGACCTTTTGGTTCGCAGGCCGACACTCAGTCCACTGAGTCACACCAGCCAGGGCTGTTTTATTTTTAAATGACTATTTTCTTTAGTCACAAAATGTGTGTTTGTTGGGAACTGTAGAAATTACCAAGAAAAAAGTAGAATCATTGATAACTTCTGCACTCGAGAGAATTTTTGTTAGCATTTTGCTCTGTGTCTTCTCAGTTTCTGCATTACTTGTGCGTGTCCATTCGCCTGTACCTGTTTTCTTGAACAGAATCGGTAGGTTGAGAGATGGGCATCCAGTTGCCTTAAATGGGTCGGGTCTCCATCCATCCCACTGGCATCTGCAGTGTCTGCCACCCCGCCCCCACGCCCGGTGTCGTCACGCTCCCAGGTTCTCCAAGTTGGTGGGGGACAGAAAACATCTTATTGTAGTTTGTCTTTTTCTTAAGCCTTACTGTCGTTACCTCACAGTTTTTCCTCTTTTCAAAATTTGTCATGAATTCAGGAATTTCTCCTGCTTAAGCTGTTTGTCATTTGTATACAGTGTGATCTTTGTTCCATTTTAATAGGTTCGTGGATGTTGGTCACTGTAGATGGGTGACGAGTTCGTGGGGATTCCTCACTTTTCTCCACTTTGGTGCACGTTTAAAAATGTGCCTAATACTATAAAGTATTTAAAACAGTAGTCACATTTGATAGGTACATGGACCCTAGTAAAATTTAACCCGGTTTTTTTCCTGCTCAGGAATGTTTATTTGAAGTGCTGTGGAATTTCTGCAAATTAATAACTAAAACTGGGGGGCGCATGGTCATTCAGTCTCTGGTCTTCAGTGAGGGGACGGTATCCCAGTGACTCCCAGTGACTCCCAGTGACTCGAGTGGTTCTTCAGCTCTGCAGATTTGTATCCACTCAGTAACATTGTAGCAGTGCTAACTGCTTTTAAAAGGGTGAGAAAGTATATATCCCTCACTCACTTCCCCTCTTCTTTTTAGATGTCGAGCATACCGGAGCTACCAGCGAGTTCTATGACAAGTTCACCATTCGCTATCATATCAGCACCATTTTCAAAAGCCTTTGGCAAAACATAGCTCACCATGGCACCTTCATGGAGGAGTTCAAGTGAGTATCAGGCCCCTGATGTCACAACTTGCTCTCTTGCAAATCACAGGTAGAGTGGCTGCTTAGAAGCTTTCGCAGCTGGGCTCTTGTTGACTGTCCGCTTGGTCTCGGCCTCCTTTAAATTTCCCAGACGGTCCTGCTCAGGGTCAGGGTTATCAAAATGTCTGTGCTTACGAGGTACTGCTGAACTTCAGATCTGTCAAGACACCTTGGGGATGGCCTACACGGGGAGAGAATCTATAAATACCCTGAGGTGCTGATGTGTTAAGTGTTTCTGTGATTACGGTGTTAGATGATTTGTCAGGATGACTAAAACGAGGTCTTACGGTGTCTTGAATATGATAGCAAGCTTGGGAGTTACGAGTGGGAGGAGGAGTTCAGATTCAGAAACAGTTAGATTGGGGCTGTTATTTGAAGTGGTGTTCTTCATATAAGGCCCTAAACCTCGATTAAGGACTTTTCATTACCTACCTGGAATTTCAGCACCTACTTCAACCTGGGAGTTAGTAACTTCATCTAAATTACTTTAAAAAGAAAAGGAGATGAAAATCACCTCGCGTTACCCTTCAGGAGACATCCTGTCTACTGGGATCTTTTGTGCAGCCTGTTAGATCTGTGATCAAGTCCAGCCGTCACTTGTTAACTGCGTTACTAGTCAATAATGTACATGTTACCAGCGGAGTAGCCACCTGCGAAATAGCTTTCTTCAAAGGAAACTGTAAATTAATTCTTTGTTTCCATGAACTGCTATTATAGTCAGAATTATGTTCCAGCGGAATCCTGGCACATGCTTCGGAAACCAGGCAGGCCCACAACTCGATCCGAGTGGGGCTCAGGAACTTTCCATGTCGCTCAGAGCCAGGCCCCCGCCCTTGCTCACAGGAACCTCTTCCCCCCAAGGCCCGGGCTGGCCCGCCCTGATAGCACAGCGTCAGGTCCTGAAGTGTAGCCCTCCCCTGTCCGCTAGTCCGGCACTCACAGAGCCTAGCATGGGTGGCTCAGGCCATCTCCGTTCCCCAAGCGCGTCCCTCCGCGCTACCATGAGGTGCAGGACAGCGCCATGGATTGGGTGGAAGCCTCAGGCTCTGCAGAGTAAGCTAATAGCCCACTTTACCAGTATCCCAGCTTCCTGTTTTTCTTCAGCACACCTTTCTCTGTAGCGGGAACAACTGTATCCATAGTTCTCTGGTCTCTTATACGCAGTTATTATTTGTGCTCTCTTTTATCCTGGTGAATTTAAGCATATTTTCTTTCCTAGTCTGAGTGTGTTTTCTCCACTTAGAGTCATTGAGGGAATGAGCCAGGGGTGTGCTGGTAACCCTGCTCTCTGGAGGGGAAAAAGCCTGTATGTGCCAGTTTTCTGGGGTGTAAGTACTTCCACTGTTGCCAAATCGAAGCTGCCACGGGAATCCGCTCACCAAATTCCAGAATATTAGCAGTTGGCTCTCCTCAGTCATGCAGTGTGTCTCCAGCACATCACTGGAATGAGCTGGTCACAACTGACTAAAAAAACCGACAGAATCTAAGGAGAGACTTGACCTTCACGGGATATTTGAGTTGCGCCAAGGTCAGCAGACCTGTAGGGCGACACGCCCAGCCCTCCTCTCTGGGATCTGCCGTGGCGTCTTGCTGCGGGGAGATGCGTGACCACGTTGCCTTTTCAGTTCCGGGAAGCAGTTCGTTCGCTACATAAACATGCTGATCAACGACACGACGTTTCTGCTCGACGAGAGTCTGGAGTCCCTGAAGCGCATCCACGAGGTGCAGGAGGAGATGAAGAACAAGGAGCAGTGGGAGCAGCTGCCCCGGGTGAGTGCGGGCGGGGCGGGCGGCCTGGGGGGCGGCCTCCTGGGGCCCGAGGCCTGGCTCTGCCTTCCGGGCAGTACCTCTGTTCCTCCCGCCCGTGGGCGTCCGCGAAGTGACCTTCAAGGTCTGGGGCGGGAGAAAACTTAAACGCTTGCTGTAAAGCTAAGACATGAGTTGCGGAGTCTTCCCAGCTGTGTCCAGAAAACGTGTTCTGCCTCTTCATTTTAAAGGGCTTTTTGGAGAAGAACTTTTTATTAGCTGAATGTGTTAAGATTTATGAAAGTAACCAGAAAATAAACCTCAAATTCTGTGTGCTAGGCAAGAGATTTCTTCTTATCTTTGGGCATCTGTGTGACTTGCACTCAGGATTCTGGTGGGATTTGTCCTCCCAGTCGATCTTGGCTTTTCTGCTCCCTCTGGGAGAGGCCTGTTCCGCCAGGTTCCGTGGGCGAGCCGTGCTGGCCCCGCTGTCCTGCCACGACCACAGCGTGTGCCTGGTTCCCCGCTGGTCACGGGGCCCTTGGCAGCTACGCCGACTTTACTCGCCTGTCTTGTTCACGGCCAGTGCTTAAAAGCATTTGTTTGAGACGACCGAACAGCTAGTATTAATTTTTGGCTGTGTTACTGGATAGGAAAGGGGCATAAATCACCCCTAACAAGTGCCATTTCAGAAGTCATTTCTGTCTGACTTCAAAGTCCCTTCCTGCCTTGCACCTCCCGCCTGCTCCCCGGCTCCCGCCCTCCGAGCTGCGGTGCCCGACCCACAGGCCTCTCTCCTCTCTCCTCTCTCCACACCTGCTCCCTACGTCAGTGTTTCGCAGCGAGGGTGCTGGTTTGTACTTTGAATTCAATAGAATTATGACATGATATTGATTCTTTACTATGAGTGCCTGTCTATACATTGCAGGACATTTAGCATCTCCGGCTCACGTCCATTTAATGCCAGTGATGTGGCCTGATGCCTCCATTGAGAATCTCTGCCAGGAGATTCCATCAGCTCCAAGGCTTTAAAAGTCTGTGTTCTGAAGACGTAGAGTGTGTCTCCCCAGCTCAGCTCTCTCCTGCTTGATGTCCAGCCCCCGATGTGCCTCTCCGCTGGGTGGTGTGATAGGCACCTTGCGCTTCACGGGCCCATACCTGAGCCCTGGTGCCGTCCTCCAAGGCCTGCCAGGCTCAGGGAGCGACTGCGGCCACCCACAGCGGCTCTGGCTCAGCACCGTGGAGTCTTTCTTGATTCCTCCCCCTCTTCGCAGAACCTCTGGGCTCTATCTTAGAGTGCATCCATATGTGGCCCCTTCCCCCACATCCCAGCCGCTACCGTCTCCTGTCCGGTTACTGTAGTTGCCCCTGTCTGCTCTCTCAACCACGGCCCTCGCCCATCTCTCCCTGTGTACCAGGCAGTGGTGGTAAAACCTCCGCCTGCTCGTTATCCCCCCTCCTCTCAGAGTCCTCCCAGCCTCCCCTTCTCACCCATCAAGTCCCACAATGGGGAGTGGCCATGAGGGCGCAGCGGGGCCTGGTCCCCCACCCCGACCCCGCCCTCCCTGTCACTCGGCTCCCAGCCGCACTCTTGGCTCTTTGCTGCCAAGCCAGGCCTTTGCACTTGCTGCTCCCTCCTCCGGGCGCCTCATCCCCCGGGTTTCTGCTGACTCACTTCCTCCAGCTAGCCACTTAAATGTCGCCTCCCCACGGAGAGGCCTTCCCAGACTGCCCTTTCTGGAATAGCACGTCCTGACCCCATGCACTCCTCTCCCTCACCTGGCCTATTTCTTTGTCGCTGTCTGACCTGTGCATCTGCTTGTTGGGTGTCACCCTCACTAAGTTCCGTGAGGGCAGGACCCTGTGGGTCACGTTCTCTTCTCTATCCCCAGTGCCCAGAGGAGGGCTGACCTGTAGCAGGGCTAGATCTTGCGTGCTGATGAATTGCCCTCCCCACCTTGCTGTTCTTATGTCTCCCTGGGCTCGACCTTTCATCCCGCGGGCTTGCTCTTGACCGAGGGTCGGTGGACAGGTCCCCCAGCCGTAGTGCAGCATCTCCACCGAGCAGGCGCTCAGAGGGCACCCACCCAGGGGCGCTCAATCATACTTCGGCACTTCTGCCCACTCCGCCTCCCCACCGGGGTGTAAGGGGTGTAAGGCTGTCTCTACTGGTGTTTCTGTATTTTGTCCGTCTCAGAGCCGGTGGTGTCCCCCTTCCTTTACCCGTGAGTCACATACACCTTGTCATCTTGTTTCCTTGCCCGTGTCTGAACGGAAGGAGGGGACCCTGCTGGAGGCAAGCATGCAGACAGTCAAAGGGGCGATAGCCTAGCAGGGTGGAAAGAGGACATTCAGAAGCCTAGCAAGCGACAGGTACTTGGTGCAGGGCCAAAACCTACAGGCCTCAGGATCACGTTGCATGTTTTTAAAGTAACGATAACTAAGTCAAGTTGTTACTGAGAGAAGTGAACTATCCTTTATTAGCACTAGCGTGCACTAGACATGACATAAGAGTCACTTATTTCATCCTGCGTAGGAGTTGATAGTGACTTCTTTTATCGCAGAGCAAGCTAAGCCTCATGGAAGTCAAATAATGTGCCAGGGTCACCTTGTCAGAGTCCCAAAGGGTTCTGATGCCAAAAGGAGCCGACTTCAGTGATCTGGAGAATTCGCCGCCGTGGGCTGCTCTGTCCTCCGAGTAGGCTGGCTTCGTTAGACACTTTCCCACCTACGAGCCGACTGGGTTTTTCTGTCACACCGGGCATGTCAGCGAGCTGACAACTAGCACTGAGATTTGTTTGGCATCTGCTCGATTTTCCTAGGAGCAGCAGCAGGCCCGTCAGTCCCAGCTGGCTCAGGACGAGCGTGTCTCGCGCTCCTATCTCGCCCTGGCCACCGAAACCGTGGACATGTTCCATATCCTCACGAAGCAGGTCCAGAAGCCATTCCTCCGACCGGTGAGTAGACACTTTGTTTTGTCTGTTGGGGTTACACATTCAGATTGTCACTTGTAACTAAATAGAGTTGCTGAAATCCTGGACGTTTCGGCGTTGCAGTCTCTGACCAGCGAAGTTTTATTACTGACCTTGCTCCCAGTTAGGCTCATGGCCACCGCACTGTGGATGGACTGAAATCTGCAGATAGTCGCCTCCAAGTGAGTTTAATTCCCTCTCTGCTTAGGCAGCACTCTGGATGCTGATGCTGAGGCTACGGCACACTTTTATCATCGTCAATTCCTGCGTTTTATTTATGGGAAAAGTAAGGTACCATCCATTGGAAACTATAGAACATTAAGCAGAAATAATCAATGATGTATAAGATCTTTGTTCATCTTAGATGTAGCTTGGTTACGCTCAAGAAGCCAAAGGTCAATGAGAGCCACACTTCGGGTTTATGACAGCTTGAAGGTTGTCCAAAAGTTTGGCCTTGACATGGTGCATAAAACCCGGGTCCCGTTCCTGCAGTCGAAGTTGAGCGACAGAACTGAGGATCTCTGCTTCGCCGCAGCTGGGCCAGGACCACGGTAGTGGGGAAAGGGACTGAGCTTTGGTCCTTAATTGCCTGGGTGGAGACACGTTTACAATGGAGTGTAATTGTGCTCTGTCCATGTTCCCTCCAGTTTCCGTATTCACTCTCTCCTGCTGCTTTATTGCCACACCCTGGCCTGTGTGCCACTCGAGAGACGAGGCTCCTCCTCTCCCCCTTCCCCTGCAAATCTCCATAAATTCATTTCCGGGCAAGCGCAGTGGAACTGGAAACCACACAGAGCTCACCTTTGAAAGCTTCTGGTCCCTGCAGCTGTTCGAACGAGATAGTCCAGACACTCGCCTCCCTCAGAGGGTTGCACGTAGACTTCCTTTCACCTGCACCTGTGAAGGCCAGGCAGTGACCAGGTCAGCTCGTGGGCCACACGGTCTCACCTGGGATACCTTGCCGTGCCAAAGCATGTGCAGACATCACTCACAGGGTGTGTGTGGCTACGCTTTGCAGGAACAGGCATTGGGCTGGCTCGGGCCTGTGACAAGTCGTTTGCCAAGCGCTGCTCTAACTGCATTAGAGGTCACGTTCTGTGGCCCCAAGGGCAGCACCAGTTGATTGTCAGAAGGTAGGAAACTTAAAAGCTATTTAAGACTAAGTTATCATGAAGCCCGTATGCAGCTCTAAATTCTTCATTGTTTAAGGGAAATTATTGAAAGCTAAGTCTAATCTTTTCATGTCGATGGAAATTAATCTTTTTCCAAGGTCTGCGCGTACACGGGAGCGGACTACACGCCGCGGCCGCCGTCTCCCGCCCCAGCCTTCGCCGTGCCTGCCTTGACCTGTTCTTTCCCTTCGCTCCACAGAACTCGCCCGCCAGCTCTGCCCTCTTCCTCTCACTCCCTTACTCTGCAGGTTCCTAATCAAGTGCAGGAGGGCTTTGTGCAAAGTAGGTTCCTGCAAAGCTGAGTTGAGGTTGGCCTTTGTATAAATCCAATACTTAGATCTAATGACAACCCTGTAACGAAGGGAAGCCTCACAACTGCCGACCCGTGCCCGGTGCTCCCTGCGCTGCCCTCAGCCGGGTCGTCCTTGTCGGCTCGAAGCCTGCCCCCTCGTGGGGCTGTTGCACGGTAGCCGTTTCCTGGCTGTCTCCTCTAAGTTTGGCTCACTGGCCAGATCTAAAACTATTCAGACATAAATGGTGTGGGGGGCTGTCTGAACTGGCAGGGACGTCAGAAACTTACACAAAAGTAACGCATACGGTGACGGCTGAAAGCGTGTGTACTCAGAAACTTCTGTGACTTGTGTTAGGTTGGGGTTTATGATAATTTTCCCTCTTTTACCTGTTTCTTGCGAATTAGAGTGACCATTGTTTTTATCATTAAAAGCGTGACTTTAAAAGGTTACCTCTTCTTGGTACTTACAAATATTCCATCAACCTGCAACATTCTATTAAGTATCAGAATTATTGGATTAGAAATGGGATTTGAATATAACAGTTTTCTTCAGCTTGTGGTACACACAGCACGTACGACGAGAAGTCCTTTGAAGAGTAACCCTGCCGACTCCTGTCCCTCTGCTGTGGTGGGGGTTTTGGTCTTTGTCGCTTGTCTCAACAGCATGAATTGTCCTATTACCCTGTGATTTCCTAGGAACTTGGACCCCGATTGGCTGCAATGCTGAACTTTAATCTTCAACAACTCTGTGGTCCCAAGTGCCGTGACCTAAAAGTCGAAAACCCGGAGAAATACGGCTTTGAACCAAAGAAGCTGTTGGACCAGCTGACAGACATTTACTTGCAGCTGGATTGTGCGCGGTTCGCCAAAGCCATCGCCGACGACCAGGTCAGTGCCGAGGGAGTGGCGTTTCAGAGGGTGGTGGGGCCAGGCCGCCGCCCTGGGCTACCAGACTGGCTGCGCCCGTTTTCCGGGCAGGACTGCGATTGTGTGGCCATCTGTTCTTGAATTTTTCTCACTTGAAATCAAGGATACTTTTCAAAACACAGTGTGGGGAATTTTTAGTACCGTAAGTGGAAACTCTGACCACAGTTGCCAGGGGAACTTGTCTAAAGGGAGGTGAAACGGTGTTTCCTTTGGGCGTGACGACGAGATTTGGCTCCCAGGCCCACTCCGGTTGAGTCCCGAACTCGGGGTGGTGCCGGGAGCCCCTCTTTCGTGGGGAATCCACGTCTTCTTCCAAGTCCCTGGCTTTAGAGCTGCCGTTGTCCCGAGGTCTCTCCGGTCTCAGACCGCGGGTCACTGTCGTGCCACTCTCCCTCCCCTTCCTCCCATGTCCCCGGGGTCATGGCCATTTGTGTGCTCGTTGCCACAGCTACCAGTTCAGCGCAGGCCGCCCGTCCAGCCTCGCTTTTAGACGTGCCAGGCATCTGCAGGGTGTCCCCTCCCTCTGCGTCCTTCTGTCCTGCGTCGCTGGGACGTAAAATACCTGCTGTTACTTAACCGAACACCAAGTTTTACCACTTCTCATGTTTTCACTCATTTAATCCTCACAAAACCCTGTGATACAGGTTCAGGTGGAGTCCTTGTTTTAAAAGGAGGCGCAGAGAGATTAAATAGCTCGTGAGAGGTTAGGGTGGGGCGGGGGCAGGTTCGTGTCCCGGTGCCTGGCCCTGAGTCCGTCTTCTCATCCTGCCTGCCCCAGAGAGTCCCATGCTGGCTTCTGTCTCCCCATCTTTGTTCACACTTTCTGTCCAAATATTACATCTCAGGTTAACCACTGGTAGACGTTCTAGAAGGTTCTTTACCCATACTTCACCCAAAGATTCCAGTAGGGGAAATGTAGGAGCTTTTGGACTTAAGCAACAGATGTGGTCTTGACAAAGTGCCTGCAGTGAAAAAAACACACGTCCGAAGCAGTTTTTCCATTGGAAGTCGTGGCAAAGGACGGGGTTAGGGCCCGCAGGTGTCTGGGGGAGACGCTGGAGCGTTCGTCTAGCCCACACTGCAGGCTGCACCTGTGTGGCTGGAAGAGCATGGCGGCCTGTGGCGAGGGGGCGGAGAAGGAAGTGCTCCCTGGTCCAGGCAGCTGGACCCCAGCCTGGCCAGAGGTGGGACTGTGCAGAGTCCCGCGGGACTCTCCCGGCTTTGTCATGAGAGCCTGGAAGTCACTCAGCGCGCCCCCGTTCCTCCTGGTCTGCCTTCCTGTGGCTGCCACTTCACAAGTCGTCAGCGTAACACAGTTTGCAGCGCGAGTGAACACAGCACACCCTGCGCGAGACAGCAAAACCAAGTGGGTGACAAAGGAGTGCTGCCAGCTGCCTCTCCTCGGGGACCAACCAGACGGCCACATAGCCTGGTGATCCCTGTGCGTGGCGGCACTGGGCTTGAGTCAGAGGCGGCGGTTTCTGTCGTGACACACCCGTCTTCTCGGGCTTCTGCGGGGCCTGCTCTTCCCGTGAAGCAGGCAGTTGCTGTGCCAGCGACGGGGGAGGAGGACGTGCGGCAGGTGGAGCGTGCTCCTCTGACGGTGGGCTGTTCGTCCTGTCGGGCGAGTCGCCACTGGTGGCTGTGGGCCGATAGGGCCCAGGCGACGTGATTGTTTTGGAAGAGGGCCTTAGGGGTGGGAGGAGAAGGACGGGAGGCTAGAAAGCTCCGGAAAACAGAGTAGAAGCTCGTTTTCTCCCTTGGGGGCACTGGTCTCCGCTTGCTTTGGCTTGGTCTGCTATGTCTTGTTTTCCTGAGAAGACAAAGGCAGATGAAAACGGCAGCCGTCCAAGGAACGAAGCAGAGAGACTTCTCTCCCTGCCCCCCAGAGAGGCTGAGAGCAAGTGTCCAGAAGAGGTGGCAGAGGCGCCAGCCCAGAGAGTCAGGGAGCTTTCCACTCCTGACCCTGCGGAGAGAGCCCGGGGTAGGGAGGTCTTGGGTGGCTCGGCCAGCCGTGTCGGGGACCAGGTGGGGCTGGGCCTTCACGGGCAGACCCCGTTTCGTGGACGGACTGCACTCTGAGGTTCCTGGAGCTGTCGGCGCCATGTGCTGTTTCAAAATAAACAGTAAAGAGTCCGTCCAAGTCCACATAACATAAAATTAACCATTTTAAAGTGTACACTTTGGCCCTGGTTGGTGTGGCTCAGAGGATTGAGTACCAGCCCGCAAACCAGAGTCGCTGGTTCAATTCCCAGTCAGGGCACATGCCTGGGTTGTGGGCCTGGTCCCCAGTGGAGGGCGTGTGAGAGGCAACCAAGCATCAATGTTTCTCTCCCTCTCTTTCTCCTTCCCTTTCCCTCTCTCTAAAAATAAATAAATAAACTCTTTTTAACTGTACCGTTTGGTGGCATTGGTACACTCACGTTACGCAACCATGACCTTCGTCTAGTTCCGAACATTTTATCCCCAACAAGAGGAAATCCTACACCAGGTGGGCAGTCACTGTTCGTTCCACCTTCACCCGCCCCAGGCTGCCTCTGTCTTTATTTCGTCTATTTTTGGATGCACCTGTTCACGTGTTCTGCATATTTCATATAAGTGGAATCATAAGTTATGTTGCCTTTTGTGTCTGACTTTCTCCACTTCACGTAACGTTTCTGAGGTTCATCCGTGTGGTCTCATGTGTTTCAGCATCTCATTCCTTTTTGGGGCTGAACCGTATTTCATTACCTGGATGGAATGTTGTTTTATTTTCCCACGCACCATGGATTTTGGGTTACCTCCATCCTTTGGCTGTTGCAGATGGGGCCCCTGTGAACATTCATGAGGAGTGCTGATTTGAATACCCATTTTCAGTTCTTTTGGGTGTACACTGGGGAGGAGAGCTGCTGAGTCATGTGGTAATTCTGTGTTTAACCTTGTGAGGAGCTGCAAACTAACTGTGCTCCACACTGGCTGCACCAGTTTGCAGTCCCACTAGTAACGTGTAAGGCGGGGACCCCCAACCCCCAGGCCACGAACCGGACCAGTACCCATCGTGGCCTGTTTGGAGCTGGGCCTTCACAGCGGGAGGCGAGCAGCGGGCGGGGATCCTGCGAAGCTTCATCTGTGTTTACTGCAGCTCCTCGGCACTGCCCGAGCTCCGCCCCTGTCGACCAGCGGATCAGTGGGGTGTTAACCCTACAGTGAACTGCGCGTGCGAGGGATCTAGGTTGTGCGCTCGGTAAGAGAATCTAATGCCTGATGTTCTGAGGTGGAGCTGAGGTGCGATGCCAGTGCTGGGGAGCGGCTGCGAATACAGACCATCATCCGCAGAGAGGTTTCCCTGCACAGACACCACAGTGGATCAGATGTTTGCAAACTTGTATCAAAACCCTACCAGGGACGCAGGTGACAGTTAGGCTGCTTCTGGTGGCAGGCTTTACAGTGGCAAATGGGCTGATGTACTTCACTTGTACAGCTGCATCTGGTGGCAGCTGTAAGTCAGAATCCTACAACTGTTTTAGTCCACACGTGGCCTGCCCGCTATTTCATTTGCCACTTCCATCCCCGCCTCTTCTCCACTCCGTGTTCCTGTCTCGGTCACAGTTTCTGTAAGCCCACATGCTAACCCTAGCATGTGGTGAGTTGTATAATTATTTCCTCGTACATTAGAGTGTAACAATAATAGAAACAAAGTGCACAATAAATGTGATGTGCTCGAATTATCCTGAAACCATCTCCCCCCGCCAAGGTCCTTGGAAAAATTGTCTTCTACAAAACTGACCCCTGCTGCCAAAAACATTGAGCACCGCTGGTGTAAGGGCTCCAAATTCCATTTCTCCACATCCCCAGCAGAGCTGGCTATTTTGTTTCATTCTTGAATAGGTACTCGAATGGGAGTGAGGAGGTATGTCACTGTGGTTTGCATTTGCATTTCCCTGAATGTTGCACATCTTTTCATGTGCGTGTTGGCCATTTGTACACCTTCTTTGGAGAAATGTCTATTCAGGTCCTTCACCAGTTTTTCAAATTGGATTGTTTGTGGTTTTTTCCCCCTTCCTGTCCGGCTGGCAGGGAGGGAAGAGAACGCGTCTGCTGGTGAAGGAAGAAGCTGGGTGGGCCGGCAGTGGACCCTGGAGTAGAAACCAATTTGGTCCACGGGGGCCTGCGGGCTGTACAGTGTGGTCTAACAGGAGTGCCATTCTTTCTTGTACAAACGACTTTAATTATTGGAATGCACCGAAGTTCAAGGTGAAATGGCCTCAGCAGTGTCTACAGCAATACCAGTGCTGCAGTCATTCCCTGTATAAAATGTTTTGGGTTTGTCCCGTCAGCCTCTTCATATAATCCCTTGGCCATTTATCCCCTGTGCCCCTTCCCAGAGGGGTGGGACTGTGGCTTATTGAAGTGGGTGCCAGATAAAGTCTTTGGTGAATTGTGTGGTGATTTAGTTCCAGGAAACTACAACCACGGCTCTCCGAACTCCTCCGGGCAGTAGGAGGCGGTGTTTAGGGTTGTCACCAAGCCAGGCGCCGGGCAGGCCCTTCGCCCTTCCCTCCCAGCTCCCCGCAGCTGCAGGGACTTCCTAGGGGACGTGGCTGTGTGCTCCTCTTCAGAGACTGGTGTGAAAGAAAGAAAGAAGAAAGACCGAGGACTTTGAGTGCAGGTCTGTCAGAGAATGAAGTGCTGAGGAGGTGAATTAAATTCCTTCATATCCATACATACAGGTGCCAGTGCAGATTCTCACGTAGAAGTGACTGGTCACAGGCTAGGGGCTCACACGTCATCATTCTCTCCCTCTGTTCGCATCATCCTCACTACGTTGACAAGCGGCCAGTGTTTTTGCCATAAATGCAAGTTAGGATGCATTTTGACAAGTGGCAGTGATTGCTATGAATTAGGCGCCTTTTACACCGAGGAAAAGGCTCAGCCGAGTGAGGGGTTTGCCTGCGACCCCCCAGCAGGCGGTTGGTAGAGCCAGGATTCCAGTCCAGGCTTGTCAGGGTCTGTGGTGGGTTTGTGTCCCCTGGACCGTGCCCTGCGCCCTTGAACTCTCCCGAGTTCGTGTCTACTGCTGTCAGCAGAGCGCCCGGCCGCCAGGAGTGTTCACCGAGAGAGCTGCAGGGTCTGGGAGCCCGCGATCGTGGTCTCCAGTGGGCTGTCCTCACGTTTCCTCTGGGGAAGGAGCTCAGGTGCCCACCTCCTCTCCTGCTGCCACGGCGCAGTGCCTGGAGAGGGCCGAAGTAGACGAGATTTCCTTCTTGTTAATATTTAAATTTTAAAATACATGTTTGCTGTAAAAATAATTCAAATGTTTTTAAATTCTATTCATTTGCCTCGATCCTGGAGCCCTCCCCAGAGGTAATGACCTTGTACAGTGTGGTGTGTATTGTTCCAGTCTTTTTGTGTGTTTATACACACACACACACAATTTTAGGACTTTTTTAGAAAAATACATAAATAGATCATACTTCTGGTATTTTCTGCAGCTTGCTTTTTCCCACTTAAACTATCTTTACACCTCACATTGTCTTTTACCACCCACAGAGATCCTACAGCAAAGAGTTGTTCGAAGAAGTCATTTCGAAGCTGCGGAAGGCAGGGATCAAGTCCACAATAGCGATAGAGAAGTTCAAACTCCTCGCCGAGAAAGTAGAGGAGATAGTGGCCAAGAACGCGCGTGCCGAGATCGATTACAGCGACGCTCCAGACGAGTTCCGAGGCAAGTGGCCGCTTTTCTCAATCTGAACCCTTTGATTGGACTTAACTGGAAACAGGTAGCATTAAAAAGAGGATGTTACGCCCTGACCAGTGTGACTCGGTTGGGCGTCCTTCCAGTAGCCAAGGGTCACCAGTTAATTCCTGGTCAGGGCACATGCCTGGGTTGCCCGTTCAGTCCCCAAATGGGGCACCTACGAGAGGTGACTGATCTGTGTGTCTCTCTCACATCACCATTTCTCTCCCTCTCTTTCTTCCTTCCCCTCTCTCTAAAATTAAATAAATAAAATCTTTAAAAAAGAAGAGAGAGCCCTGGCTAGTGTAGCTCAGTGGATTGAGCCTGGGCCTGCAAACTAAACAACCGTGGTTCAATTCCCAGTCAGGGCACATGCCTGGGTTGCAGGCCAGTTCCCAGCAGAGGATGCATGAGAGGTAACCATACATTGATATTTCTCTCCCTCTCTCCTTCCCTTCCCCTCTGAAGATAAATAAATAAAATCTAAAAAAAAAAAAAGAAAGGAAAGAGGGGACATTCTGTGCTTTCAGCTTTTGAATGGTGTGCTGTGTTGCTTTTTGAGACTGTCTGAAATTACGTTTGCCTATTTGTAGTTCATGTTGTAAATTAAGGGGGGGAAAGGTCCTTTGGTCTGATTTCAAACCAGGTAACAACTGAGAGAATTCTAAGGTCAGCCTGGCCTTTGCAAGTGGGGACTGGCGTTTTCCCAGAATGCTGAGAAGTCCATATGAGGGCGTCTAGCCTGCCGTTCTCGCTGCTGCTGTGCTGGGCCCCCACTTCCTTCCCCAGTCCCCCTCCCAGCAGTGGCTGACTCCCCCCACACCCAAGGTGGCATGTGCACTCGCATGCTGATTGCCCTCGGAACTTGGGGGCCCTGCCGGACCGAGCCATTGTCATTGCCGTGGATGTGTTTTACTTTTCACTGATGGGGGGCGGGCGGAGGGCTTGGTTTTGTTGTGGTTTCCAGCTGCAGGCCCTGTTATTGGATAAGCGTGTGTTCTGCTTTGTCTCCGCAGACCCTCTGATGGACACCCTGATGACCGACCCGGTGCGGCTGCCCTCCGGCACCATCATGGACCGCTCCATCATTCTGCGGCACTTGCTGAACTCCCCCACCGACCCCTTCAACCGGCAGACGCTGACCGAGAGCATGCTGGAACCAGGTATGGGGGCATCGGCACCAGTATCAGTGATGATTCAAGAGGGGAACTGATCAAATCCAGAAAGTCCATAGTTTATGACACTTAATGGAAAAGACGTGAAACAAGCCCCCTGGCAATGGGCGAGGACACACCCGATTGGTGGTGTTGCTCGTACATCAGGCCGGGGCGGAGCATGTACGGTCCTTAGTTCATCCTCGCTTGTTGCCTGTGATGGTGGCCAGCGCAGGGTCATGCCTGGGGCTCATTAAAAAAAAAGAAAGAAAGAAAAAAGACATGAAACATTCTTTGCTCTTTTCTGGAAGTCTAGTCCTTCTCATGTCCAGTTTCTTTCTTCTTCCGTCTTCATTTCACTGAGCGAATGAAGGGCCTTTTCTTTCCATTTATGTAGACAACAGCATCATGTCTCAGGAAGAGCCTGCCCATCCAAGGCGTTAATCCTTCCCTTTTCTTTTCTCAGTGCCAGAACTGAAAGAACAGATTCACACCTGGATGAGAGAGAAACAGAACAGCGATCATTAAACCGTCCCCCTTGCCGCCTTCTGCCGGAAGCAGCCGAACCCAGCGAGGCGAGCAGAAGCCGCATCGGTGGTGCGGAGGCCCTTCGCGCGTGGAGACCAGACGTGGCGAATATACTGAGAGCCCACCCAGAGCGACCCCACGGTGGCCATCTGAACGGACATGAGCGAGAAGAGGAGCCCAATTCCTGTACATATATTTAAGTGACAAACAGTCAAAAGCTCGAAGGACACACTTTACGATTGATTGCCTGTGTAATGAAACACATCCTTCGTATGTCACACTGGGGGCTTTGCAACGGAAGTGTTTCAGTGATTGGTAATGAATGGGTCTGGGCCGCATCCCCTCCATTTTTTTTCTTCCTAAATCCAATCTCCACTGATTTGATTGTGATTAGAGAACCTTGGACATTTTGCTGCTAAAGAATCTCCCCCCACCCCCTTCCCGCCCCTACTTGCACTGCTGTGGATTTTTTTATGAGAAGCAAAAACAAAAATAAATCCCTGGCCCTCCAAACATATATTCTGTGAGATAACTGTGCCTGCAACAAAGTGTTAATCCTGGGGTCGTATTTTTATATCATATTCACATATTTGTTTTTTTAATTGGTGTTAGATGACATGATTAATAAAAAAGGCAAGATATTTTCAGAATTGGAATTTCAGTTCTTTTTTTTTTTTTTCTTTTGAAATGTCCCTTTAAATTTTTTTTTTTATTATTCTAAGCAAAATGAAGAGAGTCCTGTTGCTCTGGTCCTTGTCATGAGCCTTCTCTTAGGAACTGAAGGTGCAGCTGCAACCAGGGGAGTGCTTCCGTCTGCCGGGACGCTGGCGCAGGGTTCGGCGGGGGAGGGGGGCGGCGGTGTGACGCTCCGGGACAGCTCGACCTTCACAGTTACCCTCTGAGGGTACATAAATTTCTCGACTCCTGAGTCTGTGAGTCCAAGGCAGGGGTCCTGTGTATGATGTGTCCTCTGGGGCTTGGCCTTACCAAAGCAAAAAAGGGGTGCAAGGAATGTGAGGTACGTCTGCTTGTAAAAACACACAGGCAAAACACACCCACACACGCGCACAGAAACATAAGACTTTTTGTATTACCGCTCCCTACTTAACATACTTGAATTCTCGAATTTCCTTTGGGGTAAAAAAGGATTTGAAACCATAAAGTGTTTTGAAGAAATTAAGTCTACAAAAACATACTTTCTTTTTCTTTTCCTTTTTTCCCCCCCTCCACAGACAATGTCCTCTGTTCAATTCCAAATGCAAACTACAATAAATGGTGATACACATTTAGAAGACATCTTTGAGTCTTTTCTTTTTGTGGAAAATGGGCGGGTGAGCAGCAGGAGCCAGAGGAGTTTGCACCTGGTGAATGACCTTCCTGCAGCCCATTAGCAGTTTCCGTTTTCAGAAGGAAACTTCCGGATCTGTGTCCATCTCCGCGCTCTATTCGGTTCTCGTGCCATTTGCTTGTCTGAGAGCGTTGAGCTTTGTCATCTTCCATCTCTGTCCTTCTCCCATTGCTCCCTTATCTAAAATCTCTTTCCCCTGACCTTCAGAATTCTCGGGCAAGTTCAAACCATTTCGTAAGCATTTTTTCAGGCATTGCAGTTCATAGAACCGTGTCTGCCAGCTCATGGGATGATACTGGTGAGCGCTTGCATGGCATTTACTGGGTACCGGGCACTGTGCAACGGCCTTTTATGCTGATGATTTCACCCCCCCAGATGGTGGTACTGTTATCTTTGCATGTTCAATGGCCAGGGTGTGGGGCATGGAGAAGTCAGGTGACTTGCCCAAGGTCGCCTGGCCGGTTTGTGGAAGAGCAGGGGTCCAGGCCCGAGCCCACGCCTTTAGACACCCTGTCTACTTCTTTTTAGCGTGTTTGGACTAAATCACTTTTTCTCCTTCAAAAACAGTAATATACCTTGTAGTAGAAATGTTAGAGAATGCAAACACAAAGAAAATGAAACACACCCATAATTCCCCATGCAGAAATTCTGTTAGTTTACCTTTTACTATTATATGCCTGTCAGCTAGCTGGCTTCTGTGCCTGACTTTGCGCCTGTAATGCATCTCGTGAATGGGTAGTGTTTCGCCTTCTCTCCAACCAAATCATAACTCTTCCCGGGCACAGATCCTGTCGTACTCGCCTGCCCCACTCATCCCCAGGAGTGCAGCGGGATGCTGCTTTATTCTCCAAGTGCACACACCATTCTGAATATTCAGAATTCACAGGCCTCACGGACCTTCTGCCTGGTACACTCTAGGGCAGGGGTGTCTAACTCGTTTTCACCTGGGGCCACGTCAGCCTTGTGGTTGCCTTCAGAGGGCCAAATGTAATTTTAGGACTGTATAAATGTAACTACTCCTTAACAGTTAAGTGAGAGCCCGGCGTTGCCGCTGGGTACAAACACGGTGCTGGGCTCCATAAAATAAGGCGGAGGCTGGATTCAGCCCACGGGCCTTGTGTTTGCCACCTGTGCTCTAGGGGGAAGATGTTTGGGGGTTTTTTTTCCCCCAAGTCTCAGAGTTGCTGTTTTATAGTAACTTGCAATTTTCCTCCATCTGTTAATTACGGACATTAAAACAAATTCCAAATACTTTTAAAGTAGACCTCGGTGCCCTGGCCGGGTGGCTCAGTTGGTTGAAGCATCATCCTGTATGCCACAAAGTTATGGGTTTGATCCCCAGTCAGGGCACATACCGAGGTTGCAGGTTTGATCCCCAGTTGGGGTGTGTACGGAAGGCAGCAGACTGATGTCTCTCTCTTTCTCCCTTGCTCTGTCTTTGGGGTTAGTGAACATGTCCTCAGGTGAGGACTTCAGAAAAAATCTAAGTGGATCTTGGCTACAAGGAAGATGGTCCCGTTAGAAGGAGGAGCAAAGGAAGACAGAGTCCTTGAGAAAGATGATCAAGCTAACTTCCTACTCCTTTTCCGACTCCGTTGTGTGGGTTTTAAAAAGGAGTTGATAAACATCTTTCCAAAAGACCGCTGAGCACATTATTTTATTCACATTTTGTAACTGTGGAGTTTGTTCATAAAATAGTGAATTTCACAGCCTTTTGGTTGGGGGCTAAGGTGACTAGGTTAAAGTGTTGGAGTGAAGGGACCATCCACAGTGGCCCCTGAGCTCTGACCCAACGGCTAGCGTTGGGCCAGAGGAAGCCCCCCGTGTTGATAGTGCGTGTTTCTTGAGCACGTTCTGTGTGTGAATGACTCTCATGTGTTGATTTGTGTAACCCTCGACAGCTGTGCAGGAGGTGGCGCCGTGGACCTGGCGCCTGAATCGAGGCCATCCGGGCTGCACCACCCCGCTGTCTGGCAGCGTCCTGGAACGGTCCAAGTTCAGAATGCCCAAGGAGAGGCAGAGGAGAAGCCACGTAGCCTTCTGGAAGGAGCTAACACCTTGGGTCCTTACCAGCCACTCATTGGTCACCCCTAAATTTACGTCTCTAGGCCAGGCCTGTCTTCTGCACTGTGGACCCTGGGTGTGTCAGATGTCTAACCGGCCCCCGGAATGAACATAACACCCAAGCCAGTTCCGCATACTTGACCCCAGGCCTGCCCCTCTTTGTCTCTCCATCACAATGAATGGCAGCTTCATCCCTCCAAGGCGGGGGGATGGCTCAGGCTGGAGACTTTGGAGTCATCCTCGACTCCTGTTGTGCTCCGATCCTGCCCAGTCTGTCCACAAATTTATCAGCTCTTCCTGCGAACTGTGCCCCCCAGTTCAGCCAGGTCTCACCAGGTCCCTGGTCAGAGTCAGCGTAGGCAGCCCCCTGGGTTACGGCAGCAGCGTCAGAGCCAAGCCCCCTGTTCCTCCCCTGGCCCTCCTTCCCCACAACCCACGCCGGCAGGGTCTTCTTAAAATTTACCTAAGGTCACCAGGTCACTTGTGCTCCAACCCCTCCAACGGCCTCCTCATCCTCAGAACACAAAGAGCCCTTGCGGTCACCCAGAAGGCAGTACACACCCACCTCCTTACCTCTGACCTCATACCCTACAGCTTCCCCTTGCCCCAGCTATGAAGCCACCATCCATCCACAGGCTCGTTCACCACCCCTGCCCGGGCCCTTCCACTCGCTGCTCCCTCTACAAGGAATTTTCTTCCCACAGAGACCTGCCTGGGTCACTCGCTCCCTTCCTTGGTTTAGGTCTTTACTCAAATATCACCTCCTCGACTTCTTCCTTGTCCACCCTATTTAAAATTGCAACACATTCCCCACCTTTGTTGTTCATTGCTCTTCCTTTTCTTCCTTTTCTCCCCGGCATTTATTGTCATTTAACACGCTCTGTCTGCCATTCACTTGTTCACAGTCTGTTCTCCACCAAGATGTAGGTCCCGCGAGGGCAGGGATTTTAGTCTGTTCTGCAGCCACAGCACCCAGAAGAGTGCTCGACCCATTGGGTGAATTCTCTCCATGTATTTGTCACCCCAGCGGTGTCAGTTGTCCATTGCTGTGTAACCAAATCACCCCGAAATTCTGCGGCTTGATACGCTATAACAGTGACTGCATCGCTCACAGTCTTGGAGGTTCCAAGAGCAAGCATCCAAGACGACCAGACAGAAGCTGTGTTGCCTTTTACAACCTAGGCTTGGAAGCCACACAGTGTCACTTCTGCTTTATCACCAACCCACTGGGATTTAAGAGGAATGAGTGTAGAACCGACCTCACAACGGGAAGAATGTTGGGAACACACAGTAAGAAGAGCATTTGAGCTGGGAGATCATCGTTCTGGCCACCTGGCCAAATGAGGCCTGCCCCACTCGTCTTCTGGCTGCAATTTATAGTCTTCCCACGTGCAAAATGCATTCATCCCTTCCCCCAAAGACTCCCCAGTTTACGGCATCAGCTTGAGGTCCAGCGTGTCACATCCAAATCAGGTGTAGGTGCCAATGAGTTTCCCCAGATGAGACTGGGTACAGTCCCTTGAGAGCCGTTCCTCTGGATCTAAAGATCCATGAACTGAAGATACGAGTCTTCTACACCATACACTGTACAATTACAGCACAACGGTGGGACCGGCGCAGGAAAACCACAGTAGACGCTCCTGCTCCGGAAGTTGGAAAAGGGAAAACACGGGAGTAACGCGTTGCCAGTTCCTTGGTCGGGGATCAATGATCAATCCTATGGCCTGTGACCTGTTCACTAAGCTCTCAGCCCCACCCCCTGGGCTCTTGGTTTCTGCCTCTGAATCTTCCTTTTCTGTAAAAAAATTGAATTGCAACTAAGTGTTCTCCCCAGCCTGTTCCCTGCTGTTTGCATGTTGTGCTTCCTCTGTCCCTTTTCATTTGAGCCGGAGGTACTGTCCTCAGAACCGGTCTCTTAAAATTTTGTGGGTTTTCTATGAATATCATGGCGTTCACTCTATTAGACAAAAACTACAAACACAAACCTCTTCCAGATAAACTCCTTTCTAGTTTGGGTTTCCTCTGAAACCCTTACATCATCCTAAGATCTTGACAAAGGGTTTTCGAAGTCATGTTCTTGGCCCAGAAGCTGTTTTTCCATAGGCCATGGGAAGAAGCCAGGTGACATATTCATCAGCCCGCCTTGACATGTCCTGACCCAGATCACAAGTTCACTCGGTGCACCACCTGTCTTCCCCGTTCCCTCGGACCGCAGCGTTGCCCGTGTTTCCACCGCCACCCTTTCCTGCACCTTCCAGTAACACCGACTCACTCCCCGTTAGGCCTCTTCCATGTCCCTCAGGCCTCACTGACAGTCTCCTCAACACACTTCTGCCCACCATTCAGTCCCAAAGCCAGTGCCACGTGTTTCTGGCTTTGTTACAACTGCAGCCACTTCCGGGGACTCAATCCTGCTGCTAAAGAGCTCACCCAAATTGAATGGCATAACACAGCAACGACTATTTTATTATCAGCTATCAAGCTTCTGGGGAGGACTGAGCTCAACCAGGCAGTCACCACTCAGGGACTGTTGTGTGCCTGCAGTGATATGCTGGCTGAGGTGGGAGTCCGTCCCAAGGCTTCCTCAGTCACATCTGGCTATTGGCTGGGACCTCAGGCGGGGGCTGTTGGATGGAACACCCACACGTGACCCCTTTTTTTGGCTTCCACAGACAGCAGGGTGACCAGGTTCTAAGAACTAGCACCCCAAGAGGTTCAGGCAGAAGCTAGTCTTTTATGACCTAGCAGCCTCAGAAGCTATCTGCTGTCACTTCTGCCACAATCCCAGGCCTTCTCGGGTTCAAGGGGAGGGAACATCGGTCCCACCTCTCAGTGGGAGCAGTGGCAACGTCATGTTTGAAGAACAGCATGCGGATGGGAGGTCTCATTGCCGCAGCCACACAGGTTTCTCCCATCTGTAAGTTGTCCGTCCATGTCTGTTTTTCTGCCCCTTTCCTTGCTGTTCTGTAGGCAATCTTTTGTATTTTCTGGGACTTGACTCCCTACTCAGTTTTAAGGGTTGGGATATCTTCTCTCAGTCTATTGTTTTTCTGAAAGCTTTGTTGTGAACTCCTCTTTTTGAACAGAAATTCTGAATTCTAGTATTGTCATATCTATCAATATGTTGATCCACGGATTTTTCTAGGTAAAATTCACAGGCCGTACGATCAGCCATTTTAATGAGTACAGTTCAGTGGCACTGGGTGGATTGGGTGCTGGGCAATGACCAGCTCGCTCTCGTTTCAAAATTACAGGTGCAGTTTTAGAGCTTTATGCATTTTAATGTAATATTTTAACTAGGAAATATGTACATATAATTCAATGTAGAAGAAATACCAAAGAATATTGAGAGGAAGGGCTGCTTCCTGTACTCCCACTTTCTGAAACCCCTTCCTGTCACCAGTTTCTTTTTCAACAGAAATAATGGTTCTACACAATTCCACACCTTGCTTTTTCCCACATCAGACACCCCTGGGAATCCATCCAGCAGCCCTTACATTCTATTGTTTCCAGACACCTGTTTATAGCAGGTGTGGCTCTTTGGCTGACTGCAGCGTGGGTCACCTCAAACAGCTACAGCGACAACCTTGTACGTACATCATTTTGTACACGTGCAACCATAGTATTTAGGGAGATTCCTAAAGGTAGAATTGGAGGATCCAAGAGTATATGGAATTTTTTAAAATTTTATTTTGTTATTTTTCAAGGACAGTATATGGAATTTGAATGTTGCTGTATATTACCAAGTCACCCTCCATGGGGGAGGGAGGGAGGAAGAGAGAGAGAGAAACATCAATGTGGGGTTGCCTCTCACGTGGTTCCCCACTGGGGAACTGGCCCACAACCCAGGCAATGTGCCCTGACTGGGAATCAAACCAATGATGGTTCACAGCCTGCACTCAATCTACTGAGCTACACCTGCCAGGGCAAATGTTTTTTAAATTTTGTTTTTAATATTCTACTATAAAGGTTTAAATTTTTCTCTGTAAAGGTTTTGTGCATTTGTTTAGGTTATTTCCTAATTACAGTGTTGATTGCTATTATAAAAGATATATTTTCTATTATATGTTCTAGTTAGATATTATTGCTTTAGAAAGATATTATAATTTTTTGGAGTTTATGTTGTATCCAGCAACCCTTCAAAAATATTATTTCTATTAATTTGGAGATTCTGATGGTCTTTCTATGTAGATAAATGTATCATCTGTGAATAAAAAACAGTTTTGCCGCACTGGCTGGTGTAGCTCAGTGGATTGAGCGTGGGCCTGCAAACCAGAGGATCACTGTTCGATTCCCAGTCAGGGCACATCCCTGGGTTACAGGCCAGTTCCCAGCAGGGGACCCACGAAAAGCAGCCATACATTGATGTTCTCTCCCTCTCTCCTTCCCTTCCCCTTTCAAGATAAATAAATAAAATCTTAAAACAAAACAAAAAACAGTTTTGCCTCTTCCATTTCACTTAAAATTTTATTTATTTATTTATTTATTTTTAGAGAGAGGGGAAGGGAGGGAAAAAGAGAGGGAGAGAAACATCAATGTGTGGTTGCCTCTCATGTGCCTCCTACTGGGGACCTGGCCTACAACCCAGGCATGTACCCTGACTGGGGATTGAATTGCTGACATTCTGGTTTACAGGCTGGTGCTCAATCCACTGGGCCACACCAGCCAGAACATAAAAAGATTTTCTAAGATGTGTGACATTTGTAGGTTTCTGGGAGATAGTCTTTAACAGGTTTTACAGTTTTATTTTTTAAAAAATCTCTATGTTAAATTACCAAGGGCTTTTTCTTCAATTCATGTGACTTTCATCCTTAGAGTATTATTGCTGAAAATTACACTCTTAAACTTTTAAATCTTTTCTTGCATTACTGCATTATTAGCTTCAGCTTGTTAACACTTTATCTAGAGTTTTTGCTTTCACAAGCAAAGGTAAAATGAACCCATACTTTCTTTTTCTGCATTTCGTTTTCACCCTGTTTTGGAATTGAAGATTGTATTCATTTTGTAAGCTTCATTGAGGGCATTTAATTCGTTGAGTAAATAATCCAAAGCCACTACCTGGGAACCAGTATGTACCCAACACTGTTCCAGGTGCTGGATTAAAAAATCCTGTCATCACGGAATCGACCTTCTAGTGTAAGGAGACAGATCTTGAACAGATAAGTAAAATGACCATGTGATGGATGGTGGTAAAAGCTAAGCGGGAAAATGAGAGATGAGGGAGGTGAGCGGGATTCATTTGTTTAGGGTGGACACCCTCGGAGGAGGTGACATTTGATCTTTCCCCTTTTCCTGGAACCATTTAGAGATGGTAGGAGACACGCACACTCTGAAAGGTCTATAGAACTCCCAGGAAGCAGTCTGAGCCTGGGACTCTGTTAGGGGCGATGGAGAGGAACATTTCACTTCCTTTCATGGTTCTTGTAGGTGAAGAATTTGAACATATGTTCCTTTTGTTATATCCACATCCGTAGTTTTCTCTTTTTCATTATGAATTGTATTTACTTACATCTTTTCTCTTTTCATTATTCTTGTCAGATGTTACTCCAGCTTATTAATATTTCCCAAAGCACCAGGTATGGCCTTTCCTACTGAGGCATAATACACATTCAGAACAGCGCCCATGTCCTGGTGCTCCATCTTCATGGACCTCCCAGGTAATTAGCACCTGACCGACCAACAGCAGCACAAGCCCCCAGGGCCCCCTCCTGCTCTCTGCCAGTTACCATTCCGCCCCCACCCCCAACCCCAGAGTTACCAAATCCAAAACTAACTGTCGATCTGCTTGAGTTTGTCTGTTTTCTTCTTTGTTCTCCATCTTTTTATTTCCTCTCCTTTTGTCTTCTGGGTTTTCATCCCTTTTCTAGCCTCTTGGGCTGAACAGTATCTTATATAGTTCCTGTTTTATTTTCCGATAAATGTATTTAAAGTTATAATTTCTCCCAAAGCCCTGTTTTAACTGTATTCCAGCAATGTTGACCTGTGGTGTTTATACCGTTTCTCATTTCTGTGTCTCTCGCGATCACCTTCATGATTTTGTTTTCAAGTGTTAGAAATTTCTATGCATGCATCTGGAGTTACGTTTAAATCAATTTAAAATTTATTTCTCATTTTACTGCATTGTGCTGTGAAAACAGTTGTCAAAATGATGGTAATTCTTGGGAATCTGGCAAGGCTTCCCTGTGGCCTTGAACACGATCGTTTTAACTGCTTCATGTATCTGATTGTGCAGTCTTGGTTTATCAGGTGTAGAATTCTGCAATATTTGTTAACTCCAGCTTATTGATTGTGTTATTGAAATCTTCTCTATTTTTGCTCACTTTTTTGTCTGGTTTCTGGTTGATCTATTTATTTCCAAGACTATATGATAAAAATCTCTCTCCCAGTTGTTGACTTATTTATTTCTCTTCGTGGTTCTGTCAAAAATTGTTTCGTATCTTGTGAGTCTATGTCGTGGGGAAGATACACTCATATTTTGTTGATTATCCTTCCTTTTGTTATCTTTTTGTCTCTTATGAATTTTGTTGTATTAATTTCTTTGTTTAATATTAAATTGCTACTCTGGTGTTTGGTTGATATTTGGTTGGTATTTCCCGTGTTTTCCTCCTACCTTTTTCGTATAAAATCTCACACCTATTCCAAAAAATGCATGAAACATAGATGTACAATGTAATTATCCCGAAGCTTCACTTGTGTGACTACCACTCAGGCAAAGAAACAGAACAGCTCTGGTACCCGGAAGCCCAGTCAGTGCCTGTTCCCCGTCACCCGACCCCACCCACAGGTAAGCATCCATCTGACTTTGATGGCAACCATTTCCTTACTTTTCTTTTAAAGATTTTATATATTTATTTTATAGAGAGAGGAAGGGAGAAAGAGGGAGAGAAACATCCATGTATGGTTTCCTCTCATATGTGCCCCCTACTGGGGAACTGGCCTGCAACCCAGGCATGTGCCCTGACTGGGAATTGAACCAGCGACCCTTTGGTTCACAGGCCGGCACTCAGTCCACTGAGCCACACCAGCCAGGGCACCTTACTTTTCTTTATGCTTTTGTCACTTATCTATATGTCTCTAAACACTATAGTTTAATATGCCTGTTTTGCAATGTTATATTAATATATTTAAATATGGCTTTTCTTGCTTGCTATTACAGCATAAGAGTGAGTTTAGTCAATATTGCTGCATTACTTTGGATTCACTGCTTTTCATTGCTATATACTGTATAAATATACCAGAAAATGTATGTATCCATCTTACTACAGATGGACACTTGGGTTGTTAACAGTTTGGGACTGTCATAGATACTGTGGCTGTGAACGTTCTTAAGTATGTTTCAGGGACCATTTGACGTTGGATTTTGCAACTTTGTCAGATGCACTTTTTCGCATTTAATAAGATCTTAGTACAGTTTTCTTTTGTTTGTTTGAGGCTGTAAATATGGTGAATTACACTGATTATATTTTGAATGTTAAACAACCTTTTTAACCCTGGGAGAAATCTTACTAGGACATCACATATTATTTTTACACATTGAGTCAGTTTGCTAACATTTTGATGAGAATGGTTGCATCTATTTATATCTAATATTTGCACCATAATGGACACTGGTTTTTGGTTTTCATTTCTTGTAATATCTTTTTCTGGTTTTAGTAACTTCCCACTTGGTCTCTATATTTAAGATGCCAAATTTCAAAGTTACTGCATTTCATAATTCAGTGATTTGGTATTATAATTTATAATGCTGTTCGTATACACACACACGCACACGCACACACACACACATTTCTTTTTAAAAATGTTTTCACTGCCTTGGCTGGTGTAGCTCAGTGGATTGAGCATGGGCCTGCGAACCAAAGGATTGCAGTTCGATTCCCAGTCAGGGCACATGCCTGGGTTGCAGGCCAGTTCCCAGCAGGGTCCACACGAGAGGCAATTATACATTGATATTTCTCTCCCTCTCTCTCCTCCCCCTCTAACGATAAATAAATAAAATCTTCAAAAAATGTTGTCCCTCATTGCTTCTTCTTGGCATCTTCTGGTGGAATTTCTCAATCTGGTCCTTCGTTCACAAATTCCTTCTTTGTAGGCATTTTCTTGTTCAACCCTGTGTTTCCAAGTAGTTTTTCTAAACAACTGCTTATTCTATGCCTGTGCCCAATAGTCTCTCTTTGAAGATACTGCTTATGCTAATTTGAAATATTTCTTGTGTCTAGTCCATTAGTTCTGCTTCCCGTAAGGTGTTCATTTGATGGTCTCTGAGTTAGAGCTGTTTTGCTCCTTTGGTGTGTTGCTGTGCAGTTATTTGCTCACGGGCTCCTATTCCCCTGGGCGTTATAAACCACCCGGGTGATACTGGTAATGTGGACGGAGCACTGATGCTCAGACCCTAGTTTGTGCCCTTCTGGAGAGTGTGCACATGTGTGCACACGGGTGTGCGTGTGGGGGGGTCTCAGAGTGCAGAGTGGCTGGCATCCCATCACAGGTCTCCTACGTTCCCCTCTGGCTCTCACAGATCACTGCCCTCCAAGAAACCTGCTCGTCTCCCCCACCGCTGCTCTCGGCCTAGAGCCTTGTGCCTTGGTTGTAACGCCCTGGTTCTTAGGGAGTGGACGAAGGGGAGGGAAAACTTGGGGCGAGGCCGTCTGCTCCTTGCAACACTGCTCCTGAAGGGCGTGTTGCAGAGCCGGGGAGTAATGGCCGTGCGGACGGAGAGGAACACGACTGACTCCAGAGCTCGTGTCTGGCCTCCCTGCCACCGACAGGGAGGCAGGAGGCTCTGTCTGCTCCGAGCGGCCACTGGCTCCCTCCCAGAGACCAAGCACCTTCTGTCCTAAAGTCTGCAAGGCACTCTTTCGAGAATTTTTGTCTCCGAGAATAAAGAAATGTGGGAAATAACTTCAGTCGTTTCCCCATCCCATGGGATCCAGGGATGGATAGAGGGTCGGTGGTGGTATTGTTTCCAAAAGACAGACTCTGGCCTTTGTATCACTTTTTATGGTGGTTTAAATGATTTATACCGTTTTGTTGGAAACTTAACATATGGGATAAATTGCTACCGATGGGAATGTAGAAAATGGACAGACAGCCTGGACTGTGCTAAAAAACAAACCATTGCCCTGGCTGGTGTAGCTCAGTGGATTGAGCACGGGCCTGTGAAGCAAAGGGTCATTGGTTCGATTTCCAGTCAGGGCACATGCCTGGGTTGCAGGTCAGGTCCCCAGTAGGGGACACATGAGAGGCAAACACATACTGATGTTTCTCTCCCTCTCTTTCCCCTTCCCTTCCCCTCTGTCTAAAAATAAATAAATAAAATATTTTTAAAAACCATTGCGTATACAAAGTCTCCACCCTATGATACCTAGAAACTCTTTTCATGTAGTATTGTGTGTGTGTGGGGGGGTGGCGTAGGGAGAGAGAGAGAAAGAGAGAGAAGGTTGGGTGTCACCAGGTCTCTGCACAATGTGGAGATGACTTCTGTACCTCTAGGTCATTTGTAAAATGGGCATGTTACCTGTCAACATTACATGGGTAGAAGAAACTTGCTGATGTACTGGCTTTTAAAACCCCCCGAAAACTTTGAGATCTTATACAGAAAAACACATAAATAAATAGGCTTGGTTTTTGGCTACAAACACAGTCAGCTATTTATATAAATATTATAGATCGAAATGCTGAGCTTCTCCCTTGCCTTGCAAGGCTGTGCGTCATCGTCCTTTCAAACCACAACCTCCTGAGTCCGTCCGTGATGCAGCAGGGTCTTCATTTCCACTGACTTCTTCAGGGTGATGAGAAACGCTGCGGCAACCAAGAGGCCTCATCCTTGGTTCTCTCCTTGCTTACCGCTTTGTGGCCATAAATCAGGATGAGAACAACACTTGATTTAGAGCATTGCAGACCATTCTGTTATGAAGAGCACTTATCTCAAAATTTTGTGCAGACCCATTTACACAGCCTTAAAAAGGGCAAGCACAGCCCTGACTGGCGTAGCTCAATAGATTGACTGTGGGCCTGCAAACCTAAGGTTTGCCAGTTCGATTCCTAGTCATGTCACGTGCCTGGGTTGTGGGCCAAGTCAGGTCCCCAGAGGCAACACACATTAATGTTTCTTTCTCTCCCTTTCTTTCTCCTTCCCTTCCCTTCTCTCTAAAGGTAAATAAATAAAACTTTTTTAAAAGGGGGGTGAGCACAGATAAGGTGAATGAGGTTAGTGGTTTGGGGGGCATGCCAGACTGTGAGAGGCTTAGATAGAAACTAGAAGGTCTGATGAGTTCAGAGAATAGATGAACTGAAGGTCCTACAGACACAAGTATGAGCTCATTTGCAGATTAGGATTCAATTCAAACCCCAAACTCCAGGTTTCCTAGTAATCGATTTGCCTGGGAACTTGAAGTCAGGAAGGCAGTAAGTGAGAGGAGGAAAAATCCAGTTCCCAGCTCTTCCTCATTTTCCTCTTGAGAAAACTGAAGACAGCCTCACTGGAAAAGGGGAGAAAAGGAAAAAAAACACTTAAAAAGATAAGCAACTTCTACTTCTCTGATTGCCAAGCATGGACTAAGAGCCTGAAAGGGCTGCCAAGTAACCTCTTTAGCTATAAACTAAATAGATGGTCTTTTCTTTTTTTACAAATTGTATCTTCTCATGGAAGCGAACACATTCTTGGCCGTGCTGCAGGCGTGATCTAATTTCGATGTAAAGCGTGTAGGAGAGCGATCCGTTCCAGTGATGCTTCGCAAGCGGAGATGTTTGCAGTTAGGAGAATGAATCTGGTTGAGTCAACCACTTAGAGTGCTACCTTGCTATCGATGAAATTCTAAATGCTTTTGTTCCCTCTTAAAAAAAGATTGTATTTATTTATCTTTAGAGGGTTAGGGAAGGAGAGAGGGAAAGAAATATTAATGTATGGTTGCCTCTCATGCTTCCCCCGCCAGGAACTGGCCTGCAACCCAGGCATGTGCCCTGACTGGGAATCAGACCACAATCTTCTGGTTGGTCGACCCGCGCTCAATCTACTGAACTACACCAGCCAGGGTCCACCTTCCTTCTTTTTTGTTGGTTAACACTTAATTTATTTGTTTGTTTTTATGTGGCACGTGATGCTGTGCTTTGCATGGGGTCTGAAGTCAGCTGTTCATGAGTTGGAGCCCTGGGCCCACCACCACCTACTGACTATGACCATGAATAAATTACTTCATCTCTGTACAAGGTTCCCATGGCTGCCGTCACCAGTCACCACAAACTGGGTGACTTGGCACAACATTGTTTTATCACCTCACATTCCTGAAGTCCAGAATTCCAAAATCAGTATCTTCGGGCTGAAAAATCAGAATGTTGCCAAGGTTATGCTCTTTCTGGAAGGTCCAAGGGAGGACTTTTCCTGGCCTCTGCTGGCTGCTGAAGGTCGCCTGCATTCCTTGGCTTGCGGCTGCGTCGCTCCAATCTCCACACCCGTGGTCAGACTGCCATCTCCACTTCTGCCTGTGCAGTCAGATCCGTCCCTGCCTCTCTCTTACAGGTGATTGATTGCATGCAGGGCCCATCTAGATAATCCAAGATAAACTTCCCATCTCAAAATCCTTAATTTACACCTACAAAGACCCTGTTCACATAAAAGGAGTACTTAGAGGTTGTAGGGATCAGGGCCCTTATTGCTGGGGGGCGGGCGGCATTTTCCAGTCTCCACAACCTCGGTTTCCTTGTATGTGAATTTGCAACAGTAAGAGTGCCTGTTGTGAGGGTCAAATGAGACCATTAATGCAGAGTGCTCACTATAGTTCTTGGTGTATAGTAAATGCTCAGTAAACACCAGCTACTATCATCACCATCATCGTCATCAACAGCATCACCTATTTAAATTCTTCCTCTCTGGAGAGGAAGAAAAAAATGGAATAAATGCAGAATACTGAGATATTGGAACCTGAACTTTAGAATTCATCTTCTCTGACTGCCTTATTTTATAGATCAAAAACTGAAGACAAGAAGTGCAGACTTTCCTAGGGCCCCATAGCTAGGAATAAGCAGGTGTGTTTCACCCTAACATTTTACATACTGGGACTCTGTAATCGGTGAAAGCAGTCACTTACAAAGAGAGAGAGAGTGTGTAGAGAAAGAATCAATGAGCTTGTTTTCTGACTTGAATATGACCATGGCTTTATTATTATTCATATGATGGCGCATCAGGCATTCTATTTCACACCCACATCCTTATTTGAGTCTCACGCCACAAAGAATAAATTAGATGTTACATTCATTTTAGAGATGAGGAAACCGAGGGTCATGAGCTCACAGACACAGAGCAAGTGGCAGAAGTAGAATGCAGTCCTTTTGCTTGTAAAGGCCAAGTGCTCGCAACCCTTCTCCATCCCCTCTCCCCTGTAGATGCTCCTCTCAGCATGAATTAGATATTCCTCTCAAGAGGCGGTGCCCAGAGCAAGAGTAACAAAGTGCAGGTGGCCTGAGACACTGTCAGAACCCGAGCTCTGGGGCAAGCTATGCCTTCAGGACAGCCTCCGCGGACTGGGGGTGTGGGACGCAGGAAATGCAGGGGTCACCTCAGCGGCATCACTCTACCGAGCACCGTTCAGCCGTGACATTGTGCTCCCAGCTCTCCTTGTTGTCCAGAATGTCCCCATTCTTGTGTCCCAGGGATCCCTCCTGGCAGCTGGAAGAAGCCCATTTCAGGCTGTGTCTTCTGCCCATGTGTTCCAGAGCCATCTGTCACAGCAATTCCCAGAAACAACAATTTGGTTTCTTTAATCACGGCTTTAAGACCAAAGTTAATTGATGCATGGGTGTTCCTAATTAGCAAAAATGCCTGTTATAGAAAAATGCTGCATAAACTGCAATTCAGAAGAGGAGAATCCACGCAGAGTGTTCTCATGTGGCCGAAATGATAGGTCCCAGACCTGACTGGGGAGCAGCCAGGCGCACTGACTGCGGCCACCGGCAGCAGCCGATTAAAACAAAATCTTGCGCTGATCATTGCAATCTGAGAGAACACAATAAATGAAAATATCCCATTCCTTTTGTCTTTCCAGAAATACCAGTGTTTGGTTCTTTTTTTTTTTTTTAATCCTTACCTGAGGATACTGTGCTCATTGGTTCCAGAGAGAGGGGAAGGGAAGGAGAGAGCAGGGGAGACAAACATTGATGTGAGAGACACTGATCCGTTGCCTCTCGTGCACCCCAGTGGGGACCGAACCGGCAGCCCCGGAGAGTGCCCTGACCGGGACCTTTTGGCTTACAGGGCCTCTCCAGCCAGGACCAGCGTCTGCAAGGATTGTGTGGTATTGATTACGTGGTCCTCAGGCCCAGGGAGACCTCAGCAGCTGCGCTAACTTGCAGCGTGATATCTACACTACCCACTAAATGGATTTTTGTTTAAACATAATTGAGCATTGGAGGAAAAGGAAAATGACCCCGATCGACTTTGCTACTGCTTTTGGGGACTTCAGAAAATATGGACCAGGCAGAGACTTCCTTTTCTTTCCTGGGCTTTCTAGAAGACTGGAAACTTGTTTTCAAAGGCGTCTCCTTTGTCCTTTCCTGGGCGGGTTTTTGGAATTCCTCTCCTAAAATTGTGTTTCTATCCTGTGGCATGATTTTGACTAGTTCAGCCAGTAACAGAATTCACTTTCTGTATCAACTTAGCTTTTAAAAATAGCCAAAAGTCATTTGGATCCAAATGTTGTTTCTTGAGATTGTACATATGCTTTTTAAAATTTTAATTTTTTGTTGGAATGAGTGTTGCTTCTTCTAGCGTTACAATCCCCCCATTTCCAATATGTTCCTACCAATCTCATTAGCTAAGAATTCAGGCAATGGAGCTTGCTAGAATTAGTGGTGAACTGTAAGTCAAGAGACATTGAATGCAGGTTTGAGGAACTTTCCAGTGAGTAAGAGGCATGAGTTTTGTAACGTCTATCTTGGCTGATTTTCTTCTCCTTCCTTCTGTGTTCTGAGTAGTTGAAGTCACCAGATAAAAATCAGTTCTCAGCAAACTAGAGGTTTGCTGTGCTCATCAGTTTCCTGACAGGGTGGACTAACCAGCTATAATGTATCTTCCAGCTTTGATTCTCTGATTCCAAATACTCTCAGCGTAAATGGAGTCACCCTATATTAATATTAATGAGTTCGGCCAAATTGCATCCTGTTTAAGTATTTGCTGAAAAACCAAAGCATGTATTGATTTATCCTGAGCTCCCTATTATTGTTCTTTAATACAGTGTTTAATATGATTTGTACACACCTACTTATACCAATTAGACATTAATTAATATTTGTAAGGACTTTGTATTTTTTTGAAAAATAGATATTTTCTAGCTTCAACGTGGTAGACTCCGGGTCCAAAAATGTAAGCAGTTTCTGTTTTTAAATGTGCAACGTGACTCAGGACTTAAGTACATGTGTTGTTACCTGACGTTGGTTAACATAACTAGAAAATGAAATTGTCCCTAGGTTTTTGTCAGTGCCAGTGGCCTCATGTGGCAGTTTTGAATGAAAATGTGGGTGGTCCCTGAGTCAGGAAGGCCAGCTGTTTGGCCCAGACTCTTGCCTTTTACAGTGCTGGCTGGAGACCAGCTTACCTCAAACGCAGGAGGTGGGGGGGGAGGGTTATGGCCGATGATCCCTGCCCACTGAGTCCCTTCGGCTCCACCCAGCCCCTCTGACCTCGCTGCAGACCCAGCTTGCAGAGGGTTGCATCAGCCGAAATGCCTTGGACAAATATTGGTTTATGATGATGACAGATATATATTTTTTACTCCGCACCTGAGGATTTGTTTATTGATTTTAAAGAGAGAGAAAGGGGGCGGGAGAGAGAGAAAAACATTAACTGGTTGCCTCCTGTAAGTGACCCAGCTGGTGGAACCCACAACCTAGGTATATGCCCTAACCCAGAATCGAACTGCACTTTTGGGGCACAGGACGATGCTCCAACCACCTGGGCCAGGGCAATGCTGAGATGTTTTTTAAAAGGCAGTAAAATATAGAGACGACCCTAATGGTACCCACCACCCAACTCTATCAACCTTTCCACCCTTGTGTTATTTTCCCCCAAGAAATAAAATACGACAGATATAGCTGATGCTTCCTGTATCCGGCTTCCTGATTCCTCTATTGTCCTCTCCCTCCCTCCTGGGGCAACCTCTGTCCTGAACTTGATGGCTGCTGTTCACATGCAGGTTTTTGTCCTTGATTATACACGAATGTTGTCCTAAACAATGTAGCATTCATTCATCTGCTTGTTTTCATCCTTTGCTTATGAAGTGGCATTACTAAACTGCATATATTATTCTGCAACTCATTTTTTTCTTTTCTTTTTTTTTTTTGCTCAGCTTTGTGTTTTTGAGAGCTTGTTATTGTGCTATTTACCTGTTGCCTCTCTGCTGGGACCCACCCCTCCGTAGTCTGTATTTTTCAAGTTCCTTTGCCAGCCGGTTTCCTTTAGATTCTGCCAGTAGGAGGTATTGAGATGAGGAGTGAAGACTTCAGTTTTTCTTTCATTTTTGCTCTTTCCCTTCTTCTGGTGCTTTTCTTCTGACACAGCAACCCCTCTTCTCCCTCAGCTGCGGTCCTGGCCCCTCCTTGACTCTCTGAGCTTCAGTAACAAAGACCCGCTCCTCTTTTTTCTCCCAGTGCTAGGGGTGTTCAGCACTTTCCTGCAGTTTCCAGTCTCTGAGTTATCAACCATCTCTTGTTCTTCCTTTTTGCAACATCTGGATAACCAACTCCTCCATTAAAATCTCCTGTGTCTTCCATGAAAACTACCATGCCTTCTATTTTCTAACTGGACCCTGACTACCGTCGATGTGTTGTTAAATGTAGCTCCGGATCACTCATTTCAACTGCTGCACAGTAACTCCCTGATATATCACAATTTATCCATTCATTCTCTTGTTGATGGGCATTTCAGTTGCTCCCGATTACAGTGTTGCAAACACCATCCTTGTGCCTGTTTCCTCACTCATCTGTGCAAGAGTTTCCTTAGGGTAGGTACCGAAAGATGAACCGCTGGACAAGAGGGCTGTGCTCATATTCCATTCACTGACTTTCTTACACATTTTCCAAAGTGGTCATGCCATTTCACTCCCTTCCATCACTTGGTTTTGTCACACTTTTCATTTCTGATAGTTTAGTGGATGCAGCATGGTATCTCATTTCCAGTGAGTTAAGTGTCTTTTCATACCTTCCTCTGTGAACTACCTACTTATAACCTATTCTATTAGATTATTTGTATTTTTGTATGATTTGTATTATTGTAAGTGGATCAGCTTTCTTTATATATTTTGAATAATTTGCTGGTTACATGTGTTGCAAATGTATTTCTCCAACCTGTGGTTTGCTGTTTGTTTTGTTTTATAACATCTGTTGTTGTATAGAAAGTGAGTTCTTAAAAAAATATAGACGATTCATCAGTCTTTTGTGGTTAGTGTTTTTTGCCCTATTTTTCTTTTTTAGTAAATGTATTTTATTTATTTATTTTTAGACAAAGGGGAAGGGAGAGAGAAAGAGAGAGGAATATCAATGTGTGGTTGCCTCTTGTGCATCCCCTACTGGGGACCTGGCCTGCAACCCAGGCATGTGCCCTGACTGGGAATCGAACTGGTGACATTTTGGTATGCAGGCTGGTGCTCAATCCACTGAGCAACACCAGCTGGGGCTCTCTTGTTTTTCTTTATCTCAAGGTTGAAAAAAATATTTTATATTTTCTACTAAAATACTTACAGCCTTGCTTTTCTGATTTAGGTGTTCAGTTGAACTGAAATTTATTTTTTGATGTGATGTGATATAAAAATCACATTTTTTACCAGTTAAGCAATTATTCGAGCATCCTTTATTATTATTCATAGTTTATCATTTCCCCACTGATTTGTAATGCCAGTGCTATCATATGTTACATTTCCATAGGCACGTGGTCTGTTTCTGGACTCTGTTCTGTTTCATATCTGATTTGTGTATTCTCGTGCCAATGCAACAGAGTTCTGATTGGTATGATCTTACAGATAATCATGCTGATGGGCACATCTCACACCTCATTTCTCAAAATAGCTGTGGCTCTTCTTGGCTTTGTTCTAGCAAGTGAATTTTTTTTAATGGCTATGGAACAGACTTACCATTTCAATTGTACCATCACCTTGTCAAATTCCACGAAAAATCCAATTGAAATATTAATTGAACTTACATTAAATTTACACATCCACTTGAAAATAACTGACAGCTTTATAATATTTTCTTCTTTTCCAAAAATAAAGAACAGCTCTCCATTTATTTAGGCCTTCTTTAATGTGTTTATTCAATACAGTTGTATATATATATATTTTTTTTCCATATTGGCCTTGCTCATCTTTTGTCAATTTATTCTTAAATATTTAATAGTTTTATTGCTATTTTTAATGGGATCCTTTTAAATCACTTTTTCTGATTGGCTATTTCTATATTGATTTTGTATCTGGAAGCCTCATTAGTTATAGTAATATGGCTGTGTGCATTACATTAATAGATCTTTTCACGTTGTTTTTTTCCTTGTATTCCATGGATAACTCTACCAGGCCATGGCTAAATTCAATCTTCTAGTACTTTATGACTTTTAAGTAGTGCCTTTGTACAGAATCTGTAATCTGAGAAACTCAGTGGCTCTGCAGGGGGACTTCATCTGTCACAGGGGCGCAAGACTTAGCAGGACAGGCTATTTTGGCCTTGAAACCTAGAACAGCCTTGTCTGCTTATACCCTTCCCTGTGTGCTTTTGGGCTGATTACCTTCACTATTTTAGATTCTTTTTGGTTTGAACTCCATTGAACACTCAAACAATGTTAACTAGCATCCAGGTTTGTGTAACTCTCCATGGTACTTATCGTGGTACCTAGAGCTGCCATCAGTAGTCTGGTGTCTACTGATGAAATGGGCAGCTTCTGTTTACTAGCCCACCGTAGGTTCATTTCCGTCCTGGCCTTCAGGACGCTAAGAGCTGAGTGTTGCGCCCGATGGTAGCACATTCCCGTCACTCTGTTTTTTAATATCATTTTCCTTTCCATGAACCCCCTTTATTCATACAAGCTTTCCCCAACGCAGCCTTTTATTGCATCATGACTCCCATTTTCATGCTACACAGTGTTATTGTTTGTATTCTGCAGTGTAAGCTATGTCGAATGTAGATAGGTGGAGTTTAAATTCTAAATAAGTGAGGCATGTTCAGTGAATGTTGATTGGATGCCGAGTGTGAGGACTTTACGTCGGGGTGGAGGTTTTCCAAAATCGTGAGTGTAGAAAATTATTTTGGAAGTTTAAGTGCTTATTCCAGCGATTTTCAACCTTTTCACCTCATAGCAGAAATAAACTAATTACTAAATTATATATTTTTTACTGATCTGACAAAAATAAAAGTATAATTTTGATTCATCCACACGCGATTCTTGTGTTGGTTGTTGTCATTTCTAAACTTGACAATGTAAGGCAAAAGAGGTCAGTACCCCTGACTAAATAGGTACTGAATGTTTTAAAAATTCTTGCATCACAGCAGTTGAAAGTCGCTGGCCAATGCTTACAAGTAAGGCTTTTCACACCCAATACTGCACTGAATTCCGGGAGGAGGGGAGTCTATTTTCAATTTCTTCTAGTACATAAGAAAGCATTTCGCAACCTTGTAAAATACTGATGCTTGGCATAAAAATTGCACATATCACCGTTGAATATTATATTTTCAACGGCAATAAAACTGGACGGCTCCTGAACAACAGTTGCAGGCTTTTTCTGTTGAGCTGAATCTAAATCCGATTTTTAAAAAAATCGCTACCGGATCTCACGTGTTCTCGGGGTTTCTGTATTCCAGCAGCACTCTTTCAAGGGCATCTCCCAGAGGGGAGCTCGGCTCATTAACGCGGGAGCCACACAAAGCTTTTTCTTCTTTTACTCTCGGGCCCTTCGTCTGTCTCCCAAGGAGACAAGTTGAATGCCCACTAAGTCACGCTTTTCCTTGACTGATTACGCCTTTTTTCCCAAGGTGGCGTGTGGGAGCTGTTGTGATCGGGCTCGGGAAGAATAGGCCGGGAAGCTTTCCGCGGGAAAATACATTCATCCTTTTGCGTGTTTCAGTTCCGACCGAGCCGTGCTCGGCGGCTTCAACGTGAGAGATGTTTTCCCAATGGCCAAACGTTCTGCCCTCGTCCGCCTCCCGCACTTAACTCGGCTCCGCCACAGGCATCTGGCCCCTACCAGCCCTGCCCCGCCCCACTTAGCCGAGCTTTGTCCTCTTTCAAGGCGGATCATCCGGTTGGCCAGGCGAGGCTGCTGCCGCCTAACGCCCTTCGGGGGGTCACCAGGGAGGGGACTCTGGGCGCCGGCTTCGCCCACCCCGCAACCCAGCACTCCCACACTCGAACAGGCTTCTAGGCCATCAGGGGGCGCCCGGCGCCTCCACAGCTCCCCTCCACAGCAACCCCCTACAGCTCTTTCTGCGATTGGTCGGCCACTTTGAGTTCTGCGCTCCGATTGGTCGCCGCTACGTCAGTCGCAGGCGCCGGGGCGGGCCGAGGTGACGCAGGGCTGCTAGGCTTGGGGCGGTGTCCCGCGCCCGCGGCTGCGGGAGGAGCTTTGCGAAGACTGACTCCGGGCATTCAGACGGCGGCGGCCGTGGGAGGCACCGGCGCGAGTACGAGCCGCTCCTCAGTCCCCGCAGGCGCCACTGCCGGCCCTTCGTTACACCCCGGTCTCCCGCGCTGCCGCCCTCCGTGGCCCTCGATGCGGGAGCGGGCCGCTGCGTGATGGGGCTGCAAAGAGGCGTCCTGCGGCTCGCGGCGGCCGCTGCTCGCGCTGAGGAGCGTCGGTGCTCTGCCCCCCGCACCCCCGCGCGCCGTAGCGCCTGCTGACCCGGCCCTCCCGCCCGCCTGCCCGTCGGTCCACAGCGCGGCTGAGGTAAGGCGGGCGGCAGTTCGCGCCGGTGCCGCCGGGTTGCGGAGGGCCCATCTCTGGGGGAGGGGAGGGGAGGCGAGGCCGGGCCGGGGTCCGGGCGGCGTCGGAGTGGAGGAGGCGCTGGGCGGGGCGGGAGCGACCGGCACTGAGGGTGCTGCCGCGCCGGGGCCCCCGGTGGGGTGGGAGAGCCTCGCTCTCGGGGAGTGGGGGGGCCTCCCCAGGCCAGCGGCCAGCCCCCCCAGACCAGCGGCGAGCCCCCCCTGACCAGCGGCGAGCCCCGGGCTAGGGTCCAGCGGACTGCTGGGTTCCCGCAGCTCCCCGCACCAGCCCTCTGTTTTCCTGCAGCTGCCAGGCCCGGGCTGTTAACCCCGCGGTCGCCAGACCCGCTGCTGTCTGTCTGTACCCGTGGCTCCGCGCGCAGTGCAGCTCCGTGCGGACGGCGCTGCTCTCTCTCGAAGCCACCTTTTTTTGTGTCCCTCATCCCTCTCCCCTATTGTGGTTGGCACCGAGGCTTCGGCTGTGGGTGCGGCGGCGCCCCTTTGCCAGATGGAGGCAGGAAAGGGCAGGGGGTGGCTGGGGAAAGCCGGTGGCGCAAGGACCGGAGAGGGGAGCGCGGCGGCGAGGGAGGGAGGGGGCTCGCTGGAGGCCGGCCAGCCCTGAGCAGGCGGCTGTGGTCTCGGCGCTCGCAGCCCAGGATTACTCTGGCAGCCATATTGGGAGGATGATCTGACAAATCCTTCAGGAGCCAAGTCCTGTTGCTGGAAGGCACCTAGTGACAGCCCTGGCAGCCTTCAGGGTGACTAGCCACACCAGAAGCCAAGCTGTGGGGGCTGGGAGGCTGCTCCGGCAAGCCAGTCATTGTTCAGGCAACACCAGACATTCCAGGCCCTCACACCAGAATTCAACTCCGAAATCACTTTTTCTCCTTGGGGAATGCTTACTGAGCTTCCAAGGGAAAATGTCTTCAAGATTCCATTCTCGTCTGGGTGAAATGCTGAGTGTATATTCATCTCCGACGGCCAGTGCCGGGGAGCGGGCGCTTGACGGTGCCGTATGTGCGCACGGGAGATCCGAGGACTGCGAAGGCCCGTGGACCTGGACGGGGCCTCAGTAGATGGCCCTGGATGGGTAGGTTCTCAGAGCAGCTCAGCCTCCGGTGATTGGTCAGCTGGAATATCCTGACAGTGGGGGAGGCTGGCAGCAGCATTTCTGAGGGCGCAGGTTGTCATCTTTGTGGAATTTCGAGGTAGCTGAAATTAGAGTGTCAACGGATCCCTCGCTCCCTGTTCTAGGCAGCTGTTCTGTCGACATTGAACATTTTGCTTTGTGTCACAGATGGGTCTGTATGAGCCTAATGAAGGTATGGCGATTGGGTTTGAGTAGCTCTTAAGTTATATGGTGGATGTTTTATTTAAAGGCGGCATTTTATCAGCTTAGCTTAGTCACAATGAAAGCTAAGTTCTTTAAGAAGTGAGCTGATGCTTTCTAATTAACTTGGCGTGGCTGTTGGGTTATGGGGGGGTTGTTAATGTACTGTTTAGGGGTGGGATATGAGGATTGCACGTGTGCTGGCGTTGTGAAGCAGATCTGGAAATGATCACCGGCTGATTCAGGGCGAGCCTGTACGTCTGTTTTTTCCTACGCCCTAGAGGTTTACCGGACCTGGAGCCTGTCATGGCATGCCTTCTTTGTGTCCCTTGCTTTCATTCGAAGTCCAATTCTTAATGAATAAATTCCTATAACTTCGTAAGTTGAAAAATTAAAAAAATTTCAGAGAAGGTTTTCTAAGAAAAATCATAACACTATATCTCATTATTAAGCTTCCTTTTTAAAACATAGATGAATCAAAAGCTTCATCAGAAATTAATTTTTCATTAATATAAGAGAAGTACAGAATGTCTTTTTTAAAATTCCATGCCCCAATTAAGAAATATTTCTAAGTATTAAATTTTTACAGTTATTTTATTAGTTAAAAAAAAAAGTCTGAAGAGTTGTGGTTAAATATATTTGCAGCATTCGTTAACATCAGACCTGATTGTGGATCTGATTTGGAGGCAAGATTTTATGAATCTGTGCAGCTCTGCCCTGATGAATGTTTTTCCAAAATTTATCCAATTAAGTACAGCCTCTAAGGCTTAGAACAAACTGTTTTTCCTTTTCAGACCAGATGTGAATGCAGTTTTCCTTTCTTTCTCTCCCACTTTGAATTTGTGCAGGGAATAAACTCCCAAGGAGAATGCTGACAGAGTGTCTCCACAGCCAAAGCTTTCTAGCCCTTTTCCCTGCTGTCAACTTGTCCTGGGTGCAAAATAAAGGACAACAATGGACCCCTGCCTTCGTTGTATAAACCCCTTTGCAGGCTGCTAATCACAGCAGGTCTTTTCCAGGCCTAAGCGTAACCTTTTTGGTATTGTAAGCTGATAGGATATAATTTTGGAAGACTCTAAAGGGAAAGGTATAGCATGTCTACTTCATGTAGTTCTCTTTGAAAGATGGCCTCATTGGAACATGTACTGTGAAGTTCTGGAGTCCACAAAAGAATGTGAACAACTGTAAATACATTTAGAACTTATTTTCATGCAGCTCATTAGCATGGAAGAGAAATGCAACAGACGTAAATGTGATAGGAAAAAAAACCTACAAAAGGTGCCTTGGACCTCTCTCTGACTTTTTGGTTAATGGTCCAGTGATTCATTTATGCTCACTTTGATGACATTCATTACTAATTAATTGAGAGTGCACAGAGAGCTTTAATTCTTTACCTTCAAGGACCTTAGAGTTTACTGTTTGTAAAAATATAGTAAGACAAGGTAATTCCACCTTTTTTCTATTTTAATACAATTTAGTCTGCTGCTGCGCCTGCCATGGTGGTTTCTATGATGTTCATCCAGAGCCTTTCCCCCTTATAATACTTATTATCTAATATTCAGTTGGTACTTCCGTGATTGTTTTGTGGTTGTTTGTGTATGTATTTTAAATCATAAGATTGCAAATAATGGATTTTAAAATATTTTTAATGATACCACATTATCTTTACCAAAGCATATCATTAATTTACAAAGGGGGCCCCTGTGGCCCAAAACCCAGCATTTATTAATTAAAAATTGTATATTTATTCTTACATGTTCAAACTTCAGTCATCTTCAAAGTACTCTCCTTTTGAGGCAATATACTGACCGAGACATTTTTTTTTAAAGGTTTTGTTTATTTTTACAGAGAGTAGAAGGGAGGGAGATGAGAGAAACATCAGTATGTGGTTGCCTCTTACGTGACCCTACTTGGAGACCTGGCCTGCAGCAACCCAGGCATGTTCCCTGACTCGGAATTGAACCATCGACCCTCTGGTTCTCAGGCTTGTGCTCAGTTCACTGAGCTACACCAGCCAGGACTATGGAGGCATTTTTACTGTTGCTCAAAACAGTGTTTGAACTTGTAGATTTTGATCCCTGTTAGTGCTTCTGCCAGTTTTTTATTTCACCCCCGTCACATTGGCAAAACATTTCCCTTTGAGGACTTTTTTTGTCCAGGGACAAAAAAAAAGTTGCTCATGGTGAGATCTGGTGAATAGTAAGAGTGGGGCCCTGGGGGGTCAAGCTGTTTTTTGGTCAAAAACTGCCGAACACTCTGCACTGTGGGCAGGAGTGCTTGTAAGTCACCCATTATGAACTGGGCAGATGTGTTGAAAGAGTTCTCAAAAACAATTTTCTAAAGCCGAATGCAGCCTCTTACAACAACGCAAACCTGGTGCATGGATCCAGATGGGTTCCCGGAACACTAACTCACCTGGTGGGGGAAGCACAAGGGGCCCGCCCACTAGAAGATAATTCCAGTTTTGTTGGGTCCCCCCTCATATATCATCCTCTACGATTGCCCTGATGACTTTGATACTTAGTTCTCCTGTCCATCTGAATTTCTGACATCATCCTGACATTTTAATGACTGTATAAGTAATAACAATATTGATAGAATAGCTTACTCATATCAGGCTCTTTCTGTGTGCCTTAGAGTCTTTTCTAAGCACTTTACACTTATTCACTAATTTTGTCTTTACAACAACCATATGAGACAGATACTATTATCCTCATCTTACACATGAAGAAACTGAAACAGAGGTTGTCTTCCTCAGGTCACTAAAAGTAGTGAGTGACCAACCACTGTGCTGAGCTTACTTTGTAGCTACCTTAACCTTAAAAGTCCCTTGACTCCTGCCCAGGCAAACGTTGGTTTCATTCTGTTCCAGTAACTCAGTATTTTGGCCACGTCTTTTAACACGTCATCACCCTCAGATCTACTAAAGATCTTGAATTTGTCTTCAGATCTTAAACTCTGATAATTTATAGCTCTCACTTTTGTAGTCTCTTTCTGTGTGTTCTTCCAACTCAAGTCTCCTGGACGATCAGCCTTTTCTGGATTTTAACTTCTTTGTCTTTCTTTTCTCTACTGTGACTTCTGGAGTGTACTACTTCAGGTATTTTCTTGCTAGAATTTGCAGTTTTTAATTATTCTTTATTACTCTGTAAGACCCACTAGGCAGATGCCAGCCTTCCATCATTTCTATCATCAGTATCCTCCATTTTTAGTCTGTGTCCTGAAGAATCATCACACTCTGCTGGGATTAGTGCATGATCAGTGTACAGTCTTAGGTCTGCCTTGAGTTTGTCTTGGGTATCTGTTGAAGCAGTTCTGCTCAGTTTTCTCCCCTTTCTCCACAGTGGCATTTCTAAAATCTTGACCGCTATATACTCAAGCCTCCCATCTGCCCCACGCTTGGCGTAAAATCTTACCCGCCACCTCATAGGGAAAAGAAGGCATGAACTCTGTTTCCTCTCCATTTACTTATAAACTTCTCTGTCTTCTTTCTTACTCTCTTTCCTCTGGTGTTAGAGGAAAGATTACCCTCCCTGACCGGCTAATCCCTTGGCCCGTGGCCAGAATATTACTGCCTTCTAATTTTAGGGACTTACTGTATTGGTTACTCCTCTTTGCCCTTCTCACTCACTGTTTCCCCACAGTTCCTTGAATACAGCATGTACATTTCCACCTTAGGGCCTTTGTTCTGACTCTTTCTTCTGCTTGGAACCCTCTTCCTCTGAAATCTGCTTGGCTAACTCCTTCACTTCCTCTAAGTCTCACCACCTCGGCAGGCCTGCCTTGACCTCATTGGTTGTGCGCCTGCACGGCACTCTTCCCCACCACATGCCAGCTCTCCCTGACTTTGCTGTAGTTTACCCCCCACGTAATGCTTACTATCACCTAACATTCTGTAGAACTTAACTATTTCAATGTCCTCTCTCCCCCTATGGCAAGGATGTTTATATCTGTTTTGTTCATCGGTTTATCTCAGACTTCTGGAACTGCTTGTCATGTAGTAGGCACCTAATAAATAGTTGTCGAATAAAGTACAGAAACTTGGGGGATGTAGGGAGAGAAAAATCCCTCCTTCATTTTCTGTGCCCTTGTAATTGTCTGTTTCCTGCCCCTCACAGCCAGGTTCTAGAAGCAGCAAGGATACCTGCATTTCTACTTCCTTACCTCCAAATTACTTCCCAAACCACCACAGACTGGTCCATTTCACTGACACTGCCTTTGCTCAGGTGTCCAGACCTTTATTGCTGAACACGGGGCACCCTTCACACCTTTGCAGTGTCGGAAGTATCGCTTACTTTACTCCTCAGTTGAACTTGCATCTGCTGGTGTTTCGGGTGGGGCTCGTTTCAGTCTCTTGGGGCTCCTCACTAGGCCACTCACATGGCTGTCAAATTCATTCAACACAGATTTTTGTGTAACTTCATGTGTATTAAAGACTTACTTTGTTTTTAGAAACCAGAGTTTTGAGTACATACCATATTTCCAACGTTAAAGAGCAGAATAGGTTATTATAGGAATGTTTTCTTTAGAACTTATACCACTTACTGCTTATAAAAAGGGTTTGAGCAGCTTACCGCAAATACCACATATATAGTGAGGCTGTCAAAAAATGGGTAAGAAATAAAAATCTACATAACAGGAAAAAGTAAATATATGCAAATTGTCACAATTTATATAATGTGGTTATTATAATTTAGTTGTGAAACTTTTTGAATTCAAGATAAAAAGGAAAGATACATTATGTAATTTTCATTTTGGTAAAAGCCTAATGGTTTGTCAAGAGACACTTTTTTTTTTTTGGTAATAAATTCTTAAGACATTTAAAAAGAAAAGTAGTATAATCATCTCAGTATAAGGATGTATGTACTAAGTATTTCCAACAGGCCTTTAAGTAAAAGGAAGAAATGTTCTTCCAAGACCATTTTTGAAAGAGCAGTTCACCTGCACTCCAAAATGAGAACACAACATTAAAATGTCAAATCTTTTCTGTGAAGGCTATGACTAATGTTCACGTATGTAGCTTTATATAAAGATAGATCTGAGTATCCCAGCAGAAAACTCATTATTTAATCCTGGCGAGAGCCTAGAGTACTTCTGTTCTATGTTGTCAGATAAACAAAACATACCTACGAAACTTGGATACTGATTTGCCTTGTGGCAAGATTGACACATTGTTGACACATAGAGAAGTCTGATCTGCATTCTTGCCCAGACGGTTGGGTGTAGTCAGGGGCAGATTTCAGAAAGAATCTTGACTCACACCAGATTTTAGTTCACTGTGACCTGGAGTAGATGTTGTCATCCATTTTGACAATAAGAGAACTTTGTTTATGTTGAGTTTAGACAGAGAGGAAGAGGGAGAGAGAGAAAGAAAGAAACATCAATTTGTTGCTCCACTTATTTATGCATCCATTGGTTACTTGATGTTCCCTGACCGGAGATAGAACTGCAGCCTGGGTGTATTGGGATGATGCTGTGAGCCAGCTACCCGGCCAGGGCTTAGACGACATCTGTGTTGGGATTTGAGAAGCAAGGTTCCCAGCAGAACTGCCAAAATAAAATTATAGGATGTAGCTTTAGGAATTAGAACAAATTAACCATCCAAACTTGGGGAGAAAAAATGAAAAAATCATTCTCATTTAGAATAGTTTGTTTTAAGTCATAGGAGCTGTTGTTTTTTTGATGCACGTCTTTGTTTAATGAGAATAAAATCATGTCATCAGTGAAAAGGGGGATCTTTGATTTCTTTTTTTTTTTTTTAAGATTTTTATTTATTTATCTTTAGAGAGGAAAGGAAGGAGAGAGGGAGAGAAATATCAATGCGTGGTTCCCTTTAGTGCCTCCCCTGTTGGGAACTGGCCTGCAGGGAACCAGCCTGCAACCCTGGTATGTGTCCTTACTGGGAATTGAACCGGGATTGTCTGGTTCGCAGGCCCGCGCTCAGTCCACTGAGCTACACCAGCCAGGGCTTGATTTCTTAATTGTAGTCGTAGGACGTGTGTCTAATAAATCCAAAAGTTGTATCGGTTATTTTACATAGTAATTAAAGAAAACAGTTGGTAAGCCTGACAACTACTTTAGCCCCACGTGAGATCGAAAATCTGATCTTTCAGGAGACTGTTCCTGTGCAGTCTGATTCTTGGCATTGAGTTGGAATGCAGAAAGTCACTTTTCTGACATGTGATCCATTTTGAGCTTTCACAACTTGGTTCATAGCTGATTTTTATCTATAGAGTCAGAATCCAAGAATAGAGAGGTAATTCATATGCAAAAAAATTCCATTTTGAAAGGGACCATTTTATCAGTATAGCCATGGTCAGTGACATAGTATTGGGTCCTAAAACCTGCTTGGTTCTCATGGAAGATATTAGATGGACAGATGCAGAACTTACACTAACAAGGAAATTTTCATAGCATCTCAGAGTGGACTTATGAGCTGCAGATGTTTACTTTTAGGTAACCATTCTTTAAATTATAGCTCATTCTTTAAACTATAATTCAGTGGGAAAGATTATCTTTTAAATAGGCTGCTTGTAGATATTGTAAGTTTGCTTTTGTGTAGCATGTTGTGTGAATATTGATTTTTAAAAGACTTTCTTAGTTAACTTTTATTTTCATTTGTGACAAATGTACTAAGTATCAGTATATGAGAATTAAGTGAACTACTGACTTCATAGGGCAGAATGAAATGAGAAAAAAATGAGGTATCAACACTGTTTTTAGGGAGCAAAGAGAAGGTATGACTTGGCTCAGAAAGGGGGGCATTAAGGAATGCATGAATTAAGGTTTCCTGCTTCATTTGACCTTGTTTATGAAAGATAGGGACTGATATAATAGGTTAAGAAGGAAGATTGGGCTTCCAGGAATTGCATGTTTGGTGTAGTAGGAGGGTGAGTGGTGGAGAAGGTTCAAGTTGGGCAGTGAAAACAGACTGGAAAAGAAGGTTGAATTGTGGAGGCCCTTGAATATTTAGTTTATTTTCTGAGGCTGTGGAAACCAGTTGAAAGTATGTAAGGACATGAAATGACCTCTGTTTTAGAAATGTAATCCTGGCTATTTCCTATAGAAAAGGGGTATGATGAAACCAAGCTAACCAGATCTAGTTTTATTTTGTTCTTGTCTATTCACTTTGCTGAAACATCAATTTGAGAATGTCTTCCCCTTAGGCTCCTGATTATCCAGGGTACCTCTGAACACAAGTGACGATTGCATGAGATAAACAAACAAACACAACCCAAAACAATTGGGCAAACACTTAGAACAACAATTAAAAGGAATTAGACCTAAATGTTTTTATTTTTATTAAATGTTTATCCCTTTATTGTTAGTGAACGCTTTCGGAATCTTGCTCCATTTCATTTTGCTTTCCTAAGGCTTCTAATGGTATGTCATAAGGAAGGAAAACTGGTCAGAGGAACAGTCTAGAACTGAGGCTAAGTGATTCATAGTAAGTATGGTTGACTTTCCTACTGGCCTTTCTTCTTTTGGCTTTTCAAAACTTGGAAAATGTATTTTTATGCTATTTTTCTATAACTTTTTTTTAGATTTTATTAATTATTTTTAGACAGAGGGGAAGAGATGGAAAAAGAGAGGGAGAGAAACATCAGTGTGTGGTTGCCTCCTGTGTGCCCCCAACTGGGGACCTGGCCTGCAACCCAGGCATGTGCCCTGACTGGGAATCAAACCAGCAACCCTTTGGTTCACAGGCCAGTACTCAATCCACTGAGCCATACCAGCCAGGGCTATAACTTCTTTAAAATATTCTGTAAATTACTATTTCTCACTAGAGTTTTTTTTTTTTAAGATTTTATTTACTTATTTTTAGAGAGGGATGAAGAGAGGGAGAAAGAAAGGGAGAGAAACATTGACTGGTTACTTCTCGTAGGCGCCCTGACCAGCAGTGGAACCTGTAAGCCAGGCCTGTGCTCTGACCCAGGGTCAAACTGGTGACCTTTCGCTTTGTGGGAAGGAGCCCAACCAACTGAGCCACGCTGGTCAGGGCTCTCACTGGAATTTAAACTTAATTTCAGATTTATATAATTGGTCATTTAAAAGAAAAAAAGGATTAGGGAGTTTGGGAATTGTAGTAGTCCTTTGATGGACATCTGTGTTTTCAAAGAGATACTATTTATAATGGTAGGGAAGTAACAATGTAACACTTTCTATTGTCCACTTAACTGTAGTTTCCTATTGCATAAAATTTTAACTCACCGTGGAGATGGTTGCAGTTTTACTGCAGTACAGTCAATCAGAAAAAATCTATTTAGGGTTAGATTGTTTTGGGGAAAGTAATTTTAAAGTGTCCATATCACATCCAAAAAAGAATGACTTACTAGCTTTTTTAATTAGGAAGAAATTTGAAATTAATTTTATTCTTTTTCCTGTCTATTTTGGAAGAACTTTTTAAAAAAAGATTTTATCTGTTTATATTGAGAGAGATGGGAAGGGAGGGAAGAAAAGTGGGAGAGAAACCTCAGTGTGGGAGAGAAACATTGATCTGTTGCCTGTCGAATGCACCCTGACTGTGACTGAACCTGCAACCCAGGCATGTGCCCTGACTGGGAATTGAACTGGTGACCCCTTTCACTTTGCGGGATGATGCCCAACCAACTGAGCCATACCGGTCAGAGCAGAGCAACGTTTTTATTCTGTCATCACTCTGTTGACTTACAATAACTAGAAATTCAACTAAAATAATCTTAATTTAACTATTATATTTAAGACCCTGTGGTGCAGGGAATTAGAAATATGACTGAGATTCTGTTCTTGTCCTTAAGGAATTTCATATCTACAGTAGAGATAAGAAAAGTAACTTATTCTGCTTTAGGTAGGATCAGTGCATTGAAAAATATTAAATGGAGAAGCATTTGCATTTGCTTCTCCAGGGAGAAGCAGGGAGAGCAGGGAGAATCTATGAAGGCTTTAGAGATGTAGCATATGAGAAGATCCCAGAAAAATAATTGAATTTCGACAAGAACAGGAAAGGAGGAAGCTCACAATGGGTAGAAGGAATGTTGGAACAAAGGCGTAGGGACCGAAAAGCATGTGATGCTCTCAGGAAGCCCTCTGATGGGTGGATGTTAGGGAATGTGGATGGAAGGCAGTGTTTTGTGGGCTAATAAAAATGGGTGGTTTATGGTGCAGAACACACTGAATGCTGCTGCAGGGAGTTTTGTCATTGCTTGGTAGGCAGCTCTGAGGATTTAATGGACAGTTATATGAACAGACCTGTACTTCAGGAAGACGAGTCTGGCAAGATTGTGTAGTGTGGATGAAATTGGCGAAAATGGTAGTATTGTGTAGTACAGTTGGGTAAGAAGATTAAGAGCCTTGGGTGAGAAGTATTGAGGTCCTAAAAGGGATAGTGATGGTAGAAATAAGAGATTTTATAGGTAGAAGACATGTAATTTGGATGGATAGAGGAAGCAAGCTGTTTGACTTGTGTGGGAACGGGACAATGGTGAGATCATTAAAAGAGGTGGAAGAGCCTCTGCTGTTCGGGGGAGGCGGAGAGATACCTTGACTTTGGTTGTGTCGGGTTGAATGAAATGCCAGCGGGATAGTTAGAGGAGTCAGACAGTGCATTGGAAAGTAGGTGTACGGCAACATTAGATATTAGAGGTGTTAGTGTTGTGCTTCCTAGTTGCAAATGCATAATGCTTTATATCTAAAACCTAGCTTTGTTGTTTGTTTGCATCTTAGGCAGCAGCATTCAACATTTGGGTAGGTCATGGGTAGAACAGAAAAGAAAGTTTTGTTTTTTCAATTTAAATATCTGTAATATTCAGTGATTATTGATATTTTGGCAAAACTTGTTTCTTCTGTCTTCCCCTAACAAATTACTTAATATCATCTGATACCCAGTCTATGTTCAGACTTCTGTGAATATCTAAAAAATGTCTTTTTACAGATTTTCTTGATTAAAAAATCATTGCATTTGCTTGATAACTAACATGAGTCTCTTTTATTATTACCCCACGCCCCAATTATGCTATTTATTTGAAGAAACTGGGTAACTTGACCTGTAAAGTTTTCCATATTCTGGGTTTGGCTGACCAATTGCATCTTTCAGGTGTCCTTTAAACTGTTTCTTTGCTCCATGTATGTCCTATAGACCGGTAGTTACGTCTGAAGCTTGAGTCTATTCAGTATTTCTTGAGTCTATTCAGTATTTCTTGAGGATAAGAATACTTTAAAAGGCGGTGCTGTGTCTCCTGTTGTAGCACATCAGGAGGCACAAGCTGCCTAGGTGTGCACTTTTAGTAACGTTGGATTCTATTCAGATGTTGTCAGCCTAATCCATACACTGTAATAATCCCACATCAACAAACCTTTCATCTAAGACTCTTTTTAGCAGCTAATGATGATTGTTGCAGAGAGCCTTCATATCGTTAGAGTTGGAAAATAGTTGTATTCTAATTCTGTCATATCTCCTGCATTTATGATTAGCTGAAATTTTTCTGTAAAGAAGAACTTGCCCACATTGACTCTTTAGCTAGTCAGGAATGTAGTTTATACAGGATACACAAATTGGATACGTGCTCAATTTTTTTGTATTATTTGCTGATCTTCAGAATAATGAGTTTTTTTAAAAACTATCGTCATAAACTCATGAATTTATATATTTGATGTCTTTCAACCTATTTGCTGTATGTACGCATGTATGTATGTATGTGTTTTTATATTTTAATTACCCATCTTTGGCTAGTAGGACCCCCTTTAAGTTGGCATTGTGTCCATTTGCCATGAACAATACAAGATAGAATGCAGTCATGTAAAATGATAGCAATGTTCTCAAACTGTGTTTGGGGCAATCAGTGCTCCAGGAAATGCCAGTGATTCCTGGAACATTCAGGTAGTCATTTTGGAAGAGGTAAGACTGGAGCTGGGCTATCAAAGAGAGGAGAAAATGAAAATTCATTTGACTTTTCATTTGAAAATGAAATTGTTAGGAGGTGTGAAAGAACATGGAGGAGAGTAAAGGAGCTTGACTAGAACAAAGTCAAGAATATCTTGACTTTGGTCTTGATTTTGTAAGCACTGGGGAATGAGAGAAAGTTCTTCAATTTGGAAGTGAAATTGAAAGTCATGGTTTGGAAAGGTTAGTATTGCAACAGGGTCAAGCAGTTGCATAACACAGGGTTCTCGGCTGGAGATTTACAACATAATCTTTGGAAAATTAAACAAAGAACCCATACCTGGAGGCTGTCTCAAAACTGTCCAGTACCAGGCTGGGGAGTATAGGCTCATTTGCTTTTCTTTTTTTTTTTATATTACATTTTTTGGGGCAACAGTGGTTAATAGCAACATACAAATTTCAGGTGTATAACTTTATAATACAACATTTATATGTTTTATTGTATGTTCATCACCCAAAGTCTGGTCTCCTTCTATCTCTATATACTTTTCAAAAGGCCATCATATGATTCTGTTTTATCAACCCTAATTGAAGCTAAAAGCTTAAAAATCATTTGAGGTAGTAAGGGCATAGATTGAGATAATGGCAGGGGGAATGAGAGGAAGGAAGAGATAGAAAATGCAAATTTGTTTTTAAAGTTTTCCTATGGCACTTAATAATGTTAACACTAATAAAAGGATTCAAAGAGAAGTAAAAAAGATGACTCTAAGATTTGTGGTATAGGGCCAGTTATAAATACATTGGTGGAAGTTGCTAGTTTGGGGAAGAAAGTAATGGGACATGTAAAGTGTTGAGATGATGGCTTTGTATCAGTGAACTCTAGGGTTGAAAGGTGTTCTTTTTCTGCATGCTTCATTCATTCTCTCTTGGCAAAATGCTGTGCTCACCTGGTGACTGTTCTTTTTCTCATGTGTATTGGTGAGAGGTCATGTGTATTGATTGGGAGGGTTAAAAATGCTAAGCTTTCATTTGATAAATGTGATCACAATAAATGGTGGATATATTTTTAGAAAGCACCATCTGTTTAATGTAAATAAAGTGGGAAAGGGACTAGAAAAATATTGCAGATATAAAGAGATCAATGTCAATAAATATTATAATAATTTGAAACAGAAACAAAAAAATCAGTAAACCAAGCAAAGGACTTGAACAGTTTTTACTATTGAGAAATATGATTTATTAATTTATTCTTTCAGTAAACACTTATTTACTCAGTTCTTTCAGCAGGTATTATTCTACATGCTAGCAAATACGATCTCTGAACATTCTGGTCTGGTCTGGTGTGAGAGAGACAGACAATAGACATGTTTCATAAAATAAGAATTCAAATAATGGTAAGGCTGTTGAGAAAATAAAGAGAGTCGCTTTTGGTTTTTTATTTATTTATGCTTTATTTTGAGGACATTTGTAGTTGTGCAACTGGAGGTTAGCATTCCTAATCTCTGCTTAATTATGTGGGAAATAAATGGTTTAAGTTCTTTATTTTTAGAGAAGATTTTATTTATTTCTTAGATTGATGGTAAAGCGGGGAGAAAGAGAGGGAGAGAAACATTGATGTGTGAGAGAAATAATCGGTTGCCTCTTCACATGCCACCAACTGGGGACCTGGTCTGCAACCCAGGCATGTGCCCTGATTAGGAATTGAACTGACCTTTCGGTTCACAGGCCAATGCTCAATCCACTGAGCCACACCAGCCAGAGCAGATTTAAGTTCTGTTGGGGCTTTCTGATAATTGAACTTAAAAGTATTGTTCTTTTTTTTTTTTTTGGTCTTGAAGATGTTTGTATAATAATAGAGTACAGATTGAGATCTGCTTTTTCTTGTGGAAATTACCTATGTGGGTTCTTTTCATAGAATAGCGTTCATTTTGTTCTATTAGGAGGGAAACTTCCTCAAAAAAATGTTCACATTTTTTCCTTTGGCTTCATTCAGTAGTAAAATGTAGTGATTTGATTCTGCGCTTCAGAGGATGGAACCTGGGTTTCTTGGAATCTTCTCTGATTCTTTGTACAGGATGGTCGCTAGGGTCAAATGAGATGCAAATGACAGGGACCACCCAAGTTAAAGGACTCTCTGAATACTTAGAAGTTAAAGGAGCTAACTAGAACTCTTTATCCTTTACTGTTTAAGAATGTATTGTATAACCGAATGTTTCAACCTATAATTAAAGTATAGAAAGTTTAGTGCACTTCTATAAAGTTGTTTTTGCAGATGTGAATTTACTTGTGTAAGGAACTCTAACAAATAAAAGCTTTGTAATTTTCATCTGTTACTGAGGATTGATTTGGGAAAACAGAGGGCAAGACAAGATAACCTGTTACTTTGCAGTTATATTTTTAATTACTGCGTTGAGACTTTTTATATATGGTAAAGAGGTAATGAAGTAAGAAAACAAATTTCAGTCATAATTTTCTATTTTATAGATTTCCAGGATGGAAAAAATTAGATTTTTAGAAATGAAAGCAGAAATAGTACTAAGATATAAGAGCTCTAATGCTCAAGTTAGCACAAGCTTTCTTTAATTCTGACTACTTTCTGTGGATTTTTTTTTTAAAGGAAACTTGAACATAAATTCAAAAGAAGATTTGATTCTTTCTTTCTGGACTGCGTATATATAACAAGACCATCAGTCAGAATGTCGGGAGCCTCAGTGAAGGTGGCTGTCCGTGTGCGGCCCTTCAATTCTCGAGAGACCAGCAAAGAGTCCAAGTGCATCATTCAGATGCAGGGCAACTCGACTAGTAAGTGCATGTCGTTTTCTATCATTTGGACCTCCCTTTCCCATTTTTCCTCCTTTCCCATTTTTCCTCCTTTCCCTTCTTGCTGTGATCAGAATAAATGAGCATTTGGGGATTACCACGTTGAACTTTGCGATTTTGAACGGCCCATTAAATGCTTCCCGCTGTGATATTTTCTCTACCAAATTTAAATATGGACTGTTTATTTTGTTCTTTACAATTGAGGAATCACTGGAGAACTGAATTAATTAGCTAGTGTAATTAGGTTGAAATCTTAATGGTAATAAAGGTATAAGTAATGATTTTTACTAAGTGCTGACATGAAATATGCCTGTTGAGGTGCCAAGATTATTTTTCTTTTTTGGTTTTAAATAGCATTTGAGCTTACTACGATAGTCTTAAAATGCTTAACAATATTTCTTTGAGTCGAACAATAGATATAGCCTATAATAGATGGCTATAGCTTTATGAAGAAGCAGTGGAATTATAGATTCTTCAGACACAAGTTGATGGTGAGTAGTTGGGGGAAACTGTACCGATCTCATCTGTCTGTGGGCCATTTGCCAGTGTTCTGTATGGAAGACTCTACCGGTGGGCAATAGAGTTATATGCAGGGCAGGACCAAAGTAGGTTTATAGTTGCTTGTGTGGAAACTAAAAATTAGGAAATAAAATGCAAGAATGAAATCTGTTTGTGTGTACTCATAACTGTAAACCTACTTTTGTCCAACCCTATATATTTAAGATATATAATATGGTGTTTTGATACACGTATACATTGTGAAATGATCACCACAACCAAACTAAAATATTCATCACCTCTCATAGTTGCCATTGTATGTGTAAGTGGTGAGAACACTTGAGATCTGTTATAGTCACCATGCTGCACATTAGGTCTTCAGAACTTACCCATTCTATAACTGAAAGTTTATGTCCTTTGATCAATGGCTTCTCCCTCCCGCCCCCTTCCTCAGCTTCTGGTAACCACCATTCTGTGTTACTATGAGCTGGATTTTTTTTTTTGTGATTCCTCATGTATAACTTTCAACTTCTTTCAAAGTTACAAGGGAAGTTGCTTATACACCTCCCTGAACTTGGTAAATAGGACTAGTAACAATCTATCTTTCAAAAAATATTTAGAAGTAGGAGTCTAAACTGGTGATACCGTTGTTTGTAATTTACATTTGTCTGTCAGTTGTGCCAGTGATTCTGTGAATTACATCCTATGAATAATTGTAAAAGAAAAAAGATGTAAAATTTAGTATTGAATTATACACTTTATTTTTCCTTTTTATTGGGGTGACAGTGGTTAACACAATTACACAGGTTTCAGGTGCAAAATTCTGTAATTTAACATCTGTACACTGTATTGTGTATTCACCACCTCAGATCAAGTCTCTGTCCATCACCACTTATACCCCTGACCCTCCTCCACTTTGCCCCACTCCCCTGAATCGTACACTTTAAATGGGTGAACTTCATGGTATATAAATTGTATTTCAGTAAAATTGTTTAAAAGGAAAGTCGATATTGATCATTAGCTCCTTTTTTAAACTTTGAGCTAGGCTTAAAATTGAACTAGAAAACAAACGTTTGTGTTCTTAAATGTCACTCATTTAAGCTATGTTATTGTGCTTTATTTTAAGCATTAAGTTTTTACACTGTCTTTAACTAATCTTTGCACAGGGCCATACAAAGCTTCTCTATATCGTTCCAATTTTAGAATATGTACTATTCAAATGGGCACACTAAATCCTGATTATTGAACCACTTATTTCTCTCTGAAAAAATACATTTAATTATAACATAGTTTGGAGGCATTTTTGGCTATTGGAATTGCCTCTAAATATAATGGTATATATATCACAAGTTTGTTTTTTTAAAAGATTTTATTCATTTATTTTTTTAGAGGGGAAGAGAAGGAGAGAAACATCAATGTATGGTTGCTTTCTGGATGCATCCCCCAGTTCCCAGCTGGGAACTGGCCCCTGCTGGGAATTGGCCTGCAACCCAGGCATGTGCCCTGATTGGGAATAGAACAGCGATCGTCTACTTTGCAGGCCTGTACTCAATCCACTGAGCTACACCAGCCAGGGCTATATCACAAGTTTTTTTTTAAAAGGTGGGTTTTAGGAAATTCTGGATCAGGAGCTAGAATTGATTTAAAAGATTTTAGCCCTGGCTGGTGTTGCTCAGTGGATTGAGCACGGGCCTGTGAACCAAAGGATCACGGTTTGATTCCCAGTCAGGGCACATGCCTGGGTTGCAGGCCAGTTCCCAGCAGGGGATGCACGAGAGGCAACCATACATTGATATTTCTCTTCCTCTCTCCTACCCTTCCCCTCTAAAGATAAATAAATTAAATTAAAAAAAATTATTGATTACTTTTTTTAGAGAGTGGGGAAGGGAAAAAGAAAGAGAGGGAGAGAAAGAAACATCAATGTGAGAGAGAAATATGTATCAGTTGCCTCTCCCTGCAATACCCCACCCCCTACTCCAGGGACCAAACCTGCAACCCAGGCCTGTGCCCTGACTGGGAATTGAAAAGATGACCTTTCCCTTCATGGGATAGTGCCCAAGGAGTTAGAATAAATTAAAAAAAAACAACTGCTCTTCTCTGATATGTTTTGCATGTTGAACTATCCAGGAAAGATCTCCACTGTCAGAGTGGTTTTTCATTAATGGTTGGGGTATCTGTTTCTATTTTCCTTATAGGGTGGAAACTTTTAAGTAGAAATGAGTATTAAAAGGCCATATCCATAAAGCATAAAAATCAATTTACCATATAATAAAAATAGAAAATTCTGTTAGTGTTAAATAATGATGCTAATGTTTTTTCTTGATGACAAATCATTTTAAAATAACGCTATCTTCAGTTGGTTGAAAGATTATATTCACTGTCAGGGTCAAATAACATTATCTTAATTCCCCCTAATTGTGATTTATTTTGTGAATATGTAGTACATTCATTTACATAGTATAAAATTCAGTAGGTACTTGCCCTGACTGGTGTAGCTCAGTGGATTGAGCGATGGCCTGCAAACCAAACAATCGCGGTTCCATTCCCAGTCAGGGCACATGCCTGGGTTGCAGGCCAGTTCCCAGCAAGGGACGCACAAGAGGCAACCATACATTGATATTTCTCTCCCTCACTCCTTCCCTTCCCCTCTAAAGATAAATAAATAAAATCTTTGTAGAAATTCAGTAGGTACAAAGAGTATATGGTACTTCCTCTCACCCTATCACATAATCAACCATTTTCCTCTCTTCAGGAATAACTTATGTGAGATTTCTTCCCAGAGGTAGTTAAGCAGCAACATCTTTTTCTAAGGTTAGTGATACAGTGTAGTAGTAGCTTATTTTACAGTCTTGACTGCACTGAATGTTTTAAATATCTGAATAATACAGTTCACGTTGATAACTTGTAAAATTTGTTTTCTTTGAGATTTTAGCATGAAAGACTATCTATAATAAGTTAATAGGGTTTCTTTATTAGCAAGTGTCTACTTTATACATGTATAATGGTATGCTAAGTACCAAATATACTATGAAAAAAAGTAATCCATTGATTGTCTAAAAGACTATTAGAATATGTAGTAAAATTAAAACGTTTTCTTTAGTTCTGGAAGTTATAAGAAATGGGTGTGAGTTTAGGTCTACTTGACATGCCGGTTTTGCCTTTTTTTAATCAGATGGATTAAAATGCATTAAGAGATTATTGATGCCTAGTTAAAAAAGGTGTTAAAAGTTCATTGCTTTTAAGATACATAGCTTTTTGATCCTATTTTCATTGTATTTGAAATAATGTCACTTGGGACTTCTGGCCAAGGTGGAAGTGTAGGTGGAAATACTGTACCTCCTTGCACAACCAAGTTTAAGGCCAACAAAGATTTAGAAACAAAAATACAACCAAAACAGACAGAAAATTGAACTGTACTGAAGTCTGACAACAAACCATTCATCCAGACTGTTAAGAGGAGTGGAGTTGGTGGCTGGCAGAGAGGGGTTGAGGCAGGGAAAAGCAGTGGCTGCCAGACCGACCCAGGCACTGCAGGCAGCAGTTGGCAGATCCCAGGTGTGGGGTGGCAACAGCAGACCCAGTGAGGGTGCAAGACCGCTGGCTGACCGGGGTCACACATTCGTGCGCAGATAAACCAGGTGAAAAAATGGACAGTGAGACAGACTGAGTAACGCAGGGCCCCAGCGCCAGGAAATAAAGCTTAAAACCACCAACTGGAAAAACTTTCAGGGGCTCAGGTGCCGGGAAAGGCTCCCAGTCTCACAGGAGAGTTTGTTGGAGAGACCCCACATGGTCCTAGAGCATACACAAGACCACCCATCTGGGAACCAGCACCAGAAGGGTCCGATTTGTTTGTGAGAAGTGGCAGAGAGGACCGAAATCCTAGAGAGAGCCGAAGAAGCACCATGGCCCCTCTCTGACCCCACCCCCACATACAGCGTCACAGCCCAGCAACTGCCTTGTTCCACCCTGGTGAACACCTCAGCTTTCACCCCTCATACTTAACAGGTGCAAAAAGACCAAAACATTATGGCTCAGGCAGAAGAACAGCTCAAAGCCCCACAGCCAATACTTGTAAGCAGCAAAGAGATAGCCAACCTATCAGATGCACAGTTCAAAACACTGGTGATCAGGATGCTCACAGAACTGGTTGATTTTAGTCACGAATTAGATGAAAAAATGAAGGCTACACTAAGTGAAATGAAGAAAAATGCACAGGGAACCAATAGTGATGGAAAGAAAACTAGGACTCAAATCAATGGAGTGGACCAGAAGGAAGAAACAACCAAACAGAAAAGGATGAAAAAACAAGAATTCAAAAAAATGAGGGGAGGCTTAGGAACCTCCAGGACATCTTTAAACGTTCCAACATCTGAATTATAGGGGTACCAGAAGGGGAAGAGGAAGAGCAACAAGTGGAAAACTTATTTAAACAAGTAATAATGGAGAACTTCCCTATTCTGGCAAAGGAAATACACTTCTAGGAAATCCAGGAAGCTCAGAGAGTCCCAAAGAAGATGGACCCAAGGAGGAACACACCAAGGTACATCATTAGCCAAGATGAAAATGAAGGAGAGAATCCTAGAAGCAGCAAGAGCTAAGGGGACAGTCACCTACAAAGGAGTTCCCATCAGACTGTCAGCTGATTTCTCAAAAGAGACCTTACAGGCAAGAAGGGGCTGGAAAGAAGTATTCCAAGTCATGAAAGGCAAAGACCTACATCCAAGATTGCTCTGTCCAGCAAAGCTTTCATTTAGAATGGAAGGGCAGATAAAGTGCTTCTCAGATAAGGTCAAGTTCAAAGAGTTCATCATCACCAAGCCCATGTTATATGAAATGTTAAAGGGACTTAACTAAGGAAAAGAAGATAGAAAATATGAACAGTGAAAGGACAGCAAATTCACAGTTATTAACAACCACACCTAAAACAAAAGCAAACCAAACAAACAACTAGAATAGGAACAGAATCACAGAAATGGAGATCACATGGAGGGTTAGCAGTAGGAGAGTGGGAGGAGGAGAAGGTACAGAGAATAAGTAGCATAGACCATAGGTAGAAAATAGACAGGGGGAGGACAAGGTTAGTATGGGAAATGTAGAAGCTAAAGAACTTGTGACACATGGACATGAACTAAAGGGGGGGAATATGGGTGGGAGGGGTGTGCAGGGTGAAGGGGAGGAAATGGGACAACTGTAATGGCATAATCATATATTAAAAAAAAGAAAGAAATAATGTCACTTTAGGAGGGAAAAGTAAAATTACTCAAATATTAATACTCACTCTGGATGAAGGATTTAAGATGGTTTCACTTGTGGTAGATAGCAAATTGAAGAAGAAAATAAGATTCCTAGTTGAACACCTTTTTGTGATGGGGCCATAAAATTTAGAACTTGTGAGGATATAAGTTTTATTCAGCCATTCTTGCTTATATCCCACCAAAAATCTCCAGAACTACTGAAAATACTGAAATGTCTTTTGATAAAATATTAAAGAAGAAATCCCTGATTTTCATTAAAAGTAATTAATAATTGAGTCATTAGGCCTGGATATTTTGTACTTGTCCTATGAAAACTGGTCTGTGGACCGCCTTAAGCACAGCACTGAACTACCAATTGTTTTTCCATCACATTTTGTCTAAAACTTTTCTATATCAAAGGCTGAGTGGCCACGCTCCGCCTCGTCCTCTCTGCCTGGTCCTTCTGTCTTTTTCCCTTCCTCTTTTGAGAGTCTACTGTAATGTGTGTCTGTGGGGATTAATTACAGAGTTGTATGTACATAAACCCTGCCCTGAGGGAGTTGCCAGTTTGTGGTAGGAGAGACAAGACAAACCAAAGTAACCTCAGCACAGTGTAAAAGTGATCCAAGTGATACTTGCCATTGAACAGGGTTTTTATTTTTTTATTGTTTAAATTTATTTATCTTTAGAGGGGAAGGGAAGGAGAGAGGGAGAGAAATATCAGTGTGTGATTGCCTCTCGTGCATCCTCTTCTGGGAACTGGCCTGCAACCTAGGCATGTGCCCTGACTGGGAATCGAACCACGATCCTTTGGTTCGTAGGACCACATTCAAAACACTGAGCTATACCAGCCAGGGCTGAACGGGGTTTTTAAAAGGTGCGGATGTGAGTTTGGCAAAGGGCACATGTAGTATTCATTGATGATAGGGCATTTCCGATAGGATTTAAACTAAACATCCAGTGCATTTGGGAAAAATTTCAGAATTGTAGCTTATTAGAACTTACCAGTGTTATGGCTGGGTGTTGGAACTCCTGACCCTCATTTGGCTCTAACAGATTGCCCCTCGCACGTAAATGTTCAGCAAGAGAAATTTGACTTTTAAATTTGCCTTAGTCTACTGACAAAAACCCTCATCCGCTGAATCAGCCTTGGGAAAGTAAGCTCGTTTTCTGGCCATATACTTACTCTGTCACGCCCCAGGGGGCTCAGGGCGACTTTGGTTCCTTTGAAAGGTGTGTGTTCTCACAAGGGCAGTTACTTACGTGTATCAGAGACTTGTTCCTCTAGGATTTTTGGCTTTTTCTATTATTTTCTATTTCTGTTTTTTAATTTATACAGCAGTTCATTAGTAATTTGACTAATACGTAATCCAAATAATTTTTAAGTGAGATAGTTTAAGTGAGCTACTTGCTGTGTTTAGAAGGTATATTATTGGTTTGTTTTGCTTAAAAAAAAAACAACAACACTGGACTTAAGATTGCCAGAGAGCATACGTTTTAAATCTAAAATTGTTGAAAAAGAAATAAATAAATCTGCTATAGCCACAGGTGTTCACTGTATTAAGAGTTCTATGGGGGCAAGCTGGCCTGGACTGCTGCTTAGAGGGATTATAGCTGACTGTAGATGGAATGCAATGGAATGTTCCTGCCATAAGATCTCTTGAAAAAGTACAAGAGGGTGAAGGATACTTTAGGGAATGTGCCAGATCTGAAAACTGAGTCGTAGCAGTTTTATTTAAGCACTTTCTGGTCTCAGAGGAAATATTTTCCATGGCACAGATAAATGTTACTGCCTTGACATTTCTGAGACCCAAGTGCCTACACAAATGGCTTTGTTTAATAATATCCCATAATATTCCAAGTTTCTCCCACTTTGGAGTCATTTTTTATTGTCTTCTTACATCCTTACCTCAGCCTTCTACTCCATTTTGATGAATTTTTGTTGTTTCTATTTGGTTAAGTGGTTAGTTTTTTGTTTTCTAGTCTTTTCTTGTCAGTCTTTTTTTTTTTTTTTCTTCTGTCATCAGTATTACCTAATTCTCACTTGCATTTTAGTTTGAGTTTCTTTTTCTAGGGTCTACATATAGACCTCTGAGTGTCTGTCAAGGTGAGAACATCTTGAAATTGTATGTAAAGTATATCTTACTCATTTTCCTAGGGAGGGAGTAATCACTTTTATATTTTTAGAGAGATTTGCATCCCCAAAAAGGGATAAGAGTCACTAACCTTGAATCAGAACAAGGTCTCCTTAAGTTGTTTCCTTGGTAGGTCAGGGCTCACCCCCCTTTTTGGACTATAAGACATACCCCCATTTAGGAGGAAAAGGGGGGTGCATTTTATAGTCCAAATGTAGCTTACCTGGCTTGCTGTGGGGGGGCAGTGGTAGAGCGGGGTCACAGGTTATTAAATGTTTTACCACTTTTTTTTGCTTCAAAAATTTTTTTTTCTATTTTTTGCCTCTAAAACCTAGGCACATCTTATGGTCCTGCATGTCTTACGGTCCTAAAAATACTGTAATTAGTTCGATCAGACAGAGATGTAAACTTCATAACATAGTATCCAAAGTGCTTCACTGTGTGGAGAAAAGGGTAACCCCAGCTCATTTTAGCTATTATTTGTCCACCTCCACACCATGAGCTCTGACCTGAGAGATGGAATGTCCAGTTTAACTTACCCTTTGTTGGGATTGATTCTGTGAACTGTGAGATCACTCATGCCCAATCATATTTCTCTCTCTAACCTCTACCAATGGAGTGCATTTCTCTGGGAGTCACTAAGGCTGCTGAAGATGTGGGGCATTTAAACTGTTAACAGCACTAGTATTTTAAAAATTGTTTTAGAGAGAGGGAGAGAGAAACATCGACTTGCTGTTCCATTGTTTAAGCATCACTGGCTGGTTCTTTCATGTGCACTGACTGGGGAGGGAACCTACAACCTTAGCAGATGGGGATGGCACTCTAATCAGCTGAGTGACCCGCCTAGGGCAGCATTCATAAAAAAACCACACCAGAAGCAACTCAGTATCCATCAGCAAAGGACTGGATAAATAAATTGTACTACATTTATATTTATTCAGTGAGCATAGGCTGAGAGGCCACTAAGTTCTCAGAGAGTTTTTCATGTTGTCTTAGAAATAAATAGTAAAAGCAGTGTGAGGTCTGGTAATGAAAGCATTGAAGAGAGACATCTAGGCAATTGAGGGGTAGGGCCAGGAAAGGTGGGAATGTCTGAAAAGTCCTTATGTTTGGCAGGACAGAAGACTGTGTGGCCAGGGTTAGCAGAAGCTACCTAAATGAGGAGATGATTTCACAGCATTTACTGTTCGCTGGTGACATTGTTCTGGTCTAATGGCCGAGTTCCTTTTGTAACTGAATAAACTTGAGGGGGCAAAATGGAAGCAGGGAAAAACAAAGCAGCTTTTACTTCTTAAATTGCCTTTTAGTGGAGGGGAAGGGCATAATAAGTAATTATCAACAACTAAAATAATGAGCACTTAAGACAGGCCAGACCCAATTAGAAATTTACAGATTTTAACTCATTTAATCCTCACAGTAGTCCTGTGGCAAATACTCTTCTCCATTCACAGGTGGGTGATAGAGACTGACTGACTTGGCGGGGGCCACACATCCAAGAATTTGGAGAACTAGAAAATGACCTGCTTTCTGGCTCCAGAGCGCTCACTCTCAGCCTCTGTGCTGTACATATTGCCTCTCATTGTAGTTATTGTTGCACTACTCTGTGTAGTAATACTGCATGTCTGTGTCTAATTTAACTGCTAGATTAAAATTTATTTTAATGTTCTTTCTTGGTGGAAGGAAATTATGAATAAAAAGGATATTAATATTAGTTCAGATAGCTTTGTTCCACTCAGATTAAATGAGAACTAGGTCTTCCAAATGATCTCTTTTCAGATCATTCTAAATTTGCTTAGGCCCTGGCCAGGTAGCTCAGTTGGTTAGGGCATTGTCCCAGTGCACCAAGTTGTGCTTCAATCCCTGGTCAGGACACATACAAGAACTGACCAGTGAATGCAAAGTAAGTGGGGCAGCAAATCTACCTTTCTCTCCCCACCCCTTTACTCTCTCTGTTTCTCTGTCTCGCCCTGTGTCAAAAATCAATCAATAATTTTGTTTTAGTTTGCTTTTTTTAAATTTAATTATTTTTCAACTACAGTATTCTGTCTGGGATGGGCTGTCTCCCATCCCAGCCCCACCCCCGTGACCCCCACCTCCCTCCCATTTCCACCCCCCTCAATCAATAAATTTTTTTCAAAATTTGCTTAGGAAGAGCAGAATTATCGTTAACTGAGAGTTTACTGTTTAGTTTGCCTGCATATTTATTTTATTCCCAGATAATGATGTTATGACACTATAGATTTGGTCATTTTTCTTCCTATTATGTTTGTTTTTAGTACAAAGAAGTTGAGTATACAGTGAATACATACTGTACATTTATTCTGTTTATAAGATTTGGAGTCTAAATTTGTTGTTTTAGATTAATTAAGGAATGTTATGAATGTAGGTTTTTTGCTCAAATCTACCTTATGGCAATATACTTTATTTACCACTTTAATGTATTTCTGGAAATACATTATTTTGAGTAGGGACGGGACTGCTTATAGGTTTTGATGTTTTGGTTTTGGAATATAAAGTGCGTACAGAATACTTTTATTGTGTGCCATTTTAATTAATTTTGGGCGTAGGAGGCTTTTGGAAAAGGAAGTTTGTGCTGAAGATGTCACTGGGATCCAGTGTTGCCGCACTGATATCTTAATTGTAGTTGCAGGCAAATCTCTAGTACTTTGCCAACAACAGTGTAATTACTACATAGAGACTTTGGGATATTAAACAAAATTATTCTGTAGACTAAAGGGCTTTTTTAGTACAAATTTTGTTTTGACTGCCTTGTTTTCTAGGGCTTAGTAATTAAAACATTATTTCTGCATCTGTATGCTGAAATAACAAAGTTAGAAAGAAGGCAAGGAAAAAAGGGTAAAATTAAGGGACTTAATGGATTTTGTAAGGCTAATTTTGACTTGGCAGGAGACTCCAAGAAAGAGAAGATGGTCTTGTGGTTCATCAGTAAACTAAAACCTATGGAACATTTATGACAGTCATTTTAAGGGCGTTTTCACTGATCTTGGCTAAGGGTCTTCAGGTAGGCCTTGCATGGAAGACGCTGTCCTGTTCTTCACTCTTCAGCGTTCCTAGGGTAACAACAGCTACAGCATGAGGAATAAAATGTTTGAAGATAAGAGGGGAAAGGTGTAGGGAGAGGATCGATGTGGGGTCCTCTTCCTTTGGACTTGGGGAAAGATACACAAAGATCTTCAGTTTTCAGGTTGCCTTTTTGATTTGTGAAGGGGACTTAAGAAAACAGCCTTGAAACTGGACAAGATCTGAGTAGTGACAGGGAGCCAAGGCCAGACAGAGGTGAGGGTGAGCAGAGCAAGTCAGGAAGCAGCCTGAACAAAGGCTCTTTCCTCTGTGGAATCCAGGAGGTGGTTATGGTAATAAGCATTGTAATAGTAGTAGCTAACATAGCTTGACTTCCTCCTTGAAACATTTCTGCCTCTTGGCTCTTTGGACCCTGCGCCCTCCTGATAGATTGCCTTCCTCACTCACAGGCCATTCTCCGTTCTTCCTCGCCTCCCTGGGTTTAACAGTGAACCAGGACTTTGCCTCTGCTCTTGGGGCATTTCCCTATTTCTAGAGAGGATAGACTCCCTAAGTGATTTCATCCAGGCTGAATGTCATTGAAATGATGACTCCCAAATTCATTTCTCCAGCCTGGACGTCTCTGTAGAACTATAAACTTGTCTGGCCACCTGTTAACTCTACTTGAAAGCTTCAGAAGTACCTCATCCGAACTATTTGTTTCCCTTCCTGCCATCTAAAGTGGTTCTTCCTTCCTTCTTACTCATTATTTTAGTTTTTGTGATAGAAAATATTGGAGTCCCTCTTGCCTCTTCTCTTTTTTTAAATAGGCCACTCATAATTCAACATAAGTCCTGTCATTTCTGCCTCCATAAAGCTATTTTGAATCCAGTTACTTTTTACCATTTCTGTCTGGTCTAAGTCATTATTGCAGGAACCTCCTGTCTCTCTGTTCCTGCTCATTTCTGTGTAGTAGTCAGTCATGTTTTGGAAATGTGAATTACATTATGTCACCCCCTCTGCTAAGAATCCTTCCTTGGCTTTCTGTTGCTTTTGGAATAAAATTAAAGTTCTCACTTTGGCTACAGGGGCCCATAGAATTTGGCTGCTGGCTAGCTATCTGATTTCACATCTCATTGTTTACCCCTCTGGTTACAATGGTGGTCTTGCCTATTCCTTAAATGTCATTCAGATCCCTGCTTAACTGTCACCTTCAGAGAGGTGGCAGCCTGTCCACTCTCATCTGAAATAACCACCCCTATTGCCCTTCCCCAGGTGGCTTAACTGGAGCATTGTCCAATACACCAAAAGCTTGTGGGTCTAATCCCTGGTTAGGGCACATACCTAGGCTTCAGGTTCGATCCCCCATTGGGGCATGTGCAGGAGGCAGCCTATCGGTGTTTCTCACATTGATGTCTGTCTGTCTGTCTGTCTGCCTTTCTCTCTATTAGGCACCGTTGTTATTGTACCTGTTTACAAATAAGACAATTGAGGCTTACAGAGTTTATGTGCCCAAGTCATAGATGTACCCTATAATAATGCTGAATACTTAGGATGGGTTTAGATGAAGCCTCTACAACATTCTATTTTCTTAATTGCTAAAGTCTTTGAAAATGTCTTCTTGAAATATTTTTTAGATCAACTCAAATTTTGATTGTTGAGTATTTGGTCAAATTGGAAGACAGAATTCAGGTTTGGATCAAGAGACAATACTTTTGATATAGGAATGAATGTCTCTCTCTCCCCATTCCCACAAATCTACATACTGTAACTTATGGATTCCTGATGCCAAATGCAGCTCTCATGTCTTATACAAATGGCAAGCAAAAGTTCCCGGACACTCTGCAGCAGTTGTTGTGGTCCGTATAATTGGTTTCCACACTTCCATCAATGCCATCTTCTGATCCAATCTCTATACCACAGCCTAGAAATCTAATCAGTTCACTCTTGTGACTTCTCATTGCTTGGGTTCGGCTCCTTAAAGTCCTTTGTGATTTGTCCCTGAGATCTTGATGCTTTTCTACCCTTTGGTGCTTACTGCACTTGACCACACCTGCCAGACCAGTGCCTGGGTGTCACATGCTTCTTTTTGTCCCAGGGCTCCCTAATGCAGTTCCCTGGCTTAGAATGCATATTGCCCACTGGTTCAGAGCCCTGGTACCAGATGGTCTAGATTTCAGTCCAGACTCTGGCCTTGGACAAGCGCCTTTATTTGTGTCTCAGGTGCTCCAAATGAAAAATGGAAATAATTGCACCTACTTCATAAGGCTATTGTGAGGATTAAATGAGTGGATGCATGTAATTCTAGCATAGTGGTTGGGAGGTAGTAAGCCTTCAGTGAGTGTTAGTGATTGTTATCATTTCCCCTAGCTGTCTCCTACTTACCCTTCAGCAGCCCGGCCTTCTCTGTTTTCACCCATCAGTTTACTAACTCAAAAAAACCATCATCTCTTTTATACATTCTGTTTATATATTTTAAAGAACTTTGTGCTAATCTAGCATGGTTCATGTCATAATTTTAAAGCGTGTATTTATTGTCTGTGGTTATAGATATTGTCTCTTCCATTGGTTATATACTCTAGAAGGGAGAAAAAAATTTTTTTGCTTACCATTATATCTCCAGCTCAGGGTCTGATACATAGTTTGAGCTTAGTAAATGTGCTCAGTAAATGTGCCCAGTGAATGGAAGTGCTGTTTAACTTTGTTTTTTAAAATTGGATCTTGAGATCTTTTGCAATAACCCTTTCTTTAGTAAGATTGTGAGCATGGAAGCCAGTTTCAGACCTGGGATACCTGCAGGGCTGAGCACACTGAGTGGAAGCACAGATGATAAAGTGGCAGGGGCTGTTGGAAGATAAGGCAGAAGATTAGGAAAATGGACTTGTCCAGTTGGATGCCATAGTAACAGTGTTTTTGTTAAGGGTTTTGAGTGGTGTACCACTCTGGACGTAGTAATTACATTCAGCAGCGATTCAGTCAGTGCTTTTTTTTTTTTTTTTAAGATTTTTTATTTATTAATCTTTAGAGGGGAAGGGGGGAGGGAGAGAGACATCAATGTATGGTTGCCTTTTGTGCGTCCCCTGCTGGGAACTGGCCTGCAGGGAACTGGCCTGCAACCCAGGCATGTGCCCTGACTGGGAATTGAAACAAGATCCTGTGGTTCGCAGGCCCGCACTCAATCCACTGAGCTACACCAGCCAGGGCTCAGTCAGTGCTTTTTGAGTCCCTGCTCTGTTCTAGGCGTTGTTGGGTCAGGTGCTGAATGCCTTCTCTTCTAACTGAATGGATGTTTTGGGGAAGTTACTTGGGAAGGTGTATGCCGAGACTGTTATCATTTATTTATGTCTTTTGGTGTTTACCACATGGCAGTGCCTCTTGGGTGTATGTCTTGTGAGTGAAGTCAAGAATTTTTTTTATACCTACAAAAGAATCCTTATGCAAGACAAACTCATATCTAAAACACTTGGAGAAAATTTTGCAGCAATAAATTTTAATAGTAAGATACCTCTGTCTACCTTGAGATTTCATATTTTCTGCAGGGGGCATAGGGTGGTCCTCTGCTTCTGACCCTGGTGGGGTGACTGCCAATGTGGCTCTTCCTTATCTCTCCTCTCCAGATAGGGATTTCTTTTTTGTCATCTCAGTTACAGGAAATTGGGGAGGGGGAAGTGGGGGAACAGAACAGGTGGTTAGTGAAGGTCATGTCTGTGGTGTTGCAGCCAAGACAAGGGAGAGGCAGAGCTTGAGGCCTTTGTTCCCAGTTCTAACTTTTCTGCCTCTATTTGTCCCAGATAAAGCCTGCACGCTCATGGCATGTGACCCTGGGAGACGTGCTACATTTGTAACAGCGTTCACAGTTTTATATTGATGAAAATACAGTTTATGTTGAGTGTGTTCATTAATTAGTATAATTCCATTCTTATATGCATGCCTTTTTTTAAAGAATTTTATGTATTTATTTATTTTTAAGATTTTATTTATTTATCTTTAGAGAGGAAGGGAAGGAGAGAGGAGAGAAATATCAATGTATGGTTGCCTCTCCTGAGTCCCCTGCTGGGAACTGGCCTGCAACCCAGGCATGTGCCCTGACTGGGAATTGAACTGTAATCCTCTGGTTCGCAGGCCCGCGCTCAATCCACTGAGCTATACCAGCCAGGGCTTATGCATGCTTTCTGAAAAACAGAAGTCCTACACACTTTATTTCTAGCTCATTTGACTTTTATACAAGAACCACTGTGTTAGTATTGCCCGATATTTTAATACTATTCATTTATTAATATAATTCTATATTAGTGTTTGTGAAAGTTGACAAAATATACTGGTATTTTATGTATATGTTGCACTGGTACGCACTGTTTTGGTTTTTCTTCCACTGCTAAAAACGGTACAGGAGCGGTACGTGACACGTTCATCTCAGTGCGAATTTGGTGTCAGGCAGGCAGCATAGAGGATCCACGAGACATGGTCCACGTACTGAAGGGGTGTGTAATGTGGTGGCAGCACCAAAGATTTGATGGCACACCTAAATGACCCAGGTATAGTACTGTGGCCCTTGCCAGGAAATAGAATTCTTACATTGTGCTTTAGCTTATTTGATTAGTCAACTTTCATCATTTTGGTTTAAAAGACTATGGAATATGATTACACCCACCAAACTTGAGATCAAGTTTAAAAACAAGAAAAAAGAACTTTTTCACCTGCTCCCTTTCTTTGGAGTGCTGCTTGCTGCAAGCTCTGGACTCCTGCCAAACCCGGCGCCTCCGTCACCTCCGTCACCTCCAGCTGCCGCCATCGCGCTCCTCTACCGCCACCTCATCAGCCGTGATGAGATGTTCTCTGACACGTACAAGACCTGGGAGATCGTAGACAGGCTGTGCCTGAGGTGCAGGGGAAGATGGTCAGTAGGACAGAGGGTAACATCGATGACTCCCAAGGGCAAAGACACCGAAAGCACAGTAATCACTGGTGTTGATATTGTCGTGGACCATTGTTTGCAGGAAATTCACAAAAGAAGCCCATAAGACGTATATCAAAGATTACATGAAGTCAATCAGAGGGATACTTGACAAACAGAAACCAGAAAGAGTAAAACCTTTATGATGGGCTGCAGAACAAATCAAGCATATCCTTTGCTAATTTCAAAACCTACCAGTTCTTTATCGGTGAAAACATGAATCCAGATGGCGTGGTTGATATGCTGGACTACTGTGAGGGTGCCGCAACCCTGTATGTGATTCCCTCTAAGGATGGTTTAGAAATAGAAGAGTGTTAAGTTTGGCAATTCGGATCTATCATTTGTCATCATAATTGGCTGTTGCTTGTCATCTACACGTGAGGTGTAGGAAAGTGGGACTGATAATGTCTTCATTTATTCAAAGTAAATGAGCTCTTCATTTATTTTGACTTTGGTATATTTGGAGGCATTGTTTTTAAGAAAAACATGTTATGTAGGTTGTCTAAAAATAAAATGCATGTAAACTCATTTGAAAAAATAAACAGAGCCCTGGCTGGTGTGGCTCAGTGAATTGAGCACCAGCCTGTGAACCAAAAGGTCACCAGTTCAATTCCTAGTCAGAGCACATTGCCTGGGTTGCAGGCCTAGTGACAGGCAACCAATCTCGTACATCGATGTTTCTCTCCCTCTCTCTCTCCTTCCCTTCCTCTCTCTCTAAATATAAATAAATAAAATCTTTAAAAGATTTATTTAAAAAATAAACATAAAATAACTATTATTGAAAATTAACATTTGTGTAGTGCTTTACATATTTAATCCTATGAACTAGGTATTAGCTCATTTTTCAAGAAGACATAAAAGCGAAACCACACCCAAGATCACAAATAATCTAAATATATTTCTTAGTTTTTTTATATGTTTAGAATAATAAAATATACTACATATATAAGTACTGATGCTGGTCTTGTGGGTCCAAATCCTATAACCTTTCTATTAAATATATTGTCTCTCCCCTCCCTTTTTTATTAGTCGTTAGAAAGATCCTGTTTTTTAGTTGGGTTAAAATAAGTGGGTTGGATCTCAATTGTTATTAGTTCAGAAAGAAAAATTCTTTGGCATATTTGAAAACATTAATTCATTATGTATGGAAGTACTAGTTAGGGCTTCTGATAAGTTCAAGTGCTGTCATTAGTATTTTATTTTTACAAAATTTTCATTTGCAGAGTTCTGGGGTTTTAAATCTTTTATTAGGAAATAGTTTATGTAGTAAAGATAATACAATGTATATTTAAATATAAAGAATACTAAGCCCTGGCTGGTGTAGCTCAGTGGATTGAGCACGGGCCTGCGAACCAGACAGTCGCGGTTCGATTCCCAGTCAGGGCACATGCCTAGGTTGCAGACCAGTTTCCTGCAGGCTAGTTCGCAGCAGGGGATGCACGAAAGGCAACCATACATTGATGTTTCTCTCCCTCTCTCCTTCCCTTCCCCTCTAAAGACAAAAAAAAAAAAAAAGAATACTGTAAAACAAACAACCCTATAACTATTGGGTTGGCCAAAAAGTTTGTTTTTTTCTGTAAGATGGCTCTAGTAGGTCTTAGTTGTGTTTACCTTCATTTGCAACAATTTTGTTAGATTATATTTTGATACCTGTCATATCAGCGTGCATTAAAAAAATGTACAATAATTGTTGAATTTTTTGTAGCCAACTTAATATTGAAGATGGAAGAAAATATGCATTTTTTACATATTACACTTTATTATTTCAAGAAAGGTAAAAATGCAACTGAAACACACAAAAAAGATGGTGTAGTATATGGAGAAGGTTCCATGACTGATCAGATGTGTCAACAGTGGTTTATAAAGTTTCATGCTAGAGATTTCTCACTGGATGATGCTCTACAGTCAGGCAGACCAGTTGAAGCTGAAATCGAAATCAGCATTATACCACACAAGAAATAGCTGACATACTCAAAATATGCAAATCAATAAAGTTATTGGTGAAAACGAAAAATGTATGTTATTTTACACAAAAAAACATATGGAGTTTTTGGCCAACCCAATAACACCCAACCTAACTTATATAGAAATTAACCCACACCTTTTGAGGCTTTCTGCTTGCACTTTCCCCTTAAACAGGTAACAATATATTGAATTTTACGTTGTTCTAAGGTGTCTTGTATGTATGTGTGAGGTGGTTTTAAGGTGTCTTAAAGAAATACCATTTAGGAATTTAGAATTTCTAAATGTAAGTAAATTTAACCTTGTTTGACATAACTTATGTAAATAATTTTAAAATTATATTTTGATCTACTTATTGATGTTAAAAAAGGGTTTTGTGTTTAGTGTCAGTTATTTAAAAGACCTCATGGTTTTGAAGCTAGAAGCTAGGAAAATTAGTTTCAGAAGTTTCAAAGATCTGGGTGAAGGTATTACTAAGGAAGAGGAAAAGGATTTTATATAAATCAATTTGATTTCATGGTGTAGTTTTTGTTTTTCCTTACTTAAGGAAAAGGAAACAAAAGTGTAGAATCTGAAAACCAGCTGTTTCTTAAATTGTTCTTGGCAGAATTGGTGGGTAGGTAAAAGAATGATTGAAACATGGCTTTAAAAGATTTATAAAAGCATATTTTCTAGAGGTTAGAGGTATTTGTGTTAATCATGTTTTTGAGTGGCGAAGGCTACTTCAGAGGTCATGTTCTATATCTCCTCCCATCTCATTATTGTTCTTATTGCTGAGCCACTGAAACCTGGAATCCGGTTCATGCAGTATGACATTGACTTCCGTTTTCTTGGTGGAGTTTGTATGTCGTCTCTCGTGTGTTAGGAACTGTAATCCTCAAGTTCCTAGTTTTAAATGGGTAAGAAGAGTTTTAAACAATGCCTGCAGTATAATTTTAGGGAGGTTGTCATGTATGTGCACACACACACACACCTGTGCATATTCATAAAGATGCATTAGTGGCAATGGCTGCATATAGGGAATAAACAATTAAGTGTCTTAACTCAGAGTGTGGGCTCTGAAGCCAAACTTTTCCAAGTTCGAATCCTAGATCGTCACCAGTGAGTTCTGTAGTCTTGGTTAAGTTCTTTAAACCTCTTTGTGATGGTTTGTCTGTCAACTGGGGATCATAAAACATCTACCTTAGTGAGTGGTTGGGGGGATTAAATAGGTTAGTATACAGAAAGTACTTTACAGTGTGTGGAGTAAGTGTTCCATGAATGTTGGCTATTACTTAAATCTTTTTGTAGTATCTTTTGGTTAGAAACATTCTTCTTTGCTTAGGCTACCATTTGTGTGTGAGCAGATGTTCTTTCTAGAACCATGTCTCCTTGTCACATGATTATGAGCAGTGTGAGCCTTATTAACATTCTGTCAGCATTTGAGGTTGGAACGTAAGAGTGCGGCCGGCCGTACCCAGCCGAATCCAGCAAGAGAGAGAACTAAGCACCATGGCAACTGTTGCTATTTGTGTCCTGAGCAGCAGCTGCTCTGGATAGATTTATTTTTTAATCCTGATCTCACTGACACCCTGGGTTGTGGCCCTGTCTTAGCGAAGTGGATTGGTTGGGATGTCTGGTCTTTGAGGAGATTTCATGAACACATGTTATAAGGATGCTATTCTGTGTGAAATATGAGAACCAAAGCTTTATGTGTATGAGAAAGGGAGAGGGGCTAAGCCTCAGCATTCAGTCAGTCTCCGAAGTGTGCTGTGACTGGGTTAATCACACGAGAAAGCACTGTTAACAGGGCAGTGAGACTTCATGCTTTTCAGTCAGAAAGTAATTTTACTATTGTAGCATTCTACAGAAGACTTAGTGGTCTGCGATTCCACTGTATACACTCATATACACAAATGTACACACATGTATATCATAATTTATGTTACTAGTTATCAGCTGTGGATTTCAGAAGTAAGACTATCTTTCCAGTAAATGCTTCATTACCAAATACTTTTCTGAAGTAGATAAGAGCTTTAAAAAGAGTTTGTTTCAAATAGTGGTTAGATTGATCCAGTAATTTAGTAATTTTTATTTTTGATGTGTTGAAATATTTGAAGCCTTATGAAGCAACTTGAAATAATAATATGGCCCATTTCCAAATTTTGGCTACTGTCACTTCAGGTTCCGTCATAAAATATGTAATGGTCACCTGCTGTGAACCAGCCTCTGTTCTGGATCCTGGTGACACTTAGTGAATATTGCTGGTCTGATTCTTTTCAGATTGTATATGTAGACCATTTATTTAAAATGTGATTATTTTTGGTTTTGATTGCCCTATTTAGAGTCAGTGGTATGAATTTAGATTTGGATGTTTGGAATTTACCATCATTAACATCACAGTGAACTAAAGAACATGTAACTAAGTGACTCATAAAATCAAAACATTTTCATCCTCTAGGTATTGTTAACCCAAAGAACCCAAAGGAAGCTCCGAAGTCCTTCAGCTTCGACTACTCCTACTGGTCTCACACCTCGGTGAGTGTACTTGTCGTGCAGCGTAGGGGAACTATATGGTATTTGAAGGGTTTGGGGACGTGTTTTGAAAGAGCCTGCAGGTCCAACAAGGAAATCAGAGGTTACTGACATCTAGGAAAATTGAGAGTGGGCTCTTTGCAGTACCCTTACTAATCTTTCTGGCCTCTCAACCTAAACCAGAGTTCGCCTCTGCATTTCTTTGTTGGGCGGGGTTTTTTTCTTCCTTTTTTCCCCCTCTAATTTTTGTTGGAATAAGAGGTGTTTTGAACTATTAACAAAGCCTAATTGGCATGGGAAGGGTCTAGACAAGGGAGTGGGAACATTTTTTTTACCGAAAGCTGTGATTATTAAAATATAACCGCATACCAGTAGCAAGTTCAAAAAGTATCTTTATATGTGCACTTGACATTTGACATCTTAGTCCCATTTTCCTCTTAGGAAAACTTTCTTGGAACTGCCTATGCATGAAAGAGTGATTCTTATAAGGTTATGGAAAATGAAATGTAATCATAGTCGATAATTTCATGTAGATATTTTTATGTATATCCAAAGTGGATAATGGATCACGCTAATAGAATGTGTGTGTGTAAAGTAAGAAAAATCAACTATGTATAGGGGGTACTTTAAAAATGTATCATATATTTTAGGTGACCATTCTGAAATACTTGAATTTATTATAGATGTAATCTAATAAACACAGGAAAGAATATGAATAAAGTGTCGTTTTTTTCCTCCTTTCAATCTTTATAGCCTGAAGATCCCTGTTTTGCATCTCAAAGCCGTGTGTACAATGACATTGGAAAGGAAATGCTCTTGCACGCCTTTGAGGGATATAATGTCTGTATTTTTGCCTATGGGCAGACTGGTGCTGGGAAATCTTACACAATGATGGGTAAACAAGAAGAAGGCCAGGCTGGCATCATTCCACAGGTAAGAAACAAACAACGAAAAACCTCTGTTCATCATCACCCTGAGTCTTCAGTGACTTTAACAGTTATTTTTATTTAATAAACATTCATTCAGGGACTGTGATAACCCATACAAAGTAAATCACTTGTCTCCTTCCCTCAGAGGAACTAACAGTCTATTGGAAGAGACCGACATGTATACATGCACTGTGAGTTGCAAAGTTGATGTTCTGTAAAGGCTGTGCTGTGTATCCAGTGTTATGTTATTTTACCTTTTGAACAGTGTTACCAGCTTCTTCTAGATCTGTAGTAAGTAACAGCAGGCTGGGGACACCTAGTGAACATTGTCTGATTTTTAAGTTCTGTATACAGATCACCTCAAGAATGGGATTTTTTTCCCCCTTACCCTAGGACATTTTTTTCATTGCTTTTTAGAGAGGGAAGGGGAGAGAGAAACAGAAACATCGATTGTTTGCCTTTTTGTAATTATGCAATAGTTCTTCCATAGTTAAAGTTGCACCCCAACTGGGGATTGACTGTAACCTGGGTGTGTGCCCTGACTGGGAATCAAACCTGTGACCTTTTCGTTTATGGGATGATGCTCCAACCAACTGGGCGACACTGGCCAGGGCTATTTTGATTTTTTTGATTGCCCATATTTAGAGATACTTTCCTTTTGTATTAGTTTAATACTATTGTTTTGAGCTTGAACAGCTTGAGATTTCTTTTTTCAAGAGCAGTTTGTCTTTTGATTTTGTACGTTTTGAGAATGGAGAGGAGTTGTGATGTAGTTATTTAGAAGAAACTTATTTTTAAGTAACAGGAATGTGCCCTGGCTGGTGTGGCTCAGTGGATTGAGCGCGGACCTGTGAACCGAGTGGTTGCCGGTTTGATTCCTTGTTGGGGCACATGCCTGGGTTTCAGGCTGATTATATGTCTGTCTCTCTCGCACATTGGTGTTTTTCTCCCTCTCTTCCTCCCCTGCCCACTCCCCCTCCCTGAAAATAAATAAATAAATAAATAAATAAATAAATAAATAAATAAATAAATAAATAAATAAAAAAAAAGTAAATAACAGGAAAGTGGTCTGCTTATATTAATGATATTTAGAATTAGTATTAAAGAGGCTTTTTTGTGCTATAGGCCTAGTGTGACCATTTCTATATTTTGGGAATAAAATACATAAGGGAGCAATAGCTACTTTTTCTAATGGATTATTAGACTATAATTTTGAATTCAACTATATAATTAAAATGATTACTTATTAACTAAGATTACAAAATTTTTAGAAAATATCAAACATACTAGCATATATAATTTTTCTTTAAAAAATATGTGGCTGGCTCTGGCTGTTGTGGCTCAGTGAACTGAGCACTGGACTGTGAACCAAAGGGTTGTAGTTCGATTCCCACTCAGGGCACATGCCTGGGTTGCAGGCCAGGACCCCAGTAGAAGGTGCATGAGAGGCCACCACACAGTGATATTTCTCTCTCTCTCTTTCTCTCTCCCTTCCCCCTCTAAAAATAAGTAAATAAAATCTTTAAAAAATTATTATTAAAAAATATATATGTCTGTGTTAAGACATATGGAATGGGGCAAGAGTAGGTTTACACTGCTTCATACAGAAAATAATGCAATAATTAGACTTCCAGCCAAGATGGAGGCGTAGGGTAGACACACTGTGCCTCCTCGCACAACTAAAAGAAGGACAACAACAAATTTAAAAACAAAAAGTAACCAGAACTGAAAGAAAATTGAACTGTATAGAAGTTCGACAGCCAAGTAGTTAAAGAAGAAACATTCATTTAGACTGGTAGGAGGGTCAGAGATGGGCAGCTGAGATAGAGAGGACTCGCAGCAAGGCAGCAGCTGGCAGACTGGGCGGTCCCACATTCGTGTGCTGATAAACCAGGAGGAACAACTGGAGTGAGACAGACCAGGCAATCCAGGGTTCCAGCAGGGAAATAAAGCCTGAGGTCTCTTACTGAAAACACCTATGGATGTTGAGGTGGCAGCGGGAGGAACTCGCAGCCTCAGAGGAGAGTTCATTGGAGAGACCAACAGGATCGTACACAGGCCCACCCACCTGGAATCAGCACCAGAAGGGCCCAGTTGTAGTTAGCAGGGGAAGTGACTGAAAATCGGCAGAGGGCAGAGCAAGAGCCATTGTTCCCTCTTGAACCCCTCCCCCACATACAGTGTCACAGTGCAGCAAGGTGGGTTGCCCTGCCCTGGCAAGTACCTAAGGCTCCACCTCTTATACTGTGACAGGCATGCAGAGACACAAAAAAGATGGCCCAAACAAAAGAACAGATCAGAGCTCCAGAAAAAATACAACTGAGCAGCGAAGAGGTAGCCAACCTATCAGATGCACAGTTCAAAACACTGGTAATCAGGATGCTCACTGAATTGGTTGAGTTCAGTTGCAAATTAGATGAAAAAATGAAGGCTACACTAAGTGAAATGAAGGAAAATGTATAGGGAACCAATAGTGATGGTAAGGAACCTGGGACTCAAATCAATGGAGTGGACCAGAAGGAAGAAAGGAACATCCAGTCAGAAAAGAATGAAGAAATAAGAATTCATAAAAATGAGGGGAGGCTTAGGAACCTCCAGGACACCTCTAAACGTTCCAACATCTGAATTATAGGGGTACCAGAAGGGGAGAGGAAGAGCAAAAAGTAGAAAACTTATTTGAACAAATAATAAAGGAGAACTTCCCCAATTTGGCAAAGGAAATAGATTTCCAGGAAGTCCAGGAAGCTCAGAGAGTCCCAAAGAAGATGGACCCAAGAAGGAACACACCAAGGCACATCATAATTACATTACCCAAGATTAAAAAGAAGGAGAGAATCTTAAAAGCAGCAAGAGATAAGGAGACAGTTACCTACAAAGGAGTTCCCATCAGACTTCCAGCTCATTTCTCAAAAGTGACCTTAGAGGCAAGAAGGGGCTGGAAAAAAATATTCCAAGTCATGAAGTCCAAAGACCTACATCCAAGATTGCTCTATCCAGCAAAACTTTCATTTAGAATAGAAGGGCAAATAAAGTGCTTCTCAGATAAGGTCAAGTTCAAGGAGTTCATCATCACCAAGCCCTTATTATATGAAATGTTAAAGGGATTTATCTAAGAAAAAGAAGATAAAAAACATGTACACTAAAATGACAGCAAACTCACAGTTATTAATAACCACGCCTAGCCCTGGCTGGTATAGCTCAGTGGATTGAGCGCGGGCCCGTGAACCAGAGGATTACACTTCAATTTCCAGTCAGGGCACATGCCTGGGTTGCAAGCCACTTCTCAGCAGGGGAACCCACGAGAGGCAACCATTCATTGATATTCTCTCCCTCTCTCCTTGCCTTCCCCTCTAAAGATAAATAAATAATGTCTTAAAAAAAATAACCACACCTGAAACAAAAACAAACTAAGCAAACAACTAAAACAGGAACAGAACCACAGAAATGGACATCACATGGAGGCTTATCAACAGGGGAGTAGAAGGAGGAGAGATGGGGAGAAAGGTACAGAGAATAAGTAGCATAGACGGTAGGTAGAAAATAGATAGGGGGGAGGGTTAAGAATAGTATGGGAAATGTAGAAGCCAAAGAATTTGTAAGTATGACACATGGACATGAACTAAAGGGAGGGAATGGGAGTGGGAGGGGATGTGCAGGGTGGAGGGGTTTGTAGGGGGGAAATGGGACAACTGTAATAGCATAATCAGTAAAATATATTTAAAATATAATAATAAAGAAAACAATGCAATAATTAATAAAGAATAAGTCATACAAGAATAAACTATTTTACGTATTCACAACTGTGAACCTGCTTTTGCCCCGTCTCGCATATTTGGGGTTGTCCTCTGTATATAGGAACAACAATAGTTAAAATACTAATATATAAAGGATTCTGAAGCACTCCCCCTGTGCCACACACAGGTCTGAGTGCTTTAAAGATAGTTGCTCATCTAATCCTCCTCATGTGACCCTAATAGGTAAGTGCTGTTGTTACCCTCATTTTGCATGTGAGGGAACAGGCACAGAGGTCATGTCAGTTGCCCAAGTGGCAGAGCCAGAATCCTATGCAGGCAAGATAGTTCTAGCGTCTCTGCTTTTACTAAGCAGTAGTTTTTGAGCAACAAAATAATTGTGGATTATGCCAAGTTATACTAAATAGTCATTTATTTTATCCCATTACTACACTTAGTTTCTCCTTCCTTTTCTTTAATTTGTTACTGGAATTCTTGTATAATTACCTACATATCTTTCCTGGTATCTCTTTTCTGGCAGAATTTTAGTTTAAATTTTTTTTTTAGATTTTATTTATTTTGTTTTTTAGAGAGGGGAAGGGAGAGAGAAAGGGAGAGAAACAACTGTGTGTAGTTGCCTCTCGCATGCCCCCTACTGGGGACCTGGCCTGCAACCCAGGCATGTGCCCTAGACTGGGAATTGAACCAGCGACCCTTTGATTCACAGACTAGCAGTCATCCACTGAGCCACACCAACTAGGGCTCCTTTCTGGTAAAGCTTTAGAATATTTTATTTTAATACAAAAGCCTAGCATTTTAAAGTGGTTATTATTTAGAAATTGCCATTTATAATCAATTTTAAATTCTATTTAGACTTCAAGAGAATCACAAATAAATAATTTTCTGAATATATTGATTGCCTTAATACTAATATATAGCAAATGAAAATTCAATAGATTTTTATTATTTTTCAAATATCACATTTTAAGTAAATTCAGGGGATAGGGACAATGAAATTTTATAATTTTTCTCATCTAGAAAAATTAATGTTTCCTGTTAGAAATGGCACTGTGTAAATGTGACTGGTATCAGTTAGTGTGTTGGGCATCATCCTGTAAACCAAAAGGTTGCCAGTTCAATTCCCAGTCAAGGCACATGCCTGGGTTGCGGACCAGGTCCCAGTTGGGGTCGTGTGAGAGGCAACCAATCAATGTTTCTCTGGACATTGATGTTTCTCTCCCTTTTTTTCTCCCTCCCTTTCCCTCTCATTAAAAATAAAGAAATGAAATCTTAAGAAAAAAATGTCACTGTGTAGTGGACTAGCCTTTCACAACAGGTATGGGGTCTTAGGACAGGGAGAAGTAAACAGGAAGTTTTAGAGTCAAAATGATTCTTGAAAATACCTTCATTTACTCCCTCCAAATTATGTATTCTCTCTCTGTATTATGTATGTATAAATTTATAATGTACATAGTAACTGACAATATATAGTAATAAAATTTATATATCCTAATAAGTAGGTACAAAATATAGTTTAATAGTAGTTTTACTGCTACAATAGTAATACTGATGGTAGAGTCACAGTTACTCTAGTGTAGTATGAAGAGAAGAATTCAGATGGATTAATGATAGAACACTGTAAAAGACATAACTTCTTTCCCTAGTGTGGCTTTCTTTCTAAGAAAATACTGTCGGATGCTATCGTTGAGGGATTATATAGATAAAAAGTATTTAAAACCATTCTTTTATTTCACTCAAAGAATTTACCTTTGTTGTTGATGCCATTCATATTTTGAGAAATATAGAGAAAAAGGCATATTCTCAATTTGTTTAGCAGTCCTGGGTAACTTACGGCTTCTCTGATACATGCTATTCTGTTTTTGTAGTTATGTGAAGAGCTGTTTGAAAAAATCAACGACAACTGTAATGAAGAAATGTCCTACTCTGTAGAGGTGAGTACACCTGCCAGTTAAAACCAGAGGCCTCCCTACTCCATTGCCACAGATGTTGCTCTTCAGTGACTCTAAATTATGACTGTGCTACAGATTGCTTAACCACTCCCCCAGTTTTGTGCTTTTAGGCTATTTCTAAGTTTTGGTTATAATGAATAATGTTGTGATTAAATCCTTATTCATAAGTCTGACTTTAATTTTATTTATTTCCTTTGATGTATGTTGGTTGTCAAACAATATATTTGAATTTTTTTAAAAAGCCCCATTAGGTGGGTGTAAGCACTCATCTGTCTTTGCTAACATTTAGTACTTTTGTTTTTAAATGTTTGCCAATTTGGTGAGGGAAAATTTCTCACTCTTATTTAAACTTGATTTTTTTAATTATTAGTGTGGTTGAACATCTTGTAAATGATACCATGTCAGTTTACCTGTTGGGATTGCAGTGTTTTTCTTATTCATTTGTGTGAACTCTTTCCCATTAATACTATTAATTATGTTTTTATAGGCATACATTTTGCAAACATAGTTAATCAAATCTCTCCTTCCTCCCTGGCCTTCATAGTTACTTATATCTTGGAAAGTTATTCTCTATCTATTGTATAGCCCAGCTCTTTTAAGAAGAGGCTTACAGCCTGACCAGTGTGGCCCAGTTGTTTGGTTATCATCCTGCAAAGTGAATGGTTGATGGTTTGATTCCCAGTCAGGGCACACGACTGGGTTGCAGGATTGGTCCCCGGTCTGGGCATGTATGAGAGGCAGTCAGTCAATGTGTCTCTCTTTCTCTTTCCCTAACCCTCTCTAGATTGATTCATTGGTTGATTGATAGATAAATAGATAAAACTTTAAAAAAAGAAATTGCTATTTCTTTAAAAAGATTTATAGAATCACTTCATATATATATATTATTTGATAAACAATTCTCCTTTTTTTGTATGTGCTTTATGAAGTTATTTTACACACTTCCCCATTTTTGGTATTTAATTTCATAGTCACTAATAGTATTAAAGTGTTCTGACCCTACATATCTGTGGGCAACTATGTTTTGATAAAGAGCAAAAAACATACAATGGAGAAAGGAAAGTCTTGTCAATAAATGGTGTTGGGAAAACAGGAAAGTGAAGTGAATGATAGCCTAACACATGCATCTCCATGATAGGAATGGTCCTGCTGACAGGAGAATCCTGGCGTGTTTACTAGACTGGCCGAGGCTTCTTCCTCTGTAAGACTTGGATGGTGTAGGCCACACACTCAGGTTCTGTGCTGACCAGCCATTACCTCTCTGGTAGACACGTTTTTTTGTCATAATAAGTCATATTGTGGTCAGTCTTAAAGTATTAGAGTTGTCAGTCTCTTGTCTTAACTGCTGTGGAATATTGATATTGTTCCTTGATTTTGACACTACTTGAAATCTTGTTCCCTAGCTTTAGAGTAAGCTCTCTGTAATTCCCAATTATTAGGAACAGTATACATTTAAAAGTACTGACAACTGTTAGGCTGCTATTAACAATGGTATTTTTTTCTGCCTGAGACAGGTAGAGGCACTGCGGATTGAGATAGCCTGTTGACCTCCTTGTCTGTCCTCAGTGATATCTGTGATATCTGTGCATACTGTTCATAGAGTAAAAGGGACTGGAACTATGGCATTTCACTTAGTAAAGGTGGCCGATCTCTAATTATAGAGCTTTTAATAAAAGTTGTAAAAAAATCTTAATGTAGAGATTTTTTTCCCTAAGTCCTAATTCACTAATAATTTATTTCAAGGTGAGCTACATGGAAATTTACTGTGAAAGAGTTCGAGATTTGCTGAATCCAAAAAACAAGGGTAATTTACGTGTACGTGAGCACCCACTTCTTGGCCCATATGTTGAGGACCTGTCAAAGTTGGCAGTTACTTCCTACACAGACATTGCTGACCTCATGGATGCTGGGAACAAAGCCAGGTATGGCTGGAGGTCTTTGGCACGCTGGAGGTCAATGCCATTGTGGAGTCCTCTGATCCTTTGGCTGTGCGGCTGTCAGCGTACTCAGTATCTGCTCATCAAAACAATGCACTGCTGAGACGCACGGAACTTTGGTTAAGTTTTACCGTTAAGTCATGGTCATGGTAAAATGTTGCTTATCACATGCCTGTGGTAGTAGTTGATTCTGGAATAAATGAGTGCCTAATAAAGAATAAAGATTAAATGCCTTGGTGGTTACTAAAGGGACAGCTGGAGGATGAAAAATGATTCTGTGGGGGTATCTTTGGGGTTGGAGAGTTGGAGGGTAAATCGATTGACTCGTTTATGAATAAAGTGGATTGAGAGCAGTTTGTGTGAAGGTCTCGCAGTCTGTGAATAAAGGTTGTTGGTTGTTATTGTGCCTGTAACGTGGAGCTTGCTGTTCCTTTTAACTTCTATCTATAAATTCCTTTGTTACATGGTCACCTTTATGTTTATTCAGGACAGTGGCAGCTACCAACATGAATGAAACAAGTAGCCGTTCCCACGCTGTGTTTACAATTGTTTTCACCCAGAAGAAACATGATACTGAGACCAACCTTTCCACTGAGAAGGTAAGAGAACTTTAGTCTCTGGGCTTGAGTTGTGTAGAATGGGGATTTTCAGAAGTCCCTCTTGCTACCCTCTACCCTCTGCATTTTGTGGAGGGGATTTTTACTTAATGGAGGGTATTTTATACCTTCTGTTTATCAGTTTTATTCCACTCTAAATCAGTTTTGAGCATGGGTCCTAAGTGAAATTGCAAAAGAGAAAATAAGGTTAAGAAAAAACAATCCAAGACTTGGGCTCTTAAAAGCGTCTCTGTGCAAGAGAGCTCATTGACCAGAACTGTAGGAAGAAGTCTCTCCTTTCCTCTATTGGACTGGAACCTCTTAATTACTTTACTGACTTTTTTGCTGTGTGTATTTTGTTTTTTTGATTTCTGCTAATGTTATTGTGGGATTAAATGTTTAAGTAAGCCATGAAGCAGACAAGATGTGTTTTATTCTTAGTGAGTAATGCACAGCAGTTCTGATGTTGTTCAAATACTTTGCTTGTTAATTCCTCGTTTTCTACAATGGTTAAATATTGTAGCTGTTGGGGTTCAATTGCTTGTTTTAGACTCTGGCTCTGCCACTTTTCAGCAGTGTTACCTTGGGCAAGGTAACTTAACGTCTTTGTGCCTCAGTTTCCCAACCTCATAGGATTATTAAGAGGGTTAAGTTTTAATATAGGGTAAGTGCATATAATAGACCTTGACACAAAGTAACCACTTAATAAATGTTCATTTAATTGTCATTATTGTTAATAATAAATTTATGTTGAATTCTAATCTGCCTATATGCCTAAGTAACATACAACTGGATTTTTAAACCTGAATCGTTACCAGTAGATCTGTTGTACTGGTAGTTATAGGAGATCCTTCAAACATGACTTATTCATCTTATAACTGGAAGTTTGTACTTTTTGATTCCCTTAGCTCATTTTTATCTACTTTCCTCAGACACCACCCCCCCTCGCCCCTGCCGAACTTCCTGTCTCTGGCAGTCACCCATCTGTTCTCTGTGTCTATGATTCCGCCCCCCAAGATTCCACATATAAATGAGATCATATGGTATTTCTCTTTCTCTATCTGACTTAATTAACCTAACATAATGTCCTCAGGGGCTATGTTTTTGCATATGGTAAGATTTCATTCTTTTTTATGACTGGATAATATTCCATTTTATATATGTACCACATTTTCTTTATTTATTCATTCACTAATGGGTACATAGGTTGTTTCCATACCTTGGCTCTTGTAAATAATGCTGCAGTGAATATTGGAGTTGCATATGTCCTTTTGAGTTAGTGGTATTTTGTTTTGTTTTTTGGATAAATATCCATTCCTGGACTTTCTGGATCATATGGTAGTTCTATTTTTAGCTTTTTGAGGAACTTCCATACTGTTTTCAATAGTGGCTACAGAGTTTTACATGTTTTTATGACATATCATCGTAAATATGTTTGTCCTAACATTACTTCTTTTGAACCAAGGTAATTGCTATGAATTTTGTACGTGTTCTTTAAATTGACAAAAAGTATATGTTGTCTTTGTCTTCTTATGTCATATATGAGAGTCCTAATCAATATTTTTAGTCTTCTCCACACCTTAGTCTTTTAATTTCATGTCTGTGTCTGTCATGCTTATTTTGGAATTACCCGAACGATACTGTTCTTTACCAGGTCAGTAAAATCAGCCTGGTGGATCTAGCAGGAAGCGAACGAGCTGATTCAACTGGTGCCAAAGGGACTCGACTAAAGGTATTTACTTTGCACAGAGCTACAGATAGCTTAGTCAGTAATTGTTCTGTAACACAGGCCAACCAGCTATGGCCAGTAGCCATATCTGGTACACTGCCTGCTTTTGTAAATAAAGTTTTAGTAGGACACAACTGCATCTGTTTGTTTGTGTATTATCTGTGGCTGCTTTCATATGGCCCACAAAACCTTTACAGAAAAATTCTGCTGACTTCTGATTTATAACTTCAAAGAAAGGATAAGTTATAGAACATATTCTTCAAGGAGGGCTTCATGGTCCAGGTGAGAGTTGAATGTCTTTAGAGGAACAGGCAGAGTTTGGCTAGATGAAAGAGCCAGTAACAGGGAGAGGACACACAAGATCCAGGTGGGGGAAGAAGCATGGACTCCTCCAGAGACGTGCTTCATGAGAGCAGGGAGTTCATGTAGTGAATCGTGGAAAGAAGACTACATCTGTGAGTTTTTGGAGCATAAACATCTCAATGATACTTTGGGACTGTGCATTAGGCACGTGGTCCTAGCATGTTATCAAGTGGAGAGAAGGGCTGATTGAAAATTAAAGGGGATTTTTAGAATTTGGTCATAAATAAACTAATAATGGTAGCATATGGCTAATTGTATTTTATTTATTATATATGGTGTGGCAATAGTAGGAATTCTTTTTAATTCTTTCATATTTGGAATTGATTTCAGGAAGGAGCAAATATTAATAAGTCTCTTACAACTCTGGGCAAAGTCATCTCAGCCTTGGCAGAGGTGGTGAGTATTATACTTCATTGTAGGGAAACATTTGGTCAGCAAGTATACTTGACAGGTATTTTATGATTATTTATGATGGCTGTCTTTTCTTGGCCCTTTTATGTAAGCTTACCTTTCTTCTATTAGAGCTTTTCGATATGATACAATGTATGGCACACTTTGTACTAAAAGTAAAGAGATTATGGAGAAAGAAAGTAAGCACAGACCCTTGCAGGCCAGAGTACGGACTAGGTCTTTACAGAGACCTATGGGTTTTGTTTGTTTTTTTGGATAAATATCCATTCCTGGACTTTCTGGATCATATTTTTGACCCTTATTTTGTAACTCTTATAAAAACCACAAGTATTTATTGCATATTCTTTCTTCATACAGTCTTTTCTAAGTAAGATACAATACTTTTTGGAGTATTTTGAGCAGTTTGCCTTAGTAAATGCTGTTGATTTGGGAGCCAATAATGTATTTTTAAAATAATTTATTCTCTTTCATTCCTTAACAGTGGAACACTAAAGCTGAAGCAATTTTTATATAAGGGGCTTCATTATTTATGTTAGAAGCTAAGGAAGTGTTAGTCATGTGTGTTCTAATTTAGTTTAGTACCTCATTTGAATCTTTAAAAAGAATTAAGTGCTTTCTTGCTTGCCTGTGAGAAGTCATTCAGTTTATGCCTTAAAAATGACACACTGTGTTTCCTATATGGAGGCTTACCCTATGATTTCATTCTCTCTTTTAAATGCTTTCATGTGTAGGATAACTGCACCAGCAAGGTATGGTGGGGTTTGGCAAAAATGAACTAGCTGTAGAATTAACTGTGATGATTTTAGATCCTCAGCCGGGTATATGGTGGCATAAGTAAGGATGGAATCCTCAAAAAAAGTTTTTATTGTTTGTTTTCTGGCTCTGGAATTTAGAATTGCTCTTTAGGGTGACCAAGAATCATGAGACTTAAGCACAAAGTTGATTTAGGGAACATGATGTGCTCTGGAGGAGGAATTCAGAATAAAGGAAAAGGAAATTTGAGGAAGCTTCTACATTGTGTTGTCTTACAGTATTTCCTTTAGTCATCTAGAGAACTGTCTCTTAAAACTGTCAGTAAACTACTCAGAAGAACGATAAGAGAAATTTCTTAGGGGTATCATTGTAAAACATAGCTGGCTTCTTGAAATTACTAGTATATTTTTCTAAAACCTCATTGTGTTATCTTTACTTGTTTACTACCATGAAAAGCCATAGGTTATTTAAATGATTAAAAAAATTTTCTTTCTAGTTATATATTAAGTGTAGGCTATAGAATCTATTTAAACCAACTGCATTTAGAAAACATGATTTGCATCCCTTTTAACCCAAATACAACAGATTTTTCTTTTCCTTATATTTCTGTGGAAATACTTTAAAATTTATTAGTACCCTTTTGCATATATATTAGAGCACCTAACAGTTTCTTCTGAATCACATGAGTGACATTGGGGACAGAAGCAGTATCTGTACTGAAATATTTTATGCTTATATTTTCAGACATATAGATTTTTTTATTCTCTATTTCTGCAAAAATTAAAATAATGCTTTTTTTGTTTGTTTCTCTCTGCTATTAGGAAATGCTGCCTTAGATTTAAAACCTGCTTTTTGATATACATTTATGGGTATTCTTCAAATATTTAATCTGGGTTCCAGAACCATGAAGACTTAAAATTCAGTGATCATTCCAGCTTGTTCAGTTAAACTAACTCAATAGTTAACTTCCATATCAATTAAAGGAGAAGTTTACAAAGTACTTCTCTGTATATTTCCCCCCATTGCTCTGTGCCACAATAATTCACAAATGACTTTTTATAATTAGTTTTGTAAAACCCAGTTTAGTATTTTGCATTTATGTTATAACTATAACAGATCAGAAGTAAACTTTAGTTTTTAATGTAACAAACATAATTTTTGGTGAATTAAGATGTATTGTTAATTCTACTGGGAAGAGAAGTAGGATTATTACCCCTTACACTTAGTAGTATTTCTTTTCAGAGAGATTATTGATGTGAATACATTTTTTTGTGTAGCTACTGAAGCACTTATTTTTAAAAATTACAGATATAAGACATGAGATTCATCTGTATAATAGAGCAAGTAGAAATGAAGTGGTTAAACTTCCAGAGTATTTTCAAATAGAAAAGATTGAAGTTCTATTTATGCATATTCATTTAGCTACTCCTTAATTTAGTCTAATCTACAGAAATGAAAATAGAACATTTTTGGTAGACTGACGCTGCTTACTTTTAGAGTATTGTTTGTAGCCATTGTAACTGTCATGCTTTAAATCTTGCAGCATTTTCAGTACTAACCATAGGCAAGGTAGAGTGAGTAGGGAACTTTAGAAAAGGATAAACTGAGGACTTGGGCCTCGAGAATTTGGGAGAGAAGTGAAAGTTCCACTAGACTATGAATGACTGAGTGGTTTCAGTCTGCCTTGCGGTCTGTGTAATTGAGAAACTGCTGTTGGAAATGACCTTCTAATTGTGAGAATGTGTGCAGATTGAAGGGATATTTTTGATAAGAGGTGGAATTAAAGTGCTGCTTGCCTACTTTCTTTACTCAGTAAACTAAAGGTCAGCTGCATAGTATTCTTTTTCTGAATAGTGATGGTTTTGTAAGAACTAGATCATCCTCAGTCTACTTGAAGCTCAGATTATACCAGGAATGGATTATGAAACTGCCAGTGACAGGGGAGATGCATCTCAGTAAACCCTGGCTTCTTCCCTGGTACCTTCTTATCACAACACATCAGTCAGCCAGCAGACACTGGAGTGGCCTTTATGTGCAAAAAATTTTACTTTCAAAGGATATAACTTCCTCCATTGCAGCACTGGGTTTGCATTGGTGCTTTTTGTTTTATTCTGTGATAATGAGAAGGGTAACGGATAGAGTGGTATAAGAAAAATACATTTTGCAGTCTTTACAAATCTCCAGATTAGCTGATTATATCATTTTCTTAGACCTTTTACTCCAACGCTAATGATTCGTTTTAGGCATAATTTCCACTCAGAGAAACCAAATGGGTATTGCTGTATAAGAGTTAGTAGATTAACAGCCCCACTTGATGATTTGGTGGCCAAGTAGATACTTTAACTAAGTGAGTGGCTTGTATATATTTGGCCTTGAATGTACAGGATTTGTATTTGCCCCTCTGCAGAAGTAAAAAGTATTGTCTGAGGATTTGGTATTACTGTTAAGGGATTACTGTTAAGGGATTTGGTATTTGATGTTAAGGGATTACTGTTAGTTTTGTTAAGTGTGTAATAGTCATGCAGTTGTGTTTTTTTTTAAAGTCCTTCTTGGTTACAGATATGTACCTGAAGTATTCATAGGTGAAATGTTGGTTTTGTTTTAAAACACTACGAGTTATAAAGACATGATATGGATAGGATGTTAGATAATAGTATTTATTATGTTGATATTAAATTTCCTTAATTTGGTCTTAACTGTATGTCTAAGAGACTGTCCTCATCTCCTGAGGATTTAGGGATTAGAAGGACATGATGTCTGCAATTTATTCCAGAATGGTTTGGGAATGAAAAGTGTAGAAAAGTGTTTGAGGGATAGTTGAAACATGATTGGCAAAACATTGAAAATGGTTGGAGCTGCATGATGGCTACATGGTACCTCATTATACTACTCTCTAAACTATTTTGTGTGTTACAAATTTTTCAAAATAAAATATAAAAAGAAACAATCACTTTATTGTATGAGCTTTGGGTATTGGGAAGAATTGAAGCTGTGGGTGTTAAATTTCCACAGTAAGGGTTCTACTGTAATTTAATTTACTTGGGCATTTTAAGCGGGTTTGCCTTTGATGTGAATTTTTTCTCCTTAACAACACTAAGACCATTTCTTTCTGTTTTGTAGAGTAAGAAGAAGAAGAAAACTGATTTTATTCCCTACAGGGATTCTGTACTCACTTGGCTCCTTCGAGAAAATCTAGGTACGTTGACCACTGGTGGGTAATTATCTTTTTGATTTAAGCTGGTTGGAGGTATACACGTTTATTTAAATTGGGGTTTTCTCCCCTACGTTGTTGCCTTCAGGACATGAGCTGTGGAGTAGTTGTCTTCCCGACCACACACCTGCCTCGGACTGTTGCTCTTTCTTCCTCTTTGAGAACTCCGTGCTCTTTTGAGGCACACATGATTAGAGGCAGACTCACACTCAATTTTACTGATGTTTTTGGACTTTCATTTATTCTTTCTGTAGCTCCTTCCCCTCCTTGATCATGAGGAGGGTACGGTCGGCTGTGTCAAACATTGCTGATGGAAAGAAGAGGCTGAGGCTGGCCTGTCTGGCCCTCTGTGTCACAGTGACTTTCTCATCACCAGGAGTGGCCCTGGCAGAGTGGCCCTGGCGGAGTGGCAGAGCTCTGGCCTGGCATGGGAGGGAGGGAGATAGGGCCGATCCCGACACCCGGATTGAGCACAGTGCCTGACCTGGGGACATTTAAGAAATTTGTTGACTTTTGAATAAATCTTAGAATCTGAGGTTGTGCTGTCTGTTCTGACATATTCAACAAAACTTTTCTAAAATGAGTATGATTTAAAATAATCATGATTCATCTTTTTAGGTGGCAATTCTCGGACTGCAATGGTGGCTGCTCTGAGCCCAGCAGATATCAACTATGATGAAACCCTGAGCACTCTGAGGTACTCCAGTCTGATCCCAATAGCTGAATCAGACACAACGCCGCGTTAGGTCGTTTTGTTAGGCCATGTGTTTTCTTCCACTGTGGGGGTAGTCACTTAGGTTAGTAACGATCCAGTCCTCTCGTAACAGAGAAAATGTGGGGGTAAGGGATTCTTATTATGATAGAATCGATCTGTTTATGGTTTTCACTTTCATTGGGAAAGTCCAGGACTTTTTCATAGGAAAGGTATTGAAATTGTTCAAGTGAGACTTTTGGGGTAACTTTTAGGTAATAGTGAGAATTTCTTAAAACTATTCATTTCTATAAAAAGAAGTGTCCCTTGTGGTGTTTGTCATTATAGAAATGTTCGTCATATAGGTAGCATTAAAAAGAATTAGTTGACAGTGTGTACTAATAGAATATTTCTATACATACATAGGTTTTATTATTTTAAACCCAAACGTTCTACTCTTCTCTTATTAAAGATACTTTTAATATGCTTGAAAGCAATACTGTATAGTCTTACAAATCACTTTTGAGTTTGATTCCTTCTCTGGTATTTATTCCTTTGTGAGCTTGACTAAATCACTTAAATTCATCTGCGCCTTTTTCTTCATCTTTATAAGGCACTATAAAACTTTATAAAACTATTATTATTAAGGATGCGTATGTGCAAATACTCAAGCTGTTTGCTTTAGAACTAATGGTATGTTACTTAAAGGAGTAGAGTATCTGAGTAATGGCAAAAACGAAATCTTTTTGGATCTAGATATGCAGATCGTGCGAAACAAATTAAATGCAATGCAGTTATTAATGAGGACCCCAATGCCAAGCTTGTCCGTGAATTAAAGGAGGAGGTGACACGACTGAAGGACCTTCTTCGTGCTCAGGGACTGGGAGACATCATTGATAGTAAGTGAATTCAGGAACAGTTCAAAACTGAATCCTCTCTTCTTCAGGGTTCTTATATTTAGAATTAGGTTTAAGGGACTTGAAGCTAGATGATAGTGAAAGGGTTTTTTTCCTTCTTCTTAAAAAACCCAATGAAAATGAATGATCTCAGGATTTTTTTTATATAGTATGCACCAGGATATCCATTTGAACTTGTGAAATTAATTTTTCATGACTCTATCACTACTTGTATTTTTATTAGATTTCTGCTAGATCAGCAGTGAAGTTTATTTGAAATGTTAAGCTTTTTCTCACTGAGAAACTAAGTGGTACTTGAAATTTTTGTTTTTGCATTCTGGATTTCTCTGGATTAATAGTGATACATGTGCGAATGTAGTGATTAATAGAGAAATCACTACTACTACTTTCTCTGTAGTAGTAGTGATACATGTGTGGATGCCCCCACCCTAATCCCTGTGAACATACAAAGAGGAAAATATCTGTTTCAAGTTCAAGAATTAGGCTTTCAGAGAATGTTATCTTACAATATGTCTTAAAATGAACCCACTTGTGTCTGATTAGGCATACTGACTAATCAGAAGTTCTCTGGAGCAAATTAACTAGATTATTTAGACAGAATAGTATTGGCTTTATTTAATGCAGCAGATTTATGGTTTTTGATTTAAAAATTCATATATTATTTAGAATTCTAATAAGATTTTTGAGGCCACTTTTGGTTTTCTAGTTTAGTTTGTCTTACTGATTACCACTTGATTTTAGATGAATACAGTTTGTAAAATGATAATATATTCTAAGTGTTAATATTTTCATCTCCCCAAATGCAGAAATACTGCTCTGTTCCTTCTCTGTGTCACTGCTAACCCTGAACTTTGACCCTTCTTGTATTTTCCCTCCTGCTTACCTTCAGTTGATCCATTGATCGATGATTACTCTGGAAGTGGAGGCAAATGTGTGTATTTTGTGTATTGGTCATTTCCAGTACTCTGATTTGCTAATCTGCCTCCGCTGGATTAGGCTTAAAATGAGCTTTGCATGCCAGCAGTTCTAATAGTGAAATCCCAGACAGAGCATAGTGTATGTAGATTCAGAACTGTTCCTATTTTTGCTCTACATTTAGCAAAGAAATCTTTGCTGAATTTCAGTTTGGTCTTGAATAACGTTAAGAGGCTTAAGAATCTCTTGTTGCTTCTACTCTTCCATTTTTCTACTTATGTGCTTAAACTGAACCCAAGGTCACAGATGATGGTAACAGCAGTTCACATTCTAGTACCTTGGATATGTTGTCTCATTTAATCTTGTCAATGACTCAAAAAGTTTTATCCTGCCAATTTTACCAATAAGGACACAGCTACCTGGAGTGGTTAGTTGGCTGTTGATCCCATGGTTTCTGTGTGGTCCGGTTGGATAGTGTAAGCCAAAACCCTAGCTTTTAATCATTATTTCACTTTTTTTGCTCTTAAGATTCTTCAAGTCTGATTATTTAATAGCAAAAGCCATTTTAATTAGCTGTGTAATTCTGAGCCTTAGTGTATGTATAATTAATTAAAACCAGTCCCTTCCAGTTGATAAGATTGTGACTGAGCTGCTTTGTGAGTGTTGGATTAGCACTCAGACTGTTCTTAGGCTAAGTTGGTGTCATTTGTATGTGGGCCTCAGTTTACTTGATAGTTAGGTAAACATTTTATTTTCATGAATTACAAATTAAATTTAAAAAACTTAAGTGAATAAAATTTGTGCTTAAAATGAGGACTTTTTATAAAGGATCACACATTAGTCTTTCCATATGTATTACTAAGCTGGTGGTATAATTTCTACTCTTTTAAGATAATTTATCAAGGAATTGTTACCTTACAAGAAATGAAGAATATTGATTTTAGGGTGGGTTAAGTTTTTTATTTTTATTGATTTGTTGGCTTGACAGAATATGAGGAAAACCTAAGAGAAACCAAACGTAATGCTGGCCCCTCAGATGGAGTTAGGCCTGGAGGGCACTAAGCCATTCTGGTGCAGGGAGACTCTTGGCCTGGAACGGCTCTGTCTGAGATTTCCAAAGCTGAGCGACACTGGTGTGGGAAAGCACTGCTGTGGGAAAGGCACAGTCTTTTTCTTGCTTTTGTGCTGCAGGAGGTGCTGCTGCCAGCTTGTTGCCTTCTTCTTCCCTGAGCAGCTGTGGCATCTCCCCCGAGAGCTATGCATGACCTAAGTTCTGATTCTGTGCGGTCCCGGAAAGCAGCCCTGACTACTTCTGAATTTGCATTTCAATCGACTCCTCTTAATTGATTTTAGGGCCTGCATGTGTTAGTCGGGACCTTCCATCTCCATCCTTTTGTTCTTTCCCACCTTGCTGCCATCACCTGGTAGCTGATTTTTTGCTCCAGTTTCTATCTCCCTTTTAAATTTGCTTGTTTTCCTATCTTCTATATTTGCAGATGGTGGTTTTCAAACTGTCTTGAAGCAGCCACTAGTTTTAAGGGGCTTCAAGAACTGGCTTTGATTAATTACAGATGAGTAGGCCAGACAGCGCTTACAATATTTTTTCTGTTTGTATTGACCCATATCCTTTAAGGAAAACTTAGTTTTTATATGAATTTTAAGCAATATAGATTTTCTCAAAGTTAAAAATGTGCTGATTTTAAAATAGGAATGCACTAATACCATGGTTTTTCTGTGGTGTCTATTTGAGAAGGATGATTAATGAAGGAAAGTACAGACAGCACATTACTGAATTTTGTTGTTCGTGGCTCATGTACCAAAACTAAGTTGAAAAGCAAAATCTACACCTCTGATGCAGATCTTAGTAAATGAAATGTAACCCTAAAACTTGCATTTCATACTAGGAACTTGGCTGGCCGATGACTCATGGTCATACTGTTAGAAAAAGTAAGAGGCCTCACTCAGCAAATACTCAGCCTTAATTTTGGCATTGCTTCAATAGATGAATGTAAACTATACCAGATTCATTCATTTGCTAATTGTTCTTCCCTGTTGATGCAAGCAGTTGGCCCCAAGTTCTTAACTAGGAATTACACAAAATTTCTGTCATTTCTACAATTACTCTTCTTTTTTTTTTTTTAAAAAAAATGTATATTTAAAAAATTCTAGTATAGCTGAAATGTTGCTTAACAAAGTACACTACTAAGTGCTCAGATTTTTGTTTTAACTAACATTTTGAAGGAATTTTTGCTGAATCCTATAAAACACTGGACCAGGATCATACGTACTCTTCTTGATAAATAAGTGATCATCTTTTTTCTCTTACTGTGATAAACCACAGAGTTTGAGAGTAGTGTAAATTTGAGGCATTGTAGATTTGGAGCCACAGAAGGAATAGAAGGAATGTAGCAAAGCTGCTTAGGGAGAATGCCTAAGCATTATCCTCCGAGGCCCTGGTTACCCCCTACCAGGTACAATAGCATTAACCTATGCGGCAGTTTTTTAGTTTCTAAATTCAGAATTGGTTCTTAACTTCTAGGATACCCAGATTAAAGACAGACATGTTTTAGAACTGCCATCTAGAAAAGTTACAGCTTGCCTTCGTATTTTAACATGTCTTTGTCGTGGCACTTTAATGCTTTCCTTTCTTACACTGGTGTTCCTTCCTGTCTTTTTCCTTTTCTGTTCCTTTCCTTCCTTTCCACTTTTTCTGCCTTCCCTTCTGACTCCCAGATCTGAAAGATTTTCAGAACAATAAGCATAGGTACTTGCTAGCCTCTGAGAATCAACGCCCTGGCAATTTTTCCACAGCATCCATGGGGTCCCTTACTTCATCTTCATCTTCCTGCTCACTCAATAGTCAGGTGGGCTTAACATCTGTGACCAGCATTCAGGAGAGGATTATGTCTACACCTGGAGGAGAGGAAGCCATTGAACGTCTAAAGGTAAGTTCATAATTCATACTGAATTAAAGGTATTCCATGCAGTTTCACAAGGCAGAATTAGGACTAAAAATCACCGAGATTTTGCTTCAGCAGATGGAAGAACTTTCTAACTTGTCCTCAAAGTGAAATTTGCTGCTTTGTGAGATAATAAAAGTCTTTTCACCAGGATGCTTGAGTCTGACATGGCCAGGCAGAGTGGGAGAGATGCATGGGTAGATCGTAGGTTGGCCACACCAAGTAACTGATAAGTAGATATGTGCATTAGTTCTGAGGTAGTTTATAAGTCACAGTGAAGTTGTTTAGTTAGAGCTCTGGCCAGTGTGACTCAGTTGGTTGGAGCATTGTCCTGTAACCGAAAGGTCGCCAGTTTGATTCTCTTTCAGGGAACACACCTAAACTACAAGTTTGATCCCTGGTCCAGGCACATGGCACATGTGGGAAGGCAGCCAGTTGATGCTTCGCTCTTGCATTAGTGTTTCTCTCTCCTCCTTACTCTGTCCTTCTCCTCTCTCTCTAAAACAATGAAAAAGTGTCCTCAGGTGTGGATAAAAAAGAAAAGAAACTGTTTAGTTAGAAATCTAGTTGAAAACATTTGGTTTCATTAGAAGAATTTTATGTAGAGCCATGCATGTGTTTAGTAAAATAAATACACAATCAAAAGACAGTTTGAACATTTGAATGGTTATACCAAGTTTATTCCAAGACACGTGAAGTGACATTGTTTGGAAGTCCATGGAAAGCCTTGGAGCCTTGCAGTCACCGTTGTGGGAGGCCTGCCTCCTCCTGTGCGGGTACACGTGGGGTCAGAGGCCTTAGCGCTGTGCCCTTTAGTCCTGCATGTGAAGGTCACCTGATGTGGCACCAGCTTTGCTTTCCCAGCCTGTTGCTGGCTCAGGCAGGGCCTTTCTTGCCTCTCCCTGAATGTGAAAGTCAGGAACAGCAAAGCCTTCTGACTCATGGGTTCTTCCTTCCCCCTCAGTGACTACAATGAGAGCAGACAGTTGTCACCTGTGGTGCCACGCATCAAGTCATTGTGACAGCATTACAGATGCTTTTTCTTTCCTTGCTTATCATTCAAGATGTTAGTTTGGTCCATATCTTTTGGCCTTTATGTTCAAGAGTGCCGGGGTAGGGAAATCTAGGAGGGCGAAGACACTGTGAGGAGCTGGGACACTGTCATCAGGCTGCCGACCTAACAGTCCTCTTTGCATCTACGACTGCTGCTCACTTAGGGAGTGAGGGGGAGAGTGACAGACACACTTTGACAGATTAATAATTGGAAATGCTGAACCTTTTCACCACTAAAGGGAATTAAGCCTGATAACTGAAGGTGGCAAATGCTGTCACTTCATTTTTCAGGTGAGGCTGAGATTTTCTTAATCAGCCCACCTTTCCCCCTGGCATTTTACGGCTAAAATAAGGTGCTTTGGAAACCAAAGGGATGATCTTGGATCTTCCCCCAGAACATGTTAGTGGAATGTGGCTGAAGTTCTGAAATAACCTGGCAAGGCCAGAGGGAGTGAGAAATCCTCTCACATTGCAAATTGAATGGTAATTCCTGCTGATGTAAAATTGACTTTGAAATTTTTCTGAAGACATTAGTGAAGCTCTGGGCAGGGAGGCTTCACTCATGTATTTTATCACGGAGGCATCGGTGACAAAGTTGCTGTCACTGATGCTCTTTGGGAAGGAAAAAGGAAATCTCCCACTTACTATTTAATATAAAATGTTCCTTTTATTTGAGGATTTTGAATCTTACTATTTGCTTATGAAAGGCTTAGCGTACAAGTGAGATGATACTTTCTTTTAACATACATCTTGGTATAAAGAGAAAGTTCTTCCTAACTGCCAAGTGGGTCCAACTGAAAATAATGTTGAATGTTAGGAGTCAAGACATTAACCAGACTCTGAAGAATTAGGTCATCCAGTGTCTTCCAAATAGTTTCTAGGGAATAACACTGCCGTTATTCAGCAAACCCTCCCCGCGACCTCCCTACTTTCCACCAAAAACAAAACTGTATTATTTTCATCAGAAAGTAATATTGTTCATTTCTCTGTTTTAATTCTCCCCTAAGCCAACATAAATGAAATCTTTTATTCTTCCTGCCTTTAGAAAACAGCTTCTTTGCATTGAATCTTGAGTTTTTAGTGCGGCACGGTAGTTCACTGGAGCATAAGCGCCTTGGTTCTGCTCTTGCTTTGTGAGTGGTGAGAATTCCATCTGGCAGACCTGCATTTTAATGCTGCTGGCAGATAACATCTTGCATCCACAGCAAGGCCATTGTTATGTGATAGAAATCCTTGAGAATTTTTTGGTTTTGGTTATTTCATTGTCAAGTGTGAAGTAACTGCGTTCCTAAGACATGACACTGTAGAGAAAAATACTGTGATGGTAAACAGTTCATTTTCCCAACATTTTATTTCCCTTTTGCTTCTCTTTTTGATTAAAAAAATGACCAGTTGGTATAGTAGTATACGTTTTCATAGGACGTTGCCCCTGCTTTGTTTATCGAGTAGTCTGTTTTCGTATGGAAGAGGCACCATGTTACCCCATCATAAATATTTTGAGCCCTTCATAAACCTCTCTGGCAAAACAGAATGACATGCTTTCAGTCTTTAGTTATAATTCACACTGAATTGGAATGTATGTACCTTTGATTTAGATTCCCATTCAGTAAGTTTTAAAATATGTAGCTATAGCCACTGTGTGGTGGCTCTGGTGTTTATTAGTCTAGCATCAAAGTCAGCACTGTGAGTGCCATTGCTTGGGCTTAGACTATAAATATCCACAAATACCCATTGCAGAAGCATGCAAGGGCAAATGCTCTGCTAGGAGTCCAAGGGCCCCACACTTGGAACTCACTCATGGAGCATGCTATGTTCAGTACAGTAAAACCTTGGCCATCTGATGGCTTTCAGGAATGTTCTGTGTATAATATAAGCACTTAACTTTTAAATATCACAAATTGTGATTTTTTTTTTCATGGAAATTTTTGTTACTTGTTTTGTGGGTTTCACCATAACTGAATCATGGAAGAGATTCAGTTGTGTTTAGCTGTATAAACAATTATTAACCAGTGCTGCATAAACAGCTAGACATACATGATGTGAGACTGAAGTTGAATGACACTTTAGCCCAACATTCCTTGGAACTTAAAAGAGGTTTCTGATGTCACTCTGCTTTTTAGAATTTTTTAATGTGAGTACCTGCAGGAAGGACGGACCCTTTAAAGATTTCGTCTTTTCAGCTCCTCATTTCTTAAGCACGAATCCCCATTTTAGGGTTTGGGGCAGACTGGACACCAGGGTGCTGGGCCTGCCCGCAGAGTGACCAGATGATGCAGAGACTGGGAGCTGTCGTCCCATTGGCATCTCCATCTTGTTTGTACTAAGTTTGTCGTTCGGGCTTGGAGAAAATCCGCTTCACTCTTTCTTCATTTTTAGTGAACTTTGAGCTTTTTTTTTTTTTTTTTAAGTATTTTATTTATTTATCTTTAGAGGGGAAAGGAAGGAGAGAGGGAGAGAAACATCAATGTATGGTTGCCTTTTGTGCATCCCCTGCTGGGAACTGCCCTGCAGGGAACCAGCCTGCAACCCCGGTATGTGCCCTGACTGGGAATCGAACCGTGATTGTCTGGTTCGCAGGCCCGCGCTCAATCCACTGAGCTATACCAGCCAGGAACTTTGAGCTTTTTTGTAGAATATATTTTGTAAAGCTTACCAATTCTGCTTTACTTGTAGAAACAACACTGAGAGTTAGGAAACCCAGTTCTAGACCTGGCTCAGGAAGAAGTGTGGCCACAGGTTAATTGCTTACTTTCTCTTGTCCTCAATTTCTTTATCCCTAGAATGGTTCTGGCATAAATGGTTTTCCCAGGCTTTTCCCAGCACTCAAGTTTTGCTAAAGTGATACTCAATGTCATTCTCTCCAATTTTTCTTAGAGTTTTTAAAAACAGTTTTGTAAACAATATAAACATTTCAACTTGAAGCTATATTGAAAAATAAAAGTAGTGCCCTACTCAGCTTATTCACTAAATCTCTTTTCTACAAAGGTATCATATTCTGACTTACCCTCCAGGTGGGAAGTAAAATTATTGATGCCACATTAGAGTTGGCAGCAAAATGGTAAAAGGGGATCCCTGGACAGTATCTTTGCTTCCTTAGGGTGAGTTTGCAGTTGCCCCAAATGGATTCCATTAATACAGCCAGACAAGCCTTTACCCTGACATGATCTTTTTCTGAAAACCAACCAGAAAAAAAGTTTTGAATATCTCATGGTACTTATGGTATCTCTGGGTCACTTTGTATTCCGTAATGAACATTAGTGGCTTGTGGGCCACACTGTGTTTAATAAGCACTAGTATAATTGCTCTGGTCTGGTCAGTGGCATTGTATTCTTTTTCTTTGTTTTCAAAGTTGTCGTTTTGAGACTGTAACAATTCCTACCCAGCTGTCATTAATAAGCCTTAATATCATATAGGTTATGGTGCCAGCTTATCTTGTACTTGCCACTTCATAGTCACTTGCAGATGCATTTAACACGCCCCTGGTCGAGTTGTGCTCTCCAGTTTGTTCCTCCCAACTCCTGTACTGCTTCGCTTTTGTAGCTGCTGCCTTGACTCTTTACTCTTGGCTCTTTGACATGCTCCCTGCAAATGTCAGACGCCTAGGTTTATGGTATTACATATTCACAGTTTATTTCTATGTAATTATGTTTTGAGATCTGAGAGACTTTTATAAAATAGCCTATTAAGTGAATCATACTATTTTTTGAACTGTTAAGTCTTTTTTTTTTTTAAGATGTTATTTATTTATTTTTAAAGAGAAGGGTAGGGAGGGAGAAAAAGAGGGAGAGAAACATCAATGCATGGTTGCCTCCCATGTGTCCCCTACTGGGGACCTGGCCTGCAACTGAGGCATGTGCCCTGAGTGGGAGTTGAACCAGAGACCTTTTGGTTCTCAGGCCTGTGTTTAATCCACTGAGCAACACTGGCCAGGGCTTAAGTCTTTTAAAAATATATATATTTTATTGATTATGCTGTTACAGTTGTCCCATTTTTTTCCTCCCCTTTATTCCCCTCCATCCTGTACCTCCTCCCTTCCACCAGCATTGCCCCACCTTAGTTCATGTCCATGGGTCATATAAGTTCCTTGGCTTCTCCATTTCCCGTACTATTCTTAACTTCTTCATCTATTTTGTACCTACCATTTATGCTTCTTATTCCCTGTATCTTTTCCCACATTCCCCTTCCTCCCCTTCCCTGCTGAAAAACTGCCATGTGATCTCCCTTTCTGGGATCTGTTCCTGTTCTGGTTGTTTGCCTAGTTTGCTTGTTTGTTTGTTTAGGTTCAGTTGTTGATAGTTCTGAATTTGTTGTTACTTTACCGTTCACATTTTTGATCATCTTTTTCTTAGATAAGTCCCTTTAACATTTCATGTAAGGGCTTGGTGATGATGAACTCCTTTAACTTGACCTTATCTGAGAAGCACTTTATCTGCCCTTCCATTCTAAATAATAGCTTTGCTGGATAGAGTAATCTTGGATATAGGTCCTTGCCTTTCATGCCCTGGAATGCTTCTTTCCAGCCCCTTCTTGCCTGCAAGCTTTCTTTGGAGAAATCAGCTCATAGTCTTGTGGGAACTCCCTTGTAGGTAATTGTCTCCTTTTCTCTTGCTGCTTTTAAGATTCTCTCCTTCTCTTTAATCTTGGGTAATTTAATGATGATGTGCCTTGGTGTGTTCCTCCTTGGGTCCACCTTCTTTGGGACTCTCTGAGCTTCTTGGACTTCCTGGGAGTCTATTTCCTTTGCCAGATTGGGGAAGTTCTCCTTCCTTATATTTTCAAATAAGTTTTCCATTTCTTGCTGTTCCTCTTCTCCTGGCACCCTTATGATTTGGATGTTGGAATGTTTAAAGTCGTCCTGTAGATCATTAGCCTCTCTCTCTCTCTCTTTTTTTTTTTCTTGTTTCTTCATTTCGTTCTGGGTTAATGTTCATTTCTCCCTTGTGCTTCATACCATTGATTTGAGTCCTGGTTTCCTTCCCTTCACTGTTGGTTCCCTGCACATTTTTCTTTAATTCACTTTGCATAGCCTTCACTTCTTCCTCTATTTTGTGACTATACTCATCCATTTCTGTGAGCATCCTGATTACTAATGTTTTGAGCTCTGCATCTGGTAGGTTGGCTATTTCTTCATTGCTTAATTGTATTTTTTTTTTTTTTTGAGCTTTGATCTGTTCTTTCATTTGGGCCATATTTTTTTGACTCTGCGTGCCTGCATGGCTGTGGGGCAACCCACAGCCACATGGGTTGCCCCACCCTGGTGTAAGGGGCGGGGCCTTAGGTATTCACCAGGGTGGGGCAACCCTTGTGGCTGTATTGTGGTGCTGTCTGTGGGGTAGGGGTCAGAGAGGAACAATACCACTTGCTCAGCTCTGGGCCCGCTTTCAGTCACTTCCCCCACTACCTACAAGCAAATTGGGCCCTTCTGGTGCTGTTTCCCAGATTGGTGGTTTTGTTTTTGTTCTAGGACCCTATGGGTCTCTCCAGCAAACTCTCCTGTTTTGCTGGAAGTTTCTCCTGCTGCCTCAACCCCCACAAGTTTGTATAGCCAGAGGTTTTGAGGCTTTATTTCTCCTCTCTGGAACCCTGGGTTTCGTGGTCTGTCTCACTCCCCAGTTGTTCCTCCCGGTTTATCTGCATGTAAGTGTGGGACCCCCTGGTTAGCCAGCTGCTGCCTCCCTGCCCGGGTCCTCCAGTCTCCAATTTGCCACGGGTCCTCTCTACCCCAGCTGCCCACCTCTTTCTCTCCTACTTGTGTGGATGAAATTTTTTTTTTTAACTCCTTGGTTGTCGGATTCCCATACAGTTCAATTTCCTGGCAGTTCTGGTTATTGTTTGTTTTTAAATTTGTTGTTTTCCTTCTTTTGATTGTGCCAGGAGGAGAAGTGTATCTGCCTACACCTCCATCTTTGCCAGAAGTCCCTGTTAAGTCTTTCTATCCTGATCACTATTATCATCATTATTATTATCTCAGCATTGTTATCATCATCATCTATCTTTCTCATTTTGTCTCCGTGCTTGGCATATTTTGCTGCTTTTTGCATATGCTCATCTCCTGCTTTGGTTCTCCCTCTTCGTGCATTAGTCAGTTCCTGCTTGTCCTTCGCTCATCGGCCTGAGCATCACTCAGCCCTGCCTCACCCACACTCCAGCAACCTCTGAATACCTCAGTTCTAGCACTTAGTGCCCTGTTCTCTTCTGCTGTAGGGTTTTGTTTTGTGGGGGTGTACCTCACCTGCTCACAATACTCAAACATGTTGCTGTAGCTGCACTGTTGTTGCTTCTGGAAAATTCCAGGCATTTCCTTCCTGTTCCCTCACATACTCATGTAGAAGCTCCTGCTCACATAGAGCCTTGTCGGTGAGCCCTGTCGTGACGACCCCACTCCATGTTGCTCCTTTGCTCCCCCACCCTGTGTTCTTTCCTTCCCTCACTTTATTTTTCTCCAAAGCACTTACTGCTATCTGCCGTACTATATACTTGACTTATTGATTATGATTGATTATTTGAGCCTCCTTACTAGAAGGTAAGTCACACAAAGGCAGGAATTTTATTCCCTGCCGTACCTTTTGTTGCCTAAAATAGGGCTTGATATGTAATGGGGTTATATACAATTATTGAATGAAAAACTCATCAGTTATTTCTCTCTCTGGTATATAGTAAATTCTTTGAGAGCAAGAAAGATGTTTTCTTTCTTATTTTTTTGGCATATAATAAATACTCAGCAAGAAACTGAAATGATCACTTCAGTGGCAGAATGCATTGGTTTGTGTTCAGAAGGTATTGTATTGTAAAGGAGGAACAGTATTTTTACTTCTACCATTCCAGGTTCTTATCTGTGGCCCCTGTAACGAAAGGCAGATTAATAATGAAAGGCATATAAATTAATTTAATAAAAGTTTGACATGACACAGGAGTCTTCGTAAGAAGTGTTAAACCTGAGCATTAAGTTTAATGAAGAGTGAAAAGATGTGCAAAAAAATCCGATGGGGCAAAAGGGGTATGAACTAAGAATAGTAAACTGGGGGAAACTTGTCCTGTTTGTTCAGATACCTCTTGGCATTTCTCCATCTTCAGAGGTGTGGGTACTTCTGCCTTCCAGGTATGGGGGCACCTCTTCTGAGGCTCTAATAGCCTGCTTCGGGAGGAGAGCAGAGTCCTTCCTGCACATACCATTTTGCAAATTACTTCAGCTTAAAATATTGAGTATGCTAAGGCATCGTGTTTTGGGGGAGCATGTTCTGAATCCCTTAGAGTTATGGCAAAATTGTAGTGATATGGATGTCAGAAATTGTGCCTTGCATTTTGGGTGTTAATATTATTACCCTTTCTCCTGTGCACGCGTGCGCGCGCACACACACACACTATTAAGGTTTTTTTTATTAGAACTTAATTAAATTAATATACTGGGATTGATTTAGTGTTAGGCCTAGTCTTTATGATTCTCTATATTTTAAGAAAGGGAAAAAAAATCTCATCATATCTGCCTCATGTTCTCAGAGGACATCATCTGCTTCTTGCTGTCCTTGCTAGACATGCTGTATTTAATTATGATACTGTTTGCTACTTTAACTGTGGACTTCCTCCCGTAGGAATCAGAGAAGATCATCGCTGAGCTGAATGAAACCTGGGAAGAGAAGCTGCGTAAAACAGAAGCCATCAGAATGGAGAGGTTAGGAGGTTAAACTCTGGGAATATTTCTGAATTTTCTAGGGAATTTGGATTATCTTTATAGTAAGAAATGATCAAATAAAAGAACCTTCACCCTGGCTGTTGTGGCTCGGTTGGTTGGAGCATCATCCCACACACAGACCAGGACGTGTAGAGGATTTGATTCCCCCAGTCAGAGCACATACCCAGGTTAGGTTGCAGGTTCAATCTCAATCAGGGCGCGTATGGGAGGCAGACAGTCTGTGTTTCTCTCCCACGTGGATGGTTCTCTCTCTCCTTTTTTCTCCCTCCCTCCCTCCATTTCTAAAAAGCTATGAAAAACTGGGAGCTATTGAGGCATAGTTTTTAGTTTGTAGAAAGGCTGCCTTTGATAAAGGCACAGATTTAACAATGTTTTCTGATTATTGTTTTTCAAAGTTTTCTAGAACCTCTTTGGTGAGAAATGAAGTCGTTTGAGTTGCAGACTTTTAAAATCCCTGTTCTATCTCTACCCTGAATGTGAGCATAACTCAGAATAGAGTTATGCAACTTTTGCTATTGGAATAAATATTCACTTCTGAAATGTTGTTTCTCACTCTTCATAGAAATGAGGCAGAAGTGAGTTTCAATGTATTGATACAGTAAACATATCAGAACTTTCTTATTAATTATAGAGATTTTAAGGTAGAATTGTTGAACCAGTATTACGTTGGGCATGGGAACATAATTGAGGAAACTCACACTTACAGCCAATATTCCATCTATCAAAGTTACTTTCTAATTCCTTACTTAGATTTTTGAGGAAATAGTTTAGTTTTATGTAGAGCCTAAAGGAATATCCCTTCTTTTTTTGTAAATAGACATTATTATGATTTATTATCTACCTCCAAAGTCAGATGAGACAAAGTTCTTATTTAGGTAAATATACCTTCACCTAACATAGGAATATAATTTACTTTGAATGTGCTGTTTCTCTTAAAAATAATTTTTCTGATGATGGCATAAGAAGATTTTAACTTTAAATATGGGCAATTTTTTTTTTGTCAGACTGATTTGATCAAGATTTTGGTATTGGCATTCTGATGTGGTGGTTGTTTTTTCTAGAGAGGCCTTGTTGGCTGAGATGGGAGTTGCCATTCGGGAAGATGGAGGAACTCTGGGGGTTTTCTCACCTAAAAAGGTAGGAAATAATGTGAAACTCGAGCAAACAGAAACACTTTTTCTTTGTCTGGTCACTGGAGCACTTCATGTCTTTTTAGGCTGGCCCCTCGTTCCCCCTCCTTTTTTTAAACCTTGAGATTTGGCTTACTTAATTTCAGATATTTCTGATTTTATCTGACAGTACAAGGGTAGCCTATTATGTGTACTGATTACAAAGTAAAACCCAAGGCAGTAAGCCCCTAACTTTTGGTCCTTCCTGATTCAGTATGTTTAATCATCTTTGTTGTTGCCCTCTCTTAAATTCCCAGCCTAACCTCACTTACCTTGCTTTGGCTTGGCTACTCTTTCTGTGCTGATTTTCCCACAGATACCAGCAACCCTGATTTATCACTCCCTCGAAGAATTGCAGCTGCTCGGTTCTGTGTAGGACAATAACCGCCTCAGTGTGCTTCTGCAGTGTGTTATAGACAGTCACACACTGAGCAGAACAGTTCCACACTGAGCAGAACGATTCCTGTCCCCGCCCTTCTAGCCTCTGCTCCTCTCTCAGTAACACAGAAAGGCTCTGGCAGTTACCTTCCCACTCACACCATCAGAGTTAGGACTCTTTTGATTAGGTTTCTCACATAACTTTTTCATAATTTCCAGTATGTTTTTCTCAACAAAGAAGATTGATTTAAAGAAATTTTAGGTATATGTTGTAAAACTTGAACAATAGTAAAACTCTTTTATATGTTTTTATTGCCTAAGGTCAATGATTTTCACAGTTTAAAGGCTTTTCCTTCAGGATGACATTATTTATTCAGATATATTATTTAAGGTTGTAGAGATTGTAGCAGCTGTGGGTTATTACGCTTTTGCATGTATCTGAATATATACACACACAATCACATATTTTAAGGTATTTTATAACATCTTTCGGTGTGAAGAACTGTGGGGAAAGTTTTTATATAACATCTTGTAAAAATATGGTGTTTAACACCAATCATAAATAACTTAAGTTTTGTACCCTAGCGAGTATGGATGGCTTGGAGGTTGCGTGCTGGCCTGCAAATCAGAGGGTTGCTGGTTTGATTCCCAGTCAGGGCACATGCTTGGGTTGCGGGGCGTGCGAGAGGCAACCACACACTGATGTTTCTCTCCCTCTCTTTCTCGCTCCCTTCCCCTCTCTAAAAAATTAAAATTAAAATTAAAAAATATATAACAAGTTCTGTGATGTAAACAGCATAGAATTCCAAACTAGCAGCTCTGTTTTGAAACCTTTTTCTTTCATTTTACCCTTCCTGCTTTAACTTTCTAGACTTCCTGAAGAAGCTGACCGTACCCAAATTCAGTTTAGAACCTGTTTTTGATATGTTAACTCGGCTGGGTAATCATTGCCCATGCGTGCATATACAGATGAACACATTGTACACCTCTAAAAAATCACATTCAACCTAAATAAATCCAGTTTTAATTGTCAGTCACACCTCAGTGCGATTGAAAACTGGGGGGAAGTTCTTTTAAGGCAAGAAAAGAAAAAAATAGAACCTGTTTCAGAGATTCCTTTTTTTCTTAGACCAGCTGCCCAAAGAGGCCTTTGACTTTCTCAAATCAGCAAAGCTCTCGAACTGCAGAGGCAGATGCTAGTTGAGAAGATGGAGAGGTTTTTCTCATTTCATTTTAAAGTCTTTGGTGGCCCCTTTTCTTGACCCTCTCATCTGACTGTTGCATTTTTTTCACATTTGGTGACATCATCTTGAATAGATTTTGACCCCAACACCATGTGTCTTATTTTTGGATTCCAGTGGGTTATTTTCACCAAAGAAGGTTGGTTATTTTTAAGAGATTTTAGAAATAATAGACTTAAATGAAGAGGGTTTTTACAAGATATGTGTGTTAACTGTCAGTAATTCTCTTCTTTAAGGTAAAGACTAATAGACTAAAGACAATAACTGGGACCACGGAAGAACGGATAAAATTACAGAGGGAAGTGATGGGTGTGTGGGGACATTTTTATAAAGTCACTGAAAATTTAACTATTTATTGGAATTGTAGGTGAGGAAAAAGAATCTCCCCCACCCTACCGAGTTCTTGGCTGAGAGCTCTGTAGTAAAAGACAGAGTAACAGGAGAAAAACAAAGAGAAGTTTATTAACATGTCTGCCTTGTGTGTACATGGGAAATAACTTCCTGATGTGGTTTAGAATTCAGGCTTAGATATTACCTTTTAAAAAAAAAGTTTAAATTGATTTTAGGGAGAGAGAGAATCAATTTGTTGTTCCATTCAGTAGGAAAAGAGGGGTAGAAAGATGGTTTCTAAGGGGGAGGAAGCGGTTTTCAAGGAGACGGACGGGCCCTTAGGAGAGGAGAGAAGAGGGAATGATAGTCAGTGGCAGCGTCGGTCTGGGTGTGGGTCAGCTTCTGGCCTCCTCTCCAGTGACGAGAGTCTACCTGTCCCGGGTCATGAAGCTCCTGGGAGGGACGGGTGGCCCCTGAGCCGCTCTTGGAGGACCTGTGTCCGTGCAGGTGAGGGGGTTCGGAGAAAGCCTCCCGCCACACTGGCTGTTTAAGTGCCTGCAGCTCCAAATAATATGTCAAAGTGGCTTATTTTGGAGGTGGCGTATTTTGCTATCCTTGAAGATTTTTGTCCAAGTGTTTATAAAAATGATGATTACCCATCCAGGGAATCAGCCTGTACTACTAATTTATCTTTGTGTTCTGAATGTTCTGACTTTATCAAGAACTGAATCTTGTTCTTTACTTCAGAACTCATATTTTTAGATAAACTGTATTAGTGGAGTTGGGAAGGCCTGAACAGAGTAGTTTCTGTTTATTACGGCACTGCATCTGGGAAGGAAGGCAGTCTCTTTTCTAGCCTGCGGTGGTAATCCGGGAAGCCCTCAGCCTGCTGTTGCCACAGCTCTCTCAGGGCACTTGCTTGGACTGATTATCTAACCTTTTTCAGACCCCACATCTTGTTAACCTCAATGAGGACCCGCTGATGTCAGAATGCCTGCTTTATTACATCAAAGATGGAATTACAAGGTATGTGTGTATCTTTTGGTGCTTAGTGCTTTCTTTTAGGTGATTAAATAAAGGGAAGTCAGTTGTTGAAAAAATTTGTCATTGTGATTTGCTCTTTTTCCCATCTGAAATAGTTATAAACTATCCTCTCTTTCCAAATTATGTGTTTTAACCAGCTGAACCAATGAACATGTAGTTTTTCTCTAAAGGACCCTAAGTAAAAATTTTTTCCTTCTTACATCTGAACATTAGAGAAATTAGTTCACTTGTGTCTTTTTATAATGCCGTGTGAATTACATTGGTGTATTATTGTTCCTTGGTTTCTTATTCTGAGGTAGGGAAGTTGACTGTGTATAAAAATAGAATTTACAGTTGAAAGACTCTCATTAAAAAAAAAAGGTGATACCTTTTTTGTACATACCAAAGAATATTCTTTGGGAGAAAGAGATTCATTGTAGTGCTCTTTGTGTCTGAATTTCCCTGGGAAACACTCTCCCTGTGTTCAGGGTTGGCCAAGCAGATGCTGAGCGGCGCCAGGACATCGTGCTGAGTGGGGCTCACATTAAAGAAGAGCATTGTATCTTCCGGAGTGAGAGAAACAACAGTGGGGATGGTGAGTTCTTGGCTTAGTTTTTCCAACAACTTTTTACTCTATATTATGAGAAATACACAAGACTTGGTATTCCCTGTCTCTTGCAGTGATACTTTCTTGTACAATCTAATATTTGGAAATGGAGAAACCTGGGTTGCTTATAAATGCAGGGACAGACAGAGCTACTTTACATGAAAATAACCTGAACAAAAGAAGCCCTTTGTTACTGCCAAGAACTAAGCAGGACATAGGCAATTAGGCTTGGTCTTGAATGTTAATGATTTGATAGACAAGTAAGAAGGGAATGCATATCCTGGGTGGTGGGAGATTTGAAGGCCCTCTAACCTTAACCCAGTAGAGTTTATTTTTATCTAAAAAATGAAGAAAAAGTCACTCTTGTATTTTGTCCAGGTTATTAACAAAACAACAATCTAATAGTATTTTATGTTATATAATTCATTCCTTCCTTGATTACAATATTAGCTTTTGCTTTTAAGTTTCTAGTTATGACCTATATCTCATACTTAAGTTTTCTGATGGTTTTCAGTTTTATAGACTGAACTATCTGGTATCACCAAAACTGAGATTTCGTATCTTCTTCTGAGGTTTGTCAAATTCATTTAAATGTTTTATCTTAACCACAGCTCTAGTTATGGATCCTAAAGTAAACTGTTACACTGACGTTCAGTCGCTAGGTTGGTTACAGGGATCTACCGTGAATCTTCATTGTCATCTGCTTTCTGTTATTGTGTCCCAGGGGTTTGTTATGCTGACATTACTTTGCGTTCCTCTTAGTTATCGTGACTCTAGAGCCCTGCGAACGCTCAGAAACCTACGTAAATGGCAAGAGGGTGGCCCAGCCTGTGCAGCTGCGCTCAGGTGAGACTGGGACAGGTTTGAGGTCTTCAGCAAAAATCATACAGCTTGTGTGAGCAACTCTATAACTTTTGAATCTTTGTTTAAAGGCTAAAGTGATGCATTAGGATTCATGTTCTTGTATAATTCCAAAAGCTGTCTTTTTGCATTAGAAAGAGTGAGGTCATTAACCTAGATACTGTACATATTAAAAATGTTTTCTTAACCCTGTGTCTCTTGTGCTAGGAAACCGTATTATCATGGGTAAAAACCACGTGTTTCGTTTTAATCACCCGGAGCAAGCACGGGCTGAGCGGGAGAAGACGCCTTCTGCCGAGACTCCCTCTGAACCTGTGGACTGGACATTCGCCCAGAGAGAGCTTCTGGAAAAACAGGGAATTGATATGAAACAGGAGATGGAGAAACGGTAATACACAAATGTGATATGGCCCACATGACTGTCACTTCTTGTAAACCTATATGTAGTAGCATTTATGAAACAGCTTGGAGATTTCACCATGTCTTCTTTCTCTTGTAGGTTACAGGAAATGGAGATCCTGTACAAAAAGGAGAAGGAAGAAGCAGATCTTCTCCTGGAGCAGCAGAGACTGGTAGGAATCCACCCTAAATTATCTATTAGGAAAAGGGCAGCTTGTTCTCACACCTTCCGTCCCCACAGATGAGCACACGACCACATGGCCTGTCCATCTCTCACGATACTACACTCTATTCTCTCATTTTCTTAATGGAGAACAAACTTACAGCTCCTGGTAGTAGCCTTAGCCTGAAAAACTGTCCATAAAGGTACTATTCTGTGCCTTTTATGTCTTAAAGTCAAATCTTCTGGCAAAACCAAGTGCTGTAGGTGGGAGCTTTTCTGGTAGCCTTTGCCTCTTGATAGTGGTTTTAAGTGTGCATCAGTGGTGGTTCTTTTAATAATATATTGAAACTGCATATTGAACTTAGTGGGTGTTTGCCTTGGTTTTGTTTCTGATCACCTGATAGTACTAATTCTCTGCTCTTGGGCTGACCTGGGGGTTGTTCTCGTGCTGGGCAGACATTTTTCTTTTTCTTCTTTTTTTTTGGTTTTGTTTTGTTTTTAAGTTAAACTATCTAAAAGTGTTGCTGCACAGTTGCATGTGTTAATCCTTTTCTGTTCCCCTGCATGGAGTCTGCATCCTCCGTAAGGGTCCCGTGGCATTTGGGATGACAGTGGAAGCAGGGGCTGTACAGCCAACTCAGATAAGAGAGGGAAGCCTGGTTTTTCTGGGTTCAGAAAGGGTTTGGGTGAGCAGCTGAAAGTCGGTCTAAGGTTGCGTCTTATAAAGCTAACAACTTTAACATTTTATGTTGTTGATTTTCCAAGTTTTGTAGAAAATGAGTCTCATGAATAAATAAGTTGATCCATTAGGTAGATTTTCCTTTTTAAAGCCATCCAGTTTTGGTTAACAAAGCCCTGATCATAAGAAGCTTCTTGGCATCCATTTGATACGTAAGGAAAAGGTAAAGCAAACCTGTAGATACTATGGGTGCAATTCAGGAATTTTTCAATTTTTAAGATTTATGGGCTTCTTTTAAGATTAGCATGTATCAGGAAGAAAGCTGGAATACTGGTTTCTTCCCTTAGCATAAAATACAGTATGTGAAACACTGCATGTAAACTACAGCTTTATAGCCGTGCTCTGCTTTGGAGAAGAGAGGCTATTGCTGTGTGGGCTTAAGCAGAAGCAGCCTTTTCTAGGGCAACTCAGTTCTCAGGCTTGGCAGTAGGTTAACCAGTTCGCTTGTTATCTTGGAAATTATAATAAAGCCCCTCAGAAGAATGGATTGTAAGAATAAATCAAGTGTTTGGAGCAAGATAATAGCAATGCTATATGAGGCCTAGCTGGCATTTCGTTTTTAATAAAAAGAGAAAGATTTAGCTACAGTGTGATTATGGGCTTAAAAGTTTTATGACACACAAAGAAACCTTTTATCTTAATAATGTAGTATAATCTAATAACATGCCTCCAATGGCCTGTGAGAGATCAAACGAAGACAGGTATAATTAAGCTGTATTTATGATTAACAGTAATGTCTTGTAATTGTATAGTGCTTTATAATTTACAAAGAGCTTTAGCATCCATCATTTTTTATTCCCGAAACAACTCTTTTTAGCAGATATGTATATAAATAAAATGAGTAATGCTTTTAATTTAAATTTTATCTTTTTCCATCACCATATACTCCTCTGTATCCTCTTCCACCTTCATCCACCCTCACCCCCCATCCCACTAGAATGAGTAGTATTACCTGTAGTTTATATTCCCTCCAGTTGAGGAAACCAAGGCTAAACATTGCTGTCTTGCCTACTCTTGAATATTTATTAAGTCATGGGTCTGCAGCTTAAACTTGAGTCTTCTGACTTGCTTCACTGTTCTGTTCAGTAGAGCAGTGCTTATCAGCCACCTGGGAGTCTTATTAAAATGCAGATGCTGATTCAGCAGGTCTGGGGTGGGACCTGATTCTATACTTCTAACCAGCTCCTTGGGGATGCCCATGCTGCTGGTCCTGGGACCAACTGCTGAAAAACTTGGTGGTAAAGAGTACTTACTGATGGCTGATGTTCTCCGTAACCAAGAATTGGGGGTTAGTCTGGGCTCTGAACTAAGATGATGACCACTCACAAAGAGAAAGTAAATGTCTCTGAGACATTCTAGTTTCCAGGGGGCATAGTCTGTAAGTAATCAGGTTCTGGTTGTCATTTGCTCTCTGTGTCTCAAAGCAAGCTAGGATTTTAAGAGCAGATCCTGCCACAACTCCAACTCTGCATTCCATTTGAATTTCTTGTCCTCAAGAGGAATTGATTTCTAATGATTTTGCCTGGAGTATCTAGCTGTAACAATATTGAATAGGAAATGCATTTTTATGATCTTATATTGGTCAACCAACAAATATATTTGAGATGTGCCCTATGAATAAATATTGAGAGTATACAAAAATTATTATTCAGTAAATATTTTAAAATAATTATTATATGTAATCATTTTTGCATAAGGACAGCATTAAAAAACAGAGTTTTCTGTTTTGATAGTTCCCCGTATGCATCACACTTGTTACATTCTCTTGTAGTTAGTGCCCTATTACGCACCTGGTCCTTTCTGAGCTTGCTTTTTTGCACATGTGTTTTGGATGTCTTCTCTCTTCTATTTGTATAAGCTTCATGCAGAGTCTCTTCAAAGGCCTACTTTCATTTGATATTTAAGGAAGGCAGAAGGATCTTTTAGTGAACTGGCCAGGCATGAGGAGTTTTTTTAACCCTTTAATGAATTCTAAATATCTTAATTTTTTTGACATAGGATAGAATTTACATATTGGCACAGAAGCTTTGCATACAGCCCTGGCTGGTGTGGCTCAGGGGATTGAGCACTGGCCTGCAAACCGGAAGGTCACCGGTTTGATTCCCACTCAGGGCACATGCCTGGGTTGTGGTCTAGGTGCCCAGTTGGGGGCATGCAAAAGGCAACCAGTAGATGTATCTCTCATGCATGCATTGAATCTCTCATTCATGCATTGATATTTCTCTCCCACTCTTTTTCCCTCCCTTCCCTTCTCTCTAAAAACAAACAGACTGCATACAGACTTTCTACTATGATGATCATTGGGCTATGTTTGAACTATATATAGAAAACATAGTCTATAGAGTCAAAATGATTATTTTAGAAAGAGAGGAAATTATGGCCACTCGATTTAATATGAGTTCTTTGGATTTATGTAGACCTTCTTCATTTATTTATGTTTTATTTTGGAGCTTAAGGACTTTTACCTCAATTATGATATTAAAACAATGATTAGAATATTTGTTATATCCTAAATTAGATAGTGTTCACTTTATCTTAAGCAATTTTAAAAGAAAAAGGAGCCCAGAAAAGGAATTTTAGTTGCCACTTATGTAGGAAGAATCAGAGAGAGTTTGTGTTTTGTGAAACTCAGTTTCTGCATATTCGAGGAAACCTTTTTTAGAAGTCAGGTATACTTTTTTCCTCTAACATTAGTAATCATCTTTTTATCACTTAAAATTAGCCATTCTGATTTTTTAAGCTAAAAATAAAAAGGAAAAAAAGTAGTTTAGAATCTATAAAATTTAGCTTTATCTACTTTGTATTGCCAAATTTTCAAATAGGTGGGGGTTATAAATTGATTTAGTATCCATTTATAGACCAATAGAAATAAATACAAATCAGTAGCAACAACTCAAAATTCAAGGGCCAAATTGTTATCATTGTTTAAGGTTATTTTTTTGTTGTTCCCTAGAAATTAACTGTACATGGGGACTCTCTGGTATGGAAAGCAAGATACTGTTTATCAGTTTGGATTTTAAAAAACTTTACTAGAGATAATTTTGGTGATTACAGCCAAGTAAAAGAGATTGTTAAGTAAGAAAATGTTCATTTACTAGGCTAGCTTGAACTTTCTAGTGAGTAATATCCTATCTCGGGAACTTTTATTTTCTGAATAGAAGTTCTTTCTTAAGCTTGTTCATCCTAGGGAATTGTAAATGCAACTTTGCTTTCATTTAGATCCATGTGTCAAGATTTGCTTGTGTTAGTTAAGAACAATTGGTTATTATCAAGTAGGTTATTATCCAAAATCAGGCTGCAGCTTTAGGCCTAAGTAAACTGTTTGGAAAAAGAAGTAATGGTGCAAAGATAGCTAGAAAGAAGGTTAGGAAGAACATTTGAAAATGGATTCACTTCACATAAACAGTAAAGTCCTCGTGTGTTATAGGCTCTCAAATAGCTGGAAATGCCATGGGTTTTTATAGAAAGTATCTCTAAGTTGTATTTATTAAAGTATTACTTGGGGAATATGAAATGGTGTTTAATGACAGTACGTTTGTCTGGCTTAATTTTTGTTCTGAAAGTATGTTTCTTAAATTTGTAGAAGTGAGGTATTTATTGACTTAAGTGTGAAAACATAGTAGACCCACTTTAAGGATCCTTTTGTGCTTTCTTGTTCTCTGGATAACGCTTCTAATTATATACATGAAATGGATCAATGTAACACGACACAGTAAAATAGCAAATCCAATATATACTTATAGAAAGACTAGTTTTAAAACCATCCTTTCTTCTAGAAAAACAATTTGGTTATGAGAACCTCACATGGTCTGCTAATAGATTCTTAGCATTTTTAACATCATCCCTGTTTGCTTCTTTCTCTACTTTCTCATCTCCTAACTTTTTTCTAGGGCTGCTCTTTTTAGTAAAGCTAAACAAAACGTGGCATCCTACAGCCTTACTAACCTTTGTTAATCCGCCTGCTCGTCACATCTTGTATGGCATCTGTGCTCACTCATGGGGAAAAAAGTTTCTGGAAGAAGCGACAGCAATAACCAAGGCAAATGTGGGGAACCGGCTGCATGAGTGTTAGCATGGATGGGGCATAGGTTTTACTTCATTCTTTTGCAGTAGTGAAGATGTTATTTTATGCTGTTTTGTTGATAACTTCATATGACCTTGGAGTGAGACTCACTCATGGTGTCAGTCTTCTCTGAGAACTTTGCCTGCAGATTTCATCACCTGTGCTAGAAAGTGACAATTGGGATTAGTCTTACTAAACAAACAAACTAATCTTTATAATAATAATCTGTATATTCATGTGTGTTAATAGACTTGCACATCATTTAGGGTTTTTGTTTTTTTGTTTTATAGGGGTTTGTTTTGTTTTTAAATTTGGTTAAGGCTTTTTTGCTTGCTTTTCTTCGACTTGATTTTCGTTTTTTACATTTTAATTTTGGTTATTTTGGGGCCATTTTTTGATTTTGTTTTTCCAAAGGACGCGGATTCTGATAGCGGGGATGATTCTGACAAGAGGTCCTGTGAAGAGAGCTGGAAACTGATTACTTCTCTGAGAGAAAAGCTGCCTCCCAGCAAGTTGCAAACCATTGTTAAAAAATGTGGCCTCCCCAGCAGTGGGAAGAAACGAGAACCTATTAAAATGTACCAAATACCCCAAAGAAGGCGCCTGAGTAAAGATTCCAAGTGGGTCACCATCTCAGATCTTAAGATTCAGGCTGTAAAAGAGATTTGCTATGAGGTTGCTCTCAACGATTTCAGGCACAGTCGGCAGGAGATTGAGGCCTTGGCCATTGTTAAGATGAAAGAGCTTTGTGCCATGTATGGGAAGAAAGATCCCAATGAGCGGGACTCCTGGAGGGCAGTGGCCAGGGATGTCTGGGACACCGTCGGTGTAGGGGATGAGAAGATTGAAGACGTGCTGGCTGGCGGTAAAGGTGGAACCGATGTAGATGACCTCAAGGTTCATATAGACAAGCTGGAAGACATTTTGCAAGAAGTCAAAAAGCAAAATAACATGAAAGACGAGGAGATAAAAGTTTTAAGAAATAAAATGCTCAAAATGGAAAAAGTCTTGCCACTGATTGGATCTCAGGAACAGAAAACCCAAGGAAACCACAAAGCAAGAGAACCTGTTGGTGCTTGTGTCGGTAGCGGTTCTGAGAATGATGTAAGTAAAGGAGATGATGGAGACCTGGGGAAAGAAGAACGTGTTTCCCAGCTGATGAATGGGGATCCAGCTTTCAGACGTGGACGTCTGCGTTGGATGAGACAAGAGCAAATCCGGTTTAAGAACCTGCAACAGCAGGAGATAGCGAAGCAGCTTCGTCGGCAGAACGTACCTCATAGGTTCATCCCTCCTGAGAATCGGAAACCACGGTTCCCCTTCAAGAGCAACCCTAAACACAGAAACTCCTGGAGTCCTGGGACACATATCATCATCACAGAGGACGAGGTTATAGAGCTTAGAATTCCGAAAGCTGAAGAAGGGAAGAAAGGAAATGAGGAGAGCCAAGAAAAGGGCAGTAGACCAGCTTCTAAGGATCCCCAGTTACTGTGGGGCACTCAGGGCACACAAAGTCAGGATCACATCCAAGTTAGCAAGCAGCATATTAGTAATCAACAACAGCCACCTCAGTTACGCTGGAGAAGCAATTCTCTCAATAATGGCCAACCAAAAAGTATGCGCTGCCAGGCATCCACCTCCTCAGAGTCGTTAAACTCGCACACTGGTCACCCTACTGCCGATCTGCAGACTTTCCAGGCGAAGCGTCACATTCATCAACACCGTCAGTCTTACTGTAATTATAACACTGGAGGTCAGTTAGAGGGCAGTACTGCGTCCAGTTCTTATCAGAGGCAGACTGACAAATCCAACCACTGTAGCCAGTTCGTAACACCTCCACGGATGAGGCGACAGTTCTCGGCGCCCAATCTCAAAGCTGGTCGAGAAACCACAGTATGAAACTTACTGGACAAACTTGAAATACTGGTGGAGGAAACAGGTGATGGTAGCTTGATTTGAGTTGGTTCTAGCCTTGGCCTTGAGTCCCTACTATTTACATTATTTGAATGTCATGTTCCTATGGATATTAACTAATGTTAATATTTTTAAAATATAAAACACTGGTAAATGTGTCAACACCTCCCTTTTGTTTGTATACCATTATGTATATCATAACGGACAGTTTCTGAAATTTTGGACAAAACACTGCAGCCTCCCTTTTTTTCCCCCTGAGATTTTATTCCTTTCTTGGTGCCTAGATAATGTACTTACATGGACTGGTCTTATTTCAGTGTAAGTTTAATATGTTTTTATAATGCCTATAAATTGATCTGATAACCAGAAAGGCCGGCCTTTTGGTTTATGCGGACATTCAAATGGGGAATTTGATATGTAGTATTAAATGTCTATTATTTCCCCATAAATGTTAGATGTGAGTGTAAAAATAATAACACAACAGACACTATGTGGACACAGCTTTGGATTTCACATCCATGTGTGTGTTTTTAAAAAATATAATTGGACTTTGAAAAATATATAATTTGACTTTTCATAAGCCAAAATTAAATGTCTTTGGACATATTTCATAGTACACAGCTTTGGATCTTCCACAGAACTTTTGTATCTTAGAGAGTTCTAAGAATTGCATCTTAGAACTGATTCAGTAGGGTTTTTCTTTTGACTATATAATTTGTCAAAACACTGAAATCTTAAAATTGGCACCATATCTGCATTTTCGTTTGTGGTTTGCATTTTGAAATTTAATGTTTAATTTAATAGTTCATACACACATTGAACTATTCACCAAAATCATGCCAACAGAATTACCAGCAAAATACTTGCATTCTCTGAGCAGTATGTATAAGTCTATAGGGAGGTTATTTGGTGGAGAGAGGAAAGAGATGGGACATGGGGAGAAGGCTACAACATATGACTGTGTGCTGTGTATTTTCAGTAGATGATGAAATAATGACATAGGTTAACTTTGGTTGGATTTAGAATAAAGAAGATGCTGTATAATGAACTATTCTTTGGTTATCAGTAATAATGCTCACAGACATTCAAGCAAGCAAAGAGAAGTCCTGATGATGAACATTTATTGTATCGATACCTCATTTTTACTGTTTTGTGGTCTCAGTTTGCCTCACTGGATAATACACTAAAAATATGGATTTTAATGGGAAGAAAAGAATAGTTTTCTACTTCGCTTGAATGTGTCAGAACCTTTCTTAAGAGGCGGTATGAAGAGCCAGCAACATCTGCAATTGTCTGACTTCACATTGTTGAAGATTCCCAAGTCACACTAAGTCATCAGTCAAACACTGTCTTCCAGGTGGTGTGAAAAATTGCAGCTAAGATAGCAATTAGCATTCAAGGAAGCCTTAAAGATTGTGATTATGTAGTTTTTTTCCTTTTCCTTTGCGTATGGGCACTATGCTTTATTAGAACATATTTTTAATCATAGTATTTTTTCTTTGCTTCTAAGAAAATGCTTTCTTAATGCAGAGAGTTGCTTCCAATTAACATTGGGGGGATAGTTTTGCTTTTGTAGCTAGAAGAGTCCTAGTCTTTAACTGAGGTGTTATGGCAGATTAGTAGGCATGGGCGAGTGATGTGTGTGATGGCTGACTAATTGAGATGATGATCTCATGTACTTCGGTTTCAATGTACTCAGTAGGTTCCTTCACATCAGTCACTTCATAGCATCCAGTGGAAACCCCAGTTTTGTCCTTCTTTATTCTTAAACATAGATACATTCACTAGTCCTTTCTTGCAAAAAAAAATCTTTTTCTAGTATTAGTAATAATAATTACTCAGCTTTTACCTTTGGAGCAAAACTGGGTTCTTATTTCCCTAATTCAAGATAACCTAAAGATACTTTTGTATATTCATTTTTGTGATGGCCTTTTCATCTCATTATGGGCAGATGCCTCCCTTTCCTGCCAAACAATGGGAGTGTGTTTCTGCTGGCGATCAAGTGACACTGGAGAATGAAAAGTAACACAGTATTTTCATTTGCAGTTGTGGGTTGTGATAAGCACTTCACCCAAACTGATACTCTAAAGATTTAGGTTTGTGTTTGGGTTTCATCTGCTGGTCAAGGCGCCCTCATCTTGCTGCAATATTTAGGTATCAAAAGGAGCCCTTAATTTCAGATGACCAGGAAGAAATGAACCACGGTATGATTGGTTGCCACATATGTCCCTGAATTCATGCATTTGAGGGCATGTGGTCGTGTTTTTAAAAGTACTTCATTGACTCTTTTTACTAAGTAACTGGTGCCATGCTTTTGTGAACTATTGGTATATCCTATATTGCCATTCATTTTTTAATTTGACAGTATTTCTCCCTAAGCTTAAATATAAGACCAAAGAGAAATGGTCATTATTAACCCGTCATTATATTATTGAAGTATTCCTAGCTATTATCATAACAAAATGGAAAAAAATGTTTTTGTTATATCGAAATTATATAATCTGACAGTAATGGAAGTATAGAAGAGTCCTAATTAATTGGTATAATTTCACAAACCAGAATGGTATTTCTTGGGGAGTCAAAGACATTCTGCTTATCTACTAAGTCTAAACCAAAGGGCTTTTCCTTATATATTTCCTTCTAATTCTTTGTAGTGCTTGGTATTGTTTCTTTCACTAGAAATGCAGTGTTTGTTCCACTGAAGTGACTTGAAGTGACCTCTTATGCTATAGGTGCAGGTCAATGCTGAAACAAAACAAAACAGAGTTTGCCACACCAGTGTCTGTATTAAACACTATCAGACTACAGGAAGTTGTGTAGATTTCCTCCAGTCAGCTGCTGTGCCCCTGTGCCTTACTGGTGCTTTGTAGACTTGCCTTAATGATCTGTACAAAAGACTGGGAGGAGGGGAAGCTGCCATGTCCTGGTGTACCTTAATGAAGATGCTTTCAGAGGCACAACGCAGAGAAAGCATTTGTTCTGGACTGTTAGAGCCACGTTCTGCATTATGAGCAGCTTTTACAACTCTCCAGTTTATGTCACTCTTCCGAGATTTTATAATCTGCTCTAGATACGTAGTTTGAACCACTCTAGGTTGTGAAATGTATTGGTTTCCTCCCATCATTACTGTAAAATCTTATTAATGAACAGTGGATTTGTCCTTCAGTTTCTTAAAAAAAATGGTTGAAGATTGTTTCTGAGTGTAAGATCTTCCTTATCAGAAAAGGAGAGTTTGTAATGTTAAAAAAATAAAGTCCTCATTCAATAAAAGTTGAATTCATCTTTTAAGAGTGTGATTTCTCTGATGTGGGGGAAGGGAAAAATGAAACAGGGTGATGCTGATAGGCCTGATCTTGACTTTGATTTGTTGCTTTTGCTTTGGATGGCGATTCCAAACCAAAAAATTTTTTGTTTAATTTCGACATGATCTTGATTTGCTTAAGTTTTTGCTTTTATTACCCTCGTCTGTTTATTAGAATTTTATCTTAAAGGGGATCTATAACCTCTACTTTATGCTACATTTTACTTAAAAACTCTTCTAGTATAAGATGAATGAGGTGATATCAAATTATCACTTTCTGATTTATTTGAGTTTGCTTTAAACTCTGTTTTCAGTTTTTAAAAATTAATCTTGCTTCGAAGCTTTTAAAAATGAAAAAGTAAAATTCCCTTCCTTAGGATAGGAACTAAATTTTTAAAAAGCTTTGAGTAACTGTTTAGCTTCTCTGTTTTTTTCTTGAACCACTCCCTTTCTCTACCCAGAGTATTGGTGCTTTGCTGGAGGTAAAACAGGACAGAACTGAAGATTTTTCTAGAGTGGACCATCAGTCTTACTGAACATTTGCACATGACATTTTTTATATTGAAAAACACAGCCATACACTGTGAAGTAGAATATAACCCTACATGAGGTTTTTTTTCCCCTCATGAGTTTTTAGGAAAAAAATGAGATTTGGTACTTGAGAGAAATGTTATGCTTGAATTCATTTGCTACAGGCCTCACATTCTTTCCCTTCAGGTACTTTGTGTTTTTCTGCTATTGGGGAAGCTGATGTAAAAGTTGCCAAGACCTGACCACTGCTAGGGCAACGCAGAGGACTCCAGTGTACGTGCAGTGACAGTGGTGTGCACAGGGTGGGATCGGGGAGAGTGGGAAACGGTTTTGAAGGACCAAGCTCTAAGCCAAGAGCAGAGTCCCAAACGACAACTGGGAATTTATCCAAGTGAAGAATGGCAGGAGTGGGAGGAAGATGTCACGCCCAGGGAACTGGGAGTAACTCGGGGTGGTCAGAACAAGCTGTGTTAAGGGTGGTAAGAGACGAGGGCAGTTGGGTGGATAAGGACCAGATCCTGGCATGCTAAGGAGTTGGGATTTTATCTTAAACATTTATTTATATTAAATGTATTGTTGGGAAGCTGTCAAATGATTGTATACAGGGAGGTTGCATTATTGAATTCACTATTTAGAAATGACAAAAATTTGGGTTGAAGGATGAGTTGGAAGGAGGCAAGGTCAAAGCCAACTGCTCCAGTTGGGAAGTTGCAGTATGAACTACATGAGAAACTGTGCTGTCCAAACGAAAACAGGAAGAAAGGAGAGACTCTGATGGAGTATTTGCAGGTAGAATCAACAGATTCGCTTGTGGTTGCGGTCAATCCTGTGCATACAGGCCAGGAGGTGATGAAAGCCCTTGCCTGGATTGTGGTTGGAAAGTAAAGTAGATGAGACCAAGACAGGACTAAGAGATGGGGAGAAAACAGAAGCTGCTCAGTCTTAAGAAGAGGTGTTGTGGGACCTCCAGAAGGACAGACCCGAGAGTGTGTCTGCACGGCTGCTGGTAGTGTGCAAGACAAGGTGTGGGTCACTGATGTCTCCTGACTGTTGCTTGCTAATCTGCCGTTAAAAGAGGAAGGCAATATTAGCAAAAAGGAGCCAAGCCTCGAATATAAAAAACCGCCTAACCACATAACCCAGAAAGGTGAGGTTGATTTTACCTTAAATACCACGTCCTTCAGAAATGCCCCGTTTAATTGTGGCCCCATCATCTCTCACTTAGCATATTTTAGTGGCTGCCTCACTTGTCTCTTTGCTTCCATTCTTCACCTATATCCTCCATTATCCATATCAATCAGCATCATCTTTTAAAAACATCGGACCATATCAATGCCCCCAGTGGCTTCCCATTGCACTTTAAAATCTCAGCTTCTTATTTTGTTTTAATTGAATTGCTTGGGATAACACTAGTTAATAACATAGATTTCAGATATACAACTTTCTAGTATGACATCTGTATATTCTATTGCATGTTCACCACTTGAAGCCTTGTCTCCTTTTATCAGCATACATTTGATCCCCTTGACCATTTTCCCCCTTGCTCTCTGGTTATCAGGAATCTGTTGCCTGTATCTGTAAAATCTAAACTTACTGTAGCCTATAAAGCTTTCCAGGTTTTGGCTTCTTGCCTGCCTCTCCGACTTCATCACTTAACATTCTCACGCTGTGAGCACTTGGACTTTTGTTCTTTCAACATGCCAACTTTGTTCTCACCTCAAGGCTTTTGCACTTCCTCAAGACTGGAATCCTTCCTTATCATTCTTAACTTTTCCAGGTCTACGCTCATGTGCCCCTTGTCCCGTCCCAGGCCAGCTCTCACTGTTTTCATCATGATAACGTGTAGTAGTCTGTAGACCTGTTTGGTTCTTCTGTGAGAGTGTGAACTTACCTAAAATACTGTCTTGTTTGCTTCAGGATTCATCTGTACACATTGCCCAGAAGGGTGGCTTTCAAACTGTAGTTTGCATCAAAATTCCCTAGGGGATTAAGAGAATACAAATTGCTGGGCCCACCGCCAAAATTTCTGGTCCGGGAAGTGTGGGATGGGGCCTGATCACACTTACACATTTCTGTTCCCAGGTGACTCGGATTCTGCTGTATCAGCAACTGCATTTGAGAACCATTGGTCTACAACAGGATTCTGCAAGCTTTTTGTACAGGGCCAGATAGAAAATAGTTTAGGCTTTGTGGGCCCTTTTGTTGCACCTACGCAACTCTGCCATTATAGCAGAAAAGCAGCTGTTGTCAGCATGCAAAAGAACAGACACAGCTGTGTTCCAGTAGTTAAAACTGTTTAGGAAAACAGGCAGAGAACTGGATTTGGACCTGGCTGTAGTTTGCTGGCCCTCGATGTAGAAAGTAGTCACTTTAGAGAATTATTCCCTGGAACATCAGTACATGACTGTGTATCTGAGCTGGAAGACAGCTAGCTGTGTGCCAGATGCTGGTGATTCAGTGGTGAGTGACAGGTCCCTGGCCTTGTGAAAATCGGAGAATTGTGGAGGAGACGGCTATTAGACAGTCACACCAGTAGTTACGCACTTGTGCCAGATGGTGGGGACCGAAAATGCAGGTGCTCTGCAGGTTTACAGCCAGGCGCCTCGGGGAACGTCCGGTGGCCTTTCCTTGCTCTCAGCTAATAATCTTTTTTGTTTCACTGGGAGAAAGAAGCAATCAGAAGAAAACTTCCTTTTCTTCCCACTTCTCGTTCTTCCATCCCCCACACCCACACTTGGCCTTGCTTCTCTCTTACCCGGCCCTGTTTCTGCATCCCATCTGTGCCCCTTCTCAGGGACTTGCTGTACATTTACCCCCTCTCTCTTACAACCTCAGTTTCTCTCCTGGATTTTTCCTGTTAGCATGCAAACGTGGTTTCATTTCACAAGTCCCCCCAAAATCCCTGTTCCCTGTGAGCTGTCATTTTGTTCCTTAGTTTCTTCCTATAGGAATTCTCGAGTTTTCTGTACTACTTCCCACCTGTCCAAGTCCATTGTTTCTTTTTATTGTATCCTCTCCCCATTCTTGCTTGAACTCACTTTAGACTCTTATTCCCACCGTACCACTGAAGCCACTCTTACCAGGGTCCAAAGATATTCGCAGTGACAATTTCCGGGGTATTTTCGCAGTCCTCCTCTTGCTAAGGTCTGGCATTTGACACAGTTGCCTGCCTATTCTTTACCTCTTGGGACACTGCTCACTTGGCTTCTCACTTTCCTCTGGCCCCACTGACTGCTCCTTGTGGGGCCGCACTGCCGTCTCTGTGGCCACAGACATCGGCTGTTTCTGTATTCGTCCATTCTTCCACCCATTTCTGTGGCTTTTCTGTCCCTGTTCACACAGATAAGGATGAAGCTAAAACTCATGTGTATTGAGCCAGTAAGTCTTTTACAGGCATTAGCGCATTGAATCCTCAAAAACTCCTCTCTGTGAAGTAGGTTTTGTCATCCTGTCTTAGATACTGGGTTGGCCAAAATGTTTTTTCTGTAAGATAAAAGATGTTTCATTTTCACCAGTAACTATTGATTTAGTATTTTGAGTATGTTGGCTGTTGCCCGCCATTGGCTTCTAGTGGGTAGAGGCCAGGGTGCCTCCAAACATCTTCTAATGCATAAGACAGCCCCACAGCGAAGAATTGTTTTGCCAAAAAGTTCATAGTACCAGGAAAGTTTGCAAACCACTTTTGATAGTTCAGTCATAGCACCTTCTCCATACACTGAGTAAATCTTTGTGTGTGTTTCAGTTGTGTTTTTATTTTTTGAAATAATAAAGCATAATAATATGCCAAAGATGTGTTTTCTTCCATCTTGAATATTAAAATGGCTGCACAAAAACTCACCCAGTTTTATAAGTTTTATTTATTTTATTGTTCTATTACAGTTGTCCCAGTTTCCCTCCCTTTTGGCCCCTCTACCTGATAAGTTTCTTTTAAATGCACACTTATATGGCAGTTGTCACAATACAGTCTAACCAAATTATTTCGAATACAGTTAAAGACAGCTAAGCACTACTAGAGCCAGCATATGGGAAAAAAAAACCTAAAGGAACTTTTTGGCCAATCCAATATCTACTGTTAATTCTATTTTGATTGGAATGACACCTACCTCCCCAAGATCTCAGCATGCTGGCTTAGATCTCTGATTAAATGTTATCTCTACACAGGGACTTCCCTAACCACCTAACTAAAAGAATTCCTCTCATTCCTCTCTTCTCCCTATTCATCCTTAACATCTGCCTTTCTTCATAGTACTTCTCTGTGCTAAAATCATGCTGTGTAATGTCTGCTTACTGTTTATGGTCTTACTCCCTCACCACTGTATTCCTAGCATCTGACACATAGCAGGGGTGAGAAAGGTATTTGTTGCCTGGATGGATGGATGGATGGATGGATGGATGGATGGATAGATGATGGATGGTAGTTAAAAGAGTATGCTCTAAAGTCCAGTTGTCTGGGTTCAAATCCCATTTCCAACTTGGCTAACTCTGATCTTTGGAAAGTTACTTAATTCCTTTAAATCTTTTTCTTCTTTAACATGAAGATAATAGTACCATCTTCATAGGGTTATTGGGCAGACTGAAATAATCCATGTTAAACATTTAGAGCAGTTCTGCCACAGAATGAGCCTACACACAAGGATGGGCTGGTGAGAGAGAATATTCTAGAAGAGGGAACAGCCAGTGCAGTGCCTTTATAAATATAGGACCATATATTGAACTAGCTAGGACTTTTATAAACACAAAAGGCTACTGACAAATATATTAATTGGAGCGTGCTTTCCATAATTATCCCAGTTTTCACCATGAAATCTGCAGAACAGTAGTATCAGAATCTGAATAGTATCTGAATCTTTATCCATTTATTATGGGAAAATTCAACACTTAGAGTTTCTCTGGTGACATACAAGATGTCCTTGTTGGAAGCTCATTTGCATCTTGCTTTGAGGAAGAGGAGGCCAATTCAGGAAATGGTGTTGAAGTTTAAACTACAACTACAGATAGAAATTTTCCTTGATCAAGTACAGTTAAAGTTTTAGGTCCATAGTGTCATGGGAAGTCTTTTTATGTCACTTTAATGCCATTAAAGTGTTAACTGTCAGAATTGAAAGATTTTGTTTTCATTAGTAGTTTGAACAACTTGTAGACCTATTCTTTTTTTTTAGACCTATTCTTGAAGAAATTCTCAAATTAAGCCAGTCACAAAAAGCCAAAATTGGCCCTGGCTCGTGTGGCTCAGTGGATTGAGTACGGGCTTGTGAACCGGAGGGTTCGAGGTTCAATTCCCGGTCAGGTCACATGCCTGGGTTGCAGGCGGGTCCCCAGAGGGAAATGGGGAGAGGCAGCCACACATCGATCTTTCTCTCTTTCTCTCTTTCTCTCTTTCTCCTTTCCTTTTTCCTCTCTAAAAATAAATAGATAAAATCTTTAACAAAAAGGCCAACATTGTATGATCCTAGTTAAAATACATACTTAGAGTAGTCAGAATCATAGACAGAAAGTAGAATAGTGGTGCCAGGGGAAAGGGTGGGGTGGAGGGGGGTGGGCAATTAGTGTTTGATGGGTATAGTTTTGGTTTTACAAGACAAAAAGAATTCTGGAATGGATGGTGTTGATGGATGTATAACATTATGAATGTATTTCATACCACTGAACTGTATACTTAAAAATGGTTAGATGGTAAGTTTTATGTTATGTGTACTTTATTTACTACAATAAAATAATGAGAGAAAATTTTTAAAGTTCCTCAAGATATTAACTTATTTTTTCACCTGGTGATTTGTAGGTAAACCAATAGTCTTTCTCTTTTTGTTTGAAGAATCCCATATAACATAGGTTTTTTAGGGAGTGCCCTTTTTTATTTTGAAACAATTCAAAGCTACCCAAAATCTGAAAAAAATGTAATACAATGAATTTTTGTATATCCATATGTATATATTTTTCCTGAATCATTTGGAAGTAAGAAAGACACGACAGTTTACTCCTAAATACTTCTAACTGTATCTCCTAAAGTCAAAGGTATTTCCTTGATATCATCATCCCATCCAGGAAATTTAATACTGATTCAATATCATATAATACACAAGTTTATTTTCAAACTTCCCTGTCTATAAAAATATGTGTTAAAGTGTGTGTATTACAATCCAAGATCCAGCTGAGGTTCATGTATTGCATTTGGTGTTCCTGTTCCTTTTTTTAAATTTATTTTACTTACTTTTTATTTAATATATTTTGTTGATTATGCTATTACAATTGTCCCATTTTTTTCCTCCCTTTTATTGCTCTCTGCCCTGTACCTCCCTCCCACCAGCATTGCCCCACCTTAGTTCATGTCCATGGGTCATGTAAGTTCCTTGGCTTTGCCATTTCCCATACTATTCTTAACCTCCCCCTGTCTATTTTGTACCTACCACTTAATGCTTCTTATTCCTTGTACCTTCCCTTTATTCTCCCTCCTCCCCACTGAAAAGCTTACATGTGATCTCCATTTCTGTGATTCTGTTCCTGTTCTAGTTGTTTGCCCAGTTTGTTGTTTGTTTAGGGTCAGTTGTTGATATTTGTGAATTTGTTTTTACTGTTCACATTTTTAACCATCTTTTTCTTAGATGTGAGTCCCTTTAACACTTCATATAAGGGCTTGGTGTTGATGAACTCCTTTAACTTGACATTATTTGGGAAGCACCTTATCTGCCCTTCCATTCTAAATGATAGCTTTGCTGGGTAGAGCAATCTTGGATGTAGGTCCTTGCCTTTCATGACTTGGAATACTTCTTTCCGGCCCCTTCTTGCCTGCAAGCTTTTTTTTTTTTTTTTTTTAAAGAAATCAGCTCATAGTCTTGTGGGAACTCCTTTGTAGGTAACTGTCTCCTTTTCTCTTGCTGCTTTTAAGATTCTCTCCTCTTTAATCTTGGGTAATGTAATGATGATGTGCCTTGGTGTGTGCTTCCTCGGGCCCAACTTTTTTGGGATTCTCTGAGCTTCCTGGACTTCGTGGAAGTCTATTTATTTTCTTTGCCAGATTTGGGAAGTTCTTCATTATATTTTCAAATAAAAGTTTTCCATTTCTTGCTCTTCCTCTTCTCCTGGCACCCTTATGATTTGGATGTTGGAGCATTTAAAGTTGTCCTGGAGATTCCTTAGCCTGTCCTCTTTTTTTTTTTTTTTTTATTCTTGTTTCTTCATTCTGTTCTGGTTGAATATTTATTTCTTCCTTCTACTCCAAACCGTTGATTCGAGTCCTAGTTTCCTTCCCTTCACTGTTGGTTACTTGCACGTTTTTCTTTAATTCACTTTGCATAGCCTTTACTTCTTCCTCTATTTTGCAACCTTACTAAATCATTTCTGTGAGCATCCTGATTACTAGTGTTTTGAACTGTGCATCTGGTAAGTTCGTTATCTCTTCACTGCTTAATAGTATTTTTTTTGGAGCTTTAATCTGTTCTTTCATTTGGGCCATATTTTTTTTTGTCTCTTCATGCCTGCTACAATGTAAGAGGTGGAGCCTTAGTTATTCACCAGGGTGGGACAACCCATGTGGCCATGTTGTGGTGCTGTCTGTGGGGGAGGGGTCAGAGAGGGAACAATGCCACTTGCTCACTTCTGCGCCTGCTTTCAGTCACTTCTCCCATAAACAAATTTGGCCCTTCTGGTGCTGATTCTTGGGTTGGTGGTTTTGTGTTTGTTCTAGGACCCTGTGGGTCCCTCCAGCAGACTCTTCTGACACTGGGAGTTTCTCCTGCTCCCTCATCTCCTACAGGTTTTATAACGAGATGTTTTGAGGCTTTATTTCACTTCTCTGGAACCCTGGGTTGTGCATTCTGTCTCAATCCCCAATTGTTCCTCTAGGTTTATCTGCATGCAAATGTGGAACCGCCTGGTCTACCAGCTGCCACCTTGCCTGCCTCTGTCCTCCAGCCACCGTCTTGCTGCAAATCCCCTCTGCCCCAGCTGCCTGTCTCTGCCCCTCCAGGAACTGGTCCGGATGACTGTTTCTTCTTTAACTCCTTGGTTATTGCACTTCTATATAGTTCAAGTTTCTGGCACTTCTGGTTATTTTTTGTTTTTAGATTTGTTGTCCTTTTGATTGTGTGAGGTGGCAAAGTGTATGTATCTTCGCCTCCATCTTTCCGGGAACTGTTTTCATGTTTCTTTGATCTTTCATTACATTGTTATTTTTCAAGAGTCTAGGTCCCATTCTCACTAGATGGCTTGTTTCCCAAGATTAGAATTTAAACTCAACATTTTGGATAAGAATGCTATAAAAGTGGCATTGTGTACTTCTCTTGCCTCATATCGGTAGACATAACATGTCAATTTGTTCTATTAATGGTAACATTGGAGTTTAATAAATTTAGTTAATGTGATGCTTTCTACTTCTTTCTCTTTCTTTTTAATAGGGATCTAGGGTGACACTTGGGATTGTGTGAATATTCTGTCTTCCATCCACCTTTCACTCAATTGTTTTAACGTTTATTAATGACCCTTGCCTGATTCCATTACTACATCTGGGGTGCAGTATAGTGATTTTCTAATTGTTATTTCTTCTGCATTTACTGACTGGCTCACGCGCTCATGCACAGGCGCGCATGTTTTCTCTCTCTGTGTCTCTCTTTCTCTCTCGGTTAATAAGGGCTTTCTCTTTTTCTCTCTCCCTTCTTTCTGTATCACTGTGGACTTGTGGAGTCTTTTCATACTAAGAACAGGCTATATTCTTTTTCTGTTATTCTTATTAGTCGGTGGGAATCTGTGTCCTTTTGAAATGACCCCATTGGTCTTTGAATGCTCAGTGCTTTCTGGCACAAGGTATTCCAGGCTCCCCTGTACTTTCCTTGTTCCAAACCTGTCATTAGTCATTTTCTCAAGGGATGTTGGTTCCTTTTAGGGGGAATGGTATTTAGAAACCAAGATCTGGGTGCTAGGTATACTTCAAAAATAAACTTTCAAAACAGATTGCCTGTAATTTTGATAGTCTGTTCGTACTGTTTAAGAAGATTTCCTGTCCTGGCTGGTGTGGCTCACTGGTTGGGTGCTTGCCTTGGGTGCAGTGACCCAAAAGGTCACTGGTTCCATTCTTGGTCTTGGGCACGTGCCTGGATTGTGGGCCAGGTCCCTGGTAGGGGGTGTGCGAAAGGCTTCCACACATAGATGTTTCTCTCCCTTTTTTTCTCCCTCCTTTCCCCTCTCTGAAAAATAAATAAAATCTTTAAAAAAAGAAGAAGACTTCCTTATGTGTTTTGAAATGGTTCATCATTTCGTCCTGTGTATATATTCTTAAAATATCTTCTGAAGTATAAATCTGTTGATACTTCTCTTTTTTACTCTAATCTTCACCCAAGGACATACTCACTGACTTTAGAAAGAGAGGAAGACAGGGAGGGAAACATTAACGTGAGAGAAACATCAATCAGTTGTGTCTCATACACTCCCTGACAACATGGAGACTGAACCCACAACCTAGACTGGTTGTGCCTCGACTGGGAATTGAACTCGAGACCTTTTGGTCCATGGGATGATGCTCCAACCACGTGAGCCGCAGCAGCTAGAGCTGGGCAGTGTATTTTAAAATGCTGTGCTTATGCTGTCATTTGGTATTTTGCTATGCCAGGGTCTCTTTTCTTAATCTTAATGTGTTTTATTTATTTTTTTACAACAGCTTTTTTTCACTAATACTACAAGGAACATTTTCAGATATTTTCTCTCAATCTCTCCCCACCATGTAATTTTAATATCTCAGATATGTGGTATACCTGTTTGCATACCGCATGTATGTTTGTGTTTTACATAGAAAAAGAGTACATTTTTTTATCCCTCAAGCACAATTTTTCTTTCTTCAGGGTTATGCCCTCATTGAAACTGCATGGAACAAGTAGATGGAGAAATGAAGGATAAAACTGATTTGTATTATAATAATACATTTTTTATTATAATAGTATATTTAAAAACTCCAATTAAATGCTAATAGCACTGTGATTTTTTGTTTGCCTGAAGGCTAAACTCATCCTACAGCTGCTGAGATAGTAATATTTCTTCCATGTGGAAGGGAGTTCAGAATCAACAGTCCTAATTTTTTCTCATCCAAACAGCTAGATAATAGTTGCTGATACTTAGGATTTACTCTTTCCCAGTATTGCTTTCCCCTGGAATTGTTTGATGTGTCAAGGTACCACTTAAATGTATTACAACATTTAAGGGTCACCTGCATTTTCCCCCAAAGCTCCCTTCTCTCCCACAGTACCACATAAAGGACTCTCCTTGGATCTGAGAAAGCAGAGACTGCAGTTAACTTTTTGTTTTAAGCTTTTACACATTACAGACTATCTTGTGTCTTTCGTGGGGTTTTCCCCTAAGTATTTACCTTTATGTCTCTCTTTTTATTGCTTCCTGCCTCTGTCTTCTCTTCTGTTTTCTTTTGCTGTCTCTACTTTCCCCACGTTCCTTTCCTTTTCCTTTCCGCTTGTCTCCTCTCTCCTACATGGTGTTTCCTTTCTCTTCCTTCAGGACTATGAGAGTAAATTGCAGGCCTTGCAGAAGCAGGTCGAGACTCGATCCTTGGCTGCAGAAACAACGGAAGAGGAAGAAGAGGAAGAAGAAGGTGAAATCTAGTGACTGACATTTTTCTGTGTATAGCTTTTGGATCCATATTATCAGGTTCATCCTTTATCTGTGACCATAGTTGACCCTACCATTTATTGACATTTTACTGTACCAATTTGAAGATGATTTTCTACGGATGTTCAGTGCTGAGCATCCAGGCTGTGTTCTGTGAGGTTGGAGTGGGACTGTGATCCTCAGAACACAAGATTTCTGAGCGTAGTCTTCATGTAAGTCTCTTGGGCAGTTCACTTACACTTTCCAATATTAATGTCCACATGAAGTTCATATATGTGTATTGCATGTAAACACAGAGCTTCGTTTTTGTTAATATGTCCTATTCTATTCTCTGGTGTACGATTTGTGTCAGGGGTTTTCCGGTGAGGACTTTGAAGCATATCAATGTATATTGATAATGGACCACTCAATTCTTAGCTGGATTAAGGCTCCGTTCGTTGTTATTGCCTTATGTCACAGTGTAAACATTTGTCACATTTCATTTCTCCACTCAACCTCCCAGAAATTTCAGACTCCAAGTTAACTTTGAAGCAACTCTTAACTTATGTAGTGAATCCTTTATTTTTAAATATGTAGGTGAAATAAGACCTATTACCCTGTACCAGAAAGAAAAATAGATTTTGTGGAACTGCGTTTATACTTGGGGTTTGTTTACATTATAGTCCACACATTAGAGGTTATCTTAAAAAAAGAGAGAAATCTATTTCTTTGATTTACTGTTTTAAAATAAACAGGATTTTCAAAAAGTTTTCTGAAATGTATATTATAACTATTTTAATAATTTCAACAGAACTCAGTAAGCTTTACTAACAATAAGAAAAGCAAAAACAGCCCTGGCTGGTGTAGCTCAGTGGATTGAGAGTGGGCCTGTGAATCAAAGCATCACAGTTCGATTCCCAGTCAGGGCACATGCCTGGGTTGCAGGCCAGTTCCCAGCAGGGGACTCACCAGAGGCAACCATACATTAGTATTTCTCTCCCTCTCTCCTTCCCTTCCCTCTAAAGATAAATAAATAAAATATTTTAAAAAAGAAAAGCAAAAACAGCTGACTAGAGAAAAACTGGGAGTACCTTACTTGCCAACAGGGATGAGGTAGAGGAGGCTGTAGTTCCCACATTGTTATGAGATCACCGTTAAATACGCTTTGTTGCTCTTTCAGTTCCTTGGACACAACACGAATTTGAGCTGGCCCAGTGGGCCTTCCGAAAGTGGAAGTCTCACCAGTTTACTTCATTAAGGGACTTACTCTGGGGCAATGCCGTCTACCTGAAGGAGGCCAATGCCGTCAGTGTGGAACTGAAGAAGAAGGTATGGGCAGAGGGAGGGTGGGGGCCAGAGCCGAGCTTCACAGCGCTCTGGTGTGCATCCCGAAGTAACCTTTCCCTTGGGGGAACTCAGCTACGTTTGCTCTGAAACAGGTTTACGTGTGCCCTTATTTGGTATATGTGCCTGGAATATAATAGGTACTAATTACATGATTATTAAGTGAAAATTTTAAAATAACATGTTTTCTACCTTATTTTATAAATAAGGAGACTGTATTCCGGATGAGCTGGGGAAGGTTGTCGGTAGAAATATGCTTCTCATGCTGGCTGGCATGGCTCAGTGGATTGAGTGCCAGCCTGAGAACCAAAGGGTCACTGGTTCAATTCCCAGTCAGGGCATATGCCTGGTTTGTGGTCCAGGTCCCCACTAGGGGGAGCATGAGAGGCAACCACACATCAATGCTTCTCTCCCTCTGTTTCTCCCTCCCTTCCCATCTCTAAAAATAAAATCTTCAGAAAATATGTTTATCTGATGTTAATCACAAATTCTTTGTCAAACATATACTGTATGTTTGACTTCTTTTCCTTTGGGCATGATTATATCGCCTTATCTCTGAAGCTTACATGCTGAAAACAGGCCATTTAGCTCTGGTTTGTTCTTTCTGTGTAGGTGCAGTTTCAGTTTGTGCTGCTGACTGACACGCTGTACTCCCCTTTACCTCCTGAATTACTTCCCACTGAGATGGAAAAAACTCACATAGACAGGCCTTTCCCTCGTACCGTGGTGGCGGTAGAAGTCCAGGATCTGAAGAACGGAGCAACGCATTATTGGTCATTGGAGAAACTCAAGTATGAAATGTTACTCACGAAGCCAATTGTTTTATTTAGGAAGTAGTAATGGGCTCTAGGGGTGGTCCCTCAACCTCTGCTCCCTGAGTTGTTGCTACTGCTTCCTTGTTTGTGCTTCTAAATGCTGTCGCTGGCCAGTGGCACTGCTCTCCGTCCGTTTTCTTCTAAGTGAGTGAATCCCACTCAGCAAACACCTTTGTCATTTGTAGATAGGACTTATATTTACCTTCAGAGACTTATATTTTAAGTGTTCCAGTTTTATGAAACCTATTTACGTCTTAGATCTAGTAATTTTGATCTTTTCTGTCCTGGATCTCAGGATGACCGGTGATAAACAGGAAAGTTATAAAGCAGCTTCCTTTGCTTTTAGGATGATGAAATATTTCTCACTGTTTCAGTATATTTGAGACACACCATTGAACAACATTTCTCCCAGGACTCACCAGAGGCAACCAGAGGTTAGGTGGCCATTCTTGACTTTTGGTTGCTGATCTCTAGACTCAAAACACTTTGGGCACTGTTTTGGTTTCTGTACTTTTAGCCTTCCTTTTATTTAATATCATTAAGTGATGGGAGCAGCTTTTTTTTTAACTTTGCATGGAACATACGTCCAAAGTGAAATGTCATTGTTATCTTACGATATTAACCCAATATGTTTCTGTTTCCTCTGAAGGCAGAGGCTGGATTTGATGCGAGAGATGTATGACCGGGCGGGGGAGATGGCCTCCAGTGCGCAAGAGGAGAGCGAGACCACTCTGACTGGCAGCGATCCGTTTTATGACCGGTTCCATTGGTTCAAGCTTGTGGGGAGGTAGGTGATGATTTCATTTGACATGTTCTTTTTAAATAATAAAGGGTTTTATTTTAATTCTTTAAAACTGCAGCAAATTTTACAGAAATAAAAGAAAAGGCATATCCACCCGCCCCATGTAGTCTGTTCCACTCCCACACAACTGCTCTGTCATTCGGGGTATTTCCCTTCAGGTTTTTTTTCAACATGCGCATTTGTTTCGAGTCACAAACTTCCAAAGTAATTGACAGTCTTCCCAGACTCTCAACTCATTCACAAAATGTCTTAGAGTTGAACTAGATTCAAAAGAAAAAGAAAACCTGTGTTTATATCCGTTCAGTATCATAGTATGACTTATAGCTTATCAGACTGCACCCTGTGTAGGATCTGAAATGTCCTCAATTTTTTTTTTTTAAAGCAATTAATCTCACTTTATTCTTTGCTGGAGTGGATTAGTTGCACACATTGGTAGTCCTTTTGAGCCTCTTTTTTGTATACATATTTCAACATTTAACGAAAATAAATAGTGCCCTGTGAGTCCATATTGAGGCAAGTTCTTAAGAGGTTTAGAATTTAAAAAGCAGAGAAATGTAAGTTTTATGCTTAATGATTTCAGAATTTAAATTGTTTTTTAATTGCAAAATCTTCCTGACAGTTTTAAAGGACCTGAATAAAAGAGGAAGAGCTGTAGTCATAGTATTTTGAAATAAGACAAAGTCTTTTTCACTCTACTGTGTGAGTGGAATGTTTTTAAAGAGGTGAATTAGCCGAACAGCAAGGTACATCTTTGCCTTGCTGTATTCCAGTTCATGCATTTTGTTTTCTGCCTCTAGACGACTTGGGAAGTGGAGGGAAAATTTAGACATTATTTTACTTAATACTGAGTGGCTCCTTTATGGCCTGGCTGCTGATCTTTTGTACAAACCAGAGAATATAAACGTTTTAGGGCACACTGTTTACCTGGGGTATTCTACTCATGTGTTTCTTTTGCTTTTTGATTCTAAGGATCAGTCCTTGTTCCCTTTTACCTGAATCAGATGACTTATGCTTATTTTATCCTTTTGCTTTTCACTTGCTTTTACTGTGTTGATTCCTCAGTGGATTCTGTGCTGTTGGCACCTGTAGCTTCCTGTTTAACCAACTATTCCTCTCTCCTTGGCTGTGTCAATTGCGTCTTACCTGGTGTCTAGCTCCCCCATTTTCCATGGCTGTGTGAATGAGCGCCTTGCCGACCGCACACCCTCCCCCACTTTTTCCACGGCCGATTCCGACATCACTGAGCTGGCTGACGAGCAGCAAGATGAGATGGAGGATTTTGATGATGAGGCATTCGTGGATGACACCGGCTCTGACGCAGGGACGGAGGAGGGATCAGATCTCTTCAGTGATGGGCATGACCCGTTTTACGACCGATCCCCATGGTTCATTTTAGTGGGAAGGTTGGTGAGGTTACTGCGAGAAAGGCAAAAAGGGACCAGCTCTTGCTCTAAAGAGGCTCCTTGTACAATTTTGGATGATTTTGCTTTAGCCGATTCAATTCATGACATGCTGATCTGGCTAGAGAGGGTCCTCAGGCAGCGTTCGTGAGATTCTGGGTCTACCTGGTACAGCATAGGGCAATGTATGAAGACTCTATGGGGAGGACCCATTGTCTTAAATTGCCCAGTAATATTCTTCTAACGCAGGAAAACCCAGAGGAGAAACTGATTAAGGCCTAAAAATCCAAGGTTACAGGGTTGAAGAATGTCATTGTGGACTAAGGTTTCCTTTTAGAAGGAATGTGAGTAAGGAGGCATAGGTGACAACTTGAGAAAGAGAGCAGAGCAAGCCCAAGGTTAGGCTGAATGATTTGTGGCATCAGCAGGAATCGAGAGGACATAAGTGGAATTAGGAGTTACTTCTTCCTTAGTCTGTGAGTGCAAAAAACAATCAAGAACCCAGTTTCCTCTTCATCTAAAATGGATGCCTTTCTCTGGCCAGTTTCACTGAGCCTATCTGTGGATCTTTGGCTTCTGCTACAACTTTACCTATAGGCTTTGTGATGAGGAATTTCATAAAATTATCTGCTGGCACCGTCAACAATGGATGTTTGTTCACCAGTACATAGAACCGCTTTGTGGCGAGTTTAGCTCCCCAAACTGAGGCATTGTCTCTGGCTCCATCTGTCAGTGACGCAGACTCTCCTGCACACGTTCCTCATACTGGTGTCTTTGTCTGCATCCAGTCTCTGTGCCGAGGTAATTTTATTTACAGATGCAGCAGAGCAGCGCTCACTGGATTAACCAAGATGTATGTCCTGGTTTCGAGGTATCAAACTTCCTGGTTTCGAGGTATTAAACTTAATGTAATGGTTGATTAGAACCACCTACTGTTGAACCCTTTCAAAATGAGGGAATTCTGTCAGCCTTAAACGGATAAGCGCCAGTTATCTAAAAATTGAAGTGCAGTTGTCTCTTACTCAGTAGAAACATAAGGTTCTGACTCTTAGCTTATACTGTGGTGTTGGTTACCTGGTTAGAACAAAATAAATAATACAGATTATCACTGTTATGGAATGGGGGAAGTGAAAGCTTTTTAATAGAAATAAAGGCCTCAATCATGACTGTGAGTTGTAATATCAGTCTCAGGGTTTTACAGTGGCGAAGAGACATTTATTCAGTTCTTCCATGAATAAGCGTAAAGGGATTATATAACCACGGATCTTGTTTTCTCCTGGTGTGTTGCCAGGAACAGGTGCTTAGAATTTCAGAGAAGCTGATTTACATTAAAACTGAGAAAGGTAATTCTTTGTACAGATAATGGGACCATGACGCTTGCTGTATTTTATGGCTGCATGTGTCCATCAGCACATTTCCATCCTACACTGAAAGGGTCAGAAGTTAGAACCACGTCTGTCCAGAAACTGCTTGGTCCTGGTGCCAGCTACACAGCTTCTGAGTCTGCTCGCTGCAGTTCCGCATCGCCACACAGTGGGGGCGGGGAGTCATCACTTGGCTCGGTGGGAAGAACACTGACCTGAAGGTCAGGAGGAGCCTAGGTCCTACCTTTGGACTGGCAGCCTAAACTGATGGGCTCTCAAGTATAAACAAAGAGTTAGGTAGGGAAAAGGAGCCTTAAGGCCCATTTTTGTCTTTCAGATTCTGTCATCCACACTAGCAAAATGAGGTATCCTGGATCAGACTTCTGTCCAGAAGCATTTTGTATTTTGAATCAGTTGTATAGAAAACTTAAGTCATAGCCCCACTTAATGTGGAAATTTATTGGCTTAAGATAGATGTATTATTTTTCTCTCTATTTTATTTATTTTAATCATATCAGTTTTAAGTGTAGATATAAAGCAATCAACTTAACTTTGACTTTCAGATAAAATATTTATGGTGCCATAGCTCAGGAATTGACCTTTCCATTGTTTGGGTTCCCAGGTTCTAAAACCTGCTTTGGCTGGAAAAGAGGTTAGAGGAGTAGGCGAAATCAGCCCTCAGTCAAGTGAAGGGGAGCTCTTTATTTTCTTTCTTGCTACGTGTCTCATATGTGAACAGTTTATAACAGTTCACATCACCCAGTTATACAGTGATCACTGTACACGTAGGAGAAGCAACTTCTTTCCTATTCTTGTGACTCACAGGATTGGGTTTCCGCTATTGGCATGTAACTACAAATACAATTCACTTGTAAAAATTTCCAGTTTCTTGTGAAATTCCATTTGTAAGTTTTGTCCCTTGGCTGCCTCCAGTGAATTTTTATGTGAAAATTAAAAGAGCTTGTCCCTTTAGCTGTTCTCTTATAGCATGCTGGGATGTTATGAACCATCCATCATAATTTGGGATGACATGTAAAATATTTAAGCTACTCTTCTGAGTTAAAAGGGGGCAAAAGATGTTATTCTGTGACCTAACTACCTGACCTGACATTCTTTCTGTAACTAGAACCATAATCATGCTGATTTTCCTTTTCTTTATGTTGACAAAATTTGTTTCCCTTTTTGATGTAACTTCACAGAACTTCTGCTAATATATCCTTTACATCTTCCCCTCTTTCATCCTGTTCTCCTTCAGTCTGCTAGGTCAAGGTATAAGGACTCTCACGAATGTGGGGTAGTTACTGAAATTCCAGTTCAGAAACCTCAGAGCAGAGTTTCTATATGGCAGTGATACCCCTGCCACTACCATAGGATGTAGAATTCGATTTTCTAAAAGGAGAAGTCTGAAACAATACTTCTGTTCTTCCACATTTGGAACAGCCACTGCCATAGGCAGAAAGGGCAGTCTTGTCTTTAATGTGTGCTCGAACAGTGCTTCATTGTAATGTACGTGTGTGAACATGATATGCTGAGCGTTCAAGTGGCAAGCTTTTTCAAATTAAAAACAGGTATTCCTGTTTTTGAATAGCTATTTTTAAGTATAAGAAAGATAGCTGTTACAAGTTAAGCATAGTTATGAATCTAAATATGTTCTATATAGTGAATATTCATTGTGACTAATACTTTGAAAAATCAACCTAATATAAAGTGGGATGGCTTTGCTTCTCTATCTCTGGTGGAACCCATTTTTCTGGGAAAATCTTCCACCTATACTTACAGGTAGAGGACAGTTCATTTCCCCATTAATGTATGTACTTAGATGTTGAATTGCTCACCAGTGGCCAGCAAGACCAGACAGGGTTCCTGCCCTCATGGGTTTACAGTCCAGTGGATGAGACAAATTGCATAATTACATAAATAAGTAAATCGTAAATCATAGCAATTCTGGAGTTATGTGTGTTACTGAGATCATGTAACACTGGGGAGACCTATCATCAGAGATTGGTGTTTGGAAGAAGACTTCATTCAAGATGTGGGATACAGGCGTGAGGCAGGGAGTGGGGTTCAGAGAGGACCCCAATCTGAACTGGAGTGGGCACGTGCGGTGGCTATTTATGGCCAAGGCGTTGGAAGTGGGCACGTCTGGCTGGATCGCCATTAAGAGATGAAGGTGGTCTTGTACTGTGTGTTCACTCACTTCGGAAGTGAGATTATCCATTTGGTACCTTATGCCAAGTTCTTAGTCTTTAAACCCTGTCACAATTGTTGATGTTTGAGAGTCTTGTAAGAAGACTTTTCATTTTTTAATTTTTTTGTACAACAAAGCTTTAACTCTGTTTCTTAGCATTTGCCCTCCCACCTTCGGAGCAGACTGAAAGGGAAGTAGATACCATTTGATCCGATTTAATGTTCATTTGCAGTTCTTTTGTCATACTTTCATTCATATTTTATTTATGCTCTTAAAATTTTAACATTCGTTTTTCTGTGTTGTATTTTGTCAGTTTTCAGAATTGTTTTCAACTACTTTGAGTTGAAATCCCAAGAACCTGTTCATCTTCCTTTTCTCTGTTTTAAAGTAGATTTTTCAGAGCAAGAAAAAAGCAGACAATGTGCGTCATGTTGCTATGTTTGATTTCTCAGTGCACACGTTTACTCTTTGTCTTGTCTTGTGTTCAGAGACCAGCATGTATCAAGTGGGGAGACGGGAACAACAGTAGGAACTCCATTCTATTTCTTATTCACTAAGCTTTGTGATCACCAGTTTTTATTGCTTTAAAAAATCAATAACTACAAATAATGAAAGAAGAAAAAAGAATACACATGTGATAGGACTTAGTTCATTTAAAATAGAAAATGTTAGATCTGTAAACTGCCTTTTGTATATGCATTTCTGAGTCAGGTTTTGGACCTTAGCAGCAAAATCAGCCCTTTAGGCATCAGAAGTCTTCTCCCTTGGCATTTATCTTGATTCCCATCCAGAGTCTCCTATAAGCTGGCTACTCAGAAACTTCTGGCTTCATAGCCTCCCCCACCCATATGAGTCAATAACCCTGCCTAAAGATAATAGTCATTTCTTGGAGTAAAAAGAAAGACTCATAACACTGTGGCTTGGAATCTATTTTAGACCTATCTCAGTCACATTCTTCTGCCTTTTTTATCTCCTGATTTCTGTTTTATCTATTGGGAAAAAATAAATAAACCTCTTTATAATTCCTTACATTAAAAGATTAAGCTCCTTGATGGGCTCTCTTTTTCCCACCCTTATAAGTATTTATAGACTAGTATCTGTAAAGTCCACTTCCAATTGTTGCTCTTCTACCTACAGTGGTAATTTTTATTGGAAGTAACTAATTTGGTTTAAGTTAGTCTTTGTCAACTGTTACCAGGTGTTTGCATTTGTTTATATATTATCTGTGCTAAAAAGCAACTGGAGGGAGTCAGAGTACAGAGAGAGAGGTAACCTTAACTCAGGGCCTAGAAGCCAATCCAGTTTCACAAAGGTGTTTTCAATACATTTGACAGCCACTTCTCTGTCTGTGGGATGCTCAGGTGTTTGTCTCCCGGCTTCTGTCTCTAGGGCATTTGTTTACCTGAGCAATCTGCTGTATCCAGTGCCCCTGATCCACAGGGTGGCCATTGTCAGTGAGAAGGGTGAAGTGCGCGGGTTTCTGCGTGTGGCCGTACAGGCCATTGCAGGTAGGTGGCCCTCTTCAGACCTGAGAGCTGTAGATTCTTTGCCGGGAGACACAGCAGGCAGAGCTGCGTGGGCCACACCACAGTAACACATGCAGACTGCCATGGGTCTGTCTTGGAGAAAGCTTTTACTGCTTCCTTTCTGACTCTTCTTCCCAAGCACCAGAAATGGGCTCTGTTTAGCCTGGGCTACTGCTTCTGGAATACTGGGGTAAAGGGATTCCTTTAACTTGAAGGCTAGCTCTTGGATTAACTTTGTAAAAGTTATTTGCATTTTAAATAATGTATATTAATTGCTTCAGAAGTAATAAAGTATTTTCAGGACTTTTTCTTGCCTAGTTTTTCTCAGGATACCTTCTAGACATTTGTCCTTTAGCTATTATTTTGTAAGACATGGACAGATAGTCTGATACTTCATGATCTAGCCTACATTCTGAGGGAAGAATATGGCTATATTTCCTATAACATGCTTATATTTCCTGTAATTTTTCTGTCTTAATTTCTAAATGCTATGCTGTGTTTAGTGACTTTTCAGCTTTTCCCCATGGAAATTTGTAACATAATCACCAGTGTTAAGTTTAGGGAAGTCTCCATGAGTACAGTCTAATATTTTTAAATATTTATTGAATATAATAAATATTTATTCAATAAGTATTATTTAAAATAATCTTGCCAAGTAAAAGGATCAGTATTTTTAGTATGACCTTTGAACAGCATCAAGAATAAAACTGATTCTTCACTAATGAGTCTCACTGGAGCTAAGGGGGTTGGTAAAGGTAACAGAGTAGAGTTGAAAGCAGCTTATTTGACCTTCCTGCTTAGTTTTCTTTCTTAAGCAAAAGGGCTTGTCCTTTGGTGTCTCCTCTTCCATTAAAGTTCTCAGAATCTGAGGTTCCACTGCTCTGTTATTTATCTTATTATCCAGCAAGTGTTGTCCTCCCTCTGCCCCGTAGTCACATTCAGTCTTTGCTTTTTTTTTCCCCCTACCTAGCGGATGAAGAAGCTCCTGATTATGGCTCTGGAATTCGACAGTCAGGAACAGCTAAAATATCTTTTGACAACGAGTATTTTCATCAGGTGAGAAACCTTCCAGGAACAGGAACACCTGATGGAAGGAGAAGGAAGCAGATGCTTTGTAAGAAGGATGTTCAGCACTGGAGAGCAATTCTTCTACCTAGAACCGAAGAGTATAGGCAACCATAGGGTGTTTAATAGAATATGGGACATATCTAAGAATTAAAACAGGGATTTGTATTTTTTTCTGTCGTCTTTTCTCAGGCAGCTCTTAATCCACATAATTTTACAGTCCCTATTTTTCGTTAGGCAAATAACAAAAGAAAGGAAACGGGGCAATGTATTGTTGTACTGCTTTGTAATCTACCACCCCATGCCTGATTTTCAGAGTGACTTTTCTTCAGTTGCAATGACTCGTTCTGGTCTGTCCTTGGAAGAGCTGAGGATTGTGGAAGGACAGGGTCAGAGTTCTGAGGTCATCACTCCTCCAGAAGAAATCAGTCGAATGAATGACTTGGGTATGTAGACCCAGTTTACTCTGATCAGGGAGATTTTCAAAAAGACCAGCCATTGTCAAGGAGATGGTCACTTTCATTCACTGGGAATGGAAAGAATGTTCTACTCTCTCCACTTTGAAGGGCGTTCTGTGCATTATTTGAACCAGATGTGTGTTTATTTGACCCTCTTTAGACTTGAAGTCAAGCACTTTGCTAGATGGGAAGATGGTAATGGAAGGGTTTTCTGAAGAGATTGGCCACCACCTGAAGCTGGGCAGTGCCTTCACTTTCCGTGTGACCGTGTTGCAGGCCAGCGGGATCCTCCCCGAGTACGCAGACATCTTCTGTCAGTTCAAGTAAGCTGCCCTTCACTCTGCCTGTCTAGCCGTTGACCCCGCTGACGTCTCTGCTTTACATTCGGGAGGTACTAACACTCTGAGAAATGACTACTACCCGTCTCTGAAGTAAAACACTGTCTTCACTCAAGATGGGACTAGGAACTGGAAACCTACAGTGAAATGAAACAGAGTTCATGGTGGGGAGGAGCGCGGCCATGCCTCCTGCCAAAGGTGCTGTGGTGGACTGTGCCCTGAGACAGGCTCTGATCCAGATGAGCCTGTGTTAGTCTTACTGATGCTCTTTATGCTGAACCGTTTTATTAGTAAATCCGAAAGCAATGCGTTACTTGATTACTCATTATGCCTAATTAATACTTGGGAAACAAAATTTAAATAACATAATGAACAGTAATATTCTACTACATCAATTGAAAGGAAAAGGTAGTGTATGGAGAAGATGCGACAGGTTTCATTTCTCATCCACTTACTACAAGCTTTTTCTGTCCCGTAACCCTCTTGACTCTATTGTAGCTGCTTTCTTCTCTTGACCTCCCTAGGAAAACACTCTTTTGTGAATCTTAAGTTTTAATACCTTCAAGCATCAATATATCTTTGCAGTTTTGGGAAATGGCCACAGTACAGGAGAATGGCATCCCGTTTCTAAAGCCCAGTTTGCCAGGGGTGCCACCAAAAGGCTGCCTCAGAGTTCTGCCACCCCTCGCCTTCATGATGTGGTTTTCCTAGGTGTCCTGATACAGTTTACAAAGCATTGCTTTTATGTAGAGGTTGGCCCAGTCCTGAACTGAATGTGATTGCTGCAGCTGTAATTTTCTGTAACTGATAATCATTAAAATGTTATCCATCTGGTACTACTGGTTTTGCCCATTTCATGTGCTTTTACTGAAAGCTTCAAGTTCAGAGTGGGATGGAGTTGGCTGGGTGAATTGGTTTTCTGGAACTTTCACTGTTCTACGCAGGCAACTGATATATAGGGTCTAACACAAATAACGCCCCCCTTTTAAAAAAGATTTTAGTTATTTATCTTTAGAGGGGAAAGAAAGGAGAGAAATATCAATGTATGGTTGCCTCTCTCATGGGTCCCCTGGTGGGAACTGGCCTGCAACCCAGGCATGTGCCCTGACTGGGAATCGAACTGCGATCGTGTGGTTCGCAGGCCCGCGCTCAATCCACTGAGCTACACCAGCCAGGGCTGTAACGCCCCTTTTTAATTACAAAATTGTAAGCATGTAATTTTTTAACATAACAATATCACCCTCAAGCACACCATACGACATTTTAGGAGAAATGTTCAAATTAAAATGATAAATGCTTACTCCTGTATTATTACCCCACCAACCACACTCAAGTGGGTGTTACTTCTGCTGGACCCTGTGTTTGATGGGAAAAACCCACAGGGTTAACTGATGTCTGAAGTGACAGTAGTATGTTGACTTTTGTCCCTAAACCACCTAAAAAGAGCAGCATGTCTATCTGGTGTTCGCTCTGGAGGAAAGGGCATGTTGACTCGTGTTGAGAGAAGACTCAGACCCTTGTTCACGTCTTATAAACTCTCATCTGGCCTGCCTAGGGAAGACACGGTTGTAGAGCAAAGTGACTGGTTTCACTGTCGCCCGTGTGGAACCCCAGGATAGTTGCACCTGCTCCAGGCAGAGCACCGGAGGAGTGTAGGCCAGGGATCACCCCCTCTGCTGGGCACAATGTGTAGTCCTCAGGCTCAGTGATTTGGAAGACAAGGAGCTTATGGTCCTGGTCCCTCTGCCCCCTATTCAGAGTATTCTTTTCCCTTTTTTTTGTGGGAATGTGGGATGTCCTTTTGATGGATATTTCTATCTGACAGTAAATCTTAGTATTGAGGATCTTTTAAATCTTTGCTGCTTTTTATTTCAGACTTATAATAGGGAGGGAGAGAAAATAATAAAACCTCACTATTTGTAAGAACAAACGTAGCCCACTGATTCAACAGGTATTTGTTGAATGTGCTGTGGGAACACAACTATTTGGATGAGTTAGGACAGACTTTTTGCAAAGGGTGGCATTTGCATTACTCGTAGCTGGTCTGAGAGAGACTCCTGGGCAGACACTCCGCCCACAGGTTTTAGTGCTCCCTGTAGAAGCTTGAATCTGCCAGATCTCTTCTACACAAAACAATTTCATAATTTTCATTCCCAGTGAAAACCACAAAGGAGCAGGAGTTCAGTGAATTCGCTCTTCACGCCCTTTAAGGCATTTCTGCGTGTACGTCCCCATAGCTAAATGATCAGGGCCAGTGCATCTTTCAGTCGTTTTTGAAATAAAATCTAAAATGCTGAGTGATATGGAAAATGTTTTGACAAGTTCATGTAAATAATTTGCTCAATTAAAGACTCTGCTTAAGTATGTGTTTCTTTCCATATGATCCAATTTGAGCTCTTAAAATATTCAGGGGTGCCAAACTCATTTTCACCAGGGGCCACATCAGCCTTGTGGTTGCCTTCAAAGGGCCGAATGTAATTTAGGACTGTATAAATGTAACTAGTCCTTAACTTGGGGCAAGGAGCTCAGTGCTGCCACTGGGTAGAAATGAGGTGAAGGGCCGGTTCGGCCTGCAGGTCTTATGTTTGCTACCTGTGATACAGGTCCTGATGAAACCATTTAATGAAAAATTTTTGTGTCTTATTTTTCCATTAAGCTTTTTGCATCGTCATGATGAAGCATTCTCCACTGAACCCCTCAAAAACAATGGCAGAGGAAGTCCTCTGGGCTTTTATCATGTGCAGAACGTAAGTGGCATAGACATTTTTGCCAAATGTGTTGTGGGTTGGTGGTACCTTGAAGTGGCTGGTGTGAGGCTGTCATGTGTGGGCTCCCTTGGGTTTTCTCAGCCCAGGAAGGATGATAATCACAGCACTGTGCTAGGCAGGCTCTGTGGGGAGAGTAGACAATGGAGGGAGTGGACAGAGCAGCTGGCCTTCTCCAAATTACTGTGGTCCCCATAAGTAGTGTGTACGTTAATCTGCCAATAAAATTTTTCATCATTTTGAATGTAGTGCGAGGGTGTCAAACTCATTTTCACTGGGGGCTACAATAGCCTCGTGGTTGCCTTCAGAGGGCTGAATGTACTTTTAGGACTGTAAAAATGTAACTACTCCTTAACTAGGGACAAGGATCTTGGCACCGCCGCTGAGTAGAAACAAGGTGCCAGGCAGGATAAAACAAGGTGGGGGGCCAGGTTCAGCCCCGTGGGCTTTGTGTTTGCCACCTGTGATATAGTGAGTTGTTTTAGTGTTTCCTTCCTAGACACGTAGGCATTTTAGTATGAGTTTGTTAATGTATTTATTGTCCTTAAAATTGTAAGGTACTTACATTGTTCAGTTGCAAATAAGATAAAAACTATTAAATACCTTTGTAACTAAGATTCAGATTCTGTCTTCCTTGCCACTGATACTGTGATGAATCCATTAATGCCCTTTACAGCTCTTTCTTATGTGGAATAAGAAAACAGACCTCCCATCTCTTCTAGGAAGGTTCACTCAAACTCCTCAAGTCATCATGCTCATCACAATAGCTAACAGTCATTGAGAGCTTTTTTCCGTCAGTCACGGTTAGCAGTGTTTTTTGTGTCTTAACTCATGTAATCCTCACCTTCATGCCAGAGACTATCTTAATCCCCATGTTACTGCTGTGATAACCTAGGCACAGAGCAGTTGGGGTCAGCCAGGTTACAAAGCCAGGAAGAGGCAGAGACGAGGCTGAACTCAGCTGTGTGGCTCCGGCTTCCAGGATCTTCACCACCACACGAAATGGTCTCTCCTTCTCTTGTTAGCCGCATCTGCTATCTAAAGTACAAGAGGAAAGGACAGCTCCAAAGTGGAACAAGCAAATACAGAACACACTATTTTGTTTTTATTTTTAATTGTATAAACATGAGTATGCGTGTATCCAGTAAACATTGATTGGCTACTGTGCACCAGGACTGTGCTTGATGTGCTGGGGAATGCACAGATGAATCACAGAGGATCATACCCCGGAGAGCTCATAGTTAGGGAGATAAAATGCTCATTTAATCAACAGTAGCACAAGATCTAGAGACATTGGAAAGGTATTCATTAAATGCTATGGGAGGAGAGAGAAGGAAATGTAATTTCCATTAATAGAAAGGTGTTTTTTACTTTTTTTGTTGGGGGTGGATGGTTGGGTAGAGAAAGGAAGTGGGGGACTTCCCGGGAGGATATAGTGTAAATAAGAAAAGGTGGGTCAGCCCTGGCCGGGGAGCTCAGTTGGTCAAAGCATCGTCCCAGTACGCCAACTGGGGTGTGGGTTTTATCCCTTGTCGGGGCACAAACAAGAAGCAACCAGTGGGACTTCCACCAAGATGGAGGGATAGGTGGATGTGCCGTGCCTTCTCACACAACCAAGTTTAGAGACAACTAAATATTAGCAACAGAAAACACAGTCAGAACACGGAAAATTGAACTTTTCGGAAGTCCGTTAACAACAAATTCTTCAGCCTGACCGGTAAGGGGCGAAACCAGCGGCTGGTGAGGGGTTGCACAGGAGGACTCGGTCAGACGGACTCAGGCTCGGAATCCAGACGCGCGGAATCCAGGCGCAGGGTTGGACCTAGTGAGCGACCAAGCGAGCCACCAGGCGAGCGACCGCGGAGGAGACAGCGGGGAAGCAGTGCTGCGTGTTGACTGTGGTCGCCCATTTGTGCGCAAGCGGACAGGCGAGGGAGTGGGCGGTTGGACCGGGGCGGGCAAGCGGCAGGAAGGGCGCCACCATTTCCCCGCTCTGACCACGCCCCCACATACAGCGTCACAACCCAGCGACCTGGGAGTCCAAGGCACCACTTCTCACACTTAAAGGGCCAGAACAGACTGAAAATGTCGCAAGATCTCAAAGTCCCAGAGCCCATAGATCTAAGCGATGAAGAAATAGCAAAACTCTCAGACGCACAGTTTAAAACACTGGTCATCAGGATCCTCACAGAACTGGTTGATTATACCGACAAATTAGACAAATATATGAAGGCGAAACTAATTGAAATGAATGGAATTGCACAGGACACCAATAGCAATGAAAAGGAAACTGGGACTCAGATCAATGGAGTGGACCAGAAGAAAGCAAATAATGGCCAAACAGAAAAGAGTCAAGAAGCAAGAATTCAAAGAAATGAGGAGAGTCTTAGGAACCTCCAGGACATCTTTAAATGCTCCAACATCCGAATTATAGGGGTACCAGAAGGGGGAAAGGCACAGCCACCAGTGGAAAACTTATTTGAACAAATAATAAAGGAGAATTTCCCCAAGCTGGCAAAGGAAATAGACTTCCAGGAAATCCAGGAAGCTCAGAGAGTACCAAAGAAGTTGGACCCAAGAAGGAACACACCAAGGCACATCATCATTACATTAGCCAAGATTAAAATGAAGGAGAGAATCCTAGAAGCAGCAAGAGCTAAGGGGACAGTCACCTACAAAGGAGTCCCCATCAGACTGTCAGCAGATTTCTCAAAAGAGACCTTCCAGGCAAGAAGGGGCTGAAAAGAGGTATTCCAAGTCATGAAATCCAAAGACCTACAACCAAGATTGCTCTATCCAGCAAAACTTTCATTTAGAATGGAAGGACAGATAAGGTGCTTCTCAGATAAGATCAAATTCAAGGAGTTCATCATCACCAAGCCCTTATTATATGAAATGTTAAAGGGACTTATCGAAGAAAAAGAAGTTAAAGAAACATGAACAGTGAAAGGACAACAAACTCACAGTTATTAACAACCACACCTAAAACGAAAGCAAACTAAAAGGACAGCTAGATCAGGAGTGGAAACATAGAAATGAAGATCTCAAGGAGGGTTAGCAACAGGGGAGTGGGAGGAGGAGATGGGGGGAGAAGGTACAGAAAACAAGTAGCATAGACGGTAGATAGAAAATAGATGGGGGGGCAAGAATAGCATGGGAAATATAGAATCTAAAGGACTTGAGACACATGGTCATAAACTAAAGGGGGGGTAATGGTGGGGATGGGGGGTAGGGTGGAGGAGAATGAAGGGGGGAATAGGACAACTGTAACAGCATAATCAATAAAAAATTTTTTAAAAAATCACATACATGTCAATTAAAAAAAAAAGAAGCAACCAGTGAATGCATGGATGAGCAGAATAAAAAAATCTCTCTTTCCTCCCCTCATTTCCTTCTCTGTCTAAAAGAATAAAATTCTAAAACGGTGGGTAAGATTTGGCATCAGACCTGGCACGTGGTCAGCAGTCAGGTCTTCCTTAGTGTTGTTACTGTTTTTGAGCTGGGCCTTGAAGTCTAGGAAAGACTTAGGGGCACAGACATGTGGAAGGCCTTGCAGGGAGGGCTGCAGCCTGGGGCCATCTTCAGGCACAACCGAGGGGACAGTGGGTGAGTTTGATTAAGCTGAAACAGTAAGTGTGGGAAGGGCAGCAGGGGGCAGTTCAGGTTGGTGCTGGAGGGTTTTGAATACCTAAAGCTCAGTCAGGTTACTTCAGAACAAAAGCCAGAGAGGAGACCCTGGCTTATCTTTGTGTGGGAGGCTTGCGCAGTAAAACACCCAGCACATACTGAAAAGTGCTAAAGTTCTGATTGCAGCAAAACTGTCTGTTTTCTTACGATAAATCTTTCCCTAATCTAGCTTGGCTTTATTCCTTAGATTGCAGTGGAGGTCACGGAATCATTTGTGGAATACATCAAAACCAAGCCTATAGTATTTGAAGTGTTCGGGCATTATCAGCAGCACCCAGTTCACCTGCAAGGACAGGACCTTAACAGGTTAGGGCTAAATGAGCAAAGATTTTTGTTTTTGTTATCGTTGTTATTGTCATTTTCTGGAAAGAAATCTTTTGAGGGATTCAGATAACTAAATAACAGTGTATATGTTGCCCATTGTTTCCTCTTCAGAAACTTCACCACCTTTCCTTCTGTGAGCCACATAGTCACTAATTGTAGGTAGAGCAGACTGAATTATTCTCGGGTGATCCTGAGTACTGTTTTTGTAGGAAGACACTTTGAATAGGACCGAAAGGTGAGGTGACAGAGATAAAACATGAAACTGTGTGTAATTGTTCCTAACCACCCAGAACTTTTTGACACCTAAGCTCTAAGTGGAGACATCAAAATCGGTGAGGAGCGCAACGGTGGGGACTTTGGGATAATGGCAGAGTGTCGGTATTAATGGAAAAATTCCCTATTTCATTTATTATCTGTGACTTAGAAGGAGGCTTTCAGTAAAATATGTCTGAGCCTCAGTTTTACTCTGTGGAATCATGTCTAGAATCTGATACTGTGCTGCAGTCGAAAGTACAAGCCATTTGTGTCTAAAGAAGGCTTAAACATGCCATTATTGTTACTGTGACATCCTTTTCAGTCTCTGAGATCTCCGTCTTCCTTCCTCCGCAGTCCGCCTCAGCCATCGCGACGGTTCTTCCCTCCGCCCATGCCACTCTCCAAGCCAGGTGAGCTCTAGCTGCATTCTTTGCATGCTGTTCTCTGAGTGAATACCTCTCTTATTCTGATGACTTTTCAGATAAAAATCATATTTAAATTCCTGCTCCACTTCTGTGCATCCTTACATATCCTTGTGTCTACCAGGAACTAGAATTTTTGGCTCCCAATTTAAAATAAGAAGTAAGAAACAGTGGGGCTCTGTTGCTGCCAGTTCTCTGGTCTTCTTATTGTCAGTTTTCATAAGCTCCGTGTTCCTAAGTCTCTCTGCTTTGTGTGCAACTCCCCATAACTGCCTGGTGACTGGGCTTTTCTTTACACATTAAATATATCCTGCATGTTCATTTATCTTGTTTTGATTTTTGTTTGTTTTCACCCTTTCCCTTCATTGCCCACATTCCCGCCCCACCCTGTGCTCATTCTCCACCCTCTGTACTGCTCATCTCCATCCCACCTCAGACCCTGAAAGAAAGGTCAGACTGGCCCGATTTCTCGTGTCTGGCTGTGTGAATGCGCATGTGTGGGACGTATTTTCTGAGCATCCTCCGCTGCTGCCGCCTTCCAGGATGGGGCCGACCCTGTGCCACCTCCTCTTTCTCCCAGTTCCCAGCTGCCAGAGCAAGAGGGAACCTAAACCGGAGCTCAGTTAGCTCTGCCTAGATGTAGAACCATCCTCAGGGGCTGGTCCTGAAGCCTGGCTCTCTGCATGAAACAGCGGCCTTCCCGTTTGCTACCTGAGCTGAATGTGAAGTTCACAGTGACAAGATCCTGTCACATTTGCCTCAGAGAGATTTTAGGAAGCACCCTGTCTAGGGTGAGGGCTGCTTATTTTTGTTCGTTTGGTGTCTTTCAGTTAGTATTTTTAACTGTAAGGATTTTTGCTATTACATGGTTTTTGTTTTGTTTTTTAATGCTTCTGGTTTTGCTTTCTGACCCTTAGGTGACTGCCAGAATCAATAACACTATTTTCCTCCTAACTAGCATCACCAGCCCGTATGGAATTCAGCTGGGGTGGGTAATGCCAACAGGCTACATGTGTGAACAGTGCTGAGTTACTCATAAGGCCCCTTTAGCTCTCCTGTGTCAGGGGACTCTCATACTACGTTTTTGAGATGGCAGGTGAAATATTATGATCTGCAGTTTATAAATAAGGAGACAAATGCCCAGAGGGTAAGCGACTCAACCAAAGTCACACAGCTCTTCAGCGGTTGAACAATAATTAGATCTCAAGTCACTTGACTCACATTCCAGAGTTCTCAGGTTTTGAGCCGAGAACCCTCTTTGCATTGCCAGATTTCAGAGTTTCTATGTTGTGTTTCAAGATGCCCATTATGTAGAATCCGAAATTCTTGAAATACTGGGTTCTGGCTAATGTATTTCATCGTAATGCACAGTTAACATGGAATTTAAATCTAAAGAAAATGTGTAATGAGAGATTTACAAAATCCTGTATTTAGAGGTCATAGCTATGGTTCCCAAACTTGTCTGCGCATTGGAATCACCTGAGAAGTTTTAAACCTCTAGGGACTGAATCCCAGCCCTAGAGATTGTGATTTAATGGCCCAGGTGCAGCCAGGTGCAACCATCTTCAACATCCCTGGGTGATTCCCGTGGGCAGGGAGATGCAGGAGCCACTGGGTTGGAGGATAGGTCTGTCCTCTCTGATCCCAGCTCTGAGGTGCAGGGCCCTGTGAAAGGTTTCTAATGGTTTTGTGAGCACATTCACTCTGCACAGAACCTGTTTTCTTACCGTTGGAAACAGTTGTTGAGAGGGAGAAGGACCCCGACCCTCCCCTCTCCTTGTTCTCTGAATGTAGAGGTTGTGGCCTAGTTGGTGTTGCAGTTTCTCTGGGTCTTCTTCATTGAAACCTATCCCCTGACCCTTGCTGCCTTTCCCAAGTGTGTCCTTGAAGACTGACATTCGAGAAGTGTGTGCTTTTACTGAGTAGACTTGGATCAGATGTTTACTTTTTCTAAAATTTTTAAAAGTTCCAGCCACCAAGTTAAACACCATGAGCAAAACTAGCCTTGGCCAGAGCATGAGCAAGTATGATCTTCTGGTTTGGTTTGAGATCAGTGAACTGGAGCCTACAGGAGAGTAAGTACAAGTTTCTAAACTTTTAAATACGACAAAGTATTTGTCTGTTTCTTTTTAAGAAAAAGGCAAAGTTTTTCAAAATTAGAAATTCTAATTTTGAGACTGTCTTCTTATATTCAGGTTCATGAATCATTGTCACTGTCAGATTTAGTTTTGAATTGACTTTTGGTGGTCTTGATATTATTCTCTGAGTCAGGTGTTTGTCAGAGAACTGACTATTGGGTTGGTCAAAAAGGTTGTTTAGCCTGGCTGGTGTAGCTCAGTGGATTGAGCGCAGGCCTGCGAACCAGAGGATTGTGGTTCTATTCCTAGTCAGGACACATGCCTGGGTTGTAGGCCAGTTCCCAGCAGGGGATGTGCTAGAGGCAACCATACATTGATGTTTCTCTCCCTCTCTCCTTCCCCTCTAAAGATAAATAAATAAAATCATTTTTTAAAAAAGTTGTTTAGTATTTTCTGTACAGTGGCTTTAGTAGTGCTTGTCTTTAACTTCTTTTGGAACAATTTTGTTAGATTGTATTATGACAGCTGTCCTATCTGTGTACATTAAAAAAGAATTTATCAAAACTGGTGAATTTTTGTGCAGCCATTTTAATATTGAAGGTGGAAGAAAATACAAACATTTTCAGTGTATTATGCTTTATTACTTTAAGAAAAGCAAAAAATGCAACTAAAACACAAAAAGGGTTTGTGCGGTGTACAGAGAAGGTGCTGTGGCTGATCAAACGTGTCCGAGTATCTGCTGTGGGGCCATTTCATGCACTGGAAGATGATCAGCAGGGCGCCCCCTAGAAGCCAAATAGTGGGAGATAGCTGACATACTTAGTATCCAAATCGAGTTATCGGTGAAAATGAAAAATGTCTTTTATTTTACAGAAAAACCTAAGTAGGCTTTTTGGCCAACCCAATACTTAGTGTAATAATTTACCTTCTTGTTAGCAACAGCAAGCTCGTTGTGACTGGCACTTTGTCAGGAGGGAAGACAGCCTACATAGTGTGTTCCATCAGCAGTAAAGCAAAGGGAGTCAGAACATTTTGCGCATAATATATTGTTAAGACTTACATTAATAACCTCAATGAGTATTTACCTAGACCAAGATTTCTCACCTTCGGCGCCGTTTGGGGCCGGGTCATTCTGTTGTCCAGGGTTATCCCGTGTGTTGGAATCCCCACAACCATGGCCTCTACCCACTTTGTGCCAGTAGCACCTCCCCTTCGGCTGTTACAAGCAGAAATGTCTTCAAACATTGCCAAATATTGGACCACTGCCTAGGGAACGAAATCCCTCCCAGTTGAGGACCATTGTCCTAGCTCAAAATAATCTGTATCAGCTGACTTTCACTGTATGAGTGAAAGTTGTGAATGTTGTTATTATTTATAGTTATCTCTAAAATACTTTTTGAAATAACACGAAAAAGGATCCCCTCCTGACACAGAGGCAAGGGGCTGTACTAGTTAATGCAGAGGGTAAGGGTGCACGTTACCCTGACGATCCTCTTTGTGTTGTATGGACGCTGTCCCACCGCCATTTCGCTCATCTCCACGGAGCAGTGACTGAGTCCCTGCTCTGTGTGAGGTGTGACTCTGTCGCCTACATGCAGTTGTCAGAGGTCGCTTTCGGGAATATGACTCCGCATAGACAGGTCTATAATGTGACTGTAACTTGCCTCATAAGAGAGAGGTAGTTACAGTAATGATTTCTACAGAGTTCATTTCTTTCTAACTCTTGTAAAGTTATCTAGAATCTGAAATGACCTCTTATCTCTTCACACTTGCCATTATGACTACCCATTACCTATGGAATACCTGTTACACAAGGGGCAGGGCTGGAGTGAGAAGATGTTGCTGTCCTGTGAGTACTTCGGTGTAGTAAGGATGAGGAGACAGGTGTGCGAAAAGGTTACTAGGTGCAGATGACCATGTGACTGAATGCCTGGATGGTGAGAAAGACATGGGGTGGAGTTTAGGAAAACAAAGACCACTGGAGGAAGACATCGTAGGTAAAGTAGCCCTGGTCCGCCGGAACGTCCTGACGTCTTTCTCTTGCATTTCCGTTTTCATAGGTACATCCCAGCTGTGGTTGACCATACAGCAGGCTTGCCCTGCCAGGGGACGTTTTTGCTTCACCAGGTACTAATAAGGGAGCAAAAGAGGGTCCAGGAGGAAACACAGAAATAAGAGTTTCGAATAAGAAACATAACTCTGAATATCTGCTTTTTCTTTTCATTTCTAAGGGATTTGGATGTGGTGGGGACATTGTCCTGTTCTTTGTTACTTTCTTTTTTTGTATGTTTGTTTTTGTTTTTTTTTTAATATTTATTTATTTATTTATCTTTAGAGGAGAAGGAGAGAGGGAGAGAAACATCAATGTATGGTTGCCTCTAATGCGTCCCCTGCTGGGAGCTGGCCTGCAGGGAACTTGCTTGCAACCCAGGCATGTGCCCTGACTGGGAATTGAACTGCGATCCTCTGGTTCGCAGGCCAGTGCTCAATCCACTGAGCTACACCAGCCAGGGTGTATGTTTGTTTTTAATGTTTCTTCCTCAGACCTTAGCTTACACATACCTTTGCTTTTATATGTAAATGTAACGGAGAACTATTTTGATAAAAGATTTTGCTTCATTCAGTTACTATAATTTGTTCATTTTCCATGTCATTTCATACAATTTCCATTTTGTGATGTTTGGAAACTGCTTTCACAGCAGAAGTTCTTAATGAAGATAGAGGATGCAGGTTTCGGTGGACGAAAAGTCCGGCTGTGAAACGTGGGAAGGTAGCTGTGGACAGAACGGCTGGGAGTCTCGTGCTCCGTGACATACGAGCTGGGCATCTGTTCTTAAAGCCGTAGCAGAACCCGGCTCTTCCTCAGTCCCTGACCTATACCCATTGTTCAGAATGACAGTGTGGACAGCACATTTCCCCTTGGTCTCTTACCCCTCTTTCCTGCCTTTCCTGACACCAAACAATCCAGAAAACAACAAACGAGAAGGACTAATAGTTTGTCCTAGCTAAACTACAACCCTGCTCCATTATCCAGGGTATCCAGCGAAGGATCACAGTGACCATTATCCACGAGAAGGGAAGTGAGCTCCACTGGAAAGATGTTCGTGAACTGGTGGTAGGTGAGTGCATTCTGTTGGCTAAGGACAGAGTCAGGCTTTTTAGAGATTAAATTCTTCCTGTTGGGTGCCCAGGGAATGCGTGAGACTGTACGGGAGAACACAGAGGCCGTGAGGTTGAAACTGCTCCTTTTTCTCAGCTCCATCATTAGGGATGCGTTATTCAGCCATTGTTTTACTCAGTTACTGTGGGCGTGGTTCTGTGCCAGAAGGCTCTGCTCACTGTGAGCTTGCCCTTCACTTGAAGAGACAACACGCACGTGTGCAGAGCGGTTCCATCCAGAAGTACCGAGTGAGAACAGGGGAAGAGGTCTGAATGGGTTCTGGGGAAATTAGAGGGGATTCATTTTGTGTTCCACAAAACATTTAAAGTAAGAAAGTCAGGGATATGTCTAACATGCAGATAGCTAGCAACCCATAAGCAGAGTAGGAAAATTAAGGCATAGCGAGAGGAGAAACTTGGCTGAACAGTCTAACCTTTAGAATAGTAGGGCAGGGGTTCTGAGCCTTCTCTTGCCTTCAGCCCTTTGACAGTGGTGAAGCCTCAGAATTATGGGTTGGGTTTTTTTTTTTTTTTAAGATTTTGTTTATTTATTTTTAGAGAGAGGGGAAGGGAAGGTGAAGAGGAGAGAAACATCAGTGTTTGGTCACCTCTCACACACCCCCTACTGGGGACCTGGCCTGCAACCCAGGCATGTGCCCTGACTGGGAATAGAACCAGCAACCCTTTGGTTTGCAGGCCTGCCCTCAATCCACTGAACCACACCAGCCAGGGCAGAATTGTGTTTTTAAATGTAGAAGTATTTAGGATTACAGGGGGAACTAATACTATTGAAACAGAATTATTAAAATTCTAAACAAATTTGTAACCTAAGCTCTTCTAGGTTGCTGCATTAAGCAGTAGATTGAATTTCTGTAGTTTCAAACCAGAGATGAATGTGAAGATACTGTGCATTAGTGTGTTACGAAAGCATCCGTGATCTCTGCTGGGGATGGACTCAGGGGCACTGCTGATTCTCCTGTGGTTTGTCCCCGCTTCCCATGGTTGAAGGAACTGCTGAATTTCCTAGTCAGAGGAAGTTCAGTCAGAGGGTCATGAAAATAAAGTTGGTGGTTTTTTTCCTAGTCACATTCATGGGCATTTTGAATTCTCTCCATAGACCCCTTCAGATTAAAAACTCCTGGAAGGAAAAGTACACTCTCTCCTGTTTGGGGCAGTAGTTTTCAAGCTTTTTCAAAATCAATCCTTATATGGAAAATTATTATACAAAACTGAAGAGATGCTTTCTTTTTAAAAAGTACCCATGTGCTGGTTTCTTTCTTTCAGGCCGGATTAGGAATAAGGCTGAGGTGGATGAAGCCGCGGTGGATGCCATCCTCTCCCTAAACATCATCTCTGCCAAGTATCTGAAGTCCTCCCACAACTCCAGCAGGTGGGGCACCCTAAGGAGCCTGATAGCCTGCCCTATAGGCTGACCGATACACTGTTAGAGTCCTCATTCATTAGTGACTCCCATTTAGGTGGAGAAATTAATTCCCTTCTCACTTCAAAATTCCTATTTCTTCTCTCACCCCCACCTAACTCCCCCAGGTAAGTACATAAATAACGGGAGATGCATGTGTGTGATTAGTGACCCCCAGAGGATGGAAATGTTCTGTCCTGTGTGCAGCAGCTGTAACTCAGTGAAAGAGAAGCAGAAAAAGAATGCTATCAGCATGCTGTCCAGTGGTGTAGAAAGTACAGATTCATTACTGCTATGACTAGAAGCTCTGTGAAGGGGTGGCTGTGGAGAAGGTTCTCTCAGTCCTGGGTGTGCTGGAAGCGTGACCTCCTGGGGTGGCGAACCCTCTCGTGCGTCGTCCTTGCGGCTGCCAGTATAGGCTGCCTTTTAATTTTCAATTAGTTTTCCTTAAAATTGCACTTTAATCAATTGATGACAGACACTGCATCAAGTACGTGACCATTCCACTTTTCCGTTTCCAACTGGAAATTACCTGCTGGGCCCTCCCACCTCCGCAGGAAAGGAGCTCTGCCATTGTGCATGGAGATTCGTTTTGTTACATAGTTAAGGGCTGGGAAGGAAGCACGTGTGTTCTGACATGGGCCTAGAATGCTGCGTTTGCATTACAGGGCTTCTCCGTGCTTGTCTGCTCTTGAAGAACTCGCTCACAGCTGTATTGGGAAGAGGGAGAGGAAAAACAAGAGAATAGGAAAAAACAGAATTAAAAGTTTGGGCCAGGATTAATTTTTTTCCATTATTTCCTTGTGTCATAGTTTTGCATAGGAAGGAGAAAAAAGAAGCATCTGCTTTTTGCCTGTAAGAGTCGCTGGCAGCGGCTATGGAAAGAGAGGGCAGAGATTCGAGAGGGCGTGTATGTTCAGGGATGAGTGGCAGAAACAAGGAAGGAAGCGCCGACCCCCCCCCACCACCACCACCACCGGCCTAAAATCTTGAGCAGTACCGTTCTCTCAAGTCAGCACTAACGCCTAGTAATGTTTTGAATCCTGCTGGACGTTCACAGCAGACAATCGGTGGCATTCACCACATTTTCTTTGGAGCTGTGAGAAGCACATCTTAAATTTCCCTAGGGTACCTAGCAAAATACATGGTGTTAGGTTGAAATGCTGGTTGTGCTAAACTTGCCTACATTGGAATAACCTTCGAAAATCCTTTCTTCGTGTCCAGCTCAAGTCAGATGCTATAGGCGGAGAAGTCAGCTTTGACAGAAGCAGCTTGTCTTTCATGATGGAAGCTTGGTATTAATCAAAAAAGTTGACTAAGTCAAGAACACTTTAAATATTTTTGTTTTAATTTAAACTATGTAAATGTACATTAACTTGTCAAGCTCTTACTGTCAGGCCAAGGCCTTTTTTCAACTGTAGGGGCATTTATTGGATGTCTGGTTGTCTTGCAAAACCACATCTGTAATTCATGGTCTGTGGTTTTCAATTTGGCGGAGCGAGAACTAGAAATCTGTGAAGAAAATCTGAGTGCTGACTTCTGATCAAGATGCCAGCATAGGTAAACGTGTATCACCGCCTCCCACAACCACATCAAAATTACTGAAATATAGAACAACCATCTTCCAGAACTGTCAGAAGTCAAGTTGATTCTAAGTCCAACAACTACAGAATTAAAGAAACCACATCCATCCAGATCGGTAGGAGGGGCAGAGACGTGGAATGAGCTGGTCTCACATCCACATGTGGTAGATAATTTGGGAGGGATATCTTGGGAGCAAGGAGTCCCAGCCCCATACCAAGCCCCCCAGCCCAGAGTTCCAGTGCCAGGAAGATAAGTCCCCACAACTGGCTGCAAAAACCATCAGGGATTGAGTCAGTGGAAGAAACTTTTGGAGTCCCAAGCAGTTCCTCTTAAAGAACCCACGCAGACTTACTCAGATCTACTCCTTGTGAGCTCCAGCACTGGGGCAGCGGCTTGAAAGGCACCAGTGGCATACGGGGGGAACCGAAATGTCAGGAATCCAGGTCGGAGCTGGAGGACCGTTTTTTTCAGACGGGTGGGAAGAGGCCATTGTGTCTTTTCAAAGTCCTCCCCTGACGGCCTCAGAGCCAGCAAGTGGGTGCCATATCTGAGACCCCATCAGCCCGGCTAACACTGTTTGCCCCACTCTGGAGATCACGAGACTTGGAGACTTTGTCCCACCCAACTTAAGGGCCCACCCAAACTGTTAATCCTGACTTTTCCAGGTGAATGGCTGGTTCGGGGTTATGCTTCATGTCTTCCTAAATTTTAATCAAACAATCAAGAGCTGCCTCAGTGAGCCTCCACCCCTGTGCATCTTGCTAAGTGGCCCAGGCCTGGCACTAGTGGCAGCCAGCCTAGATTTGCAGCTCGGCTTTGTCTGGGAATCTCCAAGCCCAGCACAAGTAGCAGCCATCTCAGATTGATTTAGAGCTCATGCATTGTGGCCCTGGGAAGAGCACAGGTGGGGTCTGACCTTGGCCTGTATCACCCGGGAAACCCCAGGACCTGCACACCACACCCCACTGTCAGCTACAGTTCATGCTAGAGTATCATTACCCTACCCCTACACAGCTGATCCTCCATGGAAGGCAGAGGTTGCTGCTCAGCCGTTGCAGCTGATTGTCCTGAGAAAATCCCTCGCACTGACTTGCCAACAGCAACCAAAGTTCAACTACAAGAGGAGGTGTACTCAGGCCACACAAAAGGCACCCCTCAAGTACCCAGCTTCGGTGACAGGGGAGCTGTGCCACTGGACCCTACAGGACCCTACAGGACACCTACTATATTAGGCTACGCTGCCAAGATGGAGTCATAGCAGTTCTAATACATAGAAACAAATATAGGGAGGCTGCTAAAATGAGACAAAGACACATGGCCCAAATGAAAGAACAGATCAAAACTCCAGAAAAATATCTAAATGGAGATAAGCAGTCTGTCAAATGGAGAGTTCAAAACACTGGTCATAAGGATGCTCAAGGAACTCAGAACCTCAGCAGCATAAAAAAGATCCAGTCAGAAACTAAGGAAGATAACGGTACTTGAACAACAATTTAAAAAAAGAAGGATACATTAATGGAAATAACAATTTATAGGGAAACAACAGTAGAGTGAATGAAGCCTAGAATTAAATCAATGATTTGGAACATAAGGAAGCAAAAACCAGCCAATCAGAACAACAAGAAGAAAAAAGAATTCAAAAAATGAGGATGGTGTAAGCAGCCTCTGGGACAACTTCAAGTGTTCCAACATTCTCATCATAGGGGTGCCAGAAGGAGAAGGGAAAGAGCAAGAAATTGGAAATTATCTGAAGAAATAGTGAGAGAAAACTTCCCTGATTTGGTGAAGGAAATAGGCAAGTCCAGGAAACACAGAGAGTCCCAAACAAGATGGGTGCAGAGAGGCCCACCCCAAGGCACATCATAATTAAAATGCCAAAGGTTAAAGATAAAGAGAATCTTAAAAGCAGCAAGAGAAAAGCACTTAGTTACCTACAGGGGAGTTCCCATAAGACTGTCAGCTGATTTCTCAAAAGAAAGTTTGCAGGCTAGAAGGGATTGGCAAGAAATATTCAAAGACATGAAAAGCAGGGATTTACAGCCAAGGTTACTCTCTCCAGCAAAGCTATCATTAGAATCAAAGGCCAGATAAAGAGCTTCCCTGACAAGAAAAAGACAAAGGAATTCATTATCCCTAAACCATTATTATATGAAATGTTAAAGGGACTTACTTAAGAAAAGGAAGGTCAAAAGTATGAACAATAAAATGGCAGTAAATACGTATCTATCAACAGTTGAATCTAAAAAACAAACTAAGCAAACAAGTAGAGCAGAGACAGAATCACTGATACAGAGAGCATTTTGATGGTTGCCAGATGGGAGGGGAGTGTGGGAGAACGGGTGAAGAGGTGAGGGGGTTAAGGAGTACAAATAGGTAGTCACAGAGTACCCACGGGCATGTAAAGTACGGTATGGGAAATGGAGTAGCCAAAGAACTTACCTGGATGACCCATGGACACGAACAGTGGTGGAGGGATTTCCTGTGGGGATAAGGGTACTAGGTGGAGGGGGGAGCAAAGGGAGGAAAATCAGGATAATTGTAATCAAAATATAATTTAAAAAAATTTTAAGTGCCAAATCTTTTATTAATTTCCCTTTCTTTTACATTGACCTCATCCACACTTAACTGTTTTTTACACAACTCACCATTATCAAATCTTTTTAAAATGGTCAACCGATTTTTACACTTAGTTGTGATTCACACTGAACGAAAAATTTTTTTGCCCTCATGTCTCATTGATTTGCGTAATATTTAATTAAATTAGATTATTACATTAACAAATAGAACTGCATGAACAGGTTTGGGATCAAATATTACTGATATTTGATAAGCTTACAGCTCACCTCTTTGGAGCAAGTAGTCTAAATATAGGAGACATATCTCTAGTTTCAAATATTCAGTGAGAACTACACATCAGTCTTTATATTTTAGGGACATGGGAAATGTAAGTCAGAGTGGTAAGTTACTACATGGAGTTTGGTTAAGAGAACTTTTGTTCTGTTTGCCTAGGGTTTAATGTTTACACTTGGGCTGACAGAACTGCAGTTTGGGTGTGTTATGTATGTAAGTTGGAGGACGTTTCTGTCGTATGGATACTGGGGTGACTCAGAAGCTTCGCTTCTCCTTTTCCTCCAACTCCTACACTTACATTACGCACCTTACTGACTTGTTCCTCTTAATCCACAGCAGCTTCGACCATTTCCAAGGCTTAGTCCCGCGCCCCCCAAGGGGATGTTAGTAGAGGCTGTCTCCATATCCCCTCCTGTGCCCAGCGTTTTCTGTCATTGCATGTCTCAGGAGAGGGACCCATGCCACTGCTGAATTCCTCTGTAAATTGTGTGCCGTGGAGTTCTCTGCTAATTGTCCACTTGAATTTTGCTTGACAGCAAATTTGTCTTTTTTATATGTATTTTCCTCTCTTCTACTTTCCTCTCTGTTTTTTTTTTTAATTTTGCTTCACTAACAAAAGCTTTTTCTATGTTTTTGCAGGCTCTTTCTTGATAAGGATATTCCTAGGTATTTTCTGTTTGCTTTTTTGCACCTAGAGATTCTAGTTTATTGATGCTTTATGTCTAGTGTTGCTTTGATTGTTGTCTAAATTCAGTGTTTCCCCCACGCAAATCTCAGCAAACCTGGAACAGAGAGAAGCTGTTCTGTACCTGTTGTGCCCTGGGCTTTCTGGTGTGTGCAGAATTTCACACACACCTTCTTAAAGGATTCGTGTGATTCTTTATATTTTCTAATCCCATTTACTAAACTTGTCCATTTTATTCTTGTGCCTCTCAGGGTTTTCCCTTGTATGTTACAAAATAGAACGTTATTCCCCTCGTTTCATAGAGACTCTCGGGCTTTGTTTTCTCTTCTCTTAGTCTGCTCTCTGTCAAAAGCTCGAAAAGTTTGTTGCTCTGTATGTGGCTTTGCATAATTATTACCTTTTTTCTTTGCTTTTGTCTTAAATGGTAGTGGAGACCAATTTAGCTATTTGGGTAGCTGAGTCTGTGAGAAATATTTTTATGGTTAAACTTTTCTCCTGTCAGGGCTATTTGTCTCATCATTTACTTTTTTCTTTTGAATATAAAAAAACAGTGAAGGAAAATTTTCCCATCTCTCTCTTTATTCAATTTAGGGAAGAAAAAAAGGGATACATGGCAATATGGCCTAAAATGCATTAATGTTTTTTCTAAAACACACACACACACACACACACACACCCATCCCCCACCCCCCCTCCATTGTTCAGACATTTGAGAAATCCATTCGAGATCATTTTCTAACCATGGTAAGAGCCACACAGGAAACCATGTCTCCAGATTTAGCTCTTGCTAGGTGATTCAGTTGACATTTCTCACCTGTCTTGAGTGTATTTCTTCAGCCACCTGTCAAAAATTGCCACCTTCGAGCCCTGGCTGGTGTAGCTCAGTGGGTTGAGCGCAGGCCTGCGAACCACATGATCGCAGTTCGATTCCCAGTCAGGGCACATGGGTTGCAGGCCAGGTGCCCAGTTGGGGGTGGGTGAGAGGCAACAGAAGATCAGTGTTTCTTTCTGTCCCTCCCTTCCCCTCTCTAAAAATAAATAAAATCTTTAAAAAGTAAGAATGCAGTGAAACATGTATATTTTAAATTCCTTTATGAGCCCTGGCTGGGTAGCTCAGTTGGTTAGCGCATTGTCCCTACTCATGAAGGTTGTGAGTTTCATCTCCAATCAGGACACATACAGGATGCGTCACCAAACGGAGTAATACATTGATGTTTCTCTCTCCCTCTGGCTCCCCCTTCCTCTCTCTCTCTCAAATCAATTTTTAAAAATTCCTTTATGTTAGGCAAGTTTCTGCCAGTGAAATTTTCTCCTTAGGTTAAGGGAAAACCTGAAAACAAAAATGTGAAGAGGTTTTCTTACACAAATGTAAAGCATTTGCCTCATTTGAAAAAGAGTCACAAGGCCTAAAACCATGGCAGGGGGAGGCGCTGCGATGTGGTTTCAGATTGCAGGCAGCAGTGAGAGGAGTATCTGTCAGGGGCCCCACGTTAACAAATGCCCTCCCTCTAGGAAGGGGGCTCCTTGCACTTCAGCAGGGGTGTGTCCAGACCTGGTGGTGTGTCGGTAAGTTCCTGTTCTACCTGCACAAACAGAGATTGCGGTCTCAAGTGACAGAGCCCTCGGTGGCTTCCACCGAAGTAGTGGAATTGCCACCCAGTATTGAATTCTTCTCAAACCAAATTAAAATGAAGACTTGATCAAAACAAGGCATCGTGGATGCATGAAGAGTTCTCTGCTGAGTCCAGTGAGCTTCGGAGCCATGGGAAGGCTTCTGTTGTCCTTCGTCATGGTCATTATTTGGGTCTCTTGGTTATTATCTCCATTTTTGTCATGTTGGATGTGTCTGCATTCCTTTAGTGGCCTTGTGGAGAATTTTCTCAGTCCACACACGCTGCCTGAAAAACTAGATGTTTTAAGCAAGCATCAGGTACTTCAAGAAGACTTGGATCTAGAAGCAGCTACAAACTGAAATGCTCAGGCTTTACACAGCGGCACTTGGAGGGTGGGGTGCAGTTAAGGAGTTCTTTTGGAAGTGGATTGTTCTCTGTGTCGTTTCTAGAGAAAGAATCGTGGGAACAGTTCAGAGATAAGGTATGCCAGTTATTTGTCGTAGGAAAGCCGGAACAGACAGCACCAGTGGGAAGGAGGCAGGAGGACGGTATGGGGTAGGGAACAGGCATCTAAGACTTTTGTTGAATCGGGTGAGGTGTAGTACACGTTCGGAGAACTGGTGGCGGTGGGAAATCCACTCTGCTGGGATGACAAGGTGTGTCCCCCAGCATCGGTTTCGGGGGTCTTAGAAGGAGCCCGAATAGTGTTGGGAGACGATGTGTCACACTACTGTTACTCAGTCCCTTGCTTCAGATGAGATGTGCTAGACTGGAGGTTAATGTCAGTTAGGGTCTGTTATTTACCTGTGGCAAAAAAAGAAAACTATTAGAATAACTTTTAAAATGTTACAGTGTCTGTTAAATCAAGCTCCTAGTTATTTAAACGTAAGATTGACTTTCAAGTGAATTATTTTGGAAAACTGACATAATAGTTGGCTAGCTTTGTGATTAAAAATCATTTACTAAAACATCAGCTAAGAATAACCTCTGCTCTTTTATTTAAAACAAGGTTGTCTATACTTTTTTCTTCATGAGTTCTCCCGGATCGGTTTGTCACATTTCTGGGCTCAGCAATACTGGGTTGTGATATGAAGACCGCAGCTTATAAATTACTGAGTATTTGCTTCCTGCTCTCAGATGAGCGTACTTAGTTTTTCTTTCTTCTCTCAGTTTTTGTCTACACTCACCCTTTCCGCTTAATCCCTTTGGTTGAGCTCACTGCTTTGATGGTGTAGGCCGAGGAGAAGCAGACTCGTTCCACTGCCACCAAAAAATAGCATAGCCAAGTGTCCCTTGATGGTGGGTGGGGGCAGGGGGGCTCCCTTTTTCTCCCGGGAGGTAAAGGTTCCACTCTGCTGTTAGATTTCAGTAAACCGAAAACGTTGATTGGCATACGATCCTGTAATGTATGCCAATGACAGTGACAGTTTCTGGACTGAGGTGACTTCACCTCCTTTTGGATGACTCCTTGCCTTTCTGACCTTAGGACCTTCTACCGTTTTGAGGCCGTGTGGGACAGCTCCCTCCATAACTCCCTTCTTCTCAACCGAGTAACACCCTATGGGGAAAAGATCTACATGACCTTGTCGGCCTACTTAGAGGTGAGGAGACCCAGAACTTGACTTGCTACAAACAGGCAGCCCTGAACAGCGGGCAGGTTGCCGCAGGAAATAGTAGGAAGACTCCACTGATCTCCCTTCTCCCTCCGCATCCTTCAGTTATTTATCTTATTATACTTTACTGAATGTTCTGATTATGTTAGGTCCTAGTCTCTATTTAATCAAAAAGTCACGTGCCTTTTCTTAGCTTTAGTAGCCCAGTCTTCCAAGAATGTGTGACTTTAAGAAAACTTCAGCCCCTGCTTTTGTAGTTTGAACAGAGCCTAGTTAAGGCTAACAGCACAGGCCCTGGAGCCAGCCTGTGTGGGTCCCGCCTCCATGCTGCCACTTACTCTCTGCATGTCCTTGGTCAAATGACTTCATCTCTGTGAGCCATTATTACAAAAAAAAAACAAACTTTGAAAAAACTTGTGAAAACTAAATGTATCTGCAATATTACCCATGGCGTGGCTGTTGAAACAATCGGTAGAGCTGGAATCCTCCAGGCCCCACGTCAGGGACCAGCATTCCAAACGTGGCGGTGCACGGACTGTTGTCCCAGATGCTTTCTCTGCCCCTCACGGAGCCCACTCCTGTCTGCTTTCAGCTGGATCATTGCATCCAGCCGGCTGTCATCACCAAGGACGTGTGTATGGTCTTCTATTCCCGGGATGCCAGGATCTCACCGCCACGCTCTCTGCGCAGCCTCTTTGGCAGCGGCTACTCCAAGTCTCCAGATGCGTAAGTTTTTGAGACAGGTTTAGCTTCCAGTTGGTGTGCCCAGTAATGAATCACCAGGGCCCTAGGTATCCCTGGCTTGCGGTTTTAGGGGTAGTTTACAACCTATAAGCCATTCTGGCATTAACACCTGGAATGCAATGACTTGAATGTTGGCGTTTAGTAAAATAATGAATGAATGGGCTAAGGAAAGAAGGGAGGAAGGAAGATTGCATTGTGAACACGTCCAAAATGGTCTGCAAGGACTGAATGTTTTTATAACAAAATATCACCATTATTCTAACAGATTACCAGTGGGATTTTTCTTCTTTTAAAGATTTATTCATATTTAAGATACACAAAAATATATCAAGAATAACAGTGAATACCTATGCATAACAGCCAACATAAAATATAAGTATTATTAATAAAATAGAAGGTTCAGTACCCCTTCCTAATTGTTCTCCCCAGAGTTTGATGTTTATCACTTTGTTCTACTTGGACTTCCCCCCTCCTTCTTTATATTGTAAGCTGTTTAGTTTAATCATTTGACTTTATTCATCCTATTAAAATTTAAATGTTCAAAAGATTGACTTGAGGACAGATGTAGGATATAGGAAAAATATATACTTCTCAAGTTCAGAATAGGAAAAAAATAATATACTTATATTTGAGGGTGAGTTGCAGTCCCTACCAAGGAGACAGCGTTTTGCAGGGGTGTCCAACCTTTTGGTGTCTGTGGGCCACACTGAAAGAAGAGTTGTCTTGGGCCACACAGTAAATACATTGCAACATGTAATCACAAAAAATACCATGGTGTTTTAAGTAAGTTCACAATTTTGTGTTGGGCCACGTTCATAACCATCCTGAGCCGCATGTGGCCCGCAGGCCACAGGTTGGACCCCCCTGATAATAGAGGGAATTGAGATTTTCCTGTTTCTGTGCTGTGAGATTTTAAGCAATTGTTTGTTTTAATTCAAATAGCAATCGAGTCACTGGAATTTATGAACTCAGTTTATGCAAAATGGCAGACACAGGTAGTCCAGGTAAGATCTTACCGACGGGGACGTGATAGTTGTCTCTGCGTGTGTTTGGAGTGTATTGTGTCCAAAATGTACCCTGCCCACGTGGGTGGGTAGAAGCTGTTCAAGATGCCAGGCATGTTTTACGAGGCAGATTTTTCGTGCTGGAGCTTACCTTTTTCTGAGTTACAACACTGCAGTTCATGACATACAAGACTTTTATAACTGTGTCAAACAAAATGTTTACCAAGCTCTGGAATATTATTTACAAATTCAGGTATATTAGATTGAATTTGGCTTGGAAAACTTCATAAACATTTTGCTGTCCACCTCAGCCCCAAAGGTAGTTCGGCAGTTTCACTTTACAGGTGATGGCAAAGCAGAATGTGAACAGCCAGTGCTCTAGAACATGAATGGAGTTGAACTTTTCTTCTCTTTGATGTCTCTTTGGACTTCTTTTCCTTCACCTTGGTGGCCTTACACAGGGGTTTTCTTTCTGTTTGTTTCTTTAACATTTTATGTATTTTAGAGAGAGGGGAAGGAAGGGAGATCAGTCAGCTGCCTCGCACACGTCTGCTACTGGGGAACCGGCCCGCAGCTCAGGCATATGCCCCAACCAGGCATTGAACCGGCAGCCTTTTGGTTTGCAGGCCAGCACTCAATCCACTGAGCCACACCAGCCAGGGCAAAAGTCAGGATTTAAAAAAAAACAAAAGACATTTGGTTAATATGAATTGGAATCCTTTTAGAGAGAATATATGGAAAGAGGTCAGGGCTCACAGTTAAGATTTCGATTTTTAAAAATGAAGACTTTGAGTATGCATCTCAGTAGCAGCTAATTATCATGTCCAGGGAGTTTCTGGAGGGATTTTTAAAGTTAACATAAATTTATGTCTTATATATGTAAAAGCAGTTTAACATTTTCAAAAAGTAATGAGCCCTGGCTGGTGTAACTCAGTGGATTGAGCGTGGGCCTGAGAATCAAAGGATTGCTGGTTCAATTCCCAGTCAGGGCACATGCCTGGGTTGTGAGCTGGGTCCCCAGCACTGGGTGCACGAGAGGCAATCACACATTAATGTTTCTCTCCTTCTTTTTCTCCCTCCCTTCCCCTCTCTAAAAAATACATAAAATCCTTTAAAAAAATAGTAATGGGAGACAATGGGGGTTAAAGCCACCTGTCATCTGCCGTTCTAACCAAACTACTTAGACGCGGGGGATATGCACGTGCATGTGTGCATTTCCTTCCCACCTTTTTCATACAGGTGTATTTTTATGTATTTGGCACCATAGTGTACAGACTATTTAATCTTCTCTGTATTTTCCTTTACATAATAACTTTTTCTCAAGTTGCATTGCAGTTTTCATAATTACCAAAGAATATAAAACTCATTTTTAAAAGAAATTAGGAGAGTGGCTCTGGGGGAAGTGATGAATTGTTATTAACTAACAAAATTCCATGTATTTCCAGACCAAATCTATCTTAGTTCTCCATGTATATGAATTATTCGTTTGTTTTGAGGTGAAATTGGAGTTGAATTTTTCTGAAAAAAAGTTGCTTCCTCTTGTCTTAGGCATGCAGAGGAGGAGGAGAAAAGTCCTGGACACCTCAGTGGCGTACGTGCGGGGAGAAGAGAACTTAGCAGGCTGGCGGCCCCGCGGAGACAGCCTCATCCTTGAGCACCAGTGGGAACTGGAGAAGCTGGAGCTCCTACACGAGGTAGCCCAGCACGGGGGACGCTCGGCTGGACTCCTGAGCAGGAGTGCCCAGGATCAGTCATCCAGTCCCTGCCTCTGCGGGATCCTGGCTTTTCCGTTTTGATCACGATGAGGAGTAACGCTGTGCTTACAAATCCTGATGAGCCTTATGTTTGCTGATTTGTCTTTGTTGTTCTTCGTAGGTGGAGAAAACCCGCCACTTCCTGCTGCTGCGTGAGAGACTCGATGACAGCATCCCCAAGTCCTTGAGCGACTCGCTGTCCCCCAGCCTGAGCAGTGGAACCCTCAGCACCTCCACCAGCATCTCCTCTCAGATCTCAACCACCACCTTCGAGAGCGCTGTCACACCCAGTGAGAGCAGTGGGTACGACTCGGCAGACATCGAGAGCCTGGTGGATCGGGAGAAAGAACTGGCCACCAAGGTTCGAAGCCCTCCCTTGGCTGAGCGTTTCACCAGTGAGACTCTGAGCTGATCTGTCAGTCCCATGTTCATCTTTCCTGGGGGCCTCTGTTCCATGGCCTGTGCTAACACTATGGATGTGGAAATAAGTAAAAGTCAGTTTCTACCCTTAACAAGCCTACGGGCAAGTGGTGACAGGCATGTGATAGAGGTGTATGTCTAGGCATTGTGGGAGTCAGAGGAGAGGCCTCAACGGAGGGGCCCTTGTGAACCAACCTTGGAAGGATGCAAGGAGGGAGCCAGCCGTCCTGCACAGTCGGTGTGGGAGTCCCATGGGGGACCAGAGATGGAGTTAGCAAGGTGGGCCAGGGCATCGTGAAGGGTCTGTGCACCGTTCTAAAGCGTTTCCAGTGCCTTGGGAGTAATGTGGAGGTACTTTAAGCAGGTATTTATGTTTTAGAAAGACTTGTCTGACAGCATTGAAGAGGGTGGATTTGTGGTGAAGAGAGAGACTAGAGGCAGAGAAATGTCTTTACTGCAATAATGCAGATGAGAAACGGTAAAGGCTTTTATCTAGGACAGGCGTGTGGAATGAAGAGGAAGGAGAGTCGTGCTAGAGACACTCGGGAGTTAGAAGTGGCACTTTGTGTCCTGGGTGTGGTGGGAGAGGGCAGAGGGGTCGTTGAGGGAGACTCCCGGGCAGATTAGAGGGACTTAGTGTCTACATTTTGTTTTAATAATCAAACGGTGGTCGGATTGATTTAGGTAAATAGGTCCATCCAGAAGTCTCCATGCCTCTCCTCTAGTGCCAGGGCAAAATAGGAATGAAAGGGATGCTATTGCATTCTTAAACACTTTTAGAGATTTAAGAATGGCTTTTATACCCACTCATTTTAGCTTTTTAATGAGGCATGTACAGACTCCCTTGCTGAATGTTTAGTTAATTTCTAGAGCTGTAGAGCAGCATCTGACCTCCCCTGTGGGTCTTAGGCATGTGATTTTCCCTTCCTGCTTTGCACTCGGGGCTTCGTCTAATCACTGAAACTTACACCACCCCTTTCTCTTCCCTAGTGCCTGCAGCTTCTCACCCACACTTTCAACCGAGAATTCAGCCAGGTGCACAGCAGCATCAGTGACTGCAAGGTGAGCGGCCCTCTGGTGACTGTCATTTGTTCTTAATTTCGTGTCTTTGGTTATATTTTGCTTACTTATTTGTTTTGTTGATTAGATTCCAGTTAAAGGTGAGATCATATGGTATTTGTCTTTCACTGCCTGGCTTTTTTCACTCAGCATAATGCTCTCTGGTTCCATCCACGCTGTTGCAAAGGGTAGGAGCGCCTTCTTTCTTTCTGCTGCGTAGAATTCCATTGTGTAAATGTACCACAGTTTTTCGATTCACTCATTTACTGGTGGGCACTTGGGTTGCTTCTAGCACTTGGCTATTGTAAATTGTGCTGCTATGAACATTGGGGTGCATAGGTTCTTTTGAATTGGTGTTTCAGGGTTCTTAGGATGTAATCCTAGCAGAGGAATTGCTGGGTCAAAAGGCAGTTTAATTTGTAGTTTCTGAGGAAATTCCATACTGTTTCCCATAGTGGCTGCACCAGTCTGCATCCCCACCAACAGTGCACTAGGGTCCCCTTTTGTCCCCACCTCTCCAACACTTGTTTATTGCTTTGTTTATGATGGCCATTCTGACCGGTGTAAAGTGGTATCTCACTGTGGTTTTAATTTGCATCTCTCTGATGTCTAGTGATACTGAGCATCTTTTCATATGTCTCTGGACCCACCGTATGTCCTCCTTGAAGCCGTAAAATACTTATTGTAAGGTTTTTTTTTAATGACCTGAAGCAGAAGAAGATTAATGAAAGTGAGGCCACTGGTTGTCAAAGCTTCTTATTACAGAGGGAGTTTTTCTCCATCGCTGTCTCACGGGCTGTTCCGTTTGCTTCCAGTTGTCTGACGTCTCTCCAATTGGACGCGATCCCTCGGTGTCCAGCTTCAGCAGCGCGACCCTCACGCCCTCCTCCACCTGCCCCTCTCTGGTAGACTCTAGGAGCAACTCTCTGGATCAGAAGTAGGTACCGATTTCACTGAGAGAAGCTGATCTGGGGACCCAGGGAAATACTAGCCTTCCTCTAGCCCGGTGGTTCTCAGCCGAGGGCAGCACCACCCTGCTAGGCAGCCTTTGGAAACGTGCGGGAGCCTTTTCTGGGTATCACAGTGACTGGGGCGGTGCTGCCCACATCTTTTAACACCATGTCTTCTAACTTTCTGCACTAAATCATTGCCTCCTGTTCTTATTCCAGTTCTGTTCAATTGTCCTTCCATTCCTGCCCTGCTCAGCTACCCAGTTATACCAGATATAGGAAACCCCATCTTGGGGAAAATTATTTCAAAACTCATTTGGAAAAAAACATTTTGATGGCACATGGCATATGTAGGTAAGAATAATGGAGACAAATTTAGTCCATATTCCGTGAGTTTACCACTACAGTCACTCCTTTGCACGATTAGACTCCTTTACTCTGTCTCCATTCCTTACACTCACCTGTCAGAATCCGCCTAGGTATCATCCAGTTGTCTGTCTTCATGCACCAACACTCACGCAACTGAATGTGGCTAGAGAAAATACCACAACCAGGCAGTGTGATTAATTCTAGGATGCTACTGACTATAAGACATTCTGTGTGCCACTAAGAAAGAAAAAGCACTCCCACTAAAAGGTGAGACACTATTGATTGTAAGATGCACCCCAACTTGAGGACTGGTAAGGCATTGAACACAGCAGAGCACAGGAATTATTTCTCCCCTGACAGTGCTGGACTGGGGCGGGCGACGTGCGGCTCTGTGCCTCCTGGTCATCGGGAACTTCCTGTCGGCCTGCTTTCCCCTTAAGGCAGTGGTTCTCATACCCCAGTGTGCGTCACCGGGCAGGCTCGTTAGAGTCCCGACGGCTTAACCCCACCCAGAGTTTCTGCTTCTGTAAATCTGGGTTAGAGCCTGAGAATTTGACTTTCTGATGGGTTTCCAGGTGCAGCTGATGCTGCTGGTCAGAGGACCACACTGCGAGATTAGTTTCTTTTCGTAACCTCTGAAGTTGAATTTGGAATTACAGTCATACTTCAGTACTCACTAGCTTCAGAACTTGTTGATGTCTGTACTCATTGCATTTTGACGAGAAAAGAAAATGTTTTAGGGCTTGGCGATGGCCTGGGATCTATCGCACTGCTAGAACTTACCTGGGTCACGACACTGCCCCACGAGAGAAAATGCTTCGTTGTTCAGTACTCGTCGGTCAGTGCACGTCGTGAGTTCTAGAACAAATTGAGGACGAGTACTGAGGCACCACTGCACCTTACTGACACCAGCTTGTCTTCTCAGCCGAGCTCTCTGGAACTGGTGTCTGCAGGGCCCCTGGTGACCAGGGAGAGGCGTCGCTCCTCCTGATGAGATGATTGTACGCATTCTGCATCGGCCTCACTGAGGCTTTTGTTACCCCAACCTCTGTCTTTAAAGGACCCCAGAAGCGGATTCCCGGGCCTCTAGTCCCTGCCAAGAATTTGAACAGTTCCAGATTGTTCCAGCCGTGGAAACACCCTATTTGGCCCGAGCGGGGAAAAATGAATTTCTCAATCTTGTTCCAGATATTGAAGAAATTAGACCAGGGTGAGTACCATACAGAGATGCCAGGTATAAAAACAATCCAGCAAGAAGGTACTCTCAGCTCTTCCGTGAGATCTGTGTTACAGCGTGATGCGCATGCCCCCGCACAGCTGTGCTGCCCCATGTCCCGTGTCCTGCACCCCCAGCCTGGCACGTCCTTTCTTTTCTGTCGCCGTATGACTTTGGCAGATAAGGTTGTAGGCCAAGTAGATTGTTTGCCTGTTTTGTTCACGTGAGGGACTTGGCCTAGGTGAGACATATTTTGATGTTCCTCGGCTCCTGGTTACTTTCTTTTTGTGAGAAACTAACCTTTCTTTTATTGTCCTTTTTATCCTTTTTAGCTCAGTGGTTTCTAAGAAAGGATACCTGCATTTCAAGGAGCCATTTTCTAGCAACTGGGCTAAACATTTTGTTGTGGTCCGTCGCCCTTATGTCTTCATCTATAACAGTGACAAAGACCCAGTGGAACGTGGCATCATTAACTTGTCCACGGCGCAGGTTGAGTACAGCGAGGACCAGCAGGCCATGGTGAAGGTCAGTCCTGCCCACTCTCGGCTCTCCGTTGCCACCCACACCCTTGCCTTTTAAGTTCTGGACTCCGTTGTGTGATACAGCATCTCTCCTGCACAACTGAAGCTTCAGGATCAAGTGCTGTATGCCCTGTGTCAGGTGGGCTCCATCGCTCGCAGCCTTTGTAACTTTCTTGTCCACCTGTGTCTCTTTCAGACACCGAACACCTTTGCTGTACTCACAAAGCACCGTGGGGTCCTTTTGCAGGCCCTCAATGACAAAGACATGAACGACTGGTTATATGCCTTTAATCCACTCCTTGCTGGCACAATACGGTAAGAAGCTATCCCTGTGTATCCTTCCCTTCCTTGGCTTTTGGTCCCAGGACTTCAACATAAATAGAGAAGCAAGTCTCCTTGCAGACAGATTTAAAGTAGAGGGAGGACAGGAATGTAAGTGTGGTTGTAGGGTGGTGATGAGGCCTCAGCTTCTCATAAGGTACCAGCTGGTGTCCTGAGCAGGGACGGAGACTGGTCACATTTGCACTCAGCTGATCTCCTGCTTTGACTTTTTGTTCTCAAGGGTTCTGCAGCCCGGGTCTCTGGGACTGAGTAAAGGGAAGGTGGTGAGGACCTTAACGGTCTGCCAGTCAGTATTCAGCCCTATGATCCAGCCTCAGATCCTGTGAGGGGTTTGTGTTCCGGGGTCCACTAATGGGGAAGATTACAGCCCAGCCTGTTTGTTCAGGGAGCCTCGAGACCTGGCCCTTGGTGCAGTTTAGGAATGAATCCAAGGAATGAACCCTGGAGGAAGAGACCTGTGAGGGCAGCACGTACGGACCCGGTTTCCTAACCTGCCTCTCCCTATGCTGCCCACAGGTCGAAACTCGCCCGCAGATGCCCAAGCAGCCCAAGTACTAAGTGACTCCGCCGAGCGCCCTCACTCGCCTTTCGAGATATAAAGAAAGTGTTACCTCTCATTTCTCTTTGTGATTCTTGACGGTTACTCTTGTATGTAATCCCGTGGCTTAACTACTTTTCCCTCCTTGTCCAGCACTTTTTCTAGCTCCCGTTCCCCATATCCATTGCTCTGTACTCCTTTTCTTTTTTCCTGTGCTGAGAATCTTGTTAGTAGCATGTGGCCTAACAAAAGGGGGGGAAAACAAAGCAAAACAAAAAACCCAGGGGGGAATCCAGTGAATCTCCAAATTATTTTTGGTATATTTGGCTTCCTTTTGTATAATAGGTCCCCATGTGACCACCTCTGATGTCTGTACTGCTGTCTTTGGATGTCTTTGTCTTTGTTTTTAAGACAACATGATACTTTCCTTCTTTTCTGTATTTGTGACATCAGTTTAATTTTTCCTGGGTGGCTTAGAGACAAAAGGAGGAAACATCTGGCCTTTTTAGAGCCTGAGAGGAAAAAACTTACCTTCCCCTTCCGTTTCCTTTCCCTACCGCCAGTTCCTGCATTTTTCATTCAGGGAGAAGGTTGTGGTGAGCTCAGCAATGGGACAGGTGTATTCTCTGAAGTTGGGGCTTATTTAGAGATGGCCATGCAGTTTTCAGTTAGTGGGACAGAGGAGGGGAGAGGCCTCGTTAGCAGGCTCACTGAGACAGTGGCTGCTGTTGACCTTGTCAGAAGGGAAGAGCGAAGGTTCCAGAGGGGCGTGGGGGTGGGCGCGGATGCAGCCAGTCCACGGGGTGCTTGTCGTGGCGCACAGCAGGATTCCTGTGAACTGCGCTCATCCTCATCCGTGGGAGCGAGCCTCTTCTCTGTTTCTCCATTCCGTCCTTGGCACCAGCGGGGTGCAGCACTGTGGAATCAGTTCTGTGTCGTACCCAGATGTCCCACCAGGGGGAGTGTTTCAGTTTCTGATGAGGAACTCGGCCATTGTTGTCCTTTTAATTGTGGTAATGCTGAGTAATGACCTTGTGATTGTTGTAGCTCCCTTCGATCAAAAAAATATAGCTTTCAAGTATAAAATCGGAAGTCTCCTCTGAATCCAGCGGTTATCTGCAATAATCCTTGTCGAACTGAAAATACTTCCAGTGATGCCTGGCCCCCTTATACTCACAAAGAAGCAAACGTGGCAGGCTTTGCTTTCTGGATCCCAGGATTAAAACCATCAGCCTCCCACCACTGGAGTCAAAACGAAAGCACGTCTGGGGGTAGAGAACAGGGCCCACCTGAGCCCTGGCCCCAGCGTTTTGTCACTTGCGTCCCTGGGGCCTCTTGGTGGTTCTCCCTGTCAGGTGTGGAAACGTTGCCAGGGGAGATGGGAGGAAGCTGATCGTTTCCCCTGATGGGACAGGGACAGGGACAGCTGCTTCCACACGCCATCATGGAAGATGCTTCTTTCCTTTCAGCTGCTGCAAGTTTTACAGGAGTGACATGGAGAGGAAAAGGCCTCCCAGTTACTTGAGTTGCTTTGCCAGTTAGTTGGCGTGGGTCGTTCTTCCCACCCTTCACCTCCCCTGCTTAGACCCGTTTGACCCTCCCTCGGGCATTCAGGACAGTGTCTGCCTGTTCCCACTCTGCAGACCCGGGGTCCTAAGCCTGAGGTTGCTGGCTCTCGGGTGCTGGCGAACTGGGTGGCTTTGCTTCAGGCAGCGCAGGGCAGGGGCCACGCACTCTGCGGGGCAGTTGCTGGGCCCGTCGCAGAACAGGGCTCCCGGCCGTGGGCGTGATGATCGTCTTGGGTGGAGGGGGAAATGGAGGCAGGGGGAGCTTAATAAAAGAAAGGATAGGAATCAGGGGCAGTGGCCTGAAAAGTGGTCAATAAAAACTCTAGTAGGTTTTTTAACTTTCTTCTTTAAACATAGGTCACTAACAGTCATGTTACTTGTTTTTAAATGACACTTTAATGTACTTAGAGGTTTCTGCATTGTCTAATAGACACAATATACCCTCCGGTGTGTACTCACATCTACTCACATCTAGGGTCTGTCCGTGCTTAGAGACAGCTTCTTGGACTGGAGTTAGATCTGATTTCAGGGGAATGAAATTTGAAGGTTCCTTTCAGAATTAAATCACGGATGCTGCTGCTGTGTCGAAGTGGGGCGGGAGGACCCGCGTCTGTGTGATAGTAGGTGGGGAAGGCCGAGGGGAGGAGAACCGTGTTACACTGAAATGGCTTTTGTTTCTCCTTCTGACTCAACACCCTCTGGAAGGCCTTTGCTTTGGAGGTGTCAGCTCTTAGAACAGGCTGTGCTGGCCTGCTTGTAACCTTCCCCGGGTCACACCGCTTCGTGAGAAAGCAGGGCGCTGGGGCGGGTGTGCCTTCTCCCGGCTGAGGGGCCTCCACGGCGGTGGCGGACAGGTGCAGGCAGCCTCTTCGGTGTCCCTCTTTCTCAAAGGGCCTGTCTCCACATTGGAGTTAGAGCGGTTTCAGAGTTGATTTGCCCTTTGCAGACAGGTTCATCCCCACTTTGAAGCTCCGAGAGACGGTTTATGACCGGAACGATTTATGAGGTTTAGCTGAAGCCACAGTGGCAGGGAAGTTTAGGAATGAACTTAATGTTTTAAGAAAACCATCTTTTTGAAGGTTTTTAAATTTTCTTCCTAAAATACTTCTTTGAACAAGCAAAAAATGAATGCTAGTTAAAAGTAATCCTCTGTTCTCCTCCTTCCCCATCCTCCTGTCTCCTGCCAAAGCAAAATACGGCCTCACAGCCCGCACCAGATCAGTGCACACACCCTCCGCCTGCCTGCGCCTGCCTGGGGGTCAGCCAGCTCTCAGGCCGGGCTCTGCAGGGCCAGCCAGCCCCGCACACGGCCGGAGTTCAGGAGGCTGCCGCTGCAGCTGGGCGGGCACCTAAATTGCAGTACATTAGTAAAGGAAGACGAGGGCAGGGGAAAATGATTTTTCCCAACCAGGAAACCACTCTGATTTTATCAATATATATATATTTTTTTTTCTCCTTCAGCTCTGTAGAACTTAGAGAGCTACTCATGTTTTTGATGGATTTTTTTCAGCTCTTTAAGATGCAGGAGATAAATCATTGAAATCAGTGAAAGGTCTTTTGGGATCTAAAAAGAAAAAACTGTTTCACCTGGCACATATTTCAAAGCAAAGACTTTGTTGCCTGCTGCTTGTTCTCTAATTTACAGGGATATTTAATTTTGTAAGGTATTTGTATATTTATACAGCTGTAATTAATTGCACATTGGACTGGAAAAGAAAGGACGACCTGGCGTGCAGCACTGGTTGGTACTCAACGCCCCTCGTGCTGTGTTCCACTCGGGTTCTGCGGGACGGTATCAGGCCTTGTTTGTCGACTCGAGTCCTTCATTTTTTCCTTTGGGTTCCCGTTTTAAAATGTGACTGTCAATCTGCTTCTCAAAAAGAATTTGAATTCTGCTGCTGCTCTCCGAAGGAATGCTGAGTGTGTTTTCAGTAGGACTCGAATTCTGCAGTGTCCACCGTTGCCAGCGATGACTCAGCCGAGCGTGTGGCCAAACCATTACTGTACGAGGTGGGAATGTATTGATACTGTGTTTCCCTAGAATTGAAATATCAGCCGGGAGATTGTCTGCTTTTGCTGTTCAAAAGGCCATTTATGGAATTTGTATTTGAGCCCCATAAAATCTTAGGAAAGCCTCTAATCTGACGGAAGAAATTAGAGTTGATACAGATTTCGTGTTAAAAACTCACAGCCAGATGGCTGTGCTCAGATGGGAAGTCTGAGCAGAGGTCGGTCTCTTGCCAAACCCTGGCTGTCCTGTGTTGTTTTCGTGTCTTCGAGGTACTTTTTTCCAAGCTGCACATTCTGGCACCAGTTCACCTGAGGACTGTCAGCCTCTCACACTGAAGGCGGCGTCCTAGACTCTGTGGCTCTCACGGGCTTGTTGTTGACATCTCAGGTCTCGTGTGGCCACCCTGTGCACTGCAGCAAAACCCACGGACATAAGTGGCCTTTTTGAACCAAGACTTCGCAAACTGATCTCTCCCCAGTGAAGGAGTTGAGCACATTAGCAACAATGTACATTGTTAATTTCAGGTTTTCATTTCCATGTTTTATTATGTAAATATAATCTGATGTTTGGAGCTTGGGTATACAGAATGTAAATATAGTTCTCGTATTTGTACTAATTCTGGTTCTTTTGCTGTATAGCTTTAGACGTGCAATGCAGACATTATCTAACTGTGTATGGTAACCTTGCATCACGGAACTATTAGTGAACGAGGTCAAATAATAAAGGTACAACCAGTGCATCAGAAGGCTCTCGGTGTGTGTTCATTCTTTGCCTTTTGAATGGTAATCACACAGAGATTTTTCTTGACTCTTGATGATGGTGTTACGACCTGCATGTCCCTTTCTGATCATTCAGGACACCAGTTACTGTGTGACCAGGAAAGCTGATGAGGTGCTGGTTCTTTGAAAGTACCGTCCTCCCAAGGGTGGCAGTGGGTATTTTAAGTAACAGGTTTGTTTCCATACCCGCCCCAACACCTCTCTTTAAACACCTACCAATGAGTCTGTAGTGGTGGGTGGCGTTGGGGGGGGGGGTGTTGAAAATTTCACTGTATCAGCTGAAGTTAACAAGTTCCCGTTGTAAGCAGAGCACGCACAGTGACCAGTGTCTTGGGAGTTTGGAGAAGAATGGGAAGGGAGGGAGAAGCAGCACTCGGGCAGAAAGCAGTGGTGTGCTCAACACACACCGGAGTACCCTCCTGTCCCCATGCTGTGTGGGTGCTGTCCCTGCACCGTGGCCCTCCCATCCCAGTGGGGCGGACATTCGGCACACAAGTGTATGTCAAGTGGTACATATAGCGAAGGAAAGCTTAATATGCAGGGTTAAAGGGGTGGGAAGGGGGCATCCTTCGAGTGGTCTGGGAAGACCCCTCCTGGGAGATGGCATTTGCACAGAGCGTGGAATGAAGGAATGGGTAAGCCAAGCCATGCAAAGTCCCTGGCAAAGAGGTCTCCAAGCAGAGGATTTAAGCCCTTCAGGCAACAGTGTTCGCTGAAGGTTTCAAAAATAGCAAGGGGGCTGACTTGGATTGAGCACTGGAGTTGTGACATCAGAAAAGGGCCAGGGCTCAGGTAACTCATTTCACTAGAGAGGAGTGGGAAGCCAGTGAAGGGTTTTGAGAAGATGAGTCACGTCATCTGACAGTCACGTATTGCCTAACCGTGGGGACAGGTCCATGAAATGCTTCTTTAGCAGGATCATCGCTGTGCGAACATCACGGGGTGTCCTTCCACCAACCCGGAAGGTGTCGTCTACGGCACACCTAGGCTGCGGGGCCCACTGCTGCTGTATATGCAATTTGTCATTGACCTTAACATTGTTAGGTGGCGTATGGCCGCGTGTATCTGCTTCTGTTTTTTATTGATTTTAGACTGAGCCAGGAGGGGAGAGAGAGAAAAAAATAGGTTTGTCCACTTATTCATGCTCGATTCTTCTATGTGCCCTGGACAGAGATCCAAACTGCAACCTTGGTGTGTCAGGACAACCCTGTGACCCACTGAGCTGCCTGACCAGGGAACCTGCATGTGTGTTTTAAAAAACCATTCTGACTCTAGAGTGGACACTAGCTGGGGGGGGGGGGCAAGTGGGAAGAAAGGAGACAATTGGGACGTTGTTACCCTGATATCCCAGGGAAGAAGATGGCAGCCTGGACTGAGTGGGAGCAGCAGAGGTGGGGAGAGGTGGTCAGATTCGGAGGGGGGTTAAATTAGAGCTAACAGTGGGCTGAAGAACCGCGTGGGCGTCGGAGAGGAAGGAGGAAGATGACTCACAGGATGTGTTCCTGAGCAGAAGGGACGGTGCGGCAGCACCCTGGGGTGAAGAGGGAAGGGGACCCTTCCAGACTAGTGCTGGGTGAAGAGCCTGCATTTGGTCGAGTTCACTTCGAGATACCAACATTCCCACTGGATGTGGGTCAGCCAGGCAGCTGGCTATACTAATTGAATTCGGAGGGAGAGGTTGGGGCTGGAGACAAACATCTGGGAGTTGTCGGCGTGGGGGTAGCAGGTGAGTGGACCCGGCAGGTGAGTGGCTGGAGAGAACCAGGGCCTGTGTCTGGGCGCACTGCAGCCGGTAGAGGTCGGGGAGAGGGGACAGTTGGCGAGGACCAGTGGCCTGTGAAGAGGTGGTGAGACCGGGCAGCCCAGCCGAGGGCCTGTCTGAAGATGTCGGGAGCGGCAGCCGTCCAGTGCAGCTGGTAGGTCACAGTGAGTGCTGAGCCGTGGCCACAGGCCGTGAGAACAGGGAGGTGCAGAAGTGTGAGGGAGCCAGTGGCCACCCTCACCTCCCAAACGCAGAGCCGACCAAGGAAAGAATTGGCCAAGATGGCAGATCAAAACACCACCCGTACCTGTTGCTGAAGGTGCAGTCGGCAAAGGGGACTTGCGTTGGTGACAAATGGACTTCCTGGCACTGGACCTCACAACCAGAGGGTTAGGAGCAGGGCTCCCTGAACTTCCGTGTGCAGCGGACTCAGGGGGTTGCAGTGGAACATGGGTTCTGGCCCGGGAGGCCTGGGGTAGGGCCGAGAGTCTGCATCTCTCACTCCCTGGACTGATGCTGCTGCTGCTGTGGCCGCGGGGCCCACGCCGAGTAGCAGAAGTACAGAGGAGCAGCAGAGTGCCATGTGGCCCCGAGGCAGCCGAGGTCCTTGGAGAGGAGGGACGTGGGGGAGGTGGCAGCTGTCCCTGCCCAGGGCCTCCTTCCGCACTCACAGGACCATCCCTTCTCTCCTGGGATCGTGAGGGGCTGGCCAGTCAGGAGTGTTCCAGTAAGGGAGCTCACTTTCCGTGGGAGATGTCAGCCGTGCCGCTGCCCCAGCAGGGTCTTTGGTAGGCAGGCCCTTTTCGTTGAGCGGTGCTGAAGGAAGCCTAACCAGAGCAGGTTCCAGGGAAAACAGGAGAGGAAGTGGAAGGAATGAGTCCAGATCATTCTTCCAGAGGTTTTTACTGTCAAGGGGAGAAGTGGAGGGAGGGGACATGGGGTCCAGGAGAGGTTTTGGTTAAAGAAGGAGCTGGCCCACGTGTGTGGATGCCGGTGGAGTGAATGAACTGGAGGGGAAGCTGGAAGCGGGGAAGGGAGTGATCCCCTTGAGCAGGCCAGTGGGGTGGAGACACACCAGGGGTCCTCAGCCCTCCCAGAGCAGCTGCGGTTCCCCCAGAACCCCAGGAAGCAGCGCTGTGTGTGGGCAGACAGCCCCCATACCCACCCCCGTGACGGGAGTGTGGGCAAGGCGTCTTCTGGGCACCGTCTTCTCCAGGACTCTGACCCCCTGGTCTTGGAAGTTCGTCAGCTCTAGGGGTTCTGTCAGGCCGTGTCCTCCTGAACTCCTCTGGGCTTTTTGTTTGAACTGCATTACTTTTGATAAAGCTGGTTGTCCCCTGTAACTAGACCCCATCCAGGGTCATAAAGTTTCGGTCCCTCGCTTCGGGTCACTCTCTGTGAGTCTCCACGTCTCTCGCAAAGTTGACACCATGGAACGTCAGCAGGTCCCAGGGAACGGTGCATGTTCCCTGCATTACTTTTCTGTCTGATTTTCTCCGTCATTCCACATCTGCTTGGGTGAAGAGATTTTCCCACTTTCCCTTAGGCACTCCTTGTCTCTGCACAGTCATAAATGTTTGCACCTGGCACACTTACTGGCTTTAGAATATTTGGTCTCTGGGTTTTCACAAAATCACTCTTTCTACCTAGCATGTGAACAGTCACTGGAGTTCAGCTGCAGGAATTATACACCAAAGTGAGTGGCTGAGTTGGGATTTTCAAGTCTGCCCCAACTAGCATGTTATACACCCTCTTATGTAAGTCAAACAAAGGACTTGGCCCTGGGATGTTTGCACAGAAGGGCTGTTTTTGCAGAATTCCTGCCCATGCTCTGGGCTGGGACTGGGGAGTTAAGGTAAAGGCCAAAGGTTGTTAAGATAAATAGGAATGTGAGTTACTTTCTTAAGTATTAGAGGCCAAGCATTTGAGGATTTTCTAAAAACTAAAGGTCAGCATGAAGCTCTAACTCAAGTAAGCCATGGCTTTGCTGTGTCCATCTCTGAGTGGCAGGTGGCATGGGGGGTTACTGACCTTTGTCCTAGACCTGGTCTCCCGAACCCAGTTGGCTGTCGTTTTCCAACAATCCTGGGACCTGGGAGGCAGTATTTTTTGCTGGTTGTTAGCACCTTAACAAAGAAATTAAAAGGCTGGTAGCCTGTAACATTAGTAATAGAAGAAAAAAAAAACAGCTGTTGATTAGATATTTAAATGTTTTCCTTAAAAGGAGCCTACTTCACCATAACTTGAGTGCGTCCAGATGTTTAGTCACCTTGACTCAGCATAACTTCTCCCTTGACAAATCTCAGACTAGAGCAATCAATTTGTTTCTGCAACAAATCTGATAGCCGCTTCCTTGTAAACCCAACCCACAGAAAGAGGAAGTAGTTGCAACAAGCTGAAAAGTGTGGGAGGTCCTAGGCTCTCGGGAAGGGAGCTACTGTGTAAAGTTGTATTTGTAAAAATGGCTACAAGTGCCTTCCAAAACTAGTCTTTGAAAGTTAATTTCAGTTTAGCTTTCCACTTAAAGTCAGCTGAACAGTCTCATGCACTGCTACCCCCAACTTCACTGGGAAGGCACCTCTGTGCATCTGTGTGATGATGGCGGGCTCCTCGGGGCAGGAGGGCGTGCAGGGCTGGCCCTTATGGACCCGGCCCTTGTGGACCCGGGGCAAAGTTCAGTTCTGCCATTCATTGGCTGAGGAAGTCAACCTCCATGTGCTGAGATTTTTTTGTCTTATTAGGTAACATTCATAGTGGCAGCTTAGAGCTGTCACTATTTGAAGTGACCATTTGAAGTTTATATGCATTAGCTTGTGTTGACACGGGGAAGGAGGCGGCAGGACCAGCAGCAGGTGGAATCCTTGCACTCAAGGCGCCTGCAGACTCAGCACCTAGAGAATGGCAGGGGCTTGGGGCTGCTCCCTCTGCGTGTCCCTTCTGAAGCTTCTCCCTGCATTTTCTGCTTCTGGATTTCTCACCTGCTGTGAGGCCGTGCGGATCGGCCTGTGGAAGAGGAATGCCAGGGAGGCGGCCGGAGGCTTGGGCTCTGTTTCAGGGGCCCCACGCTCAGTGCCTTCAGCAGGAGTCCCCAGCCCCTGACCACTCCCTGGGGACTCGAGGAAGGCCTTTGTCGCAGACAGAAGGACTGGGCCATGGAGGGTGTACTGGCTATGGTGATATGAATCAATAAGAAAGCATAAAATTGGTAAAGATGACTAAAAACATTTTAAGGCTCTTGAAATCAACCCAAAACAAATTAAAAGCCATTTATTCTTGGGAAAAAGTGACTAGAGCTTCAGGTAAGAGCAGTGGAAGCCCGTGGCCTTCTTGCCGGGACTGCCCCCTCTCCTCCCATCCCACTATCTCTCTGCTGGTAAGGAAAGGTGTTTGACCAGCCTGGGACTTGGCTCCAAAGGGTGAAAACTGATCATGTTTGTTTGGGGGAGCTGGGAGGGGAGGAGACCTGTACCTCTTCTGTCAGCTGAGACAAGCAATGGTAAGAAACGAATGGGGGAAAGTTGGGGCTCACTAGCCTGAGGTCTCCATTAGGGAAGCAGCAGACTAGCCAGAAATCTCCCAGGGAGGCTCTGGAAGTGAGAGTGCCCCTCACACAAGGACCAGAGGGGCTCTCAACACATCCCTGGCTGCCTGGGAAACTACCTGTGCAGCAGAGGCTCCAGAAAGCCCAGCCGGAAGTGAAAGTCCGGGAAACCCAGGGAAGTGGGTGCGCTGTGAGTGCAGTTCCCAACACGCACACAGACACGTGGCTGGGGGTCTGCACCCAGTGTCCACCCAAGTCATCGGCTGGCAGCTAAGTTAAGGAGACACAGGGCAATTCTCAGGAAGTCAAGCCAAAGACAAACATTAAACAAATCTGAACAGAGTACCAAGAGGCGAAATGGGGGTTCTAGAAGACAGGAGAGAAGAGGGGCCAGAAAAAATGATTTGAAGACTTAATGGCTAGAAACTTATAAATGTGCTGAAGGACATTCATGTATAGTTCTAACTCTGCGAACCCCAGGAGGGTAACCACCAAGAGATCCACACCTAGACACATCAGGAACTGCTGGAACTGAAGGGAAAGTTTTCAAAAGAGCAAGAGAGAAAGGATACACCGTGTACCAGAGGGCGGTGTGACTAGCAGCTGACAGCTCTTCAGAAACGGTGAAAGCTGTGGCCACTGAAATGAGCTACTCAAGGTGCCGAAAGCAAAAAACTGTTAACCAAGATTTTTTTTATCCTGCAAAACCATACTTCAAAAATAAGTGCAAAATAGCCTTGTCTGGTGTAGCTCAATGGATTGAGCGCGGGCCTGCGAACCAAACAACCCCGGTTTGATTCCCATTCAGGGCACATGCCTGGGTTGCAGGCCAGATTCCAGCAGGGGTCGGATGTAAGGCAACCACACATTGATGTTTCTCTCCCTCTCTCCTTCCCTTCCCCTCCCTCTCAAGATAAATAAAATCTTTAAAAAGATAAGTGCAAAATAAAGACATTCTCATATTTAAAACAAAAATACAACCATTGAGAGAAAGCACTAGCAGACCTGCCCTGCAAGAAATACAACAAGTCACCCTAGTTGACCCCCAGGAACCCAAGCTCACATTGAGGTGCATGGCCCCAGGCATTGTATTAGCCTGTGCTCTGGGGGGAGGATTTGTAATAGGATGTGCTGGTGCCCGCTACCAAGGGTGCCCTGAAGGGTACAGAACAGACGTGATGGCCATGGGGAAGAGGTTAAGACACCTGGGATGATACGTGTTTGGATTGGGAAGATATTGCAGAATTCATGGCTATGTCACTGTCGGGTGGAAGTGTTGTCTCTAGCAAACAACCCAGTTAATGAACAGACCGTTTTCTCACCAGCCTTCGTGGGAACCCGGGGAAGCACTCCAGCTCTGCAGGAAGCTGCGGAAGGGCGCATCCCCGCTCTCCTGCGGCTCACGAGGAAGCCTAGGAGAGTTGTCTGCTTCCGTCCTATTTCCCTCCAGTCGGCGGCTCTTCTTTCTGAGTCCTCCCCACTAAAGGGACAGACACTAGTATGTGGGTGCTGCGCACCTGACACAAGTATTCATTGGTTTCACTGAACGCCAGAGCTACCCTGTGAGGTGCTGTCATTCCTCTGTGACACCCGAGGGGACTCCGAGATTCAGTACTTGTCCCACATTGCACAGTTAGCAAGGAATGAAACGGAGCCACCAGCTAAGGTCAGTGCGGCACCGAAACCCATTCCTTGCCGTCTCCACCAGGCAGCTTCCATGAGGGACATTCCAGACCATTTATGAAGCTATTTGATCTGACTGCGAACAGCTGCCATCCCGTCACTGAGGCGGTGTCCGAGTCCGTGTTTTACTGAGGGGACTTTGGAGCGTGTGCCGTCGGTCCCCAGAGGGGCGGTTCTGGTGTCTCATGTGACTCAGCAAAGTCTCAGCCCTACGCTAGGACGGTGGCACACAAACCAGTCGGCTTCAGACCTTCACGCGCTTCCAAGTCACTGAGGACCCAAAGAGCTTTGTTTGTGTGATTCTCTCTGTCTACATTTACCACTTAAAAATCAAAACAGAAACTCAAATGACAGTTGCCCAAAACAAAAGGAAAATTCAGTGACATAAGTGGCATTTTTGACAATTTTGCAAATCTAATGTCTGGCGTAAGGCAGCATCAGTAGGTTGGGCTCTCATACCTGCTCCTACATGTAATCTCTCTGACATCATGTCACGGAGCCTGTGGAAAACACTAAATTATGAGGAAATGAGAGTGAAAAACACAAAGACAAATAAAAACTGGGGAAATAGTTTTGTCCCCACTTCTCCCTGAAAGGGTCTCAGGGACCTCCAGGGGCCCCAGACCACCCTTGGAGAATTGTTTTGAAAGGTGGTCCATAGCCCACCCACAATCAGAATCACCTGGAGTCCTCATGCAATGTACATTTCCCTGCCAATCCCACACCCGTGGTCTCGGAACTCACGTTTAAGTAGCTTCCTTACACACCGGGGTCTGTGGGCACTTGGTCAGGAGACCTCTAAGGTTCCCGTCAGTCATCAGAGCTGCATGACTTTCTTATCCTGACACCTGTCGCCTGTTGTGGCAGAGCTGGGATTAAGACCTATATCCCAGTGCAGGGCTTTTGCCTGGCAGTGACACGGAAGCTGCTTCCCTCTCTCCGGTTTGCCGGGCTCACCTGTTCACCATCTTCGTACTCACGCCTTTCACCATCCAGGGAAGCACCAAGGGCAGCCAGACAACCTTGCCTATAGCTTTAAAAAGACATTCTGGGCTTGCTTACCTCTCTCTATTTCTGCAACCAGCAAAAGCAAGAAGAAATGAAGAGAGGACCGAAAAGACAGGGACCTCTCTTTCCCGAAGGAGGAAGCTCTGTTCTAACCTTGGCGCCACCTGGGTGTGTGTGCCGTGAGTCAACCTCAGTCCAGGACCCCTTTCTGGAATATGGGAGGGTATAAAAAGGAAAGAAGTGTAGGCCTGGCTGGTACAAAACAGGTAATTATGGAAGCAATGCAAGGAGAGAAAAGTACATATAAAGAATCTATAGTGAAGAAAGTCTGATAGGAAGATATTTACATACAAGAAAAAAGTAGATTGTGATATCATTTAAAATGTCAGAGTAAGATCCCATTATTGCATTGAAAAATACTGTTGTAATGATTAAACACACAACTTCCAATAGGACAAAACCACTATAGTGGGACGTTTGCTACCATCGAAGTATCTGTTAAAACCTGTATTATGAGGTAACCTGTGCAACGGGTGTGATGGGAATAGCACCAACTGCACAGGTTACCTGAATCAGTCACCACGGGACCCCTAATTTGGCACGAACTAGTTGTGTGACTGTTGTCATTAAATATCTGATGAACACTTTATGTGCAAGCAACTGTTAGGTGACATGAGGCAACAACAACAAGTCCTAAAAAGTCCTGGTAGAGCTAAGCCTCCTCCCCAAGCATCTGTTGTAAAACGCGGCAGGGTTCAGTGCTGATGTCAAGATGCCCGGGCACCGGGGAGAATTTTGAGAAGGCGTGCGGGACGTGGCATTTGCAATGCCCTGGACCGACGGTTCGCCCTCACTTGGCTTCTAGTTCCAGAGCTGAAGGGGAACGTGCTCAATGACACGACCTCCGAGCCTGGCCCATCACGCTCCTACGAGTACCGGTCCCCTCGGCTGTCTCTGCGCCAGTGTCTTCACCCCTTCGGCCCCTTCAATAAGGGGCTATGTTTCCCACACAGGAGCGTGTGAGGACCAGCATTTCCTGGCACCCACTACACTTGCCCAAGTACCGGAAGAGTAAACCTCGGTCCCTGCCCGGAGTTGACAGATACGACGCATAAGCCCCACGTGCACGGCAGCGATGGGAGGAAGAAGTGATGGACACTCGGACAACAGGCGTCCAAGCGCCTGGAACACGGGAAAATGTGGCCCACTCTGACCCACCGTCCCGCAGGGCACCGCAGAGCAGAGCCCGGCCCTGCGTGTGCTCTGCCTTGGGTGGCTCGACTCAGCCCCCTCCATCTGTCCGGGACGCCCTACCCCGACCCACGACCCGCCCCTCCGTGGGTCCGGACGCCCCTAACCCTCTATGCCAGTCCGGGCGCACCCTGGGAGATGTCATCGATGTGCTCGGCGCTCTCCTGAGTCGGCTCCGGGGAAGTGGGCGGGTCCGTTGCCTCAGGTGGTGTAACAGGCGCCAGGGAGAGCCAATGGCTTGTCGGCATAGTTCCACCCCTTCTCTCCGATTGGCCAGTTCTGGAAAGCCGCGGCTGTAGCCTCGGCAGGCGAGCTACAGTGGAACTCAGCCTTGGTCGTCGGCGCTGTGCGTTCGGTGCTCGCCGCTTCTCCGCTTCTCCACTCCTGCCGGGTCCGCCGCTGCCCCCGCCACCGCCATGGCCCAGTGAGTGACCGCCCGCGGGAACTTTCCGGGAGTCGGCTCGAAGGGTCGAACCGTCCCGGACGTCGCCTCGGCATCGTGGTGCCCAGAGCTCCGGATCTCCGGGGTTTCAGCCCCCTCTGGCTCTGGTCCCAGAACTCCCCGGATGCCGAGCCAGCCCCGAAGCCTCGCTTTTTCCTCGGAAACAGCCCTCTGCCTCCCGCGGCTGCGCGGGAGGATCCTCGTTGCTAGAAAGGGCGGGGGTGGGGGGCAGGCTTGGCTGAGGGAACCAGGGCACGATTGCGGGGGAGGGCGGGCTGGACGGTCGGTGGCTCTGCCGGCTGGGGCTTGTTCCCTCTGTGGGAGACCGGGACACATGGGACAGTCCTTGCCAGATAAGACTAGAGCCTCCGTGCTGTGAACACTCTCCTACGTGCGAGTTCAGTGCTTCCCAAGGGAATCGGAGGTCCCCGAAGTGGCAGAGTGGAGGGCGGTCTGCCTGCAGTTTCCCGGAAGGCTGTAGAGTGTAAAAGGGAGTAGGGGCCCCGAGAAGTTAAGACAAGTTATTACTCAGGCAAAGCCGGAAAACTCTGGTTCCCCGAGGTGGAATGGATTAAGTGGAACTTACACATTTCTCTTTGTTCCTTTTCCTGGTCTTTCAGAGCTGATATTGCACTGATTGGACTGGCTGTCATGGGCCAGAACTTAATTTTGAACATGAATGACCACGGCTTTGTGGTAAGTCACAAGGGACACGCTCTTCTCTTGCTGGTTCTTGGTGTGCATTAGCCTGAGTGCTGGTGACCGGCAGTTGTCAAAGATCCTGAAGAGCCTGGAGCGTGTTTCTCTTTATGTATTCCCTGCCTGTTGCTGCTTGTGACGATTTTGCAAAAGAAGGAGAAGGACCACTTTACACGTGGGTGTGGGAGGGCCAGTCCTGCAGTTCTCTGAGGAAGGAGAGTCCCACTAAATGTACCTTTCAGTTCTGTAAGGTTTGCAGCCAGATAAGCCTGTCAGTTCCAGAGGAGGAATCTTACTGGGTGCGCAGAGCTCTAAGTTTGTCACCTTGGGAGATCTGGGGAGAGGGAAAAGTTTAGTTGTGAATATGAGACTGGCTGGGCTAGATACACAGATTATCAGTGACAAAATTTGTCAGTCTGGAACCAGCTGGTTCCAGATTTGTCTGCTACCCAGAGAGTGACAGACACTGGGCTGATATGCCACAGGGTAGTTGACCTTCGCCTACACAGACAAGGCGGGGCAGAAGTCGGTTGCTGCTGTAGTGAAGGAGTGAAACAGGGTATGCTTGTGTCATTCTTGTATTATTTTCCATGTGAACAACTGTGAACCTACTCTTGCCCCACCCTGTCTTCCCTTCTCTGCCGTTTTGTCCCCTGAAAGTAACTTTACAGTATCCATCAGGGCAAGGCCAAGGCAGAGTCCACCCTCCTGAAAACCTTGGGCTGAGTAGAAATTTCACTGTCCCTTGGTCCACGGTCTGAGGGTCTTGTATGCCCTCGACCTCCTGATCGGCTTTTTGCCCTTTTAGGTCTGTGCTTTCAATAGGACAGTCTCCAAAGTTGATGATTTCTTGGCCAATGAGGCCAAAGGAACCAAAGTGGTCGGTGCTCACTCGCTGGAGGAGATGGTCTCCAAGCTGAAGAAGCCTCGGCGGATCATACTACTGGTGAAGGCCGGTCAAGCTGTCGATGACTTCATTGAAAAATTGGTGAGGCCAGCTCTGCTCCCAGCTGCTACCTGTGTGGCAGCTTGTCCCATTCTTTCCTTTAGCCATTTCACTTCTTTTTACTTAAGACATTTTCTCCCCTTCAGTTTCTGGATATGAACTGCTCCACTCCGACAAAATAATTGCTTAAATGGCTCAGTGTTGGTTCACTTGATTGGCCCTAATTAAGTAACAGCACATCCTCAGGTGGTAATAATTACATATATATAAAATTCTGAGGACATCAAGAAACATTCCCTTTTTTAAAAATTTTTAGAGAGAGAAAGAAAAACATCGATTTGCTTGTTTATACATACATTTGGTTGATTCTTGTGTGGGCCCTGACCAGGGAGTGAACCCACAACCTTGGTGTGTTGGGACGATGCTCTAACCAACTGAGCTGTTTGGCCCAGGACTCAAGAGACATTTCACTAAGAATTCATTAACAGGAGTAGACACGACACAGCCCCGGGCCACTGAGTGACCGGGCTGCGTCCTGAGAAACGCACTGTGAGGCAGCTTCTTCGCTGCGGGAATGTCACAGAGCACGCTTACGCGGACCTGGGTGGTTCGGTCTGACCTGTCACTCCGAGGCCGCCAGTCTCTACAGCACGTTCCTCTGCAAAACAGTGTGTGACCGAATCAAGCGCAAGAGAAAATGATACAATCGTGGGACGTGTGAAGTGTGAGGCTGCTGCCGCGGCACAGCGTGCTTTTCCATGGCAAGCATTTTTTTAATAAGTAGACTGACCACACTCTAAAATAACAATAAAAGTATAGTCTAGTGAATGCACAGACCGGTAACCTAGTCATTTGCCATCCAGGAGTTATATACTGTGCACGATTGTACACGCTATACTTTTATAGGACTGGCAGTGCAAATTTGTTTACACCAGCATCGGCACAAATGTGGGAGTATGATTTCTGCTAAAATGACTGGGACATTAAAAGGTGACAGGAATTTTTCAGCTCCATTATTTCCTTAAAAAATTTTTTACTTGTAATTTTAGAGAGGAAAGGAGAAGGAGAGGGACATTGACGTTTCGTTCCCCCCATTTATACTCTCATTGGCTGATCCCTGCAGCCTTGGTGCATCGGGGCGATGCTCTGACCAACCGAACTAGGTGGCCAGGCCTCCGTGGTGAACTTGTGGGCCTATCGTAGTACATGTGGTCCGTCGTTATGCGGTGCCTTAGTGGGCCATGTCGTGGACATTCAGAAGAACTTTGTTCTGTTGTTGTGTGTTGTGAATATTTAGTGCTGTTCACTAGTAAACCTTTGTGTCCAAATTCCGAAACTGATTTTATTTTTCTCCGTGTTCCTATAAAGCAACAGTTCTCAAATCATTGGAAAATTTAGTGTAATAGACAAGAGATCCCCTTCGGCAGTCCTAGCAACTGCACCCTGGGTACTTATCTTTGCATCTCACAATTTGTTGGCTTTAGGAAGTGTATCTTTTTTGGAGGAAGACAAATACGAATCTGGGCTGTGGTGGCCTTGCCAGGGCAGGTGGGTGGGTGCCTGGTGCCGAGTCCCCCAGAGGTCTGAGAGGCAGGCCTCACCCGTAGTCTGGTCCCCGGTCCTCAGCCGTGGCGAAGTGGGCATCACGGAGGTGCTGCGCCTGGTTCTGTAGGACCACGTGGTGGTCTGGTGCCCCACTGAGGCTTTCCTCCCCCACAGCCCCACTTTCAGGGCTGGGGGATGGCGGGCCCATTCCCGTGGGTGGTCATCACCACCTCTCGCTTGTGGGTTGTCCGTTCTTGTCCCAACTTGTTCCCACCGAAGCCCTGCTGGCCACTCTTTCCCTGGGGTGGTTGTGGCAGAGGCGCCGCTGCTGGGGACAGGAGCAGGTCCTGGTGGAAGCACTGCTACTGTAAGCTGTTTCTGGGGTGCCTGTAAGGCCCTTCCCTCAGCATACCCCTGGGAAAAGAGCACCCCGCATTAACTGGGAGGATTTTCCTCTCCCATGGTGAACGGAGACCTCATTGCCAGTGCCCTGCAGCCTCGGGGTGCTTTTCCCTGGGGACGGGGGGAGTACATGGATGGAGGGGAACTAGTGGAAATTATTTTCTTAGATAGTGAAAAACCATTCTGCAGTAAGAGCCCTGGGAGAACCAAGGCACTGGCCACCCGGAAGGAGTGTCTTGCGGGAAGCGTGGCGATAATAAACGGGCAGGGGCCAACCTTCCTTCTCTGGAGGAGCGGCGTGAACACTGCGCCCTTGCTGCAGGGGGAGGAGTTTGTGGCCACTGTGTTACCATGTTTAAGAAAAGCTGATCTAGGAAGGACAGCCTTGTGATAAGGGCACAGTGAGCTCTTGTGTAGCAAGCTGCCGAGCTGCTCTTGATTAGCTATAGACAGAATGGACTGGAACATGCTAGACTGTTCTTCAGCAGAGCAAGATGTTCCATGACGTTAGCTGAGCCGTGAAGGGGGAGACCAGTGGCGAATCAGAACGCCAGCCTGGCAGGCGTGCTCTAGGAGGCGGTCCTGTCCAGGCCTGGTGGGCGCAGAGCGCAGGCGGGTGGTGACGTTGGGTTACAGAACTGTCCGAGTGGGTTCTGTTTGCTGTAGAATCTTAGGGTGCTTCAGAGAAATGTCTCAGCTGGGGCGAGTTCTGACTGGGTTTGCTGGTCTGGTCTGGTATGTTTTGCCATTTTTCTCTTGCATGTCCTTGGGCCACCTTAATGCTGGCGTCTGGTTATAGGTGCCATTGCTGGACGCCGGTGACATCATCATCGATGGAGGAAATTCTGAATACAGGGATACCACGGTGAGTACCCTCCAGTCCAGTTCTCCCCGGCTCTGAGAACATTCTAGCAAAGGGTCAGCATTGCGCCTGTGGCAGAAGAGTGGCCTGGCCTTCAGTGGGGCTGGCTGTGGGGCCCCGTGCGGCCGTGCCCAGCCTTTGTTTCCCACGTGACGGAGGAGCTTCTCGCCCACCACGCACAGAACTCACGTGACTGCGACGTAGCCGCAGCAGGCGGAGCATTGACGTGAGCCTCCTTCTCTCGCCCTCTCCCACCGAGGCGGGGCCGGGCAGCGTCGAGGGACAGCTCATGCATGCAGGGAGGGGCCGGCAGGACCCCCAGGGCAGAGCGCGGCATGTTGCCCTCGCCCTAAACCGACTCCTCGCCGAGTCTTGGCGAACAGGGTCTCTTCCAGGAAGATGAGAATGTGTGTTTGGCCTCATTACTGCCTTTGGGGACGGGGTAGCTTTCTTAAACTTGGTGGATTTTTCTTTTTCTTTTTTTAAAGATTTTATTTATTTGTAGAGAGAGGGAAAGGGAGGGAGAAAGAGTGAGAGAAACATCAGTGTCGTGTGAGAGGAACATTGATCAGTTGCCTCTCGCATGCGTCTTGACCAGGGACCAGGCATGTGACTGGGAATCGAACTGGCGACCTGTCACTTTGTGGCCTGACCCCCAGCCATCTGAGCCACACCGGTCAGGGCGGATATTTCCTTTACGTCCGGAACTGAGGGGATCCCACTTCTCTAATGGGCGGGCTGTTCTTGGGTCCTCGGGTCACCCCGGTCAGATAGTGGACCCCCCAGCTGTCGCACCTCCTGTCATTCCCTGGGGGAAACTTACTTTACGGAAGCGTAACGGGTTATTTTCCCCCATTTAGAGACGATGCCGAGACCTGAAGGCCAAGGGAATCTTGTTTGTGGGGAGCGGCGTCAGTGGTGGCGAGGAAGGGGCTCGCTACGGCCCGTCGCTTATGCCCGGAGGGAACAAAGCGGCCTGGTGAGTGCGGGGCTTCAGCACAGGAGGCCGGACCTTTGACGGGGGGTGAGCCCTGGGCCCTTCTGCCGCTGACAGCCAGAGGCTGACAGCCAGAGGCGGCGCTGTGGTGGCTGCGTGGTGGAGGTCGGAGGTGCCGGAGACGCCTCTTCCGTCCGTGTGTCTTGTTGCTGTGGCCCAGTACACGCGCACGTCCCTCCTGTGCCTTTTCTCCCCGTTACTCCTGCCGAGACTGGTCCTGGAAGTTCTTACCGGGCCGGAGGGGCAGAGGCTCAGAGGAGGCAGTTCCGAGGACGTCCCGTGACCTGCCTGGCCCAGGAGCGCGGTCCGCCTCTCTAACTGATGTGTGGTCCCGAACTAACTTGACTCAGTCGTGGTGAGGGGTAGACAAACCTGACGGGGCCTCTGGGGCCTCTTCTGTCCCTAGGAATGAGGCGGAGACGTTTTTTTGTATTTTTAAAATATTTTATTTATGTATTTATTTTTAGAGAGAGGGGGAGGGAAGGAGAAAGACTGGGAGAGAAACATCAATGTGTGGTTGCCTCTCATGCATCCCCTGCTGGGACCTGGCCTGCAACCCAGGCATGTGCCCTGACTGGGAATGGAACTGCGATCCTCTGGTTCGCAGGCCCATGCTCAATCCACTGAGCAATACCAGCCAGGGCTGAGGTAGAGATTTTTTATTTGACTTGGAAAAAACAGGGTTCCCGCTGTTCCCTGTGTGGTACATGAGAGGAGGGGTCTGCCGTGGGAGGGGAGGTGGTCTGGGGAAGGAAGAGAAGGGCACGTGGGCGTGGGGTGGGGCGGACAGCAGCAGCAGCAGCAGCAGCAGCAGCGGATGGAGTCCAGGTGGAAAGGTGGGAGGAGCCGACCCTGCAGGACTTGGCCTGGGGGTGCCCGCCGCTGGGCCTGCAGGAAAAGGGAAGGCCAGATGGGGGCACGGGGCAGGAGCAGCGAGGAGAAAAGGAGGGCTCCTTTTGAGGGAGACGTGGAAAGGTCGTATTCTTTTCTAGATGAGTGTGATTTCCAAGCACTCTAGAATTACATCAGGCCTTGAAGGAAGGAGCGATCTAACGATCCCCAAAGGTGGAGGCCTTTTTGGGGTTCACTGTTCCCTACTTGCCCTCTCCAATGAGCTCTTCTGGGGGTTCGCTTCCAGGTGATAAATCTAGAAACAGAGGCCTTCCGGCTCCTCAAAAGCTTGAAGGTACTCATCTGGGGGTCCTTGCCCAGTGGGCTGTCAGAAGTGCAGGCAGTGCACGTGAAAATATTTGACCGGCAGGGGGGCTCCGGTTGCTAGTTACACACTTTCTCGCGTGGTCTGGTGGACGTGGAAGTGGCACTTTTACCTGAAACGCTGGGCAACGGATGAGTGGAGTTCTAAGGTGTGGGGCTGTCTTAGCTCCCTCACCCTGAGCGCCAACTTTGCAGCCCTGGCAGATTTTTGTGTCTTCACCAAAAACTTTGTGTGGAAGGCTTGGTCACCAGTGGGAGGACAGGAAGGCAAGGCGGGGTTGTTACGTCCTCCTGGGGGCGCTGTGCAAGGCGCGGTAGCAACTGCCTGGCTGATGAAAGGGGGTCTTGCAGAGGCAGCCCCCACTTTTTGTCTTCTCCAATCAGACAGTGTGCAGCCTCCTACTGGTTTACCTTGAGGTTTGGGTGCTTTGTTACTTTTTCCTGAGCACGGCCATCACCTATGAGAAAGAGAGAAGATTGGGGGGGTGGCGGCGTCCCGGAGCACGTCTTCCGGTCTCGGCCCACTAACCTGTGTGCTTTCTTTCCGCAGGCCCCACATCAAGACGATCTTCCAGGGTGTTGCCGCCAAAGTGGGGACCGGAGAGCCCTGCTGTGACTGGGCAAGTGCCGGGCTCCCCTTCCAGCCAGGCGCGACATGGCATGGTCATGACCAAGTGCACAGGGCCATCTGGGCCCCGCCTGGGTCCCAGAGGGTGGCCTTGTGGCATAAAGCTGCTGAATCTTTAAGTCGCTAGCACAGCTGGGTCCTGAAACACGTGCCTGTTACAGCCATGTCCGTGTATCTGAATGTGGTATTCGCAGCCTCGGGCTGGTTCTCAAAGCGGCCCTCTGCAAATCCCTTGCAAGATGGCTTCCTTAAAGAGGAACGAGGTGGGGGAAGTCAGCTCTTTTAGCCATATTTCTTCATGACGGAGGAAAGAATGTCAAAATCAAAAGCAGGGTTTGCTCACCTTAGCAGCTCTGTGCTTGAACAGAGGAGGCTGCGGCCTCTGGCCCTGGGCTTGCCACATGCACTTGTCCTTCCTGTGCTTTGTGTTGCTACTAAAATAAGTCGTGTCCCTGTTGCAGCCTCACTGGGCTCGGGAGACCCAGGTTGTGGTCCTGGCGCTCTGTGAACTAACCAGGTGGAGGGAGGCGAGGCACCTGCCCCGCGTGGACTTCAGTTTTCTCACCTGTAAACACGGGTGGGAGAGGACGGGCTCCCAGATCTAGCTCCCAGGCGCCTGTCATTGTAGATCGGCACCGGGTGTGCCACCTTGTCCTGTTGTATTCCTCTTACAAGCGAATCGTGTCTGCTTGTGGGTGGAGGGAGGCCAGGGCTGGGACTCGGAGCGTCGGCTCATTTTCCCTGTGACGTGGAGGGTTGGGAAGGGAGCGCTCATCCCCGACAGTAGAGAACTTACAATAAAAGCCCAGTACCTGCTTGTTAGATACACGTAGGATGAAATCAGGAAGAAAAAACACTTGTTGCCCTTACGTGTACCGTGCTCAATTCAGGCTTCCACAGTCTTACGGCTTAATGTCAGGGCATTGAAAACACTGGTGTCCACCCAGAGAGCACGGACTCCAGTTCCTTTTTTTTATTTTTATCTTTTAGTTCATTTTTGAAGTTAGAGGAAGGATGAAGTGAAGTAAGATGTTTTTAGCCAAGTTGCTTCATGGCCACAAAGTGTCAAAACCAGAGGGGGATAGACCAGCAGTGGGGACAGACAGAGGAAGTCTCTGACGTAAATGTCCCTGGTGGCGATGCGGACAGTGACTGCAGGACACGGGCCCACATGGCCAGTCCGCCGGGCAGGTGTCCCCGTCGTGGAAGGAGGGCGCATTAAAAGTTTGACCCCTGTCACTCCCCTTGTTCTGGTTCCTCGCCCGCTCAACAGTTTTCAGATAATGGGGCTTCCCACGTAGCTAGTCTGCAGGGAGGGAATGTGCTGACCGGACTGACCCCGAGACCCACAGTTAAAATTCTCATCAGATGTTCGTAAACTGCACTGCGGTTTTATACATCTTCCCAGCTCTGTTAGAAAGTCATTATCTTGATGACGCTGAGACCCTGGCAAGAACACGGTTCTGCGTTTTTACAAGGTTGTGAGCCAGACCTGCGGTCGAGGGGCCTTTGTATATCTCAGTAGCCTAAAAGTACAAGCAATTTAATTAGCCAACTTGTCACCTCCAGTGGCTAGAAGAGTGGGAACCCCCCAGCAGGGAATGGGGGCTGGAGGTGGGGAGTCACTTTTAATAACAATGAGAAAAAACAGAAATGTCGGCTAAAGAACTATAGGCACTTGCAGTGAATTTGGGGGTGTTGAAATCTTAGAGGAAAGAATTTGGAGTCAGTTTAAAATAACACCGGATCGAAGCTTGCGTTGCATTTTTATATATTGAGTCTCACTTTTAAAATACTGCAAAATACTGTTTGCCTCACACGTGTCCCGTTTGGGGCCAGAGTCTCGCTGAGGACTTGGGCGTGGGCTTTCCTGGCCTCTGCTCTCTGACGGTGCTTGTGTCTCCGACAGGTGGGCGAGGAGGGAGCGGGACACTTCGTGAAGATGGTGCACAACGGCATCGAGTATGGGGACATGCAGCTGATCTGCGAGGCCTACCACCTGATGAAGGACGTCCTGGGCATGGGGCACAGCGAGATGGCGCAGGTGGGTGCGCCCCGGCGCCGCCCGCAGTGACGGCGAAGCCTGCCTTGTTCTTTCTCCTTTGGTGGCTCTGGCGGCCCAGAAGGACTCAGCCTGATGTAAGGGAAGCAGGCCTTGTGTTACAAGACGGTCAAGTACGAGCTAGTCCCTGAGCCAGCAGCTCCCACCACTGTGTGACCCTGCCTGTGTGTGGAGCGCCATCCTTCCCAGGCTTGTCTCATGGGACCCCGCCATGGCCCGTGGGGGGGGCTGCAGCAAAGCTTGCTTTTCTGATCAGACTGGGGCTGGCTTTTGACAGCCTTTCCCTCAACATGTTGTGACAAAAATGCTCGCACACGGCGGAGGTGAGAGTCTGCACCCCCGCAGCAGACTACGGGGGTTCTGCCACTGATGTTGGACTGACTGCACTTGCTGCGTCACGCTCTGCCCCCTCCTCTCTCGGTTTAATCTTTGTTCAGCATGTTTCAGAGTAAGCCGCGGGCATCAGGAGTCTTTTCTCTAAAGGCTTCAGCATTGATTAGGTAAACCCATATCTTAATTGACACCGCAGGGAGGTAACCACCTTCGTTCGCCAGCAAACTCCGTTCCTGAGTCCCGCCGCTCAGTGTCCCCATGTCTTTTTTCCAGAGACGCAGTTTCCTCTTTTCTACGCTGGTGCCATCCCCACTCACTCCGTTTCACTGGCGTGCCCTTACTGTTCTTTCCGGAACAGTCTGACTTAGTTTTCTTATTTATTTATTATTTAAAAATGTATTTTAAAGAGAGAAACAGTGATTTGTTATTCCACTTATTTATGCATTCCTATGCCCTGACCGGGGATCAAACCTGCAACCTTGGCGAGCTCCCGGGCCAGGGCTAATGTAGTTTTTATAGAAACAGTGCCTTTGTGGTGCAGGTTCATGTTTAATTGATTAACATACTACTTAGTGTATTCATTTAGTGTATGTAGAGGAGGGCTTTAATACGTGCTGGGCACCGTTCTGAATGCTGGAGGGATAATAGTTAAAAAACAAAAATGGAGTCCCTGTCCTCACGGAGGCGGGGAGACAGCTGGTTCGGTGCAGAACATGAAACTAGCGCTATCGTAAAGGATAGGACCCCGGCGGAAGAGGTCCACCTGGATCAGGCAGTCAAGGAAGGCGCCTGAGGAGGTGACAGGCACAGGCACCCACGAGAGGGGAGGGGAGAGCAGTGGGGTCAGAAAGCGCCGTTGACCCTTGGCCAGCGGCAGCCCCAGCAGGTGGGCGCAGGCGCATCGGCCGCACTGGTCAGAGAGGCGGCCTGTTGGCCCGGAAATGCCGAGCAGACTGAGCGTGGGCCGGCGCTGGCGGAGGGAAAGCCCTGCCTGATCCTTGTCTCTCACGTCCTGCACTTAGGCATTTGAGGACTGGAATAAGACGGAGCTAGACTCGTTCCTGATCGAGATCACGGCCAATATCCTCAAGTTCCAAGACAGCGACGGCACTCCCCTGCTGCCCAAGATCAGGGACAGCGCCGGGCAGAAGGGCACGGGAAAATGGACCGCCATCTCGGCCTTGGAGTATGGCGTGCCCGTCACCCTCATCGGTAATGTGCGGCGACTTTTCTCTGGGTCTGTGCCGCCCCGTTCGAACGACTTGCCGTCCTGGGAGGAGTGGTGCAGACAGGCCCCGAGACCCGGGCCTGTCCTGAGAGAGCAAGCGTTCTGCCCCAGGCGGCCTCCAGGGGGCCTCCCGCTCTTGGCCTGTGAATCCACCGTGGCCAGGAGCCTCGAGTGGCTTTGAGTCTCTTCTCTGTGACCCTCTTCTCAGTCGTGGGAGCTGTGTGGCAACTTTAGACCTTCCTGTCTTACCCAGACCCAGTTGGGTCTTTGGGATAGTTTTAGTGGTTTAGGGATAGGTTAGTGATTTAATCCTAGTCAGTGACCTAAATCTTTTTAATGGGCAAAGGAACTAGTTTTTCATACAAAAGTTCACAAGGTAACATCATTTTATATACTTGGCATTTATTGTTTTGGGCTGAGGTTTTCCTCCCCAAAATAAAAAAATGTTACCTGTACATCTCAAGCCCCTTAATATTCTTTTCCTAAGTTGCTTCCCTTCTTTTGGGAGAAAACTCGAAGTGACTGTGCATCCTGGTCCCTGTTTTTTATCTTATATTCACAGCAAAGCTCAAACTCAGAACAACGTACTGGGAAGGAAATAATGAAACAAGTAAATGACAGATAATAAGAGGGCTAACAAAGCTACCAGTAGATGCTTTAAAACAGAACAGCTACACTTCTGGCAGATTGAAAGGGAGAGTGAAGAAAGGTGCCTAGTGTGTTTGGTGAACCTCTGCTCCCGGCTGAATGGCTTCCCTGTAACAAAGCAGAAGATCTTGTTCTCCCAGAGACGGTTGCCTTCCCGGGCTGGGCTCCTGCCTCCTTTCGATTTCCTAGTGGACCCAGTGACCCGGGTGGTGGGAAGGCCCCCAGTTCAGGAGGGAAGGAGGTTGCTTGGTCCCACTCTGTGGAAGGGAAGTGGCTGCTTTTTAGCTGATTTGAGTGACACCATAGGTGGGGACCAAGGAGATAATAGCTCGGAGCAGTTTATTCATTGCTGACTCAAGTATGAGAATATTAGTCTCGAAGAGAATTCTGCCCTCGCCAGAGACTGTGCCCTTTCCACCAGTTGAAGGCAGACTCGGGCTGCTGCCTGGGTGGTTGCCCATTGTCTGCAGGACTAAGGGGAAGCCAGCCCTCCGGGCAACCCGGTTGCGCCACAACCACCTCCTTGCGCCACTTCTTACAAAGCTCCTGTCCACGAATGCTCGGTCATGGCGCGTGCGCAGCAGGAGCCACAGCAGGGGCACCGGCACCGCCTCCATCCGATCGCAGTGTGAGTCGTCCCGTGGCAGGCAGCCTTTTCCGAGGGGCTGGAGCTGGAGGACGCCGAGTGTCTGACACTGAAGTGCTGGTGTGAAATGTTTCTCATTCCAGTGAAGTCACACTGCGAAACTGGGGGGGTGACCGTGGACGCACGGAACACTAAACTGGGGGCAGGCCTCATCTCACGGCGCCCCCGTTTTACACACGGGGGGCGAGCCTTCCACCCGCAGAGAGGGGACGGCTCGCTTTACTGAGACGCTCGCCTTGTCTCGGGGGTCTGGGACCGCACGCACCCCCGCAGCTGCGGCCTGCCTGGGCAGGGGTTGGGGCACGGGGGGCTGCTTCCCCGAAGTCACTGCCCATTGACAGGTGCTGCAGAGGAAAATAAACTGCGTCTTTGGTGAGCGTTTAAAAATTAAAGTCCTTGTAACTGAAATAGAAATTTTACTCATGGGCCAACACTGAGTAACTCTGGATAACAGTGGTTTTACCAACTTTCTTTGTTTTATCCCCGAAAAGTCTTCTCTGGATTTCATGTTGACATTCATGGTTGGATCCCTGTGTTTCAGTTGGAGAAATGACTTGAAGGTTTGGTTACCAAGTCAACCGTGTAGAGCTTTTTATAAAACTTTTTTCTGATCCGGGTGAAATTCTGTGGCCTGAGGTTGAGACTTTCAGGCCTCGGAACAACCGGAAGTCTTCTTGCTGTGTGTCCTCTGTGTCACGCACTTCTGTGCCAACTTTGGTCACATGTTGTCTCCCCGCCCGCCCGGTGCAGGAGAAGCGGTCTTCGCCCGATGCTTGTCGTCTCTGAAGGACGAGAGGATTCAAGCCAGCAAAAAGCTCGGGGGGCCTCGGAAGACCCAGTTTAAAGGCGATAAGAAGTCGTTCCTGGAGGACATCCGCAAGGTGGGGCGCCGTCCCTGGCAGTCGCCGTGGTTTGGGGTGGGGGTGGGGTGGGGCTGTTTCAGGAGAACAGATAGGCCACAGGGTGGAGGTCGAGTCAAGGGCAGCTTCCCTGGTCTCGTTCACAGCCTCTCCCACCCCTTGTCCTTGTGGGGTCTGCGCTGCTAGGGTGCGGGGTGGTGCTAGTAGGCACAGGGTCGCTTTGCTGATCGCAGCGCTGACCGGTCCGCGCACTGTCCTTCAGGCCCTCTACGCGTCCAAGATCATCTCTTACGCCCAAGGCTTCATGCTCCTGCGACAGGCAGCCACTGAATTTGGCTGGACCCTCAACTACGGTGGCATTGCCTTGATGTGGAGAGGGGGCTGCATCATCAGAAGGTCCGTGGCAGGGGCGGGGCCTGCCGGGCTGGAGGGTGGGGGTCCGAGGGCATTGCCGACGTGTCCCTGTAAGTGGTGCCCCTCGTCCTCTCACGGGTACACGACACGGCCACAGGACCCATGTCGATGGTCATGTCCCACTGGCCAGAAAGTCCATTTAGCTTTTTCTGTAAAATAAGACATTTTCATTTTCACCAATAACTTGATCGATGTGGATATTTTGAGTATGTTGGCTGTTGCCCACTGTTCGGTTTTACGGGGTGGAGGTCAAGGCTGCTGCTAAACGTCTTGCCGTGCATCGGACAGCCCTGCAGCAGACCACGTGGGACACGTGTGCTCAGCCACAGCACCTTTGCCATCACCGCACAAATCTTTTCTTGTGTTTCAGTTACGTTTTTACCTTTGTTGAAATAATAGAGCTTAATGCGCCAAAAGTGATACATATATTCTTCTATCCGGATTATTAAAATGGCTGCACAAAAATTCGCCAGTTTTGGTAGGTTTTTTAAAGTGCACAGCTGATACAACAGCTGTCACAGTACAGTCTAACAAAATTGTTTCCAAGGAAGTTAAAGTCCACTAAGTGCTATTGGCCAACGCAGCAGATTGTCCACACTGCGCTTTCCAAAGCGCTTCTGTGAGTGGGCTCCTGCCCTTGGCCCGCCTCCTGGACTTGGGCTCCACACAGCCCGCTCTCAGGGCTGACGAGTGTAACTCTGTTCCCCTCCGGGTGTGTATCAGCTTCCGGCTTCCTTCCCCTGCTTTCCGCCCAGCAGCCAGCCTGCCGTAGTTAGGGTTCATTGACTTCTTCCCTCGGATTATTTCAGCGTATTCCTAGGAAAGATCAAAGATGCCTTTGACCGCAACCCAGGACTTCAGAACCTGCTGCTGGACGACTTCTTCAAGTCAGCTGTCGAAGACTGCCAGGTGGGTGGCCCAGAGCTGGGTGCGGGACTCTCTCTGGGCTCCGATAGGGGCATCTGATGGGAGGGTCTGCGGCCCTCGGGGGAGACACTCACCTGGGCTGTGGGCCTCTTGCTTCCCGCGCAGGACTCCTGGCGGCGGGCGGTCAGCACGGGCGTCCAGGCGGGCATCCCCATGCCCTGCTTCACCACGGCTCTCGCCTTCTATGACGGCTACAGGCACGAGATGCTGCCAGCCAACCTGATCCAGGTGAGCTTCGGGAGGCGGCGGCGACCCGAGGGCGGCCGTGCGCCTGCCTGCGTATCATCCTGACCAACCCACTTCTTGTTTTCTAGGCTCAGCGGGATTACTTCGGGGCGCACACCTACGAACTCTTAGCCAAACCAGGGAAGTTCATCCACACTAACTGGACCGGCCACGGGGGCAGCGTGTCCTCGTCCTCCTACAACGCCTAGGCCGGGCCGCCCGCCTACCCACCCACGCAGTTCCACCGTCGGGGCCTTCTGTCCGCCACACAGCTCCGCTCACACGGCCCTCTGCCCCACTTTCTGCGCAGATCTTTAATAGTGTTGTAAGAGACTCCTGAAAAGTCACCCCGAGCTCACCTGGGGGGCAGCGGTTCTGTGAGAGCCGTCCCGCCCCCTGCCCTTGCTGCCCGGGACCAACGGGGCATCGCCGTGTGCCCCCTGAAGCAGCCCCCCGTCCGTGCGTCCCTGTGGATCAGGGAGACCCCGAGCTTGCCTCGATGGAGACCACAGAGGAGGGATTGGGTCCTTTTTATCATGCAGCTGAGTCCCCTTTTCCTCCACGTAATAAAAGCCACCTTGTATTTCTCCAGACTCTCGAGTCCTCTCTCCTTCCCCACTCCGAGCTGACGCCCCTGGCACGAGACATTTCAGTCAAGTTTGCTTCTTTCCAGCCTTGTCTTTTCCTCTGTGTTAAAAAAAAAAAGATCCCAGAGTAAGGCAAGAACCTTGGAAGTTGGGGTAATGATTAACTTTGCAGGAAAGGGCGGGAGGTGGCAGGGACAGGGACCGGAAGGTGTTGGTAATTTTTTTCCCTTGGACAGTAGGTATATGAGTGCTCATGGTGTCATTCTTTTTTTTTTTTAAGATTTTATTTATCTTTAGAGAGAAGGGAAGGGAGGGAGAAAGAGAAACAGAGTGTCATTGCCTCTTGCTTTCTCCCAACCGGAACCTGGCCCGCAACCCAGGCATGTGCCCTGACTGGGAATCGAACTGGTAACCTTTCAGTTCGCAGTCCAGTGCTCGGCCCACAGTCACACCAACCAGGGCTATGGTGTCATTCTTTGTGCCATTTTTTTTACATCAGCTGTTTTATAAGAAACATTTGAGAAAATTACACATAAATTCTCTCGCCCATGCCTGGCTTTCTCCGTGTGCCTCTCAACCAGGCCCATGGGCCTGGTGCGGGACTTTTAGCGGCCTAGGCACGCCCCTGGAATCGGGCTTTCTTGCATCGTGCTTAGAAGGCAGGCTGCTTACCGACCTGTTGTGCGGTCTGGGTGCCCACGGGGTGGCTTTCTCCTCCGGCAGCTTAACTCTGGGAGGCCTCCCTGAAGGTGTCAGGAGATCCTACAGGGGCCTGAGAATACAGCCCACAGCGTCCATGTTTCAACGGCCAGGTCTCTGATCTGACCTCTGACCTCTCAGAAGAAGGCAGGGGCTGGGGCATCCAACCCCGGAGACCCCAACCCCGGAGACCGTCATTCTCAGTACTCGCGATCAGCTTTTTAAGCTCCACTTGGGTGAAAATACTTTAACCTGCCCCAGCCGCTGCCTCCCACCCCAACGTCCACCTGCAGGCGGAAGAGGCACTGAGTCGCGGCTTTGAGAAAGAGCTCCAAAGCACGTTCTCAAAGTTTTTCTCAAAGGTTTGTCTGCCGCTTTATTCTGACCCAGTAGGTCTGGGGCTGGCCACACCCCCTGCATTTCCAACAGGCTCGCGGTGGCTCCAGGCTGCTGGCTGTGCCACCGCGGGGAGGTGAGGAGCCCGGGATGGTTGTTCCAGCCTGGAGACGGCCGAGTTCGGTTCCTCGCCCTCCTGTCTCCTGGTGCTGTCCCCTGGGGCCAGCGAGTTAAGAGTTTCTGTTTCTTCGTCAGCAACACCCGGTTAGTAACGGCTTCCATAGCGACGACATAGGAAGCTTTATGAAGTGCTTTGCACAGTGTCTGGTGCACGACAGAGCATAAGCGGAAGCTAACCCCTGGCCGGGCAGCTCAGTTGCGTAGAGCGTCATTCTGACACGCCAAGATTGTGGGTTCTGTCCCTGGTCAGGGCACATACGAGAATCCACCAATGCATCAATTAGGTGGAACGACAAATTGATGTTCCTCTTCCTGTCTCAAGTGGAAGCTACTTTTATTGTTAATGTGAGTTTAACTAGGTCCTTGGCAGGGCCCCCTTTTTTCCTACATGTGCTTGCTTGCATTTGAACTTTGCCTGCAGGACTTACTTGGAAAACACATCAATAGGAAGCTCCTTGTTAGCTCTGTAACGTCAGCCAGGCCTCCCGGTTAGAAGCCTGGGATCTGTGGCCGTTCCACCTGGGCTTGCGGCCGAGCCCCCCACACGTTCACTGTCCCTTCACGTGTAACTTCCCCTCATGGCCACGTCCAGCTCACAGAGCTGTTTGGAGGGTTAAACTAGTGCCCAGCACACAGTGAGTCCCGTTTAGGGTGTGTGGTTTCTCACTACCTTCTGCTGACGGTGAGGCAGTCGGACGATTCTGGAAGTGGATGGAGGTGGACGGAGAGTCGTCCTGCCCCTGCCCAGTCGGCCTTGCCCAGCCCGACCGCACAGGGACCACCCGAGGCTCTTCCAGCAAAGGCCTCCCTCAGCAGGAATCATAGGCCTCGTGACTTCGGCCGCTTCTTTCTACTTTTGCGGGACACAAAAGGGTTAGTTAGAAAGACGCGGGTCGGACAAGAGACCAGGCAGGATTCTCTGCAGAGACTTTGGGCAGGGGACTTGCAGGAGCCGGTGCACGTTCTCCGAGGCAGGTGGGGAGTCCATCGTGTTGAGAGAAGTAGGGAGACTTGTGAATCCGCTCACACCACACAAGGCCGACGTCTAGGTCGGTGGCAGCCGGATGTGCAGCGGGCGGTGCCGTCCAGCTTTGTGGACGGGCCTGTGATGTTCGCACAACGAAATCACCCGACGACGCGTTCCTCAGAATGTATCCCCGTCACTAAGTGGCACGTAGTTGTGTTCTGTGTTCAGTGTATATGTACATACATGTTAGTACACACATGTTTACCACCTGGTAATCTTATTTGCTGTTCCATTTCCTACCGTGCAGCATATAACCAAACTCAGTGGTGTGATCTAACCACCAAACGTTTTATTCTCCCGATTCTGTGGGTTAGGAATTTGGAATGCGGGGGCTGGGCGTGGGGTCAGCGTGTCTCTGTTTCCCAGTGTTTGGGGCCTGGGTGAGGAAGACTTGAAAACTGGGGGGTGACCCCGTGGCTCGGATCACTTGGGGGTGTCCATCTTCTTAATTCACCCAGTGGGTCATGCTGGCTGTCGACTGGGACCTCAGCTGGGACTATCGGCGGGACAAGGTACAACTGGCCGCACCATGTGGCACTGGGCTACCTCGGCACACAGTGGCCTTGGGCTCAGCAAACTTCTTACCTGGTGGTTCAGGGCTCGGAAGGGGGTGTCCAGCCAACAAAGTGGACACAGCGTTGCCTGTGACAGCCCAGCCGCGGGCGTCACACAGCACTGCTTCCGCTGCATCGTATCAGCAGAGGGTGGTAGCCCCCAAATTTAAGGGGAGGAGGATCAGACTCTGCCTCTGGTGGTGGGATGGGAAGGCTCTGGGGAGAAGGGTCAGGAGATACTGGTTTTTGTCTGTTTGGTTTTTGTTTTTGTTTTAAAGATGACCTGCCACATGTGCTTCCCTGGAAAAGGACAATTTGTCGCATGGGGAAGTTGGGGACCCTGGACCAATTGAGGGGTTTTCCCGAGCATCTTCTACAGTATAAACAGCATGTATACGAATACAGTAGCCCTCAGAGTGTAGGCCAGGCACGATTTTCTTTTTAGATTTATGTGTTTATTTTTAGAGAGAGGAAGGGAGGGAGAAAGAGAGGGAGAGAAACATCGAACGGTTGCCTCTCAATCAGGAACCAAACCAGCAATCCAGGCATGTGCCCCGACCGGGAATCAAACCCACGACCCTTCGCTCTGCAGGGTGATGTCCAACCACTGGAGCCACACTGGTCAGGGGTGCCAGACGCTGTGCTAGGTTAACTCCTTTAATGCAACACCCTCTGAAGGAGGGACTGTCACTCTCCTGAGTTTACAGATGACGCATACGGCTGTTCAGTAAGTTGTCCAGGGTCACAGAGCTCCTCTTTGAAGAACTGGAATTTGAACCCTGGCAGTCTGGCGCCGGAGTCCACGCACTCCATCGCTAGGACCATCTTACTGTGCAATGTGTACAGTTCATCGACGCGTCGCCATCTTTATTGTGCACCTACCACGTGTCAAGCACTGGGTCAGAAACCATTCGTTCGGCGGTGAGAGAAGTCAGAACGCCCTGCCCCCGGGAGCTTATAAAATGCCAGCTCCAACAGCTGATGGAGACTGATTTCTGAATCAGCATTTTTACAGTGCAGTTTTAGGGGACATAAATGATGACCACTATCGAACTAGCTGTTGCTGGTGCCTCACTGAATACAGTCGAAGAGGATTCAGGAAACCCGCGAATGTCCTTATTTATAGCGAGAGCCGAGACTCAGAGGCGAGGCTGCACAGGATCAGATCTGGGCTCCACCACTTGGAGCAGTTTCACCTCTGTGATCCTGCTTCCTCATCTATAAATGGGGTGATGGTACCTTCTTCTGAGAGCAGTCGAGGTACAGAATGGGGACCCTAGAACAAAGTGAGAGCAAGTAATCACCAGCCAGGACCACCTCCTTTCACGGTGTGGCTCAGTGCTGACCTCTAGTGGTCACCGAGTATACCTCGCCCTTCATCCAGGAAAAATATTTCCAAGCACATACACTCCCTTTTCTGGAACGCAATATCTCAGTCCTGGGCCTTTTTCTTCAGATTCTAAAGTACCTGGATATTTCACAAGTCTCGCTAGAATAATGTTCTGTTGCCCTGGGAAGAAACTACTTAAAAATGAGATAATATGCAAGGCACAGAGCATAGAAACAGCCTGGGAAATAATTGCTACTATTTTCTTGAGCACTTATGTGAGCAATTTAAACCTCACATTTATTAACCCCCACTGGAAAATATGTTTATTGATTTGAGAGAGAGAAAGAGAAACATTGATCAGTTGCCTCACATATGCTCCCTGACTGGGGATCAAACCCACGACTTTTTTTGGTGTCCTTTTTTGGACAACACTCCAACTCAGACACCTGGCCAGGGCTAAACCTTGCATTTAAACCTCACAGGTACGCTGTGAGGCTGGTACTGTGGTCCCCGCTGTATGAATGAGGGGACTGAGGCTTGGAGAGGTTCTGTGACTTGCTCAGGGTCACGAGGCTAGTGAGAGAGGCTGGGCTCTGAAGCCGAGGTCTGGCCCTAGGGCTGGAACTCCTCACCCCATTCCACCGCTCCCAGCCCACCTTCTCCACCCACTGCCCGCCCCACGTTAACCATCAGACAGCTGCCGGGGTCAGGGGGCAGGGCAACCACAGGAGGGCAATGCTAGAGTGGCCCTGCTAAGGCGGGAGCAGCAGAGGAGGGCAATTCCACCAGAGGTCTGTCCTGCGTGGCACTGAGGACCATCCCGGGAGACCGGGGGCTGGGATTCACCCACTGGGAGCAGTGGGGACCAGAGGCGCCATCTCTCAGATGCAGTGGAAATTGGCTGGAAGACTGATTCCTCCAAAAAGAGGTCCTCTGCCCCAGACCACTGCACGCTTTGGGAGCTTGGGGGGACTTAAGAGGACGAGGAGGATGAGGAGTAGCTTATGTGCTTATCTTTAATTCTAAAAGAAATACGTGCTTGTGTAAAAATGCAGACTACAGAAATTTATAAAGTGAAAAATTTGAGAGCCCTTATCTGCTTTCGCTGTGACCCGGTCTCAGAAATCAACGGTTATGTATTCTTCCGGCGGCTTTTCTGGTCCTTTCATATATCCCACACCGCCACAGGAGATATGTATGGTTTTTTTCTTTTTAGAAATATTTTATTTATTTACTTTTAGAGGGAAAGGGGAGGAGGAGAGGGAGAAAAACATCAATAGATGAGAGATACATCCACCGACCTGCCTCTCACACACCCCCAACTGGGGACTTGGTGCCCAACCCAGGCATGTGCCGATTGGGAATCGAACCAGCGACCTTTCGGTTCTCAGGCTGGTGCTCAGTCCACTGAGCCACACCAGCCAGGGCCAAATGCTTTTTTTCCTTAAACAAAGGATTGTTCGGTTCGTCCTGGTCTGCAGGTTGTTTTCTCTTATTCAATATCAAGGAGAACAACATTCTATGAACTGGCAATTTAAATACTTTAGGGGTTTGTGTTTCCAAGAACCCTCATTTTGAAGAATAAAATCCTTATGTGAATAATCAACCCCAATACCTTTGTGTATTCAATCTCTGCCTCCTCAGCTGCTCCGCTTGGGATTCAGTTGAGAGGTGGGTGGCTGTCGGCTGACGCATCAAAAAAACCCTGTAGGATTCCTCACTCTTTTTCGTCTTGCCCTGACTTTCTCCATGGACTGAGTAAGAGGGAGGTTGGCTGTATATTCTTCCAATTAAACACAAATAAACATAAACACTGACCCCCTGGCCTGGTAGCTCAGTTGGTTGGACTGTCATCCTACACATCAAAAGGCTGTGAGTTTGATCTCCAGTTGGGGTGAACCTGGAACCGTCTATAAGGGAGGCAACCAATAGATGTTTCTCTCTCACATTTCTCCCCCCTAAAAACCAATAAACATATTTTCAGGTGAGAATTTAAACAAAAAAGCAAACAGACGTGGTGAAAAGTCAAAACTCATCACTTACGCTACCACGTTGCACGTTTTTCTTCTATGTGCTTGACCTTATTCACATCTGTGGTATCTACATGGTGGGGGGCAGCACCTCTTCCCTGTTCTGAGTTCCCAGACTCCACTGCGGTCATTTGAAAGGGCAGTGATGGGAATATTTACACCACGGAAATGGGCAAGCGCTCCAAACCAGGGTTTGATTTGTTGTTGACTGTCTACTTAAGTGATGGGGGAAAGGTTAACTATGCAGATTAGACCTGAACGTGTGCCTCTTCAGGAGCCTTTTTATCCAAGGTGCAAACACAGGCCCGAGGTCAGGCCCTCTGCCCGATTTTATCTGCCCAGGAACCTTGTTTCTACCTGGCGGCAGCGCCAAGCTCTCGCTTGCCTGTGAAGGAGTAGTTCACATTTTTACACAGTTCTAAAATTACATTCGGCCCTTTGAAGGCAACCACGAGGCTGATGGGCGCCCCCTCTGGTGAAAATGAGTTTGACACCCCTACTTTACATTGTGAATAGCACAAAACACTGAGGAAAGATGTTTCCCGTACTTGAACACTGTTATTTGGTTCAGCAAAGAAGTCCCTTGTGGATGCCATTGGGATAGGAGTGAAACTCTAAAAAGTGATGCCGGGAAAGTGGGAAATAACTGAAGAAAGTTTGGAAGCAGTGAAAACCCAAGGTTTGCTTTCAGGAAAAGGAAAATCAGTCAACGTTTGTGTCAAAACTATGCTCCTTTGTCAATGGCAACGAGGTGAGCTGAGAGACATATTCGCCGAATGGGACAGTAACCAAACGTTTATCCATGGTCTGATTTGTTGAAACTATTGTTGATGGCAGCTGGATAAAAACTCATTTTGCAAGGCACATGTAAGTTAAAAGCTGTAGAGCTATATGGAAGGTACAATAAGAAATGGTGCAGGACACTGCTGTCCCTACACACACACACACACACACACACGCGCACACGCATTCTTTCCCAGCGCTGGTGAACCACTGTGCCAGACACTGAGCTGGGTGCTGGGTCAACAGGGAGCTTGGCCTGAGAGGTCCAGCTACCCGGCCCAGTGAGGCACAGGAGGGGCCGGAGCTGACGAATGGCGAAGGCCCTTTCCAGAGTGACCGCCAGGGGGCACGCTCGAGGCAGCGTGGAGCTTCGCCCTTTGTCCCTCCGCGCGGCCCGTCGCCGGGCGCCGCGGCGGGAAAATCTGACTGCAGCCAACAGTCGGCTTCTTTACGCGGTCGCGTGCCCACCTAGGTCTTCGCTGTGATGGAGGAGGAGGCCGAGGAGCAGCAGCGATTCTCTTATCAACAGGTACAGGAGACCCGCATCCCGGTCGAGTTTTCGGAGAGGAAAAGACCCAAGGGCGTCGCGAGTTCTTGTTTCGAGGGCCGCCTCCCTCGGCTAGGGGTGCGCCCCGGCCTGCTCCAGCGCCTGCGCATGCGCCTGTTTAGTTGCCGCGCGAGGGGCGGGGCGCGTAAGGTGCGGTTTCCAAGGTAACGCGCTTGGGCGGTGGCTTTCCAGCAAAGTGCTGCGCGCCCGGCGTCTGCCAGCTGTGCTGGCCGTGTAGCTTTGCCACGGGCTCAGCCTCCGTTCTCTGATAGAGTCCTCGTGAGGATGGGACGTGAACAGTACAGGAAAATCAGGCAAAGCACTTAGCGCGGTGCCCGGTGCGCGGCAGGAGCCCTAAGGTGGTGTTGGCTTGGCCACCGCAAGGGTGCCGTCTCCGTCCTGCAGATGGCTCTTGGAGCTGCGTGCACACCGCTCCGTCTTGTTCCGGCCCGGAGTCCCCTCTGCGGTTGTACGTTCGCCTGTCAGCCCCGCAACGTGAGGGTGGCATTGACTTTTCCAAACTCAGTTTTCTTACAAGAAAAGTAGTGGTAACAACCACCGGTCAGGGTAGTTGTGCGTCTTCAGCCCTTACTTTAATCAGCCCGAGCATGAGTGCGGCGTGGCCAGTGCGCAGTCAAGAGGTGGAAAGCAAGAACCTGGTGGCACCCTCAAAGAGGATTAACTGCAGGGACACGTGAATGAGCTCGGTACCTGGGAGTTTCCTGCCCATGAAGTGTCACATTTTGGAAGCTGTTTACCCATCCCTTTTATTTTGAGAAGCCTTCAGAAAAAGTTGTGGGACTACTGCACTCAATACCCATACATACACCCCTCACCTCCATTCACCAGTTGTTAACTTCTTGCAGTTTTTGCTCCTCCTCCCGAATTACTTAATATTTCATTGCAAATATCTTAGCACTTCACCTTTACATTTTAATACTTTGGTATGCGTCTCCCTTTCTCTGACATAATCTCAATTATTACACTCAGGGAGTTCAATATTGATGAAATTCTATTATTAGATGTCGCTCAGTCCCAATTCACATTTCTCCAATTGTCCCAAAGATGTTCCTGTTAGTGGTCTTCCCTCATCCAGGGCCCATCGAGGACCACGTGTTGCGGTAGGAGTCCTGTCTCTTTGGTCCTCCCTGGAATTATCCTGCAGCTGTGTCTTTTATGACGCTGGCGGTCGAAAAGGTCCGCTCATGGCAGAGGTGCAGCGGGAGACAGACTGTTGGGGATCAGGGCCTGGCCTTCTCACTTCTTTGTTCTTCGCCCTGGCACTGAGCCTGGCCATCCGCAAACAGTGAATTCTTACTGATTGAATGAGTAAGCCTGCAAAGATGGGCTGAGAGCATTTTTTAAACTTGCCAATTAAATTTATGTAGGGTTCACCCTGGCTGATGTAGCTCAGTGGATTGAGTGCAGACCTGTGAACAAAAGGATCACGGTTCGATTCCCAGTCAGGGCACATGCCTGGGTTGCAGGCCAGTTTCCAGCAGGGGACGCACGAGAGGCAACCATACAGTGATATTTCTCTCCCTCTCTCCTTCCCTTCCCCTCTAAAGATAAATAAATAAAAAAATTTAAAAATAAATAAATTTCTGTAGGCTTCAAGTGTACACTTCTATGACACATCATCTCTATATTGCTTTGTGTGCCCAGCACCCAGAGTCAGGTCTGTCGCCATGTATTTGACCCCCTTTACCAGCTTCTGGGCGGAGAAATGTGAACCTCTTCCTCAGGGGTGAGCAGGTCGAGGGTCATTCACTGAGGCGGCCGTCCTTGGCACTTGGTGGACAGCCGCGAGCAAAGCTGGTGAGGTCCTGCCCTTGAGCTCCCGTGTCCGTGACACTGAAGAAGGCTTCCAGCGCAGTCCAGGACGCTCAGAAGGAGGGGGGCAGAGAAAACTGGCGGGAGTGCTCTCCCTTTCTCTCACTCCTGACCACACCCCCACACATACCTAAAAAAGATGACCTTGGAGGTCTTTATCCCCCCAGGGTGGTGGTCCTCTTGTTTCCCCTGACAAAGCCTCAGCGGACCTAGTCTAAGGGAGGCGGCTGCCTCCTCGGCCTGTCCCTTACTCCAGGGTCCGGGCCTGTGTTCCTGCAGTTCCTCCTCATCTCGCCCCCACTGTGAACAGTGCGGGCTTAGGTTCAGCCGTCACCATGCCCCGCTCGGCTGTCTCCAGCACAGAGTCGGAACACACAAGTGTGTTGACACCTTGGCTTAGCCGCTTTGGCTTCTCCACTCCTCTGTGCGGTGAAGAGAGAGGTTTTCCAGGATCTTGTCGGCTTGCTGAGGAGCTGGGAGGGTCCTGCTGAGGCCAGCTTGCTAACCAGCACTCAAAGGAAGGCCAGACCCGCCCTTGGAGCCTTCCCAGCTTCGTCCTGGTCACCCAACCTCTGTCACGTGCAGGGGCTGCAGGGACTTGCAGCAGAGGGACGAGGTCCTTTTGCATTTACTTGATGAGCCCCCACCCAGGCAGACATGCCCGCCTGGCATCTCACTGTGCTCCCCACGCACCCAGCGTGCACCTTTCCTCGGGAACCTGGCGCACGTTTGGGGACTGAGTCCGGTCACGCAGATACTTCGCAGGTGCCATCGGATTCTCTTCCCGTTGACCTCTCCCCATAGTTCCTTGCTCTCACTCCACCTAAATCCTAGCCACTAGCCAGGAAGTGGAGTTTCTACAGGTCCCACTCCAGAGGGCCTCATTAATTTGTCAGTACACTGGGAAGGTCACCGAGCTGTCATGGGAAGGGCTGCAGGAGTTAGGCCAAGCAGAGCCTCCCCTTGGTCTTCTTTTGTTAAGGTGTGAAAAGCTCTTATTTGCACCCCCCTCCGAGGCATTTTGGTTTTTGCTGCAGAGGCTGAAGGCTGCCGTGCACTACACTGTGGGCCGTCTCTGCGCAGAGGCCACCCAGGACTCGGGGGTGCAGCTCAGCAAGCAGACCGTCGCGGCCATCGCGGAGGTGACCTTCCGGCAGTGCGGTAGGAGGCCGGAGGAGCGGTGGGCGGGTGCCGAAGGGGGTCCCCTCCCGTGGGAGCACCGGCACCTCACACTGTTCACACCAAACAGTCTTTTTCTTGGCTGTCGGGTTTGGAGAGTTTATGGAAGAACAGTTTCTATTACACTAACACTGGGGCATTAGCACCTTGATTTTATTGTTTTAAACTGCCTGGAACATTAGGCATTAAACTTTTTATTTCCTTGCTTTATAACGTTTTTGTATCGCCCATAGTTTATTTGACAGAGGAACTTGTGGCAGAGGTATTTGCTTGACTTCACAGGAAATTAATGTCCTCGCAAGCCCTAGCTCGCCATAGAACGTAGAGTTCAGGGGCAGTTCAGAGTGAAAGGTGTTGCCCCAATTACCAGGGAGCCTGGAGTAAAGGGTCGGGGGCCAGAGGAGAGGCAGTCCTGCCGAGTTAAAGGGCCGCAGGCGCCTGACCCAGATGGGGCTGCGTGGAGGGGCTGCATGGAGGGGCTGTGCTGGCTGTGGGGTGGGGACCTCGAGCGTAAGGCTGTGACGAGGGAGCTGAAGTTTGTCTCTTTCTCTCTTTCAGAAAATTTTGCCAGAGACCTTGAGATGTTTGCAAGGTGGGTGAAGAGCTAGATTGCGTGCTGCTGTGTGTTTACATCCTGCTGACACTCTCCATCTGGTGGGATATTTCAGGGGAGCCTTAGCTATTCGGGGTTTTTTTCTGCGTTTTGTGGAGGCTCATCTCTCATCAGGATTCCACAAGAACGAAACATCTGCTGTAATCACGTCCATTCAGACTTGATTTGGCATTTTGTGAAGTTTCTCCAGTATTTTTTGTTGAGAGAACTGAAATCACTCAGCTCCAGGTTAAAAAGGCCCGAATGACGTCTCTAGGACTGAATGTGCAGGGCTTGCAGTGCTTTGCAGACAAACTCTGTGGGGTGGAGCCGAGCGGGGGTCTGGTCCCCACGGGGGAGCGGGGTGCTGCGGGCGGCGATTGCCGGCAGGTGGCTGGGTAGTGGCAGCACAGCCCCCGTCTGCATTTGCCACGCTTGTTCCCGGTGACACACTCGCTCCACGCAAAGTGGGCGACTTGCTTTCAGCTGGTAAAGCTTTAGCTTTTACAGGTGATTTACGCTCATCTCTTCAATTAGCGCCTCAGGTAATTGAAAACAATTGCTACGAATTGCTTTTATGAAGCAATTTGAATGAGCAGAGCCGGAAAGGGCTGGTGCTTTCTAGTTTGCTGCCACTTCTGGTTTGGTGCCAGCCTCTCCCGCACCGCACTCTTCACCTTGCCCCCAGGAGCTCTTTGGTTCTCGGGCGAATGGCTGAGTGAGTTACGGCAGCGGGGGTCCCTGAGGCCGGGCTCTAAATCTGCCCTCCTCCTGTGTGCACGAGCCCCTAAAACCGCGCAGCGGCTTCAACTTGGCCAGAGGGGATTAGGTGCTGTCCTGGGTTACCGTTGGCTCACGTGGCTTATTCTCTGCCGGTTCAGCAGCTGCCCCTCACCCCATGTCTCCTGTGAGATGCCTTGGTCGCTTTACTTGCCATTTCTTTTCTTTTTTGAAAATACAACTCTTTCATGACAGAGGGAGGCACGCAAGTGTGACTGAGTGGACAAGTGATGGCTTGACTTGAATGTGAAGCCCTGTCAGGGCAGAGCAGGGTCCCCCACCTGAGCAGGGCTGCCGCTGGAGGGCAGGCTGTTGCGGGGCCGCATGTGTGCGGCGCAGGCGGTCGTTAGTGTCTGTGGCCCCTGCCCGCTGGAGTATGCCCCGGTTGGGACGTGTGTTTTTGCCATTTCTGTGTTAGCTATGGGAAAAGACAGTGAACATTTCTAAAGGCTTCTGCAAAATACTAGAAATAATGAAATTAGAAATATTTAGCATTGTGGTCATCAAGCTTCCAGTTCCCCTGCGTTTTTGTAACGTTTCCTGGGCACCGGCGTCAGGGTGGTGTGTGTGTCCCCGAGGCCGGAAGTCCACGAGGCAGGGCGGCGTCTTCTAAAGGGGGGTCTGGGTGAAGGCTGGCAGCTGCCGTGGGGGGGGTGCGGGGGGGGGCGACTGCAGCCTCCTCCGAGAGCCCCGAGGCAACGCAGGAGCAGGTTTTCTTTGAACACCCATCCTTTGTCTTAGTTTTACATTGGTTTTCATGATATTCCAGTTTGTTCTCATGTTTTAAAAATCCTGCTTTGAAGTTTATCGCTGAATAAAACCAATATTCCCAGAAAGTCACCTCCATTTATCCTGTGGCTCTGGGCTTCCCCTGCCATCCAGTCTCTGCTTCTAGAACCATGGTCGCCGGGGTGGGGGTGGGGTGGGGGGGTCCAGATGCACACAGGCTGGGCTTCTCACGGGAATCAGGGTTCCAGAAGCATTAAGTAGTCTCTGTGGGCTGCCTGTGATGTCGTTCCTGTGAGGAAACGCATTTCTTTTTTAATAAGATTTTATTTACTTTTAGAGAGAGGGGGAGGGAGGAAGGGAGAGAGACACCAATGTGTGGTTGCCTCTCATGTGCCCCCACCAGGGACCTGGCCCACAACCCAGGCATGTGCCCTGATTGGGAATCGAACCAGCAACCCTTTGGTTCACAGCCTACACTCAATCCATTTAGCTACACCAGCCAGGCCAAGAAAATACATTTAATTCTGAATTCTGAAAATACATTCAATTCACCTATAAACTTGGGAGAAATCATCTCAGTTTAAGTTACGGGTTTCCTTTATTTAGTTTTGAAATCTCTAGTCACCTAGTATTGCTAATGTGGTAAAGATGGAGTGTTTTGAAGAAAATAGATATTCTACGCTAAGTAAATTCTAGGAACATTTTGGGAATAACCTTTAAAACCAGTGTTGCTAAAAGCATTATGTAAAAAAGTTGTTTTGGCCCTGGCTGGTGTGGCTCAGTGACTTGAGTGCCGGCCTGCAAACCAACGGGTCACTGGTTCGATTCCCGGTCAGGGCACGTTCCTGGGTTGCAGGCCAGGTTCCCAGTGAGCAGGCACGAGAGGCAGCCACACACTGACGTTTCTCTTCCTCCCTTGCCCCACCCGTCCCCTCTCTCTAAAAATAAACTAAAAAAAAGGCCGCTTTGTCAAGTTCCCTGGAGTGACGTTCTGGAGGCAGAGGTTTGCCTCAGGAGAGTCTGATGTGTGGCGGCCCCGCCCAGAGACCAGGGACAAGCTGGGGGCCAGGGAGGGTGGGCTCAGTCCCATCCTCCCTGTCCACGCTTTGTGACAGACAAGCCGCCTCACTCCGCACCTGGTTCAGCCGCCGGCGCCCATTCTCTCCTGCCGTCCGCTGTGCTCCACGGGAATAGAGGACTGACGCGGCAGCCGGAGCCGGTGGCCGAGGCGGGGCCACACTGGTCCTCGGTGGCACCGCTGCCCTCTTCCCAGGGCATCTGTGGCTGGCCTCACACTTTGTGGCTGCTGTTGTACCACCTCTGCCTTTTCTCCCTCTTCACCTTGGTCCTTGCAGGCAGCCGATGGGAAGTCATCTCCTGAAATGGGTATCATCCCACGACAGGCAGATACTGTTGTCACGATAAGGTGACAAGTGGTATTTGGACATTTAGCAGGATGTGAAGGAATAATTTGGCCAAATTATGGGGTATAATTTTTGTGTGACTTTGTCTTTAATTCAGCCAATATTCAGTGTTGACCTACTGTGTGCTGGCCACTGGCCACTTTGCTAGTTACTAAGGATACAAAGATTCCTACCTATTTCTACATACAAAGTTCTTATTTTTGGAGGAAGTTAGAAATGGCAAGAAAAGGTATACTTAGAATAATAAATTATGAATAGAGCTTATTATTTCAAATTACCTTTTAAAGCAAAGATGAGGGGATTGGAATGAAAATTTGAGTCCAACTTGTGATCAAGCAGCAGACTCCAGCGTGAAGGGTGTTCTCTGCTCCCACAAGGCCATGGTCGGGGCGGCGTCGCCTTCATGCCGGGCGGTAGCACCTCGGGGGCATCCGGGCCGGCGCGTCCTGCAGTTGGGCCCTCAGAGAGGAGCTTGGGGTCTTGGTCTAAGGGAAGCCATGCCTCAGCAAATTCTCTCTCTCTCTTTTTTAATCCTTACCCAAGGATATTTGGTCATTGCTCTTTAGAGAGACGGGGAGGGAGAGGGAGAGAAGCATCGATTGGTTGCTCTCTCTCATGCGTCCTGAATGGGGATGGAATCTGCAGCCTGGGTATGTGCCCCAGCCAGGAACTGAACCCATGACCTTTTGGTCCACAGCCAACCAACTAAGCTGTACCAGCCAGGCTTTAATGTCTCTTTTAAAGCTTTATTTATTGCCCTGGCCAGTGTGGCGCAGTGGATTGAGCACTGGCCTGTGAACCACAAGGTTGCTGGTTTGAGTCCCTGTCAGGGCACATGCCTGGGCTGTGGGCAGGGTCCCTAGTTGGGGGTGTGCAACAGGCAACTGATTGCTGTTTCTCTTGCACATCGATGTTTCTGTCCCTCTCTTTTTTCTCTCCTTCCCCTTTCTCTGAAAATAAATAAATAATATCTAAAAAAATTATTTGAGAGAGAGAGAGAGAGGCATCGATTTATTATTCACTCATTTTCGCATGCTGGTTGGTTCTCGCCTGTGCCCGACTGGGGATCGAGCCCGCAGCGTGGCGTGTCGGGACGCTGCCTGGCTGACCGAGCCCCCTGGCCGGCTTCCGTGTTTCTTTCACGCGTTGTGAGACTGGGCCGTGTTCTCTTTTCCCTGAAGCTGTGCAGTGACCTGGCTGTTTCTGTTGTGTTTGCTGTGACCCAGCAAGGCCCTGGGGGAGGCTCAGTGCCTCGACGCTTCTCCCTCCTTGTGCTCGGCGGAGGCGGACAGATGCGCTGGTCACTTTATTCATTTCTGTGTCTCTGTTGCTTAAAGACTGTGATCTGAAAAGATGGGCTGCTTCGAGGTTCTTGCTAGCCTGAAGTCTGACCGTGAACTTTTGTGTTTCATCAAAACTTTAAATACTACCAAACGTTTTGGCGAATTGTTTCTGCCCTTTCCACAGGCATGCGAAACGAAGCACAATTAACACGGAAGATGTGAAGCTCTTAGCCAGGAGGAGTAATTCACTGGTGAGAGATGAATTTCTTTCCTCACTCCCCTTTCCCATCAGAATACATTATTCCCAATTAATCACTTTTAGCATGAAACGATTCCCCAGGGCACCTTGCATTAAAAACGAGAGATGGTTGAACCATTCAGACCTGCCTGTAATTTATAGTCTTTCTTTCATTAAGATGGATCTCGCCAAGCCAATTTGAAATTTTCTAATCAGCACTCTCCGGACTTCGTAGTGCGCCTTTCCGTAACATCTCCAGACTCGGGCCCCATGTTTCACTCGCAGGGTGATGTCGGAGACGGTCACGGGCAGGGGTGTGGGAGCAGTTCCTTGTGGCGCCCAGTTGTCCGGGGCAGGCGTGAGGCGTGTTTGCATAGCTCAGGTGGGCAGACGGTTTTCTGTCTTTTCAGTGAAGTCTGGAGGTCATCCCGACCAGGCCCTCATGTCACAGGTGACGCTGTGACCTTCCCAGCCTGGCGGCTGGGCCGGCGGCAGATCTGGGGCCCCTGTGAGGCCCGGCCGTGGAGGCGCTTTGTGTTCCTCCCCGTAATGTGAGCTGCACGAGGGGGGATTTTATCTCTTTTTCCTCTGCTCCACCTGCTGTGCCTAGAATAGGGCCTGGCACACAGTAGGTGCTGAATGAGGAGTTGTTGAATCAATTCCTATAGCAGCCGACGGTTCACAGGGGCTTTTTTAGGGACTTGATGTGTGTTATCTAAGCCTCACAGCCACCCGGCGAAGGTTTGTAATGACATGACTTATTAGCCTATTTTACGGGCCAGACCCCTGGAGTTGGTAACTTCCCAAAGTCAAACATGAAGCTCTCTGGTTGACCCCTGAACCTTAACCTTTTAACCCTGAATTAGTGCTGTTTCTACTAGGCTCTTTTTGGCCTTTGCTCTTCTAGTATCCTTTCCTAAAGTTTAAGTGGAGGTTAGGGATGAGAGCTAAGTGACAGCTGAGGCGCCTGGCGGTGCCGCGTCCTGGTGGAAAAGAGATTTTTCTTTTTGTTGGTCAGCTGCAGTGAGCAGTTTCTATCTTTGGCAGAGGAATAGCCGATGCCAGTCATCTTAGAGAATGAACTGCAAAGTTGTCTGCTGACGCAGATTTGTTTACCTCACTTTTTATTTTGGACTCTTAATTTTTTTCATCTGACAGAAGCTGGTATTAATGAAGACAAGCTAAATCTGCACATTTGGCTAAATTCTCCCTTAAGGCAGGGACCTTGTCTTGTTTATCTTGTATCCCTAATATGTGGTACATAGTAGTTGCTCAACAATTTCAGTTGGATAAATTTAGGCGGCTATTAACCATATCCGTGCTTTGGAACGTGTATCTGTGGTTGGCACACCTTCTGCATGCCCCAAGTGTTAACTCACTGGTCACTCTGGGAACTCCCTCCTGCTTGGTGGCATCTGTCAGCAGCAGGGAGCTGGTGTTTGCAGTTGATTACTGCTCTGAGCAAGAATTCGAAACTCTGTTTAACTGTGAGGAATGTGACCCAGGCTTGTCCACCCAAATTTTTTGGTTGGGAGAGGGTGTAGTTTTTTTCCCCCTAGACTTATAAAATGGCTTTACAACCAGATAAAAATATAATTAAAACTTCTTTTCTGTGCCCTGGCTGGTATGGGTCAGTGGACTGAGTGCTGGCCTGTGAACCAAAGGGTTGCTGGTTCTATTCCCAGTCAAGGCACATGCCTGGGTTGTAAGCCAGGTCCCCAGTAGGGGGGTGTGTGAGAGGCAACCACACATTGATGTTTCTCTCTTTCCCTTTCTCTCTCTCTTCCCATCTCTAAAAATAAATTTTTTTTGTAGCTAAAATACATCACAGAGAAAAATGAAGAGATCGCTCAGTTTAACACAGAACGAAAGACAAAGAAGAAAAAGACGTTAGAGACTGAAAACAAAAATTCGGTGGAGCCTGCAGGGGCTGAAGGAGTGGAAAGTGACAATTAAACTCTGTCACGATTTGGGAAAAGCAGCCCTCAGCAGGTAGAGCCACCAGAACACGTATTTCCACCAAGGGAATTTTGAAGGAATAAGTGGAGATTTAAAAAAAAAAGGTGAGGTATTCTCCATGTGATCAGCTGCAGAAGCCAGTGCAAACGAGAACTGAGAGCTCTTAAGCAAAACACTCCTGTCCCTTATCTTACTGAGACTCGTAAGGGAGGGTTGTGTTTGAGTACATGTCGGAAATTATATCGGTTGCAGTTAATAAAGCTGTGTTAGCAGTAAAATGTGGTTCAAGCAAAAATCCGGGTTATTTCTTTATTCTTTTACTTAAGTTTCCAGGCTGACAGTCCCTGCAAGATGATAAAGCTGTGTTCATTTAGTTCTTGTGATTACCTTTGTTTTAAACTCATGTCACTTGGGGTCACAGGTGAAAGGGCTGATGCTGGGAAATGGTCCTTTTTACTGTGTAAAGGAGATTTTCTCCCGAAACACAGTGTGCGGGACTTTTCCTCGTGCGGTTTTGGGGGTCCTTCCAGGAGCTCCATCCTGCTGTCATCTTCTTGGGGTTTCTTAGCGGGCAGGGTGGGCCGTTCCCTGCTGGGGGGGGCGGGGGCGGGGGCACAGAGAAGGGCCTGGCGCTCACAGAGCCCGGTCTGCCTGCCCGGCTCTGCCCCAGGCGCCACCTACGGCGCCTCGCTGGGTCTGCACGGCTCGTTCGGGGGTGAGTGGCTGTCCCCACGGTCCTGATGAGCAAGCCGAAGCTCGAAGAGGGTAACCGCCTGCCCGGGGTCTGCCGCCCAGTGGAGACTGCGCACTCGAGGTCCTGACTGGCGAGGGGCAGGAGAGAAGAGGGCGTGCGTATCGGGTAGAATTCTTACCATCGGTGCCCAAACGTGGTTATCACAAGACAGCTCAGAGTCTGACTGTCGGGAGGAGGTGCTGAGCTGTGGTCCTAGTAAAGCCTTTTTCGTGGGGGAGGGCAGTGTATTTAAAATTTTTTTTCATTGTGATTTTTTTAAAAGTTAATTTTTTATTGTATTTTTCCATTACCATTTATCCCCCACATACCCTCTTCCACCTCCACTCCCAACCCATAAAGCTTTGAATTTAAACTTCAGTTTCAGCCTCCGCAATAATGGATCACATGATCTCGGGTTAGTTGTGATGAGGGTCACATCAGTGAAGGAAAAGGGAGTCACGAAGCCTTCCCCCCTTGCAGTGCCTTCCAGCCAGAGATCTGTGTGTTGGTTTCTTTTTTAAATTTTACTATTTTAATTAAACATACGGGGGTGACATCAGTTAATGAGGCCGTATTGGCTTCAAGTGTGCTTTCCTGTGGTTCACGTGTTGCCCCGTGTGCCCACCCCTGCGGTCAGGCCGCCCTCCGTCACCTGTTCGGCCCCTGCCACGCACCCACCCTGTGTGCTGCTTTCATTTGCAGATGAGCTCTCCTTGAACTCTGAGTCGAGGGGAGCTCAGCGACTGGAGACTGGGCTTTGCAGAGGTTGGTGTGACCGCCATCGTTGCCGTATGGCTGCGTGGAACGCCATTTGGACCGTGGCGTTCTTCTTGCAGCGAGGTTATTGGGGACAGGATCCACCACCATAATGCATCTTACTCTTATGGTTTCCGTGGCCCCAAAACTCGGTGCATGCGTGGCTCAAAGTGGGGAACCCGTGTGCGTCATGGGTGTTCCATCTGGTTGGAGGGGTGTAGAGGGCCCCGCCCTGCTGGCATAAGGGCTCTGATGTGAGGTCCCCGAGCCACGGGAGAATGTTGGCTTGGTGTTCACGGAGTCTTTTGGTTTAATCAGCATGTTTACGTGCGGCCTGTCTCTGTTTCAGGTGTGTGGCCTTACAGTTTTTCGGGGGGTGTGACACGAGTGGTCGGACTTTGTCAGAACGGCTGGCTTCACGCCCTGTGCCTTCCCCGCCACACGCCCAGTCAGGGGCGCGTTTACTCTGGACATCCAAGCCCGTGTCAGTCAGCCTTCACCCGTCTGTCTTTGGTGACAGTGGCAGAAAGGAGCGCTAGAGGGCCCTTTTTCATGGGCTCACTTCCTCCGAGCTCTGGAAGCTCATCTGAGCTTTACCTAGACCTGCTGTCCGTATAACCGACGATCAGCCACACAGAAGCAGAGGTTTTGAAATAAATGTGGTAACAGAGCGGGGGGCAGTTTACGTTTTCAGTATTTGTTGTCTTCCGCGCACGCCAGTTCCTCGAAGAGCTTGACATGAAGGCCCCGTGTTCATGTTTGTTAGATCAGGAGCCAGGCAAGCCTAGCCTCCCTCTCTGCCCACAGCCGCCACCTGGGTGCGCCGGGGAGGGTCTGCCTGCGGAGCACAGCGGCCCGGAGAGGGGGTCGGGTGCCGTGCCCTGCACTGAGCGGTGGAGTCTGGGAGGAGCCCGGGAGGAGCCCCCAGAGCCTGCGCGGCCCTTCCACCAGCTGGTCCCCGGCCCTGCCGAGCTCCTCGGGGACGAGCAGCCCCTCTGTTCCTGGACCCGAAAGATCGCAGGTTTCTTCCCTCCTCAGGAAGCGTCTCCACCTTTTAACGTCTGCCGGGGTCTTGTTCTGTCCTTTGGAAAGAACAGTCTGTTTTTCAAAATAATCCCAAACCGGCTTCCTTTTCCTCAAAGTTCCCGTTGCACCTCTTTTCAGACACACATTCTCGCACTGGACATTAGACGGTGGGCTCCCCGCGGGCGCACTTGGGCCGCTGAACCTCGGCCCCTCGGTGCCTGCGCAGCGCCCACCACGGTAGGCGACCTGTGGGGACTGGCACCCTGGACTCCACGGGGGGGCTCGGGGGGGAGCAGGAGCCCTGGCGGAGGTCGCTCGGCTCTAACCGGGGTTTCCGTAGCGGGGGGCCCTTTCCCCTGTGCGGGGTGCGCAGTGAGCACACCTTCCCCACGACGGTTTCGACGTGAGTGCCTCGTGTGCATGCGTGTTCCACTTGCACTAGGGGCTGTGCATTACCCTAACTGGTCCTGGCAATTCTGTGAGGTAGGCAGTAGGCCCGGTCCTCTTGTCCCCATTTTGTAGGTGAGGAAACCGAGGCCATGGAGAGGTTCATTCAGTGGTGAAGCCAGGACCTTAGTCTAGAGCACTCACCCTGAAAAGTGGAGCTGTGCTGCCGCACCCTGAAGACAGACGGTAACGAGAGGCCGGGAAACCGCCCCAGGGGACCCTCCTCAGCCCACACGCCCTGAGAAGCGCTGTCCTTCCTGTGTTCACTGTGTTCACTTCTGGAAAGAGCTGTCGGCTCCTCGGTTGCTTTACTTCCACCTGGAGCCTTGCCATGGATATCGGTCATCTGTAGTGGATTCGTGGTGGACGTTTCGGATTTCAGGGTGGTCTCAGCTGGGGACACGGGCTGCGCATTTGTGTCTGTGCTTCTGAGAGTGGGCCCTGTGAGGAACGGCCAGGAGGGGCACGGAGGGCATCCCCGATGGCGCTTCTCAGCAGGGGCCCCGTCCGAGGAAGGGTCAGCCTGTGAGCGGGTCAGCGCGGGTCCTTCAGTAGGACACACAAAACTAATTTGTTCTTACTCCCGGTGACACACTCTTAGTTTCTCTTTTATTAAAAAAAAGTGCTAGTGTAGCCCTGACGGGGGTGGCGCAGTGGGTCGGAGCCTCGTCCTGTACACCAGCAGGTTGCAGGTTTGATCCCTGGTCAAGGGCGCATGCCCGGGTTGCAGGTTCAAGCCCCAGTCCGGTGCGTCCTGGAGGCAGCTGATCACTGTTTCTCACATTGATGTTTCTCCCTTTCCCTTCCTGTCTCTCTAAAAGCGATGAAAGAAACGTTCTTGCGTGAGGATTAAAAACGAAGTACTGATTTATGATCCACTAGTGCGTGGTCAGTAGCACTTTGAAAAACACTGGATGTGAGCCTGGCTACTCTGGGGTCGGCCTCACCTGGGCGCCTGTTAGAACTGCAGGACCGTGGCTCCTCCTTGCGCCACAGCAGAACTGGCATTTTCGTCTGAATTTCAGTAAGGCGACTTGGGTTCACGGCTCAGTTTGAGATGGCCTGGGCCGGAGGACAGTGTCTGACCTGCTGGGCTGGGGAGCGGTCACTGGGGTCATCCTTGCCTGCGATCTGGTGAAACTGGGGGACGCTTTAAGCAGCTGCCTGAGCCCTCATTGCGACCCCCTTCTCCCCACAGCAGATTCAGTCACGCTCTTCCACGGGCAAAATTTCAGATGGTAAGCTCCTTATACAAGGCTAAATTTAAACCACGTTAAATCACTTGGGTTTGTTCTCACGGCTTCCTGCCTGCTATAGGCATGATTGCGAGGAAGCGGAACTTCAGAAACAAGTGCACATGAATTGCAAAGGCAGAGCGAATCACAGGCAGAGACCTGTGGCTTTAATGGAGGGTTGAGCCCCATCCCAAAGCGCCTTTGTGGGCGCTGATTGCTGTGGCATGTGCGTCATCACTTGAGTGTGGGGGGCAAGGGGGGTGCGGGCCTTACACAGGTACGTATACAAAAAACCAGCTGCAGGTTGAGCTAAAAATACCCCCATCCCCGGTCTTCAAAGAAAGGACCCACATCCACAAAACCCTGATTTCGGGGCTGTCAGGGAAGATGAGCCGTGGCAGAGCCGGAGAGGAGAGCCTGTCAGCCCGCAGAATGCCGCCCCTCTGCCTGCTGCTGCTGCTGCTGCTGCCACCGCTCTCAGGGGCCAGCGCTGCCCTTCCCCTGGGGGACGGCCTCGCAGGCCACGACAGCCACAGTGGGGTGAGTAGTCCCTATCTTGGTCACAGGCTAGCCCCCTTTCTGGCCGTCTTGCTGCCTGGCCTACCTGGCCATGCCTGTGGACTCCCAGCACCCACAGGGCCGAGTGTGCAGCACCAGCCGCAGGGCTGCACTTCTCAGGGCCGCCCCCGGGCCTGGGACGTGCACACAGACTGCCGAGTCTTCCTTACCTCCCATTGGAAAGTTCCGAGACTCCGGGCCTCAGTCTGCTCCTCTTTGCCCATGTTAAGTATTCGTACCAGTCTGTTACACAGCGATGGTGGAGTTCACTGCAGGGTCAGCCACTGGCGGGTGCGCGCGCGCACACACAGGCGCGTGCACACACAGGCACACGCGTGCGCGCGCACACACACACACACACACACATATCTAGAATCTTAATTAATGTACCCAGCGCCTGTTCTCACCGGCTCAGATGAATTGACACCATTGCGTTTTTCATTGTGAGAACTCGTAACTTCACGAGGTGATTGATTCTTCTCTTCTTCCCGTTTTGAAAGAGTTCCAAGAAGAGTACATAAAGTTGACCATTAAACATGGATTTTTCTCTGAAATTACCAGATGAGTTTCAGACAAGTCATTTGTCATCAGATTACTCCTAGAAGCTTTCTACGGAGTTTGGAAGACCAGGGGATTGTGTCCCAGTCTGATCTGTCTGGAGGGGCGATTTGTGGCCAGCCATGGGCGAGGGCAGAGACCAGAAAGCCATGCTCTGCCAGCCAGTCACCCCTCGGGGAGAACTGCAGGCCCCAGACCTCTTCGAATGGAGGGCCTCAGCGCAGATGGGTGCCAGCTAAGCAGTCTTTCTCTTTTCTGATTGAAAAGTCTCAACTTCCCCTTTTCTCTGATTAGCGCAATGCAGTTAAACTGTACTCTTAATTTTCTCATCCTTTGAACAGGTACGTGATTTATTATTCTGGAGCATTTTTTTTTTTGAAGGAAGGAAGGAAGGAATTATTTATCTTTCAATGCGGGCTGAGCCAGACGGTTGATTTGTCTTTGTCCTCTCCTTTTCCAAAGCTTCAGCAGGAAGCGGCAGAAATAAAGAAAAACAGCCTGTGGACGTTCCTTGCTCGGTGGCACGAGTGGACCTCCCAGGCCAGGGCGGCCCCCTCCGTGGGCCGGGAAGCCAGGGAGGCCTCCAAACGGCAGGACGGCCCGCGCCCCCAGCAGTCCCCACGCCCGGACAGAGTGCCCTGCAGGAACTTCTTCTGGAAGACCTTCTCCTCCTGCAAGTGAGCCCCACTGTGTCACTCCTGCAAGGGACTGTGACGATGGACCCAAATAAAACGTGTTGAACAGCCGTGATCTTTCTTCTCTATGCAGTTGTCGCCTTGTTTCTGTGTGACTTGAGAAGTGTTTCTAATTTCAGCTCCAGCAACGCCCCGTGCTGAGTATCCTGAGTGATCTGGAACCCAGAGTGGGTGCTTCTGAAAGACCCTCGTGGGTTTGGCTGCATTGCGCCCGGTGCAGCCGCGGGGCTTCCCTCCGCCTTCGCTGTGGGCCTGGCAGCTGCCTGTCCTGTCTCCCTTCCTTTGACTCAGAAGAGCTAAAGGCCACGTATTTCAAAGTCAGAATCACATCTTATTTCAGTTTATATTGATGTAAACTAAGTGAAAATACTTCCCTCATTTTAAAAGCAAATTTTTAATACTGCTCAAAGAGCGAAGTGGTATATTCTTTTTTTTTAAGATTTTTATTTTTAGAGAGAGGGGAATGGAGGGAAAAGGAGAGGGAGAGAAACATCAGTGTGTGGTTGCTTCTCATGTGGCCCCCACTGGGGACCTGGCCCGCAACCCAGCCATGTGCCCTGACTGGGAATTGAACCGGTGACCCTCTGATTCGCAGCCCACACTCAATCCACTGACGTACGCCAGCCAGGGCAAAATGGTATATTTTTCATTATTTAGCAAAGACTTTCACTTAAAAACAAATGCCATCCTATTAAACAGGCATCATTCTGACATGTTTATAAAAGCTACATGCGAACCAGCCGTTACACACAAGCTGCTTTTAATTAGTGCATCAGCAACTTGTTAGAATTCTTTCCGTGGACGAGTGCCGCACGGTTCTTTCAAACCAAAAGCCGAGCAGTGCGTCTGTCGGCCAACTCGCCTCACGGTCCAGGGCGAGGACCTGCGGAGTCACGGGATCCGGGCCGTGTCCAGAGACAGGTGCACACGGACGGGTGTGGATTACGTGTGTGACTGTTGTGTTCCCACAGTCCTCAGGGACTGTCACAGAAGTGACAGTGAATGACGGTCACGGGAGGGGCTTCCGTTTCTGTGATGTCCTTCAGAGCAGCTGTTGGGCCCTGTGTGGGCCGGGGCCTCCCCCTTCCCAAAGGAGGTTAGGAGCAGCCCAGTTACTCCGTTTCAAAACCCTCATGAAACTTTTAATTCTCCCCCATAGCACCAGAGTCCTTGCTCGGTTATACAGGATTACAACTCGTGAATCACAGATTCTGAAGCAAACTTCCAGGGTCATGTTTTCAGATGCTGAACTTCAAAGCTTAGCTTCTTACCTGGAATCAGGCGCAGGCTGGCTGGGGGACACTGTGACGTCCTCTCTGACGCCAGGGGGACAGACACGGAGCCTGACTGCAGGCCGCTCCGTCCTGTTTCCGTAGAGCCGAGCTCGTCTTCCTGCTCAGTAGCTGAGTAAGCGTGTAATGTGATCTAAGAGCCTGAGAGCATCTGCCTGCCTTTCCAAAGGGCAGCTTTCAGGGACCGGGAGCTGGGTCAGCGCACTGGGGGAGGTGGCCTGAAAGACCAGCTGACCTGCAGGACTTGGTCTTCCAGGGTTTTTCCAGAAGAAAAGCATGGCCGTTGTTTTTCAGTTTCAATGGAGGTCATGCACACACAGTCCTTCAGACTGGGACTTTAACTTTGAACTTGGGAACATCGGAAGGCTAATGAGGCTCAACTAATGATACCGCCAGGCGATCCATCAAGTCTCAGCCTGCCTTAGTTCAGGGGAATTAGCAAAGTGTGAGCTGGCGTCAACTGCATGTTAGACCAGATTAATGCGCTGGTGATTAATGAATTAGCGTAAAATGGGTCACTAGGGTAATTTCCCACCATCAGGTTTTCGGTAGACTGTTCTTAGTCTACCTTTCCGTAGTTCGGTCTAGTCAAATGTGGCAATCATCAGCCAGGACAGCTTCTGATTCATTCATTCTCTTTCACTTATTCCCAGCATTTATCACCAGAACAGATCCTTAACTGCTGAGGAAGAGCCGTGACGTAAGCTTGTGACAAAAATCCCTTCCTACTGCTCATCTCTCAGGGCTGACAGCAAACTGACCCGGGCTTTTGGAAACTCAGGCCAGGAGGCTCATGGGAGATACTTGCTTAAACCACTTGGTTTGGTAACAGCACCTGCTGAAGGGATAACCCACATCTTCTAAGTAGCCGTTGCTTTGGACATGGATTGCATTTGGAACACATGAGAAGAGGAAATGTCATTCCGGTGCTAAAAACAAGAAAATTTTCTGTTTCTAGATTAGAAAGGGGAGAGGCAAAGGGTAGCTGAGCAACCCACTATTTGGTTTCTCGTGATCCTCATGTGAATACTCATTTACCCTTTCCTTTATAATTAAGTAGTTAGTGGTCAAAAATACATGTGTTTGCCTTATTAAAATAATTATAGACTGAATAAAGCTCGAGTTGCTTGGTTATAGTTCTTGTAACACAGTGTTGAACACTGAAGAAATTCCAGTGTCTGCACTAACCCGTTGGTTTGCTTCCTTGGAATTGCGCGAGTGGTACCTGATCTAGTTCGGGCGAATACCCAGCGTTGGGGGTCTGCAGTCGCAAAGTTGAATGCCCCTCCTGGGGGGTGAGTCTAGTCCCCTCACTGGCGGCCTTCAAACGGGATGGGGGGAGCCCCCCCTGGTCGGCAGCGTGTTCAGACTAAACATGTTCAGACTAGATCATTTCAAGGTCCTTAAAAACCTCAAGTAATAAAAGGCACAACCAAAACAATTTATGGCAAAACCCTACAAATAAAATGTTGAAAAACCCTGAAAGCAAAAAAAAAAAAAAAAAGGAGAATTAGGAAATTAAACAGCTAAACACCACTCTGGTTAGCAAAGTCACCTTAATAATTCTTGTATTAATGCAGGGCATTTTTCAGACAATTATTTTATTCCTTTCTCTCTGGAAAATGAAAAATCCATTAGTTTTTTTCCTTTTGCTTTTACCCAGAAATTAAAGGTTGGTAAGTGGTAATTAGCACAGCTCCTGTCAAAGCCAATTGCCTAATGGGGGCTGACATTTGACTTGCGGTGGAAGAATGGGACCTGGCTGACGTCGAGTTCATCAGTCCCGGCTGCTTTCTTTGACACTCCTTCTACCGTAAAATGCTCCTGTTTCTAGACAGATTGCTGCAAGGCCACTTGTCTGTGTCAGGACCGGAGGCTCGGGTGGAGGGGGCGCGGGTCACCAGGGGCAGGGCCACGGGTGTGCACCGGCTCTCACCACACCTTGGGGCTAGAGCTTGCAGACCAGGGTCTTGCCCTAGACACCCACACACAGGCAGGCACCTCCTGAAGATGCATCCCCATCTCCTGTCCCTGGGGAAGTGAAAGGGAACCACTCTGTAGGGTACTAGGCCAGGCACAGTGGGCCTTCTCACACGTCATTTAACCCTTCCCATCTCAGGGCCTCACGCTAACTTTACATTTTTGGAAACTAAGGTCTTGAAAGGCTGGACTCCACCTGGGTTTGTCTTACTGCAAAGCCACAGTACTTTTCCCATGACCCTATCCGGGCAGCTGAGATGCTTGGTGAGTTTGTTCCAAGTACAGAATACCAACCGCCAGGCCAGGCAACCAAAGCTCCACTGCGTATTTGACAAAAATAATTCGAGAAAAGGTTTTTAGTTCAGTGGAGCAAAGCTGGAGATGCTGCTGGAACTGGCGAGTAGAAATTCTGTTCTGTAGCTTCCTTTGCTGTTGTGCTGACTGAACGGTGTTCTCGCAGCTTGCTTGCTTCTCATGCCCCGCCAGCATGCTGACTACAATTAGAGATCTTTGGGGCCCTGGCTGGCGTGGCTCAGTGGACTGAGTGCAGGCCTGTGAACCAAAGGGTGGCTGGTTCGATTCCCAGTCAGGGCACATGCCTGGGTTGTGGGCCGGGTCCCCAGTAGGGGACACATGAGAGGCAACCACACATTGATGTTTTTCTCCCTCTTTCTCCATCCCTTCCTCTCTCTTGAAAAATAAGTAAAATCTTAAAAAAAAAAAAAGAATTCTTTGGGCAGTTATGTTGTAGACATAAGAGGCCTTTTCCAGTGGGAGTCGGCTCCGAATCGATTACATCAGTGTAACAAAGTCAGTGTTCGGGCTGTAGAAATGAAGAGTGTGCGGACCTAAGAGAAAACACAAGTGGAAGGAGTGCAGGGATCAGAACCAGACTTGTCTTTGAGTCCCGGCCCCGGGCCGTGACACGAGGCAAGTCACCGAACCTCGCTGAGTACGTCACTCGGGTACAGAGTGGGAGGCGGGAGGCTGCACACCCCCTGCCCAGCTCGCTCAGCTTCGCGAGGCCCTCACACGACAGGCGCCAGCGAGGGGCAGACTGCAAAACTGTGGGAACCGTCTGCTGGCGTGACTGTCCCGCGGGCCCTTTGGAAATGTGCGAGGAAGCTTTCAGCTGTCTCAGCACCTGAAGGTTGCTGGCGGTGTTTGGCCAGTGGGGAAGGGAGGGGGGATAAGTGTCTTCCAGCGACTTATAGGACAATTCCTCACAGTGAAGAATTGTCCCATGTCCCACCTGACTTTTTAAGATTTTATTTATTATTAGAGAGGGGAAGGGAAGGAGAAAGAAAGGAAGAGAAACATGGATGTGAGAGAGAGAGAGACGTCAATCGGTTGCCTCTCCTTGTGCGCCCCCTTCCAGTGACCAAACCTGCAACCCAGGCATGTGCCCTAACTGGAAATTTTCAGCCACCTTTGGCTTTTCAGGACAATGCCCGACTGAATCATGCTGGTTAGGGTGTGGCTTTTGAACGTCCCAATGGGTATTCATATGGATAAAAACATGTTCCAAGTTAGCCCAGCCTGAAACTGACTTCCGTTTGACATAGAAAGTATTTTTTCCAGTTTTAATGTTCCCCGGGTTTTCCAAGAATGCAGCTACCTTGTAAAAAAAAAAGTTATTTTGTTCAGAACGTCAGTGATAGGGAAACCCCATTACAAAGGGCAGTGCCGCTCCCTGCGCGGTCGGCACGGTCAGACACAGAGACGCACTGATGAGCCATTTTATTGGAAATCACTTCCCTCGTTTCTTCTGAAACACCACGTTCGGGGGGTTCTGTCGGTGCTTCTCAGAGCACGTGCGTAGGTAAGTCGTCAGCCCTGGCCCTCACTTAAGGATAATTAAGGAGGCAGAACAAAATATGCTGTCAAAAGAGCGAATGCCGGGGCCAGGAAGGCGGAACCGCACGGGGAGGGCGTCAGGGAAAGGGGGATGAGTACAGCTGAGCCCTCCTGGAAGACCCCAGGCGGAGGAACGAGTTCTTTCTGTTCCGTTTTTGGTTTCTGTGCCCATCCTGGCCTCAGGACTTAGTTTTATTTCTCTATTTAATAACTAGCCAATGTATCGCTTAATAGCATTCTATTTTCCTCTAAGCATGCTTAAAAAAATAAATCCCTGATAACCCATGACCTTTTCCCTGCAAGGAGACTGCGCTGCAGATACGAAGCCTGAACCAGACATTCGTGCAGAAACAGGAGGTGCATAAACAGAAGTCGCTGCTTTGCTCCCAGAGACTTGGAGTCGCATCGCGTGGAAATAGACTTACTGGCCTTTTATGCCCCCTGCTGATAAAACACATTGGAAAGCGGAAAGAGTTTCAGATCTGATTTCATAATACTGAGTTAGTACTAGAAATGGTGAGGTCTCCGTATGTCCCTATGGCCTGCCAACTTAGTATGTGCCTTCAGACAGACAGATGAAAAGGTCCATTACCTTGAGAACAAGTGTGTGTGTGTGGCCGTAATCAACACTGTTACGTCACCTTCTCTGCCATAATGTGTCTGAGTTCTGCATTTCCATCTTTAGCGCATAGCGGTGAGTCTGAAATATGACAGCTTCTTTCCGCTGCCCTTCGCCTTGGCTTTAAAACAGAGAACATGCAATGACTAGAGGAGGTTTGATCCTGCTGGTGCTGCTGCAGGGTTCACAAGGGGCAGAAGGGCGGGTGCCGAGATCTGGAACAGTTTTTCTGGAGGCGGCACGGAGCCCGTCTTCCAGGCACTTCCAGGAGAACGCACTCAAAAGCGGAAGAGGGGGGAACAGTTACACAGGCGGCTGAAACGGTTGGAAGCATTTACTGATGACAAGAACCAAGGTCACGGGTTCTCTTTGGCAGGTTTGCAGCCCCAGCTACGTGGGGTCCAGTCTGGCCCGTTTGGGAGCCTGCGGTTCTCCGGGCGGCGAACTCCTCCCGACTGAAACACCCCGGAGAGCCCGCAAACTCTGGATCTGCTGGAGGCGCAGGCTCAGCTCCTCGCGACAGGCCTGCTGGACAGCTTCCGTCTTCTTTGTGTCCCAGTTCAAAGCAACAGCCAGTGCTTTGGGGTCTTCCTTGGTAACCAACTGCGGCAAGAATAAGAACCACTGAGAACCACTGCCTCCGCCCGCCTCGCCTGCCGCTCCCACGGTGTCTTTAGAGCCGTGAGGTTAGGTGACACTGTTATGTCCCCGCCGAAATGCCAGGTGTCCTTCATGTTAAACTGTTATGGGCCTTACCACACAACACCAGGAAAGCCTCCTCGGAAGGAAGTGTATTTGGAGTAACCACACGTCCTTCACTGACAGGAAATGTAGCCAAGGGAAGGCCACACGGTTTCCTTCCAGCTACACTGGGGAGGCGGCTGGGACAGGGCCAGGGGCCGGGAAGGAGGGAGAGCCCCTGCTGCGGTGGCTTCCAGCCCTCGGTGTGCGAGCCCCTCCGGACGCCTGCCCTGTGCCAGTGTCTGTGCCTCGACTGCCTACGACTCTCCCTCAGCCGCTGCCAGAACCTGAGCCGCGTCACAGGCTGGAGCCCCGCTGCTCCTCCCTGTCCGGGTCGGTCGTGGATGGCATCGCCCGCTCGCATCAGAAAGTCACGTCTGGTGATCTGCGGGGGCACCTCCACTTTCTTTCGGCCATTCTGATTTAGAGTACACGAGATGTTTGCAAATGCTTTGGCATATGATACTAGGCAAATGGGCAGCTAAGATTTGGGGTTTGCAGCAGTGAAAAAAGTCCCACGCAAGCCTCTGCAGGGCTCTCCCACACCTTTGGGGGAGCTGTGCTCTGTGCTTCAGGGCCCCTGGCTCTCGCCCACCTCCAGATCCTGACTAGACAAACTCAGCGCTGGGACAGGCTTCTCCTTCAGTGCAGTAAGGATCTGGCTTGAGAGGGCAGTTTCCGAGGAGCTCGCTCTGCTCACACCTGCGTCCACGGCGTCCCTCTCGTCACTGAAGCCAGCTTCGGGCTCTGCAAAGCAGACGTGACATGGACATCAGCCACACCAGCCAGCCAGAACAATCGGGAGGCCAAGACAGGAACCTGGCATCTCAAGACGCCAGGCAACTGTGGCCTCACTGTTGTCGACCAGGTTACCATGCTCGTTCCACGTGGTTTGTTGCCACGGCACCGACTGCTCGGTGGCGGTCCCCAGCCAACGCACCCTACCTTGCTGCTTTGACAGGACGCTGCCCTCCTTCTCCAAAGCCTGGAGGTAGAGTTCCAAGAGCTGCCTGGACTGACGGGCTTCCTCCCTCTGGTCAAGCACCTGCTGGAGGGCGTTCTGCAGCCCCTGGACTGTGACGCGGCTCTGGCCAAGCTCCTGGGCCAGGTCTGAGCAGGGCACGTCGATGAGCACCTGCCAAACAGCACAGACTCTAAGAAACCGAAAACCGTTTTCCGAGCCTGGTGCCCCCTCTCTCAAACTCATCAGTTCCTGAGGCACATTTAACCTACTTTCCTACGTTACTTAACATGGCTGCCTAAGAATCACGAGAGAGAGACACAGTTTTTTCAGTTTTGCGCTGGTGAAAAAATTGAGAAAATGATGCCCTAGTGCCTCATTAAAAACTAAACAAAATCCTGATATTAGAAAATCCAGTTGTTCCCTGGCTGGTGTGGCTCAGTGGACTGAGTGCCGGCCTGTGAACCAAAGGACCGATGGTTCAATTCCCAGTTGGGGCACATGCCTGGGTTGCGGGTCGGGTCCCCAGTTAGGGGCACGTGCGAGACAACCACACAGTGATGTATCTCTCCCTCTTTCCCCCTCCTTCCCCTCTCTCTAAAGATAAATAAAATCTAACCCCCCCAGTTGTAAGGAATATAAAGGAAGTATATGGTTATTTATAAACTGAATTGATAAGAGGTTATTTCAAGCAAAAACTTTTTCTAATAATTTTAACCTTAAACATTTTTATTATACAGGTTCTTAGCTTTAAAAGCCTCTATTTGTGGAGGTTTTTGTTGTTGTTTTTGAAGACTTTATTTACTTATTTCTAGAGAGAGAGGAAAGAGAGAGAGAGAAACATCATTGTGTGGTGGCCTCTCACATGCGCCCCTAAGTGGGGACCTGGCTCACAACCCAGGCACGTGCCCTGACTGGGAATCAAACCAGCAACCCCTTGGTTCACAGGCTGGAGCTCAATCCACTGAGCCATACCAGCCAGGACTGAAAAAAGACTCCTTTTAAAATATAAACTATACTAAGATTTCTTTTTAAAAAAGATTTTGGCCCTTTGGAGGGGAAGGGAAGGAAACAGAGAAATGACTGGATGCCTCCTGTACGCGCCCCATCGAGTTGGCGACCCTTCGCTTGCAGGATGATGACCAAGCCGCTGAGCCACACCGGTCAGGACTAAAGTGCACCAAGCTGTGAAATAACATGTTCAGTCTGAAATGAGAGAGAACTCACATACTATACCCTGAATCTGCTATAAGAATCATTTTGAAGGCGGCTCATTCCTTTGGCACATACTAAATTAAAGACAGTCTTCATAAAGAAGATCTGACTGTTGAAACTCTGAAGTCACTGAAGTCTCCTGACTGATTTTTGTCATCTGTAAAATGGGGCAGTACTGGCACCTGCGTCATCAAGTGCCTTCCTCCCGAGTGTCTGTCCTTCCCTCCCACCTGTTCTCACTGCCCCAGGTCCCCGCTATGGTGGCGCCTTTTCTCCATCCCCTGGGCCAGCCTCCCTAAGTCCCCTTTACACGCCCTCAACGTCCCTGCAGAGCCCAGCGTCAGGGCGAGTGCTCACTCACGTCCCGACGTCCCTATTTTGTAAGGCCCATAGTGCTCCTTCATCTGAGGGGACACCAAGTACTCAAGTCTGCTGGGCTGGGGGGATCTCACGACCCCCTTCCCTTTCTTAAAAACAAAGAAACAAAAAACAAACCAAAAAACCAAGCTTGCTCCTGCCTTCCCCCTGCCTGCGGCGCTCTGGCCCCAGCCTTTCCCAGGCAGGCTCCATCTGGTCCTGCGGCTCAGTTTACCGGTCACCTCTCGGAAACCTGCTGGTGTGTATCAACTCGACCTCTGATTCTTATCCTGTTCGTAAACACGTGTACAAAAGTGAGCACCGTCTGGGATAGCGAGACTGAGGCCGGCCCAGCGCCCCCAAGCGGGGAAACCTCAATAAATGGAGCGTGGACACAGCACGCACAGAATAACACTGTGCAGAGGTCAGGAAGGCCCGGCATGTCTTCTGTGCACTGATCCAGACACACTCTGACACTTCTTTGAACATGGAGTGGGTGCACTTCCACGTGTGTGAAAGGGGGACGGGCAGCATGTGTGTGCTGTGCACAGGAGAGCTCTGAGGCAGGAGGGAGCCGGCGGATGGGCTGTCGCCAGGAAGGGAGCCTGGGGGACAGGAGTCAGACCTCCCGGCACACCCTTCCCCGCCCCGATCTCACTGGGGTGGAATTCCCACCCCGCGCACTTGCCCCATGTGAAGTGTACGGCTTGGTGAGTTTGGGCACATTCACAGAGCTCTGCAATCAGCCGCACGGTCATTCTAGAACATTTTCTGTCGCTGTAGGATCGTGGGCTCCGGCCTTTCCACTACAAAGACAGTTGTGAAATCCGTGGCCTTTCACGTCTGGCTTCTTCCCCTTAGCGTTAGGTTTCCAAAGCTTACCCACACTGCGGTGCGCATTAATACTTCATTCCTTTTTACAGCTGAATATTGCATTAGATGGATATAGCACATTTTATTTATTCATCAGCTGATGGGCATCTGGGCTATTTTTACTTTTTGGCTACAGGATATCCTTCTATACCTCTTGGATTTTTAAACATGTGACTGCATCCATATTATTTATTCACAATCAGTACGTAAGTTTACAAAATATGCTAAAGGTCACCTCCTTGAAGGGGGGCCTTCCTCTCTTTTGTCAAAACGGGACTTCCCTGAGCTCCCGGATCTTGAGTGTCCCCATCACTGTCTGCACACCGCCCTGCGCCGCAGGTTTCTTGGTTTGCCTGCCTCCCCTCATCAGAATCCGAGTTCTGCCAGAGCGGACGGGGCCGCCTCGTTCACCACCGGACCCCCAGTGTGCAGAGGCACGCCACACACACAGCAGGGCTCGATAAGTAGTTCTTTGAATTAACACGTTATTTTATCCCAATGGTACTAGAGGTAACACTGGCAGAGACGCTAAGTTACTGGCTCAGAGTCATAGTGACGGGTCTGAAATTTGGCCGAGCCACGCCCACTCCACACTCTCTGGTAAGAACGTCCTCCCCCCAAAGTGGGCCTAGGTGGGGCCTGGGAATCTGTATTTTTAATGATTTTATTTCCTCTTTTTTCCTAGAGAGAGAGAGGAAAGGAGCGAGAAAGAGAAGGAGAGACGCATCAGTGTTTGACAGACACATTGATGGGTTGCCTCACACGTGCCCTGCCCCCGCAGCTGGGGACCTGCCCCGCAACCCAGGCATGTTCCCTGACTGGGAATCGAACCGGCAACCTTTTGCTTTACAGGCCAGTGTTCAATCCACTGAGCCACACCAGCCAGGGCTGGGCATCTGCATTTTTAAAAAGCTTCACAGGTGATTCTGATCCAAGCTGAGGGTTGAAAAAAATTCCTACTCCAGGTGAGAGAATTAGAAAATGAAGAATCTTGGTTATCATCTAAGAAACATTTAAAAATGAATAAATAATAAAAATGTCATGGCAAGACGTATGGAGACTCAGACGACACTGGGGGCGGCGGAGGCCAGGTGCGCGGCCGTGGGCTGGGGCGGAGGCTTACTTGGAGGTCCCCCTCTGAGAGGAGGACGATGCTGGACAGGTCTTCTTTCAGCTGCCTGGCCACGTTCTTCCACCTGAGCCCCGCTCCGCTGTCCGTCTCGTCTATGTCCATGGACTCCTGGGAAATCCAGGCGGTGCCGCCGTCTGGTAAGTGGGGGGAAAGGCCAGTCAGTCGGACGCACTGACACGCGGTTTCCCCTCCTCCCCGCACACCCGCGGCCCTCCAGGATGTCTGCACGTCCTTCTGACTGGCCGTGGGGAGTAGCTCAACGGAGGAGCTCCTTTTCTCAAGGGTGCATGTGAAAGCCACGCCACAAGCAGGACCTTAATTTTCCCTCTAATTCCATCTTCACTTTAGTTCTGTAGGTAACTACTCTTTATTCTTTTAGGGAAAGAAGCCACTTAACCCCCCTGGGTGGTCACGCCTAGCCAGGCTCTGCCCACACTTCCCTTTAAGTTAGTTCTTGTCCCCGGGCATGTGCTGATTTTGTACACAAAATGTGATTCTCAGGAGCTCGCCTGTGCTTGAGGGTCGGTCTCATCCTCGACCAGAGGAGCTGCGGCCGTGGCTGTGTGTGGGGCCGAGTGCAAAGGGGGTGGTAGAGCCACTGCTGGAGGTTCATTCCTCCGTTTAGAGGCGCGAGGACTTCCCTTAGGCACTTCCTTAGTGCCGTGACCCTGGCTCATCAGTATTAGTTCCCTTTGTATCTCATTTCTTGGGCCCTTACGGAGTGACAGGTAAGATCCAAATGCTTTCTATCAGTGGTTCTCAACCGACAATGAGTCGGCCTGCCAGGGAACATGTGACAATGACCGGAGGCACCTCTGGCTGTCTCGGTTGGGGTGAGGAGAGGTGCTGACGTCTAGAAGGCAAAGGCCGCAGGTGCTGCTACACTTCCTGCACAGGACAGCCCGCCACAAAGTTCTCCAGCCCAAAACGTCAGGAGCATTGTTGAGAAACCCTGGTTTGATGGGCACTGTGTTCCAGTGTCCTCACGGCACCCCTGGGACACAGGTACCGTGATTATTCTCTCAAGAGAGTGCCGAGAAGTCAGGTCATCTGGCCAAGGTCACATGGCCAGTAAGTGGCAGAGCCAGGGTGCAGAGCGGGCAGCCTGCCTCTTCCCGGCTGCGTTTGTTTCTGTCGGCCTGTGAGTCACTTGAGAACCAGACCTGAGCCTCACCCCAAGAGTCGAGTCACTTGAGAACCAGACCTGAGCCTCACCCCAAGACTCAGTGCATACCTGGCATACAGAAGGCGCTCAGTAAACCTGGGTCGAGTAAGTGCTTAGCCAGCCAGATAAACAATAGCCATGTTCCCACCCAATCAAGTGACTCGTGATGGCTGTCGTGTTGCACAGGCCACTTGGCACGCGGCTGCCCTCCTTACCTGAGTTGCTGTATGCCCACTTTTCATTACCGGCCAATGCCACGAACTTCGTATTAGAAGGCAGACACAGGAAGTAATCGTCATCGTCCACTATGGTGCCGTCCTCTGCCAGGACCAGGGTAATTGGTGCCAGGGACTTATCGATGGCCAGGATGTCATAGGCTGAGAGAAGTAAAATATTTGGCAATTGAGAAGTATCCATAAGGAAACTACGTCTGTCCTGTCGCTCTCAGTGTGTATGGCCCCGAGGCCCAGCAGAATTCCCGTAGGCAGTAACTACAGTAACAGTCGCAACTTTTAGTAGCACTGATACAACACTGTCACATGTCTGGTCCCGTTCTCAGTGCTTTTCCTAGGGAGTGTTCATCTGGTAACAATCCTATACGGTAGGTACTATTGTTATTCCCATTTCACAAATATCACACCCAAGGCTCAGAGAGTAACTTTAAGTTACTCAGTAAGTAACCTTCCCAAGATGACACAGTAAGCAATAGAACTGGGATTTACACCCAGAGTCTGGCTCGATTCCTTGTAAACGAGCAGTCTTTCTTTCACTCATTTATCCAGTGGTTATCTTAAGTTCTTGTGTCAAATGCAAAGAAAAAAGAAAAGGAAAAAGGTAATGCTTTTATTCTTTGTAGTACCTTTCTTTATAGGCTTTATAAACTTGGGAAAGAACAAAGAAGCAGAAGCTTGGATCAGTAGCTTTTCATCTCATCACGGGGCAAGAGGCCTTGTCCAGGGCAGGTTGGTACCATCCCATTTAGTGATGGCAAAACCTATAAATATCCTCAGGCAGTGTCGTCTGCCACCAAATCTGTACAGAGTACAGCAGGCAGAGCACTGAAGGGAACCAAAACTACCCCGATGCCAAGAAAAAAATGCATAACCGCTTATGTGGCAAATGCCATGTCACTAAAGCATTTACACTACTTTGGCTGCTCCTGGGTCTCTGAGAGACGTCTGTCCCCTGGGGGGTGATGACTCTGAGGGGAAGCACTGAACACGGGTACACACTGTGACTACATGTCCGGGGACTACTCACTCGTTTAGCAGGTAGAACTTTGGTTAAACAGTCTGATTGAACAGTTTACTGCTATGGACTAATAACACTTGTAAATTACATGTATGTATCATCTCCTTTGACAGTCCCAACAATCCTGGGAAGCAGGGCTGTAAAAGGCATTATACCCACCCCCTTTGCCAATGAGAAAACTGAGGGTAGAGAGATAATTAAGTGCAAGGTCAAGCAGCTATACAGTAACAATATGGAACTGGGACTCATAACCTCTGTCACCTCGGTCGCTCACAACATCGATTCTTGTCTGGACCCCCTGCATGCTCGGTAGCAGCTCCCTCTTTACTGCGCAGGTAGATCCCTGTCAGAGCTGAGGGTGGACACCTGCCCCACCCTGCATGGGCTCAGCTCCAGGCGCCAATAACACCAGTCCGACACCACGCTGGACTGATCCAAAATCTAAGTGGTTTTAGTCAAGGTACCCAAGTCGCGTCTTAATTTTCAGTGCTTCCTGTCTACCTTCCACCATGATGAGTCTCACACGAGCTAAGTTAAAGCGCTTGTAAACGCTTTGAAAACTTTAAATAGCTATGCCCACGTTGAGTCATTTCTCACTCAAGGCTACAGAAGCTTCAAGAACCCCAAATCGCCTCTCCTCGCCACCCCCTTGCCCGCCCGCCCGAAATCCTTGCCCGGTCCCGGATCCCCTCAGCCCGCGACCCGGCCCCCCAAGCCCTCGCCCGGGTCCCGTGCCAACCCTTGCTCTTCAGATCGTCCAGGCAGGAGGCCGCCACGCCGTGCTGTTCGCGGCTGTGGTTGCGGCGCAGCAGACACGGCTTTAAGGTCTGATTCTCTCCGGGTTCCGGAGCCCCAGTGTCCCGGACCCCCTCCATCCTCTTCAGAGGGCCACCTGATTGACTCTGGGAAGTCGGGGAAGCCAGCTGCCGGTGTCCCCCTGCCCGACCCGGGTCCTGCCGGGAGATGGAGTTCTCTCTCTAGCAAATCGCGCGTGGGACCAAGGCACGCTGGGAGATGTAGTTCTAATGGATACTAATCACGTGCGTCCCCTCGGGCCATGCTGGGAGCTGTAGTTTCTGGATGCAAAGCTGACCTGGTTACTTGCGCAATTCTACCTAGGAGTTGTAGGGATTTATTTAGTTTGTAGAGATTCATGGACGCACGTGTGTACTCCGTTGACTTTTTAGAGAACTCCTATCAGCCTATATAAATGCTGTCTTTCATTGTCCTGTGTTAATTTGCTTTCCCTTTCTAACCTGAAAAGATCTGCCAGATGTCCCGCTTTCGGGCTGATCTGAAGGAAGTCAATTTAAAAAATTGATGAGTGTGTTTTTCAATCTTGCTGAAAAACGTAACAGAGAAGGCTAGTATACTCGCACGTATCCCTGCTTCCCTGTGCCAACTGGGTTGGACTCAACAGAATGCTTAAACAAACAGATTCAGGACTGTGGTCTAAAAGAAATCAGAGAGGAAAGTGGAAATGCGAACATCATTACTGAGCTTGTCCAGATGCTGTTTAACAATCTATTCGTTCTCGTTCTAATACTGCTACTTATGGAAAAGTCTGCCCCCCCCCCACGAAAACCCAATATTTAAGGTAAAAATAATAATCAAAAAGTATTTCTTCGCTTAAAAGAGGTTCGTTTGTGTAAACAAATAATTGTCAGCCCACATTTATCCGGGGTCAGTCTCATATTTTGCTTGTGAAAGGAAATGAGCTCTTGTAAGAAAAAGGTAGCTGCAACACTTTTTGAGTGTCCCACAACCGATCAAATCGCAACTATGACAAGAACTGGGGGTTCCAGTGTACGCAACCCTTCTGCGTAAAGTTCACGTTTACACTCTCCTCGCCCAGAAACCCCCCGTTCTGTGTTTTAACGGACTTCACACTCTTATCAGACTCGCCTCCAACGGGCTGTGTGTGTGTCTTTGGCCTGGACTTGGGAGCAGGGGTTGTCTTGGATCTTTTCACTTCTAGCGCCTACCAAAGTGCCTGGAAAATGGTAGGCGCTCAATAAGGGGTACTGAATTGAACCATTAATCAATTTTCATTCATTCATTCATTCATTCATTCATTCATTCATTCATTCATTCATCCATCCATCCATCCATCCATCCATCCATCCATCCATCCATCCATTCATTCATTCAGTACTTAGCGAGTCCCTTACGTGTGCCCAATGCAGTGTGGGCATGTGGGGATGGGCAGAGATTTAATTCAATAATAATAATGTACATATAACAATACAAAAAGGACAGACCTCGGATCTTTTTGGAGAGCAGAGACCTAATGAAAACTCTGCGAGATGACTGGGACATGGGAATTCCCCCCACCTCTCTGATGCCCCCCATCGACAGGCTCGGTTCCGGCTACTTTAGTCTGGGCGGGAGGGCGCGAGCCGGGGCGTTCGGGAGAAGCCTCGCCCCGCGGAGATAGATTAGTCAGGCCTCAGAAAGATGGCGTCCTCGGAGCAGGCAGAGCAACCGAGCCAGGTGAGGGGAGTGGAACTGCCCTGCCCGGGTGGCGGAGACCCCGGCTGGAGGGGGCGCTCGGGTGCGAGTGGAAGTCGGATGGGGACCCTGCGCCTCCGAAACCCGGGCCCGGACCTCTTGCCCCCTCCCGTGCCCCGCCCCTCTCCAGGTCCGCGCCGCCCGGCCCCTCCCCGCTGACCCCTCTTTGACCGCATTCCCAAGCCCGGGCTCGGGGCGCCCGCAGGTCCCACGACCGGTCAGCCGGACCCTGGGCTCTCACTTGAGCTTGGCCGGGTCGGTGGCGGGACCCTTGAGAAGCCCCCAGCCTTGCGCTGCGAGGGCTTCTGCTTGAGGAGAGGAGTGAGAGAGGCTCGGTGCTTCTGGGCTGTCCTTCCGGGGAGGTGCCTGACTCCATCAGGCTTTCCCCCACCCCACCGCCGGCCTCTTTGTCGTTTGTCACCTTCGCGTTTCCTTTGCCAAGTTGGTGGGTCGTCCCCTCTCAGTGCGTTGGTAGGAAGGGGACTCACTGTAAACAACAGATGCCACCAAGCTTTCTGCCGAGGAGCCGTCCTTGCTTCCCAGAGTTGGGCTGTCTCGGCCGAGATCTCCGCTGTAGCTTTTCAGCCACAGGTTCTGCCAAACCTCACCCCGTGAAGGGGACCTTGAGGACCAGTGCTCGCGCCTGTAGGCTGCTGTCGGGGAGCAGTGGATGGGGAGGCCTCTGCGGGGCTGGGTTGGGATGGGGGTAAGCGGCACCTTACATTTACTGAGTATGTGCGTCATGTCGAGGACGAATTACGTTTATTGTCTCGTTTAATGCTCACTAGAAAACCTTTAGGAAGCCCAGGCAATCCTTAAGCACCATTTTGCAGAAGTGGAGCCTAAGGGCCTGCAACCTGCCCTTAATCGTGTGCCCGACTGAGCCTGGATTTAAAGCCAGGTGTGTGCGACTCCACTGGTCAGCCACACGCATCGTTTAAATTTAGTTGGAATCAGAGGAAGGCGAAAATGATTCAGCCTGGACCTCATCACTCATCTTGCTTCCTGCTTGAAACACCTGTGGACTTTTCCGCTGCCTTTGGGCATTTCACTTCCTTCCCAAGCAGAACACCACCACTTAGAGGTTCCCACTGTTTCTCTCTTCGGGATGAGTTTATTGGAGGGTCGGCACTTAAAGAGGATCGCGTGTTTCCCAGACCAGCTTCCGTTAGCAGAGTGGACGATTGGGAAGGATGATGTCTGGGTTGTGAGACATGGGAAGTAATGGGGGCTGGTTCTGGCCGCCTCACTGTCGGGGATTCTGGAGCGTGAGGCGTGTTCTGAGGGAAGAGCCCCTCTTTTCTCACCTTGCCCCCTGCAGCTTGCTGGGATGCCGAGGCTTCTCCGTACTGTTCTGTGTTGGGAGGGCCCACAGGCTGGATTAAAGGTTGCCTTCAGTCCTCGATTCTTCTAGAACATCTCTTTGCCATTGCTGTGAACATTACTATAAACCTTGCCCCTTGGAGCCATTGTAGTGTCCACGAATTTCTTTGGTTCTGGAAATTGCCCTCTTCGTATGTGTGGAAAAGACCCAAGTTCCTTTAAGAAGCTTGGCCAGTACTTATTTGGTTTTCAGCTCTGCTTCTCCTTTGCCCTCCTTTCCAAGCCTGGGAGGGATGGGATTGCATCAGAATACGCCAGCAGCCAGGAGAAAAACTCGAACTCTTCATGCCAAATTCTCTTACTTTCTAACAATGACCAGCAAAAGCACACTTGTTCAGTCCTCACCTGAGGATATGTTTTTACTGATTTTTTAAAGAGAGAGGAAGGGAGATGGGAAGAGAGGGAGAGAAGGAAACATCGGTCGGTGGGTTGCCTCCTGTACACACCCTGACTGACTGGGGCTGGAAGTCGCAACCTAGGTTTGTGCCCTGACCTGGACTCAAACCTGCAACCTTTTGGTGTAGGGACAACTGCTCTAATGTGCCGAGCTGCTGGCCGGGACCAAAAGCCCACTTTTTCAGTGAACCAGCTCCTTTTACCAGTTCCTTGCTGTTTGATATTTAGGTCCTGATCCACCTGGTTCCCCATTTCTCTAGTCAGAGTGGAGTGGAACTGGAAGGACTGTTTGGAGAACCTCCCAAACCTGGTTTGTATGTGAGCAGAGCTGAGTCCCCCTGTGGGGCCGAGCCAGTGTCCTGTCAGAGTTTGTTGGCTGGCCACGTGGCACCGGTACCTCGTTTTGAAAGGTCAAGGGTGAATGGCCAACCCTTTCTCCCTTTAACAGGTGATGCAGAGCGGTGGTTAAGAGTACGGGCTCTGACGTCATCTCCACTGGCTTGGACTCCAGCCCCTCTATTACCAGCGGAGTGATCTAGGGTAACTTACTCAACTCCTCCGGCCTTAGGTCCTCTACCTGTAAAACAGGAATGAAACTAGTGCCTGCCTTATGGGGCTGCCCTTGAGGATGAAATGAGTTATGTTAGAATAGTGCCCGACACAGTGTCTTTTACCTATTATTCCATTCAGTGAACTCTGTGTTTTCATTCACAAGGGATCTCAGCCTTCCCTCTCGAGTCCTATTACAATGTCTTTTGGGGTATGATTTCTCATGTTGTCCACTGAAGTTCTTTTGTTCTAAAGTAATTTCCTTGAAATTTAAAGGAACACCCCAAAGGCTGGTCAGATTTCAGGGCCAGAGCTGCTGTTTTCACAGCGGTAAGTGGTTTCAGTCTGTCTTCAAGGGAGTCTGCTGGCATTGCCCTTGTTGCTTCCTGTCCTTGCTGTCTTTCTCCACATTACTGGCTAATCTTTAATCAGAGTCCCATCCGGGCTATACCTGTTGTGGCCCACGGGAAGAGGAAATGTTAGCCCTGGTTCCATGTTTCCCCACAAGATAGTTTGCCTCCAGTGGAGAGTAGGGGCATAGACCGATCTGATTGTTTGATGCTTGTGGAGTATGGAGTATTATCGCAGGACCTCGATTTCACGTCTGCGGAGGCTTACTGGACATAGTAAATTTCGGATTGAGGAAACTGGAAGCAGAAAAGAGACGTGCCCAGGGACCACGTAGGGAGCAGAATAGCAGGGCCTCGTGCCTGACAGACTTCAGTCTGAACCCCGGCATTCTCTAAACTACTGGGCTTGTCCCTGCAGCTCTTTGAGCACCAGTTTTCTCCTCTATAAAACTGGAGCGATAATTGTTATCCTGGAGGGTAGCTCTGAGGGTCAGCTGAAATCACGGCTGTGAAGAGTGTGTCGTGTAAACTAAGTGCTCAGTAAGAGTTAGTTTTCTTCTCCATGTCTCCCAGTGAAGTTTTGGAAGGCCAAGAACTCTTTTAAAAATTAAAAAAATATATTGATTTTTAGAGAGAGGAAGGGAGAATGAGAAAAAAAGAAAACATTGAGATGTTCACCCATTTTTGCATTCATTGGTTGACTCCTGTAGGTGCCCCGGGGGATTGAACCTGCAACCTTTCCTTATTGGCATGACACTCCAGCCAAGTGAGCTGCCCACCCAGGGCTGGAAAGCTAAGAACTCCTGAATGAGTTCAGGAGTTCAGCGATGCAAATGAGCTTTTCCTCTAAGCTTTTTATTTTGAAAATTGTCCAACTTTTAGAAAAGTTGAAAGAATAATACAGAGAGTTCCTGTAGAACTCCCATAAAAGCTTCACCAAGATACAGTTTGTATTTTGCTGAGTTTCTTTTATCTCAGTCTCCTTATGTCTTTTTTAAAGAATTTGATAGTAAGTTTCAGACGTCTTACTGTTTCATCCTGTAATACTTCACCTTGTTTTTCGTAAGAGTAAGGTTATTCTCTTACATAACCACAATGTCCTCATCACCTAAGAAATTTATTGTTGCTCTGGCCAGTGTGGCTCAGTTGGCTGGGCGTTATTCCACAAAATGAAAGTCATGGGCTCAATCCCTAGTCAGGGCACATCTCAGGTTGTGGATTCAGTTCTGAGTTGGGGTCCATGTGGGAGGCTGGTCAGTGTTTCTCACACTGATGTTTCTCTCCCTCTCGCTCCCTCCCTTCTCTCTTAAAAAAACTAATAAGCATGCCCTGGCTTGTGTGGCTTAGTGGATTGAGTGTTGGCCTGCAAACCAAAGGGTCACTGGTTTGATTTCCAGTCCAGGCACATGCCTGGGTTGTGGGCCAGGTACCCAGTAGGGGGCACCTAGGAGGGGGGCACTAAACCACACATTGATGTTTCCCTCTCTCCCTTCCCCTCTGTCTAAAAAAATTAATAAATAAAATCTTTAAAAAATTGATAAGCATGTCCTCGGGTGAGCATAAATAATAATAGCAGTAATAATAATGAAAAAGTTTAGTTAATTGATAAAATATTAATACAGTCCACATTCAAATTTTCCCAGTTTAAAAAAAAAAAGAAGATCCAGTCAAGAAACAGATTGTATTGATTTATCACTTTAGTCTGCTTTAGTGTAGTAGAATCATTCACTAGACTTTCAAGTTAAAAAGAACTTTTACTGAAGTTTAACACATACCCAGAAAACACATCAGTACCCAGATCGACAGGTCAGACGTTACTGGGAGCCCAGAAGTCGCCCTACCATGCTTCCCATCACTGTCCAATCCCCAGGCTTGCCCCATGTCGACTTAAAATCCATAGATTAGTTTGGCCTGTTTTTGAGCTTTATATAAACAGAATCATAAAATGTTTCTGGCTTCTTTCACTCATCTTTATGTTTATGAGATTGTCTGTGGTGTGAACAGCAGGGGTTCATTATCACTGCTGCCTGTCGTTACACTGTGTGAAGGTAGTTGGCCATTCATTTGTTTGTTAACCATTCCGCCCTAGATGGACGTTTAGCTGTTTCATCTTTTGGGGTTATTACAATCAGCGCTGCTGTGAAAACACTTGCCCTTTTTGTGAACTTAAATACGTGCATTTCTGGTGATCTTGCCTGCCTCTTTTTGTTTTTTATTGGTTGATCGATTTGTTGATTTTTAGAGAGAGAGGAAGAGAGAAGGAAGGAGGGGGAGAGAGAAATGGGGGAAGAGAGAGAGAGAAACATTGATGTGCCGGTCCACTTATTCATGTGTTCATTGGTTGATTCCTGCATGTGCCCTGACCAGGGATCAGACCCGAAACCTCCGCACATCAGGACGACGCTCCGACCAACTGGGCTGCCTGGCCTGGATGCCTTTTTGCTTTTCACGATGTTGACATGTAGGAGCGTCCAGACCACTTGTTCTGCAGCGCCCCACTATTTGGGTTTGTCTGGTGTGCTTACTCTCGTTTAGATCCGGGTTGAACATTCTTTGTGAGAGTATTTATTGTGAAGGGGTCATTGTGTCCTTCTAGGCGAATCACATCAGGGCCTGTGACCCGAGTGTGTCCCGTTATTGAGGATAGTGGGATTGCTTGGAAGGTGGTATCTGTCAGATTTCTCCACTGTGAAGGTCACTTTTTCTAAACTAGTTGCTTGCTTTGCAGCTTTGCAAATATTTGTGATATCTTAGATTTAATATCTTACCGAGGCACAAAGGTTTTGTGGCCATAAGCTTTGCAGTAGGTGGGTTGTGGTCAGTTTAATGGCTGTTGACAACTGTATTGTATGTACCTGTGTAACCGCCACCACAGTTAAATCAGAACAGTTCCAGGATTCCTGAATGCTCCCTCATGCTGCCTCCCAAGAAGTTTCTGGCCTCTGGCCTTGGGAGATCGGCCAAAAAGAAAGGCTGTTGCACTTTCCCTCACTGTGGGTTGTAATGTCTTCCCTAGGACTCCGTGAGAGTGAGTTCGTGATGTATGTGCTCTTTCGTGGCTCACTTTGGTTCCAAGTGACGTTTGTGAAATTTATGTCACTGTGTGCCGGTAATTCATTGCGTCTTATTAGTGAGTTCTATTCCATTGTGCAGATAGATCAACATGTGTTGATTTATTCACCAGTTGGTGGGTATTTGGAGTATATTAATTATCCATTGCCGCATAACAGTGTTAGCACAAACTTAGCAGCCGAAAACAACCTGCCTTTATTGTCTCAGTTCCCGTGGGTCAGGGTCAGGACGCAGGGCGGCTGACTGAGTCTCCCGGCAGCAGCCAGGGTGTCCGCTGGGGCAGTGACCTGAGCCTGGGGGCGGGGGAAGAATCTGCTTCCAGCCCCTGTGCTGTGGGCAGCGTTCAGCTCCGTACGGCCTGCAGACTGCGGGCCTCGGTTTGCTGCCTCGTGGCTCTTAACGTGGCCGCTTGCTGCCTGGCACCCAGCGAGGGAGAGAGTTTCAGCAGATTGGACATCACAGTCTTAGGTGTTGTAACACGCATGTGTAATTAGGTGCATTCTGTCACCTTTGCCAGAAGCAAGTCACCAGTGCCAGCCACACTTAAAGGGACAAAACCAGGGCACGCATACCAGGAGGTGGGGGTCATCAGAGTCACGTGAGACCGTGCCCCACATGGTGTTTCTGGTTTGGGACTACCGCAAATGGTCGTGTATAAGTGTGACGACATAAGTTTTAATGTTTCTTAAAAAATTTTTTTTGAGTGAGGGGAAGGGAGGGAGAAAGTGAGGGAGGGAAACATCTGTTGGTTGCTGCTCACATGCGTCCCCACTGGGACTGAACCTGCAACCCAGGCGTGTGATCTGACTGGGAATTGAACGGTTCGGTTTCGGTTTATGGGATGACACTCAACCAACTGAGCTACCCAGCCAAGGCTTGTTTTCATTTTCGTATTTTTGTTAAAGATTTTATTTATTTATTTTTAGAGAGGGGGGAAGGGAGGGAGAAAAAGGGAGAGAAACATCGATGTCTGAGAGAGACTTCAATCAGTTACCTCTTGCATGCACCCAACCAGGAACCTAGCCCACAGCCCAGGCATGTGCCCTGACCGGGAATCGAACCGGCAACCTTTTGGTCTGCAGGCTGGCACTCAGTCCACTGAGCCACATCAGCCAGGGCTCATTTTTGTCAGTAAATGCCTATGAGTGTAATCGCCGGGTCCTGTAGTTGCATGTCTAGCTTTATAACAAATTGCCTGAGTGCGCAGTTGTGCTAGTTTTCGGCCCCACCTGCAGTGCGTGAGAGTCCCATTGCCCCCTGCTCACAAGGATGCCTGGCGTCGTCTGCCTCCTGGACGGTGCCGTTCTGGGGAGTGTGGACTGGTGTTCTTCTGTGGTTTCAGTTCGTGTTTCCGTGATGACTGCGATGGGAGCATCTTTCCCTGCGTGTCACTGGAAAAGGCTGAGGTCCGTGTTTTCAGCACGTGGATATCAATTCCACCATCGCTTGTGGGACAGATTGCCTTTTCTGCATCGAATTATCTTGCCACCTTTGTCAAGTATCTCAGTGGATTAAATACATAGATCAATATTTGGACTTTATTTTGTTCTGTTTGTCTATACAGGTGTCTGTCCTAATGCAAATTAAATCATCTTGAAATGAGATAAAGTTTTCTTACTATATCCATTTTCCGAATTGTTTTAGCTTCAGTCTATTACAGCTGTATATAAATCTTAGAATCAGTTCATCAATTCCTACAAAATAGCTTTGTGGAATTTTTATTGGGATTCTGTGGAATCTACAGATCAGTTTGTGGGAGAATTGACATCTTGACAATATTGATTGGATTCTAATTCATTGACATGGTAAATTTCTCCCTTTAGGCCTTCTTTCAATTTCCTCCTAGTGTTTTTTAGTTTTAAGTGTGTAGGTCATGTACACATTCTATTATATTTCTGCATAAATATTTCATATTTGTGTAGGTTATTGTATTTATGGATTTTACTTCTTAAATCTCTTTGTTTTTTTTTAAATTTCTTCAAAGAATGACTGCTATGGGAAATACTAGTGATTAAAGACTGTAATTATTGCTTCTCTTTTTTAAAAAAGGTTTTATTTATTCATCTTTAGAGGGGAAGGGAAGGAGAGAGGGAGAGAAATATCCATGTGTGGTTGCCTCTCGTGCGTCCCCTGCTGGGAACTGGCCTGCAACCCAGGCATGATCCCTGGTTGGGAATCAAACCGAGATCCTTTGGTTCACAGGCCCGCGCTCAATCCACTGAGCCACACCAGCCAGGTCTTAAATCTCATTTTTCATTGTTCAGTACTAGTATATAAAAATAAAATTGAATTTTATATGTTGGTTTTATTTCTGCAGTCTTGTTGAACCCATCATTCTAATAGCTTTTTTTGTAGATTGCTTATGATTTCTCTGTAGATAATAAATAGTGTTATCTGCAGATGAAGACAGCTTTACTTCTTGCTTTCCGATTTATATGTCCTTTATTTTTCGTGCAGTATCGTGTAGTCCAGGATGTCTAGTACAATGTTAAAAGGAGTAACGAGAGTAGACAGTCCTGCCTTGTTGCTCATCTTGGGGGAAATTCATACTCTTTCACATTTAAATATGCCGTTAGCTTACAGCCTTTTTGTAGGTGCCCTCTGTCAAGTGGAGGAAATTCAACTTTTATTCATTTATTTCTATAAATTTCTCTTTATTTTTTTATCCTTACCTGAGGGCATGAGAACTGTTTCTGCAGAGAGGGGAAGAGAGGGAGAAACACTGATGGTTGAACCCCGAGGCCATGTATGTGCCCTGACTGAGAATCGAACTTGTGATCTCTTGGTCTGTGGGACTACGCTACAAACAACTGAGCCACACCGCCAGGGCTCAACTTCTATTTGTAATTGGCTGAGTGTCGTCAGGTTTTCTTTGTGCTTTCTGTTGCGTTGATCTTACTGTTTCCTCTGCTATTCTGTTAATCTGGGTGATTTATGTTGATTGATTTGTCAAATGTTAAACCAATCTTGTATTTATTGGGAAAGTTCCACTTGGTCATAATGTATTATCCTTTTTATATATTGCTGGATTTGGTTTGTCGATATTTTGTTAAGGATTTTTATATTTATGTTTACGTTTATGAGGGATATTGATTTATAGTCTTTTTATTTTAAGTTACTTAATTATGTATTTTCTTTTTTTAAAAAAGACTTTATTTATTTACTTTTACAGAGAGGGGAAAGGAGGGAGAAAGAGAGGGGGAGAAACATTGATGTGTGGTTGCCTCTCATGTGTCTCCTACTGGGGACCTGGTCTGCAACCCAGGTTTGTGCCTTGACTGGGAATCGATCCTTTGGTTTGTAGGCTGGTGCTCAATTCACTGAACCACACCAGTCAGGGCTAATTTATATTTTAAAGTAGATATAAGGGTATTAAATTTCTGTTTTCTAATATTGGTTTGGTATGTTGTGTCTCACAGAATTTGTTCATATTATTTTAGTTGTCAAGTTTGTTTTAAAGGTTCAGTAATTAGTCATTTACTAATCTTTTAAATCTGTAGAAATACAGTGATTTCCCCTTTTTCATTTCTAATGTTGGAAATTAGTGTCTTTGAAAAACCAGCTCTTATTTGATTTTTCTCTATTTGTAATTTTTATATTATTTCTTTCTTTCCTTCTATTTACTTTGGGTTTCTTTTGCCCTTATTTTTCTATCCTGGTCTCTAAAGTTAGTACTGAGCCCTGGCTGGTGTGGCTCACTGGATTGAGTGCCGGCCTGAGAACCAAAGGGTCACTGGTTCGATTCCCAGTCAGTGCACATGCCTGGGTTGCAGGCCCGGTCCCTCATCTCTGTTACATGGATGCTTATCTCCTGCTCTTTCTCCCTCCTTTCCCCTCTCTAATTGTAAATACGTAAAATCTTTAAAAATAAACAAATTTGAAAAAAATTAAGGTTAGTACTGAAAACAGTAAAGTTTCCTCTAAGTACTGCTTTAGTTGCAATCCGCAATTTAGATACAGTTTTCATTTTCATGTAGTTCAGAATATTTTCTCAGTTCCCCAGTATTTTCTTCTTTGGCCCATAACTTATTCAGAAGTCTGTTGTTTAATTACCAAATATTTGGGAGTTTTCCAGGTTTTTTTGTGTTACTGATTTCTAGTTTAATTCCGTTGTGGTCAGAGGTCATACTCTGACTTTTTCACATCTTTCCCTTTTGAAATTTGTTTTGTGGTCTGTCTCGGTGAGTTTTCCTTACGAACTCGAACATGAAGTATATTTATTCTGCTGTTGTCGGAGCGCTCTGGAAACGTCAGGCTATGTTGGGAGATGGTGTTATCTAACCCTTCCGGACACTTACTGACTTTCTGACTAAGGAGAGAGGATATCATCAATGTCTCCAGCTGTAACTGTGGATTTGTCTAAACTCCCTGTATTTTGAAACTCTGTTATCGTGTGCATACTTACAAGGATTGTTCTGTCTTCCCGATCGACTCCCTTGTTTTTGAAATGTCCTTGTTTAGCACTGGCACTGACTGTGACTTTGAAGTAGTCTGAGGTTCATGCTGCCACTCCCGCTTTCTTACGATTCGTGTCTGCGATTCGTGTCTGCGTGGGACGACATTTCTTGAGCTTTGGCTTTTCACCTGTGTGTCTTTTTCTTTAAAGTGGGTTTTTCCCAGACAGCATGCAGCTAGGTCTTGCTCCCCCCTCCCCCATCCAATCCGATCATCTCTGCCTTCTAATTAGAGTGTTTCATTTATGGATGGATTTAAGCCCGCCATCTTGCAGTTTTTTTTTTTTTAAGATTCTATTTATTTATTTATCTTTAGAGGGGAAGGGAAGGAGAGAGGGAGAGAAATAATCAATGTGTGGTTGCCTCTTGTGGGTCCCCCACTGGGAACTGGCCTGCAACCCAGGTGCAGGCATGTGCCCTGACTGGGAATCGAACCACGGTTGTTTGGTTCACAGGCCTGCGCTCTATCCACTGAGCTACCAGCCAGGGCATCTGGCAGTTTTTTAAATTTGATTTTTGTTCCCTATTTTTGTCTTTTGGATAGAATGTTTTTAGGATTTTATTTGATCTCTACTGTTGGTTTAGCTGTACCTCTACTTTTTTGGTTGTTTTTTTGTTTATTAGTGATAGTAATTGCTCTACGGTTTATAACATGTTACTTTGAGTTACCACAGACTACTTTCAAATGACCCTCTGCCAATAACGTGTAAGAACCTGATAATAGTATTGCTTCTAGCCCCCCTCCCCCCACCACATTATTAGCACTACTGATTTTACTTCCACATACGTCATAAACCTTGTAAAGTTATCTTTGTACATTGTAAAGTTATCTTTTTAAGATAGAAATATATATCTAAAGTATCTTTATATTTACCAGCACGTTTACAATCTGTGACATTATTCTTTTGTGTAGACCAGTTTTCCATCTGGTATTTTCCTTTCTCCTTCTGCTTTAAGAATTTCTTTTCACATTTTTTTTTGTGGTATAAGCGTACCGTTGACAAATTCTTCCAGCTTTTTTTTCCTTTCTTTTAGAAGAATTATTTATTGTAGAGAGGGCAAGAGAGGGAGAGAGGGAGAGAAACATCAATGTACATGAGAGACATGGATTAGTTGCTTCTCGCACACCCCGTACTGGGGACCCGGCCCACAACTCACACATGTGCCCTGATAGGGAATCGAACTGGTGACCTTTTGTTTCACAGGCTGGTGCCCAACTCACTGAGCCACGCCAGTCAGACCTTTTTTTTCCTTTCTGAAAACATATTAATTTTGTATTTATTTTTGAAAGACATTGTCACTGGATATAGAATTCTAAGTTGACATTTTTTTCTTCTGGCATTTTAATGATACTATTCCATTTTATTTTTTGGCTTGCATAGTTTGCGATCAGAAGTGTGAAGTAACTTTTAATCTTGATATCTGTAGGTAATGTTTTTCTTTGTTTCCTGGCTGTCAATATTTTTTTCCTCTTTTTCATGGGTTTTTAGCTATTTGATTATGATGTGCTTTAGCATGCTTTTGTTTGCCCTGCTGGGAGTTTGTTGAACTTCTTGGATCTGTGAGTTTGTAATTTTCATCAAACTTGGACATTTTTCAGTTATTATTTCTTCCAAAAAAAGTCCTTTTAGCCTCTTTTTCCTCCACTGGTCTCCACGTCGGTCTGTTGTTGCGGCCACGTCTTCAGATGCACTTAACGTTTTCTTGTGAGGTATCTAGTCTGTTGCCCTTCATCAGTGAAATTTTTATTTCAGATATTATGTTTTTCATCACTGGAAGTTCCAATTTTTTTTGGTTTGAAAACTTTTTATTTACCTACTAAAAATCAAACATTCCAATTCATTAAAATAACATGAACAAAAAAGAAATGGCACGCTGGTTAAACCACGCAGGTTAAAGCCCGCAGGCCCCCGTGGACCAGCCTGGTTTCTACTCCAGGGTTCGGTGCCGGCCCACCCAGCTTCTTCCTTCACCAGCAGGCGCGTTCTCTTCCCTCCCTGCCAGCCGGGCCGGACCGGCAGATGGGAGAGGCGGGGGCGGCCTCCGCCGTCGGCCCTCCGATGTGAGAAGGGGCAGCACAGTCGTTCAAACTCCTCCGGCCTCTCTGCGTCTTCCAAAGTTGAACAGCCAAATGGAGTAAAGCGCGCAGGCGAGGCTCACGGCAGGTGCAGCACGCGTTGGAGCACGCCTGCCCGCTTCTCCAGGACGGGCATTGCTTTGGAAGGCAGTGGAATTTTCTCTGCGTTTCTGTCTTCCGGCCGAGTCACTGAATTTCTGAGGCCCGCCGAGGCAGGTTTGTCGGATGCGGGTGCGCGTGCAGAGGAAGCGGGCGCTGGGCGCCTTGGCGAGGAGTCGCTCAGCTCCGGGGCTGCTGCCGAGTGTGTTCTTTCTTTCTGTACCGTACGTGTTTTTCCTTACTGTGATCATGTTTTCTTCTAAATTCTTTTTTGTTTTAAACAGTGTTTATTTTATTTTATTTTTATCTTCACCCAAGCGTATGTTTATTGCTTTTTAGAGGGGAAGGGGTTAGGGGGGCAGAGGAGAGACAGACAGACAGATGTCCACCGGTTGTCTCCCCCACACGCCCCAACCGGGGATCCAGCCACAGCCCAGGCCGGTGCCCTGATGGGGGGTCACACCCACAACCGTCTGATGCACGGCCCGTGGCTCTAACCCCCACTGAGCCACCTGGCCGGGGCTAAAATATTTTTTTAAAAATTGAGCTATAATTGACATCCAACATTATATTAGTTTCAGGTATACAATATAATGATTTGATATTTGTTTCTGAGGTAAATTCTTGAATAGTTATAACACCCGTCTTAATGTTTTTGTCTGCTAATTATTTTTTCTGATTTTTCTCATTATTATTATGGGTCACACCTTCCCGATTCTTGACCTACGTTGAGATTTTTGGCTGGAGGCTATGAATTCTGCGTGTGGTTGAGCATCTGGGTTTTGCAGTCCGTGCAGAGTGTTGAGCTGTGCTTTGGTGGGTGTTCACTTCTCGTCATTTCCATTCTTTCATGTCCTGTTCGAGCTCCAGCCTGTTTCCTCGGCCCAGCGAGACTGCTGTGCTGATGGGACAACCCTCTGCCCCCACCTGAAATGTGCCTCCTGGCAGACGCCAGTGACCTTGGGGCTCCAGTTATTTGTTTACGTCCTACCAGGAATCACAGCCCTGTGCTGCCCGCTGCCCGGGGTCTGCAGAGAGTGGTGCCATTCACTTTATTGGGTCCTCTAGTTGTCTGCAGCGGGACGGGGGGGTCTGGTCCCTTTTACTCCACCACAGAGCAGCAGTCTGTCGGTGGCTTTGGAGCAGAGCAGTGACACTGTGAATTCTCTCACCGCATCTCATCCTGAATGGCAGGGGCTGGCGTTATTCCCATTTTGCCCGTGGATGAGAAGCTGAGGCTCAGAGGGGTGGGACAGCGTAGCCACAGCCACTCGGTGGTTAATGCCGGAGTCCACACACTTGCTGCTCTGAAAAAGTGCTTCTCAAAAAAGTACTTGCTGAATCGAATCATATTCTTCCTCGAAAAGGACATAGGCCAGTCCGGCTTAGGACATTCCTGCAGTTACGCGGTCACTTGGCAGCTGCTGTGTGAGTACACCTAGACCTTGGACCTGGATGGACTGCTGGTTGCTCCAACCCGAGCTGTGTGGACCTGGGGGAGCTGGGGGCAGGGGTCCTCGCTGTGCAGCAGGGTCAGCACATGGGCACACCTGGCTGGAGACGGAGAGCATTTTTGTTTCTCAAACTGAAAGCATTTCTCTCTCTGCCACTGTCTTGTTGTCTGTCCATCTGTTTTTTAAAGCAAGCTCTTTCTTTTGCCCTTTTCCCCTTCCTGCTCTCTGCAGTCTGGCCCCCAAGGACCCTGACTACAGTTCCCTAGAGCCTGCTTCTTACGCCTGCCCAGTAGACCTCAGCTGGGGTTCTTAAGCCTTAGTATTGTTATTGCTGTCTTTAAAATCATGGACCACTCTGTCAAGATTTCCAGGGCCAGGCTGGAATTTCATTTGCAGGGCTTTGTCTCAAGCCAGAAAATAGACGACCACTCAGAGGGGGTCGATGTGGGGGCAGCTGTGAGAGAAGTGCCTGGCTTCATGAAAGCCGGGCTGGTGAGACCGATGGGCCTGCGTGAGTTGGGGACTCAGCGCTGACAAGCAGCTGGCTGCCCAGACCTCGGCCTCCTTTGCAGCGGCACACAGAGGAACTGCGTGGGAAAGGTGGGGTCTGCCCTCCTCGACAGTGTCAGGAGGCAGGAGGGGCAGGGCACCCGATGTGGCCTGTGGGTGGTCTGGGTGGGCAGTGCTTCCTTGCTTTGCTGGATATTTAGCCTCCCAGGCCCCTACCCTCTAAATGGGGACTCCTTGGTCATTGTGACAACCAGAAACACCGCCATGCATTTTCAAATGCCCCTCGGGGGTGATTCCGCCTGGGGCTGAGCACCATCGGGCCACAGCATTTCGGGGAGAGGAGGCCGGGTCTGTTAGGCTGGAAATGCCCCAGGGACAGACAAGACAGTTGTCGTCCTCTGCTTGCTTCCTTTGGGATTACAAGTGCAGAGTGGTTTCTTTGTGTTTTTAAGACTTTATTTATTTTTAGAGAAGAGAAAGGGGAAAAGAGGGTGAAAGAGGGAGAGAAACATCCATATGTGAGAGAAACTTTAGTTGGTTGCCTCTCACACGCCCCCAACCAGGCACCTGGCCCACAACCCAGGCATGTGCCCTGACCGGGAATCAAATTGGCGACCTTTCAGTTTGCAGGCCAGCGCTCAATCCACTGAGCCACACCGGTCAGGGCTCCTTTGTTTTTTTTTTTTTAAGATTAAAAAAAATTAGGCACATGTTTATTAAGCACCAGCGATACCGGACGTGCTGAAGATCAGCCTTCAGTGAAGTGAAGCGCCTGCCTTCAAGGAGCTTAAAATCCGTGGGGAGGGAGAGCTAACAAGCTAGTTACCCGGTGAAGCATTTCAGGTGGTATTACCAGGGAAATCAGTATGTTGGGTAGTGAGGATGAAGGTCATTTTGGTCATCAAGAAAAATTCCTACAGGACAATGAGTCAGGAAATGGGTGATGGGCCATTTTAGATTGCAGATACGTCAACACATGGGAGAGAATGATGTAGAATATAATCAGTATTGGGCAGTCCCTGGCGAGAAGCCCTCTGTGTGTTCACTGAGCAGGGCTGACTGGCCTCAGGCAGCGGTGAGTCGCTCCTCCCTTAGTGACCTTGAGATGGGGCTCGGAGATCTGGCCTTTGTGTGCTGGTCCCCCGAAGACTCTGACTATCCTTGGAAGAATATATAAGGAGCTAGCACTGCTGGGGGGGATTGCCGGAGGATGCGCTGATTGATTTTAAAGAGAGGTCAAGGGGGTGAGAGGGAGGGAAACATCGATCGGTGCCTCTTGTGTGTGCCCTGACCGGGACGGAACCCACTACCTTTCGGTTTATGGGATGACATTCCAACCAACTGAGCCACACCAGCCAGGGCTGAAGAAATTGTAATATTCAAATTTATTTTATTTTGTTTTTTTTAATGACTTTTAAAATTATTTTTATTTTCTTAAGATTTGATTTATTTATCTTTAGAGGGGAAGGGAAGGAGAGAGGGAGAGAAACATCAATGTATGGTTGCCTTTGTGCGTCCCCTGCTGGGAACTGGCCTGTAGGGAACCGGCTTGCAACCCAGGCATGTGCCCTGACTGGGAATCAAACCGCGGTTGTCTGGTTCGCAGGCCGGTGCTCAATCCACTGAGCTACACCAGCCAGGGCTCTATTTTATATTGTTTTTAATATTTAAATTAAAGAAATAAGCAGAATACACCTACATGGCTCACAGTTTAGAAGGTGCAAAAATGTATATGATGGTACTGCAGACTATTTAAAGTTTTTCTTCTGGAAAATATTAGCAATTCAAGGGATAAATTAATTTCAGGTAAGTTCCTTGGTGGTCTCTCAGAAAGGAAGTTTTGGGTTAAGTCAGAATGAGGCCTCCTGAATATTAAAGCCATTTGCATTAGATTGTTTCATGTAGTCAAAAACGTACATTATTATTTGTGGGACAGTATTAAGGTTGTTGCTTAATGAAATGTGGTCTAAACAAAACTTGATTATTTTGATTAATTAGACAGGTTCAGATCTTGCCTTGATTTCCTCATTAGCAACCATTTCATGAATCTGTTACAAGAATTAAGTGAAGGTGGACTTCCGCCAAGATGGAGGCATAGGTGGATATGCCTTGCCTTCTCACACAACCAAGTTTAGAGACAACTAAATATTAGCAACAGAAAACACAGCCAGAACACGGAAAATTGAACTTTTCGGAAGTCCGTTAACAAATTCTTCAGCCTGACCGGTAAGGGGCGAAACCAGCGGCTGGTGGAGCAGGGTTGCACAGGAAAACTGGGTCAGACGGACTCAGGCGCTTGGGACTCAGGCGCGCGGAACCCAGGCGCAGGGTTGGACCTAGTGAGCGACTGAGCGAGTGACCAGGCGAGCGACCTCGGGGGAGACAGTGGGGGAGCAGTGCTGCGTGTTGACTGTGGTCGCGCATTTGTGTGTGGGTGGACAGGCAAGGGAGTGGGTGGTTGTACCGGGTCTGGCGGGTCCCCGTGGCGAGCGGCAGTGGAGGGTGCCACCATTTCCCTGCTCTGACCCCACCTCCACATATAGCGTCATAACCCAGCGACTCTGAGTGGCCCGGCCCAGGTGAACCACGTAAGGCGCTGATCCTCACCCAGCTGTGAGAAACAGCAGAGGGGGTCGCCATTTCCCCGCTCTGACCACGCCCCCACATACAGTGTCACAACCCAGCGACCTGGGAGTCCAAGGCGCTGCTTCTCACACTTAAAGGGCGTGAACAGACCAAAAATGTCGCAAGAAGATCTCAAAGCCCCAGAACCTATAGATCTAAGCGATGAAGAAATAGCAAAACTCTCAGACGCACAGTTTAAAACACTGGTCATCAGGATCCTCACAGAACTGGTTGATTATGTACAAATTAGACAAACATATGAAGGCGAAACTAATTGAAATGAATGGAATTGCACAGGACACCAATAGCAATGAAAAGGAAACTGGGACTCAAATCAATAGAGTGGACCAGAAGAAAGGAAATAATGGCCAAACAGAAAAGAGTCAAGAAGCAAGAATTCAAAGAAATGAGGAGAGTCTTAGGAACCTCCAGGACATCTTTAAACGCTCCAACATCCGAATTATAGGGGTACCAGAAAGGGGAAAGGCACAGCCACCAGTGGAAAACTTATATGAACAAATAATAAAGGAGAATTTCCCCAATCTGGCAAAGGAAATAGACTTCCAGGAAATCCAGGAAGCTCAGAGAGTCCCAAAGAAGTTGGACCCAAGAAGGAACACACCAAGGCACATCATAATTACATTAGCCAAAATTAAAGTGAAGGAGAGAATCCTAGAAGCAGCAAGAGCTAAGGGGACAGTCACCTACAAAGGAGTCCCCATCAGACTGTCAGCGGATTTCTCAAAAGAGACCTTACAGGCAAGAAGGGGCTGGAAAGAGGTATTCCAAGTCATGAAATCTAAAGACCTACAACCAAGATTGCTCTATCCAGCAAAACTTTCATTTAGAATGGAAGGACAGATAAGGTGCTTCTCAGATAAGATCAAATTCAAGGGAGTTCATCATCACCAAGCCCTTATTATATGAAATGTTAAAGGGACTTATCTAAGAAAAAGAAGTTAAAGAAACATGAACAGTGAAAGGACAACAAACTCACAGTTATTAACAACCACACCTAAAACGAAAGCAAACTAAAAGGACAGCTAGATCAGGAGTGGAAACATAGAAATGAAGATCTCAAGGAGGGTTAGCAACAGGGGAGTGGGAGGAGGAGAAAGGGGGAGAAGGTACAGAAAATAAGTAGCATAGACAGTAGATAGAAAATAGAAGGGGGGGGGGCAAGAATAGCATGGGAAATATAGAATCTAAAGGACTTGAGACACTTGGTCATAAACTAAAGGGGGGGTAATGGTGGGGATGGGGGGTAGGGTGGAGGGGAATGAAAGGGGGAATAGAACAACTGTAACAGCATAATCAATAAAATTAAAAAATCATTAAAAAAAAGAATTAAGTGAAGGAAGAGCTGAGTAAATGTTAGCACTTAGTATTTACCATTTGGAGTGAAGGAAGCCTCAGAAGGATGGTCAGCTTTAGTGTGTAGTCCCTTCCGTTGAGCTGGGACCGTTGCTGTCCTCTTCACCGCCCCTCGTTCCTTCCCCAGGTGTCCCTGGAAGACCTCGTGTGGGCCTGCAGCCATCCTTGCCCGTGGGTACAGTGAAGAGCAAGCACTGTTCTCAAGTTTATAGTCTAGTGAGGGCCATGGCAGCGCCCTGATCCCCCCTGTGAAACTGCAGTTTTCAGGAGAGGGAGAGGTCTAGGCTGTCTGGACGGTAGGGTGCCTGTCATGGAGGAAGTGACTGAGTTGGGATCTGAAGGACGAGTTAGATTGTCAGAGGGAAAGGAAGGAACAGCATGTGCAAAGGGCCAGTTGACAGAGGAGGCCAAGGCCAGCGTGTCTGCTGTGGGCAGAGCTGGCGAGTGTGGCCCCACGCGGGGCTGCGGTGTTGTCAGAGCAGGTGCAGGGCCGTGCAGGCCTGGTCCAGGAGTTTTTCTGTGAGAGAGTCGTTCATTTGAAATGGTAGTCCGTCTGCGGTGCGGGGAAATGAGCCGGGAGAGAGCCGGCCTGGGCGTGGGCGAACGGAGGAGGAAGCTACTGCAGAGTGGCCCGGGCAGGAGATTTGGAAGCGTGGACCGTGCTGCTGGCACTGGCTGTGGAGAGAAGTGGGTGGGCTGATTGAGTGGGTATTTAGGAGGGAACGCTGGCGGGCCTTGATAGTGTGTCAGCTCTGGCGAGGGAGGCAGAAGGAACCGTCAGGCATGGCCTGTGGGTTCTCGTTTGAATATTTCAGTGGGAAGTGGTCCTGTTCCCTCAGCGGGAGAGGATTGTGAATCTCCTGTGGACTGAAGTCCGAGAGGGGCAGGCAGGTGGCTGGGTATGGGACTCAGGGGAGTCTGGGCTGGAGATCTGGATGCAGGGAGCTTATGGGGGCCCACGTCCGGGGAAGGAGGGAAGGCACGCACACGTTCCCCGAGACTTGCCGGTGAGTTCCATGCCGGCCGTCTTGTTCCATGCCGGCCGTCTTGTTCCAGGACAGGAAGGGGCTCTTGAGACAAGACTGTGGATGAGGAGATAGAGTCCGTATTCTGGAAAAGCCCTTGCCACTGTGCTGTGTGCCAGCTGTGTGGTGACAGTTGGGCATAAGGAAACCTTGGGGACTCTCTGTGTTCTGGACTCTTTCCTTCCCTGCCTCCTGTTCGGTTTCCTAGGAGGCCTGGCCATCTGAACTGGCTGGAAGGAGTGTGGAGGAGGGACTGGCTCCTGAGGCCCACACGTGAGCTGCACTTGTCTGGATATTATCTGTAGATAATTGGAAATTGGCTTGAACATCAGTAACAGTAAACCAGACATAACTCTCTCAAACTGCTTGTCTTATCCTTTTGGAGATTTGTAAATTTCCTCCACGCCTTTCTGTCGCTGTCTGTCTTTGTCCGTCTCTCCCTCTCTCTTAATTTTGGGAAGAGCAGCCAGGGCTTGAAGGCAGATGTGGGGGTGAGGGAGGGATCAGAGGAGAAGGAAGCAGACCAGGTTAGACCCGGGTGAGGCTCCCAGTGTGGCCTGCCTGCCGATGGGTCTGTTTATCTGTCTGCCTATCACTAGCTTGTTTTTCAAAAAAGGATTTAAGCTGGGCTTTCTTTTCCCTGCGGGTCAGTGTCCCCAGGGACCAGTGTAGGAGCCAGGGTAGATGGTTCTTGCTTCCAGGCTGCAGGTAGTTCGTTGCCTGGAGAAAATCCTGAGTGTGAGCAAGTGGGGCCCTCTCGTGGCTGGATCTGGTTCTCCGCTTTAGCTCGGCTTTTTCTGGGCAACACCTGGGAGGTGGCAAAAAGGAGGTTTTGCTCTTGCTTCAAGCCTTTCCTCTGGATGTTGCTATTTCCATGGATTTTGTGACGGCCCTCAGCCCCTGCTTGCTGCTCAGCGGCTGGTCTTGGGCGCTGCGAATCCCAGCCTTCCTGAGGGGCTGACAGTGGATTGAACCCAGGCGTCTCTTCATGTTCGCCCGCAGCTTTAGACTCTCCGGGCTTCTTACAGGTAGCCCCCCCAGCACACTCTGCAGTGAGGAAAAACGGCGAGAAACATGAAAACGAGCTTCGTGTGTGTTGCTCGAGAGTAGGATGTCTTCAGGTGTTGATGTCCATCGGGTGGCACTGTGATCTTATTTTTGTTTCTGTTTTTCTTTGCAGCCCAGCTCTCCTCCGGGAAGTGAGAATGCGATGCCCCGAGAGCCACTGGTAAGCACCTAGGTTACACGTGGATCACTTTCTGGTTCAAAGGCAGTGTAAGTTCCAGGACACCCACAGTTTTACATCAGTCACGTCCCTTTAAAAGGAGGGGTTGTGTGGGGGCTGCCCACAGCAGTGACCTCTGCCTTCCAACTCTCTGGCCTTAAGGACCAGAGTGGACCAGTGAGGTCTCTTCGGGAAAGCCCGGCTCTCCCGGAACTGAAGGCCCCACTGCAGGTGGTGATGCACCACCTGGTTTATTGTTTATTGATCAGTGAGGTGCCCGAAACCTTCGGGGGCTGAGTTGGGGTGAGGTTGCTCGGTCTCACCAAGTTGCTGCTCGGTGGTCTGGAATGGCCGTCCTCCTCCCCAAAGGGTGAGAGCCCCTCAGGTGGCCTTTGAGGGACAGGTCAGGGAGGGAGCCCTGTTTCGCCTGGTCAGTGGTTTGGTTTGTGATGGTCGTTTCCCAACAGTACCCGCTACACTGTTGGTGGGGAGAGGCCTGCTGAGTGCTGAGGGTAATTTTGTTGACCAAGTGCTCTTGCTCTGGGGGTCTGAGCCAGGGGGCCTGCCTGCCTGCCTGCCTGTCCCATTTTTATCCTATTTTGCATTTCTGGGCCTGTCATCAGGCCTGTTCTCCGGGGAGAGGGCCCTGTTCTGTACAGACCAGACACGTTTTATGGAGGAGGCAGCTTTAGGTTTCAGAGATTTTTCTCTCCTTGAATATTGACAGCAAGCTCAGGGACGTGCTGCCGAGCTCTTGCTTCCGCGGAGCCTGCCTTGGGCCTGTCCCCCCCCCCCCCCCCCCCCCCCGGCAGCAGTAGTGGGAGGGGGTGATGTGGGGCTGGGAGCTGGCGTGAGCAAGTCTGAAGTCTTGCCCATTCCAAGGCTTTCCAGGGCGGAAGGGGAGGTGGGTGTGTCTGAGCTGCAGTGAGATCAGGGGGTGGGAGCCATGCCAGACTGTCTCAGGAGAGTGCTGCTGTGTCCGTGTCACCGGTTGGCACACACGGCTCACTTCCCCCACCCGCACCCCCTGTAGTGGCTTCGGGTTACTCTTTTGGTTTTGCCTGAGTTCTCCCTGGAGGCGGCAGCGGCATGAAAGCTGGAGGAGACTGCGCTCTGCCAGTCTCGCAGACAGGCAGCTCGGGGCTCCCCACGCGGCTGGCCCCAGTGCCCCTCGGGCTGAGGCTGTGGTTGGTTTTGGACTGATGTCCAAACTGAACATGACAGGCCTCTCCAGTCCTTTATTTCCTCGGTCTCCTTTAAATTTTGATTTGATTCAACTGTTGGTCACCAGAAGAGTGGCCGGGCCATTTTGGGGGCACGACGGGACGAACTCCGGCAGGTTCTTTCTAGCAGAGCCCCCGCCGTGGGCGGCCTCGCTGATGTCTGGTGTTCGGAGCCCTGCAGCCTGTTTGCTCCGCTGCTGGTCCTCTGCGCTGCTCTCTTCCTGCCGCGTCTGCTGGTCGGCGGCTGTGTTTTTATTTCTTTCTTTTCTGGGAGGCCCTGAGCGGTCTTCAAGCCCTAGTAGCCTGCGATTGTCCAGAGTTCAGACTCATTCTCTCCAGGCCAACGCTACAATTACCTTATATTTAATTAATATTTTTTCCCCTCTTTACGTACTTGCTGCATAATTGCTCAGAGGAAAGAAAACACATAGCAGCAATTTATATATATATAAAAAACAATAATTAAAAAAAACCCCGAAATAAACTCCCATCTCATTTGGGCTGATCCTATGAGTTGGGTAATTAGGGCCCTATTAAAAGGTAGACCCCTTTTTTTATTAATTTTTTTATATTAAACTCCCACAGTCTCTCAGTCATGCCCTTATTGCTTTTGGCCAGCCGTTCGCAGCAGCCTGATTAAATGAGGGCACCAGCCGAGCTGCATGGTCTTGTGTGAGCTGCTTCTGCCCCTTGGGAGTGGCGGTGGGAAGGTGCCAGGCAGAGGAGCCGCCAAGGGGCTAGCAGGGGCTCGTGGGGCAAGTTGTGGGTGCAGGACAAGCTGCTCTGCGCTGGCAGCAGGCCTGTGGGAGTCACCAGGTGCTGGAGAAGCATGGGTAGCAGGCCCCTCCCCCCACGCCCACTGGAGCCTCGAGGCACTCAGCCCCCGTCACCCTTCCAGAGGGTCTCTCCTGCCAAGTGTGTTAGCTGTTTCCTGACGGGACAGACGATTGAAGAATAAAACTGTAAGCCTTCTCAAATAATTGATATATTTTATTTGGGGGAGAAAGGCATTTGTATACCTGAAACAATTAGCAAACAGCACAAGGCTGTATATAATTTTAGCAAATGGTACAAAATCATATATAATTTGGTGCAGAATTGCCTGGCTTGGAGCCTGACGCAACCCTTGGTGTTCAGAGACGGAAGAGTGGGGTGAGGAGTGTTTGGGGGTGGTTTTTGTGGAGCGCAGAGCCAGGCCTTGAAGAACGGGATATGTCGGTGCCGAGGGAGCACCCTGCTAGGCTGTTTCTGTTTTTGTGTTTAGCTGAGTGCAAAACTCAATGGGAGCTGCCCGCTCCCTACAGTAAAGGGCTAAGCATGAGATGCTAGAGGGAAATGCTCTTATTCTTTGTGTCTAGAACTAGATGACCACTTTGGAATACTTCCTCCCTGTTAAACAGCGAGTTGCCGTAGAAGAGCCTCTGTTGACGTTGACAGGAGGCGGGTCCCCGTGTGGCTTTACTTGATTGGGAAGGAGGGCCCAATTTTCCTTCCTGCCCTCCCCTGGCCACAAAAACAGGCTTGTGATTTGGTGCGGAGAACTATGGTCTTGTCGTTTCTAAATGACGTTGGTGTCCGTAGCCATCCATCCCCTTGATTCTGCCCAGGTAGTGACGCTGCCTGTTCTCGTGCCCCTTCAGTCCGCTTGCCCCTCCCAGAAACCCACCCGGCAGCTCCGACGGTAGTACTGGGGTCATTGCTCTGTAATGTCGGAATGTCCTCTGGCTGGAGATCGGTGAACAGACCGGTCTTGATAAATTCTGTAAACTCCCAGTTGAAATTCTGATTGTTAATGACGGAACACTTTAAAGTTAAAATGGCTGATTATTTTTCTTCTTTGGATTTTCTCCTTGGGCAAAGAGTTTTGACAGCCCCCCGGAGTACTGACCTCCAGCCTCTCCCAGACCTGTTCAAGCCCTTCTGTAAATTCCCTGTAGCTCTGGCTGGTGTGGCTCAGTGGACTGAGCGCCAGCCTGCGAACCAAAAGGTCTCCAGTTTGATCCCCAGTCAGGGCACAGGCCTGGGTTGTGGGCCAGGTCCCCAGTTGGGGCCATGGGAGAGGTAACCACACATTGATGTTTCTCTCTCTCTCTTTCTCCCTTCCTTCCCCTCTCTCTAAAAGTCAGTGAATAAAGTCTTTTTAAAAAATGCCCTGTAGACCTGAGTTTTGTTGGCACCTGTGTGGACACAGGCTCAGGCTCACGCTTTGGGTTGGGTTTGCCGGGGCAGGACTGAGTCCCGCCTGGCCGATTGGTCTTTAGAACGGGCGGACGTCGTCTGCATGAAGTGACTCAGTGCCGGTCTTGCTTGGATACAGAAACTGGGCTGAAGGAACCCTCTGAGAGTCCTTTTAGTCCTATGATCTTAGGTTATTTGAAGTAAGCAATAAGTAAGTTTCGTTTGCGTGTCTGCTTGCCTGTTCTGACGCAGCAAGCCCCTCAGCCCCGTGGCACACAGCGTGGCGCACAGGGCTCGGCCAAACCGGCACGTCGGCTCTCTGCTCTTCGACACCTGGCGCTTTCTAGTGGGTGAATCTTCTGCTGTCTCTCTCCCTCCGACTGGAAGGTGCGCGGGTTTCCGTTTTGTTTTGTTGTGTTTTTTGTTTCCAGCCTTTCCCCGCATCCATCCACCAAAAGAAGGCCGAGGTACGTGAATGGGTTTTTATAAACGATGCAGGTGTTCTTTATCACCTTCCCTAGGATTAACACTTTTTTGGTACGCCCAATTCCTGAAAATAAGGGTGCCCTGCACTTGCAGGCCCAGGCTGCGCGTCGGCAGCTCTGCCCTGCACGTTCAGAAGCATCCCGTGCCCAGGGCTCTGCGGCTCACGTTCTGTCGGTCTCAGGCCTTCCCAGGGAGCTCGCCCACCTTACACCTGGACACCCACGGGCTTTCTGTTCGCGTTTTAAGCCGAAAGGCCTGGTAGTCGAAGGGCCATTAATATCCTGATGAAATCAGGGAGCTAGTCTGTGAGCTTCTCTTGAGGAAAGGCTGTGGCCGGTTGCCTGTCTTCCGGGGACCTGTCACGCATTCCCAGCAGGGACCGCCCTGTGTTTGTGTCTTTTGTGGTTGGACTACTTCGGTGAACTTGCTGGCGGCTCAGCGCGGCCAGGTGGTCCCCTGTTTCTCCCGCCAGGACGTTTTTAAAGGATGACATTCACACGCTCACTGCGTTTCTGTGTGTGTACACTCGTGCATTATGGATGTGTGTATATAGATGCCTGTGTAGACCATGTAACACATTCATTTTATAACAGTCAAAGCACTTGGTGGGGAAATAAAGTTGATTTTAATATTGTATTCATGAAGTGTTTTCAGGCACAGGGGCAAGGAAGCTAACCCTTTAGAGATTTTAGGAAATTGTCATTTTTTTTCCCCAGGAAAAACAATAACTATGGTAAATCTGAAGTATTAAGCACGGTTATTTTGTAGTGGCTGATTCCTGTGGGCTGTAGCAGAGTTAGGTTTGCTCATCTGAGCTGTAATTCCCACCTTTTTCCACTCAGGGACATCTGTCTGGGTACAGGGTGACGGGGGACAACATTATGGAGATAACCCTAACTTTGCTCTAGCTACTCATTTTTAAAAAGTGAGTTCTGTGTAGGCTTTGGTACTTACACTGTTACCAGCAACGCATGCTGGGGGCACCTCAGCATGCGGGGGTACAGTGTGGGCAGCCAGAGGGTGGGGCTCCTGGTACAGCTCCTGGCCAGTGATGCTGCTGTGCGCCCTCGCCCTGGGCACTGGGCCTGCCGCCAGGGCACCTTTCAGTTGGGAAAAATGTTCACTTTCTTCCTTCTCCACCCCCCTCATCAACAGCGCCAAACCTCTAGGGAAGCAAAGGTCGCCTTTTTAGCACTGATGCCCCTTGTTGGGGGGGGGGGTGCCTGAGATTGCCGCCCAGCTCTGGCTGGGTGAGGGGGGGCTGCTGGGAACTAAAGGCCGAGAAGGATGAACTTGAGAAAACCTCTTTCTGTCTCTGGGTGGCTTCCCTGTAATCTCTAGGCCACTTACTGATTTTGAAACGACTGCCTCTTCCTACTTGTCCTCCCCATTATGGACTGGGAGGGTTTATTGAATAGACCAGGCGGTGCCTTTCAAGTTCTTTGCCCTTTCAGGTAAATGAAGAGGTGGTTTTTTCAGTTTTCAGGTATCCTTTTACAAATAATTATTAGACGAATTGAAACTCTTAGGAGTAATAATTAGAGAAGTGGAATTTGAAATAGTTACTCAGCTTTGTTTATGCTTTGGGTCCTGGCTTTCCTGGGAACGCTTGCTGTTTGCGGTGGTCCCTGTAATCAGAGGCCGTCTGTTGGGTGACCACACAGCGCCCTCGTTTGGGAGAGGTGGGCCCCGAGGAACTGAGCGCTCCGGGGCCTTTCTTCAGAGCCACTCGGTTCTGGGGGGGTTCAGTCTTTAATCTTGTCACCAGCACCACTCTTTCGGAAGAAGTGGATTCGTTTCCCACCTTGGCTCCTGGCGATCTGGGCCTAGAGTTCCTCCAGGAGCCCCGCCCCACGGCTGCTGAAGAAGCGCAGTACAGAGCTCTTATTCGGGCAGAGGGGCATTCTGAAAGGCCCTTCTTCTGTTTAAAGTCAATTATTAATCTCGTTTGAAATAAGTTTTACTTTAAAGTGTCTTTTTATAGATTTTATTTATTTTACTTTTTAGAGAGAGAAGAGGGGAGGGAGAAAGAGAGGGAGAGACACATCAATGTTTGAGAGAGAAACATTGATTGGTTGCCTCTCACACGGCCCCAACTGGGAGCCTGGCCCGCAACCCAGGCATGTGCCCTTACTGGGAATCGAACCAGTGACCTTCTGGTTTGCAAGCCAGCGCTCAGTCCACTGAGCACACCAGCCAGGGCAAAAGCGTCTTTTTAATTGTGACCTAAAGGACAGGTGCTCCCTGTGGCAAACTCAGCGAATCCCGATGAGCCCCCAGTTGGAGGGCCACTGAATGTCATGTACTTTGGACGACCCCATGCTCTGGGATTTGCAGGGTAATTTCACTCTAAAACATTTTAGCCCATTGTCAAACCACATAGGCCAACTTGGGCTTGAAAATACAGTTTTGTAGTCAGTCCCACGCCCGTGCCGCGAGAAGCCGCAGGACGATGAAGGGACACCTTTGCCGCCCACCCTCCCGCCTTCCCTCCCGGCTCTCCTCTCTTTTAGGGTTCATAGTTATGACCCAGACTTACGCTTGCTGCTCCGCAGACCTTCTCTCGGCCTCTGTTAGTTTGTCCGCACGGTCTAGAGATGGGCCGGCAGCTGGTGACCCTTGAGGGGAACCTACACTCAGAGTCGGGCAGGCGCCTACTCACAGCCCCGTGGACTGGGGGTCTGGGGGTGTGGCCCTTGTCAAGAAGAAGACACGTGGTCCCCTTGGTGATCTTGCCCTAGCATTGACCCTGGTGGCACAGCTCCCCTGTGGGTGCTGCTTACTGAGTCTGTGGGGTGACACTCTGGGTCAGTTGTCACCCCTTTCACCCAGTAATGTCCACCAAGGGGGCTTTCCCTCTCTCTGTGTCCCCTGTGACCCAAACAGGTCACTGCAAGAGGGTCTTTATTAGGACAGGGCTACTTTTTCCAGCCGGGTGGGGAGGAGCCACTAGTAGAGTCAGGCAGCTTAGGTGGTCATTGGTGTGAATGGGTTCGTTTTTCCACAGTTCACCAAAAATGGATTTTGATGGAGAAGGGGAAAAAGTAATGTTTGTTAAACATCTTTTCCCCCTTTCTTTTGCATGTACTTTTTTCTTTTTTATACTTTTAAGAGTCATTTCAAATCTCTTATGCAATGAAGTGGTGACATCAATAAAACATACTTTTAATTAAAAAAAAGATTTTATTTATTTCTAGAGAGAGGGAGAGGAAACATCAATGTGTGGTTGCCTCTTGAGCGCCCCCTAATGGGGACCTGGCCCACAACTCAGGCACGTGCCCTGACTGGGAATTGAACCAGCCAGTTTTTGGTTCACAGGCCAGCACTCAGTCCACTGAGCCACACCAGCCAGGGTGTGAAGAAAGTGCGAAGAGCTTGTGTTAGATACAGTTCTCGAAGCAACTGACCAGCTGTCGTGGCACCAGGAACCTGCTTGCTCAGGCCAGGGGAGCCCTGCATGGGCTGCTCTCTGGCCAGTCAGGCCTGGTCTGCAGACCAGGAGGTGGTTAGCTCTTCCCAAACCTGTGTGTGCTGATTGTGCTTGTTAACAGTTTAGGCAGTTGTACTGAATATGCTGTAAACAGGTAGAATAGAAATGAATGTGAGCAGAGAGATCTGCAAATACTGGGTTTTATGAACATAAACGTGAGCTGCTGAAAAGATTGCTGTCTTCTGAGGTGTAAGCAAGATGACAGTTAAGCTAGGGGACCATCATAAGAATCTAGAAGTGCTGGGTCTTTTGATTTGCTTTACTAATTTGTTTCAGATCTTGCTTCGCTGTAGAAATGGTTCAGGGTGTGTCATGGGTGGGGCTCGTGCAAGAGAGACATCTGGGAACTTCGTCTGTGGGCCCGCACTCAAAGAAAAGGTCTTGGCTGTACATCAAAAGATTAGCAAATGACTGTTCGTTTAAAGGTTTTAAGTTAATGTAAAATGTTTATGGTATACAGAGGAGGCTCCCTCTTTAATGATTGCCCATTCTAACTGATTTTTCCATTAAGTGGCCAGTTTCAAGCTCTGATCGCAGAGGCCAGGGGGGCCTGTGCTGTGCGACACCCTGGCCTGGAACTGGTCTCTGTGTTTTTGTCATCTGGTTTTGTTTGAACAAGGTGATGGGAATCCCTCTTCCTCTCAGTTTACAGTGAGGAAGCAAGCCTGGGGCCGGCAGGTTCCTAGGCTGGGCAGGGGCCTGCACGGCCCAGCTCTTCTCGGGACCTCGCAGCGTGCCGGAGAGGGCCTCTGGCTTCTGGCTTCGGGGCTGCCTGGTGATCCGTGCTTCCTCTGAAGCTGCTGCCTGCGTGGAGTCTTTTGTACACGTCTTAGCTGTTGAAAAGACACCTATTAATTTTTCACAGGTGATGTGGGCCTCCTCATTCTTGGAGGAGGCGTCTGCACCCATGTACCTCACTAATGACAGGTTACGGGATCGAGGTGAGATAATAGGATCTTTTCATCTTCTGTCTGCAGAGCAAGGTGTGATGTCCCTGGTCGCTTCTAGGGGGCAGCAGCCACTTGTTTTTCATTTCCTGCTGGCCCAGGGAATGTTCCACAGTTGAGTGGTTTGCTTTTGACTTTCATTCCTGAAGGGGTGCAGGTTTTCAGGGAGTCCCCTGGGGCCCCATAAAAACCTGCAGTGTCTTCCAGCACTGGTTTCTGGGCCCCTCCGCTGGACCCTTCGTCTGCATCGCCGTCCGCACCCACAGGCCCCCACCGTCCGAGTGGAGGCAGCAGAGTCACTTGCTTTGGAATTAAGAGAATAGAGATGTCTTCTAGCGAGTAAAATCTTTTTGTCAGATCTTGTTGCCGTCGATAACCACGGTAACAGTGTTCAGATGTTGTGAGACTTTACCCTGTGGGTGCGTGTCTGTATCCTGTTGGGAACACTGCTGTCACATGGTTGGCTACTTGTTTTTCCTGTCTGCACGCCCCTCTAAGCCCCCGCACCCCTCACCCCCAGCCAGCTTAGGGAGCTTTGTCTTTGGTTCTCAGTGACTCATTTCACAAGCACACGAAGGGGAGGAACTTCAGATTTGTCATTTTTTAGACTTTGGGCCCAAGGCTGACACGTGGCCAACTTGTGCCTCATTGAAGCGAGTGACCAGCTCCCGGTCCTCCCGAAGCACAGATGTTGGTCCTGACTCAGATCTTCTCTTGAGTGGCTGGAGCAAGTCACGAAAAGTAGGGTTGGTTGCAGTTCACCCTGAGAAGCAAATTGGCCGCGACACGTCAGCCCTGGGAGGTTTGTTTGGGATTAGCTAAGAATTCGCAGGCCTGATGCCACTGGGGAGGAGCTGGTGACCGACGGGCCCTTTGGGCTGCGCACTCTCCCGGGCCTTTACCCAGGACCCCAGAGCGCTGGGGCAGGGCTGCAGCTTCCCTCTGGCTCCAAGAGTGGCTTTTCTCAAGGACAAAGGCGTGCCTCTCAGCCCCACCTCTCCACGCTCCCCCTCTGTTGTCTTGTTGAATAATGGCAGCTAATAGATTTGCTAATGAACAGAAGAAGTAACTGGAAATAGTGGCAGATCATTTGACAGTGAAGTGGTTTATAACTTCTGTTTATCAGATGATTACTATCATTATTATTCTTTCTGTTGGAGTTTTGAAGAATTCAGCCTGGTCTCCAGAGCCCCATTTATGAGACATTTTATTTCTTCCTTTGTGATGCCATAGAAATACCTTTATTTCAGAGAAGTCCAGGTCTGCCTTCCTCCCCACACCAACCCCCACCCCCCCCAGCTCCGTCTCCCCTTCCTTCCCGCTTCTCTCCCGGCACCTCGTTGGCTCCATCAGGTGGGGCATCCCCTACTGACTGGGCTGCAGGACTCGTACAGCGGGAGGATGCTGTGGCGTTCGTTTTTGCACTTCCTGGATTTGGTTTAATGTACAATTGATTTTTAAAATGTATTTAATCATTTTTTTTCTTACCTCATAAGGATTAACCTGCACAAACCTCATTTTATCCTAAGTGTGGCTTTGGGAGGAAGGGAGAAGAAAATTGAGTTTCTCCAGCTTATTTTATTCTTTCACTTTTTATTTTCCGAATGGCTTTTCCTGCCGAAGCAGCTCTGTAAAATACAATGTATTTTAGTGGCCATTACTTACTCATTACTAACTGGTCTCTCCTGCTTCCCTTTGTCTGTAAACTAAGTACAGGGGCCTGAGGATAATTGGTAGCTCTCTCACAGACTCGCCAATTATAGACCAACAGGGAAGCAGCCGGGGGATGGTTCGTGGTTGGCACTGGCTGCCACCTAGCAAGTGCGAGTTGCTCGGTGTCCGCCACCAAGTGGGGTCCTTTCCTGTTTTGTGCCTTGGTGTCGCTCATTGAGCCCCACGGTCTCCCTGATTCACAGACTCCAACCTCGTTTTATCCTTAGTGTGGTTCTCACGGCCCCGGCACCTGTCGGTCCCTAGTTCTGCCTCTGCACAGCATCCATCAGGCATTAGTGTGGGGGGGGTCCTGTTTTGGTTTTTCTTGCGGTGCCTGGAGCCTGGGACAGTCAGGTGGCAGGCTCCAGGCACAAGGTCGTCTTGAGCCCAGGGGTTTTCTGTGCAGTTTTGTCTGCTGTGGCCAAGTAAAGGCAAGTCTCTGTGGGTGTCAGTTTTGCCTCTTTTTGAGCATTTATCTGATTTATGTTCCAGCTTATCTCCTTTGCCCTGGCTTGGGGGGTGGGAGGAGGTGGGGTTGAAAGTTGCACCTCTCTGTTGGGCTGCCAAGCTCTTGTGTAAGGCTGTTAGGTGCTGAAGTAGCAAAGCGGTTCCTATGTTGTGCGGTCGTATATCCAAGTAGAGTACATTTTTTTGTTTGTTTGTTTCCTAGGTATTTGGCACCTGGGCACTTAGTTAAACCCTCTGTGGAATGGGCACAAGTCCTTATTGCTCAGCTCCTGGCAGGAAGTGGGCCCTCAGTACATATTTGTAGACTCTGTGTGTGTGTGTGTGTGTGTGTGTGTGTGTGTGTCCTCACTCGTGTGGACGGTGGTGAGGAGCCAAGGGGCTGGAGTGCGCAGTTGTTGCCTGGCTGCCCGCTAGGACTCAGGCTGCCACGTCCCCACTGCCGTGCACTCTTCTCTGGGTGTGCAGTGTGTCTCTGCCACGGAGGCCACACAAAGCGGGTATTTTATGAAAGGGAGAATCAGAGGAAACATTACAGCTGAGACCTTTATAGCCTTTCCATTATTATGGTTTAAATCTTGACAGTCTTTATGCGCAGTGACACAGGGACCAGCAAGACTGTGCGCACTCCCACCTCCTGTCCCCTCTCCACATCCTGTTCTGCGTCCGTGACCGGCGACGGCAAGCGTGCAGGCCGCAGAGCTGCGGCGCACTTCGTCTAGAAACAGCCCCTTTTGACTCAGAAGTTGGAAACTAGATGACTCACCGTTCTATTTGTTTTATTGCAACTGTCATTTCATAAAGTGCCCTGAGAGCTTTAAACTGTAAATGCCAAAGTGAGGTTTTCGTCCTTTTCTATTTTACTTCCTTTTATGTTTCTCTTTGCTCCTTCCCTTTTGTAATTATTTTCACTTTTATTAGTCTTTCTCTTTCCCTTCATGCCTGCGTCCCCTGCACCCCACTTTCGGTGGCTGTCATGGTGTCTGTAGTCGAGGCAGTCCCTGCTGACACCATGGTATGTTCTTCCCAGCTGCACCGCTGTCTGACCGAGCGTGTGCGCCCCCAGCGTCAGCGTGGTGTGCAGGTGGGAGCAGCCGCGCTCCGCAGCATTTAGGGAGTGTCTGCGGGCTTCAGCTCCGGCAGGAAGTGCACATGGGGTCATCAGTGTCTCGCCTGTTGTGCTGCTGTGTTTTGTAAAGTCGTGGGTGTGTCTCAGCCCCCCCCCCCCGACATCTGTCTGCTTCCTTGAGTGGCTGCCCAAGTCACAGTGAAATCAAGAGCACTAGGGTTGTGGGGTGGCCTCCAGGACGCCCAGGAGTACCTATCCCTCATCAGAACGTCGTTTGCCAGCAGAGGGCCTGGGTCCTGTTTTCTTTTTCTCTGCTAAGATGTTTTCTCATGGGACTTCCGGAAGTAAAGGGTGCCTGCTCAGTCTTCTACCTCAGGTGGGGTGTCGGGATCCAACATTTCTAAGACTCGAGCTCCCGAACTTTCAGGATCATTTTTCCTGCCATTTCTGACACTGTGGCACTTGCCTGAGTCTCCTGATTGATGACATGAGCATCACTGGGTGTTAAACACCTGGCCGGGGAAGCGGGTACCCTCTGTGGGCTCACCCACAGGATGGCAGACAGATTGTGGAGTCGTAATGAAGGGGGCGCGTCCCTGATGCTCATCTGCTTTGGAGCATAACAGTCCCAGCATGCACCTCGGGCGTGCCGGTGGGAAGCTGGCACGGTGTCGGGGGTTGTATTCCACATTTGTCAAGTTCGTAATCCCACAGAACTAATTTTAGAAGTAGCTGGTTATAACGAAAAAGAATAGCGACTTTAAATGCATAGCAGCTTCTTTTACACCAGTGCTCCTTGTTTCCTTTTTCTTCTTTTTTAAAGGCCTTTGGGTATTTTTTGGCCTCCAGAGTGAGCCATCCTCTGAATTCTCTTGTAATACAACTTCTTTCCTGTGTATGTCCAAGGAAGGAGAGTGTTTCCATGTTGTGGGTAGGGGGAAACACGGTGCCATCGCAGAGTTTAATAGAGTCTCAGCAGTGAGTTTTAAAATGGGTTCTGTGTATCAGCTGGGTGGCATTCAACGTGGAATGCTGAGTTTTCTCCCACCTGGCTGGACGTCTGATTCAGACACGACCGCTGTCCCTGCTGCTGGAGAACAGAGAACTATAGGCTGTTAACTCAGTACTCTTCCCTCTGGGGCTGGGCGGGAGTGGGGGGGTGCACATCAAGAGACTCTCACTCCCCACCCACAGGAGACAGATGTTCCCTGTGTGCTGGCAGTCTGAACAAGATTCTAGAGTCTCGGGCCACTCTAATTAAACCTCAGAGAGGGTGCCCTCTGGCCTGCTTGTCTCCTGGACATTCACTCCTCGGGACCCGGAGCAGCCTGCCAGGTGTCCCCCGCAGACTCCCTGCCTGTGATGTCTTCTCTCTTCCTGGGCAGGACCTGTTTGAGCATAAGACCGGCTAGTGCCTGCAGCCTGCTCACTCCCTGGCCTCTCTGCTGAGCTATCCAGCAGGGGTGCCAATTCTTCCATTTAGCTGACTATTATATAGCCCTTAAAAGGGAAGGGTTTATTTTAGCTGGCTGCTATATTGATTGCTATAGGGAACGTTTCTATTTTCACTGGCTGCTGTATTGACTGGGAAAGGGAAAGGGGCCGTATTGCCGGGAGCTGTCATACTGACTGTTACAGAAAAGATCTGTATTTAAGCAGTACCAGTGCCCTGGGATCTCCCAGGCAGGATATTAATGCTAATTCATCCGCTCACCCCCTGCTGTGAGTGTTATTTGTTTAAATCTGTAGATTCCCACAGCGCGTTTATATTCTCACTAGAGTGAGCTCTGCTCCCTGTAATTATTTAACATTATATGCTGATATAAATTGTAACAGTTAAAGAATGGTAATGAGTAGCCGAAAAAGAAAATAGAAAAGAAATAAACAGGAAAAAAATTTTTTTAAAGGGAGAAAATAGATGAAAGCACATAAAAACTACACATACTGTGTTCATAAACGTGTGTGTATGTGACACGAGAAATGCTAGAGTCTGGTTCTGAAGCGGCGGTGAACATCTTCCTCTCACCCACTCCACGTGGATCTGTGCAGTGTTGCCTGGTCCATGGAGCGTGCATCTGCGAGTGCAAACGTGCCCACGTCACCTTCCAGAAAGACCACACTGCGTGTGCTCTGCTGAGTAGTCCGCACACCTGTGTGCGGTTCTGTACAGAGTGTGTGTGTTCCGTGTAGTGACAGGAAATCTATCCATTAGCGACTCAGCTTCTTGATGAGTAGTTGATGCCTGATTTTTCTTCGAGCTTCCGTGTTCCTGCCCAGAAGCCTGGGCCTGAGACCCATCTCGAACGCCAGGGGCCGTGCTCAGCTGGGATTGAACCAGTAGGCCATTGGGTGTCACTGTCGCTCTGCTGGCTGTAGTCGAAAGAGGGCTTTTCTGCTGGGAGGCTGGATTTCAAAAGAAAGTTTTTCTGCTCAAGTTCGAGGTGCGAAGTTCGAGGTGCGGACTGTTAGAGATGTTTGTCTGCATTTTGAGATCCCCTTTTAAAGGTAGTTGTGTTGTTTGCTCTTTGCTATGCTGAGCCCTGGAATTTTAATTGTTCTTGGAAATTGTGTCCTGACTTTGAGCTCTGCTTCGGGATCACCTGGAGCACAGCAGACAGAAAGCTCCACCCAGAAAAAGGGGCAGCACAGCAGCGTTCTGGAAACACACTTAACAGGGACAGAGGGTTTGGGGAAGAACTTGAAAGAGGAAGAAAATCTCCTTGCACAGCCTAAACCCGGTGAGCGCCTGCAGCCCCTCTGCCGCCCGCCCCGCCTCCCGCCTCCCCGCCTCCCGGAGGTGGGCTGAGGGCTGAGAGCTGAGCCAGCTGCCCGTCGCGGAGGTGCGGGCCTGCTCCTCCAGCTGGCTGCTCCGGCAGTGTGGAGCCGCGCCAGGCTTCACCACAATTCATACTGTGTCAGTTTAATAAATGCACTACTTAAATTATGAAATTACAAAAGAAAAAAGAGAATGCACTTATTCAGACTCTTAATACATTAAAAATAAGGCATTAAAACTCTGAGTTTTTTTTTTCTTCCAGAATCAATACTGAACAGGAAGGGTTGTAGACATTAACAGTCATGGACATTCAAACTCTTATACATAAATTATCTTAGAAAAATGCACATAAGACTTGAATAATGTAAATACATTAATGCATTTAATAATTTAAACATTAAAGCGCAAGCAGGAATTTGAGGCAGAGGCTGTTCTGAGGTAAGGGATTGGTCCTAGAACGCGTGTGCCCCAGGATCGATGGTGGGTGATTTCCCCTCGAGGCGCCCTGGAAAGAGAGAGCCCGGCCGGCAGCAGCTCCCGTGCCAAGAATCCCTGGACATTCTGGGTCACAGCTGCCTCCCAGCCCCTGTTTTCGTATATCCTGACCTTCGTCCTCAATTCCATGTTCTCTCCAAGCCTATGCTTCTAATTATTTGTTTGTTAGAGAATTAAATGCTTCCACTTCAAAGGAGGATGAACTTTGGGAATGTCTTAGTTGGAAAACCAAACCAAATTAAGAAATCCGTCACCCCGCTCTGGCTGTCAGTGACTGCAGGCCACGGCAGTGGTGGGTCCTTGTATCAGTCAGTTGGGCCCTCAGCCTGGAGCTCTGTGGCTCTGTGGCCAGTGGGTCCAGGGTGCAGTGTGCTGATGGGCTTGGAGATGGGGGTAGCGGGAGAGCAGGATGATGGGCTGTTAGCCTCTGAGTGCTGCGTGCAGAGGTGGCAGGTCACAGGCCAGGAATGGCCTGCTGGGGGGTTAGACTCACTGGTCAGCGATCGCGCCTTGCTTTTATTTGAGCATTTAGCCATTGGATAGACTAATATTACTGTTTTTCCCCTTTCTTTCAAAATTGTATTTATAGCAGCAGAAACTCACTGGAATGTTAAAGCCCCCTTTTTTGGCAGAATATGAATGACTGACTTTAATTTTTTTCCTTCGCCCAAGGACATTTTGTTTCATTGCTTTTTTAGAGAGAGAGGAGGGAAGAGAGAGAAACAGTGATGGGTTGCCTCCCGTATGCACTCACACTGTGGATCACAGACACCTGGACCGGGGATTGTGCGTGCCCAGCCTGGGGAGCGGACCTGTAGCCTAGGCATGTGCCTTGACTGGGAATTGAACCACAACCCTTTGGTTACAGGATGGCGCTCCACCAACTGGACTGAGGTCCGAGTTCCATTTTCGACATGGGCCCCGTAAAGTGCCCTGGGCAGAACTATGAAGCCAGGACAGTGGGCCTCAAGTTCTCATTCATTAACCCCAGTGCTGTTCTCTGGTGGTTCTGCAGCCTTATTTTATAGCCTGCATGACAGCGTGGAGCTGGGAAAACCGCAGGAAATTTGGTCCTGGGGACAGAGTGTGAGAACTTGTTCTCTGCATGTGGAGGATCCGTATTTGTTCGGTCAGCAACGCAAATGTCACGCCCCTGGGTTTGCTGTGGGACTGAGGGACCCTTGAGAAAGGATTGTCAGTGGTAGTAACTGAACAAAAGCCATCCTCATCGTTGCCAGATCCGTTGGGGTCTTTTACTGGGTCTCAGATCTCCTACCCGGAACTGTACGTGGGTCGCCTGGACTTGGCCCAGGCCTGGTCTGTTCTGGCATCTGTGGCTTTGTTCGCAACCATTCCCGGCCTTTGCTGCCACCACAAGCAGCCTGCTCTCCAGCAGACGCGGTCGCAAGCCAGCCCAGAGCCACCTGTAGGTGAGAGTGGCTACAGGCCATCCTGGCATGCGCAGCAGCTACAGATAGTGCTCGGCCGTGTTGCCCGGAGTGGTCAGAAGGAAAACCAGCTCTTTGGAAACTGGTATCGGTTTAGAGAGCAGTCATACCAAGAACGGGCACGGACCACCTGGGAGTGGACCTCGGGGTTGGTTGATCGTCTGTGGGACGTGCTCACATTTTTCAGCAGACCAGAGAACAAGGTCTTCATGTCATGACCCTGTTCCACTCGCTTTTCTTTAAAGATGCAGGGCCTTTCTTACCAATTTTATTTCAGCACTGGGATGAGTGTTAGTCCCAAGTCCGTTGTGCTCATTTCTTCTCCAGAGTTTTCCAAGCCCCAGCCGCTCCCTCTGTGGCTTGTCTGGCCTGAAGCAGTGGCGTGTCTCTCCTGCCCTCACTTCCTGCTTCATCCCAGCAGTGGGGGAACAGTGAAACAGGGGAGCCCTCGAACCGGGGAGAGTCAGATTCTCTGGGTTTTGCTGGTCACACCCAGGACAGCTTCCTTCTCTTCCCATCAATTCTGAGACATGTCTTATGGCCTGACTGGGTAACAGGCTTGTTCCTGACGGGGACGCGAGTGGAGGTGGGCGTGGGGTGCTGGGTGGCCACACGTCCAGTGGAGGGCGGAGTGAGCAGAGAGCGCCGATCAGGGGTCAGTTCACCCCTGTGGTCTCTCCCTGCGCAGATTCCCTTTGAAGACAGAGGAGTCAGGTTCATTAATTAAAGGAGCCTGGCTCAAGCGCCCTGTAATTATAGGTGCTAGAAATCTGAATTTTAAGAGGTCTGTGCAGCTGCATTTTGAAAAATGTAGGGAGGCACCAAGAAGTACAGGCTGTGGGCAAGAATGTGGCTGAACCGGATTTGGGAGGTTTAGGTTTTGGCAGAATTCCTCTTCAAATTCATATTTATTCTTTCTGTTTTTCTTTTTTTTCATGGGGAAGCTGAAGCTTTGAATTAATTTGTTCTGTTGTTATTGGAGGTCACCGCCCGTGGCAGGGAGACGGGTGGTGTTGGTTCGAGGGCGGGAAGGAGCAGCTGGGAAGCAGATGCTCTGTTCTGAAGGAAGCCAGGGTGGCTCTGGGCCCTCGGGATGCAGTTTTGAAAAAAAAAATTAATGTATTTTTTGAAACAGGAAGCAGAAAGTAAATTTGGACGTCACGTAGGAAGATTGGTCCCGGGCGTGCGCGGATCTTGCGCCCTCCTCTCCTCCCCAGAAGTGTCTCCGCCTCGTGACTCACCATGTGGCGTGAACCCGGAGTGCAAACTGGGCCTTCCAGGCTCTCCCGAGAAGTCCTGACCTGTCCCTTTTCTCTCTCATTTCTTCAGTTATTTGTAGGTTGACCTTTCGCTTTGGGTGCCTTCTCTCTCTCTCCTTTTAAAAATTTTTGTTTGATTTATAAGATTTCTTTTTACTCCTTGTCAAAAATGTTTAACTCGGTCTGTGACTCCCTCCATCTCTGTTAATTAATCGTGGATGGGGGGAGTTAAGATGGGGGGAATGGGGGCCCTTCCCTGCATCCCCCAGGAAGGAAAGAAGAGGTTAGTGGTGAGTGGGGTCACCAAGGCTGGTGTGACCCAACACACGGCTGAACAGGCCGAGTGCAAACCAGAGGCCGCCGTGAACCTCCTTCTTCCTCGTTGGCTTTGTCTTGTCCGAGCGTCACAAGCTTTATCCCGTTGCACAGCCTGGACCTCCTGCCCCTCCCTTGGGGATTGCAAGGGGCTGAGAAAAAATTGTATGTAAATAGAAGTAAGTCTGTATTTTAGGATAGCTCTCAGTGCTCTTTCCTTACGTTCTTGCGTTGTGCGTGTGTATTGGGAACTTACCATAAGCTGGAGGAAGACTGTCACTGCGTGCATTTACAATATGCAGATTGCAGTTCCAATTAGATTGAAACCTCTATTTAGCAGAGTGGTTTTGTGAAATAAATAACTTTTGAAGAAGGCCTACTGTATGTAATAAATACACACTTTCCCTTCAGCGGCTGGCCCGGAGCGTCCTGCCTTCCAGACACTTGCCCTGAAGTGCTGATTCAGAAGCAGGCGGCACCTCTGGGCTCTTCACAGAAGCAGCGCTTCTCCTTCGCTCTCCTGGTGCAGGGACTTCATCCTTGATTTACAGGGCTCGGCTTGTTAGCGCCATGGAGGGGAGGCGGTGTGAAGGTTACGATGTCCGTCCTGTCCTCTCAGCGTGAGGCTGCGTGTGTGTGTGTGTGTGTGTGTGTGTGTGTGTTTCTCCCTGTGTGCTGCTGGTCTTGGTGGGGTCCAAGTGCCCCCCCATCTGAATGAGTCAGTCAGTCGCTCGAATCTCTTTTTCCACCCTCTCTGTACTAGTGTCCTCCAAAAGGGTGGGTGGGTTTGAGAGCTGAGCTCGGGACACCCCTTTCCTGTAGCCCTCCTGCTCAGCCCAGCCGAGACAAACCGACAGATAATTAACAGATCAGGTCCTCCTGTGGGGGGAGGCCCAGAGTCCCGAGTCCCCAATGCTGGAAGCCACTCTTGCTTATGCCTTCAGCAGCTCTGCACGGGGGTGGAGGTGTTCTGAGTGGTCCTAGCAGAAGGCAGAGTGCTTTGGGAAAAGGGAGTGGAATGCTCTTTGGAGGAGAGTGCTGAAAAGGGAGAGGGGGGCCTAAGGTGCCCAGCTTGAAAGCGCCTGGTGAAAATACTTGGGCTTCCAGGGTTGCTGTCCTGAACACCCTGCCCATCTCGGCGACCGGTGATCTGAGTTATAACAGGATGCCTGATTACAAAGAACATTTTGAAGGCCACTTAGTCTCAGTTCGGGCTGTGCATTAGGCTAATCCTCTGCTGTAACAGAGGACTGGAATTGCACAATTGGAAGTACAGGGTCTGTTCTATTCCAGCCTTGGCATTAAATATTTCTATACTGGTGCCGCCCTGTGTGGCTTGTGCTCAGCTGCCCACCTTCTCTTTCCCCAGTGGAAAGAGAAGCTCATTGTGAGAGCGTTCTCCTCTACTGACCAGTGACTTTTAAAAGGTACTTTTGTTCTTCTCTCATGTGGTCACTCTTCTCATCTTCATGATTTGAAATATTAACGTGCAGATAAATATAGCAACACGCAGGGGCTACACAGAGGCTCGGGTCCTTGGGCCTGGCATGTTGGAGCAGAAATACCTAATTGCATCAAAACCACTCTAAGTTCATGTATGTGGAGCCCATCAAGCTGAAAGCATCCAGACAGCATCTGCTGTTATCAAATCACTCGTGAATCCAGCTAATTAAAATAGAGCTTCATTTTTCTGAACCATTGTTTGGCAGGAATTCGAAACGGGCCTAACCCAATTTCTGCGTGTTTATGAGTCTTTATTACATCAGAGGTACTTTTCTGTAAATGTACAGGGCAGCGCTAAATGAATTGATCCACGCAGTAGCACTGGAGACGCACTGCGGACTTGCTAATGATTCCTCTTCCAGCTTTCTGGTTTCCAGACACATTCTTGAAAGCTTTATGTTCTCCTTTTCCATTCTCTACTCTTTGTCCTGCTCTTTTTCTTCTCTAACCTTTGCCCTGTTATCTTTGGAAACAGGATGCACGTTTTATTTGTTTCCTCCCTCATGAAGACTTCTTTCCCTTTTTTTTTTGTTTTTCTTTTTTCTTCTCTTGCTGTTTCTATTTTTGCTCTTCTTCTAAGGATAGGCTTTGCCTTTCCCTTTATTGCTGTTTTCTGTTCCCTTCTGTCCCCATAGTTCTCTCTCTCCTTAACTCTCCTCCCTTTTACATTTTCTTCAGTGCTGTTCCTCTGACTTCCTCCTTCCCTCTCTCTTTTCCCCGTCTTCCCATTTTCCTATAACATGTTCTTACACCTGTGTCTCCTCGTGTAAATGCAGACTAGGGCAGCCAGTGGGTGCCCAGGCGGTGCAGGGATCTGGCTGTTGGAAAGTGACATCAGCCTGCTTGCTCCTCTGAATTTGCTTGCGTGCTTGATTTTAGGTGTTTAAGAGATTTTTCAAACCACATCTACTCCACTTTATAGCCTAATAACCCTACTTTGAAGATCAAAAGTGTTACATAAATGCTAACTAATTACTCCTTGTAGCAGTTTGGCGAGTCTCTGGGCAGTAGTAGTTCCATTTCACAGATGAGGGAGCAGCAACAGGACAGGGGGGTAACTCACCCTGGAAGCCACTGGAGAAGTGGGCGGCTGAGTGAGAATACGGACAGGTCATCTTTGGCTTAGAATCTTTGACCACCACCTCCTGGCAGTTTACTTCCCTCCCTGTAGGAATTGTGCATCTTTAAGATGATGTTCATATACTTCTCTTCATGTACTTTTAGCCTTCTGGACTGCCATTTGTAGTCTTCAGATGTTAAATGAATTTCTAGGTAATTCCTGGGAAAGAAGGATGCCAAACCACTTATGGGCTGGTGAACCCTTGTCCATTACAGTCTCAGAGCAGAGCGCTCACTCTGATTCCAGCAGCTTCCAGTAAGTGGGCCCACGTCACACGCGCTGGCCCCCGTGATCACAGCACTGTAGGAAGTGCTGCCATGTTTGATTGAATTGAGCCATTCTGCAGTGACGTGTGTATGAAGTCGTCTCTTGCATTACTGTGGCCTTTATTACTGCTAATGCATCCTGACATTACAGGTGTAGCCTTGGCTCTCCCAGAAAGGGCAAAGCTGCTCTTACCAGGCTTAAGAGCAGGATTCGTGAAGCTGTTCTGCAGTGGTGCTGGTGTTCGCATTTAGTTAATAAGCAGAGTAAGGGAAATGCTTTTATAGAAAAGACAGCCCAGTGACAGGAGCCTGTAGCAGTTCTTCACCCAGCATTGTTTCAGAAAGTGGATCAGGTAGTCCTGTTGTTTTACAGAGAACTAGGGCTGTGGGTAGAAGGTTCAGGAGAGCAGATTTCAGCTTAGTTTAAAGAAGGACTCCTGAAGGTGAACTGACAGTCTCTAGGATGTTTCTCTGTTCATCATCAGAGTTCAGCTGGAGGCTCACTGATCCTTTGTCAAGGTTATTGAAGAGAGGGGTCCTAGATCATCTAGGGACCCGAGGGCCTACAATCTCTTTGGCTTCTTTCCTTGTCTTAGATTGTAATGCAAAAGCAGCATCTTTGCTTGTTCTTCTTGACTTTGTTAAGTGCCAGGTATACTGTGCCGACCCAGTGAATGCTTAGTAACTATTCATTATTTAATTGCTGGCTTCCTGCTTTTTAATCTAACTTGGATAAAAAGTATTCTTGTTTGGTTTAGGAAAACCACCATCTCTGGCCCCTTTGTGGAAGGAGTCATTCTGGATAGCCACATTTTCTAGATGGCCATTGAGATCCATATGAAAAAAAGGCAAAATACTTTAAAACTGTTGGCTGGGGATTATGTGGAAATGGTTTATATACTTTCTTGCCTCATTAGGCAGACTATCTAGAATATAGTTTAGTCCTGATGACTCAGTGTTGTTCTGTTATATCTAAATGTTTGTGTTGTGTTGTAAGCGTAGCTCTGTTTTCAAAACCTGTCGTCTCCTCCTCCCACACTCCAAACGACTCCACCTATGCTGAATGACCCCACATGAGTGAATTTTTGAGGTTTTGTTTGCTTTTCATAAACGTTTCTTTTGACATTTGTTGCTTGGCTCATTTTTTCCCCTCTGTGGTGTTTGTTCTGCAAGTGTCTCTTTAGAAGCTGGCTTGTTTCTCCTTTTTCATTTGCAGTTTCTGGTCTTCTGTGATTGGGATACCAGCTACCTAAACTTGTATTCAAAATAAATAGGAAGTAGTGTGAGTAGAGCTTTGCTGTGTGTGTAAAGTGTGGAATTCGTAACACCCTCTCCGGCAGCAGTGATTTCTTCTCCCATTCTCGCTCCCTCCTCCTCTGTGGTGGTTTTCTCCTTTTTTAATTGGATGAGATGAGAGGGCTCCAGGGCAGCTGGGTCTTGTTCTTGACCTAAGTCCGTATCCCTGGCCCAGGAATCCCAGGCTCCCTCATGGACTTAACTTAGAAGTTATAAAGTGACACGGCTGGATGGAGCATCCAGGAGGTCATCTGCTTAAGCTTTTATTTTGCAGAAGGGAACTGAGGCCCAGCAGGGATCTGAGAGGCTGGGGTTCAGGACCCGTTAGTGGCAGGGTGGGACTGGGTGTGTGGGTTTCCTGAGACCCAGCCGCTGTCTTTCTGCCTGGCCACTCTGCTGAGTTTCCTTCCCTGGCAGCTTTGAGCAAAACCTGTGTGAATGAGGAAATAAAGGGTTTGTTTAGGTAAAGTCGTGTAGAAAACTCTGCTGGCTATGAGCAGGTTCAGAACTAAAGCAGGTAAACCAGAAAGCCTGTTTGTTGCAGTGTTCAGCTCTGTCTGCACTTAAGGACGATATCACTATTGTAGGAGAAGCTTTAATCCTTTCATTCAAATTGACAAGAAATGCTGTTTCCTTTTAGTTAAAAAAAAAAAAAGTCGAAGAGTGCATTTGATTTGAGGAACCAAAAGTCTAGAAAATGTATCCGGGAGTCCTCGTCAATTTGGGGCATAATGAAATATAAAAAATACTCAATAAAAGCTCCTTTATTACTTTAACTGTTTAAATGTGGAGTTTTTAGCCATCAGGTTAATGTTTTGGTATCATTTTTTTATTTGATTGTGAGCACTTTTCCAGGTAGCTCTGCCACTCGAGCGCTAATCAGATTCCCCTAGATGAATGGTGCAAGCTGCAGCCTGACATCACCGCAGTTTTGCTTCGACATTATTTTATTTGGTTTTCCTGTAAAAGTTAATAACTCTGTGTCCATGTGTTTAAACAGGCAAGAAGAGGGGGAGAAAGGACAAGGAGCAGAAAACAATGAGTGATGTCTCGGGAAGCTTTTGCCAGGTTGAGGAAGCGTGGGGGTTTTTGTCATTTCCAAGTAGCTTACCCCATGAGGCGGGTGTGGAGAATCAGGGTTGCAGAGCAAATGGTAATTCATAATCCTTCGGGTAACAAACACTGAACTTCTCTGTATCCCAGACAGAGCTGGAAGGAATTAGTTGAGAGGAAGGCATTGGTTTAAGAGGAGGAGGAGGAGGAGGAGGAGGAGGAGGAGGAGGCAGGTGCTCCATAGAACTGATTTGCTTAGTGGTGAGAATTGTTAAAATTTTGCGTTAACTGTTAAGTAAATGACATGCTCGTGCTAGATTACCATGATTGGTAAGAACAGCAGATGTGGGGCATGAAGACTCTCCCTTTTAACTTCCGGTTTGAGGTAGTGGACCTGTCCTGAGAGCCTCGTGGTCAAGATGGCTCTGGTGCCTTGTAGGTGTTTGTTGAATCATTTCTTTTTAAAAGTGCGTTGCTCATTGGTAGCTGTTTTTGTGAATAGGGATGCTTATGATGTTTAGTGAAAGGTTACCGAATGGTCCAAAGCCATGATGATTACCATTTGATTCTTCTTGCGTGCAGTGGATTTCCTTGTTGAGCTAAAAAATTTCTAAAGTGGGGTTTACTAGAGAAGGCAGCTAGAGCGATAGCTCTTGATTAGGTCTCTCTTCCGAATCGCACCTTGGTGTCGGAGGTACAGATCTGACAGTGGGTGTGAGGGTCAGTGCCACGGTCGTCAGAGAGCCACGGCTCTCGCATCGCCTGTGTCAGGCAGAGCCCCATCCGCCGCACTCCCCGTGTGGCTAAGTTACTTCTGAAGTCACGTGCAGCGGGGCGGCCTTTGTTAGTTAAGGCTTTCTCAGATCGTAGTACCTGGCACCAACCTGTTTCATGTGGCCGTGGGGTGCACCTGACGCCAGGAAGCCCAGTTACTGCCAGAGGTGGTTCCCTGACTTTCCAGCCTGGGGAGATGAGCTCTTCTGTCCTCTCCTGGGGACTCGTGTGCTCAGCGAGGAGGGGACCTTTCCTGCCAGAGGAGCTGATTTCATCCGAGCGTTTGAATAGGAAGAGTTTGTAATCCCTGTCATCTTACTGTAAATTCGAAAATTTTTGAGCCTGCCAGCTTGCTGTATTGTGAATCATACTTTTGGAACTCATGCTGCTAGTTTTTTTCTTAAGCCAGGGAAGAATCTAAAATAGTAGCAGGAGCTAGGATTTGGGGGTCTTCTGTTCGTAGCAGATATCAATTGTTTACTTTTTTTTCTTTACAGTGAGTCTAAAAGTGATTTCAAAGCTACCCACATTTGCCATTTTATTTTTAAAGTTTTTGTGTGCAGCCCTGGCTGGCGTAGCTCGGTGGATTGAGTGCGGGCTTTCAACCAAAGGGTCACCAGTTCTATTCCCAGTCAGGGCACGTGCCTGGGTTGTGGGCTAGGTCCCCAGTGGGGGCCACATGAGAGGCAACCACACACTGATGTTTCTCTCCCTCTCTTTCTCCCTCCCTTCTCTAAAAATAAATAAATAAAATCTTAAAAGAAATTTGTATGTACGATATTTTAAATAATGTACTATCCAGGGCCAAGGCAGTGTCAGGTTAACGGCAAAGGAGTCCAGGTGGGGCTGGCTGAAAATTTCTCTTTTTAATGGGGAGGGAGGAATAGAAATTAGTCCAGTACATTAAGTAGGGGGAACTACATGAGGGAGGGAAGATCGAGTATAGAAGCAAAAAGTAAGCAGAATGTGACCCTATGGAAAGAGCTAGGCCTTGCTTCCATATTTGTCTTTGGCACAGTACAAAGGAAGGGCTCACAGTACCCTTATTTCTATTTTTAAAAAACCTGTCTCTTCTTTTACACCACTACCCATCATCTGCTTGGTCGGTCGTGGTGCACAGGTAGAGTGGCGTCGGAGTGGTTGGCTGCACTCCCGTGTCAGATGGCTTTGCTGACTCGGACAGGGCTCACGTGGCGTTCCTTCCGTCATCAGTCTTGCGGTCCCCACTCATTTCCTAAGCTACTTAAGTGCAAACCCCCCTTCACTGAGGTTGTGTCATACGGCCGTAACACAGGGTCGGTCCCTAAAGGAAAATAATTGTATGCTCCCTTTATCCATCCTGCCCCCACCCCACCTCTGGCAGCTACTGTTCTGTTCCCTGTGTCTACGAGCTTGTTTTTTGTTTCTGTTGTTTGTTTGTTTCATAGTCAACATATTCGAGATCCTACAGTATTTGTCTTTATCCAACTTATTTCACTTAGCATATGCCCTTGAGAGCCATCCATGATGTAGCAAATAGGAAGATTTCATTCTTTTTTGTGGCTGAGGATGATTCCACTGTGTACATGCCACGGTTTCTTTCTCTGTCCGTCCATCAAAGAGCGCGTGGGTGGTTTTCGTATCTTGGCCACTGTAAATAATGGCACTTTTGTCGTTTTAAATTCTTTTATTGCTGTCTTTTGGATTTATACTATTTCCAGACCATGACTACTACTTATTTTTTGGAATAAAATCTATTTTTAATCTACTTTTTGGTCCTCCATTTTTTTGGTAGGTTGTCGGGTAGGAGCACCATTTATTGACTGCTCCAAGGTTTTAGTTCTGTATGTGGGGTGATGGCAGACGGAGTTTCTTGGCCCAGGATTTATCTTCCCCGGACTCTGGAGCCATCTCATCACCCTAAGAGCAGAAGGCGCCGTGCCGCTGTGAAGGGCCCCTGCCCTGCCCTGCCCTGCCCTGCCCGGTGGTCATCTGGTCAGTGTCTGGCCCCTAGTGATGGTCTCATGCTTGGAGGTTCACTATCTGTGACGTAGCCTTTCTTCATCCCCTTCCTGGTCACCTCCCCTCTGTTGTCACCCCCCCCCCCCAATAGTGCATGCTAGAGTTGACAGCCCCATCTTCAAAAGAAAGGGGAACTGAAGCAGCGTTTCATCTTCCGAGCATCTGAAGGATCTGGAGGGTAACAAAAGTAACCTTCAGAAACCTCCTGTGGTGGAGAGAAAGGGACTCGGAAGTAGGGGCCGAGGTATCGTTTGGACAGTCCTGGGGACTGTGTGCTACAGAATTGGAGCCACCGTCACTGAGTGAGCTCACGGTTCTCCCAGGGAGCCTCTTGGACACTGAGTCATCACATTCCTCGGGAGTGATTCACCCTAACAGCTCGACACCTTCGTTAATTTTACACGACGAAGCCTGGGTGTTCTCTGCTGCTTCTTTAACAGTGCAGGGGGATTAGAGGGACAGAGAGAATATAAAACCAGGGGCAACTGGAAGGAGAAGTCAAGGAGCTGTTGAAAGACATTGTGTTAAGAAATTAAACTCCTCGCCTTTCCTTGGTATCTCCTGGGGCTGAGCACCCAGCTCTTGCCACACAGCGCTGGCACATAAATGCTTTGTTACCGCTCCTGGCACGCAGGCCGAACTGCCGACTCGCAGCCAGCTTGTTTACCTTCTCTGCTGAGGTCACTGCCACCGTGATCCATGTATAATGGCATTTTCCTCCTCTTTTCAGAATGGAGGCTTTTACAGTTTCTTATCTAAACAGGACTTCAAACAATTTGCTGTCAGTTGGATTTCAAAGCCAGGGAGAGGCAAATGTCATCCCTTTTTTCTCCCCTCTTTGGGTTACCGCTTTGTTGGTTGCATCAAGAATTAGAGGGGCTGCTATCCAAATTCAGGTGGGGGTGCATGGGGACAGGGCATTGAAATTTGCTTTACTCTCTCTGTGAAGGGGAAAATGCTTTTCCTTCTCAACCTTTCCTAAAAAGGAGCTTTGATCTTCTCAACCCAGAAGCAAGGGTTTTCATTTCCTCTGCGGGGCCAGTGTGAGCCCTGCAGCCCTCCTGGGGCTTGGTGCCCAGCAGAGCGCTGCCTTCCGGGCGCAGGCGCACCGGCCAGCTCCCCTGGGGCGCAGGATGGCACCCAGCGTCTTCTCCGGAGTCACCCTTACGTCCCTAACATCACGTCACTTGATGTTAGTACATGCTGGTTTAAATGCTTTTTATTCCCACATACACTTCTGGAAAAGCTAGTTTAATAACCAAACAATGAAATTCTGTCTGACAAGCAGTTCATGCAATATTTTTAACTGGGGCCAAGAAAAATTTAAATGCAGAGACATTTCACTTGGAAAGGCAGTTTTTATACATGCAATGTTGCCATTTTCATAAATGCTTTTACGACACATACCAATGTGTTTTAAGAGAGACTAGGGTCAATAATGTGCGCTTTGGGATACCCTAAATACAGATTTACACAATAGACCTTAAAAATACTGTGTTGTTTTGTCAACTCCTGTGCACTTGTACCAAAGATATATTATTTCTTTAATTCAAAAAACAAAAGGACAGAGGAAAGTAAAACAAAGGAAATTAGGGCCCACAGCTTAATTAGTGTAGGGTTGCAACCCAGACCAACAATGGGAAGGACACAATGACAAAAACCAGGAAATTCCAAGTTGAAAGAGAGCCTCTTTCCTTTAACTCCCTGAGTGCTGGGGCTCTGGCTGGCAGGCGCCTGGTCCGGTGCGGGAGGCTGCCCCAAGTACAAGTCACCGGCTTTATTTTTGAACTTCCTAGCTTTTGTTGACTTCCATTCTTTTTTCCGCGCCTCGATGCAAATAAAACGTATCTTCCTGTGTGTGGATCGTAGATAACCAGGCTAAAAGTACCTCTTGATTTTGCGACCCTCAGAGAAGGAGAAAGAGCAAAAAAAAAAAAAAAAATTTCTGTCACTGTCATCTGTTCGTTTTTAATGAGCCATTTTAAAAAATTGAAAATAAAAGAGGAAAATGAATAGGTGTTGAACCAGCCCGTGATATGTAAATGCCAACTAGTAATTACCTAAAACCTCAATTTTTATTCTGTTTCATCTTGCAAAACATTTCATTTTCCCTGAGTGAAAACACTTCATTTGGGGTGTGTGACTTAGCGGAGCGGCCACCCCGGGTGCACGGCCGAGGCTTCCGGCTAGGGGGCACTTTGGCTCCGCACTGGGGCTGCGGGCTCACACGCGTCCACCTCAAGGTTATTCCCCTCTTGCCATTCCAGTGGTTTTGCTCTGAGCGGTCGGTGGCGCCCCTCCCCCACTCCCGCTCATCTGGTTTCGGGGAGCCTCGTTCCTCCTTGTCCTTGCGGAGGAGCGTATTGAATTTTGGCTGACCGAGGCTGCTTCTGCATATTAACTTTCCCCTCTCACCTGCCTGCTAGACCCTCGGCTTCACCGAGTCGCGTTTCACACCCTGAGAGCAGCTTTCTGCTGGTCTCCCTTCCTCCCTCTGATGTGGTTGTCGAACACCATGGTCTCTATTTTCTGTTTACTGCCTCTTCTTTTTCTTCTTTCTTTTCATTTTGGTGGGTCGGGGCAGCGGTCCTCAAGGGAAGCTTACACCCACTTGCTCCACTGCCGCACTTACAGTGGTGATTCCCACATTTCCTTTGCACTGCCATACATTGTCTTTCACTCCGGTTTGGGGGCTGACACCTTTTGGATGTGTTTGTGGAGCATCTTGGGATGTGGCTGTGGGTGGCCCTGCGTCCCCGTGGCTACTCTCCTCAGCGCAAACCAGCAAGAGAGCCTGGGGTCGGGAGCCGCAGGGCAGGGAGGACTGATACAGAAAACCAGAGTTATGTTGTCCTAGGACCCTGGCGCCGAGAGCGCTTTGCCGGCGGAATCTCGGGGAACACGGCCTCTTTAGTGAGATCTATGGCTTCATAATTAGCCCGCTGCCTTTTCGCCGTGAGTGCTGGCATCAGCGTTCTGCGGTGTGTTTCTCTGATTAACAGCTGCTTTGCAACTATTTCCTTGTGCCACCGATGACCATATTTGTCAAGGAACTCCTGACAGAGTACTGATTTCTTACTAAAGTGCAGCTTTTCCCTTTGAAGAGGTTCTCATTCTCTGCAATGCCCAGCTTGTAAAAAGTCAGTCCTTGTTAAAACTCGCGTGGCCTTGGTTTACAGCTTGTTAGCAGGGTTCTGGGCACCTCTCTCCCTCCGAGTGTGAGTGGAGGACTTCTCACGAGCGATTTAACATCCTGAGTGGCAGGGGTGTGGTGGGGCCGTAGTGGTGGTGGGGTTTCACCTGCACCCTGGTCCTTTTCTTTTGCCCTCTAGTTGTGATCTAGTTGTGATCTGTCTGGGTCAGAAGGGACTGGCTTTGGTTTTTCGTGTCATTAATTTTTGAATACTTTTAATATTTAAAAATGGCTAATGAATGCTCACATTTTAGGAGATAGATGTGTATGTAGCACGCAGCAGTGCTGGAGTTGGTGACATTCCAAGTAAGTGTCACTGGAGACAATGCATCAGGTTTACATGTCAGGTGCAAAGTGCGAAGGCTCCCTCAAACCCCAGGTTCGTTATTAGGCGAGCTCTGCTCTCTCGTCCCCCTTGTGCGGGAAATAAAGTGTGTGCTCTGGAGATGACAGGGAGCAGGTCTCTGTAGGAGAGCGGAGAACACTCAGGAAGCAGCTCTCCCGTGAGGACCGGCAGGAACCTGGATTCTTCTCACTGGGGATTACTTACCCCGCACAGTGCATTTAACAGCACATACTTCATCGTAGCTAGCCCCTGAGTATACTGTATTCCATTGATTTATACAGTTACAAACCCTGGTCTCTCAAACACAAATCTCTCTCAGTTGGCCAATCATCTTGGAGGCAAAGGTGTTTTCAACCTGAAGCCCCTTGTTTTCCCCCGGGTTGCTGACAGTCACTCCTGCAGAGACACTGCAAAGGCAAGAATGGACTCCCCTTTGTACTCCATTTCTCCTCTAGCTTTAAGTGATAAACAGTGAAAATCACCAGATTTCTATAAAATCATGGAGTTGATGGTAGCAGGGTTGTCTCACTTTGCTTTTTGGGAGAGGGAGGCAGAAGATAGGGTCACAGCAGTTGGGCGGTGAGAAACTTTGCTTCTGTTTTCCTCAGAGTTTGTCGTTCCTGTTTTTGTGCAGCGGCCCCTGCTAACTGGAGATGCGCTTACTGCGAGAAGGGGAGCCAGCGCCTTGGTGTCGTGGTCGCAGCGGCAAGTGGCTGCAACTGCACACCAGGTGCTCTGTGCCACGGTTTTCCCTGGCCTGGTGCACCCCCGAAACCTGTGTGATGAAGTTCTGGTTTCCGTTTTACATTGTTGACATGGAGGTGGAAGAGTTGGTCTGAATTCATGTAATTTTGTTGGGCGCAAATACAACTCATGAATGGTCACATTCATCTCCTAATTAGAAAATCAAATGATGATACAAGACAGGCTGCAAGCACCCCATCATTTCCTCCAGCAAAAGCGTGCTGTGTGTGCTGGCCCTCTGCAGAGGACAAAGCCAGCAGAATTGCTTCATGAAGTTCGTGAAAAGGGGCCAACAACAGGGCAATGCAAGATGCAGACCAACTGCGCTGTCAGTGTTTACTGTGCTGAAATCTTTGCATTGAGGGTAAAGGTTTGGGGGGAATTTGTGTATGTGTGTGGGGCTTATGAAAGTCTAGATTGGACAGGCCCTTGTCCCCTTACTGCAGTGCCAGTCCCTTGGGCGGACGGAGGAGAGTAGAAAGTAGCCGAAGAAATTAGTGGCAGGAGGAGAGAGGTTTTCATATGTTCACACTTACATGTAGCTGCTTAGCTGGGTCTCCTTCTTATTCAACACATTATGTTGAGGCTCTTAGTTTGGATGCTTTATATTTTTGCATCTGGTGTAGTGATATCGATGCTGTTAAATATGTGATTTGCCTGTCGCCTGCATTTTCAGACAAAGATCAAGAGGAACATAAACAAGCCCCAAATATACTTTATGTAGGTGTTTGGCAGTATTATTTTATATGGCTTGAAATTAGTGAATGGAAACTTTAAAAGAAATTGTTCATATTTTTGCAAGTTTGAAGTGTGCCGGGACTTTGTCAAATTCCCGTTAAAATAAATACATCAATTTCATCTCCCTTCCAAATTCATTTATCTTGCTTTTTTAAAAGGTGTTTTCTACTTTACCTGATGTTTAAATTGGATTCGCTCGTTTATGCTGTTCTTTGCTATATCCCTACGTTTTTCTTAAATGAATTACTAATGACAGAGCACTCCATCATCCCCGCTCTACAGCCACTTTAAGGAAAGCCTGGTGATCTAAACCTTTTAACCTATTAAAGATGATTTTTCCCAATTGAATCAGACCCACCACAGGTGTAATAACTAATCATTTAAACTACACCTGCTATTATGTATTTTTAAGCCATTATGCGTGTTGGATAGATGATAATTCATGTTTATTGCATTGTCCGATGGATCCGTTTTGCCTACACTAGGCTGATTAATGTATTTAAAGAAATAAGAGATGCAATTTTTAAAAAAAAATTGATGGAATGCGCCAAGCACTGCATTGAGTGCACCATTAAACCCATCAGAACTTTGCTCTCTGACCAGAAATGCATATACCAAGGACTGTATTAAAAAAGCGAGGTGAAACCCATGCGTTTCAGTGGTGGGGTCCTGTTTTCTTTCTCTGTCATGGGAAATTTGGGAAGGATGAGGGAAAGGTGTGCGCTTGTGGGTAAATGAGCCAAGCTGTGCTCTCAGCATCTCCTGCCCGGACCGTGCTCGCCCCGTTTCCACCGACACCGGCGCCCCTGCCCCTGTGTGCGGGGACTGCCGCAGGATGCGGACGCTCCAGTTGTCTTGTGTGTCGAGGTGTATTTTTTTTTCTCCAGGTGAAGAACAATTATCCCCGAGCCCTCTGAGCTGTGCACATTGGCATTGACCCTGTGGGCCGGTGACCGTGTGACTGACTGTCCGTTCTCTGCGCAGGGCAGGGGCCTCTCTCCCTTTCGTTCCCTCCTTCCTCCTCGGCCGCCCAGCCTGCCCTTCTCCCCTCCTCTGTTCTTTTGCCTCGCCTTCTGCCCCAGCTTCTCTGCCTCCTCCTCTTGTCCACTTGCCGCCGCCTCCTTCTCCCCTTCTTTCCCTCCTTCTGCCCTTTCCTTTGGCTTTTTCCTCTCCTTTCCTTCCCCTCTCCTATCTCTGTATTAAAATGTACCCACTCGGGGGATGTTTGCCTGATTTTTCTTGATTTTGTTGCAACCCGAGGTGATGTGGCTGAGGGCCCAGGCTGGGGGTGGGTATTTAGTTTTGGGGTTCCAGGCTCTCGAGCACCCATCTTTTCTAGCCCAGAACCGGTTGGTGGTCACTGCAGTTCCCGGTGGGAGCTGCTATGTCTGCAGATTCTAGCCGGTCTCAGGGGTACCAGCTTTCCTGTCACCTACGGGCCCGAATCTTAACAGCTGGGGTCCCTGAGCTCGCCCCGAGGGGGACCGTGTTAGGCACCCTTCCCACAGAAGGGCCGCGAGGAGAACACGTAAGGCATTGCCCTGGCTTTTCCTTTTCCTTTTTGATTTATCCTCACAGCTTTTACTATCAGAGAAGTCTGATCTCAAGATTAAATTCATATAAAAGACAAAGAAAATATTTTAAACTTGTATTTCACTTGTAGTCACAGTGCTTTCTGTTTGAATCTCTATATAACTGCTGCCCTTAGTGTGAAGGGTCTTAGAGAACTTCCTTATGTTTAGCTCCTTAGAAAATTTTTTCTTTCACCAGCTTGTGAGTGGACTGCAGGGCCTGTTGAGTTCCCTTGTAACACGAGACTGTATTATTCTTTTGGTCGTGATGAGATGAGCGGTGGCAGTCATGGAAAACGGCCCCTTTCCTACCTGGGGCAGGCTCCCCTGGTGCTGGTGTCTGGGGTGGAGAGCAGGCAGGCAGCGTGCAAACGCGCTCGGCGTGTGGTGAGCGACGAGAAGGTGACACCTTCAACTCTTCTCCTTTCGTCCTCTCCCAGGCTCATTCACAGATGCAAAGATTTCCTTAACTGTCGTGCCAGGGCAGGTAGATGACCTGTCAGCCAGTCGGCGTTTAGCCACGAGACCCCAAACTTTGTCCAGTGCCGCTGTGCGAGAGGGACCAGCGTGACCGGCAGCCCCGTGGTGGGTGCTCTGCGCTGGGCCAGGCTCTGCGGGGGCGGCACGGTCTCTTCCCTTCGGGACTGTGCAGTGTGCTTGGGGAGGCCGCCGGAACGTTAGAAGGCAGTGTGATGATGTCTTCGGTCACACGGGACACACTACAGGCATCGAGGAAGCTGAGAGAACAGGCAGATCAGAGATGGCTTGATTTAGGGAGGGCTTTGAGGAGTTAGAACAGGCTGTAAAAGGGCGGTGCTGGGGGATGTGTGTGCGTGAAATGTTTAGACAGGTAGAGGCAAGACAGGGAGGCAGCCTTCTAGAAAAAGGGCATAGCATGGACACGTGTGTTGTGCCATGGAAGAGCATGGCCAGGAGAGGGCTGCCTGCCTAGGAGTGTGGAGAGTGGGCTTGAACAGGGAGGGCAGGAGAAGATTGCTGCAGTCTCAAAAGCTGGGCTGGGGGGATTCGGTTTGACAGAGTCAGACACAGGAAACTGGCAAAGGGAGGGAACCGACACAGTCTTCTGTTCAGGTAGATGGTAAGTGTGAGAAACAACCGGTAATAAATGTGACCACAGTGGTGTGTTATTTCTGTGGACGTGGGATAAACTTACAGAATTTTTAATCTTGACATTCATGCTGTTGAAGTTTATTCTTCTTTCCTGTTTTATCTTCCCCACCAGATTGCCACAGCGGTGAAGTTTCTACAGAATTCCCGTGTCCGCCAGAGCCCGCTTGCGACCAGGAGAGCATTCCTTAAGAAGAAAGGTACAGGTTCCCGTGGCCATGCATGGTGTTCTCCATAAAGCGACTGGAGACTGGGGACGGGGAAGGTGGAAGCCACGGTGCTGGTGAAAGGGTCTCCTCCATCTGTCCCACTTGTGTGGGGTGGGTGTGAGGGGTGCCCCCCAGTGGGAGTGCGGGCTCTTTCTTCTAATGCGGGTAATCGAGCTCCAGATGTAAGGCCTACAGCTCAGCCCGGGACAGGTGGGCGCAAGCAGCTTCAGCAGCAGAAGAGGCTTGTCGGATAAGACTTCTGCCTTCTGCTCCTTTCTTCTGATAATGACCCTGACTGCTGGATGACTGGCTTTAGGTCAGCTGCCTTAGTAAAGCATGAGGAAGAAAGAAATGAAGGAAAAGGGAAATGAGATGACTAAACAAGGTCAGGTTAAGGTCAAGCCTGGGGTCAGTCTGATTTACGGATTGAAGTGGTAAATTATGGGTTTCATGCTATTTCTGTAGGCATGATTAAATGGATCTTGACAAGTTGAGCATTGTCTGCAGCAGACAGAATCTATTCCAGTTCTGTTGAAATTGAGGATATTTTTTTTTGTAAAAAAAAATAATAAACGAAGAAAAGAAATCAAACTTCTCATTTTTTTCTAGAAAGCTCATATGCCAAGAGGGAAGAAAGGGTTTTCTTTCCCCCCAAAACAGAACTCTCTTTCCTTTGAGAGCTGGAATGCCAGCCTCAAAATTCTGGGTTTTGAGCTTTAAGTCATTTGGGGCTGGAAAAGCAGAGGGAGCGGTGGGGTGGTGTGCCCTAGGTTTGCTGCCGCTGCCCCACGGGGGTCGCCCTGCAGGCCCGCGTTGCAGGCTGTGCGCACAATCTCGGCGGGAGGAGCCCAGGCCTTTCCTCCTCGGGCAGCTCCCTGGGACCGAGCTGGGGAGGGGTGCTGTGCGGGTGCTGGTGGCACCCTGCTCGCCCCCGTCAGCAGGAGATTATTAAAATTTGGAGTGCGTGGGCTGGCCTCTCCACTCCGCAACCATCATGCCATAAAAGAGTTTTTCTTTGAAATATGTGTACCTATGGGGAGTAATTAATCATAAAAGCTTGGGGATTTCAGCTCTCTCATCAAAGCATCGAGGCCGGGGAAAGCTGAGCCTAAAAGCTGTGTTGATTACCCGGGGTAACCTGAGACAAAATCTATGGTTGCCGAGAGATCCTTCGCCCCGTACATTGTGCAGTATTATAACTGCCTGATCTTCTCTTCCACTGACAATGACCAGTTATTCCTCATTTTCTCTCAAACGCAGCTGGGTTAGAATTTCATTTGCAGAAGGTATTTAGAGCAATTTAGAGACAAATGTCTCTGGTGTTTGCCCGGCACTTCCCCACCGCAGGCTTTGCTGAGCAGTTTTAGTATCAGGAGCTCCATCTAATCTGTTTAATTTTAATAAATCCCTGACTGGGAGAGAGAGAGAAAAGAGAGAGAGAGAGAGAGAGAAACTCTGGACCAAATAATGCTTCTTTGGAGTTAGTTGGCTAATAATTACTGTAGAGAGGAAACTGTTTGTGCAATTACTATTTGTTGCCCCTTTTGAAGGAAACACAGCTGACGGATTAAGTCACCAGAGCATGAGTGCTTACCCCGCACAACACCCAGTTTGGGGACACACTCCTGCCCTCCCGGCGCTTCAGTTCTCGCAGGGAAGGCAGACGAGGAAAGGACAGGACAAACCAGCCGCCTGCCTGGGGGGCGGGGGGAGTGCCTGGCAGTGGGGGAGGGTCGCAGTGCTGGGGGGTGGGCGGCGAGGACGGCACCTCTGAGCCAGGCGACTGGGGCCCGCATCGCCCGAGGGTGGCCTGTGAGTGAAGACCCGAAGGAGACGAGTGTCCGTTGGCAGAGTGGGCTTCGTCCCTTCTTGGCCCCGCATGCGGGTTGGCCTTGTTGGGAGTCTGAGGCAGCGGGACCTTGCGAGGTGTCCCGCCCTTCTTCCTGCCCTGCTTCCTCCGGCGTTTAATGGTGTTGAAACCCAGAATCGCCGGACTGAGTCCCCCATCTCCCTTCTCTTCAAAAACACTCCTTTGGTCAGAAATTCTTGTTTCCGAGGTGAATCCCGGTAGGGCCGGTTCTAGCGGACCTTTTGTGGGCGGAGAATCTGAGGTTTGGTTGGCGACCAGGAAAGAAGAGCCCCTGTGTGGATATGAACTTCGCTCTTACATTTCCGTGTGTCCCGGGGGTCAGGTGGATGTGATCAGCGTAGCTTGGCACTGTCGCTGGTGGGAGTGGGAGGAGAAGCTTTTGCAAAGGAGCACGCATGTCCCTGGTCCCGAACAGAAGCTGGGAAGGCAAGAGACTTGTCTTCGGGGACGGAGAAGGTGTCCTGGGGTGGGGACCAGGGCTCGGGTGCCCTGGTCGTGGGTGTCCCGAGGGGCTCCTCGCAGCAGTGGGTGGGGCGCTCGCGCTGCTGTAGTTGTGGCTTTCCCGGCAAGCGTCCCTTCGGGGGATTGCAGCGGAGCACTGCCTTGAATTATAATCTTGACTTTCTTTTTTTTTAATAAACATCTCTTTCCTGAAAAGGCAAATCCAATTTTGTTTTTCTTTTAATATTATTTAATATTTAATATAGAAATTGAGGTCCCCGTAGTGCATGTCAGTTCAGTGGGAAATGAGGGTGACTTGAGGCGCGTCAGCTGGGTTTGTTTTATTGTGGAGCCGCAGCCGGGAGCAGGGCCGTGCTGCCTCTGTTGCTGACTGACAGGTCCGAGGTGTGCTCTCTGATTGGGGGGCGGGGGGCGGGGGCAGTGGCAGTGGAGAGTGACACAGGGACAGAAGGACGTGGGTTTGCAGAGGTCTTTTGTGTTTGTGATTTTTTTAAATTTTATTTTTGTTTTTCAGAGATCTCTTTTGGATGCTTTAAAGTCTGAATATGGAGTCATTAATGAGAAACGTGAAGTTATTAGAATCATTTATCATTTTCTTTGAAGTTTGTACTGCCATTTTGTGTAATTTACAACATTTCTTTTATTGGGATTTTTTTTGGGAGAAGGGAATAGCAGCTGCTCACCTTCAGAGGACTAGAATCGATGTTTTTGCCCCCCCCCCCCCGCCCCCGGCCGCCACTCGACTTGGCAGATGGCACATCAGTGGCAGAGGCAGCCCGACGTGAAGGGGAGCAGGCCGTGCGGGGTTCAGGCTCACACAGAACTGGTCTCTGTGCAGCCGCAGTCCTCACCCGGCAGGCATCGTATCTGGGCGTTAAGCAGGCTGCACTCCAGGCAGTGAGAGTAGCTCACAGGCAGCAGTTGAATCAGCCCAGAGAGTCAGAGGCTTGGTCATCGTTGTCGATAGGCTTATGTTGATCTGACACCCTGTCCAACCACAAAATATAGGAGGCAGTGTGCTTCCAAACATACTTGGCAGGCTGCGTGCAAGGCGGGGAGAAGGCATGCTGGTTCCAGGGGGCCGCGGGGGTGGGTGAGGCGGGAGGGACACAGAGCTGTCTGTCGGCTCACTCGGGTAGGTCTGTCTGTCGTAGAGCAGGCTTCTAGGGGCAAGACGGTCCGCTTTCCTGTCTCTCCTTGCGCAGCGGGGCCAGGGTGGTGTTGGCCGTGGCCGACACTTCTGCTTGCTGTGCCCTCTGAAGTGTACAAGTTGAGGGCTGTGTTCTCCCTTGTCTGGTAAAAAGTCTGGGGTGGGGAGGACAACTGAACAAAGACGACACACTGCTGTGCTTTCTCATTCTGAAAGGTGAAACAAGATCTCATCTTTCTCTGTTCCTGGAAGCGGAACCCCCAGTAGCAAAACTGCCTCCTTGCTGGAAGTGAACTTGAGGAAGAAACCTGATGGTCTCAACCTTGGGAGTGGGGGAGAAGTGAAGGGCTTCTTTTGCTGGAGTATTTTAAGGGGGAGTAAATTCTTACACAGATTCCAATTTAACTCTCTTTTATTACTTTTCTTTTTTATCATTTACGTCCATTTCATGAGGTAGTTTGCATGTCCTTGAGTGGAATCTCGTTACCATGAAAGCTTTTTTAGCATTGATTTCATAACAGTCTTAATTTAATAGTGCCGTCATTACTGAGAAGCTCCGGGAGTGGGGCCCTGGCTTTCCAGGTCACTGACCTTTTAATTACAAACCTTGTTCTGATGGCCAGGTTATCGACTGGACAGCTCCCAGCTTGTGCCCCCAGGACGAAAACGAAAATAACTGCATTTCCTCCCCCACCTCCAGGAAAAAAATTGTAACCTCATGTGTTTCTAAAATTAATTTTCTCCTTCAGCAATTAATTTTTTAATGTGTCTTAGAGAAACCAGAAGTCTTGTTATAACACGGTTTTTCCTAGAGCTGGGGTCCAGCGGACAGTGCGGAGGGGGTGGAGGAGGACGGCGATCGTGCCAGCTACCGCCCCGCGCTCGGCCGTGGCCCACTTCCTTGTCCTTGGAAACCCCTGTGGCTGAGCTGGAAGGAACAGCACTGGCCCTGCGAGGGGTGGCCAGGGCCTTCTGATGCTTTGTTAACGAGACCTGGATCGAGGCATCAAGACTTAAATTCCTACCCACGCTGCTGGAGTAATCGAGCCTTTTTATCATGGACGTTTTAGAAAGATGTTCTCGTTCCGAGAAAAGACAGGCTGGGTGATTTTTCTTGTCGTGTCTTACTTCTCTGTTCGTCTCCGGTGACTGGAAGAAACAAGTGCCCCCCGTGAGGCCTTCTACGCGGCCGGGAGCTTGAGCTGAATGCGTCGCGCGCTCTCACTGACCGGGAGGAAGGAGAAAACAAAGAGAGGACAGTGGCCCATAAGTAGGGTAACCATTGGTTCCGGTTTGCCCAGGACTGTCCCTGTCTGGACACTGGAATTCTTATGTCCTGGGCAGCCCCTCAGGCCTGGGCAGACACGTCTCCCCAGCAGGAGAAGCCTTACTTAGCAGTGAGAGCTACCGGAGAGACAAAATGGGCATGTTTTTGGAAGCTGGAGGAAGACCAATAGCCATCAGTCCCCGAGAGCCCAGCTTGCAGTTGAGTGACATCTTCCTCCCGCACACACGCCTGCTGCTGCCCCGGCCCCGCCCTGTGGGGGCCCAGTGCAGAGGGCCTCCAGAGGCGGAGGCGGGGGGCTGTGCCCTGCAGGAGAGTGGGGAGCCGCTGATGCCGCGCAGGCAGGGCTGTGTGTGGCAGCCACGTGCGAGTTCCGGAGATGATTGAGCATCTCCATCCATCTGTTGTGAACGGACCGTCTTCCTTCCCTGCCAGTCTTGCATCTGCATATCTGTCACCTGCTGTTCTGGACCAGCCCATTCATCACACTGACTCGTGTTCCCCCCATCAATTTTCCTGCTCCCCTTCTTATCCAAACTTGAACTCCACAGATTTTTCTCAGCATCCAGGATGAGCGCTGTAGCAGCTAGCCCAGCTGAATGCTGGGGAAAGAGGGGCGCCGTGGCTTCCCCATTCAGAGGGGGCACTGATAGCACTTGTCCCCCAAGCAGGCTGAGTCAAGTAGGACCCTACACTTCACCTTATGGTGGGGGTGGGGGAAAATAGTGGCATAGCTTGGGGGGAAAATAACAATGCTCTCTGGAACTACCCAGTGGCCTTGAGATTTTCCCCTGGAAGTGAAGAATGAGTCTTCTTTCATTTGTTTCTGCAACAGTATTACAAAGAAAAGCAGAGTGATATTGTCATGTACAGTATCCCCTCTTATCCGCGGTGGATACACCTCAAGACCCCCACTGGATGCCGGAAACTTTGGAGTACAGAACCTTATATACGAGGGGAGACCCAAAACAAATGGCAGTTATCTTCTGGAGGGCAGGCCCCTTGTAGGACAGGCTTCCTCCACTAGGTGAGTGTTCTAGGAACCCACTGTATCAGCGCACCAGCTGGTGGTGTTGTGAGAGGCTGTGTTTGTCTTCAGTGAACTTTTTTTTGAAGACTATTTCAACGCATTTGCCTGTCGCACGATGAGTGCTTATGAGCGCACCTGTCCACAGCGCTGTGAGTGTTGAGCAGTTTTTGACCAAAAGCGACGTGACCCTGGTGCCTCCCTCTTCACCTGATCTCACCCCAAGCGAGTTGTTTTTGTTTCCCTGCATGAAAAAAGTTTGCCAGGAAACATGTTAAAGGGAAAAATGTTGCCGATGTGGAAGAGATGAAACAAGTAACGGCAGAAGCACTAAAAGGCATCAAAATAGACAAACACTGTTCAAACACTAGACAGTTTGAAATAGTTCAAACACTGTTTTGAGTAGTAGAAACGTCTCGATAGGTGAATTGCATCCAATGGAGAGCACGTTGGAGGTGACTGAAGTTTAAACATGTAAGAATAAGTACACAATATAAATAAATTCCCTCTTGGGGGGAGTCCCCTGGTATACTATGTTTTTCCTGTGCAGACATACCTTTTCACTACAGGAAGCACATCACGGCCTCCCTCTTGTGTGTCTGAGTTGCCGGCCTCGCTGTTCCTGTGCCTTTGCTCTCAGGCACGGTAGGGGCTGCTGGGACACCAGCCGGGAGATCCTGAGACAGGCGGTGAGAGGCTTCCTCGGTGGCTGAGGGACGAGCGCACACGGCGCAGTGCGGTGGGCAGGAGGGTGACCGTGTCCCAGGCCGGATGCCGTGGGCAGGCTCAGGATCTCACCTTGCTGCTCAGATGGGTGTGTAATTCAAAACTTATGAAGTGTTTATTTCTGGAATTTTCTATTTGATATTTTCGGACTGGGGTTAACTGAAACTGCAGAAATCAAAACTGTGGATGTGGTAGGGGACTACTGTATTAAAGTTTTCTTTTTAAATTCTTTGAAAGAGTAAGGAGATACATACATGGCTTCAAAAATTCAAAATGGTAAAGAAGGACATACCGTGACAACTAAGTTTTCCTCCTGTCTCTTGTTCCTGTCCCCCCCCCCCATTCTTTTCCCCCTGGACTGTGCTATTTCCGCCAAAGATAATGCATCAGTATAAAAGCATGTTGATATTTATTACTTCCCCCCGTGGAAACACTTTTCAAATACAGCGGTAGCGGGTTTTACACTTGACCTTTACTACTGACCTTGTATCTCGGCAGTCATTCTGTCTGTGTCAGTACAGACAGGTTTGCTTCGTTCTTTTCAAAGTGGCTGCGTAGTATTCCATTATATGCCTGTCTCATAAATTTTATTTTATCCTCACCTGAGGACATGCTTGTTGATTTGAGAGAGAGAGAGAAACATGGATCAGTTGCCTCTCATACATGCCCCAACTGGGGATTGACCCTGAAACCTAGACATGTGCCCTGATCCGGGATCAAACCCGCAACCTTTTGGTGCGTGGGGCGATGCTCAGCCAACTGAGCCACCTGGCCAGGACTCATAGTTCTGTGTAACCAGTCCCGAACGAGTGACACAGGCTGGCTCTGGGGTTTGCTCTGTCACACGACGCGGCAGCGAAGGTTCTCGTGTGGACACTGTCGGACACGTGTCAGTTTGGCACCGTGCTAACATAAAGGTTTTTGTACACAGTGAGTAGGCTAGGGCATGTTTTTCTTGCTTAAAATTTCATGAGATCCATTCCCTCAAAGAGAATGTAAAACTGTTCTAATGTAAACATGACAATAAGTAGAAATAAATTAATAAGATAAAAAGACAGCATTGCAAATTATTCATATCACAGGTTTGGATTCTGAGAGGACATTCTGGTCATTAGTTACATGAAAAATCTGTTCTTCCTAAAAGAATCCTTTTAGTATGTTTTTTTTACAGGACGTGGGCTTATACATTTAATTTTTGATTCAAAACAGACATTTAAATAAGTGGAAAGCTTCAGAAACTTTCAGGCTTTTTCCAGATGAAGTTTAGTTTTCTTTTGTCGTTGTTGGACATTCGATGGGTCCTAGGCCACTGGCCAGGCGGCCAGTCTTTATTTAGTGCCTGTCATGTGCAGAGAGCTTCCTCCCATTGGGCCCTTCGTGAAAGGACCCGAAGTGCCAGTCGTTTAGAAGAGGCCCATCAGAAGGAGGGGGGACTGAGTGCTCAGCGGCCCGCTGTGCGTTTCCCTGACACAGCGCGCTGTCTCCGTCAGCAGTCAGCACAGTCGGACTTGGGAGAGGCCAGAGTCTGACGCTCACTCACTGTGAGCCCCTCAAGGGCAGCGACCACGCTGCATGCCTTCCAGCATCCTTAATGCCCGGCTCAGCCAGCCTCAGCCAGAGACTGATGAGGGGGTGTGAACGAGCCTGGAATTAGAGGACACTGGGAACAGCTTCCAAAAAGAGCTCGGCTGTTCTCGTCTACAGTTTGTGGGTTCGTTCAGCTCTAGTGTACACGGGCCAAGCAGTTTCAGGACTGCTCGCCTCTGTGCCTTTACCAACTAGAGTACAGTGTTCACATGCGGTCCTTTCTGTCTTTAGTCTTTAGTATCCAGTGAAAGCACTCTTTCCCAAAGTTGCCTGCATCAGCACAGCTCAGTGTTGACCTAGACCTTGAGGGCGGCAGTGGGCGTAGCTGGTCAGAGAAGAGTGGGAAGGGTGCTGCTAGCCAGGGAGGCTCGCACACAGGTGCCTCTGCAGGCCCCGGGGCTGGCGGGTCTGTGCACCCAGAGATGGCTGAGGTCAGGGAGCCAGGCGGGCAGTGGGGGAGCAGCCAGTGGTGGGACTCAGCACTATCCGTGACAGTCCAGGTGCTTTTTGAACCAGGCGGTACTGCGAAAACTCCGCCTGAGGAAGTTCACTCTGGGCCGCGTATTTAATCTTAACTGGCTTGGCGCTAACAAACGAGGCTCCAGGAAAGCCCAGCCGAGTCCCTTGTCGGGTGTGAAGGGGCTAAACCGGGCAAGTGGCAGTAGAACTGGAAGTAGAAACGATAGCTGTTTATGTAGAGACTTTCATGGTGTATAAAACATGTTTAGTTAAAGTTTTCTTCACTATAATCTTTGTAGTAGTCAGGTTATTAAATATGTGTTGAATAAATGTGTGATTTGGTGAATCTCCTGTTTTACAGATGAGGAAGCAGGCTCAGAAGGGTTAAGTAGTGCCAGTAAATGGCAGAATCAGAACTAGGACCCAGTCTTCTGACTGGAGTCCTTTGAACTGTCTCACATACTTCTCGAAAGAAGGACAGAACCCCGGACGTTGCGGAAGGAAGGGGGACGCGCGCTCAGTGGTAGACTGGATGCAGTGCGGACACTTGAGGTGCTGGACACTTGTGGTGCTGGACACTTGAGGTGTTATGTGATTGGCACACAATAAACTGTATTTATTTGTACAAAGTAGAAAATTTTGTGAATTTTTAAAAATACCCATGAGAATGAACTCACTGACCACCCCCAAGTGTTTGCTCCTGCTTGTGGGGTTCTCTCTGTCCCGAGTCTGCCCACACCCCCAAGGCCCAGACGAGCGCTGACCTGCTTGCTTTCGCTGTGGATTAGTTTGCACTTTCTAGAATTTTACATAAAGGGAATTGTATGGCGTGCGTTCTTTACTTGTCCTGGCGTTTTGCACTCAGCATAATTATTTTGAGGTTCATCCACATTGTCGCATGTATCAGTGGTTCCTTCCTTGGTATTGCTGCACGGCGTTCTGTTACTGGGACACAGTAGTTATTTACCCGTTCACCTGTGAGAGTCATTTCAGTTGTTTCCAGTGTTTAGCTATTAAAAATAAAGCTGCTCTGAATATTTGTGAATAAATCTTTGCAGGGACACATAATTCCTGTTCCCTTGGGCAGATACAGGGGCGGAGTGTCTGGTGGACCACATACGTGTGGTCGGTGTGTGTGTGACTGCCTTTGAGAGTCGGTGCACTCGTTCACGTTTTCCGCAGCGGCGTGTGCGTGGACTGGGGCGCTGGGCCTGGAGAGCGTTGTTTGCAGTAGTAAGACCATGTGGCTTCACAGGTGTTCTGAAGAGTGACTGGACGGTGGGCCGTATTTGGAACACTTCGGCTCGGGCGGGAATAGCGCGTCCACTGCCTGGCTCTGGGTAAAATACTTACCCTTGCTGTGCCATGGTTTCTTTATCTGTGAAACAGGCTTCATGATAGTACTGACTGCAAACGGTTCTTGTAAGAATTAAGTGAAAATAAGGTGATAGGTGCGTAGCAGAGTGCCTGGCTAAAATGAGGGCTTCATTGACAGTGACTCGACTGTTGTATGTTTCTTCTCTGAAGGTATATTCTCAGTGGGCTTTACTCAGTTTGCTGTAACATTGTGTTAGAAAGATACACTTGTTGGTCAGAAATTCACAAAACAGGAGTCTCTAAGGAAGAGTTTCGGGCAGAGAGGGATTTAATGCGCGGTGAGGAGCTTACTGTTGAAGGTGCACTCGCAGTCAGCCCTGCAGGAATGGCTCCAGGACATCGAAGGAGTAACTTCCCTGGAACTGCCGCCTCTCTTTACCCGACCTGGGAAAGTGGGGGGTCAGGAGGCTCCCCCCGGAACTGCTGAGTTCAAGAGCACACCCTTGTGGCTGGGGTCCTGGGATCTGGGAGTCACCACTGCTCCCACTGCAGTGCGTTCTGTCCTGGGAAAGAACGGTGATAGGGCATAGGCCTGGGACCTCGGCTTCTCCCTCTGTCGGGAGCCGGAGGCTGGAGACTGCATGCGGCCATGGGAAACCTCGGTGTTCCCCTCTCGCTCTGGCGAGCAGTGTCTGCTGATGTTTGCAGCCAGCGGCTCCAGGTCTTCTGCCTCCTTCCACTTTCCAGGTCCCCTGTGAGTGCACCAGTTCCATCCCGAGCTCCAGCTGCCAGGGAGTCTGGGAAGTGCAGCTTTCAGCGCTCCCGCCTCTTGGGTACAGGAAGGCACCCTGGGAAGAGGCGGGATGGGTGCTGAGTGCAGCGGAGGGATTGCCCCCAACCAGGGGACGGGTTTGTCTGTACCACAAGCCTCTTTCTTACTGAAGACTTGACTTGGGTATTTTTAAGCCTTTTAAATAAACATCTCACAAGCTGAGGGGAGCGTTTGTTTTGCTCCAAAACGTGCTAATAAAAAATGTCAGCCGTACGAGAGTTTGTGTTTTCAGTCTGCAAAGTTTGTCAGTTGAAAGGATTTCATTCAACACAGCAAATTGTGTGTGTACATATATGAGGGAAGGAGACCTTCTTAGTCTCCTGTTTTTGTTGTTTTTGAGAAGAGCTGGGCCTTAAATTGTTAAAAAGCTGTAGCGATATGTCCCCGGTTTGTCTAAGAGATAAATATTGATGTGTTCTCTCTCGCCAGGGGCTTTTTGAGATGATTTTAAGAATAACTGTCACTCCTTTCTGACCTCACGTAGGCCTGGGAGCTCTTTGAAGGGGACTTACCTGTGAAGGGCAGGAGGTTTCTCACCACAGGACCCCCACACGCGGGGGCTGATCGGAACTGTCGGGAAACGGGGAGGTGGCGGCTTCGGAAACTTACCATACGGCACAGCATAAGGCAGCCTCTACCGAACAATAGTTTTTGTTGATTGGCCTGTAATTAGAAAGACTTTAAAATACTGGGTAGTATTCATTTACCAATCCATTGTCACATTAACATTTTTTGAGCCTGTGCCTTATAAAAATGAATTTATCTGCTGCTACTGTGTGTGTGTATTGGAGTATCGGTTTAGAAAACATAAGTTAGTGTGCTTTTATTTTAAATCGACTTTTCACTGCAGGCTTGCGAGGTCGGTCTGTCAGCAGCTTTCTGTGCTTCTTGAGGCAGGTTGAGGTGACTCACTAAATGTCCTCAGCACTACTGACTGTTCCCCTTCCGACTTTCAACGGGCCTGTGTTTGCTTTCTAAAGCATTCTGGTAGGAGCTAATCTTCTCCCATCTCACCCCTTTCATCAGACAGGAGATGGGGGGGATGCTGGAGTCTCTCACTGTTAATCACTCTCTTCAGTTTTAAAGCCCTTTCCAGTGATCTTTCTGTAACTAGGTTGTTGGGAGATTGTCTCTAGTAAGTAGTAATGGAGGTCTTTACATTTCGTGTAGATTTTCTGTTTGTCAGATGATTGCAAAGGCTTCATTCGTAAAGTTAAGTTTACCTCTCATGGCATTTCAGGGGGAAAAATCATGACTCTGTGATAAATTAAATATCACAACCACAGAAATGTCATCTTTTCAGTGAGACCTGAAGTGCATAGGAAGGGGATTCGCTCCCACTTTGTTTTGGCATCGCGCTGCGTCTGTGCCCTGGGCCAACAAGAGGGGTGTTTTTACCGCTGACTGTGGTGGGCCTGTGAAGCTGGGGAACAAAGCCGTACCCTCTCCTGCTTGGTGAGGCACAAACAGAATTGTCAATTAAATTGTTCTAATTGCAAAATTGGGGGTCTTGGCCCAAAGTACACAGGTGGAGTTTGAAGAAGAGGCAGTTAGAAAATCGGTTTAACTTACCAACAGAGCTAATTTGTACAGAGTGTAATTGGAAGAGAATAAATACAGAGTTGTGATGACCTCTTGTGAGTCCATTTCTGATATTTACTTACTTTTTTTTTCCCCGAAGACTCTCCTTTAAGCAGTCCTGAAAAGAGGAGAGGAGGTGCTAAGTTAGAAATAATAGAAAACAGTACTGTCGTTTGGAAGACCTTCGTATATTTGGTTTTGGGAGATTTCTACTATTCTTTCATCAGGCCCTAAGTATTTATTATGTGCATGTTGTTTACAAGGCCCTGGGCCCGGGCATGTATATAATGGTCGCTAAGACAGACGCTGTTCAGGCGTGGGTCCAGGCTCCCCCAGAAGCGTGGAATGTGCAGAATTGTTACAGTTAAGCAAAGAAAGTGCTCTGATGGAGAATACTGGGAGGCAAGGGGGCTGGGGGCTGGGGGCCGGAGGGTGGGGAGGGTGTGCCTTGGGAGGGTTGTGAAAGCGGAATGTGAAGACCTGGGGTGGCAGTGGCGGCGGCGGTGGCAGAGGGACCACCAGCACAGACACTGTGAGGAGCTGGACTCAGTCCAGGGTCCCATGCTGGGACGGTAGTTGTCGGTGAAAATGAGAGTGACATCTTACCGGCTTCCATCTGGAGACACCGTTGAAAATAAAAGTTCTGTTGGGTTTTATATCCCCCGATTTAGAACTTTTCTATCACTGGTGGCCGAGTTCAGCTCTATGCACCAAGCACTCCTTGCCAGCTGTCCACTGAGCACTAAGTGCAGTGGGCACACCGATGCCCGTGCCCCCCGAGAACTTGGCGATGACACGGTGGAAACTACAGGAGTACAGTTACTGTGTTTCATAAGCAGGGCCAAGATGATTCCATACAGGCGTGATAGCCACTGGCACATGTATTTTGCTTTATAGTTTAAAAGCATTCTATATACATTTGCTTAATCTTCTTGGTAACCCCAGTTATTTCCTCAAAGAATGTGTGTGTGAGCGTGGAGAATTGCAGCAGGCCACCGAAGTCGAGGACCAGGTCCTTGTCATCGCTGAGTCGTTGACTCTCAACACATGGCCTGCTCCCGCGGGCCAGGGCCCTGTCCTTGGCGAAGCGCGTTACTAGCAATGAAGTGTGGCCGCGGAGGGCGTCTTCCCCAGGCCTCTCCCCGTGCACTTCTGTGCTCAGAAATACAGGCTGGACTTCATTTGAGTTCTGTTTCGTTCTGGAGATTTTCCAGCCGCCCCCTGTGAGGGCTGTAGCCCAGAGAGGCTGTTCCCAGGTGGAGGAAGAGGAAGGTGTGCACCTGCAGAGGGCGGCTCTGCTGGGAAACGCTGTGGACTTTGTGGTTCTGCGCGGAGCGTTGTATCAGGACGAGAAAGGGTGAACCGGGTGATCTCTGCTCCGGTGGAGAGGTCGAATGGTTACATTGCACAGTCTTCTAGAGCATCTTGCAGCAAATACATGGGTTATATTAAAAATTGCAATCATATCATTTTTTACAGTAAATTGCTGACCTTATGCAGTAGAATCAGCTTTATTGAATTTCGCCAAAAATGCGTTTATAATTCTGCCACACACACGTGATATTCGTGTCCTTGCTGTCCATGTGGAAATGTCCCTTTTATGTTAAACAAATTAAATCGACTCTCCTGAGCTGCAGTGCTTCACCTTTAAGATCCGCTCCCAGGAGTCGAACCTCCGCGGAGCAGAGCGCACCCTGTCGGCAGAGGCGCCAGCGCACGGAGCACGGGGTCTGGAGCGGCAGGAAGCGTGCGGCCCTGCAGATCGGCTCTGAGAGTATTTCTCCGTGGCCCCAGGGCCCGACATGCGTCGTGTACTGCTGAACGACAGTGTGGCCATCGTTGCCGTTTGTTCTGAGGCAGCGGCGGGCTTTTGTTGTTTAAAAGGGCTTCGCAGTGAACTGGGAGAACAGCTGGTTCTCAGCCGTTCACTTGTGCGTATTCCCCACTGAGGTGGAGCGCAGACTTGTCTTCCTTTGGTCTTTGCAGCTCTGCTCCCTTTCCAACCCGTGTAGGCGCAGGGATGCGATGTAAGTTCAGTGTCAGGCAGACAGAAACAGTCAGGAAGTTATGTGTGTATTTAAGTGAAACATAAAAGTTTTGAAGTTACCTGCTTTTTGGAGTCATTTGCTCTTGAGCGTGTTGCCCCTTTTCCCACGTCTGTGTTCCGTGGACCTGCGCACGTGTCGGTGTAGGCTGCCGGTTCCCTGCTGATCGGTTATTAATCGTGTCCTCCACGTCCCAGTGTTTGTGCTGAGCACTAACAGCACAGAGGTGAGATCTGATGGCAGTGACCCAGTGAGAGTCACACGCAGGCAGAGTGGGTAGTGGTGCTGAGAGGGGCAGGTGCTCTGAGGGTGTGGGGGTGGAGCCTGGAGGAGGGAAGGACCCGGGGCGAGGTGCGTGCGGAGGACTCGTGCGGAAGGGCCATTTTAAAGGAGTCTTTGTAGAGGAGGTGACCATTCTAGGAGTCCCCATGAGTGTTAGCTGTGTTTGGGGTTTGGGAAGCGGTGGTGACTTTATTCTATGCAGGGACGGAGTGGGAACAGCGTGTCCAAGGCAAGGAGTGGTCCAGAGAGAGTTGGGAGACAGGCTGACAAGTTGGAGGGATGGGCGGGCCGAGGGTGGGGTGGTGCTGTGTGGGCGGTGGGGAGGCCACTGGAGACGTTTGTGAGGGACCGGAAGGCACTGTCCTTGTGTTTCGGAAAGCTCTCTCCTAAGTCAGGGGGCCAGTTAGGGGTCCCATGCAGTGACTCAGCCGAGAAGTGGCGGACAAGCAAGGGTAGTGGCGGGAATGGATGAGGGAGAGCGAGGTCGTGGAGTCGGGAGTGACGGCTGCAAGGATGCAGGGGAAGAGGGAAGAGTCTGCAGACATGGCCTGGGAGGGAGGCCCCGCCAGGCCGCCTCTCAGACCCTGACGCTGGGGAACACGGTGCGGGTCTCCCGGTTCTTGGAGCACCCCTCCCCCCAGGCCGAATGCTGGCCTGCTCGTCACGCAGACCCTGGCAGGTGGTCCACTGGGATCGGAGGCTCCCTGAGGAAAGGGAAGGTGGCATTTGTGAAGCACATGCGGTTTTGTCTAGAAATGGCTTCTCACTGCCTCTGAAAGCTCGTCCTCCAGGAAGCTCCCTGGCCCTGGCCCTGACCCCACACTTGCTCTTCCCTCTGGTTGAGTGTGTAAGTTGCGTGTGTGCATGCATGGGTCTGTCCGTCTGTCTATCACCTTCTCCTGACGGATGGCTGTGCTGCGGGAGCCTCACTGGCCCTGGGGCACCCTGCACGCGGAATGACATGACAGGCACAGTGGCCTGACCCTGCTGAGCCTTGCTCCTCTGCTGGTGGAGGGCTGTCTCCCACAAATCCGGGAGCTTGAGGGGTCCCGACCATCATGGAGCCTTGGCCTGGGCCCAAAGCTCCCACGGCTGGGAGGGGCAGCACCGGGACCTCCCAGGAGGGCTGTGACTGGGGGGCTTCCTGGGAGGTCCTGGCGCTGTCTGGAGTGGGGACTGTCCTGACGCAGGTTTCTGGGTCCCTGTGCACCCTGGAGAAGAGCCCTGTCCCTCTTGGAGTGCTTCCTCGGCCCCGCACTGGCCCAGGGCCTCGGCATGGCTTTGGCCAGCCTCTCCCCTGACTGCAGCCTCTGACACCCAGTCCCCTCCCGTGCCCCAGCCAGGAGTGGGCTTGCTTAGTGAATTATGATCTGCAGCTTTGAAAAAGCATAGACAGTGTGTAGTTTTTAAAATTATATCTGCAAGCAAATTTCTCCTCTGTGGGTATCTTGCTCAGTCGGCTTTTGTCCAGCCTTTCCATAGGAAACAGCTTTCTGCCGTGGCTGGTGTGGCTCAGTGGATTGAGCCCGGGTCTGCGAACCAAAGGATCGCAGTTCGATTCCCAGTCAGGGCACATGCCTGGGTTGCAGGCCAGTTCCCGGCAGGGGACGTAGGAGAGGCAACCACACATTGATATTTGTCTCTCTCTCTCTCTCCTTCCCTTTCCCTCTAAAGATGAATAAATAAAATCTTTAAAAAAGAAAATAAAACAGCTTTCCAAGTTTGACTGCGGTGGCTTTGAAGCACAGTCAGGGTCCCTCTGCTCCTGGCCCCTCAGCAAAACCAGCGACCTCCACGAACTCACCCCAGGGCCACCCAGGGCACCTGGCGCACCTGCGTGGTCCCTTGGTCTCCACTTCCGTCCCAGACTGGCACTGGTGTGGGTGGCTGTCACCTCTTCCTTCTGGCTTCTTCGTTTGTTTTATTTACTTCATTTTATTTTTAGATTGTATTTATTTTTAGAAAGGGGAAAGGAGGGAGAAAGAGAGGAAGAGAAACATCAGTGTGTGGTTGCCTCTCACACGCCCCCTACTGGGGACCTGGCCTACAACCCAGGCATGTGCCTGGACTGGGAATCGAACCCACGACCCTTTGGTTTGCAGCCCGCACTCAATCCACTGAGCCACACCAGCCAGGCCTGTTTGTTTTTAGTTAAAAATTTTAAATATTAAGTGAAAAAAAATGTTGCTGAGTGGTTTGGATGTTTGGTATTATTATCCATTTACTTCTGTACTAACTGCTGAAGACACTGACTTAAAGAGCCTTTCTTCTTCTCTGTATAAGTAGCAGTGGGGAGGATGGGGAAAATCATAGAGAAAAACATGTCAAAAATGGCTTTCAGTGTAAAACAAGAAGGGAAGAAAATCAGTGTTTAAGGAAACCCAAAAAAAGCACCTCTCATTACAGCAATTAAATGGCTGCATTTAACCTATCAGGATGTTCTGCATGTGTGAGAGACAAGCCGGGGAGCCGTGTGTTTGAAATTAGAGCTCTAATCCTCAGGGAAGAGAACAGTTAAATAATTTGTCTTTGAGGTGGAAGAGTGGAGTGGCAAAGTGTACAAGTGTGCATGTGTGTGTGTGTATGTGTGTGCGCACGCGTGTGCGTCAGTGAAGGCGAGGCGAACGGGCCGTGTTTACCGAGAACACCCTGGAGGTGAACGTTTCCCAGCACCTGTGTGCTGTCAAGAAGCGCACGAGCTGCTGTTGCCCGTTCATTAGGTTTCCAGAAGAGACTCACCTGTGGCCAGGAGTTGCATCATAATAGAACTTGCTTCATCCTGGCCCCTGAGACACACAGGAATAGATTTGAGGGACAGGGTGACATAAGCAGGGAAAGAGAGACACAGGCATTAGGGGAAGGAAGAAAGTAGAATAATTTGGAGGAGAGTGCATGGCCCAGACTCTCCGGGACAAAGCATTCCAACTTCCGGGGCTGGTATTCACGAGCCAGGGTGGACATTCCGCAGAGCACTGGTCAGAGGGACAGCTTACAGGCACCCTTCCCCATACAAGTGTCCCCTGCCAGCATTCAGTGCTATTGGCAGGGCTCCACTGCGCCGTGACACGGTGTTGGGGTTAATGGGAATGGCCGGGGATTCGCAGCTGTGTCCTGTCTGCCCTATAGTGGCTCAGCCTTTGTCTGTCCCCTTGACTGCGGTGGGTGATACTGTCAGTGCTCTGACCGTCTGGAAGCTGCTCTGTATCTCCCTAGATATTCCTGGAGCTTGGCAGCTGCCGCCAGAATTCCATAGGACTGGCTGACATGTGGCAGAAGGTAGCCGTGCACATCTGTCCCTGTACCCCTCATTAGAGGATGGGCTCTTTAGTGACTGGGGAGGGTGGTGCTGATACACGAGTCTTCCTTTCAGGCTCAGTCTCTGTCAGTGTCTGTGAGCATGAAGGGTTTCTATTATACTAATAGGTGGCCCCGGGGATGTGGGTTGCAGTGTGATAATCGTCCCCGAGGAGGCCAGATGCAGGTGGTGTGCGCTGACTTCATCCTGGGGGAGTGCTGATGAAACCCGGGCCCTGCCTCACCCCCGATGGGGCGGGGGGGGGGGGTTTGCTGGTGTTCTTCTCCTGCTTCATTATACCAGGCTTGCTTGCCTTTGGGGCATTTCATCAAAACTTCTTCAGTTTTGCTTAAGAACTTTAAACGGCTGATGAGCCCGATGGAAAATTTCCTGTAATAACTCAGTACAGCAACACACTTCACAAATACTGGCTAATTAATCCTCAGGGCACCTTGGGGAAAGCAGAGGGGATGATAGTGGCACTTGCATTTTTTTATCCCCCTTTTAGAGACTGGGAGACTGAGGCACCTGGAAGAGCCTGTGATTTGGCTGGGGGATTGGGGGCCAGAGGGGACACAAATCTGGAAGCTGAGGTCTGAGCTCTCTCAGCTTCTGTTGGAACAGTTGGATACTACCTTCAAGTCGTTAAGAACATCACCCTGGGTTTTGCTTCTCTGCCCATCCTTTTTTTTCTCTCTTTCCACCGATACTGCATCTTGGGCATAGGTCATGTCCAGAAATACAGATCCCTGTCATCAGTTTTAATTAGTGCCCAGTACCCTGCTGAGAGTATATACAATAATTTACTTTAACTGGTCCCCTTGATGGACATCTAGATTATTTTTGTGTTTTACCATTATAACAACTCCTCTTTAATATCCTTGATAAAGGTATTTTCTTTTGTGATTAGCTTTTCAGGGTAAGATTCTTAGAGTTGGAACCCTGGGTTAAGAAAATGGGGTTGTTTTCATTTTAGGATTTCCAATCAAGATGGAGGTATAGGTAGACATACTTTGCCTCCTTGTTCAAGCAGAGAAAGAATTGCTACTAAATCTAAAAATAGATAACACCCAGAAAAACAGACTGTATGGAAGTCCAACAATGAGGGATTTAAAGAAGCCACGTTCATCCAGATGGGTAGAAAGGTCAGAGATGTGGAGATGGGAGGAAATGCCGTGTGGCGCAGAGAGGCAGTGGTGGCGGAACCGGCGGTCCCACATTCACGTGGGGTGGATAAAAATTGGGATGGACACCATGGGAGTGAGTGATGCCAGATCGCACAGTCCAGGGTTCCAGCGCGGGGAAGAGAAATCCTCATGACTCCTGGCTGTAACCAGTGGAATAAACTGCTGGATATTCAGGAGACTCCGCTTAAAGGGCCGACACTATCTTAGAACGTGTGTAAACCACCCACTCTGGAATTCAGCACCAAGGCAACAGCTGGAAGGGCATCAGTCACATGAGTGGTTGAAGTTCCTGGAAACAGGGCAAGTGCTGGGCAAATCCCCAGAAGCCCCAGAAGCCAGGCAGTGGCACTGTTCCTTCTCTGAGCCCCCCACAGAGCCACAAAGCTGTGAAAAGGGTTGCCCCACCCTGGCGATTGTCTAATTCCCCGCCGCCCCCACACATAATGTACAACAGGCCATGGCAGGGAGTCAAAGCAGCTCTACCTAGTACACAAAAACAAATATAGGGAAGCTGCTAAATTGAGGAGACAAAGAAATGTGGCCCAAATAAAGGAACAGAACAAAACTCCAGAAAAAGGACAAAATGAAATGGAGATAACCAACCTATCAGGTGCAAAGTTTAAAATGCCAGTGATCAGGTTGCTCAAAGAACTCACTGCATGTGGCAACAACATGAAGGAAGAAATGAAAATTATACCAAGTGAAATAAAAATCTACAGGGAACCAACAGTGAAGGGGAGGAAGCCAGGATTCAAATCAATGATTCGGAACATAAGGAAGGAATAAACATTCAGCAAGAAGAAACAATAAAAAAAAATAAGGGTAATGTAAGAATCCTCTGGGACATCTTCTCCAAACATACCAACATCTAAATCATAGGAATTCCAGAAGGAGAAGGGGAAGAGCAAGAAATTGAAAACCTCTTTGAAAAAATAATAGAAAACTACCCTAGTTTGGTGAAGGAAATAGACATACAAGTCCAGGAAGCACAGAAAGTCCCAAACAAGTTGGAGCCAAAGAGGACCACACCAAGACACCTCATAAATTAAAATGCCAAAGGTTAAAGATAAAGAGAGAATCTTAAAAGCAGTAAGAGAAAAGCGGAGTAAGAGTTATTTACAAGGTGTGCCCATAAGACTGTCATCTGATTTCTCAAAAAAGAAACTTTGCAGGCTAGAAGGGGCTGGCAAGAAGTATTCAAAGTGATGAAAGGCAGGGACCTACATTCAAGATTACTCTATCCAGCAAAGCTGTCAATGAGAATGGAAGGGCAGATAAAGTGCTTCCCAGACAAGGTAAAGCTAAAGGAGTTCATCGCCACCAAATCATTAATACATGAAACGTTAAAGGGACTTACTTAAGATAAGGTGAAGATCAAAACTATGAACATTAAAAGCATAACAAATTCACAACTATCAACAACTGAATCTAAGGAGACAACCAGAATAGGAACAGAATCACAGAAATGGAGATCACTTGGAGGGCGAGAGAGGAGAGTAGGGGGAAAAGGTTCAGGGACTAAGAAGTGTAAATGGTAGGAACAAAACAGACGGGGAGGTTAAGAACAGTATGGGAAATGGAAAAGCCAAAGAGCCCATATGCACCATCCATGGACGTGAACTAAGGGGGGAGTTGCTGCAGGTGGAGCAAGGCACGGGGAAATTTGGGACAACTGTAATAGCACGATCAGCAAAATAGATTTCAAAAGAAAAGGGGGTTGTTTTCGTTCTAACCTGCACTGCTAACCTGCCCTGGAAGCAGGCCCCGCCAGCTGCCAGTCTCAGCAGCAGGGGTCAGTGCTCTTGACCCCAGGTTTCATGTCCAGGTCATTCAGTCTGTCGTCTTTTATGATTTCCTCTTTTTAGGCATAGAAATCTCCCCAACTCAAGAGCATAGAAATATTTACCTCCTTTTTTTTCTTTCATAGTCTTGGTTTTCTTTTATGGATTTGTTTTGTAGGTAGTAGAGCAACAGGCGATATATATAACTTTATTTTTTTCTTGTGACCACCCTGTATCAGCACCATTTATCCAGCAGTTTATTTCTTCCTCCACTCGTTCCATGCACCACCTTGAGTGCACGTGACGTTCTTCCACACACTGCTCTGTGATCTGGGGTGTCTGTTCTCATTCTTGATATACTTACTGGTTTTTATGCCAGTACTGTCTTTATTGTCGTAGACTTGTTGCACATCTTACCTGTTAGTGTAAGTTGTACTCTTCTGCTTTTCTTTTAGGATGTTCCTGGCTTTTCTGGTCCTTGTATACTTCTAAACGCAGGTTAGAATTACTTTATGTCTCCTCCGTGACCCCACCTCACCCCTACCCGTGGCCAATCAAAAATAAAATCCTCCCCTGACTGGTATGGCTCAGTGGTTTGAGCATTGTCTCTAAAACTGGAAGGTTGTCAGTTCAGTTCCCAGTCAGGGCACATGCCTGGGTTGCGGGCCAGGTTCCTGGTGGCGGGCTTACGAGAGGCAGCCCGTCCATATTTCTCTTGCATGTGGATATTGTTCTCCCTCTCTTTCTCTCGCTTCCCCATCTCTAAAAATAAATAATATCTTTTAAAAATACAAAAATAATATCCTTTTGGACTTTTGGTTATCATTACATTTAACATAGAAATTACTTTGGAAAGAATTGGCATCTTTGCAATATGTCGTCTTCCATCCATGAATGGGTGTGTCTTTCAAGCAAAATATGTTTTTCATTGATGAAGTTTTACAGAGTTCTTACGTAGTTCCTACACATTGCCTTAAATTCTAAGTATTTTTTATGTATTGTATTGCTCTAGGGCCTTTATAATATTTTCTAATTGATCTGTGCTAATCTTTAGGAAAGTTGATTTTTGTGTGTTTAAAATTATCTTACTGTATTCTTTTTAATTGTTCTAATTGGTTCTCTTAGGTTTTCTTGCTAGCATATCATGTGAAAACAATATTTTCCCCTTCCAGTGTTCTGTGACTGGATTATTATTTTTCCTGGGCCTTCCAGAACAGGATTAATTAAATCCAAGTGCTCAAGGAGTTAGAATGCTCATGATCTCACTATGTCCTTTTCTTCAAAGCATTAATTTAGCAGTGAAGGGCATAGGAATATGAAAGAAATCATCGTAATGATCCCTAGACTCTTGCTAAGAGACTCAGTTTTTCACCTCTTTGGGCTATTGTTTATCCTGTGGCCAAAATTATTTGACGTGCTCATAACAGCCTTGCATTAGAAGAGAAAGTCAACATTATTTCTGTTTTTTCAGACAGAAAAGCTGAAAGACAGTGGACATGACTTCCAAAGTCACTTGGCCAGTAGATGGGTGACCAGACCACAGTTGTCGCAGCCGATGTGAAGCAGTTTGGGGAGGCACGGGGTGGGGCTGGCGGGAGGTAATGGTCAGAGCTGCTACAGCTTGCCCGCACCACTGCGCCCTCCTCCCAGACGGGAAACTCTGGAAGAGCACATAAGAACATGAGCACCACGGACCGTCAGAAGTGACTGTTTATTCTACCCAAGCAGAGAGACCTTTCTCGTTTCAAGGACGAGCGTACTAATGGCAGCCTCTGTGTCATCAGGCTGCTACTGCTCTCACCCTGAGACAGATTATGGTAATGGATGGAGCGGCGGGTCATTTTATTAACTCGGGGCCGGGAGCTCGGGTGGGCGCTGTGCTTCGAGCCACACCACTTCTGGTCCCTCCGAGCACTGCCCCCAGATGGGCCGACTCAGACTCCGCTTCCAGCAGCCTCTTCCCTACACGGACACTTTGGGTAGTTCTTCATATCTTCCAGGATCAAATCCTGTTTGCTTATACTCTTTCCAGCCTGACTTTTTCGGTTTTTAAACTTAGAACAATTTAAAATTTACAGAAAAGTTGAACGGGGCAGTAAACACCAGACCTTTTATCCAGTTTTCTTAGTTAACACTTTGCCACATTTGCTGCATCTCTCTTTGTGTCTCTCTTTCTACACACACACAAACACACCTTTTAATTATTGTTTGTACACACACCCTTTTTTCTGACTATTTAAAAGTAAGTTGCAGATATCACGGCCCTTCAACCTCATGACTTCAGCAGGCATCTCCTGAAATAGGACACTCCTGTGTAACAGCACATCATCACACCTAAGAAAATCAGCCAATTCCATAAAATTACCCAACATCGGTTCCATATTTAAGTTTTCCAGTTGCCCCTAAATTTCTTTTGTTGTCTCTAACCAGGGCATTTCACTGCTGTCTCCCCTTGTCGAGAACTTACCCTCTTGCCTTTTCTCGTTTTACTTGTCATTGACTTTTTCGAAGTGGCCAGGTCAGTTCATGGGCTGTCACACTGAATTTGTCTCATTGCTTCTTCCTCTTGGTAAGAGTAAGTTAGAATGTTTTTGGCAAGAATACTTCATAAGCAATATTGTGCACCTGTTACTGCATCAGAAGGCAGCATCAGATTCTCTCTGCCGGTGAGGCTGAGTTGATCCTTTGGGTAATGGGGTGACTGCCCAGCAGATCGCTCCATTGTAAAGGTGCGTTTTCCCCTTTGTAATTAAGTAACCTGAGAGGTGCTTCTTTCACATCACGTTATCTTGTTGCTCAACAACCTTTCATTCAGCAGTTGTAGCATTTATTTAAGATCCTTGTTTGAACCAACTATTTCTTTGGGATTTAAAAAATTGTAATTTGCTAATTTTATTTTTTTATAAATTACCTAGTATTTTATGAAGACGAACTTTCTCACCTGCCCCTCCCCCCTTTGCTCTCATTGGCTTTTGAGTGTCACCATTCACCGTTTAGTTCTGAGTGTGACCAACTGTCACCATCACATTTCTTTTCAGTGCTCGCGCTGTTCCAAGTTTGGTCAGCTGGCGCCTATTCGGGTGGGCTCCTGGGTCCCTTGCTTTTTGGCACAAATGACTCAGGCATACCTTGCACTGTCTGCGCCCCAAGCCTGGGGTCACACATATGCCCGAGATTTCTTGCAGTGAGAATGACACTCCTTAGAAGCCAGGTCTGGACACTAGTGACACGCGATGCCTCTGGGCTGTCACTGCTTCCGCGTCTTCTTTAGTGCATAGAGTCACACACACATGCACTCTCGCACACAGGCGCACACACGTGGCTTTGTATTTATGTGATACATGTGTGGACCCATATACATACAGTGCAGACTGAATTACAGGATTTTCTTATATCTCTTATTTACGTTTACATTTCTCTCACAGTGAAAAACTGGGTTCTTAAGTTTGATAGATTATCATTTACTGTGTCCCATAATATAAATAAAGTGGTTTTTAAATTACGAACTAATTATAACCATCAACATTTCTTTGTAAAGCTTAAAATTCCTCTGCGTTCTCTTCGTCCCTAGATTAGATCAGTAGTGCCCGGTGTGGTCTGGGGCTCTGGGACTCCCCAAAACCCTTCTGGGGAGAGCAGCACAGTTTTCACAGCCCGTGGTAAGACATCATTCGCCTTTTTCACCGTGTTGACATTTGCAGCGATAGTGCAGAAGCCTTTGTAGTTAGAACTGCTGGCCTCTCACCGTCTTTTTACTGTGTGCACTTGCAGTTTTCAGAAAGCCTGTTTCACTGAAGAGTGTCCTTGTAAAAATGATGCCACTTGAGGACGCATCTTTGTAACATCTGTGAGGCGCAGCAGGAAATGTGCCTGGAGTGCCTGTGCTGTGCACTGAGGCAGCGGGTGTCCCAGGACCAGTTCTCGCGAGCCTGCCCGAGAGGTCTGAGCTGACCTCGCTGCTGTCTTTTTGGGTGTCATGTCTGCACGAATGAATGACAGAGAAGCTGTGATAAGTCAGACTTCAGAATTGGGGAGGCATTTTCTCAAAAAACAAGCAAAGTGAGCCTCTCGTATCAAGGAAAACATACAGTATTTGTTGTCATTAACTTTCAGATGAAGTCAGAATTTTGGAAAACGTGAGTCCACTGTTGTGAGCTAGGCAGTTTCCTGATACTTAAAAGAATTCTGGTGAGATGGTGTTGATATCGAGTGTGCTGTTTTGATAGTGGGTAAGAGTCAGTCATCATTTGAAGCTCTGTATCCCTTACTGAACTGATATTTTCTAAATTATCGGTGCATGGTTTTACAACATTATGCATGAATAAAATACCCATTCAAAGTGCAGCCTAGACCAATAGATTTTAGTGGAACAAAATACGAAAGTTTCTTGGTATGGTTTCAGATTTACATACGTTGCCACTGATTCTTAGGAGCCTGCCATTGCCCAGTTTGGGTGTAGCATCACAGGAGAAGGTCCACAACTGAATGAGAAAGGCGTCAAAAGACTCCTTCCTTCTCCCACTCTGTGTTTGTGTCCGGCTGTGTTTTCTCCATTTGCTTTAACCAAACCAACTCCGCACAACAGATTGGATGCAGAGCAGATACGAGCGTCCAGCTGTCTTCTATTAAGCTAGACAGAAAAAGAGATTTTCAGGAAAGTTAAATCATGCTCGTCTTCTCACTAATTATTTTTTTCTTTTGGAAGCTAGTTTTTATAAAAATGTTATTCATATTAATATTACTTTTAGTGAATCGGTGTTTTAAAATTTCTCAGTTTTGATTTTAATTTAAGTATCAGTGTATGTGATCCTCACCAACGAAAGTTCTTTGGGATCCTTCATACTTTCTAAGAGTGTGAAGGGGCCTGGGAGCCAAATGACTGAGAACCGCAGCCTTGCACGAACAGGGGTCTTCGCCGCGTCCCCGCGTGCCGGCACCGAGCGCTCGGTGCTGCCGCTCTCTTCCTGCCTTTGTGTTACTGTGGGTTTCTTTCTTTTTTTTCCCTTCCGTTTAGTGCTACGTAGATTCCAGACCCCATAAGCCATCATTATTTCTTTTGCAGTCAGTGTGGATTTACACTCGTTCTTTCCTTTGCTCCTTGTGCCTCCCTGCGTTCCCGCGCTTCTGTCTGGACCGTCCCCTTCTGTCTGCCGTTAGTGTTTCCCGTGGGGCGACGTGCCAGTGACGAGCCCTCCGATTTTGTTCGCTGGAAAACGACTTCATTTTTCTTCACTTTATCTAAGGCTTTTTAAAATTTTGAAGTTACTCTTTTTTTTTCATAATAATGTTGTGTAATAAATAATATATTTTAAAATCCATTGCAGTAGTCCCTTATGCCTTTCACCCAGATTCCTGTAATGTGAACAGTTACTTCATCATGTGTATTCTTTTTCTTCCCAGTTTTTTCTCCCTCTCCCACTTTTTCCCTCTCTCCTCCTCCCTCTTTTGCCCCTTTTCTCCCTTCCTCGTATACATGCACGTATACACACAGGCGTGTGTAGGGAGGGAAACCAAGAAAATAATTTCTTTATGATACATCATCCATATGTTGTGTGTTCACCACCCCAAGTCAAGTCTCCTTCCATCACCATTTATCTCCTCCATACCCTTTCCTACCTCCCCCATCCCCCGTCCCTCTGTCAAGAAAGTAATTTGACAGAATCCTATTATGTAATCTGTGGACCTTGCTCAGATTTAGTCAGTTAATTTTTTTCTCATCTCCAATTCAGTCCATGACCACAAGTTTTGACTGTATTGCTTTGGAACAGTGTTCCCCAGGCTTTCTTTGTCTTTTTTGACCTTGATATATAGGCCAGTGTCATACCCTGCATCTGAACTTGGGTTTGTCTGTTTCCCCCTCATGGTCAGATTTAGTCCCTGCATCTCTGGTAGGAACACCACCAAGGGCTTTTGTGTCTTTCTCAGCGCCTCGTGTCGGCAGGCACACGCCACGGACTTGCTCCACGGCAGTGACTTCATTGGTTCTGTCGGTTGAGGTGGTATCTCCCCTGTGTCTCCACTGTAAAGTCGTATTTCCTCTTAGCAATTAATAAATGTCTTTTGAGGAGATGCTTTGAGACTTTGTAAGTACCTTATTTTCATCAACTTTTACCCTCGGTATTTAGCATCCATCAATGACTCTTAATCAGTTACTATGAGGATTGCAGAATCCTCATTAATTGTTGCCTCGTATCAGTTACTGTGAGCATTTCTGAATGGTGAGTTTCTAAACCTCTGACTTTGGAAACACAGTCATGAGCTACGACGTAGCTGCGCTTCAGCCTGTGCCAGACCATGTGTGTGATGGGGGTACAGTAGTGTTGTAACGGAGCTGAAGAATTCTTGTCGCCTAGTCTCGTAGCCCGTGACTTGGCCTTGGGTGAGGTGGTGGCAGGACCAGCAAGGCTGTGGTTGAGAAGGTGGACGACTTCCACCTGGGCGAGGGCGCCAGCGAGGAGTTCCTGGAGGAGGTTCCCGAGGAACTGGCCAAGTTGTTGGAACTGGGACAGAAGAAATGTGTAGCTGAAAAAGTGGAAGAGAAAAGGAGGCCGCAGGAGAAGAAAAAGAAGGAGAACCCCCAGGAAAATTCGCAGGCAGGGGGTGGGAAGAAGCTTTCGCAGATCTCAACAAGCTCCCTAAGGGTTTGAACCCACACCACCCAACAGTGAACTCTGTCCATGAACAGAGAGGAATGTTCACGGTGCAGCACCTGCGCACAGGAAGCCTGCGATGGGAGGGGCAGGCCGAGCAGACGCCTTCTGCCTCCTCGGGAAGAGCCCCCTGCGGGGCCTTGGGGGGGAGATTCCAGAGGAAGGCGCTGCTCCAGGAGGTGACAGCTGCACGTGTGTTTCTCTTGAAAAGTTTTTTCTGTTCAGATCTTTAATTTACAATAAATAGTTATTTTTTCCTGGGTATTCTTTTCTTTCCCCCAGCAGTCTCTTCTTGTTTCTTGGATAAAACATCTCTTTCTTTTCTAAGATATTATTTTTGTTCTTCCCTAAATAGTTTGTTTTCTCTTAGGGTTTTTTTAAATTAGGTTTTGGGACTCTGATTTTTATTTTTGAGGTTTCTCAAACTTCTGGTGAGCATGGCTCTCTGTTAGTCAAGGACGTGACCTTAAAAACCTACTGCAAGGTCTCTGGGCACAAATTCTTCCTAACATGTTCCTTAATGTAGAAGGAGTTAGAATCAGAACCAGAGCTGTGTGTTCAGGCTCCATGTCTGGCTGGAAGTCGCCTCAGAAGGACTTTCAAGAGCGATTTTGCCTCTACGACACCTTCTCTGTATATGTTGCTTTAGAATCCTTGGCTAAGATGAAGCTCCATTTCACGTTAAAGCCGTTAACAGTGTTGCTTCCGGGTGGGGGGGCCTGTGGGTCGGTCTACTCATCTGGCTCCTTCTGCTTTTCTCTACTGAAACGGTTGTTTTCAAATTTGGAACATTGCCTTCATAATCAGAAAAAATCAAAAGGAGTGAGTTTTCTTCATTCTTCTTTCTTCAGTGACCATCAGGGTATGGAAGAAATTGAAGCAGGACCTGGAGTTTTCAGTTAATTTAGTGCAATCAGGTGGCTAGATACTGGACACCAGTTAAAGGGATTTTACTTAGCTGTTTCCTCAGATCAAGAATTTTCTGAAGTTGATCCTTTTGTAGTTCATAAGTGTGATGATTGGGTATTCACGCTCTTGTGTGACATGTGCCTCCCACAAACCTTGTTATGACATCGGCACATTACCTGTCTGATATGGAAAAAAAAAAGAATTTTCTGAAGTTAAGGGCTGACATACCCAACTTGTTAATAAACTGCTCCCTAGATTTCACCAGGGCGAGAATACCTTTTTTTGTTCACTGATTTATCTACAACTCCAGTACAATGTCTGACTTAGTAGGCTCTCTGTAAGTATATGTTGATGAGTAAATCAATTTAACAGAATTGGCTACTGCTCCAAAAAAAAAATGGTATGGGGGGGTAATCAGATACTCATGAGAGAAAAATCAACTTTGACCCTTAGCTCACAACATACATAAACCAGAATGGTAAATCTATAAAGCTTTTAGAAAAACACAGACTATCTTCTTGAGCTTAGGGTAGGAAAATATTTCTTAATTAGGCTATAAAACCCACTATCATAAAAGAAAAGAGACTATATCAAAACTAAAAACTTCTGTTCATGGAAAGTTAACAGTAAGAAAGGACAAGCCATTCACCAGAAGATGTTATGATATATGAATATCTGACAGAGGTCTTGTATCTAGAATACATAAAGAACTACAAATCAGTAAGAAAAAAGTCAAATAACCTCATTGTTAAAAAGTGTATGAAAGGCTTGAACAGGTATTTTAATAAAAAGCATTTCCAAATGGTTAATGAGCATATAAAAAGATGCCTGGATTACTACTCATTAGGGTAATATAATGTGAGATCACAGTAAGTCGTGACTACATACCCAGCAGAATGGCTAAAATTAAGGGCTGAGAATACCAAGTGTTTGCAAAATTGTGGAACAGTGATAGTACCCATACATTACTGGTGGGAGTGAAGCCAGTTTGAAAAAACTGTTATTTTCCACTCAAGTTAAATATATACTTATTTTGTGATCCAGCAATTCCATTACTAGGTATAGACCCTAAAGAAATGAGTGCATATATGCATGAAAAGACATGTACAAGAATGTATGTAGCAGGTTTACTTAAAATAGCCAAAACCTGGGAGGGGGGCAGGTGGCATCAGCAGAAGAATGGGTAATTCATGGAATAGACACATAAGGAATATTACATAGAAAGAAAACGGATAAACTACTCATCTCTAGCTTCATGCATGAATTTAAATAATTCTTTCAAAGAATCCAGATGTAAAAGAATACATACAATTTTATAAAGTTCAAGAGTAGATGACGCTGGTATTGATGATCCGAGTCGTGCTGGTTACCTGGAGGAGGGTCTGGATGGGCAGGGCTGCCGTGTGCAGTCTGGGCAGCGCCCTGGGTCTCGTCTGAGTGCTGATGGCAGCATGTGCGCACGTGCATGTTCTCCGGGCTGTGTACTTGGAATGAACTATGTATATTATGTCTCAGTTTAAATAGTTGTGGCTCATCTTTGTCAGACTAGAAGAATATAAGGTCTAGAACTTTTACGCCGCAATCCAAGGGAAGAAAAAAGCTAATCAGATCAGCAAAGTTAGGAACTGGGGGCAGAAACCCTATAAAACTAGAGGTAGTGAGCAACAGTAAATATTCACAGAATTTTTTTGAAATCCTGTGTTAAAGTTGGACCCCAGACTCAGTACGATCTGAGGAAAAAGCAAAGGCCAGGTCCGTGCTGATTGCAGGAGACACACCAAGAACAGAACAGCGTTGGAAACTTGAAGGCATGGGATGGGTGAGATGTTGAGAGCGAACACGAACCAAAAGAAACAGAATTGGCAGCGCTCACATTAGGCAGATTAGAAAATAATTAAAGGAACGGTCGGTTCATGCCATTACAGAGTTCACTCCACATAGGAGGCAAAAATTATGAAACTTTACACAGTTAACAATATTTTGTCAAAGTACACAAAGCAAAAGCTATTAAAAATAAATTTAAAACCATTTAGTTGAAGCTATTAACATGCTTCAGAATTTAATAAACCAAAAGGCAAAAAATAAATAAAATGAAATAACTGGCCAACATAATTAGTAAACTTGTTTGGTATATAAATATATAGAATTTTGTGCACATAAAGAGGGAATATTCAGTTTTTTTAGTACTTAGGGTACATTTATAAAACATTATATAAATTGGCCATCAAGAAATATCTCAAAGTCCAAAGAGCAGAGACCATGAGGAAGCCCCCTTTCTCCATAAAGCAATCAAATTAAAGTTTACAGTAAACCCTGTAAGCAAAATTGGAGCATTTGGAAAATTTAAAACACTTCTCCACAATTCCTTTCATGTAGATTGTTTGGCTGTTTATGCTGTTCTTTGAGCTTCTTGAATTTTCTTTCTTATTTTTTACATGTAGGAATTACAATAAAAAATATGGCAAATAGCAAGCACTGTCTGATACTCTCTCAAAATAGATTCCTGAAACGAGGAAGCACTGAATCACAGGGCACGATCTTTTTATGCAGAGCAGTAGTTTTCCAAATAGTCACACCAGTGTCCTTACCGGGGGTCGTGGGTACCCGCTGCACTGTGCCTCATGTGCCTGGTCACCACAAACACCCAGACAGCAGCAGGACCGCTCTCGGGGGTTTAAATTTGCATTTATTTGACGAATAACACAGTCAGACTTTTAAAATACGTTAATTTCTTCTCAGAAATGTTTATTCAATTCTTTATGTTCTACTGGGATATTAGTGCTTCACTTATTGATCTGTAAATGCCCTTTATATATTAAGAATATTAATTCTTCGTCATGTTTGCAAACGTTTTCCCCTTTATTTCCTTGCCTTTTATGTTTTTTAATATATAAAAGTGATTATTTTCACATAATCAAATCTATCAATCTTATGATATTTTCTCTATTATTTTTATGAAAGAGATTTCTTTCTCATAATTTTAAGTAATAATAATTAGAGTAACAACAATAGCAACAGCTAACATTTATTGAGAGCTGATTATGTGTCAGGCAATGAGCTGGGTGCCCTTATTTTAATTAAGCACAAAACCCTATGAGGTAGGTATGTCTTTGTTATCCTTTTGCCTTTGAGAAAAAAATGAGGGAAAGAGGTTTAGTAGTTTGTCCACAAACACCAAACCAGTGTGACAAATATTCATCCATATTTTATTTTCATTTTTTAAAATTTAATCTTCATTGCATTTTTCCATTATTATTTAGTCCCATTATACCCCCTCCCCTCAGCAGTCACCACACCATGTCCGTGAGTTCTTTCTCCTTTTTGTTCAGCCCCTCCACCCCGAACCTGCCCCCGTGCTAAGTTATCTGCTGTCTATGAGTCTGTCTCTGTTTTGCTTGTTCAGTTCATTCATCAGATTCCACATACGAGTAAAATCATACGGTACTTGTCTTTCTTTGGCTTATTTCTCTTAGCATAATGTTCTTCAGGCCCATTCATACTGTTGCAAAGAGTAAAATTTTCTTCTTTTTTATGGCCAAGTAGAATTCCATTGTGTAAATATTCCATAGTTGTTTCATCCGCTTACCTGTTAATGGACACTTGGGCCGCTTCCATGTCTGGACGAGTGTAAATAATGCTGCACTGAACATAGGGGTGCTTATGTTCTTTCCCATTAGTGTTTTGGGTTCCTTCAGATATATTCCCAGAAGTGGGATCGCTGGTTAAAGGGTAGTTCCACTTTTAATTTTCCGAGGTAGCTCTCTCCATACTGCTTTCCACAGTGGCTGCACCAGTCTGCATTCCCACCAACAGTGCAAAAGGGCTCCCCTTTCTCCATATCCTCACCAGCACTTGGTGGTTGATTTATTGATGACAGCCATTCTGACAAGTGTGAGATGGTATCTCATCGTGGTTTTAATTTGCATTTCTCTGATGATTAGTGACAGCGAGCATATTTTCATATGTCTGTTGGCCACCTATATGTCCTCTTTGGATAAGTGTCTATTCAGGTCGTTTGCTCATTTTTTAATTGGGTTGTTGTTGTTGGCGGTGGTGGTGGCGTGTGTGTGTGTGTGTGTGTGTGTGTGTGTGTGTGTGTGTGTTGAGTTTGGTAAGTTCTTTTTTTTTTAATTTTAGATTTTATTTATTTATCTTTAGAGGGGAAGGGAAGGAGAGAGGGAAAGAAAAATCACTGTATGGTTGCTTCTCATGCGACCCCTGCTGGGAACTGGCCTGCAACCCAGGCATGTGCCCTGACTGGGAATCGAACCGCGATCTTTTGGTTTGCAGACCCGTGCTCAATCCACTGAGCTACACCAGCCAGGGCTAGAGTTTGGTAAGTTCTTTATAAATTTTGAATATTAACTCCTTACCAGATGTGTTGGCCGATATGTTTTCCCATTCTATGGGTTGTCTTTTTATTTTGTGGATGATTTCTTTTACTATGCCGAACGAACCTTTTTAGTTTGAAGTAGGCCCACTTGTTTATTTTTCATTCTGTTTCTCTTGCCTGGGGAGATATATCTGATAAAAACTTTTTAGGAGCAGTGTTTGAGACGTTGCTGGATTTCAGTGGCTTCTAGGATTTCAGTGGCTTCAAGTCGAACATTGAAATCTTTGATCCGTTTTGAATTCATTCTTGTGTGTGGTGTAAGAAGGTGGTCTAATTCCATTTTTCTGCATGTGTCTGTCCAATTTTTCCCAACGCCATTTTTTAAATAAACAGCGTTTAGCCCATTGTATGTGTCTGTTTCCTCTGTCGAATATTAGTTGACCAAATTGTGCTGAAGTGTTTCTTCTGTCTGTCCATGGGTGTAAGTCTTCCTCTCTAGCTAGTGGTCAGTTGGTCATTCTGGATGGTTTCTCTACAGTTTAGTTGTAACTCCAGATTGATCTTGGGAGGAGATTAGTGTAGTTTTCATTCACTCTTCTGCCATCTTGGATCCTCTCCATACTTTATTTCAGTTTTTATGGTTTGTTTTGATATTTAGCCCTTTAATATGAAATTAATAGAGTAATATGAAAGGGAACTTTTCAAACATCACTTTTTCTGAAACTTCCCTTCAAACAGACAAGTAATTTTCCCCATTTGTGTGTTGTACTTCATTATGTATTAAATGTCAGTGTGTTAGTCTTTTTCAGGAATATCTATTGACCTGTACACTTACAGAAGTGCCTTAGTGTTTTAATGCTGTATCTTTTTTTAAAGATTTTATTTACTTTTAGAGAGAGGGGAAGGGAGGGAGAAGGAGAGGGAGAGAAACATCAGTGTGTGGTTGCCTCTCACATACTTCCTACTGGAGACCTTACTCACAACCCAGGCATGCGTGCTGACTGGGAATTGAACCAGCAACTGGTCAATCGCACTGTTCGCAGGCTGGTGCTCAATCCACTGAGCCACACCAGCCAGGGCTAATTGCTGTATCTTTATTATCAGTTTTAATATGTGCAATAACAAGGCTTACTTCTTCATTCTTTTAAAAACATTTTGAGTTAGAGTCTGGCTTCGGTAATGACTGACTATCCTGTATCAGCATAATATTCCCACCAATAACAATAGAAGTTTTGGACAAAATATTTTAGAAACAGTGTTTGACGGCACAAGAGAGTGACCAGAGGTAAGCAGAAATTGAATGGATTTGGTTCTTGGGAGAAGGAACCACTCTGGCTGAGAGCCAACTAATGATACATACTCCATTTTGCTTGAGACCTTCTCCAGTTCATCAGGTTCTAGCAAATAGAACTCAAGCTAAAGCTGCCAGCATATTGGTTTCAGGAATTACGGGCTAGATTTCAAGGATGCCAGAGTGACTGGGACTTGAAGATGGTTATTCCAGGAGGGTAACCTTGAAGGGGGTACCCTTAAACTTTGCACATAAGCGGCCCCCTCACATTCTGGGCTAACCCCTGAGCTGCCCACGCACACAGCAGGTGCCACTGAGTCCAGCAGAGACTGGCAGCTGCTTTCTGTAGAAAAGGCAGAATTTAGTTTGAGTCTTACCAAGTCATAAGGATTTTGGTAAACACTTTGGACTTACCTCTGACACCCCAGAAGGAACACCCCGCAGAAGCAAACGTTATATCCCAGGACTGTGGCATTTTTCCCTAGGACTAAGCACAAAAAAAGAAATAAGTAAAGCATAAAGCTGAGCCTGCCATAGATCAAGGTGATATGCTACTAATTTAATGAAACTCAATTCTTTGGAAGGAGAAAATATAACCCAGAACTTCCCTAGCCTGTCCACAATATCCAGTATAAAATCAAAACTTACTGGACACATGGAAATAAAGAAACAGGGACCTGTGACTCATGGTGAAGTGAAAAGTCAATCAATAGAAATAGACTCACTGACAAAATAAGAACTTTAATATGAAAAATTATCTGAGAAGAATGTATAGGAAAAATGGCCGAACCTTGGCTGGGTAGCTCAGTGGTTGAGTGTTGTCCCACACACCAAAAGATTGCAGGTTTGATTTCTGGTCAGGACACACACCCAGGTTGTGGGTTCAACCCCCAGTAGAGGTGCATACAGGAGGCAACCAATAAATGTTTCTCTTTCTCTGTCTTTCTCTCTCCTCTCTCCCTCCCTCCCCCTTTCTCCCTGCCTCTCTCCCTCTCTTTCTCCCTTCCTTCCTCCTTTCCTTTCTCTAAATATCCTGGATGAGGGTTTTAAAAACCATGGCTGAGAGGATGAATGGGCAGTTGCAGTAGAGATAAGGAAGTTGTCAAAAAGAACCACGTGAAAGTTGAAAAACACAAATCTGTCACTGAAATTTCACTAGATGGGAACAATAGCAGATTGGGCACAAGAGAAGAAAGGATCAGGGATCTTGAATACAAATTGATAGAAATCCAAATTGCAGATCCTAGAAGAAAAAAGATTTAAAAATAGGACCAGAACCCCAATGACGTGTGATACAAATCAAGTTGCTTAACATATGGGTGATTGTAGTCCCAAAAGTCGAGAAGAGTGGGGTCGAAAACAAACACTCCAAGAAAGGCCAGCTGAAATTTTTTCAGTTTTGATTAAAACACCCCTGCCCATAACAACCCAGGAACCACAGCCAGCTCTGAGCAGGATCAGTACAAAGAAAAGTACATCTTGTTAGTATTGTAGTAAAACTGCTGGATTCTGAAGACAAAGAAAAGGAGAGTGATGATGAGAAGGTTGCCTGACTTACTGTCAAAAGCCATGTAGTCCACCAGGCAATGGAATGATGTCCTCAAAATGCTGAAAGAAAAAACCATGAGCCTCTAATTCTGTACACAGTGGAAATATTCATCAGTCATCAACAAGTAAAGGTGTTTTTACATAAAAGCTCAGAGAAGTGCTGTCAGCAGATGTGCATTGTAATAAATATCAATGGAAGATCTTGACATTGAAGAGAAATAATATCAGAAGTTTGAATCCCCAGAAGAGCACAGGGAATGTTAAATATGTGGGTAAATATAAAATATACGGGTAAATGTAAAATACTATTTTAATTTTCAGTCTTATATTTTGTAAAAGTCACTCGTCTATAGCAACAGTAAGATTTTGTTGGATTTATAACACGTACATATATACATACATACATATGTATATGATGGATGTTAGAACACAGAAAAAGATCAGAAGGGGTATAAATGAAATTATTATTGCTTCTTACTGAAATACATTAATATGTACAGTATGGCACATGTAATAATATGCATCATATTAAGATTCTTAATATGTGAAGTGCTATAATATTAACTTAGAGTAGAATCTGATAAATTGGAGATACATATGAGCTCTGTCTGGAAGAGCCCAACTGTTATTAATACAACGAGAATACTTTGCACAACATCAATGTAACCAGAAAGCCAAGGAGAGTGGACTGGAATGTGCATGCGTGAACAACGACAACTTCACTGTACTAGTCAGTGGGGGTCGTAGATACTGTTGAGTGAGCATGTGCACTGTGTGGCCGTCGCGTTCAAATTGACTGAGTGAGTAGAGCAACAAATCTGCATCCGATTTTGCATTAAGCCTGAACACTCCTCCACGGAAACTGTTGGGACGACTCAGAAGGCCACACTGTGGGCAACTGGTGATGGGCAGCTCCATCACAACAACGCGCCTGCTCACACAACACATTTCGTGCAGTTTTTTGGCAAAACATCAAGTCACCCAGGTGACTCAGTTTCCCAACAGCCCAGATTTGGTGCCCTGGGACTTCAGGCTTTTCCCAAAACTAATATCACCCTTGAAAGGGGAGAGATTTCAGACAATCCACAAGATTCAGGAAAATACAATGGGGTAGCTGATGGTGATCGGGAGAACTGTGTGATCCCAAGGTGCCCACTTGGAAGGGGACTGAGGTGTCATTGTACAGTATTGTATCGTGTATGTTCTTCAGTAAATGTCTCTATTTTCCATATAACATAGCTGGAAACTTTCTGGACAGACCTCGTATTATACTCCCTAGAGGAACCAGTTTTTAAAAAATACAAGGAAGTATATCTAAATGTCTAGTAGAGGAGACAATGAACTACCAGACATTCCTTATTATTCTTACTTGTGCAGTCTCTGTTGTTATGCGAGATAAGCTTTCAGAACTTTTGAGAAAATAATTGGGATCTTTATTGGAGTTGTGTCAGACCTTTTAAATTAATTTGAAAAGTCTTTCCTTTTATTTCATTACCCTTTTGTTCCTTTTCTGTAAGGTTTTCTTTATATAGCTCTAACATACTTTAAGATTATTCATACTAATTTTGTTTGTTTTTTAAATTTTTCCAGTTATGGTTCAGTATTATCCTGTATTAGTTTCAGATGCACAGCATAGCGGTTAGACAACCATGTACTTTACAGAGTGGTCCCCGGCTGTTTCAAGTCCCTACTTGGCCCCGTGCACAGTTACTGTGATATTGTTGACTATATTCCCTATGCTGTGCTTTACATTCCCTTGACTATTTTGTAACTACCAATCTTTACCTTTTAGTCCCTTGTCAATCCTTTTATACCCAGCCTTCCGAACCCCCCCCCCCCATCTGACAACTGTCAGTCTGCTCTCTGTATTTATGAGTCTGTTTCTGGTGTGTTTATTTTGTGTTCTTTAGATTCCACATATAAGCGAAATCATACAGTATTTGTCTTTCTCTGTGTGAAGACAGACACAGTAATTTCATATTCTTGTAGCTACTATGAAAGGAATTTCTCTTCATTTTATTTTTAATTGCTTATTGCTAGTGCATAAGAGTGCTACTGAATTTTAAAATATATATATATGTAATATATCTAGCCACCTCATTAAATTTTCTTATGATTATACTGATTTTTCTAAATATATAACCATATTGTTGACAGTCAATTATTTTGTGACCTTTCCAACTCTTAAGACATTTTAATTTTATTTCCTGCTTTATTGCTTGGGATGGAACTTCAAAAATCATGTCAAATATCTAAACATTCAGTGAATGTCCACTATAAGTCGGTCAGTGTTTTAGGCTTTGGGGATACAGCAGTGAATAAAGCAGACAGCATTGTTCAACAATAGCATATTTGTAACATTAGAAAGGTTACAAAGGTATGTGTGTTTGACAGCCAGAGCAGTATTATGTAGCTAGTAATTGCTACAAGTAGCAGGAACATGTTCCCAGCCGGCTGAGCAGAGGAAGCTGTGTTGCTGGGGGAGGTGACCCAGTGCAAATGGCGGGCTCTGAGTCGGACTGGGAGAAACCCTCGGTGGTGGGTGGCGTATTGGGCGGAAGACAAGGATGAAGGTGTGTCAGGGGCTGAGGGACAGACGAGTTTGCCTTAGTGCAGGGTGAATGCCTGGCAGCAGTTTGTACAATTATATCAAGGCTCCTTGGAGGTTCCAGAGCGATGTTCAGGGGCAAAGAGGGGACAAGCAGGTGGGACTCTGGGTTTTTCCATGCTCCAGCTGACTCCGAAAACCTGTTGGGTTCCCCTTTTTTTTCTGCACAGATTTGTTGAACACGTACCAGGTATCAGCAGAAACCGAGTAGTGTTCCAGGTGCTGTGAATGCGGCCGTGAACGCGGCAGCCCCACGTCCTGCCTTCCTGGAGCTTGCCTTCTGGTGGTGGGGAGGAGGGAGGGGCAGGACCGGGAACAGAACGGAAGCATCTGTAAGCAGAATACCAGCAATAGAGTTCTTAAAATGACAGTAGGTTGTCATTTTAACGGAATGGTCTGGAAAGACCATTGTTAACCCCACTAGGTGACATTTAAGCAAAAAGTTGAAGAAAATGAGTAAGCAAGCCATGCAGGTTTCTGGGGAGAAAGAGTTCCAGGAAAAGGGAACCACCCGTGCCCAGGCCTGAAGAGGGGCCCTGTCTGGCAAATTCTGGGAACAGAAAGGAGGCCAGTGAGTAGTCAGGGTGGACTGCAGAAACACTCGTGGAGTTTTCAGGCAGAAGGAGAGCGATCCTGCGTGAACACACAGAAGTGCAGGAGGGAGTGAGGAGCCCGGGAAAGGGCAAGCAGCGGTGACCGCTAGCTGTACATGACAACGCAGTGCCTTCGTTGTGGGTTGAAACATTTGTGACCGTAACACAAGGGTGGGAGGATGGAGTGAAGGTGTTCTGGGTGCTAGAATTGTGGGTAAAGTGGTAACATTTCCCAGCTGTACAAAACCAGAACGCAGGGATGGGCTGTGACCGGATACTGGTTCTCAGACATTTCAGTCTCAGGGCTTCCCTGTCAGAAGCTGGAGATCCCCCACTACCGCAGGGCCACTGGGGATGGGATCCTTTGGTGGGCGCTGAAGTGGGGTGGGGTCGGCCAAGTGCCCCTCCCAGCTCTTTCCTAACTGCAGAGGGAGCGTTCGTGACTTTATGGTGGAGAAGCCCATCGGAAACCACCTGACTACAAGCTAACAGAGAAGCCCTGAGCAAAAACGTCTGCGAGGAGAGAGTGAAAGAGGTCAGCAGGAGGACAGATTGTCAGATGACGGCTGTCAAACCCAAAGCTTCAGTATTTACAATAAGTGTAAATAGATAACTTCATCAAAAGCAAGTTTGTTAAGATTAAATAAAGCCCTGGCTGGTGTGGCTCAGTGGCTTGAGTGCGGGCCTGCGAACCCAAGGATCACGGTTTGATTCCCAGTCAGGGCACATGCCTGGGTTGCAGGCCAGTTCCCAGCAGGGGACGCACGAGAGGCAACATTGAAATTTCTTTCCCGCTCCCCTTCCCCTTTAAAGATAAATAAATAAAATTTTTAAAAAAATATTTAAAAAAACATTAAATAAAAAGCAAAAACAAGAAACTAAACCCAATTCACTACTGCTTACACCAAGCACACCTTTAATGAAAAGACACAGGACTAAAAGTAAAGTGACGGAAAAGGTACCTACCTGGCAAACATTAACCGGGAGAAACCTGGTTCCAGTGTCAGGCAAGGCAGACTTAGAAGCGGAGTGGAAATAAACCTCAGAGTGGCCCGCCACGAGGAAGTTTTGACATTTCTAAGTACAGACCTTCCATATACACAAAGCAAAATTGTACAGAACTGAAAGGAGAACTAGACAAATCTATCATAATGGAAAGTTTTAAAATACCTTTCTCAATAATTGGTGGTACAAATAACATTCTAGCAGCACAGTTAACAAACTTACCCTATTTTTAGATGGACATAGATATCATATGGGGTGATCCTAAAGTGGTCACTGTGTCGCACACCTCAAACTAGTCCGATACTGTATGCCGACGGTAATTGAAAAATTGTTCAAATTTTAAAAGTTAGTGTACTGTATACACACATACACAGATATGACCGTGTACCCAGCAGAGAAGGCCAGTGTGCAGACGGGCTGTTCAGCCTCATCAGCCGTCGGAGAAATGCCCATTCGGGCCAGAATGAGCCATCACTCCGTGCCATCGGAACGGCTAAAACCGGAAAGCAGGGCTTTCGTGTGGGACGGAGAGCAGCTGGAGCGCTTGTTCTCGCTGGTGTTAACACTGGAAACTGTTGACAGTGTCTGTTAAAGCTGAGAATATGCACACTCCAGATGATCCAGGAGCTCCCCTCCAGCCATATCTGTGAGCATGTCGCCGTTCGTGGCATGTCCCAAACTGGAAGCAGATCAGCCGTGGTTCGGTCTTGTCATCTGTAGGAATCTCGTGCAGCAGTTGGAGCTCATGAACCGTGGCCGCAGCACACTCCGAGCCACAGAAGCTGTTGTAAAAGAATGCTCTCGGTGTCGTTCCTTTTACATAAAGACGGAAACTCAGCAAAATTCTCGTGGTGCCGGAAGTTAAATGGTGACTGGAGGAGACACGAGGGATGCCCCTGGAGGCCGTCCGTCTGTCTGTTTTTTTATTATCTGGCGGTAGTTACATGGATGTTTTCACTGTGTGAAAATTCATTAAGCCATACATAAAAGATGTGTGTGCTTCTCGGTATATTGAGCACTAACACAAGTTTACTGAAAACTACAGCGACACTTCTTTACCTTTCAGAACAACAGATACACAAGGCTGGATAGCACCACAGCCTTGTGTAGGCACGGCTGTGGGAGAGAGGCACGCACACTGGTGGGAAAGAGCCGGAGACCACCTCCCGAAGAGGGCGGTTTGCCCGTGCTTACATGAGAGCCGCCTCTCTCTGAGCCCACGTGCAGGGATGTGCTGCTGCGTGTGCAGACGGCACAGACGAGGACTTGTAGCTTGAGATTTGTCTGTGCTGAGCAGCAACTGTTCAGTAGCGAACGAGTGGAATAAGCGATGCTACATCCATTTAAATGGCGTGCTCTATAGCCATTAAATAGAGCGCAAGACCTCTATAGACACTAATATGGAATGCCAAGTTGTGTTAATTAAAAGTAGCAAGGTGTAGAATAGTGTTCACACACTGCTGTTATTTGTATAAATGCACATACACATACCCACATATATAATATATGGACACATATGGGTATGTAAAAGCACTTTCACGTTCCATAGTCTGTCTCTAGAAGGTATATGAGAAGCTAGGAGCCTTGGTCGCCTCTGGAAGATGTAACTAGTGGCCAGGTGGCAAGAGTGGGAAGGCACGTAATGTTTCACTGTCTGTCCTTTTGTATCTTTACAACGCAGCATGTAATATGGGGCGGTATCTGTCAAATACTAATTTTTGAAATAATCGCTAAAAATCCCTTAGAAAGGTGTTATGCTGGAGACTGGCGTTTTGCCCCGCAAATAAGTCCAGTACGGCCACATTTCCTTTGCACAAAAACAGATTTTTGCTTTAAATGCTTTATTTATTTATTTTTGTAGAGAGGGGAAAGGAGGGAGAAAGAGAGGAAGAGAAACATCAATGTGCAAGAGAAAGATTGGTTGCCTCTTTTTGCACCCCCGACTGGGGACCTGGCCGGCAACACAGGATGCATCCCAACCAAGAATCAAACCACCAGCCTTTCAGTCTGCTGGCCAGGGCTCAGTCCACTGAGTCACACAGCCAGGGCCAGATCTTTGGTTTAACGCGATGGTGTGGTTGGCTTTACGTACGGGTGCCAGGGTGTGTGGGGGAAGGTGCCCTGTGGCAGGGTGCTTGTGCTGCACGGGTGTGTGGGAATGAATGCGCTGACGAGCAGGCAGCGAAGCCAGCCTCCCTCCCGGGGCTCACTGGAAGACCCCGTGCCCCGTGAATGAGATGGCGGGCCCTCCCCGGCTGCTCCCTTCTCTTCCCTTCCGAGTGTTCTAAGTGGAATCCAGATTAGGTTAAAAGTGATGCAACCCTACTGCCTCCTTTTGTTCTTTTTAAAAATGTAATTGAGATCATGCTATGAATATAACATCTGCTTTTTGTGTCTTAATATATCAAAAGCATTTCCCATGTCATCAGAAATTGTTCATTATGAATGTGAATGTTTGAGTGTTATTACATTATTGAAATATGTCATAACTTGCCTGATCGTACCTCTTTGGACATTTTATGTTATTTAAATTTTTGCTATTGTTAAAAATATAGAGATGAACCATCTCTGTACATTATAGTACATTATTTTATTATTTCTTTAAAGTAGAATTGTTGAGTCAAAGGGCGTGAACATTTTTAAATACTCTAGAGATGGAGTGGTGCCTCGTCTTCCAGAACTTTCTCTGCCTGTACTCCCTTGGCACCTCTGCACACCTTTGTGGCTGTCACTTTTAATTTGAAAACCTTCAGTCTCGGTAACTTCACCAGCAGGACCAAATGCGGTGCTAGAAGACCCTGTCCGGTGGAACAGGGTCTGGACTGCTTCCTCTCATGTTGTGTGGCATCGTGGGGACGGGCCTGGGCTTCAAAGCCCACCTGGCTGGGTTCACGCCCCTCTCCGTGTCCCCCACCCCACCCCACCCCATCCCATAGACACTGGGGCCTTAGACGGGCTGCGGCTTCCTCACCTTTGCACGGGGGGACAAATTACTGCTTCTCTGCCCTGCTGCCAGCTCCAGCCACGCACGCGGGTTAGGCACTGCGCAGCCGCACAGGGCACTGCAGATGCAGCGCCGTGGGGCCTGGAGCCGTGCACCTCAGCGGGCTGCGCAGGGTGCCTGTTGGGATCCAGAGAATCAAACGTGTGAACATGTGAAAAGCTCCTCGTGCCTTCGGTGATGCTGTGTTTCCCCACTTTGGCTGCTGTTTCCAGGCGGAGAGTGGAGACACGAAATTTTTATTTCCTCTGTGCTTTTCTTTACATCCCATGTTCTTTGCTGTTGTGCCGATTTTCTTATCAATAATGTCATCTCTTCTATGACAGATCATATATCTGTATATTACATGAGATTACATGTGCTGTAGTAGAAAATAGACAAAATCTCAGCCAGCATCAGAAATCGGGGGAGAGGTCTTAGGAAAGCTGCCGTCTAACAGGTGGGGAAGCCAAGGTCTCAGCTCCTTCACGTGGCCTGGCAGGAGAAGCACCGAGATGCTTCTGCGTTTGGTTAAATGCTGAACGTGTACCTCTCCATTCACACGGCTGACCATGGCGACCGATACCAGAGTCCTTTGAGCTTCACAGGTGACAAGATAATGTGTGTATTGACCTATTAGAACACAGCACATGTTAATGAGTTAATATCAGATTAATATGAGGGACTTTAGAACGTGGTACTTTAAACCTTTAGGAAGGAAGTTGAACACCAAATAGTAAACCTTCCGATAGCATATTTAAGATTCAAGATGTAAAAGAAAACCTAAGACGAACCTCAGACATCCATATCATTTGGCTAAGTGACCAAAGAGTGTGCCTTGGTGCACTGCATGATGGTGACAGGGTTTTCTTTCTTTAAAAAATATTTTATTTTTTATTTTTAGAGAGAGGGAAGTGGGGGAGAGAGAGGCATTGATTAGCTGCCTCTCCAACGCCCCAACCCCGGGGAACTGGTCGGCAGCCCAGGCATGTGCCCCAACCGGGAATCAAACTGGCGACCTCTCGCTTTGTGGGAGGACACAACCCACTGAGCCACGCCGGTCAGGGCCCGGTGGCAGGATTTTCTTTAAGGAGCAAAATCCCCACCTTGATTTGTGTCTGGGAGTCGTGTTTCCTGAATTGGGCTGTTTCGAATAACATGTGAGCCAGCGTGTGGCCGTCCCCGCTGTCCCCAGGGCAAGTGTTTGCTCCGCTGCAGTGATGGAAACATTTCCACTGGTGAAGCAAATATTTAGAGCCGGAGGAAATATTTGGGAAGCCAGGATGTGTCAAAATAGAGCAGATGCCTACCTTTTAAATCACATTTTAAAAAAGCCACCCTGTCCTTGGCTGCCGTGGTTCCAGCCACAGTGGGTTAAGTGAGAAATTAGAAATTGTGTTTGTGTTCTGATCCCAGCTCCCGGGCACGTCCCCACACCTTTTTCTGCCTCGGTTTTTCTCTTCCAGAAAATGGGGATAACCACGCTAAGTGATTTTTGTGTAGGATTGAAGATTCTTTTCCCTCCAAATATTGTTTTTGTTCTTAAAAATATATTTCACTTATCCTTTCACATTAGAAATATATTTCCATGGAACACAGTTTATCAGAATATACACTGAAAATCTGCCTTTGGTCTCTCTCCCTGACCACCAGTCCCCTCTTTATCCATAACCAGTTCACCCTTTTCTTATCTACATTTTATGATGCACACACATCTAAATAGATGTGATTCTGTGTGCATACATATCAGTTTTCTTATCATAAGTGTCCCACGTACCCTTCACCTAGTTTCCCCCATGTTCCATATATTCTTTTTTTTTTTTAATCTTTACCCAAGGACATAGTTGTTGATTTTAGAGAGAGGGAGAGAAACATCAATTGGTTGCTTCTTGCACACGCCCCAACTGGGACGGAACTGCATCCCAGGCTTGTGCCTGACCGGTAATCAAACCAGCAACCCTTTGGTTTACAGGACGATGCTCCAACCAACTGAGCCACACCAGCCAGGGCTGTGTTTTTGTTTGTCTGTCTGTGTTTGAAGTGATTGATCCCAAGACTTTGCTTATTTAAACATGTGTTGCCCGTCAGAGAGCAGAGGGGTGTGGCATAACAGGCTGCTTATGTTGAACCCCTGTCCCCCCAAATACACACACACACAGGACAAAGAGCACGGTGTTGGGGATTGGGGTCTGCCTCTGGGTGGCCGTGGGGCTCCGTGGTCTGTGAAACGGAAGGAAGAGAGAAGAAGAACAGGAGAGAACCCAGGTGAGCTCCAGCTTTCCGTCCAGATCTGCATTTCTTTGTTTGGTTGTCAGAGGTGATTTTTTTAAAAACAAACTTCTTCTGAAGCAGGAGGAAGATTCAGGTGTGGTTGAAAGCGTTCATTGATTTGCTCTCTACGTTGCACAGCACCCCTCTGGCTTTCCTGGCCTTTGGCCTTTGGGTAGCAGTGATCCCCGGTTATGGTTCCCCTTGGTCTTTAAGGACGGCCCCTTCCCCAGGACTCACGGTGCAGGGTGAGCAGGGCCAACTCCCCAACCTGTGCCAAAGACCCGCAAGTTCCTCACTGCCTTCCGTGACCGCGGCACCGGGGTTTGCTGTGCTGTTAATCCTTTGGAATTGGTGATCAGATATCAAAGTCACTCCCCTTTATTTTTGTCTTTAATTTAGCAGAGAGGGATTAAAAGAAAAAACCTCTTTAGACTATAGATCTAAAAATAGACATCATGATGCTGGTTGGAAACCCTCCCAGCCTTTCGTAAGAGAGATCTCAATTTGCGCTGCACAGAGGGGCAGCTCACTTCTGTCTTGTCCACCAGTTATACTACTCCCCAGAGAAGCTCAATAAATTTGATAGGGAAATTTCCTCCTTGTGCGGAAGGAGCGAAGCTCAGTGACTGGTGTGGCTAAAAATAATTTAGGGCTCCAGGGAATGTGTCTGTCTCATGGAATAATGCATCAAAAAATAAATGTCCAAAAAGTTTCCATCTTGGTTGAGCTGGGCACATCATCGGTACCACTGGGCCCTGCATCCTCGGACCCCAGCCTGTCTGATTTGGAATGAAACTGCTCCCCAAAACTTGCATTTCGTTTCCTGCACAAATGGTCCTTCTGCATGCTTCACTGGCAGTGGCCGCAGAGCTCGCCTGTGAAAACTCCGAACTGGGACGTGGCCACATGTGTGCATCTCTCTCGTGCCTCAGAGTCAGAGGGGTCACTTCCCACCGGCTCCTGTTTAGTCTACAGGGATGTGCGAGCCCGCCCGGCACCCTGTCTTCAGGCGAGCAGCGCAGTGCGTTTGGCGCTGGCTTTTTACTCGGTGATTTATACCAGGAGACGTGGCTGGGTGATATCCAGTGTCCTTTTGTCTTTGTGTTTATTTTTCTTGCACGTTTAATGTCTTTAAAGGATATATTGTCTTTATGGTTCACTGGGATAAGGAGGGGATTGGTGCAAGTTGTCATGAGAGGCCTCGGCTCCCCGTGATGAGAGTTATTTCCTTGGTTAGGTATTTTTCTTTCTTTCCTTAGATGGCAGGAGGCAGTGTTTTGCTTCTTTTTGAAACAGCCTTTTTACCAAACGGTTTTTGGAAGGATACTGAGAGGGCATTCACTTTCAGGGTGTCATCAGCAACTTTTCCTCCCGTTTGTTTGCACTTCCTCACCGAGGAGAGGGGACGGTCTCACCTCTTGTTCTTGAATTTACATGTCAATACTGGGGTGGTGGGAGCCAGCCTGGTCCTCAGATCGATTTTTATAAAAATGCTTTCATTCAGGCTGATGATATTTGGGACTAGCTTTCTCAAAAACTGTTTCTGCTGCTTGGGAATAGTTAATCCGCAGAAAAGAAAGCATTTGGCTTATTTGTTTAATATTTTAACCAAGTGAATTAGAAGGGTTGGCGGACTGGGGGAGGGGATTAGAAAGTGGGTGGGGGAGGCCCCATAAACAAGGTGATATATAATATTTTTTTTGTTCTCCTTTTAAATAAATACCGATCAGCTTTATGTTCAGAGACAATAGGAGCCGTTGGCTTAAATTTGCAGTTTACTGTATTTATGGCTGTAATATCAAGGTGCTGCCGTCGTAATTTCATGCCCCAATGAGAAGAGCAAGGTCGAAGCAAATGCTTCCATCGGCATCTGCTAACACACTGACTCATAAACAAGGCCCGGCTGGATCAGGTGGCACGGAATAATACAGGCTAATGAAATACAGCATAGCTTTCCATTACTGTTAGTTTTTACAGTGTCGTCATTACGTGTAATTTATGTTTAAAAAATTCAATTTTATACAAGGCACTGGGAAATAGGGGTCTACAGGTCATCCGACGACTTTTAGAGGCTCTGAGAGTCCTCATTGTACTCCACTGTTCCGACAAAATGTTAATAAAATAAAATAAAAATACTTTTTCCCTTTCCCCTCCCCTAACCTTTTCTGGGAGAGTTGATTTTTCTTTTAATTTGGGGAATCTTTTTAGCCAGCTGTCGTCTCTGCCTCATCTCCTTCCACGTGTGCATGGGGAGATAACTCGTCGTTCCCGGAGAGGTGACCCCGCTCCATCTCTGTGGTCCTGGATGAATCGCCTGAGTCCTGTGAGCAGAGGGACTGTGATGGGGAGGGGGCCCCGCAGGGCCAGCCCGGGGCTGCTGCCCTTTGCTGCTGGCCCTCTGGCCTTGTTCTCTAATAAACCTCAGGCTGGGCCAGGGGTTCATTATCTTATTTCCCAGCCATCTCTGACCCTGCTGTCCTGGTTGTTGTGTGACCTGAAAGATGCGCAGAACATTGCTGTCCGCTGTTATCTGCCTTTCTGTTTCACCTGCACGGGGCCGGGCCCTGTGGCAGTGCGGTGCGGTCACTGGGAACAGTGTGGAGGTTGCTTATTCTCGGAAGCCCTCCCAGGCCAGCCCCACAGAAGAGAGCCTGCCCTCTCCAGTAGTACCTCCTGCGGTCTGAGTCAGTCCGGGGAGAGGGCCCTGCAGCGCTGCAGCTCACCAGGTCACCGGCTGGGTTTGTTTGCATTTCAACAAAACCTTGAGAAAACGAAGGCAAGTTTATTTGTCTTCTAATGGATAAAAATAAGCAGGTGTGGCAGCCGTGAGGCCGTTCACTCCAGGGGTCAGTACGAGTAGCTCACTTGTCTGCCCTTTTGAAAGGACCTCACCCCGGAGAAAGTGTAGGAAAAGAAGTCTGTTGGCTTCTGCACAGGGGCAGTGGAAGGCTCCCGGTAAAGGGAGCTGGTGTTGGAAGCGAATTCCAGAGAACGGAGAGGTCAGAGGTCCGCGCCAGTCGGGGCTGGGACTGCATTTGCAGCGGGGTCTGGAGAGAGCTGCAGTTGAGAGCTCTCAGCTCTGCAGATCGGGTAGCTGTGGCCTTAGATGCAAAATGATTCTGCCTCTCAGAGTGGAGGGAATGGCTGGGCAGGACCTCCTCAGCTGTGTTCCGTCTCAGTCACATATTTGAGTTGTCAGTGTCACTGACGGAGGATGGTGGCTCTTGGAATTGTCAGGCAGCAGCAGGGAGGTTACTGAACAAGACCCTGGATGCCCAGTGCTAGTGACACCAGATACTGCAGTGGCGCCCCAACTGAAAACATTTTTGGTTTTATTAAAATCGGCTAATTCTCGCAAAGGCAGCAGCTGAAGGAAGACTTGAGGCCGGTGGGGGAGGAGTTCTGTCTGCCAGACTGCAACACCCTCTGCTCCTGTCTCCGCCAGGCTCAGCCCTTGCTCAGTCCCTGGGCGGTTAGATGATTCCTCGCAGATAGCAATCAACTGGAAGGAAGTGTGTGTGTCTAATTTGCATGAGATTATTTAAAACAAAAAAAAAAAGGTCTGCATTAGTCAGGGTGATGGTAAACAACGTGCAGAGATGCCTTTTATAATATAGCCTGTGCCTCAGCTTTCAGAGCCAAATATAATTCACTTCCAATTGGCAGTTGCCTGTATTATTCCTTTTAACCTTTTGGATTCTGCAAGGTCTCGGTCTGAGCTCTCCAGAGTTTCTCTCAGCCGGGCGGGGTGGGACCTGCCATGTGTGGTTCTGTGGCAGGACCTCATCCCCAAAGGTCAGGACATTTTGGCACCAGGAGCCTAGGACTGCGTAGGTGACGGCTGTGTTCTGAGAGAGAGGACCCGCCCACCCCCCTCGGTCTCCAAAAGTCCCAGCTGAGAGACTCACCTGTAGAGTCCTAAACCCAGCCAGGACAGGTTCAGGTTCTTCCCAAGCTGGGGACAGGCCAGAGTGAAGCCCTGTGGACACAGTCTGCGAGAGGCCTTTGGATTGGGGGGGGGGGGTGTAGGATCTTAGCGTGAGATCTGGTCACTCTATCCTTGTCACTTTGGTGGTGTTCAAAAAGTTGTCCAGGAGTCATTTGCAGTTGGGAGCCAGGTGTCAAGCTCCTGTACTGTTTAGATATGGCCCCAAAACAGCATCCGCGGGCTCTTACCTGCGGTTGGGGTGCCCACGTGGGCATGGGGGAAAGCGGTTTAGTGTTTTTCTAAGCCTCCACCATAAGGTTGAAGATACAAGGCTTGGTTTTGCGACCCGCCCTCTGATGTTTTGCGACCGTGCGGTGGAGGGAGGTCAGCAGGCTGGAGACGGAGGGCCTCGGGTTGTCTTCGCCAGGGTCGTGCCCTGAACTAGTGTGCTCTTGAGGGTATTTTCCACCCTCCTTGGGCCTCAGTTTTTTTAGTCTGTTAAATGAAGGCAATGACTGGGATAATGGGCCAGCTCTGAAATTATATTATTCAGTGAGATCATTAAAGGGTTTATTTTTTTAAAAGAAGAAAAATGATTCACTTCATGTAACTAAATCAAAATCCTGAGTCTCCGGAGGACTAGGGACATCAGAATTCCAGCCAATGTGAATTCAGAGCATCGAGTGATAAGGTCTCTGAGAAACACGAGCCTGGAAGGATGTGCTGATGCCCTTTACACCGCGGACTTGCTCGTGGGCCCAGCTGCAATAATGCAAGGAGCATGTTTTATTAGGAAAATAGGCTTCGGTGAAGCTCAGGGCCAGAGGGCAGAGCAGTGGGCAGGGAGTCCTGTCCCTTTAACCAGCTCCCGCTCTCAGGGCTGCAGCCCAGCCGGTAACTTACTGCATATTTCCCCAGCGTTAAACATTATCGTACTTGTTTATATTTGAAAGAGCCAAAAGGGAAAATGAGAATGCAACTGAATGCTCCTTTTGGGAAAATTATCCTCATTTGCAGCCAGCGGCTGACAAGGCACACGAACCGCTGGGTTTATAAAATTCCGCACTGCACTGGTGACCATCCGTTGTGCTGACGTCGCACGTGCTGCCTTCTTCTCTGGTGGCCGGCCGAGGCCCGGGAAAGCAGTGTTTTTCTACTGGACCCTGAAAGGGGTTCCCCTGCCTGTAGGGGGAGGCCTGTTTCCTCCCTTTCCGTGGCTCCCCTGGCTGTTCTGCCCCTGTTCTTGGGAGGCGAGATGACAAAGCAACCCTCTTTGCAGTGAACTGGGCGACTTTGGAGCAGAGATGTTCCCCATCTCGTCCCGTATACTCAGATTTACCCTTTGTACTTTGAAGGGGCTAAGTGCCAGCACACAACCCTCTTTGCAGCCTGGCAGCCTTTCCACCTGCCCATCAGTTGGCAGAGGGACCCGTGCACCCAGAGCTGACCCTGCAGCACTCAGACCTCACAGAGGTGTGGCCTGGCCTGCCCCTGGCCAGCTCCTCTGTATGCAGAGACAGGGCCAGATCTCAGCTGCCTGGCACAGAGGAGAAGGGGTTCAGGACACTGTTTGTTTGTTTGTTTGTTTGTTTAAATTGATTTGAGAGAGAGAGAGGAAATGAGAGAGATAGACATCAGTTTGTTGTTCCACTCATTCACGCGTTCATTGCCTGATTCCTGTTTGTGCCCTGACTGGGGATCAAACCCACAACCCTGGTATATCAGGACCACGCTCTAACCAACCGAGCTAGCTGGCCAGGGCCCAGGGCCATTTAGAACAGTCCAGGCATTTTCCTAGAACAGTTTGCAGGACAGCTGCAGCCTGCTCACGCCGGTGCGATGCAGGGCCACGCTGTGCTTTACGGTAGTAATGTGCTCCACGTAGTAGCCCCTGGGCGCAGAGCATGCGGCACCGGGCTGGGGAAGCTGCTGATCCTCAGAACCTCCGGTACTTACTTCATCTGCCCCCAGGGGCAGATACACCGCGCTGTGGGCCTCTAATGGAGAGCTGCCGACCAGATGTGGGGAAGCGCCCGGCTCTAGTTTAAAAGCTCTGTGTTGCGGCTGGACTGGATATTGGGATTCCCGGAAGAGCACGGGCTGGCCAGAGTGGTCTTTCGCAGACCAGCAGTGACCTCCCACCTGCCTTTCCCACTCTCGGGGGCCGGAGCACGCTTACGTGCACACCGTTACTTCCGAGTGGGCCCCGTGGGGAAGTTTTTCTGGCACCTGTGCCGTGCCGTTGGCGCCCTCGGCCTCTTCCCACAGAGCCCACGGCCCTGGGCTGCCTCAGAAAGCCTTCCAGCTGTGTGCCCACTGGAGATGGGGTCTTCACGGGTCCTTCCCGTGCCGCGTATTCCTCCGTGGGCAAGTCCTCTCCACGTGTCATAGCCACTGCAGATGGCGCCCTGCTATTTCAGGATGTGCCGTGTGCAGTGTGGTTCGGAGTGTCGGGAAGATTGAAAAAGAGAGAAGAAGAAAAACTAGCCAAAGGCGATTTAGGCAGCCTGTGATGGGCTAGAGTAATAATCATCTGAAAGTTCGGGCCTGGCCTTGTTTTGATCTGTTTTCTTGTTTTATTTTCTTCTTTACATTCCATATCCCATTCATACTAATCACAGTCAGTCCTGATTTTTCTTTTTATTTCTGCATTTGTCATAAAATAAAGCAAATTATTCCCGTCTTTGGAAACGATCTAGACTAATTAGTCGTCTCACCCAATAATTAGTTTTTTGTTTCCCTGTCTGTTTTCATGCATTATTGTTAGTTTTTTCCCCTCTTTTTTTAACACCATTACAGATTAAAATGAGCCACATTTGCAGTTGATGGTATCTGTTTTCGGGGGAAGAATGGGGAATTGCAGTACGGAGCGACTTCGAAAGCAGCAATAAACTCAAGGATAAATTAAGGAAATTGAATGAGCCACATTTGGAAGCAGTGTGGAGGCTAATATTCTGTCGCTTAAGGTTAAATTGCAGCTGAGAGAGGTTCCAGAGAATCCGAAATCGGGAGGCGGCTTCCCAGGATGCTAGGCCTTCTGTGGCTCTGTGGGCTTTCCTCCGTGAAGCTTCCACGGCGGCGGCCTGGTGGACAGTGGCGAAGGCACTCACCTGCGCTCGTGTGCTCTCCTCCCCCAGGGCTGACGGACGAGGAGATCGATGTGGCCTTCCAGCAGTCGGGCACGGCCGCCGAGGAGCCTCCGTCCCTGGGCCCGGCCACACAGGTGCTTCCTGTCCAGCCCCCTCACCTCACTTCTCAGCCATACAGTAAGTCGCCCACTCCCCCTCCAGCTTTCCCCTCATCAGGATTCGGGACAGTGGCCAGGAGCAGGCTTCCCATCTCCCAGACTCAGCCAGCAGGGCGGCGCTGGGAGGAGCAGCCCTGGGATTTTCCAGAAACATGTGACACACCCAAATCCTCTGCTAGACAGACTTTGAAGTGTGTGACAAAGGTTTTAGAAGAGTCGAGGCACCAGAATAAATGAGTTTACTAATGTGTTGCGTCAAGTTACTGTAGTTACGAGGAAGAATCTGTGAAGGTGCCACTTTCCCTTTCTCACAGTGGTGCTTTTGCATGTCACTGCGGCTTCACTACGAGGAACGACCATGAACTTCGGATTCATGGGGGCACTCTCGTCTGCTCGCTGAGATAACTCACCTCCTAGTTTTATTTTTTTTAAGTTAATGTCAGGAGATTTAGACTACCCCTGCCTCCCTCCCTGCCCTGGCTGTACCGTATGATGTAAGTTGGGTGGTCTGCAGGGGCATTGCAGACCACCTGTGAGGGCCTGAGTGCAGTGGGTCTCGTGATTCGACACGAGACCACGGCCCTCAGGAAGTTAACAGAAGCTGTTTTAGGCCTCAAGGTTCTTCACACTAGTAATAAATGTACACCTCCAAAATATAGCCCCTTCTTTAAATCACTTTTACAGAATCTAAAAAGGTTACAGTGAACTCCAAAGCAGTGGAAAATAGACCTGTTTTGTGTCTTTAAAGTAGCTCAACCTTGGATCTGTTGTCTTTCAAAATGCCGTTCCTTTAATTGTCTGTCTCAGTTTTATTTTTTCAAAACATGATTTAAAACTGTGTTAGATACCAGATTTTAAAGGGGGCGGTTTAAAATGCCATGCTAGTTTTGACCCCACCTCGCAGCCTGGAGCTCCCTCCGGCTCCCCGTGCCGACCTCCTCCCTGGCTCAGCCACAGCCGGGAGGCGATGTCGCTGTGCCTGGCAGGTGCTGGGGCGGGGCTCCGACCTGTCCTGTGCGCCCAGGTCTCACTTAGACGAGGCCTGCTCTCCTGTGCTCTCTGGGCAAGGCTGGATGGGTGGTGAGGCCCAGCCGCACCCACTCCTGTTGCTCTCCTCCTCGGTCCCCTTGTCTAACAAGCCACTGGCGTGGCGTGACCCCTGAGACCAGAGGAACGGTGCTTCGTGGTGACCCCTGTGTGGAGGCTGCTGGGTCAACCACAGGTACTTGTCAGCCTGGGACTCTTTCCTCCCGGCCAGCGGGCGTTCCCACCCCTCCATTGTGCTTGCTGTGGGTCACTAGCCGTGCTGTGACCCAAAGGCCACGTCTCCACACTTTCTCTTTAGTTGTGTCCCTGGCCCAGTCGTTGCATGGGATTTGTTGAGGACGGGCAGTGGCAGCTGGGGTGCAGAAGTTTCTAAGACGCACATCTGTTCTGTTCCAGCTGTTTCCGCTATGGCTTAGTACCAAACAGGCCCCTCGGCGACTTGAAAACTTCTTGCTCAGAACAGAGTGTTCTGGCTGGTCCCAGCGTTGGCCTGAAACGTCACGCATTTGCCTCCTCTGAGCAGGCGTGGAGAGTTAGACTGTTGGTCTGTCCCGAAGAGGCAGGCGCTTGTGGTGGGAGGGGCTGCCCAGTTGTTTAAATCATCCTGCGTCCAGATCTCCCTGAGAAAAAGCGTCGCCCGCTTAGGTGTTTAGGTAGGAGTATTTTTAAGAGTCTCCCAGCCCTAAAAATAAAATACATCTTCTGAGAGACAGACTCCTCCCGGCTCTGACGCTGGTGTGCAGACAGTGGCGATGGCAGTTCTGAACACCTGCCGTTTGTGGTTGTCGCCAGGGAGTGCCGTTCCCCTTGTGTGGCTGCCTGCGCCCTGCCGCTCCCGGCCGGCTGCACCTCTTCACTTCTGTGCTTTTGCCAAGAGGTGTCAAAACTGCTCCAAAAAAAAAAGGCTTGATTTTGATTAATACAGAGAAAGAAGACTTTGCCTGACTGATAATAAAACTGATAAATGACATTTGAATTACTTGTAGCAGTAATTTATTACATAAAATATCTTTTATTTGACATGCGATTAGTTGCTGGAAGCATCACTCAACCTGACGAGTTTAAACACGCTCCGCAACGAACCCCAGTAAAACCAGGGCTGTCGGCGCCGGCGTTCTGAAACACACTAATCCTGGGGTGAGGGGAAGTCTGACTCTAAATATTTAAATGATTAATTGGGTTTATATATTTTTTTACCTTTCTAACCCCCTTAATTACAAGCAAACTCAGGGGAGTTTCTGAACTAGGTGTGCAGTCTGCATGCTTATCGCAGAGGCATTGCCCGCGTCCCGGGCGGATTTACGGCCTCCGCACGCGGGTGTTCCTGCCGGCTCACATCTGGAGCCCAGGCAGCCCATCCCTGTGCGGTTCTTGACTTTTTAAGGACATCCTCTCTCAGAGCCCAAGTCCAGAAAACGAGCTTCTCTGGGGCTCCCCCCCCCCCCCCCCCGCCAATGCTCCTGTTTTGGGGAAGGGTCACTTTTCCGGGACCGCTGCAGGGAGTCCAGTGCTCCTGGATTGTCACCTCTGGACCCTGCCTGGTGATAGATGTCCCACTCGGTGCCTCTTTTGATATCTCTGCTGTTTGGTGAATGAGGTTGGACTTGAGATGTTAGTAAATGCCAATGTCGGCAGAGATGGCACAGACACCCACAGGGATGTTCAGCCCATCCGTGTTAAGCACCGACTGTATGCTCAGGACAGTGTGGTAGGATTCGAAATGTGGTCTTTAAGAATCTTAACAGGTCCTTGGGGAGAGAGAAGATAAACTCTTAAGAAAAGGATAATAATACAAGACACTGTGACTTAATGCCAAAATTAATTATATAGACAAGAAAATTCCACAAGAATACAGAAAAAGGGAAAATTAATGTGGGCGAGAGAAGTCGGAGCAGGCTTCGTGCAGGCGGCAGGGGGTTGCGTGGGGGGAGTGTGTCGTCCCCTGGAGAGAGGATAAACCACCGTGATGGGGGCTCAGAGGAAAGTCCCGCCGCGCTCGGGAGAGGCCCGGCCGGGGTCCAGAGGAAGGCTGACGTTCTGTGTTTCCCGTCCTGGTTTCTTCTTGCTCGACTTTGAAGCGGGAACCCACGCCCTCGTGTGTGCGTGGCGCCCAGCACAGCCCTGAACAGAGAGCCCTGGCAAAGGCTTTTGATTGATTCAGCACAAGTGGCTTCTTCTTCCCTCCCAGAGAGACAAGAAGCAAAGCAGTTTTGAGATGCAGGCCGGGCCAGGGTGAATTTTGTAGGGTGATAGTTCTTTCTTAGGCTTTCAAAAGACTGACCTGCAGCTTCAGTTGCCTCTTAAAATAGGACATAAATGTCCGAGGTTGGGAAAAGGTTTTGACCTGCCATAAGAAATCGTGAGTGAGAAAGCGTGTTCTTGCTCATTGTGTTTCTCGTGTAGCCCATGTAGCCTTATGGCACACACTTACCCGTGGTTCTCGTGATTCACTGAGCAGGCGTGTGTGGTTGAAGGCCTGCTGGGTGCCCGGCACTGTGCCAGACCCCTGGGGTGGAAGGGTTAGTAAGACCTGGCTGGTCGCTCTCCGGCTGCTCCTGTCTGTCAGGGAAGGCAGTTAAGCAGACGCAGCAGGTGAGGTGAACTCGGCCCAGGTGAGAACGGGCACAGGTGAGGTGAAGGGCAGCAGGAGGTGTTCACTGGACCTGGGGGAAGATTGGTTCAGTGACCAGACAGGGTGGGCAAGGCCCCAGGCAAAGGCATGCGGACGGTCAGGGAGCCCCAGGCGATGGTCAGGGCAGCGAGGGCACAGGGCGGGGGTGTCAGAGACAACCCGAGGGGGAGGGCGCGGCCAGGTCATCCCCCTGCTGCAGCCTGAAGCATATTTTTTCCTTTGAGATGCATCATCTGACTATTTTTGAGCAGTATTATCTGTTCTTAGGCCAACAGTAAAATTATTTGTACCATCGGAGCACATGCTGCAGGGGAGTAGGGAAGACATCCTGGGAGTGTGTCGATGGGCTGGTCCAGACGCTCCGCCTGCCCAGCTCCAGGCTGTGCCCAGGAGGGGCAGCTGCAGCTCACGCAGGGGGTCTCTCAGAGGCCTCCGTCGGGCAGGCTGGACGTCCATCCCCTGTGGCTCGGTCAGCCCCCACACTCACCACGGGACTCTCCAGTGTTTAGTCCCCAGCTTCCCCATGAAATAAACTGGGAGTTCCTTGAGCTCAGAGGCTTTTTTCTTTTTTTAGTCTGACCAAGGCTCTGTCTCAGCAGGTGTTCTAGAGCTGCTTGTTGAATGGATAAATGGCGGCGGGAAAGTGCTTCAGGATTGAAGGCTGCCTGGAAACCCGTCCGCTCGGGCTCCTGAGAGCTGGTTGGTGAGGCTAGCCGTGGCGGTGTTTGGGGAGTTTTGCCTGGAAAAACAGATGGGTCTAGGATGGCTGATTTTGTTACTGTGCTTCATGACTTATAGAACGTTATATTCTTTTGTGTGTTTCCAGTATTATAGGGTGAATGTTTAAAAGTTGAATTAGAATTCATAGATCTTGCTTTTTTCCCTTTCTTTTTTAAAATCTTCACCTGAGGATATGTTGATTGGTTTTTAGAGAGAAAGGGAAGTGGAGAGAGAGAGACATTGATGTGAGAAGGAAACATCCATTGGTTGCTTCCCGCATGCGCCCTGATGGGGATCGACGCTGCCTCTGTTCAGTGCAAGGCGTGGCCCGCCGGCAACGGAGCCACTGGGCAGGGTGCTGGTCTTTCCTGGTCTCGGCTGCTGACGGAGCAGGGAGAGAACTCACAGTCTCTCCTGCTGCTGCCGTTCTTGGTCATTGCTGTCTTCCTTTAGCCCCCTTTTAAAAAATTCTGAACATATTTTAAATCAGCTTTATTGCAGTATGATTCACATAAAATAAAGTGCACCAATGTTAATTCCACAATTTGAGGTTTGACAAGTGTGCACTCTCGTGTAGCCGTCGCCACGCTGTAAAACATTGCCGGTTCCCCGAAAGGCCCCGTGCGCCCTGTTCCCAGCCAGTCCAGCCCGCCCCCACTCTGGGGCAGCCATGGGGCTGCTTTCTGTTGCTTCCTGATGAGACTTCTCTTTCCTAGAGTTTGATACAAATGGAATCCTGGCTCTTTCACTCGGCATAATGTTTCTGAGATGCATCCAAGCTGTGGTGTGGATCGGAAGTTCCTTCCTGCTTGTTACCGAGTGGTGCCCAGGGGGCGGGCATACCACAGTTGGTTTAGCCGATCACCAGCTGAGGGGCTCTGGGCTGTTTCCAGCTTGGAGCTATTATGAGTAAAACTCTTGTGAATATTTGCGCACAAATCTTTGTATGTTTTTTTCTCTTCAGTAAATGCCTAGGACTGGAATTGCAGGGTCCTATGTTAAGTGTAAGGTTAAACGTTTTAAAATTTTTTATTGATTGGAGAGAGAGAAACATGGATTTGTTCTTCACTTGTTTTTGTATTCATCGGTTGAGTCTTGTATGTGGCCTGACCTGGGATTGAACCCGAAACCTTGGTGTATCAGGACAACACTCCGACCAGCTGAGCTACCAGGGCCGTCTTTTGCCCATTTAAAATTTTCTCATTATCTCATTGGAAGAGTTCTTTAAGTGTTCTGGATTCGAGTTCTTGTGAAATATATGTATCGTTAGTATTTCCTCCCAGTCTGGGGCTTTTTCCCCCCTTAGAAAAAAGCAAAAGATTTTAAATTTGGAGGCATCTTTTTACCTTTTTTTTTCTTTTAGATTTTATGGTTTCTGTGTCCTAAGAAGCCTTTGCTCCGCCAAGGTCGGAAAGATTTTCTCCTGTTTTCTTCTAGAAGTTTTATGGAGTTCACTTTTACTTTGCTATGGAGTTCACTGTATGGAGTTGAGGTCTGTGCTTCGTCTCAGTGGTTGGTGTGTGTGGTGTAAGGGGAAGGTCAGGCTGTTCCCCTGTGTGGTTCCCCACCGGTGCCTGCACTGTGTACTCAGGGATGACTGTGGCCTCACCCAGTCCCTGTCTCTTCGGTGAGAGCCGTTTGTGTATGCACACGCGGGTCCGGGTCCAGGCTCTTCTTGTTAAAACACCCGTCTCCTTGAACAAAGCTGTCGAAGTGCGTTTTACAAATCACAGAACTTGCCCGTTTCCAGTGTGCAGTGCAGTGAGGGGTTTTCGGTGACTTTACCAGGTGGAGCGACTGTCAGTCAGTCTCAGAGCGTTTTTGCCCCCAGGCGAGGCCCTCTCGCCAGCAGCCCCAGACAGCCACCAGCCCGTCACTGGCACACCGCCTTCTGGGGACATGGCACGTAGATGGCATTGCACGCTGCGTGACCCCAGTGGCCTGCACCTTTCACGGAGCGCGATGTCCTTCAGTTTCCTTCAGGTTGTACCTGTCTCCTCGTTCCCCAGCAGGGGGCGTTGGGGCTGTCTGCACGTGGGCCCCGGGAACCCGGGGACTGTGCTGCCGAGGATGCCCCCGTGCAGGTCTTGTGTGGGTGTGAGTTTTTCTTTCTCTTGAGCTGCTGGGCCACGGGGCAGGTTCATGTTTCTGGATTCCTCTCAGTTCTATCTAGTCAGCTTTTTGGAGGTAAAATGTACACACGATAAAACCTATTATTTTTAACTGTACAGTTTGATGAGTTGTATTTCTGGCACCCCCAAAGCTTCCTCTCTGCCCTTCGTGTCAGCCCTGTCCCCAGCTCCCACTTCCTGCCCCCAGCGGGCTCCTCCCTGTCGCCCAGTCCTGCCTCCTAGAAGACCGACCCTCTGTGAGTGGGGTCCCACGGCATGGAGTCTTCGTGTCTGTTATTGCGCCATCTCTCTCTCTCACACGCACACACATACACACACACACAGGACCAGGCAGTAAGCGCTCTAGACTTTGTGAGCTGCACACACTCCTGTCACAGCCCCCTGCCCCACGCCCCATCCCTGGTGTGGATGCCCCACAGTTGGTTCATTGGCCGGGTCCCATCTCAGGGCCCCTGCGAACACCATTGCCGTGCACACACATGCAGTCCTTACCTGCAGACACGCTCTCCTGTCCTCAGGTAAATACCCAGAAGCGGAACGCTTTCATCACGCTTTAGCTGTGTGTTTAACCTCATAAGAAATTGTTGTGCCATTTTTCCAGAACGGCTGCACCATTCGACCTCTCCCGAGGCTGCGTATGAGTGTTTCGTTGGCTCCGAGTCCTCGACAACACTTGGTGTTCTCAGGGCTTACCCTCCAGTGTGCACGTTCTAGAGTCACATTGTACTTTTAATTTGTGTTCCCCTAACGACTGATGGCGTCAAGCATATTCTCTTGAGCTGTTGGCCATTTGTATATCTTTTGTGAAGCCTCTCTTCCAGTCTTTTGCCCATTTTTAAAATCACCTTGTTTTTTAAATTAGTGAGTTGTAACAACTATTTATAAGATCTCTCCAGAAGGTATCCAGCCATGTAATATGAGAAATAGAGACACTTACTGAAGAAGATACAAGATACAAGAAATACCGTACGTGGGACAATGATGCCTCAGTCCCCTTGAAAGCAGGCCCCCTGGGACCTCACCCAGTTCTTTCTCCCAGTCGCCACCAGCTGCCCTGTTGTGTTTTCCTGAATCTCATCGATGGTCTGAACTCTGTTACCTTTCAAAGGTGATTTTAGTTTTTGGAAAAGCCAGAAGTCACAGGGCACCTGGGTGACCTGATGTTTCACCAAGAAACTCGGCATGAGACATGATGCCTGAGTGGGTACAATTGTCATGATGAAGCTGCCGGTCACCATCTGCCCATAGCTGCGGTCTTCTGAAACATTTGACAGTTTCCACAGAGGAATGTTGAAGCTTAACACAAAATTTGATGCAGATTCATTGCTGTACCCACTCAGTCACTTTGAATGTGACAGCCACACAGTGCACATGCTCACTCAATGGCTTGTACCACCCTCTGACTAGTACAGTGAGGTCCTCACTGTCCACACATGCGCATTCCAGTCCACTCGCCTTGGCTGCCAAGTTACATGGACGTCACACAAACCGTTCTTGATATATTAACAATGGCTGGGCTTTCCCCGGACATACCTTGTATGTGTTATGGTTACGAGTCCTTTATCAAATATGTTTTGCAGATATTTTCTTCCGGCCTATGGCTTCCCTTTTCATTTTCTGGATGGTGCCTTTGGAAAGCAAAAGTCTAAAATTTTGATGATGTTCATTCTGTCAATATTTTTCCTTTTGTGGTTTATGCTTTTTTGTATCTTAAGATGTCTTTGCTTACACCAAGCTTGCAAAGATCTTTTCTGTTTTCTTACAGAAATTGTATAGATTTTGCTGTTTTGTGTAGATGTGAGATCCATTTTGAGTTCATTTTTGTGTGGATGGTGAGGGTTGAGGTGCATCTTCCCCTGCATTGATCTCCAGCTGTCTCGGCACCATTGTTGCAAAGATCATTCCTAGTCCATAGAATTACCTTGGCCTCTTGGTCAGAAACCAGTGGACTTTATAAGCAAGGGTCTGTTTCTGGGCTCTTCGGAATTCGTGCAGTTTAATGAGGGCTCATAGTTTTGAATCCGAGAGTGAGGACGTAGACACTCCTCAACGTCCTTCCTGCCTCGCGAGGACACTGGTGGTAGCGTCGCAGCTCACGGGGTGTGGAGACATCGTCTTTCCCAGGGTGGGCCTGTGCGAGGCCTCGGCCGCAGACGTGGCTGCGGGGACTGCTACTGCTTGGAGCCCGGCTGCTCGGGTCTTGCCCTGCGCTCCGGGCTGGGTTGCCTTTCTGACCGCTGCCAGCCTTGCGACGCTCAGCGTGTGGTGCCCTTCAGCTGGTCACTGTCTCGCCGTGCATTTTGCTATAACAAGCACCGACCTGGCGGCCTGGCACTCTTCCAGGGCCTCACTGTGCACGAGCCAGTCTTACCAGCTAGTGCTCAGGGCGGCTTTTCAGTGGAGCCAGGCTCCCCACTGTGAGGTTATTGGGGCTCCTGCCTGAGTGAGAATGGAGGGTCCCCTGGTCGCCTTGCCCTCTGCGCCTCCCGGCGTCAGTGGGCACTGGGCTGTCTCAGGTGTCTCGACAGGATGGCTCGGTGGCAGCGCTCAGCTCTGTATGACAGCTCTTGCCTGGGTTGTGGTGTCAGCGAGTCCCTGACTAGGTGGTTTCCAGCCCCACTCCTGTGCCCCACGGTGCTTGTTCTCACCCGTCGGGTGAGAATTTCTTGGGAGACGCAGAGAAAGGAGTTGAGTGACGCTGGTTTTGTTGGTGTTCGGTGAGGGTGAGGAGCCACGGGGGCCGCGCTCTTTCCCCTGGCATGGCTGCCGCCCGCGGATTCACCCGGGAACCTCTGCACTGTCAGAGCTCCAGCCTGGTGACAGGCACTGTGGAGCGTCAGGGAAGGCGTTGCGTTTCAAAGGGCCTTGTGTACCCCTCCCCCGAGGCAGCTTGTCCCCTGACCTCGCCACAGCCTAAGGCAGAGGGCAGTCCCAGGAATGCCTAGTGGTTTGGGGTAAGATTGCTGCCACCGTCGCCTCTCTGTCCTTCCCGAGACACTGGTGGCCTGTGTGGCAAAGTGCTGTGCCCTTCAGCGAGTTGGCTAGTCCTGCGTATTGGGAAGTGCTCTGGAATTGCTTCTTGACTTTTCGGCTGAGGTCCCGTGTGGCAGTGCCATGGAGAGTGTGGATCTGGGTGACAGGCGTCCCTGTTCCTGGGCTCTTTAAACCTAGCAAAGCTCTGCCACCGCCCGTTGGGCGGCCCGCACTCCACGAGAAGAGGACGGGGAGAACCACTGGGCGGGGTGTGATGACGGGTCTGACCGCAGGCTCCGGGCCCCGTCCGCCTTGTCCACTGGTGTCCGCGTCCAGACTGGTGGCCCGGAGTGTCCCAGCAGCGCACCTCACTCCCCTCACTCCCGAGCCCAAGCAGAAGCCTGGCCCCAGTGTCTGCCCTGGACTGTGCGACTCTGGACGGTTGGGGAGCGTGGTGGCAGGAGCGGCGCTTACAGCTGCAGGTTGTTCCCAGGCGCTCTGGCTGTTCTCTCGTGGGGGTGCAGTGGGGGTGGGGCGGACTCCAGGCGGTTGTAGCTGGAGGGCCGGGCCAGTCGGTTCCTCAGCAGCTCTGTCAAAAGGTTTGCAGTGGGTAGGAGTTGTCTGCAACTTAGTTTTTCCCTTTTTTCATTTCGCCACAAGACAGAGTTGTATCACACATCTCCAAAACGAGTAAAATGGCATTTCAGCTCCTTGTCTTTATAGACTCTCTGAACTTTAGGAAAGATCACTCTGGTCCCTTTTCATTAATAATGAAAACCAGGGCGCAATAAAATGTTCTTACTGCGAGCATGGCAGGAACGTGGCGCCGTGCAGGGTGAAGGGTGGGGCTGGCAGGGGCCACAGGTGTTTCTTGGTGTTCGAGGAGGTCGGAGCCCCGGAAAGGCTGGGTCAGCTCCAGCGGGGGTTCTGGTCCTCGGACCCGGAGCTGCCGGCCTCTGTTCAGCCGTGGTCGCTCCGGTACCGAGTGAGAGAGGCTGTGCTTCTCAGGGTGAGACATGTTTGCAGGAAAGGAGGGTCCGGCACACTCTGGGTTCCGGTCCAGTTTTTTGTTGCAGCTGCTCTTTGGTAAGGTATTTCACAGGTGTTTGAGCTATTGGACGGTGGTGGATGAGGTACTCTGGACATGTGCCAGTTTTGAAGATGCTTGCTCTGAGGATTTTGGCTGCATAGACGGATGCTCTGAGAGGGGCGAAAGCTCTCATGAACGTTTGCTGTCTGGAAGAGCACAAAGGTCGCCCAGTAAAAAGGTTTCACTCTTCCTCGTAAAAATGAACTTGCACTCGATGTTGGAATTTGCAACAAGGCATCCCCAGCAGAGGAAGTCAGGAATGAGCGGAAGGCCAGGGACTCAGAGCCTCCGGGCTCCACCGAACAGGCGGTCGTCGGTGCTGGTCTGCGGAGACTCCTGCCAGGTGGGACCTCACTGCCAGGCAGAGCAGCAGAGCCTCCGGGAGAGGGCTCCCGAGACGGGACACCGAGCGTCACAGCCTGGGGGGGGGGGGGGAGTCCCGGCTCGCTGCAAACCAAACCTGGCTCCATGCAAAGATAGGTTGATACATTTATATAAAAGTGAAAAACAGCGGCAAGCCACAGATACCAGAAAGCAGAGTCAAAAGGAAAATGAATGGAAAGAATGTTGTAACGCCTGTCATGGACAGAAGGCTCATTTCCCTGCCATGTAAAAAGTTTCTACAAATTAGTAAAGAAATGGAGTAGAACTACAGTACACTGGAAAGGAAACACAAAGGAAAAGACGCTCTGTCCTCACTCCTAATAAGATAATGCAGATGAGCCCTGGCTGGTGTAGCTCAGTGGACTGAGTGCAGGCCTGCGAACCAAAGGATCGAGGTTCAATTCCCAGTCAGGGCACGTGCCTGGGTTGCAGGCCAGTTCCCAGCAGGGGACTCATGAGAGGCAACCATACATTGATATTTCTCTCCCTCTCTCCTTCCCTTCCCCTCTAAAGATAAATAAATAAAGTCTTTAAAAAATGAGAACTGGAGAAAGCGCTGTTCTCCTCCTCCTGTGCTGGCTGCAGTCTGGAGCTGAGTGAACCCACCGTGCCCGGTGCCGGGAGGGAGCCGGGGCTTGTGGGCGTGACCCGGCCTGGCCCAGCCCGTGGGGGTGGGGCACACACCCCTGACCCAGCCTCCTGGGCATTCGTGGTGCAAATGTGCCTGCACGTATGTGCAGTCCCGCGTGGCAGGACGCCGTGTGTGACACAGCAAAGGCTGGAATCCTCAAAGGTCCGTCAGAAGGGAATTGACTCAGTGGGATACTGAGCAGCTGTAGGAGAAGAAGAGGAGGAATGAGAGATGGGGGAGGAGAGAAGGAAACCAGTGCGGCCTGTGTCACCGCGTATGTGCTAAACACTCCTCCGCTGAGTGGATAAGGAGCCACCGGCTGCAGCGGTTGGGGGGGGCCTGTCGGCAGTGGACCAACTGCGGCCTCTGGGTCACACCGATGCCTGTGCCACCTCGTCAGCCACTGTGAAACCAAAAACGAAGTTCAGGGCTGTGGGCGAGGCCACCTGTTGATTGCATTTTTTGCGGGAGCAGCAGGGTTGGGTTACCTTGGGAAACTCACGTGGAGCCCACAGGCCGGGCTGGCAGAGCGGGGAGGGGTGTGGGGGCCAAAAAGAGACTGTTCCAGACTCCTGTCATCCTGAGGCTCAGGGAGGAGGGCGCGTCTCCTTCGCCCCCTTGGGGGTCTGTGCCACTTGGGTCCCCTGGGGTCAGCTGGTGGGCTGCGTGCCAGCAGCCCCTACTCCCCTGGGGTCAGGAAATGCCAGGAAGTGGCAGGTGCCTGAGGAGCTTACAGGCCAGGGGGTGGGGTGGGGTGCTGAAGCACATGGGTATCTGTCCTAAAGGAGCCGCCACGCGGCCGTGCTCAGCTGAGTGCGGTGGGTGCTCAGACTCGGATGTCGCCACTCTCCCTCCCCCTCCGTCCCGGCTCCTTGTCACAGCAGCCTGCCTCAGGTGGTGCCTTCTGGGTCACTCCCCATGGGCACTGTGGTCTGCTCCCACACATTGATCAGTGCCCCGCCAGCAGTTCAGGGGACAGCGGCCCACGTGTCCCCAGCAGCAGAGCCCATGGAGGAGTCTGGATCGCTGGGGCACCATACAAGGTTACGGGCATGGAAGCCCTTTGAGATTGGTGCAGGGGACCGGATGTGTAGCAGGGAACCCTCTGGAACCTGCCCTCCTGTGAAGCTGGAGTTGTAGGGAGCTTTCAGATGGGCTGTTCTGAAGGGCACTGGCTAGGAGCCTGCTCCTTCATGAAGGGTGGCTGCTCGTTTGGGGGACTCCCCCACAACAGCCGCCTGGGACCCTTTGGCACTGGTGCATCCTGGCCCGGTCCCTCTTTCCCTTTGTGGCCCCAGACAGTAGCCCCCTCCCACTCCCGTCCTGCCTGCAGCCTGCCCTCGGGGCCGCCCCATGCTTGTGAGTAACCCTGGGGTCCCTGGGGAATGCTCTCGGTCAGCTCTGCCTTTGTGGCCCCTCTCCCTGCCCGGCCAGGCCCAGGCGCTGGCCGCCTTCTGTCCTTTGAGCTGCCTTTGCAGTTGCCTGTGCCCTGGGCTGCTTTCCCTGGGACGTGAGGGTCTCACATGTGCCTCCTCCCAGGCCCTGCCAAAGACTCCCGGCCCCTACCCTGCCATCCCCACTCTCCTGTCGCCCTGTTTGGCCTCTGCATCACTCTGGAGTTAGCCTGTTCTGTCACCTGTAGGTTGTCTCCTCTTCACCGGTCAGCGGGAAAGCAGAGCGAGACAGGGCAGGGGGCCTCGTCACCACTGCCCCAACCCCTCCGGGCCTTCCACACTGTCGGGCACACAGTCTCCATCCCCTCACCCTGCTCTGAAGTGGCTCTTAGCGCAGCCCTGTCTGTAGCAGGGCTCGTGGGTGTGCATGTGTGTGCATCCGGGTGTGTTCATGTCAGCCTGGCGGATCCCTTCCGCCCTTCGAGTGGACGCTGCCTGCCACCTGACTCGCAGCCAGGACTCAGCTCACTGTAGGCACCACACAGCCGGTGCACGTGGAGGCAGCAGTTCCGAGAGCCTGGAGAGGGCGGGGAGACGCGTCTGGCCTGTGTCCCTCACGGTCACACTGTGTCCTGCGGTTGGAGCTTCGGTCCTTGGAGACGAGCACACTGAGCCTGTGCCTGCCCCAGCCCTGGGCGAGGGTGCGCGGGCCTCTCCTCCTGAGGCGCCTTTTCTCTCACCCCCAGGCCCCGTGGGTTCCCGGTGGAGAGACTACAGTGCCTTGGCCATCATCATGGCGGGAATTGCTTTCGGCTTCCACCAGCTCTACAAGGTGAGTCTGCCTTCCCCACGGCCCCCAGGCGTCCAGCGCCAGCCTGCCCTCTCCGGAGCCCCGCCCCCGGCACCGTGGCAGGGGCAGGACTGTGCATAGAGGCCGACTGTCCTGACGAACACTCACTGCAGGCTCCAGTCCAGGCACAGACCCCTCCTCGCCCACTGGACTCGGAGTCCCCACGGGATGACTTGGGCCCATCGACCCGGGAGCCATGTCAAGTTCTTGGAACAGCGCCCGGCACGTGCCGAGCAGCCCTGCCCTTGAGGGACATGAGGGCGACAAGGTGGTGACGAGCATGGGCAGTGGAGCCCAGCTGCCAGTGTTGCTCCTGGCTCTGCCTTGTGATGGACATGTGACCACAGGCTCAGGGGCCTCATCTGTGAAATGGGGACAATGGCACCTTCCCCATGAGGCTGTTGTGAAGCTCAGAGGCACGGCCTGGGGCCGCGCTGTGGCCTGGCATGTAGGACGTGCTCACCTGCACCGGTTTTCCTCCCTTGCTGTTTGAGACCAGCTTAGGGCGACCCCGTAGAGCCTTATGTGTGGGGTCTACTTTCCAGTCTCCTGCACACTGTGCCGGCACCAGGTGACTCCCGGGTGCCCCCAGGACCCAGAGGTAGTGGCACAGCAGAGCCGCGGGGCCTGGGGGAGCACTCACTCGCTCCCTGCGGCACTCACTACTAGGTCCGACTTCGATGGAAGCAGATGAGCCTTTCTAGGAGGTGCGGAGCCAGGGGGGGCCCCAGAGGACTTACTCACCTCTGGTCTGGGAGAGAAGCCTTTTTTTGTGTGAGGCCACCTGCTACCCCACCTGTTGCATGGAGGTGTTTTTTTTTTTTTAAAGACTCTTCGTGATCATCCAGGCTCACTGCTGTAACCTTCAGCACATGAAATGCGTTTCAACATTGCATTCTCTGGGATTCTTAATTTTTGACTTAGTACCAAAGCTAATGACCGAATGGTAGAAGTTATTTTTTCCAAGGTAAGATCTATTCTTGGAGTTGGAAATTCCCGAGTCAGAAGTCCAGAAGCAAAATGCTCTGTGTCCTGGGCTGTCCCCCCAGACCAGTGCCTCCCCTTCTCTTGAGTGCGGAAGGCCTCTCCCCCTCACTGACCCACGCTGTCACCAGGAAGAACCAGACACGGAAACGAGCGTCCAGGCTGCACGCCGCACACCGAGCCGTCGCACGGCTGCCCGCAGGTGGCCCGGGGTCCGACGGGAGTGGGGAGCAGGGTCCGCTGCTTCCACGAAGCTGCGATCCCTTCTCTCTGCTTTAAAAAAGAGGCATTGAGACATCAGGCAGAATGGTGTAAGGAGACTTTCTAAAGCATCTGCTGATAGTTTAATTCAAGAAGAGGGAGAGGTGTGCTGTCATCCGTATTTTATAAATATGTGGAAATTTAGGCTGGGCAGTGTGTGTCCCTTCCCTGATCTCAGAAATGGAATTCTTTGTTACGTGTGTAAGAATTTCTTGACTTTTATACTTAGGAAGTTTTCAACCTGGAGTGTAGAGCTACATGTGATGAGTTTCAGCTCAGTTGCAGTAATAACTCAGTGGTGGGGAAGCACTTTGCAAAACAGAAGATGCCTCTGCGCTGTGCATATGCTAGGTGATGCGTGCCACTGAGGAGCCGCGCTTGGAACGCGCTGTCCCGCAAACCCTGTGAGAAACCTTCTTCCCCTCCCCCATCCTGTCTGGGGCCCAAGTGGAAAAAGAACCCAAGTTCCCCTTGGTCACGCCAGGCTGCGCGACGCTCCCTCATGCTGCTGTTGGCAGCTGGTCTCACGCCAGGTCCCCAGCCCTGCCCCCACCTGCCTTCTTCCTGAATGTTCCGAGACCTCGTCCTCGCAGTTTGGCTTCCCCGCACTTGGGGGCTCTAGCTCTGTTGCCCCCCTTGTCAGTTTCTTTAGATTCTGCCCCTTCCCCTCCCTTCTGCTCCTGGGCCTTGGGGGCATCTGGCTGCGTCTGAGTCGGAGCTGAAGGACATTTGTTCCGAGGGTGCCGAGCTCAGTCTAGAAGAAGCCAAGGCGGCCTCTCCGATGGCCTCAGGACGTCCGTCCGTCCAGTAGAAGAGCCAGAGGCCCCAGAGCTGTGTTGTGGGTGCTCATTTAGCTTCTCAAGTCACTTCTTATTTATTTAACTTTCCTCATCCTTTTCTGAGTGGATAACTCACTCACACGGTTCCAAGTGTGACAGCTCCAGAAAAGTGTACAAAGTGGCGCCCCTCACCCTCCCTGGAGCCGCCACCAACAGTGTCACTTTCCTGCGTGACCTTGTACATTGGTGTCTTACAGACTTTAAGACTTTTAAATATTTTCATTACAGAAATGGTATGTATAACACCACTAAGAAAACTAAGTAGAAGAACCAAAAAGTTTTTCATAAGAATAAATCAAACGGAATTTACTCATCCCTGTTCCCTGGTCGTCCTCATCCTTATCCAGACAGCTTTTACGTGGTTGGACTCAGCCTCATAACTGTTGAATATCTTGCTCATTTATGGTGTTTGCTTAGAAAGTTTCCAAAACCTGGGGGTGACAGAGTCGGTCTGCAGAATGAGAGGTTGCCGGACAGTAACCCGAACCTGCACCCATCCGTCCTGCCCCCCCTTCTTCTTGCAGAAGTACCTGCTCCCCCTCATCATGGGCGGCCGGGAGGACAGGAAGCAACTGGAGCGGATGGAGGCGAGTCTCTCGGAGCTGAGTGGCAGCGTGGCCCAGACAGGTAAAGATTAATGACTCCATCAAGCCACCCCTCAAAGCCCTCGTGGAGCAGCCCCTTCTCTGCCCCTCCCCGCTCCCCTCCGTCTCCACTTTATGTGGTGACTTCATTTATCTGCTCGGAGAATCTGTTCACATTTGCAAATGAAGCCGCCGTCATTTCGGTTTAATTTGAAATTGCTTGTTTACTGTCGGCACGGCCTCAATTAATTATGTTTTTACGGAAAGGCTCCCAACCTCAGAATATTAATAAGGGGAATAAAATGACAGCCTTTCTAAGGGCTGTAAAGTTCATTTTTAATTTCTGCTTCTATGAGGTTTTCAGGGGGGTTTTCAGTTATTTTCCCCCTTCCCTCAAAGAATCCAACACAGGGTCAAGAGAGGCTGTAATTACTGTGGCTCCCGGGACCCCGGCCACCTCTTCTGTCATCGACTCCATGGGGCTCACATTCATTACCCAGAGCCCCAATGATGGCCTAGATTAGCTGGGACCTGTCGCGCCAGAGGTGGCTTTTCTCCTCGATAAACTTGTTTACTAGAGGGAGGCTCCGAATCTAAAAACTCAGGCAAGTAAGAGAGCTGCTGTCCCCGGCAGCCCTCACACCTTCAGAATGGTGGGCCCGAGGCCACCCAACACGGCTGCAGGAGCTGCGGGAGCCCCAGCACCTCAAGCTTGGGTTGGGGGGGGCAGGCAGGAGCAGCGGGCCACAGGTGGGCGGGTTCCAGCCACCCCCGAAGGGTGTGGGACCAAGGGTGTGGGACCGGAGGCACGTCTGCCCCAGGACCGGAGACTTCGAACTGGCTCTGCAAGGACGCAGGGAGGCCTGGGAGAGGAGGGGCACGGACATTCCGGAAGCCGGGGAGCCCAGCGAGTCGCCAGCAGGCGTCATTAGAAGGGAGAGGTTCTGGGACGACATGCTGTTGAGCACAGACAGCGACACAGCGGAAAGATGAGGGAGAGAGACAGAGGGGAGACGCCACCCAGGTGCCTGGCCCCACCAGCAGACAGACGGTTGCGGCCACGGCTGCAGGTGCTGCGGACAGATTAGATGCTGCAGCTTGAGGTGTGTGGGCACCGTGAGAAGGAGAATCTGCGTGTTTAACAGATGCCTCTTCTCTTCTCTCCCAGTGACTCAGTTGCAGGTGACGCTAGCCTCCGTCCAGGAGCTGCTGGTTCAGCAGCAGCAGAAAGTCCAGGAGCTCACCCATGAGCTGGCCACTGCCAAGGTATCGGTCCTGACCCCGGCCCCGCCCCTCTGGCTCGGCCCGGCGTGACTCCTCACTCTGGTCCTTCTGGTCCAGTTCACCACGTTCCATGGGTCTGGCTGCTGTTTCCTGCATGTTGGTTACAGGGCCGTCTCGCACTGCTCTTGCAGAGAAAGGAAGTTCCAGTGACAGAGGCCATCCTCTCTCTCTCCCCTCCCTGTCACCTGCCTGTGGGAGGAAGGAGAAGCAGCTCTGTGCTGGCCCTCTGGTGGAAGCGCGTGCCCTAGCTCTGGGGGTGGACCTCGTGGACACACAACGGCCTCCACTTGCAAGTTAGGTCACAGGTCACAGTTGCCAAGAGTGCCTGGGGGAGGGGTGGAGGGAGTGCCAGGCACTGGGCTGAACTCTGCTGCGAGGCCCTAAGCCCAGGGCAGGTGGCCCCAGCAGAGTCTGGCGACAGCTGGGGTTGGTGGGGCGGCTGCCGTGGTGGCTCTCTTCTGAAACCTAAAGCTGTCTTAGTCACGTCAGACCCTGGGGTCAGACTGCCCGGATGAATATCCTCCCCTGCCATAGGCCAGCTGTGTGACAACAGGCAAGTTACTTAGCCTCTCTGGGCCCTAGTTTCCTCATCTGTAAAATGGAGCCGTAATGGCACTTCCTTCATTGTCTTCACATGCTTAAGACAATGCACGGCTGCAGTCGGCTCCCGGGACTGCGGGCTCTGGCCTGGCTTCTGCGGGTGTGTGACAAGGTTGTTCCCGAGGCCTGGTCTTGGGCAGCCGGGCCCAGGGGGTGTCTGCTGTCCTCCCTGCTGCATCCCTGTCTCCTGTTGGCTTTGGGCTGCCCCCCTAAATCTGATACGGTAAAGGACCGCTCTGCTGGCTCTCCCAGGGGTAGAGACCCCAGCGCACAGCACTCACATCTTTTGTGTTTGCGAAAACCCAGCAAAATGGGAGTCTTTCCATTTCCCATGGAATCTGGGGTGCCTCCTGTGAAGAGGTCCTTGAGCATCCCCTCCTCGGATACCCCCAGATGGGGGGGCTGCCTGCACTTCCTCCTCAGATGGTGCAGTTGCTGGGTGGCCCCCTCCAGCCACTGCCCATGCTCCTCGGACGGGTGGCCCGTAAAGCACCCAGAGGCCAGTGAGGCCCTGCCCCACGCTCCTCTATTATCTTTTGGAGCAGTGGCCTGCTAATGGCCAGAAGCCATTCCGGAAATTAGAAAACTGTTCTCAGACCTTCACCATTAAGATTAAGACCACATGTTGCATTTGAAGAAGGGAGGGGGCTGGGATTGTGCCTGGTGGTTGAGAGCCCCCCCCCCCGGGTCTGTCATGTGTGTTTTTCGGAGGGTCCCCCACCCAGCCCGGCCTCTTTGGTCCATGTCTCCTACACTGGAGTGAGGCTCGCTGGTTTGGTGCCCAAACCCACACGTGTGAGGCTGGTTACCCCATAAACCGAAGACACGGAGCTGTGTTTTCTCAGCCGTAATGTAAGTTTTTATATCTGGCTTCCAAGCTCCTACTGCAGCACTGTAAAAAATTAAAAAGAAGAGCATTAAGTAATTAAAAAAACCTACATAAAACTGAAGGCTGGGAGTTTTCTACAACTGTTTTTTAAAGAGACTGGCTAAAAAGCCCCAGATGTCAGATTTTATTTCTAAATCCTGGCATCTGGCACTGTATGCGTTTGGAAATTTGAGTCCTTTGTAGGCCAGTGAGTGGAAATTGCTCCCTTGTTAATGGGCTGCTGTGGCTTTCAAGGTTTCAGAGCAGCCAGAACAGCGGCTCCTGGGCCTGTGCCGCCTGGTGGTCTGGTGCGGGGGCCCTGGGGGGCTGCCTGCGGGCGGTGGGTGTCGGTGTGTGAGCTCTGACACTGCTGGGCTACTTCTTCCCGAGCCCTGAGGACCCTCCTGCGAAAGCGTGCAGGGCTCCACGTGGTGGGCGGGAAGCAGGGGGCCTCTCCACCTGCCAGCCCAGGCCTCCCACCTTCTCCTGAACTTCCTGCGGTGTTGCATCTGGCCAGGGCAGCATTGCCAGGGAAGCAGGGACCTTGTTCGGTTAATGTGTGCACTTGAAGCCACCCCAGAGTGGCCTCCAGCCCGGAAGACACAGGCCTGCCCACCTGCGGCCACTCCACCTGGATCTGGCCCATAAACGCTTCATACTTCATAGGCGGCTTGGCCACTGCCCGCTGCCCCTGGGAGGGACCACAGACCTCCCGTCCTCCATCCATCCCAGCTGGGTCTGCCAGAGAAAGGCGGGCAGTTCACACGGGGGCCGCCCCACTCAGAGGGGAGGGTGTGTGTGGCGGGGTCACTTGGCTCTTTCTTCCACGGCCCCTGCTGGGGGGAGGAATTGGAGTCCCAGGGCGGCTTCCTCGCTGAGCCTGCTGGTCATGCCAAAAGCACGCTGGGGGCCTGTGGCCTGGTGTAGCAGACAGCAGGGCGGGGTTCAGGGCCCGGCCTCGCGGAGCCAGGGCCGAGGGCCTCTGAACAGCGGGAGACGTGCCCCTGGTTGAAGCCCGTCTGCTGGGCCTGCTGGTGACTGAGTGGAGCAGCGGGTGGGCGGGCAGGGCTGGATGCGGTGGGCTCCCTGCCCCTCCCAGGCGGCTCCCCTGAGCTCTCTTCTGCGTGGGCCGTGATCGGCTCTGCAGGGAGAGGGGCTAAGCTAGAGGTGACTGTTCACGTGTCCTGCCGGAGCACTTCAAACGCGCACAGCAGAGGGGCCGCGCGGTGAGCCCCGACCCTCACAGCCACCGCTGCCGCTCCAGCCGGTCCTGTGCACCCCTGCCCACACCCCTCCCCACATGGACACAATCCGCACACACTTGGGTTTGTACCCCCGAGTGATTCGGACTCTCTTGTCATTGGGTCCTTTTGTTTCACGTGATCAGAATGCCGTCATCTCACTGCATACACGTCCGAGTCCTTAGTCTGTCCTCCAGGAAGCCAACCTGTCAGAGTTGTGGGGATGTTTGTCGTTTAAACAGAGTCCCATGCAGGCAGACCCTGCGCGGGCAGTGGCAGAGTCTTCCCAAGGTGTCACCAGGCTGGTGCCCAGGACATGGAGTGACCCTGGCTGCACCCAGGGTCCCTGAAGCCCAGCCCTCCTGCTGCCCCAGTCCTCTGGGCTCCTTGGGTGGGAAGGGGGGACAAGCCACCCTGATCCCTGTTCCCCTGTGTTTCTGCTTTCAGGCCACCACATCCACCAACTGGATCCTGGAGTCCCAGAACCTCAGTGAGCTCAAGTCGGAAATCAACTCCTTGAAAGGGCTGCTGTTGAATCGGTAGGAGCTGGGAAGGCGGTGCTTCTGCTCCTCTCGTGGCCTGGGACTGAGCTGAGCCTGTGGCTGGTCTAGCTCGGGGTGGGGTGTAGGCATTGCATGTGGGAATCTTTCAAGCCTGTCCTTTCCCTCCCCAGTGGCCCCCTCCTTCCCTGTCCCAGGTGGCCATCCGCAGCGCCCACAGCAGTTTCCGAAATTCACATTGTGCCCTGGCTCGATCAAGATCTGGTCAAGGAAGGCCCTGGGCAGAGAACATCCCATCTCCGGCAGACAGGGCCACCTCCTTTCCACCCTGAGCCCCAGCCAGACCACTCGGCGACAGCCCGGTCCCAGAGAAGATGCCCACGTGAACTGAGACAGGGGCGGAAGCCCCTCCCCCGCCCCAGGTCTGCCGCCCAGCAGCCCTGCAGGGCCTGCCTGGGACGGCCGGCCGGCTTCCCTGCATCCAGGGACACAGGGTTGGTTGGTCACCCAACCTGCAGGGCTCCCGTGTCGCCTTCGTGCGGCTTATGGTGGGCTGCGGGCCCGGGGTTTGGTGGGGCGTCTGAGACAGTGCAGAGAGTGGCTCGGGGACAAGGGTGGGGGCTCCAGCCAAAGGGCCCCTTTCCAGGCTACTTCCAGGCCCTCTGTGACGGAATGCACCTGACCTTGAGAAAGGCACGGCTCTGCTTGGGGGTGGTCATGAGAAGACCCCCGTGTTTCCCAGCTGAGGAGGCAGGAGGTGTGAGGCAGGGGACAGCAGGCGCTGACTGATGATGCTGGTGGACGCCTAGGCCTTGACCATGCGCTCGCCGCAGCGTGGGTCTGACCAGGGAGAGCTGCCCCGGACCCTGCTGGGGGAGCACTGGGCAGCCAGGGTAGGCAGGGAGCGGGCCTTTGTCCGCTTGGCTCAGGCAGAGAGACGGTCCCCTGTCCCAGAGCTGTATTTCTAAGCCGTTGCCAAGAAGACCTGATCTCTCAGGTCCCTCCTGGCCTTGGCTTTGGTCGGGCTGCTGGCCCTGGTGCCCAGGGCCAGAAAACAGGGGTGGGGAACAGACTCCCCTGTAGGTGTTGAGTGTAGCGGCTTTCTAAGGAAGTGCCCCAGTGCCACTCTCTGGGGCTGAGGTCTCAGAGCTGGAGCAGCACCATGTCCGCTTTTGCAGAGCCGTAGATAAGTTAGAGTCAGAGGCCCAGGTCTTTGGGGACCCCAGTTCTCTGGCTCCCCACCCTTGCCTGCCCCCCTTTCCTGTGCTGTAGGTGGACAGTGCAAGGACTGGGGGGAGGGGCTCCTGCACGTGGCAGGCCCCCAGCGGGGCTGTCCAGCAGCTGTGAGGGGGCGGGGCGTCCACAGGGGGCGGGGCGATCTGCAGGCGGCCCAGGGTGCTTCTGGCCTGTGTATCAGCTGCCCTAACCTCCCAGAGGCCTCGTTTCTGTGAGGGCAGGGTGGGGGGAGAGGAGGGGGGCCAGCGGAGCTCATTCCTGTCCCCTGCTCAGGGGGTGCTGTCCGGAGCACTTGGGATCGGGGATCCTCATCCCCAGGATCAAGATGCTGTCACAACCCGCTCTCTTCTCCCTCCTTGCAGGAGGCAGTTCCCACCCTCCCCGTCGGCCCCAAAGATCCCCTCCTGGCAGATCCCAGTCAAGTCGCCCTCGCCCTCCAGTCCTGCCACCGGGAACCCCCACAGCAGCAGCGACATCTCGCCCGTCAGCAACGAGTCTGCTGCGTCCTCGCCCGTGAAGGAGGGGCACAGCCCCGAGGGCTCCGCCGCCACCTGCCACCTGCTGGGGCCCCAGGAGGAGGGCGCGGGGGTGGTGGATGTCAAGGGCCAGGTGAGGATGGAGGTGCAGGGCGAGGAGGAGGAGCGGGAGGACGAGGAGGACGAGGACGTGGGCCGCGTGGACGCAGAGGACTGCCGGGGGGTGCAGAGGGAGGACCGCCGGGGTGGGGACGGGCAGATCAACGAGCAGGTGGAGAAGCTGCGGCGGCCGGAGGGCGCCAGCAACGAGCACGAGCGGGACTAGGCCCCGTGGCTCCCGGCCCCTGTGCGTGGGGCCGTGTTTCTGCCCACCCAGCCACTCTCACCTGCTCCTTCCTGAGCTCGGCTCCAGGCAGCCAGCCTTGACCTTGATCGCAGGCTGAGGGCCCAGTCTCCTGGACTGATGTCCCGTCCGGGTGTGTCTGCTGAGCATCTTAGCTAACCCAGCAGCCAGCATGACCAGAGGTAGCTCTGACCTGACTCCTGACCCTCTGAGGAGGAGGAGCTGCGCCGACCAGTGTCTGCTGCCCCACCTCCTCCCCTGCCCCACGGCTCCCAGTTCGCTTCTCTCCAGGGGCCTCAGGCTCTGGTTGTGCCCCCACAGCGCCTTTCTCTGGGGGAGGGCCTCCCGGGCCCCGCGGCCAGGCCCTGCCCGCCCAATGCTGCCCTCCGCCTGTCCCAGCCCCACCAGGCCCTTTCATCCTCCTGCACCAATGAAGTCGCACTGCACTTGTGACTGTCACCTGCCGTCTCCCTCAGCGAGACATGGCCGTCACTCCCGCATGGGAGCCAGGCCTCGGGCCTTCCTGTCTGTCCTTCCCAACCAGGGACACATGTCCCTCTGTGTGATCAGGTATAGGTTCAGAACGTGAGAAGCAGCTGTACATAATTGTAATAAAGATGAGTTGTCACTATTTAACCCCTGCCTGTGGCTCCCTGTCTGCTCCTGGCGTCCAGTGCCTGGGAGGTGGGTCTGGGCTGGGGCCAGGCCAGGTGAGCTCTGGGGAGGCCCCGGAGGGGCGGAGGGCCGGGCCAGGCGGGGTTCTGCGGCTGCTCCCCGGAGCCTGGAGGCTTCATCCCCGGCCCCGGTGCCTGTCGAAGGGCGACGCAGCTCCGGGAGGAGAAGGGACCACATGTTACTGTATATAGACCTGCTGCGAAGTGTGATGAGCTCTCCTTCCTTAAATGGATGAACGTGCTCCCAGGAGAGTCTCGCTCGCTCTTCCTCCCCCGTCTCCTCTCCCTCTCACCCTCCCTGTCTCCCTTTAACCTTCACACGGCGTCTGGCTGCTCCTGGAGAGACAGCGCGACGCCCCTTCCAGGGAGCCTCCGCGCCCCGCCGCCCGCAGGCCGAGTGTGGGGACGCCCGGTCAGGTCCGGGTGTCTTATGTGGCGGCGGAGGCTTTGCACACAGTCAGGGACCCGCTGGCCGCGGTGGGGGCGGGGCCCTGCAGGGGCGCACACCCTCTCGGGCTGGCCTCGCTGGCCTTCTGAGCCTCTGGCCACCCCCACCCAGCCTCGGGGAGGGAGGAAGCCAGGGGCCAGGGGCTGAGTGACTTGGCATTGGGGCTGTTTTGTCCCAGAAACAGTTCACCTCCTGCTGGGGCCCCTCCTGGGCAGCAGACCCCTTCCTGACCGTGGCCCCAGGCTACCACAGACGTGCCCGGTCTCGGTGACCAGGGCCACTCTCTGACCTGAGTGTCATCATCCCCCCACCCCGGCCCAGTCCCTCCGGCTTTGTCTTTGATGCCCACAACCTCCCGTGACATCCCCGCACTCTGCTCTCCCACCACGTGCTTCCTGGGGACAAGCAGAGCCCACGTTGAGTCACTGCCACCTCCCTGCTGTCCACAGAGATGCTGGGGTTCTCAATGCCGGGGCCCTGGGCTAGTAGCCTGTGGTGGACGAGGACCCCCAGGCCTCAGGGTGACAGGGTTCTGCCCTCTGACCCCTAGTCCTGAGTGGATGGTCGTGGGGTCTCCCCCTTGGGCTTGATGACCATTTGTCATCATCTCTAATTTTCCAGAGGTTCATCCTGCAGGGCAACCAGACAGGGTGACCAGGAGGCAGGTGGCTTGGTGTGGAAACATCAGCCAGGAGCACCCCCCGAGGCCAGAGGCCCTGGGGCCTCACCTTCTGGGGGGCAGGGCTGCAGCCGGGGCTCTGCAGGCTTGTGGGCGCTGGGGTGGGCAGGAGAAGCCTGGGCCCTGGGCCTTTGGCCCTGCAGGTCCCAAGCATGAGGGTTGGCTTCTGAGGACGGCGCGCCTGGCCCGCGGTCAGGGAGGAGACACCCCTCCCCAGAACGGCGTGAGTGCTGCCTAATAAAGGCAGCGCTGGACGGAGGGAAACAGCCCTCTGAAAAAAAGCCTTTCATTAGAAAAATAATGCATTTCATCCTAATAAGGTAAAAATATTTGGAAAGGGGCAGAAGTGAGCAGCAGGCAGCGCCTGTCAGGCCCTTTCTGGAAGGGGGAGATTATTAGACTCAGTCACAACGCAGTTTTGTGGAGCGTCTCTCAGGAACGCACGCGCCCCGCACCGGGAGCTGGCGGCCGTGGGCACCCTCCTGGCCCCGTCCCCGTCGCCAGCCTGGTGCTCCTGGGTTTGTGGGCCCCCGGCAGGCGGGGCACCAGGGAGCATCCCTGCGGGCCTGCCTCCCTGCACACGGGGGTCTTGGGACCCCAGCTGGGAAGGGGAGCTTCCAGCCTGGGGGCAGGTGCTCTTCTGCCGTGTTGGAAGGGAACAGAGTAAATAAAGCCCCCCTTGTACCGCCCATGCGGACCCCCGGGTACAGGTGTGCCCACGGGCAAGCGAGCTCACTGTCCCTCTGCCTCTGTTTAAATAAAGACGGGAAACTCCTCTCCAGGGTCCTGTGATCTGCTCATCTCCACAGAAGTGAGTCCTGGGTCCTTGGGGGCTGACTCAGGTGGGGGTGGTAGGTTCCCTAGAAGCTCCTGCTGGCCCTGAGTGCCCAGTCAGGACACTGTGGTGCTGGTCCTGTGGCTGGGGGCCGCCTCCGCGCCAGTGACTGCCCTGCCCCAGCCCCGCCCCTGCCCTGCCTCCCCCCGCCCCTGCACCAGAGCCCAAGGAGGAAGGGCAGGCAGGAGACATTTCTGCAGGCCTGACAGTCATCCTCAGGAGTTTACTTAATCCTTAGTGTTTCTTGGTCTGTCTGTTTTAAATCGTTTCTGCCAAGGCACCCAGAGCGGGTCTGGAGACCCAGACAGGGCAAGTGCACAGGTGCCAGTGAGACCCTGCAGGTGGGGCGACCCCAGCCTGTGATGTCCCGCTCACCTGGGCGTCAGCCTGAGTCCTGGCTGACCCCTCCTTGCCCTTGCCGAGACTCTGGGCCCTGCTCTTCCTCCTGCCAGGGGCAGTGAGCAGGCAGGTGGCGCTGAGGTGTGACCGCGGCCTTCACACACGTGCCGCCCCCGCCCCCCGCTCTGTCACAGGGCAGGTTTGAAGTCTCCAGCACCGTGGGGCACCGTCCACCTGAACCATGAACAGTTCACTTTCAGTGAGCACTTAGAAGTGTGATCCTTCTGGAGGAGAGAGAGATTTTATAATTCGATATGGAGAACGCCCGAAGCCTCTCCCTGGCAAGCGCTGAAAGCCTCTTCTCTGCAGTTCTCAATGCGCCTTGGAGGCTCAGGCGCCCCTCCCCCTTTCCACAGCCCCGGGAGAGCAGTTCCCGGGCGTCAGTGGTGCTGTGGCGCCTGGAAGACCCCAGCGCGGCTGCTGAGCCTTGGAGGCTATGGACAGAGCCAAAGCCTCCCCAGGCTGGGGGTCCCCCCTACAGTGGCTGGGGTTTGGGGTGCACAGCAGGAGAAGCGGGTGGGTGAGGCTGCTTGCTCCAGTGCCCTCTGCCGCCCTCCCCCCGTGCCAGCTTCGGGCCTGTCCCAGAGGGGCTGGTGCCTCCTCTCTTACAGGGAGGCACAGTCCCGGCCCCTCGTTGTCCCCAGCAAGGTCCCCAGGACTGCTGCCCACTCTGCTCCCTGAAGGTGTAACACTGACCTTGGGGCAGCGGCGCTTCGTCTGCCACCCCCTGTACCCTGGTCTTGGGCCAAGGCACCTTTGGGCCAGGGCAGCCCCTCATGCAGGGGGATGGATGAGCTCCCTTTGCCCAGGTGGCCCAGGTGTGCGGGCTCCCCAGCCACTGGTCCAGGTGGGCGGGATGGAGCAAGGCTCCTGTGGGTGTCTCAGCTTGAGCCTGTGCAGCTGGGCCTGGCTCTTGCCAAGAGGTTTCAAAAGTCTTGAATTGGCCCCAGTTTGGGTGTAGAAGCATCACGGCTACTTAAATCGCAGAACGCAAGCTGGCTTTGCCGCATCTCCCACTGAGTGCAGCAAGCCCTAGGGAGCGGTGTGGGGCGCCCCTGGACGGGAGGGGGCACCATCCCAGCTGCCGCCCCCCCCTCCCGGTGGTGGGTGACACAGGCTTTGGGCAGGAGCCCCTGGTGGGTGTGGTGGGCACTTTTCGTCTGGGGTGGTGTCTGGGAGTCCAGACGGCGGGTCCTGACGATCGGGGGGCCTGGGCCCTGTCCGTCCACCGTGTATGGTCTGCTGAGGGCCACCAGGGCCCAGAAGACCTGGAGGCAGCTCGAGAGAGGGCAGTCCTGGGGGCCCGTCTGGAGTGTCCACTTCCCCTCCCCTGACAGGTCCCTAGGAGTTCTGAGAGGCAGCTGAAGTTAGAGCCCCCTGGGAGGTGTCCCCAAAGCCTCTGTGGGCCCCGCCCCGCTGGTCCCAACCCCCCACCACTGCAGTGCCCAGGGTGAGCCCCGCGGTCCCACCACCCACCCAGCCGAGGCCCCGCGCTTGGCTCCTTGCCTCCCCTCAGGCCCCACGGGAGGGCTGCTTGGCCCACCAGGGCCCAAGAAGCTCCAATAATGGTTTTAATTTGTTGAACTTGTGTTTTATCCCATAAATTAGTCACTGTTTTATTTAACAGAATCAAGATATCCACAAACAATAGGCGAGTTCCAACTTGAACATTTTAATAAGACAGAAGAAAGTATATATTTTCACGTCTGTTACAAACATATTTATGTAAATAGCTTGTGGGCCCAGTTCCAGGAGGAGAGAAGAACGGGGAGGGCCCTGTGTGTGCGGCTGGCAAGGATGAGCTTCGTGGTGGGAAAGACGCCGGGCTGGGCGGGTGTGGGCCCGTGGCATCCAGCCCTGGTCCCCTCCTCGGGACAGTGGTGTGGCCATGGCAGGGGTGCCACATCCAGTGAGATACCCTCCAAGTGCAGGAATGCGCCGCCCCCACACACGTCCCCTCTCCGAGGCCCTGGGACGTCTGGCCACCTGGAAGGGGGTCAGCTCAGGGCAAGGCTGGCAGGGTGGTGCAGGTGATGAGATGTGATGAGAAGCAGGTCACCGTTCAGAAGTGTCAGGGTCAATGAGGCATGAGTCCCAGGGGTGCCCCCACCACCCAGGGCTCTGGGGGAGCCCCAGCCACAGTGCCCCTCTGGCTCTGCCCACCACACGCTCCAGGCAGGAGCCGAGCCAGCATCCGGATCAGATCCGGGTACACGCCGTTCCTGGCCCGGGCAGGTCCCTGCAGGAAGGAGGAAGGAGCCAGGGGAGGAGGCATCTGTGTGACGCTGCCAAGTGCCTGCCCAGTCGCCCTGACTGACAGAGGAGGAGGCTGGTGGGGTGCGGGGGAGGGGGCCCAGGGAGCTCGGGGAGCCTCTGCCGGAGGCACGAGACTTCCACTTCCACGCTGATTGCCTCTGCCTGTGGGCAGCTCCTCAGTCTCAAGTGGGGCCTTCGGCAGGTCTGAAGGAGGCGGCCGCCCTTCAGCTGCGCACGGCCCAAGTCCCCCACCATGTGGCCCCAGCCAGCTAGGAGAACTTGGCCTGATTCCAGGGGCAAACCTGGCCTTTCCCCTTCCCTGCCAGGGTCGAAGGTCACCGACTTCTCTCCCTGAGCCTCCCAGCTCTTCCGGGGAGGTCGGCCCTCCTGCCCTGAACAGCTGGGTCACCACCAGCTGCGTGGGGCTGATTTCAAAAATAAAAGGTAACTCGAAAGGTTTTTTTCCAGTTTTTATTGAGTGAAAATGTCAAACCTTGCATCAGTCATGCAAAAAAAAATCAAATAAATAAAACACATATATTAAATTTCTAATAGCACTAAATTCAAGTGGAAAAATATTCAGTTCTTAATAACCAGGTGCCGAGGAGACCAGATTCAAGTAATCAGAGCACACGCTGTTCAGTTCGGTTCTCACGTTCTGCATTTGCGTCTCAAAACCTCTCTATATATCTCTCTATATCTATATATGTATATACATATAGATATATACACACATGTGCATACGTTATTATTTTATATTTATATATATACACATACATAGTTATAAAACATTAAAAAGAGCATTGGTGGATCAAGCATTGTTTTCCCCACAGAAAGAAAATAAAACAAAAATTACACATTAAAATTCAAAATGAGCTAGCAATGGCTTATAGTCCTAGTGTGCAATATGAAGGTTACAAAAGGCTAGACTTCGCACTGTGGGCGTCTTCTTTTTTTTCTTTCTTTTTTTTGTTTGATTTTGCTACATTGAAAAATGTTTTTGTTTTTTTGAATTTTTTCCTTTACAAAACTCCTTCCACAGACTCCTGGGTTCTGTGGTTGGGCACACAGTCTGGGCGAGCGCGCAGCAGCAGCAGCGTGGGGTGCCCGCGGGATTCAGGAGGCCCTGGTGGGGGCTGTGTCGAAAGGCTGCTTCCTGCTGAACCGGGGACGCTCCGTCCGACCCCTCCTCCCCCCTGCTCCCTCTCCAGTTTCGATGGTCCTGGCTCTCTGGCTGTGGGCAGCCAAGAAGACAAAAACAAAACAAAAAGAAAAAGGAAAGAAAAAGGGGAAGGACACCACTGCCCCCCAGGTGAACAGGGCTCCCCGTAGAGACCTGTAGGGATGTGGCTCTGGGTGACAGGCCCTCCCCAAGACTGGGCCTTGCTCTCTCCCTGTGGCCAGAGTCTCAGGGTCCAGATGTCCACTTCGAGGACCTCTCACTGAGATCCGCTGGTGGCCTGGAGTGCAGAGGAGGTGAGCAGGAGGGGCCCTGGGCTGCCCACCCCGCGTCCCTGTCACCCTCATAGCCACGGCCAGGTGTGTGTGCCTGTCAGGCGGCCGCTCTGGGCTTTGTGACCTCATCGTCTCCGGGAGCGGGGCGGTTTTGAAAAGGGAACCCAACCTGGGTGGGGCGCATCAACAATGAAGCATCCCAAACAAAATAAAACACGGGGTGGGGGAGGGGCGGTGGGGGAACAGCCCTGTAAAGCCACACGCATAACCAATAGAGAAAAACTCAAATGTTAAATTAACTACGAACTTGCTTCAACAGTAAAAGTCCTCTTATCTTGCCTCTACAAAATTCAAGTTAGGAGTTGGAACCCCGCGGCCCCCAGCAGTGCCAGTGCAGACCTCCCACTCGGGGCGCTGCGCTCCACGCGGCCCCGCAGCGCAGGGCCAGGGGCAGGCGGCCCCGCCCTCACCTCCCACCTGCTTCGCTTCCTCTTTGTTCTGTGTAGAGTAATAACCTTGATGGGGAAAAATACTGTACAACTTTCTCGCATTTTTTCCATTTTGAACAGTAACGCCCCAGCCAGTCGCATCTTTCCTGCTCCCACCACCTGGGGCGCTGAGACCTGGGTGGGTGGGCACCCAGCCCAGCTCTCCGGTGTGTGGGGGGCACGCAGGCCCAGGGCGCCCAGTCCGTCCCCAGCCCTCGGGAGCAGGTACTGGAGCAGGCCGCGCAGTGGGGACAGGGTGACCCCGGGGCTCCTGGCTCTGCTCCTGGCACGAGGTCTCCTCCGCGGTCCCTGTAGTGTCCCTGGGCAACCGTCCTTGCCCCGCCCGCCCCCACAGCAAGGAGGGTGGGCCTCAGCTGTGTGACCGGGCCCTACCAGATGCCACAAGTGCCGGCCGCCTCTGGTGGTTAGGGGCGGGGGTCCCTGGGACCCCCAGCGCCCGTCCCCGTCCTGAGCAATGAGGAATCCCACTGGCGTGGGCGTGGGGCCCGGGGTCCGGCCTCGGGGAGGGTCGCTGGGGGCAGCTGCCGGGGGTCTGTGCCCGCCTCACCCTCGGGGACCCCTGCTCCCCTCTCCCACCCGGGACAAGAGCACCTTCTATTTCCCTGAAGAAGATCCCCGAGCTGCAGCTAGAAAGGTGTGCTTGGCAGCCTGTCTTTCCAGCCGCGGAGCTGCGCGGGCAGCGGGCGCGGGGGCGGCCCCGGAGCACCAGAGGGGGCCCCGCCTCTGCCCTGAGACGGACTCGGGGTCCGGAAGCACCGGCGGGGCGGCGGGGGGGCCGAGCCCGGAGCCGGAGCGCCCCACCCCTCACACGGGAACCACAACGAACATCTAGCTCTGTACAGAGGGAAGCTTGACGTATAAATACCATTTCTTACAAAATTAATAATAACAATAATAAACAAAGGGGTGAGCCCTCAGGGCGGGTGGCCGTCCCCGCTCAGCCCGGCTGCTAGGGCGAGGCGGCAGCGGCGGGCGCGGGGGGCGCGGGGACTGCGGGCGCTCCGAGGGCCACCCGCTCCGGGCTCCGCGAACCCGGCCCGGCCTCGGGCAGCGACTCCTCCGAGTCGGTGCGCAGGTCCTCGTCGTCCTCTTCGTCGTCGTCGTCCTCATCCTCCTCCTCGTCATCCTCATCCTCCTCATCGTCCTCCTCGTCGTCGTCCGCCTCCTCCTCGTTCAGCTCCATCTCCTCCTCGTCCTCCTGTGACGACTCTCCGGCCGCGGGGCTGGGACCGGGCGGGGGCGCGGCGGGGCCTTCGCGGGGCACCGGGCCCTCCGGTGGTGCGGGCTCGCCCGCATCGCCCAGCCCCAGGCCCAGGCCGGCGGCAGCCGTCTGCAAGAAGAGCAGGGAGCCCCCAGGCTCGGTGCCCAGAGACAGCGAGCTGTCCAGGCCGCCGGCCGGGCCGGGCGCGGGGCCCTCGGGGCCGGGCTCGCCCCGCTCCTGCTTCTCGTGCTTGCGCTTGTGCGAGTCCATCTGTGACATGCCCACAACCGTGTGGCGGCAGCCTGGGTACGTGCAGTGGAAGTGCGAGCACTTGAGCTTGTACTTGCAGTCAGGCACGGCGCAGTCGGCGCTCGAGCTGAACTGGCAGAAGCCCGCGGCGCTGATCACGTCCTGCTTGCCGTGGTGCTTGCGGTGCGCCGTGACCTTGGTGCTGTCGGTGCAGCGGAAGCGGCAGCGCAGGCAGTGGAAGTGCGTGCTGGTGCCCGAGAAGGGGCAGTCCGCGAAGTGGCAGCTGAGCGAGGCCTTGAAGCGCTTGAAGTCGTCCAGCACGAGGTTGTCCACACGGTCGTGGTGCTGCGCGTGCTTGTACATGTGTGTGCGCCCACAGAACTTGTAGCCGCAGTTCTCCCGCGTGCAGTGGTAGTGAGTGACCTTGAGTGAGAACTGGCAGGCTGCGTCCTTGCAGTCCTCGTAGAGGTCGAAGCGCCGGAAGCCCTCCAGCATCATGCCCTCGTCCAGCATCTTGCGTGAGGAGGCCGTCTTGCGCCGCTTCCCAAACGGCGACATGTCCTCGATGATCCAGAAACGCTTTTTGGCCCCGGAGGCTGTGGGCATGGAGATGGTGTTCCCTGGGGAGGGGAGTGGAGGTCAGCGCTCCTGCGGGCACCACTCCCAGGGTCCCACCCAGGCGGGGCCCCCGAACCGGGCACAGTGGGCAGAGAGCAGCATTTAGGGGTGACGACTCCTCTTTCCATGGCTGGGGGGGTCTCTCCCACTACACCCCCCACCCAGAGCAGCCAGGGAGCCCGGGCTTCCCCGAGCGTGAGCCGTGTCTGCAGGATGACCACGTGGGCATCTGCCCTGCTGGTGGGGTCGGCAGCTCTGGGGGATGTGGCTGCCGCTTCCCGGCCAGTCTGGTTGGGGAGCGAGGACACGTCCTGGTGTTGACTGAAGCTGAAGGGGGATCTCGGTGGGCAGAGTGTAATCACCCAAGTTGGACGGGGGCCAGGACGCCGTCAGGGGCTGGCCCCTGATGAGGGACAGGCTGGCTCCTTCTCCCGCCCGCTAACCAGTTTCCCGGGGCCGCCTGACTGCGCGGGGGACCAGCCTACTCGCAGAAGGGGTGCCAGGCACTGCAGGGCTGTTTGGGGCTGTAACTCCTTGCCCCGAGGAGTACCGATTTCTCCTTGGTACCGAAGTTCCTTTAAGGTCTTGTTGGGGTTCTCTACCCTCACTGAGCTGGGAGAGGGCAGGGATGGAGCAGGAGCTCAGGCAGTGAGTGGGGGCCCATCTGTGCCCACCCTCCTGCCCCAACTGCTCCCCAGGACCCAGGATGCCCTGCGGCCAGCGCCAACCGCTCAACGGCAGCTGTGCTTCTGCCCCTCGCTCCCTGGGTGGGGGGACCCTTGGAGCAGCAGGGGAAGGAGCGCACCACCCGGGGCTGCACAGTCGGAGGGAGAGGGCACCAGGCCTGGCACCCCCTCCAACTCCCCAGAAACATGGAGGAGCTCTCAGGCCCAGCCCTGCCCGGGGTGGGGGCCAGCATCCACGGTCACCCCCTGCTGCCCTGTCCATCTGGGGCCTGTCACCCACCGTTAGCAGGTGAAGAGGAACCAGGGACTGCGATGAGGTGGGAGGGGCTCCCAGGCAGGAGGAAAGGGAGGGCCTGGGGCCTGGAGACACAGGCAGGTGAGGAGTGGCTGCTTGGGGCCTGAGGTCACAGGGCTCCAGCTGATTATGCCAGCAACAGAGCTTTCTATGGGCTTCTTCCAAGGGGGGGCTGCCCTGCTCTCTGCCACACCCCTGGGCCTGGCGCAGTGCCTGGCACTCGGGCAGACTGTGGGGCATGAGTGGAGGGAGAGGCAGAGCCGGGGAACGACCACACAAGGGGATGGGGGGGGGCGGATCCCATCCACAGGGAGCAGCAGACACCGGGTGGGCTGGGAGGCGCCCCCACCGCTGAGCACAGCAGGGCCCCGGGTCAAGACTCTGCCTCTTCCTGCTTTGGCTCCAGGGCTGGCGCTTCAGGCTGGTGTTAGGAACCGCCGAACTCTGGCCAGTCCCAGGCACCAGCAACCTCCCCGAGACCACTGTCTGCCTCCCTTGTGCCGGGTCCCAGGTGAACTCCCAAGAGCTGGAGGGGCAGGCTCTGCCTGGCCGCAGGAATCTAGGGGGGTGGGGCTGGCAGAGCCCCACCTCAGGGTTGTGGGCAGCTTCTGAGATGGGTCAGAGCCCAGGGACCCCTGGCGGCGATGCTCTGGCCGGCCCGGCGCAGGGCAGCCGTGGAGAGGAGCAGACCCCAGGTGAGAGGCCGGGCTCTCCAGGCTTGAGGGGGCTGCCCTTCGAGGCGCAGAGGGCGGCCCCGTCCTTGGCCCTGCAGGCCACAGAAGAGGGTCAGGTCCTGGACCCTAGCCTCAGGGGCTGGCTCGGGTGACAGACACGGGCGAGAAGGCACGTGTGCGTTACCTGCAGCGTCCTGAACTAGGGGGACGTCACTTTTTACTGGAGTTGGAGTGGCAGTGATGGGCGGGAAGCTGGGCGGGCTGCTGATGGGGTGGGCCAGGCCCCGGGCGGCTCCGAGAGCGGCACTGAGCAGAGAGTATGAGAGACAGGGTGGAGAGAAGAGGCATGGGAGGGCGGGGAGGGGCGCCCGGAGCACTGCCGGGGAGAAGGGCGGGGTCAGGGGGGTCGGTGGAGCCACGCGGGCAGCCTGGTCACCGGCGGCAGCAGGAGGAGGAAGAGGAGGAGGAGGAGGAGCCGGGCAGCCTGGAGAGGGTGGAAAAAAGCAGAAACAAAACAAAACAAAACAAAGAGGAAACAAACAAAAAAGAACCAAAATGAGAAACCCAATGGTAGAAGCAAGTATGACATGAAAATACACGGACAGATGAGGAGCAGAAAGGTGCCACAGAGAAGAGAGGGGAGGAGGTGGCGGGACACAGGACGGAAGGGGAGGCAGTGCGCGGAGAGGTCTCGGGCTCAGCGAGGGCCTGTGGCAGAGCCCTGCCTGGGCGGGACCTGCTCTGGGGCCCAAGGACCCTGCTGGGGATGACGGCAGGAGGACCAGAAGAGCTGCCAGGGCTGGATGGGGCAGGCATGTGCCTTGGCCCCTGCGCATTCATAGGCCCGCTCGCTGGCTGGGGGCTCTCCCGGAAGCTAAAACCGAGGGCGGAGCGCCGGGGACGTGGGCAGGGTGCAGCAGGTGGCCTCAGTGACCCATGCCCCAGACCAGCTGACTCTGCTGCACACTGGCCTTTCTTTGAGGCCACTTGACCATGAACCTCCTGTCCCAAAATGGGCTCAGCAGTGCTGGCATTCGGAAGAAGGGCCTGGCCCTGCCGGAAGCTCCCGGGCCCCCCTGCCCCTTCCCGGCCCGCCCCTCACCCGGTCCCCTGGCTGCCCACTCACCGGCCGCGGTGCTCTCATTGCCCACAGGGGTGCTGGAGCAGCTCCGGTCCATGGTGGACGACTCCGAGGACACGGCGCCCGGGCTGCAGCCGGTGTAATCCATGTACTCGTCTGTCTCCGTGTCCATCAGGCTCGGGGGGCCCTGAAAGGAGGTGGGGGCCCTGAGGAGGCTGGGCTGGCAGCTGTGCTGCCCAATGGGGGCAGGCAGGCTGGTGATCTGGGCGGCGCGGCCCACCGTCAGGAAGTGGGAGTGGGGCCCCGGGTGGACCAGGCTCTCACCTGGGAGGGGGGCACCCGGTCGAAGTTCTTCCCCAGCATCCGCCGCATGTGCTTCCGGGCATGGGAGGTCATCTGGTGCTTGAGCAGGAAGGAGAACTGGCAGCCCTCTCGGATGCAGTGGAAGTGGCTGTTCACCTGGTTGTACTTGCAGCCTGTGGACACACCCGCCCGGCCGTCAGCCCCCCGCTGGCCCAGGCTCAGGACACCTACTGTGTGTCAGGCACTGCCCTGGGTGCGGGGGAGTGGGGCCGCAGGGCACATGGCTCTGGGGGAAAGGGCTGTTCCCTGGTGATGGCATTTCTACAAGGAGGGCTCATACCCCAGCCCTCCAGCCTAACGGAGGGCACCGGACAATGGCAGGCTGGCCTCCATCCCCTGCCCCAAACACCGAGAGGCCCATGGGATCCAGGGAGGGGGACCCTAATGACCTGTCTCCTAGGTCAGCCACCTCCCAGCACACCTCCCCTGGGGGGCCACAGGCCAGCTGGCCCTCTGCCCTACCCCCCCCCCCACCCTGGGCTTTGCTCTGGCTGCGAACAAACAGCATAGGCTGGACTGAAACAGTATCAGTGAAGGGCAGGTGAAGGCCTGTCTGTTGCCATGGCACCTGAGCTGGCCAGGTGTCTGGTATCATCCCCCAGCTTTGTCTGGCCGCAGCTAGCACCCAGAACACCCAAAGTTGAATAAATAACAGCAACTACAGAACACCCTGACACCTGTAAACTGAGCCCAGAAATAGCACAGGCCACTGTGTGTTGACATCTGTTGCCACGGTTACCTACCCTCTCTCGGGTCATGAATTCTTTCTGAATAATACTTGAAGGGAAGGTTTGTGCCCTCTCTTTTCTACCAGTTGGCTTTGGGTATCTCAGCCTTCCCTGGTGGAAGGGCCAGTGGGCAGCAGGCAGTGGCCCCACTCCCCTAAGGCCCCGCTGCTGTGACTGCCCAAGCCACCATGGGGCTCGCCTGCAGCGCCAGGGTCTCCACCCACCTGCCCTGCTGGGGCAGATTCGTGCCCCACGCTGGCAGGCCTGTGAACAGGAGGCTCCGTCCTGAGGCGGGATGGCACCTCTGCCCTCTGCCCGCAAGTCCTGGAGCCCCTCCCTGCAGGTACCCCCAGGGCAGGCTTGGTGGGGGGGACAGCTTCACTGCAGGGGGCCCAGCTCTCCCCAGCAGTCAGCTCGAGGCACCTGCTGCCCATCCGGGCTGCTGTGGCCTGTTCCCGCCAGCCCTACAGCCCCTTCCTTCTGGGTCACCCCAAGTCAGAGGTGCTCTGGGCTTAGCTCGCCATGAACCTGCTTGTCCCACCAAGTCCCTGGCACTGAGCACAGTGCTGGCCACCGTAGATACAAGAAAAAACCTTAGCTGCCGCTGCTACCACCCCCACCGCCCACCCCCCGCAGTAGCAGAAGCTCTGCACGCGGCTGTCCCTCCGGAAATGTCTGCCGAGTGCATGAACAGGCCAGCGGACAACCTCGGAGCACCTCAGACAAGACGGCACGGCCCCAGCACCGATCCCAGGACAGGGAGCTCAGGGGCCCTAACACTGCCCAGAGAGCCCTCTTGAAAAGAAGAGGAAAGAGAACCAGGTCCAGGCCTGGACACCTTGCAGCGGCCCCCAGCCTTCTCCCCGGGGCGGGCGCCCCGCTTCGAGTCCCGAAGACCCCTTTTCACGGGCTTGCGGGCTTTGACTGTTTTCCCAGTTTGACAGTGCAGGGCCTGAGACACTTCTAACCCAACGTGGACCTGGTGTGTGGGGGCAGGAGGTGGAGTGACCCAGGCCACCAGGGCCTCAGGCGCCAGAGCCACAGCCCTGCCACCAGCCGCAAATCCCTGCCCCCTCCCTGGCCTTCAATACCTAGCCGGCCGCACTCCTCGCGCTTGGTGAAGTACTTAAATCCGTTGGCTGCCCGCCGCTCGGCCTTCTCGTGCTTCTTTATGTGCCACGGCAGCTTGGTGGTGATGTTGGTCACAAAGTAGCAGCCGGCCCGGAGGCAGTGGTAGTGCCCGCGCATCCGGAACTCGCAGTGCTGCAGGGGCGGGGGGGGGGGGGGGCATCAGGACCACTCCCAGATTCCGGGAGCTCCCACCTGCCCCGGGTCTCCAGGCTGAGACGGACCCCTGGTGTATGGGTTCTTCCATGCTCAGAACCAGGAAACACAATCAGGTGAAGACCTTTCACATGTTCAAAGGCAGTATGTACCTTATGTCACTTGATTACAACATCCTATCTGGTATAATTGCCATTTGCCTCTAAGAGGTACCCAGAGCAGACATCACTAATCTATCCTAGTTCTTCTCTGCTGCCCAGACCTAGGTCCGGACCCCTCAGCGTGCTCACCATAAAGCAGGGTAGGCCTTCCTGATGAATCCGAGCTGCCCTTCCTGTCCAGGGCACAGACAGCTCAATCTCTCTATGGACCCAATGTGCCTATTTTAAAATCTAGGCCTTTGGGGAGAGAGAACCTCACAAGTTCCAGGAGGCAGAACGATGCCAAGGGCACAGCGGCCGCTCAGCCTGGAGTCACCAGTGAGGGTTCGGGTAAGATGACAGAGTTCACCCACTGCGCACTGACTTGAACCCCTGCCCGGTTCTCCAGAGGCAGACAGCACCCATCCCAGAGTCTGGAGAAACCCTGTTTCTCCCCTCCCTGCCCCTGCACCCCTCCCCGGCCCCTGCCTCCCCCCTGGCTCACTGGGCGCTGACCTGGTTGGGACAGAGACACTGCAGGGAGTAGTAGGCAAACTGGTCGCGCACATTCACCAGGTTGTTGTTGGGGTTGATGTGGTCCAGGCAGTGGGACTCGGCCTTGCCGGAAGTTTTGCAGACGTACTTGCAGTTCCCAAAGAGGCAGTGGAAGTGGAACTTGTTGGCATACTTGCAGTCCGTCGCCAGGCAAGGATCGCTGCAATGAAACCACAGCCCAGAAGGTCATTGGCATTCCCGATGCCCTCCCCGCCGACGTCCTGACATTTGCTCGGGTTGGGGTTCTGCCCTCCAAGGCCCCGGCGGGGCAATCAAGAGGAATGGTCCCTGGGCTGCCCTCCTGCTCAACAGGATAATTCAGCCCGAGGAGACTACAGATCCCAGCATGCATTCCTCCCTTCTTTTTGGAGCTCAGAAGGTGCAAAAGGGACTCTGGAGTTGGGCTGCCCAGAGCATTGCATGCTGGGACACGTAGTTTCCACAGCCACACCTCAGGATTAGAGATAAGGATGCCTGCGGTAACTTCTTGTATGTGAAAATGAGGGATGGATGGCGCTGCCAGCCCTGGCGGGGCGCCAGCGAGGCCCGGCTGGCGTGGCGCAGGCAGGGCCCTGGATGTGGCTGACTGATGGGGTGCGGGCGGGCGGGAAGCCCTCACTGCCAGGGAGCCTGGCTACCCCGGGACCCGGGCCAGAGGGAATGTGTGCCTGGTGTCAGGTCCTGCCAAGGTGCAAAACGGCCGGGGCTCCCAGGACCATCCCAGGGACTGGGGTCCCCACCCACTTACAGAACTGCACAACCAGCGGCGTGGAGGGGCTGGCGGGGTGGGAGGAAGGCTGGGCCTAGCCCCTGCCCCAGAGCCCGGTCCCTGGGCTGCAGACTGGCATGCAGGGCACAGCGCTCCACCGCCTGCCCTGGCTGCACGAGGCTGCCCCCACAGGGGGCCCCGTGGGAGCTCTGACAGGGTCTGGCAAACTAAGAGGGCTGCCACTCTCTGGCGGTGGGTCGGGGAAGGGCAGCGGCGGGGGAGGGGCGGAGGAGTGCCGGCCCCTCCTGTCTGTGGGCCCCGCCCCAGGTGCTCAGAGAGGGAGGACAGCTGCCACTCAGGCGGTGTGTGTTCACATACAATTTATTACTTTTATTGAGACCAGGAAGCCGCACACATCATGATACAGAGTCACCGTTCTCGCCGCAAGCAGCCACCACCACCAAGTGAGGAGGGTCCCTTCCACCCCTGAGAGCTCAGGCCACTGTGCAGGTGGATGGGGGCCTGGAGGGGGGCCTCCCTCTGCCCCCCAACTCCTGACTTGGCTTGCCCTGCGGAGACTCAGCCACGCACGTGGGCCCCGGAGGAGACCAACAGGGTGGCCTGGGGGGAGGCACAGCCCTCCTTGCAGGCCTTCGGGCAAAGACCCCCCACTCCCAGCCCACCTGCGTCGGTCCGTGCAGCTTCCCCTCTGACTTTCTGTAACAGTGGCCACCGCCACCACCACAGTCTCCCCCCACCCGGGCCACCTGCTCTGGGGACAGGCAGTGAGGTCAGAGCAGCAGCATCTTTGGCTAGAAGGCCGTGGCCTGATGACCGGGTCCCACAGAGGCTGAGGACGGCCAGGGCTAACCGTGGGCTGGGGAGCAGCGACTCCTCGGCGCTCCCGGCTAGCACCTACTCCCGAGACGCACGGGGGACACGAGACTCCCGGCTCATCGAGGGACTCACTTCTCCTGGAACTGGAGGAATCCCGGTTTGACCTGGGGCTTGGCATTCTCTAGAGAGGTCGTTGCCAAGGGCGAAGTGGGCAGGCGAGGCACGGACGCTGGAATCTGAGGCATCTGCGGGACGGTGGAAGCCAGCTGCTTCCAGGCGAGCAGGGTGGGGGTGGAGGGCACCACGGCCAGGCTGGGGGTCGGCCCCTCCAGAGAGGAGACCGTGGCCGTGGTGATGGGAGGCGCCGGAGGGGACGTGGGGGCCAAGGAAGGTTTGGTCTCAGCAGCTGAGGCTGCGAAGGAAGCCTCCGAGTTTCCTTTCACGGCTCCTCCCTCCGTCCGGAAGTGGAAGCTGCAGGAGGCACAATGGGGTGTCTCAGGTGGGAAGTGGAGGGGACCCTGAACAGGTCGGCCCTGCCCTGCCTCAGAGGCCCAGGGGCCCAGTGTCCCCGCCTCACCCCCAGGGCCAATGCCCACTAGCAGGGAAGGACTGAGAACGGTGTTCTCTGGTTCTGAACTTGGCTCCTGGCTCAGCCCTAACTACTCCTTACTACTTGTGACCTTCCTGACGTGTCTGTGCCTAGCTCCTCCCTACTCAGAGGGGACTGGGGGGACAGCAGGCCCTGGCTGAAAAAGGCCATCCTTCCAGAACCTGCTCTGAAATGTAAAGGTTGGTCTCAGTGCTGGAAGCCGGCTCCCCGGCAGACCAGCAGCCAGGGCTGCCCGGCAGGGAGCCTGACCCGGGGCTCGGGAGCAGTGGAGATCCACTTCAAATGCTTCTAATGTCTGAGTTCCGTGCCAACAGGGGCTGGGCCTGTTGCTTTTCAGCTCAAGGGGTGTACAAATGTCCTTATTTTTAGGTCACAGAGAATCTACATACACACAATGTTTTGGCTTGAGAAGGCCTTCACCGGGGTCCCCGGCAGGGCCAGGGCTGGGTCTCTGTGGCCGCCTGGCCAGCTCTGTGGGGAGCACGGTGGAGGGGCCGGGGCTGCCCAGTGGGGCGAGCTCACCAGGCCTGCTGCGGGCTGAGCAGGAGGGGGGACCCGGAAGCCTGCCTGTGACCGGGCAGCACCTTCTGAGAAGCCAGCTCAGCTTCTGGGTTCGTTTCTGGGGGGCCAATGAGCATGGGTCTCTGGTGGAAGGCAGGGCGTGGCCCGTGCAGCTCCAGCCCCGCCCAGCCTGGACCCCAGCCTGGATAAATGAGGCCGGGCTTGATGGGCCCCTTCCGAGGACCCCGACTCACTTGGCATGCTTGATGGCCCCGTCCAGGGTGCTGAAAAGTGCGCCACACTCTTCCACCACACAGTGGAAGTGGGCCTTGTGAAGGAAGTCACACTGGGCGTCGCAGAAGTCCTTGGTACCAAACCTGGCCAGAGGGGTCAGCTGGTCAGAGGAGACACCGGGCTCTGGCGAGGCCAGGGTGGTGTGGGGCGGCCACCAGGACTGGGGCACGACCTCACCCTCCCGCCCGCGCTCCCAGCTGGCCCCTCACCTGCGGAGGTACACCTTCCAGGGCTCCGACAGCTTCTCCTGCACCAGCGCCTTCGCGGCCTTGCCCGGGAAGGGCGAGGACTCCACGGCGGGGCTCCCCTCTGCTTCCGTCTTGATGTTCAACAGGCTGCCATGGTTGGGGCTGCCCTGAGACATCTGTGGGGAGGACAGGGGCCATGCTCAGGGCTGGGGAAGCTCAGGACCCATACCAGGCTACCCGGTGAGCAGCTGCGGCTCTGGGCCACTTGGGCTTCTCCCAACCGACTAGAGCACAGCGGTGCCCGTCTGTGGCAGGGAGGACAGGAGGCGGGGCCCTGTGAGGCTCCGGCTGTGGAAGAGCCCCGTCCATGCAGAGGGTGCCTGGACCCCTGCCTTGGCCGGGGCTCCTGCTCACCAACCCAGTGCTGCCAGGAGCCAGCACTCAGGCTGAGGCTGAGGCTGAGACTTGGGGCACCCTCCAGCCCAGCTTTCCCCAGGCTCCCTGGTTATTTTCCTGCCAGGTTTTCAAAAGAAGTGCAGGGGGAGGAGGAGTGGGGGGAACCCCTGTGAATTCCTTGAGAACAAGGGAAGGCACACAAAGGAGGAGCAGAGAGGGAGGGAGCCAGGCTCCTGGGGTCAGACAGACAGCTGGGAGCTTCTGGGCGAGAGGAGGGGGCGGGACGGGGGTCCAGGCAGTGGCCAGACCGAGGCTCCCACAGGAAGGGGAGAGAGGGCGCAGGGGCAGGACCTAAAACGAAGAAAGGAGAGCACGCAGCCAGCAGGATGGAGAGGGAAGGAACAGGGGCCAGGTGCAGGCGTGGGGCAGAGGGCAGAGGGCAGAAGGCAGAGGGCAGAGGGCAGTGGGAGGCTCCTTCCCCGCCCAGGGCCCCCGCCCCACGGTGTCCGGCCCAGGCCCGGCTCCCTCCTCAACCGTCACTTGTGTTCAGTAACCAAATTAATCTTGCTGTAGTCAAATTGATCATGTGAGGGGGGAAATATATTTGAAATGATATATAATTCACAAAGACCCTGCATTATTTAAAATAAATATTCCGGAGCGACCTCTGCGGAAGGCGTCCGAGACCATTATTCACCCTGAAAAGTGGAAATGGATGCTTTGCCCCCACTTTGGCCCCCTCCCCCATCCCTTCGTCAACAAACAAAAATATACATATATAAAATAAGTAAGTAAATAACATTAATAACTAACAGTGGGAGAAGTTCGAGGGCTCCCGAAAAGCTTCTGGAGCCCTCCGTCTGAAAGGAAGAAAGGGTGTCAGGGGCTGGGATATATTTCTTCAGCCAGTTCATTAAATTAATTTGTAAGCAGTGGCTCTGAAATTATATCCGATGAAAAATGGCCTCAAAATTTAAATGGTACAAACTCATCTTATTAGAGGCAAAACATTAAAAAACAAACACATCCCCCCCACCCCCCAGCACGACTTTAATTTCTCTGGGTGGGGGAATGGGAGGCGTGTGATGGATGATTCTTACCTTATTCATAAGCGAGGATAAAAGAGATGAATTTGCCGGGACTGCGTGGCCATTTGATTCATTGCTGGAACACACAAACCAAGGGGCCCTGGCTCAGACCTGTGAGAGGGACGGAGCCGGAGCCTTGTCCCTCCCGACCCGGCCCTGGGGCTCTGGCCGGCCTGCTGCACCTGCCCGGGCAGGGGGCGACCCCTTGCCAGGAGGGCGTGGCCCCTGTCCCCAGTGGGGTCTGGCTCCTGAGGGTGCTGTGCCTGGAGCCCCGGCAGGGGAGCGGGGCAGGGAGGCCCCGTCCGGCCTCACCTGGGCTCCTTCACTGTCAGGTCCAGGCTGCGGTCGTGGGAGCCCTCGAGGGGCCCTGGGACGCCAGCACTCTCCCCGGGCTCCTGCTTCAGCGGGGCCGGGGCGAACCTGGCGGGACTGGCCTGCTGCCCATTTCCTACAGGGGAGGGGAGGGAAGATGATGTTAGAGGGGCCGAGGGCTTCATGTAGGGCACAGCCCGGAACCCCCTGGGGGGAGGGCAGCGGGCAGGGTGGGCTGGGGCCCCTGGGGAGCCCTGGCCGCTCGTCAGCGATCCTCCCCACTGACATGATCGCCTGTGACGCTCAACCCTGTGTGGCAATTCTTCAAGTGATAATTATTGCAAAATTATGTCAAAGTTGTCCAGGCTCAGGGCCTCCTGGATGAGAAGGGCGGGAGGCTGGGGAGGGGGCTGGGCCAGGCGTGGGGGCCCTTCATTTTCCCCACCAACTGTCACAGTCAATTTGTGGGGCTGCCGCTTAGGCTTTTATTAAAGACTCTGTTAACGCTGAGGGAAAGTGGCAGATCTGGACTGGGAGCTGCGCCTCCTCTGCGGGGCCCCATCCCACTGTTGCCGGGGCGACGGCCCTGCCTTCCACTGAGCATGCCTAGGAGGGGCATCTGCTGGGTCAGGGCTATGGAAGCTGACAGCCAATCAGAGCGGTTCAAACTATGTGACCTCGCCCGTCAAGCTGTCCAGGACAGGGATGTGAGGCCGGGCTGGACGGGGGTCAGGTGGGAGCCGTCGGGCCGTGGGCCTGGGGGAGAGGCTGGAGCGGGACAGGCAAAGGACTCGGGAGGCCGGGCAGAGTCGGGCCAAAGAAGTCGCTGACAGGAACATGTCCACCCAGCCTTTCTCCACAATCCCCAAGTGACTGAAATATTAATCTGCCCCCAGGCACTGCAGCTGACAGAGCGCTGCTTCATGGACGGCAAGTGGCATTTTATTAAAAAAATACAGGAAAACAAGCCCTCTTCCTCTTTGCTTGACCTTTCTTTTGGGGAAAGGAGATTTTTCTGTTGAAAAGGAAGTACTTGGCAGTCTGGCCACGGAGCGCAGTGTGGCCTTGGAGGGGCCCCACCCCCGCCTGCAGGCACCTGGCCAGAGGGGCGTGGCCCCGGCCACCCCCGGTTCCCCAAGCTGCCAGCTGATAGGAGCGGCCCAGTGGGGACACCACGGTCTTCTGAATTCGGAGTGTCCACATTCCAGCAGCTCCCCAAAGTCACCGCCCAAGGTCCCCAAGGAAAGAGGACCCAGCCGCCCTGGGAAGCCCTGGCAGCCCTCTGGGAGGTCTGGGCCACCGTGACCCTCAGTCTTGGCCAGTCTCAAGACGGTCTCGCGGGGAAGCCAGGCTGCTGAGGTCCGGGTCGCTGCTTCACCGCCTTCTAGCTCTGTGCCCCAAAACAGACTGTCCCCAGACTGCTCCATCAGCTCCGCCAGGCGGGACCTTTGTCCGTCTTGTTGCCCACCGTGCCGCACCCTCTGGGCACCTGGCCCTCAGCAAGACCGGTGGGTGTTGAATGTATGAATGAATGAAGTGAGCCAGAAGCCAAAAAAAACCCCCCAAAACCCCAAAACCAATAAAACCCCGAGGGAAAAGGCAGAAACAATTTTAGAAAAGCAGAAAACATGAGAAAACGGAGGACCGCCCCTCACGGCAAGCCAGCGGGGGACAGAGATGTGACCGGCTCCACAGCCCCGACACGTGGGAGCCGATGATCCGGCTGAAATGAAAGAAATTCCAATTGCGCCCGGCTCCTTGGTTACACTCGCCATATTTAACCCCCTGCAGACAAGTGCGACTCATGGCTGCCAGGCAGACAGCGCAGGCCGGAACCTGTCGGTTGCTGCAGAGAGCTCTACTGGACAGGGCGGGCAGAGAGGCAGAGCCGGGGAGGCGTCCCCAGCCCCGAGGGGCCGTCCAGGCGCGAATCTCCCTGAGTGTTCCTGAAGTGTCGCCGCCCCTGGGCTGGACTGGTACCTCGCCATGTCACCTGGAGGAAGCTCCAGGGAAAACTGGGGCTCTGGGACTGCCCCCCTCAGGGCTGGGCTGGTGCCTCTGACCCAGCAGGGTGAGAAGACCGGGGTGCAGGCATGCACAGAGGGACGGTCGCCCCTGCTTCACCGATGAGGAGGCAGAAGCAAGAGCTGCCTGGGGTGGGCGGGTCAGAATGAGAGCCCCAACAGGAAGCAAACAGGAGGGAGGCGGGGTTGAGGCACAGGGAGGGCTGGAGGGGCAAAGGGCTGGGGTGAGGGGGCAGAAAGAGGCCTCGGCCAAACACGCCCCCTCCTCTGCCCTGCACCGCAAGGCCAGGGAGTGCCTGGGGTCTGCGAGGTGCTTGCTTCCCGGGCAGGGCCCAGCCTGCTCACCTGGGTCAAAGGTGGCAGAAGGCTTGAGTGCGGCTGCAGCCAGCCTGGCCATCATGGGCGAGATGAGGCCCTTGCTTGCGGAGATCCTCTCCATGATGGAGGCGGGGGGCGCAGAGACAGAGGTGGCAGCGGTTGGGGCTGAGTCGCCAGCTCCCGAGGTGGCCAGAGTGGGTGTGTCAGCGGTTGCCGAGGCCACTGCCCCCGATGACATGGCGGCCATGAGGCCGGGGGTGCCCACAGGCAGGGAGGCGCTCCCGCGGCCGGGGAGAGTGGGGAAGTATGGTGCCGTGGTGGGCAGGCCTGAGTTGGAGAGGGCCAGCGCCAGCGGGATGGAGCCGGGCAGGCCCTGGGACAGCAGCCCCGAGATCTTGCTGTTGGGAGGTTTGGTGGCGCTGGGCACGGCCTCGGCGGCGGCCGTGGCAGCAGCCAGGGAGGCAGAGGATTGCTGGCTGGTGGGGGAGGCGCTGAGGCTGGAATTCTTGCTGCTCAGGGCAGAGAAGTCCACCAGGTCGTCGTTGCTGGACTCCTCGTGCTCGGTGTCCTTGGCGCCCAGCAGCGCGGGCGGCAGCCCCAGCGCGCCCGAGGAGCGGATGTGCCGGCGCTCATGCTTACGCTTGTGCGAGGTCATCTGGCTGGTGGAGGTGAAGGTGAAGCCGCAGCCGGCGCGGATGCAGTGGAAGTGGTTGGTGGCCTTGCTGTACACGCAGCCCTCGTACTTGCACTCCTCGTACTTGTAGAACTTCTTGAAGCCATCCTTGGCGTAGGCGTCGTCCTTGATGTGGTAGCTCTTGTGCTTCTCGATGTCACACTTGTTCTTGAAGGTGAATGTGCAGCCAGGGCGCCTGGATGGGACACCGGGAGCCTGTCATGGGGTCGCGTGGGGCCGGGAGGAGGCCCCGCTCCGCTCCCACCAGGGCCCAGGAGGCCTGGGCCTCCCATGGAAGACGCGGCAGGACACGGAGACGGGGCCTCTGAGCCGCCGTCTACTCCTGTCCCTGCTCCCTGTCCCCTGGGCCTGGTTCCCGGCCTCCTGTCCCTCCCTCCCCCAGGCCAGTGAGTCTCCCTGGCCACTCCCCACCGTTACCTGCAGTGGAAGTGGGTGGTCTTCTGCCCGTAGAACTGGCAGTCGGCCGTGCCACAGTCCTCGGTGGCTCGGAAGCGCTGGAAGCCGTCGTTGATGAGCTGGGTGTTCTTCTTGTGGAAGTTCTCATGGGTCATCACATCTGACGTGCTTGTGTACACCTTGTTACAGCCCACCTGCAGGGGCCAGGATGGCCGTCAGGGGGACGGCGGCCAGGCCCACCTGGGCTGAGGTCAGCACGGCCGCCCTGACGGATGCGGCCGGGGCCTGGGGGCGGCGGACCACTGACCGCCCTGCTCGGGGGAGCTCCCGCACCTGTGCACACCCGGCCGGGGAGGCCAAGAGCTTCACTAGGAGCCATAGGAGAAAACCTCTAACCAAAGCCAGGGCCTGGCCCTGCCTGGGCCAAGGGTCAGCCCGTCCTCAGGGACCCAGGACAGCCCGCTGCATATGCATGGCGGCCCCGGCCCCCAGGAAGTGCTTTTGGGGTCCCAACTATGACCCTACCTCTAAAGCCGCCAGGGGTAGGCAGGGCTGGACCCTGGGGCCTGCCAGTCACCTTTAGCCCAGGGACTCATTTAGTGGACGGCTCCTGGCATCGGGCCCCCCCACCCCAGTGGGGCCCAGGCAGATAATGTGGCCATATTGAGTAAAAACCAGCGGAATCCGAGCGTGGGCGCAGGCCAGGCCGTGCCAGCATCTGCACCATCTCAGAGCCCGCCGAGCAAGCCCCCCTCCCCGCCCGGCCCAGGTTGTCCCCCGGAGCCCATAACAACCCCGGCAAATACCGGGGGAGGCACGGCGGCTGCTGTTTGCAACCCGAAGTCGCTCCCCCTGGACCTGACACCTTGAAAAAGCCCAGACTCCGCGTGGCATTAAAACAAAGAATTAAACAAAAACCTCCTCAGGAACCATTTGCAACGCTGCTCTGGGTGTTAAAGCCTGAAAAATGTCGGTCTGTGTAAACAGCCGGCTGAGCTTCGCCCGCACCAAGTATGGCCATGGGCAGGGCCCTGCCCCAGCCCCCCAGCCACTGCCCGCGTCCGGGGGCGTCCGAGCCCCCGGGACTCCACTCCGCACGCGCCTGCCCTCCTCCCGCCCTGGGCAGGCACCTGCATGCAGTGGTAGTGGGTGCTCTTCCCATTGAGGTGGCAGCCGTGGTAGTAGACGCTGCAGTCGTCCAGTGGGCTGAAGCGCATGAAGCCGTGCTGCAGCGAGTTGTCCCGCTTCTTGTGCATGTTGTAGTGCCGGATCACGTCCTGCTTGCTCGTGAACCGCTGCCGGGAGGGGGCCAGGTTGGCGGCGGCCTGGCCTGCCCCCAGGCCACGCGCGCCAGGCCAGCTGCCCGCCCCGGGGCCCTCCGGTCTCCCTGTGAATAACCCTGCTGGGGGTCTGGGCAGCTGGGATTGCCTCCGGGCCAGCACACTGGACCCGGGAGGGAAGGATTCCAAAGGTTCCAGAAACACGGCTCTTCCCTGTCTTCCCCCTGGGCTCCCATCCGCCCTGCCCAGGAGCAGAGCAGATGAACCGGACCAAGCCTTTCCGGGGGACTCTGGCGGTGACCCCTCCTTTAGCCTCAAGCCACCTGTGGGCTACACCAGCTGGGCTCCCTGGTGAGACAGGGAGGGTCCCCTGTGCGGACTGCCTCACTCCCATCCCTTCCTTGAGCCCTGAACTCGCCAGCAGGCAGCTTTGTATGTGAGTGACAATGCACCTGCACTTCCACGTTATATCATCTCTACACACTGGGGCAGTGCTGCCAGCCTCCCGTGGGCATGGGGACGATGGACGGGACAAGATGCCTGGCCGCCTGGCACAGCCCTGGGTGCACGGCGGACTCAAGGGACGGGAACTTGAATCAGTACCACCAGGATGCGGGGGCTCCGGTCCCTACTAGATGCCTTGTGGGCAGGAACCTGGGAGCACGGACAGGCGGGCGGCTTCCCTGAGTTCCGTTCACGTGGCTGGAGCGGAGTGCCTGACCCACTTCTGGGTGGCCCCCCGCCGGCTGCCGTGCCCGGGAGAGACCTTACCTGGTAGTTGCACTCGGGGTCCAGGCAGTGGTAGTGCTCGCGGTACTGGTAGGCACAGTGGATGTGGCCGCAGTGCTGGCTGCCGGAGAACCTGCGGACAGGGGCAGGCTCAGACCTCGCTGGGCACCGGCCCAAGCAGCGGAGAAGAGTCTATGCCTACACCCCAGAGAAGTGCTCCAGGCCCTGTGCGAGGGCAGAGTGGGTGTGTGGGGGGTCGAGGTGGCGTGCCGGGGTGACACGGTGGAGGCCCGAGAAGGCCAGGACCAGTGACCGAGCCTGTCGGGAAGCCTAGAGCCGTCGAGGTGCAGACCCGTGGCATCCGTCCTGGGAGCGCAGCTGGTCTGGGGCTGACTACCAGGTGAGGCACAGGGCCCGGCCCGACCTGGGCAGGGAGAAGCTGGGGCTGGCCAAGAGCCGCAGCAGAGACGGGGACGAGACTGAGACGGGACTGGAGGAGACGGTGAGGGCGGGAGCCCCGAGGTGGCCCAGCCGCCTTCTGTGTAGGTGCCGCCCCCCCACCCAGCACTGGCCCAGGTGCCGGGACCCTGGCTGAGCCGGCCCAGGGCTCTGCTGCCGAGCGATGGCAGAGGGCTCTCTCTGTCCTGGGCTTTCCTGACACTTGAAACAGTGCAGAGTTATGAATTTTTAAAGCATGGCATCTGTTTGGTTTCCCGAGGCAGGGAGTTCACTCTGCAGCCAGGAGCTCCAGCTGCCTGGCGGCTGCCCACCTCCCGTGAGCCCTTGCCTTCCCCAGGCCCCAATGCTGTGGGAGCAGTTCTCGGGGCCTCGGGACGGTCCCCCAGGGAGGACCTGCCATGACAACTGTGAGGAAGGTGTTGGGTGCAGCCCGCCTTCCTGGCGAGGAAGGCATGGGGCTGGGGGGCACAGTGAGAAAACCCTCCTTACAAGAAACCCCCTCGTAAGGGGGAGAGCCACTTGCAAATAAATATTTAAGCTGAAGCTGCCAAAAAGGCCATCTGCTGAGGCACTAATAATAATGGTAATAATAATAATAAAGAGAGCAGAGCAAAACTGAAAAGACAGAGGAGGATGGGGAGGCGGAGACAGAGAGGGACGAGGAACCGGGAGGGTCAGCAGAAAGACGGCTGCCAGGGCTCCACCCCCGCAGCCGGGGGCCTGATGCGGGGGAGTCTGTGCAGGTGAAGGTCCTTCACCTGCCCATCCTGCTGCCTTAGGGATGCAAAGGGGCAGGTCTGGAGTCAGGTGCAGAGGGTCAAGGCCTGGCCCCGGGGCCCGGGAGGCCACCTGCTCTTATTCTGGCCAGTTCCACAGCGGCCTGCACCCACCCAGGGGGCTGTGGAGGGGGCCCAGCACTCGCCCGTGACGGGGCCCTGCAGGTCCCTGTCCCGCCTGGACTGCTGCTGCCTAGGACAGGCAACCCTGACACAGCCAGGGGCTGGGGCCTCGGAGGCCAGGGGGAGGGCAGTTTGGGGCAGGAGCGTGTGGGGACAGGGGGCAACAGGCACCTTGGCATGGGTGGTCGGACGGACGTAGGGTCCCACGGCCCCCAGACATTCCTGGAGCCCCCCGCCTCTCTCCACGGCAGGCTCCTCCCCTGGGGCCTACCTGGCAATATATTTCTGGTAAATGTTTACATCTTCGGTGACAGCTGGTTTATCTGTGGGCAATCCGTTCCTGGCGAGAGACACACAGGGCACAGCCGATTAGCGGACAGGGGTGGCCTCACGCCCCGGGAGCGTCTGGGGGCAGCTCCCTGCCCTGGGGCCCTGGCCCTTCTTTCCCTGGCTCAGCGCTGTTCGGGGGCAAGTCCTCTGGCTGTCGTCTGGCATGGGTCCCACGAGCTCGGCTCCAGCAAGGATCTCAAGCTGGCAGGGCTGGCACAGCTCCTGGCACCGGGGCATGGGCCCGGCCCAGTCTCACTGGCCTGAGGGCCTTGACCCTCTGTGCCTGACGCCCCTCGCACACTGGGAGACAGGAAGCTGCTGGCTGAAGAGGGTACCGGGCATCACTGGGAAGCGCGTCAGGGAGGGGCAAGTGCAGCTGGATGCTCTGAAAGGCCCCTGCTCCGCCAAGGGTGGCCCCCTGGGTCTGCCCCCAGGTCTGTGGCCCATCTCTGGGTTGGGGGAGAGAGAGGGTCTCCTTCAGCCCCGTAAGATCTGTGCACAACCGTTTCACCACTGCCTAGGGTGGCGATTTTCAGCCATTTCCACCTCTCGGCACACACGAACTGACTATTAAAACTCTGTGGCACACCCACACACACATATATATATTGCTGATCTGAGAAAAACATAGGTGTCGTTTTAATTCAGTCACACCGGATGGCTATTGCTGTGCTGGCTGTTGCCATTTTTTTATTTGACACTCTAGGGGAAAAGAGGTCAGTGGCCCTAAGTATCAAGCATTGCATGTTTTAGGAATCCCTGGGGCACACCAACTGAGACTCACTGGCCTGGGCGTTCTTGCCGAGTGGCCCGCCCCAGACTCTGCCTTCTCTTGCTGCCTTTCCCATGGCCCAGGTGCTGGACCCGGGAGCCATGGCCACAGGCTTGGACCCCTGAACCCCCAACCCAGAGCAGGGCTTTCCCAGACACCCACAGCCTGGCCCTGGCCCTGGAGGCTGCAGGCGGGGAAAGCCTGTCTCAGGTAGAGACAGAGGGTGACGGCGGTCTATGGCAGGTGTGAGCACTCGCATGGACGTGCCCAGTGTGTGCGAGCGTGTGCGTGCAGCATATGCATAGTGTGCGAGGCCATCAACTGGGTGTGCGAGGACACGTAGGCAGAGGCACAAAGCTGGGTGTGGGTGGGCACACACATGAGTGGAAGCCCACGTGTGAGAACGTGAGCATGCATGGGTGCGTGCAGATGTGCATAAGGTGTGAGTGTGTGTCCACAAACATGAGCTTTGAAGGCAGGGCCTGTGCTGGGGGGGAAGGGGGCAGGGCGGGCCTTACTTGACAGTGGAGACGGTCCCCGTGGTGATGGAGTCCGTTTTGGAGAAGGCCGACTTCAGGTACTCGGGAGTGCTGAAGGGCAGGGAGGCGGGCGGCTCGGGCCCTGGGCCGGCGGCACTGGGGGCGCTGGGCACGCTGGCGAGGGGCGCAGGCGCCAGGCTGGGAGCAGGCGGCACCTTGGCAGGGCCCGGCTTTGGGATGGCCCGGACGTCGTACTTGGAGGGGCGGCCCACCTTGCCGGTCTTGAAGGCGATGGCCCCGCCCATGTCCGGGCTGCCCTCCCCGGGTTTAAAGAGGTGCAGGTACTTGACGTTCTCCAGGTCGTACTTGGACGGCTTCTTGTAGGTGCTCCCGTTCTGGGGCCGCAGGTGCTCGCCCGTCTTCAGCTTCTGGATGAAGAAGTCGTACTTGGAGGCCCGGGCCGCCAGGCTCTGCATGGGGACGCTGCCGTGCGAGGGCAGCGGCAGGATGGTGGCCTTGGTCTCCAGGTGCGCGGTGTTGCTGGGCAGCCGCAGGCCGGGCAGGGGGCCCACTGCCTCCTTGCCGACGCGATCCTCCGCCTTCGTGCCGTGGGCCGGCCAGGAGAGCTGCTCGCCCGCCTTCAGCTTCCGGATGTACTCCTCGTACTTGGAGAAACGAGCCCGCTTGCTGAGCGCATCCTCCGCGGCGGGCAGCGTGGAGGAGGTGGCCGCCTCGGGTGTGGGGCCGGCCCGCAGCTTCTCGAAGCTGATCTTCCTGGCCAGCTCGTCCCGCATGTTCTGGTCGTCGTAGCCAAACATGCCGAGGAACTCGGTCATGGTGGTGGCCGCGTAGTCCCGCAGGGCGGAGGCCTCTCCTAGGGCAGCGAGGGCGGGTGGTCACTTATGGGAGGGCGCGGGGGAGCCCCCCAAGTGTGTGAGCCCCGAGCCCCCACTACGGAGGGAGGAGGGGCCTGGGTGGGGAGGGGGCGGAGTGAGACATGATCTATGGACATTTGGCTCACTTGTTAGGTTTTACGACTCTTAAATTAATTTGTTTAAAAAAAAAGTAATTAATACTGGGGTAAAATAAAACGAGTTCATCAATGCCAGGAAAATCAATTTCCTAAATGTTCTGGCCGATGGCTTTTCAGTACATTAAACAAAGTTTCATAAATGTCTCTGCGCTCTCGCTCTGGCCGAATAGGAAAGGGAAGTCGTTTTACTGGAAGGAAGGCCAGACCCCCACCTGCCTCCGGGGGTGGGGGTGACGCTGGGGCCAGGGACAGGTGGGGACGCGGGCCTGTGGCTGGGCCGGCAGGTGAGGGAGCCACTGTGGGTGGGGCCGGGGGCCTGGCCAACCTGCCTGGGGGACCCTCCGAGGTCCTCATAAGTGACACACTGGCATCTTATATCTGGGTGGACCTGTTCTCTGGCCCCAGAGCCCCAGGTCACTAACGGTCCCAGAGAGCAGGCCAAGGGGGCAGAGATACTGCCACCGTGCTCGTCTGGACTCGCTTGGGACCCCCACTGCAGCCAAGATCTACCGGCCCTTCGACCCTCCCGTCACCCTCTGGTCACTTGTGCTCATGCCCAGTGGGCCCCCTGTGGAGTCAGGGCCGGAGAGGCCAGCCCTGCGAGCCTAGGGCAGCGGCCGGAGTGTGGCCAGCCTCCTGCTTGCCCAAGTGGTACACGTGCTCACACTCACCACTGAGCTCGCCTCCCGCCTCCACCCCCACTTCACAGATGCACGTACTCTGCCCAGACCCCACACCCAGCTCCCCAAGACTTGTCTCAGGGTGGCAGGAGGCAGGACAACCAGATGCTCCCTGGGCTTTTCTCTGGGGGCCCTGCCTTCCACACACAATCGTCCACCCCGCAGGCAAATGACTCCTCAGCACGTATAAGGCACCGCTTCCTGCACCAATGACGCTGGACCCACCCTGTGCTCCACCCCGAATCGGGGACGGGGGTGCACAGGAGGGTGAGCCCCACCAGGCCACGGCAGGTGTGCACGTCCTCTCCCCTTGTGCCGGAGCCAGCACACCCACACTGGGGTCCTAACAGCACAGTTGGGGAAGGTGTGGCCAAAGAAGCGGGGAGAGGGGTAGGACTCAGGCAGGGGAGCAGGTGCGGGGGTCTCCTCTTAATCCCACCCCAACCTGTCAGGTCTGGGGTTCTCAGACCACACCTGAAGTCCGTCTTGCAGAGCAAGGCAAGGCTTGGGCAAAGAGGAAACCCAGCAGGTGGTGGGAAGAGGGGCTCTGAGGTCCTGGGGGTCGGGGAGAGCTGTCCTGGGAGAGCTGGAGCCCCAGGAGGGGAAGAGAGGACAGTCCTGGGCAGCACCTGGCCCGGGAGTGACCAGAGGTGGGCAGAGCGACTCAGAGAGCAGACGGGACAGCGGTTCCCTGGGGGTCGGGGTAGGGCGGTGGCCTGGGGGCTGCTGTCCTGACCTTAGGCGGGTGGGGTTGAGGTCCAACCTGGGAGGAGTGGGCTCTCCCTGTTAGACTCAGTGGCTCAGGGACCAGGAAAAGGGGCTAAAAATAGCTGGAGGCAGCTGAGCCCTCACTATATATGGCAGGGGAACAGAAGGCTTTGAAGGGCAGGCGGCTCCGAGCAGGGGGGGGGCCAGGCAGGGGTCCCGGGGACGGCCCACCGGCCTGTATCCCCCAGCCCCAGGGCCCAGGGAAGGTGGCTGGGGGCGAAGCCCGTGGTGGGTAGCTAGGGCCCTGTCTGGCTCTCTGCAGGGCCCAGCGCTGAGCAAGCCCACCTAGGTGACACACTGCTGTCCCCCGGGGCCTCCAGCCAGAGAAGCGAGGTCTGGGGCCAAGGGGCCGAGGTATTTTCGGCCCTGCCTCCGGTCATCTCAGCCCCCCACCCCCACAGGGCAGGAGGCTGGAGGTAGGAGTCCAGGGCGGAGAGGGGCGAGGGAGAGGCCAGACGCTGAAGGGACAGCCGCCCTCGCCCCCGTCCCGCCCCTGTCCTCAGGCCCAGCGCGATCACCTTGTGTCTGGGACTGGCAAGGGCTTTTCCTATCAGAGGAGACTGAAGGTCACACTTTTCCTCATTGATCTTGCAATGTTTGTTAATTACTCTGTCACTGATGTGGCGAAGGATAATTAAACAGCTCTGTTTATATCTTATATGCATAATTATGTGGCTGTGCAGGGCTCCCTGTGCAGGGAGGAGATGCGCCCCTCACTGCAGGGGGAAGGGGACAGGGGAGCGGGCACGGGGGCCCTGGGCAGCCTCCTGGCAAGGAGGCTGGGGAGCTGAGAAAAGACCCCTAATCCTGGGGTTCCAGTCCCAGGGGTGACCCCTTCCCACCTGGGACCCCAGGCTTCCTCCCCACCCCCACCCCCACCCGGCGGAAGCAGCTTAGGGCCACTCTAAGGACGAGCAGACACCAGAGAGGCCGGGCCTTGGCCACCTCGGGGAAAAGAGGTCAGCCAGAGGAGCGTGTCCGGGGCAGGAGGGGGTAATGGGATATTTGGGCTGGGCCACCCTGTGGCCCTGTGCCTGGCCCGAGAGGTCCTGCCAGGGACAGCTGGGATCCCTGTGGAGGAGGCGGTGGGAGAGAGATGGGGGGAGAGCGGGAGACCAGGCCTGTCCTCGGGCACTTGGAGAAGGACTGCAGACAGCCAGCTCCAGTGGTCAGTGACGCTCTTTCCGCTCCACCCCAGACGCTCGCCCCGCACCAACAGGCTCCTCCCACACGAGTGTGTGGTCCTCTGCCCACACACTGCCCGTCCATCCCTCCGCCCACCTGTCCACCCACCGGCCTCTCCCCCATCTGTTGCTTCCTGAAGACCCACTGTGTGTTAGGCAGCCCCCACCCCTGGCCCTGCTCTCACACTTGGGCAGATGCCTTCTCGGGTCCTGCCCTTCTCGCCCTGGGGGCTTCATCCCCACCCCTGCCCACCCCGTGTCCCCATTCTAGGCATCAGCGTGGCCCCGGCCCACCCTCCTCAGGAGTCAGCCTGGGTCGGAACGAGGCACCCGTGTTTGCCACAAGAGTGTGTGCAGGAGGCGGGCGTGCTCTGTGGACACACCACTCCTTCACCGCTGGGCCTCCCCACCAGGGTATGTCCCATTGGGGGCTTCAGACACCCACCTGACGCCTGCTTGGTGCTGGGGCCACCGTCATCCTTGGAGGCCACCCTGTCCATGTCCTTCTCAGCGGCCGGGCCACCATCCTTGGGGGGCTCCTCGCCGTGGTCCTCCTCGTCGCTGCAGCCCTGCGGCTGCACCATGTACACGCCCTCGGGCGGCAGCTCCAGGCCCTCGCGGGCAGTCCGCCCCAACATGGGAGTGGGGGCCGGCTCCTCACTGTACTCCCCGTTGACCCACTTTTCGATCACCGCCCGCCTCTTGTCTTCTTCGCTGCGGGGGGCCCGGGCCACCCCCGACTCAGCGCCACCGCGCTCCTTGTCCTGGGGCCTCCGTGGGCTGCCCTCGGTGTGGGCGCCAGCCTCTGCCCCCTTCTCCACTACCACCTGGCGGCTCAGCTTGGCGCAGATGGCGTTGAGCTTCAGGCCGCCTTTGCGCTTGGTTGCCATCGCGGGCTTGCCTGTGGGCGGGTCGGTGCACCGGGTGCCTTCAGCTGCGGAGACGAAGAGAGAGGTCAGAGCCTGCATCTGGGGTACGTGGCCGCCTACCCCCACAGCTGGGGCGGAGGCTGTGCCCCCACAGCCCCGAAGCCCAAGGTCTTCCCAGCCCTGGTTCCGGCACACTGCCCTGAGACTGCCCAGCCGCACGCTGGGACCCCTCACTGGACTGGGAGCTCGGGGGGCCGAGCTCCCCCATCGCTCCATCCCAGGGCCTGGCACCCAGCCGGGCACACTTGCTGGTTGGAGGAGTGTCTTGTGAATGAGTGAACGGACGGACACATGACTCTTCAAACACACGGAGCAGCCTTCTGCCCAGCGCCTGGTTCCTGGAAGCACTTCCTACATTTGTGCGGCCCCAGGCGCCTGCTTTGAGAGACAGCCCGGCCAGGCCCCAGCCAGGGCGAAGGGGGCACTTGGGCTCAGGAGGGGCGGTGGGGCCAAGCTGGCAGGTGAAAACGGCCTGGCATCGACCCACGACCTGCTGCGGACGGGGCGGCCGGGAGCCAGGCAGCAGTGTGCCAACCTCCGCCTCACAGTCCCACCAGCCCTCGGTGGCCGCTGCTCTGCCTGGCCCGCCCCCTCCCTGGGCCCCACCTACTCCAACCTCTGCTCTCTGGAGAGCCCGAAGGCCTCCTCTTCTGCAGCCTTCCTCGTCGGGGTCCTCTTGACCTCTCGCTGGCCCTTTCCTGTCTCCTCTGGCCACTCCCCATCACCTCCCTGTGTCTAGGCCTCAGGCGGGGCGGTCTGAGGGCAACTGCGTCCCTGCCCAGTTGCCCGAGGCCCTCGCTCTGCCCTCTGCCTGCAGCCCCGAGGGCCCGGCCCGGCCGGAGAGGCCCACTTCCCAGCCCTGAGAGGCCGAGGTTGCACCTAATCCCTGAACGAGACAGCCCAACGCAGACACCCCGCCGCTCTGCCTGAGGGCCAGCCACGTCTCTTGTGGCTGCTGAGCAGGCCGCCCAGGGTCACCATACAGCCTGGGACCTGCCACACGGGCCAAGAGGACGCACGCACACTCGAGTGTTCACCCGGGCACTGCCTGCCCGCCTGCCTGCCCCTCCGCCCACTGAGGGAGCCCGCCGTGCCCTGCGTCCCTGCGGCAGGGCAGGGGCGGGGTGGCGGCCACCACAAGCACACTCCCGGCTCATACCACCCCTGCGATGGGAGCCACGCAGGGCTTCTTGACGTCAGCACGCCCTCACGTGTCCCCCGCTGGGGTGGGCAGGGCCCAGTGTCCACATGGGTCCAAAGGCTACATGAGGGGAGGCACTCTGCTCCCTGGTCCATGGTTTGAGGAGGGTTCACCGAGACGAATCCACACCCTGAGACCCCCGGCGCCTGGACGCCCACTGAGGGGCACAGCCAGGCAGGGGGGCCACACCCGTGCCCGCCCATGGCAGACTCGGTTCATACACACGGACAGTTGTCCCCGACACAAAGCCCAGCGACCCCGGCTCCTTCCCTTGAAGCCAGCTCTGTGGATGGCCTCACCTGGCCCAGAGGGGCTCGGTGATCCCAGCCTAGCCCAGCGTCAGGGAAGGGTCGCCTCGGCTCACTCCGGTCCTCCCAGTCCTGGGGCCCTGCCTCCGGAGCCCCACCCTTGCCCAAACCGGACACCCACTCTGCCCACGTGTGTCCGCATCGCCAAGTCTGCGCGGCCCACACCCAGGTCTCCGAGTGCCGGCGTGGGCTCCTTCTCAGAGCTCAGTGACGGGCCCCTGACCACACATCTCACCCAACCTCCAGGCCAGCCGTCAGGCGCCGTGACACCGAGTCCCCTCCAGCTGGCCTCTGGAGAACAGAGCAGGCCTCACCTGGTCCCCTTTGTCCCTTTGCCCTGGTGGGGAAGGGAAGGGTGGGCGTGGGGAAGCCTGCTCTATTTTTACTGGGAGGTAAGCAGCCAAGTGTGTATGGCAGACGGCAAGTGAATCTATAAATATTTATCCTGGGGAAGAGGGAAGCAGAAGCTCCCAGGGCCGCACTTGCTGCTGGTGACACCCCCTCCCTGGGCCCCCACCCATCCTGGAGCCTCCCGGCTCTTGGGCCCACCCCGCCCAGCCCACCCTCTCCGATCTCCATCTCCGCTGTGCGCCTGGCTTGGTCCCTCCTGGGCCCCCACCAGCTGCAAAGCAGCTGTGCACCCAGGGCCCACCCCCAGCCTGCAGGCCCCTTTGCTCCACCTACACCCCCTCCACCTGCCCTCCAGCTGCGGCTCTGCCCCAGGCCACCTGCCTCCCAGATGTTGCCCTCCCTCTGACTCTGCTGCGGGTCCCAGCGGCGAGGGTGGAGGAGGCGTGTGGGCACAGGGCAGAAGGCAGAGGGTGGCCTTCCTCAGTAAGTGGGAACGTGTGCGAGGCTGAGGAGAGGCAGGGGCAGCCGACGGGGGTGGGGGTGTCAGATCTGAGGTTCAAGTTGCCTGCCCACCCACCCCGGGGGGCCTCTCTCCCCCCTGCCTTGTCCAGCAGGGTCCTGGGACCTGCAGACTGGCCCCCTGTGGTCTGACCCCAGGCTCCGGTCCATGTAAACACTCCCCGACTTTCTTCCCTAAAATATAAACGCCGTGGCCGGGCCTCAATGGGAGGAAGCCATCCGTCCCCGGCCCTGTCACGGCCCCTTTCATCTCCTTCCCACCACCAGGCTGCCCGAGGCTCTATTTACACTGGACACTTCCTCTGGGAACAATACTGCCCAGGAGGCCGGCTTGGGCTGGAGAGCGGAAGGCGGGGCTGTGGGGGGACTCCCGTGCCACTTACCCAGGGATGGGCGCCCCCCTGAGGTGAGGGGCAGGCAGCTGTGGGGCCTGGCCAGGCCTGGGAACGGCAGCAGGGCCGGTACCCACACACAGGGGCTGGCCTGGGCCTCCCCGCTCTGGCCCAGCGGCTCTGGGACGGCTGGGGGAGCCTGGCAGGGGGGCCCGGCACTGTGGTTAGGGCCCGGCCCTGGGGTCTGGCAGTCATGGGTTCCCAGCCTGGCTCGGCCCCTTGGGCAAGCCTTCTCCCCACGACAGGGCTGCAGGACTGTAAGGAGAGAGGGTGTCTGTTTGCGCCAAGCACAGGGCCTGGCGAGGACCTGGGGCAAGGCAGCTGAGTCCCAGGAGGAGACAGATAGGCCATTGTGGTGCCACACCTGGGCACAGGATCCTGAGGCCAGGAAACCTCACCTGGCCGGAGGAGGCAGGGGAGAGAGGAAAGAGGGCTGGGCTGGGGGGTGCAGGCCGCTCTCCCAGTCGCCAGGGCCCCCTCCCTGGCTCCCTAGGTCTGACCCTTCCCTCCCAGGGCTTTGACCCAACAAGCCCTCAGCAGGCAGCTCTGGTCTCTGAGTGGATCCTGCTGAGGGCGGGGACAGGGGCGGCGAGGCTGGACCCCGTGTCCCTTCTCAGGCCCTGTCTCAGGTCGTCAGGAGCCAGCGCAGCAGGTGCTGTCACTGTCCCAGCCGAAAGGGGGGGAAACTGATCCTGGAGCCGGGGGGGTGCCCCACGACGTCCCCGCGATGAAGGCTCCCGGGTGGGCTGGAGGAGGCCCCGGGCCTGTGCGCCCATCTCCTCTTCGCCCCCACTCCCGGTTCCCCTAACACAGAGCCCCCTAAAGTGTTAACTGCGATGGGTAAAATGGTGCAGCAGATTGCTACAATAAATAATTTACTGATATTTATAAATATTCAAATCAGCCAGCTTCAGAAATCGAATGAAGGGAGGGTCTCAGGAGAAGGGCCTGTTCTGGCAGGGATCGCGTCTCTCCCTCCAAAGGCTGGGGAAGGCCGGGCTCCTGCCAGTTCTGGGGGGCGGGCGCTCCTGCAGCCGCACCTGGGCCCCTCGCCCCTGGTCTCTGGAGACTAGATGTTAGGGCGCTCCAACAGCTCCCGGTCCTCACCTGCTCAGGGCCAGGCCTTCCCCTGCCCCGGGCTCAGGGACCAGGGCTGCAGCGCCCACGGCTCAGGTCTCGCATTTGCTTGTCCTGCCTGGCAGTGGGGGGTGGGCAGTCTGGGGGGCCAGTCCCCAGGGCCTGGGCAGGCCTGGCCGCCCCTCCCCGCCCGTGAGTAATGTGTTGCGAGGCTGGGCGGCCTGTCAGCCACCGGGCTCGGGTGCTTTATGGGCTCTGCCTGGTGGCTCTGAACTCCCTGGTAGGAAATAAAGTTCTCCCTGCGCGTCCCTTCCAAACATTTCACTCAGTGGAAACGGTGTTTAAGAAAAACGAGCGCATATTTCTTCCTAAGCACGCAGTGTCCCCTTTGGGCAGCCTAATGCCCGCTGTACATCAGGAGGTGGTGAGGCAGGGCCCTTGTCCCTGGGGTGCGGGTGGTCCAGGGTCTGCCTGCCGCCCGGGCAGCTCGGGCACCGTGGGGTCACTCTGGTGGCCTCCCGGCCCACAGCACCTGGAGTGATACAGCGGCCGACACCCTCTGGGCACCACCCTGGTGCCAGGAACATGTCACCTCAGCGATCCCCAGCGTTCCCACGCGGCCACTGTCCTGTCCTCCTGCCCAGGTGAAGAGGCAGGGTCCAGCGAGGTCAGTCACTGCCCACGGTCTCCCAGCGCCGGTGCTGGAGCTGGGTTACGGCCGCTGGACCCAAACCTCTGAGGTCCTGCCCCTCCACAGCCGCCCATGCAGGTGGCAGCAATGTCAGAGCCTCCCCTGCTACCCCTAAGAACTGGACCTGGACAGGCCACAGCTCTGCTGTCGGGTGTCAGGCTGTGTTCCCGGAACACGCCCTCTGGGCGCCTTCCACGGGCCAGGCCCTGGGCTGAGTCCTGGGTCACGCGACGTGAGCCGGGCAGCCCGTCCTGTCCTCTCCCTGCAGCACCGAGCGTTCATCGAGACGAGTGGCAGACGTTCAAGTCAGGATAATCACCATCACCGTGGTGACAAGTTCAGGTGCCGCAGGAGCGAGCGGCGTGGAAGGCAAGGAAGGGCTCCTGGCCACTGCGGCTTTGGTCCCCACTTCCCCACGAGCTCCCTGGGTGGCTCCACCGTCCCGCCGGCCTCTGTCCTGCCCCCAGCACACAGCCCGTCCCCATCCCAACAGCTCCCTCCCCTGCCTCCTTCAGCGGTGGCCCCTCCCCCAGACAGGACCTGTCCCCGCCAGGGAGGGTGTCCTTCCCTCGGGGGCCCAATCCCACCCCCAGCTCGGAACAGGAGGGCCGCTCATTTCCACGGGTGGGAGGCGTGGTCAGTGTCCTCCAGGGCTCTCGGTCAGGTCCCCTGGTCCCCAACAGCTCCAAGCTGGGTAGGGGGTGCTGCTGGGCCCTACTTGGCCCCCTTTGTTTATTTATTTATTATGATTTTTTAGTCCAGTTAAAAGGTTTACTATCCAGACGCGTCTAAGTGGCCTCACTTAGCGTAAGTAACTCTATAAATCAGGGGAACTGTTAGCATCCACCGCGCAGACTGGCTATCAATCTCCCCCAGGTCACAGCCCAACAGGAAGGGGAGAGAAAAAGAGTTGCCACCCAGGGGAGATTTAACACACACACACACAACGCCACTCGTGCGTGCACTTGCTCCTGCACCTCTGCGTGTGTGCAGTCACATCGGAGGCACACGTGCACACGCGGAGCTGCCTGGAAACCGGCCGTGCTGCGTGCAGGCACCGTTACAGAGCCCAGGCGAGGGTCCTGCAGTCCCGGGGCCGGGGTCTCCCCGGGGACTGGCTCTCAGTGCCCGAGCCGCGCTGTCCCGGCAAGTGGCTCTGCAGGGCTACAGGGCTACGGAGGGAGGGGCTCTGCTCCGCCCCGTCCCTCTCGCTCTGTAGCCCCTGCCTCCGCCAAGCCCAAAGGGACCAAGTGTTCTCCTTCTGGGTGCCCAAAGTAACCACTCGGTGGGGACAGATGAGGTCACAGAAAGCAGCAGGAAGCTGCAGGCCACTGTGGGGGGTAGGAGGACGTGCCGTGGTCCCAGGCTGGGCGCACCCCAGACGCGGCACAGGACCCAGCAAGCGCAGCACCGTCGAGAGGAGTGGGCTGGGCTGGGCTGAGAACTGGAGAGAATGGGGGGGGGGCGCCACAGGGCTCCGACACAGGCCCCCACCTCACCCCGGGGAGGGCCCCAGACCTAGCAGACCCCACTGGGAGTCGGAGCCGGGGTCCACCCCCGGGCACCCCTCGGCCTCGCCTGGCATCCCTTCTGGGGCCCCGGGGCGAGGCGAGGCGGCCCGAGGGTGGAGGAGCCCCATGCCCGCCGCCTCTCCCACCTGGCCCCAGAGGCCTCCCCGCTCGCCCGCCGCCTGCCCGCTGCATCTCCCGTGAACTCTATTTTCTTTCCTCTCGGAAAACAACTGAGCTGTAAATACTGTTTAACCTTCTCTCCCCCTCCCCCCGCCCCCTCCCCTCCGCACTATAAAAACACAAATATGCCATAACTCAGCCGGCCAGGCCGCCCAGCCTCCAACATGCCCTGCGCCCGGGCCTCTCAGGAAGGTCATTACAAACGACTTTCCGATTCACTGCTCCTGAAATAATTTTGTGTATTAAAACCTGAATCTGCACTTTCTGGGGCCGAAAGCCTGGCTTAATGATGGCGGGTGTCCTTGGGACGGACAGTGATCCTTCACTCGCCAGCCCAGCTCCAGCCCCCGCCCGCCCGCCCGCCCCCTCCCCGGGCCCAATCTGTTTTCAAAGTGTGTCTGTCCTTTATTAAATTGTTTTCTTTTCCACATTATCAGTTGCCATGGAGACCTCATCTCTCGGATTATTTGAATTTCATTATATCTATTGATTTGGGAGCATTTCATCTTTTTTATTGTTTTTCTGTCAATTTTCAAAACGAATAACCATCTAATTTGCGTCAGTGCTGATTATGTTTGTCCCTCAATAGAGGTCGGCAGCTGCGCTGGGGAAACAAATCAATGAAAAACCATCATAAAACTCCCCACTCCGGTCTCCAGGATGCGTGGGTGACATTCCACGCCTGCGAGAGACACACTCATCAGCTCCAAGTTCGGCTACGGCGGCGGCGGCCCCGCTGCACACCCGCCTCCTCTGGCCTTAATATTTAATTTCGCGATTTGGGGCATTATTAGTGGTTGTTTTTATTAGTGCGAGAGCAATGTGAGTGTTGGGTGGTGGGCCGGCTGTTGTGTTAATTTGTGGGTGAGGCAGGGAAACCCTGAGACGGCAGGGTGGCCGGGGCCCGGGGTGCGGTGGGAAGTGCAGAGAAGGGGGGAAGCCCGGGGGGGACGACCTGGGACCGAGGGCCGAGGCCCGGGGCTGGCAGAGGGGAGACGCCAAAGCGGGGCCGGGCGAAGGGGAGGAAAAGGGGGAATTCAAATTGCTTACTTTGTTGGTTTTTTTTAAATAATTTATGCAATTTTAAGCATTTATGTATAAATTTTTTAATAAGCCACCCTGCAGCAGGACGGCCATTAGCATGGCAACGTCCTTCTGTCCAATGGGCTGGTGGAGAGGATCAATTTCTGAGAGTACTTTCCCTTTTTTATGACATGATAAAATGCTTTTAAAGCAACTTACACAAATATGGAGTTTTTTTTTTCTTTTTTTCCGTCCCCTCTCCCTCCCCCTAACAGCCTTCTTGCCCACTGGGGAGGGGGGGTGTGTGGGCGGGAGCACTGCTGGGGCGGGGGCCGAGGGGCGGGCAGGGAGGCAGCCCCAGTTCTAACTGGAACTGGCCGGCTGTCCTTCTAACAAGGGCATAAACTTTCATTACCCATGCACGCAGTCAAAGACAATTTAGGGAAACGCGTTGCTCGGAAAAGGAAAACCTCAGCGATTCGTGGCCCACGCTGCTGCCATCTGGGGGGCTCTCGCCTCCAGCACCAGGGCACTGGGCCCCGAACCTCGGGCCCCGGCAGGCAGGCGGTGGGCAGGAGGAGCCCCAGCAGAGGCAGCCGCAGAGGGAGAGGGGCAGCAGACAAGCCGGCGCAGGGGTCTCTGCCTTGGCCAGAAGGCAGCACCCCAGTGGGCAGGGGCTGGGCACCCTTGGCCATGCCCCTCACACCCCTTCACCGTTTCCGCCACCCAGGCTGGCACAGAACAGGGGCTCGGCTCTATGCGTGGATGGACAGAGGGACCAAGAGCAGACAAAGTTGGAAACCAGGCCCAGGTGTCCTGAGGTCCCTTCAGGAGACCCACCCCTACGGCAGAAAGGCACGCCCTCTAGCTGTCACTCTGGAATCCGGTCAGGGCAGGGGGGCCTCTGGGTGTGAAGGGTGGGGGTAACCAGAACGAGAGGGTGTGGCCCAGCCACTCTCACCCCTGTCCTGGCCCCGTGCCCCTGTGTCCCTGTGATGGAGCCAGGCCTTGTGAGAGAGAGAACAAGTGGCCCGTGCCCAGTCTTGGGGACAGCCATCACCTCCACTGATGGGGAGCAGGAGGAGGGGCCTGAAGGGGGCCCTGCCCATGGGCCAAGAGGGAGAATCCTGGTTCCTGGAGCTGCCACTGGGGACAGCGCCCGGGCCTTGGGGACCACACTCGGCACCTGGACTCTGGCTGCCCCCCAATGACACGCAGTGACACTACAGCTAGGAGCCCCTCTTAAAGCCCCTTCCAGGCTTTTGCCCTGGGCCCCAGTGTTCTCGTGTGACGCAGGACACTGCAGGGATGACACCGGTGACCTATCTGGCCTATAGCCATGCAGCGAATGGTGCCTGCCACTCTACTGGATGGTGGCTGTGAGCAGGGTCCCTGCCTCCAGAGTGGGAAGGGCTGTTTCTGCCCCTACCCTGCCGCCCCGCCCCCCCAGCTCATGCGGTCAGGGAGAGTCCAGCCTGCACAGCCCCGCCTTGGCCCAGGAGTCCGGCGGCCCTGTGTCCCCTGCTTCCTCCAACTCCCAAACTCTCGTCGAGCCCTTGCCTGCCCAGTCCATCCAGGCCAAGGACCCTCTCATCCCGGGTCCCCAAGCATCTCTCGGGAGGCACCCTCCTGTGGGCCGAACCTCGCTGTGGACAGCCCAGGAAGGGGGCACCCGGTGTGGCCAGGCCGCCCCAGGCCTCAGTGGGGACTCCACTGTGCCTACCCTCCTCATCGCCTGTGCTCAGACCCCCCTCCCAACTGTCATTAAAATAACAAGTTTCTGTTACAACCTAAACATTCCCACATCGCATAAAGGGTTATATTACACCCGAGTCACTCCCAGGCCCATGTTTGCACAGAAAAGCTCACGGCAGGTCCCCCCCTCCTGACGAAGTGACTTATTAAAGTTTAAACAGTAATTAACAGAACAATAAAAATAAAGGGATGTTTGGGGAGTCGTAGCGCACACGGGGTTTTTGGCAGTGCCAGCAGTTTTCTAGTGCCCTGTGCTGGCAGCAAAATGCGGCTGTGAAGCCAGGGGGGACGGAGGACGCGGCCGGTGCTGGGCCAGCGAGACTTCAGGCCTGAAGGGCGAGAAACCAAGGCCGGACTGGAGGGAGGGGATGGGGTCCGGCGGTTCATCGGGGGCTCTGCGAGGCCGCCAGCCCCACGGGGATCTGGAGGAGCGGGGTGGGCAGGGTGCGGAGAGCAGGAGGGTCTGACACCCACGAGAAGGACTGCGGTGCCAGGGCCCCACTGGGCCCCAGGCACTTCCAGGAGCCCAGTGTCTGGGTCTCATCCAGCCAAGTCCAGTGCGAGCCTGGCTGGGCGAGGTGTCAGGTGCGGGGTGGCATCGTCAGACCCCACGTTAATGACTCCTGGGGCTGGCCCCCAGCCACTCTGGGCTTCTCTCCCAGTCGGCCAGGTGCCTCTCCTGGCTCCTGTGGGCCTGTGAGGACCCTGGAAAGGCCTCCCTCTCCGCCCTCTGGGAGGGGGAGACCAGCCGGCCCAGCTGGGTCCCATGTAGAGGGAGGAAGCATCTGGCTAGCTGAGCCCGGTGGGCCCCCGCTGGTGGGGTCCTCATCTGCAAAGGTGCTCAGGGCCATGGGCCTGGGGGGTGGCCTACGGCCAGGACACTCTGGGGGCAGCAGCCCAGCCCGTCGTCCTCTGGCCCCTCCTGTTCTCCCTGCCCGGGTTCCACGAGAGGCCCAGGTACCAGGCTGGGTGGCTGGGGGGGGGGGGGGGGGGGTGGAGGGTGGCAGAGGGCCAGGGAGGAGTCACTTAGAGGAAGGGCTCCACGTGGAGGGGAGAGGGGCAGCCGGAGTCCTTGGCGGCCACAGAGTGTGCGTGTCATCTCCTGCCAGTCGGGCACCGGACCCAAGTGCTGCTGGGCTGCCCTCCCCCTTCTCTCTCCCCGGGCCCGTCTACGCTGCGGGGAGGGTGGTGTCCCACGGTGGTCCTTTGACCTTACGACCCCCAGAGCCCAGCTTTGCCGCCCTCACCTGCCCACAGTCCATGCCTGCCCTTCTCTAAGGAGAGCCATTATCGAATCAAAGTTCTCTCCTCGCCACAAAGCACTAATTTCCAAAGTGCTTTTTCAGTACAGTGTCCCCAACTCAAGTTATTCCCACGAGGCAGAGCACAGGGTTGAGCCGGGGACACCAGGAGGACCACGGGAACACTCTCCACCTCCCTGGCCTTCTCCACCTCCCTCTGTGCCGTAGTGTGCCGACCTGCCGGGAGCCTCTGTCCACCCTGGCACCTGTCTTCGGCAGCCTGGACAAACATCGAGCCCCAAAATGAGCCCCTGGTCCAGGGCAAGCAGCCCTGTGGGGTCCCTGGCACCGGCTTGCAGGCTGGTTCCCCCATCGCAGGCTCATCGCTGACGTGAGCGGCTGCGAGCCACCCCCATGGGGGTGAGAGGCTGGGCTGAGGCCAGAGACGCTTTCTAACCTTGTGCCTCCTGAGATCTGGCTCCTGGGCAGCTGGCGGGCACAAAGGGCAGGGACTCTGGCCCTGGCTGTGTCCCCAAGGTGCCTGGCCATGCCGTGGCCTCTCATCCAGGCAGACCCAGCCAGTGTGGGGAGTATGGAGCCCCAAGGTCCTCAGTGCCACCTGGGTTCTGGGGACGAAGGACTTCACCCTGAAGATGTGAACAGAAACCAGCACCGCCCTCCCCTTCTCTGCGGGGCACAGCTGTTTGGGGCTCTACCCCCTGCCCCAGGATGAGTGACTCGTGAGGAAAGACTGGAGCGGGGGGAAGAGGCATCAACACAGCGGAAGTCACTGCTGCCCGAGCCCCAGCTGCTTTGCCTGGGGGCCAGGCTGGAAGGAACCACAGGCACCTGAACCCCCTTGCTGCCGTGGAAGCCGACAGAGTCCCCCAGCATAGAGCTGACGGGGGCTGGGGGCGGGGCACGGAAGGCACACTCAGGGTTCGGAGAAGGGCTGGTGGGAGGCCTGGTGGCTCCTTGGAGGGTGGGGAGGGACGGACGCCTTCTAACAGGTGCCTGCTACACTGGGCCAACCGGGAGCAGGCGGCCCATCCCGATCTGCTGTTTCTAGAGCCCCCAACCTTCTCCCCTGGCCCGGGGGCAGGACAAGGAGCTGTGGCAGAGCCCCCCAGGGTGGCCGCCATGGTGGCAAAGGCTGTGCAAGATGGGCACAGAACCTTAGAACTGGAAGGGACCCGAGGCCCGGGAGGCTGTCAGAAGCGCGGGCTGCCCATTCCCACGTCAGGGTGGGACAGACCCACAGACCCGAGCCCTACCCTGGGCCCTCCATGACCAACTGCTATGCATCTGTGTTACACAGGGGGCTTTCCGCAGCCCCTGCAGACTGCTGCAGGGCCCCCGAACACCATGTGGGCTCTCTGCTAGGTGGGCTGCAAGCCCTCCTCTTGTCCACCTGGGCTGGGACCCCGACAGGCTCTGAACCAGCACCTCTGGGGTGCAGGGCCTGGAACCCGGGCTCCTCAGCTCTCCAAGGAAAGCACAAGCAGTGTGGCTCTCTGCACTCTGCTCTGGCACCGAGAATGGGTGGGCCCAGTGGGCGCCTGCGCTCACGGAGGGACCTTCCTCTGGCAGGGACTTGAGAAGTGTGCCCCGAAGAGGAAGCAGGGCAAGCAGCACTCTGGGACCAGGGGAGGGGCCTCAGAGAGCGAGGACCCCCATCCCCAGGGGGATGGTGTGGCTGGGGGGCAGGCGGCAGAGGGGGTTATGGGTGAGCGGCCAAACCACCCACCCCACAGCCCATCTCCGCAGTCCCCTTGCTGAGGCCAAGAACCAGGACACGAGGGGACTCACTGAGGAGTATTTTTAAAGCTGTGGCCCTGGTGGAGGGTTTAGCAGTTGTCAGCCATCTGGAGGAAGGAATTACCGTCACCTCCCTGATCCTGTAGTCCCTAAACCCAAAGCTGGTTACAGCATGCAGGAGAGGCAGCAGGTGGGCAGGATGGGCGGCAGGGGGGGCTGTTTCAGGGAGGCACCCGCCAGCCCAGGAAGCACCTTCCCTGGCCCTCGGAGGGGCCCTCAGAGCCCAGTGCCCTCTGTGCCCACTCGGGCTCCCCCACCAACTCACGCGCGCGCTCACTCCCTTGGCCGAGCCGGCTCGCACAGGGGCCGTCAGGTAAATTAGATCTGAAAGCTGACAATTTCTGACCATATTTCCTTGATTATTTCAAACAAATGCACAGCAGCCGCTGTAAGGAGATTAAAGTGACATAAACGTCCCGAGTGGGAGGGGGGAGGGCAGAGGATTCAGGTCACCCCCATCCGTCCCCCGCCTGACAGACGCTATATCGCTATCCAATCCAATAAAAAATCCCCCCCTTTTGCTTTAATTAATTTTACAGCTAGCTTGCTTAATTACTTTCAATCAAAATCCTCCTGCCATCGCAAAATTAGAGATGGTTGAGCTCCATTAGCCTAAATTCTTCATTTCCATATAGAAAAGGGGCTGTCTGCACAGCCAGCCCGGGCCCCTGGCAGGACAGACGCCCGTCTGCCCGCCCGCCGCCCGCCAGCCCGCTCCTGGCTTCCACTCCACGGCGGTCCCCGGCCCGCCCACTTCCCCGTTCTCTCCACCACTGCTCCTCGGGGCGAAGGAGTCGAGGGAGGTCCAGGAGGGGTCCTAACCCAACACTTCCCATGATGCACAGGGGGATTGCAGGGTTGACCCAAGGCATGGCCTTTTCCGGGGTCCTGCTTCCTGGCTAAGGGGCCCCTGATGGAGCCCAGCCTGGCTGCCCAGCCCATTGCGCACAGTTGCCCTGGGCTCCCTGCCTCGTCCCCCCTCAGGCAGCAGAGCTCCCAGCAGGGCAGGCAACCTTCTGGCTTTGGACTTTGGACCCGTCAGCATAGACCCCTAGGACCAGTGTCTCCTGGGGTCCTCACTCTGCTGTTTCCCAATGGGTGTCCTTGCTCACTATCAGAGGGACGTGAGGGCTTGCTGTTTCGATGGGGCTGACAGACAGTGCAGCTCCCCCCCAGACTCTGGCATTCCCTGGGGCCTCTCCTCGAACCCACCACATCCCTGGTTCCCAGCCTGAAACAGCTGCTCCCTCCACCCCCGGCCTGGGTCCAGTGGGTGGTGGGCCTGGGCTCTGTCCACATCCTGTGCTCGATCAAACTGGCTCCCTTCTCCTCCCCGTCCACCTGCCTGGTCCTCACAGCCCCCAGCCCCAACTCCGGAAGTTCCATTTCAGGTTTTCCGCGCTACAGCCCCGAGTGTCACGGCAGGGTCCAGCCCAACCTGGGCACCAGCTGATAAAGGATCTGTAACAGGATGTAGGGATTATAGTAAAACCTGGCTCCGGATCTACAGGGGCAGAGGGCCAAATCCTGTCTCTGGGGCTCCCCTCCCTTCCCCTTTTGGCATGCCCCCTCCCTTCCAGCTGCCAAGTGCCTAGGAGGGCTCAGCTCTGGGCCCTTCAAGGGGTCTTCACTGGGCTCTGGGAAGTGGATGACAAGGGCTAGCATAATGGGCCCCAGGCTGAGTCTGGCAGAAAGGCAAGACCAAGGCTGGGGTGGGGAAGGGAAGTTAAGACTGAAACCTGCCCCAGACCCATTAAGGGGACAGGAAGCTGTCCCGTCCCCCTTCCCAGAGAACTGGTATAGAGGTAGGGTGGCTTGGGTGTGACGTCTGGGCCTGGAGGCTGCCCCATCGCTCTGGCTGAATGATGCTGGGATGCAGACCAGCTCTGGGGTCGGACGGGGAGGCTGTGCCTGCGCCTCTGGAGCCTCTCTCCCTGGACATGAGGGCCCAGGGCCTGTCTGCAGGCCCCGAGCTGGTCCTGCTCCCAAGGGTAATGCAAGTCCTCCTGTTCCTGAGCTGGCGACTGTCTCAGATACACCCCACGCATCAGCTAACACGGCCCTCTGGTCCTAGAACAAGGGTGTCAAACCCACTTTCACCGGGGGCCACATTAGCCTTGCAGTTGCCTTCAGAGGGCCGAATGTAATTTAGGACTGTGTACATGTAACTGTTCCTTAACGAGGGGCAAGGGGCTTGGCCCTGCCGCCGGGTAGAAACAAGGTGCCGGGCCGGATAAAACGAGGTGGAGGGCTGGACTCGACCCGTGGGCCACTGAGGGCCCAGCAGGGAGGCCGGCTGTGAGTGGCAGGAAGCCTTCCTGGACTCCAGGCCCGGCTGGTGCACCAGGCGGGGAGGGTGGCAAGCAGACCCCCGGACACACTGCGGACCCCAGCTGGGCTGCTCTGCCAGGCAGGTCCACATCCTCTCTCCTGTCCCCTGCTCATTAAGTCATCAGCAGAGGGGACTACATGACAGAAAAGGCAGGAGCAGCCCCAGTCCGTGGTGGCTCGTACTGACTTCCTGATCACTCTCCGTTCCCCTGGGGCAGGGCCGGCCCGCAACCCTGTCCTGCCTCAGACCACCACGCTGGGCACAGACATGTGAAGTTGGTGGAAGGGTGTCCGGGAGAGCAAGTTCTGGGCCAGTTACCCGGAGCTCTGAGGGGCACGGCCACAGTGAGGCAGCACAACTCGCCGCCCATCTCTGGCCTGCCAGCCAGCACCTGTGGGGATGGGGGGGGGCACCTGCCTCTTCAACTCAGGGCCGGCTGCCCCTCCCTCCCGTGCATCCTTCAGAGGTCCCTGCAGCAGCGGAAATTCCGCTTCCTCCGGGGCTCCCTGAGATGACCACACTCTGCAGGGCCCCCTTCCTCCCTCCGCCCACCCATCGCCCCTGCTCTGCCAGGCTCTGGGTGGTAGCACTTCTGCAGCAACTCGTTTAATCAGCCCTCCATCTCACTAGACTGTGGGATCTGTGGGACGGGCCCACTGCGTTAGCACAGCGCCCGACCTAATAAATATTTACGGAAGGAGTACAGAAAACTAAGTGCTTCTCAAGTTCATTGGGAGAAGAACAGAGCTGGGCCGGGGAGCGGGGGACAAGAGGGGTGTGGTGTGTGACCCGACTTCTGTGGCGCTCCAGGGGACTCCCTGGCTGAAGCCCCCTCTCCTGGGTCTTTGACCCTCGGAGCTGCACGCTCACCTCCAAACGCCCTTCGCCGGGCTCTGCCAAGAGAACAAAAGAGGCCCCAGTTGCCCCGGCCTTTCTCTGGGAACAACTGCGAGCAGCCAGGCCCTTTCTGAACAAATCCAGCAACTGTTCGCAGTGTGGTACAACTCTCTCTCCCCACCTCCCGTCTCCGTCCCAAAAAGGAGAAAAGGAAATCGGAAAAAAAAAGATGGGGAAAATGCCCTCCCGAGCCCCACAATCTTCCTACACCCGCTATCAAATCTGTCTGAAAATGCTAGTAACGCGAAGAGGGCACAGGACAGCCACCTGCCACTGCAGACAACTGGGACAGCCGCAGCGGAGGGTGAGGCTGTGAGATCAGGACCCAAAAAAAGGAGGTGAGGGAGTGAAGGGTGGTGGGGGGCGGGTGTTGGCACGAAGAGGAGGGGCCACAGGAAAGATCACAGAGAAGGGAGAGGAGGGACCCACACCAGGCCACACAGGGGAGAGGCTCTGGGGGGGAGGGCAGGGGAGGCCAGAGACCTGCGCAGACACCGGGGAGCTTCTGGGGGCCAGGCTGACAGGGGAGGCGAGGGCTTTACCAGGGGCAGGGGGCGCCAGGGGGGCGGGGAGCTGCAGAAGGGAAGAGAAGTTGACCAGGGAAGACGGGGAGAGGTCTATTAAAAACCTCTCAGTGCGTAACACAAAATGTCAGAGTTTATAGCTTCATTCTTGGCATTGCCGGGACTGAGAACCCTGCACAGAAATGTCACCGCTTGTCATGTTTAATCACCTGCTGTTTGTTAACACCTTCCCTGCGAGGAGCCTGTCTCAATCTGCCCCTGGGCCCCCAAGGGACCCGGAGACAGAAAACATCCCTGTGCCCTTCCCTGGGCCCTGCCTTGGCGTCTTGAGGGGGAGCTCCATTCACCATCCACTCCAAGGCCTCCCAGGAACCCCAAAGCGACCCTTTTCCTATCGAGGAAAAGGACCAGGTGACCGTAGCAAGGGGCTGTGACCCCCACTGGGGACCATGTGCTTGGAGGGGCCAGGTGCTCCCTGGCTGACTGCCTGTCCCCTGCTCCTTCTGGCTGTCTTTCTAGGCCTGTCCTTCTGTCTAGTCCAGCTCCTGTCCACGACCCCGGGGGTGAGAGAAGATAAACAAAGGAGGGCCCCACTCCGATCCCTGTGGCCTGGAATTCACCAATCTGGCTGCCTGAACAGCAACTGCCACATAATGTAACGTTCAAAGCCACCATCCTTCCCGTTGCAGCCCCGGATCACACCATCTGTGGTTCTGGCTTGGCTCTCCCTCCACGCAGGCTTTGCCGGGTTGTTTAGACTAGGAATCTTCGGCCCTACTGCCCCGTAATTCCATCCTCTGGGGCGGGATAGGCCCCTGAAGCAGCTCAAGCCTTCCCAAGAACACCTGGCTGCCCTACCTCTGACGGCGCAGCGTGGGCACCACCAGGAAGGGCCGGGTCCTCACCCGGATCACACCCGTGCAGACTCCTCGCAGCCCCCACTCCCGCCCCCATGTCGGGACGGCTGTCTGCCCAGCAGCAAGTGGACCCTGTGCGGCTCCCCAGGCAGCCCTGTTCCTACCAGCAGCGTGGAAGGCCGCTGGTGAGCTCAGTTGCAAGGGTCTCCTAGAAAGCCAGGGGCGACGTCCCGACCTTCCCTTCCAGACGTTCCACGTGTACACACAGATATATGCACAAATGGGTGTCTGCAGAGCTGTGTCCTCGAACACCTGTTCACTGAGGTCTCTTCCTGAAGAGCCCCAGCCTGGCCTGCTCACTTCTCCTTCACCAAGGACACGTTAGAGTGCTTCCGACTGCCCGCTGCCCTTCCCTGCACACGGATGGAAGCGCCGCCCCCCCAGGGGGCAGGCAATAATGGAGGCCTTCAGAGGGGCTTCCTCCAAAAAGCTCCGAGTGCATTTGCATCAGTGACTGCATTTCACCTTGCAGGGAAGGCCCAGGGGCGCGCCCGCGAGTTCAGATGGGACACACCTGGGGCAGCCTGCCATCGGAAGGGTCCCCGTGGGAAGGGGCCCTACTCCACACCTGCCTCCCCGCATTCGGGAGCAAGCCCGTAGGAGTGTGTGCGCCTCCTGTCACCTTGCCTGCGAAACGGGACAACTCCCTGCATCTTTCTCTGGGGGAGCTGGGGGCTGGGATGTGAGATGCGGTGTGCTCTGAGTCTCTCGGGAGGAAGCCCTAGGTCACTTCTGCACGGACACTGTGTCCTCTACGTGACAGGGGTCCAACACTGGGGGATGAGGAGAAGACGGGGTTGCAGCTGCAAGTCCGTTCTGTGCCAGGCAGGGGTTTTCAGGAAGGCTCCGTCGTGCCGGGGCAGTGTGCGTGCACGCCCAGCTGAGCGCACACGCGCCTCATGTAACGCAACAGTCCACAGCCCGCAGCGTGTGCTGGACGGTTTTGGGTGGAGCCAGGTGTCGGCAGCCCTTCCTGGACAGAGCCTGCTGTGGCTCGTGCGGGGCTTGGGCTCCCAGGACCCAGAGGGAGGGCTTGCCGGTCAGCCGCCCTCCTGCCTCAAAGATGGGGGGGGGTGGAGGGGGTGCTCAGAGGACAGGGGTCTTTCGGTCCTGGGGGAACCAGGGTGGCTGGTCACCATATTGCTGGCTATGCCGTGAGACAATTGGAAAACGCTCCTGAAGCCCGTCGTCCTTCTCGGCTTTTCAAGAGCAGCGCCCATTTCCTGGGGGAACCTAGGTGTGCCCGAGACAGGTGCTGCTTGAGCCTGTCTCACCTGGGGGTTCTGGAAAGCTGGTCTCCGTCATTGAGAGGGACCCCAAGCACACCTGGAACACGTCCCACCGACTCAGCCGGCCCTGGAGGGGCCCCAAAGGGGCCAGGAGCGGGGCCCGGCCTGAGATCCGGGGGAGTCCCCCGGTCTAGAACTGTCTGTCTGACTCACTGGGACTTATCAGAGGAGCACAGCCTCCCTGCCAGGCCCCTGGTATAATCCTTTCATTAATTTACTATTGGATGGAAAATTACTCCTCACCCAGGAATTTAAGTTTTCGTCTTAGTTTAAGTTAGATCCTTAAAGCAATTACCAAGGCATCTGGTGATGACCTCACCGTGGCGGCCCGGGCCTGGCGGGGGGAGCAGGGCGGTCCTGAAGCTGCACAGACCCCCGCTCCAGGTCCCCGAGGGGAGTGCAGAACCAGGGGCCCCGAACACCTGTCCTGGGCCCTGGGAGGGAAGTGGGGGGTACACTGTAATCTCTGATATTTGCTGTTTGTGGAAAAACTCCTTTCGAGCACCACCTGCCCATGAACTTACTGGTGACAGTTGTTGAAAAGCCTCAGCAGCTGGTGCCGCGGGAGCGTTTTCTATTTTTAATTGTTTGATCAGAATATTAACTCATCTAGGCCCATTCCCAAGACACACTTCCCAGCCAAAGGGTTTCCCCCATTTCCCAGACCTTCCTCTCTCTCTCCCTCTCCCTCTCCAGTCAGAAATCGACTTTGAAATGAATAATTGGAGACATAGACCCCCCGCGAGTTTGCAAAGGATCAGAGCACTGGAGAGCAGGAGAAAGTCCGCTCAGAGGAGCCCCCGAGTGGGGCCCCCCCCAGCCACTGAGGGGCCCTGCCTCTCGGCCTTGGCCCCCGCTTTGTTTCCCTGGCTAACGGGTGACTCAGCTGCCCCTCTCCCCTCTGGTCAGCCCCACTGACCCTGACTGAACCCTTGTCAACTCTGAGGGACACTCAGGAGGCCCCTAGAGAGGGGACCCTGGGACAGAGGCGCGTGCCCCTGGGCACGGAGGGGCCGGCAAGAGGCTGGCATTCCTTTTGGCTTCCACTTCCAAGAGGAAAGGAGGGCAGCGTCCCTACGGAGACCATGGGGGAACCTGCCAGCAACGCCTGTGGCCCAGGCCACCAGGGAGAAAGTCACACAACCTAGCCCAGGAAAAGTGTCACTCAAGCGTGCCACGGACCCCGCTGCTGGGGAGAGACTGCTGGGGACAAACCCGACGCCTTAGCTCCTTCCCCCATCCTGGGGAGGCCTCCCCAGCCTGGGGCCGCCTGGCCTCCTCTGCCTCCATGTCCCCGGCCCCCTGGCGTGCTCTCCCCCTCAAGGTCACAGAGCTGTCCACACCAGGAACGTTGACTCACCAGACTGGTCTTGTTAGCAACACTCACCACAAATATGCTTTCTGATAAAGTTGGCAGAAAAAAGTTCTAGAGCTCAAAACAATGTCCAAAATCACTCCCCTCCCCCACCAAGAGCGAGTGAGGGGGGGCCCAGCACATGGGCCCCCCAGGTGGCAGGCCAGCGTCCTGGGGGAGGCTTTTGTGACTCGCTCCCACTTTTCTCCTTCCTGTTTTACTTCCCAACCCAGTTGCCAGGGGACCAAGGGCTGAGGATGGTGCTGAGCTGGTTCTAAGCTCGGGCCCCCAAAGGGCCCAGCCCAGAAGCAGGGCCCCGGGGAGCAGTCCTGCACCACGTCCGGCCGGGAGCCCTGTCGGGGCTGTGCAGGGCGGGGCCGGCGGCCTCCCCCAGGCCGTCTCACCTCGCCGAGCCCCTTCCCACCGCCCGCCCTCCCTCTGTGCACATGGGCTTTAATGTTTTTATTACCTGTTTGACTCGCTGCCTTATTGCTTCTCCCCTTAATGGGGCCGTAACCGTGGAAACGAGGAGTAAACGGCCACCAGAAAATGAGATGATTAAACAGGTCACCCTGGCAAAACAAACTCAGCCAAGGAACCTCTGGGGGTGGGGAAGGTAGGCTTCCCTTCCCCCCACCCCTGGCCAGAAGGCTTGGACCAGACCCAGGACCAGCGGCCCTATCCCTAGAATTGGGGCAGATACAGTGGGGCGCCCCCTGCTGGGCCGTGGGGCACCTGGCCAAGCCTTCCCCCAGGCTCCCCCGTCCCCCAAGGCAGCCCTCCAGGATGGCCATGGCCTTGGGCTCCTGGGCTGAGGGAACGGTGGAGGCCGAGAGAGAGGCCCTGGACTAGAAGGAGCTGAAAAATCACAGGCGAGGAGATGGGCACGGAGTTTCAGAATTCTCTCCCCGCCGGCTTCCCGGACGGCCCTGCTCTCCCACTGTGCTGGCGTTCGGGACCTAGGGCATCTCCCGTGCTCACATGGCACCTTCCCTCCCTGCCCTTCGCTCAGGGAGAAAGCCCTGGAAGGAAAGGCGGACACCGACCAACACTCAGTTCAGGAGGGGTTCCTCTGTAAATCCCGGGTCCCTGGAGCTGCAGGCCATGTCCATCCCCCTGCTCCATCCTCTCCCCCAAGGCCAGGCAGTGCCCTCTGCCAAGAGAGCCCTCTTGACATTAGGAAGGGTCCAGGTGGCCAAGAGCCAGTGGCGCTCAGAGACTGTGGGGCCAGAAGCCTTGGGAGGCGGCCTGTGGGAGCCTGGAAAGCTGACCCCACAGCCAGCTCAGGAGAAGCCAAAACACCATGCCAGGGGCCTCTGCCCCCGGCCGCGTGGGCTGGCACTGGGTCCACCTCACAGGAGGGGTCCTGGGACCGGACGCAGGGGCTTGAGAGGCTGGGCATGCGGCAGTGAAGTCTGCCTGGGAGAAGATGCAGGTGGACAAGGGAGGAGGCAGAGGGAAGTCCGGACCACCCGCTGCTCCCGCCCTCCTGCCTCCCACAGGCCACGGACTGCAGGGGCCAAGCCTGACCTCACACCCCAGACCCTCCCGGCCCTGAGCTGCGGTTATGGTTTGTAGGTGGTTCGGGGCCCCCATCTGACCACTCAACGTCTGTCTTTCTCTTCACGCCCCTTGCCCCTTCACGCCATTCCTAATCCCAGCCACACCCCTTCCTGTGCATCGTGCTGTGGAAAGCTCTCGAGGAGCTAAAACCCAGTCCCAAGAGGACCAGCCAAGGGTTCCTGCCTGCCTCCTTCTGCCCCCGTAAGAAGCCGGGGGGCATGTGGAGAAGAGGCGCTAACCGTGGGAAGGAGCCAGACCAGCTCTGTGCTGGGCACTGGGAGATGCGGGCATGGAGTTAACTCTGACGGTCGCTGCCGTGAACAATGGTAACAGAAGAACGTAGGGTCCCTGACCTTGGCCTCTGGGGGCCGGGGTCTGGAAGTCTGAGTGCCGCCCTTACATGTTGATGTCACTGGCACGGCCAGCTCCTCTGGAGAGCAGGTCCTCAGCCAGCCTCTCATCTCTCCCCAGGGCCAGCTGGGTGTGAGGCCAAAGAGGGGCAGGGAGGGAGAAAGGCAGGCAGGAGTGCCTGGTTTTAGGGAGCAGGGCAGCCTGGGCGGTAGGACCAGAAAACTGGGGCCGCACAGTGGGAAGCCAGAGCTATGCCCTCAGGACGGGGGAGGGATACAGGACTCAGGAGAGGAGAGGCCCGGTGGGAGTCTGGAAGGTGAAAACCGTCTGCCTATCTCTGTCTGTCTCTACGCTGCCCATCCTTTTATCAGGTCCAAAGGCCACTCCGTCACAGAGCTCGCCGGGTGCGCTGCCCCTGTGCTCCTCCGCCTGGCGCGACAGATGAACACACCTGCCTCCCTCCACCAGGTGGTCCTCATTTCTGTAGCTCCTGTGGAGGGTGTTCCCGGACACTGGCTGAACCGCAGACCTCACCACCTGAATGGGGCTCTGCCCTCACAGGGCATGAGATGATGTCCTGACGGATCTGGGGTGTGAGGATGCTCCGCTGCCGGTGAATGCTGGACCACTAAGCGGTGCCACCTTTCACCATCGTTCCAAGTGAAGCATCCCTTCTCCTCTGCACACTGGGGCCACTAGCCCTCCTCTTCCTCCTCCACCACCTCCTCCTCCCTAGCTCCTTCCTCCTCCTGCTGTACCCTGGACTAGCTATCCCGGAACAGCTGCTGCTTGCCTTGGGGACCCACAGGCTGTAATTACTACAGAGCAACTTCCTTCCCCCTGAAGATGAGGAGGAGGAGAAGGAGGAGGGGGAGCAGCATCAAGAGGAAGAGGAGGAGGAGAGGGAGAGGAGGAGTGGCCTCAGTCAGGGTGGTCAAGGGTTAAAACTAGTGGCAGGGAGGGCGGCGTGCCCTGGGGTGGGGGGTGGAGGGTGGAGGGTGGGGTGGGAGACACAGCCCGATCCTTCTAAGAATGGTGGGCCAGCCTGCGGAGGAGGCCGACCGAAGGGGCAGGAGCATCCCGAACCTGGCAAGGTCTAGGAAGGGGAGGAGTCAGGGCCTGGAGCCTCCCCGGGCTCCACCCAATCCCCTGCCAGGGGACTTGAGCCAGGGCAGCAGCTTTAATGAGGAGATGTTGCTGCCGTGACTCAGCCTTCCAAAGGTGCCTCCATTTATTTTATTTTTCCATCATAAAAACCCAAGCTGTTACCCAGCCGGACTCCCTGGCCATGGCGGGCGAGGGGACCCAGGGTTGACAGCAAGGCCTGCAGAGAGGTCTAACACTGGCCCCAGGGCCCTTCTGGGAGAGGAGAGGCGATGGGGTTCCCTGGCTGGTCCCTACCGGGGGAAAGCGCCTGGCAGGGTGTCTGGTAGGGATCCTTCCAGACCCACCCTCGCGGCTTCCGCCCCCCGTTGGAAGGAAATGGCTCCATTGGGTCTTTCATCTTGGGTTTGCTCTGATGTCCCACATACGACACAGGCAGCGCTGGGAAGAAGCCGCTTCACGGCCCACGACTGCCTGTCCCAAGCGCTTCCTTCGAGAGAAAAGGTCCAAACGATACCCTCCTCACCCTGTCCCCCCACAAGATGGGCCCGTTGACTCCTCCCAGTGAGATCCAGCTGGGAGTCGGGGGGCCAGAGACCCTGCATGTCACCTGATGCTCCAGTCCCTCCAAACACCACAGCCAGCCTCCGTCTGAACGGCACCAGGAAGCTCGCCACTTCCGACAGGGCCTCTTCTGTCCTTGGCTCTGCCTGCTCCTTCTTGCCAAGATGGCACTACCCCCCACAGCAGACTGGCAAAACCGGTGCCCAACCTTACCGCAGGGATCGGCCCTGGCTTAGACTGGTCGAGTGGGTGTATCTGGCCAAGCAAAGGCCTGAGGAAGGCAGACCGAGGGCGACCTGCTCTGCCCCAAGCCCGGCGCGGACTCTCTTCCTGCAGAATCAGCACAGGAACCTTCCCAATCCCCAGCACACACGGGTCCAAGGTGTAATCGGATCCAGCAAGGTTCCTAGAAGCCTCCACTCCTGGCAGGTGCCGGCCTTGAATGGGAGGCTCACAGAAGGTCCTATGAGCCTGGAGGTGGGCTGACACTCTGGGCGGCAGGGGCCTAAGCAGCACACACAGAGGCTGGCCTGCGAACGCCAACTTCCTCACCCCCTGGGATCAGACACCACCTGGAAGAAGCCTGCAGCCTTTCTTCTCCTACCTCAAGACTGTGCCCTGGAAGCACGTGGCTACTAGGAAATTCCGCTCCGAGAACCAGGCTGCCCTGCCAGCCTGGCTCAGCTCCCTGGACCCTGTCCTTCCCGGCCTCCTGCACAGCCAGGGCCTGGGCCAGGATGCCCTGGGGGGTCTGCGTGCATGCAAGGGGGACTCCGCCTGGAGTCCCGGCCCTGCTTCGTCCCACCCACTGGCCTCTGCGACATGGCTGCTGCAGACTTGGTGCCAAGTGGTCCCTGGCCATCCCTGTGAACGTGCCTGTTCGGTCCTTTGCCTGGCAGAGCCTGCCTTGAACCCTCTGATGGGCAGCTCTAACTCTGAACAGCCCTTCCCCTTTTTCTCGAGTTCCCCTTAGAGAGAGTGGAGCAACTGTAACCAGATCCCAGGAAATCAAGGGAAAGTTCCCTTTCAAAGCTTTACTGCCCCTTCACAGCCACTGTCGCCTGGCCTCCAGTTCTGCCCAGGAACTGGCCCAGTGGGGCCTACCCCTGAGGAGCTTCCCAACTGCAGGACGGACCTACCTGCGTCTGAAAGCTTCCTCCCGCCTCCCTCCCCCGGGAAATCACTCTAAAAGGGCCTAATGGAACCATGTCCTCCTCTCTTCCTCTCTCTCTTCCCTCCCTCCCTCTCTTTCTCTTTCCTTTTTTTTTTATTAGCATTTGTGGAATTTATTCCCAAACTCTCCTAATCTTCCGTACACAACCATTTGATTTGCATAACCCAACCCCCTCTCATAAAAACTGGCTGCTAGTTTAATTAAAAAATGTAAATTTGCTGTCATCTCGGGGCCTGGTGAATTAGGACGACATCGGCATTTTTTATTGCTAAAGACGTCCAGATTGATCCAGCCCTTGGCTGAACTATGGTGGGGGAAAAGGGATCCACATGGCCCCTGAGGGTCTTGAGATCCTGCTGTCCCCTCCTGAGAAGCCGTGGTTCTCCGACCACTGAATCACTTGTAGCTGTAGCGCTGCAGGGCTGAGAGCTGTCCCGGGCTGGAGGCGATGTTAAGCCCTGATCCAAGGCTTATTGGGTCCCTGGGGCTCGCAGCCTCTGGGGCCTGTGCCTCCGGCCTCCTGCTGCGCTAGACAGGCCCTGGGTGGCAGCTGCCCAGAGTCCCCCAAAAGAAGACGACCCCTCACCACACCAGCAATGAGCCCAGCCCACAAATGAGGCCCCTGGCCCTGGCTGTGTCCAGGGGTATGTCCCCGAGGGGGAGGAAAGATGACCGCAGAGTTAGCCAGAGATGGCTCGGAGGGGATCTCAGAGTTCCCACCTGCTTCCCTTTTTTAGTGAAGAGGGGAAAAAGTGCTTTTCTTCTGAAGTTCTGAGATTAAGTGAAACTTTCAAGTTCAAAGAAAAGGCTGAGATGGTATCACCAGATGACTCCTCCCAGAAACAGTCAGAACTTTGACACCCTGGACCTCCCCTCACTGGTGGCCAGAGTCCAGGCCTGGGTTGTGCTGGGAGTGCCCTGCTCCGGCTACGAGAGGGACCAGCTGACCTCAGGGGCCCTTCTAGCTTCTAGGAAAAGTTTCCAAACGCCGCCGCTTCCAAACGCTGTGCCTGTCGCACCGGGAGAACCGAGTCTCCGTACAGCCCGGGAGAGACGCTACTAGAGGTTCTGCCCCTTGCAAGCCCAGGAGGCCTACTCCCTAGTTGGGACACCCTACAGAAGGGCTCTGGAGTCTGCTGGGAGGGACTGGTTGGTGCAGGGCAGGATGGACGCCAGCTCCAGTTGGCACCCACGTTAGAAGGCGGAACACAAAGAAGGCCCCGCCTCCCAGCTGAGTAATGGCAGGGTCCCATGTGCCGGCCCACAAGCAGAGGTGTGGCCTGCCCCAGGTAGTGGGTGGCGCATTACCTGGCCCATCTGTAAGGTGTGCTTCTTGTAGAGATGGGTGGGGGCCCCATTTCCGAAGAAAGGGGGTGGGGCCTGAGAGGGAGGTGATGAGACACCTGATTAGAGGTGGGGGCGGGCTGCTCCCCTGTGGGAGTGGAGGGCAGGGAGGGGCAGGGAGGGGCAGGGTGGTAGCAGAGGCCTTAGACACCTTCACCACTTTGCCCAGCAGGGGGTGTCACACCCTTCCTAGGCACAAAGGTCCTTAGGACCTCCACTTCAGGTACACCGGGACTATATCTGGCTGGGTGGAGTCTTAACACTTCTCAAACAACCCCTTCACTCCCACCACAGCCTTCCCAAAGCCAACCACCAGGCTGCCCTCCCCGGGCCCTTGGTGCTGTCTTTCTGTCTTCTCTGCCCAATCCCCTTTGACCTCAGAAGGTCGAATGTCAGCTCATGGGTCCCCAGAGACAATGCTATGAACTTGGGCCCATTATAAACAACAACTCGAACAGCCACCGATCGCACTTGTCCCCCTATCGGTGTCACAGGAGGGTTCAGAGATCAGCCTGTTTATGGCCACCTTCTCTTAAAAACGTTTAGGAAGAAGCCAGCTGCTTTTCTCAGCTGAGGGTCTAAGGGTCCTGCTCCAAACCTGGTTTCAACGGGGTGCAGCAGCCCGAGGAGCTGCAGTGAACCTCACTCTGGGCTCAGGTCGGAACCCCAGATGGTAAGAAAACAGAAATATGGAGCAAAATTAGATTAAAGCCAGTAAAACACCCAAATCTCTGGACACACTCTGCCCCAGGCCAGCACCATGCTCTCTGGAACCCTGGCCCAGGCGCCATATTAGCCCCCCACAAAATCCAGACGACCAAATGTGGTAGTTTGTTTGGTGTACACAGTCCAAGGGTGGGGGCCAGAAAGGGGGATGGGGGAGAGTCCTGGGCCCAGCACTTTGAACTGATAACAGCCGCCTCATCCCACGGATTCTCAGGTGAAAAATACTCATTAGCCATAATAAGCAGTTTGATCATCCGACACAGCCTTGTCCCAAATAAATTAAATTCCTTTACCTTGAGACAGTCGCCCCGAAACCAGACTAACCACCTTTCCCAACAGGACGCTGCTTTCAAAAACTAAACCACCCCCCACTAAAAAAATAAAAACACACACCCCACAGCCAGACACACAGAGATCTTTGCAGGGATTAAAAAACACAGAAAACACACGGAGCCATTCAAAAAACATGGAGAACAAAAACCCCCACAAAAACCCCCTAAATCCTCTCTCTGGGTGCCCCCCAGCTCGGTCTGCCCTCCGTTCTTTCATAATGACAAGCATTAAATTAGTCATAGTCACCAAGCAAGTAACAAATAATAACAATAATATCATCCGGAGCCTCGCAATCCAGAAACCAGGGCGAGAAGCGCGGCGGCATCGGACCCTCTTCTGGCCAGCCCCCGCCCCCCGCCCAGCTGCTACCTCATTGGGCTAAAAATAATAACTTCCGTAAAAGAACCGAAAGAAAAGTGAAAGAGCCACCCCCCGGTTCCCACCGGCCGGTACCTGTACCAAGATCCATTCTCCTCTCCTTGGTCCCAAACTCTTCGAAGATCGCCGCAAAAATAAGAGGGAAGGAAAAAAAATCTGTTTAGTCTCTCGCAGTGTTCCCCGCTCCACACCCCCTCCGCCCCCTCCGCTCGCCGCGCCCCCCATCGAGGGGCCGACAAGTCCCCGGGACTGGGGGAGAAATGCGAAGGGGGCCTGGGGAGGGAGAGCGAAACTTTCCCTCCCTCTCCTCTCGCTCTCACGCTCTCGCATTGCACACGCAGAGCAGCTCTGCTCTGCTCTCGAGTTTATTAAACTAAAAGAGAAACTATTTATAGACGTGGCCCGGGTCTGGGGGCCCGGCCGGCCCCCGAGGCCGAGGGGCGCCCCCGCCCGCCTGTCCAACAGGGCTCCCGCCGCCCCCGCCTCGCCCCACCCGCGCCCCCCACCCCGCGCGGGGGTCGGAGCCCCGCGGCGCGCCCCCGGCCCTCCCCCGCCCCACTCGGGTACTCACCATAGTCGGAGAGTCGAAAGCCGAATTCACTTAAATAATCAACTTTCATAATACTTAATTAATGCCTAATTGCAACTGATTACTCCCCGAATAACAAGTTGTTTTAAAACCCTGATGTCATTGCTCCTGACGGTAACACTCAGGGTAACAGTTTGGCAGGAGGGAGCGGGTGGGCGGGAGCGGCCGGGGGCGCTGCCAGGCGCCGAGGTGATTGGCAGGGAGGACCGGGCGCCGCCTCCTCTGGGCCCGGCCCGCGCCGCCCCGGCAGGTGAAAGAGCAGAGCTCGGCCCGCCCGCGCGCGCACCCGCCCGCCGGAGGCCGGAGTGAATGGGCTCGCGCTCGCCCGCGCCGCGCCCGCTTCCTCACGCGCACCCGCGCCCAGCGCTCGCTCCCTCCCTCACACGCGCCGACTCCCTCGCGTGCGCGCGAGGCCTCAGCGCACCGGCTCGGGCGGCCGGCCTTATGGCCTTATTGGCTCAGTTGATTCCCTAAACCTCAGACTTCGCGGGGAGGGAGGCGGGACTCGGCAGGAGCGGGGCGGGCGCTCGTTGGCGGAGGCTCGTGCACCCGCACCAACTCTGGCCGGACGCGGGCCGGCGGGCGGGCACGCGCTCGCACGCCCCCCTCTGCGCTCCTGCCCTCACAGGCGCGACCTGACGGCGGCAGCGGCAGCGGCGGCGTGCGGACTCACTCGCAGGCGCTGGTCGGCCCGGAGCTCGCGGCGTGCGCGGCCGCGCAAACTTTTCCGCGCGGGCGTGCGCAGGTGTGAGCGCCGTGGGGTCGCGCCGCGGAGCCGCGCGCTCTCGCGCTCCTCTTTGCGCACTCCCACGACTCCGGGTGCCAGGGTGACAGGGGTTTTGTTTACCCCTGGTACTCGAACAGCATGTTGTTGGTGGAGTTGCTTTTTTAGTTCGAAGAAGAGAAGACTCCGGGGCGGCAGGGCTGGGTGTGTTCGGAAACACGCGCGTCCGCCTCGCACAGCTCGCAAGCTCTAGGAGCGCGGGGAAACCCGGGTTTCTGCCGCTTCGGTTTCCTGGCTGCCTCTCAACCCGGGCCAACCCCGGGCCGCCGCACGGCCCTGCTCTTCGGCCATCTCCCCCTGCCCCGCAGTGGAGTATCCAGCTCCGCAGCTAGGAATGGGGGGGGGGGGGGGGGGGGGGAGGTGGGCAGCACCTCCTTCTTCTCTCACCCTGCCAGGACAGAAACTTTTATCTCTTCTCGGAACTCGATCACTTGGGCTTCCTTCCCACCCTCTTGCCTCTGGCGCTGTGCCCCTTGAAAGGCCCTGGCAGACAGGGCACAGGCACCCTTCCCCCCCACCCCAACCAGGAGCCAGTGTCCTGCCACCTGCCCCTCCGTCTACCCGGTGCCCCTTCTCCTTTCCTCTCAGAGAAGTCACTTTGGTGGGCCACCCTTCTATGGCCACCAAACATCCCTGCTGTGGCCCAGATGAGTTGAGATTCCTTAAATTTTAGCGTCCCAAGTTCCTCATTGGGCCTGGCGGGGTCTTCAAGAAGGAGGCAGCCAGGCAAGCAGGAATGTGGGCAGTTGTGCGAGTGAAGTACCAGGATCTCGCTTTCACTATCTCTCTCTGCCCCTTCTGGATCTAGCCTGCTGCCTTCCTTCCCTCTCCTGTTTCAGGGGATGCCGCACTGCCTTCAATAGGAGGAGGTCTTTCTCTGGTCTTTGGGCCGCATTCAGCAAAATGGCACTGGCCTATTTTTGCAATATTTCTATTTTGCAAAAAGAGGGGCCCAAGGAGGCCTTGGGCCAAAGAAGTCAGGGAGTTAACAATCTACTCTTTCTCCCACTTTCCTGTTCTTTCTTCTTGGATTGCTCTTTAGTTTCAAATGGCCTCACAGGAGGTTGGCATCCCTCACCTACTTCACTGCTTTCCCCGATGCCTTCTTGGCGTTCTTGGTGGTCACAGCCCTCTGCCCTTTAGGCTTGCCCCATCCCGATGTGGGAAGAGTAGGTGGAGACCCAGAAGCTTACTGAGTGTCTCCTGGTCCTAAAACTATGAATAAGGGAGCAAGGCTCCCTAACCAAACCAGGCCACGTGCTACCCAGAGGTTGGTACAACTGCGGGCACAGGGCAGCCAGGCAGATGGGTTATGAGCTCCTGTTCCCCATGCAGGATCTCAGACTGGGCATCTCTGCATCCAGGGCTGCTCTGGGGTACACTCGTCCTACCACCCATGACTCCCCGAAGCAAGGTCTGGGGCTTTGGGTTGTAACAATCCCAAACCCGCCTCCCGAGTGTCTGTTGCCCAGTCAGGGCATCTGGAATGCAGAAGGAAGCCTGACGACACAGGGGCAGAAGGGCAATTTTCCGGTGCATCTGAAGGTGTCTGCACGGACAGGGAGCTCCCTGCACATGTGACCCGCCAGTCCTTGTGGGCAGCTGCTGCTGGTGGTCAGGGCATGGAAGGACATGCCTTCCAGTTACTGAGGCAAGGCCAATGAGATGGGCTGCATGATAACTTTGAGGCCTCTGGTGGCTGAAGACTGGAGAGGAATGGCTGAAGGGACAGAACTAAGTGAGCTGGAAGGAAGGCAGAGCCAGACAGAGGGAGCTGCCAAGCGCAGCTAGCATTGGTGGAGGGAGGTGGGCCCCCCTGGGCCTCTGCTCTGCTGAGATGATGGCCACCATCAGCCGCTATAGGATTAAGAGCTTCTCTGCCCAAGAGTGAGGGGCCTCCATGGAGGACACGCCCCAGGGGCACAGAAGGTGAGGCCCTCTTGGTGTGTTTTGATTTGAGAGGGTCTGAGAAAAAGGCTGAGGCACTGGGGGCCTGGATGTGGGTCAGAGACCATATAATGGAGGGATCCCACATTTTTCTGTCTCTCTTCGGGTGTGTGCTGGTAGGAAGGGGAGAGGCCCAGAACTCTGGCATCTGTGACCCATTTCTGACTTGAGAATCCTAATGTGGTGACACCTCCTTAGACCCTGAGGCCAAGGCCACAGTGAGGACATCTGTGCCTGGGACTTGGGGGACAGAAAGCCCAATGCCGCAATTCCTCCTGGTCTTGGGGCCCTGGGCCTGGAGCAACCAGCTCCTTACAGGCCTCACCTCCAAGAGAAACAGCGGAGACCTGCACAGCAATCCCACCCCCGGGCCCCCCACACGAGTCCGGGGGAAACCGGCTGCTCTCCCCAGGCGAGCTTCAGTCGCTGGCTCCCAGTCCCCTGCACCCCCAGTTTGCCCACTCATTTTCTCTCCCTCCCGAGCCTGGGGCCTTCTCACTCACCAGTATGTTTACACACCAGGTATCTCATGCTTTATCTGCTCTCATTTTGAATTTGTAACTTTCACATAAACTTGAACAAAGCTCCTTTTGTTCCTGCACCCCACCCCAGGATCCCAATAAACTGGTTCCCTCCGAGGCGACTGGGCCAGGGCACAGAAGCCTTGGCCAAAGGACTGTGTGCGCATGTGAACAAGCGTGTTCGCACCTGCGAGGGAGTCCATGTGTTTGCGTGTGAGCGCACTCCCCAGGCTGGCGGAGGGAGGGAGGGTGTCAGGGAGAGCAAAGAGCGAGCGAGGGAGCGAGCAGACTGTGGACGGGAAGGTGGTGGGGCCATAGGGCGGCGCCCAGACACCATGGCCCAGGGACAGGACAGTCTGCAGGGGCTCAGGAGGTGGCGGCCACAGAAGGGTGGGTGTCCGGGCGGTGGGTACGCAGGCGCAGAGGAAACAAAGGGCGGAGAGGAGTTGGCGAAGTGGGTGGCGGGGCGAGGGGCTGAGGCCGGGCTGGAGCCCGGTGCAAGGCAGATACAGGGACTGCATTATGGCCGTGCAGGGGCTGGCAGGGCCGCACGCTCGGCCCCATAATCCTGTTAGCCAGCAATCTCCATTCCGAAAGAGCTTCATTTCTTTGTGAATATTTGTAAACTAGATATCTAATGGAAAATTATAGGAAAATTATAGTGAAATTCATGACGGAGAAATCCGATTATCCCTAATTCAATTATGCCGTCTTAGCCCACACAGCACATTCCCCATTTTTTTCCCATAAATACCGATGCCAGGGGTCCCGGTAATCAAATAAAATTGAAAATCATCTTCCCATTAAATTCAATTAGCCGCAATTTCTAAAGCCTATCAGAGATTTTAATTACTAAATTATAAAATTCTCCAATGCTAAATTGAAACCAAAAAAATTGCACATCCTTATATTTCATAGGAAAAAAAAAGAGGGCCAGCAAAATCCTTGAAAAATGTCCTCCTCTCTGTGCCCGGCTCCAAAGCAGGTTCCCCACCTGCAGGGACCTCACATGGCTGCCTGCTTGCCCAACTGGGGACAGAGCCAGTGGGACAGAGGATCGGGCCGTTCAGGGGAGGGGCCGGAGCCTATTAATTTAGCAGGGGGGCAAACCACACCAAACCCTTTCTGGGTGGGGCTGGGCTGGCCCCTGGAGAGAACCTGCCTTCCTTCCTGGCTGTCCTGACTCCTGAGAAGCTCTCACCTCTGTCCCCGACCAAGAAGTCTATAACTGCTACCTTCTTGGCCCTGGCACAGGGCTCAGGCTCAGGTCACAGCTTGGCCTCGGGGTTCCGCAGGATTCTAGGGCAGCAGACCAGAGGCTGCTAGCTTCCTACCCAAGTGCCAGCTCTCTAACCATCCTGCCGGGCCCCCAGGTGGCCTGGGCTGGGTCAGAGGTGGGAGGGAACGGAGCCTGGGGTCAAGGGTGGACAGATATCATGAGGTGGTTCCACCCCATCAAGTCTCCTCCAGAGCATTCCCGAGGGCATGGGTCCTGGCAGAGCACCCAGCTCCCGGGAGAAGGGCTCAAGGTCAATACGGTCCCAAACTGGCCTCTCCCTGCCCTTCCAGCTCACTCTCTCTGGGAAGCCGGTGGCCCTGAACTGGCCAGAAGATGTGCCCCTGCCCCACAGGAGAGCCCCTCCTCTCTCACCCCTCCCCCACCCAGACCACTTACCCTGCTCTAAAGGCTGCTCTACAAGTCAGAAGAGCCTGGGGCGGTGACATCGGTGGTGGCATAAAGTGACCCCCAGGTCTGAAACCCAAGCTGGGTGGCTGGGTGGGCAGCTGACCGGCCCGGCAGTCTCGGGGCAGCCAGCAGTGAGTAGAGCTGCGGCAGCCCGGCACCCAGAGAGCAGGTTTAATTTGCCAGGCAGTCAGGAGCGCCAGCAGGGGAGGCACCACAAACAAAACAAAAACAAAAAAGTTAATTATCTTTGGCTTTTTCTTAATAAATATCCAAACTGGCCCGGCCGGATCCTCCGCTTTGGAGGGAGAGAGAAGAAGGAAAAACACTCCACACCAGATCCAACAGACGCTCTTCTCTGCCTTTCCCTTTGTCTCTCGCCCTTGTATTGCTCTCTTATCGGAGGCAGGAAGTTTCACATTAATTCCCAAATTTTGCAAGGGCAAGAGTATAGTCAGAAGCCTCTTTTCTTTTCTTTCTTCCTTTTTTTTTTCTTAAAGTTTTGGGGTGGGAACAGGAGAGTGTGAGGGAGAAAGAGGCGGGGGCGGGGGAGGAAAGGGCGAGAAGGAGCAAGGCAGAGGGAAGGAGAGAGTGGGAGACGAAGGGAAGACAGAGAGACGGTGACGCAGGGGCCTGAACTAGCCTGTCGCCCCTGTAGGCACAGCGCAGCCTGTGGCCCCAGCCTGGGCAGGGACCTGTTCTGGAATGTCGTGTTGGCATTTTGTTTCAGTTACAATTATCGGCTATCAGCAGATACGGGGATTTCTCATTTTAAAATTCCGAAACCACCCAGGTCTCGCCAGCTCCTTTAGCTCCCCTGTTGCTACAGGTTCCTGTGGCCACCTTTCCTTCCAGAAGCTCTACTGCAGAAGAGGAGGCTCAAGAGGAGGGGAGCCTGGCCATCCTTCTGAGGACTGTGAGAGTTTTTTGTGTGGAATCGCAAGTGCACCTGGGGAGAGAGATACATGTTGCCACCTGGGCCTGCGTGTTTGGATGGTGCTCATACACGCCTGAGCCCATGCTGTCGGAAACATGTGTCATGGCTTGTGCCTTGGGTAGGGGAGGGAGCAGCCAAGACATCGGCAGTCCCTTGCAGAGCTGTGGCCCTGAAGACCCACTACCTTGGTTCAAGTCCCAGCTCCATTGCTCACTGGCTGTGCAACCTTAATCAAGTCACTGACCCTCTCTGAGCCTCAGTGTTGGAGGGAATGGTGATCAGTGCCTGCCCAAGACCGGGGTCTAGAGGAACCGGGAGTGACTGCTAATGAGCCCAGGGTTTCTCTGCAAGCGAAGAGACTGTTCTAAAATTGGACAGTGGTGACGGTTGCACGACCTTGTGAATTGTACGCTTGCATGTAAATTGTATCTCAACAAAGTGAGGACAAAAGGGGGAACGGCAGCAGCACGGATGGCACAGAGTTGCGTGAGGGCACAGTACAGAGCGGGGCACAGAGTGTGAGTGCTCCACGAGGGGTCGTGACGAAGGTGGATGGAGACGGACGGTCTGGCCGAGGGCCTGGGCTGGTGTCCATGCTGGCACATTGCCGCGGGCTTACAAATGCCTCCCTGGGTTCCTGGTGCCCAGCCCGTAGGTTGCCAAGCAGCTGAGCTGCCCCCACACTTGTTCGGGGGCCCCGGGCAGCCGCTCCCTGGCGGCGATGGGAGAGTGCGTGGCCCTCCTGCCGCCTCCCTGCCCGGGTCCCTGGGGAGGAGGCTGCCCGGCGTGGCGGGCGGATGGCCGCTCACTCCCTCCATCTCACGGAGTGCTCATATTTTCCGTGTGCAGCAGACCGTGAATTCACCTTCATACTAGTTACAGGGTTATTTAGCTTCTCCTGACGCTGACAATCACCAAACTTTAATTCGCCGCCTGTCTTCTCCCTGCTGCGCCCTCTGCCCACCCCCAAAATCCCGGGGAGAGGATAGGAAGGGCCTCGTCAGGCCTCCTCTCGCCAAAGCTTGCCCTTTGGACTGATGGACTGATGGCAGGGTGGGAGGGTTGGTCAGAAGGAGCAGATGATGGGCAGGGGCGTGGGGGTGTAGAGACCAGTGTGGGAGAGAGGAAGTGCTGGGGCTAGGGGACCTTCCGTCCTGCTCCTCCGGCCTGACACTAATGTATTCAACCCAGCATCTATCCTGTTGTGAATGAAGACTCAGCAGGCCGGGCTGCACGTCTCAGGGCCAGCAACCCAGCCAGGACCTACGGGCCAGGACCCACCGAACTCCCAGGACCACGCAGCTGGCCTGGGCTGGCTCCTTCGCCTTCTGCTAGACGGGCGGGTGCCCATCAGGGAACCGAGCGGAGGGGGCTCCTTCCTACCAAGGCGAGAAGCCAGCTCTCATTCTTCCCTGCCTCCCCCCTGCCAGTCTCCTGTCAGGCCGAGCATCCCGCCCTGCAAAGAATTCTCTCCAGCCGATGGCTCTGCGGCTGATGTCACGCCTCTCTTCACTTGATGAAGGCAGGTGGGTGTGAACAAATTGCTCCCAAGTCAGATGGGAAACAGAGACCCGGAGACACCCCACTGCACACCCCAGTCACAATCCCAGGACCAGTGTGGGGCACGGCGCCCCAGCAGGGCCTCCGAGTGCCTCCCTCTTGTCCCCTGGAGAGGCAGCGGCAGCCTGTGCCCTTGGGCAGCCCCCACGGAGTGTCTCTCTCCTCCCTGTGCTCTCACACCCTTTCCAGGAGCGGGTCCGGCTTCCAGAATGGAAGGCACAGAGGCCTCCCATTGGCTCAGGGGCCGGGCGAGCCCAGGGAGCTCAGACACCTCTCCTCCACCCCCCTCCGCCTCTCGTTCCCCCCCAGAGCCTCCCAGGCACGAGAGGGAGAGAGGGTTTGCTCTGAGGGCCATTCGGTGAAACCCTAGGGGCTCTTATTCCCCAAATCCAAGTTGGGCCCATCAGCCACTCATTAGGCAGAAGCAGAGTGCTGAGCTCAGAGGACTCTCGAAGACCAGAGGCCTGGCGAGGACCTGGGCGGGGGAGTTTGAAGAAGCAGGGTGCGGGGAGGAGGAGGAGGAGGAGGAGGTGGGAAGCCGGGAGGGGAGAGTCAGGGAAATCCAGGATGGGTCGAGCTGTATCTGCCTCCTTCCAGCCCTAGCCCCTGTCCCTGCCAGTGGGGGGAAGTAGCCACAATGGCCCGGGCAAAAGAGATGTCAACAGACTGGTGGCAGAGATGGGAGAAGGGGCTTGTTGACTGCAAACTGTCCATTATGGCTCAGATTATAAGCATATTGCGCAGGGCTCTCTGCACGATGCCGAGGAAATCCAATACGCTGAAAGGTTAATGCAATCAATTAGGGTGACAAGGAAGTAAAGTAAAGCCTTCGGAGTAGATGAAAAGGAGAGAGAGAGAGAGAGCCAGTGTGGAGTTGGGGTGTAGCAGTGTGGGTGGTGGGGAAGAGAGGAAGGGGAGAAACTGGTGGGGCGCAGAGAGAAACCTGCGGGGCGTGGGAAGGAGAGGTGTCCACGAGGCCTGGAGCCCATGCAAAGAGGGCAGGGAGGGTGCCAGCGGCAGCCGCAGCAGGAGCGGGCGGCCGGTGGCCGGTGCCAGGACACCGCTCCGGTCGCAGACCTCTGACTGCTGTACAGCTTCATTTCCTCCCCCGCCCCTCGCCAGCCCTTCCTCTGGGGCTTGGAGCCCGGCTCCCACATTAGCTCACAGCGCAGTAATGGGTCAGAGTGGCCATGGTCCCTGCCCCTGCGCAGGCACAGCAAACGCCCACCACGAGGCATCCAGCCTCCCTGTTGGCGGCAGCGCCCCAGTGCAACCTGCACAGCTTCCCCCCACACACACCCCGGGCACCCTAGCCCCCTACTTGCAACAAGCCTGTGACGTGGGGCGCGTCGTGGTCAGGACAGTCTCATACATGGAGAAACTGGTTACGAAGCGTCCCAGGCCCCAGCAGCGGATGTGGAGAACCCAGGACCGACCTGAGATCTCCAACAGCTCCTAGCCCGCTACCCAGGAGGAGGTGCGAGCCTCACCTTCTTTGAGAACTCAGACTCAGAGGTTTTGGGACGGGGGTGGGGAACTCCGTGGAACCTGCCCAGGGGGAAGAGGAGAGGCTGGAGAGAAGGGGGGAACAGGGGCACCAGTTAGGCCCCAGGCTAGACACCTGAGACTACATTAACTCGCTCACTTGTCCTAAGAATCCTGCAAAGTATGTATACTGTTCACTTTACAGAAGAGGAAATGGTGGGTCTAAGAATTTGCTAAAGACGGATGGGGATGCCGGGAGCAAGAGGCCTGAGGAAGCAGGGGCTCTCGCAGGGACTTCTAGGGACGTGGGACTGAGCAGAGGCTGAGGCCCCACAGGGAGGAGGGAGAGAAAGCAGTCCCCGCAGACAAGGATGCAAGCAGCCCAGGACAGGGCTCTGCGCCTGATGCCTGGACCCCTCAGAGCAATTAGCACGGGGTGGAATGAGGAAGCTGTCCTCTCAAAAACAGTTACAATGTTAAATTTCATGTTTTGTATATTACCACTTAAAAAAGAGAGGGAGAAAGCAGAAGGCAGGAGCCAGCAAATTTTTTTCTGTCAAGACCCAGATGGCAAATATTTTAGGCTTTGCAGGCAAACATCCTCTGCTGTAGCTACCCAGACTCCGCCACTGTAGGGTGAAAGCAGCCATAGCCAACACGAAAATGGGTGGGCGTGGCTGTGTTCCAATAAAACTTTATTTACAACGCAGGCAGTGGGCCACATTTGGCCCCCTGGCTGTACTTTGCCAAGTCTTGCTGCAGAGAATGGAAGTGTCTAGGGCTGACTTTCAGGACCAGGGACGCCAGGCTCCGTCCCAGTGTCTGGGGGACGGAAGTATTCAGCCTGGACCTTGCCAAGAAGCAGAGGACGGGGATGGGCAGAGGATGGAGAAAAAGAAGGGAAGGAGCACAGGGCTGGCATGGGAAGCAGATGTCCAGCACCCGTCTGTCCCGATCCCACCATCCTAAGACGCCCTTCACTGTTCGGAGGAGGTGAAAGGGTGGAGCCTTTGTAGCTCCCAACAGTCTCCACGCCCAGAGAGGGATGTGAGGTCGTGGCAAAGTGAGACAGGAGGCCCGGAGTGGGGCAGCCGGCTGGGCTGGCCGGCAGGGACACCAGGGGAGAGGGAGGCGCGGGGAGAGGCCCGGGGAGCAGAGCTGTAACCAGGGTGGTGCTGGTGGCAAAGGGAGGAATCCACGGGCCCCAGCGAGAGCGCAGGGCGCGGGCCGGGCCTGCCCTACACCGGCCGCCTCTGATCACGTTTTTCAGGGCCACTGCCCGCCGGCACAGACAATGCTGGGGGAGCCTTTGAAGTCCGAAAGAGATGCCGCGGTGGGAGCCTCTCAAATCTCCTCCCTCCGCCCCGTCCTGCGGCAGGAGGGGGCCATCGGGACAAAACCCGGAGCCGGTCGCAGCCGGCCCAAAACGCGTGAGACAAAGGGAAAACAAACAGGTTTGGAGCCAGGCGCACGGTGCCCTGTCTGTCCCCCGCCCCGCGGAGCAGGGATGATGGATGGCCGCAGCCAGTCAGCTCGCCCGCCGGGCAGGCCCCGCTATTTACATAACACTGGCGTTCCACCGGTCACCTCTGACACGGAGCTGCCTGGGGCCTAGGCCCGGTGGCCCCCAGGTTCCTGGAGCCACTCAGGGTCTGACAGCGCCTGTGAAGGCCATGCCTGGGGAGCCCTAGGCCTGGGGAAGGGCAAGACAGCAGCCTGCTCTGGGCTCTGGGCCTGAGGCCTCCTCCCTGCCAGCCTCACGTGGAGGGAGGGGGAGGCCACTGGGGGACCAGCAGCTTCTTCCCAAGTCATCGAGGTTCCCGGCGAGCTACAGCAGGCAGCCCCCACAGCAGGCACACGGGGCTGTCAAGGGCTGTGCGTCCTGCCACCGAGTGGGCGGGCAGCCCTGGCACCACAAGTGCCCCTCTGCCCTGAGCCACCTCGAACACGTTCTGTGCCCAAAGACTGCAGTCCAGGTGTCCCCAGGCCGTTTCCAGCTTAAGAGCCAATCTGAGACATTCCTGCTGAGGCCTCTTTCCCACTGGGTTCAGATGGGCAAGGTGGTCCCCATTCTCGCTTTCCTATCCTTCCTGGATGCTCAGCGGGACCAGGGGGCACCTGCAGTAAGTAGGCCAGGGTTCGGCAGTGGGGGAGGGGACACTGGGTCAGGCAGGGGCTCGGGCCTTACCTTGCAGCAGGTCCTAGAGGTTCCTCTTTTGCAGTGGGGGGGGCGTCACTTCATCCTGAAGAGAGAGAGGGGCCCCGTTAGTTTTTCGGACCAGGACGCCCACCACCCTGCGGGGTCCCTGGGGGCTCCCTGCCACCGCTGGGCCCAGAGGCTGATGCTCCAGGGCCAGACAAGGGGGTCAAAAATTTAGACGCACTGAAAGGACACTGATTCTTAACATTTAAGTCTATGCCGACCAAAATGTGAAAACATTCAGAAAGTAGCAGGGGCTGATCACACGGAGACACCGCCCTCAGGGCGCCCCAACCAGAGATCAGAGGCAACAGGTGGGACTGTGCGGGGGGGGGGGGGTTCCCCATGAGCTGCAAGCCAAGCATCAGGGCCGGGCTCCTTCAGCCTCTTCCCCAGCCCCTGGAAATAAAACCCCAGATACCAAACTGTTCACTATATAGCAAGTGGGTGACTGAGGGTCAGGGGCAGACCAGGGCCACGGCGCTGAGGGGCCTCAACTCCCAGGAACAGGCTGCTGAGGGTGCCTTCCACCCCAGGGCCCTGCCCGTAAGTCACTCAACGCTGGGTGGGGCCCACGTAAGGAGAGCGTGAACGGTGGAGGTCTTTGATCACCTCACTGGCCGGCCATCCTGCTCAGAGCGAGTTTGGGGAGCCAAGGTCAAATGGACAGACTCCCTTGGATGAAAAACCCAAGGAGCCCTCTGCCTGTTGACCTGGGCCCCCCCAGCCCTCGCCCGAGCCAGGCCCCGCCTCTCCCAGCCCCACCCCCACCCCCGGGCCTCCGCACTCTACCCACAGTGGGAAAAGGGTTTCTCTTTATTGTGTGTTTTCTTCCCTACTCCTCGTCTGTGGCTTATCAACAATGCAAGAGGAATAACACCAGTTTCCTTAGGCTGTGTAATCCCCAAATCAGATTGAGGGATTGCGAGAGGTGAGGTGACCTTGTACGGGGCTCCCAGAATGCCACCCAATCCTGCCGCCCACCCGCCCTTCTTAGGACGTATTTAGACAGACGGTATTAATTGTGCTTGACACCTCTTCCTCAGGGGGGGCTGGGTCCTCCGCCAGCCTTTGCTGCCTTTGCCCGGCTGCCTCAGCAGGGGTGCCCACCCGGGCAGAGCCCACCTTGCTGGACACGGGGCTCTGGTGGGCACTGAGTAGTTGGGGAGGGCTGCCCCGTGGGCCTCTGGCACCCGCCCATCTGGTCCAGGCGGTGAGAAGCGGGGAGTTGGCAGAGAGCTGGGCGGACTGAGACAGGGGGCAGCAGAGAGGAAGGGGAGCCATGCAGAAGCGGGGGCAGAGGTTGGAGGAGTGGGAAAGGGAAGAGGTGGGAGAGGAGAGCGGAGGACGTGGAGGCCAAGCAGGGCTGGGCCTTGGGGCAAGGGATGGAGACCCTGGGGCTCGGCCGAGAGGCACTGGGCAGGCTGCACTGTCCCAGCTCACGTCCCAGCTCATGTCCCAGCCGGTCCGCTGGCCCAGGGACCCGCCCGGGCCCTGTCCATCCCACACCGGCCCGCCTGAGCTCTCTCCAGGCACCCTGGCCAGCCTCCCCTGGACCCCCAAAGCCCCCAACTCCACAACCCCAGTATCTCCCTTCCACCACCTTTTTCCTCCCCTTCCATCCTCCCCGGCAACTGTGCATTTATTAATTCATGAGGCACTAATTAGTTCTTTGTTTAATTTTGTGTTAAACAGACTGACCGGAATGATAACGACTCGCTGTGCAGTGTTGCCGTCCCCAACCAGCCCTGTTTTCTGACAACAAGGGAGCGCGGAGACCGGAGCGCTGAACCCAAATCCCTCAGCAGTTGCACTTCATTAAGTCAAAATGTGACAAGGAGCTTAGAGAGCAACTTGCAGATCTGATCACACAGAACGACCGGGGAGGAAACTTTCCTGGAGTTGGTCGGGGTGGAGGAGGGGAGGGAGGGGCGGAGACGCGCGCGCCTCGTGGGGACCGGAGCGGACCTGGGGTTCTGCCCCTCACCTGCCCCCCGGGGGCGGGTCGCCTGGCTGGTAGGAGCAGAGGGGCTGTAGGTGGGTGGAACGTGGGACACTGGGTGGGTTCCGGAACCCCAGCGGGGACCTGGGAAGTTCAACTTCATCTCTGCGTTCTTGTCCGGGCATCTTCTCCTGTCTGTCTTTGCCTCTCACCGTCCCTGGCGTCTGGTTCTGGCCCGTGTGAGTGAGGGACCGGGTGTACCCAGGGCCCAGCGGAGAATCCGAAAGCTGCTCTAGTTCAGGAAGGATTCTGTGAAGCCAGGGGGAGGTACAGAGCAGGAAACCAGAGGACAGCAGAGGCCCTACACGCAGGAAGGCTAAGCCTGTCCTTACTGGCTGAGACAGAGAAGTGACATGCTCAGAAACCATGACTGCCGTATCCACTCTCTGCCAACTGCCCATCCACCCAACCTGCTTTATCCTAAGTACTCTGACCAGAAAACCGAGAACCAAGAGGTTGAGTTCTTTGTAGAGGTACCCGGCACTTCCAGGCTGTACGGCTGACCGTGGGCAGGCAGCTGGGCTAACAACAGCCCGTGACCGCTCCCTCCTGAACAAGAGAAGAAGCAGGATGTCCACCCCCAGGTGTCAGGCTTCGAACCCCCTCGGCTCAGGGCGGGAGGGAACAGGGTGGGATGGAAATCCAGCCCTGTCTGAGGGTAAGGCCGGACCCCGCCCACCCTCCTTGTGCCTGGCCCTCGTCTGAAGCGTCCTGCATGTGGACGAGAACACGGAAAGGGGGAGAATAGGAGCACAGAGAGAGCTGACCAACAGGAGCCCGGTGGAGATCCTGTTGCCTTCTTCCCATTGGCTGCTGTGCCGCCCAGGTGTGGCCGGGCCCTCCCACTGAGAGCCGGCCCAGGCAGCCCACGGGCCAAGGCAGACTTCCCCTGGCCAGGCCTGAGGCACCGTGGTCTCTCTCTTGCCCGAATCTGGAAGCCCTGGGCTGGCTTCTGTTAATTCGCTATTAGGCTGCCTAAGCAAACCAATTAAAACTAATCATTAATTATAAAAGAGAGAGCAAGAAGAGAGAGAAGAGGGCTAAAGATGGAGATGGGAAGGAGAAAGAGGGAAAGTGGGGTAGACACAGGGAACTTGCTGGGTGCTGGACTGGGGGGTCGTGGGCCTGGGAACTGGGAGGGGCCAGAGGCTCCCCCTGCACGAGAGGTGCTGGAGAGGAGGGAGGGCAGGAGGGAAGGCAAGGAGGGTGGAGAGGGGAAACCCAGGAGAGAAGGGAAAGGGGCCTGAGGGAAGGGTGAAGAAGCTGCTGGGACCAGCATGCTGGGACCTGAAGAGGTCTCACCCATCCGCGGTCCCCTCTGGCTGCAGCCACCAACTCTCCAGGACTTGGCTTCCGAGAGTCTCACCCCTGGCTCCGGGCTCCATATTTATGAGGCCCAGATGATTATGCAGCACCAGGCCAGGCCCCTCGTCCCTGCCGTGCCCCTACCTGCTCCTCAGGCCACGGAGGCTCAGGGCAGCTGCCGGCCGCCCATCTACCCCCCAACGCTGTCCCCTGCCCCCTCCCCCCATCCTCACACACACCCTCCCCCTGGCCGGGCCCTTTCACAGGGGCTGGGCCATGTCAGCCGGCAGCTTGAGGAGGGGGGCAGCGCAGACAACAAGGGGCAGTGTCATGGAAACGGGCACTTTCCCCAAGAAATATTCTGTTTGGCCTCCTTCCTGCATTGAGGAGCTGTCAGGAGTCTGAGTGAGAGCCACACCACCCCGGGACCAGGCGTGACAAAACCTATTTTCTGCCTCAAATTTGATTGATTAAAAAACTTTTTAGGAAAACCATGTTAAAAGAGTGAAAAAAGACAAGAGGGAGAGAAAGAGAGGGAGGGAGCAAGAAAGGGGGAAAGAAGGAGAGAATAGGAATGGAACCAGGGGAGAAGGGCCACGGCAGGGGCTGAGCAGCTAACCCGGCACTGATGCCAGGGGATGCCTGTCAGTGGGACGGCCGCGGCATAACCGGGCAAAACAGAAAGGTCAAAGGGGGCCCGGAACTTTTACACAGTGGTTAGCGGGGCAGTGGGGAGCCGAGGGCCCAGCACAACCCAGCAGGCGCTCCCGGAGCTGGACGGGGCGGCAGCCGGGGTGGGTCACCCGCCCCAGCTTGGGGAAAGGCAGTGGGCCTCCCCAGGCAGGCAGGTGGCGGTGGCTGCCAGCCCCCGGAGTCGAGCAGGTCTCTGGGTCAGCTCTGGGAGTTTCCAAACACAGTCCTGGCTAGAATTTGGCCAGAGTCCTGAAAAAATCTGTCCAGGGTCAAGAGGGAGGCCCTGGCTGTTTCGGGACAGGGACGGGGCTTTCCCACCATGTTCTCTCTGGCCCTGGCTCAGGGAGAATTTCAAATGAGTAAGTGAGTGAGCTGGGAGGTGCCCAGTGGGCCCCCCCCAGCCCCCACCCCGCAGAGGGAGCCTCTGCTGGTTTCACACCAGCCTGGGGCCTCGTTCTCTCCTCCCTTCCCATCGCAGACCTGGCTGCCGGGGGCCCTCAGCTCATCGGCCCGGGGCTGCCCTGCGTGGTCCCCACGCCAGCTTGCCTCCTTTCTTCTCCCATCTCAGAAACTGAGACAGACCTGGCCTGACTTGGGATGGGCGACCCTGCCTTCCTCTCTCAGGGCTCCCTCCAGGAGAGGAGCCAGCCTCCTCACCCCTCCTGAGACCCCCACAAGGGGAAGAAACGCCCCCATGTCCCAGAAGGGAGCGGTGCCTCCGACCGGCTCCCCAGGAAGAGGGTCCAGGTCTGTGGCCGGGTTTCTTCTCCCTCTGTCTAAGGGCCTTGAAAATCAAGGTTAGCGGTGGTTCTGGCCAAGGGCGCCAGCAAGGTTTCCCCAGGGCGCTGAGAGGGGTACCCAGCAGTGTCCAGTCTGCCTTTGTCAGCCCCGTTCAGGTGAGGCAGTGCCTCCCTGGATGGACAGGCGTGCGCTGCAGACAGAGGCACAGACAGACAACACATCTCCGGGCCCCACCCAGCCCTCTGCCAGGTAGACTGACTCGAGGTCTCTCCCCATCCCTGTTCCACCGGGATCATCGGGAACCGGTTGAGCACAGGACACCAGGCGAGGCGGGAGCAAGGCAGGACGCACGGCATGCGAGAGGAAGGGCAGAGTCGGTGAGCCCCGGGCTGGACGCCCGCCTCTGCCCCTCACTGCCACGCGACCTGAGGCCGGCAGGCTGCTTCGCTTCTCTCCGCTGAAAAGTCGGGATAAAGAGTCCCCACCTCAAAGGTAGTTCATTCGGTGCCTATTCCTCGAGCACCTACTTTATGCCGGATACTGTCCTAGACACAGAGAATGGAGCCTGCCACGGGCAGAGAGAGTCCCCGTGGAGCCCTGCGGTCTGGCACACAGGAAGTGCCCGATAAATATGACCTGTCGTTAGCATCCAGGGCCCTGCCCTGAAGAAGCCAAGGAGAGATCCAGCGATTCTGCTCCTAGGTAGGTACCCAGGAGAGCGGGGAAGAGGGACTCAAACCAAAACTGTGCATTACTGTTTATAGCAGCTCTATTCACGCTAGCCGAAAGGTGGACACGCACCAACCGCCCAGCCACGTGGATAAACAACACGTGGCCCAACCGCACAGTGGACTCTGATTCAGCCGTGAAAAGAATGAAACTCTCCTCTACATTGCGCCAAGGATGGACCTTGAAAACATGTCCGCTCAGGGAGAGAAGCCAGACACGGAAGACCACGTGCCATGTGGTTTCATTTCTATGAAACGTCCAGAACGAGCAGAAGCCAGGTGAGTGGCTGTCAGGGGCTGGGGGAGTGGGCTCGGGGGGCACTGCCGCTGGGCCTCGAGTTTCCGTCCGGGGGGCGACAGGAAAGTTCTGCAGCGGGGCGTCGGCGGTGGCTGCACAGCACTGTAACCACACTTAATGCTAGTAAATCGCACGCTTTCACATGGTCTCAGTTGCACACTTTGTCGTGTGTGTTTTACCACAGTAAGTAAAACGAAGAAGCAGAGGCAGTGGCGGGAGGAGAGAAGGGCACTCCCATGCAGCTGCCCAGCTCGCGAGTGTTAGAAAAGTCACGCGAGGTGGCGGCAGGGTGAATCTGCCGTCTCAGGTGGGTCCACTCGCCCCCTTGTTCCCCAGGATGGCGTGGACCACGACTGCCCGACTGGTGCGCCTGAGCCCGCGCCAGACCTTTGAGGGAAAAGACAGCAGCAGAGGAAGGCGAGGCTGCCCCCGTGATGGGCCTCCCCCAGGACATGCGTCACTCAAATGCCCACGATTCCCCATCCCCGGTGCTGCTGGTCCCCTGCACATGCACACACCAGGTCTCCTCCCATGAGTGGGTCCTAACAGGTGCTGCCCAGCCCATCCGTGTCTCTGCCAGGCTCCCAGGGAACTTCTGCAGCAGCCCAGCAGCTTGGGCGATGAGCCGACCTCCGGATGGAAGAGGAGGGTCTGAGCCAGTGACTCTCCACACCCAGGACCCTAGGGCTCCCCACCTTGCTGGGAAAGCCCAGGATAACCAGAGCCAGGCCTTGGGGGCAGCGCCCCACCCCTCAGTGTGCCCCCACCCCCGCCTGCTCCTGAATGCTGTGCACACGGAAACCCTTGCCTTGGCCCGGGAACTGTCAGGAGATCGACAAACAAAAGCTGCTTCTTGACAGGGAGTCATTTATATTTTAGCTTCGTTCCATTATCCTAACGAATCCTTCATCAGCAGATGCAATATTAACAGCAGAAAATCAGCTCATTACATCTGGGGGGATTTCATCAAGACGGCAATCATCTCTGCAGCTCCCCAAGCCTTCCAGGGGCCAGTGTGGCGGTTATTTATTTATTTTGTTACTTATTTATTTCATTTTTGGGGTTCTTGCCACGTAATTGCACCGCAGCTCGGATCTTTAATAAATAATCTGCAGGCCCCGCACTGCAGACGGCTTTGCTCTCCGCCACAAGAGCCTGCGTTCGCCAAAATATTTACCAATATTTAAAAGTCATTAGAATCAGGAGCGAAGTGGGGCGGGGGTACTCAGTTCTTGTAGAAACGCCCGCGTGGGGGGGCTACGGCGCTGGCCTTCACTCCAGTCCTCCCACCGCGCCTCTCAGTCCGTGGGGAGCCGTCTGGACCGGGAGCTCCTGGAGGGCAGGCCCACCTTGCTCCTCAGGGCTCACTTAGTTTGAGCATCTCTAGGGATGACTGCGAGCTCCTCGTGGCTGCTGGAAAGGACCCAGTTGGTGCAGGGGCAGGAGCCCTCCGTGCCTCTGAGCTGGGGCATTCCCTCAGGGAGGCCCAGCGCTGGGAGCCCAGTGAAGGACAACTTTGGCCCTGTTGCGGCTGAGCGTGGAGAAGAGCCTGACCCGGTCCTCTCTGCTTCCCCGGGGCTATGCCTCTGCCTTCAAAGAAAAGGGGTCCGGCTGGTCCAAAAGGCAGGCCTGCCCCTGTTTGTAGATGACAGAACTGAGGCCCAACACACGTAAGGTCTCTCCACGAGGCCACACAGCCAGGGAAAGGGACAGAGCCAGGATTTACATTCGGAGGGGCTCGGCTGTGCCCCCAGTCCTTCTGCCAGGCCCGAGCCTCGCGGTGATGCAGCCTGGCCTTCCGGAAGCTCCTGGCTCCAACCTGCAGGCCCAAGTGGCCACTGGGGCGGACAGCCACCCCCTGCCACCGCCGCTGAGCCGCCCGCTCTCACAGGTTTTTCCCAGCAGGGTCTGGATCTCTGCCCAGCCAGGAATGTGCTCCCAGGATGTCAATTCTAATCTCCCCAGCGCTCTGACAGAATTAAGCTCCAGTTTGTCCGACAACATCCCAAAGTTTCAGAAATCCAGGGCAGACTCTCTAATCAGGCTGCGGGACAAAGGTCTGGCCTGACCCCGTCACTTCCACTTACTCCTCCTGTCTGTCTCCCGGCGGCAGCCTCTCTGCAGCTTCCTCCCCCCTCTGCCCTCCTCTGGCCAGCCCGGCCCTCCCGCTCCTCCAATCTCCCCTGTTTCTCCGCCCAGCCTTTCCCCTCTCTCCACGGCTGTGCTAATCCTGTTGCCCCACTATCTACAGCGGCCGAATTCCTGAGACAGACCTGCGGCCAGCCCTGGGCCTGCGGGCCTCCCCTCGGCCGGGGCTCCCTCTGGTTCACGGCCCCGAGGGAGGGAGCGAGCGCACAGGCTCAGCCCCTCCCTCGTCCCAGGGGGAGGGCGCTCTGTGCGGGAGTTGTTCTCAAACTGAGCTTCTCCCCGCCTTCGGTCGGTCTGACTCTGCGCTCCCCGTAACTGCCCCTGAAGCACCCTTTAGCCTTGTCCAGCCTCCCTCCTCTTCGAGGGGTCAGCTCGTGGGCATGTTTCAGGACACACCTGTGGGCAGAGACCTCCCCTGCTCAGCCAACCCTTCAAGGCAGCGAGCAGAACACGGGTGGAGGACAGCAGAAGCAGCCCTGAACCTGGCTGGGACAGGCAGAGCCCACAGTGAGGACCCCAAGCCCCAAGCCCTTGGCTCTGCCAGACTGTGGCCACTACAAAGGGCTGAGGAGCCAGGAGCTGGACAGCTTGGGTAGGAGGAGTGCCCTGCGTAGCCAGACGGCGGGCAGCCCCCCAGGACACTGGAGGAGCAGGGGTACCTCTTTCTCCACGACCCCTAACACCCACCCCACCCCCACCTACACAGGGAGTAAGGACCCAGAGCACTGGCACCTGCCTTGGTCTCCAGAGGAAGTCGGGTGCACAAGCCGGTTGGAAGAGGCCAAACCTTCACCGCTCAAAGAGGCGTGGCTGGGGACCACGGCCTAAATCTGGTTTGCTCACATGGAAAGATTCACGGGGAGCAGAAGGCCAAGGGGGAGGGGGGACGGTCAAGAGGGTATCAGGTGCTGACCTGTGAGAGCCGGGGCGCTGACCAGGAGACTGGAGGAGGAGCCGGGGCTCTTCTGAGCAACTGGGGCGGGAAGGCACATACGGGGCAAAGAAGAGGCTCCAGGAGGAAGAAACAGATGGAAACATCCCTCTGTCCTTCTGCTGACCTTCCAGGAGGCACGAGAAATTCAGAGTGGCCAGGGCCGGCAGGGGGTCCCCAAGAGACGCCTTACTGGCAGGGAGCTGGCGAGTCCTGGAAGGCCACAGGTAGGCAGGGCCATGCCACCGCTCCCAGGCTCCCCCCGTGGCCTGGGCAGAGACCGCACTGTGGGCACGAAGTCCCATCCCACGTCGGCACAAGCCCTCCCCTTCCCAGGCCCCTTGGCCACATGTGAGGAGTGGGGACACCCTTTCTCAGAGTTGCTGTGATGGGCAACGCCCCACTCCCCGATAGTCTCCCCTACATTCTTCTGACATCCCCCACCCACCGCCGGCCCTGCCTGCACCTGCGCGCACAGCCCAGGTGGCCGGAAGGGTTCACCTGGAGACTTGGGGGGCTGGGGGAGGGACAGGCATGAGAGGAGAGAAAAGCCAGTGAGGAGGGCTTCACGGCTCTTCAACCAGCCCTTTCTCTGGGAGAATAAAAATAATTATAGTATTTTTTACTTAATACCAGAAAATCCTACAGAGGCCTCCCGGAGAAAGGAAGAATCGCCTGCGTGTCAGTGTTTTTGGAGCAAACCCCTGCAGTTCCCACCGTGCCCACCCTCCACTCCCGCTCCCTGCAGCGCCACGGTCCTGAAACCTCCAACTTGGCGCCTCTGCCCTTCCGTCTACCTCACCTTTCCTCCCTTGCTGCGCTGGGTGTTGGTGAGTTGTTGGTTTTTTTCGTTTTTGCAATTTATCAGCAGATTGTGTGGAGCTGAGTGGTGTGAGCCTCACCCTGCTAAATAAAGCTTTGGTATTTCTGATAAAGCCATCAAATTCCTTATCACACTGACACAAAGTGCATTTAAAGAGACAGACACCCTGTCCCTCCCTCCCCACCAGCCCCGCTCCCTCCACTCAGTTCAGATTTCCAGCTACTCAGGCGCTTCTGGATCTGACACCAAATACGGCCGCCTCAGTGGGAAGGGGGCAAGGGGAGAGGGACTCGGCCTGGCGGTCTGCTCCGACTCCCACCCACCCATGCTTCTGGCACCCTGACCGGGGACTGGGGTCCGCAGGGAGTACCGAGTGCTTCCTGCCCCCACTTCCCCGGAGCCAAAAACAGCTATGAGTAGACTCATCCTGCAGCAGGGGACGTCCTCATACACAGGACGATCCTGTGTTAGGACGGCAGCCGGCAGCTGGAGGAAGAGCCCCAGTCGGCTATGGGGCCGGCCAGGCTGGGGTAATAGGGCAGGACCGAGAGGTTGACTGGGGCTCACATCAGCCTCGACCTTGGGCTCAGCACGGCCTTGGTGCCTCACACAGGGCTATGAGGGGACGGAACTACCACCCCACTTGACAGATGAGGAAACTGAGTTCGACCCAGTGCCCTGCCGAGAGAAAGACCCTCCTCCCCGGGCCGAGCGCGCGTCCGCCTCCCGGGTCACGACCCCACACAGACAGGCCTTCCCGTGTCTCGGGGTGTCTCCCACCCCCCAGCGCCTGGCTCGGCAGCCCAGGCCCTGTGCCCACACACAGCCTGTTGGTTGAGGAATCAAATTTATTATTTTTAATTATTTTGATTTATCAAAGCAGCAGCTACAATCATATTAAACCCACTTGGTTCCTTGGCATTTAACAGATACAGCTGCCGCAGGACGCCCCCAGACTCCATAAAACACCCGGCCAGTCCACCTGCTCCCCAAGGGGAGCTCCCAAGGCCCTTTCTCCCAGGACCCCAAACCTGTGGGCCACCAGGCCCCACCTGCCCCGCCAGGGGCACACACAGCCGAAGTCACTGAGGGGCAGCCGGTGGGAAAGGGACGAGCTGGGGCGGAACCGCCAGGCACCTTAGGCAACACCACGGCCCCCAGCCTGGGAGACCCCCCGCCCAGAGTCCTGACCCCCGGGGAGGAGAGCTGACCCCAGCACTGCCTCCCAGCTGGCATTTTCGGGGCCCACACCATCCCAGGCCTGCGACTGGGCACTCAACGTAGGTGAGCCAAGCTACCGCTCAGACCCCTGCCCAGAGGAGGGACCGCTGCCCCCTTTTGGCCAGGGAGCAAACGCGACTCAGAGAAGGGAGGCGTACACTTCACTGCCTTCCGCTCCGAGGCAGGAGCAGTGCGCCTGCGGGAGACGGCGGAGAAGAGCGAGGTCTGACGTTCGAGGTGATGGGCAGAGGCTGCAGATGCCAAACATCTGGAATCTGGGTGCGGGGAAGAAGGGGTCCTTGGGAGACAGCACGGCGGCGCAGGCAGCACCAAACCGACGGGTTTCTACAGGTGCTCAGGGTGCGAGGAGAGGCTGCCCCACCAGAAGGACGCAGTGTGCGGGGCTGCCAGGCCCAGCCCTAGCGTTCGGCCGGTTCCCAGGAGTCCAGGAGCCTGTGGCACAGTGAGGCCAGAGCCGGCAGGGCAGAGAGGTACTGGGCACTTCAAAATTCGAAGTGAAACCACACACGAAGAGCACAGGGGGTCCCTGTAGGGACCAAAGGGGTACCCCCAGGGTTCAAGGCCCCCTACCCTGTGAGGGCAGCTCTTCAGCCCTCGGGGGGGCAAATCTTGTGAACATGGGCAGGGTTTCTTGGGGACGGAGGATGCAGAGACACAGGGAGGCAGAGTCCCAACGTCAGTCCTCTGACTTCCTGCACAAGAACCACTGCCAGCGGCCACTGCAGCAGCGGGAGCTGGACTCCCCCCCGCCCCGGTCCCCACCACCCTGCCGGGAGGCCCTGCAGCCCGGCGTGAGGAGCTGGGCTCTGGCTGCAAGCTCTGACCCTAACGGGCACCACTGGGCATCTTATCTGGCCTCTCGGAGGTTGCATTTCCTTATCAACCAAACCTGTGCAGTGATAGGGCCTGTCTCAGAGGCCTGTGGTCAGGATTCGGGGAGACGGTGAGTGCGCAGCTCTTAGCAAAGTGTCTACTACACATTTTCCATGTGCAAAACACGGTGGCAGTCCTCGTCACAATCATCACCACTACCATCACCATCACCTAAGCACCTCTCTCACCAGGATACAGCAAGAGGGATCGTGACTTTGGGGCAGGCGACGGCACAGAGACTGGGAAGCCAAGTGGGATGTCACTGACCAGCCTCCCTCCTAGGCTCCCGCAGGAGGCTGGGGGAGCTCAGAAATGTCTGGAGGAGGCGGTCCCTGGTGCCTGCCCAGGGAACTGAACTGGCCGACAGAGCCAACCAGGACCTCGGATGTAAGGCAGCAGGGGAAACCGGGGTGACTCGCCTATCAAAAACTGTACATTCGCTCGGCTTTGCACCGGGACTCATGCCCTAATATGGGCCCAGCAGCTTTCTGGGTTATTTCGAGTGTGTGTGATAATGACTCCAGGCTTTGCTTCTGCTGCCTCCAGAAAACTTTCCATCTGGGGAGGGGGAGGATGACTGGCAAGGAATGGGAAGGGCACAGAGAGGCCCAAGGTCAGAAAGTATGCAGTAAGTGGGCACAGCTGGGTAGGCCCAGGGGAAGGGAAGGGCGGGAGGCTGGATGGGCGGGCTGACTCAGGGGCCAAGGTGAGGGGGGGAGGACAGAGCAAGCCAGGGCTCCAGCTGCCCACTGCCCGCTGCCCTGGGGAAATGCTCCCAGCGGGATAGCCCGCCCCCCCCCCCACAGATACTCCGGTGGGGATCCCTCTTGCGCAGGGCCAAGCTGGGCTCCTGGGACTCGGGCAACTGCTCATTGCCCAGGGCCCCTGGACTCCTGGACTTATTTCCGTGTTAATGAGCTTCTGCCCAGACTTGGCCCATCAACGCCAGACGGCACAGGGTTAACTCCAGACGGGAGGGACGGGCTGGCTCTGCCTTCACTCCTACCTCAATTTCTGCTTGCTCCTATCACCTACCTCCCCCACCCCCTGATCTTAGGAAAAAAACCCATCAAAATAACTATTTTATGTCTCCAAATATGCAGATCATTTTCTTTAATGAAAGATGCTTGACGTCTCCGATCCAATTAATATGCAAATGCAGGAGAGGATTTATTTGTGACATTCTGTCTGGGTGAGAGAAAACAAAAAAGGCCTGTTAACCAAAACACTAATTGCTGTGACTGATTGTCACATATCATCATTTTCATAGGGTCTCCTCCATTCCCGGCTCTCAGGGAGCTCAAACCAGGACACATCCACGTAGGCATCAAGGAGAAACAGGGCACCCGGCTACCTGTCGGTCCCTCCCCGCCAGACCGGCGTCGGGGTCAAGGAGGCTGGAGGGTCCCACTGGTCCCAGTCCCATGGGGTTCGCCACCGACCTCCAACAGAAGTTTGCCAGCCCGTGTGCCTGCCCATGCCGCAGTTCACCACGCAGGCGCTGGCCCACAGACCGGAGGAGGGGGGCTCAGCCTCCTCGGATGTGACGGGCTGCACACCCTCGCGCCTCGAAGCAGCACAACTGATTTGTGGTCACCGGTCCCTGCCTCCCAGGAAGCAGAGGCCTGTCCCTGTTCGGGGGCCGGAGGGCCTCCCTGGGTCCGCTCGCTCACCACGCTTCACTCTGTTCTCTGCTCTCCCCTTTCACACTGTATCTTACACCGTGAGGTCCTCCCGGCACTGTGAGAGAAGCCCCCCCGGGGAAACTGAGGCACGGCCTGACGTTCTCTCCTTAAGATGACACAGGGAGTCTAGGCAGACACCTGCATGTCCACCCACCACCCGAGTCACCAGACTGAAGTGGGCAGGTCGGCTGTTGCACCTCCTCTGAGCCACTCAGGCCCCTCAGGGGGCCCGCAAGGCTTCCCTGGGGAACTGAGGGCTGACGGGCACACTGCTTCCCAAAGGCCAAGAGACATGTTCTGCTCAAGACACGAGGTGAAGGAGAAGAGGGTGCTGGGTGCCACGCAGTCCCCTTTTCAAGGCCAAGGATCGGAAGAAGGTGTTCTAAAGCAGACTTCCTTCCCACCAGGGGGTCGGCAGATGAGGCTCCAGGGCACAGACCTGGGGCCCCAGTAGCCTGGAAGGCTCATCTCTTACCACTGGGGTGCAAACATTCAGGTTGCTCAAGGAGAGCTTCTTCTACCTTTCCGTCTCCTCCCCAGAACTCCCCCGGTTTCTAAGGACATTGAAAATTGGGGGTTGGCAAGCCAGAGTGGGCAATGCCAAAGGGCCGCCTCAGCCCCTACGCCCCTCTGTGGGTGCGGGGCCCAGCCCAGGGCACAGGGAGGGCTCCGCACCCTCCAGGGGAGCCCCAGACACCGAGGGTCAGCGGCACCGACCTAAGTCGGCCCAGGGCTGCGGGGCTGCCCCTAGTGGGGCGCATCCCAGACAACTCCCACCTCAGCCATCCCCGTCCCCGGCCCTGGTGCAGCCTGCCTCCCTCCGGCAACTCCGCCAGGGGCCTCAGGAAGCGCTGGCGCCGGGACAGAGCGAGGGGCAGACACTCTCCCCCCAGAGGCCTGCCCCCGCACCCCAGGAACAGGCTCAACGGGATGCCATGCGGGGGAGCTTGGACGCCTTCCGGGAAGAGCGCAGCCCTGGCACCCGTCCCGCCGGGAAGGAGGTGAGCTGGGCCTGCCACTCTGTCTGCCGCTCACCTGACGCGCGCCCACGGCGGCCCAGCACCAATGGGGTGAGCGTGGGCGCAGACGGGAGGCGCATCGCGGCGCCAGGAGCCAAAAGGGGAAGGTGGGCGGCTGGGGCGTGGCAGCGGTTGGCTGGTCAGCTGAATGGGGCTCCGGCTGTAAACTGAGGTCTGGAGGCCCCACCCACCTGTGTGGGATGAGATGAAGCGTCCTCATCCAGCACTGGGCCTGTCTTAGCCCCGAAGCACCCACTTTCCTCTGGCCCTGCCCGCCATTCCTGGCCGAAGGAGAGGCCTTGCTCCTCTTAGCTTATGCCCACCCTCAGGTGCTCCCGGCACAGCCCATGGGGTGCTGGGGTTCAGGGGATGTCCGTGCAGTCCCTCTGTGCCGTGACTTTGAGCCCCTTTAAAACCAACCCATCTGTGGGTTAAAACCTCCCATAAAATAGAGGAGTAAGTGGCCATGGTTCTGAGTGGTCTATTAAAGTGGGATGCCTATCCCCCACCCCTCACCCCACCCTTCCTCCGGTGTCCAGCCTGGGGGCAGAACATGCCCTGCCGGATATGGCAGCCCTTGGCGTGGAAGACGTGATGAGCAAGGTCAGGTCAGGCTAGACCAGCTCTGGGCACTGGGCGGAGAGGCCCTGCGCCTTGCAGGTGCCGGTGTCATGGCTCAGAGGGAAGGCCAGGTCCCTGGGCACCGAACTACCAGCCCCTCTCTCCCTCGGCCTTCCTGGGCCCCGTCTCCCCCTTGCTTTTCCCTGTGCCGCCTGCTCCCCAGACGCAGAGGTCTAGACAACTTGTCCAGGTGTTGGTTTCCCCCTTATTCCCGCCGCCTGCAACCCGGCCACTCTGGTAGTCAGCTTCCTCTGGCCCCCTCTGGTGTGGAGGTGGCCGCCCCAACTCCACGCCACCTCAGAGCTGTGTGGGCCCCAACCCCAAAGCCCTCCCTGCCCTGGGCCTGAGGGTTCTTCCCAAGTCCAAGCCGAGTCAGCACAGGTCAACCCCAAACCCACCGCAACCTGCAGCTTCTGCCCACGTCCCCCGGGTCATTCAGATTCTTGGTGGGGACAAGCCAGAAAGTTCCCCCAATGCAGGCCTCGGAGCCCAGGGCACTTTCAGAGAGCAGGAAGAGTCCCCTGCCGTCTTTGCTGAAAGGGGTGCAGGGCTAACAGCGCACCCACTTTTAAAATGCCCCGGCGTACAATCCGCCGGGGCACAGCCCAGGCCACGTGGCCACGGCCGGACTGTCGGTAACCAGCAGACCGTTTCCCACAGCCACGGCCCCCTCCCCGGCACCAAGAACCTTTCTGAGGAAATCAAAGTGAACACAACTGTTACCAAGTCACTACTAAAATATTTACCAGCCTGGCGAAGTGCCGAAGGTGCTTGGCACCAAGTGTTTGCTTATTTACGAGGCTGTTTTAAAGGGTAGAAAGCAAAATAAGGTAACCTGAGCTACAGAACCACGGGGCCAGGTGGCACCGCCCAGCTGTCAGCTGTCGCAGGCACACTGGGCTCTGGAAGGACCCTGGGGAAGACTCTGCAGAATGGGTCGGAAAAGCGGGCAGACAGGCCTGGGAGCTCTGGGGTAGCCCGGCCAGCAGCGGGGGGCCTGGGCAGTGGGGGGCAAAGAGCGTTCCAAGTTAGAGGCACTTCTCCCCTGGCCCGAACCACTGGGTGTGCACGGCCCAAGCCCCCACGCGGCCCTGGGCTTCCGCCTCCTTGCTCACAGGAGGGGTGGGGAGGGCACACGGTGTCTTTCCCCGGGGGGGCCCTGGTCGGGAGAGGGGAGGCACAGAGGAAGGCGAGTGGTGGGGTGGGGGGGGGCCCAGAGGCTGACATAAGGGGGACATACGGGGACCTGAGGGAGAAAACACACTCAAGTTTCTTCTTCTTCCTCTTCCTTTGAAGTTCCCTTGTGGTTTGAATTTAATTTTGATTTTCTCAACTTTAGCAGATTGAAGTTGAAATAACCTACAAATTACTTAATGTGTTGTAAATCTGGGGGAATTCAGGAGTAATGGGGACCACATGTCGGCTGGGAGGAAGCCCACAGAGGCTGAGCGGAGGCTGCACAAACACGCAGGTGGCTGCCCCGGACGGGCACTCTGGTTGCCCACACTCCCTGGAAGGAGGGAGCCCGGGCCCCCCTCTGGGGGTAGGGGAGGACTCCTGCGCTGGCCAGGGAGCCCTGGATGGACACCGAGGGAACATATTAAGACCTTGGACTGACCGAGCCGCCGCCCGGGGCGGCCTGGTGACCGTGGACACGGGGCAGCCGAGCAGGCTGGGTGCCAGGCGCCTGCCAGGCCCCTCGGCCGCGCCCACACCACTGCGCTGGCCCCACGCCCCTCCGGCCTCCCGCTGCATGTGTGTGGCTGTCAGCTGAGCGCCACCCCCCTCCTTCCCCCTCCCGCCCTCCCTCTCCAGCAGATTTCTCTCAAGTACTAAGCCATATGGTTCCAGTTAAGCTCCATATTTTTCCTTGTCGATTGAAGAGACACACTTTCCTCTTTGCCAGACAGTTTGCAGATTGCTCTGTTGGCTCAATTTCTTATTGGATTTCTCAAAAAACCTGACATTTTAAATTAATTTACAGCCACAACAAAAAGAGTTCAGAATTTTAATGGTGTTGTAAGTAATTTTTAGGTAATCCACTCCAGATTTTGATATTAACCTTTGAAACCGGAGTTCATTCAGCTACTATGTTACAATACCCAGTCAGATCCCAGGCCCGGGAGAGGCCCAGCTGGGGTGGGAGGCAGAAGCAGGGTGCTGGGGAGCCCTTTCTGTCAGGGAACCCCAGAGGGGTGCTGCCCTGGGAATCCTGGACCGGTGAGTGACAGAGTGACAACGGGCCAGGAGGGGATGGCAGGGAGCCAGTACTATAGCAAGGCAGGTGTCAGAGTAAATGTGGGGGCACTCGGAACGTTTTAGAAGGACCCCCCCAGACTCGGCAGGGGGCAGCACGCCCAGGGCCCCTGGGCGGCAGAGGCTCCACCTCGGTGCACCAGGAAACAATAATGATGACAGTAATAATAACGACGACAGCTAACATTTGCTGAGTGCCGACTGCGTGTCAGACGATGTCTTCAAGGCTTTGCATACGTCATCTCCCGGACTCCTCACAACCACCGATGGGGTAGCTACTGTCACTATTACCACCACCACCACCACCACCGCTACTACTAATTAGTGGCATTTACGGAGGGCGTCCCCAGTCCTCCTGGACAGGGCGAAGCCCCTTACCTGCACCCACCGCCTCACTCAATGGCCACAGAAACCCTCAAAGGGAGATACACTAGTCACATCCACATTTTACCGAGGCAGGAACGAGGCTCCAAGAGGTGAAGTCAGGTCTCCCCGGTTGGGTGGCAACTGACGGGGGGCTGGCTCCCCACCTTTCTCTCGCTCACCCCACGCCTCGTTTCTCCTTGCACAAAATGCTACACGGTCTTTATCACCGGCCCTTCTGCTGGAGAGAGGCGGCGGGCAGGTGTGGCCCTCAGGCTGGGGCCTGCCTGGGACGCGTTTCTTCCCGGCGCTGCCTGGGGCTCGGCGGAAGGCCGCACGCCAATCCGGACAGAGGAAACTCCGGGCACCGGGAGCGCAGCCCTCGCCAGCGTCTTTACTAGGCTCTGGCACTGAATGGCCCCTGCCTGGGTGCGGTGCCAGCTTACTACACCAGCAGATTGTTGGCATTCCTTTCCTGTAGGCGCTTCCAGGGCTCCCAAGAAAGGAGATGCAAAGACGGGGCCCCAGCCAAGGCCGCTCCAGTCCCTGGAAGGTCCTCACACCAGCAGGGACCCCCTTCCCGGGCTCTGAAGGGACGCCAGAGAGAGGCCGGACAGCAGCTGCCCCCAAACCAGGCCGTCTTCCCCTCAACTTGAAAGTGTTTCGGGGGTGAGTCAGCCCCTGCCAGATGCACCAGGGCGTCATGTAAATAGTATGAGGCCCTGGGCCTGCTTCCCACCGCCCAAGCTAAGGCCACAGAGAGAGCTGATGGCCAGGAGCAGGCAGGGAGGGCACCCAGAAAGGCTTTAGTGCGCTCACATCGGAAGTGAGTGGAGTCCCAGAGCAGGTGAGTGAGAGGGACCAAGGACTGAAGTGAAGGCAGAGAAGGGAGCCTGGAAGCCAAGGTCAAGCCCACGGCCGGTCAGGAAGGGCAGCGTGGACAGGGGAAGCGAGACGGCGATGAGCACCAGGTAAGAAGGGCCCCGGGCAGTTCCGGGCCTGGGTGAGGCTGGCGACTAGGGTGTCAGGAGTAGCGATGGCAGAGCTACGAGGCCCTCAGTACAGGAAGTGGTCCTGGGACCCCGCACTCTGCCCAGGTCATCCGTCCCTCCGCACATTCACAACTGTTCCTGGTTCGTGCAGGGCCTTGGAATTCCAGAACGGATCAGCCTCACTCACTCACGCTCAAGAATCCCAGCCCCAGTGTCCCCAGGGGCCTGGGGATTCGTTGTGACCCTACAGTGTCCAAGGGGACACCAAGCCGAGGCCCACCCTCTGGAAGGTTCCGTCCTCCAGGGCCTCCTTCCTCGCTTCCCCTCAGGCCCCACGTCAGATTCCTAGACTCCACAAGTGAGAGACTCCCCCCACAGTGTGCCAGGAACCGGGACAGAGCTTCTGTCTTCTGTCCACTTCCACGGTGAACAGCGGCCTGAATTCTCGGTGACAGAGTGCCCGAGGCCCCGAGAGGTGAAGGCTTGGACGGGAAGCCGGCCTTTGCCTCCTTGCTGATCAGAGTTCTCAGAAGGGCCAGGGGGCCGCTGCCAGGGCTGCCTGCTGCCCAGGCCCAGGCCGTGCCCAGGCTGTGTGGGCCTTGGAGCCATTGAGACCCTGGCCGGCGGCCAGACAGCACGTATTAGTGTCAGGGGCAAGGTGGGGGAGGATCTGGGCGTTCCGTGCCCCCGGCACCATGCCAACCCGGGGAAGGCTGAACTCACCCCTGGCGGGAGGCCACGTGCCCAGGGAGTGGGATCTGTTGGCACCGCACCGTGTGACCAGTGAGGGGTCCTACCACCGCTTGTCACTGTGGGCTTCCCCTGGCATGTTGCAGGGTAGGTCTGCTCCTTCCTCAAATGGCACCGAGTATGGGGGACCTCAACTGTCCCCTTGGCGCTGTGCCCACCACACACCGTGGGCCATCCCCACTGGCACCAGGCCGCACACGGGAGGACTCCGACTCGGCTGGACTCCAGCCAGCCTCCGAATGGCGCTCGCCCCTGGCTGGAGGCCATCCGCTGGGCATCTCTGGGTTTGGGCCCATGCTCCCATCCATCCACTGCGGTGACCCAGGGCTGCCCTCCCTCCCACTCTGACCGTGTCCCACCGTTTTTACAGACACGGGAAAATGCCAGAAGCCTCTGCAAAATGAGTTGCGACACACGCACTCTATGTGAAAATGGAAAACGAGCGTTCTTCCCCTACGATCGCCGGGACAATCCCATCCAACTGATTAAATTTTCATTTGTGTTCCAACTGAGGGAGCAAACCCCAGAAACTTTCTGAATGGTTTCCCTCCCCGGTTGTCTACTGGCCTCTCACTCTCTCTCCAAGTCTTTCTTTCCTGGTCTTTCTTTTTTATTATTATTATTATTATTATTTTATTTTTTATTTCCCCCTCTTGGTCAGGTTAAAGCGCTCCTGAGGGGTGATTGACGGGGGTTGCCATGGAGACCCTGGCTTGAAAAAAAGCCTCCTTAGTTGCCAACTCTGTGTGTTGTTGTTTTACAACTGTGACCGACCGTCACATGAGAGGGGGGACAGCTGGGGGCCGGGCAGCACAAAGGGGAATGGCTTTTTAATGGAGTGCCTGGCCAGCGCCTGAAGACTCAATAAAGGCTTGCTGGGAAGTCCCCTCGCTGGGCCCGGCCGGCACACGGGGCCGCTGGCCCTTTGTTCCCGGGGAGCTGGGATGGGAAAGTTGGGAAAGCCAGCCGCCGCCGAGGGGTGAAAACAGGAGGCCAGCCCCCACCGCTCACCGACAGCTACTTTCCCTCCCTCTCAGGACGCCCCCACGGAGGGGACAAAACCCAGTGTCTCAGACAGGCTGCCATGGCCTGGGAGGCAGCTGGGAGAAGGGGCGCCTCTGGCTCCTGCCCCCACCACGGCCCTCAGCATGAAGGCAGGTGGCGGATGGGAAACTGGGCCACCTCGGGCGGGGGACAGACACTAAGAGCCCAGGCTCAGGATAGGCCTGCGCCCTGAGAGGCAGCCAGAGCGCTGTGGTGGGTTTCCTGGGGGAGGACAAGACTGCAGGAAGTGCCAGGCCTCCACAGGTGCTCCCGTCCCTCCCCGCAGGCTGCTCACGGGGACCCTCTGCTGTCTCTCCCCACGGGCACCCCAGCTGGCCTCGCCCCCTCGCAGAGGGCAGGGGAGCCAGGGGCAGGCGCTGGATGAGGCTGAGAACCCAGCCCTTTCAGAGGGCGGAAGGCAAGGGCCACGGCTTAACACCCCTCTCCAGGCCTGACCAGAGAGAGGGACAAGGGACAGGCACGCGGAGGCAGAGAAGGTGGGGAGCGGTTCTCCAAGCGTGCTCTGCAGGCCTCGGGGGTTGGGGGACACCGAGGCCCTTTCAAAATAACACTAAGATGCCATTTGCCTTTTCGCGGCGGTGATCTTGGCATTGACGGCGCAAAGGCCTGGATGGACAGGCCCCAGCATGAACCCCAGCCCTGCCCGGTAGCCTCTACCTCCTCCTTGCCATGTGCTTTCAGTCTAGAGAAAGCCATGTTCGCCTACGGACGTCCTTGATGAAGCTATAAAAATGGTTCGTTTTTATGAAATCTTGACCCTTGAATACACATCTCTTTAATATTCTGAGGGATGGAAAAGGAAGTACGTGGAAAAAGCACTTGAGCCGCGGGCCGCAGCCCAGCGCCCGTGGCGAGGGAAGGCACTCTTGGGACTGAGCCGAGACCGAACCAGCCCCTTTTTTCTTTTCACGGAAAAACCAGCCATTTTTACTTGAAAGAGCAACCGACAGACATACTGTGATATTTTTTTTTTTTCAGATTTGAGTGTTTGGCAGACATTTACTCAAAAGCGAACAAAAACTGTCGCTCCAAGGGGGAAAGAGAAACTGATGCTATTTGTCGCGAGTGATAAAATCTGAGCTTTCAAGTGAAAATCAGACTTTTGGAAAAATATCTGCCACCGTGAGTTAGGCAGAGTCCTGAAACTTAACGGCTTTTCTGACGAGGCCCGCGGTGATGCTCATGAATGTCGTTTTTACAAACACCACGTACGTAGTGAAACGTGTCAGCGTCAGAAAGACCCGCATTCCTCCGTGAACCAGTATTTCCCACATGAACCAGGGGACGCACGAGTGAGGTCACACACTTATGCGCTGGGGAGTGATTCGCTCAGAGCGCAAGGCAGACCCAGGGGTTTTCGTGAGACAGGGTGCGCAGAGCTCGCCGATGTGGTCTCCGGTTCCCCATCCCAGGGGACCTGGGAGAAACTTCCACCTGCTGAGTTTTAGTCTAGTATCAAAGAGCAGTGGCGGCAGGTACCCACCGGGGCTAGAAAAAGCCATCCCTCTCCAGATCCTCGTCTGGGGGAGGCCGCGGAGGCCACGGCGTTTCGTCCAGAGCGTTTCCCCCGGAGACCAACCATGGCAAACCCACCAGAGAGCTCCGGACTCAGAGGCGGGCGGGGGACTCCGGGCGGTTCAGGCAGATGTTACAGAAACTTGCAAAAAATGCAAAGCGGTGCCCCTGTTTGAAATTTTGTTTTGGAACATGCAGTTTCATAAAAATATGTTCTTCATGCTCACATGTAATGGGTTCATCCTGGTTTTTAAAGACGTTAATACATACATTTTATTTAAAAATTCTGTTTTAATTTCTAATACGGTGCATATTGGGAGATGTAACCACATAAGCTTAAGTCACTCTGGGGTCCCGGATATTCTTTCAGAGGGTGGAGGGGTGCTGAGACCAGCCTGTTTGAGAACCACTGGCTTAGGACAGCTGGACCAGAGAGAAAGAGGATACATTTTTTTTTTTTAAACCTCACCCACGGACATTTTTTCATTGCTCTTAAGAGAGAGAGGAAGAAAGAGAAACATTGATGCCAGAGAGACGCATCAGTTGGCTGCCTCCCATACACAATCAGGCTGGGAATCGTGCACTGCCGGGACCGGGGATGGAACCCATGACCTTTAGGCTACGGGAGGGTACTCCAACCGACCGGGCTATGCCAGCAAGAGGGTACCTACTGTTGGAGTTAGTGGAGTGAGGCTTGGCAGAGATGATTCTCCACCTCCACAGCTGGCCTTGGACTTGGCAAGGGGCTGCCTCCCCCAGCACTGCCAGGACATTTGAGGAAAATCACACATCACATCTGTGGTGAGAGATGCAACCCCCGGCAGCATGGTGGCCTGGTGGGGCACAGGTGAGACAGTGCTGGCAAGTATTCAAAGGACCACCCCAGGGACCCTGAGTGAGCAGAGGGAGAGGGAGAGGAGGCGGTCACTTCTGCCCGTGGCTGGCGCAGGGTCTGGCCCGGTAGGGTGGCCGCCGAGGTTGCAGTGTCAGTTAACACTGCGCCACCAGAAGGTAGAGCTGGTGGAGGGGGTGCCCAAGAAATGTGGAGCAGAACAGGGATTCTCGTACCAGTGTGCAATTCACAGATGCCCTGGGCCCCTTCGCAGGGACGAGTTAATTGCCTTCCCCCTCGGGTCCCCCTGGGCAACCAGGCTGGAAGTGAGCAAAGGCCGGCTCCAGCTCACCGGGCTCTGTTCTGCCTGCGAGAACCAGCAGTTCTCAGCTCCAAGCTCGGCTCTAGCGCACAGATGCGGAATTTCCCAGGAAAACTTCAAAATCGCCACTGAAAGGGGAAGACATTTGAAAACTGATCTTGATGAGAAGAAAGAAAAGAAGAGGCAGGCTGGGTTTCCCAGGATGCCTGGAACGCAGGGGTCCGGGGTGTCCAAGCCCAGGCTACCAGTGTTCATCTCACACCTGAAGTCGCCAGGATAGCACCCAAACTTGACCTAGGGCGTCAGGTCAAACCGCGTCCTGCGATTTGAAGTTCAGGAATCCCCAGGCCCTGTGGCCTCTGCTAAGAGCAGCAGCTGAGTGGTGACTCCGGACGTCCAACCAGCCAAAGTCTATGTCCAGCGCCCCGAACCCCTGATACCTGGGCAGAGGCTCCGGGGGCAGCCCCTTTCAGACACACCTGTGGGCTCATCCAGCCCACAGGCTGCCTCTCCCGCACTGGGGTCGACCAGGGACGAAGGCAGAAAGCCTTGCACCCTCCCAGGTCTCTGTTCTCGGACAAGTAGTGGGGCCACTGCCACTCAGATGGCAGTGCCGTGGGAACACGGAGCTAGAACCCTAAGTCCGCATCAGGTGATCCGGACAGTCTGGCGGGGGACACGCTGAGAAGACCCAGTACAGTGCAGGCAGTAGGCACGTGGGCTCCGGGACAGGCTTGGGTGGGGATCCCACTGTTCAGCTCTGTGATCTCAAGCCTCAGTACCCCCCTCCCCATAAACCACAGATGACATTAGCACCTGCCTCACAGGGTGGCTGAGGGATTCAGTGAAATATTCAGGTAAAGAGCACCACACAGGGCTCAGCATACACTAGGCACTCAATAAATGTCAACGGCTGTATTTACAACCATGCAAGGTCCTGTTCTCACCTCTGACCGGTGCGGCCTGGCCAGACCCCCAGTCTTGGCCCACACCAGGCAGAGCTGCCAGACCCAATCAGGAGACGACCCGACCCTCTCCACACTTCGGGCACATCGGGGTGGGAAGGGACGGTCCCGAGGCCTGTCTAGCAGATGACAGGTAGCGGTGGCGGTTCTCCGCCTCTCCTGGGTCTGAGCAGCGTTCAGTGTGACTCGGGGAGGACCTGACGGGGAGCAGCTGCCTGCATGGAAACTCCACGTCACCTGGCCAGGAAGGAGCAGGGGGAAGACTCCCACGGCCAGGCCCTCCCCTGGAAAAAAAATTCTAGCAAACAAAATACAACGACATCTTTTTATTTTGTTTTTTTTCGGTAATTATACTAAAGATGAAAAACTCATAATAAACATCTCCCAGTCCCCACCTGCTAACAGTAATTATAATAGACTCAACAATAAATGGTAAAGCAGGGCAGAGCCGCATCTCGGGGAATTCTCTAGGGCATGTGGATTAGCTCGGAAAGCCTGAATGATTAAAATACACTAATTAAAATTTTGTGTTCCTTGGTAACTCGTCTGCCTGGGCCCCTGGTGTTGGCAAAATGGGAATTAACGTGACAAAAGCAACACAGAGGGTTTTTGTTTTAAATAAAGAAAAAAAGGGAGAGAGAGAGAGACAGAGGGAGAAGGGAGGATCTATATAAACAAGTTAGACACCAGGAAAAAAGAAAGACGAGGTGTTTTCCTCTTTCTCTAACTGGAGCACCCAAATGCACAGGAATGCGGGAGGGAGAGGGTCCCTGCGCCTGTTCTGGGCTCCTGTGAGGGGCAGGGGGTGAAGCGTCTGGGGGGCCACTGGTTAAAAATAACTAGCGGAGAGAAGGGGGCGGGAGGAGGAGAAGTGGGGGCAGCAGGTGCCATCCGGCTTTCCAACGGCATTCCTCTAGGGCGGGCCACAGGCCCCCAGCTCCCTGCCCCATGGCCAGCGGAACCCTGGGAGGACGCAAGGGAGCTTCTACCCCACTGCAGTTGCACAAAAGAAATTGAACACTTTTGAGTTGCCCTTAGCAACCTAATTGCATCAGTACATTGCACACAGGAGCCAAAGTAACTGAATTTTGATGAAAAGACGGCGGTAATTTACGGCATCACAAAATTAGTTGTCATGGCGACGGGTTAATTACATCTCAAATTAACAATGCAAGTGTGGTGAAATTAAATATAAATCATATTTTCTGCATAAATTATAGGGGTTGATTAGACCGGGGCTCTGGGAGAGGGAAAGGTTGAGCCGCCACGGGCCCCAAGCTGCATTCTGAGCTGACGAGAGAGGCGCCTGCAAACGCGGGCGCGGATGGGGAGCCCTTGGAGGGGACCTGGGACCTGCGGAGTCAGGCGCCAGGGCTGCCGGGGCTGCCTCCCTCTGCTCCCGCTGCCACTCGCAGGCAGGCTCCGTCGGCTCCGGGCAGCGCCAGGGCTGTCCCCGAAGTTTGCTTCTGTTTGGATCAAACTTTGGCTGGGGGAGGGGGTGGGCGGGCAAGAAGGAGAAATGCTGATGCCGCTCAGCTGAGCGCCAGGGACAGAGATTCTCCTCTCGCCCATCCCAAATGGCTTTCCCGGTTTCTGTGCCTGAGCCCTCAGAGGACCCGCCACAGATGGTGGGCTTAACCTCGCTCTCTGTAGCTAAATGGGGTCAAATGGCTTCCAAATCACAGGCATCTGTCTACCAGGAGGCAGGCCCTGTGCCACCGACAGGCTAAGAGCACTTGGCCGGGACCACGCCGAGTGGGCAGCGTGTGTCGTGGGTGCTCGGGGCACCCAGAGGCTGCAGCTGCTGACCACGAGCACTGGCAGGCGCATCTGCTGCAGAATATGTTTTGCCAGCCGGCTCTGGTCAGGCAACTATACTAATGACATCCCTCTGTCCCCGCCCGGTTTGACCCTGCCTTCCTGAAATGGGCAAAGAACCGCAGAGAGCGCCAAGCAGAAGGGACGCCAAAGACTACCGTGTCCATCTCTCCTGGGCCTCTGCCTAGCAATGCTCTATCCGAGTCCTGGGAATACAGAAGGAGGTGCTGCTGGGAAGTGGACGGTGCCCCCATGTGCCCACGTCTGGGTCCCGCCCACCTGCTGCTGATGGGCAGCACTGAACAATCCTGTACCCCATTCAACTTGGCCCCTGGGGACCCTTTGACCAGACGGCCTCTCCAGAAGGCCCTGCTGATAGGTGCTGCGGAACAGTCCTTCCCGCCTCTTCTCAGGGTCTAGAGGACACAAAGCAGCACTCTGCCCACAGGTGAAAGTCTCATTTACTACCTGGGCAAAGGGATCTTGAGGCGATAAACTGGGAGTTCCAAACTTTCATGAGCCGAGAATCACCAGAGCAGCTCATTAAATCTGCAGAGTCCTCAGGCCCTTGCTCCCGAGAGTTTTTAACCCGCTCCAGCAGGCACTGTGGTACAGGTGGCCCCAGGCCCACACTTGGAAAGCACCAGCAACACCGTTAATGATCCCATTTTGCAGATTCGGAAACTGAGTCCTGGCAAGGTTAAGTGACTTGGAAGACAGGGCAGGGTCGATATGCATGGCCACCCCATCCCATGTAATGCCCCCTCTCAAGGCTGCATCAGGCAGCAGGCCAGGCCTCATGGGAATACAAGGACCCAGGGGCCACAAGCTTGTCCCTGATGGTGACAAGGTCTAGTGGGGCTACAGAGCAGCAGGCAAACAGCCGCAGCCCAATGTGTCCAAATGTTCATGACAGGACAGGACCACAGGGGCACAGGGGCAATGGAGGGGGCAACAGGAAGGTGGTGCCCGCCCAGGGTAGGGGGGGCTCCCTGGCAGTCCCTGCGCTGAGCTGAGCACCCAGGGGGGCCGCGCCACGCTTCACCTGGCCCAGGTGGGAGGGATTTCCTGAAAGGCTTCTGCAGAGAGATGGGGCGAAGGAAGGAAGAGGAGGCCGTTGGTGGTCCCCCTGACCACGGATGTGCATGTGCAGCTCATGAATATTTCAGTGGCCATTTATTTATCCCTGCGCCATCCAGCTGCTGGGGCCACAGGCCCAAGGTGGATAAATATAGCCCCTGGGCGATCGATGAGGCATCCGCTCCCCCCCAGCCACATCCATTAGGCCCCTCGTTCCCACAACCTGCTGGCTGGGCACCTTGTCCTGCTCAATTGGTTTCCGATTTTCATTAGCGGTGGAGGCACAGGCCTGCTCCAAGCCTGGGCGTCCCCCTCACCCTCCTGTCCGCCCCCCTCCCCGCCCCCCAGGCTGGGCGTGGAGCCCGAGGCTGCTGTCAACCTGGAGGGGCCTTTCAGGGAGCCCAGCCCACCAGGGCAATGAAGCTGGGAGGTGCCGAGCTCAGCAGCAGACCTGCCTTCCCTGGCCGGCCTCCGGGCTCCACTGAGGGGCGGGGTTCCCTTGGGCCCTGCCACCAGGCAAGCATGATCTAGTTCACAAAGCCGGGCTCTCACTTGCTCTCCCTGAAACTTCTGAGGCCCTCCACTGCCCACTCCTGGAGACAGGGAGCCCCGGGTGGGGTTCTGTCCCTGTGGGGTCGGGGCTCCTTGGGCCGCCACAAGGGGATCCCTGGCTCCATTCTCCTGAGCTGGACATTGCACACCAGCCATCCTGGCCTCCTGGCCTCCTGGCCTCCGGGCCAGGCCTGGTGCCAACCTACCGCACCAAGGAACCAGAGTGAGCTACTGAGCTCTCTGCGGAGGTGGGGGTGCCAGTCGGCACAGAGGGCACCCCAGGCAGGCTGGGGCCCGGCTCCTGGGGGCACTGAGGCTCCTGGGGCAGTCTCATCCTGGACAGGGGCTGGGACCCTCTCGTTCACTCAATAAATAGTTACTAAACCCCAGGACCTGCTGGACCTTGTCCCAGGAGTCCCAGCTGTGCCCAAGACAGACCCAGATCCCTGTCTTCAAAGGACTTGGCCTTGGCGGGGAGTGAGAACAAGCAAACAATCACACAAACACACAGCCAACGCGTTCCAGAGGACAACAGAACAAGGAACATGACAGAGAGTGACAGAGGAGAGAGGTGGGGCCACTCCAGCCACCTCTGAGAAGGCGACATTTGAACCAGGGACCTGAAAGGGTAAAGGGCAGGAGGCAACCTGGGCCTCCCAGGTGAGGGGGGAGGGAAAGGACTCGGTCCCAAGGAGCTGCCAGGGCAGAAAGTGACAGAAGTACCTCACCCACCCCCTCCTTTGGTGCCAGGTGGCCGAAGGCTCAGGCTAGTGGCTGGCAGGATGGGAGCCTCTCCGAGGCTTGCAGAGCAGAGAGGAAGGACGGTGGCTGGCAGAGGACCAGGGGTGTGAGGCCACCTGCTAGGTGGCTGCGAACACAGGCCCCTCCTCCAGAGGCGGCACCAGGAGAGAAGGAAGCCCAGCAGGCCTGAGCAGGCTGCAAGGCCACGAGGTGACCAAGGGCCAGGGCTGTCTCCAGCCCCTAGACGGCACAGCCCTGACCCTCCTGCTCATTCACAATGATGAACCAAAGGGTGGGGTGGGAGGGGTGAGAGACGGGAGGCAGGCCTATGTCTTTAAAAGAATTTTCATTTAAAGGCTCTTCTCTCTTCCACCATTTCAGTGATCTATATGCAAATATGCTAATGCATGCAAATTAAGACACCACTTTTAGTCCCAATTTAATAGAAAGCATTAAAATACCATTTTTTTTTCCAAAAAACTCCATATGCATGAAGGAAGGTTTTTTTTTTTTTTTTTTTTTTTTTTTTTACTTTTCGCTAAAGTCACATTCCGGCAGCAATTTTGTGCTGTCAAAATGTTCTCAACCAGCGGAGATTTTGACTGGCTTCTCTGGGAGCCAGTCACAGAAAGACTGGGCTCTGCTTCTTGTTGCATTTTTCTTCTTTTAAATTCGGAGAGGTGGGAGAAAAGTAAGGAAGGAAAACAACAACAACTAAAAACAAGACAACCAAGAGTCTTTTGAAGGGCAGCTTCTATTTGCAGGCCAGGGCCCAGCACCCCGTGCACGAAGTGCATTATCACACCCACAGCCCCCAAAGGCGCGGGTGGGCTGTGGTTGTGTGCCTTCGGGCCAGTCCTGCCCCCCCCGCCCACAGGGTGGGTGCAGACAGAGCTTGGAGCTCTGCTCAGTGTGTGCCACTTGGGGCAGGAGCTTCTGCCCAGGCCCCCCAAACCGCCGGCCGTCGTCCACCACAGATGCCTGGAGGCGCGGGCAGGGCCCTTGGTGAGGGTGGAGGGGCGCCAGAGCAGGGCAAGGGCCCAGGGTTGTAGCGTGTGCATGGCTCACAGCCCCAGCTACACATCAAGGGCTGTCTATTTTCACTCCATTCACCGCTCTGTAATTAAACCTGGCCTCTCTGGGTTGGGCCAACAGACCTTTTCCAGACCCCCACCTTACCACCACCAGGCTTATTCCGCCTTCTCCCAGTCTTTCTGGCCACCTCATCGTCCCACAGAACCTCCAGGAGACTTCAGATCTCTGACCTGAAAGGCCTGTGTAAAAACCATGGGCTGCCAGCACCTGAGTGGCCGCTGCAGCTCGCCTCCCTGTGTCGCTGGTCCCTCTCCTGGGGCGCCCAGTCCCTGATCGGGCCCGGAGGATTCCGCCAGCACATGCGTTTAGCTGACTCCTCTCCTGTTCCCGGCTCCTCTTTCTGGCTGAAGTGAGCCAGGGCCTGACCTCTGGGAGGCTTCGGGGGCTCTGATCCTAGCGGGTTCCTCCTGAAAGGGTGACTCTCAGCCATCAGGGAGAAAGGGGTGGAAGCGGTCCTGCTGGGTGGTTGGCACTCGTGGTGGGCAAGGCCTCAGTCCCGGGTCACAGTGCGTGAACACTGATGACCACCGCCCACCCAGGCTGGAGACCGTCATGCGTTGGTTCCTGCTGTTCTCAGAGACCCCGCTGCATAAGAATGACCAACTGCAGCCTTGGCTGGTGTGGCTCAGTGGCCTGAGTGCTGGCCTGTGAGCCAAAGGGTCACCGGTTCATTTCCCAGTCCAGGTCCCCAGTAGGGGGTATGCGAGAGGCAGCCACACACTGATGTTTCTCTCTCTCTCTTTCTTCCTCCCTTCCCCTCTCTAAAATAAATAAATAAAATAAAATAAAAAGAATTACCAATTGCAAACCAGCAGCAGGGAAAAGCAAGGCTCAGGGAGGTGATGCCACCTGTCCAAGTCTCACAGAAACTGTTGCCAAGTGGCAGAGTGAGGCCTGGGCATCTCCCACACTCCCGGGACCAGGGAAGGCAAGGGGCCCCACTTCCGGCACCGCTCTTCCCCGTCCCAGTCAGGGACCCCATCTGCCCACTCAGGGCTTCAGCTCCCCATCTGTACAATGGGAGAGGGAGGTCACGGTCACCTCTGGCTCCTTCTTGGCTCCATCTGTTTCCCACAGTGTAACAGATGGAAGAGAAGCGAGGGTGGGGGTGGGGGTCTCCCCAAGCTGCGAAGGGAGGCAGCCTGGCTCCCCGGGGCCGCTCTCCACTGTGGCAGAGGCCTTGAGGGCTATGGGCCAGAAGGTCAAGGTGAGCTTGGGAGGTAGAGGAAGAGAAACTGAAAGTTGCGGGAGTAGGAGGTGGAGGGATCAAGGAAAAAAGAAAAAGGACCCATGGACACAGGTGCTTGCGGGGGGAGGAGGGGCTAAATGGTAACGGAAAAAAAATGCAGTGAAAAATAAATTTAGGAAAAAGAAAGAAAATTGGTGGTAGGAGGAGCTTAAGGAAATCAGAGAAATACTTAGACGGGGCTTTAGGGGACCGTGAGGGAGGAAACTCCATTCCAGGGACGTGTCCAACCGAAAAAGAGCCACGAGACGACCCAGGGGCAGCGGTCCCGAGGCTGGGTGAGGCTGGAGGGTGGGGACCTGTCGCAGACACGGGGTGCAGGAGCACCCACACTGCCCTGGAGCCCGGAGCTCGGGAGTGGGGTGCAGGGAGGGGCTGCCACATACATTTCTCCAGAGACAGCCAAAAGGCAGGACAGGAGAGCAGCGCTGGGCTGGCAGGACGGCCCAGCCGGCAGAGCCCACAGTGGAAAAAAGAGAGCAGGTATTTACGCAAAATACCTCCGTGGGTGCCAACCCCTGGTTTTATTGTCAGGTTAAAATACAGCCCCAACCGCCGAAACTCGTCCTCCACCAAGCATCTATGCGCTCGGGGAGAAAGACGGTTTCCCCATCCGACCAGTTTTATTGGACGTAAATATCTACTTATTCACACCAGGCCCCAGGATGCCAGACACTTCACAGCTTTCACAGCGTGTGTGGGAGTCTTTACAAACGACAGATACACAGTCATATATTAACAAGCCTGATCTGAATTTAATCTGAATTATTTTTTTGCTCACCGGGCAGTTTTTACAAAAATACTTATTTATTTTACTGATTTGAGAGAGAGAGGTGAGAGGGAAGAGAGAGAGAGAGAGAGAGAAACACTGATTTATTGCTACAGTAAGTTATGCGTGCATGGGTTGATTCCTGCACGAGCCCCGACTGGGGATCGAGCCCGAGACCCTGGCGTATCGGGACGACGCTCTGACCAGCTGAGCTCCTCAGCCAGCGCTCTGGGCAGTGTTTGGACAAACCCGGAAAAGAGACAGACTCTTCTGGTGCTACTCACACCCTCTTTCTGTGGGGGCATTTTCTGGGACCTCGTGTGCCTGACCCAGAAAGCTCTGGGTAAAGGGACCCCTTTTCCAGGGACACGTGTCCCCACCCCACTGTGGCTCTGAAACACACACTAGCCCACAGCGCTTTCCAACCACAGGACCCACAGCTGCAAGCCAACGCCTCACGTGTGACACAAACATGATGTCCCCAAAAGACAAACACAAGTATTGACTTTTCAAGCATAAAGCGCACGACTGTGCTCATAGCAACCCCGTGTCGGCTTTCCACGAACCGTGTTGCCGGGCAGAGGGGGCAGAAAGAAAGGCGGGGAAGGAGAGAGGGGAAGTTGTCTTGTGGGGAATAATGTGGATCAGCCTGTCATCTGGAGACCCATCTTCATCTAGAATTAATGCACTAAAGTTCTTTTGTTTTTCCTCTAAATGGTTTTAAAGAGGCAGTGAATTCTCGGCCCGGACGTGAGGGCTCGGGGTGCAGCTGGCCCGGGCTCCGGGAAGTGAACAGGCAGCCGACTCCAGCCAGGCCTGAGTCCATTATCCTCCCCGTTCCTGCCCCAGCCCCAGCCCCTGCCCCTGCCCCAGCCCCAGCCCCAGCCTCAGTCCCAGCCTCAGCCCCTCCCCCAGCCCCAGCCCCAGCCTCCTGCCACTGCGTTTTTCCTCCAACTTCTAGAGGTGGAAAGAAAGTTTCAAATCTCTGCCTTCTGCAGCTCCCATCAAAAAGGCTGTGCTATTCAGGAGTGAAGACCGTGAACACCCTTGGCTGCTGGTGGGGGGGGGGGGGGGAGGAGAGGAAGAGGGCTGGGGCGGCGAGGACTGAAGACCTCTGGGCAAGGGGCCTGGGTCGGCCCCTGGGGTGGGGGCTGGCAGCAGCCCCCGGGACAGTGCTGAACAAGCACAGGGTCAAGGACGGGAAACGCCAAACTTCCCCGAACAGAGAGTCCCTGAGCCCTGGAATCTGAGGACAGAGGGGCAGAGGCTGGGGAAAAGAGGAGACTGGGCGTGAACCAGAGAACCCCAGGTAACCCTGGGGGAAATCAGGGTCAGGGGAAGCTGTCCCTTGAGGCCCAAGAGCCGAAGGAACCATCCAAGTCTGAGTGATATTTGGGGAGACTCTAGCCAGCGTGGACAGCAGAGAGGAGGCCAACCACGTCCCCAAAGGCCCCCACAGCGACCTACGGATTCACAGGGAGAGCAGGTCCAAGACTAAGGAGGGCCCGGGCCTCTGCCGAGGGCCTTCTGAGAATGCCCACACAGAGACCCGTCCTCAGGGGGGTGGGCCGGGGCCCGGGGGAGCCGAGAACAAACGGCGGCAACAGGAACAGAGTTGAGCCGCTTCAATTATTCATGTGCCAGATGGATTCTTTTCCTGCCTTTTTTTTCCCCTGCAAAAATAAGGAGGGAGGGAGCAGTAGTTCTATGACAGTTTCTAAAATGGGGGGGCAGGGAATGCAGGGAAAAAAAGCTCTCCAGCCCCCCATGTGTACCCATCCCCCACCCTGGAGACCCCCAATCTCCTGATGAGGGGGCCAGAGAGACACAATGCCCTCTGCCAGGCAGAGACCAGAGGTGTCATTTAGGTTTTCTATGAGCAGAGAGCAAGAAGCAAGGAAAATTGCCTGAGAGAGAGAGAGGGAGAGAACAGCACGGGCTGGAGGGGGAGGCAGGTTCCGACCTTCTGTGAAGGGTATAAAAAATCCAGCTGCCTCAGGGGACACCCAACTATCTAGCATATTGCTGTTAAAATGTCTGCAAAATTTAATACACTTGGCACGCCGTCTAATCAGTCCTTGCAAACTCGGGCACTCTCCCCCCCAAAGTCAAACCGCTCCAGACCTCACGTCTATGGGAGTCCCACCCTCGCCCTGTCCACCGCTTTGAGATAAAGTTGTTCCCATTTCATTTAAAACAAAAACAGCCGCTGGGGCTTTTAGGGCCCATTTCAACCTGAAGATCGTCCACGGGAGGAACGTAGAGGGTTTTCTAGGGAGCCGGGGGTGCAACAGAGACAGCCGGGGTTGGGTCCTGGGTTTGGTCCCCAGACTTCTTGGGGAGCGCGCATTAGTGAGAGGGAGGAAGGGCTCCGAGGGCAGGTAGGTGCTGACAAGGGAATGTGGCCCCAGGTGGGCAGGCGAAGGCTGACCCGTCGGGGGAGGCCAGCGAGAGCCACTCATCCCAGTGGCTTTTATTTAAGTAGCTGCCTTGGCACAGAGAGAGCTGTGTCCCCACCGGGACACAGATAGACACCAGTGGACACGTGGACACACTCCCGACCAGGTGCTCTATCAATCCCTCTGTGAGAACCACGAGCTGCCATGGCTATTTTGAGTCCCCAACAACCAGCCAGGAAGTGTCCAGACTGGCCCAAGCAGCGGCCACCTGACTGGTTGCCCTGAGCACAGCCGTCGGAGCTCAGCCGGACCCAGGTCCTTGTGCAGGCCGTCGTGTGCTTTGGCCTGACAGAGACCTGGGAGGGCTCCTGCATGGGCCCAGGAGGACCAGACCCCCAGAACCTTCCCCCTCTGCCCCATGGAAATGAAATTCTTCCCAAACTCTCACTGTCCTTTCTTTTCACTGCCTCCCCTCTGAAGTCCCAGGCGGCCTTCAAAAGGCCCTGAGGACCCCAAGAGGCTCAGAGAACACCAGAAAGCCCGTGTACTTCTTCATAAGGTGGGGTAGGGAAGGACTGATGAAAAGTCAGGAGAACCCACAGTCCCCTCCACCTATAGGAGAAGGCCACAGCAGCCAGGCACCCAGAGCACAGGTGGCCCTATCTAACCTACCTGCCCCTCACCCGCAGGTGGGGACAGAGGCAAACAGGAGAAGGGCACCCACGGAGGTGTGGGTGGGGCGGGCAGCCCACACGGTCACACAGAGCTGGATGCTCAGAAGGGCACACGCTTGGTTCGGTGGCCTGCCGTCACGTGTATGAAATTCTTAATTTTTTGAACAAGGGGTCCCACGCCTTTATTCTGCACTGGACCCACAGATCATGTAGGTGGTCCCGGGTGTGGGCTTTGGAGGATCAGAGGACCTGGGTTCAAAGGCCAAGGCTCTGTCCCCCATAAGCCAAGTGGCATCAGAAAAGCCATTACTGATCTCTGGCTGCAGGGAGCTGTGTCTGTAAAGTGGGGTGACCACACCTGCGCTCAGCTCAGCTCAGAGTGGCCGGGAGAAGCAGGAGGAGGAGTAAAGAAGCAAAGAGCTTAGGGACCACCATCACATGTGCTATTCACACACAGGTGTGCTGGCCGAGGGGCAAAAGTGGGGCCTCTTCTTGCTACAGGAGGCTTCCTCCACCCTAGCGATGCCCTGCTGCGCCGTGGCCAGAGGTCTGCTCCGAAGCAGTGCGGGAGGCGGGGCGGTGGCGTGCCAAGCCCGCCGGCCTCATTCACAGGTGAAGATTGGGGCCAGGTCAGCCAATGACCTGCCTGTTGTCACAGAGCTGCCTCCGGGCAGGGTGAGGCTGAGGACATTCTGTTCCTGCTATCCAGGCTCCCCCCTGGCCACAGGATACTAGCAATGGGGACGGTGAGGAGGAGTAGGAGGCAGGATTTGGAAAAGGGAGGCAGGCAAGGCCTCATCCCACTAAGATACGAACAGACACACACACACACACACACACACACACACACACACACGGTGAAACCGGGGCTGAGAACTTGGCCGAAAAGAAACAGAAAAATCCAACCCTGTTCCATCGAAACTTATTTTAGGGCCGGAGGTAATTGCCAAGGACCCAAATAAAAAACCAACCACAGGCTGTAAACGGCTCCAAGTCTTTAATTAGACCCCAAGAGAAAATAGTGGCAAAAAGAAAATGAAAGCAGGGGAAGACTCCCTGAGGAGGGAGGATGCATGTGGTCTCTTCCCCCTTCCCAAGTCGGGGGGCTTCCAGTGAAGGAGACCCCTCCCTCTGGCAGGTACCGGGAGTGCCTGCTGACGGACTGGCACTGCCCCTCTTGGGGAAGGCGCGGAGCCAAGACAACCCTTCCCGGCTGGCTCACCTGAGGGCGGGCCTTAGTCTGGGCCCTCCTCCTGGCCTGTGGAGACCACCCTGGCGTAGGGGAACCATGGGGCGAGGGGAAGGGGGCACCTGCTCCTAGCCCTGGAGGCGAGGGAGCCAGGAAAGCCGAGAGCTCTGGGTCCCGAGTGGCCTCTGATCCGCTGGAAGATCTGCCCGTCCAGGGAGGTGAACCTGCTCCTGGGCCACTGACCAGTCTACCCCCAGGGCACCACCGCTCCCACTCCCTGGGGATGTCTCCAGGCCCCTCTCCGGGACCCTCATGGCGCTGGGGGGCTCTGAGGCCTTGCAACCAAAGCAGGTGCCCCAAGGCTTCTCCCTGTGTGGTCTCTCTTAAGTAGGAGTGAACATGCAAAAGTCCCCAGGGTGACAGTGGCATGTGATGCAGCCTGCCAGCGGTCTGTGCCCCCTCCCCCCCCAGCAAGGGAAGCACACACAGACCCCTCACCCCAGGTGGCACTGGTCACCCCACAGCCCCTTCCAAGCCCGGCCTCTGGTCCTTGAGAGCACAGGGGACCTATGACTTTAACTAAGGGTGGGACTGCAGAGAAGAGGGGACGAGAGGGCGGGGTTTCATACTCTCCTATAAATAGACACAACCCTGCTGGCCAACCAAATCCCATAGCGGGGGGTCTTGTTAAGTGCCAAGACCAGCGTGCGCCAGACCCTGGCAGAAGCAATGGCCTCAATCAATGTTATACAACGGCCAGGTTCAACAGCAGAAGAGAGGCATCCATCCAGACGTCCGGGTCGGGGGTGAGGGGTCCGGGGAGCCCGGGGACAGAACACATCCCAGCCCGGGTCAAGCTGTGAGCAGAGGCTGCCAGCCCACCCCTGCCCGTGGGGACGGAGGGGACATGAGGTGGGCTTACAACCCAGCGAGGGACAGGAAGACCCTGCCTCGCCACAGCCAACATCACAGGCAGCCCAGTCCCGCTCCCCATGGCCACTGCAGCCGCCGGCAACCAGAGCTGTCACCCACGCCTGGCTCCCCTTCCAGCACGAGCACTTGCTGGGAGTGGGGTGCGCCGTGCCCCCCTTCCAAAGGCTCTGCTCCCAGCTTCTTCCGGGCCTAGTACAGGGGGACGTGCTCCTGACGTCCAATGGAATGGCCGGCCCGTCTTGCCTGCTGCTCTAACTTCTCCCCGCAGAGCCGAAGGCCGGACCCTGCGTGCACACTGAGTGCACACTGAGTCCACACTGCGTGCTGCACCCGTTTCCTTCCCGCGCCAGCAGAACGGGCGCAGATCCAAAGGGCAACAGCCACTCCGCACACAGAACCTAAGGGCCCCCGCCCTGTCATAGGCACTCAGAGACCATGTCCCTGCGAGGGAGGTCTGACTGTGCCCATTTACGAATGAGGACACTGAGGCCCAGCCAGGTCAAGTGACAGCCACGCCTCCATAAAAGGGTGGGCCGGCTGCAGCTAGGCTGGCCTGGCTCTGGAGTCTGCCTCTCTCCACTGGGCCTTTCTCCCAGTGAGTTCTCCCCTCCGACCACCTGAGCCCGGCAGGATCAGGCCTGGCTGGCCCTTCCCCTGTACTGGGTTCTCCGGTCACCGTCACTAGTTTCACGCCTGTGCCCTGTGCACCCAAAGTGTAATGCGGCTAACGAGCAGGACTCCATTCCCAGCCGCCCACCATGTCCCACCGTGACGGCCAGGGTCTGCAGGGTCTCAGCAAGCTTCCCTGGAGGACAGGCTGGCGTGCATCCCACCAACAAGGCCATCCCCACAGCCACACTCGGGTCAGGTGGGGCCCCTCCTGCCCTGCTGGCTCCCCTCCTGCCCGGCTTCCTGTGCAGCAGGATGAACATGGAGCTCCTCTTGCACCGGGAGCCCTGCGGCCGCTCTCCCAGCTTCCTTCCCGGCTTGGGGATGGATTGTGAGAGGGAGTCCAAGCCCCTGGAAGAGGCAACAGGAGTCCTGCTAATTAATTACCTCTCTGTCTTCCCCAAGTGCTCACCAGACAGGACCAGACAGTCCCAGCGACGCACCCTCTTCCCTGCCATTTGGAACCGCATGACAGTCACCTAACGCTGCCGCACCAGCTTCTGCTTCTGTGTCACAAAACCCCGGAGCCCCTGTCCCCCTCGGCCAGGCCCGAGCCCCAAATGGACAGTGGGAGAATTCCATCTAGGCTCAAAGCTTAGGCAAAGCTCCACTTTCTCTCCTTGCTTTTGGATAATTTGGGGAAGGGGTTGAGGTAGTGGTGGGGTTGAGTCTACCCCCATTTCTTGGAAGTGTTAAGAGAAGGCCCTACCTTCGAAAAACACTAACTTGTCACTGCAAGCAACCAAGGCCTGGCTGGTCTTCCCCGTCCCAGAGGGACACCACATAGATGCTGCTCCAACTGGAAGCAGAAGCTTACTGGGGCGTTGGCAGCACCACGGACACCCCTGTGGCTCTCCGGGTCCTAGGCGCGGTGCCTGGCTGTGCTCTCCGAGTGGCCAGCCTGTATAGGCAAAGTTGCCAGGCAGGGACATCATGTAAGAGAACAGCAGGGTCCCAAAGGCAAGGAGCATGGGTCAAGCCGGACTGGAACCACAGCTGAGAAGCCTGGGGAGGCCGGAGGCCCAGGAGCCGAAGACGGCGCCCTCTGCTCTGGGTCCTGTGTGGAGGGGGACGGCACGGTGCCATGGGGCCAGCACCTGTGCGTTATGGGTAGATCTGCCTCCCTTTGCTAGGAATTGGTTTTCCCACTAAAAACACCGGCCGGCAGCGGGTCGCCCGGAGCATTCCAGAGCGGCCAGGCCCGGAGTGCTCCGCGGAAGGCCCCTGATGTGAGCGCCCCGGGAGCGCCGGCCGTGGTAGCCGCTGCTGTCATTTCCAGGAGCATCGCTCCTTTTGATTCCAAGCATTCTATGAGCCTCCTTTCAGACAAAACTACAAAGTAATGCGGAAGATCTGAGCGCTTCCAGCCTGGGGGAAAAAAAGCCACATTTCTTAAATTCTTTATGCCCAGAATCAAAAATAGTGAGGAGAGGGTGGTGAAGACTTGATTAGAAGCTACGCAGGGTCTGGCCAGGTTTTGTGAGCCTGGGTGACCCAGAACTGGCCCTTGGGTCATCCAAAAGGCACAGGCCTCAGAGGCCAGGAGACTGAGGACACGTGCCTGGCTCTTCCAGGCCCGTCTTGGGGGGATGGGCTGAGTCGGGGTGAAGCATGTTTATCCAGGGCAGCAAGGGTTAATGCGGGGCTGGGAGAGGCCAGGCAGCCTGGAGCTCTCCCTGTTTATTAATAAGCTATTTATCACCAGCTTTGCTTTTAATGCCATTTGGGCTTAATGTCGTTAATGAAATATAAATACCCACGCTAACGATGTCGGTCAGAGGCAGTACGGGCAGCAGACGGCTCACGAAACAGGGCCAAACCGCCGGGCACGCTGGGGAAGAGGCTGAGAGCTCGGGAAGCGGAAGAGGTTCCCACCAGCTCGGCACCCCCAGCCTCCCCTGCTCCACCACAAGACGCCCCAGCTGGCCATGCCGGGAAGGGCTGGGTGGAGGGCAGCCTGGGTTGGGGGAGAGGAGGCCTGCCAGGGCCCGGGATGCTGTTAACTCCTGGGGAGCAGAGCTCGGGGGCAGTGCCCGTCTGGCATCGGGCCCCTTGGCTGCAGGAGGCTGGACCGGCACCAGCTGGCGGCAGGCCCCTCTCTCAATGCCCTGAGCTCTCTGACCACTGGGAATGGAGCTGAGGTGAGAGGGGTCCCGAGAGGGAGCCGTAAGAGCCCCCTCAAGTTTCCCAATAAAGACCATCCTCAAGATCCCTGGAATGACATTTCGGGCAGCCCTGTCCCACCGGACGACCCACCCTTCCTGAGAAGCCGCCACGGGACTATTTGGAGACCGTGGGCATGGGCACAGAGAGGTCGACAGACAGGTATTTCCGCTCGGAGCCCAGAGGTCTTACAATAGGAAGGTGACCCTGTACAGCAGGCCACCTCAGACCTTGTGCTTGACCTGGCCGGCCCCTCCCACACAGTGGGCGCCCCTGCCCGCCTCGCCTGGGCTCAGAGCAGTTGTCTAAGTGGATGGCCACCTAAGCCACACTTCTCCAGGAACCTCGAGCCCCACCCTTGGGAGAGCCCCCCGACTGTTCCTGGACCCCAGCCTCCCCTGGTGGGGGGGGTGGTGGCCCTGAGGCTTGTTTCCCAGCCCAGGAGCCACAGACCCTTCAAAGGAGACTTGGACTCTATTCATCCAAGGGCCACCTGGGCCCAAGTGTAAGTTGGAGACCCTGGCAAGTGGCTGACCTTGGCTCCATCCCCCTCTCCCTGTCCTGTGCTGGTGGAGGTCCCAGTGCCCCAACCTTGTCCTGCCTGTCAAGTCCCCAGGCAGCTCCTCAAGGGGGCCTCCATGCTGTTTCCAGGAGGGAGCCCACAGCCTCTGGCCTCCTAGCTCAGGGTTGTCAGAAAGTGAAAGACAACTGGTGAAACATGAATTTTGGATGAACTGCCGGTACTTTTTTATTTAAGTATGTCCAAGTACTCCGTGGAACATAGTTACACTAAAATCTTTTTGTGGGTGTGGTTACCTGGAATTCCAATTCTACCATGTGTCCCGTGTTTCTATTTACTGACCTGGCACCCCGACCCTGCTCCTTGGCAGGTAACAGGGGCAGGTGGGGAGGGTGTCTGGTGGGTGAGCAGGACAGCGCCGGGCAGTGAGGGAAAGCGGGGTCCCCGCCCGTCTCAGAACCGCAGCCTCCTTCCCACCTGCCCTCTCCCCGCACCGGTCGCTCCTGTACTGCCCAACGCCATGGCTCACCTACGGGGATCCCCTCTCCCCACACCCCCCAAAGTCACCTCCAGGTCCCTGAGGAGTGCAGGGCTCACTGGCTGGGGCTTGGGGAGCTCAGCTCAGACGCTAATCCCCTGGGTGGCTCCTGTCAGATTATTAATTAGCTAAAGCGGATCGGTCCTGGAACAACAGGCGTTTGGACTTCAGATAAAGCAGGCCAGGGAAGCTGGGCGGGGGGCTGTTTAAAGTGACAAGACCCTGCTTCTGAGTCTCTCCCCGAGGTGGCAACGGGGGCGAGGGCAGAGGCTGGGCGGGGCGATTTCCAACAGAGCCCCCCTGCACTGCTCTTGCCCGCTCAGGAGCACGTGGGACACGGAGGTGGCTGCAGAGGGGCCTAGATTTGGGACCCGTCAGAGGAGGAACCGGTGACAGTTGGGTCTTGCTTTTTAATAAAGAGCTTGTGTGTAATCAGATCACGCCGTTGCTCAGAACTCCTCAAAAAGCCTCTTATTCCACTCGGGGTAAAAGCCGGAGTTCTCACAATGGCTCCGAGGCCATCCAGATCCGGGGGCCTGCCACCTGGACCCCCTGACCTCATACAGCATCCCCTCCCCCACCATTGCTTCCCTCCCATCGCTGCTGCCTTCCAACACGCGGCGAGGTGGGGGGGGTTCCTGCCTCTGGAGTTCACACGGGCCGGTCCTCCCCCCCCCCCCGACGGGAACTCTCTTCTCCCAGATACGAATCGGGGCGGCCCGCTCCCTCACCCCCTCCTCCCTCAGCCAATGTCACCACGTCAGCGATGCCTTCCCCAGATGCCACACCTAAAATGACAAGCCACCCACCAATGCCCGCCCTCCCCCCCCCCACGAACTCCCCTTGGCTAGTCTTCAAAACCTGCTTTAGTTTCCTGCGGGGCGCATGTCCCCACCCCCCACACCTGACGTGAGCGTGACGCTCACCTCTCCTTTTGCCAGCACCCCCCCTCCAATGAGAGCTGCCCAAGGACACAAATTCTTGCCGTGTTTGCTCACTGCTACACACAGCCCCAGTGCTCAGAGCCACTCAGTCACGCTCCATGAGTGAATGACTACAAAGCATGAAGGGTTAAGGTCAGAGGTCAGGACTGGGACCACCGCCTCTACTGGCTCTGAGCCCCAGGGGTCTGGACCCCAGCCCGGCCCAGCGGGCTCCCCAGGAACCTGTCTCCTCCCCTAACCCTACAGATCTCACCTCTGTGCATTTCTGCCCCCACACCAGGTCCTACCCAGCACACCCCTAAGATGCATTTCCAGGCTCGGAGTCTCCGGAGAGATGTCCTGGGGGACCCATCTCGGGGCCCCCTAGGCCCCCGCCCCCATCAGCTGGGGCTGCAGCTTTCTCCGGAAGCAGCAAGAGGTGGGACAGTGACAAGCGGAGGCAGCGCAGGGGCTCCCAGCCGCCACCGGGCCCAGCTCAGCTGCCAGCAAACTCCTGGGCTTCCATTGTTTTGACTTGAGTCGGTGAAGCTGAAATATTGAGTCACAACGGCCCTAAAGTTCATTACCAGCTCTTTACACAGATTACTAAGGGAAAAAAAGTTGCTTTTAATTGCTTTTCCCGATTAGCATTTCTGGAGGAGAAACTAGTGATTAATTATAGCTTCCCTCCTCTCACCTGCCCGGGTCACAGGGGCCCCAACAACCCCAGGCTACCAAAAGGAGGCCTGGGTCGGAAAGAGCCCTGATTCTGAAGGGCCAAGACTCCGAACCAGGCAGAGAACCCGGGCGGGGAATGGGAGGTGAGGAGCCTGGCCAGGGTTGATTTACCAGAGTGCACGCAGGCAGCGAGCAGGTCGGGCGGCCTGGGTGGGGGCCATCCCAGGGTCCTGTTGAAGGCAGGGCTCTAAGGAACCCCCCCACCGATGGCCTCATGCCTCAGTGTGGTGTCCTCTGGGCTGAAGGAAGGACTTCCACCTGGACGAGGTGGTCTATACCTGGGGAGATTCTAGAAAGCCGGAAGAAGACAGGATAGGAGTAGCCTGAACATCTGCAAGAGAAGATGCATTCGCAGCCCCCGTGTGCAAGACCTCGCCCATGCCGCCGAGTTCTCCCTGTGGAGGGTCCAAGGTCATGGGGGTGGAAGCAGGGCAGACATGCCTCTCCCCTCATCCACAAGGTGTTAATCTTCCCAAAGCCATAGGCCGTTGTCTCCTTCGGAACAATTAAGTCACGGAATGAGAAGAGGCCCCTGGGTAGTTTCAGGCAGGGCAGGGGCTGCTGGCCCCTCCCGGCTCCTGTGCCTTTGGGTCTGTACCTGGTGGAACCCAGGGGCTTCTTGACTCTGCTAAGAAGGCAGAAGGCAGGGGGAGAGCTGAGAAGGGAGGCCCAGGGCGGGGGTGGCAGAAGCATCAGGCAGAATTCTCACAGATCAGAAGAGGAGCATCAGTAATGCTTCCCAAAGCATCCCCCCCCCCCGTCACGTCTCCACCCACCCCGAAGGGGCCACAAGCTTGGGGCCCACTCATCCCGAGTGAAGCGTCACCCGGGGGTGGCAGAGGACCCGGGCTCCCATTCCCCTTAGCCAGCACCTCCCTCTCCTGATCCCGGCCCTCCGCACGCCCAGCCCGGCTGCATGCTCTGGAGTGGCCAGCCCCACATCAGAGCAAAGCCCTGGAGGATGGAGTCAGAACTGTCCAGTCGAGTTACGAGTCAAGGGCATGGATCTAGTGCAGGCCACAAAGGCAGCGAACGAGGAGCCTCCCACGCAGGCAGAGACACACACACGCACACGCCCGCCCACCCCAGACACACCCTCCCCGGGGCTCGGCCCACTGTTTTGATGCCAGCAGACACACCCTTGGAGCCAGGCGGAGGCACCAGCTACCTGCGTAGGACATCCCTGTCACCCCCCCACAAGACGTCACTGGCCTGCTCCTTCCTGTCACTCCCCCTGGAGGTCAGGCCTCCCGAGCTTTCCTGGAGGGCGGACCTGGCCCATGTGGCTGAGAATATGTTGCTGGCACAGGCAAGTGCTCACAGGGGGCCCCCGCAGCTGACTGTGACAGCCTCATGCTCGCTCTAGCCAGGTCGGGCGTCTGGCCTGCTGTTTGGGCTGCGCTGCGCCTGCCCAGGGGCTCAGGGATCACTGTGCTGCTACAGCGTCATTCCTGGGATTGCCTGCCACATCCTGGCCCAGGCAGAGGACACCAGGACCCAGGAGAGTGGAGCCTCATAGCAGAGACACTGGGAGAAGGGATAGTGGCCCAGGTCATTTCAGATGGTCATACTGAGAACTGTGCAAAGACCTGCCATGTGGAGAGACTGCTGAGGGTGGAGGCTGCGCTGGGCCCGTGGAAACGAGGAGGGCTTAGACAGAACCACTGCTCGGTTCTGCGTGTCCCGGAGCACGGGAGAAGATGGCGCAGAACCGCGGCCCTCGAGAACAAAGGTCACATCCAAAGCCACGGTAAGAGGAACTACATGAGCTTCCAGGCCCAGCCTCAGACTCTGCACAGAGCCCATGGTGCGAAGGCACAAACAGGCTTCGGTGCAGAGTCTCAGGGCCTCAAGGACAGTGAGCTTGGGAACCCTGCTGAAAACAGCATTGGAGACAACCAGACCCCTGGCCTTCCGGCCGCGTGGTGCTGCCCAGAGATGCCTCACCCACTGCAACAAGCTTTCTTAGTGCCCAGGAGGGTGCTTCTCCCCCTAAATCCACAGGACATTAACCTCTGAGAGCCACAGGTGTCTGCCAGACATGAGGAGGAAACGAGGGGCCACCCGCCGGGGCGTCTGGGACGCTGGAGAAGCCCTGGGGTCTCCCCAGTGCATCAGCAAGCCCTGTTAGCGCTCCCTCTGAGCACGCAGACTCTGCCCCCTCTCTCCATGTCCGCCTCCAGCCTCGGCCACCGTCTCTCACACCGGTGGCCGCAGCAGCATCCCCTCTGGCCGCCCATTCCTCCCCTTGCCAACTTCCGGTCCAGCCACCTTTTTAAGATAAAAATCAGATCACTTTACCCCCCTGTTTAAAAACCTTCCAGCAGCTTTCTGTCACCCAGAGTAAAGCCCCAAATTTCCCTGGTGCACTTAAGCCCTATGTCCCCGGCCCCCACCTGTACACCACCTGGGGAGGGGAGGCACCGGGGCCTCCTTCCTGCTCTCTGAATGTACTGAGCTCATCCACCTCAGGACCCCTAGACTAGTCATGCTTTCTTGGTGGATATTCTCCCACCCGCCCTTCAGGTGGTGGTCTACTTCCTCCCCTTCGATTTCAGCTGTCACCTGCCCAGTCACCTCCCACCACTCGTCCCACGCCCACTCTGCACTGGTAGTTTTCTTCTTCTCTTCCGGGCTGGGTTATTGCCCACATGCCCAACCAGAGCTCCGTGAGAGCCAGGGCAGCCTCGTCCGCTCCGTCCCCAGTAATGGGCAGACCCCAGGCCCTTGGTAACTGACGACTAAATAGACCCCGATCGTGCAGCGTGACGTGGGAGAATCCGAGGAGTAGACCTACGGGCCAGGCCCGGGCACGGACTCAGTCACACTCCAGTGTTGTGAGGCAGAATGCCTCTGAGACCACGGATCGGTCCCCCTGCCACAGAGAACCCAGTACCTGGAAAGGGCTGGGTGAGCCACTCACAGTCCCTTTGGAGCCCTCGGAGTTCCCAACGTGCGGGAGTCCCTTAGGACTCATGGAGCCCATGCCCTATGCCGGGTGCAAATCCCAGCTGGCACAGCCCCGGGAGTCAGCACGGAGTGGAAACTTTGGAGAGGAAACAATGAATGGGCATGTTTTGCCAAGTGAACAAAGAAAACAAGAGGCCTGCCGCTGAGAACAGCAGGGGTGAATGTGCCCCCTCGAAGGGCGGCCATGGGCACTCAGGTGGCCTGCTTACATTCAGGGCACAAGTCGGGAGCCCACCTGGGGTGGGGCTTGAAGTCACTGCCGTCCCGGGACCTGTGCTTGTTGAGGAAGCGGAGTCGGGAAAGAAGAGCCCTAGAAAGTGGAGGCGTGCAGTTCTGGGGTTCGCCCAGCAGGATGGCAACCAAGAGTCTCCACAGCTCCCCTCCTCCCCCTACCACAGCAGTGGCACAGCCTAAGTGCAGACAGACCAACATATGCTGGACACCAGGACATCAGCCACAGGGTTGCTCCACCGAGGTACCCAAAGGCCGCATTTGCATCTGATTTGCAAATCCCTGGGCTGTAGCTAAGGCTGCTGTTAGTCCCCGAGGTGGCGCGGCGTGAAATCAAGCTGGCCCACAGCCTTGGGAACCTCTGGAACCCAGTGGACACCAGGGCTCCATCTCTGTGAGTGCTTCCTCCTTGCAGTTTCAAAGTCCAGAGGTGCAGAGCCCGGCCACGGAGGGAGGGGCAGGACACGCCTGCCTGCGGTGCCCGTGGGGAGGGTGAGTGCGGGAGGGCGACCCGGGGCTGCTGACCGCTGCCGTCTGGCACCCACCAGAGGAGGCCCCCAGCCTCGCCCTCCCAGCTATTCTCTAGGAGCTCTGCCCCAGCCCCCGCCCCAAGGCTGTGCCCCTCGATTTTACCAACACAGAGCCCCCCTAGGCTGGTTCTCTCAGGATCTGAAGAGAACACCAAACAATGAGCAATATGTGATAAACCACGGATATGTGTCACCCCCCCCCCCACCGTCCCAAACACCAGGTCTGAGCCCTGCAGGTACCTGCAGGTGAGTATCTGACAGTGTCAGCCCCGGGACTTCCCATCCCTGGCAACCATGACCTTCCTCGGGCAAGGGGTGATTTTCAAGCCTGTACAAAAAGACACCTGTGGCTTCGATAAGGCGGGTCCTGCCTGGGCTGGAGGCCCCCCTGATGGTGCCCTGACAAGCCACACCTGAGCTCAGAGCAGGGCAGTAGCCTCTGGCCACGCAGACGGGCTGGACCTACCATTCCCAGAGGTGACACTGAGAAATGGCCAGGTGCTTAGCTCTGGGAGTGGGCTCTGCCTGCTGGAGCGCCGGCCTCACCCAGAATCCCTGCCCGCTGCCCGCACCACTCAGTGTCCCATGGTGGCGGGACTGGCAGGATTCTCAAGGGTCAGTTCTTCCGGTCTCTTCATGTTACGGGTTGGGGACCAAGCTTCGGAGAGGGGACAGCAGTGAAGGGCAGCCAAGCCAGGGCCCGCTTACAGGTGTCCTGGGCTCCGTTCTCAACCCCGAATTCCCTTGCTTTCACCTCGGGTGCCTGAGATGCCACCACCCAGGTCAGAACACACTGGGAAAGGCCTGGGCAACCCCTCCCCAAGTCCCCCAAACTGGCCAGCCACAGCCCCTGCCCATAGTTCCTGGGGACGTGTTGGGAGTCAGAAGAAGCTACCTTTGCGTCCCAAGGCGCCGGGGTCCGAAGTCCATTCCAAAGCACCCCAGCGAACTGCAGGACTCCTTCTGCAGGAGGGGACAGCGGAGGTGGCTGGAAAGGCAGGTGGGCTGGAGACGGTCTTTCCCTTCACTCAGGGAGATCCGTTCACCTACCAAGATAAGAAAGGAAAATGGACTATTAGGCTACGGTTGGGACCCACAAAGCTACTCCAGAGAGAAGGGCAACAGAGGGTACAGTTCTGCCACCTTGCGCAGCCACAGGCCAGCGAGGCAAGGGAGCCTCGCACATCTGCCGGACAGTCGGCAGACGGCATAGCCGTGGTGAGTGCCCCGCCTGACCCCATGGCCAATGCGCCTTTTGCACAGTTAGTAGCTGATTGCTAGTTGTCACACCTAACAACAACAACAAAAAATCAAATAGGTAGAAGTAAGAATAGACTGGTCAGGTGTCACCCCAGGCAACAACAGTGACCACACCCAAAGCTTGGCACCGGGGGTGAAAGGTCAGCCTGGCAGTAGAGCCAGCGGACACTGGAAAGCAGGTCAGACCTGGACCCAGGCAACCGACCCGACCCTTGGGCTCCCCGACCTCCCACTGCCTCCAGACCTTCCCCTGGCCAGTGCCCTGCGGCTCCCATGACCCCCCAGTGGCCTTATGGGAGCTTCTAAAAATGGCATCGACAGGTGTCTCTGCTGCTCCGGGGACGGAGGGAGCACTTGGTATCTTCTCTGTTGCTGTCCCCTCTCTTCTGGGCCATTCTCCCTCACAGGGAAGAAGACGGGGTGCGCGCGCACACCGGAAAGGGGCCTGTGGAGGTGCGTTTGTTGTAGGGATGGGGCCAAAGAAACGTGGCCCGGAGACTTGGTGCCCAGCTCCCAGCAACCTTTGTATCGATGTAAGAAAATATTGTGGTGTTTCCATGGCGATTCCTGTTTTGAATATCCACTCCACTCACTTTTTTAAGGGCTTTTCCTGTTTGTGTTTCAACTTTAAACCTGTAAATATTGTCAGCCTTTTCAGAAAAACGAGCCCATGTGTGCGCAAACACACGGGTGCTACCGACCTCGGCGCTCGGCCGCCTGGATGCGAGAGCCGGGGGTGGGAGCCCAGGGGGCCCTCTGTCCACTCTGACACCTACCCTGCCTACAGGGCTGGCATCAGGCAGTCGGGGGGGGGGCTGAAATCCTGGTCCTGCCCCCTCCTTCTGCCCGGGGATTGCAGCATCCATAGCGCCTGTGTGTTCCTGCTGCGTGTGAGTGGGCTCAGCCCTGACTCCGCAGTGTGGCATGGTGTGGGCAGCTGCCCGGCAGGTTCTCCAACTTGGCCCAGCCCTTGGATGCCCCAGGGCCTCCCCGGAGTACACGAACCCCTCCTCTTCTGCCTCCCAAGGTTGGGCCATAAGTGGAAGGCGGAGTTGGTGCTTTGAAGGCAAGAGCTCCCAGCTCTACCCCACCTCTGCTGCAGGGCAGCGCCGCCAGCTCCCGGGGGGAGCCGAGGGGAGGAGGGCAGCAGTGGTCTGGGGCTCTGATCGGCCGGCTCCCACCCCACCCTGCGGCAGCGCACAGGGTTAACGGCGGGTTTCCTGGTTTCCATGGATTCCCGCCAGGCCCCTAATGTGAGTTTCGTGTGATTTGGGGGAAGTGGATTTCCTTTGTTTTCCAGTTTGGGAATATTTTTTTCTTTAAAAAAGAGGAAAAAACACTTTAATGGGAACTTCAGGGCCACTGGGAGACTCATTCCTCTGGCCTGTGACACTCCCTGGCTTGCTGGTCCAGATTCCCCAAAGTCCTGGGCGCCCCCCCCCCACCAGCCAAACACCTCTGAGCCAAAGGAAGGGGTGTCTCAGCCCACCTACAGCGCCCCTTGCCCAGAACGCTCTTCTGCTGGGGGCAGGGCTCTACCCTAACACCCATCAGAATGACCCCTGCCCCACCCCCCGACAGCCAACACCCCCGGAGAGCACACACATTTCCCCAGAGAAAGGGTCAAGGGAAACCCTACCTCCTACCTCCCTGACCTTAGGCAAGGGGCTCGAGAGACCAGGGTCCGATCACACATGAACGGTGAACATGAGCGACACCAGGGTCCTGTGTCCTGGCTCAGAAGGGGGCTCCAGGGACAGAGAAAAGGGTCTCTCGGGCCCTGGCGAGGCCCCTGTCCAGCCTCCTCCAGCTAAGGGACAGGCATGCCCAGGGCAGCAGGAGCAACTGAACAAAGGGTGTGGCCTGGCCGCCTCCTCCTCCTCCTCCTCCTCCTCCTCCTCCTCAGTCTTCCCCATTCCTGCCATCCTCCAGCCCTGCCAGGGTGCGGCCTCTCTCAGGGACTGTCCCCAACCAAGTGGCCTGACCCACTTACCAAACCAGGGCACAGGCCCCGGGGCCCGTCACGGACAGAGCCCTCCCACGGCACGGGCCCCGGGGCCGTGGCAGCAGCGGGTGCCCGGTCAGGAGACACGGAGCCCAGAGGACAGAGCTCTGGGGGGAGGCGCCACATGCAGGGGCAGAGATGGCACTGGGCTGAGAGTCTAAAGCCAAGGCTCCGAGTCCCAGCTGTGCCACTGACGTCGCTGTGGGCTCTTGGACAAGCCATCCCACCCACCCCAGGGCCCAGTTTCCTGACTGACTGCTCAGGGGAGACTGTGCCTTCTACCCTGCTACCTCGAAGCTGGGGGCGGGGGAGTGGGTGCGGATCAACGAGAGAGGTCGCAGGTGTGAACAGCGCTCCGGAAATGTCCTGCCCTCTCTTCCAAGTCTCTACACGGTGCCCCTGCAGAGTCCACCCGAAGCCCACACGCCCCTCAACGCTGCTTCTCCTGCCTCCTTCCTGGTGGCACTTAAACCCACACTCAGCTACAGTCCTTTGTTCACGAGTCCGTCTCCACCACTGGGTTTTTAAGGTCCTCACAGGCAAAGACAGATGCCCACTGTCCGAGTGTCCCCATGGTGGGCAGCAGGAGCATCCGTGGAACTGAACTCCTGAGCTCACGCCAGAATCGGAGGGGCCTGCTCAGCGCCGCCCCTCTCCGACGACCAAGTACGTCATCAAGGCTTGATTTTCGCGCTCCTTCCTCTTCGGTGGCCTAAGTCCGGGCCTGCACCTTGGTCCCTGCCCCTCCTTCATTAGCATCAGGATTAACAACTTTCGGGGTCAAGGGGACTGCTTGGTTACTTGATCCTCCTCCATGTGACTCAGGTAAGAACTGACTGGGCACCTACTATGTGCCAGGGAGCACCTCAGGAGTGGAGGGTCCACTCGGAGGTGTGGTTTCTGCCCTCGGCCGACAGGCCTGTGTGAGAACTGTGCACATGAACTCACTGGACCCCTCGGACTTGTCAAGTGCCACGCTGAGTGGTCGCACCGAAGCAACACGCAGCAAGGATCATGGTCCCTGTGGACAGATTAGGAAGGGCAGGCACAGAGATTCAAAGCCACTTGCCAAAGGTCACCGCTCCCTAGTGTTGCAGCCAGGCGTGGACTCTGGGCGGGCGGGCTCCGAGGCCCAACTCCCTTAAAAGCTCCTCTTCAACCCCTCCTGGACCTCAGCCCCTCCTGGACCTCGGCACCCACCACACCTAAGGCTATTTCCCCTCCCGAATCTCAGTTCTGCCCCCCAGACGAGCCCCCACAAACCCCAGAGCCACCAGAAAGCCCCTGGATCACAACCAGAGGGAGGGCAAAGGCTGCGCTTCGGTACTTCCTCCTGGCTGCGCTCCAGGCGCAGGAAGGCGGGTCCTGCGGCGACGCACCTGGCGAGGAGCGCCCCCAATCCTGCCTGGCAAACGGGGTCCCAGCTGTGGGGACGGCCTTCTGGATGGGGAAAGGGCAGAGCCGCCCATTGCTACCTGTCGTCTGACATGATGGGGACAAGAAGGCCATCTCGGGAGAGGGCCACCTGAGGGAGGAGGTTCCGTGGGGCGGGTCTGACAACTTCCACTTCTCCTCTCCAGACCTGGGGCAGGCTAAGGGGTTTTTTCCTGCGGTGGGGGTGGCGGGGATAGAGATGCTCCCGCCTCCCCCCTCCCCTAGCAGGACCTCCTGCTGCCAGGAGCATCCGCCTGGGAGACAGGAGATGGAGAATGGGGCCGCGGGAACCTGTGAGAATGTGTGTTGAGGGAGTGCCTGTCACCTCCTCAAAGGAGAGAAGACACTAGGAGGTGGTGGGAAGAGACCTACACGGGGAGGACAAAGGGGTGGGAGAGCCGGTGGGGGGCAGGGGGGGGGATGAGGGGGGCGGGGAGAGGACGGAGCCCTAATGAGCAGATTTCACAAACCGCCCGGAGTGAAAACAGAACACAGACGTGAGCATTGCCCAACTCCAGGGCTGTATGGAAAAGGGGAGAAAAAAAAAACCCAATAAAAAAATCCACATCTTAATACAAAAATCCTCCATGATGTGTTGTGGCACGAAAGTGTTTTTCACTGCATTTTTCATCTGTGATCTCACACAGCCTACGACGGGTACGCCCAGCGCAGCCAGGGTTGGATGGTAGGTACACACACACAGAGCAAACACACACAATTAACCAAAACAAGGGCAGCAGATATGCAGATGGGCCCGCGCTGGCATCTCCTGGCTTCAGGCCGCCTCCGGAGAGGGCCCGGCTGGCTCGGTGAATGGGCCCCTTTAGATTTTTGATGGGGAAATAAATAGGGCAAGAACACGGCTCAAATGGAAGTTCTGAATTCTCAGAACCCTGCAAGTGCAACTGCGGGCCGGCTGGTTAGGTGGCCTTTCTGTACAGAAGGTGCTGTCCTGCTGCCAGCCGGGGACAGAGAGGGGACCCACAGCCCAGAGCCCCTCCTGCGGGTCACTCACCCCGCAGTTACTATCTGCCTCCCTTTTGTTCCACCCCTCCCCCTTTTTAATTGTTGGATGAGTTTACAGAGCTGTGAGCCAAAAACAATCAACTCGAGGGAACAGAGTTATACAAAAAAGGGCGTGTCGTCAGAGGGAGCCGGATATCCATGGAAACCACCACCTTTTCGCGGCAGCCTAGGTGAAGCCTGGGTGAGGGGGATGGCGTGGGGGTGGGAGGTCTGCTCCACCCACAACAGGGGCCCAGAAAACGCTGGGGGTCACTGAACCCCAGGTAGCCACAGACAGCCCTGGGGGTCAGAAGTGGGGTCAGCCAAAGACTCACGGAGGGTGGGGCTGTCAGCACGCACAGGACCACCCACACAGGTGCGCACTCCCAAACGCCGCCCCACCAGGACCCCGGGGACAGCAGAGCCTAGGGGGTCCCGGCACAAGCTTTGTCGCCAGACCGCCAGCTCTGAATCCTGGCTCTGCCATTCACACGCCAGGTGACCCTCGGCAAATGACTTTCACCTCTCCGTGCCTCAGTTTCCTCATCTGCAAAATGGAGATGCTAATCAATCCTGAAGGCTAAATGAAGAGAAGGGGGAAGGGTTCCCAGAGTCTGCCAGACCACGGGGGGAACAATGTTTATCCAGTACTGAGGATTTTATTACATTAATACATATAATCATCATAAGGATCCAGTGAGGTTGGTTATCATCTCAGCTGGACAGTTGAGACTCAGGGAGGGATACGACCCACCCAAGGTCACACCCTCAGAAGTGATTTGAGCCCTGGCCTATGTGAGTATTGGGCACTTATACTGCTTAGCAAGGAGAGGGAGTGAGTGGGGTGGGGTGGGGAGAAAGCAAGGGACAAGTGGGTTTTGGGGAGGTTCTCTTTCCCGACTTTGATGCCCAGCAGTGGGATCCCAGCACATTTTCCCCGAGCTTACAAAAGAAAATGGAAATCCCCGCACCGGTGACAAAGGGTGGCAGCAACCAGAACCGGGAAAAGCTGAGGCAGCCAACAGCCCCAGGTGGCCCCATTCCTCAGGAGCTCCTGTTCCAGTCCTGACCCCAGGACACCAACGACGCCCTCTGACCCTTCCCCCTGCCCAGGGAGCATCTCCGGGATCGCGAGGTCCCTGGAGAGGAGATGGCTGGGCTGGGGGCCCACCTCCAGGCCCGGAGGTCTGACGCCTGGAAAGGTCCTACTTCTGGCTCAGAACCCTGCTCAGAGATAGCCCTACTGTGTGCCTCCCCAGAGCCTAGGCAGTTCTGTGGAGGGGATGGGGCAAGGGCAGCAAAGGGGACTATGGCCTCTGCTACCGCAAGGCCAGGCCCGGAGGGGCCCAGGGCGGCCCACGAGGCTGGGAGCTGGGGCCAGAGGCTGCCTGCCCTGGCGGTCTGGTCCTCACCCTGCTAGGAGATGGGGGCCAAGCGGGCCTGGTGGCTCAGCCCTTTCTGCCATCGACCACCCCAACTCATTCAGATATTTCCTCTCTCACTTGCTTTTTAAAAAAAATTTAATGTTCTCTATAATTCATCCATCCCAGAAGATAATCGATAGAGCCCGTAATGAAAATCTGAGCCATATTTTATGACCCGCTGTAAGCAGAAAGGGCCACATCAGCAGGGCCAGCTTCGGCTCTCCCGATCTGTCTTGCCCACTGCCCCGGGGACTGCTCTCCTGGCTGGTCCTGCCCACAGCCCCCCTCCCAGAGCTCTGCCCTTCGCTGTGCAAGGAGGGTGTGGACTGCCCAGATGGGGTGGAGGCTTGGGCCACCATGCGGTCGTCGCCCCAGCACCCGAACGCTCCGCTCCACCAACTCCAGTCACAAGATGGTCACCTGCCGTTGCAAAGTCTTCCTGGAGCTGCCCCCCGACTTGGGACCCCAGCACCTCCACCCTGGAGTCTCAGAACTGTCTTCGGTCAGGGGTCTTCTGGAAGCCTGGAGACCCTCCTTGGGAGCTGGAGGCCTGCACAGGCCTTGGGAGTCCGGCCAGCACCCCACCACGGCATTCACCCCCCCCAACAAAGGCCGCCTGGGGGCGCTCAGTGGAGGGTGGGTCACTGTATCTCCTTTTTGCTACCTTAAGCTTGTCCACCTTCTCCCTAGTCTCCTCCCTGTGAGGGGAAGCGTGTGGATGAGCCAGCCCCAGGGGCTGGCTGAGGGGACAGCCCCGTCGTGCACTGTCAGGGCCAAGTAGCGGGAAGCAGAGCCCCACCCCTGCCCCAGCACCGCCGCTCAAAGCCAATCAGCTCCTCTTAGAATCCCTTGCCGCCTGGCACCAAGCAGGGTTACCTCGGTGCCAGGTAACCCCGGTGTCCAATCAGAGCCCACAGGACGCTCCAACCGTCCAGCCACACCAATGAGAAGAAGTGTGGTCCGGCCACAGCACGGACTGCTACGCAGCCACAGACAGACATTTACGGAAAGCAGGAAACCGATGGGAAAAAACCCAGACGATTCCACGGTTTGGAATGCTACCCCACAGACCTCTCAGTGTTGTCCAGTGTGGCCGCCACCGGCCACATGTGGCCACTGAGCACTTGAAATGTGGCGGGTATGACTGTGGAAGCGAATTTTTAATTTTACTTAATTTTAGTTACTTTAAGTTTAAATAGCCACATGTGACTTAAGCCTTACTATATTGGACAGCTCAGGGTGAGAGAGGATTTCAGTGATATAAAACAAATCTCTTAATAAACGTCTTCCAGCCTGTTGTCTCCAGGCAGTGGAGTGGTCAGTATTAACTAGAATCACACTCAGCCAAAGTGCAGGGGCACCGTGTGCCAGGCTCAGCGTGTGATCGGGATTTTCTACGGGTCATCGCACTGCATCCCCACCCGCCCCCCCCAAGATCGCTGGCCCCACTTTACAGATGAGGAGACTGAGATAAAGCAATAGTAAGTAATTTCCCCGAAGTCACACCGCTGGGTGGGCAAAGTTGGGGCGCGCACCCAGGGCTCTCTCTTCCCCTAACATCTACTTTTAACAACTACACTACATACTTTAAAATTATTTCCTTCACACTTCTTCGTATTTTCCAATGAACCATAAGCCTAAGTTACAATCAGAGAGAAATTTTTTTTTTTTAAGAATCTAAAAGGAGGCAAATCTTTTTCCCCCCCAGGAGAAGAGTATATGGGGAGTTTAATGGGGCTCCTGGCCACCTGGGCCTCCAGCCTTTGGAGGGGAAAGTGGTGTGGTCACAGATCCCCCTGCTCACCTGCCCAGCACACAGAAGGCCCGGGCCCACAGACGATGCTGGGCCTACGATGCCCCAGCAGCCAGGCTGCCAGTGGGATCCAGCTGCCTCCCAGCCCCACCCCGGAGTCAGTTCCTGACAGGTTTCTCAGCGGTTTTGCAATCATCCAGGCCTGTACCTTTAAAAAGGCAGCAGGCCACGGGGCTGCTGGCAAAGCCAGCACACACCATTCCCACCGTGGACTCCCCTTTCCCGACTCCCCTTTCCCACCAGCTTCTCGTAGGGCCAGCCAGGGGCTCTGGGCCAGCTGCTCCAGCCTGGGACTCGCTGCCTGCCTACTGTGGGCACGGAGAGGCCGGTTTTCCCCAGGAGAGCGGTCGCTACCCCTTGCTCACTGCCCTTCTCCCTTGGGGCTGCATCGAGGTTCAGAGCAAGGAAGCAGGGAGAACCCTTTTCAAAGGTCCGTGAGGAGAGCAGACGACCTGGCAAATACAGAGCTCAGCTAGCAGCGGAATCAGGGAAGATTCGAGTAGTTTCTGCTTTTTACCCACAGGGCCAGCTGGGATGTAGGGACAGGGGGCGGCGCCCCTGCTTGGGCTGGTTTCCATTTCGGCTTTTTTCCCCTTGGGGTGCACAGACTATTCTGGTCTCGGGGTCGGCAGGACACACAAACGTCCTTACTTAGATTTTTGATGGTGGTGGTGGTGATGATGGGTTTCGGTCCCCTGCTGTCTGTAGTTCTCTGCCATTTCCAATCTACCTTAAGTTCCCCTTGGATTTATATTATTTATTTTTGGAGTTGGTTTCAGGTGCTTCTGGTTTATCAAACAATCAGCCTTGTGAGGTACGCTGGGTGTTTCCAGAAATTACATCACAAAAAATCATGCAATTAAAGTGTAAGGGAAAAAAAAACATAGCTGTTGCTTAATTTTGTATTTTAATTAGCGACTTATTGTCAATGTAGACTTTTAAAATGGAGGCGCCTAGGCAAAGCCAGTAAACAAGTTTTCCTAATGAATTAATGCCACCTCTTCCCTCTTCCTCCTCCTCACCGGCCCAACTGCTGTCTTCCAGATTTTCAATGCCCTCTTTTCCCCTCTCACCTTGTAGCCCTTGCCCAACACACAATGGCAACAGACGCCCCAAGTAAAACCGGGAACCCTGGCCCCCAGGACTCCTGCAGGAGCACAGGCGTGTGTCACTACAGGAGCCTTGATGGGGTGGGTCGGCGGAGGGCTCAGCGTGAAGCCAGCGGCTGCACTTTTTGCCCTATGCCCATGTCTGCTCCTCTAGGTCCCGGAGAGGCCTCTGCCGCTGTGGTTGCCCTGAGCTCAGGAAGGGAGAGAGGAAAGCCCAGGGCAGCGCTGACTGCCAAGGCAACGGTGACAGGGTGGAGACATGGGACACCCAGAGCCGGAGCAGGAGGATCGAGGTTTGGAGACCTGGAGAGAGGCGGAAGCTCTGGCGACGCGAGGCCCTAGAGACCTCTGGTTGCCTGGGGGAAGGAGGAGAAGAGGCTGGAGAAGGAAAGCAGAGGGAGCCTGTAGCCAGGCGAAGAGAGGCTGAGATCAGAGGGGTCGGTCCAGATCACACAGCAGCTCCAAGAAAGGACTCGACCATCGGTCCCAGGCACCCCAAAGGGGTGGGTCCAGGGTGCCGAGGCCGACCAAGCTGCCACCATGGGTGGAGTCCTGTTCTTCCCTGGTGGAAAGTTCCCAGCTCGGGGGGCGGAGGGCAGGGAAGGAAGCTAATTTGCCTCCTTTAGCCTAGCTTCTGGGAGAGAAGGCTGAGGGTGGGGCTGAGTTCCCTGCTCTGTGTCCTGCCGTCCAGGACGGGCAGGCAAGGCCCGACGTCCTTCCAAAGAGAAATCCCCGGGAGCTGCCTCTGCCCCACGTCAAGAGTGGACACCACTGGGAACCTCCATGTCCCCGTTCGCTGGGGAGCACCCGAATCCCTCCTGTCACCCCAGAGACTAGGCCATCTTAAAGAGGACAGCTGTCCACCCAGGGCACTGGACGGGGACATGCCTCCCGAGTGCTGTCATCTCTAAAACCAATGCCGAACACTGCAGGTGAACAGGCTTGCTTTATGGGCTCCCCTGGGCCAAGGCCAGGGGATCTGGCACCTCGAGCAAAACCCGGCAGCGGCCATTTTTATTCTGAGTGGGAAGGACCATAACGGTGGGCTCGGGGGAGGGGGGCTCTCGTTCCCTTGCTCACTCCCACCGCAGGCCATCTTCAAGCTGGGCCCCCTTGGCCTCTGACACCGACGGCAACCTCGGGCCCCCTCCCCTACATTACAGCAGGCAGCTTCGTGACCTCACTGGCAGCAGGGGGTGGGGGCACTCAAGAAGGCTCTGGAACACTTGGTGGCAGACTCCTGGCCCCCCACTCACTAAGATTCCCCAGGAAAGGAAGGAGGAGAGGAAGGAAGACCTGGGGAGGAAGGGGCCGGACCTCCACATCATCATGCGCCGGTGGGAGCCCAGCCCCGGCCCCACGACAGATCCTGCTGGGTTTCAGCTTCAATCGGAAAGGAAAGCTCCCATCAAGCATGGGCTGGGCAGGGATGTGGGCACTGAGATTAGGAATTTGGAAGACCATCTGAGGAAGCTGGCCCTGGGAAGACAGCAACAGGATTTAATGCCTGATCCTGCTGTCTGGTAAACACCCTGAGCCATCCCTGCGCTCCGTTAGGCAGCCTCGGATCCTCAGGTGTGCCGGCGACGGGCAGGTAGAGACAGACGTGGAGACAGACGTGGGCAGAGACAGGAAGGGAGGGAGTGTGGGCCTGGGGGGAGGGGTGGGGGAGGAGCCGGCCTGGGAGGATAGGGCGGGTGGCAGCCGAGCCAGACAGTCAATGAAACAGCTGACAGGTGCAGGGAAGGGGGGCAGGGGGAAGGGACAGGTAAGCTGAGCAGGGGGCTCTGGATATTTGGGGATGCCCCGTCGCACCCCACGGGGCCACGTAGGATGGGATGAAGAGTCAGAGGCTTATGGGCCAAAGCCCTAGGAGTTCTGGACGCGTTTTCTCCTAATTAAAAGGGGAAATGTGGAAGCACTATAGACTAGGCCATGTGCCTCCCTACCACCAAAAAAAAAATCAAACAGGACAAAGCAGCAGTGTGGTGGCCAGCTTCCAGGGCTTCCTGCGGCCAATTATGAGAGCTATCTGCTGTTGTCCTTTAGGGTCACCCTCTCCCCAAGCCATATATACCGAGACCCCACGCCAGAAAGTCAAATCCATCACTGGGATAGTATCCTTCTACCCCAGGTTGGAGTCGACACGTGACAAGCAGCATGGAGAAGCAGCAGGCAGGGCGGGGAGCGGCTTCTCAGAGGGGCCGCAACTCCCCAGAGGTGACTTGGGGGGTGTTAAGAGCAGAGAGGTAGAAAGAGGGGCGCCCAGGGCCCTGGTTGTTTGGGGGCAGACCCCTCAGCTGTGATCCCAGCACAGAGGTCGAGCCCCAGAGGCAGGCCCGATGCCCCTCCACCATTAGGCCCGAGCGGGCCACACTGCTAATCCTCTTTTCCCACTTCCGTGCATCTGCTCCCTGATCTAATTACAGTTTTGGGCTGACACACTCAGGGAGTGTAGCCCCCAGGTCTGGGGCACTCTCTAAATCCGTGGGTGCCCAGAGTACACATCCAAACTCTCAGAGAGTTGCGGACCCTCTCAGGCGAGACCTACCGCTTTTAGATGGGCTCATCTCGGGATTCCTTCAGCAGTCCTCGCAAAGCTGCCCTCTGGACTTGACCACGTCCACCAGCTCAAGTCCTCCCCTCTGCCCGCTCAGCTAGGGGCCCAGAGCCACCAGGGTCTCCTGGGTTCCCAGCAGTTGGAAGGAGGTTCCTGTCCCGTGACAGGCCTGGGCTTGGAGTCCCTTGCCTTCTGCACATTCCCTAGGAAGTCTCACCTGCAGCCCCTGGATCCAAAAGGAAGCCCGGAGCCCAGATGGAGAAACTTCCGGCTCCAACAATAACCACACGGGGCACTGGCCCTACAGCTGGGGGCTGGCCTGACCCTCGTTTGTTCCTCACCACCCAAGTCTGCTCCCACCGTGACCCTGCAGCCACTCGAGGAGCCACCGGGGGAGGCAGGGAGCCTGTGCCCACCCTCCTCTGCCTCGGTGCCATGTTCCCTCCCACCTCTGAGCAGAGCGCTAATACCCAGGGCTTCTCTACCTGCCGCAGTCACCCGAATCCTGAGTGTCTGCTGCCACCATTTCCACGCCGGTGTCTCTCGCAGAATCTCTCCTCCAGTTCCTCACCTCTGGCCTTGCCAGTATCAGCACTTTGAATCTTTACATTACACACACACACACCCCTTCTGAACCAGGGAGAGACAACGCACTGAGAAAAACCCCAAAAGACCCGGGGTTGGGGCTGGAAACCGGTGTCACCGGCTCACCATTTCCCCCGCACCAGGCAGGCGGCCAGAGAACCCAGGGCAGTACATGCTACCGGTCTCGCCAGACATTGGAACACTTGTTCGGGTCCCTACCTTTGGAAGCTGGGCCCCCAGTACATCGCTTCGGGCCATTGCTGCTGCTAATTTTTCAGAGATAAACAAACCGGTTTGGATAAAACAAGAACCAACCTGAAATCTTCTCCCAAAACTCAAAATGAAACTCTCTAGTCACCCCTTTCGGTCCCTCCTCCGCCTTCCTGTGCCATCAGCCAGGGCCCTAAATTCCGACAACCGGGTTTACAAAACTCAGTCCTCTAGCCTTTTTGCTCACGGACACTACCAAACCTGGGACCATTCGGGCCACTTGGAGAGGTGATGGGTGAGGAGGCGGCTCACTGGAAACATCCCACTCCGAGTTTCTCAAGTACACCCTGGGCAGAGGGCAAAACGGAGAAGGCGAATGTGGACAGGCCTGCGGACCTCCACCGGGCTGGTCCGGCCTGGGTCTCTTTCCCTGGCTCACTGCGGGCCCAGGGCCTTTCCCCCAGTCTCCCATCACCACCCTCAAACTACTACAGCTCCTTTACAAGGGGATGAGTGAATAGTACATCTGGTGGACCCCTTCTTTCTAGGAGCAGAGGAGAAAGGTTGCTCAGCTCCCCTTAGGGGTTCAGCAGGTTTATCGAAGCTCAGTGTCAAGGCAGGGAGGAGACCAAAGGGCAGAGAGGAAAGGCACAGCCCTGAGGTCCGGGGCCACATGTTTCCCTGCAGGCTCGGTGCGTGATGTGCAACCAGAGTCACTCGTGTCTGACTCGTCCTCGCCTGTCACCCCATCCCGCCCGATCAGGCCCCCTGTGTCCCCACCCCAAGCTCTCCATGAAGCCTTCTCTGCCTTCTGCCCTGAGCTAGTCTGGAACCTCTGCCAGGGCTCCCGCCTCTCAAGCCCCCATCAGTGGGGTCTGCTCGGTCCCTGTAGCTAATTTACACCCGTCAGGGTTTAAAATAGCAGAGGCATAAATGAAAAGTCCAATTTCTTCAAATTTGCATTGTAAAACCATCCTTCAACTTCCTTGAAATAAATTTTACTATTTTATTAGTGCAAACAAAATGGTAATAAAACACTAATACAGCGCCTTGTATCCAGGGGAAGAGCTAAAATTAACATAGAGCGAGCAGTGTTTGCTATTACATTCAATTACCTTTTTACTTGAGATTTACATTCTCATCCCCTTAATCTCCATAGTAGTGGCTTCATTCCTGCCAGGCTCTGCCCTTCCGGAGCCCCCGCAGCTGGAAGCCAGACCTCCTGCCCAGACGGCACGCACCCCGGGCATGGCGCCTACCCCTCTCTCTGCAGCTGCCTCTTGTCATAGGTGCCCCTGCTCTCCCCTGCTCGTCACTTCCCCACATCTCAGCCTCTCCGTGCTCGGCAAGTTCAAGCCAAAGGGCTCTGACGTGAGGCTCATTCAGACATGCAGTTACCAACAGGCAGGTGCAGGGGGCACAGGCCGGGGGCCTTGCTGGGCCGGCCTGGAAAGGCTCTCCCTGGCAGGGAGCTCCTGGCGCCCTGAGAAACTGGCATCTCTGGTTTGACAGGTTGTGGGAGAGGGTTTGTTGTGTGGCACAGCAGGGGACTCTGGATTACGGCAGGAAGCTCAGCCACCCTGAAGTGGGGAGGGGTAAGGAACCACCGGGGGCAGCCCCTTGTTCAATCCGCAGACAGCGAAGCTGAGGGCTCGGGAAGGAGCTGTTGGTGGGTGACAGAGGTGGGTGCTCGTTCCTCAACAGGGAGTGTCCCTAAACCCCGAGGATCAGCCACCCCCAGCCACAGCCACGAAATACCTGATCCTCCAGGAGAGTCCCTTTGTCTCCTGGAAGCAGAGGGAAGAATTCCCTGTCCGGGACAGGTCATCCCCACCCTGAGCCATCAGTGGGAGATGACCCAGTTTGCAAGTGGCCCACAGATTCCATCCCAGTTCCCAATCTGTCACTGAGTAGCTGTGTGACCTTGGACAGGTGACCTCCCCTCGCTGGGCCTGTTGCTTTGTCTGTGAAACAAGCACGATAACCCCTGTGCTGCCTTCTTGGGAAGGAAGGGTCACGGGACTGAAGGATCAAGAAGGCACCTTAAGGCCCACAGAGCTCTGCAGCTCGACAGTGGGTCCGTCACCGAGACGGCCTCTGCACGGGGACAGGGTGGCACCAGCAACAGGGATCCTCATCCGGCCTTGGACGTGGGCGTCTGAATCACAGGCCAGGCCACTTGGGGCCTCTGGGGCTCTCCTGGCCTCTAACTCACAAGCTCCCACTGCCAAGATCCTGGGTTAATTAGTCCTGCCCAATCTTTTGAACTAATTTTGAAGAAAGAGTCAGGGACCTGCCAGAGCCCAGGCTGCCTCATGGGTTCACTGGGAGAGCTGCTTTGGGGCAGGGGGACAAGACGGGACAGGAAAAAACAGATGTCCAGCCCCCCCACACACATCCCATCCCCAACTCTCCTCTCCCAGGGTCTTTCTTCCTGAATCTTATTCTGAAGCAGTCGTCCAGTGGACACCAGAAGGAATGTTCTAGTCCAAACCGGCACAAGACCAAGTTATCCTCACACCTGATCACAAGGAATTGCGACTCCCACAAGAACGGAGTCACTTGTGGGACGCCGGGAGGCAGGGATCTTCTCTAAACCCGACTGGAAGTCAGGGCAAAAGCTGTAGGCAGTTGCGCATCATTGGCCAGAACCGCCTCTCAAAACATCCACGTTCACCGGAGCCCAACCTGGCTGTCCTTGCTCCAGCCCTTCCACCTTGGGCCCTTCCACGCCACCTTATCACATTCTGGCCCGGAGGCGAACGTCATGAAATAGCTTCCGTATTCCACGAGCAAAAGGCAAAACCCACTGCGAGAAGCAACCCCACATGCAAACGCGAGGTGTTTTATTTGGTTCAGGCTGGTCCTCTGCATTTTTCCCCCTCATTTTCCCCTCCCCGCTAGAGAAACAAAAGAAAGTTTGTTGTTGAGACTCAAACGTTTCTTGGGCCTTGTCCGAGTTCTACCTTGTTTTTCTTTTCCTTTCTGTCTGCCCCTCACCCCCACCCCACCTTCCCCGCCTCTCCACCTTGAATAAATAAAGCACCCGAAGCTGGCACAGACTGGTAAGGAAAGTACAAACTATCTCTTAATTTTATAATTTTTTTTTACCACGCTGGCCTAGGGTTTTGGGCAAAGGACAAAAGCTATTGTTGAACAGCACAACACGGAGGTCTGAGTCACCGATACGCCTCGGCTTCTGGAGACCTCATAGGTCTCTGCGGCTGGCACAGCCGGTGAGCTCAGCGCCCTGCGGGGGCCGTGGGCGAAGGCGTCCTCTCGCCGGGTGCTGCCCCGTCACCTCCCCCTCCTCAGGGCTCCCTACTGGGCCGACACATGGGCACTGCTGGTTTTTAATCACAGGGGAGAATTCAAAGAAAACGTTGCAAAATAAAAAACAAATCGCCACAGTGCCATCACTCGAACGCTGTAATTTTCGTTTCGGAGGGTTGCCTTTTAAGCTGTGTCCCCACGGTTGTGATTTCCAGATAGTTTCTAGCATGGTGTTCACAACACTTGGCCTTCAGGGTGTTTTTTTTTTCCACTCCCATAATAAACACTTTTCTACGTTTCGAAACCATCTTCAGGATTATTACTCGTGGAGGTCACCCAGTATTTCTTGTGCTGGGCTGTTTTGGGGCTGATGCTATGAAGTAAGAGTGGGAGAAGGGGGATGGGGGAGACCCTGCCCGGGGCTGAATCATTATGCACATGACTCTGGCCAAGGTGGGGACTTTGCCTGAGTGATTTGGATCACCTTGGCCTTGGAGTGTGTCCCTGGAGGACAGGCGGAGGTGCCACCACAGCCCTGCCCATCTCGCAGTGGGCCCTGAACGCCCCTGCCCTGGTGCCCAAAGACCACGTTGGCTCGACCCTCGGGCCGACCTTCACCCCCGCCAGCCACACCTCCTCTTTCTACGGCGCCCTGGCAGCCACAGGCCCAGGACGACACACTGCTCTCCTTTTTTATATCTGAATATCTCAAAGCACTTAGCAGAGACTTTCATTTTCTCATTACCCCAAGGAGAGGAGGCCATTTGGGAAAATGGTACAAATATTCCCATTTGTCAAAAGCCAGAAGGAAGTGAGTTAAAAGGAAAATTCTACCACTTAACGGCGCAAAACCAACCCGGGAGAGGCTGCAAGGGTCTTTTCGGCCTCCCCACTCGCCCAGTTTGCTCTTTCCTACGCAACTTCAGGAACCTCATTACGGAAAAGATGGCTCGGGCCCAAGACCAGGTTCCCACTTTGCTGTGAATCAATCGCTCCCCGGGGGCCGCGACTCAGGAGACCCTCCCACCTCGCCCTGGGCCTCCACCAAAACCATATTCTCCTATGATCATAATGGTGTAAAACGCATAGATATGAAGACACGCCCAGTCACCAAAGGAAACAGGCACCAGGGGGAAATAAATATACTAAATGCTCAACCGGGTGGTTTAATTATTGGTGGGTTTTTCCCCTTATCTCTATTTTCAAACACGGCTCTGTTTTCCCAGTGCGTGGAAAGAAGCACGCGTTGCAGGGTCAGATCCACCTGCCTCCAAACCCCGGCGCTGCTACCGCGGGAACTCGGGTGAATTACTGAACCTCTCTGAGCACGCGTTCCCGGCAGCAACAGCGGGAACTGGACCTCCACCTGCCTCGTGCCCTCCAATCCCACAGAAAGTCAGGGCGCAGCCCCCGATCCGTAGCTGGTGCTCGGTAAATGTCTGTTTCCTTTCTCTTTCACTGGAAGGAGAATGTGAAGCCAACTGGGCTGGCTTGCTTGCTGCCCCTCGGGGACAAAAGTAAGACGTATCACCTGTGCCCTCTTTGGTTTCATGCACATCCGTTTACCCCATCTCCTCCTGCCCCACCCCCAGGCGCACCCCCCACCTCATCCCCCCCCAGGCCTCAGGATGCTGGTCCTGGCTCTCCTGTGACTCACCTGGAGGGTGACAAGGGGGGCTCTGGGATGAGAAACAGGCCCCTCTGTGACGTTTTCCGCCAGGACAGGCCCGGACGAGCCCCTCCAGGCAGCAAACAGGCCTTGTGCGAAGACTCGGAGGGCACACGGGGCGATCCCCAGGTTGGCACCTTCCTGGCAGCTGCCCTCAGGAACAGGTGCCAGGCTGCAAAGGCCACCTGCTCCCGGGGGAGGGCTAAGGGCCACTCCCGACTGCGGAGGAAAAGCCAAGGAAAACCAAGATGGCGCCAGCATCTGGGCGCCGACTCCGCCCTGGGCCGGGCGGGCCGGGCCAGCCCCGGGGCTGCCACCTCAGGGACCCAAGCCCAGCCCTGGGCAACCAAGCCTTCTCCCTGCTCCCTCCAGGGCTTTGCGCTGGACCAACATGTTTGCTTTGCTGGGTCAGCAGTTCTGCTTACGGAATTCTGGTGGACACAGCCGCTGGGCAGGGGCTCCAGACCAGCCTCCCTGCAGCCTGAACACAGGGACAGGCCAGAGCCGCCCCCGCTCCAGCCTTCCCCATGGCAGATGGGGGGGGAGGAGCAGTGACAGCAATGATAGGTACCCCCTGCTACCGTGGGCCAGGTCCCTTAGCGACATCATTTCCCTTCATCTTCACAGAAGGTGAAAGATGCTATTGTCATTCCCCTTTCACCGATGAGGAAACTGAGGCTCTGGAGGGGTCAGGGTGCCCAAGGTCACGGCACTAACAAATGTGGAAGCAAGGATTTGGCCCCGCACACTGAACCACTTCACCGAGGTGGCCTCCACATGGGGCCACTCGCCCAGCTTCGCTCCGGAAGCCACCACCTTCCACTAGGCCTTTTCCAGAGGGGGCTCCTGACAGACACCCAGCCATGGGGGACACAGGAACCCCAAAAGGGAAGCTGTATGTAATTCAGCCAAAGGGAGTGCTTCTCCTCTCCTCTTACTGCCTCCTCCCACCCCGATGCCACCAGAGAGAGGACAGACTCAACACCTCCACAGAGAGAGCGGATGGTCAGGCTGCAGAGATGCCAGTTTACGGGTGTGGGGTGGCCAAGGAGCATCTCCCAGGTGCCAGGGCCCCCCTCCCTGGCTCTCCTGGGAACATTTCAGTGGAGAAGTCTGGGGCCATGGGGCCACTGGCAAGGGCCAGGAACACGTAGATAGCTAGTGACAGATTTACTGGTTTGGACAGGGAGAGAGGAGAACTACGGAGCAGGGCAAGGCCTTTGCCTGCAAAACCCCTCGGGACTGCAAGTCTTTGCAAACCAGGGATGATGCCAGCTCGAAACGGTGCGCCCTTTCTTTTAATATTAAACTAGGTCTCTGGTGGGAAGCTGGTCATCGGGGTGGGGGGGGATGCCCGGCACGGTCCCCACGGCATGGGCCACCAGCTCCCCGTTTGCTAGCAGCAGGTCCCAGAAAGCCGGTGCAGCCCCGCAGGGTGGGGGCTGGGTGGGCCACGGGGGCAGACAGTCTGCAATCTCGCTGAGCACAGCACATCGCTTCATTCAGGAACCCAGAGCAAAACGCACAGCTGGGTCTAGAGTTGATTCAGCCCTTAACTCGTTCGGGATCGCTGGCGGAGCCACGGAGGCGGCAGGGAGGGGTTTGCAGCCACCTGGGGGAGGGGGGAGGGCATACCTGGGGTGGGGGGCTAGGCTGGTAACGTCGACCCCTAGAAAAAGAAGTCATCATTCTCTTGGAAACCCCTCTAAAATCCAACCAACCATCCGCCGTTTAGGGAGGGATGAGTGAGTCTGTGTTCGGTGGGGGGCGGGAGGGGGAGCTTGTTTTCTACCCACCGCCAAATCCTCATTCACTGTCAGCTCCAATCCCTTCGGAACTCACTGACTCAATTGCCTTTTCACGGGGAAAGGGGCCTGCACAATGCAAGGGGCTTTTCAGCTCCACATTAGCACACAGGGCACTGGGCAATGTCCGGGAACACGCACACCGCCCCCCTCCCAGAGGCCCCGGCTCCACCCCCACCCCAAACACCCGGGCCAGCCCTGCCAGCGCCACATCTGGGCTCCCCTTCTCTACACGGCGGGGCATTTTCCAATGTAGCTTGGCCAGTGTGTGTGCACATGCGTGTGCACATGCGTGTGGGCACCGTAGGGGCTCTAACTCACAAGTAGAAGGACCTGCAAGAGTTCATTTCAGGGAGGTTCCAGCTCTTCCTTTTGTCCAAAGAAAGGGCGGACGGGGAGAAGGGGTCCAGAATAAGTTCCCAGGAGAAAGGGATCGGGGAGGAGGAGGCTCATTTAAGCTCATTCGGGAAAGCGTGGATGATGGAGAAATCAGAATTCGGTCAAGAGTGTCCCTAACGAACTTGGCAGCCACAAAGGCTCTTCAATAATCATTATGGAAATGATATCAACAATTATAATAATTATTATAATCACGGCGGCCCCCACTTTTCGAGCGCTCAGTATGTGCCCGGCGCTGCACTAAATGTCTGTGCTCATCAGCTGGCCCACTGACCTCGAGGACCCAACGAGGCAGGTACCATTCCCTGTTAGCCCGAGAGTTCAGAACCCCGCCCAAGGTCACAAAGACCATAAGTGGGAAAAAGATTTGAACCTTGTTCTGCCTTAACTCTAGACATACCACATCACCCTACCCCAGGAGAGAAGCAGTGGAATCTAAAGGGAAGGCAGCCCTGGCTGATGTAGCTCAGTGGATTGAGCGCAGGCCTGCAAACCAAAAGATTGCGGTTCGATTCCCAGTCAGGGCACATGCCTGGGTTGCAGGCCAGTTCCCAGCAGGGGATGCACGAGAGGCAACCACACATTGATATTTCTCTCCCTCTCTCCTTCCCTTCCCCTCTAACGATAAATAGATAAAATCCTTTTAAAAAAGAAAGGAAGGAAACCTATTTAAAATAAATAAATAAACAAACAAACAAACAAATAAATAAATACGAGAAGGCAGCCCCAGCACTGCAGAGGCCTTGGCACCAGGTAGGGACCCTCTTGGACATGTGGGTGTGTTGCTGCTGGCCAGCTCCCACCTCTGTCACTGTCCCGGGGGGCCACCCCTTTAGCCCGGGCTCTGACGGAAGCACCCCTCGGACACCCGTCCTGCCCAGGGGAACTGCATGTGATGATGGACACCTGCCAATCTCACCTGTGCTGCCCAGGTCAGGAGACACCAGCCACGCATGGCTACAGGGCGCTCGACCTGTGTCTGGTTCGTGGAAGAACTGAAGTTTTCATATCATTTCATTTAAACTGCCACGTGGGCTAATGGCTCCTGTATTTGACTGCACACACCCGGGACCCCCTCCTTTGCCTCGCAGCCCAAGTGGTATTTTGGAAATAAACTGAAGGCATCAGACGATAGAAGAAGCATGGCCCACCGGGAAAGCCTTTGCCTCGGCACCAGCACCGCCCGCTCCATCGGGGCCCTTCACAAACTTCCAGCCTGCTCCCGGCTTGTCTATCTCCCTCCCTCCATCCTTCCTTTTCTTTCTTCCTTCCTTTCTCTCTTCCTTCCTTCGCTCCTTCCTTCCTCCCTTTCTTTCTCTTGCTCCTTCTTTCTCTCTCTCTTTCTCTTGCTTTTTCTCTCTTTCTCTCTCTCTCCTTCCTCCCTTCCTTTCCTCTCCTTCTCTCCCCTCTTTCTTAGAAAAAAAAGCACCAGTTTAATTAGATAAATCCTCTGAGCATGTGGCCTGGAGTTCGTCATGGAAATTAACCTGCTCCCAGATCTCAGATAGTGAAACAGGAACCGGGGTGTTTGGGCGCAGCACGGTGAAATGGGAGAGGCCGATGGAGTTTCATACACCTCATCTTCCATAAGTGCCCCTTGCCCCTCCGGTGCCCCCCACTCCACAGGCCCCCTGCCCTTGCCTCCTTGGGTCGCTGCCTCCAGACCACCTCCACCTGCTCTCCTGGCCCTCTTGTCCAGTCTCCGCCCAGCCTGGGGAGTGCACCCTGGGGCAGGATCACTAAAAGATGGGGGCCAAGGGGAGCCCCAGCTCCACATAAGCCTCCGCAATTAGCTCCTAGGGACCCAGCGTTGGGCCCAGGCCTGGCCTGTTCCCCTCATCCCACAGCCCCTACTGGGCACATTTAATGCGTCCCATGAAATAACACTCCACTGCGATGCCTGTCCTCTACTTAATTCTTGAAAGACAGGAATTCCAAGCCCCATTTTACAGATGTGGAGACCGAGGACAAGAGGGATCCATCAGCCCAACTGGGAGAAACGTGATTCTCGTGGGGTTCAGCCCAACTCCGCAAGCTCGCTCCTGACCCCTGCCAGCCACACGGGGTTCGTCGGAGTGGAGCCGGCGCACAGGCCTCAGGGGCCCCGGCACTCAAGGCACTCAGCGTGACGTGACACTCTCAGGCAGTGCAAACCCAGGCCCAGGCCGAGGCGGCACCCGTGGCCAGGGTCCGCCCCGCCCCACCCTCTGGCCTTCCGTCCCACCCCAAGCTCCAGGAACATCAGTCCGCCCACAGTGGGGAAGAGAAACCAACAGGCCCTGCCCGTTTGGGGTCTGACTCCAAACCTGAGTACTGTCTTGCTTCTTGTCCTTTTCTGAATAATCACCAAAAATACCAGGGGACCCCAAGGCAGCCCCGAGAAGAAAAACACAAAACTTACCATTTCTAACCAACCCCACAGCACCCCACACCCAGTAGGGTCCAGCCCCCCCCATACACAGAGGGTGAGTTCTCTCCACTCTCCCTCCCACAGGACTCCCTGGTGGGCAGCAAATGCACCCACACTCAGCCCCACACAGGTGCTGGGCCGGTTCTGTACCCTTCACATGTCTTCGCCCGTCTAACCCCGAAAGGTCGGCACCGCTCTGCCCGTCTTACAGATGAGAAAACCGAGACACAGGCTAATTAACTAACTGACATATGGCCACAAGTTTATCTCCAGCTAACTGGCTCCAGAATGCACAATCTGAGATATATATATATAGCTCCTTGGGAACCCATGGCTCAAAACGTCACAGCACACCCCACATCCCCAGTGGGATCCCCCATATTGCCTAAATACAGCCCCCCCAACTTAGCCCAAGCTCCCGGTGGTAAGAGAACTAACCTGCAACTTGATGCAGAAATGCACTCCTCAAATCGCACACTCTGTCCGGGCCCACGGCTTTCTGGGGTGAAGGTCACAGGGGCCCCCTCTGAGACGGGGACCGTTTTACATAAAACCAGTGTATCTGACACTGAGGGCACCCCCACAAGGTGGCCACAACAAATTCTTCATTATGGTTCATTATTTCAAAGGCCTTTCAAGCTACAAGGCCAGCTGGACATTAGGGCAACCCTGTGAAGGAGGCGGGGTCAGAGGCCATTTGATAAGAGAGGAAACTGAGGCCCAGAGAGGTCAAGTGACTTGCCCGAGGCCACACAGTGAGTTGCTGCAGAGCCAGAACTGGAATGGGGTCTCCTGATGCCTGTGACTAGACCTCAGAGAGGCGCTGGACCACCCAAGTCTGACCCCATCTCAGCCTCCCAGACCAGCTCCTCCGAAGGATCTGATTCCCCTGAAATTCCCCAAGGGGCCTCCGAGACTAGTGGGCCCAGAAACGGCCCTCATACAGCAAGCTGCACAGCTGGGCTCCCCGCGGGCAAGGGGTGCGGGCGGAGCTGAAGACACTGGCACAGCCCCTGTGGGTACTCTGCCAGCAATTAGTGCTGGGGAAGGGTGCCAGCCTGGCAGAGCTAATCCCCCACCCCTTCTTCTCATTTACACACACGCGCACACACACGCTCACCCACCCAGAGACCAGCAGCAGAGAGAGAGCACGGCTTCCTTTCGGTAAATCTCGTCAGCAAGGCACATGCAGGGCATGCAATTTGGTTATTACTGCTTTTAAACAACAGAAGAGCACAATCCACCCGCCATTAACCCATCCTGCTCTCCCTCTGGGCTTCCCACCAGCTCAGGCGCCAGCCTTCATCTCTAACTCCCACGCACCCCCTTTTGCATGCTCCCCGAAGTTGCTTTCCAAAAGAAACATACAGTTAAAAAAATGCAGAACATGACTGCAGGAAGTTGAACCTGAATCATGTCCCCCTGTCCCCAGAGGAAACGATCCGTGGTTTGGACATGACCTTGGCTAAGCCCCTTCCGCAAACATCCTCGGAGTCCTAGAGAATGCCAGCTGGAGGGGGGGGAGGCTGCCCTTGCCTCAGAGTGGGGCATCTACCTGAACAGGTACAGTCCCTCAGAGGGGAGCCCGCAGGTGGCCCCGATCCCCCTGGGAGCCCTCTGTCACACAGTTCCACACAGCCTTCCCTGTACCGCGGCAGGCAGGGGTGGGAGTGGCAGCCACAAGCCTCCTCGCACTCCACCCTTCACCCCCAATGGTCCTGGAGAATTGGAAAGAAGCCCACCAGAGCAAGGGACCCTAGAGGGTCCTTGGCTGCATTTATAAGATATGTGAAACCCCTTAAAGTATAAGCAGTATTTACACTTATGAGATATTTTTTTTTTATTACGAGGATTCTCACAGGGGGCACATGAACTCAAAGGAGGAAGAAGCAAAGACACCCCCCCATGGGCTCGGCAATGTCTCATGCCCTGAGCTGAGGTGTCAGAGAACACAGGGCTGGGCTCCAACTGTCCCTCCTACAAGTGTCCCTCCTGCAAGTGACCCGGCCCACCAAGGAAGCTGCATACAGTTCATCTACTTTTTTCCTGGAAGCTGGTCACTGGGAGCCCAGGCCTGGGAGCTGAGCCATGCCCCTGGGCCCCGGTGGCCCTGGCTGGGCTGAAGACAGCAGAGGGCGGGCACTGGGGAGCCCACCAGTGGGAAGGAGAGAGGCCACCGGCGCTCCTCTTGGAAAACCTCGCAGACCCTCTAAGCCACCTAGTGTCTGGAGCTGAGCTCTGGCCGCAGGCCTGTCTCTCCGCCTTCCCGGAGAGGACAATTCGGGGGAGCCCCACAGGAACCCAACGGGAGGCCAGGGGACCGGCTGAGCTGGCTGGGGAGCCGGGAGGAGAGACCCAAGGCAGGGCCGCCCCAGGGCCCGCGTTCCCAGCACCCCTGCTCCCGGCATCAGCAAGTCCCCCTCCCGGAGGTGCTCAGTGTCATCTCAGACAACCGCTTGCTCTGGGCTCCTCTGGGTCCCCCCACCCCAGCCTCCAGGCCTCCCGCAGAGCCTCCCAAACCCTAGGCCTGCCGCTCCTCCAGGGCCACTTGGGCCCCCACCTCCCAGCCCCTCCTCCGCTCTCTCTTTTCTCTGTGTCCTCAAGACTCCTCTCACCTTGAGAAGTGTTAGGATTACCCAGCATTTACACTCAATGCTCTTCTTTATTCCTTAAGACTTATTAAGAATGATAATGAGTTCCGAAGGAGCCACATGTCTCTCTCTCTCTCCCCCCCCCATCCTTCCCTCCCTTTCCCCCACCCCTTTCCTTTGCTCTCTTTCTACGTGTCTTTTCCTCCAAAGACACACAGGACAAATCCAGACCAGAAGGGAAAAGAAATTCCAACAATATGGAACAAGGGCACTTGAGGATTTATATTCAATAAATCCTTCTCTCTTCTTCCCTCGCCTTAGTTGTTCTCAATTATTCAGATTTTAAAAAAAGAAACAATTCCCCCCTCCCTTTCCCACCCTCAGGCCACCCCTCACTCCACTGGACTTGGAACAGGGGGAGCGGGAGAAAGGCCTGGCTTCTCTGCGCAACCTTATTAGCGGCAGCTCTGAAACAGTTGATTAATTTTTGCAGAATTTACGACATACTTTGGCTCCCCCTGCCCCAACACTGGCCTCAGAACCGCAGTCACTTAAGTTGGTGAACTTGAGGGGGCCTCCCCCCAGCCCGAGGCCTCCAGTGGCTGGAACCACGGCGGCCTGTGTACAGACGGACAGAATGCACAGATGCCCCTGGACAGGCAAGGAGACACACCCGGTCGCTGAGCTGTGTGGTACCCACAGGGGAGGTCGTCAGGCAGCCAGAAGCCACGGCTAACTTTCAGCTCTTTGGGACTTTTAAATTTCAAAATAAGGAAGCCAGCAGAAAGTGAGCAGAGCGAAAACAAACCCTCAGAGCTGGCAAGGATGCCCAAGTTCGCGCCCACCAAGCCACGCCATGCATCCGGCAGGGGGGCCGGCCTTATCGGTCTGCCGCGCTGCCCTTCAGAGAAGGGGAAGAGCAGATCCTAATGAAATTACGGTTCTTAAAATGTCTATAAATTAAATCTCTTGCCCTCTCTCTCTCTCTGTGTCTCTGTCTCTCTCTCTCTGAATCTCCGCCTGAGCTCCCTGCTCTACAAGGCTTGTTTGCCTCCCCTCGGCTCCCTCTGCTCATGTCTGTTTTTCTGATATAGACATCAAGAGGTTACAGGCTCAATTACAACTCCGCTGGAGTCGGAGCATCAGACTTGCCTGGCCTTCTCCTCTTCAGAAACCAGATACCGAATAAATCTCTCTTCTGCTTGATATTTTTATTTTTCAAGCCAAAAGCCGGAAGATTCATTCAGTCGACTCGCAGCCCTTTTAAACTTACTTCGCATGGGGTGTAGAGGGGGAATACCCTTTTTAATTGTGTTAGAGTATAAATAGAACATACATGCTTTTCTCTTCATCTCGTTCCCCTTCTTAAGGACACACACACACAGAACGCTGGCTAGTGTGCAATCTCAAAAAGAGGGGGGCAGAGTACAAACGTGCCTCGTTAATGCGTGTTTGTTGGCGGGGGGGGGGGGCAGAGGAGCTGCTGGAGAGTACCAGCTAGAGATCTAACATATTTCTGGAGTATATTGCTAAAGTTACGGGGTGAGATCATAAGGCTTCTTATTAGCGGAAGATCCATTTGGAAAGGGTGGAACATAAGTGGCGATTTTTTTAAAGGAAAATATTGCTTTGACCTTCCCCAAGACTATCCACAAGACCCACAAAAGAGACAGGCTATCTGTATCATTTTATGTCTTTGAAAGCTGCCCCCCACCACCAAAATGAAGTTCACAACATCCAAGTCCTCAGAGCAGAATTAATTCCTGAGAAGCAGAAATTTGCTTCGAGTGGTAGGTCTGAGGGAAAAACACGAAGACAAAACCTCACTGTAGTTCTGAAAATATTAACCAGAGGGGATTCCAAAAGGTATTTTTCCAGGAAAAAAAAAAAGCACTTGAGGCAAAGGCTGGAGAAAGTTGAAGCTTGAGCTGAATCAAAAAGAAAAACTTTGTCTTTCCAATTAACTAGACTGAAAAGGGGTGTGGTGGGTGGGGGGAGTCTTACTACCAACTCATTAATTCTTTCCTGTAAACGATTTAATTAAATGCTGCTAAATACAGGAGAAATACTCATTTTGGAGTGCTTCCCCCCACCTCAAAAGCAAATTCCTCCAGGTCACCCCCCCACCACGCCGGCACCCGGCTGCACAACCTTCAAATGGATTTCCAACCCAGGCAGGGGCCGCGCTGCTCCCAGCTGCAAGAATGACGGCCTCATATGTCTGAAAGCTGACACTTCAGCTTTTAAAAGAAATGGAGGAAAATAAGCTGTTGACTTCTTGGTTAAAGTATTTTCTTGTTCTAACTCATGTTCTTATGTCACTGGGCTAAAAAAGAGAGAGAGAGAAGGGAGAGAGAGAGATGACTTTCCTTGAATGATCTGTTTAACCTAAGCCAGGGGAAAAAAAAGAAAGTCATTAATTACTTATGTGAGCTATTGCTTCAGAAAGACAATAAACCTGCCCGGTCGCCATGGATATGACATATTTGCTCTGAAAACAACACAATAATTAGCAAAGGGGAAAGATACAAGGAGAATATGCAAACTCCTGAGTTTAAAGCTACAGTGCTCTTTTCTACGCATAAGCTTCTGTTCTGTTTGCAATTCCAATTCAAACAAATTTTTTAAAATATAGCAAAGGGGGGAAATAACAGGAATGGCTCCTCTCTCCTTTGACCTGAGAAGCAACACCCATTTCACCCCCTTCCAAAATAAAATAATATAAAAGAGAAGCAGATTGGCAGAAGAAAAAAAAAAAGTCAAGAATTACCTCTTTTTTCTTTCCTATATTATCAGGGGTGGAGTCTGACGCTTGTTTTGTATCTTTTCTTTTTTTAAATAAGTGCTCTTATTTAGCGTTGGACCTTCTGCCAGATACAAATTTATTTATGAGCACCAAATGCCCTGTGGCTCACCCCTCCCCAAAGTGAATGGACATGGGCAAGAGTGGAGGTGGGGGGCTCAAGTTGGAAAAGGAAACTGTACTCAGAAAGCATCCACTCTAGAGATGAACATCCACTCCCCCCCCCAAAGAAAATGGAACCCAGGGCTTACTTTAATATTAAAAATGTATTGAATGGTTTTACCTACAACTTAGTCCCAAAGGATAGTCAGGAAATGCAATCGCTTTGTATCATATCTGGCAGCCTGATAAACACTGGCGTTCAGAGTAGGTTTGCAATTTTTCAGAGTGTCACAAACCAAGATAATTTTTTTCTCCTTACTTTCTTAATTCACTGCACCCACCCACCCCCGCAAAGTCACAAATCCACAGAAGACTACAGAGGAGGGGAGAGAAGGAGAAAAAGTTGGTATGTTCTCACACACCAGAGTTTACGGATATTCTCCTAAAAAGGAGGGAAGAAGGGAGTTTAAAATACTTGGGTGAGTATTTAAAAAAAATTAAAGCACTCTATTAAGTTTGAGTAAAAAACTCTTCCCTCTTCCCAGAGGCTAATTTTCCAAAAACAGATGGTCAGGATCTAAAAGAGAAGCAAGTATACCTCAACCCCCACAGGCAGAGAAATCTAACTTTGAACTTCCTTTTAAATTAAGGGGGGGGGCAAGATAAACTATTAATAAGTATGAAAAATTAGCTGAGCTACAAGTTTTGTTTTTCTTATTCCAAAAATTCTTTAAACACAAGGGGAGCAGATATAAAGGAGAGGTTCACATTTGACTGACTTCCTATTTTTTTAAACAATAGTTGGGTTTTTTTTTTTAGATTGGACTCTTTGATCTTGAAAGAATTTTGCTCTTATATGATGGGGGAGAAGGGGGTGGTGGTGAAGTGATCTGTTTTAAATGATGATGCAACTTAGGGATCAAAGCCTTCGCTTTCTTTCAGCCATAATAAGCTGTACTTGCCACAAAGCGTGAGTCTCCCGGCTCCTCTGCTTGGTAAGAAGGAAATAAAATGCACTGAGACTCAGCAAGACGCGAAGTCTCTGCAAGGTGCAAAGTCTAAAGAGAGAGAAAGAGAGAGAGAGAGAGAGAGAGAGAGAGAGAGAAGCACTGCCCCTTTAAACGTTTTAGTGCATATGGAGTTTGATTTCTGAAAGAGATCAGTTTAACATCTCCATAGAAACCAGCAACAGATTATCATCAACAGAATAAATAACTAGTCTAATAAATTAAACAGGAGGCATAAGATCGCTGGAAACCTGATTACTGAAGTTCAACAATATTCCCCATAAACTCTCGTTAACTGCCTCTAAGGTGGCTAACAAGATGGGAAGGGGGGGTGCTATCTCTCCAGTTCGCCGGGTTCGGGTTCGAGGTAGAGAAACGGTGGCCGCTGCCCGAAAGGAGAGGTTCCCCACCCTGCGCTTTAAAGGGTTTGAGAACTCGAAGGAACGCAAATCATAAAGCGAAGTTTGGGAAGTGGGAAAGCGGCTGGGCGTTTGGGGAGGCAGCGCTAGTCGCCGAAGAAGGCGCGGGACGCGCCGCCCGCCCCGGACTCACCGCCTCACCGCCACCTCGGCGCAAACCCGGAGCTTTGCGCTCGGGCGCCGAACAGCCCAGCGCCCCCTCTGGGCACGTGGAGCGCAGCCCGGGCGCAGCCCCGGGGGACCAGCTACCCCCCTCACCACGCCTCGCGCAGCTGCTCCTGCTCAGCTCGGACAGCTCCCTTTAGGAAGGCGATGTGCGTGGTGTGTGTGTGTGCGTGTGTGTGTGTGTGTGTGTGTGTCCGCGCGCGCGCCAAAGGGTGGGAGGGGGTGAGGGTGGGCGCACCAATTTACCCAGCGATCTATTTTCCAGTCCCTTCTCAAGCTCTCACCGCGCCTGTACCAGCTTTGTGACCTCCTAAATTTACCAACTTTGCCAATCGACTGCCCTGGCCTTGCCCCCTCGCTGCTCCCCACCTCTATGAATGTACGGGGTGTTGGCAGGACAACCACACATTCTGAGAGGGTCGTGCCTCCAGACTCCACTGGGGCAGCGGCGCACAATCCCTCCAATCACTCCTTGATCCGGACGGGTTTGGGGGAGCTCCAGGCTCATTGGAGGGGTGTTTAGCTGATTCCCTGTGGAACAAATCATACTCGTACACACCCGCACCCGCACCGGCATCCTCCCCAGCGTGACTGGAAGGAGGTCCTCGCCGCACCCTGGGCCGGCTTCCCAAGCTGAGGCTGGGTCAGGAGGAACTTGAGTGTAGGGAGAAGCGGCCCCTTGCCTCCCTCGGCACTCTTCTCCTCCCCCAACTCTGGACCCGGGTTGGGGATGATTTGGAAGAAGAATCTGCACCCACCCCCTAGAAAAAAATCTATTATTATTATTTTAATCTACGCCCCCAGTGTCCCTCCCGCCGTGATTGACGGCGCATACACCTGTTCCCCTCGCCGAGGAGCTTACAAAGCTGGGGACGGACGTTCGCCCAAATACTCCGCAGCGGCCCAGCGCCAGCCCTCCGCCCTTGGCCCGCCAGCCCCTGCCCGCCACCCCAGTGCGCCCCTGCCCCACACCTTGCCACACCAGCAGTCACCCCCTCCCCTCCTAGGCCCTGTTCCCCCGCCCGCCCGCTCCCGGCCGCGCTGGCTTCGGAAAGAGAGAAAGAACAGAAAGCAAAACTTCCTGGCGGCCGACGGCCATCAGCTGCACATTCTGCAAATGCCACCGAGTAAAAATAAACCGGCCGCCGCTCCGCCCGGCCGGCTCACCCCCGACGCAAGACTCGGCCCCCTGCCCCAGGAGCTCCCTGGCTGCTGGTTGGGCCCTATCCCCCATTCCCGCGCGCCCCCTGGAGCCCCACTCCCCTGCCAGCCACCACACGCTCCTTTGCCCTGAAGCTCGACCCCGAGTGACCAGGTGGCCTGGACCTCTTCCGTTTGGTGCTCCCCTGTGCCCCAGAAGCCACTCTTATCTTGGTCCTCCACCTGGTGCCTCTTTCAGCCGCGGGCCCCTGGATTACGGGCTCCTCTTCCCCAAATGCTAAGCCCCGTGGTTATCCTCAGCCCACTCTCGGGCACGGACTTCGCCAGACCCTCTTCCACCGCGGCCGAGCCCCCTGGGAGCGCACCGCTCCACCCGTCTGCCCGCTCGCCCGCCCAGCGTCCCACGTCCCGGGGCGCAACTTCTCTCCCAGCGCACACAACTGCGGCAACTCCCCCGAACTTTTCCCCGGACCCAGGCCAGCTCCGGCCGACGGCCGCACGGCTCTGAGCCGGTGCCCCGGCTCCCTGTGCCCAGCACTGGCAGCTCTGTGCCCGGGGAGACTGGGGTGGGGGTGGGGGATTAGGAGAGCCACTAGCCGCGCCCGAAGCAGCGCACTTGAGACAAACTTCCCAGGCACAAATGAAAAAGGGGACGCCGCTCCCCGCATCGAAACAACCCATGGCCTGCGTTTTCCCACCCGGAGACACCCCTTCACACTCTGCACCTAAGTGAACACTGCCTACCTCTGCCGGTGGCACCTACACCCTGGTAGTGGGGCACAAGAGTCGGCTGAAGGGCTTTCCCCACCCACCCTTTCCCCTGGGCAAAGTCTTGCAAAGTCACCCCGGGTGCCCCTCACCCATGCCTCCTTCTCTGCCCTGGAGAGCGCGTGAACCCCTGCAACTGGGGGTGGGGGAGCATAGGGGAAAGGAATGATTACACGTTATTGGCGAGCACCTGCCCCCCCCCGCCCGGAGCCCGCAGCACGGGGGGCGCCCCCACCCTATTTGCAAAGTCCTGCACTCGCGCCTAGCACCTCCTCCTCTTCTCCCCTACCCCGCCGCCCCCTCAGTTGGAGTAAGTGACCCCCAGGAGGAGCAGCCCTCCCCTCCCTCGGAGCCGCGCGCTGGGCATTCCCCTGGCCACGGCGGGCGACGCGCCGCCCTGCGCCTGGGTGCCAGCCCTCCGTGCCCCCTGCCTCCCGCACGGCCGGAGTTGGGTGGCAGCCGCCGCGCGCTGGCTGGCTGGCTGGCTCTCTCGCTCGCTCGGTCGCCCGCTCCCAGCGAGCAAGCGGCAGCCCCGGGGGTGGGGGGCTGCACCCAGACAGAGGGCGAGACGCAGAAGCACCTCGGAAGGCTCGCGAAGCTGAGGGGTGTGGGGGGGGCCGCGGCGGAGGGAGCGCCGAGTCTCTTACCTGCACTTGGGGCGGCTTTGGGTGACTTTCCAAGTCCGGGGGAAAAATGTGTGTGTGTGTTTGGGATGGAGCGCCGCGGGCGCGCATGCGCTACCCAAAGTTGCCGGATCCCGGATTTTTCGCTCCCAGTCTCCGCTCTCGCCCGCTGTGATTATGGAATTCTCCGCGGCCGAGCGGGCGACTGGGTGGCATGCAAAACCCGGGACGGATTGCGGGGCCGGGCTCCGCTCCGCCCTCGCACCCCCAGACCTTCCCCGTCTGGTTTCTTCCCACCCACCGCCCCGACTGAGCTCGTCTTGTGCGCGCCTCGAGGCGCGGCCTACGGAGGAGCATCTGAACGCACCGCAACCTATTGCGCCTGGAGAAGCTTTCCACAGTCCCCAACTAAGTGGACCTGAGGCTGGCGTAGATGAGAGAAGGGATCAGAGCGGGTTACTCTTCACCTGTTCTGAACCCCAGAGAGCCGGTGGGCTTGCCACTTTTCCTGAAGAACTAGCTCTTTTCTGCAAGTTAAGATGTTAGGAACGTGATGTTCTCACTGTTCCATATCTGCTTTGCACTTACCGATTCTTTGCAAGGGTTTTTTTCATTCATTCCGTTGTGCAAGAAATAAATAAGTCCTTAAGTGAGGAAGATAGGCCCTGAAGAATGAAGGAGGGAGGTGTAAGCGCGCGCGCAGACAATGAACATTAAAGTACATTAATAATATTATTTCAGAGAGTGAAAAGATCCGTGAAGAAAATAAAACAAGGCAATAGGATAAAGAGTATCTTGGGAGAACTAACTTCCTCCGTCTCCAGGTGAAAGAGGAGGGCCTCTGTGAGGGGGAACCTTCACATAGCGTTGGAGAAATGACCTGTTCTCCCCCTTGGCCCATCCTGTCACCTTCTAGTTGGTTTGAGGTGGCCACACCAGGCTGAGGCTGGAGGTCAGCAGCAGTCCTCTGCCCAATAGCGCTGGTCCTGCCTTTCTTAGCCAGGCCACCTCCAGCCCGGCACTGAGCTAGTCACTGTACCCGTTTTTCCTTCTGAACAAGAACAGGATGCAAATAACATCAGCTCTGAAAGAAAGGGGGAAACACTCAGATGGAGAGATAAGTGAGAAACTGATCACAATAGTAAACCACATTGCTAAACGATCTGTAGAATAAATGAATAAAAATTCAAAGTAGGACCTACAGGTTTGAGAAGTGTTCAACCGAGTGCATTAAATATGAGCAAAATGCCACAGGCCGATAACCATTGCTGCTAGGCTTTGGGCCTCATCTGCAAGGTTTCAGCCAAGCTTCTCAGGAGTGGGAGTGACCAGAAGCCCTGTATGGTAATTGTCCAAGAGAGACATCTCCTGGGATTCCTTCCATGCCCTGCCTAAGCTGGGAGTTAATTGGTAAATGGATAGAGACTGGGGGTCTGTGGCCCTCTGGCCCTGAGGTGGCCAAGATTTGCCTTGTCCCCTAAAAAGCCTCCAGATTTGAGGGAGGAGGCTCATCCATCCTGTGCCCTTTAGATCCTGAGAGGCCTCGGCTCGTTTTAGACTGGCTGGGGTGAACCCAGCTCGAAAACAGAGTGCACCTCCTTACCCCGCCTGGCAGGGGTCTAGGATCGGTTCAGGGTTTGTCTGCACAGGAAGGCCAGGTTTGGGGGCGAGACACACCTCTCAAGTCCGTTTAGCTTTCTCCACTTTAGCCCCATAATTAACAGGAAGCAGCAACACATTAATAATTAAGAGCCGCCACTGACCACTGACCCATTACTCTCCATCACCACCACCCCCACCCTGGTCAAAGGCACCCTCAGTTCCCCGGAGTTGGCTGCTGGACTCTAAGTGCCTGGTGCCTGGTGACTCAGCGGAACACACAGCCCCTGAGATCTCAGGCCGAATCCTAACATTCTGCAGACGGAGAAACTGAGGCACAGTGAGAGGTGGTGAGTTGAGTAGGGGCAAGGAAGGTCTTCTAAGTTTTGATTCGGGACTCGTTCCACTCTGGGGCAGTAGGAAGAAGTGAGTTAACGGCTTGGGCTTTCGGGGGTCACACCCCAGCGACCCACCATCAGAGAGACCTTGAGAAAGGCATCTGACCCCTCTGTGCCTCAGTTGCCTCAACAGTAAAATGGGGGTAATAATAGTACTTACTGCCTGGGATTGTTGAGAGGCTAAAATGAGTTAATGCAGGGAAAGTGCCCGAGCCAAGACGGTGATCGATAAATGCCAGTAATTGTCATTGCTCCTTGGGACACCCAGTGCTCCCTCTACGCCTCATTGCTTCCTGTCCTCTCTCCCTTCCTTCTTCTTCTCTGTCCTTTTTTTTTCCCCTCCTTTCCAGCAACAGCTTGCAATCATTCATTCATTCAGCAAGCGTCTTCCGAGCCCCGGCGAGGAGCAGACCCTTCCCAGGGCTGGGAGCCCAGGCCTTTGAGCAGCTGGCGGAGGAGGGTGCTAGTCACCCCCCTCCCTACACTCCCTCTCCAAGCCTCCCCAACGGCCACATCTCACCCACCAAACTTCGATGAAAACATCTATTCTCCCCTCCATTTTTCTCAGATACTTTGCAATTCTCCCATCTGCCAACAATGATAATGACACCAGAGCGAGGGGCTAGGAGAGAGCACCGCCCACAAACAGGAGCCGCAGGTCTCTCAAGCCTCTTGGTGCCTGTGCCCCACTCCCACTCCCCTCGCAGGGACTGAAATCAGATGTTCTGTTCCTCAGTTGCTTCATTCTAGCACTTCCTGAGTTTTCCCTGAAATAAGGAGAACTCCTGGACCTCACCTCCCTCCACCTGGGTCCCCTTACCCCCTGTGTGCTAGCTTCTTGCTGTCCTGGAAAACATGGAGCTTGTCCCTACCTCTGGACCTTTGCACTCGCTCCTTCTGCTTGCCACACCTTTTTGCAGCTGCCTGTATTTCAGCATCATTGAGGTCCTGCCCCCGTAACGTTGCCCCTCGGCCTTTCTCCATCGCTTTGCCGTGTCGGGGTGTCTACAGTGACCGTGCTTATTTATGTGTTCCCACATTTCCTGTCCTGCTGCCCCCGCTAGTTGGGAGCTCCTCCGAGGCAGGGACTTGGTTCTGTGTCCCTTCATGTCCTCAGCTCCTCAAAGAGTTTCTGGCACACAGTAGGCCCTCACCATCTGTGGGTCAGGCACTGAATCAAGATAAGCCTCCAGGGTCCCGGCCCTGGCAGAGCCTGTACTGTAGGAGAATAACCAGAAGCTTCTAGGACAAAGTCTGGGGGAGGGAGGAAGAGCTGGTCCAGTCCAGGAGTTGCCGAGTTTTCTACTCTTTGGCCTCTAAGAGTGGACAGTGGGGAAATACCTGGTTCTGGTGAGCTGTCCCCCAACAGAGGAGGCTGCACAGGCAGCCGGGGAGGCGGGGGCCACTGAGGACTCTGTCGAGGTCACCTATCTAGTCCCCTGCCTCCAGGTGGGTACAAGTGACCCAGCACTTTCCTCTTTCTAAGTGTCCAAGGAGGACCCCCCTCTTCCACAGATGGCGAGCTTCCTGCGGGCAGGGCCTGCGTCTTTACGGCAGAGGCCAAGGAGCCAAGCCCAGCGCCGGGCGCCCGGGAGGCTCTCGGAGGTCGATGGCTGAACAGATAAATTTACATCTCCCTGTTTGTGTATTTGGGAAAGCTCTGAAAGTAATCCCATTTCAGCTGCCTGGTCAGTTTTCTTTCTTAAAAAAAATTTTTATTCTGACCCAAATATACTTTTTCATTGTTTTTAGAGAGAGACAGAAACATCAGTTCCCCTGACCCGTTACCCTGACCAGGAATCAAGCCCTTGAACTTTTGGTCCACTCCGAGCACCCCAGCCAGGGCAGTTTTTTGAATTTTAATTCGCTGCAGTGAGGGAAAGCAAGACCCAATCGTACAGCAGCATTGGCGGAGCGGTCCTGTGCAGGGCATCCTGCTCCGCACTTTGTTTATCAGACCCTCACGGCAACTGCGCGAGGTGGTTGCTGTAAAGAATGTACTTGTCCTACAGATGGGGAGACCAAGGCACGGAGAAGTGACGTTCCCGATGCTTTTCACGCCCCCCCCACCCCAACCAGCTACTTGATCTGGGGTGGGATGGGGGGAGGGCAGGGTTAGGGGACAAAAACCTCCCTCCCCGACTGTACTCCAGTGCAACAAACTTTTTTTTTTTACCTTTACTCTGAGTTTCACAAAGAGATGCAACCCGTGAGTGAGTTGGGAGTGGAGGAGGGAGCAGGCAGAACACATCGGTCCTTTTCCTGGAAATCCTATTTTAATCTAAAAATACTGAAGGAGCCAAAGGCATTGCAGGACCCACCACCAGACTTTGCACCCAGTAAGCATTCCATCAGCGGTGACCAAGAATCATGATCTTTCCATGAAAATATTACAGACTGCACGCTCATTGGCCTCTTTCCTCAGCTACCCCTGGTTTTGAGGTTCTCAGGCGAGGCCTGTGTTTTGGGGGGGGGTCCCTGGACCTAGCATCATGATAGGTACTCAGGAGGTGCTTAGTGACCCTAAACGTGCAAACGCTTGAGATACGAGATTGTGGTGATTATTGGGCAAGTTGTAATTAAAAATTTTAAAAAGCCTAGTGCTTTTCTTGCCTTTACGAAAGTGTCCCCCTCTCTGGGGTCCAGGGAACCGAGAGCCAGGGAGGGCTAAGCTGGGCTCCCGAGCCCCATTCGAGTCTAACGACCTGGACAGTCCTTCCGCCACACAAATGCCCTCGTTCTTTTTTGCAAGATACATGATTATTTGCTTTTGACTAGATACATAGCACATGTTTATTGTAGGAAATTCACAAAATACACATTAACAGGAAGGAGAAAATTTAAATCATCTGTAATACCACCAGCCATGAAGAATCACTGTTGACCTTGGTGTATGTATTTCCTGCTGGTCTAGATTTTTTTGTTTGTTTTCTTCCCCCACTTTGTTTTGTTTCATAAAATCAGAATCACACAGAACCTAACTTTCTTCCTCCTCTGTCCTGTGTGCATAGCATGAACATTTTCTCACATCATTAAAGCGTCTTCTGCAATATGATTTTTAATGGCTGTGTTGTAGAGTGGGATCATAATTTACTTAACCAGTCCTCATTATTGAAAATTTTGGAACGTCGAACTCGTTTCCAATTCTTTTCATTATTATAAATAACTCAGATGAATATCCTTGTCCACAAATAATCGTGCACGTGCCTTAAAGTGGAATTGTGGAGTTAAAGAGCGTGCACACATTTTATTCCGGATGCCGAACTGCTCCTCCCAGAAGGGCTTCGTGAATTTGCCGTCCCACCTGGACCCTGTCTCTCCATAGCTCTGCAACCTTTGGTGTTTGTTCTCTCTCTCTCTCTTTTAACCCCTGTTAATTTAATGGGTGAAAGAGTCTGTGATTCTAGTAATGAATCCTTATTAGAACCGTGCTGGCCACAAGCAGGGGCTGTGTCAAGGTTTGAGCGGCCTTCTCGACGCAGGCAGAGAAGAGCAGGGCAGACGCCCAGGAGCCAGGAGCGGTGCTGAGAACAGCCCTGTCACAGGGTCTCGGGGCTTCCAGAATCTCTACCTAAGCCCAGGCTTCTCGGGCAGCTGCTCAGTCCTTGGGGGCGGAGGGTGGGGTTTATCGCAGTCTTTCAGCCTCAACAGAGATGAGCTCCTGATTCCTCCTACCCTTCCACCCACGCCTTCCAGAAACCTCTCTAGACAGAAAAGCCTTCGGGATTTCTATGCCATAAATACTACCTGTTTTCTGAGCTCAGGACCCATGCTTTGCATCTGTTTTCACGCTCCCCAGCTCGGCTCACTCGGCTCCAGGCAAGGGGCTGTTTTGCTCTCCGGCCCAGCCTTCTCCTTTTCTAGTTTGTCCTCATTAATTTACTTTTTTGGTATTTATGTTTACCCCTGCCTGGTAACGAGAATAATGACAGGTGACTAATTTTTTCCTTTTAGAAAACTTCCCTTGTCCAGAGTCCCTCTAACCCTCTTCCAGCTTTGATAGCCTCTTCATCATCTAACTTTTCTTTAAAAAATAGCTTTAAATTTCTGGGCGTTAAAAAAGGTAGTTTACATGCGCTACTAACAGTTTGGGAGTAACAGAAAAATACGAATGTAAATATGATGCAAAAAATAAAAAACACCCACAATCTAAGAGTCATGTATGGGGGTGGATTGCACTCAAAAATTAAAAGAATGAATTGAAGTGAGACCCACCAGGTACAACTTTTTGAGCCCGCCCAGCGGTCTGCCTATGCAGTTTGAGGATGTGCGTGGGTAGGGGTGTCTTTCACGCTGAGTGGTGAGGGGTGTGATTCTATCTGCGTGGGAGAGTGTGTGCGCACACACGATCGAGACCGTGTGTCCCTTTAAAGGAGGGCTTGGGCCTGTGAGGGAGTGGCTGTTCTCTGCTTGTCCACTACAGGGTTACACTCATGCTGTCCACAGACACCTGAATGCGGGGAGCTACAGCCGGGTAAGGGGTGGGACTGACCGCTGACATCCCCAATTTTGAAAAGACCCAGGGGCGACACCTACCCCCTCCACAACTGCCAGGGAGGGGCAGGCCTGGCAGCAGGATCCTGTTGAACGAGGGAAACTGAGGGAGGGAGCAGTCAAAGGGACCAGCTGTCCTCAGAGCAAGGCCACACTCCCAGGACCCGTGGCATGTGGGGCCCTATCTCAAGCCCTGCCTGCCCTCCTTCCTCCCTACCTCTCCCAGATCTGGAATCAGCATAGGCCTCTGAGAGCAGAAGCAATTCGGACTAGTCGTGGCCATGCTGCTTTCTGTGCAAGGGTGCAATCCCGCCAGAGGGTTGGCGTGGCCGGGACGTGGGCCAGAGGCACTCACTGCGAGACTCCGGAAGTAGCCATGCTTCCTCCCGACGGGCACCTGTGCAGGTGCCAGACGCCGCCCATGGCACCGTGTCTCCCAGAGGGCGGGGCTGGCCAGGGAGGCAGGAAAGGGCTGTTTCGCCGATGAGGTGCCCTCGTGTCACACGGACGGGAGTGCCAGGTAGCTGAATGTGGGTGGGGCAGGGCGGTCCTGCTGTGCCAGCCTGGCCCGGATGTGAGCGACAACCAGCCTCTCCAGCCTCACCTCTCAACACTCTCTCTGTCATGCAGTCACACACCCTCTGCTCTAGCCACTCGGCGCTGCTGAGAGCTCCCCAAGCATCCTCTGGGGTCTCAACCCCAGGCCTTTGTGCAGGCAGTGCCCTCTTCCCTGAAGGCCTCTCCTCCCCTTCTTTACCTGTGCTTCTCTCACTCACCCATTAAGACCAAAGCAGGTGTCACCTCCTCCAGGGAGACTTCCCTGATGCCCCCCTGCCAGAAACTGGTTTAGATGCCTCCACTGGCCTCCTACAGCACTTACCACGCTGTCTTAGAATTATTTCCTCGCAGTAGACTATGCGTGGGTGCAACTTTTAAATCTAGGTTTATGTAATTGGAATATTGGAACACGGATTTCTGAACTGGGTCACACGGGTACAAACCCCAGCTCTGCCACTTACTCACAGCATGACCTTGAGCAAGTTCCTGATCTCCCTCGGCCTCAATGTTCCCATTGGCCAAATGGCAACGAAGTCAGTGTCTGCTTCACAGCCTCGTCAGAAGAATTAATTGAGGTGATTCATGCAAAGCACTTAGCCTGAATCACAAATAATAGCTGTTGTTATTATTATTTCCAGCACCCAGCAGAATGCTTAGAAACGGCCAGATAAACGGGCAGCGCCTCTGTGTCTGGTGTACACGTGGCAGTGGGTACGTGGCATATACCAGGCCCTTGAGGGGCGAGCCAGCCTACCTGAGGAGGCAGGTCCCGCATAGATGTGTGTGTCCACTCTGAAGGGTAATGGGCTGGTTATTTATGGTCATGGCTTAGGAGGAGAAAAAAAAAAAGACAAACCAGTGTTCAGTAATGACAAAGTAATTACCTTTTTATTATTTTTTCAATAGGATTCAGAGAGAGTGGGGGCCCTGGCCATGGCCAGGACGTCCAGCCTGGCTCTGAGAATAATACCCTCATGCTGCAGGTCGCCCCCTATTGCAAGTGTGCAACCAGGGGGAGGCTGGGAGGGCTGAGCGGTGCCCCTGAACGTGGCAGGGGCAGGGCGCGCCGGGGCTGCAGAACAGGAGCTGCACGGGGTGAGTTCTTCCACCTCTCCGATGTGACTTGTTCATACTGAAGGGGCCGGCCCCAGAGCCTACGACATTTAACAGAGAACACTCAAAGTGGGAAACTGAGGCTCAGAGAGAGGAAGCCACTTGCTCGCCTATGGCCACCCAGAGCGTTGGTGGCCCAGTGGGAGCGGGGCCCAGGCCCTCTGACCCCAGGCCAGTGCTGGTCACCACCATGGGACCCATGCGGAAGTGGGGGGCTGCCTGGCCAGAGAGCTTTGGCCTCAAATTTCTAGTTGGAAGGGGTCTGATTTGCTAGATGGTGATCTTTTCCAGAGTGCTTCAGGGGACTGTCGGGGACATCATTTCAAGGCACCAGGACCCCAGATGGTAACTAGATGTCAACCGTGATTGTCATTATCTGGTCAGAGCTAATGAGAACGAGGGAACCAAATCAGCCGTAGCCTCTCATCCATCCACCCACCCTTCCTTCCACCCGCCCATCCAGTCATTCATCCATCCAATCATTCACCCCCCACCCCAAATTCCACCCATCTACCCACCCATGCACCCGTCCGCATATCGGACACACATCCGGTGTACGCCCCCATGTACCAGGCACCCGAGGGGCCTGGAGGGGCTGAGATGCACAGAACAAAATATGAAGAACAGCCAGTGAAGAAAATTCAGTGGCACAGACGGCTTCTCAAAGATACCTACGGACAAGGGCAGGTAGGTGAGGGGTGGTGACCCTGCAGGGCATCCAGCTCCTGGGGTTCTAGGTCCCGCTCTGTCACTCACTTGCTGGAAGGTCCTAGATCTATGTCCCTTCCATTCTCTGCTGTGTTTTCTTCCTCCATCAGCTGAGAGGTTGGACCGGCGTCGGGGGCAGGGAGCACTAGACAGAGAGCCCTCCCTGGATGGGTAGCCTTCTGAGCAGGAGGTCATGAAGCTCCATGGGGACAGAGGACAGGAGTTCCCTTGGTTTATAGTGAAAGGGCGAAAACCAGAGATTCTGGAAGAATAAAGAAGAGGAAACGAAGGGTAGGGAGTCTGCCTTACTTTCAGGATCTTCAAACCATTGCTCTATTTTTCCTCTTCTGCCCCGGGGAGGCCCTAGGCCTGGGTTATTCTCCTAACTGGCAAGGCCCCTGTCCCTTTGTCCTCTGTTCCCCACCTCCCAGCCCCTGCCTTCCTGTGGCTGTGATAACCCACACGTAACACTCTGCCCTCCAGAATTTATTTTAAGGTCTTGGCTTGTTTATTTATTTTATTTAGAGATTTCTCAGTGCTTTGTGGGGAGGAAAATTCGAATGGGGTGATTATGAAATACTATTTCACCTCGCTGTTCATTCACAACAAACAAAGAGAAATGATTGGTGATTAAAAATGCATTCTCTCTGCTTGTTTTCTTTTGTTTTACCATTATGGAAATATTATAAATACTGAATACTAATCTGGACCTGTGGGGACCTCCCAGACCTTCCAGAAACCAGGGCTCCTGTTCTTCCCGGGGGGCAATTTCATTCTGTCTCCTTGGTCCCCAAACCAAGGCTCAAATCCTCCCAAGAGAGAGACTCAGGTCAGGGGGTCCTGACAGTCGTCACTGGACAGGGACAGAAGTCTCCCCATTTCCTCGTCCTGGTTTTCTACTTTGGCAGAACTAGTCAAGGAGAACAGAGCCGTGAATGTCAAGAACACTTGGTTAGTCCAAAAGTCACGATCGTCATTTTCTATCTGGAGTCAGGCTGCCTGAGCCCCACTCCTTGCTCTACTACTTCCTGGCTGTGTGACCTTGAGCAGGTTACTTTACCTCTCTGAGCTTCCAGTGGGTCCTCTCTGTAAAATGGAGGTGAAAATGCTACCCACCACCTAAGGTCGCTGTGAGGATGGAGTAAGACCACCTCTTATCACAGGGCCTGGCAAACAGGAATTTGCCGTAATCATTGGCTCCTACAGTGACTAATACCCTCTGTCCCCAGTCCTATTCTGGGTCCCAGTTTCTCCCCCTGGAAGGTGAGAGAGCTGTACTGGTTGCCATGGAAGTTGCAGTCTGGCAGGTGTGGCTTCAGCCTCCGGGGTGGGGTGCAGTGGGTATAGCCTCCTCCACCTTGACTCTCTCGAGATCTTGCCATCGTCCCCAGAACGCAGCCTGTCCCTGCTCGGGGGTCCTGATCACAGCTGGCTTCCTTGGGTCTCTTTCTGAGCCATAACCCCAGCACTTCCCCATTTATTTCAGTCACAGACAAATAAATAAGAGTCGAAAGGCCCGATCCAATTCCAAAGTGTTACACCGAGTCCAGATAAACAGCGAGTGCCGTGGTGTCCCGAGTTCCTTTTATCTTTCACTTTATTTAACCAAATTAACTGCTCTCCTTGTCCCCTGCGTGTGAGTGTCTCTCTCTCTGTCATATAAAATACAATCACGCTTGCTTGCTACATGTTTCAGATACTTTATCATTAACATCAATTCCAGCCAAATTAGGAGTTTCTCCCAACATAATTGCCCTTCCCATTATCCAGCACTTTATTTTTTCAAAGCACTTTTCGACCATTAATTAGTTAACCCTTAGGACGCCCCAGAGCAGGCGCTCAATGTCACCCTCCCTGTCTCCCAGCTGTGGCGGGGAGGGACCAGCTAGTTTGTAGGAAGTCACCCTGGACATGGGGGCTGGGAGCTAGGGCTGGACCATGGAAATTCTCCTTCCAGCCTCCAATCCTCTGTCTCAGCACCCAGTCCAGGTCCGAGCTGCAGCCAACTTTGACCTCATCTGCGCTGGCAGGGTGGGGGGGGGGCCCCAATACCTTTCAGTCCCCTCACCCCTGATTCCCTCTGCAGCTTGCCAAAGGAAGGAGGGAGGAGAATGGAAGACTGGCTGGGCTCTGCCACCTTCTTTGCTGTGACACCTGAACGAGAACAAGACACCCATCAGGCAGAGAGGACAAGCGGGTGCCGTGTCCATAGACCAAACCCTTTATTTGGTCCCACCACCAACAAGCACCCTCGAGGCCCAGACGTCCCTCCCTGGGGAGCCTGGGGACGTCCAGTAAGCTGAGTGCTTTTCGCTTATGGTTGTGGTTGCTGCGACCAACGTGAGGGAGGACTTGGAGATGGTCTGGAAAAGTGGAGTTCATGGGCACCCACTCCGGAACTGGCGGTGGCTACCAACCAGGGCCCAGCTCCCTCCATAATTCTGCCGGCACTTTGCCCTTTCCTAGCTAGAGGCAGCCGTGGTCTTTGTGGCTAGCGGGGCACGTGAGAACTTTGGAGCAGCAATTTTGGGAAGATTCAGGGGGGACATCTGGGGAAAACAAAATGATTGATTTCTTGGACGGGATTCTGGCTTGTCAAGATGAACCCTGCTTGCGGCTGCTAGAGATACACCGTCGAACCATCGGTATTTTACATTTATGGCCCCTGAATCCTAACTTCTTTAATGATTTTTTTTTCTTAAAACACATGAGCTGGCTCCCACAGGGGCATTGCCAGGAAACTTCAGGGAGGTTTTCCAAGCTGCTCCTTAACTCAGAGCCCGGTGAGTTTCCCGAGCTCTTTTTCATTTTCAGGGTTCTCCGATTTTCTGTTTGCCTGCAGGCTGGGCCAGGGCCCGTGGGAAGGCAGCCTTGCAGACAGAACACCAGCTACCAGCCCGGGAGGCGTCCCCCACTGTCCCCACGCTCTCCCCGAGCTGCCGCTCGGTGGGACATGAGACCGCAGGGAGCTTTTTCAAGCCAAAGAATAGATTCCAGAGCAGCAGACGGCACACTGACCGCTCTGCTGTCAGACACCCTGGGCTCTGAACCTCAGCTCTGCCACCAATAACCAGCAGTTTGACCTTGACCAAGGTGACCTCTGGAAGCCTCATTTTTCAACTGTCAGGTGGCACTGCTGCCAGGGCTCAGTGAGATAAACTACTTGAAGGTCTTAGCTCAGTGCCTGGCCCATAGTGGGTGGTCACAGTCAAGGAGTGGACCGTGGGCTTTATGACAGCGTTTATTCCTCCAAAGCCCTTTTCTTTCCTTTTTGTCTCCACCTAATCTTTTTCAGGGCCTGGGTCTGACTACGTCAGCAAGGCAATGGGATTAGACGACACTCGAGTTCTTGAGCTCTTTGTTTCCCAGAGGAGGGTAGGTGTGGAAAGGGGGCAAGACCTCAGTGGCTCCAAGCTCCTGGCCTGCTGCCCCCGATGCATTACCTTCCACACGCCCCCCCCCTCCGCCGCCTCCAGGTCAGCCCCACCCACTGCCAGTCACCATAGGTGCCACGAGGTGGGAGGATGTCCGTTCTGTCCAGGGTTGTATCCCTAGCTCCCATCCCAGTGCCTGGGAGGTAGCGGCAGCGTCATAGATGCCAGTGAACACCCAAATCGTAATAAAGAATAGTCCAAGACTGAGAAGAGCCAGGGGCCATTCTGTGCTTGCTGCCCCTCCCTCCAGAGCTTCCGGAGAAGGGAAGATCCTACACCTCCCCAAACCAATGGTTTTCCCGTAAACGCCCACGCATGTGTTCGTGCGCTCCCTCACAGACATTTACTGAGGGTCAAGAGCAGCTGACCTGGCTTTGAATCTCGGCTCCATCCTTTAGCAGCTGGGAGAACTTGGGCAAGAGACTTCGCCACGCCGAGCCTGGGCTGGCTCCTCCGTGAGAGGGAGCGAGAGCGCCGGGCCCTGGGCTTCACGGGGAAGGAATGTCCAGCACTTAGCATAGTGCCCGGCCCTTAGCAGGCCCTGCCTAAGTGGCACATATTTTTTTTCTTTACGGGCAAAACTGAGTCTTAGGAACCTGGGGGAGCAGCTGAATTTGAGTGTCTGCCTGTAGTGGCTAAGGGCCCTGCCGGACCACCGGCCAGTTTTGGTTCCTGAGTAACACAGTCCCTGAAGTTTTACGACATGTTATCTGTTTGCAGAGCACTCAGTGGGAGACACTGTCTCCTGCAGACTTGCTGTCTTCATGTCATAGGACAGAAATCAAGGCTCAGAGAGGCTGTGTGACTCTTCCACAGGCCACTGAGCAGGGCCATGGAGCCGACCTAGGAACCTCAGACACGAGTTCTAGCACCTTCCTCTACCCCCTCCCTCCTCTGCCTTATGCCCTGACTCCCACTCCCCAACCTTTGACAGTACCTTTTACCCGCGCGGGTGTGGCCTGCAACCCTGCGAAGCACCTTGAACAGCCCGCTGGCTCTCTGCAGGACTGAGCTGATGCTGTGCAGACCCCCCACCTTGGGGAGGGGGTTATGCTCGGGACCCCGCCAATGCCACTTCTGTTACAGTGCTGGCAACTGTGTACCCTTGGGACCCAGAATTTCCGGGGGATGCTGAGGGAGAATGAACAAGTCAAAAGTCTTAGGAAAAGAAGGTCAGACTTGGCCTTACCTGCCCTGAGCACCCCCACCCCCCACCCCGCTGCCCTAAGTCTCGGCACTGAGTGTCAAGTGCAGCTGACCTGGGTTTGAACGCTGGCTTGACCACTTACCAATGTGCTTGAGTCCTGGCACTGAGTGGGGGAACCCTCCCCAGGGGTCCCCTGTAGCCCTGCCCACAGCCTGGCTCCACCCCAGCCACCAAGGAATTTGGCCACCTTTCCAGGTGGGCCCTGAGCGATGCTGGGAGCGGAGCGATGGGGGTAGGGCCATCCTGCTGGCCCTGCAGCCCCCGGCCCAGTTCCGCTGGGGCCACTGTTCCTCCTTCTCCCACCAACAGCCAGCGTTCAGTGGGGCCCAGCCTGTGGCAGGCCCGAGGCTACAGGCTTTGACCTCCGGCATCTCATCTGAGCCTCACAGATAGAGCCTGTTGTCACCTTGTGTCACAGATGGTCAGACTGAGGCTTAGTGAGGTTCAAAGACTCACTCACCTCCGCGGCCCCAGCACCCGGGCCTGTGTCCAGCAGGTACATGGCAGAAGCTTGAGAAGTGTTTTTTGGATAAATAAAGCCATGGCTGAGAGAGTGACTAAATGGATGATGATAGCCCCTATGAACCGGGGGGCCGGCCACCTGCCAGGTGTGTTCTACAGAACGGCCATGCCTTTATCTCTGCAGCAATGCTAAGGGCGGGCCCCATCAACACCTCCACGCACGAGACCAAGACTCAGGAGACAAAGTGACTCCCTCGGGGGTGCACGGGGAGGTGGCAGGCGGTGCAGCTGGGAGTTGACCCCAGACGCTCTGGCTGCAAAGCCCGCGTTTGCCCTCCTATATGCCACTGTGGAGAAGCGACTGGAAGGAGGATGGAGGAGGGTCTGAGGGTCCGGGAGCTCTGTCCCTGAGGGTCTCTGCTGCACCTGGGTCCTTAGCCTCCATCTAAGCCTCCTCCAAGCTCTGACCGTCCTCCCCGACACATTCCCACTGCCACCTACACAGGGAATTAAGACTGAAATCCTCGTTTGACACGATGCAGGAGGATGCTAAGTACTTAAGCGCTAATTAATTAGTAAGCTGTACCCGCTGCCACAGCTGCTGGAGGGAACCTCGAACAGACCCCCAGAGCCGGCACCAGCGCCTGCCCTGCCGTGAAGGCCAAGGCACCAGCCACTCGGGGACAGTGAGGAGGGGCCGGATGGGCAGCCCCATGAGAAGGGGAGTGAGAAGGGGAGTCCAGACCAGCTCTGACCCTGCCGTCCAGTCCTCAGAAACCTGTGGGGGCTGGAGTTCTAGGACCTGCCCCAGCCAGGGCTCTGGATGTGACCCTCAGGTGATGAGGGTGTCTGACTTTGCAATAGGCTCTCCAGGGAAGGCGAGAATCCAGGGGCCATACTGGCCCCCCATATTTGGGGCAGTTCCTGGGGCCCCTGAGACAATGTGAAAGCATCTCCCCCCAAATAAGCTGGAATGTGTCTTTTAGGGCCTGGGCCGGGATGCAACCAGTCCTCCCAACCCTGACAGGTGGGGCAACCTGAAGCCCGCTGCACTGAGGGAGCCCCAGCTTGGGGCTGAGCTCTCTCCACCTCTCCTGACCTTGGTTTTACTACGTGTGCCTGGCCAAGGTCAATCTCCCAGAATGAGAGAAAGTGGGAGCTTTGAAATCCCACTGTCTGACTCCCTGCTCTGCCACCTGCCAGTGGCCTGACCTGGGACAAATCAGTGTCTGAGCCTCAGTCTTCTCAGCTGTGAAATAGGACCCCTGTCTCTCCACAGGCCCATTGGGGGGATAAGTGAGGTGATTCCCATAAAGCAAGGTGTAGAGGGGGTGCCCAGCACGTCGGGGTCGCTCCCTGTTTGCAGGAACAGGAGCGGCTACAGTATCTTCCCACTGGACTCTCAAGTCTGTGAATCTGCAGGGTGACCGACCCGTCATCCTGGGTCACTCAGACTGTCCCTGGAAACCCCACAGTCCAGAGCAAACTGGAACAGTCCTCAGAGCCCCTGTTGTCCCAAAGAGGATGGGGGGGTGGGCGGACGCTTACTGTGGTTGGGCCCAACTGCTTCTCCCAGGCCAGGAGTCCTGGAACCCAGGTCCTAAAGCCCCCCTTCCCAAAGGTGTGAGACTGGGGAAGGGCCAAGCGTGGCAGCTGGTGTCCTGGGCAGAACTGGAGGTGGCAGAGCCCCAGGCCCCGGGGCTGTTGCTCTGATAATATCCCCGGCCTGCGTCACAGCCTCCTGCAATATTTGCTTAACAATCAGCCCAGAAACGGCGTCGTTCAAGACAAAAATGAGAAACACTAAGCTGGGGCTTGTTTTTCTTTGCTGTCCAAATTCCTCTGGGCTCTTGGGAGGGGCGATGCTATCTTGGCGCCGCCACCTCAAAGACGGCAGGGGCAGGGATTGGGACACCCAGGTTCTGTCCCCCACCTGAACCCCTAGGAGCTTGGGGGCAGGTCCTCAGTCTCCCCAGGTGCTCCAAAGGGGGGAAGCGTCACACCGAGAGCTGAGCAAGGCCGGAGAGCATTTGTTGAGTCCAAATAGCTCTCACCCTGTGCGCTCTCCTGGAAGCTGCCCAGCGGCCCTGGGAGGAAGTCTCACCCCCATTTCCCAGATGAGGAAGCTAAGGCTCAGAGCACTCTCTGGGGCCAACGTCAAAACTGAAGCCCACTGGGGGCATGAGAGTGGGAACCACTGTTTGGCGCCCCAGGAGAGCCAGAGTTGCCCCCAGAACAGGGCCTTCTCTTCAAGCGTGTGTTTGCTCATTAAATACCTTAATCGAGGGCTGAGGAAGTGGGCTGGAGGAATGAGAGGAGGAGTGCTTTGCCCCTTTTTCCAGAACTCTCGGGCCCTCAGAGAGGATGGCAGCCCATGGTGCTGGGGGCTCCGGCCCTTTCCCCCACCACAGGCAGGAGGGGGTAAGGTGGGAGGCGGCCGGTTCGCTTGCCAATGCCCACAGCTTGGCATGCAAAGGGGTGTGGGGCAGAGACCAAGTGTGCCGGGGGTGAGCGGGGCACAGAGGCCAGGGAAGGCCGAGTGGGCTGCTGGGCGGGTGCTCCCGCAGGCCCCTCTGCGTCCCTCCAGGGACTTTAAAACCAGCCCCTCTCACGTCTTCACAGCAACTCATTCATCCTCACCCCCTGTCTGGGAAGGGAGGGAACGAGCTGAGCCTCAGAGAGCGGAGGCACCAGGTTGGGCTGTTCACAGGAGAGAGGGGACCCAGACCTGCCTGACTGTTAACGTGGTACCCCCGTGCCAGCCCAAAGCACCAGGAGATAGCTCTGGGGTCAGGCCTCTTGGATGCAAACCCTGACTCTCACTCACAGCTGTGACATAAATTCTGTCACTGGGCTGTGCCTCTATTTCTTCACCTGTGAGCTAGGGCAGTGATGACCCAGTCTCCTCGCGGGGTCATCGTGTGGGCTCAGCAACATGGCGTCGGGCGCATGGAGGTGCTTGACAGAGGGTGGCCTTTGCCATCACTACCTGTAGTAATAACATTATCACTTTATGACTCAGGCTGCCTCTTAGAAACCAGCTGGCAGGGGTTTCCCAGGGCTGGGGGCGCAGTGGGCTTGGGATCCCCTGTCACACCTGAGTCGGGTCCCCCTGCGGTTCTACTCATCAGAAGGACTGTTTCGTCCTCAGCCTCCAGGTCTGGAATTCCAAATGCCCAGGCCTTGCCAGGACCAGCAGGACTGTCCGCCTGCGGCCTGCACAGGGGCCTCCTGGGAGAGCCCTGACCTCACCGGGGCCCACCACCATTCCCTGCTCCAGGCCTGGGGCCTGGCTTCTCACCCCAGCTTGTTGGGTGAGGCCCTCCCCCACTTTGGGCCCTGGGCTCCCATCTGGAAAGAGAGGACGAGACAGAATAAACCCAAGGGCCCCCGGAGGCTAAGACCTGGGAGCCCAGACTATATCTGAGCCGAGGAAGAAGAAGCAGTAAATCGGGCCACCCTGAGGCTCCCCCAGATTTCCACGGGCACCTCTTAACAAGGCAGTGGCCCCAGGCTGGCTCTGCCCACCCGCTGGGCCCCCGGCAGCGGGTCTGAGCATCGCTCCCCCGTCAAAGCCCGTCCGGGGTCCCCAGAGCCTGTGGGATCTGGTCCAGACTCCTTCACGTGACGCGCAAGGTCCCACCTGGTGTGGCCCTGCCACCCTGTCCTCCTGTCTTCAACCCTCCCTGCTCCCACGCCGGCCTTCTTCTCTGTCCAGAAGCGCCATGTGCTCACGGCCTTTTGTTCATGGCATGGCATTCCCAGAATGCTTTACCCACCTGCTTCCTGTTCCTGCCCCTCCTTTGCCAGGTCTCAAGTGAGACAGCACTTCCCCGGCCGCCCGCCTTCCTCTTGGTTACAGGTCCCTCCTATAAGCTCCCAGAGACTCCCGCTTTTCCTGAGCCCACCTTGTCCCTGTCCCCAAGGAGCTTCGAGTCCAGGAGAGGAAATGGAGGAATGCATAGGTTCACCCGCAGGTACTGGCTCATTCATTCATTTGTTCGTTCAATTCATTCTCCATTCAACAAATGTTTACTGAGCACTTACTATAACTCTGCTGCCAGCGCTGAGCCTGGGTTGCCTGTGTCACTGGGAACTAGAGTCCTGGATACCTTAGGGGCATGGCTGGTCAAGGGCTCATGCTCTTTAGAAAAGTGCTATGGGAAAGTAAAAGTGACATGCCTCCCCTTGGGCCTGAGAGCACCCAGCAGGCAGGGACCACGCATCAGTAGTTTGTCCTCGCTCCCTACCCCATAGAGCACAGCACGGGGCTTGGCACACAGGAGGGGCTCAGTGAGTTTGGACTGGAGGATGAGGCAGTATTCTACAGTAGAGCACTGTGGGTTCCCAGCAGGAAAGGAAGACAGCGGTGGGCTGCAGCTGCCAGGGTGGGCTTCCAAGGCAGGTGCCAGGGGCAGGGTCTTGCAGACTGGAGAGGCTCAAAAGTTGGCAGGGACAGGGGTGGATACTTTCCAGGAATGGGGGAGTGGGTAGGGCAGTGGTGGGAGGAGCAAGAAGTGTGAAGTTGAAAACTGGGCGGAGGCAGATGGGGTAAATAACATTTAGGAAAGATCTTAGGACCCCTGAAGTCCTGCTCTGGCTGGGGGTGACTGGGAGCCCCAGTTGCTGTTGGCAGGGAAGCCAAAGACAAAGACAGGGTGCCCCTCCCCCAGCTCCAGAGCAAGGGGAGTGCCCTGGGCAGGGCTTGCCCAGGTCTGGCACTCAGGCCGTGCCCTCCGCCCTGGGACATCCTGTACCAAGGAGGACCTATTAAAGGGACAAAGGTCCTCATGGGGTGCAGATACCCCAGCTGAGCCCTGGCAGCCTGCCTCAGCTTGGACAGCAGTAGGCGCCCCACTGGGCCCTGCCACTTTAGACCTCTCACAGGAGGGGAGGAGCAGGGCTCCCGATCTGACCGTCTTGTGTCAGGGCCTCTCGAGTGGTGTGAGGACAGATGCTGCTGAGCAGGTGCTTCCCACCTGACAGAACACAGGCAGGAGGCAGGAGGCAGGAGACAGGGCCTGGACTCCGTGAGTCTTGAGTTCAAATCCTGACCCAGCTAGCTGTGTGACCTTGGGTGAGTCACTAGATCTCTCTGGGCTTCAGTTGCCTCATCTCTGAATGAAGTGGGGTTAAGAATAATACCTGTTATTGATGATTCTTTAAGAAAAAAATGCATAAAGTAGATGCTCATTAAATGGCAGCTGCTGCTTGCTGTTATTTGGAGAGAGGGATGGACAGATGGACACCACAGGTTGGTCTTGATCGCTGTCCCTTGCCCCTCCCTTGGTCCTTTGGCAAAAAGGAAACAGCTTTCAGACACCTGCAGAGCATCTGCTCCCCAGAGGCTCCCCAGGGAATCTGCCAGGGACGGGGGTGATGACCGCCCCGGGGTCGGGCCCGGGGTGGCTGCCTGGCGGTCTCCTGGAGCCAGCATGGGACCCAGGCTTCCGTATCACTGAATCAGGGCGTGGGGGCAATCAGCTGCTAGAAAGTGGACTCGAGCTTTATTGGTGCTGAATGTTATCATCCTTGATAAGAACCAGATTCAAAGGAGGAAGCAGAGTTGGGGTGAGCAGGTGAGGGGGAAGCAAAGTGCAGGGCTGGTCTTGCTGAGCAAGGCCTCTGCTAAGGCCCCTGCTAAGGCCTCGCCAGGACCCCGGAGTCAAGCCCCTTCCCTGGGGGGCCCTGGGCGAGGCAGGGGCTACAGAGACTGGACAGTGAGCCACCGGGCACCTGCTGGGTATTGTGTGGGGCAGGGGCTTTGCAGGCTGAGGTCTTCTGCCCAGGGACACAGCCACCCATGTCATGTTCTCTGCCGCCAGCCATGAAGGGAGCCTGCCTGTTAAAGTGACCCAAAAGAGGTCCCGGAATCCCAGCTCTGACACTTACAGACCAGGTGACCTTGGGCAAACGACTTCAGTTCTGCTGTGCTTGGTTTTCCCATCTGTGAGCCCTGACTGCGTCTACCCTAAGGCTCAGGGCAAGGATTAAATGATGGGAAGGAGGCAGACTGCCCGCCACGCGGATTCACGCCTCCCTCCTCCTGCCCAGTCCTTCGCACGGCAGCTGAGGCTCCCCACACCATTTGCCTGCCTTTTCCCGGACCCCTTTCTCTTTCCTCCCTGCCATCTTGGGGCCTGGGCCTCTGCCTCGTTCTCTCAAAGCCTTTCAACCCTTCACCCCCTTGGGAGGCAGGCAAGAGCCCACAGTCCCGTTTTATAGATGGGAAAACTGAAGCCTAGAGAGGGACGGTGGCTCACTCAAAACGAGAGCTGGAATCGGCGAGTCGTGGGTCTCTGTCCAGGGCGCTTCCGCCTCTCGGCCCCTTTGACACCTGGCGTGGGGGGCGGGGGGGGTGCCTGGCCTAGAAGGGCCCAGACTGCTGGGGTGTCCGGCCGGCGTGGCCTTGGGGCCCCCAGCCCCCTGCGGTGTCCCTGCCCAGGGGACACGATTCCCAGGACGGGCCCCGCAGGCATTCCTTGCCATCAGGGAAGGCTATAAAAAGCAACACTTTTCAGCCCCAGAGTGTGACCTGTGCGACTTCACAGAATCCAGAGAAAAACAGAGATAACCTTGGGGAGGCCCGACCTTCAGGAGGGGCAGGGCAGGAAGGGGCACCCGGAGGCTGCACGTGGGCTGGACTGGAAATGGGACACGGAGACCTGAGGGTGTGGCGTGAAGTGAAAAAAGTGGTAGTTGGAATGACGATAATTGTTACCGATTATTACTATTTTATTATCATTATTATTAGAGCCACTGGGTGTTCAGGGTTGGCCGTGGGCTGGCTCTGTGTGCCCCCCAGCTCCTGATACACCAAAAAAAGGTGGGTCCTCTTACTGGTCCGTTGGACAGACCAGGGAACAGAGGCTCGGAAAGGACCAACAACTTGGCCAAGGTCACACAGCTAGAAAGGAAAGGAACTGGGGTTAATGGCCTCGAGCTCGCTGCGTGCCCCTCAACACTGCAGCCACGTTTGCCTCATTTCTGCTCTGCTGACACCCTCAGCTCTGTTGTCCCAAGGCCTTGGCATTCTGGTCCCTCCGGCTGGAGAGCTTGTCTCTTCCCTCTCCACCTCCCCATTCTTTACACTTCAGCTGGAGCGCCACTTCCTCCGCCAGACCTTCCCAGACACCTTCCGCTATTTATCATTCATTTGTTCATTCATTCGTTCATTCATTCATTCATCCAGCCCACGTTTCCCGAGAACCTCCCTCGGGCCAAGCCCCGCTCTGGGAGCTGGCCACACAGCAGTGAATCGGACTGAGGAAGCCTCTGTCCTCTGGAGGCTGACATCCAGAGCGGACCTTTGAACCCTGAGCTTCTCTAGTGGGCGGAGCTCTCCTCCTGGCCGGCACCTTGCCACCCTGTTGGGGAGAAGAAAACGGGCAGGGGAGGAGTACAGTTAGCATTATTTTCCATTCGAGCGACCCGGATCCAGTACGGGATGGCACGTCCCACTGTATAAACCGAAGAGAAACACAGACTGAGCCGGGGCCCCCTCAGGCCTCCACCATAAGGGCACCCCAGTCGGGCCGCTCCCAGAGGCACTTCCGGGGAGAAGGTTTGAGACCTTGGGCCCCAGAGATTGAGCCGTCCCAGCCTGAGAAAGTCAGGTGTCCAAAGGACTGGGGCCAAGTTCCTCGGGCTAAGCCCGGAGCCAGGGAGCTCAGGAGGCATCCCGGCCAGCACCCCGGGATCCAGTCGGGACTCTGGTCCTGCCTGCTAGGTGAGTCACCTCGCATCTCTGGGTCCTTGTTATCTTGCCGGTGAAATGACGGGCTTGCATTAGAGCTTCTCTAGAATCCCATCGGCCCCCAAAACCTGCCTAACTCCAAGGCCAGAGTGGGCTGACCAGCTTCATCCTCTTCCTCGCCATCTCCCAGACCCTCTCCCACGGGCTTCCCTCTCCCCCTTCCCCGCCCCCACCCCCAACCTCCATCCTACTGGTACCTCCTGCCCAACACCCCGCTGAAGGCAAACACCCTGCCCCACCCATCTCAGGCTCACAGGAAGAAAAGAGAGAGGCAGAAGGAAGGTCACATTTCTTACTTGGCCCGCTGCCTAGTTTTCATTAGGCCCGCTGCCTAATTTTCCTGGGCAGCACTTGCTTTCTTGGCTGGTCTCCCCTATTTCTTAACCATTTCAGAGGAAAGAGCTGTCACACTCCCGTCCCCCTTGTCACTGGTATCGTGGCCTGGAGTTCTTCCTGGTGTGTCATCTCTGTGGCTCTTGCTGCCACGTCAGCCCACATCCCCTTCTCTTGGAGTCTCCAGGGGCAGAGAGCAGCAGCTCAGACATACCCAGACTTGATTAATAATTATAGTGATTATGATCATTAGCATTTATTGAGCATTTACTATGTGCCAGGCCCTGTGAACTCAGTGACTTCCCCCAACGTCCTTGTGACATAAGGATCATTATCATCACCCCCATTTTACAGACGAGAAAATTGAGGCCCAGAGGTGGTGTGTGGTGGAGCTGGGACCCAAAATCAATGCCACCAACCACGGTGCCATGTGGACTCAAAGAGTCTTTGAGTGTCCACCTGGCTAATGCACCCTTCCTTGGACATAGTCACGTGCACACACACACACACACACACACACACACACACCCTTGTGGTCCAGGTCTCTCCCTGTACCTTCCAGAATGGTGTTTTCCTAAAAGTTAAGGAGACGAAGCCCTAGACACAGTGCCCTTGGGATGTGAGCTGAAGGATCTGACCCATGTTAGAGGTGAGGCTGCGCAGCCAGGACTTCTGGACCCAAAAGCCAGGTTGTGGGGACCCCGAGGTCCGGGCCTCTTTCTGGGAGTGAGATCGGCTGAAGATGGGACCCAGGGGAAATGGAGCTGCCAGGGGGAGAGTGAGGATAGTCAGGGTCCTCATGGGGCCTACGGGCCTCCCCCCAGTCCGGGACAAGCAGGGCCAGAGAGCACAGCGGGGAGCGAATCAATCCCCCCTGTGGACAGAATTCTGTGGGCAGAGACGTGCAGAGGGGCAGGTGGGGGAAGACCGTCTTAGCCAGGCGGGAGCAACACAGGCCCTCTCCTGTCTGAAGGGGGAGGGAGCATGCTGTCACCACCAGCCACGACACTCCACCCCACCCCAGGAAGAAATGGCTGAGTGTCCCCAGGATCTGGTGCTCAGCTGGTACCAGAGGGGCCGCCCAGCTCCTCAGGACCAGGCGGTGGTCACTGCAGTGATCAGAGTTAAAAAAAAAAAAAAAAAAAAAAAGACAGAGATAGGGAGGGAGAGAGAAAAGAGGAAAAAAACCCTCTAGTGCCTGACATTCTTTTTAGGATGCCCATAAAAGATAATGTGACCTGTAAAATCTGCAAGCTGCTTCCCAGTCTGTGGCGCCCGCCAGGGCCCCACGCCCCACTCCCACCCCCGGCTTCACTCTCCTGCCCCCCTGGCCAAGGACACTACCCTGAGCAACCTGGGGGCTCAGGCCCTTACGGCACCAGGGACCCTCGGTCCCAGGGACCCTGGAAGACAGCCCCTTCCTTCCCTCCTCCTCTGCCCCCCCTCTCCTGGCCCTCGGGTCAGCAGGGCGGCTGCTGCCAGGCCAGGGGGCAGGAATGTGCTGGGACAGATCCCTGCTCTCGCTCTGGCAGGTGAGTCACCCGTGGGAGTATGTTGATGAATCTGAGTCCCGGCTCTTTGTTTTCAGCTCCTGGGAGTTCACACACTGGAGGCAGCCTCCCTGGAGAGATGGGAATCAGGAGGCCTGGGTTCTAACTCCTACTTCACCACCAGCGGGCTACTTAAAACCGTGTACACTCTGAGCCACCGTAGGCCTCAGTTCCTCTACCTTTAAAATGGGCATACTACAGCAAAAAAACCACGTCCTAGCAAACCCAGTTCTTAGGACGATGACAATTACCCCGATTTATTGAGAGCCTACTATGTGCCCAGCACCGAACTAAGAGGTTTATGGTTAATTCTCCCAACAAGCTTATGAAGTCTGTGGGATCATTATCCCCTTTTTAAAAAGTGGAAATGGAGGCTCAGAGAGGTTAAGTAACTGGCCTGAGGCCACGAGGCTCATACAGCCAACTACCAGGCTCCCTGGCCACCCCCGGTGGGAATTGATGTCCTCTCTGCAAAAGCAGGTCACAATGACTACTGTGCAGGCTGAGCCCCTCTCCTGCCCTCTGGGGAGGGCCGGTCCTGGCGTTCCCTCCCCAGCTTCCTCCCCGGGGCTGCCAGAGTCCCGAGGGAACTTACAGCATCCTCCCCGGCCACGGCCCCCAGCCCCCAGCTCCTCCCAGGCTCTTCCCAGCACCTTCCCGTGGACAGATAGGCCTGAACTCTGTGTCCCAAAACCCAGCGGTACTTGGGTCACAGCCAGGGAGCTTTCTAGATCTGAAGGTCTGCCTCTGGGGAGGTCCAGGGCCTGCCGCGGGCTTCCCACCAGCTGCGGAGTGACGCCTCCTTGGGGCCCCAAGGCCCCCTGAGGACAGGCCCTGGGGACACCCTTCCTCTGTAGGGTGTAGAAATACGGAAATGGGAGTTCTGTCCTAACTTCCTCTCAGGCACCTTCCCGGGGTTCTTCAACATTTCCAGATGCTTCAGCTGGGGAGAGGCAAGGTTTGAAACCCTCCCTCCCTGGGCAGAAGCCCTTTTTTCTGTCCCCTGTTGATATTTTGCTAAATACTCTCATTCACATTTTCCAACCCTTATGTGCCTAAGGAAAGCAGCTGTCTGTCTGCGTGCCCTTGGGGGCAAAACTACAAGGTCAATGGGTGTTCGGCGTCAAGCACATGTGTTGTGTTGGGTGCTCTCCATAGTCACTCATGTCACCCCCATTTTGCAGATGAGGGAACTGAGACCTGAGAGATTAGATGACTTGCCCAAGGTCACACAGCTAGTCAAAGCCCATGTCCCCTGGGCATGAGCCATGTCCCCTGGCTCGTGACCACTGAGGGTCTTTCGAGCTCTGCCAGCATTCGAGTCTCTGGCTGACTCTGTCTGAGCCCACAACAGCCTGGTCGAAAGCAGGTGTCCAGTGAATCGGTACAGAGTGAAGGAACCTAGTGAGTGGTTTTTGAATGTGTGAGAGCACTAATGGGTGAATGAATCAGCAAATGAATGAACCTCAACCCTCACTATAACCATGAAGGATGGGCAGCACTACTCTGAGGCATCGGGTGAGGAGGAAATCAAGGCTCAGAGAGGAAAAGCAACACGCCTGAGGTCACAGAGATAGTTGAGGGTGGAGACAAAACCCCAAGCCCCTGCCCCCTGCTCCCACCACGCCACCCAGCCAGCCCTGGGCCCTTCCCCTCTTCGCTTCTCCTCCTTGTCCCAGCCACACTCCGGGCTCAGCTCTGAGACAGGCTGCGGGCACAGCGTCTTTAAGCTGCCCTTTGAGGGACGAGCAGGGGAGGGGGCTGGGGAGGGGGGCCTCCGCCCAGCGTGCAGGGCGAAGAGCCCAAGCCGGTCCGTCTGAGATGGGGTCAGTGCAGGGGGTCTCTCTCTGCGAGCACTTATGGCACAATTGATGGGAGAAGCGCTCATCAAACGAGGGACAAATCATAAAGTTCGGGAGATGGAAATTAGGCACGGACAAACGATCCAGGTGCAAGGGAGATTTATGGGGGAGGCTGTATTCTAGCTAATGATTTCTGCTAATGATTCTCCGAAGTGTACAGTGGCACCGAGCCCGCGCTCCATGGGGTGACATGAACCCTGCGGGCCAGATGAAGGACGTTCCTGGGGAGATGGCGATGGCAAGGGGATGACGAAGAATGATGGAGGGACCCCCCCCAGACACCTGGCCCCCTGGAGGTGGCCGGAGAAGGTGGGGTGCTTGGGGTGGTCGCCGGTCCTGCCAGAGATTTATAGCTCGACCCGGCTCTTTGGCCCTTTCTCCGCTGGCCCTGAAAGTACCTCCCAGCCTGGCAGCGCTGCCTGTTGGCGTGGCCCGCCCACTGCTGACACACACATTTTCCCAGCCCACCATCCTTCATCCCGCCAGCCCCTCACAGATGCAGGCTTCTGGCTGCAAACGGTCCGGTCCCTCCCTGTCCCTTGCCTGTCCCCTCCCCAGTCCCCCCTCTCTAAGAGCCATCTCCTCCCAAATGGCCACCTGGTCTTACTCTTCCAGCCTCTCATTTCAGCGTCCCGGAGGCTGCCACCTCTGGAGCACCCCGGCCAAGGACCCCTCCCCAGCATCCGGCCGGGAAGCACCAGTGCTCCTCCGGCCCCTGACCCTGGGATGCCCACCCTCTCAGCTGGGCCAGTCTCTCTCAAATCTACCCTGAATCCCACTTACTGCGGACCAAGTCCAGACCTCCTGGTTGTATAGAGGAGGGCCCTCTGGGAATGGAAAGCTCTGCCTTGCAAATCCATGACCAGCAAATGGACACAGGGGTTAATTCGCAGGGGTCCATTTGCCAGGGAATGACACTGGCTTTTTAGAATGCTGTGTGTTTCCTGACTTCTCCACAGTGAGCCTGCGTGTCACTTCTCTCAGTGAGAAGGGACGGTGGGAAGGTAGGTGGGTGTGAGAGTGAGGGAACGGAGGATGTCAGGTCCCTCCACACCTTTTTTCAGGCCGCCCTGACTCACCTGGACAGATCCCCTCCCCCACACCCTGCCTCTTTATCTCAGCCGGCCTGAGCCCCCACCAGGGGAGGCGGCCAAGCCCAGGGCTGAGCACCTTCCCACACACAAGTCCCCATCGCCTTGTAGGTGCCCCTGGAAGTGAGTTGGTTACTTCCCCCAGTTTTAGGTTGGAGAGCGGAGGTTCCTAGAAGTGAAGAGTGTGTTTGAGTGTTCTTGGTTCGAATATGGCAAGGTGACGCTTGCGTCCAGGTCTCTTGAATTCATGGCCCTGGACCTCGCACTGCCCAGCCCCTGGACCGGCTCAAGTCCTTGTGAGCTGAGACCCTTCCCAGGGACCGTGGACAAAGCTGGAGGAGACCAGGAGGCCGGACACGGAGCCATCCCGGTGGGAGCAGCCAGGAGAGAAAAGCAGGAGGCAGCCTCTGACCGCCCTTCCAGGGAGGGCCAAAACGGGAAACGGTTTCAACGTCCAGCAAGAGGGAATGCGTTAAACGCAGCGGAGTTAGGGATCATAGGCGGTCGCTGGAAGCAGTGTTAATGTACCGACATGGAGGAATGTTCAAAACACATCGTGAGTGAAAAATCAGGTGTCGGAGCAGCCGGAGGCCGAGTGCTCTGCTCTCCCTGTGGGGAGAGATCTCCGTGGGCGAATGAGCAGGACCAGCCGCCTCCATCCCGCCCCCCCTGAGCAGCCGGGAGGGGAGGTCTGGGGGCTTCAGACTCTTTTTCACTGTCTGACTCTTGCACAACCAACGTACATGACTTTAATAATCGGGTGGGGGTGGAGGACAGCAGAGCTATTTTCATTTGGGGGAAAAAAGAGCGGGTGAAGGCGGCACCCAGGTGGGAGCCTTGTCCTTGGAGCACAGGCCCCAGGCCACCCTTGTCATTTGTCCCCACAGCATCGCTTCTGACAGCAGATAGCTGTACCTGGTGGGGGAGGGATGTCTCCTTGCAATCCACTCTCCCCCACGCCCCTCAAGCCTCCCACCCCGGCTCCCTGGCCCACCCGCCACCCCCTCTGGGTGTGATCAAAGGCCAAAGTGAAAACGAGATCTGAAACTCCAGCCTGGAAAAGCAGCGAGGCGCTGATGCTGGGATAAGGGAGGATCACCGCTCACCAGCTGGGCGCCCCCCCACCCCTGGCACCGCCCCTTCCCTCTCATCACCTCCCCACCTGCATCCTAGGCTCTGTGTGGGGGCATGACCCCAGGGCTCCCCCACTCCACTCACTGCCCGAGAGTGGACTGAGGGGCCTGCCGGAGACGCCACCTGTTCTGGCCTCGTGTCGTGCCTTTGGAGTCAGGCTGCATCCCTGGGCGCCTCCTCTGACAGCGCGAGCAAGTTCCTGGAGAGAGGTGGCCCACTGAACTGGGTGGGCAGCCCTGGCTGGGTGGCTCAGTTGGTTGAACATCATCCTGTACACCAAAAGGTTGTGGGTTAGATCCCTGCTTGGGGCGCGTATGGGAGGCAACCGATCAATGTCTCTCTCTCTCTCTCTCTCTCTCATTCCCTTCCTCTTTCTCTGAAATCAATAAACATTTAAAAAACAAATAAACCGGATGGGTGACATGAATGGATAAGCCGCAGGGGGAAGAGTGGCCTGACGGACAGGGACCAGGGACAAGTCCGTGTGATGGGAACCCGTTGGGAGGTGTCTGGGATGGGGGTGGGCGCTGACAGGAGGGAAGACCACTAGAGAGTTAGGAGGGCACCAGGAAGGCAAGCTGCACAAAGCATCATGGGATGGTCATGAGCTATAGCGCCAGAGCAACCCAGTTAAGTTCCTGGCCCTGCCACGCCCGGCTCTGTGACCTTGGGCAACTTCTTGGCGCCTCCTTTTCATCATCTGTAAAGTGGGAATCGTAATAGTAACAGCCTCACCTGGCAGAGAGATTAGGTGTCGTGTATGCAAAGCAGTGCATAATCGGTAAGTGCTCAGCGAACGGCAGTTGTTGTTATTGTTGTTGAACTTAGAGAAGAGACAGAAGGCCTAGGAGGACCACACACCTTATCTAGCGCAGGTGAGGTTTGGGCCGGAGGAGTCACACAGTCCCTGTGGCCCACCCAGTGACTGGACGAGGGGACGAGGACAGGAAGAGGAAGGGGAAGGGGAGGCGCTGGAGAGATGTCAGAGATAAAGATATGTGATGATCTTGCCCTATCTGGGTCACCAGCTGCACCCCAGGAGTGATGACTCAGCTGATGAGAAGTCCCCACCCAGAGACTGGTCCCACAGGCTGTGGCCCAGGCCCGTGGGCACGGCAGACACACGCTGGGGCGGCCCGTGCCTCAATGTTCCACCATCTATCTGCTCCAAGACTCAGGCACCCCCTGCCTCTCAACACCCCAACTCAGTCTGAGGACCCAGAGCAGCTAGGGGACTCCCTTGAGATCAAGGGGTTTGCTGGGTCTATACAACAAGCCCTGTGAGGTTCATCCCATTCACACCCAGAGAGGTCAAGTCACTTGCCCAAGGTCACACAGCTCAGCCATGATACGGCCAGGAAGCCCAAAGTCTGCCCACAACAGCAGACTGCTCAGGGCCTGGCTGAAGACAGCACTGGCGTGAGCCTCAAACTTTCAAATCCTGAAAACCCCAAATTGTGCAATGTTCTAAAGGAGCTGCTCTGGGGGCCTGGGTGCTCAGAGGGGACTGTCCCTGAGTCTCCTGAGGACCAGCTGCGTGGGAGGTTTTCACGGCAGCCTCACCCTCAGGAGTGAGAGATGGATAATCCCGCTTGTCTGAATGTCCGGGGGAACTTGTCCCACCCCTGAGCCTCCCGAAACACCTCTCCTTCCTCTGGGAATGCCTGGTCTCGGACTGCACGCTCCCATTTCCCCCTGTTCAAAGCTCTCTGGCCCCCTCCAGGTGGCCCCTCCGCTCCACAGGGCCTCCCTGGGCCGCCTGGCCCTCTCTGTCCTCATGCCCTAGAGTCGGCATCCTGGCTGCTGGGAGCAAGGCGATTTCTCCGGTCTGACTTTTCTTTCTCCTCAGAGTGTGTGGGTACGTGTGTTTCCCGTTGGTTATGAATTGATGGCGTTCACCACCACGCATGCGTATCTTGTGGCCCAGCGGGGCTCCAAGGGCGGTCACCATACCGTCAATGGCCTCCCTCCTCACTGCCCCACAGCCCCACCTCCGCTACCTAGGACAGGTCTGTCCACCGTGGCAGGTTGGAGGGTTCCAGCCACTCCTGGGTTGGCAGGTCAGAGGGTTCCAGCCACTGCACTCCACAGTTGCTCTGTTGCCTTACTAACCCGAAGCCCAGGTGGGGAGCATTCACTTCTCAGAAAGTCTTTCTTCCAAGAAGGATGTTGGGGGCCATTCCTCAACCAGCCGGCTGTCCCCATAGCTGCAAAACGGGTCTCTTTATGGAGGTCCTGTTTGCCTGGCCTGCCCTGAGCATGGCGGGCTGCGTCCCCTGGCGGGCTGAGGAGCCCACGGACCTGTCTGTCCCATCCACCTCTGCTGTGTGGCATTCAAGGCCTTTCCCAATCTAGCCCCAACCTGCCTTTCATAATAGAAATAAAAACCAGTGGTGATGCTGGTGGTTGACATTCATCGAGTGCCTGCTGTGAGGACACCTGACGTGGCTGTCACCTCATTCATTCCTCAGATGACTGCGAGGTGGGATGGCAATTGTTACCCTCACTGTAGAGAGGACGGCAGGAAAAAATCTGAAATGTCCCAGGAGGACACTGGGATCCGAGCCCAGGGCACATCCCCGACCCCTAGGCAATACCGCCCTGCGTGTGGTGGCCTCTCCTGCCAGCCAAGCTAGCCGCCCTCTGTCCCCACCCGCCCTGGCCTTGCTGACCACTAACTTTTGTGTGTGTGGTTCCTCCAACTGAAGGCTCTCCCCCGGCTTGTCCCTGGGTCCGACTCCTACTTACCGAGTCAGACCCGGCTCCAACCTCCTCAGGCACGTCCCCCGCCCCACCACACAGGGTTGGTGCTGGCCGCCCTGCGTTCAGATCTCCGTGGGACACTCACGACGTGGCCATAGGATGGTTGACATCTGTCACCCTTGCTGAACCAGGAGCCCAGCCACGTGATCGGGATGAATTAGAATCATCCACCTAGTGAACTGACATTTAATGAGCACCTACTATGTGCCAGGACTTGTGGTGAACAAGGCAGACACAGCCCTGAGCTCACAGAGCCCATGTGGAGAGGAACAGACAGACACGGCACGTGCCGAGAGCCACGTGAACAGGGGAGGTTCAGACGGCGACAAGTCCCACGGAGAAATAAACAAGAGGATTGTTCTAGAAAGAGCCTGAGCAGGTGAGCCTCCAGTCTTTACCAAAGGAGTCCTTCTCTCAGCCCCACCCGCCTCTCTCTGATGATTGGCTGCATCAGTGACTCGTCCGTTCATTCATTCCTTCATTCAGTTCCTCATTTCCTGAGCACCGACCGCGTCAGGTATTGTCCGCCAACACCCTGGGGTCCCTGGGGGAGAGGACCCTCCTCTGAACCCAGGGAGGGAGCTGGGGGGGTGCTACGTGGTCTAGAACGTTTCCACTCCCTCTGATCAGTCATGCTTCCTAATTCAATAAGGTGAGAAGGAGCATAATTTGATCATATTTGTTTTGCATCACTGCAAAAACAGAAAATGAAGGGCTGCAGAACCGCACCAATTTACTTCATCCGACCTTGATTAAAAGAAAATTAATTGTCGCATCTCTCAGGGTATCACAGGCAGCAGCCAATGGCTCTCCAGGATACCACAAAGAGAGGGAAAGAGAGCGGGAGAGACTCTGTGCCCTTTTCTCTAACCGCGTCCAGCCTGGCTGGCAGCAGACAGCCAAGCTGGTGAGGCCTCGAGCCGAGCCACACAGGAGGCTGCTGGCAGATGGAGGGGCCTCTGAGCCCTTCCTCCCCTCTCCCACCCACCCTGGGTTTGCTCTCCCCACCCCCATTCACTGCCCAGAGGTGACTCTGTGGGCTGGAGCCCCACCCCAGAGCCCTCCAAGGGCTTTCCTCCCTCCCCAGGACTGGCTGGCGCCTTGCGGGGGAGCCCCAGGAAGATGCTCCTCCAAGAGCCGGGCCCCCACGACCTTGCCCCACCCCCACCTCACGCTGCCCAGCCCAGCTCCGGGAGGGAAGGAAGGAAGGAGGGGCCTGGCGCTGCCCGGGTGAGCCAGGGCAGGGGGCGGGTGTCAGTGGGGAAGAACATCTCATGAAAACTTAATGCCCCCTTGCAGGTTGTTGATTTTTGTTTGTTTTTCTCTTTTTGCCAGAAGAGAAGCCTCTTTCATTAGCCCAGACTGTCATTACCCGGCATTAAATTTTCATAGAGCGGGCGGGAGGCCGGGCAAGGGGAGGCAGGCAGGGAGGCAGGCTGGGGGCTCCCAGGGCCGGGCCTGCTGGGGGCTGGGCCTGGCTCCCCCAGGTTCCCGTAGGCACACTGCTCGGTCTTAATAATGATGATCGCTCTTCTCTGTCACCCACTTTGTGTCAAGCATGGCACGGAGACTATCGCTGATGGTCTTTCTACTGCTCTTCCGTGGCGGGTGCTATGATTACCCCCATTCTATAGATGAGAAACTGAGGCTCAGAGAGCGTGTGTCTCTTGCCCATTATAGCCAGTGAGGGGCCGCATCCCTGACCCCCAGGGTGTGCACACTTGAGGACTGAGAGGCAAAGAGAGGAACCGGGAGGTGGGGGAACGGAGGGGCTGGCAGGGACTTGGGTATTTGGAAGTGCTCTACCTTGGGGGGAGCTGCAGGAGCCTGACCCCCAGCCCATCCCAAGAGGACAGTGGGTGGCTCCTCTCAGCCCAAAGAGGGTCCGTGCAGGCATGGCCTGTGCCCCGCCAGGCAGGTGTCAGGGCCCTCACAATGGTGCACCTGGCATGGGCGCCAGGCCTGCCCATTCAGCCCCAAACAATCACAGCTCTGCAGCCGCAGGCCCAGCGGCCCCAGGGGCGGGAGGACAGGAGGGCAGCAGATGGGCCGAGGGTGTCGGATTTCCAGCCTGGGATGGGGAGGGGGACAGCCCAGGAGGGGCCAGGGGAGGGGGTCAGGCTCCTCCCCCCCAGCAGCCCCTCCCAGCCTCTGGTCCCTGAGGACAGTGAGAGGGACAGAGTTGGAGGGGGGACGTCTGCCCACCACCACTGCCACCTAGAGCAGGGTGGAGGGGAGACAGGCCCCAAGCCAAGACTGAGCTGATGGGGCCGGGGAGGAGAGGGGTGCTGGGGGGTGTTGCTGAGGGCTTCTCATAGGCTGGGGAATCCTGGGAAGGCTGGACTCCAGCTTTACCACCATTGGAGCAGCTCACAGGACCCTTCTGGGCCTCAGTTTCCTCACCTACAAAATGGACACCCGATCACTAAATCCACACTGAACATCGCTCTGTTGTGGGCACTGCCGCCAGCACAGGAGAAGTAGCAGTGAGCAAAAGAGAAGCAGTCCCTGCTCCCTGGAACCCACGACCTGGTGTGAGAGACAGACAGCCATGAGGATAGAGGAATTAAACTCTTAGCAGGACCAGGAGTCAAGGTCACAACTTGAGACAAGAGGTCAGCCCCTCAAAGGGCCTGGAACCAGCCAGGCAGCCCTGGAGGAGAAGCGTCCCAGGCAGAGGGCATGGCGGGGGCGTGAGGAGGGTACCAGCCTGCGAGATTTCTGTGGGGCCAGGGGAGGGAACGCAGGCGAAGGGCCGTGAGCAGGGTGCGGCCCACAGTCCTGTGAATGGCGCTGGGCGGAGGGGCTGAGGATGGCACTTACCGCACTTGGTGTGGGTGGGTTTGTCTTCCTGTTGCCTCGGAGCTCCTGGAGGGCGTCCACGACACCCCCACTTTTTGAGTGTGGACACTGAGGCTTGGCAAGGGCGGGAGATAAGGCACGTCCCAGGTGCCGGGTGCGGGTACAGACAGAGCCTGCCTGCTCCCGGGCAGAGGTGAGCAGTGGTGCAGGCAGAAGGCAGCCAGGCTGGGAGCCCACTCTGGTCCTCTGTCCATGTGGTACCAGACAGGCAAAATTTGGAAAACCTTCCTCCTGGCTCAGCTGGGCTTTGAGGCACCAGGCACCCATGGCGGTAGAGATGGGAGGATCTGAAAAGGGGTGGGAGAGGGTCCAACCCCTTCATCACCTGCAGAAGGAGAAGCCGAGGCCCAGAGAGGGCCTTTGGAAAAGCCTCCTCCCATCCCTGACCTCAATGATTGCATCTGTGCAATGGGGCTGGGGCTGGAAGGAGTATAAAGTGGCAGCCACTGTGGGAGTGGAGTGACCTTCATCCAAGGTCAGGACAGGGCAGCCTCAGAGATCAAGTGGGAAAACTCTCCCGAGGGGACTGCCCAGCCACGCGTGCCTCTCACACGTGGGTGAGCCACAGGTGTGTGCGATGCGTGCAGCAGGTGTGGAGGCCAATGGCGGTGCACCTGGCGGGGATGCAGAGGGGGGTCAGGGAGAGGCTGGAAAAGGTGTGAACCCCACTGAGACTGCCTCGTTTCCTTGGGTGACCCTCTTCAAGCACCGTCTCCTCTGAGGGGCATCAAGAAGACGGTGGGCCTCTTCCCTGGACCAGGAGGGGGCCACAGGCAGATGAGGGGCAGCGGCCTGTTGGAGGTAGAACCCGTGGGCCCTCACGTATAGAGAGCGCTGTGTTCCAGGCTCTGCCGCTTGCTAGGGCAGAACCCCAGACCTCCGTCTGGCCTCCCGTGCTCCGTACCCTCATCTGTAAAATAAGAACTGGCCTCGTGGAGTTGCTCGGAGGCCTCGGTGAGACTGTACGCATGGCCCCACCACGCACCTGGCCTGGGAACTGTCATTAGTGCTCGATGAGCCGGAAAAGAGCCCCGCGCCTGCAGGACAGGTCATGGGAAGCAGCTGCGACTTGAAGAGTTAGGACGCACCAAGGTTACAGAGCTAATAATTATGAGGCAGATTCACCTCGTTCCCGGGTCCTCTGGTGCGCAGAGAAGGAGGGGAAGGCCCAGGGGAAACCAGGGGTGGGGAGTGGGTGCGGTAAGATGCTCCCAGGTCCCGGCAAGGCCCAGCTGGCTCCCCAGCAGGCTCTGCCGGTGGGCTCAGGGCCCGATGGTGCCGCCTCACCCCCAGGTAGCACATCAGGACAAGGGCACCCCAGTCCCCCTTCCAGCCACCTCCGAGCCCCCCGGCTTGGCTCGGTTCCTTCCCTCCCATCTCCCACTTGCTCGTTCTAGGAACAAAGAAAATGCAGGCACGTCCCCACTTCCTGGCAGTGCTGATTTTCCAATTCTCTACCCCTCAATTACCGCTTCCTGAGGGAGGTGCTGTCACCCTGGGGGCGCCTGCCCCGCTGCCTGTCCCAGAGGCTGTGGGGGTGTTTGTGGTAGGGGTCCCCACCTACTCAGGGAAGCCTGCAGGGGGTACCCAGCCACCCCATGGCTCCACCAACCTGCCTCCCCCAGGACCCTGATCTCTGAGCCTGGGGACCCAGGTCCATAGGCTCCCACAAGGTCAGGGACAGGTGTGTATGGGTGTGTGAAAGAGCGTGCTACAATGCAGGTGCATACGCATGTGCAAACACAGAGACACAAATGGGTATATATGTATGTGACTATGTCCATATGAGTGAGAGTGTGCAAAGTTGAGTGTGTTTGATATACGCAGGTCCATGACACAAACAATTGCATAAACGACTATACAGATGAGTGCAGACATGTGTGCGTTGGTGTGTGTTTGCACCTGGGTAAGTTCCTGTTGGGCCAAAAGTGAGGGTGAGAGAGTGTGCCTGAGTGTGGACAGGGCCATCTGAGGCAGGGGCAGAAGGGGGACCCCCATTCTCAAGCAGAGGTGCAACCTGGGCCTAGCAGCAGAGAGGGGACGGGAAGGGAGCACGCAGACCAGCAGGCGGGGAGAGTGAGCCTCTAGCCAGGGGCCTGTTTCCTGCTGGGACTGGAGCTCCCAAGCTTCCTGTCAAGGGGAAGGAAGTGCTCACCTAGGGCAGTTGGGCTGGTTGCAGATGCAAAAAGACTCAGTGCTGCTTTGCATCTTTTATTTGCATATATTTCCATAAGGCCCACTGATTGGTTCTTTGAAAGCCCCCAATCCCTCCCAACCCCTGTCTGCTTGCAATGACCCTGCCTGGAAAAGTCCTGGTTGGTTGAGGGCCAAGGCGAGCCCCCAGGCTGCATGCTGGGCAGGACTGCATGCTCGCTGGAAAACAGGCCCCTTAGGGACTGCTCCCCAGCACGGAGCAATAACAGTCCTCTGGACCTGACACCCAGGATGTGCTCACTGGCTATTCCATCAGTAATCGAGCAAAGTGGTGAATGGGGCAAAGTGGGGGCCAGCTCCCCACACTTCTCAAATCTTCAGGTGGGGTCTTAGCAATGGGGTCCTCAGAACGTCTGAGGTGGGGCCAGGCCCCCTCAGCCATGGTGGCCAGCCCTGAGGGTAGATGTCAGGGAACCTGAGGGCCGCTAGTCAGGATCCTGTCACCAGCTTTGCCTCCTGTCTCCCCAGTATCCCTCCCTTCCTGCCCCCAGCCCTCACCACTAGGACGGGATCCAGAGGCACGACCTCCTCCCTCCACCTCAGGGCCAGACACCTGGTCACGCGTGTTTGGAGATGCCCTCTGTTCACCCAGGCTTCTGAGTCTCCCAGTGCTCAGAGGACAGGCAGCAAGAGGAGAGGAGGAGCAGACAGACTCCCAGCAAAGGGGCGAGTGTGTGTGCATGTGTGTCGGTGTGCACACCCATGGGTATGCCTGGCCAAAGGCACACTCACTACTTTGGGTGTGCATGGTAGTGGCTGTACAGGGAAGAAGAGGCACGTCTTGGGTGTGGAACATGTGCACGCCTGCAGGTGTGTAGGCACAGGTGTGCATAGGTGTGTTGTACGCCTGTCAAGGAAAATAGAAGTTTTCATCATGGAAGTTCTGTTTGGAAGTTTCTTTTTCTCACAAACGCATGGCACACATGTGTGCGCAAACATGTACATTTGCATGGCTGTATTATTCGTGTGTGCACATGTGTGGGCACAGGTTATAAATGTGTGTGTACACGTACAGCTGCTCATATCAAGTATACACATGGATGTCAACACCCATGGGTGCCGGGTCTATGTTGGGTCACACACTTGTTCACACGTATGTTTGCCCATGCGCGGTGTCCAGGTGAGCATGTGTGAACACAGCACCACCCCGGCAGACCGCAGGGCCTGGGCATGCCGGGGGCCCCGTGGGGACATGTGTGCGAGTGCACGGGGTGTGCGTGACCGTGTGCAGTAGGTGTGTGTAGAGTACAGCATGTGTTTGCATATCGGGAGTTGGGGATGTTTAGTAATTAAATCCCTTTTCATCCTTCTGCACCTGTCTCCTTCTGAAAGCTGAGAGAACAGACGTCAAACGGGACAAGGGCTGGATTGAATACAGCCAATTCTGAAATATTTATTAGCTTGCGGCTCCGCTCAATGGAGGAGAAGGAATGCCAGCTAATCCGCCCAGCAGTGCTCACAGCAGGGACATTTTTCAACAGGGACTTCTTGTATTTCAACGACTGCTCACTCTGTCCAAAAATGGGGGCGTTTTCGTCTGGGCCCCGGTGGGGCTCTCCAGAAAGCCCAGCAGGGACTCACAGGGCAGAGATCAGCCCTGAGCACTCGTGTCTGGGCTCCTCTAGCCCCCACGCCCCTCCGCCTGGGGCCCCTCCTCAGGCAAAGTACTGGTGAGCCCCGAGGTGACCGTGGGGGCCTCCCTGTGTGGGAGGCACCGTGTGAGGGTCTTTTCACAGGTTCCCTTCCGTCTAATTTCCGCAAAACTCAGTAAGTGCCCAGGGCTACCCATTGTATATACTCAGGAATGGGAATTCAGAAACATTTAACGAGTAGGAAAACTGGGGCTCACAGTGATAAAGTAACTGGGCCCAGGTCATAAGCTACTTAGTGAAGGAGCCAGGATTTGACCCGGAAAATCAGGCCCCCAAGCTCCCACTCTTAACCGCTGCGTCTGCTCCCTCCTAGGTGGTCTGCTAGGGGCCTGCTGTGAGCTCCAGGTCGAGAAGAATTCTGAGGCCTCATCTAAGGTCCATGAGAAAGAGCAGGGCCATCCATGAGCGGTGTCTGCCATTGTGACAAGGGTGTGTGGCTCTATATTTGCTCTCTCTGATCCTCACCCCACCCCAAGCCTGCCCCTCAGGAAGCCTCCCCTTCTTATAAACGGTAACTCAATTGCGCTAACCACCCAGGCTAAACGCTTCCCAGTCTTCCTTTGCATCCCTTTCTTTCTACCCTGTACCAAGCTCTTGGCAAATCCTGACGTCTGCTTTCAGAAGGTGCACAGGCTCTAACTACTTCGCACCCTTCCAATGGACGCTGCCCAGTCCGAGCCGTTTCTCCCTCGGGCCATCGCAGTGGGTTCCTAAGCAGTGGTCCTACTTCCAATCTCGCCCCTCGAGGGTCAGAGTGAGACTTCTAAAGCCATAGTCAGATCACACCACTCCTCTTCTCAAGGCCCCCCGTAACTCCCACCTCACCCATGTAAAGGTCAAGGTCTCTACCTTGTCCCCAGAACCCAGCCTCGCTGCCCTCACCTCCTACTCTCTCTCCGCGCACTGCAGTTACACAGGCTGGCTTGGGCTCCCTTGAACCCACCAGGCGTGGCCTCCTTCCAGGGCCTCTAAACAGGAGGACTCTCCTGGACTCTTCCTGGACTCTCTTTCCGCTGACACCTGCTTCGGGCTCTGCTCACATGTCATGCTGTTAGAATGGCCCTATGGAAAACTTCCTTCCTCCAGGTCCGGCACAGCCTTTCCCCCTTATCCTATTCTATTATTCTCCATAGCTTTAATTTGACATTCCATATATTTGTGCATTTCATTCATTTCAAAACGTGGCAAATATTGATAGACTCTCTGGGCCAGCCACGGGCCTTCTTCACAAACTGGTGTTCAGCAATTGGACTGTGATATTCCTAGGTGTGCTTTTCTTCAGGTCTCTTCTGTTTGGGGTTCATGAAACTTTTTGGATTTGTGGCTATAAAGTTTTTGACAAAGTTAGAAAATGTTCAGCCAACATTTTTTTTATTTTTAAATATATTTTATTAATTATGCCTTTACAATTGTCCCATTTCCCCCCTTCTTTCCCCCCGACCCTGCACACCCCTCCCCCACTATTCCCCCCTTTAGTTTATGACCACGTGTCTCAAGTTCTTTAGATTCTACATTTCCCATACTATTCTTGCCCCCCTGTCTATTTTCTATCTACTGTCTATGCTACTTATTTTCTGTACCTTCTCCCCCCTTCTCCTCCTCCCACTCCCCTGTTGCTAACCCTCCATGTGATCTTCATTTCTATGTTTCCACTCCTGATCTAGCTGTCCTCTTAGTTTGCTTTTGTTTTAGGTGTGGTTGTTAATAACTGTGAGTTTGCTGTCCTTTCACTGTTCATGTTTCTTTATCTTCTTTTTCTTATATAAGTCCCTTTAACATTTCATATAATAAGGGCTTGGTGATGATGAACTCCTTGAGTTTGATCTTATCTGAGAAGCACTTTATCTGTCCTTCCATTCTAAATGAAAGTTTTGCTGGATAGAGCAATCTTGGTTGTAGGTCTTTGGATTTCGTGACTTGGAATACCTCTTTCCAGCCCCTTCTTGCCTGGAAGGTCTCTTTTGAGAAATCTGCTGACAGTCTGATAGGAACTCCTTTGTAGGTGACAGTCCCCTTATCTCTTGCTGCTTCTAGGATTCTCTCCTTCATTTTAATCTTGGCTAATGTAATGATGATGTGCCTTGGTGTGTTCCTTCTTGGGTCCAACTTCTTTGGGGCTCTCTGAGCTTCCTGGATTTCCTAGAAGTCTAAAATCACAAATCACCAGTTCTGTGAACATCCTGATCACCAGTGTTTTGAACTGTGCATCTGAAAGTTTGGCTATTTCTTCATCACTTAGAGTTATGGGCTCTGGGGCTTTGAGTTCTTCTTGAGCCATGTTTGGTCTGTTCGCGCCCTTTAAGTATGAGGAGCGAGCCTTAGTTGTTCACCAGGACGGGGCCACCCAGGTCGCTGATTTGTGATACTGTATGTGGGGACGTGGTCAGAGAGGGGCCACCTAGGTCGCTGGTTTGTGACACTATATGTGGGGGCGGGGTCAGAGAGGGACAATGGCGGCTCCCTCTGCCACTTCCTGCCACTGGGGCCTGAGCGGTCCATGTCACTGCTAGCTCCTTCACCGGTTTATCGGTTTGGCTGAAGGGTTCATTGTTGTCAGACTTTCGTGTAGTTCAATTTTCTGTGGTTTGGCTGCATTTTTGTTGCTAAAACTTTGTTGTTTTTAAACTTAGTTGTGCGAGAAGACGCAGTCCTTCTACCTACGCTTCCACCTTGGCGGAAGTCTTCCCAACATTTCTTCAAATATATTTTCCCACCATCTCCTTCTAGAACTCAATTATACGTATGTTAGACCCCTTGAGAGCCCACTGGTCACTAAGACTCTATTAGGTCCTCTCGCCCCTAGTCCTTTTTTTTCCTCACCTTATTTCATTTTTGATATTTTCTATCGCTGTGGCTTTAAGGTCACTGATATTTATTTCAACAGTGTCTAGCCTGCTGTGAATTTTTCATTTTAGATGTTGCACTTTTCCATCTCCAGAAGTTCGAATCCTTCTTATAGTTTTTAATTCATCTCACCTTATTCACGCTTTCCTCTATGTTCTTGAACGTGAACATCTGGATCAATGACAGTGGTTAGAAATGTCTTTGTCTGCACACTCTACCATCTGTGACATTTCTAGGTCTATCACTATTGATTGATTTTTCTCTTGGTACGGGTCCTATTTTTCTCCATCTTTCCTTGCCTGGTAATTCTTATTGGACCCTGTACATTTTAAACAAACTTTTCATTTTGGAATAATTTTAGATTTACAGAGGAGTTGCAAAGATAGTAGGGAGGGCCCCATACGCTCCGTGCTCAGTTTCTCTGTGACCAACATCTTACACTACCGTGTACACGCATCAGAACTAAGGAACTGCCGTTGGTACATTATTACCACCCAAACTCCTTATTGTCTTTGTGATTCACCAGGAAGATTCCCATTAAGATTAGAGTTATGGGTTTTGGGCAAACGTACCACCACAGCGAAGGGCCCTTCTTATCACATTGTATTGGGGGTTAGGTCGCGTCCGCATGGCATCACCAGCGGTGTTAGCCTTTGTCACTCGGTTTAGGAGGCGTTGGTCAGGTTTCTCCACTATAAGTTCGCTATTTTTTCCTTTCCCTCCTCCAGCGTTGGGAAGCAAGTCACTGAGCCTAGTCAACACTCTGCGGGATGGGAATGACCTTTTCCCTCCCATAGGAATACCTACGTGCAATATTGGGAATTCCTCCATAAGGAAGACTTACCTGTTCTTCCCCCCTTTACATGTTTATCCAATTTTATATGTCTATCAGAATTGACTCATATATTTATTTTATACTTTGAATTATAATCCAAGACTACACTATTTTATGGCACAAATTTTTCCATCTTTGGCTATTGGGAGCTCTTCCAGGTCGGTTCCTGTGCCCTTTGACACGCTCCACACTGTTGTTTTCGGAGCATTTCCTCACTTTCCAGTGCTGCAGAGGAGTCTGGCTCATCTCATGTTGTCCCTACTCTGGTCACAAAACCTTCTATTTTTCCTTCTACTGGACAATGTGTTAAAAATAAAGATCTGCCTGTTGCTTCTAGACCCTCTCAGCAGACACAAACCATGTACACACACGTATCTGTAATGGTCTCCGCCTCTATCCACCCGTGTTCACATTACACTCAGCGTGAATTCACACGAGTGTTTCCAACTCTAACCCACAGCGTTCATTCCAACTTCCCCTCCTCGCTGATCTTTAATCTCCCTTTCCAACCACAAGACATCTGGCTCCCACCACCCACCATCCAGGTACTAACTTGTTCAACCAACGTTTTAAAGTTTACGTTGTTGAGGACTGGATTCAGTTGTATTCCTTTAAAGATCGCTGGCTTTGTTCTAAGATGCTGCTAGGTGACATGGAGTTGCTTCTGACACCATCAGGGATGACTTGCTCATGGTTTTGTTAGTGTTAGCTCAGAGCAGCCTTAAGCCTGGGCTCAGTCGGCTCCAGTACTAAGGCAATGACCTTCCCAGGGTTCTGCCTGATGCCCCAGGTAGTCTTTCCCCTCTGGCTGGTATGAGAGGGGATCTCTCATGACATCTCTGCACCCATTCTCTGCCCAGCCTGTCCTCTTCCTCAGTCCCTGTTACTGCTCCTGCTCCTTGTCCCCTCACAGGGCTTATCCCCACCTCTTTCTCTGTCCTCGCTGCCTCCGGCCTTCCTGCCAGACCGTGACCCCCACAAAGGCTGTGCTTGCTCTGGTCGGTTCATCATGGTGCCCCCAGCACCGAGCACACAATCGCTCCACCCGGCACCCCATTAACACATGGGGGACCTATGGCCACAGTAGGAGAGGGGCTTGCTGAGGGTCTCACAGGGACTTTGAGGCACAGCAGAGCTTAAACCCCCGTCCTGGTCCCCTGCTGCTCACTACTCCTCTGAGCCTCAGTTTCCACAGCAGGACGAGGAGCAGATGGTCCTCCATCCGTTCTCATCCAGGACGCAGGAGCCAGCTCCAGTGAGCTGAGGCTGGGAGGTGGCGGGGTGACTTCCTCAGAGCCGCTGAGCAGGTGGCCTGCCAAGGGGAAGGGGACTGAGTCTGGGCCAGATGTGTCGGGACAAAGCACCCGGCACAGCGCCCGGCTCAGGGCAGGGCTGCAGCCAGGGGCTGGTGCTACCACTGTCACCACCGCCCCATCCACTCTCGTGACTGCTCAGGGGCTCAGCTGTGACAATGTGCGTGAAACTGCTTTGTTCGCTGTGAATCTACAGCTCAGTGCAAAAGGTGAGGGGCCTGATTTTATCGTTACCACCAATAACAACGGTATTACAGACTTGTATTTTCATAGACTTCCTTTCGAAGGGTATAAAGAGAACAGAAAAAATCCATCCTCACCAACAAAGGGTTCTGGGCTAGGAAGCAGGGAGGACACTAATCTGTTCTTCCGGGACCTGGAGAGGTCGGGCGACTCACCCCCCGGGGCTCATGGCCAGAGGCCTAGCAGTATCTGCCACAGCCACCCCCAGGGCCCAGGGAGCCCTCCCTCACCTGCTTCCTGGGTCTGCTGGCCAAAACCCAGCCCGAGGCCCCCAGAGCTTGGTGGACTCTTCCAAGGCAAGTCCCTGGACAGCCCCCCGCCCCGGGGAAAGGGACAAGTCAAGGGCAGACTCGGCTGGTTTGGGTCTGATGCTGTTAAAGTCACGGTGCCCAGTCAGCCATTAGCCAGCCCCTCGGGACAGACAGGCTGAGCGTTAAAAGGGGCTCAGCCCACAGGAGCCGCGCGGCTGTCACATTCCCAGCCCCAAATCCGCCCTCGCGGGCCCCAGGCTGGCAGCTGGGCCAGGCCTGCCCACGTTCCGTCTCCCCTCCTGAGGCTCGGGCAGTGGCCACGTGAGAGTGGAGTGGGGTGCCAACTCTGGGGAGCTCTGGGGGCCACAGGGGCCTTTGTCAGCCTGGGACTGAGGTCAGTAAATCCAGCATTTTCTTCGCACCCTCCGAGCCAGGCCCTGTGCTTGGTGACCTGGGGCTGCAGGTGAGAAGCAGGTCTCTGCCCTCGGCAGGCTCACGGTTGGCCGGCGTGTGCATGGAGACGGATGACTGGGCTGCCGCAGGGAAGGTGCGGAGACCACCTGAGGCCGGTCAGGGACGCTTCCGGAGGGGGTGACCCGCTATGCTGGCCAGAGGACAAGCAGAGCCACCAAAGGTGCGAAGAGAGGGGGGCCCCGGGCGAAGCACTGCCCTCACCTGTACAGCAAATGAAGGGTCCAGCTCAAAGCGCTGCTATGCGTCTTACAAGAGGGAAGGGAGGGGACTCTTCTTTTTTGACTGTCAATCACAGGCCATGTGTGAGGAGGTACTATGTAGGCGCTTATCAGAGAGAGGGGCCGAGGCTTCCAGGTGTCTTCGTCAGACCCCTGGCCTTCTCTGTCCCTCGGCTAGTCTCAGGGCGCACACTGCCCCTGCTGGGTCCACCCTGGGGGCCGAGGCCCTGCAGGAGTCCCCCGGGTCACAGAGCCCACCCACCCTGGACGCGTGCTGGTCACGGGCGAAAGAAAACGCTCACCCAGGCGCCCCATTGACGGGCTTGGATTAGAGCCCTGTGCCACCAGGTCCGGCCTTTGTCCTTCACTCAGTCCCCCTGGTTCAAGGTCATCATTTCCCACCCTGTTTCCCTCCTTACCCTGATGCTCACACGATATTGTACAACCGACTGTGACCTTGGTGGCTTTTCACAGGCGTGATCAGGATCTGCCGCCTTCCTGCCTTGGGCCACACTGCGGGAGATGCTCCTCCTGGTGGGACGCAGCCGGCACCATGACAGTCCCCACTGGGATCACCACTGTCACCATCACCATTGCCACCATCTCTGGCCGTGTCACAGGTACCAACCACCCCCACCATCACCACCACCAGGCCCACTGCACTCATCACCGCTGTCCCCACCAGCACAGCCACCGCCACCATCACCATCAGCATTAGCATCTCCACAACCCCCACTGTTATCACCATGACCACCATGACCACCGCCACCACCGTCACCATCACCACCATTATTATCCTCATCAACATCCACACCACCACCTACCACACCAGCTTCATTTCATCATCATCATCACCCTCCCCTTCTTCCTCACCTTTCTTAGTCATCCTCACCGCCTTCGTCATCCTTAGACTACATTACTGCCACCACTTTGTCACCCTATGTTACCGAAACAAGGAGCCTTTTAAAGCCCATTGTTCCCCCTGGGGACCCGTGGTCACGGGCCTGACCCCCGCTCGCTGGGGCTTCTGATCTGACACCGGCTGTTGGGGACAACCGTGCGGTGGTCGTCCCGCCTGCCCTGGCGCTCCTGCCGACACCCCCGAGCTCCAGCCAGACCGAACTCTTGGAGCTGCTCTGTGAGCTGTGGTCCCGTTTGCCTCTGCGCCCTGCCCTGTCTGTTCCCTCTGCCTGGACTGTTTTTCCCCTGGACGCCTCCAGGGTGATCCCCTGCGAACCAGCCCCTCCAGGAACTGCTTCACCCTCACGTTTGGGTTGGGAGATCTCTCCTCGCTTCCAGAACCTGTAGCGCTCACGCGGATGAAGAGTCTTGGCTCCGAACTCGCTCATCTTGCTGCTCTTCCTTGGGCCCCTCTCCACGGTGCGCTCCTCGAGGGCAGGGCTGAGTCCTTCAGTTTTCTATCCTGGGCCCGGAGCCAGGCTCAGGGTAGGAGCTCAGGAAATATTTGTTGAATAAATGAGTGCTTGTTACATAAATGTGTGAAATGTTGCAAATCATGAATCAGAGAGCTTCTGGCAGGAAAGGAGAGGGGGAAATGTTCTATACACCTCAGGGTGGGGCCAAAGAAGGGAGAGAATGGGGAGCGGGCTGCGGAGGAGAATGGGGGCGGGGGTTGGCCAAACTTCCCTGGAGATGGGGAGCCTGACTCGGACGTACTCTGTCAGTCAGCTGCGGAGTCCTCTCAGACCGGAGCCTCGGGCCCAGGGTTTGGGGCAGTGGGGTCAGGGGTCCAGCCGCCCACCAGCCTGGCCCTCTCCTTGGGCCTGCAGCCCTGGGGGAGGTGGAGGAGGAGGAGGGCCAGCCCCCTTGCAGCCACGCGTACCATGGCCTCCACTCGACCCCTTTAAGAAAGCCTGGGCGGCTTCCCTTTGCTTGTTGAAACTGTTCAGTTTTCGGACAGGACAGAGGAGGGGGGCGGGGGGGAGGTCACACCTGTTGTGGAACTTGAGAGAAGGCTTATTTATAAATGTTCAGGGCTCGGGATTCTTGCGGAGCTGATGTCCGGAGGGGAAGGTCACCAAACTGCTTGTTTATAAAAGCAGCAGCAACTGGGAACACCATAAACGGGCTAAACGACGAAATTAACAAGCGGCCCGAGGCGGGGCATGGCGGGGCACCGCAGGGCCTCCGCTGGCCGGGGCGCCACCGCTGGGCACGGCCCCAAGCCTGCCTCCCGGCTGTGTCCCTCCCCCGCCCCAGCCAGCCTGCCCGCCCCCCAAGGCCCAGCTGGCTTTAGTGCCATCCCCACCGAGGGAGACATGGCCCACGTGGCCGCTCCAGGGCACCGCACTTGCTCAGCCACCCTGGAACGGGCTGTTCTTTCACCAGCCCAAGGTGGGCACTTCTGGGCCCCCATCCTCCCTGAGTCCCCCAAATGTGCCGTGTTGGTGCCAAAGTGGGAGTGTTTGGGGGCTTTGGGGGGATTTGTGGTTCTTGGAGGCCGAATGCAAGCCTCTAACTTGTCCACGTCCTGCCCAGGGGTGGGCCTGGCAGACCCTGGCAGGGGGCAGAGGGCGGGCATTTCCCCCATGCTCACCCCCACCCCCCTGAACTGTCTGTTCAATTCCCGGTTTCAGGAAAGCTGTGTTTTCCTTGGGTGACTGATGACTGAACAGGTGGCTTCTGGGGCAGAGAGTGTCAAGTGATCAGCGACTGGGAGAAGTGGCCCTTTTACGGCTCACTTTCGCTGCCTGCCCGGCCCTTGGCTGCTGACAGCTCCCTGGCCTCCCCCCAGCTCCCCGGGCGAGGGCCTGGTTCAGGCTGCCCACCCACCCCGGCCCTGCAGCCCACCAGCCGGGGCCATCTGCATGCACACTAAGTCTTGGCTGAGGGGGCGAGAGGACAGCTGAGGGCAAACTGAGCCCTGCCCTCCTGGGCACCGTCACACGCTTACACTCACACACACACGGCACATAGGATCACAGACACAGGGAGCACATGCCTTCTCCTGGACCCAAAACACCTGCCCCCACCGCCTCCCAATTTTCCACTGAATTCAGCAAGTGGCCATGTCGTGCCAAGTGCTGTGCCCAGGCCACGCTAGAGCTGACGCGCCCTGAGGGGCTGGACCCGACACCGGCCGTCCCTCTGTGGGTCGCACGCAGCACGGGCTCGCTGCCCGCCTGTCCCTCTGGCGGTCTGCCTCAGGACCCTCGGCACAGGCGGCTCTGTCTCCGGTTGACTCCCAACCTCTCTCTTCTCTCCTTCTGCCCCCCTTCCTCTGCCATCTCTCAGACTCTGCCTCCGTTTGCCACACTCTTGCTCTCTGTGTCTCTCCCTCTCCCTCCCTTTCTCTAGATAAATGTCTCCTTTTGTGTCTCTCCCTCTGTCTGTCTGTCCCCGTGTCTGGCTCTCTGTCTGTCCCCATTCCTCAGGCTGTCTCTCTGTCACAGTAACCTGCTGTTACCAGGTTGCAACCCTTGCCCACCCGAACCACAGCCTCCCTAAACGGGAGGCCCCGACCTCCTGTGGCGGCGGCCATTGTCGGAGCTATTTCCCCTCTGCCCTACGTCACAGAATTTCACAGAGGAGCCGCAGTTCAGCCCGGCCCTTGCTGGGGGCTCCGTGGTGGGCCGCAGGCAGCTCTCTAGAGTCAGTAGGGTCCCTGGGGCCCTTGGAAGACTCGCCCACGTCTCCCACCCCAGGCACAGGCTGGTCTGGCTCAGACACCTGTTGGCCTGAGCTAGAAGTGGGCTGCCGGCCCCAGGGGGGAGGTTGAGTAACGCTGCACCCAGCTGACCATGGCAGTGGGGCTGCGGCCACAAGAGAGGCGCAGCCAGTGTTTCTTCACTGCTGTCCTTGGCCACCCTCCTGGGTCCCCAGGAGTGCCCAGCACCCTGACAAATCCACTGGAAAAAACTGGCCCTGGCTTTCCATTCAGGCTGCAGCCTCCCAGGGAAGGGCTGCTGGGCCTCTGTCTCCATCCTGCAGGGGGACAGCTGAGCTGCCCAGGGGAAGCTGCGACCCCAGGGGACAGGAGGACAAAGCTGCCAGGCGGTGAGGGATGCCACACACCCTGCATGGCCCAGAGCAGGCCAAGAGAGAAGAATCTGGGAGGGGACACTGAGGACACCCAGCCTGGAAAGGGCCCTTCGCCACACCCCCCAAGTTTAGAGGGCACCCAGTTCTGTATCGGCCACTCTTACCAGAATCTTCATGGAGGTGGGAAGACCCATTCCAGTGACAGAAGGGGACGAATCTGGGCAGGACAGAACCTGTTCCTGCGGCTCGGGACCAAGGGAAGATGGGCCCAGGACCCTGCCCCCCATCCCGCCTGAATCCCCCACCACTCACAGACCCTTTAGCGCCCACTGTCCTGTGTGAGTTACATTAGATCACTCAGCAAATATTCGCTGAGCACCTATTATGTGCCAGGCACTGTGCCAGGTGCCCTGATACACCCAGTCTGGAGAGGAACAGACAATAAACCAGAAAACAAATATTTAGTTACCCGCTGAGATATGCTCCGGGAAGAAGGTGAGAGCATGCTGCCATGGAGATGAACAGGGAGCCTGCTGGGAGGCGAGGTGGCAGAAGGCCTCTCTGAGAGGTGACACGGGAGCTTCAAGACCCTCCTTCACGCTGCAAGCACCGCCCCTGCAGGTCGGAAGCCCGAGGTCCCACACTCGCCCTCGTCACAGATTGTGAGCGCACCCACGGCAGATCGATAGTTTTAAAAATCTTCAGAAATAAGTTAATGAGTTGAAGACCTACAGGGGCCCAGCGCCCTACCATCTACCTGTATGTGTCATCTCTTCTAATCTCTAGAACAACCCAGAGGTCAAGGCCAGTAAAATCAGACTTTTAAATACAAGAAAACTGAGGCTCAGAGAGGTCAAGCGGCTTATTTACCGTCACACAGTTTGTGGGGGCAGGAGCAGGATCGGTGAGATTCCCCGCCTCCCCCACCATCTTCTCCCAGATCCTCCGCCTCCCTGGTCCCAGGAAAGAGTGGAGCAGCCTGTTTCCTGAAGGAGCAGGAGGAGTTGGAGGAAGAAGAGGCTTCCACCCCCTCCCCCCTTTCCAGGGCATCTGTCCTCAGTCAAGCCCTGAAGACTGGGCCCCTGGCCCTTCTCCTCATGCCTCCCCTGTGGCCTGTGGGCCCCACAGCCCCCCAGATGCCCCCAGACAGCTCCCAGACCCCAGCCCAGACTCGGCTCCTCTGCCCCACAGGCAAGCTGGGTAGGCAGGCCCCGCCCCGTTTCCAGGTTGCCATTGTCTTCTCCAGACGCCCATTAGCATACGTGCAGTGCAATTACCTTTCAGCTCTCCTGGCCCCCGGGCTGACATGGAGGTCCCATCCCCAGTGATTTGGGGGATAGGGGAGTTATTACAATTCACCAAGCCTTAAATTAAGAGTGAATAAGGGAAGCAGGGCATGCCACTTGTGAAAGGCTGCCAGCCGGGCTGGGGTGGGTGACGGCAGTGTTATGTTCCGTGTCAGTGGAGGACAGGATGGATGTGCGGATGGTGGAGGGGACGATTAGTCGGGTTCCTGCCTGGGGCTGGGTGATGTCCAGTCTCTCCCCTGCTGGGTGTGGATAGTCACACCCCAAACATCCCCTGATGTCTGGAGGGTTTGCCAGAGGCAGAAGCGGGGCTTCATTTAGACTGGACGGGGGGAGGGTGTGCTCAGGGAACTCTTTGGGGAATGCAAGTAGAGCTTGAGTGTGGAAGAGGAGCTAGCAGGTGAAGTGGGGAGCGATCCAGGCAGAGGGACCAGCCTGTGCCAAGGTCCTGTGGTGGAGGGACAACGGCACAGGGCAGGTGACTGAGCCTGAAAGGCTGGGGAGGCAGGAGGTGGAGCTGGAGAAGGGGCGACCCTGGGGACGTCGGCAGGAGCCCGCTCTGATGAGCCTTCTTGGCTGGCATCTGGATTTGGGACTTGATGCCGGGGCGGGGGCGGGGGGGGGGGGTATGTACGACATACCGTGCTGCTGTCCAGCCACAGTGCCCACAGCAGACTGCAGCTGGCAGGGGCTGGGGGACCCTCCAGGAGGCCCGTGCTGTGCTCCAGGCGAGATGGTGGCAACTTGAGCCGGAGGGATGGGAGCGGTGCAGAGAGGTGGGCCGCCTTGGGAGAACAGAGTGGAGGGGCAGACAGGGGAAGGGGCGGTGGTGAGACTTGGGGCACATGTGGTTTGGGAGCCTAGATGGGGAAGCGAGGTGGGGGCAGGTATGCGGGCAGAGGGAGAGAAGAGGCTCGGGTTTGGATACAAACGTCACGCCCTTCCTAGCCTCGGTTTCCTCACTCTGTACAACACTCAGCGACGCCTGGCCCAGTGTGCGGAGGCTGGAGCTGAGCAAATGGTGCAGGAGTCCTGGGAGGGGGGTGCAGAAGGAAGACAGACTTCACCCCGAAGATGCAAGGCATTCTCATTCCACTTGTCCAGGCGGGGCTCACGGAGGGAGCCAAGCAGCCGGCAGGGGACGGGCAGGACTCCCCCCTTCCACGCCATGCGCACACAAAACTGCAGCACGAGAGGCTGTGACTCAGCCTGGCGCCCTGCAGCGTGTCCAGGGGTGCGTTCCTCACCACCACGAGCTTTAGTTCTCCCCAGCGGGGACTTTGAGCTCTGATGACCTTGGAGAGGGCAACCTCAGGAAAGGGGTGCCTCGACCCAGGATCAAGGGTGCTCTGGAGACGGTCGGATCTGACTTGTTGGAGTATGTGGCTGAGCAGGAAGGCACCACCCACCCGCTGACCGGCCCAAAGCGAGTTTTCTCTTCCAGAGCTTCGGCCTGAGGGCAGAAGCCCCGAAACCTTCTGCCTTCCACTGCCACCCCTCCCCTGTGCCTCAGGCTGGGCCCCGCAGGCTGGGCACCCCACCTCTTGTAGCTCTGGGGTCCTATGCCCGCCAGACTTCCTTCCTCTCTGCACATACCTCCAAGGCTTACACTCGGCCTGAGCCACAGAGAAAAGCAGCAGCTTCAAGGTCAGAGGGTTGAGTTCAGGGGAGTGGGGAAAGACGGGGCTAAAACACCCCACCCCCGCCCACAGGGCGAGAGGGGCAGAGAGGGGTCCTCCAAAGACCCTGTGACCCTGGGCTTCATGGGGCTGAGGCTGGGGTGGGGTAGGGGGAGGAAGGAGAGAGCAGCCCCTTCCCCCAGCAGAGAGCCCAGGGCCACTGCTCATATATCTGTCCCTGGATAATGTATATCTAGCTTGTGGAAAATATTCATAATGCTCCTTCCACCAAACTGGCCCCCTTCCATAGTGCACGATCTAAAATTAAATCCATTTCAAATATACAGTAGATCGAGTCGAGCTAATATAAATGAAACATGATTAATAGGCAGAATGCTGTCCTCCTTCGTAGGGACCGGGAGGAAGGGCTGGGGTCACTCTGCCTCTCCTTCCCCACAGTCCCCAGGCCCCCAAGGCCCCCAAGGCCCTGTCCTCATCCCAAACCTGAACTGTGGGCCCATGCTGGAATTAGCCCAAACTGTGCCAGGCATAGAATGCAGCGGTTCAGAGAGCGGACTCGAATGTCAGGACAGTACCTGGACCTGGAGAACATGGGACTTCGCCTCCCTGAGCCTCGGTTTTCTCATCTGTACAATGGCATGCTAATGGCCCCAGTCGTGTCTGGTTGCAGGTGTTATGTGAGATAATAATGCAGGTCAAGTACAGAGCAGCCCGAACCCCGATAAAGATAGGGAGTGTTGCTATGTCACCTTGGGAGGTCTGCTCCGTCGGCCCTTCAATGGGAATTGGGAGCTGTGCCCCCCACTGGCCCCTGTTCAGCCAGCCAGCCAGAATTCCTACCATTGCGGGGATATGCTGGGTGGGCTATTTTTAGTTCATTGGCAAGTGACTGTTACTGACCAAATGTTCCCACCACCGGGGACAGGCTCTGCTAAGAGGGCACTTGTGTGCTGAAGGCAGGGTAGGGGGAGGTGTTCGTAGCCTGTCCCCAGGGGCTGCACGCGTGTAACCTTGTGCACACACATTTGGACAGAGAGGGAGCGGAGGGACTGGGTGGGTTAGGCTGGCACTCGTGCCTGGCCTTTCTCCTTCCCGGCTGGGACCCTCCCCCACCCCCACCCCCTCACCCCCTCTCACACTGAGGACGCTCCTCAGGGCGGAACCAGAAACAGGGTCAGCCTGTAGAGGGGAGTGTCCCTCTGAGCCCGCTGGCCAGCGCTCCGCGTCCCTCCCTTCAGGAAAGACCAGGTTTCCCCTGGCGGAGTGTGCATGTGTATGCGTGCGTCTGGTTGTCCTTCTGAGGACATCCTGCTTTGAGTACGGTGCCCCTCCCCTCCCATGTGGGCCCCCCCACAACTCAGTGTTCCGGGGTCCCTCAGCCCCACACTTAATCTCCGTTTCCAGTGACCCGAACTTGTGCCCTTGCCCCAATCCGTGAACCCCGCTTTCTGTGCCAGCCCCTAAGGGCCCGGGGGTACTGCGGCCATCCAGTCCCTCCCTCCCGGGCTCTTCCTTCTTCTGCCCCAGGGGTGGGAAGGGGGCAAGCCCCAGCACACAGGAGGGGGTGCTGGTGGCTTTTTCCCTGTCATTGGCCATTTGCTGCCTGCTTCCCGAGGCGTGTTTTGAGTGTGTTTGCATAAAGTGGATGCAGGCTGCAATTCCGTGATGAATTCTATGAATACTAATCCGCTACTACCCTTGACCTTGGGGTCACCGAAAGATCAAAACCAAACCATTTAATATTTTCCTTTTGCAGATCAATAGAAGCATAAATTCCCCCTCAATGACAAGTATAATTTCAAACAGATCTACAGCAGGCAGGCATGCATTTCCAGCCGACGCGCTCGCTGCGTGCTTTGCCTTTTGGGGAGCAGACGAGGAGTTTCTTGCCTTTTCTACCATTGGATTTCTTTTTGCCTTTTTTTTTTTATGGCTCTGAAATGCTATTTTCAGCAGCTGCTGTCATATAAATATCTCTTGTTTTTCTTCTCCTCTTTCCCTCCTGGTGAAAAGGGCAGGGGACCTATTGAAAATTCCGCTTTATCTCTTTCAGTCGGGTTCAAGTACAGGTCGAATAATCGATCCCTCCCTCCTTTTCTTTTTTAAGTTTCCTGTCGTTCTTTTGGCCAGATCAGCAGCGGAGAGAAATCGGGCGGGCAGGTCCCTTTATGCAGATCCTCAGAGTGTCCATATAGCTGTGTTGACGAGCGTGTCTGTGTGTGCACGCGTGCGACCCGCGATTGGGTGGGGGCGTCGCTGTGTGTGGTGCAGACGTGTGTGTGTGTGTGTACCTTTGTGCACATGACAATGAACGCTCGTTCTAGTTCAGACTCTCACACAGAACTTGAGGAGGGGGAAACAGAATCATCAAAGAGAAAAAGTTCAGGGCTGATGGGAGTTGTTAACCCTGGCGGCACCTGGGCAGAGTGGGGGGGGCCTGGGGGGGCTGGGGGGGCACCTCCAGCTCACCGTCCACACTGCAGCTCCGCGGGCACCTCGCCACAGCGCCTGAGCCTTTTCATGAACACGACTCTGAAAAGGGAAAAGAAGAAGAGGGAAAAACAAAGCAAAAGAAAAGAGAAAGAGAATTAAACCATTAATCTGCCTGGATTTTCCACTTCACAGAGTAATCAGTTTGAAAGTGACTGAAATAAAGTGGATTCTATGATTGCCTGCTACCCTCTCCCTCCAATCCACGTTTCTTATTTACAGAAAAACGGGAGCCAGAGAGGCGGCCTCCTTGCCCCCACAAAGGCCCCCAGTGTCCGCTCCAGAGGGGGACGAGGACCCCAGCCGGCGGCCGCAGCTGCCTGATGCCTCCACACCCGGGCGACGGCCGCTGTGAGCTGGAGGTGCAAAGCCAAGATGATTTAATTTATAGAAAGGACAAGGATGTCGTGTAGCAGATTTAATCATCAGAGAGTTTAAAAAAAAATAAGGACCAGGCTAATGTCGTAATTTACATTTCAGGATAATAAAGAGAGAAGACAGAAGAGGAAGGGCCCGTACCCTGTGAGAGGGAGAGAGGGGGGAGGCCGGCCAGGGGGCCCGGGAAGCCCCATAGATTTGCCTGAAACACCAATAAATTCAAAAACAAACCCAGAAAGCAAAAGACAGCCCTTGGAAAGTGCTGGGAAAATGGACCATCGATTTTAGACTTGATCTGCATGTTGTATTTTAATAATGCTTCTCTCTCTCTGTCTTTCCTTTTCCCTCTCTCCCTCTCTCTTTTGCAAAATATAAAAGCTGATCTGATAAATATTAATTTGAACCATCATAATGTATTTGAAAATTCCAGCTAAAATGTCACCACATGGAACATTAATGTAATATTTCAAGGCCCTGAGAGCAATACTCATATTGATTGCATTTATTTCACTCTAGGGAGGAGAGATAATTCTTCAATGTGGGGCACATCTGGGAGCCAAGAAGGCAGGGGCTGAGGGGAGAAATGCGAAATTATAGATGGCCATAAAAAATACAAAACAGAAAATCCTCCCCAAAACTCTCCCCTCTCCCGCGGCACCCCACACCCGAACTTGGCTTTTTAATTTCCCCGCGTGGTGCAAGGCAGGAGAAGGCAAATGCTCGTGAGCGTGTGGGCAAAAGGCAAAAGCTCAAAGCTCGCATTGGGTGCCTCTGGGTGGTGGCTGCAGGCTCGGCCGCCTCTCTCCGGGCCCCGCTGTGTGGGATGGACAGACAGACAGAGGAACAGAGGGATCGGCCCAGCCGCACCCCCTCCAGCCTCGGGGGTGGAAGTTGGTGAATGCACAAGAGCTGCGGAGTCCTAGGAGAGAAAGAAAAGAGGAGGAGAGGGGAGAGAAAATGGAGAGAAAGGAAAAGCAAGGAAAGAGAGTACGACAGAAAAAGAAGAAAGAGGAAAGGAGAAAGGTGACCACGACAGGCCTGAGTGAGAGGAGAAAGACAGAGAGAGGAGACAAGGAGTGAGGGAGAAAAGCAAGAAGCGAGAGTGAGGGAGGAGAAGAGGGGGTGAGGGGAGGTGGGGAGGTGGAGGGGGGCCTCGGGCTGTCTGGAGTCCCAGCTCCTCTCCCCGTCATTAAGGATATTGATGTGCTCAGGCGTCAACGAGTCTTCGCACAAGTGAAAGGAAATCCGATGCTGGTGATGACCCGAGCCCACGCCCTCTGTGCCCCCTGCCGGCCCAGAGCAAAGATCTGGGAAGCCACCGGAGGCGGAGGAGTGGCAAGGCCCCCAGGGAGGCCTGAGAAGCTGAGGCTCTGGACCCCAAGCTCCCCAGCCCAGGGCTGGGGCAGGGGTGGGGAGGGGGCACCTGGATGCCCACATTCCAGGCTGCACGGCTGCCTGCCCTCCTGCCGTGGCCTCCAGCGGGGCCTGCAGCCCGGAGGAGGGCTGGGTGGGGATCCCCTCCGCCCACATGAGGGCCTCACCCTCCTCCCAGCTTCTTCTTGAGGTGTGCATTGGGGGAGTTGACCTTCACAACACACCCAGACACCCAGGGACTAGTCAAGGTCAGGCTCATGCTTGCCAATCTCCAGGTCTCTGCATAAATGTTACCTTGTTGCCGAAGCTCTCCTGACCACCCAGACCGCCCCCAGTACACACTCCCTATCATACCCGCGTGTTCTGTTTTATGCAGAACACTTGCCACTATCTGGAATTATCTTAATTATGCGTTTACATGCCATTTATCTGTCTTCCCCCCACTTGGAGATTAAGTTTTATAAGGACAGGGACTGTGCCTACCTTGTTCGCCATTATAGCCCCCTACAGCTCACACCAGGCACATGATCCCTAGGTGTTGGCTGACTGATGGAAGGAAGGATGGATGGATGGATGGATGGATGGATGGATGGATGGATGGATGGATAGGCAGAAGGACGGAGGGATGGACAGATGGATGTTAAAGACTAAGCCCTTAGCTAGACCACAGCCCCTCCCTGCCCGAGCCCGCTTTGGGCCGTGCGACCCAGCATCGCCCCCCACCCCCGACCCCTCCCAGCCGCAGCGCCCGCTGCCTGCCGCCAAGGCTGCGCACCCCCGCCTCCCCTGAGCCATCACTCGCGGAGCTGCCACAATATTGTGAAGGCTCCTCGCTCCCGCTCCGCGGCGCAGCCCGCAGCCCGAGCGGGGAAAGCGAGGGAGGCGGCGGCGCGGGCGGGTGGGCGGGCTGCTCGGCGATGAATAATGCATGACCAAGGCGCCCCCTACCGGCAGCTTCGGGCTCCGCGGGGATCGGGCCGCCTTGCTCCCGGACCCAGCCCAGACCAGGTGGACGCGGCAGGTGTCCTTTCCCGCCCAAAGCCTCTGAAGGAGGAAACTTCCAGACCCTGTCCTCCCTCCCGACCCAGGCTCCCGGTCCTTGTCCTCCCTGGGCCACCCTACCTCCCACCACCTCTGGGGAGCGGTCTCCACCCACCCCAAAACTTGGGGAGGTGGCTCAGGCTGCCCAGAGCCGAGCAGGCCTGCGTGGCCTCTTGGGATCCGGGGGTGGGACGGGGAAGCCCGCTCCCTCTCACCCCAGGGCTTCTGCAGCAGGACCCGGGCTGGGCCAGCAGTGCGCCCCCCTCGCCCTCAGGGGAAGGGCCAACTGGAAGGCAGGGGAGAGCAGAGAACGGCATTGATTTCATTTGTAAAAATGAGTGCCACTTATTTGGTGACATTTTTGTCTCTACAGCTCACGGTAGATATCTAAATACATAATTACCTGATTGAGTTAATGCTAGAAAAACTTAACACAGAGAATTTCACAAGTGTTTCCAAGTTTCTGTGGAACACCGAGGCTTTTTTTTTTTTTTTTTTTTTTTTTCAAAAAAAGGTAAAATATAGGGAAGCTTACTGGCTTGGACACCAGTCACTTCAGAGTAAGGGTCCTTTCTGGGAGGAATGGACTTCCTTGGCTGCCCGCCCCCTGGAGAAGCCAAGTGGCAGAGGACACAGGTCGAGGCTGGTAATGCAGAGCGAGCCCCCACCAGGCCCGGAGTGTCCCCAAAACGGCTGCGATCCCTGGGGGCCCACCACCATGACCACCTGTTCTCCGGGCCACCGCCTCTTCTTAACAGGCAGGTAACGGATGGGAAGCAGAGGCCTTGGCTGCGCTGGAGTGGCCGCGGGAGCAGGTCCCTGGGGAGCTGGGCCTGCGTCCCCGCTTCTCCTCACCTAGAAGAGAAGCTATTACAGCTCCCCACCCCCAGCCTGCTCCTCCAGTCACTCCTGCTGTCGCCTGACCCACCGGTCCCTCTTAATAAGCCTGAAGGGACAGGACGACTGTCTCAGAGGCTGGGACCTGGAGCCTCTGGGAAGCGTCTCTAGCCCGTCTGTTGAGCACCTGCTGAGTGACTGGCATGCGCCGGGATCTCTAGTCCCAGCAACGCCCTGCAAACTAGGACGGGGAGGCCTGTAGTTCAGACAGGAAACGGAGACTCTGAGAGGCCGTCATGGCCCAAAGTCACACAGGTTGGATGTGAGCTCGGTGTCCCTGTCTCCAGGGCCCTGGGGCTGGGATGAGCCGAGAGGCCTTGGAGCGGGACCAGGAACTCCATCCTTTCTCTTAGATGGTCCTCTTGTGTCCGGGACCCCACGCCCAGGAGGTCTGACTTGAACCTTGAACTGGGACCACAGGCCCTTCCCATTGGGGCAGCACTAGGTCTGGGTCCCCCCAAAAGGTCTGCAAACTCAAGTGCCCTGGGGGCTGGACTGGCAACACCGCACATGGGAGCTATATGGCCTCCCGTAATTCTTGGTCTTAAGAAAATACTAGTTCAGGGCAATGGTATCTGATAACCTATTAGCAACCCTCACTCTGGGATCTTGCTCCTTCAAATGAGGCCCAGGCTCCAGCCCCCAGCGGACATGTGTTTGCCTCTGTTACCTCAGCCGAGAAGCCTGGCCTCTCTGAGCCTCGGTTTCCTCGTCTATGAACGGGGAGGAGAGCTGAAGTGGTGTCACTAGGCTGCATGGGCCAGGAGCAATGAGGGTGTGCAGGGCTGCGTAGGCAACCCAGGGCTCCGTAGGCAACCCAGGGCTCCCAGGATAGTTCCTGTTAGCAAGCTGAGTCCCCCAAAGCAGACCAAGGACCCGGATATGTGTTGTTGGAGACAGGGCCCTAAGCAGAACCACAGGAACTGGCAAGGGAACAGGTGAAGGTTTTTGTTTCGGGGCGGCCAGGACACACGCGTCCTGCAGAAACTAGAGCCACCCACCGCAGGACGGCCCCAAGGTGTGTGGGTGGGGTGAGGGAGGCAGAGCTGGGGTAGTTGTCTACCAGCTGTCATTGGCTGAGTCACCGGGGGCCAAGCTCGCTCCTCTGGTCAGAGACCCGAAGAGAGAAGGCAGTCTCCTTGCCTTCTCAGGAGGGCAGAGTCAGAGAATTCAACTCAGCCAGAGGCTGAGAGGGCTTCCTGGAGGAGGGGACATTTTCTTCGCAGAAGCAAGAGCCACGTGCCTGGTTCTCTGTGCTAGGGACCGCAGCCCCGCTCTTCCCTGCTCCGCAGAGCTGCCTCTGGCTGTGGTGACCAGTGCAGAATCACGGGGCTGGGCCCCTGCCCCTCCATCGTCCCGCCCCCAGAACAGCTGTCCTCTCACGCAGACTTGTCCTGGGCCTCAGACCGGAGGGACTGCCTTAGTTCAGTCAGTGGGCGAGAAGCTCCCAGACCTCCCAGAATGCCCCGGGGTACTTGTTCTAAATAGGGACGCGGGTCCCATTCAGGCCTCTTGACTCAATATTTAGGTCAAGATGTGAGCTTCTGCATTTTTGGACAAGCCCCTCAGAACCTCTTCATGTGGCCAGTAGACAAGGTCAGGCACGCATCCCCTGCTGAGCTAGTGGTCACCTCCCACCTTGGGGATCGGCCACCAGAGCCCTCCCTCCTCCCACTGTGGGCTTCCACTGGCTGTTCTTCCCCACTCCGCTCAGACCCGGGGAGCCAGGCCTAAGCCCAGGGACTGAGGAAGAGGAGACGGCCTCCTCAGGGATGTCCGCCTGACCTCTTAGAGCTCCGCCCTGCCACGGCCTCCCCCACCTCTTGTTCCCTGGAGATCGTGGGGGGGTGGGCGGGGGGGGCTCCTCTGTGCCTGAGTCTGTGACCTCCCATTCATTCATATGCACGGATCAAATTTTGGAAACATAATCAATTACTTGTTGTTGTGTCTGCTCTAATTATTGTCACGTTTTCTATGCACTTTACATAACTTAATAAACAGTTGGGGAAACAAGATCGTGGAGGAGGCCGAGGCTGGGGAGGAGCTGGGCTCTGCCCCCAGCCAGGGAAGCGCTCTTTCCACCTGTCATTCACGATCACATCCATTCATTCTTTCACTCGTTTGTTCATTCATTCTCCGGTCAGTGATTCATTCACTCAGTCATTCAGCTATTCATTTACCTATTCATTCATTCATTCGTTCATTCACTTATCCAGTGAATAGTTATTAGCGTAGCCATGTAGGCTCCAGGAAAGGTGCCAGGAAGGCCACAGTAGGCAAAACAAGAAGGTCCTTGCCTTTGAAAAGCTGACAATCTGGTGGGGAAGGCAGACAACAAATAGATGCCATGAATACAAACAGAGCTAGGATGATCAGGGAGGACTTCCTGGAGGAGGCACCACTTACACCCACTCCCCGATTGACTTACTTCTTTATTCATGCATTCAAGCAGAGCAGGCTCTGTTCCTGGGGAGGCATGAGATGAAAGGCCCAGTTTTGAGCCAAGACCTAGGGGGAGGGGCAGCTGGTGGCCAAACTGTTACGAGGCAGTGGAAAGATGGCGATGGCGGTGGAGGTGTGAACCGGGAGGGGTGGGGAGGTGTTCTTTGGGACGGAGCATGGAACAGGTCTTCCAGGACCCAGGGAAGGCAAAAAATCAGAGCCTCTGGAGGACAGAGCATTAGCTTCTTTGAAGGGACAGACTGGCAAGTCCTTGTTCCAGGTACTGGGCACTGTGGTGCGACCAGGAGGAAGTCTGGTGACTCAGTCCTCCGTTCCCAGCCCCCCAGGCTGACTCTAGTTCTCGCTGGGAGCCAGAGGGGGCTTAGTAGGCCAGGTCCTGGCGAAGGAGCAGAGGTTTATCGGCAGAGAAGGGCTCCCCAAGATAAGCCCTGCACGTGCGGGGCCCAGGGCAGGCAGGAGGAACTGGCACACCGGGGGAGGGGGGAGGCCTGGAGCCCTAGGTCCTGGAGGTGAGCCGCCGCCAGGTGGCTGGTCACAGGGCCGTGGGGGCGGTACTGAAGGGAAACAAGAGCGGAATCCCGAAATCAATCAGGAGCTGTAGACGTAGGTGGTCAGCAAGCTGGGGAGGCACCTGTCCTGCGTTTGTTCCTGAGCGTGTGTGAAGGTCAGCTGTTGGCTGGGACGCGGCAGGAACAAGACCCGGCCTCTGCCCCCGCAGTGACAGTGGTCCGGGGGCCAGATCAGGAGCTGAAAGTGCCATCAGGGGACCATCCCAGGAGCCCAGAAGAGCAGGTTAGGCTCAGGAAAGAAAAGTTAAAAGCCAATAACACCCAGTATTTATCCAGTCCTTCCTCCACGCCAGGTGCTTCCCATTCGTTATCCCATTAATAACAATAATAGTAGGAGCAGCAGCAGTAATAACTAACACTTATTTTGCGCCAGCTTCTGTCTGTCCTACGCACTCTCACCCACGTCAGTCCCTTTCATCTTTGCAGCAGCCCCGTGAGGTAGGAATCGTCATCATCCCCATTGGACAGATGAGGTCCCGGAGTCTCAGAAGCAGGGACTCCTCCGAGGAACAAGTGGCTGAGCCAGGATAGGAACTCAGAGCCTCTGGCTCCATGGTCCTCACGGCCGTCACTGTGCCCCCAGCTCTGTCAAGGGATGGGCTGGGGGCACAGGGCGCCGGTGATGAGCCCGCGGTCCCATGCTCCCCCCTCGGCGGCTTCAGACTGCCACATTCTCCTTCTGCCGACTGAGGCTGGTGTTTTATGAACCCAGAACTGCCGCAAGATTCTCCTATTAATTTATTGGTATTGCTAATTAAACATCATATTCACAAATGTAAATTTCCTAATGGCCTCCCTTCCATTTCCGAAGTTTCCTTAAAGAGCCTTCTTGTTATGGTTGTCGACAGAAACCAATTAAATCTCACCAGGGGGTAGGCTGTGGCCAGCTCGGGGGTCACTGAGGGGCTCTGGGACCTCTGGATGGGGTCTGCCTGGGGCCCTATTTGACCACAAAGGAGACTGGGATGAGGGGATGTTAGGGGGGCAGAGGGCAGAGCAGGCCCAGCCCTGAGCTCTGGGGTGTCCGCTGCCTTCGCCCTGGAGTATCCCGGTCCAGGTGGGGCTCACCTCTTGCCCATGAGGTGGTTGCTGGCCTGGGCCTGTAGCTCTTTGCAAGGCTGTGTCAGGGGCCAGGACTAGCCTGGGGAGTGAGGGGTGGGGGAGGTGGAGAGAGGCCAGAATCCCGTGGGAGGCTCCAAGAATGCCAGTGCTTGGAGAAATCTTAGAGATCTTTCTAGCCTGTTTGAGAAATGCGCACACCGAGGCACAGGGGAGGAAGTGACCTGCCCAAGGCCAGGGGCTGCCTCTGACCTCTTGAGAACTGATCAGCCACATGCCCTCACTTCAGAAACATGGGCACAGAGGCTGCAGGACTGCAGGGTCCCTGCTCTGTGCCAGGGCCCCCACTCCAAGTCAGTCACTGCACAGTGTTTAAAAGCTACAGTCCTTGAATCGGAGGTACCACTTTTTAACCCCACATCCAGCAGGTTCTGTGTCTCTCTGGACCTCAGTCTTCCCATCTGTAAAATGAAACAGCGGTATCTCTCAACCAGAGCTGCTGGGAGGACCACGCAAAGCATGTGAGTGGGTGCTCAGTAACGTGTGGCTGCCGTCGGGGTGGGCCTCATCCCATCAGAGCCCCGTGGGTCCTAGGCCGGGTGACCAGGCGGACCCCGTAAGGTTGGGAGAGGGTGAGGCCGCACAGGTCTGGGCTTGGCCTCACCTTTGAGACAGTGGTCACCAGCTACTGAGCGGAGTGCTGCCACATGGCACCCATCATCTCTGTAATTCTGCCCAGCTGATGAGGGGGGTGCTGCCTTGCCCCCCCTTTACAGATGGGGAAATGGGTGCTTGGGAAAGTCAGTGAGTCATCGGGCCTGGGGCTCCCGTGGGGAGGCCCCCCTGCCCCCAGAGTCTAAGCTGTAACTGCTCTGCCTGTGCTGAGCAGTGTGAAATATAAAAAACGAACAGCAGACCCTCTGCCTGGAGCTCAGCTTCCTGCTCTGCCACTTCTTTGCTGGGAGACTGGAGCGCGTCTCCTCCATGGTGCCACCGATGCTTTGGGTCCCCTCTGAAATGCGTCAGAAGGTCCCTGCAGGCCATTCTGAGACAGCAGGGTGCCCACTGTGGTCAGCACTGCCCACGCCACTCTGACAACTTCCCTCCCTTCCACCGGTAAGGATGGCCTCCAGAGAGACAGGTAGAGGAAGGGCCCCTGTGGGGGAAACCGAGTCAAGGGGCCAAGGATGCAGAAGAGCCCCTCCCTTGCCTTTGTCCTTGGCACCTCTGGGAAAAGCTGGGGGGGGGGGCAGAGGGAGGGCTCTGCCCAGATGTCAGGAAGCATTACCTCAGCCCACGCGGCTTTTGTGTGTTGGTATCTTTAGGGGACCAGTGGGTAATTTGAGTGTTTTGGTTGCTGCTTGGGAATCTCCATTAGGGAAAGTTTTAAAAATACACTCTATTGTTGTTTATTATTAATGGTAATGACAGAGGGAGCTTACCAACTCCCTACCGTCCCGGGCTTCTAATGTGCTGGGGCTGGGCAGCCGGGACCCGCAGCCTCGCGCAGGGCGTGAGCTGGGCTTGGGGCGCGGGCCGGGCCCTGGGGTGTCCAGCTCACACAAACGCTTCTTACTGTGGTACAACACACGCAACGTGAAATGTGCTATCGTTAGCGTCTGAAAGCGTGCAAGTCGGTGGCCAGGAGTACATTTCCAGTATTATTCAGCTAACGAGTTTCAGAACTTCTCCATCACCCCGAAAAGAAACCTCATACCCATTCAGAGGTCACGCCCCCTTCTCCTGTCCCTCTGCCAACCGCTAACCTGCCTTCAGTCTCTGCAGATGTGCCTGTTTCAGGTGTGCCCGCTGTGCCCGATCAACGCTAACGTCCCATTTCCTGCTGCTCACAGCCCCTGGGAACCACGATCCCACCTCTCTGTGAATGAGTCTGTCTATTCTTGGCACCTCGCAGAGACGGAATCTTGCGCCACCTGGCCTTTTGCGTCTGGCTTCTTTCACTCGGCATCTTGTTTTTAAGGTCCATCCGTGTGTGGTATGTTCCGTTTTAGGGCAGAATAGTATTTCCTTGCCTAGATATACCACATTTTGCTTACCCATCCACCCATTGATGAGCACTGGGTTGTTGCCACCTTTCAGCTACTAAGAACAGTGCATTAGGAGGTGTCCAGATTTTGAGCTGTTGTCTGGATTCTGGGTAGAGAGATGTCTGGTCAGCAGACATCCTGACAGCAGATATAAGGATATCCACATATGCTGGACATGAGGGTGTCCGGATTTCACGCCCCCGCTCAGGGGACCTGAGGGCCCCCAGTGCTCTCATTAGGTAGGCAGGGTCCCAAAGGGCCCAGCCCTGAGCCCAGGGAACTGTCTGCAGCCTGAAAGGGTGGGGGTTCCTTGCAGTGGGGGAAGAAGGGCTGGGGAAGCGGTCCTCAGACACGTGACCCTGTGGGAGGCTGGGGGCCAGAGAGATGACCCTCACAGGGCTCCTTGTGGGCTATTACGCAGGCAGAAGTCTCTCTCCCAGGGGGGCAGAATCTCAGCACATAGACCCTAGAACATAGAATGTCAGAGAGGGTCCAGTTCAAGTGCCCCACCCAGGGGATTTTAGAGATGGGGAAACTGAGGCCAGGGAAGAGATGTGACCTCTTCACTGGCATGGCCAATGCTTTCGCAGCTACCACTGACCAGCACTTCCCACAGGCCCAGCATGAGGTGCCTCCCAGCACACGCCTTGCCAGGGGCGTTCCAATGCGGTTTCCATTTGCAGGTGGGAACAGGAAGCCTCAGAGACGTGAACCTGTGGCCTAAATGTAGGAAAGGGACAGAGGTGTCCCCAAAAGGAACCAGAGGTGTTCTGGCTAAACCCATGCCTCTGCAGCCAGTGGCAGTTGTCCTTCAGTTGACACTGAGTTGTCCTCACCCCGGGGTTCAGCACCCCAGCACCCTCCTCCTGCAGGTGTCTCCATCTCTTAGCCAAACTCTCAGACAGAGGCTGGGCTTCTGGGCACGTGGCACAGACTGTGGCAAGTGCGCAGACGTGAGTGCAAATCCCGGCTCCACTGGCGGTCACTTACTTTACTTTACCCCATTGAGCCTCAGTGTGCCCACCTGTAAAGTGGGAAGTCTTACCAACACCCGCTGCAGATGGTTGTCTTAAGAGTTAAATGAGTCGCTGGATCCCTGTGGCTTGCACAGAGCTTGGCACACCATCTGTGCTGCACAAATGTAACCCAAAGGAATGGACACGGCCTCCCCGCACAGCCTCCCCCAGCCCCCGGGCCTTGTGTGGGAAGGGCTGGGAGCCCGGTGCTCCCCTCGGGGGTCCAAGTGGAGAAGGAGCCACACCGACAGCCTTCACAGGATAATCGGAGAGGACACCACCTTAATTCCACCTCCATCAGACCTCCGCCAGAAGACACGACCCTTTCACCTCATCAATATTCAAGAGCTTAACAAAAAAAGCTATAACTAGGAAAGTCAGAAATAATGGAATGCAGTATTGATTATTTTATAGTGCGATTAGGGGTAATTACATCTCTCAAATTTTATTTTAATGTTACTTTCTACTACTTTTAGTCTTTTAAAATTATCCCAAACATCCCTATTTAATGGAACACACATGCCTTCAATTTCAATGTGAAATACTTTTTTTCTGCTAAAGTGTGACCTCAATATATTTGAAAACATAAATTACACCATGTATAAACCATAAAAAATGAATGATGAATTTAATTCTGGTGAAGCGTGAGGGATTGAGGAGGCAGGCAGGCGGAGGTGCTGTTTATCCAGAGAGGAGGGGACAGTTGGAGGCGGGAGGGGGCCGTGGGGGACAGAGTGGGGACCTGACCTTCAGGGGCACCTGAACAAGGCTCAGAGCTGTCGAGGGAGGACACAGGCCAGGGAGGACTCAGATGCTGTGCCCGCCCCAGTGCCCTCCGTCCCTGTGGGTGAGCTTGCAGCTGGCCCCTCTGTCCACCCTCCCTGGGTGTCAGTTCCCAAAGCACTTGGCAGTTGCGTGGCCTTGGCTTCAGCCTCTCCCAGCCTAACTCTACCCCTAACAGGGAGTGTGGTTGGTGGCGCATGTGCTGTTGCTCCATTTCATTGGTTCCATTATACAGACGAGCAAACTAAGGCTGAAGGGACTCACCTAAAGTAACCACACGGATATAGCACTGGCACAGTGCTGGGCGCTGGCTGCGAAGCCAGGACAGGGATTCTGCAGCCCAAGAGCTTCCCACTGTCAAAAAGAAGAGACTACTATAACTGCCCTTGTCCCCAAGGGCAGTGAGCAGAGTGACCGAGGACACAGGCTTTAAAGCCAGAGAGCCCTGGGTTCAAATCCCGACCCCCTTATAGGAATGTTGTGAGGGCTCTAGAAAGCCCTGGATGTTACCATAGCCCAGGGCCTATGCTAGGGGTCAAGGTGGGGAACTTTGGACCCAGGAATGGGGTTTCCAAATCGTGGGCAGGAATTTCTCTAGGGTCTTCAGGACACAGCCTCCAAACCTTTCCTATTCCCTGCATGGTTCTCCCTCACCTTCCCTCCAGGTGACAGGGACCCTCCCCCCACCACTGTAAACCCCAGGCCGGCAGGGACCAGCCCTCTTTGCTCATTGTAGTACCTCCAGCAACTTGTATGAATGAAGTGCTCTCAGCATCCGGTGGCCACGATGCTAATTACAGTGGTTAATTCTCAGCCTTTCCTCAGCCCATCAGCTATGTTTGCCACGGGACACCCCCCCCAACCGCCTGCCCCTGTAACACACTCTCCGTTGCCTTGGCAGCCACTGGGCTCCTGCTTCTCCTGCAGCCTCCCCCCTGCTCTGACTCCTCCTCACCCTCCTCCCCTTGAGGACCCACAGCCTGGCCTCAGGTCTCTCCTCAACCACACGGCCACCTCACCATCTCGCATCCTCCGTGACCATCCAGATGGGCGCTGTCCGGTACGAATATCATGCAAGCCTCTTAGACAATCACACATTTTTCTTGGTAGCCACATTTTTAAGTGAAATTAATTTAAATACTGTATTTTATCTATCTGAATATCATATCCAAAATATCACTCCGACTTAACAATATAAAAAATCATTAATGAGCTTATTTACTTTTTCATCCTAAGCCCTTGAGAGCTAGAGTGTCCTCCACGCTGGGGGCCCATGTCCGTCAGGCCAGCTGCCTGTCATATGCTCAGCAGCCATGAGCGGCTCCAGGCCACAGTGTCAGGCAGCGCAGGTCTCTCCTCCCACTCATGCACCAAACCCAGCTCTCCCCTCCTCACTCAGCGACTCCACTTGGACACCCAATGGGCATCACAAACTCCAAGCGTCCAAAGCAGAGCTGCAGACCTTCCCCACAGACCCGTCCTGCCCGCAGACTTCCTGTGGCAGCTCCAGCCTCCCAGGGCTCAGCTTGAACGTCTCCCTTCACATCCTCTCCCCACCTCCACCCCCGTCGAATCCATCTGCACATTCCATCTGGTCTATCTTCAAAATACATCCAGAACCTGGCCACCTCTCCCTTCTTCCCCTGCTGCCTGCCACCTGGTCCAAGCCACCGACGCCTCTCGCCTACATAGCTGCCATCGCCTGCTTCCTGGTCTTCCAGGGTCCACTCTTATCTTTACCGCAACTGTCTGAGTCCACCCGGTTTCAGAGTGGTCCAGCTTAAATTGGCACCTGTGACACCTCTGTTCACAATCCCTCAGTCCCTCCCAAATCTCTCGGGGTGGAAGTTCAAGTCCATCTAGCAAAACAGACCAACGTATTCCTGCCCCAGGGCCTTTGCACAGTTTGTCCCCTTGCCCCGGTGGCCCTTCCTATACATATCACAAGGCCAATGTCCTCATCCCCTTCAAGTTTTTGCTGAAATGTCACCTTCTTAATGACATCTTCACTGAGATTTCTGTTTTCAATGGCCCTCTCTCTCCTCATTCCCCCACCCTCCTTTATTTCTAATACGTCATATGATTTACCTATCAGCTCATCGACTACCTCGGCCATCGGCGTGTCGGCTCCACACAGCCAGGAATTTCCACCCGTTTGTCAGTTCTGCTCTCTGCTGCACCCCAGGGCCTGCACGCATGGTGCCTGGCATGTACTAGGCCTGCGTGAATATTTGATGGGTAAATGCACAAACATTCACTACCAAATGGACAGCCACTTGCGCCTAGACCATTTTGTTGAATTCTGTTCAACAAAATTCTGTTTACCTGAAATTCTGTTTACCTGAAATGTCACCTTATCATAAACTAAACTTTCATATAAAAACGGACCTGTTCCTTTTCATTGATTGATCTAGCAAATCTCGTTCCAATACTACACTGTTTTAAGGAACATGACCCCACCGTATATTTGCCAGCTGTTGGGACTGTCACCTTTGAGGAAAATGTTTCAATATTATTTTTCATTTTCTTTTTTATATGAGCTCCACAAGGAGACGATTATGTTTGATAAAAAGGTACATTGAGAACTTCACTGAGACTGCATTTGATCGATTAATTAAACAAGAATTTATTTTATTTTGATATTGTCATCACATCCGAGATCTATCTCTCCGACCATTTATTTTGTAATAGGAAAATATTTTCACAAATGTGGGGTAGGAAAAACAAGACCCAAACCACAGCAGCCAAAAAGGAAGAGGGTTGTGCTCTTTTTACTATGAAAATTTAACATTTCTCTGTGACCAAAAGCCAGCAGCAACAGGCCGGGAGAAAAATGACCCCCATTCAGAACATGTGTGCGTAATCCATTAGAAAAATGAACAAATGAACACTTCACAAAAGATGAAATGAAAATGGCCAATTAGCATATTTTTGTAAGTTCACACGCAGTAATTAGGCAAATAAAACTTTAAACAACATTGGAATAACTTTTTTTCCCGACAAATTGACAAAAATTAAGGAGGTTGTAATTCAAATGGTTTTTTTATTTTTAATTGGAGAGAAGGGGAGGAAGAGAGAAAGAGAGAGAAACATTGATTTTTCACTCCACTCATTTAAGCTTTTATTGGTTGCTTCTTTGGGAGCCCTGACTGGGAATTGAACCCAGGATTCAAAGCCTTGGTGTTATTAGGACGACTCTCTAACCAACTGAGCGACGGGGCCGGGGGATAATATCAGGTGTTGGTAAAGATGCAATTCAACAGGCACTCTCCGACAATGCTGGTGAAGGTAAGAGTTATAGAACAACTTATCGATATCTATTGAAATTAAAATTTTCCAACCCATCAATTCCACTTCTGGGGCTTTCTTTCCCCAAAAGACTGACTTGAGTGTACAAGGATGTGTGGGAGGATGTTCGTGAGGATGTTCGTTACCTTGTTTTGTAGGAGAAAACAGAAACATCCACCAATCAGAGATTGGATTAACAGCTAGAGCACAGTCACACTATGAAACCTGGACAGCTACGTACCAACAGAAAAATAGGTATATCTATAAAGATCAGGGGAAGATGGCCAAAGCATACTCTCTACAAAGTGTAGAGAAGCAAGTCAGAACAATATGCTCTGTGGCCTAATGCCATTTATTTAAAAGATAATTAAGATATGTGTCAAATGGGCAAAGGGTTTGAATAGCCATTTCTCCAGAGAAGGTATAGAAATGCCCCCAAAACAGCACGTGAAAAAAAATGTTCAACTTCATCAGCCATCAAAACAGGAAAATACGAATCAAAACCACAATGAGACAGCCCTTCACCCACACCAGGAACGCTTTAATCAGAAAGACGGAGTGTTGTAGCAAGTGCTGGAGAAGATGTGAAGGAAGGGGAGACTTCACACGTTGCTGGTGGGGTTTGCACAGCCCCTTGGGAAACCAGGCGGGCAGTTCTCCAAAAGATGAAATGTGGCCCTGGCTGGAGTAGCTCAGTGATTGAGCCCTGGCCTGCGAAACCAAGGATCGCAGTTTGATTCCCAGTCGGGGCACATGCCTGGGTTGCAGGCCAGTTCCCAGCAGGGGACCCACGAGAGGTAACCATCACTGATATTCTCTTCCTCTCTCCTTCCCTTCCCCACTAAAGATAAATAAATAAATAAATAAAAATCTTTTTTAAAAAAGGTGAAACGTGGAGTCACCACAAGCCCCAGAAAGTCTTCCCTAGCTACATACCCAGGGGAAATGAAAATATGCACACACACAAAAACTTGTACGTGAATATTTATAAAAGCATTAGTCCTTATAGCCCAGATGCAGCAGCAACCCTGTCCATCAACTGATGAACAGAGAAGTGAAATGTGAGATGTCTGTGCAATGGAATAGTGTCCGGCAGCGTAAAGGAACAGAATTCTCCTACATGCTACAGCGAGAATGGATAGATTGTACTTGAGTGAATGAGCCGTACATAGAGACCCCACGTGGTGTGGACCCATTCATATGAAATATCCAGGGGAGGCAAATCCACAGGGACAGACGGACTAGCAGGGGCCAAGGGCTGGGGAAATTGGGGGCGTGGAGAGCCGCTCCGCGTGGGCCCAGGGATCCTTTCACAGGTGACGAAAACGCTCCAAAATTGATGGGGGCGTTGGTTCCACGACTCTGAATATACTAAAAACCATTGTGTTGGGCACTTTAAACAGGTGGATTGTATCGTGTGTAAATTATATCCCAATTAAGCTGTTTTTAAGGAAGATAATTGAGATGCTTGCGTTTGGCGCTTTCTCGCTAATCACAGTCCTGCCTGGGGAACCCGCCCACAGTCCAGGTGGTCTCTCTCTGCACCAGCGTTTAAAACCTCGGAGAACAGTTGCGACAGACAAGATACTGCCGTTTTAAAGAAAACAAGGTCATGCGTGGTCCTGACTTTGCCTTTCCTGCAAGCTCCCGTGTGGCTCAGCTTGGCGGTTACTGATCTCATCTTTAAAATGTTGATGTTTTGTTCACTCCAGATGTTTTAAGTTTGTTTTTTTATAAATATTGCATTGAAGTAGTATTTATCTTGATTTCTGAGGGACTGCGGGTAGCACTCCTTTAGTTTTGCACCCAGGTGCCTCATTCACACCACACTGGTCCCCTTGACCTTGGTCTTGTCCCCCCAAAAGTCACCTGGGACCCCCAGGCTCCAAGAGTCTGGAGGGGCAGGAAAGAGGAGTCCGGGGGCTGGAGGAGCTGCAAGGTCACTGCCTCCTTCCAACAGCCTCCCGCCTGGGGCGTCCGACCTGTCCGCCCTAAGACCCGCATAGAAAGAGACCGAGGTCTGGACCCTGACCACGGAGAGGTGGGATGGAGGGGGACTCGCAGGCAGAGGAAGGGCAGAGAGATTGAAGCGAGCCAGGGGCGAGCATGGAGAGTAGGAGAGGAGCCCTGTGGGCTCGGGACTGGAGATCCCCCTGCAGGTGCCCCTTCCCGCATTCAGCCGGCCCCCACTCGTGCAGCGCGGGAGGCCCCGAAACGACCGTCAGAGGCGCCCGGGGGCGGGGGGCGATCCCGGGCGCCCGCCGCCTGATGCGTATCGATCGTCACCGGGGTCGACGCGGGGGCACCAGATGCTGGCGGGCGGGGCGACCGCACATTAGCGCGGCCGGGGACCACTCCCCGGAACTGGGCCGGGCAGCCCATTAGATGCCCCGCCGGCTTGCGACCGCTGCGCGGGTGGGGGGGAGACGCTGGATCCGCCGAGGCGGCCCCGTGGTGGGAAGGCAGGCTGCGGGCCTAGAGGGATGCAGGATCCGACCCCATGGGCCAGGCTGCAGCCCCTCGGAAGCCCCACCTGTACCCGAAGGCCCACTCCAAACAGCTGGTTTCCCCTATTTCTTGAAGTTTCTCCGGCCTCTAAGCTTTGCGTGCGCCGTGCCCTCTGGAGGGACATCTGTCTCCCCATCACTTCTCACAAAGCTTAGCCCAGCTCAGAAGAGGATTCCTTGTTCCTGACCCCTCAAACTAGTTGGGTGCCCACATTTGTACTTCCTGGGCGGATCCCTCCAACAGCTCCAAGGAAAGCCGACTGGGTCTAACTGACACCATGGATTGACCTCCCCAGGGGGTGTGCGAGTCCTTAACGGTCTACTCCCTGAATCACATCTTTTGGGGGATCCTGGTATGGGCAGTTGGGGGGCACCTAGACACCTCTGATGAAGGAATAAATACCGAAGTGAGTCAGGAGGCAAAGCCCTCGAAGCCCACAGGGATCTTTTGACAAGGACCTCTTGACCTCGCTTCTTATCCTTGGGTTTGGAGGAGAGTGTTGGGCAGGACTAAGATCGAACCCTAGTTCTGCTGCTTACTAGCTGTGTGACCTTGGGCAAGTTATTTAACCTCTCTGGGCCCCTGTTTCCCCATCTGCAGCTTCAGGAAGATCTGCATCCTAATTCCTAATACTATTGGTGGGAGTCTGGGATAGGAGCTTTCTGATGGGCAGTTTGGCAACATGGCTCCTCCTCCTGCCCTCTGCCCCCCGGGAACCAGACGCTGTGCCCCTCCCCTTCCCCTGGACAGCATTCCAGCTCCACTTCAGGACACAGGGACTTGCCCTCTCTTCCCCCTCCTTCTCACCAGCCTCCTCTTTGCCCTGCGCATCACGTCTCACCTGACCCCACTTTCCTGCCATCTTCTCTGCTCTCTTGCCCAGTAATTGCTTGGAAGGGGCGCCTCTCTCCCCATCCTCTCTTGAACCCCCGGCACACAACAGCTCTAGTCCAGGACACCAACGCCGCCACATAGTTAAGCCCAGTGGTCGGTTTACCAGTCCCATCAGCACACGGGGTGCAGGTGGTCTCCATGCTCCTCGGAGTCTTTCCTTACTCGGCCGCCCCTCTTCCTTCTCCCTGGCTGCTGCTACTTCCAGTCTCCTCTGCAGCACCAGAGGCTCGGAATTCCGACTCTCCTCCCTCCGTGGTCCCCCTAGTGCCGTGGCTCTTCCAACAGCAATACATGCTGACAATTCCCCGATTTGTATCTCTACAGCTCACCTCTCCCCAGAGCTCCAGGCTTGTCTATACATCTGCCTACTTGATGTCTTCACCTGGAGAGCAGGCTGGGCCTCTCGCTCCGACAGCCCCATGCAAGTTAGAAGAGGGTGCACTCCTTAAAAATATAACTACTTTTGACTTAAAGGGCAGGAACAGACCAAAAATGGCGCAGGAAGATCTCAAAGCCCCAGAACCTATAGATCTAAGCGATGAAGAAATAGCAAAACTCTCAGATGTACAGTTTAAAACACTGGTCATCAGGATCCTCACAGAACTGGTTGATTATACCCACAAATTAGACAAATATATGAAGGCGAAACTAATTGAAATGAATGGAATTGCACAGGACTCCAATAGCAATGAAAAGGAAACGGGGACTCAAATTAATGGAGTGGACCAGAAGAAAGCAAATAATGGCCAAACAGAAAAGAGTCAAGAAGCAAGAATCCAAAGAAATGAGGAGAGTCTTAGGAACCTCCAGGACATCTTTAAGTGCTCCAACATCCAAATTATAGGGGTAACAGAAGGGGGAAAGGCACAGCCACCAGTGGAACACTTGTTTGAACAAATAATAAAGGAGAATTTCCCCAATCTGGCAAAGGAAATAGACTTCCAGGAAATCCAGGAAGCTCAGAGAGTCCCAAAGAAGTTGGACCCAAGAAGGAACACACCAAGGCACATCATAATTACATTAGCCAAAATTAAAATGAAGGAGAGAATCCTAGAAGCAGCAAGAGCTAAGGGGACAGTCACCTACGAAGGAGTCCCCATCAGACTGTCAGCGGATTTCTCAAAAGAGACCTTCCAGGCAAGAAGGGACTGGAAAGAGGTATTCCAAGTCATGAAATCCAAAGACCTACAACCAAGATTGCTCTATCCAGCAAAACTTTCATTTAGAATAGAAGGACAGATAAAGTGCTTCTCAGATAAGGTTAAATTCAAGGAGTTCATCATCACCAAGCCCTTATTATATGAAATGTTAAAGGGACTTATCTAAGAAAAAGAAGTTAAAGAAACATGAACAGTGAAAGGACAACAAACTCACAGTTATTAACAACCACACCTAAAACGAAAGCAAACTAAAAGGACAGCTAGATCAGGAGTGGAAACATAGAAATGAAGATCTCAAGGAGGGTTAGCAACAGGGGAGTGGGAGGAGGAGAAGGGGGGGAAGAGACAGAAAATAAGTAACACAGACAGTAGATAGAAAATAGATGGGGGGGGCAAGAATAGCATGGGAAATATAGAATCTAAAGGAATTGAGACACATGGTCATAAACTAAAGGGGGGGTAATGGTGGGGATGGGGGGTAGGGTGGAGGGGAATGAAAGGGGGAATAGAACAACTGTAACAGCATAATCAATAAAAAAACACTAAGGCAAAAAATATATATATAACTACTTTTTTAAACTACGTACTACATATTACTCTGTCCTGCTGTAGGCAGGCCGGCCAGGGAAAAGCAGAATACACCTGCCTGCTCCAGGCCTTGCCAGGCAATGCCAGAGTGGCTGTGTGTAAAGCAGTATGGGGGGAGGGGAAAGGAGGGGGGAGGGGAGTCCTGGCTCTGGGGTTCAATCAGTAGCATCCAGCTTAAATCCATTGAATGGCAGTTCCATAAATCAGACTTCCTATGGATCCGCATTCGGAGCATAAGCAGCCCGTTAAGCGTCAGGGGTGCTGCTGCTGGGCTGTGGCCAGGGGCCCCGTCCCTCACCCCTCAGCTCAGCCTGGATGGGCCAGGGCGGTGCTTTCCCGGGGCTGGCAGCCTGGCTGGGCACACACTCACAGATCCGCCCTTGCTCACTCTATCCAGGCGATAAGACAAGAGTCCCGCTCTGAACACTCCTCCCACCACCCCGCCCTGCCAGGAGACTCTGGCAGGTTTAGAGACAGGCGTGGGGTGGGGAGTGAGAATCAGGCCTCTGAGAAACAAGAGGAACCATCTCTCTGTGAGCCTGACGTCACACGTGTGAAGAAGCTACAAGTTAAACCAGTGATATTCAGCCCCTGCTTTGCAAGAATGTTTAAAATGTGCAACACCTTACCTCTTTCCCCTTAGATTGTCAAATTAAAAAAAAATGACAACAGCCAACACAACAATAGCCGTCCAGTGCGAATGCTCTGGCTTGAACCATAAATATATAGGTGATATAATGGAGTTGTATCTTACCGGTCACATCTCATAATAAGTTTGCATCGGATTGGTTAATTCTTGCTACCTGAAATCCTTATGTACAAATATAGGCACCTGATTTTTTTAAAAACTCTCTTTGGAAAACCACAATGAGGTATCACCTCACTCTTGTCAGAATGGCTGTCGTCAATAAATGAATGAAAATGTGCTGGTGCAGATGCGGAGAAAGGGGGACCCTCGTGCACTGTTGGTGGGAGTGCAGACTGGCGTGGCCACTGTGGAAGCAGCACGGAATTTCCTCAATAAATTAAAAATGGATCTGCCTTGTGACCCAACGTTTTCACGGCTGGGAATATATCTGAAGACACCCAAAACACTAATTTGAAAGAATACATGCACCCCCATGTTCAGTGCAGCGTTATTTACAATTGCCAAGATTTGGAAGCAGCCCAAGTGCCCATCAGTAGATGAGTGGATAAAAAAGCTGTGGTATATGTACACAATGGAATACTACTCAGCAGTTAAAAAGAAAAAAAGGAGATCTTAGCTTTGACAGCATGGATGGACTTGGAGAGTATTATGCTAAGGGAAATAGGCCTTACAGAATAAGACAAATATTGTACCATATGATTTCACTTGGAGGGGAACAAAATAAATTAACGAAGTGGAAAAAGACTGGTAGATCTCGCGATCAGACTGACAGCTGTCAGAGGGGAGGGGTTGGGGGCTGGGTGAAAAAGGTGAAGCGATTAAGCAAAAAATGAAAACAAAACCCCTCATAGACAGACAACAGTACGGTGCTGACCAGAGAGAAAGGGGGTGGGGGGAGAAGGGGGGGTGAATGGTGATGGGGGGAGACTTGACTTCAACGGTGAACATACCGTATGGATGATGTGTTATAGATGGTACCCCTGAAACCTATGTAATTTTATTAAACAGTGTCACCCCAATATAGCCAAATAAATAAATGAACGTCACTTTGGAGAAAAAAGGGTAGGTAATTACTATTACTATTGTTTGAAAGTCAATCACAATCATGCATTTTTTGTCAGACGGGAAAAACTGTATTTTTTTGGTGTTTTGCCGAACTGTAGTCGTTAGTTTATGTGTGGCGTGAGGTGAAAAGGTTGAAAATCGCCGAGGCAGACGAGTCTGTGGTCGGAATGAGATACCTGCTGTGGGCGCGACGCTTTTGGGCAGCACCCGACCCGTGAAGCCACACCTGGCAGTCCTGCAACAGGTGTCCCGGTTGTTTGGGGCCGGATAAAATATGCTGTGATAACCAACAACAGCAAGATGTCCGCATCTTCGAACCACAAACGTTTCTGACGTTGTGTGTCTAGGGCAGGTGGGCAAAGGGCTCTCCTGTGTGTGTCACTCGGAGCCCCGGCTGGTGGAGCCCCGGCTGGTGGAGGCTCCCGTCGGCATGGCCCCGGAGAGAGCGTCCGTGAGGACGCACGGAGCGGGAGGTGATTAAATGCCCCAGCCCAGCAGGTGCACCTGTCACTTCCACCCACAGCTCTTCCAGGGCCACCGCTAATTTTGAGGGGGTAGCATGTACCCTGCTCCTGCACCCCCAACAGAAGAGAGCAGGGTGTCAGCTAGCAGCCATGTCTGCTCAACACCCCAACCCTAACACGTCCAAACCGTACCCCTCCCAACCTCCCCTTCGCCCCCTGTATTCTCAGCTGTGCTGAATGTGTCTCCCCTTCTCCGGAGCTCAAGCTCTAAACTTTAGAGCTATCCTGATTCCCCTTTAATGTCCCACAGCCAAGTGATCTGTACATCCCGTCAACTCCACTTTCAAAATACAAGGTCTGTCCAGAAGGTATCCAGCCACGGTAATATGAACAGTAGAGACATTTATTGAAGAAGATACAAGATACAAGAAACATTGTACACAGGATAAGGACACCTCAGTCCCCTTCAAAGTAGGCACCTTGGGACCTCACACAGCTCTCCCAGTTGCCATCAGCTGCCCTGTCATATTTTCTGAATCTTGTTGACAGTCTGAAATCTCTTCCCTTTCAAAGGTGATTTTTGTTTTGGGAAAAGCCAGAAGTTGCAGGGTATCAAACCTGGGCTGTAGGGGGGCTGAGTCACCTGGGTGGTTTGATGTTTTGCCAAAAAGCTCCGCACAAGACATGATGGGTGAGCAGACATGTTGTCGTGATGAAGCTGCCCATCACCAGCTGCCCACAGCTGCAGCCTTCTGAATCATCCAAATAGTTTCCGTGGAGGAATGTTTAAGCCTAATGCAGAATCTGATCAGATTCATTGCTCTACTTGCTCAGTCACTTTGAATGTGACAGTCCCCCAATACACATGCTCACTCAATGGATGTCTACCACCCTCCCCGACTAGTACAGTGAAGTCACCATTGTTCACCCATGCGCATTCCAGTCCACTGTCCTTGGCTGCCAGGTTACATCCATGTCATGCAAACCATTCTCCTTGTATTCACAATGGCTGAACCTTTTCCGGACAGACCTCGTATGTCCAGAAGGAAGGCACTGCTGTCTGCCCCACGCTACCAGCCTGGTCTGAGCCCCCACCAGCTTCGGCCCTCACGGTCACAGGGGCCTCCTTGCCGTCACTTCCATTCTCAGCCCCGCTTCAGCTCTGCCGGCCTCCTTGTGGTCCCTCCGACAGTCAGCTCCTGCTGGCCTCAGGGCCTTCACATCTGCAGGTCCCTCTGTTCAGGGTGGTCTCTCCTCAGCTCTCAGCAAAGCTTCCTTGCTCACCTCCCTTAACACACTGCTCCACTGTCTCCTTAGGAAGTCCTGGCCTGACCTCCCAATTTTAAATTGCACCCCAGCAATGGAACAGTTCATTTAATATGTTTACTATCTGTCTCCTCAACTGGAACGCAGGGTGGAGATTTTTGTCTGGTTAACTGTCATACACCTGTCATCTGTCATAGTGCCTTGTCTGTAGGAGGGGCTCAGTAAATCTTTGGAACAACCAAAGTATGACAGAGTGGCTAAGCACTCGGACTCTGGACCCAGGCTGTTGGTGTTCAGAGACCAGCTTGGCCACTTACAGTCACGTGATTTGGGGCAAGTTGCTTAGCTTCTCTCGCCCTCAGTTTGCTCATCTGTACAATGGGAATGAGGATAGTACCTACCACGTGGAGCTGTGAATTTCAATGAGCTCATTCATGCATACAAAGCTTTCTCGACAAAGCAGTGCTCGATATGTATTGGCTATTACTATTTTAAAACACTGATCCTATAATACCACTTCTATCCACTTAAACAATGAGTGTTCCGATTATGGGTGAAGATTTACATGTGGAAGTGTTCGCCACCCTGTTCTTTTAACAGTAAAAAGTTGGAAACCATCTAAATTTCTAAGGCGATAAGACTTGTTAAATAAAATATGGTACGCTCCTGGAAGAAATACCAGGCAGCCATTAACACTGAAGTTCTCAAAAAATATTTAATGGCAGGGAAAGGTGAAAAAGCAGAATGTAATTCTTAAATTGAGCCCTGAATATGTGGCGGTCTGTTTTATTATTGTTCTTTAAGCTGTACTTAGAGTCTTTTATGTGTATTAAGTGATTTATAAAAATGCAGGAAAAAAAGCAAGATGCAAAACTCAATGATCCCAATTTAGATGTACATGCTTTTTACACACTCCCCACACCCCTAACACATTCATAGGAAAACAAAATGATTGGAAAGAGATAAACCAAAATGTTAGCAGTGGTCCTTTCCAGGTGATGCGGTATTGAAAGATCTAAACCACCATTTCTCTTCCTTATACTTACCAGACTTCTTACAGTGAACATAGAAGCTGAAATGCTTGAGTAATCGGGAAGAGGGGGATCCGAAAGATTTAAGTCGGCTTCTAAAAAGCTAGTTCCACCACGTGGTAACAGGTGCTCTCCAGAACAGCGAGTCCGTGGAACCATGCAATTTTGTCAATGGCAGGGCAGGGGGGAGCAGGGGGACAGCAATCCTGCCCTGCAGGGCTTCTCGGAGCCTTTGCTGGGGCACCAGCCGGCTCTCCGCCAGTTAGAGGGAGCCCCGTGCTGCACAGAAGCTCACGTGAGTCCCTGGGTATGAAGTAGGGCTGGGGGCACTTGGTGCCACCTTTACCTGCCATGGCTTCCCTAGACAGGATGTGGAGCCTGGGCCGGGGTCTGCCTCTTTGGGGGTCCCATCCTCAGGCCTCTGTCCACCTGGGATGCCCTCCCTCTGCACTGACCCCCAACCCAGCTGGTCGCTGGGGCCGTCCTCCCCATGGAAGCCCGAGGCTGCCCCACTCCCCTGAGCTTCTGGGGCACTGACTGAGATGCCTGATTGTGGGGGGATTGGTGCCCCCCATGATTTCAACATTAAGTGTGGATGAGAGAAGTGATGTGTTCTCCCAGATGACCCGCAAGGTCTCTGCAAGTGAGTCTGGCTTCGAGGGCTCCCCAGCCTCACTCGGCACCCTGTGAGCCCTGCCGATGCCCCGTGGGGAAGCCGCTCCGAGGCCCCTCCCTGCTGCCCTCACCCACGCCAGGACACCCAGCTAGCCCAAACTCTCACAGGGCCCTCCCCCCAGTTCCTGCTCCTCTCCTTTATGAAGGAGATCTCCTCCTCCAAGAAGCCCCCCATGATTCTCAGTCCAGACAGAGGTTGTCCCCTTCTCAGGCACCAGCAAGGAGAGCTGCTTCTGCCCCACACACACCCACACCCACACCAGGCCCCGAGGTGCAGATCCGGAGGTGGCTCGTGGAGAGGCAGACGCCTGGCCTGATGTTCTGGAGCACCCCGGATCCAGGTAGCTCCCTAGGGTTTGCCACCTGCTGACTCACTGGAGGCTGAGTCACCACCTTTCCGAGGTTTCGGTTTGCCCATCTTCCCAGCGGAAACAGTGAGGAACCCCGTTTCTGATGACGGGAGACCTGCCTGGGGGTCTGTTCACGGAAACCCGGGACCGGCCTACAGCGGGGCCCTCACTGCTGCCATGGGTCTCCGTGGGGGCCCTGGGCTGTCTGGGTGCGTTCCTGCGACAATACGCACCGTGGGAAACGCTTGTTTCCGTGGGTGTGATGCCTTCAGGACCTGACTCTGCCCCATGAATCCTGGTGTGGGTGCACATGCGTGCAAGTGCCCCAGAACGCAAGGAGGGGGTGTACATGCAGTTAGAAGGACACGCATGATAGCAGGGGCCCAGCGTCTGACTTCGTGAACATCGGTTCCCCCACACCTCATGCCGGCGAGTGTGAACCTTGGCGGTCGGTGTGCACGGATTTGTGTGTGTCTTTGGGCACAGGGACCCCCGGCACTCATGTGGCTCTGTGGGCTTCTAGGCCTGGCCCTGCAGGCTGGGGTCCCAGCCAGGCCGGGGTCTGCTCCAGAGCATGGCACAACCTCACTCTCCCATTCCTCCATGCCCAGCCCGGGGACACACTGCAAAACTCAGACCAAGCAAAGGAGGGCTGAGAAGGCCTCCCCTCCCTACACATTCATGCCCCTCGGGCTAAGGGGTCCTTGGGCCAAGCCAGCTATATCCTCTAGGGGGCTGACCAGGATCCCGAGGGGTCAGAGGCCCCCCCCTCAATATTGCTGTGTCCCCACAGGGCCCTGGACTCGCTACAGAGGCCCCAAAGGACACTCCCTGGCCCCCAGGGCCAGGCTGAGCAGCAGGGGACACCTCACACCCCGCCTGGAGGGACCCAGCTTTGACTTGCAGCCACAAGCAAATGGAGCGAGGACCCCCTGGTGCCCTGGCTTCCCCCGCCCCTCGTGGCCGCTCTTCCCGCAAAATCAATCATCCTGCCACTGCGTTTTCGGGAAGTGGGGGGTGGGCCCGAGGGCTTGCAGGGTGACGGTCCCACAGGGATGGGGAGCAGGGCATGCGAGCGGTGATGGGTCTGCTGCAGCTCCTACTCAGACCCCCAGCCTCAGCCCCGGGCCCCTTCCCTTCTGGCCAAACCAGGCCCTGAGCTGAGGTGGGTGGAGTGGGTGGGAGTCACCCCAGGGGTACGGCCAAGGGGGGCACACAGTCGGGGGGGCCCACTCCATCCCCTAGGCCAGGGTGGAGGGAGGTGAGCAGGGGTAAGCGTAATTGATTTACGCCGTGTTCAGTGCCTCTGGAGCGGGAAGTCAGGCCAGATCCATGCACTCACGGGTTCAGGAGCCTTCCCCCACCCCGGCAGACAGGGAGGGGACCCGGGAGCCAGCTCAACCCTTGGGGAGCCCACTGTTACGATACAGGAGTCTCGGCTGAGGGGATGGGGTGGGCTGGGTGATGATGAAAAGCCCCAGGCACCTTCTGGGTTGGCCTCTGCTGCCTGGATTCCCTATAGAGAGCCATTTTTCCACCCCTGGGGAGGGTGCCCTCCCCAGCTCCGTGGTCACAGGGAAATGTCCCATGGTTGGGGAAGGGATGAGCGGCTCCCACCGTGCCTACTGAGGAGACCACGTGCTCATGGAACTTTAGCAGGTGAGGTTGACAGGGGAGCGCACGCCGCTCTTTTCACCCCTGTTTTACAGATGAGAACACTGAGGCTCAAAACTAGTGATTAAATGAGTAAACCGGGGGCTCGGGAAAGAGGCCTGGGTGTTTGGATGTGTGGTGAGAGGTGGCGGGTGCTGGAGCTGTGGGGCAGAAGGACAATCTCACAGGAGGTGGGAAGAGCACCGGCCCGGGAGTCCTGCAGCCTGGGTAGAGCCCTGGCTCACTCAGCAAGCCGCGTCTCCTCCCTAGGCCTCTATTTCCCCCTCTGTAAAATGGGGTGAATAATCCCTACCCTGCCCTGCCCTGCCCAGTGGGAAGCTGCAGGGAGCAAACCAGCGCTACCGGATGGGAAAGGGCTTTGGAAACTTCAGGGAGCCGCCAGCATGTAGGAGTCGCCAGCCCACGTCTGCCTCCCAGCACCTTCATGCCCAGAGGGAGGAAACCCAGCTGGACCCTGAGTTCTCCAACCTGGAACTTTGCCCAGCTTGGAGTTCCAGAGCCACACGTGTCTGGGCCCACATGGCCCATCAGCCCACCCTCCAGGATTCAAGCTGATGGACCATGGGGGGCTTAAGTGGGGACAGAGGAGGGCAGCCCAAGATTCTCCAGGAGCCCCTTCCATGTCCTGAGAATGGGGGGGGGGGGACAGGCCAGGATGCCAATGTGAATATTAGCTGGTATGAACTAATTTGATGGTGCTGATAAAGGCTGGGTTGCCTGAGGCCCCTGAGCCCCACCCAGCAACCCCCCACTCCACCCCCACTGATAACATCAGGGCTGAGCTATCCCTGCTCCCCATTCTCGGGTGATGAAATGCCGGCTCAGTCGGGCTGGCTAGGGCCGCAGTTACCAAATCGCTGTAATTGAGATTAATTTGGGCGCCTGATTAGGTCAGCCCTCACAGGCACCCATTAATTACTGAGGGAGTCTCAAAACCCCAACAGCTGGGCCCTGCACCCAGCAGGAGCTGGGGCCATTGGATAAGGGTGCTATGAGGTGCCCGGGCAAGGGTGGGGGGCAAGCTGGACAGAGCCTCCCCCAACCCATGCCATGTTCTCAGACATCTATGCCCCAAGATCTTTCCCCCCTGCACACCCGGGGGTGGGAAAGGTCCCAGCCTTTGACTCAGGCCCCAAGGCAGCTCTGGGCCCCCAAGGGTTAAAGGGCTCATTACAGGGGTGGGGAGTGGTGGGGGTGCTCAGAGGCTTCTTGGACATCAAACAGCTCTTGCAAAACTTCTAGATGAGTTAAGCGCAAATGAATTTGAAACAGACAATGAAGTTCCCTTTAGAGACACCTGGGCAGAAAAAAATGAAGGGAAAAGTGCCCCAGGGGAGCTCATTTGGGGAATTTTTTTTTTCTGAACCCAAAACACACAAGGGAAAAAAAACCCACCTGTCTACGCCGGGTGCCAGAGGCAGGCCAGGGCGCCCTGACTCAGTGCCCGGCTGGCAGCAAATTGGGCACACACGTGTGGCCCGGGTACATGCATGTTGGTAGAGAGCTGCAACCAGATGGTGTGCAAAGCCGGAAGTGCCAGGCACACACATGCGGGGGTGGCAGCCCCTGGCAGGGAGTGGGGCTCAGCTCACTCCTAGAGGGCGGGGGGTTCCCATGTGGGTAGCTGGAAGGAGACCAGGTGAGAAAGGGTTGGAGGCAGGGGTCATCTGAGGTGAGGGGCGGAGCCCAGGTCCCTGGGGTGCAGCCACTAGGACGCCCCCAGTCACATGAGTGCTCCTGGATTGCCAGGAGCAACCCCGGCGAGGTCCTCAGGATTGCCAGGCAGGTGCCCCGCCCACCTACCCCGCCCTGCTCACCTGACTTGCTCCAGTTAATTGCCTGGGTGATTTATTTTGCCCTGTGAATTGCACAGAGGGACACGGGAACCTTGTCCTGAGGACCCAAGGACCTGAGGTGGCTGGATCCTGGCCCAGTGTGATGATGGGGAGCTCTGGGCCCTGTGGGGTCTATGGGTCTTCGGAGGTGTCCTCACGCTGACCAGCGCCCCTGGGGCCCTGGCATGTGACCTCCCTGGGGACCTAATGGAGCAGCCTCCTCACTGTGGCGCATTTGCAATTCATGGCTCCAGCTGAGATTGCATTAGGGCCTGGCTGTCACTCATGATGAATGTCGCTTGTTTTCCAGAAAAAAACAGGTCTTGGATGCAGAGTGACAGGGCAGAGGGAGGCACCCGGCCCTTTGCTGGCCTGAGGACCAAAGCAAGGCCAGAGTCCCTCCTCAGTGGTCTGTCAGCAGCCTCAGGGCTCTCAGGGGTCCCGCACCCTTTGGGGGCCACGAAGCCCTTGGTGTGCCCTGTCCCTCAGGGTTCTCCCCACAACCCTGCTAGAGGGGCTCTGCTTGAGCAGCCCCACTTGCCAGATGAGCAAACTGAGGTTTGCAGGGAGAGTGGGCTCTGAAAATTGCTTTGTTCACTGATGTATCCTTGTCCCTAGACCAGTGTCTGGATTATAGCAGACATTTACTGAAAGCTTGAATGAATAAATGAGTGAATGAATGATTCAGCGGCCTCAGCAGGAGACCCTGGAAGCTTTGAGTTGCTGGAGAGACTGAGTCACAAGGCCAGGAACTCAGGCCCCTGCTAACCCCCTCTCCTGACCTCCCTCTGTCCCCTGTGTCCTAGGTCTGACACGGCCTTATGGGTGTTCCCATGGCCAAGCCAGCTGGTGGGGGTGGGAGCCTGGCTCCTAGCCAATCAGAGGCCACGTCCCTTGGCAACCAAACCCATGGAAAGGGACAGGGGCAGTGTGGACCAGAAGAGGGGAAAAGCATCTTCAGGGGGCGGAGCCCGAGCCTGGCCCCAGATATGCAGGTGTAATTGCAGCTCTGTGGCTGGGCGCCATGCCAAAGTGGGCACAGCCTCCCCGTGCCAGCCCATGGGGTAGTCCACCCACTTCCACAGCTAGGAAGTAAGACCCAGGGGTGGGGGTGGGGGGTGGGGACTGAAACCTGTGCACCTGACGATATCCCTGGTGGTGGCTTGGATCCTAGCGACAGTCCGTTCTTCCGGGGCACGTGGAGTAGCACAGTGCACCCCCCGTTATGGCCCCCCGCCCCGGTCAAGTTCCTGTCCTGGCATTTGTGTCCAGTGTGGAAAGCCTCACCTAGAATGCCAGGTGTCCATTCCCATCAGTGGCCTAACTGCCTGGGCCAGGGTGGCCTCAAGGACATCGCTGACCTGGGGTGCCCTCGCTGTCATCCCACTACTTCCGGTTTTCCTGGACAGCACTACCAGGTGTCCAGCCCCGGATCCACCCAAGCGATCCTCCCCTGGTCCAGCAACCAGAAAGGCTTCCAGAGTCCAGATACGCCTCTTCCCCACATGAGCAGACATTGGTCCTCTCTCCCTGGGATGTAAACAGCTCACCACACCTCTGGAGCGGGCCAGAGGCCGGAGCTCAGGCCCACATTGTCCCCACCCGCCAGCCGCGCCTTCCAGGAGAAGCACTGAGTCAGAAAAGACACCAGTCTGAGCAAGCGCTCTGGGTTCAAATCCTGCCACTGTCCCAGCTGTGGGACCCTGGGTAAACTGCTTCACGGCCCTGAACTCCAGCTTCCTCCTCAATAAGACGGACACAACCATGCCTTGCGTCGGGCAGTGGTGCTGGGACTCACATGAGTTGTACGTAAAGCCCCAGACACACAGCGGGCGCTGGGTAAGTGGGAAGAATGACATGACCCATCCTATAGACTGGGTGTGCGGTTCCGCACTCTGAGCCAGTGGGCACCTTCCCTCCAGGTCCCTGGGTCCTATCCCCTCCTGTCATCAATCAGTGCTGCTGTGCCACTTGCATGGCCATCTGTCAGCACCAGCTGCCGCCTGCCGCCATCAGGGCATCCTGCAAGGCCCCACACGCCCCCCTCCTGGGGCTCTGCCACGCCCTGTGCTCCCCGCAGATGCTCCAGCGTGCCTGCAGGCTCCCAGATGAGTGGACTCGAACAGCCAACCCCAGGTCCCAAGGGCACCCCCTTTATCCTCACCCCAGGGCCTTCTGCACCCCCCAGGGGCTCCTCACGAAGGTCCGGGGCCTAGCAACCGGGCTGGAAGCCCCTCTGCCCCCACAGCAGGGCCCCCCGCCTCCCCGGGCTCTTACCACATCCTGCCCGGCCCTGTGTCTATTTCATCAGGCCAAGGATTGCTTTTTAAATAAATCTAAAAAACTCCACTTCCTCCTTGGCAAGTTCATTTTAAGTCATTTTATCTCTTTCCCCCCTATATTTTTCCCAAATAATATGATTAAGTGACTCAGCACCGGCTGCCTCTGGCAGTCCCGGCCTCTAATTCGGTTTGAGGACGGCCACCTTTGACCCCACTCCACTCTGGCTAAGAGAACACTTAAGCGATATTCTACCGCTTCCTACAGAGAGAGGCCGGGTGGGGGGGGGGCCGGTGAGGGGTGGGGGGCGGCGGCGGGCTGGGGGGGAGCGAAACAAACTTTCACATAAAATTATGGTATATGGATAATTGAGAAGTTTAAAAACATGAATCTAATTGTACGGTCCCCGGAGAAACCCATATTGAGCCACCCTATAAGAGGCCTGGAATCTCCCGATGATGATTTATTGCTAAATCCTAGTATTTTTCAATACATTATAGTTTTTAAATTGTGTTTAAATTGAGTGTAGAGGAGCAGGGGCCATTAGGAGATGCAGAAATGATGATTATATTTAAATATTCATGCACGCAGTACCTTATTATTGAATCTGAACACTAACAAAATCAATATTAAGTGCGGTTTGACATGAATTTATTTATGAATTTCGACTTTCTAAGTACTGTATTTTTTCACTCAAAAATTGTGAGTATAATGTAGTAATGATATCAAAACACAGTGACAGGGAGCATTAGCTGGGGAGGTTATAAACCTCTGGATTAGGGGGCCCCAGGTTGCCCTCAAAAGTGCTTAGCACACAAAACCCAATCCCTTTTTTTTTTTTCCTTCCCTATTTCTGAAGCGTGCAAATCCTCACACACCCCGGGGAGGGCGGGCGGGGAGGGTGGGGGAGGGCGGCAGGCTCAGCTGGAGTGGCGGGCCCTGAGCTCAGCCTAGGCCGGGGGATCCGGGGCTCTTTGTGGGGCCCTCCCCTGAGCTCCACACCTGGGAAGCAGCCCCTCTGATTGGGGTGTAGGACAGGAAGTTTGTGGGGGGGGGGGGGGGGGGGGGGGGGGTTAGGGGGTGGTCCCAGGGGATCTGGTGCTCTGACTGAGGATCTCTATTTCCCAAATTTTTGATTGGGGGAGAGGGTGAAAATTGGGAATCGGGCCCCAGGAAACCAAGGCATAAGTTGCTAGAAAGAGAACCTTTGCCCCCTGCCCCCCAGACTCTGGGTCCTACCACCAGATTCGCACCCAGGGCAAAAAGTTTAGGCCCCTCCCCGGCTCCACCCACCAGACCCAGTGGCCTAGGCCTTGGCAGGGGATGTCAGCAAAGGCGACCAGTGTGCAGGCAGGTCCTCACCTTCCCTAGGCCCCTTTCCTTCTCTTCATCCACGGCTTCTCCTTTCTGTGGCCCCGGACCCTTCCCTGCCTGCTGCCCCCCTGCCACTCCTGTCCAGGAGGCCACGGGCGACTGGAAGGCTGTCCCTCCCAACCCTTCCAGAGACTTGCTGCCCGCCTGGCGGCTCAGCCCCTCCCCAGGCCAGAACAGCTTCATTAGCGCTGTGGTCCCCTACCCACGGAACCAGCTTGCCATGTCTCATCCATGTACAGGCCTCACAGAGCCCTGGGTACACGTGCACACACGCGCACACACACGGAGCTAGCGTGACCCAGGGTCAGAGGCCGCCTGGGGTGGGACCCCGCTTTTCAGATGAAAAGTGACCCCTGGAGATGTAGTCATTTTGGAAACAGGCAACATGCATATTCCCCACAGGGAAAGACCCACACACAGGGGGTGTCTCCAACTCAGGCTGACAGCCGCCCCACGCTGTCCCACAAACCGGACCCGGACTGCCGACGACCTCGGTGTCCTCCAAATAGACTCCCGCCCCCCACATTCATATACCCACAAACACGTCATGGCTTGGCACCCCCGGCCGGACACACAGGCACACTCATCCTGACACTCCAGCCCCCACATGCAAACAGTCAACACGCATGCAAACATGTGGACAGGTGCTCCCCGCACACACGCTAGCATGTACACCACGACACAGCCCCCCACATACAGACGCCCTGACACGGAGACACCCCAATTACCGACACCCAAGTCCAGGGCACATGCCCATCCCCACCTGGAAGCTGGCTGGGAGCCGGTGAACAGCCAGGCCAACCTGGGGTGGGGGGGGGTGGGGATGCAACCTGGGGTCAAGGGTCAAACAGCACTTAGAAGCTTTGATTCGGAATATTCATCAGCCTTTGGGGAGGGAAGAAGCTCACACAGGGGGAGGGGGAGAAAAGACTCCACCCCGACCCTAAACTCTTTTCCAGTAAATCGATGTATTTTTCTATAATTTTATTAGGAATATAAAAGGAGCCTTTTCAAAAGTGCTTAGGACGCAAAAAAAAGAGGCGGGCGATGGAACATTAGTCTGTCTGTATTAGCAATCCCATAGCCACATTTTATTGTTACTGTCAGGATGCAAAAGCTGTGCTTAAAACAAAATAATACATAATGTATTACTGAGGCATAAACATCAGCAATCCGTGAGCGGCCGGCATTTTTATTTTAAAAAGAAAAGACAAGGAAAAAAGATCGAGGGACAGAGGTGGGGGAGGGGTGCGGACAGCCTCTGGGAATGAGAGAGTTGAGCCGGGACCCCAGGCCCCCGGGGAGACTCGGGGAGCCTGGAGCAGGGGTGGGGGCTTGACCCCAGTGAGGATTTCAACCACCGTGTCACTTCCTTATCAGCTTCTCCCAGGAGAAATCTGTCGCCCAAAGTAGCCCCAGGCTCGGGGACCTGCCACCTTCCAGCCACACCTTCGGCCCCTGCCTCTGGTCCTCTGTGCTGCCCCAACCTTGACTGCTCTGCACCCCAGGTTCAGACCCTGGGCAGCTGTTCTGGCCCCTCTTTCACAGACAAAGACATTGAGGCTCAGAGAGGGACAGCTTTTGACTCTAGGCCACACAACCGGTGAGCGACGTGGTCAGAACTAGAATCCAGGGCAGAGTCCCAGAGTCCCTGTTCAACGCCCAGGTGCTAACAGTTTTCAGACTGGGCCCCTGGGCTTCTGTGGGCCCTTGGGGTGGTCTCCCTCTCATGGACCTGGCCTCTGTAATCCATTCTCCAGCCTCGAGGGGACTCTTCCAAAGTGCAAATCCAGTCTTGTCTCTCCTGTGCTAACACCCTCCAGACGGGGTCCCTGCCACCGAGGGGACAGCCTGCACCCCAGCAGGGGCCTCCTCCACCTGGCCCTGCCCTCTTCTGCCTGCTGCCTCTTTCTCACCTGTCCCAGACCCACTGACCGGCACCTTATCCTGCCCGCCCACTAGATGCCTCACACTGTGGATCCTGCTGTCTCCTCTGCCTGGAAAACCGTGTCTGGCCCTTTATGTTACATACCGCCACCTCTGAGACGTTCTCTTGGGTCACCCAATCCAAACTAGATCCTCCCTCGCCCTGGCCGGTGTGGCTCTGTTGGGCGTTGTCCCGCAAAGCAAAAGGTCACTGGTTCAATTCCCGGTCAGGGTGCATGCCTGGGTAGTGGGCCAGGTCCCCAGCTGGGGCGTGTGAGCGGCGGCTTATTGGTGTTTCTCTCCCGCATCAATGTGTCTCTCTCTTTCTCTTCTTCCCGTCTTCTCTCTCGAAAAATAAATAAGTAAAATTTAAAAAATACCAGCTCCTCCCTCACTTTTTGTCTTATTTCTCTGCTTTCATTGACTTGCTTGTTGCCTATCTCCCCCAAGCTAGAACATAAGCCCAAGAAGGCAAGGACCTTGTTGGTCTTGTTCACTGGGGTGTCCCCAGCACCTGGCACAGGTACAAACCACCTGTCAATGGACGGACAGCACAGCCCCTCGGCTGTCATCAAGGGCCAAGGCTGGAGGGCATCTAAGCCCCGGGCACATCCAGCCCATTGCCTAGCCTGCTCCCCAGGCTCCCCAGAGCCCATTGCTCTGCTCCCCAGAGCCCCCGGGGCCTAAGGGGCTGACCACCCCCAGTACAAGAAGGAAGAAAAGAAGGCCAGGGAATAGAGAGAAAACAGAGAACAGTGGGGGTCCCGCCGCCAGGGAGGGGCAGCAGCTGACGTCCCAGACTGGGAATTCCCAGGTGGCCTACCACGGTGCTACCCAGCCCTCCTCCTTGCGCCCATGCAAGACTGGGATTCCAGGGTCCCTCCACAACCTTGGGTGCCCCTGAGGTCTGGGAGGGTGTCCTCCTGGCTGCCTCCTCTCAGGTGCTACATCCTCCTGGGCACAGGTTCGAGAAGACAGCAGCGGCGGAGGCATCGCAGCTCCCCCCTTCCTTGCTCCCACACTGCTGCCTCTGCAGTGGGCCAGGATGCCTCCCAGCAGGTGCTGGACCCCACCTGTGCTCCCCGTCGTCTAAGACAGGCATCAGGGCAGGGAAGGCGAGAGATGGGAGCCTTCTCTCCTCCACCCTTCCAGGCTGGGCCTCGCGTCTTCTGCCTCCAGACCCGGGCGTCAGACTCACAGGTCCAGGTGATAGTATCAGGAGCCAGGAGGGTCTCCCTCCCTCCATTTGGGCAGCCTCCATCAGCAAGGGAGCAACTGGGGCCGGGGCTGGCCTTCCAGCCCGATAAACCCAGAACCTCATTGTCTGACCGGAAGTCTGTCTCCCCAGTGTCACTCTGAGCAATTGAAGGTTGGCACAGCCTGCTTTACCCAGCACAGAGCCTGGCACATCTGAGGTGCTTAGTTATAGTAGGTGCTGAATGGACAAGTGAATGAATGGATGCATCTTTTTAATCACTGTGCTTGGTACCCTAGTGAAAGTATAAGCACCTACTTGTTGAATGAATGGATGGGTGGGTTTTATTCTTCTCTGGATCCCTCATTTGTTGGCTCCCCCCCCCCCCCCACAGTGGTTTGCTTTGCTTTTGTTGTTGTTGTTGTTTTATAGATTTTATTTATTTATCTTTAGAGGGGAAGGGAAGGAGAGAGGGAGAGAAACATCGATGTGTGGTTGCCTTTTCATGAGTCCCCTACTAGGAACTGGCCTGCAACCCAGGCATGTGCTCTGACTGGGAATCGAACCGCGATCATGTGGTTCGCAGACCCACACTCAATCCACTGAGCTACACCAGCCAGGGCTATTTATTTATTTTTTAGTGGGGGGAAGGAAGGGAGAAAGAGAGGGAGAGGCACATCAATATATGGTTGCCTCTCATGTGCCCCCTACTGGGGACCTGGCATGCAACCCAGGCATGTGCCCTGACTGGAATTGAACCGGCAACCCTTTGGTTCCCAGGCCAGCACTCAGTCTGCTGAGCCACACCATCCAGGGCAGGACTTGTTGACTTGAAATGACAAACCAATGCGCTTGAGGGCCTGTCTGGTCCAAAGGGGAGTTCCATACTAGGCTATTGCTTAGCCTGGCCCTTGGAGCCCCAGTGTCCCAGGTTCTGGGTGCTGGCTGGGGCCACCATCTTCTTACCCCCATCCCACACTGTATGTGGAGCAGGGGGTGAGGGAGAGGTGCCTCCAGGAACAGGAACAGATGGGCCTGAGGCAGGAGGAGGAGAGGGAGACAAATAGCCAGACACCACTGCAATGGGCCCTCCCCACAGGGTGGCAGCCCCACCCCCCACCAATCAGGGCAGTGCCCCTCACAGAAAAGGCCCCGGGACAGCTCCCTGCCCGCAGGGCCCTGCTTCCTGACCCTTCTCGCTCTCAGTGAGCTGGGGGGCGGGGGGCAAGTGGAGGGGGATGCAGAATTCTTCTTGGCAGTTTAAAGACTTCTGGCATCTTCACAAGGGCACATGTAATATTTAAATTACTTCCCCTGAGCACGCCCTCGTGCCTGCCTTGGCTTCCCCAGGTGAATTGGTAGGCGCTGAAATGGTCTAATTTCCCACACAAGCCATGTCAAATATAATTTGGGTGCAAAGTTGGTAATTATACGTAACATCAGTCTGATGTTAAAAACACTGAAAAATTTAGCAAGAAGAGACTACTGGGGAGACGTAAGTCTGAGGCCCAGCCAGAAGAAGGCAGGCCCGGGCCCCGCCAGAGCCAAAGTCTTTAATTAATAATAGCATGTTTTCAGGGACTCAAAGGACGCAGGTCCCCAACTGTCTGAAACTTCTTTGTCTACCAATTACCAGCATTTGAGCAGAGGGGAGGTGGGAAGAGTGGGGAGAGGGAGGGGAGTAGTCTCAGGGGGGCACCCAGATCCTGGCTGAGAACTTGCCAGAGGTTCGGGCTGGGACTGGGGCTCACCTGTGGGCCAAGGTCCTGCTGGGAGGTGATCCCACTCTGCTCCTCTGTCACCAGAGACCAACCCCGATGCGCCCAGGGTCAGCGGGAGAAGGGGGCTTGACTGCCCTGGACTCCGTGGGCCAACTGTGGGGAAGTGTGAGGCCTGGCTGCAGGCCAGGCAGCCCCAGAAAGGCTTCGAGGGTCTGAAAACAATGCCTGGTCCCTCTTGGTCGGGGAAGGGGCTCTTTCTCTTCTCTTCAGACAATTTTACGGACTTTTTCTATGACCACAGCAACCGTGTCATACTTGTTTGCTCACCCACATGTCGCTGGCTTTTGGCACATAGTAGGCACTTAATAATTCATTGCAAACGCCTGCACTGTGTGAAACAAGCTCTAATTACGTCTCAGTCTATCCCTGTGGGGCCCGAGCAAGACCCCTTCCCTGCTCAGATACCTGAGAGGTTCAGGGGACAGGCGTGTGTCCCCATTGGACAGAGGAGGAAGCTGTGGCTCAGAGGGAAGTACCTTGCCACAGATGCCAGGACAGGGAAGCGGAATGAAGTCTAGGCTGACCCCAGAGGAGCCCTTAACTGTGGGGGGGGCACCTCCTCAACACTGTCCTCCCCCTGTGCCCCCAACACAGCCAACCCTTCACGCGGTGTTCTCAGGCCTGCCCACTGGGCCCATCAGGGACCCTTCAAACCACTCATGCCCAGCGGTACACTGGTCTGGGTGCTGCTGGGACAGTGGAGTTGGTTTTGGGTCCCCAATTACCCTAACACTGGGGACCACTGCCTTCACTTGCCCTGCTCAGCAATGGCCTTGAAGCTTCTCCAACGGTGCTACGCACACGAATCACCCAGGATCCCGACAGATTGCGGGTCTGATGTGGCAGGTCTCGGCGGATTGGAGCTGAGACTCCATGTTTCCATCAAGCTCTCGGTGATGCTGTGGCCGCTTAGCCAAGGACCATGCTTGGAGCAGCGAGGCTCCTGCCGCCCGGCGGCTCCTGACCTGGTCTGCACCTTGGAGTCCTCCGTGCAGTCTGACAGATTCTGACAGCCAGGTCCCAGCCCAGAGACTCGGACGTCATTGGTGGCATCTGCTGTAGCCAAACTCTATCACATGCAGGCTTTGATATTCTTCCTTGGGGGCCCGGGTTCCTCAGCTCTGGACTGGAACCGGGACCCAGTTCAGTGTTCTTAATGCAATACTTACCGGGGCTGCTGACGCAGGTGGCCCTCGGGCCACATGTCAAGAAACCCGCCTCCCTCTTCCTCATCCCCAGCCCCTGCTCAGTTGACCTCTCTAAACAACACCCCCCACCCCAGCCAGCAGGGACTGACTACTCTTGGGGCTGCTGGACCTGCTCCCAGACCCCAACCTGCCCTCTGTTCCCTAGAGCACCAGGGCCCCCACATGGGGAGATGAGGGAGACCTGAGTCAAGGCCATGGCCTTCTGTCCCCATCTCTGTGCTGAGCAGTGCTCAGAGGGCAGCTTCACCTGGAGGCCAGGAGGTGGGACCTGTGGCTTCCACGCAAGGCAGGGCGGGATGGAGGCTGGAAAGCCAGACAGGAGGGCTCCCGTCTAGCCAGTTCCTCCCTCTGGCTCCCAAGGCCACCCACTCGAGCAAGTCAGGGCAGTACTGCCACCCCCACCCTAAGCCTCCATGCCCGTGTTTCTAAAATAGAAAGAATAATCTCTCCCCACCTCATCTTATGTGTGTGAGTGTGTGTGTGTGTTATTTTTTAGATTCAAGTGGTAACTGCTCAAGGCAATGAATTCAAACAGATCCGAAGCACGTTAAATGGAAAGTCTCTTCTGGAGGTACCACTGTTAACAGTGTCTCGTGTGTGCTCCCAGGCATTGCCTTTGCCTGTGCAAACACATAGCTGAATACACTGTTTAAAAATTGGAATGTTACTGCGATTGCTTCTCGCACTTAGCGGTATTACACGGCCAGCCTTCCGTAGAAGCCTGTAAAGATCTAGCTTATTCTGTGTCAAGGCTGCATACTATTCCACAGTCTGGGTAGCCCAGTTTTAAGCCATTTTACTGATGGACATTTAGGCTGTTTCCATTTTTCCCTACAATAGACAATGGTACAATGGCCAGCACTACATGAGTACCTGTGAATACTTCCGTAAGCAGGTCCATAGGACCTTCCCAGGAATGGCATCCTGAGAGACTGATGAGCTGGAATCTGCAATATGCATGGATCATTAAGAGAAGGGACAAGTTGCTGACAAACAGTAACTCTGTCCAGGGTGGACAGGGCTGCCATGGGTTTTACTCTACAGTAGCATTGCACTTAGGAAATGGTCAACAACCCCACCCTTGTTCCCATTATCACCACCAGCATCAATACTATCACCAAATCACGGCTGCTGGCAACCCACAACCCAACAGCCAGACTGTTGACATCGTCACCATAACCACCGACACCATCATTTCCACATCAGCCTGTGTTCTCAGGTGCAGAAAACAGAACCCACTCTGACTTCAGCAGAAAGATATCATGAAAAGGTACTAAGCAAACACCTAACTATACAATCTAAAATTATAGAACTCCTAGAAAAAACAAACATATGAGAAATTATTTAATACCTTGGGTTAGGCAAAGATTTCTTGGAATAAAAGCACAGACCAAAAAAGAAAAAAGAAATTGCAAAAGTGTTTGCTCTTTGAAGACACTGTCAAGAAAACAAAAGGACAAGCTACACAGGCAGGGAGAGCATATTTGCAAAATGCATATCTGATAAAGGACCAGTAACTAGATATACAGAGAACTCTCAAAACTCAAAAATAAAAGAAGAGACTTCTGGCCAAGATGGAGGTATAAGTAGATATGCCTCGCTTCCTCATACAACCAAATGAAGGACAACAACCCATTTAAAAACAAAAAACAACCAAAATTGCGAGAAAATAAAACTGTATGGAAGTCAAACAACCAAGGAGTTAAAGAAGAAACATTCATCTAGACTCTCAGGAGGGGCGAAGATGGGCAGCTGGGTGAAGAGGGTGCAAGGCAAGGCTATGACTGGTGGACCAGGCGGTCCCACATTTGTGTGCAGATAAACCAGGTGGAACAACTGGGGAACGAGACAGACCTCACAACCCAGGGTTCCAGCGTAGGGAAACAAAGCCTCAGAACCTTTGACTGAAAACACCTGTGGGGGTTGTGGCAGGAGAAACTCCCAGCCTCACAGGAGAGTTTGTTGGAGGGACCCACAGGGTCCTAGAACATACACAAACCAACCTACCTGCAAATCAGCACCAGAAGTTCTTAATTTGCTTATGGGTAGCTGGGGAAATGACTGAAAGCTGCTGAGAGCTGAGAAACAAGTAGCATTGTTCCCTCTCTGACCCCTCCCCCACATACAGCACCACAAGGCAGCCACGTGGGTTGCCCCACCCCCAGGTGAATACCTAAGGCTCCACCCCTTACTACATAACAAGTGCACCGAGACAAAGAAATATGGCCCAAATAAAAGAATAGATCAAAACTCCAGAAAAAAAAAAAACTAAGAGATGAGGAGATAGACAACCTATCAGAGGCAGAGTTTAAAACACAGGTAATCGGGATGCTCACAGAAATGATTGAGTATGGTCTCAAAATAGAGGAAGAAATGAAGGCTATGCAAAGTGAAATAAAAAAATATATACAAGAAACCAACAGTAAAGGGAAGAAAATGGGGACTGAAATCAATGGTTTGGAACAAAAGGAAGAAATAAACATCCAACCAGAACAGAATGAAGAAACAAAAATTCAAAAAAAATGAGGAGAGGCTTAGGAAACTTCATGACAACTTTAAACGTTCCAACACCCAAATCACAGGGCTGCCAGAAGAAGAGGAAGACCAAGAAATTGAAAACTTATTTGAAAAATAATGAAGGAAGACTTCCCCAACCTGGTGAAGGAACTAGACATGCAAGTTCAGGAAGCTCAGAGAGTCCCAAAGAAGTTGGATCCAAGAAGAAACACATAAAGGCACGACATAATGAAATTTTCCAAGATGAAAGATAAGGAGAAAATCTTAAAAGCAGCAAGAGAAAAGGAGATGGTTACCTACAAAGGAGGTATAGATAAAGGAGTTCCCATAAGACTATCAGCTGATTTCTCAAAACAAACTTTATAGGCAAGGAGGGGCTGGAAGGAAGCATTCAAAAAAATGAAAGGCAAGGACCTACATCCAAGATTATTCAGCAAAGCTATCATTTAGAATGGGAGGGCAGATAAAGTGCTTCCCAGATAAGGTCAAGTTAAAGGAGTTCATCATCACCAAGCCCTTATTATATGAACTGTTAAAGGATCTTATCTATGAAAAACAAGATTACAACTATGAACAGTAAAATGACAACGAACTCACAACTATCAACCACTGAACCTAAAAAACAAGAACAAAAACTAAGCAAACAACTAGAATAGGAACAGAATCACAGAAACGGAGATCACATGGAGGGTTATCAGTAGAGAGAGGGTGGGGGGAGATTGGGGGGAAAAGGTACAGGGAATTAGAAGCATAAATTAGGTACAAAATAGACAGGGGGAGGTTAAGAACAGTATAGGAAATGGAGAAGCCAAATAACTTATATGTACAACCCAGGGATGTGAAGGGGGTGGGAAGTGCAGGTCAGAGGGGAATAAAGGGGGGAAAATGGGGCAACTGTAATCAATAAAATATACTTAAAAATAAGAAAAGAAACAACCCATTAAAAATACGGGCTAAAGATTTGAATCGACACTTCACCAAAGAACATATATGGGTGGAAAATAAGTGCATGAGAAAATATTCAGCATTTCATCAAAAATGAAAATGCAAATCACAATGAGATACCACTACACACCTAGTGGAGGGGCTCAGATTTTAAAAACTGACCACGTGAAATGCCAGTAAGGATGTGGAGCAGCCGGAAGTCTCCTTCATTGTTGGTGGGAACACAAAACGGTGCCGCCGCCTCGGAATAGTGTTAGGCAGGTTCTTAAAAAGTTAAACATATACTTAACATGTGACGCACCAAACCCACTCCCAGGTACAAAGAGACACTGAGACACATGTCCTCGTAAAAACCCATATGTGAATGTTGGTAGCAGCTCTCTATTTATGATCAAAAACTGGAACCAGCCCAAGTGTCCAGCAGCAAGCAAATGGATAAGCAAGTCACAGTGCAGCTGTTCGGTGGACAATTGCATCCTCCAGCCCATGCGCGTGGGGGGGGGGGGGCTTCCGTTAAATTGAACCTTATGTTTCTTTCAGCAATATTTTGTGGTTTTTCATGGTCATGGCTTTCACCTCCTTGGGGTTTTTTTCTAGGTATGTTTTTCCTAAGTGGCTTCATCTTTGGGGTGCTATATTTTTTCTTCTTTTTTTTTCCCTTTTTCTTTGCGTGCTATTTTAAATGGGCTTGTTTTCTTTATTTCCTTTTCAGCTTGTTCCTTGCTTTTATAGAAACACAACTGATTTTTTGGTCTTGTTCCCTGCAACGTTGCTCTGAGTTTAAGTCTATGGCACACAACTTATCGATACTCAAATCATACAGTTCGTAGAGCCAGCAGGTTCCCTGTGTTACAGAGGAGGCCTTGGTGAACATTGCCAGACTCGGATGTGCAGCCCGCCTAGGGGTGCAATCGGCAAGTGGAGTTCCAGCGTGGACGCTGGTTGGTATTCTCCTTGACGTTGAAGAGTGAGGACCGAAGCCACCCGCGCTCACTCAGTGTAAACGCTGAAGACTGAAACTCTCTCCCCCCACACGAGTTACAGCCCATGTGAACTGTACTATTACTATTACTGAGGCTTTGCCATGGGCCCTTGTCTTCACGCTATTCCAGGATACCCCTGCCCAGGCCGATGACCTGACTATTCATGATGGGACTTCCCAGAAGACCCGCCAGTTCTTCGATGGACAGCACCCACACGCTGCTTTTGCTCCCTACGATTCTTTGATTCCCTTGCCTCAGAAACCCTTACCTTGCTGTCTCCCCCCGATTCTGGGCTGTTTTACTGTGCTCTCACCCCAACTGTCATTAAACCCCTGCACTGAGAGACCCTCCTGAAACCAAACTGCCAATTCTCAGTCAGTTCCAGCTTTGCCTCCCCACCCTGAGACCCTGACGAATACTCCGTGACTGCACTTAACCTGAGGTCCCCGGAGGAGTTACACACACAGAGATGGACAGCAGAATGCTGGGTGCTGGGGCTGGGGGCAGGGAGTTGTCACGTGGTGGGGGCGGGGTTTCCATTTAAGAAGGAAAGTTCTGGAAGTGAACAGTGGCAATGGCCGCACACAGTGTGGGTGACTCGGTGCCACTGAACTGTGCACTTAAAATGGTTAAAATAATACATTTTGTGTCCTGTATTTTTTTACCACACACACACACACACAATTTAAAAGACCCTACACCCAACCTCAGGGCAGTTGCCATGGGAGGGGCGTGGCTGGGGGAGTGCAGGTAAAGGGGCCCCTTCACACCGTACTCTGCAATTCGGTGCATGTTGTTATCTTTGCGATGAGCACTTATTCTTGAACGACTCACGCGATTATTTTAAAAATCAATTTAAACATACACATATATAGAGTTGACGTGGCCCTAGGGAGCTCCAAGAACCCAGGAAAGGTGATTGATCCACCCAGAGAACCAGGGAGGGCTTCCTGGAAGAAGTGGCTGCAGCAGGAGCGTGGAGGGTCCGAGGCTGAGCAGTAGCAGCGTCCTCTGGATGCCCAAGGACTGGAGGCTGAGTTCCTGCCCAGCCCCTCCCCACAGATGGCCGCAGGGCCATGTGGGAGCAGTTAGAACATCACCTCCCAGGCGTGGCTCTCATTACCTTTCAGTGACTAGCAGGCTACAGAACCACACTGGCCTGGGGGGCCTGGGGGGCGGGGGGAGGTGGGAACAGATTGCTCAGCTCCCTTCGCTGCCCCATCCTCCCCGCTAGAGCCCCGGACCCTGATCACATCTGGTTCCTGTCCGCCCTGTGTGGTTCCAATCATCTCCCTTCCTGCTACCATCTCTGGGCGCCCCACCCCCATCTGTGGGGAGAAACAGCCCCTCCCCCACCCCAGCCTTCAGCAAGTCCTGCACAGTGGCAACCCCGACAGCCTTGTGGCTCTCCCCTTGACCCCCACCATGAACTTGACAGGTCATCTCGCTGCCTCCTGGCTGTGCCCCATGCCTGGGATGCCCACCCATGTCCTTCCAGGTCTGGCCCAGACCTCTAGGAACCCACTGTCCCCTCAGCCTGGTCCCCCTTGCCTCCCGGGGGGAACTCCTCTACCACTTCGGGCCTTCCCTGGAAGGTCCTTGGAAAGAGTGGTCAAGAGAATGTGTGTTTACCTGGAGGAAGGTTCTGTACAAAGAAAAAGGTCCTAAAGCCACCTCCAGGGGCCACCGGACCTGAAGGACAGAGCTGGGAGAGGGTGGGGTGGGGCGCCAGGGTCCAAAGGGATGATGGGACAGGAGGAAAGGCGAGACACTGACCCCAGAGAGAAGCGCTGCGCCACCCCCCCTCACCCGCACCCAGCCAGGTGGACCCAGAGAGGTGATATGGAGGGAAAGTTAGAGCACCGGCTCTGCCCGGCTCCCGTGGCGGGGACTCAGATCAGCTGGGAGGGCAGCCCTCTCCAGCGTGAGGCCGGAGTGATGCAGGCCCCACGGGGTTTGCCCCTCGTCGTCACTGAGGCCTACCCATCATACTGGACCACCGTTAGCCAAGCACGTTAAGTCCTTTACCGCCATCACCGCCACCCCCACGTTACCGATGAGAGAGCCGAGGCAGTTCAGTGTCACAACCGGCATGTGGTGAAGCCAGGATCCGGGCCCAGGAGCCTCTTTGGCTCCCGCTGTTCAGAGGTCCCAGGGGTCCCCAGGGTGCTGGGGTCTCTGATTCCGGCACTACCCCTCCCCCCAGCTAAGTCGCCTGGACTCTGGGACAGGAGCTCTGGGAGGACCAGGAGGGACGGGGTCGTCTGTGTCCCGCACAGCCACTACGAGACACTCACTCCTTCCTTCATTCGTGCCATAGAATGGTTACCGAGTGCCACTTGGGCTCTGGCGCCCAGGCCCCTCCGAGTCTAAGAGCCAACCTTTGTGTGCAAAATGAGATACTCTCTGCAGCAGAGCGTCCGAACGCAGGAAAGCAGCCACATCTGTAACTGCAAATCTCCTAGAAGCCACATTTAAAGGAGTAAAAGGTAGCAGGTGAAATTAATTTTAACAACATACTATACTTTTTAAGCCAGTGGCTCCAAAATATTATCATTTCAGCATGTAATCGGTGTAAACATGATGAATGGGGTATGTTACATGCTTTTGTTCATACCGGATCTGAGAAAGCCCCTCGGGCATACCTCCCTTCGGACTAGGCACCTATCTAGTTTGGGGTGGCCACATGCGGCCACCGGATGAGACAGCAGGCTCCGGGCTGGAAGCCCTGGGGCTGCCGAGATGGGGCTGCAGGACTGGATCAGCCTCCAGCTGTCAGCTTGGCCTGAGGCAGGAACATGTACAGGTGTGGGGAGGGTCCCAGTCCCTTCCTACCCTCGGCCTGGCAGAGCCTCGGCTGTCCCCTGCGTGGCCAGGAGTCAGGGCCCCTCTGGGGCGCCCTGAGATGAGATGAGGCACTGCTGACTTTTGGGGAAGGAGCGGGAGGGAGGAGGGGAAAGCAGGCTGGGGCCTTGAGGAGGGAGCTGCCGCCTGGCACGGGGACAGAGTTTGTTTGCACCTCTTTGAAGCCGGGAGATGAAAGCGGGGCCCACATGGCTGCCTTTGATTCCCTCCTCCCTGGGCCCCACGCAGCTGCAACCCGGCCAGGCCCAGCCCTTTGCTGCCCCCAGGGAGCAGACGAGGCCCCAGGCCAAGGGTGTTTCTCCCCTGGGTGGCTTCGGGGATCAGCTGAGGAAGCACCCTCCATCCTGGGGGACCGGCCCTCCCACACACACTCCCAAAAGGGACCGTGAAAGCCTCTCTCTAGAAAAGGGAGTAGGTGGGGTGCAGGACTTGGGGGAACCTGCTGTCCGCGACTCTCTTTGCCGGAGCATCCGCCATCAGCAGTCAGTCCTTAGGGATCAACACAGTGTAAGAACGTGGTGACTGGGAGACGGATGAGTCACTTCACCTCCCTAAGGCTCTTTCATTCAACAAATGGTTACTGAGGGCCTACCGTGTGCCCGGCACTGTGCTAGGTGTCCTCCCAGAACGTCTCCCAGAGCAGGTGGGATGAAATGAGGCATGTAACATGCTTGGCACAGTGTCTGGCACATCCCAGGTGCTCAGAACACGCCCGCCAGCGGTTGCATGGTTAAGGAGACCTGCAGGGTCTCTCGCCACTCCCGAGCACCCAGGGAGGAGAGACAACTGCTGGATGTGCCACCCGCCACCCCCCCCCCCACCCAGGGCTGGACCTGCGCTCCTCCTCTCTCCTGGGTGCTCTAGGCCTGGGTGGAGGCAGGGCCACTGACCTCAACCGCTGACCTTTGTAGCCCATGGATGGCAGCCCAGACCAGAGGTAACAAGCTCTGGGGACGCCCTGGCCACACATAGGACCCTGGCAGACCCCTCCCCTGGCTCAGGCCTGAAGAGCCTGCAGCCCCTCCTCAAGCAGCTGGAGGCCCTGGGGCAGCAGGACAGCTTTGGGGCTCGCTGGGGTTAGGGCAGCGGCTAGACCAGGGGCGTGGCCTCGGCAGTCCAAACCCCAGTCGGGCCCGCCAGCACGGACCGGAAGTCCTACGCCCTGACCCTCATCCAAACAGCTTCAGAGTCTCCCAGCCACCCTGCTCCTCAGGGAGAACCACCTTCATCCTTGCACACATATTGCTTGTTCTACCCTCACACTGCTCAGTGAGTGGGGCAGGAGGGCGTGCCTCTCACCCCTGGCCTGTTCTCGTGGACATCTTGCTGCCTCTCCTGGGTCAGGGAGGTGAGGTGGAGGAGCCAGGGCTGGGGACAGGAGAAAAGTGGTCAAGAACCAGGTCCAAGTGCTCACCGATGACCCCTGGGTTTGCGGAGGGGCAGACACGCATCCCAGGTGTGTCTGCCCTGTGCACAGGGTCCACCCCATTTCACAGGCAGGGAGACCGAGGTTCTCCTTCAGTCACATCTAAGAGGGAGGAATTTGGACACAGGCCTGAGTGACTGATTCCAAAGTTTGTGTTCTTTCCACTCGACCACACTGCCCAGGAGCACAGCCTTCTCCCCGGTGAGTACACAGTGGCCCCAGGTGGCCCCTCCAGAGCCCGAAACTCCAGCACCAAGAAGTCTGCCCTGGAGCCCGACCCTCAAGCCACTGGCCTCAAGCATAGGCCGTGGGGTCCTAATCCCACCCACGCTGTGACCTTGGGCAGGTCACCTCACCTCCAGACCTTCATCTTCTCTTTCAGGGAAGGGGTCACAGAACGTGGGGGTCCTGAAGTCTGTGGGGTGAGTTCAGGTGGTACGTAGCCTTTCCTTTCTATTCAAGCAGTTTGAGTTCATTTTCTTGTGCATCCGAACAGATAGATGTAACCAGCACACTGCACTCAATTTCCTGAGTATTTCTGCTTAAGGAAAAACACTGCATTAAGCCCAACACAGGTGGCGGGAGGCTCCGACCCACCAGCATGCCCACGTCTGGGAAGTGTGAGTGCAGTGACGGCCACTGAAGGGGCCCCAGGTGGTCAGGGGCCTGGAAAGCGGGCTGCCCTGGCCCCACCGGCTGTGGCAGATCCCACCGAGGCCCGGACAGGCGAGAGGGAAGCAGGCAGGGCGTCGGGGAAGAGGGAGAGAGGCAAGTGGAGTTCAAGGGCTCGCCGGGCCGGCGTCTGCATCCACCGGAGCCCACCGGAGCCCACCGAGCCTGGAGGCCACATTGCCACCTCCCCTCCCCGGCTGCACAGTCCACAGCTGGCTGATGTAAAAGACACATGTTTTGACTGAAGCCGCTCCCCCCAACCTCCTGCAAAACGCCAACATTAAAGGGAGCGTAGCTTTGTAAAACTGAAACTGTAAAATGCTTCTGAAACCCAGCCCCGGGGATTAAAGAAACCACATGAAAAGGGGCTGGGGACGACCTGGATGCTGACTTCCTGTTCAGAAGTTCGCTCACCATGTGCCTCCCACCCGGGCTGGTGGCTCGGAGCACGGAGAAGGGGGCGGAGGGAGGGAGGCCATGGCCCGTGGGGGCCGCAGGGGGCCTCCAGAACTCCAGGGCTCGCTAAGGTCCAAGGCCAGACAGCCTCAGCCGTGGCCCTCCCAGGCCTCTGACCCCCGAAGACTCTGAGGAGAAGGTGGCATATTGCCCTTGGCCTTGGGACCTGCCATGTAGTCACAGAGGGGTTGGGCGCAAAAGAGACCACAGCCACCCACCATTCTACTTCCTGGCCTCTGCCAGTCTGCCCTGCCGCTGCCAGCGGGGTCCTCACTGGCTCTGGACCCTTGGAGATTCGGGAAGTGCTTGGACCCCAGCTCAGCCTCCTGTCCCACTGTGGTTAAGAGCCTCCCCAGGCACCGGAGCCGGCTGCGGTTCAAATGCCAGCTCTGCCACTTACTCACTGTGGGACCCCTGAGGGGCTACAACAGAAGCTCCCCCCACTCCATTTCCCTCCTCCGGTCACTGGGTGTGCAAGGAGACTATGCCGGAGATGGTGCAAAGGTCGTTCTTCCCCTGCTGTCACAAGACAGGGACTGAAGTCCCCCCTACCCCCGTGGTCTCCCCGCTGCTATATGGCCCTAGGCAAGGCACAGCCCTCCTCTGGGTTCATCCTTGGACAGAGCATAGGATGAGCCAGGTCAGAGGCGAAGTCCAGCCTACAGACACTCATGTGTGCACACGCACGCACACACCGTGCACACTCACCACCCCCAACACACATCCCACAGCAACAGACCCACACACCTCCCAGGCGGGTGGGGGCCACCGCCATCCCGGCTTCATTACGGCCCCCCCCTCCGTTGCATGGACTGCCTCGTGCCCTCCACTGTCCCCCGAAATCACTTACCTAATATTAGGATATTAAAAAATATGGCAAGATTTTAAGAGACTTATTAAAATGCAATTAGCAGCGTGTACGACTTAAGCAGGGAGATTATTTTTAAAAATGACTTGATTGTGCGGAATACCACGCACCTTCCCGAGGCCGTAAACCTGCCAATCACCCACAGTCTCAAATGAGGAGCTTTCCCTGCTTTCTCTTTGTCCTTCAGAACTTTCTCCTGCCCCTGGTGACCAGGGAGGCTGTGGCCCCCCACCCATAAAAGCCACTGCCCACACACGGACACTGAGCCCCCTCCGGAGGCCCTTCTGAAGGAAGCCAAGGGTCAGTAGGTCCAAAGCGGAGCCCAGAGGAATTCCTGGAGAAACCCGCCAGAAGGCAGGCAAGGGGATGGAGAAGTGCCCCTCCCCACTACCGGGCCCCCCACACACACGCATTAAGATCCACAGAGGTCGCAGCCACAGTGAGGATGACGGACTGTTCTTGCTGCAAAGAGGCTGGGGTTGGGAAGGGCTCAAGGGCGGGGGAGAAGGTCCCAGGGAGTGGGTTACTGCTGATCGCCTCTGAGGGCTGAGTCTCAGAGCCCCTCTGCCAGCGCCCCTAGAACACCCCCTTTCCCCCTCCCCGCCCCTCGGCAGAGCCCACTGGCTGGGGCAGCAACAGTGGATTATGCTGCCCCCTGCTGCTCACTCTCCGCACTGCAGTCCTGCTCCTGGGTACGGGTGGCCCAGCGAAGGCGCTCCCCCTGGTCCGCGAGCAGCCTTCCTTCCCGCGCGGTCCATGAGGAGGACCCGTGGAGCTTCCAGGCTCTAAATTGGAGAGAGACACGCGTGTGGAAACGTGGGGCCCACTCTCCCACCGCCCCCTCCAAGGAAGCCCCACCCCTGGCTGAAGATGTTTATCAAATGTGCTCTCTACTTCCTGGCATTAGGCTCCCGCTGGCACTTTTATTCCAACCATAAAAAGGCTATTTCATTGAGAAATAAAGTCCCATCTCCCTGACGTGTAACTCCTTTCAGAGCTCTTCGGCAGCCACCAGGCAGAATTTATGTTTCCTGGATGCTCTCTCCCGGGATGGCAACTGGGAAATTGGGGAGAGAGAGCTGGAAGGGGGACTTCCTCTCCGACTGAGGGAGGCGTGTTGGTCCTTTTGGTTTAAGGAGCCCTGGGAACCCACGGTGGGCCGGAGAGAGCCGCCGCCTTTGAATGAGGAGACCCACGTTCGAGCTCCAGTTCTGCCATCTTTGCTGTGTGACCTTGGGCAAGGAAACTGGGCCCTGAGCCTCAGTTTGCCTGTCTGTACATTGGGAAGAACTATTCCTCTCTTCCTCGGGGATAGTACTAGCAGCAGGGGGCAGTGGAGTGGAGAGTGCTTGGAGGCTGTGCCCTGACCGGTGTGTCTCCATTGGCTGGGCATCGTCCCTCAAAGCTAAGCTCAAGTCCGCAGTTCAGTTCCTGACTAGGCCACAGGCCCGGGTCAGTCCCAGGCAGCATGTAGGGGGCCATGGACTGTTGTTTCTCTCCCACAGCGATGTGTCTCTCTGCCTCTCTTTCTCCCTCTCCTCCCCTCTCTCTAAAAATAAATAAATAAAAATCTTTTTTTTTTTAATGTGCTTGGAAGCTGTCAAGTGTTGCCAGTGTTGTGGGGACAGAGGAATTCTCGGACTGGGGGTGGGGGTGACGTGGGGCTGTCCCTGATGCAGAGTCTCCAAGAATTTCGACTTTCACCTGGAGGGCTTGTTAAAGCCCAGATTGCAGGGCCCCACCCGCTGCGTTTTTGGGTTAGGCCGTCTAGGGTTGAGCTAAAAATTTTGCATTTTGAGCCTGGGAGGTGATACTGACTGCCTCTGGTCTGGGGACCCACTTCCAGAACCACTGTTCTGGGGCTTTGAGATCTGGGGTGTGGGAGCACCCATCCTGGACTTTGGGAGAGGAAGAGGTAGCTGGTGGGCGGTCACCCATGGAGTCAGGTCTGGGTGGGCTCTGGCTGGCTCCATGGCAACGAGCCTCTCTCCGTACTTCCCCACCTGGCCCCCGTGGCTTGGCCTGACGTCTCAGGCAGCCCGTGTCCCTGTGTCCCCGGAGACCAGAGCAGCAGAGGTATCAGGAAGTGGGTGGAGCTGGGGATGAGAGATGCTCAGGGATGAGGGGTTCTTGCAGCATTGGGGACTCTCACTTACCATCTTCACAGGATGGACCCCCACGTTATCCTAGAGCTGAGGTGGTCTGGTCACTTGCTCCTGTTTCCAAACTGCCCCGTGCAGAAAGAGGGGCTCAGAGAAGTGAACCAGCTTGCTCAAGGTCACACAGCTTGAGCAGGACACCCAGAAGAAAGCTCTTTCCACCACAGCCCCCCTGCTTCTGTGATAATTTGGAGAATTGCTAAATTGACGGCTCCAGTTTCGGTTTAAGTAATATTCAAATACCCAATGGAGACTTGCAGCGAGGGCAGAAAGAACATGTCGTGATGGAAGAAGTCTGCCGTGGGCAGCATCTAAAATTTGAGAATTCAAGACCTGGATGGGGCAAAGCTCAAGGGGGAAAATCCGAAAGGGAAATGTCCCCCTGGCTCTTCCGGGTAATGGGAGAGAGGGATGATAAATGTATCACAGACCCGGGACCTCACACCCATAACCACAGGCAGGCGCAGTGGGGGGTGGAGGTGGAAGATGAGGATCCAAACTGCTGAGGATGGGGAGCCACGGATGTCTAAGCACCCTACATCCCGGTCGTCTGAGACCCGCCCAGCAGGGAGCTGACCAGGAGGGGAAGCGCCACTCCCTGCCAGGACATCTCATTGCAGGCACTTGGCCGTCGGCCACGCACACATCACTGCAAGACACAGCTGGAGGCCCCCGAGGCAGGGGAGACACACGCAGGTGCACACTCGGCCCGGGGTCAGGCCCAGGTGCTGCCCAGGCCCCGCCCTGTCCCATCTTGAGCAAGGACAGGAGTGCAAGCACCTTGTCCCAGTTTGGAGTCGTGCGGAGCGATGGAGAGGCAGAGCAGTGGTTTGTTCCAGCCGCGCAGAGCTGGGAAGAGTGCCCAGAACAGTTCACGCCCGACCCTCTCAGCCCTGCAGATCGCAGCCCGCCTTGGCAGGGGGCAGGGGTGGGGAAGATCCTTTCCTGCCAGGTAAAGCCTGGCGATTTCATTAACTCCGTCCCCTCGGTCTCATCTCCAAGAACTCGGGGTGGTTAACCTGGGGACGACTTGGTAAAGGGTCAGCCCTGGTTTACAGGGGTATGCACACCCCTGGTCTAGGAGGTCGCACAGCTGGGTGGCTCTGCTGGAAAAGGGGAGGAGTGTCTCCAACCCTCAGAGAGGGGCCCTTTGAGTCACGTCCCTTCCAGTGGGGGGGGAGGGGGGAGGCGGGTTGGCCTGTCTCACTCAGGAACCATGCCCCCCACACCCACTCCGTCCCCTTGCTGCTGCTCTTGCCCCTCTGACGTCCACTTTGCAGACAGATTTTAAAGCCAAAATGAAGTCTGGGCACCTGCCTTGGCCATGGGGGCCCCCCTGCAGGCCTGCCCCGCCCCGCCCCGCCATTCAAGGGCCTTCTGTCACTCCAGCCTCCCACACATGCTGTCCCTCTGCCTAGACAGACACACACCCCCAGCTGTTTCCAGGTTTACCTCCCCAGAGGGACACCCCGACCAACCCCCCAAAGCAGCCCATACCTCCCACCCCCCCCACCCAAGTTGTGCATCGAGTCTGTTCACAGCACTCGACGTTCATTATCTGCAACCAACTGTGCGTGCGTTTGTGTCGTCTCTGCCCCCGTCACGCACACACTCCCACACACGTGCACACCAGATCCTTCACTCCCACACGAGGGACTTCCCCTGTGCCACTGGGCCTCCCCTGCCCTGATCTGGAGCAGTGCCTGGCACACAGGATCCGCTCTGTACACATTTGCCGAGTGATGGGGTCCAGGATGCACCCTCCGAAAGGCAACCGGGGCTCTGGGGATGGAGCCAACGGTGAGCCCACAGCGGCAGCACCGCGTCCTAACCACCTTCCCTCCAGCCTCTGAAGACCTTCCGGCCCCAGAACCACGGGCCAGTGAGCTAACCCTTGACCGGGGAGGTCAAGGCCTTCTTTCTTCCCCAGCCCAGGCCACCAGCCAGGTGCCCAGGGCAGCAGCCACAGGTCTGGGCCTCCTGCTGGTGTCCCCTCTAGGTGTCAGCCTTGCCCTCAAGTGGGGGCTGCTGTCCCTGGGCAGTGACCACCTGCAGGGGACCTGCCTAGCTGGGGGTGGGCGGGGGGGAGGGGACGGGGTGGGGTGGGTTGGCCTTGGAGTCACGGCTCTGATTCAAGAAGGGAAATCATCTGAGCTTTTAAAAAATTAAATGGAGTCAGTAATTTGATTTCAGGGAGAAGCTGAAAACCTCGTAATGGCAGGAGCTGCTCAATTCCGTGCTGAAAAGGAAAAGCCTTAAATGGGGCTATTAAGCTTTTGCTGGGATGGATCTGCCTGGGGAAGGGGAGGGAGGGGTTGGCAGGGGGAGCCGCCGTCCTGGAGGTAGAGACCGTTTATCAGCCAAGACAACCCTGATTATTTATTTATTTATTTGTTTCGCAGTCCGGGCGTTGCTGAAGGCCTCTCTCCTTGGCTGCGATTCAAGTCCCACTTCCAGCGATGGGCGGGCCCGGAGGGGGCGGGGGTGCCACCTTTCCAGGGAAGCACTCCAGGGGCACTCGGCTCAGGCCACCGCTGGGCTCCTGGGCCGGGGCATCTGATAACACTGGCATCCCCCCGCCCAGGGTCAGTGGGATCCCTGGAGGGGTCCAAATTACCCAGGGACCAGCTGCTGCCACGGGAACCAGAGCAGAGGATGGCAAGTCAGGAAAACACAGTGGGGACACTCCCATTCTCCTCCCACGGGGCCCTTTAGAGACCTGGGGTCAGGGTCCCCGGAAGCCCAGGGGAGGGGTGTCTCACACTGTCCGGTCTTGTCACCGCCCCTCCTCCCCATAGAGGTCTGAGCTATGGCTGAAGGCTTTCCACACTCTCCTGGAATGAACGCTCGAACGGCCCCTCTGCTGGGCCTGGGACCCCACGGCTCACCCTCTCTGGGCAGCAGCAGTAGCCAGGAGAAGGGCTCACGGGTTCCGCATGCACACTGTGTGCGGGCTGGCACTACTGCATTCCCTCAAGAGCCCCATTGGAGAGGGGCTATTATTATCCCCCACCTGACTGATCAGGAAACTGAGGCACAGAGGTTCCTGCCCTACCCAAGTCCCCCTAGCTAAGGAGCAAAGGACCAGGACTTGAACCTGTCCAGCTGCAGAGCCTGTGGCCTTTCCCCTGCCCCACGCCTCCCTGTCACATGTGCCAACACACGCTCTGCAGGTGGAAAATCTGCCTGGACCCTGCCCACCCCTCTCCTTTGGACATGGGGTCCCTTGGGGCATGCTCACTCTGGCAAAGGGCCTCTCAGAAGCCCCTCCATGACGTGTGGAAACTCAGGGGGCCTGTGACTTTCAGGGCTGGTTGCCAGTGTGGGCTCTGTCATCTCCTGCTGGGTGTCCCCTGGCCAGCAGGGGAAGGGTCCCCAGGACCAGCCATGCTGGCTGGGGTATGCCCCTGGGAGCCCACGAACTCCAAGTTGGCTGGATCTGTGTGTGGCCCCCACTCAGCCTTCTTCACCAGCCATCTGCAGGCAGCCCCTCCCATGGATGAGGCTGGAGGCTTCCGCGAGGAAGTGGCCAGAGGGTTCTCCTGAAGAGTGCCAGGGGGCTGGTTTGGGCTGGCAGCTGGGCCCTCCACGTGCCCTCTGCCAAGGTCCTGGGGCCCTCCGGTGGGCACTGGGGCCTTGCTGCTGCCACCACGCCTTGGAAGTAGCCCCTGTTAGGGCAGCGACTGTCCTTGGCAGGAGGGTGAGTCCTGGCCCCTCCGTGTCCTTATTTGGTTCTGGGGATGGATGGCAGGACAGGTGCTGTCTGGCCCTTTCCTGGTGGCCCCATGGCCTCCCTTACAGAGGGTACTTCCTGGGCTCTCTGAAGGGACCTGACGCCTATTGAGCCAGGCTGCTCATCAAGTGGCTCATCAATGGCTGGAGCTCCTTGCTGGCCTGTCTAGGCCCCCTCTGCGTGGGCTCAGTTACAGCCACACACCCCTGTGACAACCGCCCCCAGCAGGAGGGGACTTCCTGGAGACGAGGTTGGGTCCTGCTTAGGCCTTAGAGCTCATAGGCCGTCAGTTGGGATAACAGGTGGCCTTGAGACCGGGGCCACTTCACATGGTTTGGACCCCGGAGAGGTGGCTGAGGAGGAGGTGCTGTGGACCCGAGGACTGTGTGGCTGAAGGGGGGCATGTCCGGGGGACCCCACTTTTCCCAGGGAGAAAGGGTGCCTACCCACCAGACGCAGCAGCATCCCCCTGGGTTGTGACCATCAAAAACGTCTCCCATTGCTAAATGTCCCCTGGGAGGCAAAAACACGCCTCCAGTTGAGAAACGCAAGGTCAGAGCGTGGGGATTTTTCTGGCTCTCAGGACAAACGCAGCCCCTAGATACATTTGGTTTGCCCAGGAGAGGATTTCAAATATATTTTTTAAAGATTTTATTTATTTATTTTTAGAGAGAAGGGAAGGGAGAGAGAAAGGGGGAGAGATACATCACTGTGTGGTTGCCTCTCATGCGCCCCCTACTGGGAACCCGGCCTGCCACCCAGGCATATGCCCTGACTGGGAATCAAACTGGCAACTTTTGGGTTTGCAGGCCCACACTCAATCCACTGAGCTATACCAGCCAGGGCCAGGTTTTAAATATCTTTTTAACTAGCAGACAAAATTTTATAACCAGCTCCTCCTGAAGAATCAGACAATTTGGCCACCCTGGCCTGTCTCCCTATGGGAATCCGCTCCAGCTAAGGGAAGGTCTGGTAGCCGCGGGTTCACCAAAGACCCCACTGCTCCCTACTGTCTCCCACAAGGCTTTTCAGCCTTGACCGTCCCACACTTGGATGGTGGGTTTTCTCGCCCTCGCTACTTACTCAGACTCCCTGCCGGACCCCTAGAGGCAGTTTAGTCAGTAACCCCTGCTCCAAAATGAGCAGCCGCTGCAGCTGAAACACCCTCTTGGTTTCTCTCATCCAGGCTGGGCAATGCATTGCCTCCTCTGTCCCTAACATCTTTGATCTTAAATAATGAGAATTTCTCCTATAGGGTTCTAACCACTTGGGCGGGAGGTGGGAGGGGGAGAAGATTAAAAGAGAAAACATCTGTAACCACTGAGTGCTCAGGCAATCTGGGTGCATTAATATTCCAGCATATTAGTCACATATTTACACAGAGAAATGTTCTTTGCCTAAGACATTTCGAAAGAATTCCTAGTGCAATTGCAGTGCAACAAGCGTGTATTAAGTGCTTACCAAAGGCGAGGCGGTTTGATAAGGCCCGCGAAGAGTAAAATGCTAAACGAGACGCAGCCCCTGATTGCCAGCCATTCGCAGACCAGAGGGAGAGACAGGGCCCTGCACTGATAACCAGGATAGGAACAGAAAGAGCTAGAAGCTGCAGGGAGGCACAGGGAAGGTGCGCTGGGAACCGGAGAGGGGAGAGGCTCCTTCCGGCTGCTGGCATTAAATTAATTAAAGGAGGAAGAGAGCTTTCTTTCCCCATATAAATCTTTCCAGAGAGGCCAAAAGTCTCCCTAAAAATGTTCTTATTGCTATGCCTGAATTAGTTTGGTATTTTATTTACTGTCAAGAACCAACCCTCTCTCCAAAGCCCAGGCCGAAGGTCACCTGCTCCTGGGGGGGTCTCCCCCGTCCCTGTTCTCCTTTTTTTAAGTCTCCGGACATTGCTTCTACCCCTTTCCAGGACGGACCCCAGAGGAGAACAAGAACCTGACGGCCTCCATTCCCTCCTGAGCCTCGCGCGGGGCCCTGCCCAGAGTGAGTGCTCAGTGAGCATCGGCTGGATAAAACTCCAGCCCTCCCTTCTCAAAATCGGGAAACTGTTCAAATAAAAACAGCCGAAATGTGTAAAAACTTTCAGGAAACGCTTCCATTTTTAGCAGGCTGTTAGAACTCACCCCCCGCGCCCCCCCCAGCCCCCCCCCCCACACCGCCTTCTACTTTGTTTCTAATTCTGAATTTGGGGCTAGATGTGGTAGGCAGTCCCCCTTTTAATCTTTAAATATAGTTCTGAATATAATTACATTTTTATGCAGCACCGAAACATCATATCCTGGTAACGGGGCATTCTTGCACTGTTAACATCTGAGTTAAATCTCCTCTGCGTCTGTCTTCTATTGAGGACAGTTAGGAAGTCTAAGATGAAAGTCATCGACATCATTTGTGAATTATGCGTATTTCCTCATGCTGTATTTCAATGGTTTTGCTCCTGGTGGTTTCTCGAAGGCCAGGTTGTCTGGTAGCTGGGCTTTCACTGACAAGCCCTTTTTCCGACGCAGATCCCGGCATCCGGGCAGGCAGGGCAGGCACCACGTCGAGAAGAGGAGGCTTCGTCTCAGGTTAATAAATAAGTTGTGTCGCACAGTCCCCTTTGCCGAGGAGCCCGGCCCGTTTGGGAAGCGGCCCGAGGGAGGGAGCCCATGTGACAGTGGTGTGTCCTCGTCCTCAGGCCCCACGGAGCTCCTGCACCCCATCATCCCGTCCTCACGGCAGGTGCCGGTGTTCCCATGTCGCAGATGAGAAACTGAGGGTCACAGAGGTTGAGCGGCTCACCAGGGTCCTGCAGCTGTTGAGCAAATGGATGTGCCCCCTGCTCTCCCCTCCCTGTCACTTTGACTCCAGAGCTCGTGATGTCACCCCTGAGAAAGCTGATGCAGAGAGAACTGTTTCGAAATGGAGTCGGAGCCGCCATCCCAGAGGGAAGGCCTCGCAGGTCTCGCTCCTTGAGACCGTGGAGAGTTAGGACTGAGGACGACAGGCGTCGAACTGGGCCAGGGCGACATTGTCTCCCAAACAACCGTTTGGAAGGCTCACAGGGAGACCTCCTGACCGCAGGCAGCGATGGTCCAGGGCCATCCTTCGGAATCAGTGAAGAGCCACGGATGGCTGAAGAATAACTTAGCCGGTCACACCAGTAGAGACGCCTTCTTTCTTTCTACCTGTGCCATTGCTCCCCTTTCCTTTCTCATGAGGAAGCTCTCCTTCTGAGAGAAGTTCTCTCCCATGCAGAGGATGGGGTGACAGACTCAGCAAGTTCCAGGCTCGGGGCCACCCTATCGAAAGCTGGCTTTCCTGGGGCTCCCTGGGCCACCTGGCATGGCAGTGGGGCAACACGGACTTGGTCGCATGTGGCAGGATGCGCCCTGTGTCCGGTGGCCGTCCTCCCACGGATCTGCTCTCCAGGTCTCTGGCTCCTCGTGGTATCAGCGGCCCAAAGGAGAGAGGGCCTCCGGAAGGGGAAGGACAGCCAATGTCAAAATCGGGACCCTGACCTGGACCCAGAGCACCCCGGCCACCAGAATGCTGACCAACCCAAAGGTCCTGTTTTCCATCTCTGGGAAGGTTCTGGACAGGGACCCGCAGAGAAATTCCAAGCTCAAGTTTTCCTTGATGCAAAAAGCTCTTTTGACCAGAAACCTCTTTTGTCTCTGCTTGGGATTATGAGCCAAGACCTCTGACTCTGGCTGGGGTGACACTGGAATGGAGAAGGACACGTGACAGAAAAATGCATGCTGCGCAGGTGTGCAGACAAAGGGTGGTGGCAGCACCTTAGCCGGGGCCCACTGCCCGGGTTGGTGGCAGGGCAGTATCTGGTGTTTGGCATCACTGCCTGCCCTGGAACCTGGCTGTACAAACGAAGAGGAGAAGGCAGCCACCCCAGCCACCCAGGGGACCCTGTCATGTATGATGGCCCATAAGGACACAGATGCCAGGGCTGCCCCTGAGATGCTGAAGGGGTGCCTCTGCCAAGACTGTCTTTATCTTTGGTGACCCAGCCCTGTGCCCTTCCATTACCAAAGCTGCTCTTAAGAAATAAAGCTCATATCAGTTGTTTACACTTTAGCAAGAGTTTCACTGTGTCAGCCCTCTCACGGGGGCATTTTAAGCCAGCTCTGCAGTTGCTAAATGAAAGCATCTGTCTCCAAATAAAGGGATTTCAAGCATCTTGAGCAAGGAAAAGGAGGTCTGGGGGGCTCGACAAGACCATCCCCAGCACCCTAAACTCACCCGCACCCTGATCACGACATTTGGCCCATGATGAATTCTATACAACATAAAGCCTTAGTCACCTCTGATCTACCCACACAGGCTGAAGCTTTTGATCCACCTAACTTTGCATACGGAGTTCCTTAGAATTTAAATTCCCTGGAGGTAGGAAGTGTTCTTCCAGATTCCAGCCCTCTCTGTGCTACACCCCATGCTGAACGAAAGAGCTCATGCATCTGGCGTCTAGATCCGGGGTCCCAGCCGTTGCCACAGCCCAGAGCCCGAGGAGGGCTGCAGACCCTCTCCCACCTACGTTCCCCTGGTGTTCATGCTAGGACCTCCCGGGAGTTCGAAGACCCCAGTTTAGGGGCCTTCAGTAGATGGTTCCACTTTCGACCAGTGCCCCACACCCCACGTGTATTCCACAAACACACGCGCCCACCAGGGACAACAAACGTCTCTTTGTCCTAAGCCATTCGGAAATGCATGGCCACGGCTAGAGTTAAGAAGGGGGCGGGGGGTGGGCCCGTGGGGGTAAGGTGCCCAGGAGATGGAGGACCACAGAGGGGACTGAGAGACCAATGACGCTGGGAAGGGAGGATGTCAGGGGCACTCCGGGGTCTTCCCGTGGGCAAGTGCTGTCCCTGTCTCCTGGCGGAGCAGCAGGAGCTCCAGGGAGGAGTTCAGCACCTGGCGAGGCAGGAGTGTTCCCCTGTGGCCTCTGAAACTGCTCCTTCCGGAAGCGGAGTCCCTCCACAGGGGCCCCCTCCCACCTCCAGACCAGCCTCTGGACTAAACCCCTAAGCGTCCCAGAGCCCAGGGCAGGGGCTGTTGCTCCAGTGCCACCAGGAAATATTATTCAGCCGGGATATTTTTAGCAGGAAGCGAGCGGGGAGCAAATGTCGTGTGAGCTGTCTTCTCACACACGGCAACTTCGGGCTATTTAAAGAGATGGTAATTATGCTCCTGCCACCTCGATCAGGGATCGGGGTGATCGGGATGCTGAGTGTGTGATTGCAGGAGCCCCTCATCTGCCGTGCCGAGCACTCCATGCTAATGGGGCCCAATTTTCAAAGCCACCTGCCTAAATCTGTCCGGTCTCACAGGTGGACATTTGAATCAGCACCACAGAGGTGGCAAACTGCTCTTTGGGGCTTTGTATCTGCTCCCAACACCAGTCCGAGGGTGCTGCGCTTAGACACCCCCCGGGGCACCCCCAGTAGGGCTGCTGCCCACCCCGATCTGCCTCCAGAAGTGTTGCTTCTGACAGTGGCTGTGGTGGTGGCATTGATGGAGACATCCAATCCCATGAGGCTGGCATCTTCCGGAGAAGCCACCGGCTCCCACTGAAGGGACAGTCACCTTGGGCTCTGGAGAAACAGGACAAAGTCACAGTCTGGCTAAGGAGAGGTAGTCACTAGGGGCTCCAGGAGAAGACACACTTGAGGGACACTCAGGAAGGGGACAAGGCCAAGGGGAGGATGGCAGAACAAGGAGGCGGGGGCAGTAGGCCACTCAGGGAGGATGGCAAACAGAACACTGGGGCTCCTTACCCGTTAAGGAGCAGACCCCTTGCAGGGGGGCTTTGGCACATAGTAGGTGCCCTATGTGTGACCGAAAGAATGAATGCACAGTCATCCCTACTGGCCGTGCCACCCAGACCAGGCACAACTGGAGTCCTTGTTTCCACTTGTTCCACCTTAGTGGGACATCGGCAATTGGGGCCTTGAATAAAGGGGGGGGTGTCTAGACGGTGGGAGTGGGGCAGGAAGAGGTCTCCAGACCCTATTCTAGGAGGACTGGAAGGAGGAGTTTCAGAGAAGACCTGGGGAGGGCAATGCTGACTTCACACAGTCAGAGGGATGTGGAATGGAACAAGGACCACCTCTCTCCAGGAGGCTGCAGAGAACACACCAGGAGCAGCAGGAGCAGTGTTTGGGGAAAGAGCTGTTCCAGGCCTTGCAAAGGAATGAGGCCCCCGTCACTGGAAGGGCCTCAGAAGCCCCCTGCCCAGTTTCCCACCCAGAGCAGAAGCCCCTGGGTTTCCTCTTAGATGGAGCCTCTGGCTGGAGGGCACGAGAAGATGCTTCCAGCCCCAGCTGCCAAGACAAGGGCCCAAGAGCCCTGGTGCTGTCCACCAATACTCCCCAAAGGGTCATAAAAGTCCTGCCTCTGAGTGTTCCCAAACACCTGCTGGCAGAATTTTCCGGAAAGTTGCTCCTGCCCCACCTGTCCACCGGTGCTTCCCAGGGCAGGGACCGGAGACCTGCCGAACAAAGAGGAAACAACCTCTCCCCCAAGTGCAAGCGGTAAGCAAAGGTGAGTGAGTAAACATTTCTGCCAGAGCATAGGAGCGCCGGCAATTACCCCAGCAGGAGGCCGGCTAGAGAGCCGAGCTGCAGGGTTGTTTGCTCATTAAGACAAGAAAATCATTTATGTTCTGGGACTTGAGTGTCAACAGACTCAGGGAAATGTCGTTGCCTCAGCTGCTGCCCTCGCCGACCAAGGGGGCAGCTGGGGTCCTAGGCACAGCTGGCGAGGGGACGGAAGCGATCAGCGCACCTTGGGGAGCGAAGAGGAAGGAATGCGGAGGATGCTTGCTGTTTGGTGAGGAGACCGAGAGAATTCAGCATTTCCCCTTGTCTCCACCAAAGCTGTCCCACTGTTCCCACACCCTTCCCGTCAGTCCGCTGCACCCTGGTGGAAGGCAGGGAAGCCCCTGGAGGCTGGGCTTTGAGTAGGAGGGAAACAATTCTGCTTAAAGAAGGAAAGGAAGACGCTATCAAGTGCGCAGCAAAAACGCTGTGCCCTTTAAGGCCCCACGCGGAGGCTATATTTAGGGCCGAGGACATTCGGCAGGACCTCGGGCAGCCTTCACTGGGAGCAATCGCTAATCACTGCGTTGAGTTTATGGGTGCCCCTGGGCACACTTAACCCAGGGCAATGAATAGTTATTGCACGGCTCCCGCTCGGGGCCTGTGGGCACACTTAAGCGAGCACGCGGATCACTGCGAGTGGGCACAGCTCGGGTACACCCTTGGGCACCCTGCACCTTCAGCGAGGAGAGGCGGACTATTAAATATCTATGTGCCCTGTGCCCACGGCCGCATTTAGCCAAGGGCAAGGCCAGTGAAACGGCTTTAATTAAAACTTAATGCAAGTTCAAGGTGCAGATATGGAAGCAGCGGCTGCAGAAGTTACTAGGAATGAATCAGCCGATTCGATGAGGTTCTCAGGTCGGGGAAGAGGGTGGCGGGGAGGGGAGCTGGGGCAGTGGAGACCTATCTTCCATCGCACGCATGCTGCCCCCTGGGTCTGTGCTCAGGGACGTGGGACACTGCAGGCTCCCATGCCTCCCTTGGGGAAGGATGCTGGGCTTCCAGGCTTCGAGGCAGGTCGCTGAAGACAAAGCAGGCGCCTGGGCTGGAGCGGATCCTGCCTTTCTCAGCAACTCGGCCAAGTGTCGTGTGACACTGTCGCGCAACACTGGCCCCCTGGCGGCAGTTCCCAGAATTACAGGCCCAGGACCCAGGGAGAGGTGACCAGCCACTGAATGTCGAAGAACCTGGTGGCAAGCTTGGGGATCTGGCCAGTAGGGCCATGCAGTTCTTAGAAGGACCAACACCAGGCGTGGCGGTGGTCACTTGTGCCACTAAAAAGGCAAATAGGTAGAGAAAGCTCTGCCCACTAAGTCCCTGCTCCTTGAGGTTTGGAAGCAAAGGGATAGCAGAGGGTCCCCCATCTGACAGAGATGGCAGCGAGTGTGACTCAAGGTTAGAGGAGCTGAACTCTCCGAGCCATGTCCTGGAGACTCTGCCTGCAACCTCACACCTGTTTTCAAATTCAGGCCAGGCGAGGAGAACACAGCTGTAGCCTCTTCCTGGGGCGGGAGTTCCCCTGTTCCCTTAGCGTTGGCACCTGGCATACAGTAGGTACTTAATAAATGCTTGTCGAATGAGTAGTGATGGTCGCAGACAGGCCCCTTGCTCCCGAACTCCTTTCCTCTTCTGTGCCTTCACCCTCCCTCCTCTTCCTCGCCTTGGTCCATCTTCCTGGTACAAGCAGGGGCTGCCCCGCCCAAATTCAGCAAGTCCTTGGAGCCGCACAGTGTTTACAATATTAAAGCCAACTTTTTAAAATTAGGAGATCTTACAGACAATTACGGATGTCTAGTTTCTCTTGAAAGGTTGGGAACTCTGGCCAGAGGGGGCTGCGGCAGAGTGGAGACGGCCCCTCTGCAGGGGTCAGGGTCAAGGGCTGGATCCTCAGCCCCATGCTCTCCCTGGTTCACAGCCGGGCTCTGCCACTTATTGCTGAGGGACCTTGGGCCTGTCGCCTAATCTCTCTCCGCTTAGTTCTCTCATCCGTGGAGTGGGGATTGTATTAGCACCCACTGCATTTTGATATTTGATATCAAATACCGAAGCGATTACAATAGTGCGCAGTAGGGAGCAAGTGGCATAAAGACATGTGTTAAATGAATGAAGATGTGAATAAAATTCTTGGTTGCCTCCTTCGTATGGCTCACTCATTCCTGCTGTGGGTCTGGCCCCTGTGCTCCACTGAGTTTGTAACCTCCCCCATCCCCCCACCCACCACCCCCACCCAAGTCTTGTTTAGCTCCCAGAGGCTCCCCCAGGGCTAGAGAGAAATCAGACTTCAAGGAGCCCATGGGGCTGTGAAGGAGCTCACCACTGGATTTGGGGAGAAGCCCCTGTCTCCCATAAAATGCAGATACTACACCTCATTGTATCCGAGGTCTTTTTACGGCCAAAAGTTTAGAATTTCTTTCCATGACCCAGGGCGAATGAAAACCGTTTTCAACCTGGAGAGAAAGGACACGGTAGTTTTGCAACCTTGGTGTCAGTGACCTGGGCCAGCCACCGTGGGAAGTTGAGAGTAGCAGTTCAGGGACCATCAGCTCTCCAATCCCCGCCAATCCCACCTCCTCCCAACTCGCTCACATAAAGGCCCAATGGAACCAGACACCCAGCCAGTGCCGCCAACTGTCTGGACGAGGACGATGCCACTCTATACCCCCAGCCGCCACCGCTCTGCACAGCCACGCCTTGAGGCTCAGCAGCCTTCTGGAGAGAAGCCTGACCTGGGGTGTCCCCCCGTCCCACCCCAGGCCCCTGAGTCCGGTACCTGCATGAACCTGGGTCAGCAGCGAATGCTCTCTCGGCCCAGCCTGGACGTTAACACTGGACATTTGGTTATGCAGCAGTCACTCTGCTTCAACCTCTTCACCCCGCTTTGAAATATTCTGATTTCTAACCTATAATTTGCTTTCTGGAAGCAGGGCAAAATTCACATGTGCAATGGAAGAGGAAAACACAGTTAATAAGCCGCAATTAGAGGTCAGTGAGTGTTCACAGCAAATATGGTGAACATCACTGCCAGGAAGCTGGCAGTTCTCTCAGAAGACAGCTGAGCGGTGACACCAAGGCGGCTGGGACTTGGAACCTGGGGACCTGACCCCTCTGGGATCCGGCAGTTCAACCCCATCAGGGAAGTCCTTCCAGCTGGGGGTCGTTTGTGGATTTCAGGAAGGCCAGCCCTGGTCAGACAGAACAAAAGTTTGTGCCTGAACAACCCTCAGCAGGTGACGAGCATGCTAACACCTTGTCTCCTTTGGCCCTCACGGTGTCTCATGAGGAAGGCTTTCTTATCCCCATTTTACAGATAAGACAGTTGAGGACCAGAGTAGGTAGATGATGAAGCCAAAGCGTGGATGGGGCCAGGGATGCGATGTCACAGAGGAGGGCAACCGCTGCAAGGAAGAGAAAGAGAAGGGATAGGACAGCCCTGAAATTTCTCCCCCCACCATGGAACGGAACCCCCCTCAAGGGGAACCCTGGGTTTGGTCGGGAAAGGGAGCCAAGGAATGAAGGAAAGAGGAAATGCAGATGAGGAGAAAAAGCAGAGAAAGGGGAAATACCAGGTGTCCACCGGGCAGGCTGCACCCTCTCAGGAGCCAGGCAGGGAAATTCAAGCAACAAGAATGTCCAGGGAATGACAACCCTCTGACCCCCCGACCCAGGCCACCAGCTGCTGACTGAACTGGGGCAGCTCCCTGTCCTCCTGGCCCCCAAAGAAGCATCAGCTCCCACTCTGATGGGTATAAGCCCACCCCTCGAACCCTGGCTCTGAGCCTTCCCCAGCTGCATAGGGCCTGAAGCTCATGCAATTTGGTGGAAGAGCCTCTTAAACAAACACACACACACACACACACACACACTACCTCACTTTTGCTAATTTTACAGTCCTGTGGTCTTGTGACCCCATAAAGGGCCAGAATGCCAGTGAGGGGCCCTGAAGCTCATGCTCCATCAGCTCCAAAGTCAGTTCGCCTCTGTGAATCTGGCAGCACCATTTGGTCACTTCCTGAAGCACCTACTGTGTGCCAGGTCCTAAAGCAAACATTGTGCACGTGCCCCTCTCAACACAGACACTCCCAGACCTAGCAGGAGATGGCTGTGTGTGCAGACACCTTATGCATCAGGGTGGCAGGTGCAACAATAGGGGCAGGTTCAGTGCACAGAGGAGGAAGGCCAACGCTCAGGAAGACTGCCTGGAGGAGGAGGCAGCATCCAAGCTGGGCTAACTAACATGCCTGGTGGTCTTTTGAGATCTATGCCCTGCAACTCTGAAAGAGCGGATCCTGGGTCTAACCCTTCCCTTTGTCTCTCTCAGCTCCGTTTCTGCAGAGGGATAAGGGTGCAGTGCTTCCTTTCTTGACCCCTGTGCTTAGGCTTAGCTCCTTCTGTCTCTTAGAATGGAAACCTCCTAAGAGGCATTGTAAGTGTCCCTATAGGAACTATTTCCCAAACCCACCTCTTTCTGCACAAAGTGGGCCAAGTGTCAGGCTTGGAAAATGAAGTGATCACCAGGATCAGAATACAGAAGCAGTCACATTTGGGGGAGAGAAGGAGAAGGAGAAGAAGAAGAAGAAAGAAGAAGAATCATCATCATCTGAGAGGTCAGGGGCCCTCAGGGGCCCCGTAAAGAGTAAGGACAGAAATGTGAGTTGAACCTGCTGAGGCCGCTTCGCTGTGAGGTCAGAAGCCTCAGACCCTCACACATAACTGAGGCTGCTGTGCCTAGAAGCGTCTTCCATGGAGAAGGTAAAAACAGCAGTAATGGGAAGAGACCTGGAAAGGTCTACTACACCTGCAGGTAATTCCTTTAGTTCCACCTTCAGGATAGACCTGGAGTCCCACCCCTTCTCCCCTCTTGGGTCCCTGGCTGGGTTTTTGCAGCTGCCTCGTCTCATCTGCTGGCTTCTTCCCTCACACCACACAGCAGCCGGGGGAATCCTTTTCAAAAATAGGTCAGATCACATTCCTCCTTTGCCTGAACCTCTCCATTCTTCACTCCTGGAGAAGCCAAAATCCTGCAAGCCCCACTGATTTAGCCCCTCCCTCCCCTCCCCTCCCCTCCCTGCCTTAGCCCCTCCCCTTCCATCCCCTCACTGACCTCCCTCTACTCCAGCCACACTGTTTTTTCCCAAGCCTGCCAGGCACACTCCTGCCTCAGGGCCTTTGCACGGACTGTACCCCCTGCCTGGAGCTCCCTTACTTTAGATGCCTGCCTGGCTCACTCTCCTAACTCTTTCAAGGCTTTATGCAAATGTTGTCTTCTCAATGAGACCCATTCTCTTATCACCTTCGTCTGATCCCCTGACTGCTGTGCCACTTATTACTTTCTAACCTGCTTTCTAATTTACTTATTTATTTTATTCGTGCAGTCTTTCCCCACCCACGTCAGCCCCCCCAGGGGGGCTAGGAGTCTCTGTTTGGTTCATCACTGCCTCCCTAGTGCCCCGAGCAGCCTCCAGTGTCGGGCGCAAAACAAACTTGATTCGCATTGGCCAAATGAGCAAAACAGAAGGAGGGACACCTCTGGGTAGAGAGATTACGGGTCATTTTTATGATCTTCTTGGGACTTTCTCTAGTTTCCATAGTTATCTTGTGTTGCTTTTAATTTCATTTAAAAATTGTCTAAATTACAGTTTACAGTTACTATTATCTGGTATTTGTTGCATTGCTTTTGTCACGATTTTATAGAAGTGATTTTTAACAAACCATAGAAATGATCCCTGAAAGTACAGTCTTTCTAGAAGTGATTTTTAAAGCTCACAGTTTCGCTGGCAAAATCCTTGACGCGACTGCATATTTGATGGGAGAGGAAAGTGCCTCTTTTCAGGACGCCCCTCTGGAAGACTTTTCGTGGGGGGTGGGGGGTCCCTGGCCACACGCTTTCCTTCTAAAAATGCGTCGCTTCCACCTCTATCTTTAGCAAGAGATCAAGGCCCAGCCTGTGGCCCAGGGACGCTCTGAAAGGCGGGCAGCCGCCGGGGAAATAAAGCGTCTCAGCCTGCGGTGCACATTGACCTGGATCGTTTCAGCTTTGCGTTCACGTTTGCACTTTGTAAATATTTGCCCGGCGTCCCGCTGCTCACACCTGCTTGCTGCCCCCTCAAGTTTATGGAAGGCAGCGGGCACCGCCGTTTTCCGTCCCCACCTGGTGCTACGGCGCTGCCGCGCTGCCGCCTGAAATAAAAACGCGCGGGAAAGCCACAGGTGTCGCTGACAGCGCCTAAAACTAATGGCCTGTGGCTGGCCGCTGTGACTAATTCTCTGATTATTGACTTTATGATTTTACGCTTAAAACTTCTTTATAATAACACACAGAAATGTTTAATGGGCTCTATCCAGAGCCATAAAAATTACTTATTGAACAAGCGTTTTAAAACTATTAATCTATTGTTTTCCATTAATAACGGCTCTCCAAAGAACCAGCGACAGCTTAATGTATCCGCCGAGTTTCTCTTCAAAAAGCCGCCTTTTAATACATAAATGCTGCTCCCAGAACATCACCTGCTGGCTGGCCATCCGGCAGCTGACCCTCCCAGGATGGATTCAGGCCCCGCCAGCCCCTGAAGGTGCTTTGGGGGCTTCCAGAGTGAGCAGCAACTCCGGGAGGTTTTCCCAGTCTCGAAGAGAGACCATAAAGACCCCCTCCTCAATTTCTCTATTTTTGTGCAAAAGAGAAGAGGAATCACAAGGACCCGTTCTGCTCCCCTGGATGGAAAACAGAGAGAAGCAGGCAATTTGCACATCTCTCTACTCTTGTTCCTTCTGGAAGTTTCTGGGTAACCACCTGGTGGTACCCTGCCCCTTCCCATTTTTTCTTTTGGCAAGCCCATGGCTGAAGGGTCCCTGTGATACTATTCTGATACTATTTCTGTGTGTGTGTGTTTTGCTATTTTAGGTGTGCAATTCCCCCACCAAGCGTGAGATGGCCCCCACTTCGCTTGTGTAAAAATCATCCCTTTCACCCCCACAGCCATGTTTTTCCAGGTAGTTTGGGTTTCGGAGCATATCGGCCCCAGAAAGTCACTTCTTCTAGGGTTTCGAGCTGTTTGTTCATTCAGCAAATACTTGCTGAGTGTCTACTATGTGCCAGGCAGTGTTCTTGGTTCTGGAGAGAGAGCAGTAAGCCAGAAACGGCCAGGCCTCACCTCCACAGACCTACTGTCTGCAGGGAGCACAGACGACAAGCAGGTGAACAGTCGTAGAAGATCATTTCAAGGAGCGATGAAGGCCGAGAAGCGAATGGAACAAGATATGACAGGGTGGCGTGGGACCACCTGAGACAGAGTCAGGAAGTCTTCTTGGAGAGGGAGCCTTTGAGCAAAGATCTGAATGACAGGAAGGAACCAGCGGTGAGAAAGGGGGGAGGAGCTTTCCAGGCAGGGGAAAGGCAGTGCAAAGGCCCTGGGGCGAGGTACACATACGGGCATCTCTCCTCAGGTGGGGGCCCTGCCCAGCCAACCACTGTCCCTTGCCTGGCAATCCCAGGATTCTGCCTCAAATCCTCTGCGTGGCTCCTGGGGACCCACAGGGCCATGTGGTCTGAGAAGCAGTTGTCCAACAAGGTACTCCCGAGAAGGAACGAAGGACTTCTGCTCCCAGCCCTGTTCCAGTGGAATGGTAAAGAGGTGCGCGCAGGAGTCCTGGTGTCACAACTGAGAGGAACCCTCTCCTCCATGCAGAGGACACAGTTCGCAGAATGTCAGAGGGCAGATGTGTTACCATGTGGCTTCTCAAACTTCGTGGGCCTACAGGTCGCCTGGGCGCCTTTTAAAGGACAGATTCTGATGCAGTAGGTCCAAGATTCAGCAACTCAAACCAGTCCCTGGGTGGTGCCGGGCTGCTGGTTCACGGACCACGTTTCGAGCAGCCAGGTGCTAAATGTGTTTAAATCCGGCTGCTGTGTTTTACAGGGGAGACAGGGAGTGAAGCGACTTACTGGTAAGAGTGAGTCCAAGCACCTGGGTTGAATCCCACTCCTGGGTTTGAATCCAGTGTGTGTGTGTGGGGGAGGGGTACCTGTTGCTTAGTGTCTGTTTCTTTCTGTGTGTGATTTATCATGGCAGTGATAATGATAATGATGGTGCTGGTGCTGGTGGTGGTGATTGTGGTGATGGTGGTGTTGATGGGGTGGTAGGATGATGAGGAGGATGGTGGTGGTGGTGGTGGTGATTGTGGTGATGATGGTGGTGATTGTGGTGGTGATTGTGGTGGTGATGGTGGTGATGGTGGTGTGATGATGAGGATGGTGGTGGTGATGGTGGTGATGGTAATTGTGGTGATGGTGGTAGGAAGATGAGGCTGGTGGTGGCGGTGGCGATGATGGTTTTGGCGATGGTAAAGACCCCACTGGGTGGATGTGAGACGTGAGTGAGCTGACGTGCACCCGCTCTGTACAGTACGGTGTGCTCTTACCCGAGACTGTGCCTAGAGATGACAGTTCTTATTATGATGATAATTACTGTCACCCAAAAATGAAAGGACTTGTTTATGGTCACAGAGCCCAGGATCAGACACCTAAACACCCCCACCATTCAATTTCAGCTCTTCACAATGTCACACTAATTAGAGTGTCAGAGAAATCGAATAAATGTTGGAATGTACATGACCCTGAATCAATACTGAATTCAAGGCCATGTTCTTCTGCTGGTAAAAGAGGGACACCTGACCCCCGGCAGGCCTCAGGGTCACCCTTGTGGACTCAGTGTCCATTGTCTAAGAGAGTCAGTGGAGGAAATGAGGACTCTGGCCTGAATCTGCAGAGCAGAGATGCACGACAGTGAAAGGCAGTTTGAACAACGCGAATCGGCCCTGGGTAGAAACTTGTTTACAAGTCCCTCCATACAAGCGGAGCAGAGGCAGGCCATACACCCTCAGAGCTTGGTGGCTCAGCTGAAGACTCCAGGCAGAGAGCACCACCTGAGCACAGGCCAGAGGTGACAAGCAGCCTGCGGTGTCCCATGACACCTACCTCACCCCCGCGGACCCTACCCCTAATCCAGTCTCCAGGCAGCAGCCAGGAAGGATCCTAAAAAGTAAACAGGCCCTAGCTGGGTGGCTCACTTGGTTGGAGCGTTCCCCCTCCTCCCCACTCACCAAAAGGTCGCGGATTCAATTCCGGGTCAGAGCACATACCCAGGTCGCAGGTTTGATCCCCAGTCGGGGCGTATACAGTAGGCAACAGATCAATGTTTCTCCCTCACATCGATGTTTCTCTCTCTCCCCACCCCGCCTCCCTTCCTCTCTCTCTCTGAGCATATCCTTGGGTGAGGATAAAAAATGTAAGCAAGATCATGTCAGTCCCAGCTCAGAACCATCAATGGCTCCCTGCTGCCCTTGGAATAAAATCCAAACACTTCCACAGCCCCTGTAGCCCCGCCCACCTCCCTGTGCTCTTCCAGCATCTCACCGCGGCCGAGCTGATCTCTTCTGCCCCTCTGTTCCCTCCGCCTGAAACACTGTTCCCCATTCTTCACATGGTGGGCTCCTCTTCATCCTGTAGGTCTCAAGATTCAGAGTCACCCGCTCCGGGAGTCCCTCCCTGACCGCTCCCACCTATTCTCTCCCCTGGCTCTGTGTTTGTCTCCTTCCGGGCTCACATCACAGCTGGAAATTATGCTTGCTAGTGGTTCACGAGACGCCTGCACACTTCTCCCACCCGAGTGAAGACAGGCACCGTCAGCTTGTGCCCTACGTAAGGGAAAAGAGCTAGGGAAGGGCAGGGGCTCTGTCTGTCTCGTTCACACTCGACTCTCGAGGCCCTTCCATTGACCTGCGCCTGGCACACAGTAGCTGCTCAGTAAATATTTTTCCCAGTAAGTAGCTGTGGCTGGATCCCAGCACGCCCAGGAGAGGGGCGTGATGGAGGTGGTAAGGATCTGCTGACTGGCCTATTTCATTTCTAACACACAAGTAATGAGCTCCAGAGAAGGTACACAGTGTCTAACGTATCCACACAGCACCCAGCACCTTGCCCAGGGCCTGATACCCACAGACGCCTGATAATTGTGTATCGAGTACGTCATTATTTCAAGTACCCTGGAGTTTCCTGGAGTCACGCGGGAACAAGAAGCGGCCACTGCCGTAGAACCTTATTGGCTAGGACATAGTTCCCCAAACAGAGCTCTGCCCGGGCCCTCTAAGGGCACAGAGCTCACCGAGATCTTCCATTAAACACACTCTGGACGTGACGTACCGGAAAATGGAGAAATAGAGGGAGGGGGAAGCTCACCTCCTGGGTTAGCGTCTCTCTCATCAGAGGCATTAAAACTGCCAGGAAGAGCACAGAGGACGGGGCCCTGGACTGGGACTGTCGGGCTCTGGGTGTCACTCTGCAACCAGACAGGTCATTCAACCACCTCCAGATGCCCTTTTGTCTTCCGAAAAAAAAAATGGGCACATGCGCATTAAAGGGTTAACCTCACCTGTAAAAAGGTTTGGGCCTTTGCCCCCAGCTCCTGGAAGGTAAATTCTAAGCCCTTGGAATATGTCCCGTGGTCCGTGTCTCTGTTTGCCTGCGGGCCTTGGCCACACTGGGCAGTCCGCGCTGACAATGTGATTTGCAGCCTTGTACTGCGTGGTATCACCTCCGTCCCTGAGGGGCTGGGACTAAAGGTCGACTGTGCAGACGGTCGACCGCGCCTCTGTGACGGGCCCCTGGCAGAAAGCCCGGGCACCGAGGCTCCCGTGAGTTTCCCTGATGGGCAACTTCCCTCTGGCACCGCATAGCAACGTTTGGGTCAACAAAACGGACACACACACTCGGGTCATCCCATCAGATTACAATGGAACTGAGAAATTCCTGTCGCCGAGTGACGTCAAAGCCATGGTAACATCCTGGTGCAGCACACCCCCCCCCCCCCCGTGTTCGCAGCGGTGTGAAAAAAGGGTCCGTATGGTTGCATATGGCACATAATGCTCAATAACAAAAATAAATGGCTTTGTTACTGGTTTGTGTATTTCCTATTCTATACTATTTTAGTATTTTTAGAGGTAGACTCTTTCTACTTATTATTAAAGTGTGCTGTGAAATCGTATGTTGGGTTACAGCAGCAGCCTCCTATGTCTCGTGTTTACCGCGTCTCTCGATTGCATCATTCTCTCTTGTGATTGATTTAATCTCGTGCCGTTTTGTTCAGGAACACACCATGCGGGCTCGTCGCCTGGGAGCGGCAGGCTGCACCGCGCAGCCTAGGTGTGCAGTGGCCTGTACCGTCCAGGTTTGTGTAAGCACGCTCTGTGATGTTCACCCAGCAATGAAATCGCCTAACAATGCAATTTCTCAGAACCTACCCGTTGTTGAGCGGGGCGTGACTGTATGTTGTCACCCGTTGCTGCTGGGAGGAGTCCGCAGCGTTGGCACGACCCCGCTGGGAAAGGACAGCCGGAAGCTTGTTCCTGGGCATCCCCTGGATTCTGCCCTGTGCCCCTCCCTCTGCCCTTGGCTGATTTCAATCAGCGTCTTCTCACCGTCGTGAACTGTAAACAGGAGGGGAATGGCTTTTCCGAGTTGTGTGTATCCTTCTAGTGAATTATGGGGACCTGAGGGTGGTCTTGGAAACCCTTGAACTTGAAGGTGGTGCCCAACGCGAGGGTGCTCTTGGAAACTCCTGCACCATGCTGCACGATGCAGGCACTGTCCTTGTTGGGTATCGGGAAGAAGAAACGAGATGATCCTGGCAAAACCCTGGGCAGGGGCCTGGCCCGGAGTAAATGTTCAGAGAGCACATGCTGTTCCTCTAGAGGCTCGGTGCAGAGACTCTCGAGCACGCCTGCCCGGCCCTGAATCCTGGCTCTACCACTCGCTGCTGTGGAAGCTGAGGTGAGTTGCTCCCTCCCCTGGGCCCTGCTTCCCTCACCCAAAGTCGTGCTGTCGTAGGATAAGTTCGCGGACACGGATCCCTAGAAGCAGGCCCGGTGCACAATGCACCCTCCGCACGCTCTTTTACTATGGAAACAGTGCTGACCTCGGAGTCTGAGGGTCCTGGGCCCGACCCTAGTCCGGGCACCAGCGCCTGGCCTCCCAGAGTCCCATTCCCTGGTTGGGAGGATGAGAGAAATATCCAGGCTCCCACAGAAAGCCCTCTCACTTCTGAATTTAGCCGATATCACTAGGTTGCGTATCAGTCAGCTCAGGCCAAAGCCTGGCCCTCGCCGTGAAAACCCGATTCACTCACCTGTCAGAGACGTCCAGTGCAGGGCCGGGCCCGGCCTCGTCGGACCAGCCGGCGAGGATCCAGGGGAGCGGCAGGGTCGAACCCAGACAAGACAGCCGGCCTTGCGGGAGCAGAGGGACAGAGAAGAGGGTGCTATCTAACACCCCACCCTCGGCTGCTTCTGACCCACCTCCCTTGACTCAGTCCACAATTACGTTCTGGAGTGTCTACTCCACACAGCGACCAAGATAGGAGGGAAAGACTCAGCAAAATCAAGCAAAGAAATAAACGAACAAAGTAATCTCAGATGCTGATCCAGCTCTGAGAGAAGTAAAACACAGCACCCTCACCGGTGTGGCTCAGGGGGGTAGGTGTCTTCCCACACAACGAAACGTCGCTGGTTCGATTCCCAGCCAGGGCACATGCCTGAGTTTGGTCCCCAGTCGGGGTGCTTAATGAGAGTCCAGGGATCAATGTTTCTCTCCCTTGCCCTCTCCCTTCCTTCCCCTCCAAAAAGTTTGGGTCGGGGAAGGTCAGTGTTAAGAAATGATTTTTTTTAAGAGTAATGTCATGACTCTCATACAGATAAAAAAAAAAAACACCTGTATTAATGAGTTTATTTAAGTCATTATTAATAGGGAACCAGGCAAACGCCAGAGCCAGTTTAAAGAAAAAAATCAAAGAGCAGACACAGCCACACAGAAGGAGTGTTCAATGGATTTGCAAATGGCTGGGAAGGGGCTGTTTTCCCAGAAGGGGCTGAAGTCAGCTGAGCTCCCCTCCAGCCCCACCCCCCGCCCCCACTCAATTTGCACATCCAAAGTCGGGACTCTTTGCATTGCGGTGTGTTCTCTACAGCTTAGAGCACTGCACAACAGCTCGGAGGCCGCCAGGGCCTGGGATCGGAGAGCAGGAAGGGTGTCTGCTGAACAATGAGTTCTCCACGGGAGACAATGAAGTCATCATTTTCTGTTTATTCCCAGTTTCTTTACGTCAGGGAGGACATCGCTGAGAGTCGACCTCTGAGTCAAGATGGTATTTCGGGGAGTCCCACGCAAAGATCTGGAGAGAGGCATTCCGGCAGAGGGAGCTATGGATGCAATGGTCCCGAAGTAAGAATGAGTTTGGCGTGTTGAAGGAACTGCAAGAATGTGGGTGGGGCTGCAGCCAGTGACCAAGGGGCAGGTGGTGGGCACGAGGTGAGAGGGGCCAGCAGGGACCAGAGCAAAAAAAGGGCAGACTGAGATTTCATCCTCAGAGGGAAGGGGAGCTCTGGAAAACTCTGAGACAGGATCCCACCTACCTTTTAAACGCATCTTCCTGCAGCTGTTTAAGAATGATTGTAGACAAGAGCCTAGACTTCTCGAAAAGAAATTTTCCTTAGGGGACTTCAGGGAACAATCCTGCAGCCAGGATTGCCTATCACAGGGAGACCTGCTGGGATGCGGAACAGTGAGAAAACCCCGCCTCCTGGTGGGGAGGAGTGGTTCAGCCCCTTCAGGAACCTCACAGAAGCTACTGAAAAGGGACACACCTCTTCTCTATGCCCTCCAGGAATTCCACTCCAACAGAAACGTGACCACATGGGCATCAAAAGACATGCCTGAGATTGCTCCCCATGGCACTATTATTTCCTTAAACTGGAAACTGCTCAAATGCCCATCAACAGCAAAATGAATACAGCGGTCCCTCCGTCCAGTGGACTCCTCACTGGGCTGGATAGAAAGGAATGAACAACTGATGTGCAGAACAAGGTGGATGAATCTCAGAAACATGTTGATTGAGTGAAAGAAACCAGACACAGAAAAGGGTGCATGTGTATACTTTTTGGTTACATGTACAGGAAGTTCAGAAGCAGACAAAGCTAGCCTTTGGGTCTGGAGATCCGTGTAGTGGTTGCCTTTAGGGAGGGAGGCCGGGGCAATGAATGGTTGGGAAGAAGGGCTTCCAAGGGGCCGAGGTTGCATTTCTTGTCCTGGGCATCCAAAAGGTGTTTGCCTCGGAATCGGCCCCGCACTGGAGGTGAGGGGACACGGAAGTGCTCTGAAATGTGTCTCCAAAATTACTAGATTTCTTCAACAGAGACTGTGCTGTCCGGGGTACGCTTCCGGGTTATTTTCTTCGGTGTACCTTTCCTCATCTTTGAGCCACTTTACAACTCCAGAAGTTGTTGAACACCTGATAATACTGCAGATGATTTTTTTTTCCAGAAAAATGCACCCTGCGCCCAGCAGAGTTGCAGGTGGTTACCGGCCTGTAGTTGCAGAAGAATCCCGCATCCGTGAAGCGAACTCACCCCAGCATTCCTGACAGCCTCTGTGTCCGCTCTTGATGATGTTTCCAGCAGATTGCTACGACTGTAATGTATCGGCTCCCTCATTAGTTAATGAGTTAAATAAAATCTCTGACATGTGTTCATTTTATATTTGTATGGAAGTCATGATTCTATTCTTTTTTTTTGTAATGCTCCTTATTAAGATCTATATGTTTTTTTGGCCCTGGTTGGGTAGCTAAGTTGGTTAGAGCATCATCCTGATATATCAGGGTTGTGGGTTCGATCTCCAGTCAGGGCACAGGCAAGATCAACCAATGAATACATGGATGAGTAGAACAACAAATCTCTCCCCACCCTCCCATTCCTCTCTAAAATCAATAAACTTTTAAAATGCCCTTTCCTTTAAACAATCTACATGTTTTCCTGTATGTGTTAAACTTCAGTTAAAAACAGTTAAATTTAAAACGGCAGAAAAGGGCGCTGCGGTCCAGCGAAGGCTGCTGACATCAAGCCCTTGAATTTCCGCCTGGGACGTACTGGCACAACTGCCAAGACCCTCAGTCCCACCAGAGTGGGCTGACGGAGGACGACGGGGCACTTTCTGGGCTGGAATCTGAGCCCGACCTGAGCCTGCGGGCAGGAGCAGCAGGAGGCTGCCGGCTGCCTAACTCCATTCACTGAATTCGGAAGCCACAGCAGGAGGCAGCTGATGGCCACTCCTCCAGGGACAGCTGGGATCCTAACTCGCTGCGGGCTTTCCTGGTTCCCAGCAGGGGGATAAATCAGGAAGGAGAAGCAGCGGCAGGCATTTAGCACCGTCCCCAGCACGGAATTCCTGCCTCTGCCGTCTTATTCAGGGGAGCCGGGCAAAGGGACCTCGCAAGAGGCCACGGTGCCCAGTGAGTGGTGAGCGACTACCCTCCTTCGGCACCTGCTCCAACACTCTTCCTTGAGCTTCTGAGCCCCATCAAGATTGACAGGCCGTTAGGATTTGAAAGATGTGAGTTTGGGTTTTGTTCCCTCACTTCTGCCACCCAGCTGAGGCCGACCCTTAGCTTGGGAGGAATGACATCCATCTCCGAAGCTGAGCCCCTGCCCCCACCCCACATCCTTGAGAAGCGGAGGGGACCCACGGTTGAAGGGGGCCAGGTGGGTGAAACGCGGGCCTCCTCCTCACCGCCCCCCCAGCTTCTCCTTCAGACTTACAGACCTCACAAAAGCCCCAAGTGACCTGCCAACCCCTGGGGAAGTGGCAACAACCAGCTGTTGTCCATGTTCAAGTCCATCCTCAGAGGCCTCACTTCCCACTCCCAGGAGTTTTTCAAAGCTTTTCTTTCTTTCTTTCTTTTTCTCTCTTTCTAAAGATTTTTTTTATTTATTTATTTATTTATTTATTTATTTTTAGAGAGAGGAGAAGGGAGGGGGGAAGAGAGGGAGAGAAACATGGATGTGTGAAGTGTGAGAGACATTGACGGCACCCAACTGGGGACCCAGCCCACGCCCCAGGCATGTGCCCTGACTGGGAACTGAACCAGTGGCCTTGAAGTTCGCAGGCACTGAGCCACACCAGCCAAGACTTCAAAGTGTCCATTTCTTAAAAGTGGGCCACCGCTGGAGAAGGAGGCAGCAATCCCGATGCTAAGGAAAATGAGCTTTCTCTCCTGTCCTCACAATTCAACAGCCTGTGGCCAGTACCCCCGTCACTGGAAAACTTGACATCAAGCCTCTCGCGGTAGCCTTTAGCCCTTACTTGTTTTAAGGACCCTTGTAAGTAAAGCAAGGAGTGTTCCGTTTTCTTCCAACGGTTTGGAAATCCTTCCCAATGTCAGATTCTGGGAGCCTGAGGAAGGTGGGAGCAGCTGCGGCTGGACGTCACCCCAGAAGGCCAGCCCCTCCCGAAGCTGGACTTCAGGGCCTGGACTTCAGGATTCTGAGGGAAAGTACTCGGTTTCTGGTCCAAGGAGTGCGGGGGTGCTCCACCCTCCACCAGCCTCTCTGAATTCCCACGGTAACCAGGTGAGAGCTTTTTGGAGGGCCCGGATAAGGGACACTTACTGGACTATAGCTGGGGACCCCTGCATGCTCAGGCGCCGCAGCTCTCTCCCACCCAGGACGAATGTATCCAGAAGCAGTTCCAAGAGTATAAACGAAAGGTCAGCCCGGGCCGCCCCCCTCACCACCACCTCCCCTCCAGGGCTGGTCCCAAGGGTTGCTCAGGAAGCACAGGTGGGTGAGAGCCTCTCTCAACTCCTCCCTGGCCCCCCTTCTTGGGGGGGATTAACCGCTTTGGTCCGGGATCTCCGAATCAGAACGGCGATCTGAAGGGTGACAATCGACTGATTTTTCTGAAAGTCATGGACTCAAGCTCAGCCCGGAGAAGACTGTGCACAGAAGGGAAAAAAGTTTTCCTAGACCCTCTTAGGGTCTCAGGTCAGTTCTGCAAGCTAAACTGATAAGGATTAGACAAAAGCACGTATCGATTTAGCCTTGTTTCAAAGGGCACGGAGCCTTTGTGAAGAAATGAAGACCCACAGAGGCGGTCAGAGCTGCACGTTTTATGCGGGGCTCTGAGTGCGGAAAGTGTGATCGGACAAGGGCACGGGGTCAGTGTGGGGAACGCGGGTTCGTTCAGATTCCACTTTGGAGATGAGGCTGCTCCTTTCCTCCAGGAACCAGGACGGGACGCCCCTCTCACAGAAACGTCTACGACCTGCTTCAGGGGAAGGTCCAAGAGGCCTCCCCGCTCCTGCCATTATCTCAAACTCCTCCAGCTTAAAATGATCCCTGTGCCAAGGTGCCGTATTCGGGGGTGGAGTGTTCTGAACCCCATCAGCTGTCTCCAGGCTAAATGAAGGAAAGAAGCCGAGAAGCCAACTTTAACTTGAGCAACAGTCACACACTCTCGAGCCAGACCCCCAGGAACCTCCACAGGGTCCCCTTGGCAGAGTCCAGAGGGCACTAAAAGCAGCCGCACTGGCTAGCCGAGGCTTGCAGAGTTTCCAAGTGAACCTGCCAAGGCCAGAGAATCATGAACAGAGGGATTGTGGTGGCTGCTGGGTTGAAAATGGCCTGGAAGAGGGCGATGCAAGAAGCCAGGAGACCAGCTGGGAGCCTGATGCCACCACTGATGCAGAGGCCGGTGTCTCCGGCACACACCTGGGCCCTCCGGCCTCCGCTCTCCTACCTACCTAGATCCTTTGCTCTGCAAGACTCAGCTAAGCGGTTGTTCTCCAAGCTTTCCAGGACTAACACCACCTGCCTCTGCCTTGCCCTTAGATATTTGTGAAGCATCTGATGTTTTGGTGCCACAAAGCAAGGCTGCAAATAAGAGGGGAAAGGAGAACCAGACCAGAAGTTGGGAGACTCGCCCTGGTCCCCACTCTGCTGCTAACCAGCTCAGGCAAATCGCCTACTTCCCTGGGTCTGCCTTTTTACATCCGCTGGTGTGGGCAGGGCTACATCCTCCCCCAACCCGGGTACTGAGGCCCTAACCCGAAATATCTCAGATTGAAACTTTGTTTACAGAGGTAATTAAGTTCAGATGAGGCCACTCGGGTGGGCCCTACCTGGATCTGGCCGGTCCGTGTAAGAGAGAGTTAGGAAGTTAGGACACCTGCAGGCAGAGGGAAGAGCATGAGAAGGCATGGGGAGAAGACAGCGTCTGCAAGCCAAGGAGAGAGGACGCAAGGAAAGCTGCCCTGCCAACACCTTGCTCTTGAACTTCTAGCCTCCAGAACTGCGAGGGAACAAACTGCTGTCATCTGAGCCCCGCAGGGCGTGCTCATTTGTCACGGCAGCCCCAGGAAACTCCCGCCCTGGCAGGCAAGGACGCAGGGCCCCACAGCTCGTAGTGCCCCGTGCAAGTAAAGGCGATACATCGCGATTCTAACTACTCTTTCTAATCTGCATGTGTGCCTTCCCCCTCCCCCAAAGAGTTGCCATCATGAGAGTTCAAGGCCCTTCGAAATCCCCGCAGAGTGCTGGGCACATGGTAGCTCTTTATGTGTGTTTGTTGAATGAATGAAGGACCGCAGGGCAGAGGAGCGGGGGTTCCCTTAGTGCTGGGGAATACAGTGCACGTGCCTTCAACAGACCTTCCTCGAGCGCCCACTCTGTGCCGGGCTGACCGCCGCAAGCAGGAACTCCCTTCCCCCGCTCTCGGGGAGGCGATGTCCTGATGGGGGAGGGTGACAAACCCCATACTCACACTTAAGTAAAGTGTGTAACGCCGCCCAGTCAGCCCCAAGTACTTCCTGAGCAGCTGCTTTGTGCCAGGAGCTGCCTCCGAGTGAAGCAAACCATCCCGTTTCATCGGCAGCCCGAGGCAGCCACTGTTAATTTCTAGGGCCACCACGACAGAGGGGGACACGCTTGGTGACTTAAAGCAGCAGAGTGCGGTACTCACCGTTCTGGAGGCCAGAAGTGCTCACCAAGGTGTCAGCGGGGCCAGGCCGTCTTTGAAGACCCTGGGGAGGACCCTTCCTTCCTTCCTTCCTTCCTTCCTTCCTTCCTTCCTTCCTTCCTTCCTTCCTTCCTTCCTTCCTTCCTTCCTTCCTTCCTTCCTTCCTTCCTTCCTTCCTTCCTTCCCTCCCTCCCTCCCTCCCTTCCTTCCTGTTGCTAGTGGTTGCGGACATTCTGTGGCTCGTAGAGGCGCCACTCCAGACTCTGCCTCCGCCTCCACAGGCCCTTCTTCCTGCGTGTCTCTGGTCCAGATTTCCCTCTTCCGAGGATACCAGCCATGGGGTTAAGTCCCGCCCTGATCCAGTGTAGCCTCATTATACCTTGACTGCATCTCCCAAGGCCCTATTTCCAAATAAGGTCCCACTCAGGGGTCTGAACAAATCCCTTTGAGGGACACAAGTGAACCCATGACAGCCACCATCTTGCCTTGCTCCCCTCAGAGAGAGCAATATTGGGGCAGAAGTGAAAGGTCAGAAATATAGGTCCGACCCTGGCTGGTGTAGCTCAGTGGATTGAGCACAGGCCTGCAAACCAGAGGATTGCGATTCGATTCCCAGTCAGGGCACATGCCTGGGTTGCAGGCCAGTTCCCAGCAGGAAACACATGAGAGGCAATCACATATTGATGTTTCTCTCCCTCTCTCCATCCCTTCCCCTCTAAAGATAAATAAATAAAAAATATTTTTAAAAAAAGAATTCTAAAAAAAAAGAAAGAAATATCGGTCTACTCCTTTCTTGGAATCGAATGAATTCTGTCAACCATTCTTAATTTTTTTTTTAACTGAGCTAAAAGGAAGGAAATGACCGCAGCTACAAGAAAATTTGGGGGTCCTGGGAGGACATGTTTTTGAAAAATCGGATCTCTCCCTTGCTCAGCATTTCATTACAATAACTTTCAAACACACAGAGAAGTCAGAGGTGTAGAACGAACACTCGTGTGCCCACCTCCTACATCCTACTTACGGTGTGGAACTCATGTTCCCTGGGCTTCAGATTAGTTGTCTTTTTAACTCAATGCTCGGTTCATGGACATTTCCTCGAGTCCCTCGCTGCCCCCTGAGGAGACGTGGGGTTGGAACTCAGGCCCGTGCAGCGGGCGAAGCCTGGCCGTCACTACGGTCTGTTCGTGCACAGAGAGGAGGCCCTTGTGACATCCAAATGAAGCAAACAAGAGCGGAACACACAGCTGGTTGAACCTTCACAGGGACTCCTGAGGGTGCTGGAGGGGCCCGGGGGCAGGCCCTCTGCGGAAGTCCTCAGCAGGACTGCGGAGGCCAGGGCACAACTCACCCGACCCAGAGAACCTGCAAGGACCACCCCTGAACTCTTTTTTTAAAAAAAGAGTTTACTTATTTATTTTTAGAGAGGGGAAGAGAGGGAGGCAGGGAGGGAGACAAACATCAATGTGTGGTTGCCTCTCGTGTGCCCCCTACTGGGGACCTGGCCCACAACCCAGGCATGTGCCCTGACTGGGAATTGAACTGGCGACTCTTTGGTTCACAGTCTGGTGCCCAACCCACTGAGCCCCACCAGCCAGGGCCTCCGCCCCTGAAGTCTTGATCAAATCTTTAAAAAGAAGAGGAAACAGGGATTGAAAAGCAGGTTTTCACCCCCTTTTTGATGACTTTAACCCCACTCCTCCTACACACGTAACTACACACTCCTACACACACCCCTATAAAAACCCGTACAAATATGCCCTCGCACCTACCCTCCCACACCGCACAGACCCTTACACGCACACACAGTAGGGACTCCTGTCTTGGACAGCCTTAGAGAAAGCAGTTTCACTGGGATCTTTCCCTTGAGCTCCAATTTCGTTTCTCCATTTGGGAAAATCGCATTTTCAAAATTGCTTTTACTCAATTGATTGGAAGCCCTGGGAACTGGCCGACTCACGGCCCCTGCGCAGTTTCGCCGTGGCTTTATTTATTAACACCCTCCCTCTCTTGCAAATGAGAAATTGTGAAATCCTTTTTAAGCTAAGGGCTCTTATACCCACTCAGCCGGTTTTTCAAAAGCAGAAACCACCCACCCACTCACAGAGTTCCTTTGATAGTTAGAGGTCAAAGATTAATAAAATACATCAACTCCCGTTGCCGATCTTGCAAGACTCAACTCTCCCAGCTCAGTGTGATCTGCCACCATCATCTGCACTTTCTAGATGAGGAAACCAACTTTCACCAAACCTTTACCGGGCTCGCAGAAAAACTGCCCGACTGGTCAGCCACGACTCACACGGCACCTGGGAACCAGGAAGCGAAAGAGTTAAGCGACAGCAACACGACTTTCTTCTTGGCTGTAGTGGAAGGACTGATTAGTCCATTTTAGGGGGGCTTCCTTCTCCTTGTACAACAAATGCAAACCTTTGACCCCTTCCTTCGAGAGAGGGGCCAGTTTTGCTGTTTGGGCTGGGAAACACCATTTACTGCGGGCTTCTGGAGTCCGACATTGGCTATAAGCAACCTGGCATCCAACCTGGGGGTTCTTACCTAGCGTCCATCCTAAAGGCACAGGTATAGAATTCAGGGCCGCTCTTGAACTTGGATGAGGAGAAACGACATCTTTATTTTCACACACTCCTCACTGAAATTTAACATGTGCTCCTGTTATGAATGCAGGCAACAAGCCACAGGATCATTGTGACTCTGTCCCTAACAGCAACCCCAGATGTATTGCATCACATGATGATTGTTACAGAGCTCTCCTGAGATTTTTTTAATGTCATCACTACTTTTGAATTAAGGTGGTGAATTGACCAGTTGCCATATGGGTCCTAACAAAGCCGGGCTTAAGTTGCCATATCATACCTTGGCTTAACATCTTGGTAAATGAGTTTTGCTGCAACTTCTGTTAGGTAGCTTTTTTAAAAAAAAATATTTTCACTTGTAGCAAAATGCACATAACATACAATTTACCCTCTTCACCATATTAAGTGTACACTTCGGTGGCATTAAGGACACTCACACTGCCGTGCAGCCATCTGTCTCCGGAACTCTTTCCATCTTACAAAACTGAAACTCTGTCCCATTAAACACTAACCCTCGTCTTCTGCCCCCCAGCCCCTGGCAGCCACCACTGTCCTTTCTGTCACCATGGATCTGAATACTGTAGGCGCCTCATTCATATCAGCGGGATCCCAAGGGGACAGTACTTGTCCTCTCGTGACTGGCTCATTTCACGCAGTGTAATGTCCTCAAGGTTCATCCATGTTGTAGCAGGTGTCACTATTTCCTCCTTTTTGGGGGCTGAATAATATTTCATGACATGCATGTGCTGCCTTTTTAGTCATTCGTCAGTGGACACTTCGGACAGTTGGTATAATTAGGTGTTTTTTTGTAATCCCACGTATTGTGTCATATACATTTTAAAATGCCACGTTGAAAAGAGGTCCCCAGGAGTCACCAGCCGCCAGAGGGACCCGTGTGTAACACACAGAAGTGATGAAGCCCTGAGAGACAGATGCTCGGAAACAGGTTCAAGAAGAGACCCTTAGGTTACCAAGCTCAGTCAGACTCCAGCACCGTATGACTCCCACTCACTGTGAAAGGCTCCCACTCCAGTTTCAGTGGCCAGCTGGGGGCCCTGTGAAGGGGATAAAGAGATCTCATGTCCCAGCAACCGAAGCCTGGGCTTTGTGGGAGGAAGGTCCAGCCCCTCCAACGCTCCCGGTTGTCAGGTTTACCCCTTGTGTTTGGTATTCACCTTGCCTCTGTCAGACTCCTCCTGAGGGCCCCAGGACAACTGTGAGACCCACAGGGACCCCTGGGCCCCTTCTCCTGTGTCTGAATGCCCCGACCTGGGACCATGAGGAGAGTGTGCACCTCACTAGAAACCCTCATTGCCACCTGCCAGGTGGGGGAGACCAGTGGTGCCCGAGCCCTGTATGAACTCACGTTGACAGTCACACGCTTTACTTCTGCTGTAAACTTTTGGGTCCTGTGGTCGTGCTAGTCTAGCAGAATTCCCCTCAGAATAAGCTAAGAACTAAAATTATGCACGCTGGTCGGGTGGGACACCCTCCGGAAAATGCTCCATTCTCTGCCATGGCTGCATCATGATTCCTTTTCCCTTTCTCCTGAGCACTGGCAGGGTTAATAATAACAGCTACTGTGCGGTGGTGCCTTCTGTGTGCCAAACGCTTTACTTCTCCAGCAAGCCTACGCAGCAGGCCCTGGTGCTGCCCCATTTCACAGAGGAGGAAATCGAGGCCCAGAATGGTTAGAAATTTGCAAGAGTTCACGTGGCTGGCTGGTGGGTGGCTTGAACTTTGACTCCAGGTGGTCGGCAGGAAGCACATTCCACCGGGATCTGTGTGTCCCTTGCTAGAACACAAGCCCCAAGTAGCAACGTGAGGGGAAGGCATGTATGTGTCTGCCAATTCCTTTCTTAAAACTTTTCCCCACCTGTTTAGATCTAGTTTGATTTCAAGAGGCAAATTAAGAGTGAAGAGCCCAGATTCCTAAAATATTCTAATTCACTATATATCAGAGAAACGCAAATTAAAACACCATCTTAGAGAGCACTTTATACTCATTAGAAAAGCAAAAGAATTAGGAAGGTGGAAATAAGGGAGGTGGAGTGTTGGCAAAACGGCAGAGAGGCAGGAGAGCCGGGCGCTCGGAGCCTGGTGCCGCCACGGGTCCTGCCTGCAGCTCACGCCTGCTCCGGCATTTCTGAGCTGGTTCCCTTATCTGAAAAATCGAGATGATCTTATCTACGCCATAGAATTGTGCGGATGCCAACGGCTGCTGACACCAAGCACTGGGAAGGGTGTGTGTGCTCAGGAAGGGCTCCAGGAGACAGCTTGGCCGTCTTCCCAGCGGGAGAGGGCAGGTAAGCTCCCAGAGGACTGGGACTTCGCTCCTTTGCTGCACCCCCAATGCCCAGAATAGTGGAGCACTTACTAAGTGAAGATAATACTTGTTGAATAAATCAATGCATTTACATCCCTGGCTGGTGTGGCTCAGTGGATTGACCACTGGCCTGCGAACCAAAGGGTCGATGCCCCGAGAAAGCAAATGACTGGGTTGTGGGCGGGGTCCCCAGTAGGGGGCACACAAGAGGCAACCACACATCAATGTTTCTCTCCCTCTTTTTCTCCCTCCCTTCCCCCCTCACTAAAAATAAATAAATAAAATCTTTTAAAAAAATCATAAGCATGTAATTCTGTAACATAACTATCATACTCAAGCACACCCTATGACATTTTAGGTGAAATGGTCAAATTAAAATGGTAAATTACTGAACCCATATTATTACCCCACCAACCACACTCAAGCAGGCGTTACTTGTGCCGGACCCTGTATTTCTGGGTCTCTGTTGTAGCCTTAGATGACATGCAAATGAAGGGGCGTGGCTTTCCCAACAAGACAGTATGGACCCTGAAATTTAAATGTCATACAATTTTAATGTATCACAAAACATTATTCTTTTGATGTTTTCCAACGAATTAAACATGTAAAAACAATCTCTATCTCGTGGGCTGTACAAAATCTGGCAATGGGGTGGACTTGGCGGGGGGCTTGTCCATCACGGGTCTGGAAGAACACCCGGCACCGTGGGGCCCACTGCACAAAGGCCTGGTCTTGCTGAGGACGGGGACACACACTGACTGAAGGGCAGAGAAACGCCGGAGTGAGGGTCTAGGAGGGGGATGGGAGGGCACGGGGACTGGGAAACAGTGGGGACAACCCTGAAATAAGGAGAGACTTTGCCCAGACCGAGGAGGGTGACAAACCATAAAACCGAGGAGGGTAATAAACCCAACCCCATTCCCGAGGCCCCAAAAGAAAAAGTTTGGTTTTTTTAATAATAAAAGTCAGGGCTCTGGCGCCGGAGAGCCCAGATTTGAGATCCCAAAGCTGCTCTCGCTATCCGGGCAGGTTTAACCTCCCAAAGGCTCTTTGTCAGATGCAAATACATCCCCAAGAAATAACTGAAGGAACAGTTACTTCTCAAAGGTCTAGGGAAGGGTTGGGGACGGCAGGAATCGCACATTTTTTGTTTGTTTGTTTGTTTGTTTGTTTGTTGGTGTCTTTGCACTAACTGGCTTTTCACAAAAATAATTTTAAAAAATCTAAGACCTAGGACACATAGGGAAGGCATAGCTTACTTTTGGCAGCTTCCGAGACATTTAAATTAAGAGGAAAGTAAATGATGATGAGATTGATATAGCTTGCCTTGGTATTATACTATTTTACCTTTCAAAAATGCTCGTGACAACCAGCGTAGCCATGAGCGTGCCTAATGCCCAGATTCCAGTTTCTAAGTGCCTTTGCTGACCAAAAGGAACCAGAGCTCTTTATTTTATTATTTTTAATATTTTATTTACTTGTTTTTAGAGAGGGGGGAAGGGAAGGAGAAAGAGTGGGAGAGAAACATCAATGTGTGGTTGCCTCTCATGTGTCCCCTACTGGGGACCTGGCCTGCAACCCAGGCATGTGCCCTGACTGGGAATCGAACCAGTGACCCTTTGCTTCACAGGCCTGTGCTCAATCCACTGAGCTACACCAGCCAGGGCACCAGAGTTCTTCAGAGAAATGCCTGATTCCAGGGCTGATTCCAGGTGGGCCCGGGACAGATTGTGCCAGGAAGCAAGAACGTGCTCCGGGACTAACGGGGACACAGCGAGAGGACTCAAAGCCAGTTTAAAGGGTTTCCCCAGGCCATAATTAGGACAACTTGATCATTAAAATACGAATGCCTGTAACCTATTGCAAAACATTCAATAAATAAAATCCAAGAGTTCATAGTGATAATCGGAAAAAAAAAGAAAATTAATATGTTACCATTGGAGGCGACTATGATGCCAAATTATCCTGAAAATTGATACAAAGTCAGGCACTTGGGGGAACCGAAGCTTGCTAACCAGCTAATAAGGAAAGTTCTCCTTTACAAAAGAATGTAGAAGGTATGACAGGATTTAAACATTGGCCATTTCGCCCCCCCCCCCCAGTGATTCAGGCAGGAGTCACTGGTGGATGCTGAAGCCCTTCCGTAAAGGGCCACAGGGAGGCGGATGTGTGCTCTGGGCCAAAGCACCTCCCTGAGATTACTTTCCAACTGCAAAGAAGAAAAACACACCTTTTCTATAGAGGGATCTGGCGGACACAATCCTAAGCAAGAGATCAAATTTGGCATCATTGAAAGGGACAGGGCGCAGGCACACGTGTTCCTGATGGGGTGCAATGGGACACAGGTGGCTTTACCCACAGAGTGTTCTGGCCATCGGGTCTAACCTGCATGCGATCGTGTCTTTGGACCTAACTCCCAGTTGCAGGAAAAATGGGAAGGAGAGGAATAAACAAAGCGATGCCACAGGCAGCCAATCGGATCATCCAGAACGTATAACATTCTACAGACCATCTGGCCCAGTCTTTCTGAAAAGCTCATATCTCGACCCTAACCGATGTGGCTCAGTTGGTTGGGCGTCATTCCACCAAGCAAAAGGTGGCTGGTTCGATTCAGGGTCAGGGCACATGCTTGCGTTTGTGGGCTGGTCTCAGGTCAGGGCTCAAAAGAAAGACAGTGGATCAATGTTTCTCTCTCATATTGATTTTTTTCTCCTCTTCTTTCTCCCTCCCTTCCCCTCTCTCTAAAAATAAAGAATTAAATAAAAAAAGTTCACATCTCAGATGGGGAGATTACTCTAGATTTTGAAAGACTAAAAAACATGATAACCAAATGCAACATGTGAAACTTAATTGAGGCTGGTTGAAGAAAACAGTTATAAAAGACATATTGGGGAATGACTGTAGACATTTGAATATGGACTAGATATTAAATGATATTAGGAAATAATCATTCATTTTCTTGGGTGTGCTAATAGGACTGTGGTTACAGGAGAATGTCCTTGTTCTCAGTAGATGCAGGTTGAAGTATTTGGAGGTGAAATGTCCCAACAACTGCACTCACTCTGAAATGGTCCAGCAAGAAATAGAGGGTTGGCCAGATGGTCAGATAAAACAAATGTGGCAAAACAGTAAGAACTGTTGCATCGAGGTAGTGGCCATGCTGATGTTCATTGCACTGTTGCTCAATGTTATCACAGTTGGAGATTTTTTCACAGTGAGACATTTACACATTAATTGTTGCAGAGAACCAGAAAAATCACCATTTTGCAACCATTCTAGGAATAACTAATTTGGCAAGAGCCATTGGTCGATTCTAAAACCATGTGAAAATGCAAAGACAAGCAGGGCATCTGGGATCGTCTCAGCATAGGTGCCCCCAGATTATTTAGTTACAAAAGGGGAAAACGGCAATTTTACAGTGGAGAATAGCACAGACGCTGCTTAACCAGCAGATGAAGGGGGACGGCATCCGTCATGGGGCCGACAGATGCCCTGTGCCACCTGACCTGGGACACAAGGAGGGCACACCATGGCTTCCATGGTATTCCTGCCAAACATTTAGAACCTGTGTCACATTGCTGTGGAAGTTCCTGAACTCCACAAAGGTAGGGGACTATGATATAATATATATGTTATTATTATTTCATGTGTCTACAGAGAGAGGAAGCAATAAAGCACATGTGACAGAGTGAATCTGGACACATAGGAGTCCTCCCTACTTCCGTGCAATTATAAATTATTCAGAGTGAAAAAATGTAATAACATCTAAATTAGACCGAGACCGGTTGGAGAGGCAGCTCCTAATTTTGATGGGACATAAAAACATAGAAATTAAGAGAAAATGAATTCTTGATAAAGTGACTTTCATTTCAATGCCCTTATTGCCTTGGTATTTCCTTCAGTTCTCAGGAATGCTCATTCACTTTACGGAGCTGGCCGAGCTGGGAGGTGAGGGGACACACCCAAGTTACCTGCTGCAAAATGGGGCCCATTCCCAATGCTCTGGTTCTGTACCCAGTGCCTTTTCTTTCCCGTTGAGAATCCTTATCTGTATGCTGGAAGCCAAAACGCCCCCACTGCCAAAGACAGCAGCTGGGGAACCCCTCAGTCCCTCAGCATCTGCCCCACACTGGCACCCACGTGATTTATGCCTCCTGGAACTGTTTTCTGATTGTTCTCTGTGCCCACTTCCTTCTGGGCAAGCACTGCTCCATTCAAGCCCTGGCTGGCTTTTGTTTCATGTGTCTTCACATTGTAATTTTAGCACAGCCTTGGATGAGGTGTAAGAGCTCAGCAAATCCTTTCTGATCCATTACCTTCAGAAAGCATTTAATAGCTACTCAGAAGAGAGGAGATGGATGAGCACAGATACCTTTGGGCCCTCTAATAACCTTCAGGCTTAATGTATAAGGGGTATGAACCAAGGAGCAGACAAACCAAGAGAACTTACAAAACTCAGGTCTAACAAGGCGAATTTTCGACCACCAGCACCGTAAGGCTGAAACCCAGAGACGCACTCAGCTGGGACTGGAGGACTATGTTGTCCAGCCTCCCTCTGGCCTTACCAATTCCTTTCCTGGAGCATTTCTCTACCATCTTCAAGACTGTGTTTGCTGGTCTCTCCACCTCCCCTGAAAACTTCTGGCAGAAGGGACAGCCTTTGTGTGTTCTCCCTGCCTGACCTTTCTCCAGTATCTGCATACCCAGCTCCGCCCATTTGCCTCAGGCATCTAAGGCCTCACACAGCTGCCTACACTAAATGCCTTAGTCTCAGTCTGGTCACAGAGAAGGACCCGGGCAGGGGGATGGAGCAGAGAGCTTCAGGGTCTGACAAACTTGGGATAGCAATTTATAGGCTGGGTGACATTTTTGGACAAACGTGTAACTTCAGGCAAGTCCCATGGCTTCCAGACGTCAGTTTCTTCTTTCGCAAAAAGGGGATAATAAAACTAACCCGCCTTACCACCTCCACCCCCCCCCCCGTCAAATAACTGGGTGGATTGAGATGATGCAGACCTCCCTGCTTTGTCTAGTGTTTTGAAACACGAAGGACCATCAGCGGCCACCTGCTCAGCCATGCCCCCTTTATGCAAGCCTACCCCTGGGTGAGGGGGCAGGTAAAGGTCATTCATTCCATCTGCCTCCATTCCCTCCTCCCTATATCTCCAATTGGTTCAGGCATAATCTGGTTAACATGAACAGCAGGCATCAGAGATGGACTTGAAGGACTCAATATTGATTCCCTAGGAGGCTGTAAGAAGCAGGGGGCACCCACTACAGAGCCAGACCACCTGGTTCAAATCCCAGCTCCACCAGTTACTAGTCCTATGAGCTTGGGGCAGGGTTACTTAACCCCTGCACCTCAATTTCTTCACCTATAAACCAGGAATGCTAACAAGACAACTACCTCACAGGCTGTTCTGAGCATTAAATTAGTTAATGCGTAACAACAGAGCACTTTGGTATCACTGCATTTCACTGAAGCTGATGCATCTATACCCAACAAAATTAAAATTGTTGCCAGTTAAACTAGGGCACGCCATCAGTGGAACTGGAACTGAAAGCACACATTCAGAAATGTGAACAAAAGGCATGTTTTAACACAGGTGAAGCACACTATTGCTATTAGAGGCCTGAAGCTAAAAATATGTGAATATTAGGGTTAGGGTTCAAATCCCAGGTCCTCTACCTGGACGGCCTTATGCAAGATACTTAACCTCTCTGTGTCTCTGTTTTCTCATCATCTGTGCATGCGGATCATGTCAGTAGTACCTACCACACAAGACTGTAGGGTGAATTAAATGTGTGAGCAGAGTACTTAGAAGGCACCTGGTACACAGTAGGCCCGATCATTGCTATCATCTAACACAAAGTTATTCTTTCCAGGTGTGGGGGACGGCTAGGGGAGGAAAAGAGGACATACCCTGAGGGTTTCTCAGACAGAGAGTCCTGGTCTCTCTTGCGCTCTCAAGCTGCAGCAAGGTGAGGAGGTACCCAGACCCCCGCCTCATCCCCCGCAGGGTCCCGCCCCATCCCTCCAGGCCCCGCCCAACTCCGCCGGGCTCCAACCCTCCCTTCACTAGCTCCTGCCTCTGCGCTAGTCTCGCGCACTTTGAAAGTGCGCGAGCGCCGCTGGAGAGTCCGGGCCTGTCGTTGGTAGGGAAAAACCATCTGCCACGGTACGTGGGGGGAGGTAAAGCCAACGTATCCATGTCTTTCCAATGTTTAGCTTTTCAGCCCCGAGTGCTGGTCTTATTTTACCTGTCATATCTGCTCCGTATGCTCAGGCTCCAAGGAGGGGAACGCTAACTTGCTGGGGAAAGGGCTGCGGCTTCTCCGTGCGGCGTTCTCCCCCTCTGGACGGGGAACCGGTGGGAGAGGACGACGGCCGTCGGGGGGAGGAGGCGGCCCTAGCGCCATTTTGTGGGAGCGAAGCGGTAACTGGGTGGCTGCTACAGGATCCCTAGCTGCTTGAGTTTCCCTGTCGGGCCTCCTGTCAGCGGCGTAGCGGGTGAGTCGCGGACGCTGCTCACCGAGAATACCCTGTGTGCTTCGCTCCCACACGGCTGCTCCGAGGAGGACGCGGCGGCCTGGACCCCGCCCCGGGCCTGCCCGGTCCTGCTCCAGCGGGCTCGCGCGGGAGTGTCGTTGGGATCTGGCGCGGGGTGTCAGTGGGCGCCGGGGCAGGGACGCGGGGCTGGCGGGGCCGCGCAGCCTCAGGCAAAGGTTTGGCCCGGCTTCGGCCCCCGAGCAGGGCTTGGTGCCTTCGGCTCTTCACGGTCCAGGGCACGCTGTCAGTTTAGGCCGCGGGCCCCTGCGGCCCCGCCCAGGCCGCGCTTAACAACTCCCACTTCGGCTGTCACTTACTGGTTTCTGGGAGGTGGCGGCCTGCGTCGCGCAGGACCTGTCGCCGCTGTCCTTGACGCTGAAGTTTGGAGGGCCCCCGGAAGTCCCAAAATGAGGATCAGGAAGGAACTTTTACCCTGTTCTCTTGCCCTGGCTCGCTGCTCCCATTCAGTCCCAGGGCTCAGCTTCTGTATCGCTTTCTTAGGGACCCCTACCCCTACCCCTACCCCTCCACACACACACACACACACACACACACACTCCCTCCCTCTCTCTCTCTCTCTCTCTCTCTCTCTCTCTCCCTCCCTCCCCCCCTCCCCCCAACCAGCTTAGGTGGTTCTCCTCAGCCCCCAAGATCATATACTACTTTCCAGTACACATATCTCGATCATAATAAGATAATTATTTGCCTGCTGTCATCCCCTGCCTTGTAACCAGCATGCCACCCGAGCCCTTTGGCTTCACAGTTGTCATTGTAGTACCAGATGCATAGCAGGCCCTCAGCAAATGTTTGTTGAATGAATGAACCAACAGGGCATCACAGTTTTACAGGGATTACTGTCTTTGTCTCTTAACGTCTCAGGGATAGCCAGCGTGTGTGAGAATCCAAACAGCAAAAAAATTTCTACAAGTCCGAGAACAATGGTATGGTAGTGGTACTGATCAGCTGATTATAAGGAAACTTCTTTGGACACAAGTGTTGGTCATTTGTCTCTCTTTTCCATTTAAGGGAAAGTAGAAGATGTCTGAATATATTCGGGTAACAGAAGATGAAAATGACGAGCCCATTGAAATACCTTCAGAAGACGATGGGACTGTGCTGCTGTCCACTGTTACAGCCCAGTTTCCGGGCGCGTGTGGGCTGCGCTATCGGAATCCGGTGTCTCAGTGCATGCGAGGCGTGCGACTGGTGGAGGGGATCCTGCACGCCCCGGACAACGGCTGGGGGAATCTGGTGTACGTTGTCAACTATCCCAAAGGTCTGTTGCCATAAGCCAAGGTGTGGTTGGGTTCGTGTGTCTTCATAAGTCATAGATCACGACCTCTCTTCCCGGTGCAGCGTCTCCTGCAGCCCAAGCCTTTCTTTAAAGGTTACTGTTAGACTAGTGTGTAAGGCCACTAGTTTAAGTGATTTTAAAGTGAGAACTGTGTATTTAAATAACTCTCAGGCAAATAGTGCCACATTATTTATAGTGCTGTGTCGGTGCAGGGTCATCGTTTGTAACAGATGTGTCAAGGCGTATGGGAGATCTCTGCCTTCCTCTCAGTTGTGCTGAGAACCTAAAGCTGTTCAAAAAAGTCTATTTTCTAAAATGTCATTTAGTTCCTCTCCTCTCCTTTTAAATTTTAGTTTTTAAAAATAACCTACGGTTTTTCCTTTATATTACAGAAGTAATGTGAGTTTATTGTTGAAAGTTTAGGGGGGAAAAAAAAGAAAATTGATATCACCCTTAAATCCAGAGCTAGAGATAAAAGTTGCAGATTTTATTATTATTATTATTATTTGGCATATAGCCTTCTAAGTTGTAGGCATTAAAATAATTAAGCAAACACATTTATTAGGCAAAAAGGTAGTAATTATACTTTCTTAACCTGTTTTTTTCCCCTTAATGTATTTTAAAGTCAGGGTGGAATAGAATGATTTTGGTTTTGATACACCATTTGAGAGGGAAGAATGTATGTTTGTAATCTGTGGTACTACAAAACCAGAGGCATGAGTCCCTGGATTTGCACCAAAAGAGCACCTCAGCTGCTTGATTCATTCCCACACTGTCCTTGAGAGCTAACATCACCCTTTGCAGAAAGTTGAAACATCTTTATGTTCTTCGAATCTTTCTGCTTCTCACTTCTAATATAGGAGGCAGTGTGTCTTAAGACATGTTAAATGGAGAGCTCTAAAAGGGTTCTGCTTGTTTTGTTTAGATAACAAGAGGAAAATGGATGAGACGGATGCCTCATCAGCGGTGAAAGTGAAGAGAGCAGTCCAGAAAACATCCGACCTAATAGTGCTGGGTCTCCCGTGGAAAACGACTGAGCAGGACCTGAAAGAGTATTTCAGTACCTTTGGGGAGGTCCTCATGGTCCAGGTGAACTTCGATTTCATTGAGCAGGTTTTCTTTTTCAGAGAAAGAACACCTGGAATTCCTGTTTCAGTGACACTGCCCTTTGTGTCCAGTGGACAATATTTTTAAGATTTGTAAACATTAGATCTAGTTTATCTTTGCATTCTAAAACATTTTGTCGAATTCTGCAACGTAAAGGAGTTTTACTCTGTTGTGAACAGGATCTGTTTCAGCTCTGACCCTCCTGTTGCTCTTACCTCAAGAATAACTTGGTTTCAGTTTTAATTAAGCCGCTGCCTGCGTCCAGTTGGAGTTGTTCGCACTGTCAGGGAATTCTCATTGGGGTGTGTGTGTGTGTGTTGTTTCAGTAAATTTAAATGATTTTTTTCTAGGTCAAGAAAGATATTAAAACCGGTCATTCAAAAGGGTTTGGCTTTGTTCGATTTACGGAATACGAAACCCAGGTGAAGGTCATGTCACAGCGACACATGATAGACGGACGGTGGTGTGACTGTAAACTCCCTAATTCCAAGGTACTTGGCTTCTCTCTTCTCCTCCCACTTGGGCAGCTTTTGCTGACAGACTTCCTTAAAAGACACTACAAAATAAATGTTAAATATGCTTAGAAAAAAGGGCTAGGATGTGTTCTTGAAATCTCTTGCCTGGTGAAAGCCTTGGGACCTTAATGCGTGCTGAATATTTTATGATTGTTTGAAATATTTAGTTCATTATCCCTCTGAACTAAACTGTGTTCATTTTATTCTTTTCTTGTTATTTCTAGAGAGTTAACCATTTTTTACATAGTTAAATGTTAAAACACAAGATAATCAGAATATGGTAATCTTGTTTCAAAGGCCTAACCTATTCCAAGCAAGCAAGACTTGCTTATTTGGAACATTATTATTTTTTGCCAGAATGTGAAGTCATTGACTTTCCTGGATCTGATTACACTTTCATGAACTTTAAACTTTAAAACTGTATTCGTCATCGAAGTCTTACAAGAAAGAGGAGTGCTAATGGAAAAAATAAGAAAGTACCTACTTTTTAATGACTCACCTAACATAAGAGGCAGATAGATTTTGTTACATCTTCCATCATAACGCCCTTTTCATTGCTCATAAAATATTTCCGATGTCTTTCCTACCTTTGAATTTGATCAGCAAAGCCCAGATGAGCCTCTGAGAAGCAGAAAGGTGTTTGTCGGGCGTTGTACAGAGGACATGACCGCCGATGAGTTGCGGCAGTTCTTTTGCCAGTACGGAGAAGTGGTAGATGTCTTCATTCCCAAGCCGTTCAGGGCTTTTGCCTTTGTTACATTTGCAGATGATCAGGTATTTTTCTCTTTAATAATTTTATCCCAGCTGATCAGATAATTTTTCTTGAACTTTTCCCATCCAGCTAATTGCCATCTTTACTTAGCTAAGCTTTCTGACCTTGTAAGCTGTGGAGTATATGGACCTAGGTATTTGTGATAAACACTACTATTTTTCAGGATGTGGTATTTAACTGGAAGGGTTATATACCTTTACAAAGTAAACTGAAAATCTTTTGCTGCCATTATTAAAGCTAAAGGCTATTTTAAGTTTAAATGAAATGAGCGTTCGTTGTTTATTTTTCCTCTAGTGAACATGATGGCTTGAAATCTTAGGTTTTACTGCTACTTTGATGTACAAGTCAGTGGTTTAATTGCCTTTATTTACATCCCTTATTTTCTTATAGGTTGCCCAGTCTCTTTGTGGAGAGGACTTGATCATTAAAGGAATCAGCGTACACATATCCAATGCTGAACCTAAGCACAATAGCAATAGACAGTTAGAAAGAAGTGGAAGATTCGGTGGTAATCCGGGTGGCTTTGGGAATCAGGGTGGATTTGGTAACAGTAGAGGGGGGGGAGCTGGCTTGGGAAACAATCAAGGCAGTAACATGGGTGGGGGGATGAACTTCGGAGCATTTAGCATTAACCCAGCAATGATGGCTGCAGCCCAGGCAGCCCTGCAGAGCAGCTGGGGCATGATGGGCATGTTAGCCAGTCAGCAGAACCAGTCAGGCCCATCAGGTAACAATCAGAGCCAAGGCAACATGCAGAGGGAGCCGAATCAGGCCTTTGGTTCTGGAAATAACTCTTATAGTGGTTCTAATTCAGGTGCAGCAATTGGTTGGGGATCAGCTTCAAATGCAGGGTCAGGCAGTGGTTTTAATGGAGGCTTCGGCTCAAGCATGGATTCTAAACCTTCTAGCTGGGGAATGTAGACAGTGGGTGACGGTTGTATAGACTGGTGGGAATTCAAATTTTTCTAAACTCATGGTAAGTATATTGTAAAATACATATGTACTGAGAATTTTCAAAATTTGGTTGTTCAGTGTGGAGTATATTCAGCAGTATTTTTGACATTTTTCTTTAGAAAAAGAGGAAGAGCTAAAGGAATTTTATAAGTTTTGTTACATAAAGGGTTGCAATATTGAGTGTTTGAAAGTGAACTGCTGTTTGCCTGATGGGTAAACCGACACACTACAATTGATATCAAAGGTTTCTCCTGTAATATTTTATCCCTGGACTCGTCAAGTGAATTCTTTGCATGTTCAAAATGGAAACCATTAATTAGAACTACATTCTTTTCTGCTTGTTTTAATTTGAACCCCACCATATGGATTTCTTCCTTAGGAATATCTCCTTTTTGGAGATCACGGTGTCACAGTGTTTGGTTCTTTTGTTTTTGTTTTTTTAACACTTGTCTCCCTTCATATGCAAAAGTACAATATGAAGCCTTCATTTAATCTCTGCAGTTCATCTCATTTCAAATGTTTATGGAAGAAGCACTTCATTGAAAGTAGTGCTGTAAATACTCTGCCATAGGAATACTTCTGTCCACATGCTTTCTCATTCAAGATTTGGTCATCACACTGCACGGGCCGCGTCTCTGACGGTGGGTGTCCCATTTTTATCCGCTACTCTTTATTTCATGGAGTCGTATCGACGCTGTGAACGCAAGGCTGTGATATGGATCCAGAAGGCTGTTTGAACTTTTGAAACCTTGTGTGGGATTGATGGTGGTGCCGAGGCATGAAAGGCTAGTATGAGCGAGAAAAGGAGAGAGCGCGTGCGCAGACAGTGGTGCAAAATGGATATTTTTTAACTTGGCGAGATGTGTCTCTCCATCCTGTGGCTTTGGTGAGAGAGTGTGCAGAGAGCAATGATAGCAAATAATGTACGAATGTTTCTTGCATTCAAAGGACATCCACATCTGTTGGAAGACTTTAAGTGAGTTTTGTTCTTAGATAACCCACGTTAGTTGAATGTGTTAAGTGAAACGATACTTGTACTCCCCTACCCTTTGTCAACTGCTGTGAATGCTGTATGGTGTGTGTTCTCTTCTGTTACTGATTTGTAAGTGTGGTAATGTGGACTGAAGCTGATGGGTTGAGAACATGGACTGAGCTTGTGGTGTGCTTTGCAGGAGTACTTGGAAGCAGAGTTCACCAGGGAGCTGGGGGTGTCTCAAAGAAGGGTGGAGGTTCCAATGTCTGTTAGCTCCCCACGAGAATGCTGTTTGATGCAGTTCTGTGTCCTGTGCTTGGATGCTTTTATAAGAGTTGTCAATACTGGAAATTCTTAAATAAAACTGATTTAAATAATATGTGTCTTTGTTTTGCAGCCCTGAATGCAAAGAATTCATAGCAGTTAATTCCCCTTTTTTGACCCTTTTGAGATGGAACTTTCATAAAGTTTCTTGGCAATAGTTTATTTTGCTTCAAATAAACTTATTTCAAAAGTTGTCTCAAGTCAAATGGATTCATCACCTGTCATGCATTGACACCTGATACCCAGACTTAATTGCTATTTGTTCTTGCATTGTCTAAAGTGAAAAATTTTTTTTTCTTTTTAAATCTGGTTTTTAATAAGTCTGGGTGACCACACCTAAAATGGTAAGCAGTACCCTCCAGTTTTTTTCTCAGTGCCTCTGTGCATTTGGGTGATGTTCTATTTACATGGCCTGGGTAAACTTCCATCAGGAAAGCCACCATGCCTTCTAAAAGTCTTATTTGGGGGAGTGGGCAAAACAGTGTTAATGATTCTTAAATGCTTTGTAGCAAAGCACATCAATTGAAAAGAAAGGAATATCAGCGCCTTTTTAGTTTGGGATTTGAAAAGTGGAATTAATTGCAATAGGGATAAAGTAGAAGAAACCACAAATTACCTTGTGCCTGAAATCCATTAAGAAGCTTGATAGCTTTAAGAACTAGCAGGGTGGTGGGCTGTCTGTGGACATGTTAAATGAAATGGGCTTCGTCCTCCAAAGGCAGGGGAAGTGTTGAATAAAACTGTTCACAACACTGAGATTAGATTCTCACGATGCATTGTTAAGTATGTAAAAGCAATAATATATTGATTCTCTATTGTACTTTTTATGTAACTACTACGATGAGAGTTGAGCTTGTTTTCTAATGGACGAATGTAAAATTTCTGTGTTGATAATTTGCCGAATGCCCTTATCTAATTAGAGTATGATAAATAGGTTTTTTGCAAGATAGGTGTTTTAACTTTTATAAGTCATCCTTTAGACTTGTGATCGCCACATTGTTTCATTGTCCAGTTTTCTTCTGTAAAAGGATCTTGCGTTGTTTAAATTTTTTTTCTGCATCTAAGTTGCATGATTTCCAAACCCTGTACCATCTGAATTTTGCATTTTAGCACTTGCGCTATTACTCAGCAGCAGTAACATGGTAACACTTAAAATGCTATCGGGGACCTCCAAAGACTAAACTGGCGAGCCTTCAAGGAGCCCGGGGTAAGTTCACTCGTCGATGGCATGGTTTTCGTCCCTGTTTACACGTGTGTAACTCTAGTTACTGGTCTCAGAAGGCCTTTGGTGTCTGGCAGCCTTCTGCTAACATGTCTGTGGTAAATACCTTACTTAGCTATGGGGATTTAATTCTGCCCTAAGTTTTTTTTTTTTTTTTTGGTTTTCTTTTTTGAAGTTCAGAAGTAAACTATTTGGCAAAGATTTGTTTTTAAAGTCTATTTGATCACCTAAATGCATTCATTCTAAGAACTTTTTGAACCAGTTGAATAAAAATTTTTGTTGCCACCACAGTTTAGTGTCTGGAGTCTTACTGGGAAAAGCAGTTTGCTTTTTATGTGACAAAGACGCTGTCAAGTTACCTTTAAAAGTGAGTCTCTAGAAGTCGCACTTTATATGCACAAGGGAAACGAGGACAAAACTCGGTGAATTTTTAAATGTGGTGACTCTTGGCTGGAATGAAAAACTCTGTTAGATGTTAGTTGGCTATTACAAGTTTCTAGGAAGGACTAGCCAGCTAAAGTGAAGTGGGATGTTTAAGGTTATGCCAGAGCTTAGATTTTGTCCTTAGGAAAAAGAGGTTAACTCCTTAATCCAGAAGATGTTAAAACGTAATGATTAAAATGCCTTTGCCGTTGAGGACTCAGATGTGCTCAAGTGCACTCTGTGCTCAGCTGCTGTGATCCAGCATCGGCTGTGTGCATCCCTATGACATGTTCGTGGTGAGAAGGAAAACTACAGACTGGTCTGTAATACCACCACTTGTTTCTGATGTTGTATTTCATCTTACGGAAATGCCACATTTAATTTGATCATCTTCTGAATTTGGATATTAATTTAGGTTATTTCTAAGTACTAGGGTCATCCTTATGCCTAATTAAATTCTTAGCATTGGAATTACTAGGTAAAAGACTATGCATGTTTTTAAGGCTTTTGAAATGTATTGCAAAATTGTCCTTGAGAAAATTGTTGTCTTTGACAATGAATAGTGCTCTTCCATGTTCTTTTTGTCTGCAGATTTAATAACTGAAAAGTTCTATTTCACTGTATTGTGGTATTGGTCTTTAACTTGGAAGTTAGTGCCTAGGCTAAAGTATTGGTGTTTTTGTAGACGTTCATCTACCCCAAAAAATCCAGGATTGAAGGTTGTTCCTGAACCAATACTGCTGTAATATATAAAGCTCTCAAAGATCAAAACAAGTCCAAAAATACTAGAAAACAGCTCAAAGAACAGATAAAGGCACTATCCAGGCATGCAAACAAAAGGCCAGTACAAAGATACTGACTCTGTATGTAACCGGTGCACATGGAACCAGTGAGTTCCTACTGCACTGAGGGAGATGAATGAATGCGTATTGCTGGGATGGGTTATGCCCCCTAAATCAAAGCGGGAAGGGTGGAGAGCCGGGGGCCTGGCACTGGTAGTCTGGTTTTGGTTTTTGTGTGTGGTGACGATGACTGTAGTAATGTTTCTCGGGTCACATTGCTACCGAGACCTTTTATACATGTTTGTTTTTAATTATTAACTGAAGACACACAAATTAAAAGTTACTAATTATTTTCTTGATCCAGGGAATATAGTTAATGACTTTTGTGTAGACACCAAATGATTGTGCTTCCCCACAATTAGTAGAACCCCAGGACACTATTCCTCCCACAAACCACCTGTGTGTGTTGTTATTTAGAAACACAAAGGCCCCTCCGCTGTCACCTCTGCAGCTGTCTTTGCCCCCACTCTCTAAGCCGGCGCAGAGCATGTTATCAGTTACCTGCGCCCCTGGGTGGGGCTTTTTTTCATAGGCGGCAGCGCATTTTTGATTTTCAACAACTGGTATGTCAACATACATTAAACTTCTGGCAGGGAGACCCCTCTGCGTCAGTCCCCATCCAGATGCGGTTCCAATGTCATTTGTCCTCATGAAGGATTCAGCTGCTTTTGTTGGCAAGCAAATAGGCATGATGTTACTATTGATTACAACTTTGTTCTTCAGTTTAATCAGTGCTATGTCGTTATCGAAGCTGACATCGTGGGTGTAGCCTTCATGTATAAACACGGCCTCTGCCCAGGCTTGTGTGTAGTGAGGGGACAGTCTCTTCAGCATGCCCATGCGGATGTGTAGGGAGGAGGCATCTTCTTTCTGTGCATACACTGCGTGGGCAGCCGTCAGGACCCAGTTGTCATACAGAAGTGCACCTGCTGCTGCTGTGTCACCTAGGAGCAGGACTTGCCAAGGGAAGTCACCCAGCTTTGCATTTTGCCCTCCGTATATACGAGCCCCTCCTGCACGGGCAGACATTCCGCAGACTGGGGAAGGAAGCAGATACACAGGGCCTGTGTAGAAACCTAGTGGTGCATTGCTGCAGTCTCCTCTTGGGGCCGTGATGTGACCCAGAACTGCATCAGGTGTGTGGTGGGTGCCCGCCTTTAGCCAAGTTAGAGCACTTGCAAGCCACATAGGCCAAAGACCCAGCTGGCGGTTCGTAGCTCCTCAGAAAATGAGGCAAGTGGAAATGTCTTTTAGAAATGAATTTGTTTTCCAAAAAGTAGAATAGTCTACTCAATTGCAGAAATTATTTAATAGGGCAGACAGGAATTGTCTGAGCTGATGCGCTGGGTGATGCGAATGTAGGAAGTGAAAGGAAAGAACCTTTTCATTGTTCCTTTTCCTACCTCTAAACTGGGCTGTCGGCCCTGCAGTTCTGGGACAGCAGGCGCCGAGGCCCCTGGCCTAGGACTGGCAAAACGAAGAACATCGAACAAGAACATCGAACATCGCTGCAGTGTTTTAAAAGTCAGAATGTTGCATTTGTGGCCAGGAACTTTCAGGTTCAGAAGCTATTATTTGTTATCTAGATGATTCTTAAAAACACTAAGTCTGACTGTATATGACTAAGGAAATATACTCATTAATGTAGCAAACGTTTCCTGTTGTGGCAGAGTACTTGCATTGAAACTGAAAAACGTTGTGTCAAGCCCTGGCTGCTGTGGCTCAGTGGATTGAGTTCGGGCCTGTGAACCCAAGGATTGCGGTTCGATTCCCAGTCAGGGCACATGCCTGGGTTGCAGGCCAGTTCCCAGCAGGGGACGCATGAGAGGCAACCACACATTGATATTTCTCTCCCTCTTTCCTTCCCTTCCCCTCTAAAGATTAAAAAAAAAAAATTTTAATGTTGTGTCAGCCAAGATAAAAACTAATTTAAGCCAAATAACACAGGGGTAATGAATATATTATTAACTTTCTGATTTTTTTTAAAAAAATCTCTCTATTCAACTATATGTTCAAAGCCAATTCTGGTTAAAAAAAAATTTAAGTACTATTAAAAGGCAAATTGCATTAATGTTTAAAAACTAGATGTCATTAAAAACAATTGCTTAGGGAAATAATGAAGTTACTAGCTTTGGGTTTTAATAGCATTTTTAACAGAAGTAGCTGAGGAGCTCGTGTTTATAAATGTATAAATGGTTCATGGTCATTTTAAAAACCATTTAATTTTTTATTCTTGCCTGGTTGTAAGGCAAAATAATCTAATGACTGATGCAGTCAGCACCTAACCACCTCTCCACGAGCAGGGGGACGACGAGGACACACTGTTGGGAGTAACAGCTGGGGCTGAGGGCTGGGGCCCAGGTTCCCTTTCTGCCCACCACAGCTGAGGCTCTGCTTGCTGCTGCTGCCTGCCCAGTTCTACTTTCCATCAGTTACGAATCTCTTACATGAGAGTATCCATTACCAGGCTCGCAGACTGGGAGTGATTTTTCTCCTTTGGAGCTCGTCCAGAATCCATCAGCCTCACACACGTATTTACCTGCAAATCATTGGAAAAGCAAAAATGTTTAACTGCATGTATAAGGTGCTTGTCATTTGCTTGAATACCCCCTTGAAAAATGTTGATTCTTGAGCACCAGTGAGAAATAGAGGTGTCTGAATAACCATTTTACATGATTTCATAAATAAGAGGTCTCTGCATTACCATGTTTGCTTGCAAAGTGGAAACCTTTTAGATGTGTAACTTGAATATGTATCAAGATCTCAAGTGCTTAATGATAAGGTTTTGACTTGTTAAATTAAACCATTTGGAATATATTGTGTGTTTGTAGTAGTCATTTACTAGATAAGATCTGTTTTCAGATTCTTGCAAATTGACATTAAAGTCACTTCGGCTGTAATATTTCACTTAGCTGGTAGGCGAAGTGCCTTTTAATCTTTTGTCTAGCTTTAGCCAAAAATGTTGGTTAAAGTTTATTTTCAGATTGTGGAGGCCTAGGTTCCAAATGTCACCCGCCCCCAACTTGGAACAGTTTGCGTACCGTCACCTGTCCTCATTGTGTAGAAGGCCCCGGAGCAGTGGTACTGAATCTCGGCCTTGTACGTGGTCACGTCAGGGCCCGTGATGTGCTCCACCCGGCCGTGGGGCAGGTCCTCGGGAGGGCCACAGTCAACAACTGATAAGCATGGGAGAGGGGAGTCAGTGTCCGTGCTGCCCCTGCCCGGGAGCGTCATGCACTCGGTCTCTGAGTCCAGAGAGTGGCTTTAGGCCAACTGGAAGGTGTCACCCTCCTCCCTGTTCCTGACTGGCCAGGTGGAGGCGAGGTCCCTGCAGCGGTGGTGCAGGCCTTTCCTGATGGAAGGGGCTGGGAACTTGGGGACACCCCTGACACTCGCTCCCAGCCTGAAGGGTGCAGTGCCACAGAAGGGAGGAGACGGCGTGGCCTGTGCAGTCTAGGCCCACATAACGGGACTCGGGGCACAGCGATGCAAAGGGGACTGGGGGGGCGGGGTGCAGCTCATTCTTAGCACCCGCAGAAGACCTGGAAGGTCTTGAATTTGGACAAGAATTCACACTTGGGACACTGCCAATGTGAAATGACTGAGATGTGAAATGTCTCACGTTTGTGAGACAGTGTTCCCAGTCTAAAAGTTCGTTACATAGTGGATGTAAAAACTGTTGATGTATTTCTGTGGCTATTAAAAAATTACATTTAAACAATTTTCAGCAACTTAACATCTGTGTGCCTGGCTCTGTGCCAAGTGCTTTGCCCCTTTGTCTCATCGTCTGTAGCTGAGACACCCCTGACGACCCAGTAGAAAAGCAGCTGCGCCCCGTGCGTGCTGCTCTGCTGCTTTTCCCACTGAAAGAATTGGTGGGAATGTAAACTAGGAAGTGCCAATAGGGAGTTCCCCTAGGCATTCTGTAAAAACCTTGCACAGAAGGTGCAGAAACGCACGCACAGGTGGGTGTTAGCTGCAGCAGGGCACGCATCGGGAAAACCGGAAGCCACAGAAAGCAGACCGACTAAAAGCATCATTGGAGAAATACTGTGCAGCCGCCAAGGAGGAGCAGCCCTGCTAACGGCCAGACCGGGGAGGGAGACAGCCCGCCGAGAGGGAGGAGGAACACGGCTGCAGTCAGGAAGTACCCGTTTACCATTTACCGAGCCGGCTGCCACCCCTGGAGCACAGCGACCTCTGCCTGCCTCCCCGCGGAGCTCTGAGGACCCCGCCCCTGTATCCCGCCTGCTTCCTGAGCCCGTTTCTACAGCTCACTTGTAGCACCTCTGACTTTCTAAATTTTCCTAGCTGGAAAAGAAAAGGCAACGCGTGAAATACGTATCTCTAGCATAGGAGGCAACACGTGGGGTAGGCCCCGAACTTCCAGTGGTGGTTTGGGGATTTGGGCAAGAATGTTTTACAAATTTATATTCTTTCCTATTAACATGTACTTTGTCACTGAAAAGACACTAAAAATAAGATGCGTGATTCTCAATTCACAAAGTGTAATGTACACGATTGTCCCAGTTGGGGGGGTGCGTGCACATAGTCACCCTCGTCTCCACCACAGTAGCCAGTCCGTGTGCGCACATGTGAGAGGTGGGTGATTGGAGGATTGTGCGCCAGAATAGCATGTACGGTGGGGTTATGAGTATTGAAATATCATCTCCTCTCCCCTCTTCTACAAGTATTTTATACTTAGGAAAAATACTTTTAAAGATCACTGTGCAAGCAAATAATTGTCCTACTAGCTTGGTTTCATTTCAACCTCGAGTCCTCAGAGCGTGGGGGAGAGGTGGATTTGGAGTCCGAGCCCTGATAAATAGAACCCTTTTTAAACAGCCAGGAGGGGCAACGGAAGCAGCGGCAGTGGCAGGCGTGGCTGGGAGCGGCGCTCACGTGACCGTACTGCTGCATTCTGGCATCGGTTTGTCCCAAGAGCCATCCTTTTGACAGACTGCAGCAAATGATTCCAGGGGCAAATGACCCTAAAGGGGAATGCAGAAAATCCTCATTTCCTGGTTCCTCTCAGAAACCCACTCCCCGAAGCTAAGCTCCCACAGTCGTTCCTCTTCCAGGGTCTCACCAGAGGCCCCCAGGGGAGGGATGCACCCACAGGGCCCTGTGCACAGTCCAGCGCTGCCTCCGAGCAGGTGCGAACGTTGCCTGTGCTACACAGGGCACCTCTCGAGGTGTGGTGGCATTTCAGGAATCAAATGCTGACCTCTACAATGAACGGCTGGCTTTTGCCTTCCACTTGACTGTGAGAACAGGTCACTGCTTGGGCCCCTGCCATTGCCCCGCCACCTCTCTCTTCTGAGAAGTGCCGCAGGGAGGCGGTTGGAAATGCAGGGAAGGCCGACCTCACGAGCCCCTGAGCCCTGTGGCCCTTCGCTGGGGGAAAGCTACAAAAGACGCTTTTCTAAGCCTCACATGGGTGTCCTCAATCAGTTTTCATTGCTAATACAGCTTAGAAACATTCTTCACTTACTGAAATAGTATTGTTCTAAAGTCAGACTTGGTGAAAGATGTCTCCAGCAGAAGCTTTGTGCTTCAAAGGAGAGCAGTGTGATTTTTTTTTTAATGAAAAAAAATTTTTTTAAATTTTTTTAGAGAGATGGGAAGGCAGGGTGAAAGAGAGGGAGAGAAACAGCGATGTGCAAGAGATACATGGATCAGTTGCCTCTTGCACACCCCCAACTGGGGACCTGGCCCACAATCCAGGCATGTGCCCCGGCTGGGAGTCAAACCGGTGACCTTTCAATTTGCAGGCTGACTCTCAATCCACTGAGCCACACCAGCCAGGGCCAGGGTGATTAAAAAAAAAAATGAGCCTCAAGGGATAAGGGAGGGGAGGAGGTAGAAGGGGTCAAAATGGTAATGGGAAAAAAAATACAATAAAAAATAAAATGAGAAAACAAACAGGTTTGTAGCCCAAGGAGCTGTGAAAAAGAGCCCACCACAACAAAAGTTTATAGGGTGGGAAAAGTGGCCCCTGCCCCCTGTATTCTTCATGTTGCCCCTCCACAGGCCCGGACTACCGGCCTCTGCTGTCAGTTCACTGTTACTCCCGGGCAATTTTTACCACCAGGATTTGGGGACACTTTTGAAGAACAGAAAGAGAACGTGTTAATCTCCTACCTGTGCCCCTAAAGCAACTCACTAAGCAAAAAAAAAAAGAAAAATTATCCCCCCTCTCCCGCAACAGTGGCTGCTATTCATAACTTTGCGGAATATACTATTTCCCAGCACTGCTTAATTTTTTGTGGGCCTAGGAGTTATTTCACGTAAATATCATCCTAAGAACAAAAAGTTCTCCATAGGACTTCCGGCCAAGATGGAGGCGTAGGTGGAAATACTGTGCCTCCTTGCACAACCAAATTTAAGGACAACAAAGATTTAGAAACAAAAACACAACCCAAACAGACAGAAGTTGAACTGTACTGAAGTCCGACAACACCGAACCATTCATCCAGACCAGTAAGAGGGGAGGAGTTGGCTGCTGGCAGAGAAGGATCCCTGGCAGGAAGAGGCGGTGGTTGGACACCTGGGCGGACGTAGGAACAAAAACCCAATAAGGCTCACAAGGCAGCTGGCTGACCTCGGACACACATTCACATGCAGATAAACCAGGCAAAACAGGCAGTGAGACAGATCGTGCAACCCAGGGCCCCAGCGACGAAAATAAAGCCTAAAAGCACCAATTGGAAAAACTTTTGGGGGTTCAGGTGTTGGGAGAGGTGCCCAGCCACACAGGAGAGTTTTCTGGGGAGACCCACAGGGTCCTAGAATGCACACAAGCCCACCCACCCGGAAACCAGCACCAGAAGGGCCCAGTTTGCTTGTGGGAAGTGACAGAGGGGACCGAAATCCAAAAGACAGCATGTAACAAGCGCCATTGTCCCCTCTCTGACCCCACGCCCACGTACAGCAACACAACCCAGCAACTGGGTCACCCCACCCTTATGAACACCTAGGCTCCGCCACTCATATGTAACAGGTGCAAACAGACCAAAACATTATGGCTCAAGCAGAAGAACAGCTCAAAGCCTCAGAGCCAATACTTCTAAGTGACCAAGAGGTAGCTAACCTATCGGATGCACAGTTCAAAGCACTGGTGATCAGGATGCTCACTGAACTGGTTGATTTTAGTCACAAATTAGATGAAAAAATGAAGGCTACACTAAGTGAAATGAAGCAAAATTCACAGTGAGCCAATAGTGACGGAAACAAATCTGGGACTCAAATCAGTGGAGTGGACCAGAAGGAAGGAAGAAACAACCAAACAGAAAAGAATGAAGAAACAAGAATTCAAAAAAATGAGGAGAGGCTTAGGAACCCCCAGGACATCTTTAAACATTCCAACATCTGAATTATAGGGCTACCGGGAGGGGAAGAGAAAGAGCAACAAGTGGAAAAGATTTTTGAATAATAAAGAACCTTCCCAATCTGGCAAAGGAAATAGACTTCTGGGAAGTCCAGGAAGCTCTGAGAGTCCCAAAGAAGGTGGACCCAAGAAGGAACACACCAAGGCACATCATAATGATATTAGCCAAGATTAAAATGGAGAGAATCCTAGAAGCAGCAAGAGATAAGGGGACAGTCACCTACAAAGGAGTTCCCATCAGACTGTCAGCGGATTTCTCAAAAGAGACCTTACAGGCAAGAAGGAGCTGGAAAGAAGTATTCCAAGTCATGAAATCCAAAGACCTACATCCAAGATTGCTCTACCCAGCAAAGCTTTCATTTAGAATGGAAGGACAGATAAAGTGCTTCTCAGATAAGGTCAAGTTCAAGGAGTTCATCATCACCAGGCCCTTATTATATGAAATGTTAAAGGGACTTATATAAGAAAAAGAAGATAAAAAATATGAACAATGAAAGGACAGCAAACTCACGGTTACTAACAACCACACCTAAAACAAAAGCAAACTAAGAGGACAGCTAGATCAGGAGCGGAACCATAGAAATGGAGATCACATGGAGGGTTAGCAACAGGGGAGTGGGAGAAGGAGAAGGGGGGAGAAGGTACAGAGAATAAGTAGCATAGACAGTAGGCAGAAAATAGATGGTGGGAGGGCAAGAATAGTAGGGGAAATATAGAAAGTAAAGAACTTGTCATACATGGACATGAACTAAAGGGGGGAATGGTGGGGGAGGGGTGTGCAGGGTGGAGGGGAATGAAGGGGGGGAAATGGGGCAACTCTAATGGCATAATCAATAAAATATACTTAAAAAAAATTCTCCATAGCCATCCTTCTTCCCAGCAAACGTCACCTCTTAGACTTTTATTTAGTCATAGACACAAAAACACCCACCATGCTGGACAATGCCTATTTTCCCACTTTCCTTTCATGTATTTGCTGGCAGTAATAAGTATGCATTTAAAAACTGTCACGATCTGCCCTGGCCGCTATGACTCGGTTGGTTGGAGCATCGTCCCATAAAACCAAAAGTTTGAGGGTTCGATCTCTGGTCAGGGCACATACCTAGGTTACGAGTTCAATCCCCCATCAAGGCCTGTATGGAGGCAACCAATTAAGGTTTCTCTCTCCCCCTCTCCCTCCCTTCCTCTCTCTCTAAAAATAAGCAATGGGGGGAAAATGTCCTCAAATAAGGACAAAAATAAAATAAAATTTGTACTTAAAAAACATACATAAAAACTGTCATTCAGCCTGGTGGCGCGAGTTGGGCGTTACCCCATGAGGTGAAAAGGTCTCCCGTTCGGGTCACATGCCTGGGTCATGGGCCTTGTCCCTGGTCGGGGTGCGTGTGAGAGGCAGCTGACTGATGTTCATGTCCATGTTTCTCTTCCTCTCTTTCTCCCTCCCTTCCCCACCCTCTCAATAAATAAATCTTCAAAACAGCAGAAAACTGTGGCGATCACGGTGCACTTAAAAGCTGTGTGTTAACTTACCTGCAGAAGCTCATAGCCAGTCTCGCAAACCACGGAGAAGCTGTCTTTCAGGATGTACTTGTCTTGCGCAGGTACGACGTGGCCATTAGGTGGCGCCACCGGATCAGGGCAAGGCTGAGCTGCGCGGAGGAAACCGGGGCCGTGGGTTCTGATGGGTTAGTGGCAGGTGAGTCTGAACTGAGCCCCTGAAGTTCTCAGTTTGTAAAGGAGGCACCTAACAGGTCGAGGGAGCTCACCACGAGTCCAGCAGGGTTCTTAAGCTTTAAAACCAAAGGCAAGATGAAACCCTCGGTTGTGTACTGTGCAAATTAGGGTTTGTCGCCTGGCCTGGGCTTCGGCCACAGCGGTGTAAGAAAGCCAGGCATGCAGTAAGCGAGGACGGCCACCCCTAATGGGGCGTCTGCGGCACGCCAGGGACTTCACACCCACTGCTGAAAACCGAAGTGTGTCACTACAAGGGACAGGCTGCAGACTGCCTGGGTTGAAGTCACAGCTCTCCATCCCCGGGGGTGGCTGTCAACCCCCCTGCGCCTCAGTGTCCTCTGCTGTAGGGTGCCCTCCCCCCAGGGCTTCTGTGAGGGTGGGGCGTGAAGCCCCTAGCATCGTGCTCTGCTAAGAGCTCAGAAAGGGGGCTGGAGTGACCCTTACACAGGGAGAAGCCGATGCCCGGCCCTGACCAGCGCTCAGGAAGCCTCGGGCCTCCCCTCGTGGGCTCCCGTCCCCCAGTGTTCAGGCCTCCAAGGGGACTACTTCCACTGTGGGCTGTGACCCCTGGCCTGCTGTCACCCCAAGGCTCCGGCGCCACCCCCTACCCCAGCTGCCTCACTGCATTCCTGCAGTGCCCCAGAGTTGTTTGCTGAGTGCCCTCCTCCCTCCAGCAGCTGATCTGCGGCCTGGGGTGGCTCCCAGGCCCTGGCAGGCCCCAGAGTCTCCCCTCAGGGACCCAATCTGCAGGGACAGCCCTGTGGGACCTCAGGGCTTCCCAAAGCCACCAGTACCCAGGCCAGCGGCCTGCTCACGCCTTCCTTGGCACACAGCTCGGGGCTGCCCTGGCCCCTTCTCCCACCAGCCTGGCAAAACTGACTCTCTCGACTTGCTCCAAAACCAGCAGAGCAGTTTTAGGAGTTTTCTTACTTGTGGACAAAAAAAGGGCATCTGGGGAAAGTACTCCCACGGGGTGATCTGACCGTAAATTCCTACGGGGCCTGTCCTGGCAGGGAGTCCCAGGCTGGAACTTCTCTGGTAAAAGCTTTCCCTGGCCTTAACTAGTCCCTTGCCATGTGCCTAAAGGGTAAAGCACCTTCGAAGTGCTTGCTTTCAGACTCTCCTCCTGAAGGGCGACCACCCTCAAGAGAGCACAGAGTCCTAACGGCCCTGCAACCCCTCCCCACCTCCTCGTTGACCCCCACCTTCATGGAATCTTCCTAATGTTCCCTCCTCAATCACCAGAGCATAAAAGAAACTGCAAACTTGAGATCTTGCTTCCCAGCAATGCCCTCAGCTGTGGCTCAAATAAACTCACACAAATTCTCCAGGCCCTGGCTGGGCAGCTCCGTTGGTTAGAGCGTCGTCCTAATACACTGAGGTTGTGGGTTCGATCACCGGTCAGGGCATGTACGAGAAGCAGCCAATGAATGCATCAGTAAGTGGAACAACAAAGTGATCTCTCTCTCTCTCTCTCTCAAAATCAATAAATAAAAATTTAAAAAATTCTCTATAGGTTTTGTCTTCCCCACAGATAGAAGGAGAGATAATTGGATGGATGAGTGGGTGGGGGTTCAGGACAAGTCACCCGAGATGTGCCCATTGTTTTGAGCTAAAGTTAACTGTAACTGCACAGAAACCCAGGTTCTTTAACCTGTCCTGTTTTTTTTAAAAAAACAACAAACCACACATATGTGCCAGAGAAACTTTGATAGGTTGCCTCTCACACACCCCCACCTACAGACCTGGCCCGCAGCCCAGGCCTGTGCCCAGACTGGATCTCCACGGACACACCCCAGCCAGGGCTACTCCCGACTGTTATCTCGCCCTGACTCGCACACCTCCCTCTCCCTCGATTAATCGTTAAGCCCTCAGGACAGCACAGTTCTGGTCAGCCAGTAGTCTTAGGAACAAGTTCCTGTCTATTGACTGTTGAGACAGTCTTCAATCAAACTAAACATAATATATCGGCCTCAAGATAAGTGTTTTGTCTCTGGGCCCAGGAAAGCAGCACAATCCCACAAAACAAATCCTTGTGAAACTGGACAGGACACCTCCGTGCTCCACCTCAGACCAAACACAATGAGCCAGTGCACCGACCAGCAGAGACCGCAACCGTAGCCCGACTCCACCAGCCACGGCGGTTAGTGATCTGCAATCCATTCCCTCCCCGGAAGCTGCCAGGGCCAGGCCTTTGGGCACCAGCCACCCGGGACAGGCACGGCACCCTCCCCCTAAGAAACCCTCACTCTCTTGGCAGCAAACCCCTGCTCCTGCCTAACTGGGCTTCGATGCAGACAGGCGAACAGATTCATTCCTTCAATCCGGGAAGGGCAACTTTAGCTACAGGCTCAAGAGGAACTTCTACTCCTCCCTCGTCTCCCTAGAAATGAAGGGAAACCCCCCCGAGGACTGGTCTACAGGGCAGGGCACCGCTGATCAGAAAGCGGGCTCCCCGGCGCTGGCCTGCTGCAGCCCCTGGCTCGGAGCCTCGCACACACACCCGCGCTCCCTTCCTGTCTTCCAACCTCTGCTGCCTGTGGAGTTTCTGGCACTCACACGTGCGGGACTCCTGTCCACAGGTCAGCTCAGGTCCAGCTCTTTCTGCTCCTTCATCTCCTTACGGAGGCTGCTGTGCTGCCTACAACTTGGGTGAAATAAGTGCCTGCGCTTTTCCCCAACTCGTCTGTCAGTTTAATTTTTGGACCTGCCCCAGGATTCTCGGGGGTGGAGGACAACTTTTTCTTCCCTGATGTTTCCCAGACCCGGCCAGGGAGAGTCCGGTCCTCTGTACTCCCCGGCCCTCTGCCGGGGGCCGGGGGCCGGGACCTCCGCCCTGCACTCACCCGTGCTGGTGTAGTGCACCTTCCAGCCCCGGTTGTCCCCCGACTGGTCAGTAGTGAAGATTATGGTCACGGAGTTGCTCTTGGTTTCAATCCTGGGGGGCAATGTGTTCCCACAAAATGGGCCGTGTTCCTTCATGTCTGTTTGAATCTGAAAGGAGAGATGCCCCTGTTACCTCAGGACCTGTGGGAGCCAGGCCGAGGTGGGGGTCCCCAGAACCAGACCTTGAGGGAGTCGTAGGGGCACTGGGTGTCGGGGTGCGCCTCCACGTCGAAGGACTCCACGAAGTCCAGGATGATCTTGAACCCCTCCTCCAAGCGGATGCTGTAGGTACAACTGGAGAGGTTGGGGTATGGCTGTGGGTATTCGGGGCTGCTGATCACCCCAGACCGTGCGGTGAAGACCTGGCCTGAGCACAGGGCTGGGGAGGGGAGAGGACAGGGCCTGTGAGCCCCTGGAGGCCACGGGACTCTGCCCACCCATCAGCACTCACTGCAGAGGGCCGAGGCCCTGCATGGGCCAGCTCAGGAGACACCTTCTGCGGCCAGGGACCGGCCCCTGTCGCTGAAGGGACAATTCAGGGAGGGAGTTTCCCTAGCTCCCAGGCTTTAGCTAAAAAATAAAAAGGCAACACTTGGATGTACATCTTCCAGGCCCCCCCACACCCTGCCCCCTGGAGAGGGTGGGGGCCCTAATGCTGAAGCTTCCATTGGGGAGGGTCCTGGGCCAAGTCCCAAAGGGGAGTGAGCGTGTGCAGGTTCTGCCGAGGGACTGAAGGCACTAAGGACGGGATTGGGGGGGGGGGTCTCCTCATTTCTCAGGGATTTGGAGGGGCAGGTGAGTCTCCTTGGGCTGAGGACCCCTGACCCACTCTGACCCCAGCAACTCCCAAGTTCATCCACCATGGGGCTCCCACCCCAGCGCAGCCAGGGCCAGTCTCCCTCCACTGGGATTGGTCAGGAGGTCAGGAAGCACCTCCCTTTGCCCACCTTCCCTGAGTCTGGGCTCTGCCTTGGGGGGGGGCAGTTGAGGGAAGTTCAAATCCACACCGATCATGAACTAGTCAGACGCCCTCTTCCCTCACTGCAACAGCTAATTCTGCCCTTGTGGAGCCTCCCCGCCATTCACAGGAGTGGTCTGCCCCCTCCTCCCAGGACACAGAGGGACACGCAGGCATTTGAGCTGGGCAGCTTCCAGGAAGTGGGGGTCCCAACCCTGTCTTTCTCCCTGGGGCTGCTCCCCAGGGCACAGGGAAGGAGGGAATCGTTCCTGGAGGTGGAGACCAGGCTGCCCCCCAGTGACTACCTCCCGGGGCCTCTTTGCTCTGGGTCAGGCTCCCCCAGCCCAGCACACATGGCCTGAGGCACCCCCCCCCCCGGAACAGGAGGTGGGGGGAGGATGCTTAGAGCTCAGCCCCCGGGGACCTGGTGGGGAGCAGAGAGCTCGTTTTCCCCTGTGTGAGTTCCGGCAAGTCTTCGCTGCTCTCTGGCCTCTGCGAAATGGTGGGGGGCCCTTCTGGCAAAGGAGCTTGTGGCCTTGTGGAGGGGGTGCCCGACTAGGCTCTTCCAGACTACGGTGGGAGGGGGAGGGAGGGGAGGGAGGGGCCAAGATGCACCCCCACCCAGCACCCCCACCTTCCCATCCCAGAGACAGGAAGCAGCAGATGGAGGAGGAGCCAGGTTTATTGTTAGTTCTGCGGGTGGGGTGACAGGGGGGTGCAGGTGGCAGCGCTCTCCCCTGACCCAGAGCTGCAGCCCGCGGGGCTCGCTGCAGGCCGGAGCAAGGGGGACCTAGAGGGTCTGCTCTGGAAGAGAGAACAGAGAGACAGGGAGGGACACCAGATGGGGAGGCAGGGTCAGTGCCGGTGGGTGCGGCTCCCCACTCCCCAGGGCACCAGGTGTCTGGCAGGGCAGTGGGGGCCGCAGAGGTCCTGCTGGCTGCCAGGACCTGGTGGCTTTGAGCAGACCCTGCCCCCAATCCTGAAGTTTTATAGAGGGTAGCTTCGGTGAGCTGGGCCTAGACCCCCCACTTTTCCACACTGGGAGCCCCCCAGGGGGGCACTGTATGGGGGCCCCAGAGCCCAGCTGGGCCAGGTGCACAGTAGGGACCTAACACACGCTAATCAGCAAATAAACTGGAAAGGACCGAGGATGGGAGGGAGGAGGAGTCGGAAAGTGTGGGCAGACGGATGGACAGAGCGAGGGAGCGGACAGAAGAGCCGAAAAGGGGCGGCAGCCTCCAGCCCCCGGACAGAACAGCCATGGCCTTGAGGGAGGAGGGCCAGGCCCGGTCCAGGGTCCCCTTTGTGGCCAGAACTCACCGGAGCAGGTGCGCTTGTTCTGGTGGAGGACGTAGCCCGCCCGGCAGGAGCAGTAGAAGCCGCCCAGGTGGTTGTGGCAGTGGTGCTCACAGGGCGGCGCCTCTCCGGGGGCCACCTGGCACTCATCGATGTCTGTGGAGGGGGGGGCCAGGCAGGTGGTCAGCAGGAGGTGGGGGGGCACTGGGGCCGGAGCTCAGGATGCCTCCGGCCTCACAGCTGACACCAGAGGGGGCCCCTTACCTTAGAAGGCACCCAGCCAATCACTAGCAGCCTAGGGTCCTTGCCACCCCCCATAACACTTGGAAGAAGGAAATAACATCTTTTAAAAACCGATTATAGGCTGTGTCCTGCTCCAGGTCCTCAGCCAGTGAGGAGAGCAGCCAGCCAAGGAACCCGGGAGCAGTGGGTGGGCCTGCCACACAGGTCCACCCAACCCTTACAGCAGCCTCATGAGGAGCACAGACAGGGTGAGCCACTTGCCCAGGGTTGCACAGCTGGTCCCTGCAGGAGCCAGAATCTGAAATCAAGGGTCAGACTCGAAGCCCATGTGCAGGCACCGGGCGCTGATCTTTGTACGCTCTCAGCACCAGCTAGAGGAGCTTCTCCTTCCCACCTGTAACCAGGCCCGATCCTGGGCCCGCACATATCACGGGGTGAAGGGGCTGGGAGGACGTCCCTGTCTCAGCACCCGGCACGGGCCAGGGCTCGGTGGAGCGGAGGTCTGGCTGTCGTGGGTATTTTACGGACATCTGCGTTGCAGATGTCGTCAGAAGAAGGAGGCCAGCCTGGGGTGGGGGGTGTTGAAGGGAGTCTGGCCTGGCTCAGACAGAGCTGCACCGGTGGGCCATCCCAGCGCCGCCCCGGCCACTCTCTGCTCACCTTCGGCTGCGTAAAAGGCTTCGAAGCCCCTGAACGGCTTCTCATTGGAGTAGTCAGAGTGGAAGGTGACGTCCAGGCTGGAGCCCAGCGAGTAGAAGGTGTCGTTGCCAGGGGCCCGCTCCGTGTCTGTGCTCTCCCAGCCACACAGCGTGGCCAGCACCTTGGATCCCGAGCTCAGCTGTGGGGTCGGGGGTCACTGCGAGGGACAGCGAGGCCCAAGGCCTGCCCCTTCTCTGAGGCCCGACCCTGCTCCCAGGTGTCCCTGGCCCCCAGACCTGGCCATTTCTTGGTCCTCCCCTCCCCCAGCCCTGTCGGCACCTTGACAAAGTCGTACTCGCAGAGGTAGGACAGCTCCAGGTGGAAGTGGGTGAAGTAGAGACGCAGGCGGTAGCCGGGGGGCGCCGTCAGGCTCCAGCGCAGCTCCTGGTCGTTGGCGTACTTCTCCGGGAAGCCCGGAGACGCCAGGCGCCCGAACACAGGCTTGGGCCACTGCGGGCCCTCGGGGGCAGCTGCCGAGCGCCACAGCAGGCCCAGGAGGATCAGCAGCCTGGGGGCAGAGGGGGTGGGGGGGGTGACGGTGACAAATCCAGCCAGCAGCCTGCTGTCACCCCCAGCCCTGCCCGGGAGGCTGCAGGGGTGCCCACCCACCTCATGGTGTCCCCGTCCTGCTGGCGGGGCCTGCTCTGCCTTCGCACAGCCTCACCTTTGATCTGTTTGTCCGACCTGGCCCTGCCCCCAGCCGCCCTGACCCTGGAATTCTGGGAATCGACCTCATGACTCCCGGCTTCCCAGGCTGCGAGGCAGGGAGGACAGGATGCTCCAGGAGCTGGACCTGGGGGGCAGCCAGCCCTGGGAGCAAGTCCTGGCTCTGCCCCAGCCCTTGACCTCTGTGTTTCGTCCTCAGCATGTGGCCTTCACAGTTGCCAGGCCTCTGTGACCCTGCTCTCCATGAGGCAGCTCCAGGTGGAGGTGGACCAATGCACTCGTGCTCCTACTTTTGCTCCCTCCAGAAAACTTGCTACAAACACCTGAGTCCAGCCCTGGCCGGGTAGCCCAGGTGGTTAGAGAGTTTTCCAGATACACCAAGGATTCAGGTTCAATTCCCGGTCAGGGCACATATAAGACTCAACAAAGAAATGTGTAAATAAGTGGAACAACAAATCGATGTCTCCTTCAATCTCCCTTCCCCTCCTCTCTTTGAAATCAATAAATTTAAAAAAAAGAAGACAAACAGAAAAATCGCTGAGTCCACAAGAACGGCACACATGGGAGAGGAAGCAACATCAGCTTTCTGGAAGCTGGACAAACAGGTGGGCAGGCGGAAATGACTCTCCAGAAAGCGTCCCCGAGTTAGCAGTGGGACCCGGATTCATCTCCGCGGGACCTGGCGGCGCCACCTCCTTCTGGAAACCTTAAGAAGCCAGCCAGTTCCTATTTCCCATCCTCTGACCCCAGCAGAAACTTGGAGACTGATTTTTTTTCTTTGCAAGAGAAAATAACCAAATGAAATACATGCACGTGTGGGAGAGTCCACATGCCTGCGGGTCTCCTGGAGACAGATTCTCACGGGGAGGGCAGGGGGGTCCCCGCACCCAGCTGTATGTCAGGGAGGAGGCAGATTAGCAGCAGCGGGAAGCAAGCAGATTGGATACTGGGAGCCCATGCTTTCTCCTAACTCAGCCCCGAGAACCTGGCCGCTGTCGGTCCAGGCTTCTCCCTCTCTTTTGGGAAGCGGGACCCACCAGAGGGAAGACCTGCAGATGCCGACTTTGACGGTTCTACGGGCCGAGGGCTCAGCCGCTGTCCCTCTCAGTGAAGGTCAGTTGACAGCCCCAGGCAGGTGCTTGGAGTCTTTCAGTCCCCACGCTGATGGGTCCCAGCTGCCCATCGACACCCGCTGGACAAAATTCCAGAGGCAAAGGTTTGGTAACAAAGGAAAGGAGTCTTTGTTCAAAAGCTTCACAACTTTGGAACAAGAGCTTTCCACGTGTACTAGTCACTTAAGCCTATCAATTAAGCCTAAAAGCATTTTCTCTTTAGTTGCAGCTTTAATCACTTAAGCCTATCAATTAAGGTTAAACTCTTTAACACCTGAGTTCTCCTAGCATTCACCCAGCTACTTTTTATTTATCTTATTAAAAATGTTTTTTGTTGTTTGGAGTGGTGGGGATGTTTCTTTTCTTTTGAGGGACAGAAACATCAATTGGTTGCCTCTTAAACGCCCTCAATCGGGGACCCGGCCAGCAGCCCATGCATGTGCTCTAGAGCCGCCAGGTCGGAGAGTCGTCATACAAGCAGGTTGTTTAGGCAGATGCACGCAGGAAGGCAGACACCGAGGCCGCCAGCTTGACGAGGTAAATGGGGTCACTCCAGGCAGAGGAAGCGGACCACCGCCAACCCACACGGAGCTCCTGCATCCTTACACCAGGAGCACGGCTAATGTTGAGAAATAACTAAACTCCGCAGCTCCGGATAGGACTAATTTTACTCTCATCCAATAAACTGCGCTTGTGTAGGTGTCTCCACGATTTCTGGGACTTCAGGGGGCTCTCAGGGTGTGCTCACCAACCCCATTCCACTTCAGTAGGTCAGTCTGTGTCTCTGTCGTGTCCCCCCATGGACGGACGTGGGGTCCCAGGCTAGTCCAGGGGTGCGTGTGTGTACAGGAGACATTATTAACAAGAGTTGGGAAGTGGGGGGATTTGCATTGCAGACTTTGGCTTCCACGTGAGGCATTCTTTTTTCCCAAACAGCTCCCGCTGTTTCTGCGACACGGGCCCTGCTCTCTTCTCTCTCTGCCCCTAAATGCCATCTGATTTTTACTAGCTTGATGAGCACTGAATGCCATACACAGAATTCTTAATGAAGCCTGTACCAGCTGAGGATCCCCTTTGACGGGGGATAACCAAGTCGTGAGTGGCTCAAGTCCTTGGAAGTGGAACCCTCCCACCACCCCCATCCACCTTCCCTGCCGGCACCCTTCCCTGGGTTGCCCTGAGGGTGGGCCTTCCTGGAACATGCTTAGTAAGGGTTCTGGGGCCTGAGGATGGACCTCTGGGCGGGCATCCCTGCTGGCAGCCCGGGGTGCTGGGGCTGAGCTGCTGAGGCAGGCAGGGGTAAGCAGAATGCAGTGGCTTTTGGAAGGCCAGCTACCTGGTGCGTCCTCCCCAGCCTGCTCACTAGCATGTCACCTGATCTTCCTGTGTGGCTTTATAGTACCTTCCTCACAGGCGGTTGCACAGGTAAAGGAAGTAAGACTCGTGGTGGGCAAGCCCTGCGTCACCAGCCACCGCATCTTCCTTTGACGCCCTCTTCAGCCCAGACAAGTCTGGACTTCATGGGGCCTCCCTGGGGGTGGGAAGACCCTGGCACATGTGATATGGGCTCTTAAGACTGTTCTGGAATATGAAGGTGGACTGGGGACATTAGTGTGTGTTCAGATTTGCTGACCAAGGTCAGGCTGAGTTCACAGGGTGAGGCCTAGGTGTGAGGGAGTCGGGGTGTGACCAGTCCTGGGCCACTTGAAGTGTTGGCTGCAAAGCTGGGTGTTTGCTCCCCACCCCCTACCCCACGAGGGCTCAGGTCCTGGCACCCGGTGAATGGCACCCGAGGCTGCTGCCCAGGGTAGGGTTGGGACCAGGGAGTGTTCCAGCACCACCCCCAGGCTGGGGCCTCTAACTTGTCCCTCCCCTGTCGCCAGCCTCCCTGGGATAATCCATCCTCTGGCAGCGCCTCTGGGTTGGCGACTGTGAATCCTGAGACAGGAGTGGGCGAGGCCCCTTCCCCCAACCTGCACGGGGCAGGGCAGCTCCTCCCAACCCGTCTGTCCTGGTCTTCAGGCCTGCGGGGTGAGTGCCAGGGACACCAGCTGGCTGTTCAGCACCATGGAGAGGGCACAGACAAGGTGTGGCCACTCACACCTGTTTCCTCAACCTCTGCACACTCCCAGCGACTTCCTAGGAATCTACCAGAGGGCACCCAAGAGAGGTACAGGTGGAATTTGAACCCAAGTCTGAACCCTGAGCCAAGTCAGGGCACCCAGTGTGCTTCAACAGGCCAGGGAATCTGGACCCAGACCAAGTAGCCAGCCCGGGGCTGGACTGAACAACCCTTCAACCTCCAAGACCACCGAACAGCAGCCCCAGGAGGGAGCAAAGCCCCACCTCAACCTCGTCAACCCCACAGCCCTGACCCCTGGGGTCTGTTGCCACCCGCTCTGGGGCTGGGTGAAAAAATGATTAAGGCAGCTTCTCGAGACACATTTGGGTCCAGTTTGATGACAGTTGTGCTTCCTGGTGCTGGTCCAAGGTCACATGGACATGTGACAGACACTTGGAGGCCAGACACTGGGTCCAGCTCGGAGCCTGGCACTCAGAAATGCCCAGTAAAAGGCTACGACAGCCCCCGCCTGGGCCCATTCAAGGTCTGGGAACACATGATTCAGAGCTTTGTTATAAATACGTGTGTTTGGTGAGTGAGGAGGGCAGAGATGGCGCTGTACAGAGCTGGTATAGGCTTGGAGGCTGAACACCACACAGAGAGACAGACAGACAGTCCGGCCAGCGGGGCAGGCCGGGCAGCATTCTGGGGCCTGTGACACTCGGCTGGTGGGTGTGCTGGCGGGGGTCTTGTCCAGGGCTCCCTGGCCCGAGGTCCTGAGCACGTTGGCGGCGGCACCTGGGCTCAGCTCACGTCATTCAGGGCCTGGTGAGACGTGAGGCCTCGTCAGGAGGATGTTGGGTCGCGTGGGGGTGGGGGTGGCCCCCTCCCAGGCTTTGCCCCACCAGGGGCTCACCTTGCGGGCGAACTCAGGCAGGACGAAGGCCGCCCGGTGCACGTCCGAGTTGTAGTACCTCAGCTGCATCTGATCCACTTGCTTCTGCGTCAGCAGCCGCACCGGCTCCTGGAAGTTGGTGCTCTGGGGCAGGGGTGGCGGGGGGAGAGGGGCATCAGGGAGTGCTCTCCGTGCTCACCTGCCCCCCCCCCCCAGCCAGCCCCAGGGCAGCCCGAAGCTCACTGGGTTTTTGCTGCACAGCATGAAGCCGATCTGGCCGCTGGGGTAGGTGGGGATGGTGCAGTAGGCGTAGCCCACCACGGGGAACAGCGACCTGCAGAAGTGCTGCATGTCTTTGATGAGGTCCAGGTGCAGCCACTGGCACTCGCCTGGGGGGAGGCGGCATCAGCACGGCACCGCTGCCGGCACCGCCCCACCCCGCCCCCTCGGGTCTGCCCACACTCACCCTGGCAACAGAGGATCCCATCCTCCTTGAGGGCTGTTTTCATGAGCTGATAATAGGACTCCTTGAAGAGACTCTCAGCAGGGCCTGCAGGGAGGGAGGAACGAACACATTCTGGCTGAGACCTCCTGAGCCTGGCCTGGAGGCGGGGCATGGGCCACCGTCACCCCACTTCACAGACCCACACAGCTGCCAAAGACCAGGACTTGGCACCTTTAACCCAGCCAGGGTTCCTATCCCGAGCTTGGACTTGAACCCAGGTCTGCAGAATTCAGAAACCAGCTAAGAAGAGGGCATAGGAATCCGCCACCCCAGAATCTGAGGGGGCTGCACAACCCCACCCCCTGGGGGAGTCTCACTGGCACTGCACGGGGCTGTCCCTACCCTGGGCCTTGGTTTAGGAGAACCCACCTCCGCCTGGATGCTGACCTGGCGAGAACAGAGAGGGGGCTAAAGGGGACGCTGGGGCCTCCGTGGGCCAAGGCCACAGCCCTGCACTGCTCCAGGCCCCTGACCAGCTGTGAACTCGGGCTGGTGGCCCGGCTCCCCTACTCTGCTGAGCCGTGGGCTAGTTCTGGGCGCCCTCCCTGTCCTCCACTCGGCGACTTGGGCCGGAGAGCAAAGGGGAGGCTGGCTTCTGGAGTGGCAGCTGCTGGAGGGCCTCGGGCCCACCTGTGGCTTACCCATGGGGTCTGAGGAGTCAGTGATGATGACATCGAAGGCGTCCTGGTTCTGCTTCATGAACTCAAAACCGTCGCCCACATGCAGGGTCAGCTTTGGACTAGAGTAGCCAACGGCCATGCTCGGCAGGTACTTCTTAGACACCTGAATGACATCCTGGGGAGGGGACGGGAAGGGCCAGGCTGGAGTCAGATGGAGCCAGGCAGGACCCCCCGCAGTCCCTTTTGGGGCCTGGTCACCTTGGGCCAGCCATTTATTTGTGGAACCTCCGTTTCCACATCTGCAAAATGGGGAGCACTCTGGGACTTCCCTCAACTCCTCAAGGAGGGCTGGCTCTGGCCTGCTTCTCAGCTGAGTCACCACTGTTCCTGTTCGCTCCCTTCAGATCAAACTGCACTATCTGAGAGGCTCCCTTGATACTTTAGAGGAGGCATTTCCGACTTCCACTGGGAGAACCTCACCTGCCTGCAGGAGGTCGGATGCGTCTGACTCAGGCTGCGCGCAAACCCACCTCTCAGAGGCCTGCCCTGACCAGCCTCCACCCGCCCTCCGTGCCTTTATTATATATCACCCTTCACTGTCTCCTTGTAACTGGGATAGCAGTTCCAACAGGACTTGCATCTGCCTATTCACCACTGTACCCAGGACGCAGAGCAATGGCTGCCACATAGTAGATGATCATTAAAGATATGCTCAGTGCTCTAGTGGTTGGAATGTCCCGGGGCCTTGCCTGGGAGTTGAATTAAAACCCAGCACTCAGCCCTGGCTGGCGTAGCTCAGTGGATTGAGCGCGGGCCTGCAAACCAGAGGATGGCAGTTTGACTCCCAGTCAGGGCACAGGCCTGGGTTGGAGGCCAGTTCCCAGCAGGGGACGCACGAGAGGCAACTATACGTTGATATTTCTCTCCTTCACTCCTTCCCTTCCCCTCTAAAGATAAATAAAAAAAAATAATATAACACCCCCAGCACCCAGTCTGATTAAGAACTAGCATGCATGGCACACCTACTACGTGCCAGGTCTGCTATTGTCCTACTAAATCCTCCCAATATGTTTTTAAGATGAAGAAAGAGGCCTAGAAATATTATTAAGTCACTGAGTGCAAAACAGGAACTTGAACCCAGACCCCAGCCCTGCTCAGGGCACTCACCTCGTCGATCTCGCACTGGACCACGGACTCCACGGAGGAATGCTTCACCACCTCCCGCAGGACACCCCCGTCCCCGCCCCCGATGATCAGCACCTGGGAGGGGGGTGGACGGTCAGGGGCAGGGCCCGGCACCAGCTCCAGCAGGTCGAGTGCCCTGGGCCCCGGGTTGGCAGATGCCCTTGCACACAGCCGCCTGGAGCGAGGGTGTGTCTCTGCTCGGCTCCTCTGATCCACAGACCTGGTTACTCTCCTTTCTACTTTCGGGAACCCGGTCTGAGGTGTCCCCTTTTCCAGAAAACTCCTTCCTAAGCTTCAGGCCTCAGCCAGAACCCTTGCTCCTCCCAGGTGGTGTCAATGCCCACCCCTCCAAGGGGGCGGCTCTCCCACTCACTCCCTTGTTCTTGCTCGCACTTTCTGGGACGACACCTTAGGAGGCACCTGGGCCGAGCACTGGGCACACGGAGAGGGAGGAGGAGGGCTTCAGCACTGTCCTGTGGGATGCCCGGGGTGGCTTTCCTATCACTGGGCTCAGGGCTGAATCCCGGTGGGAGCGGGTACCTGGCGAGGGTTGGGGTGGCTGAAGAGCGGCAGGTTGGCTATCATCTCCTGGTAGGAGAATTCATCCCTTTCCGTGCACTGGATGACACCGTCCAATACCAGCACGTTGCCGTAGCTCTTACTGCAGGGTGGGGTTGACAGTTAGGGACCTGGGTCCCCTGGGGTGGGGGCGACGTGCCTCCATTCACCCCGGGTGAGAAGAACCTCACCCACCCTGTGAAATGAGTCTCAGAAGTGAGTACTGGGGGTGACACGTGGCGAGGACCAGCAGGCAGACCCGCCAGGCGGAGGCTGGGGTTATAGACTTGGGTACGACTGAGACTGTGACGTGTCCCAGACTGACACGTGGAGCTTGGTGCGTCGGGTCGGCGCAGACTCCGGCTCCCTTCCTGCCGGAGGACCGCCCGAAACGTGGCCCCCCAACCCAAGGGATAGGATTCAGGGTGGGGAGGGGACCGAGGGAGCACACAGGCCTAGTTCACAACTTCTGACAGTTCTGCAGGTGCAAGGGAGGGCAGTGACGGTTCTGGGGAGTCGGAGGTAAAGGGCACAAGATGGGTCTGGCAGGAAGAGGGTGGGCTGGGCCGAGATCAAGGGAGGGTCGCGGCTAGTACGCGTGGGGGTGGGCAGCGAGTGGTCTGGGCTGCGAGCAGTCCTAGGGGCTTGGGGGTGCAGGACGGGCTAGCGGTAGTACCTACCTGCGGAAGACAAGGATATCCTGGTACCGCGAGCGCTGATGGTGAAGCAGCTGCTCCACCTGCAGGGATAGGGCCTGGCCCGGCCACAGGCTGCACGTCTCGCGGAACCAGCCATCACGAATGGCAGCGGGACCGGAGGCGGCGGGGCCGTCAGGGCCGGGCTCCATGGCCGGAGCGCTGGCGGGCGGTGCTGGGCGCGGACCCGGGACTGCAGGCCGCGCGGAGCCGCAGCACAACGGGACCAGCTCCGCCTGAAGCCCGCGCTGCAACCTAATCCGTCCGGGGGCGGAGCCGGTTGGCAGGGGCGGGACCCAAGCGCTCCAATGGTGGCGCGGGAGTGGGCACCGCCCCTGTCGGTGCTCTGAGAGCTCTGATTGGTCTCCGAGCCCCAGCGCGGCGCCCAGTGGCTGTGGTGGGCCGTCTGTCCGCGGCATCAGGCTAGTGCGGCCCGCTCCGAGGGGGCCACGTGGGACTGGAGCCGGAGGGCAGGGGTCTGGCTTCCTAAGTCTCTCACCCTTCACGGCGCTGGGTGGGGCGGTGCAGACCCCAGTCTCCTGCTCCCTTCCCGGGGTCCGGGAGGCACCGAGGGCCGTGCCCTGCTGGAGAGACATCGAGAGGTTGTCTGACTCCGGGAGGGGAAACTTGAGATGACATCTCGGTCGGGCGCTGAGTTTCCAGCGTTGAGACAGCTTGAACACTGGGGCCGAAGAAATAGAGAGCGGCTACATTGTCCGGCAAAGAATTACGTTGTTGCGCAGGAGCGAGAGCAAATGTATCTCTCTTCGCATCTCCCAGTTTGGCTCCCTGTTGGACTTGAGTGGTGTGTGTATTTTGTCTGGGGCTCAATGGGCGTATTTACTAGAAAAGGACCATCACGGTCCTGCCTCGAGCTTGATTTAGCCTTTTCCCCTTAGACTCTCGGAGCCATGAGCGTATGGCTGCGGAATAAAATACAGTCCTTTTCTAAACGAGTTTCTAAATTTACCAGCGGTGTCCCGGAAGAGGCCAACACATGCATATTCAGCGCCAGAAAACAGTGGCACGCAGGGTTTTTGGGGGGTTTTGTTTTGTTTTGTTTTTTTTTACGAACTGGACCTTGCTCCTCTGAAGGTGGGCGGGAATGTGCTGTTTTTATGGAACCGTCAAGGAACTTATCAGAATCACATTAACCATTCGAATTACCAAGTATTAAATGCTAATTGCAAGCTAGTGCTTTGCATGCCAAGGAAGGGAGATGAGACTGGTGTAACCTACTGGTGACCGGACAGGGATGTTTTTTCACAGGAGGTGTTTTGCAGCCTCCCCTTGGAGGTAGAAAGCATGTTCCTTGTCTATTAACCCCAAATGAATAACAACTGTGTTTTTCTGTTAGTGCAAGTCTCGAGCCTTACAGCAACAATGTGTGCTGGTTGACTTGAAACTTTTTAAAGGGGAAGTGAATCAAGATTGCTAGCAGATAGCTCCTTTGGAACCGTTACTGGAGCTGGGGTGGTGCGAAGGATCACGCAACAGATAAGATATAATCAACCACTGTATCCAGTTACAACAGGCTTCATTGGCTCCAGCGCTGTACTTGGGCGTTCACACCGCAGCCTGTACTTCCAACATGAAGACATTTATGCCTCTGACTTGTGATCGCCTGCTCGGTGTCCTGTACCCCGAGCCAGACTGTAAGCTCCTGTGACTCGGGATAGTGTGTGCAGCTGGCAGCGCTGGGTCAGAGACTGAGTGGAAGTCGGAAGCCAGAACCCCGGTCCAGGCACCTTATGGAATCAGCTGACTTGACTTTCTTTTAGGTGCTGCACAGGGGAGCCCAGACAGGGGCCCTAGCATTCCTGGGACACTGCACAGGGTGACCGTAGATCAAGTCCATCCCATCCCTCCTGCAAGATGAATCAAACTGTTCCAGCAAGTACAACCTCAGATGAGGAAGACCAACATGACCCCAAATTGCCCTCCTGTGGGGGGCGGGAGGGGAGGCGGTGAGACTGTCAGCTCGCCTCAAGCACTAATGGCAAACAGGACTTCTAGGCCAGTGTGTAGAGGTAACAGTGCAAATTTTCCAAGCTCCAGAACACAAAAGCCCTGAATAAATTCCAGGGCAGAAAGTCCCCAGAAGTACAGGACCGCAAGCCCAGAAATGTCACCCAACTTCAGATCACAAGGAGGAAAACTGTAGTTTTGCCAGAAATTGCCATAGTTACACTGCCCATTTAAATTCACAACTAACGTGGAGAATCGGGCTGGAGAAAACCTGGGTACAGCACAGACTGTTTCTGCAAATCCAGACGAATGGGCACCAAGAATTCGGTTCAAAGCGTTACTGTCTAGTGGGTGGACTACCTCGGTTCCTAAAGGTAGAGTTTGTAAAAGGGGCAGCAGGGCTGCCCCACGGTGTGTCCCTGTCACTGGTGAAGGTGTTTTGGCAGTCAGCACTGGAGAGTCATTTTTCAAGCTTTGTGTTTGGCCAGGCAGACTGGTAGTTATGAGTGGGATGAATCTGCGGTGTTACTTGGTTGGAAATGCCCGCAGCAAGCTGCCCCAGGCGCCACAAACAGCAGCCAGCAAAGGGCCCTCTGGCTCGTAAATGCTCTCCACCTCCAACCCGCAGAGCCCTGCCAGATCCCTCTTCCGGGAGCGAGAGCGCAGGCCCGGGCACGGCCTCTCCGGTTCAGACTCACTGAGCAGTTCCCCACTAGCCTCCCTGCACCTGCCACCCCATCCTTAGCAATCCAAGCACTGCTCCCCACTTGTCCAGATGCCCACAGGCCCATGTCTTCATCCCGTGGCGCAGTACTCCTGGACTTCAGGGTTCCACAGACCAGGAAAATTTCAAAAGCACAATCAGGGATTGGCATTGGGTTGCCAACTGCTCCTTTTTCAAGAAAAGACACTTAAAAAGACCCCCCCCCACCTTTTTTAAAAAGGTAAACAAACACTGACAAAAACCAGTAAGGATAATCTCTAAATCAAGGACCAGAGTCACTTTGCCTCTGTGAGAGACTTCGTGCATTTTCCTCCTCTCACCCTGGGTCAGTGGGACTCCCACTGCACCCCACCAGGCAAGGTCTGGGGCGCCTGGCCTCACTGACAACAGTGGTTCTGGACTTGAGCTTGTGTAGGAACCACCCCGAGGGGGTTCCTGCTCGCTCAGTCCTGGTGCCTGGACTCACCCTGACTGTTAGGCAGGCTGGCGTGGAACATGGGCCTCTGCCTTTTAACCAGCTCCCAGATGGTCCCTCGCGGGGCCTGAGTAGCACTGACTGCAAGGTCCTCTGGCCTTCACTTTCCGAGGTCCGGCCCAGCGCGCCCTTCACGTGGGCCGCCTGCCCTAGGAGGCCGTTTCTCGCTTTTAAAGGTCCCCTTCTGACCACCCTCCATAGCAGAGGTTCTGCTCTTTGGGGGACGACCCCTCGAGCTTCAGTGTCTGTGATTTTCCAACTCTAGCACAGAGCTCTGCGCTTTTAGCTGGGCCCGTGGGCACTGAAATGGCTTCCCAGCATCCTTGCTGTGGCCGCGTGACTAAGCTCTGGCCAGTGGGAAGTAGAAATGGGCAGTGTTTAAAGGGGGGCTGGGTGCTCTTTCCCTCCTTCCTTGCAGCGGACTGGAACGAGGGTGCAGTGCATGGAGCCCACGGGCTGAAGGCCTGTTTGAGTGACAGTATAGGAGCCAGAGGCCGAGGACCGCTGACTCCCACACTGGCTCTGTGCGGACTACACTTACAGAGGAAAGCAGGGCAAGGCATCCCTTTGTCTCAGCCCCTGGTTGTCGGGCCTTCCTGCTGGTCTCAGCCATTCCTGGTCTGGCTGGTACAGAGCCCAGCCCACTGCGGGACAGGGCTGCAGCCCCGTGGCAGAGTATTACCTGATCTGGCCCCATAGCCCACAGGGCACGGCAGGCAGCCTTCTCAACAATTTGTGGGAAAAGTTCCAAGAAAACAGGTTCCTTGTTTAATTATTTGTGGAAACAAAAAGAATGGTATTTTTCTGTTTTCTTGACTTAATAGCCCACCTCAGGATGAAAATCAAGTGGAATTCCAAAGACATAGCCAGAGACTGAATCACAAATTTATACAAGTTCCATGTTGCATTATTCAAAAAAGTACAATGGAAACATCTGTGTTTAATAATGGGGATTAGCTAAAATCCATTTTAGAATGAGAAACAATCTTTAAAGGTAAAAAAACGGTAGAAACAGAAATCCAAGTTTGCAAATCACATATATGAGGCCTGTCTGGAAAAAGTCCGGCCATTGTTAATGAAACCTGAGCGGTTTGTGCGGCATCGCTGTAACCTGGCAGCCAAGGAGAGTGGACTGGAATGAGCATGCGTGGACAGTGACAAACTCACTGTGGGGTGGTAGATGCTGGTGAGTAAGCTGTGTACTGTGTAGCCATCACCTTTAAAATGAGTGGGTGGAGCAATGGATCTACATTGAATTTTGCGTTGAGCTTAACACTCCTCTGTGGAAACTGTTTGGATGATTCAGGACACAGCTATGGGCAGATGGTGACTGGCGGCTTCATCACAACGCGCCTGCTCAGGCATCGCGTCTCGTGCCAAGTTTCTTGGTGAAACATCAGGTTACCCAGGTGACTCAGCCCCCCTACAGCCCAGGTTTGATACTCCGAGACTTCTGGTTTTTCCCATAACTAAAATCAGCTTTGAAAGGGAAGAGCTTTTGGACCATCAATGAGATTCAGGAAAATACGACAGGGCAGCCAATGATGACTGGAACTCTGTGATACCCTGAGGTGCCTACTTTGAAGGGGACTGACCCGAATACTTTCTGGACAGACCTCATATATACTAACAGCCCTGGCTGGTGTGGCTCAGTGGATTGAGTGCTGGCCTGTGAACTGAAAAATCACTGGTTCAATTCCCAGTCAGGGCACATGCCTGAGCTGTGGGCCAGGTCACTGGCTGAGGGCACATGAGAGGCAACCGACTGATGCTTCTCTTGCACATCAATGTTTCTCTCCCCACCTTTCCCTCTCTCTAAAAATAAATAAAGTCTTAAGAAGTATATGCATACACATTGTACATACGTATAATGAACACGTCACAATTTTGTAACAGGAAAAAGCAGAGTTGAAGAGAAAGGACAGGGAGGGCCCCGGCCCTCTGGGAGCAGCAGTGGTTCTAACAGCCGCACCAGCCCCTCCTCCCAGTGGCACTCGGACCACGTGGCTTCCGCTGCCTTGTCTGGACACGTGTGAAGGGAGGAAAACGGCCCCTGGGACCCTCCTGACACGGAGTCAGTTGAGCATCATGCTCCCTGCCCTGTGGATGCCGCCCTTTCCTGAGTCACGGGAGATCCCCCCGAGTTCCACCTCGGGTGCTTCTGGTCCCTCCGAGGGCAGAGGGCACACTCACCCACAGATCGCTGAGGGCGGCCATCTGAATAGGACGGGGTCTGTCCTTTCCTGCCACCATTGTGGCGGCAGCAAGAGAAGAGTCAGGAACCAGCTTTCTTCCAGTAAGAATTATTTTTTAATGGTTTAAAAATGAGTCTGTACAAAACCAACACCATCATTTGGTGCTTCCAGCCCACTGGGGGGTCCCAAGGGTCTCCTCCAACACTATCTCTTTGGCCAATTGTGCCTGAAACCCCTGAAGAGAGAGTATGAAAACCAAAGTTACTCCTACTTTGGCTGCATGTTTGTCCTCAGCTGGTTTATAAACTGATGCAGACCCCGATGATGCAGAATTGCAGGACAGTTTGTTTGGGGTCCTGGAGAACCCAGTGGGGCAGCAATGCACCCCCCCCCCGCCACCCCCCCCAGAGAGTGGGCCAGGGAGGTGCACTGAGGCCCAGCAAGGAATGGCTGAGCTGCCTGAGATCAGGCAGGTCCCATCCTCATCACACCACACCCTGGGGCTGGGCCCTCTAACCTCAGGGTCTGCTCTAAGGAGTAGGATTTCATTTGTTCAAATAAAATATTCAACAGAGATAACCCACGCTATTTGCATACTGGCTTTTATCTCAGTGCTCTGGAACAGGCTTATCTGGGTGAGGTGCAATCTGATTTGCTCTGAGGCAGCCCTGGGAAACTGGTAGTAGGTGGAGGAGGGTAAAAAAACTGGACTGTGGGTCCCAGGACGCAGTGGCGCCCCCTCTGCCCATCTCCTTCTCCCCAAGTCAGAGGGTCCTGAGAGGCTCTCTCGGCATCTTCCCAGTTGAGGCATGTGAGCCCCCTACCACGTACCTGTCTGACTTTCCAGTGGGGAAGGACATGCTTTTGTTTCCCACCGACTGTTTAAGTTTCTTGGCTGCAAGGCATTTCTGAAAAGAAGCACAGAAGGTAAGATCCTGGCAGCGCCGTGGCGCTGGGTTTCTGCGCAGGTGGGCCCCCCCAGGGTTTCCGAGTCCGAGCCGACGGGACGAGCTCCCGAAGGCACCGGAGGGCCCCGCACGGGCCTCCCGCTCTGCACGCCACACCTTCCGCCCCGTTTGGCACCGCCTGGCACCAACACCCACTCGGGGCAAATGCAGGCTTGTGCTGGCACCAGAAGTGCCCTGGCCTGCGGCGGTAATTCCCACGGGAGCCGACACAGACAAACCCTTCTACACCACACACCAGCCTTTACAGCCTCTTAAAACTTTTTCAGTTGCTGGAATAGTTGGTGGGTATTGTCTGTGCTTGGGAGGCAATGAGGTGAGGGTGAAGACATGCAAAGGGTTCCCAGTGAACCATCTTCCCAGGAGTGGAAGAGGGCAAAAAACAAGCACATGCACGGACTCTCGAGTGCGTGCCCTACCTTGCCAGACTGGGCCTGCTTATTTGGATCGAACTGGGAAGAAGGCTTGGATTTGCTGTTTCCTGAAAGACAGGAGAGTGGCCATGTACCTGCGGTCAGACACACCGTGGGCTCGTTCCTTATGGAATCACGTTCCTTGTTCCTCATGGCCGATGATTCACCCACCACGCTCCCAGCAGCTCAGGGCAGCCGGACAACCAGGCTCACAGACCCGCTCTCAGGTGTGAGGGCGGATGCTGATGGGCTGGCCACCCTTATGTCAAGGAAATCCACTCTGGTCTCTGCGTTGGGCACCGCCACTGTCAGTAACTTGGGCCGAGGTGACCGCCCGGCTCTGCCTGCTCCCTCCTCAAAGGAACATGCTGGTGAGGCGGCTGACGTCGGAAGTCAGACATGCCGTGTAAAGGAGATGGGCTCTCACCAGCTGAGGAACCAGCCAGGGCTTCATCTCGTGGGAACTGGGTTTTTTCTAACTTTTTAAAATTTATTTCTTTTTAGAGACAGGGGAAGGAAAGGAAAAAGGAGGGAGAGGAACGTCGATGTGAGCAACACCGACAGGTTGCCTTGGAGATCGAGTCCACAACCCCAGTTGGGGACTGCGCCCCGAGGGGATCGAACTAGCCACCTTTCGCTGTTTGTGGGAGAAGCCCAGCTGAGCCACCCAGGTCAGGGCAGGTTCGCTCAACGAGGAAGATCACTGCTGTGCGTGTGAGAGAGGGCAAGTGTTTCTGGACACGCACTACTGCGAGGAAGGGCGATGCCACCGCAGCCTGGCTACACCACTCCGGTGGCGGGAGCCCGGGGTGGTGGGTGGGGCTTTCTGTCCAGTCTCTGCCGTGTCCCCGGCTTGCGGCACTAGTTCGGGGTCAGTGTGCGGCTCGGGCAGGGCTCAGTCTTTACCAAACATGGACAGACATCCCTCCCAGGGCACCGGGTCTGGCCTCACCAGCAAAAGCCTTGAAATCCGACTTGCTGTAGTCGTATGGCGTAAACTCTTTTTCTGGAGCATCTGGGTCTTTCGGCTTCTTGGAGATTTTGAGTCGTTTCTTCTCCTGTTTCTGCTCTGTGGTCCTCGGGTCGCTTGCCGCCCGCTCTCTCTTCTTGGCAGCGTTTTCTAGCTGTAGGTTGCACACACCCATGGGAAGGAAGCATGAACGTGCGTGAGAGGAGGTGAGCCCCCGGGCCATGCTGTGAAGGTGGGTTCGGTGACCGGGAGGGGGCGGCTGGAGTCTGTGTGGAGGCTGACAGTGGGCCGTCTGAGGAAGGCAGAGGTCAGCGCTCCAGAGCACTCGGGAGGGAGGGCGAGTGTTCCCTAGGGCCGAGAGCGCTGTCCACCTGCCCACTGCTAGGCAGGTGGCAGGGTCTGTTTATGATGACACAGTGGGAGAATCCATCTCAGAGGAGTTACGATAAAAACCTTTTCGAGGGACAGCGAGGCAGGCACTAAGTGGCAGCCAAAATGAATGGGAGACACAAAAGCACTGAACTTGGAACAGAGGGAACCTTCCTGATATTTGGGGACAACCTGACAACGACCAGGGGCACCTCATTTCTCAAAAGGAAAAGCAGAAGAGCCGGCACGTACAGCAGCCTGCCGTCGGACGGACACGGCCTGCTCCGCCGCCGCCTGGAACTCTTCGACCGCCTGGTCCCGGGCAGCTGCAACAGAGAGAACGGTCGGCAGGGCTGCGGATGGACTCGCCACTGTGCTTCCTGTGGGGGTGGCCCCCCGCCGCTCAGCCTCCTTGGCTGGTCCCACCTCCCTCCATGGTCTCCCACGGACGGCCGCCCCCTGACCTGCTCTGCTCCCAGAAACCCAAACCACCACCGGCCTGGCTGCCATCTCTCGAGGACGTTTAGCAGGAATCCCAGCCACAGCAGGTCAAGGACCAAAAGCAAAACCTCTGCGGCATCACACTGGCTCCCACTGTCATCTCATCCTCTCGATGGCGACCCCGTCTTTCTAGTGCTCTGGACAAAATCCCCTTGCATCCACAGTTCCTTCCTTTGCCTCGCACCCCACACCAGACTCCTCACCAGATGCTGCGGCTCTGCCACAGGAACACCCAGTTCTGACAACTTCTGCCACCTCCTCACTGCCACACTGTCCAGCTGGCACCCCCTCTCACCTCAGTGACCACCGTGTCCCCTACGGGCTCCCGTCCTCGCCTTCTACACTCTGCTCTCTACAGGGAGCCAGAGCAGCCGTCCCAAAGAGCATGTCTTATCACGGCATGCCTGTGCCCACAGCCCTCCCAGGCTGCCCCGCTCGCCTGCCGTGCCCGCCGCAGTCCTCGCCACAGGCCCTGCCTCTCTCCCTCCTCACCCCCCGCCTCTCTCCTGCGCCCCCCTGGCTTCCCCACCCGGCACCTCCTACCCCTCTCTCTGTATACTGCCTCCTGCCCTCTGACTGGACACACATTGGGGGTTTACTGCCCACTGTCCGTCAGGGGAAGGCACGCTCGGGGCAGCGGCAGCATCAGTGTTGTCCGCCGCGGGGCCCAGGTAGGGGCCTTGGAAACAGAAGGGCGAGCCAGCGCTGCTCCGACACAGACCTCGGACTGGCTGACTTTACAAGGAAGTGAGTGCTACCTGTTTGCTCAGCTGCCTTCTTCTTGGCAGTTTCTTTAGATTCTTTTTGTACCTGTACCTGGCTGGCCAGCTTCCAGCGGTTGCTGATCTATAATGAAAACAAAACAAAAAAACTCCAAAACTCAGCCACCTGGGAATGCTTTATTTTTTTAATGAGGCGATGCGGAGCACACTAGCCTGACAACTACACACATTCTAAGTCACAAATTCCGAATCTGGTGACACAGAGAGTCAGGTCCCATGCTGGCTTTATTTGTAACACTTATTTAGGAGGATGAAGCACCACTGCCCCAGGCACCGGGCCGGTGCTCTCACATCAGCATCCCGTCCAGCCCTCCGTAACCCTGGAAACCAAGCTCTGAGGGGCTAAACAACGTGTCCGAAGGGACACGCACAGCTAGGGGGCGGTGGGGCTGGAACGCAAGGCAGGACCTGTGCAAGCCCGATGTGCTTCTCGGTGACAGCACACCCCCCTGCGGCATCAGAACACATCTAGGTGGCTGCAGATGTGAGCATGGTAAAGGGCGATGGTTGAGGAATGCGCCACACCCAGCAGGGGAAAGAGGAGTGAAGGCAAAGCCTCCGCCTGACTCCCCGTTTCTAAAAACAACAAGCCAACCACCAGCGGCAGGGCTGAGGCCCGACTCTTGGGCGGGGCTGGTGAGCCAGAGGGAGCCAGGCCGCCCGTCTGACCGGGGCAGGGACTTCCTGCAGGGAGGAAGGAGGCTTTTAACAATTAACACGCTGGCTCCCAGGAGCATCTCATGGGGATCCAGGGAAGGTGTTTTCTTATTCTTATTCATAATGCTGTTAAAAACAAACCAAACAATATAAAACAGAGTGTTTTAAAATTTAAGCTGTCACCTGTTAGAGCCTTAAACTAATACTCATATACCAAAATGCATCAAGCTGTACATTAAACATCTGTGTACTTTACTACATGTAAATTAAACCTCAATTTTAAAAGACAAAAAAAAAAAAAAAAAACCAAATAAAAAAATGCCCCCAAAGACCTGTTTCTTAAAGGTTCCCCAACGCTTCTGAGAACTGGACTAAAGCTCTGGCCCCTCTCTCTGGAAACAATTCTTGTATAGAAAGGGTTTTTACATTCATTTTCAGGGGGTTTACTGACGGGCTTCTTTAAAACAGAAACTGGTTCAAAAAATTAAGAAGCCCCCTTTCTTAGAAAGTCTGTCTTAGAAAGCCTGACAAACCCACTCACTTCATAGATTTTTGATGACGGATCGAACTTGGCAGCCTGGGAAACGTGAGCGTGGTGTTCCAGTGAAGGCAGAAACTGGAGAGAGGGAGGCAGTCATGTCAAATGCTGTAAAAAGTGGAATCTGGACCTGGGGTCCGGGGTCCCCAGAGCGAGTTTCTGGGTGGCCTGGCCTCAGCTCAGGAGGCCCCACTGGAAGCGCCTGCCCGGCCTCGGTGAACCGCCCCCGCCCCCGGGACCCGGGGCACTGGCCTGCCTGCACTCTCTCTGAAGGCGTCCCTTCCAGGCAAACACTCTGTCAGGCCGGCGCACTGTTACTTACCATTCTGAATGGATTTTCAAAGGACTCCATTATGTTCTGGGCTTTCTTCTGTGCAACTGTTAATGGCCCCTTCCTATTTTCTTCAGCATTAGGTTCCTGCAGGGACAGGAGACCATCTCTTACTGGGTAATCATTTTGTGACGTTAAGATGCAAGCAAGACAACGATGATAACGTGATGGCTGGTCTCTGCCAGCCTCTCCCACGTAGGAGGCACTAGAACAACCTGTAACACCACACTGTGGGCTATCTGACGCATTTCTTAGAGGACATTTGTTAAAGCCGGGGACGGTGAGATACGGACGGGCCTAGGACAGAGGAAGCAATAGGAGAAAGCCTTCGCAGGGCTGCTGTGGCCCCGAGACGTCAGAGAGAGAGCGCCTTGGAGACGGGGCGGGGGACTGGCCTGGGATGAGCTGCCACTGCCCACTGCTCCCTGGTTTTAAGTCTCGTGGGGTCCCTTAGAGTTTAGGAAATGCACGCCCGAGAGGGAAGGAGACGTGGAAAGGAACGGCACGGCGCCTTACCGTCTACGAGGCACCTGAGATACGTATCCAGGGAACGGCCCTGCTGCGTATCACTATAGCCCACGCCCTCTACCCTGTCACCGTGAGTATCAAGTTTACAATCCTTGCTCTAGTTTGTGTGGCTCACTGGATCGAGCACAGGCTGAGAACCAAAGGGTCACTGGTTCGATTCCCAGTCAGGCACATGCCTGAGTTGCAGGCCAGGTCCCCAGTAGGGAGTGTGCCAGAGGCAACCACACATTGATGTTTCTCTTTCTCCTTCCCTTCCTCTCTCTCTAAAAATAAATAAATAAATTCTTTTAAAAAAGTACATAAAACCTTAAAAAAAAAAAAGATTATAATCCTTCCTTCAGGGTTTCTCTACACCCAGCTCACAGAGACTCCTTCACCCACCTCTCACGGACGCCCTTGTCCAGAGGGACACTGCGAGGTGCCTTGTGACCTGTCCCCACGCCGACCCTGCTGCGGCTGGGCTTTACTGTTGGCTTTAGCAGTAAAGGCAGAAGTGGCCCCCCAGGCCTAACGACCCAGCAGGCCTCTGCCGACCTGCCCCGCCTGCTCCGCCTCGCCGCTTCGGTGGTACTTACGTTGAATAAAGTGATGACAGCGGAAGCGATGAGGCATTTGGAATCCAGCAGGGCCTCGTCCTCCCCTCTTCCGTCAGGGAAGAGGCCTGCCTGTCTCTGCACGGGCGCGGGCCCTACAGGGACGGAAGCGAGCCCGGTCAGCGCCGACTGGGGTGGCACCAGACCGCTCCCCAGCCGCTCCGGGACCCCAGAGGCCACAATCGAGATCGACGTCACCGTTGGTCGGGAGGATGCGGTAGCCATCTGAAGGGGCGTGGGAGCAGTCGTGAGGTCCGAAGAGAACGTTCTCCAGTCTCTGCATCGAAAAGAAACCAACAGGCCGCAGTGAAGCACCCGCAAGCGTGCGGGCCGGTGTCGCACTGGCCTGGCTGGGCCGGGCCCCTCCCCAGGAAGGGACCGGGGACACAGCACCCTACCTCAGGGCCGGGCAGCGGTGCACTCTTTTTCACTCCTGCAGCGACCTCCGACTGTAGAAGAGAAACACGGGCGAGTGGGGTGAGTGGCCTGACTCGATGACACGCACATTTCCTCCTCGGTGCAGACTGAGTGCCTTCACTAGACTGCGTCTCAAGAGCCCGAGACTTTCTTTCATCCCTTCATCCCTCCCGGGGCCTGGCACTGAAATTACTGAGCGCTCGGTAACCACTTGCAGAACGGAAGACCCTTACCACGACCAGGCACAATGCAGGACTGCAAAGGGCCCGAGAGAGCCTCCCTAGTGACCAGGGTTTCTCTCTTCACTCGAACCAACAGCGGAGCTGTGAGACTTTAACAGGAAGCCTAACTGTGTTTATCCCCAGAGCCTCTCCTTGCTCTCCTCAAGGGCGCCAATTTTAAGTCTTCCTGAGTCAAGAATCTTCCAAAAATTACAAACGTGACTTAGCACACAGTGACGACGCCACTGAGGTGACACGTTAGAACTGTGCCAACAGGACACAGCCAAACATGCAAATCCACCAGAACCCGTAACGCTGACACGGCAGCGCACGTGCGCCCATGCAGACATGCACACACATGCACACGCACCGGTCCCTGTGCAGTGCACACTCGCTCAGAGACTGGGGAGCTGTCTTTGTGGTTGGATTTCCTGCTTTCATCTACATTTGTCTAAACTTCAGGAGCTCCTTCACAAAAGTAGCTTTTCCTGAATCCCCCATTTTGACCCGAGGTTCTCACAGCTTCCCAGTTACCTGGGCTTTATATTTGGAGTGAGCGGTCTGTGCCTCCACTTCCATTATCTCCAAATCCACGTGCCATTCAGAGGACACCTCTACAGCACTCAGCGTAGAGTCCAAAGAGAAACGGAAGCCATTTTCACCATCGAGCTTTTCTTCTGACGGTGCCTCTTGCGCCCGTCCTTCCCTCTCCATCTCGGAGACCGCCACACTCGCCAGGGCACTGCCACTCACATCTGGGCCACCTCCAGGCTTCCAAAACGAGCTCCCTGCCCTGAGATCCCCACTCCCTTCTATTCCACCAGTTAAATTCCTCTGAACAGGTAACCAGCTCGGACACTAGACGTTACTTGCTGCTGGATGATCAAAAATAAGGTCCTAAGGATAAGCTCTAGCTGTGACTATCATAAAGACAGACCCACTGGGTTTCCTAACCCTGTTTCTTCCTTGGGTCTTTCAAAATGGAGACCAGATCATGTATGTAGGAGACTACATGGGGGGAGAGGCTAACCGAACGGGCCAGCTGAGACCTTTACAGAAAGGCTTCTTACCTTGAGCAGGGGCATGTCTCGAGCCTGCTGGATTAAAAGATGCATCTCGTTGATCTGCTGCCGTACGAGAGGGGGTACAGGGTTGCAGCAAGCTATGATGCCCTGAGGTTCCCTGGAGACGAGAACATGCAAATGGGCACTCAGACAGACTGAAAGGCTCCCGGACAAGGACAATGACCGGGTAGTACCAGAGTGCCACAGCAAAGGGGAAGGCAAAGGCACCATGGTCATGCCAGAGCAGCCTGGGCCGGCCACTGCTGCGCACTCAGCGGCACCAGGCTGCGGGCAGGCTCCTCTCACAGCCCACCTCCTGCTAATGGGGAAAGCTGGAGAGAAGTGCCACAGCTCTGCTGATTTGCAGTTCTGAGCACAAGACCACGAATATAGATTCTGTACTTCAACTAACATCCTAAAACATCTAAAATCACAAGATGCCTTAGTCTGGAAGAAAGTACAGGTGAGCCCCTTGAAAGTGGATGCCGATGCCATAAGCTCAGAGGGTCACACTGGACTCAGCGTAAGGCACAGCCTCTGACGCGTTCCTGTTTGGAAGCTGCACTTCCTAAATGGCAGCCCGAGGGCAGACAGTAAATCCTGGGACTCGCAGCTTCCTCGGAGGGCTCATCTCCTCTGAGTCAGCCTCGAGGTAGTAACTACAGGAGAGGCTTGGTTTCGAAGGGCAGAGTTTCTCTGCTGAAGGTCGGAACATGTCGCTCAGCTCTCAGACTCACTTGGGCAGCTCTTCGGCGATCTTCAGCATCATGTGGTTCGGCAGCACATACCTGGAGGAAGCACACAGAGGGCGAACTGCACCACGTGCAGCCAGCAGGTGCCACTAACGCAGTAACCCAGGGGGACACGTAAAAGCGCGTCCCTTCCTTGTTACCAGCCCTGCTCAGTCTAAGAGGAACAGTGGGAGAATCTCTAACCCCTACCCGAGGCTTTCGTCTTCTCTCCGAGCCGTTTTATCCCTCCAGGCAAACAGCAGCTTGAAGGCTGTCAACTGCTGTGTGTTGAGATGCTTCTTTTGCTTCCTGTAGAGTTCAAGGTAAGACTCGTCCGTGAAGATAGGTTTGATGAATTTCTGCAAAATGTTACATGTTCAAGATCAACGTGAACCAAAATTTTTCCTTGGGCCCTTCAAACAGCTGGCTCTGTTCGCCAGTGTAGAGAGCGGAGGAGAGAGGGAGGGCCTCGTCTGGAAGGGAGAGCAAGCCCGCGTGTGCGCGGCTGGCAGAGTTTTACCTTGAGGCAGATGTCCCTGCTCCGCTGCCACACCACCTGCAGCTGCGTGGGCTGGCCATTGCCCCGCTCCCACAGCTCCACCCGCATCTTGTCATAGATGTAGAGCAGGTAGTGGGTGTCATCCCGGGCGTAGCTGAGCATCTCCTCAGGCAGAGGTCTAGAATTGCAAGAGAGGAAACTTCCACTGATCCCCCAGGAGCAGCGATGCGACCCATCTACGCTGGGGCACTTGGGCTTGCCTGGCCCCTTTCGCTGTGAAAGATTCCCTCACGGCCAATATAATAGTTCTATCGACCTTCCCGGCATCTTAATGTGACAAGCCAGGGCTTCACGGCTGAGGAGAAAGGGTGGCAGGACGATGATGTGATTGATAATAGGGCTCTGTCACCCACGCTGGTGGGGCTCCGTGGACTGAGTGCTGGCCTGTAAGCCAGAGGGTTGCTGGTCTGATTCCCAGTCAGGGCACATGCCTGGGTTGCAGGCCAGGTCCCCTGTTGGAGGTGTGGTTGTGAGAGGCAACCACGCACTGCGCTTTTCTCCTTCTCTCTCTACTTCCCTTCCCCTCTCTCTAAAAGTAAATAACGTCTGAAAAAGAAAAGAAGGGTTGTCATCTGAGTTCGAATCTTAGCTCCAAGGTATCTGACCCTGGACAAGTCACCTAATCTCTGAGCCTGAGCTCACTTTCCTCACCTATAAACCGGAAAGGCCCTCATGGGCTGTCCTGAGAATTACAGGGGACAGTGTCCCTAAGGTTCCCAGCACACTGTGTGGCATGTGGCGAGGGTTAAGTAAAGGGAGTGGCTTTCAGATTTTGTCAATTTTCCTCTTCTGTTTGGACTTTAGATTCTATTTCGGAATTTTGGCACGCAGAAGGGGAGAGAGGTTCAGTGGTGTCTCTGAACAAGATCTCTGCAACCTCAGGGGGGACACGATCCAGCTGAGCAGGGAGCCTGCAAGTGTGGCCGGGCCCCAGCCCCATCACAAACACTTGCTACGGGCTGCGTCGGCCACGCGCCTCAGAGCTCCCTCGCCCCCGCGGGAGGTCCTCCGACACACACACACACACACACACACACACACCCTCTGCTCGGGAGACTGGCACGGGCGGACACTGGCGTGGCACGCCCCTTTCAACCACCAGTCCGTGAAGTGCCCTGTGTAACAGAGCCCTGCACTGTCCCACACTGGCGTAGCACTAAAACTTCCGGTTTCACTCATACCAGTGAGAACAGTTCAACCCGAGACTCGGATAGTGCTTCAGGCTGAGCACAGGCCCCCCTCCCCATGAGGCTGAGGAGCGCCCGCACGTCCTCCCGCCCCCCGTCTCCGCGTGGGAAGGGAACGGACCGCATCCTCCAGTCGGCCAGCTGGTACTGCTTGTCGGACTCCACACCGCAGTAGAGCTTCAGCAGGTGGTCCAGCGAGTGCCTGCCCAGGCTGAGGAGGCGCGCTGCCTGGTGGGTGTCGAACATGTTCACCACGTACAGCCCGAAGTCTTTCTGCAGCCACTCTATGTCCGAGTCGGCGCCGTGGAAGACCTGAAACAAAACCAGGGTCCCCGCTGTCCTTGTGGGAGAGGCTGTGCGCGCGCTGACGCGCACTCCACCTCTGGGTTATTAGAACACTGCAATTAGAAGCCAGAGGGAAGATTAAGATGGGCTGAGTTCTACGTGACTCTAATTTGGGCCCCAGCCCTCTACGCTCCGAATGGCACACTCTTAAAGTCTGCTCACAGCCAACAATTCCAAGAAAACGGCCCTGCCTTCTTCCAGGACAGTCGTTAAGTGCACGCCATCCTGACGGCGCGGCTCGTCTCAGCAGTCATTAAAGTGATTTAACAGTTTTCTGGGTGGCAATGAGCTAAGACTTAGCTGTTCTAACGGAGGTTTAGAAACAAGAGCAGTTTAGCGTGTGGCACGCTAGTGCAGGGAATCACAATGATTTCTCTGAATTTTACTGGGTCTGTGTTGAAACAGTGAAATGAAAAGTACTTATATCTGGCATTCACAGGCCAGAGCTGAAAAAGGCTGGCCGACCTTGACAATAGCTGGGTCCGTGAGGCTCTCGTTGAGAATGTACATGTCACTCCGAAGCTCCAGGGTGTCAATGACGAAGTCTTCCGTCCGCGTGGAGATCTGCATGAGGCAGGTCAGGCCGAGGAAGCTGCGGTAGGAGTGGTGCTGAAACGCGAAGGGGAGACGGGGCAGACGGCTGACTGGGTGCTCCTCCGCTGACTCGGAAAAGTCAGTTTGAAGCAGACTGTCAGGGTTACCCTTTTTGCCAACAAAACAAAACAACAACGATGAAAAAACCCAGATTTAAATTAGTATTAATTTTACACTTCTCTAGTAGGTGACCCGACAGAAAGTGTAAAGATGTCACTACAAGTCATTTACAAGTTACCTCCAAGTCCACGGCAAATTCCTGACAGTTCAGGAGCTTTTCGTTGAGCTCCACCAGTTCCTCGATGGAGGACACGAAATGGCAGGGCGTCTCCCCCACAGGCCTGTACAACTGGAGCACAAAGTCCAGGTGGAAATAAAAGGACTACTACGAGCCATCCTTCACTGAAGTGCAAAATGAATTAGTAGTTCAAGAAACCACCTAAAGTTATAATCTACTATTTTAAAGATGTTTAGGGAAAGCTGATATTACGTCAATAATCTAGTCATTTGATCCCCCCTGTGCTACTCAGACACCACCCGCAACCCGGTCGGCACGAACCTGGGGCTGTGGCCTTCGAAGGACTGAGTCTGGGGGCGTGAAGTGGTCAAGTTCATGTTGGTAGGGATGCGCAAATCTGAATGAATGGAAGGGAAACCCTTCTGATTAATTCCATGGTTCAAGGGAAAACTGCATCACCCACCTTGTGAAATCGAATCAGAAAAGACCATTGTGGTAATATTTCCTCTATATAAAAAGCATCATTATTTCAATGATAATTCAAGAGCATCAAAAAAAAATCAGTTCATACTTGCTTGCCCTTAAAGTAGGATAATTAAAACCCTTTTTCCCTTACGAAGATTTAAGTGCTAATTTGCAAAGCACCGTGTGAGGGGTGTTGTGGACGAAACAAAAATGTGAAGCTCCAAACGCCTGTGGTTAGGAACAATGAAGCTGTGAAATGAGACGGGCGAGGCAGATGTGGCTGTGCACCACACCAAGTCTTTTCTCGGCTCCTCCATCATCTACTTGGACAAAACCCCGAGTCTCAGGGCTCCCTAGGGCAGGGCTGCTCCTCATGATCCTTCCTTCTGTACAACCTGTGGCCTCGCGGTGCGGAGCGGGGGCTGCAGGACACCCCGCCAGGCTGAGTAGGAGGAAAAGACCGATAATACCAATGAAGCTGTCCCCATGTTTTTCTTTATTCCAAGGGCAAAGTCCTTTTGTCTGTTTTAAGCAGTTTTCCCAAAATGCTCATACTGCCAGTGAAAAATGCCCTTTCCTTATCAAATAAATTAGTGAGCCCAAGGTTACTGTTTGAGTAACAAGAAAGGCAGAATGCAGCAGAGGTAGAGCCAGTGTGAGGAAACTGGGGTCCCGGTACTGGTTCTGTGGGGTGCCAGCATCTCTAACTCTGGTGTGCGTCTGAGTATAGTGCACGGGGGGGGGGGGGGGGGCAATGGTGCCGAGGTCACAGCTGACCAGTGCTCTGCGCACACAAATGGGAGAAGGTGACAAATCACCTTGATTCTTTGTGCTCACCTACACATTTTACAAGAATAAAAGAGTGACAGCTGTGGCGCAAAGATCAATGTGACATAAACGTGGCCCAAGGAGAGTTCAGACAGGCGAACACTTACATGTCCTGCTCCACCTGCTGGGTTCTCTGCTGATGGATGAAATCCGCCAGAGCAGGGGGCACGTCCAGGTCCTCAGGACGATCCTGCGGGCGCTCCCGCCTTTCTCTGGACAGTGCTGGAGGCCAAGGGTGACAAAACATCACAGGAGAGGCAGACATGCTCGCCTGGAGGCTAGTCTTTCCCTCTGAAGATAAAAAGGTGGGAGGGAGACCTTGCCCCGCTATTTGTTTGGCCAGGCAGAGTGTACAGTACTCACCCTGGGGGAGGGGTTTCTGGGCATTGGGCTTGACGAAGATTTTAGGGCGAAATGGAGTGTTGGAGTTGTCGATCTTCTCTCGGAATCTAAGCTGAGGTCGGATGATGTTTTTTGCATGAAGCAGGCGGAAAGTTTCAGATTTTGATTTTTTGTTGTATTCTCCTGCCTACAATCGACAAATACAATATTTTATATCATAGCAACTCGGTGAATTAAGAAACAAATTCTAATCCATGCCTTCCAAGGGGAGAAGAGCATTCCAGAGCCGTCCAATTAAGAGAGTGTGTGTGAGAGCAGGGGTGCAAAGGAGAGCAGAGGGTGGAATGAAGGCGCCTCTGTTTATGAGGAGTAGACGGAGGCCACTTCTGTGTCCCACACATTAGAACAGAGTGCAAATCGGAACAGGCAAAAGCGGACATTAGATGCTCCAGTGAAAGTGAAGAGAAGCCCTCACCTTGCGGTTCCAGCTGGACACTATCGTTTTGGGGACCTGTAGTCCTGCAGGGAGAACGGGCTGTTGATTCTTATTCACACCCGATGCTTCATCCAGCAAAATACCCTAAGGGTGGAAGAGATACTAGCTTAGTATCATCTTTTCAGGGTTAACAGAGTTAATTACTTACAAGATTTAAGAAATATATTTAGAGAATTATATGTGAGAATACATACACATATGAGCGGATAATTAAAGCATTATCTATTCAAAGAAGGGAGAAATCAGCCATTCCCAACTCTTGTCAACGCTCTACAGTTCTGAATTGGCCAACATCCCAAATCTGATTTAAGAGTGTGCCATGGCCCACCAAAATAATCGGTAAGACCCTGGATGTCACACGCAGACACAGAAGTTGGGCATTCACAGTGAGAACGAGGGTGGACAGAGCTGCCCTGCGCTGCAGGAGCAGCCGTGGGGGATCAGGTGCGGCACCCCTGACAAAGAGGTATACCCGGGTGACCTAGGGGGACACGGCAGGACGTGCGCTCATAAAGTAGGAGAACCCGCTGAGACATCTGCGGGCATTCGCGCTATGGGAGAGATGACGGCATGGGCCAGGACAGCGTGACACAGTATCTGTAGGACCTTCACAGGGCTGGGTTTGCTTTCGACAGTCTCTGTGTAAATAATGTTCTCCTGTAGAGTTAGGGACAGACCGTGAGTTAGCTCAAATGATCCACATATCCTCCCACTTGTGTGAGTCAGGGTGTGAGTAACAGTAAAAACAGACTTAATTTTGGTTGGGATCTGCATCCAGGGGCCCCTTTTCTTGCAATACAAACAGGATTTGCAAATCTGGAAGGTAGATTTATAATAAGGCATACTAAAAATAGGCTTCCTTGCTCTGACTGGTGTGGCTCAGTGGGTTGGGCATCATCCCGCAAACAGAGAGGTCACCAGTCTGACACCCAGTCAGGGCACATGTCTGGGTCAGGTCCCCAGCTGGGGGCGTGCGAGATGCAACAGACTGATGTATCTCTTTTTTTTCATTTTTAAAAAAAATTTTTTTATTTATTTATCTTTAGAGGGGAAGGGGGGAAGGAGAGAGGGAGAGACACATCAATGTACGGTTGCCTTTTGTGCATCCCATGCTGGGAACTGGCCTGCAGGAAACCAGCCTGCAACCCAGGCATGTGCTCTGACTGGGAATCGAACCGCGATTGTCTGGTTCACAGGCCCGTGCTCAATTCACTGAGCTATACCAGCCAGGGCCTGATGTATCTCTTGCACATCCATGTTTCTCTCCCTCTCTTGTCCCCTCTCTAAATAGAAATAAAAATTTTAAAGAAATAGGCTTCTGCTAGGCAGCGATATTTTAAATGATATAATACTTGAAGACAACTGTGTTATTTTGGTAGGAAAATGCCAACTATTAGAGGAAAGAAATGTTATTGGCAAGAAATGCTAAACTTCCATTTCCTAAGGTGCCTGGGTTTCTTTTCATATTTTGATAATACGGAAGCTCTTCATGTGTTCGCTATCTTAAGAGTAAAGTGCACTACTCACCACTCTTTCCAGAATAACATCGTTAGTGTCCACGAGTAAGTCAAACTTGTCCTCCAACTCGGTCACTTTACTCCGATCCTTGATGTTGCTTCGGCAGCCGTGGTACTGCATCACCCTGCTCATGCTACGGACAAGAAAGCCAAGCTTCGTTTGAGCACTTCTACAGATTTGTTTACAGTCTGGGGGACGCCTGAAAGGCTTGGCTTGGACTATTCCCAATATTTTATGATCAAACTTGCTCTCTTACTAAAACCATTGTGTCGCTTTGGGCAATTCCCTAAATCTCACTAGAAACTTACCTGCTACCCTGAAGGAGTGGAAGAAATTATCTCAAAACTGCCTTTAAACTCTAAAATATAAGTACTGCTATGTAAATAACGCACTCTGCAGTCACTGTTTTAACATGAACTCTAAAACATTCTCTAAATATGTCATGCAACAGCTAGACAAAAATCCTTGTTTGTGTACTGATTAAAAAGCTGAAACTTATTACTCTGAGTTGTATGAGAGAATCTTGGTTCTAGGTTTTCAAGTCCTATATTAATCCAAAAAGATTCATTGTCTACAGGTGTGAAGGTCCATACATTTTAAAAGTTAAACTCAAAATTTGCCAAGTAACATTTCCTTAACCAAAATACACTGTTTCATTTTTATATTTCCTAGCTTTTTATGGCACAAAAAATTATGGTTAAAAAAAAAAAGACAGCCCTGGCTGGTGTAGCTCAGTGGATTGAGCGCTGGCCTGTGAACCAAAGGATCACAGTTCAATTCCCAGTCAGGGCATGGGTTGCAGGCCAGTTCCCAGCAGGTGACCCATGAGAGGCAACCACACATTGATGTTTCTCTCCCTCTCTCCTTCCCTTCCCCTCTAAAGATAAATAAATAAAATCTAAAAAAAACCCACAAAAACAAAAACAAAAACAAAACAAATTTCAGGACATTATATTCATTACTTTCAACACGAAACCCCCCTTCCCCCAGCATGTAGTACTTACCACTGAAGCAACCTATCTCCCTGCGTTTCACAAAATGCCTGGAAGCCAGGAAAACTGCGGTAAAAGTCGTACTCATCGCCGCACTGTGGCAGGCCCCCGGATGCCTTGGTGACTGCCACTACTGACCCAAGAGCGAACTGTCAAAAACCAGAAAGACAAGCATGTTTTAAACATGGATCCCCATTCCTTCGGAGACTCGTTTTTTCAACACGTACTACATATAACACACTGTGATAGATGATGGAGATACGCAACCCTACACATTCATTTAGTGCGAATTTCACCCCAGGTCCTGAGGATCCAATGCTGAACATGAAACCAAGTTCTGGAGGTTACGTTCTTGGGAGAGTGGGGGGGGGGGAGAAAGAGTAAATGCATATATAATATGACTAATATTCAAAATGGCATGGGCTTGAATCTTGGCTCTGCTACATATTAACTGTGATCTTGGGTATGTTATTTTATTGTTTTGGATTTAGTTTTCTCCTCTGAAAAACAGGCATGATAAAAGTGCCTATCCCATAGAAGTGAGAGGATTAAATGAACTAATAAAATCATTTAAGATAGCACCCGACACATAAGTGCTACTATTACTATGACTACTCAAATCCATATCTGTGAGTTTCCTACAAGAATTTTTGTGTCTTCATTTGGGGAAGCATCTACAAACAACATAAAGCCCTGGCCAGGTGGCTCAGTGGGTTGGAGCATCATCCTGTACTCCAAAAGGTTGTGGGAACGACCGCTGGTTGGGGGGCATAAGGGAGGCAACCGATCAATGCCTGTCCATCTGTCTCTGTCTTTAAAATCAATAAACATATCCTTGGGTGAGGATTTTTTAAAAATGTAAAAACAACAGGAGCACAGTTTAGATCAGGGGTGTCCAACCTGTGGCCCGTGGGCAGCATGCAGCCTGGGATGGTTGCGAATGCGGCCCAACACAAAATTATGAATTTACTTAAAACAATGAGATTTTTTTTGGTTTTCATCAGTGTTTGTGTATTTAATGTGTGGCCCAAGACAACTCTTCTTCTTCCAGTGTGGCCCAGCGATGCCAAAAGGTTGGACACCCCTGGTCTAGATCCTTTGGACAACCAACTGGTAACTGCTACTGCCCAAGACTGGACTTAAGTTTATGGTTCAGTTAGTGCCAAGTCGTCCTCTATTTTAACTGTGTGGTAATGAGAAAAAAGCCTGAAGTGGCTGTCATACATAAAAGACGGTTGGTCATGTGAAGGGCAAATGACTTCACCGCTGAGTTGTGTAATAAATGTTTTCCCTGAAAGAAGAGAGAAAGGAAGCAGGAACTTGACTCGCGGTGGGACACACTGTATAGTTCACAATCATGAATGCTTCGAGTCAGGACCATGGCTAGTGGTCCCGGAACTACGCAAAGCCAAGTCCATGAATTCATAGTAACATCTGCCACTAGGGAATTAGATATGGTGGGAGTGGAGTTTTGGGGAATCTGCAGAGCTAACTTACAAATTATTTTCGTTTCATGGTTTTTTGTAAGAGCTACGCACGAGCCGTTTAAACCTAGTTTTATGTTTGTTCCTACTCGAGCAGCGTTACACAAGTGGTTTAAATGAACCCTCTCCGCGTTCCTTCGAGGAGGCACTGGTAACGGTGCTACGGTACCCAGAGCAGGAAGGTTCGGTGGCAACTTGAACAGGTGACGTTAAACCAAGGTTTGGGGATGATGTGGGGCTGGAGCTCGGGAGGAGAGGATGCAGAGGCGGGCAAGGGAAACAGAAAGCTGCCAAGCCCCTCCGGAGAGTTGGCTGGGGAGCTCAGCCCGGGCACGGGCGAGGTCGCGAGGGCTGGGGCATCCGGGTGACGAGGAAGCCTTTGCCCCTGTGGAGAGAGCTCTGCACAATCGGGGGCGCATAGGTTCACCTGGGAGGACGAGAGTCCTGGGACGCGGGGCGACCCTCTGAGTCTGCGGGAGACCCCGTCCAAGGAGAGTGAAGGCAGAGACTGTGCCCGGCGCCCGGGGCTCCGCCTCGGTGCGCGCGTGGCCCGGAGGGCGCTTTCGGAGAGGGCCTGGGGCTGTTTCCGTCCTACCGCGAGCGGCTCGGAGTCCCCAAACACCAGGAACTCACCTTCACGAAGCTGTCTGCGTCCGGAAATCCCGGTAGCACCATCTCCTCATTTGACTTGGCCTCACTCGTGGCGGATGAGGCCTTGGATTCCCGGGGACTGGGAGGCGCCATTTTTTCCGCCTGCATCGCTCTTCTCGCGAGAGTGCCTAGGTCTGACGCGACGTTGAGCGCACCACGCATGTGCAAAGGCCGTGTTTTGGGGGAAAGATCTTGGAAGGGTGAGAGTTGAGCTGTCAGTCTTGAGTTGCTTGCCCCCCAGGGAACTTTACACTTGTCTTTAACCTCATACTTTGTCATCCCAACAACCCTGTGATTTAGGGTGAGACCCGGAGGATACAGTTATCCTATTTAAAGGCAGCTCTTCCCAAGCCTGTTTTGTGTCCCCCTCACCCTCTTGATTTTGGCTTTCTGCATCATCCAGCCTTTTTCTGGCTACGGATTCATTCCTAACAGCGCCCTCACCTGCAGGCATCTCTCTCAGCGAAAAAGACAAGACAAAAGACCACCTCTGCCCCACATCTCCTTCCAGCCACCATCGCATTTCTCTTTCCCCTTGTAGACAAATCACTGGAAAAAGCATCCAGATGTAAGGGGAACTCAGGCATTAAAGATGTTAGCTTCAGTTGATAGGCTTAAGTGATTAACGCAAGAGGAAAGCTGTTATTCTAGGAGCTGGAATGCAAGACCATTTGACTCTAGGAGGTCCAGCAGCAAGTCAACCTCTGTGCCCAGGGAGATGGTACCCGAATTGTCGATCTACAGATAAAGAAGTGGAGGAAAATCGACCTGGGACTGCACCTCTTGTTCTATGTACCTATGCTTTCTTCTTCTTATAGAAAGATCAGCTCGAGACGAGATGTTAGGACGGTCTTCCAGAGTACGTAATCTGCCACCTCCTCAGATGGCAGGCATCTGAATAAAGCACCGTAAAGATTCAATCCTTGTTTCTTTCTACTGGATCTGGTATTGACAAGCAGCACACATTTCACATGCTCCCGCTGCACTTACCCCCGAGGCCCTCCAACTCCTCCGGTCTTGTGTTCCTCCCCACCTACCACCAGACCTCTTCCTTCAGGTACCCAGTGGGAACTCCACACATCAGCCCGCTGAATGCCTGGAAGCACTCTAGTTAAGTGAGAGGCACTACTAAGCAGCTCAGGAGGTGGATTTGAGAAGCTCCGTGGGTATATCCTCTCTCCAAGGTCAGGGGGGGCACACCCTTCATGTAACTCATTTGGTCTAGTAAATGTTCAATGTTAGCTGTAATCGTTATTCATAATATCCTATGAATAGGATACTTGTTTTTCACTGTTTTTGTGTACCCTGGCAGGACAAAGGCCTAGTCTAGTTCATTTTAACAATATTTTTGAGCACTTACTTCATATGGTTCAACCTAATGCCATGTCAAGCTGTGCTGTGTGCTTTACGGCAAGGGCTCTGAACCCCTGGGCCAAGGGGCAGTAGAGGTCCATGGCCTGTTAGGATCCTGGTCGCACAACAGGGGGGACAAAACAGGTGAGTTAGCAAACCGGTCCCTGGTGCCAAAAAGGTGGGGGACTGCTGCTTTCTGGAAATTATCTCATCTTGAAAACAACCTTATGGGGTGGACCATACTATTACCCACTTTCAGAGGAGAAAACAAGGTTAGATTCTGTTTTACAACCTCACACAGTTCCCTGTTGTCCGCAGCATCAACTCCTTGCTGTTGAAGTGTGATGCGGGCCAGTCTGCCCCCAGGCTGCTGTCTAGCCTCCTGTTTAGTTCCTGTTGGTCTTTTTCCTCCCCACTGCCCCCAGAGGCAGTCACGCTGAACTGTGGTCCCACTGTGTGACATTGCCATTTTATATCAAAAGTGGCTGAATACCTGCAGTCTAGGATGGTGCAAGGTGACATCTGCCATTTCTGCACCATATGGTGCTTTTCACCCCTCTTCTCTGAATGTCCTCACTTGCTTCATCTCACAGCTTGTGCTCATCCTTCAAGATCCTTGGCAAATGTCCCCTTTCCCGTGAGACTCTGTTGGCTCACTGCTCAGCGGAATCAGTCATTCAGAGCTGTATCGTAGCTCACACCCTCTGCACGGCTCCCTGCCACTTAGTGTGGCAGAGTCACAGTCTACTCCCACGTGACGCCATCCCTGCCTGTAAACACCTTGAAGAAATGGACTAGGTCATGTAGAGCCAGGGTCCCTCAGTCCCTAGGACTAAATGCTTAATGAATGTTGAAGGAGTAACTGCTTCCTTTATGAGTAATGATGAGTAAAAAGCCATTCATACATGTTTTTTAAAATTCTGATGTCATTTATTGGCACAAAAATTATTCAGATACGACGTGGTGTCTAGACATGGCTACACTTTATACTTTGTGCACTTAGTTTAACGTTTCGTTTGCTTGTCATTCCCAACACGTATGAGGCTTTCCCTCTGTGTGCAGCGCCTCCATGGCGGCGCTTGTTTTCCGAGCCCCTGCTCTAAACGCAGAGCATTCAGACCTCCCTAAAAACCCACCAGAGCCGTGTGGACCACTCCACTGCCCCGTGACCTGCCCTGCGCATTTGCTCCGCCTAGCCCACACAGCATTCTGAAAAACTCCCCGCCTAGTGGCCTGGTCTTGGACTGAGTGTGTTTGTCGCAGCATCACGGGTGAGGCAGCAGACAGACCTCTCCCCACCCACTTGGGCCTGTCTTGCAGATGCTGCTGCTGGACCAGTGAGGTAATGGGGTCGGTGAGAGCGATGAAGTCGGCTTCTCCCGCTCCCTTCCAGTCCAGAGCCCTAAGACGCGTCCTCCACGACCTGAGGCTTTCGACTGCACTGAGTTTGCTGTTCTCGTGTTGAGAGGACCGATGAGGCCGTTCTGCTACCAGCAAATGCTTAGGATGAGTTGTGAGTTAGCTCGAAACCCGTATTTCTAAAGTTATAGATCTCTTGTTCCCCAAAATCAATGGCTTGATTTATGGAGGATTACTGTGTTTACTGTCCTGGGGACCAAACCAAGCCCTGTGTTTCTGATAATAATATTCTTCAACAGCAGCTAGGAAGTTGGTTCAAACCAACTCAATATACAGTAGTTCTTTTCATTTACATTTGGAAATATTTCACAGAGTTGAGCTCTCCGACCACTGCTTCAGTGGAACGGAGGCACCCACCCGAGGACAAAAGGCTCCAGAAAAGCGCTGCGGGCACGTCTGAGCCTCCGTCACCAGAAAGGACACCTAAGGAGACAGAAAAAAAAGGAATATGTTAATAATTTGAGCTTCTTCAAAGCTTTATGCAGATACATTGAAAATGGAAAGACTAAGGTCTGCCGACCCCGGGGACTCTCGCTGAGATGTCCCCTCACTAATCCTGCGGGACACACTCGTCTTTGCACTGCTGCTTCCAGACACACTCGTCTTTGCACTGCTGCTTCCAGGCAACGGTGGTCCCAGAGGGCGCTCCCCGCGCCCCTTCTCTCAAGTTTCTACCTTGGAGCACGCCTCAGGCAATCAGACAAAGCAGACCCCAGAGTGGTCCTTGATGTTGCAATCCCAGAGCATAAATTTGTCTTTTCGTCTCCTCTCTGTCACTGTTCTGGCTGCTTTTTCCTTTGTTCTTCCTGTACCTCAAAATTGACAGCAAAAATCCAGGAAGATTCCCCTCACCCCCCCCAAATAAGGAGGTCTTAGTCTTGTAAACAATTTTTAATGAATTTTAACTTATTCTGGTGCTTGCCCTCCAAGTAGGCATCCGTATTTTTCAATTTTCTCCTTTTAAAAAAAAACTGATTTTTTTTTAAGAGAGGGAAAGAAAAAGAAACATTGATTTACTGTTCTATTTAATTCATGCTTTCATTGATTGATTCTTGTATATGCCCTGACCAGGGATCAAACCTGCAACCTTGGCGTATCAGGACGATTCTCTAACCAACTGAGCTACACGGCCAGAACCTCAACTTTCTCCTTTTTTAGAGAAAAAAGCACACACAGTGAATATAAACATTTAAAGAGATTTGAGTGGCCCTGGATGGGTAGCTCAGTTGGTTACATCACTGCAGTACTCCGAGGTTGCAGGTTTGATCCCTGGTCAGGGCACATACAAGAGGCAACCAATGAATGCATAGTATGTGGAAAAATTAATTGATTTGAGAGAGAGAGGAAAGGAGAAGAAGAGAGAGAGAAACATCCATTAAGAAGGTAAATAAACGTAAAACTGTGACTGCACTTGGGTAAGTCCTTCTTTGCGACCCGGACACAGAACGGGCCATGGCAGCCTATGTGAACACAGGAACTTGGGGACACCTGCTCACCATCCAATGTAGCACTGGCAGAGGTTTTCGTGGGACGTTGCTTGTTTGATGAGCAGCTCGACTTGCGTTGGGACATCCAAAGTTTCATCATGAGAGAAGTCCCGACCTGGGACAAGACAAAGGAAGTGTTTAATTTACGCCTGTTTTTTCACTCCCTCCTTGGCCCTGCCTGGCTTGGCTCCCCATGCAGCCCAGGCCGGTTCACCCTTGAACGTGAGGAGGAAAGCTACGTGGCAGTTGGACTTGAAATCTCCTCCACGTGACTTGAGCCTTTCCTCCCACGGGGCGGCTGCTTCCATTATAAATTCATGAACTCGAACCTCAAACCAGCACTTGGCACTGCCTGGCTGGCTCATGCTGCTTCTTGGGCAACGTGCCTTTCCATTTCCATGAGGACCATTTCAAGTCCTCTGCTCTCCCCAAGTGCCCAAACCTCTCTGGTTTCTCAGCCTCAGCAGGTGCCCTCACCTACTTGATGAGTTCAGTCACTGAACACACGTTTTTGGTCCCTGGTGTGCTAGGCAGTGTTGAGCTGCTGGATTTGTTTGCCATGAGCTTCCTCTTCTTTGTTCTCATGACGCTGGAGAGCTGTCCCTCCTACCATTCAAGGCTAAGTTCTCTTGCACTTTGGGTCCTGTGGCTGCCTGCTCTAGGAGCCTTATCGTATGAATTACCCTTCCCCTCACTCAGGCCCTCAAACTCCCCCTCCCAACTGCCCTCCCCTCTCTGTAAGCCGTTCCTCAGCCACCTAACCACTCCTCCTCCAGCTCCATGTCCTCTCTCATCCCTGCACAGCCGAACTTCTCAAGAGCTTTGAAACTTGTCTCCTTGCTTCGCTTCTCAGTCTCCCTTCACATTCGAGTGCTTCAGTCTGGCCGCCAGGCTTATCCCCGCTCTTAGAAGGTCACCAAAGGTCCCTTCGCATCGTCAGTCCTTCTGGGTTTACCTCCTGAAGACCTCGTGAACCCATCTCCACTCCACTGCCCTAACCAACCGTCTGGCCTGGAGGGCAGCTCCACGCTCTGACCCACACACAGGCCCGCACTCTGCCGGCCCCCAGGCCCTCCTCTGCCCTCCCCACCCACTCGAAAACTCTCCCCGATTCCTCTCCCCCCTCAGCTACGGGATAAACACACAGGATAAACACGTCAGGTCCCTAAGATCCGGGCCTGGGCCACTCAGATCCAAACTTTTGCACTAAGCTGTTCACTGGGGCAGTCAGTTGGGACCTCTGTTCTTGCTATACACCCTTCCTCCTGCCACAGGGCACACGCCATTTCCTGTACCTGGAATCATCTGTCCCTAATTAATTCCTCTTTCAGATCTTAGCCCCAGGGCTGGTTTGCTGGGGTCGGGGGTGGGGAGCTTTTCCAGAACTCTGAAAGTGGGTTAAATTCCCATGTGTGCATGACACCAGAGCCCCAAGTCCCTCCCTCCTACTCAAACGGTGTCCCCTTTAGACCTGAGCCCCCAGAGGCAGGGTCTGTCTGTTCCTACCAGCACAGTTTCTTCAGCCCCCAGCATTCACCGGCACTCACCAAACACACAGACCTTGGTGACAAAGCCTGCGTGCCAGGCACCCCATGTCGCAGAGGGGCCTGTCTTCCGAGAGGCCCTTTGTCATCTTCAGACACCGAGAGAGGCGCTCAGGGGTCACACAGGAAGCAGCGGAACCAGGGTCTTTTGTTTCCTCGACTCCCCGCCCTCTGTGTCACGCCGCCTGGCCATGTGACATGTTTCCTTTCACATGGGGGCACCTCCCCGCGCCCAGAGTCCCTACTCCGTGGCAGCCACCACAGCACAGATAGGCAACGACCGGAGCAGCCAGGTCTGCTCTCATGTCAAATCCTGATGATAAAAAAGTTTCCTGAACTTGGATGACTTTGGACCCAACAGAACTCCTGACGTCTGTTAAGATGAGAGTGATGACATCACCTACTGTGAGTTTCCTAGACAGAGCACCGGGGAGGGGTCGTAAGTGACAGCCTCAGAGACACTCCAGGAGCGCAGGCCAGGCGTGGGCGCCAGCACCACTCGGGAATAGGTGGCCGCCCAGTCGGGGAGAAAAGGCGCTCGGATTTCGAGTTCTTTTAATCAAACACACACACATACTCACCAGTGAGCTTATCTCGGACTCTGTTAATGATCTGAATAGCTTTCTTATTTAGGGCCTCTGGTTTGACCAGACCATCTCCGACTGGAATATACAAAGTAGAAACAAAAAACGAAAGTGAGAACTGGATCATCAGAGCAGGTTCAGCGGACATCCCTGCTCTTCTCAAACATTCCCTTTTGTAAGTGCTGAGCAATCCTTCCCCTGTGTCTGCCTTTGTCCTCGGAACACAATGAGAAATTCACGGAACCTTTCCTGCTCAAAGGCGGTTTTGTGGCTTCATCTCCTCGAGCCTCCCATGGTAAAACACAGCTGCTATTTTCTTAATGAGCCAGTTACTGGCGCAAGTACTTAGAGGGTGGACTTACTGAAAGAATGAATAGATTCTGGCACTGTGGTCCCGGTTTTCTTGTGGGCTGGCTCCCCAAGTTCCACACCATCCAAAATTTCTAAGAGGAAGAAAATCAATTAGCTGAAAATTCAAAAGGCCTTTGTTCCGAGGTCTGAGCTCTAACGCTTCACACACTGCATTCCCTCTGAGACTTGCACTACCCACCTCGAAGGGGGACGGAGAGGGAAGTGCTGTGTTGGTCTGTGTGTATGTTAAGAGTGTGCGTTTTCAAGCAAACAGCACTAATAAAATATTCTGACTTAGAAACCAGGAGCATGAGTCAAAGACCTGGAGACAAAACTTATCTGGTTAGACAAAATCTGGTAAGCCCTGGCCAGGTAGCTCAGTTGGTTAAAGCACTGTCCCCGTATGCAAGGGTTGCAGGTTCAACCCTCGGTCAGGGCACATACCAGAAACAACTAAGGAATGCAGAAATAGGTGGGACAACACACTGATGCCTCCCCCACCAAAATTAACAACAACAAAATAATAAAAAACCCTAATACTAATATGGAGAAAACGAGTTCTCAATGGGTCACACATGTTGACTGAAGTGTTCTTCTTTGGAGGAATTTATATATTAACTCTGGGGAGAAAAAGTCCTGAGGCTTTAGGGTCACCCTCCACTGCTGTGGCCTTCAGTGGCCTTCGGGGGAAGAGCGCAGAGTAAGAATGATAAAGTTATTTACACACTGCTGCACACCACAGACTTTCAAAATGAAGCTACTGATAACAACACTTTCTTCATGACCCCCTAGAACTTTTAAGACACATGAAAATAACCAGGTCCACCCCCACCCAGTGGCATCAGAGCCAGAGCTGGCCGTCCTAATTTCCCTCTGCAGCCACAGGCAGCATGTGGAAGTCCCCCAATGACGCTGACAGCTCAGCAGTGTCTCACGTATTTTGGATGAAGCCAGTCACTTGCACAAGGCGCCCCGGACATGGCGGGGACCTAGGCATTTGCAAGCTTAGCACGGTGTCTGGGGTAGAGCCGTGCACGTGCAGAGACGCCACTGTAACCCAGGACTGCATTTTCCTGCCCAGAACACTGTTCTCCCCTCTACCCGCCAAGTTCCATCTGTCCAGTAGGTCTCAGCTCAAACGCCGCCACCCCGAGAGCTCCCTCCCCCACCGCAGTTTGGAACGGTAACTCCGCTTAGTCCCTCTGCCCTTCTCCACGGCAGGTGGTGTGGTGCTTGACTACACAGTGGATTGTACTGCTCTCTTATTATTCCATAAACATTTTGGTCAATTCTATAATGTGATTCTGTGCTTCTTTAGCGCAATCTCCATTGCGCCCTTAAAGATAATTTGGCTTAGCTAAGTAACTAGCTGCAAATGTTCCATACATGATTGGAGAAGATATTTACTTTTTCCACGTGCTCCGCAGTATTTCCCAAAACGTGCGCTGTGCAGACGTTGTGGGTGTTAAGAGGATGAAAGGGACAGGCTGTGGTGGAGGGGCGAGAGGATGGCCAAACAGAGCCGAACGCTGCACCGTCAGACCTCTGGAGGGGGCTCGGTCCGAGGCCGTGCTCCGGCCCCGGAGGGCGCTGCCTGCCCGGGACTCTCCTCCACGCACCGCACTCCTGGGGACATTCTCGTGGCTTCCTGGCTGCTCAGGCAGCAGCGTGCGTGCACTTCTACTGCTTCCATCTGCCCACTTCTGAGCTACTAACGATGCCTTAGGATCGAGGCAACAGAGCTACAGACTGTCCCGATCCAGACACCCCTAGAGGGCACGCTAAACACTAATATTCAGAATACTTTCCATTGTACTTTTAGAGCTGTGTGATGATTGGGTAGTGTGATGAAAGTTTCTGAGCTTTAGGCACCCACTGCATCCTGAGGGGCATTAACCAAAGCATGGACGAGGTGCTGATGCTCAGTAAATATTTCTAGACCAAGTTAAACAAATGCCCATTGGGTGATAGATACTTCAGCAGTGACGGCATCTTTCCTTTATGTTCACTCCCTTCCTATTTAGCATCCGTTACTACTTTAAGTTCTGCCTCCTAACAGCAGTAACAGAGCCCCCCCCATTCTAGAAACACTCGGATAAAAGGGAGCAGAACCTGTTGTCTCCCATGGGGGGCACCCACCTACTGACTGGCCGGCAGAGTAGGAATCTGTCCTTGTACGGGATCGCTTGTTGCCTTTGGTATTTGCTAGGGAAAAAAAGAAAGGGGTGGTTGAAAAGTGCTTCAGACTCTGACTGAAAGAAACTTAGTCAATCTGATATCTCCTCACAATCGTAAAAATATAATGTTTCCAACAGCCACATTCTGTCAGGAGGACCAAAGACACGCTATTCGGGAGCACATGGGTGACGGCAGTATGGGTCTCCGACCCCGAGGGACACTCTGTGTCCTCTGGCTGGACTTAGGTGGCATAACCCAGACCTCCTAAGGCAAAAGCATGACTTAATCGGGGATCAGGCCCCTGTGGTCAGTGACCTTCTGGGCGGCAGGAGCGAAGGGCGGACTGCGGTGGCCCGGACTCGAATGGGAACCGTGCACGCCGCCTGTCAGAATTCCGGCTTGCCGCTCGACGTGAGACCCGAACAGAGTTTGCTAGGGTGCTTAATTTATACTGAAACATCTTAATTAATATCCAAATCAACGATTGGAGTTTTCTGTCCTATTTATTTTTAAAGATTTTATTTATTTAAATATCAAAGTGTGGGAGAAACACTGATTGGTTGCCTCTTGCACGCCCCCAACTGGGGACGTGGCTGCAACCCATGCACCTTCCCTGACCAGGAATCAAACTGGTAACTTTTTAGTTTGCAGGCTGACACTCAATCCACTGAGCCACATGAGCTATCAGCCAGGGCTGAGTTTTCTGTTTAAATAAAAATACTTGAAGTTCACTTCCAGACACCTGAGCTACTTGGTGAAATGTAAAGCAATGGTTCAGGGAAGTGTCTCAGGCTCCGGGCGAGACAGCCCCGGAGTCAGTGGAACGTGCCGTGGCAGATGCTCCTGGTCTGGAAGGTGCCGACTCTGGCTCCCAAGCACTTGCTGATACTCACTGTCCATCAGCCTCCAGTTCAGCAAGGGGTCGTAGACGAAGGCTTCCAGCACGGCCATGACGCTGTCCTTGTGTTCGCGGAGCACCTCCATCACCGTGTGGCACGTGATTCTGTAGTTGCCGTCCAGACCAGTAACCTGCAGCGAGGCCACAGCCACTCACCACGGAGGCACTGATACTGGCCCCCGCTGGCCCCGTGACCAAAGTCAGGCTGTCGGGAGGGTGGTCACCCCCACTGAGGGAGCAGACACAGGCCATTACTGATATGTCAGGCGGGGAATGTCTTCAGAGCAAGCAGCCCATCAGGTCGTAACTGTGACTCACACGACATTGTGATTCGTGAGCTGTAAAGAATGGTAACTCTTTCAAAGACTGGTCATTTCTAACATGATAGAAAATACCGGGAAAAGACGACAGACGTATTCCGGGCATTCTGGAAAACTCGTGGGCCCTAACAAGTGAGTCTGTCCTCAGGGAGGGCTGGAACTGTATCGACCCTGTTCCAAAGCAGCTTCTTACCGATATCTACTCACCTCCATAGCGTTGGTCAACATTCTTGTCAGTCTAAATGGAATCTTCTCGGGGAATTTCTCTCTGGTCATAGCAACCTATAGGGCACGAAAGGGAAAGACCCAAGTGCACTGGTTAGAATGTGTTCACTGGCTAGCGCCAGGTGAAGGCAGCCGGCTTTTCTTTGCATCACTAGCACTGAGTTCAGTCAAAGCACAGAAATGAAGCAGCTTGAGTTTAGTGAGCGGACTTATCACAGGAATTTGAAAGAAAACATAGGGAAAGAAGGATGGGAAACGGACAGAGGGAACAAAAAGGGGATGAGTGCATCGTGCCAGGCCTTGGGCCAGCAGGCCACGCGGAGGGGGAGGTCCTCTGCCTGAAGTGGGGGGTGCGCACAGTGAACAAGTGGTCCTCGCCCCAAGGGGCGTTTGAGGCCAACTACACCAAGTGTTAAGAAAATGGATATCATTTTTTAGATCGACCTCCTATCACCTTGGTAGGAGAGGGAGAGGTAAGACAATGCGTTGTGGGCTTAAGTTTGCCGACACAGTCAGAGGAGGGCGAACACCGGCCATCCAGGAGGGGGAGCTTTATGTGGCGCCCCGGAACGGGAGTTCACCTCGAAGCAGTCCCCGAAGTCGATATGCAGAATCTTCCCGCTCAGCCGGTCCAGCATCAGGTTGGACGGGTGCCTTTGAGAAACAGCAGAGACCAGGGCAGGTCGAGAGAGCAACACTGGCAACAGATCAACAAGCACGCGATACTGCAGACCACAGGTCGGCCGCGTACAGAGTACAGCTCTCGGGCCAAATCCAGACCCCCAGCCGCTCTAGTACATAAAGTTTTATTGAAACACTGTCATGCTCACTTGCTTCAGTATTGTTTCAGGCTGCTTTTGTGCTACAATGGCAGACATGAGTAGTTGTAACAAGAGGTTATATAGCCAACGAAGCCAAAAATATTTATCATCTGACTCTTTATAGAAGTTTCCCAGCCCCTGCTCTAGGCCCGAAACAAGGATTTATCTGCTGCGTCACCAGTCGCCCCACGGCACCGGGAAGCCTTGGTCCGAGATGAACGGTTCTGGCGGTGCTGGTGTCTCGGAGCAGCAGGGCTCTGCCTGGCTGCTTCCTGCCTCCCCGGGGCCTCGCCGCCCTGAGCCCGGGAGCCCACAGGCAGGGACGCCTGAGTTCTGTCAACAGGCATTCTGCCTTTTATTTTTGTAAATACGTATTTATTATTTTTGTGGGATAAAATTCCTTTTACTCTCAAATAAGTGCATGAGACATGATCCCAGGAGAAAGATAGTGGACATCAGAAAACTAGTTTTTTTTAAAAAGCCTATGGAGTCCATTTCTGAACATTCCTAAACGACTCTTCCAGTCAGTACATTTGGATAAAATGTATCACGAAGAAATATCAGAAGGGTCTACTTTGGTTGGTTTCAATGACAGAAACAGAATTATTTATCTTAGCGTAATGGTGATTCATAAATGTTTAGTGAATCAACAAATCAGTTGGATTTAATGTGGCTGTTTAATACACTGAACCAACCTATGCAGGAAGCAGTGCCCTTGAACTATGGCTTTGCTTCTCTTTAGTCTGACGTGCTGTCTTGTGGACACGGTAACAAACAGAAGACTAAGGCTGATGCCGCAAAACGTGCCTGAAGTACAAAGTACAAATATTCACCAGATGGTCATCGATGTCACCGGGCAACAAGATGAAACCACTGAAGACCACCGTTGTGGAGAGAGAGACTAAAAGAAACAAATTCAACTCACTCACCTATCTCCCAGGCCCAGAATATACCCGACCATGGACATGACAGCTAAAGAGCGAGTATAATTGGTTCTTCGGTCAAACCACACCTGGAACACAGGAACTCAAGTGAACACAGGCTCCAGAAACTTTAAATGGTTTTCACCTAAATGGTATAAACCCCAACCAGTGGTTTGCTTACATCCCGTTATAATGAGTTAGGACGTAGAATGGGATAAAGATCACATTCACAATGTTTGAAATAAACTAGAAATGTGCAGAACTTAGATAAACAAGTTGAACTTGGCTTAGAAATACAGACTTGAGTAAGTGAAAATATCTGTTTACGAATATCCACTTAAGATTGTCAAGATGTAATATCCTCCCAAATTATTTGATACATTTAATGTAATTCCAATAAATATTCAGTGGCTTTTTTTTGAGACCTTAACAAAATGATCACAAATTTATCCAGAAGAGAAAGTGTGAAAATAGCCGAGGAGGAGAAACGTGCGCTGACGGTGTGGAGCTTGAGGAGGAACAGGCAGAAAGATCCATGAAACAGAACAGAAGCTCTACAAGGAAATCCGAGTTTAGTGCACAATAAAGATGGAGTCTCTTAAATAGGGAAAAAATGAGTTATCTGGTAAATACAGTGGTGTTGGCTAGGTATCTTAAGAAAATAAAATTGATATCCTAATGCTAGATTCCAAATTTAGTTAAGGATTTAAATGTAAAAACAAATCTGATAATTAGTACAATATATGTAAAAAGATACATAATCTTGAGGTGAGGAGGATCTTTCTCAATATAAAGCCAAAGGCACAAATTTTAAATACTTAAAAACCTGTTAACGTGTAACTTAAAAAATGTCTGTACATCAAACACAAAACACAAACTCAAAACCGAGAAACATATCATTTACAAAATTAAAACGCCAAACGGAGAGGAAATCTGTAACACACGTGAAGATCTGAGCGCCTCACTGCACAAGAGCTCACTGTGAGAAATGGGAGAAAGGTCGAAGCCCTGCATCTGCACCTGCCCGCTCGCCCATTCCATCTGTGTCACGGAAGACCGCACACAGTCCTCGGCTGACCAGGACAGAGGCGCCCACAGGCGCACCCGAACACCCGGGGGAGCCCCCTGCCCGGAGCGGGGCCGTACCTCGGAGCTGGGGCTCTTCAGCCACAGCAGCTTGGCCAGGTCGTCCCCGGCCGTGTTATTGACGGCGTGCTCGAACACCTCCACCTTCTGCATCAGAGTCAGGTGGTCGTAGTCCGGAGCCATCTGCATCGGGACACAACCATGGTGAGAGCGCGGCCCGGCCCGGGTCAAGCAGCTAAAGCCAGGAAGGAGGAAGGCTCAGGTCCGGTTAGAGCTGGGTTCGAATTTCGCCACCACAGCCAATAGGAGAAGCAAAGTAAGAACGTTGCGAAAGGAAACACGGTGTGGCCACTCTCACCGGTGACCACAGGCAGCGCCAGGGCCTAAGGTAAAACCTCAGGCCTCACCGCAGCACAGCCCACCGGTGTGAGAGAGCCCTGGAGGGGTTAAGGCTCGGGGCAAAAACAACTCTGTCTCATCACTTACACTTTCTCTCCTGGGAGAAAGTCTCATCTCCTAGACTTTCTCTCTCCACAGGGCCGGCGCCCTGCGTGCATTACACACCTGATAAATAACACTGTTCGGTCTCATAAAACCTTAAACTCTGGGCTTTAGGGTCCTTCTGTTTCTCAGAGAAGGTTATTATCTTAGAACTCACATCCTTAAACCTTCTCCAGTGGCCAAGTCTCTCAAACCAAGTTCTTGGTGATGGGCACACATAAGAGCACAAGAAAAGCAGGTCTGCACGGCCCCCGACTGGTGAGCTCTGCCCCTGGGAGGTTAAAGGAGGTCCGGCGGCAGACTCACGTACCCGCAACATGATGCGGTGCTCGATGTTGAGGAGGATCTTCTTCTTCTCCCTGTAGTCCCGGATGAGGGCGTGCAGCGTGTCACAGTGGGGGACCCAGCCGATGAGGCCCGAGTTGGTCGATAAAGGAATGACTGCGTATCTCTGGATGCTGGCGCCCACAGGAAAGCGAGGTTACTGCACGGTAACCGGCGCACACCTCTGACCCACTCACGACACGTGCACACTAGTTTCAACAACCCCCCTGCACAGGGCTGTTTTGAGGGGTGTGATGAGGGCCTTGTGCAAAGGACGAGGCCTCTCTAACGGGAGTGCACCGACGGTGTGAAAGGCACGTGGGTCTCCCAACCCTCCCAACAAACTCGATGCTCTGGGGGAAACGCAGTGATTATTTCTAAGCTGAAAATAACCTCCCAACTTAATATCCGTGTTCTTAATAGAGGAGGGTGAGGGAGAGCCGGGGGAAGGGAAGGCCCGGCTGGGCTGGAACCCCACTGGGGGCAACGCATCGAATGTGCGGAGTTTCCAGTCTGAGGCCACAGAGGGCTCCGCTCTGGGCCTTCATGGCTGTCACAGGCATTGCCAGAGAGCACTCTAAACATCTGGAGGGTTTTTCTTATAACACGTCTCGTAGCGGGACATGACTGCAAGGCAGAGACGCAGGAAAGGGCCCGCTGTCCCGAGCACCTGAGGTTCTTCCGCAGGGAGGTTGGGTCGTTGGCCAGCAGCGTGTTGACCAGGCCGAAGAGCTGCATCACCCGCTCGTCCTGCCGCAGGTCCTCGTGGCCCTTCAGGAGGAAAACGAACTCATGCCCGTTGCTGCCTGTAAGGAAAGGGCAGGGCAGTCAGTGCAGACCGAGAGGGTCTCAAACCCGGTCGGGTGGGCCGCTACTGTCCTCAAAGGGCCTGCAGACTTCATATACTTTACCCTACCAGCAGTGAAAAACTCCCTAGAATTGAAGAAAAATTAAAATGGCCCTGCTTTTGATGGTCCCCCAATGTGATGTAGTTCAAATTAAAAACAAATACACTGAAAAAGTTCTGTCTTCGAGGACCAGGGCTGATTCTGCATAGAAATGGCTGCTCTGAATGTTCCCCTCCCCAACCCACCCTGCCCTTCTCTGTCCTGCTCTGATCTGAGAAGCCCGACCTCTCCAGACAGGGTCACCTGGGCTCTGGACTGGGCTTGGCCCACGGGCGCACGAGCAGGAGGTCAGCAGGCAGGAAGAGGGAGGGGTCAGAGCACTTGCCCCTGACAACCAGCCTGCCACGGTTCCAGAGACAGCTCTGCCCCTGCACCTGGGCTACGGCTTCTGGTGGTGTGTGGTGTGTTAGGACACGGGTCCCTTCCCACCCGGAGGGAACGTGACGAAGGCCCTCTGTAAGGGACCGTAAGAGCTTGGGAGCCTGACCAGCTCCCCATTCAGGAAATGGCCGAAGAGAAACTGCTTCCACACGCGAGCCCAGACTGTGAGCAACTGCAGACATGGCTGGTGGTCCGATCTCCCGGAGCTCGTGTGCGAGCACCCCCCACACAGGCCGTCGGCTTTGTTTCCCGTGCTCTGCATAAGTCTGTGCTGGCGCAGCCTGTGCGGCAGGAAGCCGGTGAACCCATGTCTTTCACAGCCAGCTCCCGGGTTACTTCTGTGGAGTCGGCGAGCAGGAGGCTGAGGTGTTCTCGAACCTCAGCTCACTGTGTAACAGGTGGTGCGAGCCCCGGATGGGCTCCTTGCCTTTTAAGGTCTGGAAGGTGAGGGTAAGAGCTTCTCACGGTCGGTTCTCTGAACTCTGCTCACACCTCTGGAAGCAGTTCCTTCGTCAGGTCTTTTAAATTAGACCCGGCAGAGAACCTGACTGACACATGTTTTGGAATTAGTAGACGCCAGCCCTGGAGAGACTCTAACCACCTATGGACCCCGAAGAACTGGTGCTGGCGCATAATCACTGCACATAAAGAACACGGGTATTATTTACTAAGGGCGAGAGGCCTCAAAGTGCCACCAGAGTCCTTAGGCCCCCCGAAACTATCCCCAACAGGGAACAAGCCTGAGAGTTCATTCCGCCTTGTCTGGATTTCACACAATCCTGTCCCACAAAGAGGGACTCTGATGGTAAAAGAACACTCCAGGGCCCAGACGCCGCTCCTCGGTGCAGCCGTCCTGTCCATGCGTGCACCCAGATGCCTCTGTCGGCCCCGTCGGCCCCGCCGCTGCCTCCCGCAGCCCGTGCTCCACGCTGCGCACTCCACGAAGCCCTGCCGCCTGGCCCCATGCGGGACGGCTTCGCTTCGCTTACACGAGCGCAGCTATGTGAACGCACTGGGAGTCTCGAGGAGAACTGGGACGTGGAGAAACCCGGGCGTCCTCTACTTCCCTCACAGTAGACATGGAGGGGAGATGGAGCATGTGAAAGATGGCAGCGGGAACAGCAAGCAGTGTTTTCCACGGCTGGGCGGGGTCCGGCCAGGGTGGGAGGGAGGTGCACAGAGAGACGTGCACAGTGGTCCTTACCCATAAGTGTCAGCTTCCGGGGCCTCTGCTTGGACGTGATGACTTGCAAGGACGGTGCTATGGACTGGATGCGAATGATCGGCTGGTTGGGGTCGTATGTCCCCGGCACGGCCAACTCAAGGTCTCGGCACATCAGAAGTTTGGGGGAGACGTACTGCAGCTCCAAGGATGTGAGCTGGGAACAGTCGCCACAGGGGTTAGTTTTCTGCCTCCAGGAGGAATTTAAATGCAATTTAAGTATTTTTCAACGAACTGCTAATAGCACTGACTTGTCCCAAAGTCTGCAAAGCAAAACCGGGTGCTTTGGAATTAGTGCCATAACATGACAGGCAGTAACACAGAAAGGACCAGAATGACAGTTAATCCCGCCACATCCTGCAGACCCTACCTGAGGCAGCTGCTTGGAGATTCGTCTGAACACGTGATAATAGAGGTCCCAGGCCTGGGTGAGGTCCTTGACGTTCCCTGACTTCATGTACTTCCGGCACCACTCCTGGGCCTCCATTAGGTCTCGCCCGTAGGCCTGGGAGGGGACATGGGGGGAACGTGCAAGTGGTCCCAGGCGGCGACTGAGCCGGGCCGACTCCCAGGCAGACAGATGGCAGGGCCCCTCGGTGCACGCCATCTGGGAGGCGGCTCTGCAGCTCCCCCATCCCAGAGCCCCCAGTCTCAGGGTGGCTTGTCAGGTAAAGGAAGGTCTCGAGAGGGATCTTGTGGTTTTCCAGTTAAAATTTGGGGAGGGTTTTGCAACTTAATGACAATTAAGTTTCTGGTGTTTTTACACCCCGTGACCTCCATCATTTTATTCAGGTCAGTAGAAAGGCTGGAGGGAGGGGGGTCTGATGAGGCCTCTGGGCCCCACGTTTCAGGCTCTGCTATCCCATACCTGGTTAAAGGACGTTTCCTTCAGAGTCTGGGGTCCCCGCTCCATCATCGCATGCAGGGGCTCCAGCACCTCGAACATGCCTTTCACGTTCCTCTCCCCGAAGTAGAGACGAGAAGCTTCTTCCAGGCCTTCGTGCCACATCTCGTGCCAGAGGATGGCCACTCGGATCAGCTCCTCACTCACCTGGGCCACAGAGGGGGGAGGAAAGGGTAAGCTACACCCCAGATGTCTTGGAGAAGAGGCAGGTTCCCTTGCTGGCAGCCAGAGGGAGCCTGCAGCACTGTTGCGAGGAAGAGAAACAATCACTCCAGACCTCCGGCCGGGTGACCAGGGCCAGTGAAACCCGCACTGGCTCCGGACTCACCATCATGGCCTGCTGCACCAGGGTGTTGCTGTGCTCACACATGTTCTTCAGAATCTTGTTGGCTGCGTTGTGACGGGCTGTGGTTGTGGACTTAGAGGCCACGGTCAGGGGGTAGATGAGAGCCTGAAGCACACACAGAGGAACACGTGCCAGCGTGTGGGAAAGGGCCCGACGCTGACTTAAGGAGGGTGACAAAAGAAACAAGGAGTGTGACACCGATGCTTGAGTCCATCAGGCAGGGCTGCCACTCGTTCCTGAAGGCCCCCACCCCCGTGGGGCGGCCCCGCCAGGGGCAGGATGGGAGGCTTGGCTCCCATTCCCCGCACCTGCATCTCTGGAGTTGCTTTAGGAAAGGCTGAGAACTAAAGCAAACGGCCTCTACATACCTGGGGGTGGTACCGACCGATGTCTGTGAGAAGCTGATGAATGAGACGTCCCACCAAGGCCCTGGGCGTATCAATTCTTGCGATGAGCTGAGGAATGACCTGTTACTCAAAAAGCACAGTTATGCAGCGTACGAGACGTGGAAACAATTCTAGGTATTTAGGGCAGTGGCCAGCTCTTGTTGCTCGGCTTGGTCGGTTCTTCTGGGCACCGAAACGGTTCACTCCCTTCGGTTCTCTAAAGGAACTAAAGGAAATATGCAGTCTGGACCTTGGGACCCACCCCTACTTCCTTAGTGACTCCGAGAGCTAGAGGAGGAGTAGGTTGGCTCACCCTCCCCTACAACCAAGCAGCCTCACCTGTAACCAGGTGTCGATCTGGATGGCCTTCACCCCCTCCACCAAGGCTTCGTTGACGTCTGGCCAGTGACCATAATCGAACCATAAGGTGAGGACCCTGGAGAGAAAGAGGAGAAAGTCACAGGAAATCCAGTTTCCCAACTTTAGTCTGTTTGTGTCTCAACTTGAAGACTCTCGAGAACTGGCAGGGCCTCACATCCATGGCTCTGCAGGGCCTCGGGACCATTTGGGAGTGGGTGGGTGGGGGTGGCCATGATGCTCGACTGAGCACCGGGAGGATCGTCCCGAGTGGATAGTCATTTCAGTCCAGATAACAACGCAGAGGCAGCAGCCTGGTATGAGCTCAGAAATCTAACAGACGAGCCCATGGACAACCCAGGGAGCTCACATGAAGTCACCTGTACGGCTAGAGGCCGCCCTGGTCACATGCAGCCTCTGGACTGACTGGTCCATGCCTTAGCCTCTCAGAGTTGGTTCTGAAAGCTGAGGGGACTTCAGCAATACTGCAATGAACGGGAACCTCTCCTTCCCTACGTAACCAAACACACACGGAGGCTTCTCAGGCCACTTCTCCTTAATCTTTGCAGGTTTCACCCACGTGGGTGGGGCTGGGCAACTGTAACTCTTGGATGCACTGAGCCAGGTGGGGAAGGGAAGGAGGACTTGTTGCCCCACGTCTGCGCTCTGCCATTCCCATGGCCTACCAGGGTTTCCCCTTCCGGTCTCTGATACCTGAGCGTGTCCTGGAGGTTGTTGCCCCGTGACAAGGAGATAGAGCGGAAGAAGCCCTGGACAGCGGGGACGGTGTACATCAAGAGGGTTTTGGAGAGATCCTGTGGGAACACATGTGTTAGTGACGCTCTTGCCTCGGCTTTCTCACCTGTAACCTGGGCACAGCAGCACACTAACAGCCCACTCAAAGAGCGGTAATGAGGGTTACATCAGGTGATGCATGAAAGCCTGTAGGCCAGTCCCTGGCACATAGCAGGCATTCAACAAATGGCAGTGGTGTCGTAACTGTTACTGGGCTAATGGTGGCTCCCTGAGCAGGGTAGCAGGGGAGATGGGGCTGCATCTCTGAGCTCACTGCCCTCGGGGCCTGCCAGCTGCCTGGGTACACTCTGAGCTGACAGCCCAAGGGGAGGAAAAAGGCTCTGTCCTTACAGCGGACCCACAGATGTGCACGGCCACCCACTGGCACAGGTGCGGGGCCTTGGGAGGATGAGCTCATGCGTGGGGAAGCAGGACAAGGAACTCATTCTTCAGCTTGCAGCTACGTCAGCTCCCCAAACACAAGTTAAGTAGACAAAAGCTCTCTTTCCAGTGATGCTACATAGCAACTAAGCAGTGTTTTCCAGCTCCACTTGGCACTTCAGAGTGAAGCCTCGGGTTCCTACAAGCCTAACACCTAGAGCGCCTGGTGCCTGGGTCGGTCCACGGGGGAGGAAGGGCTGGTACCTCAGTGACCTTCTTCTGCAGAGGTGAAGGCGTAGGGCTGTTCTCGCTGCTCTCAGCCTCGCTCTCGCTGTTGCTGCCCTCGGTGCTGGTGGCAGTGGTGGTGGCAGCTGCTGTGCTGGTGGCAGTGGTCGCGTTGGTGATGTTGGCCCCGCTGGTGTGACGAAGCTTCTTCTTCTCATCTCGGGCTTGGTTCTGATGCTTGTAGTGGAGCACAGCCTCAAAGTTCATGACTGCCCATGCGTGCCAGGCCTGGGGGCAGAGTGAGGACAGACAGCGGGGCTGTGACCAACAGCAGGGGAGGGAGGCCTGGGCAGCAGCGGCTAGAGGAGCCCGAGGCCGGAGCGCAGAAGGAGCGTGGTGACTGCCCTCTGCTCAGTGGCCGGCAGGGCAGACTAGACTTGTGCAACCCCGTAGGGCTGCGGTGTTTCGGTGCGTCCCACGTGGTGCACTCACACAGCGGCACACCTGCCGGGTCAGGGGCTGCACTGAGTGCTGCGGGGGCAGGGTGCCCGAGAGGAGCAAGCTCTGGTCCTTGATCAGGGACCTTCTAATCTAGTAGGGGGCTCACGCTCAACCTGAACAAGGCAGAAGGCAGCAGGGCAATACGAGATGGACAGTGGGAAAGCTTCACAGAGGAGAGGGACTTGGGGCAGGTCTTCAGCAGCCTTCCACGGGCAGGGAGGGAACAGGCAGGGGCAGCAGCCAGGACTTGCTGGTGGGGGAAGCACAGGGACAAAGAGGCAGGCTGGGCCAGCACGGGAAAGGAAGCACCGATCTGACTGAAGCTCAGGGTGTGTGCGCGGGAGGGCAGGGAGGGAGGCTGGCGAGGGGGCAGGGTCAGATGCTGGAGGGGCCGGCACGGCAGGCCCAGGAGGTCCCGTTCCTTCTGTAGGAAACAGAGCTTTACTTTGGCGGCGGTATACAAAACAGACGATGTGAGAAGGGTGACAAGAGCAATGAATAATCCACTTGCTGTTGGACTTTCTGGATAATCATGAAATTCCTTTGTGTTCCTTGCCTTTTTAAAAATAAAAACGTGCCCATTTCTCCTAAGCAGAGTGGACTGATCATAATGGACATTAATTAATTAATAGACTTTATTTATTTTTAGAGAGAGGGAAGGAAGTGAGAAAGAGAGAGAGAGAAGCATCAGTGTGTGGCTGCCTCTCACGTGGCCCCCACTGGGGACCTGGCCGACAACCCAGGCATGTGCCCTGACTGGGAATTGAACCGGGGACCCTTTGGTTTGCAGCCTGAGCTCAATCCACTGAGCCACACCTGCCAGGGCAGTTGATGTTTACCCAGGTTCAGTTTATCCACACCCTCATTCACCGGACAAGTACCACCTGTGTGTTTGCCACCTGCCAGGCACTGAGCCGGCGGGCGCAGTGACGAGAACAGTCCCTGCACGCACAAAGGACGACACCGCTGATGGCAGACAACAGCGTGAACCCAAAAGGACCTACACGAGGTAGGAAAAACCAAAAGTAGAATTCCTAGAAGTAGGTTTTCCCGTGTGGCTTTTTCCCTAAAAGTTGAACGAAGAAAAGTAATCTGGTTAGGAGATAGTTCTAAGCAGTTAGGCTCCAGCTACTCAGGGTTCCCTGTATTTAGTTTCCAGCCTGGGGCTGACGCCGTCTGTCCCAGAGAGTAATTATTGCTGACATTATGAAATGGGCATTTTTTTCAGGTTGGAATGAAGCATGTTTAATAAAGATGAGATTTCTGGAGGGCAGCTACGCTAACCACAATACCACCAACGCTGTGGCAAAGATAGGATTTTTGTTGCGGACGCTTCTGTGGTCTTCAGACACAAGTCTGGAGCCCAGAGGGATGACTTCACAAAATATTAGCAGGCCAGCGAGGCAGGGGAAGGAAGTGGTGACGTCCGCTATTACACCAAGCAGCCATTAGCAGGAGGCCCCTCAATGTACATGTCCAAGAAGCGCTCCCCTAGCAGCCAGTCGTACGTTTTATACATTTCCTAGTTCTTTTGATCTTGTAAAGTTCCTACACATAACAGGATGTTGCCCAGAGCTTTCCGACAAAAACAGAGGAAGTTAAGCTCCTGGAGGAAGAGCAAACAGGAATGGAAACAGGAAGAAGTGGGAAGGAGCCTATGACCCGAGGGGAGATAAAGTTCCAGAGATTAATGGAGATTAACCACGTGTCCAGACGCTCCCAGGAGAACCTGCAGCCAAGGGTCTGGAAGGTGGGTGTAGGTGACAAAGGTGTACTAAGCCTTTCCTGTAAGGGGCCCCTGACAGACGGTCCCCTCACACTCAGAGAAGCAGATGCACAGCATCGGACCAGCTAACCAGCAGGGGTGCGCAGAGCCGGCTGTCTGGTGCCGGGGGCCAGCGGGAGGGGGCACAGCTGGGGGGCCCTGTGTCCAGTCACCTTGTACCAGTTGCGGTCGTGCTCCGTGGCGGCGCTGTAGTACTGCAGGACCTTGGGGATGGTGCTCTCATTGATGCCCTGGAGGTTCAGCTGCCACTCCCCAAGTTTCAGGAAACACCTGCAACAGAGAAACAAGCCGCCCGGTGCTGCCCCCTCCTCCAAGGAGAACGAGGTGTGAGTTATGGGGGCACTGCGGCCTTTCGGAGGGAGTCCCTGGCTCTCGGGAAGCAGTGGGATGGAGCCAACAGAACTGCAAACCACACAGAAGGAGGAAGGTGGGCGTTCGGGATACGTTTTATGATATTATCTCTTCTTCCTGACAGAGGTCTTTCAGTGCCGGCATAAAGCAGGCGCCAGGTGCAGGTCTGTACGGACCTATCTTTCCCAAACCCAGTTTCTGTGGGTGACAGCAGGTGAGAGTAATTTCTCTCACTGCTGTGCGGTTTCTGCTCTACTTTCCCTTCTCCATTCTGTACGGTGACAGTGTTAACAGCCAGCACGCACTGACTGCGACGCTGTTCTGGGTGCTGCTCTGAATGCTCGGCACCGTATTCTCTCCATTCACCCTCACACCACTTGCGTGCCATACTACCCTAGGGAAGAGGAACTCTCCCTCTCCCCAGTTTACGTGACGACCAACTGGACGCACGGAGAGGTCAAGTAACTTAACTAGAGTCACACGTCAAAGCAGCGGCACATCTGGCATTGGAACACAGGAGTCTAACTTGGAAGCCAGACACCAGGAGAGGAACAGCACTTGGGTGCTCCTGGGCTGCTGAATCCTGTGCAAGTAGGTAGCAGAGGCCTGGGAGCAGCGCAATTAGGTGGCTGCCTGGGGTCCCTACAGGGAAAGGTGAGATGTCAGCAGCCAGCTGCCCAGCGACATGCCCATGGGCATGTCTGTGCTGCGGAGGCTGCCGGCCAGGCGGGCCGGGGTGCGACCGGCCTTGGCCAGTGGGGACCTCACCGGGCCATGAGCTTGTGCAGCTCCTGCTTGTGCTGCTGGTCCTCGGGGGCAATGGCGTGCTGGGCCTGCTGCTGCATCGTCTGCACAAAGTGCTGCATGTGCTGGAAGGCGTCGATCTGTATAGGACAAGGGCACAGGGAGCCACTTGGCATGCGGCCCAACCTCATGGGCAATGAACTACTGTTCACGGAACAGGCGTGTGAGCCAACCCCTCTCCAAACGGCGCGCCCCGGAGAGCAGGGTCAGAACCCTGCAGGACAGGACAGAACAGGGCATGGTGCTGGGAGATGGCTGGGCTTTTCGAGAAGATTCGTATTTTTCAACTCTAGTCTTAGCTCTCCTCTGCCAACTGTAATTGCTGGTTTAATAAGCCTCGGAAAAGCTACTTGCCTGGCTATCCCATATAACAATTCACAGGAAGTAATTTGAAGCAACTGCTTACTTCACTGTCAGCATACTGCCCTGGGGGAAATTAGGTTTATGGGGGATTAGTTTAAACTAGCACAACTTTAGTATTTGTTTAAAACACTCTGGTACCTCGGACACTCCAACAGAGCAAAAACTACAGTTAAAAAAAAAATCTGGTAGACCCCTCAGTACCCAATAAGAACACAGAGACAGGGTGGACACTCCATGCATCCACGGGGGAAAGGAGGAAGCCATTAGCTTAGCAGACATCCGGTCGAACCTGGTGGCCTAGTGGCCAAATTCCAGGGCATCCTCCGGCAGTGACATCTTTTTACACTACGGGATTTCATACCAAGTGAGCAGAAGGCATTTGAGTTAGGAACAGAAATTCCTGGTAAACAGGAAAACAGATTAGAAAATAGCCAAGCTAGGGAAGAACAGAGGCAGTCGGAAATCTGGGAGGAAGCTACGAGCCATTCCCATAAGCCACATCCAGACACACCAGCATCTTGATAAATGGGGCCCGTACACTTTTAAAGGTCTTTGAGGGAGGAGACAGCATACAAACACCAAAAGCTCAAATGGAAAACACAGTGAAACTTAAATCTACCAACGCAGGGTGGGTGGAGGGGCGACGCCAGACGTGAGCGGATGTAAATAAGAGGCTACATGTTCTCTGCTGCAGAGGAGGAGGGAAAAATAAACCTTCAATAAATAAGGTCGGAAGGGTCTTATACCAAATCATACGAATCATTTTTTTCTCTTTAAAATAGAAACACGCCAGTGATGATGGCCCAGGACAGTGAAGCCCCTGGTGTGGCGGTCCAGACCAACCTCAGACGCTTTCTAATAAGAAGTCACTGGCATCACAGGCCAAGGCTGGAGCCACTCACTTGCGAGCTGGCCCGAGTCCACTCGGACGCGCGCTTCTGTCTCCTTCACAGTGGCGCCCGCATCCCGGCCACTTTCATTTTCTCCACCTGAAGAGAACTGGCTTTGCTCCCACTCTGATTCGTCCTCGAGGTCTTTCCTGGCTGACTCAAGAACCCGGAGGTCACCTGACATGAGAAAGGCCCTGGGCAGGGCCAGCCCCTGGCGTGGAAGTGACCTGGTAACACGGGGAGCCATCTGACACTCTGGAATAATGGAACCAACTTAACTCCTGACTCTGCAGCGTCACACTGGCCCCGACCTCTGGTTCCAGCCCACAGGAGCCGGGACCACTGGTCAAGGTGTGCGAGGGGCCGTGGGTCAGGCATTCACCTCAACTTGCATAATGACCCTTCAGGTGAGAAGACTTGAGAGCCGACTCAAGAGATTCCAAAATTAAAAAAGAAAAGAAGAGCCAGGCTACCCCTGGGCCGGCGCGAGGTGACGAACAATTCATCAGGCAGCTAATCCGTGCGTGAGGGCAGGGCGGACACACAGACGCCCCCGCCGTTAACCAGACACCCGTCTCCCTGACCTCGGCCTTCACAGAGCTGTCACTCACTGCTTTGAAAAATGAACCACGTCAGCCCCCACACTGGGAAGTGACGGATGTCCCTTTAGTTTTTCTTCTATGAGAACTACACTGACCAGACCGAAATCTGACTGGAAAGAAAGGAAAAGAATTGGGAGGCAATACTGAAGCAATTCCTCACTAGCAAAGTGAGAGAGAGCCCATGATCTGCGTGCACATGGAGCAGGTGAGAACCGAACCAGGAACTCTGATGCCGGAAGCTTTCCGAGTCCACGGGCTGAGTCACGTCAGTCACCACATAGAGTTAAAGCTCTGGGAGACTCACCAAGGCACTGAACAAAAAATAAATCACCCAAACTGGGGAGGCTAGGTGTTAGTTTGGATTTGAAGCCCAATATTAAGTTTAGGGAGTTTATCCAGCATGGAAGAATCTAATACTTCTCTGCTTTGTGGCAGGGAGGCAATTTATTTTCAAAGAATTAAAAATGATCTATTAAAAACGCCTTCTTTTTTCCATTCCCAGAAGTGAGAGGGGAAAAATGATTTTCTCCTTATAGACGTAGAACTGGTCACTCAAAGAAGAGGCTTCTCTCCGCTCCAGCCTTCAAGCTGGGTTATGGGCAAGGAATACGGGGCGGGTTGTGGGCAAGACGACGATCTAGGCTCGGCGAGATTTCACACAAGGGCCAGGCTGCTGCTAAATTCGGTGAGGCATTCTGTTTGGGAAACACTGTGTACACACCTGTCGCCTCCGCCTTCCTGTGGAGCAGGGTCTGCTCTCCCCAAACATTCCATCTGCCTTAGGTAAGGCAGAGAGAATCCTTATTTACAGTGGCGGAATGGAAAGCTCAGAGAAGTAAAGTGACTTGTTCACTTGCACAATTATTACTAAGTAGTCAGTTTTCTTCGGGTAGCTCCTGAACTCTCACAACGATGTAACACATCTAGCTCTGAGCTTGAAGTTCAAGCACCTAACTTTAAATAGGTTTCTAAATTTTTATCCATGTGGTTTTACGCCTCCCACCAGAATCTGGGCTCCTAAGGAAAGGCCTTAATCTGTGGTCAGTTAAAGAAGCCACTCCCTGGTTGAGACATTAGCCAAGGGCTCTTTCTGCCTGCCCTTGGCAAGACAGTCAAAGACTTGGAGGCTACGGGAGGGGGGAAACCAGACTATATTCAGGTCCAGCACCTTCTGTTTTTCTCATCTGCCTGGAGGAAGGTCGGGCTTTGAATCAGAAATGCTTTGGCTTGGAAGGCTTACAGAAACTGAAAAAACACAAAGCAAAACAAAACAATCCCCCCAAATGTACCTTTATTTAGAGAAGGGAACCTGGGCCACTACTACTGAAGTAAACCCTGAAGACACTGTGCCTGGGTATGGGGACTATCCCTCCCACTCCTGGTGGCTGCCACGGCCACGAGGTCGACCACTCACAGAAGGAGTCACTCTGTAGAGCCCAGGCCAAGGAGCAGCCTCCCCCTTCCCCAGGGGAACCACGACTGTGGTTCCATCACCTCTCTGCACAGCTGGGGCTGCCTCGCATTCCTCTCTCACCACATCCCCCCTGTGGGGACTCCCTCTTCTGTCCGGTAGGAGAAGGATGCAGGACCAAACTCTTTTTGCCTGCAGGGTGCACTTTCTGACAGTCATCCTCAGCACCCAGGAGGACTGCTTAAGAACACTGAACCCCCAGGCGGAGGAGCCACAGCTCTTTCCCAAGGACCGCCTGTGAATCAAGAGGAATTCTACACTGGCTGCTGGACCACGTTCCCCACTGGTCTGGGCATTCCGCTCTGGGGCTTGTTGCTTTTTGAGTCCCAAATCGGTGATAGGAAGGGAGACAAGAAGTCTGAGAAACCACACAGGCCTTGTGGAAGCTCCAGGCAGCGTTTTCCCAAGTGTGCTGACCAGGCCGCCTTACCCGAGGGGCAGGAACCGGCTGTTCCTACGCAGCAGCTCATTCTGGCTGCGAACGTGACCGTGATTACACTCCCTGGTTTGTTCGACGGTATACATGCATCTCCCTGAATATGATTCCCTTTTTAGACCAGGCCAAACTGTTTCCTAACAGGAGCAACGCCCCCGACACAACAGTTCGGACGCCGTGCGCCCTTGAGGAGGCAGTGAGAGGCAGAACCTTGGCCCGCTGTTGAAAGCAGGCGATACGGACCTTGCGAGCGCTCTTCCACATGTTTTTCATGTAGGCGTAGGTCACCTGAGGGTGTCCTGTTGGCAGAGGATGGTCAAGCTGCCGAGACGGATCGACTCCCAGGAGCAACACCAAGGTTTTATGAGCAAGAGCCTTCAAAACAGGAGCGGTCAGGGCATAAACAGGACCGGACTGGCAGCCCACACCCTCCTCCGCCTCCCCCGCCACCCGGGGTGGGGCGGGCACTCACCAGCCTGCCGCTCTTGCCACACAGGCTTGCGTACTTGAGCCAGGTCCGCATGTCCTCGTGGGGGCTGACCACGAGGGACCGCACCATGAGGATTTTCTGCCAGTCCTCCACGATGCGCTGGCAGCCCTGGAACGTTCACACGTGGGGGTCAGATGGGGCCTCCGCGGCATCTTAACCCCCCACGAGCGGTCGGGAGACCACCGAGAAACAAAAGAGACTCATTTTTATAATCTCAGCTTTCTCAAGGGAAGGTTACTGTGACCGAAACGCCCGTGGGGGGCTTCTCAAAATTCGAGGAGCAGCAGAACAGGGACTACTGGGAGCCTGCCGCGTCCTCTCTGCGGGACCAGAGGGGCCGGGGCAGGTCAGCGGCCTCTCTGTGACTGCAAAATGGGTAAAACAGCACCAACTCACCGGGCCATGGTGAGGGCTAGAGGAATTAAATGATTTAAGTTTCTTTTCTGAATTAAAAATAATGCATGTTTAACTTTTTTTTTTTTGCTTTCATTTCTCTGGTTGAAGATGACTCTCACTGATAGATCCAATTTAAAATATGCCAATCAAAATTAAAAAAACTAAGTATAAGAGGAGTTTAAGTAATTAAAATTTCAAACGATGTTTGTGGTCGGTGGCACTCACATCTCTGAAGTTATTCACACCTAACCCTGCAGTAGGACTTACGCTTAATCTTTCCTCTGCATGTTTGTCTCGGATCAAACACTGCACAGAGAAGGGGAAGTGCCTCACTCATTTACATGCACAAATTCCTTTTAATTAAAGAAGGGTGACTTAATCATCATGAAGGGGCTAATTTTACATCAAAAGACCTCTGAGGGGAAGGCCAGCCTCTCCCTGCCCGCCTCCACTGGTAAGCGGCCAGACTCAGACGCGCCGCCAGGAGAGACGGGTTTGAGATCCGCCGCTTCGGCGGTGAGTTGTGACACCCGACAAGCTGTCCCTGTGGAAGTCGGTCTAGAAGTCTGGGAGCAATGGTGGAAGGCTTTCCAACATGACAGGACATGGACTGAGCCCGAACAAAGACCCCGAGAGGAGACCTAACGCCAGGGAGGCTGACCTCTCGCACTGCCCGAGGGGGCACTGGCTGGGGATTTCAGTCTAGATGACTCGTCCAGAGCGGCCGTCTTCCTACCTGGCAGTCAGTCCAGTGAGTGTTTTGACAGCAAGCCACCCGTGAGAGCCAAATTCCTACCGCAAACTTAATGCTCTATTTTCAGGCCTTGGGCTACATCTTTCCATCCCATTAAGTGTGACAAGAGTAAGTTGGAAAGTTAGAAAAAAAGAAGAAAGTATAATGAGTGAGTGTTTTGATGACTCCTCACCATCTGCTAGTTTCTCCCGGGTGCTGAAATAATGTGGCCTGCCAGGCAAGAAAAACCTCTTATCTGAAGACAGGAAAGTCACGAAGGCCTGAAACGATGAGTGTCTTGGACACAGTAAAGTTGGACATGGGCCTGCCCTCCCCAAGTCTCTGGACCACTCTCCCTCCAAGTCTCTCGTTGGGTTACGTTCCACTTGTTTCAACGGCAGAAAATTCATCAGAACTCTGGTTTGGAAACTGTTCACTATTACAGGCACTTAAGAAACCAGGGTGTGTACAAATCAAGTGGGCAATGCTTGCTCTGGTGTCCAGCAGACAATTTTCCATCAAAACATTCAGTGGGTATTTCGTAATTGCCAATAAACCACGGGAGGGAACTGCATGTGCCCGCTGCGGGGCGAGAACGGCCACGGCTGGTCGTCTGCCCGCTGGGCTTTCCTTTCTGGTGGAGTGCGTCCTGAGCCGCCGGGACAGGAATGCTGCCAGGGGGCAAGCAGGCTTTGTCACAGCCTGCCGAAAAGCCTGGAGGCACAAACCCTATGGTCTCAACACAGAGTTTGGAACAGGGTGTGGACTGAGCCCCGAGGAAGCAGTTTAAAATTGAGAAGGCTGCCATGACAAGAAGGGGGACCAGTGGCTTCGGAAGTGGTGGGGGCTTTCCTCTGCTGATGAGCTGCCCTCCTGCCCACCCAGCAGCTGGGAGAACTGTCCTTTCCAAGAACACTTAAGACTGCTGACTCCCAGATCTGGACTTGACAGCTCCTCATGCGAAAATGATCAGAATGTACAATGAAAACACTGATGGAAGACTTTAAAAAGTTTCTCTGGGATGGGAAACTGCAGTGGAAAAATGTCTGAAGAGAGGTCATGGGGTGACCATGACCTGAGGAACTGTGCGTGGCAGGCCGTGGCCAGTGAGCATCAGAGAAGCCCACCGGAAGAGCTGGCCGCAGGTGGCCAGTGACCGGCTTTCGAGCCGAGATACTCAGGAGTGGCCGAGCAGGGAATCCCCTGGGGAGGCTCAAAGGCTACTGATGCCGGCCTGTCCCCGGGAGTTCCGATGTACGTGGTCTGGGAAGGGGCCCGGGCAGCTGAATTCTTAAAAGCCCTCTAAGTCATGCTGCTGTGCAGCTAAAATCGAGAGCCACTGATTTTGAGTCTAAGATCATCAACTGGCTGGCTGTGTCGCTTATCAAAGATGTTTTTTTTATTCCTAGAGAAGGATAAAAGCAGACTGGGAAATTGGTCACTCTCACAGCTAAGGGCTCAGCTGAGAAGCCTTGGAGCAGGGGTGCCCCACATTTTGGCATCTCTGCAAAGAAGGGTTGTCGTGGGCCACACATCAAATACACTGCGACATGTAATCACTAGAAAGTCCCATCATGTTTTAGGTAAATGTACGACTTTGTGCTGGGCCGAGTCCACAGCCATCCTGAGCTATACGCAGCCCAAGCACCACAGGTTGGACCCTCCTGCACTGGAGCATTTTGATGAGACGCAAACCGGCCTGTGAGGAGGCAGGAATATACACTGAGTGGAACAGGAGAGGGAGGTGGCCGCTACTCGGGCCTCCCACCAGGCTCACCTGCAGTCTCTCCCACCAGATCTGGCGGATGATCTCGCGTCGCTCAGGGACAAGTTTGTACTGGATCACCTCCTCCAGTTCGGACAGCATGTGGCAAGAAACCATGGCCTGACAAAAGCAAATCACACTCCAGCTCAGTGTGTGTGAACCACCCAAAAGCCGGGATCCATCCCAGCCATTTTTTTTCTGGTGCAGGCTACTGCCGAGACCATGCGTGTGTGCGCCCGGCAGCCTGGGGGCCCTTGGCGGCCTGCTCTGGGAAAAGCGAGGAAAAGAGCCTCTGACACGACCACTGTGGAATATCGGACACTCACCCCGTACGCCCGGCTGTAGCTCTCTCCTGCCATGGCGGTCAACTCGGCATCCAGCAGGTCCCTGGCTTTGTCGATGCACTAGGAGAGAAACAGGACACCCCTGGAACACCCCTGGGAGCCCAGGGCAGTGCTGCTGCCTTCAGGTTTCTCAACGAGCTGCCACGTCGCCCGTCTCGCTTACATTCCAATGATGAAGAGAAAAATTCACCAGAGAAGGGAAGGAACCTCTTCCCGGATCTGAGCAGCTAGAGAAGCACACTTCTGATTTCTTGGAAAGGGCAGAAATGTATGGCAGCCAAAAGCCTCACATACATGATAACACCCCAAATCTGGGGTAACGGGGGGAGAGGTGTGCTCTGAATCACCACGTTCTTGCAGCTCAGAAGGACTTGGGGGGTCTACTGCCGTCAGCCTGTCCCGGCTGGGCACGTCTGTGGACATGGTGTGTGTAAGCAACGGCTCCAGGGGTCACCTCTGACTTGAAAGCGCCTGTCCTCAAGGGATGGTACCTCTGACACTGGAAAGGGAATGCCCAGTCCTCCCCGTGTGGAGACGGGAGCTCCTGGGCCGATGCTGTGCACGGCCCAGGTCTCAGTTCGTGTCACGTAGGGCAGAGCTCCAGGGGTGGCACTGGGACCGCAGCTGCAGTCCTCTGTGCTTCATCCACTAAAACCCCATCACGCCGAGCTCTTCCTGGTTTGAATGTTTACGGTTAGTTACGTGTCCCCATCCCGTAAGTGTGTGCTCAGGTCATTTACCCAAGCACCCCATTCACGACAGCCTGGTGCCTGACAGGGTGGATGTGATCACTCCGTTATTTCACTTCATTATTGGCAAGACGGGACAGGGCTTCCAAATAAAGCACCGGCTTTCCTAGGTCATCAACGTGTGACACACCTGAAGAGCCGGAAGACACCCGTGACTGACTTCTGCTGCCGTGGAGGGGCCTGAGGACACAAACCGTCTCCCTCTACTACCAGGAACACGAAGGCAAGGCGGTAACAAGGATGCCACGGTGACCCAAGGGGCTAACTCTACACGCAGTCTAAACGGTCGCTTCCAGAACACGTGTCCCTCTTGGAGAGGAAAGTGGCCCCAGCTAAGGCGCTGGCAGTCTTCTCACTGAGCACCACACTCCCAACTGCCCTAATGAGTCCATGGAGCCACACTCCAGAGCTGCAGTACGATGACCTGTCCGCACAGGCACCACGTGACGAGGAGCTGCAGGCCATGCCCAGTTCCCTTCTTTTCGATGGGTGGTCTGGGTACGTGTGGTTTTTACCTGCTGTGCCAGGGAGAAGAGGTCCTGGTGCAGTGCCAGCACAGCTCTGTAAAATGCCCCATCGTGGGTGTCCCGGGGGATCATACAGGTGTACTCCTCCATGCTGTCCCACTGACCTACACGGAGGGGAGGGGCGGGGAGATAGACAGAGAAGAACATTAGGGCGGTCAACCTGCTGGGCTGAAGGCAGCATCTCCAACAGCCCTTGTCATTGTTTCCGCACTTAGCTTGGGGCTCAAACAAGGTGAACCTTAGCCTTGGACTGAAACCCCGCAGAGACCTCCACACTCTGAGGGGCCGAGCGAGCTAACCTCACAAAGCCACACCTGTGTCCCAAACACAGGCCTCCACTGCTGTCCCAGGGAGCTCCGTAAAAGACGGGAGAGACGGCAGGAGATGTGTCAGGAGGGTTTGACACAGTGCCTCGTTAACCTGGAGAACTCTCTCAGATTTCTCCAGGTAGACGGGATGGCTTTCTCCCTTATTAGTGAAGCATCTCAGAGTTCAATGGTGCATTGGGAATCACATTTTCCCCTTAACAAGTGAACATGGCCATTACCCAGACATGGGCCAGGATTAGACAAACAGATTGCCCATTTCACTCCGGCAGTACCTTTGCCTCAGAAAGGAGGAGATAAATATTTTAAGAGGCTCTGTTACAACAGAAAGAAGGCTAGGTCAAGGCCCAGTAGTCTGTGTCCTGGCCGACTGGGAGAATGGCTGCAGCCGGGAATGCAACAGAGCAGCTTCCCCAGGTGGGATGAGCGTGTATCGAATGCCGGGACTTCCAAGACCATATGCAGAAAAGGTATCGGCTTCACTAGCAGCAAACTGCAGGGCCACCAAGTTTATAAGGCATTTTCCTGCCGTTCACGCCAGTCTAGCAGCTTGTCCATTCTCAATGCCTCTGGGCAAAAGCAAAACAGCAAACAATGACTCTTCAGGAAGCAATTTATTTTGAAAAATGTTTTGGATACAGCCCAGAGCTTGTGAAAGGAAAGGAGATAAGCTCTGTGACTCAGGAGGGATAGCGTGTAGGCAGAAGGTTACGTAACCTTTCTCTGGACTCAGTGGCTGAAGCCTTTCTCCCGAGACATCCCATGGACCCTTTCCCCTCTTACTAAGAACATCGCTGGAACAGATGCTGGGGCCTGGCGTCAGAAACCTACGGTCTGTGAGGATTAAAAGGGAACCTTTGCTTTCAAAGACCTGGGAAGAGGGGGTAAGGTGGGAGAGTGTTGGGCAGCAAGGAGGAGGAGAGAAAACAATGCTGTCAAAGTGTTCGTAATTGAAAGAGACAGTGAAAGGCATGTGGAGATCATTCTATTATCTTGTTCAGTTTTATAGGGTTCGTTATATTGTTTCATTCAGTTTTGTGTATGTTGGGAAAGGTAAGAAATAAAAGTAGACAGCTATCTTCTCTATTCTTGCTTGGGCTAAAGATGTGACGAGTGGCGCTCCAGCAACCACACTGTGTCATGAGTAGACTTGAACAGACAGCCCCAGGCAAGGCAGAAATATGGAAAAAGGCTAATGATGGTTGAGTCAGAATACTAGTCTGGGAATCCCTACCTCGAGATTCCATTCATGAGAGAGAAAATAAACCAGCAACCTGGTTCAGACATGAACCCCAAACACACCTCACTATATGTCTTCATTGTGATGCTCGCTCACTGCGTTCCTTGGCTTCCTCGTGAAAAGCCGTTTTCACCCTCATCTAACAAGTTAGTGAAAACCCTCAGGGAGAAACAGCTGGAAGAGACGGGAGTGAGTATAGACCGTCGGACACGTCTGTAAATCTGACATCCTGCCTGCAGCCACGGCACCCTGCTTTCGGATGTGAGCACCCAGCGCGCCCCGCCCACGCTGACCGGGGTGCCTAGCAGGAAGCCTTACCTAAACCCCAGGCAGCGGCAGCGGCCATCCGGGCCATCTTGGCTTGGGTCTCATCGTTGACCAGGGTCCACTTTTCACAGCACTGCTGGTGGAGCTGCCCCCTGAACGAGAGGAATCAGACAGCTGAGTTCAAGAAATCACCTCTGTAACCTGTTGCTCTTCTGCCCTCCTGGGTTAGCTGGGAGGCCACAGAGGAACTAGATGATAGGGGCCTGCCTTGAACCGGCAGCCTTTAAAGAAAAAGCACTTTCGACTGGGTGCTCCGATAGAGAAGTGATTGCCGTTTGCTGTTCCTATGGCCTGGTACTCACAATTTGTGAGCGAGTTTATTGAAGACAGGGACTCTGTCACTTGATGTGATGTGAAATGTCCTCTACATCTGGCCCTCTTTGTACCTATTAAATAACCCCCCGCAGGCCAGCGAACCCCAGCTCTGTCCCTTCGGCAGGCCCACGGAGAAAGCGGTCTGAAGAGAGACACACCCGGACACTCATTTTGGGCTCAAAGCTACCGGGAGAACTGGCTCTTCAAAGCATCATACGAGTGGGTACAGGCTGAGATGCGACTGGTCTGCACAGAAGGAAGCAGCTCTTCAACGGTCACCTCTACCCGAAATCCAGACGCTGCTTGTTCTCAGAGTTCTGCACCATTACCACGAGTGTGGCTGGCTGTGGACCATGAGATACTGAGACTGTAAGTGGCGCTCAGCAGGCCCCAGCACCCGAGGAGAGCGGAAGCCCTCTCAGAACAGGGATGTCCAACCACTGCCTCCCACATGCACGTCCGGATGGAAGGAAATGAAGCTGCTCCTGAGCGGATATAGGCCCACTTTGATGTGAACTTCAAGACTCGGCTCAGAGACTCCCCAGTCCTCCCTGCCTTCTGAAAGAGATGCTGAGGGTGTTTAACTTGGCATTGGGAGTGAAGGCAAGTCCCAAGTGGCCCAGCTCAGAAGCCCCGTGGGCCATGGGTTGCGCTACATTACTAGGTGGCATGGGTCAGGGGCGGAGATAAACACTCCGACTGGTGCCCACATCTAGGAGAACGGTTCAGGCCCACTATCCAGAACCGGGGCACGGCAGCCACTAACTTCACATCTCTCTGGCACGCGATCAAGAGAGGCAGGGACACAAGCTTTCAGACTCAATACACAGCCAAGATCCAAAAGGAGGAGGAACTGGGCGGCCCCCTGCCCACCCGCTCGCTGCTGCAGCTCAGTGACAGAAGCGGGATGTGCCTAGAAGCCTTCACTGCTGCTCGGTCCCACCAGGGCTGCTCTTACTCTGGTCGCCGTTCGAGTCGGAACCCCCATGGGGCTTCTTAAACCACATTGCGCAGCGCCCTGTCCTGAGTTCCTGATTCAGGAGGTCTGCACGGGGGGGCTGCAGTGTGAGAACCACCGGCTCGGGGCATGGGGGTAGCCCCTCTGGGCAGCGTGTCTTTGCTGGGGTCTGGCCTGGAGGTAGAAAAGAAAGCTACATGGCTTCCAAATGGTTCTTCCAACCCTAGAATTCAAATTTTTTTCCCCAATACAAGCAAAGTTTCTTTAGAAAGTCACAGAGGTAGAAAAAGTAAGGAAGCTGGGCCGTGTGGGCTCAGGACACAAGTTGCAGAGGCAAAAGAAGGGCCCGTGGAGCAAACGTACATGCACTGAAGGAAGAGGGAAAGGAGAACTCAAATTTTTATGGCTTGTTGCCACAAGCAATTCAGCATCCCTCTAGTCCTTCGCTGGGACCCCCCTTTCTGTGGCACAGGACTCGGGATCTAGCATCGCTTGTCACTCAGAGGCAGGGAGCAGGCCCAGTGTGAAACACCAGGAACCACTACCCTGAGAGGCAAGGCAGGAGCGGTTCCGTGGCGTCCTGGAAGAGGGGCCCCGACGGCGAACACAGGCAGTGCCTCCGAGGCGCAGCCGCGGCACAGCTGTCAGAACTCTGCCTGGGAGGCGGGCTCCTCCTTGGAGGAAGCAAACGAACATTTACTACAAATAAGAATGCAGAACACACTGAGTCCTAGCTCTCAAAGGCAGTGGGGACAGAACAAAATCAAACAAATAAAAGTCAGGAGACTGTGGGGGCAAACCCCCCTCACTGCACACCAGGGAAGACCAGGTAAGAGCCCCATCCCCCAGGATTTGGACTTGCCCACCCAGGGCCGCAGCAAAAAGCTTAGCAAGTGTTCTTTCGTTCGGAACACCGACGAGGTTGGCTGATGCCCAAATAATCTATTCTCAAGAACGCAGAGGCCACGTGAAGGACAGTGTGGGGCGGGAGTTCGCTGAGGTTCACTCTGGCTGCAGGTGTGGCTACGTGCACGATGGGGCTGGAGGGCTGGCTCCTGCAGTTACCTTCCTGCAGGCGGGTGAGTGTGGGGACGGGGGAGTCTTAGCTCAGCCCAAAATCATTCCCAAGGCCACCTCTGGTGAACACCTGCCTCAGGCACCTCCAGGATATTCACTCAAAGCAACAGCAACTGAGAAACTATGCTTCACGTGTAATTGACTGAATAAACCACGTAAGAAGCCTACATATAATCAGGACAAGACTTTTGCTTCTTCTACCTCTTTAAAAAAATTTTAAGTCTGTTGCATCCTTAAATCCCTTGGTCAGCATCACTGGCCACTTATGCTTCACAGGTAATTATAAAGCAGGAAAGAACCCAAGAGATCAGCGGTAAATGGGACCAAGCACTGCTGCGTCAGGAGACCTGGACCGCTATGCTCTCGGGAGACCTCCGGACAGAGGGCTGTGTCACCCTGTGACTCAGCTTCCCGACGGTCACATAGGCAGACTCGACAAACTGCATCTGAGGTCTGTTCGAACACATCCGAGCTGTCCCCGCCTACCCATCCACGGAAAGCAGTGCTCTTTCATTCAGAAATGGCAGGCAGGGGAGGGGCCGGGAAAGGTTCCGAATGAGGGAGAGGCAGTTTGGGCAGACCCCAGGATACGGGGAGGGTGTCAGAAACAAGACAAAGGGGCAGAAGAACAGGTAGGCGATTCGGGAAACCGAGTGGACGAATGCAGAGGAGAAAAATTCTGTGGGGTCTGGAGAAGTGAGCAGAGATGGCAACGCGAGACCCCGATGAGGCTGTGGCGTTCATCCTGGAGCACTGGAGGGACTGCTTAGAGCTGAATTTTAAAAATGCTTACATTGTTTTTTAATCTTCCTCTTGACAACATATGGTTGTATGGTAACCAATTTGAAAGTTAAAGAAAACCGTTTTTGAAGTAAGGTGGCCAGTTCTTGTTAACATTCTCTTCAGGTAGAAGGTGATGCAGTGATGCACATGCCCTGTGCCCGCCCTGTTCTATGTGGCGGCCATGAGCCGCACCGGCTACTGAGCACTTGGAATGTGGCCAGTGTGACCAGATATTCCATTTTGTTTAATTTAAAGGAGCTGCATCTGGCTAGTGGCCACCATATTGGGCAGCACAGTTTCGATGCCCGCTGGACAGAAGTCTAGTTTCAGTTGCACAAACCGATGGAGCAGGTTTGATAGAGCACGCTTCCTCGATTTCCCGAGGGAAGTGAATCTGGAATGCTAATTATGAAAATAAGTAGTAACACATGAATCTCCCTAATAATGGCTAAGCCAGACAAACCAATTTCAAGTAACTTCAGATTACCTATACATATATGTGACCCAATGCCAAAGGCTAAATTCACTGATACTAAGTTTTCAATCACTACATCACATCTTTTATTTGGGAAACATAACTGTATATTAAGAAATAAAAATAGCAATCATTTACCAAAAAATATCTGTAATTAGGTGTAATGAGAGATCATTCTTTTTAGAAGTCTTACTTTGATTTTTCAATAATATTTTTTAAACTTTCTGAGGTATCAAATTTTTAAGCAAATCAGAATTTGCCTGTATTAAAGAGACGGGGGTTTATTGTGGCAATGGAATACCACGCAGTCAGTAAAAAGATGAGGCAGCGCCTTTGGCACTGATACGAAACCGCCCTAGAGCTGCTCGATGAAGACCGGGTGGGGGCAGGGGGCAGGGTGCCGGACACACCGTCCCTGAGCCTTCCCTGGCCGTCTGCACAAGGCCCTGGTCTCCGTGCTGGGAAGTCTGAGTGGCAGAGGGACAAGGACAGGACTAGGTTCTCACAGGCCTGTTGCTGTTTTCCTGAATTTTGTGCTATGTGCGTATTACCGCTTCAAATCATAATGCTTTTTGAAAAAATGAGTAAAAAAATGTAGCTTAAAAAAAAAAAAGCCTTCAGCCCCGGCCAAGTGGCTCTCAGCTGGTCAGAGCGCCGTCCCTCCACCAACAGGCTGCGGGCGTGGTCCTTAGTTGAGGCACATACAGGAGGCAATGAATTGATGTTTTTCTCTCCTCTCTCTCCCTTCCTCTCTTCTAAAATTAGTAACAAAAAATAGCTTTGGGTGAGGAGTTACAAAGGTAAATAAAAAAAATAACCAGTGCCACCTCCTGAACATCTCTGGACCCCGCCCTCTCCATCCCCACTGCCCTCGGCCTTCCCTCTCTGCCACCACCCCGTCTCCCCTCAGATGGCCTCTGAACTTGCCACCTCCTCTTTGGCATTCCTCCAACCCACTCTCCGGTGTGCTCCTGAAGGGCTCTTTCTATAAAATAAACCCATCAATCATGGCTCTCCAAATACTCGGATGGCCGCCCCATCGCCATTAGGTTCAACTCCAAACTCCTAATCTGGGCTATTAGCCCCACATGCTATGGTCCCTGCCTGTGTCTCCTGCATCACCTTTTAGTTCTTTTGCTACATCACCCCGACCGTCCAGCCACACTAATCTTTCAGAACCTGAACTTGCTCCTGTGCATGCCTCTCCTCACCGTACAGGTCCAAGTTAGGCACCAGTCCCCACTGGAAGCCTTCCAGAGCCTTGATCAGGGCCCTTATTTCCCACAACTCCCTGGGCTTCCCTGTGTAACTGTACTCCTCTGTATTACCACACCTGGCTGTCTGCTCCGTAGGCTCGGGGAAGGCAGGGGCTGCGTCCCCCTTGGTCATGTACATGTCCTCAGGGCCTGTCGGACACTGGCAGTGAGTAAGTGCTCAATAATCACTGGTTGAACAGATGATAGGGGCATCCATGTCCAACAGAAAGTCAGATACTCTGCTCATGCGAAGGGTGTGTGGCATTTGAACTACTTAAAACTGTAGTTAAACGACTGGATGACTGTAGCCATCTTCCTTTATGGCCTCTTGCTTTAACTATTTAAAAAACTGCACTGAATGCTGGGAAATGAATGGAAGCCATTTTTTCTTCACCATCCCTCCGAAACTCCCCAAACCAAGACGTAGGCAACTGTTCTCAAGCTTCTCTGTTGCTTTTACCTGGAACACCCCTCCTCTTCTCCCCACTCTCCTTCGCCTCCCCGACCTGGGTCCCTCCTGCAGGGAGAACTGCAGGATCAGCCCGCTCCCTCCTTCGGCTTCCAAAGCCGTGCGCTCACACGGTGGTCACTGCTCGCTCAGGTTTTAGTTACTCTCTGTCTTGTGCTCGCCTCACCCACTTCACAACGGAGGAATTGCTTTCCGTCCTTTCAACACCTAGAGCCTGGCACAGGGCTGGGCACAGAGTGAGCATTCAAGAAAGCTGACGCACCTGAAGACAAGAGCCATCTGTTCTTTCCTGAACTCACTGCCAAGTGCTAATTAAAAAAAAAGACTAGAAGGTCCTTGCCAGTGAGTCAAGGTCGGGAGGTCGGATAAGAGGAGCAGGTGCACATCCCAGAGCAGAACCCAAACCTGTCCCAGTCCAGAGCATGATAAAGTTTAATTTTTATTTTTAAAGACCCTTTCTATTTAGCACTGAGACAGGACAGAGAGAGAAAAACACCAAAGTGACAGATGACTCCTGGGAAAATACCAAGTCAAGCAAAAATGAGAGTCTTAGGAGAGAACTCTGTTTAGGGGAAGCCTTTCAAACCCCAAGGCCAAAGACACGACGCCTCTAGCAGCCACTCAGCCACCAGCCCGCCGCAGCTCACCATTCTCCCAAGGCCTCGAGGCAGCGCATGCGGCCCAGCATCAGCTCTGGGTCGTCCTTGTTGGTGTCCATTTTCTTGTCGTAGGCTACCAGGGCGTCTTCCCACTCGTGCAGTTTCTCGTACCAGGTGGCCTGGATCTCCTGCCCAGCGGAAAAGGAGGGGACTGGTGAGGAAGGTGTGGGGAGCGAGGAGGGCACGGTTTTAACCCACACATCCTTCCCTAAGGTGCTGCGCTGTGCGGCCGGCACGTCACCCGTCAAAGCGCGTCTTGGCTTTGAGCGAAAAGGACTTCAGCGTGTCTGGAGGTGCGTTTGGTGATGATGGGGGTGTTGGTTCCTTGGCATGCTGATGCCATGACCCTGGGATACTCCGAGAGTAGAGGTCAGGTCGTGTTCCTTCCCCCATCACTTCCTGATACAGAGGTCACTGGAGCTACAAGGATGTGAGGACAGGAGAAATCATTTGGGACAGCAGGAAGCCCGAGGCGACTTCCTACAAGGATGCCAAGGCCTTGATCTGCAGGAGTGCTGATGCCGGGCCACGTGGTCGGGATGGCAGCCGCTTGCCTGATGGGGCCAGAAAGGCAGGCCACATCTGCATATGTGCCGGAGGAAAACAACTCAGTCTTAAAAAGCTTTTGATTCTCTTCATCTCTTCATGCATTTTTAAACTTCCAGGAAATAATAATTTAAAATATAATACTACCACTTAAAATTCTTTGGAAAAACCTTCCCGCCCTCTCCCAGAGTCCCCCATCTAATGTTCCCTCCTGCTCAGCACTGGGCAGCTTTAGCGGCGTCAGGGCCAGAGGGCGGATTCCATTAGCGGGCAGATGGCGTGCCACGCTGAAATACTGTGTCGGCCACGTGAGGAAGAAACGCTGTGGTCTAGAAGTTGCAGACCGTGGCTCACTAAATGGTCAGGGGCTGTTTTATGTATCTGTCTGCCCTCCACCTCACTTTGCCTGCTGGGCTTCATTACCAGCTTTAGTGAGTGACTATTTCTCTACCAGACCAGGGTAGTGGCTCTCCAGGGATTTCTTTAACAACCATACGATTTTGCAGTGAAATTTGTATGATATAAAGCAGGGCCTGAATTACTTTCCCCCATTACCCTCCTCTCCCTTCTCAATAAAACTGATATTTGAGGACCATATGCACCAACAGCAGCTCTGTTAAGCTCACTAGAAGGATCTTTCCTTCTTGAACCTCTGTAAGGAGGTAGTCTCTACTTCGGGTCGCTCACTTGCACTACCTCCCTTCATTGGTTTCCAACAGAGCCAGGCCCCTCTGCGGCTCCTGCACTGATTCTGCTGCTACCACAGCCTTTCCTTCCAGTGCCAGTGGATAGTGGGGTTTCCCAAAACGAGCATTTCTGGTTCCGTGGAACGTACAACTCCCTAAGCTTCATCTTCTAAGCCTGTTTAGAACAATGTCTCAAGAGGGAAGAAAACTTAGAAAGAGTGACTGCAAATAGGGTGTAAAATTAACCACTCTTAAATTAAAAAGTAACACTGGAAAATTCCCATTTCAGATTTCCATGCTGGGGGAAAGGAGAAGAGGGGCTACTGACTAATGTGTGGTGCCCGGTATGAACAAGCAGAAAGCGGAGGGAGTGGCATGGGTGGCAGGTCAGGCAGGGGGCAGGATATTTTGAATTGCAATAGACTGCAGGAACTATAAGGTTTAAGCAATGAATCACACAAAATTCTAATGAGATTGCTGTTACATAAATTGTGCTGAGGAAGCACAGGCTCTGCCAAGAAAAAGCAAGCCATTGTCAAGTTTAATATGATTCAGCTACCTAAATATAACAGAAAATCCACCACAGGTTTAGCAATCATCCTGAAGCTAATGGCCACCTTCAGAACCTGGAGCCAGAGGCTGGCACTCTGAGCCCCTGTTGGGAGATCCCCTGAACCCCGGATGGTCGTGGAAACCTGGTTTCAGTCGGCTCTCACTGTGGGGGAGAGCCCTGAGGCTCTGAAAGGGAAGACCAGCTGTGCCGAGGCGGCCCCTCCCGACTTTCTTCCCTGTGCAAACAAAGGACTGTGGCAGGGATGGATGAGACACCGTCCCTTCCGGCTTGTCTGCTAGAGAGATGCTTTCCTAGTCCAGTTACAGGTCTGTGCCCAAGAGGCAAAGGAGTCTCGTAATGGTTCTGTCCCTGTGTGAGGCAAAAGCCTGGGAATTAGTCACAATTTTTCTTCATGCCAACATGCTGGACTCTTGATTAAGATACACCAGAGCAAGTGACCTACACGACTAACGAAAGGTTCCTTATCAAACATATGGGCCCGGAACCTCTTGACCTTCCAGGAAGTCAATGCTAAGTTGATTAAGTTGATGCTTTATATATGGTTAGAAAGTTACCAAAGCACCCTCCCAGGACCACAGAGAGTAATGGGAACATTTTAATATTGGTAAGGCGAAGACGGCAGGAGAGAAGCTATGTCAATAATAATGGAATGGAACAATCACTCACTAGAGGTATAAACGAAGAGTGTATTTTTCTGGAGAACTGGCCATGGTTTCATCTGAATTATGTGCTGAGTGTTAACTGTGGGTCAGTGGCCGCGCCACCTCCCACAGACAACACAAAGATAACTCAGGTCAGGGCTAAATACCTGGGCTCTGACGCCAGACTGCCCAAGTTCAAGTCCTGGTTCTGCCATCCATTCCCCCTCCCTGCTCAGGCGAGGTAGTTACCGTACTGGGGGCCATAGCCTCCTCATCCGTAAAACGGGGTACAGCAGTAACCCTTCACCAGCTTGTTTCAAGGACTGAATTAGATGAGAACATAAAGTTCTTAGCAAAGGGCTGGGCACATGCACAAGTTTGATAACCACCAACTATCACTGTTCACAGACACTGTATTTAGGGTCTGCATTCACTCTTGTTTTTTCCAAGCAAATTAGATTTTATTATTTTTTTAATTAAAAAATTTTTAAATTTAATCTTTATTATATTTTTTCCACTACCATTTAGTCCCCTTACACTGCCCTCCCCCTCTGTGTTCATTTTGAAGATGTCCATATGGCCACTGTCTCCTCCATCCTTAGGATAAAGGTAAGTCGCATCAGACTGTTACCAGTCAGAAAAAAAGAAAAGGAAGTAACTTTCTAGCTTGTGGCCAAGTGCGTCCTTACTAGGTTACTGCCTCTCGCTTTTCTAAAGGGAATGAAGCACTCACCAGCTCTCCGAAGTGTTTCATGGCGTATTCTAGCACCCCAGCCGCTGCCTCTGGCTGCTGCAGCTTATTATTAATGCTGGGAAAACAAAAGGAAGAGGTGGTCACACTCGGCACTTGGAGCTTGGGAGGCGTGGGGTCATTTGTGGGCAGATGGCTCACCAGCACAGCGGGGACAATGTCTTGCAGATGCAGAGAGAGAATCAATGATCTCGTACTGTGCAGGAAGCTCAGCCTGAGGGATTTCATCTGGACCCCATACTCCTGGTTTTGAGGGGTGCAGTGGTGGGCAGGAAGGCTTGCCTGCTCTGGGGATGGATTCCTCTCAGATGTTGCAGGTCAGGCAACACGTGTCTGTCTTTTAGAAACTAGCAACCCTGGACCCAAAACTGTCCCTGTTGTACAGCAGAACCAGATGAAGCACCTTTGAACTTGTAACTCTCACCTCCTTTCCCCAGTTGCCTTCAGTGCCAAGAATCATCAAGGTAAATAAAAATCGGCGGGCTCTGTAGGCAACACAGAGATGGCCGAGAGGCTGGGTCACTCACATCAACCACAGTGAGCCCCCGGGAACTGTGGCTGTGCAGCCGCCTCGCCTGCTCCCCTGACAGAGCCCGTCCCCTTGGAGTTTGGATGTCCCTCAGTCCCTCGAGGACCACTGCCCTCTGCAGCAGGTGTGGGGGGACTGCACCCAGCATTTCCTGCCTGGCGTTTGGAGGCGATGCCTTTCGCCAACGACACCCGACTTCGCTGATGTCATCGGTGGGCGGCCTATGGCCAGCTGGGACTGGAGGTTCATCACTACATTGGGGCAACTAGCAGGAATGCTGGGAGGCCTGGATCCATGCATCAGAGAGGCCGAAACTTCCTGAAGGCAGGGCGGCGCCGGCTTGTTCCAGTAGGAACCTGGGCAAGAGGATGAACAGCAACTAACACAACACTCAGCCGCACTTCGCTCAGAAGGAGGTGCGGAGGGAGGGCATAGGCCTGAGGAAGCCAGAAGACAGACGACAATGTCTCTGCACAGGCAGGGAGCACAGTGTGACGGTCGACTTGGAAGTCTAGACGGGTTTAACAGGAAGAATCCAGTTTATTGCCCTGAGTACAAACTATTGACTAGAATGAATTTTTAAGTGGTTTTAGGAAATTCCAGGTTTTCAGTTCAATGTGGTAATATGGTAAGAGACTGCTGTTATAAATATTATTTTTAAAAACTTGAGTACCGTCACATTTCTTCCAGTAAAACCAAGAGGGAACTGCCCAGAAATCCGATGAACTAGAGCAGTTGACATTTGTGAAAGTAATAATCTAATGCCTCATATTTATAAAGCACATTTCAAATAATCCTTCCGATCTGCCACGCCCTTGACCTCACACACCCTAGAATGGACACGTACTCCCAGTCCTGTTTCACTCCAGAGGGGACCAAGGCAGTGATTTTCCCCAAGCTCTACAGTGACTTCGGGACAGTCCCCATGTGACCAAAGCAATATGGTGCTTCTTTATTAAGACGGGGAGGGGTGGGGGAGGGGCGGGAAGCAGCTTCGGCTCTGGAGTCAGAAAACTAGCACTCACGTTTCTGGAGATCTAACTCCGCAACTTATGAGCTGCATGACCACAACCAATTTTCAAATTGCTCATCCATAAAATGGGGCTAATACTATCTCCTTCACAGGGTTCAGGGATTTAAACCAAATAATGGATATGAACTTGCTAAGCAGGTCTTTATAAATGCTTCTTCCTTCATCTGTCTTTGTCTGAGAATAGAAGTTGCTAAAAATAGTTATACGTGGACAGAAAAAGCATACATGTAAGGTTGATGCCTGAGCCAGCACTAGTGAATCAAGTTCCAAACTCATCCTGAACAGGGCTATTCAAGTTGGGGGTCCAAGTTCTGGGCACCAGGCTCTGTAACTAGAGGCGAAAGTGACAGTATAGCTGTCCCCTCTTTTCTTTCTAGGAGTGGACAGGCAGCCTCGTGTGGCACCCACTGGCAGGCCCTCTGGTGCTTCCGTGCGGGTCCTGAGCAGAGCCGTGAGCCAGAACGTTCTCCGTAAGTTTCCTGCTACAGGATTCAGACATGTTTTAATGTCGTGGTTTCCTTTCGGAAGCCCGTTGGAGGTTTTCTGAGCTGAGAATGAAAAGCCAAGTCCACAGGGACTAACCCCGCTGCACGTTCAGTGTGAGGCTGTTTTCCACTCCTCCTGGCCCTGAAGTCGGGGCTTAACCTTGCTGCTCACTCACGTGGGGCTGCGTGAACTGTACTGATAATTAGTATTACTGGGTGTGGATTTGTGATGAATGAGTTTCTTGAACCCAAATAAAGACTTTGGAAGCAAAGATGATGGGGAAAAAAGCTACTTTATCTACTATACTATTATCAAATATATAACATATGGTATATAAACATATGTAATTTATAGTCCTAACGTGGACTACTGGAATGGCGCTGGTAGGAACATAAAGTGTTTTGATGAGGAAGATAAGGTACTCCCTGCCTGAACCAAAGAAATTAACTCTATGAATCAGACATCAAAATCTAGGCGCCCTAACAACTGTGTTCCAATCTTGTTTCTAGAACATGTTCTGCTTTCGAGAACAAACGATACACATCACCGAAGCTTGCCTCACTAGGGGTTAAGCAACACGAAACCGAAAACCAGCCAAAGCCCCTTCCCGCTCCTCTCTCCCAGTCGGAAAGAGCCGTCCCAAAACTGATCAGATCAGGGAGCAAAGGCTGGACACTCCCGGGGGAGAACAAATTTGACCTTCCCGCTGCTGTGGCTTTGACAGGCCTCCAACCCAGCTTTACAAGTTAACAAGGGAAACTCATCCTATAACCCCCACTTCTTTAAGAGAAAGCCCAAACAAGTCACCTGCACAATACTTCCCACTTGAGTGTGTGCGGAGGCAGATGAGGCAGACAGAGCCCTGGGGGAGGAAAGGGAGGGGCTGGGCTCATGGGAGGGACTACTGCCTAGGCCTTTAGCGACTGACATGAAAATCGGGTGCACGCCTTGAGATCTATGACGGGCTCTTGGCCAATAGGGAGGACGATCGCTGACAAATCACACTGCTGACTAAATGGACTGAAACACGCCCAGGGAAAATGAGGGGCATCAGTCTGAGAGTCATTTTCAAATAGTGTTCTTGGACCCTCATCTGAAGACCTGAATGAAAGAAAGAAGGTTGTACACACTCTTCCGCTTTGCTCAGAGTGGAGAGAACCAGCTGCTATCACCCATTTAATTTTTCCTCCTCCCTATTTTTATTTTCCTTTCCTGTAGGAGTTTCTCCCTAAGCTACATTTCTCTATTCCTTCCTTCTGGAGTCTCCAATCATGCCTACAGGCTGCTGAAGGAGCAAATACAGATGCGGAGGTTCCAGAAAGGCAAGTGAACGAAACTCTTGGTGCTCAGAAGTCTGCCGCCCTGTGTAGGACCTTATCTTGTTTCCCTTCCTCCATGACTTCTGTACTCTATCGTGGGAGGCAATCTCTTGGAACAGCAAAGATACCTAACTTTGTTGAGAGCTCACTGTACTAAATGCTTCTAAGCACTAGCTCCACCCTAGGAAGGAGACACTATTATTTATGTTCCATTTTCATATGAAGAAACTGGCCCAGTAGGTCACAAGCTATCGGATATTATCCTTTCTATTAAAAACTGTACCATTTGAGAGGACCTTAAATAATAGCTAAGAGTATAGTGTGAGCTCACAACTGGAGAGATGTGTCTGTTTTCTACCCTTGGCGTCAGCAGGCATGGAGGAAATACCCTATGAAGGAAAGAAAGCACTGGGTGGGATGTTTTGATTCGCTAATTCTCTCTCTAGCTGGCCAATCGGGAGAAAGGGACCCTACTGTGCCTTTCTCTTAACTTCCTCACCAATTCTGTGGCTTACCCTCTGCTCTGACCTCTAAGCGCCCAACTCCTATTTTTTTACTTCCTTTCGAAAGCTACTCACACCTAAAGACTCCCAAGACAACACATGGCCAGGCCGCCACAGTGGGCTTTCCCAGGGCCACTGGTTCAAGGCCACCAGGCTTACAGAGCCCAGACTGGCAAGTGTGGGATAAATCAGCAGCCATGGCAACTCAGTAGTTCTAGCTACTAAGTCCTCAGTCTCCTGCCTACTTGGGTGACACAAGCCTGTCCTTTGAAATATTCCCCTTTTAAACTCAGATGTGGTTGTATGAGACTGGAGGGAGAGACTGATGATGTTTGTTTGACTCATGGGGAAAAAAATCACCTTTGCTCAAAAGCCCCGTTAATGAAGAAGTCCCATTTTATGGGGCAGCTGGGAGTTTTCTGCAGTCCGTTCTACGACCGCTCCCTCGAGTGCCCCTCAGTCCCTCCCTGTGAGTGCTGGAGGCCTGTAAAGGGCAAATTGTTCACGCCCCTGCCCAACAGCTCAGGAGCACCGACGACACAAACCAGGCCCCGCCGACCATGGTCCAGGCAAAAGGACCGACAACACACAAGCGCAGTGGGAAGGAGGCCTGGGCGGCAACGTGCTCACAGCAACGGCAGCAGAAGCAGCAGGCCGACTGGGTTTCCCAGCTCCTCTTGCCGGGCGCTGAGGCCACAAGGAAGAGAGGGCCGCATGGCAAGAGCTTCCTAAGCTGCCGGATACTGATTCCCGCTGCTGTCTTAACAAGGCTGCAGGGATATACATTCCACCCCAAATTCCAGTGAGATCTTGCATAGTCTGTGCGTCTACAAGGCAAATGGGAACTGCCCATCCACATTCTAAAACCCAGGGCCCACAAATGAGCCTGGTGTCAGAAGGACAATGAAGAGGGACAGGAGAAGACAGTGAATTAAGGTGTCAAGAGGGAACAGGCAGTTATACAGACATACGCAGTCCCACTCATTCTCCACCTGAGGGTTAACTTTTATTAAAGGAAGCTGGATTTAAGACCTCAGAAGAGAAGTTCTTGGCAACTGACAACAAGCTTTCCAGAGTTGAGATGAATTAACGAACACAGATAAGAAACTGTCCTAGTGCCTTTGGTACTAAACAGACCCCATCAAGCTTCTCTCCTCCCTACTTTCCAAAAACCTGTTTCTGGAAGCTGGGACAGCGTGTAAGCTGAGGAAGGGACTCCGACTTGAACTTCTCCTTGGCAGGCAGGCTCCCGGTCCAGAGTGAAGGCTGAGAAGCTGGTGCTGGGAGTGGGACTCAGTGCAGCGGTGACCCGCTCACTGCGCCGAGGGTGAGGCCCACGGGCAGGGTCTGTCTCTCACTCTCCAAGGTCTCCGTGCTGACACCCCTACCAGTCGAGGAACTCTAGTTTCCTGAAGGGTCTCCTGAGTCGCTGCCCACAGGTTTCTGGACTGCTGTCCAAGCCAAAATAGCTTGGCCGGGTAACCCCTTTTTGAGTGGTTTATTTGGTTATTTATCAACCTCCTCTCTCAGCTGTGGCGCCTTGGTGACCTTCAGCTATTAAGAGCAAACTGACACCCTGGCTGGTGTAGCTCAGTGGATTGAGCGCGGATTGTGAACCAAAGGGTTGCCAGTTCGATTCCCAGTCAGGGCACATGCCTGCGTTGTGGGCCAGGTCCCCAGCGGGGGCCAAGTGAGAGACAAGCACACATTCATGTTTCTCTCCCCCTCTTTCTCCCTCCCTTCCCCTCCCTCTAAAAATAAATAAATAAATAAATCCTAAAAGGAAAAAATTTAAAAGACAACAACAAAAAGGGCAAACCGATGCAGGGCCATCGAACAAAGCCTGAGCCTGTGGGAAAGCTGGTGAGACGGGGGCACCTGCAGTCCCGTCCGGGGACGTTGGGCACTTGCTTCCCAATGGCCTCGGGCCTCCTCCTGTTTCCAGGACAGACCCGAACCTGCACTTCATGTGGCTCCTGTCAAGTAAGAATTCCCTGAACTCCCCTGGTGCCAGGCCGTTGACACACGCAACACAGCTGGCAGGGGACCTTGGCGGTGTGACTGAGGTGCCCCCACCCGGCCAGGATGAGGCCAATCGGGACTGCAGAACTCCACCATGTAATCGTCTCCTTTTGAACAGGGTCACTTAAGAGCAAAAGGACAGCAGTGAGGACAGAAGGCAACGTGCAGACATCTGAAATGGGACACGGAGAAAGGCTTCGGGGGCAACTGAGGTACAGGCAGTAGGGGAGGGGAAGAGAGACGGGCGGGCTGTGGCTACCCACCGACACCCGAAGGCAGGGGACGCTTTCCTTTCTCACTTCCGGAACTTAGGAAAAGTAACTCTATTCCTTTTCTACACACTGAGAAAGAGAAGGCCGGCCTTGCTACAAGGTTTCAAAGCTAAGACATCCAATGTCCTTGGAGCTCTCGGGGACCTAGGCACCAAGATAAAAAAGATTTGGTGCAAGAGAGGTGGCTCCCGCCGTCTCAGTGCACACGGCCTACGGGAAAAGGGCTCTGACGGCTGTTCTCGCCCCTGCCTGGGTCCTGTCACAGGTTAAATGGCACATCTGTCCTGATACCTAGAGGACACATGGAATCAGTATGTGAGAAAGTGGGGGCCTTAACAACAGAAAAGATAGAATGCCAACAGCTGCCCAGATTAGGAGAAGGGCAAACAAAAAATCCTGTCTTTTCAAGACCAGTGAGGCAGGCATACCTTTTTTTTTTTAACTTAAGAATAATTTTAGGGAGGAAAGTCCACCACAATATAATCACCTTTCCAAAATTGCATTTTTCCCAACGCAGTCTTTTAAAGTGAAGTTTTACACTTCGCCCAGAGCCCGCACAAGGACTTGAACGGGCTGCAAACCCACTGCGTCCACAACCTATGACTGGTCTCGCGGGCGCCCCCTCTCGGTGGCTGGGAGCAGCGCTTGTTAGATGACTGGGTCAGCATGTCTGGGCTCTCTGTGCCTGTCAGCATGTACGCTGAGAAGTCTGGAGGTCGGCTCAGGGATGCAGAGTGCCCATCCACGGAAGGAGGACGGGCACAGCGCTCCATGACACGCCAGGCGAGCCGTCCCGTTTTGCCCTTCACACCCAGGCACCCCCCGGCTGGACGCGGGGCCTGGGTGCCCCAGCACAACCCCAGCACAGGTGCCAAGAGCGTCAAAGCACCCGGTCTGTGCCGGCCGGGTTTCCGGCTGGGTGTCCAACCGGGGGCCTGTTGGAGGTTGTGCTGTAAAAATGATGAATGGCTGTCACATCTCCAAGGCTCTGGCTGATTTAGGGAGCTATCGGCAGGCACATCACTCCCAGCATGTCAGCCAGTTAATTACTTCCAACTTTATCTTTCTTGTCAACACTTCTTGACAAATTGGCCATTATCTTTTTACTCTACAACAATGAGCACTGCTCCTTTCCTGGTGATGTCTGGAGGTCTCTCTCCTCCCTGTGCTTCTTCCCACCCAGAGCAAAATGAAGAGCTCTGTGAGACACAAGGAGAAAGGCTGCCAGGAAAAGGAGGGCGAAAAGGAACAAAAAGAGAGAGGGCTGACAGACGGAATCTGGAGCCCATTTCCAGCCGCCTAGACTCGAAGCAGAGCCGATGCTTTGGGTAAATTCCTGATTCCTTGGCTTCTCAGTGTCCAAGGCCCTGCCTCAGTCTATTATGTGGATGGAGTTGGTGAGCTGGCACCGGTGAGCTGGCCGCTTTGAACGTTCCCCACTCAACTGTATGAGCAGATGTGAGCTGGCCTTTCCACTCCGTTAAGGAGTGAGGCTGCACTGTAGAGTCACAGAAGCCCATTGTGGGGAGAGGGGGGAAAAAAAGTGTGCCCACCCCCTTGGTAAGGAATAGCCGACAGAGGAGGACCGGGACACACTAGGACTGGATCACCAACATTCTGAGACAATGAGATGCCTACAGGAGTCTGGAGAGACCAGTCTGGGGCCACTGACACATTCCATCGTCACTGGGCAGAACCGAGCACCCACTGTATTTCAGCAGTTCCAAGACGCACACTTTTCCCACACTTTGAGGTCTCTGAAATCGTGACACAGCGCGCAACTCCAGGTTTCAGAGCGCTGCGACCCAACTGCCAGCAGTGAGCCTTCCCCACCCCCGCAGCGGTACAAAGGAGAAGGGACTTCTCTAACTCACCAGAAGCGGCCCCAGTAAGCCTCAAGGCTGTCCTGAGGGTGGAGAGCAGAGGTTTACTGCTGAACCCCAGCCTCTCCCTTGGGAGTGATCTGGGGCTGCAATGAAAGACCGCCTGTCCTTGTGGTCAACTTCATGAGAAACCTGGGACCACTCCCCTTGTACAGCTCCTCATGGAAGACCAGCTTCCTGCACGGAACGGCGGCTTTCCTTGGCGTCTGCGAGATGCTCTATCAAGGCAGCTATTGTACAGTGATTCTGCAGGGCGTCTTCAGGGCTCCACAGTGATGGGTGGGAGACCTGACCCCTTGGGTGTGGCTGGCTGTAAAAGGGCATTATGGAAAAAGGGGGCTAGACGGATACAATCTGAGCTTGTGCACTGGCTACCTCGGGGCAGCTCCATATGCCCACTCTCTGCTGCCTGGAGCTTTTCTACAGGGGTGCAGATTCCTAGAGGCACACTGGCACTCCTGAAGTCAGCATGAGCCCAGAGGTTTGGAATGTGTTTTTACCGAGAAGTGAGGAGAACTGAGCAAATCTTCTTAGCCTTCTGGACGGAGTGTTTTCTGTTCCAGCAGACATGAAGGGGAAAAACAAGACTGTGCACCTTTTCTGGAAGCCAGGAAACAACTGTAAAAGCAGGACTCATACTTCCAAGCAACACAACAGACACCCTGGGACCGCGTGTTTAGGGTTCAGACAGAGCAGGTTTTGTCCAGCCATCCAGCCCCTCTCCTGTGGACCGTAAAGCCCAGGCGTCCTTACCATTAACTGGATGCTCAGGCACATCTGGCTCAACTTCTCCAGCATTTTTAAAGAATCACAGGTCCACTTCCCGCTGGTGCTGCCCGAAGGGAAGCTCTGCAGGCCCAGGGCGGCCGGGCACAGACTTGTCACCTGGTCCTGCACCCCCACCACCGACAGGGTCCGATCTCTGGCTAATAGTGATTTTCTACAATTACAACGTAATGGGGCACTTGATGCCCACATTTGTTAGGTTCCTGGACACGTAATGGGGACTCAGTTACCCAGAGACATGGCTGTTTTTATGGGGACATGTTACTTTCTTTGTTCTGTCTTCAACATTGGCAGCTGCGTGTGGCCCCCCAAGCCGTGATGAAGGTTAACTACTAGGGCCATGTAGGCTGAAGTAACCGGCCACTTCACAGGTCTCCAGAACAAACCATCTCACTGACCTCCTTCATGGGCGAAGCAAGGGAGTGAGGCACTAATCAGTGGTTTCCAGGGATACAGAAGGATTATACCATAAGGATGCTACCTCAAGTTATTGATTACAAAAAGGTTGAACCAAATGATCTCAACTCTTCCAGCCCTTTCTTTGATTCTTTAACTATGGCCTGTGAAAGAAAAGTGGACTTGAAGCAGGACAGAATGCAGTGCACTACAAGGACGACCTTACCATGGTGGAGTACTGGCAATGACCTTGGAGAGAGACGCTGATTCTCCCTAACGTGTTTATTTAGGGGAACAGAACCTCCTGTTGGGAATTCAGTCTTTCATTTGACAGCTTCCAACTACGCAGCTCCTTTGCCCTGGGCTCTGTGCTCAGTGCTAGGTGCTGGGGCTGCTGTGGCGAACCAGGCTGACCAGGCCTTTGCTTTCACAGAGCTCACAGGTGAGGGCGCAGACGGCATGAAGGGAACAGTCGGAGAGCAGGATGTGGGAGCCCGTTCCAGATCGGGGCGGGCAGGGGAGGCTCTTCTGCCGAGATGCCCACCACGGAGCTAACTGGTAATAACCGTCACTTTCTTTTCACATCGGTCTCCAAAGCACAATTATTCTCCTGACAGACTGAGCAGAGAGTGTCAGCAGCTGCCGCCTCCCTGTTTTCAAGGGACAACGGCAGGTATTGGGATGTGAGCAACATTTCATTTGTTAAAATATTTTGCATCAGCTTTTAAGAATTTTCCTTAAATAAACAAGTTAAGAGTGTTTGCTTCTAATCCCATTTCCCAAAGCAAATCACGTCAAACACTTCCAGATCCCATTTCTCTTTATCTCAGGAAAACATCTATGTTCTGTTAGTTATTTTTAATCCTTTGCTTAAGCCACCATATTTTGCCTTGTACAATGCACACCCGCAGCTTAGCACTATGCATGTATTAGGTGCACCCTTGTTTTCCCCTCAAAAATCTGGGCAAAACAGTATGTGCTGTACATGGCAAAATATGGTAATCCTCCTAAAAATCCTGTGAAGTGAAGTAGCTGGGATTTTCATCTCCATTTCACCGACTGGTAGACTCTAATTCAATTTGCCCAGGGTCACAGAACTATAAAGTTGTACCTGGGATTAGAGAGAACTATCAAATCATATCTGAGATTGGAACCCACATTTGTTCCCTTCTAGACCCAAGTACTTAAAGCTCTTCACACACCACTTCCTTAGTCCACAAGCCAGATGACTCCTTCAGGGTATTTAATAGGAATGCATTACAATCTTAAGAAATTCTAATGTTCTAAGTCACCCATTTCCAGTTAAAATGCTTGTTTGGCAGCTACAAAAGCCACTTTCTGGTACGACTCAAGAAAACAAAGCAACAAGAGGTAAAAGCTTCCTGGATTCCTCCCACAGCCCTTTGTCTCCAGAACAACACTCTCCTCGCGTGGACGTCTAAGGCCCCTCAGGCCTGGCTCCCCCCCAGCAGCCTCTGGACATGTCTGCCAGGCTCTGCCCGGGACTCTCCTGGTGGCCGAGGTCTCTCCCGTGGCTGCACTGCCCATCCCAGCTACTGCCTCCCTTTCCTGTACACCTGGGGAGCACTTCCTCTGGGAGGCCTTCCAGAACCTTGCCTGGGTCAGGCACTCCTCCTTCTCTGTGTCCCCTTATCCTAGCATGTCACACTGTCCTAGAGTTTGTCTGTCTGCCTCTCAAACTAGACTTCCAGGCACTCGGGGCTCGGCTGTACCACCAGAACAGGCGTTCGCTGCAAGTCCTGAGGTGTCAGGTTGACCCTCCCGCTAGGTATGTAACTAAAGAATCGACTAGGAGGAGGCCTCGGTGCAGTGATTTCTAATACGTCCAGGGCGCGCTCTCTGGTAGCAGTGGTGAACTTGGGGAAGCGATGGAAATAGCTTCTGTGATGGACTTGGGCTCTCAGCTGAGACAGAGACAGAACTGCGTGATTGAAGGGTAAGGTATACATGGCCATGCACAGTAAGGCAAGCTGTGACTCGTTAAAAGACCTCAGAAGTAAAGCATTCCCATGAAGTACACAATTAACCCACAACAAGGCAGGTTCTTCTAAGCTATATCCATTCCATGAAATGGGGCCTGGTTCTGAGAGCAGCTGCGCCTCTGCCCCACAACTTTGAAAGGGGTGGTTGAAGAGCAGGCAGGGGCAGGGGGAAGGGGGCAGGAGGCGGGGGGCGGGGGGGCAGGGGGCAGGAGGCGGGGGGCGGGGGGGCAGGGGGCGGGCGGGGGCAGGAGGAGGTTAGCAAAGGAGAGACAGCCCCTAGGCCCTTCCCAGCTCTACGGCCGCAGGCTGCCCGAGTGCTGCCAGTGCTCGGGGCCAGCCCGATGCCCTGCAGTCAGATGGTGGGTGGTCTTTGAGAACCAGGCTCAGTAAAGGCTCACTGGCTTTTCTTGCTAAGATCATAAGCTTTATTTTCAAAAGCATCTTTCCCAGGAGCACCAAGCTGACCCCCTTTCGCCACCAGCAAAATGGAGAAAAGGGAAAACTCGAAGGCAGCCACCCCCATGCGGAAATTACAGGTCCTCTGTAGTCTCCCAGTTCACCCCCAGGTTTGGGGAGGGGACAGAAAGCCTCGCAGAGAAGGGAAAGCCGCTCTGCTCCCCGTGCTCTGCCTGGCTTCCTGCACCGTCTCAGCTGCACTCAAACCAAGGACTAACTCCCTTCTTTCAGAAATTCGGAATGGAGAACATCGAAGGACTGTAGGTGTTCTGGAAACTAGATCATCTCCTGGCACAGGGAATACTCTCAATTAGCTATTTTATTCAAACATTTGGGGATGGGGGTTATTGACATTGGGGCAGCTAAGGTGATTCAAGAAAATCTTCAAATAAGAAAAGCCTGCCTCCCACTCATGCCTCGGGTCAGCAGAAAGTCTCCAACAAGAAACGTTGGAGAGCAGGTGCTCGGGCTAAGACCTAGGGCTTGTGACCCAACCTCCTCCCACCTTCCCTGGAAAGGGCTGCTGCATGGGCTGTAAATAGGAATGACTGATGCCTCTTCTGTCCAGATATGAAAATCCATTCGTACCATCTTCCTGTTCAGGTGGGGGAAGTGGCTACTGGAAAGAACCAACCAAATGCTGACTGGGCACCCACACAACCCCACTGTTCCCTGATGCATTCTTTACTGCACTGCCACTGGGGGCTCCCCGCCAGCAGGGTCACAGGCGATACAGGTGACTATATGGCACACAGTTAGAGCTCAGTGTCATCTGATGGCTAGGAGACACTTTGAAGGTTCTTACGGAGCCTAGCGGACCCTGTCCGATGCTGACAGTGGGGCCAGGTGCGCGTTAGTGAAGTGAACTCCACAGAGCTGAGGCTGCAGGGCCCAGCTGGATGGCGTGTTTGCAAAAAGAGAGCAGGGGCGGCCTGCCAGTGCCTACTGTAAGCGGCATCTTTTGAGCAGTATGGCAAGTTACTACAGGGTGCCAGCAACATCCTCCCTCACCCCTCAGCAGGCAAAGGAGACAATGTGGGAAAATAAACCCGGATCCACAGGATCCACTACTGCTTTTTGATTTATAGGGAAAAAAATTGTTTGGTAACTCCAGCTGCCTGGACAGAATGACTTTCTGAGAAGCTAGAAGCCCTGGCTGGAAAGGACTCTGGAGGATCATGGCAGGGAAGGGGAGGTGCCAGGGGTCGGCGTGGCCCATTGCAAAGGACCCACACCAAACAGCAGCAGGACGAGACCGGCCGAGTGGCTCCATGACATGGAGAGCACAGGAGTAAGTTACAAAGACGGGGTTCCTGTCGAAGGACAAAGGGACATTCGTCTACATTCTTTTGAAAAGCTCATTTTAAGGGTTTAAAGTTTGCTGAAACCCAGGCTTTTCTCACCTGTTTTCAGTGGAAAAGTACAATATCCCCATTCTCAGGAATATCATGTATGAGTGGAGGAAAACTCAGATCTGCAAACTATATTGCATAGGGAGAGGAAGATGAGACTCTAGCTATGGACTTAACTGGTGATGGGGACTCTTTTCTCTATGATTTAATATATTTTCCAAGTTTTGAACTGTGGGCCAAGGGCTCTCTGTTCTGTCTGCAGACCAGTGGGGATGCAGGCGACCAACCCAGAACTATGTCCCCTTTTTCCTGAGTTCTCATTTCTGCCATCACCTCTGACCCCTCCTCGCCTAAAGTCAAGTGTGAGAAGCCCGCTCTTTGTTGAAAGTATGTAAAAAGATAGATAACTGAGCAAATCCTGTGGATATGATCTACAAAGTCTTTTTTGCTTCCTAAGAGATTTACCACATCTTCCTCTTTCTAGAGCTTTTCTAAGTTGTAAATGTTCAAATGTGAGATCGTGTTAGATCCAGGTTGAATGGGGGTTTTGTAAAACAGCGAATGACGATCAGAGAAAGGAATAAGCAGCCTTGTTAAAAGCCCATTCAGCAGGATGCCAAAATATACCAGATCCTCCTACAAACAGCATGGATTATATTAACAGGCCTCCGTGGATGAGTGGAGTCTTATTCCCAGCTCTCGCTGCCTACCTTATGCTCACCCCATGGTTACATAACCTTTAGAATGGAATTTGGAAACTCTTCTGACCCTGCCCTGCTTGCTGATAGTGCTGAGCCAGTGGCTGGCAGGGGCACACTCTAATAGGCAAAACTGGAAACACAAATTCAGTCCTTTTGTCTCGGCCCAGAGACTCTGCATGCAGGCAAGGAAAGAAAGACTCGCCCTGTCTCCCTCCTCCCCTTCGCTGGCCTAAGTTCACGCTGACTTCACCCAACAGGCACCTGACCCTCCTAGATGAACTGGGAGGGGCTAAAGCGTCATCCACATAGGGTGGAGGTACAGGCAGCAAACGATATTTAAGATGCTGAGTTGCAGGGCATTCGGGCTTGGGAAGGAAAGCTATAGGATACCCAATTAAGCCACATTTTCAGAAACTCAAGCTTTGACAAAGGCTAAGAAAGAGTAAGGAAAGAGAAAACAGAGTGGTGAGCCCGTCGACAGTGGAAGTGCGAGGCTGTAATTATTGCAGCTTTGCAACTCAGCTGGGCACATCCAGATTCCTCTACAGGAAGAGCCTGTCTACCCAGGCCCACGAAAGATGCTGAAAAAGACCCTTTCAGCTGTGCCCTGGCTTTGCATTTTCATCTTGGCCTTTGTCAGTCACCCAGTGTGGCCACAGAAGCCCACTAAGCGCAAGACACCTGCACAGCTCAAAGGGGCTGCCTGCTGCGAGGAGGTGAAGGAGCTCAAGGCCCAAATTGCCAACCTCAGCAGTCTGCTGAGTGAGCTGAGCCAGAAGCAGGAGAAGGACTGGGTCAACGTGGTCATGCAGGTGATGGAGCTGGAGAGCAGCACCAAGCGCATGGAGTCGCGGCTCACCGAGGCCGAGGGCAAGTACTCCGAAATGAACAACCAGATCGACATCATGCAGCTGCAAGCTGCGCAGACTCTCACGCAGACCTCAGCAGGTAAGGAGCATGTGTCCACAGGTTCTCACCACCCTGCGCTCAGACGGCCCAGGGTCTCCCATCTGTGGCAGCGCTTCTAGGTAACCTGGCCATCAGAACATTGACTGGGGGTTCTTTGGGGGTATACTTTCTTGGGTACATGCTATTTTCTCTTTACTAAAGGTTTATGGAGTATTCCTTTTGCTTTCCAACGTTCTGTAAATTTACCAATGCCTTCACAGGTCTCTTTATTCACCCAATGTTTCAGCACACTGAAGGTATGAATTCCCACCTTAAAGCACAGAGAGATTATGTGGTTTGCCCAAAGTCACACAGCAAGACTTAGAAAGTGGGTTCAAGTTTCCTGATTGGTCCCCTTCCTCACCCAGAGCTGAGGGGCTATACCCTCGGTCCTGAGGAAGCAGAGTGAGCACCAAAACCAAAACGTCTGTTGCTCCAGAGGCAAAGTCTTGCCAAAAACAGGTCTTTTATGTCTCTAACATTCAGTGGAGTGGGCCTCAGTGGAATTTTGGATCCTCTCTCTGCAAACCTGGCTCTTCCCATCGGCTCAGAAGGAAGCGCACGGCACTGCCTGGGCCCTTCTGATGCCTTCCTCTGTGTTCAGGAAAGGACAGCTCCTCAAGTCTCCTCAGTCCTGACACCTCTACCTTCCCCATGACCTCAAATAAAATTCTCCCTAACAGCACAGGAAATGAGAAAACGTAATGCTGAAATTTGGATTTTTTTTTAGGAGGCCAAAAATAAGACACAGTTAATGTTTTCTTGTGCAAAATAACTTTCAGTTTCTGGTCAGCTTGGCTCAGATGGGCCCAGGTGAATTTGTTAGAGAGAGATTCGGTTTTCTGAAACTGTCAGGGAATTACCAGTTGGAAGGAGCATATCCTACAGATACGTCCTTTCTTATTAAGGCTTTTTGGTCACAAAGAACAGACAGAGTAAGTCACTGGTTACCCTCAGTTCAAATGAAAAAGTTTTAACTTGAAATTAAGCTCAAAAGCTCTGCTATCTAAACCTACGTGTGTAAATCACGCTCTAAGCACGTACTTCCTGACCCTCAGTTCGGGACTGAGAAGGCCGTCTCTTCTGGCCCTTTTCCAGACCAGTGAGTCTTGACTTGGTCTGTGAGACGAGACCACACACAGAGAAAAGCAGGCCGGGAGGAGGGGTCTGAGTGTGCCGCTTCCTGCTTCTCCAAACCAGGGCTTTTCCCACCCCCCCAGCAGGGAGCTTCTTGGGGTCAAACGCAGCTCTCCTGCTGGGACTCAATCTTCTTGTCCAGGACAACATTCCTTATTTTTCCTCTGTTACCCGGGGCTGGGTCACCTTTACACGCTGTGAGCAGGCAGCCCTTGGGAAAAAGCAGTAACTGGTGCTTTCATCAGTAACAGAGTGAAGGACTCCGCTGGCAAAGGCCAGCCCCTCCCCTCCCCATCCCTCTCTCCTCAGACAATCCCCACGGCAAAAGCGTTGCCGTCTGCCACCTGTGTACTCTTCTCGAAGGCCCAGGGCGCTGGTCAGCAAGAGAAGGTCCGAGACACAGAAGGCAGAAGTGTCTCTGGTCGGCGAGGCTCCTGCTCACTGAATCCTTTCAGGAAAGGCTGTGCCCCCACGAAGTCTTCAATGTTTAGAATGAGGAAACCATCTGCCGTGAAGCAGCAGTCCCCGGGGTAGGCAGGGAAACGTTTAAATCAACCCCAGAGTGAAAACCAGCCAGTCCCAGGCTCTCATGTCCTTGTTCTAATAACTGAGCCAGGAGAACCCTCCAGGGGTCCCTCAAAGTACACCTGCATTCATCTAGCTGTGTGAGATTAAGGTTTGGGGGGGCAGGTAGGATTATAAATCTATCTCCCTTATTAGGACCCTGGTAGCCCTTACCTCTGAAAAACAACAAAACCAACCACCCACCCGAACAAACCAAGAACAGCAGCAAAACCAGACCCCATGAAACACTCATGATTACCTGGTAACAGAGGCTGGCTGGCCCGGAAGTTGGACGTATTGGAGCCATTAGGTGGCCTCATACGCTGTCATAATTCTAAGATTTGTGGCCTAGAGCTACTGCAGGATAATTTATTTCAGAGTAAGCCTGAAGTCACCTGTTTGATTGTCCTATGGATGCTCTCTGGGTGAAGGGCTCCCCCATCCCTCAGTCCCAGGTCCAGCAAAGCCAAAAACACTCCAGCTCTCGGCCTCCCATACCCAACACTGCCTAGTGCTGAGCACTTGCGTGACGTGCATGGTGGAAAGCCCATTCCCACCGTGTGCTTAAACTTTCCATTTCTGTGCAGCAGGAAGGCTGCCTGCCGGGGAGCCCAGGATGCACGCTCACGGTTGTGGTCTGTCCCTTTTGCAGATGCCATCTATGATTGCTCGTCCCTCTACCAGAAGAACTACCGCATCTCTGGAGTGTACAAGCTTCCTCCTGATGACTTCCTGGGCAGCCCTGAGCTGGAGGTGAGGCCATCACCACCCACTGCCCATGTTCCATCATCTGTCCTCCATGCCCTCAAAGGGACAAGAGGGCTAGTCACAGCCTAATGAAGTGCAAACTCAAGATAGAAACAAACACAGCAAATACCAGGGAGCTATCCAAACACTCCATTTACAAAGGGGAAAATCCAGGTACCTGTTTTGCCTTTTTGAATCACTATCAGCTAAACAGCAGCCTTCTAACATAGGTTAGCTAATTCCAGACCAACCCCTAATGGCTAAAAGCTCTTGCCGTGTCCTAGAGCAGCTGGTCTTTGGGGACTGGGCCAGTCAGAAGTACCTGGAGTTTTCCCTTCAGACTCGATGAGTGCTCCCTTGTCCCCATCCTCAAGGTTGGTAACTCTCCCTCAGCGAGCCCCCTGCCCCAGCTTGCCCACACCGTGGCAGGATCGTGCCACAGTGGGCCTGTGTACACGTCCCTGGCTCTGCAGGGACAGAAGAAGGGAGGTGAGGTCCGCCCATGCTCCTGCCTCTGTGGGTCCCTGACCAGAGCATCCTCTCTGCCTCAGGTGTTCTGTGACATGGAGATGGTAGGCGGTGGCTGGACCATCATTCAGAGACGCAAGAGTGGCCTCGTCTCCTTCTACCAGGACTGGAAGCAGTACAAGCAGGGCTTCGGCAGTATCCGCGGGGACTTCTGGTTGGGGAACGAACACATCCACCGCCTCTCCCGACGGCCAACCCGGCTGCGTGTGGAGATGGAGGTGAGCACAAGGCCTGGGTCCCAGCACCGGACCAGACCGCCACGCGCAGTTGTGCAAACTCTGGGGGCACCATTCCTACTCTTACTCGCTTTAGGCCCGTGTATTTATGGTGATGGTTTTCCTTGAGGCTGTAGTGCAGTTGAGAAAGAATAGGTCCTTCCCTATCTTTTCAGAAAAGTGAGGCTGCAGGGGCCCGGGGAGAGGCCGCACTCAGGCCAGAGCCCAGTAATCCAACGGCCAGCAACCTGGGGCACAAGGTCCTCTATGGGTAAATCTAGTGATCCTGGCTAGGATGGCTGGCTTTGATGATGGTGACCCTCATCAAAGGCCTTGAAGCATCGCTATACTCTCAAATTACTCTTATGACATCTGTAAGTTGGGAACTGTAAGAACACAAATCCACACCTCACGAACAGGGAAGTGAGGGGACACAGAAAGAGATACTCACTCACCAAGGCCATGTGGGGACTCAGGGGAGAAGTCCGGTCTGGGACCCTTGTGTTCTAACTCCCAGGTTGCAAGGTAACAGGTCGTGAAGCTGACTAGGTTCCCTGCAGCAGACAGAGGCAGGGCTGTGGCTGGAGAGAGAAGGGGTGGGGTGGGGCGGGGGGAATGGCACCGCTGCCCAGCTTCTCAGCCTCTGCCTCCTCCCGCAGGACTGGGAGGGCAACGCACGCTACGCCGAGTACAGCCACTTTGCTCTGGGCAATGAACGGAACAGCTACCGCCTCTTCCTGGGGAACTACAGCGGTAATGTGGGGAACGACGCCCTCATCTATCATAACAACACAGCCTTCAGCACCAAGGACAAGGACAATGACAACTGCCTAGACAAGTGTGCACAGCTCCGCAAAGGTGAGATGGGGGTGGAGGTGCAGGGGGGAAGTTCTGGTTGAAGCCCTTAGAGCCACGTGAAGGGAAGGTGTGAATCATAACTTCGCGGCTGATACCCGAGTTTTGGTATTTCCTTTCTCTATCGGCTCCGATTGCTTGGCTACTCTTCATTCACAAAACTACCAGACAAACCCCTGCAGTCTAGTCTGTCAGCCACTCCCGAGCGAAGGACATGCTTGGCTCACTGGCGCCGATCTGCTTCCTTCCCCAGGTGGGTACTGGTACAACTGCTGCACGGACTCCAACCTCAACGGGGTCTTCTACCGCCTCGGGGAACACAACAAGCACCTGGATGGCATCACCTGGTACGGCTGGCACGGCTCCACCTACTCCCTCAAGCGGGTGGAGATGAAAATCCGCCCTGAAGACTTCCAGCCCTGAAAGGAGGCCTGCGGTGGAGCAGAGGGGAGGAACGGAGACAACGGAGGCTGGGCAGAGGGCGGGAAGGGTGTGCACGAAAAACGGCCTGTGGTCCCCGGTGGGAGAGTAAGTCTCTGAGGAGCACAAGATACGTATCTGCAGCCAGGATGTCACAGTGAATGGGATGAAGGACCGAAGACAATGGGTCCTGACACGGAATTCTCGGGCGCTAGCTCTCTGCCTCAACCCCTGACATAGCGCAGCTTCTCTCTTTTCCACATAATTTTTCTATGAAAAAAATAATTGTGAGATGACTTTATCCACTTTCTATTAGGCCTAAGGTTAGGTGAGGGCAAAAAACAAGTCCCTTTGCTGAACAGAGCCACGCACTTTGATTCTCAAGGAAAGGCCCTGGGTATTCGAGAGAGAAATGAAAAGGGGCAGTGGAAGAGAGGAGTTTCTATCTTTAAATACAATGAAATTACCTTCAGTCTTCACACCTAAAAAAAAGACTAAAACTGTTCTGCTGGAGGTGAGCTGACCCAGGACGGCCGCGACTGGAGGACACTGCGGGGCACCGGACACCACCCCAGCCCGGCCTCGCCCCAGGCACAGCGCCGAAAGCAGGAAGTGGGTCCGGGTGGCCCAGGAGCTCGAGCGGGAGGTGGGGTGAGCTCCCTCGAGGGCACCTGCACAAACCTGCCTGAAACTGTTCACAGTTTACAGATTTACCTATTTTATTTACTCTGAAAGGAAAGAGCTGGAAGAGCTTCCTCTTTCATCTACAGAAACTGGCTGGAAAGTGAAGGTAGATAGCACTATGGTTAATGACTCACGCTGTTTATAAGCATTTTGCTTTGTAAAAATAAAATATAGATTGTTTTAAATGTTCCACATTACTTTTTCCTTCTACAATAAACTTCTAACACTTGTTCATTTTCAAATAAATCATCACCACCACACTCAGAGCACGGTGAAAAGTTTTAGCGAAAAACCAGAGTATGGCCAACAGTGAGGAGGAGACTGAGTTTCCTGCAGCCTCAGGGAACCAAGGGAGGAGTGGGGGGCCAGATGCCAATACAAGGGGCTCTGCGAAGGGCAGCGGGCACTGGCCGAGGTCAGGTCTGGCCAACCCACCCAACAGCATGCACACCAATGCCATCACCTGGCTCCAAAACACTGCAGCTACTTTGCACTTGAGTGAAGATCTTTAGCCTTAATAGACGCAAGTGATCTGATTTTTAGGAAGTCCTTTTTCCTTGCCAAAAAGAACCATTCCCTTGAACCAGTCAGTGTGAGGTAAGCCATGGTTCTTACTCTGTATTTTTTAATTGTATCTACAGTGCTTTGATTGTTGGGAACCTACTTAACCTTAAAAACAGAACCTTCCGGATCTTCAGAGAAATAAACTGAGTAGAGACAAGTGCACTGGAGTGGGGCTTCTCGTGGGACAGGCGTTCAAACAGAAACTTCCCAAGCAGGCAGGGGAATCTGAGATGCGTAGCAGGCAGCACAATACTTCCGGAAAAGAGAGGATAAAAAGATCAGGGGTTGGAAGGAGATAAAGAGAAGGAAGCCTACGGCAGAAGCATCTAACGATTCTCTCTCATTTCCTACATGCCCCACAACTAAAGCAAAAGGGAGGCTCGAGGCAACAAAAGCTAAAATAAACACGTGGGTAGAGAAAGAAAAGCAGGCGCTATGGATTGACTGTGTGCCCCCCCCCCCAATTCTATGTTGAATGGCAGTCGGAGGTGGGCCCTTTGGGGGATGTTTAGGCCGTGAGGGTGGGGCCCTCAGGAATGGGATTAGTGTCCTCATGAAAGGGACCCCACAGAGCTTTCCACCAGGCGAACAAACACCTGCAACCCGGAAGAGGGTCTCACCAGAACCCGACCAACCTGGCACCCTGACCTTGGTCTTCCCAGTTTCCAGAACAGTGTGGACACAAACGTTTGTTGTTTAAGCCCCCCGCCTGTGGTGCTTACAGCAGCCTGAGTGGACTAGGTCAGCAGGCTGCCAGACCGCACCCTGATGCTGTGGGCTAACCAAGAAAGAGCTGCGTGTGTGTGTTTGTGTTTCCAAGTAATCGAATACCCATCTAACCCTCTGTCCCCCCGAGAAGTAGTCACGCTCACCGACGCAGGTGAGCTCTGAGGAGGCGTACAGTTTGCCCTGTCCAATGTGGGCCCGCTCTGGGGATCGCACCAGGACCTGATCTGTCCCAGAGCGCACGGGGAAAAGTGTCAACAGGGAGGAAGACTGGCGGATGGATCCAGCAGCAGGAGAACGATATTATTGTCACCACAGCACAGCTTTTTAAAACAAAACCAAAAACTCAGAATCAGCTGTGCACAGATATTTCTGTGTACAATAAACCTGTTTCAAAAAGAATTGAAGGCAGTTGATGCAAATGTTATGTACTTGAATGAGCTTTTAAAAGTGGTGAAGAGAAAATAAGAGAAGGAAAAGTAAAGTGGGAGAGGGGGGGCGGTGCACAGAACAGGTGACGTCTGTACTTCGTCAGCGGCGGGGCAGTCACCAGGCTGCAGGGAGCCACTGTGAGGAAGGGAATCCCATCCATCACTGCAGAGCAAAGCCACCGAGACCAGACCACCTTCCGCCCACAGTGGGGAGTTCCCACTGGGCCACAGGAGGGCTGGGGAAGTGTTGAGAGCCACCTTCCTTAATGGCAGCTTCACTGAAGGCTGTTTCTTAAAACCTTCTTCAGTGAAAATGATGGCAGAACATCACAGTGGTGCTCAGAAAAAGCAGTTTTAGAAAACTGGAAAGAAAAGCTACAAATGGAAACAAAAATAGGGTGGACCTTCTGGTCTGGAGACCAACTGAAGGGAGGCAAGCTGAGCTCAGTCGGACTAGGGACACACCACGGGGCTTCGAGTTCCGCTTCACCTGGAAACAGAGCTGTGTGTGTATTTTCTTAGAGCCAACGTTCATCTGCAGGGAATTCTGAGACTTATTTTCAATTAGATCGGCTTAATAAGTTAAATGAGCTTGAATGCTTTCTCCGGTCCCCTGACCATATCTTTCTACCATACATCTGCATAAACATTAATGCTTCCCGGACTTCTCAGATTTGGGGAGAAATCTGGGTAGGATGAGGGAGGGTTCAGAGAGGTGCCAGACAGAAAAAGGCTAGCAGGGGAGTGCAGATGCAGAACTATTTCTTTGATGTTCATGATATTCAGTTACCAGGTATTTCACTAGTCACCGAACAAGACTGCGCAACCTAAGCCAGAGGCGGGAGGCCGGGTGGATTCCCGTCTGCGCGTCCAGTCTGAAACTGAAGCTGCCTCACAGGACGTGTTGTTAAAATGCCGTGGTGTTCACAAGTCAACGTTCTCTCCAAGTCCGATCAGTTGGGCAAAATCACAACTCTATTCCTACCTTTTTGGTCACTTTTCAAAGCATCTGAAGGAACACTTTTAGTACCTACTCAAAAGCAGAGTGAGCAGAGAGCCCGGCCATCCGACCCTCCTCTCAAGTATGGGAACACCACGCACAGCTGCCCGTCCCCTCCACGGCGGAGGTGCTTACCAACCAGCTGGTTTTCCCTAAACTTCCTGTAGTGACATAACCAACCGTGACATGAAGATAACTGGATCCCAGAGTTAATGTTCTCTGATAATCATTAGGGGAAGGGAACAGTTCTCCAGGAGCCAGAGCTAACATCTCAAGCTGTTTGTAATTTCCTAACAGCAGAAAATTTACTCAACAACCTATTTTTTCCATACTCAGGAGACTCGAAACCCACTTATGAGAGGACAGCACGGAGCCAAAGCAGGGGAAGGACCAAGGCATCTCAGACTTTGCTCTGCCTTTTGTACTCACAGACTCCAGAGGAGGGTGCCGCCACAGGCACCAACACAGGCCGTGGATAAAGCCCACCCTGCCTCTGGGCGCCGTCTGAGACCCAGGACGCAGGACTCCCCCTCCCGCCCCAGAGAGCACTATCTAACCCAGACATAAACTCCATGTTTCCTAGGCTGCTATGGAAACGGAGTTGCTCAGGCTGATTCCACTGGGACAAGCCAGCGCAGGTGGGAAAACAACAGGAGCCCAGGTGCTCAACAGAAATGACAATTGTGGCTGGAAAATGGGGGACAGCCATCTGCAGCCACATCTCATTTAAATGTGTTGGCCAGACCTGAGGGCCGATTTCACAGAGCAGAAGTCTCCGAGTGACTGCAGTGAACTGACAGCAAACAGTGGGGGAAGAGAGGTCACTCTGGACGAAGGCGATTTCAAAGGGTTTGCGGCCTACCTGATGAGAGACTCTAGGATGGCGGGGGTGGGACCTTTCTGGAACTCCAGTTCTTTGTAGTGCAGCGCTTTGGCATATGCTCGGCACTTGGCGGCCCTCTCACCCAGCAAAACAATGCCATTGTCGTCTCTCAATGGCAGGGGGCCCTGGAGGAGAGCAGAAGCCCACGCATAGGAAAATGGCAGGTGGGGCACGAGCACGAGTGGGCCCTGTGGGTGCCTCTCCCCTCCCACTGCTGGTGCCCTGGCGCCACCTGACAGGGGGCAAACATCTCACCTTGTCACTGTGTTCCATGAATTCAGCCAAGTTTAACAGGGTCTGTGTGACTTCAGCAATGTCCTGTGAGGTGAGGGCCAACTCGATGCTTCGGATGAGCTCATCCTGCTGGTCCTCATTCAGCTCAGACCAGCAGGACACAAAGGCGGCGTTGAAGAGATCCCTGAGGGCAGAGAGGAGCGGAGGAGGAGGTTGAGATTCCTGCCTCGCCTCTGCCTGCTGCTGAGCTGTGCCTGACGACCTGCTCCCGGCGTCACCAATGTTGGTTACACGGACCAGCGCTGCCTAACAGAACTTGCTGGAAATGGTCTGTATCTTCTGTGCCCATATAGCAGCCATCGGCCACCGAGGACATGAACTGTGTTAAGTGTGACTGAGGAACTGAATTTTAGGTCCTGTTTAATTTTCATTCACTGAAAATAACCCCCGTGGCTAGTGACTATTATACTTTACAGTGTGGGACAGACACTGCGACACTCAGGAAAGGAGGGGGCGGAGGAGAAAGGAGAGCAAAGTGAGACGCACATTTCGTGGCAGTTTTTGCCTCCCTTCTCCTCCCTGCAGGGAGCCGGGTGATGGGCAGAAAGGGGACTGCTGACACGGAAGCGGGCATGAACGGATTCGGAAAACAATCTTCAAACAGTTCTTGGGATATTTCTCAGGCGATGTCCAAATCCCTAAAACCGGGCCTGGCAAAGCAGCATCTGCGACTGTTGTTCAAAATACAACCGAACTGTTTTGGGGCAGGTGGTGATAAACAAACGACAACTGAACCTAAGGAACCGGAAGCACCGGAGAACAGAATCCAGGGCCGTAAGTCTTTAAAGATTCTCTACGCCAGCTTCTTATAGCTGGGGTCTTACAAGGACCTGGAACCAGAGGTGCCATTCCCAACATGACCAAAACCACTTTAGACCACGACAGCATCGTGCGGGCGGACATATCTGCTATCCCTGGCATGCGACCGTTGATCTTACCTCTTTTTTAGGGGAGTTGGAAAGTGCATAGCGTGCCTGTGATGTGCAGGTTTAGCATTTGATTGCTCTGCATCCACTTTTGGTTACATTAGAAGATTAAACCAGACCAATGTATATAATTTTAATATGTAATGGAAAAAGTAGTTGAAATTCAAAGGACAACATGAAGGTAGAAAAAAGTCCTGTGCAAATTAAGAAATAAGCCTTCTGACTTGGGTCCAAGGCCATACTGGGTTCCCAGTGAAAATGTGTGGCACTAGGGGGCAAACACACGTGTGTGCACTATCACAACTCTCCTGTGGACAACACTGAGCTCAAAAGTGACTTGGAACAGAAGAGAGTTGGCCGCACCAGCCAAACACACGCAAGCTGCACACTGCGCAAACTCCGGTCCCAGGGACTGTTTTTAAAGCGTTGTGAAGACACTTGAAAGGAATGAGATGAACCGAATCAGAGCATCAAAGCAACAGTCCCAGCACTGTCACTAAACACACCACTAAATCACCACCGCCTGCTGCGTCCACTCCACCGGCAAACCAGCTGTGCCAATGGTGAAGTGAAAGGCCTTGCTCTGGGCTCCTTGCTTTCTGCTAATTAAATCAGCACTTAATGCCTCCTTGTAAATAACAACAGTGCACTGTAGAAAAGTTTGGAAACTAGGAGAAAAAAGTGAAGAGAAAACAATCACTCAAACCTCCCTACTTAGAGATAATTATATTAATAATCTTTTCCCTACGTACACATACTTTTAATAGTTGAAATCACACATTTATACCATTTAGTATTTCACTTTATTCACCTACATTACACTATAAATCTTTTACATATGTTATAACTTTTTATAAAACAGATTTTTAACAGCTGTCTAAGATTTACTGTTTAAAACAGTGTTTTTTAGGGCAAATGCTCTTCTCCGAAGAGGCTGCAACACTCTCCTGTGGTGAGTGCTCCTCTAGAACTGTGCCGCTCCCCTCTCGAAAGGGGGCATCTGCATCTCCTCCCCTTGAACGTGAGTGGGCCTCTGTGACTACCCTGAACCGAGTATGGCAGAAGTGACACTCTGTGACTTCCCAGGGAACATCATAAGACACCATGCACCTCCTTGGGGACACTCACTCTTGAACACAGCCAGCATTCCCTGAGGAAGCCTGAGTAAGCCACCCAGTGCTTGGCGTGGAGAGGAACCCAGGCCCCGACCAGGGCTGAATTTCTGGTCGATACGCAGCCCCAGCTTGCCAGGCACATGAATAAGTCATTTAAAAAGTCAACCTTCTAGCCCCCAGACAGAGACCCCCACTGACTCTGTGCAGCAGAGACAAGCTGTCCCCACAAGTCCTGCTCAAGTGGTGGCTCGTGAGCAAAAATAAAATGACTGTTTCAGGCCACTAAGCCTTGGGGTATTTGTAATGCAGCAATAAATAATGAGAATACAGTTTATTAGAAACAGGTTAAACTACTATACAGTTGTTTTCAATATTGCAAATGACTGTGCAACTTTGTAATTAAAATTTTGGATCTAAATATACTAAGGAAAGGTCTACTAGCAAGGTTAAGATGGAAGCTTTTCCTGCAATATGAGCTTTTTCAATTTGCCTTTTCCTTTACTCCACCCCACCCCCATTCCCCCGGAAGTTAGCAGAACTAAAACTAGCCTTTGACCACAGCCTATCGCTGACTTGTGCACACTGTCTTCTGTGCACGGACCCTCTGGACGCTCATCGGAAGCCAAGAAGGGGGAGCCCTGACATGTCGTACCTGGCCATTGGGTTGTAGGCCTGAGCCAGGGCCCAGCAGGAGCGCAGCGATGGGGACGAGGAGTCCTTCAGCAGCTCCAGGCTCAGCCGCCTCAGCCACTCCAGCCAGTCATCTTTGGAGACCCTTCTGGCAGCTCCCCAGGCCTGTCATCCCACAGGTGACAACGGAAAACCATTAGCTTCAAGGGTCCATTGTAAAAAGCCCTCATCTATTTCATGATTATTCTACTTTGATTTATAAAATTAAACACCTCGGGGGCTAAAATCCCCTGGATTACAAATACAAAAGAGCAACACCTAGTTAAAAGCCATAAAGCAAACCCAGCAACCTCCAGAATGAACCACAGTATGGATAAAGCCTCTTTTACAACTCATCTGTGCTAGATTCCACCAGCAAAGCAGAGGTCTACAGACCCGGAATGGAGGGGACTGTCATATTCGGAGTGTGTTCCACAGACGGCGTCCAGCAGTGTGTGAAGGGCCCTGGGCACACTCCGCATTAGGACAGAGGCTCATCTGACCTGACAGTAGAGTCACACGGTGCTCAGGCTGACAGCACACGAGTCCCGCTACAATCAGGTGAGCAGTGAGCCCCAGGCACACAGCACCATGGCGGGATGAGACCAAAGGAATGGAGCAGATCTAATCTTTACATTCCAGCACATGCCCTCCAACTGTCCTCAACACTCTGAGCCCTCCAGGAACCCAGTGTTCCACCAGGGACAGCTTCCAGAAGTGGACGGAAAGACTCAGGCGCTGGAGAGGGGCAGTGCAGTTTGGTGCAGTGGCTGACACCCACACTCTGGAGCTCAGGGGACTGAGGGAAAATCTGGCTGTGTGCCCTTGGGCAAGTAACCTCACTCCTCTGTGCCTTGGTCTCCTCCTCTGTAAAGTAAGGAGAATAGCTCTGGCCTCACGGGTGCTTTGAGAGCTAAGTGTACAAGTGTAACAGAGGGCACAGCAGTGCTCGGCACGGGGGTGCCCGTTCCGCTGGAGCGGGAAGCCCCTGGAAGCCCCTGGCCAGAACCCTACTTCTGTCGCTCAGCAACCGTGGCCCTGTGGGCAAAGTACCCGTCTGCTGCATTTGAGCCTCAGCCTCCCTCAGCTGAGGAAAATGCTGTCTTTAGGGCCCAGCTGGAAAAGATGAGCAAAAAAAAGGGTTGTAATTATTATCAAAATGACATCTCTGTGAATTGGCCTGGCCCTAACTATTAAATCCCAAACTTAAAAAAATACCTTCTTAAAAGATTTCTCATGTAGGCACGTGTTGATCCTCCCTGAACTGGAGAAATCACATAAATTAGAGAAGTTCTCCGGGGAGTGAAAGAGACCCCCACGTGCTACAGCGCCTAACCGTTGATGACCTCACCCATCACTCCCCTGGGGTAAAGTGGAGATTTTCTGCTGTTTTTGGTAAGTTACCAATGAGTGACATTACACAAACTAACATTTTATGTCGGACACTGAAACAGAGATTCTAGAAGAAGCAAACTGAAAACTGCAGGAAGGATTCTCACCGAACAAACAATGAGAACTCTGCACTAGAGGGAAGAGTAAACTAGATACCAAGACTTGCCCTTTAGACCCTGTTCCGCTGGATGAAACAGGTCCGTCAGTCCCTTCCCGCCCTCGGATCCCTGGCACCCTCCCCACACACCGGGTCCCTGGGTGGCTGTACTGCAGTGCCCAGCAGTTTCAGAGCTGGACATACACAAGAAAGCATTATGAACGTCTCTGTCCCCAGGGACCCGAGGCTGAGCCTAGGTCGGGGCAGGGAACTCAGCACAGCGGTTAAGAGACTGGGCCCTGCAGTCACACTACCAATAGGTCAAGTCCTGACTCCACCATTTACTAGCTGACATTGGGCAAATGACTTAACCTCTCGGTGCCTCAACCTGTGACCCTACAGTGTCTACGCCTGTGAAGTGGGGACAGTAATGACAGTACCTAACTCATCGTGTTATTGTGAAGATTAAATGAATCAATACAGTGTGTAAAGTGCTCACAGCAGTGCCTGTCACATGGAAGACACTCCAGTGTCCAGCTGATACTGCCATTGTCATTGTCGCCATCTGGTAAGTGCTAGAAAAGGCCTTTGAAAATGTTGGCTTGATGGACAGCAGCACAATCTATCAATGTGGCTAAGTCCCTGACATGGGCCTTCCCGTGCTGTTCTTCAACTGAAACCACGATCAACTCTCCGTTCTCTGGGTTCCGCAGTTAACTGTTTAAACACCGGCTGTAGGTCAGTTTTCTTCTGCCACCGCCCACCGCGCACTGATTGCCTTGTGTGGTACTGTTGGCGCAGGCTGGTGGACCGTCGGCTCACACGCACAGAAGGTAAGCCCAGCAGACGGTCACAAGGCAGTAAATGCTGCTGACAACCCTGGAAGGCATTCAACAGGTACATACAGACGGGTTTTTCTGCACCATGTAAATCCTCCATTAGTGCAGCCAATCGAGATGTGACTGAGGTGGCAAACTGTTATTCTGAAAGCTGGTTAAAACTGGTAAACACGCCCATCCTTCACTATCACCAGATAAATACATAGAAGCACGATTTACTTTTGGATGACATGGAGCCGAGAGGCAGGTGTGTGGAGGATTTTGCTTAGGGTTTCTGAACTTGAGCTCTTAGGTGAGATAAACTAGAGATTTCATTCTTTTTTCTGTTTGGCAGCGGGTATGCTTGTTTTTCCAAGTCCTGGGTAGAAAGTGGAACTTCCTGGAAGCAGGCTAGCTTACTGGGGAATTTCCTAAAATAGAGGCCAAACTCTAAAGCAGGGGGACCGCTGCCTGGTTGGAAGAACCTGGGCAGAGTGAGCACGTATAGTGGAAACGGCCTCCTTGCCCGGCCCTTCCCTTAAATGTGAGCTGTCAGCAGGGTGGCTGCAAAACTGCCTGGGAACGCCAGGTGACTGATGACCTTCCTCTTCCTCCTGGAGTTTGAGACTGGCAGTCACAAAGCCCACAGCAGGAATGCTACGTCACTCCTGACCAAGGGACCGCCCACCATGCCACGGGAAACTGTGTCTCTCAGCAGCGCTCACTTGCGAGCTGTCTGGGAGGGTCACGTGACACCGCAGTCAGCAGTAAACCCCGAGTGCTCTGGACTGTGTGCAAGCACATGCACACGGACTCGGCCCAGGACATCCGGGACCCCGACCTGCCCAGTTCTGCACCTTGATCTGCTGCTGCACATGAGGTGCAGCTGCCTTGGGTCAGCTGCTGGTAAAGGACAGGGAATATTATGTTTAAATCCAAAGCACGAGCTGCTTACGGTGCCCAGAAGCACTAAGGACTAATGCAAAATGGGAAAAACAAGCAACCTGGTATATTTATTTAAAAATCAGTGTGGTGACCATGATTATTCTGCTCAGATCCATTACAGAGGTTCTGAAACTGTCTGTTTTCAAGGGCATGACTAATGGCATACACGGTGAGGAGCTGGTTATATCCCAGGCTTTGGTTGGCACAGAGAACTCATTACTTATCTGCAGAGATCAAAGAGCTCGCTGCTCAAAGTGTCGTCCATGAACCGGTAGAATGGGCATCACCTGGGCGTTTGACGGCCTGAGTCGGGCAAGCATTTTAACAGGCGCCTGGCAGCCGGGGAGCCTAAGAAGTCTGAGCAGCTCCGCTTTACAGAGCCTGCATCAGCCTGAGTGCTAACTAGGGGGCTCGCTGGTTGTGTTCGTTCATGTAAACACATTATTTGCAACAAAGTGTTCTATTATTAAAGCGCCAAGGGAGCACAAAAGGACACTTTGTTCTTTATTTCCCCTCTAATAAAAGAAATTTATAATTCAGACATCCTGAGAAAGACAAAATGACCTAAGTTTATGGTATCTAGATTTTCAGGAAAATTCTTGGGCTAGTTTTTAAACGGTTCTTTTAAACAGAAGTTTACGAAAGCTAAAAGTTTTGAACAAGAAAGGAGAGCAGGGCGCTCTCCCCTTTCCAAGTCTCCCAAAAAACAATGGACCTGCCTTTTGAAGGTTGATGGTGCTGACATGCAGTTTCTTCATGGGTCCCGTTTCCACTGGTCCACTCGCCAATGCATCCCCTTGGCCACTCCTCAGCATTCGATGCTGGTAAATCAAAGGGTCCTCTTCCTCATCGGCCAGGGTGTAGCCCTGCAACCAGAGATTTGTAGACAAAACCTACAACTCCACGAGGTATTCCCAGTTTAGAAAACATCCTCAAGCCTCGGAAGGTTCACACCTTCCAGAAGAGGCAGGATTTAAGTAGGTGTGGCTCTGGGCACGGACAAAGGGAGGCTGTGTCCCTGCAGACGAGTCTTCATTGGTCACTCCTGGTCACTGACAAGCACTGACAAGAGTATGAGCATGCGGCTGGCAGAGAGGAAGCAACTGTGAACCATACAGTGATGAGGGCAGAGGCAGCCAAGGGCCACAGCTGTGCTCGTGTGGCTGTGGCTCGAGAACCGAGAAAGGTGGTTACGTTGTTGAATGGTTTCAAAAAATCAAAATGAGTAACATTTTGTAACACATGAAAACCACCAGAGCATCCTACTTTGGTGTCCACAAATAAAATGTCACTGCTCTGCCCCCAGGCTCACTCGTCTGTCTGTGCACATAGACGTGTGCATTCAGGCCGCAGTGGCAGAGCTGAGAGGCTGCGACAGAAAAAAATGTGCTGTCCTTACAGAAAAGGTCTGCCAGTCCCTAGCTGAGAAGTGAAAAGGCAGACACACTTCCACAGCTAAGGTGACAACAGCACGAAGAGGAAGGACAATGGGAGACGTAGACACAAAAGCAAAGGGCAGTTCACCTTGACAATTCTGCAGATGAGGACGTCATAGCGCTGATGGTTGATGCGGTGTCGCACCAGAACTTTATTCACCATTGGAATGAAAATCTGGTACTGTGAAGGAGAGGAAGGAGATGAGGAGCCATCGCCGCAGAGAGCGGGCAGTAGAGAAAAGAGCGCTGCCAGCACCACTCACAGCCACTTCTCCCGGGCTCGGGGCTGGCTTGGTGGTATTTGGAAGAATCGCTTTGTGCCCTTCCTGCTGTCAATCCACCCCCATCACCTTCCACCTGGGTTACTGCAACAGCCTTTCACAGCCCTTCTGCCTCCACTCCTGGTCCAGCCCATTCTTCCGCATGACACTGAGAGTAATCATTATATATAAAAATACCAGGTCACACCACAGTCATCCTGTGCTCAGAATCTTCCAAACATTCTAGTCTTGGCTCAGAGTAATAGCCAAAGCACTTACCATGGCTACAACAGTCATGTACAAATGGCATTAGAGTCACCTGGGGTGGGATGGGGAGGTGGGATGGGGAGGTGGTCTGGGCTGAGGCCGGGGATGCTCGTCTGGGATGGCATGTGGAGCATCAGGCCTACAAGACCTAGTTTCCACGCCCACTTCACCCTGCCTTGGCTCGGACACTTTCCAAGCACTGCCCCTCTCCCTCCCCCAAACTCTCGCTGCTCTCCGGCTGCTCCGTGAAGCCTCCAAGCATGCTGCCATCTCCCGCCCTTGCATCACTAGTCCCTCTGCCTGCATCCGACTCTCTGGGGTTGGGCCTTTACTTTATTTAAGTCTCTGCTCCAATGCCAACTTATCAGAGGCCTTCCTGTCTGCTCTGCACAAACAGCATCTCTCCCGTTCTCACTGTCACTCTTATGAGACACACTGTGTTTATCAGCTTTGCTTCATTGGAACATAAGCTCTGCGAGAACAAGGACATCACTCTGTTTGCTACATTATCCAAATAGCAGCACTTAACCCACACAGGTGGCTCAATAAATACTTGCTAAATACAATAAACGTGGGGAAAAAGGGCCAATGATTCCTAGTTTTCTGAGAGGTGTGAGGCTAACAGAGAAGTTCACACAGTCCTCTTGGCAAGGCAGGCAGACGAGCGCCTTACCTTCTTCCCCAGCTGAAAGACAAGGGAAGACAGCGTGTCCATGGCTGTGGGACGCAGCTCTGGGCTCTGGTCCAGGGTTCGAACGATCGGGTGAATGATCCGGGAGGCATAGTCCGTGAAATCCAGGGACTCCGTCAGGCGGTCGACTGTCTCCAGGGCTGCCCTATGACAATTGCTAATGTACAGCAACTGCTGACACGCAGTCCCAGAGGAGAAGTGGCTGAGGGTCACCTTCACAATCGGCACCAAATGGGAAGCTTCTGAGGTACTTTGGGTGACATGGATCCAACATACATTCCGGAGGGGTAGGGACAGACAGTTAGGATTTTCATAAACCTGGGGCATTTCTACACTAAATAAAGGGCACTGAAATAACAACAAAAAGATGGCCTGGGAACTCACACAAAAGGACATTTTCAACAAAACAGTAAAAGCTTGATTGTTCATCCCAAAGGGCAGGTCCTTACTTTCGAGACGGCAGCGGAACTTCAGGGGCATCAAACAGCTTCACGATGGGGGGCAACAACAAATGCAGGTAGTCGTCCAGGTTGGCCCCGAAGAGCTGGATTGCAGCCAGCAACTGCAGAAGGGAGCAAGAATGCGGCAATGGACAAGCTCGGCGGCACCAGTACCTACATGCAGGGGGGCGGTGCTCCGGATAATTCACTGAACTTCTGGGGGGACTTCAAAAAGCCTTCATTAAGTGGCTTTGAACTACGTTCTTTTCGTAGCATCTTCCCCCTTTATTTATTTTGCTTACATATACTTTGCCTTCTGTGAGCTTAAATTCAATTGGTAAGGAATCTGTTCCCAGATAATAGAGAAATCTGGTCTGGGATAAAACATTTACCAAGAACGTGTACCAAAACAGAAGGATAACCCAGGAGGACCGCTGACGCTCTGCACCCCGTGAGCTGTGTGTAGCAGATGCTCCGCTCTCTGGATTCAGTCTTGTGGGTTAAGTACCACCCTGTCACTCAGAACAGGGTCTCGTCTCTTAGCTGACCTTGAGGGATGCTGGAACTCTCTCTAGAAGATGCCCTGGCTACTGACCTTGATGGAGACGATGCGGCCTGGGCTGCTGTCATGCATGAAGACCCGTAGCATATGCGGGATCAGCTGGGGCAGGTAGAGCTTAAATTCACCCCCGAGAGCTACCACGATTTGCTCAATGAGAAGAATGATCGTGCTCTGGATTGAGGTGTTCATGACCCAGAATTCCTGCAAAGAGGCAAGAGACAGGAGCAAAGCAAGGTTCCCCTCTGCTGAAGTATGAACCGAGGAACTGAGATGGCCAAAAGGAGCAAAAACGTAGTGAGCACAGTCTGCCCCGAAACGAACTCCTTCCCTGTCCTCCTCTCCCTGGGCCTCCCTGTACCCCGTGACAGCGACAGTGGACAAACAAAAATGGCGTTTCTCTAATGCACAAGGCCACTGTGCCACTCTGTGCTTTGTTCCCGCTGCTCCTGGCCTAGAATCCCACCTCTTGCTCAGCTGAGCCCTATCTTTCTAGACCTGGCTCAGACTTCACTTCCCCTCTGAAGGCTTTTCTGCTATGGTCTCATGATTCACTTTGGGTCCCCCTGCCTCCTTTTTTCTAGCACCCATAATATTTAATCTTCTTTGCAACCCTTCTTCCACTAGACTGCTTGAGTTAAGGGCAAGAGGCCCTTTGATCCACCTTTGCCTCCCCAGAATCTAGCAGAGCACCTGGAGTATTCAGCAACTCAACGCGCCTTTACAGGATGAACCAAGGACTCAGCCTGTGTCACTTGGAGCTCCTGAGTTTAGACCTTGCTAGTTATCATCTGACAACTGTCCTATATCATTTTCAGGCCTGGGTAGTGCCACAAAATGAGCACTTTTCCATACTCACATAATTACATTCTACATAAGTTACTAAAATAAAAATTTGGTTGTTTGGCCACAGATCCTGCCTCAGCACTGCAAGGCAAATTGGTCCAAGTCTCTGACTGCAGGAAAAGCTGTCATTTCAAGTCAACTAAGAAAGACAGTTGCCTCCTGCCTTCTTTAGAACCTCCAAAGTAGAAGACTTACCATAATACAAACTCCAATGAGGGCAACACATGCCTGTTAATTAATACCCTCGGGCCCCCCAGCTAATTCAGAGTGGAAACCAATAAAAACAAAGAATAACTTCTCAGGAGAGAGGTGTTAAAGAAGCATAAGGATTTTCATTTTAACATTTTCTTAAGCCTAATAGTTCAGAAAGTGAAAACCACACCAAAGATGCTAGTAAGACCTCTCTTTCCGAAAAGGCTCCTTTTCTTTTGATAAAGACTTTTTTCCCAAGGACCACCATAGCTCTCGCGGCCTCCACAGCATCTCTGATGTTCACGCACTCGAACTGCACTCCGCCTTCTGTAGAGGGCCCCCATCTCCCACTGCACCACTGCCAGCCCCTCCCGGGGGCTCCTGCACCTCAAAGAAGCTGGCGGCTGCCTGGGGAGGCTGCCGGACCAGTGCTCACAAAGGCAGGCTGCTCTCCTCGTGGGCTCCGGGGAGCTCATTAAACACCAGGACCGACAGGAAGAGGAGCCCGGTGGCACCTCCTCTGTCTCGGAAGAAATGAAAGCTGTGTTTTGTAGGTGTGAAGCTCCCTGCCTCAAACCCTGATGTTTTGGGCTTTAGTCTTTTTTGGGGAGTAAGTCACAGATCACTTCAGCTTCAAACCACAAGCTCACCGCTCCCCCTGCCCGGCCCCCAGCACCAGGCCCCTCCGCATTCTGCCCGAGGCTTCCTTGTTCAGAGCCTCTGCGGCAGGAGGCAGGGAACAGAGCGGCTTGAATTATTCATACGTGCAGCAGTTTTTCAGCTCTGAGACCAGCCACTTTGATTTTAGCCCTGCTGCTTCTTCCAAGCTAACTACAAAGGTCTGGCGGAGAAGAGCAGAAACCACTGGAAGAACTGTCTTCTAATTCTGTGAGGACACAGCCATCTCTGCAGAGTGACCTTCCCGACAGAAACATTTAAATTGCACAGAACAGCGGGATGCAGGCCTCCCCAGGGACAGAAGATTGCCATTGCCGGCAAGGGGGCGTCCATCTGCTTAAAGTGTATTATCGAACCTGGGACGGGAGCCTTTCCTCATATGCCACGGGGTGCGGGGCAGCGCCCATGCTTTCAAAGGGGGCAGAGAGAGCACCACCTGCTGCCTCAGTGTCTGGTAGGAGTCCATTGGTTCCAGAGCCCAGGGAGACCCCAGCCCAGGGCTCTCAAGGCCCCGGTTTCCTGGGCTTTTGTAGGAACAGTGAAGCACTGTCAGGGTATTAAAGTGAAATGGCTTTGTTGTGCGTGAGGCAAAGACTCAGGAGCCCATTTCTGTCAGAACAACCACCTCGGGCTCCTCCTCAGACCTCACACCTGTTCTCTGGTACCTGGGAGACTGCAGCCACAGCACTCCCCCACCGCTCCCTTTCGTAACCTAGAGGGACACCTTCCCCCACTCTGTCCTTGGGCTGTGTGAGCTCCACCGTGACCCAGGAGAAGATGCCCATGTTGTCCAAGCTGGCTCCTGACACTGCTCAACCCACACAGCGAGGGACAGGCCGAAGCATTAGCTTCCACTCACTCTCATGAGGGTGACTATTTCGTCCATGTACGGTCTGATGTGGCTCTTCACGAAGGACACCAACATTCCCAGCTGCTGGAACAGAAACTGAAACGGGGAGGAGGTCAGCAAGGTGGCCCGGGCGGGACCCCGAGCCCCCAGGTTTACCCTCAGTCCACGAAAGTGAGTGAAACAACCGTGGGACCCATTTCTGCACCACCCCTCCTACAAAGGGTACGTTCCAAGGTCGGACTCTAGGCCTTTGGTGGCGATGGGGGTGCGGCCAGAAACAACTGCCAATGGCTTCACATGCCAGGCTGGCCGGTCATTACGCGGCAGGGGCTGCGGCGCCAGGTGGCAACTGGGAGCCATCCCAGCCCCTCCCAGCTCTGGGAGCTTCCTTTCCCCACTGCTCACCCAGCCTCTTCATTAGGAACATGGAGACAAGCATTTGTCTCATAGGCCTGTTGCAAGAGTTAAATGGGATAATACTTGGAAAGCACTAGAACAGGGATATGAACACTGCTAAGTGCTCCATGAACATCAGCTACCACTGAAGGATTTCTGGAGTCACCGGACTTGAGAATGAACTTGAAATTTTAATCAACTGTAAATGTACCTTTTGTTTATTCAGCCCTAATTCACGACTGCTTATCTTCTAAAATAAATACAGCTAACAATTATGGGCACTGTAGTTCATTTACAGTAATTAAGTAATTAGGTCTTAATTAATTACTTAACTGTCTCTAAGAAATTATGAATCAATACAGCAAGCAAATTGGGGAAGAGATGGGATAAGGAAATTCTACTCAAGTTGGTACCTTGCAATTGTAAGGGAAGGTGCCATCCACTAAGTAAAGTTAGGAATAAGGAAGGCTTGGGGAAGGGACACCCAAGTACTTTCTAGGTGAAAGAGGTCTTCAGGGTATAATATGTATTTGGTTATGATTTTCAGAGAGTGCCACATGTATTAAGTAGCAAATCACATTCTAAATGCCCTCCCCCAAAGATTTTTATGCTCTATGCCTCGGCTTCCCTCCATTAGCAAGAACAACGTAGTGATGAACACGCTTATTTTCACTCTTATTCACATTTTGAACCTTGGCTAAATCTGGAATAAATAAAGTGTTTCAAACAGTGAGTAACAGAACGCGCTGCCGGAAGAGGTGGGCCGGCAGGCCCTACAGGACCGGGCTCGCAGCGAGCTCGGGCTAACTCTCACGACGGGGCAGCCGCCAGTGTGTCCACCGGGGGGACTTGGTACACAGAGTTGTCCCCACCTCTCTCCTGGCCCTTCCTCACATACTCACCACTGACAGTTTTTGTGAAATGGCCCCTATAAAAGTGCACTGCAGAAATCAAGGGACATGAGCCTCTGTATAACATGGATTCTTTAGTTATATTTCTGCTGTGCGAAACCTGAAAGGAGGTAGCAAGTCTACGCTGGAGGAAAAAGAGGACAGTGGGGTGGCCGGAAGGGCAGGGACAGCCATGACAGAAGGACAAAGCCTCCTGACCCTTGCTGTCATGTGCTGTGAAGTGCAAGTGGGGAGGTGACAACACAGACAAGCAGCGGACAGCCAAGTGCCCCCTCGCAGGCGAGGAGCCCCTCAGCCACCTCCTCTCCTCTGCCTCAGGTTCCCCACACGTCGTTTTCTTCCCCCTGAACATGAGCGTTTTACAAGAACACATGGCTTTGTTCCTAAACTACAGTGGATTAGATCTCCTCCCAAATCCCCCTGGTATGAAAAGGTCGAAAGTAATGCATAAAAGATAAACATCGTTACTACATTATTAGAACTGAAGCTTGTCACTTAAACCCAACTCTTCCAAGGGCTGCCCGTGAAGAACGGTGAACCCCTGCTTCCACCCCACCGTGCCCCATCTCGGTTGGTCCAGCGGCAAAAAAAAAGAAAGAAAGAAAGAAAGAAATTTGTCAGTTTTGATGTGAGGCCCAGGTAAAAAAATGTCTTCCCTACAAGTTTGTGATTGCAGGCCACTTGCACGTGGGTTTAGAGGGTTATTTTAACTATCTGTGTGGCCTGAGAAACTTTAAGCCAAGAAATTAACTTAAAGTTCCCCTGGGTCACCTGGCAGAAGCAACTGTAAACCCAGAGCAGATGTCCCAGCGCTGCTCCAGGGGAAGTCCAGCTGCATACGACACACGTACCCAGAACCGCACCACACCTGGGACGAGCCCGTGCGACTCAGCACAAACAACGAACAGCGGAACTAAGTCCGCCAAGGGTTTTCTATGTATTAGAGTTACCGGATAGAAAGTAAACAAACCTGTTTTTAAATACTTAAAGAAATAAGTGAGAATAAAAACAGTGAATAAGAAATAGAATACCACCAAAAGATACTAGGCATCTTTGAAAGAACATAGGATACTTTTAGAAATTAAAAAAAAATGTAGTTAAAACTAAAAATTCAACGACAGGTCAAATACACAGGTGAAGAATTATCGAATAGAGGATAGGCCTGCTTTGGTGAAGGAAATAGACAGGGAAGTCCAAGAAGCACAGAGAGTTCCAAAAAAGATGGCTACAAAGAGCTCCACTCCAGGACACATCATAATGAAAATGCTAAGTGTTAAACATAAAGAGAGAATCTTAAAAGCAGCAAGAGAAAAGCAGTTCTCTACAGGGGACTTCCCATAAGACTGTCAGCTGATTTCTCAAAAGAAACTTTGCAGGCTAGAAGGTACTGGCAAGAAGTATTCAAAGTCATAAAAAGCAGGGACCTACAGCCAAGATTGCTCTACCCAGAAAAGCTACTATCATTTAGAATGGAAGGGTGGATAAAGAGCTTCCCCAGACACACACACAAAAAAACTAATAGAGTTCATCATCACCAAACCATTATTATATGAAATGTTAAAGAGACTTATTTAAGAAAAAGAAGATCAAAACTATAAGCAATAAATATGTATCTGTCAATAATTGAATCTAAAAAACAAACTAAGCAAATAAGAACAGAGACAGAGCCCTGGCTGGTGTAGCTCAGTGGACTGAGCATTGGCCTGCAAACCAAAGGGTCACTGGTTCAATTCCCAGTCAGGGCACATGCCCGGGTTGCCCACCAGGCTCCTCATGGGGGGCGCACAAGAAGCAACCACACATTGATGTTTCTCTCCCTTCCCCTCTCTCTCTATAAGAAAAAACAAGACAAAAAAACAGAGACAGAATCACAGACACAGAGAGTGTTTTGATGGCTGGCAGGTGGGAGGAGGGTATGCGGGAAACAGATGAAAAGGTGAGGGGACTAAGAAGTACCAATAGGCAGTTACAGAGTAGCCACAGGGATGTAAAGCACAGTGTACGAAAGGGAGCAGCCAAAGAACTTGTACACGTGACGCATGGACACGAACAAAGGTGGGGGGGGCTGAGGGATTGGGGGGTGCTGGGTGGAGGAGGCAAAGAGGGGAAAAATTGGGACAACTGTATTAGCATAATCAATAAAATATTTTTAAAAGATTTTTATTCATCTTTAGAAAGGGAAGGGAAGGAGAAAAGGAGAGAAACATCAATGTATGGCTGCCTCTCATGCATTCCCTGCTGGGAACTGGCCCCTAACCCAGGCACATGCCCCGACCGGGAATCAAACTGGGATCTCTTGGTTTGCAGGCCTGTGCTCAATCCAACGAGCTATACCAGCGAGGGCAATAAAATATTTTTTAAAAACCTTAAAAATTCAATGACGGTTTAAAAAAACAGAGCTGAAGAATTAATGAACACAAAATAAATGTACGAATATATCTCTGAAAGACAAAGATGAAAAATACGGACTGGAACCTGATCTGGTCAAGGCTCTAAATCTAATCAGTCTACAGAAGTTAAAAGACACCTTGAAGATACACTCAGCCTCATCTAGAATGAAAAAATCTATAGGACAAATGACCTGGTTTCTTCCACAAATACATGACGTGAAAGAGTGGAGGAAAAAAAGAGAGAGAACTAGACATATAGATGGTAAACCAAACGCCACGTGTAGACCCTATTTGAATTGTTTCAAATAAACAAAATATAAAAAGAAATTTTTAAGATGAACAAGAACATTTGAAGATGATTGATCTTAAATGACATTAAAGAATTATGTTAATTTTATAGATGTCATACTTTAGTTACATGGGGAAAAAGTATTTATTGGTAAAATAATATAATAGCTGAAATTTTCTTTAAAATACACCAGAAAAAATGTGCGTGTGCGTGCGTGTGTGCGTGTGTAGGGGCTGTGAGAATTACATGAAACCAAACTGATAAAGTGCCAATAATTATTGATGAGTATGAGAACTTAATATAAGTCGTCTACTGTTGTGACTGAAATATTCTACTATGAAATGTTTAATAAAATTAAAAGTAGCCAACAAGTAGAGGGCAAAAGATATTCATCTTTAGAGGGAGAAGGGAAGGAGAAAGGGAGAGAAACATCAATGTATGGCTGCCATATAACATGAAAACTCAAACCAAGAAAGGGCAGAAAAGAAAACAAACTAATGAGGCAGGATGGAAGTAAAGCACTAGGCGGAGGGCAGATGCGAAGCCGAACCCGAGTGTCTCGGTAGTCACAGGAAACGGAACTAGACTGAATGCACCGATGTCACAATGGGTTAGAACGATCATCTAGCTACATTATTATGTACATTAGAGACCACTCTAAAACAAAAGTCACAAGACAGTGAAAAATATAAGGAGAAGAAAAGACATATACCTTTCAAAAAAAGGGGCTGGTGCAGCTATATTAGTATTAGGCAAATAAGATGTTATTAAAGATAAAAAGGGTTGCTGCAGAATGATAAAAGATGGAATTTGCCAGAAAGATATGATGACTTCTGATTTTTATGCACCTAATAATATAATTCAAAATATGTAAGAGAGAATTGACAAAAATGACAAACTAATAAATCCACTATTGTAAAGGGAGATTTTTACTTCACTCCTCTCAGAAACTAATAGATTAAGCAAACAAAAAATTAGGGATACAAAAGAGGTGAACACAGTAAGTGATAATGACACACGGAGAACTGTGCGCGCCACATTTGCAAGCCCACACTGTCCCCACAGAGGGCACAGAGGGAGCCCTGTTCAAAGCTGACCGAGCACCACCAGACTGTCAAGGTGGTGTCAGTGAACACAGGAGAATCACAAACCCAGTGCAATTAAGATAGAAAGACACCACAAGAGAAATTAAAAATTCTGCAAGTCTGCAAATTAAAATACCCACTCTTTCGATGGTGAAAGAAATAATAACAAACATCAGAAAATATGTATTTCTCAAGGGTAATGAAAATGCTCCATTATTATTCAGCAACGAAAAAAGAATGAACTACTGATACGTAATACAATATGAAGGAGCCTCAAAAGTACCGTGTCAGGTGAAAGAAGCTAGGTGCGCGCGCACACACGCGTGTGCGCACACACACACAGGATTTCAATTCTATGAAATGCCCCAAAAGGCAGGTCTTCAGAGACAGAAAGTGGGGAAATGGTCACCTAGGGTTGGGGGAGGGTGGAAAAAGACTCCGGAAGGGCAGGAGGTTTCTTTCTGGAGTGATGGAAATTTTCTAAAATTAGAGTGTAGTGAGGATTACAGAACTCTGCAAATACACTATGGATTACTCCATTTACAGTTAAAAGGACTTTTATGGTGTGTAAATTTCATCTCAATAAAGTTTTTAAAGTTTTAAATGCAGCTAAATAATACTTGGGAGTAAAATATACAGATTTAACAGGTTAAGTTAGACAAGAACAAAAATTGACAACATAAAAAAAAATTTTAAGCCAAAAAAAAAAAATAGGAGGAAATTTATACTGAAAAAGAAAAGCAAGGATACAAGAAAGAAGATCAACTAAAGCAATAGTTCTTTGAAAAAAATATATCGATAAATCTCTAGCAAGAAATTAAAATATAAAAGAATAGTGTGAACAAATTCATGCCAACAGGACTTTTGGCCAAGATGGAGGCATAGGTAAAAACAATGTACCTCCTTGCACAACCAAATTTAAGGACAACAAAGATTTAGAAACAAAAACACAACCAAAACAGACAGAAAAGTGAACTGTACCAAAGTCTGACAACAACAAACCATTCATCCAGACTGGTAGGAGGGGCAGAGTCGGCAGCCAGCGGAGAGGGGCTGTGGCAGGAGGAGGCGGTGGTTAGCGAGCGACCTGGGCACAGAAACTAAACAGGCAAACCCAGTGAGGGCGCAAGGCGGCTGGCTGACCGTGGACACACATTCATGTACAGATAAACTAGGCAGGTTTAAAAATGGTCAGTGAGACAGACTGCACAACCCAGGGCCCCAGCAATGGGAAATAAAGACTAAAAGCACCAACTGGAAAAACTTTCAGGGGTTGAGGTGCCAGAAGAGGCGTTCAGCCTCACAGGAGAGTTTGTTGGAGACACCCACAGGGTCCTAGAACATACACATGCCCACCTACCTGGAACCAGCACCAGAAGGGCCCAGTCTGCTTGTGGGAAGTGGCAGAAGGAACTGAAATCCGAGAGACAGCATGTAACAAGCACTATTGTCCCCTCTCTGACCCCACGCCCACGTACAGCAACACAACCCAGCAACTGGGTCACCCCACCCTTATGAACACCTAGGCTCCGCCACTCATATGTAACAGGTGCAAACAGACCAAAACATTATGGCTCAAGCAGAACAGCTCAAAGCCCCAGAGCCAATACTTCTAAGTGACCAAGAGATAGCCAACCTATCGGATGCACAATTCAAAACACTAGTGATCAGGATGCTCACAGAACTGGTTGATTTTAGTCACAAATTAGATGGAAAAATGAAAGCTACATTAAGTGAAATAAAGCAAAATGCACAGGGAACCAATAGTGATGGAAACAAAACTGGGACTAAAATCAATAGAGTGGACCAGAAGGAAGAAAGAAACATCCAAACAGAAAAGAATAAGAATCCAAACAAATCATTCAAAAAAATGAGGAGAGGTGTAGGAACCTCCAGGACATCTTTAAATGTTCCAACATCTTAATTATAGGGGTACCAACAGGGGAAGAGGAACAGCCAGCAGTGGAAAACTTATTTGAACAAGTAATAAAGGAGAACTTCCCCAATCTGGCAAAGGAAATAGACTTCCAGGAAGTCCAGGAAGCTCAGAGAGTCCCCAAGAAGGTAGATCCAAGGAAGAACACACCAAGGCACATCATCATTACATTAGCCAAGATTAAAATGAAGGAGAGAATCCTAGAAGCAGCAAGAGATAAGGGGATAGTTACCTACAAAGGAGTTCCCATCAGACTGTCAGCTAATTTCTCAAGAGAGACCTTACAGGCAAGAAGGGGCTGGAAAGAAGTATTCCAAGTCACGAAATCCAAAGACCTACATCCAAGATTGCTCTATCCAGCAAAGCTTTCATTTAGAATGGAAGGACAGATAAAGTGCTTCTCAGATAAGATCAAATTCAAGGAGTTCATCATCAACAATCCCTTATTATATGAAATGTTAAAGGGACTTATCTAAGAAAAAGAAGATAAAAAACATGTAAAGTGGAATGACAGCAAACTCAATTATTAACAAACATACCTAAAACAAACAACTAGAACAGGAACAGAACCACAGAAATGAAGATCACATGGAGGGTTATCAACAGGGGAGTAGAAGGAGGAGAGATGGGGAGAAGGTACAGAAAATAAGTAGCATAGACGGTAGGTAGAAAATAGATAGGGGGGAGGGTAAGAATAGTATGGGAAATGTAGAAGCCAAAGAACTTGTAAGTATGACACATGGACATGAACTAAAGGGGGGGATGTGAGTGGGAGGGGTGTGGAGGGGAATAAAGGGGGAGAAATGGGACAACTGTAATGGCATAATCAATAAAATATATTTTTAAAAATTCATGCCAACAGATTTTATTGTTTAGATAAAATAATTTCTTAGAACAATGTGACCAAAACTATCTCAAGAAGAAACTGAAAAATTAAACAGATTGTTGAACTTATAGTTAAAAAAAAATCACAGCCCTGGCTGGGGTGGCTCAGTGGATTGAGTGCCGCCTGAGAATCGAAAGGTCGCCGGTTCATCCCCGGTCAGGGCACTTGCCTGGGCTGCAGGCTGGAGGCATGTGGGAGGCAACGGATCAATGTTTCTCACACTGATGCTTCCCTCCCTCTTTTTCTCTAAAAATAAATAAATAAAATCTTTTAAAAATTATGGATCAATTCCACTAGGCAACAGAGATGTAAAAATTGTAAAATAAATACTAGGTATTAAATCAATGTATTAAAAAATCATAACCAAGATAGTTTTAACACAAAAGTTCAAAAATATTTCAATATGAGAACACATATCTATGTAATTCAACATGTTAACACACTGAAAAAGAAAACTCTATAATCATTATAACAGATAAATAAAAGGCATTTGATAACTCCAATACTCATTCATGATAAAAGCTCTTTAGCAAATCAGGACCATGAGAGAATGTTTATAAACCTTAAAAGCTACCTGCTAAAAATCTACAGCAAACATTATACCTAGTGGTGAAATCTTAATAGCAGTCCCATTAAATCAGGATTAAGATGAAAAAGTTCCACTGTCACCACCAACATGGAAGGTTCTAGAAACGCAGTAAGAAAAATAACTGGTTCACAGATTAAAACAAAAATCCCAAAACTATCTTATTCTTTTTGCAGATTACATGATTATCTAGAGTGAAAACCTGAGGAATTTATAGGTAAACTAGGATTACTCAGACTTCAGTGAAGTCGATTACATAAAAGTAAATTCTACTTTTATATTCCAGGCACAAAGTTAGAAAATGTACCTGCTACAAAGACACTACCTCCTCTACATGCACATCACACCTGAGTATCTTCACGGAACGAAAATAATTAACTCAAGCATCTTCACAGCACAGCACTCTAGTCACTCTTGTGTGAGACACTCTAAGAACAGCAGAAACTGGAGCCACCTTGAACTTCATAAGGTAAGTTTGCTGTCAGTGGTGGTATAGGTATAGCAATCACCAAATCACTTTGCAAGTTCTGCAGTTTAGGAAAAAACAGAGCAAGAGAGAAAAAGAGGGAAAGGGGAAAATTCCTCTTTACAGAAAAATGCCAGCTATTAAAAGTAGAAAAAAATAACAGAACTGGAAATTCCTAATCTTGCAACCAGCGTGATAACTGATTGAGGCAGGGACCGTCCATGGCTGCCAAAACCCCTGGGTAATGGGCGGATGGGGAACAGGACAGGTGCACAGTCTCAGAGAACCCCCACAGGTTACTTAGTCACTAAGGGGAAAAGGTACCCATCTGATGGGGAGATCTGACAGATACCAACTAACCACGTGCTCAAATTTAGGCCCACAATAATGGACAAACAGGAGGTACAGGAAGAAGTGGGCAACTTCACCTCTGTAGTATTTTCACTAAAGATGCTGGACTTCAATCTGACCACAAAGCAGCAGCCAGACATCCACACGAGGGTATCCCACCAGGCAACTGTCTATGCCACGTGGACTCTGGACGACTGAGAATGACAATGCTGTCCTTCCCCACAGGCACTCGTCTTGCAGCCGTTTTGAGGGGAAACCTGGGAAACTGGGCCGCCTGATAAAACTTAGGTGTCAGAAGTTAAGGGAGAGGAGAGGCAACAGGTCCGACAGCCAGCAGAGTGATTAGGAAGCTGGAGTGCAGACAGACCTTTCATGCAGGTGTCAGGTGTGGCTTAGAGCGGAGAGGAGCAAGGGTTGGGTCTTAGCTACTTACCTCCCGGATGGCCCCGTCACAGACCCGAATGACATTGAGGAATGTGGGCATGACCTGGGGCAGAAACTGCACACACTTGAGCCCCAGGGACTTGAAGATGAAGGTGATGGCCTGGACAACCATGGTGTGGTGGTGAGAGAGGGACTGGTCTCGGAAGATGCGCATCAGGGCCACCATGGACACGGCGGGGTAGAACTCGTCCAGAGGCAGGTTCCCCATGTTGACCAGCATCTCGCTGGTGCTGTAGTCGGCTAGGGCAGAATGGCGACGAGAATCGTGAGCTTACGTGACATGACTCTGACTTTAGGCAGAGCACGGTTTGCGTAACAACATAAAAAGAACCCCCCCTGTCCTGGCTGGTTTGGCTCTGTTGGTTGAGCGCTGTCCAGCAGACTGAGAGGTCACAGGTTCTATCCCTGGTCAGGGTACACGCCTGGGTTGCGGGTTCAGTACTGGTTAGAGCGCGTGAGAGGCAACCGACTGATGTTTCTCTCTCACATCAGTGTTTCCCTCCCTGCTTCTCTCCCCTCCCCTTTCTCTAAAAATCAATCAGCATATCCTCAAGAGAGGGGAAAAGGATCCTCTTGACAGCCATTAGCACTCGCATCCTTCTCCCTGCTGTTTTTCAAAGCTGTCGGACACACAGGCCACGTTAGGAAGCAACGAACAGGCTCCTGGCATCGAGGACTAAACAGTTTTTGGCTTTCCTATTACCTAAACCACTAACGCCTAAAACAGTACATGATGGGTTTTCTTAAAATAGCCATGTTTAACTTAGCTTCTCACTATTACGGTTCACTACTCTGTAGCTGAAATCATCTATAAAAATAATTACTTTCCCAGATGAAAGAAAAGGGAATTAAATTAAGCAAACATCTGTTCAGCACCTGCTTGGTTCTCCTCAGCAATTGAGATAAGTGGGTGGCAAGTGCTCCCTGACCTGCCTAACGCCGATCTCAAGGACTTGGGGCGGGCGGTTCACGGAGGGAGGAGGAGGGTAGGCCTGGACGACACTGCTGAATAAGGGGGACACCTGAAGGGACATGGCTCAGGCTCTGCTCTGGACAGGATAACATCACAGACACACTTCTTAACATACAGAAGAACAAAGTGGAAGGAAGGAATAGGATCCCATCCACAGAATTTAGGAAACAATTATTTTACTTTGGAAAAATAACATTTCGTTGGCACAGCTAGAGAACAACTACTGAATTTTCATACCTTTGGAAATAAACCTGCCCTGATGGACAACAGATTATGTCTAGAGACTTCTCCCCCATCCCACACCCTACCCTCTCTCTCAGGTGATGTGTCCAAAGGCAGTGGGGCTCTGGGACCGACCACCTGGTGGACAGAAGAGCCTTGGAACCTCACTGCTAGCGTTTCCAGGCCCCTGAGCCTTGCCTCAGATTTCCCTATCAATCAAAATGGGAAAAGTAAATTCTACCTCTCCCTCCTATGGTGCCATGGGACAGAACAGAGAAGCACTAACAAAGAATGAGATGCGAACAGAAGTGACGGGGCGATAACTCACATCTGTCACCAGCCCCCCAAAAGTGAGTACAGACTGAGCCTGCTGACCCTTGACAAAGAACCTGGATAGACGTGAGCACCTGGACACACTGGGAAGCAGCATCCCGGCTGCGAGTCCAGAGAAAATCATGACTTTGCATTCAGAGTTGCAAAGCGAACCAATATGCTACAACTTTATAGTTACCCAGCCTAAGACTCTTTCTAGACACGGCCAGAGAGGGCTCTGGCAGGTACAGACACTTGGCCAGTCTCTCATGGGTCCCCTCAACTTACAGGAATCCTGACTTGACTTGGATTCCGACAGGCTGACTGCAGAAGCGTCCCGGGACTGGTCGATCATGCCAATGTTCACCTTGTGCTTGTAAGGATCCAAGGCCCCCAGGAGCCCTAACACGCGGATGGCCTGGGGGGAGGGGAGGGAAAAGAAAACATTCATCATAGCATCTGACTGCAACGGTTTCCAGGGAGACTCTCCTCACGTTCGTACCCAAGGACCTGCTGTAGCTACATGAACAGAATGGGTGGGAAGTCTACTCAGAGCACGTTAGTGCCTCAAACGTTTGTGAGCCTCTCTCTCCGCTCTCCCAGCCGAGTCTTTAAGGACCAACTGGGCCACCTTCCCTACCTCTCTCCGTGTCCCCTGGTTCTGCTCAGTCTTCAGGAAATTCAGCAGCACCTCAAGCAAAGTGGGGTACTTTCTGTAGGGCTCCACCACATAGCCGGTGCTGGCCACCAACTGTCCCAGGGTCCACAGGGCCACCTGGACAGACAAAAGACCACATGGTGAGCTGAGCCAGTAAGAGAAAACGAAAAGTTTGTACTCTTGGTTAAACGGCTGCAATGAAGTGTTAGAGGCTCTCATAACAAAAGAATTTCCAGTCGAGACACGAGGCATGAACAGCAACCCTGAGAGGGCGGGGGGGGGGGGGGGGGGGGGGACATAAAAACCAGGCCATGGACCAGCACAACCACCACCGGGTCAGACAGTAACGAAGAGCCCCAGCCTCCTCCAAGGAAATACACAGTCCTTCCATATCCTGACTGACAAGCAGGAGTCTGACTTGAAAGGAAATTAAAACTGCCCTTAACTTCAGCCCAGTCACCTAATGACCTCAATGACTAAGGTGCAGCCAGGCCTGGGGAAGGGACTGAAGCCCTGCTGGCCCCCAGAGCCGGGGTTCAAGGCTTTCTTCTCCCTTCGGGGACCAGGCCCTGACAGAGGATCGGCATTTGCCCTTGTCCAGAGGAAATGGCACTGGTCAGCCCTGACCCTTACTGGAACTGACTCCTGGTCAGGATGACAGCTAATTCTGGTTCCCGGTCTCTCTTCCTTTTACTCATTCATTCGGCAAATATTCCCGAGTACCTGCTACGTGCTAGGTGCTGGCTGGGGACACAGGAGACTAAGAGAGACCAGGTCCCTGGCCTCACGGAGTCTGTCCTGCTCAGCCAGGAAGCTGTGGTACTCACCTGCCTTTTGGCCAACAGAGAGGAATCCTGGAGCATGTCCATGATGATAATAAAAAGTTCATCAACCCACTTCCTCATTTCTAGGCCACTAACCTACAAAATGAAAGAAAGCGTGGTAGATAAGACCAGAAATTATGGCATTAAGAAATATTCTGACTTACTCAAAGGTTAACATTATTCTTTCTGTCCTATGAAAAAAGCAGTTGCCCCCCTACCTGAGCCAACTCTCCGATTGTGGCCAAGACATTATTGATCACACCTGGGTTTGGATCGGGGTCTGGGTCCTTCAGTTTCAAAATCAGAGCCTATGGAGAGAAGGTATGAGAAAATGGGTGCAGGTCAGAGCCCACGAGAAACCTTTCCTTTACAAAAGCAAAATTCACCCAAGAGACCATCCCGTTCATCAGTAAACTACCTCCAGGTTTGGTGAACCCTGTTTCTCTGGAACGTGGGCTCTCACACTGTTCTCAGGGAGGCACAGGAGTCTGACACGTGAGCTGGGAAGTGCCAGGACTTAACAACACTCTTCCCGGGCCTTCTCTGAATGACACCGGTGTGACCGATCGCTTGCTGAGGCTCACAGAAGTTGTGAAAGACTTTCCATTACTCTAACACATTCGAATGTGAAGGCTGCTTCAGATTTTACAGCCCATTTTCCTTCACTTTGCGGGAGCCGTTTTAGGCCACAACCTACCTACTTCTTTCCAAGCACACATTTGATGATGTGCTTGAAGCATCGCATCTTATCTCTTATAAGAGCCCTTTGCTGCAATCAGTGAGATTCCTGATATTCTTTAACTGAGGGTGCTTGATGTGGCCTTTGTCCCTGGAACCAAAGAAACTGTCTGCTTTGTTGAGTGTACCAGTGAGCAGTGAAACACTCCTGCTGCCCCACGAGCTGGCATGAGACAAACCAGAGCAGGTGCCAGGGTCGCCGTCTGTTAGGAGTTACCTTCAGAATAGGCTCCATGTAGGGCCGGATGAGTCGGGGGGCGTTGGAGACCAGGTGGCCCAGCATGCGGGCACTCTGCTCTTTGATTCTTCCAATACCACTGTGCTCCAGCTCGGTCAAAATCTGCAGGGAAGAAGGGCTCGGCATGGCGGGGGGAATGCTAGAGAGGAACGGTGTGTCAAAGTACAGACAGGAAATACGAGAAGGAACCAGAACTCCACTGTGGATCGGGTAGCTGCCCGATCCTCTATAAGCAAAGGACATCTCTGCATCTCTGAGTCCAAGCTCATGGAGTCTTGGACACAGCAGTGACCAGAAGGAAAACTGTGAAGCCAGTCCCTTCCCCCCATTACTGCACCCCAAGGTCCCACAGTCCTTTCTAAAACACAGCTTTGAACAGTGCAGCAATCACGGAAGACTGAGAAAACCCACAGGACCGCTGTGAGGAGCGCTTTGCAAAAATGAGGAATGAAGAAAGGGCTCTCTGCCATAAAAGTCTTTGTCCAGACAGACCACTAAGGGCACCTTAAATAATGCCAACGAAATCAAAGAATAGTCAGATCAGCCATGATATTGCAAGAACTACTGATTGACATTCAGCAGTGGTTTCAGGCACATCTAGGTAAACCCAAACGGCTGGGGATCATATCAATAGAAGCCCCCTGGATTTCATGATCAGAGATGACACGCTTGTGCTGACACCCTTAAAATAGCAGCAAATCACACACTACGCTCCTGGTGACACAGACAAGAAGAACTTACTACAGGCAGACTTCTGAGGAGCTGAAGTTGCCAGAGGGAACCTCTGATTAGTGACAAAAGTGAAAGAAACAAAGCTCGTGTTAACTCTGCTACCCAGAGGAGGAGTCTAAAATTTACTATTGTATTTTGTCTTGGGTCACGGACTGCAGAACTGTGGTTTTCCGGGCCCGCTTAGCAGGCGGTTTTCCTGTCACGGCAGACGGCAGTGAGAGGACGGAGAGGAATCCTAAGAACAGACCCGCGCCAGCAAGGAGAGGTGCTGCCCGGGAGGAAAGGGGCACCAGCGAGGAGTGCGCTGCTCTCTGGGGCAGCGCGGGGCCAAGTCAAAGCACCCAAGTTCACGTCCAGAGCCAGAGAGCATCACTGCACCCCCATAACACCCCAGGCCCACCTCAACGATCAAGACAGTAAGAAAAGAACGAAGCACATTTAGGTAATGTCCCTTACCAAGGCCTGAAAATGAGCAATTCAATGTGAGAAAATTCACATCCAAGTTTAAAAAGGGGCCAACTCATTTCAAACTTTGGAGTCTCGGAGGCTCGGTTCTGGCCGCGGTGTGTTCACTCAGTGGCCGCCGTGCTGGGACAGCGAGAAGGCCTGGCAGCTGTCGGTAAACTTCTAGCCAACACAGGCCCCCTCGGCCCGGCCCCCGATGATGCACTTTCAGCACCCAGAGTACCGGGGACATGGTGTGTGCTCGGAAGGTCTGTTAACTGAATTAACACACTGACAGACTCACTGGGGGATATTTCTACATCAAGCTTGTTGAGCACGATTTGAACTGACAGGCTCAACAATGATTTTTTCCCCAAACCTTGGGTGTTTTAGAAAGACAACAGGCGTTTCTAACACAGCCCAGCAGTTAAAGAAATAAACTATCAGGCTAAAAACAGAAGTGCCACCATGAATGTACTCTTCTAATTTACTGAGAGATAGAATTTATGGTCACTTTAATTGTGACAGCTTGTGAGTAAGGGCCATTTCTCTAGGGTAAAAACTACATATACGAATGACTTCCTATGTGTGAGCTCGTTCAGTGTCAGGGGAGCGTCTATTTCAAAGGGAACCACGGAGGAAGGCAGGACGCAGAGAGTGAGGTGGGGACAGGGTGGAAGTGGGGAGACAGGGAGTGACTGGTGAGCCACAGCGAGACCCAGAAAAGGCAGGTGGAAATAACTGGATGCAGGAAGGACTGGTCTGCGCATCACTTGTGAGGAGGCCACAGAACTCACTCGGGTGAGTAAAGACAGGTTTCGGCAGGAACTGAAAACCCTACTGGACCGGCCAGCAATGTCAGTCTGCACCTGCCTCGGGTACTCGTCCAAGCAGCTCAGTTCAGCACCTCACATTAGATAATAGTGACAGCCCGGGGCCACAGACCAGGGGCAGTAACTACAAGGACCAGTGCAGAAACCCCACACTTGGCCTCTGTGCGTGACCTGGCGTCAGCAAGAAAAGCAGGAGCGTGGAAGGACAGAGGGGTGCTGGGAGGACCACCTGCAGCAAAGGGCACCGAGAAAGGGAATCACTGGTGACTCATCAGGAAAAAGAAAGCTGCGTGACAGGTCAGCCTGAGATGAAGAGGCCCCCTGGAGTCATACTGACAAGTGGCTTATGAGGCGACAAGCACAAGAACTGTAATTACAAAGTCTGGAAAACATGTGGACTCTTGGAGCCAAATGTGGCTTTTACCAGGGATCTCGATCTTTCTTCCCCTCCCTTGTCTTCAACTCTCTTTCCCCAAACCTCTGTCATGATGGAAGTCCTCTCCCCAACGCCTCTAGATTTGGTGGTCTCATCATTACCTGGATGAGCATCTTGCGCAGGAAAGGCATGACAAAGGCTGGATTCATGCTGCTGAGCCGGCCCACGGTGCAGATGGCCAGCTCCCGGATCTCAAACACCTGGTCATTCAGGGCCACGAACAGGGCCTGCAAATTCTCTGCCTGGGCCAGGTGCGCATCAAAGCGCTCGTCCAGGGACGCCAAGACACAGAAGCGAATGTCAGGGTCTGCAAGAAGAACCGCGCTTTGAACGCCTCTTCGACACTCTCAGGCTTCCAGGCCTTGCCCAGTGTTCCCCTCCACTGCCGTCAGCCTAGTGAGAGGGCTCCAGGTGCCCTCCGCTACTCTGCTCTGTCATTCTTTTCTCTGCTCCCAGGAGCAAAGATAATAGAATTAAGGACAGATCATTTACAGCAATAGGCTGGAGCAGCCAAGCCTAACACCTCGGCAGAGGAAAGCGGAACATCAACTTGTTGAGGCTGGAGGTCTCCAGAGAGGCTGTGCGATGAAACTGCCCCCAGCCCCCAAACCTCCCCAGACTGCTTCTGTCTAGTAGACTTTACCGGGGTCTGTTATCCCAACCACGAGCAGCTTGCTGAGCACGTCTGCCACCACTTGCACTGCAGTCTGGCTGACCACGTGAGCGTGGCCACTGATGAGGTGGACGGAGGGCGTGAGCAGGCGGGAGCAGGTGCGGGCGGCTTCCATGCGGATCTCCTTGTGCTCACTGTTCAGGAAATGATCCGCACAGTGGCGGACAAACTGGGTCAGAGAGTGTCCTGGATGCGAAGCAGAGAGAAAACGGAACAATCACTGCTGCTTCAGACGGGAGATGCCCAGCTTGCTAGCTGCGCTTTTCACTCTATAGCTAATTCAATTTTCAACAAGATACTGATCAGCAAGATACTGACTCAATACTCTTCCTAGCAGATGAGCCTCCAGTCATGAGAAATGCAGAAGGGAGGCGGTGGAGCTGGGAGACAGAAAAGAAAGCCTTTTCCGTACTAATCCTTCCTTCATTCCCTTCAAAGAGTAAGTCATTTTGTTTTATTCTGACTGGACCCTCTACATTTCCAGAGAGTAAAACAATTCTTGATCAAATTTACCTTGTCTATTTTAGTTCCTGATTTAAATGCCAAAAAGAGAGGCTGATGTAGGCTGGGTTTAAATACAGCTACTTTCTATTCATTACAAATAAACTGTCCTGGGTGTTAATCACAGAAAGTGGAGGATCTACAAGAGGGAAAACACAGACGGCTGTCTGTATTCAGAGGGCATGTTCAGGTTTTTTGAGTTTGCTTGTTTCCCCGGAGAAGACTTGACTAACACCACCTACACAATCTTAAATTTCAAAAACGTAACCATTTTTCTCTCTGGAATTGCATCTCTCTAGGGAATTAATGGGAGCTGATCTACAGTTTGGAATTCCAAACTGAATTCCAAACTGAACTGCATAGCACAGCACTCTTAGAAATCGCACAGCCACGGGATTACAAACACCCGAAGGCGCCTGCTCATACATTTTAAAGCATTAAATACCATCTCAGCTCCATGGTGGTGGGGAGGTAAGGGGAACCCATCTCTGAAGCATTGTTTTCTTGGACTAATGCATACTTTTCCTAAACACCACCTGCCCCAAAACTTGTCTAGGGGGGAAAAAACAAGCAGTAGGAATTAGCAATATATGGACAGAATCTAGGAAAGATAGGCTGCTTCGGAGCCAGCTAACCTGTCTCTGGGCCCCCAGCAAAATCCAGGAACTCTAGGCACCCTCTTTCCGCTCTCGAAGGCCCTAGCATCACTTGCTATCTTCGCACAAGCCACTGCAATCTCTTACCTTCAAATTCAAAGGTGCCAAGAGTTCGTAGGGCAAGAGTAATACTGCCCACATCACTGGCCTCAGGGAGGGTCGTGAGGCCAGGGGAAGCCAGCTGGTGGGCCAGGCCCTTGGGCATGCCTGGGTGCCTGAGGGGCTTGTGCATAAGGACCAGGGACAGCATCTTCAGTAGCCCATCCTGGATGTCCTTCTTCAGCTGCGGAATCTGACGGCTCAGGTCGTAGAGCACAGCTGTTAGGGCAGGGCTGAGAGGGAGGACACCAGTCACACACGGGGCTGCACACATGACATTCGGTCTGTTCTGGAGAAGAAACAATCCTCCTCGTTCAGCAAGGGGATCGGGCCCCATCACTGCTTGCTTGGTCTTTAAAGCAGAGAGGACACTATGAAATAGAGTAAATGTCCTGAACTCTCTTGGCCTCATCACAGATTTCCCAACAATGAGTTTCTGGTTGTGCCATGGGCGGACTTGCTCGATAAATCACCTGGGAGGCGGGTGAGAGCGCCCTCCTTACTATGTAGATGAACAGAATTAAAGTGTAGAGAGCTTAAGCAATCTGCACATGGACCTATAAACAAGAGCTGCAAACATTAACTGAGCACTTCTTACATGCAAGGCACTGTGCTAACAGTAGCTGTTTCATAAACTCACTTAGTTCCTACAACCCCAGACAGCAGGAATTAGTATTGCATGCCCTTTTCAGGTGAGAAAACTGAAACTCAGAGAAGTAACTTAGTCAGGATCACGCAGCTAGCTAGTGATGAAATTAGGATTCGAAACTATCCTATGTGCTTAGTGAGAGCCATCCTTGGTATCCAATTCAGTGTGCAAACAACCGCGCCTTGCTCTCTCAGCGTAGTCCCGGAACTGGGGCTCAGGTCTTGCACTGCCGCAGACGGGGAAAGCCAAGGTCTCTGACACCCACCTCAGTCCCACTGCCAGCATGGGCTCCAGCAGCTCCTTGATATCCTGCTGGATGCCTGGCCCCATGGCCCGAGCCAGCATGCTGATGCAGGTGAACACTGTGGCATCCACCTGCATGGCCTTCTGTCTCCTGCAGAGAACCAAAGAGGGGCTAGTTTAGACATAACGACCTTCTGTGATGCCCCACCTCCAAACTGCCTTGAGGCAAGGAGGGTCACCCAGGTAAGGTCACCACATGTGAGTGTGCAGGTGACCTACTACTGCAAAGTCTAAGGGGCCTATCACACCAGTCACTGTAGATCTGTATTTAAAACAACAATCCAGCAGATGGCGGTAAAGTGTTTTGAGGAATTGCCCCAATTCACTGCACAGAACTGTAAGGGTTAGTGTGGTGCTGGCCATGGTACCTATTTAGGAATCAAACTCAACAATGTTGTACATTAGGGACCAGAGTGCAGGGCACAGCCATCCTATGGAAAGGAATTCTCCCTATGAGAGGAATGCTGGGCTTCGGAATGGGTGAGGCTTCTTCATTCACCAGAACAATCCTTGCTACGAAAACAGAAAACTATAAAGACACAATTCTAATTAACACTGACCCCCTAGACTTAGAGAGGACACCTGGCCTCTCCATCCTGCAGGTGCCAAAGGTTGTTTTCGTATTTTATTCACTGGGAAGAGGTGTAGTAACATATCCAACTTCAGCTATAAAAAAGGTGACTATAAAGTCCCCTAAGTTCTAATCTAGGAGTCCTCTCTTTAGGTCTTGTATCAAATTAAGGCCCTAGAAAGCCAGAGAAAAGAGCACAACTAGGTGATTCCCAGTAAATGCTATTGAAAACAGCACTGACATCTAACATGCTCACAGGGTATTCAACCAACCCAAATATTTGCAGCCATGTCATTTCACTTGGAAAAGGTTGGAGCTCAGCTGAGGAAGTGCTGTTCTTTACATGATTCGCTCGCTATACTATGGAAGTTAATGAAGCAGAGAATGGGCTAAGGTCCATGGAAATGGATGAAGCATCCTTCCTCTCCAACCAAATGGGGTGGATGGTGGAATCATAACAGCGATGCTTACTTATGGGCAAAGTCCTTCGGGGGCAGGGCTGCTCGGATGATGTCCAGCACACGAGGTAAATAGACCTTAAACTCAGACCTCACAGCCACAGAAAGCAGCCCCAGGGCCTGGAAGGCTGCTGTGCGTTCCTTTTCCTTCTTGACGCAGCTTAGGACGTGGTTCATGGTGTCCTGGAGGTACTGGGTATCTGAGCACAGAAAAGACAAAGTGTATGGCTCAAGGTCAGGGTTGGTCTATAAATCCAAGGTCAGATTCCTCTAAAACACTTAGGTTTAGGAATAAATTAAGGCCCTGGCTGGTGTGGCTCAGTGGATTGAGCACAGGCCTGGGAACTGAAGTGTCACAGGAACAATTCCCTGTCAGAGCACACGCCTGGGTTGTGGGCAATGTCCCCAGCTGGGGGCGTGTGGGAGACAATCAATCAATGTATCTCTTATGCACTGATGTTTCCCGCCCTCCCTTCCCCTGTCTAAAAATCAATGAATAAAACCTTTAAAAAAAGAAGAAGAAATTAAGCCTGTTGGAAAGATGTTAAGAATTCAGAGGATGTACTAATCAAAGACATGCTTAATAATCACTTCTCAGATATATCTTTTGAAAATACCAAAATTATAAGATTTTTTCCTTTTAATTAAAAAAAATAACTTACAGGGTCTCCAAAAACAATAATATCACATAATTGTCTCCATTAGCGTTACATTTTGAGGAAAAGATTACATCCTCCTGTTTAAGAAATACATGTTAAGTCTTGTTTAAAGACAAAGAGAGGATCACCTAAATTATTTTACATTACCATTGAAATTCAAAGTAACATTAAATACTGTTTGCAATATACAGGCCATTCCATTCAGCTCAGGCCTAGAAACCGCTGCTACCACCTGGAGATCTGTTACGGGTGCACGTAACAGAGCAAGGCTCAGTCTGCCCGTTGGAAACCTGTGCGCATTTTCGTTAGGTTTACATAAGCCAACGTACAGCACGGGCAGGCAGTTCTCGGGCAATTAAAGCTAAAGTGTTACTACTCCTCTCAAGGCTGGAATTTCTTGATTCCTGCCTCTTCTTATATTTCTTCTCTCCCATCTCACTGGCCCCAAGTCTGTGCACCAGAAGCACGTAACAGCAGAGAGGGAGGGACCACACATCCTTTAGAAAGTTAGGGGTGTCGAGGGCGACTGAAATGCAGTCAGGACACAGTGAACTAGACTCCCAAACAGCACATACACACCACTGCGTTCATTCTAATGAGAAACATCTTCTCCCACATCTCCTGTGGTCAAATGACATCAAAGCGTGCTGGGGCCTGAAAACAAGACCAAGGAGATAAAATCCTAACATCACAGAGCATCAAGGAAACCTAGACCTTTATAAGGGGAAATGCTTTTCAGCAGCAAAGGGCTTAGCTCCAGAGAATTTCTTGTTCTGGACTTAGTACCCTCAGAGATCAGGAATCTGGCTTCGTTAGAGATTCGAGCCAGCTCTCAGGACATTCTGATGCACCAAAGCTGACATCTCAGGAAATTCAAGCAACAACTTCCAAACTGCAAACTTTAAACAAGCGGCGTTTTTCTGATGAGGTGCAACTGTGGAGGCTGCCCGGGCCGAATTTCAATGGCATCTTTAGTGCATTATTTAATAAAACAACAAAAACCCACATCAAAAGGGGCCCTCTGAGCCTTTGTACCCTGCTGCTAGGCAGCCTTGTGAACTTGCTGGGCAACTGCTTCCACAACGCCCCCGACTTTGATCGAATTTGGCCTAGTTACTGGTTTCTTCTGAGCCACAGACTTCAACCCGAGATCGTTTACAGCTGTACTGAACGGGGGCATGTCTGGTCATTAAAAGAGAAGAATGAGAGCCGATAAACCGGCGATTTTCACAGAACCACTTCTCCCTGGTCAGCAGTGTTATGTGGCTAATTGTCTTGTCCGGACTCACATGCCCAGTCCTCGCGCACAGCGCACCTAACGGCCCCACAGCTACGGAGTTCTTCTGTTTCATCTGGGCGGGGTGGCGCCAAGTGCGTCTGCGCCAGGGAAGGGCACCTGCTGAGGGTCAGACTGGCCTTCCACTCCCACTCTTACTTGGTCCTGAGGGCTTAATAAGCACAGGCGACAGGCACCGCAGTGAAGTACAGACACATCTGGGATGGGGCCTCTACACTTGGCAAATGTGGAGGTGAAGCAGGACATCAATATGAACAGGTCACAGGAGTAACAGTATAATGTTCACCTTCACCTAATTTCTAAAATGGACTTGAAGTAGCCAGAAGAGACAATAATAATGATGTCCATGTTTGAGGGCTTATTCTGTGCCAGACACTTAGAGCAGGTGCTTAGGCAGTAATGCAGTCCACCTTGTACCAAAGGGACTGTTTTAACGTCACAGTCAGGGAAGGTCAAGTACCCTGTCCACAAGCTTGTAGTTACGGACAGAGGCAGGGTTCATCCCGGGTCTGACAGCCACAGCTCTGCGCAGCTGGGGGCTATCACGGAAGAGGAAAGGATACTTTTAGCTGGAGTAACCCAGTAAGGCCTCAGGAAGGCCAGTGTCCAAGCTGGGCCACCTTCAGGAGCCAGGAATTCACTGCCCAGTGACCACGGGCAGGAATATGGGAACCCACAGCCCACTGTCCATCACGCCTGCCCCTGGGATATGCAGCGTCCCCTTCGGTGAGTGGTGAGCCATCTCAGTGACCACCTCCGAGGCGAAGCAGGACAGCCATCAAACCCCCCATCCCGAGAGGCCGCCACAGCATCTAAAACAAAACTGCCCTCCCTTTCGTCTCTTTTTAGTCCACTGATGACCTTGTTGATTCCATACATGAGAACCTGCTTGGCTCTAGAACAGCCTCTTTGCCTACACGTTCTGACTGCCCCTGCACCTGCTGCCTCAGCCACCTGTAGAACACGTGAACTGGTACCACGGAAATGGGACAGGAGGCAAAGAAACCAGAGACTAGCTCCTAGCTGGCCCTGCTTAAATGAGAAGCAGACCTGTCCATGACACTTTTTGCAATGACTTGCCTGTTCAATTACCCTTAAGTGGGTGACGTCTCCCACAGACACCCTCACCTGTGAAGGCAGAAGGTCGGAATGCAGCCAAGCGGGGTAGCAAGTTAAGGATTGTCATTTGGATCAGCGAGTTCTTGCTATTCCTGCATTTCAGCACCCACTGGCACACCTGAGAGAGGAAGGGTACAGGGTTGGCAAAGGAAGGGGAGGTGTGGAGCCTGGAAGGAGAAGAAGCGGGCCTCTTGCCACCTACCTGATCAAACTTCTCCTCCATCAAGTCTCTGCAACAGCGACTCTCCACCAGGGTGGACTTGGCTGGGCTGGGGGACGTCCCGAACCCCATGAGGCCTTGGTGAGAGCTGTACCCCAGGAGTCCCACCAAGGCATTGGAATGCTGGGGCTGTACAGCCTGGAAGCTGGTGAAGGGGGTGATGTGACGAGGTTTCGTTCCGAAGCCGAGATCTCTGCAGTACTTGTCATGCACCAACTGCTGCTGCGTGATTTCCTCCATTTCTTCTCTCAAGCGCTATACATGGGGTGGGGGTGGGGGGGTCACCTTTACCTACAAGTGCATTGGCCCAAGCACTGTGAGTCTCCCAAGCAACACATCCACCCGACCCAGGAAGGGAACCATCTCCAAAGTGGAGGGTGGCCACTCTTCGACTACAGGATTATGGCTTCCCCAGAACCCTGCAGGGGGCCTGGCTTTGTTCTGATTTAGGCAAAAGACCACCACCAACTAAGCAATAAAGAAGCAGTAGGGGGCTGGCTGCTAAGGACTCGCCCTCCCACCCCAGGCTGGTTCGGGAAAGCTGACTCGAACTCTGGTAGGTCTGCAGACTCAGCCTCATGGCAAGGAAGCCTCCTGCCAAGGCGAGGGGCAGCCCCACCCAGCATCAGGCTAAGGACAGTCCGCTCTCCTTCTTGCCTGAAACCTCGGTAGAAACAACTTGGGCAAATACTTTTCTCAGAATCCTAGGAATTCCACAGGTGTGCAAAAACCTGACTGGTAGAGAACTCACACCCACTCCATATTCGAAGGGCTGCTTAGCAAATCTCCTAAATAAAAAGGATGTAACACAATTTTCTGAGTTTCCAAACTCTGCTCAATATAGATTTTTTTTCCTGAAAAACCTTGTCTACTATTTTTGTCCAGGTCACCAGTGACTCTTGTGCTGCTAAGTCTGACGGTCAAGTCCCAGTCCTCGTCTTGTGTGACTTGTCTGCAGCACCCGACCCCACGTGCTATTTCCCCCTCCCTGACACCCCCTCTTCACTCGGCTTCTGGGGCCACCCCACCCCCACCCTGGTCGCTCCTCGTCTCCTGACTCCTGGCTCTCAGACCCGGTCTCTTCTGCTCCACTAGTTCCCTGCGGTCACCCCATCTCATGACCTGAAATAACATCTGTGTCTCTCACTCGTTACCTCTTCCCAGAACTACTCCCAACAGGCACCTCACACCTAACGGGCTCAAGAGCAAACTCAGGCCCTTCTACCCTGAGCGGGTCTAGACCTGCTCCTCCCACCTCAATTTTCCCATCTCAGTAAATGGCAACTCCACCCTTCCCACTGCTCAGGTTGAAGACTTTGAGTCTACTTTCTCTCCCATTGACCTCTGAACCCCGAATTCCGAATCCAGCCACTCCTGGCACCTCTAAGCTCCCACTACGGTCCAGGGCCACGAAGGTCCCCTGCTAAGACTGCTGTGGTTCTCTCCAAACTGGACTCCTTGCTTCATTCAGCTCCTGCCCCTCCAATGATCCATTTTCAACACAGTGGCCAAAGTGAGCCTTCTGAAATGAGTCAAATGTCACTCCACTGCTTAAAACCCTTTAACAGCTTCCCACTTCACACTCGCAACCCACAGAGCGGCTTCCGAGGCCCTGTGTGATGTGCCCCCTCCGGGCCCCAAGTACTGCTCTTACGCCCTCTCCCACCACCTCCCTCCTCCCGGTCTGCTCAGCCACAGCGTGGATCCTGCCGTTCCCCAAACAGAGCAGCGTGCTCCTGCCTTGGGGTCGTTCCACCTGCAGAACCGGAGGGCTGTAGTGCTGTCCCCAGGCCTTGTACGGCTTTTCCTCACCTGCTCATGACCGTGCTCAAACGTCACCACAGTTTAAAATGTAACCCTTACTCCACGCTAGCACCCCTACTCCCGCTCCCCGCCCTGCTTTTCTCCACAGCATTCATCAGCACGTGATACACTATTTAGTTTTACTTATTCATACATTGTCTGTCTTCCCCTGCTAGAATGTCATGTTTTATTCATGATGCGTTATTCTAGCTCTTAATACAGGATGTTGCCTGCCCACAGTATTAGAAAATTACAACACCTTATACGTGGATAGTTCTCGGTAATTTACAAAGTACTGTCACAACAGCAGTCATTGAAATCTACGAGTTAGGCAATATTGTCCTGCTTCACTGAGAGGAAACAAGGATCCCAGAGCTGCCTAGGCCACCGTGGAGAGCACATTATACCTGGGTGGGCAAATCTCCGAGGGCTACCATTTACGGAATTCCCACGAAGCACCGGGGACTGTGCTGGGCACCGCACACACATCTAGAAACCTCCCTGGAACGCAATGAGGTGGGGAAGGTCTCCGCCAAAAGTGAGGAAAACCAGACGAACGAAGGTCAGGTGGTTTCCCCAAGGCACACAGTACTGGGAGGAGCTGGGATTCAAAGCCAGACCCTCCTGTTGCCCCTCACAAGGCAGCACGCGCTGCCCCACGTCTGGGGCATGGCCGCTACCAATCAGTGAGTCCCCTGAAGCCGGAAGCCCCGGGTGAAATTTCACACCAACCAGCTCCCCGCTGGGAGACTCTCGGGGGAGCGCTGCCTCCGTCCGGAACCCAACTACTTCCCAGTGTCTGCGGTGCCAGTGCTCGCTGAGGCCCCCTGAGGCTCGCCCAGACTGCCGTGACAGCCCCGGACTGCGACCGCCAACCGTGGGGGCCCGGCTGCACTCTGAAATCCCTCGCCACACCTGAGCCACGGCCGCACGGTTCACGAGCCGCTCCCTGCCTGTGAGCACACTCAGCAGGATCACTGAGGCGGCCTCCGAGGCAGTTCTGCGATTCGGATGAAGACACTTCCATCCCGCTCTCCTCACCTGCCTTCACTCAGGGCCAGCTGAGCACTGGGGTCTGGGTTCCTCCAGCTCTCTCCCCTTCTGCTCTCGCAGGCTATTTGCCTAATAAAGTCCTGTATTTAAACCCATTTCTGCAGCTGCTTTTCAAGCTAACCTACCTCCTAACTGATCTCCCTGCTTTCATTCCTGCCTCTTCACAAGCTTTTCCCACAAGGAGCCCACGCATCATTAAAAATGGATGACACCCCCCCACCCCCCACCATGTACATCTCCAGTGTTTGCTCCCAAGATAAGAATAAAGAGTCAGTGTTTCCCAAGAACTACAAGTCTACCAACCTGGTCCCTCCCTCCTTCTCCCTTGCTGCGGTGCACCAGCCACACTTCCCTTCTGTAGGTTCCTTGAACTTGTCAAACTCTCTCCCACGTCAAAGCCTCTGCCTGGAACATAATCTCCTGCAAGGCTGGCTCCTCCATGTCATACAGGTCTCAGCTCAAATGTCACCACCTCAAGACCCCCTTCCCTGACCCTCCAGCCATATACACCCCCACCCCCATTACCCCTCCTCCCATTTCTTCACAGAACTTGTTGCTATCTAAATGACCTGGTTATTTCTGTATTGCCGGCTTCCCCTAGAGCATGTCAGCTCCGTGAGGACAAGGACCTGGCCCTGTCTTGCTCACAGAGTGGCACGGCCTCTCACCTCTCCCTCCATGCTGCTGATGCGGACCAGCTCGTTGAGGATCAGCAAAGCTCCGTGGACCCGATCGTCCCGATTCATGCCCTTCTCCTTGGCCAAGGTCTCATCGAACCCCTTCTCTGCTTCTTCGAATGTGTGCTGTGTAGAGAAGGAAAATGCCTCAGTTCCCCAACGTCCACAGTCAGACGGCACGCAGGCAGACCCCACCTCCGCGGGGGTGCCGCGGTGTCAGCGTGCCTGCTTGGTGCCCTGTACCAGTGCCACCAACCCCAACTCACCAGGCTCTCACAAACCCTGAGGAAGACACCTCCCTCATCCCTATCTTAACAGATAGAAACCAGAGGCCCAGAGAAATTCCGCGACTGGTCCCAGGTCACAGAGCACAGCCAAGACTAGAACTCAGGTCTCCAATCCCACGTTCAGGGCTCTTTTTGTTGTATGAAGCTCCTTAGTAAGTTCTCTTATCAACAGTGGTCAGCATGGAACTCAAGATTCTAGGGAAGAGAGGACCACCACTTTCTAAATGAATATCAGTCATACTTCTTCAATTCTGAGAGGCCCGTTTTTCTGTATTTTAACATCCCTTAAAAGACGTATGTTGTAAGTGTTGACAAGAAGGCACCGAGTCACAGTTTAACCGGTGTCTTACTTCCATTCTTAGTGGTACATAAAAGAATGGGTCTCTGCCTTATTGAACTACAGTGACAGTTGATTTACACTGAGCTTAAGTTTGGGACCAAGACAAACAGACCCCTGCTGTGTGGCAAGGGGCCTGCTGCTATGCGGGCCCAGTGACACTCCACATAAACATGCTTGCTGGTGGCCGGAAAGGAACCGCTGCCTCACCCTGTACCACTGGGGCTTCTGCATCTCCTTCGGCTCCCGCTGGGTGGTGAGAATCAGACAGGCACGAAGGGCGGCTACAGCTCCCTCACGGATGGCCTGTTTGGGGTCCCACACAGCCACAAAAATGTTGTCGAAGAAGGGCTGCACTTGCTGGAAGAAGAAGGTGGGGACGCTGATGGCCAGCTCGCGGAGAACCAGGACCTAGGAGAGGAAGGCACACTTAGAACGCTCATCAGGAACACAGCCACTAGCTTCCTGGAGCCTGCACACATTAGGAAAGAGCAGATCTGCCCACGCCACCGGCTTGGAAACTTGGGGGCTCGAGGGAGGAAAGGAAAAGTGCTCAAACATCCCCGAGGTCGTCATCTTAGGTGTTCACACCGAACCCCTGTGATGTCAGAACAGATGCCCTGGAGGGGCAGACGTGCTTGTTTTGTGCCCTGCTGTGCTGACAGCCTAGAGCCATGCCTAGAACACAGCAAGTGCTCAGTAAACATCTACTGAATGAATGGAAAATCCTGTTTAATACCTAGCCTGGCTATTATTTTCATTTGACAGTGGAAAAAAACTATAGGTTGGAGGTTGCCCCAAGCTGCAGTTAGAAAGTGGCAAAGCAAAGACTTGAACCAGGATCCAGAGGTGTGTCCTTCCCCCGGCACCACGCTCCCTCCGTGTGGTGCTGCCTCCTACGGAAGGAGCTGGCTGGAGAGGACCGACCGATGCCTGTGATCCCCCAACTCATGCCCGAATCCTCTCTTGAAGACACACTTTCCACCATCTCACAGCCCAGAGTGCTAGCCCATCAGAGCAGCCCTTTTTGAGGACTAGTGTCAAAAAGTAGTGAAGATGTGCCCCCAGAAGATAAGAAGCCACCGCTTCCCAAAATGCAGAACAGCCAATGGGAAAAGAGGAAGTTTGGGCTAAGTACCAACTAATGAGCAAATGTCTAAAAACTAAACAGAGCAGACCAACCTTCCCACCAGGGGTAGTGAAGGCACCTACCTCCCCCACTCCTCTCTTAATCCCAGTCTTCCATATTCCCACCGTATGAGCAGAGACCCTGGCAAGACGCGGAAGGGATCATGCAGACAGTACATTGTCTGGGGCTTTGTACGCCTTTTGGCTGTGGCTTCTTCTTTTGCCAGTAGTAGGCTGAGGGGTGCCTACTACCTAGGAGGCAATTTGATTCTAGAAAATCAGAGGTCAGGACAAACACTGCACTCAGGACTGCCCCCCAAAGAACAAAAGAGAACTTCGAAGTATCCTCTTCAGGTTCAAAGCTCAGGGTGAAGACAAAGGAATGTAGGACCAAACCTAAGGCCACCCAGAAGCACAGTATCTTTGCCTACAGGGTCCCCTCTCCTTCTCTGTCCTTTGTGGACCTAAGCGCATTGTGTGAAGGACCCCTACACAGTGCCCCCGCCCTCCAGGCCAGGCCACGCCCTCCTGCAGGCACTCACAGCTGCATGTCTCCGGCCCTCGTTGCGGTCAGCACCGAGCCACTCCAGGGCTCGCTTCACTTCAAACTCCACGTATTCAGCAGTAAAAGTGTCCCCGGCCATGGCAAGGCGACCAATGGCTTTGGATGCCATTTCCATGACAACTGGGTCATTAGAGGGGAGGAGGTTGCGAAGATAATTGGCAAATCGGCCGATTCGGGTGGCATTCCCGCCTTCCACTCCTATGAGGCTGGCTGGAAAAGAGAAAAAGGCAGGAGGTGAGGTCGGACACCTGCCACCAGGAAGGCAATGCTGCCTGGAGAGGAAAGCTGGAGAGTGACTTTTTCCTTTCACCTTCAGTGAAGACTGCAATTTCCAGATGGTAAAGAATACGGGTAACTTCCATTTTAACCAACAGATTTGATATTTATACAAGGACTGTTTGTATAAAGCAAAACGCCCTCATTTTCATAGATATAATTTGTTTTCCCAAGAAGAAAAGGAAAAGAAACTGGAGCTGAATAATAAATCACAGGCTAGATGACCACTCCAGAGATCAGAAATTTACCTGCCTTTTAGTCATTGTCCCCAACTCTACTTTCTCATTCACGAGCCTGACTATTCAAATGTCACTCTACAGAAAACCCCAAAACCTGCAAAAAAAACCTACAAGTGGTAGAAAGAAAGCTGGCTTCTGGTCTCAGCTCTGGCTCTCTGCCTGGCCCTAGAAAGGTCACTTAATGGTTCTGAGACTCCATCTCTGAAAACACCTGCTTTGTCTCTCCCCCAGGACTGAGGCTAGGGTACCCAAATAAGTACGCTGAAAGCCACAAGACTCCTTAAAATTCAGTCAACAAATAGGAACTAATCATCTAGTAAGAGGCAGACCACACATGGGGTTCAGTGGGCACAGCTGTTACTGTCACCGACTCTGTCCTTACCTATGGCCAAGATGCCACCTTTCCTCTCATTGGCATCTGAGCTGGAAACCAGTTCAAAGATGTGATGGTTTAGCTGATCATAGAAGCGAGTGGACTCCTCTTGACTCATCTGCAAAGGAAGGTGTGCTCAGAACAGTGTCTGATACCTCCCTGATGGAGGTGGTGGTCCGCTTAGGACCTGAGCGGTAGCCATCACAGTAACCGAACACGACAAAGGTACTGCCCATTCTCTAGTTTTAAACTGTAGAGCAACTGAACTTGCAATTCATTTATTTACTTAACAAATACTACTGAACATGCTCCAAGGCAGGCTATGCTGTGTCCTAGGTTCTACCTAGTACTGTGGGTATAAGAATGAATAAAACATTGTCCCTGACCTCCAGTCTGGTTTTTATTTAAAAAACCCTAAGCTCCTAACCCACCCCAACCATCGCGTTATCAGGCAGAAAGAATCAAAGGTCTGGAATGTGGTGGGAAAAGGAAAAAAAATTAGCAACAGCTGGCTTTACACGGACTCCCAAAGTGTCACCACAACACAGGAAATGCCACAGAATATATAACTGCCGCAAAGGAACCAGCATATCCTATGGACGTGAGTAATGGCCAGCTTTTCTAAAACAGAGTCTTACTCAGCTGTCAACAGAAATCTAAACCAGTACGGTGTACTTAGCCCAAACCCTCCACGATGAGTGGCCCCAGTCCCAGAAGCCCTGACCTCTCGAAGCTCCATGGTGACATAGTGCTGGAGCTCCTTGGCAGCTTTGGCCCTGGTCTCCTCATTACGGCTCTTCAGGCCACTGGCGAACTGCTGCAGAACGCTCACATTGCTAGATGTCGTGGTAGCTGTGGTGGCAGCGGCAGGTCCGGTTCCAAGCATCTTGCCCTGAGGTTCTTTGGAGAGAAGCTTCCTTTAACATTCTGGATAACAAACTATGGTAATAAATTTATTTATGGCTCCAGTTCCTCATCAGATCTCCACCTTGTCCGTGTCAGGTAGGGGACCCTAGGGAGGTTGGGAGACCTCACTGAAGAACTTGTAGGAAGCCTCCATTCATTCAATAAGGACTCGTGTCTAAAAGAGGCAGCACAGCAAGAGGGTCAAGTTGTGACTACCCAAGTCGGAGTCCAGCCCTAAATTTTATACTTGAGAAGATACTTAAAATGTCTGTCTCCTCCACTGCAATAGGGGAATAATAATAGCTGGCTCCTCGGGCTGATGTGAGGATGAATGCGTTAATACATGTTAAAGGGTACTTACAACAGTCCTGGGCACACAGTGAGCTCTTAGCAATTGTTAGCTATTACTATCACTATCACTACTATGTACACGGTGCTGTGCCAGGCACTAAAAGCCGGGAGGCAGCGAGAGAATGAAACACGCCTACAACTGCCTCTTTCCTCAAAGAGTTCAATTTGAAGGATGTAATTATTCTATAAGAGCACTGTCTGACATAAATAAAATACAAACCACAAATGTAACTTGAAATTTCCTAGTAGCCGTATCAAAAAAGGTAAAAAGAAACAGGCGAAATGAATACTTTATTTAACCCAACATATCCAAAATGTCATTTCAATATATTACTAATCCAAAAAACGGATATACTTTCCATTTTTTTTCATACCGAGTCTCCAAAACCTAGTGTACATTTTACACTTATGACAATCTCAGTTTGGACCAGTCACATTTCAAGAGCTCTGAGCCACATGTGGCTGGTGGTTACTGCACTGGACAGTGCAGTTCTATAGGATACTAGTGCTTGAAATGTGAGCTGAAAGAGACAGATTAGTTCCTGAGATCAGTCATTCCCAAATTATGTACTATCCCTTCCCTCAATGAATTTACAATCTACGGGGAAATACAAATGATCAGGCAACCACAATAAAGTGGCCACAAGACGGCTCAGCCCAGACTGCTAGGTGAACAACATATATATCTATCTTAGGTATGTCCACATTATACTAGAAAGTCAATTTTTCAAATTCTTCTTTTCAAAGAATTTGTTTCATGTCAAGAAGAAAAAAACAAAGAATAAGTGGAAAGCTTTTCAATACTCCAATACTAAGAAAATGACTGCAATAGGAAGTGTCCTACTTCAAGGGAGAGAAAACCCAAGGTCCCTGATGAGCGAAAACTACTAGTGTGTGTGACTGCGTCTGTGATGAGGGGAAGGGAGGCTGGCAAGGAATTTCCATTCTCCGGAAAGAACCAGCCTATCTTTGTAAGTCTAAGGCCCACAGGCCATCTGCTCTACGCAGAATTCAATCAAAATACTGGAAGTAAAATACCCTAAGGGTCTGGGCTAGGGCTTACAGAAGTTCAAGTTGGGTGGCTGAAACTAGGAATGGGGGTTGGGGAGGCAGAGAATGAAACCCACTGGTGCAACCGAGCTTAGATTCCGGGAATGGGTCCTACAGAAGTCTCCAGGTTGGAGTGCAACGGGCTGACACTGACGGTGGTCCCCTCTGAGGACAATTTTGTAGGTGGTGACGGATGGGCACGGAGACGCAGAGGCGTCCCGGTAGTACTGGGGCAGATGGGCCGGCCCTCGTGGCACCAGAGACGCAAAGCAGGCTCAAGGTACCAGGAGTCTCCTGGGGGCGTCCAGGAGGAGGTGGGCGGTGCCTCACAGGGTGAGGGCGAAGGGCTCAGGCCCCAAGTCCGTAGGGCCGCCCCTCAGAGGACCTCACGTCCCAGACGGGCGGCTTCCCCAGGCCCACCCCACGGACGGGGCTGGCTTGTGGGTCTGGACATTCCGCCGCCTTGGAAGGGTCGGTGCCGGGTTCCAGACTCACCCCGCGGCTTCGGCCAAGGCCTCAGCTGCCGCCGCCAACGCCGGTAACGCCGCTTCAGGCCCCCCGCCCTACCACCCGCCTTCCCCGCTGCCCTCCAAGCCGGGCGGGAGGGAGGACAGTTTCGCAGGCTTAAGGTCCAATCGACAGGCGTAAGAAGACGATGGACTGAAATACCAACCAATAGTAATGAAGGAGAAGCTAAGCTTTGGGACCGGCATCTCCAGGGGGCGGGGACTGTTCAAATAGACAAACCACGCGGCCAGTAGCAGGAGAAAAGAGGCTTCGATGCACTCGGCAGAACCAATCCACCGTGAGTTAACTCCAGTCACTTCCACGCACACATCCGGCGCATCGCTACTGTAATTCCCCTTGGTGTCGGGGCTGTGCCACCGTGCCTAGTCCGCGGTTGGGTACCGAGGATGGCACTAAGCGTTGGTAGGTGGAGGTTCGCGACCCTTACCGGAATAATTATGAAAGGACATGTGAGCTGTGACAGCGTCCTGAAATTACTTTTCGGAGTTTGGGAACGTGATTTTTCTTCTGTTAAATGTAATATGCACTTGAAAAGTTTTTTAGATTTCCCACTTTTCCAAAATTATTTAGCTCACAAGATCATTCAGGAGAAACCATAGCCAAATTTTAACTAAGTGATCTACTCGTAATTTAAAAACATAATTTTAAAAACTTGTCAAAAAGCAATTAACTACATTTCGATTTAAAAAATTAGTGTTTATTATAATAAGTATTGAAAATCCCTAAATATTTCACAATAGGAGTCTGGTTAAAATATTTATTTATATAAGGGGAAACCTATATTGCTACTAATAATAGTATTGTAAGTGAATATTTGTTAAGAAGGAAAAAAAGGTTCACAATTTGTTAAAAGCTATGTTGCACGACAATATAAGTATAATACGACCTTAAAAAACATATATTTATGTGTTTGTTACCATGGGAAAAATGTACAACTAAGATGTACTGGAATTTGAGAAGGCATACTTTTTTTTACCTTCTACATTACCACCAACTACTTGTGTACTAAATAGAAGTGTTGGGTTTCTTCTTGTTGTCTTTCTCTTTTTCAAACACTGTCTTCAGGGGAACATGTACTTCTAGAACCCAACAGGAGTTGACTTATATAGGCAGAAATCCCTGCCCCTGGTCCCTGATTGGTCTGTCCTTATGCAGATAAGGATTCCAAAGTCTCACAGTTTGATTGGTCCGAAAGGCATTGTCCAATTCTGATTGGCCAGAATGGAGCTGCTCTGATTGTCCAATGAAGATGTTGATGTAGTTGCCCAGCTCTGGTTGAAAGACAACCTCAGTGCTAGTGATTGAAATAGGATACTGTGAACTCCATCATAAAGGTTGGCTCAGGTGGCAGGAGCACACTGCCCAGAGCAATTTAGTGAAGGCAGGTACCTTCTCCTTGAAGTGTAGTTTGCACAAGTGGCCCCAGTTTAGAAATGGCTGGTTGTTAGGCTCTAGTTTTCTGTTGTTGTTTGTATTTTTTTAGGAACCACCAGGAACCCTTCTTAATAAGTATCTTTTTTCTCAGAGTCTACATTTCCGGGTAGGCACTGTTGTGGGGGTTAAATGCTAATGATACATGTAAAGTACCTAAAACACTACATGACACATACAATCAATAAATGCTGTTATTGTTATCTATGAATGTTTCTACAAGGTAGGTCGTATTGTTCCCACTTTATACTTTATCCATTAGTAAACTGGCAGGCATACAGGGGGAATGAGTCATAAAGCTGGTAAGTGAGGGGTTAAAAATACATGCTTCTTCCTCATGTCCCATTTGGTAGTATAGGATACCTGTGTTTGGCCAGCATTGCAAATATCTGTTGGATGTTAAAGTTGTCCATTAACAACCAGCTAGCAGGAAGAGACGTATGTCTGTGCAGATCTGGCTTCATAGTGGTTGTGACGTGTGAGGTCATTATGCTCTGTCCTGAAATTCTTAATGATTTTTGAATAAGGGGTCCCACATGTTTATTTTGCTCTGGGTACCAAAATTATGTAGTCAGTCCTGTGTACATATACATTATATTTGATTTTTAACTTTTGCTGATATAAAGGATGTATAGCATACACTTACACATAATAAACTACATTGCCACGTCTTCTTCTAACCATGTTGTCTGACAAGGTCCAGGCATGGAGGACTCGAGTTCAAGGAATTTGTCTCCCCGGAGGAGAACATAGCATCCAAAATGGGTTAACAATTGGCTATTTTATTTTAATTATTTTACTCTTGCTACTGAATATAGACATTGTACTGTACTTACTTATTCCTGTGAAAGTCACCCAAGAGGAGGGAACAGTTCAGAGGAAAAACATTAGTATTCCCCACGAAACTGCCTGAAAGGATGCTAAAATCTCCACAGATTCCCCTCTCCCTTATACAGGGGAGTACGACAGCTAGGGTAATATAATTATTAACCATAAGGGAAAACATGTCAAGTTGTATAAATTATCCTGGATTGAGCAACTTAAAGCGATCAGGACCGCCATAGTGTACCAGAAATAAAAATAAGTTAGATCTCTTAAATCAACAGTTAAGGCCAGTTAGTAAAGAACCAGGTTATTGTTGCAAACACAGGTTGTGCTGCCAACAGTTGAGGGAATGGAAGAACAAATTAGAAAGACTTTCCAATGACAGTTCCTCACCCACAGATACAAAGGGTCTTCCAAGAAAACAAGTAAAAACTATATAGACCCCTACCCACAGCCTAGGGATACGGTCGGGACGGTTGAGATGCATCTGCAAGGCAGAGGCAACTGTGGCTGGATTTCCTGTCTATCTCTCCTCACATGTTTGGGTGATCAAAAGGTGGTGGGATTGTTAGAGACTTGTATTTCAGGTTCATTGATTAGCATAATTTTAATGAAGTTGTACAAAATAATTTCTTGAACAGAGAACAAAGTCCCTGTATGTCTAAAAGTTGTTGGAGTAACAGCTCCTCCTTTACCTTGAATAGGAATATATATCAATTAGACAGCCAAAGAAATAAGAGAAGCTGGTTAGCTATTAAGCACATAGAAAGAGTTACTAGAGAGTCAGAGTTTATAGTACACAGAGAAACATTTTAGACAAAAAAGGATAGATAGCTAAGTTAGACATCACAAAGGCCTTATAATAAATCTCCTATTACCTCTACTCAATCTAGCGTATCCTTTTGTCCCATGACAAATTCTGAGAAACTTTAATAAACATTAAGACATTCAAACTCTGTACATACAGCTACTTCTAATTGTCCGATTTATGGCTCTCCTGGTCAAAACAATCTTTGTTTAATATAACTGAATCTATGGGAACTTTCGTACTTTTCCTGGTTACCTTTGTATTGACTTTTTCTGCTTAACTGATTATGTTATGCACCTGCAAATGTTAATCACTACCAAAAATGAAAATATAAAAACCTGCTTGTACTTGCAATAAATGGAACAGAGCTTCCCTATCCTTTCAGGTGTGTTGTCATCTGTTACCCATCTCCAACGCCTTGCCCACCTTTCAGGAAACCCTGGACCCTGCTGCAGCTGGATCGTGGCACTACTTAATACTTTTTATTGTAAATTTCACATAGCCAATTGATTCTAGCAGCGTGCTTTTATTTTTGGATATTGTGCAGCCTCCCTATGGTTGCAATTGACCAATAAATATAGTTCCAACAGGAAATGTTGGTTGATAGTTTCTTTTACATTAATGAATAAGAAGAAATTGAAACAATCAAGAGATATCTTGAAATTTCACTAGTTTGTGAATGATATGAAGGCTTCTTTGCTGAATCAAATAATTTTCCAATACTGGAACATTTCCTCACTTTTTTTTTTTTTGCTGTTATTCAAACCTACTGGCCACTGAGTTAACATACTTTTACGTTTAAACTGCATGATAAACTGTTTTCAGTCACTTTCTTAAGTCTAGATGACCAGCAAAACAATTATCAAGCATTGCTGATTTGCGTGGCATAAATACTCCTACTATGGCAGAGTTCGAGCTACCAATGGAAGTCACTCAAAAGCAAGGAAGAGATGAGCAGCGGCACATGGCGAGACAGTATTCCCACAATGCAGTTAAAATAAATGCGGACAACCTGAAGAGCATAAATGACAAAATGTAGTAATTAGGGAGTAATAAACTTTGAGTATTTGTTACTTTGGTTTTTAATAAAATTTATCTACTTGTAAGTTTTGTGTAGTTTAATTTTGAATAATGGCTGTTATTAATGACTGACTCACAAAACTCCGAAAAATTTAATTGCCTCTCTCCAGTTAGGAGGAGCTACTGAAGCTCCCAGAAGGCGGGCAATGAAGACACAGAGCTGGCCACGTGGTAGGGTGAGAGAGGCGGTTATTTGCATAATATGAATAAGTAAGTAAAATACGGATTAAAGGGCAGGCAGGACAATTCATGGCATTCGTAACTGCACAGTAGAAGGCGGGAATTTTTACTGTTCTAAGTATTATTAGAATTAATCATTTCGTAGACAGCCCTCCCCATTTCAGAGCTTCAAGTTTCCCATTTAAAAGTGGGGGGGGGGCGGATAATTAAACCTTTCTTATCGCCCTCAGTGTGCTTCCTGATTGCTGTCCATTTCGTTAACTGTTGTTAAGTGCTCGATAAATGCGTGTTGAATGCATACCGCATGAAGAAACTGAATGCCTCCTATTTCGGTGCTTGAAGCTCTTGATAAGTCAGAAAGCCACACTTATTGGTGGTGGATCCCGTGACTCTTAAGCGAGGCCGCATCCGCCAAATCTGTGAGCAGCTGCCCCGTGCAGACAACCAGAGAGAAAAACCCTGGACCTCCGCATTAGCATCCCGCTCCGCCCCGCCCCCAGACCAGGCTCCGCCCCTCTCGGCTCAGCTAGCTTTGTCAGCCCTTGTTTCCCGGCCGGCCTCGTGAGGCGGGCGCACAAGATGGCGGCCCCAGGAGCCCCAGGAGCCCCAGGAGCCCCAGGAGCCCCAGGAGCCCCGGGGAGACGGCCACCTGTCCGCCTTGGGTTCTAGTTCTGGGCCGGGGTCCGGAGACAGGCTTCGCCCAAGTGACAGGAAGCTCGAACGGTGCTACTGTGCCTCGTGAGGTGCCAGGCCCGATTGGTACTGCCCCGGGGCCGGCTGCCTTCTCCGCCCTGCCTGGGGGCGGAACCAGAGGAAGGTCAGAACCGGCCGCCCCGCCCCGTCCCTCCCAGTCTCGCTCAGCCGCTCTTTTGGGGGTGGCTCACTATTAACTTTGACTTCAGCCACGTGCACCTCCATGGAGGCCTCGCAGGTCCCGGGGGAGAAGATTAGCATTCAGGCGGGAGAGACGGCCGGGGATGGGGACCTGCCGGGGAACGACTGTCTCGAGTGGGACAAGCCCCTCCCGCGCTCCTGGAGGCAGAAGTGCGCGTCCTATGTGCTGGCCCTGCGGCCCTGGAGCTTCAGTGCCTCACTCACCCCGGTGGCCCTGGGCAGTGCCTTGGCCTATAGATCCCAGGGCATACTGGATCCCAGGCTGTTGGTGGGTTGTGCCGTGGCAGTTCTGGCTGTACACGGGGCTGGCAATTTGGTCAACACTTACTATGACTTTTCTAAGGGCATTGACCACAAAAAGAGTGATGACAGGACCCTGGTAGACCGGATCTTGGAACCCCAGGATGTTGTCCGGTTTGGAGTCTTCCTCTACACTTTGGGCTGTGTCTGTGCCGCTTGCCTCTACTACTTGTCCCCTCTGAAACTGGAGCATTTGGCTCTCATCTACTTTGGAGGCCTGTCTGGCTCTTTTCTCTACACAGGAGGTAAGAATTGGCCTGATACCTGTGCTGGAAGTCTGGGTTGCATGTCCTAGAAACTACTGCTTTGTGTAGAGGTTAAAAGTAGAGGACTGATGTCAAGGGTTCCTTTCTCAGGCCACTGTGTGAAATCTACAGTGTGTGGGTCATGTGGATTATTTTGAAAGATTCTATTTATTTGTAGAGAGGGGATGGGAGGGAGGATGAGAGGGAGAAAAACATCAACCTGTTACCTCTCATATGCACCCTGACTGGGAACTGAACCTGCAACCCAGGTATGTGCCCTGACCAGGAATCGAACTGGTGACCTTTCCCTTTGTGGGGCCACACTCCAACCAATTGAGTCAAACTGGTCAGGGCAATGTGGGTTATTTTGAAAAGAGTAGTAGATTGAGAACATCCCGACTTGGCTTATGGGTGTTAGATATATATATATATATATATATATATATATATATATATATATATATAATTTCCATATATATACACACCCATATATAGGTATATGTATATATTCATATACATAACCAACACTTCCCTTGACTTTTCCAAGGGCATCGACCACACAAAGAGTGATGACCAGACCCATACACTGCACAAATGGGGATGGGTTTTTTTTTTGCATTTCAGCTGCATTTTTACCTTTTGTGAGTCATATGACTCATATACATATGAATCATTTCCATATATATATGGACATTTTTGTTCCTAGTTTCTTTTTGTTGGTCATATCTTGTCATGCCAGTTTCAAATTTTAGTGGAAGTCACTTGGAAGAGCTCAAAATTGTGCTTTCAGCTAGTTTGCTAGGTGATTCACTATAGCAGGCCGACTAAGGTCGTGAGGGCCAGGTGGCTCAGCCCTATTTATCAAGCACTTATTATGTGCCAGCACTGTTTGTTCTATGTGAACACAGCAGCCACAGACCTTTGCTCTTGTGAAAGTTGGGTTCCCAGGAACCCGACTTTGGCACTTTGGGTGCTGAAACCATTGAAGTCCCTGGTAAGTTAGGGTGGGTTCGTATCCTGATGACATCAGTTGGATATAAGGGTCTGAGTTCAGGCGAGAGGTGTGAGTGGGAAATACAGGTACTGGGGAATCCATGGCACCGAGATAAAGTTGTATGACGGGGTGAGGCCACCAGAGGAGGGAGTGTTGGCAGAGATGTGAGGGGGACCAGGACAGCCCTGGGCACTTGGATGTTAAGAGAAGAGAAGGACCAGGTGAAGGGAGCTGTGACTGAGCTTCTGCAGGAGAAAGAACACCAAGAGGCTGATGTCCTGGCAGCTGTTTGTAAAAAGTTCAGTAAAGGAAATCAATGGCTGCTGTGGCAGACTGTCTAAAGGTGGTACTGAGAGTGTCACCTTTGCCTGCTCTGCGAAGGTGACACTTAAACTCCTACTTGAAGGATAAGGAGCCAGCCATGGGGCAGAATTGGGGTCCGATTCAGGTGCCAAATCCTTCAAGGCTGAAGGAACAGCAGATGTAAATGCAAAGGAGTGGGGGAGAGCTTGGCATCTTCTAGGCTGTTCCAGAAGGGCCAGTGTGTTCTGGAGGAAGAATGGAGACAGAGTTGGAGACGTAGCGGGGGCTAAGTCATGCTGGCCTCCCAGGGCCTTGGTCTCCTGTGCTGGCTCCTGCTTATTCCCAGCTGCAGGCTTACTCCTTGGACCGCCTTCCTCTGTCTCCATTTCCTCCTCGTGATTTTGGCCAGTCCCGTGGCTTCAGATGCTATCTGTTAAGCTGGTGACCCACAGATTTATACCTCTAGCCCAGATCTCTCCACTGAACTCCAGACCCACATTCAGCTTCTCACTCAGTTCTGACCTTCTCTCCAAAGAAGCCTGCTCTCCCTCAGCTTCCCCCGCTTACTAGATGGCAACGCCACCCTTTTAGTTCTTGAGGCTGAAAATCATGGGCATCATCTTCACTCTTCTTTCTCAGTTGCATCCTGTCCATCAGCCAATCCTGTTGACTCTACTTTTAAATACATCTGGAGTCTGACTTGCTCACCACGTTCCTCCACTGCCACTCTCATCTCCTGAGTTTTACGGCAGGTCCTTTTTTTTTTTTTTCTAAATTATTTTTATTTATCTTCAGAGGGAAAGGGAAGGAGAGAGGGAGAGAAATATCAATGTACAGTTGCCTCTTGTTTGTCCCCTCCTGGGAACTGGCCTGCAACCCAGGTATGTGCCCTGACTGGGAATCAAACCACGATCCTCTGGTTCGCAGGCCGACGCTTAATCCACTGAGCTACACCAGCCAGGGCTTATGGCAGGTTCTTTACTGATCCCTGCACCCACCCCTGTCCCTGTCAGGTGCTCCCAAGGCAGCAGCCAGAGTAATCCTATGAACATGTAAGGCAGTTATGTCAGTTCCCTGCTCAGAATGTTCCAAGGGCTCCCATCTTGTTCAGAGTAAAGGCCAAGGTCTTTCCAACCATCCCAGGACTGTCACCTGCCTGTCTTTTCCAGTCCCCCCAACTCCGATCTGCCCTCTGTCTTTGGTCCTGCTCCCAGGCGCCAGCATGCTGCCCTCCTGGATGTTTCTGGGACACGCCAGGAATGTCCTGCCTCACAGATCTTTTGAGGAGTCTGTTTCCTGGACTTGGAATGCGCTTCCCGTTCTGTCTGTGTGATTCCCTTTCTAGCTGGTCTGCCCATTTTTCAGATGTTTAGTGAGTACCCTGTCTACAGTAAGATTACAAACCAAAGCTTTTTGCAGCAGCTGTGAAAGAGTACAGTTACTCACTAACACGTGCACCCTGATTCCCGTGCCCCCCCTCCCTCCAGCCAGCCTTCCCTAATGCTCCTCTCTGCTCTTCGATCACAGCCAGTACTACCTTTTAACACAAGTACTGACTGTTAATTACTGTCCACTTTACACTGTAAGCTGCCTGGGGTTAGGGATTTCAGTCTGTTCTCTGCCAAACCCACGTGCCTGGCACATGGTCAGTACTTCATCTTTATTGAATGAACAAACGGGAATGAAATGTATTCAGCACAGTAACAACATAGTCTGATTTTACGGTTTTTCTGTAACATTGCCGATTACAGGTCAACGTCGAGCTGTGAAGTGCGCAGGCCTTCAGCACTACAGTTTGATGACTTTGGCAGATGCATGCCGCTGTGTGACCTGGACGCCTTCACCCAGAGCATTTCCATAACTCTTGGGAGCTGCCTAGTGCTTTCTTCCCATCAGTCCCCACGCTCCCCACCCCTGTCCGGAGGCAGCCAGTGTTCTGATTTCTTTTGCGTAGATTTGGTTTTCCTGCTCTAGAACGTCCTGTAAACGAACTGTTCAGTGTGGATTCTTGGGCCTGGCTTCTGCTGTCGGGATCCGTCCCACTGCGGTGAGCGCTAGTGGTCCCTTTGTATTGCCGCGTGGTGCCCGTGGTGCGGACCCACCATCACTTGCGTATTCATCCGCCTGGTCCTTGGCTCGTGGCTTGTTTCCGTATTACGGTTATTTTACCTGCATGTTCCTGTCCAAGTCTTTCTGTGGATATTTGTTTTCACTTTTCTTGGGGGAATGCCTTGGAATGGAATTGCTGAGTGACAGGGTAGATGACGGTTAACTTCAGGAGAAGCTGCCAAAGTGTTTGCCCACGTGGTCGTGCTGCGCTTTCCCGTCAGCAGTGTGTGGGAGCTCCGGGTGCTCCATGTTCTGGTCAGCATTAGATTCGTATTTTAACACGTTGATTCTGGCTGCTATGCGGAGAACTAGCCCAGTAGTTCGCTGTGCTGGTCCATTTGGAAAATGGAGTTGGAGGGGCTGGAATGCCTAAAGGAAACTCCGGGGTGGGCCATACCTCCGAGTCTCAGACAGGCGAGCCTCATGCCGGATGCTGAGGACACTGGGCCTTCCCCTCGGGGCTCTAGCACTTTCTTGTGTCTCGTGATCTCCAGGAGGTTGCCAGACCCTCCTCACCCCCAGAGTGGGTATGCGGTCGGTTTTCGTGGGGTGTGTTGAAGGCGGGGACTCACCCGTGCAGGAGTGTGTTTCTGCTCACCTTGCTCACATCCTGATGTTGCCAGGGGGTCTCGGGATGTGCCCTTGGGTAACCTGGCCAGAGTCGGGGCTTTTGAGCTGCTGTTTTCCTTCCGCAGCCGGAGCCCTTAGGTCTGCCTGGATAGCTGAGAACATAAGCTACAGAGAAGTAGCCCTGGTGGAGAAACTTGCTAGATCTGGGCTGGAGGTACCCTGCCGGGCACCTTCGGTGGGTGGGGGGGGAGAGCCCCGCCCCACCCACAGTTCCACTTGGTGTAGTTTCAGTTTTTTGAAACCTTGTGCTGTCTGCTTTGCCCTGCACTGGACATGAGTCATCCCTTTGTCTAGCATGTCCACGCTGTGTGCACTGCCCGCCCGTTAGCCAGTTAGTAGCCACCTTGCTTGTCACGTTGCTTGTTGAGATAGCTCAGTGCTTGAGTTCAAGTAACCTTTCTTTTACTTAATAATGGCCCTGAAATACAAGAGTAGTGATGCTGGCAATTCAGATACACCAGAGAGAAGCCATCAAGTGTTTCCTGTAAGGAAGAGGTATGTACAGCATGTACACAAAAAATATTATGTACGTATGTACTCTTCGGTTCAGGCGTCCGCTGGGGGTCTCGGGTGAGGATGGGCAGGGGGGACTACTGTAGTCTCCTGAATACGTGAGATATTGCAGAGGCATCGATTTGCTCATTTAGAACCGGAGCTGATGTTCTGCTTGAGCAAACTGTCCCCTGGAAGGCATGTCCTCAGGCGAGGAAATTATTTATCAAAACACTGCTGGGGTCATACAGTGAACTTGCAGCATGTCAGTGGGTGTCAGGGGCCATGCATGTGAGGCACTGCCCTGGGGGTGCTTCATTCCAAAGAACTGGGGGGCCCTTCAGCACCAGAGGTCCCTGCCAGATGGAGGTGTTAGCTTGCACCACGATGGGAATTGTGTTGCGATACACGAGTGTATTGAGTCTACACGTTGTGCACCTTGAACTTGCACAATGTTTGTGTTAATTATCCACAGTAGCTGAGGGAAAACCCAAACAGCAGATGCCCAACTTCTGGTGCGAAGGTCAACTTGGGCTGAGTCTTGGTCTTCAGCGGCCAGGGCTCTGGATCCTCGGCAGACCTCCCGCCCTTCTCACTTGAGGTTGCTGGGCGTGCTGTTGCTTACCAGTGGTTTTCTCGTTGCTGAGGCCGCACTTTGGGAGCTCGGTCATGTCCGGAGGCTCCCCAGGCTCCTGTGGCACACGTGTGGATGGATTCTCGCCCATTTCTCCCGCTTTACTCTGGGGGGAGTGTTTTTTCTGACCATGGCCCTGGATTCCAGGTGCATGTTACTGTCGCTCTGTGTTCAGTTGGGCCTCCGTGCCAGGTGCTGGGGAGCGCGCTGTGAACTAACCAGACCCAAGGCCCCGCCCCTCTGAAAAGTAGCATTAGTTGGGAGAGACGGAGATTTGAGAATGAGGAGCGAGGAGCGTGATGTGATTGGTGTCAGGGTGCCCTGGAGCGTGTTGCAAGGGGACCAGATGTGGTGTGGGCTGAGGCAGGCTGCCCTGTGGAATGGCCTTCACAGCCTTGGAGGGTGAGTCAGAGTTTGCCAGGCACAGCGGGCAGGATGGTTCTCAGGACCTGAGGACCTGAAAGAGGTCTGAAGGGAGAGGGCGGAGAGCTGGGCGGAGAGCTGGGCGGTGGGGGTGGGCAGAGGGGAGCCAGGCGAGAGGCTGGCTTTATTCTGAGGACGCCTTGTGGGTCAGGGTTTTCAAGCGTGCGTTGGGCAAGGTGGCATGGTCCGGCAAGTGTTTTTAAAGCGCCACTCGTGCGGAGATCAGGTTAAGGAAGGGAGGGGAGGCTGTGATAAGGACAGAAGACCAGGGAGTGATTTGGGAATGTTGATGTGTTCCAGACAGAACAGGACCGAGACTGGGATTTGGGGATGGAGCGAGGGAGCTGGGCAGGTTTTAACGATGTAGGTTACACTGGATTTGAAGTCGATAGCGGTACAGGAGGAGGAGTTAGAGATGACTGAGGTTCAACGTAATGGGAACCAGAGAGGGGAAGCAGCGTTGTAACTTCCTCGTCTCAGCTGTTTCCCTCATTATGTGGCTGAAGGTTTCTTTCTGTGGAGTTTGGGAATCCTGAACTTTCACTGACTCACCGGGGGGTTTTCCAAACCAGAAGATCCCTTTGGTGTTACTGACTGGAGGGAAGCGGGGAGGGGGAAAGAAACCGAAAACTGGGTGGTGAGACCTTGATCCTTGGTGGGCCCTCCCGTTGAGCTGTGTGTGGTGGGAACCTGCTGCTTTTTGGTACATTTTTGTTGGGGAGGTAGGAAAGAAAAACTGGGTGTGACCCTGAACCCTCATCGCACGCTAAGAGATTAGTATTCCCTGCACCTCCATACGGGGCCCTGCAAGGGAAGGGGCCTCCTCAGCGGCCCCCTTCCTTGTCTGAGTCTGAGGAACAGTCCCTCGATTCTGCCCTTGACCTCACCCCAGCTCTCTGGGTTTTCTGGCTGTAGGCATTGGATTCAAGTACGTGGCTCTGGGGGACCTGGTCATCCTCATCACTTTCGGCCCGCTGGCTGTGGTGTTCGCCTACGCCGTTCAAGTGGGGTCGCTGGCGGTCTTCCCGCTGGTCTACGCCATCCCCCTCGCCCTCAGCACCGAGGCCATCCTCCACTCCAACAACACCAGGGACATGGAGTCCGACCGCGCGGCGGGCATCGTCACCCTGGCCATCCTCATCGGCCCCACCCTCTCCTACGTGCTCTACAACACGCTGCTCTTCCTGCCCTACCTGATCTTCAGCATCCTGGCCACGCACTGCAGCATCAGCCTGGCCCTCCCGCTGCTCACCATCCCCATGGCCTTTTCCCTTGAGAGACAGTTCCGAAGCCAGACTTTCAACAAACTGCCCCAGAGGACCGCCAAGCTCAACCTCCTGCTGGGGCTCTTCTATGTCTTTGGCATCATTCTGGCGCCAGCGGGCAGTCTGCCCAGACTCTAGGGGACCGAGGAGCTGCTCCGCCACCGCGGGCCCCTGAGAATGTCCCCTGAGCAGGTAGCGCGTCTCAGGAGAGAAGGCAATTTGAGGATGAGGGGCCTAAGGACGGCCTGTGAACTTCCACCTTTTTTAAATTATTAAGTTCTTAAAGATAATGTTTTTGGTTTTGTTCTGTTTTATGGTGAATCTTAACACCACTCTGGTATCAGCAGGCGAACTGGCTGCTTGGCCCTTGTTTTATTTACGCTTTCCACTAGAGGGTGCTGTCGGGTCACTTTAAAGTGGACTGGAAGGCCCTAAGACTGGGAAGGAGCCACCTGAGTTGGCCTCCAGTCCTGAAAGGGCGGCAGTAACTGGGCCAAGTGTCCCCCTGTTATCTTGGTCTTGAAGGATATGATAATGACTGGTGTCAGGCCGCAGTGATCTCAAGAGCGCCTGTCTCTGACTCTGAGCGTTTGTGTCCTGAAATACACTGCCTGAGACAGTCCCTCATTAACAGCCTAGCGTGGCTCCCGGCTATTTGCCTAAATTGTGATGCGGGGACTTTTGTCCTTCATCTCTGCTTTCACTTTCCGCCACAGTTCAGGAAGAATGTCAGATCACCCTGCAGCAATACACTCAAACTAGTGACTGGGAAGGAAAAAAACCCACCCCTGGGGCAGCTGAGAAAATCGCTGTGCTTCGGGGTGGAAGTCGGTCGTTCCCCTTTGTAGAGTCCACTGGGGTCACAGGAGGACTCCCAGCCCTCTCAGCACCGCCTGGACTTGTGCAGACGCTGCCCTCCCTGCCGGCTACATTCAGCCCACAAGGCCTCTGCGTGCCCCGCCCCCACTGCCCCCCCCCCAGTGCCCCCCAGTGCCTGTTTGTGCGCTTCCCATCCCTGGACCCTGACCGTTGTGGCAGCAGCTCAGTGTCTGAGTAAGGGACAGCTGCCACTTTGCACGGGGCCACAGGATGAGCAGACCAGGCCATCAGCTCCTCCGTGAAGGAATAAGCCAGTGAATAGCCAGTCCTGCTCCTGTTCAGACAAACGGTGGGCCCTGCTGGGGAGGGCTTGTGTCTTCCACCGTAAGGGCAGATGTGCTACACTGGCCCTGTGGCTCCTGGGGGCTTCAGTTGCCCGTGGAAAGGTGGTTTGCACCCAGGATGGGGGAGTTCCAACACCGATCAGAGCTGCTTTTCATTTCATTGCCTGTGAAGTATAATTTCTGGGCTGTGTTTGGTATAAGACTGAAACACATTGAGGCATCGTTATGTTTTCCTGTAGCTACAATAGCTGTTCTGACGGCTGTTTCAGGAGCTTGACCTGCAGAAAGTGACATTCGTTCTTCGTCCTTAAAGTCAGCTAGTTATGTGATTTGGCTCCTTGAGTGGGAATTAGCTTACTTGGACAGAACATATCTGCAAATTGCAGAAGTTCCTGTCGGTGGTCTGTCCGCAGAGTTCTGGAATCCTCAAGTGGTGGTCGGGGCCCAGTCACGGGGAAACGGCCCTCTCCTCCTGCCTTCCTTCCCAGCACCACTCCTCTTCTCGCCAGGCTTGTGTGTGTTGGTGCTCACTGGGTCCTGCCCTCAGAGACCAGCTTGTCCCACGGGGCTCCCCCTGAGTCGGTACGACCAAGAGCCGTCTGCAGACCAGACCACCTTCGGAAGCACTCCGGTCGGGGTGTCAGCCTCTGCGTTGGGTCCTGGTGCAGATTTTAACGCATATTCTTATACACAAATGTTTCTAAAACACCGCACTCGGTGCCAGGTTTTATACGCAGGTCACCGTAATTTGTATCACGTCCCCTGATTCAATGACAGTTTTCTTTAGACTTGTTAATAAAAAACATTTATCAGTTTCCCGTTTTTCTTTGCTTTCCATCCACTTCTTATTGTCTGACTGTGAGCTCTGTCAGGAGACCAGCACGGGAACATTGGGGCACTGGGTGGGGGTGGGGTACACAATCTTTAGTGATGAATTCGGGTAGAATTTGACCTGATTCGTTGAGCCCTTAGAGAAGACAGTAGGGACCACTCAGAGCCGGTACGGATTTGCCAGGAGCCAGCCAGGCCAAATTAACCTTGTTCCCTTGTTCTTTCCCACCTTCATGTCTCTCTTCCCTTGGTAGGGCCGCTGCGTTGATAGATTGAGAACATGCAGTCAGCGGAGGCGTTTGGCTCTGGCCCGGGAGCCTGACAATACATCCTCGTGAGCAGAGCAGGGGGGCGGGGGGCGGAGGACAGCCCGGCTCAGCGACCGTCGGCCCGGCTCGTCTCACGGCGCACACAACCTGATCACTAACGTTCTGCGGCACACCGAAAATGCATTTTTGGCCGATCTGACCAAAGAAAACGTATACTTTTGATTCATTCACACAGGATGGCCATTGTGTTAACTGCTGTCATTTTTCATTGGACAATCTACAGGAAAAGGGGTCAGTGCCCCCGACTGTATAGTCAGGTTATCGCCTATTTTCATTAAAAAGTCTTGCGGCACACCCGGAGGAAGTCGCTGGTCGGGTTAGATGAGGTCCCCGGAGCCTGGACGGGCCCTGGGAGGGGGCCTCTGATCAGTCCCCCCTGTGCACAGGCAGGGGAGCCTCTGGAGGCGAGTGTGCATCTGCCCTCTGCCAGCCGCGTTCAGCACCTGGAACAGCTGATGGGAGTGAGGCTGCTCAAACGGCAGGTTTTGCAAATCTTGGAGGGAGAGCTTATAACAAATCAGGGGGCTGCTTTGATGCGTCAGAGGGGAAGCTCGGCATGAGTAAACATGAGGCAACTACTTGGTTCCCCCAATCGACCGTCCAGCCTCCAGGGGAGGTACCTGGAGTGGCAGCAGTCGCTGTGGCGGCTGTGAGTTTTATTAATGACCAGGATACAATGCCATGTGCCTTTATTTCTGGGAGTCAGATTTCTTCTGCCCCCCAGTGAGGTGGCCAGCAGTTTAACCCCTGTCACCCTGCGGGCTGGCCCCCTCCGTCCAGGATCACCCAGGATTCCTGGGCCTCCGTGGGGTCAGCAGTCAGGGATGTGGCCTGGCCCTCGTTCCATTTGCTTGTTCTCTCTAAGGTCCCTTCTCTGCTACTACTCTGGGCCAGGGTTCAGCCCTGGGATCTAACCTCCTTTCTTGCACACCCTGCTCTGGAAGGGTTCAGGATGCCCCTGGCGGCAGCCCTCTTTGCTGACCAGTACCGTGGGGCTGCAGGGCACTAGTCCCTGCCACCCCACTCCCATTTCTGCCCAGTCTCACGGAGGCACCCATTCCCTCCGTGACCCTCTCTCCTCCCCCACCCCTGGCAGGACCATGGCACAAAAGCCCACCTGGGCATCTTTGGAAGTCAGTGCTGGCCTCAAGTGGTGTGGGGAAGAAGAAGGTACAAACACATAGTTTATCATCTTACTAATTCTTCTGTTACTGCCTAATTAAAACAAGCAAAACTCTGAGCCTGTGACCGACCCCGAAGCTCAGTTTGAGTCAATGAGCTCTGACTTCCGTGAAGGTCAATGTGATGATCCAAGGCGGAATTAACAGATCAGTGTCCAGCGGATGAAGGTGCAGGTCCTGCCCATCCCCGTGTCGTTGGGCCATAGGTGGGCAGCTGGGTCCATTCCCGGGCACTTTCCTTCCTTAGTTCCTTTTTTCCTTGATAGAGCAAAGACGGCGGTCGATCAAGAGCACGCCGTGCCTACAACGCACTGGGATTTCGGCAAGGCCTTTGACAATGTGGTATGAAATGTGGGATGGGGAACTTTATTTCTGTGTGAACACACGTGTTGTCACACTGGAAACGGCTGTAGCAGAGACTGTAACTCTCTCTGTGGGAACCTCGACTTGAAGATGTTATTAACATCTTGTCCAGAAAGCGCTAGGCAGGCTGGTGAGGGCACTTACCACCATGTCAGTGAGGAAGGGAGACTCACCGGAGGGCAGTCTTAGGAAAAAGAGACTGAGCTACTCTGTGTGTGTGTGTGAGAGTTCAAAAGCAAAACTAGATAGATTGGTGGAAGTCACATGGCCCTGAGTTTAAGCTCTTAGGTCAGAAAGAACTTTCTAGCTTAGAGGAATTGCAAGTGAAATGTTTGACACGTCCCAGCGGGTGGTGAGTTCCCTGTGACCGGAGGCATTCAAGCGAAAGGATGATTCCTTGTCAGGAACACTGGAGCGGAGAGTTGGAGCAGAGAAGGAGCCTGTGAGGAGACCTCAGGGGCCTTCTGATCCTGCGACAAGATTGTTCTGTTGTTGAGGGATGGTGTCAGCGTCACCCCAGGGGTTGGGAAGACAGGTACGAGAAACACGTGGCCATTTCCTCTTCGAGACGGCAGACTGCCGTCTGTCATCCCACTTTAACAGGCACCGCTGTGACTGAGATTCCTTTTTCCTTTTAAGATTACACACACACACCCACACACCCGTGTACACGCACACACACGGTTGGTTTCGCCCTCCAAAGCCTTCGAAGTGAGGCGGATGACAGCCCCTTCCCCCAGGCCCCCAGGACCGCTCTGCTGCTAATGGACTGTCAGCTTTTTTCATTACGGGCTCCAGACTGTGCAGGCTGGTGTCAAAGTGGTGCCTCTGGCGAGAACCTGGCACTTGGGTCTCAGCCAGTTGACATTTGTGATTTGCCCTTCTTCAAACTGGGACAGCCCTCTCACTGTGAGTGACTAAGCCAGGATGCCAAATAGTGGTGTAAAGCAAGTCAGGTCCCCTGCCGAAGAGGTGACAAGGGCTGGGGCTGGGCCCTTTCAGGATGGCCCTCGGACAGTTTCCTAGGGGTGTGCGGTGGGGAAGGGGGCGGACTATAACTGGAAGGCACAGACCCCTTCAGTGCCCCTGTCATCCCTCAATGCAGCAGCTCTGGGAAGGTCTTCGGAGGGACAGTGAGGGTCTAGATCACGTGCCCTCATCCAGGTTTCAGCAGGGACGGAAGTTGCTCTGGGGCTCTACTGTGATGCTAACTGGTCCAGAGAGGCAGCCCCTTGTGGGGTATGACTCTCGGGGCACCCCAACCCTGAGGCCTGGCAGGGCAGATGAGCACCCGGAGGGAGAAGAGGGCCCTGCCAGGGGCTGCCCTCCGGTCTTCAAGGGGAGGCTCTTCAGGCCCACTGCCCTCTGTCCTTTGCCCTCCAGCTCCCCAGGAGGCTGCTCTACAGGGACCAGTAAGCCTACTTGTGCAGCCTGTGGGCTGGCCAGCTGGGCGTGAGTTTCCGGTCGGAGCCCGCCCAGTCCTGGATAACGGAGAGTTAGTCACCCATGGTGAGGACACAGGAAGGTCTGTTCTCAGGTTAAATTTCTGTTCCTGTCCCCATCTGCCTGTCTCTATTTTCCGTTTCTTGTAGTCCTCTCCAGGTCACTGACTCAGAGTGTGGGTGACTGCTTCCTGAGAATGTTCTGGCCACCTGGGGAGACTGAAAGAGCCCCCTCCACGTGTTCGGGGGGAGCAGCACCAGGGGTGGTAGTGACGCGTGTTTGGGACACAGAAGACTCGCTCTTGGGGTTCAGCGAGAGGAGGCCGACACAGATTGACTATAGAATAAATGATGACAAGCCCAGTGCGTGGAGGTTCGAGGTGGGGTGCCAGATGGAAGGCTTCCGGGAAGAGGTGATGACGAGCGTGGTCAAGGCTTCTAGGAAGAGATGGCCGTGAGGGTGATTGCTTTTTTCCGAAGCTGAGGTGTGGGTAGACAGTCGCCCCCAACTCCCCCAGCCTGAGCGGGTGGACATTTTTCTTAATCAGCCCCTCTGGCGGCACAGCCGACAGCAAACTGCAGCACTGAGGCAGGTGTGCGAAGGCCCATCAAACCACTGGCAAAGTCAAAGCCTGAAGAATGAGAAAGCCTGACACCTCTGTGCTGAGAAGCAAACAGGAGGGATGGTGGGGCACTCAGTCAGCGGAGACTGCCAATACCTAATCAGGATGAATGGCGCTGAGGGACGCGGCCCCGGGGAAGTGTTGGTTAGGTAGTGGAGTGGGAAGACCGCCTCTTAGGCCCTGGGCCGCCCTGAGGCCAAGGAACGCAGGGTGAAGGGGTGGGGTCCAGATTCAGGGAAGCTGCCGAGGCGATCAGAGGTCACTTCTGTCACCAGCTGTCAGCAATACAGGCCTTTCGGCTGACGCCCTGGCCGAGGTCCCTGGCCTCCTGAGAGCTGGCCCTGGGCCAGCTCTAACCTAGGACTCGAGATGCAGGAGGCATGCCCTGCCTCTGAAGGGGTCACAACAAGCTGGCGGGGGGGCCACACACACGTGAATCGCTCTGATGCCCCCCCTGGTGTCGCGGTGGAGGCTCCAGGGCTGGAGAGAGGGAAGGTGGCCGAGATCATTTCTCCACATGTGCCTTGGCCCAGACCCCCATCAGGTTACTGCTTTTGGCGAGAGCCTCTTTCACCTCCTCTTCCGGCCGCTGATGGTCTCTGGAGGCGCCTGCAAGGCGGCTACCAGGCCCATCTGCCGTTCGCAATTAACTGAGCAAGTATTACGTGACAGCAGTGGGCTAGGCTTCCTGGTATGATGGTGAATTAGACCCGGCCCCCTCCTCAGGAATCTCGCCGTCTCAGAGGGGAGACCCAGAGGGGCCTACTGTCACTCACGGGGCAGGTCTGTCAAAACATGAATGTGACAGCACCGGGTCCAAGGACCTTCTGTGTCACTCACCCCCTGGATGCGCTCGGCCAGGCTTTGGAGCCTTCGTGAGCTTCCAACTCCTTTGCGGAGGCGGATGAGTATGCGCCTCGTGGGGTAGCTTCAAGTTTCAGCGAAATAGTGCCCGTAGAGTACCCAGCGTGGTACCTGGCCTGCGGCAGGCGCTTTGCAAAGTGAGTCCACTTCCCCTCATTGGTGACTGTTTGGGGTCTGGTTGCCTCTGTGTAAGTAAGCTCAGACTTCCCCACTAAAGGGCAGAGACCCACGGCTGGCTCGGTGGTGTTGTTCACAGTGCCCACGCTGTTCGTTCATTCGTTCAACAAACATTTATCGAGAACCTGATAAGCGCCAGTCACTGGGTTAACGACTGAAAGTAGAAGACAAACAAGACCAGGTTCCTGCCTTCGTGGAGCTTATGAAGGGGACAGAAAAGAAAAAGAACTCTCCTTGGGAAACTGTGTGGAGGCCTGTTTGGGGGTTTCCTGGGCTTTCTGCTCTGGTGCCCACCCCAGGTTCTGCGCGGAGGCCGGGGGACGGCCCGTTCGGAGCCTTTCTCTCAGGGACAGCCAGAGCTGGTTGTGTGAGATGAGCACCCGGTGGGGTGACTGGGGGACACTCGCCCGTCTCCTGACCGTAGCCCAGTACCCTGGAGGTCCTGGCCTCAGGGACAGAGACTGACAGGCAAGCTTCCCATCCGAATGGCGCACGGCCCGGCCTGGGAGGCTGACCTGGAGCAGGGGCTGAGAGAGCACCGGATTGAGAGACCGACGGCCTTCCGTGTGGTTGCGAGCGGCCTGTCGTTCAGAGGGTCCTCAAGGGTCTCCAGGTTAAGGGAATTTTGAGGGGGTCCTAGTCCCCACGAGTGCCATGGGGGGAGGTAACATCGTCACTTCCTTGGGCTTCCTTGGGTCCAAGCCCAGCAAGGGAAGGGAGTCCAGAAAATGGCTCAAGTCCGTTTCACCAGGGCTCTCATATCGAAACAAATTCCCGTGTGCCTCTGTGCACATGTGTGTGTGCTGTGCACCTGCAGAGACGCCCGCCGCCCCACCCCTGCCCCCTCACCAGCACGGCTGTTATTATTCTGGGTGTCAGGGAGAGCCGAAAATGAATGGAGCCGGTGCAATGAGCGACACCTTGTAAAACAATCTCAATTACCAGATAACCAATCTCCGAGCAATTCCAGAGAGGATAAAAGGAAACCGCAGGGACTGTGAGGGAATGATAGCCCTGAGCCGCTCAGGCAGAGCAGGGAGATGTGGTTGTTCCTTATCCTGCCAGCTCAGAGCAGAGGTCGGGCCTGGGGCGGGCTGCTCGGCCGAGAGGAGCCATTCCTCTTCCAAGAACGGGCAGCGAGGGGCTGGTGAGGAGCAAAGATAACCGCATCGGTCAAGTGGGGAAGGGCGCTGTTCGATCTGGTGCAGGATGCCTGGGGCCGCCCTGTGACTGCAGCTGCTCTCGTTCCGCCCGCCCGAGGGCTGGGGGATGACCTGCCCCCCCGGGAGGGTTCCTGTCCCCTGGGAGAGGCCCCGCCTCCTGCCTCCTGTGATCAGGGGCTGTGTCCTGGGTGGCTGTCTTGGAGGTGGCCCTCAGGCACTCCCTGGGACCTGTCCTCAGATGAGAAGTTGAGGGAGCAGTGGCCGAGACAGCAGCCTGTCTGCACCGCCCGGCCCCGATCACAGCGAGTCTCCATCCCTGGGCCACGCGGGTTCACCAAGCCCTTCGGTGGGGCCCCCCAGCCCCACCTCCCACAGCCCTGAGAGCTGCTTGCTCACGTGCCTCACGGGCTGAGTGGGTATGTGACTTGCTCAAGGTCACACATTTACGAGGGGCTGCACCTGGACCTGAATCGTCCCCTCTCCGACTCCAAGTGCAGCAAGCTTTTCCTGTTTCAGCACTTGTCCTGTCTTTAGAAGGGGGAAAAGCATGATGGGTTATTTTTTTTTATAAATCTCATTGTCAATGTAAATCTCTTTTTAAAATGTTGAAAGAACCACAGCTGCCTTTCTTGTCATTGTCTCCCTCTCCCATTCCCCCCGCCCCCCTTCCCCCATCACCTCCCTCTCCTAACCCTTTTCTCGCTTCCAGAACACAAGGGCTTCTGGGTGTTGGAGGAGAGGGAGGGGCCTCCTGAAACAGGGTCTCGGGGTTCCCCCTGTTGCAAAGGGGGTGGGTGACCCTGGGCTCTGTGCGGTCTGACCCAGGAGGCCGTCCCAGCCGTCCCCCCACCCAGAGCAGAAGCGCGGCTCCGCACGTTTGGTTTGGTACCCCCTTCAGGCCTGAGCAGCCTCCTGCAGAAGCGCCCACAGGAACCACAGTGTGGCATCACGGGCCCCCTTCTTGGCGCTGCCGTCTGGCCCGCATCAGGCTCATGTGCGTGTGTCCCCACCTCTGAGACTTAGCAGTTCCCTGATGGCGTTCTGGTGGTTCCCGTCTGATGGATGAGGACACAGGCTCCTGCAGCAAGAGCCAGCACCTTGCTCTCAATGTCCGCAGGAGGATGCAGCCGCCCAGGGGAGCCCGGCGCCAAACGGGGATCAGCAGCCAGGCCCTTGGCCTCCTAACCCAGGGTGCTTCCCACCATGCTCTGTGTGGGGGCCAGCGTCCTGACCTTGGTTCCAGCCTCGAGAAGGAAGGACAGAGTTTGGGGGACTTGTGGCTTCCGGGTTCCTCCTAGAAAACGGGTGGGGTAGGGGGTGGGGGGTGGAGAGGTGGCTACATCCCACATAAAAAGCAAGCAGACAGGGGTCCTGATCCTGGGGGGAACAGTGCAGGCCCCTGGGGAAGGAAAAGGCAAACCAGCCAAGGAGTCGTCCGTCCCCGCCCCCCCATCAGGAGATAACCTCTCTGAGAAATGACCATGTGCCAGTCAGTTCCGCAGATGCAGGGCTGCAGCTGGGCCCAGGGCTGACGGGAGCTCCGCCCCCAGCTCTGCACCGTCACTGGCTTGTTGGAAAAACAGCTGTTATTGTCCTCTCTTCCCGTCCCTTTGTCCCTAATAGGCACTTAAGCACAGGAGGGGGATTAGAGAAACCGAGACTTGTGTCTATTTCAGGCTCTTTCTGGAAGCTGGCACTTCTGCAGGACTTTGGGTTGGGAATAGAATGGGGGGGGGCCTCCTCCCCCTGCCCTGAGTGTCCTGGGCCAGCCTTGGCAGGTGCTGCCCTGTGGGCCCCTTGTGCAGGCCCCCGGGTGCTGAGGACTGGTTCTAGGAGGGGGTGCCTTTGCTCCCAGTTCACTGCCTGGGGCTCCTAAGCTGGTGTCCAAGGAGGGGATGGATGGGGACCTGGGCCTTCTGCCTTGACAGAAGGCAGAATTCAGAAGGTAGGAGGAGGTCACGGGCTGATGAGATCAAGGTCATGAGTTCCATTTTTGTCCGGGATTCATTCATTCATTGTCACTCATTCAAGCATTTGTTCAGCAATCTGCTGATGAGCAGGTCCTTAAAGGCTCAGCCCCGCCCCTGACAGCAGCAACACACCCGTTTGCGGGTGCGAACTTTTCCTGCAGAGTGCAGTGCGTGATCTTCCGTTGGGTTGCTGCAGTTATGGTTTCATGGGCACTCAGAGGCCCCCCTGCCCTTAAACAGGTCTGCAGCAACCTGCCCCGGTGCCTCCGCTTGCACCATCCGCCAGTCCTTTGAAAGAAGGCATTATAGTTCCCGAAGGTCCCTGCTAATATACAAGCGCGTAACTGAGGAGGGCTCACAGGGCGGAGAATATCTGCCGTCACCATGGAGAACAGAGGATGGGGGCCCCAATGCATGCTGCTCAAGATTGGGTAGGTTTTGGTGCCACACAGGTGAAAGAGAAATGTCCAGCCCATGGGCTACTACTGCCTTGGGAGAGGGGCCTGGGGGCGCTGTGTGGGAGGATTAGGCATTTAAGGGTAGGGCGGCAGTTTGGAGGACCCAGTTCCCCACATCACTGCATTCTGCATTCTGCTTTGAGACTGCTTGTGTAAGACCACAGAGCTTTCTGCCCTGCCTGGAATGGGGCAGGGGAAACTTTTATACTCTGCTGACCCTCAAGCCCTGGAAGCTCAGAGATGGGGCCACCTCTGTCCACACAGGAGCCTCCTCCACATGTCAGTGGGGTGGGTACAGAAGTGCCAGCATCTTGGCCATTTCCCACGCTCCTGCTGCCTCACCCTCGCCATGCCTGGCTCTGCGCCCCAGTTGGGGTGGAAGGGCTGATTGAAGGTGAGGTCAGGCTTCCAGCCAGCAGCTTCCCAGGGGCAGAGAGTGTCCTGGTCCACCCATCGACTCTGATGGAAGAATGGAGAGCCTAGGGATCCTGTCCTGCCATCCCCCCCTTTACCTGATGATGGGTACTGGGGAGCTAATTAATTAGGGGAGGTGCCCACCAGGCAGAGGTGCCCTTGGTAACCTCTTCCTACTTAATATTCACAACCTATTTCACCTCCTGTAGCAGAACTTCTAAATAAAAGTCACATAAAGCACATTAGAATTCATCCAAAGTGGCTTCTATAATGATTATTATTGTCTAGTGATAATTCTAGGTGAACTTGGGCTTCATACCAGAGCTGAGGGAGGGCCTGCCCGGCCCCCGTGGCCCACCTTCTTTGCTCTGCCTGGGAAGCACTCAGGAAGCTCTGCCCAACGTCCCCTCACGCCCGCTGCCCTCCCCTGCTCACTGCATCCCTGCCAGCTCTCCCGACGTCCACGCCAGCATTAGGCAGTCCCACAGCCTGCCCCGCACTCCCTAGTGACAGGGATCGGATGAGGAACACCGTCTGCAAGAAAAACGAAAGGAACCGGGGTGGTGGCCCCAAGCTCTGACTTACCCTCCTTCCTCCTCCCCCCGCCCCTGCTCTGCCGCTCAGGCCTGGTGTGGCAGAGATGCTCTGGGGAGCTAAGGGCTTTGCCCGAAGGATGACACCCAAGGACTCAGGATGGAGAGGAGCCCTGGACAGTTGGAAGGCCATCCCCTTGCCCCCAAGTGGGGACTCCTGATCCAGTGGCCCCAAAGGTGGTGACAGTACCTTTGTCATCTCCCAGGGCTGGGACCTGGGCAGGGCAGGTGAGCCTCCTTAAATCAGGTTCCCCACAAACACACAGGGTGAGGCACAGGCAGGGTTATGGTCACGAGTGTGTGAGACAGCTTGTTCCTGTATTATTATATATTAACTATTGCATTATTTTCTGCATGAACAAGTGCACAGCTGCTTTTGTCCCATGCTGTACAACCTTGCGAAACGAATCTGTGATGTCGGCAGGGATCAGAAGGAGCTGGGGAGGGCGGGGAGGTTCCTAACAGAGATCAAACAGGTGCCTTAACTCTGCGCACTTAAAACCGTGCCCTCTTCTGAGTGTGCATTACACCTCCATGGAGTGCATCCCCTGAGCCCTTTGTCCAGCAGAGATTGTTAATACTTCCTTAATAATGCCATTGAAGCAAAATCGCCTGTTAGGGAGGGAGGGCCAGAGAGCAGAAAGCAGTGGATGATCCACAACTGTTTTCAACTTGGACTTGGAACATTACACACAACACGCACTGTGTTTGCAGAAGATTTGCCAGTGTAAGAATACGTGCTCTTGCTAACATTAAAATTAACTGGCAATTCCCGGATACATACGACTTGGTCTTGGGGGTGAGATGGTCCAGGAGCCTTCCACGTGACGGGAAGTTTGGACTGAGGGAGGGTGAAGAAGTTGACGTGGGTCCTCTCCTCCCTCCCCCTCCTGTCCCTTCGCTCAGTGGGGGTGCGGTCACAGCTGAAGTCATTGGAATGCACAGTTCTCTCCTGCTTTGATGGGTAATGAAGCAGAGTTTTCAACAGGAGCCACCTCTTCTCCGTGTGACCAATCAGAAAGAAACTGCCCCCCAGAGGAGGTCCGAGAGCCTGGGCCAGGGGTTGGTGACTGTGGAGCCCTGTTGGCATGGGCCCCCTCCCTCCAGCGCACCCCTTTGCAACAAGCCAGCAACCCACTCATCCGATCGAGAGGCAGAGTCTCTTTCTCACCCCCTTGAACCTGGGTTGGCCTTTGATTGATTGTGACCAATAGCACACAGCACAAGCGACGCTGTACGGCTTCCCAGCTTTGCTTGCCACAGGCCTTGCAGCTTCTGCTCCCTCCACATGGGACCACCCTGAGGCTGCCAGGTGAAGGAGTTGGGTCCAGCGCTATGAAGGGTACGCAGCCATGGGAAGCAGAGGTGAGCCGCCCCAGCCGAGGTCCCCAGCCCACCCAGCCTACAGCCAGCACTAGCCACCGGACATGTGAGCAAGGCCAGTTTGAGACCCCCGGCCACCCCAGCCAGCAGCTCATCGCACACAAGTGAGCCCAGGAGGGACCCGCCCCAGTTGTCCACCCACAGAATCATGAGCAGGTCACAGTTGCTCTAAGCCACTAAGCTTGTGGGGCTTGTCACACAGCGATTCATGACTGATACAGTGACGTGGCCCCTTGCCTGGGCGCCCACTGGCCAGTGCCAGCATCCTCGGAACCAGGGCCGTGCCCTCACAGGCTCTGTCCATTTCTCCAACTTTTGGCCTGAGATTTGTTTCTTCGGCCATCCCCACTAGGCACCCGGGCTGTGCCCATTGCTCTTCATTAGTTTAATGTATGCGGGAGCCTCCAGATAGATTCTGGGGCCCAGGTGGAACAGATGAAATGTGACTAAGTTCTGGGGGATGATTGATAATGAGGAGGGACTGGAAAATCAATTGTGTTAATTCCTGGTCTGTCACCGGGACTGAGAATTAATGAGAAAATCTGTCTAACTTAATGGTATTTACACATTATACAGAGTGTGATAAAATTGTCTGTAGGCGCTGCCTGGCATCCCAATGATATAAGGCCTGCACAGCCTGAGGGGTGGGCGGGCAGGCGGCGCGGGGTGACTCCCTGGGGTGCTCCCAGCGATCACATTAACCCCTGAGCAGGGCCCAGGTCCCTGCGAGGATCTCAGTGGCAGGGCTGATGCCTAGCAAGTACGGCTGGTCCGGCCGGCATGTCTGCGGGATTTGCCGCCAGGGATGGGCTCAGCCTCTGGTCGGCCTGAACCAAGAGACATGTGGCACCTGTCCATGCTGCACCTGTCCACGCCGCACCCGCCCATCCCCCGGAAAGCCTCGTGGGGACTGAGGGAAGAGTCTACTTTGGAGTCTGGGTGTTCGCTCCCCGGGAATTCTGTAGACTAGGTCCTTTGTCTCTCGGGCAGCCACCCATGGAGGTGCCCCCGAGGACCCCCGCCTTTTGGTAGTCACTCCCGTGTGTGGTCTTCTGTCACACTGAATCGGGCTGACCTGGGGGTTCCAGAAGCTGTTGCAGAAGTGACTGCGTGTGGCTTCTGAGGCCAGTTCCTCAAGACCATGGCGGCTTCTGCCTGCTTCTCTCTCGACCCCACCGTCCACCACCCCGCCATGTGGGGAAGACCTGAGGCCTCCTGCCGACAGCCAGCACCATGGCTGTTGAACGACCTGGGAAGCAGGTCCCGCAGCTGCGGTCGAGCCTTCAGATGGCCGCAGTCCCAAGAAGCCCTGAGTAAGCTTGCTCCTGGACTCCTGACCTGCAGAAACTGGGAGAGATAATGGTTATGAATGTCTCTGATCGTCCAAGCAGGGTGATCTGTTACGCAGTAATGGATAACTAACACAGGCGCAGAGCTGGGAGGCGCCCCCGCCCCCTGGACCTCCTGCACATAATTCAAGTGAAATCTGCTTCCCAAACAAACCCTGCTCTTCCCACCTCTGTGCTTTAAACAAATACACTGCTTTCTCTGCCAGGAATACCCTTCCTGCTCCTCCTCTTCCTCCTCTTTCCCCCTCGTCACCCGCAGTAAACTCCTACTGGGCCTTCAAGGCCCAGCTGGAGGCCCTCCTCCCTGCGGGCCTTCCTAGACGCGGGCATTTTTTACCCCCTGCCTGGGTGCCCTTAAAATGAGGTCACCTCGTTTCCCTCTCCTGTAAGGGGGTAGGGGGGGTGTGAGGCGTCAAAGGCAGCCTGGGAGAGGAGCATCTGAAGCCTGCAGGGCGAGGAGGGGGGGTGCAGGGAGCTGGAGCTGCTTCTTGGTGTGTTGTGGGTTTCAGTTCTGCTGATCCTGAGCCCCGTGGTGGCAGGGGGTGGCTCTCTCCTGCTGTCCTCAGAGCATCCCTGGGTCAGGGGAAGAGGTTTGTGTGTCCTGTCACTCCCCCTTTCAGAATCCTGCCCTTTTCACCCACTGTTTCTTTCTTTTATTTTTAATATTTCATTTATTTACATTTAGAGAGAGGGGAAAGGAGGGAGAAAGAGAGGGAGAGAAGCAGCAATGTGCGAGAGATACATCAATCAGTTGCCTCTCACACGCCCCCCAACCCAGGCATGTGCCCTGACTAGGAATCGAACTGGCGACCCTTCGGCTGGCAGGCCGGCACTCGATCCACTGAGCCACACCAGCCAGGGCTGCCCAACTCTTTCTTATGCCTGACAGGCAGCCCTGCAGCATTCCTCTCCTTCGTCCAAGCCTGGAGGGCAGAAGAACGGCAGTCAGACAAATACGATTTCTAAAACAGGTTTAGAGGTCTTGTCCCAGAGACCCCGAGCTCATCTGTCCTTTCTCTGTCTCCGAAGTGCAGAGGCAGCAATTCGGATCCCGAACGCCCTGAGCAGGGCTGCGGCCAAGTGCTTCATTGCACGGCATGAATCTGTTCTGGGGGTTCTTTGGCCTGAAGGATAGCTTAATATCTTCCTATGGCACAGCGTCCCAGCCTGGCCGGCGCTCAGGCAGGAGCGCTGTCCTGCTCTTGTTCCTTGTCCACCGAGAGGAAGACTGAGGAGGGCTGAGGACAGGGAGGGGTCCCCAGCAGACTCCAGTCCCACCGCTGACCACACCTCTTTACTGCGTGCCTCACTACGTCAAGTCCCAAACGAGTCACCAGCCTGAGGTCTCCTGGCAGAAAGTGGCAGAGCTGAGACTTGCCCCCGGTTTTCCCGGCTTCAGAGGCCTTTGCTCTCGGCCGCTTGGGCACCCTGCCCGCAGCCTGGCTCAGCCATTCCATCAGTAAAGCAGGCTCCCAGCTCCAGGCCCGTCCAGGGGTCTTGTGGGATTTTGGCAGGACTGAGTCAGTGGCCAAAGGCAGTGGCAGCCTGGGGCAGAATTTCCTGGGGCCCCAACACCCCCAGGCTCCTCCAGCTCCCGGAAGCCGATCAAGAATTCTGGGGTTTCCTGCTTGGCTGAGTTCTGCAGCTGTTGGAGGCAGAGGAGAGTGGTTTGTCATCTCTGGTTGCGGGTCTTATCTGTTGAAACTCTGCAATGCGTGAGGAAACCTGTGAACCAAAGGAGGCGAAAGCAAGATTGAAGAGGGAGAGGATTGAAATCTACAGGGCTCCCCGGCTCCGCAGAGCTCTCCTGCACACAGCGCTGCCATCGGTCTATTAGCCCGCCAGGGGCCCACTCAGTCCCTGCTCCCCGACGTGCTCTCCCGGCCCCGCCTTCCCCTCTGCCCCAGCCTTTCCTTCATTCCCACACCGACAGTCAAGGCTGCCCTGATGTTGGGCAAACAGTTCTGATCCCTCCTCTTCCTCTTTGAGCGAGGCCAGGGGGATTTTTCCCCAATGGCTGAGCCCTTCAAGGACCCCTTGACCAGAAGACTCCTCTCCGTGTGCTGGGGCCCAGGCATCTCACAATGCAACAGGGGGAGTTGTGGGCCACGGAAGAGAAGGTACTGTTTTCCTGGAATCCCACAGTTCAGTGGATGTCAGTTATTTCTACAACTTAGTCCTACTTCCTCTGGGACACCACCCCCACTCCAGTGGTCCTGGCGGGGCTGTCAGTCACGTGCCTCCCCAAATGGGTGGGCAGCTGGCCCCACTGGGAAGTATACATTCATTCCCTTGGGCGACAGTGATCAGTCCAAGTGTGGCTGGACCCAAGCACAGCCAGCTGAATCCCTTACCAGAACGTCAGCTGCAGGAGGGTGGGGGGATTTGCCCTGTGTCTCAGCACCTGGCCTGTGGGAGTGGTGCCATAGGTATTTGCTGAGTGCGTGACTCTGATGGAGTCACCACGTGTGGGGACAGGGGTGGTGGCGTGAGGCTGCCCTCAGGCACCTGGAGGATGGTTACCACCAGCCTAGAGAGTCTCTTACATGTGTTAGGGATCGGTGAGTCCTCCGGGCAGAAGAAAGTGCCCCTCTGGGCCAGCGCTGCCTCCTGCACAGAGCTCAGCGTGCAGAGCACTGGGTGTTTTCCGGCTCCCACTCAGCCCCTCAGCTGGAGCCCTTGGCAGTGCACGAACTGCTAACCTGCACAGCCCCCACCCTCTGTGTCCTGAGGACAGACAGAACCACTGGCGAGTGAGGCCTGAGACGGAGCCCTGGGGGACCTCAGCTGATTCCTAGACCTACTCCTGGGCTCCCCTGCCAGAAAAGATCCCTCTGTTTTTTTCTTAAGCTACTTAAGTTAGGTTTCTATAGCTTGCTTCTGAAATGTCCAGCCAAGTCTCTGCCTTGCATTTTCTGAGATCCTTGGGTTCATGGACGTGGTCACTCTGAACCCATCCCTTCTGTGGACATGAAAGGTGTCAAGCCAAAGAATAATTGGTTTTTAGTAAGTAGGCATCAATCCAAAGAACTAGACCCAGTCTCTAGCTCTACCACAGTCCTCGGTGCCGGCTGGCCTGGACTTGGGCCCCAATTCCACCATTCACAAGCCCCTGTAACCAGAGACCTCACTTAACCTCACTGGGCCTCGGTTTTCTCATCCGCACGAGGGGGATAATAGCAGCTTCTGCTTCATAGGATTGTTGGGAAATGAAATGAGTTGACATGGCCCTGGCTGGTGTAAGTCAGTGGATTGAGCACGGGTCTGCAAACCAAACAACCACAGTTCCATTCCCAGTCAGGGCACACGCCTGGGTTGCAGGCCAAGTCCCAGCAGCGGATGCATAAGAGGCAACCATACATTGATATTTCTCTCCCTTTCTCCTTCCCTTCTCCTCTAAAGATAAGTAAATAAAACCTTTAAAAAAATAAATAAATGAGTTGACATGGTTAGACCTCATGGAGTCTGCCTGGCGCGTGGCACACAAATGGAGTGGCATCGGCTGGTTGTGCTACCACCAGCTGTGGACTCCCGAAGAAGCCACCTGCCCATCTGTACAATGGGAATCAAAACCCCACACTCAGAGGTTGTAATGAAGGTGCAGTGGGACGGAGTGGGTGAAGCTGTGGGCACTGGGCTTCACACACAGTAGGTGCTCAGCAGATGCTAGTTGACCTTGAGTCTTTGGTGGCTTTTGCTGAAACCTTTGAGCTGTGTTCTCCTGCCGGAGTGAAGTGGAAACCAGCCTGGACCTGAGCTGGAAGCCCAGCAATGAGAAAATAAATCCTCGTGCATGTCATTCCCGAGTAAAAGTTCTCCGGGGATGCTTCCTGCTGGGACCCTTTGCATTGCACCACCAGTGTGCAGCAGACAGCAGCCGCTCACCTCTTGGCGTGCTCACTCACTGGTTTGTCCTCCAGGGGCAAGAGAAGGGAGAGGGAAGGAAATTGGAAGTCTTTGATTTGCAGAGAGCCTGCCAGCAGGTGAACACCACTGAATCCTGAGGCCCAATCCACCTCTGCTGTTCTTGGTAATTGGCCTGTCTGAGCATTTAGGGCAACCTGGGAGGGTGAGGCGGGGTGGGTTGGCAGGGACACCCGAGGCTGAGGCTTCGGGAGAAAGGGAGCAGCAGGGACCCGGGCTCTGAAGTCAGAGAGCTCGTCTGGGCTGGCTAAGCTGTCTGCTGGCCATTGACACCACGGTATGACCCAGGACCCATTTTCCAGCCTGCCCGGACCATTCACTAGCTGCGTGACCGAAACCGGGGGGAGGGGGAGAGAACAGGGCTGAGTTTCCTCATCCTGTAAAATAGGAGTAACATTAGCTGAGTTGGCCAAGACATGATGAAGACACCGTGCAATCAAAGGTGCGCATGGCCCCTGAAATGACCAGCTCTCCCGGCCACCGGGCCAAGTTTACCTTCCCCAAGAGGCCCCAACTGTGTGTCCCAGCTGGCCCACCTCCTGCTTCCCTTCTGGGAATGGGAGATGGAAGTTGATTCTGCATTTTAGAGGTGAAGAAACTGAGACGGAGAGAGGGGAAGGAGACGCGGTCAGAGCCAAGCCCAAAAGCAGCTGCCCCAGGACGAGGAGGTGCGATCTCAGGCCAGTCTGGGCCTTGGTTTCCTTCCCTGCAGAATGGGAGGGTGATGGTAATCGATCATCAGTAAACCACACGGCATAGCAGAATGTTCACACTTACCTGTGTCTGCGGAAGGCGCCCTACTAGGTGCTGCTCCTCCTGCTATTCTCGGTCACAGACAAAAGCCTCCCCTCATTTTCCTCTTGCTGGTCAGAGCTAGACTCGAAGGCTCCTCTGTCTGCTCTGCTGCTGCTGCTGCTGCTGCTGCTGCTGCTGCTGCTGCTGCAGTTGCTTCACAGACACACCTTCCAGAAAGCCGTTTTCCTGAGCCCTCCGTGGCTAACAAGAGTTGTGTGCCGTACGACCAGATCTGCAGCCTCCTGGTTTGGGGCTTCCTTAGAAAGGAGAGAGGGAAGCTATGGAAACCCTGCTTCAACAGCTTACGTGGAAAAGGGGGTTATTTTTTGGTTCCCATGACAGGGGAGCTCAGGGTGCAACTGGGGATCAAACGAGGCCCCCGGGGCTCCGTCTGAGCCCTCACTCACCAGCAGTTCTGCCTGTCCCCAGACAGGGAGGCAGGGTGGGGGCTGCAGAGGTTGGCAGTTCAAAGGCTTGAGTTAAGGGGCTGAGTGCGTGCTGAGCTCTGTGCCCCAGCAGGAGGCAGCGTTGGCCCAGAGGGCGCATGGCTGGTGGGTGGGTGGGGGCCCGTTGAGTAAGTACTTGCCGTAGGCCAGGAGCTTCACCTGCTCTGTCTCATTTAAGCCCCACACCTGCCAGGTGTTGTCATTCCTTTTTGTTGGTGAAGAAACTGAGGCTCACAGAGGTTCAGTGTAATAGAAATATGCTCACACAGGGGTGCTGAGTCCAAAGGCCCTGCACAGGGCTCACAGAGCCCTGGGGCCACCAGGGCATGTGCCAGACGGAGAGTGCCTGCCCCCAGCCACCTCTCACACACCCAGGGAGGGGCTTCACGTGGACCTGATTTCATCGGCTGATTCCTGGCCTCCCCTCCTCCAGCCCACCGACCCCAGAGATCTAGCAAACCCTCCCGCAGCCCCACCTTACACCATTTCCCCTGCTCCCACCCACCCCTGGGTGGTATCTCTCAGTTTCCTGAGCGTGTTCATGTGTTCTCATCACCTGAGAGTGAACGTCATTTGGTCCCTGAAGGCATCTCATCTTCCCTGGGCCACCACCTGCTCCTGTTAGCCACAAGGTCAAGCCTGAGCTGAGCCTCAGGGCCTGTCTGCCACTAGGGGAGCTCCCAGTGTGACCTGTGCCTTTCTGAGTGCTGAGGGGTGGGGTCTGGGAGGAGGGACCAGCCCTGGGAATGCTTTGCCAAGAGGCTCTGGAGACAGGGATGTCCTGTCAGGATGGTGCTCCCTGGAGACCCCGAGGCCCTGGGCCAGGAGCCTGGCACCTTTTTCCTAAAGCACAGTTCCTGGGAGATGCAAATGAGCCCAGCACCCAGAGCTCAGGCTCCGCCCTCCCTCCCTGGCCCACACGTGCCGCTCAGGCTTATCAGGGTCAGGAGGAGCAGGTGAGGCTCCAAGCAGCCCAGCACCTGGTTTCCCATTCCTTATGCGTCCATTCACTGACTCATTGATTCAACACATATTTATTGAGCATCTCCTGTACACTGAGCACTGGGCTAAGTTGTGACGATATCATGGCAGCCCAGGCAGTCCCTGCAGTCATGGAGCACTCAGTCTTGTGGCAGACTGAGTGATGTCTCAGCGGTCAATTACAATGCTGTGTGTCAAGTTCTACAACAGGTGTGAGCATAGGAGACTCCAGGTGCAAAAAGGATGTGCACAACCTTTACCTGCAGGACGGGACGACCTGTCGGGAGAGATAACACCTAAGCTAGGCCTGAAGGATCTGAGGCATTACCTAGGCAAATCGAAAGGTGTTGCAAGCAGAGTGATCAGTTTGTATAAATGTCCAGAAGCGAGACAGCATTCATTCATTCATTCATTCATTCACTCATTCATTCCTTCAACGGACACTTTTCCAGCACCTACTATGTAGCGGGCACTCTACGTGCTGTTATTGGCTACAGCAGCGAGCCAGGCAAACAGCGTCCCCACCCCATGGCACTTATGTGCTAGCAGGACAGGGCCATTCAGGGAAAAATCTTAGGGCCAGAAGGAGACATGTGGAAGGGACAGTGACCTGTCCTCTGCTCAGAAGACCCCGGGCCCCGTTCTCCACCCGTCCCCTGCTGGGCCTGGCAACCAACCCCCAAGCCTTCCTGCACGGTCAGCTGCGCGGAGGTCACCCAGTCCACGGTAGGAGCCTCTGCCAATGTAGTAATAGCCCAGCCGAAGGCCTGCCGAGCGGTTGTGCTAATTATAATGATTAATGGGTTTAATTTACTTAGTAAGAATAATGTGCTGTCACTCAGTTGTCAGAGCTGAGCCCCAGTGTCCACTCCCCCTCCTCGGGCCCCCACAGGTGCCCACCCAAACTCTCGCAGCCTCCCCACTAGTGGCCCAGCATCTCTTGAGCCCAGGCACCTGCCTGCCCATCACCATGCCTGCCTGAGGCCTGCTGCCCCCTCGGTGCTGAGGGGAGGAATGTTCTCAGCCCCCCACTGTTGAGAGCTGTGAGGCCACAGCTAGCTGGGGAGGTGGACCTTCAGACCCCACCAAGTCACCTCTGCAGGTGACAGAGAGAGTCCCCTGGTCTCTGGTTGTCCCCTGCTCCCCCATTTCTGTCTCGTCCCATGTGACGCTCACCCCAGCGGACACCACTTTACGTGGTTCCCTATTTCAGGACCGTCTCCCTGCTCCGGAGCGTGAGCACCTGTAGTGACACGGATGCGGTCAGGTGTTTCGTTTGTCAAATAAATGAATAGATGAGAGCCTTGCTCCCCCATCCGCACGCCTCCTTCCTTGTGACAGGGAGACTCTGGATCTGGGGCTCTTTCAAGCCTCCTGTGCCTCCCTGCTCAGCTCTCCTCCCGGGTGAGGTGTATGGGTGGCAGGGAGCCCGGTGTCGTCCCTCTGTCCCCCGAGAATGCAAAGCCATGCAGCATAGAGAGAACAGGAGTCAGGCACGATCATCGGAACCTGTGGTCCGTGGAGCAAGCCCGCCAACCACAGAGCGTGCTGCCCCCACGCAGCTCGAGGAGCCCAGGTCTCAGTTTCTAGGGAATGACTCAAGCCTCAACTTGACCTCCCTTTGACCTCCGTCGTTCTGGTGACCCCAGGGGCGGTCTCCTCCTGCTGTCTAGCCTGATTTTCGCCACTTGCACCCGGTGCTGCTCTCAGTGTGTTCGGTGGGGACTAGGGTCAGGCTGGCTTCTCAGGTACAACCAAGGAGCTTTCTTCCACTTTCCAGGCCGAGCCCGAGACCACCGCTGGGTCCCCTGGCCCACTCTGGCTGGCGCTGGGACCGCCTTGCTGCCCAAGCGCACCCTAGCCTTGGGTCATGGCCTCAATCCAGTCCCTCCACTTCCCCTGTCTCCCCAAGGTGGCCGAGACAGGCTTGCTGAGTGAATGGTCACAGTCGGGGGAGAAGTGGGTGGTAGTTGACTTGTTCATTCGTGGCCATGATTGCCTGTGTAGGCTGCTGGCTGGCTGGGAGCCTACTCAAGGGAGCCCTTCCCGCCGCCAGGCTGAGCGTGGCTGGAGCTGGGAGCGCAGGGGGAGTAGAGATTGGGCTGTGTCTCTATTTATTCTCTCTGTGGGGATAAGAGGCCTCACCTGTCCACCTCCAGCCCAGTCGGAACAGGACAAAGGCAGCAGGCAGCATGAGAGATCGCAGCCAGACTAAGAGGAGAGAGCAAACACACAGTCCCGGAAGGCAAGCAAGTGGGAGAGCCAGAATGCCGCCCCAGACGTGACAGCCCAGCCTGGCCCCTGCTGTCTGTGGCTGAGGCAGGTCACATCACGCTTGGCCTCAGTTTCTCCATCTGAATGAGCTGAAAACGAAGGTCTGTTTTAGTTCTGAGATTCAACATCTGGTCCCTGCCCCAGGATGCAGCCAGGAATGGGGAGCAGAGTGGGCCCCTGGCCCCTTGTGGGGTGCCCAGTGTTCACCAGAGTTGCCGATGCCTAATGACCAGCTTCCTGCTTGCACGAGCCGCCAGGTCCCAGCGGGTAAGAGGCCGGGCTGGCCGTTGACCCCCGCTGCAGGGAGCTGGCCTTGTCAGCATGCAGCGGCTGTGCAGAGTGCTTAAGAGAAACTTATTAATTTCCCCTCCACAAAGACTGAGGGTTCGACAGTAATCATAGTATCAAGACATAATAAAAAAAAAATCCCTCCATTGAAAATAGCGGCTGGGGCTCTGGAGAGTTCCACGGGAAAAGATTGTATTAAGATAAAGGGATTATAGCAGAGCAGACATTAAAGGTTGTCATTGTCTGGTAAATCACATCAGGGAGACCCCAGGACTGCTGTGTCCTCGCAAGGGTGCAAGGACCCCGTTCCTGACTTGGCCACGTGCGGGCCAGCCTGCCTCCCTCCCACCTGCCCAGGCTGGAGCAAGCTGGGGAATCTGATGTCTGTTTGATCCCAAACTGGCCCAAGGCCCCTCCTTAGGGCAGAGGCTAGGACAGCCTACAGATGTGGCAGACAGAAATCTCTGCCATGGGTACGTACAGCAGCAGAGAGTCCTGGGGGGAGGGGTGGTTCTGGGTCACCAAGCCTGTAGCCACCTTCCGGCTAGGAATGGCAGCACCAGGGCCTGAACCCCCTGGCCACCACCCTGCCTGCCTCCTAGACATAGGTTGGTTCAGAGAGGGTGTGCCCGCTCGCCAGCAGAGAGTACCGATCCCAGGGCAAATCCCAAGGAATTCAATGGAGGAAAAGAAGGAGGAAGACACGTAGGCTCAGGTGCCAGACGACCATCGCCCCATGGAACTGTCACCAAGTGGTGGTTGGCTGGGTGAGGTGCTTTGTCTTGGCCGGCTTCACTTGGGCCAAATGAACCTTGAAAGATACACTCCGAGCTAAAAGTTACATTGGACTCAGGACCAGAAGTTTCTAGGTGTTACTGGTGGGGAGGCCACCTGGACCAATGGAGACTTGATGGGCTTCCTCTGTCGCTGTTGGGGGGGAGCAATGTAACATGGAGCTTGAGAGGACAGACTCCTCGGCTTTGAGTCCTGGCTCTTCTCTGCATTAGCTGTTTGTCCTTGGGCAAGTCACTTAACCTCTCTGTGCACCAACTTTCTTATTTTTAGAATGGTGATAATAGTATCTACTTCACAGCTGTGCGATGAGAATTTAGGGGATTATTATACAGGAAGAGCTATAAATACAAATCTGCTCTTATTCCTAACTGTCCTTGCTGAAGGTCGCACAGTCAATAGGTGGCCAAGCCACAATGCAGGACCAGCTCCTGCCCAGCACCTTCCTTCCTCAAACTGCTTCTTGGGGAGGGCAGTGTGGCAGCCAAGGGCTTGGGCTTTGAAGCCCAGAACGCCCAGGGTTGAAATCTTAGCTTCAGCTTGGGTAAGTAAGTGACTTGACTTCTCACTCCCAGCTTCCTGTCCAATATGATGAGGAAGCCACTCACCCAGGAAGCTCTGGACTATGACGAACTCAGCGAGGGGCTGCCCAGGCAGGCAGCTTCCCCTGGGGTCTGGACGGCAAGCCCAGCAGGGCAGGGCTCCCTCCCCTGGCCCTGCAGGTGGCATCTGGCTCTCGGCTGCTGTGAGCCTTGGGCACTAGGGACTCTCCAGGAGCGGCCCCGAGTTTATGAGGCTGAGCAGAGACCAGGCGGCTCCGTGTAATGGGGTCGTGTGGAGATTAATGCCAGACTGGGTGAAGTAGCTAAGGCAAGTCATTTTCCCAGTTAATATGCGCATTTGAGCAACGACTGGAGAATGTGAAAACATTTAAAAGGAATGCTAATTTCAGCGGGAGACATAAATCCTGGGAAGGAGAACTTACAAAGAAGATTGAGCCAGGGTGGGAGGTGCCAGGCAGCCCAGCTCAGAAGGCAGCCCCACGGGGAGTTTCTCTGGGGGCCTTTGTGGGGGTCGCACTATCGAGAGTGGGGCGTGGAGGAGAATGCAGCTCAGAGGGGCAAGGTTAGGATGAGGGCTGGGAAGGCTTCACGGAGGAGGTGTTGCTTGAACTGAGCCTTGAAAGATGAGTTAGGAGAAGGGGGTAGACTTTTCATCTGGGAGATCCAGATGGGATGGGGGGACCCACATACCAGGTGAGACTCTGGCTGCTTCACGCCTCTGCCCGGGCTCCAGAAGTTCCTCCCCAGCAAGCTGGGAGGCGGCCAGGGGGACTCTCCTGCGCCTGGAGCCTCCGGGTGGGAGATGTGGATGCTCCGCTCCCCGAGGCTGCCAATGTCAGCCAATAGTAAGACCGCAGGGGGACTTGGGACTCAGCCCCTCCCCTGAGCGCCCTGGCTCCCCCACAGAGCCGGCCCTCCCTTCCACAGTCTCATCTGCAGCACGAGAAAGAGTGTTGCCCAGAATCTACCAGGGCCCCTAAGGTCCAAGACCCTTAGCCCTTTTCCCCAATTGTCCCCCTTAAAAGTGGGGCGAGCCCACACCCAGCTTGCTCGTTCCTCCGTCTCCGAGAAGCGCCGAGGAGTCAGCCCCTGCAGAGCCGACAGGGGTGAACAGCCCTTGCGAGTGCCCGGTGTGGTTATTAATAGCGTCTCTGGGCTCCGCACACCTCTTTAATTCCTCTGCTCAAACCACTCTGGAATCCGTAACACTTGCCCCTTAGCCTGTGGTTATTCCACTCCCTTAATGGCCTTTTATGGAGGGACCTTATTGAAAGCTTTTCCCAGCCTGAGTAAATCACGTCCTCTGGGTCATCCTCACCCGTGATTTTATTAACTTCTTACGAGAAATCAGAGGGACCCGAGGGAAGCCAGTGTTTCCTCCGTGTTCCATCCCGCTCAGTCCCAGCACCATCTTTTACCTGGCTGGGGTCCTCGGAGGAGGAGCTGGCTGGGCATCCTGGAGATCAAGAATGGTTGGGGTGCTCCTCCCTCCTACGTTCTCTCGTTCAATCCTTCTAGGCTGGTAGCGCCTGGGAGGCTTCCTCCCCACCCAGAGGGGATAAACCATTTTTACGACTGCGGCAAAGGGTAGCCTCTGAGGCAGGGCTGACTCCCGCTTTGGGAGGGCCTGTGTCTCCTCCCCACAACCCCAAGGAGCCTCCTGGCAGAGTTCCCAGCCCCAGGTGACCAGGTGCAGCCCCCCAGGTGACCAGGTGCAGCCGAGGGTTTGCAGATTCTGCCTGGAGCCTAGAAAGATGGGACCCCACTGACAGCTGTGGGAGGGGACTCAGTGGGTGGGACATTGGAGGATGGGCCTGGGAGTCCTGCTCAGGAGTGGAGGGAGAACCAGACCCAGAGTTGGGAGCTGGGCTATTCCTGATTCCCCACAAGAGGAGCCGGGCCTGAATTCTGGCCTGTGCCAGGGGCAAAGGTGGGCTTTCCCTTTGGCCAGATCTGGGCTTGGAGAGGAAAGTGACTTCTGATGCCTTCAGCCATTCCCCCTGTGTCCCTAGCAATAGTGGCTCTTGGGTACTGCCACTTAGCATGGGCCAGGCTCTGTGTTGAGGCTGCGTGAGATCTTGTATCACCCTCACAACCACTCCTTCTAAGTGTCTTCCATTGCACCCCAGCCCTCGGGCCAAGTACTCATCACAAGTCACAATATTAATTGTTGACTCTTTGCCTGTCTTTCCCCCGAGACTGCAAATTCCTCTCATCGCTGCAGCATCCCCAGCATCCACTATAAGTCTTGGCACATAGTAGGTGCTCACTAAACATTTGTGGAATAAACGAAGGACTTAATCAAGGCTCAGAGCGGTAAGTCATTTTCTTAGGGTGGAGCTGGAATTCATACCTAGGTGGCGGATGGCCTAGTCTGGGCTCCTACCTGCTCTTTCCTGCTTGCTCCCTCACGCCGCTGGGAGGAGCTCGAGTCCCAGGCCCAGCACAGAAGCTGAAGGTAACCTGAAACCCGGTGCCTTCACACTCCCCTCTGCAGAATGGGCTGAGCCTCTCGGTGGGGCTGGGAGTGGAGTCAGATTCTCCCCTGAGCTGGGGCCTGGCCGCTGGGCACCCTTTCTGGTCTGAGGTTTGTGTCCTCTTGTCCCCAAGTAGTGGAACACGTGGCTTCTTGCCCCAACTAGGAGTGAGAGCAAGCCTCAAGCTGGGGAGGCAGAAATACAGAGGAAGATGCAGCCCCCAGATGGGCGCTATGGCAGAAAGGCCCGGTGCCTCATTCCCACTGGAGGAAGCAGGAGAGGCCAAGTATACCTGCCAGTACTGTGGGCTGGGCCTGCAAAATGTTCCCTGAGCTGATGCCCCCCCTACCCCTCCCCCAGTTCGGTTCCCCAGCACCTTGCACCCGTACAACCCAACCTCGGTAGCTCCCTCCTCCCACCTGACCCTGCAGGCTGCTCTCCACCCAGCAGCCAGGGTGATTTCAAAAGAATAAACCTGCTTAAAATTTTCAATAGCTTTGATTTTACTCATTAAAAAAATTGAGGGCTCTTGGCGCCCTGCACCTGACCTCACCCCTTCTTGTTACTCCAACTGGCCATCCTGTGAGTCATCCTCCCCCCCCCCCCCCCCCCGCCTGCCACGAGCCACGAGGGCGGGTGGGCACCCCCGCCTTTGTGCAGCCGGGGCTCAGGGCTCTGGTCCCGCCTCCACACCTTTGACCCTGCCTTCTCTTTGCTGCTCACCGGGCAGCTCTCAGCACAGACGTCACCTCCTGGAGAGGTCTTTCCAGACCCCGCTGTGGGAAGCAGCCCCCGGCAGGCTCTCGCTGCCTTTTCCTGTCTCACTGCTGCGTCGCGCACGGTGAGGCCAGACTCTAAGGTCACCTCATTGACTTGTAGCTTGTTCCCTCCAGGTCTGAGGGCAGGGACCTTGTCTGCTAGCTGGTCTGACCATGGGGCCTAGGCCAGTGAGGACCCCGTAGGAGGTGCTCAGTAGACGTTTGCTGAACGAGTGCATGAAGCCTTGGCCTGTGGAGGGAGGTACCCTGCGGCATCCCTGCTGGGGCACTCAGCTCTCTGCTTCCCCAAGGCCTTGCTAGGCCAGTACGGGAGGTGGAGGAGGTGGGAGGGAACTGGGGGTGGGGCCGGAGTGCCCAGTCCCGAGTGCGGTCCCCAGGGAATGAGATGGGTGCCCGTGCAGTGGGTGGCTGCCCTCGGGAAGCAGCTTCCTGTTACTTACGGCACTAGCAGTTGCCAGAGGGTGGTGGGAGGGAGGTGGCTGCAGCGGAGACCAAATAATGTCCCTCTCCACCAAGCTGAGCCACATTTTCGAGAAGACAGGAATGTCACTTTTTACTACAGCTGGCTTATAAACGGGTCTGTGGCTGAACCCGGGCCCTCCCCGCAGATGGGTCCTCCATGGAGAGTTCTGCTCCAGCTCAGTGGACCCCCTAAGCCAAGGGGAGACGGAGGGATGTCCCCTTCCCATCTCTGACCTTGGCTGCACCAGCTGCCACAGAGGTCTCAGCCAAGAGGGGAACATTTGGGCCCTGAGATGGGAGAGAATGAACTTTGCCCAAACTCCTCCTGACTTCTGCCCCTGGGAGTGGGGATAGGGGCTGAGCATGGCAGGGAGAAGGAGATGGAGAGAGGGGACGTGTGCAGGCTGCTTGGTGGCCGTGGGGTTGGGGCAGGAAGGCCTGGTTCCGACCCTGCCTGACACCTGGCTGAGCCCCAACCCTGGAGTGAGCAGCGGTGGTGGGGCGAGGGGGGCGCTTCGAGGAGCCAGTGGAGCTGCTGACAAAAGCGAAGTTGAGCTGTTGTCTCTCTGACAAGAAAAGAGCCCCTGTCACTGTTATTTTTAGAGAAAATACAGCGCCCTGTCACTTCCCAAGACATCTTCTGTCCCCAGCAGATAGTAGCTTGCAGTAGCTGCCAAGTGGGGGTGCTGCAGACAGCCCCCCTCCGCCCAGAGGCTCTGGCCCCTCTCCTCTCCCCCTGACCCAGATGCTTCCACGTGACCCCTGGGGGCCCCAACTCTGTGGCTGTCCTGGTTCCCCTGTCCAGGGTCTGCCTTGAGCCCTGTCCCTGCCTCTCTTCCCCACCGGGCCCCTCCTCACTGAGCCACGACCCAGTTTGGTTTCCATCTTCACCGGGCTCACTGCCACCCAGGCCTGTCCCCTCTCTGAGCCCTGCTCCCCCATCCTGAGTCCCATGACCCTGCACATGGATGCTTCCATGACTACAGTTCTTTGAAACTCCTTTAGGGCCCCCCAAGAGCCCCAGCCCCCACGCACACAGCCTCTGAGCACACCCGCTCCGACCACACCAATGCCCTGTCTCAGAGACCCAGGCAGGCCCCCAGGCACCTTGACCTCCCCCTCCCAGCACAGCCTGCACTTGGCTGGGACGCCAGGAACCTTGCTCATTTGCTCTGGAGCTGACACAGAGTGTCATTAGCAGGTCCCTAACTAGGCCATAGTTCCCCGGCTGCTGGGGCAGCTTGTGCTGTGCCAGAGAAACATCACGCTTGCTACATCTCCCTTCGGATGGGGCACCCGAGAGCCCCGCATGTACCTGTGAAATGCCTCAGCTCTCAGGTTCCTTCCAGCCCCCTCTTCTTGGTCGCCTCCCTCTTCTGGGTTGGGGTGTATGTGTCTGGGGGTGTCCTCACAAGGCCCAAAGCATCCTTTTTAGCTCTCAGGTCCCTCCCATCAGTTGCGATTTCTTCTCCGAGCCCCTTCACTCATCCCCGTGCCCATGACCTCACCGGGCGGGAACTGCCCCTCTCCCCCACTGTCGGCCTGGGAAGGGGAAGTTCAGAGATGTGAAGCCACCCGCCTGAGGCCACGCAGCCACACACAGGCGGAGCTGCGATTGGGATGAAGGCCTGGGCGGCTCCTGCCTGGGTCCCTGGGGTCCCATGTCTGGTTGGGGAGCCCGTGTGGGCATTCCCAGGGGGCAGATGGGTGCAGGTAGAGAAGCTGGGTCCAGAGCAGTCTGTGGGGTCACACACTGCCATCTCCTCCCTTGTCACCTCTGTGCCTCCCAGGGGCCCCACCCACCTCCTATACCATCACCTGGGGAGTAAGTTCAACATATGAATTGGGGGGAGGGCACACATTCGGTCTATAGCACAAAGAATACATAAAGTGTGTACGTAGTGCAGGTGTAGTAAAGTACATATAGGACGTGATTAGTGTATGTACAGTGCTCAGTGGTGACGCTAAACCAGCCTGGTTTCCAGGGACAGGCGCTACCATCTCCACACCGGCCCTTAGGGGGCGCACCACCCTCCCTGCCAGGACCGTCAGGGTAGCAGGCAGACCCCACGCGAGCAGGTGGAAACTTCGCTTTTTATTTAGACTAATTTGTTACTGGAACCATTTGAGTCAGCTTCAAAGTAAGTTAAATGAGGAGACATCGTCTCCCCTAGTCTCACAAATCAGGGGGACACCGACAAAGTGAGGAACAAAGAGGTCGCCTGGAAGCAGATGGGCTCGCGCGTCTGAGCTCCCGGCGGAGGAGAGGCAGGTTTCCGGGCTGGCGCGGTGTGTGCCGGCTGGGAAGGAAGGTCTTCCTTCCTCAGATGAAGAGCTGGCCCGGAAAGCCTTCCTCCTCCCCCTTCCACCGTGGCGGGGACAGGCTGGCTCCACGGTTCGGGAAGGGAGGGGGGTTAAGTCTGGGGCCCTCGCCCTTCTCCCCTGGGCACAGCGGGCACACCTTCCCACCGCAGGGCCCCTGGTGCACTGGGGCACCCGGGGCATCTCTGTGGTCGGGGGGGTGTGGGGTTGGAGGAGGGCATCTCTGGTTCCGGGACTAGTGGAGTGATGTGAATTTGGGAGTCTGCTTTCGAAGCCGTCTGAGGCTGCTCAGTTCACATCTGCTGTGCTACCTGTCCCGCATGTGCACGTGTGTGCACATGTGTTCACATGTGTGCGTGTGTGTTCCAGCGCCTGAGTTTTCAGCTGGGCCTGGTCTGGAACATCAGGTCCACTCTGGATAAAAGGGGGCTCCCGGCTGCCTGCTCTGCTGCCCTGACTGCGGTGCCGCCTAGCCTTTGTGCCGAGCTGCCCTGGCTAACAGAGCCGTGGGGCTCCCTCTCCTTGCAGCGACTCCTGGTCTGAGACACCTCTCTCCCACTCAGCGGGCCAGCTGGATCCACTGCCCAGGGCTGGGTCGGGGCCTGCGATTAGTGGACAGTAGAGACTCAGGGACCAAGGAGCGCTGAGGGGTGGGGCCCAGAGAGACACACACAGAGGGAGGCAAATAGGGAGAGATACCATGAAGGGGTAGAAAGTGATGGGGACAGTGAGGCAAGTGGGACAGAGGGGCAGAGAGGCTGACCCAGAGCGTCTCCCAGGGAGTAGCAGCACCGAGAGGAAGGAAGGGGCCACAAATTATTAAGCAAGAAAAATCAAAGGCGAGGGAGGCTGGAAACGAGTGGAAGTGGGGCAGACATGAAGCTGCAGGGAAAGGGACAGAGACTAGGGTGGGAGGGACAGGGAGGACAGAGTGGCCCCCGCGGGGGTTCAGTGGGGCAGGCCCCTGAGACCCCTGGCAGGGCTTCTGGCACAGGGGAGCTTGTGGGGAGGGGCACAAATCTGTGACTTTCACCGGTTCTGCAGAAAAACAAATCCCTCTAAGTCTCTCACTGTCTGTCATTTTCATTTTGCTTTCATCTTCAGAATAAAGAGAATCAGAAGCTCCCGAGGTGGGTTTCTACATGGCTGGTGTTCCAGCTGTGTCCCTCCCTCTTGCCCTCTGTCCTCGTTCTTTCCTGCTCTGTGTCTTTGTCCCCCAGCCACAAAGCCTGGCCTTGGGCGGCAGGTTCTGTAACCTGCGTGCTGGAGTCTCCGTCCCGATCTGGGTCTGTCTGGGTCTCTCTTGGCTGTCCACACCGCACCACCTCCATGACTCTGATGAACCCCAGCCCTTCTCTGGTCCCTCTCCCCCACTCCCACCCCTGTCCCTGGCTTGGCCTGATGCATGACTGCTCCTGATCCCTGCTTCCTCTAGCTGTCTCCAAAGCTCAGTCTACAGATTGACAGGGCCCATAAATCACTGTGGCAAGGCAGTCTGGGGAAGGAGTGAGGGGCAGACTGCTGACGCAGCACTGGCCCCGGGAGTTGGGGTTCTCAGGTTCAAGAGCATGGCTGGGTCACAGAGCCGGTGGCTTCTCTCCCTTCCCAGTTTAATGAAGCCTCTTGGTAACAATGCCTGTGTCAGGAGTTCCAGAGCCAGCCTTGCCCAGCTCCATGGGAGGTGGGACCAACAGAAATAGATTTACTAGAAAGCAAGAGGGATTTAGGTTAGACTGAAAGAAGAACTCACTGTGATGAGGACTATCATTGGAAAGGAAATACTTGAGAAATGGTGAAATCCTTTGGCAAGGAGTTTATCAAATTTGGACAGATTCCGCTGGGTGATTTAGACATAGTCTGCCTAGAGATAGGGGCTGGACTCAGTGGTCCACTCAACACAGGAGCCTTTGCTTTGTTTGAGGGGAAACTAGAGTCAGAAGACCTTCATTCCAGGCCCGGGGCGGGGGGGGGCGGCCATGGAGCCAAGAAACTGTTAGTGGGGGCTCGTGAGACATGCAGCCTGGCATCAGACCCCAGCTTTTTTCGGACCCACCATATGCTCTTGAGCAAGTCCCTTGACCTGGCTGGTCCTCTGTACGGTGGGCAGAGTCCACCTCCCAGAGCTGCTGTGAAGCTCAGGGACAATGTATGGAAAGGGCTCTGCTCAGGGCTTGACACAGAGAACTCTCCAGGGAGCACAGGCGTTATTATTGAGCAGGTCACTTGACACCTCTAAGTCTCAGAGTCTTCACCCATAAAATCCAGTGCCCAGCCCTCCTTCACCCACCCAGCACACACCCATTAAGCCCCTCCTATGGGCCAGACCCTGTTCTGGGCCCTGGGGATAAACCAGTTCATACAACACACAGCATTCCTAACCTCGTGGAGCTAATGTTGTCATTGGGGAAGGGGGTGGCAGACGAGAGACAAGAATATATACTATGAGAAAATTGAGGCAAAAGAAGAATAACAGCGTGATGGGGTGGGAGAGACTACTTTATATAAGGAGGTCGGTCAGGATGGGCCACTCTCATAAGGTAACATTTGAAGCAGAGACCTGCAGAAGTGGGAGAGTGAGCCGCAAAGATATCTGGGGGAGGAGCATGCAGGCAGCAGAGAGAGCAAGTGCAAAGGTCCTGGGGCCAGAGTGTGCTTGGTGAGTTTGAGGAACAAGGAGGTGAGTGTGTTAGCAGTGGAGCAGAGGAGGGGAGGGCAGCAGGAGAGGCCATTAGTGAGGAAATATAAGCAGTGGTGAGGACTTTATCTGCTGCCCTGGGGAAACTCGATGCTCTTGCAGAATTTCGGCAGTGGGTTTTGCCTGCACCAGAAGGCCCTTTGGCGCTCACATCCTGGAGGAACTGCACTTCCTGCTGCTCCTGTCTGCGCAGGACCTGAGACCAGCACGTTTGAGGCCCTGTTCCCTGCTTACCACTGTCTGTTTCTGATCTGTAGAATGTATGGCTTTTTAATGACAATTTAAAAAAACCCAAATCTTATATTGCCACTAAGTGGAGGGAGGATGTTAACGCATTCAACCTTGTCCCAACTGACAGCTTCATCGGCAATTTGTAGATGTGGCAGGGAGGCTCCGGAAGGTCCTGTGCTTGCCGGAGGTCACACAGGCCATCTGGCGTGGAAGTATGGGATTTCATCAACCACTGATTTACGAGCAGCTTTATAAATGCAGATCTTTTTAAATCGCATGCAGGCACACACACAGAGAACTCCCAGGCCCAAAGTGACACAATGATAGACAGGGTCCTTCCCCTCAAGGCCATCCATCGCCAAGAGTATCATAAAATCTGAGAAAGTGAACACATGGCTGGGGTACCCCCAGGCCCAGGCTGTGGCCATGGCAGACATCTCTAATCAATCACAGAGCGGCTTCGTGCTGAGCTCAGAGGCAGCCCCAGAATTCTGGAAAGCTCCCATGGGGTTGGTTCATAAAAGGGAACATTGGCCCTTTCTGCAGCAGGGGCAGGCTGTCTGTCCTGGGGGGCGGGAGGGGGAGCAGCACTGGCCTATTCTCTGGACACAGAACCCCTTTCCTTGAACTTGTGGTGGTTTTCTCTGCCAGATTTATAAGCTGACTGCCACTGTAGTGCACGAGACAGAAGCAGGGCAGCCTCCGGTGGTGCTGCCGAGATTCTGCTCTCCAGCCCTTAGGTCCCTGCCCTCCCTGTGGGTGTTCAGAGTGGCTGGGGCTGTTTGAGTTTCTCACAGGATCTGTTCCAGCCTCCAGACGCCGAGTGGGCTTGTGACTGGTAAAGCCAGACAAGGGTTACCTGCTATGTAATGAGCCGGAGGTAGGAGTGGCTCCTGAAAACGTGTCCTCCTCGGCTCAGGTGTGCAGATCAGATAGGGAACCTGGAGAGCTGCCGCATCGAGCACAGTGCCAGAGGGAAACAAGCGGGGGTGATCTGACGGAGGAGAACAAGGACGGGGAGGAGAGGGACGTGGGGAGGGGGGCGCAGGGGAAGGGAGAAGAGGGAAACCGTGGACCAGCCTTTGGCCAGACTCCGAGGCTCTGGTGCAGGCTCCCGGGGCTCCCGGGCCCTTGTTTCTGGGGTCTGTCGAGGGCAACAAGCAAGGAGGAATAACGGAGTGGAGACGGAAGACCTGCTTCAAACCTTCATCCTGCATTCACTGGGTTCAGTCTCCCCATCTGCAAAACGGGCTTCATATTTTCACCAGGAGGGATGCCACATTCCCAGCCTTTCCCACCCTGCCACATTCTGCAACGGAGCTTTTGGCAAGTGCCAAACTTGGCATTTGACCTGTAACTGTGGGGTTCCAGGGTCTCTGTCTCAACTGGATCTCAATTCAGGTAGGGAGGTGAGGAATCTATTTATCAGGACTCATTAAACCTGAACAGGGCTCACCCCATGAGCTTGATGCGAGGCTGGAAAACGTGCCGGTATGGTATATTCTACAGAGATCTCTATCATGTGCCCCGCCTCCATCTCCATCTCCATCTGTCACCCATGTCTGTCTACATCTCTATCCTCTATGCTCATTTCTATCTCTCGTGCCTATACCGTTCAAATACCTTAGGATGTCTCAGTTGATTTGATGGGTTCCTTCCCTTCTGGGCTCTGCCTCCAGGGCCCCTGTGGGGAGGGCCCCCCGCTGCCTTCCTAGGAGATGAAGCCACTCACTAGGGGAGCAGAGAGAGGGGCAGTGGTTTTCTGGGTGTCTACCAGCTCCCTGGCTGTGATTCTGGAGAGTAAGCCACCCTCTGTGCGGTCATACCAGAAGACAGGCCTTAATCTAACCCTGCTTCTGCCACCAACAGCAACAGGTGACATCTGGGAGGTCTGTGAGCTGGGCCTGGGGCTCAGGGCTCTGAGGACACAGTTTCCCAGAAAGGCAGGGAAGTGGGGCTAGCTCCGGTCACTATGCCAACCGTCACCCATCCCCGGGATTTCCAGAGGGCCCTGCACCAGGCACGGTGCTGACCTCAGGCATGTACACGCCACTCCACGATCAACAACGGAAACCGTGAGAATGCGCTCGGCCCACAGTTCCTCGTGGGGACCTTTGGGGCCACATGCATTTCAGATTCTGATTTTTCCCCAGATTTTAGAAAGGTAATTTTTATATATTAGAGAATACACCAACAAATTCGTATTTCTGTAGTAAAATACATATGAATAGTTTCAGCAAATGGGATAAATAAAGACCATCAGTAGCTCCACGGTCATTTCAGCTAAGGTTTTGCTGCCAGATAAGTTTTAATAAGCTTTTTGAGTTTTCATTGCTTTGGGGATGTTGGAAGTGTGGAGAGCGGTGAGGGGCTGCCCGCTGCCTGAGCTCCGTGTAGGCGCTGGGCCAAGCACTTTTGCTGGATTAATATATTACATCCTCAGACAGCCCTCCGAGTTTGGTCCCATTTTTATTATTCCAAGATGAAATCCAGGCTCAGAGAGGTTCAATAATTTGGCTAAGGACACACAGCTAGCAAGCAGAGCGGGGACTCAGACTGAGGTCTGTTGGGTGCCAACGCCTGCTCTCAGCACAGAGTTTGCAATCTAGTGTGTGTGCACAGGGGAGGGAAAATTAACAACAGACCATCACAGCGTGATGAAGTGAGTCCCAAAGCAGGGCCGTCCAGGTCCCAAGACTCAGAGCAGGGGCCTAACCCAGTTCAGGGGGTTGCAGAAGGTGACCAGAGGAGGTCGAAGCTATCGGAGACCTGAGGCGTGAGTGGACCCCAGCCAGGCATTGGTGGGGAAGGGGAAAGAACTTCAAGCAAAGAGCCCTGGCTGGTGTGGCTCAGTGGATCGAGTGCCGGCCTATGAACCAGAAGGGTCACTGGTTCAATTCCCAGTCAGGGCACATGCTGGGTTGCAGGCCAGGTCCCCAGTTGGGGGCACGTGAGGGGCAGCAGCCACACACTGATGGTTTTCTCCCTCTCTTTCTCCTTCCCTTCCCCCTGCTCTAAAAATAAATAAATAATATTTTTAAAAAAGAACTTCAAGCAAAGGGAACAGCATAAACAACAGGTGCAGAGGCCTAGAGGAGAGAGAACGTTAAACGTGGGAGAAGCAGACGCTGCAGCTGGAAAGCGAAGCCCAGTGGGGGCTGAGAGGTCAGGAAGGGCGACCTTGAAGGGCCTGGGGGATGAATCTGTTTCCATCTGGCTCCCAACCTGTCCCACTGTGAAATCCTGCAATGGGAGGAGGTCAGACCTTCCCACGCTGTGGTCCGGGCACAGAGGAAACTCAGGAACAGGGATCTGAGTCTGTAGCGCCAGTCCCTTTGAGACCTGGGCGGGTAGTGGAGTGGGGAAGGGATCAGACCCGAACATGTCAGGACTCCCTCATTGCTGGGCAGCTTCTTCCCTCGCCAGCCAGCCAGCCGGGCCCTTGACTCAGGCCATTCCCTGGCGGGCTCAGCCTCCGAGAGCTGAGGGTGCACGGGCTGCCTCTCTCCCGGAGATGAGGCCCCAGGCTGAGTGACACAATCCTTCCGATGACAATCTGTATCTGGGGGCATGTGCGTGCGCGCACACCTGGGGCCCAGGCAGCAGCCAGGATTCATACAAACACAGCTCATGCATATTCCGGTGCCGCCACACTTTGCAGTCATTGATTATTCATACGCAAAACAACGAAAGGATCATAAATAATGAAAGGGCCTGGGTCCCAGCTGTGTCTTCCGGGTCCCTCCTCCTGGCCCAGGTGAGGGGATGAGCTCTGCAAGGCCTTGGTGTTCCAAAACTCCCCTTCTCATGCCAGAATCCAAGTCCTTGCTAGGGAGGAGGTGTGTGTGGAATAGGAGTGTGTGTGCACACAAGTGCACTCATTTGCATGTCCAGGGAGGGGCCTGCACACACAGGCGGGGGGCAGCTGGGACTGGCTACACTGCAGACTCTAGCAGGGGCGTCCAACCTGCTGCCCGTGCACCGCATCCGGCTCAGGATGGCTATGCATGCAGCCCAACGCAAAATCGTACATTTTCTTAGAACATGATAAGATATTTTCGTGATCATCTGTGGCAACCTACTTAACGTGTGGCTCAAGACAACTCTTCTTCTTCCAGCGTGGCCCAGAGACGCCAAAAGGTTGGACACCCCTGCTACAGGATGACCTCAAGTGACAGCGGAAAGCCTTGTATGATGTTAAGCGTGAGCTGGGGAAACCTCAGATGCATCCTAGTCAAGTTCAGTTGCAACCTCACCTCGGGGGCTGTTGGCTTGGAGTAAACGAGCACCTGAGTCAGGAGGGGAATCCACCTTCTGAAGACCCTCCCTGTGTTAGCCCTTGAGATCCACAGCAGCTCCTACACAGGCGGAGAAATCCTCCCGCCAGCCTTGGCCCCCGAACCCTGCACTCTGCACCCTGCGTTCCAAGTCCTCAGAGAGCGCGTCTGGGGTCCAGGCAGGCGGAGGTCTGGCAAGTGCCCAGGGGGGGCGAGGCCCGGGATTGCAGTGAAGACCTACATACACCCAGTTCCTCACCACTCTTTGCACGTGTGACCACAGCTTCTAGCTCGGAGCAATTTCCATTTTCTGGGTATCTCACCTTCACATCTCCAAACTACAGCCACCTTTGAAAGCAGGTGTCACTGACGCACCTCTTTGCAGAGCTGTGGAGTGGACGTGCATACTTTGCCCAAAGTTGCAGAGCTGGTGCGTAGGAGAGGCAAAGCCTGTCTGGAGCTCCCCTCTCCACGGCTACGGGGGAATGGCCCGTGGTCTGGCAAGCCCTGGGCCATGCTCGGACTTCTGCATCCTGAAGGGGTGAACCTTTTCTCCTTGGCCACGGGAAGGGAGACGTAGGCAGGTTACATGGAGGGGGACATTAAATTTTTATTTTATAGCTCAACATAGCAGGAGTTCTTATCCCTGGTTGAAAAGAATCACTAGGGAAGCTTTAAATTTTTTAAATTAAAATCTATTTTGACATAATTGTAGGTTCGCATGTAGTTAGAAACTATGCACACTTCCCCAGTTTCTCCCGGTATTAACGTATTTCATACTGTACTGTAATATCAAATTGATGTAAGTATAATCCACTGATCTTACTTGGGTTACTTTGGCTTTACACCTACTAATTTGTGTGTGTGTGTGTTTATCTAATTTTATCATATGTGTAGGTTTGTTTCTTTTTAAGATTTTGTTTATTTATCTTTAGAGGGGAAGGGAAGGAGAGAAACATCACTGTGTGGTTGCCTCTTGTGTGTCCCCTGCTGGGAACTGGCCTGCAACCCAGGCATGTGCCCTGACTGGGAATCAGACTGCGATCCTTTTGTTTGCAGGCCCGAGCTCAATCCACTGAGCTATACCAGCCAGGGCATATGTGTAGGTTTTTAAAAAATATTTTATTTAATTATTTTTAGACAGGGGAAAAGGAGGGTGAAAGAGAAGGAGAGAAACATGGATCGATTGCCTCTCACATGCCCCCAGCTGGAGACCTGGCCCACAACCCAGGCATGAGTCCTGGACCAGGAATTGAACCAGCAGCCTTTCAGTTTGCAGGGCGACGTTCAGTCCGCTGAGCCACACCAGCCAGGGCCGTATGTGTAGGGTTTTTGTATCCACCTCCAGTCGAGACACAGAACAGTTCCATCAGCACCAGGATCCTTTGCTGCCCTTCTAGAACCACACCCTCCCGACCCCACGCCTGACCCCGGCGGCCACTGCTCTGCTCTCCGTGTGGATGACTTTGTCCTTTGGAGGCAGTGATGTCAGTGGACTCGCGCAGTGCGTGGCCTTTCGGAGCCGGCGCTTTCATTCAGCACGAGTGTCTGACGATGCACGAGCTCTTTGCCTTCTGTCGCTGGGCGTCGTGCCACGGTGTGGCTGTACCACACTTTGTGGCACCTTTCAGCCGGGGGTGGTTTCCAGTTTGAGGCCGTGACTAATAAGGCTGCTGTTAAGGAAACTTTTCAAAAATTCAGCTGACCTGACCCCTCCCTCGGTGGTTCTGACTCAACCGAGGGCAGGTACAGGGCGGGTTCCGGGCACCAACCAGGGTGGGCGTGCACGTGTCCTTTTGGGAACAGACTTGGTTTTCACAGGGTCCTCACCATGCCTCCGAAGGGTAAAACAAACGTATTTTTGTAGGAAGAAAGATGGACACCCTGTATGGGTGGCTTCAGGTGTCTTCGGGAATTACTTTTATCTTCTTTGTGTGTGAACAGAATAGGCAACGGGGCTCCAGGAGTAGGTTCTGGTCTGGGTTTCGGGGGACGTGTGTCTCACCACTCTCTCTCTCTCTGTAGTGTACCCTTTGGCTCATTATCGACTCGCTCCGGGCCTCAGTCTCTGCATCCATGAGCTGAGAAGGCTGTTCCACTCCTGCAGTGATCTAGACAGGAAAGAACGACTGTGGCTCAGAAATTCTCGGGGCTCCTCCGGCACAGTGACCGGGGTTGATCTGAAGGAGGGTGATGAGGAGCAGCTGGTTCCCACTGCCTGTGGCCCTCTGTAGCCTGCGGAGCTGAATCTGCCCTGACATGAGCTTGTCACTTGCGGCTCAGGCCCCAGCCTGCGTCCCTGTATCTCAGAGAAAAGACAACTTCGGGGTGCACTAATGAGACCAAATCACACACTACCTCCTCCCACCTCACATCCTGGTCCCTTGCCCACCTCTGTCACTTCCCTCAGCTCTATCTCGGGAAGGGAAGTCTCACCCTCTCTCTGCTGCAAGACCAAGGCTGGAATTATTTCATGCCAAATCAGTAAAAGTGTCAGTAGCTTGCAGCTTAACTGCTAAGAGGAATGATTCATAACCCCATGCCAGGTACCGAGTATTTGCTCGCCATCCCCATGGCCCACCCCTCTGGAGAAAGGAGATAAATTACTGTCGTTGCTTTTTATGGTACATGTAATCAGGTGGCAACATGGAGACTCGACTCATCTCAAAGTCATTTACAATGAATTATTCATTTGGCTGGAGAAGTCTTCAGTTGGAGGGGGAAATAGCCTTGCTATGCTCTGGCTTTGGGTTGCATTCTCCAAAGCTCAGGAGGGAATCCAAGGCCTGGAAGATCCAGGTTCCCCTTGGCAAACTCTGGACCCTAGAATCCTGGAGCGTGGGTGGTGGTGAGGGGTGTCAGACCTTCAGGAACCCACTTACCTAATTGCTTCTGGGGGACACCACTAGGGTCTGGAAGAATATGTCTGTTCTGTTCACATCTCTCCCACTTTCCTCCCTCTTTCCATTTTTAATTTCCTTTTATAAACATTTATTAGGGCCCCGACTGGCATGGCTCAGAGGATTGAGTGCAGGCTGCAAACCAAGGGGTTGCCAGTTCAATTCCCAGTCAGGGCAACTCCTGGGTTGCAGGCCAGGTCCCCAGTGGGAGCCACAAGAGAGGCGACCACACACTGATGTTTCTTTTTTTCTCTTTCTCCCTCCCTTCCCTTCTCTAAAAACGAATAAATAAAATCTTTAAAAAACATTTATTAGGTCTCTACTAACATGTATGTGCTGTGTTAGTCACCATACGGTAGGTTAGGGTACAGTACCAACCCCCCCAAATTTCAATGGCATAAGATTCCAAGGTATATTTCTCAGTCAAGTTCTTTGTCATCACAGGTCATCCTGTGGTTCTACTCTGTGTCACCCTCACTTCGGGAAGCAGGCTGCTGGAGCAGCCACCGTCTTGAATGTGGCTGTCACATGTACTACCTCTTAAAGCTTCCACTCAGAAATGACACACGTCACCTCTACTCCCATTTCATGGTCCAAAGCAAGTCACATGGCCATATCTAACCTCACAAGGGTAGGAAAGCATCGCTTCCCTACATGCCCTGAAGGGGAGAAGGAAGAGAATGTTTGTGGACACCCCTGATGACCATCCACAGGTACTGCCAGGCCTGGAAGATGACAGTGGAAGGGACACAGCCTTTTCTCTTGATGAATTCACGGTCTAGTGCAAGACAGGTGCACGGTCCATGGTGATCCCGGGGGCTCAGCACCACCAAAGAGGTCTCCCCAGACCTCACCCGGGCAGGTCTTTCTTCCCTGGGGGGTGATGACGGTGACACAGGCGCACCCTCCACACCAGGTGGCTGTGAGAAAGGCATGTGGTGATATCTGTGGGAGCCTCTGGAAGGTGAGGCATCGGCGCCGTTTGCTATGAATTCATTTGCACCTTTTTTTTTAGAATAACAACGCTGAGTTTCTTCTGGTGGGTACATTCAGTTCCTGAGTGGGGCCCCTGCCCTCTGCGCCTCTGAGTCAAGACTCAGTTTGGTGGGCTTGGCTTGCTGGGGGCTCTGAAAGGGGCTGCCCCCCGATCCATGAAGACAGAGCCATTTCCCTGGAAAACTCTGGTTGGGCTGGGGGTGGGGGAGCCCCTTCGCAGGAGGGGCTTTAGCAGCATGGGGACGGTGTGTATGGAGCTCACCTGGTGGGCTCATCTGCTGGTGGGGCCCCGGGCCCAGCTGTACCTCCCTCTAAGTCCCAGACCCTGGGCTTTCATTCATTCATTTAACACAGATTTACTGAGTGTCCGCATGTGCAAAAATCACTCTGGGGCTGAGCAAACAGACAGGATGGACCTGCTCTCTGTTCTTCTGATGCTTGCCTTCCAGCAGGGGGACAGGTCATTTTCAAGGTGGATGCTTTTGGTTGACCAGATGCCCCTGGGAGCCCTATTACCATTTCTGCATGTGCGCCCCTCAGTTTCTGCGTGCTTGGCTTTTGACAGCCAGCCCGGCCCTGCAACAATCTTCAGAGGCCTGCTCTGGGCCACCTGAGCTGGTGGGCCCATGTGTACAGAGAACCAGAAGTACCCTGGGGTTTACATTTCCCCAGAGGTGGCCATTGGACGATGGCTGACAAGTGCTGGCAAAGGAAAGCCCACCTCCTTGCCTGAGTTGGGACAAGACCTGAGGTGTCATTTCTGCTCCAGAGCCACACTGAGAGTGAACAGCTCACAGGGGGAGGACACCAGTGTCCTGGGTGATGCCAACAGAGCTGGGAATTCGCCCGACCTCAGTGTCTTATTCTGTGAAACGATACACCCTGCGTTTGGGGAAGCTGTTTTGAGTCAGGTCTGCCATTCCTTGCAACCAAAATCGTTCCAATGACTGTGGTGTGGACAGCGACAAGCTGCCATGAAGGTGAATCCCTTCCAGAGAGCCACGTATTCTGTAGGGGGTGGCCCTTTGGGTTTCTGTCCTGCACCAGGTTTAGGAAAAGCCACATATCACTTGGCATGGATTAAGAAATAGGCTTTATTGGAAGAAGAGAAAATGAACAAGATAAAGGGCCAAGAAGCAAAAAAAGTGAAGCTGTCACGTCAGGTGCTAGAGGAGGGGTTTCAGCTGAGCTGGGGGTGTAGCTGCAGTTATTCTCCCAACACCCGATACTTGTCCCAAACCATCTTTTTTTTTGCTTTGGCTTTTGTGGGCACTATATGTCTCATTTCCCTCTTTGCCATGGCCGTCAGGCAGCTCGGAGTTGAATTTGTGGCTCTTTGCACGTATTATTCTCTCTTCAAATACACATGTGTGTGTTCCCCCTTGGCCTGGCCTGATCTGGTTTCCCCGCGGTTCCAAGCCCCTCACCCATTTGCTCTTGCCTGTTGGGCCTCTGTTTGTCCCTGTCAATCCGGTCAGTTCTTCTTAGGGAAAAACACCCATCTTCACTCTACACCTGTCCCCCAAAGCTGCACGTAGGACCTCCCTGAACATGGTGGCTGCTTAGTGACTCTTGGGAACCTCTCTGGACGTCCAGCAGACTGAGAAGGAACCCGGAAAGGCCTCTTCTCCGCAGCTTCAAGGACGTATTGGTTGGCGCCCTTTCAGCCACACTTTGGTTATCAATCCCAGCATTCCTCGGTCTTCCTCTCCTTCTCCAGGTCTGGGCAGCAGTGAGGGTTCTACTTGTTTCCCCAGTGCCAGGCCTGGCCAAGAGAGCAGAAAATCCTTTGAAATTCCTAACAAATAAATAAAAATAACTATGAGGGCTTGTCACCATGGAGACTGGAGGCTTGGTTAGTCGTCATGGCGACCCTTGGTTAGGCTCTCTGCCTGAAACCATCAGCATTCCTGAGAATGAAAGGCCCAGAGATAGAAAGTCAGGGTGAGAGCTGGGCACCAGAAGGTCTCTAGAGGCAGGTCAAGTTCAGGGACTATGTGTGTGTGTTGCAGGGTGGGTAGGGAGAAGCAAAGGCTGCACACTGTTTTCTGGAACTTTCTTTCCTGGCAAGCTGCCACTCTGACATCACATTATTCTAAGAGGCTCCTGATCCCTTCGCCTCCTATGCCTGGTGTCCCCAGGCTGGGAGGGGAACCAGGCCTCCTGACTCAGTGGTGCTGCCAGGGAGTCTCCATGACAACACCGGCCCCCACTCGTGCCAGCGGAGGCCTTGGCTGGGACCTCCAGGGAGTTGCCTGGGTAACCAGGCTCCCTTGCCCCACTTCTCCACCAATTAGTGAAGGGGAGGGTGAATGGACAGGGTCACCATGGAGACCCGCGTTTCTCTCACTGCCCACTTTCCAGAGCCCCTGTCTCAAGATGGCTGTTGGGAGGCGATCTCTGGGTGAGATCCTTGCCCAGCTGGAGACGAGGGTCTACTTACTGCACGAGGAGAGAAATAGCGGGGACTCTTCTGGCAAAGGAAGAAGGTGGACATGCTGTGGCCACTCACACCTTGGTTCTTCAAGAGTGGCCCCCGGGGCTGTTTGGGGCTCTGACTGTGGGACTGATCCAGCTCCCAGCCCACCCTACCCCTACTCCTCTCCTATCCCAACCCAGGCAGGTGCTGAATGAGCGCCCCTTTCAGCCGCCCTGTGCCGGGGTGACTCCTTGGGCTCAGAGGAGCAGCGTCTGGGGTGTGAGGTCAGGAGATTTCACACCCACAGCCCCCTGGGTACCTGCAGAGCCCTGGCCTCAGGACCTGCTTCTCACTCAGCAGCGGAGAACACTCAGGTGGTTAATGAGCATTTATATCCCAGCCGTGGAGACAGTTACGTGATTAGCTGTTATTTTTATCTTGCTAATGAAAATACATTAAAAACAAAATGGCCAATTAGCAAGGCCATTCATTCCTGGAGTCTTGGCCGTGTCCCTTTGGAGAACGCCCTTCTCTGGGCACTGGGCTGGACCACAGCCCACTGCCTGATGGCCTTGGAGGTCCTGTGCCCCCTGCCACGTGCCCCCTGACATACAGAGACACATGCCCCGCTGTGTCTCTGCAGCATCCCTCCTCCTCAGCCAGCCCACCACACCTCCGCTCCCCCTTGCCTAACCTCCTCCCCCTCTCACTTCCCTCAGGACGCCTCATTTCCCCACTTCTCTCCCAGCCAGACTTCCTCACTGTCCCCACTTTCCTTCCAATGTTGGTGTGAATCCCTCCTCTTCCAAGAAGCCCACCCTGATAGAAATGGGCAAGGCCAGCTGGGAATGCTCACTCGCTCTGGGTTCAATCAAGCTCCCAGGAAGCCCTGCTTCCAGCCCCTGTCGTGCGGAAAAGCTGGACGACTCTTCCCGTCGCCCCCAAACGGTCAGAAATGTGCAATTCGGGCTCCAGTGCTGGTGGCTTGGGGTCTGATTTGAGCCCGTATCTCTTACAGGCTCTCACAGCCCCGGGACCACCGGGAGGGCTCCCGTGGGTAGGCGGGGCCATTAGGCCTTTTCCACAGTGGGCGAGAGGGTCTCCTGCTGCTTATAGATATATGAGATTGTTATAGTCCACGTTATGGCCACTGAATTAAAGGGAGACAGGCAGAGAGGAGAGAGCAGGCCGTTGGGGAGGGGTACTAAAAGAGACCATTGACTTGACCTTGGCAAGCCTGGTGGCCTGTGAGCAGGGCTCAGCATGTACAGTTGGACGGTTTTTCGTCCCAGTGAGGTGGGAGGGTGGCCCCCCCACAGCCAAAGGAAACCAAATAAGTATAAGCCAGAGAACCCGGAGGACACACTCTCTGGGAAGCTGGCAGCTACAATGACCCCAGCTCAACCCCTACATGTACCAACTACAAGGTGGGCACCATCATCCCCATTTAATGGGTGAATGAACCAAGGCTCAGAGAAAAGGCAGTATGTAAGCTGGAGAGGCTAGGAGTCCGGAATCCGTAGTTACTCACCCTGCTTAGATTTGAATTTCTGCCTTGGTACTTCCTGGCTGTGACATCAGCCTCAGTCTTGTCTTCTCATCATAAATGGGCTTAGGATGACTTAACACAAGGGGTGGCTGTAAGAATCAAATGAGGAGAATGCACGTCAAGAGGACTTAGCCTAGTGCTTTGCACAGTGTCCCCTGGGCAGGTCTAATTTCATGCCTCCATCCACTCATCCAACCATCCATCAATTAATCCATCAAATTTTGATTGCCAAACACCCAGCACACAAGTGATTAAGAAGCAGTTCCTGCAACAAGGGGCTTTGCAAGCTAGTGAGGGTGACAGACACGTAATCAAATATGCGAGGACCATGAGAGAGGTTTGAACAGAGCCGGCAAGGGGTGGGGTATACCCCAGTGGGGAACAGCCAATTCAACTTACACAGGAGGGTCGGAGGCTAGAGAGCTGACCTCGGAAAGTGACGGCTGAGCCGGGAAGCCCTGTCATCTGGAAGCCTGGGACCAAGCCTGCCTCACCTCCTTGGCCTTTCTACTCCACCTGTTCCAAGAAACCCCTGGGAGAATGGAGGCCGCTTGTTAATTGTGCAAGCAGCTCATTTCCCCTTCCACGGTCTGCAGGGCGGAGTGACCTCTCCTTGGCATCTGTGGGCATGTTGCAAGTGCAGATGCCCCCTGATGTCTTCTCAGGTCAAGATCAGTGAGGAGGGGTGGGGGTGCCCCAAAGAATGCCCTCTTCTCTACGCCTCCTACGTCACATCCCCACTGCCGAAACACTTAGTGCGCTCTGGTCCACTGCCCAGGGCAAGCTTCTTATCTGCAAGCGCAGGGACTGGAGTTCATGAACCCCCTGCCAGAACGCATGGTCCGGTTCGTGATTTGGCAATGGGGCAGACTATCAGGATTGGCGTACAAATTGGAAGCTTGCGGGTGGAGAGTCGTACCTGAGTGGTGTGGCTGAAGGGACTGAATGACATGGGCTTTCAACTGCAGCAACAACAATGCGCACACGTGTGTGCACACACACGCACGCTCCTCATTCCCCACTTTGCCTGGAATTGCACCATCCAAGACATTCCTTTGTCCACCACTCATCCCTATTTTTAAACAACCACGCATGCACGATCATCTTCAGCGAGCATCTATGAGCTGCTCCCAAGCTCCAGGCTCCAGTCACCGAGGACCTGAAATGAAGAAACCTTTGTCCCCTCTCACCATCACAAAACATGCTTGTCTGGAGGAGGAGGACTCACAAACAGGCAAACAAAACCCTGCAAGGTCCCAGTGAGGCATCACCCTCAGGGCGCTGGAGTATTGTGGAGGACCACCAAACCTTGTTGAGGGTCAGCCTTGAGGAGAGGGAAGAGCAGGGCCGGCTTCCTGGAGGAGGCAACCCCTCAGCTGGGTGTTGAAGCTTGAGTAGGAGCTTGCTTAGCAAACAAGATGGGGTGAAAGAGGGGCTCATTTCAGTAGAAGGTGAGGCCTGGGGAAAGGTGCGGTACAATGGCCAGCCTGGCTGTCTTGAGTGCTGGCCCTGGGCGTGAGCAGCTTAGAAACTCGGTTCCGGAAGTGGAGTGGGGATGGAGTGGGTGGTGAACTGGGAGAGCTCTGAGCCCTGAGGAGCATAAAGCGGGTGGGGCCAACCTCCCTGGGCTTTAGCAAGGAGGGAACAAGGCTGCAAAGAGGGAAGGAAAGGAAACACCACGTGCCAGAGTTGGCCCTTTATGCCTCTTATGACAAAATGTTGCTATTTTATCTCTGTCTCGTATTTGGGGTTATTTATCTTCAGTTGGCTGGTTAGCTCCCTGAGCAGGGTCTCGACCTTCTATTTCTTACATTTTTATTAAAATAGCTTCTTCAGGCTCTGCACATTGGTAGTGCTTAATAAATGACAGCCTTTGTCGTGATACACATTTCTAGATGAGTTTCCAGGAAGTTTGCCTTTGGTATTCGTGCTTCTCAAAAAACCTTCTGGGGACCCTGGGGACCCCCCAGGAGGCAGGTGTCCTTGAGAGACTCTGGGCCCTGGGGCCTAGTTATGGGAGCTTCAGTAAGTCCATGGACCGCTCTACCCTGCCTCACCTCCTACGCCAAAGTGTTCTCGCCCAGGTGGGACACCTGGTGACTTCTGAAGCTCTCTGCAGTGGGGCCCTCTGTAGCAGCCCCCCTCCATTCCCACTCAATGTCAGCTTATCTGCAATAGCCGGCCCTGTTTTTTCTCCTTTGCCACCAACGATATCCTGGGAAGAGAATGCATGAGTAAGTAAACAAGTGTATTAGGCAGCATGGTACAGGTTATGCTGCATAACAAAGCAACCCCCGACACCTAAGGCCTCACACAGCAAAGGTTTACTTCTCATAGGATATGGCCAGTGTGGCTTAGAGGAGGTGGGGGGTGCTCGGCCCAACACAGTCACTCAAGGACCCAGGTTGATGGAGGCTCCATCGTCGTGGGGCTGCCACATCTGGAACCGAGGTCCCCATGGTTGCCATCACAGGGGATGCAAGACGTGAAGGCTCTTAAATGGTTTAGCCTTGAAAGGAGTCATGTTACTTTCATTGCAGCCTTTTGGCCAGGAAAAGTGACATGGCCCTTCCTGAATGCAAAGCACCTGGAAATGGGACCTGGAAATGGGCAAGAGAAGGTGGATTCCTGTGGAGGGAACGAACATCCCTGTCCTGGTGCCTCAGCGAGTGAAGGAGGGAGGGAGGGAGGCGAGGAGCGGGGAACACGGAGAGCGAAGGGTACGCGTGCCCGTTTCCCAGGCCAGGAGCCCTCGAAGGCCAGGCCAGAGTCCCGAAGCCCCCGGCGACAGCCACCCCTCCCCTGGGGGCTGTGCCAGCTGCATCTACCTGTCACCACTGGCATTACATCTCACAAACTCGTTTCGTGAGGGACAAGCTGGGCCCAGGGGGGCTGTATCTCTGTCCTTGTCCTTGGGAGGCTGAGAAGGAGAAGGGGAGGAGGAGAAGGAGGAGCAGCGGGAGGGCCAGGCCAGGCTGTGGAAAGCAATTAGCGGAGAACGGGAAATTACTTTCTCTGTGTGCGTGTCTTTGGCAGCTAGGCTGCCTCCGGTCCCCAGGGCTTCAGTGGGGCTGTGGTCTGGGCCAGGCTGGGGAAGCCCGGGCCAGGGAGTCACGCCGGGCTGGGGGCAGAGGCCTAGCGGACGGAGGGCCCGGTGCCTCGGGGAGGGCTGCCCTGTGCCGCAGGGCCTTTGGGCAGGTTGTTACACTCTGTGGGGGCGAGAGCGGGAACACTGTGTCATTGCCTCCCTGCCTTCCCGTGGTGCCAGCGAGCACCTGGCTGTCTTCGTTGAGCCTGAAAGAGGGGCTTGAGTGCAGGTAGTTAAACTGGGAAACAAGCGTGAGGGGGCCAAGAGAGAAACTCAGGGAGGGAGGACAAGCCACATAAGGCTGCCACATGGAGGTTGCTGTTGTGGCCACAGGTCCCAGTTGTCTTCCAGAATGTCTGCCTGAGGGCTGGGAAGTCTGAGCGTGTATCCACTGGCTCCTTCCCCCAGGCCGGGAGTCGCCCTGGGGGTTTCAAGTCCCCTAACTGCTGGGTGGCATTTGCTTGAAAAGGTCTCTGGCTTGTGGTACATCTAGGCAGGAGGCTGCCAGCCCAAGGTTTCTGAGTCCCCACGGAAGTGTCCTTTGCAGCTGCAGCTGCCATCCGAGGTGGGCTCTGGGATGTGGCACTGGGCACGGGAGGCACGTGCCGTCCCGGGCACCGCGAGACCCCTGCTCATCGGGTGGTGCTGGAAGCAAGGCTGTCTTTCAGGACCGGGGCCCAGCTCTCCCTGGACTGATGCCAGTCTCCCTGACACCCTTCCACTCCCCGCTCCACTCCTGCAGGTCACGGACTCCTGAGAACGGGGAGTGTGGCTTCTACTTTCTCAGTCCCCAGTGTCCTGCCCAGAGCCCAACATGGGGTTCAGGAAATACACGTCCTGGAGAAAACCAAATTTTGGGGTGGGGCAGTGGTTGGGATGTGTATAGCTCTGTGACTCTGCAGTGGTCTCCCTCCTGCCTGCCTGTGTGGGGCAAACACGGGGACCCCCTGCCGGAAAGCCCCTTCTGGTTTAGCTCCTGGATTCTGTCTCTGGCTCTGGCTCTCTCAAAGGACAGATGCTCAGCTTGCCCTGATGAGAAGGGAAAGGCAACCCAAACTGGCACTGAGGTTGTAAGAGCCCAGGAGGCCTGGTGGAGGGGTTGTCGGCAAATTTTGTTTTCTGTCCTGCCTCTCCCCTTATTTGGTAATTTCCCCTCCCTCCTCCCATTGGACAATTACTCTTGCCTCTCTCCTTCCTCACTTCATGTGCTTCTGGAGAAACTGCCAATCACATTATCCTATGACCATGCGGCCCAAACAAAGCCACAGCAATTGGCCCAGGAATGGGCACAGGAGTCAAGCTGAGCCAATCAAAATCCTTCCCTGTATCTGTACATGGGAACATTTAGAGAAAAGACTTCTCCTTCCCTGTGGCCTGTGAACTGGGAGGATGATTCCCGGGTGAGGAGGCTACCCAGACAGAGGGTAAAAAGGGCACCAGCTCCTGCTGGGCAGTCCCACGTGTCTGGTGGCTGGCCAGGCCTGGATGGACCCAGTCTGGGGCTCTGTCCTCCTGTGGGAAGACCCCACTGGGGAGCCCCAGTGGCTGCCGGTGGCTGTCTCGGGGCCTTCTGGCCTTTTCAATATGCCCTCGTGATCAGCTGCCTGTTCTAATGCAGGCAGCCTAGCTGTCTAGAACAAGGTCTGACTGCTTTGCAGGTAGAAAGGTTAGATTTGCATGAAGTGGGCTGCGTAAACCCCATTGCTTTTCTGGTGCTGTCGCTCACCTCTGATGTCACACTTCAAGGCCGGGTTGGAACTCTGATTCCTCTCTTCCTTTGGGCCTGTGCCTGACTCCCACCCTGCTCCCCAGCCTCCTCTGGCCCCTCCAGCACCTCCCTCCCTCCAGACCAGCACCCTTCAGTAGTACTGTAATGCCAGCCACACAGACAGTTGGAAGTTTTTTAGCAGCCAGACATGTCCATTTGGACCGGCCACATTTTGAGTGCTCAGCAGTCACATGTGGCTGGTGGCCACCATGCTGGACAGTGTGACTCTAAGTCACCACCTGGTGCAGGAAGCCACCTGCCACCTGCAAAAGCTCAGGTGATTTTAGGCCGTTTCATTTCCACTCAGCCTCTCATCTGCACTAAAATGTTGTCGTGTGTTTGCTAGTTTGGATCTGGGGTCGGATCCTGGAGGTTAGCCCACAGACCAGAGGGAACGCAAGCATGGCTCCCAAGCCAGCAACCCCTCCCCCTTGTGTGGGCAGAAGGGAGCCATGGCGGGTGGGGGTGTTTGTTTTTAACTTGGGCGGAGATAATTTTAGATTTACAGAAAAGACGACAAAGATGGCACAGAGTTCCTGGTTCACCCAGTTCTGTCTAATGGTAACATGTCATAGAATTACAGCGCACCCGTCCAAACCGAGAAATTAGCATTGGTGCAACCTGCTCCCTAAACTCCAGACTTTGTTCAGACTTATCAGTGTTTCCACTAATGTTCTTTTTCTGATTCAGGACCAGATCCAGGGTGCTATCTATCTATCTATCTATCTATCTATCTATCTATCTATCTATCTATCAGCTACCTGTTTATAAAACAGCTTCATTGTGGTATAGTTGGCATACAGTGAGTTGTGCATGCACCAAATAAACATTTTGATAAGTCTGACATGTTTACAGGTAGTAAAACCATCACTTAGTAGGTATTTTAGCTAAACCATAGAGTAACAAAAAGCCAAATTATTTACAGTTTGTTAGATGCCAAAACTGTCTTAAACACTGTCTTAAACACAAATGTGTTCCTGTGAGTGAACACATTTAGCTCTTACAACAGCCTATGGTAGATTCAAGTTCTGCTGCCACTTCCTCAGTCCTGGAATTGAATTGGGCCTCTGCATCTTCGCCGGGTGACTTGGCAGGAGTGCCCTCTAGAGTGACAGGGGTATGTTTTCCTGCCCGTTATGCATTAAACTATGCCCTGTTCCCCAATAAATCCATAAGTTGAAGCCCTTAAAGGCCTTATCACCCAATGGGGCCTTTTAGGAGGTGATTAAGATTAAATGAGGTCATAGGGGGTGGTGTTCTAATCCAAGACTACCATTGTCCTTATAAGAAGAGGAAGAGATACCAGGGGTGCCTGTGTGCAGAGAAAAGGCAGGGAGGGTGGCTGACTGCAAACCAACCAGAAACTAACCCTGCCGGCACCTTGATCTTGGACTTCCAGCCTCCAGGACTGAGAGAAAGTAAGTTCTTGTTGTTGAAGCGACCCCGCCTGGGGTACTCTGCTATGGCAGCCTGAGCACTCTACTGCACCACCCTACCGATGCTGGGCTCAGCTGGGGCAGCGATGGTAGAGAGATGCCACTGGAGTGTGGCCGCAGTGTGCTTGGTGCATTGGGCTGGCCCTCTGAACACTCCTGCAATTCTCTGTGAGAGACACACTCAAAGTCACTGGTCCACAGAGAATGAGGAAACAGACAGGACTGATCCCATCCCTGGCTGGAAGCCAAGGTCAGTGGATTCCAATGAAATCCAGCAGAACCTCACCTGACCCACAAAGAACACGAGTGCAGAGACTTTAAGATTGTCATGCAGCCCAAACTGACTAATAATCAGTGAGTTGAGATATACCGTTATCCCACATCGAATCAGTGAGGGAAGTGAGGCCCAGAGAGGTTAAGTAACTTGCTCAAGGTCACACAGCTAGTCTGTGACATGTCTAGAACATGAATCCAGCTAGCCTGGCTCCAGTGACCCTTCTCGTAACCACTGTATTATAATAGCCTTTAAAAAATGTATTGGGGTGACATTGGTTAATAAAATTATAAGGGTTTCAGGTATACAATTTTATAAAACATCATTTGTATATTGAACTGTGTGTTCACTACCCTGAGTCAAGTCTCCTTCCATCACCATTAATCCTCCTTTACCCTCTTTTACCCACCCCACCCCCTTTCCCTCTGGGGATCACCATACTGTCGTCTGTGTCTATGACAGTAGTCTTTTTTTTATTAAATGTATTTTATTGATTATGCTATTACAGTTGTTCCATTCCCCGCCCCCCCTTTATTCCCCTCTGCTCTGCACACCTCCTCCCACCCGCATTCCCCCGCTTTAGGTCACGTCCATGGGTCACACATATAAGTTCTATGGCTTCTCCATTTCCTATACTATTCTTAACCGTGCCCACCACCATACATTTTCTACCTACCATTTATGCTACTTATTCCTGTACCTTTCCCCCCATTTTTCCCCCTCTCCCTGCTGCTAACCTTCCATGTGATCTCCATTTCTGTGATTCTGTTCCTGTTCTAGTTGTTTGCTTAGTTTGCTTTTGTTTTAAGTTCGGTTGTTAATAACTGTGAGTTTGTTGTCATTTTACTGTTCACATTTTTATCTTCTTTTTCTTAGATAAGTCCCTTTAATATTTCATATAAAAGGGCTTGGTGATGATGAACTCCTTTAACTTGACCTTATCTGGGAAGCACTTTATCTGCCCTTCCATTCTAAATGATAGCTTTGCTGGACGGAATCATCTTGAATGTAGGTCCTTCCTTGCCTTTCATGACTTTGAATACTTCCAGCCCCTTCTTGCCTGCAAGGTTTCTTTTGAGATATCAGCTGACAGTCTTATGGGCACTCCTCTGGAGGTAACTGTCTCCTTTTCTTTTGCTGCTTTTAAGATTCTCTCCTTATCTTTAATCTTGGCTAATTTAATTATGATTTGCTTTGGTGTGTTCCTCCTTGGGTCCAACTTCTTTGGGACTCCCAGAGCTTCCTGGACTTCCTGGACTTCTATTTTTTTTGCCAGATTGGGGAAGTTCTCCTTCATTATTTTTTCAAATAAATTTTCAATGTCTTGCTCTTCCTTTTCTCCTGCTGGCACCCCTATGATTCGGATGTTGGAACATTTAAAGATGTCCTGGAGGTTCCTAAGCCTCTCCTCATTTTCTTGAATTCTTGTTTCTTCATTCTGTTCTGGTCGAATGTTTCTTTCTTCCTTCTGGTCCACTCCATTGATTTGAGTCCCAGTTTCCTTCCCATCACTATTCACTCCCTGTTCATTTTTCTTTTATTTCACTTTTCATAGTCTTCATTGTTTCCTCTAATTGGTGACCATATTCAACCATTTCTGTGAGCAGCCTGATTACCAGTGTTTTGAACTCTGCATCTGATAGGTTGGCTATGTCTTCATCACTTAGTTGTATTTTTTCTGGAGCTTTGGTCTGTTCTTTCATTTGAGCCTTTTTTTTTTCTTTTTGTCTTGGAGCACCGGTTACATAGTAAGGGGAGGAGCCTTAAGTGTTCACCAGGGCTGGGCAACCCCGCATCACTGCATTGTGGTACCGTATGTGGGTGAGGGGTCAGAAAGGGAACAGTGCTGCTTGCTCTGCTCTCTGCCAGTTTTCAGTCCCTTCTGCCACTTCCCACAAGCAAATTGGGCCCTCCTGGTGCTGATTCCCAGGTGGGAGGGCCTGTGTACATTCCAGGACCCTGTGGGTCTCTCCAACAAACTCTGCTGTTTGGCTGGGAGTTCCTCCCGTTGCCTCAGCCCCCACAGGTGTTTTCAGTCAGAGGTTTTGAGGCTTTATTTCCCCACACTGGAACCCTGGGTTGTGAGGTCTGGGTTGCGAGGTCTGTCTTGCTCCCCAGTTGTTCCTCCTGGTTTATCTGCACACAAATGTGGGACCACCCAGTCCGCCAGCCACTACATCACCCGACCAGTCTTCTATCCGCGTACCTTGCTGCGGATCCTCTCCACCCAGCTGCCCGTCTCCACTCCTCCTACTGGCCTGGGTGAGTGTTTCTTCATTAACTCCTTGGTTGTCAGACTTCCATACAGTTTGATTTTCTGGCAGTTCTGGTTGTTTTTCGTTTTTAAATGTGTTGTTGTTGTCCGTCCTTTGGTTTTGTCTATTTCTATGCTGGTCTGTCCCTCCTGCTAGACTTGAAGCTCTGTGAGGGCAGGAACTGTATCTTTTTTGTTCCTACCGGACACCCATCAATAACAGCCAATCACTGCTTGTTAACTAAAACTGGGTTCACTGTTCAGTGCAGGCCTTGGCTACATCTTGGGAAAACAGAAATAAGGCGTGTTTCCTGCCCTCAGAGACCTCTTAGTCCCATGAGGGAGATGCCAAAAGTGAGTGAGGAAAGCTGGAGGATGAGGGAGGTACAGCAGCAGCGTGCAGGACGAACGTTTATTCTGCTGTCTGGGAGTGTGTTGCAGGGCATTTTCCAGAGCAGGTAAATCGTCGGGGCTTGAAGGATGAGCAGGGAGAGTCTCTGATGCATGAGAGAAGGCAGCCCCTGCAAGCCCACAGGAGGAGTGGGCAGGAGTCTGACCCCAGATGCCATGCTCAGGAGCTTGCGTGCCACTTGGTACGGGCCGTGGGGAGCCATCAGTTGCGTGATTCTGGAAGTGTTAGAGCCAACACCACCAGCACTTTGGTTAGAACATGTAGACTCATAATTATGTGTCACAGTGTATTTAACATGTGGCCCAAGACCACTCTTCTTCTTCTAGTGTGGCCCAGAGCTGCCAAAAGGTTGGGCACCCCTGGTGTAGGGAGTGTTTATACATCAGAAGGAAGTAAGAGCTGAGATTCCGTCCAACTCGGACATCAGCTGACTGGTTTGACCAGGGTGCCCAGAGCGGGCAGCAGACTGGGTGCAGAAGCAACTGGGTGGTTGTGGCAGAAGTTAAATGAGTCAGGGTGGGTGGGCGGGTATTTAAAATAAAAGAGACACAAGCCCACAGGAAAAGCAGAAGGGTGCATGGAGGCAGGGGCTCAGGCAGAGGCTGTGCGAGTGTGGGCCAGGGCTGAGCAAACCCCGCTTTGCACCAAGTCTGGGAGAAGCTCAGTAAGTGGTTGTTATCGCCGGGGCCGTGGAAGACACATGAGGAAGATGACGTAGCTGCTGAGGTCGGGCCATGAAGATTTGGGAATCAACAGTGAGCGGCTGACAGTTCTTTTTTTCCCTGCAATTAACAATGTATTTATTTTCTGAATTTTTTCAATTAGTTTACATTCCATAATATTTTGTATTAGTCTCAGGTAGAATCTTAAGAACAATATATATGAATACATACGACAGAAACAGATTCATAGACACAGAGCTCAGAGGGGGGGAGGGGAGGGGAGGGGAGGGGAGGGGAGGGGAGGGGAGGGGAGGGGAGGGGAGGGGAGGGGAGGGGAGGGGACTGGCAGTTCTGCACTTCAGAGTTTTGGTCGGGTAGCAGGTGACCTTCGATCTAATCAATGGAAGAGCAGAAACTTCATGCAGGTCGTCTGGTTTTGGTTTTGGTTTTTACTGAGGTGAAATACACAAAGCATAAAGTTTGGCATTTAACAATTCTGAAATGTGCAATCAATAGCATTAGGTACATTCACACCGTGAGGCAAACATCATCACTCTCCACTTTCAGAACTTTTCATTTTCAGAAACTCTGTACCCATTAAAGAGTAGCGACCCCTTCCCTCCTCACTTAGGTCCCTGGAAATGGCTATTCTACTCTCTGCCTCTATGGACTTGGCTATTCTAGATATTTCAAATAAGTGGAACCACACAACATTTGTCCTTCTGTGTCTAGGTGACTGGCTTATTTCACTCAGCATAATATTTTCAAGGCGTGTCCCTGTTGTAGCACCTATCAGAACTTCATTCCTTTTTCACGGCCGAGTAATATTCCTCCACACAGTGACAACACAGTTTCCCGATCCACTCACCTGTTGAGGATGCTCAGTTGGTTTTCCCGTTTGGCTATTGTGAATAAATGCTTCCATGAACACCCACATGCAGGAGTCCGAGTCACTGTTTTGGATTCTTTTGGTGTATGCCTTGCAGAGGAATCACTGGGTAACGATGTTTTGCCACCAATTTTCTGTGTCACTTTGGGTAAGTCACTTTTAGTCTTTGGGGTTATTTCTGTCCTCACATCTTTAAACGGTAGGTTTCTTTTGATTTTGCTTGGCTTACGAAGCCAGGCGGACAGGTGACCCACTGAAAGATAAAAAAGGCAAGTGTGTGAATAGGGCTGAGGGGGAGGCTGGGTGGGAATCCTTCAGGCACAAGGGAGGCTCAGGGGCTGAGAGCAGCCAGCAAAGCAAACGGACGAGACCTGTTGGCAGAGGGAGAAGCATGTCTGCTCCAGGCTCAGGAGGGAGGCCAGGAAGAAGGGAGTGGAGAGAAGTAATGGCCTGCCCCAAAGGGGTGCTCGCAACGAGGTGTTAATTTGACTCGATGAGACAAGGCTGTGGCTCAGCATAAAATCCTGGGCCAGCGCCAGAGGGCTCATTCTCTGACGGGCAGGAATAGGGCGCGGAGGTCACGGGCTGCTGCTGAGGGCAGGTGGGGGCTTGGAGAGGAGGCTGGAACCACTGTTGGGTATACCAGGGTCAAGTTGGAGGAATAAAAGGACTGCTAAGTCAGCCTTTCATTACTGAACTCATAGTAAACTGTGGTAATTGTATTTTCCAGGGAAATCAAAGTACTCTGTTTACACTACCCTACCTGGTTCCATGTAACATTTAAGGAGGACAGATTTTAGTATCAGAACACTGAATTTTTTTGGATTTGGGGAAAGAGCATGAGTAGATAGGGTGTGATAAGCCCCTTTTATTAATGTTTCATAATAATGATTATTTATTGAGTGGCAACTGAGTCGGTATTAGCTCAATGAATCTTCACACCAACCTGAAAGGTGTTGGTTACATTTTTGAGGTAACCATTTCACTGATCGCCCATTTTACAGATGGGGAAACTGAGGGTTGGAAGGAGAAGTGTCATCACACTAGAGGAAGAGGAGAAGTGGCTTTGAACTCAGCCTGCCTGGGTCTGAAGCGCATGCTCAGAACTCTGTGCTTTGGAATCCGGGTCTTTCTGGCTCCTTCCCTTGCTCGAACATTTCAAATAATGCAGGATGTAAGGCTGCCTAAGCACTGGGCATAGACCCCAGGGCTCCTGGGTTCTGCCCCAGGACCCGGTCTCTCCTCTGCGGGAGCCAGCTCCACAGGTCCATGCAGGGGGCAGGGACTGGAGGAGCACCCAACGGGGAGACAGGACCAGGTGTGGTCACCTTCCTGTTTAATTCCTGGGGCCACTCTTACCCAAGAAGACATTTCACCCCTGGCAAGGACAGTTATTGGGGTCACAGTGACTCCACCCATTTCAGCACCTGCCCAGGTATATTCTGTTTCAGTCTCGGACAAAAACTTGAACTTCAGAAATGTTCAGGGTGAGGCATGCAAGTCTCCCTCTGTGCACGGATGGGGAGACCTACCCCTTAGGCAGCCAGACCTAACAGCAGAGTCTACCAGTCTTGCTGTCCCCTAGGGGCAGTCTCACTGTCCACTAGGGGCAGGACTAGGCTGGTATTCAGAAGAAATCACAAGCAACTTGGCCAGGCGCTGACCACTCCTCCGGGAGTCCGTGCTTGATAAGCAACCAAGCTTTCCTGACCTCCCCACCCAGAGACCCATCAAAACTCATCTCTAGAAGGATGAGGAGGGGACAGGCCTGAGCCCAGGGAACTCTGATGTCGGGGCCACTGGACTCTCTCTGTGGTCTCCGCTTCTCTCACTGGTAGCAGTGCCTCCCGTGTATTATGTGAATGTCACAGAGTTGGTCTGCACTGTTTCACTGATCCCTGCACAGCCCTTTGGGGCTGGGACTATTCTTGTCGTTCCCATTTTACAGATGGGAAAGAACCCAGAAGGGTTTCACTGAACCCAGAAGGGTTAGGTCTCTCGCAAAGGTCTGTGTAGCCAGTAAGAGCCAGGTCTCAGCTTTAATCCTAGGGGTTTGGACTCTTCCAGTTCCCTCCTTGCTCTCATTTCCCTGCTGGGGAGGCCAGAGATGTGGGGTGGGGAACCGCCTTAGAAGTTGGCTGCTGCAGCCCTACAGGCTTCCTACAACAGGCTTCCCTGTAATTTGAGTATAAATCATATTTCTAACTGAGGCTTCCCTGAAGGTCACCAGTCATCAAACTGTCAGCAGGCCATCTTCAATGTCACAAGAATCAGGGCCCCGAGCCAGACAAGCCCGCAGAAACCAGGCTCCCTGCCCGCACCACTGGGGCGGGTGACAGGTCAGAAGTGGGAACGGGTTAACAGGGCTCGGGGCTGGGGACCGAGTGACAGCTGTGTCTGTGGCTTCTGGATAATGAGGGAGGAGAGAAGCTCCGGCCTCCGCTCTGGGCTCTGGGTCGGTCCTGCTGTTGGCAGCTTTGAACCTCTCTCTCTTAAAAAATTTAAATCATTTTTTATTTTTCAATTATGGTTGACATACAAATCATATTAGTTTCAGGGGTACACTCCAGTGATCAGACGTTGTTTAGCTAAGTGATCATCCCAACGTGCTGTACCCCCCTGACCTGAGACATAAGTTATCTGAATGTTACTGATTGTGTTCCCTGTGCTGTGATTTTCATCCCCAGGACTGATCTGTAACAACCAATTTGGGCTTCTTAATCCCTTCACCTTTCTCGCCCATTCCCCCACCTTCCTCCCATCCGACAACTGTCAAAATGTTCTCTGTATCTGTGAGTCTGTTTCTGCTCTGCAGCTTTATTTTGGGGGGTTTTGATTCATTGGCTGATAGATGTGTGTTTATTGCCATTTTATTGCTCATACTTTTTATCTTTTTCTTCTCCTTCTTAAAGAAGACTCTTGAACATTTTAAGCTGAACCTCTTGAGCCAGGGAAGGTGGCAGCTTGCAAAGTCCTAATGGCAACATGTGGACGTGAGTTGAGGTCTCCCTGGGGACATGAAGCGTAGGGGGGGAGGCAGAGGAGTTACGTTTTCTTCACCACTGGCTGGGGGGCAGGTACCCTAACAGGCATCATCCTGTGTGGTCCTTAAGCTGGTCTCCAGCGCTAGGAAGTTTCTCTTATCGTCTCCATTTCCTGGAGGCTCAGACTGGCGTGTAAGTATTCACACTGGCATTTGGACTTATATCTACTTTTTCTTTCTTTTACTGTCACAGTATTTTCCAGTTTTGAAACAAGGCTGGGACGTGTTGGTTAAACTAAGGGAAAACGGTTTCTAGTTGGCAGGGCTTTTCAGGGCCGTTAGCAAACTGGATTCTGTATCTTCATGGGTGGAGGGATGGGAAGTGGCCGGGGCCCAGGACCCTGGACGCTCTGGCAGGAAGAGGCTCAGCACCTCAGCTCCATTCCAGCATGGGGGGTGGGGACCTAGTCCACCAGGGAGCTTGGGTGGGCTTGCTCTCCAAGCCCCTTTCTCCGTCTGGATGCAGCCTCTAGTGGGGAGCACTGAGGCCCAGCCCCACACCTCACAGGAACCGCCCCGGAACAGGGCAGGCTGACCCCAGTCAGTGTTAAGCTGCCCCTTTCCTGGACTATTTCGGGCTCTCTGGCTCACCTGGGTGCAGGTGAATCTGCTGATCCACACCCCTGGCTTCACTTCTCACTTTGGCAACAGCAGCCTGTACCTTCCAGGTCCCTGTGTACACCGGTCCACCTGGACTCCAGGTATGGCTTCCTCTGAGGAGGCAGCTCCTCAGATGCCCAAGGGTGGGGCTGGAAGGACCTTCAGATCCCTCAGATACCTCTCAACTCACTCCCGAGAATGAACAGGAAATTAATGAGACAGGTGGGCTCTGCATGCAGAAGCCTCTCTGTACTCTTCCTTATTCTGAGAGCAGGGACCCGGCTTCCTAACTGTGGCCCAAACTGGCCTAAACCATTTCTCCTTTGCTCCTGGCACACACCTAGACTACACGTCCCAGCCTCCCTTGCGTCTGGGCCACATGACAGGACAGGTCAATGGAATGTGAGTAGACTTGAGGACTGTCGTCCAGACCTGGCCCGCATCATTCCCTTTTTTGCTCTCTTCTGCTGTCAGGATGCAGAGGATCCCACAGGGAAGTCCAAGGCCCCAAGAGATGGTGGAGAACGAGCTAGAAGGAGCCCTCAGAGTCAGAAAGATCTGGGTGGAAATCCCAACTCAGCCTTTTAAAGCTGTGTGATCTTGATCTTGGGCAAGTCACTTACCTCCCCGAGCTGTTTCCTCATCTGTAAACGGGGGATAATGACAGCGCCTTTCTTGTAGGGCAGTAGGAGGGTCTGTGCGACAACCCCAGAGGGGTCCCTGGAACCCCAGAGGGGTCCCTGGAGCCCCAGAGCTCCTGTCGTGTGGCCGGGGCCTCTTAGTCACTGCATCACGGTCAAGTCCTCCTGATGTCCAGTTCTGTTCTCCTTTACAGAAATCCCTCCCTCTGCATTTCATTCTGACTGATGACAGTATTGGAAGAGATTGAAGGACACAGTTTTTTAAATGGGGTTTTTGTGTAGCATTACTTGCAGGTTGCCTGGTGTTGAGAACCCCGCACTGATGGTGGGTGGGGTACTGATGGGGCCTGTCCTGCTGCAGCAGCACCGTCACTAAAACTGTCCCTGGTGGGAACAAAGCGTGGGGAATCTGTGGCAGGGAATGCTTTAGCAGATACGCTATCTTGGGCATTTGTGACTTTGGAGGAAGTAATCATTATAAGGACCGTGGAGTCAGAGAACTATTGCTGGCGGCTACCCACGCGTTGGATGGAGACTAGGAAAGACCAAGGGTGATTAATCACAAATTCTCACAAAGTGTGAGATCTGGAGAGCCTCCTTGGCAACATATATCAAGAGACTCTCATATCCTGCAGCTCAAGAACAGCAAAAGCTGGGGATCAGACCCGCTTAATTATAAGTGGAGTTACAGAGATGGTTGAATTCTCAATTCTGGAAAGTCTGTTACTCCAAGGTCAGAGCCCTGATTGGAGGCTGGGGGGTGCTGTTATGTGACAAATGGATAGGGACATCTGGGTTGATGCATTGAAAATATCGCATCCCTAAATTCTTCTAAACCCTCTAGGCCTGCAGAAGTGGTCTGCTCCACCTCATCAGAGGCAGCTTCTTCCATTTGCTTGAAGCCTCTGGCTTGCAAAGCAATATGTTTCCCCACCTCCCATTCTGGCCACTGCACCTTAGTAATCAGAGTCAAGGTACAATATAATTTGGTTACTCTAGGGGCAGAAGGGAACTGTGTGCCAGAGAGGCTGCGGGATGTAGCCAACACGTCCTGGCAGGAAGCAGAAGAGTGTCTGTAGGATTAGACCACATGGATGCTGGGATCAAAGGCAAGTAGGAAACCTGGCCTGCAGAGAGCTGTCAGTCCGGTTACTAATGGGACATGGTGTCCCAGGGGCAAGATGGGCAGGCAGCTGAAAAGTTGCTAGGAAATTTACCCAGCCAAAAGAATTCAAGGGCGGTTGACCAGAAGGCAGAAGCAGCCGCCCCAGTCAAAGGCCACAATGCCTCAGTTCCCAGGCCTGAAGTAAGTAAGTGACCAGGTCCTGAACCCATTCAGTGAAGGAGAGGCTGGACCCCCAAGAGGGAGGAGCCTGCTGCACCATGACCCATGTACATGGTAACGATTGCCCTGGTCCTTCTGCAAAGGGGCCTGTGGCCGTTTACTTGGGTGACTGCATCCTGGGGGAAGGGATAACCAGACGTCTCGAAGACTATTGAATACAAGGATGAAGAAGACATTGAAACGCAGGGACCCAGAGTGCCATCATGATCTCCTGTTAGGGTAGGGGCAGATGGGAACCGGAAAATAAATAAAGTCCTGGCCCAAGCTTTGGCCACAGTGTATCCACTGAGCCATGAAAACACCCAGTCCCTGGTCCCTGAGTGTGTTATTCCGATGGACGCACATGGTGGACAGAACTTCCACATGATCCTTGGCCTGAGGTCTAAAAGCTATTTAGTGGGAAAGGCCAAATGGAAGCTTCTGGAACTGCCCTCATCCTGGCCAAGTAACAAACTAACAACCAAACCAGCATCACATCCCGGGGGGAATGGCAGGTTAGTGCCACCTTTAAAGACTTAAGATGCCAGGGTGGTGACCCTCTTCTTGTTCTTATTAATTTCATTCATTTGGCTGCTTCCAGATGACTTCTAGAAGATGAGCATGGATGTCCACAAGTGCAGCCAAGAGGTAGCCCAGCAGCAGCTGTGGGTGTCGCAGGTCCCACGGTGCTGGGGCAGGTTGGCCTCAGGTCCGCCTGCGGCCGATGGACCGGTGCGTGCATTCTTGGTCCATTCCCACCGGAAACAGGGACCAGAGTGAGCGTTCACGTGGGGTGGACACCAGGCTGTGCAGACGGTTCCTCCTTCTTCCGCCCCCTTTGCCCCCTTGATCGCAGTGTAAAACAGTGGGTCTCCACTGAGACACTTGCGGATGTCTGAGGCATTTCTGGTGGTCGCCCCAGGGGTAGGATTGTGATTAGGGATGCTGCTAGACCGCTGCACGACAAAGAATTAGCTGGTCCAAAACGTGAATGGTGCTGCGGTTGAGAAGGCCTGGACGAAAGGGGTCCGGGCCACCCCATCATCCCATGGAATACCTGCACCTTCTGTCATATCGCTGACGTCAGGCCAATCAGTGTGGACGAGAAGGAAGCAGTGAGGACTTGGGAGGTCCCGATGAGAGACCTTCTGTGCTTCAGAAGGTGAGGATTGTATACAGCGACGTGTTTTAGGAGTATAGTGGTTTGGGGCATGCCAGAACAACCCCTCAAGGGAAAGAGCAGATGATTGCATCGGAAGGAAGGAAACACATCTGCTAGACCTTCACAGGTTCTTTAAGCAGCCTCTTCCACACTTGACAAATATCCCTTCAACCCATTTCACTGAGGAACCTGGAAGGAAGGCTGCCAGCGTTGGGAGGGGTCCAAGGCAGGGAAGGGTCTGCAGCAGCTCAGGGCTCCTTGGGCCCTGTGACCCGGCAGACTTTGGTACCAGCTGTCTCCGGGGTGGGAAGAGACGAGGAGGAGTGTGGCGAGTCCCAGCGGCAGAGCAGCCGCACAGATCCCCAGAGTTCTGGAACAAGGCCATGCCATCTGTGGTGGAAAATTATACACCGCTCGAAAAATAGCTCTAGTCTTGGTGGAGCCAGGAACCTCGTCAGCCTGGGAGAGACAACTTAGAGATGACACCCCGCGAGGATGGAGAGCCGTCCTGCAGAACACAGGACACCTCCCAAGCTAATGACCCGGATAGGGTGCTTGTCCTCAACGAGCAGAAAGTGTGAGTCTGGAATCCGAGGGGTCAGGCAGGAGTGGCCTCTGGTGTCGTGCTCAGTGGCTCCCTTAGGAACTTACATTTTCTGTCCCTGCAGCGTTAAGCTTTGTGTGTCTAAAGCTGTGTTCTGGTTCCCAAATGGGGAGCCCTTCCAGCAGGGTACTGGGTATGAGCTCCATCCAACTGCAGCCTACCTCTGCCACCGGGTCATTGCAGGTGCCTCGTACCAAAAGACCAGCAGGCAAGGAAAAGAGCCACCAGAATGGCTGCAGTGATTGACCCTGACCAGCTGGCAGGAGAAGGTAGGGTTGCTTTTAACTGAGGAGGGCATGGAGAAGGTCAGTTTTTGTACCAAGGGATCCAGCAGGTTGTCTCACTGTAGTCTCCTTGTCCATCTTTACAGCGAATGGGCAGGTGCAGCCGTCATGGACTGGGAAGGGCAGGGTGGCCAGGGGCCCAGACCGGTGAGAGGTGGGTCTGGTGCATCCCACTGGGTGAACTGTCTAGAGCAGCAGAGGTGCCAGCTGAATGGAGGGGGCTCTAAAGTAGGCAGTGGAGGAAGAGGATGATGGGTATCAGTTGCAACCTTAGGTCCAGCTGTGGTGAGAAACTATAGCAATGCAGTGGCCAGCTTTTACCTTTTTACAGGGTAAGAGACCAACCAGAGTCCTGGAGGAACTGCCCCTAGATGGGAAGGCTTACTGTAGGGAGCAAGCGGGTCTCCGGAGGAACAAGGTGGGGAGGCCGTAGCGACGCCGTGGTCACCCACAGAGATGTCCCAGGGTGGACCAAGGCACCCATTCCCCAGCAGCTGGCCATGTTGGCTGCCGGTGGTCCCTCCTTCAGAATTTGCCTCTGCTGGAGGGAGCTGTCTCACCCGAGATGATGCCCTCTCTTCAGGGCAGCCCAGATCCAATGGCCAAACTTTAACCCCCTTGCTCTGGTATGGGTGGCTTCAAAGGCAGCCCCAGCTCCAGGTCTGCCTGCGTAGCAGATACATCTCACTTCACCAGCTCCCTCTGCCTAATTTGGCTTCCCCCACCCCTCAAAGTCGCCGTTAATGAGGGTTCTTCCCAGTACACCTCCCACACGCAAATCTCTGCCTCAGGGCTTGTTTCCTGGGAAAGCTGACCATTGCTGATGGGGAGGGACCGGGGTTGTGTTTGCTCCAACCCAGCGGTTCAGCATAATGAAAGCCGCCCAGGGCGGAGCTAAGGCACGGGCTCCTCCCTTCCCATACCAGCCCCAGAGAGGCCCCAGAGAGGTCAGTGGGCAGCTCGGAATGTCTCGCCTCCTGCATTCCCTCCATGGATTTAGAAATGAGCACAGAATCCTGGAGGGATGGGGCGGGTTCGGAGGGAGGAGGTGCAAGAGCCAAAGATTAAAAAGTACAGCACAAACGGGCAGGTGGGACATTTGGGGGTGACCCTTCAGTAGCACATAGACTTACACCTTTTCACACTAAACTGCAGTGCGAAACCCAAGTCTGCTGTGACCCACAGAAGGTACAGGTAAGGAGAGAGGGAGCCCTGCTGTTTTGGGGACCCCCTCCCAGGAAGGTGTGGTCTTTGTGAGCCCCCCTTGCTGATGCATCCATCTTACATTCTCTTTTGGGCACGTGCTGGTCCTGCCCAAGTGGTGTCTGTGGGGCTGGTGATGGGGCCATGAAGTAGACAGCCCCTCCCTCTGCCCCCCACCACCTCTTGCTACCCTGTCTCCGGGTCTACCTGCCTCCCATCGCCTGCGCTCACGCTTGCTCAGATCTGGCGATTGGACTCAGGGCATGGCCTCAGGAAGTCCCCTGTCTCCCATTTCACTGACCTTGACTTGATGCCAAGAGCTCGAAGGGATCCCACTCTAATACTGGGTTCAAAGCGAAGGCCCGGGTCATCCTAGCTCAGAGGGTTGGAGTCAATGGCTTTTTCACTGTGTGCTTTTGGCAGAAAACCTCTCTGGGCTTAATGTTCTCACCTGCAAAATGGGCATAACATCTTCTGGAGATTACTGTAACACAGAAGAGACTGTTACCAAAAATGTTGGTTCTTCCCTGTCTGTCTGTCTTTCTATATATATCTTGGTTCCTGGATTCTCTGTATGCATTGTTCAGATGTTCCCAGGCAAAAGTGAACTTCATTTACATTTCAGAAGAAATGCCAGACTTTAGGTCTAAATCTAATATCTTTGCAATTTCCCGGGAGGGCAGCCTCGGGTCACTCCACAGGCCGCCTGCCCCGCTCTCCGTGGCTGCGGGGCTAAGCTGGCCTCTCCCCATCTCTTTCCTCACCCTCCCCTTCGCTCTGCCCTTTCCTGCTCTCCCGCTCTGCCTGTGTCCTGGACCTCAGCCCTTAGCCCTCCGCAGTCCCCTGCAACTCCTCTCCCTCCTGTTTCCAGTGCACAGTTCATTGTTGCTCCTTTTGATTAAATTTTCAGTCTCCTTTTCAAGTTATTTCCCTGGCTTTCCTGGCCAGAAGGAAGCAGGGTGGCTGAATCTCTGTGGATGGCTGGAGAGTGGGGGAGATGATGGGGGAGTGGGGGAGATGATGGGGGAGTGGGGGGACAGGGGCCATCCCTACTTGGGGGAGTCACCCCAGTACCTTCCCGACACCCAGTATCCACATTCTAGAAGGGGCACTGAGATGCCTCATTGTCATGGACCTTCTTTCTCCAATTTCTGCCCACCTGCTACCATTCTAGTCCCTTTAGTTCCTTTCCCAACTTCATCTGTTTGTTCTGCTCAAGTCTGGTACCTAAAAACGCTTTTTACAGCATAAGGCTAGACCAGCGCAGGCCAGTCTGCTGTCTCCCTCATCCCACCCTGACATCCCTGGAGTGAATGGGTGACCCTGAGTCAGTGCTCAAAGACTGGTCGCTGTTCCGGTTACTGGTATGGGGGGGGGGGGTTGAGTTTAGAGTATGAAAGACCACACAGGGATTCACCCGGAGGAATTCAGGTCTCCAGTTTCCAAGGAGCCTTCTGTTTACCCTGTTTGGGCTGGTCCTGAGGACACAGGCCAGGGGGAGATGTCAGAGACAGTGACACCACTGGACAGAAGAAAGGGCTGGGAGAAGGGAAGAGAGGAGAGCAGAGAAGAGGGAAGGCCGAGCCTCGTGGTGAGGAGGGTCTGGGACCCGGGCAGTCTGTAAGGAGAGGGTGCCCAGTACTGAACTTCCTGTCCCATCTACCTCCTCAACCCTCTAGACCTCAATAAAGTTGTGGCCACAAAGCGCCCTGGGCTGTCTCATTTCCCCCTGGAGAAATGCAGGAGAGGGGTCTAGTGCAGAACAGTGAAGCCACATTGGGGGGCAAGGTAGTCCAGCCAGTGAGCTAATTTGGGTGAAGACGGAGCCGGGGGGGCCACAGTGACTAGAACCAGATGGCAGAGGCCCCACACTGCTCACCACTCCCGCCACAGAAGTGTCCAGAAAAATATGCAAGGCTATGGAATCATCTGACTCCTTTTCAAAGAGTCTTTTCCTCGCATTTCTTTCTAAATTTTGAAAATTTCAAACCTACAGAAAAGCTGGGAGAGCAGTCACACACTGTTCTTCACACTGGCCGCTTCCGCTTCCTCTTTTCCTTCTGATCAGTGGAAAGTAAATTACAGCCTCCACAACCCTTCATCCCAAAACACATCAGCACATGTCTGCTATGGACAAGTACCTTCCGCTAAACGATGGTAATGACACAGTTATCACACCAACGACATGGACACTGGTCCAGTAATTTTATCTAACAAGCTCTTCATATCCAGATTTCCCAGTCGTTCTAAAACATGCCTGGTATAGCTGATTTCCCCTCATTTGGGAGCCACTAAGAATCGTGCATTGCCTTTCATTGTCATGTCACCTTCAGTCTAGTCTTTGGGTCTCCCCTGCAATTGACATTTTTGAAGAGTTCCTATCAGATGTCTTGTAGGGTGTCTCACAATCTGAATACACCTGGTCGCTTCCTCCTGATCTGATTCAGTTCAAACGTTTCCGGTGAGAGCCCTGCGTAGGAGAAGGCACGGACTCATTATGACACCTTCCAAAGAGGCACAGAATGTCAGTTTGTCCCACTTTTTGGTGGAGCTACGTTTGATCACTTGGTGAAGGTGGTATGTGGCAGACCTTTCCCCCGGAAAGGTGTCTCCTCCGTTCAGTGTTGTGCCAGTCACCTGGGAGCCATAGCAACACTGGCTCCCATATTCGCTGCTATGCTGTACCCACTGCTGATCTTGGCTGGATCAGTGGCAACATGGAGCTGCCGGCCTCATTTGCCTCTGGAAGGACCAGAGCTCCTGCTGGCATGTGGCTTCTATGTATGGCCCCGTGAGCTCCCTCCATGTGCCAGCCCAGGAGTGTGGCTTCATGCATGGGACAACCAAGGATTGTCCTCAGTGGCCTGTCTCAGCCCCTTTTCATCAGCCTTGCTTTGGCTGTCCTTGCCCACAGGAACTGGCTTCTCTGCCCCAAGAGCTCATCTTGCACCAGCTAGAGGAGAAACTGTCCCCTGGGACAACCCCGTTGAATGGCTGCTGGTCAACTAGTTTGGCTGTTGGTTGCTGGGAGTATGTGTGTGTGTGTGCTGGGTGGGAGGAAGGCCAGAGGACTTGGAGCCCAGAAGTAGCACATGCACTATGTTCCTGGGAGCTGCAGGGTGCTGGGCTCTGGCCTTGGTTTCCATGGCAATGGGCAACCTCCTTCTGAAGTCTGCCTCTCTCTGGACCAGCTGACAGTCGTGGGGCCAAGGGCTTTGGGCCAGAGACAGAGCATGGGAGGGGGCTCCATCAGGCCCTCTATTAATATCTTGGAGAAGAGAAGCACAGCCCCTCCGTGGGTATCTTGAAGATGAGAACTTTGGGCACCTGCTCTCCTCACTGTGCTACAGCCCCTAGTACCCTGTCCCCACTTGCTGCAGAATGGACTGTCCCATCAGTAAGGTCTGTGACAACATGTAGGTGGCAGCAGGGTCCAGGTGGCACCACCTTTGTTGTGAAATCAGCTCAAGCATTAAACAGGTTCAGATCCTTGATTTCTTGATTTGCTTCACACATGACCTTGATCTTCTGTTTACATACATTATCTGCCTCACTGGACAAGCCAGCCATTTGAGGTGGTGCTATTATTATTATTCCTATTTTATAAGTGTAGAAATTGAGGCTCAGGGACTTGCTTAGGGTCACATGGCTAGTGAGGGGGTGAGGCTGGAACCAAACTCAGGGAAGCAGTGTGGCGTGGTGACTAAGCATGACCCGCAAGGACAGGAGGTGCTGGTTTCAAGTCTCTACTATGTCACTAATTAGCCGGGCAATTTTGGCAAAGATGGGGGCCAACTGATGGCTGAGGCCAGGACTCCGTGGAGCCCAGCATCTGCTGGCAGACTTACAAGTTCAAGATGCTCCACATTCTCGGTTCACCCAAGGCTTTCAAATGAACTCACGCCAACCAAAGTCCCCAGAGATGGATGTGTCCGTGTAACTAAGTTCTGGCTGATGAAAAATAAGCAGAAGTGATATATTGAACTTCTAAGAAGTCTCTTTAACAGAGAGGGGGTGTTCCTTTTGCCTCTTTTCTCCCTTCTTCCTGCTGCCAAAATTTACTTGTGATGGATGGAGCACCAGCAGCTATCTTGGACTAAGAGGTGACCTAGAAGAAACACAGAGATCCTGGGTCTCTGGTGACTTCATGGAAAGACACTACCAGCCCTGTCCTGTCTGCAGCTGGATTTCCGTGCACGAGAGTGTGAACCCTTGAGTGTTCCAGCCACCAGTTCAGAGTGATCTGCTCCTTGCAGCTGAATGCTAATCCTACCTGGTACACCCGGGGATCTCTGTACAGTGAGAAAAGGCCCTTCCAGTAACCCTGACGCCTACTCACACACCATCTGGGGCACCTGGACTGCGTGTTCCCCCACAGGCAGAGGCCGAGTGTGCAAACAGTGGAGTCACACCCTGGGAGGTGCCTGATTCTGGGCAGGGACACCCCCTGCCCACGGCAGGCCCCACCTTTCTCTCCAGTGTCCAACCCAGCATCCCTCCTCCTCTTCAGCACAGCTCAGGGGGAAGCTCTTCTTGTGTCACAGGCGGATGATAGCCCCGTTGGTCACACTTGGCTCCTGTTGTAGACTGCTCTGCCTGGTTTTAGGAGTTGTATCTCTACCCCTTGTGGCTAAGGGTGAGGGGCGACCTTTGGAGTGCCAGCCGCAGGAGATAAAGCTTGTCTGGTAGCAAATGCTGCCTCAGTTTCCTCTCCCTGCCCTCAAATCTTGGTCGGAAGTCAATGACAGGTAAGACCCCTCATAGCAGGGGGCAACCTAAGCCAGACCCGATCACTTGGGAGGCCTTCATGGAAGGACTCGGGGGGCTGCAACAAAGAGCAATGGACTCTGGTGCGCCACCCCCCACCCAGCTTTGACAAAGCCCAAAGCCCAAGTCCCCACGTTCTCTGGGAGAAGCACTTCCTGGCTCTAATCTCCGTAAGTCTGAATACCTGATGGGGAGGGGTGCAGCTCCTTGCCTTGCTAGAGCGTGTCCTGGGGAAAAATCTGGCATCACAAAGACTTCCTGATAAACCTGTGAAATCTGCTCTGCTAAGAGTGCTTTCATTCATATGTTAAGGGTTCCAGCAAGAAACCCTAAAACTCTGTTCCTGATAGACTCTGACTCACAGTAAGCCCTCAGATTTCTTTGTAATGTTATCTACTGTTTGATCCTTGCCGCCCTGTATTCCTGTGCATTAGAACCCAATAAAAGGCCTGGAGGAGGAGGCTCTGGGCCTTTTTCTCCTTGGAGAAACTGGCCGCTGCTGGCCTTTTTCCCCTGAGAAACTGGCCACTGCTCACTTCTCCTCCCTAAGCAGATCACATCATGTCTCAGTCATATTCACTCTCCTCTGTGGCAACTGGGGGGACTTGCGAGAGAAGTCGCTCCCACAGGCTCCAACCCCACGGAGGAACGTTCGGAGGCCCCTGGGAGCCGCTCTGCCCTCCGTTCGACGGCAGGAGGAGCCAGCCTCCTTTCTACTGCGTCACTTACCCACCGCCTTTGAAGACCGTGCACCTGCCTGTTCTCAGTTGTTAGATGTTAATTCTGCTGGCTTTGAAGGGTGTCCTGTCCTGGCCTTAGGCCCAAGGTCTGCAGATGGTGGTGGGCAAGGCTGGCTGCTCCTCCCCGCAGCCCAAGGCACTGAGCTCTGACTTGCACACTCCCAGCTCCAAAGCGCCCACACTTCCCTCCGCTTTTTTCACTCGAGCTTTCTCTGGTGCGTATGGGGCAGAGGAATTCAGTGTCACAACTCGGTAAGGTCACGTCGAGGATTTTTATAACGACTGTGAGTAGATGCCATCAGCGTAAACTGAGAGCGTACTTTCCACATTGCAAACATTCAGCACTTTTCCGCCCACCCATCCGCCTGTCCGCCTGTCCACCCAAAACCCAACCATTCACTGAGCCAACATTTATTTAGGCCTTCATGTTCTGGGCACTCTGCCAGGCATCGGAGATAAAAAAGTAAACAGGAGATGGTTCCTTTTCTCAAGGAGCCCGAAGGCACACAGGCAATTACAACACGAGGTTGCACGGGAGCCGGAGAGGTCAGGAGTCCTGGGGGTGCAGGAGGGACGGCTACCCCAGCAGGGGGGAGGAGGGTCTTGGAAAGCTTCCAACTCCAAAAACAATTTTTCAGCTGAGACCTGAGGATGAGTGGGAACTGGTGGAGAGGTGAGGCAGGAGGGGGGACAGAGGGGAAGAGGAAGTATGCCCAAGCCTAAAGTGTTCATGGTGCTGCAAGCCCTTGCGTCTGGCTGCCCTGGGGAAGGTGCAGACAATCAGGAGGGACAGGTGGGCAGAGCCTGCGGGCCTGATCTAGCTGGTGAGCTAAAGGCTTCTTCCCTCTCCCTCGTCCTAAGAATTTCACACAAATGAGGTAGTTTACTCCCTCCTTACAGCAACCTTAGGACACAGACACTATGATCCCCCTCTTCCTGCCGTCACTTTCCAGGGGAGGGCCATGTCCCTTTCTCTCTGCGTGTGTCCCCGGTCGCCCCGACAGGGCACATTCTCCTCTGGGCAGATCGCCTGTAGCACCGCCCTCCCCAGTCCTCTCGTTCAGGAGGGGGCAGAGTGACGAAGGTCCCTCATCCAGACCCCTTCGGCCCAGCAGGAAGAATGCTGTTGCCACAGCAATGATCGTCCTTGGCCCAGCTCCCTGAGGACGCGGCCCACCTACCAGGGCCCCTCTAGCTCCCGGGCCTCTGTTGCCCTGGGCACCACCCCCAGGCATTCTCCCGCTGCAGCTCGGCGTGTGCCGGTGGTTGAAACCTCCAAAGGGACCGCAGCCTCAGCAGCTGCTCTGGGCTCCAAGGCCCCTCAGCGCCCTCTCCTCCGGGCCTCCTGGGCCTGCCCCTGGCTTCTCCCCAGGCCGGGGCACCTGTCCACAGGCAGGCCCTGCCCACTAAGGGGTCCGACTCATTGAACTTGCCTTCAGCCCCTCCCTCTGACAAAACGGTAGGTGTGATTTTGATTCAGTCACACCAGATGGCTATGGTTATGTCGGCTGTTGTCCTTTTTCAAACTTGACAATCTAAGGACAAAAAGGTCAGTGCCCTGACTAAATAGGCGTTGCCTGTTTTAAAGACTCTTGTGGCACACTGGGTGAAAACTGCTGCAATTGGGGGATGGGGCTTTTGGGGGCACCGTATTTCTGCCTCTCTGAAGAGCCTTGCTGGTCCCCTGGTCCCTCACCCCAGGAACCCCACCACTGCTCCTGCCCCTTCCCTCCTCTGGGAAGCACTGAGGGCCCCTTTCCCGGGTTGAGGGGTGTTTTAGAAGCTGGGCTCATCTCCACCATCCTCTCTCTCCCCTCCCTCTCCCTGTCTCTCCATCATTGTTGAGACCTGGCCTCTGTGAAGAGAAAAGACAGCAGGGTAAAGAAAAAGGAGGGAGCTAGAGGGAGCGAAGGATGGAAAAAGGAGAGAGAATAGGGTACAGGAAAAGATAGAGGAAGAGAAAACGGAGCTCCCTGGGGAAGGGCAGGGGAGGGAGAGAGGAAGGAGGTGAGGAGGTGAAGTTCAGAGCCATCCCTGGGCCTGGGAGTCCCCTCCCTCGCGTCCTTCAAATCTATGTTCAAATATCACTGTAGGGTGAGTGGGGGCAGTCTGGCTTCCTCCCCCAGGAGTCCGGGTAGCTAAGGGAAGCAGTGTTCCCACAGCCTTGGAGGGTCTGATAACCAGTGTTCTCGCAGCCTGAGACTGGGTCTGATAAACTGTTCCCACAGCATGAAGTGGGCTCCTATGTGCAGAGTTATGTTACATTATATAATCTCTGGCATCTTGCCGGCTTTGACCCCCCTCTGGTACTTAAACAGTATGCATCACTGGGGGGGATGACGAGAGACACACAAGGGGACAGACAGGTGCCACAGTGGGTGCCACCCTGGGGAGCAGGGGCCACGACATGAGACATGCAGACAGGCCCACAGCTTGTGGCATGCATAGCTGGCCCACCCGTGAATAAAGGCATGTCGAGCGTCCCCACGGCTCTGAGAATTTTATTCCATCTACTGGAGGCAAGAGTGGCTCTGCCTCGATCGGTTGCAACACAGTCACCTCGCAGAGGCCTCCTCTGTCCTCACGATTTAAAATGACACCTGCTCATCACCCTACTGCCAACCCCTAACTCTACTCTGATTTCATTTCTTTTTTTTCTACATGCCATCTAATTTCCTTTCTTATTATTTGTTTTTAAAGATTTAAAAAAATTATCTTTAGAGGGGAAGGGAAGGAGAGAGGGAGAGAAATATCAATGTGTGGTTGCCTCTTGTGTGTCCCCTGCTGGGAACTGGCCTGCAACCCAGGCATGTGCCCTGACTGGGAATTGAACCACGATCCTTTGGTTCACAGGCCTGCGCTCAGTCCACTGAACTACACCAGCCAGGGCCTTCCTTGTTATGTTTTATTTAGTTATTGCCTGTCTCTGCTTGCCCCATCCCTGCCAGCCATTGCAATGCATTTTATCATCAGTAAAAACTTGAGGGAAAAAGTAGGCAGACCCTGGGCCAGGAGTCTTGGGGTTTGGGTTCTAGTCTGGATTCTGCCTTGAATTAAGTGTGTGTGACCCTGTGCAAGACAGCAACCTGTCTAGGGACACTAGCAGGTCTGCCCAAGTCACACAGTGACAGAGGGAAGGTGACCCCAGTGGCCACCCACCTGTGACCCTACAGGACAACTCTGGGGGCCGGCCCTCAGCCTAGCGGACCGTCCCGGCACAGGCCCTGGGACTCCTGTGGTCGCCTGCTCCACAGTCACCCTGGTCTCCCGGCCCAGCCCCTGCAGAACTAAGGAGAGGCCACGGTCAGGAGCGTTAACTGCATTCCCCGAAGACCGATGTTCAAATCCAAGTGCCCCTCACTGACAGCATGCCCAGCCTCCACGCACCTCAGGCCCCCATCTGTAAAATGGGATGATGTGCACATCCACAGCACGAGGCTGCTGAGAATTGAGTCGGGTAAAGCGTGTGGCTGGCACACAGTGCCGGACGGGCCACCTACGTTTTCTCTCTCAGGCCAAGACACAAAGGCTGGAGGGGAGGCCAGTCCAGATGCTCAGGCCTTTCTTCTTCCCGCTTGGCTCTTCTTTGGGGTCTGGAGCCACAGGGCCTCCCCCGTTCCGTGTTTGGCCCCGAGGCCGCCCGGAGGTGTTGGGGACAGGACCCTGGGTGGGGTGGGGAAGCAGGAGCAACTCCTTGTTTATTCTCCCCGCCTGGAACACAGTGGTCTCCTTGCTGATTTATCGCCTTGTTCCTGCTGGCTGCAGACTGTGGGAAATTAAAAAATGTCCGTTTTGAGGCAATAAAATATAAAATGGAATCCAATTTTTCTCCAGGGTAAGAATCATTATGTTTGACAACGGCTGTAAAGTGTACAGCAGTGAGGGGTGGGGTGGGCGGCGGGGGCCGGCCTTGGGCAGGAGGAAGGTGGTGACCCCCATGAGATGGAGCAATTGTGTAGTCCCGAGTGGGCCTGGAAGGAGCCCAGGGGACCAGGATGTCACCCACAGCCCATCTAAGGCCTGGGTACCCTGGAGGTCTCCACATGAATTCCACATACACTTATTAAGTACCTACTCGGGCAAAGATAAGAAGGTTGCCCTGCTTCCTGTACCTGGTACTTTGGAGAGAGAAGAATGAATGTGTGTTCAGTTATGTTCAATTGAGTGTTACGGAGTTTGGGTCCTATCCAGGGGGCACCCAGAAACCAAGTTTTAAGAGTCTATGTGTTTAGGTCCGTATCTTATGACTTCCCGTCAAGGTGGCGGCATAGGTAAATACAGTATTCGCCTCCTCCCACCACCCCGTACAGCTAAACTACAGAACAACTGCCATTCGGAAGCGCCTGAAATCTGGCTGAATGGAAGTCCTATAACTAGGGAATTAACGGAGCCACTTGGAGACTGGTAGGAGGGACAGAGGTGCTCACTGGGCTGGTCCCACACCCAGGTGGAGCAGATAAAAATGGGAAGGATTTCTCAGCTCTAGATGTACCCCCTGAGGAGTGAGGGGTCCCAGCCCCACCCCAGGCCCCCCAGCCCAGGGTTCCAGTGCCAGGAAGAGAAGTCCCAATTACCTCTGGCTGCAAAAACCACTGGGGATTGGGGCTGAGGGAGACAGGGGGCTTCTGGAGTCCCAGACAGCTCCTCTTAAAGGGCCCACACGTAGATGACTCCAACTCACTCCCTTCGAGCTCCAGCACTGGGGCAAAAGCTTGAAAGGCACCAGACACCTACGGGGAGGAACTGAATTGTGTGTCATCAGGGCAAGACCTATGTGGAGTGGGCCGCTTTCTCCCAGACAGAAGTGCTGACGGAGGCTATTGTCCCCTTGATGGGCACTGCCCTCACAGAGCCCTGTCTGACTCCATCACCTGGCCCACTCTCTGCCCTGGCCTGGAAATTCCCTGAGGGTCCCCGCCCCACCCAACTTTCGGGCCCACTGAAGCTGTTTCCAGTGGCTTTTTTTATGTCAGTGGCCTGTCTTGGCTCATGCTTCGGAGTTTCGTAAAATCTCTCAAACAAGCAGCATCTGGTTCCACATGCCCCACACCTCTCGCTAAGTGGCCCCAAGCCTGGCACTAGCAGCAGCTGGCCTCGGTTCACAGCTCTGTCTTGCCTGGGCACCTCCAAGCCCAACACAAATAGCGGCCATCGGCAGATCACTTTGTAGCTCACGCCAGGGGGCCCCAAGCAGGACACAAGCAGCGGCCGACCTTGGTCTGCACCTCCCAGGAGACCCCAGAGACAGCGCACCCCGTGGATAGCTTCCGACCATGTCAGGGCACCACCCCCCAGCCACCTCCACAAGCGACACACTCAGGGGGTGGACACAGTGGGCACCAGAGCCCCGCAGAAGTAAGTCCTACTCTGCGGGGTGGACCCCTGCACAGCTGACCCTCCATGTTGGGGGAAGGTCGGTGGTCATTGGTTGCAGCTGGTCCTTACAGCTGACCTGCCTGCAGGGAAAATCCCTCCCACTGACGTGCCAACAGCAATTAAGGCTCAACCAGAAGAGGAGAGTGTGCACAGGCTACACTGGGGGAAGGGGTGCACTGGCTTGGGTGATTGGGGAGGCCTTAGAGAGCACATACTACATCGGGCCACTCTTCCAAGTCTGGGAGTCATAGCAGCTCTACCTGATACATAGAAGCAAACACAGGGAGGCTGCCAAAATGAGGAGACAAAGTAACATGGCCCACATGAAAGAACAGAATAAAACTCCAGAAAAAGAACTAAACAGAGTTGACACAAGCAATCTACAGGATGCAGAGTTCAAAATGCTATTTATAAGGATGCTCAATGAACTCAGAACCTCAACAGTATAAAAAAGGACCAGTCAGAAATGAAGGATACACTAAATGAAATGAAGAATGATTCACAGAGAATCAACAGGAGAGTGGGTGAAGTCGACAATCAGATCAGCAATTTGGAATACAGGGGAACAAAAACACCCAATCAGAACAGCAACTGTAACAGAAAAACAAAAATGATGTAAAAATGCGTGTTTAGATTTTTCAAGATATAACTTATAAAGTGCTCAAGTCTTAAGTGTATAATTTAATACTTTTTTTTGCAGATACATATCTGTGTAACTACCACTCTGATCGAGATACAGTACGTTTATAGCACTCCAGGAACTTATCGCCCTTCCTAATAAATGCTCCCCAAGGCAACCACTGTAGAAGCATTTTCTCTCGTCTTGAATGTCATGTCTTGAGAGACACAGTGTGACCGCCTTTGAGTTTTTGCTTCTTTCACTCACTCAGTAGGATTCACCAATGCTGTTGTATGTAGTGGCTCGTTCTTTTCCATCACAGTTTATTATTCCATCTTAAAAGAGACCCCAATTTATTTATCTGTGTTGCTGTTGTGGTTGTTTCAAGTCTGGGGCTTTGACTAGTGAAGCTATAGTAAACATTCTTTTTTCTCTTAATTTTATTTCTCAGTTCATATTTAATATTATTTTGTATCCGTTTCAAGTGTATAGCACAGTGGTTAGACAGTCCTATGGTTTACAAAGTCACCCTCCCTGTATTTCAAGTACCCACCTGGCACCATACATAGTTATTACAATATTACTGACTAGATTCCCTATGCTGTGCTTCGTATTCCCAGGGCGATTCTGTAACTACCAGTTTTCCCCTTTAATCCCTTCACCTTTCTCACTCGGCCCCTTAATGCCCCCTCCCGTCTGTCAGCCATGGGTCTTACAGTGAACATTCTTTAACGTGCTTTTTGAGTACAGGAGTGACATGATTAAATTGGCCTTACATTTTTCTTTTGTCCTTTGTGATAGTTAATTTTGTGTATCAACTTGACTAGGCTATGGGTTGCCCAGATATTTGGTCACACATTATTCTGGGTGTGTCTATGAGGTTGTTTCTGTGATTAACCTTTGAATCAGTACACTGAGTGGAGCAGATTGCCCTTCCCTATGTGGTGGGCCTCTTCCAATCAGGTGAAGGCCTGAATGGAACCCAGAGCACTGAGCTTCCTGGGAGGAAGGGGGAGCTCCTCCAGCCTGATTGACTTGAGTTGGGACATTGGCTGTTTCCTGCCTTTGGATTTGAACCAAAACACTGGCTCTTCCTGGATCTCAAGCCTATTGGCCTTTGGACTGAAACCGCCATCGGCTCTCCAGGGTCTCTAGCTTCCAACTTGCAGCTCTTGGGACTTCTCAGTCTCCATAATCATGTGATCCAACCTCTTATAATAAATCTCTTCCTAGACATATATTCATCTATCCCATTGGATATGTTTCTCTAGAGAACACTAACATTCCTCCAACTTTTTATTTTGAAAGCTTTAAGTTTATTGGGAAGTAGAGGTAGTAATAAATTGTCATACATTGACTATGATAATAATGATGTCTCTTGTGTCACCCTCCTTGGAATTGTCTAGGCTTGGCCATGTGCCTTGCTTTGACCAATGGGTCAACAGTACAACTGATGTGAGCAATAGCTTGATAGAGTCTGTCATTTCCCTCTTTCTCTCTTGGAACCCTGTTCCTGCCACCAGGATGCTTGCAGGCCAGCCTGCCTGTGGCACGTGAGAGACTCCTGGAGGGAGCAGAGCTGTGCAGGCTGCGGTTACCCCAGACCCGCCTCCCAGCTGATGGCAGACTCATGAACACACACAGTCAATGACCTGTGAGCTTGCCAGAAAACAACAGCTATTGTTCTAAGTGTGGGGATGGCTTGTTAACACAAACAACCAATACAACAACAAACACTTAACCTTTACCTGGATTGACCTATAATCAACCTTCTGCCGTGTTGGCTTTATTGCTCTCTGGAGGCTTCTTTCCCTGAAACATTTGAAATTGGCTGACGTCCCAACACTTCCTGCTGCATACTTTAGAGTCTGCCTCCTAAGATCAAGGCCACCCTCCCACGCGACCATACTGCCATGATCACTCCGAGACACTGCATATTGTTATAATAATATCGTCCAATATCGAGTCCCTATTCAAATTTCTCCGGTCACCCCCAAAGGCCCCTTACAGCTGTCCTGTTTATCGTTTTAGATCCAGGATCTGATGCAGATCATTTTCTTACTTGGCCCACTTCCAAATCCTGTCCCTGGACACAGATGTTGGCAGGGCCCAGACCAGGGTCCACCGTGAGGACCCAGGCAGGGCAGCCACATTGTCTGCGCTGTCACTTCCCGGCTGGGTGACGTTGGAACACGACATCACATTCCTGGGCATCTGCAGAGGAGGGTGTCACTACCACCCACTCACAGGGCTGTGTGAGCATGCAGAGAATGACACGCAGGGGGGTCCTCGATGGCAAGTCACGGCGCTTACAGCCACGCTTTGTGTCTGAAGGACGATGAACAAGGCCCTTGCTCTCTCTGGTCCCAATTTTCTGGCTCCTTCCCTCCCTTCTTCCCTACAGCCGTCCTTCCTTCTTTCGATTTTGCGCATTGAAGGTTTCCCCCCTTCATTCCATTTACCCCTATTAATTTGGAAGCTATCGCACGTGCTATTTCTAGTCTCTTATAATTAGCCTAGAAATTTTAACACATGTTGAGGTTATAATTGGCATTTGTGATTTCTGTCTTCACCCTCCTCCCACACAATTCCAGGACCTTAAAAGCTTTCTGTTTGCCCCCCCTTTTTTCCTTTTAACCCCACAAATTAAACATTTTAAATGATCGATACTTGTTTAAATTTACCCACATTTACCTTTATTTTTTCCCCTTCACTATTTTTCCTGGCATCTCAGACCTTCCAGGTGGGCTTCTTTTCCCTTCGTTCTTGAAGTTTATTTTTTAGAACTTCCTTGTGTGAGGGCCTTGGTTGTAAACTTGGACAGTTTTTGTTTACCTGAAAACATCTTTATTTTGTTCTCATTCTGGAAAAATAGTTTCAGAGGTTGTAGAATTCTCAGGTGACGACGGTCTGTCTGTCATCCTCTCTACCTTTCTGAAGGTGTTATTCAGCTGCCTGTGGCTCCCAGAGTTTCTCTGAGAAGCCCTACATCATTCTGTTTAATGACCCGCAGTAGGTAATCTCGAGTTTATACACGGCTGCTCTCTGTAATGTCTGTAACGTTCTGTAGTTTTCCTATGGCATGTTTAGGTGGAGATCTCTATTTATTCTGCATGGGGTTTGTTGAGCCTTGTGGATCTGAGGACTGGAGCCTTTTGTGGTTCTGGAAAACTTTACTAGGTTCTCTTTGAATTTGACTCTACTATTTTTCTCCCGTATCTTCTTCTGGAACTCTGATTGAACACGTGTCAGATCTTATTTTACCCCGTGTTCCTTCATCTCCTCTCTTTTCCTTTTCCTGCTCTCTCTCTCTGCTGCATTCTGGGAAAAGGCTTTCTTATCTTTTTCCCAGTTTACCAACTCTCTTCTCTGATGTATTTCATCTCCTGTTTTACCCATTACTTAAGTTTCAGTGTTTTATTATTATACTTCTCATGTGTAGACGTTTTATTTGATTCTTCTTCAAATCAGCCTTGCCACTGTTCATAATCTCACTTTCCTTTGTCATACTTTGGTATCCTTTTTCATTTTAAACATGCGTGTGTATTTAATTTATAGTCCATATCCGATCGGTCCAATGTCTGTGGGCTTTAAAGGTCAGACTGGTAGCTGCTTCTGCTCACTCTCACTCATGGCAATTTGTCTCCTTCTGTGTTTTGGCTTTTTCTTTTTCTTTTAAAAATATTTTATTTATTTTTAGAGAGAGGGGAAGGGAAGGAGAAAGAGTGGGAGAGAAACATCAATGTATGGTTGCCTCTCATGCGCCCCCTACTGGGGACCTGGCCTGCAGCCCAGGCATGTGCCCTGACTGGGAATCAAACCAGCAACCCTTTGTTTCACAGGCCTGTGCTCAATCCACTGAGCCACACCAGCCAGGGGGTCTTTTTCTTTTTATTGGGCTCCCACATTTCTTAGAATTTATTTTCTGCAGGAATTCTCTTAGGCCTGGGTTTTGAGGATGTTTCTTCCGAGAAGATTTGTGTATGCTTCTGTCAGGTGCCACTGTCCATGGGGGTCCAATTTTATGCTTGTGGTTTCTCAAAGCACGTGAGTAGCATAAACTCAGGCCCAAGCCCAAATGAGGGTGAGCTTGCAGTCAGGGATTCCCATGGGACAATTGTCCTCTGTTTTGCCAGAGCCTGGGCAGAATTTTCTCAGTCCACATTGAGAGGACCCCGCTTTATGCCGGGATGGCAAATTTGAGCTCTCACCTTGTTCAGGCTCAGACTTTATCTCCTGTCCCCGTAACACAGTATGTCTGGGCCCAGGCTTTGGGTTGACCAGATGGCCCCAGAGAAATGCTGGCTACAGTGCCAGCTCATTTGTTTCTCTGGAATAATTTTTCTTGTTCCTTCCAACCTCTGAAGATATTTTTACCCACAATCCTATCCACACATTTAAAAATATTTTCAATAGTGCACTCAGCCATTTTGAGGGTCCTGCATGGGGAAGATAACTTGAGATCAGAAGTCAGCCACATGGTCCAGTTTTTGTTCTTCCCTCGTCCACTGATGCAGCAAACATTTCCTTGAGCACCTGCTAGGGGCCAAGTCCTGAGTGAGACAAAAGGGACCCAGCAATCAGTGAGACACAGTTTCTGCTCTAGGGAGCTCACCCTGGCGGAAAGGCCCTTATAAAGTGATTGAATGGTGTTTGAAGAAATAATTCAAATTTTACAAATAACGACGGCTGTTGTTTATTGAGCCTCCTTCACAGCACCGGGCAGTGTGCCAGGCAATCCACATGGATCATTTCATCGGCTTCTCTTGACAACAAAGATGGGAGGCAGAGGTATCAACTCACTGATGGGGAAACCAAGGCTCAGAGCGGTTGAGTAACTAGACTGAGGTCACATCGTTGCAAGAGAGTAGAGCCGTAATTGGAAACCAGGCTGTCTGGCTTAGGAACTGGGATCTTGGCTTTTGTGCTGAGGGATTGTCCTCCACTTTCCCACCCTCCTGCCTTGAAGACAGCCCTCCCCGCAATCCTTACCTCCTCCCTCAACCACCTGGCCTATCGTGGGATCGGGGCCAGACTCACGCAGGCGCCTGACTCCCTCCCAGCCTGTCCTTAGAAAGGCCTCCTCCCTGCCAAGAAGCAGCTCTAGAAAAAGGACAGGTTGAGGGAGCCTCATTCACAGTCTTTCCTTCTGTCCCTTTGGCGGAGACGGCGGGGGAGGAGCATATGGCCCCTGGCAAGAGGAGGGGTCTGGCGGCATCGTCCATGAAGATGCATTTGGCCTAGCAGAGGGGTCAGGCTGGGTCAACAGATGCAAGGGGTCCTCAGGTGGGGGGCCCCAAAGGACGGGAAGGGGTGGCCTGGAAGAGATGGAGGGTGGGGAAACTGGGTTGCCACCAGCAGGAAGTCAGTACCAGGGCCACCTCCCAGCTGGGATTGACTTCTGTGAGCCTGTGGGGTGGGGGGTGCTTTTCACAGCCAGCCCAACTGGGCCCCCACAGCTGTGTGCTCCTGCAGAAGGACTGGAGGGTCTGAGTCATCTCTGTCCCCAGCACACTTAGCCCAGAGCCTGGCTCTCAGCTATAAATATCTATGGAACAGATCCTGGCTATATGTATTAAATTTAAAAAAATAATTGCATGTGTTATATCTCAATATACACTCCTTGAGCAATTCAAGCACTAAAGAAGCATATTGTGGAGCAAAAGAGAAATTCCTTCCTTTGTCCCACTCTCTTCTTACTCCCTCACAAAGGTAACCACTGATAGCAATTTGGTGTCTTCTACAACACGGCCTTCCAGAGACACACGCATACACACAGGACACCCGGGTCCTCTCCACGCCCACTTTTGCTCTGGCCCCCGTAGAACCCTCATGCTCCGCCTCCCCTGTTACTGGGTCCTGCTGCTCCCAAACCCCTGAGGTCCAGGGCTCAGCAGGGTAGCAGAGGCTGCCCCCATTTTCAGAATTTCTCCTCGGACAAGAGGAAGCAGGAGGGAGGGAGGGGGGCTAGGGGTCCCCAGGAAGGGGGTCCCCAAAGGGTAGAGAGAGGAATCAAAAGACCCAAGAGCATCTGCCTTTTCTAGGGGAGCCACCTCCCCGAGATCTCCTCCCTGCGCTTTCTTCCTCCTCATCCTCATCAGCTTCCCCACCCCCAAACCCAACAGGGTCCCAGCCCCGCTCGGCCTGCTCTGATCTGGAACCCTGCACGGAGGTCTGGACTTGCTCTGAAGGCTTGTCATGTCTGCGCTTAATGAAGTTTAATTATCTTCTGAGATTCGAAGAATAATTATAAATCTTTTCAAGATGCAATCACACGGGTTCATGCTTCATTAACGGTGGAAAATCAATTGTAATTCGAGTAATTCTTCTCTTCTGGAGATTGGTCTGTTTGTACACGCACTCCCCCTTCTCACCCAGCTTTCTCTCCCCCAAGAAGTACATTGGATGTCTGGCTTTTTCCTCCCGAATTGATGAGCCCGTGGGGGGTGCGGGCGGAGGGGGGGGGGCGGGGGGCGGTGAGCAAGGCGCAGGTGGAGGAGGAGGAGGAGAGAGAGGGAAAGACGGCCCCAGTGGGGTGCAGGCCTGGACAGATATTTATAAGAGGCAGGAGAACTGGGAGAGGGGAGGAGAAAGGAAAGGAGGGGAGGGGGGAAGTCTCTTAAGGCTGCAAGAAAGCCGAGTGTTTTGTAATGTTTTGGAGGGGGGCAGGGAGGAGTGGCAGGTCCTTTTGAAAATATGCAGAAAGCTGTTGACAGCCCTTGGAAAAGGCACTCAGATCCCCTTGCTGACAGGTGGGGGGTGCTGGGCCCCAAGACTCTGCCCCCAGCGACTCTGGCTCCGCTGGAGTCCCAGATTACTCAGGAAAGAGGCTGCTGCTGCTGCTGCTGAGTAACCTGGGACATTCCTCCATCTCTGAGAAATCAAGGAGGCTCTGCTGGGAGCTGGGGGCCGTCTGAGACCCAAGAGCAGCTAGAACCCGGACTTCTCTGGACCACAGAAAAACCCTGGTCCAGGCCGCTTTCCTGGAGTCTCGGGATGTCTGGGGACAGCGGGGGTCACACTCCTCCCACAGCACAGCCTCCCTGCGGCTAAGGCTTGGTCTTGCTTTTGAAGGTGGTGAGTTGCCTGCATCTACACAGTGGAGGAGGGAGCAGGGCTCTACCAGGGCTTGGTGGGGGGGGATGCAGCATCCTGGGGAAGTCCTCACCCAATCATCCGGACCGACGGACGGAGCAAAGGGAAGCTTTTGCTCGAAGCCTGGGCTCTTCACAGTGAAAGAGGATGAGGACCCCATGAGCCCCTGCAGAGGACTGTCCTCCCCTGAGCTTTGGTTGGAAGGCTCTGAGCAGCGTGGTCCCATAGACTCTCTGCAGCGACGGAAATGGCCCACACTGTCCAACATGGTCTCCACCGGTCAAGGTGGGTACTTAAATTTCAGTGAATTGAAATCAAAGACGATGAACAATTCTGGTCGCCAGCAGCCTTAGCCACGTCTCAGGGGCTCAGCTACCACACATGGTGGCGTATCGAACAGAGCAGACATGGACGTTTCCATCACTGCCGAAACCCCTGCAGGACAGCACCGGGCTTGGGCCTCAGGCATGCTAGCACCCATCAAATAACAGACGCTGCCCCCAGACTCAGGGTAAACCCCCCCCACCCCCGTGCGCCCGCTTTGGCCCTGTGTTATTTTCTAGTGGCTGCTGTTAAAAAAAAATTCCACAAACTTAGCTTCAAACCACACACATTTCTTATCTTAGAGTTCTGGAGGTCCGAAGTTTGACCTCAGTCTCACTGGGCCGACACCAGGGTGATGGCACAGCTGTGTGTTTCTGGAGGCTCTGGGGCTTGGGGGGTGGGCAGGGGACAGATCTGATTTTTTGACCTTTCCAGCTTCCAGGGCCGCCTGTGAACCCTGGCTTGTGGCCCCTTCCTCTGTCCAGAAACACCTCATCTCTCCGAGGTCTCACCACTAGGAACGTCTCTCCCTCTTTCAGGGTCTGTGTGATCAGATTGGGCTTGGGCCCAGCCGGATAATCCAGGATAACCTGCCCTTGTCAAGGTCCATACTTAATTCCACCTGCAAAGACCTTTGGTCCATACAAAATGACATGATTCACAGGGCCCAGGAATTAGGGCATGGATATCTTTTTGGGAAAGGGGGTGTCCATTATTCTGCCCATTTCAGGTCCCAAACTTTTGTTTTTCAGATGGGGACTGAAATCCAGAGAGGAGAGGGGACTTCTCTATGGGGACGTGGGTGTCATGGTAACTGTGGTACCCAACCCTCTTACAGAGCAGGTACTCCCCTGACCCCGCCCTTGGCCATGGGGAACCTGTTCCATCAAGGTTCCACCATACCACCCCACCCCTTTCCCTGCCAGTGACTTTCTGATCACACGAAAGCCTGTCATTTCGCCTGCATTTGGGACCGCTCTAAGGGACCAGACCAAGTCCTGAATTCCTCACAGGGTCAGTTCCAGTCTCAGCTGCAACTTCATCACAGGCCAGCTTCTTCTCTGTCTGGTGTCACTGTCCTCACCACCTTGTAGGTGCATGTCCGGAGAGACTGCCTTGTGGCACAAGGCTCCGGCTCCTCACCTTGGTCCATAGCACCCTTTATGGACTGACCCCTCCTGACCCTGCAGCTGCAGCAACTCGCAAGCCCCCCACACTGGACCCCAGAAGAGTCATTTCAATGTCTCAAGCATCCCAGGCTTTTTATTCTTGTCCACCTCTAAGCCTTTACCCATGCTGGTCTTGCTACTTAGGATGCCCTTCATTTCCTGGCCATCTCTTCCTCACTCTTTAGAACGCTATTCAAATGTCACCTCTTCCTGGAAGCCTTCTCAGAGCTCCTTCCTTACATCCAGTTGCCAGCAGGAGCCCCTCCGCTGAGTTCCCATGGCTCCCTTGGCCCACTGCCCTTGTAGTTCTCCCCAAGGTCTGCAGAGTGCCCTGAGACTGAGGACTGTGTCTTATTCCTTTCTGTACCTGCAGACACAGTGACTTGCCCAGAGTGGGTGCTCACTGAGTGTTTGTTGACTGACTGACTGTGACCTCAGCTGGCCCTGTGAGGTGTGTTCAATTAACCCCACTGACAGAGGAGGAAAGTGAGGTTGAGAAGGGAGTGAGACTTGGGACACGGCCCCATCCTGGAGGCTTGTTTTCCCAAGACAAGACATCCTGGCATCCTTCCAAACTTCAACGGGCCTGGAACTGCCAACAGCTGCTTAGATATCTGAGTTAGATGAACAGGAGCCGCAGCTCCTGCTAATGAATGATTCCTCTTCCACACATATGTTTCTGGTAATCAATTGGCGCGTCATTAGCCCACGGCAGTAGTTGTCTCAACTCCAAATGAAATGCAAATGTAATTAGTTTCCTTAGGCCTGGTGGGCAGGGCCCTGCCAAGCTCAGGCTCCCCTTCCAGGAGGGGCTGGTCCCCCTTCCCAGACTGTGGGAGACTCAAGCCTGCAGGGCCTGCCTGTGCACTGGGGGGAGCTGCCTGGAGGCTGGGAAAAGTTAAATACTCACCCACGCTCACCCAGTGGTCGGGGCAGGGCCCCAACTCCAAGTTGGCAATTTGTAGGGTTCAGAGGCAATGAGATTGGGGGCCCCTGTTTGCAGCTGGCTTGGGCAGAGGTGGGGCCAGGGGACCTCTTGCACCCTGGGAGCCCTCCCCTCTGCAAAGGCTCACTGAGACCCTGTGTGCCTCATGGGGAGGCCACATGGGACCGTGGAGTCTGGGCTCATCTCCTTGCCCTGTACCACTTGCCACTAGCCGCTCTCCACCCTCAGAGTCTTACCTGGTACAATGGAAATGACACCACCTCCCTTGAAGGGAGGTTGTGAGAATGACATGTGATATGCCCAGGATGTCCTGTTTAGAGTTGGCGCTTAACCAACAGGCATTCCAATGTGCCGATGGTGATGTCTCCCATGTAAGTAGTTACACATACTGGGCCTTACTCTGCTTTGCATCCATTATTTCATCCCATCCTTACAAAGATACTATAAAGTAGGTGCTAGCATCCCATTTCACAAATAAGATAGAGGCACAGAGAGATTAAGACATTTACCCAAGGTCACACAGCTAGGAGGTGATGGACCCCGGATTAAAGCCCAGGTTGTCTGTCTGTACTGTCTATGCTTGTAATCTTTACTGGGCTACGCTGTCTCTGACCTTGCATTCTCCCTTCGGCCCTCCCTAAATATCCCTGCTTTCCACCTTCCTTCTTGAGACCTGCCAGGCTGAAACTCTGACCCCTGTGAAAGGCGTGACCCCCTACCCCACTCTCAGCTTCTGGAGTCTGGCCCCACAGGGGCAGCTTATGGGTTATTGGTGGGTCACATGGTCTGAAGATCAGTCACCTGATTGGTAGAACCTAATTTACACCCAGAACCCTAGCTGCAAGGGAGTCTGAGAAACAGTTTTGGTTTTGGGGCTTCTTAGTTCAGGAACCTACACTAGAAGGAGGTAAAACCTTGCTTTTGGTTCACCGTGTGCAAAGGAAAAAGAGGTCTCCATTCCCTCCTGTCTCCTTGGCTCTCCCTGCCCCTCCCCTCATCCCCAGTTCTTAGACTTTAATATAAAATGTGATACAGCCAGAGTTCAACCCAGGCTGGCTCTGTCTGTCTTTCGCTGTGTGACATTAGACAAGTCGCCTAACCTCTCAGACCTCATTATTCTCACTTGTGAAATGACAGTCATAGTACCTTCCTGGACATCATTGTAGTGAAGGTTAAATGAGATCATGCAACAGAAAGTGCCCTCCAAAGAAACAGCCCAGAGCCTGCTCATGGGTGGGACTCCCTAAATGTAGCTGCTGTTGTCACTACTACTCTCCTGTGCCCCTTCCCCCTTCTAGTGGGTAGCCCACGGGTTAACTGGAGACAGCTTTGAGCCGTTGCCGTAGCTGAATTATTAAAAGTTTCCGGAATGGTAGCTGTGGGTTGATTGAATTCTCTGTCTGCCCCAAGGTCCCTTCCCCTGGACAAGGGTCAGTGACAGGGTCTAGTGATTTCGGGGGGAGAGGGTGGAGGTCAGGGCTCCCGGAAACCTTTGGCAGTATGGGTCCCAGACCAGGGATGGGTCCCTGGGATGGAAGAAAGTGGCTCTGGCTGGTTTAGTCCGTGGTCAACAGAACAAACGCAGTCAAATCCATTTGGTCAACTTCCTGCTAAGAAACGAATACATTCACATGATCCTTCCTCTCTACCTGGACTAAGCTCTTCTTGAAGACTCAAGGCTCACCGGAGGGAGGGGTTGCCTCCTACAGGAAGCCCTCCTTGACTGTCCAAACGCATGTCAGACTCTGGGTTTGCTTTGTTTTCCCTGCGTAGCACCACAGTCGGCTTATCACCCTGGCACGCAGTTCAGCTGCGAGTACACTCGAGCGACCTGTCACTAATAAACACCGAAGTACCAATTTCTGTGAGTAATTTGCTTTAGGAAAAAAAAGATCAAATAGAGTAAATTTAATGGTATCTCTCTAATAAGGTCAATGTCACTCATCCCATGTGCTTCCTCGCAGGGACGAGGGAGGGAGCAGAACTATATCTGGGAGCAGCACGACCCGGGGTGGTCTCATCACCGCGGCAGCACGAGGGTCATAAACAGTCAGGACGATTGTGAGCAATCGCGGGGCGTGTGCATTGCAACTTTATAGCTACATCCATTTCCTTCCACATGCTGAATTTTATTAAACTCTGGATGAGCTCAGATGGGGGAATTATCGAACTGCTTGTAATGAGGATAGTTAACCCCCCTGGAGCACTTTCCCACGTCCCAGATACTACGCTCAGCGCTCTGCGGGCACCGCTCTCTTATTAATCCTCCCACAAGCCTATGAAGTAGCTTCTATTAGTCTCATCATTTCAGAGAGGAAGACCGAGCTCGGAGAAGTCGACAAACTTGCTCAAGGGCGCACAGCTGCTGGGCGGCAGAGCAGGAGGGGGACCTGAGCATATCTGAGTCCAGAGCTCGCTTTTGAAAATTCTTGCACAGTGTATGTTGAGCCCCCTCGGAGCCCCTCTCTCACCCACCAGCTGGGAGTTAGGCCTCGTACCAGGTGCTCAGGAAGATCAGAGGACAGACTGAGAGGGCCAAGCCTGGAGGCCCCGGGGACCCTGCATCCCCCAGGGAAATGGCGCTGGCCACCTACGTCCTGGTGTCCTGCCCTCTCTCCCTGAGGAAGGACAGCGCTCCAGCCGGTCTCTGCTCCCTCTCTCTCCTGCCTCATCTGTGTCCTTGATCTACTGAGTCCCTCCCAACACCACACCGCATGCTCTGATTTTTCCCATCTTCAGAAAAGAATCTCCTCCAGGCCATCTCTTCCTGCCTGCCTATTCTCTTTTTCTTTACAGCCTGACTCTTTGAATGCATCCTCTTGCTGTCTCCGATTCCCGTCCCTGAGCCTCTTGAATCCACCCCATTGGCTCTTGCCCCCTTCACTTGGTCAAAACTGTTTTTGTCAAGGTCACCGTGACCTCCTCATCGCTACATTCAGTGCTCCCTTCCTAGTTCTCGTTGTGCTTGTCCTATCTGCTGCCTTTGACCTCAGACGTGCCTCCCGCTTGAGCCCATTCTCCGGGCTCCTCAGAGCCCTCACCTCCTGGCTCTTTCTGTGTGTTTCGGGTTTCGGGCTGTTCGGTCTCTGCCTCCCTTGCTGGGCCCTCCCCACCAACCTGCCCTGCCCAGCCCCACTCAGCGCTCAGACTTCGCTTCTCTACACTCTCTCCCTAGATGTTCTCGGCCAAGCTGATAGCTTCAAACACCATGGAAATGCTGATTTTCCCTGAATGTCTTCTTTCAGCCCCTGCTATGTCCCCTGAACTCTAGACTCACACGTCCAGCGGCCCACACAACACCTGCACTTGGAAGACTAAAAGACATCGCCAACATAACACAGATGAAAGTGAGCATTTGGTCCTCCCCCAGCCTCCTCCATCCCAAGAGACGTTAACCGCATCCTCTCAGTTGCCCAGGCCAAAAGTTTTGGAGTCATTCTTGACTGTCCTGTTTCTCCCGCCCTCTGTATCCAATCCATCAGCAAGTCCTGTCTGCTCTGCTTTTAAAATAGATCCGGGATTCACCACTTCTTACTGTCTCCAAGGTTACAACCCCCTCAGTGCCCATCATTCTTCTCTTAGTTTATTGCAGTAGCTCCCTGACTGGCCCCTTTGCTTCTGCCCTTGCCCTCTTCAGTATATTCTTGGCCCAAGAGCCAGAGGGATCCTGTTAAAACATAAATCAAATCACATGACTTCTCCCCAAACCCCTCACATGGCTTCTGATCTCTCTCTGAGTAAAAGACAAAGGGATATTACAACCAGTGAGGCCGGCCTTTCCTCTCTGGCTTGACCCTTGTTTGTTCCACACCTGCCTCCTTTCTGTTCCTCATACACTCTAGACATGCTCCTACCCCAGGGCCTTTGCACTGGCTGCTCCAGCTGCCTGCTGTTCTCTTTCCCAGAAGTCCACAGGACTCATTCCCTCCCCTCCTTCCGTGAAACCTCAGCTGGCCTCCTTCTAAAACATCTATCCCCACCCTCCCGTCACTCCCATCTTCCTTCCCTGTTCCATTTTCGCTCCTTAGCCCTCATCACTAACAGAATATACATTTTGTTTATTTGTGAGTGTTTTAGCTGCATCTGGAACATCGGCTCCACAAGAGCAGGAACTTTTTTGCTTTTTAAGAAACCACTATACCCCAAGTCTCTGGCACATGTACCCAATACTATTTGTATAATGAATGAGTGAATGAGTCCCCTCCCCCATCCAGTGTGAATAGATCCATTCATCCACAGCACCCATGTCACCCCAGGGTGGGTGGCTGGGGGGGGGGGTCACTGAAAAGTGTCCCCAAGGCAAAGGACAGGCCCTGAATATAAAGGGACTCTGTTTTCTCAGTGAGAACGTGGTAATAGTTTGTTGGGTCAACTTGAATTTACATTTCCCTATGCCACTGGAAAAAGTGTTTGAATATGTACTTACAATATTTAATATATTAGTTTAATTCCTTGTCTAAAAGCGCACATCTAAAATAAGGTGCGCTGATTTGGACACATGGGTTTCTCCATTCGGTGCATTTTATGGCCGTATTTCACGAAGCCCCTCTCCTGGGACGCCCCCATGGGGTCAGGGCTATGGCCAGGTATCTTCAGAACACAGGCTTGGCTTCCATCCGGGATGTCTGAGATCGGGCACCTTTTGAGCCCTTGAACATTGCTGTCACTGGAAATTTCAGAGCAGGCCACAGGGGCCTGTTCACCTCAAAATAAGGAAGGCTTTGGTTTTTCCCATTCACCCTCTGAGTGTGTCTCACACGCTCCATCACAGGGCCACAGGTCTGTTGTCCGGCTTGCCTGGGATGTTCAGTTCCAGGAAAAGCCGTCCATATTGGTCACCATACCCAAAAAGTTCTGGTTCACAGCATCTATATCCTACAGTTCCAAGGCCACACACCCAGGCACAGTGAAAACATTTGGGCTAATCTCCCTTCCTGCTGTTTATAAGCTGACCCACCAGGACACTCCGTAAGGGCCTCAGCTTGCTCTGATCGAGGCTGACGTGGTTTTCCTCAATAGTACTGTATAGCCCAATATAACTGAGAGAGGATTCCAAAAAGAGGTTCGCCCTGCTAGGGCCCTAATATAGCCCTGTAGCCCAGCCTTCCGGTGTGAGGCTTTAGTAACGAAAATTTTCCCCATCTCCCACTCTCCTCCCCGCCCCTCCCCATCCAGTGGGACCTGGAGTAAAGGGCTCACTGACCCACACTCCCCACCAGAGAGGCAAGAATAACAGCTACTATGGACCAGGCCCCAGACATGATCTCCAGTCCTTATGCCGACCTATCTCCACTTTAGAGATGGGAGAAGCCAGGCTCTGGGAGGGGGCGTGTCTTGCCCGAGGTTGTGCCCTGGCACTGAACACTTATGGGACACCTCTTCATGTGTCCAGACCTGTTCGAGCACTTACAACTTAGGAGGTCATCTGGCCTGTCAACAGCTCTTCAGGGGAGGGAGGTACCAATATTATGGTCCCCTCCCCACTTACAAATGCAGTGGAAGCTGGGGAAGCTCCAGAACTGGCCTTAGGACCCTTCACAGTCTGTGAATGATGGCATCAGCGTTGCAGTCCAGGTGAGTCACCCCCAAATCCTTAGCCACTGCATCGTATCACTGACGCAGCATTCATCGGGGGGCGGCACAGACTTGGGGGGCTGTGACCCCGCCACCGGAATTGCACGTGTGTGCATTTTTCAGAGGACAGGATCAATAGCGTTTATCAGATTCTCAGAAGGGTCTAACCTATTCCCATGCCCCCAACTAAGGGTCACTGTCCTATGTGACATTAACTGGATTGGGTGGAGGTGAGCTCAGCGAGGTAAGGAGGAGTGTGTGTGTGTGTGTGTGCGTGTGTGTGCATGAAGGGGTGAGGGAAGAGAATGCTGGGATAAATGTGGGGGGGGGGTTCCTGCTCTCTCCATTTTCCTGTCCTGTCTCCTTAGTCCCTGTGTGTCAGCAGCCGTGGGCATCACAGGGCCTGGCCAGCACACACGTGGGCTCCCACACACAGCAAGCTGGACTCCCCGCCCACTTCCACGCCATGTTCCATTTCTCTTCCGCCCGTCAGGCAGGCCTCCCCAGGGCCCGATCCCCACGGTTGTTTTATGGAAGGTGTCAGCTTCCCGCGCCACGCTCTGGCCTGATGTAGTTATTAGGAACAGCTACAAGAGGAGACAAAACACCAGGCGAGGAGGGCGGGGGGCTAGGGTCCCCGAGGCAGCTGCTGCCAGTGTGTAATCCCTCATTCCTCGTGTCCCCGAAACAAACTCTGGCTCCTGCCATCACTTTCTATTTAGAACTGCATAACAATTAGCAGGATGCGGATTTGGAAGCAGTTAAAAATAAGCTGCCAGCATGTGGCTGACTTTGCTCAGGCCACGATGATAATATTAATCCAGGAGAAGGGGAGGAGGTGATGGGGCAGGGCCCAGGAAAGTCATCAAGACCCAGGCAGCTCCTGGCTTGGCTGCTGGTCTTGATCCAGGGCCCTGGATTCTCAATGGCCTGGGTCCCAGGCCTGGTGGAGGTAGAGATGGCTTGGCAACATCCAAGGACCCTGGTGTTCAGTTGGCAGGGCGGCTGGACTGGAGGACTCACCTCTATCACCTGGGTCCACACGTCCAGTGCTCTCTTGCTACCCAAGGGGTGAGTCCCACACACTCTCAGAAAACACCTTCCACCGACCCTTGGCCAGCCTGCTGCTTCTGAACCCCGTGCTTCCCACCGCTCTACCAGGTATTTACTATTACAGGACATCACACACAAGTGGCGTGTGCTTTGTGAAGCATGGAGGTCCAGGGTTTGAATCCTGCCTCTGCCTCCTATGGCCCGGGTGACCTTGGCAAATCTCCTTTCCTCCTTTCTCACCACCCTCCCCCTGCTTCTGCTGCCGCTGCAGATGCAGATACAAGAGGGCCTCAGACAGAGTGCGTTCACATTCTAGCTCCGCCCCCACCGGCTCTGTGATTCTGAGCATGCCTCAGTCTCTTCACCTGCCAAATGGCGGTAACAGTACCTACCTTCTCTAAGGATAGAAGGTTCTTATGAGGATGAATGGAGAAAACGCATGAAATGTGCTCAGCAAGGCCCCGGGCTCATGGGGGGATGGTGTTCCATTAACATCAGACAGGCTCGTCACACTGCAGCAGCAGCTTGGTCGCTGTGAGACACCCCCACACAACCAGCCTCGACCCTTGCTTCCCTGTCCGTGCTGTCCTGAGCAGTGAGTGCCGAGAGGGCAGGGACCAGGGTCCTGGGGCACTCTGTGACCCCCACAAGGGCCCGCCCCTCAGCACTCACGCATGGGTCTCCAGTGCCTGCCGGGGCGACTGCGTGGCCCCTGCCCTTCTCTGCTCTCCAGCCTTCCTCCCAGTTTCTGTGCTCGGGAAAGCAGGCATCAGCCCCCCACCGGTGCTCGTTCGAACCCTCCACGGTCCCCAGTTCACAGTGAATGCTGCAGCTCTTGCCATGGTTTCCGGAATAGCTTCCTGTAGCTACAGTGAACAATAGGAATTTATCCTCGCACAGTTCTGCAGGTTAGAGGTTCGGAATCAAGGCAGGACCACACTGTCTCAATGGGGACAAATGCATCCTTGCCTCTCCCAGCCCCTGGTGGCCATGGCTGTTCTCAGTTTATGGCCACATCTCCCTGTGTCTTCACCTGGCTTCTCCCGTGTGTCTGTGTCATGTTCGTCTCCCTTATAAGGATATCTGTCATTGAAGTTAAGGCCCACCAGATAACCCAGGATGATCTCCTTATTTCAAGGTACTTAATTTAATCACACAAAGGCCCTTTTCCCAAATGAGTTCATACTCACAGGTTCTGTGGACAAAGACGTGGACCTATGTTTTAGGGCGTCCTCACTGAGCCAACTACAGCCGAACAGGGATTCCTCCCTCCCTCCCTCCCCCACGCCCCCTGCCCCTCGCTCACTGGCCACACTGGCCCGCAGGCGGTGCCTTAAACCTGCCCACCTCAGGGTACCCTCTGCCTTTGGGCATCCCCCCAGCTCACACCCTCATTTTTTTGGAGTCTTTGCTCGGATGTGACCCTTGTTTGAGAACTTCCCTGGCCATCCCACATAAGCCCTGTGGCGACTCCTCCCCTCTTCCTTGCTTTACTTTTCTCTACAGCTTCCTTGCCTTCAACACGTGTCATTTTAACTATTTATTTGCTTATTGTTTCTTTCTTCCAGGAGAATCACCTGTGTTTGATTTGTTGACGCACCGCCCCCCAGTGTGTAAAATACCACCTAGCACACAGTAGGTGCTCAAAGACCACATGTGGAATGAATGACTGACTGAATGAATGAATGAATGAATTAGCAGGGGCTGTGCAGGGCCAGGGACATAAGGGGGCAGAACCAGCCCCTGGGTTGGGCTCATCTGGGACAGATGGGGCGGCCTCTCCGAGTCTGCCCCCCTCTCCCCTTCCCTGGAGAAGACAGGGTGCTGGCCCAGGGTGTGGAGCTGGGTTCATCTTGTTCAGCAAGAGTGTCTCGAGTTCCTCCAATCGCCAAACACCACAGCTGGTGCAGGGTCTTCAGAGGTACATGAGACCTATCCCAGGAGGGTGGCTGCCCTGCCTGCCATGCTCGTCACTGTGTCCCTAGTGCTCGGCACTCCACAGGAACTCGGCAAAGTTTGGTTGAATGAATGAATGGCTCATTCTGCCCTAAACCTGAGCCACCACAATGTGGCCGATCAAGAGGAGCCAAGAATAGAAGTCTCAGTCTGTAACATCAGCCAGTGTGCCCAGGTGGCAGCGTCCGGGGTCCATGGCGAGTGCCCCACAGTGGGCACAGGTTGGAGAATGAGATGTGTGCAGGGACTCAGTGGATGTGTCTCAGCAGCCAATCCCCCTGACAACCAGCTGATGTCCCCACTGGGGGCGGGGCTGGCTACTGACTATCCCAGACCTTCAGGCTTTGCTGAGCCCTGGGCCAGCTGCCCGGGCCACTGTGAGGGTGGGCCTCCACATTGCACTGGCTGCTGGCCGTGTGCCCACCCCTGCCAGGATGCCCAGCGTGGCCTTGGAAGTCACCGTGTAGGAGTGGTGCTCTGCTAATGACTGCCAGCCTCCTGGGCCAGGAGCAGCAGGCCGAATGAAGGGCACGTCATCCATTAAGGGCCCAGCCTCTTACCCAGGAACAAACACATCAGAGTGTCATCTGTCATCCCCTCTGCCACTTGCACTTCCAACTTTGCCCTGCTGCCACTGCCGCCACTCCCCAGGGACCTTCTCCCGCAGCTGATGAGGCAGGTGTGGGAGCCTGTTTCATCCGGGAGCAGAGAGCAGGTGGCTGGGGCCCGCGGCTGCCCATGGAGGGCGCTCCCTCCGTCCTCTCCCAGGTCTGAGGCAGGCCGTTCCCCCAGAGGCCCAGAGCCAAAGCAGCTCCTGCTCCCGGGAGTAACTGGGCAGGTGATCCGATCTGGTTACACTTTCCTCCCAGACCCCTCAGGCTTGAAGTCTGTCTCATGAATAAAGTCCAGGTCCCCATCTGGCGCCTTGGCCTCAGGGGCCCGGGCAGTGCACACAGCCTCCCCGCCCCCATCGCCCGTCATCTGTCCGCCCTCAAAGGGGGCCTGGCTCTGTGTCTCCCACAGACAGGACGTGAAGGACAAGCTGCCCGCACGCCCACTACAGCCTGGCAGGCGCGTCAAAGGCAGTAATTGTGGGGCGGAATTTGCTGGCAGAGTGAAAGAAAGAGCCTTGAAGGTATAAAGAGTTGGAGCCGCTGATAAGAAGCTGTTTCATACAGGCTTTCATTTCCCTAGATGGGAATGAGAACACAGGGTTAGGGGTTTTTCATTCACCTGCACCCAAGCCTTTTTGCCCCAGAGAAGGCCAAATTGGGTGCAAGAGAGATTGACGCCGAAGCAGACGGGGGCTGCCCAAGGTCCCCGTGGTGACCAGAGGGTTTCCCGCCTCCTTGGGCCACCTCGGAGAGCGCCCTCAAAGCCACCCGTTGGCCCAGAGCCTCCTGTCCCTCAGCTGCCTGGGGTGTGGCCATGCCCTCCACCCAGATCCAGAACCAGGGGTGAGATCCAGGCAGGTCCCCGGGACCCCATTTCTGCTGCCCCCCAGCAGGACTCGAGGGGCAGGAGGGAACCCTCTGCCCGTGGTGCCCTATGGTCTCTTGGCCATGTTGAGGGCCCCTCCCCTTTTATATAATTTGGTTTAAGTGACACATATTCCTGGTGGAATACTGAGAACAGAGATGCACACAGAGAGAACAGTGGGATTAGCCCGCAAATCCCTTTGCTCTTTATTGTACACTGTGGCTTTCTGTTCCTCCCTCCTCGTATGTTTACAAAGGCGGCTCCCACGACGCCTCCGGGAACTGCTTTTCCCACCCCTGATAGGACAATATGAGCGGGTTCAGTGAAGCCTCTCCATTCCATGTCCACCTGGTCCGTGGGCCCCCCCCCCGACATTAGCGGTGTCTTCCTACTCATCGAGAACATTCCGGGGGACGACAAGCAACCACGAATCCAACATGCATACCTGAATTTACAAGGCATGACAGCCCCTTCACACCCTTGGAAGTGGTCTCACATGGATGGGCAAGCAATACTTATTTAATCTGCAGGTGATCTGTGATGTATATGGGCCCCTTGAAGGACTGGTGGCCCCTTGGGGTCCATGGCTGCCTTGGGTTTGGAGGGGGGCAGTGAGCACGCCCGATGGTGTGTGTTGGGGTTCAGAGAGGGCTGGGTTTGGACCTGCCCAGTGTCCCGCATGTCCACCGAGTCCCCTGAAATGTACTTTGTGAAGTGTTTTATTTGCTTCCAGGTTTACAGTCACTTCCTCAGGCTAAGGTGGGTCTCTGGACCTCCTCCTCCAACATCCCACCCTCCCTACCCTATAAATGACCTGGGGCAGTTACCCATGAACCCCTTGAAATCCACCCACTTAGATGAGCTGCTTAATTAGTTGTGACAGGCAAGAGTGTCAGAGAGGGTGCGGGGCCGGAGCACCTGGGAGGGTTGGCTGGGACAGGGGACTGCAATGGGGGCCAGGAGTGGCGGGGGGGGGGGGGGGGGGGGCTTCTAAGTGAAAGGAGGAGGCTTCCCGGGTGGAAACTGCCAGAAGCAGATGTGAAAAGACACAGAGACCCAGCCTTCTTCAATATTTGACCAGGGACCAGCAAGAGCACAGAACTGTAATGCGGGGCTCACCAGTATCAACACTTTCCTAAGAAATGAATCCCCTCTATCACAGCACAGCAGGGAACTGTGCAGCTGCTGCAGAAGGATCCTCCTAAAACACAAATCAGACACTGCCACCATCCTGCCTGCAATGGCCACCATCACGCTCAGGCTCAAATTCCAGACGGTGCCCATAGGAACCTACGAGATCCGCTTTGCCCACCTCTTCCCCTCATTCCATTCCTCTTTCTCCTCCCACAGACCCCAGGCCCGGGGGCCTCCTTGCTGCTCCCCCAACACCAGTCCCTGTCGTGCCTCCAGGCCTTCGCACTAGCTCCTTTCTTTCTCTGTGGTGTATGTTCCCCACCCCTGAATCCTCACACAACCACCTCCTCCTCATTAGCATTTCAGCCAGTCCCATTCTATAGTATCACTATACTTTCGGCATCTGCCTCACTCTTCGCTGTCTGAAGTAATCTTGCTTTTCAGTTTGCTCACAATTCAATCACCCAACTGGCTTCCTACTGTAAGAGTCATTAGAACTGCTGTCTCCCTAGAACAGTGCCTGGCATATAGTAGGTGCTCAGTAAGTACCTACTGATCGAATGACCAAACAGGGATAGGAGTCTCACTCCCGAGTGAAGCAGCCCATTGCATATTGGGAAGCTTCTGCTGGTTAGAACTGACCAGCAGCGGTTTCCTTTCATGTTTCAGGGTCAATTGATTGGTAATGGCTGCCTGGGTTGAGAAAGGAATTGAGGTCACATTCAGCCTCTGTAGTAGAAAGGACTGTGATCGATTAGTCATGTCTGCCATGGGCATAAAGATGGGAAGGGTGATATGTGTGACATGTATCTGACCAACCTGGGTTAGACTAGAAGCCCCCTGAATAGGGACTTCCTATTCTCCTCAGCAGCCCTCAGTTTTGGCACCAGCGAGGTGCTTGGTTGTGACTGGTGCTGGCTGTCCATCCAGCCAGGAATTGTTCAGCTTTGAGGCTCAGGCTGCAGACGAGATAGGAAGAAACATCTAAGCCAGTGGTTTCCAATCTTTTCTAACCCTGCAGAGTTCCTTCTTCAAAGGACCTCTTAAATTCTGGTATATATTAGCAGACAAAAGCAAAGCTACTCTGGCTGAAGCTGAGTTGGGGCCCAGAGCCCCACCTGCCTGCACCCCCACCTCCAGAGGCAGCCCTGAGACACCTTCAAGGAACCTAATGGCTCCCCAGATCCCAGTCTGAGACCATGGGTGAGGAAACCAAGGCCAGGAGAGGGGAAGTGACTTACCCAAGGTCACACAGCAACTTATAACTAAAAGCCCCACTTTTAGTACCATCTGGAGACTCCCACGTTACTGCTGTTTCTGCCACATCTCAGGAGTCTCCCCTGGGTTAGGTGGCCTCAGCTCTGGGTTGGGCCTCAAGGTCTTCCCAAGATCTTCCTCCCTTCCTAGGGGCTGCGTGGACACCTGAGTCATCTCCGGGCACAGGCTTCTGCTTTATCTTGCTCTCAGGGTCCCTGGGTACAGCATCAGAAAACTGCTCCTTCTCCCTGGCTGTGCTTTATTAATTAAAGCATTTCCCCTCTTCGGTAGCAGCTGCTTTGAAAGAGCTCAATGAATGTTTAATTCATCGGTTCAGAGCCGGTCCCCCAGTTCCCCTCAGGAACTCCGTCCTTCAAAGTGCTTTCCTGGGAAACCCTCCCAGCATGGGGCCTGCTTCCCTGCCTCTCCCCAAGCTGCTGCAGCCCAGCTGCCTTGCCCACCGCACGCTTCTCCTTCCGCTAGTTGAGGCGATTTGTTATTCAGCTCGAGAAATCCATTAGGAACGAGCAAGGCTGGGTGCAAGCCCAGGTTCTCCAACTGGAGATGGTACAAAAGGCCACAATTTGTCGAATTACTACATGACTATTTAATGATCGTCTTCCTCGGCCATTTAGAGGCAAAAAAGGAGGGCATTGATTACCCAGTGGAGCTGATCAGAGCCCTTGCTTGCCCGGGGGTGGGGTGGGGTGCTGCGGGCATGCGGCTGTCTCTAGGAGGGAACCTGGGGAGGCAGCCTCTGGGGGACCGCTCTCCCCCCATCCTCTTCACATCTGTAATCAGTGAGAATAGAAGGGCCATGTCACCTATGATGTGACTGCAGGCTCATCTCCTACAGGGCCGCAGGGGACTATCTTAGGTGGGAGCTTCCAGCCCACCTGCTCTCCCTATTCCCCAAAGATGGGCCTTCACCCCAATTTCCTTGGAAGATCCAGTTTGAATGTGGATATACATGCAAACCGCCTCCAAATTGGGAGCAGCGAGCCCCTTTTCCTCCTGCCTGTTGGCTTTGCAGAGGGCGGAGATACGTGTGGCCTAGTACTGCCCTTCTGTCCTTTGTCCCCTCCTTGAGTGCCCTGGGTGTACCCCAAGGTCACACCCAATTCCTTTCTCTCCCACCCAGGGACACCCAACAGAAGGTGGTGACATCATGTCAACCAAATTTGTCATAAAAGCAAATGCTCTGCAAACTTGGGAACTTGAGGGTGCCAGGGGCAGCCTGCCTGGGCACACCTCACCAAGGACAGGGACACACCAGGGGCCTCAACCCTGGGGTAGGCACCCGCTGAATTGGCCAGGCCGGTCTGTGGCCTGCAGCATGGCTTCTCTGCCCCCTACGTTGGATCCGGCCCCTTGCTGAGTAATCCCACCAGCAGACAGCCCAGCAGGGGCCCTGCCACCCTAGACACCGCTGGGAAATGTTCATTGACATCTTAGAAATGGCAATAAGAGGAAAACACCACTCACTGAACATTTCGGCACCATGGGAAGCAGCACTGTGTGGAGCAGCTGGGAGCATTAGCTCACTGAATTCTCACCGACCCTAGGAATGGGTACCATTTCGTGGATGAGTAAACTGAGGCAGGTTGAGAGTATGTAACTGCTCAGAGGCCCTCAGTGTTGGATGGCAAGTTGGGATTTGCACGAGCTCTGTCTGCCCCCATGCCCACACCACTAACAGGAGGGCTACATTAGCCCCGACAGGGCTGCTTTGGGTCAGCTCCAGCTAAACAGGGCGGGACTGTTGTTCTTTGGCAGCTCTGGTGTGTAAGGGCACAGCTCCAGTGAGGAAGACCCGGGTCAGGTCCTGGGCCTGCCACCTAATGCCTGTGTAGCCCTCGGCAGAACACTGAACCCCCTTCTGCCTCGGTTTCCTTGTCTGTAAAGACAGTGACACTTCTTACCCCCTAAGGTTACTGGGAAGATTCCTTTATTCAGACAATAAGTAGCCATCAAGGGCCCAACGTGATCCTTGCCTTGGGCTAGGGGTGGGGGATAGACGATGCTCATCATACTTGGTGAGTTGATAAGTTAATGATATGATGCAGTCAAAGGACCAGAGAGGGAAGAACGGGACAAGAAGATCCCGTGTGTTGGAGGCAGAAGTGAGTGTGTACGTTCTATGCTCTGCAGTGAGTTGCAGAACTACATGGGAAAGGAGGGGTAGGGCAGGTTTCATGGAGGGCTACACAGACATGCAGGGAACAGCCAGCACAAACCCCGAAGGAGCACGTCTGGTGTTTGAGGACGGGCGAGGAAGGCAGGGCGAGGAAGGCAGCGTGGCTGCAGCAGAGTGAGCCCAGGGAGCCTCAGAGATGGGGGCAGATCGGTGCTGTCACCAAGGTCTTCAGGACTCCGGCTGCCCCGGACAGCCCTGGGGCAGGATGGGGTGGAGAGAAGGAAGGAGAAGAAAAAGAGAGGGACAAAGTGAGCAGGAAGCTGTAGAAGGGAGAGGAGGAGGAGGGGGAGTGGGAAGGGCACAGGGAAGGGGAAGAGGGCAGAGGCCGCCGGAGGGAGGTGGAGCTTCGTGGGGCTCAGAGTCCTTCAGCCCCCTCTGCTGGGGGATCCCCACGTGGCTCCTTCCCAAAGGGGCTCTGCCAGGAATCTCAAGGAGGTGGTTATTTTGGGTGGCAGTGTGATTGGGAACTTGGAAAGCAGGAAATTGAGTGGTGATTAAGGTTGTAATAAGTTGACAACATCAAATATCATTACCCCTAGAAAATGCAAATGATCCCTTCTTTACCCGGGATTAGCCATGCAAATACCAATTAGCAGGGAAAGTATTTGCCTAGATAGGGGGAGGCTGGTTCTCCTGCCAGTGCCTCCCCACTGTCCCTGAAAGCGGGTACACAGATGGGAGGGGCCAGAGGCACAGTGGCAGCATGGAGGAGGGGACTGTGCTTGAAAAGTCACAGGCAGAGGAGAGTGGAATTACCACTGAGCTTGTGAAAGGCTGCCAGAAACTCTGGCCTACACCTCCTCTGTCAGGGGCTCTGCCCTCTCTGCTGCCCCCAAGACTGCTAGAAGCTTCTTGGGACCAGCCCCAGGTAGGTGCCGGCCATGGGCTGCCCGGTGCATCCTTTGCAGCCTGGGCATCCTCACGTTGTCAAATAATTCATTTTCTGCGACTAGGAGCTGAAGAACAGAGGCTGCCTCACAGAGGAGGGATCTGCAATGAGACAGGTGGCCCCAGTGGAAGTAATTTGACAGAGAGCACACGAGGAGGTCTAAGGTGAATGCTACCCACAGAAGCATCGTCGGCCATTTGCAGACATGAACTTGTTTTTTGCAGCAGCGGCATGAGCTGGTGGCAGAGTTTGGGCTAAGCCTTGAAGGAGGGGTAAGACAAGGGGAAAAGGGTGTTGCCAGTGGAAAGAATGGCAAAGTCAGGATTCAGAGATTGGAAAATGCACCCTGTGCTCTAGGATCGGCAAGTCCTCCATCCATCCTCTCCAAGGCAGGAGTCCAGTCCTAATCCACCCATCCAATCACCGACCACCTTTCCCCACACCACTTACCCCTCCAAACCAAGGCACCCATGCATGCTACTAACCTATCTAACCCCAAACCCATCAACTCATCACCCAGTCCCCCAACTCACTCTTCAACCCAGCAGTCCGCCTCACAGCCACGGACTGACTCGCCAGCCCGATGAGGGTCATTAACCCAGGAGAATACAGCCGGGTCCTTTAATGATGGTGATGATTACGGGGGGGGCTGTCGTGAGGAGTTGATGGCACCTGGGCTAACACACATCAAGGGCATGGCCCGGTGTCTGGGACACAGTAACTGCTCAGTATAGGATGACACTTGCTATTTAGATTGATATGATCTATTCCAAAGCCAGTAGGCAGGAGGGCACTGGGGCCGAGCTGACCCGGAGAAAGGTTAACCTGCAGGGAGACACAGGGGGGATCAAGGGGCAGACATGGAGCTGGGTGCCCAGTAGGCCATTTGTCCAGAACCAAGTCTGGTGGGAAGAAGACAGAGGCTTGGGGGCCCCCATCCTCCTACTCATCCACCCTGCCTCGGAGGAGGACCCACTCAGGAACCTGGGCACCCCAGAGTTTCTTAGCAGGGAACTCGTTCTGGTTCCCAACCCTCAAATCGGAAACTCTTGCTGACGGCAACAGCAAGCTGGCCTGGGCAGGGCTGGGGGAACGGGCTGGGCATCTGCAGACCTTCTTGCCCTCTGGAGGCCCCAGTCAGTCAAACCCCTCACGCCCCCTCCAGCCCACCAAGCTCCTGCAGATGGAAAAAAGAACGCCTCAAAGCGCACATCCAGCCAGAAACTTCCAGCTGCTTCCCCGTGGCCGCCTCCGGAAATGCTTTTGATCATCTAAATCCAGGTTGTATTAATTCACCAAATCCCTTTAACTTGTAGGGATTCTCTCTGATGTCTAGAGGAGGTCCCTTCTCTGGCTCCTTGAAGTGTCCTATGACCACTCAGGACACGGGAGGCGGACAAACTTGAGAGAAGCTTCCCAGGCAGGAAGCAGAGCCACGGCGCTGGCGTTGGGCACCTCTGGGCTCACACCAGTGGGCAGTGTGGGGATAGGGTGCCCGGCGTGCAGCGCCCAGGTGGGTTACCAGGCCCTGGCCACCTCTAACAGAGCCATTACAAAGCACAGTGCAATTTCATGCCCTGTTTCCTCCTTCTTGGTCTGCAGTTTCTGCTCTATTTGTCCAAAATGAACAGAGATGAAGGGAAATGAATTAAAGTGTCCGTCCTCCCCCACAGGCCCCTCCCTCTCTTCCTCTCCCTGCCTCCTTGGTATTCCCCAGCAAGGCCCTCGCCTCCCCCCACCTCCCTGCCCTGTTTTTGCCTTCCACTCACTCGTGCTGCCTCTCTCCTTGCCGTTACCACCTGTGACTCTGTCCAGCCCTTACCCGCTCCTCCACGCATCCGTTCAGCACACATGCACTGAGCACTGGCTATACACCAGAGACTGCCCCGTGTCTTTGCCTGGCTCTCAGCCTCCTCTCCTCCCTGCCGTCCTGCCTGGGCAGTGAGATGCCTGGCCCATGAGGGTGTTGATGTCTCCAGGAACCCCCCCACCTCGAAGCCCCACTTCCTCTGCTGAAGTAACCTGGAGAGGGGGTACACTGTCTCCAAGTGCTGCATCCCTATTTCAGTTCAGGGGTTATGGCTGAACAAGCAGCCCTAGGAAACCCCCGAAATGTCAGGGTTGCTGCCAGCCAAATGCCAGGGTCTCTCGGTGCTAACCTTCCCTTGGGGACTAATTCTGACCCCTAGCCATACCCTCACAAGGCTTGCAATAGACCTGTCCCAGGGTTGGCCCAGCCCAGCCCCTCTTCCCTGAGAAGTGCCAACCGTCTTCTCGGAGCTAAGTGTCGTATCGTGTTCCGCGCAGCCACCTGGGTGAGCCACTCCAGGGTGTGGGAGCCAGGCCAGTCCGGGCCCCGGGCAGCACCCTCGCAGAGGTTTGGAGTCAGGCCCTGTGCCTCTGCTTTCTCCAACGGCCAGGCCCTGGAACTGCAAGCGGGGGGGAAGCTGAGGTTTTAGTGGCCACATCTGGCCTTCTGCACGGGACAAGGGGACAGCCAGTGAGCAGAGGGAAGAGCCGAGTGGACTGCCAGTGAAAGCTGGCCAGGAGAGGGAGAGATGGGGACAGGGACAGAGAGGCAGAGAGACAAAAACAAACGCATAGTGACCTGGGGGAGAGAGGCAGGGAAAGCAGAGAAAGGGAGACAGAACAGAGAGAGACACACACACACAGACCAAAAGAACGACAGCGATGAGGGACAGTGAAAGAGACGGAGAGGTGGGGGTCCGTCTGCAGGGAGACTCAGGAGCGGCCCCGGGAACCTGACCTTTTTGCTGTTCAGCTCCCACCCAGTCCTTCTTGCCCTTTGGGGCCATGAGGTACCTTTAAGGCTGAATAATAAACCCCTTTCTCCACAGACCAGCATGAGTAGGCGTCTGGATGTGAACTTGACTCCTCTGGGTGTGTACAGTGAACACAGCACAGCCCCCCCCCCAATCAGGCCCCTCTGATGTTGTCCTCCTGTCCTGCTGCCCCCTCTACTGTCCTTCCTCTTACCCGCCCCTTCTAACCCCCAACAGCAGCTCGCACCCCACACGGGGGCTCTCTGGTTCAGGCAACGCCTTGATTAATCTACATGCATTTCAACAGATCCTGCCCGGCATTTACTGAGCAACTGGGCGGGCAGAGTTCTGGGCCTGGGGCTTAATTGACCCCTGCCACATCCCCGTGAGGTCGGCCCTTTTCTCTCTCATTTACAGAAGAGGAAAACCTGTTCCAAGGGGTTAAGTAACTTACCAGAGCTCATGGAGCTGGTAAGAGGGGAAGCGAGATTTGCTGTGTTTTCTCACTCCAATGCCAGAGCTATCTTCTGTTGTGCTCAAATTCAGCCCCTGCTATAGACATGCACCATGCAGAACACTACAGGGTCCCCTTCTTAGAAGGGCACTGGGCGACCACCCCGTCTGAGTGACCTTTCAGCAGCCACCTCAGCTGGGGCAAAACTGGGGAGGCACAGAGTTGAGCAGGTGCATTTGTCCAGATGGGCAGAAGTTCAGGACACAGGACCCACTTGTCCAAAGTCACGCAGCAGCAGCCCCATCCTGGGGCCACAGCTCCTGGCTCTCACTCCAGGCTGGAGGTGAGGAGGGTCTGATGGAGTCAGGAACCAAGTCACCCATAAAATGCCCAGCAAACCCCAAATCCTGCCCTGGCCCTCTCATGGAGGCCTCTGGCGGAGAGGCGTAATTTCTGGAATGTGTGCTTGTGGCATCACCTAATACACAGAGGGTTGGGTCTGGCCCACCACGGAGGTCTCCAGGTGGGCAGCATAGGAGTGGGTCAGAGCTGCCCCGTACCCAGACGTGCCCCTTCTTCTATATCCAGAGCTAGTCCCTTTCTGCGCTTCCGGCTCCGAGTTCTTAGCTGTGCTATTCTGACCCTCTTCATCTCCAAACTCCAAATTCTCAACCAGAAGCTTAAACTCAGATGGCCAAAGGGCTCAGACAGGTGAAGCAAATGGGCAAAGTGGGCTGGGCGTGGCACTGTAGGGAGTGGTGGGGACTGTGGCAAACTGGAGATGAGCAACTGTCTCCAGGGAACAGCCAGCACTCAGTCCAGCCCACGGATGCCGAGTGGGACTGTGGCCCAGCCCAGCCATGTTTCTCCACCTTTCAAAAGAAGTTAAAATCTGGGTTGTCCTTTTTGTTTAATCGTGGTACAGGCACACAATGTAAAACAGGTGTGCGGGCCAGACTGGGCCCGTGGCCGTCAGTTTGTAGCTATTGTTCCAAGTGCTCCAGAACTCTCCCCACGCATATCGCCATCCAGGATGAAGACCTCCCACTTGCTGGGCTGAAACTGTTTCCAAATGGATGCCTTTGACAGGAGGGGGAGTAATTACACTCTGACATTAATATTTAAACCACAGAGTGAGTGTGCTAATACCATCCCCAAAGGCTTCTGACTTGTTTAAGTTTTATTCTTGTGAGACCAATTATTGTCAGCAGTGAATTCTGCAGGACAGCAGGGTTAGTGCCAGGGAGGAGGAGCGAGGCCGATCCCTAGGGCCTGTGGCTTCCGGGCTGGGCAGAGGTGGCCCGAGGGCCTAGAGGTCTGCAAGGGACAAATGGCTCTGCATGTCCTCCTGACCATCCCCATCACTGGGGCCTTGCTCCTAATATTCCCCCATGAGGGCTGGGGCAGGACCCTTACACGGGGAGAAGGTCACAAGAATCTCTGACCTTTGACCCTTTGGCTCAACCTCACAGGAGAGCCCCCAACTCATCTGGGGGAGACTTCAAGGGGGAAATTGGAGTTTTGTGCTTTCTGGGCTTGTCTGGAGAAAAGGAAATGGGTTTGTGTAGGGTTGTGAGGCATGGGGGGAGCAAAGGGCTGGGGCAGGTGTGTGGTGTAAAGAGGAGACTGACTTCCAGAAATTTCTATCACCGGGTTGGTGGATCACACCGCACGGGTGAAGCGTCTGCATTTGTCACTATGATGGTGGCCAGCAGCCCCCCACCCCGTTGGTGTTGCTGAGCGGCTGTGGCGAGCCAGGAGACCTGTGCAGAAATAGCCACAGACTCCCTATCCCTGTCTGCAGCCAGGTGGGCCTCGAGAAGGGGCTGTGGGTGGGGAGAAGGCAGAGCCGGATGACCCCACGGGCAGGGCCCAGGCTTCTGCCCGGAGAAAGCTGGCATTTTTTGCCCTGGTGGATGGAGGGGCTGAGGGCTGAGTTTTGGAGCCAGGAGGCCCACATCACTCAGCCTCGAGAGATTTAGTTCCCACCTCTGGAAAATGGGGTTATTTGGTGGGGGGGTTCAGGGTTTGACAAAGTTAAGTAAGAAATACAAATACAAATACAAGTAGAGAGGCTTGAGCAGCAGTGAAGCCAAAAAAGCCGGCGTTCAAGCTGCCTGCCACCGAAACCCATACGCAGAGGTGGGGGAGGGGTGTGAATCTTTGCGGCCCCATCTTCACTCAGATGCCGGCAGTCTGAGAAGACAGCGGGTTTGGACCCCAACAGACCGTCTCACATTCCATTTTAAACCAACCTTTTTTTATAAAGAGAAGAAAAGTGTAGCGAGGGGGGTTGGCATTCAAGGGGAAGAAGTGTGGGTAAGGGATCTGGAATTCAGGTAAGAGGTTAATCAGATAAAAGCTGCAGTCGGCAGTTTCTCTAACATCCTTTCATCTGCTGGCCCGTGATTTCTTTATCTGGGCTCGGTGTTCTGGGCGATTTTCTTTATCTGGGCCCCGGGGGCGGTGGACTGTCTCTTCCTGGAACACAGTGGCTCGGATAGCACCGCAGTTGCTGGTGGGCTCTTCCAGAGCACAGAGGTCAACTGCCGTGGCCTCCTGCAGGTCTCCCAGAGGGGCACGTGCCTGCAGCTCCTGAAACAACAGCTTTCCAGGTGCATTAACTACTAGGCTCATTAACTGTTACCTGAAACTAAAATCTGCCAACTCTTGAGTCCCCCCTCAGTAGCAGCTGAGGATGCTTTACTGGGAGCAGAGCAAGTGAATCGGGGCCCTACCCCATCACAGCGCATAAGCCCCCACCCATGCCTGACCCCACGGCTGCCTCCCACAATGCACCAGCAGTCTCTCCAGACCTCCCACTCCCAGCCTGCCCTGCAGACCCGAAGCCTGCGAGTGTTCTCAGTTTATCTCAGGAAAAGAAAGGCCAGCGATAAATTCTCTCAGACAAATGCGCTGGAGAAGCGAACAAGGCTGTAACTCAGCTGGATCCTCCTGGCAGATGGAGGAGGCCTGGGCTGCAGGCCCGGGGTGTGGTGGAGGCTGAGAAACTCAGCGAGACTAATCGGAGAAGGGCCTGAGCCTCCCCTGCTCTGGCTTGGGGACAAAAGTCAGAGCTTCTAGGGATATTCACGTCAGGAAGGACAGTAGAGGGAAAGTCCCCCGCCTGCTCCCCTCAAAGCCAGGGAGAGGCTACTGGAAACCTAGGAGAAACTCAGTCTGACTCAGTCCCTTAGTCCCCCCGCCCCCTCCGTGAAGGGTGCCCTCTGAGCATCGACCGCCGTGGGCAAAGCCCCCTCTTTGGGGGGAAATTAGGCATCTTCAGGGTTAAAAAGCACAAACCCTTTGACCCTGTAGTTCCACTGTAAGAAATCCACTCTCCACAGAGATTCACTGTGCGTCCCAGAGGAACTGGAAACCACGCCCCACCCATGAATGGGGTCCGGGGGATGGGGGGATGGTTAGATAAACAGCGGCTCAGCCATGCAATGTTCACACGAAGTCCAAGGAGGAGCAAGGCAACTCCAACATGTGACTGGGGACTCGTGGCCAAGATCGGCTGAGGGACGGAAGGTACCCAGGGGGTGGGGAGAGCAGGTGCCCTGAGGACCGAGACTGAGTCACAGCAGGACACGTCCCTGGAAGAACCAAACTCCCAGAGACTGAGAGCAGGGTGGTGGTTGCCAGGGCTGGAGCGGGGGGCAAGGGGCGGGAGGTCCTGTTTCATGGGGACAGAGGTCTAGTTTGGGAAGACGAAGACGTTCTGGAGACGGATGCGGCACAGCAGTGTGAATGTACGTAACGCCACTGGACTGGACACTGAAACGTGAACAGCGTGGTCAATTTTACGTTAATGTGGTTTTACATGTTTTTAAAACAAGGGAAGCTGTGTTAGGTTGAAGGGAGGCTTGCTCTCCACTGTCTATGTTCTTTCACACTGCTCACATTTTAAAAAAATTACAGAGGATCTTATTACAAAAAATATAGCTATGCCACGAGGGACCCTCTTCTGCCCGCACTGGTAGAGCTCAGAGCCCCAGCGGCGGGTTTGGCACAGGGCTGTTGCCACGGCTCCCGCAATGCTTGCTGTGTGGGCTGGAGTGGCTCATCTCTGGGCTTCAGTCCGTGTCCCCATCTGTGCAAAGAGGAGCTGCATCTATCCTACCCTCACTGGCTGCAACCCTGGGCTAGCGGCCTCCTGGCTGAGCAGGACGAGGACAGACAGACGGCGGCTGGGCCGGGCAGAGCTGCCCAGGCAGGGCTGAAGAGCTGCCCTTAAATGCTGGGGCTGCCAGCGGCCCTCGGGCGGGTGCTGTAATGAGACAGAGGGGACAGCTCAAGCCATCTGCTACGGCCCCCTTGGTGCTTTATGTGAGAGGCTTCCCCCAGGCTCCTTGGCACTGGGCAGGGCCGCCAGAAGCACACACAGCACTTTTGAGTGAGATGGAAACAAATGCCCTTTCCTCGGACCAGGTGCTACTGGGGCGTGAGTTTCCCCGTCTGTGCAGATGGGACTCCTGGGGACCAGCGAGGCTTCTCCTCCAGCAGGATAAGACTTGCTGCTGAGCAGCGACTGGGTGGAGAGAGTGGGGAGGCCAGATGGCCAGGACAGAGCCATGGACTCCCCTGGGGTGGGGGGAGGCCCAGAGCCTGGGTGGGGGCAGGCAGGAGAAGCAAGGTGGAAGGAGAAGCGGGCAAGACCTGGAGAGAAGCACCCACCGAGGTGGTGAGGGGCCAGCCTGCGAGCCAGGAGGGCCTGGAGTTCAAATCCCCAGCTCTGAGTCAAAGTCACTGCTCCTCTCTGAGCCTCAGTTTCCTCCTCTGTACACTGGCAGCCAACTCACACCTGCCTCTTTGCTTCGGGGACTGAGAATTGCACCAGATGATCAGGCAAACCACCAGCACCTTGCCATCTCCTCGTGGGAGGGCTAGGGAACAGAAGCTATTATTACTACTGTTGCTACTGTTGTCACCTGAGACATAACTCACTGTCTATTTTTGGAGGTGCGTTTAGAGGAAAAGGAAGCAGAGAAGGGAAAAGCTCGGGAGGGGCTGGGAGGAGACGAGGGTGATGACGGGGCAAGGGCAGCAGAGAGGAAGATGAGGGATTTGACTCTGGATTCCAGAGCAGGATCTGAGAAACCGGACACACCCCCACCTCCGTAGATGCCCTCCATTGGTCTCCCCAGCCACACCCCCAAGCCTCCCGCCGAGCTTTCCACACGCACGTTTTGTGCGGGTCTCAGCCTATGAAGAACCGGTGTGGCTGGACCAGCCCTTCAGCAATAACCATCAGGGCACTCGGGAAAGAAACAGGTTTCTTGCTCACAGGTCCTGGAAATCACACCGCACACCTGGGCCGGCACGTGAAGGGCGCAGGTAGAGGAGGGGGAGGGTACACGGACCTGGGGTTCTGCTTTTATTGAGGTGGAGGGTGGGGCCTGAGGTTTCGCAGGCTTGCTCTCTATTGGTGAATTTTTAACACGTGAATGGAAATTTAAAGCGTGAGATGAGCCCTGGCCAGCGTGGCTCTGTTAGTGCTGGTTTGGTTCCCGGGCTGGGCGCATGCAACCCATCCAAACTTCTCCCTTCCTCTCTCTCTAAAAAGCGTCCTCAAAGGAGAATGGGGGGGGGAGGGGAGCATGGGATGAGAAAGCAAACAAGTAGCCCCAAAGATCAGTTATTGAAATCAACTGGGGTCTCTAAACCAAAGGAGTCTCCATAGGGGGAGGTGGCCGGGCTCTTCAGTGGCGAGGACTCTAACCTGGCCATCAAAGTTCGAGTCAGGCGCTTGCATTACAAAGAGAAAACAGTGTGAGGGTTCCCAGGACAGGGCCACCTGCTCACTATTCTCCCAGAAGACTTAACCAGTAGATGGAAACAAGGAGAGAGAGAGAAGAGAGAGTCTTTTCCCTAGGGTTGGACCAGGGCTGGCAGACAGGCTGACGACCGAGCGCGGACATTTTCTTGGGACTTCCTGAGCGTCTGGCTGCCTCTCACCTGTGCTCTTTCCACCTTGATAGCAAGAGAGAGAAAACCAAGGACTGGCTCCAGGCCGAGTGAGGGAAGCGGGGCCGGCCTAACCCTTCAAGCAAAGCGGCTGTGAAGGACGGCAAAGCATGCTCTGGGCGGGTGCCCCAAACCGTCAGCTAGGAGGGCCCTCCTGTTATTTCTCTGAAGCTCTGAGGTCTCAGTGGTTGGGGATGGTGTGTTTTGGGAGGGTGCTGACCAAATTCTTCCAGAAAAAGGGAAGGGTTAAGCTGTGAACTCCTGGCTTCCTTTACTTCTCATAGAGTTGGTGCCCTCGTCATCAGCATTTTACCGACAGGGAGACGGAGGCTAGGAGAAGCTGTCCAGAGGCCCCGGGACTCGAACCCTGGCTGATCTGAGGTGGCCTGTTCTGTTTGTCAATGTACTGCTGGGTCAACAGGGGCTGAGAAGAGCCGGTGACCTCTGTCAGAGCACAGAAGGAGGGTGGGGTCCCCGTACCCCATTCCACAGGTTGTGCTCCCGAGTCCAGAACCAAAGTCACTGCCATATCCCCAGACTACCTGGCCCCACCGCCGCCCCACCCTGGCTGGTCTCCCCTTCTGTGCATTTGCTGATGTAGGACAAGTTCTGACAGAGGAGACAGCAGGCCTTCTGGGCTCTGGTCCTGGCTGCAGCCGTGACTACGGTTAAGCCACGTCCTTTTTCAGGCCTCAGCTTTCTTATGTTCGGAGTGGGGATGTGCCGTTCCCTCAACTGGGTGGGTAAAACTGAGCACCGGAAGTGACCAAAAGATGCCTCCACGCCTCATAAAGGGCCAAGAGACCCAAAGCAGGGGTGTGGGAAGTGGTCACAGAGGAAACACCCCCGCCCCGGCCCCACGCACACACACACACACACACACACACAAAGCTCTGTGGCCCTCAGGGAGCACTTACTCCACACCAGAGATAGGAGCCGGCACACGGAGCGTCCCCAGACAGCTGGGCATTCTGGCTGAGTCTTACGGTGCATTCCACTCTCATCGTGAAGACCCGAGTGACCCCCACCATCCCGGCCCCTGAGGCTGTCGGCATGAGCCTACCTTTCTGGGGAGGTCATGGCAACACTGGAAAAGGAGAGCACTAGGGAGGTGAGCATGTGCAGACGTGGTACGAGAGGTGGGGGGCTCAGCTCCAGTTTATACACAGCAGGCACCGTGGCTGGCTAGCTCACTGCTGCATCTCCTGCACCTAGCATCTCTTGCTAGGGTCTTGGCCTATCTTTGTCTCTTGTCTTTTCCCTCTCCTCCCAGCACCTCCTCATCCCACCCATGTTCCCCACCTGACCCTGGGTCCACCCACCTCCCTGTGTAGTTGGAACAGAGGATGAGGGGTCCACACTTTGCAGGACTCTGACCTCAGCCAGCCTCTCAGGACAGCCGGGCAGTTTGAGCCCTGAGGTGGGGCGAGCTCTGTATCAGGACAGCAACAGCGGGAGCACCAGACGACCTTACCCAGAGCAGCCCGGGCTGCAGAGCTTTAATTTATTTAATCAATTCTGGCCCCCAGGCTGGGGAAGGAAAACGGCAGGATATTAAATCTGTCACTCTTGCCAATCTGTCATAGGGATGCCAGGCCACACTGATTCTCTTCCTCCTGCCCTTATTAACTATCTCCTCTGGGGTCCCAGCGTGGCCCCCTGCCCGGGAGCAGATTGCAGGTGGAAAGGAGGGGTGAGGGGGTGGGGCACAAGGACCTTTCAGGGGACAATTAATGTTTAGAGTGGGGAGGCAGAAACCTGAGGATCATTTGTAATCCGAACTCTCCAGTCCACGGGTAACTCCCCAGAGAGCACAGCCGGGATGGGGCAGGGCTGGAGCTAGAACCCAAGACTCCTGGTGCGTAGGCCGGGGGTCCTTTTATTCACTTAATCAACATATTTGTCTCGCATAACTATTAAGTGGTGATAATATCGATTGCTCCTTGGGCATAGTTTGGGTTCCTGTTACTGCTGCGACAAATCACCACGAGCTTAGTGGCTCAAAACAACGCAAACTTATTACCTTGTAGTCCTGGAGATCAGATGTCCGAAATGGGTGTCTCTGGGCCAAAATGAAGGTGTTAGCGGGGTGTGTTCCATCAGGGAGGGTTAGGGAAGAATCCAACTCGGTGCCTTCTGCAGCTCCTAGAGGCCCCCGCCCGCATTCCTCGGCTGGTGGTCTCCCTCCATGTTCAAAGCCAACAGTGGCCGGTTGAGTCTTTCTCGTATCACTTCACTTTGACATGGACTCTGCTGCCTCCCTCTCGAATTTCTAAGGCCCCTTGTGATTGATGACCTTGGGCCCACATGGATAATCCAAGTGAGTCACCCCACCTCAAGGCCAGCTGGTCAGCCCCTTTAATGTCATCTGCACCCTTGGTCCCCCTTATTCACATGTTCTGGGGAATAGAACGTGGACACCTTTGAGGCCATTGCTCTGCTGACCAAGGGCTGATCAGCAGAGCAGACTGAGCGCTTTATATGCAGCGCCTCCCTTTGTGAGGGGGGGGACCCAAAAACCTGGAATTATCTGCTGGAGGGCAGGCCCCCTGTAGTGCAGGCTTCCTCTGCTAGGTGAGTGTTCTGAGAACACTGTATCAGTGCGCCAGCTGGAGTTGGTGTGAGAGGCTGTGGTCAGCTTCAGTGCATTTTTTTGAAGACTCAGCGTGTTTGCCCATTCCATGATGGGTGATTTATGAGCACCCCTGCCCACACCATGCTGCGTGTTCAGCAGTTTTTGACCAAAGACAGCATGGTCCCCGTGCCCCGCCCTCCCTATTCACCCAATCTCACCCCAAGCAACTTTTTTTGTTTTCCCAAGATGAAAAAAGTCCTCAAAGGGAGCCCTGGCTGGCATAGCTCAGTCGATTGAGCACAGACTGTGAATCAAAGGGTCACAGGTTTGATTCCCAGTCAGGGCACATGCCTGGGTTGTGGGCCAGGTCCCCAGTGTGGGGGGGGGCACATGAGAGGCAACCACAGATTGATGTTTCTCTCTCTCATTCTTTTTCCCTCCCTTCCCCTCTCTAAAAAGTAAATAAATCTCTTTTAAAAAAGAAAAAGGAAAAAGTCCTCAGAGGGAAACGTTTTGCCGACATGGAAGAGGTGAAACAAAAAATGGCAGGAGCACTTAAAAGGCATCCAAATCGATGAGGTCAAAAACTGGTTTGAGCAGTGGAAAGAATGTCTCGATAGGCATATTGCATCCAATGCAGAGCACTTTGAAGGTGCCTGAAGTTTAAACATGTAAGAATAAGTACACAATTTTTCATAAGTGAATTTCAGGTCTTTTTGGGTCCTCCCTCATGTACTTAACACGTGATGTCGTCACTACTAGTTCACCCCATTGTGCAGATGAGAAAACTGAGTCTCAAGGGGATCGAGACTTGCTCGGTAAGTCACTCGGTGGGTCGTTGGTGCAGCTGGGATTCAGACTTGCGTCTACTTGAGCCCAGAGGCCAAACTCTTCCCTGCACTGCCACACTAGGGGTCTCAGATGTGCAGTCGCCTGGGGGCGGGGGGCGGTGGGTAGCCCGGAATCACTTGCGGTGAATCTAGGTAACGTGGGCAAGACCCTGCAAGAGACCAGCCCTTCCCCTGATCCACACAGCAAGGTAAGGAGGCCACGACTTTAAAAAAAAAGGGGGGGGACGTGGACAACCCCCCAGACTTGGGGAGATACGCTCTCTGCTCTGAATCATTGAGCGTCCTGCTCCGCCTCCCTCTCCCCAGCCCACTCTGCCTTATATGATTTATTTGCTCATAAAATTGAAGGCCTTCTCCACCAGCACCATTTTCTACCCAGCCTAGACAAATATTTAGCAGCCAGAGCTTTCATTTCCTTAAATATCAGGGGCCTGGAAGATGAAGAGCCTGCCCCGTGGGTGAGGGTGCAGTGATTTGGGGTGGGGGACAATGGCTAGGATGCTGCTGCCCCTTCCCCTGGGGAAGACCCCATCTCCCTACAACCCTCCAGGCACCCCCCCAAAAAAACTTTCAGGTCTCCCCCCTACTTCGCCGAGGCTGCCAGGAGGGGAGGTTGTTCATGGCAGGGCTCCAGCAACTCCTCACGTGACCACTGCAACATCCCTCCTGTGGCCTTATTCTTTGCAATCAATATGTCCCTGTGTCTAGATTTGGAGGGGGGACCTGTCACATTTTAGCTACATGCTTCTGAGCCCAAATTTTCTCATCACTGATTTTTTTTTTTAAAGTGGGGATAGTAATGGTACCTACCTCCTTTTTCCATGGTGAAGATTCAGTCAGAGAACTCGTGAACCACAGAGGGCTGGCCATCAAATACACTATTAATATGTTAAGTTTGTTGTGGGTGAAACTGTTTCCCCAAAAGATATGTCGAAGTGAGTGGGACCTTTTTGGAACTAGGACCTGTGCGGATATAATCAAGTCAAAACAAAGTCATACTAGATTACAGTGGGTGGGCCCCAGTGCTAGGGGTCTTTGCAAGGAGAGGGAGAACTTGGACAGACATGCACACAAGGAGAGCCACACGAGAAGGGAGCAGGGAGGCACCTACAGGGCAGGGAACGCCAGGGCGGCCGGCGAACGCCAGAAGCCAGGAGAGAGGCACGGACCAGATTCTCCCTCGGAGCCTCGGGAAGGAACCAGCAGCTTGATTTTGGACTTCCGGCCTCCAACACTGTAGGAGAATCGATTTCTCTTGTCTCAAGCCACCCAGTTTCTATGAATCTGGTACCGTGGCCACAGGAAACTAACACACTGTTATTAGGATGCTGCCAACACTTTGAATATGGGCCTTCTGAACACAGTGGTGCTCAGTCAGCTCTGGCTGTTTCTGCTGTGCCTGGTGCTGAGCCTTGGCCTCTGGCACCTCCTCCCTGGCTCCTCGGGCCAGGCCAGCCCCCACCCTCACCCCACAGGCAGGTGACCAGGGCAATTCCTGGCCCCATGCAAAGCCTGCGACACCTCATTACCAGGCAGAACGCAGCGCAATTTCACCCATGGACGGCGCTGAAAGCCAGGCCTTTGCTGGGGTAATGGATGGGCCGGAAGCTACTATGGGTGCCTCCCGCCCCCTCCCGGGCCCAGCAAATCTCTGAAGCGCCCCAAAAGCTGGCACACAGCACGCCTCCCAGCTGAAGCGCACAGATAAACCTCGGCAGCGCGCTGGGCTGCTCGGTCCTGGAGCACACATCAACAGATTAATGGGTCTTTCCGTGGGCAGCGCCTCTCGGTGGCCCCCACTCCCGGCGGGCTGCCGCACTCTGCCTGCCCATCTCCTCCTTCTGCCAAGGCTTTGTTCCCTTCTTCCCTTTGTTTCCTGTTTGCGATAAACGTGATTCATGCCAGCCGGGCCGGGCTCTGTCACCCCGCCCAAGGCCGGCCGTATATCTCAGTGATGAGCCACCGGGGCTGCAGGGCTGGCCTCGGTCACAGGGCCGGGCAGTAAGTGGCTCCCTTGAATGAAGGCAGAGCTGATGCGGGAGCTCCGGGCGGGTAGCAGAGCACCAGGTCTCTGGGAGGCGCCGCTGAGCAGAGGCCACCAAGGGGGACTCAGAGAAGGGCTGCTGGCCAGGCGCTCTCAGATTAACCCCCTCCACCCTGAGAGCTGTAAGTACCGTACTTTCTCACTCCTGAGTTAGTTTTCTAGGGCTGTCCTGACAAAGTGTCCCAAGCCGGGGGCCTTAAAGCAGTGGAGGTTTATGGTGTCACAGTTCTGGACACTGGAAGTGCAATATCAAGAAGTCAGCAGGGCAACACTCTCTCTGAGGGCTCAAGGGAAGGATTCTTCCCGGCCTCTCCCAGCTTCTGGCGGTGGACAGCAGTCCCTGGCGTTCCTAGGCTGTGCCCCTCCCATCACCTCCAACGTTACACAGCCTCTTCCCTTCACGTGTCTGCCTTCACATGGTTCCACTCCCTGTGTCTCTCTCCTTTTCTTACAAGGACACCAGTCATATTAGATTAGGGCCCACCCTACTCCGGTGTGACTTCATCATAATGAATCACATTTGCAATGATTGTGTTTCCAAACAAGGTCACAGTCACTGGTGCTGGGAGTTTGGGCCTCAGCACAGTTTTCAGGGGGGACATGATTCAAGGTAGAACAGCTCCCAGAAGTCAGGCCCCTGCTCCCTCTCTGAATTCATCTCGTCACTCACTGTCCCTCATGCACCCGATGTTCTGCCGTCCCGGGCCACACCTGACTCATGTCTGACCGTTCACCTGCCACACACCCTGTGACTGTCCAGTCGGTGGAGGCCTCCTCCTCATCCATCCAGATTAAGGTTAGCTGTCACCTCTCCTCTCAGAGAGTCCTTCCTGGCCCTCTGCCTCCAGGTTCCCTTGATGCCCGGTGCTTACCTGTGCTGCCGCTCCTGGCCCATGGGGTGGTCTTTACCCATTCGCCATCCCCCCTCAGGCCCTCAGCTTATAGGCTCCCAGTGGGCAGGCCCAAGGTACCGGGGAAATGAATTATTGAATGAAGAATGCTAGCGAGCAGCATTTATTGAGCACTTACTAAGTCCTAATGCTGGGCACTGTCCTAAACCCTTTGCTTATATTCACTCATTTAATCCCCATGATAATCCTAGCCGGTGGGTGCTGTTGTTATCCCCTTTCACAGATTGGCAAACTGAGCTTGGCGTGTTTAAGCAATGGGTCCAAGGGGTAACAATCAATGAACTACAGAGGTGGAGCTTGGGGTCCGGCAGCGTGAACAAGGACCCTGTCCCTGCCTTGAAGGGCCATGCAGCCGAGCAGCAGAGGGAGGTGGACCCCAGGGTCCCGAGGGAGGCCCAGAGCTTCGGTGCTGTGAGAGGCCAAGCCCAGAGCTGTGTCCCTGGTCTGAGGAGGTGCTATTCTTGCAGGCCACCGAGCTGGGGCCCCTTCCTCTTATCACCAGACTGTGAGCCAGCAACCTGGGGGCAGACTGGATTGTGAGTCCCCCTGCACCTCTCCACCCAGTTCTGGCAGAGCCCCGCCCACAGAGGGCAGAGCCGGGCCTCTCCAGGTGTGAGTCCTAACCAGCTTCGTAGTGGGCGTCCTTCGCCATCGCTCCAGAGCTGCTCGGGGATTGGTGGAGGAAAGAGGAAAGCTTGGCCTCGGGGTCAGACCGACTGCTCTTTCGATCTCGGCCCTGCCACTTGTGAGCAGGATGACCCTGGCCCAGCCACCTGAGCTCTCTGGGTTCTTGTTTCCTCACCTGGACAGCGGGAGACAACAAGGAAAGCTGTGACAGACAAGCAGGGAGCCGGTCCAGAGAAGCGGCAGGCCATGGATGGCAGCCATTATGCCTCCCCGGGCCTCTTCCTCCGGTGAGCTCAACGCCACTCGCCACGGGGTGATGGATGCCGCTTCCACTGCATTTGCATTTAACTGACTGACTTAAATTTTAACAATTCTTTTCGAGAAATGAAGCAAAACACAGATAAACAGCCATTTAGAATCATGGCTCCATAAGCCAGGAATTCTCTTTCCGATGCAATCTGTTCAGCAAATTGTTTGCGAAGTGGGAAGGAGAACGGGGCATGCAAACTCCTGGGGTGGGGGCAGGGGGTGAAAGCCCAGCCTCTCCAGATCGGTCCCTTCTCCCCGGAAATGTCAGTGCATGTCCCAGTTTGGGACTACAACATCCGAGTCTCGGTGACCTCCAGTGGGTAGGGTGGGGCAGGGGTTCTCTGCATGCAGGTACTAACGGGGGTGGGCGGAGAGGTGGCCAAGGTGGGGCCAAGGCCTCCGTTTACTGCTGTTAAAATGACCAGTGGATGTCCTCTGGGGATGGCCCCACCATGGGCCTTGGAGACCGCTGGGCTCAGGTTAAGCTATGCCTCTGTCACTTGCTGGCTGTGTGGCTGTGGGCGCATGAGTACCTTGGCCTCCCAGAACCTGGGTCTCTTCATCTGTGAAATGCACGAGAGTCCCGACCTAGCAGCTGGGTGGCAAGGCCTAAGAGAGACGGCATGGCGGCGCTCAGCTTCACGTCTGGCACACAGGAAGGGCGGAGCACACACACGGCGGCCTGGCGCTCAGTACCCGCAGCCACGACACGCAGCCGTGGGCAGGCAGAGAAGAGCCACGAGCTCTGCCCGACAGGCCGGGGGAGTCTCCCCACAGGAGCTGTATGTTCTTCGCTTCCCCTGGGAGACGAAAGCAGGGTCTGGATTAGGAGGCGACAGAGGCCCAGGAGAGAAAGCACAAGTCCCGGAGCCGCCTGCAAGGACTGCATGTGGTGTACACGTGTGTGGGCTTCCTCCCACGGGCTTGTTCCGTGGTGGGTGCTCACTGCCTCAGTGCACGCTGCCCTCACACAAGACATGGCGTGCAGCCATGTTCCACACTGCCAGCGTCTCCCTGCTCCCTCTCACCCTCTGCAGCAGCCGGGGCTGTGTCTACTTGTTGCCGTGCTGCCTCTCGCCTGGGACTGAACGCACAGTGGGTGCTCAGCAAATGCGGACGGAACGGCTCTTGCCTGCCTCCCTCCCAGCAGGTAGAGCACAGCGAGGGGGCGGGCAAGCTAAGAGAGGGCAGCTCCTCCAGGTCCTTGGTACTCAACTTGGTGTGTGAGTGTGATGATTGTGCTCGTGCCCCCTCACCCAGCTCTCTGGGGTCAGTAATGTGACTGCAGCCGCTGTCTCACTAACCTGCCCGCTGACTCCTTGCTGGGGACCGTGGACAGGCCGCTACTGCTGGTCTGCCTCCCTCCCTCCCTTCCCCCCACTCTTCCGGGATGGAGCCAGGCCACACCAACTGTGCAGGGCACCTCTCAGCACCATGGCAGGGCCAATGCTGGGCTCTGAGTGACAGAAGACTGGCAAGTGGAAAGTTGGCCGCTGTGCCCTTAGAAGGAGGTACAGAAGGTGCCAGGACCAGGAGGACCTTGGGGCCCATGATACCATGCCCCCAACACTGGGGATCTGGGAGCCTCATTCAATCACACTGTCCTGAGCATTGGTCTTTGCCAAACCCAAGGCTTGGTACTAGGAGTCCTGATGGTCCCCGATCTCCAGGAGTCACAGTCCCCAGGTGGGAGGCCGATTATCATGGAGATGCATGACACAGGAAGTACTCCTGTCTCCCAGGAAGCCCAGTGGTCCCTACCTGGAGGCATTGTAGCAGGAGGAGCGGGGAGGCCTCAGGGAGAAGTTGACTGGGCCTTGGTAGCTGCATATAATTAGTCCGGGGGAGGCAAAGTGCCCACCAGGTAGTGGGAACAGACTATGCAAAGTGCGGAGGTGTAAAAGGGTATGAAGGTGGGACAAAGTCACCTGCTCCCTTGCCATGTCTTTCTGGCCCCCGTGGGTGTCCCAGCTTCTCCATTTCTCGATCAGGAGGAAGAGAACATGGTTCCAAGGTCCAAGGCCGACTTCTGCCACTAGCGTAGAATTGGAGAGGCTCTCAGAGCTCCTCTAGAGCCCAGGAGAGCAGAACGAGACTCATATCAGCAAACCCGGGAGGGCTGCCTAGGGAGGTGTGCTGAGAAAAGCTCTCAGGTGAACCCACGTGTGGCGCTTCGATGGATTAGCAGCGTCTGCCAGGGGAACACCGTGGGGGGGCAGCCCTGATCTGGTCCAGTCCCCTCCGTTTACACAAGTGGAAGCTGAAGCCCAAGGACACACAGAGCTGAGGAGAGATGCCAGAGCTCCTGTCCCGAGAGCCCAGGGCTCTTTCCATTACACCAGCAACCCTCAAACCTGAGAATTACCCAGAGAAGCAGAGTCTGGGCCCCACCCCCAGAGCTTCTGATTCTGAAATCTGCATTTCTAATGACCTCTCAGGTGCGCTGCTGTTTGGGGACCTCACTTGGAGGTCCCCAAACCTCCAAGATGCTCCACACCAATCTGCTAGGTTGAAAATTGAGGTAAACCCCACTTATGAAAAATGGGGCCAAGCATTCCGTCCCGAGCTCCCAGAATTGTAGTGAAGGGCACATGAGGTCAAGTTTGGGAATGCACTCAGCAGAGTGAAAGCAGAGGCCCTCGACCCTGGCTGCACATTAAGATCACCCGCTGCACGTTTAAAAGTCCTGTTTGAAAAGAAGTTCTTACGTGACGTGGCAGAGGTGTTAGCTACGCTACAGGGGTAATTGTTCTGCAATACACAAGTTCGTCACATCAGCACACTGATCACCTGAAACTTACACAATGGTATTCATCAGTTATATCTCAATCGAGTCCTGCTGCCCAGGCCAGAGCCCAGGCGAATTCAATCAGAATCTCTGGTAGATCCAGGCAGCGGTGTTTTGCAGACCTCACCGGGGGAGGCTAATGAGCGGCCAGCCTGGAGACACAGTGAGGGGCCTGGGCGTCTGCCTGTTAAACAAATGCACAGGTGTTGCCCATACTACCGGTCCACTGACCACACTGGGAGAAGCAAGATCCAGGTGAGAGAGAGCCCGCTGTTATCACCTCTGAGTCTGCGCACCCTTCAAGATACTCAGGAGGCAGAGAAGGGTCCACGCTCAGGTGTGCAGGCCCTCCCTCCCTGTTAGCGGCATTAGCAGCATGCCAGCCCGCACGCTCCATTTCTGTCCTCTCTGCAGTCCTGGCTGGGGGGACTTGAGCACCCTCCAGAGCCCATCGCCCAAGCGCAGCCCCTGTGCACCCCAAGCTGCTTGTCAGGCAGGAGCCAAGCCCACCATCGCCGCCTTCCTCTCCATTCTGGTCCTTGGCGAACGGCCTCAGGTGTGATAGATTTTGTGTTTGCAAACCCAGCCTTCAGGATGGAAGCCGACACCCCCCCACTGTTGCATTCTTTGTGCCCTGCTGTCCTTTTGCCCCCGATTCCTCCTTGCCACTTGCCCACAAGGTATCACAGCCAATTCATGCACTGACTGAACACCTATTGTGTGCAAAGGGGATAACAGTTTGTTCTATGGCCTTGAGGAAGTCTGTTACTTACCCCGACTGAGCAGTGGGTTGGGACCTTGTTTTAGTCACCTTAGTGTCCCTGAGGCCCACCCAGTTCAGTACCTGGTAAGGAGACAGTGTTTACCCAGTATTTGTTAAATAAATGCTGATGGATGGATGAAGTCAGAGCCTCTCAGGGCCTTAGTATCTTTGCCTATTTCATAGAGTGTAATGAGGTGTATCACTATTGGGGGAGGGGCTCAGTTTACAGGTGGATAAACCACGGACCAGATGTACAAGTAGCAAGTCACTGGAGAAAGTTGAACTGGAACCTCCCCTCAGGACAAAAGCACCATTTGCTTCTCAAGGAAGGGAGGCCAGACCAGAAGTGAGGCTGGACCCAGGAGGGGTGGACCGGCAGAAGGCCCAGTGGCCAGAGAGGGACCAAGCCAGCAGCGGCCCCAGCCCTGGCACAGGGAGTGTCCCAGGAGCCAGGTCAGCCACGGGCACCTTTGAGGCTTGTCTCAGCATGCAGAGAAGCCAGGGCAAGGTAGGAGCCTTCCTCCTCTTTCCTGAAATATCTGCTCAGAAAGGCCAGCCAGCAAAAGTGGGCCCTGATGCCAAGCTGGAAGAGGTACACGGGGCCAGGTGCCTGGCTCAGAAGAGTCCAGTCTGGGGTAACCTCGGTCAGCCAGAGGCAGCCCTTTCAAAAGCCATCGTCTCCATGCACCTCTCCCTCTGAGCATCGCTTGTGTTTTCCAGACCCCTGCATGCAGTGGTCTCCTAGCAACAGTGCCTGTGCCGTCCCAGGCCAGTCAAACCCCATATCCTCCTTGGGCGGTGGGAGGAGAGGGCGCTGTGAAGAAACACAGTCATGAAGGGCTCCAGGTCGGTGCCATTGCAGAGACCAGGAAGCTGGGGATATATATCTCACTGTGCTCAGCTCACCCAGGCCAAGCTACCGCCTGGTGCCTGGTGCCACAGGGGCTCCCCGTAGAGGACAGATGTGCAGGCACCTTGGACCTCCTCCCTACCTCCATAACTTTGGACCCCTCCCCACGAGATCCAAAAAATTTATCACTCTAAGCATCACTGGCTCTCAGTATCCAACATTCTGTGATGATAGCATTCCAGTTTTATTTAATCAAGACTCTCAGCTGCAAGTGACAGAAAACCTGTTCCACCTGATCTCAAAGCTGCAGAGTCCAAAAGTAGAATAGGACTTCATGCATAGCCTGATCCAGAAGCTCAAGTCAAGTCTCTCTCTCTCTCTGTCCTCTGGTTCATGGTGAGGTAGGCACATTTTATTCTTGGAATAGACATGGCGGCATGGCGGCTGCTCATAACCTTTCTATCCCCTCAGTTTCAAGTCCTGCAGGACAAATAGGGTCTCTTCCTGGCTTCCTCTAACTCCCTCTATCAGGCCCAACAATTTGCCAAAAACTTCAGGGCTGGATTCCACTGGTCTGGAATGGCCAGGAGCCTATCCCTGAACCTATCACTGTAGCCCTCGAACAATGGGATACTCTGATTGGCTTAGGCCTGGGTCACATGTTCATTGCTGCCATCCAAATCACATGGCCTAAAGGGGAACCGTGGGTCTGTCCTGAAAGTTGGTGAGCTGCCATCAAAACAATGGTGTACAGACTCAGGAAGCAGAAAGAAAAGGTACCCCCACACCAAGGCGGTACTGAGGGATGATCCTATAAGAATTTGACTCAGTGTTTTGAGGAATCTCTAAAGCTCACCTCTCAGAGTTGGGACAATGGGCAGTGCTGGAAAGTGGGGGCAAAGGTCAGTCTCCCCCACTCTGTACGTCTCCAGAGTTAAAAACTACGTGTCCCTTTACTTTCCCTTTCCCTTTGCCTCTGGGAGCCAAGTGTTCTCTTTACATTTCTTCTCTGTTGTTATTTCGCAATGAGCATGGCCAGGTTTTTGGTGGGCAGGTAGAGAGTGAGCTTCAGGCTCCGTGGAAAACAAACACAGTGAAGGGAGCTGGGTGCCCGGGCAGTGGCTTCGGGGGTGGTCAGCTCAGTCTGAATGTGTCAGGGGGAAGGAGAGGCACAAACACAGCACAAAAGACTGAATTATTGATCCCAATTCTTCACTCCTCTGGAGTGGCATTTTACATTCATGCCCTTGCGTGGCTACATGGTAAGCCGAGTCTACTTGACTTTGGCCCAGTGACTTGCTCCGGCCAATGGGATGGGAGCAGATACAATGACAGAAGAGGCCTGAGGGGTGTCACACGGTTGTGTGTGCCCTGCAACACACCTGCCATAGCCAGAAAGAGAAGCAGGTGACTGTGGCCGCTTACGTGATGCCTGGAGCAGATATGTGCTGGCCCACAGCCTAAAGCAGAGCCCCCTGGTCAGCTTCTAGACCTGTGAAAGCACCTGAGTGCTAATGTTAAATGCAACCAAGATTTTGAAGTGCTTTGCGATGCAGCATTATTGTGGCAATAGCTGACTGATAAAAGTGGCAAGGAGGATCAGAGGCTCTGGGTGACCAGGAGAGTGTGGGATCAGCCTTACACCTGGGAAGTTGGGGACTCCACAAAATTTGGAGCTGGGAGTCCAACTTCTAGAGTCTTCTTTAACAAGCTTCGATGGTCCCACTTCTAAAGTGGGAAGAATGAAGTCTGGCCCTGACTTCTGACCTCAGTAGCCAGGTCCTGGAGCAGATGGTCCCCGAGCCCCAGGCTCTGCTGCTGTGTGTGACCTACCCCTGTCCTGCCCCCAGCCCTTGCCTGGGAATTGGCCCCCTGCAAAGGGTCTTCATGCACCTCCACACTCCATGCACCCTCACACAACAGACTTTATATAGAAAACAAGTCAGACTCTGATAGATTCAGAGATAGATGTGTGTGGAGCTGTTCTCGGAGCAAAGAAGAGAGAGAGAGAGCTGAAGACTCCTTGGGGGAAAGAGAGGGAGTGGGATTGGGGGGGTGGCTTCATCATCGAAGCGAGGAGTTGAGCCTGAAGGATGAGTAATGTTTCAGCTGGTGGAGAGAAAAGAAAGAGCATTTCAGGCAGATGGAGTGACGTGAGTAAAGGCGGAGGCGTGACGGAGCCTGGCGTGTGTGAGTGGTGATGGGCCAGCTTTGCAGCTATGGGCTGAGTCGGGCTGCTGGCGGTGGGGAAGGGACTGCCTTTGGGGCTGGATAAAGTCCTTTGAGGGGGAAAGGGCCTTAAGTGCCACACTTGGTGGGGGCTGTGTGCTATATGGACCATGGGGTGGGGGGCGGGCATGAAGCCCTCGGAGCCAAAGACTCTCTTGTGGGGGATAGCTGGAGGCATTGGGGCTTCCCGGATGTCCCTGGGGCTCTCCTGGCTTCCCCCAGCCCCTCATACAATCCCTGGAAGAGAGCGAGGCGGGGATCCAGGACGGCTCCAAGCCCTGGGAGCCCTGCTAAGGGAGCGGTTTGGGAGCGGGAAGATGCAGGGAGTGTGTTGGAGCAGAAGAGGAGTCTTCTGGAAATAAATGACAGAGTGGGAAAGGGTGAGTCTCCAGCTAAGACGAGAGAGGAATGGAGAGGGTGGGGAGGGGAGCTCATCTGGGTCACAGCATCGAGGGCACTGACCGAGCCTCTGATGTGGTTACCAACCCCATCCTCGTACGTCACAGACAGGTGGCTAGAGTGGGGAACCCCTAGGCCTGGCAGTCGGTCAGACCAGAGTTCAAATCTTGGCTCTGCCATTTACTAGCTGTGTGACCTTAGGCTACTGACTTAACCTCTCTCACTCACCTGTTTTGCAAAACAGGGCCTATAACATCCACTTTATAGGATTTTTAAAAAGATTTTATTTATTTATTTATTTTTAGAGAGAAGGAAAGGAGAAAGAGAGGGAGAGAAACATCAAGGTTTGACCACCCCTCATGTGCCCCCTACTGGGAATCTGGCCTGCAACCCAGGCGTGTGCCCTGGCTGGGAATCGAACCAGCGACCCTTTGGTTCCCAGCTTGTGCTCAACCCACTGAGCTACACCAGCCAGGGCCACTTTATAGGTAGGATTTGCGCGTGTGTGCGGAGATTAAATAAGAGGAGCTAGCATTGACTAAGCACTTCTCATGTCTAGACATTGACCTCTATACTCCCCGTGCTCCCTAACCGCTCAGCATAGCCTTGGGAACCAGGTACCACCGCAAACCCCTTTGCAGATGAGGGACCTGAAGCACAGAAAGGTTATGTGAATTGCCCTAAGTCACACAGCTAATAAGTGGCAGAGCCGGGATGTGAACCCAGGTTGTTGGGCTTGTGCTCTGAGCCCGCATACTCTGAGATGATATGAACAATTCACAACATAGGTCACATACAAAACTGCTGGCTATTACTCCCTTGTTATTGAAATCCCACCAAAAAGATTTGGGAGAAAAAACAAATCCTGCGCAGTGAGCTTCAGGGAGCCCGCCACAGACTAGGGGCACAAGTTTCTTCAATTCTCTTGACCCAAAATGAGAGGGAACAGGACAATGACAGTGGCCGATGATTGCCGTGTGTCAGGCACACTGCATAGGCCATCCTCACATCTGGCCCTCGTGGCGAGTCTTGTCTCCATTTTAAAGGTAAAGAAACTGAGACTCAGAGTTGAGGCTCCTGGCCAGCACCCACCCCTGGCCAGTAAGCTACGCACCTACCAATGGACTCAGGTCTGTCTGACTCCAAACTCCATTCTATTGACCACCTGCCCCGCAGGCCCCTTAGGGATTCATGGATAACGATCACAAAATCCTCAGGGGATTAAGGAAGTCCTCCACCCTGGACGATTTTTCCTGATCTTGCAAACAAGGGGTGGGGGAGAGTGAGAAGGAACAGAACAGGGCAATCTGGGTAAAATCAGCATGAAGTTATAAGGAAGAATCAAAAGAAAGCACCCAGCAATCCACCCAAGGCTAAAAGAGAGCAGATCACACCACCTCGGGCCTCGTCGCCCCACAGGGGATGAGGTGCTGATGTCCCCAGCAGAGCCAGGGACAGGAGAGGGCAGACACAGAAGTCGGCTGGGCCTTCCGAAGCCTGGCCTCTCTGAGCCATCCTTTCCTCATCGGGAAACAGGAGGTGCGTATTCTCCGAGAGCCGCCACTGTGAAGATTACAGAGGAGGGTGCAGGCAAAACGCTGGACGTGGGGCTTGCCACAGAGGAAGTGCTCAATACGTGTCTACTGCAGTCACTAGCAAGGGAAGAAATAAGTGTAAAGGAGGGAAGGGAAGTTTGGGAATGTGGGCACAGAAACAGGGAAGAAATTAGAAGAGGAGCGGGAGGAGGAAGAGGAGGGTGAGGGGTTGGATGGACAGACAGACATGCCACCAGCCGAGCTCCCCAGCACACTGTGCCGGCCTGGCCCGGGCTTCTCTCCCCTGCCACGTGGTCCCTGCTCATGTATTCCTCCTGCGTCCTGCTGCCGCATCTGCCAGGCATGGCCCTGGATGCCAGGGAGAACAGCTGTCCCCGGACGTGCCCAGCTGCAAAGTGAGGACCCAGAGGTGCCACGAAAGACACAGGGGCCTTGGGGGGGTGGCCCAAAGGGCAGTGCTGTTCGGAGGCCACCCCACCATTGCAATCACCTGCCCCGGGCCTCAGTCTTCACATTGGCAAGTGAGAAGCTGGGAGATGATGTGGCATTTTGTGTCAGATAGTGCCAATCCCACAGTGTGTCCACAGCCAGTGGCCCTGGCCCCTGCATCTTGTCCTGAAAGGCAGGGGTATGACCTTGCCCTCCCGGGTCCTGGAGACCATCCTGCCATTTTGCAGGACGGCCTTTCTAGTTTTCATGGGTGAATCTCATCAGACAAACCAATTCTTGAGTCAGAACCTAAGCTCTGTCTTAGAATATTTCCCTTGATAGATTGGGGCTCAGAGAGAGGAAGCGACTCCCCCCAAAGATGAATCAGGAAGTTAGGTTTACTTGTGTCTTAGTCATAAGACAAGACCTGGCACCACAGTGCGGGGGGTCTGAGAGTGGGCACCCAACCGGGAGCGACCTGTTCCAGTAAGGAGCAGTGCAGTGGCACTGAGAAATGCGGTACCTTTGACATCAGGCAAACCTTGGCTCAGTTCTTTCCATCACCAACTCTTTCTGTAACCCTAGAAGAGTCCCTTAAGCTCCCTGACCTTCAAACTCTTCCATCTCTAAAATGGAAATTATGGTGTGGTAAAGAACTTGGGCTATGGACACAGACTGCCTGGGGTGGAGTCCCCAGTAGCTCCCTGCTCTGTGAGCTGAAGCATCTCACTCTCTGAATCTGTTTCTGCCCCGGGCACTAGGACAATAAGATGAGACCTCACGGGGCTGTTCTGATTTAAATGAAGTCGTGCGTACACACAGGGACCGGCACTCAGTACACATTAGCCGTTAATTATTATTGATGCCGATGTTAGCAGTGCCCCTCGCCGCCTGGGCGGTGTTCTAACCATCCGGGCACTGGCGATCGGTCAAGCAGGCCTCCATTCCCGCCCGGAGGCCCTAGCCACAGAGTTCTCTAGCACAGAACATTCCCCGCCCTGCCCACGTTGACTGTGCCGGAATAGGAGCTGGCACTGGGGCAGCCTGGCAGAGCTGCCCAGATTCCTAACTGGGAAAATGCCAGGAAGGCTCTTTCTCGCTGTCACTGCAGAGGTCCAGATGGAACCTGGCGGGTGGGGTTGAAGCCGGCCTGGCTCCTGGCGCCAGCGGGCCAGCCAGGCCGACTGGGGCAGGGCGAGGTGCTGGCCGGCTTGTGCCGGGAAGCTGAGGCCAGAGGGACACAGGGGCAGGGCGGGGTGGGAAAATGGGGCTGGGATTCTGTGCTGAGTCATGGAAGCAGGCACACAGAGGCAGGTACACCAGGAGCCTTGGGTACTCCTGGGGAGGGGCTGGGAGTCAGGCCCTCTACATGACCCTGCTGCCCAACACTTGGGCAGCCCCTCAGGCACTCAGAGACCACCACCAGGTGTAAACGAGTTAGTCACGAACCTCAGCATCTCTGCAGCTGAGCATCACAGCACCTCCAAGAACCCAACTCAGGGACCTCGCCTCTCAGCCCTTTGGCCTTGCCTCAGGGGGCGCCTAGGTGTTAGGAGGCTGGAGTCAGCTACTGTCCGTGGTGCTGAAAACCCCCACCCACCAGACTGCTCAGGGAACTTCTGCCCAGCCTCTCCTGGGAGTTCTGACCCAGGCCGTGCTTTCTTCTCAATCTCTCTGGTTTCTTTTGCTGATGCAGAATCAACAGATTTGTGGCTTCAGGCTTAACTATTTAGTTTCATGTAGTAACTAGTTTCATGTTCTTTTGATGTTTCCTAACAATTCCCTCAACTGCCACGCATCCCTTTGGAAAATTGGGAACTCCACCTTCCCATGGCCTTCTTCCTATTCTAAACTCATTCCCTCTTCTCTCCTGAGAGATTGTGGCTGGATTGGTACCCTCATGTCCTCACGTGTCAAGTAAGAACAAGAAGCCAGGGTGGGCAGGGTGCTGAGACCACAGAGTAAGGCAGAGCAAACCAGAGCCATCCTCCAGGCCCCCCGACTTCCCCTCTGCCTCAGTCCCCACCGCCCCACACTGCCACACCCCCGCCGAGGGAAAGGGGCCACAGGCAGCATGGACTCTCCTTCCAGGGCTCTTTTCGTAGAGAACACAAGAGCTACTAGCATTTATTTCCAGCTCTGTCCATGCCACCTGCTGTGCTTCTGCAAAGCACCTTCCTCCTCGGGGAAGGTGGTCCCTGTACCCAGTTTACAGGTTTTCCTGTGAAGGGGTTTCCCAAGGCCACAAAGCTAATACGTGACTGAGCCAAGAATAAAACCAGACCTTACGGGATGTTTCTGACCTCTGTCTCACAGGCCAGTCCTAATAATAAGACCCTCAGAGAATCTACTTTAAAACCCTTAACCTGGAGATTACCCCGTCTTCCCCACAATGGGACAGCCTCTGGCTAATGCCGCACTGTCCAGATCTTTGATAGGGTCCTGCTCTTCCTGGCCGGCACTTTGGCCCTGCTCTCTGCAAGTCCCCTTGGGGTCTAACCCCTCATTGATTTTCACTCTTGAAGGCCTCGGCAACACTTGGTCTTCTCCAGATGTTGGGGTTAAAGCAATGCCCCTAAACACACAGATGACAGATGAGGGGTCCCTCTGGTTGGGAGAGGAATATGTGGCAGTGTGAATATTGATGAAGCTGTAATTGGCTGCCTCTTCCAGAGCCAGGGCTTCGGCAGGCCCAGGCACTGGGGCTAATTGTTGCAGGCAATTAATAACTTGGACTGTGTTCACTCTGGTGCAGGCTGCCTGCTTCCTTGGAGGAGGCAGGCAAGGCTGGGAAAGGAGCGCGAGGCCCGGCTGCCTGCAGGATTCCGGGGGAGGCAGGAGGGAAGGGTTGCCATCTGTTCGGCCTCCCCCAGGCCCCGTCTGCAGCACCCATGCCTGCCTGTCCCATCACCTTTGTCCAGACCTCTAGTTCTCATCTCTTGAGTTATTGTCCCCCTTCTTCATCCTCTTTCCCCTTAAACTCTCACATGTCCCCTGAACAAAGTGCCATGAGAACGGAGCTGGTAAGAGGAGCGACAGTGGCTTGAGAAAAGCTCAGGACTGAAGCCCAAGAGACCTGGGTCCTACTCAAGCCCTTCCACTAACTTGCTACATGACCTTGAGTCAGGAATCCATTCACCACGAAACTTGGGCAAGTTTCCTGAGCTCTTTTGCATCTATTATATCACAAGAAGTGCAGTCAACCCTGAAAGTCAAGGAAACAGGGACTGATCACTCTATCATAATCTCTCCAATTTTGTGTAACTATAACTGTATAACTGTACATATATCACCATAAATATGTGACTAATTATCACCTATATATCTGTGCTTCACCTCAGCTGCAATACAGCTGCAGGCCAAGTACAAGCAGAGGTCATTATACTCCCATTTTGCAGTTGGGGAAACTGAGTCTCATAGAAAGGAAGCCACTTGACTGAGGTCTTACCGTTCATAAAAGACACGTAGGAAAATCAGACTCCGTCTTGTAAATCTAAAGCCCTTTCCAGCACACCTGAGTTCACTGGCTTCCTGGAGGGGGTGTGGCTTGAGGCTGGGGCCGAGAGTTGCAAAGTCGGTGCGCAGCAGAAGAGGGAGTCACTTACACATGTCATTACTCTGTTCCCTGATGCTAGGACAACAGAGAAACTGTCTCAACCCACTGTATTTTAGGAGAAACGCCCCAGCCTTCCCCATATACTCTTCTCCTCTGCTGCTCAGCCATCTGCTGGGAGGACTTGATTTGTATGCCACCCACCTCACCAGGCTGGGGTTAAGGAGTGAGAGGTGTTATGGTCACCGCTACATTGTGCCCAGCAGGTAAGAAGAAAAGAAAGAAGAGGAGAAGGAGCTCGTATACACCGAGAGCTTGGTTTGTGCCATGCACTGTGCTGAAGGCAATTTTCGCGCTGAGATGATCTCATTCACTAAACTCTTCATAACCACCGCTACGAGACAGGTGCTGTTACCATCCCCATTTTATAGGGGAGATGACTGGGGCCCAGCCAGGTGATGCCACTTTCTCAAGGCCACACCGCTCCGTTGTAAGGGACGGAGGAGAGACGTGGCTTTGGTGGGAGTGGTGGGATCCATGCTGAGCCCAGAGGCTCTGCTTCAGACACGATCAGAGAGAAAACAGAAATAGTAATAAAGGCATGGGAGCTGGGGACAAAGCAGCCCTTTATAGCTCAAACCCTCTGCAAGAGAAGGCTTTTCAATTAGTTGTGAAGACAGAGTACAGGGGAAGCCGCCTATTGGCACCAAGAGGCATTTAAATCAGACCTAGGAAGAACTTCGACCAGAGGCTCTGGAGTGGGGTCTCGGAGGGGATGTAGAATCTTATTTTCTTCAGCCTTTGAGCTGGGCAGATCTTTTGGCCACTGGAGTCATCTTTAACACCTGGAGGTAAAGGAGGCTTCGGGCAGGGCGCCCCCAGGTTGGGCAGGGATCTCCAGGTCCCGCATTCCCGCACCCCCCCCCCCCGTAAACAGACGTCCTGCCGGCAGAGTGCATGTGGAGGGAAGGGAGGTTGCCGCCCTGGGTGCGGAGTCTCATGACTTTCCATACCCGCGCTGGCTCCCGCTGCCACCACCGGTTCCACTTTATGGAAGGCATATTTCAAAGGCCCGGTTCTATTTGCATTTTTAAAACCTAGCTGATGGCCTGGGAAAATTGCATTTTTCCAGTGTTCCCGGGTACCACACTCCTTCCCTCCTCCCCCACTCCACTGGGCCTCCGCCTGTATACCCTCCATTCCCAGGAGGTCCCCCATCAAGGGCAGAGCAAGCCCAGCCTCCATGGGAGATCATCCGAAGGTCCCAGGAGGCCAGAGAGGTGCTGGGGAGGGTGCAGCAAAGGTGGCCACATCTATGGCCAGCTGGGCAGCATGAAGCTGGGGTCCCAATCCACTAAAACTGCTTCCCAGGGGAGTGGGGGGTGTCCCCAGATGTGAGCAGAGGATGGCACTCGCTGTGGCTTTGTCAGACTGAAAAGAGCAGTGCAGGAGCCTTGGAGAACTTCGAGGAGGCCGTGGAAGCAGCCTTGACACCAACTGAAAAGAGTAGGCCTTTCCCCCAGCGAACAAAACCCTTTGCTCCCAACCGGGTTTGGAAATACATTCCGTGTCTCCTTGACTGCTCCCTGAAAAACAGATCTTTTCCTGTTTTTCTTACCCCTCTCCTCCCATGGCTGCACATTCTCTGCCTTCCCTCTGGGGTATGACGAGAGGGGACAGGGAGTGTGTGGGGTGGTGCTGGGTCTGTGCCTCTGTCCTCAGATGTCAGATCTGGCCTCTGATCTTGGGGCAGCAACTCTGCAGCTCCTGGGTGAGGTCTCCTGTCTCTCTCCACCCTCGAAACTCAGGGTGGCACCCTTCATGCCTCCAGCTGTCCCCAGCCCTAGTGTTCAGCAGGCCATCTGGAGCTGCCAGAGTCCCCTGACAGACTTGTCCAGCCTGGCAATGGCTCCGCTAATGACGCCGAGCACAGGGGGTGTGAGTGCTGGGGCGGGGACCCTCGCTCAGGCCATTTGCTTCTGCACAGATGAGCTCTCCAGGCTTCCAGGGTCACACATGCCACTGTGTCCAGCAGCCAGCCAGCCAGTGGGGTGGCTCACGGGGACTGCACCGCAGGGAGAGACGGCAGGAGCTCCACGCACACTTCGAGGCGTGAGGTGCCCCCGACTCAGTGTTTCCTTCTCTGAAAGGAAGGGCTGGGGAAACTGACGCAGGCTGAGCATCTGTCTGTGGGATGGGCCTTGGAATTTCCTTTGAGAACTCCCTCCTGTTCTCATTTCTCCCGTAAGCTGGGCACGTCCTAAGGGAAGGTTCTGTGGTTCACCCATCTCTCTAGGTCTGCCCTGGTCCTCCCTCAGCACACACCCTGCTGATGTATGATGCGCTCCTGGCTTAACAATGGCGGTGGCCTCCCTCTTTCTGGTTTTCCTCGGTCCTTCAGCTGGAGAGGGGGAGCGGGTAGCTGGGCCTCTTTAGAGGCGCCCCCTTGGCCCTCCTGAGTAACACCAGTGCCAATGCCCTCAGAGCCCTGAGGGAGAGAAATGGGCCAGGCACTGGCCATGGCTCCGGGCTTCTTCTCCTGTGCTCCTAGAGCCAGGGGTATCAGGCCGTCCATGTGCTACCGCTGGAGAGATGCTGGGTCCCAGGGGCTGGCATGGTTCTGGGCTCTGGTGCCAAGAGGTGAATGGAGAAATAAGGAGGAAGGGCCGATGCCAGGGACTTGGACTTGGCAGCTCCCTCCGGAGGAGACCCGGGGATGCCCTCAAATGTCCAGGAGGCTGGTGGCCTGCCAAGGCCGGGTGGACTGGGAGAGGAACCCAGGATGCTCAGGAGAAGGGGCAGGTGGCCAGGCCTGAGCCCTTTGCAGAGGCGGGAGCTGCCCCCCAGGGGTCGCTACACCGCTTGCAGCCCCAGCCAGCGGGCAGTGGGAGCCCGGTTGTACCACCGCACGGCTCCCGCAGGGGGAGCGGCAGCCACGGCGGCGCCTGGTGGCGGACTCCGGAGACAGCAGTGTGCGGCGGAGCTCGTGTCCTCTCCGACCACTGGTGGAAGAACCGACAGCACAGAGGCCGGAGGCGCCAGTGGCTGGGGGTGGGGCGCGGCTTCAGAGCCTGCCCGGACACCCCTACGTCCTGTGGTAGAAGCCGGGACCCAAACAAAGGCGGGCGGCGAATAAAAGGCGGCGCGCGGAGTGCTCCGGGTTGCGCGTTGAGAACCAAAATCCGCACCAAGGCGTGCACGGTCTGTGCGCTTTAGAGCGGAGCGGGAAACCCCGGGCTCCTGCAGCTTTGAAGAGCTTTTCCCTGCGGCTCCCGTGAGGGGACAGACAAGTCCACACGGCTAGGTGGCCGCAGTCCCCGGGCCCTCTGGCGCGCCTCCCTCCCGTGCCCACGGCTCAGCCAGCGCAGCTTGGCCAGCCGAGGTGAGTGCGACGGCGGCTGGGAGGAATCGGGGTCTGGGCTCGGGGGATGCATTGCCCGGAGGAGCGGGGCAGGTCCTCGCTGTCACCACCCCAGCCTCTCAGGGCGGTGTGTGAAGTTCTCCAGCCAGCCCAGGATGCGGGCCTCGGAACCCACCACCCTGGGAAAACCGGCTGGTGGTGGGCAGAGCGCAGAGCTTGCCTCCCATGGCCAGTCCCCAGCTCCGCACCAACTCCCAGCGGGCCCAAGCAGCCTCGGTCTGCACGGGCCAGTTTGATGCCCAGAAACCGAGAGGGTTCCGACCTCTGGCCCCCTGCTCCTCCCGGCGGGTGGATGACTGATTCCATAAAAGTTGAGCGTCAGTCTGAACCCGCCCTGGACCCAGCTCTTTGCCGGGCTACAGCAGAGGGAGGGGACAGAAAAAGGTTAATGACCTCGTCTCCTTCCATTTCCTTTCCCATCTTAGCGCTCTTATGCTGTCAGCGGGACATTTCTCAAGTGCTGGAGCCCAATTAACCTGGCTGCAAGTCAACTGGGCTCACAGAGCTCTGGGGTAGACCGCGCGGGCGATGGGAGCCGACTGCCAGAGGGTCCTGGGCCCTGCAGAAAACGAGAGTGGGGTGTGGGGGACGGCAGCCGAGCAGGGGCGGCACTGAGGATCTAGAGGATTTCTGAAGCGAGTGGTGCCAAGTCCCATGAGTCAACCCTGCCTCTGGGAGAACTTTTCCAACTCCCCTAGAGGGAAGGGGGGCAGGGCCCACAGCTGAGCCAAGAGGGCGCCTCCCGGGAGGCTTCCTTTCATGTGCCCCTCTCTGCTGTAGAAGACGACACCAGCTCCCCAAGTCCCTCGAGAAGCTGGGTGCCAACCACCTCCCTCTGTGGCCTGGGTCAGCACTGCTAACGGCGCCCTGGGCAGCCTCGGACACTCAGCCCCCACAAACCCACTTGCACACTCACGGAGATCTATGGACCACCCGCATAGTCCAATCACGCAAATATGCATCCACCCACAGTCCACACAGTCCATGCAGAGGGGAAGATTCACATGCACGTGGACCAGGACAGCACCCCCCACCCCCCACCCCCACCCCCCCAGCACCAGCCATCCAAGCAGCATCCTCACTCCAGGTCCTGCTGTCTCCAGACACCAAATACACCCCAGATTAGCTCCAGGCGCTCACAGGGACACCCAGTGACTCACAATGCCCGCTGGGCTTTGTGCACCCCCCCCCCACACACACACACACAAACTGTCCTACTCCTTCCAGAAAAGCAGAGGGTGGCAGAGCACACCCTCTCCTCACCCCAGTACAGACCTGGGCAGGAACCAGGGCATTTGCCAAATGGAGGGGGAGGTTCTGGTCCCGTGGAAGCTGCAGACAGAAGCCCAGCCTTGCCGAATCTGGGTTTAGGCTCAGAGTCCATTTTGCAGAGCTCTCCTTGTTTAGACCTTACTCCCCTCTCTCTCTGCATCATTCCTTGCTTATACTTCCTGTGTCTTTGCTCCCCTGCTCTGTTCACCTCCCCTGTGTTTATCTTTTACTCCCCTACCCCTCCTACCCCCGCCTTTTCCAACGCTCCTTCCCAGCCACATTCACTCTCCAACTTTCCTTCGGTTGGGCTGCTCCCGTGTGGGCACAGAGAGAGCTCTAAGAGGGAAGCTGGCTCCACTCTCCTGGCTGATTCTGAGCCCCTACTTCCCCCTTTGGAAGTCTGACACCCCCACTTTCCTCCCATGGCATCAGCAACTTCTGCCCCCTCCCCAGGAATATTCCAGAGCTAGATGCACCAGAGTACCCACAGTATCCCCAGGGGGCCAGGACTCCACAGCAAGTGATTCATTCCACTCCCACTTCCCCGGAGATCTGGCTGCTTGATGGATCTGGTACCCATGCCCTGGCTTGCCCTTTGCCACCTCTCCTGCTGTTGCCTTAAAATTGAGAAGTTAGGTTGAGGGAGGAAGAGTCCCAGCGTGGAAGGAGCTCTGGAGTGCTCCTGGGGAGACCCGAGACCTAGTCTCAGCTTGGCCACAGGCCGCCTGTGTCCTTGTGTGAATTTCCTTCTCTGAGCCTCAGGCATCCGGTCTGTACAAGAACAGAGCTGGTCGAGGTGACCTTTGGAGTCTCTTGCTGGCCCTAACAATGTGCGACCTTGACTCTCATGAATCCCCTGAGTGTGTGGGGTGGGGGATTGGTAATCAAGGTTCTAACCCCAGAGGTATGGTACCTTTCCCCTTAGAGCACCCACCACCAGTGAAGTCGTCCTGTTCCCCGAACAAAGGATGATCAGATGATTTCCTTTATAGGACCGGAGATGTCAAGTAATTTTCTTGAGGTCACACAGCTGAAATGCAGTCTCTATTGGGGCAGGCTTTGATTCTACTGTCAGTATGTCCTCTGTATGAACCACTCGATTTGCTGTGGGTGCTTGGTAAGTGAATGGATGGATGGATGGATGGATGGAGTCTTAAACCTGTATCTCGTGATCCCCAGAGCCTCGGGATCATGGTTTAAGCCCCTTTCTCTATAGCTTAGACACGTTTCCTTGTCTCCCCATTTCCATCCACTCGCCTGGTTGTTCAAAGGCAGATGAAGTTGTCTAGACTCTTCCTCCCTTAAGGCCACCTCTGACTGTAAATGACCACGGAGAAGGGACTAGCCGGGAGCAGCTTTGGAGGCCCTGCCCAGTGGCTAGGGGCTTGGCAGCCAGCCCCAGGCCCCTAAGACTCGAAAGTAGGCTGTCCACAGGCAGCTGGCCAGGAGCAGAGGCTGGGAGAGAAGACAGTCTACCATTTGTCTAGGCAGCCACTTCTCACGGCCCCATGAGCTGGGCACTGCAAAAATCACCTTTGCAGGTGAGCAAAGTGAGATGCTGAAGGCTGAGGTGGTTTCCCTATGGGCAAACAGCCAGCCCCCTGAGAGTCATAAAATAGCCACCCAGAAATGGTAGTGGTGGCAGCTGTGGTCGATAATAGCGTTATTGGTGTTGCCATCACGGGGAGTTCAAGGATTGGCCTCTTTGGTTCCCTTCCCCCTCTTTGAAATTGTTTCCCCCACTCCCAAACAGGGGGAGACAGAAGTCTGGGGTGGTGAGGAAGGGGTGTCTGGTTGTCCGTCAGTCCCGGGCCGAGGAAGAAGGCCTGCCGTTTTGAGATCTTCCTCTCCCTGCCTGCCCTCCCCCACCCGCGTGCACCTCTGCCAGAGGAGGGGTGTCAAAGTCTGTCAAAACACCCCTCTTAGCCGGGCTCCAGACACGAAGCCTGGGGAAAATAAATAAAGAGCAGTGTTGGCCCGAAATAGACCCACCAATATGCATGTTTTCCAAAAGTCGCATTTCACGGGCAGACAGTGCGGCTCATGCTCCAGCTGCTTGACAAAGACCAGAGGCCTGGCCGCTTCCGGGCCCAGTCCGGGGAGGGTTATTGCTCGCTCCTTGTTCGGCCCCTGGAAAGCCAGCTGGCCACACTCCTGCCCCTCACCGGCTGGAAGGTACGGGGTGGGAGGACTTCCGTTACTACATGCCTGTGCAGTAGTCAGAGCTCCTTGGAAATGGGCACCAGACAAGGCTGGCAGCCTCTATCCTCTGCCTTACCATGGGAACCGCAGTCTGGTAATAACGGTACTGATAATAATTGCGGTTGTTGGATACCTCCGTTGTGCCATGTGCCAAACATTTCCACGGGCTACCTCACGTAACCTTGCAGCCCTCTCTCGGCCTGTGGACAGTCAGCCCTATTTAATATATGGCGAGACCACAGTTCAGAGGAGTTGAGAGGCTTGCCTGAGGCCACAGAGCCAGAAGAGGCCAAGTTGGGATCAGATTTTGACCTGAGTGAAACAAGAGCCCTATTTTGCCCAGTGTTCTGTATTATTTCCCGTATTTGTTCATTCATTCGTTCATTCAATAAATTCTGTGTGTGTGAAGAAAACCATTAACGTGATGGTTTTCAAGGAATAGAACTCCCTCTGCCTCCTAGGTCAGAGGTGAAGGGCAGCACTGTCACCTGAGTTTAGCTCTGGCCATCTTTCACTGGCCCCAGGTGGGTACTCAAGGCTTCTGAGCCAGCACCGGCACTGGGAGCCTCCCCTCTGCATCTCAGGCTCTGTCCCCACCTTGAGAGCTGGGAACCTGTTTGCCTGGGGGGGGGGGGGCTCAGGCAGGAGTGAGGCTTGGACTAGGGCAGACCAGTTAACTCCCTAAGAGGTCAGAGCTGCACGAGGCCTCTGCAGCTGGGGAAGGGATTTCAGAGAGCGCAGGTGAGTTGCCCAGCATCATGCAGCACGTTGGTTGAATCTCAGAAGCACAAACTGGCATGCTGTGTGGCCAGGCCAGCTTCCCCGAGTGTGTGAGAAGCAAGGAAATAGCTCTAGGGAGTGGGGATGAATCACTGCAGGCAGTTAACCTAACACTCCTCTTCCAAGCACAGAGTGGAGATGCAGCTGGCCTCCCCTGCCTCAGTCACCTCCTGCGCGACCCCCCAGCATGAAGCCTGACCCTCCTGACCGGCCTCAGGTCCCCACCTCTTCTTCATCACGAGTGACACTGGCAAATACAGAACCTGTGTGCTTTGTGTATATTAATTGATGTACAGCCCAAATTATCCTTTTATAAAAAAGATATTTTATTTATTTTTAGAGAAAGGAGAAGGGAGGAAAAAGGAAGGGAGAAACATTGATGTGTGAGAGAAACATCAATCAGTTGCCTCTCACATGCCCCCAGCTGGGGACCTGGCCTGCAACCCAGGCATGTACCCTGACTGGGAATGGAACCTGCGTGCTTTCGGTTCACAGGCTGGCGCACAATCCGCTGAGCCACACCAGCCAGGGCCTGAAGTGGTCTTATTCCACCATTGAAGGACCTGAGGCTGGAGAGGTGGACTCACCTTCCTAAGGTCACAGGCGAGTAGAGGCAGGTGGGGCCGTGCAGAGCCCCCATGAGCAGGTTTACTCTGGGGGCAAAGAAGGAGGTTTGGGAGCAAAACCGAGGGAAGGAGGAGCTGATGGGCAGCAGCAGGCTATTTATATTACACCTCCGGTCCTCACCATGCTCGCCGGCATTTGTGCCGGCAGAAGCTGTGTCTCTGCCAAAACCTGAAAGGAAGGAGCCCAGTGCAGGGTCCTGGGGCCGGCCCTGGGGAATGTAGGGTCCGGGTATCTCTCTCTGAACTCGGGAGGGACCGCGCTGAGCATACAGAACCCCGGCTGTGCCTCTGGCTTTCTTATCTGCTTCCTCCCTTTGTTCCTCCCTCTGAGGGAACCAGAGCGGGCACCTGGACAATTTGGACAGGGCCATTGGGTGGCAGATTAGGGTCTTGCTGTATGCAGTGAGCTTGACCATCGGGAACGAGGAGGTGGTGGGGACGATGGGAAGGACTAACTTGGATTTAGATGCCTGCGGGAGCCACACAGGTCTCTTCCGGGTTGGGGGGTGCAGGTGCTCCTTGGAACAGGGAGTGATGTCCCAGGAGACAGTGTCCAGAGGCTTAAAAAGCCTTCTCCGTCACCTCCCATCCCAAGTGTCTGCCTGAGCAGCCCCACCGTGCGCCAGGCACTAGACACGCAGAAGTGAGACAGCTTTTGTCTCTGTCCCTGTGGAGAGCTCCGCAGCACCTCCCTTCCCCGCCCCAGTACCTCCTGCCCCAGCGTAGGTGAGGGATGATGAGATATGGCTCACCCAGGTCCCCCACCAGAAGTAGATGAGAGACCCTTTTGTCCCCTCAGACTCAGAGGACATGATCCAGGCAGTTAGTCTCCGGGGTCAGGAAATAAGCTTCCCATTGGGGGGGGCGGCGCCTGCAGTACACCCAGGGGTTCTCCCCAGCTTGGTGTCCTGATGGGAGCGGGGTGCAGTAGGGAGGATCCATTCCCGCCCAGCCATCTGCCTAAAGCATTCGGCATACGTACTGGTGCCTGGACGACGCATCCTTTGCCAAACCACATTAATAAAGGGGACGAGCCTGCCAGCTTGAAGCCACTCCTGTCGTGAAGGAGGATGCGCTGTCCTCCTTGTCTCTGGGGAAGGCAGCACAAAGGGCCTGGCCCGGGAGCAGCTGCGGCTAACCTGCGTTCCCGCGATGTTTGGGGAGAGTGCCGTGTGCTTCCCCCTCCTGTGCGAGCCTCGGCGCTGTCCTGGGGGTGCTCATGTTCTTAGCTGGGAAGTTCTGCAGGGAGATTTCCTGAAGATAATGATGATTATCATAACGGCCAACATATTCTGAATGTTTACTACCTGCCAAGCTCCGGGCTTTGGGCTTTGTAGATATTATCCTTCTATCCTAATCCCAGCTCTATCAGAGAGTTACCATTATTATTTCATTTTAAGGATGAGAAATGGGAAGAGGGAGACTGAGCAGCTTGCTAGTGAGCAACGGAAATAGGACACAAGCCCCGCAGGCAAGCTGGCCCTGAATGCTGTGGCCATACCCACCATAAGATAATCAGCTCATGCTTTGACTTTTGTAGGGACTTGATTTGGGTCTTTAAAGATGTGCATGCACGATCGAAACCAAAATACCTTTTGGGTTCGTCAGCAATCTGGGTAATGTGTACCCAGGGACTCGAGCTCTATGTCCTGGTGGACGGGGTGACGTGAGTTGACCATTTGCCTCTTGACCGCCAAGCAGCTGAGCAGTTCCCTTTTCAGATGTCCAGATGTGGCAGCAGCTGGCAGACTGGCGGGACCTTTCTGGCGGTCATCCAGCTGTTTCCCCTTCCCACTCCATGTAGACACAGCTGGGACTTACCTCTCCCCGGGCATGCCTGTATGTGACAAATTCCCAGTTGAACATGTCTTAAAGCACCCCCGTGTGACTTCACAAAGGCAGGATGTCGACTTCAGGTCCTCTCCGCGACCCGCAACCCACACCTGAGGGACATTAGGCTAAGCTGGAGGAAAATCGGGTTGGGAAAAGTGTCTGCAGGTGAAGGGGGAGACCCCTCCTTCCCTGCCTCCGCCCAGCAAGCTGGGACCAGCCGGCTGGTGAGCATTGCAGGCAGCCACTGCAGGTTCCCACTGCAAGCATGTCTGCTGCCCCCCACCGACCCCATCCTCCAGAGGCCTTGGGCAGATGGTCCCAGAGTAACAGAGCCCAGAATTGGTGCTGAAAAGGGACATGTTGGCCAAGAGGCATTCTTGGGCATTAATGAGCATGAGAATAGATCCGGGGTGAGCAGGTTCACAGAACCTCCGGGAGGAAAGGAGTTCAATACATAGCAGAGCTAAGTTAATGAAGGTTTGACAGAAAGTGCTTATTTTATATAGCAAGCACCAACTAGTGAATGAGTTAAGACTAGGAATGAATGACAGTGAATGAATGAATTGGTAAGTGTAAGAATTGGTGAATGGGGCTGATGGACCTTGATGGCCAGGGCCTTGATTGGGTGGGGCCTGACCTGACTCTAAGTACTGACAAAGGGAAGGGTCCTGTTCCTGCCCCCTGGAGCCTTCAGTTCCGCTCAGGAATCCCTGAGCACCGACCTTCCTGACCCTGACCTTCTCACTGCGCACCCCGCCCCGCCCCATTCTGCAGGATGTCTGGTCACAGGGCAGGGCCAGAGCCCATGTGGCTGCAGGCTGATGGGGACTGCAGCCTCCACGCCCTGAGAAATCTGCAACCCTCTTCACCGTCTCAGCTGCTCCCCTAGTCCTAAGTCACCCCTTGTCACACTTCTGTGTCTGGCCTCTTAGGAACTCCAAATGACAGAACTGGACGGTACCTGAAAGCTCATTGAATCCAGCTCTCCCATTGGACAGAAAGGCAAACTGAGGGAAAGACTTGCAAATGGCAGACAGAGCCCCAGTAGGGTAGAAGGATTAAAGAGGTTCCCACTAGATTTAAGATAACACTGTGCCACTGAGCAGGGTCAGGGTGAGGCAGGAGGGGCCTGGGATTCCTGGGCCCAGGCAGCTTTCTTGGGCCTCTCCTGGCCTCCGAGGCCAGAGACAGCAGTTCTTAGTTCCTGGGGTCCTGAATCTCCCCAGGATTTTATGGGAAAGGCAGCAGAGCTGCGGAGAGGGGCTTGGGGATCTGCTCACCATCTCCAGGATCTCCGCTGTGGCTGCTCTGCTCCCACCTTTGACCCCTGTTTCCACAGGCAACTGCACTGTCACGGGGGGTGGGCTGGGGCTGAGGGCCAGTTTCAAACCCCCACCCTTGCAGGGCCCTCTGCAGACCCCTGTCCCCCCACCCATTATTCACACCTGAGCTGTCCATCAACAGTGGGCCAGGAAGCCCTCCTCTGGAGCCTCCCCTGGACCCGCACCGCAGATGTGTTTCTGCCGCAACACCCAAGATGCTGAAGTTGGGTGCCTGGTGCTGCTGCTCTCCTCCCTCCCCAGAACCTGCCGTGCCTCCCAGGCTGTGCCTGGACTCGGACCATAATGACTCGGGGGGCAGACACAGAATGAATGTGTGTGTGTTTGTGTGTGCGCGCATACCAGCAGGGTTTGGGAGAGCTGGCTCTAGAATTCGGGGAGTTTTCAAACATGTAAGACTCAAATAAAATCTTACTTGGTCTGAGTGAGAAGAGTACGGAGCTTATCAGAAATCGGGTTCAAAGAAATCCCTTTCCTTTTCTTAGCTACAATGTCACCCAATCCCCCCAATGCAGGGGTCAAGGACAGGGAGAGAAGTGACCCTGTCCTGGGGACATGCGGGCCCGAGCGCCTCAGCACCTCCTCACTGTGCTGCTCTCCCGTGGGGCTGGCTGCTTTGGCCCCCCACAAGCCCAGGAAGCTCTGAGTTCTCGGAAGGGGGCATTTGCCCTAAGTCTTCCCAAAATCTCTCCAGGCAGTGGGGTTGAGGATACAGTCCCTTCCCAAACCGCCACCCCAAACCCATCGTGGTGGCCCCTCGGGGAAGCGTGAGCACTTCGTATTGTGTGTCTATCTTTTCCGCTTCCGGTTTACCCCCGGGCTTCTCTTCTGCACTGGGCCCCAGGAGAGCCCCTCAGCATCCCCAGACCCACAGATGTGGTCTGGGTGTGCTGTGGGGAGGGGAGGGGAGGGGAGGGATCGTGCTCGCTCAGGGAGCTTTCCCCGAGCGAAGACCTGGCAGGGGCCGCCTCTGTGCCCCAGCGAGGCCGACAGTCTCCAGCATACACTATTCAGTGGTTCCCGACACTTGGAGTGACGATACGGCAGGACCCACCTGTGTGTCCCACCTCCTTACACAGGGGCTTCTGCTGAGGGGTGAAGGGGAGCCCACTTTAGAGAACATCTCTCCCCCCGAGGTGGAGGACCACTCATCCAGAGATGTTGAGTGACTTGCTCTAGGTCACACAGCAGGCCGGTGGCAGGGCAGGTCCCCATGCTCGGCCTCCAGGGGCCACTTGTGCTGCCCCAGGCACCATCCCCTGCTTCACCTCCTCCCTTGCCCCTGAGCTGGAGCTCCCAGGAAGAGCTGGCTGGAGCCTAGCTGCGGAGGTGCCAGGGGGATTGTTTTACATATTTGTTAATCGGGTCTCAGAGAGAGAGGAGGGCCCTGAGCTCATCAACCAGGAAGGAATCCAATTTGGCTTTTATGGCCATGGTTATTGGTCTTTTTTTGCGGTGATCTTTTTATTTTTTTATTAACACAGTGATCCAGGGGCTGGGGAGCTGACTGGCTGCTGGGCCCCGTGGGGTCCTCTGGGCTCACAGGGAACCGCAGTCAGCAGCTGGGACTTGGGAGCGACCGGGTTGAAAGACAGGGAGTGGGAAAGGGTGGCCTGGACGGGTTGGCCAAGGCATGCTGCGTGTTTGAGGAGCTGGCTGTCTTTCACAGATTCTGTAAGTGCTGCTGGTTTTATTAAGCTTTTATTGCCTTTTCCTCCGAGACACCAGGCTGCTTGGAAGGTGCCAGGAGCCAGGCCTGGTGTGGGCTGTGCAGCCTGAGTTGTGCAGGCGGAAAGGGGTGGGGAGGGAAGGCAAGAGCGGGTCAGCTGGGCGGAATTTCTCTTATCAGTAGTGCACGGTGGCTAAAGGGAGGGGCTGTGACTCTCGGACCCCAGCCCCCGCTCCTGCAGGCTGCTTCGGAGAGCTGAAGCTGGAAGAGAGGCGACGCCAAGGAAAGTGCCCATTGCCGAGTGGGCCACAGCAGGGCTCCCTGGGTGGGCAGCTTCCCTCCCGAGCCCCTTGCGTGGGCCTGGCAGGTAGTGAGCCGTTGCCTTTCGTTTCCTTTCCCTGCCTGGCCCCACTAGGATGAGCTGGTTGGCAGAGCTGGTTGGCAGAGCTGGGTGGCCTGTTCGTGGGTCTACCAGCCGTCCTCCCCCAAGAACATAAAGTTCTGTTGCCGGCCCAGATATCATGTCTTCCTCCCCGTGGCTGGAGGAAAATGCACTTCAGGGCGAGAGCCCTGGATTCAGATCTGGGAGGCTGAGGCCGTCCCCAGCGCCTGGGCGCAGCCATTGTGAGCAAGTCCCAGTGTGGCCGAGGTCAAAGGTTCCACCGTCGGGGACTGCAGGACGCCCCTGGGCACTGCGGAGAGCGGTCCTGGGCTACCTGCAGCAGAGTCACCTGGGAGATGGTGTAAATCCAGATTCCTCCCCCCACCCCAGTCTGATTGGCTACGTCTGGTGTCTGAGATCAGGAGTTTGCATTTGAACAAGTGCATAGGTGAGGGCCCCGCAGAGCCTGAGGGTTGACGTGGTAGAGAATGAAAGAGTCCGCACTGCTGCCCTGCACACCTGCCACGAGCGGAGGCCTCTTCCCAACTGCCTCATTCATAAAGGTCACACTAGCTGCTGTGACTCAGCAGATGGGGTACCGCCATCCCTGTTTGACAGATGAGGAAACCGAGACTTGCCCGATGCTCCTAGCTAGTGGCAGAGCCAAGCTTTGAACTCAGGTCCGTCTGACTGCAAAGCCCACACATTAGCTCCCTCCTCCTCCTCCTGGAAACCAGGCTCTGGTGCTCTCAGTACCTGCCACCCTCTGAGTGTTGAGGGACCAGTTCTGCTCCACTGAGCCCACCAGCCAGAGAACACACAGAACAGGGGACAGTGAGAGTGGCTGTTGTGGCATTTAATGCTGGTTCCTCTGGTGCCGGCTGGGACGGTCCCCCGGGTGATATATTGATGGGAGCAGAGCTCGTTCGCCTGATATATATGGAGCTGTTGGGCTTACGAGTCAGTGCCCACAGCTTTCTCACCAGCTGTCAGCCCGAGGCGGCCAGCTGTCCTTCAAACGCTCCATCCCTGCAGCCTGCCCTCCTTGGAGAAATGAGGGTCCTGGGCAGGACAACTGCAGAGCGCCTCCCTCCTCTCTCCACCCCCACCCAGGCTCCCAAAAAATAAGCCCAGATTTTCTTTGGGGGCTGGGAGGAGCAGCCCTCTGAATTCCCTGCCCTCTGCTGGCAACTTTAGGCCACAAGAATGGTGTGTATTCCTGGAGGAAGCAGCAGGTCTGATGGGAGGAGGCCAGGGGAGAAAGGATCTCCTTGCTGGGGGAAGGGCTCAGACCTGTGCTGACACCCCCCTGGGCACGCCCCTTTCTCTACGGGACATTCCTGTTTCCTTTTGAGAGTCCGAGTAGGACTTGGGGCCTCTTAGTATAAAACCCTGGAGGGTCTTAGGATCCAGCTGCCAGGAGGGGGCTCCTTGCTTCACCCCCACTTTCCTCTAGGGTGCTTTATGCTCCATTGTAGCAGTCAGAGTTCTCCACAGAAACACAACCAATGGGATGTAGAAAGACAGGTGGATAAATGGGTAGATGACAAGGAACTGGCTCACATGATTGTGGAGGCCGAGGTGTGCACATTCTGCAGGTGGCCAGTCGGACCCGGGAGAGCTGAGGGTGTAGTTACAGTCCGTGTCTGAAGACCTGTCCACCAGGTGAGCGGACAGCGGAAGCTCCTGTGGGGAAGCCAGCAAGGGCCCGGGGAGGGACCAACTTCCCTGCTGCCAGACTCAGCAGGAGGAGTTCCCTCTTACTCAGCCTTTTCATTCCATTCAGGTCTTTGATTGGCAGGAGGAGGCCCACCCGCGTTAGGGAGGAAATGCCTCTTCGCTGGTCTGCACACCCAGGGATGATCAGATGTCTGGGCACCCCTGGCCAGGTCAGGCTGACACGTAAAGTGAGCCATCACAGCCATGCCCCCGAGAAGGGAAAGCCAGGCCTCTGTAACTGGCAGAGACCCCTTGGCCTCACGCCCCGAGCCGTCAACTACTCAAAGCAGAGTGGCCGACCTGCACAATTTTGGGTCTAATGGGGCGGGGGGCAGGCTTGCTGAAGAGCAGTGGGTGTCTTCAGTGAGGACTGAGAACCGACGTCTCAGCATCCCGGCTGCTCAGGATGGCAAAAGAGCGTGGCCTTCAGCCTGGGGGGGTGGGGGGGGGTTAAGGTTCAATTGCCAGTTCCACCCCTGTTTGCTGTGTGACCACAAGGGAGTCACTTAACCTCTCTGGTTGTTTATTCCTCTGTAACATGAGGGTGCTCATCGAGCTCCCTTGCAGGAGCCCTACATGAGTATGAGAGAGGGTGGGTCAAGTGCTTGCGCATGGTAGACACACAGCTCATCGTTATGTTAGGATTTTCTCAAAAGGTGTCCGAGCGTCTGCATCAGCACCCCATTTGTATGAATTGGCCCCAGTTTTGCCACCGTGTCTCCGGTGCTCTGCAGCTTCCTACCCTGAGACGCAGTGCCCAGGTCTCTGAGAAGAAACGGGGGTTCTGGAGGGTGGACGCACGTAGCCTTGGCCTCTGAGTGGTGGCAGACCCTAGGAAGACAGGGACTAGGACTCAGGACAGTGACACCTAGGAAGGACAGAGCCCTCCTCGTCCCATTCCTGCTTTCTCCCCTGGAGACGAGCTGAACTCACCGAAGGGGCAGGGCAGGCCCATCTCCAGGAAGTAGACAAGGGCACAGTGCCCCCCTTCAGCGGATTTGGGGTACATAGAGCTGTTCAACTAAAAATATCTCATTGTGAACTATCCGAATCTCTCAGCCTTGGGGTCCGGGAACCAGAGACCCCAAGACCTTCCGCAGGAGCAGAGCTGAACCAGGGGGGCAAAAAGCCACAAGACTGGAAGGAAAAGCTGATTAGGTCCTAATTGGCCATTAAATTGTATATGCATATATGGTACATATTTTAAGTCAAATCTGCATGTCTAATGTGATTTTTTTGATTACATGTTCACAGTCAGGCTGGGATGGTGGAATGAAGAAGGAAGGGTCTGTCGCCTTCGGAAGGAGGGCAGTTGTCAACAGGGCTGCAGGCAGGCTGTGGTGTGGGGCCATGTCCCGGGGGGGCCGCTCGGGAAAGAACGAGGCCAGGCGGGAAGCCGGAGGTGGCTTGAGGCAACCCTGCGGGCTCTCAAAGCCCCGTTGGGTCCAGATGGGGAGGTCCATCTGGCTTGTGACTTGAATACCGTCTTCCTTAGACCTTGAAAGTAGCTTCTCTTGAGGTGGTGAACATGCAATACAATATACGGATGATGTTATTGTAGAATTGCGCACCCCGAGCCTTTAATTTTATTTACCACCATCACCCCAATAAATTCAATGAGAATTTTTAAAAGAAACAAAATAGTTTTCCTATGTTGGCTCTTTGGGTCCACAGGTCATCTCTAGGTCTAGCTGCCCCCTGGGGCTGCCACAAAGTCCTCCCCGAATCCGGCCATGGAGCAGATCAAACACTCCTTGGAGCCAAGAGCCCTGGCTCTGACACTGAAATATGACCTTGGGCAAGTCCCTTCTCCTTGCACATCTCAGTGTCCCCCCATCTGTTAGACGAACGAGTTGGACCGGATGTGCCCCATATCTCTTCTGGGTCCGACGGGCCATGATCTGCTTCCTGCTCATTTTAAACACCCCGTCTGCCAACAGCCTCCCCGCCCCCCTCAGCCAGGTGCTTCTGCTTTCTAACCAGGATCCTTCCTGCCCGCACCTGAACCAGCTCTGCTTGTTGTCTTTCCTCGCAGGCCTATTCTAGGAACTCCTCAAAGTGTCGAAGGCTGTTAGCAAAAATCTCTTCCACATATACATTCACACATTCTATTTTTAAATAACATTTATTTCTGATCTTAAAAGTAAGACCATACCTGGTCATTGTAGAAAATTGGAAACAGACAAGTATAAAAGAGAAAATAAAAACCTCCCACAACCTTCCCAGAGATAACCACTGTTAATGGGGTTTTTTAATGCCTATGTATGTGGATTTAGTTTAGTATTTCGGTTATAAAATTGGGATTATGCTACAAATGTGGCTTTTGGGTTGCCCAAGCCTGGCCTTTGAAACCGGGCCAGGTTCTTCCTTCCGAGATGCCCTGGGGCTGCTCTGCCCCAGAAGAGGGGACCTTGTTCTGTGGGATGTCTCCACCTTGGTGTGTGAGCCCCTGGGAGGCCCAGAGTTTAATTGTGACCACCTCTGAGTGTGTGTGTGTGTGTGTGTGTGACGGGCAAAGGGACAGACAGCGGGAGAACACACGTGTCGGTCACTGAGCAGGAGCCTATGCCAAGGGCCCACCCTAACGGGAGATCATACGATGTGATCACAATCCCTGGTGATCAGTCCTACTTTAGGCTCTTTGTCTGAGCCAGTGCCAGGAATCGAAGGAACCACCCTGGGCATCTTTCCATGCAGCAGCTGGAGCTCCTCGCTAAGCTAATCAATTCCCGTCATTTGAGAAAGCAAAACAAATTTGAGATGTGCCGCCCGTCCTGTGGAGGGGCCTGATGAGGTGGTCGCGGCCTCAGAGCCAGGCCCCCCCTCCAGCTGGGCCTTCGTCGTGTGGGTGGGGCCTCTCAGGTGATGCCCACCCTCCGTGGTCAGCAGACTGGGGCTTCTTGGAGATTCTAGGAGCATCACAGCTGGAGGGACCTGGGCCTTCACCCAGAAGGGGCCACACACACGGCAGCTTTTCAGGAGTAGACAGAGAAGATGGGTGTTTGGGTGGGAAGAGGGGCGTGGAATGAGAGGCAAAGAACTGAAGTCCATTTCATAGCCTTCAGGATCCTTCCCACCTGGGCAGAAGAAACTGTACTGGGCCACCTGCTTACGTTGAATGGCACCTGACTGTCCTCCACTGGGGGACAGTGCTACCTAACACATAACCCAGAGTCTTCAGAGATGCCATTTCCTTCCTTCATTCAACAAATCCCCACTGAGCACCAATCTTAGGCCGTGGGAGTCCAGCAGGGAACGTAACAGCCGAGTCCCTGCTCCCCTGGAGTTCATGTCCACTCTGCTAGGGGGCTCTCATGGGAAGGCAGAGTGGCTGTGCCCAATTATCTGGTCATTTAAGTCCAGCAAAGGCTGTTCCCGGGACACGGAGTTGCACGTGTCAGACAGGGCTCCACTGCATCGGTGCGGTTACTACTGCTACATAAGCAACCGTCCTAACACTTAGTGATGTAGGACAGCCAGTGCATCACGCTCATGACCTCTGTGGGCGAGGACGGAGCAGGAGCCCGTGGCTGAGCTCTGCCCCGTGGTTGGAGGCCTCACCTGAGAGGACCTGAAGCCTGGGGGTCACTCCACAACTAGGGCAGGAATCCCCTGGAGTCGTCTTCACTCACCTGGCCGGTGGTGGATGCTGGCTATCAGCTGGGTTGAAAGACAGCAGGAGCTGCTACCTGTGGTCTCTCTGTGGGGGTTAGTTTGGCCTTCCTCACAACATGGCAGCTGGGTTCCAAGGACAGGTCCTGGGGGAGCCCCGTAGAAGCCCCACAGCCACAGAGCACCACTTGCACCGTGGCTCACCCAGTTTCAAGGGGAAGGAATCCACGTGCGGGGGTGGGGGGTAATGTTGAGGCCACCTTTAGCCAATACAAGGGGCCATGTGGGTTTTTAGGAGTCATAGCCTTTACAGAGCTCTCATTTCCCAAGCATGTGTACCTAGCAGCCACTGTGGTCAGCCTGCTGTGTACACCTTCCTTCTGACGCCTCTGTGGTGACTCCCATTCACCCCATTTTGCAGATGGGAAGAGTGAGGCTCAGAAAGGCGGCACTGAGTCATGCAGCTGGGATTTGCTCCCAAGTCTGTCTGCCTCGGAAGCTCTTACGCTGACTGCTACACGGCCTCTCCTCTTCGTCCTTCGGTGATCTTTCCCCCCACACCCTAAGTGTGGTGAGAGGCTTAGACAAGCAGCTGGGGAGTGGAGCGTTCAGATCTAAGAAGGCCTCTCGGCAGAGGTGACATTGAGTGAGGCCTTTAAAGACGCTTTAGGTTTGGACACCTGGGGAAGGGAGTGGCATTCTTAGTGGAGTAGATAGAGGGACCCCCACATCACCAAGGGGTGCTGCTGTAACTGGCCCAGAATCATGGCCTTTGACCCTGTAACACACCAACACATTGGAAACTGTTCCACCCTAAAAAGAAGGCTGAGTCTGGGAGGGATGGACTTAGTCCCCTGAAAAAATGCCAAAGTGGCCCCCGTCCCTCTCCACTATATTACCATCAGCTTCCTTTCCAGGCTGGGAATGGGGCCAGACTCCCACAGGCCCCCAGCCCCCCCTTCCGCGTGCAGGCTTTGTCTCGCTCTTTGGAGATGGAGTGAGTCGGAGCCACCTCTGGCTCACACTCAGGAGTCTCTGCTAATACAAATCGGCCTCTGCGCAGTTAGTTATCTCTTCATCGGGCTCGCTTTAGGGCACTGCAAAGAGTGAAATTTAATTCTTTCATTGATAGGAATCGTGCATATTACAGAGCTGTGCCCACCTCCTCCAGGCCTCTCTCCCTTTAAAGTCTTCTGCTGCACCCTCTTCCTCCCCCTCCCACTGGCATACCCCCTTGCTCACTCTGATCATCTCTTTCTTTGTTTCCCTAGTTGGGTCTCTGTCTTCCCCACCAAATACCCCTCTTCTTTGTCTCTGCCCTGATCTCTCCCATGTCCTGTCTCTTTGTCTTTATTTCCCTCCTTCCCCTCACCCTCTCTTACTTTCTCTGGGCTAACGGCAGCCCCCTCTCTTCCCGGACAGACTGTCTAATTGAAATGGAGCACTCTAGAGAATGTTAATAGGAAAGACAGCATTAATTAGCCAGCTCTGGCATAATTAGCTTCCTTCTCTCACTGCCTGGCATCTAACTGGATAATGAGTCTCTCTCCGCCCAAACAGAGGGCAGGCAGGACAAGGGGGACAGGCCATGCCCAGGGATGCCAGAAGGCCTCCTGCCTTCAGGCCACCCTGCTGGAGTTCTCAGGCTGCCCAGCCTTGCCCTTTCTTGCTGGGCCCTCCTGCTGCTTGTTCCCAAGGCTCAGGGAGACAGATGCCTGGCCCCTGCCCATGCCCAAAGGTTTGACGTTGCCGGAGCTGCATGTTAAGTGGTCTGAGCCTGACAAACAGTGGTCACAGCTGCAGTGTCCCACAGAAGGGGTGGGGGGGGGTACTGAGAGATCTTGAGAAGTATGACCTGCATCCAGCCCTGGCGCAGCTGCATGGGCAATTGCTGAGCACGTCCCAGTCCCCCAAAGGGGAGCAAAAGAAATCTGTTTATGTGACAGAAAATAACTCATGTACTGCACGGGCTGCAGAGCGCTTCCCCCCTCAGCCTTCCCCAAAGTCGTGTGCAGCAGGAACAGCCGCCTCTGTTGCACAGAGACTGAAGTTCAGGGAAATTCACTGTCTTGCCAATGTTCACACGGTCGGGACCGAATCTGAGGTCCCGTGTCCCAAAGATCATGTTCTTTCCCTTCTACCTTGGTACTTCTAGAAGTTACTTTATAGTCGCTCATCAAATAAAAGTCATTGAATTGGCCTTGAGTTCTAAAATCAGAGAATGCAGCAAAAACTGGGAAATCATGCATAGTCAAAACTTCCCTTGGATATCCCTTGCACAGGGAGGGATAGCTCTTCTGTTGACACTTGGGCTGTGAGTCTCCTTTTTCTGTGGCCTTGAAAGCCACATCTAGTTGAGGGGAGTGATGGGCAAATAGGATTTTTCCTTTTGTTTTATGCACATGTGGTTGAGTTCAGTTGAGTTAAATGCCTGCTTGATGCAATTCCATTGTAGTGTTTGTACTTGGTTATGCTTGGGCAAGGTTAATGCCAACTGCTAAGCGACTGCCTGTAGCCATGGTATCCTCTCCCTCTTCTGTAGGCTATGGACTCGGAGGATGACCCGTTGTTGCAGGATGTGTGGCTAGAGGAGGAGCAGGAAGAGGAGGAAGCAACAGGTGAGGCCTTTAGGAGAGCTCAGAAACCAGGGCCTCAGGCTGGGGCAGGGGGACAGTGTTGCTGGCGGCACTGGACCTTGCCCTCTCGGCCCCCAGCCTCGGGCTTCTGGAGTACCTTGGGTTGGGCCTTTACCAATCCGTGCTGTGCGGGGCTGGTGCTCTTCCTGGGCTGCAGCATCCCCATGGCCCTGTCAGCCTTCATGTTCCTCTACTACCCGCCGCTGGACATTGACATCTCCTACAACGCCTTTGAGATCCGAAACCACGAGGCCTCCCAGCGTTTCGATGCCCTTGCACTGGCACTTAAGTCCCAGTTTGGGTCCTGGGGACGTAACCGGCGTGACTTAGCTGACTTCACCTCTGAGACACTCCAGCGCCTCATCTCAGAGCAGCTGCAGCAGCTGCATCTCGGCAACCGCTCGAGAAGGGCCGCCAGGTTCCCAAGCTCTATCCCTGTGGTCCCAGCGTCTGGCCCAGGCCCGGGGTGGGACTTCTCTGCCTCTGGGAAACCAGCGGCCAATCGGAGTAGGCGTCTTCGAAGGGAATCCACCGTGGTGGATCTGGCAGCCAACCAGAGTGAAGCTCCGATGGGCCGGGGGCTGGACAAGCATGGGCGGTGCCAAGTGGATACTCCGCCCACCATGACCAATCAGAGCCGTGCGCGACGGGGCACCTCGCGTTGGGACTATTCTCGCGCCTATGTGAGCACCAATACCCAGACTCACGCGCACTGGCGAATCGAGCTTATCTTCCTGGCACGCGGCGATGCAGAACGGAACATTTTCACCAGTGAGCGTCTGGTGACAATCCACGAAATTGAGCGCAAAATCATGGACCATCCAGGCTTCAGGGAGTTCTGCTGGAAGCCCCATGAAGTGCTCAAGGACCTACCACTAGGCTCCTACTCCTACTGCTCCCCGCCCAGCTCACTCATGACCTACTTCTTCCCCACGGAGAGGGGCGGCAAGATCTATTACGACGGCATGGGCCAGGACCTGGCAGACATCCGGGGTGAGAAGACCAGAGTGTGCTTTGGGTGGGGCCTGTACGGGGCAGGGTCTGAAGCAGCCTGGGGTTGGGTTTGTAAAGGGTGACGCCTGAATGAGACTAGGAACTCGGCTCGGTGGGGTTAATTGGGAGATTTGACTCTTGGTTCAGCATTTTAGAGGCAGGTAGGAGGAGGGGAGAGACTTGGCTGAGAAGCGGAGTCAGCCTGGAGCTGAGGGCTGGCAGGCCTGAGGATTCAATGATAAAGGGTTAGTAGCAGGATTGTGTGTGAGATAAATCCGAGACAGGCAAGGAGGGAGGTTTGGGCGCTGCACTCTGGATTGAGGGACATTGGGAGTTACGCTGTGACGAATCAGAGACAGCTTGGAGTGGGGCTTGGGGAAGAGGTCTGTTAGCGGGAAGCCTGGGTGGGGTTGCCCAGAGCCAGGCGTCTAATCAGAGGAAGAAGATAGGGCAGTGGCTGGAGCTGAAGGAAGTCCGAGGTCATGTTGGCGGTAATTTAGGGATGGGACTTGAAGGATGGAGCAAAGCCAGGTGTAGGGATGGGGCTTGGGTGTGCCTTTAAGGGGGGCATGGGTAGGATTCCAGACAGATGAAGGTGGGACTGCAGAGATTGAGTCTTAGAATTAGCTGAGATTCAAACAGAAATGAAAACATCAGCTTAGTGGGAGCCGCCTGGAGGGCAGGTCTGAGACTTCTCTAAACCGTCCCTCTGTGCGTTGGAGGCAGATTGAGGGGGAGTTTCTCAGTTCCTTAGAAGAGGTGAGGTGTGGAGGAAGGTAGGATGGCCCTGATGGAGGGCTGGTGGAAGTTGACCCCTGAGTTCCTTGACCCCCACCCCACCCCACCCCGCACCTGCAGGTTCCCTGAAGCTGGCCATGACCCACCCCGAGTTCTACTGGTACGTGGATGAGGGGCTCTCTGCAGAAAACCTCAAGAGCTCCCTCCTGAGGAGTGAGATCCTGTTTGGAGCACCCCTGCCCAACTACTACTCTGTAGATGACCGCTGGGAGGAGCAGCGCTCCAAGTTTCAGAGTTTCGTGGTCACCTACGTGGCCATGCTGGCCAAGCAGTCTACTAGGTAGGAGATCCCGCCACACTGGTGCATGCCTGTCCGTGTGTATACCAGTAAAGGGCTTTATTAGGGTAGGGAATTGGTTTCCAGGTACTTCTTTCTCATAAGGCCCAGATCCCCTTCCCTGCAGCCTTTTCCCTGGGCAGTCTTTCTTCCCAGATCAGGGGCAGAGCCAGCTGTGTCCTTGCCACCCCTCTGACAGGCTTGTCGGAGGCTCCTTTCCTTGATCATCACTAACGATTAGTGAACATAACTCTGGAGGAGGCAGGAAATTCCGGAACTCTTGCCCTGGAGTTCTTGGGTATTGATTTTCTCCTGCAGTGGTGCTTGCGGGCTTTCTGGAAAGAGCGTTAACTAGGGATTAAGGAGCTGCTCTCTTCCTCTAATATCCAGGGAGGTCGTTGACCAGTCACCTTGTTTCTCCTTCGTTTTCCTACTTGTATAAAGGGGGAAAGGGAGGGATGAGTCCAGCTACCCTTCTGGAGCCAGGAGGAAATGAGCTAAGAGATTGAACAGTGGATACTTTGGGCAGTGGATGCTTTAGTTATCCTCCAAGCCTTGGGATGTGTGTCTGAGAATACAACTGGGCTGCTTTCACCCAGCAAAGGGCATTAGATTGTTTATCCGTCAGCCCTCTGGCTGGCAACTCCACTGCCCTGCAGGCCCCTACCCCGCCCACTTAGCCCAGGGCATGTTCTTTCCGTGACTCATCCATTAATTAGATGGAGCCGGTGCTGGAACAACCAGAGTTAACATTTATCGAGCGCTTGCTCCAGGCCACGCACTGTTCTAAACCCTTTACACACACTATCTCATTTTAATTCTCACACCCACCCAATGAAGTAGGTGCTGTTATGATTATCTCCGTTTTACAAGTGAGGAAACTGAGGTACGCCACCATTAAGTTGTTCAAAATTACCCTTGAAGAAGCGGAATGGGATTAAAATCTGGATTTTCTAGTCCAAAGCCCCCGCCCTTTGTGTTTTTTGTGCCGGTTGCTGCTTTAGGAGCTGCTCCCAGCCCTGCTTGGCCAGGAAAACCCATTTACACACTGAGACCCATCCTGGGAGGCTTTTCCCCGAGGATGGAGTAACTGCCTTCCTACCCACTGACACAGTCCCCTCCGTTCTCCCTAAGGGAGCAGGAACGAGCCTACACAGGCTGCGGAGTCAGATGTGTCTGGGGTCAGGCCCCTCTGACTCCACTCGGCTGTGGGAGTTTCAGTGAGCTATTTCACCTGTCTGAGCTACAATTTCATCATAGCCCTTGTCCACCTGTATTGTAGCTGTTAAATTCCTCGTCAGTCAAGGCGCAGTCCTCGAGTCAGCAGCACCTGCAGCACCGCGAGGCTTGTTAGAAATGCAGAATCTCAGAATTTCCAGGCCTTTCCTAGACCTACAGGATTTCCAGATGACTTGTTTCACGTTAAAGTTTGCGGAAGTTTGGTTTAATTATGTCTTAATAGAGTATAAGTTTGTTGAGGGCTAGGATTGTTCTTGGCTCATTTCTATGTGCCAGGAACACCTATTAAAGGATTTGTTTGGGGGAATGGATGGATGGTGGAAGTGTGGAGGGAGGGAGGAGCCCTGGGGAAAGGTACTCGCCTCGGTTAGGAAGTGGGGAGGGGCTGGTGGTAGAAGGATCGCCAGGGGTTCCGATACCAGCCATCACCTCTGCCTGATATGCTCAGCTGCTGAGGCAAAACCCCCACCCCGATTAAAAAGCCTCTCTCCCCCTTTCTGTTCCCCCAGTGCTTCATGGGAATGGTGGCAACCAGGCCCCTTGCAGACTTGACTTAGTACCTTCTTTTGCATTAATAATCTTTTCTATTATTCTATTATTGGTTACCTAAGAGATGGCCTCATGCACCTTGATTTATTACAGAATAATACAAATTATCACTTTTCCTACTTTCTGGTTAATACTAGAATCTTAGAACACAGCTCACTGCATTTATAATCCTTTAGCCTTTTGCATTTTTATTGCATGTGTTTTAATTCTATATATATATTTAAACTCATAAGACATTACAGTATTATTTTGCCAAGTCACTATGCATTTATATTTATTCACATGTTTACCTCATTTGTTGCTCTTCATTACTTTACAATTTTATGTTTCCCTCTGGGATTTTTTTTTCGTACCTAAAGAACTCTCTTTAGATTTGTTTTGTTTTTGTTTTTGTTGTTTTCCTTTAGTGCAGGTGTGTTGGTGATAAATTCTCCTTTGTTTGCCTAGAAAACATCTTTATTTTACTTCTATTTTTTAAGTAAAATAATTTTATTTGAAGTGTTTCTGCTGGTATAGAAGTATAATTTGGCAGTTATTTTCTTTTAATACTTTAAAGACATTGATCCATTGTGCCATGACTTCAATCGTTTCTGTGGAAAAGTCATCTGTCAATCTTTTTGTTGCCCCTTTGAATGATTGTCTTTTTTCCCTGTGGCTGCTTTTAAGCTTTCTCTTCGTCTTTTATGTCACCAGTCTTACCAAGATTTATGTTGGCCTGGTTTTCTTTGTTCTGCTTGGGGTGCACAGAACTTCTTGAATGGGTTGATAACTTTCATCAGTTTTAGGAATTTCCTGGCTATTGCCTTTTTGAATATTGCCACTACCTCACTTTCTGTCCCTTTTCCTTTTATTTTTTAAAATATTTTATTTATTTATTTTTAGAGAGAGAGGAAGGGAAGGAGAAAGAGTGGGAGAGAAACATCAATGTGTGGTTGCCTCTCATGTGTCCCTCACTGGGGACCTGGCCTGCAATCCAGGCATGTGCCCTGACTGGGAATCGAACCAGCGACCTTTGCTTCACAGGCTCATGCTCAATCCACTGAGCTACACCAGCCAGGCCCTTTTCCTTTTAGGATGCTAATTACACACATGTTAGCTCTTCTCATTGAGTTTCACGTGTTTCTAGGTTTTTCTTTTTTATTTTTTCCCCCTGTGGTTTGGTATTTCAGTTCACTGACCTGTCTTCTGTTGTATCTACTCTGCCATTTGCGTGGCTAGCTCCCGATCCTCCTCCAAGTGTTGACAGCCATCTCTAATCCACTTCCATCTTTCTCTCTCCACGCTCCTCCCTTCCCCTAGCAAAGTCCAGGTTCTTTATGGGGGGACAGACCTCTTTGATTATGAAGTGCGCAGAACCTTCAACAACGACATGCTCCTGGCCTTTATCAGCAGCAGCTGCATCGCCGCCCTTGTTTACATTCTCACCTCCTGCTCAGGTAGGGCTTCTCTGCAGGTCTTGTTCTCTCCCAGGGTGCTCCTACCTGGTCAGCTGGCGGGGAGGGGTGCTCAGAAATCACTTTCCATCTTCAGGCAGGTAGACTGAGGTCCAGAGGCAGGTGGGCCTTACCTGAGGGCCCCCCCTGCTCCTACGACCTCACACAGTTGCACATTTTGCCCTTTGACCATCTTTTTCTTGCTGGTGACCCTGTTTTTCAGAGTCTAGAGAATTGGACCCTGGTCATGGATTATCCCCTTGTTACGGGACACTTTTACAGTCCCAAGTCAGCCACACTTTTGTCTCCCATTTACTTTGCCAGCACCACCGTCCCGTGCAACCTAGCTGCTTCTTACTGTGTATACAGTAGGAACTCTGTGTTGCCTACACAAATGAAAGATCGCTAATATTTTTAAATGTTTTAAATATTTTTAAAAAGACATTCGTTCATCCATGCAACAACTATTGATTGGGCACCAACTCTGTGCCTGATGCTCGAAGCAGGGTGTCAAACTCATTTTCACAGGGGCCATGTCAGCCTTGTGGTACCTTCAAAGGGCTGAATGTAATTTTAGGACTGTATACATGGAACTACTCCTTAACTAGGGGCAGGGAGCTCAGGGCTGCTGCCCGGTAGAAACAAGGTGGTGGGCCAGATAAAACAAGGTAGAGGGCTGGATTCAGCCTACGGGCCTTGCATTTGCCAGCTGTGCTCTACAGTGTCATGGGTAGACTTCCTACTCCCACAGAACCTTTGTCTACTGGGGTGATAAGCATTAAATAAGTACATAATGTTTGTAATTTCCTACTTGCCCTTGAATAAGTTCTGCAAAGATGAAGGGCCGTGACAAACTGCCTACTCAGACACGGCTCCCTCTGCCACTCGGGCCTCTGGCTTGGCTCCTTCTCCGAGCATGAAATGTGCAGAACGAAAACAGGGTGGTGAAGGGTACTCTGCAATGGGGGGAGTGAGGCAAGACCAGCAGGGTTAGGGACACTAAGGGGGGATGTGTGTTCCAAGGGGTCCACCCACCCTATTCCCTATCCCCTTGTTCCACCAGTGTTTCTGTCCTTCTTTGGGATTGCCAGCATCGGCCTCAGCTGCCTGGTGGCCCTCTTCCTGTACCACGTGGTCTTTGGTGTCCAGTACTTGGGCATCCTCAATGGCGTGGCTGCCTTCGTGATAGTGGGCATTGGTGAGTTGCCTCCATTGCCATAGCGATGGGCTTCCCACTTGAGAGCTCTGCCCCAGAAAGAGGCTTCTCTCTGGATGCAAAGGCTGGCTTCCATGGAGTCTCCAGAAAGGCCCGGTCAGACCTAGGGGCCTCAGAGTGTGGTAAGGGGTAGAGTACGAGTGATAGGCAGACCCCCCCTATATATGGTGAACCCACACGGGGTAGAAGGAGCAGGAGAGTGGGCTGAGTAGAGGTTTAGAATGGTGTGGAAAATCTAGGAAAGGTGGGAAGGAGGCAAAGATTTGGAAGAAGGAGCTTAGTTCTGGCATGGGGGGCGGGGCAAAGAGCGTGGAGGAGGGGCTTGGATTCTTGGTGGGCGGAGCCAAAGTCAGGTGGGTTTTCCCAAACTCCACTCTGAGAAGCAGGGTCCCCTGGAGCCTGAACTCTCAGGGGTCCTCTCAGGGTTGGTCTAGGCCCAGCCGGGGTCTGATCCCGGAGACAACAGAGTGATCCTGAGCCTGTCCCTGCTGGACCGGGGTTCCCTCCTACAGGTGTGGACGATGTCTTCGTGTTCATCAACACCTACCGCCAGGCCACCCACCTGGAAGACCCGCAGCTTCGGATGATCCACACCATCCAGACGGCAGGAAAAGCCACCTTCTTCACCTCCCTGACCACGGCCGCCGCCTACGCAGCTAATGTCTTCTCCCAGGTGGGGGAGCACCATCCGTCCCTGTTCTGGCCTCCCTGTGTCCCCCATACATACCTGGCCCCTGGCCTCTGCTCTCTCACGACCCCTTCTCTCGTGGCCACACAGCCTTTGCCTCAGGCACTTGCCACGTCAGTAAATTCGTTTTTGTTACTCATCACCATCACCAGAACTTGGCAAATGGGAAAATTGTCATAATACAAATAGTATTTATTATGAATGCTCATTGATAGTAATCCAGCATCTACCCTGAGGTGCATTTGGCAGTTTCCAACGGCCTTTTGCAGTTAGTCCTTGTGATAAACTTATGATAAAGGTATCATTACATCCCTATTTTCCTGATATCCATAAACTGAGGCCCAGAGAGGTAAAGTGACTTCCCCAAGGTCACACAGCTGGTAAGTGGTGAGCCTGACCAAGTCTCCTGGCCCCTGCACTCTTTCCACCCTCTGGCTTCATTCTGCATTGTCACCACTCACATTGACTTTCCTCTCGCTGACCCCGGACTCCTCCAGGCGTCTGAGTTGGGCTCAGGAGAAGGGCTGAGTTCGGGCCAGCTTGTTGGTGCTGACAGAACCTGAAAGGAAGTGAGCCCACCCGAGTCTTTGAGAGATTTTATCACCTGGGCTGAATGTCCCATCTAGAAACCCGTGGATGCTTTAGGCTTATCCAGGTCTAGAGAACCACATCCAGGAAACAGGCGGCGCTGAGTCCAAATCCTTCCCCTGCCATTTACTGGCTGTGTGACCAGAGGCAGGTTGTTTAACCTCTCTGAGCCTCACTTTCCTCATGTGCGGATTATGCAGAGACTGAAATGAGGTGATTGGGAAAGTGTTTCACAAACAGTGAAGGCTTGTCTGCTTGTTGGCTAGTTAGCTTCTGACAGCCACACCCCCGTGCAGGCCCCTGTCACGCCTCTGGAGCACACCCACTGCCCCATGGCCACAGGCTCCCTAGTCCCATTGCAGGGCAGCGTTCCCTCCCTCCCGGACCCAGCTGTTCCCGTGAGGACAGTGACCGGCACTAGCTCTGCACCGGGCATGTTCCAGGCAGTGGGCGGCAGCACAGATAAGAGCCTTCACCCTGGGGGTGGGGCTCTTCCTCCTGTCGCGTCCCCTGGCACCAGCCCTTGCCCTCCATTGTCCTCCTGGGCCAGCGGCTGTCTTCCCAGCAGCCTGGGTCCCCTCGTCCTGCCTTAGGGAGTGGTCTGGCCTCCCGAGTGCCTTTGGCTGCAGAGTCTGTGGGCTCCCTGGGCTGCAGGCCCATATCCTTCTACCTCTCCATCGCCAGATCCCGGCCGTCCATGACTTTGGCCTGTTCATGTCTCTCATCGTGTCCTGCTGCTGGCTGGCTGTGCTCTTCACCATGCCTGCTGCCCTGGGCATCTGGAGCCTCTACATGGCACCACTAGAGGGCGCCTGCCAGACCAGGTGAGCTGGGGGGGCAGGGATGGGGGGCATGGGCAGGGGCATGTCTTCCCCCCAAATATCCATAACAGGCCCTTTGATTCATTATTGAACCCCTTTTGTATGGCCAGTCCTCTGCTGGGCGCCACTGAGGGGACAAGGGAAAGAGAACCCTGTGGGGTGGTTACCGTTTGTGACCACCTGCTGCGATTTGGCGCTGATTATATTGACACCCTTCCCCCTGGAGCCATGGAACTGTGTCCTCTCATTCTGCCCATTTTACAGATGAGGAAACGAGGGTTTGGGGAGGCTAAGTTTCCCTAGGTCACCCATTCAGTGGGCAGCAGAGCCTGGACTAACTGAGGACTGTCTGACTCTGGATCCTATGCTATTAGCCACCACGTGGAACGTCCTCAAGTTCCTCGTCTTGGTGGAGAAACAATATTTAGACATAGGAGCCAAGTGCAAAGTTGGACAGGCCAGTCTGGAGCTGCTGCCAGAGGTGGGGGGCCAGGATAGGGAGGGAGGGGAGACAGGGAACGGGGTCTGGCCTGGGCCCTGGGCGGCCGCCTGGGCTTGGGAGGACGAAGGAACGATGGAGAGTCTCTGACCTGGGGGCGGGGTACACCAAGGCAGGAGTGTCGGGCACCCACGGTGATTTCCACCTGACCCCGTGAGCCAAGGAGTGGCAGGAGGGAGCCGGAAGCTCAGCAGGGAGCTCGGAGTCGGGCCCTCAACTGAGTTCTTGGCTCTTGCGCTCACACCCTCCCCTCTGGGGGCGGAGGGGGGGCACTGCCCAAGGTTGCTCCAGCCAGGCCCTCTCCGTGGGCATTCCGTTGTGATGACTTCTGTGACGGTTTTATAACATAGAAGCAAAATGTCTTGGGGGTGGGTGCCTTGTTCTAATCTCTGCAGAGAGACCTAATAAGCCCCGCCCCACCCCTCCCCAGCCCCAGCCTGGGGCAGCAGCCACAGAGGACACAGTGGCCAGTCTTCCCAGGCCTGGGCTCCAGCCTCAGCCTCTCCGCCCGGCAGCTCTGGGGCCCAGGGCGTATTCCTCAACCTCCCTGCATCTCGACTTCCTTCTCTGTAAAGCGAGTGTAACTCCGTGTAGGGTTCCTGTGAGGATTAAGTGGGAGTCCACAGGGGGCACATGGTCACTGCCTGGCACGTGGCACTCGTTATGTTTGCCGTGTGCTTAGTCTCGTTACTGGGTGAGCTCCGTCTGCCCCACGTTCACTCCAGCCACGGCCGACACGCCCAGTGCAGCCCTGCATCCTCCTCCTCCTGGGTCGCAGCCCTGGGGCCACCTGCCAACAGAGGCAGCTCCCTGCGTTGGTCACCTTGATAAGTGGGGGGTCTGTGTGTTGCCGTCCCCTCTCTGGGTCCTGGCTGCTGTCACCATTTGTCTTCCTGGAGGAACAGTGGTTCCTGCGGGCCCTGGGGAAGATGGCGCTGGGAAGAAATCAGGCACTGGTTTCTGGAATGTCCCAAGTGCGATGCCAGCAGCGGTGTGAGACCGGGGTTCCTGTGGTAGCCAGGACCCTGTCCCGCCCTCCCCGGCCACCCAGGGCCATCAGGGCTCACCCCTCACCCCCACTCTCTCCGTAGCTGCCACCAGAAGTGTGGCCGCAAGAGCTCCCTGCACATCCCCGGGGACATGTTCGCCACTCCCGAGAGGGCTGGGGACAGCCCAGCCCAGGGCCCCATGCCCTACCTGGACGACGACATCCCCTTGCTGAATGTGGAAGAAGAGCCAGGTAGGAGGGAGCAGGCCTGCCCCCACCCCATGAGACCTGGATGTGGCTTCTGCCAGGGGAGGTGACTCTTGACAAGGCGGTTTGAGGACAGGCTGGACCTGAGGCAGGGGGCTGCACCAGGTGGTCTGGGGGCAGAGAGGGTGAAGAGCAGGGTGGGCTTGGACTTGGTCTGGGCCGAGCCTCTCACGAGCCACTGCTCTGCACCGGCAGTGTCTCTGGAGCTGGGCGACGTGTCTCTGGTGTCTGTGCCCCCCGAGGGTCCACAGCCGGCCCCTGACAGGGGCAGCCGGGGGCAGCTCATCGCTCACCTGCAGGAGCTGCTGCACCACTGGGTGCTGTGGTCAGCTGTCAAGAGCCGCTGGGTGATTGTGGGTAAGTGGGCTCCGCACCCTCCTTCTTCTCTGCCTTGTAGCTTCTATCCAGTGTCAGAGTGTGGGGGGCAGACTCCCCCAAAGAACATGTAGGCGTTGGGAGCCCGCCCCATCCTGCAAATGAGCTGGAGGTCAGAGACCTGGGCTGGCTGGCGTCCCTCATTCGCTCTCAGCCTCACTTCCTCCCTTTGTGGAATGTAGCTGGTCCGCAATAGCTTTTATTTATTGAGCACCTACTACATGCCAGTCATCATGCTGGACCATACAGCAGAGCACTCAGTGCTTAGGCTCTGGAGTTAGACCAGCTTGGCTGAGTTGGACTCCAAATCCTACCAAGTGCTAGCTGGGTGACCTTGGCTGTGTCCATCAGTCTGAGCCTCAGTTTCCTGTGCTGTGATTGAGATAAAGTCAGGCAGGATGAGGTCAGGGCAGGCAGATTGTGGAAGAGAAGCCACAGTGCATGTAACAAACTTAGCCCAATGCAGTAAGTGCTCAGTAAACTATAAATGCGGCTACTGTTCTTGTTGGCAATAGGATTTAGGGTTGTGTACAAACGAATGAGCCAGCTCTTTATAAACTAAATGTGCTAAGATAGTGGCTGGTTTTTGTTCAGGAGTGTGAGCTTGGAGCTTATCATCTGACTCCCAGGTGATACCCAGCAACCCACCCCAACCCTGGGACGATCGCTAGCCAGCTTCGCCCACAGGCTGCCAGGCTGGGGCCCGCCCACTCCTGTGGCAGCCCTTCCCGCTGCTCCCCCATCCAGGGAGCAGCTCTGTGTCAAGGCTCCGTAGGCATTGCCTGGGCCCCAGCCCCGCCTGGTGCGGTGTCCTTTTGTCACAGGGCTCTTTGTCTCCATCCTCATCCTGTCCCTGGTGTTCGCCAGCCGGCTCCGCCCCGCCAGCCGAGCCCCGCTGCTCTTTCGGCCTGATACCAACATCCAGGTGCTGCTGGACCTCAAATACAACCTGAGCGCCGAGGGCATCTCCTGTATCACCTGTTCAGGTGAGGGTTTCCATCCGGGGGTCCTCTGTGGGCCCCAGCTCCCTCTCGAGTCCAGGTCTCAATGGCCATTGGCCTGAGAGATGTGAGACCCACACTCAGCGTTTCTGTATTTCATTAAATATTTACTAGGTGTCCACTGCCTGGCACTGGGGACACCACAGTGGGTAGGACAGGCTTCCCAAGCTCAGGGAGTTCATTCCACTGCTAGGAGCCAGCCATTGAAATAGTAGATCTGGATGGGAATGGTTAGCTGGGAGGGAGAGACAGTGGGGCCTGGGACTAGGGTGTTGATGGTGGCAGTGGAGTCAAGAGACATTTCCCAGAACTCAGTGACAGGATGTCTCGGGGAGGAGCAAGGAAATGAAATAAAGATGTCTCCCTGCCTTAGAGGGAGCCTGGGCCGGGCCCTCATTTTACGGAGGCAGGCAAGTCGACCCAAGGTCGTACAGCTTTGCCAGAGCAGTTAGAAACCAAATGAGAAGATGCTTGGGCGAACGCGTTCAGCTCCTGGGAGAAGATCCGCTGACTGCTGTAATTGCCTTCATCTAATTAGGGTGGTGTTCAGATTAACTTGGCCTTCCCCTTGGTAATGGCATTAGCCAAATGCATGGTAATTGACTGCAGCTCAGAGAGGTGCCCGAGGAGCCCCTCCTAAATTGGAGCCAGCCTGGGCCGCGCCCCCGGCTCCCCTCCTGCCCGCCTGGGCATACAAATTAAACTCCATTATCACTGCTGCTACAAGGGCTCCTGCCATCCCTCAGGGCCTGGAGGCCAGAAGCCACATCCACTCCCATTGCACAGATGGACAAACCGCAGGGTGATCCTGAGGTTCCTGGAAGCATCTGGAGAAGGGCCAGGCCCTCAGTCAGAGTCCAGCCTCTTTTATCTCTTAGCACTCTGGACTGCCTCTTAAAGGGACCCTTCACATTGTGGCAGAGAGCTTCACCTGGAGGGGCAGACAAGACCCGGCCCTGATGGGGCTCTGCCTCTCTGACCCTCTGCTGGTCCCGTAACATCCCTGACCTTCTGCTCCCTTCCCTGTCAGGTGGGGTTAACAACAGTGACCTCCTAGGATTATTGTGAGGATTAAGTTTTTGAAGGTATAAAATTGCTGTCATTAAAAAGCAAAACTTATCCACAATGCTTGGGCAAAAGAGGAAATTCCCCGACCACCTCTGCTAGCTGGTAACCTTCCGTTCCTGACCGCCCCTGACCAGTGCTGTGACTGAGCATCTGTCACGAGCTACGAGCTTGAGAAGTAATGTTCCACTCGGTCCTCAGCCACTGTCTGGATGGACGGTGTGGTCCCATTCGACAGGAGGAGAGCGAGGCCTGCGGGTGGGAGAAGGGAAAGCTTCAGAGCGTCCCTGGCTGGCACATGCTTTCTCTTGCTTAAGGTTCCTGTAAATTCAGTACTTGGTGTTTTTTTCCATTCAGTTCCATTTGATTTCTTTGAGACCTCTGACACTCCCCAAGCCGAGGGCGGGACAGGAGCCCCCATCGGCCTGCAGCAGCTCCCGTGTCCCTGGGGTTGTCCCCAGTCCCAGCCTCTGCCCTCCCCCACTGGGCCCAGTGGGGATGGCCCTGCAGCCCCTGACCCAGCTCGGTGGGGGGCAGGTCTCTTCCAGGAGAAGCCCCACAGCCTGCAGAGCAACATCCGCACGTCCCTGGAGAAGAAGAAGCGGGGCTCAGGGGTCCTGTGGGCCGGCCGGCCCGAGACCACCCTGCAGGGTCAGTGGCCTGCCTGGGGCAGGGGTGTTGGGGGACCCTGCCTGGTGCCAGGGTTGGGGGGCCCTGTGAGGAGAGCAGGCTGAGGTCTCCTGGGAGACCAGAGCTGTGTTCTTGGGCCACTGTGGGTGGGTTGGATAGCTGCTGAATTCGGGGTGAACCAGGCTCCCTACCACCATCCCACCAGCTGTCCCCAGCCAGAACTGTGGGCTGCCCTCTGGCCCCCACTCCAGCCCGGCCCGTGTGCCTGTGAACCTGCCCTGTGCACCAAACTCGCCCTGAGTGGGGGAGGGCCAGGGCATTCGGACACTGGGGCTTCCGTCGGAGGTGGGGTGCTGGGACCCATGTAGGAGTTAAGTCCCCTGAAGGGCAGTTCTGTATGACCGTGGTGGTCACCCCATCTGTGCCCACCGTTGTCATTCCCAGTCCCAGGCTCACACGGCTGCCATGACCCTAGTCTGTGCCCACACAGTGTCACCAGCAACTCGCCATTGCAGGCCCTACCCGTGCCTCCACCCTGAACCGGTGACCACCACTTCATCCCTCACTATTCACACAGTCACCCCATCCTGGTGACCAAGGCCTCAGGAGGAGCTGGGGGCTCAGCTCCTCTGTTGGCGAAGAGGAGACTGCCCTGGGGTCAGGGGACGCAGCCAAGGTGATGGCGCACCCCCTCCTACCCCACGTTTGTCCCCCAGACTCCCCAGGCACCGTGTACGTCTCCAAGGTGATGAGCAGAGGCCACCCGGCCGTCTACAGGTTCTCCCTCAACGCCAGCCTGCCCGCCCCTTGGCAGATCGTGTCTCCGGGGGATGGGGAGGTGTCCTCCTTCCAGGTAAGCCCGGGCTGTTGAGAAGCGAGTCACCACGACCAGGGGAGGGGGCCCTCAATGCCCCGCTGCAGGGCACTGGCCATACAGAGAGAGGGAGGCCGGGTCTGTGAGGTGGGCGTGGCCGCAGGCCAACAGGGGCCACCCCATCCTGTCCCGCCCCGCCCCGCCCCACCCCACCTCACCTGGCCAGGTCTGTGGTGGGTCCCTGCAGACAGGTGAGAGGGCGTGCTTCCAAGTCAGCCAGTCCTGGGTTCAGGTGTTAGCTTTGCCATTTCTAGCCTGTGTGCCTTCGGGCAGATGACTTAGTCTCTCTGAGCCTCAGCTTCTTCCTCTGTGAAACGGGCTATGAAAAGTCCCAGCCAGGTTGTGGGAGACGCACGGGGTAAGGCCTGTGTGTCAGGGAGCCTCTGAGGTCCCCGAGGGCTTGATCCCCGGTTGCCATCGGTGAGAGCGCTGCTCCTGGCAGCTGCTCCGGCGCCCAGAGGAGGGCCTCTGGTTTTTTTTCAAGGGAACCATTTGTGTTTCCTTAACATGTCACAGCCTCCCACATGGCACTTAACACATGTGCCGGCACATTGGTCCACTTGAAAGATGAGGGGTCCGGGGCACTTCCTGTCTCGGAGCCTTCGAGTTGCTGTTCCCACCGCCTGGGAAGCTTTCCTCCCTCCTTCCTGTGTGCTGACCCCGCATTCGGGGGTCTGCACAAACGTCGCCTCCCACAGAGCCCTGTTCTGGCCGTCCTCTTGCCTGGCCCTCCTTCCCCCGCGCTCATCTACCCTGTGTCTTATCCTCACGGCCCTTCAGTTCCTGGCCCCTGAAAGAACCTAAAGCCACGGTTCCTGGCAGCGCACGCAGGCAGGGACCAAGCCCAGCTCACTCACTGCCGTGCTCCCCGCTCAGAACCTGGCACAGGGTCGGTGCTCGGGTGAAGGAAAGACTGAGGCTCAGAGAGGCAAGGAAGGATTGGCCTGATCTTCCCACTCGAACCCAGGTCTCCTGAGCCCCTGCCCAGGGCTCTCTCCTCCTGCACTCGGGGGGGCGGGACTGGGCGGGACAGGCAGAGGAGGGAGGGGACAGCGCTTGAATCCAGGCCCCGGGGAGGCAGCCTCCTGGAGTCACGTGTCTTGTCTCTGTCGATCCACTGCTTAGGTGTATAGAGCGCCTTTTGGTAACTTCACCAAGAAGCTGACCGCTTGTATGTCTACAGTAGGGCAGCTCCAGGCGGCGAGCCCCACCCGCAAGTGGCTGGTGACGACCTTGGCCTGCGACACCAAGCGGGGCTGGAAGTTTGACTTCAGCTTCTACGTGGCCGCCAAGGAGCAGCAGCACACCCGGTAAGAGCCCTGCCTGAAGCCTGTTCCTCCAGCCCGGCCCCCCCCCCCCCCCCCCCCCCCCCCCCCCTCCCCCCTCCCCTCCCCTCCCCTCCCCTCCCCTCCCCTCCCCTCCCCCACTTCGGCCACCCCTCCCCAGTGCTAGCAGGTACATCTAAGAAACGGTGTCCCTTTCCGCATATCAGTTCAGATATTTCTCTGCCCAAGACACAGGGGGGTGTGTGGGGACACCAGCAAAGATGGTGGCAAGCGATCTGCTCCCCTGTCGGCCTCTCTCCCTCTTGATGGGCCACACTGGCCGCCTCACTGCTCCTCAGCATGACCAGCAGTCCCTACCTCAGAGCCTTCGCATTTGCTGTTCCCTCTGCCTAGAATGCTGTTCCCCCACTCCTTGTGTGGCTCACTTCTTCTCAAGCTTCAGGCCCCAGCCCACTGTCCCCTCCTGGGAGAGGCTGTCCCCCACATAAAATAGTCACACCTGTTCTCTCCGCGACACCGCCTCTTTCTGGCCCCGTCACCGCCTGCATCATTCCCATGTACCGGCTGATTGCCGGTCTCCCCTTGGGAGCTCGGGCACGTCGACAGTGGCCACCACGACTGCCGGCCCTTGCCCGGTCCCCAGCACCCAGCACGGGCCTGGCTCAGAGCCACCGCTCCATAAACACCCGCTGAATGAGCGCATGAGTGAGCACACTCAGCGCCTCCTCTCCAAGGCACTTGCTTCACTCACGATGTAGATAATTAATTCAGAAGGCACGGAATGTCCCTCCTCAGACTGTAAGGTGACAGGAGGGACTCTGTCGTGTGTACCTACTGTATGCTATGCTCATGAAGGAAGCACCCGGAATAGTACCGCACTGCACTCTGTGCCTCGTGGCATCTTGGTCAGCCGGGGCAACTTTCCCCGGGTCCCATCCCCAAGTCCTGGGCCGGGGCCCTACCTGCGTTTTTCCGTTGACACTGTTAGTGGCCCCAGATCTTTGCTCTGCTCCCTTCACTCATTTTCACAAACCCCGAGCACTGCCCGTGTGCCAGCACCGTGCAGGTCCTGGGGATATGGCGGCGGATGGGACGGCTCGCCACCGCCCTCGGGCCGACCGGCGGGAGACAGCCACCCGCAGGTCAACCGCAGTGCCGTTCATTACAACTTATGTGCAGGCTTCAAGGGCAGTGTGGGGCCCTGCACTGGTGAGCGCCTGGGGCTGGGGTCTCTGACGGGGCCCAGCCTCGGGACCACCAGCACCCACACAAGGCCGAATGCCGCTGGGGGCCCAGCACTGAGGCACAGGGGCAGGGGGGTGACCAGAATGGGCCTGCTGGGCTTGCTCTGCACATACACAACACTGACTAGCGTCAGGCTTCCTGGATGAGCTTAGAACATTCTAGAAAGAACCTTGAGCTGAATCAAGTTCAGGGGTGAGCAAGCTGACCGTAGAACCCTTTCTTCAAAACAGAATCTTGAATCTCCATAACGGTCGCGGTTAAGGCGGGGCAGCCTGGCAGAGCTGCAGAGCAGGGGCCCCTGTGTGAAGTCTCACACCTCAGGAGGCCGATTTGGGAACTGCAGCTCGCCAACCCTCATGCCACCGGTGGGGGGAGAACCTTGTAAGAGGAGGACCTTGAGCAGTCAGTCCCACACAGTGGGCATTGGCAGGGGCTGGACAAGAGCGAGCCTGCGGACCCCAGACCCCTGTGCTGGGCGAGCCCAAGGCTATGGCATGTGACCCCACCTCCCCCAGTCCTCCTGGCCACCCGACCTCAGCCCCGCCTCCCTTGCCTCCACAGGAAACTGTACTTCTCGCAGTCCCACAGGCCGCCCTTCCACGGGCGCGTGTGTGCTGCGCCTCCCGGCTGCCTGCTCAGCTCCAGCCCCGATGGGCCCACCAAAGGCTTCTTCTATGTGCCCAGTGAGAAAGGTACACTCAGGGAGGCGGCAGTGGGACCTGGGGGGCTGGGCGCCACCTCCACTGCAACGGCGACTCCCCCCGCAGGGCCCAGGGCCCGCCTCTCGGCCACCTTCGGCTTCAACCCCTGCGTGAATACAGGCTGCGGGAAGCCGGCAGTGCGGCCGCTGGTGGACACGGGCGCCATGGTCTTCGTTGTCTTTGGCATTGTGGGCATCAACCGCACACGGCAGGTGGACAACCACGTCATCGGGGACCCGGTACGTGGGCCCACTCGGAGCAGGTGCCAAAGGTCCCATCCAACCTTCCCCAGGCCGCACAGGACCCTCACGGGTCCCTGGGTGTCCTTTCTCTTGAGGACTGAGCACAGCTGAGTTCTCAGAATCACCCAGGAGTCTGAACACATGTGGGGGCCTGAGCTGGCTGTCCCTCCACATTCGGGCTGGGATAGAGGTGAGGGCAACACACGTGTGTAAAACCACTGCCCCGCCTGCTGCAGGCACCCCCGCCCTGTGGGGCCTCCCTCCCCTGGTGTGTGTCTGTGTTCCATGCTGGCTCTCGGGTGTTGGAAGGGAGGGGCTGTGACGAGGGCTGTGCCTGGGTCATGACAGGAGCTGGGCGAGTGCTGGGAGGGGCTGGATCAGGCACGAAGGCGCCGCCGCCTTGAGAAGTCAGTCCAGCGGGGAGCCCAGGGTCAGGCATGAAGTGACCTGGGGCAGCGGTACCCCAGGTCAGAGGACCTCAGCCTGTTCAGTTCAGAGGAGGGCTGGGCGGGGCCCGGCCTCCTCCCAGGGGAGATGGGGAGAGTTTGGCTGTGCGGAGGCAGAGGACGGCAGGAAGCCCAGGGGAGAGGGTCGTGAGTGAAAGCAAGGATGTGAAGCCAAAGGGGCCCGTGTGGGGTGGGCAGTAAGGGGAGCAAATGGTGCCGCTGGGGGCAGGCTTGGGCTGGCTTGGGCGGGGACCCCAGGGCACCACGCCCAAGACTCCAACTTGGTGGTAGCGATAACGGGGACCCAGGACCGAGTTCCTGACTCACTGAGCAGCCTGCGCCGGCTTGTGTCTCCTTGGGAAAGGGCAGCGTCATCTATGACGGCAGCTTTGACCTCTTCAAAGAAATTGGGCACCTGTGTCGCCTCTGCAAGGCCATCGCGGGGAACGCAGAGCTGGTGAAGCCAGGCGGCGCCCAGTGCCTGCCCTCAGGTGTGCTGGGAGTCAGCTCCTCCCAGGGAGGGGGGACTGGGGTCCTGCAGACGTGTTTCTGTGCACGAGCGGCCACCCTGGGGCCAGGGAGGGGGGTGCGGACATTGGCGTGTCTTCCGGAAGAGGGTGGGCTCCTGTGTGAACGTGATTTGGCCGAGGCACCCGTGTGCGGCGACATGTGCAGCGTGTGTGGGCACACCCACAGGAGAGCATTTCCAGAATCGGGCGGCCCGTACGTGACCAGGCTTGGTCTCCTGACGCCGCTCTCCGTGGGGATAGCGGATGGGTGTTGTAGGTTCGCAGTGACATTGCCGTGGTCACACACACTTCCAACCTGAGGTTAGAGGGAGGGCTGCTGCCCTCCCCCCCCCGTAGGTGGGCACATGTGCACGTTGGGAGGGGTGGGTTGGGGGGCTGCTCTCCCAGGTAACCCCCCACCGCCTCTCTCCTCCCCGCAGGCTACAGCATCTCCTCCTTCCTGCAGATGCTGCACCCTGAGTGCAGGGAGCTGCCCGAGCCCAACCTGCTCCCCGGGCAGCTGTCGCACGGGGCCGTGGGTGTCAAGGAGGGACGCGTGCAGTGGATCTCCATGGCCTTTGAGTCGGTGAGCCCCTGGCGGCTGTGCATGCGTCACCTCTGACCCCTGGAACTTGTCCCAGATCAGAGGGGTTGCTCTTCCGAGGGAGATAGAGGCCCAAAGAGGTAGAATTGCTCATCCGAGGTCCCCTGGTCAGTGAGCGTTGGCACAGAGTGCTGAACCAGCCCTCAGGGCTCTGCCCTGGTACCTCGAAGGCTGCCATCCACTCCCACAGCCCTCTCTCCCCATCTGCCTGGGGTCTGCAGCTTCTGGGCTGCAGGGGCATGAGGGGTTGGGGGCTGGTGACAGAACAGGACACTGCCCTCTGCTACTGTGGGGGGCCAGTGTGGGGCCACAGACCTCAGTGCTGGGCCACCTCCAGAGGGACTCGGAAGGCAAGGGACTGGCCGTCCCATACCTCACTGCTCCATCTCTCACCCTGACACTGTCCAGGCCCTGCCCAAGAAGGCACACAGGTGTACACACACGTGCACACATGTACACAGACACACGTGCACAGACACGCACGCCCTGTCCTGGGCGTCTGCAGGTCTCCAAGTCCTGGCACTTCACTGTGTGAGGCTCTCTGAGTCCACCCCTGCTGCCTCAGTTCCTAATGGAATTGACCGTCTCGGCCACTTGGAAGTGTGCACGTGTGTGTGTCACACTGAGTACATCCACACTGCCGCACAACCACTGCCACCTCCGGTCTCCGCTTCTCATCATACAAAACCGAAACTCGGTCCCCTCCCCCTGGCCCCGCGACCACCATTCTCCTTTCTGTCCCCGTGACTTCAGCTCCTTGGAGCCACCCCAGTGGCATCACACAGCATGTGTGTGCGGCTCATCTTCTAGGCTCAGTGTCCTCCGGGTCAGCGCCTGTCCTAGTAGGTGTCGGAATGTCCTCCCTTTGTCAGGAAGGCTGAAGCCACACGTAGTTTCAGAGATGAGAGAGTCCCTGCTCCGGCTTCTCCTCGTGACAGGATGTCACTTCCAAGCTGACCCCCACCCACACTCAGCTGCACACATATGCATAGACACACCGGGACTCGCACAGACATGGGGAGCGGAAACTGTGGGGAGCGGAACCGGGCCAATGAAATAATTCGGGTGGAAGGTCCAGGGGAGGATGAGTGCCCATGCCACCCCCTGTCCCCTGAACAGCTCCTTCAGCTGGACACTGCGAACCGGACGGGCCGCTCCCTGCCTTCCTGGACTCCCAGTCTGGCCAGCAGATGGGAGGTTGCTGAGCAATAACAAGAACTATGATTCTCAGGCTAGAGTCTGGGTCCTCTCCTGCTCTGGGGCATCTGGCCATTTTCCGAATTTGGCCACTTAAAAAGTAATAGATTTCTCTCTATAGGTTTCTTGCTGAGCCAAGAGGATGCCCATCTTGGGGCATCAAGGAAGGCTTCCTGGAGGAGAGAGAACTGTAGTGAGCCTTGAAGGATGAATGGGAGCTGGCTTTGCAGGCAGAGGGTGGGACACAAGAGCAGGAGGGCTCTGGGAGCTGCAAGTGGCTCTGTTGGAAAGGGGCAGGGACTTTGGATGCACTGGAACCTGCTGCTGCTGGTCCCCAGAAGCTGCCAGGTGGCTGTCCTGGATTGGCTGACCCCTCTCTCCCCACACACAACGTGCTCCACTCACAGGTGGCCAAGGACTGGCTGCATCTGCCCCAGAAAAGACCAGCCGTGGCCTGGGAAGGGTGAGGGGGCCACAGCCACCCACCCGTCTCACTGGCTCATGTCCCCGCAGACCACATACAAGGGCAAGTCCTCCTTCCAGACCTACTCGGACTACCTGCGCTGGGAGAGCTTCCTGCAGCAGCAGCTGCAGGTGTTCCCCGAGGGCTCGGCCCTGCGCCGTGGTTTCCAGACCTGCGAGCACTGGAAGCAGATCTTCATGGAGATCATAGGCGAGCAGCAGCCGGCCTTCCCTCCCCCACCCGGGCTCCCACGGGATGGGTGGCGGCAGCGGGGGACCCGGAGGTGATGGCCAGGAACACTGATCGGCAGCCAGAGCTTGGGTGCCCTCCTGCTCTCCTCCAGGGGCATCCAGTTACTGACCAGCATTCTCTGATCCCGAACTGGCCGTGTACAAAGGAAGAGCAACGGCCACCACGGTCGTCGCTGTCATTCTGAGCCCTTTACTGGCCCAGGCCCCCTGACCCGTGTTATCTCTTTAAACTCCACACGGGGCCTGTGGGTGGGTACTGACTGCCCTTGCCCCAGTTTATGGATGAAGAAAGGGAGGCGCAGAGAGGTCAGGTGGCTTTCCCGGCCAGCTGTGGCCATGCCCATTGGTTGACCCCAGTGACCTCTGAACTGTGGGGGTGAGGGAGGGTTGTGGGCGCCATGCACTGGTGTGGCTGTCTGAGGACCCTCTTCTCTCACTGGCAGGGGTGCAGAGCGCCCTCTATGGCCTGGCCTTGTCCCTGCTCATCTGTGTGGCCGCGGTGGCCGTGTTTACCACCCACGTGCTGCTGCTGCTGCCCGTGCTCCTGAGTATCTTGGGTAAGTGGGCTGCGGCCAAGGACCCCGCTGGTGGGAGGCCGTCAGCAGCTTCCCCCGAGCCCTGCACTGTCCCCTCACCTTAGTGACGGCCCACTGAACCAACCCTACTCTGACCCCCAGCAAAATGCCCCCCCCCCCCGCACACACGGTGATGCCTCGGTGACAATCATTCGTAGGACTGTGCCCCCCAAGTCTGCTCCCGTGGTGAGCCAGACATCACCAGGTATAGCTTTCAGCCCAGTGACGTGTTGCTGCCCCCATCTCTCTCTGGCCCTGACCCTCCTGCTACCAGAGGTGGGGCTGCACTGTGGACTGCCCCTCATTCCCCAGGGACCTTCTGAGTTCCCCTAGAACCCCTCTGGGACCGTGGGGCGGGACCGGGCTCCAGTGGCCTCCCTGCTGTCCCCGCCCCTGCAGGCATCGTCTGCCTCGTGGTGACCATCATGTACTGGAGCGGCTGGGAGATGGGCGCCGTGGAGGCCATCTCCCTGTCCATTCTCGTCGGCTCCTCCGTGGACTACTGCGTCCATCTGGTCGAGGGCTACCTGCTAGCCGGAGAGAGCCTGCCCCCCCACCAGGCCGAGGTGAGCCCCCAGGCCACCCCGCCCCAGTGCCGCTGAGAGCATCCAAGGACAGCTGGACACCTCCGTGCCCGGTGTGTTCTAGAAGTGTGGTGTCCAGGCCCGATCTCCCAGGGGCCTCAATTCCACAGCAGCTCCCCAGAGCAGCGCTCTGGGCCCTGGCAGGTCCTCTCCCCCAGCCTCCCTAAGTGAGTCCCAGGGGTTGGACCAGGTGGCACCCAAGGGCCTTTCCTGCTCTGGCCCCTGAGTTCCCAGTGTCACTCCAGCCTGGGGAGTAGGGCTGGGCCCTTAGTTCGTGACCCCGATAGCTGGCCCTTAGGGGCTCAGTGAGAACATGCTCTTTGCTCAATACCAAAACCAGCCCTGGGTCTCATAAAGATTTTGTTTTCTCCTTGTTTGGAATTGTATTGGTGTGAAAACATTCATAATATGTAAATTAAATTATTTAATTTACACTTAGCTGCTTGTAGTCGAAAGAAGGAGGTCAGTTCTAATTAGGGCTCCCATTTATGAGGACCTACTATGCAGAGCATCAGCATCCTGGTTGTCATGGCAACATTAATGCATACAGGGACAGGAGCCACTGTGTGCTGTGAGCTGCTGTAGGGAAACCATCTCGTCTCCCCGAACCCCTGTGGAGCTGATGCTGGAAATGGCCCACTTACCGAGGCAGAGCAGGGGGCTCCCCAGGGCAGGGCTGGCCTTGGGTGCGTGCTGACCCAGCACCCCAGCCCCAGGCAGGCAGGGAGGGATCCTGCTGTCATGTTGGGTCCCCCCCCACCCCAGCCTCTGCTCTCACCCACTACCAGGACGCCCACTCCCAGCGCCAGTGGCGGACTCTGGAGGCCGTGCGGCATGTGGGCGTGGCCATCGTCTCCAGCGCCCTCACCACGGTCATTGCCACAGTGCCCCTCTTCTTCTGCATCATCGCCCCTTTTGCCAAATTCGGCAAGATCGTCGCGCTCAACACCGGCGTCTCCATCCTGTACACGCTCACAGTCAGCACGGCGCTGCTCGCCATCATGGCCCCTGGCTCCTTCACGCGCACCAGGACTTCCTTCCTCAAGGCCCTGGGCGCCGTGCTCCTGGCGGGGGCCCTGGGGCTGGGCGCCTGCCTCGCACTGCTCCGGAGCGGCTACAAGATCCCCTTGCCTGATGGGACCTCCCTATAGCCCCGGCACTGGGTCCCCACCTGCTCACTTTGGCCTGGTGCGTGGGGACGAGACGCTTGTTCTATGACCCCCAGAAGCACTCTTCCCTCCTGGCTCCTGCTTGTTTTGTCCCCAGGCCTGGGCTGGAAGGTGGCCTCAGCACACACGGCCTCATCACCCTGCCCAGCCAGAGCTGGGGGGTGAGGCCAGCAGCGGCCCGCACTGGGCTCCCCGCAGACAGCGGGAGAGGCCCATTCTTCTCTCCGGGCCGGTCACCGCAGTGGTCAGGTCACTTTTGCAGGGGTGTCCCTCTCACACTGCGACCATGCTCACAACAGCTCTCTGATGTGGGTGTTCCAGGCCCCTATTTGACGGATGTGAGAACTGAGGCACCAGGGGTCAAAGTGACGGGCCTCTCACTGGGTCAATGGCAGAGCCAGAGCTACTGCCTGAGCCCCATGCCTCCCTTAGGGACTTGGCAGGACAGGCAAGCACAGTGGGTTCAAGGGCAGGGGCTCGTACCCCTGCCTCCCCGCCCCTCCCCTCCGCTTTACCACAGCCATTGCCAGGTGGTCCCATGGCCCTCCCCGGGCCTTCGGTCCTGACTAGAGAGGACAGAGGGACCAGCCTGGGGTTCTGCATGTCCTACCCTTGGCCCCAGCCTCAAGGGACCTTTCTAAGACCCTCCCTGAGGGCTTGGGGGCCCTAGCACAACCTTTCTTACAGTTGCCATCTCCCCAGCCTGACTCTGGGGGTGGACCAGGGAGACGAGCTGGCCGAGCCTGCTGCCTGCTCACAGCAGATGGTTCCCATTACAATGAAATGGAACTGCAGACCGCCACCATTAACACGAGAATTTTAAGCATCGCTGGCTCTGTCATATTCTTAAAATGGAGATAAGTGTTCACGTGCTGCCCAGCCACAAGGACACTGAGGGGAGGAGGGTGCCCAAGCTACTGGGGCTCGGGGCCCTGGGGGTCCGTGCCAGCCCAGGGCAAGACTGGGGGCCTCAGGAGCTCAATGGATGCCCCTTTAAGGGGCTCATCTGGCTCCCCAGGGGGGACACTTTCACATGCCGTTGGTGTGCCTGGCATTGTGCTGGACACTGACCTCCCTGGGGACAGACATTGTCCACCGGACATTAGGAAGCTGGACACAGACTGAGCTGGGACTGAGCCCTGAGGATGGGAAAGGCCACATCAAGGGTGGTCTGTGGCCAGCTCGGCCGGTCATCAGTAAACGTGAGGGCGCTCAGGGCGCCAGACATGTAATGCCACGTCCCCTGCCTAGTGCAGGCCAGGCACCGAGTAGGGGCTTCATATTTGCTGAGGGCACATCAGGCCTTCAGACCCACCATCTGCGGTGAGACAGCAAACCAGCAACTAATGGTACAAGCCACCATGTAGAAGCGACCGTCCCACCCTGATGCCACGCCACACACTGGGCAGCTTGCAAGAGCAGAAACACACTCCTCACGCTCTGAGGCTGGAAGTCCAAAGTCAAGATGTGGGCGGCGCTGGTTCCTTCTGGAGGTTTGGGCGGAGTATCTGTGCTACGTCTGCCTTCCCGTTCCATTCACATCGTGTCCCCTCTCATTCGGACCAGTCATATTGGATCAGGGCCCACCTAATAATGACCTCATCCTAGTCACCTGCAAAAAGACCCCGTTTCCAAATAAGCTCACATTCATAGGTACCAGGGTTCAAAGTATGTTTTGCGGGGAGAAGAGGGGACACGACACAACCTGTAACAGGATTGAATGTGGTCAGCTCGTTCGTTAACCTGAAGGAGCAAGTGCTGTCATGCCGGTTTCACACGTGGACAAACCAAGACCGAGAAACGGACTTGCCTGGGACATGCCGCAGGTGACGGTGGAGCCAGACCAAGCCTCACCGGCCTGCCCGAGGGGTGTACACCCCCCGGAGGATTGTAACTCAGGGTGATGACAAGGTTGGTGGCGAAGTCAGGAGGCCTGTTCTTAGACAATTTGGAATGAAGCCCTTGAGCTTGTGCATCGCTTCACACGTCAGCGTTTTCCGGGCAGCCTTGCGCCCTGAGCCCTGGGGGAGGGGGACCCCCCCACAAAGAGCACGGGGGCCGAGGGGGCAGGGTCGTGGTGGAGACGACAGCCCTGGGAGCTGATCAGGGGTTCAGGTGGCCCCACCCAGGGCTCTGGCAGCCCCCTCAGGTGGGGCATACAACTGGAGGATGGAGGAGAAATGGAGCCCCTCCCCCCAACCCCTTCCCATGACCCCTGTGGGAGGTACAGGAAGCTTATGGGAGGGGCCAGGTGGGGAAGGGGCGGGGCTGGCAAGTGGACAAGACTTCCAGAAGGTGGAGGAAATGACTTCTGTTTCCAAGTCTTGGTCCTGGGACCTTCCCAGTAACCCAGGTTCCCTGCAGAGGCACAGGCACGAGCGTATCACTTGCGTGCAGCCCAGACAATGCCCGTTTGTAAAGAGACCTCACTGAACCTATGCCTCTGCCTCAAAGAAACGGTTCCTCTTCCTTCCCCTTGGTCTTGATCTTTCCTGAGTGTTGTGCAGTTGTTAGGCTGGCAGGTCAAGGGCGGAGGAGGCAAGGCCCTGGTGTCACTGTCCCCTGCCCACCCCAGGGCTGCCCTGCATCAGCGTGACCCTCATAACTCTCCTGTGAGCTGGCTCCCCTCTTACAGATCAGCGCCCTGGGGCCCCAGAGGGGCAGACGAGTCCACACAGCATACCACCAGGGACTCAGGCCCCTGGGTCCTGCCCCACTCCGCCTACCTGCCAGGCCCACCCTCTGCAGACGTCATTCTCAACCTCAGAATGTCCTCTCCTCAAAATTGGCCTGTCCTGGTCCCTTAGGCCCTGAAAGGTGATGGCTCTGTCCAGCTCCCAACAGGTAACTCTCCCCTCCTAGGCGCAGCGGCCCAGGCAAGGCTGAGGGAAGGGCGGGGCGACTGGGAACTTCGGCCACACACTTGTCTGCTACCTGCCTACAAATAAATACCCCTCCATCTCACACACAGAGTCCCTGAAGCATTAACTCCCATAAAGAGAGTCTTGACCTTCCTTTGCCGCCGATGCGCAGCTCCTGGTCTTAATGGGCTTCTGCTGAGCATCCACGAGATGTTCTTCGTTAGCCCGGGCACAGCTACCCTGGGGTCTGCTGGGATGTGTGGGCATTCAGGGGGCGGAGGAGAGGCAGAGGGACCCCTGTCACCTGCATAGTTCCCCTGGGCCCCTGCTTCTCACCAGCCTTCCCTTGGAGACCAGGAGATATCAAGTGCCAGCTTCTTTGGAACGTCTACCATGTCCCAGACCCTAGCCATGCACTCTCCGAATCCTCGCAGCATTCCCCAAAAGGGGAGGTTTTTTTTTATCCTGTTACACTGCTAACGAAACTACAGCCGAGATGTGAAGCGACTGGCCTGAGGCCACACAGCCTGTGAGTGACAGAGCCGGGACTGCCACCCAGGGCTGCTGGCTTCTGAGTGTGCACTGGCTGTCCCCTACAGCAGCCCCTCATCCAGTGTGATCTGACCAGTGGAAGCAGCCAGCGCAGACCAGCCGGGCAGCCAGGGTGCTCTCAGTACAGGCACCCCCTGCTCACCCCGCCCCCCCCCCCCTTGAGTTGGGAGTCCGGCATCCGAGTCTTAGCTCCGTCCCTGCCTGGGTGACCTTCATCAAGCCACTGGGCATTGACTTAATGCCCTGGAAAATGAGGCAGGGGGCAAAATGGTGTCTGGAACTCCAGCTCCTTCCATGGCGGTGCTGCCAGGATTTGATTCTGAAGTCAAGCCGCCCCCAGTGGCCACCCTCCTGTGAGTCTCTCCTGTTCTCATCATTGTCCACATCCTAGAAGCAGGAGAGTGCCCAATGGCACTGTTGGCCATTCATTTGGTTATGCAACAACAATTTATTGAGCACCTACTATGTGCAAGGCACTGTTCCAGTCCTCGGTGATACAAGGGAATGCAAAAACAGCCCCAGACCCTACCTTAAGGACCTTATTGTCAAGGTGGGAAAAATAATAACAGGGTCGCTCAAATATATACCCACAAAGCAGAGGGCTGTGAGGGAGAAATGGGGGGGTGGTTAGGGCACAAAGCCATGTGGCCTGGCTGGCAGAAGGGTCCCTGGGGAAGTGGCTTCTGTGTTGAGATTTAAAGGATGAGGACAAGTTTCCTTGCCCCTGGGGAATGGACCCCATCTGACACAGGGCTTCCCAAGCCAAAGAAAACTGCAAAGTGATGTTAAGGCATAAAGGAAGGGATGCACCGTATGTTACAGGGGACAAGGCTGGAGCCTTCCTGGGGAGGTGGACTGGGAAAGGGGCACCTGCCTGGGCCAGGACGGAATATCTGGCCGTCGCAGGGGCTTGGCGCTCCTACCCGCAGGACTCAGAGTCACACACCCACCCCACAAAGTAAATCGAGAGTGACAAGCAAAACTTGTGGAGTGGCCCATTGCACAAGACTCTCAGACCAGCATCGGTCACTCTGTCACGGCACAGAAAGTTGCCCTGGAAGAACTGAACCTCCTTTTCCTCTTGGGGTCTCTGGGGAGGGGCTAAGAGGGGCCTTCAAATCTGCTCCAGCAGGTTAAATGCTGGTGCCCTGGGCATTCAAGGCTCAGCAAAGTCCTGTGAAGTGTCGGCCACTCCAAACAGACTTAAAATATGAGCCCAGCAGCAGCAGGAGTGGAGGTTCCAGACACCTCTGTCCACACACAACCTGGGGGTCCCAGGCTGGCACAGGGCCTGGCATTTTTGTCCTTGAAGGCTGCCAGGATCCGCTTTGAAGACTAGGCCTGCAGTCCCTGCAGTGGAACAAGGATGCAACAGCAGGTGGAGAGCACCTGGTCGCCACGAGGGGGCGCTCATGCCCACAGACCACACCTTCCAGGAAGGAGTTCAAAGGGAGCCTCCCTTTTGGTTTCCCCACCTTTCATCTGTCACCACCCCCCCTAGAAACCTGTCCTTCTCTCTTCTGGTCACTGTACCTTGACTTTACTTTGAGGATCCTACCCCAGGCCAGACTCTGTGGTGCACAAGAAGCAGAGGCCACCCTACCATACCCCACCCCTCCACCATGAGTAACCATGTGACCTTGTCCTGACCAATCAGTGCATCCCATCTTCCTGGCCATAGTGATTGTTGAGGGGTAGTCACTTGATCAAATCAGTCCAATGAGTGTCTTCCCAGGGACTTGCTGCAGTTATTGGGAAAGATGAGCAACGTTTCTCGGCTGTGGGAGAAAAGCCTGGAACCCACCTTAAAATGAGGCCAACAGCGGAAAGCAGAGCCAAGGATGAAAGATAAATTTCTGATGACATTACTTAAGCCCCTGGCTCTGGCCATGCCTGACACTAACATACCCAAGTTTTTTTTCTTAAGCCAATCCATTTCTTTTTTTCCTTAAGCCACTTTAACTAAGATTCACTTTCACTTTAAATCAAGAGTCCCAACTAAACAGCACCTCCCCACCCACCCAGTTCCCACACCCTCTCAAAAGGTTTCATTGTATTCCTATCTTACAGGTTAAACGCCCAGCTCTTTCACGTGGCCTTTGAGACCTGGCCCCAAACCCCTGCGGGTTCATCTCCTTCTAGGTCCTCTAACCATGCTGGGCTCTTCGCCCTCCCCAGACATCCCCCATCTCTGTTCTGGACTACACACACCTCCCCCCACCGCTCCCCCCACCCCTTAACACCTGTGGAATGTCAACCTGTCTCTCAAGGCTCATCTCAGATGCCACCTTTCCCACCAAGGCTTCCTCTTCTTTCTCCTGACTCTTGAGGAGCTGTGTCCACATCCATCTTTGTGGCTGGCCATGTCCTTTTCTTGAGCAAAAAGACAAGAGGGTACTCTGCAGCTGTGAGGAAAGAGCTCGGAGACTTTCTAAGAGCCGATATGCAAAATGTCACCAAACTGTTTAAAGGTGAGGGGGTTGCAAAACGGTGTGTACAGCACCCTATGTGTTTTAGAAGTGGGTAGGTGGGAAAATATATACTGCTTTTGCTGTGTATGCATCAGGAAACTCTGAAGCAAACCCGAGGAAAACAGTGATTACCGATGGGGATGGCAGGCAGCCATGGGAGGAAGGCTTTCTTTCCATTATAAATCTCTCCATTCTCTTGAATTTTTGACTGCAGGAGTGTATTATCTGGCTGATTTTGTTAAAGCCAGGTAGCGATGTGGCTTTCAGTAGCTCCATAGAAAACCCACTAGCTGTGGCAGGAGAACAGTGAGGAAGGAGGGGAGGGGCGCACTCTCGCCCCAACAAGTCATCAGTGGAAGTTCTGGGAGCCAGGCGTTGCCAGGAGCTGCCCTCTGCCTTCGCTGCTCAGAGGCTGGGACGAGGGGTATCACCCACTCTGTAGCCAGCCTGCCCGCCGACCCTTGCTGCGATCAGGAGTGTGGTGTCACCTGACGCCGCTTCGCCCCTCCTTGTGGCTGAGTTGGCAGAGGGAAAGCTTGGACCATGAGGGTGGCACAGGGCAACAGAAAGAGTCTGGAGGCAGGCTGTGGAGTTACGCTGATGCGGAGTCGGAGAAACCGGGGTTCACATCCTCATTCTGCTTCCATAGACTGCAAATGTGGGCAAATCATTTGCTCTGTCTTAACCTGTTTACTCACCCGTTAATAGAATGATAATATTCATCATGCTTGATGGTATTTTAAATGAGGTGATACATGTCGAGGGCTTGGCTGAAGATATACCTGCGAAGCCATCATCACGCCCGTTACCACTGTAATAAAAGAGACTTCTCCCAACTCAGGATAGCATTTATGTGCTGGGAGTTGCAAAGCACTTGAATAAATAGGAACTATTCTCCCCTTGACTAGTTTCTCTCCGACTGTGGGTGGAATATGTTTTCTTTTTCCACTGAGGTGTTGGCAAGAGTGAAGCCGGCAAAGTCCTTGAAGGCAGTTGCCTTCCGAGCTTCTGGTCTCCCCAGGAAGCACCCCTGGGAAGTGGGTGCCCCAGGGAACCCACTTGTCCAAGGAGGCTGAGAGACACGTAGACAGACTTGACCCGAGCCCAGCTGGCCCTGCGCAGCATGGATCACCTGACTCCCATCTGACACCCATATAGTGACTGTTGCTTTAAGCCACTGAGTTTGGGGAGATTACTTATACAGCACTATTGCAGCAATAGTTGGCTACAACCTCCTTTATTACTTCCAGAGTAAAGGTGAAGGTCCTTCAGGTGGCCTTCAAGGCCTTTTGGGACCTCTGGCAATTTCCCTGTTTTTGTCTCATGCTACCGCTCCTCACTTGGCACCTCGGGCCTCGGCCAGACCGAACTTCTGGCAGTTGCCAATACATGCAGTGCTGCAGCTCCACTCCGGACCTTGGCACAGGCTGGTCTCCCTGCCTGCAACGCTCTTCCTCTTCCCATCGCACCTTCACACTCCTCCCTCTCCCTCAGCACTCAGCTTCCTCCAGGAAGCCTTCCCTGGTGCCCCAAGTCTGGGTTAGTCGTCCTAGGATGTGAGTCCACAGCACTTGTTCGTACCTGTGCCTGTATTTGCAATGATCCCCTATTGTCTCTGTCTCCCCACTAGGGCACGTGCCGTGAAGGCAAAGACAGGGTATCCCAGTTCCCGGCATACAGTGTGTTCGCCGTGAATATCTGCTTGCTGAATAAGTCTCCTATCCCTTCGAGCCTCCAGCAGTCTACCTGTAAAATGGGAAGCATCTCGTCAGAACTGGGGTGGACAGGTGTCCTCACCTTCTTCACTACAGGAGGACTCCGCAGCCCCTCCCGGCCTTCAGCCTCCTCCCCATCTCTTCTCAAAGGGACTCCGGATTATCAGCAGGAGATCGAGGGAGGCTTTGCTCTGCACGAGCCCACCCGGGGGACATGCTGCTTGTACTTGTCCGGTTTGCGTGGGGAGAGAAGGCTTCTGACCAGGCTGTCCCCTGTCCCTCTGCTGTGCCTGCCAGAGTGCCTTCAGGACAGATCCGCCTTGCCTGTGAGGAGGAGCAGAACTCTGCAGGCAGACAGGGAGGGAAGGAAGCGGGGATGTCACCGTGTCCCTCCCAGAGGCCTCCTCAGTACCCACAATGGGACTTTGTCCCCACACCCTTCTTTGAAGGCGGGTGTGTCCCAGTTTGCAGAGGCGAAGATGACTCTCCCCTGTGCACCCAGTGGTGGGCCTCCGACCCAGGCTGGCTGACTGCAAGGTCATTTCCCACCACTTTCCTGCTCACTCTAGAGCAATGACCCCGAGCACTTCAGTGGGGCAAGTAGCCCCCGAAGGGACAGAGGCCATCGATGACATCACTGTAATAAAAAAGAAAGCCTCCGCCCTCAGACGGAGACAGCCCTGTGCAATTCACAAGAGGCTGTCACGCTCAGAATCTCATGGATTCCTCACAACTCTGTCAGCCAGGCTTATCGCCAGCCCATCTTACAGAGGAGAAAACCTTACAGGGGTGAAGTGACGTCCCCAGGGCCTCTCAGCAAATGGTGAAGCTGAGGCAAGAGTCCTCTCAGCATGTCCTCTGCATCACTGAATTCCAGAAGTCCCTCTCAGGCTCTGGGGCCCGAGTCCCAGGGAGACTTTGACAAACCTAATATGTGAGGACAGACACATCCTTTCCCCGCAGTGTGGCAGTCACACCAGCAGGCTGCTCTGTGACCTCGTGCAAGCCGCAGGGCACCAGTCCCGATTCTCAGTATACTAGCTGCTTACAGCTGCCTATCAGACCATCTCAAAAATCAAGCGGCTTCAAACAACCATTTGTTTAGCTCAGGACTCTGGGAGCTAATTAAATTAAGTGGAGCTCTTCTGGATGGTACTTCTGATCTTGGAGGGCTCCCTTGTATGTCTGCAGTCAGCTGGAGGTTAGCTGAGTGGTTTTGCTTTGAGGGCTTGGCTGGCTGTCAAACTGGGGTCAGGGGTCACAGGGCCATGTGTCACTCACAGGCAGTGTCCGGGCTTCTGGAGAATGAGTGGGGTGCACAAGGCCTCCTTTTATGGGTTGAATCATATACCCCCCAAATTCATATGTGGAAGCCCTAACCTGAGCACCTCAGAATGTGGCCTTATTTGAAAATGGAGCCTTTAAAGAGGTGACTGGGTAAAAATGAGGCTATTCGGATGGGTCCCAAACTAACATGGCTGTTGTCCTTACAAGCGGAGGAGACTGGGGCATGCAGAGGACACCAGGGCTGTGCCCACACAGAGGGACGGCCAGGTGAAGCAGCAGCGAGAGAGTGGCCATCTATGAGCCAGGCAGAGAGGCCTCAGGGGAAATGAACCTGCCAGCACCTTGATCTTGGATTTCACCCTCCCACTGTGAGACAATGCATTTGGGTTGTTTAAACCACTCTGTGGCACCTCGTTATGGTAGCCCTAGAAAACTAGTACAACCAGCATCCTTGCAGAAAGGAGATATTTGGACACAGACACACACAGAGAGAAGACGTGAAAACAGAGGATTAGAGCAGCGTGCCCTCCAGCCACGGAAACCCCCGGAGTGTGGGCACGCCAGCAGAAGCTGGAAGATGCAAGGAAGGATGCTCCCCTGTGGGTTTCAGAGGATGGCACCTTGGCGTTGGAATTCTAGCTTCCAGGACTGTGAGATGATAAATGTCTCTTGTTTGAGCCCCCAGCTTAGGTGTGTTGTTCAGACTGCCCTAGGAAATGGTGACACCTCCCGAAGCCTGGGGTCCAAACCGCATGCCATCACCTTCCCTGCATCCTCCTGTCAAAGTCGGTCCGGGGCAGCCCAGATCCAGATGGTGGGAAATAGACTACATACAGCCCCGGGCGCGAGGGGCTGCAAAGTCACGTTGCAAAACGGTGGGGATACAGGGAGAATAATTGTTGCTATTTTTGCAAACAATCAACAGCACTTAATTACTCCATCTGTTGACTGGGGCCAGTGATTGGGTCCACCTCAGAATCCTGGTGAGGAGTCAACCATGATAAAGCCCTCAGGACAGAGCAGGACACAAGGTAAGGGCTCCATAAATGCAAGGGGTGGTCCACCATTCACGGAGCCTCAGTGCCTGGCACCGAGCAGGATTCAGGAAGCGTCTAACGAACTCCACCTCTTCGGTGTAGCATCCAGCCTGCCTGCCTGCAAGGGCGCACCCAGTGCCAGTTCTTGAGGGTGCCCAGTCCACAGCGGAAAAGCTGCCACTTCAGCCAACAGCCTCATTCCTATGGCAGCTACTGTGGAGAACATAAAGGCCACTCAAAGGCCAAGTTCACTCTTCACAGCAGGCTGCTTCCCAAGCGCTTGCTCCTGTCTCCGGGTCCAGACAGAGGCAGTGACCCACAGAGAAGGGGCGTGGCCCGCCCACTCCGAGCCAGGCAGAGCTGGCTCAGAAGCAGGTCAGCTGTTCCGGGGTCACGACTCTGCACCGCCCTCCTCCCCAAACTGTCACCAATGCACGATGCACAGGCGGGTTGTAGACCGACAAGCCCTTTGCAGCACCCCTGTCCTGCCCCGATTGTCTCGGACACTAGAGACTTTAGAGTAACTGAGGATTTCCAGCTGTCAGGCTCGGGGACAGAGGTCACAGGGCCGTTGTCACTCACCTGGCTTGTTCACGAAGTAGCGTTGGGGTTCCAGGAGAGTGAGTGTGAATGGCCATTACCTCCTCTGATGGGCTGAATCCCAGAAGATGGGATTATCAACCTTTGTTCCAGAAAAAGTGGGAAAGCTGACCCAAAAAATGCAATTTATAAAATGAAATTCTAGTGTGACACTCAACTAAATTAACAATTTATAGATAACTCACAATGCTCATATCATTAAGCAAATGCACTTTAAATTGATTTCAAATTAGTGCCCTAATGATTTCCCCCAAGTCCAGTCTCTGCCAGCCCCCAGACAGCGTTTGTAGTGAGAGATAGGTGTGCAATAACTGCTTCTTTATTCCGTAATTGAAGCCATAATTGAACTTGAGGTCATATCCAAGGGCCCTATTGATCTGCATAGCAAGAGAAAGTGCTGACAGCAACATTCTTTAGGCTGTGGGGGAGGGAGGGGCAGGGGACAATCCTGCAGCTGTGGCAGATCTGGAGACCCCTTCTATGTGACCTGCAGGTGCCTTGGTGGCTGATGGGGAAGTTAAATAACCTGGAGACAGGCGGCGCTCTTGATCTCAGTCCTGCAGGGACTCCCTAAAGGTATGCCAAGGCTCTGGGTGACCCTTCCCGGGACACTGGATGAACACTGCACCCTCTCTTATCTCCCCATGACGACCTGCCCCCCAACTCTCCAGGCCAAGGAAACCCAAGCCAAGGTACCCCACACATGTGTTTGTTCTATCCTCCCCCCTCCCCACCCTAAGTTCTGAGTCCTTTCACCCTCAGCCCAGCTCAGAGCTCCCCAACCCCGACTCGAAGAAGTAGGTGGGAAGCCTCAGCCTCGTTGGCTCAGCTCTGACCAGTCTCGTTTCACGAAGTGCGAACCATTGCCCTCTCTACTGCTCTCTCTAACGGGGCCATAAGAACCTGTAGCTTCATCTCAAGAGAACATTGGAGCTTCATTTTATTCTACACTGGCCATTTTGGCTGGTCCGAATCCAGAGATCTTTTTTCCTCCAAAGAATGTGCCAGATAAGTACAAGTGGAAGGAGAAAAAGAAAGGGAGAAAGAGGGGTCCAGAGGAAAGGAGTGGGGAGAATACTAGAGATTTCATACTTAAAGAGTGTATGGGAGGGAGCGGGGGGAGAGAGAGAGGTTTCACAGAGGATCAAACGTATAAGGGGGAATCTCATGATGCCGAGTTCGGAGAGAACAGCCAGGGGGATGAGGCAGACTGTGAGCACTCGGTCTCCTAATAAATGCATCCGTGTTTAGGGCAACCTGTGAAATGCCCCATGTATGCCCTGGAGGTTACTGAGCTGTCTGCAGCAATGTCACATTTGAACCCTGAAGTTGTCTCAAGGTAATAGCAGTAGATATAATGCTCACAAATGTCATAAATCCTGGAGAAAAGGCAAGAGAGAAGAACAAAGCTTGTTCTTTTCCCTGCTACCTTCTCTGTCCTGCTTTTGGAGATAAAGCTCCTGGCAGATTTCAAATTCTCCTTTGACTGTGTGGAGCTTCCAAGATTCCTCTGTGGCTCCTAGCTCTTCTTGAATGTTGCCGCCTAGGGTGTGAAGAGAGAGGGGGAGGTTATTCATTCTAAACTCTAAAGCACCTCATTCAGATTCCATTGCAGGAGTCAGTCGTGGTGATAACCAAACAGAAGGAAGGTTCTGAGGGAAGAATGTCTCTGGTTTCTAGGAAGAGATTACTAGGGAATAGTCATCTAATCAATATTGATCAATAGAGTGTTCCAGGAAAACCTAAAGCCACATTATTAAACAGAGTCTTCCCCAGAACACCTTCTCTGTTGGTCAGAAAGTGCACAGAAGGAAAAATCAGGAAGGATTTAATCTTTCAAAAAAAAAAGACGACTGTCACTTAATGCAGCCACTTTGGAAATATATGCACACCATGATCAGCAAGCACATCCACTCCTGGGTTATACACCCAACATAAGTAAGTGCTTCATCCATCGAAAAGGATGCAGAAGAATGTTCACAGCCTCCTTCAGATTAGCCTGAATCTGGAAACAATCCAAATGTCCATCACCAGTAGAATGGATCAGTAAACAGCCATTTTCACACCAGCGAGTATTATAAAGCAATAAAAAGGAATAAACTAATGCCATGCAGGAACATGAATGACTCTCAAGACATCATGTTGAATGAGAGAAGTTGGACTCAGAAGAGCTCAGACTCAATGATCTCGTTTATGTGAAATTTAAGAGCAAGAAAAGCTAATCTATGGTGACAGATGTCAGAACAGAGGTTACCCTTGGGGGAAGGTGGCTGAAAATTTTATGTATTTTCATCTGGATGGTGGCCAAACACACACACACACACACACACACACACACACACACTTCAAGTTGTATATTTAAGATTTGTGTACTTTATGGAAGTTATGCCTCAAAAATGTCAATGAACATTTTTCAGTGGTCGCCCCATCGCTCTGCGATTTAAATCATCACCTGTCAGTCACGTCTCCTCCAGGACCACGAGATTCAGAGAGCGGGTGCTTCCTTTTCCATCGTGGGGGACACAGGAGCGTGTCTGCCTGTTTTGCAAATGAGGGTCCTGGGGTGTGGAGTCTTCAGGAGGCACCGTGGCAGACCCTTAGTCTGAGGCTGGACTGCCAGGTGTCATGGTGAGTGCAGACTGAGAGTCACCATCTGCCGCATCTCTGTCCTTGCTCCTGGCTAATATCATGGACGTGATTCACAATGCCTGCGGCTGGACACGCTCCTCGGAGCTGGCAAAAGGGCTCATCACCCCGCAGCCCCGCCATTCTCCCTAGGGCAGAGTAGGATGGCTGTGGCAGCCCCTCCTAAAGGGCTCCCAGAAATGCCCAATGAGAATTGAATTCTGGTCCAGGCTTGTGATTTCCAGCAGCTATCGTTTCAGTGCGGCGCAACTGTGGCTGCCAGGGCTCAGGGACCTCACGCCGCCAGGGAGCTCCTGTTTCAGCACCTCGGACAGAGGTGTCCTGGACGCCGCTCCTGCACCAAATGGGTACAGAAACAGATGGGTTGGTGAAAGGGGTTTGTGGAAAGTACTCTTCCCGTGGTTTGCTATTTACACGCAACGTCACTGCCTCCAGCTTTTTGTAACAAGTTAATTCGACGGCATTCAAGACGTATGTGCGGCGAGAAGATTGGTGTTCGGAAAACAGCCAACATTTACCTTCCTTTCACCTCCCCCTTCTTCCTCTAGTCCAGCTGTCTCCCAGGGGACTCCTGCATGGTGGGGGGAGGGTTGGGGGTACGCCCGGGTGAATGGAGCTTCTCCCATTTAGCATCGTCAGGAAACTCAGAACCCCTGGGACCCAGCTTATTTTCCCTCTGAAACTTAAATGCAAGAATACCTCTCTCTCTGAGAGAAAAAGGGGGGGGGGTGTTATTTAGAATTTTTTTCTTTAAAATATGTGCACCATCAGTTACTTCATTCAACTAATATTTATTGAAAACCTACTGTGTGCCAGGGCTTGTGCTAAGCCCTAGAAAGGCAGTGATGAGCCGAATACATACCCTACTCTCCTGTAAGTTTACATTCTAGGGGGAGGGAAACACAATGAGTGAATACGCATATCAGTAATTAGGACAGTTTCCGTGTGTTGTAGGGTCTATGAAGGAGATAAGCAGAGTGACAGGCTGGATGGGGACTGGGTGAGACCGGCTGTCACTAGGGTCATCAGGGCAGGGAGCTCTGGACGGTGGTGTTTGAGTTGTGACTTGAACAGTGAGAAGGAGCCAGACTTGGGAAGATCTGGCAGAAATTCATTCCAGGGAAAGGGTGCAGCTGCCGCAAAGGTGCTCAGGTGGAAACGAGTGTGGCGTGTTCACAGGACAGAAGGGGAGGCCAATGCCTGGAGCGGAGCGCTTGAGGGGCAGACAGGGAGGAAATGAAGTTGGAGAAGCAAGCAGAGGCCCGATCACCAGGGCGCTGCAGGCTGTATCAGGAGTTTGGATCTCAAGCATGAGAGAAATATCATCGGATTTATCCACAAAACAACCTGCTTTTTTGCCCTGGCCTAGCGGCTCAGTTGATTAGAGTGCCACCCATGTACCAGAAAGTTCCTGGGCAGGGCACGCACCTAGGTTATGGGTTCAATCCCCAATTGGGGCGCATAGGGGAGGGAACCGATCAATGTTTCTCTCTCAAACTGATCTCTCTCTGTCTTTCTCTCTCTCTCTCTGTCCCTCCCTCTGTCTCTAAAATCAATAAACATTTCCTTGGGTGAGAATTTAAAAAATGAAATAGAATGAAACAACCTGCGTTCTTCACTGCCGTGTGGGGAATGGACTGAGGAGGTAGGAGGGGAAGCGGAGAGGCCAAGCTGGGGGGCTGCAGGGGCTCACTGAGACTGCGATGAGGATGACCCCCCTCACCTCCCACCACGCGCAGTTTCCTCTCCCAAGTCCAGGGTGCATTTCTCGGAGGCGCCACGCTCCTTTCCCGAGGTCCCTCAGAGCCAGCGCCGTGCACCGGTGAGATACTACGAGCTGTTCGCTCATACGTGCACAGGGTCACGTCATGTGGCTTCTTCGCCGCTGAAAGAATAAATGAATGGTGGCTCCAGAGGCATCTGGCTCATCTAGAAATAGAATCGATGGCCTTTTTTAGGCCAGTTCTTCTCAAACTCTTCCAATTTATGGGGTACCGCTTGGGGAGGAAGGGCATGCAGAACATTTAATCCACTCCTCAAGGCTCGTCATCTGAGACACAAACCTTATCCCAGCCCGTGGGAGGGATGCCGATGGGGGAGACTGCGCACCATCACTTACACAGTGAACAAAAGCATCGATACACACGGCCTTTAAAGCGCTGCTACAATAGGGATATCCCTTCCCATGCAGCCAGAGGACCCAGGGAGAGCACAGGCGCACAGTGGGCAGGCCCACACCCTACCCAGCCAGGCTCACCAGCCACTGGTGCCTTGGGAACGTGCCTGACTGCCAGGAAGGGGGCAAATGAACAATGAGGGAAAAACAAGGGTCACTTGGCCTTGCATCGGGGCCCCTGGCACTTGGTCTCATCTCCTTCACCGACTCAGTCAAGTACGTCACACAAATCCCTTTTGCTCCCTGGGCCTCAGTCTTCTCAACTGGAAAGGAGCAGGTTTGTTTGAACTCCATCACCCTCCAGCTCAAGCAGCGAGTAAATCTGTAAATAGGCCCCGGGACCCGCATTTCCCACATTCCTTTTATATCTCCTTTGGACCTCCCAAAATGCAAAAAAAGTAGGGAAAGCAGGTATTGTTGTGCCCATTTTTCAAGATGAGGAAACTGAGACCCGAAGGTCACAAGGACTATTCAGTCACAAACTGAGCTCAAGGGGGCTTAGCTCCTGTTACCACTCACCCAGGTAAACCCTAAATCTTACAGAAGCGACAGGTTCTGCAAGGCCTCACTCTCCTCCCTCTCCAGCCATCCCTTCCCTGCCTCCCAGCCCCTTCAAGCCCCTGCAGGGCCCTGGCTCTCCTTCAACCTCTCTGACCTCACTGGGAATGGTGCCCAGACGACCAAGATGCCAGTGTTTCATGTAGCCTCTCCGTACGTACTGCTATTTCAGTTTCAAGGCCACTTGCAAATTCCATGATGGCCAGGCCCTTGCACTGGGCTCATCATTGGAGTCTGTTCAGCTCGTTAGCACGGGAAAAGAGAGGAAGACACTCTGGGCTTTATTCGTTAGTCCTGGTTCAGCAAGTATTCCAAGCATTCCCCTTGCAGCCCCTTGGAGGAGTCTGTGACCGCCGGGTGAGTGCCTGTGTTTGTTATGGAGATTACCACTCCACCGTACCTGTGAACTTGCCGAGAGCCGCTTTTCATTTCCGGTCGTTTGCAGGCTGCACCAAGAGAGGCCTGGGCACAGAGGAGGCCGTTTTGGTGATGCCGAGACCCCATCTCCGTGCTCACATCAGAGGGATCTGGAGCAGCCGAAGAGCCCATGAAACGGTTTTGAATCATCGAGAGCTTGCAGTGTGTTTGCCGTGGCCTGGTGGCTCAGCTGGCTGGGACACTGTCCCATGCTCCCAGAGACTGGGTTCAATTTCCGGGTCAGGGCACACGCTTAGGTTGCAGGTTCAGTCCCTGGTTGGGGTGCGTACGGGAGACAAGTGACCAATGTTTCTCTCTCACATCCATGTTCCTCTCTGTCTCCCTTTCTCCCTCAAGTCGATAAACATATCCTGGGGTAAAAATTTAAAAAGTAATAATCAAATAAAAACAATAAGACTCTTGTTAGAAATAACACTTGCAGGACTGGATTTTTGGCACAGACTAGGATCTGCTGCTATAGGAATATCGCTGCAGGGGAAGTGGGAACAGTTTTTTACATCTTATCGCACTGAGATTTCTTTCACCAGTGGTTCGAAGGGCTTACAGCTTCAAGACTCGATATTGGAATTCTATTAGTCAGCACGATGGGGGAGGAAGCTGAGCTTGAGAGGTCAAAACTTACGGCAGAAAAGAGGAAAAAGGCAGCAAAGTGTTATTAAATGAAGTGTGAGATACTTGGTCATCCGTAGTCATACAGAATGATATTCGGTCCACGTTAAACAGTGTTTTTGTCTTTGTTCCTATGGCATGCCACCCTACTAAACCGTCATCTGAACAATCAGCATCCCTGTGATGAAAGTCACCCAGTCTAGCAACTAAGAAGTTATTTTAAACCATTTCAGAATCTTCAGTTGTATCTCTCAAGCCTTCTGAAGGGGCACGTGGTAACGAGAACTTCCCGGTGCGCTTGCCTCTCCCGTTTACCTTCCTCGTCTTCCTCCCAAGTCCCCCTGGCCCTGGCTCCGGCTCCTGAGATTCAGATTTTCCAGCTACTCCCCTTATTCTCCCTGATTCTCGCTCAGGAAGCCAGAGAGCTGATCTGATCACACCGGGGCCTTCCTTGGAGGTGCGTGGGGGCTGAAGGGAGGAAGAGACCCATAGTCAATGCCAGACTCTCTCCACCCAGCAGGGGTGGGGACAGGCTGGGCCACTCCAGAGCAATCTTTGTGTCCAGTCACCCCCCCACTCACACATACACCAATTAGTGCAATAAGGACCCTCGGCGGCCAGTATCTCTCTCTCTTCCTAGCAGCCGAAGCAGCCTTGCCAACATGGCTTCTATCGAACGTCACCCCAACTCTGACCCCCAGGGACTGCAGCAAATCGGAGTTGGGCGTCGGGGAGCGATGCCGGAGGGAGAAGGCTCTGCTGCTCTCGGCTCCGACTGTTCACAGTACAAGGCCTAGAACATTGGGAAACAGCCCGGTGATGATGCTTTTAATCTCAGTCCACGGCTGGGACACTGGCCCTGCCACCAACTCCCAGTGCAACTTGGAATGAGTCACTGGAGTCAGGCCTGCCCGCCACGCCCGGCCCAGATCCTTGTGAGGCTTGGAGAAGGTGGCGCTTTGGAAGCTCCCTCCCCTCCCCCAGCCAGAGCTCTCCACCCCCCTGCCCCCACCAGGCCAGACTCTCGGCCACTCCCCTTACATTTCTGGTTCAAGAAATTGCCTCTGAACCATTTCCTGAGGGCAGCCACTTTCCAGCGCTGGGGGATGAGTGTATTGACCACAGGAATTTGTCTGGCACATAGTAGGTGCTCAGTGTATGTAGGGTGAAGGAATAAACCAGTATCCGCTAATGCAGGAGCGTAGATTAAGTTAGATCGTGGTCCTCTCGGGTCCCGGGCAGAGAGTTTCTGAAGGGACTGGACATGGAGCTTATTCATCCATCCTCTGAACAAGTTCTAGCCGAGCCCGCATTCTGGGCTTTGCCCTGGGCACTGGGAGGCAGGCACCCGAGGTGGACACTGTCCCTGCCCTTGCAGAGCTGAAAACAGTGGCCCTTGGTTTGACACCAGGGGCCCCCTGCCCCACCTCAGAGCAGAACTCACGTGGTCCCCTGGGCCTCTTCTCCAGAGATCCAGCTCTCTGCAGGCCCCCTCTTTACCAGCCCCCCACCTATCCCCAGAAACCTTAAAAATGACAGACCAGAGGTAAGGGAGCCAGTGTTACTGAAAATGGCCATTACCAGGTCAGACAAACTCCGGCGCCTCCAGCCAGCAACACCCATGGGCCCAGCTACCAATTTATGGGGATGAAAAGGCTCATCCATATTTCACTGCAGGCCCTTGGCTCCCTCTGCTGCCACAATTCTTTCTGTGGGCCCATTGCACGCCTCCTTGCCTCGGTGAAGGCTCCAGGCCAAAAGGGACATGCCGTTGCGGGGCTGGCAGCCCCTTTGCCCAAATTACACTCACACATTCTGTAATGGGCTCCGGCCCCCTCTGAGCCCAGCCCCCACTTTCTGTCCCTTCCCATGGGCCAGAAGAAGAGCCATTCACCCTCCTCACCAGGGGGGTGTCCCTCAGTGTCCCCACCCCCCCCCAGGGGACCTGGTCCTGGTGCTTGAGACAAACCTGCTGGTGTTGGCACATCAGCACCAGGTGCGGGAGCCCATCTGTCTCCAGCCCCTGCAGGCGGATCTAGGATGAGATCAGGGGTTTTCAAGCACAGAAAAGACCTCGGAGAAGAGGGACCGCTACCCTCCTCTCCCTCTCTACCATCAGAGTGCTCAGCATTTGCCTTTTTCTCCCCCTTGCAGAACCAACTAGTATCTAAAGCTGCCACAGAGCTTGGCAAGACTCAGCAGCCTACGGAAACTGCAGGATTGTATTAGCTCGTCCTCGGATGACAGGCAAGGGGACAGGGGGGTTGGCTAAAACACAGCCGAGCGGGGTCTGGGGAAGCCATGAGTGGGAGCGGGGACCACGACACCCCAGGGATGCGGCCATGATTGAGGGCAGGTGGCGGGGAGGGCAGGGAGCCTTGTTCCAGTTCATCTCGGCCCTGCTGACCTGGGACCAGTCCCTCTCTCTCTGGACTCAGCTCACCCAGTTGTAAAACGAAGGAATGGGATCGGATCCGTCATCTTCGAGAAAGAGCGCAGAGCCGTCCCTCCAGAGTGGAGGACTGTGGGGGCTTGTTAGCAGCACCAAGCTCAAAATGAGGAGGACATTTCTGAGCAGAGCTGTGGGGCGCCCTTAGACTAACCCGAAGCGACCTGATAATCTAATCAAGGGGACCCCCCCCCACCAACCCTCCAAGTCCCACTCTTTAGGCTGGAGAGCCTGGGGAGCGGCATTTTCTAATATCTGTCCTAGTGAGTCTAGTCACGACCCAGTTTAGGAGACAGCTGAGCTGGAGGGGGTGGGGCGGGAAGGAGGTGGAGCAGGGACTCTCTGAGCTTCCAAACAACCAGCATGGGGCATGAGGGCCAAGGCTGTCTGGGGAGCACCTCCACTGCCCCCCCCCCACAGGGGAGATAAGAGCAGACGACACTCGCTCTCTGGCCCCCAAGAGGAGCTGGTGCCAGCTGGGCACTGTCTGCCTTCCTGAGGCTTCTTTGCACAGACACGGTCTAGAGGGCCCCCCTGCAGCGCTGGTGTGTCTATTTACAGTTCATTAGCTACTTGACAGAGAGCCTCGGAAAGCGAGGACATAAAGAGGAAGTGTCAAGGCCAAGGCCCACTGCAGACCTGTCAGAGATGAAGATAAAGCTGCTCAGAGGTGAGGGTATCTGACAGGGCCTCGGCAGCTCCTGCGGGACTCCCAGCCTCGCAGCCTTTCAGAGGCACCGCCCTTGACCCCGCCCACCTGGCTGGAGGCCTAGTGCCCAGCCTCCCCAGGACCCCTGCTGCCTGGCGGGCTGGCTGCTTTGGCCGCTCACAGCCCTGAAGCCACCAAGACAGGAGCAAGAGGGGGTCAGTGGGGAAATCACGCCGCAGCCCCTCCAGGGGATATTATCCTGCTGTTAAAAATTGCGTTCACAAGGAGCCTGTCCTTACGTGGGAAAGCAGGCACATGCTACAGAAGTAAGTGGGGGCGGGGGCGGGACACGCAGGGTGCGAACAGTGTTAACTCTGCAATGAAATGTGTACATAGGAAGAAAGAGACACTGAAATGAAATTTGCCAAAAATTGTTAATGATGGCGGTTCCTGGGAGCTGGCTGGTCTTCTCTCCAGTTCCCCAGATTTCCATCCTGAGCGTGACAGCCTTCGTAATGGAAGCAACAAAATTTATTTTTAAAATAAGAAGACTAAGTCATTCACCATCTGAGCTTGTTCCATCCTGCCACCCCCAGGGCGAGGAAAGGCCTGGGATGGGACTCACGAGGTCCTAGCCTTCCCCGCCCAAGCCCTGGTCTCCTGAAGCCCCAAACCCGAGCTTCCTGCCCTGAGCTGGGTCCCCGAGCCCCAGACTGCCTCTGGGAGCCCCAGGCAGAAGCCCAGCCAGCAGGTGCCATAGCCACCCCTTTAGCCACATTTTGGGGTCAAGGGGTGGCTTCCTGAGAGCTGAGCAGCCCCTCTCAGCCCATTACCTCACCCCCAAGGACAGGCTGCCAAAACCCCAGCCCATCAGTGGAGTGAATTATTCGCCTGTAGATGAATAATTGAAGGTGGACAAGCACCTGAGCTATTTCCGCTCCTGGGACCCAGGGAAGGAAGGATGAAGGAGACAGAACTCAGCTCTGAGTTTTCAGGAACAGAAGTGGGGGTCACAGGGGGAAGGGGCTGGAGCCCTTTTATGGGCTGTAGTGGGTTGAATGGTGCCCCCCCACCCGCCACAAAAGATGTCTACCCCGAACCTGTGAATATGAACTAATTCAGAAAAAGTCTGTAGATGTAATTAAATTAAAAATCTTGAGATGAGATCATCCTGGATTAGCTGAGATCCAAGGGCGTGGGTCCTTAAAGAGACAGAAGACAGACACAGACTCATGGAGGTGACGGTGAGGTGAATGGCCAAGGCTCCTCCCGGCAGCCACCAGGAGCCAGGAGGAGGCACGACACGGGGCCCACCCTGCCAACCCCTGGACGTCCACCTCTGACCTCCAGAACTGGGCCACGATAAATTTCTACTATTTAAGCTGGTTAGCGACCCTTTGTTTTAGCAGCCTGGGAAAACTAACATGCTGCCAAGAAGCCCTTTGTACTTATCATCTGCCTGGTGAGGTAGGGTCTTCTCCCCTCCCCACCCGAGGGGACAGTGACCTGCAGAGTGGTTAAGTGACTGTCCTAAGCTTACACAGCAGTGAGCAGCGGGGCTGGGAGGGCTGTCATCCTTCCCAGTCCCAGGTGGCGCCAGGGGCCGTGCAAAGGCCTTACACCAGTGACGTTCCCCAGCTCTGGGTTCAGGCTCTTGTTGCGTCACCTTCAGGCTGTGCAGCTCCACACAGTTTATCATACGTCCCGTCTCTGAGCCTCCATTCTTCACTCGCAAACTGGAGAGACTACCAAGCTATTCCCAGGGTCATCGTATCTGAAAACGAGCAGGAAACTTTGTGGCAGGTAACCTCCCCGGGGTGGGGATACTCTGTGCCCCATCTGCTCCTAAGAACCCCACTATGGCCACCGCACACCCAGCCTCCTTCCAGTAGCTCTGGGACACACAGCAAGTCAGGGCAGCCCCCTCCAACGGAAACATGAAAGCGTGCCCCAAAGTCAGGGCCTGGTTAATCACGGCCTTGCAGACTGGTAGTGGACGCTCTCTTTAAAGCCCTTCCGTGAGCACACGGCAGCCCGGCCGCGGGAGGGAGTGCCCAGCTATATAAATACTCTCCTAGGCAGAAATATATGGGCTGTGGTAGCCGGGCCTCCCGAAACGTGACTCATTCCTTACGTTCTCCTTCCGCCCCTTGCTAAATGGTACCGCCAGCCTGGGATCCCCTCTGACTTCACCGCTCCCCCCTGCCCCCATCAGCCCGTGTCTGGCGGTCACCCCCAGCACAGTCCCCTGCCAATGGCACAATGACACAGCTGCACATGGGTAGGGGCTGCCCCAGACCCAGGCCCTGCTGCTGGGAAGGCGTCAGGCTCCACCATCCTGGGGTGGGGGTGGGTGCGCCCTGGCAGGGAGTAGTGTGGGAGAACTCTGGCCTGGAAGGCAAGACCCCTGATACTTTTCAGTATGAGCCCCACCCCAGTCCCCACCCCCAGCCTCACCAGGAGGAGCTGGAGCTGAACCGGAGGGTTCAGCGGGAGAAGCACATACATTTTTTGACATATTGCATGGGGTTGGGGTGGGGGAGGGGGGAGGGGTGTGGAGTGGGGGAGGGGGAGGAGCATGAGCTGGGGCTGTGGCGAGTCTTCAGCTCTGGTCCCTGGCCCGCCACCTTGCAGGAACCAGTGGAGGGAGGTCTCCCGAAGGCTTGACAGGAGCTACTCTGTGAAGGGGGGTGGGGGGCTGAGGGAAGGATGCACCGCACCACCCCCATCCGCAGGGGAAGGAGCTTCAGCTTTGCACCCAGACAGCCCTGGGCTCCCATTCACACTTGCCCAGCGTCCACTTCCTGCCGGACACTTTGATTGCCTTGCTCCTTCCATCCTCGGATAAGCCTATGCGGGAGGTGTGTGTGGATATCACCCCTATTCTGCAGATGAGGAAACTGAGGCACACAGAGGTCATGCAATCTGCCCAGAGTCAGACTTCTTCTACGCAGGAGACAGGATTCCCATCCCGGGGCCACTCCCTTGTCCTCACCCACCCTAACCTTCCCTCTGTGGGACCTCGAGAGAGGAGGTAAATCATCTGAGCATCCCTCCCATCAAATTCGACCAGAGGGCCACCTTTGTTTGTGAGTCAAGTTCATTTACACATCGTCCATGGCTGCTTTCAGGCTGCAAGGGCAAAGTAGAGCCGCCAGGTTCCGCGTAGGTTACTCCCCTGCTTCACCCACCTCTCTCCATCTTCAATGCCCCCATACACATCCGTGACTGCCACCAACCCCCACTAAACAGGGCACCAGGGCTCCCTCCTGCTCCCCACAGAGCCCAGGTATAAGCTGGGGAGGCTGGGTCAGCTCTGGCGGCTCCAAATCATTGGAGATGCAGACAAAGCTCACTGCTCCCCCCCTGCTTGCCCTCACAGGGCCTGCATGCCAATCACGCCCAACCCCAGCCCGGCCTCGGCTCAGTGGAAACCAGTTCACTTTAAGAATGGAAAGCTATTTTAAAAAATAAATTGCGTTGTTCTGTTGAAACTAAATCCCCGAATGAGTGAAGTTTCCCACTGTGCAGCCACACACCGTGGAGAAAAGTCGCTAAATAAACAGTCACTCATTTGCACAGCATCGAGCCCTGACCCATTTCTGGGTCTTGCCTTTTCTAAACAGCCTCTCTTCACGGTTATCTATCATCGACCCAGTTTTCTTCCCTGGGTTCCAAAGGTTGGATTCCCTTCAGCCCCAGGCAGACACAAGGTTTGTTATTTAAAGTATGTAATTTACATACAGAAGCATTTGAATTACAACTACAGTCCCTTGACAAATACAGGGCACCAAGCACGCGGCACCTGGGCTGTGCGCACTGCATGAATTTAGGGGGCGCTGCTCCCACTTGTCGTCCCCAGATCTGTGCGCGCACGAGGAAGACGGCCTACCAGATGGCAGCGTCTGAGGACGGGGCTCCTTTTTAAAATGAACCCAGAGGGTTCACAGCTGCAAACACAATGTCCAGCGTCACAGTCCTACTGGAGCTCACGGACTAGTAAGAAGATCAGATTTTTTTAAAATATTTTAATTTATTTTTAGAGAGAGGGGAAGGGAGAGAGAAAGAGAGGGAGAGAAATATCCATGTGTGGTTGCCTCTTGTGCGCCCCCAGATAGGGACCTGGCCCACAACCCAGGCAAGTGCCCTGACTGGGAATCAAACCAGCGACCCTTTGCTCTGTAGTCCAGTGCTCAATCCACTGAGCCACGCCAGCCAAAGCCAGAAAATCAGATATTAAAGAGGAGAGGACAAGGGTGGCTGCGAAGGGACAGGAATGGGGGAGGTCTTCTGGGAACTCTTCTTGAGGGGGAGCAGGAATCAGCTGGGGGGTGGGGGAGGGGAGAAGGCTGGAGAATATCCAGGGTGGGGGGACATCCTGTGGAGAGGCCTGGGAGCAGCGGAAAGCTCTGGCCTCCCTCAGAGGGGCATGGTGCCCTTCTCCCCAGAGGAGGAGCTGGCTGCAGGTCATGCCTTGATGGCAGGAGAAAGCAGAACGTTTCAGCTTGCTCTGTGGCAATGACCTCAGTGGCGGAACACGGCCAATTTGTAAGCACACTTGGTGCTTCGGGCTCAGTCACAGGCCCCCATGGTCCAGAGCACACTGTGTCTGGGAGGATGGATGTGGGACTTGAGTGCGGCTCAGCAGGCACCTCAGTCATGCCAGACGGACAGACGCGGACTGGACCAGATGCAGCCTGGCAGCGGCCCGGCAGGCTGCTGTCCCGGCGGGGTGGGGGGGGCCAGGGCAGGGTCGCTGAGGTTTGGCCCCAACTCATCCCAGGCCTCTTCCGGGCTGAGCATCAGGCTAGGCCAGGTTAGGCCACGGTAGTACTTACAAGCAGAGGCAGCCTGTGTTCCCATGTCACCTCTGCCAGCTCTGTGCTGTGTGGCCCTGGACAAGTCACTAAACCTCTCTGAACCTCCACTTTCTCATCTGTCAAGTGGCACACTAAGAGAACCCTCCTCACAGGGTCACTCATTCGCTCAACGATTGTTAACGACTCGCCCTCACAGAATTCAGGCGTCCTGTAGAAATCCAGTGAGAACACCGGTGTGAGTGTGCAACACAGAGTCCGGTCCTCAGGAGGCCTTGGGGTGGTCCAAGTGACCACTGACCTCTTCTCGGGTCTGCAACCCAGACAAAGGCAGGGCGCCAGCCAACCTGGGGCGACCAGTGTGAGCGGAAAGGAGTCCCAGTGAGTCATGGCCTTGAAGCTCACAGCTCAGCTGCCCTGTGCTGGGGGCTTGAGGGTCCACAGGGACATTGGGACATGTGTCAGGGCCTTCATTCCGATGCAGGGGGAGATGGTTCGCTCGCTGCCTCACCATCGGGGTGGCAGGATAATTGATTGGGATGCTGATTGTGTGTCTCACACACACACACACACACACACACACACACAATCACACACATACCTGCTTCCAGCCTCCCCTTCAGAAACTGGCGTTTTCCGCTACAGCGGGGTGGGGGTGGGGGGTGACAGACACACCTTGGGGCACAGGTGACCCCTGCCACCACGCTTTTCGGAACCACTAGTGGTGGGCATAGGATCACACGTGAGCTCCTGAGAGCTCCTTTTAACCTGATCTAAGTGGCCACAGCAGGAACCACATTTGCTCAGGAGCTGAAGTCTGGGCCACACAGAACTAAAAGATCCTTAAAAGTAGCCCTCCCGCAGTGGGGTTTAATGGGAGACAAAGGAAAACAGCCAGCTTGAAAAGATGAGGAGGTTGGGGTGGAGGGGCAGTGAGAACACAGCTTTCTTCTGGAAGAAAGACCTGGATCTAGGCTCCCCCCCCACCTTCCCCGTCCCACCCCCACCCACCCCACAGGCAGCTCTGGCCAGGCTGGGAGCACCAGCCTTGAGTCCCTCCCTTGTCACCTCCAGTTTAGGGCTTTTTCATGTAAGGAGACCAGGGGACTCCGATCACCCCCTCACCCCACACCTGACACACTCTAGAGGTTTAATTGGATGTGTCTCCCAAGTAAAAAAGCAAATCAATTATTCTATTCACATAGGATAATGTGCTTTATTCTCTGTTTCCAACATTTTCTTTAGCTTGTCTGTGTTACTCTGAACTGTCACGCTTATGTAGCCCTTACCACGAGCCAGGACTTTACAAATATTAATCCGTGAAACGCTCGCAGCAGGTCTTTGTAGGATCAGCACAGGCAAGGGAGCTGAGGCTCAGAGAGGTTGAATAACTCGCCCAGGATCACACAGCCAGGAAGTGACAGAGGCTGGCTATGGAGTCCATGCCCCTGACCCTGTGTCCCTCCTGCCCGTGGCACCAGGTCAGCCACCCGTCCCCCTCCACTGGACTCCATGAGTCGGGCTGTCCTCTGGGGGCGGCTGTGCCCACTTATTCCAAGGGCTTCTGAGACTGTTGTTCCATGAGCCCGAGGGGCCTATTGCCAGTGTCTTCTCCCCACCTAGCAATGTGGTGACATTGTGCTCGACCTGTCGTAAGTCATGCAGGACGAAGATTGACCACTCCCTGCATGAAAGGGACTTCTGTTCTTGCTTGTCCCCAGCCCCAGCCTTTCTCCCTGCTGGTGATGCTGTAGGAGGCGGGGGTACGGTCATCAGTGAAAGAGACCGAGTCCCAGGAATGCGAGGTTACTGCCCAGGAATTCGAGAGAAGACACGGCTGGGAGGTGTGTTGTTTCGCATCGTGCCACAGACGTCCACATGCTTCCCGCAAATGCCTGCTCACTCACACGCTGGCTCAGACTTGCATGTGCGGTCATGGTCACTGAGGTTCAGAAACAGGCTGGGCAGGGGTCCTCAGGAGTCAGGACGCAGAGGCGGCGCGATGGGCGATGCAGAACTGTGCAGGACATTACCAGAGCGCTCGGTGAAGGGCATCAGGGAGCTGCAGGGATGAAAAGACCTGTGTTGTTCCAATACCATTGGACTCCAGAGAGCCAGGCACCCCACTAGGGTCTAAGCTCCCGTGAGCAGGAATACCTGCCTGCTCCAGACCCTGTGCCTAAGTCTGCACCCTCAGCAAGGCAGGTGCTTAGTGGGTGTTTGCTGAGTGAATGAGTGACCCAGCAGAGCCTGGAGGGAGAGCAGCCGAGTTCAGCTTGGCTCCTCTCGGCCCTGGATGGTGTCAGTAAGGAGCCCACGGCGGCAGCTCAGCAAGGAGGCACGGATCTGGGTCTCCCTGCCTTTTATTTTGTGGCCGGTTGGATGTTTAGAACATCTTTTCTGAGCCATTTCCATTTGGAGTTTCTTGGAGCACCTGGTGGAGAGAGAACCGCAGTCCCCAAACCGAGCCGTGGACGGGGGTGGGGAGCTGCTCCTTTCCACTGCTGGGACCACATGGGTGAAAAGGTCATTTGCATCCAAGACAAGCCACGGGAAGAGAAAGGATGGAAGGGAGCTGGCCAGGAGGGAGGACAGAGGAGGAGATAAATATCCTGGTGCTACTTTTTCATTGCGCCTGCACGAGGGCTGGAGTAATGGAAATCGAAATAGAAGGTGAGGAAATGAGCCACGGGCCTGGCAGGCTCCCTCCACAAATCACACTGGACGTACTTATCTGTGACGACAGGCCCTGGGCGGAGGTGCAGGCCATGGTTCCAAGGACACAGAGCCGGTGACTGGGTTCCAGGGCCGCCCTGAGAGTCCCAGCCTCACTGCCGATGAACCAGGTGAGCCATAGCGGAAGCAGGGCCAGGTTCCACTTTTGTCCCATCTGGACACAGCATGTGGAGCCTGAAAAACACAGGGGGCACATCCAGGAAGAGGTAGGTAGTGCAGGGGGTGAGAGGGAGGCAGGGAGGGCAGGGGCTAGAGCCCCAGGCTCGGGCTCGGGAGCCAGACCGGGAGTTGATCTCAGCTCCGCCCCGCTGGGCTGGGTGAACTTGGGCAAGTTACTCAACCTCTCTGAGCCTCAACTTCAGCCTTTGCAAAATGGGGCTGCATTTCTCTCATGAGGTTATTGTGGAAAGTCAATAATGTAATGTTTACATATTTATATTTAGATATGTAGATGTAATAACATATAAATACATATATTTATGCATTATATGTATATAATTCTCTACATCTGTGTATCATTCTGCACGTGGAGTAAGCCCTCTGTCAATGGTAGCTGTTACTATTACCACTACTGCTGCTATTATTTAGTGTATTAAAGGGAATAGCAAAGTGAAGGGGCGCAGAACTCAAGAATGACAATCATTTTCTTCCCCTGCGCTTAACCAACATTGTGGACCCAGTAGATGGAGGATGGACCTCCTTTAGAACATACTCAAAGCACAAGAAAATGGTTGTCTTCTCGGGGGGGGGGGAAGCATCATAACTTAGCGCGCACACAGGTATTTGCTTTACTCGAAGGCGAGCCGCTGGGAGCGCAGCTCCCAGAGCGGCTCTGGGTGCTCTCGCCCTCCACAGGGCCTCGCGGGCCGAGCTCCCACCTCAGAGGCTAAAATCCACCAAGCGGGGAATCGACAGCTTGGAACATTGCAAGGACCCTGTGATTTAAGGAAACACACGGCATGAGAGGTAAATGAGCCCTGATTCTCTCTGCCTCCCGTCCCTTCACCAGGTACCATGCAGAAGGAGCGGGCTGGTAGGAGGGGCGGAGGGGACCACACAGGCTCTGCGGACCAAAGCCCTGCAGCCTCCTCCTCTCCTGGGTGCACGGGACCCTGGGCCGATCCTTTGACGTCTCCAAACCTCCGTTTCCCTATCTGTAAATGGGATCCCAAGAATCTCCACTTCCTGAGCTGCTGGCGGTGACTCATGTGTGCAAATCAAATAGCAGGATGCCAGGTGGGTAAGAAGCTCTCGTAGTAGGTGCTGTGTCTGCCCCTCCAGGCCCACTGGCGCTCCCCCTTCCTGCCAAACCCCATGGCTTCCCACCGCAAGGCCTTGCCCCTTGCCTCTCTCACCGCCTGAGCCCTTCCAGATCTCAGAGCGACGACGCACACATTGGTGGATACACGCCTGGCTTCTTTGCCCCTCGCCTGGGGCACCTTCGAGGTCTTCTCTTACCAAGTCCCCCAGGGCACTGAGCCCAGTCCGCTCACAGTGGCCACCTGCTTGCTCGTCACCACACCCTCTGTTGGCTTTCTACCGCTTGCAACCTGCTTTGCCCAACCAGTGTTCCCTAGCATCACCCCCAGACATACTATTCCCACCCGCCTCTCTGTCCCTGCTGGGAAGACTCACTTCACGTCGGCCATTAACATAGTAGGAAGAAGATTGGGTGATAACTTGGTCTCAGCAGAACATCTAGTTAATGCCCAGTCTATAGCTCAAGAGAGCAGGTGGCCCTAGCTGGTGTGGCTCAGTAGATTAAACACTGGCCTGCAAACTGAAAGGTCACCGGTTCAATTCCCAGTCAGGGCACAGGCCGGGCTATAGACCAGGTCCCCAGTAGGGGGCGAGCAAGAGGCAACTGTCTCTCACACAACCATGTTTATCTCCCTCTCTTTGTCCCTCCCTTCCCTCTCTCTAAAAATAAATGAATAAAGTCTTTTTAAAAAGATAGAAAAAAGGTGGAGGAGACCACTGAGGGTCCTCCACAGAGACCAGATCAGACTTTTTGCTGCTGTTAGGTTTGGATTTTCCAAAGATTTTTAGAAGCAGAGAAATGTGTTGGTCAGGCCCTGGCTGGGGAGGAAACCAAAGCCTGTTTTGGACTGAAGCAAAGCCCACCACCGCCCATACTGCCTGGCAGACCTTTACAACGAGATCTGTAGTCAGCTTTCCCCCCCCGCCCTTTGGGGGTTGTGCTTCCCAAGATCCGCCTAGCTCTGCTCCGAAGCTGCGTGGGGCTCCGGGGAAGCATTGGGAAAGCATTTGAAAGCTGATTGTTTAAGATACGGCTTTCTAGCTTGCTCTCGTTAGAGAAACCTTGACTGTACTAAGTGTGAACAGTTTCCCCTTCAGGTCACTGAGATGGTAACCCGACTCGCGCCCCTGATTCTGGCTTCAAGCCTTCACCGGGAGGGTTATTTCTCGTGGACTATTTATCATGTAGTCATCTGGGGTCAAGAAGAGGACAGACATGATGCTGGGTGGGGGGTCTGAGTGGATGTGAGCCACAGGGATAGTGTAGAGACTGATTTTCCTCAAATCAATAAAGGGGTCTCTGGAAAGAAATGAAGGTGGCTAGACAGGTAGCGGGGGACACAGACATTTGTAGGGTAAGTGGGGATGAGGGAACCTGCACGGAGGTTGGGGAGGAACTAACCAGGAGGAGGAAAGAACACAGACGGATTACCGGGAAAATCAAAAGAGAAAAAAGAACGTCAAAGAGGAGGCAGCAATCCAAAGGGTCGCTGGTTCGATTCCCAGTCAGGGCACATGCCTGGGTTGCCAGCCAGGTCCCCAGGTGGGGGTGTGCGAGGAGCAACCACACGTTGATGTTTCTCTCCCTCACTTTCTCCCTCCCTTTCTCTAAAAATAAATAAGTAAAATCTTTTAAAAAAAGAATGTCAAAGGTGGGGGTGGAGGGAGAGATTTCTTACCACCAAATTAGAAGAACAGTTGACAATACCCAGAGTCGTTGAAGACTAAGGGGAACAAACACTGTAACACAACTTGTTGGATGTGATTGGATGTAACTTTTCTAGAGGGAAATTGAATAATGTGTATCCCCAAGTCTTTAAAACACAAACACCCTTTGGGAATAGTTTCACTCTCAGTCATTCACCCTTAGATTGCATTTCTGAAATGTTCTTCATAACTCAGTTTCTGCTGAGGGATAATTGGGAACAACCTACATTTATCCTCAAAAATCCCAACCATAGGCATTTGGTTCAATAAGTTACAGTTTTATCAAGGATGCAAAATACCAGGGAGCTGTGTGTATTGATGGCGTGAGTGTTTATCAACAAGAGAAAAGATTCAACAACATAGAAAATGGGGAAATAAGTCATAGAGCTATCCATATGTTGAGTACCATCCCAATTTTTTTCTGAATAGAAATTGATTAAAAGTCTACAAGAACGGCAACACAGTATCCATTGCTGATGGATGGCAAGGGTGTCTGTGGTGGGTGATCAGTTTTCACATCCTAATGCTGCCCCCAGGTGATGCCCACCCAGAGGGTGCCAGCGCCTTCAACCCCCTTCTGATGTGCCTTCCCTACAGCAGAGGTGGGAAAGCCCAAGGGAAAGCCAGTATGTTTCTCGGACTCCCTTGCAGCTAAGTGACCTCAGTGATATTTCTCAGACTCCCTTGCAGCTAAGTGACCTCAGTGATATTTCTCAGACTCCCTTGCAGCTAAGTGACCTCAGCGATCTTGCAATTTTTTAAAAGATTTTATTTATTTATCTTTAGAGGGGAAGGGAAGGAGAGAAGGAGAGAAATATCAATGTATGGTTGCCTCTCATGCGTCCCCTGCTGGGAACTGGCCTGAAACCCAGGCACATGCCCTGACTGGGAATTGAACTGCCATCCTTTGGTTCGCAAGCCCATGCTCAATCCACTGAGCTACACTATCCAGGGCTGATCTTGCAATTTTTTAAATGCTGCTGTGGACTGAACTGTGTCCCCTCTACCCTTGCCCCCCGACCCCACCAAATATATATATATATAGGCTGAAATCCTATTCCGCAATGTGATGGTCATTTGAGGATGAGGCCTTTGGGGGCGGGTAATTGGTGCTGGATGAGGTCATAAGGGTGGGGGCCTCATGGTGGGATGAGCGCCTTTGTAAAAAGAGGCACCAGACAGCTAGTTCTTGGCCTCTAGTTCTGCCCCATGAGGACGTGAGGACACAGTGAGAAGGCGGCTGGTTGTCTGCAAGCCAGAACGAGAGTTCTTACTGAGAACTGAATCAGCCGGCACTTTGACCTTAAACTTCCCAGCCTCCAGAACTGTGAGAAGGAACTGTCTGTTGTTTAAGCCACCAGCCCATGGTATTTTGCCATAGCGACCTGAGCTGACCGATGCACACACATTTCTGGTTTTCGTGTGGCAAGCCAGACTTCTGAAGTCCAATCCCCTCTACTTCCTCAAGATAAACTCTTCTTTTCTGAACACTGACCTCCGCAGGGTGTGGCCGCTTTGACCGTTTCTGTCCAGTGGCTACGGCGTGATTTATGGGGGGTCCCAGTGACCTGGAGCCGAGAGGCAGGCCTCAGGGTCACAGTGTGGGTGGTGGCAGCTTCTTCCTGTTTTAACAGCTGGTTTGAGGGGGTGGTGCAGGGGTGGGGGCACTGGTCACAGTGGCAGCAGTGTGGTTTGGAACCGGCAGCTGTATGAGCAGCCTCTCCAACTGACCACAGGGGTGACGGCCTCCCCGTGGATGGCCCTGACCTGCTGTGTGGATGTATGGATCAAACTGCAGTTCAGGCCTTCAGCCCCTGAGGATTCTATAGGCCATTGAAAACCCTGCGAAATGTCCCCTTCTCTACCCTGAAGCTGGCCTGCGTGTCTCCATCCCATTTCGCCTGGCAGCAGGGAGGCCGAGCTGGGCACTCCCTTCTTCTCCACTCTGTGTTTACAACACAACTCTAAACCCAGCTTCCCTTCTCACCTTCCCTTGTGATTCTCCGAAAGTGCTGACTGTGACTGCCCTGCCTCTTTACACTCCTGGCCAGACGTCAGTGACCCTGAAGCAAGGAGAGCGCCCTGCCGGACCAGGACAGTTGCTATAAGGGCCCCCAGCGGGAGAGAGTCACAAACACCTTATTCCGAAGATCTGGATCCCCGCGCCTGGGTTTTCTGGTATTTAGAAATGATCACGTATTACCGACGGGGTAAAGGCGTTTTCTGAAGTAAGGACGCAGCATGTAAAGGTGCGGTAAGAAGCAGCAGGGCAGGCTGCGGGGACGCGAGAATAAACCCTAGAATCAGTTCCCTGAGAAGAGGTGGTTGGGTTCGGCCGCCGCGCCCTTGGTGAGTCCCCTGGAGATGCGCCACCCAACACCTAGCCTCTGGCCGCATTGCCTGCAGAGTCCTCGGAAGATGAAGAGCCCCCACTGAGATGTGATCTACGTGTAGATTTCAGAGTGGGCACAGAAATAAAAATACAAAGAATACGGACAGAGCCCAGGAGCGACTCTGACATGGATTGTTGGGAACCTTACACCTGGCTTCTAGCTAAAAACATTGCATTGATTACAGGAACCTGTGCGCTCCACGAGCCAATCAGCTACTGGTACATGAGGTGTGCATGCGCTCCCCAAGCCAATCAGCTACAGGCACATGAGGTGTCCACGAGTACCAGTTGCACCCAAGTAATCAATAAGCGGGCCCTTCTTTGTCTCAAGCTAGCCAATAGCAAGCAACCTAATCTCCTTCCTCTCCCTCCCCCCCTATATATATACCCAGTTGTCTTGCTGCCATTCTTTGCGCCTCTTGTCCCCCCAACTCATTTGTTCTAGGTAGGTGGTCGAGCCCCAGTTGATTGCTCCGCGGGCCGGAGCAATGGATTACATGTTTCAGGTTGAAATGGTACTAGTTTGGCTCTATTGAGATAAGCGAAATATATTATTAAACCCTCACCTGTCTCTTTTTACATTTTGCCTGTGGCTGCTGGAAGATTTTAAGTTCTGTATGCGGCCCTGGCCGGGTGGTTCCGTTGACTGGAGCATTGTTCTGCACGCCAAAATGTTGTGGGTTCTATTTCCACTCAGGGCACATCCCTAGGCTGTGCGTTCGATTCCCAGTCAGGGTGTGAATGGGAGGCAACCAATTAATGTCTCTCTCTCTCTTTCTCTCTCTCTCCCCTTTCCTCTCTCTCTAAGATCAATAAACATACCCTTGGGTGAGAGTTAAGAAAAATTCTGTATGTGGCTGGCATGTAATGTCCCCAGAACTCCTCAGGGGACAGGGAGGGTCTGGAGCCTGAGCTTTGGGGTCAGGAAGTGACTACATTAAGGGGACACGACGGGGGCTGGGGAGAGAAGGTAGCTTTTTCAGAAAGTTGGCAGTGAATGAAAGAGGGAACATGGCAGATGGCCTGAGGGGAAGCGAGGGCCCAGGGAGCGTCTTTTAGGACCGGGGTCTGGAGACACTGCGGAAGGTTAGGGTCCAGGAGAAGGAAGACGGCTCTGCCCAAGAAGCAGGACCGTGCAAGCCGGTCCGGACTGGGAAGGAGGCCGGGGGCAGACGCCGGGGAGGAGGGCCTTCACGGCTGAATAAAGCGGCTCAGTGGGGCCATGTGTTACTTGTCCTCCTCGCAAGACAGAGGCTGGGAGTCTCGGGCACCCACGCGTTAGTGCTCTCTGAAAGTAGGGTGACCGTTTCCCCCAAGTAGGTTTTTCTGTGTCTTCCCAGTCTCTGTGTGCTAATCATTTTTTTTTTTTTCCTTTTAAGACTCCAAGGGGCCCTGGCTGGTGTGGCTCAGTGGATTGAGCAAGGGCTTCAAACCAAAGGGTTTCGGGTTCGATTCCCAGTCAGGGCATGTGCCTGGGTTGCAGATCAGGTCCCCACTTGAGATCAGGAGGCCACTTGAGAGGCAATGACACATTGCCATTTCTCCCCCTTTGTTTCTCCCTCCCTTCCTCTCTCTCTAAAAAATAGATAAATAAAATCTTTAAAAAGACTCCACGAGGCCTGGAGAGCTTCTGAGTAGCAGGACACCCAGAAGACAGTTGCCCTGAGGACCCTGAGATTCAGCCCAGGCCCCACCCAGCTTCTGGGGTCTGATTCTTGGGGTGGGGGCTTCGCAGCCTCACTCACTGCACAGCTGGCCAAGGCGCCTGGAGGCACCGTGAGGCTTTGTAATACAGATGTGGCCTGTGGTTCCAGGCGGAGGGGTCATCGTCTCTTAGATCAGTGGCCCCTCCGGGGTTGCAGGCTCAGCAGCCAGTTCCCAGGCCGAGGTGTGGGAGGGCTGCAGGGGGACTGCCAACTGGACCGGAGGCTGAGGGGACGGGGTCGGCCACCACCCTGGCAGGGTGCTGCACGCCACAGGAGCCCCAGAACTGCCCGCTACATCCGATGCCTCCGGCCCTCTGACCTTCACCCCCAGCTTCTTGGCCAGAGCTGATCTGGGTCATCACATTCCACTTGGACTCCAAGATAAAATGAGTTCACGGCTCACTGAGGGAGCACCGTGTGCCCAGCACTGGGGAACCTCATCCCCCTGAACCTTCACATCAACACTCTAGATGCTGACCTAATACTACCCATTTTACAGATGAGGAAACTGAGGCTCGGAGAAGTTAAGCCACTTGCCCAAGGGAGTGAAGGCCCAAGGCTGACAATGAAGTGGTAAAACAAGAACTCAAACGAAGGTGCGTTCACTGCTGAGCGACCCTGAGCTTTCTCTCTCACCTGCCTCAGCCCTTGGGCGTTCAGGTCTGGGAGTCTCACAGAAGCAGGGTTTGGACTCCAGGGAAGAGCAGAACCTTGCATCTCCCTCTCTGTTACCCACCGGACGGATGGAGAGGGCCCGGATCTGGCCTCCTGGACAGAGAAGCTCAGGAGGAGGCTCTTTCAGGAGTTCCTGAGAGGGGCCCCGGGGTACCAGGTTCATATCTCATCATTTCAACTTGTTGGAACATGCCCAGTGAATTACAAAAGAAAGCCCCGAATGACAGAATCACAAGCCATTTATTTGAAATGTAAAACAAATAGGTAACTCTCTAGTGAGAAGGCAGAATAAATGGCATTTGGATGACATTTGGTGATTAAATTAAATAGTAATGAACTCATGAATAATATGCCTAAGAGATAACTAGGGAGGGCCATTTTTTTCCCCAAAGCCGAGGGCTCAGGGCCTCAGCCGTTCTCGGTAATCGTGCCTGGGGGCCTCGCTGGGGGTCACGGGCCCTGGGGTTGGAGGTGGGCAACCAGCCCCCCTGCTTCACCAGGGACCCAGCCTGGAGAGCAGGGCTAGCCTGTGCGTCCGGGAGCCCTGCCCAGGTCTGTGGGTGCCAGGGGAACCTTCGAGATCCTCCAGTCCACGCTGGTCATTTCATACCTTGGGGAGCTAAGACCCAGAATGGTCAAGACACTTGTCCAAGGGTGACCAGCAAAACCAGCAATAGGTCTCCTGACCCCCTGTGCAGAGACCTGCCCGCTAGGACACCCCATCCTCTTTTGGCCCTGCAGCAGCTGGTGTCCAGGGACGAACCACACCTCCCGATACCCACACCCTCGTGGGGGCCTCCCGGGAGTCTGGGCTGGCCTGTGACTCGCCGAGGAATAGCAGAACGTGATGGAAAGGATGCTGCCTGACTCTCAAGGCTGGGTCACGAGAAACCTGGTGCTTCCACCTGCGACTCTTGGACCACTCGCTCCTAGGAAAGCCAGCCATCGTGGAAGAAGTCCCAGCCCCCAGCATCTCAAATGAGGCACCAGACAAGGGCAGGCAGAAGCCACCTTGGAATCCAGCCCTGTCGGTCGAGCTTCTGAAGGACTCCCGCCCCAGCCACCATCTGGCTGTCACCACGTGTGAGACCCCAAAGGAGACCCACCCAGCTGAGTCCAGTCACCCACGGAAATATGATTGTTAATAACTCATTGTTGTTTTAATCTACTGTGATAGTTAGTTTTACATGTCTACCTGATGGCCCAAGGATGCCGGATAGCTGGTAAAACATTGCTTCCGGGAGGCGTTTGACCCTCCCGGCAGTGATGCTGGGTGTGCCCAGCCACACCGCATCATCCCGGGGAAGTGCCCCAGGTGAGCTCGGGCCTGGGCAGTCCCTGAAGGCGCAAAGTGTGTTACGTGACGAAGTGGCCCCAGTGCCCCTGGTCCCTACTCCTGCCACATGGTCCCCTCCCTCCCAGCCTTCCTCCTGGCCTGTGGCCATTTGAGGAGTTATCTATGACCCACTGAAGAGAAAGAAGACTCAGGCCTGGTGTAAGACGGGGCTGCATGGTGTCCAGGTGCCCCCTGGAAGTGGGCAGCCGCACCTCCCCAGACCCTCTCTGGGACGTCCCAGAAGGACAGGGGAGAATGAAGTCCTTCTGCGTTGGGCCAACAACACAGCCAGAATTTGGGGCAGTGCCTCTGGTTGCTCATTTGTCTTGGAAGGAGAGAGATGGTCAGACATGTGATTTATGCAGGTTCATGGGTGGCCAATGGCTTAACTGGCCGGTTGGAAGGAATACGGCTGGAAAATTGGTGGCAATAAAATTTGAAGAAGAGGTACATGAGGTCTGTCTGGAAAAAGTCTAACCCTGGTTAATATAACAAGGGCAGTTTGCACAACATCGATGTAACCTGGCAGCCAAGGCGAGTGGACTGGAGTGCGCATGTGTGAACGATGACGACTTCACTGTACTGGTCAGTGGGGGGCGGTAGATGCCACTGAGTGAGCATGTGCACTGTGTGGTCGTCACGTTCAAAGTGACTGAGCGAGTAGAGCAACAAATCTGCATCAAATTTTGTGTTAAGCTTAAACCTTCCTTCACAGAAACTATTTGGATGGTTCAGAAGGCCGCAGTTATCAGCAACTGGTGATGGGCAGCTTCACCACGACAACACACCCGCTCATACATCACGTCTCACGAGGAGTTTTTTGGTGAAACATCACATCACCCAGATGATTCAGCCCCGCCCTAGAGCACAGATTTGGGGCCCTATAGTTCTGGTTTTTCCCAAAACTAAAATCACCTTTTGAAAAGTAACAGATTTCAGACCATCGATGAGATTCAGGAAAACACAACAGGGCAGCTGGTGGTGATTGGGAGAACTGTGTGAGGTCCCAGGGGGCCTGCTTTGAAGGGGACTGAGGCCTCCTGTCCTGTGTACAGTGTTTCTTGTCTCTTGTGTCTTCTTCAGTAAATGTCTCTATTTATCATAGTACATGGCTGGATACTTTCTGAACAGGCTCTCTGAATGGGCAAAACGGTGTGAAAATATTAATGTCACATGCAAATGCTCATGGGATGCTCACCTCAGCAGAGAAGGATTTTCATGATCAAGTGGGTAGGATGACACCTTCTGTGGATCCTCAGCCACCTCTGTCACCTCCCAATGGACCCATGGACAAAGGAGCCCTGGTGGCCGGGCTGGAGCTACTGACAGGCTCAGGAACACGGACTTCCACTCACCAAGGCCAGCGTGGCCACAGCCACCGCTGAGTGCCCAGCGGCAGAGACCAGCACTGAGCCCCCATGGCAGCATCCCCCAGGTGACCAGCCAGCTCTCTGGTGGCAACTTGGTTACATCAGACCATGACCCTCATGGAGAGGACAGCGTTTTGTCCTTACTGAGACAGACACTCTGGGTGTGGACCTGCCTTCCCTGCAGGTAATGCTGCCACCAAAACCACCCGTGGACCTAGGGAACACCTTGCTCACGGTCACGGGGTTCCACACGCATTGCTTCCGACCAAGGAACCCCCTCGCCGCCAAAGAAGGGCAGCCACGGCCCCGTACTCATGGAATTCGCTAGTCTTACCACGCCCCCACCATCTTGAAGCAGCTTCACAGAGCCATGGGGTGGCCTTTTGAAGACTCAAGGCCAGTGTCCGCTCGGTGCCGAAACCTAGCAGGGCTGGGGCGAGCTCCTCCTGCAGGAGGCTCTGCGTGCCCTGCGTCCGTGTCCAGTCCGTGGTGCCCCTTCTCTGACAGCCCAATTCCCGCGTCCAGAGGCTGAGGGGTGGACACAGGCTCTTCCCGCCTCTGGGTGAGGAGATAATAAAGGAGTCGCGGCACTGGCTGGGGCACCGGATCCTGACTCCCGGGTGGGCGGGGTGGACACTACTGCACCATGGCGGTGAGGAAGAGCGTGTCTGGAGTGCAGGACATCCCTGAGGGCGCCTCCGAGTGTTGCCATGCCCTGTGATCAACGGGAAACTGCAACAACCCAGCTCCAGCAGGAGGGCGACTGGCTCGGACCCCTCGGGAACCTGGAGCACGACCAGCCGGGTGCTCGCCGCAGGCAGAGGGAATTCCGAGCAGTAGTGGGAGAAGGTACTTATGAACAATACCAGCCATGACCGCATCACCAGTTACCGGGGAAAAAAGATAGACTGTAATTGTCATGACTGCTTCCTCCTTACCTGTGATGAATGCTTCTGTGTGTCCATAACCATATGTGAAGCAAATATTTGTGTTTTCTTTCTTCTCTTATTCCCTTACCATGTAACCTAAGAGAGACTGACTTTATGTTAGCATTCCCATGTTGTTCGTTTCACGGCCTAGTATTTAAGTGGCAGGATGTCAGGAGAAGAGGGAACATCACTCAGGGACCTCGTCTCCTCCTCCGGTGGGGGGGGGGGGGCGTTGGTTAGTATGTTCTCGGTTGTCCTCTCATTACTGTCTCATCTGGGGGTCGAGCGCGGTCTAAGGAGGTGCATTCGGGTGCCAGGTGGACGAGGGTGAATCCTGGTGGCTGTTTTTATGTGTCAACATGACTGGGCTGAGGAATGACCGGAAAGTTGGTAAAACATTATTTCCGGGAATGTCTGTGAGGGTGTTCTCGAAAGAGGTCAGCATCTGAATGGGTGGGCTGAGGAAAGAAGCTCCCCCTGACCCCAACCCCACCCAGAAAGCTGTGCCCCGAGCCAGCGCCCCAGCCCCGGAAGCCCCACTGCAGCAAAGAGGCCAACAAGAGGCTCCTGGCCGAGCGCAGGGACCCAGGGCTCCCTGACCAGGAGAAGGGCCCTGTGGGGTGGATGGTGTGTGGGCGCCCTGCACCGGGCCAGCTCCTCTCTCCTCTCAAAGGAACAGGCTTCCCCTCTCTCCTCTCTGCAGTTGGGGTGGCTTCTATGGGACACATCAGGCACTTCATGGCACCCCTCCTGGGTGGGCAGGGAGGTGTCTTCTCCAGAGGAGGTCCAGGCCCTGGGAAATGGCTGCCCATGGCTGTTGCCACCCCACAGGGTGGGCTGAGCCCCTCTCTGCTCTGTTTTACAGAAGAGAAAACCGAGAATCAGAGAGGTGGAGTCCTTGCCTAGGGCCCACGTCAGTCCGATGTGGCAGGGAGCGTCTGGAGCCCAGGTTTCTGACTCCAAGTTCGGTGGTCTCTCAGGGGTGGGGGAGGGGTGGAGAGAGCCTAAGGCCCTGGACACTCTGGTCCCCACAGGGCCTGGTCCCTGGGTCTGCCCCACAGGAACGCCCCTCGGTAAAGGGAGTGGAGACAAAAACGGGGAAGAGGACGATGCGGTGGAACCGGAAGGCGTGGGGCCTTGCTTCCATCCTGTCTCTCTGTGTGACCTTGGACAGATCCCCTCCCTCCTCTGAGCCTCCTTCTCAGCTGTACCATGGGGAGGTGTCACTAACAGACCTCTTCCTCCTCTCAGGCTTCAAAGGGGTGGTCCCACACCCTCAGCTGTGGAATGAAGGATGGAGGCCCAGAAGGGACATGGTCTCCCTGGAGATCACACAGGTCTTTGGAGCAGAGCCAGGCTCAGACCTGATGCTGGACCACAGACGGGACGCCAGCCCGTCCCAGGTGTCCTTTCACGGGCCAGCTCCGAGACCCCTGTGCCCACCTGGGGCTGCACCAGGCCCGCCCTCAGGCTTTTCCCCAGACCCACCCCTCCCACTCAAGCCTGGGGCTTTGATCCCACCACTGCCCCGGCTGCAGGTCTGAAGACTCCAAGGAGCTCTTCTCACTGGGGATGGCAAGCCGCCCTGCACAAGGAGTCTCAGCGACAGAGTCAGAGGGGCAGGAGGGCCCCCCACCTCTTCCCTCCCCTCTAAACACCCCCCCTCCTCGTCCTGAGGGGTTACTGGCGGTGAAGGTGCTGGAAGGCTCTGGCTGAGGCTTCACAAATGCCAAGCGCTGGCCCCAGACCTGGCCAGGCCTGAGTCAAGGGGACTCTAAAGCCCTCCCCTCCAGCAGAGCATTTTCCCAGTTTTTAAAGGATTTTCTAAGTTCGCCCTTGGGATTGTTTGGCCACCAGGTACCGATTTAACTGGCAGGGGGCTGGGTCTCCTCGTGCTTCCTCCTGCCCGGGATTCCTTACCGGGCGAGAAAATGGAGCCGACAACGCTCCCACCGGCGAGGACGCCTTCGTGAGCACCAAATGTCGTAATTCACGCACTTGACCTAACATTACAATTTGTACGCATTTAATGTTGATTAATTCCAATTGCACAGTTTTCTCTTCCCATTCTGTAGCCAATAAATATTTGAAGTCCTCAGGTATGTTTGCAGGGTCTTTAAAAGCTCGTCGGCCTGAAGAGCTAGTGTGTCCTTGGAGAAGAAACTGAACTTCTCTGGGTCTGTCTGCCCACCCCGCTCTCCGGGGGCCCTCGCAGCCATAAGCGTGTCCTGCAGAGCTGACCCTCTCCCCGAAGGGACATTTCAGAGCTGTACTTAGCCAGGCCAAGGCCGAGCCCCAGGATGGAGACGCTTAGAGCCACACGGAGGCAGAGCCAAAGACCTTCCTCTCCCCCACGGCAATAAAAAATGTTATCTTGCCAGTCACTGGAATTTCATTTGTGTGGTTTGGAGTGTATTTTCTAGGTAATGAACCTGCCACGTTTATGACCTCCCTTTCTGAACTCAGTGGAGAGAAAGGGGAAGAAGGAAAGGGGAAAAGCTGCGTTATTGCCCCCAGCCAGCCAGCCGCTGCCAGCTGTGGGTCTGGGCAGGGCAGGGCTGCCTAGCTGTGGGCAGAACAGACTGGTCAAGGGCAAGCTCAACAGGGAAGTGCGTGTATGTGCAGCCTAAGTGAGCTGGGTTTGACCTCAGGGAGAAGTCCCCAGCATTGGGTGCTTGCTAAAAGAAGCCACTCCCCCAGGTATCTTTCCTGAACTAAGGTGACTGGGTCTGCCACCTCCTGTGCCAGGCTGGCTGGAGATGCCAAAAGGGTAGTGCCCTCTACCTTGTAGGTTCAGGAGAAAAGGTCAAAGGAACTGGAACATGCCAAGGGGGAGAGAAGAAGAAGGGATGGCCCCTGGCAGAATTGTCCACGCACAAGGGCACCTTAGATCCTGAGTGATCCATGGCAGATGGGACCAGTGGCTCTGCAACCACACACATGCACACACACGCACACACAGAGAGGCGCCCCCTCCTTCCCCTAGCTCAGGAGGAAGCAACTCATGGCCCCAACCTCTGGGGAGTATTCTGCCGGTCGTCTCAGCAGCGGACATCCCCACCCACACTGGTCATGAACTGCAGGGGCAGCAAATACGAGTGACTGTGCAAGGTGGCAGCAGAGTGGGTTCCGGGAAGCAAGCCCCTATCCAAGCCGGGGGAACCCCTCTTCCTCTCTGACTTCAGCCTCCAGCAGCCCCACGCCCCTCTGACTTCACCGCAGCCCCGACTAAGCTATGCAGCCGTAACTTGTGTCTCCCTCCATCCATGCACACATATGTATTCGCATCAACTAGGAACAGGCACTAGGTGGAAGGGAGACCACGGCCACCCAGGCAGACCTCAGCCCCTGAGCCCTCAGAACTCACAGTGCTACTGCAGAAATGGACAACAAGGGCCATCACAGAGAATGACCCGTGCTCTGAGGAGGAAATAGGGGCTGCCGGGGAGCAGAGCGGGTGCACCTCACCAGGTCTGGGGAGGGTTCAGGAAGACTTCCTGGAAGAGGGGGCAGCTGGGAAGGGAGGAAGAGATTGTAAGAGGAAGCCTAGAGCACAGCATAGTGCATTTGTCAGCTCTCCCAGAGCCCAGGGGGGCAGGGGTGCTCCTGTGTCCCCGTGGACTGGGAGAGGAAAGCCAGACCCCGGAGGCCTGCCTTGGGCTGCCACACCCACCTGCTCAGTGGGGACAAGGAGGGGAAACAACAGAGTGAGTCTAAGTCCCCAGTGTCAGGCTGGCAGGGCCTCAAATCTTTCACTCTCCGCAGCAGCAAGAGAAACAAAAAAACAGCGTTAAGGGGCCTCCCAGGGGGGTTGCGTGTTAAGAGGGATCAGCACCTAGAAGGAAAGACCTGCCCTCATCGGTCAGCTCCGCTCTCCCTCCCCCACCCCGGCAAGTCTTCTGAGCCTTCCCTTTCCCCTCGAGCCTCCTCTCCTCTCCTCCCTCTGGTCTCCAGACTCAGCACCCTGGCACCCCTCTTGGGGGGGAGTTATCACCATGGTAACCCCACCTGGGGCTCCTGCCTCCGCTGCTAGCCTGGGGCACACTAGGTCTTATACATCACCCGCAGCTACAGCTGAGCCAGCACAAAGCTCAGGGTTTCCCCAGCAGCTACAGGGGTGGGGGAGAGACACTGGCCCTCCAGGGCCCAGCTGTCCGATTTGGAGGGTGGGGTCAGGAAAGGAGACATAATGGATTAGTACACCCTCCCATCTGGCCAGACCTTCATGTTGGAGCAGGAGTGTCTAGAAAGAGTAACACTGTGACCCCAAGGAGAGAAGGAGGGGGTGAGGTGGAGGGAACTGAGGCCCCAGGGGGCTCACGGGGCAGCCAAGGTTGCAGAACCAGCAGGTGCCCCAGCCCCAACCCCCATCACCATCTATCTAGTTCAAAGGCTGCATTGGCAACTTCTAGGCCATCAGGCCACAAAAGACGCAAACGCCTGAGGGGACCGAGCAGATTGGGGGGTGGCAGAATGTGAGCATCGGGTCCTGCACAGAATGAGCAAGCAAAGGCCCTATCTGCACTCATGGCCAAAATTCTGCTCCCGTCGGCAGTTGCCTGGTGGGAAGGTGGGCCCCGGGGGTAATGTCCTCATTTTCCAAGAAGCAGGAATCCAGATTTTTATACGGCGTACTCTGGTTGGTAAAAGTTATCTAACTAAAGTACATTTACTCAGATGCTGTGCAGGTCAAACGGGACATACCTACCTCCAGTTTGCATGAATGCATTTAATGAATGTTTAATCAGCCCTTACAAGTGACAGGCAGGGTGACCATATCATCCCAGTGTGCCTGAATTGCCCTGGTTTTAAGACTGAAGGCTCTGCCTCCTGGGAACCCCTCCTTCCCTTAGACAGGTGCGGGGTTTTGATATATTTGGGCTGAAATATCTCCCTGACTCTGACCCACTGCCATTTTATAGGGACAAGGGAACGTGTTCCCTGACACCATTAAAGATGCCATCAGCAAACTCCAGACAGCGGGAAACTCTAAAATACAAACGACTCAGTTTCTTCACCACAGCGATTGCAGGAAGAGAGGAAAAGGGAGGGAGAGAGGGAGGGAGGGACAGAGAGAGGGAGGAAGCAAGAGGAGGAGGAGGAGAGGATGAAGAGAGAAACAATCTGTTAACCGCAATAAGACTGAAGAGACATATCAACAAATTGACGTGTTCAGATTATCCTGTGAAGTTATTTCACAAACTGCAAACTTTTAGAGGATGGATAACCGAGGCTTGGATGGAAGAGGAGGCAGCTGGCCAGTCGCTGTGGGAAATTCAGCTGGGATGCGGAATCCTGCTGTAGAAAAGGCTCTCCCAGGACGCAGGAGAGAAAGATCAGGAAGAGAATAACGAGAGAAGGGAGCGAGTCCACAAACCTCAAAGGCTGCAGCCCCCAATGCAGTGTGTGTTCGAGAAGGAAATAGAACGAATGGGGCAGAAGCTGTCACCAAGGGTAAAGTCAAAGGATACTTAGCTGAATCCAGAAGCCACCTGCGTCTCAAGATGGGTAGGAACCCACAGTGTTCCAAGTGAAAATTCAATAAAAATAAATGGAAACATTACTGTTAGAAAATAAATGCCTGAGCCAGCGGGGGAGGTTTGAACACTGACTCGCTGTGGAGTGATACTGAGAGAATAGAGTTCACTTCTTAGATGTGATAATAGGATTGTGGTTGTGTTTCAGGGAAGTCTCTTTATCTTGTAGAGATAATGCTAAAATATCTACAGATTAAAAGACCAGACGTCTGAGTCTGGTTTCACAATAATGCAGCAGAGAAGTGGGCAGAGCTATAAATAAAACAAGACTGGCCATGAATTAATAATCATTGGATCTGAGTGTTGGAGAGAAGGGAAGTTTATTATTGTATTTCCTTTCCTTTTTTAAAAGATTTTATTTATTTATTTATTTATTTTTAGAGAGAGGGGAAGGGGGGGAGAGAAACATCAATGTGCACTTGCCTCTTGCACGCCCCCTACTGGGGACCTCGCCCACAATCCAGGCACGTGCCCTGATTGAGAATTGAACCCGTCACCCTTTGGTCCACAGGCTGACACTCGATTCACTGAGCCACACCAGCCAGGGCTGTATTGTCTTTCCTATTATATCTGTTTGAAAGTTGTCCATAATAAAAAGTAAAAACAAGAAAACAGGGCTTGGGGTAAGAACTTTCTAGACAGAGGCTATCAACTACCACTAAGGCCCTGAAGCAGGTGAGGGTTAGGCGAGCTCACGGTGGTGGGTGCATTTGGAGCACGATGGACAACGGTACGAGAGTCAGGAGGGGTCGGAGACGCAGGAGGTGTCTGGCCACGCAGAGCCGCAGTGCCGGCGGGGAAGTGTGGAGTTTCCTTTACTTGCTGAAGGAGCCACGAGGGAGCCCTGGGCAGGACATGTTAGCATCTGATTCGTGCTTCAAATTGGTCCTTTGGGTTCACAACCCATGATCTATGCCCACAATGGAACATTGCTCAGCCATAGAAAGGGACAACCTGCCCTGGCTGGTGTGGCTCAGTGGATTGAGCAGCGGCCTGCAAACCAAGGGTTTCCCCAGTTCTATTCCCAGTTGGGGCACATGCCTGGGTTGCGAGCCAGGTCCCCAGTAGGGGGCACGTGAGAGGCAACCACACATTGATGTTTCTCTCCCTCTCTCCTTCCCTCCCCTTCGCTCTAAAAATAAATAAATAAAATCTTTAAAAAAAAACAGATAAGTACAAGTACACCTTGTAACCAGGATAAGCCTTCAAAACAGCGAAGTGAAAGAGACCAGACACAAAGCCACACACCGCATCATTTCATGTACACAAAAGGCCCAGAATTAGCAAGTCCGTAGAGACGGAAAGCCAATCTGTGGTTGCCAGGGGCTGAGGGGAGAGGAGAATTGGAACTAACTGCTAATGGGCACAGGGTTCCCTTCTAAGTGATGGAACGTTCTGGAATTAGAGTGGTACTGGTTGCACTACATAATGACTATACTAAAAACTGCTGAATTACTCACTTTAAAACGGTGATTTTAGCTCTGGCTGGTGTAGCTCAGTGGATTGAGCCCAGCCTGCGAACCAAACAACCGCAGTTCGATCCCCAGTCAGGGCACATGCCTGGGTTGCAGCCCAGTTCCCAGCAGGGGACACATGAGAGGCAACCACACATTGATATTTGTCTCCCTCTCTTCTTCCCTTCCCCTCTAAAGATAAATAAATAAAAATCTTAGTAAAATAAAATGGTAATTTTATGTTTTATAAATTACACATCTTTTAAAAGACCAGATCTTTGATGGCATTGAATGCTGAGCTGAGGCAGGGAGAGACCCTCTTCAAGCCAATCCTACACGTGTTTAGTCTGGATCCTTCCATGTCCAAGCTACTGGGGCCGGTACATAGGAGGACCCCAAAAAGCGTTTGTGGCCTGCCCTCAAAAGGGTGGTCCCAGAGCAGAGGTGGAGGCAGGAGTTGAAATCAGGTGGCAAGGATACATGGAAGGAGCTCTGTGCAGACGAGGGAGAGAAGAGAGGGGGAGAGAGATTCCCCGCGGTGGTTTAAGCCACTTGGCACTGAATCCTTCTATATTTATTGCAAGAGTGACAGAAAACTGAGGGACCTGGGGACCAGCCACCATGTTCTCCTTGAGCATCTCTCCGTTGTGCCTGATGCCAAAGGTGGCCAATGGCTAAAAGATGTCTACATTAGTGGGGGTTCTCCAGAGCAACAGAACCCTGGGGTGTGGGCGTGTGTATATATAGATATATGTATATAAAAGAGAGATTTATTTAAGGAATTGGCTCCCATGTTTAGGGAAGCTGGCAAATCCAAAATCTGCAGGACAAGCCAGCAAGTTGAAGACCCAGAAAAGGGCCCAGGTTGCAGTTCAGGTTCAAAGGCATCTGCTGCATAGTTTCCCCTTGCTCGGGGGAGGTCAGGCCTTTGTTCTATTTAGACCTTCGACTGCTTGCATGAGGCCCACCACATTATGGAGAGAGCAACCTGTTTTACCCAAAGTTTACTAATTTAACTGTTAATCTCTGCCCTGGCTGTTGTGGCTCAGTGGGTTGAGCACCACCAGCCTATGAACCAAAAGGTCGCCGGTTCAAGTCCCGATTAGGGCACATGCCCAGGTTGTGGGCCAGGTTCCTTTCCCTCTCTCTAAAAAATAAATAAATAAAAGCTTTTTTGAAAAGAAGGTTAATCTCATCCAAAAATGCCTTCACAGAAACATCCAGAATAATCTGGACACTGTCACCAACTGAGGTGACACATAAAATAAGTCATCAAGCCCTGGCATATGTGGCTCAGCTGCTTGGAGTGTTGGCCTGTAACCGAAGGGTTGCAGGTTCAATTCCTGGTCAGGGCATGTACCTAGGTTGCGGGTTCAATCCTCCGTCAGGGCGCATTCATGATACAACCAACCCATGCTTCTCTCTTCTACTGATGCTTCTCTTTTCCTTCCTCTCCCCCTTCCTCTCTCTAAAAAGCCATTAAAAAATGTCCTCAGTTGAGGATAAAAAATAATAACAAAATCAATCCTTCAGACACGTCTTGTCTAACCACTCGCGTGTACATATACAGAAATACCAGAGAGGCCCAGTAGTCTGTCCACGGTCACACAGCGACGTAGCAGCAGAGCCTGGCTGCCTCCACCCTGACTCCCAGGCCAGTGCTCCCTGGACAATCCCCTCATTCCTGCGGTGGCTGCTGGGGACCCAAGGGCTAGATGAGAGGCAGGGTGCAGGAGCTGCAGGCAGGGTAGTTGGTCACATTGCCAGGCCAACGCACCTGAGCAGTTGGCCCAGAGAACAAACTCTGGCTGCTGTGAAATTTGCATATCATCCGCATGCTGCTCCCTAAAGCTCAAAACACACAGAAATTCCCTGATGTGGCTCAATGAACTGAGTGCTGGGCCTGTGAACCAAAGGGTTGCCTGTTCCATCCCCAGTCAGGGCACATACCTGAGTTTTGGGCCAGGTCCCCAGTAGGGGGCGTGTGAGAGACAACCACACATTGATGTTTCTCTCCCTCTCTTTCTCCCTGCTTTCCCCTCTCTCTAAAAATAAATAATTAAAATCTTTAAGAAACAACATACAAAAATTTCTCTGATCCGCCTTTTCCCCTACAGCCTCCTAACTTCTTCAGCAGCATCTGTTTGGAAAGGCTTGGGGGCACTGGTCCTTCTGGGCTGGTCGCCTGCCGACCTGCCTGCCTGCCCCCCCGTCCTTGCCCCTCATATGTCCCCCGATGCCCACCCTGGGGCCGCAGGGGTCATGAGGTCAGGAAGCTCTTTCCTCAGCTGATCCGGGTTGCCCACCGAGAGGCACGCAGGTGGCGCGCCGACAGGCATTTTTTATTTTAATAGTCATGCATCCATTTTTATGTTGCTTTGAATTCATGACTGGGTGTGTTGTTTGCCATTTACGGCAGTGATATAAAGCTTCCCTTTAAACTAAATCTAAGGGTTTTTTTAAAGTGAGTCCATGAAAATCAAAGTAGTAAATAAATAATAAGAACAGCCAGCCCTGACTGGTGTGGCTCAGTTGATTGAGTGCCAGCCTTTGAACCAAAGGGTCGCCAGTTCGATTCCCAGTCGGAGCACATGGCTGGGTTGCAGGCCGAGTCCCCAGTGGGGGTCACATGAGAGGCAACCACACACTGATGTTTCTCTTCCTTTCTCCCTCCCTTCCCCTCTCTCTAAAACTAAATTTTTTTTAAAGATTTTTAAAAACAGGACCAGACAGGCAGTACGTCAGTGTGGCCAGAACAGGAGGGAAGGGACTGAGATTTTAGAAACACTGGGCTGATTGAAATATCACCTGTCACCACGTCGACCTGTCCCTTCTGGCCTATTCCTCAGGGAAGGTGAAGACCAAGGGGACAGTGTGCCATGTGTGGGGAAGAAGTGCTGGCTCCCCCACCCGTGTCTGGCTTTGAGACACATGGCCCAGGCGCCACGGCATGTCCCGCCACCTCTCCCCAGACTCCTATAGGCCCTGGGTAAGGTCCCAGCACCGGGTCTGGGGACCCAGTGTCTACCGAGCTAGCATCTCCCAGGACCCACCTCTCAGGCCTCCCAGAAGTAGAATCATGTTTCCCCACCCAGACCACCCTCCAACGTGGAAAAAAGCCATTTCCCCTCACGTTAAAGCCTGCAAGGTAATTAATTTCCCAGTCATTTAACTCAGCTGTAATACCCTCACCATTAATAAACCAGCTACGAGAGCCACTTGAAATTAATAACTTGCCAATGACCCAGGAGCCCTGGCTTCGTAACTTCTTTTTAAAACAACAAAACAAAACAGAATTTAAATGGAGAAGCCATTTTCATCTATGAGCCAGTATCATTATTCATAACTGGAGAATTGTAAGGAGTAAAAGCCTTTTCCACTTAATTAGAATCTTAAACATTACAGGAAAAGGGAGAGGTCACATCTAGCCCAGGGGACAAGGAGGCAAGAAGTATGAATCAAAAAGGAATAGAAGCCCCCCACCCCCGGGCAGCCTCGGGTCTGCACAGCTGCGTGAGGAGCGGGACCCGGGGTCTGTGCACCCACTGAAGCCAGAGGGTCCAGCGTGGCAGTCTGTGGGGAGCTGAGGCTGGCAGGGGAGGGAGACACAGAGACGCCCACGTGTCATAGTCACGTCCTCAAGACACGAGCAATGAAGTCTAATCTTAACTACAAGGCATGCGGGACAGAGCGAAAAGAGGCAGTGAGTGGAAAGGCAGAAGTGAGGTTATAAGCCAATCACCCCGATAAATGAGACTCCGATGTCCTTCACCAGCTGGCAGCCCTCGGACCCCAGGGGGGCCACCTGCCCCACGTGGACCCAGGACAGTCACCACCAGGCCTAGGGCTCATCCCACTGTGTGCATGACAGGCCCAGCAGCTGTCAACCAGCCGAGGAGGCCGGCGGAGCCTCAGAGAAACCAGTGCGCTGTGCCTTTTGAGGAACAGGATTGGTTAGGCAGCGGTTCCCAAGTGCCAGGCTCTGAACTAGCTACGCTGCATCACTTCTCAAAGATGCAGCTTCCTAGGCTCTGCCCCCAAGAGAGGGTGACCTGGCAGGTCCAGGAGAGGGCCCAGGAATCGCACATGAAACACCCTCGTCCCCACCCAGCCCATAGGGCAAGCGGGCTGGGGAACCACCACTTGGAGCACTGGATTCACTGAGGGTAGATCTGGGGGCACCGTAAGGACCGCTCACCCAGCCCACCCATTGTACAGATGGGAAAACTGAGGCTTGTGGGGCTTATCCTGGGTCGCAGGGTGGCTCACCAACAGTGCTGGGACTCAAACCCAAGTATTCTGACCCCCTCGCTGAGATGCCTGCGTCTGTTAAGCCACCTCAGGAGACAGCAGGAAAGTCCTCCGCCCTCAGGGCTGAAGGCAGGGCCTTCGGGAGAGGTGCGGAGGGGGAATTAGGGACATTGAAAGGGGGCAGACCATGCCTGTTTCCGCCCACTCTCCCTGTTCCCTGAGGTCCTGATGGAGCGTAGTCACCACTCTCTGTGCCGCACATTCTCACACACATGTGCACACAGGTGCACACATGATGGGGGTGGGGTGGGGACCCGACTGGGCTGTCCCCAGTTTCTACCCCTCATCCCCACGCCCCCTCCTCTGGGGACCTGTGAGGAGCAGTGCGGTTAAGGACAATGGCCTCCTGATCTGTAGACTCACCACCCCTAAAGAATGATAAGGACTGGCCCTGCCTGGTATAGCTCAGTGGACTGAGTGCCAGCCTGCAAACTGAAGGGTTGCAGGTTCAATTCCCAGTCAGAGCACATGCCTGGGTTGCAGGCTAAGTCCCCAGGTAGGGGTGTGTGGGAGACAACCATTCGATGTCTCTCTCACTCATCGATGTTTCTCTCTCTTTCTCCCTCCCTTTCCATCTCTCTAAAATAAATAAATAAAATCTTTTTAAAAAAAGAATAATAAGACTCTATTTCAAAATGCCCCTGGACCTTGGTTTCCCCCATTTATAATCTGGGTTGCATCCACCCACTGCAAACAGCCACGAAACTGCAGGGAACCCTGCAGAGGGGAGGAGGCCTATCCAACCTCACAAGCAGCCCTTCAAAAACCCAGCATCAGGTAGGCGGCCCCCTGACCAGCCAGCCCCCTTTGGGACAGGGAGGGCCAGAACGGTCCTCCCTCTCTGCAGGTAGGTATACTGAGGCACAGCCAGGTAAATGACTCACCCAAGGATGCACAGCTGGTTCTCCGAAGATCCACAGCTGGAAATCCAGGCGTGGGAGAAAGTGTGGTCCAGACCAGAGAGGGTTAACCTGGGAGCAGACCTCGGAGGAGGTGGGGAAGCGGATTGACAGGCACCTAGGACACATGTCCACGCCCTCTCTTTCCGCCAGCCCCTGCAGAATCAGGGATGCGTGTGGTGCAGAGGACCGGCTGGATGGTTACCCTGCCTCTCCCGCTCCTCGTTTCTCCCTCCTTGTCCTTGGGCACAACTGAGAGTCTCTTTTAGGCTCACAATTAGGCTCCTTCTCCAGCTGGCCTTGTTCCCCCGCCTCAGCACGTGACACCCCTCTCCCCAAGCTTTTCAGTCGCAACCCAGAGAAGCCAGACCAACCCTCCCTGAAACACATACGTCTCAGGCTCGCAAGAACCCCCCAAACAAAACAGAAACCCTTGTGAAGTGATTCTGTTTGTCCCAGAGCCTCCTGTTCACAACAGCACGTCCCAGCGCCTGCTCTCCCCCAGATCACAAACATTTCTTGTCTACAGTAGCCATTCAGGCCAAGTCCAGGGACAACCAGGGGAGCCCATGGCTCCAATGACTCCGAACAACCAGACCACAGTGATCAGACACCCTGCCTTGCCACCTTCAGTGTGTTGGGGGTCAGGACAGGAAGATATCTGGTCTCTTGTGACAATAGAGTATAATAATCGTAATTGTCACTACAAATAATTGCCACTTACTGTATGTCAGGCACTATTCTAAGCACTTTGCATTAGTTCATTTAGTCCCCATGCCAACTCTATGAGACAGGTATTGGTACTGCACCCATTTTACAGATGGGGCACTTGCAAAGACTGAGGCCACCTGACAACCAGAATCAGCATCCTCACATGGCAATGATCATTGGAGCTCCTCCTTTAAGTAGGTCCTGCACACTCCAGTTAGCCACAGTCCCCACCACTCTCTGTTGTATTACACCCTGTCTGCCTGCCTCATTTAAGGGACTTGCTCCACCTCACAGGTGTCTAAGCTTTCAACTCCTACAATTCCTCCCCTGTGCTTCCTACACCCTCACCTGCTTCTTAAGAAATCAGGGTCTGAGACTTGCAGATCTGCAAGAAAACTACACCCTTCATCCTTCTTGCTGACTTCTCTAGGAAGCCTTCCTTGTTTAATCATCAACATTGGGAATGCCTGAGCTGAAAGGACACTTGGGGTCATCTGGTTCTAACCCAGCAGTTACAGATGAAGAGACGGAGGCCCAGGGAGTCATGAAATGTTGCTCGCCCCTCACCCAGTCACTGCTCCCTGCCCCACCAGCACGGTCCCCACTCCCCTCCCTACCTGTGGAGGAAGGTAGGAAGGGCTCCCATTCTTGTGCCCATCTGACAGATGCAGAACCTGGGGTGAGACACCAGGTCTCTCTTTGCAACTTCGAGGCTGCTCTCACTTCCAGGGTGTCTCAGCCCACAAGCCAAGGCCAATTCTCTTCATTATCCATCGCTCTCCTAGTGACTACTAGGTCTCTCTGAGCTCCAGGACCAGGGCCGGGTCCCCTTTGCCTTCGCCGGGACACAAGCCTCTAGCAGCCTGAGCCTGGTGCCCCCATCAACCCTCCTCCTCTGAGATTTGGACCCTTCATTCTGCCTCCCCCACTTCACACCCACCCCAGCAACACTCTCCCTCTGGCCCACACAAGGCCTGATTCTGCGCCTAATTTCCCAGCCAAAGAAGGCGCATCACAAAGGCTAAATGTGACCCAAGGTGACTGCTGTTCCGGGCAGAGCTGAGACCAGCCCCTCACCCCGACCCCTTTTCACCGTGTTTCCAGCTCCACTCTGCATTGCTCTCCATAGAAGCCAAAAAGGGACATTGCAATGTCACTGTGACCATGCCCTAGCTTGGACCTCCCCCCAAGGACCCTGATCACCAGGGAGCCATGTCCTTTTTTGGGTGGGCAGTGGAGTCTTGGACCCACAGCAAGATAGTCATTTACTGAACACCTTTGGTATACAGGTCTTGGCAGCCCCACAAGCTCGCCCTCCCACTCCTTCCCGGGACAATGACAGTCTCTGGTCATCCCCAGAGCTGCCCATCCGGCGGCTCATGTGCACGCCACTCCCCTGGCACCCCCATGTGCTTCTGTCACAACTGTCACTCACAAGGCATCGCCATTCCTCCTCATGGTGCAGCTGCCCGACACTCTGCCGACCAGGGAGCCCCTCCTCCCCTGCCCCAGCCCCCCAGCCCCAGGGCCACCAAATTCCCTCAAGCAACTATGGACGGACCTCCACAGGGACTGGCAGAAGAGGCTTCCCAAGCAGGGGGAGTCTTACTCAACTGTAATTAGACTCCATCACCGCCCAGGCTGCAGACAAAAGAGAAGCCATAATGGGATTGGAATTGTCATAAATTAAAATCATAAATTCAATAAACTCCTTATCGGCCTCCCTCTGAGACCAGCTGGCCCACAGCGGCCGGCTTTCACAGGCACAACGAAGGGGCCGCTGGAAGAAGACAGGTCAGCGCAGCCAGGCCAGCTTCAGGCGGGGAGGCTCTGGCTCAGCGTCCAGCCCACGCCGATGGGGCCAGGTCAGGGGCCTTCATGGGAGGAGGCCCCTGCAAGGGCAGCCCAACGTGCTCCAGAAGCAGCCACCATGCTCTAATCCAGCCTAGCTCTTCACCAGCGTCCTGCCTCAGAGTTGCTGCCACACACTCTGCCACCCGCCCTATGTGCACCCAGCAAATGGCCTTTGGCCTCGAGTGTGCGGTGCGGTTGGATGTACTTTGACCCCGCAAAGTTCTGGGTTTGGGTCCTGGTCCAGTTTCTGAAGGCCTTGGGCAGGCACCTGTGTTCGGGAGCATACTCCTTCCTTCCCACCCTGAGAGCACCACCATCCACCCCTCCACACCGCATCCTTGCGTTCTGCACATCGTTACAAATTTCCAACTGAGTGCCAGACTGTGCTCACCACTGGGGGAAACAGCAGCGAGCAAGATACTCAAGGTCATGGAGCTGACGCTGCAATGGGAGAGGCAGACATAAGCAGGCAAGTTCATGAGTAATTGATTATAGTGGCGGAAGGGCCACAAACGAGAAGCCCAGGAAACCCAAGCAAACTGGGGAACACGCAGGGAGAAAAGATTTATGTGAAGAACTGAAGCTTGAGCTGGGGTCTGGAGGATGAGCCCAGAGGAGAGGGTGGAGGAGGAGTAAAGAGCTCTCAACATAGGAGAGAGTAGGTGCAAAGGCCCCGGGGCGGGAGCAGCAGGGGGTCCTAGTATTATGGGACCTGACGTTCATACAACTTGGATGGGCAGAGGCTTTTTTTAAATGAATTACAAAAATACAAAAGAATGCATCTTCATTCAAAAGAATGCAAAATTGGATGTGAAAGTTAATGTTTACTTAGAATGAAAAGTTGTTACAAATTGCACATTTTCAGAGCTAAAAATAAGACAAACATCACAAAACCCAGAGGGAAAAATATTTTTATTAACTGCTTAACACCTCTATAGTGTTTTCTTCTCACAGTTTTGGCTGGGTACTCTTGGATTCCCTTTTCAGATGTCAAGATTCTGCAACATCATTTTCTACAGAGAAGAGAGAAAACCAATGCACACTCTGGTCCACAGAATAATATTCTAATCCCCAGAACCTGTGAACATGTTATGTTACATGGCAAAGGGGAATTGGGGTTGCAGATAGAATTCAAGTTGTTGATCGGTGGACCAGAAAACAGGGAGATTATCCTGGATTATCCAAGCGGGCCCAGGGTCATCACAAGGGCCCCTAAAAGCGGAAAGGGGCGAGAGAAGAGGGAGGAGCAGAGAGCTGGCAGCCGGAGAAGGACTCTGCTGGACACCGATGGCGGAAGGGACCCCAAGCCAAGGAGGGCAGACAGCCTGTGGAAGCCGAAAAAGGCCAGGAAACCTAACGCCTCCAGAAAGGAATGCGGTCTCCACACCTTGATTTTAGCCTCTGATTTGAGACCCATTTTGAGCTTCTGATCTCCAGAACTTTAAGAGAATAAATGTACATTGTTGAAACCACTAAGTGTGTGGTAATTTGTGACAGCAGCCACCATGCATTCTGATCCACTCTACTTCAGATGATTGTCACTGAAACACACACACTACACTTCTTTGTATACGATGCCACCTCAGATATGTTCCTGCCTGGAAGAACACACTCCTTCTTCGGTAAGGCCTCAATAACAAAATTCTCCGCTGACAGATTTCTACACCTGGTGACTGGCTCCTTACTCTGCCTATGTCCAACCTTCTGGGCTGGGCTCTGAAGGACACGCTCACCTCATGCATCCACCCCTGGCCCTGTGTCTTCCTGCCATGACCTCGGGTGAGTCACGGGCAGGGGGTAGGAGTGCTCCTTTGCTGGACTCAGAGACCGTGACCACGTACGTCAATCCCACTGAACCCTCACTGCATGAACCCCTCCACTCCACTTTGCCTCAGAGGGGTCCGAAGCCTGCCCATGGCCTCTCCAGCTCCCCTGCACCAAGGGCGGAGGCAGAGACGTCTGAGAGGACGGACAGAGACAATGGGTGGCAGGCTATGTTAGCGGAGCCCTGAGCCTTGAGGGCCGGAGCTTGAGGCCCATCCATACTTGCCCCATTGACGTAACTCAAAGTAGTACAATGCCTGGTGCCCAGAGAGCCTGCAGGAGTGATGGGGGCACAGGGTGGGCCCCGGGGAGGGGCGCAGGCCGGACCAGGCAGGGCCTTGGACCCTCCCAGTCCGCCCCGCCCAGTCCACCGTGGCGAGAGAACAGCAGCTGCTGGGTAGTCAGCAGGCTGGAGGTGGAGGAGATTCTGGGAGGGTTACTGCAGTTTCCAGGAAGGGCCTGCTGGAGGCTGGGGAGGGGGCAGAGTGAGGATGGGGAAGGTGGGAGAACCACCTGGGAGTCAGCAGCCACAAGATTGGGGGACAGGTTAGAGGCGAGGCTTGAGGAAAAGGCAGTGTCGGGGGTGACTCCAAACTTCCAGCTGACAGATGGGAGCACTTGAAGGGGTAGGGGCCCTAAGAGCAGGAATGGTGAGGGACAAGAGGGGACCTTGTGTTCCCCACTCCTCTTTCCACCCCCAGCCCACAGGACAAAAAAAGAAGGCTTAGCTCATTTCCCCAGAAGCCACCCGACCACTACACTGGGGCGAGACTCAGACCTTCCCATCGCGCTACCAGAAACAGGGTTCTTCCCTTGGGCAGGACACTTTCACAGCCTCTCGGGAACCCCACTCCCAAACCAGGTGCTCCCCTCACCTCTCAAGCTCCACCCCAAGGCCCTCAGAGGGAGCCTTGATCCCCCCTCCGCTCCCCAACTCTCAAGCCAAGGCCAGAGTCATTGCCAGCACTTATTAAGCCACTAATTAATTGAATTCCCCCCCCTCGTTGCATGCTGTTAATTAGTTCTTTGTAGTAACGGAGGCCATGGTTCTTGGAAGTAATAAGTTGGTCTAGGAGGCAGTTTTAATGTTACTTAAATTGCTGAAGGAGATGGGGTCCAGAGCCCAGGTGGGCAGGGCTAATTCAGGAAAGTTGACATAATTATCTTATCTAAAAAATGACTTTTAGCCCTGGCTGCCATGGCTCAGTGGATTGAGCACCAGCCCGTGAACCAAAAGGTCTCAGGTTCGATTCTCAGTCAGGGCACATGCCTGGGTTGCGGGCCGGGTCCCCAGTAGGGGGCACATGAGAGGCAACTGATCAATGTTTCTCTCCCTCTCCTTCTCCCTCCCTTCCCCTCTCTCTAAAAGTAAATAAATAAAATCTTTAAAAGAATAAGAAATGGCTTTTAATTTGTCTTCACGTTATTCTGCATTTTCCAAATTTCCTCCACTGGAAAACATTTTTATAACACCAAAAGAAAAGAACCTAGATAAATAAATTAAAAGCAGGCAAGGCCTTAGAGCATTTGGGAAGATTGTACCTGGGAGAATGGAGCCAGGGCGTGCTGGGCTGGCGGCTGGGGGGCGTGGGCTCCCTGGGCTCCCAGGGCTCCCGCGGCTTCTGTTCCAGGCTGTCCTTCCTGTCCCCTTCCCACCATCCCCCAGCCGGTGAGCACCAACACCACAGCACAAAGCAGAGCTCTGATTCTGAGCCAGGGACCTAACGCTGACCCAGGCTGAGGTACAAAACAGCTGGGGGTAGTCATCTTCCCCGGACCAGGCATCAGGAAACAAAACAAGTTGATGAGGAAGAAGAACATCTTCTTCCTCATCTGCAATAGCTAAGGTCTTCTTGCCTCAGTGTCCCACCTTCAGGGAGTTTGCATTCTAGTGAAAGAAACAAAGCGATAAGTAAACAGGAAGTAAACTAAAAGAGGAAACTTTGGGTGTGGAGAAACGTACTGTAGATAGGATGGTCAGGGTCACCTTGAGGGGGCGACATTGAGCTGAGGTCAAAAGGAGGAGGGGGGACCCCAGCCACACAAAAAGGGTATTCTAGATGACCTGCCCAAGTTCATCTCTGAGGAGGGGCCTCTGTGCATGCCCCTGCCAGATGCCTGCTCTGTCCTCACAGCAAAGCAAAGAGCTACCACTCACACCAGTAAGGCACCGATTAACCTTGAGTAAGACCTCAATTACCTGCAAGGTCTCAACTGCATCATTAGACTGGATGTGGGAGGGGAAGGTAGTGGGAACCGCATCTGATTCCCCAAATGGCCTGTGATGTTGAAGAGTGTCCCGAAAGAGGCTGAAAACCCCTGGCTCCCCAGGGAGAATTTGTTTTGCTGCTCCCCAGTTTTCCCAGGATGAAGCAGCTGCTTGCCAGGAAGAGGGACATGGCCTCTCCCATGGCCGCTCCCGAGGACAGCACTGGTCAAAGCACCCGGGTGCAGTGGTGGGCTGGTACATGCCAACCTCCAACTCTCCGAAGGGGGAACTGTAGCATCTGCCGATTTCCATGGTGTAAATATTCCAGCCATGGTCAATTTCAAACCCACCCGGCATCAGCAAACGCCAAGTTGGAAAGAGTCTACCGGGCACACTGCTGCTTTAGGTGTGACCCTGGGCCAGTTGCCTCATCTGCAAAGTGAAGATGGAATGGGACAGGTGAGTCACCATCGCCCTCAGGAAGGGCCCGGCCCCGGTCGGTGCTGATAAAAGTCAGGGTTTCTTCCTCCCGCCGAGGAAAGTACGGGCGTCCCGACTGGAAGGTGGGAAATATCACGGGAGGGTTTCGGGATTGGCAGCCTTGTTTGACCCTCTGGGCAGAGCTGGAGTGAGTGGGCTCCAGGGGGAGGGGCAGGGCAGAGAAGGTAGGGCTGAATCCCCACCCCCACCAGCGCCCGGGCCAGAGTCTCGCCCGATGAGTGGCAGGAAAACGGGACACCACAGAGGACCCCCAGGACCGAGACCAGGCTTGGCCCGGTCACCCCTCCGTGCCAGGCCCCAGCCCGCAGCCCAGGGCACAGTAGGAAACAGCAGGTGCCTAATAAATGTTTGCCGAATGAATGAATGAATGAATGAATGAATGAATGAATGAGAGTCCTCTCCAAATGGATACAGGCAGCCTCCTTCCTCTCTGAGCCCAGGAATATGTGTGACAGGCGACCTGAATTGTGGGCTACCAGGCAAACGGCCCTGGGGACCCTGGGAAAGTGTCTTGGGCCTGTGGGGAGGGTCATGGTGCCAGGTGAGGGCAGGTTAGAGACAGCCCTGTGATCAACTGCAGCGAATGTCCAGGAAAAAATTCTCCCACTGCCCCAGCCCATTCTATCGCAGTCTCCAATATCCTTCCCGCGGGAAGAGGCATCATTATTCAGTGCCCGTGGTGACAGCTAACGAGTAAATCGGTGGCCTTGAGACCGCTCCCTGGGGAAATTGGATGTACCTTCTGGTGAGGGCCCCTCTGCAGGGGCTGTGTGCCCCACTTTGGGGCAGGAGTTGGGACAGGGGCTGGGTATGGAGAGAAACTCCCTGCCCCTCTTTCCTGCTTCCCATGAAGCTCCCCTGATGGGGAACCCCACCCCACCCCACCTCACCCCCACCCCTGTGCGGTCACTGCCTGGACGCTCACCTGACTGACCATGTCCCCACCCCACGGCCCCCGCCGGCACTTACCTTCCTGACCCAGAACCAGCTCACAGGTGACGTGCACGGAGGCACACTTCAGGGGAAGCATTGTATGGTCACCTGGGCGCGGACGCCTTGCAGAGCCCTAATCCTGGACCGAATCACCCCCACAGGCTGGAGAGGGTGGAAGCAGACCCACGGGTCACAACGGTAAGAGACCAGGATAGTGACACCTAATTCTTTACTGTCGGCCTGGAACACAAGAGTCCCTCCACGAACATTTGCTGTCTGAATAGATGAGGAAACGAAGACGTGAAGAAAGGGCTACAGAACAGAACAGGCAAGGCTGTGTTTTTGCATCGACCTCTGCCGCAGTATGTTCCTGTTTTTTCCCAGGACCGCTTTTGACCACGGCAACAGCATCATGCACCGGGTCACACCCATTTCTAGTCCCTCACTTCAAGCACCGCTTGCTTTCGCTTTCTTTCCCCCTACTCTCAGGATGTCACTGCCCCGAAGTCGTCCCCCCCCACCCAGGTGGTGGGTACAATAAGCAAACTGGCCCATATCCGCCAACAGTGGATATCCTCCTGGCCCATATCCTCCTGGCCAGCATAATGTCTCTCGACATCCACAGCGGCCCCCAGGAGACAGCCTGTGTGGTCAGGATTCCAGATGCCCAGCCAGGCAAGGAGATGCTCTGGGGGCCTGCAGGCTTTCCTGTTGCCTTGAAGCCTCATGGAGGAGCTGATTTCTAGGGACGAATGCCTATGGGGACTTTGTAGAGAAGCGGAGCCCTGAACTCAGTAAGACTTAAAGGCCCAGCTCCCAGCTCTCCCCAAGGTCAGCAGGATATGATAGCGCCAGCCCCACTGTCTGCCACTCTGGCAAACCTTTCTCCTAATTATATCTGAATTATGCAAATCAATACCGGTGTCGATATGTGATTTCCTCTAACAAGTGGAGAACATGCAAGAAGGGGAAGACCTGGGAGACGGGAACTCATCTAATTAGGAACGTGTTTCTCTGCTCTTCTCTGGGCCGAGGGAGCAGTGGCTGTGTGACCCCAGGGAAGACATGGTCCTGGTCCCGGGCTGAGCAGGCCAAGGGCAGACGGATGAGGGCAGAGGGAACAGGACGATGGGGGCGGGCCACAGGCTGTGGGGCCGTGCGCAGAGCCTGATGGTGCAGCAGCAGCCGCAGCGCGAATGGGTGATCTGGGGGACTGTCTTCCCACTAGGCAGTCTGAAGTCCCCCGTCGCTGGAAGCTGGAAACCCAGGCACACAGAGTAGGCAGAGTCTGCTCCCCGGACGTGGGCCAAGGAGGAAAGAATGAATGAACAAATGAGTGGAGGAATGAATGAACGGAATGAATGGAGCTATCACACTTGGGCCTGCGCTCCGTGCCTCCGTGAAGCCCTGTACCTCCACACTCTCGCCGAATCCTCCACCCTGTGAGGTGGGCTCTACCGTGACCCCACTTCGGGGATGCAGACCGTGAAGTCACGGAGGTGGAAGTCCTGCCAGGTCCCATGGCTGTAAGAAGGCTGGTCACCAGCCCTGGCTGTCCCACTGTACCCCGCTGCTTCGTTCAGTGCAACCAGGGCGGCCTAGGCAGCATGCATAGGCAGACAGCTGGCCGCGGAGGGATGGGAGAGGGGACAAGGACTCCCCGCTTGAAGCCATGAAGGCCTTGGGCCCAGGGACCCCTTCCTGCAGGCCCCCCATGCAAGGAGGCAGCACCAGGCCTGAGCTCCAAGAACAGGGAGATCATCACGGGGCCGGCACATCCCCTTGGAGTTCACAACCAGTCACTGGCATCTGCCCCGAGATATGGACTGGGACACTCCCGACAGGCTCTTCGTGTGCCCAGCAGCCAAACCTTCTCCAAGCTGAGGGCCTGCCGTGAGGCACTATGCACAGCGGTGAGGGGCCTGGCCTGCAGGGAGCTGCCTCCTTCCAAGTCCCAGCTCCGCCACGGGCAGCCATCGGGCTTATGACAGTTTGCCCCCATGCCTCAGTTTTCCCATTTCTAAAACAGGACTGACAACAATGCTTGACACATAGTAGGTGTTCAATATATGTTAGCTCTTGGAATGGCTCAGAGCAGAGCCCCAGGTCTCAAGATAAATGAGGCCCCTTGAGGAGCTCATAATACAAGGAGAATGGGGGGAAGAGAGCACCATGGTAAGAAGGGGCAGGAAGGAAATAACAGTTATCAGTTAAGTTACGGAGGTGATGGAAGGGCCAAGGCAGACCAAGAAGGCGGTTTATCCTTATCAGGCTCAGTGCTCCGAGGAAGCATGGGGCAGTCAGGGGAGGCTTCCTGGAGGTGGTGGCACTGAGGCTGATAAGTGGTGTTCTCCAGGTAGACAAGAGAAGCAATGATGGCTTTGTAGGCAGAAGTCTCAGCCTGTGCAAAGTCCCTGAGGCTTCAGGAGCTGAAGCTGGAGAGGTGGGCAGGGCCTTGCCTTCCTGAAGCCTTGAATGCCAGGCTCAGGGCTTGGGATTTCATCCCAGAAGGGCCAGGGGGACCCTGAAGAGGGACAAAATGAGCCTTGCACTTTGGAACAGTTGCCCTGCAGCTGAGTGGAAGCATGAGGAGAAGGGATAAGGCAGGAAGCGCAGTCCTGGAGCCCGAGTCCCCAGGTCCAAGGCGGGCTCCCTCTGCGGGGGCTGCGGTAGAAGCCAGAGCTCAGCAGGACCACGGAGGCTCCTCGGCGCCACGGGCCATGGTCCATTTGCTGCTTTTCTCGGTCTGTTTTGAAACTGTGAAATGAGCCCTCGTCTTCAAGGCAGCTGTAATAACCATCCCGGTTCTGACATTTAAATTACAGATGGCATTTTCAATTAAACAGGCGCGCTCAGCAGGTTTAATCTAGCTATCAGTTTCAGTCTGTTCTTTAAGTGCTGGAAGGAAAGGAAGGAAGGAAGGAAGGAAGGAAGGGAGGGAGGGAGGGAGGGAGGGAGGGAGGGAGGGAGGGAGGGAGGAAGGAAGGAAGGAAGGAAGGAAGAAAGAAAGGAAGAAAGAAAGAAAGAAAGAAAGAAAGAAAGAAAGAAAGAAAGAAAGAAAGAAAGAAAGAAAGAAAGAAAGAAAGAAAGAAAGAAAGAAAGAAAGAAAGAAAGAAAGAAAGAAAGAAAGAAGAAAGGGGGGAAACGTCAGCAGTGAATTCTGGATGTCTTTAGGAAACAGGAAGGTCTCCGAGATGCGACCCCAACTGTCCCCTTCTGACTCCCACGGGGACTCCCACAGCCTCCTGTAAACAGTAACATGGCACAAAATTCACATGCATGGGCACCAGAGGTACTCACACACCACACACGCAAACAGACCCAGAATCCTGTCTACAAACCCAGGGCCTCTGGGGTCATGGCTGCCACGAGTGTGCAGAGGCCAAGCCTCTCTCCAGTCTGACCAGAGAAACAGTAAGAGGTTCTGGAGCCAGAAAAACATGGACGGAGGCCCACGGCCCGCTACTAGTAACCAGCCGTGTGGCCTGGAGCACCTGACCCTTGCAGAGCGCCATGTCCTCAGCTGTCACAGGAGGACAAAGGCAGGGCCAAGGTGGAACAAGGTCTTAGTGCCCAGCCCTGGTTCTGGCTGATGTAAGTGTCCGATCATCCTTGTGCCTTCACACTGTGCTGCCTGAGGCTGTGTCCCCTCCTGTCCACTCAAAGCTCTGCCATTCAGGATTTCCACTCCTGGGCTCAGAGGACAGCGGGATGCTGGCCGTGGTGCTGAACCACACCCATCTCTTGCTCTCAGTTCCAGATGGATCATCTCCCTGCCCCAGCCGGGTCAGCTTGATCCGAGACTCTCACCCCACCCCAGGCAGCCACTACAGGTGACCTGGGTGACAGGGGGCCCAAATTTTCCCTGAAGGTTCTGCCTCTCTGTGTTCCAAAGTGAGTGAACCCCGAGTGGGAGGCAGAGGTACCCAAAGGTACAGTGAGACTGGACCCCAACCCCCAACCTCTACTGACACAGAAAATCCCCACCTTCAGCCAAGCAGAAGTCGGGCTGTGGGACTCTGGCAAGTTGTGCCAAGGACGCTGCTGTTCGAGGCTGGTCTTCCTTTTGGGTCCTGGACAGCGTGTAGACCGGCCTCCGTCCCGGCCACAGTGTGTGGGTTCCAACGGTTCAGGGCCAGCTGGCTTTGGGAAAATGCTGCCAGTGTCCAGTGAGGGTGCATCTGGGTGGACTTCCTGGCCCCTCACCTCCCGATCAGGTTCTGACTGGGCCGAAGTAGGGCTGAGAGAGGAAGAAAGCAGCGGTTATCGCCCCACTTGGCAGGCCAGCCAGCAATGACCCAGAGAAACCCAGAAACCCACCCGGTGTGTCGGCTCAGGTCTAGGGCTCCAGTCTGCCCTGTGCCCAGCAGACCAGGTGAACACCCCTCCATGGACAGGAGAAACTGCCCGGGGTGGGGCGGCGGGGGCAGGGGGAAGTACGTGAGGCTGCGGCTCAGAATCTGCTCATGACAGTGTTTAAATCTGCTCCAAGGCCGCATTTTGAGGGCATGGCTAGATCTCCAAGGGAGAGTTTGGTGAGACAGAAGACCCTTCGACTCTGGAAGGGCCTCGTTTGTGGGCCATGTACAGTCACAACGCACTGTCTCAACCGCTCGCCTCACTGGCCCTGGCAGCATTCTGCTTGGTGAGTGCTATAATCCCATTTCACAGGGGAGGAAACTGAGGCTCAGAGAAGTGGAATCACCTGCCCAAGACCAGCCCAGGAGAAAGCAGCAGCCTGCAGGCTTGGCCTCCAGACTTGGGCAGTCCCATTCTCCTTGTCTGCCCCAGGCCACCTTGCTCAGGAGGGAAGAGGAGCTGACCCAGGGCAGGGAGGGCCAGTGCCCGCTCAGGGCAAAAATAGAGGGGGGAGGGGGCCTGAAACTGAAGCTACAGAGACTCAGGCCAGACCCCAGAAGGCGGCTGGGTGTGCGCACCCTCGCACGCGTTCAGGACTGGACGCGCCTTGCTTCAGGGGAGACAGCAGCACACTCTCCCCTGGCAATGCATCTACTTTCATCCTGTCCGGCAGTTCTGGTCTGAATCTCTGTCCTCTGTCCTCTGAGCCACATCTTTTAGGAGCAGCTCTGAACGGTGAGGCTCCTGATCACAGGCCCCCACCTCTCTACCAGGTGCTGGACCAGTAGGGGATTCGAGCCCCCTCCCTGAGCACACCAAAACCAGGCCAATACCAAAGTCCTTAGTGAGCCCCTGGGTGTGTGCCCAATGCTTTATGTAGAAAAAGACAACCCTACAGGTAGGCACTGTGTCCACTTAAGAAAACAATTTTATGGAGCTACGGAAAGGTAAGTAACTTGTCCAAGGCGACCAGGTTTGCTAATAGTAAAGATGAAATTTGAACCCAGGTCCTGGCTGGGTTTTTTTCCAACCACGCTGACTCTCAAAGAGGCAGATTCATTCCCTCCCCCAGCACAGCCTCAGTTTCCTCATCTGCAGCTCGAAAGGTGCAGGGTGGGGGCTGCCTGGGGAGCAGGCCAGTGGCACCGCACTCTGGGGCGGGTGCCGGACAGGACGCTCATCCTCTCTGTCCTCTCCCCTCCCTTCCCTGACCCCCAGGGCAGGTGGACGCTGGTCCGGGCACTGGTCCGGGTGGATCAGAACCTCTCAGAAGGGGTTGGGAGGTGGCAATCTCAATGTCATAGCATGACTTGATATTTGGGGGAAGTAAAACAGACACCCAGGGTTTCCACAATGCAGGCTAGAGAAAATCAGGCTTGGCCACTGGGGTATTTTCTACCTGAGGTGGGTCAGATGGTCAGGGACATGAGGAGGGCGGGGGGGCACAGAGAGGCCCCTGTGCCGTCTCCACCCCCTCCTCGATCCCCCCCACAGCCTCTGTCCCAGTCCAGGCCTCTAGCCCCTGCAGAGCCCCAGCCTGAACCGGAGGCAGCCCCCTCCCCAGCATCGCCCTGGGCCCTAGCTCACTGGCCCTGACGAACCCACTCAAACCCAGGAGGAGCTGCGTTGAGGACGACTTTTTTCCTCTCTTTCCCACATCATTAGTGAGAGCGCAGCCTCTGCAGCTCCCAGGCCTGTGTGAGGCGACAAGCTCCCCTCCCTGGCGACCCCTGGTCAGGCAGAGGGAGGAAGGTTGGGATCTGGCCTGGGAGGTGGGGGGCGGGGAGCAGATGAAGCCGAGAGGGTGAGGGAGGCAGAGAGCGTCTGGGCAGAGCCCCTCCTATCCTGCCCAGAAGGACACTGCACCCCCACCAGCAGGGCCCTGGTAAGCTGGGAGCCGCCCTGTGCCCAGCGCTGGGCCAAGCACCCATTCCTCCCTGCCAGAGCCTGTGAGGGGTGGAACCCAGCTCCCGGTCCCCCTTCTTCGAGCCCCACCGAGTCAGCCTCCTTCTCTCAGCCTTGCTGTTCTGGGGGGGGGGGGGAACTCCACCCCAGGCCTTGCCCACCGGGGAGTCGGCTAGGCCTCCCCCAACGGCGATGGTTTAGAGGTGGGCATGGGGCCCTGCTGAACTGGGTTCTGGGGAGACTCAGATCTGGGGGCGCTGGCCTGGGATGAGGCCACGCAGAGCCGAGAGACCAGGAGAAACACTGAGCTCCGAATGTGCCTCTGGAGCCTCCAGGTCGAGCTCTGCATGAAAAAAATCTACACAGGGCTTTTCTGCTACGGGCGGGGGCCGTCAACTTTGCTTTTGAATCAAGCCACTTTGCATTGCTTTTCTGTCCTTTGTAGCTGACAGGGTGGCAACCGGTATAAGGATTTTAATAAACCCCATTTTTCAGATGAGTAAACTGAGGCCCAGAGAGGTTGAGCTAGGTGCTCCAAGTCACACAGCTATGGATGGACAGAAGCAGTGTCGAGACTGAAAAGCTCTCACCCCCAACTTAGTCCACTTAAGGTTCCCTGGGGGAAGAGGGGGTTCTCTGAGGTCATTTTCAGCAGGACCCAGAGGACAAAGGAAAAAAAGGGTAACCTGCCCCGGTTACCATGTGGCCGTGTGGGCTCAGACAGGTAGTCTCACTTCTCTGAGCCTCAGGCTTGGAACAAAATGTCCTACCCCTGTGGGGTGCAGGCTCCCCCTCGGGCAAGCAGGGTGGTTGCCTCTTGCCCCCACCCCAGAGGACCGTGGTGAGCAGGGGGCTTCCCAGCCAGACAGCCAAGGCCCCCCGTAGCAGACAAACACCCCCCCCAACACACACACACTCCACCTGGTTTTAAATGTCTCTCAAAGACCAAATTCAATTTGGTCTAACTCCGCCAGCTCTGCAGTGCAGAATTCATCAGATGAGGAGCCTGCTTTTCGGGGAATAATTCATTTTTCCGGTGTCGGAGAGGAGAGTAATTGATCCAGGGGGCTGACGCCTCCCTCCCACCTGCCCTCCCTCCCAGGACCATCTGACTCCAAATGCAGCCCGGGTAGGCCAAAGTCACAGCAATAAATAGGAGGGGGCTTCTGCTTTAATATATTGGATTATTCCACTCGCTGGTGACAAAAAACAAGATTTAATTCCCCGAGAAGGCCAGCAGAGAAAATCATTTCCCTGTCTGCTTCTTCCTTTCCTTTTTTTTTTTTTTTTTTCTTTTTTTCAGAGATGTCTTTGTCTTTATGTAGGCTCCCGGCTGCAGTCTCCACCAGCAGGGGCTCCCTCACCTGCCCACCTGGCCAGGGTCTTCCTCCGCTGGGCTGGAGAAGGGGCAGGATCCTCTCCGCCCAGGCCCCTCGACCATGGGTCTCTGAGGACAGAGGCTTCTGTTCACATTTAGATGCCACCATGACACTTAGCACACTGATAAATTAGGACAACAAGCCCTGGGAAAAGACCAGTTAGTCCCACAGGTGCGACTGATGGACAGGAAGCTAAGGACGCTTCCTTGGCTAGGGAAGTAATTTAGTATCATACTCTTCCTCAGCTCAAGTGTCCACTCAGATCAAGCGTCTACCCGCTGCCTCCTCCAAGAAGCCTTCCTTGATTATGGTCCAGGTTAGATGCCCCTCCTTTAGGCTCCCAAACTACAGGGCGTTGTGTCTCACAGCCCATCTACAAGGGGTGACTGTGGTGACTGTGGTCACCCCTTGTTCATTTTATTTATTTAACAAGCTCATAGACAGCACTTTCTCTGTGCAGCCCCCGACCCGAGCGCTGTGCAAATATGGAATCATTTGATCCTCCTGACAACCCTGTAAGGTAGGTCCTATGATCAGCCCCATTTTGCAGATGAGGACACTGAGGCAGTTCCTGGTAAAGTGTTGTGGCCAAGGTCACACAGGCAGGGAGGGTCAGGCTGGGAATGCACATCTGTCTCCCCCATTAGCCTGCGAGCTCCGGGGGGGACAGGGGCCTCGCTGGCTCGCTGTTGTATCCTGGGAGCAGAACAACGTGTCTAGCGCACAGAAGGTAAATGCTTAGGCACCGAGTGCTTTTGCAGAAGAACCATAGGTCCATCCCTGAGGCTCAGCCTGACATCCTGTTGTTTCCATGGAACCCCGAGGCCCGTGCCCTCCACCCCCCACCCACAGCACAGTCACGTCCTGGGAAGTCACATCCTTGGTGTGGGAAGAACTCCGGCTCCAGAGTGAGACAGACCATAAGTGGACGCAGCCCTGCAGGTGTGACCTTGGACAGAACTGGAAACGTCAGTTCTCTGGGCCTCAGTTCCATCACAGACTCTCAAATGGGGACCCTGCTAGCACACAGGCATGCTGGGAAAATCAAATAAAACCTCAGACGAGCAGTGCTTTGAACCTGCCTCGCACGTAGCGAGCACACGGTAGGTGGAAAACATCAGGAATGATCAAATATGGGCGACACGATACTGTTGCCGTGCTCGGAAAATAACAGAGGCTTATCGACCTGCGTGGTGAATCGAGCTCTGAGACTCGGCCGGAAGGATGGATCGTTGGTAATGCAGTGCAGGCGAGATGGGCGAGTCCTGGGGCATCGCCAAGGAGGATTTGGCAAATCACACATAATCCATGGACTCCTGGGAGTGACCAAGAGGTGGGAGAGTCTGAACCAGGGACTTCCTGGACCAGAAATAGCACCTGGCAAGTGTTTCATTCATCCACCCAGTGCACGTGGAATGCCTTTCGTGTGCATGAAGCAACGTGGTCAGGGAGGGGCACACACTTTGGGGCTCCTCGGACCAGGCCAAGGCCCAGCTAGCTCTGCCGGCCACTGCCTTATGACCTTGACCAGTAGACCCTCCTCTCTGAGCCTTAGCTTCCTCCTGCATAACCTGGGTTGATGAAATGAAGCCTCCCCAGGGGCTGCCTCGGGCAGTTGATGACAGACTGTGGAGGGTAAGAGATCAACACACCTTCGCCCCTCCCGCCTCTCAGCGGCCAGCCAGGTGGGTCTGACAGCTGTGTCTGGAACCTCCGGCCCTTCAGCTCCTCGGGACAGCAGAGCAGGCTGGCAGGTGGCGTGGCAGGTCCCGTGTTGCCAAGGGGACGAAGCCAGGTGAAACCCGAGGGTTTCTGTCTCCGGATCCTTGTTCTCAAGCCTGGATGTGTGGCCTCCCTGACCCCTGGGAGAGGAAGGGAAGAGGGAGAGCAGGGTGGGGAGGGGGCTGGAGACCCCCTGCATGCAGGTTCATTTAGCAAAGGTGACCTCAGAATGGAGCCCATGAGGCTGAGACAGGTCAGAGGGACATCCCCTGAGGGAGGAATGCAGGGGAGCATGGCTGGTGGCCTGAGTGGTCAGGGGCCTCAGAGAAAAGATGCTCAGTAGCTCAGAGGTTCAGGAATTCCCCTGAGCACCCCTCTGTGACTCACAAACATCACCTGGGTGGAAGGTTCCATGCTCTTCACATCCCCCTCCTCGACCCCAGCCCCCTCCCTTGCCCAGGCAGTTCTTCCTGACATCTGACTGAAAGCTTTGCTGCTGCATCACCCACAGACCCCAACTGAAGGAGTAGGAGAGGCCCCGGCCCTGCCCGCCCTGTCTGCAGAGCTCCCGGCTCAGCTTGAGGTAATCCTGCTGACACTTAATTGGCTCTTGTTGGAGGAGAATGAATACCATCTCATCTTAATCTTCCTCATTATTCTCCTGGTTCAGCAGAGTCAACACAAGATTAGGTTTAATTTATGGGAGAAAAAATAGCAAAGTCATTACTCACCAGGAGATCAGGATTGGATCTGCCTGGGTGGCCTGTGTTCCCTGCAGGTGTGGGGCTCTGTTTAGGGTGGACGGGTTGGGGGCTCCAGGACCCAGATCTTCTGGGGGCTGTATCCCTGGAGACCATCAGCCCTTCCTAGTCTTATAGGACTTATCATCCAGAGGACCCAGCCTCTGAAATGTTTCTTGGGAGCCTCTGGCGTAAGAGCATCCCGGAAGCAGGACAAGAGGCCCAGCCCCTGCAGACCCAGCCCCTGCAGACCCAGCCCCTGCAGATCCAGACTTAGCCCCAAGCAGTGGAAAGAAATCAGGCTTTGGGTTCAAATTCAGCTTTCCGAGGCCTCCTTCTTTTCGAAGAACTGGGCAGGACCACTCGTTCAGGGTACTCCCTGGACAATGCTGCCACCTAGTGGTAGAACTGGTCTCTCCTTTCCTCCTCCCTCCAGGTCCACAATGAAAGGTACCAAGCGCACAAAAATCCAGATTCACGAAATAAATAAATCAGAACGAGGAAAGGGGACTTTTGTCGACTGCAAAATGGCTACAGGGCTCCATGAAGAAATCTAAAAGAAAATTCATCTTACCTCCCCGGCCGCCGTGGCTAAAGTGGCCCAGAAACACTTAGCAGCCCGTCCTCCTCCGCCCCCGCCCACCCCCCTCGCCCCCCGGCAGTGATGTGCGCAGAAGCACTAACACCCCACAGTCCTTGTCATCCCCGGCTCTTCCCACTCTTCCTCACCTCGGAGCCCCTAACTGCTGCCCCTGCTTTGTCCCCTGGCCTGTGTCCCAGCCTCAACCACTTACTCCCGTGTTGCCCCGGACAACCACATCTCTCTGAGTCGTAGCTTCTTGTCTGGACCTACCAGGGAGGGCCGCTGGGCAGATTAAATGAGCCTGTGTGCTCAGCACAGGAACTGACACCTGTGCGGCCTCCACCGACACCTGTCACTTGTCATCGCTGTCATCATTATCGTTCACCATCATCGTTGTCATCGTTAGTGTCCAGCCCGTTACTCTTGGGAAATTCGGCTTCATCAACTAGGCTGTCAGTTGCTCCTATTTAACTCCCCGTCCCAGCTCCCGCTGGACAAAGCAAGGTTTTCCCTTCAAGGACACTGAGATAATTTCTGCCTCCTATAGCATTTATACCTTATAAGAGAGTGCACACAGTAGGTGCTCAGGACACTCTCAGAACTACCTGTCTACACCTCCAACCTCACGTCAAACGGTTCCCCAACTTGCCCACTGAGTTCTGGCCACGCTGGTTGCCTTTCTGATCTGTGAATAAGTCTGTTCCCACCTCAGGGCCTTTGCACTTACTGCTCCTGGGCTGTGCTTCCCCCAGCTTTCTGCTGGTTTCTCCTTATCATTCAAACGTCACTTCCTCCGGGGACCTTGACCAAAAGAGCACTCCCACCCTCACTCTCTACTTTGTTTACTGTACTACAGAAGTCAAGAGCCCATTGGCTGAATAGAATTCCATTTATTAGCTGTGTGGCCTCAAACAAGTTGCTTAACCTCTCTGTGCTTCAGTTTTCCCACCTGTAAAAACTGAATGTAATGGTTCCCACTTCATAAGGTTATTATGATGAATATATATATGTCTTAGAGTAGTGCCTGGCATGGATATTAAGTGCTATACCATGTTAGTAAATTTTTTTATTTATTCATTTAGCCTCTTGTGTTTATGCTTCTCCATCTGGGCTGTGTATTTCAGGAAGGCAGAGACCTTGCCTGCTTTATCCCTGCCTAATAGATAGTAGGTGCTCAATAAGTATTGATCAGTTTGAAAGGTTCTTCGGGGACCTGCAGGCCTCTCTCTCCTTAGCCAATGTTCGGGGCCATCGAACACGGTGGCTGGCTAACTTGTCTACCATTCCTGGCTTTAGCTCACCCCACTCCCCAGAAGGGCCCTTGGGCGCCCCCTGCTGGAAAGTGTGTAGGTTTTCCTTGAAGGAAGCTGATAGCTGCAGTCCCGTTAAACTGTACGGTTCCTGGGGGTCCAACTCTGCTCTCTAGATTAGAGACAATGTAGCTGGGGGGTTAAGAGCAAGATCCTTGGAGCAAGGTGCACCTGGATTAGCACTAGTGCTTCTCCAGTTATTCTGTGTGCCATTTGCCAAGAAAGTCCCTCCGTCTGGTCCCGTGAAGAAAGACGGTAACAACACCCTCTCCCCCTTCCCCACCTCCGTCTGGGGGACCAGGGTGGTGTGACAGGATGTGCCCTGGACACGGTGAAGCTTGCAGGCTCCCCTCCCCACCCAGCCAGACCCCCTGCAGCATCAGCCCTTCGACAGCTCAGGAGCAGCTGTCTCGTCTTCCCGAGCTAAACACCCCCAGTCTATCCGATGGTCCCTCCAGTGCCAGGTACTTGGGGACAGTGGGTCTGGACCACGCCATTATCCAAGCCCTTCAGGTCTCCTCTGCAGGCTCCGGGGGTAGAATGTAGCCTGTGGGCTACTGGCTCTTTCCTCTGAGAGCAGGCAGTTGGCTGGAGGTGGCCTCCCTGGGCTTGTACCCTCTCAGCCCACCCCACGCCCCTCCCTGGCTGCTCTGTCTCCCCATCACAGCCCAGAGATGGAGGTTTCCCTGGGCCCTCTCCTGCCTCACTGCACGCTTGTCCCCGGCCCTCACCAGTGCCCTTGGCTTTCACTGGTGGCCACATGCACAGCAACTCCAGTGTCTCCAGCCCATAGCTCCAGACACTGCACAGGCCTCTTTCCTGACTCCCTGTGGGGGGGGGGGGAGCTCCCCCACTGCAACATCTTCCATGCCCCCCAAATTCCCACCCTGACACCCAGTCCTCACAAGCACGCAGGCCCACTGATGTCTCAGTCCAGCCTCCCCCCACAGCCCCCAGGCAGGCTCTGGTCCTCTCCCGACTCATCCCCGTCTGGCCCCCCCCCATGCCCACCCTAGTCCCTCACCCCAAAGCTTCCCATTGCCTGTCACTCCTGTACTTAAAACTGGGAGCTCACAGGGGTGAACCTCTTCCTCTGTGAATCCTCATCAAACTGGACCTCCTGGCCCACTGGCAGCGCAGGTGGGTGTGGACAATGCCTTCCACCCCCCCGAGTGTAAAATCCCCAAGAAAGGACTGGGGTGCCCAGGGAGCAGGGGCTGTGCTCCCACCTCAGAGCTGGACATTCTCTGAGGTCAGGGCTTTGCCCTCCCCTATCCCATCAGACTGAGGATGTCCCCAGAGCAGGGACTACGCCTCCACCATTAGACTGGAGACCCCGCAGGACACCAGATAAATCCCCTCCCAGGGTGCCACCTCCTCAGTGTAGCCAGGATGATGGCTCTTCCTGGGACAAGGAGTGTCTTGCTCACCGATGTCACTTCAGGGCCCTGCACAGGGCCTGGCAATGACAGGGACTTCAGGGACCATGAGTGAACGGATGGGTGGATGAATGAACCATTGAAGGAGTGCAGGCAGGCCCCTGCCTAAACCTTGCAGGAGGTTAGCTAGCAGGAGGCATCGGGGCTCAGAAGCAAAGGAAGACCAGAGCAGCATGGGGATTTTACTGGTCCCCACGGTGGACAGAGCAGATGTCTCAGGACCCTGCACCAGCCTGGACAAGCAGCTGAGAGTCCTGAGGAGGGGCCGGGTTTCAGAGCTGCTGGGGAGGCCAGAGAGAGCCTGGCCCAGAGCCTGGCGCCACACCCATCCCTCCTTCCCTCCCTTCAAACTGGTGCCAGGGGCCAGGCCGCCGCCGGGGCGCAGAAAATGACCAATGAGACCAGATGCACATGGCTTCTGTGCTAGTCGATAGCAAGCCAGGGCGGAAAGCCTCAACGTGGGCACAAACCAAAAGGGATGCCAAGCTGACCCTTTCTGTGCTCCCCTACCCACACCTCCCCATCCCCCACCCCAGGTCATGGGCGTCTATCCCTGAGCTCAAGAGAACTCGTACCCCAGATGAGGTGTTGCCATCACCCATGGGGATCAAGAAAGGCCTGCAGGGTGCCCCCCTTCCATGCTGGCCTCTGGGCAGCTTGGGTGTCAGTCAGGCGCCAGGCACAGCTCCCCACTCCTTGGCCTCACAATCCCAGCCTTTGTCCGCGGCCCGGGCCTGGCTGGCTCTGCCCCCGGCCCAATGGGCTCTGGAAACCCAAGCAGCTGGAGCCCCACCAAGTATTTTTCCAGGCTGAGCCAGGGGCCCTCAGGAGACAGGGCAGGGTGCAAAGGGATGGGTGTTCATTCATCCGTTCCTTCATTCATTTCTTCCTTGAACAAATAGTATTTATTGAACGTCCACGTTGTGGCAGGCACTGTGCTGGGGGTGGGGGATTCAGTGGTGGGCCCAGTCCAGGCCCAAGCCTTCACCCATCCTATTTTCCAGGTGCAAATATATGCCAGCAAAATCCTTCTCTACCTGTGTGGGGGCTGGGCTTGGAGTAAGGGGCAGAGAGGAGTGCATGGGGTGGGGGTGGGGGAGGTGTGGGTGCTACCCCTAAGGCCTATCTACGCCGGGCCTCTGCCCATCCCCCGCAGCTGCCGGGGGATGGAGGAGGGATCACTCAGGGCTCCACCCACACGCTGCTGTTGGTCACCCGGGCCCCGAACCAGCCCTTCCAGTAGACGGAGTCCTGCCCCCCGTGCTCGAAGCGGACGAAGCGAACGCCGGGCCCGTAGTCGGTGAAAGTGTGGGAGATCTGTGGGGTGAGGAGAAAGGTCAGTCTTGGGGCACCGAGGCCTTCCCTGGCCACCCCACCCGGTCCTCTGACTCGCCCCTGACCCCGCTGGATCTCTCAGCCCCTGGGCGCTCTCCCCACTAGTCGCCCCTTCCAGCCCCGCCCCGCCCATTACATCCAGATCCCGCCTCGCGGCCCCAAGTCTTCGAGCTCACCTCGATCCAACCCCCGTTGTCGTCCGTTTGCGGCACCGCCACCTGCCCGCTGTTGAACTCAGCCAGCACGTCTTCGTGCTCCGACAGCAGCTTCACCGTGAGCTCATACACGCAGCCTGCATCGCTGCGACCGGAGTACCTGCCCCAGGGAGGGAGCGAGAGCAGAGGTGGGCCTCAGCCTGTAGGCCTGGCCATCTACAGCAGGTAACCCTGCCGACCCTGCTGCCAGCGTCCCCATCTTACAGATGAGGAAACTGAGGCCAGGAAGAGAAAGTGACTTGCCGAAGGTCCAAACCCCAGGGCTAAAACTCAAATGGGCCAGACCCAACCTTGGGCCCAAAGCCAAAGCCAAAGCCAGCCCACAAAGACATGATTGGTTTGGACAGTAGAGGGAGTAAAACAAAACAAAACAAACAAACAAAATGCCAGCTTTCAGGAAGAAAGGTGGATTTCACCTTCTCCTGGAGACAGGTTCCACGTGGCCACCACCAAGGGGAGACAGTGGCCCTCCAAGCAGGGGCGTGGCTTTAGTCCCCACCCCCCAACCCAGTCCCGCGGGGTCGCTTACCAGTCCTTCACCACGATGGCCGGCTGAGTAGTGTCCAGCAGCTCCTCCCAGTAGCCCTCCGCCTGCAGGTCGATGACCTGCGCTTTCCGGCACCACCTGGGGGAAGTGGGTTAGGAAGGAGCCGAGGCCCCTTTCCCCTCCCCCGCCATCCCCGGCTCCTTACTCGAAGGAGGTAGCAAAGAACTTCTTGACGGTCTCATCGTGGATGAATTCCATCCCACAGTCTCCGGGCATTTCCTCCACCCTCCAGCCGTCCCCGCCATGCTCCACGTCGCACCAGCCCTCCAAGTCCTCTGTAGGAACACGACAGCCCCACCCTAGTCACCCAGTCCTCGTGATGGTGTGGCGGCGCTGGCTGTTGCCCCCATAGTCGGGTGCTGGGCCAACTGGCACTTTAATGCTGTCGGGTGGGAGACGATGGTGGGGTTGAATGGCAGGCACTTTCTGTTTGTCCCAGATTCTCTCTCCCTCCCTCCTGGGAGGGTCCCCTACAGGGCAAGTCTTGCCCTGGGTCACGGATGGTGGAAGGGCCTGGGAGAGAGACCCCCAGGGAACATGCAGACAGGGAAATAAGTGTGTTTATTGGGGCTATTCTGTACTGGGCATTGTGCCAAGTGCTCTCATTTCGCCCTCAAGCAGGCTGGCATTGTGCATGGCCCATTTCCCAGAGGGGGAAGCTGAGCCCCCCAGTCATCGGGTAGTAGGACCTGACCCTCACCTTCTCCGCACGGGTTGCGCAGCAAGTTGCGCCGCCTCTTGCTCAGGAAGTAGAACTGCTGCCAGTGGTCGCGCTCGTCCTCCGAGCCGCCCTCGGGCACCAGCCCCTCCTGCTGGCACTTGAGCAGCCACAGGGGGGCGCCGTCCACCAGCTCCTTCCAGCGCAGACACACCAGGCGGCACACCTGCACCAGCTCGGCGGCCGGCAGCTCCGCCAGCACGCGCAGCAGCAGCGGCTCCGGCAGCTCGTCCAGGAACGCCTCCGCCGCCTCCTCCTCCTCTCCGGCGCTCGCCTCCTCCAGGCACGCCTCCTCCTGCTGCTCCTCAGGGCTTGCCTCCTCAGGCTGGCCCACGCTCTCTGCGGGGGGCAAAGGGGTGGAGGGTCGTGACTGCCCCCAGCCTGTCTCCCTACAGGCCCCTGAACCGCTGTGTGTCCGGTATCCGCCCCCCCACTCAGCAGCTGAGGCCAGAGGTTCTGCAACCAGAAACCGGTGCCCAGTGGAAGTGGAGAAGGCCCAAGGGAACCAGGGCCCCGGACTAGCCCCAAGGCTGGAGAGCCTACTTAAAGGCCTCAGTCTTTCCTGCAAGGCCAGCGCACCCCATGCCTGAGTAGGTAACAGCAGCTGATAATATTTTTAACAGGACTGCCTTACATTTCACAGATGAAGTTCTTTAATCCTTCCGACCACCCTCTGAGATCCCCGCTCCTGTCACCTCCTCATGGAAGCCCTCCTGGACTTCCCCAATACATCGGCTCACCGCCAGAGTTCCAGTCCTTCCCAGATTTTGTCCTAGTCGGTGATGGTTTGTAAAACACCTTTTCTGGGACTAGATTGAGGGCACGAGGGCAGGAACAGGGTCTGGGGAACTTGCTGCTCTGTCCCCAGGGCCTGGCATCTGGCACACCGGCAGCAGCTCCCGTTTACTGGGCACTTAGCGAGTGTGGGCCTGTTCTGAGCATTTTAATTTCATCTACTCTTTAAAGCCTCACAGCATCTCTTCAGGCCTTTTCCTGTCACTGTCCCTGTTTCACTGATGAGGGCACAGAGGCACAGAGAGGTGAACTGGCTGAGGACGGCACAGCAAATGGGTGGTTGGAGCCTAGATTTGACCCCAGGCAGCCTGGCCCAGGGGCCATCTTTAGCCCTCACATGTCAATAAAACCCCTCCCTGAGTTAGGAGGCACCGCTGTGATTTTGATTCTGCAGATGGAAATGCTGAGACCCCAGGATGCACGATGGCTTGTCAAAGGTCACGCTGCTAGTATTAGGGAAGGGGACATGGGGAGCTGAGGCCCAAGGGGGAGGCAACCAGGGGGGTCCTTGATTGGGGGCAGGGCAGAGGGGCTCATTACAAGGCCCCATGTGTCAGACAGAGAGCTGTGATTCATGTTTGGGAAAGGAAGGCTTTTTCCGCTCCCAGCCCTCCGGTTCCTCGTCTATGGAATGCCGGGCCCTCAGACAGTGCTGACGTCCACAGCCCCTGCGGGACAAGGGCATTCTCAACGGTAAGGGAGTAGACAGATGTCAGGAGCTGCAGGCTAGACTGTCCTCTGGATCCCAGCTGGCCTCGGCCAGGCCACTGAAGCCTCAACTAAGCAGATACCAAGTGCCCAGTGTCTCTGGAGGAGGGAGACAGTGTGGGTAGGAGACGGGGCCACTCTGGGTGACAGAGAAGGCCACAGCTCTCAGACTCCGGGTGGGGGTTCCTAAGGGCTGAACCCTGGAAAGCCGAGGTGGTGGTGGAAATGGGCCGGGCACTGGGGAAGGGAACAGGCAGGGCCTGGGCCCAAGTCTGGGTGTCGCCAGGACCCCAGCCTGCCAGCCCCTCCACCTCCTCGCCGATGGCGTTTTCTCCCCTTCCCCACACAGTCAGACCCTTGGTTGTGGAATCGGGGTTTACCTCTTCAGAGCCCAGACTGCACAGTGGGTCCTCAATAGACTTTATTTGTGAGTCTTAGCATTCAGCACAGCACATTCCCTTCATTATTAGCATTTTTATTATTTATTTATTTTGCCACATCTGTATGATGTGGGGCTTTACCCCTTCCCTTTTGGCAAAGAGGAAGCTAAGGCCCGGAGACACTCCCTGGCTTCTCCCAAGCTACACTGCGGAACAGCGGGAAGTCCGAGAAGAACACGCCAGGCTCCGAAGCCACATCACCTGCCCATCCTGCTGCCCACAGCTCTCTGGGGAGCAGAGCCCAGTGTCCTCACCTCTCCACCCCTCCCCCTGCCCTGCCCTGGCCCTGGTGGACACCTGATGCTCCCCCGAAAGGTGCACCTCATCCAGTCCCTTCTCCTGGCCCCAGGCCTGGCACTTGAGGCCCCAGATCTGATTACAGGCCCCCCCCCTTGCTCAAGTGCACACAACTCCCCACATTGTTGCTGTCGGAAAGTTATCTGGCCCCTGGAAGCTGCCTCCAGGGCTGATTCACTCACCTGGATTGGGCCCCGGAGTCCAGGGAATAGCCGGGCCCTGAGAAAAAGCAGGAGCCCATTCTGGGGCCCTAGAAAAGGTGTGGGGGCCACAGAGGACTGGGAGTGGGAGCGAAGGAACTGGGATTTTCGGGGCCAGGAGAAGGGGGCTTGGCTGCCTGAGTGGGCATCAATCTGTTTCCCATTGCCTCCCCCAAGCAGTGCCCACTCTCAGACGGGCCTGCTGAGGAAGGGAGGGGGAGTCCGCAGTCCAGACTGGCTCCCACCCTGACTCAGCTGGCAACCCCTACAGGCCAAGCCGGCTCCGCCAGCTTGAAGGACGGGGGTCTCTGGTGCCAGACAAGATGACTGGGCAATCTCAGAGGGCCCCGAGTATTGGCGAGAGCTGATGCCTAACCTTCCCTCACTGCTGGCCCGGTCCCCACTGGGCACCTGGCCACCCAGATGAAGGGTGGTCCCTCCAGACAAGGGAACCCAGGAAAATGGGGTGGGGAGAGGCCAGTAACCCCAAGACACCCATGCAGATTCAGACAGCTCACCAGCCAGAGCTGGCAAGTGGAAGAAACTGATGGAAGGAAAGGGCGTGAGCCTCCTGCAGCCTCCTTCATCCTAGATGTCGCCCAGACCCCAGCCTGAAAAACCCTCAGAAAGCTGGGAGGCGGGAACGTGGAATTATTTCTATGCTGTTTCCTGGGTAAATGGAAACCCGGCGGAGTCCTTCCTCCCTGCCTGTCACCTCTCGAGGCCTCAGAGGACTATGCTCTTTTGAGACTGTGTCAAGGGCTTTGCTCAGGTGAAAGTTTTCAGCGCTGGGTTTCAGCGCCCCCGCCCTTGTAGCTCTCGCCTGCCTGCCCCGGTCTCCCCTCCCAGGCTGAGCTAGTGGGCCCAGGCTGCGGTAGCTACCTGGGTCACCGTCTCCGTCCATCGCTGCGGAGGGCGATCGCAAGGAGGAGGAGCCGGAGCGCTGCGAGGCTGCCCGGGTCCCTAGGCGTCGGCGAGTCTAGGTGCTGCCTGCGTCTGGGTCGGGTCCCGGCCCGCTGCGCCTCTTAAAGGCCCCTGCCTCCGCCCCCGCCCCGCCTTTGGCCCCGCGCCGGGCCGCCGGGCAGTCCGGAGCTGTCCGCCTGGGGCCTGAGGCTGCAGGTTCCTCGGCGGACCCGGGAGGCCGGGAAGGATCAAGAATAATTTTTATTTTTTTGTTTGCTGGCTTATTTTATTTTTAATGGGGGGGGGGGCCGATCTGAGCCTTCTCCGGGCGCCCTTCTGAGTTGGCTGTCGGGAGGAGGACGCGAGGGGACGGGGAAGAGTCTGGGTCACGCGGAGGGTGCGGGGCATGCAGCCAAGCGAAGGGGAGGGCAGAGGCTCCTCCCGACACCCCCACCCGGGGTAATTTTCCTACTTCGCGGTGGGGGGGCGCGTCCCAGGTCCACGCACCCAGGCGCACGCCGGCGCGGCTCGGCGCAGGGAGGGGAGCGGGCGGTGGAGGCGGGGCCGGGGCCGGGCCGCGCACCCGGCAACCGCAGGCGGAAGCCGGCTCAGCTTGTGCGACCCAGTGGGATCTCGCCCCGGTGGCCGAATGCAGGTGACCAGCGGGAGTGGGCACGGGGGTGACCGCGGCAGGGGCGTGGGCCGGGCAGCCGGCTCTGCGGTTCCCGGCCCCGCCGCTGTGCGTGGAGGGAGGCCCGACTCGAAAAGTCTCAGGCCGCCGGCGCAGCGCGGTGCGGCCTCCAGCGGTGGCGCGAGCGGAAACCCGGGCAGGGGTCTTCCTCGATGTGTAGGGGTCCGAGTCACGACTTTGGGGGACTTGTTAAAGTCGCGACGCGGAATAGGAGGCCGAAGGCGCGCAAGGGGACCCGGAGCTGGAGCCCGGACACGGGAATGGGGGTGGGGGAATAGGCAAGGCCTTTCCATTGCCCACCCCTTCCCCAGTCCCAGCTGGGCAGACCATGTCCACTGCTGTCTTGAGAATGTCACTGGAGCCCTTCGGACCTCCGTCTGAGACAATAAGTGTTGCTGCCCCCAACATCTCCCCTCTCTCAGTTGATGGAGAGAATGGAGAAGGCACGGGACAGACTGGACTGTTCTGCGGGGCCGCGCTCTGCTGCTTTCATTCTACAGGCTATTGGCCTATTGAAAAAAGCCGCCTCTAGAATCGGAGAAGACTGGCTCCCGTCTGTGCGTCTTCGGGCAGATCCAGCCATCCGTCCGTGGGCCTCCTTAAGCCTCCTTTACAGAGGAGGACACCGAGGCTCAGAAAGGCACAGTGACTTTCCTGAGACAGTAAATGTCAGGCCCGGGATAGGAACCTCCGCCACCACAGGGTGCAGGGAGAGGGCTTGGTCTGGAGCCCAGCTTTTCAATATCCACAGGAAAGCGTCTGGAAGCCAGGAGCCATGGCGGTGGGGAATATCAACGAGCTGCCGGAGACCATCCTGCTGGAACTGTTCACACACGTGCCCGCCCGCCAGCTGCTGCTGCGCTGCCGCCTGGTCTGCAGCCTCTGGCGTGACCTCATTGACCTCGTCACCCTCTGGAAGCGCAAGTGCCTGCGGGAGGGCTTCATCAGCGAGGACTGGGACCAGCCCGTGGCGGACTGGAAGATCTTCTACTTCCTACAGAGCCTGCACAGGAACCTCCTGCACAACCCGTGCGCAGAAGGTGGGGCGCAGAGTGGGTCCAGCTTGCTCCCAACACACACACTGTCGGGATACCTGCTAACATTTATTAAGCACTTACTATGCGCTAGGCACTTGCAGTTAACTCCTTTAATCCTCTCACAATAACCCTAAAAGGTGGGTACTGGTAGCATGCCCATTTTTCAGAGATGCAAACTGAAGCCAAGAGTGGCATTTCTTATTTTACCCTTAAGATTTCTTCCCCAGTGACCTTTCCTAGGAGAGAGAATGTTGGCCCGTTAGGACTAATTGTGTCTCAGACACAAGACCAGCAAGTCAGCCTCCAGGGCTAGTTCCACTAGGATGGTCACCAAGGTCAAAAGGGGCTGGGCTTATGGAAGAATGACAGAGCCAGTCCTTTCCGGCACGTTTCAACAACAGATTAAACAAGCCCTCTGCAGTCATCCAGAGCTCCCTTGTCCCCTCGCTGTGGTGAATTTGTCGGCTGCACACCGGCATGGGGAGGTGGGAACATGCCAAATTCCGGAGCAACGTGGTGATAAAACAAACAACTCCAAGCTCTCCAGAGCTGTTGGAGGCCTGCCTCACTGGATCCCCGCAACAGCCTTGTTCTTGCCCAGCAGCGGGTACACTATGGTCTGTGAGTCAGATCTGGTGCAGAAGCTAAGAATAGTTTTTACAGTTTTAAAGTGTTAACAAAAAGCGTACTATGTAACAGAGACAGTGCCCACAAAACCTAAAGTATTTTGGCCCTTGACAGAAAGTTTGCCACTTCCTATTCTTGGCCCCAGTTTCTAGAAAACAAAACCAAGGCTCAGAGAGGGAAGGCAACTTGCCTAGGGTCACACAGCCCAGTATTGGCAGAGGCAGGACTAGACCCAGATCTGGGCAATGTCAGAGTGTTCTGCATCATCAGAGGGGCTGCTGCTCCTTCATAGCATCGTGTGTCTCAGGCTTGCAGAGGAAATCACCTACCACGGTGCCTGACCCAGGAAGCTGCTCGTTTGAGGCAGGCGTTACCGGTCTGCAGTGTTCTGTGGCAGGAATGCAGGGCTGGGGGGCAACTGCTGGGGTCCAGGGAGAAGGGGCCCTTGGGAGACTGTGACCATGGAAGGGCATCCCCTTGATGTGCCCGGTGCTTTCCTGCCAGAGGGATTTGAGTTCTGGAGCCTGGATGTGAATGGAGGTGATGAGTGGAAGGTAGAAGATCTCTCTCGAGACCAGAGGAAGGAATTCCCCAATGACCAGGTCAAGAAATACTTCGTGACTTCTTATTAGTAAGATCCAAGGTCAGGGGGTCTTGGGGTGAGGGGGGAGCCCAAGTCACTGCACCCCGGGGTCTCTCCTGCTCTGGGCAGGCAGTCCTAGCCTTCCAGCGCCCTAGTGGTGAGCCTCAGCCCCTCCCACCCTCCGCCCACCCCCCAGCACCTGCCTCAAGTCCCAGGTGGTGGACCTCAAGGCCGAAGGGTATTGGGAGGAACTGATGGACACCACACGACCGGACATCAAGGTCAAGGACTGGTGAGTGCCCAGGGTGAGGGTTTGGGGGGGCTCTGCCACTCAGGCGCCCCACCCCCACCTGCCCCCCATCTCCAAGGCCCTAACGGGCCTTCCCCCTGCCTGCAGGTTCGCAGCAAGGCCGGACTGCGGGTCCAAGTACCAGCTGTGCGTTCAGCTCCTGTCGTCAGCACACGCGCCTCTGGGGACCTTCCAGCCAGACCCAGCAACGATCCAGCAGAAGAGCGATGCCAAGTGGAGGGAGGTATGTGGGCCGGGAAGAGGGCAGGAGCACACTGCTCGTGGCCGAGACCACAGGCAGACAGGTCTGGGCTCAAATCCCAGCTCTGCTGCTTCTCACCTGGGCTTCGCCGCTCTGAGCTCTGAAAGACCTCAGCGACGTGATGCCGGTAAAGCCACGTTCAAAAGGCTATTATTACCTACTAATGTTGATGGTCACTGCTGCCTCCGTGCTGGCAGGTGACAGCAAATGGTCAGCAAACATTTTCTGAAAAAGCTAGATGGAAACACTGCAGGCTTTGCAGGCCGTGCCGTCCCTGTTACAGTTATTCAACTCTTGGACTCCGCAGCTGCAACACAGCTGCAGCGAGTGGGCATGTCTGTGTTCCAGTCAGACTTACAAAAAAAAGTAGGTGGGGGGCCAGCTCCGGATCTGGGCCAGTGGTGTCCAGGAGACTTCCTGCGGTGATAGAAATGATCTGTCTGCACTGTCCTGTGTGGTAGCCAGTAGCCACTTAATAAGAGCCAGTTCCCAGTGTGACTGAGGCACTGAATGTTTGAGTTCACTTAATGTTAACTAATTTTAAACTAAATGGCTACATGTGCCCATGACGACTGAACTGGACATCCTTTGAAAGCTTGAGAAATTGCCTTGGTCATTCTGTCCTGCGCTGGGATCCTCCAGGATTTTACTCCATTTTGCAGATGAGGAAACTAAGGCACAGAGGGGGGAGATGGTCTGCCCAGCAGCTCAGAGTTAGAACTGGAACTCAGTTCCGCTGACTCCTGCACCAGCACTAAGATAGCAGACGCCCCCTGGCCCCTGCTGCCCCTCAGGCGGCACTGCCCTCAAAGGTCACCTCCTCTGACCTCACTCCCTCCCTCCCTCCCCCTGCCCCCTCCCAGGTCTCCCACACTTTCTCCAACTACCCGCCCGGCGTCCGCTACATCTGGTTTCAGCACGGCGGTGTGGACACCCACTACTGGGCCGGCTGGTACGGCCCGAGGGTCACCAACAGCAGCATCACCATCGGGCCCCCCGCCGCCCTGATGTCTCCGAGCCCCCATGCACAGAACGCTGACTGGTAAACTGTTGTCAGAGGAAAGCTGGGCTTGGGAAAGGGAGGTGGGCCAGGCTTCCCCGGAGCGCCTAGTTCAGCCTTGCTTCCCACCTGCCTCTTCATGGAGCCTCGCCATTTGTGCTGCCTTCACGTGCTGTGGACAGCCCATCCGAGGGCTCGACCTGAACGATGAGGGCGCAGGCATTTAGGAGATGGGGCCCCTGAGGTCAGGGAGGTATAGGGTGTTCCCCCAGGGCCCTCCCCCAGACCCCGTGAGGGTGGGTCTCCAGGCTCAGATGGCAGCCGAGACCTGGGTTTCTACCTTCCCCTTCTGGGCCTTTCTCCGCATCTCTTTTGGGGCCCCTCGAAGCAGGGGCAGAGTCTAGGACATCTGGCCAGCCTGTGGCTGCCCTGGATAGTGCAGATGCTGGCAGGTGACGGTGTCGCTCAGACGGGCCTGAGAGTGGAAGGAGGGCTCTGCTGTTCCTAAGCTCTCGCTCTGCCCGCCGGCTCTGAGTGGTGGCTGAGGGCCAGAGGCTGGTGCCTGGTCTGAGACGGGCAGGCCCGGGGTGGGGTGGAGTCCACGCCGGGTCTGGGCTGTCCTCACCGTCGGTGACTCCCCAGAAGCCAGATGGGGCGGGGCTCTCCAGAAGACCTCCAGAATCTTGTACCTGGTAACACAGGGCAGGTGGATGCAGGATCGGGCTGTGATTCTGGGAGCTAGGATGTGTGGGCATAGGATGAGTGGGGTGGGGTTTTCAAGGACCACCCGTCCATCTCCGTGTCTGGACCAGGCCCCCACCCACCCTTGGAACTGCCATTCATAGGCCCTCCCCACCCTGCTCTCTGCTTCTCCCTCCCGCTGGAAGGACACCAGTGCTCTGACCCCACCCCTGCCAAATGCAACCAAATAAAAGGCCTTCCCAGCCCAACTCGTGCCCTGTGGTCTCTGGGGGGGGGGGCAAAGTTCATGGGAGGCCCCAGACCTGTCAAAGGAGCAGCATGTGTGGCCTCTGTCCAAGGAACAGAGAGGGGTTGGCATTGCAGGAGCCGTGCCATGGGAGAACCAGGGTCCCGGGACAGACCCCTCCATGAGCTGCAAATACCTGGCCCCAGTAGCCATCGGCCTAGCTAACTTCCACTGTGGCCTGGCAGCCAGCCTGGGGCGGGGCGAGTGGCTGTCTCCTGGCAGCCCTTGCATGCACCTCACACTGGGTCAGCGGGGTCATCCCAGCCCTGCTCGCAGTGGGTTAACTTACTCTTCCCAGAGCTTCAATGACATTAGATAAAGCCAAGGCACTTGGTTCTCAGTGGGTGCTCAGTGAGCACTGTTAGATGAGGGCCTCGGCCGAGGCAGGGACCACCACTCAACACCTGTATGGCAATTTAGCAGAGGATGCCCTTCCTTGGAGAACATACAGCCCTAACAAGGAGTTAATGGGATCTGGCCAGGCACCCTGATGCTGTGCACAGCCTGCGCAACTCTTTCTGGTTCCCCAAAGGACCAGGTACTTGGTCATTATTTGTACAATGAAGGATCAGTGAATTTAATCCAGACAAGCACGCAGAGAGATTTTTACTTTTTAAAAATAATTTATTATGCCATTAGTTGTCCCATTCCCCCCTTCATTCCCCTCCACCCTGCACACCCCCTCCCACCCACATTCCCCCCTTTAGTTCATGTCCATGTGTCATAAGTTCTTTAGCTTCTACACTTCCCACACTACTCTTGCCCTCCTCCTGTCTATTTTCTCCCCACCGTCTATGTTACTTATTCTCTGTATATTCTCCCCACTTCTCCTCCTCCCACTCCCCTTTTGCTCATCCTCCATGTGATCTCCATTTCTGTGGCTCCACTCCTGTTTCAGCTGTCTGCTTAGTTTGCTTTTGTTTTAGGTGTGGTTGTTAATAACTGTGAGTTTGCTGTCCTTTCACTGTTCATATTTTTATCTTCTTTTTCTTAGATAAGTTCCTTTAACATTTCATATAATAAGGGCTTGGTGATGATGAACTCTAACTTGACCTCATCTGAGAAGTGCTTTATTTGCCCTTCCATTCTAAATGAAAGCTTTGCTCGATAGAGCAATCTTGGATGTAGGTCCTTGCCTTTTATGACTTGGAATACTTCTTTCCAGCCCCTTCTTGCCTGTAAGGTCTCTTTTGAGAAGTCAGCTGACAGTCTGATGGGAACTCCTTTGTAGGTGACTGTCCCCTTATCTCTTGCTGCTTCTAGGATTCTCTCCTTCATTTTAATCTTGGCTAATGTAATTATGATGTGCCTTGGTGTGTTGCTTCTTGGGTCCAACTTCTTTGGGACTCTCTGAGCTTCCTGGACTTCCTGGCAGTCTATTGCCTTTGCCAGATTGGGGAAGTTCTCCTTTATTATTTGTTCAAATAACTTTTCCATGTGTTGCTCGTCCTCTTTCCCTTCTGGTACCCCTATAACTTGGATGTTGGAACATGTAAAGATGTCCTGGAGGTTCCTAAGCCTCTCCTCATTTTTTTGAATTCTTGTTCATTCTTTTCTGTTTGGTTGTTTCTTCCTTCTGGTCCACTCCATTGATTTGAGTCCCAATTTTCTTTCCATCACTATTGGTTCTCTATGCATTTCCCTTCATTTCACTTAGTGTAGCCTTCGTTTTTTCATCTAATTTGCAACCAAAATCAACCAGTTCTGTGAGCATCCTGATCACCAGTGTTTTAAACCATGCATCTGATAGGTTGGCTATCTCTTGGTCGCTTAAAAAAGTATTGGCTCTGGGGTTTTTTGTTCTTCTGTCTGAGCCATATTTTTTTGGCTCACGCCTATTATGTATGAGGGGCGGAGCCTTAGGTGTTCACCAGGGCAGGGCAACCCAGTCACTGGGTTGTGATGCTGCATGTGGGGGCGGGGTCAGAGAGGGACCAGTGGCACTTGTTCTGCTCTCTCTCAGGTTTCAGTCCCCTTTGCAGCATCCCACACCCTTTCTGGTGCTGGTTCCTGGGTGGCTGGGCTTGTGTGTGTTCTAGGACCCTGTGGGTCTCTCCCTCGAATTCTGTGAGGCTGGGAGTCTCTCCCAGCACCTTCTCAGTGGGTGCTTTTAGGCTTTATTTCCCTTCCCTGGGGCCCTGGGTTGCAGGTCTGTCTTGCTGCCTGTTTTTGCCTGCTTTATATGCATATGAATGTGTGACTGAGCCTCCTCACTGGGTCTGCTCCTTTCCTCCCTGTGCCCAGGGTCCGCCAGCCAAGGCCTTTTCCTGCCCTGACCCCTCTCCGCCTGCCGCCGACTCCGCCCCTCTCATGGGTCTGGATGAATGGTTGTTAGACTTCTGTAGTCAATTTTCTGTCAGTTCTGGTTGGTTTTTTGGTTCTAAATCTTTGTTGTCCTTAATTTTGGTTGTGCGAGGAGGTACAGTTCCCACCTATGCCTCCATTTTGTCCAGAAGTCAGATTTTTTTACCTTTGAGTAAATGGAGGCCTGCCGGAGGTCAAGCCCTAGGGAAGGTAGGAGCCAGGCCTAGCTTGACCTTCACATTCAGCAATTACCCTCCAGGGGGCCCACTGGCCCAGAGGTCCCCTCCTCTCACCTCCTTTCCCTACCTGGGAAGCAAGTTAAGAAAGAGGTCTGAGGCGGAGGTGGTGCAGGGTGGGGTGTTTAGGGGGCTGGTTAGGACCAGCCGCCTCGGGTTGGGGGCGGGGAGCAAAGGGAAAAAATGGATCCCAGCGGCTGCTGAGCTGCCCCCCACCTGGGGGGAAAGGCTGATGCTTAGAAAAGGAAGACCTCCGGTGCCTGGGGCAGCCCCCGAAACCTTTTTCCATAGCGTCAGCCCCCTGCGGCCAGGTCCTGACCTCAGGCGGGGCTGGTTGACGCAGCGCGTGCGTCAGTGAGGGGCGGGGCCAGAGCGCTGGAGCGAGGCGCAGGCCTGTCCCGCCCTGCCTGGCATCCCGCCCCCTACGCCGCTCTCCGCTAACCCGGAGTGCAGGCAGGGGGCGACGGGTGCGGCGAAGGGGTGAGTGTCCATAGTCGGGAAACGGGTAAACCTGGGGCATTACCCGCGGACGCTGTGTCCGGAGCGGCGGAGGGGCCGGGAGGGCCTCCCGGGACCACGGGGTGGGGTTCCGGCGGGGTGCGGGGCTGGTCGAGCGCTGCGCGGAATCCCCTGTCGCCTAGTCGTGACTCCCGCTCCGTCTTGGCCTGCGGGCTGCCCCAAAACGCGCCGTACCTCCCGGCCCACACTTCGTGGGTGAGACCCACGCCGGCAGATGAATTGGGACCAGCCGGCACGCCCATGTCTGCGGAGCCTAGAACCAGCGCCTGCTTTTTCCGAGCCAAAGCTTCTGCTTTCGAAGGTGCTTTGAGTAGTTGTTGGGAGGGTCCAGGGACACAAGGCCAGTGCGTGATGCCGGGCGGGCACGTGGGAAGCCCAGTAAGTGCGAGGCGGCTTATTTGGGCTGGCGTGAATGTTCTAGGGTGGGCTCCCCTTCCGAGGCCCACCACCACCGCGCAGTCAGGCTTCACGCAGGACACGAGGCCCACGAAGGACGGAAACTAAGGGTAGGGGGAGTGATAACAGGCGACCAGAGACCGGCCTTTGAATGCCAAAGTGAGGAGTTCCTGGTACCTAACTCAGAGCCCAGCGACTTTTACTTAGCCAGGGGTGTCCAACCTGCAGCCCCTGGCCGTATACAGTCCAGGGTGGCTAGGAATTTACAACACAAAATTGTAGATTTACTTAAAACATTTTTTTTTTGCACATCAGTTTTTGTTAGTGTTTGTGTATTTATGTGTGGCCCAAGACAACTCTTCTTCCAGCGTGACCCAGAGATGCCAAAAGGTTGGACACCCCTGTCTCGGTCCTAGACAGTACTTTTAGAAGTTGCCCGCGTTAAAATCTCACAGGTTTCATTTTTTTTAAATGTTTACAGTTCCTCCTGAAAAATTAGACCTGGCTACGTGAGAGTTTTTATCCATCACAGTATTTTGCGTAGTGCCTTACTTATGTCTGTTTTTCTCTGCGGTCCTGAAACACCGTCCCCTGGGCAGGAACCAGGGCGCATGCACCCACCCTTCTTCCGCCCTGCTCCCCCAAACAGGAGCTTAGAGAAGATGCTGAACTGCCTCTTCTTCCCAGTCTTTATGGGACATGAGAAGTCTTCCTGGTGTGGGTGCAGAATGTTCCCTCCCCCACCCCTGGGGCAGGAGGTGGGGGGTGGGAATCTGCTCAGAGGGCTTCCTGACCAGACCCCTCAGGGATCTGGTAAGGGATCTTGCCTTACCAGGCATGATCCAGGCTACTGTGAGTCAAAACCCTTGTGCAATTTAGGTGTGGAGGCAGGGAAGCCTTGGGGACAGGTAGCTAGCTGTACAACTGCGTACTTTGACTTGCTTTTGGTTTTGCTTTTGCTTTTGGTTTTAGTCCAATGATAGAAGTAACAAAGTCCTGTGCCAAATGCTTTCTTAGCTGCTCCTGCTTCTCTAAGGTTGGGACACTTATCACCTCCTTTTCACAGCTTCACAAGTTAGTCACTGCAGATCCGGATTCAAACCCAGGCAGCCTTGCTCTGGGTCCCCAAAGCGCTTTTTGGTTTCTGGGCCTTTCACAGTGGCTCTGGCCTGACTGCCGCCCCAGAAGGGAAGGGGCGCACTCACTTGGGTGCTTAACACATCTGGCTTCCAGGCCAAAGAAAGTAGTTTGTTCCTTAGTGCCAGCTAGCCTTACCAGTTAATCAAGTTGTGACATAGTAATAAAGATTTGATAACAGTGAATTCACAACACTGAAACATCACCACAAACCCTTACAGAGCTCCCAGATGTCACTGTGGCACTGGCAGAATCTTACTGTGCACCAATTTAAAATTAGGCAATTATTTTTTTTAATGGAAGGGAAAGCTCTCTTAAAAAATTAGTCCGGCTCTGGCCAGGTTGGTTAGTGCCATCCAATTACACCAAGGTTGCAGATTCGCTTCTCCATCCTGGGTCAGGGCACATGCAAGAAGCAGCCAATGAATGCACAGATAAGTGGAACAGCAAATTGATGTTTCTCTCTTCCTCCTCCCCTCTCAAATCAATCTTAAAAATGAGTCTGTATTTTGAGGGCCTTCTGTGAACTGGAAGGCTGCTCTAACACGTCGGTCTTGACCTCCCACTTCACAACAGACGCAGGATTAGGAGTCCCTGGCCCGGGACCCTAGGGATCTGAGGCGGCCACCTCCTTGGTCAATGCTGTGACTGCTGTTGCCCCCCACAGGCCTGTGCCCGCACCTCGCCCCCACCGCAGCAATGGCCCTGGTCAGCATCAATGAGCTGCTGCCAGAGAACATCTTGCTGGAGGTGTTCACGTACGTGCCAGCACGTCAGCTGCTGCTGCGCTGCCGGCCTGTCTGCAGCTTCTGGCGTGACCTCATTGATGTCGTGACCCTGTGGAAACGCAAGAGCCTGCAGGAGGGCTTCATCACCGAGGACTGGGACGAGCCTGTGGCAGACTGGAAGGTCTTCTATTTTTTGTGCAGCCTCCGCCGGAACCTCCTGCGCAACCCGTGTGCTGAAGGTGGGCTGCTTCCTTGTCAAACCCTCAGGACCTTTGCACACTACCCGGAATGTTCTCTCAGAACCTAATGCCCACCATGCTTCCTTGGTTCCTGTTCATTCTTGAGGTCTCAGTTCAGGGACCTGCCCTGGCCCATCTAAAACCAGTGTTCCCTGCCTCTGTCCACCACCTCCACTTAGTTCCTTCCTAGAACTTTTCATAACCTAGAATCACCTTTCTGTCTCTTTTCCTTGTCACAAACTTCATGCTTGCCTCTCTATATCCAGAGTCCACAACACCTCCACACAGCAGGTGCTCGAGAAGCCTCTGTTGAATAAACAAACTGCAGGTCCCCCTTTAGCTCAGTCTGAGCTGCCTCTGTGCCAGGCACTATCCTGAGCTCTTCCCAAATGTGAATACCCTCCCTTATCCCAATTATACGAAGAAAATGAGGGTTTTCAGAGGTGGCTGCAGTCATATAACTTGAGGTCCGTTTATCTCGAGTTCCCTTGTATTCACCAGGGTTTTTTCCCTTCATGCAGCCACCTAGCGCGTACCAGGCACCGAGCTCCTTTTGGGGGCTACAGCAGCAGCTGATTGAGAGGCACTGGCTGTGTACCTGGAATCCCTCTCACCTGGGTCCCAGGAGCTGGCCCATTAAGGCAGGTCAGCTGCATCGTGCAGATGGGAACATTAGGCCCCAAGCAAGACGGGTGTCCTTCCTGGAGACCCAGAAACGCCCAGCTGCCAAAGGCCCTCAGGCCCCTCAGCATCGCCATAGCCAGCGCCCCAACACTCCGAGCTCTCCACTGGCCCCAGGTTCCTCTCGGAAGCTGCCCAGCCAGGCCACCGGCTCAACTTCTGGCCTCCTGTGCTGCCCATCTGGTTCTGTACTGCAGAGGCTCTAGGCACCTGCGTAATGGGTGCAGTGCAGGCCCCTTGTAGAGGAAGCAAGGGAGGGATTTGGGAAGGCTCCCCTGGTGATCATTCTGGAAAGCCCTGGTGAGAAACAGCTGTTGTGGGAACGGCTTCTCAGCTCGGTCTGAAGAGGGGACCGGAACCTACTGGCCCCAGCTGGTGGGAATCATCCCACAAACGGGGCCACTGCATACCACCAGCCCAGCCATTACCCCTCCTGCCCAGGCGGAGGTTTCCTGGAACCCCCCCCCCAACAAACCTATCAGTGGTCCTCATGCCCCTCAGATCTCAGTGACATGGTTAGGACACCTGGGAGCAATGTCAGTTGTCCCTTTGGGACATATTCACGTGAGCCAATAAGAACAAAAGTATCATCCCCATTTAATGTTCTGAGAACTGAAACTTCGGTATTTCCCAGAGATCGCCAGCAACATCAAACTGAGAAAAGGTGAGGTTTTGCCCCAGCCTCACGTGAGAAGTCAAGCTAGTGAAGGACAAAGCGGGAGGGGGCGGATCCCAGACCAGAAGCGATACCCTGGGGACAGGTGGGAGTGGGCTGGAGGAGCTGAGCTTTGTCGGGGTGTTCCCAGGTGCAGGTGGGGTGCGCAGCTTGAGCTCTGAGAGGACAAGCAGGCCCCCCTTTCGGCGCCCCCTCCTCCTCCCTCCCAGGACCAGAGGGGGAGGGCCGGGCCGGGCTGCGCGTTTGCATTTACCCAGCTCTGACTCTCCCAGAGGGTATGACATCCTGGCATATCGACTCCAATGGGGGCGACCAGTGGAAGGTGGAGAGCTTACCGGGAGACCACGGGACAGACTTTCCTGGCCCCAAAGTCAACAAGTACTTCGTCACATCCTATGAGTAAGACACACTGAACCTACCAGGCTGGGTTGCCGGGAAGAGCGCCGGGACACCTTTTGCCAAACCCCAGGCCTACCTCCTCAGGGGCTCGTGAAGCTCAGAGCCTACTGCCTGGGGCAGAAGTAACTCTGACTGGGGGTGGAGCCCAGGAGGCTGGGAGCCCCTGGGGCAGTTAGGCTGTCAGGGTGTGTACAGGCTTCCCTAACCCAGGAGTGTGAATTCCCTGGGGCCCCGGGAGACTGGGCCTAGGAACTGGGATCAAATGCTGCCCAGGGCAAAGCGGGCAAACTCCCTGCATGTTTCTTATGGGTCTATGCCGAGCTAGGAGCCAGAGTCAGCACCAACCAGCAGCTGTCCTGCAGCGGTCAGGGGACACTGCTGGGTCCCCTGAACCACCTCCTGGGTCCAGGCCCTGCAGAGCACACCTGGGAATGCAAGCCTCTCCCTCCGCTCCCTAGGTTATGCCTCAAGTCCCAGCTGGTGGACCTCAAAGCCGAGGGCTACTGGGAGGAGCTGATGGACAAGTTCCGGCCTGACATTGTGGTGACAGACTGGTGAGTCCAGCCAGGGCCCCACACTCCGAGTCCTCCACTTTTCCTTAAACACCTGGGGTGAGTGCCTGTTCTGTGCCCAGTAGCGTCCTATAGCAAGGGCCACCCCCCTCCCATCGCCAGACCTAGCACTTGCTCATCCAGTAGCACCTTCCAGCCTTCCTACCACCCTGTGTTAGCAGTGGACGTTGACCCCACTTTACAGATGGGGAGACTGAGGTCTACAGATGAGTTGTCACGAACAAGCCCTGGAGCAACAGCCAGCCAAGATCCAGCCTACCCGGACCTCACAGTGCTCACATGCCCTGTCTGCCTCCCTGCCCCTTGTCACTGTGTAGCCCACACCTCTCAAGTCCCTTCTCTGTACACAGCTGTGCCAGGCTCTGACTTGGCCCACGGCAGAAGCAGGACACCAGTCCCAGCCAGCGTCACCACTCTGAGGGTGGAGGGGCGGACAGAGATTTGGGGGGTTGGGTGGGGACAGCTGGGCTGAGTGGAGGGCGAGCTATGTGTCAGCCCCGACTGCCTGGGCCACCCCTCCCTTAACCTCCCCCGGAGTCCACAGCCTGGCCCCCGGCAACGTGCAGGTGACACCGCTCTGACAGCCTGGGCGTTCATCTCTGTGCTCTGCTTTTTAAGGTGAACTCTTCTCTGAAATACCCCAAAGGGTTGCCCTTTTCTCAGTAACTAAGGCCCAGCCCAGGCAGACTGCTTCCCAAGGTCCAGGGAGCGCTGAAGGTGGGCCTCGTGGGCTGCACAGGAAATGAACCTCAAGAGCTCCAATGTGTAGGCCTGCTGCCTGCCCACCACCAGGGCCGCCCGTGGTCTTGGGGTACACAGTCCTGAGCCCCACCCTCACCTAGGTTCGCCGCTAGAGCAGACTGCGGCTGTACCTACAGCATCCGAGTGCAGCTGGTCTCGGCCGACTATATCACCTTGGCAACCTTTGAGCCCCCGCCTGTGACCATCCATCAGTGGAACGATGCCACGTGGACAGAGGTGAGGCCTCCACTGCTTGCCTGCCACCCACTTCTCTCGGGGCCTGCACTGCCCGGAGCACTGCCACCTGGAACTCGCCCTCCCCATCCTGGTGGTAACTTCCTCTGCCCTCCCTTCAGGTCACCCACACCTTCTCGGATTACCCCCCCGGCGTTCGCCACATCCTCTTCCAGCACGGGGGCACAGACACCCAGTTCTGGGCAGGCTGGTACGGGCCACGCGTCACCAACAGCAGCATCGTCATCAGCCCTAAGATGACCAGGAGCCCGGCGCCCTCCACAGCCCAGCCCAGGCCCAAGGTAGGGGAGGAAGGGAAATGCTGACTTGCCCTCCCTCCGCCTCATTTCTGCAGGCCCTCCTGACAGTGTCATCTGACAGCTACTTATCCGTCCGTCTCTGCCAGCCCAGGGACCTCCTGCCACAGTTCTAACCTTAGGCAAACCCACCAGATTGTAGTAACTTCCTCTGACAACTTACTGTTCAACATAGCCCTGCTCTTTTGTCAAAATAAATGTTTTCAGTAAAACCAGCCTGGGTTGTGTCTGGGGGGTGGGGGTCCCCAGCACTTTGATGGAGAAGTGGCCCTTTCCCCAGGTGGATTTGGCTGCATCTGTCCCTCCCACTACCAGTAGTGAGAGCCCAGGTCGGCCCTTGGGGCCCTTTATTGAAACAACGCACAGCATAGTATTTGAGACAGTGTTGGCCGGCGAACCCCCAGGAGGCCGAGGAATGCAGGTCCCACGTCCTTCCTGCCCTTCTGGGGGGAGTTCCTCCATGAAGACAGCCAGCCCTGAGCAGCCCGGCGCTGGAGAGCGAGCAGTCCATACACAGAGGCAATAAGAGCACTTGGAATCGGGGGGGCCCTGCAGCACTGCCCGAGGCTGAGGGCCCCCAGAGTCCGACAGTTGTGGCATCTGCAGCAGGGCAGACACACCCTCAGCTGCTTTTATGAGCTCGTTCTTCCACGTAGAGCTGCATCTAATGGACAGGAACAAACAGCCGCGTCAGGGGGGCGGCCACATCGGGGCCTGTGTGATGGGCCCACAGGCCCCTGGCAGGCAGCTCTCTGCCAAGGGTCAGGCTGGATGGCCACAGCCAGAAGTGAAGGGAAAGGGGATGGGAGGAGCCTTACACCAGCACTCCCTGGAAATGTCCCCCAGGCCTTGTCCACAAGGCCTCAGCACACCCTAAATAAAGCATACCCGGTCCTCACACAGCTCACCTTTAAAATGTCCGACGTCATGGTTTTTAGGGGTATCAGCCGGGGGTCATGCATGTGGACGTCCTGCTCATCTGCCAGGATCCAGGGGAAGTCCTGGGGAGGGAGTCGAGGGGAGAGGGTAAAGGGGAGCTGGAACCTGGACTGCCCTCCTTTGGTCCCCCCACCAGACTTTGGGGAGCATCAGAATCACCAGGGAAGCGCAGATTCCCAGGCTCCTCCACAGGACAGGCCAGGTCTGTAGGTCAGAGCTGGGCTGGGAACCCAAGTAACTTAATAAGCCCTAAGCACCAATTCTGAAACTAGTGGGCAAGGACCCCCCCCCCCGGAGAACCCTCACCAAGCCAGCAGCCCCATCATCCAGCCCCACCCCTCCCTGACAAATGGCAGGCCTCTAGCCACGCAGTTAACACACAGAAGGAGCCCCCTGGGTGCCAGGGACTGTCATAAGCCATGTGACTAGTGCAGCAGCTATGGGCAGCACCCTGCCCACTGGAAGTGTGGTGGCATCTGCTTATCAGAGCCTCCCAGCTGTCCCCCTGCCCAGACCAGTGTCATCTCACCTTGATGACCTGGATCTTCTCCATGTTGCGAGTGGCCGCTTCCCTCGTGTGCACCAACACTGTGAAAGTACAGCCTGAAGAGGCGAGCGTTGGGTCACACCCAGGCCACACCATGCCTGCCACTCGGCTTAGTCTCTTCCCCCCTCCCTAGCTGACTCAGCAGCCCCACAGACTGGAGTGGAAACCAAATGTTAGACACAGTCAGCAGGCAGATGGAAGCCAGGGTGGCGTCAACCAGGGAAGCTTCCTGGAGGAAGTAGACTTTCAAAGGAGTTGTAAATGGCAGGAAGGGACGGGGCTCAGTGCAGCCAAACAGGGACTTGAGAACGCTGACCAACCCAAGGTAGCCACGGAAACACCCAGGGAAAAGGCAGCAGGAGGGGAGCACACCTGGGGGGTTGTGGTCCAGGACAGCGTCACACACGCTGATCTTCAGGATAAAGGCTCGGAGCAGCTGCTCCACGTGAGACAGCAGGGAGTCTGAGCTGGAAAGGAAAGGATGGCCTCCCATCACACGGGTGCCCCCCTCCCGCCAGCATGCAGTCAGCCTGGGAAGCAAACCAGGGGGTCCAGGGCCCCTCTAGTCCTCCTGAGAGTTTTGACTTCTTAAGAGCCTGGCTACCTATCATCTGGGAAGTTTAAAACCAACACAGAGCCCCACCCCAGACTAGTTAAGTCAGGATGCAGGGAAGGGAGGAAGGGATTCCCTACAGGTAGTTCCTATATGCTGATATCCCCCCCACCCCCACTCCAGACTGGGAACTAAGACCTGGAGCCCGAGGGAAAGGGCCTGCCCAAGGCCATACTAGGACAGAGACGGATTTTATTGTCCTGACCTCACCACCGGAAGCCAGCAGCCGACCAGCCAACATTCCTGCCCAAGGAATGTTGACTAGAGACTATACCACTTGACTGGGAGGTTAATACACTGGTCATGGCCTGGCTCTGGGAGACCCTGGGTTGTTCATGCCACATCTCTGGGCCTCAGTTTCTCCATCTCTGTAAGATGAGGCTGGGACTAGCCATTCACCAGTGCTGTGGTTTTCTAGGTATGGCACTGGAGGACCTCCATGTAACCTGTGTGAGGTCCCGAGACCACTTGGCGGCCTGCCTGTTGGGTTGGCACGTCTTGCATTTTTCCGAGGTACTAGGAGCTGCCTTAAAGGGGTGAGGGAAGGGCGTTCCTAGGGACCTCGCACCATTGGCAGGGGGGTGGTGGGGTGGCCACTCACCTGATAGACAGCAGAGGAGGCTGGGTGATTTCAAAGACGAACTTCTCTACTGGACGGTGCTCTTTGTCCAAAATTACCACCACCACTTTCTCCACATCATTCTGCAAGGACAGGAATCCCCTACTCCAGAAGTGGGTGCCCCACCCACCACCGCCCCGCCCTGCCCAAGGAAGGAATGGAAAGGGCACACTCACGGCCCTGCTCAGCCTCTAGGCCGAGGGCCCCCAAGAGCCCAGAAGTCTGAGAAGTTCAAGTAGGCACTCCCAGACATGAGAGGTACGGGCTGAGGGGAGAGACTACTGGACCCCTTAGGGGTCCTAGGACATCTCGGAGAGCAGGACAAAACAGGAGGAGAAAACCCTAAGGGGCCAAGCCCAGGCAGAACTTAGGGATGGGAGTGAGAACACAGAACCCTCCCAGGGAGGCCCCACTCATGGAACCATCCCATATTGGGGCTAAGATGGGTTGGGGGGCCGGTGGCCTCACCTTCTCCAGGAGCGGCTTGACACAGTGCAGCGTGTCCTGGATGTACTGGTTCAGCTCCGGGTGGCAGGACATCTGCACACGATGCCGCGGTGGCTGGTGAGGCCCGCAGCACCAGTGGGGAACACCCACCATCCCTTCCAGGAGCCCAGGCCTGTCTGTTTGGAGAGGCCCAGCAGTTCCCTGGAGCTTCCCACCAAAGAGACCAACCTCGCATCATGGAGCTAAGAACTCTGAATTAGCCACAGAAGCAGATGAGTTAGAGGATAAGAATTTAGTCTCAACATTGGCACTCAGCATTAGAGTTTGCTAATGTAGGGTCCTTTGGCTCCTCCAGAGTCTGAAAAAATCCTAAATTGTATGTATTTGGGTATATGGGCATTTTTTCCACAGAAGGGATCCAGAAATGGAATCAGTTTTCAAAAGTTTAGAATCTGGAACTAAGGAGCTGTATGGCCTCAGCCAAATTACTTCTCTGAGCTTTAATAAACTTTACCCATGAAGATCTCAAAGAAAAAGTGAGAATTAAATAAGAGAGTATCTAGTCGGTACTCAGTAAGTGCTGTTCTCTTTTCCTTTCCCTCTACACCCTTTAAGCTTCCACAACCTTCCAGTATTCAGTCATTCATTCCAATGTTTACTGAGTATCTTCCAAGGGGCAGGCACTTCTAGAGACCAGGAGTAGAGTAGCTTAACGCTTTGTCTCCCTTTTAACCTGCAATTAGGGAAAGTGAGGGCAGGAAGCAAGTGCCTGAGGTTTACAGGAGTCCTGTTCCCAAACCAACCGTTGACCTTCTGCTTCAAGAACCCTCAAAGTATAATCATGCCCCAAGGCAACTCGAACCTGAAGGCCTGGTCCCTAACTTCTGGAGGGGCTGGAAGGAGCTGAACCACTGCAAAGAGGGGTGGGAGTGGCTACCAGTAGCTGCAAGAACCTGGGAGGCAAGACCCCCGGTGCTGCAGAAAGGGGGTTGGGCCTGAAACTGGAACATAATTTTAAAATCCTCTCTCTACCCACTCTATGATTGGAATGTGACCCAGTGGCTCCAAGCCAGCAGTGGGGGACTCACCTGGACAGGCACGTTGTACTTCTTTCGCTTCTGGAAAATGCCCACCGGGTAGACCTCCCGCACGTAGAGGATTAGGTGCACAGCCACCTCCAAGAACTCGCAGAGCACGTCAGCCACCACTGCGAGGGGGCAGAACCCGGTATGTTCTGGGAAGCCCGCCGGCCCAGGTCCTCCCTCGCCCCCAGGTAGGCAGGTCCAGCATCCCTACCTTGGCCAAAGTTGAGGTCCTGTCGCGTGAGCGTAGTCATTTTTCCCGCCTCCTAGGGGTGGGACAGAAGGGGGGGGGTTGTTCCAAAGGTCCAGTCAGCCACAGGGCCCGCCAGCCTCAACAGCTCCTCCCCTCCGCCCGCGGGGAATGGGGCAGGACTCCCCAGAACACAGAATCAGGGCAGCTGCGAATGACCCCCCTACACTGGCGTCACAACTCTGGGCATCAGCTGCCCCTGGGTCAGCCTGCTTTCATTGGCACTTCACCAAATGTCTCGTGGCAGGTGGTAGAAAAGGCCAGAGCTGTGCGGGCAAAAAGGACCGCAGAGGTAACCGCAGGATGCTTAGGGCGGGGAGCAGAAAGCTGGACACGCGGGAGGAGAAACTCCGCTAGAATAAGGCTCCACCCTCTCCATGGCCCGACCCCTTCCCGAAGGGAATCCCGCCCCTCTCCCCTCCCCTGGTACCGGCTCTGGCCTTGGTTGCCTGCAGGAGGCCCGGCCCCCGCACAGGGAACCACGGATTCAGCCACTTGCACCTCCAGCTCAATCCGCGCGGCCCGGGCGCCGCTTCGTGACGTCCGTAGCGCCGCGGCGGGTCTTAGAGCGCGCTTCGAGCCACGCCCACTCCCCCCCCCGCGGCCGGAGCGGGGGCGGAAGAGGCGGGGCCAGCCTTGGGGCTGGAGAGCCCCCGGGCCCGAATCGGATAATATTGCGCTAGCCACCAGGTTTCAATTTTGAGTGTGCGAGATAGAAGATAACTTTGGCCTCCGCGTCAGATCGCTACGAATCTTCTCCAGAACATTTCTCTCACTTTAGGAGGCGCGGTAAGGAGGTGGGTACGAGCTGCTGATGCGAAACAGATGGAGGTCACAGCTGGGAACTCTGGACAGCGACATCTACTGCTAGTTCCGGAATCGCGGTTCCCGGCCTCAGCTGCCCAACCGAAAGCGAATCCGCCGGCTCCTGGGCGGGGAGAGGGGCGGACGAGGGTGCACCTGGGAGGCCGCTACCCCCTCCCGGAACTTGTACAGCCTGGCTTTACCTCCCAAGAAGAAAAAAACCTCCTTGGCCCACGCATCAAAACAATAGCTGGCCTTCATGGAGGTTCATCCGTGTGCCAGACGCTGCACTAACTGTGTGTACATGGATCATATCACTAAATTCTCAAAACAATTCTACGCGAGTTAGTCTCATTGTCCCCATTTTACAAATGAGCCAACCAGGTGTAGAGGGTGGAGTAAAACATCACACAACGATTGGGGGAGGGGCGCTCAGAACCGCGTTCTGCCCCTCCACTTTACAGCTCTGGAATCACCCCCTCCCTACCCCCATAGATTCCTGAAAGGTATTAATGTTAAAATGATTACTAGCAAGGCCTGAGCACTTATTGAATGCCAAGCGCTGATTTCTTTAATTCCCTCATTAGCCCTAGGAGCTAAACGCCCATTACACAGCCCCACTTACAGATGGTAAAGCAGGCACAGCGATGTTCCCTAATTTGCCGAAATGGCACGTTTGGAATACAAACCCAGTTCTGACTTCTATTCAGATTTCAGCTTACTTTCAGCCCCTTTACTTTACGGGTGGGGAAATGAAGATCAGAGAAATGGCTGTGGAGGCAGGAAAAACCAAGTCAGAACCAGAAGCCCAGGGACCTTGTCCCTGACCTCAGAGAGCTTGTCAGAAGTCTCACCGATCTGTGGGACACAGATCGAGCCACGAATGTGGGAGACCCTTTACCCCAGAGGCCTTCAAATCTTCATTTACACAGTTTGGGTGGGGTGGGGACAGAGGATAGAATGTGTAGCTTGGCCCATTAAGCCAGGAATGCCAGAAGAGCAGGCATTCAAAAAGGAGTCCTTGGAAATCTGCATCTGAATCCCTGGGGAGCCCATTAAATACTGGAAACCCTTGGCCTCCCAGACCTACCAGTTCAGCCAGAGTGCACAGCATGGTACTGGCCCTTCAACAGCTCTCCGGGGACCCTGATGCCCAAGAAAGTGGGAATCACCACAACTGGTTTGGGCTGTTCCCGAGGAAAGTCTGCATTTTAGAAAACTGCAGCACTTAACCTAAAGGGGTGGATGATTTCTTTCAAGAGCTGATGCACCTGGCAACGCATCTGGGGCACAGCAACTCTTCTTGAGACATGGAGATCCTGCCCCCATCATGCCATGCGTGAGAGGACCACTTTCACACAGAGCCAGCCAAGCAGCTCATTGACTTGTAGAAGGTGTCCCCTAGCTCCAGATTTAATCATTGTGATGCTGTGGCCCTAGGAAAATGAGGGTCCTTCTTCGCCTCTTTCTGGAGGCTACTCAAGTAGGTTTTTCATTGGTGACAGGAAGTGGCAGTCTTAGGGAGGCAATTCCTTGTAAAGGGTCCCCAGGGCATAGTGTGAGCATCATGGGGCTTGTGCCAGGCCCCCCTTCCATGGGCCCACAGCTCAAGAACTCCAGGGAAACCTTGGAGGACATACAACCCGACACTTAACATTTCCCCACCTGGGAAAATGAGGTCCCAATAGCCCTTTTTAGACACTGGGGAACCCACCTTGTCAAAACCCAAAGAGAACAGTGCCTGGGTGTGGGGCTTTGTATTCAGGGTCAGCCATAAGCAGAGAGAGGAAAGCAGGCGGGAGGCAGATGAGGGATTCAAAGCGATCCGACCCCTAACCCCAAAGAGGCCCCTTCTCATTTCTAAAATGAAGAGGCTGTATGGATGTTCCCTAAACCTCTGGTGGCCTTGGGTTCCACGATGGGGATGGGCACGAAGCTGGGGATAGGGCAGGGGCAGGGAGCTGCAGGGGCGTGCTGAGAAAACTCATCTGTCACTTCCATCCACAGGGCTCTGCGGCATCTGGCTTTTCATATCTTAATCACATCAGCATGATGGATGTTCGAGGGACCCAGATAACATTATGGGGTTAACTTATACATTTTTGAATACCCATGTGCTGGGAGACTGTTTCTGTTTTTCAAAGTCATTTACATATTTTTCGCCACAACAACACTATGCAGGAGAGTGTCTGAGAGGGAAGGATGGATGTTCAGGAGGAGGAAGAGCTTATTTGCCAACTGGAGCTGGTCCCCAAGGGTCTGCAATGGGAACAGAGACAAACTTATTCCCGAGGGACATTTATATTTATACTGAAACTGAAGAGAAGGCAAGATGCAGCAACATCCTGCAGAGAAAGGCCTTGCAGAGACGAAGGCCTGCGTGGGCAAACGAGGGCTCCTGGGGCGCACCGAGGAAGCACACGACCAGTGAACTGGGGAAGACAACAGACAACAGTCCAGACCCTGAGATGCTTTCAAAGCCCCGCCCCCATATCCACCAGGCTGATGGCAGGCTGAGTCATGGATCCTACCCTTGTGAGAGGTTCCTAGGACACCAAACATGGGGTGGGAGAGTCACAGAGTCAGCCACATACAGCCTGGGGACAATCCCACAGCTACCCCAATACTCAGGAACCCCTCCAGTCGGAACAACCCCTAAGCAGAGACCCAGCCTCATTCATTCTTTTAGTTCAGCCCCTTACCCAGGGCCTGGCCAAACCCAGGTTCTCGATGTGTTAAATGAGTGAAGGCAAGAACAGAGGAATAGAACAGTGGCAGACGGTGGCTCGTTGCCACTTGCCTGACTCAAACCCTAACAGTCTGGATGAGAAGCAAAGACCTCCGATTGCAGTGAGTCGGCATGGTATGCAGAAAAGAGCTGCTTGAGAAAAGGAGTGAGGGGTGTGGGTGCTCACTGTGGCACCCCCATACCCACCAGGCTGCTCATGCAGCCAACCTGCTGTTTTTCACCTGCCGCTGCTGCACCAGCTATTTGGCCCTTCACTCTCCGAACCTCAGTTTTCTCATCTGTAAACTGGGATAGTAGTGGTACAAATCCCATCGAGTTGAGTAGAAGTAGATGAAGTAACGCTTGTAAAAATTTGAGGTTTACAATGCCTAGCACATAAATGCTTACTGAATGGCTGTTATGACAATGGTATTAAAATTGGCACGTGCTGTCTAAGCCCCTAGAGCAAGCACTCTGGACCAGGCAGCATGCTTTTCAAAACCCCACCCAAAACATCCTTATTAGCTGTGTGCCCTCCCACCCTGTTTTCACTTCCCCAGGCAGCAGGCAGCCCCCAAGGCGCCCTAACGGAAGACATGCATCTTCATGGCCCAAGATGCCCAACAAGGGTCTGCAGCAGATGGCTCCGCTCCTCCCTTGTCTGGCTTTCTGGTGTGAGGCCTGGCCTGCACAGCCGTCCCAGACCCTGGGGCCCGCTGCTGACCTCGGACCCAGGCCAAAGGCCTGTGACACTGGGCGCTCCCCATACTTCAGCCAGGGCTGAACTTCCTAATCTCTTCTTAAACTTTGAACTTCTGCCCAAATGCACAGAGACATTAAATGCCTTCCACCATTTTAGGAGTGTCCAGGCCCCCTGAAGGCATCCCGGACCACAGGGTAAAACCCCTTGATCAGCTCAGCTTTTAAAAAACAACTGCTTTGTTAAGGTGCAATTCACAAGACATAAAGTTCATCCTTTTAAAGTGTGCACATCAGTGGTTTGGAGGAGAGTCCCAGAGTTGTGCGCCAACCACCACGGTCTGATTCCAGAGCGTTTTCATCACTCCAAAAAGAAAGAACACACACATCAGCAGTCACTCTCCAGTCTCCCTTCCCCCGGCCCTGGACATCACTGGTCTACTTTCTGTCTCTATGGACTTGCCTATTCTGAACATTTCCTGTGAACTCAGTCACCTGATGCATATGTGGTCTTTTACATCTGGCTTTCAGGCCTTACCATGTTTTCAAGATTCACCCAGATGTGAGATGCACTGGTACTTCATAGCAAAAAGTTGGTACTTTTTATGGCCAAATAATAGCCCATTGTATGAATATACGACATTTGGTCATTCCTACTTTGGCTACTCAACTACCACACTTTACAGATGGGGAAACTGAGGCCCAGAGTCACCCTAACCTGGACAGGCTAGGAGTCCCGGCCTCCCCTAACACCCGCCTTTCCCCACTGTCTCACCCTGAGGACAGAGAATCGGCATGGCCAACAGTTGGCTGCCGGTGAGCGTTCAAACCCGAGTCCCTAGTACTTTGCTTCTGGTTCAGTGAATGCCTGACCACAGCTTCCTCCTCGGAAAGGAGAATCATGACCACTGCGCCCCTCCCAGGCCCAAGTCACTGTCCCCTCTTCTCTTCCACTGTTCTTAACTGGTCTCCCCGCTCCTGTGCTTGTCGTACCCGGTGTGTTCTCAGCTTTAGGAAACAATGAGTCTCTGTGAAAACCCAAGTCAGGTCACCTCTCTGCACGGCTCAGGACCCTCTGATGGCTCCGCTCTCACTCCGATTACAAGTCCACGTCCCCACTGTGGCCTGTGCAGCCCCCCTGGTGCGCCCCCCTCCAGCATCAGCGCTGTCTGCACCAGCCTCCAAGCTGCTGGGCCCCCCCAGATACCAAGCGCTCTGCTGCCTCCGACCCCTGACCCTGACCGCCTCTCCCGCCTGCACCGCTCTTCTCAGCCACCTGGCTCTTCGCCTCATTTCCTTTCAAAAAAATTGTTGTCTTAGTCATTTCATTACCTCATTTTCTTTTCTTTCTTTCTTTTTTGGTTGTTGTTCATAGTCATTTCACTATCTTATTTTCTTTGCTGAAGAAACTTCCCCACCAGAGGCCTTTTCGGAGAATCTTAAGGAAAATGACTCTTCCCCTTCAATGTTTTTTCTCCTTGATGCGCTTTCTTACTTTTTCATAGTACTAATCACCACTTGACGAATTACATAGATATCTGTTCACTGTCTCCTTCACTGGAACGTAAGCCCCATGAGAGCAGGGAGTCCCGCAATGTTGTCCATTACTGTAGCCCTGGTGCCCAGAACAGAGCTGGCGCATAATACGTGCTCAACAGGTACTTACGGGATAAGGGATTTAAACCTTCCAGTGAATAAGCAGCCTCGTCTTTAGGCCAATCCACCCGAAGCCCATCAAGTTGATAACATCACAGTGACAATAGCAGCTGGTTTTTCTAGAGTATTTCCTGTGAGTCCAGGACCTTATAAACAGCATCTCCTTACCCAGGTTACCGCACTTGACCCTTGAACCCTGAGAGTTAGGGATAGTAATGAGCTCAGAGAGCTTAAGCCACTAGCCCAAAGACAAGGGGAATGGCATCAGAAGAGGAGCCGAAGCATTAGGCCTGACTACAAAGCAGAGCTCTTACTCTGAGCCATAGTTTGCCATATTCAGCAGAAAGAAAGGAAAAAAAACCAAAGCAGTGGAAATGGAAAGACTGCTGCTTCCCACGCGCCGGTCCCACCCCATCACGCTTTGATCTTTTCAGCACCCATGGCCCCGATGACCCCGCCGTGAGTTATGGGGGCAGCGGGACCCATTACACAGCATTCCCGGACTCCCGGGGTCCGCAACACACGGCGCCCCGAGCGGTGATGGATGAGCCAGTCTCCGGCCACTGGCTTTGTCCCGTCAAGGCCGGGCTGGGAGCAGCCGACTCTGGACGGGGCGTGGCGAGAGGCCGAAGATGGGGTGGGGGGGCGGCAGGGGGAGAGAAGGGATAGGTAGGATTCTCCTGCTTCCTTCGGAGGGTGGGGGAGGCGGCGCCCAGGAATCTCACCAGGTAGCGCTTTGAAGACCCCATACCCCTACAGGCAAGAGCGAGTTCTCCTAGAATCCGCCCCCCATACACTTCATGTACTTTCCGGGGCTACAAAGGCTCAGCGGTGCTGGGTCCCGCCTCCCTCACACCGGGCGTTTCTTCTGTCCTATTTGACAGCCTAGGCGGAATAATCCTTTTGGGGACCCGCCGGCCCCTACCGGGCCAGACGCCGCAGCAGCTGAGCGCTCAGCTCCGATTCATTGTTGGGGTCCGCCAGGGACCCCCTGCCGTGGCCCTTTGTCGCCCGCTCCCGGCGGAGCCACTCCAAATGCGCCACCGCCTCCCAGGCCCCGCCCGTCCCACGCGCCTTGGGCCGCGCCAAAGGCAGCTCCTTACGCACCGGGAGGAGTGGGCCCGCCTCGCCCGGTGCCCGCACGGCCGCCCGGCTGCGCCCGCCTTTGTCTGCCTCCTTTGTCTGCCCCGAGCCCTCGCCGCGGCGGCGGCTAGGCCTCTGGGGAGCGGGCCGGAACGCCGAGGGCAGCTGGCGAGGGCGCGCCGGTCGGGAGCGCGCGGGGCTGGCCTGGCCGGGGGCTGCCCCTCCACGGGGGGCCTCGGAGCGGACTCCGCACCGCCCCTCCTCCGCCCCCTCCCGTTGCTCCCGCCCTCTTCACGCTCATCCGCCGCCGCCCCCTCCCCTCGAGCCCCGCGCCGCCTGGGCACATCCTCTTGACGCCCGCGCACCTCTCCCAGAGGTTCCCGCTCAGCCGCTCGTTTGTCGGCTGCGTTCGGTTCCCGCAGGCTCTCGGCCCCCGCCCCGCCGGCCGGACAGGTAAGGCACGGTGGTGGCCCGCCCCTGGCTCCTCCCTCCGGCCTCACCTGGCTGCGCGCCCAGACAAAGGTGGGCTACCTGGCGCGCTCAGGGGCGGAGTGCGCCCCGGAATTAGGCTAGAGGTGAGGCTGCTGCTCTCTTCCCTGCCCTCCCGGCCGTCCGACGCGTGGGTCAGTCCGTCAGCCGCTTCCGCTCCCCGCCGCGTCTCGCCTCCACTCTTGGCTCTGCTCCGGGTCCCTCATCCACCCACCTTCCGCCGGACACTCACTTTTCCACGCTTTGACACTCTGCCTCGCGCGCGCCCTCGCCGCCCTCTCCTGGTCGCGGGTGTCGCCCACTCTCTTCCCTGGCACTAGCCTTCTCCTTCCGGACCGGTCTCTCTTTGTCTCTCTGTCTCTGATTCGCCGGGTGGTCTCTCAGGCCGAGGACCCCAGTCCACTACCGTTCGAAGAAGCTTCGAAGACCCCTGAGCCCCGACGGAGCTGGCAGGTATGCCCTCCTGCCCCTTTTGAGGCTGCCGGAGAGGCTGAGGTGTGTTGCAGGGAGAGGGGACTCTGGGTGCGACCCCCGCCCCTCGCGAGCATCACGTTCGGCCCGCGCTCTCCCGTTCCGCCCGGTCCCGCCCTGGCCACCCCGACGGCGCTGAGCTCCCTCCTCTCGCCTCCGCGCTCCCGGTTGCCAGCGTCCCTCCAGCTGCGGGCTGGGGTCTCAGCCTCCCACAGGCACCGAGGTTTCAACGAGAGGGCCCTTGGGTTTCCCGCGAAGTCCTCTTGCCTTCCTGCACTGGGTGCGTCTCCAGCCTTGCCTGGTCTCTGCAGCCCTGTGCACTCCACGCTGCCCACCTCCAAGCCTCGTGGCACGCAAGGAAGTGCCCAGGTCCTGGTTTAGGACCATCCCTCTGGGGCCAGGCAGACATGTTCTGGGAGTGACTTGGACAAAGGAACGAACTTCTCTGAGCCTCAGTGTCCCCTTGACAAAACGGGGATAATAATAGCATCTACATATAGGGATGTGTGTGGAATCAGCGGGAGGGGGGGGGGAAGCTTGCTGGATAGCAGCGCCCTACACAGCGGAGTCGGTGAGGGAGTCTACAGCCCCTGGGTGGCGTGGGGATGGGGCCTCCACAGAGAGGGGAAAATTAATCAGAAATCGAACGTTCGAGATCCGGCAGAGAAACCTGAGAGCGCCCCCTCCCGCGCCACTGTCGCCCCACCCACCCATACAGGCGTTTGCATTCTTACCCTATTCTCTCTTTCTGTCCCTCTTCCCCTATTTGTCCTAAAACCAGAGTTTTAAAATCAGGGTGAAAAGGGTCTCTGCTTTCAGAATGAGATCAGCGGAGCTGCCCGTGTTGCCAACAGCAGGTCATTTATCACCAGGCGCCCCGAGGACCCACCCCCAATTCTGAGCCCCTGCCTGGCACTGATCACTTTTTCCCATGGCACTAGCTCACGAGCGGTTTGCTTTCCTCTGGGGGGATCATCTTGCTGGACCCTGGACCTGCCGCGTGGTCGCCCAAACCCTCCGATCATCATCTATGTCATCCTAACAGGTGACACCCACCCCACGTGTCCACCAGTATGTGGGCTAAGTGGCCTAATGAGAACAACTTTGGAGAAGGGAAACCTTCTCCCAGGTGGCAAGTCCTGCCTGGGCTCTCCGGGCTGAGTCCCTGTCACACCCGGGGCTGACACCTGGAGCCTCTCCCTGTAGAGAGGTCAGGATGGGACTGGGGACCCCGTTCAGCCTGCAGCTCGTGATCTGGCAGACAGGCCAACTCTGGCCACCCGGAGCCTTTCTCCATCTCTGTCCCCTGCCTTCCAGGACTGCAGCCATCCTAGGGAAAGCCGACTGAGCAGCCCCTGCAACCTCCAGGAACCGCCCTCACAGCTTCCTTGCCCCCACCCCCACCCCCACCCCCAGTGAAAACGATGGCACCTTCTCTGGCTTCCTCACCATTCAATCTAAACCCCCCATGGCTTCCTAATGCCACTAAATTAACTGCCTGCCTCCAGCACACCCCATCCACAGCTGGGGTTTCAGCCATGATGAAGGACAAATCATCTCCACGCCCTGACTCCCTCTTAGCTTTGGCTGGGGCTCTTCCCTCCGTCTGCACCATCTTCCCTCCTGTGTTCAGTGGAAGGCTGTCCATCCTTGCAGGCTGAGGTCAGATGCCCCTCCTGTGGGAAGCCCTCCTGCTACCCTTTGCCTCCCTGTGTCTCATGGTCCTCACTTCCCTGGGCGGGGCTGGATCCCACTCCACCTGTGGTTCCAAGTCCCTGACCGACGGTAGGTGCTCTGCACACATCTGTTCTGTTGAATGGGATCCTCAGTCAAGGAGATGGGATGAACTGAAAATTGCAGGCCACAGGTTACCCCTAGATGTCACTGGGTCCCACTGGCCAGGCCAGGGGCAGAGTCAGTCCTGCACAAGGACCGTGGCTGGAGAGGGTGGAGGGGGAACAAGCTGCCTGGAGAAGCCCCATGCATCCCCCTGGAAGGTGAGCAGGATGTGTGTACCTGATCAGAGCAGAGGAAACAGACTAGCCAGGGACGGGACGGCCAAAGTTGGCAGGGTGAGTTTTCCCAGCTGTTTGCTCAGCAGCTCTGTGACCCAGAAGGAGCCCCCCACTTGTCTCAGCCAGGACTGAGGCAGGGCTGGGATCTGCATCCCAGCCTCCAGGATGCCACAGGCCAGGAGAGCAGAGCAGAGAGGGGTCCCGGGCACGTTCCCGAGCGGGGCATTGTGCGAGCATCCCTGTTCTGACCCGGACAGTTGAGACCTGCCTCTTGCTGCTCCAGGCCCTCTGCTTGTCCTACCCCACCCCTTCCTCTTGAGTGGAAATGAGGGGGTGGCTGAAGACTCACCCCTGGAGGCCCTGTCCCCCCTGCCCCTGGGTCCCAGCTTCAGCAGCCCTCACACTGCAGCACCATGGCCTGGCCTTGATTGCCTCTACCCACCCCCTCCGCCCAAAGGCAGAGGGATGTGGGGTTATGAGCGATAAAGCCTCTGCCTGACCTATAGCAGCTAGGATGAACTAACTATAGACCCCACAAGTTTGAGGGGTCCTTTCTATGCCCCCAGCATGCATCACTGCTGACAGTCATGGTATCTGCACTGGTATCAGTCACTGACTGTAGCATGAGTGGTCAAGACCTTGCCTTTGGAGTCAAATGGCCATAGGCTCAAATCCCAGTTGTACCACTTACCCTACTGTGTAACTTTGGGCAAATCTCCCAAATCTTGGTTCCAGTGTTGAGCCATTATTGCCATTATTATGTGAAAAATATCGCCCACTTCAGAGGGCTAAATTAGATCATGCACATGGAGCTCTAGGACCAGCTTAGTAAATGTCCAGTGCATGAAACCCAAACAAACACTCATCTTTCAGATGTGGGACTGAAGCCCAGAGAGGTTAGTGGACTGGCCTAGGGTCACACAGCTATTAGGTGCAGGGAGCCGGGACTACTCATACCCAGGCTTGCCTGACTCCAGGTGTCTCTACTCCACGCTGGCTCTGCCAGAGCCCACAGCAGGCACTTTTGTCACTCTGTGATTGAGTGACCGGAGAGCTAGTGGTGGTAAATGGTCCGGGCACCGAGATAATGGAAGTTGGGGGAGCAGGGGCGGGAGGGTTGCCTAGGAGGACAGGAGCACCTGTAACCAGGAGGTGGGGGTGGGGTACTGGCAGAGGAGCGCCCCCTCCCCAACACCCCTGCACGGGCTCTCAGAGGCCTTGTGGGGGCAGGAGTTCCCGAGGCTGCTGTTGGAAACAATGAAAGCAGATGGGGCTGCTCCTGCAGGGAAGCCAAACCTCATTCGCCGAGACAATGGCCCCTTCCAGGCGGGCCTCGGCCGGCCTGGCCTGCCCCATGGAAGCCATCGATCACCCACCACAGACCGAAGATGGGACCACCTGTGCTTGCCCTGCACACGCAGGCCCAAATGCATGCCCTCCCACTCTTTTCCCTCCGCAGTTGCTGCCTATTGCGTCCTTGCTGGGTAACAGGTCATTTACCTTCCCCTCCCTCATCCTCACACCCACTGGCATTCTACAGGAGGGGACGCTGAGGCTCAGAGAGGTTGACGACTTGCCCAGGGACACACAGCTCTTTCTACTTGGCTCGGTGGGGCTCCCCCATGGCTCAGCTTCGTGGCTTTGGGCTGACGTCTGTGTGTTGGAATCAGTGGGAGTTAAGACGGTGCCTCAGTCCTTCGTTAGACCTGTGGCCCCTGCCGGGTCAGAGCGGACACCTGGAGGGCCGCGACTGTGTCTTTGCCTATAGGTTAGCAGCTCCGTCCAGCGAAGAGTTTGTTTTCCCAACATTGCAGGGACTTCCCAGGCCGGAGCTGTGTCTCCTGCCAGACTGGGAATTCTGTCCCTAAGGGCAGCAGCTGGAACTCAACCTTTAGACCCCAGGCTTCCCGGGGCAAGGGCCACTCTTCCTGCCTAGACAGAGAGTACTCCAAGGCCAGAGTTCGATCTCCCTGTCACACTGGCACCCCTCCTCCAGAGCCAGGGCTCATCATCCCCAGTCAGACGGGTGATGTCCAGGAGCAGGGACCCTGTGTCCCCCTTCAGATTGGAGCAGGGCCCCTTGCATGGCTCCCAGAGAGGCTCAGCAAGTGGTGACCACCTGGCGTCACTCTGCCCAGCAGTCTCCATGGCAAAGAAGCACCTGCTGCTCCGCAGGTTGGGGGGCGGAGTTCTGTGTGTGGCGGAGTAGGTGGGGCTCTGGCTGTTTTGTGGCCTAAAGGGAGCGGATAGGCCCCTTCCTATTGGACAGGGGAGGGCTCAGAGCCGCAGGGAGGCAGGAGATGGGTAAGGAGCTGGCTCAGGACTGTCCACGCCCCAGCTGCCAGCAAGCACCTCCCAGAGCACTGTTTCCAGTCTCGCCCACCGCGTGAGCTCCTCCTCGCCGCCTTTTGCCCCACTTCCCCTTCCTGTTTCCATCCTTCCCCAGAACCACCCCCGCACTGCATGGAAGGACTGACTTCCTAGTCAAAATCTCATGGTGGATGAAGGATCCCATTTCCCAGACTGTGAAATGGTGACTCGTGAATCGCGACGGTGGGAGGGATGGTGAGAGGGTTTAGAGGGACAAAATCTAGTCCCAAACTGCCTTGGGAGTAGCCCAGTCCGTGTATTCAGAATCCAGCCCCCACCCCTGACTCTCACAGGGAATATAAATATTCTGATTGAACAAGCAAAACTGTGCACTTTGCAGCCCTGGGGGGTCAGCTCCCCCTAAAGAAGACAGCAGTCTGCTCCCAGGGGCCAGGAGCTCTAAGACCCCCCCCCAACTGGAGCCCCAAGTTTGTGGAGCTGCCCGCAGGGTAGCACCACTGGTCTAAGTGGGTGCGGACTGAAGGACGGCCACCTCCGTTCTCCAGTTCCAGCTGTTCCGGGAAGAGTCAGGCCAGTCAGTTCCAAGTTAGAGCGCCCCTAAAATCTTCAGGGACACTTGGGAACACACCATCAGAGATCCCTGCCTCTAACAAGATCTGACCTCAGCAGCGCTGTGTCGGAGTTCTGGGCAGACAGTCGCGGCCCCCCGGGGTCCCAGGCTGGCGGTGCCCAGGACTGAGAGGGGGCTGAGAGTCAAGGAGTGGCTTGTCTGCTGTGTGTCTTGCAGCTTTGTCCACTGAAGAGTTTTATGCCACCAGAGCACTAGTGGTCAGGTTTGTTCTGACCACGACCTGGAGGACATTTTGGTGAAAAGCAGGGACGAGGCAGAAGAACCATGTAGGAGGCTGTTCATTACCTGCAATATGCAGAGAACTTGGAGAGAGTTTTGTCTCGAAGGGGCCACCCACACGGAGGCCAGTTCTGCCTGAGGCTGCTGCTCGAAGGGCAGAATTCAGCCCTTAATGTCCAGGCTCCCCAGAGGGGAAGGTGTGAGGTGCCCACCTATGCCCAGCAGGCCAAGAAACCCCAGGCCCATTTCCCCAGGAGCCGGGAGGGCTCGTCCCCTGGGCCCAGACTGCGTCCAAGTAAGGTGATGTGTTTGGGGCGAGTTCAGCATGTGCCTCCCCATCTGGGTTCTCTCAGTGGAGCCAGATGCCCCCGGACAAGTTTCCTGGCCTTTCGGGGGTCAGAGGTCCCTTCCCATCCAAAGTTTGCTGAGGTGACTGCCTTCGGGTTTCCCGTGAGCAGAAGAGGTTTAGGGTGTTTCCATGGGTTGGGGGTCATTTCAAGATCTGCACTGTGACCAGAGCAATGCCAAGAATTAGGGTCCTTCCCTGTGCAGTCCCCCATGCCGAACTGAGCACCCATCCTCCCTCTGAAGCTCCCACCGAAGACAGAAGGGCCCCAGTCATCCTGAAGGTTCCCTGTGCTGGTCTCGGGGTGCCCATCGAGCAGCCTGGCAGGTTAGGGTCACACCTGTGCCACAGGGTCAGGCACGGTTAGAAAGGCAGACAGAGCAGGCGGGGAACCCCAAAAGTGAGCGGGGGTGATGGCCCTGAATGTGTTGGTTGTTATTATGTATTGTGTTTTGCTTCACTTTTTTTTAAAATTGATTTTTATAGAGAGAGAGGGAAACATCAATTTATTGTTCTACTTATTTATGTTTTCATTGGCTGGGCCTTGTATGTGCCCTGACCGGGAATCGAACCCACAACCTTGGTGTATCAGGACGGTGCTTTAACCAACCAAAGTACCTGGCCAGGGCTTGCTTTATCTTTTAACGTTTACGAATATGTCCTCTGAACTCACACTGCTTCAAAACATGTCCCTAGTCCCTGGGGACCCACTCTAGATCCTGGAGAATTATCTGTCGTCCCTCCCCACGGGGGTGGGGGCTGCCAGTTGGACTGACAGATGGAGGAGTGTTGTCTCTGTGGATCCTGAGTTCCCACCCCCCTTGGCAGACCCTCTCACCCTACGATCCAGTGGTCTTCTCCCCACGCTCCCCCCACCCCAATGTTCTGAGCATCTTACCTGTCATCCCAATACATGAGGCCGACAGAGGCAGCGCCAGTGAGCGGGGTAGCACCTCCGCCGCCGGGGACCCCTCCCTGCATCGTGAGTTTCCCCACTGGCCGCAGACGCAACTTTCCCGCTCACCGGCGGACTCCTTGGCCTCTTGTACCTGAAGGGGCTGCTCGACCCCTGCTATGCCCCCACTTTACAGCCTTGCCCTGTTTCAAAGTAAGTTGAGAAAAAGGAAGCTGTCCCTCAGTGACATGAAAGATGCAAGGGACGTCGGCCTCTACCTGGCCCCGGTCATTCGTGCCCGGAAAACCCTGAAGCTTACAAGTAGCTGCAAATGGGAGCGGATCTTTACAGGGCTCAGCTCATGTTCACGGGACACTCTTCCGTGACTCAGGGGAACCCCAAGTCACAACAGGGCTGCGCCCGTGTGAAAACTGTGGAGAACACCTCAGAGTGTCTGTGGTTTTTACTCTAATGTACGTAATAGTGGAAAATATGTTTTTAAAAAGTCAAGTTAGAATTGAATGCTTACAAAGCCCCTGACACATCTGTACCAAATGCGTTCCTTTCAGGCAGGAGGAGGGGACTAAGGGTCAGGGTGGGGGTCGATGGGCCAAGCTCTCCCAGTGGGTGGCTGCCTGGCTCACAGCCTGGAAGGTGCACCGCTCCTTCTGCGCCGCTGAGATCCCTGACCGGGTATTCTTATCAGATGCCCCTCGGCCAGCTCTGCTCCCCCCACCCCTCCTCCAAACCACCTCCTTCTCCTGACAGCCCACTGTGCAGCCGGTGAGCTGATCGGCAAGGCATAGATTGCCTGGTGGTCGCCCAGCTCCGCAGTTGGCTGCCAGGCGGGAGCCGCCCCCCACCTCGTGGCCCCCAAATGCAAGGCTGTTCGGGGGAGGGGCTCAGGAATCAAAGCAGGCTCCAGGCTGGATTAACTGCCTTCATTTGCATGTGATGCTGCTTCCTGGCAGCCTTCTGGATGGAGACAGTTTTGCAGCCCCACTCTGCACAGGATAAGAGCCTGAGAGGAGCCCCTTTCCCTCCTTGGTCCTGGTCCCCTGCTGGGTGCCAACTGCACTCTCGGCCAGGACAGGACATGCGGGGGACGCAGGTGACCCTTGAGGCAGTGCCATGCATGGGTGATGGAGAGCAAGGGCTGCCCCTGTGCAGAGAGATCCCCAGCCTTGCGTGGCTTTGCCACTCTCCAGTCATGCCACCTTGGATCTGTGGCTTACCCTCTCCGTGCCTCAGAGTCCTCGCTTTGAAAACGTGGGAAACGACCGGCCCTGCAGGGCAGTTGAGAGGATGTGATAAGAAAGAGACAAGAAACAGCTTGGGCTTCCCCAGTGCTCAGGGTGTGGCGCTCCTGTCCTCACGATTGCTTTTGTTTGGCTTTGCTTTTAATGAGTCACTATTAGCCCTGAGTTGTGAGAGCACCGTCTCTAGGTTGTGGGTGGTCCTGAGGTCTCTTGACACCTCTTGTCAGGACAACTCCATGCTACTGATTGTCCCCCATCTGGGAGGTGAGGGAAATGAGACCCAGCCCCAGAAGAGCAGGCTTTGTGAGCAAGCCACAGGCAGAACCCACTGTGGCCGACTGGAGGTGGGGGAGGGGTGCCTGCCACCCCCTTTTTGCCCGGATGGTTGACGCTTTGTGATTCAGCCTCCAACCACCTTCCAGAGCAACAGAAACGACTGGAGCCCTTCCTCACTGTGGATCCTTTGCAGGGTTCCGTAGCAGCCCACATTTCCAGCGTGGCTCGCTGCCAGCCTGGCATCTTGGCTGCTGGGCCGTGCCAAGATCTGTGTGCAAGCCCTGTGGGCTGGGAGAGAGTTCCAGGCAGTTGTCAGGGCAAAGTGGTGCCAGGTCCCTGAGCGCTCACTCCAACCCCTCCCCCTATGCACACGCCCCTAGACTATAGTCATGATCCTGTGTTCAGGTGTCAGTTTGATTGCGCCCGATCCGCTTCCATTCCGATCCACCGTCTTCAGTGCCTATTATTTGCAGGGCTCTATAGATCCGATAGGACCAGAGGGGAAAATGGGACAGAGCCCCTGAGGATCTACCCTTCTACCGAGGGGCTCTACGAAAAGCTGATCACCCAGCAGGAAATGGCGAGAGGCCTCGAAGAGCTGGTAGGAGCACAGAGGAGGCAGCACAGCCAATTGGAGGGCTGACCAAGGCTTTCTGAGAGAGAGGATGTGTGGGATGGAGCCAGAAGACGGCAGGGTTTGGACAGAGAGAGATGGGGGTGGAGGGGGGAGCGTGTCCCAGGCAGAAGGAACAGCCTAAGGGAGAATAGAAACAGGAAAGATGGGGCGTGTTGGGGGCCCAGGGAGCAGTCTCTATATGCTGTGCAGGGGAGGAAGTAGAAGTCAGGGCTGCAAAGTTAGGTTGGGGCCATATTATACAAGGTCTTAAGTGCCAAAGTGAGGAGTCTGTGATTAAAAGGGAAGGCAATAGGGAGCCACGGATAGTTTTGAGCAGGGGAGGGGATACGATCAAAGAAATCTGGCAGCAGTACAGGCTGGGTCTGGGCAGAGGGATGCCACCCTCCCACCTACCCCCCCGCCACAGGGGCACCAGGACTACACACTGAAATCCCCTCTCCCCTGCCCCAGGCAGGCTGCATGTGATTCATGGGGTACAAGGGTGGGAGGGAACAAAGATGACATCATGCCTCAGTTCTGGAAACAGGGTTCAAGGAGTCCCTGGGAGGGGAACAATGTTTAACTAACAGCCCTTTGAAATGGGCCCTTCCTCCTGCCCAGCCACCCCTGCCTCCAGGACCCTCACATGGCAAGGCTGGAGGGGAGGCTGAGGGCACAGAGGCCTCCTGGGGCCTGCCAGGTGGACAGGCCATCCGGCCAGGGCTGCCAAGTTACCGGTAATCATCAGGGGTGGTAGGATGTATGATGAGATGGGATTATCACAACAAGCCCATCCCAGGGTCCCATGCAGCTCACCAAGGCTCACCCAGGATACACAGGCGGCTCCAGAGACAGGCTCAGCAGAGGGGAGGGGACAGCCTCTTCCTCGGTCCACGGTTCTAAGAAGAGCAGAACTGAGGGCAGTGGAGGCCCAGGCCTCTGCCTCCCAAGGGACCAGGACACTGGAGGCCAGGATGAAGGGGGAGCAGGGTAAAGGGCAGCAGGTGGCTGGGCCCTCTCAGAGTGGGTCAGCCTGCGGCGGCCTCAGCCTCCAGGTCCCGCCTGCCCTGCCCACCCACTTCAAGGGTCCCTCAGGCAGGGTTGGTTAAAGGTGCACCTGGGTGGAGGGGAGGCCAGTGTGGGGTGTCAGGCACCGAGAGGGCTGGCAGAGGGCATGTGGGAGCCCTCCCAGGCCCGGCAGCCCTTCCTCAGCCTGGACAATCCCATGGCCATAAATCACAAGGAAATGGAGTAGAAGCATCTTTGTGAGCCTAATGAGATCCTCCAGGGTGGGAGCCCCGGGGAGTCCCCAAAATTCAATCAGCCCGGCTAACCTGGCACCAGACTTACTTGGATGCAGTGAGATGGGTGTGGGGGGCGCTGTGTGGAAGGGCCCAGGGGTGCTCTCCAGAGTCCAGCTGCCACTCCACCCGCCCCCGGCCACAGGCCTCGTGGGCCTTAGCGCCAAGGTCCTCTGGACGGCCCAGGGGTCTGATCCTTCCTCCAGTGTGGGGCAGAGTCGTGGGTCCCTGAAGGGACGCCGCTTCCAGTGGAGAACAGGGGGCTGTCGGCTCACTCCACCCTGCAGGGTTAGGAAGCCTCCAGAACCCTCGGCCCAGCAGGGAGCCCGCCCGGACCCTGGAGTGGAAAACAGGCCTTAACAGAACCAGGACGTCCAGGCACCGCCACGTGACAGCTCCTAGCACAGGCATAAGATTGCACAAGTGACGGTCGTCTGGCGTGACCGAAGCGCTCTGAGCCCTAACCTCCACTGCAGAAAACAGTAGGCGCCACCTCAGAGCGCTGTGGAGAGGACCGAGCCATATAAACCCACGGCAGGCGCTGAACGCGATTCCCGCCCGGGGCACGTGCCCAAACGCTGTTGTTCCATTTGTTTGGATTTAGGCTTTGAGTCAAGTCCCGGGGACTAGAGACCTAATTCTGAGCTTATTCCAGGGGCCTGGGCGAAGGGCAGAGGTGTGTGCAGAGAAAGGAATGCTTGACTAATCTGGAACCTGGATGCTGCTCAAGCTGTTTTCCAGGGGTGGGGGCGGTGCTCAGCCCCGCACTGCGGTCTTACTGGCCAGGAGTCTGTTGTAGAGGACTGTCCAGGCCTCCAGCCAGCAGTCAGTGGCACTGTCCGATTTTTACAACCAACATCTCCAGATGTTGCCAAGTGTCCCCTTGGGGGCACAGTCCCCTTCTATCCCTGTTGAGAAATACCAGGCCGTAATGATGGAAGTGAGGGGGGTTTGGGAGTGGGAAGTGGAGGAGGAAGGCTGCCCCCTCACAGGCCACTTTTCTTGCAGGGAGGAGCCCATGGCCCGGCCCACCACCTGTGTTGCCCCCATGCTTTTCCTGGCCCTCCTGGTGCTTCTGGAGCTGAGTCTGGCGGGCTCCCTGGGACCTGGAACCCCTGCTCGAAACCTTCCTGAGAATCGACTCGACCTCCCAGGACCAGCACGGTGGACACCACAGGCCAGTCACCACCGCCGGCGGGGCCTGGGCAAGAAGGATCGGGGCCCGGGCATGCCAGGCCGGGCCCAGGAGGGAGCTGCGGGCACCTCCACCAGGCAGGCCTCCAGGCTGCCAGGGGCAGAGGGGCCACTGCCTGGACAAAGTCCTGCTGGCCTGCTGCAGGACAAGAATCTGTTCCTGGGGTCGTCACTGCCCTACCCTAAGAAGGAGAACCGGTCTCCGGGGAAGAAGCGCGGCAGGGAACACAAGCGACGCAGGGAGAGGTTGAAACCGCACAGAGGTAGCTGGACTGGGTGGTGTCCTTCCACGTCTGAGAGGGGGAGGGGAGAAGGCTCAGACCCAAATGGCCAAGGGAACTTTAGGGCTGGAGCCTGGGAGGAGGAGAGGGACCTGTGGCCATAGAGGAAGCTCTTATCAGTAGATGATCCTTCTAAGTCAGAAAGTTCTGCTTTCTGACCTAGATCTATCCTACTGAGTAGAGATGGGCCAGCTCAGTGCCCTCTGAGAACACCACCGAGTCAGCTCTGAAGCAGACAGCAGGAGCTGAGGGCTTCCTTTCTGGCGCCAGATCTGCCCAAGTCTAGAAGATCTTGGCTCCGCTGTTTACTGGCTTTGTGGCCCAGGGCAAGTCACTCGCCTTTGCCTCAGTTTCCCCCTATGCAAAATGATGACCATGGTCCCTATGTACCCTCAGTGTAGATTCAGAGACCACTTGATACGTAGAGGGCTTAGAATGGTGCCTGGCAGGTAGCAGGGACAATGAGCAGTTGTCACTAGTTCATTCTCAGCTTTCTCTTGATGCCAAATTAGTGTCCTCCAACCTAGACACAGGTGTCCCTGGACATCTGGGCACCTGGGGATGAGGCACCGCATCCTTATCCCTCCTGCCTCTGCCCTGTTGGTTTCCTGCCGTGCTCCCCACCCCTTCAGTCCCCCTGGCCCTCCTTTAAATTTCCTCCACGTTTCCAAATCCCTGTGAGCATCTAGCCGCCCACTGGCCCCAGCCACCCCCTCCCTTTGCCCACTTAGTCTCTGAACAAACATTTCGCAGCAGCTCTGCTCAGCTGGACCAGCCCCAGCCTCACCTGGCCTCCAGCCCACTGCCAAACCAGCTTCCCTTCATGTGACGAGACTGCCCCTAGGGGCAGGCCTAGTGCCGCAAACACAGATGGGGCAGGGGCTGGGTAGGAGGAAGGGGTGGAGCCTCAGCCCCACCTTCCCCTGCAAACAGCTGGGGCATGCTTCCCTGCCAGGTCTCCTGAGACCCGCCCCCCCAAAAGTGTGTGAATGTGGGGGGTGCAGGGGGGTGTAAACTTAGACTCTCAGCCTCCCACTCCTGGATGCTGGCATCCTTGAGTCCAAAGGAACATGGTGTGTGGATTCAGCTCAGTTCAGCTCCAGCCCCCAGTTCCATGGTGGGCCAGTGGGGCCCTCCTAAGAGAGTGGGCAAGAGGAAGAGGGGGCCACAGAGGTCTGGAGGCCAGGCCCTGCCCTGCTGACCATCTGCGAAGCCTGGGGAGTGAATGGAGCAGATTCCAGGGTCCCTTAGCAGCCTTGCTGATCTCTGGGATTCATCTCTGGAGAGCAGTGATCCCAACTGCCCCACCAACCTTAAAGTCAGATCTTGCCTGAGAAAAGAGGCCAGGAAGAGCCCGGCCCTTCCAGCTTCTCTCAAAGCCCCTTTGTCCCAACCACCCCAAACCTGCCTAGTCTCACTCACCCTACCTCATGCCCGTGTGCCTTAGAAGGTGGCGTTGGTGGTAAAAAGTACCGATTCTATTCTCAGGCATAATGAGGTTCAAATTCAGACTTTTACCAGCTGTGTGCCCTCAGGCAAGTCTCTTAACCTTTCTGCTGTGTTTCCTCCCTCGTGGATGAGGCTGAAAGAGTACCTTCCTGCCTCCCACAGCTGCTACTGCTGCATTATTGCCACGGGGTCATGCAGTGCTGCTTGGGAAGCAGGATCAGACATGCCGTGGGGCTCTCACACGCAGCGGGGCCTCGGCAAACGGGGTGATGACTTTCACCGCCTGGCACACACTCCCCGTGTGTGAAAAGCTTCAGCTCGGCCTCACCGCCCCTCTCCCCTACTCAGACTTCACCTCCTCCGGCAAGCCTCCCCCGGGCAACCCTGTCCGTTCCCATTTGCAGTGCGTACACCCTCGGCTGCACCCAGCCAACCTGACCTTGGACTTGCTGGAATGTTGCCTCGGACTGAGAATCCTTGGGTGGTCTCCCCGGCAACACTGCAAGTTCCTCCAGACATTTTCCCTCGCCCCCCATCCCCGGTCTCCACCTCCCCAGGAGAGTGAGCAGCAGGGGTGTCTGCGGAGCCTTGCGGAGCAAGGGCTTGTCAGGTCGTCACATGGTGCCTGCTGCCCCTTGTCTGCAGCAGGAAATGTGGGTTCTGCTTTGGGCTGATACGGGGTGGCGAGCAGATACAGGCCCTGTGTTTCCAACCGCGTGTCTCAGGCCGAGCCTTGGTCCAAGGCCCCAGCTCCCTAATGAAGAGGGTGGAGTTCCCTGAAGACCAGGCGCCGGACGCCGCAATAGAGGAGTCCTCCACCAGCCTGGCCCCGACTGTGCTCTACCTGTCCACCTTGGAGGCAGCACCGGCCACAGAAGAGTCCCTGATCCTGCCTGCCACATCCCTGTGGCCCCAGGTAAGGGGTCTTGGACCGGCCTCGGAGCCAGAGGAGTCCTTGCAGCTACATCATGCAAACCCCTCCCCAGGACACATAGGGAGCCTGCGGCACAGGGGTGGGAGAGGATGGACGGAGGCCACTGGGGCTAGCTGGAAACCAGGTCTCCTGGTGCCGGTCCAGCCCAGCTACAGCCTGGTGGGTACTCTGTCCTCTAAGGGCTGCCGCTGTCCAGCAGAAAGTGGTGCTGGGGGTTCACCCCAGGGACAGCCCAGTAAGCCAGTGCCCGCTCAGCACCCTGGCCTCTGCATTGAGAAGAGCAACGCCCTTGGGGAGAACTCTGACGTACCAGAAAGTACAGGAAATGACAATACTGTGAAAACCCAGGTCCCCACAATCCAGAATTAACAAACGTTGGTCAACACCTAACACCTGCTTCAGACCTTTAGCTGTACAGAGAGGGAGCGGGCAAGCACGTGTGGCCAGGCTGCTGCCGCTGGCAAGTCCAGAGGCAGGGACCTCGGGGTTCATCGCGTCATTCTCGCAGTTAGCGAGGTGTGCATTATGGCGCCTCTTCGGTAGCTTTGAAATAGTTTCCAAAAATCATATCATGTAAAATGAGCAATAACATCTATGTAGAAGAAGAACTTTTTACTTTTTAGCAGATCTTTCTTATTCTCTTTTTTGGGGGTCTTGCACCCCCCTGAAATTCTGATCAAAGCCGTGGACCATCCCCATAGATATGTGGCCCTTCCTGCTGTCCCAGGCCCCCTGAAGTCCACCGACTGAGCACCCAGCCCCGGAAGGGGCCTTTGTTGCCCACGTCCTGCTTCGAGCAGATCCATCCCCAAGACGGCTGGCCCGGGGCTGTGAGTGGAAGGCAGCCATGGCCAAGGCCTCAACAGTGCCACCGTGGGGAGCTGACAGCTTCTGCAGGGGCAAGAAGGGGCAGGGAGGCGAACTCCCTCCACATGGGTGTAGAGCCCCTGAGCAGGCATGATTGCCTTCCCAGCCCCCCACCCCCAGCCCCCCGCCGTCTGCATGGGTTGCCTGTAGGCACCCTTCTGCTTGAATGTCAGATGAGGCAGGCACCTGGTGATCGGTGATTGCTGGGGCAGGGACCACAGGGGACTGTATTCCAGCAAAGGGTGAGCTTGCCTGCGAGGAGCCCCTCCCTTGCCCTCTGGCCCTGGAGCCCCACATTTCTGCTTCCCCCGGTTGGGCGGTCCATGTTCTGTCCTCTCCACCCTCGTTCTGTAGGTTCAGCCCAGGCCTGGTGGGGAGGTGATGCCCACACTGGACATGGCTTTGTTCGACTGGACCGATTATGAAGACTTAAAACCTGAGGTCTGGCCCTCTGCAAAAAAGAAAGGTACGTCCACCTACCTGCCACCCCCGCACCTGGGCCCCCCCTCCTCCACCTCCCCTCCCGGACCGTCTGTCTGTTCGTCAGCCCAGCCTGACCTACAGACGTCCAGAGTGGAGGATGTGGAGCATGCAGTCCACACTGGAACAGAAACCCCGGTGAAAATACCACTATCGAGAACTTGCCACATAGCCTGAAAAAACAAAAATGTTAGGTCCGTACTGCCGTTGACCCCATTGTGGAAAAGAGATAACTCGAGGCAGTGTCCCAGCCACACGGTGGGGGTGGCACGGGCCGAGCACCCTGACACCAGCAGCCTGCTGCTTAATCTCTGCTCTGCTGGGCCTCAGCTTCTGACCACAAATGTTCTCGTCCCCAGAGAGACACCAGGGTCAACTCTCCGGCGATGGCAATGAAACGTCACTGGCCGAAGGGGAACCGTGCGACCACCACCAAGACTGCCTGCCAGGTACCCAACCAGCACCACGGGCTGCTGGGGGACCTGGGTGGGGGTGCTGTGGGCCTTCCCAGGCACGTGCAGGGGGCCTTTGGGTTCATGACCCTCTGGGCATCGTAAGGGGGAACAGCTCCAGCTTCCACTTTCCTGAGAGTTGCTGTCACACTGTATTTAATCCTCATAGCAACCCAGAGAGGGAGACCCCATCGCCCCCAGTTTTCAGGCAAGGAAACTGAACCTCAGAGAGGCTAAGTGTCTCAGCCAAGGTTGCACAGCTAGGAAGTGGCCCACACCTGAGTCTGCCAGGTGAACCGCTGCCCCACATGCTGCCTTAAGTCTCTGGCTGGGACTGCTCAAGGGCCAGTGTGACATGGGCCCAGGGTGACGTCCTGAAGGTGCTAACTGCTGTCTTTACTGTCGGACAGCAATGCCATCCAGGGGGAGATGGTGCACCTCCCTGGTGCCCCATGGTTTCCTCAGTGGCCAGAATAGTCTCCAAAACAGCAGCCGGGCCAGCATTTGGCCACCTGTGAGCTCAGCCACCGGCTCCCCGATGGGCTGTTTTCTCTCTAAACCATTGTTTTCACCCTGAGCAGAGAGAAAAGGCTGCAGTTTGGGCCAACTGGACGGTCGCTCTGAGAGCTGGCCTGCAGTGGGCGAGGCCTGCCTTGGGAGACCTCGCTGTCTCCTGGGGGGCTTTGGTTTCCCCATCTGTCCAAAGAGGACGTTGGTGCTGATGGGCCGTGAGGCCTTGCCCCTAGCTGTTCCACCCACTCTTCCAGGGAGGAGATCCCACACCGCCTCCACCCCTCCCACGGTCAATCAATTGCCCATCTGGGGCAGCTGGGGGGTCTCTGCCGCCCGCCCGCAGGGGCCTGGGCCATGACATCCGTCAGTGGTTCCGGCTGGGAGCCCTGCACACCAGATGGCCCCACCCCACCAGGGCACGGCCCTGCCACGGAGATGATGGATCTCCTGTCCAGGGGGACTGAATGCCGGCCGGTGGGGCGGGCCCACTCAGCTTGGCTGACCGTGTGCGCTCGCTGTGCCGGCAGGGACCTGCTGTGGCCTGCGGGAGCACCTCTGCACGCCCCACAACCGGGGCCTCAACAACAAATGCTTCGACGACTGCATGTGTGTGGAAGGTGAGCCTGGGCCCCTGGGGAGGGGCCTCAGTCTCAGAACCACAAAAACTCCCTCCTCGAAGCTGGTTCGGCACTGAGTGGGGGACACGGTTTCCTGGCAGAGGGTGGGCCGAGGGCCCTGCGGCGGAGGAGGGGGTGGGAGAATCCTTTGGGAGCTGCAGCCGCGAGAGCAACGACAGCTTTGCTCCAGGCCTTCCCAGTCTGTGAACTCATTCAGTCTCGGTGCCTGGCATCGCTTTTGTGATTTGCTTTTCTCACCTCTGAAATACAAGCTGGCGTCATCTCCCATGATCTGGAAGCGGGAGAAGGGAGCAGAGAGGAGCCTATCTCTTTAAATAAGATCAAACCTGAGAAGGACAGAATTCTATCCCCGGAGAGCCTTCCAAGTGTGATACCAGGGATGGGCGTGGATTTCCCAGCACGTCCCAGGGAAGGATGCACTTGGCCAGCTACCTCTTTAACTCCTCTGAGCTCCTGCCCAGCTGAGCCCAGGTGTGCCCAGCTGTGCCAGGTTCTGTGCTAAGCACTTTACTCACATTATCCTCCGTCATCCATAGCCCTTATGTCTCCTTAATCCTCACAGCCATCCAGGAAGGGGCTATCATGATCCCCATCCTACACATCAGCAAACGGAGCCACAGAGAGGTTCTGTTTAAGTGACTCACCCAAACTCACACAGCCAGAAATGTAGGGGAATAGTTTTAGTGTGGTATTCGGAAATTTTTCAAACAATATACCAAGTAGTCAGAATAACGAGCTCCCGTCTCCCAGGGCCCAGCTGCACAATGGCCAGCTCACTGCCAGTCTGTGTCATGTCCCCCTGCTCAGTCTGCCTTGTTCCAGAATGACTTTGAAACAATTCCTGGGAGTGTAGAGATATTGCATCTGAGAATATTTCAGTCTATCTCTAAGAGATAAGTACTCTTTTGAAAACAAAATATCAAAGCCCTGGCCCGGTGGCTCAGTTGGTTGGAATGTCCTTCTGTGCACCAAAAGATTGTTGATTTCATTCCCAGGCAGGGCATGTGCCTGGGTTGCCGGTTTGATCTGGTCGGGCCATGTGCAGGAGGCAACCAATCGATGTTTCTCTCTCTGTCTCTCTCTCTGCCTCAAATCAATAAAAACATATCCTCAGGTGAGGAATAAAAAATAACAAGAATAAACAATAATCACTCAATATCATTCAATACCCAATTAGCATTCATACCTCCTGAGTGGGGGATTCAGGCCCAGTTCCTCTGTTAGCCAGCCTGAGATCCATGCCCCAGTTCTGTTCGCTGGGGCCTAAAAACCATCTGCTGTAAAAGCCATAACACTACATAGGCCCAATTATTCATTATCCATTCAGTCAGGAAATATTTACTGAGTACCTACTATGTGTCTGGCACTGTTCCGGACACTGGGGATTCAGCAACCAAAAGAACCAGCAAGTTCTGCACCCACAGAGTCCATTTTAGAGAGAGGAGTAGACAATAAGCAAGTAAATAGATGAAATGTCTTTAGAAAGTAGGAAGGGCTGTAAGGAAAATAGTCCAGGGGTCTCATGCAAGGATGGACAGGAGGGGACAGTGGAGTCAGCCACCTGAAGATATTGGGGCTCCTGGAGGGGAGCCCCAGACGAGAGGCAGAGAAAAGGCAAGGACCTCGGGCAGGATTGAGGCCGGTGTGGAGAGTGGGCCTGGCACGTAGAGGCCCCAGGGAAGGTGGTAAAGGCCTGGGGGCCGGTAGGGCGAGAGCTGGTCGGGAGGATCTCGCAGGCCCTTGTTTGACTTGTAATCAGGAGTTGCAGGCAGGTTTTAAGCAGGGGAGTAACATGGTCTGACTTCAGGGTTAAAAGCTCAGTATGGCTGAAGGGCTCTGGGGGCAAGAATGGAGAGAGGAAGGACCAGCTGGGAGGTCAGAGGGGATGGGGGCAGCTGGTGTGGGGAGCGGGGGGATGATGGAAGCTGCTTTCTGGTACCCGTGTGCAGGGTCAGGGCCCCATTTCACTGAGGAGGAGACTGAGGTGCAGAGAGGGCAGGAGGCACTCCAGTCCACAGAGCCCGGAACCGCGTTGGGGCCCAACCTTAGCCTTGGCCTCCAGGTCCAGGTCCAGGTCCAGCCGAGTGAGGGGGACTTAGTCCTACTGAGATAGCTGCTCGTGCCTGGTCGGTGCCTGGCTGGATGCTCAGTGGTGGCCCCTCTGCCCAGGAATCAAAATCCATCCTTCCTCCCTTCTTTCCTTCCTTCCTTCCTTCCTTCCTTCCTTCCTTCCTTCCTTCCTTCCTTCCTTCCTTCCTTCCTTCCTCCCATCTTCCCTCCCTTCCTCCCTGGGTCTCCAGTGGGAAGGGGTCACTTTCCAGGCATCCAAAGGATATATCTACAAACAAAGCCCATCTGTTCATTTCCAATGGTCCCTCACACTGGTCGGTTCCATCCAAACCCTTGCTTCCTTCTTGGAGACTCAGGCTCAAAAAAAAAGAAGAGTGTGCCCTGGCTGGTGTAGCTGAGTGGATTGAATGCAGGCTTGTGAACCCCAAAAAATGAAGAGTGTAAGTGGTAGTTCGGGCAGCTCCTTCAAGGTGGTGCAGGAAGAAGTTCTCACCAAGATGCCACCCCAGAGGGACCCAGGGCGTGCCAGGAGCCCTCGGGAGGACCAGGAGTCCTTAGGACTCCCGAGATATCCCAAAACATTGAGCACGGGGCTCAGGGCTGAAGTCCTGCCGTCAGGGCCAGCCTGGGTTCTGGAGGGTTCTGGAAGGGTTTCTGGAGTGGCTACCAACCACTCCTGTTCATGAATCTCCTGTTTACTCTCGAGTATCACTTATGTGGCCACAGGTCTAAAAGCCCAGTGACCCAGGTGTCAATTCTAGGCCACTAAGCACAAACTTCACAGCAGTCCCCTTATTCACTTGACAGTGACATAAGTGGACCTAAAATTAACAATGTCCTCTCTGTCTGTGGTCACTCCTAATGAGAAACACTGGGATTTGCTCAGGCCGCGCTGACATCTCTTTCCCCACCGTCCAGAGGGTGTGGCCTTAAATGAAAAGCATATCTACCCATGGACCTCAGTGGGTGGCTGTGGCACAGCGGAGGGAGTCACAGTGAGAAAACCCACGGGTGCACCAGGAGGGCCACGCCCACTGTAGTTTGAGGGGGTGTGGGGGGGCGGGATCACTGAGACATGAAGGCCCTGAAGGAGCCAGCTATGCAAGGAACTTGGGGAAGGATTTCTGGCTGAGAAAACAGCAGGCACAAAGGCCCCGGGGCAGGAAATGCCTGGCTATGCGAGGAGAAGCAAGAAGACTGAAGTTAGGTTTCCTTTTGAGTACAGTGGGGATCCTGGGAGGTTTTGTAAGGGAGGGCAGAACCTGCGGCCCTTCCAAAAGTCTTTAATAGGCTTTTTTTCCAAGCAGTTTTAGGTTCACAGAATAATCGTGTGGAAAATACAGAGTACTGCAGTTCCCGTATGGTTACCTGACATTAGCGTGGTACGCTTTCTACAACTGATGAACCAGTCTGGATACATTATTATGAATTAAAGTTCAAAGGGTTCAGGCTTCGGGCTGCGCATTCTATGGGCTTTCGTGAATGCCTAATGCCGTGCACCCACCGCTACAGTATCACACGGAACGGTGTCACGGCTCCACGCATCCCCAGTGCTCCAGCTGCTCTCCAGTCCCTTTCTCCGCATTCTGTAGAGGATGGGCTGGTTGTAGGGCAGAATAAAGAAGGGGGTGCGGGGAGGGTACGGAGGGTGTGTGTGGGAGGATGGGGAGGAGACTGGCCGGGGTGGGAGGCACCCCTGACCCTCTTGACTCCCTTCACTCAGGGCTGCGCTGCTACGCCAAGTTCCACCGGAACCGCAGGGTCACACGGAGGAAGGGGCGCTGCGTGGAGCCCGAGACGGCCAATGGCGACCAGGGATCCTTCATCAACGTCTAGTGGCCCAGGTCGAGGTGACCCCCACAGGCCTGGGGACTGAGCGCTGGAGGTTTGGAGAGGCAGGCAATTTGTGTATAGTTAGCAACGGGAGACAAGCCAAAATGGGGGGGGGGGGGGGGGGTTGGGAACCAGATGTTTGAGGCTGCGGGCTCGGGCCCAGGACCCGCAGTCCCAGGACGGGAGCTCTGGGGACCTCCCTTTGCCCAGGAGCCGGGCAGCAGCACATCTGCACCCACCATCCCCATCCCTGGGGGACCCACACGCAGGACCTCCGCAACCGGGTGCCTGGTTCTCCGCGATGACAATGTCGAGAGTGCCCTCTACTGTTCGACCGCAGCAGTGCAATAGCTTCGAGTTTAATTTGGAACGGAAAAGAAACGGAAGCGCCCTGAGATAGGGAGCTCAAACACTGCAGATGAATAGCAGCACCTCTGCTGTACCAGGCACTGTGCTGAAAGAGGCATACATTATCCCACGCAGTTATCACGTGACCTGCTAAAGTAAGCATTATCACCATTTCACAGGTGAGGACACTGAGGCACAGTTGAGTCTTACGACCTGTTCAGGGTCCCAGCTCAATGCTCCTCAAACCTTAACCCGTGTACCAGCCGCCCTCGGTCTAGTGAAAACGCAGGTGTTTATTCAGTCCTTTCTGCCTTCTCAGCAAGCTCTGGGGGCCTGCCCACGCTGCTGGCCCTCCCCGAGCCCCCCTGAGAGCACCCGCCCATGCCTTGCAGGGGCGTCCAAACTTTTGGCATCTCTGGACCACACTGGAAGAAAAAGAGTTGTCTCCGGCCACACATTAAATACAGAAACACTAACAAAAAGCTGATGAGCAGGAAAAAGTTTTTAAGTAAACGTACAATTTTGTGTTGGGCCGCATTCCAGCCATCCTGGCCCCTGCTTAGGGGAGAGATGAGGAGCTGTGATCAGAACACGGCCCAGGTCATCTGGCTCCACGGCCCAGGGTCTTGCTTTCCCACCACTGAGGACTTGCTGTGGGCTCTCCAGGGCTGACAGCGAGAGGAGTGTTCCCTGGTAGTCCTTTCGCTGGGGGGCAGCTGCAGTAACTGACCACTCTCTTCCTTCCCTGGACAAAAGGGCATCCTCCCGAAAACCTGTGCTAAGCACCTGCTTGTTCGCAAGGCATGCTTTGGGCAGACGGGCCCCTGCCCTCTGGGGGCCGGCATTTGGAGATTCGACCGGTTCCTGAGATTCCTCCAGTCCTGCTCACCCAGGCCTGGGACATGCGCGTTGGGGTTGCCCCCCATCACCTTCCACCCCAGGGGGTCTTCAGTGTTTGTAGTCGGAGCCCTTCGAGAATCTGAGGCAGGTGTGGACTCAAAAGCACACGCATTGTCCACATGCTTCCACTTTGCTACTTAGTGGTCCTCCGGCCTCCCAGAGGCCCCGCCAGGACCACCACCCCACACTTCTGCCACAGAGCGCACGGAAGAGTCGGGGCATCTCTGAGGTTGAGGTGCTCGAAGCTAACTGCTCCCACAGGCCAGACCCGTGATGCCCACCCAGAACACCTCTCCACGTGGAGCTGGCTCTAAGGGGCAACCTGGACGCCCCGACCCTCCTGGCATCTCACTCCTGGTCAACCCTCCGGCCCAGGGCAAACCAGGTCTCAAATGACAAAAGTCCCACCCATTGAAATTCTTTGCAGTCCTGGACACCTGCGGGAGGGAGGGGCCACACCCCCAGGATGCCAGGGCTGTTTACTCCCCTGGGAAAATCGGTTGGGGTCAGGGGTCTGGCACCGATGACAGCAGACCCGTCCAGCAGAAACCAAATATGCTTGCTCCTCCCTCCTGTTCAAGTTCGATGGGCACAGGACTCTCGTGGGGTGGGGCAGGGGAACTGAAAGAGATCAAAGCCAGCTCTTTGGAAATCGAATCCTCCACCCGTGGGCAGTTTTGTCTGTTGGAGAGCTGTGTGTGCCTCACGTGAGGTGGCTGATTGGACATTATGATACAGCCCAGAGGGTGGCTGCAGGCAGGAAACCCAGCGTCTAGTCTGGGGACAGCGGTTAGGTGGCTCCAGACATCAGCAGTGGAACCCAGAAGGTCAAGACAAAGCTGAAACCCCCACCCCAAGGAACTCTCCCTGCCCACCAGGGCACTTGGAAATTCGGGGCCTCGTTATCTCACTTGCCCTGGCTATCTCCAGGTGGCGTTTGCAAAGTGGGGTGGGGGTGAAATCCTCTTGTCTCCAGACTTAGGGATCCCAAGGCCCCTTCAGTATTTTAACAAACCTCTGCCTTAGGTCTGTCTTAGGTCTTAGTTCTTCCTTAGGTCTATCTTGAATTCCTCCTGCTGGTACAGAAGCCACTTCTAAATTCAGGGTTTGGCAAACTTGACCATGAAGGACCAGATACATATGTTAGGCTAGGTTCCATTAAAACTTTTTGACACAGAGATTTGAATGTCGCATAAACTTCACATGTCACAAGCTGCTATTCTTCTCTTGGTTTTCTAAGGCACATTTAAAAAATATAAAAACCTCATGTAACTTGTGGCCGACACAAAAATAGGCAGTGGGTTGGACGGGCCCCCCGGGCCGCAGTTTGCGGATCCCCGCTCTAGGCTCAACCTGATCCATGAAGTAGAATGATCTGGGGACTTTCACAGGCACTGTCGTGCGGGGCCACCTGCAAAGATTCTGGCTTGACTGGCCTTCGTTGTGTGTGGGACTCCCTGTGTTTTCAAAGTTCTGCAGGTGACTAATTTGGAGCTAGGCCCGGGGGCGGCTCTTGTCCCACCAACTGGGTGGGGGCAGGGGTGGGGGTGGAGCTGGTGACCAGAGGCCTGCGCCACCCCTCACCACCATCGTGACCTTAGAAAAGTTTCTTAAGGTCCCTGTGCCTTGATCTCTTCATCTGTATAATGGAAACAATAACTCTTCCTTCATGGGGGTGCTGTGGGAGGGAACTGCCAAATCCTTGTAACGTGTTTTGAACAGTGCCAGGCACATAATAAGTCCCTAGGGTTAGCCAATTTATTTTCTAGGATCATTTTAATAGGGGTTCTGTCCTTTGCAAAATGATCTCATCGCACATTCAAAGATCATTTCTAAGTCACCATCAGGCTCCTTCCCCAAAGTGTATCCCCCAGGACGCCGGGGCCTTGAGATGCTCCATTAGAAAAGAGGGGGCAGGGGCAGGGGCAGATTCCGTGGTCACAGAGGTCTGGCGAACTGCTCTGGACTGAGGCAGCAAGCGCAAGATGGGCAGAGCTGGAGGTGCGGGCGGCTTTGAGGTAACAGGCTCATGGGTTTTTAAAAATACACTCCAGGGGCAGGGAGAGCCAGGCAGGGGCCAGGTGGACACCAGTAGCCGCTGGGACAGTCACCTGTGCCCTCCTGCATTCCTCCTGCGGAGTCTTACTGCGTTCCCGAGAGATAGTCACTATTCCCGCGGGCTGCCTTTCCGTGCCCCGTCTGGTGGCACCGAGAGAAGCTCTGTCAGGCTGCTGGGAGCATCCTGAAGGTCAGAGGACACAGGAGCCTGGCCTCGTGGGAAAGTGACAGCTTTACTCACCCTTTGGGGAGTAACTGAGTTACAGGTCTGATCGCAAAGCTGCGACCTCTTCCACTGAGGAGGTGGATCTTTCCTTCACGTTGAGTCCAACGCACCCAGTAAAATCGAAAGCTGGGTGGTGGGCACGTGGCCCCCCAGAGTGGGGTCCCCTTCGCAGCCGGACAGACGGTGAAGACCCAAGTAACCTGCAGGGAACACGTTTGTAAAACGAGACAGCAATGGAAACCGGGTGCCGGGAGAGAGGGGCCAAAAGGCAAACTATATCGGCTCCTGGGGTTTCAGAGGCCGGAGAGGGCACCGTCGCCTGGACAACGACCCCTGTTCTCACAGGAGGCCGTGAGGAGGGTTTGAGGGAGTGTGGATCCTAGGAGGGGCGGCAGGCGCTAGTGGTTCACCTCCATTGGGTTTGCCTGCATTTCTATGAGTGTATATTCTGCGTCCTGTGTCAGGACAGGTGCTGGGATTCAGGACTGTGGCCTCTTCTGGGTGGGAGAGGCTTCCTCGCCCCTCCTGACTCCCGCTGTGCCCCACCCGAGAACTGGGTAGAAATGCAGGCCCCGGGGCCCCACCTGCTGAGTCAGAATCTCTGGGGTGGGGTCCGGCCATGTGAGTTTTGACAAGTTCTCCAGGCCATTTTTTATGCAACCCATGTCTGGGACACAGGGGCACTTGGATGGTTCAGGGCCATTTCCATTCAGGTGTGAGTGGCCGGTCCAGTTCGCCCAGTTAATAACCTGCGTGAAGTCGCACGTTCTGAGACCCTGCCTCCAGGACTGGAACCGGTCTTTATTTTTAGAGAAAACCAAGTGGGGCAGGCGCCTGGGCCTGGGGCCCTCCGTGCTGGCCGTTCTGACTCTTTGGAACCTCCCCGGGGGGTCGGTGGTTCCTTTTTAGAGTGTGGGGCGGCAGGGGCGGGGGAGGTGCTGGGCCCTTCAGTCCTGTGTTGCATGTGCCCTCCTGAGCTGTGAATAAAGAGATGATTCTTACTAAGCTGACTCGGTGTCTCTCTGACCCTCCAGGAGGTGGCCTGCCCGTGCAGCTGAGTCTGGAGGGGACTGTAAGCCCAGTATTTCCCCAGCGTCTCATTCATTTACGCACCCCTTTGACTGAGCCTCTGCCCTGCCCTGGTCCTCAGATTTTTACACCCCTCCCCATTGTAGGGTTGGGGCAGCGAAGGTCCCAAGGCTGGGCACAGCAGGCTGGCCTCCAGCAATGTCATTCCAGGCCCCGGTGGCCAAGTGCAGAGAAACACAGGTGCCACATTTGACAGGATGGGGAAGAACGAAGTAACACCACCCAAAGCTGGGCCTAGACAGGCTCAGATGCCATCGAGGGAAAGGACAGGAACTGGCAAGGGGGTGGCCTGGCTGAACACCAAGGACACCTCTAGTCTCGGTGGCCGCTGCAGCGAGCACCCATCAGCTCACTGACCTTTTGTGACCCTTATCCACGCTCTTATGACCTTCTCATGGTTTCAGTTACCCGCGGTCCAAAACTATTAAATGGAAAATTACAGAAATAAACGATTCATACGTTTTTTCAATTGTGTGCAGTTCTGAGTAGCATAGTGAAGTCTCCCACCATCCCACTGTGTCCCACCCGGGACCTAAATCACCCCTTTGTCCAGTGCACCCCACGCTGTACCGGGGTGTCCAACCTACGGCCCTCAGGCCGTGTGTGGCTCAGGATGGTTATGAGTGGGACCCAACACAAAATCGTAAATCTACTTAAAACAGTATGAGGTTATTTTGTGATGACGTGTCACAGTGCACTTAATGTGTGGCCCAAGACAGCTCCTCTTCTTCCAGTGTGGCCCAGAGATGCCCATGGCGTGGGCTCCCCTGCGCTGCGCTCCCAGCTGGCGGCCGCCTTGGTTCTCAGACCGACCGTTGCCACGGTTGTGTCAGGACCTTTATCTCCCTTAGTGCCTCACTCCAGCCACGTCCTCCGGCCACAGAGGCACCAAGTCTTCTCCGGTGTCACAAGGAGACGGGGGCGTCCGGTACCAGACACCATGGTTTGCGGGAGAGAGCACATTCCCATAACTTTTATTACAGCATACTTGTCATATTTGTCCCACTTTTATTAGTCATTGCCGTTCACCTCTTCCTGTGCCTAACCTCTGTATGTTTGTTTAGGAAAGAATGTAGTTTACGTAGGGCTTGGTCTGTGTGGGGTTCAGTACCACCGCGGTTTCAGACATCCGCTGGGGGTCTTGGGATATCTAAGAGGGATGGATAAGGTGGGGCTGTACGTGTTTAGAGAAGAAACACATCCATCCAGGTACAACCCAGGCCTCTTTGTCCACTGGGCTGTGTCCACTGCTGTGTCCCCCAAACTCTTGCAGAGATGGAAATTGTTGGACCCCATTTTGCAGAGGAGAGAAACTAAGACACTGAGAAGTAAAGGCCACTCGTCAAAGTAGTGCAGTGGTGACAGCGACAGGGGCTCCACCCGAGTCTCCCCAACTCCCAAACCTGACTGTGATCACCGGCCCCATGTTGCTGCCGGAATGCCTCGGGTTTACCGCGCACCTGCTGGTGGCCAGTCACCCGTCCTCCCGCTGCCCCTCCTCCCCACCCCGCAGCTCGGCCAGGATCTCCGAGGCTGCGGTCAGGGCCTGCAGGGGACAGGGGCTCCGTGGGGCAGGCCCCAGCCCTGGGCTGCCAGAACAGAAGGACACGTCCTCACCTTCACGCTGCCTTCTGGAGGGCCCCTCAGGTCTTCCCCCAGGGGCTCCCCAACTGGCAGGAGCTGTGGAAGCACCCTCCCGGCCCTACCACCTGCTTCCTCATTCTCCTCTTCTCTCTGCCCCACCCCAACCCCCACCGGAGCCCCTGGCGGGGAGCCTGCATAGAGCCAGACAGGAAGCCATCTGGGGCTTCCTGTGAGCCAGCTTAGCAACAGACAGTGGAAGCCAATACCACCACGACAAGCCCCGTGGCAGGTGGGCATCTTAGGGGCTGCAGGGCGTGGTGGCCATAACTGGCCTTGATTGCGTGTCTGAGCCACCTCCAGGGCCTCCCTTGACATTGGAATTCTATCCACGTGGAGAGACGGGAGGTTGGAAGAGAGAAGGAGGTGGCAACTTGAACTCGGACAGACGGACAGATGTGGCCCAGAGGGCAGAACCAGGACAGGCAGGGCGAGGCAGGAGGCAGCCAGCACACATTCAGTGCGGGCGTGTGTGTGCGCGTGTGCACACACACACATACACGTGGGCACACACGTCCACATGACGACATGAAGAGCATTGCTGGAGCAGGACGAGGGGAGTGAAGAATGGCCACAGGACAGAGTTAGCGAGCGCCGGGCAGATGGGCTGCCTCGGTCTGGAGCAACAGCCTCGGAAATCCGCTCTCTCCGGCTGGAGTCTGACACAGCCACGGTGTCCTGTGGAATTCAAGAAGCCCCAGGCGTCTCCTTCCTGCCTGTCCCACACGCACCAGGCGTCCAAGAGCATTCCGACGGGTTCTCTGGTGCCCAGCGTGAGCGCCCGTGTCTCTGGAGGGCCAGAGCTACATCACTAAGGGTTTGGTGAGCACTCGCCAGCATGGGGCTCGCTAGGCAGTAATTTGCATAGGACCCCGATGAGACGCAGGAGCAATAGGAACACAGAGATTACTGGCTGCATTTTAAGGCTCAAGGAGGAGCATTCAAGAAGCCTGGCTGGGCCCGACAAATGGTTCTGAATCAGCCCCCCTTCGTTTTGGTTCGTCCAAGAAACAAGTGTCTCCTCTGGGGAAGGGCCTCTCGCACCTCCCAGCAATGTCCAGCCCCCTCCAGAAAACCCAGGAAGAGGGAAGCAGCAGACTCGGCCCCCCAAGCCTCCCTCCGGCCATGAGCTTCCCCCAGGGTCACGCCCCCTTCCTGCTTTGAGTGAATGGCTGTAGGGACACACTGATTTTACTAATGAATCATAGTGGCATTTGATACTTTTAGAATCGTGGCATCAGCCAGAACCTGGGCCAAAGGACAGGGGGTGAAGTCTGGGAGCCCAGAAGAGCCACCCCGACCCCCATCCCAGGGTTCCGTTCCTCCTGCTCCTTCTCTCCTGCCCCATTTCCCGCCGTCCGTCTCCAGCTGCTGGCTTCAGAGTGAGAAGAGCATGTCCACAGACGTGGAGAACAGCAGGAGCAACGTAAGGCCGGGACTTCCTTCGCCAGCTCTGCTGGAACCCAGGCCAGGGAGCTCAGAGCCAGCCGGGGCGTTTGTGACAAGCTGAGCAGAAAGGCTGGAGGACAGGTCTCCAGGCCAAATCCCAGTGACGCTCCCCGGGCCACCGAGAGCCACACTCTGCCCTCCAGACCCTTCTGTGATGTGGAGGGCCCTGCTTTCTCACAGGCGCATGTGCCTGTGGACAGCATCGTGGTCATTTTCTCTGTTCCAGTTTGATTTACCTGCTGGGGAAATGGAGATGGCCAGCCCAGGTCAGAATTGTTGGCTGCCCAGAACTTTGAGGACCGGAGGACAGTCGGAAATCGTCAGAGCCTTTCATGTTCAATGCCTCCTTTGTGCCTGCCACAGCCCCGAGGTTGACTGTTACTGTCCCCATCTTCTAGGTGCAAAGTGGCAGAGCTGGGGGGGTCAGGGCTGGGGAGGCTCTCAGGCTTTGCTCCTAGGAAAGCCATCTGGGTGGGGTCTTCTCTGCGTCAAAGGGGACATTTTTGCTGCTTCCATCCTGGTGTTTATGGTGGGCCCAGGAGATGCTGGGAGAGGCTGACAGAGGCTGCATTTTCCCCCCATCGCAGCTGGGCAGCTACTTGCTCAGTGAGCATTTATAAAGTGCAAAGAGCTGGCCAGGCAGGCTGTGTAATTATCTCACGTGATTTCCCCAAATCACCCTGAGGCTGAGTAACTTGCCCAAGATCACTCTGCCTGGAGGGGTCAAGGCGGGGGTCAAAAAAATACTCTTAAAGGACACAAGCAACTGTCAGAAGGAAATGGCTGTGGTTGCTTCATTAGCCACTTTCGTAACCAGTGGCCCTGACCAAGTGACTTCCAGGCCAGAGCTTGGACTATTAGCAGCACCCTGAGGACACACAGAGAGTTGGGTGGCAGGTCTTCGGGTGCCTGTGAGAGAGGAGGTGGCACACACACACGTTCCATTGGTTGGTGTCTGTCCATTCCCTGAACACCTACTATGCGCCAGGCAAGTATCGAGGTGGCGAGACCCTCTTAGGACTTGCAGGCTAGTTGGGGAGGGGTGGGGTCAGACAATGAACAAGGAAACAAGTGAATTGATAGGGCAATACCTCCAAATATTGATAAGTGCTACTAAAAAATAAAATAGGATGGTACAAACAACCTGGAAAACCACTGGACAATTTCTTAAAAGGCTACATACACCCCCACCATGTGATCCAGTCCCTCCTCAATTAGTTATTCACTTAAGGATGTGTTCAGTGACCGTCGTCTGAATAAATGAACCTATCCTGCAGGCCAGTTTCTTTTTTGAAAGTACTAAGATAAAACGTGGCTGAGGCAGACAGGATTGATGAGGGACATGAAACACTTAAACTTGACTTCCAAAAGTGTACTCACTAAATGTATGACCTGCCCCCAAACAACCCTGTGGTTGTTGGTCAATGTGCTTTTGGGAGGGGTCCACTTGTCCTTCCTTAGTCATGACTGTGTCATCGCAGGAACTCTTGCTGGTTGAGAAGAGTTTCACTTTCCTTGGTCCCCCCGGGCTCCCTCCCCACCCCAGCCAGCTGGGTCTGTCCTCGCCTCCCTGACGCCTCTGGCCCCAGCTGGTCAGGATGAATGCAGTGTCCCTTCGTGGGCTGCAGAGATATTGCGCAGAGCAGCCTTGTCTTTCATCCGGCTCCAGTCTGTCTTCTCCTCCTGGCCTCCATCTTTTCTTCCTTTGAATGTGGGCAGCAGACACGAGCAGCTGAATGTCAGGGTCATGGAGCCAGACCTCCTAGGGTCCCAGCCCAGTTTCATGCAGTCAGTGATGGGACTTTGAACATGCCTCTTGGCTCCTCTTAACCTCAGCCACCTTACCGCACCTCTGGGTAAGACCACAGCATGGAGCGGTGGTGAGCAGTTCCCCTGAGCGCTTCTCATACCCTCTGCCACCAAATGAGCACTTAATAAATGTCAACTCTAATTGTAGGAACTGCTTGTTTTGCATTTTCTCCTCACAAGGTGATCATGGTCTTGTTACAGACCTACAGGCTTGGGTTAAACGCCTCTAGGATCTGGGGTACCTGGGGGATATTTCTTAGAAGGAAACTGATCCATAATAGTCTAATAACAGTGTTATCATACCCACCCCTTATTGATTATTGAGGAGCTACTCTTTTCTAGGCACTCTGATGACAACAGTAACTCACAATAATTAAGTAATCACGAATGGTAAAAATACAGCCAACCCTGATTTAGCCTGCCAAGCACTGTTCACCGTGTTTTTCATGCGTCAGAAATCCTAACTTTGGGGAAGATGCTGTTATGGTCCTCATCTTAAAGGTGAGAAAACTAGATACAGAGAGGCAAAGCAGTTTGCCCAAGTCCAGACAGTCAGTGGACAAAGCCAGGACTCGTACTCTTGTTGCGGGTCTAGAGCGGCTCCCCTGTGCTCTAAACCCTGAAAAGTCCAGTTCATTGTAGCCATGTGGCCGCTCTCTACAGCTCAACGTCCTCGGTTATAAGGGCACGGGCTGCGCTGCTCTGCCCCGCTCTGCCCCAGGCGGGAAGACTACATCTCCACTTGGGGCGTTAGATTAGGCCCACGGGCCCTGCAGAAGTGCCCGGGCCCATCCGGGAAAATCCCCTCTTTGTATCTGAAGAGAGCTTGCGTCTTGTTATGACCTCAGGACCACCCAGGCAGTTTCCCAGGTTCCCACAGGGATCCCCCCCCTTCCTGGAAACAAGAGCAAGTTCCCAGATGGGCCCGGGGGACGCTCATCCCAGGTGACCCCAAAGGAAAGCTGATGAAAGCTGGTGTTTTGCTCGTGAAGGTCTTCTCCAGTCATGGGTGAAGGAGGGAGTGGGGAGGAGGTGGAGGCAGCAGGAACTGATGTTCCTGTTTGGGGTGGTCAGCAGTCTTTGAGATGCCTGGTGAGACAGACTTTTCGCTCCTCAACTTATTCCACTCGCGGTTAAGGGACAAACAGGATGTTGACCGGATCCGTCTTCTCCAGTCTTCTTCCTTCCAGAGACAGACGCATCCTATAAGTTTTCTGCTGGCCTTCCCGCCAGGTCTGTCTGTCTTTCTTCTTTATAAGATTTTATTTATCTATTTTTAGAGAGAAGGGAAGAGGAGGAGAAAGAGAAGGAGAGAAACATCAGTGTGTGGTTGCCCCTCGTGTGCCCCACTGAGGCTACAGCCCACAACCCAGGCATGTGCCCTGACGGGGAATTGAACTAGCGACCCTTTGGTTCTCAGGCCCACGCTCAGTCCACTGAGCTACACCAGCCAGGGCCACCAGGTCTTTCTAGAGCTTTTAGTGTCTTAACTCAAGTGGGCGCCAGCCACTGGCCCCTTGTGGGTGGATTATAACAGTATCATATAGGTACTGTCCATTTACTGAGAACCAGGAACTTTGCCTTGACAGAAACTCTGTCCTTGACCAAACTTGAGTTTGGCTCCTATGAGCCCTCTCCTTGACTAGGCCTCTGTGTCCATCCTGTTCTGGCTGGGCCTGCATAGCCCAGTTTTAGAGAGAATCCTGACCTTGGAATCAGATCCCCCTTAGTATCTGATCAAGCTCCCCCACCACCACCACCACCACACACACACACTTAGGATGTCTCAGTCCCTGGCCTGCCTTTTAGCAGGAACCTGGTCAGGTCAGCTCAGCATAATCCCACCCACCCTTGACTCCTCTTAGGAATTTTCCATCCCGCGGACCCCTCACTCTGCTGCTTGGCTAGGAAACCCCACTTGTCCTTGCTGTGTTCATAATTAAGCTTGATTTCCCTCCCCTCTCGCAATATCCCTATTGCAAGAGTCTGGAATAAAGCCTTCCTTACCATTTTAACAAGTGTCAAAATAATTTTTCTTTGACAACATGAATTCGGCCATTTATCCTCACAAGGATCCTATGAGGTAGGTCCTGTAAACGTCTCCTCCTTAACTCTGGGAAGTAGGGAGGAGAGAGGATGCCCTAAGAAATGAGACACCAGCTGTTGCCACATTCGCAGTTTGCACCTGGACATTCCCCCAGGTTCTCCCCGCAGCAGGTGGTCGCATCAGTCTACCTGCTGGAATATTAACCAGGCAAGATACTGCGCCCTTTCCGACAGAAACGCCGCTGGCCTCCGGGCGCCCCGGGGCAGCTGTTTGAGCAGTGAGTGGCAGGAGCTGGGAGCTTGGAGTAAGCGCGGCAGCCTGACGCCGTCTCCTAGCAACTCGGCAGCGGTCCCGTGACCCGACTCACGCGGGCGGGAGTTGAGATGGGGTTGGAGCTGGAGCTGCGGGAGGGGCGGGGCTGGCAAGTTTTCATTCGGAGTGTGCAGGCCGCGAGCCTCCGCGGCTGTCGCGCCGGTGCCTTCCTCCTAGGTCGGGATGGAGCTGCCCGTCGTGAACCTGAAGGTGGCGACGGGCGTGGCGGGGCGGGGGTGGCCACGCCGCAGGTGGGCGGGCGCGGGGCGGGCCTCCGGAGTGGGTAGGGGGCGTTTGCTTTTTTAAATGGGGTGTTAGAAGTGAGAGGGCCGACAATGTGCGAAAGAGGAGAGGTAGGGAGGAAGAGAATGTCCAGCCCCAGGTGAGAAGGAGGTGGGCAGACCAGGGCAGGGAGCGGGGTTCAGGAAAAGGTCTTCAGGGAAGAGCGAGACGGGACGGAGGCCGTAGGGGGAGGGAAAGGGCCGCTCCTTCCCGGAGCCAGCCCCTTCCAGCTGGGAGTGTTCTGCCCCGGAGGATCGCTGTGGCCTACACGCCCAGAATTCCCCTGGAGAAAGGGGAAGGCGCGGGGGAGGGGCCCCGGGGAGCCCGAGGGGGCGCTCGGAGGCGGGACACCTCCTCACCGACAGAGGTGGGAGGGGCTAGACCTTTCACCTGGCCTCCCGGCACCGCCTGGTACTCTCCTTTGCTTGCTAAGCCAGGTTAAGAAAATTAGATTTCCCAGACAAGTAAGTAGTTTCTCCAAAATATGTAAGCCCAGCGTGGTTATTTCCTAAGAAACACAAACTTCAGTAGAAATTGCTTAAAAGCAGAAAACCCCAACTGTGTGCACCTACGAAAACACTGCCGGGCGTCCTGGGGTGTCTTCATTTCCGGAGCCTTCTCCCCAGCTCCTCGGGGCGCCCTCGACTGTTCTTTTTCTGCCTGCCCTGCGCCCCCAGCCGGCTCCCCCACCCCCAGCCGTGGTTTGGGTGACAGGGGCAGAGCCTGTAGCTTTGGTCTGGAGGCTGTGAACCTTGCACCAAACCTGCCATTTTGGGTACTGGTGCAGACTCCTTTGAGACCTATATCCAGGAAGACTCACAAGTGACCAAGCATTTAGCAGCCCGTGGTGTCTGGCACCGAAGGAACCCAAGTGGTAAATGACTACAAACAACACGTCATCCGCGTTTGGGTCAGGAGACGGGTTCTATGCTTGACTTCACACTGGCTGATTTTGTAAGCACACTCCCTTGGGCAAACCTCCTGGAGCTTCTGCTCAGGGCTGGAGCAAGGGAAGGGGCTTGGGCTGCCTGTTAGCTGGGAAGAACTGACATGAGGGCAACTGAGGTTTGTTGGCAGCGGTACTCATCCTGTTTCAGGCGGTGTGAGGTTAACGCCAGCTGCCTTTTCTCTGATTAGGGATTCGCCTAAAATAATGCTAAGAGAAAATCAGGTGATGGACGGGGGGCCGGAATGGAAGGGGCATCTGTGGTATGCCAGGTTATTTAGTTAATCACAGCAGCCTTCCAAGAAAGCTGATACCGTCATCTTTTTACGGATGAACAGAGTGCAGCCCAGATCAGGTAAACAACCTGCCCAGGTCCCCTAGGGATTCAGTGGCGGAGTCAGGACCTGAACCTACGGGGCCAGACTTCAAAGCTGGGACCCTTCCTGGCCACGACCTGGTAGTGAGGGCTGACTTCTGCCTCGACCGCTTATGTCCGTCAAGGGCACTTAGTCCGTTTGGGGCTTTTTTGGAGCAGCTTTACGGGCCTGGCAGCCAGGTACCACCGCACCGGTGAGCTGCACTGGCTTTGGGGGCCCAGAATGAAATGGCTGGTCCTCCACTTGTCTCTGAGGGTCTTTGCTGCCACTAGTCAGAGACCAGGAAGTGCTGGGATTTTCTGAGGGGCTGGGGTTGCCAGGTGACATACGGGACCTCCAGTGAATTTGAGTTTCAGATCAACAATGAGTGATTTTTTTTAGCATGAGTGTATTCCAGGCAATATTTGGGACATACTAACAAAATATTCATGATCTGAAGTCAAAAGTTAACTAGGTGTTCTGTCTTTTTGTTGTTAAGTCTGGCCGCCCTGTGGAAGGCAGCTGTTGATTCCTTGTTCGTAGACACTGAGGTGGGATGTTCTGAGGTCAGGGCCCCGAGCCCCCACACCTCCGCACTCCTGGTTTCCAACATTCCTTGGGCATTGGCCGAATGCCTGCTTGTGCCCAGCCATGGTGGGCAGTGGTGCCAGATGAGGAGAAACAGCTGCCCCAGGCCCTTTGTTGGAAGGGCGGTTTCACACCGAGCCCTTGTCCTGGGGCAAGTCCTGGGTGGGAGGAGTGACAATGTGACAAGCTTAGAAAGGACGAGACTTGGATCCAGGAGGCCTTGTTGGAAGAGCCCTCAGGAAGGGGTGGGGGGAGTGCAGTCTGAGTTAAGAGCTCAGGGCGGCTGGGTGTGAAGAGCCGGCCACCTGGCAGGCACTTTGCTCAGTGTCTCAGACGCCTCTTCAACGCCTCCCCCGCTCCCCTGTACCACTAGATCCACTCAGCAACCCTGAGAAACAGGCCTGCTGGCCCTCACGGACGGATGGGCCAGCAGCAGTTCTGAGAGGTCAGGTGATTTGCCCAAGGTCACACAGCTTCTTCGTCTTGAGTCCAGGATCCAACCCACATATTTGGCTGATTCTGTCTCCCCACCAAGGCAGCCCTGATGGTGGCCCTTACCCTCAGCCGCCCTGGGGGATCGCACTGCCTCACGGAGCAGGTCGTGTTTGCAGGGGCTGGTAGGAGTATATTCCACCCATCCATCTGTGTGTCGATCTGAGGTTCTCCGCCCCCACCCTAACCCACCGGGGCCCTCTAGTGGCACACCGAGGGCCTAAATCCCCATCCACGTGCCCCCTTGGTTTCCCCTCAGCCTTCCCTTCCTCCGGTCAAACCTCATTTCCATCTGCCCTTCCCTTGCTTTCCCAGGTCCTGACAGTTGCACAGGCCTTGGGCCCAGACCAGCAGTCAAGGCCAGACTTTGCTACTTATTAGCCTTGTGACCTTCAGCAGGTTTCTTAACCCTCTGAGTATCAGTTTCCTCACAGTAAAAAGAGGATAAAAATAACCCCTGTCTTCTGGGGTGATAAGAGGAGGACCCAGGGGTCCATCCAGGAGGTGGTGCGGTGTTACCTGTTTGTTGGCGTGAAGACTTGTCCTGGATAGGCAGGTTCTGAGATTTGCATCTGCGCTCTGTTATTTATGAGTGTTCCGGTTTGGGCCAGTTTACCTGATCTCTCACAGCCTCAGTTTCCTCATAAGTAAAACAGAATTAATGCTCTCCCCCACGGAGTTGCGTGAATGACAGAGGCTAAGTGTTCAGGGCAGTGTAGACTCGTGGTGGGCGGACCCTCATCAGGAGCAGGAGTTGCTCTTGCTGGTGCTGTCCCAGGATGCCCGCCCCGCACAGATGTGTGTGCTTGTTAAGTGGATACATAGAGGGGCCATCCGGATGCCTGCCTGTCTGTAGTTGAGGCACTCCCATGGGACACGTGGGTGACAGGCGTAGCCTCCATTTCACAGAGAAGGAAGGCACCTGGGGCTCAGACACAAAGGGACCTGGTCCTTGGACCAGAACCCGGGGCTCCTGTTCCTAATCCAGCATCCCACGACCCCAGCCTCCTTGGCTGTTTGACCCTCTCCCCTCCGGGCTGCCGACACAGTGTAGACTCCATCTGGGAAAGAGCTGGGCTGCCCCCCTAGGTGAGCACTGTGTGAAGAGTCCAGGAGCTCAGGTCTTTCTTTCCTCTTTCCCTGGATACATTCTCAGATCCCTTCCCCTCCCTCCCTCATTCTCTAGGGCAGTGCCTGAGAATCCCAGGTGTCCCCTTGGTGACCGGAAGCCTCCCCCAGAGCCAGCAAACAGTTGTTTTGTGTTGAGATGAGTCACTGTTCTCTTGCGCTGGGGTAAGGGCAGGGCTGGTTTGGCCAGGTTGCTTGTTGGAGCTGACCCGGATATAGGCCTGGAGCGCGTGGGGGGGGGGGTGCCCCTGCTTCCAAAGATGGGGAAACTGAGGAAGAGGAGGCTTAGTCTTCAGTGGGCTTCTTTCCCCAGGGGCTTAAGAGAATGATCCAATAGTGCTACATCTCAAATATTTATAAAACAAAAGGGATGTCTGAGGAGCAGACTGGTTGCCTTTGGAGATCTGGACTATTTCCAGGTTATTCTCTTTCCTTTCCTGGAAGGATGGCATCATTTCAGACCCTAGCCAGGTTCTCGCTCCGTCTCCCGGAAACGTCTTTATCTCACGGGTAGTAGTGAGTGACCTCCCCAGGGGCCCCCCTGCGATCTGCTGCCCTCCCGTGTCCCAGCCGTTCACCTTGCCACAGCAGGGCCGAGCTCTGCAGGGCCACGGGAAACAGCTGCCGTGTGCACAGCCTGGACGGAGCGGCCAGAGCCCTGGCAGATGAGGCCTGGTTCTGGAAGCCAGCAGTGGGAACGACCAGGTGCAAGATGGGGATGCAAACTGCGCCCCTGTGCCTCCTTCCTCCGCGTCTTAGTCTGCAAGCCAGACCCCAGGACGGCTTGGCCAGCCACATGGCGTGACAGATCCCCTCCCGCCTGTTAGAGGGGACAGTGGTCTGCTCTTAAGATAAAGATCAGGATTCTTATGCCCCGCCCCCCACTCAGGCCTAGTCCTGCCCACACCCAGATTCCTGGCCCTTCCCCGCTCTCTTATCTTCTGCTCCAGTCACACAGGCTTCTGCTCAGTTTCCAGAATGTTCACAGAGCAGTTGATGTTCCTTCTGCTTGGAATGTTCTTTTCTCTCTGCCCCTACTTAACCCCCTGCTCACCATTGTCTTCTTGGTGGCCCTGTTGTAGAATGAGGTTTCTCTCCCTTTGTTGTAACTTCCCTTCAGGACAGGGGTCTCGCTGGATCCCTCGTTCTCTGGTTATCGTTCCTGAGTGTCTCCAGCCAGGGAGGGCGGTTCGGTGCTACCTCTGCTCTGCATGCCGTCTCCTCGGGGCAGCGCAGCCACCAAGCAGCTCTTGGGTGTCGGGTTAAACCAGTAAATGTCTGAGAAACTGAGAACCATCTGGTCGCTTCTCTGAAGCCTCTGGGAGAAGAAACCCATGGAAGACAAAGCCTTCCCCGCCTCTGTTTCCCCGTCTTTGTAATGGGGTGAGCACATTCACACAGGCCCAGGGAGGCTGATGGTTGAATCCTGGCTCTGCTGCTGGCCGGCTCTGACCGTGAGCAAGTAAGTTACTTGCCTCCGAGCCGCAGCTTTCTCAGCTCTAGAATGCACCTCCAAGGGTTGTGGGAATGAAATGAGTTCCTATACAGGGAGAACCTAGAAGGCGCCCTGTGTAGTGCTCACAGCTCCATAACCCTGCTTCATCTACAGAGGTAGATGATCTCTCAGCTTCCTTCTAGAGCCGGCCTGTGGTGTACAGACGCGACCTTTTCAAAGTCTCAGGACCTCCCTAATGCTGGGCTCATTGGTCCTTACAGAATTATTTTCCTGGTCTTCTGAGTGTTGGGGGCTGCGGAGTCAGACCCCTCTTGGTTCACTTGCTTTGGTGAACTCAAATCGAGGTCTCCTCCCCTTCCAGGGCAGGTTCCCACTCCTCAAAGGAGCCTCTGGCCCGAGGGAACAGGAAGAGTGTGGGTGTCTGCTGTGGCAGTGTCCCCTGGCCTGGCTGTGCCTCCCTCCCCTCAGGCTTGTTCGCCACTGCTGGTGTTTTACAGCGGGACAGCTGCACAGCCCGCTTACTTGGGGGCTGGGGAGGGGCCTCTGGTGTTTTCTGGCTGTAAAAGCTCCTTGCCCCCAAGGCGGTCACACTCACCGATATCTCCCCCACCCCCGTTTTGTGCTGCAGATGATCATCCTGGCTCACTGGCTGTTGACGACCTGGTAAGTGACTCCCAGTGTCTGTGTCTGTGTCGACCTATCTCCCAGCCAGTTCCAAGACTAAACAGCACTTTTGTCAAGCAGATCATCAGCAAGCTCCCCACATCCCAGGAATTTTGGAGGGGCAGGCAGTTCCCTTCCAGAGGCCTTTGCCATCACCACCTCCTAGGAGCTTTGAGCTCTCTCATCCAGGGTGGCAAGGTCAAGTACAGATTTCTCAGTCACACTCCCCTAGCTTCTGAGTTAGTGAGTCTGGGCCACAGCCCCGGCGCCTGTTTTCTGAAAACCCCCAAAGACTATTGAGCCTGGCTGCCTTCTACGCTCAGCTGCTTTGCACGTGTTTTCTGTATGGTAGGTAAACTTTAACGAATGTCGTTGAGTTTACGGAGTGCCTCATGGGATGCTGGGCGGTCGAGGCCCAGTGAAAATGCTGAATAAGAGCATGGCCTCTTGAGCCCGATGACCTGGGTTCAAATGCCAGATCCACCACTTAGCAGTTGTGGGCTCTTGGGCGGGTTACCTGACCTCTCTGTGCCCCAGTCTCATATAATAAGGATAATAATGCCTCCTTCCTCCAGCCGTTAACACGGATGCATGTGAGTGAGTTAATTCAAAGCATTGAGAATGTACCACATACGAATAAGTAAATAAGTAAACATATCAGTTACTCACCATCCCCTAAGAAATCAAATAGAGTGGGCATTGGGGCAGACTCTTAAGCGACAAGGTGTCATTTAAAATGCGTCACTCAGGGATGGACTCCTGGACTTAACATTTGAGCTGAAACTGAAATGACAAAAAGGGGCCAGGTGTTCCTGGTAGAGGGATGTAAAGGGGGGCTGTGTAGCGCCCACAGGGCCCCTTGGGCATGGGGCAGAGTCTGTATTTTATTTCAAATGGGACAGGAAGCCGTCGGAGGACTTTTAGCAGAGGACTGATGTCCTGGGATTAACATTACTAGTTGCTATTCAGAGAATGGCCTGGAGGGGGCAGCAGTGGAAGTGAGACCAGTGGGGAGGTGGGGCTGGTAAATCCCTCTGGAGTGGGTGGTGTTTTGGGTCTGAAGGGATCCTGTTTGGAGGCAGAGCCATGGAATTTCCTGACATTCCTGGCTCACAGCTGGGGAACAAGCGGCCTGGCAGACGGTGGCTTCTTCTCAGACCCTGGAGCTTGAGGGAGGTGACCTGTGGGAGGGGGGAGCACAGGTCTGGGGGTGGGGGGGCAGTCACCTGCTAACCTGACTCAGGTGCATCTTCCTGCAGGGGCTGCCTTGTGTTCTTCAGCTCGTATGCCTGGGCCAACTTCACCATCCTGGCCGTGGGCGTGTGGGCCGTGGCTCAGCGGGATTCCATTGACGCCATCAGCATGGTGAGCTGGGGAAGCGCTGCGGGGACCTGCTCCATCTTCCCCTCACCTGTCCCACTCCTCTGTCTTGTGCCCATTTCCTAAAGCCTTGCAGATCATCCCGCCCGTGCAGCCCACGTGTGTGTGTGTGTGTGTGTGTGTGTGTATGTGTATATGTGTGTTCACTAGCCTGGAGTCTCTCCCTGCCTCTCCCCAGAAAGGTGTGGGGCCGGTCCCACCAGTGGCCCAGACTGGCCACGCCTGGAGGGTGGTGGAACACGAACCCATAAATCGCCCCCGAGGACCCTCTTAGGAGGGAGGGATTTGGGTGGGGCACCCACGGAGAGGAAGCCCTACTACTCTGTGAGGTCAGAGTGCACACAGCCCTGCCAACACCCGCAAAGCCCTTGGAGGGTGGTGGCTAGTGCCTTGAAGAGGAGGGGTTTCCTCAGTGGAGGAGACAATGGGTGAACTCCGAGGCACCTTCCATCTTGGAGGTTCTAAAATGAAATCTTGTGCTTCTGCATGGCCTCCAGGGCAGTGATAGGAGAGACAGGCGGGGGCTGTTGTGGAGCTGGCAGGCTGGCTCGGGACCTCAGGGACCCCCAAGTCCCTGCTCCAGCCCTGTATAGGCCCCTTGGGCACCTCATTCACAGGGTCCTGCCTGCTCACGGAGGCTGCTTTCCAGCAAACCCTGAGGACAGGGCTCGGATGCAGCTTCTGGGCTGTACATGGTGGAGGTGGGGGGAACGATAGGGGTGTGATAGGGTGTCACTGTGCTCATAAACTCGGATGACACGCAGTCATGCCTGGACCCTGTGCTGTCCTGTCTTGCAGTTTCTGGGTGGCCTGGTGACCACCATCTTCCTGGACATCGTCCACATAAGTATCTTCTACCCGAGGTCCAACAACATCACGGACACGGTGCGCTTCGGTGCCGGCATGGCCATCCTCAGCCTGCTCCTCAAGCCGTTCTCCTGCTGCCTGGTCTACCACATGTACAGGGAGCGTGGAGGCATGCTCCCGCTGCACACTGGTGAGGCCACCCCTCCGGCCAGCTCCCAGCCCCCAGGGAGTTGGCACTGCCATCTTCCCACGTGTCCTTGTTCTCCTTGCCTCACCCACAGCCCCTACACCAGGGAGCTGACCCCAGGGGAAGGCGCAGGGAGGGGCTGGACGTGAGCACTGAGTGCCAGGCCAGAAGCGGGCTCCTGGTCTCTGCCACAGGAGCTCCATGGTCTCGTGCTGTCCCAGCCTGTCATGACCTTTCCCCATCCCAGGCTGAGTGGTGGCCAGGAGCCCACTCTGAGCTCAAGCTGGGATGCAGCTGGGGTGTGCCCCAGTCCCAGCTCAGGGCTGTGTACAGCCTGAGGCCTGAAGTCTCCTGCAGGGGTCTGGGTGGCCAAGGGAGCGATGGTGCCGCCATGGCTGACCGGCCCTCTCACCTCGGCCCTGCCTCTCACTGCCCTCCCTGAGTCGCACCCCTTCCCATGGGGCCGTGCCAGTGTCCTGCTCGCTCCAACACCTGTGCTCATTTCCTCCCCCCCCCCCCCAGACAGGGGTGGGTGTGGCCTGCTGCCTCTCACTCCCGAGAAGAGGATTAGAGTGACCAATAGTGACCCACCTGGGGGAGCAACAGGGCCAAGGGCAGGAGTGGCCTGGGGCACCTGCCCTGGCTGACCTCAGCACTGCTTGGGCCTGCCCTGGGGGGATGGGGAGGAGCCGGTAGCGTCCTTCCATTACACAGATGGGGAAACTGAGTCCCAGAGCCCTTGGGACTCGTTCAGGATCACAGGACAAGTGAACCGAGTAGATAGGCGTGCGGAGGGTGGGCACTGAGAGCCCCACTGCCCGCCTTGCCCCCCAGCCCCAGCTCTCTGGGCTCCGCAGTGGCCAGGCTCTGGCCTTCTGGACAGAGCGGTGATTTTCAGCCCATTTTCAGCCACAGGCGTTTTTACAATACGCAACACCTGACTCTTTAGTCGGGGCACCGACCTCTTTTCCCTCAGATCATCAAGTTAAGAGATGACGACAACCAACCCAATAGCAATTGGGTGTGAATGAACCCTAAGCATACCTGTTTTTTTGGTCCAGTCTGCAACAATATATTTTTCGTTGTGCTGCAAAATTTTAATAATTAGCTTACATGTACCATGCAATGAAAAAGGGCGAAAATCACTGGATAGAGTGACCGTGTCCATCCTGCCTGGGCCAGGGCCGGAGGGGAGCACGGGCCCAGGGTGGACGCCCCTCGGCCCCGATTCCTGAGCGTGCCACGCCGCTCGGTGAGGCACTGACGCAGAGCGGCGAAGAGCCCAGGCTTCGGGCCGCACCGTCTGTGTTTGAATCCTAGTCCTCAGCTTTGAGCTGTGAAATGTCAGGCAAGTCGGTTCATCTCCTCGACCCTCAGTTTCTTTATCTGTAAAGTGGGGACAGTAAAACCTCCTGCTCTGTGTGTGGGGGGGGTACTGAATGGAATACATGCGGAAGGCTTTGGTGCCCAGCCCGTGGCCCCATCGCTGTCCTGCCGGCCTGCCTGGCGGGGGGTGGAGCAGGCCTTGGTTTGGATTCCATGAACCGCCCTGAGCCCTCACCTGTGTTTCCTTTCTCCCCGCCCCCCACTCCCAGGTTTCCTCGGGCCTTCACAGGAGCACAGCGCCTACCAGACGATCGACTCGCCTGAGGCCCCAGCAGACCTCTATGCAGGCCGGGAGGGCAAGGGTCACAGCCCGCAGGAGTACTGAGGCCAGCCCCGCTGCGCCGGGCCCCAGCTTGGGGGCCAGGATGACGAACTGTAGGGGAAGTCTGGTCCGCTGGCCTTCCTCGTGCCCTGGATGCCGTTCTAGAGCTGTACCTGGTCCCCTCCTTGGACCTGCCGTGGAATGTGCCCTCCTGTGCCCCATCTCAGGTGTTGCCTGAACGCCCCTGCGCACATGCCTGTCCCCAGGTCCCCAGGGCCTCCCCTCCCTTCCATGTACCCCACTGGTTCCAGGCGGGGAACTGTGGCCACTTTCTTCACCTCCACCCTTGGCTCCTACGTGCAGGCTCCAGGCCAAGCCACGCCTGAGGCTGGCAGAGCCCAGCCTCCAGGGGCCAGAGACGCCCCTGTCCCCGCCTCCCTGTTTGTCCAGCCCTCCCACAGAAGGCCTGTGGGCTTCCGGTTGTGCTTCGCCCCAGGAGCCGTCCATCAGAGGGGGGTGAGGTCTTTGTGCTTCTCACTGCCTGGTCGGTTGGTCCCAGGAACCCCCGGGTTGGAGGTGGGAACTGCCTGCTACACCTGCCACCTGCCACAGCATCCCCCTGCCCTTCTCAGAGCCATGGCATTAAATTTCGAGGATTTGGGTAGCAGGGTGTGTGTGTAGCCATGTTCGCTATCCCAGCTGCCGGGCCTGCCACTGCTGGGAGGCTTTGTTCTGTGAATGCCCAGGGTGCCGGGCTGAGCAGCCTGTCCAGTCGTGGCCAAGGAGGCAGGGGCTCCCGGTCAGCGGTGCCCATCGTGCTGAGGCCCCTGCAGAGGAGGACAGTCAGCGTGGCACAGGGAGGTCTGTTTCTCTGGATCAGATGACTCAGCTGATGGGTGGGTCTTGCTGCGCCACTGGCTGGCTGTGTGTCCTTGGGCAGTGCAGCCTCTCTGACCTCCGTGTCCTTTCAGAACTAACACCTGCCCGAGCGTGATGATGCCCGCAGAAGGGCCCTGAAACGACAGCCAAGTTGGTAGTGGGGTTGCTCCTCGAGCTGGGGCGAGGTTGGGTCTGAAGGTGATGGGCAACCTCTTCCTGTGTCTTGGCCGCGGAGCTGGCTGGAACTGCTGCCTGTCTAGAAGCTCTGAGGGTCCCTTGCCCTGGACCCCACCCCACTTCAGTGGGGGTGGGCACTGAGCATTGGCCACAGGTGTCTGGCTCAGCCTGGCTCGTCCCCACTATGGAGAGGTCAAGGCCCTGAGCACAGCCCCCACCATCCTCCTGTCTGTATCCATTAGGGCAGCGAGTGCCTGCTGGTGCTGAGGGCTGAGTCTGGGGCCTGTTCTCGGGGAGCAGACTTTTAGAGGCTGCTGTCGGGAGGCAAGAGCCCTGAAGGAAGAGAATGTGACCTCTGGGAAGGGATGCTTGCACTGGGGCCCAGGGACACTGAGCCACAGCTGTGGACACCCAGAAACAGCTTGTGCGGGCCGTACCACCCAGACACCAGTGTGGCTGGAGCTAGAGGGCAGGGAGGGAATGAGGTCAGGGAGGCGGCAGGGCCCAGATGGTGCAGGATTAGTGGGTCATTTTGAGGACTTGGGCGTTTACTGAGTGAGACAGGCAGAGTTGGTCGTGGTCTGACTTGTCCTGAAAGCACAGGTGCTTTCTGACTTGGGTTGGGAGGTGGGGCGGTGACAAGCGGTCATGGGGCGCAGAACACCAGGTTCGGCTCTCAGTCCCAGGGCCGACTCGGATCCTAGCGCCCCTTGTTCCCCGGTCCTGGAGGTGCCGAGGGGGAAACGCCTCGCTTGATGGACAGTGTTTCTCTCAGCCAAGATCAGCTTCGGTAGTGGGCATCCATCCCCCAGGCAGGTCTTCCCCCGGCGTCTGACTGGGGAACATCTGCTGACTCTCATGCCGAGTTGGAAGGACCCTGTCCCCTCCCCGAGGAAGACACACAGCAGTGGGGCTGGCCAGGTGCCATCTGGCACCCAGGCTTAAGCAGAACAAAAGGGCATGCGTTGAGCTACAGAAAGACATTGCCATACAAGGTGACTGGCTGGGCACGGGCTCTGTGGGCTCCCTCTATTGGTGAGGAAGCGTCCAGGCCCAAGGCCCGCGGTGGCAACTCGGAGTGGAGCTGGAAGACTCGCAGAAGACTGCCTTCCCCCACAGGGCCGCTGCTGGATAGGGCTCAGTGATGCGGGAGAAAGAGCAGTTCATGACCGCAAGGTTTGGGGTCAGAGCTGCCACCAACCCGGGGTAGGGGCAGACAGCAAGAAGGCCAGGGTTAGGGCCAGGCCGGGAACTTGGTCTCAGGTGGGCCACACGAGGTCATGGGGCTTCCAGCCGGCCCTTCTCACTGCTGTGTTTTTCTTAAAAACGCCAGCTTCTAAAAGGACTCGGAAATAGTCTATAGATTGTGGTGTCTGACATTCTAGAAACTTAACCACAGGAAGCAAATTCCTCTTGCCTCCGGTCTGCTGGAGAGAGCTGAAATGGCTTGTGTAGCTCACAAATAATGTGTTCCTTGTTTTCACAAAGCTGAGCTTCCAGAGGAGGAAGCCAGAATAACTGTCCCAGGGCGGTCACTGTCCCTGTTGACCAAAACCAGACCAGAAGCAGCGGAACCCACAGATTCCCCACCCCACCCCCCTCCACCCACTCAGGACAGCCCTCAGGGTCTCTGGAACGGTCTGGAAATTCCAACTCTTTCAGCCTCCCTCCAAACCAGCTCTGGAGCCAGCAAGCCTTGGTTTGAGTCCAATTGCCCTCCACCACCGGCTGTGTAAGACAGTCTCTTCACTGTGTCTCAGTTTCCTCATCTGAAAAATGGGGATAATAGTGTCAAACTTGGGATTAGTGAGGATTGAAAATTAGCAACATGTTTAATAAATGTTAGCTCTCATTATCTGTATTCTGAGACAGGGAGGGAAGGAAAGAGTTTTTCTCAATCCTCTTGGGGGGGGTCCCCAGCTGGGTCTGAAAATGAAACTGACAAAGATAAACAGGAGAAAAGTACAAATTTTAATAGAACTTTTATGTGTACCTGGAAGACTTCACAAGAGACTGAAGATCCAAAGAAGTGGCCAGAACAGAAAGCTTTTATAACTTTTAGACAACAAACCTGTTAAGAAATGACAAGACACCCCTAGCTGGTGTAGCTCACTGGATTGAGTGGGGCCTGTGAACCAAAGGGTTGCTGGTTCAATTCCCAGTCAGGGCACATGCCTGGGTTGCCGGCCAGGTCCCCAGTGGAGGCCATGTAAGAAGCAACCACACATTGATGTTTTTCTCCTTCTCTCCCTCCCTTCTCTCTCTAAAAATAAATCTTAAAAAAAAAATGACAAAAGGATTTGGGGGGGGGTGGTAAATGGTGAAGCAACTAGGAAGATAAGGCTTAGTTTCCCAAGGCTGGTTTGTACTGAGTTCTGGGCCAGAAATCCCCTACCTCCAGTAAGAACTCTTGGAAGAGGGGCCTGTCTCGTCAGAGATTTATGACCTGTTTCAGGAAGGAGAGTGAAAGTGGGGGGGGGGGGAATGTTGGAGTGACCTTGCTTCTGTCATTGAACTCCTTCAGCCTCGGACACCAGTCTGCCCCGGTGTCGTGTATTGGGGTGGCATGTCCCGAATCTCAGCGCCAGGCCGTCTGGCCATCCATTCACCCACTCATTCATTATTAATTCCACAAACATTTACTGAGTGCTTTCTACAAGTTTTCAAAAGATGGACAAAATGTCAGGAAGTAAAGCAGAGATCTTCCTCACCGGCCACAGCAGAACTCCGAGGGCCCAGTTCTCCAGGTGCCTGAGGGCGTGTATGCACACCTGTCGCTCCAGAGACTCTCAGCAGAGTCGCCAGGTGGTTACGACAGGTTACATCTCGGGGATCTACGTGCAGAATCACACATCGGAATTGGAAGGAAGCCTAGTGCCTCCCTAGCCAGGGGTTTGAAAAGTCTGTCTTATTTCAAACCCTTTGTTCAAAAGAAATCTCACCCGATATGTGAAACAGCCAGGCGGATGGCGCATGTCCCCTGCCACCACTGTCATTCTGACATAGGAGCCCTAGAACACCAACTGATGACAACCCTAAATCCTCATTTCACAGCTGGAAACACAGATCCAGAGGGAGGAGACTCGGTCGAGGACACCGCAGCAAGAATCACTAGTCTCGAAGAAAGAGTTAAAGGAATTACTCAGAACGCACCAGAAAAAAGGCAGAAACTATGAGACGTTAAGAAATAAAGGACAGAGTGAGAAGGTCCAACATCAATATAATAAGAGAGGGGTGACCTTTAGAAGGAGAATGGCAGAGAATGTTCTAAAATAGACTGACACCAAATTTCAGATCTGGAAGCCAAATAACCACCAAACAGAATAAGAAGAAATCCACACTCACAGTTCTCACAATGGAACTTGGTTCACTCACCGCTGTGTTTTCAGAATCTGGAACAGTGCCTGCACCAGTAAGTCAGCGGTCCCCAACTTTTTGCACCAGGAACCGGTTTTACAGGGACTGGCCACTGGGGGGTGGAGTAGAGAGTTGGACAACGGGCGGAGCTGGCGGGTGGGGTGGGGGTGGGTCAGGAGGCGGAGCTCAGGCGAGCCTCTGTGAAGGCTCCGTTCCTAATAGGCCACAGTCCACACCGGGCCTTGGGGACTCCTGCAGTAAGTGCTTCAATTCCACACGGGTAAAATGAATGGACGAAGGAACACTACAGAACACCAGACACACGTTAAGATCCCCAAAGCAGCCAGGTAGAAAAGATAGATTTCCTAGAGGGGATGACAGTCACAGTGGTGACTGATAACAGCTGCCACCATCAATGTCAGAAGACAGGAATGTCATCTTGAAAGTACTGATAAAAATAACTGTCCACCTCGAATTGTGCTAGTGAGTTATCACTCAGGGGTGAGGGTGAAATGAAGACATTCGGAGAAATGACAATGGGGTTTATCACTGACAGACCTTCGAGAAAGAAACGTCTAAGGAATGTTTTTGTGGAAGGACATTTTTTCCATGAGGAAGATCTGACAGGCACAAAGGAAATAGTAGATGTGGTTCAGTGTTCATGACAATAATAATATATTTCAGGAGGAGCTGACCAGACACAGTATTATAAAGCCTTTTTTTTTAGGGGGTGGGGGTCTGGAAGGAAGGTGAATACTGGATTAACTTTAGACTTAGTCAAATGAAATACACATATTAAAATGTCTTGGATAACAACTGAATGATAGAAATACAACGTGTAAGTCCCAAGCCAGTTGGGGGGGGGGGAGATTTGCAAAAAAGAGAAAAAGAAATGTGATACTTGACCATTAGCAAGCACAAAAATAAGATGGTTTGCAGAAGTGTGTCATAATCATAATACTTGTAAATAATTTTTTAAAAATTCCAGGCATGTTGTGTTCATAGAGCACACACCTAAAACATATGGACACAGCAAGGCTGAAGAAACTAAAAGGTTGAAAAAGTTAAGTTCAATCCAGCAGGTTTAGGAGGAGGTATTAGAGGCCTAGACTGACTCAGGAAGTGATAATCACCCGCTCCTTCAAGCACTACGTTAGAATTTGGAAGGCCAGCCCTGGTTGGCATAGTTCAGTGGATTGAGGATGGGCTGCGAACCAAAGGATTGCAGGTTCGATTCCCAGTTCCCAGTCAGGGCACATGCTCCAGGCACATGCCTGGGGCAACATGAGAGGCAACCACGCATTAATGTTTCTCTCTCTCTCTCCCCCCGCCCTCCACCACCCTCTCTAAAAACGAACTGGAACTGGTGAAACCGCTGTCAAATCAAGCCAGGGTAACAGAGTGGGTGTTACCACTCCCCTTTAGAAGAACCCTGAGGTTCCGGGGAACCGGTCGCGTGGTCTTTGGTCTTCCGACTTCGGGTCCAGTGCCCCTTCGGGTCGGTGCTCTTTTGAAAAAACGCATTTCAGACAGAGGACGGAGTGGGCAGGGGGCAGGGTAAAGCCGAGTGCTGTGGGGAAGGGCATGGACAAGGACTTGAAAGTGGAAAATGCCTGTAGGGTGGATTTCAGCCAGTTTCAGAGGGACCTGGAGGCCGGCAGTCTTACTCGTTTGGCGCGAGCAAGAAGTTTGCACAAGGCCACGTGCTTTTCCAGCGGAGACACAGCTCCAGGGGGAGGGCTGGGCGGCCAGAACCCCCCAGGTCCAGGAACGCGGGCGCCCCCTGGCCCCGCCTCGGGCCCATACAGGCTCCGACAGCGGAGGCCGCCCACAGCTAGGGGCTCAGGGGCACACTGCGCACCCTCGAGGCAGCTGCGGGACCCTGCGGGCTCGCTCTCTGACGTTGACCGCCACCCCCGCACCCTTTGCGTACTGGGATCGTTACCGGTCCTGCCCGAGGTCCCCCTCCAGGTTCAAATCCAACTGAGTAAAAAGGACCGGAGGAAGACAAACACACTGGAGGGCAAGTTCAGGAGGGCAGGGAAACTGATCACAAGTTCTTTTGGTGGGAAGAGTAGGGAGGCGCCGCTGTCCTTAATTGGAGTGGAGTGGAAAGGGGGCACATAGTGCGGGGGGGGGGGGCGGTTAGAGCAGACAGAGAGCCCCGGTGGGGTGGGGAGAAGAGAAAATGAGGGGGATAGAAAGGGACCTGTGGGTTGAGCTGTCTTAAGTCTCTTTTGGAAAGAGGTGGGGCGTGGGGCTGCCCTGGTGAGGAAGCCCGGCTGTGGAGTCGGGCCCCGAAGGCCGCTCTGCAACTGACCTGGGCGGAGCAGGGAGCCCTTTTAAGCTCCAGTTTCCTCTTCCCTAGAGCAAAGCCCTAATTCTTTGAGCGGCGCTGCAGATGAAATGATAGGATGCGTCCTCTAGGGGGCGTGCGCTTAGTATGGCGCATTCCCTTAGCACAGTGGGTGTGTGCCAGGTACTATCCCATATGCTGTATTCACAGCATGGAAAAGAGACACAGTGGCTCCCAGGCCACTGGAGAGAGAGAGGCAAACACTGGCTTCCTCGCCTGTTAGGCGGTGCTAAGTGATGGACAAAGAGCTAAATCTCCCCGAGTGAAGAGAGGAGGGGGTGGGGAGAGAGCTGTAGTGGAGACAGGGGTCAGGGAGGGGCTCCCTGGTATGTTTGAGGCAGGACTTGAAGGAGAAGCGAGAGGGAGAGACAGTTCCAGGCAGAGGAAACAGCAAGCGCAAAGGCCTCGAGGCCGAAGCGCAGGCAGCATTTTGGGAGAACAACAGGGAGGCTGGTGTTTTTGGAGCCGAACAGGAGTAGGGATGAGGTTGGTAGGGTAATCAGGGCTAGGTGACTGGGGCAGGGGTCAGCAAAGGTTTTAAAAGCTAAGTAGAGTTGATATACATTCTTATATTGGTTACATTAGTCAGGTGTACAATGTAGGGATTCAACTTTTTTTAAAAGATTTTTTAAATTTATTTTTAGACAGAGGGGAAGGAGGGAGACAGGGAGAGAAACATCAATGTGTGGTTGCCTCTCACACGTCCCCTACTGGGGACCTGGCCCACAGCTCAGGCACGTGCCCTGACTGGGAAGTGAAGTGACAACCCTTTGGTTCCCAGGCCCATGCTCAATCCACTGAGCCGCACCAGCCAAGTCGGGATTTGACATTTTTTATCCCTCACAGTGTGATCATCCCACTAATTCTAGGAACCATCTGTCACTGTGTAAACTTATCACAATATGTTTTGACTATATTCCCCTTTCCCTTTTCACTCATTCCCCAGCCCCCTCCCTTCTTAAACAAACTTTCCTAAAAGCCAGAAAGTAAATGTGTTAGGCTCTGGGGGCACCACGTGTCTGTTGAAACTATTCGGCCACATGGTGAGAAAGTGGCCATAGACAAGCCATCAGCCATTAGACTGGCTGGGTCCCCATGTCCCTTTGTATAACCAGCAGGCTTCACTGAGGACCGAGCGTGTTGGGGAGTCTTTGCAGCTGTTCGAGTTGAGTCCGGACATGCGCTGACCTAAGTTCTCAAGGTCACTCTTGCCACCGTGAGGAGTAGGCCACAGGGTGAGGGGCACAGGGCGGAGTGGGAGACCAGTCAGGAGGCAGGAGGTGGTGATCGCTTGGCCTAAGGAGGTGAGGATGGAGGCGGTGAGCAGGGGCTGGATTCTAGATATCTTTGGAAGGCAGAACAGGTAGGATTAGCTGATGGACTTCGGGTGGTGTGCGGGAGCAGGAAGTCAGGGTGGCTCCAGGATTGTCCCCTGGGCCAGCAGGAGGCTAAAGATGCCATCCTCAGAGACGGGACGATGGGAGTCTGCCTTAGAAGGGCCTGATGCTGACATCACTTGGGACGCGTGTGTCAGGGAAGGGAGGAGGCCCTGGCACCGCCAACACTGAAAGGAGAAGAGGAGGTGGTCCCTTTGCAGTGGAGACTGGAAAGAGATGCCGACAGGAGGGAGGGGGGCTGAGAGGTGGCGTCCTGGAGGGCGCCAAGGAGGACCGGTGACCACTGTCCTACTGCAGCCTGGGAGCTGGCCAGGGACCTGCACCTCGGAGGTCACCTGGAGGAAAGCAGCTTTGGGGTCCGGGGGCGGTTGATCGCAATGAGGTCAGCAGAGGTAGCAGTGGGAGAAGAATTAGGATTTGGGTGTGATGAGAAGGGAAGAAGTTTGGTGTTTTTGCTCCTTGTTTTTTTTAAATATTTTATTTCTTTTTTTTTATTTTTAGAGAGAGGGGAAGGGAAGGAGAAAGAGAGGGAGAGAAACATCAATGTGTGATTGCCTCTCACACGGCCCCCACTGGGGACTGGGCCTGAAACCCAGGCCCAGGCCCGTGCCCTGACTGGGAATCAAACTGCGACCCTTTGGTTCGCAGGCCCGCACTCAATCCACTGAGCTACACCAGCCAGGGCTGCTCATTGTTTTTAAAGATGGAAAAAATACCCCTCTGTTTGAGTGCTGATGGGAATGAGTCAGGAAGGAAGGGGGAAGTGTAAGGATGGGGGAGGGGACTTTGAGAACAGGGTGGGGCTATGGCACAGCGTAGCCCGTGTCCTGGCCCCCAAGCTCTGTGCCCTGGTGTGGTTTAGTCAGCTGTGTGGCGTGCACATTGTCGTGGGTCCTTTTCCTGATTCAGAGAATGGCATCTCAGAGACTGGTGATGGGATGGCCCTGGGTGCTGCCCTTCGGCAGGGGACACAGGGGACCCAGAGTTCAGGGGAGGGTCTGGCTGGGGGTGGGACCAGATGGGATGGGGGAGGGGTGGGAAAGGCAGTGGGCATGAAGCTGGTGAGGGAGCCGGTGGTGGTTCTTTTTGATGGCCCTGTTTTGTGGGTACAATAGCCAGCAAGGTCTGCCAAAGGGCGTGTGGGGAGAAGAGGTGGCAGAGGTTCAAGGACAGGAGAAAATGTGAACTAGTATCCAGACGGGTGGGGAGGAGGGACTGGTGGGACGGAGGGGAGGAGATCTGATCCTCCAGCAGCCTTTTGGGACTGAAGGCGGCGACTCTGGAGTGAGGTCGCAGGGCAGTTTCTTTAGCTACTCTGACCAGCGTTGTCACTCCACGGAGCGAATGTGGCAGAGAGGGGGAGCCAAGCGTGTGCAAAAGCGGTGATTATAATCCTGGGTGGTTAAGTGCAGGAGCAGAGAGGGACATCCGTGGGCAAGAAGAGACCAAGGGGGTGGCGTGGCGGCGAGAGGAGGGGTCACCGAAGGGGAAGACTGTTAGCATCGGGCACTCAAGGGAATGGGCTGGAAAAATCAGGGGCGGGCTCTGAAACGGAAATTGTGGAGGGGTGCAGTTATTTTGGATGACAAAGTCTGGGAGGGTCTCGGGAGCTGGTGTCTGAGGTCGGGGGAAGGGCAGGATGGTAGGAGAGGAGAAGGCCAAGGACCCCACAGGCCAGGAGCTGGCGGGATGCTTGGTGTGGATGGTGAAACCGCCCAGAACGGAGAGAGGTGCGTGTGAAGAAAGTGTCCCTGAGCCAGGAGCTGAAGTCTTCAAGGAAGCAGGGGGCACAACCAGCGCTTCCTTCATCGAGTACCTGGAGCTTGGAGCCCAGTGTTTTAGAGAGGAAGGAGGGAGAATGTTCAGGAACTGGAGACAGGGAACAAAGAGAGCCTCACCCCCTCTAGGGGCTGGGCAGGGACACTGCAAGACAAGAGGAAATGACCGTGATGGAAAGAGGGTCTTCAGGGGTGCAGGGCGAGGAGGCTCCAAGGGGGCCTGACCGGGACAGCTGGGGCTGGGTTAACCAGGGGTGCTGGTGAAGGGTGGGGTGTGGCCCAGGGCTGGGGTGTGGCCTGGCGGGAGCCAGGGCCCTCTGTCCTCGCCCCTCAGATCTCATGTGATCCAACAGGCCGCTGGCTGTGGGGTGACCAAGGACACTGCTGCCCTCCTGACTTTGCCCTGAAGCCCATGGAGCTGAGGCCTGATGCCAGACACAAGGAGAACGTGCCCCCCAGGCCTGCGACCCCCCTGAGGCCAGGCAAGAGGCTTAGTGGGTCTGGGTTGGAGGGGGCAGGAACAGGGTCCCCCCCGGAGCCCCTTTCCCAGGCAGGCCAGCCCAGGCCCTTGCCGATTCCAGAGATTAGCTGTATTGGGCCAGCTGGGCCAGGACAAAGGCTTCTCAGCCTGGGGCCCAGGGGGAGGTGAGGGAGGGAGGTCAGGAAGAAGGTGGACCAGGAACAGGCCCGGCTTGGGCCCCTGGGTGAGGAGGGGCTCCCACAGGCCCATCTATGCCAGGGATGGTGGGCTGGAGAACCTCTAAGCTCAGGTGCCTGGAGCTTCAAGAAGGCTCAGGGGGGGTGCAGCCAAGGGTAGCAGCAGCCCAGAACTAATTCAGATTGTGCTTCTCATGCCAGTTTCTTTGTGTTCTAGCTGTGTGCTTGTGGGCAAGTTGTTTAACCCCTCTGAGCTTTAGTTCCTACTTACAAACTTTCATGGCCCACACTGTATTTGCCAGGCCTTCCCAGGCATGGCGCCAGCTCCCAGGAGGCCCAGGCTCCGATGGAATGGCCTTGGGGGTTGGGGCAGTCGCAGGGAGGGCTCCAAGGCCCACCCCTTGGTGCCTAGAGTAGCTTGCTTGGAGCCGCGTGATAGGCTGGGTCTTGCTTTCATCTCCAGCTGCTGCCTACTCCCGTCGCCTCTTTGCTCAAGCTGGAAATCAGGGATTCGTCCTTGACGAGTCCCTTTCCCTCACCCTCTTCTAAGCCTCCACCTCCAGGGCAGATCCGAGTCTGTCTCCTCTCCACCCTCCCTGCCACCCCTGACCCCAGCCCCGTCACCTCTAGTCTGGGACCCTCCACAGCCTCCTTGCCTCTGACCCTGCCCTGTCCCTGCTCCAAGCAGCCAGGCACAGTCAGACCATGTCACTGCTCTTGCTCAAGTCCCTCAGGCCCTCACTGCCCACTGGCCAGCAGAGCCAGGCAGACCTCCAAGTCCCAGCTCACTGCTGCCTGGGGCCCTGTCCCTCCCCGGCTCTGAGGCCTGCCAGGCCCCAACTGTCCCACTTGAGCACTGAACACTGAGTTCCCCCACCCTCAGGGCATGACCGTCTCCACTCTCTTTAGAGCCACGGAGACTCCTGGCGACACAGAGCCTGGATGTTGTGCTGGGCCGGTGGGTGCCCAGGGGCCAGGCTGAGAGGGGAGGGCCTGCTGCCCCTGCACCCTCCCTGGGCACAGTGCTTCTCCCGGATGCCTGCCGAGTCCAGACCAACCTGGCCAGCCCTGGCCCCCGCCTGGGCCGTGCCCTAAAGCCCACAGCTGGTCCTAATGGGCTCATCAACTCAAGCTTCCAGCAGCAGAGCAACCTGCAGCCCCTGCGCAACCTCCCCCAGCGAGGAGCTCGAGCGTTGGCCGTCCAGCAGAGTAACCTGGGCATAGGGGAGGCCAGCTTGGCCGAGTGTGGAATTCGCAGCAGCCCCCACCTCTGGTCGGAGCCTCCAGAAAGCTTCTGGCCTCACGTGATGCCCCTAGGAAGTCCCCTACACCGAGGGCCATCCTCTACCCCAAAGCAGTCCTGGCTGCTGCCCACAGATGCCCCATGCCTGGACTTCAGGCCCGCTGCGTGCCATGCCCCGGTCGATGGCCACACACAACCAGGCCCCAGCTTCTGGGGTGGCCTGGGGAGCCAAACCTCGGGGCTCATGGGAGAACCCCTCACCCTGGAGGACCTGGCTGTTCCTGCCAAGAGCCAGGCTCAGGCCCGGTCCCAGGCTGCCATGTCCCAGCTGCTGGCCTCCCTGCAACGCCTGGAGCACGAGGTGGCCCGCCTCAGGTGCCAGGGGACCCAGGAACCCCCAGTCCCTTTGCAACAAGAGCCTTGGACCAGCGATGGCCAGGACCTCCCTGCTTGCCCCCAGGCCTACCGTCCTGTTCTTGCTTCCTGGAGCAAGAGGAAGAGGTACCCCCACTGTCTCAGGGGAGCTGTGAATTTCCCAGGGACCCTAGGGGCCCAGCTTGGGCCCTCAGACTCTCAGGCAGGCAGCAAGCCCTCATCGCCACCACCAGGGACCACTTCGGAGGTGCTGACTGGGGACTTCCTCAACCCTGAGCAGGATGTCCTTCCTGCCTGTGCCCTAAGGCAAGGAGAGAGGCCGCACGCAGCAGCAGGTAGAGGGGGTCCCCCCTGCTCCCTCAAGGAGTGGGCAGCAGAGAGGCCAGACTCTGCTCTTCCACCTTCTCCAGAGCAGCCAGGGTTGTCCTCCCTGGGCAGGAAGGAGGGGCAGAGGCCCCCGGGGAGCAGGTCAGCAGGGAGACTTCCAGCCACGGCCCCAGCTGGAAATGCCCTGCAGGTAGAGGCCAGAGTCTGGGAGCAGGATTATGGGGGAACTTCTCACCGCCCCGTTACACCCTGCTCCCTCAGAAAGGAAGGCCAGCGGGCAGGTCTGGACAGAGTGTCCTGTCCTGCTTGCTTCTTGGCCTGAGAGCTGCTTGTCCTTTTGTTTTCCAAGAACAAAGCCTGAAACACTGTGAGCCTGGAGTGGGAGACAGCCCGGTGAGTTCCTGGCTGTGGGCTGGGACAACTCCTGTCCCATTTGCCTGGGCGAAGGGACACTAGGGCCTGACGGAGAGGAGTCCCTGATGGCAGGTCCACAGAGGCTTTAAGGAGAAGGAACTTCCTCCACACTGTCCCTGCTGGGGATGACAGGGGGCCCCAGGGCCCTTTTCTTGGGAAAGGGGTGCTGTGGGGGGACCCAGTTCCAGGTTTGGCCTCCCAAGGAAAGCCCTGCCTCTTGGGCTCCATCTCTCCATTCATTCGTGCATTTCCAGAGTGGCAGGGTAGCCTAACGGCTAAGACCGCAGGCTTTGGAGCCTGATGGATGTGTTTGGCCCTGTGCCTGCCCCTCCCTGGGGCTCTCTCTTGGTGCACATTTGAGGCCACAGCTGACTTCCCTCTTCCCCTTCTCTCATGACCCAGTGGAGAAAGCTGACTTGGCAGCAGAAACGAGAGCAGCCCTACATCCAGGCTGGGCCAGGACCCCCACCCTCTGGGGGAGGCCCCTCAGGAAGGAAGCCAGCGGTGGACCCTGCCCAGTGAAGCAAGTAGCTGGGGACACCTCAGGTTGCTCAGTGCAGCTTGGGGAGCGCTGGTAGCCTTCCCTCCTTGTCCCCCATTTCCCCTCCCCAACAAGAGAATGAGGTTGCAAACAGCAGCTGTGGGCAAAGATCTGTGCAGAGTTGTCTATCGCAGCGCTGTTTATCCTGGTAAAAACTGTGAAACAGCCTACACACCCAGTGGGCGAGGAAACCATGGCTTACACGTGCGGTGGCTGCTTGGCAACTGTTCAGTGTGATGTTTATGAAGACGAAGATTCCCCCCCTCCTTTCCTTCATCTTCATTCCCATACCTTTAATTTTTACTTCTACCCGTGACAGTCGTGTATGCTTGATTTGACAAATCCAATTGAAAAATCCAATATCGTTGGAAATGGTATCCCCTCCCTATGTATCCTCCTTCCTAGAAGTGTTTTTATGGGCATTTGTGTAGAATTTTTGATGGCAAGGAATGATGGTTATGACACTGTAAAATGAAAAAAAAAGGATAAATAAGTAGTACCCAAGATATTTTCTCTGTGCACCTCAAACAGTGCATTAAAAAAAAAAGACCAGAAGGAAAAAATACTAAAATGTTCCACAGTAATGTGAAGGACTTAACACTATTGAGTTGCTCACCTGGAAATGGTTAAAATGATCAATTTATGTTATGTGTCTCTTATCACTCTTAAATATAAGAATAAGAAAATATTTCATCCCTCAGCCCCCCAAAACCCACAGTGCAAATAGTGCCTATTTCTGGAACAGTGGGGTTAAAGTTGGCTATTTGCTTCATTTCTTCAGTTTTCCACTACTGTGATATAATGTTCTTATTTTTTGTTTTAAAAACTCTTTAAAATAATTATTTAAGTAATATCTATTTTACTACATGTGCATTGCAAAAAATGCAAATAGTATTGAAGAGAAGGAAGCAAAAACAGAACCCCCTCCCCAAATCCCTCATGTAATCGGGGGTAAGTGAGCTGCAGACCTGGGGCGGCTCGGCGCCCCTTTGCTCCCACAGACAGGCAGCATCACCCCGGGCTGGGTTGGGCAGGTTGCGTCATGTGCCCTCCCCTGATCCTGGGCATCAGTTTCTTTCTGCATAACTTTCCTTTCAGTCCAGGAAGTCTGAAGGAGGAGGAGGGAGCCCGGCCAGTCCTAGCACCTCCTGCTGGAGGAGAGCTCGGATCCAGCAGGCCCTGCAGCAATTGGCTCGTGAGAGGCGGGGCCTGGGAAATGGGCGGGGGGGGGGGGGAGGCAGAGCTGGGCCGGGCAGGGCTGAGCCCTCACAAGGGACTGGACGGGGGTCCTCAGTGAACGAGTGTTTATTGAGCATCCTCTCTGGCAACTTCCCAGACACGATCTCATTTGAGGCTCTCGGTGACCTTGGCAAGGTATCGTGCCCATTTCACGGCTGGGGAGAGACTGAGGCAAAGAGAAATTAAGTGCCCAGTTTGAGGACACACAGTATGTGTGATCTGAGATTCACGTGCCATTGACGCTGGCATGGGCCCAGCAGAAGCTTGAGTGTTAGACCTGGAGCGGCCCTTAGATGTCATTCATGGGAAACTGCAGCTCAGAGCTGAGGAGGAAATGGCCAAACGGCTGCAGGCCACACAGCTGGGTGTCCCAGGTGTCCCTGGCCCTCCTGGCCTGGATCCTTCCCTCCACTGGCTCTCTATCCTCTCCCTTTACAGCCTGCCTCCCGAGGTGCCGCGGGAAGGAATGGGCCAGGCAGGAGCAGAAGGGGGTCCAGAGAGAGACCCTCCAGGGCCATGCCGAGCACTTGGAGCATGGGAAGGCCCCCCCAGGCCTGGAGCTCTCCTGCTGCAGATACAGCCTGGGTGGCCGCACTGGCCCCCCAGCACTAGAGAGCCTGGCTCTGCAGGTAGGCGGAAGTGGGAGGGGGCGGAGCAGGCTCCCCCTCCCCAAGGCAGAGGCAGGGGCAGAGGCGGAGGCAGATGGTGGGATGCAGCTGGGAGGTGCCCCGTGAGTTCTGGACTCCTAGTCTTCAGAGGCAAAGATGAAAGGAAGAAGTGAAGGCAGCTGCCACGCACTGAGAGCCTAAGACCACCCAGGAGCTGGGTTAGTTCTAAGGAAAGCATGCTGCCACTTGCTTGTCACCTGCCTCACGTGGAACGCATGGCCAGGTTGGCGGACAGACAGCAAATCCGCGGTCAGGAGGGGCGGGTGCAAACACCCCGAGTTTAGTGTTTGAAGGACAGGAACGCAGATCTGTAACAGTGTTTTCCTCTGTTAACTCTTTAATTATGGGGCATTTTTACCTCACACGGAAATAAAGAAAGTGGCAGAACACACCTGTGTAAAGCACGTGGCTTCCAGAAAATCACCTGGGAAAACTTGTTTCAAAGGCACCCCACCTACTTCCCCCTCGGTGTTATTTTGAGGCAAATCCTAACCATCTCTTTTTTTCAAAAAGATTTATTTATTTATTTTTAGAGAGGCAAGGGAGGGAGAGAGAGAGACACACACATCGATGTACAAGAAAAACATGGATCGGTTGCCTCTCACATGCCCCCAACCAGGGATACAGCCCGCAACCCAGGCATGTGCCCTGGCCAGGAATCGAACTGACAAACCTTTTGGTTTGTAGGCAGGTGCTCAATCCGCTGAGCCACACCAGCCAGGGCCCAGCCATCTCTTTTAAACAACGTGACCACAAGGCCATGCTCACACCTAAAAATGAACAGTAATTCCTTAATGCCAGCAACTGTCTGGTCAGCCTTCAAATCCCCAATTGTTTTGCAAGCACGTATCTTGTTACAGTTGGTTTGAATCAGGAGTTTAACACAGTCCACATGTTGTAATTGGTTGACGAGTCACTGAAGTCTTTGTAAGCTATGGGCTCCCCTGAAATTTTTTTCCTTGCAATTTACCTGTTGAAGAAACCACATTGCTTGTCCCATTGTTTCCCGCTGTCTGCATTTTGCTGATTGCACCCCTGTGGTAGTTTTCTATGAGAACATTTAACAGAGGGAGCTGACCTTGACCGGAGTCCAGCGGAGGCGTGAAGAATGAAAGGTGGACTAGGATGAGAGGGAACAGGATGGGCAAAGGCCCGTGATGGCCAAGTGCAGAAAACTCAGAAAGAACGGCAGTCGAGCTGCAGCCCTGTTAGTCCGGGGTGGGGGTGCCAGGGGTGGTTTGAGATGAAGTTGGAAAGGTGTGCGGGGGACCTTGCAAGCCTGGGGAGGAGTGGCTTGTTATCATCCACGCAAGGGGACTGTCGCTGGAGTTTAGCAGGGGAGTACAACGGTTTTCTTTGAGATTTGAGAAATTCACCCCAGTTCCCACGTAGGAACCAAGTGGAAGGGCCGAGAGTGGATGTGGGCAGCCGGGTAGGAGGCTGCTGAGGCCATCTAGGCACCCCGAGGTGCTGGCCTCGTGTCCTCACAGCAGCCCCGTTTTACAGATGAGGAAGCTGAGGCCCAGAGGTGAAGTGGCTTCCTCAGTAGTGAGTCTGGCGCAGGGCAGGCGGCTGTGGCTGCCGCCGTCGTGATGAGCGCCTGCGCTTCCTCTCGTCTCTCCCAGGTGTTTTGGTGGCGGGTGGTGAAGAGAGGAGCCCAGCACCTGGATCACCTGGCTGACCACCCGATGGGAGCCCTGAGGATGTCCCTGAAACAGTGGATGAGGGTGAAGGGGCTGCAGGCCTCAGGTGGTTCGAAGGTGACTCAGCTGTCCCTCCCCTGGCAGAAGACAGGTGAGCAAATAGCAGTCCCTCCCACCCCAGCAAGTAGCATCACTTCTGCTCCTTCTGCAGGAGGCGGCGGGGGGCGGGGCATGCTGAATATGAATTGCTGTAATGGGAAGTGGTGGGAGTGGGACCTTTCTCAGGGGAGCAGCCTGATGGGCCTGGGGGGGTTCTGGAGGGGTCCCCAGAATGGGTCAGCCTTGGCTGGACCTCGTCCCCATCGTAAGCTACTCTAAGCAAGAGATTTGGTTCATCTTCCACCAGGAAGGGATATGGACCCTGCTCCAGAGGAGCTCCAGGTGTAGGGGACACATGGCCCCCTACCAAAGCCTGACAGGGGAAGATGGGATCTTTGAGGTGTTCTGGAGGGGTGGGTTTCGGGGTGATGGGAGGGTGAAGCACCCATGAGGGGCGAAGTTCTAAGGGGCAGAGGGATATCCCTGAGGACAAGGCTGATTTGTCTTTTGATTGCTTCTCAGAGAACGGGGCCCCGTGCAGCTCCACCCCTGGAGGGGCCGCATCCCATGTCCTGGGGGTGGTGGCCCCGGCCAGGGGCTGTCCCAGGAGCTGCCCCAGGAATGAGACAGGGGCTCCCTGCGGGAAGCCCACCTCAGACCCGCCCTCTACCAGGTGCTGCTGCTCTGGAGGGCAAGGCTCCCCCAGCGCCAGCGTGCCGAGTAGGTGTCCATAGGCTTGTGACTTGAGGTTGGGCCTGGGGGGACAGGGGTGGGCACGTGAGCAGTGCTCAGCCTGAGAGGAGGGTCCCATAGGGAACAGGCCCCATCCTGCTCCTCCCAGTGGCTCCAGGATGGGGCCTGGTACACTGTGGTGCTCAGTGGGTGTGGGGCCCAGGGGAGGCAGCCCAGGGACACTGAGTCACTGATTGAGCAGAGAGTTGTGAGGGCTCTGTGGTGGGTGGGGGCATAGACACAGGGTTCTACCAAGGGGGCTGGAACCCGACAGGGAGTTTGGTTTAATGTCCTTCCCCTTCCCGGCATCTAGGACCGTCTCTCCCCATCTCCCAGCGGGGTAGGGGCCTCCTGGTGTTTGTCTCCTGGCCATTGTCTCCCAGCGCCTTGCAGGTGCCCAGCCGGTGGCAGACACGCAATACACACTTGCAAATGAATAAGTGAAGGAGCCTCTATTCTAGGTCCCTGCCCCCAGCTGCCTCATCAGCTGGAGAAGCAGCAGCTCAGAGGGGCTGAGCTGCTCACTTTAAATCACACTGCGATTCAGAGGCCAGAAGGTGGGACTCAGAGCCCCAGCTGATGCTTCTCTGTGAGGGGAGCAGCGGAGTCAGGAGGGGCCAGCTTCCCGGACAGGATGGCGGGCAGGACATAAGCCAGCGGTGGCAGAGTTAAGAGTTCTGTCCTTGGAAGCCGTACATCTGGCATCCGTCAGCCCTGCGCCTATTTGGTCCCCTTGGGCTCTCACTCTCCTTTAGTGCACCCCTGGAACTCCAGGGGGGCTCAGCTCACCATGATCCCTCATGATGCAGCCCCCCCACCGTCCTTCCCCTGGTCTCTGGGTGCCAGGGCACAGCCGATGTCCCCCTGTGCTGTGTCCGTGCTGCCCAGTGGCCTGCGGTGAGTGTCTGGCCCCTGGGTCCGCTGCTGTTGGGAGTTTGGGCAAATGTCTTCCCCCAGACCTCACGTCCCTACTGTTACTACTGAGTGGAGGCAGAATGCTGGTGTGGTTGTGGCCTCTTGAGTGTGGGGTTCCTGGACCTGGGACCCATTTCATTCCTCATCAGCTGCAGGGCCCCCACCCACCCTGGGAGCCCCGCAGCTAGGAGATTGGCACAGGTGGAGCTGTGTTCTTGGTTTTAGCGGCTCAGGAGAGGCATCCTGGGGACTTGGGAAAAGTCAGGAAGCCCAGGCCACACCTGGACTGTTAAATCAGAACCTCGGGGTGGGGCCCTGGTGGGCGTTGGTATTTCTCAGAGCTCCCAGGGGCCCTGGGAGGCAGCTGGTTCCGGAGGCGGTGGTGCAGAGCTCTGGCCAGGGGATGATGCTGAGGCTCACCTGTGTCCCCTCCTACAGCTCCTTCTTCCAGGGTGCACAGCAGCAGATGCTAAGTAAGACGCATTCTGGGGGGTTGGCACTCTGTCATACAGTGCCAGGACCACCTGGGCCCCAGAACCACTGGCGGCATACCGAGAGGGGGGGCCTCGCTGGGCTGCAGCCCACTCTGCAGCTCACTGGAGGTGAGGGGCAGAGTCTGGGCTGGGCCAGGGTGGGTAGGGAAAAGGTGGGAGGAGAGGATGGGCCGGGCAGGGGCCGGGCACCCAGGACTCCACACCCCCTTTCCCAGGACTCCAGTGCCCCCACCCTCCTGGAGACCCTTCCGCTGAGCTTTCTGTGGGCAATCGGGTGGTGGCAGTAGGGGCGGTGCCTTCTTCTCTGGCAGGCGCAGGCCCAGCAGTCCCAGGTGCAGCAAGGTGGCACCAGCGCATGCTTCAGAGGCGGTAGGGACCCTACCCCAGGACTGGTGAGCCACGCTGCTCACTACTCTGTGGGTTTACTGTCTCCAGAAGGCCCCTTTCTCATCAATCCTTGACCTTCACAGCGGCATCCCCTTGGGGCCTGCACCCCAGAGGGCTCCCCTCTCATGCCCCAGTCAGTTGGCCCCCAGACTCAGATCCTCTCAGCTCCTCCAGGGAAAGGGTAAGGTGATCTCTCCTCTCAGAGATTTCACAACTGTGGTCCATTCATTTATTCATTCATAGCACAGGGCTTAAGTCAGAGTACGTGGGTTCTAATGGCAGCTTTGGTCCTCACTGGCTGTGTGATCTTGGACAAGTTGCTTAACCTCTCTGTGCTTGCATCTCCCCATTTGTATGGGGGGTGATAATACCACCCACCTCAGTGGGAATCAACAAGGTGGGGCACATAATCCCCCAGCAAAGTGTCTGGCACATAGCAAGCAGTCCATTCATGGCGATGTTTATCACGAGAGGTTGAGCACAGGACCTGGCATTGGAGGTCCGGGGTCCCATCTTATCCCCATCACCTGCCATTGTGCCCCTCAGAGTAGTGCTTCAGCCCTCCAGCCCCCAGCACCCCATTCTCCCCCAAGATGGAAACAGGGAGAAGAGTCACCCCAATCCCCTCCCGCTGGTCTGAACCCTGGTGGCAGTGACCATCCTCAGGGTGGACACTCTCTTCCCCAGAGTTGTCCTCAGCTGGTACCACTGGGCCACAGCCCCAGAGGCCGGGAGAGAGCTGGTTGCCTGCTGGGCCTGGGATTGGAGCTGCAGGGCCGCACTGGGCCTGTGGCAGTGGCAGCTGGAGCAGTGGTGGGAGGCAGAGCAGCGGGAGCGGGAGTGGGGTCAGAGACGGACGTGAGATGCCCTGCAGCACTGGCCGTCCTGTTGGCAGGGTGAGTGGGGGCCTGCAATGGGGCACCAAGGGGGAAGGAGGGCCAGGCCCATCAGGGAGACCCAGGGGTCCCGATCCTCCAGCACAAGGTCCAACAATGACGGGGCCCCCACAGGGCATGGCCAGGACCGGCATGGACACTTGTCCCCAGGTTCATGACCCCACTTCCATTCCCTGGCTGTGTGGACTTTAAACAAACTACTCCACCTTAGTTTCACAGGGGGATTGTGGGATCCTCTGAAGCAATCCACCCACGTGTTTCACTCAGAGCACAGCTCCTAGTAGGGTTCTTGTTCATCTGCCCCCTCGTCCTCCTCACATTGCTTTCAGGAGTCACAGGTCTGAGCACCGAATAATGGGATCCTCAGAGCCCAGCACAGGAGATGGGGGGTACTGGGGGGCATTTTAGGGGTGTCCCATTATACCGAGACCTCATATCGATGGGCCGGGGAGGGGGCTCATTGCTCTGGAAGGCTCACGTGCTCTGCACAGGAAACAGCTGCTTCTCCACCCAATTGTCCAGTTGCCCAGGAGGGCTGGCCAGTGCTGCCAGAACTCCCGTTTTTAAAGAAAAGCTGGAAATCTAGATTTTTACGAAATTCTCAAGATTCCCAAATATCACCAAGCAATTTTTAAAAACCGAAAACTATGGGTTGGGTTGGCCTGGACACCTGTAGGGCACCTGTGTACCAAAGCACCCTGTCCCAGACAGTTAGGGTGGCCTCATCTGTTTTCACTTGGGTAGAAGGCCAAGGGCTGGCTAAGCAGGGGCCCACGGGCACCCAGGGCCCAGGGGTGAGGCCAGGATGAGCACCCAGCATCTTTCTGGCCACAGGGCAGCAGTTCCTGCATGAACAGTACCGGAGGTGGGTGCAGGTTCACGTTCAGGGCCTGCAAAGAGCCGTGTTCCAGAGCTGGCTGCAGGCAGCAGCTCAGCAGAGATACAGGGTGGCCCGGCCAGAGCAGCTCCTGCTACAGAAGTGGGCGGGTGAGTTCAGGATGGGGGGGCGGGGATGCAGAGTCATCCCCACCCCTGCGAAAAGCAGGGAGAGAGCCCAGGGGACGGGAGGCTGGGTTGCATCTGCAGCTCTAGGGGAGTCCAGGCTGGAGGCCTGGGACCTGGAAAATGGCAGGGGGGAGCATGAGGGGAGACCTCATCTGGAACCATAGAGCCACGACCACCCCTTCCAATATCTGCTTTGTTCAGGAGGTGAGGAGGGCAGGCCCCTCATCCTGCCTCACCTCGCCCTCCTGGCCAGGTCAGGCCCTCGGTCTCAGAGGACACAGTTAAGACACGAACCCCTCAGACGTCCACCCTCGCCTGTGCCCCAACCCACGTGCTGTTTGAGGGTCAGCTCAGGGGAGTTCTGTCTACAGGGGCCAAGAGGATGAGATCTCAAATAGAGACGTTCTAGTAAAACACGCACGTAGTTCATTCGTGCACAGTTAAAAGCAGTGAACACAGGCTCTGGCCAGGCAGCTCACTTGGTTGGAGCGTTGTCCCAATACACCAAGGTTGCGGGTTCAATCCCCTGTCAGGGCACATTCAGGAATCAACCAATGAACACATAAATAAGTAGAATAACAAATCGATGTTTCTCTCACTCTCAAACAAACAAAGCAGAGGCCACAGGTGACGTGTCCTCCTGCTGTTCAGTGACAGATTTGCAGATGTTCACACCGTCCCCACAGCCCGAGCTCCACTGACCGCAGAGCAGCTGACCCTGAGCTTCTCATCTACAGGCTGTGGACATTTCCCAGCCCCTCGGGGAGCGGGAGACCCTCTTCCCCTCACTGACCTCCTGCCTCAGAGCAGGCTTGTGAGGGGAGGCAGGGGCGGCTGTCCGCCAGAGGATCTGGGACTTGAACCCTCACCTGTTGGGTTTCCCTCTTTCCTGCGCCAAGGCCTCAAATGAAAGCTGGTGCTTTCCCCTTTACTCATCGGTCCCTACATTTTTAAGGCTCAGGGTTGTATATGAAACTGTGTGTAACTTATAAGACTTTGTGTGGAGACTATGGGTGTAATTTTGAACAAATGTGACTTTTTTTTTAAGAGAGAGGGGAAGGGCCCTGGCTGGTGTGCCTCAGTGGACTGAGCATCAGCCTGTGAACCAAGGTGTAGCCAGTTTGATTCCCAGTCAGGGCACATGCCTGGGTTGCAGGCCAGGTCCCCAGTGGGGGGTGTGGGAGAGGCAACCACAAGTTGATGTTTCTCTCTCTTTCTGCTTCCCTTCCCCTCTCTAAAAATAAAATCTTAAAAAAGAGAGAGCGAGAGGAGGAAGAGAGGGAGAAAGAAAGGGAGAGAACCATGGGTTCGAGAGAGAAACATTAATTGGCTGCCTCCCGCACACACCCCTAATGGGGTCCTGAACCTATAACCAGGAGTCCCACGGGACTATGCCCAGCCAACCAAGCCACACTGGCCAGGGCTGAATAAACGTGAGCTTTGATTGTGACAGCCCCCGGACCCCTCCTCTGCTCATCTGGCAGCCACCTGCAAGCCTGGTGTGGATCTGCAAGAAGTGCCGGGATGCTCCGGGCCCAGTGGCAGGCCTCCCAGGATGGACTGCAGAGAAAGGCGCTGGGGGCCGCATTCACCGTGTGGTGGGAGGCCCGAGTGGCCGCAGCCTGGACACAGAGTGCAGCACCGTCTGGGCCTCCATTGCCCACTGGAGGAGCCACGTGCTGGGCGGCTGGGCAGAGAGGCAGCTGAGGAGGCCCCGGGCCCAGCAGGCCTTTGTAGCATGGAGAGCGGCCCTGGGCCAGCAGGCAGAAGAGAGAGTTTGGGCCCAGGCCTGGGTGGCCCTGTGCTGGATACTGTGGGTGCCTGAGTCCCACCTACGTCAGCTCAGCCAAGCCCACGCTGCCCAGAAGCTGAATGCCAGATGGGTTCCCGTGGCCCGAGGGCAGCCCCTCACTGTGCTTCCAGCTTGGGCCTTGAGCTTGTCTGGGGCAGGGTATTTGGTGGCTGGTGCCAGGGCTCAGGACACTAAGGGTGATAGGGAGAGGCCATCCTGGTCATTGTAGTTAGTGTTGGGGCCAGATCCCAACTCTGCACTCCCCAGCTGTGTGACTTGCCTCTTGGACGAGTCTGACTTTAAAGATCAAAGGAAGATAACAGCCTGTTTTGCAGGGTGGCCCAGAGATTAATGAACGTAAACATTCAGCTCAGAGCCAGGGCCAGACACCGAGACAGCAGGTGCTCAATAAACCAGTTCCCGTGAAGAAAGGAGAGGCAGAGTGTACCTGGCAGGGCATCCTTTCTCTAAACAGGATGCTTGTCCCTGTTGTGTGAGACTGGGCTGCTCTCCATGCCATTTCAACCTGTTTCTCCAGCAGAGGGCTGGGGCGAGAGGAGGAGCAGGGCTCAGGGCTTTGCCTGCAGGCCTCTCACCGCAGGGCACAGCCTGGGGCTGGGAAGGGCTCCCTGCAGCTGCCACAGAGCCCTGGCCCTGACAGCCTTGGGTGTGGGCTCCTCCCTCTCCCCCAGGGTCCTAGAGGCCTCGGTCTGGTCAGCCTCTAAGGGTCCTGTGCAGCGGGTCACCATCACCCAGCCCCAGCAGGTTGGGCACAGGCACCTCCTGTGGACCCACTGGGCCCAGTGTCGGACAGCACTGCTCAGAATGTGGCCAGAACTGCAGATAGAGGCCCTGGAGACCAGCACAGCCCATCCCAGGCCCAGGGCTGAGCACAGGCACTGGCCCGGACTGGCAGGCAGAGGATGCTTCCTGGTGCTGATAGACACTGCAACCCCAGGGAAGCAGGTGAGGTGGGGCCCAGGTGCAGTAGGAGGTCCAAAAATGAGTGGAGGGCCAGTGGCCTCAGAATCAGCTTGTTGCCACCCATGGTGGCCAGCATGGCTGGAAGCTTCTGCAGGGGCCCCGCCACCTTGCAGACAGCACCCCTCCCTCGTGCTCAGCCCCCTAGCTCTGGAACAGACGACTATGGTCCATTGGCAAACATTTACTGGGCACCTACTGAGTGCCAACCCAGCTCAAGTCTGCTGCACAGACAAATGGCACCGAACCTCACAATGTGTCATGGTGCAGTCTAGCATCAGGATAGGAGTGTGAGGGCAGCACCATTTTTTTAATTGGAAAAATGAAGCATGCGCATCACAGAAAAGCCAGAAAATACAAATGAAAAAGTTTCTTTGGCAACATTCTCTACCCGAAGATAACTGCCGGATGCTGCAGACCAGAAGCAGTTGGTTCTGAGACTAGCAATTGGCGGCAGAAGGTTGACAGCCTCGCAGGAGGGAAGAGGCCACAGTGACAGCCAGGCACAGGCAGTGTGACAGTGCACAGTGGCCCAGGGACACGTCACCACGGCACTCACAGCCCCCGTCCTGGCCAAGGCCACGTCGTGTTCCTGAAGATGAACTGGCATCGTCAAGAGCCCTGTTTCGGAATGCCAGGAAGTAGCTAATGGACTCCAGAGCGTCTAAGAAGAAAAAATTTTTAAAGTGGAATGGTTGGGGAGCAGCTTTGGTTATCTGCAGAACCCACATTGTCAGTGCGGGGCTGTGGCAACAGCAGATCCTGGGGCCTTGGGGTATTTTATCTCTAGATCTGTGTCACAGGACGATTTTGCTTTCGGAGTGTTTATAAACACTTTCACTCTATTCCTTTCGACAAAGGCGGGCAGGGCTCCCACTTGATGGAGACACTGAGGCTTGTAGAAATTGGGTCAGTGTTGGGAATGGGAACTGGGGTGCTGAGTTCCAGGCCCCCCCTTCCTCCCACGTGATCACACGTGCCCAGGCAGCCCTCGCCCCACGTCTGGTATTACTCCGACTCGTGGTGGCACCGAGTCCCTGAGAGCCCAGCGCCTGTGTGAACAGTGGCAGGGGGCGTGGGCTCTGGAGTCAGACCCCTCCTGAGAGGCGGGGCCTCAGGCAATGACTGAACTTTTGTGACGCTGCAGTGGGAGAGTCATACCCCCTTAGAGGCTGTACCTGGCACAGGTATGCTGTCACCAGGTGGTAGCTATAATCGACCCCAATACTTGAGTCCCCAGCCACACGGGAGGGCGTGGGGAGAGTCATACTCCTGGTGGGCACCTTCTCCATCTCTGGGACCCTCAGGGCTCACGGGCAAAGATGCGGTCACATGAACTACCCCACGTGTGCCCACACAAGTAGGAGACCCCGCTCCCAGGGGTGGGGGCAGGGCAGGAAAGGAATCCCGCTGGGTCACCTGGGCCCCAGGAAGGCCACGCCCATTGGGTTCAGGTTTTCCTCTCTGGCTGTTCCCTCAGAGCCGCAGCCGCAGGCCACAGGGCATGGAGCCAAGGCTTGCCGGCCCCACGGGCCCCACGCAGCATCACGGCCTCGGCGAACAGAGGGAGAGCAGAGATGCCCTGGGCTCGGAGTGAGTAGCCTGGGCCCTGGGGAAGGTTGACTTCTGAACCGCAGTCACCAGGTCGCGAGGGCCCCTCCTCGGCAGATTCCTCCTGTGGATCTCCTGCATTTTCCCCACCTGCTTCCTCTTCTGGAGGATCTCAGCTGGTTTCAGAAAACAACACATCCTGTCCCACCCCACCTGTTAGTTCTTGGAGGACAGCAGTCGAGGACCTGGGGGCTGAGCGGATGTGATGGAAGAGAGGGCACAATGCGTGACTCAGCCCCTTTTTTTCCCCCTGCTGCGTGCACTCAACTTCCAGGAGCAGACTGGGGTATTTTGCCCTACTCAACAAATGTGTTAACATCATCAAACTCAATTCCCCTTTCCAGGCAACAGTGCCGTCCACCTCTGGAAGCGGTGGCCTGGACTGACCCACTGGGCCCAGGACCAGCCCCCTGCAGGACCAGGAGGGGACTGCAGCCCTGAGGCCAGCACCCTCACAGGCAAAGGCCAGAGGGATAAGAGGTGGCTGGGGTAAGCGGCTGTGTGGGGAGGGTGGGGTGGGGGTCCCTAGGCCGAGGGGCTTGCCTGAGCGTGGACAGCACCGGGCCTTTCTGGTCAGGGTTCGTCCCTGCAGGATCCTGGAGGAGAGGGCCCAGGCCCATCGCTCAGCCCTCTCGGAAGGGGTCATGGTGCCCATGACTGTCCGGACACACACAGGGTCTCTCCCCCCAGCCGCCAGGTTGTAGGGGTCCCAGCAGGCCAGGGGCCTGGCAGCAACATGGCAGCGCTGGGCACCTGCTCAGGGGCCGGAGGGGCTGGCGCGCTCACTGGTGAGTGGGGAGGCCCCAGGCTCACTCCGGTTTCCCTTGTCACTGTGCTCCCAGCCCTAACCCCTAGAATGCAGTCTTTCAAAGCATGGCCGTTGGCCTGCTCAGTCTGAAACCTGGGGACAGGCCCAGGAATCTGCACTGTTCACACACCTCAGATGACACTCTCCCAGTCACGTTCCTTCATCCCCGTGCCACAGAGGTGCTGGGGGCCTCGGGGAGCACAGGCCTGAGGCAGGAGGCAGCAGCAGGCCCAGTTTGGGGCCTTTTCACCCACTATGCCCACAGCTCAGGCACGGGCACCTGACAGGGGCCTGGCGGACATGGCGGCAGCGGGTCATGCAGGTGGCTCGGCAACTCCAGCAACGAGATAATGGCTGGGTCCTTTCTCAGGTACCAGTGGGGTAACCCTCAGCCTCAGAAGGCCCTTCTAGAACCACTGCCACACCTGGACATTGCTGAGCTCAGGCGCTCTCCTCTCGCCACCCCAGGACCCCTTCTTTTACCGGGGAGGGGGGGTCAGTTTGGCTGGGGAAAGCTGCTTGGATTCTGGAGCCCTTAATGTGGCTGGTGGCCATGTGGCCAGCCATGTCCTGACCATCACTCAGACTGGGAACAAGCTTGGCCTGTGGCACAGCTGCCGCACACGTGGCCTAGCCAGCCATGCAGGGTACGGTCCCTGAGTGTCCCTTCCCTGACTGCTCTGAGCATGGCCTGCCAGATCACCAGTTGGGTCTAGTCTGAGCCTATGCATTTGACCCGGGGCAGGGTTGGCTGCCTACCCGCCTGGGGCTGAAGGATGGACCTTATTCCCTCAAGGGACGGAAGGAGCTGGCACAGGTGGGAGCCTAGCACACACCACGCAGGCCTGGGAGGGAGCTGAGCAACCCTTCCTCTCCCCTCCCTGATTCTAGGCCTTTGAGAAGTGGCACCAGAACCTGGCAATCAGTGGTCTATGGAGAGGAGCCGACAGCAAGCAGCCTGCAACCCCCGAGTGAGGTGAGCATCTGGAGCCCAGGAATGGGCTGGCAGCCGCCCAAGTCCCTGCGTGTGGGGGACATAAGGTAGAGGACGGGACCAGCTGCAGTTGTGACTTATTTCCCCGGAAAGAACATCAGAACTGAGCCTATTGCTTCTGGCCTTTTGGCTAAGATCAAGCGAGCACAGCCTCCCTGAGCCCCACTGTCCCAGGAGTGCGGGCCCTCAGGCCACAGGGCACGTGCCCCCCAGCCTGGTGATGGAGAGAGGAGTGCTGAAGTTCTGATGACACCACGACTTCCTGGGGAGCAGTGCCAGGCAGACAGTCTCCAGGGTGGGGTGCGCAGAGGGCAGAGACAAGCCCTGCTCAAGCAAACCTCACCTCTGCCCCCGGTGGTGATGGGCAGGGGGAAAGGGGAGGCTGGGGGCCGCGTCACACACAAAGGTTCAGACGCCTTAAGAGGTACTCTATCTCTTGAGCCACCAGAATGCAGTGACAACCGTTTCGAAAAGCAGCATTGCAGAGAGGAGAAAGCCCAGCCGGGCTCTCAGGTAGAAGGTGGCAAGAAATGCTTGTGTCATTAGGTTTCAGCCCCAGACCCGGCCAGGGGCCTGATGCCACGCGGTGTCTGCCTCTTCAGTCACAAGTAGGAAGTGCCCGGCTGCAAATGTCTTGGAGGTGGGAAAGGGCGACATCTTCATTTTGCCACAGCTCTTTGGCAATGCCACAAGTGCCTGCTACCCGTGTTCGCTTTGCCCACCTTCCCTGGGCCCCAAGTGTAAGGTCACTGGCAGTCTCAGGCAGGCTCCTAGCAGAGGGCTCAGTCAGCAATAACCAGTCTCCTCCCTTCTCAGGGAGATGGTGTCCCATCCACTGTGGCCATCTGCAGGGTGGGGGTGCTCCCCACGAAAGAGCAAACTCTCCCGGCTGAGCAGGGAGCACCACATTCCCACGTGGGGCTGACTCAGGTCCAGCCAGAGCCCACAAGCCCCACACCAGTCTAGCTTCCACTCTGTGTGGGGGAGTGGAGCCCGGCCTTGGTGAGGGACAAAAATAGGGGTCCCCAGAAGAACCAGTCCTAGGGAGGAGAAAGGTGGACCCTCTCTAAGGATGCTAGGGTGTAAGCTGAGGATGTCAGGGTGCGGGGTCATGGAGCTAGTAACCCTCTCATTCCGACGTGGGTCTGTTGAGAAGTTCAAGTGTGTCTTCTAGCACCTGCCACAGGCAGTTCTCCAGCGGAAACTCATTGTCCACCAGGTTGACGAGGAAGTAGTTGTCGTGGATGTGCTGGATGATCAGACGGGATGGGGACTTCTCGTCGTACAGCTTGCCCCACTGCTCGACCCACAGGGCAAAGGCTTCGTCCTGCACGTGCACAGGAGTGCCAGCGCAGACACGGTCACACACACAGGCACACGGGTGCAGACACACGGGCAAGGTTAACAGGACTGCCCTTGGGTCAGGGCTCCATGCCCTGAGCCACAGAGCCTCTGCTGCAGCCCAACAGCACACTCCCAAGAATAGAATAAGGCCCACGGCTAGTGCCACCTCCCACCACCCTGCCCAGGAATAAACTGTGACGCAGCCCGAAGGGCCCAGTTTGCCAGCTGTGGGGATGTGGCTTCCAGCTACACCCTGGGGACCCAGCCGTACTGCCTGTCCAAGGCTTTCCACATGGGCAGGGCAGGCTGGCTCCCAGCCCCCTCACCTTCCAGAACATGAAGCTGACAGGATCCACCACGGTGGGCTGGATAATCTCCCGTCCAGGGAAGATGCCCCAAGTGACAGCGTTGGGCTGCAGCTCAGGGGCATTGGTGATGTTTTCACCCTGGGGGTGGGGGGAGAGGGGAGGTCAGCGCAGATGTGACAGAAACAACTGGAGCCTCTTACTGCCCAGAGAGCCCCCCATTCCACACCCCGCACATCCCCACCCTCCTACTCTGTAAGCTGAAGCCTCAAGGCCATCTTGGACATTTCCTCCTTCCTCTCTACGCCTCCATCAACTCCACACCTGGGAGTTTTGCTTGCCTCCTCTCCAGTCTGTTCCATTGTGTCCAGCCCAGCCATGCCTCCTTCTGCTACTCAAGACTACGGCACGGGCCTCTGGCCCCCGAGTTCCTGACCTGTTAGTCATCAGCTGTGCACTGTGACCCGCCCAAAATCAGGCTCAGAGCCAAGTCACTCCACTGCCGGGAAAGGCTCCCTCCCACCCTCGGGGAAAACCCAAACTCCAAGCAGGACCACGGAAATCCCAGCTCCCTTCAGTCTCACTCTGATGCCAGTCAGTGGTGCGCCCCCAGGTCTGCAGACGATGCCTTTGCCAGGAATGCCCTTCTCCTCGTCCTAAATGTTGAGGCCACACAGGACTCTCCAGGGAGCTTTCTGTGACTTCCCAGGGTCCCGAGCAACCCATACTGAACTGTATTGTCCTAATTATCCACCAACAGGCCTCCCTCACTAGATGGGGAGCTCTGAGTTGGGGCCTGGACAACTCATGTCCATCGGTCCTCATGTCCGTCGGTGCAAGACTCGGCCAGGGCCAGGACGCAATGCCTGCTGAGGCAGGGTGGACCCATGGAGGCCCCTGGGCTGGCGCAGCGCCCCATGGGCGCCAGCTGCCCCTCCCTCCGAGCTGGCCCACCTTCACGTCCACGATGTGGTAGTTAACTCGGAGCTCGTACTTCTTCAGCACCTGCAGCAGCGCCTCCACCGTCTTCCGGGAAGTGAAGAACTCCAGGTAGGCCTGTGGGGGAGGCAGGTACCCGTCACACCACTCCAGGTCCCTGCAGGCTGCTTCCTCCGTGCTCAGTGACACCAGTCAGATGCCTGCCCCTCACCGTCCCCAGGGAGGGACCCACGTGCACAGGTGTGGCAGGACACAAGGCTTGGGATGTGTGCTGGCCACATGGATTGAACACAACTGTGGAGTTGGCAGACACATAAGCCAACGGGAGGGGCGCAGGTGTGTGGAATTTCTCAGCTGGGCAGGTCGGAGAGACCTCTGCCAGCCCTCTTCCAGTTAGAGAAGGCCGTGGAGAAGCTGCTTCAGAGGCTGTAGAGGGGGCCCGGTTTGGCCAGCAAAGGCTTGTGAGCGTGGCCTGCCACATTCCAACCACCCCACCCCCTGGGCGGTGACAGTGGCTTTGAGGGCTTCATTAGCTGCCTAGCGGAGCTGAGCTTAGAGCATTTCAGTTCATTTGCTCTGAGGCCCACAATATGCAGGGTGGGCCCTGTTGTCCCTCTGTTGCAGACGGGAAGGCTCAGGGGAGCTCAGCAGCTGCGCTGCACCGGTGACAAAGAGCAGAGCCCGTCCAACTCCCGCAGCCCCAGGACAGAGGTGTCAGCTGAGCGGAGCAGCAACAGCTCCCCTGAGAGAACGCTTCCCACGTTCTCCCCACGTGCTAAGCTCTCCGAACTCTCCCAGAATGCAACGCAACACCTCCCCTCTGACAAGGCTGAGGCACAGAGCGGCCATGGGGCCCGCCTGCGGGGATGTCCCTGTCCGTGCTGGTTCGCGGCCATGCAGCACAAAGGGCCCCTGGGTGCCAGTCAAGGCAGGGTCGCCCTGTGCGTTGCTGCTCACCTTCTGGAAGACGTAGCCCCCGCTGGGGCCCCAGCCCACGACAGGGTCGGAGGAAGGCTTCCCGTTGACTCGGGGCTGGGAGTTGATGGTGAGGATGCCCCGCTGGTTCACTCGCAGCAGCTCCTTCTTCATCAGGCTGGTCTCAGCCGCCAAGGGCTCGTCGTTCCAGGGCAGGCAGGTGACCTGCAGAGGGGGGGCCGGGCTGGGCGACAGTCAGACCTGGCACCCTGGGTCCCTCCCTCTCACGGGCCACCAGAGATCACGCCTGTCTCTGCCCCCGTCAGCCCCTGCAGACCCTCAGGTGGGGATTCCCTTTGCTGAGGTGCCACGGCCAGGCCAGAGAGGGAAGGCCCACAGGGAGGGAGGGCCGGGGGTGTGACCGGGGGTGCCCCCCAGCACCACTCACTGGATGGCCGTGGTGGTTCGGCTCCCCCGAGAGGTAGTGCACGAAGACGTCAAAGACACTCTCCTCGCCGGTCAGCTGCTCCCCCCACATCTTCAGCAGCTCCTCCCGTGGGGCCTTGCTCTTCAGGTAGAAGAGGTAGTAGTCCTTTAGCTCCCCGAAGGCGGGAGAGGAGGAGTTGCCCCTGGCAGGGGATGCACCCACAGGTCAAGGCACACTCCTGACCTTGGACTCCTCACAGACAGTTGTCCCACACACTGCCGAGGGGACCACTCCTGGGACTCCTGTCCCTCAGGGATCAGATAAGCATGCAAGCTCCTCCTGCCTCCCAAGAAATCGGACCCATGTGCAAAGGACTGTGTGCCGGCCTCACCAGCGGCCATTGGGGAACTCATCCCAGTCCCGGGTGCGGTAGATGTAACTCTTCGGTCTGGAGGCCCAGAAGATGGGACGCACATCTTCCTCCCGGCGCTTGGGGTGGGCACTGAGAGCCCAGGGCAGGGGACGCCTGGGTGAGGATGGGCACAGAGAGGGTAAGGGACTGGCTGGAGGGAGCAGGGAGGAGGAACCCTCTGAGCCTGGGTTCTTCCATCTGACTCAGTAACACTGGGGTGCACATGAACTTCGTGCTGAGACTGGAACCCTGAGTGTGCCGACAGCCCCGGCAGACAGCCCCCTGCACCCCCGGGCGGCCGGCACTGCCAGGGCACATGCTTTCTGTGAATTCTCTCTGACCTCCTGCCCACTGCCTTTCCTCTGTGGCTCCTGGGCCTGAATTTGGGGCCGCTGGCCTCACCTGGGTTCCTCGGTCCACATGCCCAGGCGCTTCAGCACCTCGGTGGTAGCCTTCCAGCGGTTGAGGGTGTAGAAGTGCAGGCCCGGCACCAAACCACTTGCCAGCAGCTTCTGGCACAGGCTCACGGCCTGTTCGATGCCATAGTTGCAGATGGCATCATCATTGTCCTTGATGGGCTCGATCACGTCCTTGATGTTCTGCGGTACCTCCAGCTTGGACAGCCTCATGAGGTGCCGCAGGGAGTGGTAGCTCTGTCCGAGACACCGGGGGCCTGTGGGGCTGTGTCCCACCCTGTCTCTCACCCTACTGATCCCCCTTCTGCACCCACCAGGACTCCTGGCCAACAGCAGTGTGACATGGAGTGACCCAGGAAAGCCAGACCATACTGTACGAGGACACTTGCCTGGTCCTGCTTTTTCTACTCTGCAGAGGACAGCAGTGGCTCAGAGCGTTCCAGCCATTGGCCTGAGCCAGCCCTCGGGCCCCAGTGGTTCCCAAGCCTCCGGGGTCATCAGAATCAGCTGCAAAACTTAAGAAGTAACATACAAATTCCCAGGCCCCACCTCAGATCTACTAAGTCAGAACTTCTGGGCGTGGGATCTGGAAGTCCATCTTCTGAAAAAGCTTGTCAAATGATTCTGACGACAGCAGAGTCTGGGAGACACTGATTTAATCAAGGTTTAGAGTGAGAGTTGTAACAACCCCTTGTACTGACACTTAGGCCAAAGTACAAGAAGCCCCTCCAACAGGTGCTGTTGCTGTTTTGGGGTGGGGTGGGGATAAGAGGTAACCGAAATGGGGTGGTGAGACATTTTGCAAGGAGCACCTGACAGGAAATCCAGTGAGTGTCAAAAGAACTTGACCACGAACAGAGCACCTCACCTGGGCCCTGGTCTGTTTAAGGACGGGGTGGGGGGTGGAAGGAGTCCATCAGCCCTCCAGGGCCCCTCACCTGAATAGGGAAGATCCCAGGGAGGATGGGGCAGGTGATGCCCATCTCGGAACAAGCCTTGACAAAGAGGAAGAACGTGTCAGCCTCAAAGAAGAGCTGGGTGATGATGAAGTCGGCTCCCGCGGACACCTTCTCCTTCAGGTGCTCCAGGTCGGCCTCGAAGCTCTCGGCATCAGGGTGGCCTTTGGGGTAACCTGTCAAAGGGGTGACAGTAGGGAGAGGCTGGCTGCACCTGCTGCAGGTGAGTAACGAAGAAATCGGAGCGCTGGAAACAGAGTGCCCCACCTCCATGGTTCCGGACTCACGCTTCCCAACACCGCAGCACGGACAGGTGGGCGCGGCGAGTGGCTGGGCTCACAACTGACGTGCCCCCTCAGCCTGGAGATGACCTTTGGTGACAGGTGGCGTACAGCCACCCTCCCAAGAGTGGGGGCGGACTGCTCCAAACTCCCTGCACTGTCCTACCTGTGTTCCCTGCCACCAGCCAGGCAAACCAGGCCTGTCCTTCGTGGCTACGGAACAGAGGAAAGACTACTACGCTCGGCACAGTCGGGCAGCGCTCGCACTGTGCGGGGCTCCAGGCGTTGGGTCACAGCTTCACTTTTCACTTAACATGAAGACTGCTCAGAGCTCCAAGACAGTGAGAAGTTAGACACTGTGTTACATGAGGAGGGACTGAAGAAAGTGATGCTTTACTTAAAGAAAAGAATCCAGAGAATATGGTTACTATTTCTAAATGACCAAAGGCCCCTCATGGGGATAAAGGGCTCGCCTTAGTCAAGTTCCTTATTAGCCCTGTTGCCTGAGGCTTCTGATGGCAGAACCAGGACCAGTTTCAGGGGCTGCCTGATTCCGGACCAAGCCACCCCACAAAGTAATGCGCTCCCGGGGCGTGAGAACACTGGGGCAGCCGAGATGGACTCTGGGATTGCCTGGGAGGCGGGAGCAGACGTGCCGTGGACTCCTCACTAGCTCCAGGAACTCTAGGACCCCTTCCTGAACTCACTGTCGGCCCAGTCTGCACGAGACCACAAGCTGCAGGCAGGATGCTGGCCTCCTCAGCCTGCACCCAGGGCAGGACCCCAAGCCAGACGGCGGGGAGGCCTGGGACCCTGGCTGGTGGGTAACCAAGCTGCTTTTCTGTGACAAAGCAGTTGCGTTCTTAAGAAACCCTGAGTCATGAAAAGTGGGTATAAAAACTATTGTTTTAAGAGCTAACGTATGGGACAATTAAGCACCAGAATTACACTTTCAATCACAAGGCCATTTTTCCAGTAGGAATTTCAGAAACAAAGGCTTTAATACCTGAAATGTGATGGCCATAAAACCTTGATACCACCAAACAAACGCAGCATTTGCTTGCAGTTGGATTTTGCTCGGTTCCTTAAATTCTTTTCCTGTCATGGTCAGCTCGGTGCTTTCCAATCCACTGATCCTTTCTCACCCACTGAAGCGGGAGTGACGCACAAAAGCACACAGCAACTGTATGCTCACAACTCCGCTGGTTTCCACTCGTGACCGTCTGATGCCCACTGCACACGTGCACACACCCCCAACTAGCTGACGGCCTGTGTGAGCAGTGACCACTCGAGCACTCAGAAACGCCTGCCCTGTCCCTAACTCCGCCCAGACTCGTCCACCCAAACACCCCTATTGACTGAGCGGAGTGGAAATGTACATGGGGCTTGGGACTAAGTCCAAGGTCACCTGTGACAAGCAATTTCCTCGAAGCTGTATGGCTCATTTTTTAAAGTTCAGATCGCTTTGACACTCTACTCCAAAATATGGCTGAGTCTGTTTTAATATAAAAAATATAATTTCTCCTCGATTATTTTTTAAAAAAGTTGTGCCAACATGCTGTGCCAGTGCTCCCAGGGAGGGCTGCCCCGCCATGCGCAGCCCCCATTCGAGAGGCCGGGGACCCAGCCCGGGTAGTGGGCAGAGGAAGGAAGGCCGCCTCGCCCATTTCCAGTAGGCAGACCTTGCCGCAGCTGCAGCCCGTGGTGCTGGAGTTGAGCTCATCTGACTCTGTCTCCTGAGAATCTGGAATGGACATTGAGGGCTGTCAACCTGTCTGGGCTCTGAGCTAGAACTGACCAGGAGCAGATGCATGAGATGTGTGCAGGAGGAGGAAGAGATGGGGGTTCATGCTCCCCAACCAGGGGCTGAACCTGCAACCCAGGCATGCACCCTGATCAGGAATTGAACTGGTGACATTTTGCTTTGCAGAGTGACACCCAACCAAATGAGCCACACCAGTCAGGGCTTGACCTTAGGTTCTGAGAGACTCTACCTTCTTAACAAATATTGCTCTTTCTTTCTAAAGAAAAAGAACAGGCTGGGAAGCAGGCTAAGAGCAGGAAAAGGCTGAGAGTCAAAAACTGGGGCCCTGGCTGGTGTGGCTCAGTGGATTGAGCACGGGCCTGTGAAGCAAAGGGTTGCCGGTTTGATTCCCAGTCAGGGCACAGGCCTAGGTTACAGGCTAGGTCCCCAGTAGGGGACACATGGGAGGCAACCACACATTGATGTTTCTCTCCCAGTCTTTCTCCTTCTCCTCTAAAAAAAAAAAAAAAAACCCCTGGAGAGGTGGGAGTGGCCTGAGCGTGAGTCAGGGCCTTGTTTCCCTCGTTCTGTACTGCCCTCATCTGGCCCAGGCTCAGGCCCACGGGGCACTGGGTTACCGGACCCTGAACTGAGCACAAACAGGTGTGCCTCTCTGGGTGTTTTCCTTCCTTCCCCTCTGTCCCCACCCACTGGGACACTCCAGCCACTCACCTGCCACACAGATGTCAAAGTAGTCACCAAACTCGCTGCGGATGTGCTTCACCAAGTCTGCGGCGTAGGAGAGACCTCCTTCCTCCTCCTCCCACTGCTCACCTGTGGGGTCTGGGGGTGGTGAAGGTCATGGTCACTGGGGCTCACTGACCTCCAGGGAGCTGTTCTGTTCCTCCTCCTACCCCTACACCCGTGAGCTCCTCAATGGCAGAGCCCTTGTGGTATTCAAACGGGCAGCTCCTCTTCCTAGCACAGCACTTGGTAAACCATGAGGGAGGAAGGTGGAGCCCAGCCCACCTCGAGTTTACCGAGCCAGGCACTGGGCTGGCAGCAGTGGGCAGGGGACAGCAGGGGACAGCTAGTGCGCTTAGTTTAGCCTGGAGCATCTGAGCCCCCACCCTCCATGCAAATCTGACTGAGTTCAGGCACCGTCACCCAACCCCACTGCTCACCCTCCCACCGTCCTGGAGCTCCTGCCTCCCAGGAGAATTTTCTACTCATCTCAAGTGAGAAAGGGTCTTGTGGTGACGAACACAAGGCCACAGTGCCCCACCCCTCAGGCTCCCTCTGCCCACACTTGTGGCCACAGGCACAAGCAGCCATCTGCACTTCTGGGACAAAGGCCAAAACTGCCGTCTTCAGGGGGCCGGGAGCGGGGAGCAGCCAGCGGAGGATGCAGCCGTGCCGCCAGGGCAGCACGTTATCGGGCCCCAGCTGCATTCCTGACTGAGCATGGGGGTCAAGAGGTCAAGAGGTGACTCCATCTGGGCCGTGGCTATGGATGCTATCAGCAGGGATGGGACCTTCAGCATGCTCAGCGTGGGACCCGGAGAAAAGCAAAGGGCCATTTCAGGGACAGAAGAGGTCCTCGGGAAAGCAAGACCCAGAGAATAGTGTTGGCTCTACACCTCCTCTCAATGCCAAGATGTTCTTCAGGCCCAGCCGCCTGGCCTTGTGCAGGTGGCCCGTGATGGCCTCTCGGCTCTGGTGGCAACAGGTCATGTGCAGCATGGTCTCCAGGCCACAGTAGTTCACAGCGGCGCTGGCAATGGTCATGGAGGAGGTCTCCTTGTCTGAGCCAGGGTCTTCCGTGGGGCGCCAGGTCACATCTATGAACAGGGGACCTCCTGCCCCCATCTGATCAAACCTGTAGGGAATTTCTCTCTGAAAAGGGGTTCCTGGGGGTACACCACCCATCACCACCTTCCCATGGGGTCCGGAAGTTAGAGAAGCCTCACAGCAGGTGGGATCAGACTACTGTGTGTTCCTATCTTGGCTCTGCTACTTACTAGCTGGGTGACCTTCGGGAAATCGCTTCAACTCTCTGAGCCTCAGTTTCCTCACTTCTACAACATAACAGAGAACAGTCTGACAGATGGCCCCACAGCCCTTAGAACAGTTCTCAGCTCTTACAGCTGAAATGCTATTATTATGATTACTACTGTTGTGGAGACCATTTTGCGTTAAAGTAGACCTGCAGACTTTTCAAAGTGCGTGCGTATTTTTATCTTGGTTGAGTAGAGTTCAAGGGCCAAGGGTTGGCGAACCCTCAGTGCAGCAAGCAGAGCCTCCCTCTAGGAGCAGGAAAAAAGGGGGTCAGCAGAGACAAGTTTCTACCCTGCTCCCTTCTCCCCAGTCCTGTGCTGCAGCTGCCAGTGCTGCCGAACACGGCCACGGTGCAGAACTAGACCCCCGTGGCAGGGCTGTGCACACGCGCTGGTTCGCAAGCCATTTTACGGTGCGTTTAAACATCCTGTGCCTTCGACTCCAAGCCCCGGGAGTGAAACATGAGATGCACAAGTGGTAAAAAAGCATACACTTTAAAAGAACTGCAATTCATAAAGTGCTAATGTACTTCAGTTGGCATTTCTAGATTTCAAGACACATAATCCAAATTCCTAACTTGGTGAAAATGTCCTCCGAGCTGCTGCTTTGTGACTTCCTACACTATACTCATGATCCAGCTTGAATGCTGAGAAATCAATTTCTAACCCATTGAAGAGTGTGTTTAAAAATCTAGATGCTTGCTTGGGAGGGACTTCTGCCGACTGAGACGCTCTGGATTGGGTGACTGAGCCTGCATTTACCCTTTCCTGTCCCCTCTGGCTGCCTTTCCTGCTGGGTCACAGTGGCCCTGTGTGTTGTGGGGCCAAGTGTCCACTCCCCCCGCTTCTAGTCCAGCCCCACTCCTGAACTTTCAAGACACTCACAGTGCGATGAGATTGACAGCTCCCTGAGCCATCCGTGGAGGGAAGAATTCTAGAGAGAACCACTTGTCGCCAGATTCCATCCTCCGCTTCATTTTCTCCCAGAGTCTCTCACGCCGCTCAGGGTCCAGTCCTGGTGGGGAACCTCTCAAACTGTCCTTGGAGCCCTCCAGATGGGCGCTGGGGCCGCCTTTCCCTCTGGGTTCGTTCACCATGGCCAAATCCCTGCTGCACAGGGTGGGGGCAGAGGGTGTCAGGAGCTGGCAGGCAGCCAAACCCCTGAAAGGCAGGGTCAGGTGAGAGGCGCTGCATTTCCACGCAGGATTAAGGCTGCTGAGGGTGAGCGTGCCGATGCCCCTACAGGCTGGCTCCACACACCACAACTCAAAGCTTTTCCTTCCGCTGTAGCCTGGTTCCCTGTACAACAGCCCCCACCCGTACAGAAATATGCTCTGTCAGCCCTCGGATCCTCAGTGACAGCTACCTGATGGAGGGGGGCACTGATAGGCTCGCAATGCCAGCTTCCAAGGCCTGCATTCCTAGGGAGGGGTAGCAGTGCCCGGCTGGGAGGACCTCAGGTTTTGGAAGGTCCATCCCAGCCAGCTTGGACCCAGAATGGGCTAGGAAGGAGGAGGAAACTTCGCCAGCCCTGTGTTTCCCTCAGGGGTGGAGCAGTGACTGAGGAAAAGCTTACAGCTGCAGCTGGGGCCCACGTCAGGGGCGGGGCGAGAGGTGGGGGAAAGGCTTCCAGGCAAGAGGGAGGGCCGAGGCGCTGGCTGCCGCAGGCAAAGGGAAGGAGAGGAACTTCGGCCAGAGACTGCGGGGGCGGGGCGGGGGGGTGTTGGTGGGAGGAGGCCTAGAGACGTTCAGAGTCACTGGGTCTGTCTCCAAAGAAGGCATGGAAGGGCGTGGTCCTGCAGGGAACATCCCCTGTTCCCCAGAACAGTTTGTGTGCAGGATGGACAGAGTGACGGCTTGACAAATCAGCCAGATTTCTCCCAAGTTCTTTGAAAAGACCAGGTCACGAGTTAGAAGTTGACACTGGCTAGGTTCTAAAAGTAGCCAGACCCAATTCAAGAAAGCCACGAATTTATGTCCCACTCGGAACACAGGCTGCCTTCCAGGCACACCACCACTTACACGCACCATCGAGGTCAGTTAAAGTAACGACAGTGACGGCTCAGCCACAACACCCGAAGTCCTGAGCGGTGGCAAGCACAGGCCGGCCAACAGAGGGTGGGCACAGTGCCAGGGGGCAGTTCAGTGGGACAAGTAAGACTAATACCTAAAAACAAAACAAAGCACTACTCATGCCTGGCTATGTGCAAACACACAGTCCTGGAAGCCCGGGGAGTAGTAACACTGGAGATCAGAGGGGCAATCGGGCCAAGTTCATTCCTTTCGAGGAACATCCACTGACAAGCTGGTGTTCTTAACCCCTTTGGGGTCCCAGAGTCTTGAGAAGCGGACGAAATCCAGTGCTCCTCTGCCCCCAAAACACACACAAGTGTTCATAGCACACAGCGACACATCCAAAGTCAAGGAGCCAGGGTCAGACTCAGAACACTTGTGCCAGCGTTTTCTCTCTCTAGGGACCCCCATTTTGATTCTGACATAAAACTCCAGCTTCTCAGTGAGGATGATCATCGGGAGTCAGAAAGGGGTGAGTGTCAAGATCAGCCTCCCTGGCCCTTCTCAGGAATTCAAGAGTGCCTACTGATTGTCTCCTGAAACAAAATTAAGAGTGGGGGGGGGGCGGGGGGAGATGGAACCAGCGACAAATTATCTGCTCTTTCATTTGTTCAACAAAGAGTTACTGCCTTCCCAGTACGGGCCAGGCACACGCCGTCTTTCACCCTGCTTTCTCATGCTGTTACTTATCCATCTTAAGCTGGACTCGCACAGCACTCTGGGTTCGCAGGTTTGTCTCAGCACTCCAAGACCAGGGCGTTATCCTGCCTTTGACAGGTATCCTGCTATTCCAGTGACTGGCACAAGGTAACGTGACAGCCAGCAATGCGCGCCAAGGGGCCAGGCGCTGTCACTCCGATCTCAAAATAACCGTCTGCCATTTACTGAGCGCTTACTTAATCGGTGCCACTGGGCATGTAGGCATATGAAGCCTCCAACTGTGCGCGCCCGACCCAAATGGCACCAGGGGCAGCAGTACCAACAGCCCAAGGCTCTTCTACAGATGCTCAGCGAGCAGGCAGGTTTAAAGGGCTGGAGCCGGAAAAACACCTCCCGCGCCCAGGTGGCTCGAGGGCCTCGAATCGGGTCGCCAGGTCATTAGGCCATGGGAGGGAGCGGGGAGTCGGGTCCTGGGGGATCCTAGGTCACCACCACCTCTGTCTCAAAGCCGCCTCATCCTCGGGTCGGAGCGCCCATCCACGGAGGGCAGCCCGGCCTCCATAGCTCTGTGCGCACAAATAAGTCCCTGCCCCACGTGGTGGTCCCCGGATGCCAGGTCTCTCTACCCGACAACCCCAGGCCACTCACCCTGCTGTCGCGGGTGTCTCAGAGCACTCGCGCCAGTCCCAGATGCTCGGCCGCTGTGAAGTTGCTAGCGGAGTGGGAGGAATGCCGGGAGGAGGGGCGTGGCGCAGGAGTCAGGTTGCGCTGGAGTCTGTTGCTAAGGGAGGCGGGACCAGAGGGCCGAAACTACCCTTATGGCCGACCAAAGGCTCCGCCCCTAACATGGCCGCTCCCAGCGTTCTCGTTTGTGGCAGATCCACCGCCCGTCATGTGACGCGAGCCCTCGTCCCACCCGTCTGCAGCCATTCCACTTCTGGTCCCCACGCTCGGGAGGGCCACGTGACCCTCCGGGGGCCTGTCACGTGAGGCGCAGATCTCGGGTGGGAGGGGGTTGGCCCAAGGGTCCAGAGTGGCAGTAAACGAGGAAGATGGCGGGGTGCAGGGGGTCCTTGTGCTGTTGCTGCAGGTGGTGCTGCTGTTGCGGTGAGCGTGAGACCCGTACCCCGGAGGAGCTGGTAAGGAGCTGGTGGAGCCAGGCTGGGGAGGGGGCGGTTGCTAAGGGACGGTGAGAGGCGTTGCCAGAGGTGGGGCTGGGTCGAGCTGAGCCCGCAGGTGGGGACCGCATCCTGGGCTCTCTGAATCTGCCCCAATTCGCGTGCCTAAGTCTGTAGTCTTTCTCATAACTCATCCCTGGGATGTAAGAGAGAATCCAGGCTACCGCTAATTAATCCCATACATATTTTCTCTTATTTCCATCTGAAAGGAGTTTTGAATGAAAAGTATTTTTGGCATAAGCCCTTTCACTGGACCTTGTGTTTGTCATGCACCTGGCTTAATTTCTCCAGCCCTTTCTCACTCTACTCCTAACCCTTTCTGGGTCATTAACAATCCAGCTTTTCCCTGCAAAGCACCCTGGGAAAACCTGTATTGCTGTGTCCTCAGATTTGACAGGTCCCTTCCACTTTCAGATTCGGCACATTATCAAATGGAATCTGATTCTCCTCCCGCCCCCCCCCCGCCCCCACCCCTTAAGTCCGCAGTGGACATCTCTGACGTGTTCTGAAGACAACACTGGTTATTTAAAGAGTGTATCAGTAAAAATGAAGACCTCAGCTGGACCCCCACCCAAATCACCCCATCCCAAAAGTTTGTTTTGTTTTTGTGAGGTCTTGTTTTGTGGTGTTAATGGCTCCAGATGATTTGAAATTTCAGTAGACACTCCTGCCTGCTTTCACTTTTAACCATTAAAAGGGTCTTCCTTCTGTGAATCTGTTTTTCTAGACCATCCTTGGAGAAACCCAGGAGGAGGAGGATGAGATCCTTCCAAGGAAAGACTATGAGGTGAGATTCTTAGATGCTGTCTTGAGAAACAAAAGCAGTGAATGACCTGGTCCCTTAAGACTGAAGCATGAGGGTTCCAACCAGAGGCACTCTTTGACTTTCTCTCCCAGAGAGTAAATGGGTAAGAGGTAATTTCCCGCTGGGGAAGGGGCTGTTTAACAAGCCCTTTTCTCACCTCAACTGCAAAACAAGGTCTGGGTGTCTCCACGCTTTCATAGGTCTGTGGCATCTTAACCTGGATAGAGTATGTGTTTGCAATTAAACTGCTTGCTTTTACAGCCCACAGACCCAGAGTCAAAGCCACTGACAATGTACGCTCATAGCAGGTGTGGACCAGTAGACCTTGCTTCTCTTCTGGGAGAACTTAGTATTCAGAAGATTGTTTCGTGCTCAAGCAGCTTCTCTCTGAAGTGTTCTTGACTGTGGCTCCTGATTCCATGTGGGACTCATAGAGTGCGTGTGTGTGTGCGTGTGTGCGTGCGTGCGTGCGTGCGTGTGTGTTTACTACTGCTGGGGTGAGCCATAAGGTAATCATTTCATGATGACTTCTGAAAACACAAAAAAGCCATGGTTGTAATGGAGATTATTTATGAAAAGGAGCTAGAGAAAAACCCATAATCCTGCTTATTGAAAGATGATTATTACTGCCTTATTAAATATTCTTTTTTATGCTTACATTCATGCTTTTTAAAAAAAATATTTTATTTATTTTTAGAGAGAGGAGAAAGGAGAAAGAGAGGGAGAGAAACATCCATGTGTGGTTGCCTCTTGAGCACTTCCTACTGGGTACCTGGCCCACAACCCAGGCATGTGCCCCAACGGGGAATTGAACCAGCGACCTTTTGGTTCGCAGACATACGTGCTTTCTTCTAAACAACGGAAGTGAGATTCTAGTGAATGTTTTAACCTCTTCTTCTCCCCACTTGGCAGCAATTTTTGTATCACTAGATACTTCTCTACACTGTCTTTTTAAATAGGGGAATATTGTTGTATTGTGCCACAATTTATTTAATTTGACTTTTCTCTTTGATAAACTACATGGTGGTGACCATCCTTTTTTGTTCATCCTTAATTGCTTAGGATTAATTCCAAGAAGTGGAATTTATCATGTGTACGTTTAATACTTTTTTAAAAAATGTCACGTAGACTTTAAAAATTCAGTGCTCTAAGGCAATAACGTACTAAACTAATTTTCTTAATATTTCATCTTTTGTTGCAGAATTTGGTGTAACGATTATGATTTGTCATGTAGCATGAAAATTTTAAAAATCTTTTATCACAGCCCTGGCTGGTGTAGCTCGGTGGATTGAGCGCCAGCCTGCGAACCAAAGGGTCGCCAGTTTGATTCCCAGTCAGAGCACATGTCTGGGTTGCAGGCCGGGTCCCCAGTGGGGGACATGGGAGAGGCAACCAGTCGATATATCTCTTGCACATTGATGTTTCTCTCCCTTTCTTTCTCCCTCCTCATCTCTCTAAACATAAATAGATAAAATCTTTAAAAAAAGAAAGAAAGCCCTCACTTCTGTGCTAGCGAGCACATAGCCCACAGAGCATTCCCCTCTTGTACCCTCCCGTACCCTGACCCCAAAATACAATTCCCAGCTTCACTCCACCGGTGGAGGAGACAAACTCAAAGCAATGGTTTGGGGATCTCAGTTCCGTTTTCTCATCCAGTCTCTGTTCCCGTGGTCCTCAAACTTGATCACGAATCACGGTCCTATGGAGGCCTTGTTATAAGACACAGCTTCTCTTCAGTGGGTCTGTGGCGGGACTGAGTTTGCACTCCTAACTAGTTCCCAGGAGGCACTGCTGCTGCCGCTGGTCCAGAGACCACACTGAGAGCCTGGAGGCGCAGTGCTTCACTGAGGACAGTCCTTGAAGGGCCTCCCCAGCCAGGGGAAGGGCTTGCATGGAGGGGTTGGGCGATATCCTGCCTCTTCTCTCTATCCAAGGCAATCACAAGCTGTTTCAAGTGGTACCAAGCCCCTCAGAGGCATGTAAGCAGAGAGCACTATGTCGCCCACACATAGCATCTCCACTCCTGCTTTAAAAAAAGACAAAGAAAGAAAAAACTTTTTACAATTTTAAACATATCCCAAAGGATATGGGATATGGACAGAAGAGTGTGTTGGAACCCCGTACTCATCACACAGCTGCGGCAGTCACTCCGCTCGGCCTGACCTTGTTTCTCCTCTGCTCCCATCCACTTCCTGGTCTGCTGGGTGGGTGGGTAAATCGGGGGCCTTCACCAGAATTAAATGACAGCGTTTTATTCAAGGGTCTTCAGGTAGTGTTCTGAAGAAAAGAGAATAATGGAGAGTTTTTACAAGTAAAAAGTACATTCTTGAGAAAAATCAGTCCTGCATTCTTTTTTTTTTAAGATTTTATTTATTTGTTGTTTTTTTTTAAAGAGGGAACATTGCTCAGCTGCCTCTTGAGGGCCCCCAACTGCAGCCCAGGCATTTGCCCTGATGGGGAATGAAACCGGTGACCTTTTGGTTCATTCTGTCCACAGAGCCACACCAGCCAGGGCAAAGCATCTTTCTGTTCTGCAGAGAAATATTCCTTAAATCCCGCAGGTTCATTAAATGCCATAGAGAATACTTTTTTTAAAAAGTCCAGTTTTCCAGTTGTCTTACAAATGTCATGTGTATTTTTCAATAGTTTGTTTGAATCAGATTCCAGATAAGGTCCTCACGTTGCACTTGTTTGAGATCTTAAATCTCTTCTGTCTTTAGGTTCCTCCATCTTTTTTTTCCCCTTGAAATTTACTTGACAAAATACTCAGGATTCGGGAGTCTGCCTGCCCCACTGTGTTTAATGTGCCACTCTGATGGGACTTCTTTTACTGAGTCAGAAAGCACAGTGTCCACTGATGTATTTTCTCATGCTTTTAAAATACTTGTTGGCTGTATATGGTTGAGAGGTTTGCAAGAGTTAGTATAAGATGCTCTGTATTGTATTGTCGCCTCAGTAAACCTGGTGATACCATCCTGCCTGTTACCACGACTGACAGACGTCCCAGTCTTCTTCTTCCTGTGCCTGGGGGCTCCCACAAGCCCGCCCCCCACCCTCACCCCCCATAGACCCTACTGGTCCCAAGCAGCCTCCACGCCTTTCACTGAGTTGCGCTTCCATTTGTAATGCAGTTACATTCAGTTGATACGCATACTTGTGTAAGTTTTAGGAGTTAATGTTCTTTCCTGTGAGTCATTAATATTTCTCAATTAGCCGTCTTTTGAGTTGGAGCTCCTTGAGGGCGTGTGCTGTGTGGAAGCACATTGAGCCAGGCACTTCATCCGAAAAGCCCGCTCCCACGGTGTTAGAAACCACCGCTCACCTAGAAAACCCTTCTGTTGAAAAGCTTTCCAAAACGTGCTCCCCACCTGCGTAAGAGTCCATCACAAGGGCTTGACTCTTGGTGAGGTGGGGTCTTGTGAGATGGCAGAGTCTCCTTTTTGCCATCCGTTCACATAGGCGGGTTGAAGAATAACTTCCTACCTGTCCCGTGCTGTTTCCAAACAGTACTGTTTTCTTGCAGGTCACAGGCTCTTTTGAATTAGAAAAAGGCCCCCCTCAGAGCAGAGGACTTAGAATAAAAGGCCCACCCCTCTGGGCCATAACCACATTCCCAGGTCAAGTCCCACCGAAGATGCTTTCTGGGTGATCACGAGGTGCCCCCGCCTGGTTGAATTTGGGCGGAGTCTTAGCCCCCACTTGCCTCCATGGCCAGGTGCTGTTTTGCTCATAACCACAAGCAGCAGCCCTACTGGACACCTGTAGAAAAAACTTTCTAAAAAGTTACTAGTCTCCCAAACCAAAGAGCAACATATACAGCAGGGATAAAAGGAAGTGAGTCATGGCAAAGGAGAAGTAACTGATTGTAATAAGAGCTCGTATAGTCACTGGTATGCACTTACAGTGTTAGGCTCTACACTGATTTATTTGAAACAGAAAGAAAAGACTGGTGTCGTTCTGGCATTGCATTTGTCTCTAGCTGCCCTGTAAACAGCTGGATTCAGGGTTAGGTTAGTATATAATTCATACACCACACAACTTACCCCTTTACAGTGTGTAGTTCAGTGGTGTGTTCAGGGTAGTCAGAGTTGTGCAGTCATCACCAAATCAGTTGTAGAACATTCCATCACCTCCCTCTCCCATCACCAGAGTCACTGCCCATCCCCCTTGTCGCTGACCCTGGGCCACCACTGATTCACTTTCTGTCTGGAGATTCACCTGTTCAGGGCATCTGAACGCCTTTCAAGTGTTTGTGAACTCATAGCATTATTCGACAAAGCCATTAAGCAAATAGTTCATTGGCCAGTCAGTTCTATAAATATTTGGTATGAGGGATAGTCATATCTTTCAACATTTTCTTTTCCTATTCCTAGAATGGGATGTCACTCATTTGATTAAAATATGTGTATTTAATCACTCATGGGTGAATCTAGTTTCCCAGCAGAATTTTTTACTGTGGCCTTTCGTTGTGTAATCAGAAAAAAATAGTGTTTTAAATGAAAAAAAAAGTGTACCATGCTGGCTGTGAAAATTCCAAACAACACACAGATGTGAACACCCGCTAAAGTACCACCTCAGCGATGGCCACTCTCACCGGTGTCCCCAGACGCTTCTGCTTTCCGTATGCGGACACACAGATGACCTTTGTCTGTTTCCTCAGCATGGGGCCCTGTCACACCGTTCCGTGACTGTCCCCCGCATGCCCTCTTTCAGAGTTTGGATTATGACCGCTGCATCAATGACCCTTACCTGGAAGTCTTGGAGACTGTGGATCATAAGGTGGGCCTGTTACCGCTCTCTCGGGACTGAGTGGGTCTTGCGACAGCCCCTTCACCTTTGTCCCTGTGCTCTTTAAACCTCTTGCATGGGGTGCGGGCATTTATTCCTTAGCCCTCCGCCCCGCCAGCCAGAGTACCCGCTGGCCCAGCCTCTTAGAGCCCACCGTCCTCGCACTGTAGAGCGCCCTCCGTCTCGGACGTCACGGCCCTTGCCATCTTTGCTCCCCGTGTGAAACTCACTCTCAGACTGGTTGGCCAGGGTGTGGGCCTTCCCCGGCGCCAGCAGAACCCAGTAACAGACTGAGTCATTCTTTTCTGTGTGCACAGAAAAGTCGCAGGTACGAGGCGGTGAAGTGGATGGTGGTGTTCGCCATTGGCGTCTGCACGGGTCTGGTGAGCAGATGGGGTGTGGGGGTGGGGGGGGCGGAGGTGGGGTCAGAGGTCAAGCTTGGGCCCGATGAATAAGTTGTCTGTCATAACAGGGCCTGCCTTGTCTGTCTTCCTTTTTTAAAAAAATTAATAACCTGTTTTTCATATTTCTCTTTTGCTTTCCCTTTATGAAATGAAAGTGAGTCATACAACTCTGGTGTTCTGTAAAGCACTCAAAGGTTTGAGCAAGCCCTGTCCCTTACATAAGGGATGGTCTTATTAGGTAGATGACTTGGGAGGGACAGTACTCTGTGGATGTCAAGGTCACTCTGTAGGGAAAGAGCAAAGCAGTGAGACCGAAACCATGAGCGTCATGCCCTGCAGGACAGCGTGCCAGTAAACACTGTCGATCTCAGGGAATTTTTTGTGCCGTCCTGGGCTGCTTGTCTGCACATGGCTGATTTTTTTCCTAGAAGGGAGAGCTGGCAGAGGACAAAGGACTACACCCAAATGCTCAGAGTTCCGGGGTCAGCACATTCCCAGATGCATCACTGACAATGAAAGATGATGAAATGTTACTTAAAACTATAGTAGCGCAAAGGTCTGGGACCGTAACTGCTGACTTAACTGTGGTTACACCCGGAGAAGAAAAGCTGGAAAAGTCAGCGGTCAGTCAGAACGACACTCATCCCATCTGATTTCCCATCAGTACTGTGTTTGAACAGGGGTCGTTTTAGACCATTCGGGCTTCTGTGACGGAAGTAGCACCGACTGGGTGGCTTAAACAACAAATGTCTGTTTCTCACCGCTCCAGAGGCTGGAAGTTCAAGGTCCAGGGCCGGCAGATTAGTGTCTGGTGAGGGCCCGCCTCCTGGCCTGAAGACGGCCACCTTTTTGCTCTGTCTTCACATGGCAGAAGGGAGCGAGAGAGCTCTCTGGGGTCTCCCTCTTTTTAATCCTGGTCGAACTCGTATAGCATCTGTATATTAGGCACACTGCATTATAATTCAGTATTTGTACGTACTATGTAATGTACGTTACTGTAAGTGCAGTTGCCGTCGGTCACCACACAATTAACCCCCTTCACCTATTTTCCCCTCCCCTAATTCCCTTTCCCTCCTGGGGTCTCCTTATGAGGTCACTAACCCCATTCATGAGGCCCTCACCCTCCTGACCTTGTCACTTCCTGAAGGCCCCTCCTCCAACTACTGTCAAATTGCGGTTAGAATTTCAACAGTGATTCAGGATGGCGGCGAACACAGACATTCAGCCCACAGTAGGGGTCACACACGTTCCCAAGCAGCAGTCTGTTCATCCCCTTTCTCCAGAATTGACCACAGTGTCACTTAAGTCTACATGACATACCCGTGAAATGTAAACACATGTCCAGTAGAATGGAGCCCCAAGGGTCAGCCACGGTTTTTGTTTCCTGGCACTTGCCGGATTGTCACTACAGTAAATTCAGACATCAAGGAACATCTTACTAGTTACGACGAGTGGCATTCAGAGGTCTCTCTGGTAGTATTTTAGCGGATACCAGTATGGGGCGAGTTGGGTTGATTTCATTGTTTTATTGAAATTTCAGAGTGTCAGTTTTGCTGTGTATGGTTCTGATTGCAAATTTCCCTGTAATAAGCATAACCATTAGCCGTCTACGTGCTAGTCTTCCTGCTTTCCTATCAAACTCCTTTGAACTGCCATTAATCAATACCAGCAACTTTACCTGGCACCCTCATGTTACGGGGAGGAAGGCCTGCCTCCAAATGTATCTCGTGGTACTTTGGCTTGGCCTTTGACTTGTCACCACTTATTACTTTTACATTTAAGGACCTCCAGTATTGGCTTGAGGGAAGTCGGGAGTTAAAGGCCTCAAGCCTCTGATCCTGAATCTCCAAAATCAGAAGTCTGTCCAGTTCTCCTTTAAGTGGGGACCTAGGAGAGTGGAATAGGAAGCATGACTGTTTTTTTCTTATTTGCAAGGGTGACCATTGACTATGTAAGACACGAATAAGTCAAAGTAATGACATATATAAAATACCGATAGCGATAGAAGTCACAGTGTTTGTGAGTTTTGCAGTAATAACCAACGTGCAAATCCACAAACATCCAAGGGCATGCTGGCATTCAGATCATCTAAGCTGTGTGCGCATCCTGCTATGCATCACGGAAGACTCAGTCGTCCTCCCCGTCTCCCGTCTTCTTCTTCTGCATCCTTTCCTTTCTTTGTTTTACTCTCCATCTCTCATAGCTGTGCCTCGTGCTTTTGTTCTTTGGCGAGCAGTGGGGCCAGGCTGGAGTGGGGCCCTCTGGAGAGCCAGGGTGACTAAGGAAAGCCGGTTCGCCCATCGCTGGTTGTAACCCACCTGTGCGTGCCCAGGGCCGCAAAGGCAGTGGGGCAGGCCCGTGCCAGCGCCTGCACCGGCGCCGGGAAGAGCTGCGTGGCTGACGGCTCCTCTGCTCTTCACAGGTGGGTCTCTTTGTGGATTTCTTTGTGCGCCTCTTCACCCAGCTCAAGTTTGGAGTGGTACAGACGTGTATCCTTTGCACCGGCCTTGGCGTTCCTGGATGTCAGCAGTTTCTGGTTTTGTTTTCTTGTTTAGAAATGACTTTAACAGTAGACATGATCTGTGAAGAGCTATTTATTAGCCATTTTCTGCTGTAAGGTTTTTAAGTATCATCGAAGGACACGAAAAGAACACTTTGATAAGATAGATACTCATATTTGTGGTTAGTGAGAAACGCACTACCAGGATGCCTACTTTGCCCAATCTGTACATTCAACGTAGTGCCAGTGAAAATGCCAATAGAATTTTTCATGGAACTTGAAAATTACCTTCCTAAATTTGTGTGAAGTAAACCAGAGGGCCACTGAGTCCAGGCAGAAAGTAGAGCTGGGCCGGATTATAGCTGCGTTGTCATTAATATCAGAGTCCACAGTCTGAGAAGGCTGCCAATATCCACCTCCCCCTGAGCTTTCAGAAGCAAGTTTATATGGGGGGAAATGTGGGGGTTCGGAGGTGGCAGTTCCCAGGGGTGGGGCAGACAGGTGCTGACAGAAGTGCTATTTCTCCTGAGAGCGGGGGGGGGGGGGGGGGGGGGGGGGGCGCTGCTCAGCTTCTTCCCCAGAGGCCTGTGGTTTATGGCCAGGGAGGCTACAGTATCCTCTGGTTAGGGAGGAGAGGTATAAACCATTTGCTTCCTCGCCCTCGGTTAGGCGAGATAAGGTCTCCCATTCACCAGCTGGCTCTGAGTTGCTCAAACTATTTGGTCTTGTTTGATGTTCGTGTCTCAGTTTCCGCATTCCACTTGTCCAGGAATTTTCCTGACATCTTACTGTCCTGCTCAGTTTTGAGCAACAGGCAGGGAGATTTGCCCTACCAGGTGTCAAGACTTCCATCATTTAGGAGACAGTAATTGAAACAGTTACACGGGTGCAAGGACGTCTAGTTAGACATGGGGAACAATAGAGAAGCAGCAGCCGGCCTGCCCCGGAAGTGCAGTGAGTGGCGGAGTTAGTGCGATCTCTCGGTGAGGGCAGAATGGACCGTTTAATAAAACGTGCTGGAATGTTGGTTCTCCAGCTGGAAAAATAGACAACTAGACTCCTACTTTGTACTAGAATTCACTCCAGGTGGATTGAAAATGTAAATGGGCAAAACAAAACCTGTAAGACCTACATGATGTCAAGAGTAGGGAATCATTCCTTAAAATCCCAGAAGGCACACAGCGAAAAGGAAAAACATTTAAAAATTTGACCACATCAAAGTAAATGTTCTACTGATACAAACAAACCCCAAAACAAATATCAACAAAGTGAGTAACAAGTCCACAGCCTCAGGGAAGTTATTCAGTCTGCGTAACACAGGAAGAACTGTAACTCTAAGAAGCAAAGCCCAAACAGCGCAGTACGAAAACTAGTAAAGGATGCGAACAGGCAGTTCTCAGTGGAGGGAAATTGAATGGCCAATAAATAACCCGATGGGAACGTGCCCCCCTCAGCGCTGATTGGGAAATGGAAGTGTGAAGTTGCACCTTCCCAGGACTCGTGAGTTCCTCCCCCAACTGTGGACCTGAGACCCATCCAAAGACGTTTATTGCAGGTTTGCGACTGCAAAAAGTTGGAATCACACCAAATGGGAAAATTAGAGAGTGTTCACTAATACGGTTTTGTGCCAAAGTTAAAATGAACGAAGCAGAATTGTGTGTAGGGACATAGCTAATTCCCAAAGACGTAGCATTGACTAAGAAAAAGAAAGTTGGAATATGTGCCTAAAACATAGTGCCATTATTTTTAGTTTTAGAAACATAGGAACTATACGGAGACATCTGAAAATACTCAGGTGCTGATCTGCAACTATAAGGCCGGAGGCAACAAGCATTCGTTCGAGATTCAAAGAACAGCCTTTTGGGAAGCCCTGATTCAGGCGGAGCTCAAACGGTGCTGGGATTAGGAGGTGAAGGCGAGAGGAGTTAATGAGGGGAGCAATTACACGAGTGGGGGAAGAGACTTGGGGTGTCAGTAAGCTGAGGAAGGCGTTCCTGTAGGTGCAGATAAGCTAACGTAAGTCAGGCTGACGTTAGTCACGGTGTCTGCTGTATTCCGGGGTTTGCGCGCCATTTGAAAACTGCTGCTTACGTGCCCAGTCCCCACGTTCCACGGGTTTGCGGAGTGGGGCAGGCGAGGCGGGCCCTCTGGGTCAGCGGCTCCGGCTCCGCTTTCAAGAGGCCCGGTTTCCGTGACGCTCCACAGCGGGAAGGACGCACAGAGATTTCATGTTAGCGGTCCCTCCCGAGGACAGAGACGTAAAGGTTGTTCTTTTCATTGTGTTTTTAAATGTTATTTTTACAGAGATGGGAAGGGAGGGAGACAGAAAGGGAGAGAAACAGTGATATGTGAGAGAAACATCCATCCGTTGCCCCTCCCATGCTCCCCAACAGGGGACTGGGCCCAGGCAGGTGCCCGGATCGGGAACTGAACCCGCGATTCTTGACTTTGTGGAATGACGTGCAACCAACTGAGCCGTGCTGGTCAGGGCAAAGTTTTCTTTATTTTTGTTGTTTTTTTAATGGCTCTTAATGTTTTATCTTTACAAAGATAGCCCTGGCTGCTGTGGCTCAGTGGATTGAGCTCCAGCCTGCAAACCAAAAGGTCCTGAGCTCAATGCCCAGTCAGGTCACATGCCTGGGTTGCAGGCAGGGTCCCCAGTTGGGGGCATGAGAGAAGCAGCCAGTCAGTGTATCTCTTGCACACCGATGTTTCTCACTTTCTCCCTCCCTTCCCCTCTCTCTAAGGATATATAAATAAAATCTTTTAAAATAAATAAATAATAAATTTAAAAATACCTGGAGCAAATAGGGTATCACATTGAGATTTATTAAAGCCAGGGCTAGGAGGGTACAGGTGATGGTTCCTTTGTGTAATATTTGAAGCATTCCATAGTTAAAGCGGTTTCTAGTTGTTTTTGTTCGTACGTGGAGACCAGGAGGAGGAGCAGTAAACATGCTTCAGAAGCAACGCCACACGCGTCGGGTGTTTGCAGGGAAGCCCTCGGTTGGCCAGCACAGTTTCCTTAACCCGCCTTCTGTAGCGGTGGAAGAATGCAGCCGAAAAGGGTGCCTCGCCCTGTCCCTCCTCGAACTCTTGGGTTTCAACTTGATCTTTGTCTTCTTGGGGAGCCTGCTCGTCCTAATTGAGGTGAGGGGTGTGGGCGCTGCCGTTCTGTTGTCGAGGTTTGGGGCCCTGCACGCCACTCATTCACTTAGAAATGTGTCCGAGAGGAAAGGAGTGTGGCCTCTGGTGAGATTAAAGAGGAAACGTCTAGATTGGGGCGGAGGGGGGTTCTCCACCTTGGGAAGCACATTAGGATCCCCTGGGGAACTTTGAAAACAACTGGTACCCGGTTGTTTCGGGTAATCAAAATTTCTGGAAGTGGGGTGTCTGCATGTATCATTGAAAGGCTCTGCAGGTGATGCCAAGTCTCCGGGAATTTGTTAGAAATGCATGTTCTCCCATTGCCCTCAGACCTCTGGGGTCAGAGACCAGGGGTGGGACCAGGCACCTGTGTCCTCCCAGGCCCCACAGGTGGTGCTGGCGCTAAGGGAGGAGTCGGGTGTCCCTCTGTCGCATTTGGTGAGGGTGGGCCGGAGCTGACGGGCTTGGGTGCATGGGTATGCCTACTCTCCCGCCAGCCAGTGGCAGCAGGTTCCGGGATACCCGAGATCAAATGCTACCTGAATGGTGTGAAGGTGCCCGGAATTGTGCGTCTGCGGACCCTGCTCTGCAAAGCTTTCGGCGTGTTGTTCAGTGTGGCTGGAGGTAAGGAGGGTCTCTCTGACTTTACCTGCATGTCTTCCAGCGGGGTGGTGGATGGCAAGGGGCATTATGTGTGTGAATGAAGCAGATTCGGGTTGGGGGGCCCGCCCTCAAACAGGTCTCTGCGTTCCTGCTGATGGCTTACTCTTCTCCGTGCAGACACTGCTGGTAAGGGGCCCTTTGGTTTGAAGCAGACCGACCATCTAGTTGGTCTGTGGGGTTGGCTTTCAGCAAAGTCGCCCAGCTTTTTATGCAGACAGCCAGGTAATCAACACGTTAGGCTTTGTGGGCCAAGAGGCAAAATAGAAAATATTATTTAGGAACTTACACATGCATAACTGTGCGCTTCCCCATCCCACAGAGATCTACCAGCTGCCATGGATGAGAACAGGTCGTCCGGGACACAATCTTGCTGTTCCCTCGGGAAAGAGGGTGGCGATTCCCTCTAGTGGGGGACGCCCCAGCCCTTCTCTGAATCGGCTTTTTTCGGGAATGGTGTGTGCAGGGGTACACAGCGTGCATAGCTCATCAGTCAATGTCAAAGGCCAGCAGTCATACAAACACAGGTGTCATCTATCGGTAACAGTTGAAGGAACACAGAGGTCTATCTGCCTCAGGTCAGGGTCTGTGAGTCATGCTGACGCCAGAGGGTCTCCAAGATGTGTTTCATAAGATAAGGAGTGTGGGGGCTACTTTGCCCGCAAAGTCCCCCCATCCACCATGGATGAAAGTAAACACTACGAACACATGATCTGCTTGGGGAGGAGAGGTGGCCAATCCCTCAAAGGGGAAGGGCCAAGAGACTCTTCCTTAAGGGGCTTTTATTGAGTTCATTGTACAAGAACACAGGTAAGGATCAAACAATGGATAGCATTCAAAGAAGTATGAGGGCTTATTCTCAGCCAGGGTCAGATAGCTAAAGAGCCATAAAACTCTGAGGAACCAACTTCTTGCTTGGACCCTTGTCATTTAAATGAGAGCATTCTAAAAGAAGCAGGTTTCACCGGATTTTTACATATTCTTTCTTAGGCCTGATTTACCCCGGATACCACTCTAGCAAGGCAAGGAGCTGCGCTGCCTCCCCCATCATAGGCTTTTAGGCTTAAGTGGATTAGAGCCAGGAAGCACTTCTCCCAGACAGAAAAGGGGACTCGGGCTATGTCACAGTAGCAGGGGGACAAGGGTCCATGGCTCCCTCCTTGTTGCAGCCCCTGAGTCCTTCCATGATGGCCTCCCAAGTGATCGTGCCTGGCCTAGGTTGCCCCTCTCCGAGGGGTCGTACCCGCCATGGACATCGACCATGCTTTGCGGGTAGGGGAAGAAGGGGAAGCAGGGCTTGCTGTCAGAGACAAGCTTTGTCTCCTGTGGCCCACATCCCGGAGGTCACTCACTTAGCCATGGGGGGCAGTTACAGTTCCTGAAACCAGGCAGGGTGGTTCCCAACATCTCTCCCTTTTCTGTTTTTTAAGTCAGTTGAAGCTGTTAGGCCTGCGAAACCTATTATTTGCTGTTCCCGAATGCAATCACAAGAAAACAACTTCCATATACATCATAAAGCACAAATAAGGATTAAAACAAGGAGGAGCCCAGGCGCTGCCATAACCCAAACTTGTAAATTCAGTGCCTTGAAGAATGTTACAAATGCAAGAAGATGACAAGAGTAACAGCCCTGGTTACAATTCATACTTTGGGAGAATTAGCACAGATTTCGGGAAGTTACTGTGAAGATACGTAGCAAGGGCTTCAGGGTGAGAAAGATTTAGCAAGAACAAGTTACAAAGCATTATTAGAATCAGTAAACAACCAGCATCTCAAAAGACCCACATTCTCAGATTAAGTCCATCAAACCAATTTTCGGAGGGCGGGTGTTCATCTAGCCAATTAAGCATCGAATGTCCTGGAGCTGCTGATGTAGCTGTAGCTGCAATTTATCAATTTGTCCCTTTAGTTGGTAGAGAAAGTCCCTCCTAGGTGATGTTGAATACCACTCCAGGAATTCCACTTCAGGGGGATGACACACAGCTTGGAGAAGTCTGGGTCGAGAGAGTCCAATGGGTGGAGGTGGATTGCATCAGGGAAGCCTTTTCTAAACGAAGGAGTTCACTCCTTGTGCCTTGACTGTAAACATTGGGTGTATATCAACAGAGCCATAAAAGCAAAGCAAGCTTCAAAGGGGATGGTGTATTCTTTAGGCCCGATTTCCCGAGGGAACCCTGGGTGCCCGCCTCCAGTACTCCCGGCGTTCCAGTCGAGGCTCACGGCTCTCTCAGGGCCTTGCTTGTGGGGGGCTACAGTCTCCGATGCCACACAAAGTGGTCCCCAACATCTCCCCCCCTTTTTTGAAGTATTTTTTATTGATTACACTATTGCAATTTTCTCAATTATCTTCCCCATGTCCCCCCTCCGCCCTCCCACCCCAGCCCTCCAGCATCCTCCCGCCCTTAGTTCATGTCCGTGGGTTGTACATACAGGTTTTTCTTTAGTTCTTTCCTGTACTATTCTTAACCCCTCCCTGTCTATTTTATTCCTACCAGTTATGCTTTCCCGTACCTTCCCCCTCCCCACTGAAATCCCTCTGTGTGATCTCCATTTCTCTGATTCTAGGTTCCGGTTCTAGTTGTTTGCTTAGTTTTTGTTTCTATTGGTTGTCTCTTCTTTTAGGTTCATTTTGTTGATCGTTGTGAGTTTGTGTTCATTTCACTGTTCATATTTTTTATATTTTTCTGAGATAAGTCCCTTTAACATTTCATATAAGGACTTGGTGATGATGCACTCCTTTGACTTGACCTTATCTGGGAAGCACTTTATCTGCCCTTCCATTGTAAATGAAAGCTTTGCTGGATGCAGTCATCTTGGATGTAGGTCCTTGTCTTACATCTCCCCCTTTTTGTTTGTTATGGCCGACACGGTGGTAAGTCTGATGAAGCCTGCTACTTGCTTTTTGCTTGCATGGCCTCTGGAAAACAGTTTGTGCATGCATCTCAGGGCACAAAAGATGACAGTGGTCAGGAGGCATCCTGTAGCCCCTGTCACCTAGACACGCAGATTTGGTCCTTCAAACCAAGCCCTTGGATTGAGCCATTGTAAGTTGTCATGCAAGGCCCAAAAGGCCCCTGTTCAGTGAACCGTATATTGTCCTGGAGTTGATGGATTTGTCGCTTGAGATCGGTGGGAAAGGCCCCTTGCTGTCCGTGTGGGCCTCCTCCCAAGAGCGCCGACTGGAGTCCCACTTCAGACCGGTAACCCATAGCTTAGAGCAGCCTGGACCACAAGTGAGCTCCTGACAAGTGACAAGAGCATCTTCGTCATCTATTCTGTTTCTTCCCGGTCCGGGGGTGGGGGGGGCATCCAGGGGACAGAGGCAGGCCGTGAGCAGGGTAGCCTTTTCCATGCCGGCAGCTCCAGGGCTCCTTCAGGAGGGGGAGACACAGGTGCGCCCTCTTCCCCGGGGTAATTGTCGCGCCCTCTCTCGGCCCTTGGTGATAAGCTGACCGAGGGCTGTGAGGTAGGCGTGAGGGTCCTGTGTGGCTGGCAGGGAGGAAGAGCCATTCAGTGATTTCAGATTGGGGGTTAACTGTCCTAACACTCCTGTAGGTGTGCAAAGAGTAGGAAAACAAAATAACAGCACCGGGTGTGAGGGATCTACTGGAGTGAACTGCCCGGTTTGAATTGCTGGATCGACAAGGCTTAGCTCTGCTCACAGGAGTGGGGAGAGACCCCTCTGTGATGTTAGTTCCTGTCCCCTCTTCTGTCTCCTCTTCTGTCAGCTTTAAGCCCTTAACCCTTGGCTGCCCGGTAGGCAGTGGGCAGAGAGCAGTGCGGTGCGGGGCTCCAAGCGAGGAGGCATTGCGAGCCTACCTCTACTCCATGTGTCGGTGCCACTTCAGCCTCTGTCCTACCTTCTCCCAGCCCGGGAGGTCCAACGATCTCTCGTCTGGTAACCAAGAGCAATAATATTTCAGCTTTTGCAAAAGACTAAGTGCTGGTCCTTGACCTGGCAGCCAGCTCCTGGGAGCAGCTGCCAGAGCCATCGAATGTAAACTTCTTGTTCCTTCGATAGCCCCCTTCCCACCTCGGTTAGATGTCAGAAAGATAGTAGAAAGGTCACTCTCCTCCTAGGAATGAAACCTGAGTGGGGAGTTGAGGGGTTAAACAGTGGCCTGTTCCCTGGGAGTGACCCGAGAAGCAGTTTGTTCCATCCTTAGAGTGATCTTCCCCCTTTTGCTCTGCTCAGGGATCTGGAGAAAACCCCGGGGGCTGCTGTCCCTCATCTCAGGGATGACCTGGCCAGAATTCAGTGGGGAATGCAGACAGCTTTCCAGTCTCTGGCTTGCGCAGCCTCTGGGAGACATGGCTGCGTGGCGGTGGTAGTCTGGCCATGGCCGGAGATGAATCTGACGAGGAGAGTGGGGAGCAGGTGGCTACTCCAGCGAGTTATCCTGGAGTGGGACCCGGGGAGGGCTGGGGAGGGAGCATCCCTCCTTCGTTTGTGGTGGTGGGTGTTTATTATTAGGTTCAGCAACCACGCCCACCACAGCCCTGCGAGTCCCCTCTGTCGTGTCTGAGCTTTGCTGAATATCAGGGTTTCTAGAATGAATAGGGGCCAGAGCCACTCTAGCTAGGCTCCAGGGCAATAAATTCCAATGTCCTATAGGGGTCCCGTTCTTCTGATACCATTTAATTTCTGCTCCACTTTTCCCCACACTTGGAAATCTGAAGAGCCTGTATCTGGGAACCAGGACAGTAGGTCTTTACTATCTGTAATAAGTGAATTAAGTTCTGTTCTTCAGCCTGGTGTCCCGCAGTCTGAAGAAGCTGCTGAAGCAGTGGAAAACGAATCTCCTGCTCCTCGGAAAGCCCCGAGCCCCTATCAGGGGCTGGGCTACTTTTCCTTTTGGTTTTGTCTTCCCCCACCCTCGCTCTGCTTATCTAGTTCTGTAAACCTCTCTGGCTAATTGCTGGGGAATGAGATGGATGTCAGCTACTGATTCCCTTCCTGAAACACCTGGGGGCAGAGGGCGGGGAAGAGGACCTGGCACAGTTCTGAACAGGCACAAGGGGTGGCGCTGAAAGAAACCCCCCTTCCCCTCATCGCAGACACACCAGCGGCGTAAGCAGACGCCCGGTGCCGCCGTCCCTTACTGTGGGACGAAGGCCCCGAATCCTGTCTGTCTGGTGTGCCTTCTGTGATGATGGCTTGTAGCCTCTTGGCCGATGCAGGTCCGGAATCAAGGGTCACTGTTGGGGTGCCAAGATGGGGGCTTCCCCGTCCCATCTCTGCCGGCTGCTAAGGATGAGAAATAAGTCGTCCCGGACACGAGCTGTTGTTCCCTTGGGATGGGGTGGTGATTCCCTCTAGTGGGGGACACCCCAGCCCTTCTCTGAAACAGTTTTTATTGGGAATGGTGTGTGCAGGGGTACACAGCGTGCATAGCCCATCAGTCAATGTCAAAGGCCAATAGTCATGCAAACACAGGTGTCATCTCGGTAACAGCTGAAGGAACACAGGTCTGTCTGCCTCAGGTCAGGGTCTGTGAGTCATGCTGACGCCAGATGGTCTGCAAGACGTGTTTCATGACATTAGGACTTCGCTCTTTATGCCTTGAACTTAAATATCCCGTGTATTTCGACAGAGCCATAAAAGTAAAGCAAGCTTCAAAGGGTATGATGTATTCTTTAGGCCCGATTTCCCGCGGGCACCCTGGGTGCCCGCCTCCAGCACTCCCGGCGTTGCAGTCGAGGCCCACGGGCCTCTCTCAAGGCCTTGCTTGTGGAGCGCGGCAGTCTCCGATGCCACACAAAGTGGTCCCCAACACGTAACCATTTAAAACATACCCAGATAAGAATGTAAAACTTACCCTTCACTCTCCAGCTGTACAAAACACAGCCCGGAGATCCTGTTTAGCCTGCAGGCTGTAGTTTGCTGATGCCCAGTTCAGACTTCAAATAAAGAGTAACCCCTATCACCTGATGGGAATTTGACTCGCTCCTTCCGTTAGATAGTCACACAATCATCTCTGCTGCAAAGTCACCAAGAGGAAGACTTACACAGGACAGGCCTCCTGAGCTGGGGTGGGTTCAGTGCTGACTGACGGTCTCCCCTCTCCCCCGTCCCAGGGCTTTTCGTGGGAAAGGAAGGCCCCATGATCCACAGCGGCGCAGTGGTGGGCGCTGGCCTCCCTCAGGTAAGGGCGGCAGGGAGGGGAAGCCCTTGGAGCGCTTTCCTGGGCAGGGCACTCTGTGAGGCCACCTGAACACAACTTCAGAGTCTGATCATTGATTCTAGAGAGAGCGGGAGGGAGGGAGAAAGAGAAACATCGATGCGAGACAGGAACAGTAATCAGTTGCCTCTTGCGTGCACCCCAACTAGGGACCAAACCCGAACCCCAGGTGTGTGTCCTGAGCAGGATTCAAACCAGCGACCTTTGGGTTTGCAGGATGACACACCCAGCCACCTGAGCCGCACTGGCCAGGCATGACACCTCAAAGTTTTAACAAGGCCCTGCCAAGTCCTAGGGCCAGAATGGGACCCAGAGAAAGTGTGTTCAGACGGAAGCCCCCTGGTGCCCCCACAGCCACTGCCCGGTGCCTCCACGGGAGGTGGATCGGTGGGTGGCTGGCTCAGCGCCGCCGAATCCCAAGGGGCCGGAAGCCCGTCCGAGGTGGCTCCGGGCGCAGGGCTGCGTGGACTGCCCCTGAGGTAGCGCAGGGCCAGCAGCAGCCCCCAGTGTGGAGCCGGCCTAGCAATCAGACGCTCCGTCCTTATGGGCTAGTCTGCAGGTGGGGGACATCTCCGTGCCTCATGACCTGTCACTTGTGGACACATCCCTGTCCCCTTCTGAGGGGACAGAGTGACCGACAGTGGTCGAAGCAGAGGAGAAAAGTCGGTCTCGTCCACAGTTCGTCTTCTCTCTCTGTCTTGCTGCCGCCCCCACCTCCCGGGAGCGAGCGGGGGTGGGGCGGCTGCATGAGCATTTGGCGGACAGGTTGGCAGGTGGCGCCTGGGCCCTTCTTCCCGCCACCCCGAGCAGGGCCGCTTTATCTTCTGCGGCAGCTTCCATGTCCTCCCAGCCCTCCGCTCGGCTGCGTCCCTCCCCATTTTCTCTCTGACAAGCTGACTCTGTACAAAGTGCAGTTTCCGAAGATCCTAGAAATGCAGGGTGAGGAAGTATCTCCCAGAGATACTTCTCTTTCTCTGGGCCGCTGTTCCGCAGCCCTTATGCCCAGGTGTGCGGGGGGGGGGGTGTGAGGGGACCCCCCGGGTCCTGCAGACTTGGCCCTGACTTGGTTTCCTCTCGTTTTAGTTTCAGAGCATCTCCTTCCGGAAGATCCAGGTGAACTTCCCCTATTTCCGAAGTGACAGGTATGGAAAGGTTAGGAATTGGACTTTCTTTTTTTGGCTGCTGCTTCGTTTTTAAATTAAGTTCAGTGGGGCGACGTTTGCCGCCCCTCAGACCCAGTACTCGCTCTGGCTGGCTCTTCGTCTCCCCTGCTGGGCGGGCAGTGGGCGACAGCCGGCACCACAAAGGAGCGGGCCTTGAGCTTCTGTCCTGGAAATAAGCGACAAGGGCCCGGCTGGTCCGGTGGTTTCTGTTTTGTCGTGAACTAAGGCCTGGAGGCATCGTGACCAAGGGAGATGAAAACCACGACCGAGACAGTCCACAGGCACACCCCCAGGGTGAATTTCATAGTCCAGAGCAGTGTACTTGGTCTGCTGCCTTTCTGGGTTGGAAGGTGTAGGTGTGCGCTCTCTCTGTGCTTTTTTGCCCTGTGGGGTTTGTGTGTGTGGAACTGCCAAGCACGCCAGGCCCGTGGCGTCGGGGGCCCTGGGTCAGAGCTGCGGTCCACCTTCCGTCTTAGTCTTCCTGTGAGTCATTGTCACCCACGCCTCTGCACGTAACCTGCACTTGGACGTTTTCACGAAGCCGTGGCTTCCTGGAAGGAAGAGCTGCGGAGAGTACGGCTCGGCGGGGGCTGCACTGGGGCTGAGGAGCTGTGTTCAGGGGGCCCCTCCACCTGGTGGAACTCAGGCTGGGGAGAGCGCCTGGCCTCCCCAGAGACCTGCCCTCCAGCCCTGACCCCCTGGGTCCCGAGATAAAGTGTTGGCAGATAAGGGAAGAACTGCCTTTTGCGGCCTGAGCGCTCTTTCCAATAAACTGCCGGTCTCTTCTCTCCTCAGAGACAAGCGAGACTTTGTATCTGCAGGGGCAGCCGCGGGCGTCGCCGCAGCTTTCGGGGCTCCCATCGGGGGCACCTTGTTCAGCCTGGAGGAGGGCTCGTCCTTCTGGAACCAAGGGCTCACGTGGAAAGTGGTGAGGGGGACCTCCAGGAAGAGCCTTCTCCCGGGCTCCGTGCGCAGGGTTAGGCTGGGCACACCTCGCCCGGTGCCTGTGGTCCCGATGATCAGCGTGGCTCCCTTACTCGGAGGCTCCTTTGCCTTAGGCGCCCATAACTGCCAGGCCGTGGACTCGCCCGTGCTTTTCGTATTCGTGCCGCACCGTCCCACGTCACACTGCCCTCATCCCCTCTCGGTGAGCCGCCCGACAGGAGGAGGCGGCGCTGGCGTGGCCGTCAGGCAGGCAGGGCCACCCCTGCACCGAACCCCCGTCCACTACCTCAGAGTAGTACGTTCTTCCTCTCGCATCTACTGTTCCTTTCTGGCTCAGGAGCCGGTGCGTAACTGGCTGTAAGCAAATAGGCTGTAACAACAGGCTGTTGAAACGGAAGCCTCTGGTGGCCGGCCCGTAGCGCAGTCGGTCACACCGGGGGTGCCTCCCCTGCAGTGGTCAGCGGTCCCTGGATCAGACCTGGGGTTCACAGGTTTCTGTGCACAGCAGGGGCTTTACGGGGAGGGAGCGTCGGGGGGAAGTAGGAGCTGTCACTGTGGAACGTTCTTGTTTTGTCGCCTGTCCCTAGCTCTTCTGCTCCATGTCGGCCACCTTCACCCTCAACTTCTTTCGTTCTGGGATTCAGTTTGGAAGCTGGGGCTCCTTCCATCTCCCCGGGCTGCTGAGCTTCGGCGAGTTTAAGGTACGTTTCGCCCTTTTCCCCCAGAATTTATTGCATGACCCGTGACAGCTGCTCTAAGTACCAGAGAGAAGTGATCAGAAGGGCAGGCGCAGCTTCTGGAGGGGGGGTCTCTGCCCCACCAGCCTCCCAGGCTTGCCTCCTGCCCGGGGTGGGCCGGGCTGCAGCACCACATGGCTCCCCGGGAGAGCCGGCAGCCTCTGCTTCCGCCCCCGCCTGTTCTCAGGGGCGCTGTGGTATTTCTCTCTCCCTCCCTTGCCCTTCTCTCAGTGCTCTGACTCTGATAAAAAATGTCACCTCTGGACAGCTGTGGATTTGGGTTTCTTCATCGTGATGGGGGTCATTGGGGGCCTCCTGGGAGCCACATTCAACTGTCTGAACAAGAGGCTTGCAAAGTACCGTATGCGGAACGTGCACCCGAAACCTAAGCTCGTCAGGTACCTGAGCTGCCCCCTCCCCAACCCGTGGAGGCACCCCAAGCTTTGTGTGGGCAGGGGCATCTCTCCTGAGGGGGGTGACCACGGGACCAGACCCTGCCTTCCACACCAGCTCTGATTCCACGTCCGAGACTGGGGCAGTAGACAGGGTCATACACCTACTGTATCCGTCAGGCCAGAAGGCCGAGTCTGAGCTTAACTGATACCAGAGTTGCGGGTGGACCCCCAGTCTCTCCGGACTTGCCACTAGGCCCTTGATGAGTCAGGAGGGCCAGTGAGACTCTCACCCCAGGACCTGATACAAAAGGCCGTCTTGTTCCTCAGCGAGAGCTGGTGTGGACGCAGCAGCCCCATCCCTGGCTGCCCACTCTTTACGTAGAAGTTGCTGGACCAAGTGCTGACTGATTGGGGGCCACTGTGTGTGCATGGTCTCTGGGGAGACGGGAGCTGGGGGCCGGTGGGGTTGTGTGCTGAGTTTCCAAGGCTGGAGTGTCCCGTCATCGAGTAACCGCGGCCCTCCCGTGCTTTCCAGAGTCCTAGAGAGCCTCCTGGTGTCCCTGGTGACCACCGCGGTGGTGTTCGTGGCCTCGATGGTGTTAGGGGAATGCCGGCAGATGTCGTCTTCCAGTCAGCTCGGGAATGACTCGTCCCTGCTCCAGGTAACCCCCGTGCAACTGCAGCCTTTGTGCCGCGTCCACAAGAAGGATCCAGAAACATGCAGGACGTGTCTCTGTTTAGAGCTGCCGAGCGTGGTGGGCACGGTGTTCCACACCTGCCCGGTTTGCCGAGAGGGAGGGGCGTGCAGCAGCCCTCTTACGAAAATGAGCGTGTGTCCTCCATCTCCCTCGCTGTCCTGGCCCTGGTATCCCAGAGGTGAACTCCGGCCTCTCTCTTTCTCTCTTGAACAACACTATTTGGAAGCAGAAGCCGGGGAGGTGGACAGCCGGCTGCTTCTTCAGGCCCCCGTCTGTCTTCCGACTGTCCGCACCTGAAATGTGCCACCAGCCTTACCTCCTCCCCCACTGGTGATGGTGGGTCGCACTGAGACAGGGCTGTTCACGGTGGTGAGGTCACTTACTGGCATCCGTCCTGTCTGCATCGCCCCTTTTCTGTTCTTAGGAGCATGTGGTAGTTTCCAGAATCTCTCCCCAAAAGGGCAGGGTCCGTGGGGCAGGAGTCAGAGCTTACTCTGACCAGTGGCTTCGGGGCCAGCCTGGAGGTGAGTCTGCGAGCTGGACTTTGGTTGGTCAGCTGCGCGGTTCTGGCCTGTAGGTTGGAGCCTGGGGAGTGCTAAGTACCTGTCTCGTAGTCCCAAGTGGCCACTCAAGTGCCCCAGAGCCCCTCTGGGGCCTTTGTCTTGGATGGCTGCTGCTTCAGTGTCCCCGGGCTGGCCCAGGCAGTGGAGCGGGGGTGGGTAGACTGCAGCCCACGGGCCAGACGCAGACCTTGGCAACTGCTTGTTTCTGTGTAGCCCTCGAGCTAAGACTGGCTTCCACATTTCTAAAGAGCTGAAAGAGGCCAAGAAGACTATGTAACAGAAGTTCTACGTGACCCCTGCCTGGTGTGCCTCAGTGGGTTGAACGCCAGCCTGCAAACCAAAGGGTCACTGGTTCAATTCCTGATCAGGACACAGGACACAGGCCAGGTCCCCAGTTGGGGGCGTGCAAGAGGCGGGAATCCCTATCGATGTTTCTCTCGCAAATCAATGTTTTTCTCTCTCCCTTCCCCCCTCTCTAAAAATAAATAAAATTTAAGAAAGAAGAGACAAACTGTATATGGTCTGTAAAAGCTAAAATATGTACTGTCTGGCTCTTTACAGACAAATTTTGCTGACCCGCTACCAGTTATTCCCAAGGCCACAGCCTCATTACTAGACTGGTATCTCTTAAAACGTGTTCCAAGGAACACTGATTTACATGATTCAGAAGCAAAAGGAAATGGATTCTGTGCTCAAATGGGTTAACCAGAATGAAATAAGTTTCTTTAATGCTGGACTTCATAAGGCCCTTTCAAGTTCCAGTAAGAGTGATGAACGTTTGGAATGTTCGCTGTCCCCGATTTCCAACAAGGTGCTTTACAGAATGGTCTCACATGATCCCCACCACGGCCGTGTTGGGCTCGTGTCGTTATCCCTGTTCTGCAGGTGGGAAAACAGGGGCCAAGCGAGGCCTTGACCAAGATCACTCAGCAATATGCAGCATGGGGTAGGAGCCGAGCCATTTTATAGATGAGAAAACTTAAGCAGCACAAAAGGAAGTACCGTATTTTGCTGTGTATAATGCACATGGTTTTAGTGCTAATTCCCCATGGGGGCAACCTTTCCTGCAGGTCCCCCCGTCCGCCACGGATGAAAGTAAATAAGACGTGATCTGTTTGGGGAGGAGAGGTGGCCGATCCCTCAAAAGGGAAGGGCCCTGAGCCCCCCCACCCCCCGCCAGGAGCTTTTATTGGGTTGTAATACACAGGAATACAGGGTGGCAAGGATCAAACAGTAGATAACATTTCAAAGAAATCTGAGGGCTTAGTATGAGTCAGAGTCTGTCAGGAACAGAGTTTCAGGGTTTCTTGCTGGAACCCTTAACATATGAATGAAAGCACTCTTAGCAGAGCAGATTTCACAGGTTTATCAGGAAGTCTTTGTGATGCCAGATTTTTCCCCAGGACACGCTCTAGCAAGGCGAGGAGCTGCACCCCTCCCCATCAGGTATTCAGGCTTAAGTGGATTAGAGCCAGGAAGTCCTTCTCTCGGAGGACATGTGGACTCATAGTGGGGATGGGGGGGTCTGTTGCTTGCTCTTTGTTGCAGCCCTCTGAGTCCTTCCATGATGTTCTCCCAAGTGATTGAGTCTGGCTTAGGTTTCCCCTCACTGTGAGGAGACTTACCCATCAATAACACAGACCAAGCTTTGGGGACAGGGAGAGGAAACTGAGACAGAATTTGCTACCAGAGGCAAGCTTTGTCTCCTGTGGCTCACATTCTGGAGGTCACTCGCTCATCCTTAGCCAAGGGGGGTAGAGTTACAATTCCTGAAACCAGGCAGAGCGGTCCCCAACAATTCCCGTGTATAATTCACATTGTACGTGGGAGTTAGTGCTGCCCACATGTAATGCCATCCTCCTTTTTCACTCAAAAATTGGGGCAAAGAGTGTGCATATCATACGTGGCAAAATACGTTACCTTTCCTAAGGTCAAGTCCCTCTGATCTGTGAGCCCTCACCGTGCTTTTAGGGGATGCTCTGATTTCCGGTAAGTGCTTCTCAGCACATGCAACTCTTCCCAGGGAGCCTTCAGGACTGGCGTTCCTCCAGACATGGTTTGGGAAACGCTGCGTGTGTTGGCTGTTGCACTGTCATCTCAGCTTGTCCTTCCACACATTGCTGTCCTCAATGTTTCTCCCTTGCCAGTTCTTCCCTGCCACGTTCCACCAGTAGGGGGCGCTGCCCCCCCCAGCAGTGATCCTCCAGCTGAACCCAGCCAGGTTCAACTCGTAGGGTTAGACAAGCCCATCACCTAGTGTTGTTAGCGTGTCCACACAGGCTGTCTCCACAGTGTTATCAGCAGGACTGAGCCCAGGACAAGTCCACATGCTCAGTGAGTTTTGCAGGAACCCTTTCTGTCTGGTGCCCAGTGACAGGGGTGAAGTGCACCCCCTTGTTGTCACACACCATCAGACGGAAGGCGAGAACTTCCGTAGTCCAGACACCCTTGCCCTTGGAGGAGTTAGGCAGCGCCAGAACTTCATCTTCCTGCACAAAGTGGTGGCGAGAACTAGAGGTCTCAGATGCGAAGGAGTAATCTGTTTTCCCAGGCGGGGTTTTGTTCAGCCGGGTGGAGCCTGGCAGGGGCAGCAGCCGCGCCTCCTGTGCATCAGGCCTCGTGTGGGAGCGGCTTTGCTTCTGCAGCAAATTCAGGGTGGAACCCACGTTAGAGCATTAGGTCAGCCCTACCGTGGACACAGCCTCGCAAACCTGCCAACCCCCCACCACTTGTCTGTCACCTGCCTCATCTTCCCCTAGTCGCCGGGGTCTCAAGTGGGCTTCCAGGAGTGTCCTTCACAAAGCTAGCACGGGGGGCAGAGGCAAGGCCAAATCCACAGGGACTCCTAATCATAGTTATGTTTTTTTATGAGTGTGGGTGAACAAGGGCCCCCATCCTGATTCATCATTCCCAAAATGTAAGGAATACAGTCTCAGTTGTCTGTTCTTGGGTGTAGAGCTGTGTTTTAATGCCTGCTTAATTTATGGGAAAAACTTAAATGCCAGAAGTTTTCGACCTAGCTGGGGACCTCCTACTTGAAGATTGAGCACTGCAGTCGGGTGTACTGACCTTGACTTGTGTTCCTTAGGTCACATCAGAAGATGTGAATTCAAGCGTCAAGACCTTTTTTTGTCCCAATGAGACCTACAATGACATGGCCACGCTCTTCTTCAACCCCCAGGAGTCTGCCATCCTGCAGCTCTTCCACCAGGACGGTGCGTCCCTGCGCGCCCACGCGTCCCGGGCGGCTGGTTTTTTCTCCAGAGAACGAAGAACAGTAACTCCTCAGCCCCTCTGCTGGCCCTTAGTTCTGGGCAAGGACGGGGCTTTCCCGCTGTCACACCAACCCAGACAGATCAGTGTTCCTGTCCCCCGTGGTGGTGGCGATCTGGTCGGGGTGTGGAAGGGCCTGGCAGGAGCCAGGGTGGCCTGGTGGGCCTTGGGGGGCATCCGGCAGCAGGACTCAGGTCTGCCCTCGCCTTGCAGGCACCTTCAGCCCCGTCACCCTGGCTCTGTTCTTCGTCCTCTACTTCCTGCTTGCGTGTTGGACTTACGGCATTTCTGTCCCAAGCGGTCTCTTTGTGCCTTCTCTGCTGTGTGGAGCTGCTTTTGGACGTTTGGTTGCCAATGTCCTCAAAAGGTACCGTGTGTGTGTGCCTGAGCACGCACGTGTGTGCACAGATGCACACGTGTGTGCACTGTGGCCCCTGCCCCTCCCCCAGGTGTGATTCTAAGCCACGTTCTCGTTTTCCCCCTCCACCAGCTACATTGGCTTGGGCCACATCTATTCGGGGACCTTTGCCCTGATCGGTGCCGCGGCTTTCTTGGGCGGGGTCGTCCGGATGACCATCAGTCTCACGGTCATCCTGATCGAATCTACCAACGAGATCACTTACGGGCTTCCCATCATGGTCACTCTGATGGTGAGCACTCCCCTGCTAGGCCCCTTTCAGGTCCCGGGCCAAGTTCACCCCACAGCAGTCTCTTTTCAGGTCTTTGCTGTGTGTTGCAGGTAGCCAAGTGGACAGGGGACTTCTTCAATAAGGGCATCTATGACATCCATGTGGGCCTGCGAGGGGTGCCGCTTCTGGAATGGGAGACAGAGGCAGAGATGGACAGGTGAGGCCACGATGCCCCGTGTGTCCTGTGTTCAGAACTTGGGCACGCTGCGGCCGAGGAAGGTTGGTTTGAGGGTAGGAAATGGTTATTTAGACTCGGGTTGGAATTAAGTGGAACGTTAAAGAACAGGAAGGTCGTTAAAATAGCAGGCACGTTGGTTCCCAAATATGTTTGGGGACACTGGGGACAGCTCGGTGTGACTGGGCACTGGGACAGGGCAGGGGCAAAGGGGCTGGCCGGTCATGGGTTTGTTTGGTTCCTGTGGTATTCTGGTTAAACAGGAAGTGAGCGCTCTGCAGGAAGTCAGCGTTAGGGTCGAACGTTTAAGGGCCTGCCAAGCCCTGTTTGAGAACTGGCCTGCCTCGCGCACCTGACGGGGTCTCGTGCTGTCAGCAGTGATTTTCCTGGGTGCACAAATGTCTGCGCCTCCTGTGTCTGGGTTGTCACACGAGGCCCTCGGAGTCTAGCAGAGGGGCCCACAGAGTTCTGTACGGAGGCAGAGAGTGAAGTGTCAGCTTCGCAGGCCAGGTGGTCTCTGTCGCAGTTACCCAGCTCTGCCCTATAGTGCGGAAGAAGTCGTGGACAGTGTGTGAACGACACAGGCCGGAACTTGACCTGTGGGCTCTGGTTGCCATCCCTGGTTGAAGGGGCACCCAAACCCTTTTGTTTTTTCTTTACTTTCAGTAGTAGAATTAGCAAGTCTGTGGTGATATGTGGAATGTGCCATGTAGTACTCAGAGGGGACGGCCAGTCAGTCCCCTGGGCGAGCGGATGGGGTTGCGCGAGGGGACTTTGCATATTGAGCCGAGGGGCAGGTAGAGGCCCGGCAGTTTGACGAAGCAGGGAGCGCGTTCCGGGCATGGGGACGGGCATGTGCATCAGACATGGTTTGGGCGAGGCATCCCGGGCGGCCTGGGTGGCAGGAGACCCAGCACAGCCCGTCACGGCCTGCTCCCAGGGGCCCTCACCCGAGGCTGGACGGCTTCCCTCCCTCCCCAGGCTGAGAGCCAGCGACATCATGGAGCCCAACCTGACCTACGTGTACCCGCACACCCGCATCCAGTCTCTGGTCAGCATCCTGCGCACCACGGTCCACCACGCCTTCCCTGTGGTCACCGAGAACCGGGGCAATGAGAAGGAGTTCATGAAAGGCAACCAGCTCATCAGCAACAACATCAAGTTCAAGGTGAGAGAAGCAGCCAGAGAGGAGAGGAGAGTGACAGATGACAAGTAGTTCCGTAGCACTGTCACTGACTAGCACTGGTCACACCCCGCCGATGTGGTGGCTCCGGTCGCCTCCGAGGGGTCAGCACGCTTCACTGTGTGCGACAGTGAGCACAGCGAGTGTGAACTTCGTCCAGGCCAGCGAGACACGCGCCCATTCTCCCAGGCGGCACGAGGACAGATTGGTGTTTACTCGGCAGTCTCTGGGCTCCGTTACTCACGGTGTGCAGGACGTGTCAGGGTTCAGAGCTGCCAGCTGCAGCAGCGGACGGCGCCTGCTTCAGAAAGAAAAGGCAGCTGGCAGCCGCAGGACCCACAGGGAAGCAGGAGAGCCAGGCTGGTGTGTGTGCCCTGGGCGTACAGGCGGCCAGTGGAGGCTCTTTGGGGGCCAGGAGGCCTCCGAGCTGGCTGTGCCGTCCGTGGGGGCTCCCAGTGTGAAGTCCAGGCAGAGGCAGAGTCCCATCGCCACACCTGGGTCATGTGCCCACCCCTTGGCTTTGGGGGCTGAGAGGCACAGAGATTGGCAGGCCACCAAGACGTGACGTGGGAGAAGGGTTGTTCCCCACTGGAGAACAGAGGTGCGGTTTCCAAATCAGAGGAGCAGGGATGTCGGCTGAGACCAGAGGGTCTGCAACAAGCCCTGGGGCCCCGAGAGGCTCCTGTGAGTCCCCGAGCCACTGCAAGGATGCCTCGTGATCCCTGTCGGCCTGGGCTTTGGACCCCCTCTGCGGCCCACACTAAGCGTCACGCTAGTAGCGTCACAGCAGATGCTGTGCTGGTGCGCCTGCGTGCGGCCATCCACGGCCTCCCCGCCAGAAACCTCTGCCATCGTCACCCCTCCCCACCCCCAGAAATCCAGCATCCTCACCCGAGCCGGTGAGCAGCGCCGACGCAGCCAGTCCATGAAGTCCTACCCGTCGAGTGAGCTGCGGAACATGTGTGACGAGCACGTGACCTCGGAGGAGCCAGCGGAGAAGGAGGACCTGCTGCAGCAGATGCTGGAGCGCAGGTGAGGGCGCAGCTCCTCCCACCGCACGAGTGCAGGGCCATCGGCCTATCGGGGGTCGGGAGGGGTCAGCGCTTGGCTCCGGAGCTGTCTGGGACGTTGGGGAGGGGTCGTCGGTCGTGGAAGACATGCGATCCTGTGAGGGTGCACTAGGCAGCGTCTGGTTTTTACGTAACAGATACACTCCCTACCCCAACCTATACCCTGACCAGTCCCCAAGTGAAGACTGGACCATGGAGGAACGCTTCCGCCCTCTGACCTTCCACGGCCTAATCCTCCGGTCGCAGCTTGTCACCCTGCTCGTCCGAGGAGTTTGCTATTCCGAAAGTCAGTCGGTAAGTCTATCTCGTCCCCAGTGGGATGGTGGAAGGCACGAGGGCAGGAACACAGCCTCCGCCTCGGAGAGGAGGGGACACTGGGAGTCCTGCACCGGGGGCTGCTGTCTAGGGGCAAGTGCTGCCCCACGGCCCCTCTGCGCCAGTCGCTGTGCTCCAGGTGACACCGAGCAGGGCATGTGAGTCCCCCCGCCCCTCTCACTCTGCACTTAGTCTCTCACCTGTCCTCAGGTGTCCTGTCGGCCTGCAGGCTTTTAACACATTTCTGTGTTTTAGTTTCTGCTATGCATGAACTTGCTCAAGTTACCAAAGAAGTATCGTTCTTCCTGTAAATTTCCCCGCAGTTTCTTTTTTCTCTTTCATTGGATTTTGTGGAGCTACACGGGGGGGGTTATTGTCCACAGTGGTTCCCCAGCAACCTGAGACCCGCTCCCCCTCACAAGCTGCATCCCTTCAGGGAGAGCCGGAAAAGGACCTGAAAAAGTTTCTTAGAGGCCTGTTTTCCAACGGACTCTCCTGATTCAGGTCTTGTCCATTGCACGTCAGCTGAGGCCATGTGCGGTCCAGCTGGCTCATGGAAGAGCAGCACACCCAGGGTGGGGCGGGGCAGGGCAGGGAGGGCCTCCGGTGCAGAGATTGGGGCTTGAGGGGGTGTTCTCTGGGGAGGACCAGCCTGGCTGAGAATGGGGGAGAGGGGACGAGTGGAACACAGGGGACAAGGAAGTTGGGGGTGTGAAGTGGACCGGATTGCAGAGGCCTTGCCTGCACACCCAGCCAGAGCTGGCCTGACACAGCGCTGGGAGTCGTGGAGGGCAGAGAGAGCCGCGTGCAGCGTGGACTCAGGGAGGAGGACCGAGCAGGGCAGCGGCCAGTGCTGGTGGTCACTGTGGTCGCCAGTGGTGGCAGCCCAGGGGCCCAGTGACAGCAACAGTGACACTCAGGGTGGAGGGGCAGGAACCGAGCCAGTGTCTGGGTTTCCTGTGGCTGCTGTACCCGGCTGCTGCTGACCGGGGGCTTCTCTCCACAGTCGGCGCTCTCGTAGTTCCCGAGGCCAGAGTGCAGCCTCTGGGTTGGCAGCGCCTCACGCGCCGAAGGCTCCGGGGAGGCTCCTCACGCCTCCCGGGTCAGTGGTGGCTGCCAGCCCTCCTCAGCGTCCCCTCCCTGTAGATGCGCCACTCCCGTCTCTGCCATCTCATCACGCGGTCTTCTCCATGCGTCTCCTCTTTTTATGAGGGCACCCGTCACTGGGTTTAAGGCCCCCTAATCCAGGAGGACCTCATCTGCAAAGGCCTGGCTTCCAGTGAGGCCCCGTTCCCAGGCTCCAGGTGTTAAGACTCGGATTTCTCTTTTGGGAGCACACGAGCCAACCCACGCAGCCAGCCTTGGTGCTGTCCTCCTCTAAACGTCAGAGTAGCACGCGTCCGTTCTACAGATGGAGAAAGGGGAGTCCAGGGGAGTTCGGAGGCTTGCCCAGGTGGCACAGCTGGGAACAGGCTGAGAACTGGCCTCGGATCAGTGTCTCCCCCAAAGCACCTGTTCTGGCCGCCTTGCTCTCGGGGGCTGTGGCTGGGCAGATGCAGACGAGGAGGGGGAGGGGCTCTACCTGTGGCCCTGCCTGGTGCCGCAGTCCGTGCAAGGCACGTGTCTTGGTTGGGTTTGCAGAGCGCCAGCCAGCCGCGCCTGTCCTATGCCGAGATGGCCGAGGACTACCCCCGGTACCCTGACATCCATGACCTGGACCTGACCCTGCTGAACCCCCGGATGATTGTGGTGAGGAGGGCGGCCCTCAGGGAGGGGCGGGGACAGGCCCCCCCGTGGTCAGTCCATGCTGGTTGGCGTCCCATCCCAGTGAGGGCAGCACTGGCCACCACTCACTTGCGTTGTCTTGCCTCTGCAGGATGTCACCCCGTACATGAACCCGTCCCCCTTCACTGTTTCACCTAACACCAGCGTCTCCCAAGTTTTCAACCTGTTCCGGACGATGGGGCTGCGGCACTTGCCGGTGGTGAATGCCGTGGGAGAGGTGAGTGTGCAACTGGGCCAACCCCGTCCATCCACCCGCCTTCTAGAAGGGACTCTCTGACCGCAGCGCTGTTTGGGAGTCAGGGCTTCTCAACCCCGACGACAGGCGAGGACCCGCCAGGGAGGCTTCCGGACCAAAACCGCCTCTGAAACTCTCCCACGGGAAGTGATGAGGGAGTGGGTGGGTGGGGCCTGAGCTGGCCTCACCCACTTTCCCCTTTGCCCTCTGTATTTCTCACATGCTGTCTCCAGCATGGCCAGCAGATGTCGCCAGTGGCACTGTGGACTAGAAACTCTCGGGCCAGCTCTCTTCCCCTGGGCTGGCAGCGCTCGGAGGCGGGTGGGGGTGGGGGGTGCCAGTTCCCCGCCTGCTGTGGGCATTGATGACGTTAAATGAGAGGATTTCAAGCAGGACACTTGGACAGTTTTAAAAGATACAACACTCAGTATTTAATAAGTATTGCTACAGATTTGACCATTTTTTCTTCTTAGAACTCCATATTTCTCCTGTTACACAGTATTGTTTCATTGTAGAAAAATAAGACATAGATAAGCAAAAAAACAAAAAGCAATACCAACCACTATCTCTCCAGAGGTGGCAGTGTTAATTTTTCAGTTTATCTTTGTTCTCTGCACCTAGAAAGGGGCTTCACGTACCGAGTTTTAATGAGAACGACATCAGGGTTGTGCCGGTGCGCACCCTGCAGGGCATGACTGCACCTCGGAGCCGCTCACACGTGAGGTCCGGGGGCTGCGCAGCGCCTGCTCTGTGGCTGTCAGCCACCACTCAGTCGTCATCTGTGCTGGAGTGTTGGTTAGATGTCAGTGCAGTGGTCCCTTTTCGGGGCTCCCCACACGTGTTGCCAGGTCACCCCCCGCCCCAGAGGGGGCAGGTTCCTCCCTGAGGTCGAAGTGCACAGCACAGCTCCTTCGGATGCAGTTGTTGCCACCGGGGCTGCCAGTTCACAGTGTGTGGCGCCTGCCTCAGTGACAGGGTGTCGCTGCGATGACAGTGAGCAGTGGCCCTTCAGGAAAAACCCCACCCCTCTGCCCCCCACACTCTCCTGTGCGTCTGCTGCCAGGGGCGGGCTCCCCCCACTGAGCACTTCTCTGACCCTCTGGACGCCCGCTGGCACTGTCTGCCTGCCGAGGCTGCCAGGCGCCACAGGCTGCGGGCTCAGTCCCCCCACTGCCCTCGGCGGTCGGAAGTCCCAGTAGTCCCCAGGGCTTCTGACCTGGCTGTAAACAAGGTTTCCGTGGCCCCTGGTCACAGAACTCAGGGAAGCAGTCTGCTGACAGGTTCCGGTTTATCACTAAGGGACACGACGCAGCCATAGCCTGACAGAAGAGACGCACAGGGCGCCGCGTGTGGAAAGTGTGCCAGGCTTCCTGCCCTCCTGGCACGCTGCCTCCCTGCACCGGCCATGCTCACCGGCCTGCAGGTTCTCAGAACCCTGCAGTTCAGGGGTTGTCATGGAGGCTGTGTTGCACTCGCAAATGATTACATCATCGGCTGTTGGGGAGGGATTCAACCCCAGCCTCCCCCACCCCAGGCAGCCAGCCTCCATCCTTAGGGTCTTTCTACAAGTCACATCATCAGGTGTGGTTGGAAGGGCTTGTTAAGAGAAATAAAAGACGCCTTTATTAACTCCTACCACTTAGGAAATTCTGAGAATTTTTAAGAGCTTTTTGCCGGAACTTGGACAAAGAACAAATATGCACTCGTGTTTCTTGTTATGAGTCAGTATGACGGTGGCTCAGAAGATGGCATTTACAAGCCGTGGGGTCACGGCCTGTCAGAAGCCTTGGCCAGGCCCTTCCTCCGGCACCGGTACGGGGAGCAAGCAGGCTGGGGTAGCTGAGAAAGCCAGATAGTGCATGCCCTGCCTAAAAAGATGGGCGAGTTCAGATTGTAGCTGGTCTAACCACAGTGCGTTTTGAAGCTAAGTTTATGCCTCCGGTTTCTGAGCCCTGGTTACCTGCGTCCCGTTCCGTCTAGAAATCAGGTGGCCTTTGAAGCGAGGGTCCTCGTTCTGTGGCCGTATCTGTTCCGCACCGCCCGGGGCCCAGTTCTGCCTCCTCCGGCTCTCGTGACGGACCGCGCGAGCCCTGTTTGCTCGTGGCCCTGGGTGACTCGGCCTCTCCCTCCTTGTCCTAGATCGTTGGCATCGTCACCCGACACAACCTGACGTACGAGTTCCTGCAGGCCCGCCTGCGGCAGCACTACCAGACCATCTGAGGGCCCGGCTCGGCCTCACGCCTCGGGCCAGCCCTCCTGCTCCCGGGGCTCCCTGGGGAGACAGCCGCTCTGTCCCCCGCCGCAGCAGGTGGGGGCCGTTCCAGGGCTCAGCGCATCCCCAGTCACCCCCTCACTCGGAAAGCCTGCAGTCATCAAACACTGTCGTGGTCGGAGATCCCAGGGACGGTGTTAACCCCCAGGGTGGGCCTCGTGTGCTGTGCTCAGCGGTACCTTCCCGGGTCCCGCTCCCCGAGGCCCCCATCCAGTGTCCACACAGGTTGCAGCCCTTCCACCCCACGAATGCCGGGGCCAGAGCAGGCGGGCGGCGAGCCTCGCTGGAGGGGGGCCCCAGAGCATTGTTCCTGCCCCTTACTGCTTTCCTGGGGAACCCCGCTGTTGCCTTAAACTGTGATGGGAGGGGCTGTGGCCCAGGCAGATACTGGGGGGAATCAGTTGCAGATTAAGTGAATTACTAAATTCAGGAACTGGGCATTGAGGAAACAGCCTTTTGTCCGGAGGCCTTCCTGCGCAGGGCCTCTCGGCTCAATACCTGTTAATCTGAGGGGACCTGCTCTGCTTCTGGGGTGTGAGCTGCAGGGCTCTGGTCTGGCCCCTGTGGCCTCAGTCTCCGTGGAGCCGTGGCCTCCAGCTGCATAAAGCGCTCCCCACTAACAGTTTATGAGTGGAAAGCCAGGTGGCCAGAAAGCTCTCTTTGTTTGTGACTGCATCTCCCTGGAAAAGCCGCCACAGCCCCACCCCGAGGACCCCGGTGTCCCCCCGCCCCGAGCACACCAACGCAGCAGGGCCCCAGACGGACTGCCTGGGTCTGGAGAGCAGCGCAGTGGCCTCTGAGGCAGAAAGCGGTGAGCCCTGGGGCAATAGCCGCTGCAAGGTGCGTGTTCCAGCTGGAGAAGCCCAGGTGTTGCTGACAAAGCAGAGGCCGGATCTGAGGACGAGGCTGTCCGCCCTTCGTGAACCTGTCACCTCCCTGCTGTCACCACAGCCCCGCCTCCCGAGGGGCTCAGAAATGGAAACACCAGGAGGGGTCTGCCTGGAGTGGGGGGCGGGCACTTCCTGCCCGGCTGTGCCCTAGGGGGTCAGCAGCGTGCATGGGAAGCCTCCCGAGGCTTTCGGTGACTCAGTTTCTCCCTAGGCTGCTGGGCGTCTGAGTGCCAGGCGTTGGCTCTCACTGGCCTCTCCCTTCCGCTCCCTTCGAGTGTTTGTCGGCATCGCGGGCCCGTCAGGCAGCCCTATAGCAGATGTGCTCTGGGACTCAAGATGGCATCCATTGGCATCTAATGCTCAGTTTTAATCGTGGAAGTTTAAAGACTGTGGTGCCTGGCCCCGGCAACACCGCTGTCTTGCCTTCCACCTTAAGGTGACTTCCATCAAGACGCCTTCAGCTGAGGGAGTGGGGTGAGGGGCTCAGGTCTTGTGTTCAGCACATTCTGATGCATAATTTCATTTCAGTGAGGGGTTGGTTCAGGATCTTTTCTGACTGTGGCCGCCTCCTTGCTATTTTTTAAAAAGATTTTATTTATTTATTTTTTACAGAGAGGGAGAAACATTAGTGTGCGTTGCCTCTCTCACATCCCCTAATGGGGTACCTGGCCCCGCAACCCAGGCATGTGTCCTGACTGAGAATCGAATTGGCGACCCTTTGGTTCACAGACTTGTGCTCAGTCCACTGAGCTACACCAGCCAGGGCTATTTTCTTATCACTTTGACCAAAAGTACTTTGAGGCCTAAGTTTTTCAGCATCCCTGGATGCAATTGATTTGTGAAATGTGGCTGAAACCCCCAACAAATTGTTCAGGAAATCACAGGGACCAAAAAAGGCAAGCCCTTCTAAATGTGGTAGTGTTGAACTAGCTGCCACTTTATTTTAAAGCAGCATTCAGAGCTTGGCCACCTTACCCATCCCTTTGATGAAGAAGGGAGCTGGTCGCACAGGTCATGGGCAGAGCCCGCTTTCCCAGCCCTCACGGAGACTGGACGGGCCGATGTCCTGCGGGAGGGCCTCTGGCTTCCAGGCTTGGGCCACCCGGTGCTCCCCAGAGCCGCCAGGGGCATGTCAGAATTTACCCCCACACACGCTGCATTGCTCTTAAGCCACCAAGATACCTTGTTCCCGTCAGCACAGCCCAGAGATCGACGGCAGAATGCAATACCTTCCTCCCGAACTCCCTGCACAGCCGCCAGGGAGGACCCACACCCAGGCCCCTCTGGAAGGACACACTTCCTGTCCTCCGTGGAGGCTGTCCTTTGCAGATAAGCCCAAAGACAGCCGCTGCCGCCTTGTAGCAAAGCAGCTGTTAGCCTCGCGCCTTTGGTTTCTGTTAGGAGCCTGCATTTTCAGCTTGCACCTGGTCCCGCGAGCCCCACGGCCTCCCGGGGATGTGGTCCCTCCACAGGTAAAGCTGTACAGAGGGCTCTGGGGTGGCTGGAGGTGGTTGTGTTTTGTCTCCAGCCTGGTGCTTCGTGGCTCCCCTGCTGAGGTAGGTGGGGAAGTTGGGGGGAGCGTCCACATGGCTGTGGGTCCTTTGCATTATGCCAGGTGATTGGCTCGTGACCTTGTCTAACTAGCGCCTGCTGGCCAGACTGGATGCTTGCTTGACCCAGCCGCCCATAGACATTTCTGATGTGAAATCGCACACTGACACGGCCTGGTGACCAGAAAGCCTCCAGGAAGACCCGGCGAGCCTTCCTGGCCCACGGGATGCGCCGGCAGCGTTGCCCCTCGGCTCCCGTGGGCTTGGCTGTCGTGACGGCCGCGGCGTCCTTGTTTCTGTTTGCACCGTTGGTTTGTATGGTGATGTTTGCTCATTCCACTGTGTATGTAAATGGCGTTTTTTTAATTTGTAAAATCCTATTTTTATTTGAACGTTTGGAACTTGGACGTTCTCATTATAACCTTACCACGTCAGAGTAAAACGTCTTCATCTGTCTCTAGCCCTTGGTCTCCGCGGTGCTCCTTTAAAGTAGCATTTGGTTTGGTCTTACGCCCTCTCTCACTGGTGTGTACGAGCTGCACAGCTAGAAGGCAGTTGTGTGGTCTCAGCTCTCTCTCCGCAGAGTTTTCCCAGCAGGCGTCCCCATTCCCGGGGTCCACGCACCCCCTTAACAAGCAGTTGAGTCCTGTGGATCCCGGCAGACACTGCGGAGCTGCCCCTGTTTCCCCTTCACGTGGGCACCGTCAGGTCGCATTCACCGGCCTTTTCTCCTTTGCAAACGCTGCCTGTTCTTCCAGCAGCTGCTTCCCACGGCAGCCGGTGGAGAGTCCATTCGTGGTCCCGGCAGTACTGTGTTGAGGAACCGGTCCACCGCCATCCCCGTGGGCCAGCCAGGAGCAAGGACATCGACGCTGAGTCTGCACGTGGCCAGCCCTCGTGGCCGGCTTCTGTCAGCGCCATGTTCGCTTCTGGCGTTCGCTTCTGGTTTTGCCAGAAGCGGGACTTGCTCTCTGACTGATTTGCTTCAAGTTGCCATTGCAGCAGTGGTAGGAGTGGTCTGTCGGTCAGTCCCCTCCGCCTGTCCCCAAGTTCCAGGGGCATTTTCTGTGTGTTTGGCACTTTCAGCCAACCCACTGTGTCACGGGACGCCCAGCTCTCCGCCCTTCCCTCCCAGCGTCTGCCATTCATTCCTCCAGCGCCTGACCCCAGAGCCAGGTTTGGACACTTCTTCCACTTCTTTACCCTTGTCCTTGTGAGTCCCCCGCTGCTCAGTCTCCCACCCTTCTGAGCTTGAAGTCCACATAAGGAACATTCTTTCTGCAAGTGATCAGGTTAGAGTTCTTCCCACCCCCCTCCCTCCCCCTCCCTAACCATCAGTTCTGGCTTCCCCACCTTCTACAAGGAGTAAGTTGCCACTTTCTTACCTCTTTTCCCAATTTCCATACGAGACCAAGACAGTTTGACCAACACTTACGGAGGGTGCTGAAAGGGGCATTGGCCCTCAAAGAACGTGCCTTCCAAGACATTGGCCCCATTACAACAGTTACGCCATCAGCGCTGCCAGTGGGGAGTGGAGCTCGTGCCGGGCACGTGGTGTCAGGAAAGGCTTCAGGGAGTAGGTGGCATTCACAGTGAGCCTTGAGGCAGAGCGAGGGGCTGTTCTCGGGGGTGCAAGATGAAGCATATTTCAGGTGGAAGGGGCAGCATGAACTAGGGCACAGAGAAGTGATGGCTTAGGTGGAGGAGCAGGGTCGCAGCAGCTGATACAGAGAGTGAGGCCCAGGAGGTTGGGGTGGGGAACGGGTCAGAGGGCCGCCCCCTGTTGCAGGTGGACCCCAGTGCCTGGCAGTTTCTACTGAGGATACATTTTCAGAAACCGATACAAAGACACCGTCTTCTCCAGGGGCTCCCACCTCGGTGAAATCTGCAAGTCCAGGCACTTTGGGCCTGAATTAGGAGAAGACGATTCCAATTTTTAAAAATATGTTAGTACCCAAAAGGCACATAAACTTGTGGTGTAGTGTGTCAGCATAGCAAACATTTCTCCCTTCACTTTGCTCAGCTTTTAAACCCAAATTCTTTGCCACTTCTTTTTTTAAAAAATTATTTATCTTTAGAGGGAAAGAGAAGGAGAGAGGGAGAGAAATATCAATGTATGGTTGCCTCTCATGTGTTCCCTGCTGGGAACTGGCCTGCAACCCAGGCATATGCCCTGACTGGGAATCGAACCATGATCTGGTTCACGGGCCTACACTCAATCCACTGAGCTACATTAGCCAGGTGCCTCTTCTTAAAACTAAAAGTTCAATTCACTCAACTGTAGCAGGTAACTAGCAAAATGTATCAGAAAATTCAGTACCCTCATTATATAAATGTTCCTTTAAAAAAATAACCAAAAAGTACTAGGTGTGCAAAAATTGTCTATTGCATACCAGCTACATTAGTTGTAACCAGGGGGAAGAAAGCTTAGATGTTTTAAAGTTTTCTTTTTAATAATTAAGGGCCCCGAATAGGAGCAACTCTAAAAAAACAATGTCCTTTCAGTGTCTGGGGGCTTCTTCAGGATCTGTGATGAGGCCGGAGGGAGAGAGCAGGTTGAAAACGGCAGTTTGAATCCCAGCCCACCCCCCAAAAAAAATAAATGAAGGAAGGATTTGTCCAAATCCACAGAACGCACACCACCCAGAACGACCTCTGTGTGAACTGTGGCACTGGGGTGAGAACGACGTGTCCTGTCTGTGCTGGCACATGAACTCACAAACCCCCCAGGGGCATGCGGGTAGGGGAGGAGGCTCAGTGTGTGAGCGGAGGGGCGCCTGGGAAATCCGCACTTCCCCCTCACGTTTGCTCTGCACCCAGAATCGCTCTAAAAACAGAGTTTGTTCGGTCACTTTTAAAGGTAGGAAGAAAGGTACTGAGCGTTCTTCTCTCGGACAAAAGTGAGGAGGTGGGGACCGGCGGACTGAATTCTCTTCCCCAAGGAAACTGAAAGAAAGCACGCCCAGGCTTGGCTTCTGTCCGTGGTGCTGAAGTTTATTCGTTTTCAAACCTCTTTCAATCACAGGTGAGGGTTTACCCTACAATGTTAATGCACGGGGTGGGAGAGGCGGGGAAGCCACAGCTAAGCCACGTCATCTACAGTTAGCATCAAAGGTGAGAAATGTGGACAGGCAGCTGCAGCTCAGACAGGGTGCTCGTCACAATTCCACTTGACGGCAATGAGATGGTACAAGGTGGAGCAGAAGACCCCAGGGGACGCAGGCCTCTGAAGTCCGCCCGGGCCTGGCCGTTATCTTCGGTACTACAAAGGGAACACAGACACGTTTGGCTTGCTGTCCTGGCTGCACCGGGCATCTAAGAAGTAAATGCCCCTCACAGCTTCATGGGATTGCGCTCACGTCCCACCAGGCCCACTGAGCCTGGCGACCCTCTGAGTTGCATGAACTGATAAACAAATTGCTCATAAGAAGCTTATAAGGTCAGCGCTGGCCCATTTCCATTGACCTTTGGGATCTGACAGTTCTGGGGAAGAGAGTGACCTGCCAATCCTCAGGATGAGGGTGTCCTGGCCATGCTCATGGGAGTCACTTTTTTTCCTCAGCATTTTCTCAGCAAGCTAAGGACGATGCCATCAGCCCTATGTTTTGGGGGCACCCACCAAGTGAGGGCAGAAATTTGCAAGGGAGTGAGCTTCTACGTGGGCCCTTTCCTGCCATAGGCATCCCCTGGTGGTGTTCTGTGATGTGCTGTGAGACTCAACAAAACCACAGTTTCCTTCCTCCCCACCCCATGTCCAACCCCAGTTCCTCTTACCCGGAAGCTGTTGCAGCCCAGTCCACTCTGGGCTCCAATCCTGTCCATCCTGCCCCCAAAGCAGCTGGACCTCCGCAGGCTCCGAGGGGCGGCGAGCAGTGCCCTCAGCTTGTTTTTCAGGAGGGCAGATCTCTCGGAGGAGTCCCAGGGGCCCCGCCCAAGGGCACCCCCATCTCTCTGGACTGGGTTGACCTCCCCAGTCCAGGGAGGCACCTCTGGGAGGGGGCCGAGAGCTGCCGCAGCTTCCTCATTCTGCTCACTGAGCACTTGTGGGGGCATGAGCTCATCCTCTATAGGCACCTTGTCCTCCAAATGGTCCAGCAAATTCTTTACAGAAGGAAAACACGGGGAGAGAAAGAAGTCTCACCGACGGGCGGTGCCGCAGAGCCCCCTGGCCCCAGACCATGCCCCCTTCCTGACCCTACCTTGAAATCCATCAGGTCGGCATTGGACACGGAGCTGTATACAGGGCTGGCTCTGCTTAGCCCTGGGAGCTGAAACGCCAGAAAGAGGAGGAGGCTCGTGATGGTGAAGAAGGAGCCCATGCTGGCGTCGGTCAAGGAGTGCTCTGCCGCTTGTCGCCTTTTCTCTCCTCTCCGGCTTCCCTCTGCCGACAGTTGTGGTTGGTCTCTGTCTGTCTCCGTCTCCCAGCTGCCCTGCGCCTCCTCTTTTTATAGCCCCCCGGCTCTCCAAGAGCGCAAGAGGGACAGAACCCTCCCCATTCTGTCACTTGCAGCGATAAAGCAGCCGAGTGAGGAGCCAGCAGAAGATGCCCTTTTAAAGTTATCAGTCCAGCAGAGCCCTTCACAGCCCCTCCACCTTGAGCAGCCCCAGCAAGCCTCGGGAACCTAGGCTGCAATAACCACATTCTTGTTGATTTGCCTCAAGAGGTCCCCACTTCAAAGGTGTGAGAAGAGCAAAAAAGAGTCCTTGGTTATCTCGATGGGATGCCTCGGGCTTCTTTCTCCTGGGCAACGGGACCCATGCCGGGAAGCGGAGGAGGGTGACGGGAAGCGGAGGAGGGTGAAGGCTCAGTCACCCAGTTGGTTTATGGCTCAGCTGTCAGGCCCCCAAATAAGGGTGGGAGAGGAGGAAATGGCAGGCAGCCGGATGCTGGGGACAAATTAGTCCAGATGCTCGAGCTGGCCTCACACCTGACTCATCGGCTGCGAGGGCAGAACCTCTCCGACAGGGCTGCCCCAGCTTGGCTGTCACCCTCAGTAATCAGGCGAAAAGCGAGTTATTTTTGAGAGTACCAAGCCAGCTGGATCCGAATGTGAAAAATGCCCCAAGAATTCAGCTCCCAAACACGAACACCAAGAAAAGTTAGGGGGCGGGGAGCACAGTTGGTTCCTCTGCAGAGCTTGCCCCCCCTTCCTGCCCCACAGCCCCTCCGAGGTGTCAGGGGAGATGGGCCCTGAGAGAATGCCTGTTTTCATCTCACGCTCATAGGAGCTCAGATTCTTCGAGTTGGAAGCTTGTAACGTCCCCAGGAAGTGGGGAGTAGTGTTCCCACTCACGAAGGAGCAGAACTGAGGCTAAGCACAAATGTCGCTTGCCCAAGGTCATGAGCACAGAACTAGGACACGGACCCCAGGTCTGACACCAACGCCCAGGTCCTTAACCCATTTCACCGATATGCTGCTGCTTAGCAGGGCGGTTCCTGACAAGCCCCTTAGGTAGTGGCCCTGGTGAAATATACCCCTAGTCCCTGTCTCTCAGGCTGCCTCCCCCCCCCCCGCCCAGAGGCTGCAGCTCTGTGTGCTTGACAAGTCGGAGTGTGTGACTGTCTCAAAAAAAGTGCTACCTCCAACCTCCACGACCTGTTGACACACCCAACCGAATCTACACAGGAGCTCAGGAAATGCGTGTTGATGGCCCGTGCGTGCCGGCCAGGCCCCTCCCCCCCGCAGTGCTCACTCTTTGGCTAATTGGATATCAAGGGCAGGACTTCAGGGCCGGATGGGGCAAGATCTCCTGAGAGGTGTCCAGGGTGGTTTTATTCTAAGACGGAAGGAAAAAGGAGGGCTCTTCAGGAAGTGATTCGGGTCAGGCAGACTCAACTTGAAATTGAAACGGCTGCCGTTCTGAGTAGGAGCTCTGGCGGCAAAGGGCCATCGCATCCTGACAAGTCCCTGGCATGTGCTCAGAGCTTAATTGCTTGGTTGGCAGGGTTATTATTAGCCAAGAGGATTCAGCGAGCAGCCACGCTGGGAGGAAGTGGTGCTCCCAGCTGCCTGCGTCACACGGCCGTCTCCTGGAGATGCCCTTTAAGACAAGCCTTTGATGCTGGCAAAGACCCTGGAAGGGCATCATGGCAGGTGGCCTCCAAGCCTGCCGGCTGCTGCCTGGTCCTGAGCCGCGTCTGGGGTCTGCAGGTAGCCCAAGGAGAAGCAGAAGTCCTGTCCAAGGTTCTAGAAAGAGAATTCCAGAACCCGTCAGCTTGTTTCATGGAAGTCATTTTACTTTTCCCAGAGCGAAACTGGAGTGGAACATGGGCGTCATCTGTGGGGTTTCTTGTTCGCCAGGGTTTGCTTTGTCTTTTCGTTTGCAGAAGGGGTTGGCGACAAAAAGAATACTCCTTTTAGCTGCCCTGAGGACTTGGTATAGAACTAACACCCCCTCCTGCGCTAACTGGACCCAGAGAAAGCAGACAGTTCCCAAATACACACACTACCCCAAATCCCAGTAGAGCCTTTGACTTGAGCCTGAAACAAACAATTGGCTTGATGTAAAGTTTCTTTTCATTTCCAGCCTCCTGCTCAACTCTGGGCTGCGTGTGTGGAGAAGCAGCATTCGGTGGGGGCGTTAGGAGCCAGCCTGTTCGAGTGAGACAGAAGAAAAGCGAAAGGCACAGATGACCGGTCCGCCCCCTCCTCTCCCACTGGCTGAAAAAGGAAAAGGCTTTATTCCTGTTAGTCATGCACAGAATGGGCATCGTAAGTGGTGGGAGGCCCCAGACTGGGGGCACCCCCAGTCTCAGGCCGAGTCTGGCTTCACGACCCTCCAGAGAGATTATGGGGATGCTGTGGGCTGCTTTGGGGAGCCTCAAGGCCCAGCGATGTCAAGCGTGTGCCTAACTGGGAGGAGAAGCCCGTCGCATGCATGGTGTGAGCCTTTCAGACCCAGGTGGGCTAAAGCAAAAGCCCCTGTTGGGAGAAATGGGTCGGACACTGTTGCATGTTTAGGGATGGTTGCTCCTGACTTTGAAAACACTCTTCTGCTTCTTTGGCACAATATGAAGGCCCCAGGGATGGGAAACAGGAGCAGGTTCCCTAGAACACAAAGCCCAAGGAGAAACTCATTTGCTAAAGCTGCATGGGGGTTCCAGATCAGTGGGAGTGAGGGGGTGTATTAGTTAACTATTGCAAAGTGACAAACTACCCCAAAACTCAGCAACTCAACACAGCACCTGTCTACCATCTGACAGTCTCTGAGGATCAGGGATGGAGCCCTGCTTAGCTGGGTGCTTCTTGCTCAGGCTCTCACAGGCTGCCATTAAGAGGCTGACCAAAGCCTGGCCAGGGAGCCCAGTCGGTTAGGGCATCGTCCTGATGCACCAAGGTTGCAAGTTTGATCCCCAGTCAGGGCACATGCAAGAATCCACCAATGCATACATAAATAAGTGGAACAACAAATCAACCTTTCTCTCTGTCTCTAGCTCTCTACAATCAATATAAAAATAAAAGTAAAAAATGTTGGTCATCTCAAGGCTTGGCTGCAGGATCTGCTTGCAGCCCTCTGGTCCTTGTGCCTGTTGGCTGGAGGTATGAGTTCCTTGCCACAGAGGCACTCCTGACTTTCTTCAGGTAAAGAGAGACAGAGCGACAAAGCAAGCCACCGCCTCTTTGTAGCCTCATCTTAGGAGTGGCCTCCCATCATGCTTGTCATGGGTGCTTTTCCTGAAAAGTGGGTCCCGAGGTCCAGCCCACATGGAGGGCATGGGCACCAGGACACGAGTCTCCTGTTTCAGAGGCTGCCAGCCCCAGGGAAGGACACACAAAGAGGAAATATAAGGCGATGTGTTACCACCTGGCCGGTTTTGAAAAACCACCCTAGTGGCTGGTCGGTCAGGCTGAGCATCTCCAGGGGGCTTCCTGGAGCCGTCTGTGGGGGAGCAAAGGCTGAGAGCCCCGTACCCGACCCCTGGCTGCTGCTGTGAGAAAGAGCCACAGCCTGGGGCACTTGGCAACAGAAAAGTCCTGTCTCACGCCAGAGGTCTGAGATGAAGGGTCGGCAGGGCCACGCTCCCTCCGAAACCTGCAAGGGCAGGTCCTTCCTGGCCTCATCCAGCTCTGGCGGCTGCCAGCTCCCCTCACTCACATATGTGTCACTCCGTCCCTGCCTCCATCACCATGGGGCCATGTCTCCGGTCTGTGTGTCTCTCTACTTGTAAGGACGCCCAGCACAGTGCACTGGGGGCTCACCCTACTCCAGTGTGACTCATCTAACTAGTCACATCTGCGATGGCCCTTTTTTACATGAGGCCCTGTTTGGAGGTTCTTGGGCTTTGGGGCCTCTATGTGTCTTTTGGGAGGGGACATGTAATTCCACCCACGCACAGGTGCTTTATCTGTGGGCTTCTTTCCTTCTCCAGTCTGTCACTGGTCAAAGGGGTCCCCCCCTCACCCCACCCCCCTCCAGGCCATTGTCTCCCCTGCACTTTCTGGCTGTGATACCCCATTCCCTCAGGCAGCAGTGGCAGGGGCGTGGTGAGGGGCTGGGGGGAACAGACCCCCCTCCTGACCATCCGTGAACTGGCTCGGCAGTCTCTCCCTGCGTGGAGGACGAGGCAGTGGTACCCGGGGGTGGACAGGAGGTCGAATGGCAGGTCAGCCATTGCCAGGGCTGCATTTGCCAGGAAGCCAGAGGCTGAGCAGGTGTGAGGCAGCGTATGAATCAGCCGCAGGCCCCTCTATGTCCAGGCGCCTAGCACAGAAAATATTTCCTAAATGACTGGATTGATGAGTTTGCCTTCAGCGCCTGTCTACAACCCCCCTCACCCAATGCTGTCTGTACCTTGCCCTCCCCAGGGGGCTCACGGGGACAGGGAGTCTCCTTCTGGATGAAGCAGCAAGGTTCTGCTCTCTCCCCGGGGCAGGAAGAGTCAGATGGGGCACCCAGGGGGAGAGGCTGGTTAGGGAGCTGGTGTGCCAATGTCCCATGAGTGGTGAGGATCTAACCCAGGACAGGGCGTGAAGGACAGTACACAGGAAGAGCATGGGGCGGACACAGTGCCACCTGGGCAGTTTAGTCAGAGAAGGAAGCCAATGAAGATTCCGGGGCTCTAATATCAAAGGTGTGGGGCCCCAGGTGGAGGTTCAATCATTCAGGAGTGTCTTAGTTTGGGCTCCCCTGAACCTGAGACAAGAATCCAGGCCAAAGTAGTTTACTGTGGAGTGGATCCCAGGAAATATCAGCGGAGTGGGGAAGTGACCACCTGGGGCAGCCGGAGGTTACCCCTCCCTCCCCGCAAAGAACTCTGGGAGCCAGTGTCAGATGCGTCCCACCTGTGAACCGTGGCCGTGAACTCCCCAGCACTTCCTGCCTGCCCCAGGGGAGCCCGGTGGGCTCTGCTGCCAGAGGACAGTGCGGTGCTGCCGGATGGAGTTACAGGCTGGCAGCCTGGGCCCTGCAGCCTGCAGGGCGGGGACTGTGTGTAGCCGACGAGAGAGCTCTGGGAACAAGACTGGGAGCCGGTGTCCCAGGGGAGGTACGGAGTGTGGGTTTAGAGATTCTCCAGGACGTCCAGGCGGCTGGTTCCCGACCCCATGGCAGAAACGGGTCACTCCGTGGAACCAGCATGACCATTAAAGCTCAGGTAGTACAGGAGGAATCCTGCAGACACCGGGACAAAAGGCTGAGGACCACACCAGGAACCGACACATGGCCAAGTTCAAGATTTTATTTAGACCTGGTTCTGCAGGAAAAGAGATGCATTTTTCCCCCTTGCCTCCAATCATTCTCAGAAGGGTCAAAGCGCCACAGAGGGACAGAGAAGGGCTTGGCATTGCTTGGGAAGGTGGCAGGAGCAGACTCAGTGACGAGATGCAGCGCTCGGGCCCCATGCTTGTCCTCACTTCTGAACCTTACGTTTGGGACACAGCAAAGCCCGTCTACCCTCTACCGAGCCTCCTTCCAGCACCGAAGGAGGCACAGGCTAGACCTCCTAGGGCCTGTGTTCACCGTCTTTCTGGGAAGACTCAAATGACCGACACCCTTGGACATGTGTCATCCGGCAGCCTCTCTGCAGGACGAGGTCAGTAACAGAAGCCGGGGAGGGACGTGTTAGAAGGGGCCGTGGTCACAGAGTACGAGGCTGGCTTTCAGGGACACCACAGATGGTGTGTGGGCCGCCAGGCTGCCCATGGACACCAGACACCAAGGGAGCTCCTGGAGACGTCGCTCCAGCAGGTGCCTCAGGCCACCTGCGGTCCCCCTCCAGCAGTCACGTTTGGCTCCTTCGCAGTTGCTTTAGGGTCCTCCTTCCTGGAAGGGCCCGATAACAGGATGCTTCTGTGTGATGCAAGCAGACTCCTCCGCCGGAGCCCTACTTATGGGAGAGCAGACTCGCCCGGTGGCTGGGTTTGGGGAGCGGGTGTTCTGGGAGGGGTTTATCGTCATCACCTGAGCAGAGAGGAAGTTTGCAATGGCACCAAAGGTTGACCTGAGGGATGCGATCGGGACGGGAAGCGGCCATCTCCCCAGCAAGCCTGACTCCCTGACTTGGGAGGGGCCAGGTGGTGCAGTGGTTAGGGGCCCCGGTGCCAGGGCTGGGCTGGGTGAGCTTGAATCCTGCCTCTGCCACGTACCGACTTCGTGACCCTGAGCAAATCACATCGCCTGTCTGTGCCTCGGTTTCCCCGCCTGTAAAATGGGAGCTGATAAGAATTTTTACTTTGTAGAGTTGTTGTCAGAAGCACTAGGCAAAGACGGCTCACAGTTTTATTGTGAATAAGTTGCTCCTAAAACCCTGTTTTTAATTTTATTTATTTATTTATTTATTTATTTATTTTAAAGATTTTATTTATTTATCTTTAGAGGGGAAGGGAAGGAGAGAGGGAGAGAAACATCAATATATGGTTGCCTTTCATGCGTCCCCTGCTGGGAATTGGTCTGCAAGGAACTGGTCTGCAACCCAGGCATGTGCCCTGACTGGGAATCGAACCGCGATTGTTTGGTTTGCAGGCCCGTGCTCAATCCACTGAGCTACACCAGCCAGGGCTAATTTTATTTTTAATGCATTTAACTTAGTGACTGACTTGAGAGAGAGACAAACAGAAACACTGATTTGGTGTCCCACTTATTGGTACACTCACTGGTTGCTTCTTGCACGTGCCCTGACCGGGGATGGAACCTGCCGCCTTATGGCATCGGGAGGCGTTAGCTCAGTAACCGACCGAGGCACCTGGCCAGAGCCTAAAATCTCATTTTTGAATCTCAGGAGATCTCATTAGATGCCCATAATCTCTGACACACAGGGGTTCAAATGAGAAACAACACAGAGACCTACAGCCTCGGGTTCGCTCTCTCTCAAAGAACCACCAGTGAGCCGAGCAGACTGGCTGTGGGCCCAGTTCAAGGCCCCACAGCTCCAGGAGTGAGCGCAGGCTCCGGGCCACCGTGATCTGCGCTCAAATCCCAGCACTGGCTTTGAGCAGCTGCCGGCTGAGAGGCAGGATGCTTTGTTTGTCTAGGTCTCGTTTTTCTCATCCATAAAATGGGCATGGTAACAGTCCTGTCTCCTTTACTGAGTTGGATCATACAATGGCCCCCAAAACCAGCAGAGCAGGGTCAGGTTCAGTGCTGTGGCCTTGGATGCCTGGAATGCAGGTGACAGGGGAAGGGGACCCACAGAACACAGAGCAGTGGCCCCGACCAGGACTCTCCCCACAGATGAGGCCACACGGTGCAATGCTGGTGCTTGTCTCCTTTTCTGGCGGAAAATAAGGGGCTTCCCTCTCTGGGGCAGGCGGAAGGTGACGATGCAGAGCCCAGGCGAGGGGCGCCCTGAAATGCTGGACCGCTTGTCCCACACTTCCAAGCTTGTGGGTTTGGGAAATGGAAGTACTTTAAACCTCAGGGCTTTGAAGGCTCCTTTCAGATGACATCAGGAATCCAAGGCTGAGGTTTGGGGCAGGACAGAGGGCTCACTCCTATTCATGAGTGCAAATGAGCCGCATGTACACACACGCACACGTACGCACTGCCCCGTCTCTGAGACTGTGTCGCTCACACCTTCTGAAACAAGAAACTCCCGGGACAGTGCCTTGCACAGAAAGGCGGGCAGAGACCAGCCAGCATGGCAGGCGCTTGGACACACAGCCTCCCGCAGGTTGCAGTGAAACCTCAGGGCCTATTTCCAGGAAGCACCTGCCAGGCTTTGAAAAGCAGTTTCTAGGAAGTATCTCAATTGCTCGAGGTATTTCTGGACATTTCAGAGCCTGAAAACCCTTCAAAGAAAGCCGCCCCCCAACAGCTGACCAGCCCTGGAGGTGTATATCCACAGCCCACCATCAAGACACCTTTGGGACCTCTAAGAAAACACAGAGTTGCAGGGGGAGGAGGTGGTTTGCTGTTTTCTTTTTAATTTTTTTGAAATGATGAAGTATTTTGAATGCAATGAGACAAATCAGTTTCAAAAGAACAAGCTTTAATGCTGACTTTATCTCATGGCAAACTTGTGCTCAAAGGTAAGAACTGGCTTATATAGAGCAATCCAATTAAAAATATAGTAAATAAATAGGAGGCGCTTCAAAGGGGACCAGGCAGTTGACAGGAAATCGGTCCATCGCTGGGACTTCCTATAATTGGCTCCTCAGTCCTTTGTGGGGAACAGAGAGGGTGATGGTGGCATGGGGGGGGACTGAGGCAAGATCTGAGCTTCCCGTCACCCTGTGCCACCCCTGCTACCGCCGCTGCCTCACCCCACGCTCGTCCTCTGCTGGTCTGGATCATTGGCGTGTCCTCCATCACACTGTGGCCCAGTTTCCTCCTCTGCAAGCAGGACTGCAGCTGCCTTGGGGATCTGGGCCTCGGTCTTTGCAGCTGTGGACAGTTGGAGGGAAACCAGGAGGAAAGTGTTTAGGGATCTTTCTACCCCAAGGATGGGCTGCCAGACTCCACTGAACCCCACCCCAAAGCAATTCTGCCCTTTTGATCACAGATGCAGCAGGTGGGTACAAACAAGATGGGTGGGTCTCGTGGGCTTGGGATCGAATGGTGTCCACAGCGAATACTCCCAGAAAGGCATTCCTTGGCCCTGAGGACTGTCAGCGACAGGGAGTGGTGTCTAGGAGTCCCATTCTCAGACTGTGGTCCCCAGAGACAACAAACCCAGAAGTGACTCCAGGGCGGAGCCCCCAGGAATGGGGGTGGGGTGGCCAGCTGACAGGTAGGAAGCTCACTCTTGCAGCCCAAGCCACTGAACTCGATCCGATCCATCCTCCTCCCCCCGAAGCAGCTGGAGTCGGGCATCTTCTTGGGGCTTTGTGGTTCCCTTGGGGTGGGGAGGATGTTGTCACCAGGCCCAAGGCCACCAGCAGAAGCTGCCTCCTTGGTCTTCCAGGCTTCTTCAGAACTGTGTCCTTCAGAACTGTGCTGCAGGGGCTCCAGGGCCCTCCGTGGCTCCGGAATACAGGCCAGTGGCTCCTGCAATGGGGGGGAGAATAACCCGAGCCTCAGGGGCCCTCCCTTGAGCCCAACCTTCCTCAGTGGCACCCGAGGGAACCGACCACTGTGGGTCCGGGTCCCGGCTCCCAATCTCACCACTCTCCGATTCTCAAAGGGACCTCTTGTAACAGTAGGTAGAGACCTTTTCACTTCTGTTGTCATCTTGAGACAGGTCCAATGTGGGACAACCTTTTAGCAGTGACAGGTGAAGGAACAGAAGCAGCCAGAGTGCCCTGGACAGCCCCGTCTGTGGGTCCATGTTGCCGGAGAGGTGGGCCGAGGTTGCTGCCCTTCAGTTGCTGTGTTCCAGTTCTGCTCTCACCTCCTCCAGGTCCACAGGGGCTCCTCTGGGTCCTGAGGCATCCACGGCCTTTTATCCCTGGCCCTGGCCTGCTCTCCAGGGTTATCTCTGAGCGATCGTCTGCATTTCCGCCCTCAGTGCCTGCCACCAGTACTTGCCAGGAGGCGGGGGCTGTGGAGAGCAGGCCTCGCATAGGAGGGTGCTTGGCTGGGTGCGCATGGGTCACAGCCACAGGTCCCTCGCCTCCCACTTCCTCCTTTCCTGCAAAAATCCTGGGCCTTAACATGTGCTTTTCCCTCCCCTCCCCTCCCCGGGCCATTCCTGGACAGGGAAGGGGGACTCCAGGGTCCAGAGGCCCCTGCGACAATGGCTTAACTGCAAGGTGCACCCAGTGGCTCCGAGAACAGCCCCAGCCAACACCCTACCCATGCAGTCTGTCTCCTCCCCTCCCAGTGCCAGTTCGCTGGCCAGCCTTCGGGACTCCCCCCTCGGCCTGGAACGCTGTCCGTGGTCCTGATCGCCCTGAGCAAATTCAAAGCAAGAGGTCTTGCTCCAGTAACACAGGTCTAGCCAGAAAGGCCACTGTGGGGTGGGAGACAAGATTCCACCTGACCTTCCCACGAGCCCCTTCCCTCAGAGGCGACTTGTCTAATGTCACCTGATTAAACGTCTGGATATGACGAGGAACTTCTGGAATGCGGACCCTGCTTCCAACCCCGAAAGGACAGAGCTGATTTGGCTGGAATTTTGAGAGGGAGGCCTAGAGATGAAGTCATCCCGAAATGCCTCCTGCCACAAACCCTCCAGGCGCCGACACTTCCTCTCCTTCACCAGACCAGCACCTATGGGGAAAGCAGGGACAACTGCAAGATGGGATCTCTTGGGGGGTGAGGGGATACCAGAGGTATGAGCAGTGTCCTCCCTAATGTCCCCCTCATCTGGTCATCTCTGATCTAGTTCCCACTAGCAGACGACCTGAACCTGTTCTCTGGGATTAGAAATGAGGTTCCAAGGAAACTGGCCCCGGGAAGAGACCCAGCAGACGGAATCCCCTGCCAGTGTGCGTGGCCAGTGCCGCCACCCAGTCCAGACGGCTTGTGTTAGCCATCAGCAGGACGAGGGAGCAGCACTGCCCAGGGAGGGAGACGGGTGACGACAGAGATGGAAAAGGGGGTGCTGAGGGGCAGAAGCGGTGACTTGTAAGCAAATCTTGCCCTAAAAAAAAAAGCACCTGCCAGTTATGGAGTCAAAAAAGTACTGTTACTGTTCCTCATTTCTCAGATGAGGAGACTGAGCTCAGAGGAATTGGTTTACTTTCTTTGGGTCACACCGTTGACAAGCGGTAAAGCCTGGATTCCAGTCCAGCTAGTCTGACTTCGGACCTGAAGCTCTTAATCACTGCCAGGGTGATCAAAAGGTGTTCTACTCTGAAAAATAAAATAAAATAAAGTCAGATGAGCGTGTCGTCCTCTCTGAAGTTACAGGGAGCCGGGCTGCGAGGGCGGGGTAGGTTCAGTGGCTGTGTGTGTGGGGGGAAGTCTGTGAACTCAGGCAAAGGTCTGCATTCTGCAGGCGGAGATGAGAGAGGGTAGAGGCACACAAGGATGGCCAGTCCCGGGGAAATTCTGGGCACTGGGGCAGTGTGGGCTCTGTACACACCACAGAAAGAATGTGCAACAGTTAAATGGCAGCGAGAGAGAAAAAATCCAGCCAAGTGCGGAGCTGAGTCTGCGGGCTGCTGCCGAGGCTGCAGGGAGTCCCGTGTGTGGGGTGTCGTAAGGCGGAGGGTCAAGAGCAAGATGGGGTTCTTCAGCCAGCACCTGTCAAGAGCGACCACACTGAACCTGAGCCACACCGCACTCTTCCGTAAACTGGACAGATGTCCCCTTCTTGCAGGCACCACAAGGGAGGAAAGGATGTCAGCAGAAGCCCAAGGCAGTGTGGAAAGAGCCAAAGAATTTGAAAGCATGTGAGAGTTTGTCCTTGTATCCAAGGAGAAACGAAGTCACCCTGGGCAGGGGTGGGGGGGAGCCATGAAGGGCTAAACACGGTGACAAAGCCACCACCTGCCAGGGTGTTGGGGGAGGGCAGGTGTGGGGGAGGGCAGGTGTGAGGGAGGGCTTGAGGGAAGACAAAGACTGAATCTGCAGCATTCCAGGGCCTTCTGTCTAGGGAATAACAATACGTCATCAATCAGCTCTCACGCCAGGTTACCCCCACAAGTGCCTACTGAGTGCCTACTCTATGCCATGAGCTTTCCACCCGTTAAACGGAGCTGATCAGACCATCTATGACTCAGCGTTACCACCCAAGGAGCAAATGAGGGATACATGTGGCAGGATGAATAATAGCTCGCAGCAAAGGTGGCCGTGGTGACAGCGTTGGCTCTTGCCAGTGTCAAACCCTGGGTGCTGCCTGGGTGCTGCCTGCAGAGGAAGGGAGAAGACCCTTCATTAGTTGAAGGCGTGGGGTCCCAACAGTCTGGAGACCTGACTCTGGCTCCAATGTCACTACTGCCATGAGCTCTGGCAGTTGTTTCTTCTCTCCTCCAATTTCTTTCTTTGTTTCTTAAACCCTCACCCGAGTATATATTTACTGATTGATTTTAGAGAGAGGAAGGGAGAGAGACAGAGAGAAACATCCATTTACGGACTCCTGTATGCACCCTGACTGGGGACCGAACCTGCAACCTTTCGGTGTACTGGGACAACGCTCCAACCATCTGAGCCACCCAGCCAGGGCTCGAGTTTCCCCATGCCCACCTCACAGGGTTGCTGTGAGGGAGAAATAGAACCCTGCAGGGAAAACGAAGCTTTCTTCTGGAGGTGAGAGCCCAGGCTGGGCCAGACGGATCCCGCCTTTGCGGAGCACACAGTGTAGAAAAAAAACAGACGCAGTCACAGCCCCTCCCCCAGATGAGGTAGATGCTGATACAGCACAGGTCCTGCCACCCACCTTCAAGGGCACTGAGGCTCCCGTTGGACCCCCTTGCAGCAGCCCAGGGAGCAGCAGAGTGGCCCTCGGCCACCGAGAGGGTTGTACCTGGCAGCACGTGCCGCCAGCCTGGGGCCCCCTCCCCCACGACCATCTTGGTAATAGGCTATTACAACTGTTGACTGGATCCTTCCCAGAAGCACCGCCTTGTCGAGGCTGCCTGCCCCCTTTCGAAGCCCCTTCCCTGCAGCTGGTGCTGTGAGCTGCCAAGTCCCGGACCCGTGTTCAGTGTTTGGACCCTTAGGGGGACTTGGCCTTTCTGGGACTGGTCCCACCGGTGGGCTCTCTTTTCTCCTGCTCCGCCTTCCCTCTCTTCCTCCTCCTTCCTCCTCCTCCTTCCTTTTTGTTTTTTCTCTCTGAACCCTTTAAGCCTCCCCCGGCTGTGGATCCCACCCACAGACTGTCAATGGCAAAGTGGTTCTGCCAGAACCTGGTGTCTGAGGCCCACGGGTAACGCATTGGTTGTTGTGCGCTCTGGCTCTTAGCGCTGTTGAAGGTGCGAGTCACGCGTGGTTTGACATTTGCATTCTTTGTTGACCTCGTGTGTTTAGAAGTATCAACTCGGTGAATCCATCTGATGGACGTATTTCCTTGATAATTGATAGTTGCCTTTTGAAGTATTTTTTTCTTGATTGATTTTAGAGAGAGAGAGAAAGAGAAAGAAACATCAATTTATTTTTCCACTTATTTATGCATTCACCAGTTGAATGTACCCTGTATGTACCCTGACTGGGGATCGAACCTGCAACCTTGGCATGCTGGGATGACGTTGTATCTAACTGAGCAACCTGGCCAGGGCCTAATAGTTGCCTTTTGTGCTGGAAATCTCCAGGTCCACCCTTCACCCTCTCCACCCTGCTCAGGACCCCAGAGGCTGATTTTATGGCCTACATGGACTGACTAATGTGTTCTCCAGCTTCCCTGGGACTCAGCCAGGGGTAGGGGAGCGGCAAGGCTCAGGGGGAGTAAGAGAAAAGAGGGAGGTCTGGGTAGTTTTCTGCCAGCTCTGCCCTGCCCTGTCACTTGGCGGTGGCACCTGTCTCTGCCCCAGCCCCTCCGTCCCAGGATGCTCCCAGCTTAGGAAAGGTCATACGGCGGCTGCTCCTTCCCCTGGCCGAGATTCCTAGTGGTTTCTCACTGTGCCTGTTTCAGATATTCCGTATAAACGGGATCACGTGTGATGTGACCGTTTGTGTCCTGGCTCCTTTCACTCAGCATGCTGTTGTCAAGGTTGTAACATTACGTATCAATATTTTGCTGCTTTTTACCGTCGAATAATATTCCATCCTGTGGGCAAACCGCATTTTGTTTATCCGTTCATCCATTGATGGGCACTGGAGTTGTTTCTGCCTTCAGGTGATGATGAGCAATGCCGCCATGAACACTTACGTACAAGTTTTGTGTGAATGTACATTTTCACCTCCTGGGTATTTACCTGGGAGTGGAACTGGTAGGTCATATAGCAACTCTATGTTCAATCATTTGAGGAATTCATATACGTGTGTGTGTTAATCCTATGTATCACTTTAATATGCTTCTCCGTATTGCTAACAAGCTGTCATATGTTCCTCCCAAAATGGCCTTTTTATACTGAATTCAATATTCCTAATACAATTACCTTGAATTTGATAGATAGCGCCTACATGTTTTGTTAATTTAAATTATGCTGCTATGAAAATCTATTAATGTGTAGCGTTTTTGTCCTTTCTTTTTTTTTTAACATTTTATTTTGTTTCTTTTTAGAGAGAAGGGAAGGGAGGGAGAAAGAGAGGGAGAGAAACATCAATGTGTAGTTGCCTCTCACACGCCCCCTACTGGGGACCTGGCCTGCAACCCAGGCATGTGCCCTGACTGGGCATCAAACCAGCAGCCCTTTGGTTCATGGGCCCGTGCTCAGTCCACTGAGCTCCACCAGCCAGGACTGTTTGTCCTTTCAGATCAGAAACCATAGAAATCTTTGCCGGGGGCGGGAGGCGGGGCTGTCCCATCTACCTGGCAGCATTCCTGGTCGACCCCTCACCCAGACTGTGATGATCGGAAAGGACCCCAGGCAGCGCCCAGTGAGCTCTGGCAGGGATAAAAGTGCCCTCGGTGGAGAACCTCTGTTTTAGAAAGTTTGCTCAAGACACAGGCCCGAGAGCGCAATGCACTGAATTACAGGCTATGAGCATGCTCACAGGCCTCTGTGACCGGGAGACTCTCCATGGTCTTCGTCACGGGGGGCGGGAGGCTGGAGCCAGCTGTCCGTGAGGAAGCAACACTCCTTACCTGCGGGGCGAAGAACGGCTTCCCGCCGCTGCTCGCACACCTGAGGGGTGCACACCTGATAGATAGCGCCTAGATGTTTTGTTAATTTAAATTATGCTGCTATGAAAATCTATTAATATGTAGCGCTATCTATCTTTCCTGTGGCAGTCCCCGGTAGTGTGTACCTCCATGCAGACATGGCTTGTCTAGGGCTCTGCACACATGTGGCAGCCTCTCGCGTGTGGGGTTCATTGTGGAGAGCAAGCAGGTACTGGCTGGGATCCTGCAGACACACGGGGAATGGAGAGGGGGTGGGAGGGTGGGAGGGAGCAGAGAGCAGAGCCAGTGCGCAGGACGGCCAGCCAAGCCTGGGGGGTCACAATCATGAATGGCTTGGAGTAGGGGGAAACAATGAGGATGAGATCATGAATGGCCGTCCCAGAGCGTCCACATGAGGGATATTAATAGAGCTGCTCCGGGAGAGGACACTCTGTGCTTGGGGAGGGTCAGACGGGCGTGGGGCCAGGTGTGCAGGAAGCAGGTCCTGTGACTGCCTCGCCGTCAGAAAGGGGGGAGGTGGTGGCAAGGTACCGGGGGCCCTGTGGCTGGCTCTTGTCCCCTGACGTGACTCCCTGGTGAAGCCAGCCATCCCTAGGCAGGCTCAGAGTCCCGGGCCCTCCAAGGCTAGCGGCAAGGGCCTGGTTGGGGACCCGGAGCTGTGATCCCCCATTTAAAAAGCTGTGTGGAGCCATGTGAGGGGCTGAGAGAGTGGCCAGGTGTGACAGGAAAACCAGAAAGGAGCCCTGTAGCCCTGGCTGGTGGGGCTCCGTGGCTTGTGTGCCAGCCTGCCAACCAAAGCATCGCCGGTTCAATTCCCAGTCAGGGTAAAATGCCTGGTTGCATGCCGGTTCCCAGCAGGGGACATATGAGAGGCAACCCTACAGTGATGTTTCTCTCCCTCTCTCCTTCCCTTCCCCTCTAAAGATACATAAATAAAATCTTTTGAAAGAAAGGAAGGAAGGAAGGAAGGAAGGAAGGAAGGAAGGAAGGAAGGAAGGAAGGAAGGAAGGAAGGAACGAACATTATCCTGGGCTGAACGATGTTACCCAAGTTCATGGCCCGGAGCCTCCGAATGGGACCTTATTTGGAAACAGGGTCTTTACAGATGTGCTTAGTTAGGAAGAGGTCATACTGGAGTAGGGTGGGCCCTAAATCCAATATGATTGGTGTCTCATAAGAAAAGGTGAGAGACAGACAGACACTCAGGGAGAAAGCCACGCACAAACAGAGGCAGAGGCTGGAGTGGTGCGTCCCTAAGCCAGGGGACACCACAGACATCAGGCCACCCCCAGAAGCTGGAAGAGGCAAGGAAGGGTCCTCCCTGAGAGCCTTCGGAGAGAGCACCGTGCTGCCGACACCTTGACCTCAGCCTTCCAGCTTCCGGAACTAGGAGTGAACACACTTCTATTGTTTCGGCCTCCCTGCCCCTGGCTTGTGGTGCTTCTGCCACAGCAGAGAACACAGCCATCTTGTATTTGCAAAGGGTCAGTGGTCTGGGCTCCGGTGTCCTCAGTGGGGCAACACTCCACAGTGAGGCAGAGCCCGGGGTCCCGGCTTCAGCCCTCCCGTGTTCTGATTCCAGTCCCGCCCCTCCCCAGCTGTGGCAGATCAAATCTCCCACTCAACATGTTCTTCCCCGAATGGGTGCTTGGCTCTCTTCCCATCCAAGAGTGGGTCCAGGCTCCAGACTCAAAGACTGTGGTAATGCTTCGTTAGCTCCCAGGCTGGGTCAGAAGGTGAAGTAGCTTCTGCCTTGCTCACCAGACCATGTGCATGAGAGCCCTGAGCTGCCAGGTGCGCGGTCCCACGGCCCTGTGGCCGCCAGCCATGCCGTGAGGAAGCCCAACTCACCGAAACAGACATGCCCTGAGGACCTATGCAGAGCCAACTGCCTGGCCAGCCCCCCAGCCCCTCACCCCCCATTCCAGCTCCAGGCACTGTCTGACCACAGTGGCATGAGAGACCCCAGCCAGCACCCTCAGATCCTTCCCAAACTCCTGACCCCTGGAAACCACCAGGGAGAGTGAAATGTTTTAAGCCAGTAAGTGTGGGAATACATAGAGGCTAAAAAAACATAGTAATACTTTTCCTCCCACTTTCTAAATTCTTCTAAACTGAGCTAATAGATTAACCGAGACAGATTAACAGGACAAAAAAAATCAAAGTTTTAATACCCACACATGGGGAATTCACACCGGCATGACAATGTCGGAGACAGTGAGTGTGACACTGGGTGGATAAGCCATTTTTGGACACAGGAGGAAAGGGATCTTAGATTTCAGACCTGAGAATGCATGACTGGCAGGTGGTTCAGGAAGAGTGGAACATGTCCAGCAGAAACGCTTGCTAAGTGACTCGGAAACAGCGGGACACGGGAGGATCTCCCCAGCAGGCCCCGGCCTGAAGCCCTGGTATCACCCTCTGAATTCCAATTAGCCGAAGGCAGCCTGCTAGGATCTTTCTGAAGCAGGTATCTCTGTCCGAATCTCTTGGGCAGGAGAGAGGCGAGGGTCAAAGTTTCTTTCCGAAGCTTTTATTTCTTCAACAGCTGCCAGCCAGTAGCCCTAAAGGGCAGCTACAGGGTGGCAGAATTTGGGTTCCCTGCAGGTGACGTGTGCAGCCATTGGTCACTTGGTGCTCGCTGTGGACCTCTGGGAAGCTACTGGCGCCGTCCTTGCCTCGTCTGTGTTAACAACACCTGCCTCTTAGGCACAAACGGACTTTGCAGATGTGACCAAGTGAAGGATCCAGAGATGAGAGATCCAGGCGGATCCTCGAGGGCATCACAGGTGTCCTCATAAGGGGGGGGCCAGAGGTCAAGCTGACACACGCACACCTGAGAAGCCGCCTTGCCCAACTCAGACAGAGATTGGAGTGGGGCAGCCACGGGGCACTGGGAGACACAGGATTCTCCCCAGGGAGCGCGCCCCCTCCACCCCCTCCACACCCCACCCAGACACAGACACACCCGCCTTGGCTTTAGCCCAGCGATAGTGAGTTTGGGCTTCCAGCCTCCAGAACAGGGATAGCTCCGTTGTCTTAAGGCAGCAAGTTTTGGGTAATTTGTTCTGCAGGGAGCTGCCAGCCAGGCCAGGGCAGCAGTGGACGGGAAGGAGTTCGGATCTTGTTCCTCAAGAGTCCCCGCCAAGCCCCCCTCTCGCTCACCCCCGCCTTTCTCCCTCGGATGCATCTCAACACTCCCCACTCCCTTTTCAAATCACCTGACTTGTTGCAGGAAGCAGGCGGCAGCTTGGAAACTGTAAACACATTTTTTAATCTGTGAAGGAAAGAGAAGCAGAAAGAAAGCAAGCCTCTCAGCGAGTCTTCCTCTGTCTCCTTCTCCCCGCCATTCCCGCCATTCCCTCCTCTCCCCATCGGTCCCACGAGGTGCCCCTCCCGCCCTTCGGTGGGAACCGGAGGCCCTGAACAGAAGCTGCGCCCCGCGCAGCTCCTGGCTGTCAGCGCCCTCGGCCAGCAGGACCGTCCGCTGATAAAGCCCCGAGACCTGCTGGTCTGGAGCCTGGGCCTCTGGTCCTGATAACTGGGGCCTGTCAGCGCCGTGTCCACACCTGCTCCCGGCCAGGCCACCCGGAGCCCGCCCCTGGTCTGCGCTTCCTGCCGACTGTTTACAGCCACGCCCTGGCCGCCATGTCATGGCCTGGCCACCGTCACCTTGAGGTGACCCCGGGGAGCCAGGCTTGAAGCAGCAGGATTGAGGACAGTTCATTCAGGATGTGGAGGGAGCTGCCCCCTGGGGTGGAGATTTTCTGTCCACATGCTGTTCAGGCTCCTGTTTCCAGATGTGTCCAGGTGGGTTTCTGCTCCAGCATGAGGCTCATAGCATCCTGACCCTGCCTGAGGCAGCCAGCTGGGCCAAAGGGGTGATCTTGACCCCTGGAAGATACTTGGCAATGTCCAAGGCATCACTGGTTGTCATGATTAGGGAGGGGGCACTACCTGCTGCTGGTGGGTAGGGGTCAGGGATGGTGAGCGTGGATATTGTTAAACATCCTGCAGTGCCCAGGACACCCCACGACACTGAATTACCTGGCCCGGTATGTCAGCGTTGCCCAGAGTGAGGGACTCGGAGCTAGAGGGCACAGCAGCAAGCCCGGAAACAGGGCCTTGAATGCCTCACCCAGGAGTGTGGAAGTCAAGGCTAAGTACCAGCATGGAGCCTGGGCCCTAGACCAGAGCCACCCTCCAGGGCCACCAACTGGGAAAGGCCAGACTCCCCAACTTCTCCCCAGGCTGGGTCCCAGCAGCCCAGCTAGGCCCTGCCCTGCCCACAGATCCCAAATACAAGTGCCTCCTGACCCCCAGCCTCTCGTCCTGGGAGAGTCACAGGAAATGGCAGCTGTGTTCCTGAATGCTGACCACATATACGAGCTGGGCGCGGTGCCAAGTGCTTTTCTCCCTGTGTCTCTGCACAGCAGCTCGGGACGGGAGGGATTAATCCCAACCCCATTTTACAGACAAGAAAGCCGAGGCCCAGAGCTGCGAACTGACTTACCCAAGGGCACTGTTGTGGTCATGTGGAAGCCGCCCCAAACCCCAGAACCTCAGAATTTGCTTATTGGGAGACAGGGCCCTGACAGAGGTCACCGAATTTAAGTGAGGTCATTAGGGTGAGTCCTAATCCAATAGGACTGGCGACCTCATAAAAATGGAATTTGGACAGAGAGACATGTGCAGATTCGAACAGGAAGGCAGGTCAGGGTAACGCTTCTACGAGCTGAGGACTCCAGAGGTGGCCAGGAAACCGCCAGAAGCTGGGAGAGACACACCGGGTTCCCCCTCTTGGTCCAGAAGGAACCAACCCGGCTGACACCGTGATCTTGGAAGTCTAGCCCCCAGGACTGTGAGGCAAGAAGTGTCTGCTTTTGAAGCTGCCTGGCGGGGGTCCTTTGTCCCATAGCCCCAGCAGACCCACCCAGTCCCACAGCCGCTAGGGGTGGGCTCTGAGCGAGGCTCGGACCAGTCCGACTCTGGACAGCCTCTGACCGGGTTCCGGCAGCCACCCTGCACCCAGCAGGTCCCTGGAAGTGGACTTCGGCGTCCAGAAGCGTCGTTCGGTCGCTGCTCGTAACACCTGAAATGATGCTGCTCAGCACTGCATCTGGTCAGTATCCGCAGCAAACACCACCCCAGCCTGTGGGGTGGCTTTTTTTTTTTTTTCCTTAAGGAATAATTAGTCTGGGCCTCATGGTTGGTGGGAAGGAGGAGATGAGGTGTTAGGAAGTCCCAACCAGGCCTTGGCTCCTCCCCGGACCAGCTGCCAGGTCTTGGGAGACTCACTCAGGGTCCTCCAGCCTCCGGTTTCCTGGTCTCTAAAGTGGGCACAGCAACGGTGTCTACCCCGCAGGGCTCTCAATGACGGCTGAGAGAGACAGTGCCTGTTACCTGCTCTGCACACTTCCTGGCCCCTGGTAACCCTCAAAAACCAGCTGTTAAGACGACTGTCACGGTTGCTGGGACTCTTATCAATTCCCATTAGATTTCATCTCCGGGTGCCCTCCGTCCGATGTTGTTCAGCACCCAGGCCTGTTCACAGGACTGGCCCCCTGGGGACCTTGGAGACGCAGGGCAGGGGGCAGCGGCCCACTCGCACACTCTCCTCCACGGGTCCCTGAGGAAGTCACAAGGGCGGTCACACTCAGAGCTTGAAGAGTTGTCAGCAGCCGCATTCCACGGATGCTCTAGCCGTTCCAGTGCGTTGAGCGCTGCCGTCACGCAGGCCGGCCTGTGCCCCGCCCCCCGCAGGCAGCGCTGGCCACGCCCATGGCGACTGCTACCAATTCACCGGAATCTGTTCCAAGACGCACCACGTTTGCTTGCTGGTAGGAGACCTAAAAAAATTCCCGGAAAAGATGGGAGGGCTGCCAAGGACGGGCGCCCCTGAGCGAATCTGCAGGCCTGCTGCTTCGGAGAGGCAGGCTGGCCTGCCTGCTCTCCACTCCCCGGGCCTTGGCCAACATCTGCTAACCCTGGCCCTGAGCTGACGCTCTGTTGGCCACAGGGGACCCCAAAGTGTCCCTGTCCTAGCAGAAGGAGGGAAAGACCAATATATTTTTTGTTATATTTTGTTTTGTTGTGTTGTTAATTACAAAGGCCAGCTCTCACGGTTTCCCACCAAGACCCAGCAATAAGTAGCAAAAAAGTAACAAAGGAGGAAGCCCTAAGATATACCACAAAAATCCTGGGAGTGCAGGCGACGGTTGGGGGGGGGGGGGTGGATGACTGGCCTTTTGTTTTCTTTCATTTTGCTTTTTGCAAAAAAGTAACGCATGCTCATAATAATAAGAAGGGAGTCTCACTTTTGAATGGGTTGCACCCCCAGGGAGCCCTACCCCCGGGGCCCTGCCTTCCTCCCAGCGGGCCCTGGTCGGCCCTCACAGCGCCTCTGGCACCCACACCCGACACACGTCTGCCTGGTAGTAAGAGGCACCCAGTGTCCTGCACTCTTTGACTTAAATTATTAAGCTATTCAATTACTAAATCACTGAAACTACTAACTAGTCTTAGAAATGATCCTGTATGAACATATGTTGACTTAATAGCATACCCGTGTAACATAAAGTCCAAACCAGGGTGGTCTGGGCATGAAATGGGCAGCATTGAAAACCAGGCAAGGGGGCCCTGGCCCGGTGGGGCATCGTCTGTACACCAAAAATTTGCTGGTTCGATTCCCGGTCATACCTAGGTTGTAGGTTCAATCCCTGGTCAGGGTGTATACCGGAGGCAACCAATTGATGTTTTTGTCTTGCATCATTTCTCTCTCTCTCTTTCCCTTCCGAGAGATCCACTGAAAGTCAAGGTGGATGTGGTTTAGCATCTGCACACCTCTTTTCTGAATGTTTCACATGTCTTCCAAGCCGGCTCCAGGAGGCTCCAGGGTGGGAGAACCTCAGGCCAGACTCTGAGCCCCCACAGGCTCTGAGTCCCTCAGTCCTTGCATCTGAAGGGCTCCCAGGAAGATGGTCTGGGGGCCCAGAGGGGCCCGTGTGTGCCAAGCTTTGGGGAAGACCTGCACATCATTCCCATGTGGCTTTCTCCCACTTGTACTTCCCAACCCCCAGCAGGTTGCCTGAGAGCTGACCCCAGCCCACCTGCTTCTCCCTCTGGTCTGTGAGGGTGTCCAGGGCCCAGGCTGCAGAGCCGGGTCAGGGAGGCCTCGGCCCGGCTGGGCCGAGACACCTGGCCTCACGACAGGAGCTCCAGGCTTCAAGGTGGCTGCTGCTCGGGAGCCACCCCCCAATACACATGCGCACCCCCAGATTGCAGCAGCAAGCGCAGAGGCAAAGAGACGGTCAAAAAAGGAAAAACGCAGCAGACGGGGAGTCAGGCAGCGCCAAGAATGGGCGGCTGTGGCCGCTCACCTTCCCTGCGCACTTGGCGCAGACGGGAAGCGGTTGGAACCAGCTCCAAATTCTGCAGGCGGGCAGCTGGGGGAGACGTGACCGTGACCACTGGCCAGCGGGCAGTCCCATTGGACCTGCAGGCTGACCTCATTGCCCAGGCCCGCGGGAGCCCTTCCTGGGGTTGCATTCCACGCTGAAGAGCCCCTCTCCAGGGCCTTGGTTGGCGCCAATGTCTTTTTAGGAACCAAGGGTCTAATTTTAGTGCCCCGGCCCTCGACACCTTCTCGAAATAGCTCCCTGTTTGCCCTCTCGTCCCTGCGCCTCCTTGGAGAAGGTGAAGCCCCCACGTCCCGTGGTCTGAGCTGTGAGCACAGGCCCGAGGCCTTGTATGGGTTTGGGTGGCAGGACCCGTGTCCCTGCTGCATGTTCCGCATGAGCAGACTCGCCTCGGGAGGGGGCAGCTCGCAGCGCCCACCCTGCCGGGGGTCCCACAGCAGCAACACCAGCCGGATCTTACCCCTGCCTCCTCCCTGTCAGCCTGCCTTGCTCAGGGGTGGCACGCACTCAGGTCCCCACCCTCCTGGAAACCCTGTCTCCACCTGTACCAGGAGGCCTCTGTTCTCCATTTTGCAGGGTCTGCACCATTTCTGTGTCAGTAAGAACAGTTGCTCAGCCTTTTCTGAGCACTCACTGCATTGCCAGTTGCTTCTTGGGTTTGCTTCCATTCGACCCTCTGTTATTGTCCCCAAGGCGGTGAGGCCGCCAAGGGGTGAAACTGGGATTTGAACTCAGGACCCCTGGCCCCCAGCCTCTATCATCACACTTCTATCCTCACAACAGCCCTCTCTCCACGACCTTTGTCCCAGCCCCTCCCCCAAAGTCCTCTCCCCAGATTGTTCTAGGCTTCGGAAGTGAGCAGGCCAGACGGACCGGCCTGCTAACCTGCAGTCACGCAGCACAGTAGTGGGGGATGGAGACGCCAGCCCCAAAGTTCTAAGATCCAGGTGGCATTTTTGGAGGGAGGCTGCAGCCGCCCGAGCTGAGAGAGCCAGGCGTGGGTTCACACCTAGATGAGGAAGGTGTCCTGGGAAAAGCCAGGTGCCTGCATCGGGGCCGGGAATGGCCCTGCCAGCAGCCCCTCCCCTCGCAGGCCCAGGTACTCAGCAGCCTGCAAGCTTTCTAAAGGGGCCACCAGCAGGCTGAGGGGTTGATGTCCAGGAATCAGGACTTAGCAGGCTCCCTGGGGACACTGCCCATGAGGACCCCCTGTCCTGCTGGGGAGGGGACACATCACAAAGGAGAAAAGCCAGCGTGGGCTTTCCTGGCCCCCTTCTGCTTCAGTCAGAGCCCAGACCCCACACCCAAGGGCTCTCTGGAGGCGCCGTGGGGGGCGCGTGCTCCCCTCAGGGGCCTTGTCTGAGGCCGGGCTCCTGGGGGTCTCCTGCCCTGAAACCTGGGAGTCTGATCATTCAACCAGACTCGTCAGAGACTGAGCGGGGTGGGGGGAGGACAGAGATGGCGCTGTGCAGCAGGGCGACCCTCTGAGTCAGGACCCCCACGTGTCTCCAGCCTCGGGGCTTCGCCCAAGCAGCCCTTGTCTGTCAGGACAGGGAAGTGCAATAGTGGTCGGAGTGGACGGAGGGCCTCTCTCCTGCAGGGGCGGGGCCAGCAGCTTTCTTAAAGGACCCCACCTCCAGAGCCAGTGCTTGCTGCCGGGGGCGGGTGGGGGCACACACAGGGCAGAAGGGAGCAGCAGGAAGGAGGGAGGGCTGTCACTCCCCCAGAAGGGGCCCCGAGCCTTGAGATGACCAGAGGGACAGTGACAATACTGTACTTCCAATGCATGTAACGCATGGGTTACAAACTCAGATCCTAGAGCGGCCTGATGGCTAGTGTACGGAGGGAAGTAAGCCATGTGACAAATAGCACCTGACCTTTGACCTAAGTGTTGGGGACATCCCTGGGCATGCAGAGGGCTATGGGGACCTGACTGCTGTTTGGGGGGATGTACCAGTGTTGTCAGATGCAGGAGTAAATTCAAAATTTTCTGTAAAAATCCAATGTTTAAATCTTGGCCAAAAATGAAAAAAAAATTTTTTTGGCTGCTAGAGTTTCTAGCAACACGTGTCTGCGGGTGGTATCCAGCTCTGGAGAGGGCCTGGGAGGCAGCGTTCGCGGTGAGCGTATGTATGCTTTTCTTATTTACAAAGCACATTGTCTCCCGTAACTGGCACCCCAACCCTGTGAGCAGATGGGGCAGGCCTGCTGTGCCCATCTGACAGATTAAGAAAACTGAGGCCCAGCAGTGAAGTGCCTTGCAGTGTCACGCAGCAGTGGTAGGGCTTGGATTTAAACTCGGTTCTCCTGGATTCCAAAGAGGGGTGTTCTTTCCCCTCGGCTGTGTCAAGGCTGTGAGGCCGGGGGGGGGCGGGGGGGATGTGGCGGCCTGCATCGGGGAGGGCACTGTGCACCTTTGACCAGGAGCTGCCCCTGAGCACCCAGGTCTCTGCTCTCAGCACCTGAGAAAAGCTGAAGGAGAAGATAAGGTTGCTGAGGTGCCGACGGGGCATGTGACACCAAGATTTTGCAGCTCCAAGGACAGCCCCACCTTCCCCAGGGTCTGCTTGGGTAGAGTGCAGAAAAGGAGAAGGAGGGTCAGGTGATGGGCAGGTGTGGGTGACGGGCAGATTCCAGGTCAGTCCCAGGAGCTCCGAGGCTACCTCCCCATCCATGCCTTCCTGTGTCTCACCTGCTGTGGCTCCTCACCCTCCGAGGACAAGGGTCCTCCCACCCTGTTTGGCCTCTTGAGGTCCTGCAGACCTGAGTTCTGAGGTGTCCCATGTGGGAAGGGCCACCCAGGTGCCCCCCACTGGGCTCCTCCATCCCATAGGGCCGAAGCAAACTGGTTTGCTGTGGACCCTGCCTTTGAGACCAGCCAGCACTACAGTGCCCTAAAGGAGACCCAAGAGAAGCCCTTGGGACCAAGACGGTCCTTCCCTGCCCCAGCCCAATGCACCGAAATGGGAGGCTCAGCCTCTGATCACCCAGGATGCAAACACACTTTGGAAACACCTGTCCGGCAGCTTCCCCGACTCTGGGTTCCTGGCTCTGCTGCCCACCCCTTCCCCCACTTACCTGCTGCTTCCTGGGCGTGGTCCCTGTCTGGGGTCCTGTCGCTCCCTCTCTCTTCCCACTGGAGGCTCCAACCAGCCCCTGACATTCCATGGCCCCTGCTCAGAAACACACGCCCCGAGCACCCCCGAGCTTGCCACTGGAGTCAGACCTGGCTTTTCCATGGGCGCTAAATTAAAACCCTCCCCCCAGGATTAAGTTTTGCTTCTTTTTAAAAGCCTTGATTATTTATGTATGAATATATATATTTAATTTTAAAGAGAGGAAGGGAGATAGAAATGTTGCTTTGTTGTTCTACCCAGCTATGGATTCATTGTTTTATTCTTTTTTAAAAAAGATTTTATTTATTTATTTTTAGAGAGAGGGGAAGGGAGGGAGAAAGAGAGGGAGAGGAAACATCAATGTGTGGTTGCCTCTTGTGCACCTCCTACCGGGGTCCTGGCCTGCAGCTTGGGCGTATGCCTTGACTGGGGATCGAACTGGCAACCCTTTGATGAACAGGCCAGCACTCAGTCCAATGAGCCACACCAGCCAGGGCTCATTGCTTTCTTCTTGTATGTGTCCTCACTAGAGATCACGCCTGCTACCCTGGCGTATTGGGATGACGCTCTAACCAACTGAGCTACCCAGCCAGGCCGATCTTTTATGTTCCAAAGTCCCATATAAGCATGAGGACGTTTGCTTGGACCGGCTTTTTCTAGAAAAGCAATCACTTTTAAAAAATAAAGTAGAGTTTTCCCTCCAGCCCTGCTGTGAAAGAAGCAGTGGGTATTAGAAAATTGGGGCGATGTGCCCAAGTGCCCCCAAAGCGGGGCAGATTCTAGTGTGGCTGTTAGCGGGGACCCTGCTCACCCCACCTTCAGTTCTGTCTTACCAGGAGCTCAATTCCGGCCTTGCTCAGGGAGAAAGAAACACAGCCCCTCACTGGGCTCAGACTGCCGACAGGGCCACCAATGAGGCCTGCGGGTGGGGAAGGAACCAACCCCATGCACAGAGCAGTTGTTCCGATTGGTGCTTTTCCGTGAGGACACACTTCACCCTGGTTGCGGCCTGAACATTCGGCATCATTACCCCATTTTACTGGTGAGTAAACTGAGGCTCAGAGACAGGAAGCAACTTGCCTGCAGTCACACAGCCTTCCACAGGCAGAGATGGGATTTGAACTGAGGCCTGTGTAAGTAAGTGCAAGGTCTATGCCCTTTCCAGCCTGGGGAATAACTCTCTGGGAAGAGAGGGAGGTTAGTTCTGACCACTATGCAGCTGATCCCAGACAAGAGCCGGACAGGCCCTCCTTCGCAGCCTGGAAATGCTCACACAAGGACCAAGGTCTCTTGTGGGAGTTCCCCTGCCTGGCCTGATGGCCCTGGCCTGTTCCTTTTCAAAACTCGGCAGTCAGTGTCACTCAGGTGAAGAGAGCCTTTGTCGCCACCTGCTGGGGATACGGTAAACAGCATCTCCCGTGAACCCTGCATCTCTGTGGTCCCTGGCCCCCCTGGGGAGACTAGGGTGAGTTGTGACAAAGACCAGGGAGAGGGGCCAGGCTGCCTCTCAGAAGATGAGCTCCTGTACTTGAGCTTGTAAACAGGTGAGGGTATTTCTCCTGCTGGAACCTTAGAAAGTGGCAGCTGGACGGTTCAAAGGAGCCTGACCTCACAGGGATGGATGGATGGATGGATGGATGGATGGATGGATGGATGGATGGATGGATGGACAGAATGGATGTAAGGTGGTACCTCCTCATCATTTTGATTTCCACTTCCCGGATGGTTTGTGATGTCAACCGCCCTTTCATGTACCCGGTGAACATTTGTATATCTTCTTTGGAAAAGTGTCTATTCAGGTTCTCTGTCCATTTTTTTTTTAATAGGAATGTTTGTTTTTTTGATATTGAGTTGTGTGAGGTTTTAATATATTTTGGATATTAACTCCTTATCAGATATATGCTTCACAGACATATCCTCCCACTCCATAGGTTGCCTTTATATTTTGCCGATGGTTTTCTTTCTGTGCAGAAGCGTTTCAGTTTGCTGGAGCCCCACCTGTCTTCTGTTTATGTTGGTTTTGCTTTTGATGTCAAAGCCAGACCTAAGGAACATTTGGAGAAACGTTGACATCCCTTAAATGCTGGATGTACATTTATTTGTTTGTTATGCTTTTCTGCGGAGTTAGAAATACTTTGTGATGAAATTTTTTAGCAGTAATGAATGAGAGAAGTGAGGAAGTGGAGGGAAAAAGAAAAATGAGAACCCTGTTTTACTATAGGGTTGTTTTACCGACTTAACACGCATATTGAAGATTGTGACGTGCAAATTCGTCTCAAGATTTGTGAGCCATCGTTTAATTTCTTAGGTCATTTAGAAAATGTCTAGTGCGAAAATTAATTTAACATGGTACCACTTGATGTCAATGAGCCAACAGTGAAAGTGATCAAGCTTCTTTCTCAAGGTGAAGCTCAGTGGGAAATGATTGTTTACAATGAACAGCTTCACTGTTCTCTTGTGGTTACAGTAAAGCTCGGGTTTTTTATTGCAGTAAAAGGTGTACGACATAAAACTTGACATTTTAACCATTTTTAAGTATATAACTCAGTGGCGTTAAATGCATTAGCAATATTGTATACACGGTTCCCTCCATTCCTCACTCTACCATGGAGTTGGGGCCCTCTCTCGAGGCGGAAGTCAGCTACAGCTCCCTTCCCATCCCGCCCCCCACTACTGCTTATTTCCTCCCTCCTGGATCTTCACCCTCTCCCATCAGAGTCACTGTCCTGATATCAAAGAAAGAAAAGGCTTCCTTTAACCTCACACCCCTTGAGCCACCCTCTCCCCCCCCCCCCACACTCCCTCCCTCCTCAAATCCTGGAAGTTGGGCTTCAAACACCCCCACTCCCCGAACACCTCTGGCCAGGGTCACCGGCTTTTGTGCTGTGACATCCCATGGCCTTTGCAATCTCCCTCTTACTTGACCTCTCATGGACATTTAACACAACTGACTGCTTTCTTCCACCCTTGACTGCTGTGCAGCCCACACTCCTGGTTGGTCTCCTGCCTCCCTGGCATCTTGCAAATGTCCTTCGCGGGCTCTCCCCGCGACACCCAGCCCACCCCCCTTTATGCCACCATCCTCTAAGGCTCTACCTGGCCGTTTTCTCTTCTCACTTCCCACTCTTTCCCAGGCCTTGCCCCACCATCCAGGCCACCACGTATGTCTCTCCATATAATGCTTGGCCTCCTAAATCGCCTCTCCACACCTTCCTGTTTCCTACAGTTGCCGCAGTAGCCGGAATGGTTGTCCAACGGTGGTTCTCCAGCTGGCCTGTGAGGCAATCCCCTGAAGGACTTGTTAAAACCCAGCATCTGGACCCCACTCCCAGTTTCAGATTCAGTAGGTCTAGAGTGGGTGGGACACAGGAACTGCATGTCTAGGCCGAGTACCCAGATGATACTGATCAGTGGGTCCAGCGACCACCCATGTTGAGCCCACTGTCTTAAAAACGCTGATCTGATTATGCTACTGTCTTTTAAAACTCTTCCACGCTTCCCCATTTCCTGCTGGGGAAATCCAAGCTCTTAGCTTGGTGCCCCTGCCGGAGTGCCCTGGCCACCCGGCCAGATTCATAAAGAATCTGCTGTGGATTCTTTAACGCTCTGCCCAGATGTTGGCAAACATTCTGTGATCAGTGCTGACCACACACACTTGGCACCCCCATCACACAGAGCGCTCCTCGAGGATGAAATGTTAGTGATAGTCTCTGAGGGTAATTATGTTCAAGTTTTATTTTATTTTATAATTTCATTTATTTCATTGCTTTAAGTCCAAAAGAAATTTACTTGCAGTGCCAGCGTTAAAGAGTCAGGTTCTTTGTGGTTGGACAAAGCTCAGGTTTATACTCCTATTCCTTAAATCTGTCTTCCACTCTGCCCCCTGGTGGTAGTCTCAGTCCCAGCATCGAAACAAACGATCTATTTAAGGTATTTCTGGAAACCGGGGCTTGGTGGTGAAGATTCATTTGCATACCCAGAATGCACTGCACATAAAACAATTTCTGTCCTAAAAAATGACTAGATTATCCTTTTTTCTTTGAACTGTGTTTCCTCCCAAAATGAGAATTCTCTCACAGAATTGTCTGGGGAAGAGGAAGACGTGACTAGTTCTTTCAGGTAATTAATCACCATTATAGAGTTAGGGGTAACAGTTACCCGAGCAATGTGGGCCAGGTTGCTGTGGTATACTCTGGTTTCTCTTCAGATCGCATAAATCTTTCGCCTTTTACTAAAGATTTCCGTGGAGAGGAACAATTCTGAGTTTTTACCTAATTTTTTGAGGCCTTGTGTTTACAAGGCTAATAGTTTGAGTTTAAAAGACAGACTAAGTTTATCTGAGTGATGGTTAAATGTGGAGAGGTTTTGAGTGCTTTGGCATACTGTTACTCATGTTCTTTGCACCTTAAGTGACAGTCTTTAATGTGAGTTATGGTAGCAGTAGAGAATAAGAAGTTGAACAAGTACTTCCTTACTTCTTTTTCCCACCAAACCTACTCCAAAGTCTTGAGTGGGTCGTAGCTTAGGCATTTGTTGGGTATGTAACACCCACTTGGCCTGGCTTTTGCGCATGCCTAAATAAGTTTTTGTTTGGAAGTGACTCTTAAAACATTCCTCAAGGAGGTAAATAGGAGGCAAGTTTCAATACCTTTGTGTTAAGTGTTGCATTTATAGTAAGTTTTAACTGTTTATTTTAAATAAGCTTAAAATTTGAAAATTTTTTGTAATACTTTAGTAAGTATTATTAGGTCTTTTTTACCTTTTTGATGAGGTAATCTAGCCTTAGAACTAGCTCATTTGTTAAAATTAGGAATGAGAAAGGCATATGATGATGATGATTATAATAGTGTTGAAGAACTTCAACAGGGAAGTGAAATTTTTAACTAATCGTATTGGCCAGAACTGTTTCCTGAGCACGCCTAGCTGCAAGGCAGTCTGGGAAGTGTAGTCTTCCTTCTAGACAGCCATGAGGCTTTCTGCCGGTATGAGAATACTGAGAAAGAAAATTAGCAGTATCTGCGCCAGTATAAAAGGGAGGGAGGGGATCTGTCCGGAGGTTCCTTCCTGGGGCTTCATTTCTCAGCCTCCCATGCGCCTCCCTATGGCCAGCTGTTGTCAGGCAGTTACCCACAGGCCAGCCTGCTCTTCCGGTCCCAGACACTATTCACATGGTGGGACAGTATTAATTATACTTTCCTTCCCCCAGGCAAGCTGCTCCTCACCGGACCAGCTCTGGTCAGTCGGAATTAAATGCCTGTGGCCAGTGCTTTGGGCTCTGAGGGCTGGCTTTTTATCTAAACAGGGGGTTTTAATAATAATAATAATAAAATAATAATTTTATTATTATTATTATTACTATTTAGATTTGTTTTCTTAGAGAGAAGGGAAGGGAGCAGAGAGACAGGGAGAGAATCACTGATGTGTTTGAGCTGCCTCTCACATGCCCCCAACTGGGGACCTACCTGGTGGGCCACCCTGGCATGTGTTCTGACCCGGAATCAAACCTGCAACCTTTCCATTTATAGGGCAGTGCCGCGGCAAGATTAGAAAGCTCTCTGGTTTCTTCTCTAGGTAAGGTCCTGTGAACCTGTGGATCCCTTCCAGTCTGGGAGGCTGGAGGTCTGAGATCAGGGTGCCTGCACAGCCAGGTTCTGGGAAGAACCTTTTCTGGTTTGCAGGCTGCTATCTTCTCCTGGTGTCCCCACTAATCCTACACACGAGGGCTCCACACTCGTGACCTAATCACCTCCCAAAGGCCCCACCTCCAAATACCATCACATTGGAATTAGGGTTTCGGCATATGGATTTGTGGGGCGTGGAGAGGACACAAATATTGAGTCTGCAGTAATGTCTGCAGGAGAATCCCACGCCTCTTGGAAAAGCCCTCCAGAGAGCGGTGGGCTTCGTGGTCAGTGCCTTAGTCTGAGACCGGAGCTTGTGTGCCTGCTGCTTGTTTGAGAAGAAATGCCCAGGGACAGGAGTGGGAACCCAGGGGAGGGTCACACGGAGGGAGGAAGATGGGGTGAGGAGGGTAGCTTCTCAAATTCTTCACCAGCGTGGGCAGTAGGGGCCCAATCCTGCCAGGAGCCATGTATAGAATGTGCCTCAGAATCGTCCACCCAAGGGACCCCAGGGGAGCACTTGTCCCCTAGCTGGGTAGTATGCAACCCAAATTTCCATACCAGGCGTCCACCTCTGAAAAAACAACTTGATAAAGACTCTCTGTGCATCCCGCCCAAGAGGCTGAGAACACGGCGCCTCTCAGTGCATGAGTGGACTGTGTGAGGTGGACCCACTCAGGGTCCGCATGGAGGCCTGCCAGCATCTGCTCTCTGCAAGGGGGGCTGAATGGAGGAACCAAGTCACTTTCACGGCGAGCTGCTGATGCCATGCTGGAGGGGGTGAGGACGCCTTAACCCAGTCCACCTCTCGGAATCCAGCACAGGAGCAGGGTGGGGAGAAAGAGGGAGTGTCAGGGCTCAGAGGGAGGCCGGGCCCACGGCCAGCCCCATCTGCCTGCCAGCCTGGCACTCAGAGGCTGAGCCGTCCTGGGCAAATCACTCAGTCCGAGGTCATTTCCTCATCTCTCAAACTGGTATCTTAACCCTCAGCAACATCCTCCCCACAGAATGCCAAGTTCATGTAAAATACCTGACACATACTGGTACAGTGAGCGCTCAAATGGGAGCTATATATAATCCACAAATAGTAGCTTATTAAAATTTTGGTTATACAGGAGGAATCTTTTGGGAACCAGGTATGTGGGTTCATTTTTCCATGTTTGGGAGCCTAGAACGTGTGGGTTCCAGGTTAAACAGAGGGAGTGGGGTGGCGAAGTGTGGCTCTTGTATCAAACAGCTTCCTGTGTAATGCGATCACTAGAGGGGACTAGAGGGCATATCATACCGCCAGCCACACCCAACCGCACCCCATGAAGTTTCTGCTTCCCGAAATGCGCAAGCCAGCCAATGACCCAGGCTAGGAGGGGCGGGGGAGGGGGGAGAGGTATTTCTGAGCTCTGCACTATCCAGAGCAGGAGTGGAAGGTGCGTGGGGCTGAAGCCACTAGGAAACCAGGACAGCTGGTAGCCAAGCCTGACCTGTGTTTATTTCTCTCCGAGCCATCTGCTGTGGGCCAGACGCTCAGCTCCTTGGCAGAGAAACCTGGCTTTCCGGTGAGTCAGGCTGCTTAAAAGGACAGCCTCCCCAGGTGGACTGCCATGCCCTGGCTCCCAGCTGGGTGTGGGGGGCAGCTCCATTCTCCTCCCCATAAAGGCAAGGGTCAAATCTTAGTTTTAGGGAACAAGTGGCAGAAATCCACCCAGGGTTTTTCCCTGCTGCCCCGACAGCAAAACCCAGGGCAGGCCAATCTAGGCTATTGAGGGCAGGTAGTGGGAGGGGGCACAGTAGCAGGGAAAGGACCAGGATGGTGCTGCTCCAGCAGCCCACTGAGCTGGACTGCCCCCTCCCCCGGGGGAGCAGACCAGAGGCCGCCTTCACATCTGAGTGGACTCCCCTGACGGGTGGAAACGTGGGAAAAGATTTCCTGTTGGGGGCTGGGCTGCTGGCCCTTCTGCTTCAGACACCCCCCCGAAAGTCTGGTGAGGGAGGGAGGGAGGGAGGGAGGGTAGCTCCAAAGGTTTCAACCACACACAAACAGCTCATGAAGTTTGAAAGAGATTTATTTAAAAACAGAAAAGAAAGCTTTGGTATTTTAAAACCCAACAATCATCAATCACTAGAAAGTTAAAACACTTCCCCTGAAGCTCAGAAATACAAAATCACAGACCTCCACAGGCTCATAAGAAAGAGACAATGTGCAAACCTGAGGATGACCCGAGACCCACGCCATACATGCAGGCCATGAGCACGGCCCCCAGACGCTACCCCGGGCAGCGAGATCAGAAATCACCGCCAAGATTCACTGTCTGAAGTGGATGCCAAGGCCGTCCAGCAAAATCTCCACAATAAATTAAAACTTCAGTTGAGAAGGAACACATTAAATTAGGAGAAAAAACCCACAATTTTTCCCAGACAAGAGTCTTTTCAAGAGGTCTAGTACCTGGGCCAGAGGAAAGGGGAAAAATGGAAGGAGTGAGTTCAATTTCAAGTATTTTCCATATAGGTTCATTTTATTGAGTCGAAAGCTTACAAAAAATCTACTGGCCCTTCCCCTCCCCTCCCCTATGTAAACTCCTGAACATCCACACGCGCCTCTGCGTCACTGGTGTCCCCAACAAGGCACGAAAGGGTGGGTGCTTGCAAAGGATCCCTTGTTCGTAGCAGCAGGACGGTCAGTGTTGGGCGTCTTGTGCAGTCGGTGGCTGCAAGCAGGACTGCCAGCTCACTCAGACACTGGGGTCTTCCTGTTCAATCAACAAAACAAGCCGTTACTGCTCGCCGCCAACCCTGTGGACAGCTACGGGAGCACTAAGGGAAGCTGGCCACGGGGACAGCCATGGTGGCTCCTGCCCAGGCTCCGATCTGCACAGGCAGGCAGCTCCCAGCCCAGTGACAGGCTGGAGCTACCCCTTACCACGGAGTTAGTGGTCTGGTGCAGAGTGGTGGCCGGGCTCTGCTCTGGCGAGACCAGCTCTACACGAGTAAGCTGAGGGACATGGGGCAGTACCGTATGAGGGCAGTGTGGCTCGTCCCCGAGCGTGTGGGGAAGAGCGGTGGACGGGCATATGCCACAGTAAGAGCAGAGAACCCACCAACCAGCAGGGAGAAGCAGCCTCGGGCTAAACAGGGCGGCTGCCGCCCACGCGGCTATTCTATTGCAGCCGGCCCAGACGGCTCTGCAGACGGTGTCTGCAGGTTTCTTTTTGATCTGATTTTCAATTTGTCCTTCCAGGAGCTCAGACCTGCCTCCCACTCCTTCAGGTCGCATGGTACTTCTTTCTCCAAGTTCTGGCCACAAAGCCCTCCAGGAAAGTGATGAGGCACTTCTGCGCTGGCCCCTGGCTCTTCGACCACTTGGGAACACAGACCAGAGCGCCACATGCCTCTACTCCACGGCAGCCAGAAGACAAGCTCAGCTCCCTGTCTAGCCTTTCTCCTGACAGCCAACAACGGGCCCCCTCCTGGTCTTTCTCCCAGACATCCTGGCGGTGAAAAAGCCCAGGCAACTGGCTGGAGGGGCAGAGGTGGCGTCCTCTGAGGCACCAGTCCTGCTGTCCTGAGACGCATTCCGGATGGGTCTGGGGTCAAAACTGAGGCTCCTGGGGGCAAAGGTGTCTGAGCAAAAACAAAGGGAGTGACCCTGTCCTGCACAGACGAGACCACCCCCTGGGCCAGCCCACAGGGAGGGGCCGCCCCCTCAACGCAGTGAACAGGCCCTCAGGGGTTGGGGGGGCGTCCACCAGCACTTTAGAAGGAGGCTTCAGGTTAACCTAGGACTTTGCTGCAGTTATTTACAGATGCTGAGATTCACTTGGGGTGGGGACGGGGGGACAACTGCCTACACCCCTGGGAGGCCAGCGAGCTCATCTATCCACAGCTGTCCTTTCCTATGGTCTCCTTTCAAGTCACTTTTTAATGTCCTTTCAAAACCCACTCGCTCCTCTCTCTGTGTTGAGGGCTGAGGGAACTGGCTTAGAAGGACCCCTATGGCGACCCCGGCTTCAGCCCGCCCTGGAGCAGGACCGAACAGGAGGCCGGGGCCTCAGGTGCTGGGAACAGGGGCTCTATACCTTACTCCTGAAGAGGGGCTTGGCCCCAGGCCCACAGTACTCGTTGTAGATGAGCTTGAAGAGGAAAAGGTGGAAGAGGGTGATGAGGGAGGCCACGCTGAACCAGAAGAGGAAGGGCAGCCCGGGGTCCTGCTGGGCCATGTGCTCGTCGTGGGCCAGGATGGCCTTGAGGTGCAGCGTGTGCCGCAGGTCCTGCAGGTGCGTGAGGTCGGTGGAGATGTAGAGCAGCGGCGTGATGGGCTGCGTCACCATGACCGAGAAGGTGTGGCCCTGGGGCGTGGAGCTGAGCTCCACGGGCTCGTCCAGGCAGCCTGCTTCACAGGCGTAGATCTTGACCGGCGGGCCGCGGGCCTCCACGGACACGTGCAGGTATGGCTTGCCCTCGGTGTCCGCCAGCACGGCCAGGTTGATGTGGTCGTTCTTGTAGCGGATGCCGTGCAAGGCGTAGCTGTTGTGCAGCACGTCGGGGTCGGCCTGGAACTGCAGGTGGTTCTCGGTGAACTGCAGCCCCCCGAAGCTGAGCACCATGCCCTGCAGGATGCCTGGGGCGCCCGCCTTCACCAGCCCCTTGCAGCCGCGCTTCTGCAGGGTCAGCCTCCACAGGTCGGAGAGCTGCAGGATCTGCTGGACGGAGGACAGCTGGCCGGGCCAGAGGTTCTCGGCGTGCATGGTGGCGTGGCCGCTGAAGCAGTGATCTTCGTAGTTGAGTGTCGACTCCATCTGCTCTCGCTCCCGGTGGCTCAGGTTGGGGCTGAGCAGTGGGGCTGGGGAGCAGGACATCATGTAATACAGGGTCAGGTTCACGGTCAGGCCAGACGGAGTGTGGGCATCTGTGATCTTCTTCATTTCCACACCTGTAACACCACAAGGTCACGCGTTAAGCGGGGATGGCCTGACGGGAGGCTGAGGTTACGAAACAGAGATCAAGAGCAGCAGAGGCACAAAGTTTTGGTCCCCAGGTAAGAAAGTGGCAGTTCCAGTTCCCCTGGAGTGAGAGTCATCCTGCCTGGCTTCCTCACCTGACCAGCTTGAGCCCTGTGAGCCTGAAACCTAAAATCTTGTTAAAAGGCCTCTTGCCGGGTCCTGAAAGAACACAGTCTGCAGCCAAGTGGAAGTCCCACCCCAGAACACTGTCACCAGCACCCTGGCCAGTCCCAGGCCTCTCCCCTCTATCATCTCTCTCCCCCCAATCCTGCAGCATCTGAGCCCAGGGTCTCCCCAATCTGTACGACCTCTAGACTCAGCCAGCGGGCCGCCCACTCGGTGTCTCCCTCTGACCGTCTGACGGGCATTTTGAGCCTGACATGGTTGAATTCTTTCCGGTGTCCATACCCTCTCATGCCCTTCCCCCAGATCAGGAGTCCCCCACAAGTTCTCACTCCCCACAGCCAGTCCTTGGCAAGTCCTGGCAGCTCCGCCTGCAATGGTATCAGAATCCACCCACTTCCGTCTCCTCAGTCACAACTCTGGTCCCAGCCCCAGCCTCTCTCACCCGGGCTCCACACTTCACTTTTGCCCCCGTAGAGCTATACTCTGCACAGAGCAGCCTGGGGAACCTTTAGAAGCATGTACCACATGTTGTCTCTGCCCTGCTGCCCATCCCACTTACAACAGAATTCCCCACCAACTCACTAAGGCCTACAAGACCCAGTAGGATCGGGCCAGCTCGAGCCTCCGATGTCTGGCCTCCCGTGTCTGAACTCACCTCCCAAGACCCTCCCCTTACTCAGGACTCAGGACTCCACCAAACCTCTCCTGCCTCAGGGGCTCTGGCCTGCTGCGTGTTTCCTCCTCCAAGTGGCCTGGTGACAACTGGAGCCAAACAGAGGCCCACCCCTACCCTTTCCAGCCCCTCTCAGTCACCCTCAATCACAGATTCACTTTCTCCATAGTACCTTTTCTTCTAGAAAGCTAGCTTACTCATCTATTCGAATTTAATATTCATCTTCCTCCCACCCAGAATTCCAGCAAGCACCACGGAGGCAGGGACTTTGTTCTGTTCACTCCGTCTTCTCCACGGGAGAACAGACCCTGGCAAAAGCACTCAATGAACACTTGAATGAATGAAAGACCCCTGAGCAGTTACATGTAGGGATGCAGACTACACCCCCAGAAACCAAAATCTCTCTTGCATCTAGAACAGGACTTTCTTCTCTGAACAGTCAAGGGGGACAGTTTTCATTTGACAGAACATCCCGCCTGCTGAGAGGCCCCACTAGCTCCTTGTGGAAAAACAGCAGCCACAGTGACTAAGGCACATCTCAGCCTCCAGGGGTGTCGTGAGCCCATGCTTGTCACCAGCCAGACTACAGGGAACCGAGAAAAGAATGTGGGGGCTGACCAGGCCTCTCTGTTTGTTTCCCCTTTACAAACCGACCCTCTAAACCACTCCGCTCAAGTCAGGCCTCACCTACAAGAACAAATAATAACGAGACCAACCCATTACCCGCATTCTTTCATTAGGACCTCATACACGCCCTCCAAGGTAGGTGCCTCTGTTATTACTGAAAACAAGACCAGGCGGATTAGGCTGCGGGCCCAGGTCACAAAGGCACTAAATAATGGGGCAGCCGGGATCAGCCCCAGGTCAGACGCCATGCCCAAGACTTAACCACCCCTCCGCTCCCTTTCACTGTCACCTTAGCAGGCTCTGGAGGGACATCTCCAGGATGGACCATGTTCACCCTGCTGCAAGGTGTGGACTTTGAACCAGGCATTTGCCAGGCCTCACCTGGGCTGAAGAGCTGGGCCCAGAGGCGCTGGTGGCCCTGAAGCAGCTCAGCTGCGGGCATCTCTAGGAGCTCCAGCATTTCCTTCCGTGCCATGTCCTGGAGCGCCTTGAGCTCCTTGGCTGCTTTGCTTTTGAGCACCTGGGGGTTGACAGGGCCTGAGACATGCACCACCCACAGTATCGTCTCATCCAGCTGCGTCTTGGGAGCCACTTGGAGCCGGTCCACTAGTTTCTTGGCGGCCACCACCACCAGGTGCACCAGCCCGGTGGGAAAAGGCGGGGACAGGCCCGAATAGAGGAGGAACTGATGGTCTCCAACTTTCTCCAGGGTACTGGTGTAGGTCTTGGGGACCGGAGCAGCTGTGGGTCCCAGAGTCTGCAACGCGGCCACGCGTTCCGTGGGGTTGTTGAGCTGGATGCGCTGCAGATAGACGTGGGGTCGGCCCCGGTGGGCCAGAAAGTCCTCCTGCAGCAGCACACAGTCGCGGCCGGATCCCGTGACAAGGCCAGAGGCTAAGCCTGGCCCGGGGGCGGCCGCTGCAGCGCCGGAACCTGGGGTCCCGAGCTGCAAGCAGCGCACCCGGCGCAGCAGCCCTTCACGCAGCAGGAGCACTGACTCGCCAGCCTCAGAAAGCACGTTGAGCGGGCGCAGCTGCACAAAGGGCACGAAGTCTGGCGCCACGGCGGGCTCCCGCTCCCCAGGGGTCACCCACAGCCGGTTGGCAGTCACGTCCAGGGCCAGGAAGCCGTTGGCCACCAGGGCTGGCACCCCAGGACCCAGCGGCACAGCCTCGCCGCGCTCCCGCAGGCCGCGCCAGGCACGGGTGGCCGCCTCCAGGCAGGCAGAGGGCTCGGCGGCGCCCGCCTCGCCTCGGGCCCAGGACAGCAGGTGCAGGCCACCCGCCGCTCGCCGCGCCCCGGAGCCCCCGAACCACAGAAGCAGCAGCAGGATGCCAAGCAGGCAGAGAAGGCGGCGGGCCCAGCTGCTCGACAGCAGTCCCGGCAGCCCCTTAAGCCGTTGCTGCAGCCACATCGGGCCGCCGGGCGCGGCGTGGGGGCGGCCGCTGGGCCCGCCGCCCAGCCTACCGGCCCGGCCGCCCGCGCCTCACTGTCCAACCGGGACCGCCGCACCCACTACGGACCGCGTCGCAGCCGCCGCAGTAGGCGCCACTGTCTCTTCCTCCTCCTTCTTCGGGGACTGTCGAACGACGCCGGCCGTCAAGGGCCGCCGAGTCTTTTGCGACATATGGAAAAGAGGGGGAGGAGAGAGGGGCGGGCCAGAGAAAATAGGCGGAGCCACAGCGGGAAAGGGACGGGAGCCAGGAGTGGGGTTGGACCGCGCCTTCCCGGGCAGATGGAGTGAAGTTCAAGGAAAGAGCGAGGGAGGGTTGGCGCGGAGAGGAGGAGCAAGAGGTGCACCCAACTCACTTGTCAGAAACACCGAGTCAGCCAAACCGAGCTTGTGTTGGGCCCAGCTTGCCACTAATGGATTCAACAGTCCTAAGATTTAAATAATAATAATAATAATAAATTTTCTGCAAAAATGATCCTCATTGCAAACAGAACAGTACAAAAAGGAAAGAAAAAAAAGAAAAGAGCAAAGGAGTAACCGCTCTAAACTAGACTTCCTAGCAAATACCCTGTTGACAACTCTTCCCGACTGTCTGGCCGCATGTGCCGCATACCAGACGCAAACCCAGCCCACCACCGGCCATTTCTCTGCCGCCACAAGTCGTCTTCGTGTCGACTCTGAGTTATAACTTATTAAATAACATAAGGCACTATATAGTCTCAGACTTTGAAAATGCCCTAAAATTGTGAGTCATCAATGCAAACGAGACATTTTGCAAAAAAAATCAGTATGAGCACAGGGGCGGACAATGGGGTGGTTGTTGGGCATTCCAAAGCCCAACAGTGCTCCCCAGTTGTTGGAAGTTAAACCGGCATTCGAGTGGCTTCTTGTGGGCTGTGAGCACATACGTGCGTCTGATGAGTCTGTGGGCCTGTGCCGCCGTGTGGAAAGGTGTCTGTCCGGGTGATCCTACAGTACCTTCTCTTCTCCCTCCCCCCCCCCCCCCCCCCAAGGTTTTTATCAACCCACAAACACAAAGTTCTTAGCTACCACTGGGAGATCACAAAACCCACAGAATATGTTTGTGGCCGCACAGGAATCCATGCGCCGCTGTTAAGAGAGCCACCCAGCCTCCTCCTGAAGCAGGCAGAAGCGTATGTTCGAGAACACAGTGAAGTGAAAACAGGCCAGACCCTGGTGATCCCACCTGTGAAATGCCAATGACCGCAGACCCTGCCTCTCATGTTTCTGCGGATAAAGCAAGCAAGGTGCATGGCACATAGTAAGTAATTTTAACTGTAAACCCGTATTGTTATTTTCACCATTACAAACATCCATGTCATAGGCATATGTCTTGGCCCACTTGTGAGTTTTTTGGGGGGAGCAATTTCTATAAACAGATTTCCAGTCAAAGGGAAGGTTGATTTTCAGGGAACCCCCTGGCCATTCTCAAACACCCCAGGGTGGAGGGACTTGAAGCCAAGGGTCAGCAACATAGCCACAAGACAGCCAGTGGGTCACGAGTAAGGACCTCGGCATCAGGCTGTCTGAGTTTTGAGTCTTGGCCTCACCCCTTGCTAGCAAGTCAACTAACTTCCCTGGGCCTCAGTTACTCCAGCTGTAACATGGGGATCTTGAGACAGAGAAAGGTTGCTCTGAGGCTTAAATCGGACAAATACAGGAGACATTTACCATAGTGCCTGGCTCAAAATAACTATTCATTATTTGATTTGTTTTTACTGGGAAACAGGATACATGATACGAAATTCAACATGTGCAAAATGGTGAAGAGTAACAATCGTCTTCCTCCCTCCTGGGGCCCCCACTGAGAGCCCTGCCACCAGTTCTTTGGATTCTTCCAGACACTCTGTTCGCTTACACGTACACAGACATATAGACATACAGTGTATATTTTTTCTTTCGCAGAACTTGTAGCATATAATTTACATTTGCATCTTTTTGTCCTTAGGGAAACAGCTGGAAATTCCATTTCTATTATTATTATTATTATTATTATTATTATTATTACTATTAAAGGGGCTGGTGCCAGTGGGATTAGTTGATGGGTGTGAAGAGGGAGGGGACTGAGGGCCAGCTGCCAGCCTGTGTGGCAGCATACAGTGTGACTGTCCTCTGAAAAGATCCCGTGGAACTGCCCTCCAGGCCAGTAATCCTTTCTGTACTTTCCCAGGAAAGTGGGGTCCTGCACCTTTAAGTGTGCAGAACGTGTGCTGCACGTACCAGGAGTAACATCTGGGCAGCAGCCGCCCCTGGTTAAAGAGACAGGCTGTCTTTTTGGATGAAGCTTGGACGGGGTTCAGGTTCCAGCAGTTTGATGAAGGGAGAGAGAAACAGACACCGAGGGTGTGGTGGGGGCAGACTTCCCCAAGGTGAGCCCTTTCTCCAGCGGAGGCCAGCAGCCTTCCACATTGGTCCCCGCTCTGGGGACTTGGGTCATTGGAACTCCACTGCCCAAGGTGTTTTTTCGGTCCACAGAACACCAGCACTGAGGTTCTCCTTGGGCCCCAGAAAACAGGAGGCTGGAGCCAGGTTCCACAGCTGCCTCCCTTACTGGGCTCCCACATCAGCCGTGTGCCTCCGAGCAGGTTGATTCACTCACTTCTCCGAGCTGCAGTTCCACAACTGGGGGCAACCCCGTCTCGTTGGAAGGCTGTCGTGAGCAAGGAAGGCGACGGAGCTTTGAAAACAGCCTGCCCGACATGTGCGCATTCTCCTCCTCTCTGCTCATCCCTCCATTTCCTCCTCAAAGGGTTTGGAATTTTAGTGTGCATCCTCTGAATTCAAAAACATCCGGTGGACCTGGGCACCAAGTCTTGTCCCCAGCTGCAGAAACTCCCGACCCTGGGTCCCAGTTGGGTGGTAGAAGCCGTGGATCACAGGCAAGCCTCTTCCCTTTACTTGCCTTGCACCTCGGGCTTGTTGCTGGGTCCCTCTGGGCCTCGCTTGCACCATCTGTACGAGTAAATCTCAGTACCATGAGATGTTTTCTCTGGTTCTCAGAGATTGGAACTATCTTCTAAAAGTAACATGCATTGGTTTGGACAAACAGTATATATACTTATTGTAAAAAAAAATCATAAAAACAATGAAAAAACCCCTACCTGGCAATAATATAATTTTGTGTGTGTGTGTGTGTGTGTGTGTGTGTAATCACTGTAAACATTTGGCTGTCGTTTTAACATTGTCTTTATAAAAGCATATTTTTACTGAGGGGTCCGATGTACACATAGCTTCTTCCACTATGTGTCATCTCAGAAGTGGGTTTCCCTTGGGGGAGCCGTCTCGGGTACCATTGATTTCTCTAATCCCAGCGCCTACCTGTGGCCTGCTTTGTGTGGCTATTGACAATGACATTCCTCTCCTCTACGCGCTCTGTTCCCCTAAAGGGGTGCCCTGTCTACCACGCGCTCCTCTGGAGGCCAGTCTGCTTCGAAGAGGCCCCTGGATCTGAGTGACTCTTCCGAGAGATGGAAGCTCCTGGCAGACATCTGCGCCAGGAACCCTTGTTCTAGAGACCCCGAGTGGTTTGCTGGGCTTTGAGAAGACCCCATCTGTGAAGGGGCCTAAATAATTCCCTCCTCCCTCCCTTCCTCCCAACCATTCATTCATCAGCGCTGCCTCCCAGGGACAAAAAGGCACATTGCTTGATTCCTTTTTTGCGGGGTGGTGATAAGCTTTCTCCAGGGTTCCAGCTGCCAGCAGAATCTCGGCAGGGCCGTGGATGCCTCTGAACACATTCCCCGCAGCCCCCGCCACCAACTCAGGGCTCAGACCCACACGCCCACGGGTTTACCAGAGGACTAAGGAAATCCTAAGAGCCGAGTCTCACTGATGGCTTATCGCCGCGCTGCTTGCTCTAAGTGAGCTACAGGTAACACTCCTTAACCTGTGCAAGACCCGATGAACAGATGCCATTGTAATCCCCACTTCAGGCGACGAAACTGGGGCTCACAGTTATTGATACCATCAAGCCTTGGCGCAGAATCTGGGGTAGAGAAATCGTTGCCTCGCCCCGTTCTCCCTCCTTTTCCCGGTCGTAGTGCAGCCCCCTTGGGAAGGGAGCGAGGAGGTCAGGTCGGCGGCAGGACCCGGGAGCCGCGGGGACGCGCCAGAGGAACTGCTCCAACTAAAGAGGCCTCTGTTCTGGCAAGTCTGCAGGAAAATCCTTCCCCCGGGGCGGGCGGCAGGGAGGGGTGCGGGGCGGCGCGACACCGCCCCCGGGGCGGGTCCAGTGCGTGGCAGCGGGACCGACGGCCTCGTCGCGAAGTTTCTATCCTGCTAGTGCTGCGGGGCCGGCCGGACGTCCCCAGACCCTGGCGATGAGGCCCCTGCTGCTCCTGGTCCCTCTGGGCTGGTTGCTTCTGGCCAAAGCGAAGGAGGACGCCAAGCCGGAGGGTGAGAGCGCGGCCCAGGGGACAAGCGGTTGAATCCGGGGTGGGAGGGCTGATTTCAGGGTTGCCTCGGTAAGGACCTGTCTCTACAGGAGGCCTGGGCTTCTGGGGGTGTCTGGGTTCCGGCCACTTGTCCACTGATTTGCTGATGACTTGGACAAATCACTTCCCCTCTAGGAGGTTGTGGTTACCACATCTAGGAGGAAAGAGACAGCCCAAGTCTGTTCAGCACCCAGAGGGACAAATAATAGCACTGATAATAATGACAGTGGCTACCACTTGGGGAGCATTTACGGGCCAGGCATCAGTTAAACCTGATGGCAGCCCTCAGGTGTCTGTCCTCCTGTGATCCTCATTTTCCCAATAGGCAAACTGAGGCTCCACAGTGGATTCACTTGCCCCTGGTCACACAGCTCGCGGGCCTTGGAACCAGGGTTTAACGCCCAGGTGCTTCTGGTTCCAGAGACCACCTCCAGCCAACAGATCATGGGGATGGGAGAGCTGAATTGCCGTGGGGTGTGGAAGGAGTGGGTCGCACTGCAGAGCTGTTTGCCCTTAAAGGCATTTTCTGGCCCAGAGCTGCCAGCTTTCCTGGATGGTGTGGCTCTGAGGGTTGAGCACCAGCCTAGGAATCAAAGGTCACCGGTTCAATTCTTGGTCAGGGCACATGCTTGGGTTGCATGGGCTAGGTTCCCAGTTGGGGGCCTGCAAGAGGCAGCCATTCAATGTTTCTCTCACACTTTGATGTTTCTTTCTTGCTCCCTCCCTCTCTCTCTAAAATTAAATAAATAAAATCTTTAAAAGTAAATAAAATATTTTAAAAAATCCAGTGAGGGAGGTGCTGAGCACAGAACTGGGCTGGTAGCATGTGCAAAGGGCCTGTGGCCTGGGCCCTCTCACTGGCCGGGAGCCAGGAACCCTGGAATAGCCTTTATTTTCCCTGGGCCTCCGCTGTTTACCAGACCTCCCTCCACCCCGTACCGTCATCCCATGACAGAAATTCCAGTCCCCCACAACAAAGCCTGGAGAGGCAAGTCAGGGAGGGGACCAAACCAGTGACAAGGATTTAGGTGCCTTGACCCTCAGCCCTGACCATACCCTCAGCAGGTGATGGAAGGGGCAAAGTAGAGACAGGCAGCCCATACAGAGTGTGCAGGATTCAGGGTGTCGCTGAGATCATCCAGGTAGGACACCTAGTAGCTGGTAAGCATTCATTGATGAAGAAGGGACAGCGGGTCCCCAGGCATGGAGCTAACTTCCAGCAGCTCCCAAGTTGAGGTTCTGTGCTTCCCTTGCTCCCTTCAGACTGTTTTGATAAGGGATCATTAGCCCACTTTGCAGATGGGGAGACTGAGGCTCCAGAAGGTTAAACACCTGGTCTCGGGTTGCCACAGCTGATTGAAAGTCAAGTCACTAACTGGAACTCAGACACCCCTGCCCGTTCTCTGAACCTTTCCTCTGGGTGGGGGAGGGGCCGTGGTCTGGAGACACTGCCTGGGAGAGCCTGCGCAGCTCCTGCAGACCCAGCTGAGGTGAGCCCCGCAGCCTGCCGGCCACGAGGACAGAGCGGGGCGGCAGTGTTTCCTGCAGGTGTTGTCCAAGCTGCCCACTGATTGGTGTCAGGCAAAGGGTGCCCCAGCAGTGCCAGCGACTCCAGCTTGTCCCTGGTGTCTGGGACACCCAGTCCAGCGCAGATGGCTGGGCCGGGGTGGCTGCAGAGGAGGGTTCCCCTGGGGCAGGCGTGGGGACCGCACTGGGTGTCCCTCTGGGGTGGGGCAGGGCATTCGCCATGCAGTGCTGGGGGGAGATACTGTTGTGCACCCTCATCCAAACATGGATTCAGCACATGGAGAGGAAGAGGGCAGTTGTCACTCTTAGGGGGCTCCCAATCTGAGGGGATGCAGAGCTCCTCACCCCAGTGGATGCCCACGTGATGGGGGAGACACAACCTTTTATTTCCAGAGAGGCTTGTACCTGAGGGAGGAGATACTACCCTGTTCTGGGGGAACCCCGAGACCAATGTGGGAGACAGAAAAGGCCTTCAACACAGTAGAGTTAGGGGCAGGGAGCATCCAGACACCCACTGGCCCTTTCTCCCTTCGGCAGAGGCTCCTAGCTCCCTCCCAGGGCGCACGACGTTCCCTGCAGGCCTTTGTGTGGAGAGGGAAGGACCGGAGCCTGGAGCTGCTGAGATCCGAGGCTCCAGGGATGTCGGCTGGGCTTGGGTGGGGGCTCCGGGTCATGCTGTTAACACTGCAGGAGACGGGACTGTCCCTGGAGTCAGGCAGGCCCAGCTGGACGTGGATGAGCCGGGAGGGGAGAGTCTGAGACCCAAGGCTGCTAAGTCTGGAGAGGCAAGGCTGGCTCCCGAGCACAGGGGTCCTCGTGGCCGCCCATTCTGCCTGACCCAGTTTATGGCTTCCGGTCAAGGCCTGGTGAGAAAGGAAGCTGGGGGAGGAGCTTCATTCATCCCCGTCTCTCCAGAGAGCAGACTGGGTGTGTCATGCCTTGAGAGTCAAGGCCACGTGCCTACCATCCAGCCCTGGTCTGGGCTGGCACCGTTTGGGACACAGGGATGTCAGCTGGAGCGCAGTGAACCCAGCTTGAGTTCTCAGCCTTCTCAACCCCCTGGCTCAGCCTCTCCACATCATTCTCTCTCCCAGGAAGGGCACCTCCCCACCCCTGAGCCCAGGGTGGTCCCTGCCCTCACACAGTCCCCTTTCTGAGGGGAGCCTCCTGTGACAAGAATGGGTAGATCGTCTCTGCCAGGTGCTGCGCTGAATACTTTATGGACATTAGCTCGTTATCCCTCACAGGAGCCCCTGGAGGAAGGCACGTTACAGTAGTTATTGCCCTCGTTCCCCAGGGAGGGGACAGGTGCAGAGAGGACGTTATTTGCCCAGTGATCTGTCTGTTGCTGCTCCGTCTGCTGTCCTGCTTATCTCTGCTCTCCTTGGATTAGGATGGTTCACCGAGGAAACCACAGTTGGACTTTGGGCAGGGAGTAGGTCAGGCGGGTTGAGGCCCTGGGGGTCAGGCCTCACGTGGGCCCTGGCCCCAGCTCCCGTCAAGTGGTAAGGTCTTTTTCAACTCTCTGCAGGCTGGGTCGGGGGTGACCCACAGGGAGTCTCTGTGGAGGGCTGGCTTTCTGAGCGCCAGGGCCCCGCCCACCTCTGGGCTCCTCCTTGTAAAGGCGGGGGTGGAGTTAATAAGTGTAAGGGAGTCGGGAGAGCAGAAAGTGTTCAGTAAAGGTTAGCCGTCATGGATATTATTATCTGGAAGTAGAAACCTGAAAGAGCCTGAAGACACACCTCCCATGCTCCCTTCCCTCCCTCACTGCCTGACCTCGGGAGAGCCCCTGATCTAATGGAGGATCCAGAACCTCACACAGACACACAGGCTGGCTTTTTCCATCCATGAAATGTGACACTCTTCCTGTCCCCATTAGCCCCTGTGGACGACAAGAGGGCCTCAGACAAGAGGGCTTCAGAGCTGGTGGCTCCGGCTCTTGTCACCAGGTGGGGACAGGGGCACTTAACCAACCTGGCAGGAGTTAGGGGGAGCCTTTCCCCAAAGGTGAGAAGCGCCCCCCTCTTCTGGACCCCAGGGTCAGGTGGTGAGGCCTCCCCTCTGCACACCTGCCCAGTGAATCCCGCACCCTCCTGCCCGGGGTCCCTGGGCCCGCCCCCAGCGGATTCCTGCCAATCCCTGCTGGGCCGCTTGGGCCCGCCCCCTGCTCGCAGGCCGCTGCCTGTCCCTCCTCCCGTCAGCCGCTTCGCCAGGCTGGACCCCTTTGTTCTTTTGGCTGCAGTTCCTCCTGACTTCCTAGGGTGGGAGTGGGGTGGTGCTCAACCTGCCTGTGCTGTCCCGGCCACACCACCTGGTGGGGCTGTTCACCCGGAAAGGCGTTCAGTCCTGGGCCCCAGGCTCACCCAGAGGAACAGGGATGAGTGCTGCGAAGTGGGGTCCTGCCCCTCAGGGCAGGAGAGAGGCCAGGAGAAGTCTGAGAAGACCACAGAGGTGGTGGCAGGGAAGAGGTATACCACTGTCACTGTTCCTGGGACCTGGAGGAAGGTTAGAGAAGGGGCAGACAGAGGGAGCCCTGGCTGGAGGAAGGACCCACTCAGTGCAGAGAATGAGTCCATTATGGGGCTGATCAGCAAGGGCCTTGAATGCCAGAGCAAGGCATTTGCTTCTAATTAATTGTTACCAATAATAGCTCTTAGCCTGTGCCAGCATCCCAACAAGGATTTTACAGGCCTGATCTCATGGAAGTAGTCCAGCAGCCCTTGCAGGGGGGAGGGGGCACTGCTATTATCCCTTTTTTACAAGGGAGAAACTGAAGCTAGAAAGGTTGGGGACTTGCCCAACGTCATAGAGCTGGTAAGGAGCAGAGCTAGTATTCTGACCAGGCAGGCCAGCTACAGAGCCTTTGCTACTTAGAGAGTGTGACCTCAGTGTGTGGTCTGGGAGAGGCTTCCCTAGGGAATGCCTGAAATGCTTTCTAGGAGTTCCGTCCAATAGGTTCCTCTGTAGAGGTGAAGCCGCACTACAGACCCCGGGAGAGGTCCCTTGTTAAAAAGGTAATACAGCTACTCTGGTCCTTGCTCAGGATTCCAGGTCGGTTTCCACTCTGGGCCCGTCTCTCCTTGGTTCTCACGGTGTTGGGCGACTCCAAGGCTGGGTGAGGCTCAGCAAGAAAGTCTGTTGGGATTGATTAGCACTGTCTGCCCTGGGTGCAGCTGTGGATGGTGATGGCTGTCTCTGGGCTAATGTCTCAGGTGGGCCAGGGGGGTCCTCCTGGCATTCAGCATTCAGGGTGAGTCCTTCCCTCCGCCCCTGTGCCTGCCCAAGAGCCCCTTAATGCCAGAAAGACCTAGTCCCACAATTCAAGATGTGACACCTCTGCTCTGTATGCTTTCTGTCCCATTAGTCAGTTACCAGGTCAGTGGAGCCCTGCAAGAGAATTGGGAGACCAAGGTGACATCCCAGCTCTGTCACTAACCGACTGAGTGATCTTAGCCACTTCCCGTTCTACCTGCACCCTGAGCTCTTGTCTATAGTGGACATGGCGGCATGTTCTGTGGGATTTGACAAGAGCCGTGACCCCGCTCCTGCTCACCTGTCCTCCTCATCCATTTCCACCCACCACCCCCTTCTCTGTCCCTAGACAATCTCTTAGTCCTCACGGTGGCCACGAAGGAGACAGAGGGGTTCCGACGCTTCAAGCGGTCAGCCCAGTTCTTCAACTACAAGATCCAGGTAACAGGCTCTCCAGGGGAGGCAGAGACAACTGAATGGTGGAGAGACAGCCCAGGAGCTGGGTGTCCACCCCCCCCCCCCCCCGCAACTGACTTGGGGCCAGAGGGAAGCTTCTGGAAGCTTGAGAGATGGAGATGAGTTAGGCAAAGCAAGAGAGGGAAGAACACAAGTCGAGCCCAGGAGGGGCTGGAGATGGAGAGCGTGGGGAGGTGAGACTGGAGAGGTGTGTGGTGGTGCACAGTGTTAGTGCTCACAGGCTCACCTGGTGGGGAGTGGCTAGCTGAGAGGGCATCGGCATTCCTGCAACTCCCCCCAGGTGATCTGGGGACAACCACAGTGTGGAGACCTCACCTGTACAAACACCACTCTGGAAAAACACAGGCTAATTAATGCCCAGCCCATCGGTGTCACAGGTGTGTGTCCTCTGTGTGTGGCCCGTGGTGCTGAGCCCACAGAGAGACGTTCTTCCATTTAGCTGTGTGCTGAGTGCCTCCTTGTGTCGGGTACCAGGAATGATGGACAAGACAAAACCGCATCACTGCCTACACAACTCGCAATCTAGGGGCAGGCATTAAGCCAGAAAGGAAGTGTGTTAGCTCACATGAATGAGATTTGAAGCAGGGGATTGCTTCAGGCATAGCTTGATCCAGGGGTTCATGCGTGGTGAAGTCGTTGTCTCTTCGTCTCTAGGCCATGTTTGTTTTCATTTATAGATACGCACCCTCTAAGTATGGGCAAGATGACCACCAGCTACATGCTTATTCCCTAGCTTTTCTGCTTTCCAGCAGAAAAGATACGCATTCCTTAATTTTAACAGAATAATCCCAGGGAAGACTCTGATAGGCTCTGCTTTTAATTGTAACAGAATAGTTCCAGGAATATGTCATGCTTAAACTTTGGCTATGGGGGTGGGGAGTGATGGGTCACTTGGATTGGCCAGGCAGGGTCACATGACCATCTTTAAGGAGCCAATCTCTGCAGGCACTGGGCCTGGGGGAAGACTGGCCTAGAGAGAAGGAGACATCTGCTGGTGGAGGGCTAAAGGTTCGGCTGCTTAAGAAAGCTCTGGAGAAGCATGCAGACAAGGAGAACCTGGTCATTCTCTTCACAGACAGGTCAGTGGCTGGGGGCTTCCTGTGCAGGGTCCTTCAGCAGAGAGATAGAAAAATATTTTAAATTGAGGTCTTCCCAGGACATCTAGGATGAGGGGGCATCACTCTAGCTAAGGTTGCCTACAGCTGTAGGGGTCCATGCACCCCAGGAAAGACCCTCTGGTGTAGCCTATTCCCACTTTTGGTGAAAAGGTGGGTGGGGGACCTGCCCACGTGTGAGAAGCCATGCCCTGAGTGTGAGAAAGGCACAGGTTGTGGGGACCATTTCTCTATCCGGGGTCAGGGTGGAAATATGGAAGGCAGGGTCAGGGACAGCAGAGCAGGTTCATTTCCCAGACTGTGGGAGGAGGGGGCTTGTGGATGCCTCTATCCAGGTCTGCTGGGCCACTCAGCACACCTCGACTTCTGGCTCTGGCTGCAGCTACGACGTGGTGTTTGCATCGGGGCCCCGGGAGCTCCTGAAGAAATTCCGGCAGGCTAGGAGCCAGGTGGTCTTCTCCGCCCAGGAGCTCATCTACCCAGACCGCAGGCTGGAGGCCAAGTACCCTATGGTGTCCGATGATGGCAAGAGGTTCCTGGGCTCTGGAGGTGAGGAGCATGGCAGGGCTGGGTGGGCTCTGGAGGGCTCCACTCATGGGGGGCTGGGTGGCCCCTGAGAGCTCTGCCCACAGCCTTCATGAGGCTCCTCACTTGCTTGCTGTCCACGGGGACATCTCTCAGGTCCTAAATGCAGGATGACCTGAGCAGAATTCCTGATTCTTTAACCCTTAAACTTGCACCTCTCTCCACCCACTGTCGTTCTGCACAAGGCGAAACCTGGAGTTACCCCGATTCCTCCCTGCCCCTCGCCAGCTCAGTCCTTTGCTGCGTCCCAACACTCGTGCCTCAGAAGATCTCTTAAATCTGCCTTGTGAGGCCCACGCCCACCGCTACTGCCTCACGGGGCTCCTGGCCATCAGTAGTAGTCTCCAGACTGCTCTGCCAGCCTCCCCCTCACTCCCTTCCAATCCATTTCCCACCCAGCAGGCAGAGGCAAATCCATGCTCATTACTCAATGCCTTTCCTCGGCACAGAGAATAAAAATCTGTATTTTATTCTGGATTTCTCTGTCCAGCCATGGAAAGGTGATTCACCGCTGGCAGCCCCTTTTCTCCCCTAGCCAAGAGAGTTAGCACTGTCCAAATGGCCTGGCCCTGGTCCTGGGGTACTGGTGTCCCCTGGGGCAGGGCCCTCCCCGGCTGCCCACCTTCTCCCATTTCTCTCATCTGTCTGCCCCACAGCCAGGGACCTGGGTGGGTTTTTCCCTCTAAGCCCCCATGTGCTGTGTGACCTTGGCCCAGCCTCTGCCCTTCTCTGGGCCAAGTTTCCCAGGTAACTGTAGAAAAAAGGCTCTAGCCTGCGCCCACCAGCTCTGCCCTCTGGGAGCTTCTGGCCTAATCCATTCATTCACCACCTGTGTGGTGCTCAGCACCTGAGCTGGTGCAGTTTAGTGGCCACCAGAGATCCTTCTGTCTCTCTGGGCTCAGGGGGAGCTTGTCACCAAATGACACTAACTGGCAGGCTGATTCCAGCCTAGGGTCATCACCTCTCCTCAATCTAGGAGGACTTCTGAGAGGAAGCAGAGCTTGTGGGTGAAGGAGCAGATGGAGGAGAGGGGAGGCTGGGATGAGGCCCCAAGCTCAGAGGCTGGAAGTGTCTATTTCTGTGTGTCCCCATGCAACCCCCAGGCTTCATCGGTTACGCCCCCAACCTCAGCAAGCTGGTGGCCGAGTGGGAGGGCCAGGACAGTGACAGTGACCAGCTCTTTTACACCAAGATCTTCTTGGACCCGGAGAAGAGGGTAAGTCAGTGGGTGGGGCTGGGGAATCCTGGGTCCCATGGGCCAGGCTGCACTGGGAGTAGCCCCTCCAGGGCCTGAACCCCTGGGTTGGCCTTGACCTCCCCAGTTACCCATTCGTCGATTCACTGATTTATCTAGCAGACACACCGACAGGTGCAGGGCAGGGATGCGGCAGTGAACAAGACAGTCAGGGTCTCTGCCCTCATGGACCCTCAAGGAGGGAAACAGGAATTGGCAACCTCCTGTCAGGTAGTGGTGATGGTGATGGAAGGAATGACAGACTGAGCCACCCCTTCCCCACTCTGCCCGGGTGGTTCCTGGGGGGCTGATGAGAGCTTGGTAAGCCTGTCTGGAAGCTGGGGTCACCAAGGGGAGTGGGGGGAGCAGAACCAGGCCAGGGCAGCCCCAGATCCGGCCAGTATCCTCCTGGGAGACGGGAAACTCTGCAGGGTCAGGATTCCGGGATTCTGCCTTGCTTGCCCCACCCCCCAAGTCCCCATCTATGCTGTGCTGTGTGACCTAGGGTAAGTCCCTTTCCCTCTCTGGGCCTCAGTTTTTTTTAAAGTCTTTTTTAAAATTGATTATGCCATTATAGTTGTTCTATTTGCCCACCTTCATCCCCCTCCACCCCGCACACCCCTCCCCCACCATTCCCTCCTTTACTTTATGACCACATGTTTCAAGTTCTTTAAATTCTATATTTCCCATACTATTCTTGCCCTCCCCCCTGTCTGTTTTCTACCTACTGTCTATGCTACTTATTCTCTGTACCTTCTCCCCCCTTCTCCTTCTCCCACTCCCCTGTTGCTAACCCTCCATGAAATCTTCATTTCTATGGTTCCGCTCCTGATCTAGTTGTTCTCTTAGTTTGCTTTTGTTTTAGGTGTGGTTGTTAATAACTGTGAGTTTGCTGTCCTTTCATTGTTCATATTTTTTATCTTCTTTTTCTTAGATAAGTCCCTTTAACATTTCATATAATAAGGGCTTGGTGATGATGAACTCCTTGAATTTGATCTTATCTGAGAAGCACTTTATCTGCCCTTCCATTCTAAATGAAAGCTTTGCTGGATAGAGCAATCTTGGATGTAGATCTTTGGATTTCATGACTTGGAATACTTCTTTCCACTCCCTTCTTGCCTGTAAGGTGTCTTTTGAGAAATCAGCTGACAGTACTTCCACCAAGACGGAGGCGTAGGTGGAAGCACTGCGCCTTCTCGTACAACTAAGTTTAAAAACAACAAAGTTTTAGCAACAAAAACACAGCCAAACCACAGAAAGTTGAACTACATGGAAGTCTGACAACAACGAACCCTTCAGCCAAACCGGTAAGAGGGGCAGAGCCACCAGCAGAGTGGGGTCGGGCAGGAAAGATCCACCATCGCGCAACCCAGGTGTGCCTGCAGCCGTGGGTGGATCCCAGGTGTGGAGAAGCGGGTGGACCCACTGAGGGCTGATCGCAGTCACACATTAGTGTGCAGATAAACCAGGCAAAGGAGTGAGCAAAGACAGACCTCGAAGGCCCCAGTGGCAGGAAGCGGCAGATGGAACCGCCATTGTCCCTCTCTGACCCCGCCCCCCACATACAGCCTCACAAACCAGCGACCTGGGTGGCCCCGCCCTGGTGAACAACTAAGGCTCCACTCCTCATACGTAACAGGCACGAACAGATCAAAACATGGCTCAAGAACAACTCAGAACCCCAGAGCCAATAAATCTAAGCAATGAAGAAATAGCCAAACTTTCATATGCACAGTTCAAAACACTGTTGATCAGGATGATCACAGAATTGGTTGATTTTAGTCACAAATTAGAGGAACATATAAAGGCTAACCTAATTGAAATGAAGGGAACCAATAGTGATGGAAAGGAAACTGGGACTCAAATCAAAGAAGTGGACTAGAAGGAGGAAAAAAATGACCAAACAGAAAATATGAAGAAACAAGAATTCAAAAAAAATGAGGAGAGGCTTAGGAACCTTCAGGACATCTTTAAACGCTCCAACATCCGAAATATAGGGGTATTAGAAGGGGAAGAGGAACAGCCACAAGTGGAAAACTTATTTGAACAAATAATAAAGGAGAACTTCTCCAATCTGGCAAAGGAAATAGACTTCCAGGAAATCCAGGAAGCTCAGAGAGTCCCAAAGAAGTTGGACCCAAGAAGAAACACACCAAGGCACATCATCATTACATTAGCCAAGATTAAAATGAAGGAGAGAATCCTAGAAGCAGCAAGAGATAAGGGGACAGTCACCTACAAAGGAGTGCCCATCAGACTGTCAGTGGATTTCTCAAAAGACACCTTACAGGCAAGAAGGGGCTGGAAAGAAATATTCCAAGTCATTAAGTCCAAAGACCTACAACCAAGATCTATCCAGCAAAACTTTTCATTTAGAATGGAAGGGCAGATAAAGTGTTTCTCAGATAAGATCAAATTTGAGGAGTTCATCATCACCAAGCCCTTATTATATGAAATGTTAAAGGGACTTATCTAAGAAAAAGAAGATAAAAAAGATGAACAGTGAAAGGACAGCAAACTCACAGTTATTAACAACCACACCTAAAACAAAAGCAAACTAAGAGGACAGCTAGATCAGGAGTGGAAACATAGAAATGAAGATCTCATGGAGGGTTAGCAACAGGGGAGTGGGAGAAGGAGAAGGGGGGAGAAGGTACAGAAAATAAGTAGCATAGACGGTAGGTAGAAAATAGGGGGGAGGGCAAGAATAGTATGGGAAATATAGAATCTAAAGAACTTGAGACTACACTAATGTCATAAACTAAAGGGGGGATGGTGGAGGAGGGGGTGTGCAGGGTGGAGGGGAATGAAGGAGGAAATAGAACAACTGTAATGGCATAATTATTAAAATATATTTTTAAAAATTTAAAAAAAAAGAAATCCACTGACAGTTTGATGGGCACTCCTTTGTAGGTGACTGTCCCCTTAGCTCTTGCTGCTTCTAGGATTCTCTCCTTCATTTTAATCTTGGCTAATGTAATGATGATGTGCCTTGGTGTGTTCCTTCTTGGGTCCAACTTCTTTGGGACTCTCTGAGCTTCCTGGATTTCCTGGAAGTCTATTTCCTTTGCCAGATTGGAGAAGTTCTCCTTTATTATTTGTTCAAATAAGTTTTCCACTTGTGGCTGTTCCTCTTCCCCTTCTAGTACCCCTATATTTCGGATGTTGGAGCGTTTAAAGATGTCCTGAAGGTTCCTAAGCCTCTCCTCATTTTTTTGAATTCTTGTTTCTTCATATTTTTCTGTTTGGTCATTTTTTTCCTCCTTCTAGTCCACTTCTTTGATTTGAGTCCCAGTTTCCTTTCCATCACTATTGGTTTCCTGTGTATTTCCATTCATTTCAATTAGGTTAGTCTTTATATGTTCCTCTAATTTGTGACTAAAATCAACCAATTCTGTGAGCATCCTGATCAACAGTGTTTTGAACTGTGCATCTGATAGGTTGGCTATTTCTTGGTCACTTAGAATTATTGGCTCTGGGGCTTTGAGTTCTTCTTGAGCCATAATATTTTGGTCTGTTTGCACCCGTTAAGTATGAGGAGCAGAGCCTTAAGTGTTCACCAGGGCGGGGCTACCCAGGTCGCTGGTTTGTGGTGCTGTATGTGGGGGCGGGGTCAGAGAGGGTCAATAGCGGTCCCCTCTGCTGCTTCCTGCCACTGGGGCCTGCGAGGTCTGTTTCACTGCTCACTCCTTTGCCTGGTTTATCTGCACATGAATGTGTGACTGTGGTCAGCCAGCCGCCTTGCGCCCTCACTGGGTCTGCCTGTCGCAACCCCACACCTGGGATCCGCCAACCGCCGCCTGAAAATCTGGGTGGGTCTGGCCGTTTTCCTGCCCGACCCACTCCGCCGCTGACTCTGGCTGAACGGTTTGTTGTTGTTGGACTTCCGTATAGTTCAATTTTTTGTGTTTTGGCTGAGTTTCTTGTTATTAAAATTTTGTTGTCTTTAAAATTGGTTGTGCGAGAAGGCACAGTGTTTCCACCTACTCCTCCATCTTGGTGGAAGTCCCCTGGGCCTCAGTTTTTATCATCCACAAAATGACAAATTGAAGCAGCTAGGCCTGTGCAGTGGAAACTATGAATTTTGTCTTTGTTAACTCAGTCCTTCCTCCTCTTTTGCCTCCAGTGACATCACTGCAGAAGCGCAGGGACTAAACAGTACAAGTGGAGCCGCTCTGCAGGGCATGAGGGCGGAGCCTAGAGTGCCCCTTGCTCTGCCTGGTTGAGTGGAGCGGGCAGCACTGTTCCCGTGAACAGGGACTTCAGGGCCAGGCTACCTGGGTTCAAATGCCAACTTAGCTACTTCCTAGCTGTGTGATCTTGGACAAGTTACCCAACCTCTCTGTGCTTTGTTTTAGAAATCTGCACAATGCAATGCAGATGGAATTTTCTCCTGGGGGGGGGTGTGCGGATTAAATTAATGTATATACAACACCTAGAGTAGTGATTGGCACACAGTGTGGTGCCGATCGAGTGTGTGTTGTTATTGTGGTGGTGGCTGCAGTGGGACCAGTTGTTTCCTTGTATTCCTTCCTGTTCTGAGAGCCCCTGCTTCTCTGGAAATGGACTCATTAGGCCACTGGATCCCAGGGTCTTGGCCACTGGCTGGCCTTCCCAGGGCTTCCAGGTAACCTGATGTGACCGGGCAAAGCAGACGTGGGGAGAGGAAGGGGCAGAGTGGGGAGAGTAGACTGCTCATCGTGGCCCGTCCCTGCTGCAGCCTGCTGCCTTCTTTCCTGCAGGAGCGGATCAATATCACCCTGGACCACCGCTGCCGCATCTTCCAGAACCTGGATGGAGCCTTGGGTGAGCCGCCCCCACAGCAGGGGATGGAGAGAGGGCTGGTGAGAAGGAGCTGAGGATTCTAGGCAGGGCCTGAGCCCAAAGGGGAAGAAACCTTGGTTCCTCTCTGTCTGTTGTGTTAGGGGGTCACCTGCCACCCGCCCGGTCCCCAGGCCCCCAGAAACCACCTCGGTATCCTGGGGCAGAGCTGTTTGTCTCTGCGGGTGGAGAAAGTAGAGTCATGAGATCAGCTCACAGAGCCCTCTCAACACCCGGGCAGCGGGGCGGCCTCTCAGCCTGGTGGGAGCTGGGCAGTGCACAAGCGGGCACTGGTCCTGCCCCAGATCCCCGGTCCTTACAGTGAGCCTGCTTTTCTCCTTCCCTCCTCCCAGCTGAAGGCTTCCTAGGTAGGGCGGGGAGTTGGGAAGTGGAGGCTGGTTGCTCCTTGAAACCCACTCACGCCCTCGGACTGAGCCCAAGTCTGTGGTTGGTGATGATGTTGCTTTGCCACTAGCTTGCTGGTGACTTCAGGCAAGACACATGCACTTAAACCTCAGGCCTCAGTTTCCCCATCTTTAGTAAAGAGAAGTTGGGCCAGGTCACTGATTGGGGTTTTCTACGTGGAATACATGGGTCCCTCTGAGAATCTGAGGAAAGCTGTGGCTCCTCTCTCAGGAGAGTGTGGGAACATCACACCCTTCGGCTAAGGTTTCTCGGAGTCCATGAACCCAAGTTAAGAAACTGGATCCAGCCCTGGCTGGTGTGGCTCAAGGAACTGAGCCCCGGCCTGCAAACCAAAGGGTCGCTGGTTTGATTCCCAGTCAGGGCACAAGCTTGGGTTGCAGGCCAGGTCCCCAATGAGGGGCAGGCAAGAGGCAACCACACACTGATGTTTCTCTCCCTCCCTTCTCCTCTCTCTAAAAATAAATAAATTTAAAAAAAATCTGGATCCAGATCACCCTTGGGCGGGCCAGGAGCTTGCCCAGAGGGGCTCCCCTCACATGATCGCCCACCACAGAGCCCTCCCTCTCCCCTCAGGCCCTGGAAAAGGCTGAGCTGTGTTTTATACTTGTCAAACAAGCTGGCTTCCTGTCTTAGTGCAGACCAACAGGGTCCTCGCATGGGGCTTAGGGGCTGTCTCTGCCAGGACAGGATCTGTCCCCCGTCCCTCCCAGGCCCTCCTGTGCAGCTGGCACATACTCAGTGCTGCTCTGCAGGCCCGTCAGAGCGTCACTGCCCAGACCCTGGCGGTAGGGCTCCTCCAGGCTGGGTCTGGAGCTGGGATAAGGGTCACTGTGGATTCTGTGCTCACCCTGTCAGGCGTGGTGCTAGGCGGCTGCCTGACGGACGTGGAGCCCTCCCACTGTTACCCCCATTTCACAGATGAGGACACTGAGGTTGGAAGAGGGGAAGTGACCAGCCCGAGGCATACCCTGCTCACTGGAGGAGAGCTGGGATTCAAGCCCAGCTTGCGAGCCCCAGAGCTTGGCTCCCATGTCTGACCCTATATGGCACTGTGATTTCTCGCCCCCAGATGAGGTTGTGCTAAAGTTTGAAATGGGCCACGTTCGAGCTCGGAACCTGGTCTACGACACGCTCCCGGTCCTGATTCATGGCAATGGGCCCACCAAGGTAGGGAGGGGCCCCAGCCCTGGGGAGAGTGGGAAGGGGTCAGCTTCTCCTTGGGGCCAGGGCACTGACCTTGAATACGAGTTCAGCCTGGAGCCTTCTTTCCCACTGTGGTGGTCGGTAATGCCCTGTCCATCTGCTGGACCACAGGACACGAAGGAGGCCACTGTCCCCACCCAGCCTAGGCTTGGCTGCCCCAGGTCATCCTCACTCTGTCATTTAGTGAATGTTTGACCCAGAGGATGAGGCCTCCTGAGTCATTAACAGGACAGACCGGTCCTCAAGCTCCTGGAGCTACAGACCGGCCCCTGGGGAACTGGCCCTTGGGCGACTGGCCCCTGCTTCACACCACATTCCTCTGAGTGAGGTCCTCAACCACCCAAATCAGAACCACATGGAAGGGAGAGGCAGGGGAGTGTGTTAAAAAGGCAGATTCCCTGACCCCGCCTGAAGCTGCTCCGTGGGAATCTCAGAGGAGCAGGGCCTGGGAATCTGCATTGTGCCAGCTCTCGGCTGATCCAAGGGTGAAAGAGGGCCAGCAGCAAGCCCGCCCTCTGTCCCCTCAGCCCTGGTGACCTCTGGGGGAATGAACATGCTCTCCAAGGCCCACCCAAAGTAGAGTCACAGTCCTGCCCCCACAGGCCCGCCAGGGGCCCCGGAGGGTGCCCCAGTGGTTGCGGGTGGGCGGGATGGCCCGGCTCCTCTCAGCCCCATCGTCCCCACAGCTGCAGCTGAACTACCTGGGCAACTACATTCCGCGCTTCTGGACCTTTGAGACGGGCTGTGTCGTGTGTGACGAGGGCCTGCGGAGCCTCAAGGGCATTGGGGTACGGCTGTCAGAGGTTGGGGGGGGCAATGGGTGATTCTGGAAGAGACTCTCGTCCTTGGTGGAAGGTAAAGGAATCACCTCCCTGTCTGGGGTTCCATCCTCTGCCTCCCCCAGACACCTCCTCCTGGAAGTCTTCTCAGACTACACTTGGCTCCAGCTAACCCCTGGATGCCTGAGTTCCAGCTTTCTGTGCCTGACTGTTCAGGATGTCCTGGGACCCCCTTCCCCATCCCATGAAGTTATTCCTCATTAATGGCCCACTTTAAACCCCACGCTGGCCAGGCTCTCCCAACAGCTTGCCATCAGCGTCCTTGCTCCGAGTCAGGGCTCACGCTGCTTCCGGTCCCCAGCAGAAGCACCCTCCTGCCTCCCTGCCAGCCCCTGCCTCTGCCCACCTGCACGTCCTGCTTGGAGCTCCCTGGCCAGGCCCCTCTCCTGCTAGGTCCCCATGCCTGTGGCCCTGGGTCCCATGGGCCACCCTAGGGGCTCAGTGACGGCACAGTGGGTGGACGTTGCTGGACTCTGCTGCCGCCTTCCCGTGCAGGATGAAGCTCTTCCCGTAGTCCTGGTCGGCGTGTTCATCGAACAGCCCACGCCGTTCCTGTCCCTGTTCTTCCAGCGGCTCCTGCGTCTCCACTACCCCCGGAGGCGGATGCGGCTTTTCATTCACAACCATGTGAGTGGCAGGTGCTTGGTGGGGTTGCCGTGTGTCTTGGGTCCACAAGGTGGCCTGAGACCTCTGAGGAACTGACTGAAGCAGGCTTATCTAGGCCAAGTGGAAGTGGGCAATGGGCTATATTCCTGAATTACTGGGTTGGCTCTGGAGTCAGGCTGGCCCAGTTTGAATCCCAACACCATTGCTTATAGTGGCTGTGTGACCTTGGGCTATTATTCAACCTCTCTGGGCTTTAGTTTTCTCATTTATTAGACAGGGATAATAATCGTGGCGACCACACGGAATTCCTGCAGGGGTTAGCTGAGTTGACATGTGAAGCACTTGGAAGAGTGCCTGGTGCATCGGCAGCACGTAGTAGGTGCACGTAGCTGTTGTCATTACCACTGCCTCCCTCCCGGTCCCAGTCAGTCCTTCCTAATTTGATCTGATGACAGTCAAGTTGGTTTTCACTCCCTGACCATCTTCTGGGGGATCGGGAGGGGCCGGAGGCCTGCTGCGTTGTGCGGAGCAGGCGTGGAATCAGAATTGCCGGTCCCCTGCTTTCCTGCCTGTTCTTCACCAGACAAGGTCCCACCTCTCAGTCTTCGCTTCTCCCAGTGTCCCTAACTGGAAGCCCCAATACACTCTTCAAGTCCTGCCTGCTCTCAAGGCTCCTTGTCTTCCTTAAAGGCTTCTCAGCTGCCCCATCTAGGGTCACCCTGTTCTGAGACCTCTCAGCCCTGACAGTTTGCAACCCCACCCTCAGGGACCTGGGGCCCCACAGCGGGCTCAGCTCTCTGCCCGTGTCCCAGACACCGATCCAGTGGTACCACATGCGGGCGAAGGATGCAGGCGCTGCCCTTGGGAGGCTCCCAGCTTCCCTGGGGACACCGAGCAGCACACCTATGACTTGTGACTTTGGGTGGAAAAAGAGAAGTGTCACAGGCAGTATGTGAGGACCTACTATGTGCTCCGTCTGTCTTGTCGACCTCTGACAAGAACCCTATGAGGAAGGCATGATCGCCCTTCCCTTTTTTTAGAAAAATAATTTTATTTATTTATATTTAGGGCAAGGGGAAGGGAGGGAGATGGAGATGGAGAGAAACATCAATTGGTTGGTTGCCTGTCGCATGCAACTTGACTGGGGACCAAACTTGCAACCCAGGCATGTGCCCTGACAGGGAATCGAACCCACGAGATTTTGCTTTGGAGGACAACACCCAACTGACTGAGCCACACCAGTCAGGGCTCGCCGTCCCTTTTTACAAAAGAGGAAATTTAAGCCAAGACAGGTGAAGTGACTTGTCCAAGGCCACACAGCTATTGTAGCAGGGTCAGGGGGGGCTTCATTCTAAATCCTGGGTTTGGTTCTGAAGATCCTGCTCTCTCTGCTTACCATGGGAGGGGCCCCAGATCTGGGCTTTGTTTTTCAAAGCAAGGTCCGAACGTCACTTGGAGTGTTTTGTAACAAAGCAGATCCCTGTGGCCACCCCATGCTGGCAGAATCAGTGACTCAGGAAGTGGGGTCTGTGGGTTGAGGGTGCCCTCCTGGTGACAGAGGCTCATAAGAGGACTGTGGGCCTGGCCTGGTCAGGGGAGGATGGCCAGAGGATGGCCAGGGAAGGGCACTCCGGGCAGGAGGGCTGGCACGGGCAGAGGTGTGGCGTTCAGGGAAGCAGGTGGCCAGGGAATGAAGCCGACCAGCCTGCAGTAGCAGAAGGTGCTGCGGTCCCTGGGTGGGACCTGGGTCCTCATCTTCACTCCAGCTTCCCCTGCCCCAGGAACAACACCACAAGACTCAGGTGGAGCAGTTCCTGGCGGAGCACAGTGGCGAGTACCAGTCTGTGAAACTGGTGGGCCCCGAGGTGCGGGTGGCGAATGCGGACGCCAGGAACATGGGCGCGTGAGTTGGGGGCTTGGGACACGTGGTTACCTCTGCTGTCGGTGGATGGGGTCAGAGCACCGGACTGGGGACAGGAGTTCAGGGGACTGTGCAGTCTGCCCCCTCTGGGCCTCTGTTGCCGTCTGTCAGATGGGAAATAGTCTCCCCCCTGAGCAGCGCCCCTAGAGTTTGGGAAGCAAATCAGAGAGAGAGAGAGGAATGCAGGGCTGGAAGTCAATAGATGCTGACAGCTAGAGAAACAGTCTCTCATTTTTAGCTTTTATTATCTTTTTAATTTAAAATCTTTATTATATTTTCCCGTTACCATTTATCCCCCATGTACCCCTCCCCCTTTATTATTCAAACAAACAAACAAACAAGTCGTTTGTGTTGACTATGGGAGGATTAGGCCATCCAGATCCAAGGCCGACAGACTTCCCATAAAGGACTAGATAGTGAATCTGTGTGAATGGGCTTCGCAGGCCCAGCTGCAGCCTCTTGGCTCTGCTGGTGGGGTGTCAGCGAGCGGGGCTGGCTTCCAACCACGTTTTATTTATGGACACTGAAGTTTGACTTCATATGATTTTCATGCAACTTATTTGGATTCTTTTCCCCAACCGGTTCCAAATGTAAAAAACACTCTTAGCTCCTGAGCCACGAAACTAGGCAGGGGCTCGCTTTGGACCACAGCCCGTAGGTTCCTGAGGCCTGGAGCAGATGAACAAAAAGAACAGAAAAATTTAAGGCTTTGGTACAAGTTACCAAACTGCGCTCCAGGAAGCAGAGCCAGTTTGCCCCTGGCCCTGGGCAGTGCAGGATCCTGTCTGTGGGCCGTGCTGCCCCCAGTACCGGGTTCTCAGGGCACTTGATACCAGTTGTTAAACTCTGGGCCTGCATCTTGAGAGTCTGGGATCTGCATCAGGGTTTGGGTCTCGTAATTGGGAGGAACTTTTGAGGCAGCTGGTCCCAACCTACACCAGGGCCGGCCTGACCTCTCTAAAGGCCCTTGGCTGGTACCTGATGACCACGTGTGGGTGGGGGTGGACAGTGTAGTTCCACGATCCTGGGTGGGAGGCTGGCACTGGAGCCCCAACCCACTGACCCCGCATCCCCCTGCCCATAGGGACTTATGCCGACAGGACCGTGGCTGCACCTACTACTTCAGCGTGGATGCTGCTGTGGCCTTGACCGAGCCCAAAATCCTGCGACTGCTGATTGAGCAGAACAAGTGAGGCTGTGGGTGGGCTGCAGCAGGTGGGCAGGTGGGCCCAGCAGGAATCCTGGCCCAGCACTACTTGTGATAGACCTGGGCCCAGGCTGGGCGCCTTCCCCTGCCTTTCGCCTCCTCCCCTGCCTTGGCCTCACCTACTGGGCTTGCTCCAGCCTGGCAACCTCATCTTGGTCCAGGATGTTCCCCCTCCCTGCGACAAGCCCTAAGCCACCCCCTCCCACCCTCTGTTCCCGTGGGAGGGAGCAGGTACAGACAGGCCAAACCCCACTCCAGGCCCTACCCCAGGGAGGTGCTTGCTGGTTGAAACACCCTCCCCACCCTTCTGTCCCAAATTCCCAGTGGGCAGAGGGACCCCTCTGAGATGTTCCCTTTCTTAGGAATGTCATTGCCCCCTTGATGACCCGCCATGGGAGGCTGTGGTCGAACTTCTGGGGGGCACTGAGTGCAGACGGCTACTACGCTCGCTCAGAGGACTATGTGGACATTGTTCAGGGGCGGCGCGTGTGAGTACCTGTGGGACTGGGGGGGGGGCACCCTCATCTGTCTTCTTCTTGGCCTTGCAGCGCCGCCATCCCCTTATTGCTCTCAAATTCCTGTTGTACCTGAAGCAAGGAAGACTGCAGTCAGACACAGAGAGGGACTTCCCGACAATTCTCCTGGGCCCTTCCCTTGGTCCCTTACCCTTAGTCTATGACCCTCACCACCGGCCTACGGCCCCTTTGGTCTTTTTCTCTCTCCCTCAGTGGCATCTGGAACGTGCCCTACATCTCAAACATCTACCTGATCAAGGGCAGTGCCCTGCGGGCCGAGCTGCAGCAGACAGACCTGTTCCACCACAGCAAGCTGGACCCTGACATGGCCTTCTGCGCCAATGTCCGGCAGCAGGTCAGCCTTGGGCGGGCCATCGGAGGAGGCCCTGTGGACGGGGAGGTGGGCCGCCTCGTCACCGTAGGCCCTGGAGCTCCTGAGGCTCCAGCAGGGCTGCTCCAAGGTGGGGGCACCTGGGGCACTGGCACGTGGGCTGGACCTCGGGGTCCGTGGGGTCGTTTTGGCAGACCCGGTTTCATACCACCTGTTTTACATACATTTTTGGCAGCGCCTAAAGAAAATGAAACTTTCTGCCTAAACGTGCTCCAAGTAACGTGCCCAGGAGACACCCTCACCCTATTCTTGTGTCCCACCCAGTATTTTTTTTTGTGGCTATTAAAATTTTTTTAAATTGATTTTAGAGAGGGATGAAAGGAGAAGAAGGGAGAGAGAGAGAGAGAGAGACAGAGAGAGATCAGTTTTTTGTTCCACTTCTTGATGCATTCATTGGTTGATTTTTGTATGTGCCCTGACTGGGGATGGAACCCACAACCTTATTGTATCAGGACTATGCTCTAACCAATTGAGTCTGGGAGTCAAGGCTGTAGCTATTTTTTTAATGTGACAGCTTGTTGATGTTTACCCCTGCGCCCCAAACTTCAGGATCAGAACTCCACCCTCTTCTTGTGCACATTCACTCTTTCATTCCTGTTCCGTCCTCCAGGAAGCCTTCCCTGATTGCATCCCCAGGGTCAGGGCTGGGCCAGGTGTTGGGGACATGGGGCGACCCTTACTCTCGTACTGGGCTCCAGATCTTATGAACTCGAAGCTGGGGGGCGGAGGGAGCTGCAGGCAGGCCCACCCTGGGGAGTGCAGGGGAGGGTCGGGTCTCCTTCATCCCCATCTCCTCTCTCCAGGATGTGTTCATGTTCCTAAGCAACCGGCACACCTTCGGCCACCTGCTGTCCTTGGACAACTACCAGACCACTCACCTCCACAATGACCTCTGGGAGGTGTTCAACAACCCTGAGGTGAGGCCCTGGGTGGGTGGCAAGGGGCAGGAGCAGAAGCGACCCCATGGGTGTAGCCTGAGTCACTCCCTCTCAGAGCCTGACCATGCTGGGACCCTGTGGGCCACCTGCCTCCCTCCACCACAGGGGATCTGTCGGGCTAGGGTGGGGAGAAAAGGGCAGTTTGAGAGGCAGCGCCATCTAGTGGACAAGGAATGAAGAGTCAGAGGCCCATCAGCTGTGACTTAGTTGAGCCACCCAGCCTTTGGGGCCTCAGTAATCTGAGCTCTAAAATGGGTGTATTGTCCCTGCCTGCCTTGGCCCTGAGGGTGTTGTGATGCTCAGAGGAGGAGAAAGTTGTGACAGTGTTCCTGGACATTGTGAGCTCGTGGTTGACGTGGGCACATGCCTACACCTTCACAGAGACCTGCACACACAGGCACATGTGTCATACACATGCAACGCCAGCTGCTGTGGGCACACCTGTGCTCTCGCACGACACACACACACCCAGTGGGCACAGGCGCAGCACGGCTCCCGCAGGCAGGCACATGTTCTCTTCCAACATGTGCGGCCTGGGGGGAGGAACGCCCTCTTGGAGCATCCCGTGGGGCTGGGTGAGGGGCGAGTCTGCTGGCCCAGGCCAGGCCCCAGGACGCCAGCCCGCTGCCCCTCCCCACAGGACTGGAAGGAGAAGTACATCCATGAGAACTACACCAAGGTGCTGGCGGGGAAGCTGGTGGAGATGGTGAGGACTGGGCGGCACCCCAGAAGAGAGCTATGGGATTTATACCTGTGGGGGGCGGTGGGGGGTGGAGGACAGGGGAACGAACAGGCTGCGCTGGGGGAGGAGGGAGGCACGTTTCATTGCTCTGGCAGTGCCCGGCCAAGGGAACGGGCAGCGGGGGCGGGGTAACCCTTCTTCCTGCTGCCACTTGCCAGCTGGGGACCCAGGCAGAAAGGGGAAGGATAACACCCCAAATGTGGTCTCAACTGTGGACCACGGCCAGTGGGCCAGGAGTGAGAAGGGGGTGTTCCTCTACTTCCCCCAAGCTGGCGGGCCTTTGCTGCCTCGGTGCCCACACTGGCAGCTCTGCGACCTTGGCCAGCTCTGCGCTGCAGAGGGCCATGGGATCGGGGGAGGCTGAGGCGGTAACACCCTGGACCCCTGTGACGGAGCCCTGCCCTCCCCAGCCATGTCCGGACGTCTACTGGTTCCCCATCTTCACGGAGGCGGCCTGTGACGAGCTGGTGGAGGAGATGGAGCACTACGGCCAGTGGTCTTTGGGGGACAACAAGGTGGGGCTCCTAGGCGCAGGGCAGGAGGCACCCCTCCATCTGTGCCTGCCCTCTGGACTCTTCTCCTGGCACGCTAGCCAACCTCTCTGGGACTCTGTTGATGGGGGTGCTGGTGGGGGTGCCTGCAGGCACTTAGGAGTAGGGGTCTTGAGAAAAACGATGGGGTGCTGGTCCCCAGCTGCCAGGGCCACTGGGTGTCTTGAGTTGCCTTAATCTTGAGGCGCTAGGCTTCCAGTTCCCGGTTTGTTATTAGAGGGAGTGAGTCCCCCCCAGACCTGGTGTGGGACGGGGGAGGAATGAGTGGGTGTGGACCAGGAAGAATTAGGAAGGGCTTCTCAGACAGCAGACCAAGTGGCATTCTGCTGAAGGAGGGCCCCCAGACCTGCTCTCACCTTGGGCAGTTCGGTAACCCTGGGCCAGCGTGTCTCCGAGACTGGCCGGCCTTGACCTGGCGGCTGACTGATCTGTGGCTCTGGTTGCCTGCCTCGTCCACGTGCTGTGGAGGCTGTGCGAACCTCCAGAACCCGGTAATGGGCGCAGCCCATGCGTTCCGGGGTCTGGTTAATCCCTGTGCCCCGGCCACCAGGCTGGCCCGGGACCTGTGGCCCTCTCTGTGTTGGTTTTCCATGCAGTGTAACAAATCACCACCAAGTTTAAACGGCTTAAAACAGCACCATTTATTTTGCCCAGGGTTCTGCGGGGCGGGAGTCTGGGTGTGGGTTAGCTGGGGCCCGTGCCCAGGGTCTCACGGGGCTGCCATCTAGGTGTCGGCTGGGGCTGGTGCTCATGTGTCACTCTGGTCCTGGGCCAGGCTCCCTCGGCAGAATTCATCCCTTGCAGTGGTAGCACTCGTGCTGACTGGCTTCTTCCAGCCAGCAGGAAGCTTCTCTGCCTTCCAGATCCTCCTTTAAAGGGCTCTCCTGGGATAGGATCCCTTTGGATTAAACCCAAGTCAATTTACTAGTGACCTTAATCACGCCTGCAAAACCCCTTCTCTTTTGTCCTTATAACCTGACCTTATCCCATCAGGTTCAAGGTCAAAGGGATGGGATTAGACAGGCTTTGGGAGTCAGGGGCCATCTTAGAAGTCTGCTGACCACCCTGCCTGGGTCACTTCCAGGACAGCCGCATCCAGGGTGGCTATGAAAACGTGCCCACCATTGACATCCACATGAACCAGATCAACTTTGAGCGGGAGTGGCACAAGTTCCTGGTGGAATACATCGCGCCCGTGACGGAGAAGCTCTACCCCGGCTACTACACCAGGGTGGGCAGGCCTGGGGGCGGCCAGGACCAGGGTAGGGGGCAGAGTGTCTGGGGAGGGGAGAGGAGCAGTCCCTGCTTGGGCAGAGGCCTCCATATTTGGTCTCCAGGCTGGCAGGTGCGAAGTCTCCTCCCATCAGGTGTCGGGACCAGGGGAGGTGGGGCCACTCTGCCTGTAGCCTGTAACATCCCCAGTGACCATCTGAGTCCTTCCTCTGTGTCCTTTACCCCCACCTCGGTGACTCCTGTGCCAGCTCACCAGATGGACAAGCCCCCAGTCAGCCGGCCAGCATGCCCTTTCCTTTCCGCGGCTGGCCTTCAGCCCCGTCACTGGTGGGGCCGCTTTGGCCTTTATACCCTCATCACTCATCGACCTCCCTCTTCCCGTGGTTTTGTCCAGATGCCTGCGTTGGGCCTTTGGGCGTGCCTGCGCCCTGCCCACCAGCCTAGATTCATTCATTCCACCCTTCCTGCTTCCTCCTCCCTTCCTCCCTCCCCTCTCTTCTCTCCCTCTCTCCCTTCTGTCCTTTCTTTCCTCCCATTGCTTATTGTATTTGTTCCATTACCATTTGCCCTCTTTGTACCCTCTTTTACCTCCCCCCACCCCACCCCCACAATCACCCCACTGGTGTCCCTGTCCATGGGTCCTTTTTGTTTGATCCCTCCACCCCCAACCTACCCCACCCCCCAGAGCTGTCAGCCTGCTCTCTGTGTCTGTCCCTCTTTCCTTGCTACTTAGTTTGTCCATTAGATTCCACATATGAGTGAATCCCTGTGGTACTTGTCTTTCTCTGACTGGCTTATTTCACTTAGCATAATGCTCTCCAGGCTAATCCCCGCGCCCCGACATTTTTATTGAGGATCTTTTCTGTGCCAGGCACTGGAGAACCCAGCGTTAGACAGACCTGCCCTTAGGGGGCCGACCTTCCCTCGGAGTGGATGGGGGACCCTTCCGCACACCCCCGCCTTTCCTGGCCTTTGCTGCCTCTAACGCCGGTCCCCTGTGTCACTTCCCCGGCACAGGCCCAGTTCGACCTGGCCTTCGTTGTCCGCTACAAGCCCGATGAGCAGCCCTCACTGGTGCCACACCACGATGCGTCCACCTTCACTATCAACATCGCCCTGAACAGGGTCGGGGTGGATTATGAGGTGAGCAGGGGCCCCCTGGCCCGGGGAGCAGGAGGGAGAGGGCTGTGGACACGACAGAGCAAGGGCCCAGGGGGCCTGGAGCCTGTGGCCTGCACCTGGTGCTGCCTCCCCTCGCTCTGGGGCCTCAGGCAATCTCTTGGCGTCTCGGCTTCCTCATACCTTAGGCGGGAAAACTTAGAGTGCTCCCCACAGAGCAGTGAGGTCGAAGTGAGCTCATCTGGGTAGGTGCTCGAGTGCCCCCACGGCGAGTGCTCATGGAAGGGCAGCTGTAGCAGCAGTGTGTTGGGGTCTGTGACGCCCGTGGAAGGGGGCTGCTTTGTGCATGACTAAACCCGGGGTTCCTCACTGTGGGGCGCAGGCAGGGGGCTGGAGGGGAAATCTGGGGAAACCAGGACCACATGAGAGGGAGGTGGGAGCAGTTCTGGGGGCCTCATGGCCCCAGGGGAGGCCTCTAGGTGTGATCAGCTGTGGAGCCATGTCTACCCACTCATCCACCCACCCACCCACCCATCCATCCACCCACCCACTTATCCATCCATCCACCCATACATCCATCTACCCATCCACCCATCTACCCATCCATCTACCAATCCATCCATCCATCCATCCATCCATCCATCCATCCATCTACCCATCCATCCATCTATCCATCCATCTACCCATCCATCCATCCATCCATCCATCCATCCACCCATCTACCCATCCACCCATCTACCCATCCATCCATCCATCCACCCATCCACCCATCTACCCATCCACCCATCTATCCATCCATCCATCCATCCATCCATCCATCCATCCATCCATCCATCTACCCATCCACCCATCTATCCATCCATCCATCCATCCATCCATCCATCCATCCATCTATCTACCCATCCATCCATCCATCCATCCATCTACCCATCCATCCATCCACTCACCTGTCCACCCATCCACCCATCTATCCATCCATCCATCCATCTATCCATCCATCCATCCACTCACCCGTCCACCCATCCACCCATCTACCCATCCATCCATCCATCCATCCATCCATCCATCCATCCATCCATCCACCCATTTACCCATCCACCCATTTACCCATCCATCTACCCATCCATCCATCCACCCATCCATCCATCCAACCACCCATCCATCCACCCACCCATCCACCCATCTATCCATCCATCCACGCATCCATCCATCCGTCCACCCATCCATCCATCCATGCACCCACCCACCCACCCACCCATTCATTCATTCATCCATCCATCTATCCATCTACCCACCCATTCATTCATTCACTTTGAAAGCTGCTCTTTTTTTAAATTTTTTTATTGATTATGCTGTTACAGTTGTTCTATTCCCCCCTTCATTCCCCTCCACCCTACCCCCCATCCCCACCATTACCCCCCCTTTAGTTTATGTCCATGTGTCTCAAGTTCTTTAGATTCTATATTTCCCATGCTATTCTTGCCCCCCCATCTATTTTCTATCTACTGTCTATGCTACTTATTTTCTGTACCTTCTCCCCCTTCTCCTCCTCCCACTCCCCTGTTGCTAACCCTCCTTGAGATTTTCATTTCTATGTTTCCACTCCTGATCTAGCTGTCCTTCTAGTTTGCTTTTGTTTCAGGTGTGGTTGTTAATAACTGTGAGTTTGTTGTCCTTTCATTCTTCAGGTTTCTTTAACTTCTTTTTCTTAGATAAGTCCCTTTAACATTTCATATAATAAGGGCTTGGTGATGATGAACTCCTTGAATTTGATCTTATCTGAGAAGCACTTTATCTGTCCTTCCATTCTAAATGGAAGTTTTGCTGGATAGAGCAATCTTGGTTGTAGGTCTTTGGATTTCATAACTTGGAATACCTCTTTCCAGCCCCTTCTTGCCTGTAAGGTCTCTTTTGAGAAATCTGCTGACAGTCTGATGGGGACTCCTTTGTAGGTGACTGTCCCCTTAGCTCTTGCTGCTTCTAGGATTCTCTCCTTCGTTTTAATCTTGACTAATGTAATGATGATGTGCCTTGGTGTGTTTCTTCTTGGGTCCAACTTCTTTGGGACTCTCTGAGCTTCCTGGATTTCCTGGCAGTCTATTTCCTTTGCCAGATTGGGGAAATTCTCCTTTATTATTTGTTCAAATAAGTTTTCCACTGGTGGCTGTGCCTTTCCCCCTTCTGGTACCCCTATAATTCGGATGTTGGAGTGTTTAAAGATGTCCTGAAGGTTCCTAAGCCTCTCCTAATTTCTTTGAATTCTTGCTTCTTCACTGTTTTCTGTTGGGCCATTATTTGCTTTCTTCTGGTCCACTCCATTGATTTGAGTCCCAGTTTCCTTTTCATTGCTATTGGTTTCCTGTGCAATTCCATTCATTTCAATTAGTTTCGCCTTCATATATTTGTCTAATTTGTGGCTATAATCAACCAGTTCTGTGAGGATCCTGATGACCAGTGTTTTAAACTGTGCGTCTGAGAGTTTTGCTATTTCTTCATCACTTAGATTTATAGGCTCTGGGGCTTTGAGATCTTCTTGAGCCATTTTTGGTCTGTTCTCGCCCTTTAAGTGTGAGGAGCGGAGCCTTGGACTACCAGGTCGCTGGGTTGTGACGCTGTATGTGGAGGTGGGGTCAGAGCAGGGAAATGGCAGCGCCTTTCTTGCTGCTTGCCACGGGGACCAGCTGGGTCCCGGTCCAATCGCCCACTCCCTCGCTTGTGTATCCGCGCACAAATGCGCGACCACAGTCAACCCGCAGCCCTGCTCCCTCGCTGTTTCCCCGCGGTTGCTCGCTCGGTCGCTCGCTCGGTCGCTCACTAGGTCCAACCCTGCGCCTGGATTCCGCGCCTGAGTCCGTCTGACCGAGTTTTCCTGTGCAACCCTGCTCCACCAGCTGCTGGTTTCGCCCCTTACTGGTCAGGCTGAAGAATTTGTTGTTAACAGACTTCCGAAAAGTTCAATTTTCTGTGTTCTGGCTGTGTTTTCTGTTGCTAATATTTAGTTGTCTCTAAACTTGGTTGTGTGAGAAGGCAGGGCTTATCCACCTATGCCTCCATCTTGGCGGAAGTCTCTCGAAAGCTGCTCTTTTAAAGGAGTTTTTTTTGGGCTCAGTCCTGGGTTAGTCACCGTGAAGGACACCCATTAAAATACCTATGTTTTTTGAGAGTTGACAATATACCAGGGGACACTGGGAATATCTGAAGACATTTTGGATTGTCATGACTCTGGGGGTGCTGCTGGCATTTAGTGGGTCGAGGCCGGGACGTCCAGACAGCCCCCACGGGAAAGAGCAGTCCGGCCCTTAGGGGTGACCCTGTGTAACAAACGGTGTGATGTACTGAGACCACTGAGCTGCCACTCACAGGTAGTCACGTTCGGAGAGTTTGTGTTGTGTGCATTTTACCACAATGAAGAAAAAGGAATTATCTGGCTCAAAACGTGCACAGAGATGAGGCTGAGAAACCGGCCCTAGGCTCTTACTTGAATTACCTTACTGAATTCTCACCACCCCGTGCAATTTAACACCCATTTTCCAGGAGGGAAACCGAGGCTCAGTTGGTCACAAGTTAGTAAAGGCTGTGGCCGAACATTTGCCCAGGGCTTCCTGACTCTTGATCACTCTGAGTGACTTCCTTAGGCAGCTGATGGCTGTCACTCCACAAGGTGTACCAGGCAGGCTGTGCGGAGGGCTACTTAGCTGTGGGGGGCTCAGATGGGAGAATGGGGGTGGCAGGTGAAGGGCCTAGCTTCCTGATGGGGAGCTGACACTTCCTGTTGGGGAACTGACACTTCCTGTCTCCCAGGGCGGGGGCTGTCGGTTCCTGCGCTACAATTGCTCCATCCGGGCCCCACGGAAGGGCTGGGCCCTCATGCATCCCGGGAGACTCACGCACTACCACGAGGGGCTCCCCACCACCAAGGGCACCCGCTACATCTCCGTGTCCTTCGTCGACCCCTAATTGGCCAGGTCCAGCCACCTCGGGCCTTTTCCTCTCTGCCAACAACCACTGCCCAGCAGCCTCTGGGGCCTCAGGGTCCCAGGGAATCTGGTCCAGCCTCCAGGTTCCTGACCTCCTGTTGCTTCCGGAGCCATCGTCGGAGAGACTGGGCTGCAGGCCAGGGGCGAGGACGCCTCCTTGGCTGGGGCTGGCCTGGTGCTCTGGACCCAGCCCCGGGAGAGGCTGCGGGTTCACTTTCCCTGTGTTGTGCCAGCTCACTTGTCTTCCTGAAAATCCTTTTCCACTTGTCTTCCTGAAATACCCGGTGCCCCAACCTCTGGTTCTTCCATCCATGACACTTGAGTAGAACGGACTTTATGCAGCTGCCTGGAGAGACTAGGGGCCCGGAGCCACGCCCCAGAGCTTCTCCCAGGCCTCAGGATAGACACAGAGACCGGAGTCAGGTTCAAGTTCCCACCCTGACCGTGGGACGGCTGAAGCCCCTCCTTTCCTGGCTCCCATCATCAAGCAAAACATTGTCCCCTGGAGACGGTGACTCAGCCAGCCTCCGGAAGACAGGAGAGGCATGGATGTCATCCCCTACTGGATCCTTGCTGGGGGGGACGGGGGTGATATGTCCTCACACTGGCTGCATCACCCCGTCCCAGATGTCTCTGGAAAGCGGGACAGACGGAAACAGGAGAGTTTGTATTAAAAGTCATTCAAACCACGGAGTGGGAGATCCTTGGGTGGGTGAGCGTGGGCGTGTCAGGGGGTACGTGTCTGCGGGGAGAGGGCTCAAGATCCCGTGGCTGGCAAGAAAGGCTGTGAGGAGACTCGGGGTCTGTGTTTCACAAACCAGGCCCGTGATCTTGGTGTCATTTGTCTGTTCCGTAAACCCTGATGTGCGGGCAACGTCCTGGCTGCAGGGGGCACGCTTCTTTATCTGTCAGCCTCTGCATCAGGGGTCACCTCCTCTCTGAAGCCTTCGCCGACTACCCTTCCTGCAAACATGCACATCGGAGAAGAGAGAACTTCCAAACTTCTGGCGGCCCCTCTGTACCCTGGACAGACTCCTCATCACACCGACTGACTCAGGGCATTTATTATAACAAAAGCTAGCCTCAATCCGCCCCTTGCTGTGGGCCGGCCATTCTGTCTATCAGGCACTCAGCACACAGTGCTCTGTGGGTAGAGATGTTATTTTCTTTTTATAGATGAAGAAATGTAGGCTCAGAGAGGCCAAGAAATTGGCCTAATGTCACAGGTAAGTGGTAGCGACAGGGATTTGAGTATGATTTCAGCAGCAACCTGGCCCCTGTCCCCAGGTGCCCTGTAGTTAGCAGTGGCAGGAAGAACCAAATGCAGTTCACCCTGGACCCCCCGTGCCATGCGGCTGTCAGAACCACTCTGGGGAGCAGGACGGACTAACTAGTGGCTTGTGTTAATGTAATACTTCTCAACTAAAGGTGACTCTGCCTCCCAGAGGGACATTTGGCAATGTCCGGAGGCATTTTTGGTTGTCACACTGGGCACTAGTTAGTAGAGGCCAGGGATGCTTCTAAACATCCCACAATGCCTCTCTCCAGTAAGGAACTGCCCGGGCCGAGATCTGAGTAGTGCCGAGACTGAAGCCCGACAGCAGATGTTGTTGAATCAGGCCTTGGACAGGGAAGAGGTTCCATTAGGCAGACGGGGACTCTTCAGGGCGAGCCAGCCAGGCCTGGACGGGTGGGGTCGGAGAATGCAGGCTGGCCAGTGTGGGTGGGGCAGGAGGGGTCAGATTGTCCAAGCCCATTTTCCCAGGCCTAGAGGACTTAGACTTGATCTAGGAGTTGGACTTCAACTGTTTAGTTGGAGTCATTTGGGGATTTTGCATATGCCTGCTAAAGTTAAGGTTTTGTTTTTTAAGTCAGCCCGTGGTAAATTCAAACAGCACACATCTGAATCCCTTTCTCATCTATCACCAATCTGCCCAGTTCTCCCCAAAGCAATCACTCCTAATGTTTCTTGGGTGTCCCTTCTGAGCTGATCTGTGTGTGTATGTATATAGATAGATAGATAAATATAAATATATATATGTTGGCCAAAAAGTCTGTTTAGTTTTTTTCTGCAAAATAAAAAACATTTTTCACTTTCACTAATAACTGTATTGATTTGGATATTTTATATATGTTGGCTGTCTCTGGCTAGTGGCTTCTAGAGATGGTAGAGGCCAGGGCTGCGGCTGAACACCTTCCCATGCGTCAGATGGCCCCACAGCAGAGAATTATTTGGCCAAAATAGTACCAAGAAACCTCACAAACCACTTTTGACACATTGGATCAGCCACAGCACCTTCTCCATACACTGCACAAATCTTTTTTTTTTTTTTTTAAGATTTCATTTATTTATTTTTAGAGAGAGGGGAAGGAGGGAGAAAGAGAGAGAGAAATATCAATGTGTGGTTGCCTCTCACGTTGCCCCCAGTGGGGACCTGGCCTGCTACCCAGGCCTGTGCCCTGACTACGAATCAAACTGGTGACCCTTTGATTCGCAGCCTGCACTCAATCCACTGAGCTATACCAGCCAGGGCACAAATCTTTTTCTTGTGTTTCAGTTGCGTTTTTGCCTTTCTTGAAATAATACAGCAGAATGCGCCAAAAATGTTGCGTATTTTCTTCCATCTTCAATGTTAAAATGGCTGCCCCACATTTCGCCAATTTTGAGAAGTTTTTAAGGCTGTGACACTGGTATGACAGCTGTCACAATACAATCTAACAAAATTGTCTCAAATGACATTAAAGACAACTAAGCACTACTAGAGCCATTGTACAGAAAAAAACTAAGCAAACTTTTTGGCCAACCCAATCTGTAAGAGGTGTGTGTGTGTGTGTGTGTGTGTGTGTGTGTGTGTCAGGGATGTTTTAACTTATCTTTTTCTGATTACAAATGCAACTCTAGCCCACCATGCAAAAGTCTATCAAAATATTTGAAATAGGTAACTTCGAAGAGATAAGTCTGCAAATGCACACCACCCCCTGCTCTGCACCCCTCCCCAGTAACGCCCTCGGCCAGATTGGGACAATCTTGTCCTGGAGGGCCTGACAGCTTGAAGAGGAGACGAGACCCAGGGTGCAGGGCAGAGGACCAGATTAGAAGGCTGGGAGCTGATTCTGTGGCTCCTGTAGTCGTCCAGTGACAGCTCAAAGAGAACAGACATGACAAATGTTTAGGAAGGAGGACCTCCAGGCCTCCAACTGTCTTGGGCAAGATTGCCAAAGAAGGGAAAGGAAGTGGCATTTGGTGCCTGCCAACGCAGAACTGACCATGACCTTAGGGAGGCATACAAGGCAGCCTGATGTGACAGGCCTGGGGTGAATCACGTCCCAGAGGCCTGGCCACACCCCAAAGCAGTGCCTCACGGTCCAGAGTCTGACTCTCAGGACACCGGGCTGCTGGCTCACTCAGGGCAGTGTGGCAGGGCGGTGTTCTTCTGACCGGCCTCACCAGGAACTGATAAGCTGGTAGATCCAGTGGGGACCGGTTTGCTTCCTGAGGTATTTGTGGCGAGACTGTCCCACGGTTACAGAGCAGCGCTGTCCAGGAGAACTATCCTTTCTCTTTACACTTCACGCAATACCCCACTTATGAAACTTCTGATCACCAGATGTGTGGGATTTTCCCCACCCTCAACAATTCTCCAGTTCTCAGCAGACACCAAAGGGGTGTCCTGCAAATGTGACTCAATTCGGACACTATCCACCAGGAGACAGCAATAGAGAGAGCCAACATGCGAGGGGCTCAGTCCCATGAGACTGCCCCTCCCCCTTCCAACACTCGTCACAAATGCAGGCTGCTGGCCTATGAGGGCAAGCAAAGTTTGCCACCAAAAAATATGCCTTTTGGGATACTGATTAAACTTAGTTTTGCAGGGGGATTACTATTTGCCTAGAGTGGGAAAGGAGGCAGGTCTGTCTCTCAGGTTATATTCTACGAGATACAGGAAATAACTATTGACAATTCCTTGTGGGAATGACAAAGGATATAGTAAGACTTCTATGACTGAGTCAGGTATAAGTTTGTGGAGAACAGTTTTAAAATGAGCAGTAGGGAAGACCTCAATGAGGAAGAGACATTTAAATTTGAGAATTAAGCTCATTATTTTTAAGCCACAAAGGCTCAGAAAGAATCTTTGCCCTTCCCCCAAAACTCTTAAGCATTGATTTGTCTATTTCCACATGAATTGCCTTCCTGCACATTGAGGTCCCAAATCACAACCCTCACCCCTCTCAGCTCACGATGGCATATGAGCCTTAACTCGCATCTGTCCAGACGAGCAGGAGATGGAATAGAAGATCCTGAGACACTGTGGCTGTCAGCAACCTGATTTCCCAGAATCACCTTGTGACACCTGATAATAATTATCATGGTGGGTTCCTTCCTGAGTGGGCAATCAAGGATTGTGGGGAATTGTGCAAGGATTGTGTGAAAGTTTAAGTAAAACCCTATAACGCCTATAACTGTTCAATAGAAGAGAGCCATTCCCTGGCCAGAGATGGCCCACTCCTATGCCTTGGGAACTGTACTTTTGTTAACAAAATTCTCACTTGCTTTGCTTTACAATATCTGTGTGGTCAGTCCAATTCTTTGTTTGTGACTGCCAAGAGCCCTGGTCTCCATCCACGGCACTGAGGTCTCATAGTCTCGTGGAACCCACGTATGTATATAAGTAATAAATGTGGTCATTTTCTCCTGTAAATCTGTCTCATGTTAATTTGATTATTAGTCCAGCCAGAGGAACTTAAAGTGGTAGGGGGAAAAATTTTGTTTCCTCCCCCACACTGACCAGTTATAAGTCATATTCCCATGATCCCTTCCTCGGGTTCTTAGGAATGACCAAATGGAACAGATGCATAGGGCGAGCTGCGTGGGAAGGGGCGAGGAGTTTCCTGCTAGCTCCAAGTTCACCACCCTCCCTGCCCCTCCAAGTAGTCACCAACCCGGAAGTTCTCGGAACCCCGAGATTCAAGGATTTTTATGGTGGCTTCATTTCTGAGGCATGACTGATTAAATTATTTATTGGCCATTAGTCACCAAGTCAATGTCCAGCTCCTGTCCACTCCCAGGAGGCTGAGGGAGTGGAGAGGAGAGGGTGAAAGTTCCAACCCTCTAATCACATCATTGGTTCCATGGTAACCAGCTCCTATCAGAAGCTTTCTAAGAGTTACTCCTTAACATCATCTCAGATGTGGTTGAGAGGGACTTGAAACAAATAACAAAAGACACTACTTGCACTTTATCGGCATAGCTCTGGAGCTATTCCAGGAACTGAGGACAAAAGTAAATATTGTAACAAAAGGTGCTCCTGTGGCTTTTAAACAAAAACCTATAAGGATTTCGGCAGCTATGTGCCAGGAACAGTCGACAAAGACCAAATATATATAAATATTTCTTACTATAAACTGCAGTATCACAGCAAGCCATTTACATAACTTTAGATTTTTTTAGGAGCCACATTTTAAAGAGTAAAAACCAGGTGAACTTAATTTTTGTTATATTTTTATTTAAGTCAATTTATCCAAAATATTATCACTTTGTCTATGTGAGAAACGTTCAAACTTGTAGAGACATTTTTTGGTATGTGAGCCAAACTGATGACATATTCCAGAGAGGAAGATCTCAGATGGTCTAGAGACTAACAGTTTGGCATCTTTCAGGCATTTGAAATCAAGGAAGGAATATGAGGAAGGTTACATGGAGGTTGGAGGAAGCAATTTGGGAATGGGGTTACAGAGTAGTTGAGATCACCTGCTGTCTTGAGGGGTCAGAAAGGGGGCATTTCAAAGGTGTGTTAATAACAGGCGCAGCTTGCTTAAGGCAAAGATAAGCCTCTCAGTAAAGCAGCTGTAGGCCTGGGGTGTGACTACACACCATGACTGGCAGAGTTAGGAATTTACGCTCAGATCACCTGGTGAGGTTATTTACCATAGAACTCCCTTTATTGGTTTACAATTTTAACACACAATCAATTAAAAAAAAATATATATATATATATAAAATGAGATCACTTACACACTTTGGGTACTAAGTCTTACAGCACATCTCTGTTCACACTTGGGGCTCCGAGGCCACACGTGGCCAGTGGTTGCCATACCAGGGAACCTGCTGTGACTGAGGCCATCCATCAGGAGACCTGTTTATTGCTGAATCCTAGTGCCTGGCACACAATGAGGCCCAGTGATCTGCTGTCTGTGAGCTGGGGTGATTTCTCTGAGTCTCCTAGACCTGTTGTGAAGGTTAAATAAAATGAGGTATGGTAAGTACCAGCTCAGTGACTGCTGTTACTGCTCTTACTTCTCAAAGTCAACTGAAGGGCAGCAGGCCCAAACGTGCTTCCTACTTCCTCTTGCAAGTGCTTCTCTAAAATCGCAAAACGAAAGCTTAGATCCCAGACCTAGCAGAGGCCTTGGGCTCACGCTCTGGGCCACCAAAGAAATAGCGGGAACCTCTAATCCACGCCCTTGTCTTTTGTCCTTTTGACAGTTGGAGGCCCCGCCCACCCCAGCCCAGCCCGGCTCCCGGCGGAACTACAGCCCCCAAGAGGCAGGAGTCTATCGGTTACGTCATCAGCTTGGGACGCGGGGCCGGTGAAGGAGCGCGCAGAGACGCCTCTCCACGCGCAAGCCGGCGCACCGCAGACCCATAAAAAGCCGTAGGATCCAACCAGCTGAGCTCGGAGTCCCACGGCTCACCGGGGCCAAGGCGGCAAATCTGCGGCGGCTGGTGACGCGCGCGTTCTTCCTTCTTCCGCTCTGCTTCGACTGACGCTCGCGGATGACGTCGTTAGCATGATGGCGGCCGCGAGGCCGGGAAGGTGAAGGTGAGAGGGCGAACGCCCGGGTGGTGGGGACAGACCCGACCCAGCACGGCGAATCCTAGACACCCCGGCCCGGGCCGGTGGGATGCTGGGGGCCCTGAGGTTACAGATTCAGGGACGGGGGCGGGCAGCTCCACGCTCTGGCCTCGCTGCCCGGCCCTCCTTGGCCCTGAGAGGAGGGGGCGGGAATCAAGGCGGGGTCCCCTGAGGCTCCTCGTTGCCCCCGCCTTCCCAGGCTTCACCGCCACATTTCCACCCCTGCCTGTTCCCCATTTCTTACCCCGTCTTTTATGTTAGCCAGCATTTACTCCGCATAGGATGAGTGCCGGCGTTCATCACAGTAGCGCGCTGCGCTGACCTCTCCTACTTTGGGCATTTATTACACTCTCGTATGGGTGTCTGTGTACTTGTTTGACTTCAAACGGGACGGTAAGCCCCTTGAGGGCATAGACTGTTTTTGTTTTTAACACCTATCCCTAACTCTAAACCTAGCATTCACAAAGAAGACACACAGAGAACGCTGAATAATTAGCTGTTTGGATGCATGAGGCCAAAACTGCCCATTCCCCTCTCCTGTCATCCTTCACTGCCCTATATCTTTTAATTTATCTTCTCCCTTCCCCTCCTCCTAGAAAGGGCTGGGATTATTGTCCCTCTCACATGGTTAAAACAAGTGAGCTTTGGAGTCAAAGGGAGGTGGTATCTCCATTCTCAGCTCATGAATGCCAAGCTTCTCTTTGCACCACAGAATTGAGAACTAAGTAAGACATTTTACATCTGGCGCACATAGGTTTCCACTAAGTTCCTCTTTTCCTTATCCCTCCCTTCTCTCTCTCTCTCTCTCTCTCTCTCTCTCTCTCTCGTCCTCAGTTCCACAGCCCTCAAGCCCAGTCCTTGGCCAGGCTGCGCTCCCTCCTCACCTCCCACCCCTCTGGATTGGCCTCTGCCAGCGCCCCTGCTTCTGGCCAGCCCTTGGCTGACCACCCCGAGTCTGAGTATGTGTTTGTGCACACCCAGGATGGGCTGCAAACATGCAGGTCGGGTGTTCCCCGCAGGGCACATCACAGATCATACAGTACTGCCTCGCTGAGTCAGCTTCCCTCAGGGATGAGTTTGTTTAGCATTGTACCTGATTAGACGTGTTCTGCACACCTGGTTTTGTTTTGTTTTTTTTGGTGTCTGTTGACTTGTCCCTTTTTCTTTCCAAAGTTAGAACTGGTGGAGTTAACATAATCAGTGGCCAACCTCAACCTGAGACAGCATAGAAGAGAACAGAAATACTTATCATCTTTTTGACCCAGCCATGTCCACGATGCCCACCTGGTGAAGGTCTATTACCATCCAAGAAGTAAGTAAGTGGTGGCTGTGATGTCTGGAACTCTGGACCTGGGTTGAGTGGAAAGGGACACGCTCTGTTAATCGTCCTGTAGCAAGTCTCTTGGGTGGGGTCATCTTTGCACAGAGCTGGAGTTTTCCAACCTGTATTGAAAATCTGTCTCCTTTCTACTCCCATGGAGGGGTGCACTGATTGCTAAGAGAGCCTGGTTGAGGGTGGAAAGTAGCTGGGATCTCAGGGCTCTCTGAAGAATTAGTCTTCCTTGTTTGTTCTCTGTTGTGCTGGCTCCGCCCTCCCCTGCTTTGCCTAGCAGAGATTGGCTCCTCATCACAGCTCTTGTTCGAGTCAGCTCTGCCTCTTTTACCCTGTAGACTCATTTGTCTCAATTTCTCAGCTTCTCCTCTGCTCCGGTTGTGCCAGCAGACGATCCGGTGGATCCATTTTCTTTTCCCTGCTAGGAGTTGCTGTACATAAATCTGGGTAAGGAGGTGGTGTGGATCCAGGGACTGTGCTTGGGGTCCAGACACACCATGCAGTGAGTTTTGCTACTGCTCTCCCTACACCCAAGGCACCTAATACTTCTCTACTAATAGCTGAAGTTGAGGCAAAGCTTTTGATTGTCTTGGCATGCTGATAATTTCAATTTAGAATTGCGTTTGGTTCTGGTCTGAGGTCAACAGTAATAAAAACCTGCTAGTATTGTGCCCCCAGCAGTTGTTCGGGGTGGGAGTGGGAGACCGCCAGGATGAAGGATCCAAAGTGTGGTCCTCAGGATTTTGAAACCCGTTACATAGAAGAAGGTTTCTTCAGATACATTTTTGAAAGGCTGCCTTAAGTACATAGTTAAAGAAGTGTCTTTGCAATGGACTTTACTCCCCAGAGTCTGTCCTCTGCTCACAGCCTTCAGTGGAAGGGGTCTGAAGCATACACATAGTGTCGTACAGACTGAGTCTACGTGGAACACCGGGTGCACTAGAGTGCGCACTGGACCCCACTTTGGGAAATGCTGCTGTAAATTGTCAGAAACCATGAAAGGGTACTTTGCAGCAGTCACAGCATCTTGAAGCATAGTGTATAGCTGGTATTGGAGCCGGACTCAGGCCCAGCTACGCCTGGGGGACTGGCCCCATGTGCCGTGGTGAGCCCTGTGGTAAAGTAGGGACTATCAGGGCTTTCCAGAGGACGGACAGGAAGCCAGCCACCTCCCACCATTGTGGAAGGCTAGGAAGCCAGCAGGCGAAACCTCAAGATAGCAGGGGCCCTGTCTTGGCTTGCGTGCATGTTTTGCAACTTTGGTCCATTTGTAGACCTCTGCATGTCCAGCTTTCTCTTTAGAAGGATTAGATTCTGGAATCTGAAACCATTTGTTCAAGTCTTGACTCACTGAGCTCCAAATACTAAGAAACAGATACTTAGTTAAAAGCTACATTTTAAGAGAAAAGTAGATTTGTGTATTTTAGGGATGGGAGGGTAAGAAGGTACTCCTCTTAGTTCAAACTACGTTTCTCATAGTTGTGGGGGAGGAAAGTAGAAATGGAAGTAGGTCAGTGCTCTGTGTCAGAGATGGCCTTTCTAGAAGCTCATACATTAGACAGGGAGATGGAGCACAGTAAAGAACCAAAATGTCTGGTAAGGTTGCATGTCTTCCATGGAGACATCAGGGAAGGCTTCACAGAGGGGGTGACACTAGAGTTGGGTGTAGAAGGACAGTAGGAGTCAAATGGGTGAAAAGGGAAAGAGGGGTCCAGGCTGAAAGCAGCATGTGCAGCACAAACATGGAATCTCAGATGGGAGTTTACAGAACCAGACCCCTCCTACCCCTGCCAAGTTTGAGCAGTTTGGGATGGGGCATGCGGCCACACGTTGGCAGTGGTGAGAGCAGGTCAGCTCCTGGACACCTTGTAACATCGAACCACTGAATTTTCACTAGTGTGCATGCCTTTGAATCTTGCACTCACTGAACACTAACACTTGTGGTTTTGTATCCTTCGGGCTTCCAAACAATGACCAGAACCTGAAAGCACTTGCTTCTGCAAGCCCCGCTGGTCTCAGGGACCTTGCTGCCTGTAAGCAAGTCACTTCTGGGGCTGAGTGCTGCTGGTCCTCACCCCTGAGCAGACCTGTTTACTCCCTCCTCGAGGCAGCAGGTGGGGGAGCTGTGGGTGTGTTGTGGGGTTGCATCTGCCCTTCCCTGAAGGCTGGGTGTGGTCATAGTGCTGGCGACTTTCTTGTCTTATGTAACATGTAGAGCTACCTTTGAGCTTGTATTATGTCATCATCCCTAGTTTTCTCTGTGTATCACAGTTGTTGTATACAGAAAGAATCCAAGGCTCTGAGGTTCAGTAACTTACTCAAGTTCATGTAGCCCAGAGGTAGACCAGGCACGATTTGCACCCAGCTGTGTGTCGTTCCAGAGTCTGTCACCTGCACTGCTGCATCACGCCCCGTCTCAGATCCCTTTCTGACCCCCCCCCCGCCCCCGGAGGGAGACTTTCCTCTTTTACAAGCGTGCTTCCCCACCGTCTCTCTAACAGTCTGCAGTGCTGGGCCCCAGTGCGCCTGGTTTCAGCGCACTTTCCTTTTCAGCTTTGGAGGGGCCAGGGGCACTGCTTCCTAGTGTCCCTTCCCAGAGCCCTGCTGTCTCATTGAAGCCCTTGAGCTGTGGCCCCTGTGCTGAGATAGTTTCTCCCACAGTCGTGTTCATTGAGGATGGAGGGAGGAATGGACGTGTAGTCACTTCTCCTGTCTCCCCAGAAATCATTAATGGTGCAAAGTGATTTTTAGGTCTAGGCAAAACACATGGGTTCCCATTTCCCTGTAGGTCTGTCTGTCTTTCCGCCCGCTCTTTGGGATGGTTAGTTAGTTCCTAGGGGCCGGCTTTCAGGCATTTCACTAAATTTGCTTTTTCTAGGTGTTTCTGCTTCCCGGGAACTTAACACACTTTGGCGCCCTTAGCAGGTTTCTCAAGTATGCTCACTCATGAGCAACACCTTTTTTTTTCTTTCCCAGGGAGAGTGAGAGAGGGCAGACTGCTGGGCCGGGGTGGGGGTGGGGGAGGCAGGGCTGATGGCGCTGGGATTAGGGCTGCTGGAGAGGGAGTGGTTGGCAGGAACTCGCTGGGTGTTCAGGAGGGTGCAGCCGGGCGCACCCACACAGCTGCACGCTCCACGCCTCATCCTGGAAGGGGCCTTTCTCCTTCGACCTCCTGGGCTCTAGGGACTCTGCCGGGGAAGCAGCTCTCTTTGTTGTGGGGTCTCAGGAGCAGTCTGCTTTTGGGACCAGAGATTCCCAGCCACATCTGGGTACCACCTTCTCTGATCTGTCTGCCCTTTTGACTTTAGCCAAAGCTCCCTAGGTCTTTGGAGTCAGGTCTTGCAGCCCCTAACATGTTACCACTCTCCAAACAGAGTGGGCCCTGGAGATGTGTGTGTGTGATTGAGAGAGAGCAGTAGAGCCGCCTGCGCCAAAACAGGCCGAGGTGGTAAATGAGCGTTACCGGTCCTTGTCCCAGGCGGTAGTGCCCACGTCAGAACTTCCAAACCTGTAGACGCGGTTTGCGAGAGGAGTCAGAGCCACGGCAGGGGCTGCCCGGAAGCGAGACCGACAGCGCGGTCGGCAGCATCAGTTGTGCGGTTCTTTCCGTGCACTGGGGAGGAAAGTGGGGGGGCACAAGGACCACCATTACGTGAACTCCTTTGGTGGCAGACTACTGACTGGGGGTGGGGAGAGCAAAACTGGGGAGTCTCTGGTTGGATGAAAAGTAAAATGGAGAGACGCAACTTCTTTTACATTGGTGGGACAGACTAGTTAGCATGTGACATCGACAGTGAGTGGAGATGGTATTCGGACAACCAGACGTGTGCTCCCGAGAGAGGATTTCAAAGGTATGCTGACCTGGATGCCTAAGAACAAAGGTTAAGGCAGAGGCTAGCCTAGCGAGGCGGATGCAGGCCTGAAGTGAGACCGGCCGCCACAGCCTGCCCAGCGAGCGGTTTATCGGCAGGTCATCCTGTGAGGTTACTCCCTTTTTTATTTATTGTTTTGATCACGTTAGATTTATTTATACCTTAAAATTGGCAACAGCCAACAAAAGGGGGGTGCTGATATAATTTATAGTACAGTCATGACAATTTTAATATGTTTGCAAAAATCCAGGAGAGATGTGGTTTTTAAAATATTTTTTAAAGATTTTATTGGTTTATTTTTAGGGAGAGGGAAAGGAACATCAGCGTGTGGTTGCCTCTCATGCACCCCCAACTGGGGACCTGGCCTGCAACCCAGGCATGTGCTCTGACTGGGAATTGAACTGGTGACCCTTTGGTTTTCAAGCCAGTGCTCAGTCCCCTGAGCCACACCAGCTAGGGCTGGAAAAATGTTCTTAAAATAGTGTATAAAAATCATGAGGTTACTTTTGGCCACTGAGCTTGTCATAGTTGCCGCATAGCCCCTCTTGGTTTACAGTGGGGTTGTGGGATCGTCTGCCTTCAGTTGCCACGTTTTCTCTGGGTGCACATTGGCAGAGACCAGTGAAAGTCTGTAAGTAAATTACGGACCTCTCCTCGAGGATCCTCCTTCCTGGTGCCCCCACAATCCCTGAACCAAAATCCGTCAGAAATCAGGGCTGGCGGGGCCCGGGCAGCAGAGTGGAGGGGGTGTGGCGGAGTCATCCACGTTGAGCGTCACGTTGCTTGCACTGCTGTCGGTATGCGGCGCCCTCTCGGGTCACAGGAAACGAGGGGGCGGTTCTGTGGTGCTTCACTGCCTCAGACGAAGCACTGGACGCAGACGAGGGCTTCTCTGTGCGTCACCTCCCACGTCCTCCCCGTCTCTCGGAGGTGAGGAAGGCGGGCCTGCCGTCGTTCAGCAGGCGGGGAGCAGCCAGCACTAGGCCTGAGCTCGGGCCTGGCTCCAGGGTCGGAGCCCACGCTGTGGGCCTAGTGTCCTGAGAGGTCCCTTCCTACTCTGGGGATGTGGCTCTTATTTCGGCAGCCCCGATCTGGTCCTGGAGGGCCCTGCGTTCTCAACGGACCCCAGGGCTGGTCCCGGTCCCCCTCCCCGACCCTGCCATACCCCAAGCAGGACGTTGCGAGCTGGGTGTTGGCAGATTTGCTCACATTGTCTTCTCTTGCAGCGCGATGTCCCTGTTCTTCTCTCGATGCAACTCCATTGTCACGGTCAAGAAGGATAAGAGACACATGGCTGAGGTGAATGCTTCTCCACTCAAGCACTTTGTCACTGCCAAGAAGAAGATCAATGGCATTTTTGAGCAGCTGGGGGCCTACATCCAAGAGAGCGCCACCTTCCTCGAGGGTGAGACAGGCGGCCTGCTGAGCTGGGCCCACGCCCAGCAGCTCGGGCATTTAGGTGGCGGGACTTGGGGGTGGGCAGGAACAGCCCTGCTCTCTCTGGGCTCGCACCCAGACAGTTGTCACCGTCCGAGGTGCTCTGCTTGGGAGCGTGTGGAGTCGGACTCCAGGGAGGTCGGCCCGGGGAACAGAGTTCATTTAGGGTTCTGTGTGCACTGCTTCATTTCGTCACAGGTACAGGGGGCAGGTGCGGGGAAACCTCATCCCCATCTCCAGCACAAGCATGTTGAGGTTTGAGAGTTGTGTGATACTTTGCAAGTGACACGAGGCTTACCCAGGTGCCTCAGACTCCAAAGCCCAGGCTTGTTCTGGGGGTTGTTTACTTCTGACCGGGAGCTGTCTGGTATTTTTAGGCAACAGGACTATGAATAGCAAACGTGCATCACTGGCACCTTTTTCATTAGTTACTAGTCTGAGCCCAGCCTGTAGTCCCTGCTCTGCCAGCAGAGAAGGACAGGCTCCCTCTCCGGGTGGCGCACCTGGCTCCCAGTCCTGGGGCTGTCGGTGAAGACCCGGTGGCTGAGTCGTATCTGCCATTGGTCTCCCCGTTTATGAGGAGACCGGGGGCTCTCGGATCCTAGTCTGCAGAACCCTAGAAGTTCAGTGGAGACGCCCCCAGGACACCCTTCACTCTCTTTTCCACGGGAGTGGCTTGGCTTCCGGGTGGTTTCGGGTCAGGCTGCTACTGGGAGAAAGGAAGTGTGTCCAGTACTGTGGCCTGAGCGTCTGTGTCCCCCCCAGTCCTGAGGCCGTGTGATGGCGTTAGGAGCTGGGGCCTTTGGGAAATGATTAGGCCATGAAGGCGGAGCCCTCATGAGTGGGATTCGTGCCCTCATACAAGAGACCCCACAGAGCGCCCTGACCTCCTCCTGCCAGGTGAGGACACCGCGGGAAGTCTGTGAACTGGAAGACGGCCTCGCCCAGCCAGCCGGCACCCTGGCCTGAGCCCCAGCCACCAGAACTGAGCAGCAGGTCTCCGTTGTGTGGAGGCTGCCCAGTCTGGCGCTGTGTTGGAGCTGCCCACCAGACCGAGACCAAGAGTAGGCCAACTGCCCTGCCCTTAGCATGGCGCTTGGTGCGAGAGAGAGTGTCTCCTGAATGTTTGTTAAATTTAGAAGTCTGAATTTTAAAGTTGTGAGATTGAATTTATTCCAGTTCATCGCCTGCCTGTTGAGTGGTGGCCCTGGTGTGCCTGGCAGTGGGCATGTGGGGAGGGGCCGACCAGGCCGCTGCCCTCCCAGAGCCCAGACTAACCCTCCGAGTCACTTAGCCAGGCGGTGCTGTGGACCAGCATGTGCCTACTGGAGGTTTTACAGCATGGCACCAGGGTGGTGTCTGAAATGCCAGTGGTGCTCTGAGTACCGTGGGAATGTGCTCAGGGCTGGGGCTTGTCAGCCCAGTGGTTCTCCAGTGTCTTAGCCTGTTTGGGCTGCCGAGATGGAAATACCATAGACATAGACTGGGCGGCTTATGAACAACAGAAGTTCTGGAGGCTGGGAAGTCCAAGGTCAAGGCATCGGCAGACCTGGTGTCTGGTGGGGGCCAGCTCCCCAGACTCTTGTCTTTTCTCTGTAACCTTGCATGTAACCACCTGCAGAAGGAGTTGGCTGGCTCTCTGGGGTCTCTTTCATAAGGGCACTAGTTCTAGTCGCGAGGCCTTCGCCGTCATGACCTCCTGAGGGCCCCACCTCCGTAGGCCCTCGTGCTGTGCACATCACACAGAGGGGATGTGAGTATGTAGTCACTGCAGCAGGGGTGTGCCGGGGGCCAAACTCCCGTCTACCCTCCTGCTTGCTGGTTCATCTTCCCGGAGCAAGTGCAGGGTGGGGCGGGGTCTTGCTCAGTTGCTCCCACCTGTCGTCATTTGTTACGCATCTGCCACTGGGAAAGAACAGTGCAGTGATCCCAGTGTTCATTCGCTCGGCAAGCACTGCACACCTGCCGGGCGCTGGGACCAGGCGTTCTGGCCCTCACGTGGCAGATGATGCGGGCAGGTGAGCTAGACGATTGCACTCTGGTGGGGCAGTGCTGTGGTGGGGAGTGTAGAGTACTGTGGGGGCACAGACCAGGGGGCCCAGCTCAGGGCGTGGGGCGGGGGAGGCTTCCTGGGGGCTGTGCAGTCCAAGCTAGACCTGAGGCTAAGTGGGAATGAACCGGAGGGACTCCAAGGCGGTGCGTTCATTCTGCAGAGTGGGGTCAGGGGTCGAGGTCAGCACCGAGCAAAGCCCAGAGTAACTCGGTAGCACGGTGAGTGTCGAGACAGGGAAAGGTGGCGTGTGAGGCAGCGGGATAGCAGGAGACCCTGTGGGAGTGGGAGGCAGGGCCCCACCAGGAAGGGCCTCAGGAAGGCACACGGGGTGGCGAAGAGCCAGGACCCCGAGCCCAGTGCCTGGCCCCTTTCCTGGCTCTGCCGTGTGCTAACTCTGAGACTGGCAGATGGTGCCATGTTTGAAAAGTGATCAGAACAGTGCCTGGAATGGAGAACTTTGTAAGTGTTTGTTAAGTAATAAACATGCAAATGATGGCAGTTAATATTCGAGTATTCATCATGCACCAGCCACCACTTTTAGCACTTTCTGCGTTTTCATTTATTTATCCTTGCAATAGTCACATGAGGTAGGTGCTGCTGTCTCCGTTAAGGGGAGGAAACTAAGACCCAGAAGGGCCTGTTCACCTGAGGTCACACAGGTAGGGAGAGGTAAGGCCAGCACCTCCTGGCCCTGGAGCCGGGCCCCATAGTAGGGGACCTGCACCTTCAACCCAGCAACAGCAGGGAGCCGCAGCGGGGGACTCTGTCCCTTCCAGACCTGTGACAGTGAGCTCCTTAGACCAGGCGTTGACCCATTTTCAATCTCCACCTCCAGACACCTACAGGAATGCAGAGCTGGACCCTGTTACGACAGAAGAACAGGTTCTGGACGTCAAAGGCTACTTGTCCAAAGTGAGGGGCATCAGCGAGGTGCTGGCCCGGCGGCACATGAAAGTGGCATTTTTTGGCCGGTGAGTCCTCGAAGCTCTCACACCCGCCTTCTCAGGTGGGAGGGACGGGTAAACGGGAGGGAGACACTTTGTGCGGGACCACCGTCAGCACCCCAAGGCGCGTTCTTATTTTTTTAAAGTGTTACTTACAGCAAAATAGACAACGTAAAATTTACCATCGTAATTATAATTTTTAAAAAGATTTTATTTATTTTTTAGAGAGAGGGGAAGGAGGGAGAAAGAGGGAGGGAAACATTGATGTGTGAGAGATACGTCAATCAGTTGCCTTTCACACGCCCCCAACTAGGGGCCTAGCCCGCAACCCAGGCATGTTCATGACTGGGAATCAAACTGACAGCCTTTGGGGTCACAGTGCACTGAGTCGCACCAGCCAGGGCCTGTTGTAATTACTTGTAAGTGTACAGTTCGGTGGTGTGGAATACGTGTACACTGTTGTGCAGACATCACAGGTCCATTTCTAGGACTTCTTCATCCTGCAGAACTAAAACTGTGACGGTGGACAGTAATCCCTATCCCCTTCCCCCAGGCCCGGGTAACCACCGCTCTGCTTCTATCTCTGAATTTCGGTCTGGGAACCTCGTGTGAGTGGGGACGCACAGGACTCGTCTCCGTGTGACTGGCTTACTTCACTTAGCGTGATGTCCTCAAGGTCTATCCATGTTGTAGCAAGTGTGAGAATCCCCTTTGTTTTTAAGGATGAATAATATTCCAGCGAGTGCGTGTGCACCACATCGTATTTACACACTCATCCATGGCAGATGCGCAGGCTGCTTTTTCTTTTTGGCTGCCATGAGCAGCGCGGCTCTGAATGCGGGCGCACAGGTGCCTCCTGAGCCCCGCTCTCCGTCCCTTTGGGTGTATACTCAGCAGTGGAATTCCTGGGTCCATATGGTGATTCTGTTTTTAACTTTTTTTTTTAATTTTTTTTATTGATTATGCTGTTACAGTTGTTCTATTCCCCCCCTTCATTCCCCTCCACCCTACACCCCCGTCCCCTCCATTACCTCCCTTTAGTTTATGACCATGTGTCTCAAAGTCCTTTAGATTCTGTATTTCCCATGCTATTCTTGCCCCCCCATCTATTTTCTATCTACTGTCTATGCTACTTATTTTCTGTACCTTCTCCCCCCTTCTCCTCCTCCTACTCCCCTGTTGCTAACTCTCCTTGAGATTTTCATTTCTACGTTTCCACTCCTGATCTAGCTGTCCTTTTAGTTTGCTTTTGTTTTAGGTGTGGTTGTTAATAACTGTGAGTTTGCTGTCCTTTCACTGTTCATTTTTCTTTAACTTCTTTTTCTTAGATAAGTCCCTTTAACATTTCATATAATGAGGGCTTGGTGATGATGAACTCCTTGAATTTGATCTTATCTGAAAAGCACTTTATCTGTCCTTCCATTCTAAATAAAAGTTTTGCTGGATAGAGCAATCTTGGTTGTAGGTCTTTGGATTTCATGACTTGGAATACTCCAGCCCCTTCTTGCCTGTAAGGTCTCCTTTGAGAAATCTGCTGACAGTCTGATGAGGACTTCTTTGTAGGTGACTGTCCCCTTAGCTCTTGCTGCTTCTAGGATTCTCTCCTTCATTTTAATTTTGGCTAATGTAATTATGATGTGCCTTGGTGTGTTTCTCTTGGGTCCAACTTCTTTGGTACTCTCTGAGCTTCCTGGATTTCCTGGCAGTCTATTTCCTTTGCCAGATTGGGGAAATTCTCCTTTATTATTTGTTCAAATAAGTTTTCCACTGGTGGCTGTGCCTTTCCCCCTTCTGGTACCCCTATAATTCTGATGTTGGAGCGTTTAAAGATGTCCTGAAGGTTCCTAAGACTCTCCTCATTTCTTTGAATTCTTGCTTCTTGACTGTTTTCTGTTTGGCCATTATTTGCTTTCTTCTGGTCCACTCCATTGATCTGAGTCCCAGTTTCCTTTTCATCGCTATTGGTTTCCTGTGCAATTACATTCATTTCAATTAGTTTCACCTTCATATATTTATCTAATTTGTGGCTATAATCAACCAGTTCTGTGAGGATCCTGATGACCAGTGTTTTAAACTGTGCGTCTGAGAGTTTTGCTATTTCTTCATCACTTAGATCTATTGGCTCTGGGGCTTTGAGTTCTTCTTGAGCCATTTTTGGTCTGTTCACGCCCTTTAAGTGTGAGAAGCAGTGCTTGGACTCCCAGGTCGCTGGGTTGTGATGCTGTATGTGGGGGCGTGGTCAGAGCGGGTAAATGGCGACCCCCTCTGCTGTTTCTCGCCGCTGGGTGAGGAGCAGCACCTTAGGTGGTTCACCAGGGCTGGGCCACTCAGAGTCGCTGGGTTATGACGCTGTATGTGGAGGTGGGGTCAGAGCAGGGAAATGGCGGCGCCCACCCTGCCGCTTGCTGTGGGGACCCGCTGGGTTCTGGTCCAATTGCCCACCCCCTCGCTTGTCTATCCGCGCACCAGTGCGTGACCACAGTCAACACGCAGGCCCGCTTCCCCGCTGTCTCCCCCTGCCGTCGCTCGCCTGGTCGCTTGCTCGGTCGGTCACTAGGTCCAACCCTGCGCCTGGATTCCGAGCGCCTGAATTTCGCGAGTCTGGATTCCACGCTCCTGAGTCCGTCCGACCGAGTCCTCCTGTGCAACCCCGCTCCACCAGCCGCTGGTTTCGCCCCTTACCAGTCAGGCTGAAGAATTTGTTGTTAACGGACTTCTGAAAAGTTCAATTTTCTGTGTTCTGGCTGTGTTTTCTGTTGCTAATATTAAGTTGTCTCTAAACTTGGTTGTGTGAGAAGGCACGGCACATCCACCTATGCCTCCATCTTGGCGGAAGTCCTGTTTTTAACTTTTTGAGGAACCTGCATCCCGTTTCCCACAGCGACTGCACCTTTTTACCTTCCCAGGGGCAACCTGTGGCTTTCAGTCTCCCCATACCCCTCAGCACTTATTTCCTTTTAGCTTCAATGGCCGCCATCAGTGCTGATGCCGAGGCCCAGCAGAGCTGTTCTCGGGCCCTGGAATCTAGAAATGGGTGTGGTAGCCCAGCAGCTAGCAGCTGGGACGGATGTGGTGGGGCTTCACGTGAGAGGAGGAGCCCATGGCAGCACACGGGAGAAGGGCGACAAAACAGGCCTTTCGTGGAAAACCGGGGACGTTGGGGTTGTTCAGCCGAGGTCGCTCAGGCTGAGGATGGCATTGGTTTCAAACGGAAGGAGTGCGTCTCCCCAGGTGGTCTCCATAGTGATGCTGAGAGGCTAATGGTCAGTGGCAGCTCTTTAAGGACGAGCTAGGTGTCGTCATGCTGGCACTGCTGTGCGAGTCCCGTGCGCGGTGGTCTGTAGGGATGAGCCAGGGCGCAGTGCAGCACAGGCCAGAGGAGCCCGTCCAACCGTTTTCACAAACTCGGCGCACCCCCTGCCCGTTGGGCACTGGCGTCATTGCAGAGAATGGGACTTTGGACGTCTGGGCTGGTGACTTCATTGTGGATGCCCAGGTGCAGGTGCTGGCGGCTTCGCTGACCGCCAGGTTCTCGGTCCCACAGGACAAGCAACGGGAAGAGCACCGTGATCAATGCCATGCTCTGGGACAAAGTTCTGCCCTCCGGGATCGGCCACACCACCAACTGCTTCCTGCGGGTGGAGGGCACGGATGGCCACGAGGCCTTCCTCCTCACGGAGGGCTCCGAGGAGAAGAGGAGCATCAAGGTGAGGGGCTGTGCAGGGACCGGGGTGGGGACCCACCTTTCAGCCCTGGGTACGCTGGTAGGTGAGTGTGGGCTTAACCCAAGCAGCTACAGGACTAATGGTCCCTCCAGGGAGAGAGCAGTGCCCTGGTGGTGGATGGAGGGAAGCCCTGTGCCCTGGCTGTTGAGGAGGCCTGAGGGCTTTGGGGAGGGTCAGAAACCGGAGCCCCAGGAACCGGAAGTCTTTGGTTCCTACAGATTGCCCAGCAGGCCACCTGACTTTCTCTTGCCATGGAGGAGCATGTGCCTTGTTCTAGGGGATGTTGCTAGAGGGTGCTTCCTGCCTCGGCTCTGTGGTTCTGTCACACCAGCTGGGGCTTGTACCTTTTACTTTGTCGTTTTTGGTGCATTTTTGTGTGGGGCCAGATGCTCATTTTGGTTCATAAAGACAATGCAGAACACTGTCAGCTTTAGGACAGTATCTAAGACAGAAGCTTAATAAAGGAGTGAAGGACAGTTGGTTCTAACTGGCAACTCCCAGTGCTTGACTTTTAACGTGTAAAATGAAAGGAAAGGGGTGGCAGAGTGGGCAGCTGTCTTGGGCCACTGTGCCACACAGGCAGCGCGGGAAATCTGGCTGGTGGCTGGTGGCTGGTGCCTGGCCCTGAACTCTCTTTCCCTGCACCCACCAGACTGTGAACCAGCTGGCGCACGCCCTGCACCAGGACGAGCAGCTGCACGCCGGCAGCCTGGTGAGTGTGATGTGGCCCAACTCCAAGTGCCCTCTGCTGAAGGACGACCTCGTGCTGATGGACAGGTAAGAGGGAAGGTGCCTCCCGAGGACACTGGGAGGGCCCGGTGTCTTATTTCTTGGTCATTCAAGCCAGTGTCCCCAGGCCTTGTCATTGCTCTGCTTCTGTGTCACTACCTTTTGCTCTGGCTCCACCAGATCCTCCTGCTTCATGGAGTCTCTCCAGCCTCTAGTTACTGTACCCACTGGCATCAGGGCCCTGACGATGTCCCAGTGGTGGTGTGTAAAGAGGGATAGGAGGGCAGCCAGAGCCTCAGCTCCGTGTAATGTGGGGGGCGGTAGGGTCTGTTGCACTTAATTTCTGTCGGAGGAGCAGTTTGCTTGGCTCCCGCGCTGTGGGCAGGCTGCAGTGTACCAGGGAACCTGGCGCTGTGGTGCTCGTGGGCCTCACTTACTTCACCGTAATTGTTCGTCCCCAAAGGGAAATTTGGAGATGATTGTAAATCATTGTGTTTTGTAAAGATGATGGATGCACGGGGCAGGAGGTTGCAAAATGAAAAGTAAAAATCCCGTTACCAAGGGATGACGGGCTCCACCGCTCTCCCCTCTGCGGCCGTCCCCTTCCTTTGCTTGCCTATCTCAGGTCTGTCGAAGCTGGAAGGCAGGGCGCATGGTCTGTGTGCCTGATGCTGGTTTACCTCTGTCACCTCTAGCCCTGGCATTGACGTCACCACAGAGCTGGACAGCTGGATTGACAAGTTTTGCCTGGACGCTGATGTGTTCGTGCTGGTGGCCAACTCGGAGTCCACCCTGATGCAGACGGTAACCCCTCCTCCGCCTTCCCCACGCTCCCCGGGCCTGGGCCGGCTCGGCCCCTCTGCCACTGAGGTCTCCCCCCCTCACCCAGGAGAAGCAGTTCTTCCACAAAGTGAGCGAGCGCCTGTCCCGCCCCAACATCTTCATCCTCAACAACCGCTGGGACGCGTCCGCCTCGGAGCCCGAGTACATGGAGGAGGTTGGTGCCTCTTCATTCAGCAGTTTGGGGGCTGCCTCCCCCCCACCCCGTGTGAACCCAGTGCCTCTTTGTGCATTCCCAGGCTGCACCAGCTCCGAGACCTCCTTGAAGAATTTCCCAGGTCTTCCCTCCGTCACTGGGGTCTTCTCCTGGCTTTAACACACTCTCATCACTTCTCCCATTCACCTTCCCAGATCCCTCCACTCTTTAGAACACTTCCATCCAGGTCTGAGAAGCATCCCCAGCACATGAGCAGCACCTTATTTGGGGCCAGTGCTCACTTTGGTTCATAAAGAGTTAATCATCATAGAATGGGCTCAGCTTTAGGAAGATTATCCAGGAGGGGAGCTTGAAAGAGGTGCGAAGGATAACTGGTTCACGTGTGGAATGAGACAAGAAGGAGCCGCAGACTGGTGATAGGGATGGCACGGTGTGTAGTCTGCAGGCCGGCATGGGCAGTGTGACTTCAGTCAACTCCTCACCTGGGTGGTGGATGTCATAGAGTAATAGCAAGGATGAAATCTCAACATCGAGAAAAGCGACCTGTGACAGGTGTCACAAGCAACTGTCATTGCCTGGGAGTTCTAGGAGTTGAGCCCTGGGGCACCAGAGCTGGACAGGGTTGTGTGGTGGTCCCTGCTCCTCTCATAAACAAGGCCTGGAGGACTAGGCTTGTCACCATGGAGCCCAGTTAGTTTTCTCAACTCCCGCTCCTTTCCCGCTGGGGCACGGGAGGGAGACAGTGTGTACCCCCCAGCAAGAGGCTGTTTGGGGCATATTTTAGTGTTTCCGCCTCTGTATACATAAAACACCTTTGGCAGGCCACACTCCAGCAGTGCAGGAATGGTGGGAGATGGTTCCCTGTGTATACTTTGGAATACTGGACTGTGCCGTATGCTGCCTTTTCTTTTTAATCCTCACCCGAGGACATGCTCATTGAGAAAGAAGGAGACAAACACCGATCGGTTGCCTCTCATTCGCACCTTGACTGGGAATCAAACCCATGACCTTTTGGTTTGCAGGACCGTGATCCAACCAACTGAGGCACACCTGCAGGGCCTATTACCTCTTTCTTAGAGAAGGAGCAGTCGGGGGCTGTGGGCTCCCACCTGGAGGGGCTTGCCCGCCCCCCAAGTCACATACACTCATCTGCTTGGGCTCCAGGTGCGGCGGCAGCACATGGAGCGCTGCACCGGCTTTCTGGTGGACGAGCTGGGCGTGGTGGACCGAGGCCAGGCCGGAGACCGCATCTTCTTTGTGTCTGCCAAGGAGGCACTCAACGCCAGGATCCAGAAGGCCCAGGGCATGCCTGAAGGAGGTGACGATGGACTGACTCCCTCCTTTTCCCTGATGTTCGAGGTGTTTGGTCTCGTGCTAAGGCAGCCGGTAGAAAATAGTTCTGAGACGGAGGTGGTGAGAAGAGCCTTGAGTGAGAAGCTCTCTGCTCCCCAGCCACTGTTTAGCCGAGTGCCCTGTGGGTGTGGCTTTGTGGATTTTTCCGTTTTCATCTGCTGCCCTTATTTCGACTAATGTTGTGCAATTCTCCTAGGGGGCGCTCTTGCAGAAGGCTTTCAAGTGAGGATGCTTGAGTTCCAGAATTTCGAGAGGAGGTTTGAGGTGAGTCCTTTGCTTCTGGTCTCTTGTGCTTTTGGCCTTCCCTAGCTGTCACCAGCCATGTCCCTGTCATGAAAACTAGAACCTGGCCCTTGGCTCCTGGCCCCTGGTGGCCTCCCTCAGCACCGCTTGTCTGTTCAGGAATGCATCTCCCAGTCTGCAGTGAAGACCAAATTTGAGCAGCACACAGTGCGGGCCAAGCAGATTGCAGAGGCAGTTCGCCTCATCATGGACTCTCTGCACGTCGCGGCTCAGGAGCAGCGGTGAGAACCCGGGACCTTGGCTGGGCCAGGTGCGGCGGGAGGATGGGGATGCTGGGAGGTGATCGTCTCACCCTCTGCTGGGGCCACTAACCCAGGGGTGGAGTCCCCCCCAACCTGGCAAGGGCGAGTCTCTGGGCTCCCAGGCCAGTGCCCTTCCCCAGCCGCCAGGCCACACTAGAATCACATGGAGCAGCCTGGTGTGGGGACCGTTGGTGTCTGTCCCACTGGGGTGCAGCCCGCTCCCTGCAATGCCCCCTGACGGTCGCACGTTGGAGGCTGGACCCAGGCTGCACCGAGCACCACCGTTGTTCTCGGAGCCTGACGCAGACAGAACCCATTTTTTAAAGGAGCTTTTTTTTGAGAGAGATTAAAACACAGGAAAGTATAAAGAATAAGATAAAAACACCTTGCTTCCACCACACAGAATTCATAGTGCTTGCTCTATGCTGTTTTTAAGTTAAAATAAAACAGAAAAAGTGTGAAGTACCTTCGATTCTTCAGCCCCTTGACCCAGGGTCACTCTGCTCACTCCTCAGAGGCAGCCATGACCATGAATTTGTGCTGTCATCTAATTTAAAAAGTACTTTTTGCATAAGTCCTGAAAAGTATGCAGTACTGCCTTGCACGTGCTCTGGCCGTACAGACACGGCGTTCCATGTGTGCTGCGGCCCTTTGCTCTCATGCATGCGTGTGCGTGTCCTGACACTCAGTGCTGTGGAGCCGTCCCTCATGAGCTGTGAATACCTCGTTTTCCCATTGACCGGCATGAGGGTTCCTTTCTTTGCTGCTGCACAGGCCGCTGGGGTGGTCACCAGTTCACCTGTCCCTTTCACACGTGTGTGCGTGCCTTTCCGGGATGATTCCTGGCAGTGGAGCTGTTCCCTCTGGGGTGTACGCAGTTCTAGTTCCATCCAGTTTTGCTGTGTTTCTTTCTGAACCGCGTAAACCCTGCCGTCCGTGCTGGAACCCCATCCCCCGGCCCTCACAGCACGTCAGACTGCATGGGTTTTGCCAGGCTTCTAGGGCTGAGGATTCTTTTCCCGTGTTAATCGTTAGGACTTGTCCGAACCCCCACAAGGGCACCTCCCCCACTGTTACCACCACATCTTCCAAGTAGAGGACCTGCGAGTTAGTGAGTGGCTGCCCGTCTCACACCCAGGAAGGGGGCGAGCACATACCTGGGTGAAACTGCCAGGGCCTGCTGGCGGCCGGACCGCCGCTGCGGCCCACGCAGGCTTTCTGGAAGCCCCTCTTGTTCCTCCGCCAAGTCGAGTGGGGACCTGGGTCCTGTAACCAGCATGCTTGCTCTCAGGGTTTACTGCCTGGACATGCGTGAGGAGCGGCAGGAGCGGCTGAGGTTTATTGACAAACAGTTGGAGCTCTTGGCGCAAGACTACAAACTGCGGATTAAGCAGATTACGGAGGAAGTGGAGAGGCAGGTGAGAGTCAAGGAGGAGGCACTTGGGGAGACAAGAGTAGATCCGAGGCGAGTCCAGGGTCTGGAGAGGAAGAGAAGCGACCTCCTCCTCGCAGGGGCTGCTCAGCCTCCCAGAAGGAACCCGTGGCCCTGACTCAGGCGTGCAGAGCCCTCCCTGGGTTCCATGGTGTGGCTCTGGGAAGGTCCCCTCCTGGACCCCTTGTCCGATCTTAGAAGAGTGTCGGTCAGCCAGTCTTACTCCCTCCCGCCTCAAAAGCTTTCACTCCACTGCTGGCCGAGCTGAGGGAACCGCTGGCTCCGGGGGCCAGGGCGCATTGCATATCAGTCGGAGAGGCGCCAGCCAGTGCTGCAGGGTTGAGCCGCGTTCTTCCTCGGGGCCTTTCCACTTCCTTCCGTAGGTGTCAACGGCGATGGCCGAGGAGATCCGGCGCCTCTCGGTGCTGGTGGACGAGTACCAGATGGATTTCCACCCTTCTCCAGTCGTCCTCAAGGTTTATAAGAATGTGAGTCATTAAGCAGCACAGCCCAGGTTAAATGCCCCCCATTCCTTTTGGCTGCTGGGTGGAATCTGCAAACACAGCGATTCAGCTCCTGAGAGTCTGTGTCAGGGCTCCTCAGCCGGGAGGGGAGACCCAGGCCTCACTGGGCTCTCTGAGGTCTGGGTGTGCGGCGTCCCTCAACCTCTCTTCTGGTTGCAGGAACTGCACCGCCATATAGAGGAAGGACTGGGCCGAAACATGTCTGACCGCTGCTCCACAGCCATCACCAGCTCCCTGCAAACCATGCAGCAGGAGATGATAGGTCAGTGCGCAGGGGCCCTCGGGACCCTCGCCTTCGGAGGCCAGGCTACAGAAACGGTGACCTTTGCTCATCTGTCACCTTTTATCATGAATTAGCTCAGGTTCTGGGGATGTCATGAGTTCGTTCCACATGTAGACCTCAGAGCTGTCGTGTGTTAGCACACGGGACTGTGACCACAGAGTGTGGCCTGCTCCTCGGCCAGTGTGAGGCATAAACGTTAGCAGGGGTAGAGCCCAGGTCTGCATCCGTGGGGGAGCTGGCCCGCCAGCGCTCTCATCCAGCCTGGTTTCCAGGCAGAACCATCAGCCGCCTCGGCTTCCACTCTGAGGTCGGCCCTGTGGTGGCTCACGACGGAGCTGAGGTGCCTCCCCCCATTCTCTCCCCGACAGACGGCCTGAAACCCCTCCTTCCTGCGTCAGTGCGGAGTCAGATCGACATGCTGGTCCCGCGGCAGTGCTTCTCCCTCAGCTACGACCTGAACTGCGACAAGCTGTGTGCTGACTTCCAGGAGGACATCGAGTTCCATTTTTCTCTCGGCTGGACCATGCTGGTGAATAGGTTCCTGGGCCCCAAGAGCAGCCGCCGGGCCTTGATGGGCTACAATGACCAGGCAAGCGCAGCCCTGCCTGCGGGCGGTGCGGGAGGTCGGTCTGCGTGTCCAGACACGCGGACTGTTCTGGAAGGGGTTCCGGTGGTCAGTAGCCGTGGCACACGTGCCACTACCCTGCACCACGGTCAGGGTTTCCCACAAAGCAAGCTGGTCTTTCCCTCACCACCGGCGTTTGAGATGCTAGCCATGGTTTTTTTATAACCATGTTAAAGCAACTCTTAGCACTGTTAAATTACATTAATTACCTTCAAGTACCCGCTGTAACATGTAACTTAAATCCAGATGATGTGAAGTCTCCCCACGTGACACTTCACAGCCCAGTTTCACACTGACTCCCCGAATACCGCCTCAGTGGCCACACAGACGGCTGTTGGTGCTCGTCCTCGCTCAGGGGCGCCGGAGTGGTGTGGGTTGGCCACGGCTCATGGTTTGGGGTGGCCGCCATGCTCACCTTTGGCTGGCAGGTGTCTTAATGAAGCTTAGATGCTCTTTGCAACTTGCAAAGCCTGTCTTCCCCCTTAGGCCTTTGGAACTTGAAAAGCCTCCTTTGTCCCTGTTTCAGGACTCCCAACCTTGAGGGTCACTGAGGGTCCATTGAATGAGCCCCATTCTTCTTACCCCTCTCCTGGTTTCTCTCTTCAGGTTCAGCGTCCCGTCCCTCTGACGCCAGCCAACCCCAGCATGCCCCCCCTGCCGCAGGGCTCCCTCACCCAGGAAGAGCTCATGGTTTCCATGGTCACCGGCCTGGCCTCCCTGACGTCCAGGACCTCCATGGGCATTCTGGTTGTTGGAGGAGTGGTCAGTGACGAGTCCTGCTCGGGCAGGGTGGGAAGTAGGGCACGGCGTCTTCACCCCCATCAGCCCCTGTTCTCCTCGCTGGTCTGCAGGGAGCTGCACGGCCTCGGTCCTTTGATATATGTGCTGACTTACTTGTCTCGCTCAGCTGCTGTTGGGTAGCACCATTCCCATTGGACAGATGAGGAAAGCCTGTGGTTAGCTTGCCCGAGGTGCCCAGCGAGGATTTGGACTCTGGCCCCGTCTGGCTCTCAGGCAGTGTCCTTTCCTCTGTAGGGCTCTACTACATGTGGACAGGCCTGGGTTCTAGAGAGGTGGGCGCGACCAGGAGTTCCTCATTTGTAGGCAAGAAAATCAGGAGCAGACTTGAAAGGGTTTAAGACGAGGCCAGGCCTGGCCCTGAACCCTATCTCTCCATCTCCTAGGCTTATGGCCCTTCCCTCTCCACCCTAAGGCCTGACATGGCAGGCTGCCCTCTTGAGCACTAGGGTATTTTGTGCTTTCGGATCCAAGAGACACTGCAGCCGGGATAACTAACTTACGCCGTGAATTTTCTTGATGATGTGGGCAAGTTCTCTCCATCCTGGGCACCTGATCTGTAGAAGTGGTGGCAGGAAGCAGCTAACGGAATTGCATTCTCTGCCCGTGAGACTCGGGCGAGGCTGCGAGGCCCCTCTCGGTCTGCAGAGGCACGTGCTCTGCTTCTTTCACGGGGTGGCCTGGCCGACGGTCACCAGCTGAGACTCTGGCACCTGGTGGTTACGGACCCCTGTACACCATCTTGTTTTGTTTAGGCAGCCCTGGGAATGGGGTGGAGGCCCTTCTGCTGGTTTTGCGAGGAAACGGCGTACAGAGGCTTGTTCGGGGCCACGCAACCAGGGCGGCACTGGAGCCAGGGTTCTGGCTCCGAGTCCAGTGCTCTTCCAGTGTAGCCACCCTGCCATGCAGCAGAGTTTCCCGCTCCTGACCCGGAGAGAAGCCCCCTGGAGACGAGCGTGGTGTGGGGTCTGACGTGTCCCTGTCCTCAGCGCACTGATGTCTGGGAGTTCTGTGTGCTGGATCTGTGCTTCCAGCCCTAACCACACCCCTCTCCCCCGTGGGTCACGTGTGCACACCTGCATTTCCCTCACTTTAACCCTAGAGCCGGTCCCTGCCCTTTCAGCCTCAGCAGGGTTGGAGGAGACAGTGAAAGAGGTGTTCTGAGTCGAAGCACAGAGGGCCGGTGGGGCAGCCCTGGCAGGGACAGACCCAGAGGACGGGCGGTGGGGTGGCAGAGAGGCCGTGACGGCTGACTGCTGTGCTCCGCAGGTGTGGAAGGCGGTGGGCTGGCGGCTCATCGCCTTGTCCTTTGGGCTCTATGGCCTGCTCTACGTCTATGAGCGTCTGACCTGGACCACGAAGGCCAAGGAGAGGGCGTTCAAGCGCCAGTTTGTGGAGTATGCCAGCGAGAAGCTGCAGCTCATCATCAGCTACACGGGCTCCAACTGCAGCCACCAAGTCCAGCAGTGAGTGGCCAGCAGCCCCGAGCTCAGCGCCAGCCTCCCTGGTGCAGGACTTCCCTCTGGGTTCCCTTCTGAGGTCGGCCTGGAAACCACTGGGCTCCAAACATCACCTGACACTGACCTTCAGCTGTGCAGTGCGCCCTTGAGGCCAGGGATGGGGAGAAACCTCTCTCCAGGGACACGTCTGTCCTGGGCGGGGACCAAGTAGGAGTCCAGTTCCCCAAGGAAGGAGGACGTGGGAAGATGAGAGATGTCACCTGCAGGATTTTTTTAAAGGTTGTCTCAGGGGCCTGCATTGTGGATGCGGCCCATTCTCCATGGTACATCTCGAGTCCGCTGGGAAGGGATCGCCTGGTCTGGCGGTGGGGTGAATGCTGGCTGTGATGTGGCAGGCCCTTGGCCAGGCATTTTCTCCTCTGACCCCTTAGAGGCAGACTGACGTTTTTGAAGATGGTATTTATTTATAAGGTTTTATTTATTTGTAGAAGGGAAGGGAAGGAGAAAGAGAGGGAGAGAACCATCTATCCTTTGTTTCTTGCACACCCCCAAACGGGGGCCTGGCCCGAAACCCAGGCCTGTGCCCTGAACGGGAATCTAGCTGGCAAACCTTTCCATTTGTGGGATGATGACCAGCCCATGAGCCTCACCAGTCAGAGCTAGAGGTAGACATTTTTCTTGGCATTTGGTTCTTCAAAGTGGAGAGACAGCAGCTTGAAGGGTAGTCGGTTGCTGCCTGTCATTGGTCCTATGAATGGCAGCACCAAGAGCTGATTCCTAGTGTCTTGAGCCCAGGCCGGGGTTTATTGCCCTGTGCTCCCGGTCCGCACACTGTGTGTGTGTGCGCCCGTGCACGCTGGTTGGGATATGCACAGTTTCAGCATGGGGTAGGGAGGGGCCTGCCCAACCAGGACTGGGGCGGGGCAGAGCCACCACCAAGTGACAGATGGGTTCAGCTACTGCCCTGCTCCGGGTGGGTTGGATTTAGCCACCAACGGCGTCATGCAAAATGGCCACAGTACCAGGCTGACCTGACTGTACCCCTCAGGGAGCTTTCTGGGACGTTTGCTCATTTGTGCCAGCAAGTCGACGTTACCCGGGAGAACCTGGAGCAGGAAATTGCTGCTATGAACCAGAAAATTGAGGTTCTTGACTCACTTCAGAGCAAAGCAAAACTGCTCAGGTGAGCCTGGCCTGGGCGGCGGGCGGCAATGGGTGCTGGTGTGTGGGGGCGCTGGTGTGTGGGGGCGCAGGTGCCGTGTCGGCTCAGGCGCTAGTCTGCGTCTTTGATGCAGGCACACGTCTCTGCTGGGGACTTAGCTTGCCCCTGAATTTGACATTTGCTGAGCGCCTGCGGGGTGGCCGGTGTGGTGCCAGCACTGGAGGCTCAGCAGACGCAGTCACCGCGCCCCCAGGCTCTTGTCCTCACGGCCGGCAGCAGCGGGGGAAGCAAGCCGGGTGGGACTGGAAGGGTGCCGCCCAGAGGAACCCTCAACGCAGAGTCTCAGGCACTTGACAGGAGCTGCTCCCCTCACCCTTCAGTGTCCCCTCAGGGCCACATTGTCACCTCCACTTTAGAAAAAGGAAACTCGGGGTCACGGAGGTTAAGTAGCTCATCGGGAACCTCCAGGTAAATGGTGAAGCTGGGCTCCCTGGGCCAGACCCACACACCCTTCACCCCTCCGGGAGCCCAGATGGGGGCGCACCAGCATTTTCACCCACAGGAAGCTGGTTAGGTGGCAGGCACCCGGCAGGACGTGGATCGGGGCCCAGGTCTGTGCGGGGCCTCTGTCGGAACCGCGTTTGTGGGAGCGTTTTGATCTGAGGAGTCAGGGCCTGGGTTCTGGTCCAGGCACCTGTGTTAGGGCAAGTCTCTGAGCTCCCCTGGGTCTCGTTTTCACCTGTAAAGTGGAGTGAGCATTCGTGACACAGCCACATTGCTGAATGTGACAGTGCTCTGCAGAGGTCCCGGCTCTGCCAGAGATAACATCAGCTCACGGGGACCCTGGGCTTCCTGCCCCCGCCTGTGACGGCAGCACTCGGGGGCTGCGTCATGGGGCACAGGCTCCAGCCCCGGGGAAGTGGACTTCCCCTTCCCCAATTGTGCCCTCCCCGCCCACCACCCAGGGCAGCGAGTTCCTAGGGATACGCTCATCCCCTGGGGACTCTGAGGGCGAGTGTGGGGAGAGTGTGCTGCCTGTCAGCCGTGGGGACAGGGTGAGCCTGAAATGGGATGGGCAGGGAGACTGAGCCCCCACCAGTTTGTGGACTTGCGCGTGGTCCCAGGGTGAAGCGGACCCGGCGTGCGGGTCAGGCCTGCAGGAAGCTCTTTCACCTCTCGGGGCCTCACTCTCCTCGTGTGTAAGGAGGGAGTTTTGGAGGGGATTTCGCCAAGAATGGGTGGGCATGTAACACTAATATTACTTATTGTCAGATGTTACCACTGCCAAATCGCCATTTCCCTGCAGGAATAAAGGCGGTTGGATGGACAGTGAACTCAACATGTTCGTGCACCAGTACCTGCAGCCCGGCAGATAGTGGGCAGCCCGGAGCCGGAGCTCGCGTGGGGAAGGGCGGCGCCACCAGCACGGGGGGCCGCCACCAGAGCCACGCGCTGCTCCTGGCCAGCCCCCTTGAGGATGAAAGCACCAGTGTTTCACACCACTCTGGGCCCTCACACCAGTTCCTCCCCCGCCTTCGCCTGCCGCTGCAGGAGGATTTCCCGGCTCACATCCTGAAGGAGACTTGTTAGAGACCGTGGACAGCGTGGCCCTGAGAAGCTGAGTCGAGTCATCTCTGCCCCATCGGGGGCACCTGACTGAGCATCGGAGCGCTCGGCCGGGTCCCGGGATCCCCCAGTACCACAGAATGCCTGCCCGGAGCCTCTCGGGGTGTCAGGCACACACCCCTGCTCCAGCCAACACTAATGCTGACTCACGCGTACCTGTGCCCCTCGCACCCCACACACGTGCCGGAAAGGGCACCTTAGGGGATGGTTGGGTTTTCTTCCCACAGAGCATTGGCGGGGATCTGGCCCAGAGGCCCTGAGGCTCGTGTCCCTTCAGTCCTTCAGCTTCCGTGCTTTGCCCCTCGAGCAGAGCCTCTCAGACTCGCCTTGGTGTCAGGGCTCAGCACAGAGGCCGTGGGTTACAGGTGAGGTGGACCCTGTGCCACAGGGGGCGGGGGCCCCGGAGGTGACTGGCGAGGTGAGAATAGCGTAGTGGAGCGCGTATGTGTGTGTGTGTGTAGGGGTGTGCTCTCCCGACACCTGTGCTGTTGGGGTGGCTGTTACCATGACAAGGAGGGACAGGCCTCCCTGCTCTTCATTGTGCCCCCTGTTCTGCATAGTCTGGTTTTGTTATTAGCAAAGGGAGGTTTGGTTCTGATCGTCAGAGGATGTAGTAGAAGGAAAGATGGTGGAAGGAAGGGGACGTTGGCAGCAGGTTGCGAGTAGCGGCCCCCTTTCGGACAGCCGGAGAGGGTGGCGTCGGTGCAGAGCAGGGCTTCCATTGGACCTCACTCTGCGGGGCTCATGGGGGCCAAGAGCCCACCCCACTAGCTTGGTTGCATCCATGTTAGGCCCTTTAAAAGACATGTCCCCACCCCCAGCTTGGTCCAAGCTGCCCTTGGCCCATGGTCTCTGGACTCACTCCCGTGCCATTTCTACTGCATTTGGCTCAGAGACCGAGTGGGAACCCTGGGACCCGGCCTCCCCGATCCCCAGAGCCTCCGACCAACACGCACGTGGCCTCCTGTTAACTAAGAAATGTTTTCCTTTGTTGGGTTTGGGTTTAGGGATTGTTACTGGTTAAAGTAGGGGCAGGTTCCTGTCTCCAGTGTGTCAGCTCTCTGGGCAAGCAGCTTTCGGGGACAGCCTTTGCAGCACACGTCAGAGAACATGCTAGAAACAAGCAGCCTCATCCAGCAAGCAGCGGGGCTTAGGCAGAGCGCTGGGGTTTGTCCTGTTTGTTTGAGTCCACTTGCTTTCTGGCATCAGGATGTGAGCTGGTGGCCTCTTCTGGCCACGCAAGGGGTGTCCTCTCCAGGTCCCTGCTGGTCCTTCAAGCCCTCGGTCTGCCCCGTCGTGAGGAACAAAGCGATGGACGTTGCTGAGTTGGCACGTGGCAGGAGGACTTGCCGGCCTGGATGGTGGCCACCTCACAGCGTGTCAGGAGGAATCGCTGTCACACAATTCCAATGGATTTTGTGCTTTTTGGGAAAAAAATGTAGTATAACTAAACATGAATTGTTTTGAATGTAGCCCCTGGGCAGTGAACAGAACGGTGAACTTACGCAATGAGTAAAATGAAATATATACCAAGGAGGGAGAGACTTTCTAAAAGAAATGTGGCAAAAAGACACTCTAACCTAATGCTGCTGACTTTGTTCTGTTTTTATGTTTGTTCGCTGGAGTGCGAGACATGTATTTAAGGTGATGTATTTGCCTGAATTACTTCTGTATCATTGCTGATATTATTGGAAACTAAAATAAAACCGGTTGGGAACCCTTCGTGGGGTCGTCTCAGTTTACTGTTCTTCTGCGGACTCCCTTTGACATCACTGGGCCCGCGGGTTGGTATTTTAAAGTGATCTCAGCTTTGTTTAGGGGAAGTTCCCTCTGTAATTCGCCCTCAGACTCCTCCTCGCTCTTAGAAGGAATCTGATACTCTCAGAAGAACCAAAGGCGTAACTGATCTTTAAGGAGCAGGAAATCTAGAATGATTTCTTCTCAGATCTCTGTATCTCTAACCCATTCATTTCTCACTTACAAAGTCATGAGTCAGACGGGTCCACCCTAGCTTGCCTTCTGAGAACTTGGTTGTGACCTTTTCTCTTTTTCTTTTTGAAGGGCCCTCGGTTCCCCAGCTCTCCCTTCGGAACCCTGGGCAGCGGCTCGGCCCGCTGCCTCCGCTGCTCGTCCCGTTCAGAGGCCTCCACGTCCCGGTGGACGGCAGCCTCACCTCCCAGGTTCCCAGGCCACAAACGTGGCATCATCCTGGACTCCACTGTCACATGCTGCATTAAAACAAACAAACAAAAAGTTCTGTATTGATTTGAGAGAGAGAAACATCGCTTTTGGTTGTTCTTCTCTTTGTTCACTGGCTGAACCTCACATGGGCCCTGATTGCGGTCATGCTCGCAACCTTGGTGTTTCGGGATGACGCTCTCACCAACGGCTACCTGGCCGGGGTGTGTGTGTGCTGCCTCTGGCCTGCAGTTCCTATATTCCGAAAACTTCTAGACCCTAACCGGTTCTCCCCCGCACCACCCCCCAGAACAACCACTCCTCCGACCCAGGTTACTGCCACCTAACTTGGCCACTCCTCCCACCCTGGCCCTCGTGTGTTTGTGTCCAGGCAGCAGCCAGGGTGACCTTCACGTAAATGTTAACTAGAACTCAGATCATGTTGCTTCTCTGCTCAGCACACTGCTGCAGCTCCCCGTCCCGCCCGGAACGAAGCCCAAGTCCTCGCAGGGGTCTTTCAGGGTCCACACTGCCTCCGGCCACCCCTTCCTTCTCGGCTGCCCCCGCTTCAGCCACTCCAGCTCCTTGCTGTTGCTTGAAACTGCTCAACACACTTCTCGGGAAGGGCCTTTGCCCCGAGTGACCCTCCACCCCTGACCCTCTGCCCGTTCTTCCAGACCTCGTCACAGCTAACTACTATCTCCACAGCTGCGGAAATGTCACCTCATTCTCTGGGCCCACCCAGACCACCTTACGTAAAATCCCTCCTTCCCTGTCCCCGGCACTTCTGAGGCCGCTCACCCTGCAACAGGTGTGATGCACCTGATTTTCATAACAATCATCCTCTAGCGTGTAACATGTTACCTGTCTCTACCTGCCAGAACATGAGTTCTGCAGGGCCAAGGTTTTGGCCTGTTCTGTGGGTCGCTGCGTGCCCAGCCTCTAGCCAAGCGCCTGCCTGGCACAGAACCAGGACTTGGTAAACAAGCTGGATCAGTGGGTCCCGTCCCGGTAACTGTCCTCACATGTGACAGCCCTCTGGCAGTGGCGGGCGGAACAAACGCTGCTGGAAACTTCCTCTGGGTAGTGCTAGGGGCTTCCAAGAGTTCCAGTCTCGGGGCAGGAGGGGTGATGGATTGGATGGAGTCTGAGACTTAACGCCCGCAAGCCTAGTGACTTCCCAACTTACTTTGTACCCTGACCCCAATCATGATCTAGTAAATACACGTGTGTTAGTGAAGCCAATGATTTATTTATTTATTTTAAAAGACTTTATCTATTTATTTTAGAGAGAAGAGAAAGGAAGGAGAAAGCAAGGGAGAGTTGCGTGGTTGCCTCTTGTGCATACCCCCTACTGGGGACCTGGCCTGCAACCCGGGCATGTTCCCTGACTAGGAATCAAACCAGCCACCTTTTGGTTCGCAGGCCCGCTCTCAATCCACTGAACCACACCAGCCAGGGCAAAACCAAGAGTTTTAAATCAGTCCTTACTCTGTCTGCAATCCACAAGTGTTTTCTCCTTAAGAAGCAGCTGTTTGCGGCTCCCTGAATTGTTCACCAGCCCCTGGACGATGGTCTGGTGTGCGTGGCTGGAGAAGGGTGTTCTACACCTCGGAGCCCCCCTCACCCCCCACCAAGGTCTCTACTCTTAGCCAAGGCCAAGCTCAATGCACCTCACCTGTCCACTGAGTGTTCTGGGGAACCTGAGAGGTTCCAGTCACAATGTCCCCACTGAATCACAGAGTATGTGGTCAGGATTGTATCTCTGGGCCGTCTGCACAGGTGTCAGCTAAATTCACTCTGTCTGCCAGAGCAGTTTTCTGTCTCTGAGTCAGACTTTGGGCTTGACGAGGTGACAGCCAGCATTTATGTCGAGGTCACCATGTGTCACGCTTCTGTGAACAAACCTAAGTCCTCTCAAACACTCGGTGGTCTGTCGTTTCTCTGTAGGAATCAGGAAGCTCATGCATTCGGCAAAATATTGAGGAGCCTACTCTGTGCATTAATCAGCATGGTTCTAAGCATTGGAGGTACAGCAGTGAATGAGGGGGTCAAAATCCCTGCCTCTCCGGAGCTCGCATGCCAGTGGGGGCAGGCGGACAACCGGCCAAACCAAGCAGTAAAAGGCACTATAACAGGAGGTGAGGACTGGTTGGTGAGTCAGGGCGGGGTGAGGGAGGGTGTAACCAGTGTCCTTGAGAAGCATCTGAAGACATTCCTTCGAGAAGGAGCCCCTGTGGTTATCTGGGGCAGGGCATTCCAGGCAGACGGCCCAGCATGGGCAAAGGCCCCGAGGTGGGAGCATGCACAGTATCTTCAAGGAGCACAAGCAGACTAGGGTGGCTCGAGCTGAACCGGGAGGTGGAATAGTAGGAGATAAGGTGTGAAAAGGAACCAGAGGCAGAGTGGGGGGGTAAGGGCTGGCTTTTCCTGTGAGAGAGGTAGGGGCTATCAGAGGAGGGTCATGAGCTGCTTATTACATCCTAAGTCCCAGGCTGCTAGAGAGTAGACAACAGATTAAGGATGGAGGCAGGGAGGGAGACTAGACTGGGGGCAACCACAACATTTCAGGGGGAGGGGACGCTGCACCAGCTGGGCAGGTGTGATGGAGGTGGTGAAAAGCAGTCAGGTTCTAGAGCCCTTTTGAAGACAGACGTGGTACATCGTGGGTGACTCGAGGTTTTGTCCTGAGCACATGAGAGGGTGGGAAAGCTCCGGGGGAGCAGGTTTGGGGAGGAGACGAGGAGTTCCAGTTGGGACATGTTAAATTTGTGTTCTCCTGCTGTACTTGGATATGCAAACTCGGAGCTCAGTGATTGGTGAAGTTCGACCCAGAGGTGCTTGGAGGGTCAGCACATGAGCAGTGCCTTGGCCAGGGTTTCCCAGAAAGCCGAGGGCCCCTGTACCCTCATTTTGTTCTGCGGAACAATCCCAGAGGGAGGGAGAGAAGTCAAAAGCAGAGAAAGCCCGCAGGAGGAGGTGTTATGGAGCTAGCTGCCACCAAACGGGACTGCAGAATGAACAGACTGTGACCCCAAGAAATCATGTAAATTAGTCTCCGTACCATTTCTCACTGGGGAGAAAGGGAGAAGAATTTATCCCCCGTCTCCTCTTCTTATTGGTTGAAGATTGGCCCTGTGGGGGAGTGGCTCCAAACATTTCTGGCTCTCATGTATAAACGCCTGGGTGCTAACTTGGGGCGATGGTAGTTGGTGGAGGTGAGAGGGGCAGGGGCAGGCGTGGGCAGGCGTGGGCAGGCATGCTGCGGGGCAGGCTGTGCTGGGACAACAGGCAAGGCCGGGAGGGGACGTGTAAGTCCAATGGAACAGGGTCCCCTTCAGGGTGGCAGCTAGCACCGTCTCTTCCTCAGAGGATTAGTGGCCCAAGCTGCTTGTCCCTGGTCCACCCGTATTCTAGATTTCCCTTATCCGGGTCTAACGCCGCTGCTGCTCTGGTTATTTGCTGGTGGGATGATCCAGACCTTCACTTCCATGGGTCTGAGCCATTGGTTGTCTTGCCTTGGTTAGGCTGTTGTCTACTTACTGTTATCAGTGGGTATGGAGACACTGTGAGACACCCAAGGGTGTTTTTCCATAAACCCCGCCCCTCCCACTGCAGGGGGCCCTGACTCCTTACAGTGACTGGGATTTATTATCCCCAGCAGTATGAGGCCTCTCTTTGCCTTATGATCCACCAAAGACCAGGGAACGGTCTTATCTGCAAGTTTGATGGAAGCCTGGGGCCCCACTGTATCCCTTGGCAGAAGCCTCCTGTCCCCATGCACTGGAACCTCCAACCTGGCAGTACTGATGTTTGCAGGGACAGGAAACAATTTCCACGAGTGGGTCACTGGGAGTAATGGAGAGGGGGCTTCCACCTTCCACCTCTGCTTCCCGTACCCACATATTCTAGCTGGTAGGGGACATGGCAGCATACCTTGGTTTTGTGAAGGACACAGTTGCAGGGGCTGGTTCCAGAGCTAAACCTTTCAGGACATGCCACTTAGGTGCTGAGGTTTTTGGTAAGATCAGTAGATCCTTTAGTCAGACACCCATTGTCCCCAAATGGGTGCCTTGGTGTGAGGCAATGCGTAGTCACCATGTTGCCGTATCGGGTGGTCTAAACCCCTCGGACAGGGGTGCATTCACCCCCATCATCATGGCTCCTTCTGTCCTGGGGCCCATTGCACCTGCACTAGGGTGGCTGAGGAGAGGCTGCCTGACATCTACCAGCCACGTCATCCAGCCGGCTGGCTGTTGACCACCTCCCCTGGATTTGAAACGTAAGACACCAAGATTCAATCCTCTGCGCCCCATCCCATCGGTTTTCCTCGGCTCATCTTCCTACCTTTCCCCCCTTTCTCCTAGGCCCCAGTCTCCCAACCTTTTCTTCTGGGGTCCTGAGCGCCAACCAAGTCATTGGCCACCACTCAGGAGACTGTGTGTATCTGTTCCTCAGACCTCCCATCCTTCATCATGAATGGCTGACTGATTGTACAGCTCACAGCTCTGTTCCTGGGAGGATTAACCTTTGTCCTTGCCCTTCAGGGCCACTCCTGAGGGGGTGTCGTGGTAAGAGTGGCAGCTGTCCCTTTATAGCCAGTGCAAACGTACTCCAAGTTCTTGTCTACTCACCTCACATCTTTTAACAGCTTCATTGAGGTACAATTTATATGGACTAAACTGCACATTTAAAGTGTACGACGTACAATTCGCTAAGTGTGGAACCTGCATGCATCTGAGAAACCATCACAGATTCATATCCCTTTGTCATCTCTCCTCCAATCCCATCTTTCTTCTTTGGGAGGAAGTTTTATTTATTTATTTTTAGAGAGAGGGGAAGGGAAGGAGAAAGAGAGGGAGAGAAACATCAATATGTGGTTGGCTTCCCATGCCCCCACTAGGGACCTGGCCTGTAACCCAGGCATGTGCCCTGACTGGGAATCGAACTGGTGACCCTTTGGTTCACAGCCCATGCTCAATCCACTGAGCTACACCAGCCAGGGCCCATCTGATCCTTCTATCGCTATAGATTGGTTTACATCTTCTGAAGTTTTATATAGACAGACACATACAGTATGTATGCTTTTCCACTTGGCACAATTATCTTGAGGTGCATGCAAATTGTTGTGTGTACAATAGTGTGTATCATTTTCATTGCTGAGTATTATCCATGGTGTGGATATACCACAGTTTGTTTATTCACCTCTTGACGGGTATTTGCATTTACAATATAGCTGCTATGGACATTCATTTGCAAGTCTCTGTATGGACAAATTTTCCCCTCAGATAAACACCTAGGAGTAGAACAACTGGATCATTCAGTGGATGTATGTTTAACTATTTAAAAAAACAGCTTTATTGTTGTAATTTACATACCATAAGATTCACTCATTTTTAATGTACGATACAATCATTTTAGCAAGTTTACAAAGTTGTGCAGCCATCACCACAATTCAATTTTAGAACAAATTTTTGGGGTGTCATCACCCCAAAATGATCCCTCCTGCCCATTTGCAGTGACTTTCTGTTCCCACCGCAGGCCCTGGGAACCATTAGTATATTTTCTGTCTCTATAGATTGGCCTTTTCTGGATATTTCATATAAATGAAATCATGCAATCTGAGATCTTTTGTGTCTGGCTTCTTTCACTTAGCATGATGTTTACGAGATTCACCTGTGTGGTGGTGCAGGGCCAGAACTTTGTTCCTTGTTATTGACAGTTTCCATTGTATGGATATACCACATTTAGTTTATCCATTTAGGACTTGATAGACACTTGAACTGTTTCTATTTTTTTGTGTGTGTGATTGTTATGAATAATGGCGCCAGGGACATTCACCTGCGAGGCTTCCTGTGGACACATTTTCATTTCTCTTGGGTAGGTAGATACCTAGGCCTGAATTCCCAGGCCATATGGTCAATTTATATTGAACTTCTTAAGATACTGCCAAACTGTTGTCCCAAAGTTGGTGTGCAGATGGTGTGGGCTCCTCCTTCCCCTTTTATCGCCAACACCTGGTATAGCGTCTTCAAATTTTCATAGCACAATTTTAGACATATAGTAATGTAGTGGTATCTCATGGTTGTTTTAGTTTACATTTGCCAAATACTGGGACATCTCTCTCAGGTAAAAGATTGTGGCACTCCCACTTCCAAACACTAAGAAAATGTTTGGTGGCTTTTTCTGCATCTATTGAGATGGCTTTTCTTTGTTAATTTGGGAGTTATACTGATTGATTTAAAAATGTTCTGGGCAAGTCCCTTCTCTCATGGCCTTGGTTTTTGTTTTGTTTCTGTAAAACGGGACAGTAAAATCACACCTCAAAGCACATTTATGAAGCCGGCAGGCACTGGCATATGGAAGATGCCTGGTGCATAGTAGGCACTCCCTATAAATTAATTCGTATTTTACAGACTGTATTCACATCTTACCCTGCCTCTCCCTCAAGGTATGGATTCCTCTTAATTTTAACCTGCCTCCCAGCCTAGTACTTTGGCACAAAGTAGGTACAATAAGTATTTGAAAGTATAAAAGAATGGGGCGCCAGTCGCCGCCTACCCTGCTCGCCCACGTTACCCAGTCGCTGCAATCCACTGCTTAGGAACAGCATCAAGTACAGACCCTGAAACTGCCTTCTCCAAACCAGGCCTGGATTCCCGGCTCCGTTCTGACCAATCAGAGCCAGCCTCTTTCCGGAAAAAATAATTGACCTCGGAAATTGACGACTCAGCTGTTGAATAACTCTGTCAGTCCCGCCCCAATGTTGAAACTGCCGCGTCTGAACGCGGAGTAACGTTCCCAAGCGCCTCTCCTCATCTGACCAATCAGGGCAGCCAGATTGGGCCCCGCCCCCGGCCTGCGTCACGTTGGATGGACCAGAAGTAGGTCCACACTGTGTTGGCGGCGGTCTGGCGTGGGTTGGGTGTTCTGTTGCTGTAAGTGCTAGTGTAGCGGGGGTTCGGCGGGAGACCCCGCGTGTGTCCCCGTGTAGGCTTCGGGGGCCGCGATGGGAAAGATGGATTTTTCTCCAGGTGCTAAGTGTGCTGAGAGTCCCTTTCTCGTCCGCCTGCCTGTTGTGCTTTTTCTGCTCCAGGCTATCTTCGCAGGTCGCCTTCCCGTTGCGTTTGCGCAGCTTTTGGCTTTCCAAGGCCGGAGGAGGGCCATGCAGGCCGTTCTCTTTAACCCCGTGGGGAAACGTAGAGCCCTAGAGTGTCTGGTCAGATGAGGGAGGATCTGGCTGTGTGGCCCATTTGTCTACAACAGCGCCCCGCCCCGAGTGGGCCCTATTGGCTTCTCTCCTCCTTCCTTCCCCGTGGGGTGTGCCTGAGGGGTGGGGTGTCCAGTGGACGTCCGGCTTCTCTCTGCTCTGGCCCCTGCAGCGCTGAGGAGCCCCTTACCCCCGGTGTGGGCGGTCCACACGTGTGGAGTGTGGGTGGGAAGTCAGGGCAGGGTTTCTGAGAGTGAACCCGGGGTTCAAAAGGGAGAGTGAGGGTTGAGGGAGACTCTCCGGTCGGGAGAGTCTGGGCTTGGGGATCTGAGGGAAGTGGGAAGCCCGCCCCCTAGCCTGCAGAAACTCCTTCCAGGGGCATCTGTGGATCCCTGAGCCTGGATCCCTGGGGGGGCGCGCGGGCAAAGACTGGGAGTGGGAGGAGGCAGCTTTCCAGGGAAAGCCTGGAGTGACCAGGGACCCGGGAGCTAGATATGGGTTCAAATCCTGGCTTTGCCACTTAACTGGCTGTGTGACTTGGAGCAAGTTTCTTAACTTCTCTGAACTTTGGTTTATTTGTAAAAATTAAGGGAAGCAGGAAGGATGGGCAGGAGAGAGAGAGGAAAGAGTCCCTTCAGAAGCCTGGTTTGCATTAGTTTCACAAATTATAATACTTTACATTTGTAGAATTGCCCTAATTGTCTTCTGTAAGTTAAACTGGTCTGGTTTCTTAGTTTAGGTGGTTAAAAAAAAAAGGGGGCACCGCTGTCTTTTGGCACACACGGACTCACACCCTGGCCAGGCTGGTAATAACAGACATGAGCTGCATGCTCACTGTGTGCCAGGGACTGTACTGAGATTTAACACACATGTGCTTGTTTGATGCTCACGAGGTAGATATTGTTATCCTCTTTGTTTGGCAGATAAGGAAACTGATCAAGGAGTTACTTAACTTGTTGAGGCTGTTCAGGAAGTATCAGAGTTGGCAGAATTCGAACCCAGGCCTCTGGCTCCACAGGGCAGCCTCCCAAACCAGGTCATGCTGTTTTGACTTAAGGTAGCAGAGGTGGGCCTGGAACTCAGCCCCAGGGGCACCTGACAGCCCAGGAGTCAGCAACATCCGCTGTGGGAAGCCAGACGATACGTCTGGGATGGAGGAGACCAAGGACCTGGCGCAGCTGCGGCAGCTCAACCTGGAGCTCCTGAGGCAGCTGTGGGTTGGGCAGGATGCCGTGCAACGATCTGTGGCCAAGGCAGCTGCAGAGGTAGGTGCCCGTCTTGGGAGCTCCCAGGGGACAAGGGGGGCTGCTGACCCTCCAGCCAGAATCCAGGTTTCTAGGTCATCTTGCATAGCATGCCCATTTATTGCTGATGGGAAAACAGGTCCAGTGAGGGAGGGGGTGCAGAGGCTGGAGCTCAGGCCTGAGGACCCAGGCCTTTATGCCTCGTGTGTACCAGCTGGGTGACCTGGTCTCTCTGTTCTAGTCAAGCCAGGGCTCCAGCAGCAGCTACAAGTCAGAGGTGCCATCATCGCAAGAGAAATTCTCAATGGCCGCGAGAGCCTCCTGCCCACGGGATGCCAGCCAACGTGACCCCTGCAATATGTCTTTTCCTGGCGGGGCCAGCTCGGGGGTGACCTCTCTCCCACCTCCTAAATGCCAACACCAGGAGTCCTTGAGCCCGCTGAGGCCCTGCTCGGCACCATCGGAGACCACCTCGGACTCCAGTGGCCCAGAGCGTTCAGCAGAGCTGGAGGCTCCGATCTCGTGGTCCATCCCGGATCAGCAAAGCAAGCTGCCCAAGGTAATGTCAGGGAGCGGGGCGTCTGTTGATGGGTGCTCCCTTGAACTGCAGTTTCCCTGTCTGACAGACCACCCACGGGTGGCCTCTCTTATAAGGTAAGAGGTGGTCCTGGCGCTGCTGTGGGGTGTGTCCAGCTCCACCCGAGAGCTGGGAAAGCAGCGGTGGTTAGTGTTTCAGACTGCACTTTGGGAAGAAGGTGATGAGCCCCAATATACACATGGGAAGGCCAAGGCTCGGGCCACACGTACCCAAAGTCACGTATGAGGTCCGGTGGAAAGCTTTGTCTTTCAGTTTCCAAGCCCTTAGCTGAGTCTTGGGACCCACGTTTGTGTGTGAGTTAAGACATGGCCCCTCTCCTTCCCCCAAGCCGGGGCCTCGTTTGGGCTGGGCCCACTGGGCTGACCCTTCCTTCCTCACCTCATCAGCTAAGAGTGACCTTCAACGAGGAGTCTCCAGTGCCCGAGAAGAGCTGGCGCCTCAGACCCTACCTGGGCTACGACTGGATTGCAGGTGCGGCCCGCCCCGTGCACACATCTGGCCCTGGAGCGGCGGGTGGAAGCCCCGCACACCTTCCTGAGCCCGCACCTTCTGTGCTGCTGCGTGTGTCAGCTGGCCCGCCCTCCTGGCTGAGCACCTTCTGCACCTTCTCCTCCGTCAGCGCCCGGCTCGGTGCCGGGGACGGTCCTCAGCGCGTGCTCATCTGGCTCCCCTTTCTAACTCTGGCTGACCCTGCTCCTCTGAACCCCAGACTGTATATCTGGCTGTCTTCTCGGTGTGGCACAGTAGGGGTCTTAAGATAACATTCATGTCCAAAGTCAAGGTCCTGATTTTCTCCCCACCTGTGGTCTCTCTCGCTTTGTGGATGGTATCTCTAGGAACCCAGTAATTGGTCAAAACATAACCTCGGGGTCTACCTCAATTCCGTCTCTCCTTTTTACATACTGCTCTTCCAGTCCTGCCTTCTCTCCCAGCAGCCCTGCCTTCCACGCACTTCTGGCGTCCGACTACTTCTCTCCCAGGTGCCGATATAGTCACCTCCTAACTGGTGCCTCCTCTCCCCTTACAGTAGCCAGAGAGGGACTTCTATAAAAATACATGGCTGATCTGAATGCGTCACTCCTTGTCCCCAAGCCCTCTGCTGTCTTCTCAGTGTCGTCTCCTCCCCTCCCATCCCTCACTCCTCTCTAGCCACTTTCACCTCGTGGCTGTTTCTCAAATACACTTCTGCCCCAGGGCCTTTGCACTTGCTCTGCTTTCTACCTGGGATGTCTGCGTGGCTACCTCCCTTTTTTCAGGCCTCTGCCTAGGGCTCGTCCCCTCAGAGAGGCCTTCCCAGCGACCTTGTGCTACCAAGCTGATTTCCCTGGCGCTGCTGTCTTCTATTTCCTGGGAGGTGTCATCATTCAGTGTTGTGTCACCCGTTTCCTTGTTGATCAGTTTGTGGCTACCGTATTAGTACATAAGTCTCATGAGCACAGGGGCTTTGTCTTTTCCCAACACCATCTGGTCCATAGTGAGGGCTCTGCAAACATTTTTGCCTGGACAGTCGGACACGCGTCAAGGTAGACGGACCCTGAAACAAAACCAGTGGTGTCAGTGGCAGGTCCCTCTCAGGTTTATGAGGCCCGGTGGGGGCACAGCAGGTGACGGAGTGCACTGAGAGTCTTCTCAGCCTTGGCCGCTGGCCGCACAGCAGTTCCCTGTGCTTTGCCCACGTCAGGGACTCTGGACAACAGCTCGCTCATCAGCAGCGAGCCTGAGGACTTCTTCTCGAGGCTGCAGGAGTTCAGAGAAGCCAACAGGAAGGAGTGCATTCACAGTGACCCCGAGTGAGTAGGGGCTGGTGGGCAGTGGGCGGGCGGCTCGGGGGCTCTGGCGCCGGGTGGCTCATGGCTCTCGCTCTGCAGTGTGGAGCTCCTGGGCCTGTGGGAGAGCGCCGTTGCCGAGGAAGACCACCAATGTGAGCATAGACCCTGCTGAGGTCGCTGGGGCCTGGGGAGGCAGGGTGAGCCAGGCCCTGGGAGGGAGGGAGGGATTAGGGTTGGCCCTGGGTCACCCCGCCTGCCCAAGCCCCGGCAGCCTTCGTTTCCTTCCCAGCTGCCTCATTTCCCACGTGCCCCCCCTTCCCACACCCTTTTCTCTGCATGTGTGTGGTCTGTGGGGGGTGGTCCCAGCTTAGTCATGAGCACGCAAATCTGTACTGTAGGCACATGTGCGCATGTACTGTGTACGTGCAGTTGTGTGTAAGGGGTGGTTGTGTGAACGTGTGTGTATGTGTGCTCTGTGCAAGTTGATTACAAATATAGGCACATGCATGTGTGTCCACGAATGTGACTGAAGCCATCCCTGTTTTGCATCTGTACACGTGACATTTCCACATACGAAGGTGCCGGCGGGTGTGTGCACGTGTCTTGTTTGAGTAGGAGTGCATGTTCGGTGTTTTGTGTGTGGGCACAAGTCCGTCTGCATGCTGTGTGTGTACGCGTGTACATGCCCGTGCGTGGTGGGGGGGGAGTGGAGGGCTTGGTGGGCCCATGTGATTGGGGGCAGCAGGGGCCTCTGCTGAGACCTAGGTTCCTGGGCTGAGGGGAGGCTGCTGCGTCTCATGGGCCTCACAGGTGTGTACTGTTACCGTGTCAACCGGCGCCTATTTCTGGTGCCTTGGGACCCCGGCACCCCCTGCCGTCTGTGCAGGACGCCACGGGACCAGCAGGGCCCTGAGACCCTGGCGGATCCAGCGCAGGTCAGGTGAGTGGCCAGAGCAGGCAGGACACCTGGGGGCAGCTGTCAGGGCAGCAGGAGCTGAGGAGGGAGTCAGCCTGGGGTCCGCCGGTTTGTGGGGGGAAAGGCGGGCCTGGGGCTGTGGCTTTGTCCCCACTGCCATCCCTGCCCAGGGTGAGCATCCCAGTGTCCATCCTGGACCCCCCGCACCAGTACCGCATCCACCGGCGGAAGAGCCTTGATGCCTGCGACTCACTGGCCCTGCCCGGGGTGAGCAGCCACGTGGGGCCTGGGTGGGGGTGGGGCTGTCCCTGTCTGGCCCAGGTCCCCAGATGAAGCCCGAGGCCCAGAGAGGGCCAGGGACTGAGCCAAGGCCCCACAGTGAGGCTGAGCTCAAGCAGGATGAGCGCTAAAGTCTGCTGCAGAGTTCAGGCTGGGTCGCTTCCATGACCTGAGCTCTGCATGTGCCCTGGGGAAGGGGGGCAGCCCCCCCACTCTGGCGCCCTGGAGAAGTGTCCGCCCACGGGTTGGCATAAATTGGCCCCGTTTATCAAGGTCTTGTGTGCCACCTGCGCAGTCCCTGGAAGGGTCATCCCAGGGGGCCCCACTACAGCTGGTGCAGGTTCTGCCACTGTCCCATTTCGCAGATGAGGACGCTGAGGCAGAGGGGAGGTGACTTGTCTAAGGTCAGCCCAGTAGGAGAGCTGGGATTCGAACCCAGGTCTTGATGCTTCCATAGTGCCTCCCATAATGTCCTTTGTGTCTCCTGGGAAGGACGGGTCATTGCGCACCCCAGTCACTCCCAGTTGAGGCTGGGGGAGCTGGGCCTGGGGGAAGGAGAAAGGATGCCAAGGAAAGTTGGTTTGCTTGTCTGTAAAATGGGCACAAGATACTGTCTTCAGGTCTGTGTGGGGAGACGGAGCAGTTCAGGGGACTGGGACCCGCTGGGTGCGGGGTAGAGGCCTACACACGGGAAGCGCTTCGTCAGGGTCTGCGGCCTCCCCTCCGCTCATCTCCGGTCAGGCCGGTAGGGTTAGGAAGGGCGTCCCAGTGGGCAGACACACGCCCCTGTCCTGCGGGAGCCTTGGTCTGCAGGGGACACCGTGACTGGGGGGAGCTGTGCCCCACGCCAGGTGCCCGAACCTCTTGCTCCCCACAGCACTGTCTGCTGGGCTGGGACATTCTCCCTCCAAAATCTGAGAGAAGCTCAGCCCTCAAGAGCCTGGACCTCTGGTCCTGCGTTGCCTCCAAGGCCCAGCACCAGAAGCTGTCGGCGGACCCTCACCACCCGGTATGGTCTGGGTGCCCTGGGGGGGCATATGCCGGGGATGGCAGGGTCCCGGGGCGGGATTGGGGTGTCTCCCCACAGAGGCCCAGTCCCTCTGGCCCTGACCCAAGGCACCCTTCCAGGCTGCAGCACTCCCCGCTGGCTGCCCCGTCCCACCTGAGCAGGACGCAGAAGGAGATGAGGCTAGGACTAGGGTGACCTGCCCCCAATGTGACCCCCTCTGACACCACCTCATTTACCATCCAGGCCCTGCCACTGCGGGTTCCGCCCCCCACTCTGATCTGGTCAGAGCCCTAGGTGCCCCAGCCTTGCACCCCCCGGCTGAAGCCCTGAGAACTGGCCGCTTGGAGGAAGACAGTGCCCCTGCCATCGCTTCTAGCCTCTCCCTTCTGCCGGGGTGCCCATGCCGGGAGCCCCACCCACCCTCAGCTGGAGGTGGCCTTGGCCCCACCTTCCTAGGTTGGGCAGGTGGGTGTCCTTCCCAGGTTCAGAGGGGTACTGGGTGGGAGGCAAGGGCATTGTATGACATGTTTGGAAATAAAGCTCAGTGCTGTCTGCAGCTCCAGGTTCCCGCGTGTGCCGTGTCTGTCCTGCTGACGCCCACAGGGCCCAGGAGGTGCCCTGACCTCGGCCCTGTGTCCCCTCACCTGGGGAGAGATACCTCTGACAGCCTGTGCTGGGTGGGACGGGCCCAGTACCCGGAGTGCGGCTCTTCGTGCAGCTCCCAGCTCTGGGCAGATGGCTCCTGGGAGATGAGGCGGGAGTTCTTCAGACAAGCTGAGGTCAGGGTCAGTGCTAAAAAGCCATCTCAGCGAGGGGCTCGGGGTCTCAGGCTGTCCCCTCTAGATGAGGCTGAAGTGACAGTGGGGAGTGAGCGAGTGCTCCCCTTCTTGGTCCCTGGCACTGGGGTCCATTCCTAGAGGGGCTCCCTGGAAGTCCCTGCGCCATCCAGCTGCTCCTCCCCCTGGAGCCCAACCCTAGAAGCTATAGGTGAGTTGGAGGTTAGGTCGGCAGAGAGCCCAGATCTCCCTCCTAGATCAAGCAGCAGCCCGTCTTTCCCTCCATAGGTTGGAAGATAAGAAATTCCTGTTTTTTTAAGATAAGAAGGGGGAACTGAAATGAAGCCCAGAGAAAGCTTGGTGTTTTCTGAGGCTTCTCGGTCTAGAGAAGAGTCGGATCTAGGGATGTGGTCTCCGTGGTTCCCACCCAGAGCACGTGAAGCCCTTTCTCTTCCCATCATGCACAGCACGTGTGTTCGGTAAGCGAGGTTACACCGCAGTAGGTGATGAAGCCCCACATCCCAGTGGCTCATCGTTAAGCCTTATTTCTTGCTGACTTGCTTGGACTGACTTTCCATCATGGGTCACACGGGGCCTCTGCGTTTGACATTGTCTCAGAAACAAAGTCTTTTCCACATGGAATTTTAAAAAATTTATTTATCTTTAGAGGGGAAGGGAAGGAGAGAGGAAGAGAAATGTCAATGTATAGTTGCTTCTCGTGCGTCCCCTGCTGGGAGCTGGTCTGCAACCCAGGCATGTGCCCTGACTGGGAATTGAACCGCGATCTTCTGGTTCACAGGTCCACGCTCAATCCACTGAGCCACACCAGCCAGGGCTCCACATGGAATTTTTTAAAATATGTTTTTAATTGTGTGAAATTTACCATTTTTATATATGCATTTGAGTGGCATTAAGTGTATCCATACCGTTGTATAGTCATCACTACCAACCATCTCCAGAATTATTTTCATTTTGCAAAACTGGGACTTCAGCCCTGGCTGGTGTGGCTCAGTGGATTGAGTGATGGCCTGTGAACCAAAAGGTCACCGGTTCGATTCCCAGTCAGGGCACATACCTGGGTTGTGGGCCAGGTCCCCCAATGCAGCCCATGTGAGAGGCAATTGATCTATGTTTCTCTTCCTCTCTTCCTTCCTCCCCTCCCCTCTCTCTAAAAGTAAATAAATAAAATCTTAAAAAAAAAAAAACACCCTGGAACTTCATAGCCATCAAATGACAGCTCCCTGCTCTGCCTCCAGCCCCTGGCAGCCACTGCTCTAATTTCTGTCTATGAACTTGACTGCTCCAGGGACCTCATGGGAGTGCAGTCATACAGAGTGTCTTTTTTTGGGGACTGGCTTATGTCATTTAGCAGAATGTCCTCAAGGTTTATTTATGTTGCAAAGTCAGAAGTTCTTTTTTAAGGCTGAGTAGTATTTCGTTGTATGGATTACCACATTTTGTTCATCCATCCATGACACTGGGGTGGCTTCCACCGTCTGGTCACTGGGGACGATGCTGCGTGAACGTGGGTGGACACGTGTCTGTCGGAGCCCCTGCTTTCGGTTCTTTGGGTTCGACAACCAGAAGCGGAGTTGCCAGATCATATGGTAACTCCATGTTTAATCTTGAGGAATCGCTGTCCCGTAAGTCCTCACTCAGTGCCTGAGTTAGGTGCTGCAACTTTAAGGGAAGTAGAATAAAACCAGTTTTACCTCAGGCTAATTGATGCAGACAGCAGGTAAGTTCCCGTGGCATCTCATCAACGTTATGCATGAAGCGACGTTGTTCAAGGACCTGCTGACGGCACAGCAGCTGCCCCACTTGACATTCCCACCGTGGTGCCCCAGGGTCCCGGTGTCTCCACACCCTCACCGACGCTTCCGCTGGCTCCGTAGTGGCCGTCTCGGTGCGGGTGGGTCTCGTTGCCATTTGGGTTTGTGTTTCCCGATGGTTAGTGACGTTGAGAATCTCTTCATGTGCTTCTAGGCTGTTCTTGTGTCATCTTTGGAGAGATGTCTCCTGAACGGGCCCCTTTGTAAACAGGGCTTTGTCCCACGTGTACTTTTAAGTCGAAGAGCCTGTGTAGGTGGTTTTGTTAGGCATCCTGACAAAATCAGATTTCTTAGTAAAAAAATGTGTCAGTAATTCTTCGGCCAGAGGGTGAAGAGAATCTGGAAGCCTGTCAGACAAAACAATAAAACTTACAGCTGAGGTCAGTTTTTAAGTCCAGCCGACACAGAACAAGATAAGTATTTCCCATAAAAGTCCAGACTCCACTAAACCGCCAGGCGCGGTGGCTTTCTGTGGAAGGACAGTTCTGAGAAGTTGGTGGGTTTCTGGCCTTTTTGCTTTTAGTCAGTTCTGTGTGCAGGAAGTCACAGCCCAAGGTCTCCAGGTTGCATCAAACCTGCGATGCCAGCGATTGAAAGACGAGTGTGTGCCACCAGGAAGGCGCAGCCACCCAGACACACTGGCAGGCAGGGGGCGTGTGCTGACTTCAGAGATGTTAAAATGGGAGAGATGCCCCAGCTGGGGGCTCAGTTGGAGCGTCGTCCCATGCACCCAGAGTTTTCGGGTTCCATTCCTTATCTGGGCACATACCTAGGTTGTGAGTTCGATACCCACTCAGGGTGCCTACAGGAGGCAACCAACTGATGTTTCTCATATCGATGTTTCTTCCTCTCTCAAACCAGTGAATATGTCCTCAGGTGAGGATTAAAAAAATGTGAAAGAATTCACATCTTAGAATTGATGAGACGTAACAGTTCTTAAGCCTAAGATCTCTGGTCTTTGTTGTACTGATTTTGGGCTCTGCGCCCCCTTGCTCCTCCTTGGGGCTGCCTGGAACAGTGGCTGGAGTGGGGACACAGCCGCCTCACAGGATCTTGGCAGCTGCTCTGCCCGCAAGCACTGCAGGGAGGTGCCGCAGAGACGGGTCCCTGGCTCTTGTGTTGCCCACCTGCCTCTCCAGAGCCACTTCGTTTGACTGCTTCAGTTTGGGGACAAGGCCCGAGGCCCCAAGAGAACAGATCAAGTCAGAGGCCCCCGGACAGAGCTTCGTGCGTCCAGCAATAATACTTCATTCCATCTTCACCTGCCTGTCCCATCTGTCCATGAAGTGTCCCCACTGCTTTTCCCGGTGCCTGCAAGCCGTTCCCCTTTCTCTGGGCCCTTCCCTCCCTCTCGCTTGGGATTGTGGGATCTCTCCTGTGCCCCACCTTCACTCCCTGCAGCTCCTACTCACCTTCCTCATCTCTCCCCTTTCCAGAGGCTTCCCTGAACCCCCAGCCTGATTCCCCCCCCAATCCCCCCCCCCCACTTCCCTGCACTTCTGCATCTCTGCCCTTCTGTGTTACTAAGTTGCAAATCGTGAGGCCCATCCCTTAGCGTCTAGAACTTAAGCTCAGAGACAGCGGAGATGGTGCTGGTTCTTGGCTGTTCCTCTAATGAAGCAGCTGAGCTGCTTCAGGATTTGGCCTTTTCCCCGCCCTCGTCAGGAAGGTGACGCACGGGATGCTTTAATTTCTCTGAACCGGAGGAGCCTCGTGGTCAGGCACACAGCCCAGGACACCTTACATGTTTCCCCTCCTTCACATGGCAGTGCTCTTCCTCTTTTGTCCCCTCCTGCAGTGTGGCATAAATCCCAGAGGCAAAAGACAAGATCACCACCCCTTCCAAAACGGATGGATGTCTTGTGTTCATCACTTAGAAATACACAGAGGATCTGATTCTCTGTTGCCTGTATCAGAGCATAGAAATGGGGTCTGCACACGTCACCCGTTCCTTCATTCACTCACCGTGTATGTAGCCAGCTCCTACAGCGTGCCAGGCACTGTCCTAGGTGACAACAGTGACAACAGGGACCTGTCCCCACGGAGTCCCCATGCTAGTGCTGGGACATGGACTGGAACAAGAGAACATGTAAACGTGTTGGGGGCACTCAGTGCTGGGGAGGGGCCAGGGCTCCCACTCCCCGCTGCATGCCTCACTCACCATGAGGGTTCCTGTGGAAGCTTCTCTCTGGTTCTTACTAAGCCTGCTGCCTTCCCCGGCCCCCAGATCCACCCACACGGCTCCCTCTCCCTCCCACCAAACTCCTACCCAGGCCTCGGCTTCCGTGTCCACTCCTCACAGGCCTTCCCTGATCCCACAGACCTGAGGGTCTAACTGGGGAGCTGAGGCACCCTGAGTCCGAGGCCTTGCCTCTGCTTGTCCATGGTGCCATTCCACCCAGTGGTAAGGTCCTGGGGGCAGGAGCCGAGCCTGCCTGGTCCTCAGCTCTATCCTAGTATAGCACGTGGCAGGTGATGGGTGTTCAATGAAGAGACGTTGGATAAATGATTCAGGGAATAGACGCCGGCTCTTGGGAAGTGAGAGGCCACAGGGCCCCAGAACCTGAAGTGTCTCCCAGGGACTCGGCACCAGTAGACTGCAGCTGCTCAGGCTGTTACCAGTTTTCAGGACATCAAGGGGATTTGGCTTCCTGGGAGGAGAGGTGGGGAGTGACGGGGACAGCTGTGACATTTCCATCCTGGGAACTTCTACACCAGCTGTGAGCCCCAGGCCCCTGAGTGCGGGTGGGCACCGTGTGGAAAGCAATGGGCACTGCCTGGTTTGCCAGAGACCCTTCCAGCTTCCCAAAGGACAGGAGCAGCTCCTGACAGTCACGGGGTGGGGGGGGTGACTCTCCCTGGAGGGGTGAGTGGCCACAGCTCTGACTTCTCTGTCCTCTCCGGGGTGGGTCCTGCACGGCCCAAGGGAAAAAAACAACGCGCTTTCCCGATGCGCCTGCTTCCCCAGGTGCCGTTTGCACGCAGCGTTCTGATGAGCGCCGACAGCCTTTTGGTGCAATGCAAGTCCTATTCGGTGCCCGCCTTAGGGCTAGGCTTGCTCCCAGCTCCCTGGCCCAAGTGGTGAGTGGCATCAGAAGCCTGATCCGGCAGGGGCACAGAGCATGGCTTTGAGGGATCGGGGTTCGGTTCAGACCCCCCCACGTGGTCTGGCTGCTTCCCACCTGCAGTCTTGGGCATGTTGTCCTATCCTCTGTCGCTGCGCTCGTCACCTGTAAACGGTGGGCAAGAGCACCCGGGAGAGGCAGGGCCCGCCGTGGGCCGACCCCAGGAAGAGGGGGATAAGTGACAAGACATCACAGTTGTTAACACCTTCCCTGGGGAGATGAGGGGGGACTGGAAACAGAGCATCAGTATCAGGTAACTCGGTATAAAGGCTCTCTCCCAGCTCCTTGGCTGGGGTGGGGGCTGTTGCCAAGGCCATGGCCAGGAGCAGCGAGTCTCCTTGGCCATGGTGTCCAGCACCTTGGGGGTGTGAGGGAGAGAGGCCGAGGCTGTGCAGGAAGTCACGGGTGGAAGTCCCAGCCTTACTATATACCATCTGTGGCTGGTGGGAGTGGCATGAGGTTGGGTCTCAGTGACTGGGCGACAGATGGTGGCTTAGGTGTCCTTTGGGGACATCCCCTTGTTGTGGCACCGGGCTGAGCTCTGACCATGTTAATCTCAGGTCCGCTTTGTCTGCGGCTGTGGTGGCTGGACTTTTCCCTCCGCCCCCCAGAAGGCCCCAGCGCAGCCTCGGAAACTCAACAGAGGCCCCTCGGCCCTACTCCAGCCCCACAGGACACCAGGGTCCAGGGGTTGGAGCGCTCTAGGCCCCAGCTCTGGTGGCAGCGAGACTGTTCTAGGCCAGCTAGGGCTGGGGCATGATTGGGTCTCAGCCGGAAGAGAGGGGGAGCGGGGGCTTTGAGAATTTTCCGGATCTCAGATCAGATGGGGGCGATACTTCCTGCTTCCAAGGCTGGCGGCAGGGGTGGGGATGGGGGCGGTGGTCAAAAAACCCCAGCCCAGAGGGAGACCCAGCTGCCCCTCCTTCCCACTCCCAACAAATTCTGACAAACTTCCCCTGGCTTTTCTTGGCAGAGTCTGGTGGGAAGGGGAGACGCAGGAGGAAGGAAAACTCCCCTAGATCTGAGGGGCTGGTGCCGGCTGTGTGGCCAGAGCACCGGACCTGGAGCCGTGGGCCCAGGGTTCAGGGCAAGTCAGTGGGCCGTTCTGAGCCTCGGTTTCCTCATCTGTAAAATGGAGACCATAATGCTACTTACTTTATAGGGGTGTTTTGAGGGTTAAATGAACTGATCAGGTAATGGAATACTTAATGCAGTAGTTGGAACTTAGTGCTTAGTAAATGTGAGATATTTATATTTGGAAACAAGGGCCCACGTGTGTACTGGGGGATGGGGGTCCTGTCTTTGGGGAGCGCACCTTGCCTGGCCCAAAGCAGTGAGGAATGAGAGAGGAGGAGGGGGACGTTCTAGACTGTCTCTCCAGTAAGTGACTAACGATGGCCTCTGCCCCGTGTCCCTGCTGGGCGGATCTCGCAGGCCTGCCGGCCTCGGGGGGACAAGAGCCCTGCTGGGCTGGGGGGGTCAGAGGGCTGGAAACCACCCGGGCCCTGCCAGGGATCCTCGAGTTCCAACTCTGGGGGTGTGACAGCGTGGGCCACGGCCTGGGGAGACAGCATGGGGCTCACACAGGCCTCCCTCTGTCCCCTCGTTCAGGGGGAGGCCTCTCCTGTGGCTGCCCGAAGGAACTATGGCCCCAGCCTTTCCTTGGGCTCCCTGCTGGGCCATGCACTCCCTGTCCCCTGTCCTCCTCTGCCCCAGTCACCATGCCAGCCTTCATCTTCCCCCGTTCTTTGTCCGGGGCCAGGTGGGTGACCAGGGCAGGGACTCTCTGAGCTCGGGGAGAGGCGCTGGCTCTCTGGTGCCCTCAGAGGGATTGGTGGCCTCCAGCACTGGGACCGGCCAGCGGCACTCCTGTGGCCATGTGGCCAGGACACCAGGACGTGGTGGCCCTAAAACACTCAGAACCTTGGAATGTGACCTTATTTGGAATAAGGGTCTTTGCAGACAGAGGCATGGGTGAGCCCTTCTCCCTCAGAGCCTCCGAAGGGCTCGCTCTGCTGACACCTCACCTCCAGACTTCTAGCTCTAGAACTGCGAGGGAAGGCAAACTTGCAAAATTTTGTTGAAGAATTGCAAAATTCCCGTTAACACCATAGCCCGAGTAACCCCAGAATGTAACAGTCCTGAGATAAGGGGTTTAAAAGGGTGACTCATTTTAAATGAGGTGTTTATAATCCAGCGTGACTGGTGTCGGTATAGAAAGGGGACATTTGGACCCAGATGCGCACGGATAGAGTGGAGAGACACGTGAGGACACGGCAAGCCAGATGATGGCCACCTGCCAGCCCAGGAGAGAGGCCTTGGGAGCCACCAACCTGCCGGCACCTTGCTTTCGGGCTTCCAGCCCCCGGGCCTGTTAGAAGGTAACTTTCTGCTGAAGCCGCTCAGTGTGTTTTCCTGCCTCCGTTACGGCAGCCGGAGCCGACCAATACGCTTCGGGCCAGAAAATTCCGTGGGCAGCTTGAGGAGGTGGAGGGAGCTGGGGGAAGGGACCTGTAAGTCCCTCTGCTTCTCCAACACTGAACCCCAAAGCTGTCCCGGCCGGGGCCTCGTTTTTTTCTTACTGTAAATATGGGTTGTCTGCACCTGTCCGCACCAGCCTCACGTGGAGGGCACGTGGAGGAGAGGGGCTCTGGGGCAGATGGGTGGGGTGGGCAGCAGTAGGCAGGCCTGGGCAGGGCCGCCCCCCACACGTTTCTCTGCCCCCTACTCTCCACCAAGCTGGGACTCAGCTGCTCTTGGTGTATGGTCAGTCCAGCATCTGATGCATTTTGGGATTTAATAATGCTAGGAATCCATTTGTCCCCAGAGTAGACATGACTCATCCTGATAATAACCGGGAAGACTTGTGTAGCACCGGCAACATGCCAGGCGCTGGTCTAAGTGCTCTGCTTCTCAACTCTTCACGTCCTCAAGACCGCCCTGGGAGGGAAGGTTAGGACCCCCATTTTACAGATGGAGAAGTCAAGACACAGAGAGGTTAAGTGGCTTGCCTAAGGCCACACAGCTAACGTGTGGCCAGGCTGGGCCTGGCACTCAGGCCACTGTGAACTCGTGTCCACGCGCCATGCACCCTCTGTGGCAGGTGTCCTGGCATTTCTTTCTTCCTGGGGCTGGCTTTGCACTGGGCTCCTGGGGAAGAAGCTCAGCGGGGAGCAGCGTAAAGCCTGGGCCTGTCTATGGTCCCCACACTGGGTAGCGCTGGCAGTCACCTCCCTGCCCTGAGTTTTACCTCCTTCCCCTGGCTGTGGCGTGGCCGTCCGGCCTGCTGTGAAACTGGGCAGATCCTTGATGCTGACCGCACCATTCTCACACAGACGCACGTGGACACACCTTTACACATGCAGCCACGAGGACACACACCCTCCCATGCCTGCATGCACATAGTCTTTTGTACACACACCCGTGTACACACCCCTCTCACATACTCAGGTGCACACGTGATCACGCGGGCACATGCCCCCTCTCTCTCTCACACATGCTCACACACTGGGCACAGCCTCACGCACAGCCTCACGCTCACCCGCATATGTGTGTGCGCACACGTACTCACACAGGCACGTGCTGCAGGAGCTCCTGCCGTTGTCATTGTGGCCCTGCACTTAGTCATTCACCAACCCAGCGGGCCGCGTGTCTTTCGTGGAAGCCGATGTTTGGTTTTTCTTCTATGAGATCTTCTCACTCAGTTTCTCTGTCTCGCTTTTCACTCTGACTGGGAAGGATTTTTTTCTATCTCTCTCTCTCTTGCGGTTTTGACAGCGCCAGTGGCTGTAACCCAGACCCCACACCTCCCAGGCCACCTCCTGCCTCTTTGCCGTGGCCACTCTGCCCCTCAGCCCTGTCCCCATCCAACCCTTGCAAAACGGAGGGTAGAGGGGAGGGATGTGTGAGGGCGAGAAGTGACGTCACAGCAGGGGCTGGGGTGGGGGACGGCCCCAGGACCCCGAGACAACGTCATTCAGCCTCCTCAGGTGGGAGTTCCTGTGAGAGACTCAAGAAGTGCTTGGGGAAAGAGGATGCTGATTTTATAGCTGAGGCCCCGGTGTGGGGGGCGGGGAACGGACCGCCTGACCCAGATGCACTGCCCCTCCCCCACTGCCACGCTGGGGGTCTCCAGCTGGCCTTCCACCCCCTTCCCTAAGCCGCCTTGCCTTCACCAGCAGAGGGGCTCTGGGCTGGGCGATCCCTGGGGAAAAGCAGCCTCTTCCTCCTTCTAGAGTCTTCAGACTTCAAGCCCCAGGACTCCTTCTTCCTTTCGAAGTCACGTGGTGGTGGGGGAGGGGCACAGGGGAGCTTGTTAGTCCCTGGGCTAGCAGGACGTTGTGCTCTTTCCGTTTTTTTCTGTTGTGACACTGGACAGTTCAACTCTCAACTCCATTTCGTATCTATAAATTGGCTACTGTAATGCCTACCTCGTCGGATGGGGGAAATTACATGAGCCTGTGCAGATAAAAGACTGTTAGAAACTGAACTGTGTCCCCAAAGTCCCTATGTCGAAGCCACAAACCCCATTAGGAGGCGGGCCTTTCCAAAGGGTAATTAAGGTTAAGTGGGGTCATAAGGGCAGGGACCCAATCCAATAGGACCTCGTCCTTACAAAAGGAGGAAAGGCTGGGCAACCACCCGGAGAAGGCGGCCATCTGCCAGCCCAGGGAGGAGAAGCTAAAGCTGCCAGCACCTTGATCTTGGACTCCAGCCTCCAGAACTGTGAGGAATAGGCTGCTGTTGTGGAAGTCGCCCAGGCTGCGCTGTTCAGTTACAGCGGCGGTGGCCATCCAGGACGGCGGCTAGTGCAGCGCCCCCGGCTCGCACGCAGGAGCTGCTGGCCTGCGCTACCCTGACTCCTCCCTGGCAGCTCTGCGTGCCTCCTGTCCGCTTTCATCCTGGACGGGGACTGTGTCTGCCTGTGGGGCGGGGGACAGATTTATTTACCTCCCAGGATGGTAGGGTCTCCCCCCCTCCCCACACAGAGGTGGGCTTCCAGTCGGCAGCCATCTAGTCAACCTCTTCTCCCTGCAATGCTCTCTCAGGCTGCCTTAGTAGGTTGGGGTTCCCCTAAACGGGGGCACAGCTCACCTGCATCAGTGGATGTGCAACAAGCCAGACTGGTTGCTTGACAATTATTATAGTGAAGTCAGGATGGCTATGTACCTTAAATCAACAAATATTTATTGTGCCAAGTGCTGGGGCAGAAAGCACCGAAGAAATAGACAAAAACTCCTCGTCCCTCTGTGCGGCTGGACCCTGCGTAGGTGGCGATAGGTTCAGAACAGACCCCTGATCCCTGCGTGTGTGGCAGTTGGGCAGTGAGCGCTCGAGAGCTTCCTGTGTGCCCAGCACAAGGCCAAGTTTATCGTCCTGTCTTTGCACACCTGTGTGCAGCAGGCGACACGGAGGCCCGGGGCAGTTGTAACCAGTCGCTCCAAGTGCTACCTGGGGCGGTGATGGGTGGAATTTGAACCCAGCTTGCCTGACTTTCCAAGTGCTTTTGTCTTAAAAACACCCTGATACCTCCAGTCGCATTCGGAGGCTTGTCTTTCTCTTTGAATTGGAAGCCCCGAGAGCCCAAACAGGTTTTCCGTGGTGCGGTTTACTCTCCTCTGGGTCTTGGGGGAGGCGATGGGACCAGCTGATTCGAGGAAAAGCTGCTCTGCCCTGAGGTTTTGCAGGGTGAGCTCCCTCCACCAGGGGGGCCGTGGGGGCTGAGGTCGGTCTGACCTGGTCATTCTGAAATCAGGGGCCCCTCCCGGGAGGGATGCAGGCCAGGGAGCGCTACGTGGCAGGCTCAAACTGGGGGCTTGAGATGACTCATCTGTGGCTATTTATTACCGGTCTCCATTTCTCGGTCTGATTGGGCTGCTCCAGGGCCAAGCCTCCTTCCTTCTGGGTGCTGAGTAAGCAGCCCCCACCATCCTGCCCACCTCTGGCCTCCTGGGGCACGCTCTCACCTCGCCTTCAACAACACTTGAGCCCCTTGGGGCTGCTGGAAGTTCCCTCCCATTGCATTCATCCAGATCTTCCCACCTGTCCTTTCTCCCCTGCCTCCACTGCCTTCGGGTCTCAGCTCATCTGTCGCCTCCTCTGGGAAGCCCTCTCTGACCACCACACTCACCCCATCGCAGTCTGGTTAGGCGGCCTTTGCCTTGTGCTTCTGCAGAATCTGCCCTGCTTCCGAACAGTCATGGTCACCGGTGGGTAATTAATTGCCCCATTGTCCCATCTCAGCTGCAGGCAACTCCATTCTTCTGGTTTCCCAGCCCCAAACCCCTAAGCTGTTCTTGAGGCCTCTGTCAGCAAATCCTGTCCATGGTCCCTTTGCAGTTCACCCGGATCTGCCCCTCCCCCACAGCTCCCTCGTGCTCTGAGCAGCCATGACCTCTGCCCGGTGCGGCAGGTTGGGGCTTGCTCCTCCACTCACAGCTCCCCAGTGGTCCCCATTGTATTTAAGTCTGCAGCCTTCTACCCCGCACACCCCATCTGCCTTCTCTTCCCCGTGTTCCTCTGCAGCACCTCTCTCCTTCTGACATGCGTGTACATTACCCCCCCTATTTTGTTTGTTGTGTGTCTTCCCGTCACTAGAATGGAAACTCTTCAAAGGTAGGGAGTTTTGAGTATTAAGTTCGCTGATATATTCCCAGCACCTCACCCAGGGGCTGTACCCACACGCCTGTCATGTTTGTTGAATGAATGAATGAATGAATAACAATCTGCCACTCACCCACAAACAAGTAGAGACGTTCCTTTTATGCAAGCACTTTTCTCCCGCAGGCGGGTTAGATGCTGCAGCATTGGTGGGTCCTGTGGGAGGCAGGCCTGGCAGAGTTCCAGGCGTCGGTGGGCACCCAGCTCCCCCGGACACGCCACACAGCCCACCCCAGCCTCTGGAGCACAGCAAGGAAGGGACCTGGGGGCTGAGAACCCCATGACAGACACCTGTACTTGCAGGTGCTAACAGTTTTGCTACTTAGCTGGGAGGCCTCGGCTCAGAAAGGCCCCTCGTCCCTTGTGCAGGGTCCCTCCCAGCCAGAACAGTGGCTGCTCTGACTGCTACCGAGCATGTGTGGGACACCAGCGAGTGAAAAGACTTCAGGCCACAAGTGAACTTAAGGTGAAGCTGCTTCCTTTGGGACATTGCAGCCAGCCAGCAGGTGTTTGAAATGTCAGTGTCAGCCCAGGACACAGAGACCCCCAGGAGGTGGGTGCGGGGCCAACAACACACGCGTGTCTCGCCCTTGCCAAGGTGTTTATTTTCCCAGTCTAGCTCTGACCAGCCACAGGGCTGTTTCCGGGCCGCAGGTGGGTAAGCTGTCCTGGGCGCTTGCCTGGCAGGTGCCGAGGCTGGGAGGTGCCTGAGCACTGCCGTAGATACGTGTGTGCAGCATTTAAACAGGCCCACTACTCTGGCCGAGTGGAGACCCCTGACCCTCCATCAGTCTCTGCAGCCACGCGGAGAGCATGACAGCGAGCAGACCCTCCGACTCCCCATCTGCCCCCCTTGCCAGGTTCAGAAACGCTGGGGTCCAGCCTTTGCTGCCTGGGGAAGGCAGATGATCCAAAGCCATCAAATAAGCAGATGAAGCCAGTGGTGGCAAAGAGGCTGGGTGGGGTCCGAAGTGGGGACTGGGGCTGTCCCCGCACTTACTGGCTGCTGCAGACTCTGGCCTCAGGGTCAGTGTAAGTCGACGGGGGAGGGGCTGTCGGGTGTGGAGGGGAGCGGTCTCTGTATTCCTCTCAGCTCTCCCCGTCTTTCCTAAACAGAAACTAGTTAAACATGAGTAGCTGGGGGTTGGGGGTGATAGCCGCTGGGTTTTTCTCAGCCCAGGCGCCGTCCCAGCCCCCGGGTGGTACCCGTGAGTCTCCAGACCTAGCTGAGTCGGGGCCATGACCCCGTTTCCCCAGGTCTTGAGAGTTTCACGCCTGTTGAGCCCCAGGCCTGACTAGGCCCTGACACCTCTGGGCTCCAATTTGGAGAGAGAGAAGGTGCTGGGGGGCGGGGGTGACCTTTCCCCAGTGGCGTGGATGGGCTGAGGGAGGAAAAGCCCAGAAGGATCTTCTGAATGAACACACCCCCGTGGGCAGCTCCTGCTGGGAACAGGAGCTGGGGTGCCCCCGCGCCCCGCCTGCAGGGGCAGCACGGAGGACGGTGGGGACCTGTGGGTGCCCCTCTGCTCTGGGTTTCGTTTTCAGAGCAGCGTCTCCGTGCTGCGCCCCTGGCGGGAGCCTCGGGAGGCAGGGCTGGTGGCCGCCATGCCTTTCAGGGGTGCTGGCCTTGGTCATCCAGTCATCCCCCAAATATGCCTGCAGCCAAGCCCCATTCAGCTCGGGGGACAGACAGTCCCGGTCCCAGAAGCTGCCACCCGGGTGGGGAGGGCAGGGCGCTGGCCAAGAAACAGCTGCAGCTGGTGGTGGGTGTGTCCGTGGAAGGCAGCACACAGGGCGAGGTGACAGAGTGCTCCAGGGGTCAGGAGAAGCCCCTCTCAGGGGGTTTCACTTGACCCAACATCTGGAGGGTGAGGAGGGGCAGCATTTTTCAATTTTATTTTTTCACAGCTTTACAGAGGTGTAGTTAACACAGGATGACCTTTACCTGTTTACAGTGCGTGGCTTGAGTTTTGGCCCAGGTACGTGCGTGCCCATTGCCACCGAGTTAACGGACATGTCTGTCACCCGCAAAGTTTCCTTGCAGGGGGCACTCTTGGAAGAACTGGGGGGATAGGACTTCAGACAAAGGGGGTAGGCAAGTACAACGTGCTGGGCCAGGGAGAAGCTTGGTGGCTCCAGAGGGGGCAGAGACAGGGGATAAGGGAGGGAGGCAGGGCCCTAGCTGGGGGCCTTGGTGCCTGAGGTGTGAAGCAGTGGGGGGTGGGGGACTGACTCTGAGCGCTCCCCACACCCTGGTGACCAGGGCTGGTGACTGGTGCGCAAGTGGCCATGCCACACTTGGCGTCTGACCCTAGAGCCCCGTTTCCACCCAGGGCTCTTCTGAGAAACCAGCATGCACGGCAGTGACTCTCACTAATGAACTAGCCACTGGTTTCCCCCAGAAATGATTTACATTTTCACTGGGGCCTTCGCTACCTCCACCCAAAGGAGTGAGTGAGGGTGGAGTTTTACGCGGTGGAAGGAGCCTACTGCATCCGTCACTCTAGGTCCTCTGGGCGCCAAGTTCTCAGCCTTCAGGACAGTGAAGCTTCTTGCATGTTCTGAGTTGTAAGCTGCCATGTCAGGGCAGGGTGCCTTTGGGGGCCGTCGCATCTCCTGGGGCTGGTCCTTGGGAGGCCTCCTGACTTGACTGCCAGGCACAGGGCCACGTGGGGAAGAAGCGGGGTGACAGCGAATGCAAAGTCAGCTCCCGGAGAGCGAGTTCCTCACTGCCGACAACTGCGGGAGCCAGAGCGGGTTCCAGGGAGATGGGGCGGTTGTGGAGGGCGGGGGGACCCAGGCTGCCCCTTGGTTGTGGGGGCACAAGTTCCAGCCCTGGAGGGGGCAGAGGCTCATTTTAGAGTCACAGATGTGGGTTCGAACTGTGGCTCTAGGACTGAGTGGCTTGTTCAGGTTACTTCTCTGAACATCTGTTTTCTTATGGATTTAAAAAAAAAAATTGTTACTTTGTAGGGCTATTGTGCCAGGAATCTCTGAATGAGCACCTTTGGCTTATTCCTTCTGAATTTTTTTGCTGGATACCTCCCTGGGGTCAGACACTGAGCTGCACTGGCTAAGACCCCTGCCCTGGGGGTGTCTTCTCACCCCTCACCCCCTGCCTGGAGATGGCAGCAGACCCCAGCCTTGATTTTTCTCTGTAGGTGGGGACAGTGCTCATGGTGGGGGTTGGGGGTGAGGCTCCTTCGATGGCAAGGGCCTGGTGAGGAATGGTTCTCTCTCTCTCTCTCTTTCCTTTTTTAATTCCTTTATTTTAAATTGGTTTTTTAGAGAGTGGGGGTGGGGGAGGGAGAGAGGGAAGGAGGGAGAGAGAAACCCTGATTTGTTGTTCCAGTTATTTATGCATTCATTGGTTGATTTTTGGATGTGTCCTGACTGGGGATCGAACCTGCAACCTTGGCCTGTTGAGAAGACACTCTAACCAGCTGAGCTTTTGGGCCAGGGCTGGTTCTTTCTTTCTTAAGGGGCTGCCCCAGGCTCTCCTGTCCGGGTGCATAGGGTCGGGGACCTCCCTGCACAGGCAACACCCAGGACACGCACCACCCTCCACGGAGCTGGCGTCTCCCTTGGTTGCTTCTGTTTTTTGTGTGTTTTTTTTTCTGTTTTTGTGCTCAATACCTCTGGTTCTGTGATTAATATTGGACTAGGCTTGGTTTCCTGAGCATCTAATGACTCACTCCACTCACAACGGCCCTGTGAACAGGAAGGTCCTGGGGGGAGACAGGGACTCCATGGTGGGGAGTTGGGCCCCTGGGGTCATCCCCGCCATGCCGTGGGCCTTGGCCAAGTCTCTTTCCCTCTCCGGTCTTAGCTTCCTCCTCTGTGTGCCCCCAGAAGGTGGGAGGGAGTACTGGGAACTGGGAACAACGGCAGAACTTCCTCCCCAGCTCTCAGGAGCTCGGGAGGGTTCACAGCCTCCTGGGGTTCAGCCTGGGAGAGCAGGGCTCCCCCATGGTGTTACCCACATTCACTTGTCTCCTCCTCACTGCAGCCCTTTGCCACCATTTCATAGATGAAGAGACCGAGGCTCAGAGAGGGTGAGTAACTTGCCTAAACCCACACAGCTAGTAAGTGGCAGAGACGGGAGATGACCCTGTGTGGTTCTAGGGTCTCTGACCACCCCGAGGAACAGGGCTGGAAATAAGTGTCCCCAGGCCTCACGTGGGAAGGACACCTCCACACCTCCTTCCCACCCGACTCTCCCTGGAGCCTCAGACGTCTCAAGTCCCAGCCCCGGATTTTACAAGTCAAGGTGCTGAGGCCTGGACAGGGGAGTCACATGGTCATTTGCAGCCTGGCCCCAGCCCAGGCTCCTGACACGCCGTCTGCTCTTCGCACACCCAGAGCTGCCACCTGCTGAGCTAGAGCACAGTGGAGCCCACACCGGTGCCAGAGGCTTGGGGGGGGGGCATCCCCGTACTGGCCGTGTGACAGGCAAGGTGGCCTGTGCTGGGGACGGGAGATGGTCACCTGCTGGCCTCACCTGATCAATGGCTGGGAAAGACCTCTGACCCCACGGTGCTTGCCTGCCTGGGGCCCTGCCACAGCGTCCGAAGCCCCTGCATGAGTCACTGTGGGCTGGAATGGTGAAGGCCATGTATATTCGTCCCCTGAGAAGGGGACCCGCAGGCTCCGAGCGAGCGTTCAAGCCGGGGTCCTGGATGGAGGGTCCAGGGCCGGAGCAGGGGGCTGGCTACCCTGCGGGGTGGAGCGAGAGGCTTAAAGCTAAGCCCTTTAAAGAGCTTTGTCTGTCTAGTGTTTTATTTTTTTACTATATTTTTATGTATATATTTTTAATCCTCACCTCAGGATATGTTTATTGTTTGTAGAGAGAGAGGAAGCGGGATAGAGAGACAGATCGATGTGAGAGAAAAACGTCAGTCGGTGAGTTGCCTTCTGTGCATGTGCCCTGCCCGGGGATTGAGCCCCAACAGTTTGCTGTGCGGGGCGCCTCTTGGACCAACTGAGCCGGTGGCCAGGGCTGCCCTCCGTTTCATTCAGGGCTCACTGCAGCCCTGGAAGGCTGCCTGGTAGTGTTAAAGTCCGCACAGGGCAGGGAGGGAGACACGAGGTCCCGGGGACCCCCACCTGTCTCCCCATGCTCGTGCACCTGTGCAGTGTCCGCCCAGGCTGGGGAGAGCCAGCTGTGGAAACAACCTCGTGGACATGGCAGAGTGTGACTTCTGAGGCCTGGTCACAAAGCACGATGTGGCTTCCCTCTCTCTCGCTGGGGCTCGCGGGCTCTGGAGGAGGCCTGTTGCCTCTCTGCAGGACACTCAGCAGCTTCCTGCCACTGAGGGACTCATTTTGGAAGCCGGTCCACAGCCCCCCTGGAGCCTGCAGATGACGGCAGCCCCAGCTGCCACCTTGATTGCCGCCTCACAGCAGACCCCGAGCCGGGTCACCCTGTCCAGCCTTTCCCGGATGGCTGACCCACAGATACACGGGACACGGTGGTTCTTGTTGCCTTAAGCTGCTAAGTCTAGACAACTAATACACTCGGAGAAGAGAAGCGACTTGCCCACAGCCACGTGGCCAGGCCAGGACACCTACATCACATGTCTGTCTTCGGGGGAAGCCAGGGCAGCAGAGGCCTGGCCAGGAAAGAGAAGGCAGCTGAGGCCTGAAAGTCAGACAGGTTCAGAGTTGAATCCCAGCCTTGCCACTCTCAAGCTGTGCGACCTCAGGCAAGTTCCTTAACTACTCTGAGCCTCAGCGTGTTCATCTGTGAAGTCGAGATAGCGATAAGGACTTGAAATCTTGCTGCCAGGATTCAACGTCTGGCCCAGGGCCTGGGTGTTGTGTTTGTGGCCATGTGTTGCTGGGGTTCACCCAGGCGGCCGGGAGCCCCTAACGTTTGTTCCTTCCCAACTCTGAGGAGTGAACTCCCTGATGCCAGCCTTCAGTGGCCACTTCTCATCGCCGTCCTGGGGACCAGTGCTGAGTGACCGAGTCTGGCTGGTGTCGTGGGCCTTGAGGAGGGGTTGAGTTCTGGAGGCTTGGGTTAGAGGCCCCCTGAGGAAGAGTCCCGCTTTCATCTAGCCTCTTGGGAAAGGTTCTCCGAAAAGTACTGGGCCGATCAGAGCGGGAGGATGCAGGCTTTCCCCCCTGGTTTTCAGCCTCCTACCTGTCCGCGGCTGCCTGCAGCAGAAAGAACCCCTTGATTGGCGGAGGGTATTTTGGGGCCATTTTGGGCTGGGGTTCCCAGCTGTTGGGGAAGTCCCTGAGTTTCCTGAACCAAATCTGAGCCTGGTGTCTTGCTCAGCATCCTTTCGGTGACACAGGTTCCCCATCCCCTTCGGCGAGCTTTCTGGTGCACCTGCCTTCCACCCCCTTCCTCTGCGAGCCGCTGCTCACCTGCTCGCCTCCTGCGGGCTCCCGCAGCTTGCCCTGGCTGGGGCCTTTGACCCCCTGCGATCCCACAACAGGGCCTGCTGCTGAGCCTCGCAGGGGCCTGGGGACTTCCCCTCCTGGCTCTTCAAAGCACTTTCACAAGTGTTGGGGGCTCAAGAATGCCTGAAACCTGCAGAAGGCACTGCAACCTGAGTCACCTCCATCCAGGGCCTTCTCTTTAGAACCCCACAGGCTGCCATTTTTCTAGGCGTCTGCACTTCCTACAGCAGAGGCACCTCCCTGGAATCCAGCCCATTGGCTCCCAGCTGCGTGCCAGGCTGCCTGAGGCTCCCGGGCCTCCTGCTTCTCCAGGTGCCGCAGGTGCCCACGGCTTCCTGGGGGCAGATGGATGTGTGAGCCAGTCATCGCCGCCCTGAACCAGTGAGATCAGCTCTGGAAGGGAGCTTCAGAGAACGACCGGAACATTTCGCCTTTCTGACTGGGAAGGCAGTGGGGGAGGGGGGCCAGTGCCAGGAAGGCAGCAGAGAGGAGGTGGCACTGGGGCAGGTTCTGATGACAAACGGGAGTCTGAGGCCGGTCTCTGCAGAGAACCCATGTGGGCAGAGGCGTGCAGGGGGCAGGCAGGGCGCAGGGCTGGGGCAGGGGAAGGGCCGAAAGTGAAGCGAGGCCGGGGAGGGCCTTGAGTCCCACTGGCTCCAGGGGACCTGGTGGAGCCGCTGCTCTGGGCCTCAGCTTCTCACCTGCAGAGCGGACACAAAAGTAGGGTCTTCTCCAGGGAGTGCCCCTGAGGATTAAAGAAGCTGGTGGCTGGAAACTCTTAGCTTAAAGTAAGCACTCAAAGTCCTCTATTATTATGACCATATATGCCCTGACCGGTGTGGCTCAGTTGGTTGAAATGTAGTCCAGTACATCAAAAGGCTGCAGGTTTGATTCCCAGTCAGGGCACATGCTTAGGTTGCGGGTTCAAACGCCGGTTGAGGCTTATGGGAGGTAACCGATCAATGTTCTCTCACATTCATGCTTCCCACCTAACCCCGGCCTCCCTGCCCCCACCTCTACTCCCGTGCGAGGGTTCTGTATGGAGGAGGCTTGGCCATCGGCCCCTTTAGACGCTCATGGGAGGGAAGCACAGAAGAAAGGGACATGTGCCCATTGTTATAAACACCATTTTTAGTGGGTGTGTAGTATTCCCTTAAAGGGATATACCACTTTTTACTTAACTCTTCTCCGTTGTTGTGATCCTTGGGGTATTTTCCAAAAAATGTATAAATAATACTTCAGGAAACATTTGCCGTGTTTATCGTTTTCTTTTTCCCAGTTGCCCTTCGTCCTTAGTTTTTCTTTACTAGGGTGAATTACCGAACCACGAGTCGTAAACACTCTGTTTTGTGGGTGGTCAGGGGGACTTTGCTAAGAGCTGCTGGTAGTGTTCTGGAAAGGGCTGTAGCATTTCCCAGCAAAGTGTGAGTGCACGTCCCACTTTGGGGTGGGATTTTACCAAAGCTGTTTCTTTAAAGAAAAAAAAAAACCCTGATGATTTAATGTCTTAACAGGATCAAAGATTGTTTTAATTTGCATCTCTTCAGTTGCTAGAAAGATGGAACTTTTAAACCGTGTAATTAATGTTAATTTGTATTTCCCCTGTGTCGGCCACCCAGATGCCGATTGGTGCTGTGCCTGCACTGGACAGACACACGTTTATCCCGAGCGCTGGCCGTTCTGTAGTACGAAGCTCTGGACTGGGAAGCAAGCGTGCTGGGTCGGCCCTGCTCCTGCCTGGTTCTGTGAACACCAGGCGGGGGGGCACTTCCGTCATCACTTACTTCATTGTTCAAGACAGTGCCAGCTCGCCCTGGACAGTGTGGCTGAGTGGTTTGGGCATCATCCCACAAGGCAAAAGGTCACTGGTTCAATTCCCAGTCAGGGCACATGCCGGGGTGTGGGTCCCCACTTGGGGTATGTGCAGAAGGCAACTGATTGATGTTTCTCTCTCACACTGGTGGTGTTTCTCTCCCTCTTTCTCCCAACCTTCCCCTCTCTCTAAATGGAAAAACAAAAAGACACAGCAAAAAGCATAGTCCCAGCTCAGTAGCTCAGGCCTGGTGCCCCCAGGGGAGAGTCCAGAAGTGGGTCTCCTGGGAGGGCCCCCAACTGCGGGGGTTTCTCCAGGTGGAATTCAGCAGCTCGAGGAGGGTGTGGGGCAGGGGGTGGCCGGGTACAGAGACGTGGCTGGGAGGGCCCTGGTGGGGACAGCCACCAATGGGCCAGGCTGACCAGATGGAGGCCTGACAGGCCCCGGTGCAGGGCAGACGGAGGTACATAGTCCCGAGGGTCCCTGGGCCACCCTGGGCGCAGGCAAAGCCGTCAGAGCACCTGCGACTGGCTGCTCGTTTCTGAGCCTCAGTTCCTACACATCTGAACAAAACAAGCGCAAGCCCCGCAAGTGAGCCCTTGACCTGCGGCCTTCTCGGACCCCAGTGAGTATGTGCGGAGCACAGAATGAAGGGCACAGGCAGCCCGTGGGACAGAGAAGCACCGGGAGGGAGAATCACCCCGCTGCCGACGAGAACTGAATTCCAACAAGGCGTGTACAGTTTCTTTCTTTCAGGTTAAGACTAGTAGCCTCCTGTTCTAGGTGCGAAACTCCAGGGGGCAGGGAAATATCTGTGAATTGATAACCAAATGTTCCCTTCTTTTCTCCACCAGTCCCTCCAATAGTCTGTTCACTTGTGTGTTCAATCATCTGCCTACCCCCTACTTGTCATCCCCTCACTTGCCCAACCACTCCAACCACCCACCCACCCATCCATCCACCCACCACCTATCCACTCACCCACCCACTCATTATTCACCCACCTACCCACCCACCCATCCATCCACCCACCTACCCCATCCATGTATCAATCCACCCACCCATCCATTCACCCACCACCCCTCCATCAACCTGCCCATCCCCCCACCTCCCCACCCAACCACTCACCCATCCATTTATCCCGTTGTCCACCCACCTTCCCACCCTTCTATCATCCATCTAACTGATGCATCTTACAGTGAAAATATATGAATGGGGTTGGGTGATTGGTGGTGGCTTTCTCTACAGTCTTCCTACTCCAGTGTCTCCTCCAAACAATCTCCAGAGCAAGTCAGAAGGTCTGAGTGGATCAGAGTGTCAGGAACAAGGACCCACTCAAGGTTTTGCTTTTCCTTGACCTTCAGGACCAGTTGGAGCCTCTTAATCTCCTGTGAGTTCCTCCCTCCAGGGGTGGGAGCTGCCTTTCCTGCCCTGCTTCAGTCTCCTTTAACTGGGGACATCCCTACCCCTTCTACCAAATCCAGGGCAAGCCATTCGAAGAGCAGAAGGGGTGTGTGACTTGTTCTGAGTCATCTCCGCACGTGTCTGTCCCCTCTTTTTTTTTCTTCAGCTGCCAGCGGTCCATTCTTTGAAGCAGTTCTGAGTTAACCACTGCACCTCCCTCCGGGAGACAGAGGGAAGAGTTGAGGCTGAATTCACCAGTGAGGTGCGCGCCCGGTCTGCCGCGGCTGCCTGGTTGAGCTGAGCAGCGCGCCCAGCCCTCCGTGGCCAGGATGTGCGCCCTCCGCGCTGTGCCGGCACTGCTGCTTCTGGGGGCACTCCGAGCCTTCCCACAGGTGAGGGGGTGTTGGGGCCCAGATACCCCTCCTCCCCACTACTGCCCTGAGCCCTTGGGGGTGTGGGGCACGTGGGATGCAGGGGAGGGCAGGGACGCCCCTGCCTCATTCCCTGCTCAGCTGGAGTGAGGGGGCGCAGGTGACAAGCGGGGGTGGGGGACCAGAAAATGCAAGTGTTATAGGTGGGAGGGTGGCTGGCAGGCTAGCGGGGCGCCTGTCCCTGCCCCGGCAGAGACAGGGATTTTTTACCTATTGATCCTTCACTGAGCTCAGGGGACTGCCTGCAGGAGAGAGGCTGTGTGTGGATGGGGGTCCAGGGCAGATCAGGTGGGGTCTTCCCTTGACGAGGAAAGGTTGGGGTTGGGGCTCTCCCTGCTACACCTCCCTGGTCCCTAAACTGGCCACTGGCTGAAAAAAGTCTAGAGAGAAAAGGAGGGGCCAGCGATATTCTTCTGAATCCTAGTTCAGCCTGTAGAGAGTAGTTGGGTAGGTGCAGGCAGAGGAGAGACGGTGTGGGTGGGAAAAGGGGGACAAGCAGGTGCCCCCCAGGCCTCTTCATTGGGACAATGTGAGACACCCCCCTCCCCACAGAGGGCAGAGGACAGAGACTCTGGCTAGACCAGAGCCACCTACCGCCACCCCCGCAGCCCTCCAAGCCCTGGGGGAGGTGAGAGCTTGGGGCACGGCGGAGGTCTTGGGGAGGCAAAGGAAGGAAGAAATGTGAGAGGGGACTCAGGGGGCTTTGCTAGCATTTGGTGGCTGGAGCTCATGTGCTTCCTTTCTACAAAGTGAAACCCCTCTTTAAAAAAAAAACAACGTGTGTTTCATTACACGAGGAATATGTAAATATATCCCCTAAGCAAGAAATTGAAACTCTACAGATAAAGGGTAATCTTTGGGCATCGCCCCATCCTGATTCGTTCTAAGATGTGACTGCCATTATTGGTTCGGTTCCTCAGAAGTCTATAGGGTTTCCCATACGCAACACCACGGGGACACACGGCTCTTCTGGCTTTTACAGCGTCCACAATCCACAGCGTGTCTAGGGAGGCTTTCCGTGCTGAAACTTACAGAGCCCCCCACTAATCTTTGAAAATGCGTGTAGAGTTCTGACCTGTAGGTGGCGTCTGTAGTTCCTTTACATCCCTGCAGGATGGGGCTAAGGTTCCTGCAACTGTTTTCTGTCCTTTTGCTAACACGACGCACAGCCCCCACTGATGCCGGGGGCCGGGTGCGCCCCCTTCCTGCAGAAACGGCTGCAGAGACAACGCGGAGGCTCTGGGCGAGAGGCGTGCCTGTCCAGGGGTGTGCGGGACGGCCTCCCCGTGGGGGGCCGGCCTGCTCACCCTCCATGGGCAGCGTGAGAGTAGCGACTTCCCCACATCCTAACCGACTTTTGATCTTATCGGAGGAGTTTTAATTTTGTCAATGTGATCTGTGAAAAGAGCCATATCCTTGTCGTCTTCATTTGCATTTCCCGCCCACTAGAGAAGCTGAGCGTCCCTCATGGGCTCAGACACTAGGTCCCTTTTGGCCAGGAATGGGGTGCCTGTGGGGGAGGGGCTGCGTGTCCAGCCCCACATCCCCTCTGCCCGACCCTTCGCGCCCTTCCCCACCTCTGTGGCCCCAGTAAAGATGTGGGAAGTTCTCTATAAAAAGACAAATCAGGGCTTGAAATTTTAATCTATTTTTCATCATTGTCTGATTTTACAAGACAGCGTCATTTTTTTTTTTTTTTAAATTTTTGTGGTCGCACATGGGGGGCTGAATGCTTTCGTGCTGTGTGTCACCTTCTGAGGAAGAGAGCCGGCCTCATCCGATGCCTCACACCTCAGTCTCCCGGGGAGCAGCTGCAGCGATGTAACCCAGGTGCCGAGCCAGGGAGAAGAGTTCCCACTGTGAGCCCGGCTGGCCTCCCTCTTTCCCCGAGCTTGCGTGGGGCTGGAGGGAGCAGGCAGGGGAGGGAGGCCCAAGGTCTTCCACAGACCTCTGCCTGCCCAGAAGTCCCGCCACTCACTTTCCAGGACAGGCTGAGGCTACAGGCAAGCCTGCCTTCCACATCCACAGCTCCACTTCCAGCTCCCTTCTCTGCCAACTGCAGATAGACCTCTGCCCTGAGCCAGCGGGCGCTCCTGCAGGGGGAAGGTTCTCAAGGATACCTCTTTGCTGTGGGTAAATAACTCGGTGTGTCTCTCCACCCACCAGGGCATCCGGACTTGACTAGTGACCCCACCGAGGGCAGTGCATCTGGTGGGATTTTCCTGGCAAGGGCGCTGAGAGGACTTTCTGGTTCTTTTTGGAAAGGGGGTGATTCGGGTTCCACATCCTGCAGAGGAGGAGTCCCACCTGGATGAGGGGACCCCCTAGAGGGGGCCCCTGATGGGAAGGGGGAAGGGACGCGTGCGGTGAGTCTGAATCCAGGACTCCCCTGCCTCAGTGAGGCCAGGACAGCGAGGCGAGCGTGGTGGGGAGTGGGGGGGCCCATTACTCAGCTTGAGAGCAACCAGTGCTGGGAGGAGGCAGCGTTTACTGTAAGTCTGCTAGTGCTCCCACTCATATCTGACCTAGACTTGTTTCTTGAGTTCGTTGTGATTCATCCTTAGGCTCATGTGCACCTTCCTCATCCCCCTCCTTCACCTCAGGAACATCATCAGAAGGAAAACGGGCCCAGGGATGTTTGTATCCGGGCCTGGGAGCCCCTGGAGGCTCAGCAGTCCTTGGCATAGACGGTCAGTTTAGCCGAGCTGGAGCCAGCGTTAGGCCTGTGCACTGGCCCCGGGGCAGGGGCACATCTGGAGTCTGGTCGCATTGCGCAGATGAGGCTGTGAGGCCAAGAGGCGGGGGAGGGCCTTGCTCACAGTCTCAGGCCTGGTTGGGGTCAGAGCAGGACCTGAGTCCCAGACCCCATGGACAGCCCACAGAGGCAGCTCTGGGCAGGGCCAGGCATCCAGGGCCTCTCTCTCCTCCCACCTCTCCCAGTGGGCTGTCCGGCTGGGGGTAGCAAGGCCTCGATCTGGAATCTTCGCTGCCTATGGTCAAAAACCACCAGGCATTCTCAGTGGCCTCGCCAGTGGGAAGGGACTTTTCACACGCCACTCAGGCCACTTAGTCAGAGTGCCTAGACCTTTGGGGACATTCATCCAAGTATTCATGTATTCATTCATTCATGCATTTATTCATTCATTCAGAAAATCTTACAGGGACAATTGCCCTATGTCAGGTGTGGCCCCAGGGGCTTTTGTTCCAGGCTGTTCCAGGTAGTCACGCAGCCTCTGCTTGCAGACCTCCGGTGACGGGGCACTCTCTCCCTCTGAAGGCAGCTGTTGCTGCCCTGGGCCAGTGCTCACATGCAGACAGCCTTTGGGAGGCATGGAAATCTGTCTCCTCCACGCTTCTGCCCCTTGGTCCTGGTTCTGGAAGCCACCTTCCTTGGCATTGCCTCCCAGCAATGTGAAGGCTTCCCCGCTGCACCCCCCCCCCCCCCCCCCCCCAGTTTCCCAGCTGAGCACAGCTCCCAGGGCTTCTCGCACGTCTTCCTCACGTGGCGCAGGCTCCACACTTGTTCTCACCAATCCATTCACTCCACAAACACTGACTGAGCCCCACTGTGTGCCAGGGAATGTTCCGGATGCTCAGGGACAGCTAAGCCCAGCACAGCCAGCCTCTGCTTCCGGGGAGCCCTTCCACTCTGGCGCCGGCAGACAGATGGGCGCTATGTCGCTGTGGAGGTAGCTACAACGAGCCAGTGTGACAGGTAGGGGAAAGAGGAGGACCTTCAGGAGGCAGGACACTCTCAGGAACGAAAGGAGGGAGCCCGAGCTGGTGGTGCGTGAGCAGGGGAGCGTCTGGCCTCAGAGAGCCAGGGCTGGGAGAACGGGAAGGAGGCCCGAGTGGCTGCAGCAGAGTGGGTGACGTGGGGTGTGGCGGAGACGGTGACAGGGAAGTTAGAGATATCAGGGACCTTTGTGGCCTGCTGGTTTTGGAGGGGGAGTGACGTCACATGACATAGCGTGACGTTCCTCCGTTTGCAGGGACGGGGTGGTGCAGGGGAGCAGGAGCCCAGGCCGTGGCTGTGTCCAGGGAAGACGTAAGTAAGTGGAACTAGGAACATACTTCAGAGCCAAATCCACAGGACCTGCCGAAGGACTGGGTGTGAGTGCAGAGGGCAAGGAGACCCCACCCAGAGCGGGGGCTCCACATCTGGCTGAGTGTCGGTGTCGGTTACGGAGGCAGGAACACTGGACGTGGGACAGAAAGGGGTTTCGGAGGAAAGCGTGAGGTCTGTCTCGCCGACGATGTTCAGCGGGGGGCTGAGCATGGAGGTATGGGGCTCTCTGCAGAGCCCGGGCCCCTGACTGAGGGCCCCAGTCCTGGGGGGACTGCAGCATTCCTGGGGCTTCCTGGGCCAGGGCCGAGGGTCAGCCACGCCTCCCTCGCTGGAGCCCCCTCACTTCCATGAGGTAGCCCAACATGCCGTGTTCTCTCGGCCACTATGTTGTCTTGGTCCGTCCCAGCCCAAAGGTAGGCTCTTCCATGCATCTGCTTGCATTTCATATTCGCTTTCCCCAGTGGCTGCAGCCAACGATCTCAGGCTTGCTGTCTCGGAGCTCTGGAGGTCAGAATTCTAAAACCGGTGGGTGGGCCGTGCTCCCCTGGGGGCCCCAGGGGAGGCAGTCCCCTTGGCTTCGGCGGCTTCTGGAGGCTGCTTGCTGTCCTTGGCCCCTGACCCCCAAATGAGCCCCTGCTGGGCTGTCCCATCTCCTTCTCTGACTCTGCCCCTCCTGCCTCTCTCTTAAGACCCCCAGTGATGACATCAGGACCCGCCTGGGAACCCAGGGGAAGCTTATCTCAAAGTCCTAAATGGAATCCCATCGGCACAGTCCCCCTTGCCAGGGGTGGCAGCACACTTATTTCCCTGTGTATGGTGCGTTCCCCTGTATGACGTGCACCCACGTTTTTGGTCCAAACTTTCAGGAAAAATACATTTTGTTTTAATTTTTTAATGCAACCATTTATTTATATTTAGATATTTGTTTGTGTGTGTGTGTTAGAAAGGAGTTTTAGCATTTATTTGGGAACATATTATGGTACAGGGAATTTTATATAACAAAAAATTACAAAACACAAGAACAGATACAAGGTATTTCGGGTACTACCCTGTATACCTGTACACGTGTGTACATGTAAGGGTGCGCATGTTTAATGTGCACCCTTACCTTTCCCTAAAAAAGGTGGGCAAAAAAATGTGCATCACATACCGCCAATACGTGAAGAGTGCTGAGAAGAGCTTTGGCACAAAGCCATTATTAAACGCCTTTTGTATGTAAGGCATTATGAGTGTGGGGTGAAGGTGAACCAGGTGTAGTAGGGCTTGTCCTTGAGGGTGGCAGCCTGGGGAGAGACACAGAGGGCGGTGCGACCAGGACTGTGTGGAGAGCTGCCCCAGGTCTGTGGGAGTCCACAGGGCCTGTCCTCACCTGTAGCCTGGTCGGTGGGGAAGGAGGCCCCAGGGTCAGACGCTTGCTGTGACCCCAGAGACCTTCAGGAAGGCTACGATCTGGCCCCAGCAGCCAGCCGGGGTTTCTGTGGGCAGGAGGGACGTCAGTGGAGGTGAGGAGCGAGCAGTTGCAGAGTTTGGACTCAAGGCCAGGCCAGGCCTCGGGCATGCTGATTTTCTGGCCCCCATTCCACCCATCCCCTCTCCTATTGGCTGCTCTGCAACCAGGGGTGGGCGCCAAAGGCATTTCCAGGGAATAGTAGTTCCATGAAAAAAGGGCTCTGTGGCCAAGTACATGTGGGAAACTCCTTGTCCCTCTGGCCCAACCTTTCCTTGGAGAATCAGAGAGCAAGTGAACACATACAAGGCCACCGAGGAGCCCCAGATGTCCCGTGAAAACCTCTCCCATGGAATCCAGTGATTCTTTGTATTTTCTTTTTTCGTTTTGCTGGTCACTTGTTGACGTCCTGCAGAACTGGCGTTTGATGGAACACCATGTGGGTGATGACAGCCAAGGGTGGACTGCCTGGCCCCGAGTCGTGGGCGGTCCTCTTTCAGCTCCCACAGGCTGGCACGTCGGGCCCCTGCGTGCTCCAGCACGGCTCCACTCTCTCCTGCCGCTGCACCTCCACTTCCACGGTGTCTTCTGCCCGGGGTGCCCCTCCCTGCATTTCCTCCTATTGGGATCTCCCCCACCCTTCCAGAATAAATGGAAGTACTCCTCCTCCAGGAAGCCCTCTCGAATCCCCCAAGTTAGTTCTTTTTCTCCACTTATCTGCTTTGCATTAGTGACTCACATATTTTTCTGACCTCATCTTTGAGGTTCTGTTTCATTCATTCGTCCCACGGATTCTGTTTAGTGTCTCCCACATGCCTGTTCTGGGAGCCGACTCCGTTACATGGAACTGTTTAGAAGGTGCCCCGAATTGACCTTTGTGTGTCCCCAGCGCCTCGCCCAGCAGCTGGGCGCTTTGAGGAATGCGTGTGGGAAGGGACTTGGGTTTACTCCTGGTCTCCTCAGTGTGGTGCTGTTTTCTGTTGTGACTGTCACTACAGGACTTGAACTGTTGGCATGAACAGTGGCGTGAACTTAGTGGCTTAACACAACACAGATGAGTCTCTTTCGGTTCCTAAGTCCAGATGGTTGTCGCTGGGCCGGAGTTAAGGCACAGGCAGGCTGCCCTCCCCTGTGGAGGCCCGGGGGGAGAACCCAGTCAATCCCTGCCCTTTCCAGCTGCTGGAAGCCACCTGCAGCCTGGCCTGTGGCCCTCCCTTCACGCCAGCTGCATGGCCTCCGTCTGACCCTGCTCTTGGAATTGCCACATGTCTCTCCCCAACTCTCTGACCGATGATTCTGTCTCTCTCTTGCCTTTTTAAGGATCCTTGTGATGACATTTTTAAGGACCTGGATAACCCAGGATCACCTGCCTGTCTCAGGGCCACTGATGAGCACCCTTAATTTCATCTGCAACCTTAATTTGCCTTTGGCACCTCAGGCAACACAGTGACAGGTTCCGGGGAGTAGGACGGGGCCTCTTTGGAGAGGCGTAATTTTGCACACCACAGACCCCTGCTCCGCTCCTTCTGTCCCCTCCCCGGGGAGGTTCTCCATGAGGATGGCCACTGTTCTTGTAAACTCCCTCCTGGAGAAGGTGCTCACCTGCTCCCGGGGCTCCCGGGTCCATTCTCTGTGGCTGTTTCTGTGTCTACTGTCTTTGAGTTTTATTTCCAGCCAGGCGGCTGGGCTGCATGGAGCCGTGCAGAGCCCCGCCCCCTCCCCAGCTCTCTGGAGGTCAGAGGTGGGACCTGGGGCAAGCTCTACCTTGTTCCTGCGTGTAGGTGTGACAGCCACCAGGGACACGGCCTTCACGTGGGCAGGGACAGACTGTGTGGCTGTGGGTGTGTTTCAAATCCGGGAGGGGGATGACTTTAATTTCAGTGATCTCTTGGCCTGGAGCTCAGGTGAGCCCTTGGGGTGGAGAGCGGGGTTCAGAGCCCCCAAGACTAGATGTCAGAGCCCAGCCTCATGGCCACTTAATGAGCCAGGCTGTAGAGCTCAGAATAATGGCCCCTTAGAATGTTCATGTCCTAATCCCTGGAACCTGTGAATATGTCACCTTGCGTGAAAAGGGGGGCTTTGCGGGTGTGATTTAGGGTACACACCTTGAGGTGGGGGGTAAGTTCGGATCACCCGAGTGGACCCACCGTCCTCACAGGAGTCCTTACAAGTGGAGAGCTTTTCCTGGCTGTGTCAGGCAGAGGTGACACAGAGGAAGACAGAGGTATGGCAGGACTCGATCCACTGCTGCGGGCTTTGCAGACAGAGCGAGGGGCCATGAGCCAAGCAACAGGAGCCAAGCACCGTGGCAGCCTTGAGAAGCTGGAAATGACCTTAGTTGGCAACAAAGAGGCAGCACCTTGGTCTAAACCTCGAGGAAATGGATCTTCTCCTGAGGTCCCAGCCAGCACCCAGCCCTGCCCACATTTTGGTGTTCACCTGCCGAGAAGGGGTGACCAGGCAGGGGGGCCCTGAGGAAGTGGCACGCACAAGTGAGGGCTGAAGGATGAGTTGGGGTGTTCTGGGCAGGGGCCTGGAGTGGTCAGAGGACCGGTGTGTGCAGGGCGGCTGGAGGGAGGGTGTGGGTGTGAGTGGGAATGGGAGGAAGGCTGATGGGAGAGGGCGCCCGAGGATACTCGGGCCAGACAGGCTGAGGTCGGCGGGGCAGAGTCTCTCAGACCGTTGTTGGGACTTTGGGCTTTCTTCATAGTTGAGTTAAGGCCGTTGGAGCATTTTGGGGAGGAGCCCAGATCTGTGTTTGGAAAAGATCCTTCTGGCGTCTGTGCTGGGAGTGGGCTGTGGGGACAGGGTGGGTGTGAGGAGACCCGAGGACAGCCGCTACCAAGTCCAGCTGGTGGAGGGGTGCAGGAGATGGTGGACTGGAAGGCAGAGCTGGGGGGTAGACGGGACCAGTGACGCTGAGCCGGGTGGGTAAGAGCCGAGTGAGAGGGCCCGGGCTGAATCCTGGCTCTAATGCTGCTCAGCTGTGGGGCTCAGGCAAGCTTCTTAACCCTTCTGTGCCTTAGTTCCCCATTTGTAAAATGGGCTATTTAGTAGGGGTAGGGTGGGGGCTGGGACTCTGCACTTGGAGCAAGTTCCCCAGGGGTACCAGTGCCGCTGGCCCAGGTGCCTCAGCCTGAGTAACAGGTGGGGATTCCCCTGGAGTGGGGCTGGGGTGCACCTCCCAGCTCCGCCCAGCTCTGGCCCCTTCAGTGTATTTTGTATTTGATTGCACTCTACCCCCCCACCCCCCACCCCTCTCCCCCAGCTCTAGACTCTCGGCTCCTACATGTGCGGCCCAGCTCTTCTCTCCAGCTGAGACCAGGTGGGGCTTTCTGAAGGTGACCTTCACCAGGTTTTGTAGAAAAAGCCAAACCAACCTGAAAACAGACAGGCCTAGAAATGGGAAGGTTTCATGCCGCTCTCTCTTTATCTTGATGCCACGAGGGCTGAGCCGCAGGCCTTGGGTTGCACAGCTCATAACCCGGCGGACACTGGGTCCCGCCTCGAACCTGCTGGGGAACCCCACCCAAAAGCCCCCCTTCCGGCCCTCGGGCTTCCCCCTCCCACTCTCCCCATTTTGATCCCCCTTTCCTCCCAGGCCATGGCCAGAGCGCAGCCCAGCACTGCCTTCCCCTTCCCCAGGGGCAGCGGGACTTGATGGTCCACCCAGGGTTGGGGCCCATGGGCAGTGGAAGTTGGTGGGGTCCTTGAACTTCAGGAGGTCAGACCTCCTGAGACTGCTGTAGGTGCTGAGGCTGTGGCTGCCTTCTCTGTCAGGAGCTGGGGAGGTGAAGGGGCCATGTGAGTGGGTAGTGGGGGGCAAAGGGTGGCAGTGGGGACAACGGGAGAGGCAGCAGAGGGAGCGGAGTGATGAAGGGGGCGGTGTGGGCTGTGCCCGGGGCATCAGACTGGGCCAGCTTTGGGGGACTACATACAGTGCCGCAAGGAGGAAGCTGTGGTCCCCTGATGCCAGCTATTTCTACTTATGGGCTAGGAATGCCCTGGGCAGGTGCGGTGGCCTCCCCCACTGCAGCGATGTTCCTGGAGGGCATTCGGGGCCCATTCAGCTCTCTGGCACACAGTAGGTGCTTGGTGAACTCATGTAGTGGTCAAGAGTCAGCCGCCCTGGACTCAGATCCTGATCCGGCGCAAAGTGTGATCTTGGGCTGGTCTTCCACCTCCTCAAGATTAGCTTCCGTGACAATAGGGCCTCGTAGGGCTGTGGGTCAATGCCAGCTGCCGTGTCTTCTATAACATGTGCACATTGCATTGACCCCATTTTCTGGGTGTCTGTAAACCGATGACATCATAGGCAAGAAAAAAATCCCCCAGTGTCTCTGACAGAAAAGGCCAGCCACAGCTGCCTGGAGGCCTCTGGGTGGGTGCTGGGGGGGTGAGGCGGAGTGGTACCCCCACCTGGACCTGACCTATATCTCTGGGAATTCTGGGGCGCTGGGGTCCAGCACATCCATCAGATTAGGGGGCTAGCCCCTTCCCCCATAAGCCCCATATAAAAATGGAGACCTCCCCCAGTTCTCTACCGCCCCCCCCCCCCCCGTGGGGCTCTGATGGGCTACAGCCAGATATCCAGGCTAAGAACCCAAGCCCCTCCCCACAGTGGGAGGACAGCGCCCCCTAATGGCAAGCCATGGACGTACATGATTGTCGAGCAGCTGTCTCCGGTCCGAGGTGCAGGGCGGTTTTGGACAATTGTTTCATTTTTCTTTTTGTATGCACACGTTATTATTACTACCATTTTGTTTTACTGATCCATTTCCAAGTTAGCTGCAGACATTTTGATCCTTTTCCTCTAAACATTTCAACGTGACTCTTCTCCAACGAGGGCATCTCTGACATCAAGTTATCAGATTCAGGCGTTCAATATCAGGAGAACAGAGTCAGATACAAAGTCCACATTCAGATTTCATCCGTATCTCAGGATTCTCCGTTACAGCAATACTCACCTTCCACCTCTGTTGAGGGTCCAGTCAGACATTGCATTCAGTTGTCCTGTCTCTTTAGTCTCCTTTATTCTAGAACATTCCAAAGCTCTTCTTCACCTTTCATGCATTGGCATTTTTAAAGAGTCCAGGCCAGTTGTTTTGTAGAAAGGCCCTTGGGTGGGCTTTATCTGATGTTTCTTTATGACTTCGGTTCAGATTATGGAGTTTTGGTAGAAAGACCACAGATATAGTACGTCCTTCTCAGAACATTATTTTAAATATGTGACCCAGAGAGGGGGAGAAAACTGGAAACACAGTGAGGCTCCAATGTCCTCTCTGCACTTAGTTGCTGTGTGACCTTGAGCAGGTGATTGCACCTCTCTGAGCTGAAGTTTTCTCACCTGTAACATGGGCTGGTGACCTGGCCCCAAAGGCCTGGGGGTGGCGTAATGGAGGAGCTGTGCAACCGGTGGGGAGGGTGATGCCGGTACCATGGCTTCTCGATTCTCCTCTGCACCTTGCACCCCTCCGCTGACCCAGGGTGTGGTGGCAGGAAGAGAAGGGTAAGCAGCCAGGCTCTCCTCATCTGTCCCCTGGGCCCCGGGGAGTCCATAGCAGTCGAGGAGATGAGCAGGCAGGCCAGGAGGGGAAACCCAGGCCAGTGGCCCAGAAATTTCCCCACACTCAGTAGGCCCAGCAGGGCTGAACCCTCATACTCCTGGTCCCCACAACCCATAGACCTCCAGCTTCGCTTGGTGAGATGCTTTGGGCCAGGGAGAACGGAGGCTGCCGGGCTGGGCACTGCCCCTGCAGAGGCCCCCAGGGGCCCCGGGTGTGCGTCAGAAGAATGAGCTTCTGCTCGAGGGAGGAGGCTGGGCGTGTGTGGGTGAGGACAGTGCCGTGTGGCCAGTGGTGTGCAAAGGTCAGGTTATATTTATTATTTCAGATTTATATGGTGACGTTTCAGATGTGCGCAGAAAGAATGCACAGGCCGTGTACCCACCCCCTCCTGGCTGTGCTGGCCTCCTTGCTGCTCTCCGTCCATTACAGAAAAGCGTGTTAATTTTCCCTGTTCCCTTGAGTGGAGAGAAGGGCAGAGAAGCCCCTTAGACCAGCCAGGCCTCTACCATGGTGGGGTGTGTGTGGGGGGTGGTAAATGGCTCTGCTCTCTTTCCCAAACTAAGAAAGCCTCACTCTGTGCATCCCATAAGTAGCCACTGCCTGCCTGTCAGACACCACCTGGGTGGCTGTAGGTATGGGGGCGTTTTGGGGGGGAGGGTTGGGCATGCGACCTCCTGACCCCTTCCTCCCCTCTCCCTCCCCTCCCTCCCTGGAGCTCTTGTTATGGGCCTGCCCAGAAACCTGCTTCCTGCTCCCCTTTGGTTCTACCAGGAAGGACAAACCTCCTTCTGGAGGGTCTCAGCTGAGACTTTCCTCTCTCAAACCCCCTGCTGCAAAGGGTCTTAGTTTTCAAAGGGCCCTGGAAACATGCCCATGAAAAACGCATGTTCCTGCAAAACGTGAGACTTGGCCCTGCGCCGCACCATGTACTAGCATGACACCTAACACACACGTCTAGCAGAAATTCGCACTGTGGACCTGTGCCAGAGGGCAGGTGGGAGGCAACTGAATTAATCCACGGGGGAGGGGGTGGGGCTGGGACCAGGCAGGGGAGTGGTCCAGGGGGTCTGGGAGGACTTCTCTGACGGGTTGGATGTGAGCATGAGCGAAGAACAGAGGCGGGAGCCTCCAACGTGTTTGGCCTGAGATGTGGAGGGGCTGGAGCCAGTTCAAGGAGATGTGAAATCAGGTGTTTCCATTCTGGTTCCTCTTCTGGACCGTGAGGCTTGGGCTCAGGCCTGAGCTTGACCGTGACTGGAGACCTGGCCTCCTGGGACCTGAGGTGCTGGAGGGAGGGTGGGTGCCTGGGGCCCACTGAGCCTCACCAGTTTGTCCTACCTTCCAGGGTCAAGCCCCCACAGACGCCTGTGCCGGAGACCCCAGCCTTTACTACGATGAGGCTGCCAAGAGGTGCTGTTTCCGCTGCCCTGTGGGTGAGTGAGGGTGCCGGGGCTGGGGCAAAGGAGGGGTCGGGGAGCCGGCATCACCACTGTCATGTTGACTAAAGGTTCTGAAGGCCACCTGCTGCAAGTCTTTTTAAATTAATAACCGTCCCTTACGGAACAGGCGCTGTACGGACACTCACCTGAGACCTTCCCATGCACCGTATCGTCTTGGCGGATGCTCATGGTTGTCTTTCGTTATTCCCATTTTCAGAGGAGGCTTTGGGGGTGCTGCGAGGTTAAATAAGTTGCCCGAGGTCACGAGCTGGGAAATGGCAGAACTGGCTGGGGCTGGAGCCCAGGGCCCCGTGACCCCCGAATCTGGGCTGTCTACACCCCCGACCATCTGGATGCCTGTCCCCTTGGCCTCAGCTTTGCTCTCTGCAGGCGGTGACAGGCCCCCATGCACATTAAGGGCCCATGGCTGGAGCTGGGCAGGGGTCCGGTCAAGCCGCTCTTAGACCATGAAGCCGACAGAGCCTGGGCTCAGGCCAACAAGGGAGGGAGAGAGACACCTTGGGGACTTGGTATTTTCTATTTCCAAAGTTGTTCTGAGCAGTTGTCGTAGGACAAAGAGTGGAACTGTATTATTAGCCCTTCTGACCTTTGTTTTGCGGGTTAGTGTTGGCCTCGAAGTATACATCAGGTGGGTCCCTATATTTTTTTTTTAGTGCTTAGGACCTCACTGCCAGCCAGCCACCCACCCACGCTTTCACCCACTCACTAACTCCGCCACCTGGCCGGCCCTCCTGCCGTCTCCTCAGATCCTTCCCATGCCCTGCAGCCCCCTGACCCCACCCTGGTGGGGCCTGGACAGAGAGTGGGTGGAGAGAAGGTGACATCCCGGGCCCAGGCTCCCTCCACATAGACACTGTGCCTTGGGAAGAGGGGGCTCCCCCCATCTGCCACGCTGCTTCTCCAGGGCCTAGTCACTGGCAGTGGCTGAGTACTTCTTGTGGGCGGGGCATTTTGGTGGAGTTTTATTGACCCTGTGCTTCCGGGCAGGCAAGAGAGGAAAAACCAAAAACCCACAAAAACCCCTTCCTCGGTCTCTTGGGGAAATTTCTGACATTTTGCCCGCCCTCTGCAATCAGCGCTCAGCTGTGTGGCAGGTTTTCGCGGGGGCGCTGGCTGGTGAAGGAAGGAAACAGGGAGACCTTTGAAACTGAGATGTTTAGATGTCATTGAAGCCCTCCTCTGCCCCAGGCCTCCAATACCCTTCTGAGCATCCTTGACAGCTGATGCTCTACTTACACACCCTTGGTGATGGGGAGCTTACTCACTGCTTCCTAGCACTGGCAATGATTTGCACTGATGAACATGCACTGTGGCAGCCACGGTGCTGAGCCCTTTACCTATATAGTAGCTCACTGAACCCAATAGGACACCCAGACAGGGAGCTAGGACATGGTGAAGTTCAGGGATTTGTCCATAGTCACATGCTAGGACGTGGCTCAGGTGGGGCTCAAACTTGGCCATCTGACCGAGAGCCACAGCTCCTCAGTCTTATCTGGCGCTGACCCCCCAAGGCACCTCTGGTGTTGGAGAGGCAGCAGAGCACACCAGAGGAGAGCCAAGCCCCTCGCTGTTCTGTGCCGCTTCCCAGATCACCCTCCTGCTTGCACTCTGACTCACTGTCCACAGGGAAGGGCCTCCCTGCAGGGGTGCGAGGCCTGCCCAGGTGCGGAGGGACCCAGTGAAGCCAGGCTGGATATTCAATGGAGAGTGTGGTTTGTTGGGGGCCAGGAGAGTGCATCCCACCGAGTGCCCGGAGACCAGGGTTTCTCCAAGAGCTGCGAGCAGGACGGAGGAGGAAGAGGCCCTCGCCCCCTGTCCGCCCTGCCTGCCCTTGGCCAAGCTCAGCCAGCCCACACTTCCCTCCCATATCTGTGGTTCTTCAAGGGAGCAGGAGAATCATCAGACAAACATCTTTCAGCCCCAATTCCAAAGGCAAGGAGAAAGCATCTGGTGGCCCAGATGAGTCCAGATGTTGACCTTTGCTCTGGTTCCCCAAAGCCAGGACTGCCCTGGACCGCTGCTGGGGGGAGGGGTGGGATGGAAACCATTCCCCAGGAATGGGGGCCCATGGGCTGGGAAGCCCTTCCAAAATCTGTCCGTTGTAATGGGCTGTCAGACCCAAGGGCAGTGCTGCTGGGGACCGTGGGGACACACACCTGGGGGACCTGAACTGGCTGGAGTGCATAGGGGGGCTTCTTTGAGGAGTTGGCATCTAAAGGAGACCTCAGGGTGAGCAGGACTGTGCCAGGCCAAGGTGGGGAGGCGGTGTGCTTTGGTCAGAGGGCATAGAAGATGCTAAGACCTGGAGTGAACAAGGACGGGCCACTCAAGAACTGGGCGTCGCTCCAAGTGGTGGAGGCACAGGGCTGAAGGGGGTGGGGGAGGGGACAGTGTGGGAGCTGGTGGCCCAGACTCAGGGAAGTTTCTGGGGCCAAAGCGGCCGGGGCTGGGTTGCCTACCCCACAGGGAGCTGAGCCACAGGGAGCCCTGACTGGTGCAGCTCAGCCGGTTGGACATCGTCCTACAAAGTGAAAGGTTGCCTGTTGGACAAGCGCACTGCCATCATTTTTGTTCCTGATGATGGAAGTGATGCTCAGTGGTGAAGATCTCTGTGGAAAATGGGAAAGGGAGAGAAGAGAAATGAGCAAACACTCCAAACTCTTTTGCTCCCTCTGCTCCAGCCCCTGTGGCCTTTGTAGTGTTTGCACAAGCCAAGCCTGCTCCTCCAGGGGCCTCTGCACTGACCGTGCCCTCTGCCCCGAGGGCTCCACCCCCCAGCCTCCGGCCTCCGCTGGGCCATGCTCTGCAGGACTTACTCTCCACTCCCCGAGGCTCCTTTATTTTCGTCAGAGTTTGTATCCACATTGGAAACCTGCTTGCTAATTTGTTTCTTTATGGGCTCCTCTCTGTAACCCCAGAGTGTAAGCTCCATGGGAGCGGGGTCCTCCTCTTCCTCAATCTTGATAGCGCCACCCAGGTGGTGCTCAGGAAACGTGAGCTGAGTGGGAAAGAAAGATCCCCCACCAAATAAGTCACTCCGAGCTTTGAATTTTACTTTATTTTTTTGCAAAAGCCTCATTCTCAGCAGCATCCACAGACTTGTCCAGAATGACTCGGGCCGGGCACAGAAATGTTGAAAATGTCTGGTCTACAGTCTTTTGGTTGCAATGAGCAGAACCCTAACTCACTCAGACCCAAGCAAGACACAAGAGAAATAATTGGCTCAATAATGAAAAAATCCAGGGCGCCATAAATTCGGGTTTGAACAACCTCATCAGGAGTCCATTGCTCTGTCTCTGCGGCCTCGGTGGGCCTCTGAGTCACCTCCTTCCCAGGAGGACCCTGCCCACACTGCAGCAGCCGTGACAGGGCAGCTCTGGGACCAAACTGCCCTTTCAACAGGGGATCCGACAGTCGAGGGAGGTTCTTCCTGGTAGCTTTTGCAAAAGCTCAGTGATGAACCTCAGTGATGAGGTTCACTGGCTGGCATGGATCATGGCCCTGCGCGACTCAATCAGCTCCGATACCCAGATCAGAGTGTTGAAGAAAATGTACTCTGATTGGCCTGTGTAGGTCACGTGCCTAGTCTAAAGAATGAAGTATTCTGATTGGCTTGCTGGGGTCATGTGCTCGTTTGGAAGCCGCCTGTAGGAGGCTGACTAGGAGTGGGGCAGAGCTGGTAAACCCCCTGTGCACAGCCAGGGCACCGCCTACCTGTTTGCCCCATGCATTCGGTCTCAGCAGCGTGCCTCTCCCCACCCCAATCCTGTACAGTAGGATTCAGGAGCAGCTGGGTGATTCGCGAGCCTTTCATCAAGTTGGATTAGGCCTCTCAAGGTCTAGGGCCGGGGGCTCCCTAGTTCTTACCACGCAGCAGGACCCCAGGAATGAGCAGCGCTTGCTGTGTGCCCAGGACTGCTGCAGGACCTCACCCCTGTTTGTCTTCACAACCCTTTTCATCCTTTTGACAGCCCTGGGCCGCGCATCCTATTGTTAACTTACTAGTGCCCACGAGGCCTTGGTCGCGTGCCCAAGGCCGCCTAGTTGGCCTGCAGCAGCCTAGGAATCCCAGGCCCAGCTCTCCTCCCCACGCCACGCTGCTCCCACTGCCTGGCAGGCACCTCAGGCCTCCGTCTTTAACACGAGAATTGCACTGATGCGTTTGGGGGTTCAGGGGTGAGAGGTGGAGGCGGTGACCCCTGGGAGTTTGCCTAGGTGGCCCGGCCTGCAGCGTCTCTGCTTCCTTTCCCAGGGCTGTCCCCGCAGCAGCGGTGCCCGCGGGGGTCGTCCGACTGCAAGAAGCAGTGTCCACGGGACCACTACCTGGACAGGGACGGCCGCTGCACAGCCTGCGTGAGCTGTCACGGTAAGAGCATGTGAGGGACAGGCAGAGAATCTAGAAAGTGTGCGGGGGCGGGGGGGATGCGTCAAGATGTGGTGGCTACACTCTGAATGGGTCCCCCGGTGCCTCAGTTTACTGCCTTGGATTTGCCAGTTGATATCAGCCATGATCTTTTGCATCCACGCTTTTGAGAGAGCCTCAGTTAACAGGCCTCCTCAAGGCAGGCACTCAGTTACTGAGTTTAATTTCTGCAAAACCCACAGGGGAAGATTCTTGTCTTATCCCTGCTTTGCAATGAGGAAACTGAGGCTTAGGGAGGCCAAGGAAGGGCCTTTCCAGAGTTACAAAACTCTGGTAAGACCCGCCCCCCGCCCCGAGTTTGAACCGGTGGTCTGAGGCCCCAAGCTGTGCTCTTTTCCAGGACCGCAGCGGTCCAGGAGGACTCTTACGCTGGATGCTTGTGTTGTGAGTGTCTTCTGATGGTTCTTGAGTGTGGTTTGTGTGCCAGCTGGTGTTTGTTTTGCTTTAGCGTGGATTTTTTGCGGGGTGGAGTGGGGAAATTTATTGAGATTTCTTAGCCGAACGAACATTCCTATTTCTCAGCATATTGGGTGTGTTTGGAAAAAAAAAAAAATATATATATATATACTCTGCTTGCTCCACACAAAATTCTGTATGTGCCTATTCGGTCATGTTTATTAATTGTGTTATTTAAATGATGTCCATTCTCAGTTTAGTCGCCTCCACAAAGGCCCATTTCAGAGGCAGGCGTGTTCACATCTGTCTGCCCGCGTGCTTGGTTTTCATCCGATTTCATGGTGTTCTGTCTGTTTTTGCTTCAGATAAGTCAAAGCCGTGTTGTTAGGTAGAATGACCATTAATATTAAGTTTCCTTGGTGAGGTCTACCGTTCATCAACATGAAAGATGCCTCTTTGTTCCTTGCGATGTGTTTGTCTTCATCCCGTTCTTATTTGATACCGGGATTGCTATTCTATGTTTGTTAGCATTCCTCTGATACAGCTTTAATGTTTTAAAACGAAGGACTGCATTTTATTGAGGGAACGGTACATGTGTTCGCTACTAAAAATTCAGCCAATAGAGCAGTGTAAGGGAGCAGACCAGCCCCCCACATTACTGGGTACTGGACGCGTCTCTGTACCTCTCTTTAGAGAGTGGGTGGGTCAGTAGACACACGACACACACATAGAAAGAAGGAATTTTTAAACAGTGATTTTATTTATTTACTTTTAGAGAGGAGATGGGAGGGAGAAAGAGAGGGAGAGAAACACAGAGAGCGAGAGGCCATCAGCTGCCTCTCACCCCCAACTGGGGGCCTGGCCCACAACCCAGGCAGTGCCCTGACTGGGAATCGAACTGGCAGCCTTTCAGTTTGGCAGGCCAGCGCTCAGTCACTGAGCCATACCAGCCAGGGCAATGAAGGAGTTTTTTAGGAGGATAAGATCATACTCCCTATGGCATTAAAGCGATTATATTTAGTTCCATTCAGATGTATTCGAGGAAGAAGCTGAAGGGAAGAACGTAAACAATTATGAGAGATAGCGGTTCCTAACAAAGCCTCCTAAAATTAAGAAAAGAGGTTCTGAAAATCACGGTGTGGTTAGGAATCAGTTAAGGAACGACTATTTCTTGTGATAAATTCGTATTCCACTTGACTCTTTGTAGTGAAAAATGAAGGAATTAGCTGGCCAACCTCCCCGGCCTCTTCCTGGCTTTCATTGCGTCCCTGTTTTCACCTCGTCCCAGCCCGCGGTGGTCCTGTTCTTTCCTCTGACCCCGAGGCCCTCGGCGTGGGAGCTGTGCTTCACTGTCTAAGTGCGGCCCTCACGCACCATGAGCAGTTCCCACGCTTCTCCGTCCCTGAACTTTTCACGCTGATTTATTGCTCGACTTCGTGGGCATGTGGGTTTTCCCGGAAGGACTCACACCTCCCTCTATTTCTTTCCTGTCTGAGAACATTTGTTGCCTGTATCATGGGTGAAGGACAACTTTGGAGCCAGAGTGTTGTCCTGGGACGTGTTTTTTCTAGACTCCGTGGGCGTTGGCTCACTGTCTTCTTGTGATTAATGTCGCTGCACAGGGGTCCGCTGTCACCCTTGCTCTCTGTAGGTGACTGCAAGAATAATTCTTTCTTTATCCTTAAGGATTAAAGAATGTAACCGGAATAGGCTTTGCTGTTCATTGCTTGGAAACAGTTCTTCCTGGAATCTGGTACATGTTTTCTTTCTTTCTTTTTTTATTAACATTTCTTCACCTCATTTATTTTTTTTAACATTTTAAAAAAGATTTTTATTTATTGATTTTTAGAGAGAGGAGAAGGGAAGGAGAAAGAGAGGGAGGGAAACATCCATGTGTGGTTGCCTCTTTCATGCCTCCTTAATGGGGACCTGGCCTGCAACCCAGGCATGTGCCCTGACTGGGAATTGAACCAGCAACTCTTTGGTTCACAGGCCCTCGCTCAAACCATTGAGCTATAGCTGGTACGTCTTTTCTATCTGCAGCTTGTGTTCTTCCTTCCTTCTGGGGAAACTGGTGTGGACTTTACATACATATGGGCAGGAGTGGGTTTACAAGTTGTGAGAATGCAGAACACAGAACTTGTGCTTGTAGTGTTACTGATTGGTTATTGTATCATTTTCCATATGAACAACTGTACACCTACATTTGCCCACCCTTGTATATTTCAAGGTCAACTCCATCGACTCTAGTTATCCTTCTGCTTGTCAAGGGGTGCTTGCATTCATTCACTTTTACCGGTGACTTTGTTCTATTTGAGATACAATTCACCATTTAAAAAAATTTTTCATAATGTAGTTAACGATTCTGGTGGAAATGCTGATTCCACTGTTCGGTATTTTTAAATGCTTACTGCTTAATTCAGCAAATTCTGAGATCACCACAAAACCAAACAGACTATGAGATTTCAAAAGACGGTCAGACTGCAAAGCGTGAACAGGAACTAAGTCAATTACTAGTGTGGTGTGCTTGTATTCTCTACAGTTAAAAACTACCAGAAATTATTGCTAGAAAAAAGTACAAGTTCTTCGTTTGTGTCTTTTCTGCCCCATAGGTTTAGCACATAATTATTATAAGACGAATAATAATCAGTTACCTCAGTGGCAGTTAGCAAAAGCATAGTTGTTGATACTGCATTGTGTAATGACATTGAGTTACCTTTCAGTAACAATACAATGAGTTTGCTTACTTTGACCTCATGGGCAGACTTCCTAATACTTAGCACTTCATTGTTCACATAACTGAAATATTGTGATGCATTTAATTTGTAAAATTCACCGTTTTAGAGTGCACGATGCAGTGATTTTATTGTACTGTACTCACCATGTGTAACCCCCCCACCGCTGTCTAACTCCCGAACATCTCTACCTCCCTGCCGAGGAAGCCCATTACCTCCCAGTTCTTTCTGCCCCTCATCTCACCCTGCCCACTTCTCTCTCTACAAACTTGCCTACTTTGGACATTTCCATGGAAATGGGGCCATGCAGTGCATGGTTTTCAGTGCCAGGCTTCCTTTGCTTTGCACAGAGTTGCCAAGGTTCGTCCACATTGTAACAGGTCTCAGGGCCCTGTTGCTTTCAGTGGCTCCGTACGATCTGATCTTCGTATAGATACACTGCATCGCATATACAGCATATACAGTGTGCTGGGCGTTGGGGTTATTCCTACTTTTTGGCTGTCGTAAATCAAGCTGCTGTGGTCATTCTCGCAGGAGTGTTTGTGTGGATACACGTGTTTGGTTCTCTTGGGTAAGAGTGGAAATGCTGCATCTCACAGGAAGATCTGCGTTCAGCTCCTGGAGGGGCTGCTGTCAAGCTGGTTCCCACCGGCACTGTGGGAGCATCTGGTTTCTCCACGTCCTCCCCACTGCGTGTGTCTTTGCTTCTTGCCATCCTGGTGGATGTGAAGTGGGGTCTCACTGTGGTTTTGGTTTTGGTTTGTGTTTCCATGACGACTAATAATGCTGAGCATCTTTTCCTGTGCGTACTGGCCACTCGTATGTCTCCTCTGGAGAAGAATTTTCTCAAATCCTTGGCTTGTTGAGACAAACAAACAAACAAACAAACAAACAAACCCAGTAGACCTTTTTAAAGAACAGTTTTTGATTTTTAGAAAGATTGAGCAGGAAGTCCCGAGAGTTCCCACGTGCCCCCCTCTCCACCACACCCCACGGCTTCTCCCGGTATTAACAGCTCACTTAGTGAAGTACATTGTTACAGCTGGCGAGCCGGTACTGGCGCCTTGTTAACTGAAGTGCAGAGGCCTCGCCAAGGCTCACTCTGCGTTCGCAGTTCTGTGGTTTGGGGCACGTGTGTCACGTTGTCACGTCGAGACGCCACCGTTGCAGCATCACCGGGGTGCATCTCTGGGCCCTAACAGTCCCCTGTGCTCTGCCTGTTCTTTCCCCCACCCTTGACCACTGGACCCTGGCAGCCACTGACCTTTTCACTGTCTCCATAGTTTTGCCTTTTCCAGAGTGTTATGGAGCCGGAATCACAGTATGTATAGTCTCTTCAGGTTGGTTTCTTTCACTTAGAAATATGTGTTCAATGACCCTCCATGTCTTTTTTGCCCATTTAAAAATGGGGGTGTTAGTTTATTTTTAATACCAGTTTAGTGACCTGCAGGGACGTGGGCTGGAGGTGGGGGCTGCCTCGTGGACCCCACCTGCCGTCTTGCCCTCATCTCAGGAACACTCTGGAAAGGGCTGAGCGTGCCGGCTGCCCTGCCCAGTGGAAGACCACGGCAGCACGCCCTCACGTGCTGGACTGTCCCTGGGGGGGGCTGGGATCCCTTCCCCAGACCCCCTTCTGTCCTCTGTGAGCCTTCTCTGTGTCCCTCAGACGACCTCGTGGAGAGGAAGCCATGCTCGGAGAGTTCGCCCCGCGTCTGTGAGTGCCAGCCCGGGATGTTCTGCAGCACCACCGCCACCAACTCCTGTGCCCGCTGCTCCCCCCACTCCGCCTGCCCTGCAGGGACGGCCGTCAAGTCCCCAGGTAGGTGCCCCGACTCCCGGGGCTGCGCCCTCCCCACCGACGCCCAGGTGACTTCCCGCCTCCCACATCCTCCTTCCGTGGGACGGATCACTTCTTTCGTGATGGGGCCTTGGTGCGCCACACCCCCTTGCTGCCCCTTGCCCTCACCTGCGTCCCGGGCTCAGAGAGACCCTGGCAGCCTAAGGCCCAGGCATGGCTAGAAGAGGTCTTGGGACAGTTTTAGACTCTGGGCAAAAGTTCTCGGATGTCCGATAAACAGGAGAGAAACCTCAAGTGTCTGTCCTGGGAGATTCCTGGGAATTTAGGGCTGGTTTCCCTGTTTCACAACCGAGGCCTTGGGAGTTAGACCAGCAGGAGGTTGGGCACCAGGCTCAAGCCTGAGACTTGGCTTCCTTTTCCAACTTGCTGTGTGACCTCGAGTGAGTTCCTTATGTTCTTTGGGCTTCTCATTTTCTGACAGTACAAGGAGGGCTGGTGGCCAGAGGGCAGAGAAGGGCCATAGGTCCCGTGTGGGTGGCATCCCTACCTTTCAGAAGGGAGGCGTGGGGCATGGCTGGGCTTTGGACCACAGCCCAGAAGAGGTGCCGCAGCCACACAGGGCACATGGGGAGGGGGCGGGGGCATGAGAGGGAGCCACGTCTGCTGGGGAGGACAGTGCTCGTGACCTGGTCCTTTTCTAAAGTCGCTACCCCACCCTCCCTCTCCTTCCCTCCCTCTCTCCCCTGCCCCCACCTCCAGGGTCTCCCCCATGGCAGATAGCCAAAATCTCCCAGGCAAAACCAATCAGATTGTGTGTGTGTCTCTCTCTCACACAAACCTGCCTAAAACACTTAGTATCTTCCTTTACTCTAACGATAAGGGCGTGATCCTTTGATAAAAGAGAACAGGTTTTTTTAGGGGCTTTTTTAAAGCCTGCATAACTGTGGCATTTCTGGGTTGCTGGTTACCGGGTTCAGACTCGGGGGCCCCAGCACCCCTCACCTCTCTGCCTCTTCCTTCCATGTTTCAGAGCCTTAGCTGTGCCTGGTGGGAGTGGTGGGGGCAAGTCCATCCACTCCATCTTCCCAGAAGCAGAGTCCTTTTTTTAACCATTTTATTTATTTATTTTTAGAGAGAAGAGTAGGGAGGGACAAAGAGAGGGAGAGAAACATTGATTGGTTGCCTCTCATATGCACCCTGGCCAGGGGCTGAACTGGTAACCCAGGCCTGTGCCCTCACTGGGAATCAAACTAGTGACCTTACACTTTGCGGGATGACGCTCAACCCACTGAGCCGCACAGGTCACAGCCAGAAGCAGAGTCTTGAGGACGAGATCCTTAACACGAAGCACCGTGGTGCGGCCCCTCGGCCCTCCGGCCTCAGCTTCCAGCACCAGCCCCTCTCTATGGGGGCCCCTCCTGTCTGTCTGCCTTCAGGTCCATGCACAGGCAGTGCTCTCCCTCCTACCAGCCCTTTGCACATGCGGCGCCCTCTGTCTGGGACCCCCGTCCCTCACCATTCACTTGGTTAGCTCCTCCGCAGCCTTGAGCTGGGTCACCCAGAGCGCTCTGCCACGCGCGAACAGGGGCCTGGTTGGGGGAGTAGAAAGTGCTCTGGACTGGGCATCAGATACCCGTGGTTTAGTATAGTTTTGCATCTGTGGGGTGTGTTCCCACCCTCTGTGGGCCTCGGTCTCCCCATCCGTCAGATGCCTTGAGTCACGTGGACCAGCTGGGGCTAGTGTGGTTCTCTCCGAGGTTTTCCTGTGATGGCCACACGGGGGCGCCAGAGTCAGCTCTTCACGGCCCCTGCAGCCCCTGTCCGAGTTGGGACCACTGGTGCTGGCCATACGGACCACTGCACACCTAAAGTGTGTCCAGTGGCATTGAGAAATGCTGCCGGTGTGGAATAGGCATTGGACTTCAAATGCTTCGCATGAAAAAATGGAAAACATCTCATTAATTATTCTTTACACCAATTACCTGCTGATGCGGTATTTTAGATCTATTGGGTTAGATAAATATATTATTTAAATTAATTTCACATGTTTCTTTTTACTTTTTAAAAAATATGGCTACTAGAAAATTTAAAATGGCCTGTGTGATTCACATATTTCTATTATTTATTTATTTATTTCTATTTTTTGACAGAGGGGAAGGGAGGGAGGAAGGGAGAGAAACATCAATCAGTTGCCTCTCCTGTGCCCCCTACTGGGAACCTGGCCCGTAACCCAGGCATGTGCCCTGACTGGGAATCAAACCGGCAGCGCTTTGGTTCTCTCAATCCACTGAACCACACCAGCTAGTGCTGATTCACATCATGTTTCTATTGGCCAGCGCCTCTTTGGAAGCGCCCCAACCTTCGGCTGCCAAACCCTGGCTCATGTCTAGATTCTGCTGTGGTCTCTCTCATGGGGCACCTCTTAGGGCCTCGGTCTCTCCAACTGTGTAAAGGGGAAAGCAGTTTCTGCTGTTGCTTCAGCTCCCGGCTAAGCCCCACGCCGAGAGCTTGCCTTGGCTCTCATTCCTGAGGCTCACGGAACCCCTTAGAGCAGGTGTATTGGCTCCATCTTACAAGTGAGGAAGCTGGGTCCAGAGACGGCAGGCAAACTGCTCAGGGCCACAGAGCAGAGAGTGTCTGAGCTAGGGTTTGAATGTCACCCCGATCTGGGTCTTGTCATCCCACCGCACTGCAGATACGTGAGATAAGTCAGCCTCGTTCACACCTGCATCCTCTGAAGCCTTCAGATCCTATTTCACACCTGTGGGTCACCCCTAAGCGATGGGACAAGAGTCCAGATGAGGAAAAGGACACTCTGTTTTCTGGGCACTTGCTGTAGGTTGCGCTGGGTGACAGGCGCATTAGGCACCCTCTCTGTTTATTATGACAGCAGCCTTGCGAAGGCTGTATTATTGTTATAATCATTTGACTTGCGTGGCACAGCTGAGACATGACAGAGATGGCGGCAGACTCAGGTCCACTGATGGCAAGTGCTGTGTGTTTTCCTCTCCACTCCGCTTCTGCCCAGTGGAGCCTGTAGGACTCTTTGGGTTGCAAGTAACAAAATCTCAGTTTTTCGGCCCCTGTAACTAAAAAGTATGGGTATAGCCATGGATAGCTTCAGGTATAGCTGGATCCAGGAGCTCTGTCTTTTCCTGTCTCTCATCTGTACCTGCTTATGTTTTAGATATCTGTGAGATACCTACCAGCAGCTTCAGGCTTGCTTCCCACCCAACCCCAATGGGAAGGCAGCTTCTCCTTCCTATGTTTCCAACAATCAAAGACAAAACCTTGAAGTTGCATCTCACAGGTGTGGCTTGGATTGTGTGCCCATTCCTAAGCCAATCCATCGTGGCCAGAGGAATGGAATAATTTGATTGGTCCAGCCTAGTCCCATGCCTACTCCTGGAGGGGAAGGGGGTCAGTCAGTCTAGCCCCTAGAAACAGATACTGGGTTTGGGGAGAGTGATTTCCCCAGAGAAGATTGGGGTGCGTCATACCAAGGGGGAATGGATGCTGGGCAGGTGCAAACACCAGATAGCCACCGTGTTTTCCAAATCCCTGGAGTCTTCAGACCCCTCGAGACCACGCCTGAAAGCACTGTGTCCTCCTGCAGGCACAGCGGAGAGGGACACCGTCTGTGAGCCGCTTCCCCCCGGGGCCGGCCTTGACTGTGGCACCAGCCCAGAGGACTGCAAGGCGCCCACCAGGTGACTCTGACCTACCCCCACGCGGTTGACCTTAGTGGGGGTGCTCTCTCTCCATAGGATGCCTGGGCCGTAGTTGGGGTCAGGGGTACAGGGGGGTTCAGCAAAGGGTGTCAGGGGTCCAGGGTGCCTCTCTGCCAAGTCCACAAATCATGTGAAGCCCTACTATGTGCCCAACCTGCCCTGATTGCACGGGAGACCCAGAAAACAGCCCTTGCTCCCTGACAAGGGCCCTGCCAGAGACTGCGGGCAAGAGGGCCTGGGACCTCTTTGCAGAAATGGTGGTCCCTGAGCCCAGGCCCCCCCATCAGCAGAACTGCCTGTTCCATCTCTGGCTTTTTTTCCCAGCGGTGCTGCCCCCCAGGCCAAGCCCATCCTGACCTCTGCAGACTCCGATGCCAGGACCACGCTTCTTGGAGGGGACACTCCCCTCACCCCAAAAGATGATTCCAAAATGACAAGGATGCCTGATTCTCTCTCCTCTGGGGAGAAGCCCAGTCCAGATCCAGGTAATTTCTTCAGAGAAGCCGTGGGATGTTTCTTACAGCAGTGGTGTCTGGTTGGTGGGTGACTTGTGTGCGGTGGTCCCGGCAGGCGGGCTCTGAGCCGTGGGCTCTCCCAGTGTGGGGAGAAGAGAGACTGAGGCTTCGAGGGCCAGGGTATGTAATGGAAGTGCCCGCTCATTTCGCCAGAGTTCTGAGCGCTTCCCGCACGCCAGACACTGTGGTGGGTGCTGGGCTTGCCGCTGAGCAGTCCAGCCTCTGCAGGTGTTGACTGGATGCCTTCCTGGTTCCCATGGCAGCAGACTGGGCTCCCAGTTTGCCCTTGTTTATTGCTGAATAGCCTTCCATGTATAGGTGCACCACCCTTTGCTTCTCCAAACGGTTTTTGGATATTTGGGTTGTTTCCACTTCTTGGCTACAATGAATAATGAAAAACAAGTCTTTGTGCGAGTGGTTTTTTTTTTTCATTTCTCTTGGAATATTCTTAAAAATTGATTTGTAGGACTTCTTATAATGCTGGGGATTGAGCCCTTTGCCCTGTAGTTGCACTCAAATATCTCCTCCCAGCCCGTGGTCTGCCTTCTCGTTCTCTTTACGGGCTTTCCACGAGGGGCGTTCTTGACCGTGATGTAGGCAGACCCGGGCATCGTTTCCTGTATGACTGGCGCTTTTTGTGTTCTGCTCTGTAAACCTTCCTCCTCTGACGTCACACGGGCGTCCTACACTTACTGTCCAAGGGACCTGCTTACAGGGTCACTTCTGCGTTTCATAGTTAGATTTGGCAGCTCCCTTGGCTCATGTGCATGGTGCAAGGCAGTGGGCACATTGAAAGCATCCATGTGGTTATCCAGTTGAACCGACATCAGCTGCCACATAAACTGCCCTGCCCCTGCGGCGTGCATGCCAGCTTTGTTGTGAATCGAAAGTCCTTGCGTGTGTGGGTGTGATTCTGGACTCTCTGTGCTGCTCTGTGGGTCTTTTTGTCTGTTCTGTGTGAATCCCACACTGTCTTCGTTTCCATTCTTTATCAATGTCTTTGTGGGGGGTGGAGCGACTTCTTCAACTCTGATCTTCAACAGTGCACTGGTTGTTCTAGTAGTTTGCATCTCCACATACACTTGAGAATCGGTGTTTCAAAGTCCACAAAGTGTCCTGTGGGGTTTCGGTTGGGGCTGCACAGAATCCACAGGTCGGTTTGCAGAGAATCTGCGTTATCGCGGTGTCGAGTGTGTGGCAGAGCCCTGCGTTTATTTAGTCCTCTTTAAGTTCTCCCAGTGATGCTTTGTTGTTCTCTATGTGGAGATGTTTGCATCTTTTTCTTAGATTTCTAGGTATTTGATATTTTCGATGAAAATGCAAATGGTATCTTTTTCGATACGTCATGTTCTAACTCTTTTTGAACCATGTGAAATTGCCAATATTTGATCTATCAAAACTGGTTTCATATGGCGCAACCCAAATATACAGACATGCAGTACAGATATAATAATGTTATATTCAGCCACCTTGCTGATTCATGTATTAGTTCTAATAACGTATCTGCAGATTCTTTGGGGTTTTCTGTGTACTAAGTGATATCATCTGTCTATAACAGGTTGCTATCTTCCTTTCTAAACCTTACTGCTTTTATTTCTTTTTCTTGCCTTATTGCATAGTATAGGATCCCTGTACCATGCTGAATAGAAGTTGGAGAGTGGGCATCCATGGCTCAGTGCTGATCTCAAAGGGGAAGTGGCTACCAAAGTTGTGAGGGGGGCAGTGGCATGGCAGTGAGTGTGGGGAGGGGACTGTGGCATAGTGGAAATGGTGGACAGTGGCGGGGACCAAAAGTGCAGGGGGCACTCAGAGCTCTTTTCCTCTGTTGCCTTAGCCACATTCCTTCCCTCTTGGAGCCTTGTGGCCATCCCTCTGGGGGGTGGAGCTGACGTGTGGAGTTTGGGAGCTGGCCGTGGTGCTGGGGGTACTTCAGTGACTGGGTGAGTGAGGCCTCTTCCATGGTGGCCCTGCCTGGACCGTCTCTGCTTCTTTTCCCAGGACTGTCCCCACAGCAGCGGTGCCCGCCGGGGTCCACCAAATGCCGGAAGAAGTGCGAGCCGGAGTACTACGTGGACGGGGACGGCCGGTGCACGGCCTGTGTGAGCTGTTCTGGAGGTAGGAGCCTGTCTTCCCACCAGGGGCTCCTTCCAGGGCCTGGGGGGCAGGGGTCTTGCAGGACAGACTGAGAGTCTGGGGGAGGGAAGCCCTGAGTTTGGTCTTGGGCTGCGCAGCCCTCAGGAGCTCGGCTCACTCTGTGTTTTGAGCTGTTAGTGTCTGGTGACTCCCACTCACTGCTGTGGGTTTCTGATGGCGGTGACCCCTTTTCCGCTCACTCACTCTCCCTCCAGCGAGGAAACACTTGTCACCGCCCTGTTCCAAATGGGTCTCACCATTTCTCGTCACTACTGTACCATGCATGGATTGCGATTGTCCCCATTTTGCAGAAGAGAAAACTGAGGCTTTGGAAAGTCAAGGGACTTCCAAAAGCCACAAGCCCTTGAGGGTGGCAGGGCTGGAGTTTGAACGTAGGGTGTCTGCTACCAGGTTCTGGGCTCTGGTTCCCCCATTGCGCTGCCCCTTAGGGCGTGCTCTTGGCCGGCGACTGCTGTGTGCATGGCAGGCTGACATCCTGTCTGTGTTTGCCCCGTGGCCAGCCTACCACAGCCCCAGAGCACCACCACCAGTCCTGCGACGTCCCTCAGGGCCACACAGGGCAGGGGAAGTGACCCAGGGCTCCGGAAGCCACGGTCGTTAGCAGCCCAGCCCACTCACAGAGGCTGCCGGGAAATGAGCAATTCCATCTCCTTGTCCTGGTTTCTTTCATGCAGCAGCAGCTGTGATCCAACTGGAGGGAGACCAGACAGAGGAAAGAACAGTCTGTGGCCACCAGGGGCCGCTGTTCCAGTAACCAAGGTAGCACAGTAAACTTGCTGAAAACCGAGTGGTGAAAATTATCCACACGTTGTACTCTTGTACTCGTGGATTCTGTGGGTCAGAATTCAGACAGGATGTTGTGGGGGCAGCTGGTCTCAGCGCCAAGATGTCTGGGGTCTCAGCTGGAAAACCCGAAGGCTGGAGCCTGGGATCCTCAATGTACCTGGGCACTGGTGCCAGCTACCTGCTGGCACCTCAGGTCCTCCCCATGGTGGCCTCTGTGTGGCTCACTTGAGGCTCTCGCATGGCCTGGTGGCTGGATTCCAAGAAGTGGGGCTGGGGGAGGGGCAGAGTCACATCTCCCTTTATGACCTTGCCTTTGAAGCCACGTGGTGTACGTTCCACCACTTTCTAGCTGTTGAGGTTGTTGCGGGTCCTGCTTGAGTCAAGGGAAGAAAAAAAAAGTCAAGCTTCTTGACCTGGCCAGTGCAGCTCAACCCATAAATGAAGAGGTCATGGGCTCGATTCCTGGTTAGGGCACATGCCTGGGTTGTGGGGTCATTCCCTGGGCATGTGCGAGAGGCAACCGATCGATGTGTCTGTCCCTCACTCTCCCCCTCCCTTCTCCTCTCTCTAAAATCAATAAGCACGCCTTTGAGCGAGGATTAAAAAAGAAAGATTAAGCTTCTTGGTGGGTCATTGCCAGGGCTCTGGAAGAGCAGATGGGGCCTGAACTACTGCTGTGACCCTTTGTGGGGAAGAGATGATCTGTCACAGCGATTACGTCAGATGGAGAAACAAGAGGTGGCTCTGGGCCCAAGAACTCCAACTCTCATTGTCGAAGCCCCGCGAGACAGCGAGGGGCTAAGTGCATGGGTTCTGGAGCCCAAGTGCCAGGCTTCAAATCTTGGCTCTACCACTTGTTAGCTTAGAAACTCCAGCAGGCTTCTCTGCACCTCAGCTTCCTCATCTGTAAAATGGGCATAATACCACTACTATCTCAGAGAGTTGTGGGAATGAAGTAGGTCTAACTGAATTAATCAGGTAGAGTGTAAAGAGGATTGCTTTGCGCATATGCGATTGTATTAATAGCTGTCATGCTCTTGCCCCTGCACGAATTCCCCAAGTCCCCTCCACACCTTGCCCCCAGTTGCGCTGCGGAGGTTGCAGAAAGAGGCTGTGCAGCCCCTCATCTTTATCATGCCAGGTCTCTCTGTGTCCTGCTCAGGAGACGTGTCCTTACTGAGCGCGTCATTTGGTCTCACCCAGCGGTGCCGTGATTCTGTTTTCCCATAAGCAGGACACACAGAGTAACCCCACATGTATGTCAGGGCATTACCATGCCTTTTCTTTGATAAAACCGCCGACATTCTATTTTTTGATTTTGGAAAAAACACTTTTTATCACTGAAAGTCCCAAACCTGTTGAGAAGAAGAGGGGACCAGGGACGCTGGAGGACTGCCACCCAGTTTCAAAGACCCACGGAGCCGTGGTCAGGCCTGGTCCATCAATTCCCAGGCCCACTTGCCCCTGACCTCTGCGTTAACGGGCCACTGAAGTAGGGTGGGCGTGGAATACAGAGCACGTGTTTCAAGTGTGCAACACGTGAGTTTTGACACATGTTTGCATGTGTGAAACCACCGCCCCAGCCAAAGTGATAAACTACCCGTCACCCCCAGCATCTCCTCCGTATCATCCCTCCCCCAACCCCACCCCTGCTCCCATCCCCAGGCAGTTCTGCTGCTTTTTCTCACTGTGCAATACGCTGCATTTTCTGGAAGCGGAATCCTAGAGGAAGGACACCTTTCCCGTCCGCCTTCTCTCACTCCGCATGGTTATTTGAGCCAAGAAATCAGCTCAGTGGAAAGTGAGAGGAGCGTTTGCTCCTGGGGAAATGCATCTCCGTGCCCCCCAGCCCTGGGGTGTCCTCTGCACCCCATGCCTTTGCCATCCCTCATCCTTCCTTATGACCTTTCCCTGTGTCCCTTAGACGACCTTGTGGAGAAGACGCCTTGCACGTGGAACTCCTCTCGTGTCTGTGAATGTCGGCCTGGCATGTTCTGTTCAACGTCAGCCACCAACACCTGTGCTCGCTGCGTCGCCTGCCCCATCGTCCCACCAGAGACAGTCGCCCAACTCCGGGGTAAGCAGTCCGCACCCCTAACCGAGGGTTGAGGTCTGTACCCCCGCAGCCGAAACTCTCCCACCCCACAGGGCAGGTGACCTTCAACCCCAGCTGTTGACTAGGTCAGGTCTGGGCTTGTTTTTTCTTTGACTAGATAGATCCAGTGACTGGCATGAAATCCAAACCTGTCATTTCGGTAAGAGGTTCTGATAAAGATTAAAAAAAAATTCATCTTCCTCAAACAGTTGGGCTGGCAAAATCTTGATTGTTTGCCAGACTGTTTTATTGACTCAAGACAGATGAATAGAAAGTTTATGAAGAGGCTTCCAGCTCAAGACGGTGGACATTTGCCAGAGACCAGAAAAGTATAAACTCTTGACGTGGAAAAACAACAGCAACAAAAAGCCCAGGCTCGTCAGCCGCTGAGAGATTTCAACCAATTCCCAGAAGGCAGAAAACATGGAAGGATGGTGACAAGCGGAACCAAGTGGAGGAAGGCTCCCAGAATTCACTCCATGGGGGCTGTGGGGCAAGGTGGCAGGGGTAGCTCGCTTGCAAAGATCCCGAGAGAGGCTCTGGGCTCAGAGCCGGGGAGTAAAATCAAGGATGGGGGTGAAATGCAGAATTGCAATTTGTAGTTTCGCCTTGAAAATAAAATTTTTAGAAATCTGTAACAATGGTTACTGACTGGTCTGAACAGTATCCAGGGTCTTTATCTCCTGGTGCAAATAATCCACTTTTCTGGCCGAAGACACTGAAGGGGTCTCTGCTGGAAGCCAGGGTTAGCGGTGCGGTGCTGCCCCTCCAGTATAAACCCTCCTTGTGTGTTTGGGAGCACGTCCTGTCTCTGGGCTCTTGTCGCTTCGCCGCTAAGTGAAGGTGTCCGGCTCACACGCCCCACCCAGAGCACGCAGGCGGATCCCCTGCTCAGGGAAGAGACCTGCCACGGAAAGGACATACTAGCTGCTGAAATATTCAGCAGTCATTTTTTTAAGAATCCGAATGAGCAGTCAAGATTTTCAGCCCTCAAGGAAAACCAAAGAATAACAAGATATGCCAAAACCTTACTACAGTTGAAGCAATGGTAAACCTAGGGACGGAAGAGAACTTAAAAGAATGCCGATGTGTCCACAGGAACATTCAAGAAGCTGTTACATCCACCAAGGGAGACCAGAATGCTGTGAAACAGGAAGAGTACAGACCAGAGGACAAGAGATGGCTTTTAGAAAGTGTGCTTGTTCATCGATTGCTTCTCAGCTCCCAATTCACCCTTCAGAGCTGAAGGATTTCTCCCTGGGAGCGCGATGTTAAGCTTTGCCAGTAGAGGGCGCTGGGGGGCCATGGCTGAGGGAAGAGACGTCTCTGGGCTGCGCTGCTGGTTGTTCCTCCAGCACCCTCAGTGCGTCCCCATTCGCTGGATGAGGGCAGGCAGTCCCTTGAAGACCTCCCAGCACCAGCCTAGACCTGGGGACCACCTTGGTGTGACCTTCCGAACAGGGATATGGGCACCCTCCAGGCCTTGTGTTGCGGGAATGCTGTCATTCCCTCTGCACGCACCCTACCTGATCACTTGGTCACTGGGGGCTCCAGGCCTTGCACTGGCGGTGGTACCCCAACTTTCCCTGCGTGCTTGACCTGGAAAACATGAGACTTCAGGATGAAAGCACCTACTGGAGGCAAAGCAGGGTGATCGTGAATCACCCATGCCTGGACATAGTAGGTGTACTTCCTATTAATTTATTTACTTACTTAACTTTCAACGACAGCTGACGTACAGTATTATATTAGGTTCAGGTGTACAGCAGGTGATTAGACGTTATGTAACTTACAAAATGATCTCCTTGACTAGACTAGTGCCCACCTGACACCTTTCATAGTTATTACAATAGTATGGATTCTCTTCCCTGTGCTGTACTTTACATCCCTGTGACTTCTTGTACGTGGCAATTCATGCATGTTAAACCCCTCAGCTCATTCACCCAGCCCCCACCCTCCCTTCCATCTGGCAACCATTGGTCTGTTCTCTGTATCTATGATTGTTTCTATTTTGTTCATTCATTTATTTTGTTCTTTAGATTCCACATACAAGTGAGATCATATGGTGCTTGTCTTTCTCTGGCTTATTTCACTTAGCATAACCCCCTCTAGGTCCATCCATGTTGTCGCAAATGGCAAGATTTCGTTCTTTTTAATGGCTGAGTAATATTCCACTGCATGTCTGTGCCACCTCTTCTTTATCTGCTTGTCTGTCGGTGGGCACTGAGGTTGCTTCCATGGCATGGCTGTTGTAAATAATGCTGCAGTGAACATAGGGGTGTGTTTTTAAATTAGTGCTTTAGGTTTCTTCAGGTGAAAAATCAGAAGTGGCCCTGGCTAGTGTGGCTCAGTGGATTGAGGGCCAGCCTGTGAACCAAAGGGTCGCCAGTTTGATTCCCAGTCAGGGCATGTGTCTGGGTTGTGGGCCACATCCCCAGTAGGGGGCGTGCAAGAAGCAACCACACATTGATGTTTCTCTCCACCTCTTTTCTCCTTTTTTATTATATTATAAAAAAATATAATAAGTAAGACCTTTAAAAAAACAGAAGTGGAGTTGTGGGTCATGTGGTAGTTGTATTTTTAATTTTTTTGAGGAAGCTCCATGCTGTTTTCCATAAGGGCTGCACCGATTTATAAACCACCTACCAACACTGCACGAGAATCCCCTTTTCTCTGCATCCTTGTCAAACACCTGTTCTTGGTTGATTTATTGATGACAGCCATTCCGACAGGTGTGAGGTGATCGCACTGTGGTTTTAATTTGCATCTTCCTGATTTGTGATGTTGATCATCTTTTTGTATGTCTATTGGTCATCTCTCTGTCCTCTTTAGAGAAGTGTCTGTTCAAGTCCTCTGCCAATTTTGTCACCACATTTTCTTTTGGGTGTTGTATGAGTTCCTCATTTATTTTGGATATTAACCCCTTACAGGGTGTATCATTGGTGAATGTTGTCTCTCGGTTGGTTGCTTTTTTGTTTTGTTGATGTTTTTCTTTGCTGTGCAAAACCTTTTTAGTTTGACATAGTCCCATCTGTTTATTTTCTCTTTGTTTTCCTTGCCTGAGGAGACGTAGCCAAAAAAACATTACTAAGAGTAGCGTCAAAGAATTTACTGTCTACATTTGTTTTTGGGGTTTTATGGTTTGAGGTCTTACATCTAAGTCTCTAATCCACTGTGAGTTTATTTTTGTACATGGTGTACAAAAGTGATCCAGTTTTATTCTTTTGCATGTATCTGTCCAGTTTTCCCAACACTGTTTATTGGAGAGACTGTCTTTACTCCATTATATATTCTTGCCTCCTTTGTCATAGATTAATGGGCCATATAAACAGGGGTTTATTTCTGTTCCATTGATCTATGTGTCTGTTTTAATGATAGCACTATGCTGTTTTGATTACTGTAGCCATGTAGTATAGTTTTCAAAGTATTTTATTTATTTATTTTTAGAGAGAGGGGAAGGGCGGGAGGAAGACAGGGAGAGAAACATCAATATATGGTTGCCTCTCAAGCACCCCCTACTGGGAACCTGGCCCAAAACCCAGGCATGTACCCTGACTGGAATTGAACTGGCAACCCTTCACTTCTCAGGTTGGTACCCAATTTTCTGAGCCATACTAACCATGGCTATAGTTTTGATATCAGGTATCGTGATACCTCCAACTTTGTTCTTCTTTCTCAAGATTACTTTGGCTATTTGAAGTCTTTTGTGGTTCCATAGAAATTTTAGGATTATTTGTTCTAGCTCTGTGAAAAAATGTTATTGATATTTTGATAGGGATTGCACTGAATCTGTAGATTGCATTGGGTGGTATGGGCATTTTAGCAACGTTAATTCTATCTGTTCATGAGCATGGTATTGCCTTCCACTTATTTGTATCCTTCTTCAGTTTTTTTTCCTTCAGTTTCTTATAGTTTTCTGAGTACAGATCTTTTACTTCTTTGGTTAAATGTATTCCTAGGTAATTTTATTCTTTTTAATGTAATTTAAGTGAGATTTTCTTAATTTCTCTTTCTGTTTGTTTTTGGTGTATAAAATACAACAGATTTCTGAATATTAATTTTGTATCCTGCTACTTTACAGAATTTATTAGCTCTAACAGTGGGTTTTTTTGGTGGACTCTTTAGAGTTCTCTATATATAGTGTTATGTCATCTGCAAATAATGACCGTTTTACTTCTTCCATTCCAATTTAGATGCCTTTTTTTCTTTCTTGTCTGATTGCTGCGGCTGGGACTTTCAGTACTATGGAGAGTAAGACTGGTGAAAGTGGACATCCTTCTTGTTTCTGATATTAAATAAAAAGCTTTCACCTTTTTACCACTGACTATAATGTTAGCTGTAGGTTTGTCGTATACGGTCTTTGTTATATTGAGGTATGGTCCTTCTACCCACACTTTGCTGAGAGTTTTTTTTTTCAAATGGGTGTTGGATTTTGCCAAATGCTTTTTTATCTATCAGTATGATTATATGACTTTTATCCTTCATTTTGTTTATGTGGTATGTCAAGTTAATTGTACAGATCTCAAATAGAGTTATAGTTAGAAGAACACATACATTCTTCAAAATTCATCAAACCGTACGCTTAGGGGGCATTTTCTTTCTATACAAATTATACTTCAATAAAGTCGATTGCAAAAGAAAAAACCTTTTAAAATGGAAACGACCTTTAAATATCAGGAGAAATTTAAATTTCTTTATTTATACTTATCTGTCAGGTTTCTCTTAAGTAGATCAGGAGGTCTAGAGTCTCCAGGCCACCTTCCTGCCTGATCACATGGGCTGGAGGTGGCGCACCTGTTCCACTTGGGGCTTTTGAATCACCAATCTGGCCGCCTTACCAGCTGTGGCCACAGGAGCAGAGTACAGTCCCGGCATCTCCCAGGTCCTCTCTCACTCCTCTGTGGGGAGGCCTGGCGGTTTTGCTGGGTTCCCAGGTTTGGTTTGGTTTTGGTTTGTGTGTTGCTGGCACTTCCGGGACCCTCGGAGGCTGGCTACCGGCCCTCCCACCCTGCTCCCCCGCCACCCCAGTATGGCCTGCTCATGGCGGGGGTGGAAGTGCAAAGGAGGGCAGCGGGAGATGGAGGCCTCTTAAGGCCCAGACTGGAAACAGGAGCCCTGTCATTTCTGTTTCTATCCACTGACCAGACGCGTCACATGGCCACGTTCAGGCATCGGTGGGGGCGGGAGGCAGGCAGACACCGGCCTGGACTTGGAGTAGCTGCAGAGGCCCCTGGAGAGGGGTGTCGGTGTGGGGCAGGGTGGGGTGGGACCCACAGTGCGGCCTGCCATCTTGATCCCGTGTCATTGCTGATTCGACTCATTGCTTTGGGGAGAGAGACTTGAGTTTTAAAACCAGCTTTATTGAGGTGTAATTCCTATGCTGTAAAGGGATTCATTTCAAGTGTACAATTCCATGATTTTAAAGAAATTGACAGTTGTAAAACTATCACCACTGTAAAAAAATAATGTACACAGAGTCACTGAAAATGGGGTCAGAGCCACCAATCCAGAGGCACTGCCTTGGGTGTCTTCCACCTCAAACCTGTTAGAACTAGGGCACCACCTGCTCTGGACGGGGCCTAGGTAACTGTGTGCCCCCAGGAGCTGTTCGCAAAGACAACAAGAGAGCAGACACGGTGACCACCGGGCTGAAGACCATGGGACTGAAAATTAAAACTGTTCCCTAGAGCCCTGGCTGGTGTGGCTCAGTGGATTGAGCTCAGGCCTGTGAAGCAAAGAGTCACCGGTTTGATTCCCAGTCTGGGCAAGTGCCTGGGTTGTGGGCCAGGTCCCCAGTGGGGCAACCACAATGATGTTTCTCTCCCACTCTTTCTCCTTCCCTTCCTCTCCCCTCTCTCTAAGAATAAATAAATGAAATATTTAAAAAAACAACTGTTCCCTAGAGTCAGCGTCACTGTGTTGCTGTATCCGCACCCACAGCAATGCCTCCCTCTTGTGGGTATAACTCACATTCCATGGATGTGGTTTTCCTTCTAATGACGTCACTGTTGCTCTTCCCTTTCTCATACGTACCCCGGCTTTCGCCTCCTGATCAGACCCCTCTTTGGGGTTCTGTCTGAATCAGAGCTTCCCAAATAGCTATTCTTTGGGATCTCAAACAAACATCTATTGTCTCTCACTTGGCCTTTTCTTTGTAGGTAAACACAATGGTCTAAGAAACCTCGTGCATGTTTAGTGGCTCGGAAGCCACTGGTCTACTTTCTGTGCCCCTACATCAGAGCTTTGGGGACAGAACACGCACGTGTTCTTGTGCGTCTGCTTCCTTCCTTCCTTGAACAGAACGCGTCGGCGGGTCAGCCTCGCTACAGCACATGCTGATGCTGTGTTTCTTTTGTTGCCAAGCAACACCCCAGGGTAGAGATACGCTGCTTGAACATTTGGGCTGCTTCCACTTCTTGGGCTGCTATGAAGGATGCACTATAAACAAGTGTGTAGAAGAGACCTGACTGTGTCGAGTCCCCTGTTTCAGGGGCTTCACCTGCCCTCATGTGACACCTGAGTTACGTCCGTGAACCCCACCAGCCTATCAGCCCCTGAGGGTGGGGATCTTGTGGCTGTGCTGCCTCCCGGGAAGTCACTAGTCCCTGCTGGGTAAGGCTCCTTGGCACTGATTCTTAAGACCACTCTTTGCAGGTACAGCTAAGATAGACACCAGCTACGAGCTGCCTTCCCCGGGGACCCACCTTAACTGCAGCACCAACCCAGAGGACAGCAAGGCTCCTAACAGGTGACCCCATGGACCCTTCCGGGGGAACTGGACTGGGGGCAGAGGTGGGGCTCGGGCTGGATCTCTGTCCCAAACCTGCAGGTCGTTTTGGAGAGTGAGTGCCCTGCTCTAGACCGGCACCAAGCCTGCAGGCCTTGACAGGCAGGCCCTGCCCCTGGAGTGCCTGGCAGAGACTGCGGGCAGAGGGTCTGGGAACTCAGGCCCCACCTGCATGGTCTCCAGAGGAAGGGAAGTATTCCTGAGCTCACACTTCCGCTCTCCCAGCTCCATCGTCACTCCTACCTCCGGCTTCTCTGCCCACAGCACCAGCCCCTCTCAGCTCTCCCCAGCCGACTCCCAGGCCAGTAAAGGGCACGGAGGGGGTGCCACTCATGCCCTGGAGGACGCCTCCATCTCAACAAGTGTGCCCATCTCTTTCCCCTCCACGGGAAGACCCATCCTGGTTTCAGGTAATGGTCATGCCCAGGAGGCTGGGCCTTCCTCCCAGGCGGGCAGAGGGAGGGAGGCTTCTCCCGGGGCTGGGGTGTCCACTGGGTTGGGGGACCAAGGTGGAGCCCGGGTTTTTGGCTGGGGCTGGGGCCCTGTCACTTGCTAGCTATTAATTCTTGTAAGTATGGATTTCATTCACAGCTTCCTGCTCATGGCTCATAACTGCCAGAAAGTACTGATATTTGGCAAATGATTTTATAACTGCACCTAATTGCTTAATGCCTTTGAGCCCCAGTTTCCCCCCATGCAAAATGGTAATAGCATGTACCGTGCAAGGTAATATGTAGCCAGCTGCTCACCACCAGCTTAACTCCCTGCAGATGTTGGCTTGCTTTAAATGCGATCCATTCCAGGACTTGCAGTTCTAGCGTTGGGCCCCAGGTGGCGGTAGTTCTCAGGCCAGCGGTTCTTGCAGCATCAGCAACTTGTCGGAAAAACAAATTACGGGCCCCGCCCAGCCCTGTAGGATCAGAATCTGCATTTTGACACGGTCCCCAGGAGATTCCTCTGCACATGCAAGTTGGAGAAGCACTTCTCTGGCACAGACTGCTTTTTAGCGTCTAAAAATGCACTGAAAACAGTAACTAGTTTTGTGATTTTACCAAGCGACAAAAGAAAAAAGGAGGCAAGTGAAGTACTAAGATGTAAAGAGATATGTCCGGGTAGCCGTTCAGTGCGTGGAGTCCTCCTGGGAGTCCCCCTGGCCTGGCCTGAGCCGAGATTTTGTCATTTACCCTAGGGTGACCTTGACTGAGTTACTTAACCCCTGAGAGCCTCAGTTTCCCTCATTTGGAAAATGGAGGTAGTGATGGTAACCACGCCCATGGCCCACGGTTGAGTGCGTTCTTGTGAGGAGTGGGCCCCATGCCTGCCCCCCATCTTGTGGGGACACAGGTTCCACATGCCCCCTCCACAGTCCCCGTGGAGCTCAACCCCTTCTTCACCTGGCCTCCTGACTCCTCCCCTCCCCGCCTCTAGGAATGGTTTGCTCTCTTCTCCACTATTAACCTGCCCAGTGGGCTTCCTGGAGCCAGGGCAGGGAGGGCAGGTGGGTGAGGGCTGGGCCAGATCCAGGGCCTGGTTTTCAGTGCTGGCACGGGAAGGGCCCCTGGGGCGTCACCATAAAGAGGACTCTGAGGGCCGCCAGCCTTGGGGTGGAGAGTGCAGGACCACCTCTCTGTGTTCTAGGCTCGGTGCTCCTCTGGGTCCTCTTGGCGCTGGTGGTCTGCATCGGCTCCGGCTCCTTCCTCGTGTGCCACCGAAGGGCCTGCTGGAAGTGGATTCGGCAGAGTGAGTGGCTGGGACTCTGGGGCCCTGGGGGTGGGCTGGGTGTTTGGGCAGTCCTGGCCGGGCTCTCCCTGCCCCAACCTCTGGGGCTCTCTGAGGCTCAGTCCCCGTCCGGATGTCATTTCAGAACTCCACCTGTGCCGCCCGGTTCAGACCTTCCGGCCCCAGCAGGAGCCTGTGGGTAAGTGGTCACGTGTGTCCGGGGCCTCGTCTCTCCCCAGGAATCCCAGGCCTTCCTGAGTTCTAGGTGGTTCTTGCTCTCTGATCGCTGCCCAGGCCCCAGGCCAGCTCCTCCAGGCAGCTTTCTGGAGCCCTGGCCCTCCCCACCCATCCAAGGCAGCAGATCTCTCCTGGGGGGAGGGTCCTCTTCCTCCCTCGGAGCTTCTTTCGAGGCACGGCAAGGTCCTCATCAGCGCTTTGGGTGCCGGGCCCTGACCTCACAGGAAGGAGCAAACCCGAATGTTCCGAGCTTCCCTGCCTGGTTCCAAGGCAGGCCCCTCCCCACTGCAGGGTCTGCTGACCCAGGAACCCCAGGGGCGGTGGGTGGTCATCTTTTTGTAAGGAGGTAGATAACTGGTTCCCAGCCACACATCCTAAGAAGAGCCACTCCAGACTCAGACGCTGGTCCTTGAGAACTCAAAGCTGAACGCTCCTCCTTCTCCCTGCAAGCTTTGTCCAGCCTATGCCCCGCCCCCCACCAGGCGCCCAGTGGTCAGCCTCAGGCCAGATCATGGCCCCCTTTGCCCCATATGTCTCCAGGACCCGTGGAGAGCCTTGCTGTGGCCCGACTTTTGACTCGGGCACAAAAAACACAGTCCTCGGAGGCACGGTTTGAATCTGATGAGTTTCACAAGCAGGTGCTGGTGTCCCCTCTGCAAGGGGGGTTTTTGTGTTTTGATAGTTTCAAGCCTTTTTCCATGAGCTGTCAGGCTCAGTGTCTCATTGAAACCCGTGTTTGCTTTCTTGACATTTTTCTAGTATTAGAATTTCCATTGCCGTCAGTTTATTTTTTTCTTTGAACCTTTGTGACAGCAGGTTTTGTCACACATAGAAAAAAAAAGAGACAGAAAAAAAGCACCTGCCCCTAAGAAACCAGCTCTGCAAGGAACCCTGAGCCCTAAGACTCGGTGGTGGCTGGTTCTGGCCCTCCGGCGTCCGGTGGGTGCCCGGGGGGCTAGGGTGAGGCCAGGGTCAGCCCGCAGGGCACAGGCTGGGAGCGGACTGCACAGGGGGGATGCCTTGTTCCCTTAGGATGGAGCAGCGGGCGTGGCGGGGGTGAAGGGGCGTTCGCTCATTTGTTCGCTCGTGCAGATACTCATGTCGTTGGGTGGTTCCTAGCGGGTGCAGAGCTGTCCTCACGCTCCTGGGCTTTTAGACCAGCGGCAGATGCTGAAGGGCAGCAGGATGGGAGTGTCAACTCAGCCCAGTCACTGAGGGTCGGGCAGGCGTCCATGACACGCTCACCAGTTGTCTTCTGGACCGACTTGACTTTGCAGCGTGTGTCCTTGGTAGCCGGTGTTTACAAAGCCCACACGTGACCTCTTTTCCCCTACTCCCTGCATCCTTGGGAGGCGGCCACTGCTATGGTCCTCCGTTCACAGAAGGGGAACCAGAGGCTCAGGAAGATGTGTAGGGCCAAGTGGGTAATGAGCAGGGTTTCGTTGTTGCCGTGGGTGGTGAGGTTTTTGTAAAAAAGGTCTCACACCCTCGTGCTGTTGACATGCGGCGGCACCGGATAATTCTTCGCTGGGGAGGGGAGCCGTCCTGTGAGCCTGTAGGGTGTCGGGCCCAAGTCTCTAGACCCACCAGTTGCTAGGAGCACCTTCCAGTTGTGACAACTGAAAATGTTTCCGGACATTGTCCCATGTCCCCTGGAGGGAAAATCACTCCTGGTTGAGAAACTCTGATTTGAATTCTTTCAGTCCTTCATTTTAATGGACACTAAAGTCATCACTTAGTTCATCCAGGCAGGTTTAATTTTGGGAAAAAAATGTTGTGTTGCTCTTTTGAAACAACTTCAAACTTACAGACATGTCCCAAGGGCAGTGCAAAGAACTGTTTTCCTGGACCGTTTGAGAGAAAGTCGCTGACTTAGCACCTTGTCATGGCGACGGTTCAGTGGGTATTTCCTCTTGGTGAGGCATGTGTTTTCACAGCCGCAGTCAAACCATCAAAATCAGAGGCGTCCCCTTGACGCATCACCCCCAACTCATTCTCAGACCCCCTTCAGGTTTCTTCATTGACCCCAATGATGTCCTTCAGAGCAGAAGAACTCGGTTCCGAATTTCGCGTCGCATTGGGTTGTCTCCGTGATGCGGGGTCGGTTCCTGGCTCTTCCTTCTTGTTCATGGCCTTGCCACTTCTGAAGATTCCACCAGTGATTCTGTGGGTGTCCTGCCCCTCGGCCTTGTCTGGTGTGGGGCGTCTCCGGTGGGAAGAGCCCAGAGCGATGTGGAGCCCTTCCTTGTGGCTTCTGCCCCCCGAGATGTCGCCTGCTCCCTTTTCTGGCTGTGGTTCACTTTGATTCAGCTGGCGTGTGCCAGGCTTCTCCCCCGTGACGGTGCTCCTTTCCCCTTGGTAGTTGCCAAGGACTTGGAGGGGAGACACTCGGAGGGTATGTAAATGATCTGGTCCGTGTCAGACTTTCCTCTTCTGCACTTACGTGTTTATATCTGACTCATGGGTTCCTATTTTATTCTGCTGCCATGCTTTTTAGTTTGATGTTCGAATTGGCCCCAGTGAGGTCAGAGGGGGCCGCTTCAAGCTGGCCCTGGTGCCCTTTTGTCCCCATCTTTTTGCATTTGGAGTACTTCTTTCCTCTAAGATGTTCCCAGCTTAGCTTGTCCTTTCCTGCGTTTGCCCTAGAGCCCTCCAGCTCTGCAGGGAATCCAGGATTTGGATCCAGGAGATGTGCCGGTTGCCAAAGCCTGGCTGAACCTCTGTGCCAAACCCTTTCCTTGGGTCCGTTTGGCTTCCCAAAGCAGCTGGGACCTCAGGCCAGAGAGGGGATGGGACGGAAAGGGAGAGTGACTGGGGTGGCAGGGGCCGAGGGTGATCGTGAGCCAGGACCCATGTGCTCAGCGGCAGTAGCCTTTGAGGTAGTCCCGGATGCCACGCGCCGTCCCAGGAGGGCCACCGATGCCTCGCATGTCCCCGGACTCATGTCCTGGGGCGTGTTTACGAGAAGATCATCACTATTCCAAGAGCAGTGAAACCAGTAAGTGGAGAAACCAGTGGACTGAGCAACGTTTTTAAGGGAAAAGCTCTTTCGCAATCGACCTGTGTCCTTGGCACAGCCTGTTCTGAGCCTTTAGCAGAGTCCATGGGCGGGCTCTGGGCCGGCCGGAGGCGGCTGCTCTTGTGTTCTGCATTCTGCCTTTTCACGCTGATATTACTCCGTGCTGGTTTGTGAGGGTCAGTGTCAAATGCCGATCTTGTCTTTGCCGTGCTAGAGGGGGTCTGGGGACCTGCTGTGTGCTGGGCGGTGTGCTGCGCACCCTCCCTTTTTAATGTGAAAACATTCTAAGTAGACTTCATTCTTCAGAACCGATGGACAGAAAATTTGAGAAGGTAATGCAGACAGTCCCCGCATACCCACCCCCGCAGTCTCCTCTGTGATTTATATCATCAGTGTGATACATTTGTCACAGTGAACAAGCCAGTGTTGACACAGTGCTATTAACTGGAGCCCTCACTCTGCTGAGATTTACTTAGTTTTTACCCAGCATCCTTTTCGAGATCTCCTTTGACCTTCAAAAAACCCCTCCAAAGGCCACCCCATTTTCTAGTCGAGATGACTGAGTCTGGGAGAGGCGAGGTCACTGCTGGGGCGGGCTGCCAGGAAGGCCTGCTCCCCCGGGTGTTTGGCATCTGGCTGGCTCTCAGCCCTTTGGTTCTGTTACAGGCACCCTCGCTGAGAATGGCCTTTTCTTTCTGGTTGTTTCCTGCGGGTGTGTCCCCCAGGCAGAGAGACGCCCTGGGTCAGAGGGTGTGCGACTCACGCTGCCCGATGCCTCCCAGGACCGTGGGACCAGTGCCCAGGGCCACGGCAGCTGTGTTCCTGTTTACCCACATCCTCTCCAAGACTGAGTTTTATCGTTTTTATTTATTTTTGTCCCGGTACTCTATCATCCCAGACACCGCGGCCCCCCCCCCCCCCCCCCGTCCCACTGACCACCCAGTCACAGCTGGCTGTTTGCAAAACTCCAAATCAGCCACTAAGAGTGGAGATTCAGCTTCACTGACATCATTTGAGGGAATGTGCCTCAGGCCAGAGAGCATTTTTTTTTGCAAAGTGGTGGCTTGGTGGGAACAGCAGTTATCAGATTAAGTAAGTGCACCAGGTGTCTTAAATCTAGAATGAAGAATTGGGTCTTTTTATACATGTGCTTCTTTTCGTCATTGTTCTGGTCTGCTGACAGGCATTTATTTTTTACATTTTTAAATATTTTATTTATTTTTAGACAGAGGGGAAGGGAGGGAGAAAGAGAAGGAGAGAAATATCAATGTGTGGTTGCCTCTTGCACACCCCCCCACTGGGGACCTGGCCCACAACCCAGGCATGTGCCCCGACTGGGAATTGAACCAGCAACACTTTGGTTTGCAGGCTGGCGCTCAATCCACTGAGCCACGCCAGCCAGGCCTGTTGCCAGACATTTAAAGGGGGCACATAGGAGTGTTTCCCAAACTGACCTTGTGTTCCACACAGCTCTGTCTGTCCGCTATCTTGTGTTATTGTGGTTGGCCGGCCTCCGGGGGATTTTCAGTGAGGATTCGGGGCTGGTGGTTCCCCAGAGCCGCTGAAGTGAGGGAGAATGTTCTGGAAGTGACTTAGCTGGGATGCCGGCGTCTCGCTAGCAGATTTCTCTCTGGTCAGGTATACACACCTGACAGGAACGTATTCTGAGTCCCCGCAGGAGGCCCCCCTGGAGAGTGGGAAAAGGCTGCGCTCCCCTGAGGCATGGTCTGCGCCTGGGAGTTGATTTGTTCTAGGGGAGACCAGATGCCTGGGCCATGGTTAAATGTCAGTTTACACTTGGCCATGACCTGGCACCCCACTCAGTAGGAGAGAAAAGTCGGAGCGGAGGGTGGGGGTTTGGGAGGAGAGGGTAAAGGTCGTGCCCTAGGAGTCTTTGCCACAGCAGTTCCGAGCCCACCAAAGGCGGTCACGGGGGCTCCTTAAAGCACAGAAAATCGGACTTGGAGTCGCCTGAGCCAAAGGGGCTCCATGGTGGCCTGGCTGCAGGCGTGTCCAGCCCAGGATTCAGAAAACGTCCCCAGGGCCCGTCACCCACTCTCCGTCAGCCTCCGGGTGTTGATGCTGACCTGGGCCCTCCAGAGCCCTCGAGCCATAAGGCGGGGCCGCTGCTGGAGACCAGTGTCTGAGTGCAGCGTCCTTGGCTCCAGTGGGGTGTGTACCTCTCCTGGACCATTCCTGCAAACGCACGCGTTGGGGTGGCGGGGTGGGGGTAGGTGGGCTGGGGGGGGGTCCAGCGTGCTGACTGGCTTGGTGGCTGGAGGAGAGGTGGTCCCCTAGTTCTCTGATGGCCGCTGGGGAAGTGAGCCCTGGTGACCCCGGCCTGGGGGCATGGGCGTGGACCCCGAGACCAGCCCACTGTTCTCCAGACTGAGGGTCTAACTGAGCATCAGCAACTGCTAGGGAGCAAAGCAGGTGGCCTGGCCCACACGAGGGGTGGGGCAGGACCCCCGCTGCTGCCAGACCCTCCTTAGTGAAGTCACCACTTTTTTTCTCTTTGCAGATCCCAGGCCCCAGAGGAACCAGGCAGTAAGTACCGCCCCACCCCCACCCCAGCCTGGTGCCTAAATCTGGCTCCTCAGCCAATCGGCTGGTGCTGAGAGCTGCCTGGGCCCCTGAAAGTTCATGCTGGGTCTGCCCCATGCAGGGAGCTCTGAGCAGAGCCGGACCTCAGCCAGGCCCTGGCCACCCCTCCCACCTCCCACCCCAGCAACGGCGCCCTTGACTCCTGGCTCATCCCGCTGGGGACTTCCAGAAAGGCCTGCTAGACCGTGGATTTGATTTGGGCCACTTCGGGTGCCAGGTGTGGTCAGATCACGAGGAAGCCTGTGTTTATTTTCCCTTTTTCTCCTTCACTCTTCCATGAGCCTTGTCCTCAAAGCAGGGATGACAAATCAGGAGCAAGAGTTGTTAAAAATGTAGCTATCGTGTCTCGAGCGTTTCCCACGAGCAAGCGAGGCACCTACCTGGCTTTGTGCTTTCTTGACATGCTCTCTCGTGGTCCTTACAAAGCGTGGGGGTTGGCACTGCCGTCCTGTTCTAGAAAAGAGGAAACAGAGGCCCAGACAGGAAACGGGCTCCACAGGGCTCCACAGCTGGAGGGCAGAGCTCCTAGGATCTGAGCCGCCTCCGGCGACTCCAAAGCTGGTGCCCTGCCCTGAGCTGCCTCCCAGGAAGGCCAGCTCCATCTGCCTTTTACCGAGTGCGCACTGCGCAGGCGCTGGGCTCAGGTGTTTACAACTGTTACCGCTGATCCTACGACCACCCAGGATGGGGCCCATACACCAGGTCCTCGCTGGGCTTGTCCTGGCACCCTGCTCCATGCCCAGCCCCCAGGGGCAGCTCGGGCAGTGGGAGCTGGGGCGGTGTCCGCTGGAGCTGAGGGTGGGGGCAGGACCGAGCCCTCCCTATGGCTGGGTCTTAGGCATATGTGGTTCACCTTTCTCACTTATCCAGTCTTTCATTACTTTCTTTTAACTCATGCATTTATACGTGGACAGTTTGCAGTGTACCTGTAGCATTGACTGAAGAACATCTTCCATGTACACGTAGGTGGCCCCCTTGTCTTCAGTATCCATTCGTTTACTGCACTTGTAAACTGGCTTTGGAGCATCACAGCATTTTATTGCGCCAATCTTATAAATGTTTTTAGTGCCAGAGGTGCATTTTGCAGAGACAAAGCCAAGGCAGTTTCTCAAGGTCCCTGCTGTCTCCTTCATCAGCATTCAGTGGATGATCTTCTATAGCCATCTGTAACAGATGAAAAATGAACCAGATTGCAAATTCTTTTTTGTGGTGCTCAAACCATGTACCAAGTTTTTGGTCCAAATTGTGTAGAATGAGTTAAACTTAAGTTGCAATCCATTAACCAGTATAAATGTATTTCTCTAAGCATAGTTATGTTGACATACAGTTTTAAAAAGAAAAAAATACCCCATTTATATGTGGAAAAAGGGTTCCATCCTTTGTTTTTAAATATAATAGACAGAACCACAATGCAAGTACAATTTTAAATTACGGGAGATCACATTCAAATGCGCTTGGATCAGACAAGTTGCTGAAATTTCATGAAAAGGTATTCAGCCTGGCTGGTGTGGCTCAGTGGGTTGAGTGCCCGTCTGCGAACCGAAAGGTCAGCAGTTTTATTCTAAGTCAGGGCACGTCCCTGGGTTTCGGGCCAGGTCCCTAGTTGGGGGTGTGTGAGAGGCAACTGGTCTATGTTTCTCTCCCTCTCTTTCTCTCTCCCTTAACTTCTCTCTAAAATAAATAAATAAATAAAATCTTAACAAGATAAGAAAAAAGTATTCGATGATTTGTAAGATAATCAGATATCTTATATGGCTACATGGGCCAACACAGTAACAGTAAATTGTTAAAAATTGCTGTCTTGGATTCCAAATTGTTACAGTATTCAGAAGGACATAGGTCGACTTTCTAGTAACTCAATCTGGTTCCATTCTGAAGGCAGCAGGTAAATGCTACATGCTAGAAGGTTCCATGAGACCACTTCCCCTTTGCAGTCACCTGTCAAAGTCAGAAACTAGACCAGCACTTTCCTGGAGGCATAGCTATTTTTAGAACGTATGCGTGTAACCGGCTACTGTCCCCAGAGGCCAGGGCTGGGCCCTTACGGTAGCCGGAGCTGACACTTGTAGACTGGCCCTTCCACACGTGGATTCCGGACCCAGGTGCCGGGGTTTGCGTACTGGGTGGGCATTTCCTGACCCTGCGCAAGTCACGTGACTCCTCTGTGCCCCAGTTTCCTGACCTGTAAAATGAAGGGGGTGCTGGTATCAGTGACCTCCTGGGGTGGCTGTGAGGGTTAATCTTTTGGGGGGTACACACGTGATATTGGCCACGATCCCCGTTATTTTGTACAAGTTCAAGGCAGCATGGCTTCTCCCGGAACCTCAGGCACAGGCGGGTCAGGCTGTGAAGGCCTAGAAGCCCGGGGGAGCGTGTGGCAGCTCCAAAGCAGCGAGGAAGACTGACTGGGGCCAGCGGGGATGAAGGGAATGGGGCTTCGCAGTTCCGAGGTGGGGGGTGGGGGGCAGGTCAGGGCACCCGCGTCAGCGCCTGCCTCCTCTGTGCCCGTAGGACCTGAAGACGGTTGTCTCCGTGGCAGAGCCCTCCCCCGGAGATCTGGGGATGATGAGCCAGCCGGTTCCGAGGGAGAGCCAGCCACTGCTGGGCGCCAGTCCAGGTGGGGACCCCTCGTCCCCCAGGGACCTTCCAGAGCCCCGGGTGACCACGGAGAACACCAACAACAGGATAGGTGAGTCCGCTTGTTTGGGGTTCGTAGCGTGGTCGGGGTGAGAGGGCAGTGGGGCGATGGGTGTGGGCCCTGGGTCCTGGGCCCCCAACTGAGAACAGAGACCCCAGGTCCAGAAGGCCCTGGGAAGTGGGAGGCGCTTTTGCGAACCTGTCACCCTGCACCTGGGTGGACCGTGGAGCAGCAGCGGTGGCAGTGCCAGCTTCATGGGGCCAGGGGGAGAGTCACCTGACGTTGCCTTCGTGGGGCCGGGGGGGGGGAGGGGGCACTTCCTGCTCGGCACCACCATCACTAAAGAGGAGAGGGAGTGCCACCCCCAGTTTCCAACGAAGAGCCCCCGAGGGGGCCAGGAGGGAGACACAGTGACATCAGAGCTGCCCGGCACTCGTGCGATGCATTCCGGGCACTGTGCAGGCGTCACCTCTCATTGTCACACAGCCCTCTGAGGATGGCGTCTGCTTCCCCTTTTCGCAATTGGGGAAACTGTGGACGGAGGGTGCGCGAGGTGATTTTCCCCGGCCCCCGGCCCACGCGGGACCCTGAAACCCCTGCCGCGTCCGCACCACCACCGGCGCAGGCTCGGGGGGCCAGCGCTTCCCAGGCTGCAGCCACCCTCCAGCGCGGACACGCCGCCCGCTTTGGCCTCGCCCAGGCCTCACGCCTCCCCTGTTCCTTCTCTGCACCCTGGTACCACCAGGACGCTTCTCCCCAGTCGCATACCTCTCCCTGTTCCACTCTGCTTACGACCCTCCAGGGGTCCCTGTGACTTCGGGATGAATTCCAGGATTCTTATTCCGCCATTCAAGGCTGGTCACCAGCTGCCTTCTCCCCACAAGACTCACCTGCCCCCAGGCCCTGCACGTCCTTCCACTCGGCAGCAGTTGTTTAAGTTCACTGGGCGCTCTCTCACTTTCACGCTTCTCTACGGGAGCTGCCCCCTCGCCCCCGGGGGCGCCCTCGCCCCTGGCATCTACATTCCTGATGTCCCCGCACACTGTTCATCTGCCTCCTCCTCCAGGAGGCCTTCTTTGCTTTTCCCACTCTGCTGTTTAGACCTGATGCACCTTGGCTGTGCTCCCCAGACCCCAGGCTTCCCCACCAGTGTCCTTGCCACAGAGCAGTGCAACTGTGTGTGTGACCTTGTCCTGTGACCTCGCTTGTCTGCGAGCCCCAGGGGGAGGGCCTCAGGGGCCCCATCTCCAGCTTCTCGGGAAGACTAACCACCACTCAGCTAATGACAGAGACCTTACCTGGCACCCCTCTGTGGCAGGCGGTGGTGGGCAGAACTCTGGGCAGAGTCTTCGTACCTAACAGAAACTTCTGGAATTGCATCTTGTGGCGAGTTTAATTTAAAAAGAATATATTCAGGGAAATACTGCCAAAGGCATTTCATTCAAATTTCCTAAGAAGCCTAGGCTGGACTTTTGAGCCTCTGTGAGTTCAGTGCTTAGAACTTCAGGGGCAGGGCCCCAGTAGGGGGTGGTGGAGGTAGGTACCAGACTCCAGGACCTGCCCAGAGCCAAGCCAGCCTGCAAGTCTTGCTGGTGAGTGGGGTAGTGGGGAGGGAAGGCCTCGGAGGGTTTCTTGGGACATCCGAAGGATAGTAGGCCCCTTCTCCTGCCGACACCACCCCAGGGGAGCACCGCCCCCTCCCCCCCCCCCCCCCCCGCCTTGTTCAGTTCCCATGGAGGACCCAACTCTGGCCTGAGTTTCTCACTCTCCCAGCTCCTGACACTGGGCAGGGAAGCCCCTTTCCCCAACCTTACCCCACCCACTATGACAGTTTCCCTGGATCCTGAAGCCCTAGGTGAGGCAGGAAGTCTAGGCACCTTTGGGAAAGCCCCTCCCCCCTGCTCCACTCTGGGTTGCGGGGGGCACCCTGTGGTGGGGGAAAGAGCCAGAGGGATCAGGACCCAGGGAATGTGAGGGGAACAATAGTCTGGTCCCCAGCTTTGGCCTCTTTAACCTGGGCACCCCATTCCTACTCTTCTCTGTCTCTCTGTCACCTCCTCTAGCCCTGTCTGGTCTCCTCTGTGCCCCCTCCCCCCCCCAGATCGAGGGGCCTGCGGGTCTTCATGAAGAGGCATGTGGCTGGGCCTGAGGCCCTGCTCTCTCTTTGGGGGTGTAGGTTGGCTTCCTGCAGCTTGTCTGTCTCTCCGTCTTCTCTTTAGTTCCTGCTGCTATTTTGAATACTTCTCTCTTTCCTGGGGTGTTAAAACCAGAATGGAAGGGCTGGCATTTTGCAGTGGTGTTGAGGATGCAGGAGCTGCAAGAATCTTTTGGGGGTATCTGAATAAGAGGGGTGTCACCAGTTACTCAGAGAAATCCAGAGCTCCCTGCCCCACCCCAGCTCCGGAATCCTGGGCTGAGCAGCTGGGAGCGGGGACCCTGCGCTGAGCTTGAGGCCATCAGAAGCTGCCTGATGGCGCTCGAAGTCAGCTGACCTGGCCGAAGGCCAGGTGCCCCCCTTCCCAGCTTCTTACGCAGCTCATTTAACTCCCCTGAGCCCCTGAAGCCCCTGAAAGCAGGTGGTGGGGACCACCCGGGCTGTCATGCCTCTGATGGGCTGGGCTGGTCATTCTTCTGAGTGACACACACAAGCAGTCCTACCCTGGGCCAGGCAGGGACAGCCCTGGGAGCCTCAGGTGGGAGACAGACAGTAAGCAGTCAACACCGAAATGCGCCACCCCGACCCGCCCAGGGCTGTCTGCACAGTGGCTGCTGGTGTTTTGAACAGGGCTCAGGTTTCTGCAGGGTGTGACCAGCCCTCCCGGTTTGCTGGTCCCCCTGAGATGGGGGACTTCCAGGGCTAAAACCAGGAGCATCCCGGCCAAACCGGTCAAGTTGGTCACCCCAGGTTTCTGCTTCAGGCCCGTGGAAAGCAGTGGAAAGGGCAGAGAAGCCGGCGTTTCTTTGGGGTTTCTGCTAATTCCCTGGTGACCTTGGGCAGGTTATTTAACCTCTCCGGGCGCCTGGTTCTTTTCCTGTAATTGGGGTAACGACAGACTATGTACCTGGCAGAAAGGATGTAAGGATTCTGGAGCTGAAGTGTGGAGGGGCCCCGAACTGCGTTCGGCACAGGCTGCCCTGTACTCGAGTTCCTGGTGCTGCTGTTGTTGTTACTACTTCTGTTATTGTTATTTTTACTTTTAGTTTTCAATCACAGTTGACACTGGAAGGTGCCATTGTTCTGGGTTTGACTTGCCTTCTCTCCCAACCCTGTTCTCTCCTTCTCTACCCTGTCCCCATACAAGTGATGGAGAAAATCACGGGCCCCTCCCACCAGTAGTAAGTGGGCCAAGTTTGAACTCCTTGGCACACAGCTCCCAGCTGTCAGCTTGGCCGTGCTTCCCGTACCTCAGAGAGGTTGTGTCATCTACCTGAGGCCACACGGCAGGAGGGGCAGACCTGGGATGGGGACCCTCCTCTGCCCCCTCCTTCCACCCTCTGGGGCTCTGATCTCTTCACCACACCCACCCTGTCGCTTTGCAGAGAAGATCTACATCATGAAGGCTGACACAGTGATTGTGGGGACTGTGAAGACCGAGGTGCCCGAGGGCCGGGGCCTGGCAGGGCCGGCCGGGCCCGAGCTGGAGGAGGGTCTGGAAGTGGACCACGCACACTACCCGGAGCAGGAGACGGAGCCACCTCTGGGCAGCTGCGGCGATGTCATGTTCTCAGTGGAGGAGCAAGGGAAGGAGGACCGCTTGCCCACGGCTGCCTCTGGGAAATGAGGCCCGGCCCGGGCTGGGGCCGAGAGCACCGAGGGGTGCTCCCTGGGAGCCAGGGTGGCGACGGTGGGCCGGGCCGGCAGCCAAGGCCCATCAGGCCTGAACCGAGTGTCCAGCACCCAGTGGCGACCAGCCTGCCCATGCAGGAGGGGGTCTGCTGGTATCTACCCGCAACCCCACCCAGCTGCCCCGCAGTCCCTACCCCAGGACTGTGGGGTGTGCAGCCCAGACAACCAAGGGGCCAGATTGGAATGGCGATGTTTGCTGGAGCAGCAGACAGACAGCCCAGGGCCCTGGGCATCGGACCCATCCCCCAGGGCTGGAGCCCACCTGAGGCAGAGGCCACGAGGCCGCCGCGCTCCCCCTGGGCCTCAGGAGTGACGCCCACTGGGTCTGCTGCTGTGCTGATGGCCTCAGTTACTGTAAACGTGGCCCCATGGGCACTGAGCCGGCACCCGGGGTTTTAACTCAGTCCAAAGGGAAATGCACAGGGCTCTGTGGGCCGGCCCGTCTCAGCCGCAGCCACCGTGTCCGCCCTGTGCCTGGGGAGTGCGTGGGACCCTCCTGGTGCCACCTCTCCCCTCACCCCTCTCCTCCGTCCTCTTCCGTAGCCCCACAGTGGGCAGGCCACGGCCTAGGATCAACTTGCCCATCTCAGAATGTCCCTACCAGTCAGTCCCCACAGCAGGAGGCATCTCGGGACCCTCAGCCGCTGCGGTGTCCGTCCCCATCAGAGCCCCCGCCCACCCAGCTGCCGCTGGGAGAAGGGCCCGCCGTGCTTTGCTCGGGGGGGCTCCCTCCACACACAGACCAGGAACTGTGGGCTCCTCTGGGTCCTTGGCTGCCTGGCAGGCACCGCCCACTTGGTGCTGTGACACCAGGATGCATCTTCCCCAGACCCGCCACGCACTCAGACCCCGACGGCGCCCAGTCCCACCCTTGCGCTGCAGTTGCTCCGCATCCAGGGTGGGGCTGTGGATGTCGCAAGCCACGTTCTGCCTTGTTCTGGACTGTGGGGGTGGAGTGGTGAAGAGCTTCGCCTGTTTCAATCAGCCTTTCAGGATTTTTGCTTTTCTCACTCGGGAATAATGCCTCCACTGGCCAGCGGCTCTCCTCTTCTCGGTTCTCCTCGGGGCTTTCAGGCTCGTGTAAACAAACAAGTGGCCTTGGGAAGGGCCGTGTGGGCAGAGGACAAGACTGCGGCAGCCCGGGGCTCCGGTTGCAGGGAGACTCCTGGAATTACCCGCTGGAAGCCAGGCCCTGAAGTGCTCTTTACTCACCAGCCTGCTTCTCTCTGGAGGAAGTTGAGGCTGGGTCAGATGTGCCAGGGTAGTTTCTGAAATCACTCAGATGTTTTGGGGAAAGTTGGAGAGGCCGGGACACTGTGACACCAGGACCTGAAGAAGTGTGGGACGTCTGATACTCGCCCAGATGCGGGTGTGGGCAGCTCGGCGACGTGGAGGACGCCACACGCCCAGCGGGCAGGGCCTCAGCAGCCTTGACGTGAGGCCTAATGAAATGACGTGCTCCCTCGCCCGGGAGCCCTTCATAGAACCATCTGACCCTAGAAAACTCATGAGGTTCCTTAAAAATGATCTTAAGGCCACGGAAACTCTCAGTGGGGCTGAGAGTCTTGGAGAAGTTCTCAGGATCCCTCTCTGCCCCTCTGGCCAGGACCCTTCCTCCATGATACTCCCGCTCCTCGGTCCGGGCCTGCCTTCGGGGATACTCAGAATGAAGCTGCTCCACGCCAGGTTCCCTTCGGGTGTTTGCAGAAAGGGCTGTGCCGAGCAGCCCCACAGTGTGAGAAAAAGGTCACAGAAGCAGCTGCTATGCCCCAGCCTCGGGGAGGCGGGGAGAGGACCAAGGGGTCCGTGGGGGCCTAGGCTTCGTGCTCAAGCTGGGAGGAGCCCAGCCTGCCTTTGTGATCATAGCTCGAGGGAGGGGCGTCACTTTGGGGCCTGCTCCCACCCCAGGCAGCCAGCTGGGACTGTGGCTGCCCTGTGGGGTGAAGGCAGGACACCTGGGACCATGGTCATGTGACCAGACGGGCACCGGGCCTGTACCGGGGCTGCCTCGGGCGGCTGTGTGGGTTCTTGATTTCGTGTAGGATAGATTTCACAACGCGAGTCCAGGTGATATTGAGAGTGCGTTTATTACAGCTGGGGGCAACGAGACAAGGAAGGGCTTCAGGTAGAAGAAGCAACAGGAGAAAGAAAGAGGAAAGGGAGCCTTGGAGACAGGGTCAGGGGGTTAGCCCGGACCAGCTGCCGCTGCCCACTGCTCCCTCAGCTGCAGGCCCGTGGGGTCCCTTTGAGTTCAGGAGAAAGCAGATACAAGGGGTGGGCGGGCTCCAGCGAGCTCCTGTGTGGGTCCTTTGTCTTGAGGCCTTTTATCTTTCTTTGGTGGCGGGATCTTAGGGGCGGCTCCTTCAATAAGCTGACTCATCAAAAACGTACATAGATGGGGCTTAGGGGTTATTTTCTGGTTGGCTTTATTTATAAAGAACACCATCGAAGAGGGACCAGGACCCAGGCTGGCCTGTCCCTGGACGCTCTGGAACGAGTAAACCATTTGCTCCTGTGCCCTTGGTTAGATAGGGTCGTGTGACTCATTAGCTGGCTGTAAATTGCTCAAACCGTCCGTCCAGCCTTGTTTAATTATTTTGTCTCAGTTTCCCTTATTCCACTCGTCAGGGAATTTCCCCAGCTTCTCACTACCCTGCCTCAGTCGGACCTTGCCCACCCCACCCCACCTCAGCCCCAGGACTCCGGACCCCACCATGGGAACTGGCAGCCACCTGGGTGGTGGGAGAGCCAAAGCCAAAGTCCCTGCCTCACCAGGAACAGGGGTGGGGGTGCTTCTTAACCTCTGGCTGTTCTGATGTTCAGATGGACAGGTGGACCAGGGCCCTGCTGCTCAGGGCGGCGGTTCCCAGGATGTGGGGACCTCCTCGCGCACCTGCACAGCCCTCTGCCTGGAGAGTTGTGGTCAGAGGGTGACAGAGAGCCATCAGTCCCGCGGAAGCAATTGCATCTGGAGAAAACCCGCTGTTTCCCAAGAGCGTCTCATCGGCGGGACACTAGGTTCTTAGAGTCTCTAAGGCCAGGGCCTGCCCCTCAGATGGAGCAAGACCCTGACTCTGCAGGGAGTCTGGAGATTCCAGAGCATCGGGAGACGTCACCTGACCTGTGGCTTGTGTTTGCTGTATGGCAGCTTCTGTCTTCAGTCCAACCAGTGGCCACCTGCCAAGAGGGGGCCCTTCCTTGGCCTGCAGAATTCAGCCCCTCTGACTTAGAAACAGGAAACCTTTGAAAGGGCACTGGGCTTAGCACGGTTTTCTCCCAGAAGATGGTGGTGGGTTCCAAGCTGGCCCCCCAAAGCCTGTGTTAGTGTCGGTAAGGTGAACCAGGGCTTTCGGGATCTGGGGCCTGGCCTCCCTTGGGGCCAGGTTGCTGTGGGAACCTCACGGTGCATAGGCCCCCTCTTGCTCTGTGAGGGACCCAGAGAACCCTCCACTCCCAGTCAGAAGACTGGCTGTTGGTTGGTCAGCTGTCTATAACTGTTCATGAAGTGTAGTGGCCTCTCTGCAGGGGACGTCCCGCTCTTGGTCCCAGGGCATCCCAGACAGCACTGCATTGCTGTTCAAAATCTTCCTTCCTCTCCGTCCTCCTTCCAGTTACACCTGTGGTGAGTCAGGCCCAGTCCAGCTGCAGAGGGTGCGAGACACTGAGATGGACTTTCTCTTGTGCGTCCCCTGAATGAGACCAACGGTGGTGCAGAACCGAACCTGTGAGCGAGGTCATTCCAGAGGTGACCACACTGTGTGCTAGGGGAGGCCCCAGTCAGGGCACCATGGCAGTGTCTGGAGGGCAGGGGCAGTTCTAGCCAGGTGGTCTAGGAAGGCTTCTTGGAGGAGGTGTCCTTTGAGTTCCACCTGAGTGACATGACAAGTGGGTGAGGCAAGGCGAGACCCTGGCAGCTGAGCGTTCAGGGGGGTTGGAACCACCACCCCAAAAGCGCTGAGGTGGCAATGCCCCCGGCCTTGGGATTCGAGGAGCTCACCTGGTGAAGCACAGGGAGTGGACAGCCAGTGGGGCCAGATCAAGGAGGGCCTGGTGGGCCATTGCAAGGCACTCTGACTTCATCCTCAGAACACCAGACGCTGGTTATTTCTATTTCCCTCCTTTAGAACAATAAACATCCTGCGATTCTCTCAGCACCGGGCGTGAGAGGCTGTAGCGGGAGCAGCGAAGATTGTTTTAACCCAGTTCAGAGGGAAGTGGGGGACAAAGGCAGAGTCTGTAGGGAGCCAGGAGCCAGTGGATGTTTCTTAGAAAGGGCAGAGCTGAGGCCACATTCCCAGTTAATTAACATCGCAGCTCCAGGTCCAGGCTGCTTGGTCTTGGCTGGAGGCCAGCAGCCAAGGTTCCTCTTTCTTTGGGTGTCTTCCAGAAGCGTAAAAACCAAACCGAAAAATCCTGGGAAGGCCACAGGCCTCTGTTTGTGTTTTGGTGTGGGGTGTGGGTCATCTGAGAATCACAGCCTGTGCTTCCCTCCCATGTACCTTCAGGGCTCAGCCTCCAGGTCAAGGGGTTCTCAGCCGCATGGCCTCAAGCAAATCCCTTGAGGGCTTTCAGCTTTGGTTTCCTGACCTGCCGTGTATGGGCAATAATTACTTTGCTTTGCAAGGTGGGTGGAGGTCATGGGTGAAGTGCTTGACCTGGGGCCAGTCGTGGTCCCTGTTCATTAAATGATAGTTACCATAAGCAGCATTTAAAGAGCTTTCAAGTCTGTCCAAGGCTTTCCACATTCCTGAGGCACTTGGGCTTCATAAGCACAGCTAAAAAGTAGGTGGGCTGAGGGCCAGCACTGCCGTTTACTGGTTGAGCCTCAGAGAAGGGAAGCAAGCAGCCAACCCACCGCCACACAGCCAGGAAGTGCCAGACCCGGAGCCGAGCCCCCCCCCCCCCCCACCATGGTTCTCAATTAGCCCCTGTGCCCATGCAGCCAGTCCGTGTCCCTGTCACAGTGGTCAGCTGCTACTGTGCCCTCTGGACACATTTCTTTTCACCTCCAAGTCATCACAGCTGGGAGATGGGGAGGTTCCTTGGTTGCTTGTTTTATGGGGAGGAAGGGACAGTTCCCAGAGGCTGGGTAACCTGCTTGAGATCAAGCGGCAGCCCAGATTTCTTCCTAATTCCTCTGATGCGGAGCTCACTCCTTGAAGGTGGTCTGAGGCAGCGGTCAGGGGGACTCGGGCTCTGGGAGCCCGGGTGGGACAGAGACCTCCCTTGGAGGGCTGGCCGGCCATTGGATTGCCTTTGGCCCTCTCAGTAACTCCTTTTACCCCACTCTCTGCCCCATGCCGGGATCTGTGGAAGACAGGGCAAGAAAAAGCCTCTCCATTTAACAGATGGGAAAACTGAGCCCTGTGTAGGTGAGGGGGTTTGCCTAAGGTCCCGGCTTGACGAGTTTGGCCCCTTGCTGTGTATGTTGGGGCTGGGGTGGGGGAATTGCAGTCTAGTCTGAGAACAGTAAAGATTATTTGCTGGTTTTCAATCTCCCTTTAAAAAAGAGTAATTCGATTCTGGCTGGAGTGTCTCAGCTGATTGGGCATCATTCTGCAAACTGAAAGGTTGCAGGTTCTATTCCTGGTCAGGGCACATGCCCAGGCTGCAGGTTCAGTCCCTGGTCAGGGCTTGTGCAGGAGGCAACCAATGGATGTTTATCTCTCAGGTTGATGTCCTCTCTCTCTCTCTCCTTCCCTTCCCATCTCTCTGGAATCAACGAAAAAAATGGTGTTAAAGTAAAAGCAACTACAGTAAGAGTGTTGGGGTCTCATTTATAAGGCAGAGCTTGGCCAGAGCCAAAGTGGTCCCCACAGTCGGACAGACAAGAAGCAGGACCTCTGTAGCTGCCCCCCGCCCGGCCACATGGCCCGGGGGGTCCCACAGGCTCCCTGCATGGAATAATGGCTGAGCTTGGTGGAATACTCTGCCGTCGCCATCTGGAGAATTACCAGTGCCTTCTGAACAAGGGGCCTTGCACTTTTACATGTCACTGGGTCCCACAAGTTACATAGCTGATCCCGTACGAGGGGCAGGGAAATTGTCTGTTAGGAACTTAAATGGCAAAGCCCTTTCTGTGCCTGGCCACTAAACCTCACCACGACCATAATTAGAGATGAGTGTGCAGATTCCCGGCTTTCAAAAGCGTTCAACGGCCAGTCACTGACCTCCACTGTCCTAGTGGTCTCTTGCTGTGCCATAAAGCTCCTCAGAACTCAGTGGCTTAAAACAACCCCCCAGTCGTTCATTTCGCTCACAGATCTGCGGTTTGGCCGGGGCTTGGTGCGGAAGGCTCACCTCTGCTCATGCAGCACTGGCTGGCCCCAGAGACTGCACTTCGCAGACGGCTGGCCAGCGGGTACCAGCCGTGGGGTTTTCTCCGTGGGCGCCTCCGTGGAGGGGCATGGGCTTCCTCCTAGCCCCGTGGCCAGGTTCCTAGAGCAAATGACCCAGGGCAGGACGCGGAAACTGACAGGTTCTTAAAATTGGGGCCCAGAACCAGGCACATTTTTTGGCCACGTTCTAGTAGCCAGGCAGTCACGGGGCCCAGAGTCCTGGGGAGGGGAGGCAGACCCCAGCCCTCGACAGGAGAGTCGAAGATTTGTGAGCTCTTACTATGTGTCAGGCACCGTCCTGAACACTTCACAGGTTGCCTCATGTCATTCTCCCGGTAACTTGACCCTTAGTCTTCCCAAAGTTGCCTCAAGGACACGAAATAGCCCATCCCAGGCCCCCTGGCTGGGATTTGAGTCTGTGTCTGGAGGGTGAGCTGTGGAGCGCGGGTCTGGCCTGTGCACTGGCCCTGTGCTGTCAGGCTGTACCAGGGCCGGAACCCAGGCCTACATGGGTCTGCTTCGGGGACATCTGAGGCTTTCGAAATGCTCCGTTCCGACGCCCTCGTCTCCCAGGTGGGAAAACTGAGGCTCTGAGAGGTCTCATTGGGCCCCCCTGAGGGAGGGTTCAGCAGCTCCAGAGCAGGATGCCCCACCCTCCCGGGGCTGCACAGAGCCCGGCCAGGAAGCCGCAGAGCGCTGTGGGCAGGTTATGCAAGAAGAGGCCGTTGCAGGGACGCTGTTTTTCACCGTGTTACACTTCACTGGGGAAATACCCACAGCCTGGGCAGGTGTTGAGGGAGGCCACCGGGGCGGGCCAGGGTCCCCTGGGCCACGTGCATTCATCAAAAGTTCCCTGAGAACGTCTCTGTACCCCTTCCAGCTGGGCTCTAGAGAGAGAGATGGGAGAGCCGCCCTCTCTGCTGCCCAGGAAGTCACACGTTAGGTAGAGCGACAGTAGGAACTCTTCATTATTGAGGTTCTTTGTGCTATCTCATTTCCTAAGAAGTGGTTGCTTATTATTATCTCTGTTGCCAGTGAAGAGACCGAGGAGGCACAGAGTAGTTAAGTCACTTGCCCAAAGTCACACAGCGGTTAAGAAGTGCAGCCTGGATTCAAACCTACGCCACCTGGCTGGAGCCCGAGTCCCAACCCTTTGGCTACACCGTTCCATTGCATCTCAGGTTGGAGCCCCCGCTGTGCCGTGGCCCCAGCCCTGGGTCTTGGGCCTTGCAGGACACGGCAGGAACCCACAGGGCTCGGTTCCCGTGCAGGGAATGAGTCCCGGCTTCCGTCTGCCTTTACTTCCCAAGCCCAGCTCTGACCAGGTCACCTCTTCACAGAGCCGGTGATAATCCCCCAGGACCTACAGGCCATAGTTTGCCCATCCAGCCCCCCCAGGCACGTCCTGCCACCTCCCAGAGCTCCCCACTCCCGCACCCCAATCCCTGATGAAACCCAGCCGCATCCCCCCTGGTCGTCAAATCCAGAGGGCACGTCCCCACCTCGCCATCTCTGCTCCGTGCCCCAACCCCCAGACCCTCATCCTGAACTTTCCCTTTCTCCCCCAGAAAGCCTTCCAGGACCACGCGGGACCAGGACCTTGGTGCCCTCTCAGTTCCCACCCTCCTGACGGTGGTTGGAGGCTTCGTTTCAAAGGCCTCACAAAACACACCTCCGTGTCAAAGATGACTTTGCTCATATTCAGCCATTCAAGCAACAGCTCTGTATAGAACAGCCACTGTGGGTCAGAAACTGTGCTGGGGAACAGGGTGGGGGTATTTGGGGCAGTGCACACACCGCTGCTCTCAGGGAGTCCAAGCCCAACTGGGGAGACGGGCTGACTCGGGTAAGCGTGGCACTGTGGCGCCTGCTGCGGGGCATCTAGCCCAGGTGATGGGCCTTCACTTCCTCCTGTGACGCAGACTGGGTAAGTGTCCCCTATCCCCAAGCGAGGGTAAAGGGGTTAAGTTCATTCATTCGTTCGTTAGATAAATACTTACCTATTTCAAACTGTGTGTGTTGCTGGGTGCTGAGGACACAGTCCTCCTGCAGAGGGACCGTGATGGGTACCAGAGCTACCCTAGCCGGGGGTGACTGCAGGGGCCTGCGGGCTCCCCGGAGTGGGTCAGGTGTGCAGCCAGGGCCTGGGAACTTGGCACAGAACACGCAGGTCTGGGCAGATGGAGAAATGTGGGGCGTGCACGGGGGAAGTGGAGGTTGCACCACCCCTGCACCCGCATCTCTGCGTCTCTAGGTCTCTTCGGAGGATGATGGTGGCAGTTTCGAGTCGGAAATCGTTCTGTGGGAGCTGGGAGGGAGACTGGCCAGGGCTGGGCTGGGTGGTTGGGGGTGGCTGGCGGGAAGTTGCAACAGCTTCAGGAGAGTTGGGGAACTGCAGGGGAATTGGGGACTGAGGGGGGTTTCCTTTGAGTGTGCCTGAGGCTGAGCACTTGGGGAACTTCACAGGGAAACCTTTCCCTCTTCCTGGGGGGATGCCGGGCTCCACTGGGGGTGGGGAGGGCAGACTCTGTGGCTACATTTATGGAGCACCTACCATGTGCCAGGCGCTGTGGACTCCCGTGCTCTGATCCTTAGAGCATCCCTGAAAAGGGGACGTATTTCTCTCCATCCTACAGATGAGGAAATAAAGGCTCAGGGAGATGAAGTGATTAGTCCAAGGTCAAGGTCACATGCTGGTGAATGTCCTGACCTAGGACTTGAACCCAGGTCTAGGCAGATGGTAGCAAAGTTGATGCCTTCTTGGTGCTTGAAATCCCAGCATTCATTCCTAGAAGGTAAAGGTCCCTGGGATCCTTGTTTGGGTGTGTGGTTGGGGCAGGGTCTCAATGACCGGTGGGGCAAAGGGGCAGGAGAGTTCAGGATGGCACACAGTAGGTGCTTAATAAGTGCTTGTGGAATCTGCAGGACTGGCAGAACAGGCCTGGGTGGTAGTGGGCTCTGGTTCCTCGTTCCCTGGGAATGAGGTCCTAGTAGACAAACGTCACCAGGGAGATGAACTAGAGGTGAGCAAGTCACTGTCACAAACGTGGAGAAGCTCCTGGGCACCTCAGCAGGGTCCTTCTGTCCCTCCTACGAGTTGTCTTCCTCCCATGCCCTGCAGGGGTTGGTGCCCACACTGAGTCAGCCCCGCCAGCCCTGCCCAGCTCTGGCCGGAAGATGTGAACTCATAAACATCTGAATGAGCAAAGATTAGGAAACCGTGAGGGGAAAGATTACTAACGTTTTCCTCCTTTTAAATTGGGGAAGGAACAACCTGCTGGAGACGTGAGGTCAGTGACTTCGGCTCCGTGTGCTCCGTGATGGTGAGAGCCAGCATGTCTCATGTGCTGCGTGTCCCAAGGGAGGGCTGGGTATCATGTCAGGGAAACTGGCTGAGAGCCACCCACATCCAGCCTGGCAGGGAACTGTCCCCACACCTGGCACTGCCTCCTCATCCCTGGCTGCTTCCTGGTTGCTCCCCTGCTGAACCGAGGTCAAGATCTGGCCAAGGAGAAAAACTTGGCTGATTCCTGTTGCTGTAGGCCATCTATCTGGGCTGGTGGGATGCATGGGGGGGGGGGGCGCTGATGAACGAGAGGTGTGTGACTCCCAGACCTTGTAGCCCCCTGCGGGCCCTCCCTCTCTGACTATAGATGAGGAAACTGAGGCTTGGAGAGGTGAGAGCTGGGCCCGAGATTACACGGAAAATCAGCGGCCGTCTGGACTAGAACCTGGTGTTGGTGCTTCAGAAATTCAAACAAAAATCAAAACCCTTTATAAATAGAGAGCTAACCATACTTTTGAAGAAGAAAACCAATAGAAACCAGAAGTACAGAGAAAATAATAAAAATGGTGCGCAATCTCACCCCCCCATTCTAACCACTTAAGCATTTGGGTTTCTTGCTTTTCTTTTAAATAATACTGAAAAATTATCTTCACCGATTAACAAAATAAAATCTCTTCACTTATGGGTATAATTAAAATCATTTCCATTGTATAATTACAAACTGTTGGAAATCTGCGACCTGGGCTGTCAGCACGAACTGCCCCCCACAACCCCATCATGCCCTGCCCCCCCACCCCCCAGGGGAACTTCTAGAAGACCCCTGCTTTTAGTTCTTGTTCTTTTACTTTACGTAAGAGCCCAGCTTCTTCTTAACCCCTGTGCCCCATTAAGGAGTTGCTTTGCTTACTTCACATTTTAATTTATGCACCTTATTCTGCAGAGTCAGGATCACTGATCCGGATGGTGGGTCTGAAGGGTTCTGGGAATGTGACTTGGGAGGGAGCCAACTGAGTGCGGAGAAGGTCTTCCCCAGGGTGCCCCCCCCCCCACCAGCTGGAAGCGGCAACCCTGGGTTTATGCTACAAAGCAAGTTTCCATCCTCATTAGCCATCTTCATCCTGTGCTTGCCATGTGCCAGGTACTTTTCGTGTGTCATCACATTTACTCTATGTGACAACCTTGGGAGACAGGCATAGTTATTATTGGCATTCCACAGATCCAGAGACTGAGGCTCAGAGAGGTATAGTGACTTGTCTGAGGTCACACAGCTAAGGATCAGCAGAGTTGGGGTCCAGACTCAAGCAGTCTGAGAAAACTAAGTTATTTCTCCATCTAAGATTGCATTTGAGCAAAGGGTTTTATGTCCCTCTCCCCCCACAAAAAAATCTGTGGCTCAGTGGGTTGGGCGTCTTCCCGCAAAGCGAAAGTTCGCCGCTTTGATCCCTGGTCAGGGCAAATGCTGGGTTGAGGGTTTGGCCCCAGGTTGGGGAATGTGTGAGAGGCAACCAGTTGATGCTTCTCTCATGCACTGATGTTTCTCTTCCTCTCTTCTCTTCTCTCTAAAAATAAATAAAATCTTTGAGAATCTCTGATTCAGTGGCTTTCCAGTGCCTTTTCTCCAATGCCTGTCCTCCTGTAGAGAGGGCAAGAGATCCCTGTGGGCTGGAGAGATCCTGGAGGACTTCAAGAAGGAGGTGGGTTGGAGTGAAGCCAGGAAAGATGGCTTAGTGTTGGGAGCAGGAGAACATCTCATTTCAAGCTTGTTTACATCCAAACTGCCTGAGGGTCCAGGTGGTACTTTGGAGGAAGCCTTTGTGAAAGGTGAGGTGAGGACAGGTTCAGGGAAGCTGTTTTCCCTAAGGGCAGAAAAGATATCACAAGCATGGCTTGGCCTCCTTGTCTGAAGAGCTGGGGCCACCCACTCCAAAGTCGGTATGAGCTACTGGTGATGGGTGGGATGGGCCTGGTGGCCCCGCCTCTTCCGAAGGCCCAGCTCTAGGAAGTGGCAGCTATCTGGGCGGCACCGCTTAGCACGCCGCCCTGGGGTCTGGCAAATCCTTCATGACACAGACTTTCCAGATTTTCATGGGGTTGGCTGGAGAGAGCTTTGTCCTGTGTTCCGTGCCCACGCTCTGCTGGCGCCGTGGGCCTGGACATACTGCTTAAGTCATTAGAATGGACTCTAGGCCCTGCCTTTCGGCTTGCCTGGAGTTATGGCAAATATCGAATGGGAGCCCAGGTGTGGAAGTGGGAGCTCAGAAGGGGCACTGCCACCGTGGGCCCTGGCCGCACCGAAATGCCCAGGGGAGAATTCAAAGGATGGGAAGCAGAGAAGCGGCAGCCCTGGAGGAATGAAGGGTGTCCCGTGTTGATGGGTGAAGGCTGCGATGATGCCACTCCCGTGGCATCACCGGGGAGTCCACTCCAGTGCACTCTCTATTAACAGCACGGCTGGAATTTGAGGAACTTAAACATATTCTAAAATGTGCGTGGAAGAATAAAGAACTGGGTTGAACTAAAATAAGTTTAAAGAAGGTGAGCGAGGGAGGGTCGCTTGACCAGACACTTTGCATCCGGCAAAGCTGCACTAATCAAACCCCTGGAGAACTCGCCTCAGGACAAGAGGACCAGTAGAACAGGTGGGTCGTTCGGTGGCAGACCCGGCCTAATTCCGATCGGTGATCACATGGTGGCCCGTTTGGCTGATGGCGTAGGAAAGACCGGCTCACTGGACAAAAATGCAGTCGGTGTTTTTTTTCCTAGGTCTTCCAGACTACACAGTGTCTGGTTGTATTAAAGTCCTAGATGTGAGATGTAAAATCATAAAGCTAATAAAAGAAAATAAAAAATATCTTTATATTTTACAGGTGGGAAAGGAGATTTTGACTGAGGACCAAGTGATGAAAAATGGATGGGTTTGATTACATTAAATTTAGGATTTTTTTTAAAATACAAAGAATACCACAAATAAGGACACCAGACAGCTGACACCATGGGGCAAGTATTTGTGATATCTAAAAATGACAAGGGATTAATATCTAGAATCTACGAGGAATTCTTGCAAAGCTACAAGAAAGCGACAGGATGTGAAGAGGCAGGTCTGCAGAAGGGGAAACCCACATGACTAACAGGCAGCCAAGAGGTGCTCAAACCCACGAATATTTAGAGAAATGCAAATAAGACACAGTGAGTTCCACTTCACACCCATCTCCTTGGCCTTGTTGGCCCAAATCAGAATGTCAGCTAATGATGTGTTTGGGGAAAGGGGTGCAAAAAAAATGGGAACCCTCTGACCCTGCCGGTGGGAGGGAGCGTGGCTGGCATGGCCATCCCAGAGAAACTTGTGGTGCTGTCAGTGAAACAGGTACCCAGATACTCCAAGACCCAACGGTCCCATCCAGAGAAATGCAGACACCCACAGGCAGCAGCACCAGGTGCTTTGCAAGGAAGGACACATGACCTGAGCTCATGGTGGGGCAGTGGTGGGAGCCCACCTGGGGCAAAAAGGAAACACAGCGAACTCCGAGGGGTGTGATTCACCGAACCCGCTCTGTGAGTGAGAGAGAAGCAAAAAAAAAAAGAAAAAAGTCCCATTCCCATCAGCTAGCTACCAAATTATAAAACACCCAAGGATGACTGACAGGTGAGAGAAGGGGCTGGAGGAGAGGCTAGTTGAGGGGAGTCCAGACCAACAGCCCCGTGTGTAACAGGGTGGAGACCTCGGGGGGAAGTGAGGAAACTGAGGCCCGAGGGAAGGCAGGTCTGGAGACAGCCAGGCGGAAGGCGGTCATTGCTTGTTTTCGTCTCTAACGAGACGGGGACCAGCCAATTCTCAGCTTGGCCACGGCCTGAAAGAGAGGGGTGAGGCAGAGTGAGGAGGGGTGTTTGGAGAGTGGGGTGGGTGGTGGGTGGCAGTTGGAGGGGGTGGAGTTAGCAGGGGTGAGAGGCAGGGGATGAGGGGAGGGGATGAGGGTTGAAAGTTGGAGGAGGGGGCGCTCACCCTTTAAATGCGAGGAATGCTCGCAGGGCCACCGCGAGGCTGCAGGAGGCAGGAGAAATGACAGAACAAAGGGCTATAAAAGGAAACCCACTGATGTGGGCGCAGGGGCGTCTCACACTCACACGCTGCAGGTGGGAGTGGAAGTGCGTTCAGCCCCTTGGGAGAGGAATTTGGCAGGACCTAGTGAAAATGAAAATGCACAACCCCCACTACTAGGCAGGTCTACTTTCTAGGTTTACAACTTAGGCGCTCAATCTTGTGCTTCTGGAGGCAGATGCCAGAATGCGTCTCGGAGTGTGGACTGGAGCAGCCGTGCAGGCACCTGAGCTCCCACCGCCGGGCAGCAGGTGCGCAGCCTGGGCGGGGGGAGGTGGGCAGCACCCCCAGCAGGTAGAAGGAAAAAGCCAGGGCTGAACTCATCAACGTGGAAAGTTCTCAGAAACACAGCGGAGGGGCGGGGGCAACATCAAGGAGCAGAACAGTGCACCTGGTATTCTACCGTTTGTATAAACACAAGTACTTATGTAAAATAACACTCGTGTTCGTCTCTGTGTGGAGACGGAAGCAGGTGGACTGGAGACAAACGCAGCGGACTCAGCGGCAGTCACCTTTGGGGAGGAAGAGAAAGGACTAGAATTGGGGCTGGGAGTCAAGAAGAAACTTCAGTGTTTGTTAGAAATACAGGAATTGGAAGCAAAAAATAATAATTCAATATATTTACTGTGAGTCTATTAAAAAAAATCTAACAATGTCAGTGCTGATCTCTAGGTGCTGGGGCCCTGGCAGAGAGTGAAACAGACAAGGTCCCTTGAATGAGGAAATGATGACAAGTGGCATGAAAAGAGGTAAAGCAGCTGTTTCAGTCAGCAGGGTCAGAGGAGGTGACCCCTGAGGAGGTGACTTTGGAGTCATGCAGTTGTCTGGAGGAAAGGGGACCCAGGCAGACAGACCTGTAAGAGTGAAGGCCCGTCGTGCTTTGCGTGTTCAGGACCAGCCACCAGGGCAGAGAGGTGTTATGATAGGAGGTCACAGAGGAAGGAGGGCTGCCCCTTTGTTAACCTCAGTCATTGCCGGGTACAGGGAATATGGGTGTTTCCTAGACTAAGCTTTGAATGTTTGCTTTTAAAGATTTCCTTTATTTTTAAAGAGAGGGGGAAGTAGGAAGAAAGAAAGGGAGAGAAAGATCCATGTGTGAGAGACGCATCCATCAGTTGCCTCTCGAATACACCCCTAGCCAAGGACCACAACCCAGGCATGTGCCCCAAATGGGAATAGAACTGGTGATGTTTGCTCTGCAGGGTGACCCACTGAGCCATGCCGGTCAGGGCTGAATTTATTTAATTAAAAAAAAGATCTCCACAAAGCAGATACAGGTTAAAAGACAGATGGGTGTAAAATCCAACCACGTGCATTGCAGCAGGAAGAAGGGAGAGCTGTCTGTCAGGCACGGCTGGGAGGCGGCCAGGCGGCCATCCCTGCTGGAGGGGCACACCCCTTGGGCATCGCTGAAGGTGGCTGTTTAGTGCCCAGCCTGGCCCTGTCCAGCCCTGTCTCCTTAAATCCTGTGAAAGCCATCGAACCCTTGAACCTGAGGACAGGAGGGACACTCGGTCCTAGTGCGGAGACAGCAGAGGCCAGGCAGTCATGCGTGGCAGACTCTCCCCCACGCCAGGGCACACCTGGCTGCGTGCTCACGCATCCTATCTCACCGAGTCCACAGTGGGCTCAGAATCTCTTTCAGCACAGAAGCCCAAGGCAGCGTCACCAGGTGGGTTTGGCGCTTAGGATGAAATCAGCCTGGATCGCCTGACCTAACTCAGCCCCTTGGTGTTATAGGTGAGGACACTGGCCCGAGGTCACACAGGCTGGAATGGGGACTCCCCTGAGGCTTAGTGGCCCCATGTGCTGGGCTTAGAAACTGGGGGGTCTTCTTCAGAGGGTATGGGCCTGATTGGGGGTTGGTTCCTTGGAAGAGGCAACCCAGAAGAGTCCCCTCGTGATTTGGGGGGACTGGGGAAACCAGGAGGCTCGGAGGTGCTCTTGGCACCCTTCCCTGTGTTGCCTGGGGTCTTCTTTGATGGTGGGGAGAGGGGAGCTATACCCCCTGCCCTCCCTGCTTCGGAAGGAAACTTGGACGGAGCCAGTGAGTCTTTCTCAGTCCAGTGCCCCCAGCCCCAGCTTGGTGGGGGCGGCTCTGGGGAAGGTGGGAGGACAGGTAGGAGGGACGGAGGGAGGCAGTTAGTTGCAGGGCTGTGTCTGACACCCAGCGTTCCTTCCTGTTCGTGATTTTAGGGCATGAATCATCGAGGGGCTGGGGCAGGGCACAGAGACAACAGGGCAGGGGGTGAGGGAGCAGGCTGCTTGCCGCACCTGTGCACCAATCAGGGGAAGGGGCGGGGGTCCTGCTGCCGGAGCAGCCCCTGCAGGGCAGGGTGCCCCTGGGCCTCCGGAGACCAGGCTGGAAGGAGCTGGCTTTGTGGCTGATTGTGAGACCGCACCCCTGCCGTGTAAACTGCCGATGCCAGCACACCACATGGCCACAGCTCTGCCCCCACAACCGCCCTCAGCCACAGCACCTACTGCAGCTAAATCCTCCGTGCAAGGTTTCCCAGAAGGTGTCTGCCAGTGCCCTGCGGCTCCTGACAGAGCCAGATAGATCCTCAGACGTGGGAGGCGGCCCAGGAAACTGCACCTGTCAGAACCCTTTCAGATGGCCCTGGTGCTGGCCGAAGCTGGGGAACCATCCCGCTATAGAGTCCACTGGAATGCCTGGCACACAGTAGGTGTTCATAGATATTGGTGGACAGGCTGGCTATTCTTACGCACGATGCCTGCTGCAGCTGAGCCTTCGCCTACACCTGTCTGCAAAGCATCAGCTGGATGTGTGTGGGAGATGGCGGGGGGCTCCCTGAGGGCCAGGGGCTACAACAGGAAGTAAGGAAAGGCATAGGGGAGCCCAGGCCAAAGTTACAGATACTGTGCATGCAGGCCCTGAGTTGGGGACCAGAGGGCCACGGTCCTGCCTACTAGAAGCCTGCTCCTTATCCATGACCGAGGAGCAAATGGGCTTTTCCTGCACTGTGGGGCTGGGACAGAAGACATGCCTGGTCTGAGAGACGAGGCCGGGCGTGCGCGGCCTGGGTCTTCACCCTGACATCCACTCATACTCTCACTCACCTGTTCATTCATTCATTCATTTACTCATTCACTCGCCCCTGTACTGCCTCCTGCGCACACTAGTGATGCATAAAGTCCTCATGCACTGCAACTTCGTCGGGCTCTTCGTGTGTGTCACCTGTCACCAGGGAAACAGAGGGGGCCATGACTGAGTCCAACTGCCTCGGGGACCACGTGGTTCAGCAGCGTGTGAGGCAGCTCGGCTGCGGCTTTTCGAGCAGCCAGACTCAGTGTGAATTGCTGTGCCTTTTCCTAGCTGTGTAAGCTCATCATGAAGCTTGACCCTGCTCCCAGCACAGCTCCTGCAAGTCTTCTGACCGCTAATCTCCTAATTGCTAAGAGAGGAGGGGGATGTGGGAGATGCTAACCAGACGGAGGTGAATGTTGGCCTAACGGTCTGTGGGAGTCCCAGCCCCCGCCTGGTTTGGCAGGGTGTGGTTAAGGGCAAGTTTCCCGGTAGAGAGAATGTGGCTTTGATTTGAAGGAGGTGATCACCAAGAAAACAGGAGGGAAAGACATCCCAGGCACAGGAACCCGTGGGAACAAGGAATTGAGGTGGGAACTTGGGGGTGTGTAGGGTGGTGGGAGTGTGGGGTGGAGGGAGACCTGCCCAGCAGGCCTCAGGGTCTCACTGAGGAGGTTGAGCTCCATTCTGAAGGCCGTGGTGAGCCACGCACTGGGGTGTTCTCTCTCAGCATTATGGGCTGGGTAATCTGTTTGGGGAGCGGTCCTGTGCATTGTGGGATATTCAGCAGCATCCCTCGTCTCTACACACGAGATGCCCGTAGGATCCATCCCTGCCCTCAAAATGCCTGCGAACATTGCCAGTTGTTCCTCGGAGTAGGGGGCGAGATCTTCCCTCAGGTGAGAACTATGGGACATTGTGACCACCTGATGCCTTTGAGAGCTGGCTCTGGCCACAGCCGGAAGCTCAGATTAGAACGACAGAGCCTGAAGACCAGAGGACCAGTTGGGAGGCCGCTGGGGCATTGCAAGTGAGAAATGGCCAAGGTCAAAGCCAGGACTGGGCTGTGAGGCAGGGGTGGGGAGGGGCAGTGTGATACAGGGACTCCCTGTGCCAATGCTGACTTTTACCAGATTCCCTAAGGATAGGTACAACACCATGGGAGCCAAGGTCAAACCCCATCTTTTAAAAAAAAATATTATATTTATTTATTTATAGAGAGAGGATAAGGGAAAGAGAATGAGAGGGCGAGAAACATCAATGTGTGGTTGTCTCTCGTGTGGCCCCCACTGGGGCCACGGCCTGCAACCCAGGCATGTGCCCTGACTGGGAATCGAACCAGCAACCCTTTGGTTCTCAGGCCCATGCTCAATCCACTGAGCTCTACCAGCCAGGGGCTCAAGCCCCATCTTGAAGACGAGTCCTGGGCCACCTGTGCAGGCCATGCTAAGAGACTCAGTGTTAGATGGTTCACGCAGAATTTGTCATCCTCACCCCACCCCAAGCCTGAACAAGATGTTAGGTTTGGAAAACCCGAGAGGAGGGTTTTGGGGAAGGAGTCACCATCGTGCTGAGCACCATCTTGGGAAAGGGGGTGGAAATCCTTTCCCCTTTACTGGGGCCAATCCGGAGGAGCTCGAAGGGACCACTCTGGAACCTGAGAATCATGGGAGTTTAGGGACCACGAGACTGATGGCCTAGCACCCCCAGGCTGGCACACAGCAGGCGCCCCATAAAGGTCTGTGACAAGCGTTAGAGCCTTTGGCTAGCGCGGTCCGAGGACCAGAGCTGGGCGGGGTGGGGTACGCCGGGTGTGAGCTGAGCTGCCACAGTGGGGATGAGTCAGTGGGACCCACTGGGTCTGAGGTGTGGACGGGACATCTATGGAGAGCCACCTGCTCCTGCTTCCACCATGTGACACCCGACTCCTGGCCTTTGGCTCTCTCCTATGAATCAGGGAGTCCTCACAACTCCACCCAGGTGAGACTCGTAAGGGCCAGAAGAAATTGTCCTTTGAGCTTCCGAGGCTGGTGCTGAGACGTTACGGTTGTGGGCTGTGCTGACCACACCCTCAGCGAGGCTCATCTCTCGTGGCTGTGTGGGAACCAGGTGATTTCCAAGTCTCCTGATGAGCAGGTGGGATTTTCCATCTGCCAAGCGTCACTTCCCAGTTTCTCACTCAGTGCCTAGAAGCACCGTCACTGCTGTCTCTGTCACAGGAGTTGGTGGCCCGGAGCAGGCATCCCTGCCTTTCTTGGGGCAGCTTGCAGTGAAGGAACAAGGAAACAGGGTCACCTCCTGTCACTCTGCCCACCCCACCCTTCAGAAATGTCCTGTGTGCTGGGGACAGGGACTCCCAGGGCTGGGGGACTGTGTTCTGGTCACACAGGGCTGGCCTTGGCATCAGAAATGGCACTTGAGCCCTGGCTGGTGTGGCTCAGTGAATGGAGTGCTGGCCTGCAAACCAGAGGGTTCAATTCCCAGTTAGGGCACATGCCTGGCTTGTGGGCCAGGTCCCCATTAGGGGGCACGTGAGAGGCAACCACACATTGATATTTCTCTCCCTCTCCAAAAAGAAATAAAGTCTTAAAAAAAAAAAGAAATGGCACTTGAAATGAAGGGGGTGCATGCAGGTGGCAGCTACCGTGGGTGCTCAGTCATGGTGAGAACTCCAGGGAAGCCAGCCCTAGTGGCCCTTGGCCTGGGTCATCCCCCTGGGGACTCCTACTACTTCCTGGGAGGCTTCTGTCCCAGCCTCTTTTTACTCGTCAGCCACCTGGACAGGGGACTCAAGAAGGAAGGTAGTGTAGGGTCTGGGTCCCTGAAAAGGGCGTGAAGAATGTGTAGGGATAGATGGAAAAAATGAATAATAGCAGTAGCGTCTAATACCTATACAGAGATTAACAAATGACATGTACACTTAAGTACACCTACGTATAGGAGGGTATGCTATATCATGAATACCTTTTAATCTTCACAATAACGCCACGAAGACCACCCGGGCAGTCTGTCTCTAGAGTCCAAATGAGCGAATGATGTAGAGCCGCTGTGGTCCCCCTAAAGCTAGTGTCAACTGGGCGGGATGTTTTTCCAAATTAGCACAACGCCCCCCTCCCCCACCCCCAAGGCGTGGGGAGCCTGCGGTGGATCGAGGCGTAAGTGGTCTGAGGGCAGGTCGAGAGACATGGTCGAGAGACATAGCCTTGGGGCAGCCACGAACCTGGTGGGAGTCTGTCTCCAGTGAGGGTCAACCGCGCCTGCCCTAGGAGGGGGACATTCGGAGAGTGGGCATTAGAGGGAGGTTGAAGGGTCACCGAGAACTGGGAGTGGCTGACCCTGGAGGTAGCGATGGAGCTTCGGGTTGGCAGAGGTGAGCCAGGCTCGGCCCCGCGCGGGGTGAGAGTCCGGGTCCGGGCGTCTGCTGGGCAGCGGGCTTCGGGGACCTGGCGAATGGGAGGGGAGAAGGAGGGCCGTCTGGCCCCGCCCCGCCCGCTGCCTTTCTTCTGCCCCGCCGCGCAGTCTTTCGCTTTCAGTTGGAGGCGCCGGAGCGCAGCGGAGCGGAGGGGAGGCGAAAGGGAGCGAGGGCCAGAGCCGGCCGGATCCCTCCTGCGCTCTGCCGCCGCAGGGTCCTCATGGCTCCCGCCGCCCTTTGCATCCTGCTGGCCATCGGACTGCGGCTCTGGGACGCGGGCCACGCCGTGGCCGCCCAGGTGGGTGCTTCGCGCGGCCCACGGGGGGAGCGCCCGCCCTTCATGCCCACCAGGGCTGGCTCCCACCCCGCGGAGCCCCTGGCCGCGCTTCCGGGGCGTCGAGACAGGGCTGCAGGGCTCGGGGAGACGGAGGAGCTGCGTATTTTACTGGGTCAGACACGGTCTGCGCGCGGCCGGAGACCGGCTGGGGACCTCAGTTTGGCATGTATGCCCGGGGCGGGAGGCCCAGGGGCGCAGCCGGGTCCCTCTGTCAGTACAGGACGGGGCGTTTGGAGAACCCAGCTTCGTTACCCTGAGGCTGCCACGGCCAAGCTTTCCTTCCCGTGGGGGCTGCCTCCACCGCGGATGCTGGGCACCCTCCTCAGATGACTGCCCCCATCCCCCCCAGCCCGGGGCTATGGTTTTCCTCTTTCTTAGAAATACGAGGACTGCCAGGTGTACAGTAAATGCCCAATAAGGGCACAGTGGGAGTGTGGGCTGGCCGTCGCCCATGGCCAGACCCCTTCCCTAGGAGCCATCTGGCGTGTCCAGCCGCCATTTCCGAGCCTCCTCTGTGGGCTCCCGGGCCATGGGGCGGAGACAAGCGTTCTCAGGTTCTCCTGGCCTGACCTGAGCTCTGGGAACAGCAGAGTGCACCGCTGCTGGGTAGTTAACAAGGCAGACAGGGTGCCTGAGGTGCTTCAGGAACACGGAGAGGCAGAAGCCCCAGAGCATTCATTATACACTGTGCACCCGCCTCAGTAGCGAGGTGGAAGAATTGTGTGTCCTCTGCCTTTTTTGGCTGTGGCCGTGGTCTGGTAAAGTAGAGGGGCCCCATTTTACACAGAGGGGCCCTGTTTTACATTGAAACTTGGAGACCTCCTTGTATTTCATGGAAGGGCATGGGGGCCCTCTTTCTCCAGAGGATCACCTCTTCCTCCCCCGCCCCCTCATGGCTGGGGAGGGGGTGGGCCTTCATCCCACCCCCTCCCGGTCCTCCCCTGATGACCCGGGGTATGTGCTGAACCATCTGGACGGCTGACTGGGAAGGAAGGTGGGGGTGGTGGCACTGGCTCCTGTGTTGATGTTTGGTGACTCACTAGCTAAGGCTAAAGACATCTTTGAAGTCCAATTCGTTTTTTTGGGTTTATTTATATACTTACTGAATGTATTGGGGTGACATTGGTTCAAAGAGTCCAATTCTTGAGGGCAGAGGATGGAGGCTGTTGGACCACAGTGGAGCTGCTGGGGGCCCGCCCCCGAGGTGGTCCTGAGCGGCTTCCAGCCAAAACACTCCCAGCTCTAAGAGCTGAGCGTGGATGCTGACGGTCGCAGTCCCCAGCCTGACCGCAGGGTCTCGAGGGGTGTCATCCTGCCCCCCGTGGCGTGTGAGCCCCTGGGGGTGGAAGGAGGCACAGGTCTTCCCTGTGGCCGAGGGGACACGGGGTGCTGGAGTCCTTTGAGGGGTTTCCCTTGTGCCTCTCACTTCCCTGCCCTCTTGACCGTCTCCCAAGTCATCTCGGGTTCCCTCTCCCTGAGATCACCTCCGCAGCCTCCTAGCTGATCTGTTGGCCCCGCGCCCTCTCCCACTGACCCTCCTTGCTAGCATCGCTGGGGTGACCCTCCCCAAGTTGGAGCATCTCCCTCCCTGCCTGAGAAGCCTCATATGGCTCCCGCGGCGGAGGCAGAAACTCTCCCAGGGGCCCCAGGCCAGAGGGAGTGAGGGACCCACGTTCTTGCTGCCACCTCTCTGCATTTGTACCTTATGCCCCACGAAACATGGGTAGCCCATGCTGTCCCCTTTCCGTGGCACATCCCACGCCCCATCCTTCAGGGCCTTTTGCAAATGCCGCCCCCTGCAGGAAAGCCCTCCTCCATTCTCCCTGTTGGATTTGGTCATTTTCCCTTTGAACCGTCAGAGCCCTTGCCCCTGTCTGGAGGACAGGCTCCATTCTGCTTTTTGGGCTGGTTGCGTCTTAGCGAGCCCAACAGAAAGGTCCTTCAGGGCAGGGACCGTGCGGTCCTCCTCCTCCTCTTTGTTGCCACACAACAGCTCCCGTGTGTACAACATCCAGGAGGAGCTGGGCACTGTGCTAGGAATTTCCTACAGAATCTCACCAGAACCTTCCTTTCAGCATTTCCTGAAAGGTGGTTGGTGCTGTTCCCATTTAGAGATGCAGGAACAGGCCCAGAGAGGTTATGACATTTTGCAGGATTGCAGAGCTCGGGGGGTGAGAGGGTGGGTGGGATGCGAATGCGGGTCTGCCTGATTCCAAAGCCCTTCGCCCTAGGCTTCCCCCGCCCTCCCCCATTGTCTGCATCCCCGTTCCTGTCCTCAGCTGGGTCCCTCGTTCCCAGCGGGTGCTGAGTAATCTTGCCTGTCACTAGACTGAGTTACAGAAAGAGCCCAAGGTGACCTGAGCTGGCCGCGGGGATGGCAGCCTCTGTGTAGTCAGGACTTTGGCCTCCTTTACAAGCTGCATTTGTTGGCTGGAGTGGACTGGATTGCTCATTCATTTAGTTGTGTGTTCACTGGACAGATGTATGCCGTAAACCTGGTGGCATTCGTGAGCACTGGGTGCCCTGCGATGGGAACGGAGAGGGCCCTGCTGTCTGGCTTTTTGTTGTTGTCTGGGGCTGTCTCCACCTGCTAGGTCTGAGGAACCTACCCCTGGACGTCTTGAATGGAGGGGCTGCCGCTTGCTTCCTCAATACCCAGCTCAGATTAGGGGAGAGGGTGAGGGCCCCCAGGCTGGCCTGGGGGTGCTGGCCATTGGAGTGGAGACGGGTGACGCGGGGTGGCTGCTGTCCTGGGATGTCCCTCTGTCCCCTCCCTGACAGCCTTGAGGAGAGCCTGCGTGCTAACAAGGAGGCGGCCCAGTGGTCAGGCACTGCTTCAGAGGGCGGTGGCCAGTGCTGGGCACTAGGGACCCCGAGGTGACCATGACCTGGCTCCAGCCTTCCAGGAGCCACAGTGTCAGTGGTCACCTGGGTTCTGCCCTGTCACCTGGGCCAAGTCACTGATCCTCTGTTTTCCTAGCTGTGGACGTGGGAAGCACTTTCCACCTGGTGTTCCTCGCAGGACCAAGTGGGTGTGAAGGGTGTGGGAGCAGATGAGGTGTCTGCATTCTGCTGTCTGAGGGTGGCCTTTGCTGTCGTCCTGGGGCTTGGCCCAGCGGCTCCTGGACTGCTGTCCCTCCCAGGGCTGGGAGGCAGTTCATAGCCTTGACCGTCCAAGGCTTCCTGGATGAGCAGCCAGGACAGTTGCGGGGGTGAAGGGGAGGGAAGGGGTTTGACGCCAACTGTGTGTGTGTGTGTGTGTGTGTACGCATATGCATGCGTTACATTGAACTCCACACATCAACTTAGTTCTGTTTAATGCCATGCTGGCTGCTTTTCTGTTCCTCAGACATGCCCTCCCCATGCCTGCCTCAGGGCCTTTGCACCTGCTTTCCCCTCTGCCTTGAGTGCTCCTCCTGCTGCCATCTCCCGGTCTTATTCCCTCACTTCCTTCAGCGCCTTCTCTGACCACCCTGCCTATAAAAGCTCCCGCCACGTACGCGCACTCCCTGACCTGCTTTGTTTCCCTAAATAACGCTCGTGACCCACTGTATTTTTTCCACGTTTATAGTGTCTTCCCCGTAGGATGCACTCACAGTGAGGACAGGGACTTGTCCACTGCCGCAGAGTTGTAGCCCAGCGCAGAGCTTCTCCTTCTCAGCACTCTTGACATCCGGGTAGTTGTCGAGGGGCCGGCCTGCATGTCACAGGATGTCTAACAGGATGTCTACCCTCTAGTGGGTCGAGGCCAGGGTGCTGCCCCCTTCACTTGTGACATTTGAACATGTGTCCAGACATTGCTAAATGTCCTCTGGTAGAACATCGCTCCGGGTTGAGAAGCGCTGGCCTAGAACATTGCCTGGCGTGTGGTAGGTATGCAAAGGATATTGAATAAGTGCCCCAAACACTCATCTGACCTTTACAGTGACCTTGTTTGCCAGGTGAGACCCGAGAGTGGGAACAGCCGGCCGTGGCAGGGCGGGGCTCCCTCTCTCTGGGCTGGTGTTCTGGTCTTGTCTCCCTGCTGTAGTGAGTGCACAGGGGTTAGGGGTACTCGCCCCCTCACACCCCCTCCCAGGCTCGTGATGGGGGCCGCCCACTGGCAGTGACTCATGGCCCCAGGGGGCATGTGACTTGCCCCGAAGCAGGCAAGAGGGAGAGCAGCTGGGGCTCAGGAGAGGGAGAGGGGTGCTTAGCAGAGGGAGATCGTTTCCGGGGACACGGGAGCAAAGCAGAGATGCATTGGCCTCCGGTTCTGGATGCTCTGCCGGCCGAGGGCAAGTGGTGTTGGTGATTCAGGAGAAGGCCCTGACCTCAGGGTCAGACAGGGCTCAGCACAGACTCTCGCCTTGCTGTCACAGGCCAGGCGACCTGAGCAAGCCTTTCCATGTCTGGGAGCCTCTGCGTTCCCGACAGTAACTTGGGGTGACACCCACCTCACTGGTTGGCTGTGTGGCCCACTGGTGGCTCTGCAACCTGGCCTGATGCTGGGTCCCGGGGCGCTGCCCAGGCCGAGGCCGGGACCCCTGTGGAACCTGATTCTCTGTCTGGGCCACAGGGTGGCCACGAGGGGTGGGTGGCAGGCCTCCAGTTGCCCAGAGCTCCAGGCCAACACTCCCTGATGCCTGGCTGCGCCTCCGGCCCAGATGCCCCCTGGCCGGACCTCTCACGCCCCCTGCCCAAATGCCCAGCCTCAGGACCCGGGCATGTGGCAAAGGTCGCTGGGCCAGGAAATCACCACCCTGCCCTTCTCCTCTCCTTTCAGTGAGTGACAGGTGCCACCTGCCGTTTGAGGATGAGCCAGGTGTCTCGTGCGAAGGGGCTGCGGGAGGCCTCAGCTCTCTTGTCCGCAGCCGGCCCACCGCAGGCTCTCTCTGAAATCTCTTCTGTCCTAACCTCTCTGATCCTGGAGTTTCTGTTTCTTCGAACTCTGAGGAGGGGAAGCCCTGCGGAGGCGTGCTGAGGTCATGCTGTCCGCCCCCCAGCCTTCAAGTGACTTCCAAGACGGCAGGGAGGCAGGAGACCGGGGTTCCCAGCAGAGAGCTGTCACTGGCTTGCCCGGTGACCTTAAGTGCCCCTATGTGTCAATCCCAGCAGCCCCGATCCCACCACAGTCCTTGAATGTTGGGGGGTTGTCAGCCTGGCATGTGCTTGAGAAAGGCCACTGGGGTGGGGGCGGGGGGGGCCTCAAAGTCTTCCCAGGAAGGAGAGCCCCGAGCTCCCCACCTTGCTATTTGTGCTTCCCAGCCTCTCTCCCCAACGACCTCAATCCCACTTGCTTCGGCTGGACTTTCTTGGATGAGTTCTCAGATTCAGGCCTAGTGGCATCAGGAAATCCTGGCTGCTTGTCAGCTTGCGGCCAAGACGGGATGCAGAACCCTTAGACCGGGCAGGGGCCTGGGTTTCCGCCTGTCTGCCCTTTAGGTGCCCTAGTTGGCACCTTTTAAAGTTCAGCAGCCAGACCCTTTGGGACCTGAGACCGTGGGCACCCACTGCAGAGTCTGCAGTCTGGAACCCGCAGGTTTGAGGAAGCCTGGAGTGGGGGAGCTGGTTTTCCTCAAAGAAACCCTTTGTCACCAGCGATGGGCACACGGCCCTCCCCCGTTCTGAGTCCTGCCGGACTCCCTCAGAACCCAGGGCTTTGGGCATTTGTCCCCGTCTGCCGAGCTGTTGACTCCCAGGCTAGGACTCTGAAGCTCAGGGCTCACGTGTCCGGGGCCCACAGTCATTTTCCGCCGCGGTGCGCTGTGAGGTCACAGGTGCCAGTGACGTCGCTGTGGTTTGGGGTGCACGGCCTAGAGGAGGAAGTGTCTGTTTACTGGCGGGGGTCTGGAAGAACAGCTTTCCTTCTGCCCTGAGTGTGAGCAGTGAATGCTGGGAGGCATTCAGTGGGGGCGGAAGCTGCTGTCCAGGGGGCCCCAGGGTCCAGCTCTGGTCTCCTCTCTGCCCTGCTCTCGTGTTCACTGACACCCACGGCCCTACCTCTCTGAGCCTCCGTGTCGTCTCAGCAGAGGAAAAGGTGGCAGAGCGGGCTCTGTCTCAGGTGTTGCCCGTGGCGGCGTGTGACCGCTGGACTGCTGGGCCATCACTAAGACCAGAAGGCCCGTTAGCCGCTTGCTCACACCCAGCGTCCAGGGTCCAGTGGGCGGATGCAGAGCCTGCTTCCCGGGCCCCAGGCAGGCCAGCCACCCTCTGGCTTTTGACAGCAGACACAAGTGGGCATGTGTGGGAAGATTGGCAGCGTGGGTGACGTGGAAGGCCACAGGCGGGTCCCTTCCAGGGGCACTGGGCCCTGCAGAGGCCAGCAACCCCCCTGCCCTGTCCCGGCTTCACAGCCCGGACCTGGGTTGACTCCGCTGCTCTGGTCCGGGGTCGGGGCAGAAATCCCCAGGGGGTTTTGCTTGTTTTGCTCTGCCATCCGGACAGTGGTCTGTTTCAGTCTGAGCTCGGCCTGCAGTGGGTACGGCTGATGTGGCCACGGCTTCAGGGAATTGAGTGGGCCTGAGGGCGAGGGTGAGCGGGAAGGGCTTCGGGGGCAGGCGGGCACGGCGTCTTTCTGCCCGTCCGTGGGAGGCCTTCTCCAATGCTGGTCGGGAGGGCTGGGTGTTGGGGGTCGGAGGCCCCACCTTGGCTTGGCCTGCAGCGCGGGAGGGCTTGGCCACTTTTCTTCTCTCTGGACCTCAGCTGCCCCAGCTGGAAATTGGTCATCAAGGACCTTGTCCACCTCACTTTATTGCCCTTGGGACTGAACGTTGTATGGGGGTGGCAGTAAGGAGAGTTGGCGGCTTTGGCAGAGGGTGAAGTGCAGCCCTGGCCTCTCCGTGGCCCCTGCTCAGAGGGCCCAGGTCTGGACCTGACAGGGGGTCTCCAGGGAAGGGCTCCCAGCACTTCGCCTCAGTTAGCGGGACTCCCGCCAGCATCTGGGCACCCCTAGGTCCTTCCTCCTGCTGCCCCACGGCCCGGCTTCCGTCTGCCACTCACTGAGGCTCCAGTCCAACTGGTCCCTGGTCACCCTGTCACCTGCTGCTCTGGTCTCCTGGTTCTCTGCAGCTGTCCTGCTCCTTGCTGCTGTGTCCTCTCAGCAACATTGAGCCCCTCCCCCACCTCATGTCCCAATGCCCCACATCTTGCCAGCCACCCCTTCTTCATATCCCTGGTTCCGCTCTCTGCCTGGCCTGGCTCCTGGGTCCCTGCCCTCCTCTTTCCTGGTCTCCTTTCCGACTCCAACCCGCCTTCCTTCTGGCCCTCTTCCCACAGCGATCCACAGGGGTGCTGCTAAGAGCAGAGCCCTGCGGATGGGCAGGGCGGGATGCGTGGCCACCAGGAAGCAGGCACAGGGGCTGGACTAGCAGGGGACCACAGCTGCACCGTCCTAGCTGGAGCAAAAGGCTTGTTAGGGCAGCGATGACACATGAGGCTGTAAGCTGTTTGGGGCCAGTTTATGGAAGCCGTGATATCGATTACATTTAAAAGAATTTTCCGAGTGCTTACGTAAACATGGTACCTGCGTTACCCCATGAATCCTCATAACAGCCCCAAGAGGTATGGACTGTTATCACTTCCATTCTACAGATGAAAAGGCAGAGGTTTATTAACCTCATTTATTTAAAAAAACACCCCCCAAAACAAAAAAAAAACCCTCATCTGATGCTGCCTGCCAGTGAGGGGGCATCTGGAGTCGAAGCCAAGCATTTTCCCCCTCGGGGTCCATGCTTCAGCTACTGTCAGGAGTGGAGGCAAAGGGGAAGCACTGATAGTGTTTGAGCAAGGGAGTGACCGAAACAGAGTATATTCGGAACTTCACACTGGCCTCAGTGGCACAGACAGACCATTGCAATAGTTCAGGCAAGAGCTGTGGACTGAGGGAGTAGCTGCAGAACAGGAAGGAAGGTCAAGGCTTCAGTGGGGGGGGAGGACTTTGGACTGGACCGAAGACCTAGGGTGGGGACAGAGGCCCTCAGGAGGCAGAGGAAGTGTCCCTCTCCACCCTGCCCTGCATCCAGGCCCCTCTGGCGTCCTTCCCCCCATGTCCCAGCCTGCGCCAAGGGACCTGATTCTGACCCGTTCAGCCTCGAGTGTGTTCCTGGAGCTCTGTGGTCAGCCATCGGGTGATCCTGGCCTCCGTCACTCCGGCCCCTGCTGGGTGGGCGTGAGACGTGGCGGGACCAACCTGGTCGCCTCTGGTGTGAGGTTTGATGTGCCCGCCTCGGCAGAGGAGAGGGATCCCTGGTGACCTGTCTGACTGCTGTCAGAGCACCTGGGGTGTCTGAACTGCTGTTTGAACTTTGGTTTTCCTCAGTGGTTAGGTGGGGACAAAAGTGTCCCTCTCGGTCACTGCCCACTGGGGCTGGGAGACACTGGGAGAGTGCACTGAACTGACAGCTAGGACTGACGACATCGGGGCGGGGGGTGCTTCGTGGGTGCCGGGCAGGGGGCTAGTGCATTGCATGCACCCGGCGCCTTTCATCCTCACAACCACCAGGGTGGGGCGCCCTCACTGTCCCCATTTTATGGGAGAGGCAGCTGAGGCACAGAGGTGAAGCCGTTAACTCAGACTCCCAGCCCAGCAGCGGCAGACGCCGCCCGAGGTGGTCGGGCTCCTGTGCTCTGTTCTTTTTCTCTTTTTCAGATTTTATTTACTTATTTTCAGAGAGAGGAGAAGGGAGGGAGAAAGAGAAACATCAACGTGCAAGAGAAACATTGATCGGTTGCCTCTTGTTTGCCCCCAAATGGGGACTTGTCCTGCAACCCAGGTGTGCCTGATGACAGGGAATCGCACCGGCGACCTTTCGGTTTGCAGGTCCGCGCTCAGTCCACTGAGCCACACCGGCCAGGGCCAGAGCTCTGTTCTCAAGCCACCACCCACACACAGTGGTGGTCGCTGTGGTGGTCTCAGTCTCCCCCAACTGGGGCATCGCCCCCTCTCTTGATTAGCCCATTTCCCGCCCAGTCCTCAGATGAGCCCCAGTGCATTTCACCTAATGAAATGAAAACTTTTGCTTCTGTTCAACAATTTCACGTCTATTAGGCACCTGCCCTGGGCCGCACGCTGGGCTGGGCGTAGAGGAATGAGTAATAAAAACCCCGTGTGTAACGCTCAGCTCTGACTGCCTGCCCGCACGGCAGCGAGCGCTTTACCCAAGTTGACTCGGTGAATCATAATGGCCCCGTGTGGTGGGCACTGTTTTTGTCCCCATTTTATAGATGACACAATGGAGGCTGGTGAATGACAGAGCGGGGACTCAAACCGGGGTGTCTGGCTGAGAGTTCGCACTGGTACATGCAGGGGGAGTTGTGGTCCTTGCCCTAAGGGGGGGACACAGAGAAGTAATTAACCCAGTCTGGGTTGGGTAGAGAGAAACCCAGGTTGGCACTGGAGCCCCCGGGAGGGATCTCTGAGCCCATCTGGGGGTTTGGAGAGGGTTTCCTGGAGGCGATGGTGGAGAGGATGTTTGGAAGAAGCCGAAGAGTCAGCCCTGCAAGGGGCTGGGGCAGAGGGAGGAGCAGAGGTGGCAGCATGGGGGGCGTGCGGGAGCCAGACACCGCTCTGGATGAGAGTCAGGGGGGATGCTGGCAGGGCTGGGCGTTGAGGACCGTGACCTTGGGCCCGAGGGCAGTGGGGCCACGGGAAGCTTTTAATCAGGGCTAGACCTGGACGTGGGAACGTGGCTTCAGGTCCATCTGGAAAGGCTGGGAACCAAGAGTGAGGAGGCTGGGCTGGCGAGAGAAGCCTAGGGTGGGGGGGTTGCCCTGGGGAGATCGGGGAGGGGCTGCTGACAGGCCTGGGTGGGGGTGGTGGAAAGAGATGGGGTGTTCTCTGCAGTGAGACTGAGAGCTCCTTGGGGGCAGGCACCACGTCCTGGCATTCGTGTTCCCCGGCTAAGCACAAGGCCTGGCCCCGAGAACCGGATACCAGCCCGGGCTTCCTGTCTGCCCCCGGCTCACTTCTAAAGGGACATCATAGGCTGCATGGATGTGTCACCCCTGAGCCACCACCTGTGATGTGGTTGGTCCTTCCTGACGCAGATGTTGTTCCTCTCCGTGACGGAGGACGAGCCTCTGCAGCCTGGCCCTGGCGTGGTGGCTGTGTCGGCCTGTCCTGATGTGGCTGTGCCCCGCAGCCCACGGGGCTCCCGCAAACCCCCTGACATGGAGGCCCAACCGGCGCTGCTGCTTCTCACTGCACGCAGGGGCCCCAGGGGCCTGCCATGCAAACGAAGTGGTTTCTATATTGCTTGAAGGCAGTTTCCACTTGTGCAGGGGTCCCTGGGTCCCTGCGCAGATGCCTCTGCCCTTCCCACAGCCTTGGTGTCTGTGCCTGGGACCCTGGAGACCTGTTAGCCTGGGAGAGTCACTGAACCGAGCTCTCACTGTGTGTCCTCGGGGACTCCCTTCCCACCTCTGGGCCCCTCGTCTGTGAACGATCACAGGGTATAAAATTGTCCAGGGTGCGGAGGCAGGTGTGGCTCCTGCCGGCCACTTGATGGCCACGTGGCCTCTGACCCGGGTTCAGTGCCGAATCTCTGGAACCCTTTTTGCATCTCTAGAATGGGCTGAACCTGAGCTTGCTGAGTCGGTGCAGGAATAAATGAGAGAATGCATGTGAGTGTGCCCGGCACTGTGCCTGCACACAGTAGGTGCTTCTCAGTGGTCTGAACAGTTTCCGTTAGTCTTTCCGGCTCTGTGAAAAGGCTAAATCTGAGAGACGCCTGAAGACAAAAGGTGCAGCCCAGGGCCTCCTTCCCACTCAGTCCCCCTCCTGCTCTCAGCTGGCAGTCAGCCGAATCCCTGCCCCGGTGCTCCAGGGAGGCCCGGAGTGCGGTGCCTTCTCCCCAAGGCTACTGACATTGAAGGGGAGGCTCCAGAAAATCAAAAATCCTTGAAGGCCCCAGAGATACTTCATTAATGGTGGCAGGAAAAGCAGAGGACACCATAGGCTTTTGAGTGCTTCTAGATGACAGAAGTAGCGGCCACTTCTTCCTTCCCCACGCCTGTCCTTCTTCGTCTTCCTCTCTCCCACTGTCTATTTATAAATAGGGGAAGGGACTGAGGGCCCCCACCTTGGTGTGCATGCAGGGTTTGGTCTGAGCTGAGGAAGTCAGCTTGCTGGCACCGGGTTGCCCAATGGCCCAAAGAGAGCTGATTCGGACTCTGGGGTCAGGGACCTGCATGGCCGCCCCGCCCTGCCCCTCACTGGCTAAGGGCCCCCCTGAAGTGCCCACCCGGAACCAGCAGTCTTCTCTCCCAGCCCCAGCTGCTGGCTGGGGTTGCCAATCCCCCGGGGTGAGAGTAGGGGGATGTAGAGAAGGCGGGGCGCAAGCGGCTGGCAGACAAAGTCTTGCAGCTCTCACCAGGTTGGTTTTGTCGGGCTGTAACTCCGCTGCTGTGGCTCGTTTTCTTTCAGGGACTCACAGCCACATTGCTGTCCCTTATCCTGGACACTGTGTCCTTTGGCCACTTCATGGACCCCGATCCCTGGATTTTGGCTACTCCTCCTGACTCTTTATTTGGGGGTCCTAATACTCCTCCAGGTGTTCCTCTCGAGTCAAGTCCCTCTGAGGCAACCTGAGGCCAGTACCCTAGGAAGCCCCCATCTGGGCTGCGGGAATGTTCCCCCCGCTCTGTCCCAGTGAGGTCCCCACCCCATTGTCATGGCAGCTGGCCTGTCATGGTCTCCTGACTTCAGACTTCTGGAAGAGTTGCCTGGGGCCCCTGGAAGGGTCACAGGTCAGCTCCCCTACACTTGTCCCTTTTCTCGGGCCACATGAGCCATTAGCACCTCATTAGAACTGGGCCACTTGCTCAGGGCCTTGTCCTCGCCTAGCCTGTCCTCAGCTAACACGGGGGCAGATGCAGCCCAGTTCTCATGTTCCATTTGACGCGAGTGTGCAGCCCCGGGCCTTTGCACGTTCTCTCCCGTGTGGGTCCCTGGGAGTCTGGGAGAAGGGGGACCCAAGCTGTGATCCCCTGCCTTTGCTGCTGCCACGACTCCAGCAGGGGACAGGGCAGGGCATTATGTCACCATTTTACAGGCAACTGTGTTGAGGCTCAGAGAGTGAGGCTCCCACGGCCCCCAGAACCAGCACGGGCACCGGACCTCTCGCCCGAGTCCGCGCTGCTCCGGGGGGGCCAGCTGTTCATGAGCCTGGGAGCCTCTTGCCTCCCAGAGGCCACCCGCTCAAGGTGGCCCTCACCCTGGGCCAGGGGACGAGGGGCAGAGGCGGGGGCACGGAAGCCGCACCCTGCACCCACCTTCAGCCTTGCCTCCTGCCCCAGCCCCTCCTACCAGCTCATTCAGTTTTTCCACCTCTCACGTGGGTGGGCCAACCTCCCACCCGGCACTTCTGTGGTCTCAGGAGGTTTTCAATACCCATCTTTAAGAAGCCACAGCTGGAAAGGGCTTTGAGCACTAACCAGGTCCCTGCTGCCATTTTGCAGATGAGGAAACTGAGGCACAGAGAATCCGGTTACTGCCCATAGTAGAGGGAGTGCCGGAGGAGGGGAGGGAGGATCTTCAGGGTTGGCCTCGGGGTTGAAACCCAGCCTCCTGGGGTGGGGGAGACACAGCTGTCAGCTCGATGTTAGGGAGGAAACTGGGCCGGAGGTGAGGAGGCCTCTTTGAGGCTCAGTGTTCTCATCTGTGGCTTGGGGACAATAATAGCACCGGTGTTCCAGTGCTGGGACGAGGACTCAGAGACAGTGAGGTGCGTGGTGCCTGGCTCGGAGCCAGCTTCCAGGAGCAGGCACTGTTGCCCCTTGTCTCCTAGCGCCCTCGTCCTAGCCCTTGCCCACTCTGGCCCAGCTGCCCTGGCCTCCTGGCTGTGCCTGGAGCCCCCTGAGCTCCTTTGCCCCTGGCTCCTAGCCCCACCTTGCTTTTCCTTTCTCTTGGGCTGCTGCTGCCACCTCACATTTTTCTGCCCCGTGTGTCTGAGACTCCCCCACTAGAGCTCAGCTTCTCCGGGCAGGGGTGTGCATGTGTTTGGTGCAGTCTGCCCGGCTCCTAGAATAGCAGGGGCTCCGTGTGTTTGATGAATGAATGAGTGAATGTTTCCACCTTGGCCCCTGACTTTTTCTGAGATGTGTCAGATTCCTGCGGCCTGAGCTGCAGTGCTTCGGTCCTGCCTCCACTTCTGGCTCCCATTCATCTTTCTAGCACTTGGCACAACCACCCATCTGCTGGGCCAGCCGTCCCCAGTTGCAGACCTTTGAGCGGGGGCTGCCCTGCTCCTGCCTGCCAAGCAGCTGCCAGCCTGAGAAGGGGCCCTCGCAGGAGCCCAGTGACACAGGCCGTTCTGGGAAGAGCTGGGTCTTAGGTGCCTGCTCCTTCGGAGAGGCCCACCCTGGTGGTGTCCTGGGAATCCGGGGGAGAGCTGAGGTCAGAGGCTCTTGGCCTGAGACTGAGGCGGGTTCCCTGCACTGGGTGTATGTGCGTGGGTGTGAGCGTGGGTGAGACAAGGAGCATGTGTGTCCATGTGAGCCAGAGCCCCAGCCCCTGCTTGGTGCAGAAGGAGATGGTGGGGGGCTGGCGGCGCTGCAGTGACTCAGGGACCAGGGGCAGACGGAGGGCGGATCCCGGGAGCTGGCTGCTGCCCCCGTCCTGAGGAGAGGACCAGAGATTTCCTGCAGTGGGAGCAGCTCTTAAGTCATGTCCCAGCTCCACCTCCTCTTTCCTGGATGAACTCAGACTAGTGATCAGACCCCTCTGAGCTATGAAATGGGCACATGCCCACCTACTTTTTTTGGAGGGGGCAGAAGTGGGAGTCTGTATAGTGCCTGCCACCTTGCCTGGCACACAGTTGGTGCTTAACGCATATCCCAGTGTTTTCACTCCCTCCCTGAAGGGGCCATCACTCCGTGCAGATACCTCTCATCCCAGGAGGACAAGGCCATGTGGAGGGGAGGAGATGGGCCGGCACACCCTGATGTGAGGCAGCTCTGGGGCCTGGGGTGGTGAGGGTGGGCCCTGATGGCCTCATTGCGCCCCAGCCTCCAGCAGCCTGTCACCACCGCTGCAGTGGCCCGGAGCCTTTGGGGGGCAAGGAGGTGGCTTTGCTGCTTTCTACCTCCATTTCCTCATCTGTGAAATGGGCTTAATCAGACCTGCCTCACAAATTAGATGTTAGATGGCCCTCCCTCCCTTTCTCCTTCTTCCTTCCTTTCATCCATCATCCATCTATCCTCCATCTACCTACCTACCTACCATCTATCATCCATCTTCTCCAATCCCCCACCCCGCTGGGTCACAGATGGCCCAGTTCCATGGGTGGTTAACGCTCTCGTCAGTGATTTCCAATTTCTCCTGGGACTCAGTATTGTGAAAAGTTTGAGTCTGCTAACTTTAGTTCCTCTTTCTAAAATGTCAGTCAGCACTCCCCTGAGGGTGGGTGGGGCCCGAATCCCAGCCTCCCCAGCACCAGCCCCAGGAACTGGAAGCTTCCATAGCCCTGCATTTCCCAGAAGCTGCTTGCCACGTTCTGGGGGTGTCCAGGGGGCCCCGGCCTGTGTGGCCCTTTAGTGACCAGAGGCCTGGCCAGGCTGTGGTTTGCCTGTGCTGTGGGGAGCCTTGCAAGTGGAGAGGGTGACCTTTTGTCCTGCTCAGTGAGGGGCTTTCTGTTCCTCATTCTTTAGCTGTGACAGGGATGCATTTTTGTTTTTTTTCTTTTCTCTGTCCAAGAGGATAAATAGGCCTAGAAATTGCTCAAGGGAGGGCTGACCCCCATCACACAGAGCAGAGGAGGAAGTGTGGGGAAGGGCCTTCAGAGCAAGATTCAGACAGGAAGAGACCCTGAAGGGAGGCTGCGGAGAGGCTGCTGGGCAGAGGTCTGGGGGCTGGAGGGGTCCAGCCGTATGCCTTTGGCCAGGAACCCTCGGCCTGTGGCTGGAGAGGGAGAGAGCCCCCTTCTCCCCTACCCCCACCCCCCTTGGCCCAGGCAGGGCCCTTTCCCATCAGGCCCTGTAGGCCTGACAGGAAATCCTCCTCCAGCCCGGCAGGCCCCCCCTGGGCCGCATGCCGGGAGCAGCCGCATGAATGAGGGGCTCCCCTAGTTACTGCGGGGTGCTCTGCAGATGCAGGCTCCCTGAGATCTGTGTCACCCCCCTGCAGGGTCCCTCATCACCCTTGAGCGTGCTCTCTGAGGGGGAAGCAGCAACACTTTGAGGCACAGCCCTGCCCTTGGGGAAGCCACACACGGCAGACGCCTGCAGGGAAAGCCCATTCCGGGGGGCCGTGGGGGGCAGCCCTCCTCCGCAGCCAGACAGTGCGTGTGCCGGAAGCTGAAGAGGTGCGATTTCCCTGGTCGCGGCGCTGCCCTGCCTTTGACCGCCGGGTCCCCTCCATGCGCCCCTTCCCCAGGTCACCTTGCTCTCTGGCGGTGCCAGATGATCAGGCATGTTCAGCTGTGGCGCAGCAGAATCACCTGCGGAGGTTTTCTTTCTCTTTTCTGACAGGACAGCTTCCTGGGCCCACCCTTGAGCTTCTTTCACCCAGTCTGTTGGGTGGGAGTCGGCGTTAGTAACAGGCACCCTGCCCCCCAGGTGCTTTGGACACTGGCCGGAGCCCCACCCCTGGCTGTGGGGAAGTCCTTTCCCTTTCCTTCAGGTGCCTGGCAGCCCGCGCCAGGACCAGACGGGGAGGGGAGAGGATGGGGGCGGGGAGTGCGTGAGTGTGTGTGCGGCCGTGGGCACGCAAGTTCACGGATGGGGTGGAGGTTATCTTTCTAAACTCTGCCTTATGCAGAATGGTTTCCACTTCCCTCGACAGCCACCTGTGTCTCTGTCATTCCCAAAGTTCAGAGCTGACTTCCTGGGGTCTGGGCCTGGGCTGGGTGGGGAAAGGCCCGCAGGGCAGGTGCTGCCATGTTTGGGCTTCAGGGTCCTGGTGCAGGGTGGGACCACTCTGGGGCGTGACATTGTCAGGAAGCCTGCTGCTTGGAATCCTGACTCCTGAGCACCTACCACACGCCCAGCTCTGGGAACAGCAGCGTCACCCCAGCCCGCAGCCTCCGACAGTGCCCGTTTAGTGGAGGCACAGGCCTGTGTACCAGGAGCCCTAAGGGAGGCAGGGCAGGGTTCGGGGTACCAGTGGTTGTGCAGGGTGGGTGGTGGGCAGGGGGAGGCTGCCGTCAGAAGGGACAAGTGGAATTTTGTCAGATGAAGCAAGAGGCTATTCCAGGTGAAGAAGGCAGCTTGGGCAGGAACGTGGGGGAGAGGAGCCGCAGATTGCGGGGCCCCCAGAAACCCCAGGCCTTGGGGGGTTGTTGAGACACCAGGATGGGTCTGGGATGGCCTGCCAGGCCGAGCAGAAGAGGCCGCTGGGTGCCCCTGTTTGCTTGTTCTCAGGGTGGGGGCCAGCCAAGGGCACAGCTGCACAGGCAGGACTTCCAGGAGCCGGATGGGGAAGGAGGTGGGGTGGTGGTTGGAGCGTGAACTCTCCTGCAGCATCTGCAGGCTGGGGGTCATTCTCAGGCAACGCTCATGGCAGCTGGGGCCGCGGGTGCCCTGCCGGTACAGGGGGTCTGGGTGGGTGGGTGCGGCGGCACCTACTGACCAGAGCACCTCCAGGTGCTCTTAGAACAACACCCGGCACCCTGTCAGTGTTCCAGAAATGGTAACTGTTGTCACCATTGTTGTCTGAGGGTCTAGAGCCGTTGTTTCTGCCCTGTGTGTCACAGACGGGCTGTGTGTGCGCACACACATGCACGTGCACCCATGCGCGTTGGGAGGACACGTAGGTACCCAGTTTCAGCACAGTGAGGTGATCCTTTGGAGGAGCTCTCTGCGGCATTCAGAGAGAGCCCGGAGGAGCCTGAAGCAGCCTGGGGGAGTCCAGGAGCGCTTCCCATAGCAGGCAGCAGTTGGTTGGAAGGACGAAGGGGCGATTCCCAGGTGCAGGAAGAAGGGAAGGGGAGGCGTCCTTGGCAGAGGGCTGCATTGTGCTGACACTGTGGGTCCTTGTGATGGAGGCCACTGCCTTTGGGGCAGCTCTGAGGGCCCTACGTCTGCCCCGGGCAGTGTCAGGAGCCAGCGTCACCCTCTGGCCGGGGGCCCCATTTCTCTGCCTGCAGAGGTGCGTGTGCTGCACTAAGGAAGGGAGCGGGCAGGGCTCCCCCTTCCTCCTCCACCACCCCCACCCCAAGGCAGAAGTTCCCATGTCCTTCGTCCATTGTCCGTGCAGCCCCGGCAGGGAGAGAGCCAAGCACTTGCGGCAGGGGATCTGGGTGTCAGGCGTGGCCAAGCTGACGACTGTCGTTGTCCCTTCCAGGACGTGCTGACCCCCTACATCCCGGAGCCCGGAAGCTCATGCCGGCCCAGAGAATACTATGACAAGAGGTCCCAGATGTGCTGCAGCATGTGTCCTCCAGGTGAGGGACAGGCCCGGGTCCCTGACCTCAGACTGGTTCCATTCCTGGGGGCTGGTGCCTTGGAGGGAGTGTGCGAATAGGGGTTTGAGGGGGGACGGGGTCGTGGCTCTTGGTTCTTACTGAACCCCTTCTAGTTCCATGAATCGGCCCTATGCTCCCTCTTGCCTTTGCACACGCTGTTCCCTCTTCCCAACTCCCTTTCCCTTATCCGTTAGACCTCAGTTTAGGTGTCTGCCTCCTCCAGGAAGCCTGCCTGTACTGCCGGGCCAGATCTGCTTCCTCCTTTGAGCTCCCAGTGGTGTCTGCTGCCCCCCACAGCAGTAGCTCTTTTCATCCTGTGCTGTCCTGGTTCCTCTTTGTCACCCCCACTGTGCGTTCCTCCAGGACGGGGACTGGGCTTGCTCTCCACTGACTCCCGAACACCTGGCACCATGCCAGTCATGTACTGTATGCTCAGTACATATTTGACAGAATCAGTGAACGCTTCCCTGTTTCAGACATGGTGGACCTGAGGCCTAACCCCCTGTGGGAGAGCTGGGTGGGTGGCCCAAGGCCCAGTGCCGCCCATTTATTCATTTGTTTATACCTCATTCCTATACCAACAAAGCATCTGCTACATGTCCAGCGCTGTTCTAAGTGCTGGGAATACAAGAGAGAGCAGGGCAAACAAAATCCTTGCCTTCGTGGGTGTTGCATTTTAATAGAGGGACAGACAGATAAACAGAGGAGATAGATGTGTGGTCCCATCAGAGATTAAGTGCTTTGAAGCAAACAAGGCTAGCTACGGCAGGGAGGCAGAGGGGTAGGCCACGCTGTTCCCAACAGAGTGGTCAGGGGAGGCCCAGCTGAGGAGCTGCCACTTGGGCAGGGATGTGCGGGAGGTGAGGGAGTGAGTCCTGCAAGTGTATGGGAACGGCATGCCGAGCAGGCGCCACAGCCAGTGCAAAGGTCCTGAGGTGGGAGCCTGTTTGGTGCACTTGAGGAACAGCAAGGCCAGTGTGTGGCTCAGAGTAAGTAAGCAGGGGCGGTGGTGAGGGGTTTAGATTTTATTCTGCAGCATCCAGGAAGTCGTTGGAGGGCTCTGGGCCATCCGCCTGAGACGCGGGCAGGCACGTACAGACCTGTCACCTCCCACAGCCATTTTAAGAGACTCCAGGGGAAGTGACTTTTCTTTCTTCTATTAATTGGCAGAGTCTTTGTAAGAAGCTACTAGATTAGCACAGCAGTGACTATGGTGACACAGGGCTCAGAAGAGAACCTCCTTAAAAGTTTGCCTTGGTACTCTTCCGTCACCTGGTATGCCTTCTCTCCAGGCCTTGCTGGGAAACTGTACCACGTCCCAGGTGGAGAACTTTAGCCAACTCTAAAGAAGAAAGGAGCTGGCAAACCCGTTCATACTAAAGTGTGATTGACTATAACAGGCAGTTCCCGTGGCAGAATTCTAGGCATCTGGAAAGAGCAGAGGGGAAGATGTGTTATGAGCCATGGAGGTTCGGAGATGGAGAGACAGCTGGTACTTGCTGGATGTGAGATGAGTCGATGGAGGAGTTGGGGCCCCGTCAAAGAGCCTTTGCAGCTAGGCTGCAGAACTCTGGGCTTCGGGGAACAGTGGGAGAGGCCAGGGTCTGGGAAGAAGCCCCTCCACACTGAGACCTCTGGCCCTTGCTTTCTCAGGCTACCATGCACGATTCTTCTGCACTGCTACCTCAGATACAGTGTGCACCCCTTGCGAGGACAGCACCTACACCCAGATCTGGAACTGGGTCCCCGAGTGCTTAAGCTGTGGCTCCCGTTGCAGCTCTGGTGAGTGGGCTCAGAGGGAGGGGTGGTCCCCAGCGTCCTGCCCTGGGCACCCGGCATCCCAGCCCCTTGCAGAAAGCTGGCTGGGATTCCCCCAGGCTCGGTGTTTGCATGCCCCAGGGCATGAGCTTGCGTGGGTGTAGTTCTTTACAGTTTATCAGCGGCGTTTTCCTCCTGTCTCACCGAATCCTCTTCAACAGCCCCGTGTTGCTGGTGGGCCAGGAGCAGCTGTGGGAGAACTATGCCCATTTTAGAGTTGAGGGAGTTGTGTCTTGCTCATGCTATGAGGCCAGACCAAGACTGCAGGGCTTGGGACTCCGTGGCCAGTGCTCTTTTTGCCCTGTGCTGAGCCGGGGCAGTGGGGGCTGACTCACCTGCTAGAGATCTGAGCTCTCTGTGGGTGGTGGGCTGGCTGGGAGGGCAGGGTAGCATGGTGGTGGGTGGGGCCCGTGGAGGTGGGAATGACCCTGGGCCGCCTCCTTGCTCCTCCAGACCAGGTGGAGACTCGGGCCTGCACCCGGGAACAGGACCGCGTGTGCACCTGCAGGCCAGGTTGGTACTGCATGCTGCACAGTCAGCAGGGATGCCGGCTGTGTTCCGAACTGCGCAAGTGCCCCCCTGGCTTCGGCGTGTCCAGACCAGGTATGGGCCTTGGGGCAGAGGGCCTTGGGGCCTGCCTCGGGTCTCTCTTTCACAGGCATCAGCTCGTCAGCTGAGCCTGGGAATGTTGTCGGTGCTGGCTGGTCCACCTGTCCCCCATTTATTCTTTCCCCCAGTGCTCCCAGTGAGGCACACACTGTATGTTAGGCCCTGGGGACCCAGAGGTGCATCAGATTAAGCCCTAAGCTGCTGGGAAATCAAGTGGTGCCACAGGAGGATGAACCCATGTGACACTGCAGACCAGGAAGTCACTAGAATGGGTTAAAGGACAATCCCCCAGCTGTGTGCGTGTGTGTGTGCGTGTGTTTTCAGAGGGAGAGGCATAGACAGAGGTCTGGGGGCCCCTCAGACCTCCCCTAGGTCTCCGGTGCATCTGAGTTGGTGACAGGCTCCCATTTCTTTTTTCTGAAGGAACAAAAACATCAAACGTGGTGTGCGCTGCCTGTGCCCCAGGGACATTCTCTGACGTGTCGTCATCCACAGATACTTGCAGGCCCCACCGGATGTGAGTGGCTGAGTCCTTCAGTTCTGGAGGAGCAGGGAGGGGCTGTCCCTGGGTGACAGAGGGACATACTGCACAAGCACGAAGTGGCTGTGCCGTGGTGTCTGCAGCCCCCACTCACGGCTGTGGGCTGAGGCATTGCCCGAGCTCCGTTCAGTGCCAGGATGGGTCATCTAATGGTGGGTGGGTCCCAGAACAGAGAGCACGGAGAACAGGAGCCTTCCCCCAGAGGTGAGGACTGAGTGGGAAGAGGGGTGGGGGTGAGGACAGGAAGGGGCAGTCTTAAAAGAGGACAGAGCACATACACCCTCATCCCGGCTGCGGGGACCCTTGCCCGCTGACCTGCCTCCCCTGGGTGAGCCCAGCCACCCTGACCCGTTCCATCCTGTTACCCCTGACCAAGTCTCCTCCCCCACCAGCTGTAAATCCACGGCCATCCCCGGCAATGCAAGCAGGGACGCGGTCTGCACTTCTGAGTCCCTCACCGAGACAGTGAAGCCAACCTTAGCCATCAGGCCCCAGCCAGGGTCCAAAAAACCCCAACTCACGGAGCCCACGCCAGGGCCCCGCACAACTCCAAGTCTGTCTGACCCTTTCTCGGACTTGACTCCCCCAGTGGAAGGGGTCATCACAGGGAATATCTCTCTTCCGATTGGTAAGTCACAAGAGGGCCCTTCACCCTTCCTCCCTGCTATCTCAGAGATGTGCTGAGAGCCGCTGTGGGCTGGGTGCACTCTGTCCCTGGATATATGTGGTGGTGGGACTTGTCTTCTCCCGAGACCCGGCATTGTTACTGAGGCCCCTGGGTCGGGAGGGTTGGGATCAACATTTTATCTCAAAGAGGAGATGGTCTCCTGGTTGTTGGTTCTGACGGACCAACCCATTAGGCCATGATGACAGTGTGGCCTGGGCCACAGCACCTCATGGGCTTCCCATCTGGGGTCAGGACCACTTCAGGCCAGAAATCTCCGACGGGTGGCCCTCATGGTGACTGTGGTCCACAGACATGCTTTGTTTGGCACAGTTTTGGGCTTGTTTGTCATTAAATTTGAGACCTTGGGACTGGCTTGCCCTTCTCCTGTGACAGCTGGGTGCCTGGTGTACTTGAATTTGCTTTTTGCAGCTGTTGTTTGAGCTTCTCTTGTCCTCCTAGGGCTGATTGTGGGTGTGACATCTTTGGCACTGCTGACGCTGGTGGCTGTGAACTGTGTCATCATGACCCAGAAGAAAAGTAAGATTCCATTCCTTTTCCCCTTTATCCATCTGTTCCAGAAGCTTCTCTGGGGTGCCTCCAAGGAGTCAGACAGAGCCAGATGCCAGTAGACTCTGCAGGAACTTAGGGTGTGGGGCAGAGGGCTCTTCCACTAACTCATCTACTGAAAGGCAGGACTCCAGTGGGGCTGTCAGCGGGGCGGGAGGCCAGGATTCTTGTCTGGGAGTCCTGGGGGAGCCAGGCCGTCTGGGGCAGGTGGCATTTGAGCTGGGTAGGATTTGGAGGGGGCACGTGTGCAGGAAAGGAAGGACATGCTAAGCAGAGGGCGTGGCACGAGCGAAGCGGAGGTTTGGAAACCAGTAGGGGTGGCGGAGGGGGAGTGGAATAATGTTGAGCCAGCTGGAGAGTTGGGTGTGGGGTCCCTTCATGCCTCGTCTGGCAGGTGATTGCTTCCCCCACGGCTGGGGCTACTCCCGCTGGTTCTGCTTGGGCCCCGTGTTACCTGCCCAGGTAGATCGCTGTGGCCCAAGGAAGTCACTGTCCCTGACTTGTCCTCTCTCTCCTCTTTGCAGAAAAGCCCTTCTGCCTGCAAGGAGAAGCCATGGTGGTGAGTGCCCCGCTGCCTCCCCCCTCCTCCTCCCCTGCTCTCCCTCCCTGTGTCCAGTGGCAGGTGCTGTGCAGAGTGCGGGGAGGCTGAGGAGAGGCCACCCAGGGTCTGTCCTTGGGGGTAGGGCTGCCTTCCATGGGCCAGTTAAGGAGACTGAGTGGGAAATGCCACATTGCAGAATGGGGGGGGGGCTCGTGGTGTCAGTGGCAAGCGTATGGTTGTGGACCTGTGGTGCCACCTTCGGCAGATGTGGAGTGGCTTGTGGCTGTCTCCTCACCTGCCAAGGGACAGTCCTGCTCAGGGGCTGTGCTGTTCACTCAGCCTGCCAGGGTTCTCTGCGTCTCTGTGGTGCTTACACAGCACTTCCTCAAAGAGCAGTGGTTTTCAAACCGAGCGCCAGGGCACCTCCGGGGTTCCACAGCAGGCTCTGGGGATCATCTCTGGGGTTGTGTCAGAGCCTTGGGCCCTGAGTCCCCCCACTGCAACCAAAGCAGCTAACTCACCTCAGTTCTTCTTTTATAAAGTAGGGCCTGTGAGGGACTCTGCTAGAAATACAACTCTGACATTATGTTTTATCCATTCTCCATCGGTTATAAGTCACCGAAAACTTAAGAGTTACTTAAAACCAAAAGGCTCTACCCTTCTCGCATACCGAGAGGCTGAGGCATTGATAGAACAGTTCAGTCGCATCCTCTGGAGAGTCCAGTAGGACCCCGGGCTCTGCCGTCCTTAGTGTGCTGGTTTTCGTTCCTTTGCTTGTGACGTCAGGTCATGAGAGGGTGGTCACCACTTCCTGTGATCTCAGGTTTGAGACGGGAAGAAGAGGGGGAATAGCCAGGGCAGCCACTGTGCCTTCTATCAAGAAATAAGACACTCTCCTAAAGGCCCTGAGTAGGTGTCTCCTTTTGTCTCGTTGGCCTGAATGGTGTCATGTGACCACCCCTAGCTGCAAAGGAGTCAAGGAAAGGGCGCACTTTGCTTTCCCAGCCTCTGTGGCGGAGGAAGACAAGGGAGAGGGGCTTGGAAACAGGTGTGGGGTGAGCCAGTACACGGTGCCCGCTGCCCTCCCGTGTCTGGTAGGCAGGGCAGGGTTTTACCCACCGTTACAGGTGAGGAAACAGGAGCTCCCCCCAATCGCCTCCTGCCCTGCTGAGGCAGAGTTTCCCAGCCTTGGCACCATTGATATTTGGGGCCCGATCATCCTGTTCTTGGGGACTGTCCTGTGCTTTACAGGCTGTTCAGCAATATCACTGTCCTCTCCCCATGAGACACCATTAGCACTACCTCCAGGGAGTGACGACTGAAAATGTCTCGGTGTTGCCAGCTGAGAACCACTGTACTGGGAACAGCTCAGCCCTGGGTGGCCCAGTGCCCGAGGTTTACACAGGGCTTTGGACTCGGTAGGGACCAGGGACTGATGTCAAGTCCTGATTTTGCTGATAAGCAAAGAGGGGCAGCGAGGGGAAGGGACTCGCCTGAGGTCACAGGGCACCATGTCTCCGGACCTGCTCTGCAGTATTTCAGCAGATGTGGACACTGGTTTGGGACTTCAAACTGTTTCTCATTCCCTGGGGTGCAAATGCCACTCTTCCTTCTTCCGGCTTCTGCTCAGTGAAGCTGACAGCTGCTGCGGGGCGGCCCAGAGAGTGGGCGCACCCTGCGGGCTCCCCTGTTACACCCCGCTGGTGCCACGTCCTCCCCCCCCCCCCCCCGCACTGACTGTCCCTCCCTCCCACTCGGTGCGGTGAGGATGTCTCAGGTGTGGCCCCGCAGCCTCCTCTTCCCCTTTCCCTTCCCTAAGCTTCGTGTGCACTCAGTGTAAGCAACTCATCTCCTCTTCTTTTTAACCTCCCCCAGGACATGCTGATTGGTTTTACGTGCTCATTGATTTTAGAGAGAGGGGAAGGGAGGGGGAGAGGCGGGGGAGAAACAGAGATTGGTTCTTCTCATATGTACCTCCGTCTGGGACTGAATCTGCCACCTAGGCACGCACCCTGACTGGGAATCGAACCGGCGACTTTCGGTTTACCGGAGCATGCCCCAACCCACTGGGCCGCACCGGCCAGGGCCCTGCTGGCTGCGCCCTGGGCCAGGCCCCGCACTTGTGCCGTGGCACTGACTGCATCCTCACACAGCCCTGTGGGTACACAGTACAATTACCCCCATTTTACGGAGGAGAAAACAGACTCAGGGAGGTTCTGTTACCCATACCAGGTCAGCCCACTTGGTAAATGCCAGCGCCCAGGTTTGAAACTTGTCTGAATCTGCAGGTTTGGGCAGGCAGACATTCTAGGCTGCCCCAAGCACTTTCAGGCCCCCGCAGGGCCCGCCCTCAGAGGCTGGTCACCACTCCAGATGCCCTTCAGTTCCCAGGCCCCCACCCACTCTCCCGCCCCTGTGCTTAGCCTGTGTTCACTCTGTTCCTCAGCTGGCTGGCAGTGACTCCTCTTGCTGCAAAAGTAACCACAAATCTTGGGGGAACAGTGGCTTCCCTTTTTTTAGGAAAGGTCAGCGTGTTCACGTGGGAGCTCCTGCACAGCCACCCCCACAGACACATTCATGCACAGGCTCATGTTTAACAATGAGAGGGAGCATTTATGAGGTGCTGAATGCATGTGGGGCACAGTTCTGGGCATTGTTTATACTCATAGCCACGCTCTGATGCCTGTGGTAAGATTATTGCTCCAGTTTCATGGTGCAGGAAATGGGTTCAGAGAAGTTAAGTAACTTTCCAAAGGTCACACAGCCAAGGCAAGTGGCCTGGGACACAAACCCAGGAGTGCCTCTCGTCACCACCCTCAGCACGCACATGACGTGCACACATGTGCCCTCGGAGACGATGTGTGCGCTTCACATGCCCTCACCCCTGTGCATGCAGGCCTGTGGGCCTCATGGACACACACCTGCACATGTGGACAGGCATGGACCTTCTGTACGGAGGACCTGCCAGGGCTCTGCGTCGGCACGTGGCAGCGCTGGGCCCTGAGGGGCTGGGAGGTGAGAAGGGGCTGGCTCGCTGGGATCCTGTTTTTCACATGAACCCCTCAGCACCCACCCCCGCCCTGGGGTCCCAGCACAAGGAATAGGACTCAGGATCTATCTGCCCCACTCAGAGCCTGTCTGAACTTTGCAACTTGTGAGGGAGGGAGGGAGGGTCCTGGCCTCTGGGGGTTCTGTTCCCCGAAGCCCTGGCCATAGCAGCGGAGTGTGAAACCCGCCTTCTCTGGGGGTTGTGAGGAATGGCATTTGGATGCTCCTCTGCTTCCTCCCTCCCTGCCTGACCAGGTGCAGAGCAGGGCTGGGAGTGGGGTCCGGTGGCCAAGGTCAGACCACCTGGGCAAGGGCAGCATGAGCTAGAAATCCGGAAATGCCCTGCATCCCCTCAAAGCTGGGGAAGGGTGGTGGCGGGGGGAGCCAGGGAGGTGGGACACGGCTGCAAGCCAGCAGCTCTAGAGCACTGATCCTGGCTGGTCCTGCCCCTCCCACGGACCAGCCGTGCGATGCCCAGCAGGGGACACCCCCTCTCCAGGCTTCCATGGCCTCACGGGAGCTACTTGGGAAGGCTCCTTCCGGCCTGAGCAAGATGTGGAGGGCTTCTGGGGGCACAGGTGCTGAGAGGCCACCGCCCAGGCGGGCGGGCCTGGGGGCCGAGCTGTGGCGATTGGCTGGTCCAGGGAGGGATCAGGTACTCTGCCTCTGCTGGAGCACAGCTGGAGTTGAGGGGTTGGGGTCTCAGCCCTCCCTGGGGAGGGCGTCTAACATGCCTGTGGCCCCCACCCCACAGCAGCCGCTTGCCCTCTGACCCTCATTTCCCCTACCCTGCTGAGGTGTTGTCTCACCAGCCCTTCTCTCCCCCCAGTTCTCGTTCTACCCTCTCATCCCGGGCAGTGGGTGAGAATGTGGCCCGTTCCGTCTTCTTTCCTCCCGGGACCCAGCCATTACCCGGAACCCCAAGGCAAGGGCTTGTGTGCCCGTCTGTCTAACGTGGACAGGCAACAGCCTTGCAGTGGGATTTCTAGGTGCTTCCTGGTGTGCTGTCTGCACATGGCACTTATCTCGGGCCTCCAGAGCGGAAACATGCACCCAGGGAAGGCCTTGTGAGCTATAGCCCAGCTCTACCATGTCCTAACTGTGTGACCGTGGGCAAGTAACTCAACCCCTCTGGGCCTCCATTTCCACTCCTGCAAAGGGAGGGTAGCACTGGCTGTCAGAAGAGTCACTGTGGACAGTGTCTTGGAGGGATGTCAACCTGGTGCTGGGCATTTTATGACACACAGATGTTGGCTAAGGTTGTATTATTGTTGTTGTTTTGTTCATGTCCATGAGAAAAAGACATTAGGGGGAGTCACAGTGCAGCCTGGGGGTGGACTCTGGAAAGGGCCTAAGTAAAAGGGCTGCCTGCTCTGGATTACTGATGCCTCATGGGGGCAGCAAGCGTTTCCTGTCAAGGGCGGGTGGTCAGTGATGTCAGCTTTCGGGCCCCAGGTCTCCGTCACGACCATTCACACCGGCCACAGATGCTGCGGGAACAAGTGGGAGGGAGGGGCTGCGGTCCAGTACAACTGTACTGATGGACACCAACCTTTGAAGCTCACGTAACTTCACATGTTATAAAATACTAGTCTTTAATATTTTTTCAACCATTTGAAAATGTAAAAAGCATTCTTAGCTCGCAGCCCGTACAGAAACAGTGGCTGCCCAGTGTGGGCCTGTGGAGGCAGTTTGCATGTCCCTGACTTAACCAGCCCTCGTGTGGGGCTCACTGTGTAATGGGCATTGTTTGAGCACTTTGCAAATACTCAGCCATTTCATCTTCACAGTAACCCTAGGAGGTGGGTTTCTGTTCTCCGTTTAGGGGTGAAAAGTGGAGGCGCAGAGAGGCTAAGTAACCTGTCCAAGGTCACACAGCTGGGGAGTCATGGAGTCACGACTTGCACCCACGTGTCTGGCTCCAGGGTCCATGCTCTTGGCTGTTAGGCTAAGCCATGTCATCCTTCGCTGGGGGGTGACCTCAGGCGAGTCACACTTCTTCTCCGGGCCTCTGTTTCCTAACACAAATTGAGGATGACAGTCCTGCCCCACCTCGAACACTATGAGGTGAACAGGGCCACCTGGCACCCTGCCCGAAGAGGGCTCCCACCCCCGTAGGACGGCTGGGGGCTCATCCCAGAAACCAGAGAACCACACGTTCCGACTGCACTGTGTGTGGAAAGAACGTGCACCGGGGGCAGAAGCGTCATGTAAACTGTGAGGTGCTTGTGGTGTGGGGTGCAGATGGTGGTGAGGAGGAGGAAGGGGGAGCTGCTGGTGGCCTGACCTCTGCCCCTCCTCTCCTCCCCATCCAGCCTCATCTGCCTGCTGAGAAGGCCCAGGGTGTCCCAGGCTCCGAGCAGCAGCACCTGCTGACCACGGCGCCGAGCTCCAGCAGCAGCTCCCTGGAGAGCTCGGCCAGTGCGGCGGACAGGAGGGCAACTGCTGGCAACCAGCCACAGGCACCTGGCAGGGACCAGGCCAGCGGGTCTGGGGAGGCCCGGGCCAGCTCTGGGAGCTCAGGTAAGAGGCAGGAGTCCGTCTGGCTTCATCCCCCCTTTATGTTTCTTCCTGGTTTCTGTCTGAGCCGTCTCCTCCTGGGCCTTTCCAGGAGGACCAGGCCTGAGCTCCTGGCGTAAGAGCGTTGGTGCGCCCTCCAGTGGCGCCTCCCTACTCCCTTTGGGTGCAGCACTGAGCTGCAACGTTCTTCCAGTCCTCTGACCCCCAGTTCCCTCTGCCTTTGCCCACGTGGGTTCTTTCACCAGGAACACCCTTCCTTCCAGACAGCCCCTACTTGCCCTTCGGGTTGGATATCCAGGCAGGGGTTTTTCTTGTGTTATATGTCTAATATGTAATAGTATTATGTATTAATGCCACAGTATTATGTAACTATTATAGGATATCATTGTTTTATAGTTATGTGGTCTCTTAATATCGATTATATTTTATAGACAAGGAAACTGAGGCCCAGAGAGGCAAAACAGCTTATTCCAGGGCACACAGCTAGTAAAGGAAGAGCCAGGCCTTACCCCGGGTTGTGGGACAGAAAGCCACGTGGATCAGCGGGGCCTCCAGGGCTCCACTGGCCGTGGCTTGTCACCCGGGTCCTTTGGGCCCGAGGCCCCAGGGTTGGGTGTGGGGTCTGGAGAAGCCCCTGTCCCCCCCTTTAGCATCCGCGTTTTGCCCTGAATTTGGACACGTGTTGTCCTGGTCCCTGCAGGGGTCCCCTGGAAAGCCTGGAGCTGCCTTGAGTGGGTTTGGTAGTCAGAGGTCAAGTCTGCTGGCCCGTGTCTCCCCCGCTCACCCAGACGGACTTGGGTCATTTCTAGATGCCCTCCCAGCTGCTCTGGTGCCGTGAGAATCTGAGCCTCAGCTTCCTTATCTAGAGAGGAGCCCTGGCACCTCCTTAGCAGGGCTGCTACAGTCTGTTCTCCCTGTCCCCTGACTTGGGGTCCTTCCTCCCCAGACGAGGCGGCCCACCGTGCTTCTCCACCACAGCCCGCCCTCCACATGTGGTGTCCTGTTGGTGCTCCACCCAGTCTGAGAACTCCCCAAGGGGGCTCGGGTCAGTGCCTGGAAGACAGCAGGCGGCCCTAAACGCTTGTTGAATGAATGAATGAGTGAGCTGCAAGTGTAACTCTTGGTCTCTGTCCACCGGGTGGACTCGCCTTTCTCATCCTTAGCGATACCCATTACACGGCTGTCCTGGTGTGGCCTCGTCCTTGCCCCACCCTGTATGGCCCCCTGATCATGTCTGCCCACCCCTTCTAACCCCTGCCCCTTCTCTATTTCTCCCCTTCCTGTCTGTCTGGCCTCTGCTGTCCCCTTTTCTCCCTCCCACCCCAACACCTCTTGCCACCGTGGGAACTGGTAAACCCTGTTGCGGTCCCCCGTCCGCCCCCGCAGTGTCTCATTTGCAGTGTGCAGAGGCCATGGTGATTTTGGGTGACATTTGGGTGCTGTGGAGACGCAGGGTGGAAATTTCCTCTGGCCCGTGATTTCAGCGCTGCGCCCCTCCCCGTCCCCCTGAGCCTGTTCCACGTTGTCCTGAGAGCTGCTTCGCAGCTCTGACCTCGTCTTGAATGCACTGGAGCTGGGGCAGCTGGGCTGGGGGAGGGCTGGAAAGCAGCCAGCCAGGCCCCCTGCAATCTGTGGGCACCACAGACACTCAGGGCGCTCAGCAGCGCCCCCTAGCAGTAGCAGCTGTCATTTTCCAGGGGCTTTGGTGTGTCCAGACCCTTACGTCTCCTGGCTTTCCCATCATTTGTCCCTCACTGACTAGTTAGGAAACTCAGCTGCTTGCAGGGGGTGGGTGGGAAGGAGGAGAGTGGGGGGCTGGGCGGTGAACCTTCGCCCTAAGGCCCTCCCTGCCAGCTGCATTCAGGTGTGCTGGTCCTCCACGGCCAGATCTATACATCAGGCTTTCAGAGGAAGCCATAGATAGTCCAGATGTTTAAAATGTAAATTCCTGAATTTTAAATGTTGGCAGCCAATCACTTAAACACATGACCGCCCACAAGAACAAAACACACCTGTGAGCTGGTTTTTATTTATTCACCACACGTCTGTTACAGATGGGAGGGACACACCAGGGAATAGTTCCTGTCCTCCTGAGTTGGGAGCCTGGCGAGGGGACATGAATGAGTGCCACAAGAAATGGACTGCAAGTGGGAGGAGCTAGTGCCAGGAGAGCGTAGCAGAGGGAGGGAGGGGCGGAAGGAGTGAGCGATGGGATGGGAGGTGAATGTCTTTTAAAAAGGACAGTCAGGGAGGCTTTTTGGAGGAGGGGGCCTCTGAGCTGAGGCCTGGGTGAAAGGAAGGAATGAGCCATGGAAATAGGGAGGAGCTTTCTAGGCTGAGGGAACAGCATAAGCAAAGGCCCTGAGGCGTGGAGGGCTCAAGGAGCTGCAGGGAGGCGAAGGAACACACCAGGGCTCAGAGCAGCAGGGGACGGGATGGGAGGAGGCGGGTGCCAGGTTCCGAGGGGCTTCGTAGGCCGTGGTGAGGACCTCAGTCTGTCGAACAACCAAGGAGGTCACCTGCCAAGTTCAAAAGGGCTGCTGGTGGAGAATGGACGGCAGGGTGGTGGGGTAGAGGCCAGAAGACATGGAGGGGGGCGCTCTTCACACTGGTCCAGGTCTCAGTGGATTCGGGTTTGCATGGGCGGTAGGTAGCAGGAGGTAGTGAACTTTTGAAGGTGGACCAGGCAGGTATTGCTGATGGATGGGAAGGGGGTGTGGGAGGAAGATGGGTTTGAGGCCTTGGGCCTGAGCAGCTGGGTGGGTGTTGGCTGTGTGAATGGAGACCAGGAGGAGCAGGGTGGGTGGGAGGAGGGGCTGGGATGAGGGTGAGGTGCAGCACACGTGGTTGGCTTGGTGGGGAGGAGCCATGCAGGCTCTGCAGACATGTCAGTGAACAGGACTGTCATCGCTGCCTGTGAGGTGACGGACAGGGTCATTATACCCATTTCACAGCTGAGAAAGCGGAAGTCCCGTGGGTTGAGTGACTTGACTAAGTTTATGGGGACAGAGCGGGGATTCGAACCCAGGATTGTCAGGCTGCAAAGCTGACGACTTCCTGGCCTCAGAGATAAGGACAGACTGCTACCCCTCCCCGTTCTGGAACCCCAGATTTATGATGTCTTAGAGGCATCTCCACCTGGAGGGAAAAGACTTGCTGCGAATGAAGACAACTTACTCTCCACGGAGGAGCAATTGCGAGAACTCGCTTTCTGAGGCAGTGCACAGCTTAGTGTGGTCTTTGTCAGCTCCCACCAAGGACTGGTGTGGCCAGGGCCAGAAAGGGCAGGGGGGTGGTGCTGCCCATCAGCCTCCTCTTCAGATACTTGCAGAGCAGATCTGGGGGCCAGCTGTGGCTTTCCGAGCAGGCGAACATGGAGATGGGGGGCTGCATCTGGTTTTGATGGGAGTATGAACCGTGTATCAGATGGTGCTGAAGAGAGGCACGTTCTAAGACAAAGTCAAGGAAACAACTAGGTCGGGTCACGCTAAGGAGATAATATTGCTCTGCTCCCTAGTGTTGCCGTCCAGAAGTGAGTAATGAAGTGAGATGTTGTCGAGAAGCAAGGCAGTTTGTTCTTGAGCTGTTGTTCTTTGTGGGGAGTATAGTTCTTGAACATTATTCCCGTTGCTTTGATTACCACTGTGTTGCTACCAGATGACAATAAACGCCAGGAGATCGTTCTCATTTTAAAAGGGGGGAGCAATTCAAAGCCTCAGATGTTGATTCTTTGGCACACAGATAGTGGGTCATTGACAGTGCTCTTGGCTTGTCCCAGTTGGTGTGGCCAGTGCTGCTGCTGAGGCCAGGACTGGAAGGTGACTCATCCCAATTGCTTGACCAATATTCTGTAATGTCCACTTCCCGTCCGGGCTTACTTTTGTGATTCTTTGTGGGAAGTATGCTTCCTCTTGGAGCACCTTCACCTGCTTTCTGTAATTGGCTCCTCCCATCTATGGGGTGATTTGAGCTGGGGATTTTTAGTTAGAGATGAGGAAATAGGCACATGAACTTTAAACAACTTGCCCAAGGTTAACATCAGAGCTGGGCTGGAAGTGGGCCCCTCCTGGCCCCTGGCCCAGTGTTTCTCCCGCCCCCATGCCTTAACCTGGCTCTCGGGCCGGAGACGGGTTGTAATGACATCCCTGCTCCCCACTCCCCACCTGACCGTCCTCTCTCATCTTCTGCAGAGTCTTCCTCTGGCAGCCACGGGACCCAGGTCAACGTCACCTGCATCGTCAACGTCTGCAGCAGCTCCGACCACAGCTCTCAGTGCTCCTCTCAGGCCAACTCCACAACAGGGACCCCGGACTCCAGCCCCTCAGGCTCCCCGGAGGACGAGCAGGTCCCCTTCTCCAAGGAGGAATGCCCTTTTCGGTCCCATCCTGGGGCCCCAGAGACTCTGCGGCAGAGCTCAGAGGAGAAGCCCCTGAACTTCGGCGTGCCTGACGCCGGGATGAAGCCTAGTTAACCAGGCTGGCGTGCACCAAGTCACCGCCCAGGTGGGCCGACCTCTGAGCCTTCTCGGCCCCCACCCCCCACCACTCCGGCTCTTTCTAGGCCAGATTCCTTTAGCGGCCTCCACAGCCTTGGCCTTTCTCTCCCCTGCCGTCAGAGGGAGAGTCCTGGAGAAGCTCTCCTTTGCATACGGCTAGCTGGAAACGCTGGGCAGCCCGGGCGGGCCTCTGCCTCTCTGAACTGCCCTGTTTCTGGTTTTGTGAACTTGGCTTCCGAAGCCCTCATTTTATCCCTGGGAGGCCCCAGCATCCTGCCCTCCAGAGGGGCCTGAGGGGCGGGGCAGTGCTGTGTGTCATGTCACCCATGGAGAAGGGGCAGCGTGTAGCCTGAATGTTGAGACTGCAGGGTGGTCCCAGAAGGGGAGGGGCTGCCACCAGATGATGGGCTGGGGGTCCCCCGGGGTTAGCTACGGACCCTGGGACATCACCACCTCCCAAACTCTTTTCCTACCAGTCCCACCTCTCGTGCCTGGCATGAAAATCAGACACCCAGAGTGCCCAGGTGGGCAGCCTGGGTGTGTGCCCTGCCCTGGGCAGATTGGGCAAACCTCTAACAGGAAGTCTTTCTATTTTAATACGTGGCAGTTTTTTTTTTAAAGTAAGCACCACACAGACGAACAAGCCAACAACACAACAAAGCCAAAACCTCAGGGTTTGCCTTCTCTGCCTTTGACCTTCACCCCTGTGCCCACAGCGCCCGCCCTGCCCTGCTCCCTTGCTGTCTGGGTGGGGCTCCTAGGCCACACCTTCTATCAGGGAACTTCAGACCTGGAGATGACCGAGGCCCCCAGCCATCTCTCTCCTCCTACCTCAGCCCGGACCTTCCCCCCATGACTCCCGAGGGGGTGCTCCTGTTCCCCCCAACCTCTTCCTGCTGTTCCTGGAGGCCCAGGCCCCAGGAGAGCTTCAGGGCCACTTTGGTACTGTGCCTGTCACGATCCCCCGTGGACGTGAGATGCTGCGAGCCAGTTTGTCTGTGTGTCTGTGTGTCTGTGGCGTGTCTGTGTAGCCTATGTTGCCGGGCTGAATGGCCTTCCTGAAGCAGCTGAAGCTAAGTTTTGCCAAAGAGTTCTTACCTACTAAAGAGTCAGCCTGATAAACACACTGTGCACACCCTGCAGGGGGTGGGAGATGCGGCCTCACCAGATTCTGGAAAGGTCGTTTGGGTTCGTGCGACTCCTTGAGAAGCCATTTGGGTTCGTGGTACTTGGATCCCTCGTTGAAAAATCCCACTGGATTTTAACTTGGCAGCTGAACTTTCAGAGGGTAGGGGAGACCAGCCATTACCATGGAGACAAGAAAGGCTTCCCACCCTGGAATCAAGATGTGCTTATGTTGCCTGGACCAGCCATGGTCTCTGCCCACATTGGACTCTGCTTGGCCGTGGAGCAGGGCTGCCCCCTGGTGGACAATGCTGGGAGGCCCTCAGGTCACTCACCACGACTCCAGTAGGGCCTGGAAGCCACGGACTGAAAGAAAGGAGACGCTTTCTGGATGTAGCCTCAGCTCCCCAGCTGTATTGACCCCAAGACTATGAGGTTTTGCACTGCATACTGGAAAGCGTTCCTGCTTCTGAATAAACCTTCCCTTTGTCTTGTGCATTGACCTGGCTGTCCTGCTGGTTCCTCCTCACCTCTGCCCTGTGGTGCCTCTTCCCCACCTGCTGGTCCCATTCAGCCTTGTGGCTTTAAGTGCCACAAATATGTCCTGCCAGCCCACGGTGTTTGAAGGGACAAGTGTTTACTGCGCTTTCCGTTCATGTCGGCACTGCTCTGGGTGCCGGGTGCAGCGGCTACGAAACCAAGGGCGTGGGAAGAAACCATGAGCCAACTCGTAGCAAATGGTGATGAGGAAAATGAGGAACATGGAGGACCTTGTGGATCAGGCCGTCAGGGAAGGGGCTGGACAGGTGACAGGGAGCAGAGAGGCCTGCAGAACAGAGGGAGGAACTGAATACCTCCCCCGCCCCACCCAGGGCCTGGCAGGCACAGTGAGAGGGCAGGGGAGGAGCAGTTCTGCTAAGGTGGGCGTGGGGAAAGGGGACTCCCCAGCACGTTGGAACCAGTGGAGAGACTTGGCCAGATCTGTCTTTTGGAAAGACGTCTCCAGGTGCTGGGAGGGGTGGGTTGGGAGCAGGGCTGTGGGGACTCTCCTGGCCTCTCCTTCCCAGGAGGTGGGGTGGTCCCTTCTGAAGCCCCCTTGCTCTGGCTACCGTGGGGGCTGGTGAGGGATGCACAGAGGGGAAGCAGACAGACCACTGATGTGCACACCTCTCTAGTCCTTCAGCTCTCCCAGCTCTGTGCCCGTGAGGCTGCCCCTGCCAAACCACGTGCCCATTCCCGCTCTCTGCTTCCAGCAGGGTTTGCCCTCAGGAAGGCACTGGCAGGAGACTGGGGGATGGGAGCAGAGCAGGCCTAGATGTATTTCCTCCTCCCTGCCCCCCTTCCAGTGGCTTCTACCTGTAACCACCCCCTGCCATACTCTGCTGCCCCCACGCCCTCTTCTGCCCCAACCACCCCTGGTCCAGTTTCCCCTTCTACACACCAGGGTGAAAACAGGTGATTCCGTGTGAAGGGGTGGGAAGGAAAACTCTTCCTGTGTCTCCTCTCCATCTTCTAGTTCTGACCCTTCTGATCACCAAATATGGGCTCCCCGGCCCTGACCCACCCTCTGGCCCCCTGCCACATACACAGAGCGATTCAGTTCCTATGCTGTCTACCTGGAGAGAGTGTGTCAGATCCCACAGGTTAAGGGCTCAATTCCACAAGACTGGCCTCACTTCTGATGCCAATCACAAGTCCAGGCTGCACCTGTGCTTCTGACCCATCATCTGTAAACCAGAGGTTCCCACGCCCCACTTCTTGGCTTTGATTAATGTGCTAGAGCAGTTCCCAGAAACTCAGGAAAGCAGTTTACCCACTAGATCACCAGCTTTTTACAAAGGATACAACCCAGACTCAAGGACAGCCAGATGGAAGAGATACACAGGGCAAGGTTTCTGTGGGAAGGGGCTGGAGGGTCCATGTTCATGACCCCTGGTGGTATTGTGATCTGTACAAGCACAACTTGTTTTATTGCACTTCTCTCTATGTTCATAACCTGGGAGCGCTTGAAACTCTACCCTTCTGGGCTTTTTGAGGCTTCATTGTTAAATGACTGATTAAATGATTGGCCACTGGCCATTGGTTCAAACTCTAGCCTCTAACCCTACCCTAGAGGTAAGGGGGTGGTTGGCTGAGAGTTTCAATACTCTAATTGCATGGTTGGTTTCCTTGGCAACCACTCCCCATCCTTAGGGGCTTCCAAACATCAAGCATATGGATTGCGATACTGACCGATTGATTATTGATATGAATAACAGACACTGGTTTCACCTCCATGGCTCTGGAGCTATTTCAGAATGTGAGGATACAGAACAAGAATTAGGACAAAAGATGGTCCCGGTTCTTGCTCTCCTTAAAAAAAAAACAAACATTGATTTGAGAGAGAGAGAGAATTTGTTTTTTTACTTATTGATGCACTCATTGGTCGTTTCTTGTATATGCCCTGGTCGGGGATCAAACCCGCAACCTTAGCCTATCGGGAATGATGCTCTTAGCTACCCAGCCAGGGCTCAGTGCTCTTACCACTTAGAAACTTCCAAGGGGTTTCAGGAGCCGTGAGCCAGGAACAGGGAAAGAAGACCACATGTGTATTTGGTATGACAGGCGTGCCTCTGAGATGTTGCAGGTTTGGTTCCAGACTGCCACCGCAAAGCCAGTCATCATCTTTTTGCTGGTGGAGGAGCTGGATTTCAATGTATAGAAAAATGCAACACCCAGAAGCACAATAGGGAGAATGTAATAGAATGAGGTGTGTTTGTATGAATTGCAAAACTCGAGGTCTATTTTTAAACAACTAAAGGCAGCCCCTCGTCTGTTGGGGTGACCAGTAAATATGGGCCCAGTGCAGCCTCTCCTGCCTTTTTCTTTTCTTTAACCATCCGGGAGCAAGTGGGCTCTCTCAGGTAGGGCCAGCGTGGGTGGGGAGGGAGCAACTTCTTGATTGCTCTTTGCCTAGTTTTCACCCATTCATCACCATTAGGGAGCACAGCAGTGGATGGACTAGCCACGTAGTCAGGAGTCTGGGCCCTCCCACCCCACCTGCCCAGGGGCGAGTCCTGGCTCTGCCACTTCCTGTCTGTGTGACCTCAGGCAAGTTCATGAACCTCTCTCTGCCCCATTCTCCTTATCTGTAAGATGAGCTTAAAATAGTAGCTCCCTCAGAGTAAGGGATTACGGAAGTTGTTATCTGTGCGATGCTGGGAACCCATGCCTGGCACAGTGCTCAATAAATATTAGCTGCTTTTGTTTTGCACATGTGGATGCGGGGTGTGCAACAGAGGCTGGGACAGACCAGGTCCCTGCTGAAGCTGACACACTAGGAGGGGCTATGTAAAGAAATACTTGTAGCTCTTGCTGGTGTGGCTCAGTGGACTGAGTGCTGGCCTGGTCAGTTCGATTCCCAGTCAGGGCACATGCCTGGGATGCAGGCCAGGTCTCCAGTTGGGGGTGATGTTTCTCTCATATATCAATGTTTCTCTCCCTCTCTTTCCCCTCTCTCTAAAAATAAATAAATAAAATCTAAAAGAAGACAAGAAATACCTGTAGGCCATGCCAGGTGGTGGTAGGTGCTAAGAAGAAAAATGCAGGAACGTAAAGGGACAGAGAAGGATGGGGGAGCTGCTAGTTTGCAAGGTGGGGTGATGAAGGCTTTTCCGAGGAGCTGAACTTGGAGCGGCCTTGGGGACACAAGGTCAGGGAGGGTGGCTGCAGAAGCCACAGAGAGGTTGGAGGGTTTTATTCCCAGTATGATGGGAGGGGTCTGAGCCGGGGTGTGTAAGTTCCGCAGCTCTGCCAGTCTAAGAGTTGGGTAACTGAACTTCGGTTATTTTATCTGCATAATTGCCCTAGGAGATGGGTGAGGTGCCCATTATCCCTGCTTTGCAGGTGAGGACTCTCATGGGCTGGGTTTGATACTTATCAAATGAGTCAAGTAGGATGAACAGTCTGTTTACTGTGGGAGACTCTTTATAACCAGAATTTCACAAGCAAGTCAAAGGGGAAGGGCCCTCTCTTTCTGGACTTCTCTACCCACCAGGAGCTCCATATTCAGAAGCCACCTAGCAGGGCAGCGTCCTGCAAGCTGGGAGGTGGGGCTGAATGGCTGATTGGGGGCAAACCTAAACTGGTGCCCTGCTGTGTGAACTGGGAGCAGCGGCTATCTCTCCCTGGAGCTCAGAATCTCCTCTGCAAGAGAAGGGGCTGGCTTGTGGGCTGTGGTCTCTCCTTTGTCCCCTCTTCCCCCCTGCAGGGTGACAGTACCCCCTCTGCCCACACTGTCTTCATTTTCTCAAGAGACTCTGGATGTATAAAAATAATTTTTATGTTGACTATGTTAAAGTAAAATTTTGGAGATATTTGGTTAAATAAAACATTACCTTTAATTTCACCTGTTCCTTTTCACTCTTTTAAATGTGGCTGCTTAGACTTATGTATGTGGTTTACATTATATTTTTACTGCACTACTCTCGAAAGTTAAATGCGTTCAAGATCTGATTAAATTAATTCATAATTAAAATGACAACTTCCCCTCCCCTGAGATCCCTACTTCCCCTCATGGGGCTCTTATATCATCATCTCAAGTATTGTATAATTTACATATATGTTATAGTTATTGCTTACCATCTGTTCCTCTTGATAGAACATAAACTCCAATAGAACAGAACTTTGTCTATTTTGTTCAGTGATGTAGCCCCACCTGGTTAGAACCATGCCAGGCATATAGTAGCTGCTCAGTAAATGGTGAATGAATAAATGAATGAACGCATAGGAGGTGTGGGGATTCCAAATCTTCCAATTTTTTTCTAGAGAAGTTCAAAGTATAGATTTTCACATGTAAACTCCAGCTTTTAAATTGTCATAATGAATTTAAATTATTTTAAAGCCCTGTGTGGGCCAAAAGAAACATTCTCTGCAGCAGCTTTGGCGGCCTGTCTGCACCCACCATGATCCAGATGATTCTGGAGGCTGATACACACTAGACCCGGTGGGGAGGGGAGTGCTGAGCAGGTGCCCTCAACTCTGCCTGTCTCAGAAAACTTGCCCCTCCTGCATCAACACACATCTCAGGGTCTAGCATGGGTGGTAATTAAGACATGACCCCCATCTCCTGCAGCCTCTCACCTGTTGTGTCTGTGGCTTGCAACTTTGGGGGTCACAGCATGGGTGGGGATGAAGGGAGGACCTTCCCTGTGGCCAACACAACCCCATCCTCTCAGCCAGGCCAGCATTTGACCTCTCTGCATCCTGGTTCTCCCACAACAGCTGTAACTTGTGCTCTAGCAGCTGAAGACAGATGGCTCAAGGCAGGAAAGGCTGAGGCCATATGGGAGAAGGCTCCAGACTTGCAGCAGAGACCTGAGGCGCACCCTGGTCTCCTTTATGACCTTGACTTAGTCTTTGCCCCTTTCTGGTCCTCAATTTTCCCTTCTGTACATGAGACCTTTGTACCAGCTCTGCATTCCCAAACGCATCACCTGGGGATCTTGGGTTTCCTGTAGACTCACTGAATTAGCTTTGGGGGCCAGGTTTTCTCATGGAGGCCTCTTCTGGCCACACCTGTGAAATGAGATGCCCCTCTCTCCTCCCTTGCTTCCCACTGTTGTTCTTTGGCACCTAGAACCGTCTGGTTCCTCACTATTTTACGTTGACTTTGCCTGTTGCCTGTCTTTCCTCCCCTGCTGCTATGTAAGCCCTAGGAGGGCAGGGCTTTTTCACATATCAGCTTTACTGAGGAATAATTTACAGAAAATTGACCAATTTACCAATTTTAAGTGCACCCTTCAATGAATTTGGATGGCTGTTGGACAGGCTTGTGACCACGAAAACCCAAATTTAGACCCATTCCATCACCCTGAAAAGTTCCTTCATGCCCCTCCCAAGGCAATCCCCTCCTTCCACCCCCTGATCCTGGCCACCAGGGATCTGCTCATGCCATTCCAGTTAGGGCTCTTCTAGAATGTCATAGAAATGGAATCACTACAGTATGTGGTCTTTTGTGGTCTGGCTTGTTTTCTCCCCTCAAAGCTAATGCTTCTGAATTTCCTCTGGGCTGGTGCCTGTATCAGTAGTTTGCTCCTTTTCATTGCCGACTTGTATTCCACTGTGGAGGTAAATCGCAATCTGTTTATCCCTTTTCCTGCTGATGGACATTTTGATTATTCCCAGGTTTTGGCTACCATGAATGAAGCTGCTATGAGCATTTGTGTATAAGCCTATGCATGCATGTGCTCTCATCGTCTTGGGTAAATATCTCGGGGTGGGAGGGCTGTATGGTACGTGTATGTTCAGACTGATAAGAAACCGAGGGCACAGGGACTTAAAGTAATACCGGTTGAGTGAATGGTGCCCCTGCACCTGCCTCTTTCATACACGCCTCGGGCACAGCCAGGTGTTTCTGAAACTGGAGGATCTGGACTCATATCCTTCGGCTCTGATGGGCTCCTTTCCATCTGGGGAGTGCAGGGACTTTACACCCACACCTCAGCCCTTCAGGGGAGCCTGTGTTGAGGTTCTGGCAGGTTGATGCCACTTCAGAGGAACCCAGATCTTGCTTAGGAGTGAGTCAGCCCCTTAGCTTAGCATTATGATAGCTGATAATTACTTGGTAAATATACCATTGCTACTCTGCTGTCCTGTGTCCTGCATTTTCTGACTTTTTACGAGCCTGAGGTGTTCTTCCTGTTCCTCTGGTGACAGTGCAAGAGGTAGTATCCATCTTCCTCTTCATTCATTCATTCCTGTTCATTCATTCATTTGTAGCACCTTTGTTGAGTCTTTTCTGTGCCAGGTACTGTCTGGGTGCTGAAGAAACATTTGTGAAAAAGATAAGATCTCTGCTTTCAGGGAACTTTCACAAAGGGGAAAGATTATCTATAAACCAATAGATAATTATCTATAAACCAATAGATAATTTCGGTAGCATTAAGTTCTGTGAGGAAAATACAACAGGGTAGTAGATGAGGAGAACTTTAGGTAGGACGGAGGGGGAACATTGGAAGCAAGGAGTCAACTTTCTGACTCTGCAAACCTGCTGTTGCAGCCACTAACCACATACTCTAGCGAGCACTTGAAATGCAGCTACTTTGAACTCACAAGTGTCGTTAAGTGCAAAATACACACTAGATTTCAAAAACTTACTATAAAAAAACCCTAAAATATTTCCTTAATAGTTTTTTCTGTTCAGGACACACTGGATTCAGTAAAATATATTATTAATTTCACTTTTTTCTTTTCCCCTTAAAAAATGTACCAACTCGGTACATTTAATGTCACTATGTAGCTTGCATTACCTTTCCATTGGGCAGTAGTGAGAATGGCAAATGTAAGGCCCTGAGCCAGGCACTGAAGGATGCCGTGGCAGTGTGGGCCAAGGAACAGTGGCAGAAATAGGAAGGGACCAAATCCAATAGCATCTCGGTGTCAAATCTGTGAAGAAGCAGGTTTTAAGCCTAAAGGGGAAGCCGTTTTAAGCAGGCAAGTGGCATGGTCTGAATTATATTTTAACAGAGCCGGGTGGCTGCTAAGTGGAGACCTGATTGTGGAGTGGGGAGGGTTAGATGGAAGGCCGGACGTTGCAGAAGGAAGAATCCTGGGTTCCAATACTGTCTGTGCCCGAACGTTAGGGCACCCCCACCCCGCTGCAAGAGCTGCCGTCGGCGCCAGGGGGCGCCCCCTCGATGACTCGGCGCTCGGCTGGCCAGGCGCTGGCGCGTCGCCCGCTCGATTGGTCGAGTCGGGGAGGGCCGGAGCGCCTCTTGCAGCGCCATTGAGGAGCGGCGGAGAGGAAGCGCCGCGCAGTGCCGGGCTCGGCGGGTGGCCCAGGACACCGACAGGTACATTATGAGATGGGAATGCGCCGGGCAGGGCGAGGGACCGCAGGGCGGGCGTGGGCCGGCAGTAGGCCACTCCGACTCCGCTTCAGACCAGGGGGTCGGGCCCCGCCCTCCGGGAGCGCGGCTCCCGGAGTCCCGGCCCGGCGTCCGGCCCTCCGGCCGTCGGAAATCCTCTGGGGAGCCTTGGGGCGACCGAGTCTCTGACGGCGCGGAGCCTGCCGCCCTCACCTCCGGGGATCCTTGCGTCCGAGTCCTTGTGGGCACCCCGGCCACAGGCTTGGACAGCTTTAGCCTCCGTGGGACCCCGGCGTCTGTGTCCTGGGGAGTCCGAGGCTCCACCAGAACCGGCACCTTTTCTGGGGTCTTGGTAGCTTGTCACCCTGGAATTGGAGCGGTGTCAGTTCACATCTTACCCCCGACCCTCGGTCTCAATGCGGGACCCCAGTGTGCAAGCCCCCCAACCCAACACCCAAGAATGGGGCGCCAGTCAGTTCTCCAGTGCCCTAACCACCTCTTACACCAGCCTTTTGGGGTCACGCTCTACAGTGGGACGGACCTCAGACCTCAAACCTGCTGTTACTCCTTGCGTGCCGGGGTCACGCCCTGGTTGAGCTCCTCCTCCCAGGTATGGGGTCTGGCGCCGTTCCCACTGGGCTCTGTACGGGAGGTCTCCGTCCCCTGGGGCGGATCTTAGGGTTGTGATAGCGAGGGAGCTGGCCGGAGGATTGTGGGAGCCTTGTCTTCTGGACCCCGTGCCTGGCATCCCGGCCCCCTTTCGCTTCCTATCCGAGCTCCCTGGGGCCAGCCACACTGAACTCGCCGCCTGTGGGAGGGGCGCCAAGGTCCAGTTGCCAGTCCTTCCTACTGCCAGCTCTGGCCACCGCCGGAGGGAGGGGCCTGGCTCAAGGTCACCCGGCTCAGTCCGTGGGCTGAGCACGGATCCCCGGGGTCACCTGCCCCACCGACTGGGGAGGCCGGCGGGGGATGAGTGGGAGGCAGCTGCCTGGAATCCCCGATGGACTTGCGCGTAAACACTTCGGGATTCCAGCCAGTCTGGCGGCCCTTCCCGACACCGGATTCCTTAAGGGAATCCGTGAAGTGGCTTCAAGCCTGGTCTAGATGCTTGGGTCTCAGTGTACTGACCAGGGCGTTGTACCATGCTTTTAATCTGTGTTTTGCATTCTTTCGCCTTCAGGGTGAGTAGAGTAGGGCCGGATCTTGTGTACAAACAACTGACAGTTGTTTTCCTTCACTGCGAGCGCGTTTGGAGTTGGCACTTCAGTGAGAGAGAGTTTGTTGGCATGTAGGGCTGAAGGCAGTGGAAGGGACTTCAAAAATAAAGAGCACTCTGACTTGGGCACCTTGCCCGAGTGTGTTGAGAACCTGCAACTGGAGACTGGGTTAGTCAGGTGCACATTTTGTTTTCACAGATTTACTTGTTTGAAGTGAAAATAAAGGAATGTTTCTTTTACTCAGACTGTGAAACATTATTTTAAAAAGTTTGTTCCTGTAACCAGTTCTTTAAGTAAATATATCCAATAACCTTCAGTAGATTCCTAGTTTTACATAAAATGTAGCTTTAAAAAAAAGCTTTGGAAAGAAATGAGTATTTCACCACATGCTATTTATTTACCTATTCATTTTTACCGTCCTTGCTAACGAATCAAAGTCTTGCCCGGAAGTGCAAAGCACTGTTGACAAACAAGCCTTTCCTGGACATTAACTCTTACGGGGCCTTGTGCTTGGGGTCTTTGTTGGGTGCGGGAGCCTTTCGGTTGTGTTAAGTGTATTTTCTGGCTCTAGGATGTCTCTCTGGAGGAGGGGCATGGTGCTTGGAAAGGATCCTGGGGCGGGTGGTTCCAAGTGGGATGTGGCCACAGCGGATCTGGAGTGTGTAGCGCAACTGGCTGGTGCCCGACATGCTTGGCTCAGACAAGACTTGGAGCTCCTGGTTCTAATTGGGGCCTACTGGCTGAGTGACCTCGGGACTCACACTTTTGGAGTCTCAGATTCCCTCGTGTGAACTTTTTGTAAGACTAAAAATGTGTATGTTTTTTATGGTACTAATATGCACCAAGTATTATAAATAATAATGATAGACAGTAGTAATTTAGTACAGAATGTAAATACTGTGGCTGGAACCAGAGGATTTCTGGTGTTTGTAATTACTGAGGTAGTTCATTGTATCGGCATCAGGTACGAGCAGTGCCGCTCCAGGACATTTAAGAACAGTGAAAACTCACTGTTTTCTCCTTCCTTATATCATTTTACAAGTGATCCCGATGAACAAGTTTGCAGAATTGAGTTAGGGAAGGCTTAAAGAGGATCATTGCAGAATACGCAGTTCATCGATACAATCTCTGAGTGCACTTTTGCCTTAATCTGGGACAGGCTTTCTTGGCTTGGCACTGCTGACTAGATAGCCAGCCCTTTGCTGCGGGGAACTATCTGCAGCACCCACGGGCTCTACCCACAGGTGCCTGTAGCAACCTCCCACTCCCGACACTCAAAAATATCTCTCGACTTTGACAACTCACACCTGGATGAGAACCTGCAGTCCCAGGGTGAGTCACTAAAGCAGGCAGTTTGACGATCAGTTACATTGACAAGATACACAACTTGGAATGGTGGTGATCTGTGACCGTTTCTTGCATTGCGTCAAAATGTGGATGTATTGGTTTGGCCCTTCATTTATTAATGACATCTGGCACCGCTTCTCACCCCATGTTTTCTTAAGTCTGTGCTTTGAATTCACCTACCTTTAAAGAAAGTAGGGAAAAATCAGCTTAGAAAAATCATGTTTTTTTGTTGATTTCTTTTTTTTTTTCCCTCTCAGATTCTTCTGTGACCATGAGAGAGAAAAGTCAAGAATGACCAGTGATCTTTAAACACCTTGTCTTGGGGATATAGTCATGTTGGAAGGGCTTGTAGCCTGGGTTCTCAACACCTACCTGGGGAAATACGTCAATAACCTGAACACTGACCAGCTCTCTGTCGCGCTTCTGAAAGGTGAGTGCACAGGTCTCTTCCTGGGGAGAACACCTTCTCCTTTCTGTTGTCTTCTTGTTGTACTGAGAATGACAAACCATGATGCTCAGATGGCTTTTTATTAAGTATGTGTAAAAGGAAATAATTTCTCCCATACGACACCAATTATTATTACAGGGTAACTTAAGAATGTAGCTGTATTGCTGTAGATTCTAGGGAACTATTAAGTTTGTTTTTTTTTTTTTTTTAACTATACTGCTGGTGAGTGTGCTTTACTCCAGGTAACTTGTAGCCTTATGAAGCTTTCTGGAGGCAGCGACAATGGATGTAAGGACAGTGGAATTTGGAGCCACAGTTTCTGTAGGAAAAGAGGGCAGTACCCATCTCCAGGGCTGCGAGAGGGATCAGATGGAGGGACATTTGAAGCTCCTCTTCTGCTGGCATATAACAGACACCCAGTCGGTGTTATAGTATGTCCTGTGCGGAGCTGACGGGATTCCTGAGGCCTTGTCTCACTTGGTGGTAAGGTGCCGAAAGCTTGAGACATTGTAGTCTTCATAGGCCTGTACTTGGTAAATGCAGTCCAGTGATTTGGGGTGGGACTGGAAGGCTGTTTTTTCCCTCCTTCTCCTTGTTTTCAGTTAAGTTCCCTTTGTTCAACTCAAAGTGGAGCCCTTTAGTAAACCCAGAGAAAGGAGATTAAGTAAGCCTGTGGCATTGCAGAAAGTGGACTGGAGTCTGCCAGTGTGGTGCAGACCTCAGCTTCCTGGAGCGCGGTTTTGGCACGTGGATCAGGGCAGGTTGGAGGAGGTAGCAGTGGTACAGGTGGTGGTGTAGCTGAGAATAGGGTGCCGGTGGCTCCCCTGTCCCCTGAGATGTGGCTTTCCAGGTATTTCCAACTCATCTGGACTGGTACAGTGATTGCGGCGGTGATAGGCTCTGGGCGCTATCACGGGCACACCTCCTCTCCCTTCCCCTTAATTGGAAACAGAAGTGGGTTCCTTCCTAGTCTCCCATTTTCCTCCTGTCCTTAGAGGGTGCAGTTAAATGCAGAGCGAAAGTGACCAGTCTGTCAGGGGAGAGGATGTGTTCCAAGTACAATAGTCATGTCAGGTTCACCCCTCTGGTCACTTGCTGAAGTTCTCAAACACACGATGAAGCAAACCAGGGGGTACAGGGCAGGTACCAGGGCCCAGAAAGAGAAGGGCAACGTGTAGCCTTGCGAATAAAAGAGCTGGCTCTCTCAACAGTGGCATGGGACGAGGATGTTTGCTGAACAAATGAATAAATAGCAGTGTTTGTGGCCCATGATGCACCCTGGAATCTATACTAATAACAGATTTCTAATCTCAGCAGTTTTAGACAGAATATGTCTTGTAAAAACTGTGTGTCTCTCTCTCTGATGCTTTGAACTCCTTCTCTATGCTGCTTTTTTTTTTTAAAGTTCTCTATGGCATTCAACGAACCTGTGGGATTTAAGGAATATTTCTCTGCAGAACAGAAAGATGCTTTTACCTCTGGCTGGTGTGGCTCAGTGAACTGAGTGCCAACCTGAGAACCAAAGGGTCGCCGGTTTGATTCCCAGTCAGGGCACATGCCTGGGTTATGGGCTTGGTCTCCAGTTGGGGATATGCCAGAGGCAACCGCACACTGATGTTTCTTTCATTTTCTGTTTCCCTCCCTTCCCTTCTCTCTGAAAATAAATCACACCTTAAAGGAAAAACAAGATGCTTTCACTTTCATAACCAGCGTTTGTCTGGTGCCCTCTGAAGGACCCAGAGCACACCGCAGTGCTTGGCCCGAAGAGTGTTGGGGCGCCACGCATGGTCTGCTGAGAATGGCTTTGTAAAGGGGGTGACACTGTTGATCTTGAGGACACAGTGATAGGTAGTAGTGCTTGGGGGATGTTATTTCACTCTGTCTGCAGGTATTTACTATTCCAGATGCTTTGGGAGTTACAGAGGAGTGGTCAGGAGTCAGGATTTTGTAGCCAGACTGGTTTTGAATCCTGGTTCCTCCATTCACCACTAACTTGGGCAAATCACCCAAACCCTCCATGTTTCAGTCTTCCTTCCTGTGAACTGGAGGTCATACTAACTCTCACAGGGTCCTGAGGATTAGACACATCGACCTCGTTCAGAGAGATCGGAACTGCTCTTGGCAAATGGGGGGTGAGCTCTCAGTCACTGGGGGTCGCCACCCTCCATCGTCATGGACGTCGCCTGTGCTGGGCTGGTGGGTGGTGGGACTAGAAAGGTGAATCGTGCACGCACGTTAGAAGTACTGAAAACGCTGTGTCAGCGAATGAGTGGTGGAAGGACAGAGACGGCACTTTGTAAGATTTTGCTCGTTCAGTCACTCAGCAGACACTTGCTGAGCACCTGCTTTGGGTAGAGCTCTGTGTTCGGGAATGATCCAAGAGGGAGACTGTAGGAGATACTAAGAACTCAGGCGTGGGAGCTAACCCTGGTTTCACCACTTAAAAGCTATTTGTGACGGAGAGAAAGTTACTAGGCCGCCTCTGCACCCGTCCCTTCTTGCCACCCGAGATCGAAAGATCTAGTATGAACTCTGGCGCCGTCGTCTGCCAGCTCTGTGAGTGTTGAGTGAACTGCTTGTCCTCTAAGCCTCATCTTTCTCATCTCAGAAAGGGAGTGGATAATAGTACCTCCTCATGCTGTCGTGAGGACTGGCTGATGTAGTGCACATGCAGTGCCTGGCACGTAGTGAGACCTCGCTAAATGATAGCTGTGACTGTTATTGCTACTGTGACTGATCCACCTCCACAGTGCCCGCCCTTGGAGGGCTCGCTGTGACCCTGTTGGGGAGGCAGAAGTCACACGGTCACCCAAGGCAGTATAAATTGTTACTACTGGACACTGAGGCGTAATGCAGGGGGCTGCAAAGGAGAGGAGCCATTCCTCCTGTCTGTGAGACTCTGGGAAGCTGTAAAGAGGGTCGTGGCAGGGTTTCGATGGGGGTGCGAGTGGGTCACCGCACTCTGGGTTGGATGAAGTGCGAGTGCGGGTACGGAAGGCTGCCGCCTAGAGGGCGTGCCTGGGGCCTGAAGGTAGCGGTTGCCGGTGCCTTGCCAGGGAGTTGGACCTTTGCTGTGGGCACATCTGTAGCTGTGACCCAAAACTTCGATTCCCTTCCTTTTTCTTTCCATAAGTGCTGCGGCTCAGGTTGGCCTTTTCAGTGACCTGGGGCTGAGGGAAGAGCCTTCAGTGATTATTAGCCATCACTGAAAAATGACCAGCCTCTAAATTCACTCCAGTTCTGGTGACCGCCTTTGTTGCCAGTCTGAGATGAGGAATTTGGGGTGATGGAGGTATCCAGGAATAAGCCTGCAAAACACCCACCTGGAAGTGCGTGGACAGCACTGTCGTTTGTGAGGTGCGTACCTGTGCTGGCCGCTGTAGGCCTTTCCCAGTGGGGCCAGCTGTGGGGCAGTAGGAGGCCTTTGGTCTCCAACCACGGTGGCTGCGGTTTAGCCTTAGCCCCCCTTTCTTCTCGTTCTTTCCCTGTTTCTGCTCCTTTCCAAACCATCTCCCTCATTTTCCGGGCTTCAGCTTCTTTAATTTCGCATGGCGTGGGTTACCTGTGATGCCAGGGAGACGGAGGGCTGGCTGCCTTGAGACAGACTTGGGTATTGAAAAACAGGGCAGATGATTCAAACGCTGCTCCTCAGAGGAAGAAGAAAAGGCACGCTTTCCTTCCTTTAAGTCCGTTTTAACCGATAAGGAATATGTTTTATGACTCTACCCGCCTTATGACCATTTTCTCCCCAAATGGGGAAATACAGTTTGTTTGGGCTCCTTGGACTTGTTATTAGTGTCTCCTTTTGGTTAGGGTTAGGGTTAGGGTATGTGGATCGCCCGTACAGACAGCTGTTCCTGCAAGAGTACAAGAAATAAGTTGGCCGCGTTTGCTCAGAATCTGCCAAATTACTAGATTTAAATACCTCCTTAGAAGCCAGTGATGCACAAGTCTTGCACAATCATTTAGAGGGAAAAAATAATCAAGCATCTTGCTTTAATTTGACTTTGGAGGAAAAGGCTTGCCTGCCTTTCCTCAGCTCTCTTACCAGTTAGTGGTCGTGGGGTGGCTGTCTGTGCTGCTTGTTCTCGGAAATGATGGATCTCAGGTGCGTTTCCGTGGCTCAGAGATCGTCTTGTGTGGTGGGGACAGTTCTCTAAAAATAACAACCGCCTCCGGTGTTCTTTGAGGACAGGGACCCTGCCTTCCCTTTTTGTGTTCCCGGGGGCCAGCGTGTTGCCCAACACAGGACAGGGACTGGCACGTGTTTGTGAGTTAATGTCTTCCTTAGGCGGGGATGGGGGGTGGGGTGGGTGAGAGGTCTAGGCTGTTGTTTGGAGGCGTCTAGTCCTTTAGGGTGTAAGTCACTGCAAAGGGCAGGGATGCAGGGGACTGGTGCCTTCTGCCTGGTTCTTGCGCCTGCAAGTGGAGGTGCGGGGGGAGCCGCGGAGCTGGTCCCTCCAGAAGAGAGAGTGCAGTTCCTTTTGATGGCCAACTTCGTTTACCTCCCACAGTTTCTCAGAGGTTGTGTGTAATATGCCCATTTTGGGGGGTCGGGGGGGGTCAGGGGAGTTTGTTAAAAATGGCAGATTTCTGTGATTCAATCCCAGAGATGTCTGGGCAGGGGCGCCAGGAGCCTGCGTTTCATCCCAGGAGACTGGAATGTTAATGGTCCCTCTGGTGAACATTGCTGTAAACTAGGGGTCTGCAAACTGGCCTTTTGGCCCAGTCCCAGTATGAGCTGAAAATGGCTTCTGCGTTTTTAAAGGCTTGTGAAAGAAAAAACAAAGGGACACCTTAACGCCTGAAACATTTGTAGCCTGGATCATTACAGAAAAAGCTAGGTCTCCGCCCGAACCCTTGGTCTGTGGGTCAGCTTCAGCTGTGAGCCACGTGTCAGAGCAGGAGGGTCAGGAGGTCGGTACAGACGAGGCGCACAGGCTGGCAGCGCGTGGCCCCTGCCCCCCGCGGCTCCATAGCTCTGGTCTAGTTAAACTTTCCCCTTAACCGTTAGCAATTGGCATGCAGTGGTCATCTGCTGCTTTTGCTGGGCGAACATTTCATGATTTATTTATTTATTTAATTTTCTATCATTTTATTTTTCAGTTATACTTGACATTCAGCATTATTTTGTATTAGTTTCAGGTGTACGGCATAGTGGTTAGCCAGTTATATACTTTGCAGAGTGATCCCCAGGTACTTCAAGTCCCCGCCTGGCACCATACACAGTCATTCCAGCACTACTGACGATAACCCCCGTGTTGTGCGTGTCTGCAGTGTAACAGCCAATTTGTACTTGTTAATCCCTTCACCTTTTTCACCCAGCCCCCCAGTGCCCCACCCCTCTGGCAACCATGTGATGTTGTCTTTGTTTTTCCAGGTGCTGTTGAGTTAGAAAACTTGCCATTAAAGAAAGATGCCTTGAAGGAACTGGAATTGCCATTTGAAGTCAAAGCTGGTATGTGGACTGAGGTGGGGGGGCAGTTTTGCGTAGGTTGTTTGGGACCTGAAGCTGAGAACCCGTGAGTTTGGCTGTCCTTGCCCAGGAGGAGGCCAGTGGGAAGTGCAGAGTTTAGATCCAGTTTGAAAGTGTGGTGTCTGGGCCACTAACATCAGGGTGGCTGTGGGCGGGGGTAGGGGAGGTCACGTGGCCCTCAGACCTACTGAGGTAGAACCACCGGGGGTGTGTTATCCAAGCTGCATTTTTAATAAGCACCTCCGCTGATTCTTGTGTTTACTAAAGAGTGAGAACTTCTGTTCGAGATGCAGTGGGTTCATTTTCAGAGATGTCACCACAAATATCACTGAGAGGAAGTTTACTCTGTTGTGTGAAAGTGGAACAGTGTGCCTGGGTGTGTGTGCCCCAAGTCTGCCACTTTCTGGCTGTGTGGCCCGGGGGAGCTTCCTCATCCTGCAGGTCGTGGAGGGGAACACCTGCGTTAATACGTTCAAATTACCCCCACGACGCCCGGCACACTCAATAGATGTTCGCAATTATGTAGGAGTTGGGCATTTACTAGGTGTGGTGAGGAAGCAAGAATCGTCGAGGGATAAAGATGTTCTCTATTGAATGACCACTTATAAAATCTCAGTCTTTGTTTAGGCCCCTCATCATTCAGCAGCGGCCGTCGCTGTCAGCCTGCCCTGGTTTTGGAGTGTTTATATTATGACACAGCGCAAGTCAGCTGCTAGGTCAGACAGAATAGAAGCCTCTCAAAGGATTTAGGCTTTCCTGACATCTGTTCAAGGGATGGGGGCACTGCCAGAGTCACAAGTACAGCACCGACATGTTAGAATCGGAAAGAAAACTCTCCAGAATGAAGACACTTCAAAAGAGTTACTGTTTGAGTAGCAAGGGATTGACAGAGACTCTTGGGGAAAATTGATGTTTTCTAAAATGTTTTTTTATTAATTTAAAAAAACATTTTATTCATTTATATTTAGAGGGGAAGGGAAGGAGAGAGGGAGAGAAATATCAATGTATGGTTGCCTCTCGTGTGTCCCCTGCTGGGAACTGGCCTGCAGCCTAGGTATGTGCCCTGACTGGGAATCGAACCTCAATCCTTTGGTTCACAGGCCAGCACTCATTCCACTGAGCTACACCAGCCAGGGCTAAAATTTTTTGAAAAAATGATTTTTATGCTTGTTCTGCAAAAAATTAAATGAAACCTGACAAGTTGTATTTTGCAGTCATAGAATTATTAGAATATTATGTATTCTCTCCCCAATTAATTTTGGTTAAAATTGCAACTATATACTAATTATTGTTAAAATTCTGTGCTGTCAAAATTGGTATGTTTCCGTTATAAATTTTATTAAATATCAAAAGCTCATTTTTATTTTCTAGATTAAATCCAAATTAAAATTAAAAAAATTATTGTAAATTAAAAAAAAAAGATTTATTATTTATTTTTAGAGAAAGGGGAAGGGAGGAAGAGAGGGAGAAAGATACCAGTGTGTGGTTGCCTCTCACGTGCCCTCAACTGGGGCCCTGCTCCGCAACCCAGGCATGTGCCCTGACTGGGGGTTAAACTAGTGACCCCTCGGTTCACAGGCTGGCGCTCAATCTACTGGACCACACCAGCCAGCGCAAATGATTGTAAATTTCTTAATTTGGTACTGATTACATAGTTGATCGTTGGTGTTATCATTAAAAATACCGTTGTTAATGATAGTGTTTTATATTAGATACAGGGGTACACAAAAGTAGGTTTACAATTGTGAGCATGTGGAAGTTTTTTCTTGTATTGGTATTTATCATTACTCACCTACTTTTGAGCACCCCTGTGTAACAGATCACCCCCCCTGAATTTTCGGTCTTACAGGGTACTGGTCACACTCTGATGACTTGCTGCTTTTAGGGGGGTCTCTGACAGAGCCGCTAGGACGCTTCAGATGTTCTTACCCATCGTTCCGTAGTGAATGATGGCTTGCCTCTCAGTAACTGAATTTAAAGGAGGCTTGCATTCTTGGAGGCTTGGCTGGAAATGGTAGCTTTCCCATCAGTTCAAGTTCTCACCAAGGGTCAGAGTTCTCCACAGAATGCCATTGCCGCATCACCTGCGTTTCAGGTGCACGTCCGAGATTGCACTCGTGGGGAGTCTGATAACGCCGAATGCGTACTTCACAGCCAGCAGGTTGATGATGGACAGGAAGTGAGTTTTGTGCACATGGGCCTGTGCAGGTGCCGTGGCAGGAATGACACCCCAAGGGACCTTAAGACGTAGTCCAGGTGTGGAAGAGGTAGTTTCCAGAGAGAGACCCTGTATTCGATGTGGTCAAGTTGCACCAAACTTTTTCCAGCTTCTAGTTATCGTGCCTAATTCTTACCAGTCTCAGCCTGCTAATGTTTGTTTTACCCGTCAAGGACCTGTTGCCCGTTTTCTTAAATTACAAAAAAGGTAAAAGTAGTAATACTCCTTAAAGAAAACTAGAAGAATACAGAAAAATAGAAAGGATTAAAAACAAGTACAGGAACTTACCCAGACTTTTCCTTTTCCTAGGCTTAATTGGGAAAGCCACCCTGCAGATTCCCTTTTATCGCCCCCATGTGGACCCTTGGGTGATCTCCATCTCCAGCCTTCACTTAATTGGAGCCCCTGAAAAAGTACAGGATTTCAACGATGAAAAGGAGGAGCTGTTGGAAAGGGAACGCAAGAAGGCTCTGCTTCAGGCCCTGGAGGAGAAATGGAAGGCAAGGCGACCTCCTCTTGTCCACAGGAGCAGCCTGGCGAGACGCAGGACCGCAGCAGGGTGCTGGCTTTGGCTAACACTGGCTCTTTTCTTTGTAGAATGAGCGCCAGCAGAAAGGGGAGTCCTACTGGTATTCAGTCACTGCCTCCGTAGTTACGAGAATTGTGGAGAATATTGAGGTAAGTCCTCTCGACTTGTATGCAGTAGACACACGAGGGGGATTTATTTCCCAGGCGTAGATGTCCCTCCCTTCCCGGCCGTTTGTTCCTCACGGGTCTCACTGGTGCAGGCTGTGGTCGGTGGGCAGGGTGGTGTCAGGACGAACCTGAAAAGCCAGTCCCAGGTCCTGGGTCTGGGCGCACAGGTTTTCCTGCTTCAGTTAGTGTGAGGAGGAGTTTTCGTTCACTTATATTTCACTTGACTGTCTTTTTGAATGTTGGAGGCCCACTTGCTAAAGGACTTAGCTCCCAAGAAGCCAGGTCACCTAAGGCTTAATGACTGTTGTTTCAGGGCAAATCACTTAACCCGTCTGCTCTCAGTTTCTTTATCCGTAAAACGAGAGAGGTGGGATGCGTGGTTTCTCGTCGACGAGTCAGTGAACTGGGAACAGCCACTAAGATGTCTGACCTCTCCCCCATGTGTCCAGTGGATGAGTGTCAGTGCTCGCTGTTGACTGTCTGTTCTTCTTCCATCACTGTTTTGTCCTGAAAAACTAGGTCAGGGTCCACACTAATTTTCATACATGTCGTGCATTAGCCCGTACTGACTGGTGCTTCTGCGTGGTGCCCGGTTTACACAGGTATGCCACTTTCCTGGGTGACACGGGTATGCTGCTTCCCCAGGTGACACAGGGATGCCACCCCCCCCAGACTACTCTGAGGTTGTTGGTTTCCTGACTTCCACTGACTTGATCGCTGGCTAGATGAAAAGATCGGTACATTTGAGGGGACTACTTTGAATTCTGTTTCAGGAAGTTACTTTTTTTTAAGCTGTCATTGATTCTTAAAAGTTCATCAATATTATTTTTATTTTACTTTTAATAGTAGCTTTGTTGAGATTTAGTTCATATTCCATAAAGTGTACAATGTAATGTTTCTAGCACATTTTCAGACTTGTGTGTTGTTGGCCACTATCTAATTTGAGAAGATGCTCGTCGTCCCCCAAAGAAACCCTGTACCCAGTTAGTAGTCACCCCCAATTCCGCTCTCCCTCCAACCCCCTGCAACCCCAAATCTGCTTTCTCTGTGGATTTGCTTATTCTGGGAATTTCATACAAATGGAGTCATACGCTCTCTGTGTGGCCTTTCGTGTCTGGCTTCTTTCACTTAGCGTAATGTTTCAAGTTTCATCCATGTTGTGACCCCTGTGAGTGCTTCGTTCCTTTTTATGACCAAGTAATCTATCTCTTTGTGTGCTTTGTCAGAGATAAAGTGGGACAGTGACTGCTGACGGGGGGGGGGGAGGTGGGGGAGAGCAGAGCTCTGTTCCGGTTTGCACAGAGGTGACTAGGCCTTTTAGAAGGGAGTGGGGGCGAGTGTCGGGGTGGGGCTCAGGGGAAGAATTACAGAGCGTTGATTGGAGTGAGGAAGGCGACCAGGCCAGCGTGTCTGCTAGCGAGGCTTCTGTCCTCTCGCAGAGGCAGAGGCTGCTCGAGGAGGCCCTGGGCTTCCTGAGGATTACACGCAGAGGGATGGCTTTCCTGTCCCCAAGTTGTAGGAGTTCATAGGTGTCAGTGGGACAGGGAAAGGATTCGCAGTTGCCCCGAGCAACAACCGTAGGTACTGTAGGAAAAGGGCGGCTGGAGGCTGAGTTGGCTGGGACAGACAGCCCCAGCTTTCCTGAGAGGAGCTCGGAGTAGTCAGAAGCAAAGGCTGAGGAAGCTGGGTCGCAGCCGGGTCACATCCCTCAGGGCAGGGGTTGGGGCAGAGCATCCCTGCCGAGAGCTTTGCAGCACTTGGGATGCACCGCGTTTTGTCCATCTGCTCATCAGCCGGTGGACGTTGGGTGGGTTCCACTTTTTGGCTACTGGGAATAATGCCACCATGAACATTTGTGTGTAGTTTTGTATGAACACACTTTCAGTTCTCTTGAGCACTGTGTATCTAGGAGCAGAATTGTTGAGTCATACGGTAACTGTATGTTTGTTTGAGGGACTAGCAAACTGTTTTCCAGAGTCTGCGGCTGTTCAGTGTCACAGTGTCACCACTGATGTGCGAGCGTTTAGTGTGTCCTCACCCTTTTTGGCACTCACTGCTCTCTGTCTTTTGACGATCGCCACACCGGTGGGTGCGCAGCGCCATCTCGCCTTGGTTTCGATCCGCGTTTCCTCAGCGGCTGATGTTGCTGTGCATCGTTTCACGTGCTTAGTGGTCGTTTATCCATCCTTTTTGGAGAAATGTCTATTCGAATTCTTTGCCCATTTAAACATTTGGGTTTTTTTAATTGTTGTAAGAGTTTTAAAATCTATTCCGATTCTAGTCCATTATCAGGTATGTGATTTGTGAACATTTTCTCTTATTTGGTGGGTTATCTTTTCACTTTCTATTATTATTTTTTAATTCATGGAAGCAGAGTGCCTTTGTTGTAGCTTGGTTATTACAGGGGTGTCAGGGTGTGGGGAAATAAGTAATAGGGACAAAGCGTGCATGCCCAGCTGGCGTTCCTGTCCAGGCATGGGGACATGGGGGCAAGGACACTGGGAGATCGTAAAAGAGGGAGGGCCGGTTATCTGGTTACAATGCTATTACTTTCTTCTGGTGTGTCCTTAAGGTGCCTTCTGGGATGATTTGATGAGAGTCTCATACTCTCTTCTGTTCCTGCCCAGTTCGCGATTGTACCTCTGAGGAGCGTGGAGAACGCTGGTGATGTGTGTGATGTGTGTGAATAAAACGCCAGCTGTGGTTTACTTCATGTGGCTCAGGGCAGTGTGACTCCCACCTTTAGCCCTCCACCTGCAGTGGTTGTCCTAAGGTGCTTTTCTTTTTTGTCCCCTTTGCAGTTGAAAATTCAGGATGTTCACTTGCGCTTCGAAGATGGCATCACCAATCCTTCCCATCCTTTTGCATTTGGCATCTGCATTAAGAATGTGTCCATGCAAAATGCTGTGAATGAGCCAGTGAGTATGAACTGTGACTGAACCAGGAAGGAGGCAGTAGTTCTGGGGAGTCTGGGGCTCTGCCTTTTGCCATTTTGTCCTATGTAAATGTGTTTGCATTCTTTTCCAACGTGTTCTCTCACTGGCATGCATGTCTCACCTGTATGCTGCAAATCTAATTTGCTGACACAGGGAACATAGTTAATTTTCTCTGACCCTTCGTCACTTACCCATTAAACGTTGGTGCAGCCCCTCTCAATTTACACACGAAGAAACCAAGGTGCAGAAAGGCTTTTGTGTCTGGCTTTCTTCTCATGCACGTGTACTCCCCAGGCAAACTCGTTCTGTTTCATAGTTTCAGCTACTGCCTGGGAATGTTTGCTGATGGTTTCCGCTTGAACTCCATGTCCCTACTGACCTTCATGTTTGTGGTCTTTACCTGCCTGTGGGCCCAGACACTTCTAGGAAATTGTAGGCTTGTCAAAACCAAAACAGTCACATCATGTCCCATCTGCCCACTTGGCTCTCCTGAAACCAACATTTTCCCTCTATTCTCTAACTTGTCACTGAAGGCCCAAACAGACGGACACTAACATCTCACAAGCCCGTTTCTGTGTGAGGCACTGTTCTTGGTGCCTTTCATGATTCAGCTCATTGAATTCATCACTTTCATCACCACTGTTGCCCTGCTGGGGCTGCTGAGGTGCTGAGGGTGAAGTGAGGGTGGCTCAGCTCTGGATCTGGGGCTGGCAGGCTGGGCCTGGGGCCAGGTGGGTTCTGTCTGGTGTAGAGAATGAAGACGGAGTGGGTTGCTGCCGTGCCCACGTTTATTGTTTGAGGCGGCTTCTGCACCGCGGTGGCCAAGTTCAGTGGTTGCAGCAGAGACTCGAGGGCTGCAGAAAACGTTCGCTGTCCCTGCCCCAGAGCACGTGTTCTTACCGCCACCCTACTCTCCAGAGCTGTGCGCCCGTCTTTTAACTTCTGATTTCTCGGCTTCCACCTCCACTGGACCCCAGTGCCCTGCCAATTTTTTCTGCAGAATGTCTTGAACACGGCTTTTCCCTCAACCTCAGGGCCAGTGTCTGAGTTCAGGATCCTGTCAGCTTTTGCCTGGGCTGACCGAACATCCTGTTCTGTGACTTCCTGGCTCCCATCCTAGACTCTTGATTGTTTCTGTACCAACACTTCCCACCCTTTTCCACGTCACAGCACACAGAAAACAAATGGAGTATTTGTACCTGATGTGGGGGCAAATGGATGTGGCTTCCTGGGGCTGGAGGTGGCTAGCTCATAGTACAAGAACTTCTAAAAAGTAACTGGAGCCTAGAAACTCGCTCATGCCCTTGACCCACTCCTGACCCATTTCCTCTGGCACGCCGGTGAGGAGCTCTGCCTTGCGCTATTGCCCGAGTTCTGTTTCTAAAACACACACCTGGTCCCGATGCATACCCGCGTCAGACCCTCGTGGCCCGTCACGTTGAGTATGAGCTCCGAACTCTTTGGTACGGTCTGCACTTCCTCTCCTGGTTTGTCAGGGTCCTGGGGCTGTCATAACGAAGGACCACAGCCTACATGACTTAAAGCAACTGGAATTTATTCTCTCTAGTTCTGGCGGACAGGAATCCAGAGAATAGATTCTCTCGGGAGGCTCTGAGGGAGAAGCTGTTCCATGCCTCTCTCCTTGCTTCGGGTGGTGGCCTTGGCATTTCTTGGCTTGTAGGTGCTCATTCCAGTCTCCGCCTTGCTTTGCACATGGCCTTCTCCCTGTGTGTCTGTTGTTTTCTTCTAAGGGCACCTAGGCCCCGCCCTAATCCAGTATGACTGCCTTTTAATTTGATTATGTCTGCGAAGACCTTCTTTTCAAATAAAGGTCCCATTTGCAGGTTTTGGGAGGATGTGAGTTTTTTGCGGGGGAGGAAGCTGTTCAGCCTCGTACATCTAGTAACATCCGAGCTCCTTTTCTCAGCACTTACGTGACTCCCCGCTCCTAACATGCCCATGCATGTGTGCACACTGCCTACACACCACATGTGCAGTGCTGCAGGTAGACAGTTCACTGTCCTCCGAAGGTCCCAGGTGTTTTGTGTCGTCGACCCTGCGCTTTGACATGTGTCGCAGTCCTGTCCTCTCAACCAGGCCTGTCCCTGAAACTGGCACATCTTCGGTGCTTGTTCACACAGTGCCAGTTTCTCTCTGCTTGCTCATGGCATCTTACATAGTCTTCTTCCTCTGCTTCCCTCTGCTTAATCGCAGTTGTTTGCATGCTCGTGTCCTCAGTTAGCTCCCTTTGAACTCCGGAAAAGCAACACCGTACTTCAGTCCAGTTTGACCCCCAGCACCTTGCAGAGTGCCTGCTGCATGATTCTTCACGAGTGGCTTGTTGAATGAATGAATAAATTCATGAATAAAAAGGGTCATCTTATTTTCTTCCCTGTCTTACCTCAGGTACAGAAGTTAATGCGGAAGAAGCGATTAGATGTGGCAGAGTTTAGCATCTATTGGGATGTCGACTGCACTTTACTGGGGGATTTGCCCCAGGTGGAGCTACAGGTATGCTTCTGGCAGAGGCCTTGTCGCTGTTCTGCGCTGAGGTCGCGTGGTGCCGGCCAGTGTCGTGTGGAGCTCGTTCTCTGTCTCCACCTCCAGCGCCCGCTCCATAGGTACCTGCTCTCAAGTGTGTTGCTGGAGGTACTTGCTGCATGTGTAACAGAATGAGGTGGAGTGCCTTGTGTATGTTTCACATGTGTGTTGCATTATAGATTTTGTTTTTTCACTTGAGGTTGTGTTTTAGGATGAATCAGTGTTGCTGTTTATACTTCCAGTTCATTGCCTCTGACTATTGCACAGCGTCCCACCACGTGCATCAGATACAGTATAGTTATCCATGCCTCTAGCCACCGTGTGCAGGCCTTCAGATTTCTGATGAACAGAGCTCACAGAGCACAAAGCACTGGACTGATTCTTTTTTCTTAAAGATTTAATTTATTTATTTTTAGAGATGGGAGGAGGGAGGGAGAAAGAGGGAGAGAAACATCAATGTGTGGTTGACTCTGGAGTGCCCCTACTGGGGACTTGGCCTGCAACCCAGGCATGTGCCCTGACTGGGAATTGAACCCACAACCCTTTGGTTCGCAAGCTGAGCCTCACTCCACTGAGCCACACCAGCCAGGGCTGGATCTAATTCTTGAAGAAGAGTTTTCTTATGCTGATGTTGTCATTTCACCTTTGGTGGCATTCCTGAAGAAACACTACACTTAGAAGGTCATTACAAATTGTTAGATATAAAGTATTACTGTTTGTGAAGATTTTAAAAAATCTCAGTTTAATCTCTTTGTGAAGACATTGTAGGTGACTTAAGTGACACAGAGAAAAAGGGCTCACTTCCCCCCACCCAGTATTATCATTGGCTTGCACACTGTCATACAGCATGGTTCTGTTTTGCTGTCTCGATTAAATACACACTCTGCTTCCGTATGCTGGAGCAGTTGGCAGCTGTGAAATAAGGGCGAAGATGAATATATATAATGGTCTCTAAGATACAGTGTTACATTTACAAAACCATGACAAGGGTGGAGACAGGGTGTATGCCATTTGTGTAGAAATGGCTAAAAAACCCAGACAATTATGGATTTGTCTGAATCCATGTAGATGCTTCCAGCAGGTTGCAAGAGACGCTGGCACTGTTGGTTGGCTTGGGGGAGGATGATTAGGTGGCTGGAGGGTGGGAGTAGGAAGGAGGTATTTCACTTTTGTTCTGCTTTTACATTTTAAACTATATGAGTGTATTATTTAATTAAAAAAAACATAAAATTTTAAGTGCCCGAGAGCTGTAGATCCCAGTTTCATCCTGTTTTTGGATTCTGAGGCAGTATGCACAGTATGTGACTTGGCCCTGAAAACATTTGCAGTAGTGACGGAGGTTCTTTCGACACTCAGGAGGCCATGGGCAGGAGCATGGACACCCGCGGCCACCGCTACATCTTGGAGCCTGTGTGTGCGTCGGCCCTCCTGAAGAGGAACTGTTCCAAAGAGCCTCTGAGGTCTCGGCACACCCCCCGCATTGAGTGCGACATCCAGCTGGAGACCATTCCCTTGAAACTCTCTCAGGTGCCCCCTCCCTCCTGGGTGCTTTGTGCTGTCACCGTGGGCCGGGAACTGGGGTGGAGGAGCGTGTGTGTGGACAGAGGCGTCTCAGTACTCCACCGTGCCCCCGTGGGGAAGAAGGGTACGAGGGACGTGCGCCCAGAGTTCTGGGGGTGGGCAGAGTGCATTGTCCGTGTTGCGGTTGCACTGGGTGGGGCTCGTGAGCTCTGAGTCGGCGTTGACGAGTGCTGAGCAAACGTGAGAGCACGGCGACTGTCGCCACAGAACGGTCTCTGTGCCGGGAGAAATGTCCACCGATGCTGAGGTTCGGTCCCGCCGTTTGCACCGGAGTTCAGTTCAGGGGACTGGCTACTGGGAATTGTTCTTGTTAGATTCGCGTTTTGCTTGGGTAAAAGGAGTGGATCGCTTCTAACCCAGTATCTCTTAATCTCTAATAAAAAGCTGCAATACCGGCAAGTCATGGGATTCCTCAAGGAGCTGGAGCGAAAGGAGAGGCAGGTGAAGTTTCGAAAATGGAAGCCCAAAGTGGCCGTCTCTGAGAAGTAAGGGCGCGTTGGTCGTTGCACGGGAAATGGGTGTTATAGCATTTTGTTCTTCCGTGTAGAGGTCAGAAACATCCCTCCCTGTTCTTTACACGTGGTTGGAGATGGAAGTATAGTCTCTTTTCTGGCCTTTAAAATGCCATTTCTGTTACTTATCACTGTTGATATTCTTTTTTTTGGTGGGTGGTGGTGGTGGGTCACCGTTGATATTCCTCTTGTCTGTGGGTGTGGTGCATGGGTGGGGGCCTCAGGTAGAGTGTGGTGGGCCTGAGCAGACCCTCTCAGTCCTTGTAGCAGGAGGCCTGGGGTTGCTCAGGTGGGACCCGATTCTTGGGACCTGCTTTCCTGTCCTTTCCCCCAGCTTGTCCGTGGGCACTCACATGGCACATGCTATAACTTCTATAGTGAAAACAAACCTTTTCGTGTTGCACTGATGCCCTTGACTGATCTAGCGTGTTAAAACCCTTTTTGATCGTGTGCGTTTCCATATCTGCTGTGAAATATTTCATTTATAATCCTTAGTAGTCAAATCCTTGGTCGTTTTCTTGGATGGCGTTTGCCTTACAGCCACCACGTGACTCTTAGTGGAGGGGACCGATGTCATGGGTAATTCAAACCAGTTGAGGAATATGTTACTACTGTTGTGCAAACTGAGGATATGGTATACGAAGTAGACTTGCTTTCCCCACATACTGAGCGTAGCCTAATATTAGAATGAGTTTGAGGCGTGAAGTGGTGGCCGAGAGAGAGCAGCTGTCTCAGGAGGGGAGCGGTGTTGTGTGGCTTGTCCTGGGCTGACAGCATCCTTGCTGCCTTTACCGTGAGGGGTCACTGCATTGTCATGGGTTATTTCAGCTGCCGAGAGTGGTGGTATTTTGCCCTGAACGCCAACCTGCATGAGATCAGAGAGCAGAGGAGGCGCTGTACCTGGGAATTCCTGTCCCACCGCGCCCGTGACGCTGTGTCCTATACTGACAAATACTTCAGCAAATTGAAAGGAGGCTTGCTGTCTGCAGACGACAAGGTGAGCGGACCATTGTCTTGTGTTTCATGTCTTCAGAGGACAAGAATGTTGTTCTCTCAGAGGCCCTGTCTCGAAGGCCTTGCATAGAAATATAACCCTTACATGTATATATATGTATAACCGAATGGTTATATGTATATATGGTTATATGTATGGTATATGTGTATACCATATGTGTATATATATGTGTATATAACCATGTATATGTATATATATGTATACATGTATATATATACATGTATAACCAAAACATTTCTATATATGTAAGGATTATATATAGAAGATGGAGTCCACGAAGAAGTCGAGTCCCTTGACGAGGATTCATCCCCACAGGGCGGGGTTGGTCCTACTGGGGTGAGAGCTTGTTATGGGGCCCCAGCCTCACTGGCCGGAAGTGTCCTCCACCTGCTGCCGAGCAGTGCTGGCCGTCGGCTGGGAGGAGGTGGCCATGGTCCTGCTGCACCTTGGCGCCCACTCTGCTCCTGCCCCGCCCTCTGGGAAGGGGTCAGAGGGACTTTTCATCTGGTCACTTTTGCCTCTTTAAAGCCCAGTTCCTGTCATTTTTTATTTCCTCTTGAGCCTGTAGCTAATCTCTGTAGATTTTGGTCTACATTTTCCCTGAACCTGATTGATTTGCTTGACCTTGGGGCTTTGGAGGTAGAAGCCAGGCGGAGGGGGTGGAGTAGGTGGTGAAGGCAAGCGTTTGTAGTTCATTTTAGGGCTAGAACCACCAGGCCTGGAACGCTGGCCCTGCCTCCAGCCCGGCTCTGGCCCGTCTCTATCTCCTAGGGGAGCGGAGTGGGGGATCGTTTTGCTCCTTGATTTGTTTTGGTTTTGTGAGCATTAATTTTTGCCAGGCAATTTAGAGTGTTTCTAGTATTTCTGCTCAGGTACTATCTCTTAAATTGACTGTTTCATTAGTAAACCCTTCCAGGCAAAAAGGAATATTACTTTCCCTTTAGCAACTAACTTAACTCAGGCTGCTATAACAAAATGCTTTAGACTGTGCTAAAAAAACAGCCATTCATTTTTCACAGTTTTGGAGGATGGGGAGTCCAAAACTAAGGTGCCAGCTTTGTTGGGTCCTTGGGAGGTTTTTCCTCTTGGCTGCCTTCTTACTGTGTGCTCCGTGGCCTTAACCTTGGTGGAGAGAGACATCTCTGTCTTCTCCTAGAGGGGCAATAATCCCACCATGAAGTCCCACCCTCTCGACCTCATCCAGCCTAGTTACCTCCCAAAGGCCCCACCCACCTCCAAATCCCCTGACGTTGGGGGGAAGTGGAGGGAGGGGCAAACAAACATTCAGCCCATAAGAGCCTCCCACCGAGTGGTAACCACTCAGTGCCCAGTCCCTGGGCGTTCTCGCCTCTCCTGCTGGCGCCCTGAGGCATGACCCACTCACCTGTTCTTGCTATTTTTTAAAAAAGATTTTATTTATTTTTAGAGAGGGGAAAGGAGGGAGAAAGAGGAGAGAAACATCAATGTGTGGTTGCTTCTCACACACTCCCTACTGGGGACCTGGCCTGCAACCCAGGCATGTGCCCTAACTGGGAATTGAACTGGTGCCCTTTGGTTCGCAGGCCTGTGCTCAATCCACTGAGCCACAGCAGCCAGGGCTGTTCCTGCTATTTTTCATCAATGTCAGGCATAGTTACTGACGTGGGAACCTTAAGTAAAGGACGGAACAAAGAAGACATTTTGTTTTGGATGGTTTTCTTAAAGATATAGGCAAAGACATGGAAGGAGAAAAAAATCCAAAGTTTGACATGAGCAAGTAAACACACATAATTCCTTTTTCTGGGTATTAGGGCATAGGAAAAGTGTAGGATAGCTAATTGTGCCTTTGGCACCTTTGCATGTGGCTGGCTCCCATTGTTCTTTCCTAACTGGCAGGAAACAAGTGTGCCATGGGAAACAAGGAGCTGGGGGCCCGCACACTTGACCCTCGGCCTCCTCAGTGTGATCACCTGAGGGCACGCACCTGAAAGGACTGTGCACTCTCAGTGCCGCGCCAGGCGTAGGGCACCACGGCAGCCCTGCACTCCAGTTTCCCCTTTCAGCCCAGTTCTGTGTTGCTTCTCCCTCTGTGGTTACGCTTAGTCTCCGAGACCAAGGAGAACCCGGCGGGGTGATGTGGAAGAGCTGTTTAAACCAGAAACATCGCAGTCACGGACCTCACTGTGAAGCTTACCGTTTCTCGGCCGTTAGTGGAGATGGTGGGGACCAGATAGGCCCCCTCACAGTGCTGGTAGTGAGTGGTTTGTGCGAGCGTCCAGTTTCTCTGGAGCTGTAGCGCCTGTTTTGTGTGTTCATTTTCCCCCACACAGGAGGAAATGCGTCGGATTGAAGAGGAACAGAGCTTCGAGGAATTAAAGATTCTGCGAGAGCTGGTGCATGAGCGATTTCACAAAGAAGAGGAGTTGGCGGAGGTAAGGGTCCTCTGTGAGAAGACCTGCTCAGGCCCGGTGCACTCTGGGTGCTTCCATTTTCACGTGCTCCTGCTCCTGGGGAGGGGGGCATGGACAAGTCCCCTGGGGCACGCCGAAGCTTGTTTCTGTCTTCGGGTCCTCACGTTTGCCCGCTGTCGATTGACACAGAGCCTGCGGGAGCCTCAGTCCGATTCTCCGGGAGGCTCCCCCGGAGACCCTGAAGCCAGCGGAGGCAGCGGGATGCTGCAGTATCTCCAGTCCTGGTTTCCTGGCTGGGGCGGTTGGTCTGGGCAGCAGACCCCTGAAGGGAAGCCGGGCGAGGGGCTGTCGGCGGAGCAGCATGAACAGTGGACCCCCGAAGAGATCCTGGGTAAGGTGGCGGCTGGCCTTCGAGTCAGCCCCCGGGTTGCAGTGGAGGGATGTGCTTGGCTCATCATATGTTACTTGTGACATGGCCTGTAGTGTTTTCCAAACAAACAAAAAAGTAGATGTTTGTGAAATGGTCTCGCATTCATAGAGGCAGAGAGGGGATGTTTCGGGAGAGACTTCGTCTGCAGTCCGGTTACTAAATTTGAATATTAGCGCAGTTTCAGGTAGCTAGGTGTGACAGCGATTGTAAGAGAACGGAGTTGGAGCCAGTTCAGAAGTCTTTAACTCAGAGGCTGCTTGACCTGGCTGGTGTGGCTCAGTAAATTGAGTGCAGGCCTGCGAACCACTGGATCACAGTTCACTTCCCAGTCAGGGCATAGGCCTGGGTTGCAGGCCAGTTCCCAGCAGGGGATGCACGAGAGGCAACCATACATTGATATTTCTCTCCTTCTCTCCTTTCCTTCCTCTCTAAAGATAAATAAATAAAATCTTAAAAAAAACAGAAAACAAAAAACTCTGAGGCTTGAATGCCATCCAGAGCCACTCTCCGCATCCCCACTGCCCAGCATGGTCCCCACAGCCGCAGATGGCCGTGTGAACTTGTAGTTAAAATGGAATAAAGCATTCACTTCCTTAGCTGCACTAGCCACATGTGCCACGTGTGCCAAGTGTACCCAGAGCCACTTGTGGTTAGTGGCCACTGTCCTGGACTGAGCAGTGGAGCACGTTTCACCATGTTGCGTGGCGTGGCTTTGTCCTGTACTTGACCGTGAATCTGGACATCCTCCTGGTTGCGAATAAGTCGATGAGAGCCCTTATGAAATACTTGGGCTATTTTGCATTAGTGAATGAAACAGTCGCTCACAACTTGGGAGGGAGTTCTTTTCCAAAAAGGGGAAAAGAACAGCTAAATGGTGTCATCATGACTGCTCCGTGGGCCTGGTTGTGCTCTGGGAGTTTTCCCTTGTGTTTTCTCACGGTCATCTCTTCCTCACCGTCAGGTACCGAGGAGTTTTTCGACCCCACTGCAGACGCCTCTTGCATGAACACGTACACCAGGCGAGACCACGTCTTCGCCAAGCTGAACTTGCAGTTGCAGCGAGGCACCGTGACGCTGTCTCACCAGGAGGCGGGCGCTCCCCAGACGGAGGAGAGTGCTTTCATGCAGCTTGAGTTTTCAGGTACTGCCCCCAGGGACCCCCCGCTGGGGCCGATCTCTCTGGGCGCCCTGTCCACCTGAATAGTTGTGTTCTGGAAAGTTGCCATGACCGTTGTCCCCGGGGAAACACATGCTTAGGTGTCTGGGAGCCTCTGGTTATAACATCCACCAGCCCGTCAGTGTGTGGCCTTGCTGTATGTGTGATGCGCTTAAAGACACCTTGTCAGCCCTGTGCTGTGGGTTCATGAACACGGAACCCACGGCCAGTGCACTGTGACTCACGCCGGTGGAGCTGGTCTGACCTGTGTGTTTCCTCTGTGAGGTGCATCACAGCTTGAGCCTACTAGGTAGCATTTCAGCACTGCGCGTGCGGGCTGTTTCGGACAGTGAAATCAACAAAAAGCAGCGAAATGCCAAAAACTTGGTACTGAATAGACCATGAGAAGGGCGCTATGTGCCATATGAGAGCTGAAACGAGAAGACAGGGTGCTTTGTTCAGCCTCAGCTGGGAACGTACGCGCCGGCTAACTCAGATGTTTTGCTGCCCTCGCACGTCCTTGGAAGCACCGTGGGTACTGGTTTGGGGGCTACAGGTACATTTAGTGAGCAGGCACTTCCACAAATATGGACCCCGCCAATAACGGGATTAACTGCTTTTGACTTCTTTTTGTGACTTGAAGTAAAGGTGTGTAAATAAATACCCAGATGTTGGTTTTTACATCTCACAAATATTTTTTACTTCACTTCATAAGATAGCCACTTATTTGAGGTTACTCAATATAGCTTAAAGGCAAATGACCAAAAAAAAAAACAACCCCCAGTTTTGTTTGGCTTTGTAATCTTGAGAGCTGGAATACCATAGACTTAGTATGGACTAACAGATTTCTTGAACTTAATGATAAAGCGCTCTGTTTAAAATGCATTCTGCTAGGAAGTATCTAATATTCTTTTGATATTTTTAAAGGTAGGTTTATATACATAGACATACAGATATATAGATAGGAAGTTTTTTTTGGTTTGAGTTTCAAGGAAAATAGTTAATATCTAATAGTCGTCTGTAAAATAATGCACCTAACACTTGGCAGCACTCGGGGCTGCTGTGGTGTAGTGTCAGCTCCTACGTTTATTTTTCGTAGATGTGAAACTCCTGGCAGAATCCCTTCCTCGAAGAAATTCTTCCTTGCTTTTAGTCCGGCTGGGCGGGCTGTTCCTTCGGGACCTGGCCACAGAAGGGACTCTGTTCCCTCTTCTGGTCTTCCCAAATCCCGTACGTATGGCGGTGGGAGGGAGGGCCGTCCGGGTGGTGCTGGGTGCCGGGCTGTTTTGGGCAAGTGGTAGGTGATCCTAACTCGATTCATTTTGGCATTTGATCCTCTTGAGACAGCTGAGCTGGTCAAAGACACACTGAAGTTAGATAAGTTTCTAAGTTTGTGAGAGAGCAGAGCTGGTGGGGTTTATGGCAGCATCGTTGTCCTGCCCTGGGCTGTTGCCACCGCGGAGCAGTTTGCTCTGATGTGGAAGGAAATGCTGTAGGCACCACTGTTTCTGCGTTTTGGGGTCAGTGTTTGAATTTCCTCTGTGTCTGACCGATATTGTCGTGCCTTCTGACCTTTGTCACTTGATAGGACCTCTTACCTTTCCAGAGTCCCAAAAGACAGCACCTCAAGATTTCTCTCTATATAGATGCCAACTTTTTATATTGAATAGTCTTTATTAATCAGAAGATCACCAGTGTTATCGAATTGGCAAAGATGTGGTCAGAATCATTGAGTATTTAGCCACTTGCTCGGCAGGACAATTTTTTGTGGTGGGGTTGGGGGGTGGTGAGTGGATTGTGGAGAGGGCAGGATGCAGAGGGGAAATTTGAAGAGCCATGCACGTTTAATACTCACTGAGCAGTCATTACGTGTGCGGAACGCAAAGTAGCACGTGGGCAGGGTGAGGGGAAGGACGGGTGTGCAGGGTTGGGACGAGGGCATGGACCAGGGATCATGCTCGGTGGCAAGTCCTCAGCGATTGGGTGTCCCCTGAGTTTTGATTGGATTGTGCTCAGTGAGAGTGATGTGAAGGGTGACCCGGAACGGGTGGGCCCGCTGAATTGTCCCTTCTCCCCTGACGTTCATGCATTTTCTGTATGTTTAACAGCAAAAAGAAGTTGGCAGAGTCTCACAGTCTTTTGGTCTCCAAACAACATCTGCGGACAGAAGCGATCCCTATCCTGGTAACTTGTCCTCTGTTCTTAAAACTGATCCTGAAAAATGTGCTGATTACAGATCAGTAGTCCTGGTCAGTGGTGAGGGAGCCAGTGTGTCCTGCTGGTTGCTGTGTTGGCCCGTGTTTGACCTGGAGGCAACCTGGTGCTCTCTGTCAACCCGAGTGTAACCCGGGCAACCTTGTGGGGCTTCCCAGTTCTTGGTTTTCGTAATGGGAGCAGGTAAAGGATTCCTGTTATAAGTAAAGTCCAGACCTTCCTAGGTTTTCTGTTTTATAAAAATGTGCATAAGTGTGAGCTAATTGGAGAATAATTTAGGAAATGTCTTTTTTCACTGACAGTGCTGTGCCCCCTCTCCTCCCCGGTTCTTTCCCCAGCTGCGGACCCAGACGCCCCGGTGTTCGAGATGCTGTACGAGCGGAACCCGGCGCACAGCCGTTTCGAGAGGCGGCTGAGTGTCAGCACCAGGCCCTTGAACATCGTGTATAACCCCCAGGCTATTAAAAAAGTAGCAGACTTTTTCTACAAGGGAAAGGTTCATACCTCAGGTTAACTTTTTTGTTTGTTTGCTCTTGTGTTACTTCCTCAAGGCCTCTTTCCTGTCGATTCTGGTGCTCTGGACAAGGGTCGCTGTGCACTCGGTGGCCTGGCAGTGGCAGCAGAGGCGCGTGCACAGGGCCGTCCTGCCCTGTCGAGTCAGAGCGCAGGCGCCGGGAAAGCCGCTTTTCTAAGAGGAATCGGGGCCCTTAAGTGGTTTCTTTATCTTTGCCTCCATTTAGCAAACGTTTTTTTTTAACACTTCCCATTCCATTAAGAGGGTGTCTTCCTTGACTACCCAGGATCTTTTAGACCCTTTGAATTTAGGAGGTTTGTTCAAGACTCTCCGTCTAGAGGGCAGACGGGATTAATGATCCGGTTTACTTGCCCGGTGCAGCATTAAATACCACAAAGTCCATTTCTGTCCTTTCCCATGTCATTGATTTATTTATGTCTACCTTTCCCCCCAAAAAGAATTGAAACAGTAGGTGCAGAAAAGGCACTTTTGTTGACAGTGAAATTGTATTACTTTGCTAATGTATCATCCCCTCCCTCCCTCTTTCTGATAATGAAGCTATTTTAGGTTTTCGGTATGTTTTGGGGACTTTTCATATAAATAGCAGCCAGAATGTTTGGGCTTTATTGCTCCATCACTGACAGAGTATAGAAGGCATTTCCTTCTAAGTTCACTTTCTTTTTCAATGTAGTGTCGTGCTTTTATTTTATTTATTTATTTATTTTAAATATTTTATTTATTTATTTTTCGAGAGAGGGGGGGAGGGGTGGGAGGAGAATGCAGGGCTAGTGTCGTGCTTTTAAAGATTTTGAAATAAAATAGTTGGGAGTCTCTCAGACAGTAATTTGAGAAATTCTAACTTCCGTACCTTTCCCTGGCTCCCTCCTCATGACTGTCCCTTACCCATTGTCACCTTGTTCCGTCACCCTGCATAGTGCCCGGCCAGTCTGCAGTGGGAAACGGTGGTTGTCACACAGGCCGTTTCTTAGTTTTGGTGGGAATCCTTGGTGAGAACAGATGTCGCTGCACTGTCGTCCGTCACACCCTTGGAAGGTCCTGATCCTCCTCTCTGCGTCTGATCTTGCAGGCTTTGGCTATCAGTCTGAACTTGAGTTGAGAGTGGCCGAAGCTGCCAGAAGACAGTATAACAGACTGAAGATGCAGACCAAGGCGGAGATCCGGCAGACACTTGACCGCTTGCTAGTGGGCGACTTCATTGTAAGTGAGCACACGGACGCCCTCCTGGGGCTGCTGCCGGTCAGGTTCTGAACCTGCTGTGGATAGGCATGCTTGTGTCGAGTGTCCTGATTAAATTGAAGTTATGAAATGCCCATCAGCTAGCCAAAAAAAAATCTCACGTCTTTTATAGTCAGGGTTTAATGAATAAAAGAAGAATGGCTGTGACTAGATCACATTTCTTCCTTGTACCAAATTTGAAGCATTCTCTAGGCTCGTTTTGTTCCCTTTTCTAGACCTGTTATTTTTATCCACGTTTTATTCTAGAGCACCCCCTGTTCATTACTGTTTACAGAAGACAAACAACTAGGATCATCCCCCAGTTTCCATTGCAGGTTATGATGGTCACTTTGTGATGCTAAGAAACCAGCTGGTGCAAGAGCGTCAGACAGGGACAGCCCAGAAACATCTCAACAGTCCAGCCAAACTGGGTTTCCAGCACTGGGGTGGAGGTGCACCGCCGAGATGCGGCAGTAGATGGCGCAGTTGGAGTGTGGCTTCTTTGGGGCGGTGCGAGTCCGCTGGGGTTGAGGGGTGGCAGGAATGGTCTACAGAAAATGCTTCGGGGTACGTGGTACGGGATGGAGAGTCCATTCTGTTTTCTGCGTCCACACGAGTCACAACTAATATCCGTTGTCTTACACAAAGAGGTTTCTTTTTGATAACATACACTTTAGCTTTTACTATATACATATAATTAAGGCAATTTTAGTTGCAGGGAAGAACAGTACAGAGTCATGAATTGTTCTGTGTATTTTTTATATTTCAAATATCAAAGCTTATGTTTTTTACTAATATACTAGGGCACGAAAGTCTATGGTACCAATGTCCATGAATAAATAAAAATGTTTGAATTTTTGTGCTTTTTTGAGTTCTGTCATTTCTGCAGTACTTTAGAGTATTAAGTTCTGTAAATTTAGGAACAAGATCTTCCTTACACTGCGGGTCATTCCAATCAAAGAGCAGACAAACCTCCAAACCAGTAATTTGCTCGTTTCGCTCCCACTTCCGACACCTGCCTGTGGTGAAGGCAGAAGCCCTCCAGTGCCCCCACCTGCTTTGGCTTTGAACTTTGCGCTCTGACATCAGAGACCGAGACTTCGGGCTCTGACACCAGGTGTGGCCTTCGGAAGGTGGGGCCTGGACGGCCGCTGTGTCCTCTCACCAGTTAGAGTTGAAAGGTGCCCAACTGTACTGTATTTTACTTTTGCAGGAAGAGAGTAAACGATGGACTGTGCGACTAGATATTTCTGCCCCTCAAGTGATATTCCCGGATGATTTCAAGTTCAAGAACCCTGTCTTAGTCGTTGTGGACTTGGGAAGGATGCTGCTGACAAATACCCAAGGTGCAGTGCGGGCGGGGAATGACAAGGACGCAGCTGGGTGGGTCACTCTGTGCTTCAGCAGGTAAAGCTTAAAGGAAGTTACGTTTAAAATTTGTCACTTTTTTAATGATAGCTTTATTGAGGTACATTTTAATATGTGCCCATTCCGTTGTTTTTGGCATATTGCTGGCCTTGTGCATCAGTCTCTTTGCCTAATTCCGGAACATTTGCATCATCCCGAGAAGCAGTTTGAACCCACCATAGTCACTTTCCGTCACTCCCCCCCCCCACACACACACACACACCAGCCACTGGTCTTCATTCCCAGATTTACATGTGCTGGGCAGGTTGTGAGAATGGCGTCATACGATAGGTGTGGGTATGGCTGTTTTCACACAGCATGTTTCTCGTGTCATAGCACGGGCCAGTACTTCGTTCCTGCTTCTGCTGGAAGAGCATTTCTCATGTGATACATGACATTTTACTAGTCCGTTCTCAGCTGCTGGCCGTTTTTTCTACTGTGAACATTCGTGTGTAGACTTTCATGTAAACAGACATTTTCAGTCTCTTGGGTGTACTTCAGTGTGGGATTGCTGGGGCACGTGATAACTTCGAACTGCTAGGTGGTTTCCCAAAGTAGCGCCACATCGTACTATCCTACCAGCAGTGTGTGGGGGCTTCGGTTTTTCTGCATCCTTGCCAGCACTTGTTATGACCTGTCTTTGGGATTGCAGCGATTTTTCTGGGTGTAAAGTAGTATCTCATTGTGGCTTTTTTTAAATTTCCTGTGGTAACATTTTGTATTTTAATAAACATTGTTTCTCAGTACTAAATTTCAGGAATAGAGATTTAATCTTAAATAGGGACATTAGGGACGTATATAAAAAGACTCCTGGAAGGTAATTCTATTATGAGTGTGTTGTAAAATCCCCAGTAGAGCCAGTGTTTGCCTTGGGATGGGAGGGAAGACAGAGGGGATTCACCGCATTAGAGACTGAGGAAGCTTGCCAAGGAATTTCAACCTTATCTGTACTGAGCAGACCCCAGGGAGAGCACAGGGCAGGGGCGTGAGCAGGAGTGGGAAAGCTGGGCGCTCAGGGAATGCGAGAAGGGAGAGAGAGCTACGGAACAGGACCACACAATCACAGAAAGCACCTGCTCGAATTGCTAAGACGTCTGCACGGACCAGGGACCAGGTGACCCCGCCCAGGGCTGTGTGTCTGTAGTTGTCTTGGCTGCACTCGGCGGTAGGGAGGCAGGCCTCCGAGTGCGGGCTCTGGAGAACACGGCGTGTTGAGAAAGCGCTGCTCGCCTGGCCCCAGCCCAGGCACTGGGGAGGCCGTGTTGAGTAAGACAGAGAAGACCTCTGTTCTTCTGGCACATCCTAGCAGGGGGCAGAGGGACACACAGGCAGACCAGGAGAGAGGAAACTGCTGCTTTTGGGAAGCGATGCCGGCGGGCGGCGGGGCGCTGGCAGCGGGGGTGCGGTTCCGGCAGCGGGTGGTGGGCTGTGCACGTGGACGTGCGTCCCTGCGTCAGCAGGTTTCTGTCCTTTCTCACGTGCTTTTCCTTCATGTTTTGCTTTCCAAATTAATGGGTGGGTTCGCTGAAAAAAATGGTGAATACAGGATATCGGTTTAGAGTTTTCATCCGTTTATTTTTTAAAAATTGGGATTGATTGATTCTCTGCTTTGCTCGATTATTGCATTGAAGGCAAGAAGATGAGGGCAGACATAGACTGAATTCTCTTTTTCTTACCTGCAGATGAACCCAGCAAAAGTGGGGATGGGTCAGCATCTGAAGAGAATCAGTTCAGTGATGAGGAGTACAAGACCCCTCTTGCCACACCTCCGAATACCCCACCTCCCGAGACAAGTGGCGGTAACGGGGAGAAAACACCTCCATTTAATGCGGTTGAGTTCAGTGAAGAGCAGCTGCAAGCGCATTTACTGAGCACGAAGATGTATGAGAGGTACTCCCTGTCGTTCATGGACCTGCAGATCATGGTGGGACGCGTGAAGGACAACTGGAAGCACATCCAGGATATTGACGTGGGGCCTACCCACGTGGTTGAGAAATTCAATGTCCATCTGCAGTTAGAACGCCGACTGATTTACACGTCAGATCCCAAGTACCCCGGAGCCGTGCTCTCGGGCAACTTGCCAGACTTGAAAATCCACATTAATGAGGATAAAATATATGCCCTCAAGAACTGCTTTGCACTCCTTACCACTCCAGACATGAAGACATCTGACCCTCCAATTAAAGAGAAGATTTTCCCCCAAGAGGACCAGCGGGGAAGTTTGCAAGACTCAGTCATGAACCTGACCCAGAGCATCGTGATGCTGGAGCAGCACACCCGGGAGGTTCTGGTGGAGTCCCAGCTCCTCCTGGCCGAGTTCAAAGTGAACTGCATGCAGCTCGGTGTGGAGAGCAATGGCCAGTACATTTCTGTGCTCAAGGTGTTTGGTACCAACGCTCACTTCGTGAAGAGGCCTTATGATGCCGAGGTCTCCCTGACCGTTCATGGTTTGCTCTTGGTGGATACCATGCAGACTTATGGTGCAGATTTTGACCTTCTGATGGCTTCACATAAGAACTTGAGCTTTGATATCCCCACGGGAAGCCTCCGGGATAGCAGGGCCCAGTCTCCTGTCTCTGGATCCAACGCGGCCCCCTTCACTGCTGCGGCCACACCGAGCAGCCAGCCAGCTCCCAGTGCCTCACTTGACAGAATTCTCACCAAAGAGCAGGAGTCCCTCATTAAACTGGAATATCAGTTTGTGAGTTCAGAGTGCCCATCAATGAATCTGGATAGCTCTCTTCAGGTGGTTTCATTGCAGGTGAATAATTTGGATATTATCCTAAACCCAGAGACGATGGTGGAGCTGATTGGTTTCCTTCAAAAATCCTTTCCCAAGGAAAAAGATGATTTGAGCCCCCAACCTTTAATGACTGATTTTGAAAGAAGCTTTAGGGAACAAGGAACTTACCAAGCTACGTATGAACAAAACACTGAGGTTGCTGTGGAGATCCACCGTCTTAACCTGCTGCTCCTTCGGACAGTGGGGATGGCCAATGGAGAGAAATATGGCAGAAAAATCGCAACTGCGAGTATAGGAGGCACCAAAGTCAACGTCTCGATGGGGAGCACCTTTGACGTGAACGGCTCCCTTGGCTGCTTGCAGCTTATGGATCTGACGCAAGATAATGTGAAGAACCAATATGTTGTCAGCATCGGGAATTCCACCGGCTATGACAATATCATCAGCGATATTGGCTACTTCGAATCTGTCTTTGTCAGGATGGAGGATGCGGCCCTCAGTGAAGCTTTGAGTTTCACATTTGTTGAGAAATTGAAACAGGAATGTTTTCTCAACCTCAGGATGGCCTCCCTGCATTACAACCACTCTGCAAAGTTTCTGAAGGAGTTGACCTTGTCCATGGATGAACTGGAGGAAAATTTCCGGAGCATGCTGAAGAGCGCGGCCACCAGAGTCACCACGGTGCTGGCCACCAAGACAGCCGAGTATAGTGAGCTGGTGTCGCTCTTTGAAACGCCACGGAAGACCCGGGAGTCCTTTAGCTTGGAGGACGGTGACATATACGGGCTCGGCCTCGCTGCCTCACGCTCCGACACTGTGAAGCTGATCTTGAACATAAACATTGAATCGCCCGTGGTTTCTATCCCTCGGAAGCCCGGGAGTCCGGAGTTGTTGGTCGGGCACTTGGGGCAGATATTCATCCGGAATTTCGTGGCAGGAGACGATGAATCCAGAAGTGACCGTCTGCAGGTGGAAATCAAAGACATTAAATTATACTCTTTGGATTGCACCCAGTTGGCGGGCAGAGAGAGTGCTGGGTCGGACGCCAGCCGGGTGTCGTGCCCGCCTTCCGGGTCTGCCAGTGCCAGTAGCCAGGAGGAAGCTCACTTCACCCGACATGACTTCTTTGAGTCTTTGCACAGAGGCCAAGGTGAGGAGCGTAGATCACATCTCGTTTTGTCTAAAGATGCCGAACCCAGCTCACGTACGCTTTGCTTAAAACAACAACAACTTCTTTTTCTTTGAGAAATATCCCCAGTGAATATTTAAATAATCATACTGGAATTTTACTAGAGTGCTTCATATTAGGTGGATATGTTTTCATCTTTTCCCATCCAATGCCATATTTAGTGAAATAAGAAATTTTTTGAGTGGCCCCCTTTGAAATTGAGTGAGTGCTCATTTACAGGGATGTTTCAGGAAGCGGATTCTGTTGAAATATTATTTAATTTGGTCAAGTACATCTGATTTTTCAAATTTCTAAGCTGTAGACCTTTCCTAGTTAAATACAGTCATCCCAGACAGCTAGAGGGCTTGGCACAATTAGAATGAAATTTAGGCTGTGGATGTTAGGCTTCTCCTTTTAGTGCTCTGCTGTCTTTTGTACTGGGTCGGGTCGGTTCAGGGTTCTAGGAACGAAATGCCTGCGTTTGTGTTCTCAGTCTCTTTGGCTACAACCAGACAGTTTAATCTATTACTCTCAGCGTCCTCAGGAACCAGGTAAGCCCTGGAGCAGTGGCGAAGGCACCAGTGCCTTGGAGGACTGCTTCTCAGATGTTAATTCACAAATTATTTGCATACTTACCCAAAGGTTGCTTTCTCTGCTTGGGTAAAAGCTGTTCACTTAGGACTGTTCACTTATTGTCCTTAATTCTGACTTGGGCCCACGCAGAGGAATCAGTCTGTATCTGGAAGCTGGGTAAGGATGAGCAGTTTGGCTCAGAAAATGTCACCTTGGGAGGCTGAGAGAAGCTTAATTAACAGACTCTGGTCTGGGTTAATGTTCACCACATCACACTTTGAAGCCACCAAATGGCACATGTCATGAAAATATTGTTTCCTTTTGTGTGTAAATATATCTCGTGCCTCTGTGCGCTGTGAATTTTGGTGTTGGGATAGTCATCCAAGTTTGTACTGGAGCCTGGGCCCTGGCCCAAGGGTTACTGGTGTGCAACCCCGGTTTATACGTGCTGGTCTGCATCAGCAGTCAGGCGGTCACCAGTAGTGTTGGCAGACGGTCACGCCCTCTCTCTTCCACAGCCTTCCACATCCTGAACAACACCACCATTCAGTTTGCACTGGAGAAGATCCCGATAGAGAGAGAGTCTGAGCTGCCCTTCTCCCTCAGCCCGGACGGCCTGGGCACGTCCAGCATCATGAAGGTCGAAGGGAAGTTTGTCAACCCAGTCCAGGTGAACGCCTTGTTGATTCGCACACCAGGGCAGTTGAAGTCACGTGTTCATTTTACATTTTTAGTGTGTACATTTACCTAGGTTTTGTTATATGTTATATGTTTATACATAAACTTCTGCAAGGAAAACCTGTAAAGTTAAGGAGATATCTGTCATTAATGCATGTTAGTGTTGATCTCTTGCTCCAGTCAACGTGGAGTCCTTTGGTTGTGTCCCTTTGTCACTTGTTAGCTGTCTTCTGGGGGAGGGGGATGAGTTACATAGAGGAAGTGGGCAGATCCTTAATTCCTTTGCCATTCAGAAACGAGGGGAATCATTGCTGAAAAATTCAGTGTCTCTTTCCCAGGAGGATACAGTTCTTGCCCGACTGGGACGTGCTTGGCCCAGCCTGTAAAATAATCTGATTATCGGAGCTGCTGACAGGTCCTTTCAAGGGGGAATTAGAATTAGTCTTACCCTCTTTGAAATGAAATGGGCCTGGGCAGGGATTCCCTGTGTGTGTGTGTGTGTACATTTGTCCTTCTTTTTCCTTTAAAAGTGTCATTTTTCGTGCTTTTACACGGATGAGAGAAAAGAGTCTAACATTATAAAACAGCAAGGACAGACAGCATCTCAGGCCCGTGGGTCCTGGGCTCAGGCAGTAACTGGTCACCAGTCTGTGTCAGGGGTGCTGTTAACTGGACGTGCACCTCTCGATGTCACTGGTTCCGGGTGTGGGTCTCTGGGCGACAGAACGTTCCCCAAAGCTTCCCTGTGAGTGTTCACCTTAAGTCCAGCACATAGTGTGGCCTCTGTCGGACCATAGTGACTTGTCCCTGTAGTTACCGTTCATTTACCGTAGTTTTAGATGGCATTCCTTATTAGAATTATTTTAAGTTATTAAAAATAGTTTTTAATTAATTTAGGGTATTTTATTATGAAAAACTTAAATGCACACAAAAGTAGCTAATGGACCGTATGCACCCATCACTCAGGTTTTTTTCCCCACCCGATTTTAAGGCAAATCCCAGACCGCATGCCATTTTTATCTCTGTTATTTGGCATGTACCTGTACAGACGACATACATTTCCTGACTGACTGCAGCTTGTACAATAAGTGAGCATTCCTTGGTGTCATTACATTTTCATCTATTTTCAGGTAGACTTATTTGAGGCTCTGACAAGGCCCACATGTGGCGTTTCTAGGCTCCACACATCTGTGGGCCTCTGTTAATTTACTTTCCCTCTCATTTTTTCCCCAAGCCATTGTTTTGTTGTGAAAGCCAGGTCAGCTGCCCTGTAGAATGTCCTGCATTCTGGATTGGCTGTTTGTTTTTGGTGCCACCTAATTTGTTCCCCCACATCCCCTGTGAGCTGTAACTTAACCCCATAGATTTAACTGGAATCAGGTTCATTCTTTGCTTTGTTTGGCAAAGGCCGTGCCGTGTGCGTCCTACTGCACTGTGTCAGGAGGCACGTCGTGTCTGCTGGTCTTGGGGTCGCCGCAACTGGCGACTGTGCTCAGGTGGCAGGAACCTGACCCCCACTGCGAAATTCTCCGTCAGTCATTCCCGTATGGGCTCATTCCCCCCGTGAGCTGTGGTGGTATAGGTTATTTAATTGGGGGTCACAAAATGATTGCTTTCTAATTCTGTGGTTGCTGTATCTGTGTGGAATTCCTCTGGTGAAAAAAATTGTTCTTAAGTTAATAAAAACCTTGCTGAAAATATCTTTAATGAGAAATTGTGACTGAAAACAAAGTAAGGGAGAAAGAGACATAGGTGACAATAGATCATCCCCATCATCATGACAAAGTGCACCTGTTTGTTTGGCCGTGGTGGACGTAGGTGGTCACACTGCTTGGTGATGATGAGTGAGCTTTAGAGCCACAGGTCTTGTTTCCCGGTCCTGTTACGTGACCACATGGAACTTCCAGCAGTGTTCCCTCCAGTGTCCGCAGCTGTGTTTGCGGGGTTTGAAAGAGTGATTGAGTCAGAGGGGGTTATGAGCGGCGAGGGGGAGGGGGAGAGTGGGGGAAAGGGTACAGGGAATAAAAAGCACAAATGGTAGGAACAAAGTAGACAGGGGAGGGTAAGAACGGTACAGGAAATGGAGAAGCCAAGAACATATATACAACCCATGGACATGAACTAAGGGAGGGAATGCAGGTGAGAAGGGGTACAGGGCAGAGGGGACTAAAGGGGGAAAAGTGGGACAACTGTAATAGCATAATCAATAAAATATTTTTTAAAAAAGGAAGGAGTGATGCAGGCCTACAACCAGTAACACTTGTCGAACATTTATGGTGTATGGACTATCCGTGAGGTACTGGCAGAGGGCCCTTGAATAGACATGGGTCCGAGAGAGGGGTAAAGATAGAAAAGGAACAACCAGATCGTCCTTGCAATCAACTAATTTGTACCCTCCTGGGGAGACCCATACAAATCACCTTTGGAAATCCGTGGGCAGTGCCGCTGAGTGCAATTAGTAACAGCAGCAGGGTAACTGAGTTTTTCTCTTTGCGCACAGGTGGTGCTGGCAAAGCACGTGTATGAGCAGGTTCTGCAGACGCTGGACAACCTCGTGTACAGCGAAGACCTGAGCCGGGTTCCCGTCAGCGCCGCCTCCTCACCCTGCCCCAGTTCTCCCCTGCCTCCCCCCGGCGCCTGCGGCGAGCCTTCCGCGGACAGGAAGGAGAATGGGTTGTTCAGCCACTCCAGCCTTTCCAACTCTTCCCAAAAGTCCTTGTCCGTGAAGGAAGCCAAGTCCTTCACCCAGATTCAAGCCAACTTCTGTATAGCAGAGCTCCAAGTTCAGCTAAGTGGAGATCTGACTTTGGGGGCCCAGGGGCTCGTGAGCTTGAAGTTTCAGGATTTTGAGGTGGAATTCAATAAAGACCACCCTCAGACCTTGTCCATTCAGATTGCCCTGCGCTCTCTGCTGATGGAAGACTTGTTGGAGAAAAACCCAGATTCCAAATATAAGAACCTGATGGTGTCTCGGGGAGCCCCTAAGCCATTAAGTTTAGCACAAAAAGAGTATCTTTCTCAGTCTTGCCCTTCGATATCCAATGTGGAGTACCCTGATATGCCTCGGTCTCTCCCTTCCCACATGGAGGAGGCTCCCAATGTCTTCCAGCTGTATCAGAGACCTGCCTCGGCGTCCCGGAAGAAGCAGAAGGAGGTCCCAGACCAGGACTACCCCTTGACCCCGCCTCCGTCTCCAACAGTAGATGAGCCCGTGATCCTTGCCGGGAGGAGTAAATTTGATGATTCCCTGGTCCACATCAATGTATTCTTGGTGGATAAGAAACATCCGGAGTTCTCGTCCCTTTACAGCCGGGTTAACAGGAGCATCGATGTTGATTTCAACTGCCTGGATGTGCTCATCACGCTGCAGACCTGGGTCGTGATACTAGATTTCTTTGGAATCGGTTCCACTGCGGACAACCATGCAATGAAGGTCCTGCCTGAGGACGTGCTGCAGAACGTGAAGTCGGAACCCAGTGCCCTGCTGGCGTCTGAACTGCAGGATCCGGTTAACACCAAGCTGGACCTCAAGGTATCGGTTCCCTTTCACCCCTTGAAGTTCTGAGCGTGAAATGTAGTTTATTTTAATGCCGTCATTATACATTTACTGTGGAAAATAGACCTGATTGGCAGGGGAGCTGTCTAGTCTTCTGGATGTCTGTTACAAAAGGGCGGACAATGTTTTAGAAAAGGATTCAGTGTGGATCCCATCTGGAGGCGGGGACAGTAAGTGGTTTAAGTAGCTCTTTATGTTTGGGCGTTGTATAGTTCAGGGCAGTTACTTAGTTTCTCCGAGCCTCAGTTTCCTCATCTTCCGTCATGCCCTTAAGATAACTAAATGTGGTCATGTGTGTAAGCACCTGGTGCAGTGTCTAGTGTCTTTACAATGTGGCTTTGTCATCATGTCCCCTTACTCAGAATGTTGGCTTTGGTGAGGGACACAATACGGCGGCTAAGAACGAAGTCTCAAAAGTCAGACTGCCTGGCTTTAAATCCCACCACTTCTGTTGTAACCACACAGCCGTGTGGCTGTGGCACATTTTTTAACCTGCTTCTTAATTTTCTCATCTATAAACTGGGGCGGGAAATGGTGCCCGCACCACTGGGTTGTTGGAAGAGTTGGATGAGATAATACCGGTGAGGCCCTTTGCACAGTGCGTGGCTCGAAGTAGCATTCCATGAACAATAGCTATTACTATTTTGATTACTACACAAACTGCCACGCTTATAACTTGTCCATGGTACTCATATTGTAAGTGTTGAAAAACACGTAAAAAAGACAGCATTTGAATCTGAGGTTGTTCTGCTCAGTGTGACAGAACAGTAAGATACGTAAGCAGTTCAATGTAGATGACCATTTGGGAGCGCCTCATTGTAACTAGTGCCGGTCCAGCGCCCTGGGCCCCCCACCAGCGTGTCTGGGGGATGACGTTCTTCCTCAACATGCTGCCGTAGCACGGGTGGGCTCGCGCCTGCTGCTGGGGAGAAGTCAGGAGGGGAGTCATGTGCTTTCCAGTCGCAGTTCGTTTTATCTCCTTAGCTGGCAGTAGGCTTCGTTCCTCCAGAGAGCCAAGAGCTCTTGGAGAGGTGGGTGCGAACCAGCTTTTCCTCTCACATTCAGCGTCTGACCGAGTGTCTTGGCAGTACTCCAGGGCCTCCGGTACCGTGGTTAGCAGGACAGACGGAAACCGGAGAGGCCTCACTCGCTCTTCTGGATTTCCTGTGTTCGCAGCTGTGACCATGTTCTGTTCTGCCTGCAATACCTGTCACGGGAACCGGAGGTGTCGCATGTGAAGTTTCCAGGGGCTTTGCACGGATAGGTAGAGCTGGCTTTCCAGAACAAGGCTAGGAGACTGTCTGTCAAGAGCGCACTGTTCTAGAGTTAGAATTTTTGAAAACATTTTTATTGTGAAGGTTTTCAGGCATATCCCAGAGAGAACGGTATGAGGAGCCCCCATGGGCCCGGCCCTGTGGAGCCGTCACGCTCACCTCCATCCTTTCTTCTCTTTGCTGAAGTGTGTAAAGCAGAGTTCAGGTAGCATTTCATCTCTACAGACTTCAGTATTCATTCTGGAAAAACAAAGGCTTTAAAAAATATAACCACAATTCATCATCCCCTCTAACTGAATCAACAAGAATTGCGTCGTGCTATGTAACACCTGCTAGTCTATACTTAGATTTCCCCGATTGTTTCAGAAATGCCCATTACGGGTGGGTTGCAGGGGAATGAATGGTTTAAGGAGCTTCGTGTCTTTCCTTTGATCTCTGCAGTTTGGTGGAATACTTTGGTTTTCTGAGCTTTACGTTCCTCGTCTACAAAGTGAGGGTCGTTCAGTAGCGATGTCTGAATGTTCTGAATAGAGATCCAAAGACAAGTTGAATCAATAAATACTCATCCAAAGACATTAAACAGGATTCTGAATCATATTTATCATTTTGTTTTGACACATTTTTTTTTCAAATACAAGTCAAAATTTATTTAGAAAGTCACAGAGATAGAAAAAGGGAGCCAGCTGGGCTGCGTGGGTTCAGGAGACAAGTTGCAGAGGCAAAAGAAGGGCCCGTGGAGCTTCGGGGAGACAGAGAGTAAAGGTACTCACCTTGAGGGAAGAAGGGGGGAACAGGGGCAGAGTGCTAGAGAGAGAAAGAGATGGGCAGAGCTCGAGCCCTGTTTGGATGCGTGTCTTAGTGTGAGGCTTTACCTAATGAATCTGAGTGATGAGAACAGTGCAGTGTTGAAGACAAATGCAAAAATGAGAAAAGTTGTTTTATAGTGGGAAACATTTCTCTATCAGAGCATAGACAAGGCAGCCGCGGAGAAGGCACTGCAGGTCCGGGGTTTTCGGCTGCCCAGTTGAGTTCCTGTCCCGTCAGCTGTCTCCTTAGAACAGGGTCTGCCTCGCCACAGCCAGCTGGAATGCAGTTGCATTGACAAAGGCTTTACCGTCAGCGTTCCCGAGCCTTCTGCTTCCTCCTAGATTTGCTTCTGTTGTTTGCCTGAGGGGTGGGGACCCCTCCCCCAGTAACAAGTGCCTTCCCTTGTCTTCTGTGTGCCTAGGTTCATTCGCTCTCTCTCGTGCTGAATAAGACCACCAGTGAGCTTGCTAAAGCGAATGTGTCCAAATTAGTGGCACACCTGGAGATGATTGGTAAGTGGGGAAAATTGAACTTGCGAAATCTGGTAGGAATTTGCACATCTTGCTCACAAACCTAAATGTCCTCGGGTGCTGAGGGAGGTGTGGGATGAGTGGCTCCATTGTGGCCGTGGTTTGTGATGGCCATTCTCAAATGCTGGTTTATGCATCAGAATTGCCTGGTCAGCTTGTTAAAAATGCAGGTTTCTGGCACATCCCACCCCATCCCGCCCTCATCCCAAGACTTTGATTCAGTAGGTTGGGATGGGGCCCTGGCACCTGTGTTTTTAACAGACTTCTTCTGGTGACTGTATATATGTAATATATATATAATATATAAGTATATATATGTAATGTTACATATTATATATGTTTTTTATATAGTGTATATATAAATACGTAGTATGTGTGTATATGTGTGTGTATGTATGTATGTGTGTATATATATATGCCTAAATTAGGGCATTTTTGAGAGTGAGGGGGGTTATTAATAATTACACTTGGAAAATGACAATTACATGCTAATCACACCTGGTGTATATATAACAAGGCTGTCTCCGGGAAACCGGGGCATGTGTTCACTCCACTGCAGTACAGAGGGGGAGCCCCCAACAGGGGGTTTTAGGCAGGAGGACATCGTGCAGGCCTGGCCTTCTTTCTCATGGGACCCCGAAGGTTGGACTTCTCAGTAGAACGACCGTGATCAGCTGCGTCAAGTTCTGATCAGTAGGGATTTAGAAAGTGAATGAAACACTGTTCTGTTCATAATGAATAGGTAACGAAACATGGACAATTACAAAGCTCAAGTGTCGACCCTGCAGTTAAAAATAAGCATGTCTTTTGGGAAAGGAATGAGCTGAAATTGAGGTTTTTCTGCTCGGTGTAAATTAATCTCTAAAGGCTTCGTAGGAAAGATAGGTCTTTCCTTTTGGAGGAGCTGGGTGTTTTGTGAGAGGACATTGAGAATCAAAACTCAGTACGTATGTCTTCAGTGCATTGGGAGCTGAACTGGTCATTGTTTTATGGTGCTAATTGCGATCATAAAATTTGTTTTACAGAAGCAACGGTTTAGCATATTTCTTTTTACTACCCACCCCCTGTTAAGAATGATTTATTACAGGTGCACATCTCAGGTGTGCGTGTCCACATTCCTTCTTTGTCCTGCCCGCTTTCCCTGGGGCTTCATCCTGTGGTACCAGGGTAGTTTCAGATCTGTCTTTAGTATCTGTCTCATTAATGGTATTTCTATTAAATCTCACCAAAACCCACTAAGGTTGCTTGAATACCTGACACAGCTCAGAGTCTTTTGTCTGTAGTACAATTACTAGAGCTCATGGTATCTCCCTAATTTTAATTAGGGGTCTAATCTCAGCATGGATAGTGTTTCTATGGTTGTGTTTTTTTTCTTTAAATTGTTTATACGTTTAGTTTGATTTCTTTCCTGTTGCAAATGTTAGAGTGTGACGTTGTTGTGTTATTTCAGCCATTGTGGATTTCTGCACTGAGACTACTCAAAAAAATTGCACCGCACGTTTTTCCTGGGTGTGTTGGAACAGGGAAACTTGCTTTTGACGTGTAGTTTGATTCGACAGCGAAGAGTCTGAGGCGTGCGTAGATCTGTTTCGGTATCAGACATTGTTAAGGTGCGTGACAAAAAGGATACTAATGTGCCCTGATTTTCACCTCCCTAGAGGGTGACCTGGCCCTGCAGGGAAGCCTCGGGAGCCTGTCTCTCAGCGACCTCACGGCCCACGGGGAGCTCTACAGGGAGCGGTTCACCACCAGCGGGGAGGAGGCGCTCATCTTCCAGGCTTTCAAGTAAGAACATAGGCCGTTCCTCGCTGGACATTTTGTCGTGATTGCCTGCTGTGTCAGAGTTTTGTTGACTAAACAATGAAGAAAAGTTTCAAAAAATTGTACCTTCTCACATAAAATTGATATGGTGAGGAGTCCTGATTTGTACTAAGATGGAACTGTGTTGAAGTGGGCTGCTCGGGTTCCACAAACAGATGGAGTGTGATTGAAATCATCCTGATTACTAAAACTCCCAGGCTCTGCTGGTCTCCCGCTAACTTACATGACCTTGGGTGGCTCACTTCACCTCCCTGCATCCGTGTTTTAACTTAAATGTTGGGGGGGGCTAAGGTAGATCAGTTTCCACCATGCTGTAAACATTCTGAAATGATTTCCAGCCAGGCTTTTATTTCCCCTTGCATAAACAAAATCTGTAGTGAATCTTTACAATTTTAAGATTTAGAAGGCATCTTTCAATCTACATAGCTATTAAAGACTGGTTTTCTTGGAAAGGAGAAAGGTTAAAATGCTGGCTTTTCAACCTTTTGGGGAGCTGTTAGAAAATATAATATTCATGTCATCGTGTACCTGAGGATTTAGACTGATTTGTTTCTGTAGGGACCTACCCTGGTGGTGTGGTCCTATGAGAAATGAGTTAATTAATATAAAACTTTTAATTCTCTGATACAAAATAGGTGCTTAGCAAATGTGAATTCCCTTCCCCAGTGACTATGTCCTATAAAATAATTATTATGACACTGCACTCTGTTAAATTAAAAATCATTTGTAAAGTTTTCTAATTTATCTTGGAACGTCGATGCTAAGCCTCTTGGGCTTACATGTCACTAAGGTTAAAAGAATCCTTCCTTCTGCCACCGGAAGACAGTTTTCCCCAGAAACGTTGGTTTGGTTGCCCGGTTTTCTCCATTGCTTCATGGTCTTATTTTTGTTATCTTTCAAGTCCATGTTGTCACTGGATAGAATGGAGTGAGCAGAAAGAGTCACTTTTCCTTGCAGGCCCAGGTGAGCAGCCTGAGCCACAGGTGGCTTCTGAGTGCCTTCTGGAATCCAGAGTGAGTTTAGTGCCCGGAGCTGCCCCCAGAGTACCCGAGGCTGTTCGTCACACCAGACTATTATTCTCACACCCTTAGCACATGTCAAAGCTCAGAAAGGGTGTAGTTATTGGCATTTGCTTTGTAAAACTTGATGGATTGTGGATTTCCATTTTAACAGTTCACACATCTCCCTAGGGAACCCCTAAATCGACCCAAGTCGTCTTCAAGTGCTTACTGGTGTCTGAGTCACACTTCTCCACCTGTAGGTACGGCCGGCCCGACCCCCTGCTGCGCAGGGAGCACGACGTCCGCGTGAGTCTGCAGATGGCCTCCGTGCAATATGTGCACACGCAGCGCTTCCAGGCCGAGGTGGTGGCCTTCATCCAGCACTTCACGCAGCTGCAGGACGTCCTGGGGCGCCAGCGGGCCGCGGTCGAGGGGCAGACGGTAGGTGCTCTCGTCTGTCCAAGTGGTCGTCTCAGTTTGACCGATCGGTGGGATGTGTAAGCCTCTAGAGATAAATCTGGGAAATTTCACTAAAAACAGTAAAGGTAATTAGGTAATTTTCTGCTTACTAATGCCCTCCGTGTAGCTGGTTACCCGTAGAAATCTTGCTGTAACCTGAGAGTTTGTATTTTTTTTCATTATATCATGTTCTTACTACCTTTAAAGTTCAGCTTGAACTTTCTAAAAATGATAAATGAAATTATGGCTAACACGTGAGACTTTGGCCCTCCTAGGGCTTTAGTGGGGATTTTCTGTTGGAAAATGGTCCCAAAGAACATACATACAGAGGGGTTTTTCAGATAGAATTAGAAGTTCCCGAACTTCCTCTCTCACTGCTCCCTTAACGCCTCAGCACATCCTAGGCCAGAAGAAAAGTCCGGCGGCTTTCCACTTGGAAGGAATTAAGGCTAAACACTTAATGAGTACTTAACAACTGGGTGGTTGTCTGGAAAGTAATAATACAGAAGTGAAAGGTAACATTTTTGTCTCACTCTCAAGTGACTGCAGTACGTAGGCTGTGTGTGCTCCCGGGCACCGCACAGCTTCGCGGATGCGGCTTCAGGTCAGACGTCACAGCCCCGTTTGCTGCTCCACACCCACGTCCTCACGGTTCTTCCTTTTTGTCGAAGCAACTGCTTCAGCACCAGCTTCACAAAGACGAGGTGTCACCGAAAGGAATGTCACATGGTTTAACGTGGAGTGGGGACTATGTCAAGCTGGCTACACTGTGTCCAGCAGACGACGCGTTTACCTAAAATCTAGCCCATCTGGGCTGCGTGCCTCTGGGTGCACGGTGGCGGCCCGCGGGGTCCTGGCACACAGTCTGGGGACCAGTGGTTCTCTGCAAAACTTCGTTTTTACTTATTTTTAAACTATTAGTTAAAAGAAGATAACTTAAGGAAGAGACATTGTCTTTATAGTGGGAACGTTAAAACTTTTTTAGTTTAAATTAAAATTTCTTGATTATGTTACATATTGATTTGGTACAGAATCAAAGTAAAAAAGAACATTTGGAGAAAAGTCTCCTCAGTTACTTTCCCGCAACCACCCATCTTCTCTCCCACAAGCAGTGCTACTGGTTTCCCGCCTTCTAGACCATGTATTTAGAACGTGCACACACACACACACGAATCAAACCGTGCGGAATCTGAAAAAAGAATCCGTCTTGCTGATCTCGTACCACCATGGGTATGTTTTAAATTATTTTTGTTTTTCTCCTATACATATTTCCATTGTTAGAATCATGGAATATATAACCTTTTTACTCTCTTTAGAAACTCAAAAAATTTGGTATTTGACACATAGAAAAGAATATCTGTACAAATTACAAGGTGTGATAATAAAATGAACAGCCATGAACCCATCAAAATAAAAATGAAAACATTCCTGAGCCTGCTGCACCTGTTCTTCTCCTACCTCTTCCCCTGTCAACCCCCCAGATAATCACCGCCCTGATTTGAGGGTCTGCTAGTTCCTTTGAAATTTAAAAAAAAGATCCTATGCAGTATTTCTTATTTTTCTTGCTTTGATCTTTATAAAATGCTATTAAAATGTAGTCAGTGTTCTGTGACTTGCTTTTCTTGGTCGCTTAGCGTGTTAGGATTCTTTCAGGTTGTTACATGTAATTGCATTTCATTTATTTTCACTATTCGATTCCACTGTGTGCACCACACAGGAGTCACCCGTTTTTGCATAGGAGGGGTCCCCCTCTGCACGTGTGTGCCAGTTGTGCTGAGACACGTAGGAGTGGAATTTCTGGGCTGTAGCCGTTTGTGCTTCTCTGTATAAGGTAGAGCTGGGCTGTTTTCAGAAATGGCCGCCTTCATTAGACACTACCATCGGCAGTGTGCAGAATTCCTGTCCTTCTTCTTTGCCACCTTTTTATCTTGGACCCATTATTGAGTGTAAAATGGTATTGTATTTGTGGTCTGCATATGTTTTATAGAAAAACCTTTTAAATTGAGGAAAAGCAGATGGTTCGTGTAGTGAAGTATAGAAACTGTTAACTTCACACATACATTTTGGGAATCCAGCTTTTCACAACCCCTTTTCATAATCTTTTTCCATCTTGCTTTGCACTTTTCATAGCAATTCTATTTAATAACCATATAATCCTTCAGGTTAGTTCACTCAACCATTTCCTTATTTTTTTTAACATTTGAATTGCTTCCAGTTTTTCATTCTCATGAGTAATGCTTCCATGAATATCTTTGTTTCCATAGTTTATTTTTTGAATGATTTTGAATTATAGGATTTAGCCCTGTAAATGGTATCGAATAGTTAGGTGGTGTTCTTTGGTAGGACTGAGTCCTGTGAAGCCATGGACATAGTTGTAACAAGCAGCTCCACTTTGCTGACTATTGTCTGTTAGAATCCTGTGCATTTAAAACTGCTGTGTCTGTGTGCCATTTACACTGCAGCAGTGGTGGTAAGTGGTGTTGCGAGGAGCCATTCGGGGCAGGAAACGAGACGCTGGGGGTCACTACTGACAGGGTTTAACCTCCCGGGGAGAGCAGAAATTAAATAGGTTCGTTCTTTAAACTTTGCTTTATCAAATTGTATTGGACAGGCAGAAGGAAAAGGAATGTTTTTCTGTTTCGAGTAGTGTTAAATGTGTGGACTTTGAAGAAAAGCTGATTTTCTCAAGGATCTTTAATCTTGCTGTTTGAATGAGATTTACATAGAGAGCTAAAAAACCTACTTTTCTTTGCCGTTAAGATTAAGAGGCTACTGTGTTTGAAATGAAGTTCCTTTCTCCTAATTGTGCTGGTGATAAGTAGTATTATCTACCTTTGGCTTGTAGCTGGATTCATATTCCTACATTTTCTCATTTCAGTAAATAATGATCCAGTGGGACTATAGGTTTCTTTTTAATCTTAATGTTTGAAATTAGAAGAACATCATGTACCTAGTGTGATGGGACAAAATATAAACTGTTTCTTTATTTTTTTGCCCCAGAAGTGTGCTGTAGTTACCCAATGTCTTCTACTTTATTCAGTGTCTTTTATATTACACTTCCTTATTCACTGCGAACCGAAGCACAGACTTTGGTGGAACTAAGACGTTCCAGGCAAGAATCTGGAGACTGGGTGTTGCCCCTGTAAGCTGTGCGACTGGCAGCGGGTTATTTTTCTTGCCGTTCTCCTGTTGACTCGGTTGTAGAAGGAAAGTGGAGATAACAAAAATAAGTGTGCTGTCTGCATTCAGGTGGTAATTGTTTGCATTGGTGATGCTCTGGCGTTTTTACAGTGCTTTCACATGTACATCTCACTTGACCCTTACGACAGCCTTGTCTGTTCATTTCTGCAGTTACGTAGCGAATGCTCGTTGCAGAGTGAGGTGTCACGCATCGTGCTCGGGACAGGAGGGGGAACAAGAAGGGTGTGGTCGTCGCCCTCTTGGAGCTGATGTTTCAGTGGGGAGATGGAAACGTGAAAAAAGATCATCTGTTTTGAGATCTGATGAGGTCTTAGGGTTAGGCAGTGGCTCATTTAATTTCTAAAATAGTTTTCTTAACACTGTTGTTTGAAAAGCAGCTTTTTATTTTGACGAAATCCAATATTCTTTTATGGTTAAGTGCTGTTTGCGTTTTAGCAAAGAAATCTTTGCCTGCCACAAGGTGGCGAAAATTTTCCTGTTTTAGAAGTTTTGTGACTTTAGATCTCTTCCATTTTGAGTTGATTTTTGTATGTTTTGTGAAGTGAGGGCTGAACTTTTTTCCCATGTACATATCCAGACTGTTCTTTTCCAGTTGAATTATCTTGGCACTTCTGTTGGGAATCAGTTGGCCATGTGTGTGTGTTTCTTCATTCTCTGTTCTGTTGCCACTGGTGTTTAATTATATGCCAGTACTCCCTAGCCGTGATGACTGTTGCTTTGTGGTATGTCTTGAAATTTGGTAGTATAAGTTCTCCAGCCTTGTTCTTCGGTCTCAGAGGTGTTTTGACTACTTTAGGTCCTTTGTTTTTCTTTACAAATTTTAGAATCATCTTGTCTGTTTCTACAATAGTGTCACCTAGGATTTGATTGAGAATTGACATCTTAGCAATATTGAGCCTTTGGACCTTCGTACGGTATATCTCTCTATTAATTAGGTCTTCAGGTTCTCTCAGCAGTATTTTGTAGTTTTGGGTGTACTGGCCTTACTTACACATGTTTTGTGAAATTTATCCCTACATATTTCCAATTTTGGATGCTATTATAAATGACATGAAACTTAAAAATTTTTCCATGTCCAATTGTTTACTGAAAGTGTAAGAAGTGTGTAATTGACTCTTGTATATTGACATGTTGGCCTCGTATTCTGCAGTCTTGATGAAGGTCCTTATTCCAGTTCCTTTAGATCCTTCAGGGTTTTTACAAGATGAGTATGTGGTCTGGGAGTAAGAGCTTGTGTTGTGCGGACCAAACCTCCACCGTGGCGGTGACCGGAAGTGGTGAGTGAGAGCGGCTGTCGCTGCCTTGCTCTCATCTCAGGCCAGCTGTTTTCAGCCCTTTTCATCTCAGGGCGCACGTGAGCTAATTACAAAAGTTCTGTGGCATGCCAAAAAATATGTTCTTCGTTGACCTGGCAAAACAAGGTATAATCTTGATTGATTCACACAGGACGGCTATTGTCGTGTGGGCTGTTTTCATCTTTTTATTTGTCTTCTAAAGGAAAAGAGGTCCCTGCCACTGGCTAAATAGTCAGGTTTTGCACGTTTTGAAAATTCTTGCAGTAGCCCGTTGAAAATCGGTCTTAGGGAGAAAACATTGTCTTTCCCCATTGAATACAATATCAGCTGTGATAGTTCTTAAAGGAGTCTGTCTACTTCATATACAGAGTCAGTTTGTTGGCATGAAATTGTTTACAGGTTCCTTATCTTTTTACTATTTGTGACTTCAGGAGTATCATACCTCACTGCCTCCTGACAGTGGCGATTTTTATTTCCTGTCTCTTTTCTTCATTAGTATAGGTAGAAGTTTATCATTTTTCATCAGTCTTTTCAAATAACCAAGTTGTTGAAGCCTGTACTATGGTACGGTTAGAACCTAAAAAATGTATACTCTATGGTTGTTGGAATTGTGTTCTATAAATGTTTAATTGATTTTTTCCTATTACTTATCTGTTTTCTAAATAAGTAGTTTCCATTCTTTATTTTGTTTCCCCCTCTTAGATTTATTTTGCTTTTCTTGTTTTTAGCCTCTTAAGATAGAAACCTAGATCATTGATTTTAAATCTTTATTTTTTAATATTAAATAAGCATTTACTGCTAAACATTTTTCTGTACAGTTTTAAGTATATCACATGAATTTTAACATGCTATGTTCTCAGTAAGGTCAAAATATTTTCCCATTTTCCTTGTGATTTCTTCTTTGACATGCACTGTTTAGAAGTGTGTAGTCTAATTTTTAAGTACTTGGGGTTCTCTGTTATCTTTTTTGTTACTGACTTCTAATTTAACTCTGTAGTGGTCATGGAATATACTCTGTGAGGTTTTAGGTGTTTTAGATTTTTAAATTCATGGAAACTTTTGGAACCTCAGTTTATTTGATTGTGAAATTGGGGAATTAATTGAGCCTCTGAGTCAATTTTTTTTCCCTTTTGTAGGTGAGAGATCAAGCCCAGCGCTACTCACGGGTTCTCCTGGATATTGAGGCTGGTGCTCCTGTTCTCCTTATTCCAGAAAGTTCCAGATCAAATAAGCTGATTGTAGCAAATTTGGGGAAATTGAAAGTCAAGAACAAGTTTCTCTTTGCTGGTTTTCCTGGGACCTTTTCATTACAAGATAAGGTGAGCAATTAGTACCTGTTCCCTCGTCAATTTAATTAGCATCGAACAGATGATAGAGTTGAACAGTTGAAAAATTCATGTGTTGTCATGAGATGATGCCCAACTGCTGTTAGTGTATGTGGCTTGAAGAATGGTTTCTGACAGTTTACTGACATTTTAATTACCCCTTAAACAGAGACAGTGGAAATTATAACTACTTACCAACCGTACATAGTGACTGATTTTAGCAAACCAGCAGAACCAACCTTCCATCGGTATAATGCTTTCCTTACTGTTTGACCTCATTATAATAAAGTTTTTGTACTGTGTGCCTTTTTTCAGTGGGCCCGATTTGGCCCAGGGTTTATCTGAAGCCATTTTAAAATATCTTAACAATAAAGTTTTAGGTAAATATTACTCTGCAGTTTAAGACTACATTAGCCTTTATTTATTTCTTACAACAATGTTGGGAGGTAATTGGCATGAGGATCACTGCTGTTTTCATTTTACATTTGGGAAAATGGGGACTCACTGAGAATAAACGATAGAAGTGGGAGCACCTAGTAAGTCACAGACATGGATCCAATTAGCCCCCTCCCAGCCATGTTTACATTGAGGACACCTGAGTAATGTTGTTGGAACTAGAGGCTTCTTGTTCTCTGTGAGTATTTTGATGGAACCTTGCTGGTCTATCTGCTTATTCAATATAAACTCATTTTAGCTGGTCAGAAAAGCACTGACTGAAATTCCCAGGTGCTTATGCCCATTTTTAGTCTAACGCCTAGTAACATAGGGAGAGAGAGAGCCTTTGAAGGGAGATCTTATTTGATTGTAAGATCTTATGACTGACAGTAATAGCAGTAAAATGCTTATTTATACATTAGCCTAACCTCTTAACATAATTTGTTGGTTTTGTTCTCATTAGTAACCAAAGAGGTATCTATTGTTATTAATGCCATTTTCCAGGTAAAGAAATTGGACTTAAAAGGTTAAGCCATTTCTTTGAGTTAAACAGCTAGTAAGGAGGGCGTGTGGACCCTAGACTTGGGTGCATTCGGCCCCTTTTCTCCACTCACTTGCCGTGATTGGGTCCCCCTCCTGGTGTTCGGGTGAGGTCGACGTGGGGAGGTGAGCTGACTATGGCCGCTCCTGCTCCACGTCTCACTGGCCCTCCCTGAACAGTGAACAGCGATAGCTCTTTGAATTTTCCAGAGGGTGGGGCAGTGAGGTCATGAAACAACTTAGGTAGAAGAACTCCAAAGACTAGTACAGAAAAGCTGTAAGTTTGAGCAGCTCCTGTTTGCCTCCTCGGTGCAGAAAGGAAAGAAGGTGAAAGAGCATGAGGACTGCAGCAGGCTGGCCGTGCTTACGGGGACGTTGCCAGGGCTTGCGCCAGTGAGACAGGAACTAGAGGACAGTATTTGTTGGTAATACCTGGACTCAAACAGTGTTGAGGTTTTCAGACTGCCGTCTTTGTACTTTTCATTTCTTTTACTTCTGACTCACCCATCTAGCCACTGTTCCTACCCTAAACACCTAGAACCGAAAGCACCTGACTCAGTGGGTAGGCATGTGCAGAGTAAGGGGAAAAGCGAAGACGGGACAGTGACAGTCATAGGAACCACGTTCACGAGTTGTGACCTGGGGCTCAGGACCCAGAGTGGGGGTGTTGGGACAAAGGACGAGAGGTCACGTTGTTCCTGTGTCATCTTACTTAGAGCCACCAACTCCGATAAACCAGATTTAGTGGTCAGGGCCGAGGCGCAGTGTCGAGTGATGCAGGGGGGTGGTGGCACTGGTGTTCATGCTGGCTTCATGGACATACCGCAGGCAGGGCTGACCACGGAGGCCTTGTTCTTGCCTTGCTGCCAGGAGCCCTCCTGTCCTGCGGAATAACAGGCCCTACTGCCAGAGGCTGCTGTGACAGGGAGACACAGGCTTCCACTTATATGGACTTCTAAAATAAGATTAAAAAAATTTTAATTAATTAATTTATTTTTAGAAAGAGGAGAAGGCAGGGAGAGAGGGAGAGAAACACCAGTCAGTTGCCTCTCATACTTACCCTGACCAGGGACCGAACCTGCAACCCGGGCAGGTGCCCCGGCCAGGAATTGAGCCGGAGACCTTTTGCTTTGTGGAATGACACCCGACCAGCTGAGCCACATGGTCAGGGCTCCTGTGTGTTTTTCAAGACAGTAGAAGTGAAATCTGCCACCACTGGCCTTTTCGTGGTAGACCTGGCGGGGAACCAGTAACCTGAACCCTGATGGAGAAAACCGGTTCTCATGGTTGAAACGTAAGGATTCTGCTGTCTGCTGACTTAAAGAACATAAAAGAAGCAGTTACATGGGTAATTGCTTCTGAACTTTCTTGTCCACTTTTTCCTTAACACAAGGCGTTTGTAATGAACATGACTAGGTACTAGGTAAACGCATCAGAACTGGTGTTGGCCCCTGAACGCCGTCCCCATTGTTGCCTTGGCCCTGCGTCTGTGCTGCCAGCGGTGCCCAAGGGAGTCCTCCTTGGGAAGCATCTTTTGAGTGTATAGTAAGTTTTTCAGGACGTATTTGTTTTGTTGTAAATCTTTGTTTTGAGACCTGCCTTTTTTAGGAAAAGGTCAGTTAGAGCTGGAATGGGTGGTCAGGTTCAGTAAAACCGTTTCTATTTATCCACCTTCCTAAAAAGGCAAAGGACTGATTTTCTCCATCAGCTGGATCTATATATGGGCTTACGAGCTGACACTGAAGTTAGTCAAACAAACGATCGCCACAGTTTCCCAAGGACTTTTTGCAAATAGGTTTCTGTTTTGTTGAAGTAACCCAAATAACTGTGTATGGTTTGTAGCATTTTAATGAAAAAATTTCCCTGTATTTGTTTTTGAGGATTTGATTTTAAGTGGCAGTGCATACAAGGATTGCTTTTTCTTCAAGGTATAATATGTGTTTTTGCCTCCTGGTTATTCTGAAAAACCTTATGGGATTCAGCAGTCAATTCACACTCATATGTTTAAAAAAGAAAATTAAAAATAACTGATCTTTTAAAATGTCTCCTTACTTGGGAAGTCTGCTTATCTGTGTGTGTGTGTGTGTGTGTGTGTGTGTGTGTGTGCGTGAGAGAGAGAGAGAGAGAGAGAGAGAGTCACTTTCCTCTGTGTAGAGAAGTTCTTGTTAAGGCCCATGAAAATCAATCCCTTCCTTCCCTCTTTCCCTTTCTTTTTCTCCTCCCCCCTTTCCTTCCTTCCCCTTCCTTCCTTCCTTCCTTCCTTCCTTCCTTCCTTCCTCCCTCCCTCCCTCCCTCCCTCCCTCCCTCCCCCCCTTCCTCCAGGCAGTGCTTTCTTGGTGATCTAATTTATTTCCTCAAATGCCAGAAAAGCATCTTGTTTAGTGCCGGTGGTTGTTCTGTAGAATTCCATAAGGGCTGCTTGGAGTGCGCCGCCTGTCCTGCTGGTCTTTGCTATCAGACAAACGGTCCGTGGGGCTTGCCTGCCCACACGCCCAGTCAGGCTCCGTTGGTCCAGGCCTCTGCGCTCACGTTTGCCCTTGAATGCATTTGCATGTGGGAGGTTTGTCTAGTGTGCATTCCAGTGGTTACAGAACAGGAAATAATCCTGAAATCAAAGCTTGCAGAGGGGTATTTGCCTTTGAGCCTCATGACTCCTGTGTGTTTAGAATTGTTTTACATAAATCCATGTCTTAATGAGTGCAGGTTTGAATTTTTACATACACTTTTCCTTTCATTTTTCTCAATCATAGCTTGTGCTTAAACCATAATTTCTAAGTCAACCTTTCAAAAGCTTTGAGTTAATCACCTCAAGCCATTGATTTATTTAAACCAACTATAGAGAGGATGTAGAGATGAATCAAATGAAAGAGCAACAAATACTCTCTAGAGTTTAAATAAACTAAGCAAGAGGGATGGTTTTCAATGCTGAAATGCTTCAATAGTAGCATTTACCTAGTAATTTGCCCTGCAAAATTTTTTCGGAAAGTAGGAACTGGTTTCTTTCATCGTTACATGTAATTACTACCCAAGGTGCCCATGAAGGAGAGCACAGCTCTTGTCTTCTCAAATGCCCTGAGGGATAAGCGTCCAAGGCAGCGCCCGAGGGAGGCCGTCCTCCCGCCTCCAGGCAACTCTGGAGAACGGGCAGCCGAGGGGACTGATGGTGCAGGGGCCAGACGGGCGCCTGGCTCCGAGGTCTGGGCGGAGAAGTCACTCGTTGGGTCATGGTGGTGAGAAAGATTCACCCCTGTTAGCAATGAACTGAAGGCACTAAGTGTGCAAAGGTAGCGTGTAGTGTTTTCAGTAGAATTACAGAATTTATTTTACTCTGGATTAGCTCTTAATCTTTACGTCCTTGGACAGAAACCTCTTAGGTATGACCACCCACCTGTGTTTTCCATTTTGTTTTCATTGACACAGTTATTGGGAGAGATGAGAAACACACACCCATGAGGGGAGACTTCCAGAAAGCGCAAACACATTACCGTAGCTTCATTCCATGGGAACCATAATGGCCATTAGATACGGTTTTTTAGAGCAATAAGCTCCTCCCCTCCAGTAAAGCAACAATATATCGCATGGCCGAGAGATTTGCTTTTGCCCCATTTTACGTAGATTAAACCACTGGCAGTAATGTTTGCTCTTAAGAGCGTAACGTATGCTCTTAAGACATAAGATAATATCTTCCTGCAAAATTGCCACAGTTTTCAACAGGTATTGAATTATATGTAACGTCTCCGCAAATAATTACACGTGGCGTGAATGTCACGACCCTGCTACTGTTCTGTTTATGGCACCTGGTTGTTGTGGGAAGTGCCACGTGTTACGGAGTCTGTGAAGAACTCAGGGACTGGGATGGGACTCCCAGGGTCACAAAGATTCCACTCCCATTCCTGCCATCTAGTTGTACGTTGTTTCTCCCCAGGAACCCGTGCCTTCGGCTTCCCCAGGGGGTACCCCAAAGCACAGCGGGAGGAAAACGACAAGCACAGAGGACCCGAAGGGCCCCCACTCAGAAGGGCTCTTCATGATGCCACCTGTCGGGACGAGTCTGGGCAGCCTGAAGAGTGAGTGTGTGCCCAGTACCTCGACCAAGCGGCAAGGGCAGCAAGCCACGCCCTCCGCTGGCCAGGCGTCCAGTAGTCCAGGTAAAGGGACTGTGGGAAGGAGGGGAAATTCATGAGCCGGTTGTGGGAGCCTGCGGGGAGGGGACAGTGTGCCCCGTACAGGCGGATGCTGACAAAGTGGTGGCATGTCTTCAGCGATAATCGAGTTTTGGTATTGCTTTAGTGGGTTTAAGAAATTTTGGATGTGGATTTAGCATTGGGTGACTTCTAAAGTGGGTTAAATTAGCAAGACACCTTGTGAATAAAGACATTTAGATTGTCTAGTAGGATTTTTTTCTTGGAGTTGCCACCAGATGGTGATGTTATAACTAGAACGACTCCTGCATCCTTCAGTACATCCACTGCCCAGACACTGTCCTCACAAGTCACTATTTAATTCTAAAAACTAAAAAGGAACTCTAAAAAAGTATTAGTGTGAATTAGGTAACCACAGAAATACTCAAAGTAATAATTTTTTAAAAGACATGAACCATCTAGTTACTGGTGCCCCGCTCTAGAATTGAAGAATGGGTCATTCCAGGACTTCCGCCAAGACGGAGGTGTAGGTGGAAACATTTTGCTTCCTCACACAACCAGATCTAAAAACAACAAAGTTTTAACAACAATAAACAATCAAACCACAGAAATCGAACAATACGGAGTCTGAAGACAACGAACCACTCAGCTAAACCAGTGAGGGGCAAAGCCAGCAGCGGAGCGGGTCCGGCAAAAAAGACCCCCCCCCAACCCGGGTGGTGCGCAGGCAGCTGAGGGCGCGGATCCCAGGTGCAGGGTAGCTACGAGCAGACCCAGGGAAGGTGCAACACGGCTGGCTGTCTGCGGTCGCGCATTTGTGCGCAGATAAACCAGTGAAGAGACAGTATTGAGACAGACTGCGCAGGCCCCAGCTCAGGGCAGTGGGCTCGCACATTTGCGCTCAGATAAACAGGTGGGGGTGAGCAGTGAGGCGGACCGGGTGAGCAGAGAGGACCGCCATTGTCCCTCTTTGACCCCGTCCGTACATACAGCGTCATAAACCAGTGACCTGGGTGGCCTCGCCCCGATGAACATCTAAGGCGCCTCTCCTCATATGTAACAGGCACAAACAGATCAAAACATGGCTCAAGAACAACTCAGAGCTCCAGAGCCAATAAATCTAAGCAATGAAGAAATAGCCAAACTTTCAGATGCACAGTTCAAAACACTGGTGATCAGGATGCTCACAGAACTGGTTGATTTTAGTCACAAATTAGAGGAACATATGAAGTCTAAACTAATTGAAATGAAGGGAAATGCACAGGAAACCAATAGTAATGGAAAGGAAATTGGGACTCAAATCAAGGGAGCAGACCAGAAGGAAGGAAAAAATGACCAAACAGAATAATATGAAGAAACAAGAATTCAAAAAAATGAGGAGAGGCTAAGGAACCTCCAGGACATCTTTAAACACTCCAACATCTGAATAGGGGTACCAGAAGGGGAAAAGGAACAGTCACGAGTGTAAACCTTATTTGAACAAATAATAAAGGAGAATTTCTCCAATCTGGCAAAGGAAATAGACTGCCAGGAGATCCAGGAAGCTCAGAGAGTCCCAAAGAAGTTGGACCCAAGAAGGAACACACCAAGGCACATCATAATTACATTAGCCAAGATTAAAATGAAGGAGAGAATCCCAGAAGCAGCAAGAGCTAAGGGGACAGTCACCTACAAAGGAGTCCCCATCAGACTGTCAGCTGATTTCTCAAAAGAGACCTTACAGGCAAGAAAGGGCTGGAAAGAAGTATTCCAAGTCATGAAATTTAAAGACCTACAACCAAGATTGCTCTATCCAGCAAAACTTTCATTTAGAATGGAAGGGCAGATAAAGTGCTTCTCAGATAAGATCAAATTCAAGGAGTTCATCCTCACCAAGCCCTTATTATATGAAATGTTAAAGGGACTTACCTAAGAAAAAGAAGATAAAAAAGATGAACAGTGAAAGGACAGCAAACTCACAGTTATTAACAACCACACCTAAAACAAAGGCAAACTAAGAGGACAGCTAGATCAGGAGTGAACCATAGAAATGAAGATCACGTGGAGGGTTAGCAGCAGGGGAGTGGGAGGAGGATAAGGGGGGAGAAGGTAGAAAATAAGTAGCACAGACAGTAGATAGAAAATAGATGGGGGAGGGCAAGAATAGTAGGGGAAATACAGAATCTAAAGAACTTGAGACACATGTTCATGAACTAAAGGGGGGAATTTGGGGGGAAGGAGGTATGCAGGGTGGAGGGGGATGAAGGGGGGAAATAGAACAAATGTAATGGTATAATCAATAAAAAAAAAACGGGTCATTCCAGGTGAGAGCCTGATTTTGGCCTTTGAGTTTTTAGATGTGTCATGGTGAGTGATGCGTTGGTAAGGGGGCTCTGCTGAGCTGGAGAGTGGTGCAGGATATAATTAGCCATGAAAATTAGTCCATTGTGGCTGGACTCGGGGAGGTGGGGGGCACTAGCTGAGGGAGACTGTCTTCTGTTAGGTACTTGTGAGGAAGAGGGGTGCTGCCTAGTCCTGGGGGTGATGGGTGGAGGCGGGGGACATTGACATCGATGATTAAACGAGAGTAATAGCAGTTGTTGAACACTTTCTATGAGACACTGTGGCACATTCTTTACATAAGTTATCATATTTCATCCTCATACCACCCCTAGAGAGTTATTTTTATCCATGTTTTAAAGATGAAGAGACAAGAGCTGAGAGAGGTTAAGGAACTTAACTGCCCACAGTGATGCAGATAGTAAGTGGTGGCGCTGGACTGTGTATGAGCTTGGGCAGCCCGACTCCAGAACCTGAACTCTTAGCCATGTGAATTCTTAAGCCCATCAGTCCATGTGGGTCTTCGTACGGAGCCTGGCTGGGGCGCAGTCTCCACCATACCGCTGGTAACTTGTCTCCTGTTGTCGTCAGGACCACAGTGCTGGCAAGCAAGGAGGCCAGCCTTACCTGTAAAGAAGTGACCGGGGCTGTAGAACGATCTCTTTCCTAACAGTATTCCTCCTCCTGTTTTACTCTTTATTTCTGGAATTCCTCTATTGTGAGTAAGGTTGGATTAAGGCAGTGATTTTCATGCCTCTGTGGGTCCCTAGAATTCCTTGATGACCCCAAGGACTCTCCGAAGCCCTTCCTTCCTGCCCCCTCCCTGCGTCTTTCAGATCAGCTCTGCTGCTCTTTCACACAGTAATCAGTGTAGTCAAAAGCCAAGAACTGACTGGTGTAGTGCCTGCTTAGTGCCAGGTGTTACACTTTCTTCTCTTGCATATTAACATGTTGCCATATGTGAGTAATATGGGAGAGACATTAAACAAGCATCTGAATATTGAGAGAGTAAGATAAATGTTATAGGAAAGACAGAAGAACAGAGAGGATGAAGAAAGAGAGGGGACCCAGCTGGGATTGAGAGGGGAGGCAACACCATGGATCAGAGGCTGTTCAGGCAGCAGAGAGCTTGGCCTTTGGAGGAAGCAGAGGTAGGTCAGTGAGCCCGAGGCTTCCTGAGCAAGGTGGGGAGTAGCTTGAGCTGAGGTTGGAAAAGAGGCAGTGGGCTTATGCAGAGTCTTACAGGGTCTCGGGAAAGTTGCAGAAAGAATTTCAGATTAAACATAGTCATCAAAGTGTGCAGAGGAAGAGAATGTTATGGTCTCATTTCTTTCTCTCTCTCTGGGTTACGCTGGCATTTTGTGTCCAGAATGGTTTCGTTGAGGGCCAGAAGGGAGTTTGTTGGTGTAGTGGAGGGGGGTTGCTGGTGGTGGAGAATGAAGGAGGTTTGGGTGAGATCAGTGGTGGTGGAAATGGTTACATGTGACGTGTGTTTGAAAAAGAATTTTGTTGCTGGGAGTTTTTTTTGTAACCTTTGGGTAACGTTATCTCTACAGGAGATGCCGTTAAGTCAGTTTAGTCATAAACCTTTCCTCCTCGGTCAGTGTCTCAGCACAGTGGTGAGACCTGAGGGAGTGTGGCCCAGTTTGCACCCGATGTGGAGGTGAGCAGGCAGGACGTGTCTGGCACGCAGAGTGTGGCGTAGGGAGGTCTCGGGACAGAGTGGAGACTTGTGGACACCTTGTCTCCTGAAGCAGGCAGTTCTAAACATTTTCTCACGACAGAATGAACTTCCTTTGGCTTTTTGGTTTTGCTCAGGGCCAGCCTTTGCTGGGTCCCATTTTTCTCCTCCTCTCTCTCCTTGGGTGACTGTAGAAGACCACGTCTGCCTGCTGGATTGCATAGTCGTGGACCTGCAAGACATGGACATCTTCGCTGCAGAGAGACACCCACGAGAGGACACTCAGGCCTCAGACGGCGGCAGTGGCGACCTGCTCTTCCCCTCCTATTTTGTGCGACAGACGGGAGGAAGCCTGTTGACTGAGCCCTGCAGGCTGAAATTGCAAGTGGAGAGGAATTTGGACAAGTGAGTGTTTTCTACTCGAATAACTGCCTGTCATAAGTAGGATCCTAATAAGTCGGAAATTGGTGCCATTAGGCAAGTCTGAAAGAGAATAAGTATTCACTTATTTCTTCATCTGCATAACAAATGTGTGGTGGACGTGAGGGCTGCTGTGATGAAAGGAAACACTTCTGCCCTCACGGAGCTTACATTTTGCTCGGGGGTATAGGAAGTCAAGTGGATGATTCTAAGTTAGTGTCTGAATCAGTGTTACAAACTGTGTAATAGGATCGTGACATGTGCCTTGGAAACGGAGGAAGGGAAATAAGTTTAGCGTGGATTTTGGTGTGGTTAGGGAGGTGGTGATGGCAGGGACAGTATTTTGGCAGAGGCGACATTTGGGTTATATGTTCCAAAAACAGTAGCATCTGGGCCAGGTATTGCTATTTGCTGTGTAGGTCCCCTTTATCAGAATAACTGTTTAGATGCAGTTTGGCCCATTTTGCTCCACTAAGCAGTCTTAAAGCACTCCATAAACACTAATGAATTAACTCTAATTTACCTTTTAATTGGCCTCAAAACACAGAATGTTTCTCTCTGTTGGTTAGAACATTGTTTCAGTTGTCATTAGTTCCATACCTGGCTGGGAAAGATCTTAAAAATATACATCCCCAGAGCCAACCTGAGTCCATCGGAAGCCACTGTCAGGGTTGGCCCTCAGTGTGCATCGGCAACGAGGTCCTCCGGCGGTGTTCGTGCCCACTGAGCCTGGGTGCACGTGCTGGAAGCTGCTGGTTCCGGTGTGTGATGGCTTTTAGTTTGAGGCATTAGTTTGGGGGAAAGCAGCAGCCCGTGCATCTCAACTCCATGGACAGGAGAGGAGCAGCCGTAAAGTAATGCGGCACTTTGAAAAGCTGTCTCGTGCTCCTACAGAGTATGATTTGAGTCTCTGTTTGGCCACTCCCTTTGCAGTCCTTGGGTCTGGGCAAGTCCTTTTATGTCACTTTTTCATTTCTGTCTGGATTAATGATACAGTTTAGCTGCTCTCACTGGGATTTTTGCATTTCATTCTTACTTGTTATTCAAGTGCGCTCTGGCAAGTGTTCAGTTATGGTTGGCATGGGCTATAGTTGGTTTTACTGGCTTAGTGGACTTAAGAGGAGCTTCATTATTTAGAAATTGAACACTTTGTTTTCTGTTCAAGTAGTGCTTCCAAAAAAAATGTGCTTTGCTATTCTCCATATCTAAACTTTACCCACTTTCATCAGCGTGTATGTGCAAATGATTATACTCTGCTAGCTCAGAGAGAAGGCGATAACCAAACATCAGGTGACCTGTCTTCTCACTGCACACAGGCAGGAGCCCAGGAGGGCGCCCGGTAACCCTTTCCAGCTGCTGCCTGCGTCACGCGTGTTTTTTCGCTTTGTTGCATATAGGCTTTTCTCTTTAGACAAAGTAATTTTTTCCATTCCTCTTCCACTTGAAGTCCTAACCTATTTTATATGCTCAGAGAGTAGTTTCCGCAGGAGGCCCACTTCGCCCCTAGCAGGGCAGAGCGAAAGGTCTTCGTGTGGGGGCAAGGTGTGTTACTGCCCACCTGGGCTCCTTCGCTTCTCTCCCACCCTTCTCAGCAGAGGCGAGTCACCGCTGCAGACTTTGTCCTGCTGTCCACTCTGGGCTCTGCGTAAACACTGACTTTCTTAGTTATCACGGAATCTGAAGAGTCAAAGAAAGAGCTTGTCATCTTTATTGCTCTTCCAACTACAATGTTTACATTTTTTCTGAATCTCACGAGATTTTTTCCTTTTTAATATATTACTTAATTAACTCATTAGATTTGGGGGCTTTGTACGTGTGCATTCTGGGAGAAAAGAGGCTCTTTGCAGTTGAAGCGTGACAGTCACACTAACTTGCTTCCTTTGGAGCACATAAGAGTTTTTCATTGGAAGTTAGAAATCAGCGATGATGTAGGGGGTGCTTTGTGGCTCGTATGTTTGGGTGTAAGCTGTGTCAGTGTTAAGTTAGTGATTTGTTTGTGAAAGTGACCTCTTCCTTTCTTTCGCAGAGAGATAAGTCACACCGTGCCAGACATATCTGTCCATGGCAGTCTGTCTTCAGTCCACTGCTCCCTGGATCTGTATAAGTACAAGCTGATCCGCGGTTTATTAGAGAACAACCTCGGAGAGCCCATAGAGGAATTCATGCGGCCTTACGATTTACAAGACCCGAGAATCCATGTGAGTGAGACCTCGTGTTCTTCTGTAACTCCCATCGTCTCAGCTGATGGTCATACTGTGCGTGTCTTCCTTAGATCACCGGGGAGAGAAAGATGCAGTAATAAGCAGATGGGATTTCTTGCCATATTAACCTCACTTTTAGATTGGCACCCTCAGCTGTGAATTGACCGGCACTTTCTTTTTCTAGACTGTTCTGAGTGGCGAGGTGTACACGTGCGTGTGCTTCCTCATTGACATGGTGAATGTGAGCCTGGAGCTGAAAGATCCGAAAGGAAAAGAAGCTGCTGGGTCCCTAGCCAGGTATGGCTCCAGTTATATGATTTTTATGATGACAGTTTTACAGTAACATCAGTATACGCAATCCACACGTTTTGCCTTAGCAGAGAGCAGGGGTTTGGACTGGTGGCTTGCAGCTGAGTGCGGTCTGCAGAGAGCTTTTTGGCTGGTCTGCACAGTGCTTTTCGAAGTTTAAATTCGTTGCCATGTAGGGCAGGGTAGCTTAGGCTGTGCTTAGTGACAGGCACTCCACCACACCACTGACTCGGGCAGCCTGGGTCTCGGGCTGTCTCACTGGGCATCCGCAGAGGGGGAGACCCAGGACTGCTCGGTGAGCTGCACTCATGGCTCCCTCGCTGGCCGACATTGAAAACCTGGGGGTTTTCACATAAAAAGTTGGGATTTCAGCGTCTTTTGGGAAATTGGAAGGTTTGGCCCATGTTTTCACTTGGAAGCTCTGGAAGCTCAGAAGCAACCTAGGAAACCTCAGGAAGGGCATGTGCTTCCCCAGCAGTTCACCTGTTCGCTCGGTCAGTGTAGACCAGGAGTTTGTGATCAGTGGTACGGAACCCGCAGAGGTGCATTGGATTGGCGCATTTGGTTACCTTTCATGTAGGTCTCTTGACAGCTGTGTAAGGTGGTGCAGACATTATTTCTGTTTTCCAGGCAGGTTTTGACTAGTGTAGGGTTATATAGCTGGAAAAGTGGTTCGATATTTGAAGACAGGACTTCGGGGCTAGCGATTTCCCCACAGAAGCACTCCATCCTCTACTCCGCCTTCCCCTTGAAATCCATCCGGTCTGTATCTAAGGCAGCAGATGAGAGTGTGGGATAGTGAAGCTGGGCTTCAGCGTCGATTGCCTCATTAGTTGCAATTGTTTTTTTTTAAATTTATTTTTATTTTTATTTTTGAAGACTGGCTATGCCCTTAGTTTTTTCCAGCATGGAATAATTCTGTACAGATTGTTGTGTACTGAATAATTACGAGTTGTTTATTGCAGCTTTCTTTGTTATTAAAAAAAGTCCTAAATGCACCTCCTGTTTGTGGATGAGTTGCGTTATTTCTCTTTAATGAAGGATATTATTTGTTCCTGTAGTTCCTGTTAAGCTATAGTGGTCTATAAAAATGCAGCAAGCTCTGGGGAGAGTATCCTCCTGGCAGGCCGGGAGTCGACAGGTGAAGGACTCAAGGGGCCCTGGACATCCTCTGGGGGCTGTTACATGTACAGAGTGGGGCAGAAGTAGGGTTACAGCTGTGAGTACGCGAAGCACAGTTTATTCTTGTGTTACTAGTTATTAATTATTGTATTATTTCCCATCTAAACAACTGTAAACCGGTGTTTGCCACGCCCTGTGTACAGCCTTCTTAGACTTAAGGTGAGAAATGAGAATGCCAACAAACCCAGGGTGTCATATGTACGTGGTGTTGCTGTTCCCAGTGCAGTTCCTGTGGATGGATCATCTCTTTGGAAACGGAAAGTAAGACACAGGGCACAGTGACACCGCCGAGTCCACTCTGAGGAATCTGTTAAAATCAGTGAAAGATCTCAGAATGAAAGTTACGGCCTTTTGTAGAATTTCGGCATGCTTATGATTTTGTTCTTTTACCTTGAACTTGCATAATTTTGTAAAAGGTAAGGGTTCAGCATCTTGTCTGTTTTCTTCCTTTTAGATTTGACTTCAAGAAATGTAAACTGCTCTATGAGAGCTTTTCCAACCAGACCAAGTCCGTTAACTTGGTTTCGCATTCCATGATGGCCTTTGACACCCGCTACGCCGGGCAGAAGACCAGCCCCGGCACGACGAATGTCTTCAGCTGCATCTTCCAGCCCTCCAAGAACAGCAGCGCAGCCCAGGGGTCCATTCAGATCGAGCTGCACTTCAGGTAGCACATCTGCACTGGGGGCCAGTCACACCTCGGTGCTCATCATATTTTAATGAGGAAAAGAATGCTGCAGCACCCGGTGCTTGTTTGGGACTTGTTGCACTTGTTAGAATTTGTATGAGTCATGAAAACATCCTGCAAAAGAAAAGTTCTCATTGGAAAAATTTGTTCAGTGCTGGTCAGTTTCAGCACTTGTCACAAGTTCTGGAATGAATTAACGACGGGTACCAAGGTAGCACTGTTTTCCTTTGTGGCCAAGGCCATGTCAGTGTTAGAGCTTCCTAAAGGCCCAAGGAGTCACTGAAGAGATAAATACATAGTAGCCCATCTTCAGTGGCGTGTCCTGAGTGTTGACGTAGCATTCCTGCACCCTTGCAGCTTCCTTCACTGGCCAAAAGGTGTCTCTGTTGTTTAAAAAAAAGAGTAGTTTACAGTTAAACTGGATTCTTGAAATCAACTTGTCTGTTAGTTTAGACTGTTTCAATATGTAAAGCAACTTGGGTAGGAAGAAACTATGCTTGTTGAAGGAAAAAGAAAGACTTTTGTCTGTGGAAATAACAGAAGGGAAGGTGGTTTTGACTTGCATTACTGATTCATCTGTGCAAGTCTTGCTGACTCTGACTCCTCCATTAAAAAGAGCTTTAGCCCCTGAACCAGTATCGTTTTCCTTTTTGTCGTATGGGGGCCAGTTTTGTCTGTGGAAAGTGCGTTGGTTTTGGAATCATGCAGATCTGGGCTCGAAACTTCATTTGCTGCTTCCCAGCTTTGTGTCCCCAGGACAAGCTGTTTAGCCTCTGTGAGCGCCCCTCCTTCTATAAAGAAAAGAACAGCTGTACCTGCCTGGCATAGCGCTTGGCACAGACGGTAGAAGCCGTTATTATTTCCTGACGGAGGCTGTGTTGTTTTATGATACACTGTGGTGAGGTTTTATGGCCTGACACCTGAACAGTCAGGTGTGACCTGAAGAAACTCTTCCACGCGGATCCAAAGGAGACCTGTGGCAGCAACGTCAGTGTCATCCTGTTGGTGCACACTGGTGTCACATGTGTTGTAAATATAGACCAGTAAGTGAAAACTTATTTGTCAGGCATAAAAAGAAAAAAAACATCAAGATTTTTCTTATATTTGTGTGTTTAAATATGCCTGACATTTCAATGTGCTGCTCAGTGAATTCCTCGGGGTTCGAGATGTTTCTAGGGAGAGGTTGTGGTTTCTCCATAAGTCATTAGGAAGTCGAGCAAAGTAGACATTTAAAATTTTGTAAAGCCCTGGCTAGTGTGGCTCAGTGGACTGAGTGCCAGCCTATGAACTAAAATTTTGTATGAACTAGTTGCCTCTTATCAAGCCCTACCGTGAGCCAGGCACTTGACCTACCTTTAATTTAATTCTCATGAGCCTGCAAAGCGGGTGACTTCTTCACTTAACAGACGCCGAACTCGAAGCTCAGAGGGGTTAAGGAACTCTTCCACGGTCACACAGCTAGTAAAGATGGTAGCGAGAGCTCAGACCCGGGCCTCTCACTTTGAAGCACGTGTCTTTTGTGGTCTTCAGCCTGCCTCGTCTCTGGTGATCGGGCTGATTGCAGTCAGATGATAGACTCTGCAGCTCCTTTGTTTGAAGACGATGTTTATTTGAATAGGAGGCTTGCATGTATTTGGTCCATCTGCAGAAACAATTTCTTTTTGGGCTTGCTTTATTATTATTAATCTGGCTTTCTAAACTATCAGCTAGTTTTTCAGCCTATCATGTCTAATATATAAGCAGCCTTGAAATATTGTTCTATTTGTATATGCAAGGTATATAATTTCTTAGAGTTGAATAATAAAGCCTTACCTTGGTTCTTGCTAACAGAAGTCCCATTGTTAGCGAGGGTTAACACGTTCTCTTGATCGGAGCTTTTGAACGCTTTCTGTGTCTCAAGAAGAATTGCTCTTTTGTTGGGATTTTGTGTGTCAAATATAAATCATTTCACAGTGTTTAAAGACTTGAAATATTTTCCAGAATAGGGATCAGACACACTTTGACTTTCCAGTTAGTGCATGGCTCTGACGGTCTGTGTTCAGCACAGGGTGGAAAATTTTTACTGAGGGCAACATTTTTTCTCAATTACAAAAGGGTAAAGTGTTTCTGTGAAAAATGCTGCGTCTGTATGAAGGAGACATACATCATTGTGCCCTTTTTCTAGAGGCAATGAGCCAGGTTTAGGAGAAATAAGAGACTGGGGAAGCCAGCCTGCCAAATACCTCCAAATCAGCTTTTCCAGAATAGGGGCCCTTTGAGGGCAGGAACCAGGTGCCTGTAGCAGCTAGAGCCCCTGAGTTGCTTTGGGCTCATGGAACAAAACGCAACCCAGACAACCTTGCGGAGGTGCCCCAGCCCTTTTTCCTCTGCGCTGCCCATTTCTGTGGACCGTGGGCTAAAATGGCCAGGCCAGGCCTGAGAGTTCTCTTTGAGCCTAACCCTCAAATGGAGAAGTTGGAGTGTTGGGGACTATACAATGAATATTCTCTTTCTCCTTCCCCCAGCCCCACTTCTGGCTGCTTGGGGTTATGCCCACGGCAAATGTCACCTTGTTTGTCCTCCTTCTCAGCAGAAAGGTCTGGGCTGTCAGGTCAGTTGCAGTGAGAGAAACCCTCCAGCACTAGGATGTGAAGTAAGTGTTTATAAAGAAGTGATTCTAGACAGCGAGGAAAGTGTGCCTCTCGGCTCTCCTTGAAGTAGCCCGTGGGGAAGGGAACTGACTTGTAGCCAGTGCCTGTTCTGTGCCCGCTGATTTGTCTCCTACAGTGTGGTGTTTCCCATTTTGTAAGTGAGAAAGCAGGCTCAGAGAAGGCAGGCGACTTACCCAGGATGACGCATCTGGTTAAGGGACAGGGGTTAAGCCCGGGCTCTTTCTACCACACCGTGATTTCTCAGCCTCCACACTATTGACATTTTTAGGTCAGATAATTTCTTGTTGTGGGCACTGTTCTGAGCATCATGGGATATTAGCAGTATCCCTGCCTCTGCCCATGAGGCGCCAATAGCAACCCCCAGTGTGTCAACCAAGAATGTACCCAGACATTGCTAACTGTCTCCCAGGGGGACAAGATCACCCCTTGTAGAGAACCATTGGACTACACTATGCTGCTTTCTTATTACTTCTTGCTGAAAAATATGATTAACTTCTGAAAACCTATGTCGAATGTTTCATTTTACCAGTGTTCAGAGTTTATCGATACTCACAGTTGTTTGGAAGATGCTGGAACACCTACCTTCTGCCAAACTGAGTAGTGTATTTGCAGGTTAATGAGACAGCACGTTGCCCCTTTCCGATTTTAACTTTTCGGTCTTCTTCCTCGTAGATCTACGAAGGACTCCTCCTGCTTCACAGTCGTTCTCAACAGTCTCCGCGTGTTTCTCGTGTTTGACTGGCTGCTGCTAGTCCATGATTTTCTCCACACTCCCAGTGACATTAAGAAACAAACTAATGTTACTCCTTCTCGCCACCGTAACACAAGCAGTGAACCTGCTGTAGTTCCCAAAACTGTGAAGAGTGGAGTAGTTACTAGGCGGTCTTCCCTTCCTATGTCCACGGAAAGGCATTTGGAGGTCAAGGTCAATGTAACAGGTGAGTATTCATGTGTGTGAGTCACTGATCCTAGTTTGAGTGTCAGGCTCAGTATGTGTGTTGCAGGATAACTTTTCTGTTGCCTTTCATTTTTTGACACGAGCACTTATACACTCCAATCTTTTTTTTAAAAAAAGATGTGAGTTTTATTTTTTATTATTTTAAAAAGTATTTCTCTTTTTAAAAATTTATTGATATTGGGCAGGGGGGAGGAGAGAGAGAGAAAAAAACATCTGTTTTTGTTATTCTACTTATTGATGCATTCCTTCGTTGATTCTTGTATGGACCCTGCCTGGGGGTTGAACCTGCAGCGTTGGCCTGATGGGAGGATGCTCTAATCGACTGAACCACTCGGTCAGGGCCTACTTGAATCTTTTCTAGACCAACGAGCACTGAAGTTCCTGGCGCCTGTGTTTAGGTGTGAACTGCCTGGCCCGCAGTGAAGGCTGCAGGGTCTCTCGTCCCTCTCCTCTGCCCGCCGAATGCACACTCCCAGCTTGAGGACCACGTGGGCAGCAGGGCCTTCTTCCCAGTGTCCACTCTGGCTTCAGTTTTCTGTTTGATTCTTAGGGCCCCAACAGATGTGCCTTACTAAGTTTGGGCAAATTGGGTATGTGAAAATCTTAGTTTAGAAGGTAAACAAGTGAGGGGATTGTTTTTTGTCTTCAAAAAGATTTTCTTTGTAAACAGAAATGTTATGTTTTGTTAACTAGTGAAGTATTTTAGTGTACCTGTATGTATTCATGTATTTATCATTGTTTGTGATATTTCACATGAACTCAATAGGTTGGAAGTAGCTAGCATTTTAAGTGGATTTAGTTTTGAAAGATCAATCTGTACATGATTTTTGATGAAAACATATGGTATGTAGAGGGAAGTAAATTTGTCATGAACAAATGAATAGGAAATTGCAGGTGCTAATTTCAAGAATTTCTACATCACATTGGTCTGCATTCTTTGGAAACAATTGAGCAGCTACAGAGCTGACGTGATGTCTTATGCTGCCTGAGCAAGATGCACATCTGAACCTCTGTCCCGGGGTTTCAGAGCAGGCTGTCAGCTGGAGAAGGGGTGATTCCCCAGCTTCTGAATGTCTGTTAGTCCTCCTCGAAGACCTAAATTAAAAGGTGCACTCTAAAGAGAGAAACTGCGCTCCAGGCTTTTCTGCCTGTGTGGTGTTCTCTTGGCTCCGCTGTGCCTGGCTGGGTACTGAGAATTTGTTCAGGATGACAGTGTGACAGCGTGACAGCGTGGGAGGATGTCGGCATCCTGGAGAAAAGGTCTCATTGGTTGACGCCTCCCCGGTAGCCATGTGGTGCTGGGTTTCCGATAGCTTGGCTAACGAGGCTATTTTTCCCAGGTACGGAGTTTGTGGTCGTGGAGGACGTGTCTTGCTTTGATACCAACGCCATTATTCTCAAAGGCACCACAGTGCTCACCTACAAGCCCCGATTCGTTGATCGCCCCTTTTCAGGAAGTTTGTTTGGCATTGAGGTAAGGAGTCTAAGTGTCGATGAAAAGATTGCACGATTGGCTCCAGGGAAAAGCCCCTGGGATGGAATGTTACCTCCTGAACTCTCACTTGGGGACATAATTAGTGACTTGGAAGACCCTTGCCCTCCACTTCTCTTTTTCTCCTCGAACCTATCAGATTGCTCTGATGCGTGAATTGAGTTCTCCAGCGTCAGGCCGTGGATGTGGGGGACAGGGGGAGGGGAGCTTTCCCTCTTTCTCTCATACCCTTCCTTCCCCAGGAAGTTCAAGGACACTCTCTGGTCGCTTGTGCCCTGTTGGGCTTCCTGTTGTGTCCTCCCGTTCTGTAGGTTAGCCCTTGGCAGGTTCATGAAGGTGGGGAAGTGGTCCTCATTTCCCCTGCATCCCCTTCCCCGCAGCGCGTGCTCATCCCTGTGGACCAAGGGCTGTGTGGTCACAGAAACTTGGCTATAAAAGGATCTTATGTATCATCCTTTTAGGAATGTCTGATCTACGAAAGGGCAACTCTAGAGAGTCGTACACAACCTCAAGGAGTGACCAGTGCTGCTCTAGTCCCCAGTTTAGTCTCCCATAGGACATAATTTGCATTGGAGTGGCCCCTGCAGCCTGGAAATTGTCCATTGCAATTTTAAACAAAAACTGCTTTGCCCTTTGTAAGCTGGGCATTGTGGAGACAGGAGGGAAACGGGGCAGATCGTTATCTGTCAACCGTTCTTGATCCGCTGATCTTGGCTAGCATGCCTCCTGTTGCAGTAGTGCAAGCCTGGGTCGGGGTTACTCACTGGCTCCTTCCCCTCTGTGACTGGACTCTCCATGCCCCGTTCCTGCCAGTGGGACTGCTCAGAAGCTGGGTGAGCAGAACCTGTGTCCACTGTGGAACACGCGGTGCTTTTTGTCCCTGGTCAGATGCAGGTGCTTGCAGCCTGTGAGATGTCACTGCTGGACCACTCGCTTCCCCCAGACAGAGAAACCTCAGTTTGAGAGGAAGGCTTTGCAGGCTGCTGTGATGGAGCCGGGCATGAAGTTGCAGTGCCTCTGCTCTCCAGGCCGGCACAATACCAGCTTTGAATGGAAACTCTTGGTGACTGATTAATGAACTGTTAGGTACAATTGGGTTTTGTGTGGCAGAAGCCCCTGAAGAAAAAAGGAAAATGAAACTTCCCTGCTCCAGAGTCTTAGAAAAACTACATGGCAGAATATTTGAGATTCCTGGAAACCCTTTCAGTCTCGTTCCTTAGGCAGCACGTTGATCTGAATTTGAAGACCTCCTCGGTACCTCATTGGGGACAAACTTAAAGTGAAATGAGCTAACTTTAAATATAGCAAAGGACCTTGGCACCAAACATGTTTTTCAGTGTCACTAGAAAATGTCAAAGTAAAAAAAAAGGTGGGGGAAGGAGCAAGGGAGACCAGAATGGATGCTCCTCTTCGTGAGGATGGCCTTTTTTTTCCTTTCCTATAACAAAAAATGAATTTTGTTTATTTTCATTTTTATTTTATTTAATTTTTCCCTATCATCACTTATCTCAATAATTTGGTCTTATAATAAGAGCCCTCCCTCCCTTCTTTTCTGTCTCCTCACAAATAAAATATATTTATTTTAAAGCTTTTAAAATAGAATGTTCCAAGCATATACAAAGGAAACAGAATAATACAATGAATCCCTGTGTGGCTGTCACCTAGCTTTGGTAATGTAGTTATTTTCAACTATGAAAGTAGCAACTATATTACATAAAATAGGGGGACGGGAGGGAAAAACCACCTGTCCCTACATACGTAGTCTTTGTTGACATTTTGATATGTTTCTTTAAAGCCATGGCATAATAATTACTTTTGTTGGGCTTTCAGATAACCAGTGTTGTAACTGTCTTCCTAATTTTACGTGGCTATTTTAACTGTCCCTTTTAAATGGACGCACAATACTCCACTGAGTAGATAAGAATATTGAGTGATAAAACCTTGGGTGCTCCTAGTTGTTTTTATTAACTATTAAGGAATAGTTGAGTGAGTTTTTCTTTGTTGTGCATTACTTCCTTAGATACTAGTTCCCAGAAAGGAGCAGGGTTGCTGGATCAAAGGGTAGGAAAGTTTTAAGCCTCCCGTCACGTGTTGCTAAACTGCCTCTCGCACGAACCGCTGTGTGTTCCTGGCAGTGCGTGGAGTCCCAGCCTCACTCCTCACAGCGCATCAGCAGTGGTCTCGGGTGTCGAGATAGCACGGGGCTGTTGGCTCCTGACCCGGTCTTTCTGCTGATGGTTAGGCTCCTTCTAGATCAGACATTCTAACTGCATTCCCCTCTGCAGGTGTTTTCGTGCCGACTAGGGAATGAGCACGATACGGCTCTTTCGATTGTTGATCCAGTGCAAATTCAAGTGGAGCTGGTGGGGAATTCTTCATATCAGAACAGTTCAGGCCTGATGGACGCGTTCAACAGCGGAGATTTCCCGCCTGTCCTGGAGGTAATCGTGAAAAGCTGTGGGACACGCTGATGCTCCTCAGACACTTTCCTGAGCTTGGGCTCCTTTTACATCCTGCTGGGCCCAGCCTTTCAGTTCCTGCAGCCATTGCAGACTAAAAGTGATACCGTCTGTGTCTTAAGATCTGGCTGTTTTGTGGAGGATTAAAGACCTTTTTATTGTCTGGTATAATCTTGACATTCTGTAACAGTTTACAGAAAGCAGAACTCAGCGCAGGTAGGACTGTTGGTGAGTGGAGCTCAAGGTCAGGTGGTCCGAGTGGAGAGGCAGGATGGACAGAAGTAGCCTGAGAGGGAGCGCACGCCACGCTAGGAGGCCTTCAAGTCGGGTGGTGACGGCCCAGCACACGGGAGCAGAGCAAGGTCTCATGGGGGGGGGGGAATGTCAGGCCCCAAGGAGCACGCGTGGAGGAGCCTGAAGAGGGAGAGAAGCCATTCTGATTTTCAGCCTTCAAAAAAATTAATCAGCGAATAAACAAAGCACTATACCCAGACATTCGAACACTCGTTTCTTTTTTAAAAGATTTTATTTATTTACTTTTATTTATTTATTTTGAAAGATTGATTTATTTTTAGAGAGAAGGGAAAGGAAGGAGAAAAAAGGGAGAGAAACATCAATGTGTGGTTACCTCTCACACGCCCCCTACTGGGGACCTGGGCCCTGACTGGGAATCGAACCGGCAACCCTTTTAGTTCCTAGGCCAGAGCTCAATATACTGAGCCACACCAGCCAGGACCATTTATTTACTTTTAGAGATAAGGGAAGGGAGGGAGAAAGAGAGGGAAAGAAACATCAGTGCAAGAGAGAAATATGGATTGGTTGCTTCTTGCATGCCACCAACTGGGGACCTGGCCCTCAACCCCAGGTGTGTGCCCTGACTGGGGATCAAACCTGCGATCTTTTCGTTTGCAGGCCCATGCTCAGTCCACTCAGCCACACCGGCCATTTCTAACAGTCAGCCATTTTTACAGTGGTCTGGTGCTGGTGTCTGCACGGCTTTGACCATGTTGGCTGTGTTGCTGGTCTCCGAGGAAGACCGGATTTTAGGAGGTGTCACTGTGGAGCCCGGCTCATTCAGGGTTCCGTCTGAATAAAGAAGAGATGATTTTGTTGGTCATTTTGTTTCAGAGATTCAGAAACTGAAACAGATCAAGGCAAAATGGGTGAACAGAATGTGGCTAATAGGCTGTCCTGTGGCCATTTATAGGACAGCCGGTCTTTGATCCTCGGCTTTAATGATGAATATACTTGTACGAAAGTTATCCTACTGAAATACCAATTCAAGTAATTTTTCTAGCTTAGTGTTTTTTATTCAGTGCAGTTTTGTGAACTTTGACCTCATAGCTGAAACATCTTGCCTCATGGCTGTTAATGCTTAATTTTGTGATCTTTCCAGTCTTCAAAAGGAGAAATTTAGTATGGTTTCTGTTGGACTTCTGAAACTTGAATTAGAAATTGTACTTGTAGGAGGTGTAGCTGCAAAGCCAAATACAACGTTAAGAACTTCTGCCTTTTACCTTTTGGTAGATTCAGTTACAAGCGCTGGATATCAGACTCTCCTATAATGACGTTCAGCTGTTTCTTGCCATTGCAAAATCCATCCCTGAGCAAGCTCACGTGGCGGCGCCTGACGCAGTGGCCTTGGGGGCCAGTTCCGGTAGCAGTCACCTGTCTGGGGCATCTGGAGTTGGAGAGGAGGTCAGAGAAGGGACAAGACATACCTTAGATCCTGTCTTGGGTAGGTATTTAAGTATAAAATCCACTCAGACTTCCCAATAACTCTCCTTCTTTTTAACTTTAAAGATTTCCTTTTGTACAGTTTAATTGTTCAGGGTATAATTGTATGTCATTAAGTATAATTGTGATCTTAAATATGCCTCTGTAATTTTTTAAATTTTACATATTTATTTTTATTGTTGTCCAAGTACAATTGTCTCCATTTTCCTGCCAGCACTTCCCCGACCCTACGCCGCCCACCTCCCACCCTCACTCCCTCCCCCTCTCTGGCTTTGTCCGTGGGATCTTTGTACATGTTCCATGACGACCCTTTCCCTTCTTTCTCCTGTCACCCCTCCCCCCTTCTCTAGTGTTTTTAATCATAACATCCTGGACTGACTGCTCTAGCCTGTGCCGTAGTTCCCTTTACAGTTTCTCCTGGAGTTATTTGGGTAATGCTAAGGTTTGATTTTAAACTTTGACTTTCCTCTGATGTTATGTAGATGATACTAAGTTTCGATTTTAAACTTTTAAAAACACGATCAATATGTGGAAAAAGGTTCCTAAGATTTTCAGGATACACTTGATGAAAGTCTTCACTGAGGAGCCCATCGTTGCCTAGAGAAATGAAATGTTTTAGTCACCTGTTTCTGAGTTTTTTCTGAAACTAGTCCGCGGACTAACTGACGCAGAGTCATCAGTGAAAGCCGCTTGCATTTTCCCTAGAGCTGCAGCTGGCCAGGTTGCAGGAGCTGGGCTTCAGCGCGGACGACTGTCGCAGGGCCCTGCTGGCGTGCCACGGTAAGGTGCCTTGGTGTTTCTGCTGTCTCCTTGTCCCGATGACGCGCTCCTGTCCGTTTCCTCCCTGAGTCCCTGCACACAGAGGCTTAGGGAGCTGCAGGGCTCTCTGGAGGCTCCACGGTGTTCCGTGAGCCACTAGGAACGGGCAGCAGTGTTTTGTAGGGATCGGAATGTGGGCTCTGGGGCCGACTGTCCCAGATCCTTCCTGTGCCTCTCAGAAGCTCCTTGTTAGTGACTTGGGCAAGTTACTTAATCTCTCTGTGCCAGTGATTCTTTATCTGCAGAATGAGAACACGAGGACTGCCTTTGAGGTTTGCTGTCCCCTGGCACACAGCAGGTGCTTTTCAGATGCCAGCCATTGTCACCCGGGCAGGAGCACTGCTGGCAATGCTGATAGTCGCTGCCACTTCCCGAGCCCCTGGGTGCCCCACCCTGCGTTTTCTCGTTGAACCCTCAGAGGCCGTGTACGCAGGCACTGTTGCCTCCACTCGTGATATGGGGACTGGCCATGTGAACGGGTGTAAGTTCCTCTGTCGGCGAGGGGCTGAGGCAGGTTTGAGGCAGGTCTGCCCGTGTTCTGCCCGTGTTCTTCCCGTGGCATCGTGCTGCCTTCCCACCCTCATCCGTGTTCCCATTCTCTTCACAGAGGGAGGCACAACCAGAACTGCATTGTATCCCAGTCCCTGTGGTTGTGTGTCTGCTCTCTCTTCCTGCTTCTCTGTGCACCACACATACACGTGTCACACACACGTGTCACACACATACGTGCACCACACATGTGCACCACACACGTACCATATATACATGTATGCATTATGCACACATACATAAACCATATACACATGCATGCATCGTATACACATGCATGCACCACCCCACACACATTTGTAGTGTTTTCATGTTGAGAGATTGTATTGCAAGTGCAGTTTGATAGCCTTTTTTGCAATGCAATTGTATTGAATAATTACAGTTATTATATACTTACAATCAGCAGCATCTTCTCATGCTATTGCAATGATTTGTAAACATTGATTTTTGAACTAGGGATATTGTATAATTTATTTAACCGTTTTCAGTTGCCTTTTATTCTTTGCATATTATGCATTGTTCTGTAATAGACATTTTTTGGTGTGAACTTTTGTCTACATCTTCTGAGTATCTCCTTGGTAGAGAGACTTAATGTTGTAAATATCAGATCAAAGGGTATAGACATTTTTTTGGTTCTTTACTTGAATTGACAGATCTTCTAGAAAGTTTGTACCAGGCTATTTTTTGACTAATTATGTGTGAGCACGCAGGTCTCACCACATAATTGTTTTCATTAGTTAACATCTTTTTCTTTATGAAAAATTGAAGGTGGACCCAGTTATCTTTTATTCCTTGGTTTTGTTTTTACATCATTGCTTTTTGATTTAATCAACTTTATACCCCTTAATATTTGCATTTTTCTATTGTTATTAATTCTAACAGTTCAAACATTTAAAAATATTTCTAAGAGCCTTTGGGATTTTTCTTACTTTTTACTTCTTTAGTAACTGAGGTTTAGTTCCATTAAAAATAAAGATGATAGTAGCAACTAACATTGTTAGAGGCTTTGCTTTATGGCAGTCTGCTCTGAGAACTTCCCGCGCACTTATTCTCTCCTCTGCCTGGCAGTCCTGTGAGTGTCTGCTGCCGGGCCCAGAGGGACCAGGCCACTGGCCCAAGAGCTGACATCTAGTCAAGTGCCAGAATCAGAAGCCTGGCCAGCTTTCTCTAGAGCCCATGCCCTTAGCCACTTCCCACTGTTCCATGCACTGGCCCCTGGTCATTTATAAGTGTGGGGTTTGCATTGCTTTTCTCTTTTCTCTTTCCTTTCCTTTTCCCTTCTCTTCCCTTCCATCCTTCCCTCCCACCCTCCCTCCCTCCCTTTTCTAGCTTTAGCAGTCTGGTTGTGTTCAGGGAGCTGTTATTTACCAGTTATATGGTACACACATGCAGTTCTCACCGTCATCTGTTCTCCAGGAGTTTGTGATGGGTTGAGAAGACAAAATGTGTGCAAAGACAGGCCTTGGAGCATAGTTACAAAGCCGCATATCAGTATATGAGAAACTACATAGTGCAGATTAAGTGCTTCCAAACCCAGCGGCACCCTTCGGGCCCTCTTTTTCTCTCCTCTCCTTCAGCGGATGTCACAGTAGAGGGAGGACGGCCTTCTGGAGGCATTTCGAACCAGAACGTAAAAGGTGCAGTAAATTGAGTGGAAGGCACGCCACAAAGAGGGCCTTGTTATTTGCTTCATAGCAGAATTCCTCTGCTTAGGCTGTTTTCCCTTTTTGTATGTCTAAGAATACATCTGGATCAAGGTTCTCTTGGGCTGTCCAGTAAGGGCCCTGTACACTTTTTCTGCTTCCTCTGTGAGTCGCTTGAGTAGCTGTGGGAACTGGTTGAACTGGTCACCTTTTCCTTTCTTTGAAGGCCAATTGAAGAAGGCAGCCAGTTGGTTGTTTAAGAACGCTGAGCCTCTGAAGTCTCTTTCCCTGGCCTCTAAGAGCCGAGAGAGCCAGGGGACGGTGCCAGCTCAGCTGGTCTCGGGCGTGGAGATTAAAGCCGAGAGCGTGTGCATCTGTTTCATCGACGACTGCATGGACTGTGACGTCCCGCTCGCCGAGCTCACCTTTTCCCGTGAGTGTTTGCCTGGCCTTCAGATTCATCTCAACGACTTGCAGTGGTGGCTGAGCTACTCGGGGCTGTTTTGTGTTTTTCATGCTCTCCTCTACTTAGTAGGATGGGTGAATATTTAGAGAGCGGTTTTACATAGTTTTTCATGATTTGTATTTTAAAGAAATGTGTATTTATTTGCCATATGTGGCCTTCCACCTGTAGCTGAGGAATAATCAAAATTGTCATGGACAAAATTTTTGTTACCAGCTCTAGCTAAATAATTCCTGGTCTCTCCATCTTGTTTATCTTCTTATGTATCTGAATATTGTGGCAATGGCAGTGTTATTAAAGGCATTTAAAACACAGAAAAGAATGCTTCTGCTCTGTGTATCTTCTGAAAATAAAAAGCCCAGTCTTATTAGGAGGCTTACCTGAGAATGTCCTCCGTGGGGCAGGGAGGAGGGGAAGCCACTGCCCCAGCGACCTCTGCAGTTGTCCTGAGTCTCACCGTGGTAAGCCTGGTCCCTGAGGCCCCCTGAGGCCGCCGAGCAGAGTACAGGAGCAGCCCCCCGCTGTGTGTACTTCAGCCTTCCATTGTTTTCATCTTGCTAACCTCTGTTCCCTTCAAAGCAGATTGGTTCTAGGGGTTTAATTCGACTTCTAGTTGCAGAGGTTTTCCTCTCCCTGTGCCTCTGGGCGCTACAAGGGCTACATCATTAAACTAGCAACTGGGATTTGAACTGTTTCCATGAGTGTTTTTCTGCAGAGAACCATTATTTATTATTTTTCTATGGTGATCTTAAAAATTTGAGCTACTGTTTATCAGGACATGACTACTCTTATCACTGTGCCTTCTTTTAAGACACTCAGGTGGAAATGTTTTTTATGTTCCCACTATTTCAGGTGCAGTAAATTGAGTGGAAGGCACGCCACAAAGAGGGCCTTGTTATTTGCTTCATAGCAGAATTCCTCTGCTTAGGCTATTGGGTGCTGGTGCTGGGCTGCGGGGAGAGACAGGGAGGCATTTGCCTCAGTCCCAATATTTAAAGGGGTGTCCCAAAACTCAGTAATTAAGAGAAGTAATATTTTAGTGCAATTTTTAAAAATCGGAAATCATGCAAAGAAATCCATGATGAAGAACATAACCAGATTTTTGTGTTTTCTTATGAGATCATCAGCATTAGCTGTAAGTTACATCTCTTTAATGGGCTTTGTCTGCAGAGAGTTTTGGTTGCTCCTGCTGTGGCGCCGCAGTAAGATTTGCTTTCGTTGCAGGTCTGAATTTTCTTCAGCACATAAGAACTAGCCCCGAAGGCTATGCCCACTTCACCCTTTCTGGAGATTATTATAACCGTGCTCTGTCAGGTCAGTTTAAGCCTGTATTATTGTGGGATTTAAAAAATAACCCAAATGTTGGCCTGGGCCTGTTTCTACATACATTTTACATGAGGGAGCGGGGGTGGGGCAGGGCAAGGCAAGGTTAGAAACAAGTGACTGCATAAGCACAAAAGACAGAGATTTTTCCTTTTTTCTAAAAATGTATCTGATGTGTTTAAACTGAATGATTTAAAAAGACGTTTGATAGTTCATTCTTTTTGATCCCGAAGTTTGGCTTATTCCAGAACACGAAATTGCTCCATAGCGAAGGGTCATTTGGCTGGCCCTGATAGTAGCTGCATTTCCAGGGAGATTGATGGCCCTAATCATTTTAAATTTCAAGTCTTCTCACTCCCTACTGGACTTGTTTGTTTTATCAGAAGAGGACTGAGTCAGTGATAATGTGTAATCTGCCATTCCCACTCCCTGAAGTAAAACACAGTTAATCAGAGCAAGCCCCTCTCCCAGAGACCAAACATCTGCACCGCTGCCCGGCATTGTCAGGCTGCTCTCCTCGCATTGGCTCTCCAAGGTGAGGGCTTACACAGATTGACCTTCAGGAACCGTCTGTGCCAGGGCGGAGCAGCTGGAGCGGTGAAGTAGCTATGGACGCCGTGAGCAAAGCACTGCCGTGCGATCTGAGTTTAGACGAGAGCGGTTGTCCCCCTGCTGTCAGTGGGACACTGAGCCTCGGTTTGTTGTGCTGCGCTGGTTTTTCTGGAGTGCCTCTCGTTTACTTCTTATATTAGTCCCAGTTTTCCCTTTCCGTTCTGGATTCATTCAGAGGTAACAGTCCTGTGTCCTCATGTTGGATTGGATTTTCATTTCTACATCAGCTCAAACATGGCTGATTGTTTAAGAAAACTGTTAAAATTTAGTGGCCTTGAAAGTATCACACTGAGATACGATTTTTCTCCCCCAACATACTAGCAAAAATTAAATGTGACACTGTTAAGTATTGGTGACCATGAGAGCCATAGGAAACTCTTATTTCCTGCTGTTAGAATTGAAAATTGGTATAACTGCTTTGGAAAATAATATATGTGGGGGTGGGCTGGGATGGGAGTAAAAGACAGAAAACTGTACTTGAACAACAACTAAATAAATTAATTAAATTTTAAAAAAGCAAAAGTACTACCTAAAAATAATAATATGACATGACCTAGTAAAGTTGAGTGTAAGCATACTCAACAACCCTGGATTATGCTTCTTCCGGGCCTAGACTCGGGGAATCTCTTGCTTGTGTGCCCCAGGCAGTGGACGCAGATGGGCCTGTGGTGGCGCTCTTCCGAGCAGCCCTGGAGCTGCAGTCCGAGACAGTCTGTCTGCGGGAGGGTGGATAGATTGTAGGGTATTCCTAAATGAAGTTCAGTGCAGTGGTGAAATCAACAGTATCACAGATGCATGGCATCAATGTGAGTGCATTTCAAATATATGTTGTTGAGAAAAATAGAAACTTATAAAAGAATACACGCAGTTGGATTCTATTTATGTACAGATCCCCAACAGAACAAACTAATCAATATGTTCTTAAGAACTGCATACATGTGTGGTAAAACTATAAAGAAGAGAAAGGAAGTGATTAGAAATTCAAGCCCCTGGTTACCAGGCCGCAGCTGGGAGAGGGTTGGCAGGAAGGGGACGTGCGGCTTGGGCCTCGAGGGCACTTGTGATTTTCTGGTTCTTGAAGCTGAATCAAGGGTACAAGGGTTTTGCAGTAATTTTATTCTTTGAAATACATATATATGTTGTTTATATGGCGTTCGTACATATGACATTTTAAGCTTAAAAATTTGAAAAATCTAATGAATTTCCAAGTATATCTGTTTATTTAACCAGTAGATTTGTGATGTAAGTAGGGGAATCAAGTTGAATAGGTACTTCAGCCACTGATACTATTTTTCCATCCTGAGTCTGAGACTCCTTTTCATCTTGAGAGGATCAAAACCAGGTGGTGCCTGCTCTTTAAGAGAAGTGGGCTCATCTCCTCCCACCCCTGGGAGACCATGGTCAGGGCGCAGATGGGCTTTTCTAAGTACATCCCCTCGACAGCACGGACACCCGTAGGGTGATGTGCAGCTGAAGGTGGTGCTTTCCTTGTGAAAGCAAATTGGAGATAGAAAGCTATTAAGCTATATAGTTTGTCCTTGCTGAGCATTTGTGAACAGTGTTCCCTTACAGACTCTTGATGTCTGCTGAACAGATGTCTTATTTCCTGTGTTCTTGTAGGCTGGGAGCCATTTATTGAGCCCTGGCCCTGCACTGTATCCTGGCAGCAACAGGCAGCTAGCCGACTCCATCCTCCTCGACTGAAGCTGGAGGCCAAGGCCAAAACCCGTTTGGACATCAACATCACTTCGGTGCTCATCGGTGAGTGGGAAGTTGTCTTTGGAAGACGGATACATTTCTGTCCAGGAAGACTGTTAATCCTGGTTTGGGAAGTACTGGGGCCCATACAAGGCGTCACATATGTGTCATGGCTGCTTTCCTGAAAAACCCTAAGCTAGCCTCATGATTCTTCTCAGCCTGCTTGAGAAGAACGCCAAATTCCAGAGCTGGCACCCCAAATTATGCTATCAACAGTCCAACAGGAGCTCAGACTGGTTGGGAGACACACATGTTCATGGTGCACTTCCTCCCCGTCATGCCGGGTCACGGGGTTTAGAAGTGGCTTAGGTTCACTTCTCTCAGGCCGTTCACTGAAACATTCTTTAAAGGTGTAATTTTTACCTGGCCTTTGTAGCAGGATAAGACTGTTTCCCATCTACTATAATGTTGATCTAACTCTGAAAAATCATTCTGTTAAAGGGTTGCCAAGCCAGTGGTGTCCGTTCTGCAAGTTTCTCTGACAGCAGGGAAGTGTGCATTCCGGGGCTCAGTGTAGTGAGTCAGACACTGCATTTCGGTCGTCTGAGAGTGCCTTTGTCTGACAGCTTCCACTCACTTTGGAATTACCAACCTGACGACCTGATGTTGGTGACACCATGGTTGTCTCCGAGTGATCACACACACAGCTGCTAATTTGTGAACCTCCGTCAGTGTGTGTGTGGGATTGAAGCCCTCAGAATGTCCATTGATTTATTCCGTGTCAGTAACGTGGAGAGAATGTGTATTGAAATAAGACCATCTGTGTATTGATTTCTGAGTTTTAAAACTTGTTTTCCATGATCAGATTTCAATCATTGATTTGCCTGGATATTAGTATTGCCTGTGGAATAGTAAACTGGTCTCACGATCCTTCTATACTATATTATTTTGATTCCCACGTTACTTCTTGCATAATCTCTTCATCTGGAGGCTGATATAAAGTGTGGGGCAGTCTTCGAAAAGCTGCAGTGAACAAGGGAGCTTACCTCAAACAGAAAAGTTCACTGGTATTTCAGATGAGAATCTGTCTTTTTAAAAATATCTTCCAAAAGACATTCTTGTCAGTGGTGAAGCTGTTTATTTAAAATTTTCACTTCCTTATTCCTAATACTCTGCTAAAACCCAGAAACAGTGTTGTGACTGCTTAGTGTTTACATAAATCTCACTTGTACAGCCAAAATATTGGAACTGAAGACCAGAAATGAATAATTCTTTTTCTAAAACGTATAATATCTTAATTAGTATAAAATGTCTTTATCCTTCCCTGGCTGATGTGGCTCAGTGGATTGAGTGCCAGCCTGTGAACCAAAATGATCGCTGGTTCGATTCCTGGTCAGGGCACATGCCTGGGTTGCCGGCCAGGTCTGCAGTAGGGGGCACTTGAGATTCAACCACACATTGATGTTTCTCTCCTTCTCTTAAAAAAAAAAGAGGTCTTTATCTGGGTGTGGTATATCGTAATTATTTTGTTAACCTGCTCTCTCCCTTGTAATTCTCCTGTCAAACGAGTAAAACCAGGCTGGGGAATGAATGGTCAGCTGGATTTTTGCCGCTTGAATCTGACCATCCTTTAACAGCCTCCAGATTGGTCTTTTTGTCTCCAAACCCTGTCCTCTCAGCATGGGGTTCCACTTGCTGCACACACCCGGTCCTTCCCTTTGGTACACTTCTTTGCTAGGTCCTGACTCCAATACGTTGTGCCAAAGTCACACCAAAGTATTTAATGTTCCCTGAATGTGCCAGGGACTGTCGTGTCTTGAGGTCTTTGCACATGCTGTTGTCTCTGCCCCCGTCCCTGTCCCTGACCCCACTGGCAAACTGTGACCTCTACTCACTCTTTAAGGCCCGCAACAAGGACTCCCTACTCAGATTCCCATGTGTCCTTCCCCGCTTCTGCCAGAGCAGCACAAATCTTCCCCTGTTCTGTGCTCCGTGAATTTCACGTTCGTCCTGGTTTTAGCTCCTTGCGCGTGGTCATACTGTTTTGGGGGAAGAGTTGTTTGGTTAACGTGAACTTCTTCCGGAGGAGTGTGAGGTTCTGCAGGGGACAGACTTGCACGGAATCGAGCACACTGCCTAGCAGGTATCGCGGCGTCAGTAACAGCTTGTTTTGCTGAATTGGCATTGTCTGGCTGGAACCTTCAATATTTTCTACTTCTGTTCCTAATGTCTCTGGGGGAATTTTTTCTAGACCAGTATGTGAGTACCAAGGAGTCGTGGATGGCGGATTACTGTAAGCAGGATAAGGAGTCGGACTCGGCCCTGTCAGAAGACTGGATGGGCTCTTCAGTGGACCCTCCATGCTTTGGACAAAGTAAGGTTTTTCCCTATAGATGTCTAACTAAATTGCTGTCGACCTGCAGAGCGCTGTTTCATTGAAAAGTCAAAAGTTATTTTCTGTGGAAAGACCAACCGGAGATTCTGACAATCCTCCTTCTGTTTTAATCTTTGTGAGATACATTTTTCTGGTGCAGAATGCTCAGCCCCAGTTTCACTGTTGTGGGAGAGGGAGGGTCTGCAAGGTCCAGCCCCTGAACTCAGGTAACTTTGCACGTGAGCCGGCGCACCTGAAATGCAGTCTGTGTTATACTTGGCCAAATGTTCCTATAGATTGACTTTTTGGACTGGGTTTTTAAAAAGATCTTTTCAGTCTTCTAACACTAAAGATTGGACATATATGCTTAAAGGGGGGAGGCAAAATATCCCGTGTGGAGAGGATTATTAGAGGGGGGCCTGTATTCTTCCCAAAGTGTAGAAGAATTGAATACCCAGCTCTGGAAGAAAGAGGAGTCCATTTGTTCTCTGTTAACGGTGTTTTCTTTCCTTATTTAATGCTTCACTGTGGGGCTCTGATTTCCTCAGAGCTGGGAGTTGGTGATGGCCAACTGCACGGTTCTTAGTTGTTCCACAAGTCATTGTCATTCAAATGCAGCTCAGCCCCAGCCCTTTCAGGGTGGTTTCTTTGGGGAGTCTTGGCTGGACTTCATATAGCTCGTGAATACTTAACTATTCCATCTGGTCTGCAAACGTGTCACGGGAAGATGGATTTTCATGGTGTGTGAAGTATTTGAATGGGTTCGTCTCTCCTCAGCGTGTGCAGACAGACTTGCTCTCTGCCCTGTACTTCTAGAAGGAGGGACAGGAGATGTCAGCTGTGCTTGCCCTCTGTCCTCCCAGGCTGTGGCTTTCAGTCCCAAGGTCACTGCTTAGGGCTATTCAGATATCATCAGCTTCAGTTTCGGCTCCTCCTCTAATTGTCCCAATTTGTGTGTCAAGAGAATATAACATAAATTCTACCCAGAAGACTCTAAATAATCTGTGTAGTATGTTATCTGTCTCAGGGAGTGGGCATTTCTAAAAGCGTTCAGACAAGGGGGTCTCAGTCCAGGGGTGGCTCTACCACTTAGGGAGGCCCGTTGCCAGGATGCTAAGGAAGGGGTTTCTCTCCTCCCTCTCCTTCCTCCCCTGCCCTTCAGAAAAAGAGTTCTCCTGCTCCTTTAAAGGTGATGAGCAGCCTTACTTATGTTAAATGCCTCTGCTGAATTAAAGCTGGTTTTATGTACTTAGATTTGTATAGTTACTTAGGCACATAAAGGTGTAATATTTCTTTTTAGTTAGACATAACTGGATATATCTAAATTTCTTTTCAGAAGAAAAAAAGATTTTTTAGGAGTTTTTTTTTTAGAAATATTTCTTTTTAGAAATATTTGTTTTTTAGAAATGTTTCTTATTAATTAGACATAACTGAATATATCTAAATTTCCAAACCTCTTTTCTTATCTGAAGTTCTTGGGTAGTAGTAAATCAGCTGGGATTGTATTCTTTTAAGAGACCTATTGAAATAATTGGTGGGCATTTGTTTTGAAAGTCAGTTGTTGAACTGACCACAGACATTCAGGTCTAATTCATGAATATCTAGTCACCCCCCCCCCCAACCCAATTTGTACATTTTATTCAGGGCAGCTTCAGTGGGAGCTCTTGGAATAGAGATTCTTAATGTGAAGTTCAGCCTAAGGGAGCTGCTGATTTCTGACTGTTTCTTTAGCAGGAGAGGAAAATAGCAGCTTTGTTTCTGACGTAATTGTAGGCTTTCTTCAGTAAGGGCTGAGACTCTGCAGTAAACCTGGCTGGCATGGCACCTGACTGAACCTGCTAGTTCTGTATCCCAAGGACATGGTTTGGAAATGGAAACATTCTAAAAACTGCCCTGTTTAACTTACAGTGTACCTGTGCTATGAGATAACTCCTTAGGAACGACAGTTAAAACGGAACACAGGTGGACTCTCTGCTGGAGTTGTTGAGACCCCCGAGGGACCAGCATTCTGCTGCCACTGCATTTCCATGGGGGACGGATCAGCTCCCACTCAGATCTGTACCCTCTGGTGTTGGCGACTTTCCTGTGACATCTAAGAACATTCCTGCTTTAGAAAAGTCCTCAAAGGGCTTGTCATCCTGTTCAAAAGGACCTTGAATACATTTTCTCTCCCCAGTTGAGAAAAAAGGAGCACGCTTCTTTGATACTGCCTCTGCAGTTAAAAAGCCAGCGTGAAAACGGTCCCACTCACCTCGTCAGGCACCTCCTTAGCTTTTACTCGTCACTGAGGGGAATGATGCCGCAACTGCATGACGCTTGCTGTTTTCCTAATGGGCTCTGAGTGGGCTTCCGCGCTGGGGCGAGTCGCCTTACTCACTGTGTTTGTTCTCACTGTCTAACTTTGTCTCTCCTGTCTGCCAGGCCTGCCCCTGGTCTACCTTAGAACTAGGAGCACAGCCAGTCTGACTAACCTAGAGCACCAGCTCTATGCGCGAGGTATGGTACAGCCACGCGAGGGCTTGCTTTGTTTTCCTGCTTTAACAACTGCCTTTACATTGATTTTCTGTGAGTGGGAGCTGGATGGGAGCATACCTGGTTTTGAGCACTTTGTTTAGTAGCAGGAGAATTTCCAGCTAATGAGCAGAGTGGCACTTTTTATGAGAGGGAAGTGGTGTGCTGATTTGTACGCTGTCTCCGGCGTTCACTTACCTTAACCCTCGGTAGAAATGGAGTCGGCTCCAGTGTGTGCTGCAGACACGCCCAGTGTCAGGTAGGTGATTTCTCACACTGAAAAGCAAGTCAGTGGAAGAACACCAGCCTCCACCGAGCAGCGCTCCCCGTGTGTGTTTGCAACACACACGGGGAGCGCTGCGGGATGGCACACTCAACAGACAAGGCTAACACCAGGCCCTGCCCCGGCCGTGACGTCTTTGGTTTAAAACAAGGCCATTTCAGCTTCCGCTACAGGAGTTCAGAACAGGGACACGATGACACCAGACAGCACTGCGGGGGATTTTCCTGGAGGGTTTACTGAGGTGGGTGTGTAGGGATGGCTTCCAAAGGAAGCCGTGACCGAATCCCCATTTATTCATGGATTTATACTCTCAGCCTTTCTGGGTCTGATGCTGAATCTTTCAGCCTAAGCAGAGTGTTACTCCTGTGTAGCGGACAAGGACAGAGAACATAGAGAGACCAGTGGTTGGCCTTCCTTCACGTGACTAGCTAGTAGCAGGCCTGGGACGTTCATCTACTTCTTATGATTTACAAAGCAAGTCCTTGCAGACAGAGTGGGCTGCTTGTGTAGCATGAAAACCTGCACTGTGTGTAATGGCCAGATTGCTCTGTGAAACAAGTCCAAAGGGGGAGAGATTCCCTCAGCTGCAGCCATTGGAAGCTGAAGCTGGATGTGAGGAGCTTCAGGTTCTCTGAGCCCATGGAGAAATTAGGTCTGGTCGCTGGGGACAGATTTTCTGAGGTCACCAGGGAACACTGTTCTTTTTGATGGACTTGGGAATTTGATTTTTGGTGCTGTGCCAGAGGCAAATCCATAGTTGATTTGGACCTCAGTGCAGGAGACGTCAGATTTGTCCCCTGGCGCTGGCGTTGGAGTTGTGAGTACTCCGTGTATTTTTATTGTCAGAGAGGTCGGTTGCTGAAGTCTCTGCTGGTGTGTAATCAAAACAAGCAGCTCAGGGATCTAAGCTGTGTGCCTTCCCAGGCTATTTAATTCCAGAGTAATATACTCATGAATATCTTTATATGGATTCCTAGCACTTTATTCTGCATTACACTGTGATCAAAGCCATTTGCCACCTGTTCTTTTTAAATCTAATTTGCAAATGGAAACTTACAGTCTGGCTCACAGCGGGATATGAAAGCACAGCTGGCTTCTTTTCCTCCGGGGCCTTTATCTCCTGCAATAAAGCCTCTTGCTCAGGCACTCACCGGGCGGAGGTGCCTTTCAAGGTGCCCCAGTAAGTACTGTTTACCCGGCAGACAGCTCTTAAACTTTTTACTCCCCCTCTGCTCTTGTCAGCAGCCTCACAGCTACTCCGTAATTTTCTACTTGATGAATGTTATTAGTATTTGTTTTAAAGGAAACCTTGGGAACTAAGGCCATTGGGAGGAGAAGTGGGTATGTTGTAAGCAGAGATTGTCTTTAGAAGAATTTGGGGGCGTCACTAAAGACTAAGCATGGAATTGTGGGCGCAGGCTGTGGACTGCTCCTTTATTTGGCATGTTGTTATCAAAGTACAACTTGCCTTGGCCTGAAATTGCTTGTGTTGCAGTGTTTCTAGTACCAAGTTCTGAAAACTTCAGAGGCTAAAAAGGGAAGTGCTTACTTTTTAAAGGTAGAGCAGCGTGGGCACCGGAATGTGGCACGCTTCACGCATTTGCGTGTCGTCCTTGCGCAGCGCCGCACTAATCTTCTCTGTATTGTTTCTGTTTTCGCGTGTGAGCTGCTGAGCGAGCATACTCACACAGTTGAATACCCCGGGCCATAGAAGAGAAGAAAATGTTACCCTTTGCGACAGTAAGGGTGGACCTGGAGAACATTATGCTAAGGAGATCAGCCAGTCAGAGAAAGACAAGTACCGTGTGATTTCACTCACATGTGGAATCTAACGAACGAACTGAACTAACAAACAAAACAGACTCACAGATAGAGAGCAGGCTGACAGCTAGTGGGGATGGGGTTAGGGTACGGCTAGGGTCCCTGTGAACAGGAGAAAGGACTCACGGACACGGACGGCAGCGTGGTGATTGTGGGGTGGGGAGTGAGGCATAAGGGGGCTAAATGCTCATGGAAGACAATATAATAAAAAAGAAGAGTTAAAGAAAGTCAGCTTGCATGAGTAAAAAGAACAAAGGGAAAACGAGGGCAGCGATGATGACCGACCTGTGACACCGATCCACGCCCCACCTGGGAGGTGGCAGAGGCAGGGCTGTGCGGTCTCCCTTCTTGTTTTGCTGGCAGGAAGCTTGTGGGCCCAGAAGATGAGTTTCATTTTGTTGTAGTGGCCCAGTCAGCAGTCGCAGTCACCTCCAGATGTGGTTTTCTGCGCAGCTGCAGACCATGTGGGGGCTGGTCTCACTCAGGCCATCTTTGCTTTAACGCGAGACACCTAGGAGACAGGGCGGTGCCCGCCTCGGTTGCCAGTGTGCGTGCAGCGTGAGCACACGGCCTTTGTGGTTCCTGCTGCTCCTCCTCCTTTCCTCCTGTGGCTGCAGAGGAGACTCAGGCCTGGGTCCGAGAGGCCCACGTCCCTCCTCCCGCAGCCTCTGTGCAGCTCCAGACCACCGGCAGGGCAGGCTGCAGGCCGCCGGTCTGCCTCTCGGCTCTTTCTGGCCATGTGGTCTCTCACTTCCTGATTTTTTTTATAGTGTTTATTGTCAGGCCAGTTGTCTTTCTAGAATTTGGTTACTTACAATCTTGTGTTGATCAGTGTCTCTTTCCAGTTTCCCTGATTAGAAGCTATTTTGTGAAAAGAAGCTGTAGTTTATGCTCCTTTTGTGGTCTCCCTAGTACCTACCCTACGGCAGACGGTGGTGGTACCCGTGTCGACTAATGAGCTAAACGTTTCCTTTTAAAGCCTTTAGGACAGTACATTTTCGGTCCTCCAGGGAGAGGAAACCCCCAATGATTAGTGTAAGGGAATAGGAACAGTATTTTTCTTTCGTTGCCGTAGGAATAACGTGATTGCAGCGTAGCTTTTACGGAGAGGGAGGCTTTGTTAAGGGCAGGTGGTTTGGACCAGGTTTAATCAAGCAGGTGTGATCTACCTCGCTAAGTGTGGGCCCCTTCAGTATATTTCCTGGGAGTAGCGCGGGTCCTGTTTCTCCCTCTCTCAATTCCAGCCAAGTTCGGTCCCCACGCCCTCTGCTGAGATGGGGCCCACGGGTTGTGGGAGAACTGGGGGCTGGGGCAGCCCCACATCACAGCCAGCTGTCGGGGGGGGCGTCCTGCAGCAGGCAGCAGAGTCCCTGGGGATTCCAGCCGCCCCGTGGGCTCAGCGGTGGTAGTTCCTTCTCTCTTCCCCCTTCTTCAGCCCCTTTGTCGAGAGACCATTTTGGGTACTGTCTCGGGGCGGGGGAGGAGTGGGGGGTGTCTCTTCCACAGAGGTGGAGGTGATGCTAACAGCGGCTGTCTGTCTGTCCACAGCAGAGGTGAAAACCCCGAAGCGCAGGCAGCCTTTCGTCCCTTTTGCCCTGCGGAATCACACGGGCTGCACTTTGTGGTTCGCCACGCTGACCACCACCCCCACCAGGTAAGGAGCACTCGACCTGTTACCCTGAGCCATCTCTGCCACCACAGGCTCCTGGGTACCAGCCCGGTAGGCGCCTTCTGCAGGCTCTTGGATTGTACTTGAATCAGGAACTTGCTGCCTGGCTCCCCGTGGAGTCTGTAGTCAAAGAAGTAGGTCCTGAATCTGAAATGCCCAGATTATGATGCCAACCCCGGTAGACAGCGTGTTTAAAGTCAGAGTCAGGCAGGTGAAGGGCATGAGTGGGACGTGAGAGAGCAAGTCGTTCCGTGTTCTCTCCTCAGTCCCCACGCCCCTTCAAGGAAACTGTACGTGGTTATTAAACCAAACGTTGTACATTTTTCTTCTGAGGCTGCTCTGAAACACCTCTCATTTTCTTCCCTTTATGCTCCATGAGAATTGTCTTTCAAACCTTAAACACACTTTAGTCCAGATGGCACTGGGCAGAGTCTGGAGAATAAGTAAGAGTTTCCCTAAGTCGACGGAGGGCATTCTCTGCGGCTTCCTGCCTGCCGAGACCCGGGCGAGGTGATGAAGAACACGGAACGAGCGACAGAATCCACTGATTGGAAACCTCGTTTTTTCTCCACTAAGTGTGACCATGCTTTACAGGAGACTTCCTGGTTTGTTTGTTTTTAAAAAAGTTTAGGTCTGTTAAGTGCTTACAGTCACGTAATACTGCCTTTCAAAGTCATGACTCAGTTTACATAGCGCCCTGCGTAGCAGGCTCAGTGCTGGGGGGCAGGTGAGTGTGCAGTGATGGCGCTCAGCTGAGTAGTGTCGGGTATGCTGTGATAGACGGTGGCAATAACTTCAGTTACGGACCTTTGAGATCATCCGTGGGAGCCAGGTCCTGCGGCCTTACTGCTGCGACTCAAGTTGCGGGAGGCTTCCTGCTCCCGGCACTGAGCTCTGTGTGGGAGGGGGCTGGAGAGGGACAGGGACGAGCTGCACTGTCTGATCTGGTTCCAGGGCCGCACTGTCTCACAGCGGGAGCCCGGGGGTCGTTCCAGAAGAGAACGGAGCCTTTCTTGACGACGCTCACAATGTTAGTGAGTGGCGGGAAGTCCTCACGGGTGAAGAGATTCCCTTTGAATTTGAGGCACGTGGGAAGCTAAGACACAGGTAAAGTGTGGTCCATTCTTTCCCTCATATGTGATGCGATTGTCTCAACTGTTTTGTCTTTTCACTTTACTGAAGATTGTATTCATTTATTTTTAAAAGATATTTTGAAAATCAGTGTTTCCTTTTAAAAAATATAATGAGTACTGGGGGGTATAAGGGGACTAAACGGTAATGGGAAAAAGTAAATACAATGTAAAAAATATAATGACTGTCTTGCTGTCCTGGAAATACAGTTTACTTCCCATCAGTCACCGCTTTGTGGGACATGTGCGTGTCCCATGATCTGGTTCAAGCACAGACGGCATAATGCTCGGACGCATCGCTTCCCGGCCTGGTCTTCATGACGTGCTGGCGACCTGGTGTTTCGAGAGGCTTTAAAGTGTGTCGGTTTCAGTTTTTAGGATACGTAGGGGCCACAGAGCACTTTCAGCAGCAGATGTTTTCAGAAAGCAGAGCCGTAGTGATAAGATGAAGTGGTTTGAGGGTAAGGACCCCTCCTCTGGGGAGACTGCTGGCACTCGCTCCTGATGCGATACCACCAAGGACCTGGGACAGACTCGAGCGGAGGTTATGGCTGCTTACTGAGAGGTCACGGAGTTCCTGATGAAGCCCTCTGGTTCTGCAAGCATTTTTGAGCGGAAGGGCTGTCTGGTGAAGAGGTCAAGGTGTTAGCGTTTGAGCCTCCATCTGTTTTCAGGCTGAGCCAAAGTGGAGGAGAGTGGCTTCGGCCTGCTGCTGTCCCAGTGCCCTCAGTCTCTCTTTGTGTGCAGACCTGCTCCTGCGACAAACACTTCTCCCACGTAGCTTTCTGCCAGCGCACTTTCCTCCCTCGTGGCAGACCTTCCGAACTCGTGGGCCCCCAGTGACGGTACGGGAAAAATGTAGTTTAAAAAAGTCACTGCCCTCTCTGGGTGCACGTGCCTGGAAGCCGTGTTAGAATTCCCAGGGACGAGTGGTGAGCGTTCTCCTGTTCCACAGAGTTCCTGGAGGAGCTAACTGGAGAACCGTGCGCTGTACTCTAAGCACTGCCTCTGTGATATCAGAAGTACAACTGTTAGCTGCACTTCTCCATAAGCACTGCCTCTGTGTGACCTCTTTGTCATTTCCGTTTTAGATTCCATGTTTTGTAACCCGTTTCAAGTCCCACTGTTCTTCTTGAATTCATCCAAATAAATGCCTTTTCTGGCTTTTCCCCCATTAGCACACTGTATCCTGCTCCCTGCCTCCCTCCCTCCCTCCCTCCTTCCTGTCAGCCTCAAATCCAGTTCCCCATTTCAGGCTTCTGGCTTGAATTAGGCAAAATCTAAAATGGAATTAAATGTGCAATTTCCTCCCATTCCTCCTGTTCTGCCCACTGCTTTCTGCTTCAGTTTCCGCCAAGCGCCTCCGCTCTGAAACGCCGAGGGCGCCGCCTCTCGTGACCTGTCTGCAGCCGTGGGGACCGAGCCAGGGCCGAGTGTGGTTCTGAGAGAAGTGGGGCTTCGACAAAAGGGCTGAGAAGAAAATGTTCGGGTGTTTCCCAGATTGCTAGGAGAGGGTTTTGACTCCCCCACTGAACTGGTTTCAGCTGGCTGATGGCACTGTTTCATAAAGGTTGGGTGGGGGTTGGTGGGGAAGGCCCTGGGCGAGTGTTCGGGGTTCAAGCGGCCCATGCAAAGGGAGGGTGTGTGCCGCTCTTGCTCACGCTGCACAGATCCTGCAGTTTTTAGTGTGAAACCCACCGAATATAGTCTCTTGATTTCCCTTGCACCAGGTAATCACTGAAAGGCTTGGCCAGCTGGGTTTTTATGGAATTATATAGTAAATCAGATTTGGGTCTTTGCTTCCAGTTTTCTTTCCCTTATAAGGCTGTGCTTGGTGTCCCTCTCCGTGTTCTGATGCAGACACACCCATGACCTCCGGATCCACCAGCTGCAAGTGAGAGTGAACGGCTGGGAGCAAGTGAGCCCCGTGTCTGTGGACAAAGTGGGGACCTTTTTCCGATACGCAGCACCAGATAAGAATTCATCTTCCTCTACGGTGTGTGGCAAGGGGATGGGCGTAGGCTGTGCCCCAACCACACTCCCTTACAGCCAGGCACTCAGCGAAGCCTGTAACAGCCTTGCTGTGCTCAAGTTTTCTTGTTCTTTATTTCCGCTAGTTCTAGGAAGAAGGCGTGAGAGTGTATCAAGCCATTGTAGGCATTGGTAACCAGTGTGTAGATAATTTCAGTAAAAATTCAAGGTCTGGAATTGACTGTAACATGTTATCTGTGCAGACCCATTTCTTACTCCGCTGGCCTGCCTGGCAGTTCTCTGGTCTGCCTGACACGTGTTGGCTATACTTCACACACTGTTACGCTTCCTGCGTGTACTGCCTTTGAATTTCTTATAATGCTGCCCCTTGATCCTTCTAGCTCCTTCTCTCCAACTTCTCCTCTCTGGCAGAAAGCCAGGTACCCTATGTTGTTTACTTTCTGATCACACATCTTCCCGCTCACCCTGGCCCGAACTTTACCCCGGCCTGAGGTTCTCGGGGGAGGTGGACCAGCCCAGGATGGTGCGGGTCGCATCCCCGACTAGAACGGGCAGTTGGGGGCCGGCCTCCCAGCTGATGCACCTGCCGTGGACTCAGCCACGCTTTGGGGGCCGACCGCACTGGCTGTTAGGTGGCGAGTGGTGAGAGGGGAAGCGCAGCTTCCAGGGACGGCAGCCTTTGCCGGGCTTGTTTCCTTCATGGAGGAACGCTGTCCTTTCCCCTGTTCCTCTCGTGCGCCTCGAGTTTCTTAGAAAAGGACGCTTCCTGTCAAGATTAATTTTCTGCCAAATTTCCTTTCTCATGATGAAAGGACTGATTCCTCCAAGAGATACATTTCTGTTACATAAATGTGCTCTGGAACAATTTTGCACCCATGGAATAGTTGTAAAGTGAGTGTTGTTTTTCCCGTATCTTCTAAGATAAGATGTTTTCTCTTGGTGGTAGAGCATACTTTCTAAGGTACTTATTTACAACCGCACTTTCAAGCAAATTACATTGTCGTTGAACTTGCTGATGGCTGTAATCTCAGGTCTGTGCTGACTCTCTGACTTTTGGAATCGCCCTTAGATTGGCAGCCCAGGCAGCAGAACAAACATCATTCACCCGCAGGTTTATGTGAGTATATGCTTCTGTGTCACTGGGTTTGTTAAGCATTTACACTGCACCCGATCCACATGTAGATGGTTATTTCTTACTGCTCAGAGGACTTTATGACATATAAGTGATTGGAATGTATCCCCTTTCTTTTCTAGTAATGATTACCTTCATTTGATAAGAACTTGCCAGAAAATGTTTTCACCAAACTTGGTGTGTGTGATTGAGTGTTACAGGCAAGGAGAGAAAAAGCAAAGGTTTGAGGCCATTGCTTCTTTTTTTTTCTAAGTTCAAATATAAATTAACCCTCATGTGGCTGTAAGCATTTCATAGGTTTGGCTCCATAGGTCGTGAAAGTAAATAAGAATGAAAAAGAGTAAGATTTTTTTTCCTCCTTTAATTGTTGAAACATTACAAGATGACACTGAAAAACTATTTTTAGGTTTTTGCTTATCATTTCTTCCCCCTTAGGGATAGTATGTTTTAAAATGTGAAATTGTAGCTGAGCTTGGAGGTGTCAAGATCAAGATTCGAAGTGATTTTTATTGGCCTTGGCTGTGCCTCGCTTTGCTGGGCGGGGTCAGTGGACCCCTCAGGTGGCGATCATGCCTGTATCTCTCCAACAACACTCCAGAAAGAAATAGTTTGTTTCTTCACTGGGGCTTCCTGGAAGTCTTGGCTCAAAACATGGAGCTCTTCATTTTACTGCTTACTGGGTTGGTTTTCACATACTGTTTGCTTTAATAAAAGAGTTGGCAGCGTGAGTAGCTGCCATGTGGTGTCATTTGTTTCTGCAGTGAAAAAAACACTGTCAGCATGTTTTGGACACTCATGCGATGAAGAATAGTTTCAGAAACCCCTTTGGCTTACCTGGTGGGTAGGTTTTCATATGTAAAAAAAAGTTTTATGGCACAAAATCTGTTGGCTGTGTGAATGAATGTATGGAAAAAGAAAGTAGTGGCTGTGACCCGAGACCAAGGATAAATTATTTTCCTCCGTTATGCTGCATTTCTGAGACTCGGGGTCCTGTTTATGAAAGAGTGATTATTAAATGGGACTTAGAAAGACACTGTGGAGAAAGAGAAGGTTGTTTGGGGAATTCTTTGAAGTACAGAGATCGGTTTCTCTCTGTAGGCACATCAGTGAGTAGCATGTGGGCCTGGAGAGTAACTTTTATGACATCAGGAAAATGTTACTGTGGCTCCTGTGAAAGGCACCCCCGTGTAGACAGCTTGTTGTTCACCGTCTGGGTTTCTCCGAGACAAAGGGTGATCTCGGAAGACTTCCACTTCGGTGCGTGTCGGACAGTCCCCAGCCCATTGTTACTGTTCAGGGGGTGTTGCCTCACTTTAGTATTAGTCCAGCAGGAAAATACCACAGAAGGTAAATCATTTAACGTTTTACCAAGTCCTACCTTCGTGTTTCTGGACTTTCAATTCTTCGGACGATTTTTATTTCCTTCCAGCAGAGTTGAAAACAAGTCTTGCCCATCTCCCACGGCAGGGCTGGCGGGCGGGGGCCCTGCAACACTGTGTGCGAAGGGCGGCTTCCGGCAGAGGAAGTCTGGGCATTTGATGGGTTGTTGCTGATCTTAGGCGAAGTTCCTTACAGCGTGTCTAGAGGCCTGGGATGAGTTGTTCTTTGTGATACCACTTCTGAGTGGGACAGCTGTTGTTACAGGAATGTTTAGAATTCACTCTGTTGATAGTGTGTTATTATAGGATAGTTATTCCTGTTAAAGCTGAGTGGTCTTGGGGCTGACTGGCTAATTTCCCCAAAGAGCTATAGTAATAATGAGATGCTTTCATGTAGGCATGCTGGTTGGTATTGTATTTTTATGTGTTTTTCGGAAAACTGCAGCTGTGCTCTTTTACTTCTGTGTCTTTCCCACAGTTCTCCTCCCTCCCACCCGTCCGGGTGGTCTTTGCGGTGACTATGGAAGGCAGCGCTCGGAAAGTAATCACTGTCCGGTCTGCCCTCATTGTGAAGAACAGACTTGAGACCCCAATGGAGCTGAGACTGGACAGCCCGTCAGCCCCGGACAGTAAGTCCTGGCACAGCGCGCTGCCCTTTTACTGTCAGGTCTGCACGCCTCTGGGCGGCAGGCCCCGGCCTGAAGGCGCTAACCCTTCCTTCTGTGGCAGAGCCCGTGGTGCTTCCCGCCGTCATGCCCGGGGACTCCTTCGCTGTGCCCTTGCACCTCACCTCTTGGCGGTTACAGGCCCGGCCCAAGGGCCTGGGCGTGTTTTTCTGTAAGGCTCCCATTCACTGGACCAACGTAGTGAAGACGACGGAGGTCAGCAGCAGCAAGCGGGAGTGCCACTCTATGGACACGGAGAAGAGCCGGTTCTTCAGGTACGCCTGGCGCTGCAGCGGCCTGTGGACTCTGCTTCTCCTCTTCCTGCTTCCTCCCAGCACCCTTAGTGACGCAGGCGTGCTTATCTCAAACCCTGACGTTCTTATTCCTTAGGTCCTGGTGTTAGACCTCACAAGGATTCAAAGGTTAACTCCTGGTGGGGGTTAGGGCTGTTGCTTATGATCTGATGTGTGTTGGAGAAACAGCCAAAAAACACAGTGTTTGTACGTACAGTGCTAGGCACATGCACGTTTGCATCAGCGTGAAGAGAGGACAAGTAGGGAGAGAAGAAGAAACTTAATGGTTCCCATTCTAAATGGGGAAGCAAAACCCTGGGGTTAGGAGTTTGTTTTTCTTTAAGATTTTATTTATTTATCTTTAGAGGGGAAGGGAAGGAGAGAGGGACAGAAATATCAATGTGTGGTTGCCTCTCGTGCATCCCTGCCGGGAACTGGCCTGCAACCCAGGCATGTGCCCTGACTGGGAATCGAACAGTGATCTTTTGGTTCACAGGCCTGCGCTCAGTCCACTGAGCTGCACCAGCCAGGGCGGGTTAGGAGTTTTTAAAATGACAGATTTCAAAGGAATTTGGATGAAGGTTCATGTACCCAGTACTGACTTTTCTTGGGGACTTTGAAAAAATTGTCTAACTTAGTTAGACTCCTCCTTTCCCTTCTGAAGAGTGTAAGTAATACGCTACTTAATTTAATGTTGGAAATCATACTGGACTGCTAATGTTAGTGACTTAAAACATCTATTTTTTATTAAAGATTTTATTTATTTTTAGAGAGAGGGGACAAGAGGGAGAAACATCAACCGATTGCCCCTCTTACCCTCCTAACCAGGGACCCACAACCCAGGCATGTGCTCTGACTGGGAATCAGAACCGGCGACCTATTGGTCTGCAGGCCAGTGATCAGTCCACTGAGCCACACCAGCCAGGGCTGAACTTACATAGATTAGAGGTCACTAGCTTCAGTTTTCTCTGCAGGGAAGACAGGCATTCGTTTAGTTTAAACTCGCAGAAGGGGCGCCAGAATAGTACAAAGAGTGCTACTTTACCCATTGTTGAGATTTGCCAGTTGGTAACAGACTCAAGGGAGAAGTAGATGCACAGGCATAATCGGTGATTTTAATACTTCCCCATCAGTAATTAATAAAACAAACAAAATCAATAAAGACATAAAAGGCTTTGAACAGTGCTAATCAATCAGCTTGTCATAACTGATGTTTATAAAACACTTTAACCGACAACTCCGGACTGCACATTTATTTTAAGTATGTGTGGAACATTCATCAAGAGAGACCATTTACTGGGTCATAAAACAAAGATCAGTAAATATGAAAGAATTGAAACGATGCACAATATGTTTCATGATAACAATAGAATTAGACCAGAAGTCAGTAACCATAAGATATTTACAAAATCTTCAAATACTTGGAAGTTAACAATACATTTCTAAGTAATCCATGAATCAAAAAAGAAATTGCAAATGAAATTACAGTATTTCAAACTGAACAGTAATAGAAACCAGGCACATTAACATGTGGAGGATGCAGTGAAAGCAGTTCTAGAGGGAAATGTGTAGCTTTAATGTTCATATTAGAAAATGAGGAAGATGTAAAATCACTGCTCTAAGTCCCTGCCTTAAGGCAGAAAAAGAAGAGCATGTTAAATAAAAAGAACAAGGAAACAGTAAAAATACATATAAAAGTCAATGAAAGAAAAAATAAAATCAATAGTACTAAAATTGGCCTTTTGATAAAATCTTTTTTTAAATGAGTATGAATCAGATTCATAATTTTTTTAAAAGATTTTTTAAATTTACTTTTAGAGAGAAGGATAGGGAGGGGGGGAGAGAGGGAAACATGTCTGTTGCCTCTCAGAAGGGCCGTGTCCAGGGACTGAACCCGTAACCGAGGCCTGTGCCCTGAGCAGGAATCATCCAGTGTGACCCTGTGCTGTGGGGTCTGATGCCCAACCCACTGAACCTTGTTGCTCAGCGCAAGATTAATTCGATAAACCTCTAACAAGAATGATCAAGGAGAAGAGAGAAAACACAATTTGCCAATATGAGGAATGAAAAAAAGAGACATCACTATAGATCGTGCAGACATTACAGGGTTTAAAAGGAGATGTTATAAACAATTTTATGCAAACAAATTTCATACTAGAATGACAAACTTCTCAAAAAACACAGGTTACTAAAACTGACACAAAGAGGAAATAGAAAATCCAAATAGCCCATTATCTACTAAAGAAATTTAATTTGTAATAAAAAGTCTTCATACGAAGAACACTCTAGGATTCTATGGCTTCACTAGTGAATTCTATCAGGCATTTGAGGAAGAAATAATACCAGTTATATACAAACTCTTTGAGAAAGTGGGGGAGGAGGTAACAGTTCTTAATTCATTTTATAAGGCTAGCACATCCCTGATACCAAAACTGATAGAGATATTATATAAAGAAAATTACGAACTAACATTTCCCCATGAAGAGTTGCAAAAATTCTTAGCAAAAATAACCAAATAGAAAACAGCAAGTGAGGCTTATCCCAGGAATATAAGATTAGCTTAACATTTGAAAATTGATAAATGTAATTCACCCTGTTAAGAGACTAAAAGAGAAAAAATGGTCAGATCACATCAGTAAGGCAAAAAATAAAAGCTTGGGGGAGCATTTAATAGTATTCAGTACCTGTTCCCTATAATGCCCAGTAAACTAGGAATGTAAGGTAATGTTTCCCGTCCGGATCATGTGTTAGAAACCCACAGCTACCATTAAACTCCTGGTGCAACCTTGAACTCCTTTCCTTAAGGTTGGGAAGCAGCCATTCTTTTTGAGCTTGCAGTCGTCCTAGCCATTGCAGTAAGGATAAATAAATAAACAAGAAATGGAAAAAAAAAACATAAAGATCTGAAAAGAAGGGAAACTTCTTTTGTGTGCAAATGACACAATTACCAAATTTTTCGGACCATAAGGTACACGTAGGTTTTAGAGGAGGAAAATAGGGAAAACAATTTTGAAGCAAAAAATGTGGTAAAATATTTAATAATGTAAATAACATAGTATTTCACCAATGTAAATGTGAACAGAACTTAACAGCACCACTAACAACCATTATTCCTCCCAAATTGGGTGTGGGGTGCCTCTTATAGTCTGAAAAATATGGTATGTAGGTGGAAAACACCATGGAAAATTACGAGACCTAATGAATTTATTGAGATTTCAGGATTCCAGATCAACCCATAGAAATCAGTTATATTCTTTTATATTCTGGCCATGAACAATTAAAAAATGTGATTAAAAAATACTATTTACTATTAGCATCAACAAATATTAATTACCAAGGAACTGATCTAAGTAATAATGTACCAATCTTCTACTCTAAAAATTACAAAACCTTGCTGAGAGTTAGCAAAGAAAACCTAATAACTAAAAATATATGTAACCAAGTTTGTGGATGGGAGGACTCAGGATTGTTGGATTTCCATTCTTGATAGACCGATCTGGAGGCACAACCCACTTGGCTGTCTGTCAGCAGGATAATGGACATGTTAAAGCTGGTGCGCTCATACCCTGCGGTATGAATCGGATAACTGATGCACACAATGCGGCTGAGTCTTGTTGGAACTTTATGTTGTGCAAAAATAGCCAGACACAAAGAGCAGAGCATGCTGGGTCATTCCCTGTCTATCCAGTTTAAGAGCAAGCACTAATCTGTAGGGGCAAGTATCAGAAGGAGGTTGGTTGTTTGATTGTGGGTAAGAGGATTGTGATTGGAAGGGGACGTGAGGAACTTTCTGGAGTGAGAGGATTATTCTTTATCACTGGTTTTGGGTGGTAGCTATAGAGATGTATATGGCCATCAAAACCTACCAAGCTGAACATTTAAAATCTGTACATTTTATCTGGATTTAAATTGTAAGTACCTTACTGAATTTTTGAACCTTTTTAATGTTATGCTTTCTTGTACTTAGCTAAGGAGGAAATAATTCAAGTTCTTTATTCAGGCTGATGGTTTTCCCGTCATTTGTTCTTCATAGGTTTTGTGTGGCCATAAAGAAGGAGAATTATCCAGATTACATGCCCTCAAATATATTTTCTGACAGTGCAAAACAGATTTTCAGGCAGCCTGGGCATACCATATATCTCCTGCCAACGGTGGTCATCTGCAATTTGCTCCCTTGTGAACTTGACTTTTATGTGAAAGGAATGCCCATCAATGGGACGCTGAAGCCTGGAAAAGAGGTGGCTCTGCACACAGCGGACACCTCCCAGAACATTGAACTGGGTAAGGGTCAGCCGCATTGTCACGTGTAGTAATGCTACGAAAATGCCATTGAGTATTTTGTGATTATTTGGTAAAGATTTTGGAGAAATTGTAGCACATACACTCTCTTGATAAGCCAGCTCAAAGGATTTATGCAGTTTTGAAAAAATGTAAAGCTTCTAAGTTAGAAAGTTATCAAAAGAAAATAATTGAACAAACCCAAAAGATTTCCAGAGGAAGCACCCGAGAGCCTTTTTCTTAGGTTGCTCATTTGATGTATGACTAGAAGTCATTTCATCTTTTCAAGCCATGCTTTTTCACAGCTATAAAATGAGCAAAATCGTATGTCTGTCCTTCTCTGTTCAGGAAAGGGGAAGGCATGTGCCAGGCACGCAGGCCCTGTGTGCTGCAGATCACGTTCTCCACACATGCTCTCATGTGACCCTCAGCAGTGGTTATGCGTCCTGTTCCTGATGAAGAAGTTCGGTTCTGGGATGCTCAGTGCGTTGTGTATGTTCAGTTTTAGGGACGAATGACCTGGAGGCAGAACATCATTAGAATCACTATCATACTTGTAGTACTTACAAGAAAGAGGTGCATCTGGAGTTTGGGCAGGAAGTAGGTTTCTTCAGGGCTGTTGTAGACATGTTGAAATAATGATGACTCGGAAATAGGTTTTTTTACACTTTTGTGTATCGTCTTATTTGATCTTCACAGCAGCACGTTTCGGGCAGAGAGACAGCTGCTCTCTGCGTTTTACAGATAAGGACGGGGAACGTGCTGAACTCATGCTCCGCAGCAATGAGCATGCATGAGTGTGCATGAGCGTTCATCTTCTAGATGCCAATGAGCATCTAGATGCCAATGAGCATCTAGAAGAGAAAAACAGTGCAGGGCTAGTTGTCCGTTCCGAAGAAACTGGGTCTGTGCACTGGCATTGCAGGGCTCCTTCAGCCAGCGTCTGCAAGCCCCGTGTGGAATGGAGTGCCCTCCCGCCCACTGCGGCGGTGTGCACACCCAGCGCTCTTTGTCTTCCCCGTGTGCTTCCCATGGAGGGTCACTTCTAATGACAGTCCTGCGGCGTGTGCAGATGCCGTAATTATCCCCATTCGGCAGATGAGACACAGCGAGCTTAAATAGCTTACCCTGCACCATGCAGCTGGGAAGGCCAGACTGGGACTCCGAACCAGGCAGTTTGCCGCAGAAGCCTTGACTCTGACCTGCCTGCTTTTATTTTGTTTTAGGCACCAGCACAGGGCCTGGTGTGCAATAAGCTCTTACTAATCATAGCTGTTGTTGGTAGTGTTTTGGTATTTTCATCTTTCTAAATATGCAGTCTAGACTCCCTAGTGTGACTTCCAGGCCATCTGGTTTGCTTCGTGTATATTCTCACCTCAGTTAGATGAAAATGGCCATTCTAATGGGATTTTTTTGCTAGTGAGAGACATAGTTACTGATTTTTCCAAAAGGAATCCAATTTCATTTGTTAATGATTTTAACACAATGAAGTGTGAACGCAGGAAGACAATAGCTTGTACGTCCTGTAGGGGTGTCACTGGAGAACTTCCCGCTCTGTAAAGAGTTGCTCATCCCGCCTGGAACCCAGAACTACATGGTGAGAATGCGGCTCTATGACACCAACCGGCGGCAGCTGAACCTCACCATCCGGATCGTGTGCCGAGCGGAAGGGTCCTTAAAGATCTTTATTTCTGCACCATATTGGTTGATTAACAAAACAGGTAAGTATAGAGGCTGCTGAGGTAGGCCATGGGAATTTGGATTTTTTTTGCTCAGCTAATTAAATGGGGCCAATGCAGACTACTTCCATAGCTTAGGCTTCTGGAACTTACCTGCTTCCATAATAAGTGCTCAATTTTTGTCAGAACTGTTCTTTTAGACAACGAACTGAACCCCCTAAATAATTTCAGTTTTTACTCTTTTTCCCCATGATGACTATTTTTAGTTTTACCATTTGCATCTGTCTTGGATAGACTGGGTGGGATTGACGTGCACTTTCCCCCTCTTTCCTAAAGGGCTGCCACTGATCTTCAGACAGGACAACGCAAAGACAGACGCTGCAGGCCAGTTTGAGGAACATGAGCTGGCCCGGAGCCTGAGCCCTCTCTTATTCTGCTATGCTGACAAAGAGCAGCCGAACCTGTGAGTACAGTCAGTTATAGGAGGGGGAAGCGAACTCCTAGGGAAGGGAAAAGTAGCAAAGGCTACAGTGTATCCGCGTGAGTAGAAATGCACCACAGATAACAATCCTGACTTGGCAGGGGAGTAGGACCGTGACCGAATGGGGTTCTTTCGGATCTCGTTTCTCTGTTACTTGATAGTGAAAATAAACCATTTGGTTGGTTTATAATGAAAGCTAGTTTTATTTTACACGTATTGAAGTAGTTCTATTCATAACTCTGCCAGTGAAGAGAAACCCGCATCTCCGCAGTTTTCTTCTCCTGTAAGGTCTCAGCCCAGGCAGAGGCACTGGCGTGGGGGTGCAGGGAGGTGCAGAGGAGGGGGGCGACTGGGCCTCTGGCAGAGCCTCCGCCCCATTAATCCAATCCAGGTCATTTTGTGTAAGGTTCTGAAATGCCTCTCTTTTACTCTGCAAATAAAACATGCCATTTCAGGATCTCAAAGCGTTCCTTGCATGTTTAAAGACAGAGAAAAAGAACTGTGAGGATTAGAAGACATGTCCTTTTAAATGTATGGTATGACAGTTACTTCCCTTTGTTCTTGGTTTTGATATTGTGCCTTACGGAGTCTTAATTTATAGCCATAATGCAAAGGTACATGGGCGTATCTGATACTGCTAAAATGACATACTCCGTCATCTGCAGAAGTATGCTTGCTACAAGCTTACAAGGAAGGCATAGGGACTGCCCCGCACCAGGGGTGCAGATGCGTCTCCCAGGGAGGGCTGGCTGGCGTCTAGGCTGGTGCTGGAGTTAGGAGAGGACGGCCTGGGGTGCTGGATGTGGCGTACATGCAGGTACCTGATGTGGCCGGCAAGCCCAGTCTTACTCTCTGAGAGGATTTGACCATTTCCCATCTAGGACTTGACATTCATAACAGTTTATTTTCTCCAGGGAGTTCGTAGCTACCAGAGCATTTCCACGTACGCCATCTCATTGGATTCTCCCAGTGTCCCAGTGGATTAGACAGGGCAGGAAATACCGTCTTATTTTAAGATGAGGAAACTGAAACTCAGAGAGAGAGAGGAACCTGCCCAAGGTTATATGGCTCGTTAGTGGTAGAACCGACACACACATCCAGGAATTACGGTTCCGGGGTCTGTGGTGCGACACTGGCCAGCGAAACGGTGCCTTGCCGTTGTCACAGTGCTGGTCCTTGGAACGCGCCATTAGCTGCATTTTCTGCACATACTTTTCTTGGATGTACAGAACTGTGTGCACGTTCCTGATATGTTCAAGGTATTTCACGAACCCTGGAAACCCCTGAGTCAGGAAGGTATCTGTTTGGCTCGAGCCCTTATTTTTCAGAGGAAAGATAAATATTGTAGTATTTTCTGCATGTCTTATGCTCATAGAGCCTTAATGTTTTTTTCCTAGCGTGTTCAGTTGAAGACGTCCACGCATCCTATACATTGTCATACCAGGGCTACCTCTAAGATGGGGGTTAACCACCAGTGTAGTAACCGCCCTACTGTGTTGGGAGTTACGGGAGTGAGGGCGAGTCAGCGTTAGAGTTCTCAGTCTGGGTGACAGCTGTAGCCGCGTGTCCTGATTAGAGCAGGTGGATGAGCCTTTCGGATGGACGAACATGTGAGTCTTTGCTTTTCTGCCCCACAGCTGCACCATGAGAGTCGGAAGGGGGATCCACCCTGAAGGCATGCCGGGCTGGTGTCAGGGCTTCTCCCTGGATGGCGGTAGCGGTGTCCGAGCTTTGAGAGTCATCCAGCAAGGAAACCGCCCCGGGCTGATCTATAACATCGGTGGGTGACCCGTGGGGCAGTGGGAGAACCAGCGCCGTCAGCCCGGGACCTCAGACTCGGGTCACAGCCGGCTGCACGCTGTGGCCAGGTGGCAAGTGCCGATTTTCTCACTTGGCGTCGGGTCAGGTGTCTTTTCTCGGAGTGGACGTCAACACGGGCCTGTCCTCCTCGGGCCCGAGGAGGTGCCTGAATGCTGCCCTGAGGGGGCTGGGGCTCCGCTCTGTGGTTTCAGGCTCACCTGTGTCCAGAGAGTGTCAGTTTGGCCTAAATCCTTGTTTTTTGACGGGAATAATAGGACCACTTAGCATTCCTTTTTCATCCTCAAGCATTTCCCACGCATTCATTAAAATTTGCAAACCCTGAGAGAGTAAGAAGCATTGTTCTCCTTGAAACTGAAGCAGAGTGGTTAAGTGACTTGCCCAGGTGCGGCCGGGAAGTCTGGGTCAGAAGCGGGATTATGAGTGGGACGTACACATTGGAAGCAGAGTATGTAACAAAGTGCACTTGGTGCTTATGCTAATTAGAAGCCCCTGAGCTAGCTTAGCTTACGGAGGTGGAGGGTGGCGAGGGGAGAATACTGTACCTATAAACCTCATAGCCACCTGGAATTCTCAAAAGACTTTCTGCAGGATTCAGATAGATTTGATTTAATGCGCCTCAGGTTTAAATAGTTAGCAGTGTGTCCTTCCTTCAGTGTGTAACTTCCAAGGATCTCAAAGCCCCATTTAGTGTTGAGTGTCGGGAAACCGGCCAGGACTGCACTGTCCGTTGAACCCTCTGCGGTGATGGAAATGTTCGGCTTTGCACAGCACGGTAGCGCTGGCCGCGTGTGGCTGCCGAGCACGTGGGAGCACATTGCTGCGAAATGTAGCCAGAGCGACCAGAGAATTGAGATTTGCGTGTTATGTGACCGGTGGCTGCTGCAGCAGTGCAGAAATGGCACGGTCGCAGAGGGAACCCCGAGGGGTGTTCAGCAGTTCTCCCTGCATCCCGGCTGGGGTCAGGTCGTGCTTAAGTGTTTGAGGTTTTACTAGTTACAGTCTCTCCCAAGTACAGTTTGCTTTTCGTGATTTTTCAACCTTAATTTGTATGCATTCTCCCTTGTCTTGGGGCTGCCTCCTTCAAAGTTGACATTACGATTTTTAACAGAAAAAGTAAACTTTAATTTGAGCCTCCAGCTGAGGATCAGTTGCTTTACCTTTGCTGGCATTTTTTTGCTTCATGCTGTTTCTGGTTTTCTTCTGGGGCATCTTGTCCGTGACACGCTTTCCAAAGCAAGCTGCCATAGGGTGACTAGAAGGTGCTGCTGGGACAGATCGCGGGGTGGGTGGTGGGGCTCTCAGCAGCTGGTGCTGAGGAATAACAGAATTCTCGCAGCTTTCCGGTGGGAACCGTGCAGTGAGTACATGTGTACACTTATGTGTGGGTAGCGATTTCAGCCTTTCCCATCCTATGGTGCCCATCAGCTAGTTACTAAAAAACTCTGCGGCTCACCAAAAAATATTGGTTTTGCCCATCTGACCAAAATAGGTATAATTTTGATTGATACACAAAAAATAGTAATTTCTTATCCTTTTTGCTCCAAAGTGACTTTTTAAAAACTCAGGTGCCGCCCTGGCTGGTGTAGCTCATTGGATTGATTGCGGGCTGTGAACCAAAGAGTTGACCTTTTGGTTCCCAGTCAGGGCAGGTGCCTGGGTTGTGGAGCAGGTCCCCAGTAGGCGTGTGTGAGAAACAACCACACATCGATGTTTCTCTCCCTCTCTTTCTCCTTCCCTTCCCCTCTCTCTAAAAACAAATAAATCAATCTTTATGAGGATTTCTGATACTAAGAATTAACCAGTCAGACACAACCTTGATATGCTTTGTGACCAGCATGATGCAAATCTATTATATGACCTATATATTTAGGGTTCAAGACAGGGCACTCACATCAGACAGTTATTGTATTGGCTGTTGTCATTTTACAATTTGATAGTCTAAGGGAAAAGAGAGGTCAGTGCCTGTGACTAAATAGTCAGGTATTGCAAGTTTTAAACACTGTTATGTCACACTGGTTGAAAATCACTGTGCTGAAAGCATACATTAAAACTTATTACACACTCTGGCTGGTGCAGCTCAGTGGACTGAGTGTGAGCCTGCGAACCAAAGGGTCACGGTTTGATTCCCAGTCAGGGCACGTGCCTGGGTTGCAGGCCAGTCCCCAGCAGGGGACGTGTGAGAGGCAACCACACATTGATGTTTCTCTCTGTCGCTCTCTTTCTTCCTCCCTTCCCCTCTTTGTAAAAATAAATAAATAAATAAAAATCCTTTTTAAAAAAGTCAAATCCCACCCTGGCTGGTGTAGCTTAATGGATTGAGCACGGGCCTGTGAACCAAAGGGTCACCAGTTCAATTCCTAGTCAGAGCACATGCCTGGGTTTCAGGCCAGGCCCCCAGTAGGGAGCACTTGAGAGACAACCACACATTGATGTTTCTCTCCTTCTCTTTCTCTTCCCCTCTCTCTAAGAATAAATAAGACCTTTAAGAAAACTTATTGCATATATTTTTAGGGACAAGATTAGGATTTGAAATTTTTTGTTATATCAGAGAAAGGACTAGGCTGGGTAGGAGGTAAGATAGGTGTTTATAATTCTTAAGGATCATGAGATCTTGGCATTTCATATCAGGGACTTTGTGGCATCTCTGACTTGAGTGTTTTCAGAGAGTTGGACAGATAACTAGCTCCCTCTCATGAAAGTTTAAAGGTCAGTCCCAAGCTCAAAAGCCAGGGAGGTCCTTGCCTGTTAGCCTCATATGTATCTCCAAGGAGAAGAACTTTGTACATTTTTATCTCATCAGCTGTTCATTTACTGGGATTTTGCCAGAGCAATCTAAGAAGAAAAGGGAAACGGAAAGGCTGCTTTTTTAAAAAATGGAGTCTCAGTATTGTAGATTCTTTTTATAATATTAAACACATCCTTCGTGGCAGACTTCGTATTAGTTGAGATCGGCTAGCTACGATAATGGCAGTTTCTGACAGCGAAAGCTTTTCTGTATGTTGCAGAAGAAAGGGTGAGCGGGAACATCTCTTCATTCCAGTGTTCCTTAGCATTTCTGAAGCACGGAGCTTCAGGGGTTTTTGTTCTTGCGATTTGCTCAGCATTTCAGGCATTTTGAAGACTTACACGAACGGAACAGCAGATTCTTCCGGCCAGCACAAAGAAACTGTGGAGTTAGCAGATCGAATATTCGTAATTGGGATTATGTTGGGACACCCGAGACACCTAATTGTCACATCCTAAGTCTCTTTCCTCTTTCGGTTCTCTTGATACTTGTTGGCTGCTGAGTAGGGCCCTTGTCCATGTCCCATCGTGGTGCCAGCAAGGGCTTCCCAGGCAGGCTGCCTGGGCACGAGTTACAGCTGTGCTGCTCCTGGCTGTGCGACCTGGTGCAGGTGACCTCACTTCCCAGGCCTTGGTTTCCTCATCTGTAAAACGGAAAGAATGAAAACACCTAACTCAGAAGGTTGTTGTGAGAATTAAATGTGGAGCCTTTGGTAGAGGGCGTACCTGGTATTAAGAGTTCAATTATTGAATGATGTTATTATTATATGTATCAATCATCTCTACCGTAAACATTTTTATCATTGTACAAACAGAGCTCAGCCCAGCGCCCTTGAATAGTTGCTGTATTTATTGGGTGCATGAACAGATAGTTCAACCCACCGAGTTTTGTGTTTTTAAAAATTGTTGTCAGATTTTTAAAGATAATTCAGTGCTGTTTCATTTTTTCCTTTCTTTCTTTGGGACCTGATGTGTTGAGATTCCCTTCTGACTGATTACGAGTTTGTTTCCTTGCTATGTGTTTTGTGTGCTTTTTTCCCTCCAGTACACAGTGGGTGCTGAAAACATTTATTTTATGAATCAATAAACTCGATAATGTTTTGCATTAAGTTTCAGCTGGATTCTTGAGCAGTGAGCTAAAATAAAGTACTAGAGAAAAGTCATATGAGTTCAGGGTAGTGTAGAATGCAGTTAAGAACTTAAGTTTCTACTCTGCCTTGGAGAGGCGATTTTGTGTCCCAGATGGAAGCAGAGATGTGTTATGTAAGCTGTCTTCATTGTCCACTTCATAAATGGAAACCAAAGGTATCTGTATTCTTTCATTTCTGTTATTATGGTACACACTTTGTGAGGAAGCTGGGAACTGTAGGGATATTGGTATTGCCACTGAGACTTTTTGAAGCCTAAATGGGAATATAGAATAATACTTTGAGTGTGATGGCTTTTTTTTACTCCACTCTCAGAAGGCTTGACTGATTCTTTAGGTGATGCCAGTATTTTCTTAGAGAAGCTAAGTAATTGTGGAGGCTGTTTACTTTTGTCAGACCACAGAGGTTCTTTTCTCTGATTAATTCATGGCGGTGGTTTTTGTTATTTGTAGGTATTGATGTCAAGAAAGGCCGAGGTCGATATATTGACACCTGTATGGTCATCTTTGCCCCCCGTTACCTGTTAGATAATAAATCGTCCCACAAGCTTGCATTCGCACAGAGGGAATTTGCCAGGGGACAGGTAAGCAGTGTGCTTTTGAAGAGTGACTAGTGTTTAATAGCACAGGCGTTTCAATGTCATGGCTTATCTCCCCTTCCACACTGTAAGTTCTGTGGGGTGATAGCTGTTCATTGCCTTTGGTACAATAGCTTCCGGGAGGGGGCAGGGCTCTGACTAGGTGCTGAGTGACTACATTTACCATCTTGACATGACTTGCCGACCAAAGCCAGTGACTCCGTGTGTTCTAGGGAACAGCCAATCCTGAGGGTTACATTTCCACCCTTCCCGGTTCCAGCGTGGTGTTCCATTGGCCTCGGAATGACTATGATCAGCTACTGTGTGTCAGGTTAATGGATGTGCCCAATTGTATCTGGTCTGGAGGCTTTGAGGTCAACAAGAATAACTCCTTCCACATCAACATGAGGTAAGTTCAGAAACGATATTTGGACAAAAAGTAGCTTTGTTAGAGGTGCATTAAATACTAAGCTGTAAATACCATGTGAATTTTAAATATTAGTACTACTCTTCATGAAATGGACATGTTTGTGGCCAAAGGTCTTAAAACTCGTAAAGACCAGGTTGGTATGAGTGGGCATTTTGATACAGTGAGTGAAAAGGAAGGTCTGCGGTTTTACCGGTTGGGCGAAGGCTGTGGTCTGAGGTTACTGGTCGAAGCGGCAGCGCTGAGCTCACGGTTGCACGTCTGAACCCCCTGTCTGCTTGTGGGTGGGACACTGACTTTAAAGGGTTTCCACTCCTCTTTACACTCTAAGCACTTTGTCCTCATTTCATGCTGGTTCAGGCAGCCATCTGGCCTTCTTTGTGAAAACCACTGACCTCCGGTTCGTTTTAAGAAAAATCAACAAGTTTAGCCTCACCTAGCACAGGATGACTCTTTTCCTTCTGCTTCTATCAAGTACTTTTTTAAAAAGTAGAAAAAGTTTTTTAAAAAATTGTGTTAAATATACATACTATGTGAGCAAGATAACAGAGAGACCCAGAGATTGTTTTGTGGGCTTCAGGTACATAAAATTTAACATCTTAACCATTTTTTAGGCTTTATTTTTATTGTTGACACAATCAGATGTCCCCATTTCCCCTGCCTTTGCCCACCTCCCCCCAGACCCCACCCCCCTTTCCTCGGCCATCACCTCCTAACGGTGTGTAAGTTCACCAGCATTTAGTACATTCATGCCGCTGTGCAGCCGTTCTCTAAACCCTTTTTATCTTGTAAAACTGAAGGTCTCCACCCATTAAACAACAGCTCTTCATTTCCCCGTCTCCAGCCCCTGCTCTCCTTTCTCTGAACTTGACCACTCTATATCTTAGATAAGTAGAGTCAGCAGTGCTTGTCTTTTTGTGACTGGCTCGTTACACTTAGCATAACGTCCTCGAGGTTCACCTGCATTGTCCCATGTGTCTGAATTTCCTTCCTCTTAAAGGTGGAATAACATTCCGTTGTATGCATGTACCACATTTTTCTTATCCGTTGATTGGTTATGGAAGCTTGGGGTGCTTCTAGTCATTGTTCCTTTTGACTGTTGTGAATGGTGCTGCCTTGAACATGGGTGTACGGATAAGTCATTGAGCCCCTGCTTTCAATTCTTTTGAGTCAGTACTCGGGGTGGAATTGTTCGGTTATTTGGCCATTCCAATTCTGTTCTTCTTTTATTTCTTTTTTCCTCTTATACTCCCCTCCCCGCAGTGATCACCACACTGTTGTCCATGACCATGGGTCCTTTTTCCTTTTGGCTCAGTCTCTCCACCCTGTAACCTCTCCCACCATAGCTGTCATCCTTCTGTGACAGGATGAATCTGTCTCTCTTCTCCTTGCCAATTTTATTTCTATTTTTAAAAAGATTTTATTTAGCCCTGGCTGGTGTAGCTCAGTGGATTGAGCGTGGGCCTGCGAACCAGACATTCGCAGTTCGATTCCCAGTCAGGGCACATGCCTGGCTTGCAGGCCGGTTCCCAGCAGGGGATGCACAAAAGGCAACCATACATTGATGTTTCTCTCCCTCTCTCCTTCCCTTTCCCTCTAAAGATAAATAAAATATTTTTAAAAAGATTTCATTTATTATTTATATTTAAAGAGAGGGGAAGGGAGAAAAGGAGAGAAACATCAATGTGTAGTTGCCTCTCACACGCCCCCAACCAGGGACCTGGCCTGCAACCCAGGCATGTGCCCTGAGTGGGAATTGAACCAGTGACCCTTTGTTTTGCAGGCCGGTGCTCAATCCACCGAGCCACAGCAGCCAGGGCAGCACTTCTGTTTCTTTGAGGAATTACCATACTGTTTTCCATAGCAGCTTCACCATTTTTCATTTCAGCCAACAGTGCACAAATGTTCCAATTCCTCCACATCTTCACTAACCTTGCTATTTTCTGCCTTTTCGATAGTAGTTGTCCTGATGGTGATGATGTATCATTGTGGTTTTGATTCACATTTCCTTAATGTTTAGTTGATGTTGAGCTTCTTTTCATGTGCTGTTAGCCATTTGTCTGTCTTCTTTGGAGCGATGTCAGTTTGAGTCCTTTGCCCATTTTTGAATTGGGTTGTTTGGTTTTTTGTTGTTGAGTTGCAGGAGTTCTCCTTTTTGTATTCTGGATGTTGACCTCCGGTGAGATACATGATTTGCATACGTTTCCTCCTATTTCCTACATTGCCTTTTTACTCTGTTGATTGTGTTTTATAATGTGTAGAAGTTTTTCATCTTGGCATAGTCCACATTTTTTATTTTAACTGTTGTGGTGTCTGCTTTCGGTGTCACATCCAAGAAATCATTGCCAAATCCAATGTCACGAAGCTGTTCCCCTGTGTTTTCTTTGTGCAGTTTCAGCTCTGACACGTAGGGCTTTGGTCCGTTTCGAGGTCATACTCGTATGTGGTGTTTTGTAAAGGCTCAGCTCCATTTTTTGGTTTCTGGATATCCACTTCTCCCAAAATTTGTTGAAAATATTTTCAACTCTCCTTTCTCCCGTGGAATGGGCTTGGCACAGTTGTCAAAAATTATTTGACTCCGCGTGTGAGGGTTCATTCTGGGCTGTTTATTCGTCCACGTGACTGTCTTTGTGTCGGTACCACACTGTTCTGATTAGGAACTTTATGATGAGTTTTGAAATCAGGAAGTGTGAGACATCCAACTTTGTTCTTTTTCAAGATTATTTTGGCCATTTGGTGTCCCTTGAGATTCCATCTGAATTTTAGGATGAATTTTTCTTTGGGGGAAAAATTGAGATTTTGATAGGGATTGCATTAAGCCTATAGATCCACTTTGGGTAGCATTGACATCTTAGCAATACTACGTCTTGCTAAGGCATCCAGTCCACGAACTTGGGATGCCTCTCCATTTATTTGTGTCTTCTTCAGATTCTTTTATCAGATGCTTTTGAAGTTAAAGACACACTATCAGTGCAATTTCAGTACATTAAGAGGTGAACTTTAATCTTTTATACTTAGATTAGCTCTTCATTGAGAAAACTATTATAAGGGAATAGAAAAATAGTAGATGACATAAAATAATATCTATAGTTGACTTTTAAAAATTGCATTATCTGAGGTTTTATTTTCTTTTATTTTTTCTTAAATACAAGTGAAAATTTATTAAGAAAGTCACAGAGGTAGAAAAAGGGAGCCGGCTGGGCTGCGTGGGCTCAGGAGACAAGTTCTGGAGGCAGAAGAAGGGACCGAGGAGCCTCGGGTTGGGGGTGGGGAGCACGAGGGAGCAAAGGTACGTGCCTTGAGGGAAGAATAGGGGGAAAGATGTGCAGTGCTGGAGAGACCGAGAACGCTGCTTTCTTCTGTTCTATCAGTGGCACGCCCTTCTTAAGTCTCCTTTGCCCTCACCCGCAAATGTCAAACACAAGGCCCGTGGGCTGAACCCAGCCCTCCACCTTGTTTTATTCTGCCTGGTACCTGTTTCTACCCAGTGGCAGTGCCGAGCTCCCTGCCCCCAGTCAAGGAGCAGTTACATTTGTACAGTCCTAAATTACATTCGGCCTTTGAAGGCAACCACGAGGCTGATGTGGCCCCCAATGCAAATGAGTTTGACACCCCTGCCCTAGCCCTTAGTATAATTAATTGCATTTAGTATAGGGATTTTCAAGCTGTGTTCCCAAGAGTAGCTGGAGTCTAAGCAGGTGACTTTAGAGGCCCAGAGAGCCAAGTGGGCAGGTCTTCAGCGCCCTTGTCCCTTCTTCAGCCAGAACCCTTGTCTGGCAGTAGCATGTGTTTCCCAAGAGATCTCACTGGGGGGTCAGCAGAGGAGGGGGCAGGGAGGAGGTGTGCAGCTAAAGCCCCCGTTGGCATCTGTACCATCTGGGAGGAGGCTGTCTGGATCTGTTGTGTTATTAGGGGAGGTGGACTTGAAATTGAACAAAAATGGTACTTGTGATTACTTAAAAAAAAACAAAAAAAGGAAGGTAAGTAAAGGGTGTGGAGGTGGGTGAAGAAGATGACTGTGTGCCTTTGTTCATCCTGTTGAAGTGCAGTCCTGAGTGTGGGACATGTCGGTTTTTTCTGCTCTCCCACTGTTTTGTTTTGAAGCAGCTCAAAGCTGCAGAACACCTATGAGCCGTGCAATGAAGATCACCACATCTTTTACCTGGATCGATCACAGCTCAACATTTGCTGTGTTCTTGTTCTCTCTCCACACATACATACTTTTTTTCTGAATCATTTGAAAGTAAATTGAAGTCCTCATGGTACTTCAGCCGGGAAAACTTCACTCATCACCTACAACAAGGACATTTTTCTAAATAATTATACTAATACTATACACTGAAGAAATTTAATATTGATTTTTTTAATAAATCATTCTTTAAAATGTTCTTTGTAGCAATGCCCTTGCCCCCAATCTCGGATTAAGTCAGGATCCTGCCTTCCATTGGCTGCTATGTCTCATCTTCTTTCATCCAGAACCGTCCCCCTTTTCCTCTTTTGTCTGTATTGACACTGACACTCCAGAGTCCAAGCCAGTTTCTCGCAGAATGTCCTATTTCTGGATTTTCCTGATAGTTTCCTAATATAGGTTGGGGTCAAGCATTTTGGTAAGAATACTACGTATGTGTTATTGTGTGTTTCTGTTGGGTCACATCAAGGGGCCCGTGATGTGACCTATGTTGGTCCCATTACCGATGTTGCTAAATTTGATCATTACTTGGTTAGCTTGGTGTCTACCGGTCTCTCTTACAAAGTTACCTTTTCTTCTTTGTTAACAAGCAAATCTGTGGAGACAGTGTGTAGTGTATGTCTGTTTCCTGAAACCCTTTCACTCCATGATTTCATGGTTCTTACCTGAATCTGTGGTTGCATTGGTTGGTGCAAAATAGTGATTTTCTAATTCTCTCATTTCTTCTGCATTGTGAACGGATATTCTGCTCTAAAGTAAGCTTTCCATTCTCTTCAGTGAGATACCTATCTTTAAATGTACCCACAGACATGTACATGTGCAAATATATGTAAATTATGATCACATACTGGTACCTCCATTACACAGGATTCTTCCTCACCTGCCCTGTCCTATTGTGAGAACCCTGGTTATCAGTAACATCAATATATTATTTGGAACCAAATACAACTGCTCTTTGTCCAGGTCAAAACTAATTTAGTATCAACAATTCTATGTATAGTTGAACCAGTATGTACTCATTTGCTACATTGATACCATTATTCCAAACAAACCTTCTCAGTAAAAATTTTAGACCTTGCTGTATGGTTACAATGCACTGTTCCAAAGTTGCTGGAATAAATTTTTTTTAAACTATGGTTTGGTGTCAATTGCTGTCTTTTTAATGTGATCAAAGAGCACACAGTGGCAGTGACCGAGGTCCAGGTGACGTCATGACTGAGAGGAAAGTGAGCTGTAACTTGTTTTCTTCGTTTTGTGCAGCTGTTTTGTTTCCTCTTTCTGCAGAGACACCCTGGGAAAATGCTTCTTCCTGCGCGTGGAAATCACACTCCGCGGAGCCACCTATAGGATCTCCTTTAGTGACACAGATCAGCTGCCCCCTCCTTTCCGAATCGACAACTTTTCTAAGGTATCCAGTGGGGTTCAGAGCCCGTTTGGCTGTTGGGAGGGTGGAGCGCGTACTGCCCGTGAGATGGTGATGAATGCATTTAAACCTGGGCTTGAAGGAGGCTGTGCAGGGACTGCTGTAGCTGTCCCTGAAACCCTTACCCTTAAGAAGCGGTTCCTGCTGGCTGATCGCTGAGCAGCCATTTCTGCACCTGACCTGAAGCCCCCAGTGCTTATCACAGTGCTGCTGTTTGGTCTGCGTGGCGCCCCCTGCAGACGCTCCACACAGAGCCTGGACCTGGGATCAGGCCGTCTGTGTCAGTGGGGATGGGCCACGCCACGGTCGCTTAGTTCCCGTGAGCATTTTTATCATTCTTACAAGTAGAGTCAAAATGGAAATCATTAGATTCTATTTTAAATTATGCCTTTGGGTTACAGCATCTTAAAATACGTGATTTTCCATAGCTAAATGCAGTTCTGTGTTCAAAGGGTGTCACAAGGGTGCAGGGAGAAGAGATGCCATCGAAAGGATAGGTTGCTTCCCCTTGGTATTCAGGGTGGCAGAGCTTCTTAAAGCCCTTTATCCAACAGGCTACAGCCCATGTCCTTCCACTGGTGGGCTTGTTGTAGTTGGGATGATTAGAAAGGCATTGGAAGAGGCAAGCTGGCGAGCCTCACTCGTGGTTGTGCTGTGTGTAGGATTCATGTGGGAAGGATCTGGCACTTAAACCTGGACAGCGCTGAGTCCCCTTCCAATACACCAGTCTGAACGAAAGCCCTCTTTGTCCTCTGCCGCTGCTGCAGGTCCCGGTTGTCTTCACTCAGCACGGTGTAGCTGAACCCCGGCTCCGAACCGAAGTGAAGCCCATGACCTCGTTGGATTACGCCTGGGACGAGCCCACCCTGCCGCCTTTCATCACCCTGACTGTTAAAGGGGCAGGTTCCTCTGAGATCAGCTGCAACATGAATGATTTCCAGGATAACCGACAGCTTTATTATGAAAATTTCATTTACATTGCTGCTACATACACATTCTCTGGGTAATTCTGGGTTAAATCACTATCCTTAGAAAGCAGAAGGCCCTAATGGTTAACTGGTTTTAAACTCGAGGCAGTTCTCAGAAGCCCGGAGGATGAAGATTCCTTTCATTCTTTACCAAATCCCAGGCTCAGGATCTTTCTTGAGAAGTCTTTGGTCTAAACCCTTTTGGCTAGGTTAAAAGCTATCCAAAGAGGCAAGAATCTTCTCTTTCTAAAGATCTCCCCAATAATCCATCCTAGTATTTAATAACTCATTAGATGTTGTTCTTATAATATCTTAAATTCCTCTTACTTTAAAGTGTTATCTTCACGTATTTGAAAAACTTCTTGCTGCTATTTTTAAGTTTGTTTTATCTCTTTCCTCTTTGAAACTGAGTAATCTTCATCATAATTATTTAAATCATCATTTTGACTTCCCTCTCCCATTGAGAATACTGATTAAACAGACACTTCAGGGTCTATCTTAATATTCCCCCCAAAGCCAAGCTAAGTGGCTTAATTTGACAGTAATTCCAATTGCCTTAGGCTTATAATCTTCACTGATCCCTGACTGGTTGTATTTTGAAAAGTCAGGTGAAGAATAGGGAGTTTATTCTAATTCTCCTATTATATTGGCACATAGATTGGCATGTTCAGATTTCAAACACTGGACTTTCCAACATTGTCATTCTGCCAACTCATAAGTAAAATTTATTTACTATTTGTTTCTGTGCTGGTTACAGGGCCAATTTTAGAGCTTCTCCCTGAAGAAACAGGGAGGAGTCTTTAGCGTTACAAGTACAAACAAACCACAGGCCGAACAGGACCAATAAAATCGTAGTTCTTCCCAAAGTGTTCTGAGTAAGTTCGCTTGTTGTTGTGTGTGCCTGAGGCCAGTAAAATAATCTCTGGGTCTGTGGGGCATTGCTCCTGCCTAGAGTCCAGGTTTCACTGGGGATGAGCCGAGGGGGGCATCTCAGCCTAGCGTCCCTTCTCCCCGAGCCTGCTGCCTTTCTCCCTCGCACCCACGGTGCCGGGGTGCTCATCTTGTTGTGATCCAGTGGGTTGTGTTTGTTTCTTGTTAAAGATTATGGCTCCTCTGGACAGTGCAACATGCTTAAGGTTTTAGTGCCTGAAAAACCAGTTCTTAACCTGGTTACTAATCTCGTTCTCCCCATAATGTTCTTATGTTAAATCCCAGCGGTTGCTAAGCTCTTTAACTGAAGAATCCCCATGGAGGATTATGAGCTTAATGGGTTGAACAGATATGGAGCAGACACAGAGAGAAGTTCCTGGGAACTGGTGTGCTAAGAGGCTGAATCATCTTTTGAAGTACATTGGATACTTCTTTGCATTTGTGAAGAGAACTAATGGTGGGAAAGAAGACTGGTTTGTTTCTGTTTCCTATTTTAAGTTGTGGTGAAAGTCACAGAACATAAAAGCAACTGTTTTAAAGTGGAGAGGTCAGCGGCGTTTACTGCATCCAGGGTGCTGTGCAGCGCCTCTGTCTGGGCCAGACCGTTTTCCTCGCCCTGAAAAGAAACCCAGAGCCATTAACTAGTTCCTCCCCCCCCACCCCCAGCCCCTGGCAACCACCATCTGTTTTCTGTTTCTAAGGATTTATCCCAGATATTTCACGTGAATTGAATCGTGCAGTATGTGGCCTCTTGCTTGTGGCTTCTCTCACTTAGCACCGTGTTTTCGAGGTTCATGGTGCGTGTACAGTGTTCCATTGCTGTCACGGCCGAGCACTAGTCCACCGTACAGGCGAAGCACATGTTGTTTGTCCAGTCGTGTTATCTCTACTACCTCTTGGCTCTTGTGTGCAGTGCCCTGATCCACATGCCCGCACATGTGTCTGTTTAAGTGACTGTGTCTCACTCTTTTGCGTGTGTGACGAGGAGTGGGGTTGCTGGGTTCTGTGGCGGTTCCGTGTGTAACGTCTTGAGGACCCGCTCTGCTGTCTGCCACAGGAGCTGAGCCGGTTTACGTTCCCACCAGCAAGGTGCAAGGGTTCCAGCTCCTCCTCATCCCAAGGAACTTGTTTCCTGTTCTGTTCCATTTTGTTAATTGTCACCATCCTGCTGAGTTTACTGGCATCTCATCGTGGTTATGATTTGCATTTCCTCAGTAACTAATCTTTCTGAGGACCGTTTCATGTGCTTATTGGTCACTTATGTATCTCGGGAGAAATGTCTGTTCAAGTCCTTTGCTCACTGTAAAATGTGACTTTTTGCCTTTCTGTTAAATTTTAACTGTTCCCTAGATAATAACAATACAAGCAAGGCCTGTACCAGATATATGATTAGCACATGTCTTCTCCTATTCTGGAGACTGTCATTTTACTTTCTTGATAGTGTCCTTTGAAGGACAAAAGTTTTAAATTTTGCTGAAATCTCACGTACCTATTTTTTTGTTACTTGTGCTCTTGATGTCATGAAAACCAGTTTCTTAAAAAAAATAATTGAGAAAGAAAGGAAGGAAGAGAGACAGAAACAGTGATTTCTTGTCCCACTCATTGATGCATTCATTTGTTGACGGTTGTATGTGCTCTGACCGGGGATTGAACCTGCAGCCTTGGTGTATTGGGATGACACTCTGACCAACGGAGCAACCCAGCCAGGGCTCATGAAAACTAGTTTTTAACTCTGAATTTATCAGTCCCCTTTTTTGATGATAAAGGTTAATGGCAACAGGAGAATAATCTAAGTAAACTCTCATTGAAATACCTCAACGTGTAGCCAGGTTGCAACATTCCATAAGGCCCAGGGCTCCTCAACCGCAGGGAAGCAGCGCCGTTGACTTGGGGGAAGGCGGTTGGGAGCCCTTTGCTTTCCTTTCATCCCTGAGGGACTTCTGGTTTCTTGCTGTGACTTCGAGGCGCAGTGATGCTGACCTCCCTGGCAGACAGTAGAGCTAATTCTCGGACCCTTGGAATGTCTGGCTTAGTTTTTGGTTTTTGGCCTTCAAAGATATGCAGTCATCCTTGTATGTCTGAATTTTACGCCACTAGAATTATTAGGAGGGGGAAGTGTCAGAGTATGTCTTCCAACAAATGACTTTGAATTGTACAGGGAAACATTCAGCCTTGATCTTTCTGCAGCATGACTCAGACTCTCGTCTGTGATTTAAAAACGGTCTCTTCCTTCTACCCTGTAGAAGCCTTTGGGGGTTTTAGGCATTTGCTTACAACGCGTGTGAGTGTATGTATATATATACATTTGTGTGTGTGTATGCATATTATAAGGCTTTCTAAACTCTAGTTTACAGGAGGGGACAGGAAGGCCTGTGGCTTCCAACAAGGCTGTTACCTGTGCAGAGCTCGTCTTAGATGTCTCACCAAAGACACAGAGAGTCATTTTAAAGAAGAAGGTAAGAAGGCTTAGAATTGGGGTTCGGAGTAAAAGACGGTCGGTGTGGAAGAGACTCAGGTCCTTTGGTCTGAGCCCACACTTCACGGCCGGGGAAGTGGAGTCACGTGGGGAGACTTGCTCAGGGTGGGGGTCCAGGTCACGACCCGGCCGCGTGCGTCCCCGCACGTGACACCTGCGCTGCGTGTGCCAGGCCTGGGTCGTCCTTGGTGCCCTTTTGGGGAAACGTAATTCTTGAACCTGTTTTCTTTCAAATTCATGACTTTTTTATTACTCTTCTTTCTTTTTCCTCAGCGGAGAGGGAAATGGTCAAACTGACCGTCTTTCCCCTTTTGGGCTGGCATTGGTTTCAGTTCAGTCTGGGGACACGTGCTTGCTAGTGCACCTGGGTGTAGAGAGGAAGGCAGCAAACCCTGGTCGGAAATACTGCAAATGGCAGGCGGTAGCAGCTAGGCCAGCCTCCGATATGGAAGCGATTTCACAACACAGAGGTGCAGACGTCACTTCAGGAGGAGGGAGCTCACCAGCCTTAATTCTGTGAAACGCACCGACCTGAGGGCGTTCTGAAGATTTTCCATAGTGGGAACCATGTAACCCCAAAATCGCCCCAACAGGGGGCGTCTGTCCCCTGCCTGAGTGGCCCAAACACTGACAAGGATGGTGTCCCTCACCTAAAGTGGTGTGGCACGTGGCAGCAAGGTGGATTGTGTTTGTTCTTTTGGCCTTGAAGTTGTATCGCTCTTACCATATTTTTAATCGGGGAACTAGGTTCCAATCATTGTCAGTTTTGTGAAAATGAAACTTTAATATATATGTTTCTAATTCAGCTTGATACTTTTAACAACTTTGTTGGGGTATAATTTATATACTATACAAATGACCCACTTAAAATACGCAGTTAAATGGCTGATAGTATATCCGCAGATTTGTTCAGCCATTACCACAGTCAGTGTCAGAACACGTCATCACCCCAAGAGGCGGCTCTGTCTCCTTCAGCTGTCGCCCCCACATACCGCCTCCACTCCCAGCCTACACAGCGACTGAGCCACAACACTCCCTGTCTCTGGGCTTCCGGTTCTGGACGGCCAAGTGCACTGTCTTTTACGAGTGGCTTCTTTTCAAGGTTCACCCATGTATCGATCTGTCAGTATTTCTACATGTATTTTTATGTAACCAGTGTGAAGTCATGTAATTCAGATTTCCTTAAAATGTTCTCGTACTTTATTTAAGGCTGTGCATACATTTTAGAAATACGTCTTGGGGGTGCTGATGAGAAAAGAGACCACGAGTCACAGTGTTCAAAAGTAAACAATTTTTGAGGCTTTTATTGAGAATTTCAAAAAGCAGTAATCTAAAGATAAAAGCAAATCTGATGGACTCATGTGAATTGAAAATAGAAATGTAAGAACCCTTGGAGATGATATTGTCAGATGACTTTCAAATGATGTTCAAGTTCATGAGGATATTAGGGTGAATGAAAACCAACTCAGGTGTATGATGACTTATCAACTTATGAGCATCAGGTATGGCGTGGTCAGCAAAACAAATAATGTGTGTGTACTTTCTAAGGGCCAGGTACCTGTTAAGCAGACAAAACCAGGCTTTTAAAAAAATTAAGTAGCAAAAAACATGTTAAGTAAGATTTTACAGTTTACACAGCAGTTTTTACAGTTGCTGTTTCACTTGGCAAGGATGAAAACAGGTGATGAGGAGGGTAGATGACAAGCCACGCGGACATCCGAAAGCGGGCAAAGCTCTGTGAAGCGCGTCAGGATGCGGGCCCACAATCTCTAATTAGGAGACCAAGAGTGGAGCGTTCGACATCTTAGGTTTTTATTTGGCTGATTGTTTGTTCACTTTCTATTTTGAAAGACTCTCAGGGTTACAGAGAAATTGGCGGAAGTTCTATAGACATCACGTGGTGATTTTGATGTGTCCTGTTACTGGTTACGTTAGGTGTAGCCCTTGATTAAGGTGGTGTCTGTCTCCCATCCTTCTGGTGAAGGGAAGGTCCTCCTTTTCCAATTGTACTTAGTAAGTATTTTGTGTGGAGGTGCTTGGAGACTGTAAATATCCCATTCCTCATCAGCTTTTCTATTTATGTGTGTTAGCTTGGACTTCCATAACAAAATACTGTGGACTCGGTGACTTGAACCCAATTAGAATTTATTTCTCACAGCTCTGGAGGCTGGAGGTCTAAGTTTAGGGTGCTGGCCAGTTGGGTTCCCCGATGAGATTCCTGTTCCTTGCTTGTAGACTAATTATGGCTTCTCATTGTGTCCTCAAGTGGCAGGGGCGGGGGCGCTCAAGAAAGCAAGCCTTTGGTGCCTTTTCTCATATGGGTACTGACTCTACTTATGACTTCACTGAGCCTAATTCATGACCCAAAGGCCCCATTTCCAAACACCATCACCATTGCAGGTATGGTCTTCAACAGAAGACTTGGGGGCAGGGAGGAGGGTGAACAGGTCAGCCCCTAGCATTATGTGTGGCACTCTGGGCTCCTCATTTGTTCACTGTGCTGTCATCTGTTACTGTTAGTGTTTACTTTTATGCTCAACTCCCATATTTGGCCAATAGGTGCTCCTTTACCCTCTGTGTCCTTTTGACACAGCCCCTCATTCCTTGAGCACTTTCTTATTTTCTGACACAGCAAGTCATTTCCCGGTGGCACATTCATTCCCCCAGCCTCCTGGACTTTTGCCTGCTTCAGTCTTGTCCGAAGGTTCTAGGACTAAATTGTGAGGGGAGGGGAAGAAGGGACTGGAAAGACGATGGCACGTCTCAGGTTTTTAAGTGGAAATTCTGCTAGTTTGCAGGCGATAGAGGAATCCCTGTACGAAAACTCGATTCGCCTGGGCATCCGGGCTTTGATTCCTGGCCCGGAACACCTGCAGGGTGACCGAGACGCGTTTTCCTGTGGCCGTGGGGCTGTGGATAGGCGTATTTTCCTACTGGGAGCAGAGACGTTAGCCTGTGGGGATGGCAGCTACGGACAGTGCGGTGTCACCTCTCTGTACAGACACAGGAGGCAGCAGCACACAGGGGAAGGGGCCTCGTGTGTTTCTAGGTCTGAGTTCTGGCTTCGTCTCCCAGGGTTAGATGCTATCTGGTATTTCACATTCCTCCCTGAGCCTCATTTTTACTTCTCCCAGGTTTGTGAGGAGGATCAGCCAAGATAACAGACAGAAAGTGCTATGTAAGGACATGTAATCATAATAATATGGTAGACGTTTGTTGAAGCCATACCCTCTGCCAAGTGCCTTGTATTTATTACACTTATGACAAGGAACTTAAGAGGTAGCTTATTTCCTGCCTTTGACAGACGAGAAGGCAGAGGCTCTGAGAGATGTAGTAACTTGTCCGAGGTCGCTCAGCTGGTAAGTGGTGTGGCTGGGCTTCAGATCCGGGCATGTGAGTCAGCATTCGTATTACTTTTTTCCTTTTAATTTGTAGAAGATAATACGGAGGTTGCCTTCCCAATGCAGAGGCAGCATGTGGATGGGTGTGTGGTACCCAGAAGTGTCTGTTGCTCTGGCGGAGCTCCCACCTGGTGAGAGTGGATGTGACTTGACAGGTCTGGCTGGAGTCTGAGTCCCCGGGGAGAGTGTTCCAAACGGTCAGGTGTCGCTGAAATGGGACTGTATGGATCGGGTTAGGAAGGCAGGGTTAGCAGAGTGGGCAGGCATGTCGGCTCGGGAAGCGGCTGCAGGAGTCAGACCTGCACTCCACCCCCTACTGGGTGGGAACCCTGGGGGTGTTTCTTCTCACCGAGCCTTAACTTTCTCTGTAAGAGTAATGAAGAGTGTATACCTCACCGGATGAGGAGTAAAGGAGTTATGTACATGTAAATCCATGGGTCAGTGCCTGGCACACAGTCCATTATCAATAAATGTTATTATTATTATTGCTTGAATATGGTGACTTATATAGACTTTCATGGATTGACCTGGAAGTCCAAGTGCTTTTTATAAAATATTTAGAATGAACAGCAATAAACTCAGTATAGCTTATGAATATAATCAACTTAATAATTGAATACAATCAGCATATCAGTTTGGTATACTTTCATTGTAAACATGGGAAGGAAGAAGATTTCTGGCAGTTGTGAGGATTAGCAGTGGTCAGACATCGAGAATAGCACATAGACTTTATATAACCGGGTCACTTGTGAACGTCAGGGCGCCTAAGAGTCACCGTTTGGAACAGCAGCTATTGTAGCAGAAGCACTGGTGGAGGTGATCAGACTTCACCTGACCTAGTTATAATGCTCAGAAAATATTATTTTTAAGATTACATTATTTGTAATCTTTGGTTCTTTGGTTCAGGAGTTTAGCCTGTTTCATCCAAAGTGCAAGTAGGAACACAACGGGAGTTGGAACTAAGCGTTTACATCACGTGGAAAGTGGCCTTTCGCACCGTTCCTGTCGAGAAGTCGGCGCTCACGCAGAGCGGAGGCTGCCCGGGACCTGACGGCTCTGTCTCTGTCCGCCCGCAGGAGCCGGGGAAGCGCTCCCAGCTGTGGAGGATGACTGGGGCCGGCATGCTGGCCCACGAGGGATCCGCGGTGCCCCACAACCCCAGTCGGCCCCTGGCCGCCCGCCCCACCGAGGGGTCTGCCATCTTAGACATTGCTGGGTTGGCGGCAGTCACTGACAACAGGTAATTTCCTGGGCGGTTTTTCAACAAAGATTTTCCTTCTTTATTTTTAGAGAGTGGGGAAGGGAGGGAGAAGGAGAGGGAGAAAAACATCAATCCATTACCTCTTGTACACACCCTGACTGGGAATGGAACCAGTGACCTTTTGCTTTGTGGGGATGGTGCCCAACCAACTGAGCCACACCAGTCAGGGCTCCTGGGCAATTTTGATTCAAGTTCATTGCTGTCCAATTCAGATGCAGAGGAAATTTGTACCAAAAAGTGAGAGTCTGTGAAGGAATTAGGACTTTGTATTTTTACATTTGTCATTTTCCTTGGTGACGGAAACCCATTGCATTCCCAAATATGAGCATTGGGCCTTTATTTTTTTAAGCTATTATGGACATGCCCATGAGATATTTAAAATTCAAGCAATAAGGATATGTTAGGAAAAGCGAATATTTCTTTCATCCAAACTTCCATCCACCATTACTTCCTAAAAGCAAGCAGTTTCTCTTCTTAAGTCTTTAAAATGTTTCGTTAAATCTTTTGAAAGCACAAATAAATTATTTGGAGAATAATCAAATGTGTTTTTGCGGTGAACTCCCTGGGTGCAAATCAGGTCTCTCCCCGCCCCCGCCCCCACCCCACCACCATTTATTCCCCTTATTTCCTCTTCCACCTTCACACACCCATATCAGCTCTTTAACTCTGAATAAATGTAGTTTATTCGCCTGTGCTTTAGTTTCTGTATGAAATCAGTGTATTTGTTTTCAGTTAATACTTTATTTCCAGAGTGACTTTAGAGGACTTACAAGTTAAAACCCAATATAAATAAATGTACTTGGAAATAAAACAGAACAAGGACTATTGAAAATATTTTAAAATGTGTTAGCCCTTTTCACTGCATGACAGCTTGTCATAGAGAGAATGCAAGAGCCTATATTATTGTATACGTAAATAGTGAATGTTATATATAAATATAACAGATCCTTAAAGTATTACTGTTACCTTGTGTCCCCCTTCTTGTTGCTTTGCAATTAGTTTTATTCCCTGTTCCTCATTAAGAAAGAGATACCCAGCTACCATTGGATTCAAGCTAACTGCCCCTTAGATGTTAAGGGTAGTGGGTATTGGAAGAAAGAAGAGTCAAACCACGACCCTGGTATTCCCTTCAGGCCTGAAACATGTGACCCGGGGCTCACTGCATTCTCTTCCACCCCAGGTATGAGCCGCTGATGCTGAGGAAGCCGGATCGCAGGCGAAGCACGACCCAGACATGGAGTTTCCGAGAGGGCAGGCTGACCTGTGGGCTGCATGGGCTGGTCGTCCAGGTCCGTTGCCTTTGACCTCCCCTGGGGCAGCAGGCAGTGGTTGAGTCTTCTTCGGAGCAGAGTCTCGGATGTACATGATGTGTTGTTAAGTGGAGAAAACTGATTACTGAGCAAACATGTAGTGTCTCAGTTTATCAAGGGTGTCGAGAAACTTCGTTGTGCGTGTATTGTGTGTGTGTGGGAACTGTCCTTGAAGGTCATGTGTAAGAAATGCGTTAGGGAGGGTTGCCGCTGAGTGATGGGATTTTTTAATTGGCTTAGTTGGATTTTTTTCTTTGATGTAAATTACTTAATTTTGAGAAGAAGGAAAGAAAAATGTCAACTGAAGAAGCCCACTGCTAGGTGAGCTGGACTAGTCTGAGACCTGTGAAGTTAGTGTAATAGCGACAAGAGTCTGTTGTAAAGTGTTCTCGGAGGTGGTGAGTAATCGTCATGGGCTCTCGATTCTGTTGATTTCTGCATTCCTAGTTGTGCCCAAATAAGCATTTAATTGTTGTAGCAGATGTCAGAGTGAAGATCGCTGTGGTTAGTTTCCCTCCTCCTCTGCTTAGCCAGTCTCCCCATGATGAACTCCCAAGTACTTTAAAAGCAAATACAATTGGAAAATGGCCAGGAGTTTGGATTTTCTGCCCTCTGGCTGCAGGCGGGGAAGGAGACCATGGGTCTGAGATGCGTGGGCAGGAGGGTGTCACCGAGGTGTAGGCATTAGCAGAACAGCATGTGTGACTGCGTACAGTTCTGCTGAGGCCCGGGGCTTTACCCACAAGGTACACACTGGAGTATTGCGCCCTGGCTGGGGAACTCCGTGTGTTTGTCCCCGGTGGAGGCCAGGCTGGCCTATACTGGGAGATTGTTCTCCAGGGTAGCGAGCAAAACTATAAGGAGCCTCTGAATGCTATTTGGTGAGATTTATTTTCTTTATCTCCATTGCCCTCAGCTTTTTTCATCAAAGACAAGCTGCTTACTTATATGAAACACACATCTGGAATGGATTTGTGATTTTCAATTAGCAATACAATTCAGACTTCTAGAGGCAAAAGAGGGCTTGTTATAATTGTTGGGTTCTCAGTCTGACCCTGACTTTACTTCTGGTTTGTTTCTAAAGCCCATGTAATTCCGATTCTCTTAGAGCATCCCCCCCTCGCCCCCAAATACATTTTGGTGTTTATTGTTTCTTGAATCTATTTTATCATTTCTCTGGTTGCGAATGACCCTATAATAGCAGTATTCAGCAGAGTAGAATGTGTTTGTGGTAGGGAAGTAAGCTTATTGCAATTGTATTATTCTGAATAAAGGAATTACAGGCATTTCCATGTTTCCTGACACTGCCCTTATAAGGTTGGGTGTGCACTTTCTTTCTAAACTTACAGCAGACGTGAAAGCTTTCTCCATGTGGAAATCTGTCCTATAAACCCAGTTCAGAGTCTCCCTTTCATTACTCAGTATTTACAAGTTAACAAAGGGGATCTAGATGCTCTGGCCCTGTGTGTGTTCTCCCCTAGGCCTCATCCTGTAGACTTCCATTTTGCATGGGGCCTGGAGCAAGAGGGGACTTTTCTACAAAGGCCCGAGTTACCGGGCCCCCGATGACATCCCTGGCCTCCCATTTCCGAGAGGCACCCTCTTTTGAATACCTGGGCTGGTTGTTCATCCAGAGACCTATTTGGGGAGCTTTTCAGCTCTAGAATTTGCTTCTTATTGGAAAGCTGAGTGACCATGACAATTGCTTTATTTTTAATTGTTTCCATTTTTAATCAGACCCTAATGAGAATTCTCAAAGAAACAGGGCTTTGGTACTGTCTTTTCTGAAGCTGTTTTTAATGACTAGAAGTTGTTACTAAATGCAAATACTGTCTTCACGGAACCCCCTTACTCAGAATTCTCTAAATTCACACAGCATAACTTTCTGTCTTGCCCAAGTAATTCTACTGTTTTACGTCATCCATAAAGTTAATAAGGAAAAGTTAATGCTTTGCTATACATTGACCATGACTATTGAAAAGAGAATTAAATCTGGTAACTTGTTTCAAATGGCATGGCATGTTCAGTTGTCAAAGTCAATGCCTTGCTTGTGACTTTTTTTTACACATCTTTACTCCATGTTTTAGGCCAAAGGAGGACTTTCTGGTTTGTTTGATGGCGCTGAAGTTGTCCTTGGTCCTGACACTTCCATGGAGCTTTTGGGGCCAGTTCCACCTGAACAGCAATTTATTAACCAAAAAATGAGGCCGGGTTCTGGGATGTTATCCATCAGAGTCGTCCCAGACGGCCCCACTAGAGCACTGCAGGTAATGATTTCTCTTAAACCGACCCGAGAGAATCTCACCGGGTCCCCTGGTGGTTAGTCATTCACTGAGTATTTATTGAATGATTTATGCTGGGTGTGAGGAGATGGGGTCTTCGTTTATAAAGTGGGGGTAAGCCCTACCTCACAGAGTTGTTAGAAGAACTAAAGTGTGAGTAAATACAAGGTGATGTAAAACACACAGTCTTAGAACTAAAGATAATGCAGGGTAACAGGGGACTCTCTGAGATAGTGCATTGTAAGCCGTATTACCTTCTTAAAGAACATCCTTCTTTTAGGCAAAGGTAAATTGAGGTTTGCACAGTCTTACCTGAGCTCTAGTTCCAGATCCCCCGTGGACGCCTGTCCCCACTCTAAGAGGCCTTCAGGGTCTATAGCTTGGCACCTGCCCTGTAGACTATAAAGAGCAGGTTCGCTTCACTGTCACCTGCGTCTTGCCTCAGCAGTGCTTCGGGGACCGCTGGCTTCCATGGGAATCGCGGAGCACGCAGTGACTCTTGACCAGCACAGCTGGCTGGTGTGGAATGGGTTTCGCTGTGTAAGCACAAGCCCTCTTAGCCCAGTCTTTTATTTGACCTCAGATAACAGATTTCTCCCAGCGAAAAAGCGACCGTTCATCCCATGAAATGGATGAACTTCTGGTTACTGAACAAGAGCTGCAGAAATTAAAGAATCCAGACACAGAGCAGGAATTGGAAGTAAGTTTTAAGTATTGCAGATTCATTTCTTTATCACAAATTTGGTTGGATTTTTGCTCTGGGGTATTCTCAGTTTAGGCCTTCTCTTTCCTTCCACCCTCTGTGAAATCTAAATGTAGGTGTTGCTTCATGGGATTTAATGTCATCACCACATGCATGTGATAGTGTGTCAGTTACCTGACAGCTAAAGTCAAAACAATGTGACAGATGTTGCTAAATTAAGGTGACAGTAAACAAAGCTAAAAAATTATTTGAATTGAACCAGAAATAGAGGTGGAGAATAAATAAGTGAGACAGATTTTTTGGGTGGAGGGACCCCAGTTGCTGCTGACATCATCCCCTGTCCCTGCTTGAGCACCAGAAGGAAGTGAAAGGTATGCAGAGGAACGTGAGGCGAGCGTGAGAAAACACACTTACTGGATATTTACCCCGCGGTTCACGAATCACACGCCCACGTGTGAAAGCCATGCGTTGGCTTTCATGGTAGTTCAGTGAATAGCTTAAGAGCTTGCATCCCAACCAAACGGAGAAAAACTGACTAATGATTATTTTCCTATAATGAGGTGCAGAGGGTCATCGGTACTCTGGTAGAGGCGTTGTCATGTCACTGTAGACTTCTGGTTGGGTGGCGACATGACGGAATGTGAGGCATCAAGGCAAATCACACGGCTCTGCCGAGTGGTTCTCACCTGCTCACAGGTACACTAGAGGGTTTAATCAGTTTATTCCTCACACTCTCTTGGCTGCCTCGAGCTCTGTTTGAAACCGTCAGTGTGCCAAACTTTGGTTTCCTTTCAGGTGCTTGTGAAGTTAGAAGGTGGAATCGGGTTGTCCTTGATTAATAAAGTCCCGGAAGAACTGGTCTTTGCGAGTCTTACGGGGATCAACGTGCACTGCACGCAGCTGGCAACCAGTCACATGCTTGAGCTCAGTGTACAGGACGTACAGGTGAGGCGCCGGGCGCGTTCAGAGTCTGTTCATCTTCTTGTATTCTTGCTAGATACCCAACTAGATCCAGTATTTGGCATTCTGCAAACTTCAGTGCCTCGGCAGAAATAGCTTCTTATGGCCCTCAAAGAAGTCGTTCCATGAAAGCAACTGTTTCTACCCGCCTTTTGTCACTAACCTTTCAAGGTGGCAGAATTCTGAATGTAGTAGCTAGTTCATCAGTAACTTGGGTGACTTAGTCAAGGTAGCACGGAGGAGCCCATGGTTCCCCATCTGGTCCAAATGGAAAACAACAAGAAATCATCTAACCGTCATTTAGAGGAACTGAAGTTCATCGAAGGAAGGAAAACAAGGGAACCAGACCTGTCCTTCTGGCCAACACATAGTGACAGCATCCAGATTCACTCTCTTACCCGAATCACCCCAAATTCCAGACAAAAAAAGGAGACAACAGGTTCAAGACATTGGACACCAGGCAAAAAAGACAGTGGCCCGTGAGAGGTGGGAAACCAAGAGGTGAGCCCTGCAGTTGCCCCAGCTTACTGAGGAAGTTTCCAGGCCCTGGCACTAGGAGGGGACAGTTGAACAAACAGAGCTGGAGTCCAAGGACCGAGGCAGCCAGAGTTCATAGGACATCACACCTGGGAGGGACGTGCTTCACAGCAAGAAAACACGGGAGGTTTCCGGGGGCCCTACGAGTGTGCAGCAGAGGACAGATCGGCGCGGCGTGCGAGGAGGCTGCCGTCCGAACCACCCGAAAGCGTCTCGGGGACAGCGCCTGCTGCTCCCCCAGCGCTGGAGATGGTGTCCTTCCTCCCAGTCAGACAGGAAAACTAACGGTGGGTGGGACATTGGGAGCAGTCCTCTACAGATCTGGGCCCCGTGCTGAGCTGTAGGTAGCCCTCAGCCGAGCCCTGCTGCAGACCTGCCTACAAACCACAGAGGGGTGGGTTTGTTTCCAGGTAACTCACTGTGTCCCTGAACAAAGTGAAGATGCAGTGGAGTACGGACATATTCAGCACCCAGAGTAAGATTCACAGTATAAACATGCTCTCAAAAGTACCAGTGTGCAGAGGGGCAGGAAAACACGATACACAGTCAAAAGGAGAATCGGTCAGAATGGATCCAGGGGCAACACAGATGTTAGAAGTCTCAGAAAAGGACAGACTGTTATGATAACTGTATTCTACATGTTGAAAAAGTTGAGTAGAGACATGGAATATGTAAAAAACTTAAACTTCTAGAGATTAAAATGAAATGAAAAATACACTGGATTCGATTAATAGCAGATAATGCATTACAGAAAAAGGGTCAATGAACTTGAAGACATAGCAGTAGAGACTATGCATATTTAAATGCCCAGGGGAAACACAGATGGGCCTCATTTTATCGCACGTCACTTTATGAAGCTCACGGATACTGTATGCTTACAAACTGAGCATCTATGGCAACCGTGTGTCCAGTGAGTCTGTCGGTACCATTTCTCCAGCAGCATTTGCTCACTTTGTGTTGTCATATTTTGGTGATTCTCACACTATCCAAACTTTTTCATATTATTCTATTTCTTATGTGATCTCTGATGCTATAGTCTAGTGGGTTGGGGTGCCAGGAGCCACGCCCGTTCAGGGACGTGCACTCAATCAGTTAAGTCTTGCGTGTGTTCTGACTGTCCAACCAGATGCCCATTCTCTCATCTGCCTCTCCTCAGACCTCCCTGCTCCCTTAGACACAACTTGAAATGAGGTTGGTTAATAACCCTACGATGGTCTCTAAACACTCAAGTAAAAGCAGGAATTACATGTCTCTCACTTTAAATCAAAAGCTAGAAATGGTTAAGCTCAGTGAGGAAGGTATGTCAGAAGCTGAGACAGGCTGAAGCCAGGCCTCTTGCACCAGACAGTGAGCTGAATTGTGAATACAAAGACAATGGCCCTGAAGGAAATTAAAAGCACTTCTCCAGGGAACACGACAATGACAAGAAAGTGAAAAACCTTACTGCCGACAGGGAGGAAGTTTTAGTACTCTGGACAGAAGATCACTCCAGCCACAACATTCCCTTAAGCTATAGCCTAATCCAGAGCAGCTCCTAACTCTCTCCAATTCTGTGATGGCTGTCAGAGGTGAGGAAGCTGTGGAAGAAAAGTCTGAAGCTGGCTGAGGTTGGCTCATGTGGTTTAAGAAAAGAAGCCACATCCATAACGTAGAAGCTCAGGGTGAAGCAGCAGGTGCTGATGCAGAAGCAGCAGCGAGTCGTCCAGAAGACCTGGCTAAGGCGTTTCACGACGGAGGCCACACTGAGCGACAGATCTTAAGTGTAGGTGCAGTGGCCTTGTGTGGGAAGAAGATGCCATCTAGGACTTCCGTAGAGCAAGAGGGGAAGTCAGTGCCTGGCTTGGGAGGACCACTGACTCTCTCTGGTCAGGGGCTAATGGCAACTGGTGACCTTTAGTTGGAGCCAGTGCTTGTCTACTATCTGAAAGTCCTAGGGTCCTTGAGAATTACGCTGCATCTACTCTGCCTGTGCTCTGTACACACAAGGCCTGGGTAAGACAGCACATTTGTTTACAACATTGTTTACTGAGTATTTTAAGACCACTGTTGAGACCTCCTGCTCAGGGGGAAAAGAAGGATTCCTTTCCAAAAATACTGCCCATTGGCAGTGTACGTGTTCACCCAACAGCCCTGATGGACCTGGACAGCGAGATTAGGGTTGTTTTTCTGCCTGTTTACACAACGTCCTGTCCTCAGCCCACGCGTGGATCAAGGATCACTGCGACTTTCAAGTCCCATTATTTAAGAAACACATTTTGTAAGGTTATAGCTGCCATAGGTGTGATTCCTCCAATGGATTTGGACAAAGTCAATTGGAAACTGTGTAGAAAGGTTTAACTATTTTAAATGCCATTAAGAATATTCATGATTCATGGGAAGAGGTCAAAATATCAGCATTCACTGGAGTTTGGAAGAAGTTGACTCCCAGCTCCCATGGGTGCCTTGGCACAGTTCGAGACTTCTGTGGACGATGTTAACGGCAGGCGTGGTGGAAATCACAAGTGAAGCAGAATTAGAAGTGGAGCCTGAAGATGTGACTGAAGTGCTGTGAGCTCGTGATAAAACTTGAATGGATGAGTTACTTCTTATGGACGAGAAGAGAAGTGGTTTCTTGAGGTGGGTCTGCTCCTGGTGAAGACGCTGTGAAGATGGTTGAAGTGACGACAGAGATTTAGAAGGTGACGTAAGTTTAGTGGACAGAGCACCAGTAGGGTCTGAGAGACCGACTACCACTTTGGGAAAATGCTGCCAGTCGGCACTGCGTGCCACAGAGAGACTGTGTGTGACAGGAGGGTCAGCGGGCGAGGGGCTGTCGTCCTGCTGAGAAGCCACCACAGCCTCCGGCCTGGCCGGTCAGCGGCTGTCACTGTTGAGGCAAGACCTCTATCCGCAAATGACTACAGCTCTGTGAAGGCCCAGGGGACAGTTAGTGTATTTTAGCAATGAAGAATTTTTTCAATTAAGTTATGTACATTTTTTTAGACAAAAAAATACTTGAAGAAATTTGGCTGTGAATTTTCCAAGCTGAGTGAAAACTGTAAACTCAAGATAGAAGCAGCTCAGACCCAACACCCCCCCACACACACACACCCATGAAGGAAACAACACAGAGGTGTATCGTCACTCAGAGCCAGTGGGAAGGCACCAAAATGAAGAAGCCGCGTCATGAGCCAGGAGCACAGCTTGGGGGGCAGCTGGTTTCTCGTGGGGAGCAGTGCGAACTGGAAGACAGCACACAGCACCTGTAAAGTACCAAAAGGAAAACAAACTGTCAACCTAGAGTTCTGTGCCCAGCAAGTCTGTCTTTAGAAAACAAGGGTGAAAGAAAGATGTGTTTAAACACACACAGATAAGAGAACTCATCGCCAGCAGACCCACGCTGTAGAAAGGGGCGGGGGCCACGGCACAGGCAGAAGGACATGGGACAAGATGGAAATCTGCGTCCACGTGAGAGCAAGAAGAGCGCCCGGAATGATGAGTACAGGGTGAATGCTTAATTTTCTACTTAAATCTCTTTACCAGATAATCAACTTAGATAAAAATAATAACTGTATTTTGGGATCTATAACATTAGGGTGAAATGAATGACAATAGCACACATAACATTTGGAAGGGGAGAAATGGAGCTATATCGTTGTAACTTTTTAATTATTTCTTATTTTTTAAATATAGTTGACGGTGATTAGACATTGTATCACTTAGTAAGTAATCATCGCAGTAAATCTCATACCCATCTGACCCTGTACATAGTTACCAGCATATGACTGTATTCCCCGTGCTGTACTTTACACCCCAGGACTGTTCTGTGAGTGCCAATTTGTACTTCTAAATCCTTCTCCTTTTTCACCCATCCCCTCAACCCTGCTCCCGTGTGGCAACAGGCAAAACGTTCTCTGTATCAGTGAGTCTGCTCCTGTTCTGCTTGTTTATTTATTTTGATTTTTAGTTCAATTGTTACAGATATGTATTAATTGCCATAGTTTTTTACCTTTTTATTCCTTCTTCTTAAAGAAGGCCCTTTAACATTTCACGTAATGCTGGTTTGGCGGTGATGAACCCCTTTAGCTTTTTCCCGTCTGGGAAGCTCTTCACATGCACTTTGGTTCTGAATGACAACTTTGCTGGGTAGAGTAATCTGGGTTGTAGGTTCTTGCTTTTCATCACTTTGAGTGTTTCTTGCCACTCCGTCTGGTGGGGCCCAGTGGGGTAGCCTCCGCAGGCTCCCAAGCTGGGCGCTCTAGGTGCCCCCTGCGAGGGCTGCGTGCACTGTCCTGTTGCAGTGGATCCTTGATTGCTTTTGGCGTCACTGGGAGGTATTGACCCCCAGGCCTTGTGGCCAGAAGGACTGGCTGCAGCCGCAGCGGAGGAGCTGCTGTGCAGGAGCCGACCCTGTGGGGCAGGACATGCTTCAGTGGGGCTTCGGTGCTCACTGAGGCCGCCCCTCGAGGGTCCGGTGGGGTTGTAATCCAGTATGCCCTGACGCTGTCCAGCAGGTACACTGGCTCTGGGGCCTCCTGGGAGGTGCAGAGTCAGCTGTCAGCAGATGGCTCCTACTGGAGTTGAGCTCGGAGTTGCTCAGGAGAGGCCAGGTGTGAACCAAGGTGTGAACCAGCGTGGGCTGCTACTAGTGCCAGGCTACTGAGTTGGTGGCTGAGGCTCCGCAGAGGCCAGGTGCTGCTTGTTTGAGAGATTTTAGGAAAGTCTGAAGCATGAGGCAAGAGAGGCCATTTGTATGGAAAAGCCACTGGAAATGGCTCGATGGGCCCGAAAGTTGGGTGGGGTGGCCTCTCTGGAGATCACCAGGGTGGGGCAAATGGTGCGAGCCAGGTTGATGGAGACTCAGCTGTGCTGCTTGCCTGCTGGCTCTGTGGGGCAGGGCACAGAAAAGGAACGGTGGCCTCTGCCAGCACTTTTTCTGTCAAAAAGCTGCCTCCCACGCAGCTGTTGCCCTGATACACAGTTCAGCTCCTCCCCATGTGTCCCTGGTTCCTTTCCATCTGCGGCCCCAGTGCCATAGCCCAGGGGGCGTTGGTCCAAATAAGTCCATGCCAGGCCATTTACGAGGAACTGCCTGGGACTCCAGAAGCCCTCCTCACTCAGCCAAAATCCCTGCTGGCTTTTACAGCCAGAAGTTCTGGGGACTTGTCTTCCTGGCACTAGATCCCTGGGCTGGGGTGTCTGCTGTGGAGCTGGGACCCCTTGCTCCTCAGGTGGGACCTCGGCAGCCAAGACATTTCCCGTAATTTTAAGCCGCCACACGGGGGTGCGGGACTGGCCCATTTTTCTGCGTCTTCGCCCCCCTACCATTATCGATGTGGCTTCTTCTTTAACTCCCTAGTTGTAGGACTTCCATTCAGCTAGAGTTGAGGCAGTTCTGAATGATGGTTATTCTGTAGTTTAGTTCTGTTTTTGATGTGGTTGTGGGAGGGTTCAAGTTATGCATTCACCTACATTGCCGTCTTGATGGGAAGTCATACTGTAGTTTTTTTATGCGTGAAGTAGTATGATGTTGTTGGCATGTCGGCTGTTAAAGAGGAATACCATAACCCTAAAGCAACCACCAAAAGAGCTACACCTAATAATCTAACAAAGGAGATGGAATGCAATAATAAACAGTACTCAGTTAATCCAAGAAAAGGCAGAAAAAGAGGAAAACGCAGAAAGAATGATTGCACAAGTAGGAAGGGGGTCGACTTCCTCACACCTGACCCAATTAATTAAATATAAGTTCTGTAAACACCTCCAATTAAAAGGCAGAGGTTATCAGATCAGATTAAAAAGAAAGACCCAGTTATATATTGCCTTCAAGAAACACACATTTAAAGTAAACAAATAGGTGACAAAGGAAAGAATGGAAAAAGATATACCAGCCTAACCCTAGTCAGAAGAAAGTGGGAATGGCTGGTTAATGTCAGACATAATAAATCACAGAGCAAAGAATATTATCAGGGGTAAGGAACATAATTTCCTAGTGATAAAAGTTTATCAAGAGGGCATAACAAGCTGGAATATTTAGAGTTTCAAAATATATGAAGCAAAAACTGATAGAACCGAAAGAATGGACAAATACACGACTATAGTAGATTTCATTGCCGCTGTCTGAGTAACTGACCTTGAGTAAGCAGGGAATCTTTAAAGATGTAGTGGGTTTGAACAGCACTACCAGCCCTAGTTGACACTTGTAGAACAGTCCACCCAGCCACAGCAGAAAACAGACTCTTCTCCAGTGCACATGAAGCTTTTCCAAGATCAACCGCATCCGGGACCATGAAACAGTGCTCAGCAGACTCAGAAGGATTCAAGTCCCGTGCAGTGTGCTCTTTGATTGCAATGGAATTGAAGTAGATATAATAGAGAGTTAGGAAAGTCCCCCCAATTTTTGGAAATTAAACAATACATTTCTGAGTAACCCATAGATCAAAAGCAAATCAAAGTAGAAATTAGAAAACATTCTGACCCGAATGAGAGTGAAGACACAAATATCAGAATTTGTGGAATGCTGCTAAACAACACCACCAACAAACCCCAAATAAGCAGAAGCAAGGCAGTGCTGACGATCTCAGCAGAAATCAGTGAAACAAAAAGCAGTGACTAGAGGAGAAAAAGATTCTAATAAAAAGCCAGTCCTTGAGGTCAGTGTGATCAGGAGAAAAAGAGAAGGCACAAGTCACCAACAGCAGAGGGAGAGGCACCAGACAAGTCAAAACCTGGGCAGTCCTCTGGGAATGGAACTTCTGGGGGACTGCAAACGCGCAAGGCCCCTCCCTGGGCTTCCACACGTCCACCCCTGCGTCTCCCATGGCCACAGGGCTATTGGGTCCCGAGGCCATGATGGACCTGGGGAGGACGAATGGGAGCAAAACACCAGCTTCCTTGAGTACATGAGCCTGCGATTAACTTTCAGAGTGCTGAAACACTTGATTGTGACCATTTTTGCCTGAGTTCTGTTGCGATGCTGTGAAGACAGCTCCTCTCTTTGTAACATCCTTCCCGGACCCTCCTCCCCTACCTTCGCCAGGACTGAAATGCTATCACTGTGGGGCTTCAGTGAGAATGTATTTTGACAGCTGCTGTGGAGATAGTCACATGACAAGGGGCCTTCCTGAGTGGCTTGCATATCGTGAGACCCTAGTCTCAAAGGGAAACATGAGAACTGAGCCACCTGTCTGTTTTGCTTTGCTGCTTTTTCGTGTCCTAGGTGGACAATCAGCTCATTGGCACCACTCAGCCCTTCATGCTGTATGTGACTCCCCTGAGCAACGAGAATGAGGTCGTGGAGACAGGCCCCGCTGTGCAAGTGAACGCCGTGAAGCTCCCGAGTAAGAGCGCACTGACCAACATCTACAAGGTAGGTGGGCGGGGCTCCGCCCTGCGGGAGCCTGATCTGTCCCTCTGAGGGCAGGCAGCAGAGTGCAGGGCGTGGATGGAAGGAGTCCCGTGGGATTGAGGGACAAGTGGCTTATTAAATTGTGTAAAGGAATTGACGGGAACTCCTCTGAGCACTTGATATTCTCAACTGTGGGTTCGATGACCGTGTAGGCAGTAGCTCTGAATCCACTGGGGTCAGAGTTTGTGGGAAAGGGTAGCATCTTCTAGATGATGTAGACCAGGCAAGATCCAGATATATTACTAAAATGGAGTAACCCACAAGACTGCTGAAAAGGGCGGGGGATGGTTCTGACCTCGGGACTGACATCTCTGATGTAAGCTGCCACACCATTTGCTAAAAGTAGACAATTCCAGTAATAAATTCTCTTTCCTGGAGAAGTCTGCATGTACAAGCTAGCTGTTACAGCAACAAATTCTGGAAAAGTAGGAAATGACAAAGGGCTTGCTTCCCATATTTCTGGTCCTTTGTCACTGGGGTCATGAGGCCAAGCCTCAAATCCACAGGCCGGTCCTACTGCTCCTTAAACTTGCCACCAGCCATGCAAGCTCAGTACCGTGAAGTTCTGCCCCCACTCTGCGGCCGAAAGTATTCAGACTAATGAGACGCAGGTGCCCTCGGAACCGAACGATGGGGTGGTGAATTGTCTAAACATCTGGAATTTTTGGCTAATTGTAACAATGTAGAGAGAGATGGGCCAGAAATAATTTGGCAATAGGACTATAAAATCAGGTTGAGTAAAGAAACCACATCATGTCACTGCGGCCTTCTCGGTGGCACAGAAAAACAGAGCTTTTTCCTGGGTTCCCACCGTAAATCAGAATCTCTGCATCTCTAGCATCTGATGATCACGGCTCAGAGGTTCACGGTGCAGATCGAAGAGAAACTGCTCCTCAAGCTGCTGAGCTTCTTTGGCTACGATCAAGCCGAGTCAGGTAATGCCGAACGTTCTGGGTTTGTATCTGGGAATTGGCCCAAGGACGGCATCTTCCAGCCTGCTTGTGAAAACAGGGTCTCCGAGTGCCTGACAAGCTCCCTTTCCACTTCGTTGCCCAAACTAGGGAGGGTTGTGTTTCCGTTTTTCTCTTTCAAAAGGATTGCTTGTGGACAGACTGAGGTGCATCTGTGTCACGCAGTGAAGGTGGCTGCTCAAAGGCGTTCTGGGGTGCCCAGTGGTCAGACTGCTTTGTTTGCGTTTGTGGGCTCCTCTGCTCCGAGCTGACAGAGCGGTGCTAGTTGTTTCGCAGACCGCTGTGTTTCCTAACCTCTGTTTGTGCGGCAGACTCAGGGCCAGGATCAGAAGTCCCTCTGGCGGTTTCTTTGGTGCAGTTGGGGGAAAGGACCAGCGAGCCTCAGTCCCTCAGCTTTTTACATTTTATCCCCTGATGTTTTGCAAGGGTTTTTAGTTACTTTACTCTTCTTTAGAGAGGGGAGTAAGATAAGCTGTTGAAAAACCTAATTTTCCAGCAGTGCTACAGAAATAATTTAGCCATTGTGTCTTTATTTTAGATTCCTCATTGTGGCCTTTGGAAGACTATTTACAGCCTAGAGAAAGTCAGTAATGCTTAGTCTCTTGAGGACTAAAGTACAAATTGAGCCTGAAGAAATGATAAGATAGAAACAGTTATGTTTATTGCCCAAGCTGGCTGGAGAAAATTAAAAATCCCTGGGACATGTGTATACATGCACATAAAGATATACCGTGCAAGCGAAGTATTTTTGCCCTTTTTATTCCAGACTTGAAATTTATGCTTTAAGTGTATTTGGGATCAAGAGCATGATGCTCTCTGATTAGTGCTGGTTTCCGCCTTGGGTTGGAACAGTGTTTATCTTGGTCACTTGAGGGCCTGCCTGCCAGGTACTTGTCTTTGGCGCCTCCCTGAGGAGCGTTGCTTTGAATTCGATTGGCTGTGTTTTTGCTGTGAGTTGCTGTGAATGCTGACCCCCACCCCCGCCGCCCCGCAGTGCGGTGGAGCGGACCGAGACTTCTGCAAAAGCCTTGCCCTACGTCCGTCCGAGTGTCTGCCCTGCCGCTTCTGTGCCCCGAACACAGATAAGCTGGTCTCCGTCGCCGCGTCATTTTTTTTTTTACCTATTTCCTTTTTTTGTAAATAGAACTATAATAAACTTAAAGCATTAATTTACTTGATAATCAGTGCTTTAATTATCTTTGTGTAGTATCTTTGGCTTTATTTCCAAAGCACCCGAAGCCAGGTGAAAATAAGCTGCCCGGATGGGTGTGGGCGCAGCACCGAGTCAGAGAGCCCACCATGATGTTGGGCTGCCACCCCCTCACTCCCTGACACGGCAGGTGGAGCTGAGCCTGACTGCGCTGCTCCACGGGCGTTTTTTGTTTGGGAGCCAGGACGCGGCTCGTCCTGCCGCTGTTCTCTGGAGCCTGCAGCCTGTTGCTTGTTCAGGCGCCATGTTTCAGGTTCATTATTTATTGTTCATGCTGCTCGTTACGGTTCGGTCAGACTGCATTTCAAATGCTTACTGGGTGACCATCTTATGAAATAAATTCAGGAAATCTCGGTCACTTATAATAATAATAATAACAACAACAACATGGTTTTTAGAAAACTCTTTCCCAGCAGACGCACCCGCGACCTCGGGCTTCCCCCTGTGCAGTATTTTTCAGAAGACGATGTCTGCCGCCTGGTGTAGAGGCAGAAATCGAAAGATGAAGCTGTTGCACTTTTTCGATAAACAATGTGAAATAAATCTCCCTTTACAAGGAAATGGCATCAGGATACTGTACATCTTACTGAACCCTGAAAACCAAATTTAGAAAGATAGATGTTTACTTTTTATGTGAATTTTAAAAATGTAAATGTGATATCTGAATCCTAAGACTTCAGGAGATTTATTTCTTACAAAGCAATTCTGTGTTTGTAGCAGAGGTTGAAAAGTACGACGAAAATCTCCACGAAAAGGCGGTTGAGCAAGGCGGGACGCCAGTTCGCTACTACTTTGAAAATCTCAAAATCAGCATCCCCCAGATCAGGCTGAGCGTGTTCACCTCCAACAAGCTGCCCCTGGACCTCAAGGTGAGCTGGTACCTGGGTCAGCGTCACAGAACGACTTTTCCTTGGCAAAGAATGAGCACGTGTACTCTTCGCTTTTTCTGTCAGCATCATTTGTAGCAGACATTTTTATAGGCTTCTTTTTTAGAAGGTTTATTGACTCACATATATATATGTGTGTTGTATGTATATATGTACGTATGTATACAACACATATATCTTTTTAATGTTCAAGTATGACTTTGCTAAAGATTAAGGCACAACAAGAGTGAACACAGAGAACTACATTAAAACCCTGCTTAGCTCTCAGCTTATCTCCGTGAGGTAAATGCCCCCCTCCTAGGGCTGCCCCCAGACCCAAGAGGAAAGATAGGACCAAGACAGTGTCTTCCTTTGTGCCCCAGACCTGCCTGCCCTTCTGGTCCTCTTCTCTCTGTGTCCGCCTCGTCTTAAATGGTTGACACTAGAAATGTCTGTGACCTCAAGGAAAACGTGGCCCCGTACCCACTACGCCCAGAGATGTGGCCTTGCCTCCCCCCACGCCAGGACATGACACTCTCCCAAGTCACTGTGACATGTACCCAACAGGTCCAGTTGCAAACCATCTTCATCTGCTGCAGTAAAATCTGTTTTAAGAAGGGCCGGGGCTGTGGTTCAGCTCCAAGCCTATCTGACTCGGAAGCCTCTCTCCATATTTTTCTCCTACACAACGCTGCCCCGTAGGATATAAGGAGTCAGAGCACTTTGGAGCCGCAAGAGTCCTCAGTGATGCCCTTGCTCAGTGAACAAGGGCATCGGAGCTGCAGTGTTTTGTCCCTCAAGTCATGGAGGTGGTGATTGCAGCAGGAAGAGAGCCAGACGACTGTTGGAAGGTCTTGCCTTAGGGTGACTCTTGAGTGCAGCTTGCACCTGTTGCTTCTGGTTCTTTGCCTCTGCTGCACTTGAAGATGGTTATCAAGCCCCGCCCCCCACCACTAACCACCAGTCTAAGGCTTTTCCATTGCTCTGTGCTCCCCTCTTTAAGATGCCGCAGGGTGGTTTGTGTTTGGAACAGGATTAGCTGAAGACACCAACAGGTAAGTGATAACCCCGGAATAGTAAGCTCAGATGCCCACAGGAACTGTGGTGGCAGCGCAAGTCAGGGAGCAGCGCGGCGGCGACCGTGGCCCACGGCGTGCATGTGCTCCATCTGAGGGGCAGCGTGGCTCAGCTCTAGCCACTCGTTCCAGGGCAGTGTGAACCCAGTGCCGCCAGATCTTCAGATTTTTTAAGTGAAGCCGGAAATCTGGGTTTTTATGTGGAATCTCCTAGTTTTTAAACAGTTGGCAACCAATCTGAGTTCTTCTGTGGGTTGGTTTTTTTTTTAAACCTTGTGGGCCTAACAAAACACATGTGCGGGCCTCATGTGGCCCACGGTTTGCCAGCTCACAACTTCTAAAATGGACTTTCAGGTAACAAGACCATAGTCTGGTCAACATCAGATCATATTTGGGGAAGGAAGGAACACGAGCGACTGCTTCCTGAAGGCAGTGACCCGATTCTGAGCTGTGGGACGTGCCGGCCGGGGTTCCAGCCGGGGCCCCTGGAGCAGGAGCTGCTCCTGCAGCCGTCCTGGGAACAGGGCACGGCGCCCTTCCCAACGGGCTGTCCCTCCCGTCAGTTTAATTTGCTTCCATTTCATGTTTCCCAGGAGACTGGAGATACTTATAATTAGCATGGGAGTAGGGGGAAAACCATGGGAAAACCACTATCTTGCTAATATCCACAAGTATCCACTTGACTTATGTGACCCTTTGGAATGGGTTTGTTTGATAAAGTATATATTCCCCCAGAACACTTGGCATTCACCCAACAGACCAATGTTAAGCATTTCCTGAAAGTTAAGGGCTTCTTGTTTTTTAAATCATCTGACTAAGAAACACAGACACCTAAATATTCCTTTCAAATTGCTCCCAGCAGAATACTTTCCCTCAGGCTGACAAATGCAGGATGATCTTCTCCCGTGGAGGCAGCTCAGACCCCCAGTTACGTGGTCTCCACGCTTGCATGTGCTCCCCGCACACGACAGACTGGGAACCATTCGGGGCCAATGTTTCATCTGGCACTCTGTTTAGGGAACATTCTTTAAGGCATTCTTCAAATGACTGTTAAGTGAATTGAGTGGAGCAGCCTCGTTATGAGATGGGGGGCGGGGGACCCTCTGAACAGGGTACATTAACGTTTCAAGCAGGGTGCTGGGAATTGGGACTTCAGAGTTAAATTCTCAGCTTGTGGAAGTCACCGTTTTACTGTGACTTGAGTTCTCCTGGTGGAGTCTGGGTCTCATAAAATAATGTCATTTATTCAAAGAGTTTCCTAACAGACTGATACCCCTTTATTAGCTGCTCTCAGGAAGAGCAGCGTGCTCTCGGGTTGACGTGTGATGGCTGAGAGGATGTGCTTAGGCAACAGAGCCCCATCCCGGAGCAGGAGGAACAGGAGTCTGACTGAGAGGTAACCCCGTCTTTGGTGCTGGAGGAGTAATTACCTTTATTCCCTTGACTCCGGCCCAGAAGTGAGGCTGTCAGAAACCTCAGAGCGACGTCTCTTCAGTGCACGCTGCGGGTGCGCTAGTGCAGACAGCGTCTGCGCCGAAGGACTCCCAGCAGCCTCACTGCTGCCGCCTCAACTAGGTTCCTTCCTCTGTGATGGGAGAGGGGGAGATAATAAGTCCCACTTCACAAGTGCAAAGAGGGAAGCCCAGCACCCCTCCGTTCTCCCAAGTCTGCACGGCAGAGAGCGGAGTCATATCCAAAATGCCAGGTAGCTTACATGCTCTCCTTTTTACAAAAAGATCAAAAGAGGCCAGGAGCCTTTAAAAGGTTTCACAAGGTGGCCTACAGCGGTTCTTTTCCCATTTAGAGCATGGGGGTATTACAAAAGAAGGGCTTTAATTGAGCAATCTAGTTTGGAAGAAAACCCACATTTTAATGGTCAGAGAGCAAGAGGGTGGGGGTGAGGGGGAATTTCAAACAAAGACACTATTTAAAAAGCCTAAAACTGTCTTCTCAAAGGCTTGAAATAATTTGTTGGGAAACTTCAGACCCTTTACTTTTTTCCTCCCCTTCCTAAATAAAAACCAGATTTGTTAAAGGAAAAAAGATCCGGTATTGTTAATTGTATTTCAGAAAGTGCCAGAGAGGGAAATATCCCTGTAGTTTTAAACACTGTCCCAAGAGGGAAATGGGCAAATACCCTGCTTCACATAAACAGTCTCTATGTACCATAAATAAACCTTTAAAGAATGAATTCCAGACAGCTTTGTTTGGTGCAGGATAAACTAAGAAAGGAAAGGACGTGGCCCAGGGACTGGCTGGTGATCTGGGAGCCCATGGCCTGTGGACAGGTATTTCTTCGTTCAACTCAATAGAGTTTCTGGAGGACTGCGGTGGTTTTTGTCTGCTGGAGGCAGGAGTAAACACTTTCGTGTTTTTATGAGGAACCTGTGAGCCCAGATTGTTTCCCCCAGAATCCATTTTAGAACAGGAAACTGCTACTCAAGCAGAGAAGCATCAGCTTTGTATTTGATCAGTCCTTTAGTTACTACGTATAAGAAAAGTCCCGTTTTGCTCTTTCCCTCTCGCCGTTTCTACGTTGACCAGAACAGCCTGAAGGTGGCAGGATAATTCATAGCAATCGCTGTATCTTAGCCTTTTCAGATGTGGGGGCCCAAAGGCAGTAAATGACGAGGTAAAGAGCACTTTTATTGAAGGGCTAGAATATGGCCTTGGTACAGACAAAGCACATTAGCCATTCAGAAAGAGGGTAGGTCTCTGTTGAGGCTTTTGACAAGTACAGGTTTCCAAGTCGTTGCTAGTCTGTGCGGCTCCTCCTCTTCCAAGTCGGGCTGCACCGAGGAAGCTGGTGCACCGAGGAAGCTTTTTGCTTAGGCCTTTGTTTCGATCTCCTTTCCTCTTCTTGGGGAAGAACGCCGTGCTCGGAGGTGCTGACCAAACAAATGCTGAGCTAACAGCAGTAGCTGGTTTCCCAGCATGTTTGTTCGGTTGCTCTGAGCGAGGCAGGTAAGCCCACTGGGCCTCAGTTTCTCTGTCAGTGACGTGAGAGGAAGAGAGCGTGCTTGTCACCCCATCATCGTTCACCACGGGTGAGTGAAGCGCACGTGGACGGACAGCAGAGAGTTTTTCAGGAGAAGTAACAGAACCCCCCCATTCTGGGCTTCGTGCTCTCCACCCAACAGGCAGTTCCTGCTGTGAAAACGAGCAGGTTCAGGTCTCAGGTCTGCTAGTAACTGTCCACGCCAGGTCAGGCTGTCCTCCTAACAGTTCTTTGGTTTTACTTCTAATAAAAAGAAGACTGTTAAGCTGAGTTAGCAGGTCAGTCTGAATTAGTTTGAGGATACTTTTGATCTCCAAAATGTTTTGTTCTCCAGGTACTTAGTAGAGGGATCTGAGCTGACTTCCCGAGGCACTGCATCCAGTGGCCTCTTTCCTGTCCTTTGCAGGGTCCTTGGTCTCATCTGATGTCCCCGACTGCTCGACGCCTGTCCTTGCAATTTCCTTCCCACTCCTGTATGTGTTTCTTCTGTCTCTTCCCGTTTTCTTTCTCTGGCTCCTCTTCTCCTCACCCCCATGTTAAAGGCCATTTTGTCTCGGAACTGAACTGTCTGGGTATATCACTAGTCCATTTTTTAAAGTCATATGATGAGTCTTGTATCTCCACTAACTTTAGAAGCTTTTGTGTAAGTTCTGTGTGTGATATAATTTGCAGATAGTTTTTCATTTGTCTTTTTACTGTGCTTTTGATGTGTCTGTTTTTTAGTCAGACAAAAGCTTTCTATTTTTATGTTGTCAAATTTATCCATCTTTCACCTCTTTGAATCTGAATTTTGAGTTACAAAAAAGTTTCAGTTTCCTTTTCTCTGGTTTTGGAAAATGTCATCTTCAATTACATGATTTCATTTCAGTTATGCACATGCTATGGTTCTCAAAGACTTTGAGGTAGACTCTGAACATACATGCCAAAATAATAAAAAATAAGTAAGAAAATAAAATAGAAAGTCCATTTAATTGCACGTGAAATTTTACTCTAAAGACGTGTTATCCAGTGGGAAATATATAGGTGTTTTAATAAGTGCCGTTAGACTAACTAGATAGCTGTATAGAAAAATGTAAAATTCAGTGTATTATTTATACTCTACATAAGGATAAATTCTAAGTGGATCAGAAATGTACTAACATTATTAGCATGAATAAGTGTTTTCACATTCAGAAAAGAAGAAGAATTTGGCATGCTCTCTAAAATCTTTGAAATATCAATCATGCTAAATAAAAATATAATTGGAAAATAAACCCTATCCAGAAAGTCTGAACTCACTTACAGCAGACCCAGTTTAGTTGAGAGCTACAAGAAAAGCTAGATTTAAAAAAACAAACCAAACCAAACCCAATAGTCTGTTTGAAGGTATTGGAAAGCTACCAAGACAGACAGGCTTGAGGGTTCCAGGTTTATGAGAGCGGGGGAACTTGATAAGGTGAGCGCAGCATTTACTTTGCTTTTATTCTTGAAACATTTGTGATTGGTCAGTGTAGTGGGGAGAAAGGTAGAGAAACATTTCTGATTGGTCAGTGTAGTGGGGAGAAAGGTAGAGAAGTCAAGCAGAAAGCAACTGCCAAAGGCAGAAATCCAAGTGAAGCTTCTGGCAATCTCCTGGGGCTGGCAGAGCAAAGTTGGACTTCTTTGCTACTAAAACAGCTGGTGGACTTCCGCCAAGATGGAGGCATAGGTGAATGTGCCGTGCCTTCTCACACAACCAAGTTTAGAGACAACTAAATATTAGCAACAGAAAACACAGCCAGAACACGGAAAATTGAACTTTTTGGAAGTCCGTTAACTACAAATTCTTCAGCCTGACCGGTAAGGGGAGAAACCAGCGGCTGGTGAGGGGTTGCACAGGAGGACTTGGTCAGACAGACTCAGGAGCTCGGAATCCAGACGCGCAGAATCCAGGCGCAGGGTTGGACCTAGTGAGCGACCGAGCGAGCCACCAGGCGAGCGATCGCGGAGGAGGCAGCGGGGAAGCGGTGCTGTGTGTTGACCGTGGTCGCCCATTTGTGCACGAGCGGACAGGCAAGGGAGTGGGTGGTTGGACCGGGGCCGGCGGGTCCCCGTGGCCAGCGGCAGTAGAGGGCACCGCCATTTCCCCGCTCTGACCACACCCCCACATACAGCATCACATCCCAGCGACCTGGGAGTCCAAGGCACCGCTTCTCACACTGAAAGGGCCAGAACAGACCAAAAATGTCACAAGTTCTCAAAGCCCCAGAGCCCATAGATCTAAGCGATGAAGAAATAGCAAAACTCTCAGACACACAGTTTAAAACACTAGTCATCAGGATCCTCACAGAACTGGTTGATTATACCCACAAACTAGACAAATATATGAAGGCGAAACTAATTGAAATGAATGGAATTGCACAGGACTCTAATAGCAATGAAAAGGAAACTGGGACTCAAATCAATGGAGTGGACCAGAAGAAAGCAAATAATGGCCAAACAGAAAAGAGTCAGGAAGCAAGAATTCAAAGAAATGAGGAGAGTCTTAGGAACCTCCAGGACATCTTTAAACGCTCCAACATCCGAATTATAGGGGTACCAGAAGGGGAAAGGCACAGCCACCAGTGGAACATTTATTTGAACAAATAATAAAGGAGGATTTCCCCAATCTGGCAAAGGAAATAGACTTCCAGGAAATCCAGGAAGCTCAGAGAGTCCCAAAGAAGTTGGACCCAAGAAGGAACACACCAAGGCACATCATAATTACATTAGCCAAGATTAAAATGAAGGAGAGAATCCTAGAAGCAGCAAGAGCTAAGGGGACAGTCACCTACAAAGGAGTCCCCATCAGACTGTCAGCTGATTTCTCAAAAGAGACCTTACAGGCAAGAAGGGTCTGGAAAGAGGTATTCCAAGTCATGAAATCCAAAGACCTACAACCAAGATTGCTCTATCCAGCAAAACTTTCATTTAGAATGGAAGGACAGATAAGGTGCTTCTCAGATAAGATCAAATTCAAGGAGTTCATCATCACCAAGCCCTTATTATATGAAATGTTAAAGGGACTTATCGAAGAAAAAGAAGTTAAAGAAACATGAACAGTGAAAGGACAACAAACTCACAGTTATTAACAACCACACCTAAAACAAAAGCAAACTAAAAGGACAGCTAGATCAGGAGCAGAACCATAGAAATGAAGATCTCAAGGAGGGTTAGCAACAGGGGAGTGGGAGGAGGAGATGGGGGGAGAAGGTACAGAAAATAAGTAGCATAGACAGTAGAAAATAGATGGGTGGGGCAAGAATAGCATGGGAAATATAGAATCTAAAGGACTTGAGACACATGGTCATAAACTAAAGGGGGGGTAATGGTGGGGATGGGGGGGTAGGGTGGAGGGGAATGAAAGGGGGAATAGAACAACTATAACAGCATAATCAATAAAAAATTAAAAAATAAAAATAAAACAGCTGGTAATTGAGGGGTAATGTGTTATGGAGAAGGGATAGGTGGAAAGAAGACCCCAGTAGTCTGAGCTGCTTTATTTTTTGTGACAGGTGCCAGTTTCTAAGTAAACTAGTCAAAAGCCAAGCAAAAAGTGGCAGCCAAAAGACAGAACACCTAAATAGACCTTTTAGCAGTTTTATGGTGCCGGGCAGAATAAAACTGGAGGAATAGAATTGGTTTTCAGTGGAGACCACTGAAGGACTATACCAGGCCTTTATTCAGACTGAAATTAGCCTTGAGAAAGCACAAATCCTGATTGGACGAAGCCCCTTTAACTGCGTGCCAGAAGCTGAAGACTCATCCAAAGTCCCTGTAAGTTTTCATACAAAATGCTGCATTCAATCCCAGAGCATCTGACTACCAAGAAACAGGACCAAGAGAAAACACAGACTGTACACACAGACCCACAGAAACCAATTACATTTCTACATGTGAGCACCAGTTACAGAGAAAAGGAATAGTGGAAGAATGTCACTTACTGAAGTGTTAAGAAAGCATCAAATACAGTATCATTATCTATTACCCAATCAACCCAAAACTTAGTGGCATAAAACAACCATTTTATTTGTCCATAATTTGAGGGTCAGAGTCAGGGCTGGAGTTAGCTGGGCGGTGCTTCTCTCGCCTGTGGTTTTTCACATGACCGTAGTCGTTGGCCATCAGCACAGACCGAATGATGTGTGATGCCTTGATCACCTATCAAGTGGTTGGTGTTGACTGTCAAAAGAACCTCCTCCCCCGGAATCGCTCATCTCCAAGGAAGCCAGTCTCAACTCCTCCATACGGTGGAAGCATAAAAAGGAAAGGGCACAAACTCTGTGATCTCTAGGGGCCTAGGCTCAGACGTCACAGTGTTACTTCTGCTGCATCTTCTTGGTTGAAGTAAAGTACCATGTCAGGGAAGATTCACATGGAAGGGAATTAGACTCCACTAATAGTAGAAGATGCAAAGAACTTATGGCCATTTTCAGTCTACCACAGATGCCTGGGAATAAACCCAACAAAGCGTGTACAAGGCCTCTACACAGGAAACAGTTATTGAGAAGAATATCAAAAGATCTACATAGTTAAAGGGGCATACCATATTAATACATTGGAGGATTCAGTATTGTAAAGTTATCATTTCTCCTCAAACTGATCTGTAGGCTCAATCAGTCTTGCTGAAAATTTCAGCACTGTTTATGTAGCAGATTGTCAGGCTGATTCTAAAGTTTACCTGGAAATGAAGAGTGTGAAGAGTAACCAAGGTAATCCAGACTAAAGAGAACAAAGTTGGAGAGCTTACACTATTAGATTTCAAAAGTTATTCTAAAATTGCAGTAATTAAGATAGTGTGATATTGGCAGATGGCAGGAGAAAATGAAATAGAGAATCCAGAAACAGATATATAAGTACAGTTACTTGAAAACCCGGAATTATCTTCTTGATGGTGGGTCCCTTATAGTACTGGCTTCCCCCACTAGGTGAGTGTTCTAGGAACCCATCTGGATCAGTGTGCCAGCTGGTGTTGTTGTGAGAGGCTGCGTTTGGCCTCATTGAATTTTTTTGAAGACTCTTTCAATGCGTTTGCCCATTTTTATGATGGGTGATTTGTGAGCGTACCTGCCCACACTGACTTGAGTGTTCAGCAGTTTTTGATCCAAAACAGCATAACCCTGGTGCCCCACCCTCCCTAGTCACCTGATCTTGCCTTGAGCAATTTTTTTGTTTGTTTCCCTGGATGAAAAAAAGTCCTCAAAGGGAAATGTTTTGCCAGTGTGGAAGAGGTCAAATAAAAAAACCACAGAAGCATCAAAATCGATGAGTTCAAAACTGTTTTGAATAGTGGAAAAACTGTCTCCCTAGGTGAATTGCATCAAAGGGAGAGAACTGTGAAGGTGACTGAAGTTTAAACATGTGAGAGTATTAGGTCCTCCCTCACATAGCAAAGTTTACACTGTACTACATTCAGGGATAGGATGATCTTTTCCATAAATACTAGCTAGTCAAGTAGAAATCCATTTGGAAACAAATGTATCTTGGTCTCTCCTTCACACTGCATATAAAAATGAAGTCCAAGTAGCTTATAGATTTTAATGTGAAGAGTAAAATAATAAAAATTCTATAAGTAAACATATGGGAATATCTTTATGATCTTGGTGCGGATAATAATTTCTTCACCTGGACACAAAGGTTGATAGTTTGGATTTCATTAAAACTAAGAACATCGGGCACCCTTCCCTTTTCCCCACTTCTTCCCCCCACAGGCATGCATCTCCTAAAGTCCAAGGGGTGCCACAAGACTCGAACCTGGGGAGCACTGGGCAGCAGCAGCTTGTCCCAGCCTAACCCCCCGAACCTGTCTCCAAGGCCCCCTGTTCCCTGACTTTCCAGTGAGCTGACCGTAGCCCTACTGTGGCTCATTTCTTTCACTGTGACTTAGTTTTCACTGAGCCAAAGCAGCCCACCTAGGCCCATTTCTTTCCTGTAGCATTTTGAGAGGCCAAAGCAGCCCCGCACAGGCTCTCTCATGTTTCCTCTTCTGGCCTAAGCCCTTGCTTATTTCACTGTCCTCAGCTTTAATACATGGACTCCGAAAATTAAAAAAAAAAGTCTGATCATCACAAAACACTACCAAGGGCTACAAGACTCGTCACAGAGTGGGAGAAGATACTTATATGAGTTTATGTTCAACACAGGACTTATATTTAGGATGTATAAGAAGAATTCCTACAAAGCAATAAGAAAAAAAAAAAACAGACAACCCACTAGAAAAATGAGCGAAAGTCTTGAACAGGCACTTTACAAAAAAGGATATCCAAACGACCGGTGCATATTCAGAACGTGATTAATCTCATTCCTCAACAGGAGAATGGAAGTTAAAGCCATAAAAATACCATTACACGCCCCCCCCCCGAATATTTTATTTTGACAGAGCCATTTGTACCCAGTGTCAGTGGGGATGTAGCGTGAGAAATTCTGCACACTGCTGAACACCAGATGGTGGTGTTCTGAGAGGCTGCATTTGGCTTCATTGAATATTTTTGAAGACTGACCAGTCTTCAAAAGACTGGGAGGGCTGACCAGTCTGCTGCTTCAGGAAACTGCTCAGCAGTGGATACTGAGATTGATGTGTACAATCTTTATTTGATTTGGGGGCATTTTATTCTTTGTGTTTTTTAAATTTTATTGAAGCTATTGGGGTGACACTGGTTAATGAAGTTACATAGGTCTTGCCCTGACCCGTGTGGCGCAGTTGGTTGGGCCTCGCCCCACAGCACACTGTTCATCAACAGCAATGATTTAACAGTGTCTCATTCATATATTAGAATCCATTGCAGCAGTAAAAATGAATGAAGTACCGCTGCGTGCAACAACCTAGTGAATCTCACAAGCTTAATGTTGAGTGTAAGACACCACATATAGCAACATGCACACTGATGGTTTTATTTATTTTTAGAGAGAGGGGAAGGGAAGAAGAAAGAGAGGGAGAGAAACATCAATGTATGGTTGCCTCTCACACACCCCTACCAGGGGCCTGGCCTGCAACCCAGGCACATGCCCTGACTGGGAATCAAACCAGCAATCCTTTGGTTCACAGGCTGGCACTCAGTCCACTGAGCCACACCAGCCAGGGCACAGACTGATGATTTCATTTATATAAAATGCACAGTGGGAAAAACTGATTTGTGGTCACAGAAGTCAGACTAGTAGTAACTTAGGGGAAGAGGGAGTAGTGAGTGGGCACCCACAGGTGGGCAGGGGGTGCTTCCTAGGTGGGGCAATAATCTGCTTCCCGGTCTGGGTGGTTGCGTGGTGTGTTCACATCGGGAAACTCCTTGACCTGTGCATTTGACGAGTGCACTTCCGTGGGTGTGGTGTGTGAGCACGTCAGTCAGAAACAAACCGCGACAAACACGCAGGAAACATCAGGGAGGGTTACGCTCTGAAGCTAATAGTGTTTATTTCTGTGTGTGATGTATCACTTTGGGTGACGTATGTATTTTTTCTCCTATTTTGCCTTTATAATTATGGAGGAAAATGCGTGCTTATAAACTTCAGGACCTCGGCTCTTATGGGAAAGGTAGCATGACTCGTAACACTCATGGGACCCAGAATTACATGCCCCGAGAGGCCATCCTGTTGGCTGAACTATGTCGTTTCCTTTCTTTCCTGACCAGGCCCTAAAAAGTACCTTGGGATTTCCGCTGATCCGGTTTGAAGACGCTGTGATTAATCTGGACCCATTCACTCGGGTGCATCCCTATGAGACCAAGGAGTTCATCATCAACGATGTCCTCAAGCATTTCCAGGAGGTGAGCTCTGGGGGCCCACCTAGTGGCTGGAGAGTGTTTGCAGGATGTTCCGGGGAAACGAAAGCAGAATGTTTGTTTTCGTGGTTTGGGAAATTCCGTTACTAAGACACTACTGTTGAGAACCCCGTTAAACCTTTCAGCTCTGATTGTTGAATTACTGGCCAGGTCACAGCCCGTGAAGCCTGCACACACCAGGAAAATCCCAAAACAGTACATTTGATTTAGGAGCCGTTAATCTTGTCCCTCAGAACTAGTCTCAGGGGCTTCCACGAGATTAGTCACAACTCTTAAGGGTTTAACCGATGCTTTAATGCTAACAAAGTACTGTGAACTCTTTATTTACTGGGCACGGGCCCCCTTTCGACAACCTCATGAATGTTGTGAGAGCTCGTGAGATCCTGCCCTCAAGTTGAACTTAAAAATTTTTTTAATCAAGTTGGACATTTTCCATTTTATATGTATTATCCAGGCCGCAAAGACCAAAATATAAAGCCAAGGCATACTCCTGCATGAATAGATAGGTCATGATCATGTCAAATTTATTTAGCTTTCAAAGTTAAAATGTATTCTATGCTTGCCTCCTTTTTCCCCTTCTCCCTCCCATTTTCCTGTTTTCCTTTTGTGTTTCGTTCCTGGCTGTTCCTAATTGGTGGCCATTCCCCTGAACTGTAAGGAGAGTGACAGGGCAGGTGTCAGTAGAACCTGGAACCTGGTGGGGGGTATGCAGAACGTGGAGGGTTCCTTCATAGGTCTGAACGTGTGCTGTCCCCTCGCAGACGGGGAGGGGCCGCAGATCCCCCCTCCGGCCTCCCTTTCCCTGGCACACTCTCTCTGCTGCTGATTAGTTCCTTCTCTGTGGGAGCAATGGAAAGGGGAGTATCGTGGATATATTGATATCAGTATGTGTAAAGGACCATTCCTGTTTCATACCTTTTTTATCCTTCTTTGAAGAATATTTGTAGGGAAACTATGAGTATTGGAGGCAGCCTCTGGGGAGTGAGCATTTGGGAGAAGTGTAGCTGGAGCTCGTGGAAGGCCAGGGGCTGGTGGGTGAGAATGAGAAGTGGTTGTCGGTGCCGATGGGGTGGAGGACGGTGCTGATTTCTGGCCTCTGAGTGGGGCCACTGCCTGCAGCTCTAACCAGTGCTGCTCTTCTTCTTGTTTCCTTCCATGTGCCAGGAGCTCCTCAGCCAGGCAGCTCGGATCCTGGGGTCAGTGGACTTTCTCGGCAATCCCATGGGGCTTTTGAATGACGTTTCCGAAGGGGTTACTGGACTGATAAAGTATGGAAATGTCGGGGGCCTTATCCGAAATGTTACACATGGAGTATCAAACTCTGCAGCCAAGGTAAGGAAATGGTGACCCTCCATTATCGTGAACCTCTGTGTTCCTGTGATTTTTTGGATAGCTGATAGGCTGTGAGGAGTTACGTGCATGGCCTTGCCTTCCTTGCCCTCCTTGCCCACTTACGCTGCCCTCCCTCACCTCTGTCAACCCACCCTGCCACTGAGTGCGCACTGCCTCCCGCCAGGCCTCGCGCTCTCTTCTCTGGGCCGCTGCCGTAGCCTGCTGATCCCGAGGCTGCCCTGCGCCTCCCGCAGTGCCACCAGAGTGAACTCACTCTCTGAAACACAGGTTGGATTGCGCCACTGGCCAGTCCGGAATTGCCCAGTGACTCCTCACAGCTCACACGATGAGGTCCAGAGGGGAACAGCCTCCTAGAAAGACGCGGCCCTTTAAGTCATCTGAATCCAGCAGCAGAAGGGCAGCGGCACAGGTCTCCTGTGTCTTGCTCTCAGGTGGCTTTTTCTTAGTGGCCTCTTGTTCAGTGGAGGTTTTGCTATTGCACAAGTGGTTTTTTGGCAGGAGCGGATTGTACGTGTGAAGCTGGAAAAGGTACAGGTAGTTGGCGAGGTGGGGGCTGCTATTTGACCACATGCAAAAGGCCGCCGAAGGTCTCTGCCCCCTCCCCTTCCTGTCAGCTCCACAAACTTGCAGCAATTGACCTTTTCACGGGAGAGTGGGTGTGGAGAGCCCCTGAGCTCTGCTCGTGGGTTGTAAAGTGTCTGCTGCGCAGTCCTAGGTGTGCTGCTTGCTTGCCTGGGCCAATGGGATGTGGGCACGGCTTTACCGTAGGAGACTCTGCTGGTGCCGCGTAGAGTTCATCCTGAAGAGCAGGTGAGAAGGTGGAGTCGATGACATTTCTGTACTGCGTGGCCTTCGGGGTAATGACGTGTGGAGCTGGGATCTGTTTCTGTTTACCAAACTGTTTTCTAGAGCCGATAGTTCTTTAGTCCAATCAGTTTGTTTAATGCTGTAGTTACAGTAAACCAAACCAAAAGGGTACAGTTTGACTTGTGGTTCAAAACAGGCAACGCTCTGACTTTGAGAGGAAGGTGAGAGACCTGTAAAATAATGGTTTGAAAACAGACGCGGGTTCAGAGTCCCGATGAGCACGTGCCCTCCGGCCTCGAACCACTTCTCACACTGCCCTTGGAGCCTCGTCCCGACGGCAGCGCAGACCTTGTCGGTCGAGGCACAGGTTCCCTGCTGAACTTGAGTTGTAACTGCCCGGGATAAAGGTTTTATTTAATTTCATTAAATTCTAATTAGCATAAGCAAGTCTCCCTTGGTTGTATAGTTCCTTTCTTTTTGTAACCTTGAGCTTTGCTTTAGTTTGAAAAATAAATGCTTTTATGGTTTACTGAGAGGCCTTTCTCAGCCTGGACTAGAAATGTACCTACTTTACTGGCTTTCTATGAGAATAAAATGAGATATGATGTCATGGAAACTTCAAAGAATACAGATGGAACAGGAGAAAAGGCTCTTTACTTTGACTCTTACATTTGCAGTGTAAAACATTCCGGCTGTAGCCACCAGGAAAAGGTACCTTGGAATAGAAGAGATGTATTATAGTCTATAGGGCGGGGGGTGGGGGGGGCTGTCAGGCACAGAGAGTGGGAGAGTCGGACTCCGCCTGGGCCGCTCTGGCTGGGACCAGCCCTCTGTAGGTAACCTCCTGGAGGAGAATGAAGAAGTTGGAAACTCACCTGTGGCCTCTGCCCAGGTGAGCCCTTGCGGGGTTTCCCCACGGTCTCCCCACGGCATGCTGAGGGGAAGGGTTGGCACTTTCTTCATTCTCTATCATTTTTAGAAGTCTCACTTATTTTCTGGTTCCTGCTTCCCCTGCAAAACTTTTTGAAGCTTAAGGGTCAGCCTGAGAATCTAACTTAAGCAGAGAGAGGTCAGAATGCTCCTTCCCTCTCCCTTCACTCCCAAATGTGTAAGAGGGCCTGAGCGATCCTGCATTCCCTGGAGTTCAGGTTTTCTGGTGCCGTTGGGTTTGCATAGAGGCACTGCTTTCCAGGACTCACGGCCTCTGGAATGGGAAGCCTGCTCCCAGGTGGTTGGGTCCTTCTTCACGTAGTTCTCTTGCCTTTAGTAAGCTCATCAGAATTGCCACCCCCACCTGCTATGCAGAGGAATTACTGTGCAATTTATTTTGATGCCAAGACCCCCGGATGTGTTTTTTGTGTGAAAATCAATCCATATCTGTCTAAGAAAAGAAAACAGACTAAAAATGACCACTTCACACTGGAGCTGATAGCTCCGAAAGCCATGTCTGCCAACCGCATACCCACTCCAGTCCTCTGCGATCTGCCCGGATGTAGTCTGGCCGAAGAGCTCCGTTGTTTCGTAGTTTTGTGGCTTGAAATCAGACCTTTAATGTTGCTTTGGGGGAATATTTTGTTTGCTTTTCTGTGTACACAAGAGGAGTTCAAGGAAGTGCAAATGGCCACCAGAGTTAACTGCTGGCCTGTGGGAAGTGTCCTTTAAAGGGGACCTGGGTCCCCATGATTCAGGAACGGGGGCAGAGAAGACGCACTGGGCCTCGCAGTGCAGCCAGCTGCCCTGCTGGGCCGCACGGGCCAGAGGGCTCTGACCCTGCTCCTCAGGCGTTGTGTGGAATGGAGCAGCTCCTTAAACCTCTCGAAATTAATTACAACTTCTTCTGGAGCAAGGACCTACATTTTTTAACTGGATTCTTAGGTTCTTGCTTCCCAAAAGATGATGTCATTCTTGTAGACATAGGCTTGTGTATTGAGGACTGCTGAGGGCTGATGGGCTACTCAAGTTCTGGTCCCACTCCTTGCTCTAAGTAATCCTGTTCTCTGTTAATCTCGAGGGGGTTTTCTTAACCTATGAAAAGATGATGGTCGTTTCCCCTGCCGCACTGACCTGAGGAGCAAAGGGGATGAAGCGCACGAGTGCCCAGTGAGACACCAAGAGGGAACCCGTCCTGTTGCTTGAGAAGGTGGCGGGCCTGCAGGTCTTGGTTGCCCTTGGACAGATGCTGTGAGTTATCCACAGCGAAGTTCTGATTTTGGGTCCGTCACATGCACTTCTGGGCTTCCTCATTACCTTTGAACTGTTATTTAATTTACCTAATGTTAGCCTCAAGGAGATAGAGCTAGGAAATAACCTGTGCCCTTTATTTCTCTTACCCTTTTCCGTTCCTTGCCCAGGAACCAGGTTATGGATTCCAGCTCTAAGGTGACGCAGGGACTGGCCTCCCTGCCGGGGCCTCTGTCCCCTGACTCCCTTGCCTGGGTCTTGGCAAAATAACTCTGACCTCTGAGTAGAACCTCCAAGATTGGACCCCCCCCCAAGGCCCTGGCAAGCCCCCCACTTCTGGAGCCCCTCGTGGACTCTGACCCATTTAGCAAAGGCACAGCGTGCCGAACCCTAACACCATGCCAGAGGGGCAGTGTCCACGCTGCAGGGATCTTTCTGGTCGGGTGTCGTGTGACCACCTGCAAGACCCTCTAACCCAGTGACCGTCACCGGTCTGCCGCAAGAATCTTTAAAACATGCAGAACCTGGCCGTCCAGCCCAGGGCTCCAACCTCTTTTCCCTAGAGTATCCAATGAAAAAAAAGGACAGTGGCCAACAGCAATGTCCGTCTGGTACGAATCCAGTGCGAACGAACCAGGCGCACACCTGTTATTGTCGGGTTGGCAACATACCCATTGTGGGGCGTGCTGCAGAATTTTAGTAGTTAGTCTCTGTGTGCCCGCAGATGAACAAGGTTGAGGGTCGCTGCTCTGATGTCTTTCAAAGCCAGAGGACCGAGGAGACGCCCACTGAACAAATTCCCTCTTCTATAGACTCCAGTTGCCCTTCTGTCTATAATTATTGTATAATATTTTCTTATACTTACAGGAAAATTACATAGTTATTCTAAAAAAAAAATCAGTTTTTTTCAAACCCTCAGATGTTAACAATAGAGCAAAGGCTCCCATTCTCTTCTCTGCCCCTGTAGAAACTCCATGTTTGCTCGGTCCAGCTGTCGCCTGGTCCCCCGGGGGAAGGGAGCCAGCAGCGTGCTTAATTTCTTCCAGTGAAGGAGAGAAGCACTTTTGATCATCACGGGACCTCCGCTCTGTCTGTCCTGCTTCCCATTTCTCTCTGTGTCACTTTCAAGGCCTGATAGGATGCTTTTGATCCAGGCACTGTTTTGATCCTCACTATGTTTTGACTCTGTGCTTATGAATGCACATATTTTAATGGTGTTCCCTGTTTTTAACTGAGATGATTTTCATCAAAGTCTGTTGCTGTTCATGGAAGTTAGGATTCACAGGTCATTCATTATTCACTACATGTTAATTTCACTGATAACTCTGGCACAAAGAGTATAAAAGGTTAATTACTGCTAACTTCCCTCCCAAAGCTTACAATGACGTCACTTTGTTAGCTGCTAAGGGCCTACCAGCGTATCATCGGCAGCACAGACCAGACGCCCAAGGACTGGCGGTGGCTGTGGTCAGTCAGACTGACGTTAGGTCGGTCCTGACCAGTCCCACTCCTTTGTAGGCAGGTGGGTTCTTGCGGGAACCGTGCTGATTGTGAGCCTTCGTGTGGTGTCGTTTGACCATCACGACTGCCTGGCCCGTGGGCAGGTAGGCAGTGTTGGCCCCATTGTATAAATGAGCAAACCAAGGCCGGGGGGGTGGGCTGACTGGCTCCAGGTCAGCCAGGCAACTGCTGACTCAAGACCTGACACTCTGTACTAGTGTCTTGATTCTTAGCCTTATTTACACTTTTTATATACCTATTGCCGTTTGATTTGTCCTAGTCAAGTCTCTCTCTATTAAAAAAATAAAAATGAGAAAAACAAAAAGCAAACAACCAAAAAGCCCTGCCTGGGCTCAGAACGAACTTCGATAGCTTTTAGGACAACTGACGATAAATACAAGCAAGCTAAATGGGAAAAAGAAATAGGGAGGGAGAGATTGAGAGTTTAGATAGTTCAGTGGAAAACACAGGCAGGACTTTAGATAATACTTTGTTCTGTTTCCTTCGTCCCCGTCTGGGGTACAGCGTGCGGAGGAGCTGCTTCCCTTTCACCGTTTCTTTGTGTTCAGGAAACCAGATCGGAGGCCTAGGAGCGATCAGTGGAAATGACTTCCTTGTCCCTGCAACCCTGAGGTTCCCGGCCAGCCCCTGACATTAGCCAACCTCCTGCCATATACACTGTGACCTCGTTGAGAGGAGAGGGTCCATTTGCCTCTTGTTTAAAACTAAACAGCATTTGTTTGTGTTTGTTCTGTAGGCGGTATATTTATAGGCTCAGACAAGACTAAAAGCTCGGTTTAGTCAAGGCAGAAGTTTCATCTCTGCACAGAGGAATGTCCTGAGGGCCTGGCTGCATGGGTTCTGAAGGGGAGAAGGCAGTTGGTGGCTCGTGTCTGGTTTTGTCATTATGCGTGGCTGCTCCATTTTATAGTTGTGCTGATTATCCCCGTAATAGCTTTTCCATGTACCTATGGAAGTAATAGGTGAGCGCCTTCTGATAGCACTGGGGTTTTTAGTCTATTTAAGTTGGCAGAAAACTTCATGTGAAATGAAATTCACTTCAGACAGTAATCTACCCCTTGGAGAATGTGGAGTTTTTTATTTTCAAAAAGACTTTGATCCTAAATAAGTCACCCAAGGGGTTTCTTTTTCTGGCCAAGAGGAGGTGCCTTCAAGTTGCTGTATCTAGAGAAATGACTCAAATTCTTGGCAACAGAATTTTTGTTTTATTTTCCTCCGATAACCTTGAATACTAAAGTGATTCCTTTCGTCTGAGCTCTTTTTTGGTTAGAGGCAAATTTTAGATGCCGAATGACCCACCAGTGACCCATCCCAGCTTGGTCAAATCTCAAATATCTGTGGGAAGTGGAAGTGTGCTGGGCGGGGACGGGAGGGGTGGGGGTTGAGTGATGGCCTGAGAATCTCAGCAGCGCCCGGAGTCCCCGCAACCCCTCCCGCTGGGCAGCGTTGCTCCCTGGGGGGCCCGTGACCAGGCTTCCGCTTCCCCTGCTTCCCTCCCTGAGCAGGCAGCTCAGCAGCTGGAAGTCAGGTAGCAGTCAAGACACTGCCACCAAAGCTCTGTTTTTGAAACAGAAAGACCTGGACAGTTTATAACTTTTCATTGCCTAACGGCAGTTCAGTTACAAATCAGGTCCTGAAGCCCTGGCCAGTGTGGTATGGCTCAGTTGGTTGGAGCATCATCTCCTAGACCCAAGGGTCACAGGTTCGATTCCCAGTCAGGGCACGTATGGGAAGACAACCAGTTAATGTCTCTCTCTCCCTCTTTTTCTTCCTCCTCTTCTCTCTCTCTTCGTCTCTCTCTGAAAGCGATGGAAAAAAAAGAACCAGGTTCTTAAGTTATCTTCTTAGACCGAACATCTCATGTTTCAGAGGAATTCACTTTATATTCCAAAACTGCAGTCTGTGTGGCGGGAAAAAGCACATCCAGTTGCTAAATTAAAGAGACAGGAAATGTCTGTGTCCCCCAAAGAGCAGCGGTTTTCTGCCCTGGTGTAAACATGGGGAGGAGAGGAAGAATCTATCCAGCTTCCTTACTTTGGCCGGCTACCCCCAGGGGTGTGGTTCTGCATCCCTTTTCTGCGTTTTAACGTTATTCACATCCTTATTTGGCCTTTCTTGAAAACTTGTGACAAACATAAGGTGAGATGAATGGAAACTTAATTTTACAGACATCTGAAAGGCCAAATTCTCATTTTTTGGCCGTGAAAGGTCACTCACTCTGTTTGGAAGGTCCTTTCTATCGTTCTTTACTTCTTTCTTCCCTGTAATTATTGCTGTAAGTCTCTTTCCATCTTGAAGAAAAACTAGATCAAAGTGTGTTGTTAGGAGAAAGAGGGGATTCCCTGGCCAGGATCATCCGTAAAAGTCGGAGAGGGATGTGGACAACATCGCCGTCATTTACGGAGTAACAGCTGTACGTCAGGTGTGGACTAGGAGCGTTACGTCTGCTCAGTTCCCACACGTACCCTGTGAGAAAGGAAGTCTCAGCTCCCTTTTACAGGTGAGCAAGGTGAGACTCAGAACGGTCTGTTACCTTGACCCAGAGTTTAATAATGAGTGAGTGTTGGAACTGGAAATTTTAGGTCAGAGCGAATTTGGGAATTTGTGTACACGTTTCTCCCCCACACGAGGCAGCTGTGCAGGCACGATCCTCCCCAGTGTTTCTTTTCCTTTTCCGTGAACACCAGTGAGGAAGCCTCCCCCTCCAGTTCTAGGAACTAGGAAACGTCCCACTGAGGCATGTGCGGAGGTTGGAGATAAGCTCAAAGTTGGGGAAGTCAAATAAGGAGTGAAGAGGAAGCGGCAGAACGCGGCCCGTCTGGTCACTTCCTGCTTCCCCAGCCATGCTGCTCTCTCGCACTTTCGTTCTCTTGCTCACAGGTTTACCTGTGTTTGGAATGTCCTTCTCCCCATCTCTGGCCAAGTGGCTCCAAGACTGTAAGGTCCAATCCAAGTGCCCTATGACACTCTTCCCACTCTGAATTTCCAGGGCAGTGACCACGTTTTTTCCTGGAAAATAACTACCATTTGTGCACACGTCTCAAACATCCGTTCAACAGACAGTTAGCATTGTCAGTGAAGGGCTAGGATCTGTGGCAGGGTTTTTTGAGGGCTGTCAAGCAGGCAGAGCAGACCAGAAGTAGTTGTAAGTCGTCATGATGAAGAGAAAATAAGTATTACGAATGGAGTCTGCAGAGTATTTCCACTCCATGAGGTTTTAACGTGCCGTGGGCCAAGGGAGGGGACGTTTGATTCTGTTCCTCAAGGGTGAAGCAGCCTTGGGGTGGAACGCACCGTGCAGTTGTCTGTTTGTTCACATGCGTCTTGGAGCAGACACGCAGCTCCCAGCAGGTGGGGATCTTATCTGGCACCTTTTTTTTTTTTTTTTGCCAGTTTCCCCTGTGGCTGAGCATAAATATTTGTGGTCCAGGTTGTGTCCAGGTGGGCCAGCCTTATCCCTAGTCTTTTCACAAGGTGTGTATCCAACAGATAGTTCTTAAATGAGTGAAATACCTACTGGATTTTTTAACAGTCTAACTGGTTGGTGGCTTTTATGTGAAATAAGCAGACACTTTGTAAAAGTTCATGCCGTTCCTCCCACACATAAGCCTAAAATCACGCTGCAGGTGTAGCAGTGCTGCAGGTGTAGCAGTGCAGATGGGCGGTTGGCTTTCGGGGTCCTGTTTCTTCTCCACCCCTTCCCATTTCTCAGGTCTAAGACAGTGACCTGGATGGAACGAGGGGGACCCGTGTGCATCAGTGGGTCAGGCCCAGGCTCTGATCGAGGTCGCAGGAGGCCCTGGGAAACTTACAGGGGAAAGGGAGAAAACTCAGTCCTTTTCAATCTAATGAATGAAAATAATATTTGTGGGAAATGTCTGTTTGCTTTATTAGAGGAAGGTATTTAAGTCAACATTTCCTGCAAGCTTTTGAATTTCTGTAAGAACACATTGGTTTGGAAGCAATAACTTTGCGTTTTCATTGAACTGAAAATTAAGCAAAAAGTACTTCCACAACTAGCCTTTGCTTCAGCACTGTGGCCTTTGTGATGTGTCGACACAGGACGTTCTGGCCCGTAGGTTAGCGCCTCTCTATTGGTAACTTGGAACTTGACAAGGACGAGTGATGGTAGTTCATTCAAAAGAAGAGCTACCGACGGCTAGTACCCTGAGCTTTCATGGGAATGTGACCTTGTAGCATGTTCCTGTCGTTACTTGATGTTCACCAGGTTACACATTAAAGAGTGCAAGTGTTACCGTTTTCACCCAACAAGAAACTGAGTCACAGCAAACGTGGCTGACTCCCAGAGGGTCACCAGGGAGCATCGGAAGAAGACAAGGACCCAGGGCCCTCTTCCAGCCCTGGCTGCCCGCTGTAGACCCCGTTGCTGCTCTAGAAGTTGCCCATTTCTCTCAGGAATTAAAGCACTTGTTGGTCTGGGAGGTATTTGGCCTTGCAACGCCCCTACAGGGCCAGCAGGGCGGGTGTGATAATCACTTCCTGTTTGGTGCTGGGAGACTGGGTCACGTAGGTTGAATGGTTTTGCCTAGTCCTGTGGTCCAGGTTGGTGCCCAGGCCTCACAATCAGCTTTTCCTGCCTGACGGCATCTTCTCAAAAGAGGGCCCGAGGGGCTTTCTGATGGGGGCCGGCAGCCGAGAAAGAGTCCCACTTCCAGGAGAGGGTCTCAGTGTCCTGGCGCCCGTGCTAGGCACACAAGGGGTGGATGGTAGACCTCAGCTGGACACACAAAGCTCCAGGCACACGATCACTGAGAAACAAAGCACAGGGGCAGAGCCAGACCGGTGTTGTCGGCCTGTTTCTGGGCCGTCACCTGCCTGTTTGGATGCTGTGTCCAGTCACATCAGCCAGGCAGGGGTGTGGGATTGCTACAGGACAGCCGACCCCACAAACTGAGGTGCCTTCATGAGTGAGTTACATGGAGAGAGGAAAAAAATCTTAGGAAAAGGCAAAGAAGAATTAGCCACTTCTCTTTCAGAGAGAAAACACCACTGTGAATGAACACATCTAACTAAAGTCTTATTTAAACACGAGTTCTGTGAGAAGCCTCATTGCAGTATTTCACGTGGCATCTTAACTCGCCAACTCCTGTCTTTCTGTGGAATCATTTCATGTGTTTGCCGTCTGTGTCCTTATTCCACAGATCTCACTGAATGAGCACTAGACGCCACCCTTATTGGACGGCTGGGGATGCAGCCCTGAAATGAACAAAGCCCTTTGTCCTGGTGGTTTTACATTCTAGAAAAGGACCAGCTTGGAGATAGACAAGGGAGTGCACCGTAGAACCAACCATGACGGGTTGTGGGGAAAGAAAACCAGTCAAGGAGCTATGGGGCAGCTGATGGCAGTCGAGTACAAGTGTCTGCTATTAAGTGGGCAGGTCCTCACCCATCTCGCGCTCTTCCTAAGAGAGGTCCCCAACCTAAAACTCTTCACACCGTTTCCAGCTGAATGTGGCTGAGCCAGCCCTTCCCAGGGCTGGGCCCTCGGCACAGTCTCTGCCGCTCTCAGGACGTGGGTCTGGGAGAGGACTGGAGACCAGCCTTCTACCCTCTCACGTGACAGATGGAGAAACCGAGCCCCAGTAAGGTTCTCCCGGCTAATTAGTCTCAGGGCTAGCTGAGAAACTTGGGCCTTCTGGCTGCAAAGCTGGTCTTGTCTGAAGGGGGTCGGCAGCTCTGGGTCCCTGCTTCTCGTCCTTTTAGGAGGGAGAGGGAGAAGGTAGCGGCCACAGCGCTGACTGGTGACTTTTATCACCATTCTTCAGGTTGAGTTTATCTGTTCATAGGAGTCTTCACACAGGACGGGGCTCCTTGAGGACCAGGGACTAAGTGTATTCGTCTTGGTGTTTCCAGCCCCCAGCACGGTGTGTGGTGTGTGGGAAGCCCTGGTGGGCTCGTGGAGCAGAAACGCGTGTGCTGTGTGCCCGGAAAGCGACGCGTGGCTCCTCTGAAGCACGTGCCGTGCGTCCCTCAGCAGGACCCTCCACCGAGTCCAGCCAGGCAGGGCTGCACCCCGTCTGAAGACCACACACCATCTGCCCCCCAAATACGTAGGGAGGCCCTCCGTAATTAGATTGGAGGGCAGTGGAGACAGGCATTGTAGATCGAGTTTGGGCAGACACAGAGTGTGGTCGATGCCAAAATTAATGTAGCTCTTGGTTAAATGGAATTTTTAAAGTTTCTCCTGATGTTTATATGATTACCTGCATGTTATTAATTGTGATTATTGTCACAGGTTTCCTTCTAAAGCCTGTGTAAGTTAAGAGAGAAAAAAAAGACAAAAGGGGCCCTTCAGTGTTGATTTTAGGGGAGAAGTGGCTGCTTGCCCTCCCACTCAGTGAACACCGCAGCTGTGGGTGCGTTCAGTTGCTTGAAAGAACTCGATGATGAGAACGCTTCGATCTGAACTTGTGCCTTCTGTGAGTCCTCCTCTACGGAGGAAGTAACTGCTGCTTCTGGCTGCTGTGAACAGAACGACTTCCATGCTGACGCTGGCCGGTGATGGGAGCTCGGGGGATCGGTGTCTTCACAGTCCTGGTCACCCCTTCCTCTCATGGGTGTCCCCTTTGAGAGGGGGTGAGCTAGCCAAGAGAGCCTGGACACCCTGCTTCTAGCGTAGCCCTGGGGTTCAGACTGTCAATGTCCTCACTAGAGTGGGCGTCTGAAACCTGTGCTTTTTGCCTTTTGACTTTCATCTGGCCCACTTGAACAAAGCTGCGGACCAAATGGTGACTGAGTGCTGACCCTTCTCCAGGTCAGATGGAGTCACCCTCTCGCCCGCCCCAAATCCTCATCTGGGTTCAGACTGTCAGTCACACAGCCGAGCCCCTCCGCTTGCTTGTCAGAGCAAGCTTGCAAAGAGTTAACACTTTTGCTTTTTCGGAAAGTTATCTGTGAAGAGTATTAGTTGTTTAATAAAGCGTGCCTGCCCTCCCGATGAACCCGCCAGTGACTCTGCAGCTGGGGTCATTTCAAGTTCACGCGGTGGACTTTTGACTGCCTTCTGTGTCTGTGAAAACAGTCGGCAGCTCCTGCGGGGATCATTCATTCAGGCCTGTAACACAAAACTATTGCCAATGGGCACCTGCTGGGGTGGCTTCCCAGGAGGGCCGGGAGGGAAGATACCAAACTCCTCAGGCATCTGCGGAGATAAGAGCAGTGGGGGGTCCTCAGGGAGCCCTGACGGGGCCTGCACTCGGACCCTCAGCCCGGCCCAGAGGCTGGTGTCAGAATGGATTAGGGAGCCCCAGTCAGGAGAGGACGTCAGCTGATTAAAGGCCTTTACAAAGGGGGGGGGGAGAGGTTTGGGGCACATTCCCCAAATTTCCAGCACATTTGTTATTCCTCTCTTTTATCCCTCAAAACAGAGGAAAACAAACTCAAGAGTCTGGACATTTGGTTATTTCTCATCTTCAACTGTCATTCATTCTGGCTGATGCTGTATATTACTTTTAGCTGCTAGTTTTATGGAATTACATTTATCATCAAAGGTATCTTTTGCTGTGTTTTCCACGGAAACATTCTTTTCTTGAAATACTGTAGGTCAGCTGATTGAATGTTGCCCTCTTTCCCCACCTGGACACACCTGGGCAATACGTACCTACCTGTGGTGTGTCTAAGGTTGTCCCCTTTTGCTGGGAAAATCCACTTGTCAGTTTTGGAGAGAGGGTACTTCTGGGAGGATTAAGTAAATTATTTTTTTTAAATTTTTATTTATTTATTTTTAAGGAGAGGGGAAGGAAGGGAGAAAGAGAGAGAGAGAAACATCAGTGTATGGTTGCCTCTCGTGTGCCCCCTACTGGGAATCTGGCCTGCAACCCAGACACGTGCCCTGACTAGGAATCAAACTGGCAACCCTTTGGTTCACAGGCCAGCACTCATTCCACTGAGCCACACCAGCCAGGGTAGGGTTAAGTAAATTAATACACAGTAATGCTACTCAGTTTTAATTGCTGAGGTGGTGGTGGTGTGAAGGTTTGAAATAGCAGCTCCAATACTATGTTGAAAATGCTGGCCTGTGAATCAAAGGGTCACTGATTTGATTCCCACTCAGGGCACATGCCTGGGTTGCGGCCAGGTCCCTGTTGGGGGCGCATGAGAGACAACCACACATTGATGTTTCTCTCCCTCTCTCTCTCTCTCTCTAAAAATAAGTAAAACCTTTTTAAAAATTAAAAAAAAAAAAACAAGAAAAAGAGAAACTTGTATGATATTGGCATATACCATATTTTTCAGACTATAAGATGCTCTTTTTCCACCCCCAAATTTGGGAGGAATAATGGTTGTTAATGCTGCTGTTGAGTTCTGTTTACACTTACTTTGGTGAAACATTGTTATTTATGTTATTAAATATTTTACCACATCTTTTGCTTCAAAAATTTTTTTCCAATTTTCCTCCTCTAAAGCCTAGGTGTGTCTTATGGTCCCAGAAATACGGTCATTCATCTGATGGTCACCCCCACTTCAGAAAAATAAGTTGCTTATATTTGGTTTACCTGCTTCTTTGTTTAGCCTGAAGACTTCTCACCCCCAGTCCCTCAGGTGCTGAGTGGATTTATAGACCTAGGGTACTTTAAATCTGTGGTGTTTTCTTAATCAGCCTGGTAATGATACATTTCTTAAAAGCGGTTTTGTTCTCACACAAACTCAAAGCCCTTCCTATATCCTTTCTGATACATTTCACGAAAACTTAACTGTGCACAAAAAAACATTTGGATTAATCTTTTACTACATGGTAACAATCTTAGGAAATTCCAATCAGAAGCCAACAATCTGTTTCCTTCATTCGGGACTGTTGGCATATCTGGCTTTGTGTTCTGATAAGGAGTAACCACATTGTTAATTTTGTATTTCCTTGCCTTTTGTCTCAGGAATCAGTTGTCAGAACTGACTGGGAGGCTTGTTCACGGCAGTTTGTGAAATGGCTACAGTGGAGCAATTTGGTGGAACATGTTAGTGTGTTCTTGTTAAATCACCTTCATCCGCGTTCCTCGGCCTCGCTGCACAGAAGCGTGGGGTGGACACCCACTGACTTCACGCTGCAGGGCATGAGAGTGTGAGCTCCATTTTGGGAGCCAAATGGGCGTCTTTAAGAACGCTGCCAGCTGATGTGTGCTGCTGCCGCCCCATGTGCCAGGTACTCAGAACTCTGAGTCTTGCACGGATTGACCTGCTGAATCCCCACAGTGACCCTGTGAAGTGCTAGTCCCACTTTATACGTGAGGATACCAAGGCTCAGAAAAGTCAAGTAGCTTGCCCAAGGCAACAAAGGGAGCGGGGCTGGGAGCCGAGGTTCCTCGAGGCAGAGCCTGTTTGCACCCCGGGACCCACCTGCCGGTCACGCTTGCAGGAATTGATCATGTAAGGCTGCATTTTCAGGAGGATGCGGAGAACCTGAGTCACATTTAGTCCTTTCCTGCGGTAAGTTCTGCCATAGCTCTTTTGTAGATGTTCTACATTCAAGCCAAAGAATGAGACTGAGACCCAGGAAATGCTCTAGCCCTTCTGATACACTTAGTGGTGATTTAACCTGGTTCCACACAAAAGCCACATGAGATCTGCCTAAATCTAGACTTGTGTGCAGAAGTGTGCAGAAAGCATAACCTCACACTCATTTACTGTTTATTGTGTGCACACAACAAGGTCATGGCATTATGGGGACAGTTACAGATGGCAGGCTGTGTGCTGGCTGCAGGGGAGGCAAACTTGAAAACACCAAGGCCTTCCCCCCAAGCTCCCAGTCCAGCACTGGAGAAGGCCCTGCAAGCACACACCTGCAAGAAGGCGTCCCAGGTGCGAGAACAGACGCCCGTGCGGGGTCGCCGGGGTGGCCTCTGCACCCAGGGCAGGGAGCATCTGCACGGAGGAAGGGTCTCCTGGGCTGGATCTTGAAGTCCAAAGAGAACATGGACAGGAAGTGGTGGGGACGGGAGGGCGCACAGGGGCAGCCCCGGTGGAGGGGCTTGGGTGTGGCGCGGCGGGCCGGGCTGGAGAACAAGCGCTGCGCCTCTGGATCAGCTGGCCTGCTGGGGGGAGGCTGGCGGGCCATGGTGCATCCTGGCTGTCCCCTTCTCCCCCGACCAAGTAAAAGTGGATTTGAAGGGGATGAAAGAGACCTAACGAAGCTTTTCCTTTTTAAGGCTAGTATTGTTGTCATGATATGACCATATCAAAATATATTAAATGTTAACTGTTAATTTTTTTGTAAGTATTTTTATGTGTGGGTAGAATACTTACACTTTTCATAGAAGGGGCCAGAACAAAACCAATAGTCCTCCCATTCCCTTGGGGAAAAAACAAACCTAACTTGCTTTTCATATAATTAGAACTAAAACCAAAGCATGACCTGTTCACAGCAGGTAGACTGCAAATCCAGCCAAACTGCTCTTTCTGGCAGAGTGACTCCATCTCACACTAAGCCATGACTGCCTCCGCATCGCCAAACAACCCAACAGTGTGTCCACCTAGACATGGCAGAAAACTGCCCTCCCCGGAGCCCGGAGCACCAACTCGGGCTTCTCATTAAAGGAATAGAAGGCGCTTAGACGTCTCTTTAAACCAGTGGGTGAGCAAGGCAGGGGGCAGGGAGTGGCGGGCTCCTTCTTCAACTACATCTTTGCAAAATTTGGAGCACAGCAGATGGGATGTTTGCACTGATCTGTTTGCACTGATCTGACTGAATGTTCAGCTTGTCTGACCCCATTGGATCAGTCCGTCAACTGTTTCTCTGCAGTCCTCGGGCAAAGCTAACCTCGCTCGATGCAGCCTCATTTGAGAGGGAAGAGCACATTATATAGGAATGTGTGTCGTGGTTTTTCTGCCTCTGCCCCCCCCCCCCCGCCCTGCTCCATCCACTCCAGTTGGGAGGTTTTTCTCTGGAAATCCCTCTTGTTTTGTTTCTGCTCCAGGTGGGTAACAGTGGAATTTTAGTTTCACGTGTGTGAATTGAAAGGGAATGTGTATCGTGAGATAGCAATGGCCACTGTTTGTCCACCAGTGTTCAACTAAGGCTGCGTAGGTTTCCTGTTGGCTCCTTGGAACTTTGAGCCTTAACCTTGTCCCCACACGCAGAGTCCCAGTGCAGGGTGGGAGACGAGTTGGGTGGCCTAGCAAATGTGACAGGGGGAAGCTTTCTGAGTCACACCTGGTGAGGCGTCTGTCAGGAACGGGCCCCTGCCCTGCTGTCCGGGGTGTGGGTTTTGTGGTGGTTTTGCCACCTTGGCCACGTGGAACTCGAGCGTTTGTGGATCACCACTCATGTCCTGCACTTGGTGGGCCGAGTCGCACTTACAGGAGTTGGACAGATTTGCACACAGCACAGAATGCCATTGTTTAAGTTCTGCTTGCAGTCTCGCCACACAGTGTATTGCTCTTTCCCGGGAACCTCTATCTGCCGGGTGGGAGGGCGTGGTTCCGCATGCGGCACTCACCGACCACGTGCAGGCTGCATCTGCCCCCATCGCTGACGGGGGATAATTGTGGGATGACAGGTGCTCCATCTTCCCATGGAGGCTGACCGGTGTTGGGATGTTCGCGCAGTCGAGCCACCTGCGGGGCACATCCTCATGTGACTTTCCTCCCTGCGAAGATTTCCCAGCTTTAGCGAGGCCTCACTAACCCGGCTCTGGATGCCTGTGCTCTGAATCAGCACTAGAAACCTGACACGTGAGGCAGAACCAGTATTTGGTCATTCCCGTGTGCCAGGTACAGCGCCAGGCGCTTCATTCCATTCTAGCTGCTCTCCATGCTCCTTCCTTCCAGTTGCTCGAGTACCTCGGAGTTACCCTTGACTCCTTCGTGTCTAGCACGCATCCACAAACCCTGCTAGCCATACCGGGGTGCAAACACCTGCCTCCCGCCCCCGCCCCCCCGCCACCCAGGGACCTCCCCGGCCCGCTGTGTCAGAGCCGCCCTCTGCCCGCACCCTGGCCCTCCCTCCCTCTCACTGCAGGTCTCGCGGCAGCAGCTGGAGCCAAGCTGTCAGAGCGTAACTCGTTGGAGTTTCCTTTAGATCTCCCAACTTTACCCTCTCACCTTGTTCTCTGAGGTTCTGAGCTTCATCCCGAGTCCGTTGGGCACCCTTCCTTTGCTAAGGAGGCGGTGGCTGTCATCTGAAGATGAAGAAGCATCCAGGGCAGTGAACCCGTTCCCCTGTTCCTCCAACCTAAGTCGGCAAGGTTCGAGACCCGAGAGACTCCCTTCCTGCCCTTCTGCCAACCCACAGACACCCTGGGAAAAGAAAAGATAGCTGTTCAGTCCACCTCGGGGAATTCTTCCTGTCTGGGCTCCTGCTTTTCGTCTTGGTCCCTGGAAGGTTGTTTTCTTTGCTAGGTGCTGCGTCCCGGACACGTGCGTAAGCTCTGGGCCAGCCACCCGGGACGAGGGCGGCCTGAGAGGGGCTAAGAAATCGGCAGCTGCCCGTAAACCCGTGACCGTGTTTCCCGTTCTGTGCAAATGCATGGGTCTTGCAGGATCCCACGAGACGCTCTGATCCACTCCTTGCCGTGCTCACTACAGGCACCTGCCTTCAGAACCTTCAGTGAACAGGAAATGGGCAGGGGTGGCAGTAAGTGCACCCGTTTAAAGACGAGGCCGCAGAGAAGAAAATGGACGAGCAGGAGCATGAATGGGAGGGGCAGTTAAAATTTGGGCAGGTTCAATTCTGTCTGTCAGTCTGAGAGGGAGGGGCCAGAAAGATGGAAGATCGGACGCAGGATTGACTGGGCCATGTCCAGGACAGGGTCTTAAAAGAGCACAGAAGAAGCATCTAGATTTAAGAATAGTCTGTCCATTTATTCAGTTTAAGGTGGAGGGGAGGAAAAATTTTTACTTTTCCACTGAGGTAGAATCTATCATTTCTGCGAAGTGGGCGTGGAGTTAGCTGCACTTTGCTCTGACGGTGTTGCAGGCACTGTCCTGGGGGCAGGGCTGCCCCGGTGACCAGCTCTCGTATGCGCCACCCGTGTGGCCTGGCAAGGAACACAGGCACCAGTGTGCTCGCACGGCGGTGGGTGCCCAGGCCACACAGAGCTCCTCACGTGTCCCCGAGGGCCCCTGCTGAGGGAGAAGACAAGAACAGTGGTAGCTGACGTGGCTGCGTCCCCGTGATTAACTTTCTAGCCACCTTCCTACTAGATATTCCCAACTCGAGTAACAGAGGCCTTCCTTCCTAAACCAGGGCCATTCGTCTGCTGTGTCCTGCTCATGGGCACAGCAGTCATTTGCAAGATAAGATTTACCTAGAGAGAAGGTCTAAGTGGAAGGAATTAATTGAAATTCAAGACTTTGGTACCTTCTGAGTTTAATTTTAATTTAATCAGCTGTGCCACACTTTTTAGAGGCGGACCTCTCCATCACCACCCAATAGAAATACAATGTGGGCACGTATGTAATTTACAGTTTTCTAGTACCTGCATTGAAAAGTAAAAAGAAACAGGTGAAATAATTTTAATAATTTTATTTAAACTGTTATATCCAAAATATTTTGAATGTGTCATCAGTGTGTAAAAATAATTGAGAAGTTTTGCATTCTCTTTTTGATCTTAAGTCTGTGACTTTAGAATGTGTGTTACACTTATACTTACAGCGTATCTTTGTGCCGATCACACTGTAAGTGCTCAGTAGCATCCTGCGACCTCATGGACAGCTCAGCTCCCCACCGAGAGATGAACCCGAAGTCAGGTGTTACCGACTCGTGCAGCGAGGTTGAGGGGAAGGGCTTCAGCTGCCTGTGCTTAGTGGGACTTTCGAACATTCGGGCTGTCGTGTCTCTGCACTGCTTTGCGGTCAGCTTCTCGTCCTCTTGTTGGGTGATTCCCGTGCTTCTAATGGAGAAAGGAGGGTGTTAGTCGGGGAGACCTTTGCACAGCCCGCTTCCGTCTCCGTCGTGGCAGCAAGCAGTGGCCCGGGGGGGGGGGGCCTGACGGCCGCCCGGGTCCTCTTCTCTCTCCCCTGGTTGTCTCCCTCCCTTTTCCCTTTTCCCTTTGCCTGCCCATCAGCAAAGCCTACACCGTTCTGTTTGTGGTGTTTATGGATGTGGTGATATTTCAAAAATAAGCATAATGTTTATGAAGTTTATTTTAAAAAAGTGAATTCCTCCTTTTGTGGCGTATTTATAAGAACTTTCCCAAACATTTTTAAATGTGGAAGAATTGATTAGTGGAGTATTATGTAGTATATGTACTCTTAAGAGAACAATCAGATGAGTACCAGCACCTGATACTCAGCTTAAGTGATAGACTATACTAACAGTTTATAATAGAATATTTACTGATATAATAGAATACACTAGAATATTTTAGTGCTTTCGAAGCCTCCTGGTCACAATCTCTATCCTGCATTTCATGTTCGTCATGTCTTTCTTTCCTGTGTACGGTTTTACCGTGTTCCTATGTGTCACTACACTCTGTGATTCCTCCGGTTTTGAACTTACATACAGAATCACACCGGGTGTCTCCCCGTGTGACTTTGTCGTATTTCCTCAACACTGTGTCTCTGAGACCCATTGCGGTGGTGTGTTTGTCTGCAGCCCTGTCCTTTCCACTGCTGTCCAGCACTCTGTCGTGGGGACGTGCCACCGGTTCTGTCTTCCACTGTTGGACACTTGGGCGGTCCCCCAGCACTTTGCCGGGTGAGGGCTGTGGCTGCGGGCAGGCTGGTTCACGTGTCCCGGGGCACGTGTACCAATGTCCCTGGTATGTTTAGGGGCGGGGCTACCAGGTCACTGAGTATGTTAGTCGCGTGTTTCTTTTGTGTTAAGTGGTCAGTATTTATTTAGACTTACACACAATATTTGTCCTGTGAGCCTGCATTCTTTTCTTTGCAAATCCATATGGGGTTGCTTCCCATCCAGCAGCGAACTTCCTTCCTTTGGTGGGTCTTCTGGCAATGGGTTTTCTCAGGTTGCTCCCCCCTGAAAATACCTTTATTTCACCCATGCTTTTAAAGATATTATTACTGAGAATTCTGGACTGGCAAGCTTCTTCCAGTCCGTCGGCGACACCATTCTGCTGTTGTTCTGTCCTTTCCGTGGCGTCCGTGGAGGGGATACACCTTTTTTCCTTTGCCTGCTTTAAGACTTATTCTTCGTCTTTAGTTTTTAATAGTACTGTGCCTTGGTACGGGTCTCCTAGTTGGGATTTGTAAAACATCTTGAATTTGTAGCTTCATGTCTTTTGGCAATTTTGGAAAATTCTCTCTTCTGTGACTCTAACTACATGGAAGTTAGACTTTTTTTTTAATACCATGTCTGCATGTCTTTTAGACTCTCTTCTGCATTGTCACTTCCTCGAGTGTTTTTTTTTTTAATGCCTTGATCCGGGTGTGTTCTGCTGACGTTTTTCCCGGTCCCCAGTCGGTCCTCTTTGCTGCTGTGTCCGCTCGGCCCTGTCAGGCATCTATTCAAGTCTTAACTGCGGTTTTCTGGTAAAATTCTCCATTTTTTAATAATTTTTGAAAGACCATTATATATTATTTTAAACTCTGTATCTAGTAGCACTGATGTCTGGATAACTGGCGAGTGACCTCCTGTTTTTTTCCTTAGTTTTTAGTCATTCCGTTGACTTACTTATCTGGTAATTTTTATCGAATGCTGGACATTGTGTAGGAAAAATTGGAGAGGCTCTGGCCTACGTTCCTTTTCTCCAGAGAGGATTTGTAGTTCTTCTTTCCTTCCAGTTTCCGGTGGCCAGCGCTCCGCCTTCCTCCCGTGTGTGGCTTCCCTGCAGGACTTGTTTTCTGAGCCTTTCCTTCACAGTGAAGGGTGTGCAGCAGCGAGAATTTCCCAGCGGGACTCGTGTTGCAGTGAAGGATCAAAGCCTGGTGTTTAAAGCGCAGAATCCCGAGGGAGGAGTGTTTTTTCTGGGGATGGGCGATGGCGGGGGAGGGGGGTGTGGGAGGCAGAGCATCAGCCTTGACTCCGAAACCCCAACACAGGCCAGCAAGGACGCTCGGTCTCAAAGAACCGGTACTGCTTAGACCAGAAAAGGGGTGCATCTTTTTAAGGAACAAGGGTTAACTAGCTCCCTTCAAGGTAGAAAGTATAGTGAACCAGAGCCCCTATTTTTCCATTATTCCTAGTAATTGAAGGTTTCCTCTTAAAAGCAACCCAAAACATCAGAACAGGCCTCTCAGGTCGCCTTTAGGAAGGGTAGCTGTTGAGCTAAATGGAGTGTGTTTTCTTCCTCATTCCAGGACTTGTTTTTAGGCCTGAAATTGGTTAACCCAGGAATGGCTAATTCAGCAATGAATGTCCAGTTCTGCTTCAAAGACACCAGGTCTGCTGGTCGTAGGTGGCAGTGAATTCTGAGTGCCCTCTCCCAGGTCACTCTTTTTGGGGTTGTAAGACGGCAGGGGTGAGACTACCTGCCATCTGCAACGGGCTACAGTTGTGAGAGGTGTGGAAACATTCAAGTCCATTTTTAACAGAATCCTCTTTTGGCCTTTCATTTGAGCCTGGGATCAAGCCAAGCTCAAGAGTAATGAGACAGGACTTACGTTCCTTGGATCCGATCTGCCCCCCATTCCTGTGCTGCCCGCAGAAAGTGACGCTTAGCCTCTGCTCTTCTCTCAGATGCTAGAGACCTGTTCCCAGCCTGTGGTCTTGTCTAGCTGGCGTTCACTCCCTCACCGAGGAATAACTTCCCTAAACGTCACTGAGAGCGAAGCGTTGGCCTTTGTGTCTCTAGCCTTCCCAAAATGCATGCTCTGTCCCACCCCGTGAAGAGCAAGTTGTAAGCAACCGTACTGGAGTCTCTTCCCTGGGAATGCGGCATTGCTCCAGATGGCTGGGTGGTGCCCGGAGAGCAGAGGAGTGGCGGGGAGAATGAGGAGAGGAAGGAAGGCTGAGTTGGGTGAGCTTCCAAGTGCATTTCTTTCCCTGGGAGTGTGGCAGGTTTTGCTCGTTTGCTCCCCATGGTTTCCGGAGTTAGGCCTGCTTGACCAGACCAGCTCCGATGGATTAAATCTTGTATCTTTGGTGCTTTTTCCCCTTCAGCCAGTCCTTCCGTCAGCAGTGGGGTGGAAGAGCAGACCTCTTCCCCATGGGCAGGAGCTCTGGAAGCCCCCGGTCCTGCTCCCCACCCACGCTGGTGTCCACCTTTCCTCCGGGCCTGGTCGGCACTCACTAGTTTTGGGATCTGACCACCTTGCAGTGTGATCCCACAGTGGACTTTTACAGAACCATCTCTTTTTCTGCGGCCTTTTCTGGTCGTGACAGAGATAGCTTTGGGGGAAGGGAGAAGGTGGGGCCTTGGCTGCACGCCTGGGGCAAGGTCAGGGTGATGGAGAGGGGTAGGTGTTGAGTTGGGGTATTGCTCTTGCAGGGGACTGGAGCCCGACTCTCTTTCTCGTCCAAGGAGCGCGTGCAGGTTTTTCAGAAACTGCATCATTTAGGTGCCGCCTCAGCTGCCTCCCTCTGTCGGTGGCGCTGCTTGGGGAAGAGAAGTGTCCTACCCGGTGTCTCTGTGGGACTTTTCCTGACGTTCAGGAGGGAGTTTCCGTGGAGACAGAGACATGTCAGGGGTGGGTTCTCGTCATGTATTGCTCAGGGTCAAAGGGGGGTGGCTGGCTACCTAGCAGACCTTCGTTAGAGGGAATCGTGGTCTTTCGAGATTCATCCATTCAACAGCGATTATAACAGAGCCTGCCTCCTGGGTTTGTTGTGAGGATTAAACTGATTCGATTATTTCATAACTGCCAAGCCCTTAGAAAAGTGCCTGATGTAGTAAACATTGCTGACCTCTGTTTACAGTTCCAGAAGTTATGCTACGGTCTTCATAGTTGGAAGCTTTCCTTCACCAGTTCTGCTGTATGCTCATTTAAACTTCTTTATTTGAAGATCCAGTCAGGAGTAGATGGCTTTCTAAAAACCTGAGCAAGGTATTTCAGACTCTTGAAATGTCTCCGACTTCTTCAGTAAGGCGTTCAGCCTCCCCTGGTGCTGACACCCAAGAAGGGTCTCGGTGACGCCTCCTGTCTTCTTGCTTCCGCCGCCTTTGGCATCAGAGAGCAAATATCCGTCCACTCGAAATGCAGCGCACTTTACAGGAACGCAGTCCTCAGGACTGGGGTGAGATGCTGGAGCCACTTTTCTGCTGTGAAATGTTCTGTTTCATTTCTCAGTTTCTGTATTTTGAGATTTTAGTCTACTTACATTGGCTTCTTTAAGCTTTCCTTTGCTCCAGAATGGGTGCGAGGTGATGGGTTCCTCCGTCACCAGATGAGACGCACGAGATTCAGTTGGGGAGGGAGGGGAGGGGATGCTCAGAAGAAAGAACAGGATTTGCAGTAACAACCCTTGGCGTTTACACACGGCTTTGTGTTTTTTCCCCATGTACTTTTCAAACCAGGGTCTCGCCCTGGCTGGTGTAGCTCAGTGAATTGAGCACCAGCCTGCGAACAGTGCGATTGACCTGTTGCTGGTTCGATTCCCAGTCAGTGCGCATGCCTGGGTTGTGAGTAAGGTCTCCAGTAGGAAGTATGTGAGAGGCAACCACACACTGATGTTTCTCTCCCTCTCTTCCTCCCTCCCTTCCCCTCTCTAAAAATAAATAAGTAAGATGTTTCAAAAATAACAAGGTCTGTTTGCGTGAAGGTAGCAGCTCCGTGGGTAGTGTTCCCCCGTTGTGTGGGTGAAGACACTAGTCCTCCAGGGAGTGTGTGTTGTGCTCACGTGAGCTCACCCTGCTGGTGCTGGCGACACAGCTGGGACCAGGCTCCGTGCCCTTCTTTCACAGCCTGCGTGCTTTCCTAGTGTTGCAGCAACTTACCTGCCAAGTCAGGCGTTGTGACCGCCCCAGAGGGACCTTCCGTTCCCCCCACCCTCCACCCACATCAGGATCTGTCTCCTGGTGCAGTGCTGAGGCCTGGGCCCCTTTCGCATAGCAAGAAGCCTTGTTGGATGGCAAAGCTGGAGGCCTCCTTTGTGTGGCCCTGACTGTGCAGAAACCCCTGTGACTTCTGTCTGCTTCCAGGACTTCTCAGCAGTAGGCCAGGGAGGCCTGCACCTCAACACGACCCCTGCCCCTTCTGCGGAAAGTGCGCCACAAGGCCCGGCCGACGGAGAGCTGGGAGGTGGGGGGACACCACCCCACCTGCAGCTGGGTCTGAGGACTCCTCCTGCACACAGTTCTTTATAATCAGCACGGAGGAGACATGACTAAGCCACGGCAACTTGTCTGTTGTTGAAAATCAGTCTTCCTGCGGTGTTCTGCTTATTTCTGTGCTTCTAGCCTGATAGCAAACTCTACTGTTCCTTATTAAAGAAAAAGCAAACCCCGATCCTGAGAGTGCTTCAAACCACGCTAAGCCTCTGGATTAATCTGAAACACATCTGAGTTCACAGCTGGGTCAGAGTTGCAGAACAGTGTGCATTGCCAATTCGGCAGGCGTGTGTCTTGGGCTAGTTTAGGAGCAGGACAATCCCGAGGTCTGACTTTGTTGCTTATGTGTAGACCTTGTGCTTGGAGATAATTCTGGGTGGCTTTGGGTAACTTTGTTTCTTAACTGAAAAGGAGTGTCTGTTGCCTGGTAAGTGTTTATCCGTGAAACAGCAACATGGTGTACGTCTTAGGGTAGGAGCGCTTTTAGATCTCCAGAGACAAAAAAAAAGCAAGGTCATTGGCTTAGGCATGTTACTAGAGCAGAATGTCCTAGCTTTAAAATGTCTTTATTGTTCTCACTTAGGGTCTCTTTTCTGGATCCTGTCCCCTCCTCTCTTTGCCTTAAGGGGGCTACACACAATCACAACCAAGTAGAACTGGAAACAGACAGACCTGCTCTATTTTAGTGCATAGAGATCTGGGGTCCAAAAATGCCCCTTTTCTTGCCAAACCTCAACTTGTTCCATGCCTTTTTTTTTTTTAAATGCCTCTCCCTAACCCCACCCCCCACCCCCTTCACTGTCTGGCGGAGTGCAGACTAGCTGTTTGGTTTGCCTTGTGTGGGTGACAGGCACCCGCTGCTTGTGGGGTCACATCTTCCTTTAACCCTTCCCAGTTCACAGGTAGTATAAAAGGACTTTTCAATGTCAAGGCAGCACTGGCACCCTGAGAGTCCTTTTTAATGGTGGACGTGTGCACGCTATGGAACAGAGCAAAGAGGCGAACAAAGAGGTGAACGCCTCAGTTCTGGGGCGACGTGGGTCCTCCGGAACTTGAAGGGAGTTTGCTTACGACTGTGCCAGCGGAGGTGCCAACGGCTGGACTCGAAGCCTCCACGCTGCTTCTGAGGAACCTGCAACACGGGTGGCTGTTGCCCGTCAGACGCGGTGCCGGGTGTTTCCCATTGTTTCACTGTCCTTTAGAGCAGAGAATGTTCGTGTGTTTGTTTGCTGGCTTGTTCGTTGGTTTTGCAGATGGGGAAACTGAGGCTCAGGCAGGATGAGCAGCCCTCACGGGGATGCCTGCTCGGTAAGCAATCGGATAAGAATTCGACTCCTCTGCCCCCATCTGTCTGACGGCACAGGGGCAGCCCCCACGACGTTCACGCCCTCCTCACTTACAGACGCAGCACAGAGCTGGGTTTCCGACTCTGTGCGCACACAGCCTCTCGTGGCCAGTGTGGAGCCGCACTGGGGCTGTGCTGGTGGCCGAGACTTGCGACTGGACAGCCTCACACTTGGAGAATACAAGTCCCTCCTACATGGCAGAGTCCTGTCACTTCTCAGCCTTTTCCTGTTATGCGTGCTCACCATCTGCCCTGGTGACAAGAAGGGTACTGTCACCAGCAACTCCTCAGTGGCACAAGGATAATAAAGAGGAAATTTCCATTAGGTTAATAACTGTGAAAGAAGAACCCCAGAGAAGGGGAGAAATCCAAGCCCAGGCTTCTGTCATGTCGGCCAAATGCCTCTGGCACCTGCGCTCGCCGAAAATCGCGAAGGGGTCAGGAAAGCTGATAGGATGGAATGGAGGGACACAGTGCGAAATTCTCCCCCTTTCCCCATTCCAGTGTCTACTTCAATGTCAGCCTTATAGCATTGTCTGTGCTGAGCCCAGCCCCAAAGCCTAACTCATAGTGGCTCTGTGTCCGGAGACAGTGGGGTTAGTTTTGGAGGGTGGGGTGGTGGCGTGCACTCAGTGTCAGCCACACAGGAGGAGTGACATCTTGAGGTTCTTCCGACGGTTTTACCCCCTGGCTGAAAATATGGCTTTAGAGAAATTAATGACTCCAGGCTGTGGCCAGAACTCACAAGTGTGGTGTGTGTTGAAGCTTCTTTCAGTGAACGAAAGGGGGCGGGGGGATAACTTGTGTCTGCAAATGTAATAGCAGGTTTTCTGAGGGACATTCTGTTCCTCGGAACCTTTCATTTTAGCTAGGACAGTGTTCTCTTGCAGCCTTAAGTTTTTTTGCGGACTTGAAATTGCTACAAAATGAGCTGTATTGACTTAAGTCTCTGCAAATGCTCCTTCTGGTGTTGAGGTAATGTTTATATCCAGCAGAGTTACAAATTATCTGCAAATTACCTTCCAATTGCTAGTCTGTTTCCAGTGTGCAAGGCTGGCACATGCTCTCCATCCCGGTGCTCCCGTGCCCCCTCCACACTAGCTTCCACAGTTGCAGGGGAATCTGATGATTCCTGTTTTGCACGTGAAGAAATTGAAGTATCGGGCTCCACGCTGGCACTATCCATGCACTATCGAGGGCTTTACGTGTATTGTCTCAGTTTGACGGCAGCCTTGACAATGGATATACTGATCCCCATTTGGAAGGTGAGGAAATGAAGGCCCTCAGAGCTTAAGCTTCCTTGCCCATGACCTTGCAGATAATAAATGTCACAGTCAGTATTTGAACTCTGGGGTGAATGAATGTCGTCTGGTTATGCCACATACATGCCTCCTGGCTGAGGTCCTGGGAGGCAGAAGCCACTCCTCCCTGGGGGCCCTCGGTTGCTTGCCTGGCACAGAGAGGGCTCTTCTCATGTCTCATTGGTGGGTGGGTTGCCGGGTACAGAGCTGGACTGCATCTGCTCCTCTCCTGAGGGTTCTTGGCCTTTCCCCCAGTGCCTGCGGGGTGACTTTTGCCTTTGTCTGAATGACCTGAATGTCTGCCCCCAGCCTTTGTTTCCCATGTTGATGGTCCATGAGCATCTGCTCTGACAGTTTCAAAGAAAATCCGAAGGATGTCCTGCACCGCCACTCCCACGTGAGACTGTAGCTCCCATGAGTCTCTCCGCTCTGTTTTGATGATCAGCTTGAAAGTCAAGGACGTGGGTGAAATAGCACTTCGCAGCCGCAAAGGAGACAGTGCCAGCGGGCACCCAGAAAGAGTGCTTCCTGGAACCAGCTCCCTCTGCGGCCCGTGTTCCTGCCCTATCTTTGCGGGAGAAATAGGATATGGGGTGTGATTACTTTCCCGCTGAGGTGGGGATGAGAGATGGAATTAGGGTGACTAAGCGCTCCCACAGCGAGGGGGAGGCCACGGGCTCTGCCCTGCCCTGGAGGCTGTACCCAGAAGCCCAGGGGACTGGCCCAAGGCCCGGTCTCCACCGCAGGACCCTTCTTAGGCTGGCTTCAGCCCGGTCCCTATGAAATGGCTCTCCCTGCAAAATCTGCCGAGCCTCTCCTCAGTCTGGGTTCATTCGGGTCACAGACTTCAACCTCTTCCTAAGTTTTCTGAGTTCTCAAAGCAGCATTTCTAGGGGTAAAGGTTTCTGTAATCATTGCTAGTTAATACCTTTGTATCCGTTATTTTTGCTCACAAGTGACAAAGGACAAGTTCATTTGGCTTGCACAGGTGATACTTTTTGTAGACAGAGAAGTGGGAGTTCAGCCGGAAGTCCTAGAGGGCGTTGAATAGAGGTACACACTCCTCCGTGGTGAAGGTGAGACACCGGAGAAGCCCCTGGGAGGGTCCAGCATTTAGAGGAAGAGCGCTCTCTTAGGTCCTCTCGTGGCATCTGCCCGAGGTCGGTAAGGGGTTTCTTGGAGAGCACCCAGGGCCAGAAGGAGCTATGGGCACGAGGCCTCAGCGGGCACGGAGGCTGCTGGCTCAGGCTCTCCCCCAAAGCCTGGGCAGTAAACTTGTCTTGTTGGTGGGGTTGCTGGAAAGGGGCTGGGGTAGGGCAGTTTGCCCGGATCATTCTCCCGTGTTCTCTTGGGGAAAATATTTTGGTCAAATTTCTTCCTAGTCAACTGCTTGAATAGGTGGATAGGGCCTTAACTTAATATCTCTTCCAAAGAAATATGTCTTTTCAAGCAAATTAAGAGTTTAAGAAAGAAGGGAACAACCTGAACAAGACCCTGACCCCGGCAGCCTGCACGGTGTGTTCTGACGGCAGCTCTTTTCCCTGGACCCTGCCCCCCCACCCCCACCCCCGCCGTGGCCTTGGGAGAGGTGTTGGTGCCCAAACCCTGAGTGAGGAACACAGGCACCTTCACGGTTCCGGGCTGTGGCAGGGACGCTCCGGGCCCCTTCTAGAGGTGGGCATCGCGTTTCCCGCTCCCTCCCTTGGTCCCCGAGTGTGAACAGCTCCTGTCCCACGTGGCTGCTGCTGGCTGTCTCCCATGTGGGACAGCTATCTTCCTGGCGAGTCTGTCATCCTTGAGAAGAGGCCCGGGCCGCCCTTTGTCTGTATCCTCAGCGGTCCCTAAGTCTGCGCTGGGCCCAGAGTGAGGGCGTAATAAAGACATTCTAGCTTGGACGAGGGATCACACTGTGTCAGAGCTGGAAGGGGTTTTGGAAACCGCCAAGTCCAACGCTCTAATTTTATAGATGGTACCATTCCAAAAACTCACTCTGGGAAGGGTTGTTTGTTTTGTTTTGTTTTTAATGGTAAATCCTAGCACAAATGACCATAATTCTAAATCTTTGAAAGACTTTCTTTAGATGACGTGGGATGTCTGTGCTTGCAATGGTAGCTGACTCATGAGGACAGCAAGAACACTGACGAGAGAGTCTGTGCCCTGAGCCACGGTGGTCGCCGACCTGTCCAGCCACACGGAGGCTCCTGGGTGGGGCCCCCTGCTCGGGGTTGTGCAGCCACTGGCATGGTTGGGAGAGGCCTGGAACCTGGCCTGGTCGGATGCCCAGGCCCGTGGCTCTCAGATGGCGCCCCTGGCTGAGCCCCCTCCATGAGCCACAGTGCTCGTTTTTCAAGTGCCCGTGGTGTCTCCCTCCTACTGGGAATTGCGACGTGAATTTTCATTCACTTTAAGTTTTCTATTTAGGGAATGACAGGGAAGGTGACAAAAATCCCATAACAATAGGGACTGCACTTCTAGTAGGTCAGTAACCACTGCTCCAGATCGTAAAAACATTGGGACCGGGCAGAAGAAAGGCGTGTTCCCGGACCCTGTTGCAGGGACTGTCGCCTCCTTCCTGTGGTCCCTCCGCCCCGCCCAGAGCTCATGTTCTCCAGGCCCCAGCGTCAGGAAGCCTGAGGACTGGCGGCTTCCAGGGCAGATCCGTGTGACCCCCCTCGCCAACCCTCCAAGGTGGGCGGTTTGCCTCGCATTTTCCACTGAGCTTTATATCTGAATAACATTCCTGTGAGTTTTCTAAAAGGTTAGTCCTGGGTCACTGGCACTTAAACCACTTGTTTTGGTAGATCCTTCCTGAGAAGGTTAATTATATATTTGATATCCTTCCCTTTTTATGCCTGAATGATGAGGATAAGTACCCTGTGGTTTATTAACTGTCACTTTAAACCTTTTCAAATTGTCTTGTGACAAAACAGAGTTTTATGCCCTTTTTATCCTGCTTTGATGAATGAGACAGGTTCTCTGGTTAAAATAGGCCAGGATAAATAAACTCTCTCTCTGATTGGTGGGGGAGGAGCTTGCATTCGAAGCCATGAGTTCAAGTCTGCCACTCGTTTTAAAAGGTGACCTAAACCTGCGAACTTGCCCACATGCTTCATTTTTTCCTGACAAATGGGGCGGGCACCTAGGCATTCAATAATGTTTGAACAAGTGAAGGAAAAGCATTACTTAGGGGCTGTTGACGTCTCCAGAAACTGATACCAAATCCCAGAGCGACAACTTGCCGTGCCTCCCCCCTTGTATCCCACTGATTATTGGCGCAGAGAGCCTCTGTCCGTAACGTTGTGGAATCCCAAGCCCACCTCTCCTCCCCCCAGGATAGAGTCAAGGCCTATGGATACCTTTCCTTTTTTGGTAAATTTGCAGTAGAATCAAGGAATGTCGGCATGGATTTTCTGTGGTGGTCTTGCAGGGGCTGTGGCCACCAGTGTACGTGTCCCACGCTCGTGGACCACTGTCCTGGGACACACAGTGAATGCCGTTCGGCAGTCAGTCTCTCTCTCTCTCTCGCGCCTGGTACTCACTGGAGGCCAGCTGGAAGCAAGGAGGGGTGTTTATTTAAAGTGATTAAAGTCATAAAAATACTGCTAATGTCTTAAAACTCTGCTCTGTTTCTCATTCATTGTAGTTCGCGGGGACCTTATCCGATGGCTTAGGAAAGACGATGGACAACCGGCATCAGTCGGAGCGGGAGTACATCAGATACCATGCGGCCACCAGTGGCGAGCACCTTGTGGCCGGCATCCACGGCTTGGCTCACGGTAGGTCCCCTGCTGTCGGGCTGTAGGACAGGGGCTCTTCTGCCACAGTTCCTCAGAGGTGCCTGTTTGGCCACCCGACTGCAAGTAGCAGAAAGAAAGCTGACAACAGGGTGGGTCCTGGGTGGGCATCTCGGTGCCTGGCGGGCCTCCAAGTCTCCGCTCTCATCCCCCTGGCAGTGGAAGTGCGGCCGGCTGTGTGCACGGACTCCTCATTGGTTTTCGGATTGTTGCGCACACCGTCATTCCTTCCTGCTCTCTGGCCTCTGTTCCCGAGGTGTCAGAAGGTGTCATCAGCTGACCCCTTTTTAGAATGTGGATCTGTTGTGGCAAGACCTGCCTTCTGCTTACTGAGCATTCCTTCCTTAGAAAGTGCGGTGTGAAGCTGGCTGCCGGGGCTGTGGCCCCGATGTCTCTGAGTCTACACATGTGCTCGAGGGACGTGGTGGTGGGATGGGTGGGTTAGGCCTCCGGATTTTCCTGAATTCTGACTTTCCGTGCTTTCATTCTGACCCATTTGCCTTTTGTTGTGTTTTTCTCAACACCTTGTTAGCACAGCACTATTCAGGGCCCTCAGAGATGTAAACCCAGCCGACCTTCCCAGCCACGGTCCCCCAGCCACACCATACTGTACACGCCCAGAGCCTTGTACTGCTTCCTGGGCCTCTAAGTCCTGTGCCTCACCTTCCTGCCCCCCTTCCCTCTGCCTCCCTTCGCTGCCTGTCACAGTCCTATCCAACCCTCAAGTCCCAACTCAGAGGACACGTGCCCAGCTCCGCTGTCCCCGGTCGGTATTAACGATGATCCGAGCACCCCTGGCAGTCCGGGTGGCGTGTGAGGCCAGCTGTGCGCATCTTGTTTCCTGACCGGCTGTGACGGCTGGGAGAGCAGGGAGACCACTGCACACTCACCCTCATTCTCGCAGCGCCTTACATGGTACCTGGCATGTGGCTCGTGCTTAGTAACAGCCAGTGACCTGCTCGTACCAGATTCTGAGGGATAGCCTGAAGCTGTCAGAAGTCTTGTCAAGACTGAGAAAGTTCTAATTATCGGCATTTGGAAGAAGAAGAAGAAGAAATACAGAGAGTAAAAAAACCTTACATCTCTGCATCGAGGGTAGAGTTTTTGTTTATTTTACAGAGAGTAAAAAAACCTTACATCTCTGCATCGAGGGTAGAGTTCTTGTTTATCGTCTTTCCTAAGGGTGAAGTTTGGATCCCCTGAGCCTGCCCAGCTGGCGAGAGAGCAGTCCCCACAGAGACCTCGAGCTAGAAGTAAAATTTGGTTGAAGTGAACCGTTTATGTACTTTCAAAGTTGGTTGTTGGGCAATCATTTGGGGTCAGAGATTTAATTATTCTTTCTCGTAACTGTGATGGTCATGCGTTGGACCAGTAGAGGACCATTTTTCAGTGAATATAAAATGCTTTGCTCTATGTAATTGCCTCGCTCTGTCCAGCATCCATGGGATGCAGAGAGAAAGCGTGACTGTCCTCACTTTTTAGATAAACACACCCGTGTACTGAGAAAATAGGCAGTTGTTTCAAGGTCGCAAAATCCCTTCCAGCCGGAAATCGTCAGATGCTACATGCAGCCGTTCCTCCATTCTAAGATGGGGCACCGGTGGCCTCATTCAAGGAGGCCCCTTTCAACTCTGGTTTGAATGAAAGCAGTAGCCTAGAGTGAGATCCTGGCTTAAGGATGCAAAAACCTTAAAAGTTAGCAGCATCCTTGCTTTAAAAACTGGGGGTCATGCCCAGTTCTGTCTGTCGGCCCTGCTTGACCCAGGTTCAATAACGTCCTGCCTCAGCCATGAACTTCGTTCAAAAGGTTGGGAAAGGGACATGGCCTCACTGGAGCAACTGGGCCCAGAATCCAGAAAAAGTGCTGCAAATTGTTAGTACATTCTCACCCAAGCGATCCCCTTTACCAATCTGTCTCACTAGAGCCGAAGAGTCTAGAGAGCTCCCTCCCACCCCCACCGTCAACAAGTAAACATCCTGTGAGTGTCCCTGGCCTCTGCCCGGGAAATGCTTCCGGGACAGGGCCTGCTTCCTCCCCGCAGGACTGTGTCCTCTTCAGCCTTGGCAGACTTCCGGCCACTTTTGAAGCTCTTTAACGTCATTGCTGTCAACTTTCAAAATGTTTGGAATAGCTTTCTGACCTAGGTTGGTCTTTCAAACTGAGTGCACTGAGGGTCCCAGCTGGCTTTGGCAGTGTCTTAAGGCTTTATCACGTGCTCTGATGGCCGATACTGGTTTCAGCAGAGTGCGCAGTAGCTTCTACCCCATTTCAGACATTTGGTGCGGTTGGCAAGGCACATAGAGCTCTCTGAGGACCGATCGTCTGCACTTGGTTATCTCTCTGCCTTACGTTCTGTAGGGTCCCAGCCTCCCCCGGGGGCCTAGTTTGCTGTCTGTCGATTTAATCCCACTGTCTGCATCCTCTCCCAGCAGCCCCCATGCTGCCCGGGCTCTGGAATGGAAAAGTACCGCTGTTAAACCCCTAGGTTTTCTTTGCTTTCTAAAACTGGACTGTACTTCTGACTAATATATAATGTCTGACTCCAGACTTAAGGGGCAAATCTGCTGGTTCTGCCTCTTGAGCTGGCCCGCCTGCGGCCTGTCAAGGGATTGACAGAATGCCCCTGAGTTACCTCACGAGGTGCATGGAATGGAGGGGTTTGGCTGTAAGTGCTGTTGCTTTTGTCCTTGGCTCAGTTACAATAGCCCTTGTCTTTTTTGCTAGGTATCATTGGTGGATTGACCAGTGTTATAACCTCAACAGTGGAAGGTGTGAAAACAGAAGGGGGTGTCAGCGGTTTCATATCTGGCCTTGGGAAAGGGCTTGTTGGCACTGTAACCAAGCCAGTAGCAGGTGCCCTGGATTTTGCATCAGAAACTGCCCAGGCGGTGAGAGACACAGCCACGCTTAGTGGCCCCAGGTCAGTGGTCGTGGGGGGAGTGGCTTTTGCAATTTCCAGCCCAGATCTGTGGCCTTTCCTAATCCATCCTGCTGTGTTTAATCATTTGCTTTCTGCTTTAGTGGTATGATTTTTCAACATTTGAATACACATAACTAAAATTTCTGACTTGTCTAATATAAACACATGAAAACAGGCCCCCAAAATCGGCCGTGAATTTCTGCATATCTCCATCTATATCTGTATCGGTATCTGTATCTATAGCTATATCTATTTATATCCGTGTGTACTGGGTATAATACATACAGTGTTGTGTTTTTTCATCAGAGGGGTTGGAAATAGGATTGCACCCTTGCCACCGTCCCCTGCTCACCAAACTAACTGGACCCCCACGTGCCCATTAAGAAAACTATCAGGCCGTCGGCTGTGTCTTGCTCCTGGCCCCACGGCACAGGTCTAGAGTCTCTGAAGTTGCGGTTCACCATGTGGTTCTGTCCCTCCTTGTTTGTTCTATCACTGGGAAGTCCCCCAGCCAGTCCCCCGGCCTCATACTGCAGTCCCGAGCAAGTTGGCAGTTCTGGGGAGGGCGCTGTCTTGCCTCGATGCCAGCAGAGACAGGAGACCAGCCCCAGCCCCTGCAGCTCCAGACCCCACAGAATCCCACTACTTGAACTTAGCTGCTTATGTTAGTGGCTGGTTCAAGCCTCCATTATTCAGGGGTCTTATCCCTGACTAATTGAGGCTCTTATCAACCATGGGTATAATGAATGTTACCGTTCCCAGCCAAGCTGAGCTCCGCTTAAGCCCGGGAGGGTTTGGCTGCCACTGGCCTCATAGGGCTTCATGGTGTGCCCTTCTGGAGAGCCCAGCGTGGTGTGCCCTTCTGGAGAGCCCAGGGCTTGGGCGCGTCCATGCTGTGCTGCTCGCTCAGACAGGATTTGAAGTGAAATCGCCCCCAGTTAAAACGAATCCGTTTGTCTGTCACCAGGAAACTTTTCTGATGACCCATGACTGCAGTTGGGGAAATGCTTAAGATTGTAGACTTGGGACCGTGTGATGTGTTCTGCCAGAATGTGTTCCATCTGGAAGCAGCTGCTTTTTTACAAAGGACCTGTAGCGTTTACTTTAGTTAAGTTACATTCTATTCTCAGATACAGAGCTCAGACTGTCCTCCAGTATATTCTGAAGCGAAGTTAGGAGGAGGGGCAGGGGGAGCCTTCAGAAGTATCCCCCGTTAGTTTCTTCGTGTCTGCGCTAAGCCCGAGAAGTCTACCTGCAGCCTCCAATCAGGAGAAGAAGACCTAGAGCAGTGTTGGTGACGCAGAAGGCCCTTTGTATTCCGAAGGAACCTGGAAGTGGTCAAGGAATTGAGTGACTTGGTTCAAAAAGGGTCTGAGGTGTGTGTGTTAAATTTTTAAAATGCTACTATTTTTGTGCCGCTAACTTGAATGGTGTTGCCCAGAAAGAAATCACTTGGATTTTATACAATACGAGTTTGGGAGTCTTGATAAAGTTCGGCATTCTTTCCAGGAGCACAGGAAGGCACGAGCAACTGCTGCAGGCAGAACAGTGTTCTTGTCACTGTCACCTGTCATCTGGCAAGGCCATAGAAGGTTCGGGTCGCTGTCAGTCAGCGTATATCTGTTGTTCATTCATTTCCAGTCTGCAAATATTGATTGAAAATCCCCAAAGAGCTCAGGGCTGGGAATATGGCAGGAGCTATATAAGGCAAGGCTTTCCCTAGTCTCAGAGGGCATCAAGGGGGGCAGCAAACGTAAAGAGTGTTAGCTAAAACTGGGCTAAATGACACAGCAGAGTTACAGGGTGCTCTCAGACTATAATTAGAGAAGATGGTGGGGAGAGGGTGGCCGGCTAACCTATGGCGAGCCGGGTGGAGAAAGGCCTTTCTGGAGAAGTGGTGTCGGAGACGAAGCCCGGAGTGTGAGTAGGAGTTGTCTGGGTGAAGTGAGGGCCGTGCTCCTGGTGAGAGGGAGCAGAGCGGCTGTGCTGTTTGCCGCGGAGCAAACGGTGACCGGACAGTCAAATGGAAGTGTGGCTGCGTTTCCCAGAACAGCTGTCTGCCTAGCCACTCACTGCCCCCGGAACAGAAACTGCAGTGACAAGCGAGGAGCAGCCAGGCTGCCAGTGGCCTGTGGGCATGGAAGCTGAAAGGAGGGGGAATTGAGCACTGGCACCTCCTCTCGTTCCCGAGGGGCCAGGAGTGGGAGAGCTGTGGCCAGGGTGTCGGAGGTGAGTGGCGCGCACGCTAGACCCGTGCTAATGGGGGTCTCCCGGAGACCTGGCCCTTCGGTCTTCAGTGCACTGGGAAGGCATCACGGCATCTTCTGAAGCACTTTAACCGACGTCCTTAGTCTGTCCATCTGAGCCCAAAAGTAGGGCTCTCAGCGAGGATCCCGTGTTAGAGAGGAGGGGACACTTGGCCCGGAGAGCGCTAGATCTGGGCCCCAGCCCCCTTCCTGATTGATTAGCTCTGAGCCCTTCGTCAAGTCTCCTGGCCTGTCTAAGCCTCAGTTTTCTCACCTGTAAGTTAGGGACAAATATATCTGCTTATTTATTCCTGCCTCTTCAGAGGTTTGAAGCTGCACCAGAGTTATTTTAACATGAAGGCCATAGAGGACTGTAAAATGCTGGGTGGTGCTGTTTTGAAAGTCATATAAAAGGAGCACAGAGATTCATGCAGATGGAGAGCTATTTCAGGGCCTTGAGGGTTTGTTCTGATGACACCGTGACCTGTTAGGAACATTCTAGTTCTACTAAGGGATAAATCACCCCGGTTTCTTGGAAGTGAGATGTAACCATCCCCAGCCATCCCCGTTGATTGAACAGGAGCCAGGGGCGTTACTCAGGGTTTTTCCCCACTGTTTAGACAACAGGGACTAACAAATGATTTGAAGGGATTAGAAGTGAGATTCTGACCGAGGGCTGACCTGAGCCCAGGGGCTGAGCCAGGAGTAGAACCCAGGAGTCCAAGAGCTCTGCCTCTGAGTCTGCTCTTGGAATGAGACTTTCTGCTTCCTTTGTAATATTTCATCCAAGTGCAGGCTTAGATTTTAACATCTATGTTTCAAATGACCCAAATTTTAAGCAGATGATAGCAAAGCAAGCCATAAAACTATGAAAGAACACTCCTTCCAGTGACCCGTCTGAACAGTGGCCTTACAGGAAACACTGGCTTTGTGTGTGTATTTGAACGTGGCTTTGTTTATAGGGAACCCCCTCCTGAAGCTCTTTTAGATTAAAATACTTCCAAGTTCCTCTCCTTGTTGGACAATGCAAGCATTCCAAAAAGACAGCCACCTAGCTTTTCTCTGAAATTTCCACTCGGTCTCAAAGTTCTGGAAGTCAGGTGGGGGTGGGGGCGAGGGGAGGGCAGAGGACAGCAGAGCCTTCGGCCCCCACACGAGTGCTGTGGACCAGTATCCCCTGCTGCATTTGTTCACTGTACAAGTATGTGTGGTTTGGAACCGAAATTAGAAGCCTTTTCCAAGGCAACGATCTGCTGGCTCAGGTTGCATGGTCTCGTCTACGTGTGCTGGGCCACATATGTCTGTTCCCAAGTAAAGTTTATGGAAATGGCACAGTGCAGCCACACTTGTGGTGCCTCTGAAGCCCCGGAGAAAAGCCCGTTCCCCTCCAGGCAGACCGGGCCAAGCAGGGCGCCCGCTGGGCTGCTGCCCAGTTCTGTGCACGTGTATTGGATTTGGATGGCAACGCATTTGCAAAGCTGCTTCGATAGAAAGCTGCGGCGACCCAGCAGCAGCCATTTCACAAGGAGACAAAAATGCCTTTGAAAAGAGAGGAGCCTTCCACCCTGGGCTGTGGATTTGCCTGCATGTTTCTCTACACGCCATCGGTTGTGGGCTGTGGGTGGCGTGTGCTTTAGGAAGGTCGTACATGAAAATTTATGAAGCTGGGCCCTGAGGTTTCCTCCAACGTATTTCTTCACCTTTTTTGTCGAGACTCTAGCCCGGGGGCAGGGACAGGGGTGGGGGAGTGGGAGTTGGCAGAACTTGAAGCATTTAAACCAATTTACCAAAGCTCAGGAGTGGAGGAGCTTATCTCATTACTTGAGTTAGATAAGGGGGAAGGGCGAACTGGAAGGATAGTGACAGACTGGGGTTTGCGGCCCTGGCCATCAGGGCTCTGAGTGTCCAGCATCCCCGGGGCCCTCTCACTGTGCGTGGCACTGTGGACTCCAGGCACCCCGGGAGCTCTCGAGTGGCCTTTGGTTGACTTCACAGAAAAGATTTATGGTGGACATATTTGACTTTTTCAGTAAAAACACTCCTAAGACGCCGCCCAAAATTTGTTAAAGACGTTTTCCATCAGTGGCCTCTTAGATGCGAAATTGAGGCGGATTTTCCTAAAGAAAAGCCCTCTCTGTTACGGTTTGCATCTTACCCGAGACTCCCTGGAACGAAAGGGTTGACACCCTCTGGAGTTAGAGCGTCAGGCTAGACGGGCCGGCAGCGGGGGGCTTCAGGCGCTGCGGCCGCTGCGCTTTCACCAGCTCAGCAACGCTGCGGGTGCCCACGCGGCTCCGCGGGCAGCCATTTGCTCTCCTTGGTATCCTGCGAAACACACCCAGCAGAATTGGCTTGAATTGAGCCTTCAGGCCACTTCCAAAGGTAAAGATCTAACAAAAATTAAAGCCTGTGTTCCATCTGAGGCCAGGGAGGGTCAGTTACCGATAGCCCCTGTACCTTGGGGCAGAGCAAATCCAACATTTCTTGGAAAGTTTCTGTTTTTTTATCTTGAGACTGTGAATGAATTTTGTATTTTATCCCATGTTTGTTTTAGTAAAATGTTTTTAATTGCTACCCAGTAGAATTAACTCTTCAAAAAGGTCGACCATATCATCCTATAGCTTCCACCTCATACTTGTTTAAGAAGCATAAGGCGCTCCTTCCAGGCGGGTCTGCTAGACTCCAGCAGCATCAGTATAAAAGCCTGTGTATCCACAGTGGTGAACAGCCAGAGCCCAGGACGCATTTGACCCCCAGGCTCTGTTTCTTATCTGTGAGCATAAACGTCCGTTGGCTTGGTAACTGTCTGCTGCTGGGGGCGGCCAGTGCCTTGGCTGACAGGTCAGGTTCATCATGAGAAGGGATTAGATTTCAGTGGAACTGGAAAATTACTGCCACGTCCTGCTGAAGGGAAGGGACTGTTCGTATCTTTCGTCTGTTGTCCGAAAGCGTCACAGAGCTTTGTGGGAGCCGCCACTTTGCCCACCTTGGACTCACCCTGGGTGCAAGCAAGGGGAGAGCCGTGAGTTCTCCTGTCCCACTGTCACCGAACCAGGCCTTCCCGTGGTGCACCCAAAGGCAGAGGGTGCCTCTCGTGGTTCCTGAGCGGCCCCCGAAGGGGGGCATTCAGAGCTGCCTTTGTGACACAGGCTGTCTCCACCAGGTCTGAAATTAAGCTGATGAAGTTACAAGATAGGATATTTTTAAGAAACATCTTCACAGTCCTTCATGCCTTATAAGTTAAAATTCGTCTCATAGGAACACAAGCGGAGAAGTCTTATTTTCTAAGACAGACTTCTTCCCTCTTGCTGAACTCTAAATACTCTGTTCCCCTTTCACTCAAAGATTCCAGACAATGCTGTTCTCATTAGCACACAACTTACAGAAAGCTCTGATCTGTTGCTGGGGGGGGACGGAAGGTGTGCGTGTGCGTTCCTGCACACACATATTTGAGAAAAGCCTTTCCATTTCTGAAGTCCCATGACTCATTTTCATGCAAGATTATCTGTTAGGGAAAAACCACTTTTTTGGTCACGGTACATTATAATCATTTCTAGAAAGGAGAGCATCTATTTTTTGCCATTTTTGGCATGCCGAAATGACTGACTTTATGGAAAGGGCACAATCCTGCTTCCAAAAGTAAAACTAAATTGGTGTTGGGCAAGTCCATCTTTAAAGTACGGTTCCTGTATCTCAACGCGCAGGGCTTCGCTCAGACAAAATAAATGGCCGGCCCGGTTGCTCTCTGGCCTCGGTCTCCCCCCTTCAGAGTTAAGTGATCAGTCGCACCGTCGTGCATCTGTAGTTCCTTCCTCGTTCAGTGACTCGATTTTTAAAACTCGGGACTGACGCTCAGTTGTATACATGAGATACGCCTTTGAGATTTGGGGTTGGAACTTGCAGAGAAAACATTTCGTTTCCAGCCCTGCCGCCCTCCACTGTTCATGGCGTTCCTCCGCAGAGGTGCGGTAGGCCGGCTCGGTTTTAGGTTTCAGCGCCTGCCCCACGTCTGCCACTGCTTTCCCTCACGAAGCCGTCGTCCTCTGTGCCCAGCGTGACGCTGGCATCTCCCTCACAGAGAGGGTTCGGGTTTGAGTTCAGAGCCCCTGCTCTCAGAGCTTCAGCTCTCGAAGACGCACGGGCTGGCGGGGAGTGACGGGGGGTGGGGAGCAGAGGTAGGCTGGGCGTTGCAATGAACCCCACTCCGTTGCCCCAGTGCCTTCATCCGCGCTCCTGCCAGACCACCTCTCACGGCAGATTCTGACCAAGTCTCTCACCCGTTCATCAAGTCGAGGGGATTGGATTAGTAAGACATTTTAATCACAATATTCTCTAAAAGAAACAATGTTATTATGTCTGGTATATGTAAGCCAAATCCAGTTAAGTGTGACTAGTCTCTATTTTTAGTGGGTTTACTTTAATACAGAGAGGAAACTGATCTCTAATCAGCACAATTAGCACATATGGGTCTTTTTAGACCAGAGGTTCTCAAAATATGGTCTAGGGACCCCCGGACAACCCCAAACCTTTCAGGGGTCCATAAGGCCAAGCCTGTTTCTCTGTGGGTATGTCTGAATTCACACACACTTAGGCAGGTAGCTCATGTGAGAACCTGTAGCGTGCGTCGGGGTTTTGCAGAAGCTGCACTGGGTGTGGAGCAGCCGCAGACTGACCATGGGAGCAGGTGAGAGAAGGCGGCTGTTCCGTTAAACAAGGTGTAAGGAGGTTTGCAGACGTGGGCAGCGGTTCCACGCCCCGCGCCTTCTGTGACTCCGCGGGTGTGCCACCGGCCCGCAGATACCTGGTTCATTTCCTCAACATGCTGCTCTGTTTGAAACGTGGTGAAGGCCCGCCTCCTGCTGATGAACAGCGAGCCACTGTGCTGGGACGCTTCACTGTGGCTTCCCACCAGCAGGGGTCAGCCCTCCGGGTTTGTCCCTGACTTTTACTGGGTTCCTTGGAATAACAATTGGAAAGGTGTTATCACATACCAGAAAGACCTTTCTCAATAATTTACCTCATGTAGTTCTTTGCCTTAACCTTCCATACCAATACATTTTAACTTCAGCAGCCTGGAGGGTGTGGGGCAGACTATGTCAGAGGGCGAGGTCTGCCTTGTCCAAAGCTCACCTGGTTGGGCCAGCATCGCCCTGTGCTAGACCGGGAGATCAAGGAGGTCTCTCTCCGTCTGAGCCGACTTGGCAAAACCTCAGCTTTCTACCCCAGCAAGGTGGCTGGAGCAGGACAAACCTGCACTATTTGGATAAGTGCCTTTGAACTCCCGTAGAAAGCAGTTTTTACAAGGCAGTTGTCCTGTGTTAACGCCACGGCCAGCCCCTTGTAGGGTTTCCCCAAACACACTTCAAACACAGATCATGGTAGGGGCGACCAGAGCCGCACCATAAAACCCCAGAACTGCAGGAAACTTCAAAGGAGCAAAGCTTCTCAAGAGCCCTGGCAAGCCCTGGCGGGTTGGGTGGTGGGTTGCCCTGCAGCCTCACAGGGCACCGCTGGGCTGGGCGGAGGGCAGAGCTCAGCTCCGGGACATGGCAGGCCTGCTCCGGCAGCACGCTCAGGGCAGGGGTGCCTGCCGCCTCCTACGGTGTGAAAGGCCACGTTACCGCGCGTGGCAGGCTTTGCACCCCAGTGAACAGATGCCGGCCTCGGAGGGTTTGTGCATTTTTGTTTGAACTACTGAGGGGCCCCCATTGATTCAATTTAGCTGATTTTGAACTTGCAGTACTTAGATTCAATTGCTTAGTAAGCACACTGATTCAAATATAGGCAAATTGATGGTAGAAATACATTAACTGTTGACCTCCTACTGTATTCCAGGCAAGTAATAGGTATTAAGTACTGAGAATATTTAAACACTTGAGGACAAACTGCTTTGAAGAATTTCTCAGGTTCTTGAGAATCACACCAGGCTGTTTGTGGGTTAATATTCTTGTATTAGTTTTAAGCGCTTGTAACAGCAACTTTCCTATAGCTTTATAGAAGTTTGCCCCTTTATTAGTGATTGCACTTGGTGTTTGTTCTTGGCAGCAACCAAGTGGCACTGGTGTGTGGAGGGAGGGGTAAGCTGGGGACGCTTGGTGGGTACAGGCACTTCCCCAGCCGTGTTACCAGGCCCCTCACAGCTCTTTCAAAACAAGTCATTACAGTTTTACTAATTGTTTACAGTTGGCTAATGATCTCTAGGCTTTTCAGTTATTCTTTATTCCTCATATGTATTTCCTAAATATTATAAATATCTACAATGAATAAGAAGAGTGTTTTCTAAAACCTATGTTTTTGGCCTTACCTCACTATAACAATTTTTAAAATTTTTTTCAAATTAAATGTTATTCTGTCTAAATAAATGTCCACACTCTTTGAAGACGTCTGCATGTCTGAGAAGCGGTCTCCTGCCCCCTCTTCTCTATGTCTGACTCCCGCTCCCCAGAGATGGCCACTTTCAACGCTTTTGATTCAGTTAGGAAGTATTTACCTCCATGTTTCAAAAAAAAATTAGTATAGTGCTATTTCTTGCTATTATTTAACTTCCTATTGCTATACATACATGTTCCCCTGCCTCATTTTTCAGTAAGTTATATTCTTTTTAGTAAATCAATACTCAGTCTTTACGTTACCATGTCTGTGTAAATAATATTCCCAGTGAAGCCACATAGGTTACCATGGTTATGTTTCCTTTCTGGTTTCACTTTTTGGTTTGTTTTTTCTCCCTGGAGTTGATAACTGCTTTTATTATTGTCATTTGATTGGTTTTCTCGATGTATGTTCCCAGTTTATCCCCAAACTCTTACTCTCAACTTTTTTTACTCTGAGGTTAATAACTTCTTTTTTAAAGAAAACTATCTGCCTATTACTAATTTATCCATAAACTCTCCTCTGTAAGTTCTAAAAGGCGTTGAGTAATTTACCAGCTTCTTAGAAATTCTTTCTCGAGACGGCCCTAGCGCCTGTCAGGACTGGCTGCCCTCTGGATCTGCAGAGCTAGTGCCCTGGTGCTCCGGACGTCCTTCCTTTTGTTCGTTTGGTCTTTTTCTTCCACGAACAGATGCCGTTCGCAGATGTTTGGTGACTCGTGACTGTCTGGCTCCCCACGTGTAAAGACGAGGCACTAACTGGCAGATTGGGACTCTCTGTGTGGGGCCCGGGGGCCTCCCTGTGGGTGGGTCAGCTGGGGGACGTGAGGACTGTCCTGTTCTCCTGAGCAAGAGCGGGCCGGGGGGGGTGAGAGGCTCGCAGGTCTACCTGCTTCTCCCACAGGCTTGCACCACCGCGCCTGCCTCCCTGACCCCCAGGGCCTTCGGAGCTTCTCGGTGCCTCCACGCTTCTGAGATTTCGCGGGTTTTGCTGCACTAATTAGCTTACTACTTGTGGCTCCCACTCCCTCGGGCTCACATTTCAGCACCACTTGCCCATCTGCTTTTCAGCTTCTAAAATATTGTTGACACCTTCCCTTTATCCTTCTGGATTTGTGCCATTGGTATCCCTTTGCTTTCCCTTTAGAGGGGTCTCTGGACTACATCTGTCATATTTAATCAGAAGTCCTATCATTTAGACTTTCCCCTAATTCGTTCAGCCTTTCTCGATGTCCTTTCCGCCTGCATCCCACTAGTAACCGAGAGAATGTGGTTTCACCGAAATCCGCGATTTCTGCTCCAGCGTTCCTGAAGTCGGGCAGCATTGGCAGACGGCAGCTGCGTGACTGCCAGCGCTTCCGAATGTCCGCTGGGGTGGTGGCACTGCCCTGTGTGTTCCCATGTATCACCTCACTCGATCACAGCAATTTGGGGGCCGTATCTGCTTGGGCATCCGTGGCCCTCCTCACCCAGAAGGTTTAGAAAGCCTCTGGGGAGAAGGTGTGGCAAGCCCCCCTGACCAGGTTTCAGTCTGGTTTGGGTCTTTAATCTCTCGTCCTGTGTGTTGTAAAGAAACAGGTCGTAGAAGGCTCTTGTCAGACCCCAGGAACATGAAAGAAGCAGCACGCCCCACGATAGTGACATGGCCCTGTCACCACCCCGCCCTGAACCATAAAAGCTCTTCAGAGGGGCTGGCAGCTGGTGAGCGACTGTACTTAGGTCCTGGGTGCTGATGGGTGTTTGGTAGTTTCCAGGGGAAGTTGCTGAAAGTTTTCTTATCTTGACACTCCAAGGGCAAGAGGTCTTTCTTCAAAGAGGCGCTGGTTTCAGAAAGAGACGTGGAGAGAACATGAAATCACAGGCCTTTCCCACTTCTGGAGGAGAATAGGAGGGAGCATTGTGGTGGCCGGTGTGGACAGAAAGCAGGCATCTACAGGAATGAAGGAGGGGCTCCCGCGGCGCTGTTGGTTCCCACGTCTGTAGCCGTAGGTCAGAGGCCGTGGGGAGGCAGCCAGCCCTGGATCTGAGTCATCACACTGCTATTTCCTAGCTGTGGCCTGGAGCAGACTGCCCCCCACCCCATCCACCCCAAAGAATCTCTGAGGTGAGATTCTTTGACTCACGTGGAAGGGGACAACTAGTGCCCACCTCCGTGGTGGGGGTAGGGATTAAATGCCATCTGTGAAGCACTCGGCTTGACATGTGGCGTGTAATTAGGGCTCAGGAAATGGCATTTGTGTTGGGACTGTGTCTGAATACAGGACGCTGAGCATAGGTGACGTGGATTATGTCCTTAGTTGTCACTTACGTCCTGTGCCCAAAGACTTGCTGACCACTTGCCGTAGCCGAGGTGAGGAGTTCGTGCGCTTTGATGGGTTTGGGCCCTTCCCACACAACAGACCGTTAAATTTGGGCCTGCAAGCCCGTGATAGTCACGTGGGTGGGATTGCTGGCCGAGGAGCTCACCTGGGCTCACAGCCTTTGAGCGTGAGAAGCTCACTGGAGAAGGTGTGCGTGCAGAGGCCACGAACTTGCTCTGAACTCGCTTGCGAAGAGCAGGTGATCCCAAACTATTGTTAGTGTCTGCTGTAAATGATACGCCTCTGGGTTCGAGCAGAGTTCAGCCAAAAGCCCCGCATGACATGGAAATCTGTCCTGGAGCCAGGTTCGTCGGGTCAGAGTTATGCAGCGCGTGTTTCCAGCGCTGGCATCTGTCGCCTGCTGAAGGCCAGGCGGCCGAGGATGACGGAGTGCATGTGGACTTTAGGATGGGGCATGTGGCCCCGCAACAGCTGACGGGCTCTTTTGGGCCACCACTGCTCGTCCAGCTCTTTTGATAAACAGCTTTAAAAGCATTACGTGGTTTGGAAAGCATCCTTCAAAAACGGTTATGTTTTCCAGACGCATGACAGTCCACTGTTGAGTATCGCTGAAGGGTTTTGAATTATAGGACCAGACCCCCCTTTGGCGGGGCCGTTGGGACGATCAGGGCCTATCTGTCTGACTCCCGCCAGGACGGGCTCACAGAGAATGTTATCGTGCAGGGTCCCCACTGTCTGTGAATAAAACAGTGCTCTCAGTCCTGGGCAAGAGTTTAAAGGAAAGACTACGCCTTTCATTTCCAGTGAGGTAGGATGGGCCCTTTAAAACATCTCTTTCATCAGGCACCTTTTTGTACATGGGTTCTGCAGAGTGACAGTCACAGATAGTTCTGGGTTATCATAAAGACAACTCCGGGCCTTTGAGAGTGAGCTTGCTCTGGATTGTAAGTATTTACTTCATGATTCATTTCAAAGCTCATCTTCCCATTTGTCCTATTTCCAGAAATTTAGCTCCCCTTGCCTCACACCCCCTAGGAAATGCTAGGTGTCCCTAGGCGGGGAGGTGGTTCTTGGGGGAAGGGCCCGCAGGCTCAGCAACTCATTTGGGACTCAGACTCATACAGGCTGGTGGATGAGGACAGCATGCTCTAGTGAGAGATTTTTAAGAAACTTTTGTTGAGGTCTAATATGTCATAGATTTTTTGTTAACTTTGTGGGTAGGATCTATGGGGTTTTATTCTTATGCCCAAAATGCCAAGGAGTTGCTGACAGAGTAGCACAGATGTCACTCTGATTTATTGTGGCTGAGCGGCAGCAGTCCACGTCCTTGCCATCTGTCTGTGGAGGATCAGTGCCTCCCCAGATCGGGTCTCTGTGATCAGAATAACCTATCTGGATGTGCCCTTCGGGTACTGGAGGCAGCATGGCCTCTTGCCAGGAGAACAGGACTGCAAATGGGGAGACCAGAACCGTGGTTCTGGCCCTGACATCACTCTTATTTTGTGGCCTCATGCCAATAGCTTTTTATCACCTCCCTCAAGTCAGTCTCCCCACTCCGAAGGGGCAGGGGGCCCTCCGGCCCTGGCCGTAGCCGCAGGACTGGGGTGACCGCCTGTGAAGTAACTCCCTGGAGGAGCGGCACAGAGGGGCCATCGGCAGGGCTGGCTCCACGTCAGGAGGACGTTAGACCCAGGAAAGCCCAGTGGGACACAGGGAGGCTCCATGGTGCTGGCTGCAAGGGCGAAGGCAGTGGGTGAGTCTGAGGCGGAGCTGCACCTAAAGTGTTCTGAGCAGCCCTTGGCCCTGGGCTGACCCTCAGCTGGGCTTAGCATGATTTAAGTTGGTTACATTTAATCCCCTGAGAGGTTGACTCTGTGGCCAGGCCTGCGCTGTCACTGCTTCAGCCCTCCCTCTGACCTCAGCTCTGGGAGGACTGAAGTGGCCCAGGCGGGGAGGGTGGACCACAGGGGGTGGGGCGTCAGGGGAGGACGGCCGCACAGACGCAGTGTCAGGCGGCCCAGGGTAACCGTGCGCTTCCCCGTGCTCCGGCACTATAGAGGCACTCAGTGTTCACCGTTTCTTTAGCTCATAGGCAAGGAATCAGTGCTGTGGGTTTTTTTAATGTCTTGACAAAGGCTATTTTGCACCCAGAAGGAGGATGTATGGGGTGTGAAAAAGCAAATTTCAGCCCTGGCTGGTGTGGCTCAGTGGATTGAGTGCCAGCCTGTGAACCAAAAGTGGCCAGTTCAATTCCCGGTCAGTGCACATGCCTGGGTTTGGGCCAGGTCCCCAGTTGGGAGTGTGAGAGGCAACAGACCCATGTATCTCTCGCACATTGATGTTTCTCTTTCTGTCTTTCTCTTTCCTTTACTCCATCTCTAAAAAGTAAATAAATAAAATCTTAAAAAAAAAACAAACGAAAACAAATTTCAAACCATGTTTCCTTTTAGTTCCCAGACAAGCCCTTCTTAGCCCCACCCACAATGCTGGAGTAGGTAGCAGGGCTGAGTGGCTGGGGAGAAGCAGTCCCGAAACGCGGGAGCCGAGTGGGGTGGCCGGGCCTGTGCAGTGGCTGCTGCTGCATCCTGCTTGGGGACATATGTGTTCTTGGCTTTGGGGCGTCTGGCCTCTTCACTTATGATTGTATGTCCTTGGAATATGGTCATCAGAGTGCCCCTGAGATGGACAAGGTCCAGCAGGAAGCGGGGGCATCCAGGTCACTGTTTGTAAGTTCTCGAAGACAGGCCCAGCTTTTCAACTTTTCAGATGTTGATGCGTCAGCAGACGTCAGTGTGACTGGGCGCACACCTGGGCCGGACGAAGGCTCCGGGAGCCCTCCTGCTAAGCACCGACACCGGACAGAGACCGGCTTCCTTCATGACTGTTACCGTAACCCTTGTGACCATGCACACGCAAATGCCGTGGGGGCTGCCCCCAGGGAGGAGTCAGGCCTTATTATGACTACAGGGTTAGCCCCGAACTTGGGTATGAATTCCTAGAGACAGATTGAAGGGATTACACGTTTTTCTAGAGAATTTCCTAAATTAGCCTTACCTACCTTAACTTTTTCTTGCCTGTTCTTTTCTGATGTAGGGAGTTCTCACCTTGACTGGTACTGGCTTAGTTGGCTTGGCATGGTCTGGAAAAGTCACTGGTTTGATTCTCAGTCAGGGCACATGTCCGGGTTGCAGGTTTGGTCCCTGGTTGGGGCGTGTGTGAGAGGCGACCAGTCCGTGTGTCTCTCACATCAATGTTTCTCTCCCTTTCCTTTTCCCTCTCTTCCCCTCACTCTAAAAATAAATAAATAAGATCCTTTAAGAAAGAAAAGCAGTGCTCAGTAGGAAGCTACAGTTTTCTGTGGTCCAGTCCTTCCGTGGCAGCTCCCATCTACTCCCAAAAAGGTGGTTCAGGTTTTGGAATGACAAATCCATTAGCTCTTATCTCAACATCAACACAGTGGGCAAGGAAACCTCGTGAGGACACGGCAAGAGTGCATGCCCCGTGTGCATTCCGAAGTGCATGGTTCCGAACTGAATGCAGGCCTTTCTCTCCCTTCGTGTTGAACAGGCTCTGAGTCAGACAGGCCACCAGAGCCACTAGACGCCATCGGAGCAGTGTCTCTCCCCGGAACTGGAAGATGCCTTCTTGCGTGTTGTTGCTGGTGTGGGATTTCTGAATTTATTTATTTATGTATTTACCCTCACCCCAGGAAATGTTTTTATTGATTTTGGAGAAAGGAAAAAGAAAAACCATCGATATGAGAGAGAAACATCAATATGAGAGAGAAACATCGATGGTTGCCTCCCGCACGTGCCCTGACCAGGGATCGAACCTGTTTGGGACAAGCGCTCCAGCCAGCCGAGACACTGGCCAGGGCTGGTTTCAGTTTTGAACCAGCCGGGACCCCAGTCTGGCATTGCCTAGCAGCTGCTGAGAGGCAGAACTAGCGGGAAAGCTCGCGTGGTGTCATGAGTGGCCGCCCCCAGCAAAGACTGCCCTACCTGGCCTCTCACCGAGTCTTCGGTTTGATTTGGTTCCAGGTTTTTTCCTCTCTGTTCCCCTCACTCCTGCTTTCTCTGCTGTGCTTGGACCTCAGTTAGAAGGTTTCCGGCCGCTGTTCCAGACTTGCACAGCTCATCCCAGCAGCCACGTTTTATAGGTGGGCCTGCAGAGGCACCGCAGACCCACATGCTGGTCTGTGGGTCCACAGCTCCCTGGGAGACCCTGATTCAGCTCCGGATGACTCGGCTCTTCCGCCATCAGAGGGCACCCCCTGGGTGAGCTGTGGGGGTCCCCCTCATGCACTGGGCTGCTTGTCAACCTCTTTGGACGCTAGTCCCCAATATCAAGGATCAAGGATGAGAGCCAAAGGGCAGGCTTAGTGGTCTGACGTGTGGGACCTTCTGTTGGACTCCAGGAGACTGAGTCTGCCCTGCAAACCCCTCCCAGGCACACATGCACACTATGCACATGTGTATTCACATATACTGCTCATGTATCCCACCCCATAGCCAAGGCCTGAAAAATCAGTTTACTCTTTTCCATATTAACATTAAAAATAAGACCAGCTACCAGTCATTGTTTGCCTCCCATCCCCAGTGAGCCCTGGGAAGGGTGGAAGAGGACTGCAGAACTACGGATCCTCTGGCCTTGTTTTGGGCCAGCTTGCCTCCCCCGGTACCCCCAACCCATGAGTTCACATGGCGGCACAATGCAGGAGGACTGGGTCGCTGATTCAGAGACGGTTTATTGGAGATCAGCCTGAAGATTGTGCTTTTGTGAGAACAGAATACAATCTTACATTCAGGAGAAGCTCAGGGCCAAATGGAGGGGCCCAGGGCCTGCTGGGATGGGGTTTTACACTCAGGCTGTCCTTTTGCCCTTCCACTGAACTCCTTTCATTTCAGTTGTGAGCAAACAGTCAGTGCCTGAACTAACAACCCTGCAGCCGTCCGAAGCACGGCTCGCTTGCAGTCCCGAACAAAGGGAGGGAGGGCCGCGTGGGCCGGCCCAGGCCGAGGAATGCGGCTTCAGGGTTCTGCTCCATAAATTTAACCAGCACGACGAAAAGGAGATAATACGAGCCTTCGTGATGATCTGCAAGGGGAGGTTCTGTGTCCCATTGATTGCGGCCTGGCCCCGTGCCAGGCCCCAGCCTGACCGACAGTTGAACCATATCGTTAAGGCGTGTAATACAGCTCGAGTCTTGTACTGCCGCCAACGAGTACATATCCACAGGGCAAACGTTTATAAAGAGTTGAGGCTGTCCTGTTTAACCCTCTCACACTGCATGTAATAGACCCAGCTGCCATTCAGAACGCGCCCATCTGAGGTCAGGAAGGAAAGCCTGCACGTTCCTGTTCTTCAAACAGCTTTTCAGGCCTGGGGAGAGGGAAGACACGCTGTCTAGAGAGGGTCAGGGCACGGTAATGTTTCCCTCCGGAGGAGAAGCAGCCTGCCCCCTCCCCGGCCAGAAACGGGACACCGCAGTGCCTCAGTCGGCGGAGCCCTCTGTTTGCAGTATAATGTTGCCGGAGGAAGTGGGGCTGACACAACAGGAAACCTGCCCGTCTCCGAGGAGGCTGCGCCGGTGGCAGGGGTGGTTGGATGCCGACCGTGGAGCCCTCCCGTCGAGCTGCCGAGACCCAGACGATTCTGTTTCCTTCCCTGCTGCCCAGCCTCCTCGAAGGCGGGTAACGGCCTCCCTTGCTAGCTTTCCACAGCGGAGCCTGAGTGCTAGAACTCAGCGGGTGGAGGGCTGTCCCACCGAGTGGCCTGTTAGCCCGGCACGCTGGCTGTCAGCGGCAGGCCGCCCTGTGTGGCCTCGACCCTTTTACCGGGGAGGGCGTGGGGAAGAGGGCACATGGTCACAGCAAGGCCCCGGGGAGGCCTGGGTCCTTGTAGTCACACTGCGTTGAGTAAAGGGACAAAAGTGGGTTAGGCAGTGGTTCTGTCCATCAGCCAGTCTCACCCTTTGGCAAGACTGGGGACCTGCTGTCCTTTGTCCATGCTGCCCAGCGAGACCATCATTCCCATCTCAGGCAGATCCTGAGCCCTGGATGACGATGTTCCAGTCCCTGAATGCTTACTTGTGCCATTCGTGGTTTTGAACATTTTACACAAATTACCGCTTAATCCCTATAAGGTACCAGTGAGGCGAGAGCTGTATTTTCCCCATTTTATAGATGGGGAAGTTGAGGCACAGAGAAGTTATATAACTTGTCTAAGACCTCAGAGGTCATGAGAGAAGGAACCGGAATTTGAACCTGGCAGTCTGGTTGCACAGCACACAGTCCTAACTTCTGTGTTCCCTCTGGGCCACTTGTGGTCTCCCCCATCAGAAGATCCCACGGTTTAAATCGGAGGTCTCTTACCAGGTCTCAGACCCACTTTAGTTCTCGGTTGCGGAGGGTGGGAACTAGGTATCTGCCTACGAGCCAGAAAACCCAGAAGGTTTGGCAAAAGGTGCTAATGCACTTTTGGGGGGAAAGGTCCTACAAACTTGGAACCTCACAGTGTGACAGCTGCTTGCCACTTGCTCCCCCCTTCTACCAGCTTAACCAAGAACGAGGTCCAGTGTTGTGTCCAGGAGCAGTGCTGTCCCCGGTCCTCTCTTCTGCCCATCATCACTGCTTCCTGTCCCCTGCGGCCCCTCCCCGCATGACGAACTAGTGTGTGTGATGAATTCCTTCCAAGTCCAGAATTTGCCAGCTGCACAAAACAGCAGTCGCACATCCTGGCTCCAACTTGTCTTTGCCATCCAGCCAGTCCATCCTGACCAGCTGGTCACCTGGGAATGCTGGCCGGTACACAGTACAGGAAGCCTTGGAAGGACATTGTCCACGTGCTCACCTTCTTTTGGTGGCAAAGGATAACATCTGTTGATCTTGGTGTAGTGGGGCCTGGAAAAGGGCTCCTGGGAGGAGGAGAGATTGAAAGCGCCCGAGCTCCAAGACGGTGGGGTTCCGTGGAGTTACGCTTCCCCGGGCGGCGTGTGTAAGGAGCCTAGAAGCGGGCTCTGCCAGTAAGCCCTGGGCAGGGCGGGGGGGGGGCTCCACGAAGTGGCTGCTGAACCCAAAGGTTTGCAGCCCCCCGGGTGGCTTTCAGGGGAACACCCGTCTGGGGTTCTCTCGGTCGGTATTTGAGCTCAGCTGAAGTCAGGCAGCTGTGCTGCGGCCAGTTGGGGGTGTGAAGAGAGAAACGCTAAGGGAGAGTTTGAATTGTAGGGAGAAACAGTGCTACTCCTTTGAGTTATTTCTGTCCCGTTTAACAGTGAAGATGCCATGAGGTGCCCAGATGACCCACTAACGGGGATTTATAGAGATTTTCATCTGCAGAAGGAAACCTGGGCCCAGCCTCTTGCGTCAGTGAGTCTTTGAAGAGGGGGCCCTGAAGAGCCACCGCCGGCTCTGTGTGACTCACCATCAGTGGCGCCCGGGCCTGCCTGCCTCTCCCCACCCCAAGGAAGTCAGTCTCTGAAAAGTCACATGCCTGCCCTCCTCAACTGCCCCCCACCCCTGGTCCAGAGGTGGAGCGAACCCTCAGCTGGCAGGAGAGGCTACAGCAGAGGCTTCTTCGTGTTCAGCATTAACGTGGCAGGAAGAGGTGCTGTTGCCTCTGCACCGGACAGACTCCCGGGTGCACCTGCCTTTTCCAGAGGCACAGTGGGCCCAGGGGAAGGGCTGGCGCCCACTGTTCACCAGGCTGTGCGCTCGCAAGCCTGTGTTCAGTGCCCCGGATGCCGATGGCGAAAAGCTCGTGGTGGGGCGCACCAGCTCTGGGGGGAACGTTACATGCTGCCGCCTCTGTCCGGAAGGCTCTAGCATCTTTCCTCGTTGCTTCCTTGGCTCTCAACAAGTCCAAGTGCATTTTGAATCCACATTTTCTACAGTCCTGTGGAGGCACGCCCCAGTCCAACGACTTAAATGGATTCAGTCTCAGTGGTGCTGGTTCCTGAGGAGGACACATGCTCTGAAGGTTCCGTGTCGGCCCCGACCCAGGGGGTGCGTCGGATTCTTCTGAAGACACAGACATGCACCTGAGATGACCTCAAGTCCTTCTCTTTCATTTTTTGATTTCTCACCACCTGGACCATTAATTCTGCTGTCAGAGGGGGATGGGAAAAGGGGACATTTCAAAGCCAAGCCGATTTGGTCTCTGAACCAGCTTGTCTTCTAGGTTGTACTTCACCCTGAGGAGAATCAGAAAGGACAGTCTATAGGCCCCTGAAGTGCAGTTTCCAGTGAAACACGAACTTCACTCCAGTGGCCCTGCAGCTGGAGGGCCTCAGAACCAGTTCCAGATGTCCGCTGTCCCGTGTTAGTGGGAAGGGAGTTTGGGGCAAGCCGGCAGGCAGTGCTCTTGCTCTCACCCACCCTTGGAGCGCCCCTTCTGCAGCTCGAGTCTGGGCTCGGGGGCTCTGCAGGGAAAGTGCTCTGAGCATCTGGGTCCTCTGCAGCCCTGTCAGCCCCTCCCACTCACCAGGCAGGACACGCTGCTCTGAGCTGGTCCGAAACTGCAGGCAAGCGAGCCCTCTCTCCTGCTGCTCAGGATCCAAGAGCGAGACAGTGCCGCCCTGGGGTTACCTGGGCGACATCCGGGACTGCCACCATCACCCAGTGCAGAGCAGGGCCAGCCTCCCCATCCAGGGAGAAGTAGCGTCCAGACTAATGATCAGTTCATGGCCCCGTCCTCTTGAGAAAAGTCCACAAGGACGGCCTCTTAACCCAGAAGAGAGCCCGTCCGGCGGCGCCTGGCCGTTCTGGCTGTCTCCCAGTCTGCGCCCAGCTGTGCCGCGGACGGTGGGTGACGGCAGGACTCGGTACTCCTTGGAGCTTTGGACATTTTGGCGTTTGTGCCTGGCTCTCCCTGAGTCATCCTTTTAAAAAGTAGCTGTGGTGTTTGAGTTTGAAGGTGGGCATGTGTAACCATTCGGAAATGTTAAATGGCGCACGGACGTTTGCAAGTGCACAGGCTGTGTTCTGGGACCCGCACCGACTGGCTAATTCTCACGCACACTGGTGAGATGGGCACTGTGGTCCCCTCTAGGAAAGGAAATGAGGACTCGACCCCTCCGGCCGTCAGTCATCACCGAAAGGCTGGTAGTGCTCATCCTGCCAGGTCATGTCCATAGGGTCACACACACGGATGTCTCTCTATGATTTTGTGTGAATAGGAGCATACACGTCGATGTCTAACCTTTTTTCACTCAACAGAAGCTCTGCTCCATCTTTCCTTTCCAAAAGTAAGTCATCATTTTTAACATTTACATACTGTTTCATTGCATATATACAGTATACTTAACTACTTCTTTATTGATGGGTATTTCCAGTATTTTGCTGTCATAAGCATTGTCTACTTACAGTTTTCCATATGTGTATAATCATCACTTTAAAGTCATTTTCTAAAAATAAGATGGCTTGGTTAAAGGGTATATACATCTTCTATTTTGAAGTGCATTACAGGCTGCCTTCTGGGAAGTTGAAGCTGCCTGTACCTCCACCCACAGGGCTGGAGGGGCCCGTTCTCCGTCAGCCCCGGCCCTTCCCTCACGGTCCAGCCAGGCATCTTGTGAAGTGGACGCTGCACCGAGAGCACGGCGTCGCCGCTGTTTTACGTCTCTGCCCATCCGAGGGAGGGAATGGCTGTGTCACTGCTTGGGTTTCCTTGATAATTAGGAGTGTCGGATCATTTCTTCATACCTCGGTTGGCATTCGGATTTCTTCTTTCGTGAATTATCTTTGTGTGTCATTCACCCTGATCCTTAAAGCCCCTTGAGGTCAGAATGCATCTTCCTCTCTGGTGTGTTTTTGCTTATTCTCATCCTTTCTTGGCCCTGCACTTCCAGTAGCTGTCATGTTCATCAGCTTCTCGTCCATGTTAGATGTAATGTACACGTATCTTTTCTCCAGGTATGAATGAAATGCACGCTAGTTATTTGGGAACTTCACTGGTGGGAGTCGAAGTCTGCTTTGTGGCCGAATCGGAGGAAAGCGGCCCCCGCGCACGGCTCCTCAGTCGGCCGCTTTCGCGTCAGGACCGAGGCTTCCATCAGGCGTTTTTAGGGTGTCTGTGATGTGGTCTGTGAACTGGCTTTCACCTTGTTCTTGTTTTCATCTAATTCTTAGTATTTCTTCAATGCTACTTCCTGTTAAAGCCTGACAGGTTAGGACTGATGCTATGCATTGTTTTAGTGATAAAAATGTTGCTCTACAAGGTTTAGGCAGGGCCCTACGTGAAGCCAGGCCTTCCCAGAAAGCCCGTCCTGCCCTCCGTCGCACGGGGCCAGGCCTCCTTCACCCTTCCATCAGTGGGACGTGGTCTGGGTTTCTTCCCCAGCCATTTCAGTGATGTCCGTCTTGCCTTCTCAAGTGAATTGTAAGCTTCTTGAGGTCAGGTCGCCGCCTCCTTTGGTAGCCCTCCAGGATCTCCAGAATGCTTTTAATACAGTGAGGGACACAGTATGCGTCAGATTTTCACCAACAGTCATGCTGGTGACGATGACTTTACTGAGGCCGAGAGAACCAGAAAAACCCAAGGTCAGTTGTGTCTTTGCCACTTACCAGCCAAATGGCCTTGGACAGACGTCATCATCCTCACAGGCAGTTTCCTTCTCTGTGGAGCGGAGCGCTAGTAAGACGCTTCCTTGTGAGAGCGCCCTGAAGACGCGTGCGCGGGGCCGTCAGCTCCCGAGACGCCAGTGCAGCGGGGACCCTGGCGGCGCCCCAGTCTTCGTCTGGGTGTCTTCTCTCCTGCCGCTAATGGGGAGGCACGGGTCTGGGAGAGCCGGCTGCGGCGGCGGTGCGCCCAGTCTTCCCGAGGGTGTGCTTGGAAGCTCACATGCTCCTCGGCTTAGAGACTCTTCGTTGAGCCTGAGTCTGGTTTCTCCCAACACAGAGCCTTCTGGTCATTCAGGGACTGAGCACGATGCCACAAGTTCAAAGCATGCCAGTTTCTCTCTCAGGCTCTGCCAATTTTTCTTAAATGGGAGCCTGAGTGCCTGCATGTGTGTGCGTGCACACGTGCATGTGTTCATGCACATGCGTGTAAAATGCTTGGAAGGAGGAAAGATGGGATCAGATTTTACCTGGCATAGCAACTAACATCTCTAGTAGCCTCTGAGCGTTTTGCCAAATGGACTCTAATTGGTTTCCTCCTGTTCTATTTTTATTTTGTAGGCATTTTAATGTATAGGCAGCCAACTCCTTCAAATGAGACATTTTGTCATTACAACATGTTATTTAGTTTAACTGCCACAGCCCCAGCTTCAGTGACCCTGAGTGAGGTCGGGGAAGGCGGGCTCTGAGCTGGAGCCCTCCCCACGAGCCGACCGCCGCGGCGACCCGCCAGTCTACAACACCCGTGCACCAGGACCGTGAGGCTGGCCCCTGTGCCTCGGTGTCGTGGCTCCGAGTCTGCACCTCATGGTGCCGCTCCTGCCCCCCGTGCCTGCCTCGGGTGGCCCTGCCGCGGCCTGTGGCACAAGAGCCCCCGGCCCACGTCAGCCCGTGTGCTGATTAGACAGGAATCAGCGGGTCCGTTGAGCGTGTGCTTAATGCGACACAGATGTGGGACACACTGCAGATCTTTCTGCTTTGCGAGTTTTCAGCTTTTTGCATTTCATCAGTGTTGCTTATTATTTACAGAATGTAACTCAAGACAGCAGAACAGATTGTAATTTTTAAAAAAGGTTTGGGGGAGATGGGGCCGCAGGGGAACTGGGAGAAAAAAACCGGGAGTGTGGAATGTTGTTTGCTGTCCAGACCAAACAAACCAGTTTGCCAAGGCTTGATGGACTGTGGTGATCGAGTTTGTTCATGTTCACACCGGCGGCACTTAATTATAAGGCGGCCTGACCTTATCACCACATAAACAGTAATCTTTTGTCACTGGGCAGAGATGTGCCCCGTGTAGAGGCACTGAAGGGTGTCATAGCTGCCGGCTTGTGCCCCGCTTCCTTGCTGTCCAGACAGAAAGGACACCACTGAGCCCAAGCCCCATTCAGACCCACGATGTTCTCCTTGCCTTGTTCTGGCTCCGGCTTCATACCCAGGCACTGGGGCAAGAGGCAGAACAAAGAGCAGTCTCTTCTGTTGCCTGAAAAATCCAAGATATTCTTGGGAGCTTTGGAATGATGGGCCAGAGCCAGTCTGACCAAGTTCAAAGAGAAGGTGCCATCTCATATTTGTGGAGGGGCAGGTTTCACTCACAGTGGCCTTGGCATCTTAAGAAAGCTCGGCCATCGGTTAAGTTTGAAGACAAAGAATAAAAAAGCACCAGCTGGTCAAAGGAAGATGAGGAGTAGGTGATTGGTTGATTTCTTTATGTTTCTAGGTCAAAAGAACCTAAAAGTCGGGATTAAACTAATGAAAGCCATACAGTAAAAATCCTTTGAAGAAGTTCTTGGAATCTGAGCTAGTGCAGAGAATCCATCACCTTGGCCAGAGGTTCCGGGCTGCTTAAGTGCTGAGCACTGGGACGGGATTGAACCGTCGGTAGGGAGCCAGAGCCCTGGGTGGTTTCCAGAGCTCCAGACCCCGCTACTCTCTCCTGCCCCCGGGATGTGCCGTTGGGGCGCATTCACCCTGAGGCCATCAGACTGCTAGCCAGTTGCCTCCCCGGGGAACATGACCCAGGTCAGTAACTCTAGTGTCCTTCCTAGATGGAATGACCAGCTTTCTTCTGTCCCTGGGTCCTTACCAACTCCCAGTCTGTCTCGGAGGAGGAGCCCCAAGACCTACGGCCATCCCCGCTGCCTGAAGCCTCTGGAGGCCCTGGAGCCTCTGAACCCAGTTGTAACACAGAGTCGTGTTCGCTGGTCTGTGCGCACCCACTGTGCACCCAGCACTGTTCTGGGTGCAGGGGCCCAACATGCAGAGAAGAGACAAGAAGCTCTGGCTTCACGTAGCGTCCGTTCAGCCCCTAGTGAACTTTCCAGGCCGTGGCTGGGTTCAGAGCACTTGCCGCTCCCTGGGGGAGGCTGGTGGCCGGAGAGAGGGTGAGTCCCTGGCTGGTCCTGCAGCCTTCCTCTCAGGGTCCAGTTCCCCCTCTGCCACCTGAAGTCCTGGGTGTCCCTGTGAATGGGGCAGCTGTGCACACACTCCACTCTCGTGACGGTCGGTTTTCAGCGCCCCTGTCCATTTTTAAAGTGCCCTTTCCCTTCCCACCTCATTCGTTTGGTAGTAAAAGGTTGTGTAAAACGTCCTTTTTACACATGAACTGGCTCCTCGGGAGCTGCCCACCCTGTGCCTGCTTGGCTTTGGTCCTGAGGGAGGGAGGCCCCCCCCCCCCCCAGCGTGCAGGCTGAGCCCTCGGGGCCAGTGGGGTGCTAAGGACAGACACGCCCACAACCCCTCCTCCATCAGGGCAGCTCCCCTCTCAGGTTGGGCAGATTCAGGTTACCGTTACAGACTCTGCCACTGAAAACTCTGTTACGATGAATTTTGTGAATGGCAATAGTCTGAAACTATTAAATCCCGTTCCACAAATTTGACACTTGGTATCATCCCTGAGCTGCCAGGTTGGTTAGCTCCAGCCCTTTAAAGACAGTTCTTCAAGCAGATGAGGGACGGCTGGGGCAGGCCGAGTGACGGGCCTTAGGGGCAGGGTCCCGAGTGTCCGAACGTCAGTGTGCTCCTGACAAGCTGATCTTACGCGATTCAGCACATCAGGTTTCCCGCGGCGTGCTGGCAGACTGCTGACATCCACATTTTAACAGTTCCACGTTTCGGTGTTGTAAGTTGACTTGACACCCAGTAATTCTGAATAAGGGTAGGCGAGAGGGAGACAGGTTTTATGAGCGCCTACTGTGTGCACTGTGCTGGACACTTTTCACGTATCACCTCAACATCAGCAGCCGATAAGTATCCTATTCTCGTTTGCTGGGAGGGAAACCACATGCTCACCCGGCTCATGCGTGGCCGGGCCAGGACTCCGTGTGTCTCCAAGGCCTGGTGCTCGCCTCTGCACTGCCAAGCGCCTAAATTTTACCTGTCTCTCAAAAGAGGTCGACTTTGGGTGGAAGATAGAAAATATAACGATTTTTTATAAATTATGTAATCATTGGTTAGAATTCAATCTGAAAATATCTGGTTTATTTAGTCAGCTTGTTATCATTAGAATTTGCACTTAATAGCCACAAAATCAAGTTTACCAGAAGTTGTGTGTTTTGGCCCATGTGAAATATTCTGGGATTGGCATTAACAGTGACAGTTTAGCAGGGAACTTGACCCTGGTTAAGGGGTTCCCATAAGGAAGCCCTCCTTAGAACGTGGAACTTAGAACACGGGGGAGCTTGCTGGCATTTGCAAAACGCCCTGGTTCCGTGACGGTGTGGGCAGATGCTGCAGCCGCACAAGCCGTCTGCTGTGTTTGTAAGAAGCAAAGCAGCCTGAGCGCACGCAGAGGCCGGCGTTTTGGAAACGCAGCACCATCAGGCTGTGTTGTCACCATAGCGGTGTCCACTGGGTGGAATTCCCGATGAAGCTCGTCTGCTCTGCTGCCCGCCAGCGCCACGGACAGGTGGTCTCACCCCAAGGCAGTTAGGTGACGAGGGAAAAACCTTCGGAGAAATTTTGTTCCTAGATTTTAAATCCCACTGGTATATCTGTTGGCATTAGTCCTACCCACTGTCACAGTTGCGATGTCACGGGGTCCCCCAAACATGCGTTGGGTTATAGGAAGCCTTGGCCCCTGTAAATGAGTCAGGTGTGAATCCCACTGATGGGGAAAAACAGCCAGGAGATGACTTCCCCACCGCAGGACATCAGAGCCCTACAAATCTAACAGCGACAGCAGTAGAACTTCTGACAATTTCACGAATCGGCGTCTTCCCCACATTTTCTGTTGCAACAGTGCAGCGCAGGGTTTTGCGTGTCTTCCCACAGACAGCCTTGGAACTCCGGGCAGGGGCAGCTGCGGTGCCACTAACAAGGAAGCGAAGGGAAAGGAGGGTGTTTCCGTTTGAAGTGCATTCCCTCACAAGAAAACTAGGCCCACCTTGGCCTTCAGCCACCTGAGCTAGGTCAGGGCCCCTCCTGTGCACCCACAGCACCCTCTGCGTCATCGTCATCAGAGGTGGCATTTTACCGGGCGCCTGCTCTGGACCAAGTACTGTTATAAGCACTATACCTGTGTTGGGTCACCCTCTCAACAACCCCAGTATTGTCCCCATTCCGTAGATGAGGGCACCCAGGCTCCGAGAGGGGGCACAACTTGCCGGAGGCCCCAGTTTGTGAACAGGGAGACCGGGGTTCAGTGCCAGGCAGCCTGGCTCCAGAGCCTGCCTCTTTCTGTCTGTCTCCCCCATGACACTCTGGTGAGGTCCCTCCATGACACTCCGATGAGGTCCCCACAGGCGTGGCTCCCGAAGGCCTTGCGCACTGGGTGGCTCAGTGTGAAACGGGGTGGGGAGCGGGGCCTCGGGGTGGGGGGGCGCAGGCCACTCCCAAGGCTCTGAGCAGGCTCGTTTTCCTGGCTGTCTTGGTTTGGGTCCTCGGTGGTTCCACTCAGGAGCCAACCTCTCCTGCCATAGGCTCCCTTTCTGCCCGACCTAGATTAGCCTGGGTCAGATCATCACAGCAGATACTTGGTACAGTTGTCTTGGCTCCAGATTGACCGCGGCGAGAGCTCCATAGTCGCTATGAAAACTGTGGGTTAAATACTGTCTTGGAGAGGTTCTAGAACGTGGGTTTCTGTGTCCATGGAACTGTGGGAAAGGATCTCTGATGTCAACCAAGTCAAACTCGGGAGGTTTTCACCCTCTGGCCGAGCCCCGCCCACACTGAGGGGTGGGGTCGGAGTGGGTGGAAGGGATGCCTCCCCTCGAAGTCTTTGGGAGTGGGTGCAGCGGGGAGTGGCGGGCCTCGGGTGGGGAGCGGGGGAGCCCGTGGCACGCAGGCCTCTGTCTGGAGCTCACAGCACCATCCTGCTGGGGCCGCCAGTGGGAGTTCGACCAGCTCTGAGGCTCCAGCGCAGAGTGCCGTATGGGCAGACCGTTGAGTTCCTTTCAGAGCTGGCAGGTGCTTGACTGAGTGCGCAGCCGAGAACCTTGGTGTCTTGTGGCTGTTTCCCACCAGCAAGACCTGACGAGATGGTGCAGGCTGACCTCCGGTTCTCAGTGTGCCTGTCTGTGCCCAGTCGAGCACAGTGTGTATCAGTAAGACGTTTAATTAAAACAAAAGCCGAGGACACACACACGGAGTAAATGCAGGCACAATCAATCATTTTGTTGGGGTCAGCACACAGAGTCCCTGAGGAAGGTGGCCGTCGTCAGTTGAATAAACATTCTGTTAGGTTAGGAAGTCGCCTGTTTGACACACACACTTTTTCCTCACCTACTGATTGTTTTTGAAGCTGCCTCGGTTGATAGACATTGGCCCCGACAGATTTCTCAAGCCGACTAATAACTTACGCTGTGCAGAGGTAGGTGTGTGTGTGTACAGCATCTGTCTTCAACTAATACGGCTGTGACGTGGTCACTCATCGAGTGCACGGAGAACAAGTGATGGCTGGCCAGCCACCGACCCTCAGGCTGAAAGGCGAGATCAACCAAGTGGAACTGGTTAGATCTTCCCGAGTCACCTTGTCTGGGTTTGTTGCTGCTCGGAGGAGACAGGCTTGCTTCTGCTACTCCTGTCTTCGGTCTGGGGCCTCCCGTGCGTGCCTGATCGCAGTGGCCAGCTGCAGGCTCCGGTATTGATCTCTCGCGGGTGGGTATCTGCAGCGGATCAGCCACCGTATCAGCAGCCCCTTCCCGGGGGAGAGCCGTCCGTGCTGCACAGCCCACCGCCTGACGTTTTCATGGAGTTCAAAGCTCACGCTGGTTCGGCGCTGACATTTTGGATTAGCTGGTTGACTGGAAGGCCTGCTTCTTTCTATACACTGTGAAATTTATAAACCGCAGCAGCTGAGGGCTTAAAATGGCCGAACAGCCCCCAGCTGGCAGCAATTAAATGCGCCGTAGACCCTTGGCTCAACCAGGGTTTGCGGAGGCAGAGTTGCTGCACATGCACCAGAGAGACTTAGGCTGTAAACTACCTTTCATGCCGAGTGTTAGCTGGTAGGAGACGCTGTCAGGGGGGGAGAGGCAAGTGGGTAGGGTTTTGCCACCTCTTGTTTAATGGTCTATCATCTCCAGGACTTTGCACCAGATCTGCCCTGGGAGTGAGGCAGGCAGGGAGGCCGGGCCCAGGATGGTCCATCAGCGGTGGGCCTGCGTAGCTTGGCAGTTGAACTCCTGCTCTGGTGCCCATGGGCAGGCGCCGAAGCTACTCTGCCTTTTTATCGGACACTGTTACCCCTTAGGTTGAGAGAGGGCGGGAATAAGAAGATGGCAACGTGCCATTTTTATACCAAGTCAAGCAGCAAACATTTGAGTCTAGGCCAGTGCTGTGTGATAAACAATCTACATTTACTTTAATTTAAATTGTAAAAATCCAGTTCCTAAGTCACACTGGCTGCATTTCAGGTGCTCAGCAGTCACACACGGCCACCAGCTGTGTGTGACCCAGTGCTGTGCTGTCTTCGACAGCACCAGTGGCGGGAAGAGACCATACGAGGCTCTCTTCTAAGTGCATTGTGGGTGGAGTGTAAATTTGTTCAGCCACTTGGAAAACAGTTGGAATTCTGTTGGGTGAGCCTTTGTGCCCTGTGGTCCGGCAAAGCCCTCTTAGACGTGTACCCAAAGAAACTCCGCCGTGTTCCCTAGGAGCACATGCGGGAATGTTCCCACGGCACTGCTGGTAACGGCGGAGCCTGGTAGCAACGCCCGGGTTCGCAGCAGGAAGATGGACAGACGGGGGCGTGTCCGGGCAGCGGGATAGTCAGGAGAAGGCACAACCTGTGGACGATACGGCTGCACACAAAGGGAGGACCGGATCTTAGCAATTTGACTTCAAGGAGGAAGAAATGAGTCCCAAACATAAAAAAGCAGTGATATCCTTTTTCAAAAGCTCAAAACAACTGGAACCAAAGACTTTAACAGGACTGTTACTGGAGTGCACTTTGAAATGCGATCAGTCCACCTGCAGAAGACAAGCAAGGGGATGAAAACTACAGGCTTCAGAACAGAGGCCATCTCAGGCGAGGGGAGCTGGGTGCGGTGAGGGGACGGCATCGGTTATGGCCAGCAATGGAGCTTTCGTGCTGGGGATTGTGGTTTCACGGACGTTTATGACACGTGAAATGAACAGAGAAAAGCCCAGTGCTGAAAGTGGGCCTGAACCGAGGTTAATGATGAGTCCGCTGTAAAAAAAAAAAAAAAAAAAGGAAGGAAGGAAAGGAGGGAAAGAGAGAGAAAGAGAAGGAAGGAAGGAAGGAAGGAAGGAAGGAAGGAAGGAAGGAAGGAAGGAAGGAAGGAAGGAAGGAAAGAAGGAAAGAAGGAAAGAAAGAAAAAGAAAGAAGATACATTCCCTCCAGGTGCCGACAGGTTCCCAGGAACATACATGAACGTGACCTAGGACGAGTTGCTCACAGAGGGACTTGCAATGTCCCTGAGCCAGAGCGTGAACCAGTCAGGCCTCTGCTCTGAGCAGCCCCCCCCCCCCCCCCCGTTCTCAAGGGCTGTGTGGCTGCTCCGTGGCTTGGTCCGTGTGAGGGAAACGGCCCCCCGCACCCAGTGGCCTGCCCTGAAGAGTATCGCCTTCTGCTCTTTGCTGGCTTGCAAGGTTTGAAAACACTAGCTTTTGGGGTTTTGCTTATAATTCTTTGATTATGTTTGGGACCAAATTTATTCACACACTGATTTTAAGCACCTGTTTCCCCCCAAACTCCCAGCTTCAACCTCAGGAATGAAAATTCTAGTTGAATTTTGGAGAAAAAAGTAGTTTTCGAGGTACCAACCGAGATGAGGTAAGAGCGGAGACTGTGGGAAGAACTCCTTTAATCCAGCTTGCTGCTTCTAGTAAGGGCGTCTCTGAGTCACCCCTTCCAGAAGCGGCCCCACTGTTTACAAAGCTACAGGAGAGGCTGCGTCTCCGCCAATGACAGACATGGACTCGAGCTCTCTTCTTCTACGTCGTGAAAAACGGGCCGGGATTCCCCAGCGCGCACCGCCATCAGCACCGTCTGAGCCTCTTCCCGTATCCCCTCGCTGTGGGTCCATCCGAGTGAGGGCCCTGGACATGGGAGGACAGTCCTCGTGCTGGGAAGACCGAGAAGAAAAGTGGCGGCGGGAGATGGCGGTGTAGACCCCAGGAGCTGCTCCGCTTTTGTGCTCCCTGTGTGTGGGCAGGTTTGCTGTCCACAAGTCAGAAGGTGACACGTTGGGAGTGGGGGTGAGGTTGGTTGGGTCAGCAAAATTTGGGGGAGGTTCTGGGGGAGGTCACTGAGTCCAGAAACCACTGACGGTAGCAGAGAGCTGTTTGGTAGGGTGACAGTATGGGCACACTTAATTAGGTCCCAGCTATCCTGTCCTCGTGACAAGGGGTGATTTCCGAGGGCTCCGATCAGAGACAGGCCACCTTTCCTCGGCTGCCCTGGCTTCTCGGGACCCTGTCAGAGACGTTCGGCGCTGTCCGACGTCAGTGTCACTGCCCCCCTCCTCAGTAGCGTGTTTCTCCCCTTTGCGGTACTAATGAAAAGACGGCTTCTTCCGAGGGGGATAGTGAGCCAGCCCAGGCGGAATCCAGGACGTTGCCCGCAGGCCCTTCCTTCGCTTGGACAGCCAGTGAACTGGGCAGACACACCCCGGACCCTTCCGCCAGGAGGTCGGGATACCAGCTGGCTTCCATTTGCCTCGCCTTCGCTGACTTTCAAAGCTCAGACTGTCGTCTGTGAGATCCACCGGGGTTCCGTCCTTCTAGCTCCGCAGTCACAGTGGCCCTTACCCCCGCCCCCACCTGCGAGTACACTCGTTTATTTGTTCACCTAGTGTGTATCGCTTCTCTACCGTGAATCACGCACAGTTCTCGTTTTCAGGATAGCAGGGAACAGAACACAATCCCCCTTCCTGTGGCACTTATGTTCCCGTTGGGAAGATGCCAAGGTGTGAAACAAATGTGTTTTGAGCATGTGACTGACCTGGTCTCAGTGGTATTTTGAAACGGTCGTTCACGTTGCTATGGAGAATGGACGAGGGTGGAAATAGAAGAATAAGTGACAAGGCTCTTGTAATAACCCATTCCAATTCCAGAGACCATTTGTTAGTGATGGCAGAGATGGAGGAATAGTGGGATTAGAGATATGTATGGCAGCTTAGCCTATGGACCTCCCGGTAGACCAGGCAGGGGGACAGGACAGGCTCTGCTGCCTTGAAAGCCCACCGCACGGCCGCCGTGGTTTCCTTGCGGCCCCGGTTGGCTGGCGTCGTCCTGGCAGCTCCGCCTCTCCACTGGCGCCCGCAGCAGCCCCTACGCTGCCGCCTGCCTGCAACTCCGCAGCCAGCAGGGCATCCAGGTCTCGACGAAGGAGGAACCGGGGCTCTGCCTGGTGGGAGTGCGGGAGCGTATGAAACAAATAGTATTATTTTTCGCCCGTTATTTTCCTCGAGTGCAGCTTGTGTAGACTTCCTTACGTCTCCTAATGTCACCCTTGGAGAGCGCAGTCGGTAGTACTCAGGGCACTCTTATGGCCGAATTGTAAAAAATTGTCGCCGGGTTGCTGGCTTTCCAGCACATAGCAAGCACCGGCCAGGTGCGGGCCTTCAGACAGCCTGGCCTGGGGAGCAGGGTGCTGGCCGGTGTCCGTCCGGGAGGCTGCCGTTGTCCTAGTTTTGCAGCTAACCCACTGCGCGGCCTGTGGCAGCTTGCTGACTTTCTGCCCGTGGTGTCACCCTGAGTGCCCCCCCAGTGCACTCGTTGCCCTTGCAAGTAAGTGCCCACACCACGCTTAGGGAGAGCCTGGCTGTGAGGCACTGGCCCAGTGTGTGAGCCGTCCCTCTCCTCTGGACGTGTCTGACGAGGGGTGTTGTGCTTCAGTGGAATCCAGAAACAAATAATGAAAAGTACAGCAAGTACAAGGCCGAGGACAGGCCCGGCACACTGTTATCAGTCATCTGAAATATGCACAGCCTTTCCAAGACAAACACGGACTCCTGTTTCTAGGAAAACACCAAAAAGCACTTATCAATTACCCCACATGCGGGCTGTGGACAAAGACGGCAGCAGCCTGCCCGGAAAGCCATAGCAAAGCGGATGCCTTCGGGCAGCCGGCAGCCGAGTGGCACAAGCTAGAGCCACTGCAGGATGCAGGCTGCGGCTGGGGCCCTGTCCAGGGGGCCTTCTTCCCTCTCATGAGCCTCCCGCACCCTCAGCCTGTGCCCAGGCAGCTGAGCTCATCTTAGAGGACACCCACAAGCTGGGTGTGTGCCTTCTAGATGTCCAGGGCCCCTCACTCTCCTTCCCGACCCCCTGCAAGTCCAGAGGTGTCTCTCCCAAAGACATGCCTAGGAAAGTGGGGTTTGGCCGACGGGAAGCCCAGTAGGGGCACCCACGACAGGCGTGCCCGCCCCCAGTGGACAGCCACATCTGTCACGCACAGGCTTGGCGGGCCTTATTTTATTGGTCCTCAGAGCGGCCCTACGAGGTAGGTGTCAGCATCCCGTTTTACGGAGAGCACTGGAACGGGGGGTCGAAGAGGTGAACTGGCCCGTCCCCGATCCTACAGCTGGAAAATGGCAAAGGCGAGGCTCTACTTCCAAACCGGCGTGCTTACCCCTGGTCTTACCATGCGTCCACAGCTAATCCTGTGCTTTCGTCCTGCTCGCCCAGCTTAGAGGGGGCTTGGAGGAAGTAGTGTGTTTGTCTGGGATGAGGTGGGAAAATCACTTCAATCTAACACCTCACCTCTTTGCTTTTTACCCACGTACCCGTCTAGGACTCAAGCGCAGAGGGTGCGGAAACCACGCTGCTGCACGGGGCCCCAGGGGCTGCTGCCCCGCTACTCGGAGAGCCAGGCGGAAGGGCAGGAGCAGCTGTTCAAACTGACGGACAACATACAGGACGAGTTGTAAGTGCGGAACCAGCCTCGTGGGCTCACCGAGCTCCGCGTGGGCCCACCAAGCTGTCTCTTTGGTCTCTGGGTCTGGGAGGTTCTTGTCTGGGCCTAGCGCCACCGGGCCTCTGGGACCGGGCAGCCAACGACTCCTTAGTCCCAGTGTTCTGTAGGTTCAGGAGAACTGCTTGAAAACAGCCTTCTACTTAAAGCAGTGGTTCTCAAACTGGGCTTCAGGGGGAGACCTGCAAGTTTTATTTCTAGAAAATGGCAATTTCTTTCTACTTAGAGCAAAAAGAGATGATAGTAAAAATGCTCTCGATTTTAAGGTCTTTTTTTCCCCTGTAAAATTTTCTTAAACTTTGGTGTTCTGTTGTTTGCTGCTGAAAGCTAGTGGGGAAAAAAACAGATAAACCAATAACAAGTAGTAGCTGAAGAATTTGGGAATGCGGTTTCCTTACAATTGTTTTGTTACTCTCTGAACGTGGAGCCTTATATTCCTGGGATCTTACAGTGTTTGAAACTAGTGACATCCCAAGTTCATGTAATAGAATTCAGTGTATCACTATTTAGGATGCTTTGCAGACACCTTTTCAGGTAAAATGCTCTCTAATCTACATAGATGTCAGAACCGCCAGCCCAGAGAAAGCAGTTAGTTATACCTGATGAGTAGCAAAATGCTAGTTTAATTTCTTTTACTGCGTATGCACCACCTTGAAGATAGAGCAGCCTTGGGGGGTTTCTGAGGGCCGTGCCTGCTGATGGGCAGAGAAGGGTCTGAAGCAGAGGTCACCTCTCAGGATGGCCTTCAGCGTCATCCGTAAGGACGATGGTGAGCCGTCCTCATCTCGTTGTTCTGCAGCAGTGTTCGAACGGGGACGTCAGAAATGGAGTTCAGAATCCATTTGTTGCCTCCTGAGTGTGTCCTGTGTAACCCAAGTCCCCTGCAGGGCTGCGGGAAGGTCTCCTGACGATGGAGGTTCATCACAGTGTCTCAGGTCAAGCCACTGTAACAAAGTACTGAGACCATGTGGTTTAAACAGCATTTATTTTATATATATATATATATAAGCCTCACATTTAATAAGACAGGCAGTGTGAATCCCGGTCATTGGTACAGACATTGACTATGACTGTTCAAGATGGAAGCTCTAGAATGTGCGTCTACAAACCTCCCGGTCCGTCACCCACTCTCCAGTCAGTAACGTTTTAGTTTCCATCCTTCAGGAAGTTACAGATTAGTCTAAATCTCTCTGATTCAGGCAGCATGTGAATTTGTTTTCTTACAGTTTTGGAGGTTGGGAAGTTCAAGGTCCAGGTGATGCCCACTTTAGCTCCTGGAGAAGGATCTCCTCCCGGCTTGCAGATGGCCACCTTCTCACTGTGTCCTCACAGGGCACAGAGAAAGGTCTCGGTCCGGTGTCTCTCGTAAGGACACTCATCTTCCAGGATCAGGGCCGCACCCTCACCCTTATGATCTTGTTTAACCTTAACTATTCTCATACTTTTTTTTTTTAAGATTTTTATTTATTTATTTATTTATTTTTAGAGTGAGAAGGGAGGGAGAAAGAGAGGAAGAGTAACATCAAGGTGTTGTTGCCTCCTGTGTGCCCCCTACTGGGAACCTGGCCCACAACCCAGGCACGTGCCCTGACTGGGAATCGGACCAGCGACCCTTCGGTTCACAGGCTGGCGCTCAGTCCACTGAGCCACACCCGCCAGGGCTGCTCCCACACTTTAAATAGCCACACGGTGGTGAAGGCTTCAGTGCAGGGATTGAACAGGGGACACAACTCCGTCCGCGGCGTCATCAGTACCTTCTGTCCTCAGCTTGGACCCTCATTCCAGGGCCCCGAACCCAGTGAGATTTCGCTCCAGGGAGCATGTGCCTTCCTGCTTCCTCAGGGTGAGGACTGGGTGCCATGACTGCCCCGTGTACCCCTTCGTTGGTGGGACTTTCGGCCTTGGGATGAGAGGCCCAGAGTCGTCCCGCCTCAGGTGCCGCAGGTCACGGGGCCGAGTCTGCTAGACTGGCAACCCCATAAGGCCTGGGGGTTTTGTTCCGTTCACGGAAGAGTCCTCAGCCCCCAGAATGGTGCCTGGCACGTAGCGGGCGCCCCAGAAATATCTGCACCTAAGCGATAGCAGGATAGCTGCAGTTACGGATGTGCATTCACTTTTTCATGGGGGAGGTGGTCAAAGGGCGGGACTGTACATTACTGCACGTTGTGCTTTTAATTTCCACCTGTGAAAGTTACTGTACTTGTGAAAGGTGTTTTCAGTAGCATGACACGTGCCAGCAACACGGGGAGCAAGCATGTGGCACAGCCAATGTCGGGCCATGCCCTGTGGGACGCACACTTGGAACACAGCTACGGAAAGCCGAAAACAGGGGTCCAAGCCAGGTCAGGGGAGGGGGTTTCCTGAAACTCCTAGAATTCATGTGAATGGGGAGAAGATACTGGCATGAATGGGGTTTGATTCTAAAGATGGGTTCCCACTCCTGTGTGGGGTAGATCTTGCCAGTGAATGTGGAAGGGGGTAGGTGACCACAGCCCTCCTCAGCATACAGGCGGGAAGCCATTGGGGAAAATCATTGGGGAATGGGCCAGCGTTCCTCCGATGGTCCCCAGTTGTCAGGCTGGGTCCTCACGGTGACGGGAACATTAGAATCATCACTTCGCAGGAGAAGAGTTTTCAGGAAAAGCACACGAGTGCCAAATTATACCCCTGACTTTTATCCTAGAATTGTAATTAAAAACATGTTTACAGACCTAATTATTTGCATATTTTCCTTCAGAGTTAACCCCTTAAAAGGGTCTTTAATACCTTGCTCTACTGTTCTGACTAAATGTTTCCACATTTTTTCCAGTTAGATCCACCGTTTCACTTGTGGAAAACACTGTGTAATCACTTCCCGATGCAGTGAGAACCCCGAGAGTCCCAGCAGCACGGTCACTTCAACTCCGTGCTCCCAGATCAGGTTTCATTTAGTTTTTTCATTTTATTTAATTAATTATATTAAAAAGATAGTTACTGACATATGCATTAAGGTCTGGCCAGCCGAAAAAGGCTTCAGTTTCAAATGAATCAGATATTTCTCTGGTATGTTGCACAATTACCGGTGCTTCCCATTTTTCTCAATTTCGGTTTTGAAACAGAATCCTGACTTAAGTTGATGTTAAAATAAAATTTTCCCTGTCTGATTCAATTAATTTTTCTTTATAGCTAGTGTCTATCCACAGCCAGGAACCTCATTTTCATTGAAAGAAAGAATGAGAGAGGGAGAAAGGAAGGGAGGGAGAGGTACCTATTTCATTTCTAATCCTCCATCCCAGACAGTTACATCCTGGCGTCGTAAGCATTAGAATGGTTCTTACCTTTTCAAAACCGGTGCCCGTGAGCCTCCCACAGGACCCGAGAAGTTGCTCTAGCATCCTGTTTCCTGAATGTTGACAATTGGGTTGTATTTTCAAAATGACGTATACGAGATTTTCTTAATACAGAAAAAAATAGCCCTGACCAGTGTGGCTCAGTTGGTTGGGCGTTGTCTCGAAAGTGAAAAGTTGCCGGTTCGATTCCCGGTCAGGGCACATGCCTGAGTTGCGGGTTCAGTCCCTGACTGGGGCACATGTGAGAGGCAGCCAGTCAGTGCTTCTCTCTCACATCACTGTTTCTTTCTTCCTACCTTCCCCTCTCCCTAAAATAAAATACAGAAAAATTATAAAAAGGAACACAAAAGTAGCCTATGAACCCACCAGCCAGATAAGTTCTTTCTCTTTTTGATGAAATAAACTTACGCATGCTTAGCAAATTCAAAGGACACAGAGAGAAAATTAATAGTAAAATTCTTCTTTCTTACACTCTTTGTAAACGTACTGTTTATGGTGTTTTGTATGTTGTCTGTCTTTCTTGAGAAGTTGTAGATAGAAAGAAATCAGAAATATTTTCTGAGCACAGGTTATAGTGTTGATTCTACTCACATGTGATTGTAAATATAAACCTTATAGTAGTAATACATGCTGTCTAAAAGCAAAAACAAAAGACAGGTGTTTTTTGAGGAATGAGATAGAGTTCATTGGCCTTCCTTTTCTAAACCAGGAAATATTGTAATCTATCAATAACCATTGACAGGGAATTGGACGATCTTTGATATGCCACTGAAATAGAACTTTCAGCCCGTGGGTTTTCCAGCTGTTCTGATCGAGGTTAATGGCTTGCTAAATCTCGAATCCTTGACACCAGGAGTTCTGAGAGAATCCTTTAGCTTTATCGCGGGCAAAATACATCCAGCAGCTGAAGTTGCACGTGCTCAGCTGAATTCCATCGGTCCTTACGGTGTAATTTCATCGTCACTTTCTGCACTACCTCACACATAAATTTACTGACTCCTACTGTGTGCCAGGACGAGTGAGAAATGTGCTCCTTCCTTGACAAGTTTATGGTCTAGCAGGGGAAACAGACAGTATTACCAACTCTCTGTAACACATGACTGCTTTTAAAATAGACGTGCGAGCCATGGGGGTTGGGCCAAAGGGGAAGAGACTGATTTATGCCTGGAAAGCCAGGGAAGGCTGTGGGCTAGCGACCTGGTCCTGCAGGGCCAGGGGAGAAGAGAGAAGGTCATGTCGGCTGAGGGGCGTGGAGAAAGCATGATTCCCCTCTGCAGAGCGAGAGCCTGAGGCTTTTGTGGGTGCCACCAGGGGTGTTGCTGAGGAAGCCTCATGGTGACCGTGGCTTGGGGGGGTGGCAGTGAACCCGGGCCCTGCTGGGTTCGCCCCATCCAGGACAGCACAGTCGGCACTTAGAACCTGGTGCGGGCCGTGCCCCCCTCCCTGTCTCTCCGGAGAACAGTTCTGACATCAATCCCAGGGTCACCGTGTCCTCTCTCTCTCCTTAAAGGAGAGTTAAAAGGAAAACTTTTAACCAAAGTTTGAAGTCCTGTTTTTTACAGAATTAATTCCGGTGCTTACAGCAAACTACAGTGTGTCGGCAGAGCCCTGGGTGGCCTGTCTCGTTCCCATATCTGAGGAATGAAGCTGATCCAGAGGTTTGTTTCTGGCCACAGGCTTCTACTCCCCCTCCTCGGAGTTCCTGATAAGTCCAAGGTAGCAGCCTGCACTCAGGACCAGCCTGAGACCTGAGGCCTTTCGTCCTCTGCATCAGCCCACGAGGTTTTCCAGCCGTCACTCCTTCCTGGGCCGGGAGCAGCCTGAGTGGAGTGTGGTTACGTGGGGGGCGAAGAGCGTGTGGGCTCAGTGGCCATTGGTGGGACGCTGCGGGGGGCAGGCCTCCTGCAGGCGGGGGGCCAGGAAAGGAGGGCAGCACCGTGGCTGCGGAGTGCAGAGGAGGAAGAAGAAGGCCACTGGCAGAGGGGCCGGCGCAGACCACTGCTGTGGCTGGCTTCCCTCCCACCCTGACGTCGGGCCCCCTCTCCCAGTGACGAGTTTGGAGTTGGTCTCCATTACAGGAGGGAACCCCTCATCCCACACTTGGTTTCATTTATACTTTGATGTGGTTTCCAGATTCTATAATTTAAAAAAGTGTGTGTGTGTGCACGTGTGTGTGGATATGTGTGTGCACGCAAGCCCGTCTCGGCATTTGCTCGTGGGCTGCTGAGGGGGCGGCAGGAGGAAAATGAAGACAGAGCTGTTTGCAAGGTCTTCTCAGGCCGCAGGCGGGGACCCTGGTGCTCCAGCTGCCTGCTGTGGCTTCACTCTCTCCCGTTCTCCTCTCTTCTGTGTACCCTGGGCTCAGACCTGCTTCTGATCTGAAGAGACATTAGGACATTCCCTGTTAGAGTCAGGACGATGTTACTGTCTGCAGCGGCTTTGGATTCAGAGCCGAGAGCCGTGCCCGTCTGCTGCTCCTCCCCCCTCCCAGCTCTGCGTGGCCCCGAATTCTTTTGACTTCACTAACTTGGTGACGAGAGCCGGCAGGTAGTGTCACCTCCATCAGATGGAGAACCCCAACCGTGAGAAGGCCTGGCCGGGGTCACGCAGCCTGGTGGGTTTCCCTGCCTGCCCGGCCTCGAGTCCACACTGTGGGCATTGCCACCCAGGACAGCCTCCCAGCTCAGAGCCACCCTCCCTGCCCAAAAGGTACTGGCCTCAGCGAGGACTTGCACCCCCTGTGGCATCTTGAAAAGGAGTTTATTTAAAAGCCTATAAAAGTTCCAGTGGGATGTGCACTCATAATGTCAGCCACCCGGCCTGGGTGTGAGAGCAGCTGCCCGGATGGAAGAAAGGCCTCGGCCCTTTTCAAGGCTCTTCGTAAATGTCAGCCACAGGGGGTGCCAAGTGGGGTGAGAGAGGGGCCAAGGGTGAAGGGACAGGAGGGCCCCATCCTGTGCTGGACCAGAGGAATGAAAATAATCTCAGTTCATTCCTGCTCTCACCCCAGCTGCAGTGGCCAACTCCGGGGTCGCCTTTGAGAGCCCAGCGGCCCGGGCAGCCACCTGCCAGGCCCACCGGTGCCCAGAAACTGCAGGCTGCTCTTCAGTTTTCCCCTCCTTTCCCAGCAAGTTCTACGGGCCCACAGGGCTGCTGCTGCCAGAAAGCTTTGTGTACCCCTCTCTCTGCCCCTCTCTGTCCCTCCTCTCCCCCCGGCCAGCAGTTTCAGGCTCCGCACTGTCCCGTAAACGGGAAACTGCCTCCTTAGCGCACACCGGCAGGGCCGGGGTGCGGGAAAGTTTGTGCCGAGTGGCCTGAACACCAGAAGCCGCCGGGCCTTTATGATTTGGGCATCGAGACTGTACAAGTCTGCATTCTTGACATTGCCCACCGGCTAGAATAGATCAATAAGCTCCAGCCTCTTGTCCTGTAAGGCCGTGATTACAGTGGTGACTGGGGGCAGGCCAATACCTGCTGAGGAAGGAGTCCAGGCCTCAGACTCGGCGGTGATGCTCCGGGAGCCCGGGGGCGGGGGGATGCGAGGATGTGTCCTTCCACCGCTGGAAGGAACCCACTGTTCCATCTGCTTAGTCAGAGCTGAGAGTCTGATCCAGGACACAGGAAGGGGACAGATGTATGTCTGGCGACGCTTTGGAAGGTAAACAGTCAGCGTTCAAAGTGGGGTGGGGTTGGAGCATTTTGTGGGGAAACTGTCTGAGATGCTTTGTCGAGGGGCTGGAGCTTGGGAACCCCACCCTGGATGAGAGGACGTAGGTAGACCAGTGTGTTCTGAATGCAGGGGGCGCCGGGGGCCCTCTGAGCCCCCAGTGTGACTGGCACAGGCTTGGGACGGAGGAAAGCTCCCAGCCATGCAGCACAGCCCCCAGGGGCAGAGTGGGGGACGGGGCTCTGAGTGACTGCAGTTGGCACATTCTCTCAGGACGTCAAGGCCCAGGGGCCCGAGGCCGGACAGGCAGCCTCTGGCCAGCTCTTAGTATTCTTGCCGGTGTCTGTTCCCCCCGTGGCCCCCCGACAGACAGCGCTGCCCCATTGTGCAGGGCTGTCACAAGATGCGGTGGAGGCAGCCAGGCCCCTGAGAGCTGTCACAGCGCTCACCAAGGGTCACCGCTCTCCTTTCAGTGGCTGAGCCCAGAGGTTTGATTTGCATAAATTTCCACTTTAAGTCTGGGAGCACCATGGAGGCAGAGGGGTGGGAGTTTTTCTGAGGGGCCCTCCAGTCCCCCGAAGCGGTGCCTGAAACTCAGGATTACGACGTTACTGACAAAAGCACCGCCTCACTGTCGGGTTTTCTGCAAGCGGAGGTCACACAGGTTCCCTGTCGCCGGAGGTGCTGAGTGGGGACTGGGAGGCCTCGCAGAACTGAGACAGGGAGGAAGCAGATGTCGGGGTGCAAATGCGAGGACCTCGAGCCCCCTCTCGTCACACCCTGTGGTGGCCTGCTGGTTCCCCTTCCTCCCCTTCTGTCACCCTCTCCCGGCCTGTGTCCCTCGGCCACTGGTGTTGGGCTCCCTGTGTTCGAGAACTTTCTCAGCTGCCTCAGTCAGCATTTAAAAACATCGTTTTCCTCCCTGTGTTTTGTCCAACGAAGCGTTGTCACGGTTGTCTCTGAGCCTCACACCTCCTGAAATGACTCGCTGGAGACGCCCGCGCTTGCAGGGCTCCGGCCTCCTACTGTCCCTGCTTTACAAACGAGGAAACAGGCGCAGGGGACTGAGCCACTGGCTCAAGGTGGAGGGAGGGAGCCTGGAGTCCATGCCAGGCCCTTGACGCCAGGGCGCCCCCCCCCCCGCCCACACCCCCTCCTGCGCGCCTGTCTGACTGCCCCCCCTCCACAGCTTCATCGCCGTGGAGAACACCGATAGCTACTGCGTGCTCATCTCCTCCAAGGCCGTCTACTTCCTGAAAGGTGGAGACTACGTGGACCGGGAGGCCATCTTCCTGGAAGTCAAGTATGACGACCTCTACCACTGCCTCGTCTCCAAAGACCACGGGAAGGTGTACGTGCAGGTGACCAAGAAAGCGGGGAACACGAGCAGCGGCGTGTCCATCCCGGGCCCCTCCCACCAGAAGCCCATGGTGAGTGTGTGTGAGCCACCCGCTCTGCTTGCACTTCTCACGGAAATGCCTGGGGGGGTTGGCCGCGCTGTTCTCAACCCCGGGGTCCGCCTTGCAGCCTGTGAGCACACGTGAGTCTGGGAAGGTGTCCTCACGCACCAGCTTCCCTGCTGTCTTTCGAGTGACAACTGGGGACTGACTCCTTTTTGTCCACGCACAGCAGCAATATGTAGCAGAGGTCCTTACCCAGGAAAATGCTCGGTAAATATTTCTAAATAAAACGCATACTTTGCCTCCCAAGGTTAGAAGACTCTGACATGGCAGGACTTTTAAATAATAATGTCACTATTAATAACCAGCATCCATTAAGGGCTCACTACGTGCCAGGCTGGATACCAAGTACTTCTTATGGATCATTTGATGCTGGAGTGCAATTGTCCCCACTTGGCTGGTGAGGAGGCTTGTTGACAGCCGGTGACTTGGTCAAGGTTATGTGGCCACCACTGGAAGGAGCGGTCTCCATGTGGAGGGACAGGTGGCTCGGCAGGAGCACGCGTGGGGAAACGCCGACTTGGCCGTTTTCTGACGTGGTATCTTTTCTGAAACCCCAGGGCTAGTCCTGCCCCTTTTTCGCCCAGCAGCTAGGGTTGCTAGGCCTGCATGTGACAGCGAGGTGTCATTCCAAATGGCCTTGCTTGTCTCGGGTCTTCGTGTGCATCAGAAACAGCAACCAGCTTTAACAGGCCACTTTCCTTTGACCTTCTGCCCGCGTAGGAACGCACTGGGGTGGGGTTTGGCTTGTACGGGCTCCCCTGGGATTGCTGGCTGCAGTCAGGGCTGGGAGATGAAAATAGAGTTAACATGCAGAAGTATGGGTTATTTCTACAAGTTCCTTTTCCTGGTGGGGAGCCTGGCCCGCCTGTGTTTTTGCCACTTTTAAGGCAAGTGAGCAGCTAAGAAAAGAAACACCTCGAGGCGTTTGAGTGCTGGTTCTTCCCCTCTCTGACCGTCCCAGGCTTTGGGATGAATCCCAAAGGGATGGGCCTCAATTTGTGCTTTCAGTCTGCACGGGAGTCCCGGCGCCAGTGATCTCGTTTGGCTGCACCATCACCCGGGGGAACTTGTTCACGACACAGGTTCCAGGAACAACGCCACACCCCCAGCCCACACCTCGAGTTAGCACTGGGTAGGGCCCGGGAGACTGTTTCTTCAAGGTGCACCGGTCCTGGTCTCTACAGCCAGGTCCTGTGATTGTGTGGCCCCCTCGGGGGCAGGTCACTCATTCCCTTCTGTCCTCCAGGTCCACGTGAAATCAGAGGTCCTTGCTATCAAGTTATCACAAGAAATAAACTATGCAAAGAGCCTGTACTATGAACAGCAGCTGATGCTAAGACTCAGTGAAAATGAGGAGCAGCTGGAGCTGGACTCCTGAGGAATCCCAGCATCCCCGGCGCTGGACAGAGGTGCTCCGGCCCCACCCCCGCCAGCCCGGAGCCTCAGTCGGAGGCTGCATCTGAGTTCGGGCTGGGGGGCAATACCCCGTGCTCAGAGAAGTTCACACTGATGGAGGAATGTGAAGGAGGAGAACTGACTGTATGAATTTGTGGGGTGGGGGTCACCTGAGATTACAGGGGAGTAATTTTTAAAAGGTATTGGCTGAATAACGTAACAAAGAAAGTGCCCGGAGATGAATGTGATTTTTGGATCGCCCTGCAGCTTGTGAACATGTATATATGAAAACTGCGTGTTTGTAAATACACAGGCGCGTTTCCAGACAGGGCCTGTGATGCGTGTGAAGGCTTGTTAACTGTAAAGTAATGTAAAATTATATTGGAACTTCTATTGCACTAATTCTACACGGCTAATTCAGGGTATTCTCTATAAAAGGCACTCTTGAAAGTTGACAAATGTGAGGTTAGAAACTAGAGAACTCACAGAAAAGTGGACTGACTGCGGCAGGGTGGGAGGGGCGGAGCCAGCCGCCCCAGGAACCGCGGTGTGGGGCGGGGCCAGGGGCGGGGCCAGGGCCAGGGGCAGGCGGAGCCAGCCCTGAACAAGGCAGGGCAGTGGCTGGAAACGCAGCTGTGATTTATCCCCCTGCCCCATTTTAACAGTAGCTGTTACATTGTCCCAAATTACTTTTTTATCTGCCTATCTCATTGGCTTTCTCCTGATGAGTCTTGCCAACCTAAAAGTTTTTCCTGAGTTATTATCAGAGAGGGTCAGTTTGAAACATGGGTAGGCACTGTTGACTTAGAAGGGGAAAAAATTTCCATAGAACTCTTCATTTTAACTAATCAGAATTTCACAGATTTATCAAATTCGCAGTAAGAATGCTCTTCCCAGGCAGCCCCAGGGGAGAAGGCCCTAGGAGTCTTCGTTTCAGTAAAGCTGCAAGCAGGCGTCCTGCTGCGGGCGCTGGGGACCAGCCACGGTGGCGCTGGGGCAGAAGAGGGGGAGGCTCAGCAAGGCAGTGAAATTTGAGTGTTAAAAAGCTAAGCTGTTTTGGTAAGTTTTTCATGGTACCAGGATGTGGCCAAAGCATCTCTCGTCCTTGGTTTTAAATTCAGCCACTAACAAGGCTGGTGTGAGTGCCCACTCCTCCTGGCTCTTGTTCAGTTTCTCCCTTTTCTCCCTTCTGTAAGGAAGAGACAGGTTGGGGGTGGGGGTGCTGTGGAATGAATGACCAGCCGTGTGATTTAAAATTTTTATTTTCATAGAGCTAATCAGTTTCTACAACCTCATTACATGTAGCCCAGATCTAGAAGGACCCAGAGGACCGGTGGATGTGCAGACGGCTCCGGTGTCCTAACTCGTGCCCGGACCCTTCCAAGACACAAGTGAAGCCGGCCTCCCTCTGTCTCTCTCCCTCCCATGTGTGTTGGGGCAGGGGGTTCTTTCCAAAGAAGCAGGAAGGGAGCTTATGAGTTCAAGTGCTTTAGCTAAGTAGTGTTTTCAAGAATTGTCTTGAACTCCAAGGTCTAGTCTGCACTGAACTCTAGTTTTGTGGACTGCAAAATGGAAGCCTGGCTTTCTTAGGGTCGGGGCTGTGTGTGTTTGTCTTGGCTGGCCCCGGGCAGTCGGGATGGCGTCCGTGCACGCCCACAGGCCTGCCTCCCTGCACCCCACACGTGTGCCCACAGTTTCACCATCAGAAGGCCCCTGCTGTGATCAGGACCCTGACGGGTGAGACTCTCAGAAGGGCTGGCCATTTGCGTCAGCGGGCCCCCGTCACACACCGGAGTGCGGTCCTGGGGGTTCTTTGCTGGGTTGAGGAGCTCAGCGGCAGTGGGCGCTCTGGGCTCTGGCAGCAGAAAGCCGGGCCTCCCGGCCAGCAGAGAGGTGTGCAGCGGCCCCCTCCCCCTCCTTTCTAATTTTAATCAGCTCCCGAAATAGTTGTCCACCTCCTGTGGTTGCACAACTCCTCTCTGACATTTGCGCCTTAGAATGTTGAGATGGGGAGGGGCTGGGGGCAAGGGGCCGCTCCTCCGCCCTCCCCGCCCTCAATGCCAGGCCTGGCCATAAGGTTTCCGGGGCCCTGGGCGGCGTTCCCTGGTTCGCCCGGAAGAAAACCAAAGCTTTGGAGGAGGCGGGCCCTGGCCCTGGCTCCGAGAACGTCCCATTTCTTCTTCAACTGGTGTTTAGCCAGTGACGCCTGAGACTTTGTTACGATGACCCCCACCGGTCTCGTGCTGCCTCAAGCACACAGCTCCTCTCGGAGAACAGTGAGATCGACTGAACAAGGGGAAACGGGGTCAGGGAAACCAAAAGCCGTCCTAATTCCCGGACCCAGCAGGTGGCCAGCCCCTGTCACTGCCTGACCTCAGCCGCCGCTTCCTCTGCTCTCCTGAGAGGGCTCGGCACCCCGCCCCGGGGCCTGACCACCTTGCCCATGGGGCTCAGCGGCCGCGCTCACCTCAATGTGCAGAAGGTTCCAGGGCCTTGTCGTTTTTAAGCATCATCTGTGCCTCAAAATACCATAGTAGCTGCTTAATAAAATTCTGAAAACAAAGTGTCTGGTTCCCCACTGCGTGAACACTGTCGCAACCACCGACCGACCTGACTCTAACCTGCTTCTCCTGTCGGAGTCGTAACTTCCTGTGGAATAAAAGGTTTGGTTGACTTCCTAGACGTGTGCTATCTTCTGGTTCCTTGGCGTCCAGCGATTGTGGAACCATCGTCCATGACAAATGCCAGACATAGTACAGTGTTCACGACAACACGCCCCTCCCCCCTCGCCCCATGGAAGCACAATACTCAGGCGCATCCTGCTCGTGACCATACTTAAAACTGTGAGAGTCAGCAACTCTGTCCGTTGTCCAGGGCCCGGGTGTTAGGCCACCTGCTCCCCGTCCCACCACTTCCAGGAGGCTGCTGGTCTAGGCCCTGGCAGGAGGGACACCATCATTTCCTGAGAGGGGGAGACTTCGGGAGGAGCAGGTTTGGAGCTCACTTGGTATGTGTTAAGTTCAAGGTGCCTACTTGTTACCCACTGGAGATGTCAGGAAAGCCATCGGCCCCGGGTATCTGAAATTCAGGGCTAGACCAAAGGCACCCATGTGGACTTAGCAGCACAGGAGTGACAAGTGGAGCCAGGATAGACGCCCCAAAGGACCGAGTGGGGGCAGCAGAGAGAGAGGCCCCAGGTCTGAGCCCTGGGGCTCCCCAGCATTTAGAGTTCAGGCAGATGCAGAGGAAGGAACAGTGATAGGGACTGAGCAGGGCCATCCCCGGTCCAGGGCGTGAAGCCAGGAGTGGGTCCTGGAAGCCGAGTCCAGAATGGTTACAAAGAGCAGGGGAGTTAGGAACCAGCGCCTCCAATAGATCAGGTCGTCGGTCGGAACCGAGAGTTAACACTGGATTTACAACCTCAAGCTCACCAGAGACCATCCAGAGGGCGGTTTCGGTGGAGCGGTGAGGGCGAACGAACGCCAGTCTGAGTCATTTCAGGACAAAAATGGGAGGAGAGGAATGAAGAGATGAGGCTGACTGCTCTGAGCACTCTGGCCATAAATGGGGGAAGAGAAATGACTGGCGCTTTGAGAGAGAAGGGTCGTAATGAAGGAGGAAGGTAAAAAGAGAGAAGGGAGACCAGGAAGGGGGTTGGGTGTGGAAGGTCAGTGATTCTCATTTGGTTGCTCCTATTTCCTCGGAGATGAGCAGAGAGCAGGCGGGGGAAGTGGTGCAGATTTGGAGAGGGGAGAGCTTGTACCGCAGTCAGTGAGGAGAGTGGGAGGGTGAGCAGACCAGGAGCCCTTCGTAGTAGGGCTGTGTGAGGGTGGCGATCGTGAATTTAAAGGGAGAGCAGGCAGCTTGCTTGTGCTTTTCTGAGCCATTCAGCATGGAATAGGCAAAGAATTGGATGTAATCAGGGAGTGTGCCCTGTGCCTATTCAGATGCCCCACTCACCACTGCCCACTGGGACTCGGCAAGAGCCAATCAGAACCAAATGTCCAACAGCCGTCCAAGAGCTTCGGGATGGGAGGGGCTGCACTTTCCAAACCAAAGCACAGCATCTAAAGACAGGCCCCTTGTAAGCGGGGAGGGGGGTCCTGGGAGGTGCAGCTAACACCCCCAAGTGAGAGAGAGAGAGGGAGCGCACACCAGACTATTTCAGGGTTCCTGGGGAGCGAGCGGTGTGGCAGACTTGCTGTCTGAGCACCCGGAGCATGGAGAGACTGCCGGCACCGGGCGGGTGTGCGGCGCGGCTGCCTCTGCACCAGCGCCACTGCTGCCTCCCGAGATGCCGGTCCTCGGGAAGGACCAGGTCCTGAGGAGCAAGACGAAAATAACTGGCCGTGGAAGAATCCTATTGAGACGTACAAAAAAGTCGTTTTTGAGTTTTTCCACGTGTGCAAAACACAAATGGAATTTCACATACGTTGTCATAGGAGGGCAGTCATTGCTGTATTTTCCCTTCTCGTCCCCCCCCATACCACCCCCCTCTCTCTGCCACCCCGGGATTAATAGTTACCCTCAAGTGTGGCCCGTGTTCTCACTGCACTCCTGCCATCATATTCAGGCGTGTGCATTCACACCTGTGTTCACCTGCAGTCGTTTCCTGGCGTTTGTGTTTATAAAATTGGAGTCCTGTTCACCTCCTCAGTGTTACGTTCAGCTTGTTGGACCTGCCTCACAGATGCAAAGGTTCTGTGACTCAACTATGCCTTAATAGGTGGGCTTTCCCTTGGTGCTCAGTTCCCCCAGCCCTGCCCCCCAAGAACAGCCTCCCACGTGTGTGCTTAGCCACGGATTTTATTTCTGTGCTGATTCGCAGGAGCCAAGGGTCAGAGGGCATAGGCAAGGTCACTTTCCCAAAGCGCCGCTGGGACCGTGGGGGCTGCAGCCACCTGGAAGCAGCCCCGCCCAGCACCCCACGTGCCAGACTGAGAGGTGCAAAGTGCTGTCTCAGCACTTGACTTTGCATTTCTTCGCATTTGACCATCTTTTCCTTTGTCTGTAGAAATGTAAGTTAGGAATGGCTGCTGAATTACAGTATCTGTTATTATGACCATATTGTTTCTCTCCATTCTTTTTTAAAATATTTGATTTATTTGTAGAGAGGGGAAAGGAGGGAGAAAGAGAGGATGAGAAACACCAATGTGTGGTTGCCTCTCCCATGCCCCCAAATGGGGACTTAGCCTGCAACCCAGGCATGTGCCTTGACTGGGAATCAAACTGGCGACCCTTTGGTTCGCAGGCCTGTGCTCAATCCCCTGAGCTATACCACTCAGGGCTCCTTCAGTTTTTTTCAATGTCATATTACGTTGATAAATTTCCTGGAACCTTACCACCCTTCTTCCCAGGAATAAGCCCCATTTAGTCATAATGTGTTCATTTGTAACTCTTTTGATACATTTCCTGGTACTATTTGCTAATATTTTTGAGCCTTTGAACCTTTAAAGGGGGAAGGGGGAGGAGGAGTCTATGATTTTCTGTTCTCTTAGCATCTTCATCAGATGTGAGAATTCAAATTATGCTGCCTTTATGAAATGGACTGTGGAGACTTCCAGTATTTTCTATGGTCTGCACTACTTAAATGACATCAAAATATTGTTCTAGTTTTTTAGAGTTAGTTGAAAGTAGGCCACAAACCCTGGACATTTTCAGTAGTTCCCTTAAGCACCGTCCCACTGTGCCCTTCGTTAACCAGAATATTCAAGTTTCTCATTTTTTCATAGGTTAATTTCAGTGGCATGTTTGGTTTTTAAAACTCATACTGTTCTCCTGGTTGGTTTTTTTTTTTTTTAATTTGCTGCCTCACAGTTGCACGTATTTTCCTGAGATCATTTCAGTGCTTCCTATGCTGGTTATTTTCCTTTTTTGTCTTGTACCTTTTTGCCCTTTGTTTGGTTTACAACTGAGTTTTTTTGTTTTGTTTAATAGATTTAATTTATTTATCTTTAGAGAGGAAGGAGAGGAGAGAAGGAGAGAAATATCAATGTATGGTTGCCTCTCACGAGTCCCCTGCCGGGAACTGGCCTGCAACCCAGGCATGTGCCCCGATGGGAATCGATACAACTGAGTTTTTGAGGATGTTATTGGTCTTTTCCAAGAACAAGCTTGGGGTTCATTTCTGGTTCCCGCTCTATTTCTGTGAGTCTATTGGTTGCATCTTTAATCTTTGATTTCCCTTCCTGGCTGGTTCTGATTTATTTCACTGTTCATCTCTTACTTGCTAAGATAAGTACTTAGTTTTATTTGTTTTTTTTTTCACCTTGAATAAGGAGAACACTTTAAAATTACAGATTTTCTTTTGAATACAGCTTTGTTTGTGTCATAGCTTTTGGTATTAAGCGTTCTTTCATTATTTTTCTACATAATTTTTTATTTTATTTGATTTTTTTGGTCTAAGAGCTACCTAGGAATGTGTTTGCAGTTTCTAAATATTAAACAAAGTATTTTCCTTAAATTAGTTATTTCAAATATTGGATTGTAATCAGCTAATGTAACGTGAAGACGTCTACATTTTTAAAAAGTGTGTGGTGGTTTCCTTTTTGTCCAAGTACTTGATCAGTTTTTTGTAAATGTTCCATGAACACATGAAACAGAAGTGTATTCTCCTTGGGGCATGAGCAGGTACATTGATAGATGGCATAGAGATACAAGTGTGCAAACTGTTTAATCGAATCCTGGACGAACTTTTGTGTGTGTCTGAGCTCTCAGCTGCGTTTTCCAGTGGCCAGAGGGCCAGGCGAGGGGTCCCCAGGTTCCACTGTGCCCCGCAGAGGTGCCACTAAGTCCTGCAAGTAAACAGAGAAGAAAGAAGCCAGCACCGCAGCCTGCCTGAGGCTGTGGGAGCCCCGAGCCCTCCAGCGGAAGCTGTGGCGGCATTTGCTGCCGTCGCTGCCCACCCACTCGTGGACCCCAGAGGAGGCAGCCCGGACTTTCCACAGTCTGCCCCCCAGCGGCACCCCAGCGTCCACAGTTCCCGAGGGGTAGTAAAACATCACACCTCATGCTCGTTCTGGTCCAACTCAAAAACACCAGAGTCATAGGTGCACGTTACCTCGGAGGAAATGTGGGGGCCTGGGCCGGCTTGACCTTGGGGTCTCTGGGCAAGTGAGCCCCAGAGGGAGGCGGCATGTCGGGAGAGGGCAGGTGACTCCCAGGACACCCTTAGGGGGCAAAGTGCTCCCTCCGGGCATGTTTTCCTGAGGCACTTAACCTCAGGGCTACGTGGAGATTTCTGGGAAGTCTGGCCAAGCCTGCAGAAAGGCCCCTCCCCTTTCTGTTGGCTGGTTTGTCCACAGGGACCAGTGATCCCTAAAGACTCCCGGACAACACAGGTGACTGATTTCAGCCACTGAGCCTCTGCCAGCCCCCACCCTAAGCATCTCCCTGGCACCGGGCTCAGAGCTGGGGGCCAGGACTACACAGCGAACAGGGCCCCATGCTCGCTGCCCTCCTTGGGATGGCGGACATCAGGGTGGGGGAGGGAAGGCTTCATGGAGGAAGAGGCAGCAACCTGAGTCCAGAGGGGCTGGGGAGGTCTGGTGCAGTGGAGGGAAGGGCAGCGGGCATTCGAAGTCCTGGAGGTAGGGCGGTGCTCAGCGCACCCCAGGGCCAGGCTCTCCAGGCCGGCCGAGTGCAGCAAGACGGGGCTGGGGAGCAGTGGCCGGGGGCCAGGGCCTGCTGGACTTGTAAGCCATGTGGGGAAGGGTGGCCAGCAGGGGATTCCGCTGTAAAATCGGCATCTCCTACAGATGGGAAATGGGTAGGACCAGTCCAGAGAGGAAGGCTGTTTGGAGCTCCAGGTAAGAAACGGGGGGGGGGGCATGGTGGGGCAGTGGAGGCGGAGAGACTTGGGGGACGATCCCCCCAAGAAGAATAGGAGCCGAGGAATTGCTTTAGTGTCGAGGGTTAGGGAGAAAGGGGCATGGATGGTAGTTCCAGCTTAAGTAACTGGAGACTTGGGGTGCGATCACCCAGACACTGGAAGACCAGTGGGACGTCTGTGGCTGGTGCCCACTTCCTGACCGTAAATACCTGTCGAATGCGAAACCGGTGGCCACGGCACTTTGGGGTTGGAGGTATCAGCGACCTGTTAAGCAGAGACGGTTAAGTGAGCAGCTTGGCACTTCCGAGGGCGCGGCTGCCTGGGAGCTGGTAGCGCTGTTTGTCCTGGGGATGGATTCAATCACAGGGAGCGGCACACGTGAGCCGAGGGAGGCTGGGCGCTCCCACGTGGGACGGGTGTGTGTGTGGGAGTCTGAGCCAGCGAAGGTGACTGGGAAACAGTGCTGGAGAGGTGGGTGGTCAGCCAACTCGAGTGGCACCAGTCAGGTCAGATGTGCGTTGGATTTGATAGCGGAAGAGGGGTTTTGACAGAAGTGTGGGAGCAGAAGCGCACTGAGGGCGGGGTGTGGGTGTCAGGCCCTGTACTGACAGTGGACTTCCCAGTGACAGGGTGGCAGGAGGGTGGTCCGCCCCGACAGTGACATTCCGAGGGTGGGAGTGGTTGCCCAGGTGCCTGAAGACAGGAAAACACTGTCATGAGAGTCCCCGCCTGCTTTCTGTCCCCTTGCACCTGGCAGTCCTAAACAAAACCTGTGACAAACTTCTCCTCCCCTTGAAAGTCTTCAGTGGGCTTAAGTTCACTGAGTTTTAATCGCGTGGATGTGAGCTTCAAATTAGCACCTTTGTATTGCTTATCCTTTAATAAGCCTTGTATTCCACATGAAAATTAATCCCGGAAGCCCCGTCTCACCAGGGACCCCCACACGCACCCGGATCAGCGGCATGGCCAATGAAGTCCTTCAAGGCCTGGCCAGGGCTCCTCAATCCCCTGAGTGTCCCAGAGCGGACGGCTTCCAGCGCTTTTCCAGTTTCTTCTTGTGTTTACCTCTGTTTCTCCAAATACCCTGTTTCCGCTGCCCGTTCTCGACTTCTTTCCATTAGAGGTGTTCTCCGCTGGTTCCCTCCAGTGGAGGATTAAGACTCGTTTCTTTCCACGTTGCAGAAAGAAAAGAGAGCCATCAGTGCAGGTCCCGTAGACATTCTGAGGGTAACAAGGGGGCACCACGACTAGTTTTTTTTTTTTAATTTTTTTTATTGATTATGCCATTACATTTGCTCTATTCCCCCTCCATTCCCCTCCACCCTGCATACCCCTCCCCCCATTTCCCCCTTTAGTTCATGCACATGTGTCTCAAATTCTTTAGATTCTGTATTTCCCCTACTATTCTTACCCTCCCCCCTATCTATTTTCTATCTACTGTCTATGCTACTTATTTTCTGTACCTTCTCCCCCCTTCTCCTCCTCCCACTCCCCTGTTGCTAACCCTCCTGGAGATCTTCATTTCTATGGTTCTGCTCCTGATCTAGCTGTCCTCTTAGTTTGCTTTTGTTTTAGGTGTGGTTGTTGATAACTATGAGTTTGCTGTCCTTTCACTGTTCATCTTTTTTATCTTCTTTTTCTTAGGTAAGTCCCTTTAACATTTCATATAATAAGGGCTTGGTGATGATGAACTCCTCGAATTTGGTCTTATCTGAGAAGCACTTTATCTGTCCTTCCATTCTAAATGAAAACTTTGCTGGGTAGAGCAATCTTGGTTGTAGGTCTTTGGATTTCGTGACTTGGAATACCTCTTTCCAGACCCTTCTTGCCTGTAAGGTCTCTTTTGAGAAATCAGCTGACAGTCTGATGGGAACTCCTTTGTAGGTGACTGTCCCCTTAGCTCTTGCTGCTTCTAGGATTCTCTCCTTCATTTTAATTTTGGCTAATGTAATGATGATGTGCCTTGATATGTTCCTTCTTGGGTCCAACTTCTTTGGGACTCTCTGAGCTTCCTGGATTTCCTGGAAGTCTATTTCCTTTGCCAGATTGGGGAAATTCTCCTTTATTATTTGTGCAAATAAGTTTTCCACTGGTGGCTGTGCCTTTCCCCCTTCTGGTACCCTTATAATTCGGATGTTGGAACGTTTAAAGATGTCCTGGAGGTTCCTAAGCTTCCCCTGATTTTTCTGAATTCTTATTTTTTCATTCTTTTCTGTTTGATCATTTTTTTCTTCCTTCTGGTCCATTCCCTTGGTTTGAGTCCCAATTTTCTTTCCATTACTATTGGTTTCCTTTGTATTACCATTCATTTCAATTAGTTTAGCTTCCATATGTTTCTCTAATTTGTGACTAAAATCAACCAGTTCTGTAAGGATCCTGATAACCAGTGTTTTGAACTGTGCATCTGAAAGACTGGCTATTTCTTCATCCCTTAGATCTTTCGGTTCTGGGGCTCTGAGTTGTCCTAGAGCCATTTTTGGTCTATTCGTGCTGTTAAGTAAGCGGAGCCAAGCCTTAGTTATTTACCGGGATGGGGCAACCCAGGTCGCTGGTTTGTGACGCTGTGTGTGGGGGCGTGGTCAGAGAGGGAGCAATGGCGGTCCTCTCCGCTAGCCCAGCCGGTCCAGTCACAGCACTCGCCCCGATCTTGCTTATCCGATTGGAATTGTGCGAGCCTGCTGCCCCGCGCAGGCTTCCCTTCTCACTGGTTTCTCCGCACGCAGATGCGCGATGACCGACCGCAGACAGCTCGCCGCGCCTCTTCCCAGTGCGCTCCCGTAGCTAGCTCGAGATCAGCGCCTTCGGCTGCTTGCGCTCTGTGCACCACCCGGGAATTTTTTCTTGCTAACCTGCTCCGCTGCTGGTTTCGCTTCTCTAACCGGTTTAGCTGAGCATTTAGATGTCTTTGGACTCCGTATTGTCGATTTTCCGTGTGGTTTGGTTGTGATTGTTGTTAAAAATTTGTTCTTAGATTTGGTTGTGCACAGAGGCAAGGTGGTTCCTCCACCTATGTCTCCATCTTGGCGGAAGTCCACCACGACTAGCTTTTGACATTAAATCTACAACTCAGATAAAGTTAGGCACATTGCTTGAAAGGCACAGATTACCAAAATTGACTGAGGAAGTGGAAAATCTGCATTAGCCCTGTATTTATTAAAGACACTGTTGTAAGTTGGTCATTAAAAACCTTCCCGCAAAGAAAAGTCCTGGCCCAGATGGCCTCCCTTTGTCAGTGTCATCAACGACGTAAGGAAAAGTTAGTATCACTCATAGACAAGTCCTTTCAGGCAATCGAGGCGAAAGCACTTTCCGAATCATTTTATGAGGTCGATATTACTGATACCAAAACCAGACAGAAGTTGTATTTTTTTAATAATTTTTATTTTTCAATTACAGTGGACATACAATATTTCTGGTGTACACCCCAGAGATTAGATATTACATAACTTAATTAGTGACAATCCCGATAAATCTCACACCCATCTGACCCCATGCATAGTTATTAGACTATTTTTGACTATATTTCATATGCTGTACTTGACATCCCCGTGGCTATTCTGTAACAAAGAATTTGAACTTTTTTTTTAAAAAGCTTCAAATTTTATTTATTCTTAGAGGGGAACAGAGGGAGAAAGAGAGGGATAGAAACATCAGTGTGCAAAGACATACATCGACTGGTTGCCCTGCCTCTCACATGCTCCCAACTGGGGACCTGTCCCGCAACCCAGGCATGTGCCCTGACTGGGAATCAAACCAGCAACCTTTCTGTTTGCAGGCCCGCGCTTATCCACTGAGCCAGTCAGCCAGGGCCCATGTGAAATTCTTGATCTGTTCACCTTTCTCACCCAGTTCCTCGACCCCTCCCATCTGGCAACTGTCAAAACGTTCCCTGTATCTACAAGTGTGCTTCTGTTCTCCTTGTTCATTTATTTTGTTTTTTAGACTCCATTGTTGATAGATATGTATTTGTGCCTATTTCATTGTTTGTGTTTTTTATTTTTACTTTTTCTTAAGGCCCTTTAACATTTCACGTAATGCTGGTTTGGCGGTGATGAACCCCTTTAGCTTTTTCTCATCTGGGAAGCTCTTCATATGCACTTCATTTCTGAATGACCGCTTTGCTGGGTAGAGTAATCTGGGTTGTAGGTTCTTGCTTTTCATCACTTTGAATATTTCTTGTCAGTCCCTTCTGGCCTACAAAGTTTCTGTTGGGAAATCAGCTGACAGTCTTATGGGAGCTCCCTTGTAGATTACTAACTGCTTTTCTCTTGCTACTTTTAAGATTCTTGCTTTGTCTTTAACCTTTGGCATTTTAGCTATGATGTCTCTTGGCCTCTTTGGGTTCATCTTGTTTGGGACTCTCTGTCCCGGACTTGTGTGTCTATATTTGCTTTCCCAGGTTAGGGAGCTTTCCTGTCATGATTTCTTCAAATAGGTTTTCAGTTTCTTGCCCCCTCTCTCCTCCTTCCAGTCCACCTTGATGCTAAATCAGTATGCTTGAAGTTGTCGCACAGGCCTCTTAAACCACCCTCATTTTTTTCAGGATTCTTTTTTCTTTGTGCTGTTCTGATTGGGTGTTTTTTGCTTCCTTATCTTCCAAATCACTGACTTGATTCTTGGCTTTCACTTCTCTATTGTTGATTCCCTGTAACTTAGTCTTCATTTCAGTTAGTCAGACAGAAGTTTTATAAGGAAAGAAAACTAAACACTAATATCCATCATGAACATAGATGCAAAATTTCTTAACAATGTTGTAGCCAATAAACTCAATGAGTTATGTAAACCCATTGAAAAAAGGCAAACATTTCAACCCATACTTCATAAGAGAAATATACAAAGGGCCAAAAAGCACATGGAAAAAATGTGCGGTATCACTCTCAGGGAAATGCAAATTAAGGCTGCAATAAAATACCACTACAGACCTGAAGGATAATTAAAGTTAAAGCATTAGACAACAGCAAGTATTGGCAAGGGTGTGGAGCATAGGTGTGGAGCGTCTCAGCCGGTGCTGGTGGGACGTAAAATAGTAAGGCTGGTTTGGAAGATGGCTGGGCGGGTTCTCAAAGAGTTAATATGACCCCTCAGTTCTGTGCACAGGTATCAGGAGAAATGAAAATACGGCCACGTGAGGACTTGTCCACGGTGTGTGCCATCATTGCCAAAACCTGAAGACAACTCAAATGTCCGTCAGCGGGTGAAGAGAGAAGCAAATTGGAGAGTGACTGACGGACAGATGCTGCTCAGCAAGAGGCAAGAACAATCTACCGACGCACAAAACCACATGGATGCACCTGCAGTCACGCTGAGCCAAAGAAAGGCAGTATCGGATCTAAGCTCTAAAGAGACAACCATGCCTGTCAGGGTGCGGAGGACGGATCGAGGGGGAGAGAGGAAAGGGAGAACCCCAGAGAGAACTATGGAAACCCTCCCGGGGAGGGAGGGGAGGTCAGCCCAGCACTTGCGGCAGTCTGTGGCAGGGAGGACAAAGGACAGGCGCTTCCGCGATGGGAGTTGTTGCCCAACCGACCGGAGTCAGTTCTCACCTCTGGAAACGGGCCCTAAATTCCTGTTGGGGAGTCATTTCTTACCTGCCCCCCATATATAGATACATAAAATCCAATCACCAGTCAGTGTGATCCTGTCCCTGCATACAGAGATTGGTTCTGCAATGGACACTTGGTTCAGTGGGAGCGAAGCCAGGGATTTGGGCCGAAGTTACCAGGAAGAGACGTTTTCTTTTCCCTGGACTTCAACTTGGAAGCCACGAGCCTGGAGCTGCCGGGAACTGGTGTTCAGGCAGCGCCTGCCCCCGAGTGAAGCAGAGCAGAGGGAGGCTAACCTGCAAGGTGAAGAGCGGCCAGGCCCTGAGGACATCCCGGCTGCCCTGGGCTCTGCTCATGTCAATTCAAAGGTCCATTTCCTTACCTAGGACACTTGCAAGAGGAGGGGACTCACAGCTCCGCTTAAAGCTGGAGAACCAGCAGAGGGAGGGGTGACGAGTTCCAGTTTGGACACGGCGAACATGGTGCCCTGGGGAGCACCCAGGTAGCAGCGTTGGAAAGACAGGTTTGGGAGCCTTTCCTTTGGAGGCAAAAGTTTAAAGAGACCGCAGAGTAAATCACAGTGTCAGAGAGGGGGGAAGGAGAAGAGGCGGAACCCTGAACCCCGGGCACCTGAGGCCGGGCCGGAGAGGAGGACGGACCACTGAGGAGGGGAGCGGTCAGGAGGCGAGGGTGGTGAAGGGGACGTTCTGGGGCAAAGGACTGAGGAAGGAGGGACTGGGCAGCAGTGGCCAGCTCTGCTCTAGGGTCAGGGTGCGCAAGGCTGCAAAGAAGCTTTGTGGACTCGGGAACGGGGCCATCGAGGCCTCCTCCCCAGTGGTGCCGGGAGAGGGATGGTGCTGAAACGGAACACAGAGGTGAAGCCCTTACTGTGGATTCTCCTCCAAATGCGACTGCAGAGAAGGCGTGAGGAGGGTGCTGTTTGTCCCTTCAGGAATTTTAACAAGGGCAGGAGCGGGCAGGCTGAGGTGGAAGGGGGCTGGTGGAGGAAAGAGACTGGGGCGTGGGGGGCGCGGGATGAGAGGAAACAGAACCTCAGGCACCTGGCGGAAGCCCGCACGGGAAGGGCAGACCTCTGGCTTCCGAAGCATGTCCAGTTGTATTTTGGTGCACGAACCAATACATTAAAATGGTCTCAGGTTTGTTTTTTAGCTAAACCAAGAGGCCTCAGTGCCTGGGGAGGGGTGGGTATCAGTCAGGAAGCAGGAACCATAGGGCGGTTAGGGACCCAAGGCTGTGTTGCAGGAGTCAGCCTGGGGGCTGGCTGGAGGGGCTAGAAGACCGGAGGAAGGTCGTTACTCTCTCCCCGGGGTGGCTACTGAGCCGAGCAGGTGGCCTGGGCATCTTCCAGAGGTTCCTGGCTCTGACTGGCTGCTCTGCCCGAGTTCGAAGCAAAGGCTCCTGGGGGTGGGAGGTGGGGGAGTGGTGTTGGTCGGCCAGGGCCTCCGCCAGGAACAAGAATAAGCTGGGTGCACGTCAAGAGCAAGGAAAAACTGGAACCTGCCCGCCCGTCTATGTCTGCCCCTCACCGCCTCCACCCAACCATGACCTTCAAGGCACAGTGGCTGGCTCACCTTTGCCCCCCAAATTGTGTGCCCCTTCCCTTTGGGCAACTCTACCTTGGAATCACCCAGAAAGAGATTCTGAGGAGTGAAGCTCTTCAGAAACGTGTTGCCAAGCAGACCAGCGCTGCCTCACAGAAATATCATGCAAGTCACATACGTCTTTTAAAATTGGATACAAGGCACATTTTACAGGAAGAAATGGGAACTTAATGTTCTTACTGCATTTAACTCAGTAGGTCCAAAGTATTATTAGATAGTGCATGGTCAGGGTAAAAGTTATTATTTAAATTTTTATTTATTTATCTTTAGAGGGGAAGGGAAGGAGAGAGAGAGAGAAATGTCAATGTGTGGTTGCCTCTTGCACGCCCCTCACTGGGGACCTGGCCTGCAAGCCAGGCATGTGCCCTGACTGGGAATCAAACTGTGATCCTTTGGTTCACAGACCTGCGCTCAATCCACTGAGCTACTTTGAAGTCCCATTTTGAACTACATTTTCTAAAGCTGGTGTGCGTTGTACGTGCACTGACTATGTCCATTCAGACGAGGCACATTTCAACAGTCCCACAGAACTGGTGGCCGCCCCATTGGACAGAAGAGAAGTGGACGGCCAGACAAGCTCTGCGGCCTGTGATGCAGGAATGCAAAGTGGTGCTTTGGGGGACATCTGGATCCCGGCCCTGGGGAGTGCGGGCCTGCCACTTGACAAGAAGAACCTTCATGGCCTGGGAAGCGTTCTTTGCCCCAGGCCTCCCAGATCCCCCCATTGTGTCCAAAGAGGCCACTGTAAGGATTCAGAGGAGAGGAGGGGGTGGAACAGAAGGGAAGCAAGATTCCTGCAGGAAGAACACAAGGCCCGTGGGCAGTTGGCAGTGGCCAGTTCTCTCGTAGCTGTAGCCGGAAGCCTGGTGGGGGGTGGCCTGCCATTGCCCCTCTCACCCCCCCCACCAGGCCCCCCAGTCAGCCTCACGGAACGTTAATCCAAGCCTTTTCCGCTCTGAAATGTTGGGAGCACCTCTCGGTGCCTCTTGGGTCTGCTGGAGTTCCCCAGGGGTCAGAAGAGGCCAGAGGGTCATCTGCTTCTCCCTGTTGGGGCTCTAGCTTTGTTTGCTGAAAACCAGGATCAGATTGGGCAACTTGGAAAACAAAACCAAGGCCCCTGGCCAGCTGCCCGGGGTGTTTCAAGGCACAGAGGCCGCAGATGGGCACGTGGGCACACCGTGTGTGAAGCAGGACTGGGAAGAGCCGCCAGCCCAAGGCCTCGGTGGCCAGGCCTGGCCCAGGACTCCCGGCCTGGGGGTGCCGGGGTGCCGCCGCACGGAAGTGAGTGCTTCATACTTCTTTCAGATGACACTGATGATGTTCATAAAAGCGAAGGAGGTGTGTTATCATCTTGCAGCTCACACTTTGGCCCTCAGCTCTGTTCCATTAACCTAGTGAGCTCATCAACAGCCCCCTCACAAATGGCTGAAGAGAATGTGTAGTAGTGTTTTGATCAATAATTTATAATATAAACACGTCAGCAGACTGGACAGAAGAACGGTGGGTTGTTGGCTGTAAACTGTCTCTACCGAGCGAGACTCTTTGCCCCGAGCACCACATAGGTACTTAGCAAAGGTGACCTGCAAACTTCGCTACCACTCACTTCTTGTCCACTTGCAGCCTAGTTCACAGTCAGTGTGTTGGGTTTAGTTCCTCGGTCCTCTTCTTGGAACTCCCGAAGCCCATCCACACGGAGATAAAATGCAGCATTTAGAAGGGGAATGGGAAGTCGACTGTGCGGAGCATTGTGTGCGAGGCTGTGCATCTTACTGTTTGTGCTGACCCTGCCTCTTCCTCCCTCCCGCTCCTGCTGGCCTGCTTCCAGCCTCCTGGCTTCTTGTGTGTTTTTCCTGGGAGCTATGCACACGCACGCACACGCACTCACGGGCGAGATGTAGCTGGAAGATACGGAGGACACAGTTACGTGCATACATGCAGGGCAGGGCAGAAGTAGGCTTTCAGCTGTTCCTATGGAAATGGATAACAACGGCCAATAAACAGCAGTAGGAGACTAAACTCTGTTTCACGTGCTCACCACTGAAAACCTACTCCCCCCCACCCTGTGTATCTGTTTACTTTGCTCCCTCTTAACCTTTAGTTTTTAACAAAATTCTAACAGACTACATCCTTGCTTTTTTTTTTCCCACTTAGTAGGATGTCTCCAAGCTCATTCTGTACTGGCGTAGAGCGAGCTTTCTCATTTCCTCTGGGAGCCGTGGTGTCCATCGTGCAGACCGCCGCGATTCAGTCAGCCAGCCCCTGCCGACCGTCACTCAGGCTGTTCCCAGTCTTCTTGCTGTTACCGACAAGGCAGCAATGAGCCCCCCATACAGACCGGATGTATTCATGGCTAACTTAAATTTCTAGAAGAGGGATTTCTGGGTCCTTTGCACATTTAAAATTTTGATAAATATTGCCACATTATCCCTCTGGAGTTCACATCAATTGACGAGTTGAAGTGAAGGACAGTGTTGGTCCCCACGCCCTTACCAATGTAATGTGCCGGCCCGGGCTCGGAGGCTGGCCAGTTTGGGGGAAACGCGTGTCTGAGTGTAGTTTTAATGTGCACTGACTGTACTTTGCCGTGTATGATGTGCCCATGTTTTGTGCGCATTACACACGGGATCGTTATACCCATTATCATACCCGTGGTATGATGTCCTTATACCCATGTAAAGTGCACATCCTTATTTTTCCCCAAAAAATGTGGGCAGAAGAGTGTACATTATAGACAACAAAAGACAGTATTTCTCTTAGGAGATATTATGTTTAAAAGACATTTCTGTGAATCAATTACTTTGTAAAAATCTTTTCACCTTTGGTGTTTATTTTATTTTGTAAAAGATTTTATTTATTTATTTTTAGAGAGAGGAGAGGGGAGGGGGAAAGAGAGGGATAAAAACCTAAACGTGTGGTTGCCTCTCACACGCCCCCAACTGGGGACCTGGCCCATAACCCAGGCACGTGCCCTGACTGGGAACCCATGACCCTTTGGCTCATAGACCAGCACTCAAGCCACTGAGCCACACCAGCCAGGGTTCATCTTTAGTGTTATTTTACAAGACTGAAACAAATCCCTAAATGTTAAAAATATGTGTGTGTGTGTGTGTGTGTGTGAAAGTATAAAAGCAGCACTCTTGTCCCAGCCTCTTGTACTGGACTAGCTGCCTATGACCAGAGTGAATTACCTGGGGGCAGGGGTCTGGAGCAGAAGGGGACACAACCCTGAGATGCTGGTGAGGCCCCAGCCGCAGCCGCTGCCCACCATGCCCAGGAGGCCCAGGGGCTGAGGTCTGCATCATCCCCCTGACACACACACACACACACCCCAGCACCTCAGCCCATTCTGCCTGGGCCCTTCCCCTCCCTCCTTGGTTCACCCAGGCACCTGGCACCTGCAATCGTCTGCTCATTGTCCCACGGCACCAGTGCCCACCCCTGCGGGACCATCCTCGCCAGAATGCGAACGTGCCGTAATTCTCCCGGCTTCACCCACCCTCGACCTCATCCCCCCTCCAGCCACCGCTCAAGTCTCTGCTCTCTTTAAAGCAATGTTCCTCAAAGAGGTGGGGTTTCCCCGGCCCCCGCGTCTCCCATTCTCTTTTCAAAGCCCCTGTGTCTGTGTTGATTCTTGTCTGCTGCCGTCAGTGTCTCAAAGGGGATTGTTAAAATCTCCGATTATTACTGCGGATTCCTTTGAATTGTGTCAGCTTTTGCTCTCTACGTTGCCACTATGCTATAAGAATTATCAATGGGACGCAGTCAAGATTATTATGGCTGCTAGTGCAATGCCTGGTTTTCATTACGCGACGTCTCTATCTCTGGAAATGCTCTTCGTCCTACAGTCCTCTTGCTCACACAGCCTCCCCAGCTTTCTCTCCGTTAGTATTCCCAGGGGCAGGCTTTTCCCCAACACTTTCCTTTTGTCCCTTTGTTGTCCTTCTATTTCACGAACAGCGTAGAGTCGGGTCTTATTCTTGTATCCCATTGGATATTCTCTGCCTTTGTCCTGGCCCGTTTAGTCCATTTACATTTAACGTACTTACTGGCGTGGCTGGGTTTTGCTCACCATCTCTGTGTGTCTCCCCTTCGCTCCATCCGCTCGCTGCCCTTGGCGCTTTCCTTTCTTATTTTGGACTGAGAATATTTTAGAATGACCTTCTCTTTCCTCTCGAGTTTCTTTACAATGTATATTATTGATTATGCTATTCCAGCTGTCCCATTTCCCCCCCTTTCTTCCCCTCTTCCCTGCACACCCCCTCCCACCTACCTTCCCCCCTTTTAGGTCATGTCCGTGGGTCGTTTATAGAAATTCTTTAATGTCCACATTTCCCACACTATTCTTGCCCTCCCCCTGTCTATTTTCTACCTGCCATTTATGCTACTTATTCCCTGTACCTTTTCTCTCTCTCTCCCTCTGACTTCCCTGCTCATAACCCTCCATGTGATCCCCATTTCTGTGGTTCTGTTCCTGTTCTAGTTGTTTGCTTAGTTCGTTTTTGTTTTTGTTTCTTTTTAGGTTCAGTTGTTGCTAGTTGTGAGTTTGCTGTCATTTTAATGTTCATCTTTTTTATCTTCTTTTTCTTAGGTAAGTCCCTTTAACATTTCATGTGAAAAGGGCTGGGTGATGATGAATTCCTTCAACTTGACCTTATCTGGGAAGCACTTTATCTGCCCTTCCATTCTAAATGGAAGGATAGAGTAATCTTGGATGTAGGTCCTTGCCTTTCATGACTTGGAATACTTCTTTCCAGCCCCTTCTTGCCTGTAAGGTCTCTTTTGAGAAGTCAGCTCATAGTCTTGTGGGAACTCCTTTGTAGGGAACTGTCTCCTTTTCTCTTGTTGCTTTTAAGATTAACTCCTTATCTTTAATCTTGGGTAATATAGTTATGATGTGCCTTGGTGTGTTCCTCCTTGGGTCCACCTTCTTTGGGACTCTCTGAGCTTCCTGGACTTCCTGAAAGTCTATTTTCTTTGCCAGATTGGGGAAGTTCCCCATTATTTTTTCAAATAAATCCTCAGTGTCCTGGTCTTCCTCTTCTCCTTCTGGTACCCCTATGATTCTGATCTTAGTACGTTTAAAGTTGTCCTGGAGGTTCCTAAGCCCCTCCTCATTTTTTTGAATTCTTGTTTCTTGATTCTGTTCTGGTTGAATGTTTACTTCTTCCATCTGGTCCAAATTGTTGATTTGAGTCCCAGTTTCTGTCCCATCACTGTTCGTTCCCTGTACATGTTCTTTTATTTCACTTTTCATAGTCTTCATTTTTTCTTCTAATTTGCAACTATATTCACCCATTTCTGTAAGCATCCTGATTACCAGTGTTTTGAACTCTGCATTTGATAGGTTGGCTATCTCTTTGTCGCTTAGTTCTATTTTTTCTGGAGCTTTGATCTGTTTCTTTATTTGGGCCTTTTTTTGTTTGTCTGTTTGTTTTGGTCTCAGTGTTCCTGTTACATAGTGAGGGGCAGAGCCTCAGGTGTTCAGAAGGGCGGGGTAACCCACTCAGCGTAGCTGCGTTGTGATGCTGTACGTGGGGGAGGGGTCCAAGAGAGAACAGTGCTGCTCACTCTTCTCTCTGCTGGTTTTTGGTCACTCCCTCCACTGCCCACAAGCAAGTTGGGCCCTCCTGGTACTGATTCCCGGGCGGGTGGGCTTGTGTACGTTCTAGGACCCTGTGGGTCTCTCCAACGAACTATCCTGTGAGGTTGGGAGTTTCTTCTGCTGCCTTAACTTCCACAGGTGTTTTTGATCAGAGGTTTTGAGGTTTTATTTCCCTGCGCTGGAGTCCTGGGTTGCGCAGTCCATCCAGCTCCCTAGTTGTTCCTCCTGGTTTATCTGCATGCGAATGTGGGACCGCCCAGTCTGCCAGGCGCCACCTCGCCTGCCCTGGTCCACTACCCGCCACCTGGCCATGAGTTCTCTCCACCCTGGCTGCCCATCTCTGCCCCTCCTACTGGTCTGGGTGGATGTTTCTTCTGTACCTCCTTGGCTGTTGGACTTCATAAAGTTTGATTTTCTGTCCGTTCGGGTTGTCTTTTGGCTTTAAATGTGTTGTTGTCCTTCTTCTGGTTGTGCGAGGAGGCACAGTGTATGTACCTACACCTCTGTCTTGGACGGAAGTCCCCTCTTGACTTTTTTAAAAAGAGAATTTATTTGTTTAGAGTGCAGTAGTTTTAGGTTCACTGCAAAACTGAGTAAAAAGTCCAGAGTTCTCATAGATTCTGTGCCCCCAACACATACAGCCTCCCTCGCCCTCAACACTTCATGCCAGAGTGGTAGGTTTGTCATAATCGACAAACCTGCATCGACACAGGATTGTCTCCTTGGTTTTTAAACTTCCTGGAGTGTGTACTGCTCTGGAGACTACAATATTCATCCTCATCAGGCTGCCTCGCATGAATATTCCATCGCTTCTCGCTTTTGTAAAAACTTTGAACAGCATAACTTCATTCACACCCTTTCTTCTCTCTGTGCTATTGTTGTCGTATATTTAATGTTTACATGTATTATAAACACAATGATACATTGTTATTATTTGTGCTTTAATTCATCAATAGTCTTTTAAATAAATATTCGTAAACACCATTTCTGATGCTTTTTATTCCTTCCTATCGATAAATGATTCTAACTGGGATCATTGTTCTTTAGTCTGAAGAACATCCTTAGTATTTGTTGTGGTGAAGTTCTGCCAACAACAAATTTCTCAGTTTTCCCGAAAATGTCTTATTTTATCCTGAGTTCCGAAGGGTATTTTCACTAGCTAAAGAAGTCTAGGTTGGCAGTTTCGTTTCAGCACTTTAAAGATGTTGTTTTTATTTTTTGTGTTCCAATGTTTTCAAAAAGTCAGGCATCATTTTTACTGCTGTTCTCTTAAATGTGATGTATTCTTTTTTTTTTTTCCTGGCTGATTTTTAGAATGTTTATTTTTGGATTTTAGTAGTTTCACTATGATGATCTACTTGTGGTATTTTTGTATCTATCTTTCTTGGGTTCTACTGAGCTTCTTGAATCTGTGGGTTGGTACCTGCCATTCATTTAGGAAAATGTTTGGCCGTATGTCTTCCAATATTTCTTCTGTCCCATGTTGTCTCTCTCCTTTTATTCTGGAAGCCCTAGTGTATCAGACTGTTTAACACTGTCCCACAGTTCTTGGATGCTTTGTTATGTTTTATTTTATTTCTCTGTGGGCTTCAGTTTGGATAATTTCTATTTACCTGTCTTTGAGCTTATAGATTCTTTCCAACCTGTTATCAAGTGCTTCCAGAGAATTTTTCATTTCAGATATTATATTTTTCAGTTTAAGAATTTCCAATGAAAATGTTTCTCTGCTAAATTTCCCATTTGTGCAAATGTTTTGTCTACCTTTTCCATTGAATTCTTTTTTTTTTTAAAGATTTTGCTTATTTATTTTTAGAGAGAGGGGAAGGGAGAGAGAAAGGGAGAGAAACATCAATGTGTGGTTGTCTCTCCCTTGCCCCCTACTGGGGATCTGACCTATAACCCAGGCCTGTGCCCTGACTGGGAATTGAACCAGCGCCCCTTTGGTTTGTAATCGGCGCTGAATCCACTGAGCCCCACCAGCCAGGCTCCATTGAGTTCATTAACACATTTATATATTTTCATCCTTGTCTACCACTTCAAACAAATGGGTTTGCTGCTATTGACTGTTTTTTCCCCTGGAGTATGGGTCACATTTCCTGCCTCTCTACATATCTAGTAATATTGTATTATGTGCTAAGCGAGTTTAATGTTACCTTGTGGGAACTCTGGATTATGATATCATCCTCGGAACAGTACTGTCTGTTTTGTTTTGCATTTTGGTTTGTTTTTGTTTTTTCCTGGTAAGCTGTTAGATAACTAGAGGGTTATCTTGATCTCCTTAAGAACCGATTTCAGACTCTGTTAAGGTGAGTCTGTTTCCCTTGTACCCACAGTTCCAGGGGGAAGTGTCTGCTGCTGGGGTTCGGTACTTCCAAATGGCACCCGTTCTGGATTCACAGCTGGGATACTCACCGTGGTCCCTCCTCTCTGGGTGACCTGAACAATGTCACTTCTACGCTGAGACCTCTGAATTCTCTGTTAAGTCCTCAGCTCCCAAGCAGGTTTTTTGCTGGGCTTTGTGGAGACTTGCCTTGTGTACAAAGACCTTGGAACTCAGCGGCAGGCCTGAGGGGAATACCTATGCAAATTCTGTGGCTCCTTCTCTGCGAGTCTTCTCTGTGGCTTCCTCTTCTTTGGTAACCTGCCCCCCAAATTCCAGCTGTCTCAGCAGTCCTAAACTTTGAACTCTGTTTCTACACCGAGTGAGGCTGTAACTCCCTGCTTGGAATCTGGGTGTCTTTGCCACAATTTGACAATGGCCTCTAGGCAGAAAGTCAAGTTGAATGTGGAGCTCAGCCTTTGGCCTTCTCTTCTCTTAAGGATCGTGCCTTGCAGTGATAATGGTTGTTTCATGTATTTTGTCCAGTTTTACAGTTATTTATGACAGGCAGATGAGTCCAAGACCAGCCACTCTGCCATGAGCAAAACCAGAAATGTGTCCTGTTGTTCTCAAAGCCCTTTCCAGCGAAGCTTCTATCCTCAAACGCTTCTCTTCCAAGCACCAGGGGCCCCCACCCCATCTCACCTGAAATGGAAGCCACGGTCTCCATTGTTGGCCTCTCTCTTCTTCTGGAAACGCGTCTATTTTTCCATTTGGCTTCCAGGAAGCCACTGTGCCTTAGTTTTCCTCCTACTTTGCTGACAGTTTCTCTTGAGTTTTCTTTGTTCTTCCTCATCTCCTGGGCCTCCAAACACGGAAAAAACTCAGAACTCACTATCAGATCTTTTCCTTTCTCCATGCACACGTGTCTCGGTCAGCTCATCACATCCCAAGGCTTTAAATACCATCAGGCGTCCAACCTGTGGCCCTTGGGCAGCATGAGGCCCAGGACCGCTGTGAATGTGGCCCGACGCAAAATTGTCAATTTTCTTAAAACCGTTTTTTTTTTTTTGCTCATCAGTTTTCACTAGTGTTTGTGTATTTAATGTGTGGCCCAAGACAACTCTTCTTCCTCCCGCGTGGCCCAGAGATGGCAAAAGTTTGGACGCCCCAGTTCTCAAATTGGCACCTGCAGCCTGAGTCTGTGCCCTGAAACCCAGACTTGGGGCTCCAACCTCCTTTTCACACGTCCACCTAGACTCTAAAAATCTCCCCGAAGTTAACCTGCCTAAAACAGAACTCACGGTCTCTTCCTTCACATGCCTGCCTCTGCCTTGATCTTACCCATCTGCATAAATGACTCCAGTCTTCCAGTTGTTCAGGCCAACAACTTCGAGGTCACCCTTGAACTTCTCTTTCCCTCAGACCCCACATCCAGCCCACCAGACAGTCTTAGACTCCTCTCTCTCCTGGGTGTGGGCAGCATCCCCCCAAAATTGCTTCTCTGCTTCCACCCTCGCCTCCTGTACTGGCCGGGGCATGGCAGGGGAGCCCAGCCTTCCCCAGGAAGGCATCAGATACCAGATATGTGCGTGAGCCATCGGGAAGCTCTCGGAACCCTAGCTGCCATCGCATGAAGCTGAAGACTCACGTACCTGAGCCCATCAACACTCGGATTTGAGAGACCGTAAAGCAGTTGTTGTTTTAAGCCACTTCATTGTGGGGGGATTTGTTACATGGCAGCAGGTCACCGGAAGGCACCTGGAGCCAGCCCGTGTGAGTGGCCTCTGCTGCCTTGAATTTCCAGCCCACCCCCGCCACCCCCAGCTGCTCCTGTTCCTGGAAAATCAGGGCAATGTTGCAACCAGCCGCCCCAGCTGGGGGTGGAACTCGCCAGCCTCTCCTGGGTGGGGAGAGCAGCCTGGGTCCGGTCCCCTTGGTGGCTGGGCAGTCTGAGCTCACTCTACTCGCCTCCATTCCTCTTCTTGATTGGCACTTTAATGAGGGCAGAAGGGGCGGACCCCCCGCCAGGGGCCCAGCTCCTGCCCCGTTTATCTCACGGCCCCAGGCAGCCTGGAACAACACTGCAGGCCAGCGGCAGGCCGGCCCCGCCCTCCGTGATGGATGGAGTGACCGCGGCGAGCTGGCAGCCGAAGTGTGTGGCTGCCGCCCTGTCCTGTCAGCGCACAACAAAGGGGCTGGCCTGGCCCTGCTGGCCGCTGCGCTTGCAGGGATCGGGGGAGAATGACAAGCAGCCCCTGGGGAGGGGCTGAGCCCCCTCTGGGTGGAGCCCCAGATGCTGGAGAAACAATGGGGGGATCCAGGCTGGTGCACTGGGTTGGGAGGTTCTGGGCTTGTAGGGAGAGCTGGCGCAGGAAACGTCTCCCTGGCCCCAGCTTCCAGGTCCAAAGCGGGGCTGGGTTCTCAGCAAACACCCCTCCTGACTGTGCCGGGCCTTTTACTTGCTGTGCAACCTGCAGTCAGGCTGACTACCTCTCTGGGTAGAGAGGCGGGAGAGCCCTGCTCGGTGAGAGGCTGATACTACGGATAATCTCTATCACCAGGTTCTTGTGAGGATGAAGTGAGACCTGCCGGCTAGAATGCAGGGTCCTACAGGCGAGCCTCGGTTTCCCTGTTTGTGCACAACCACCTCCCCAGCACACTGGTCTGAGGACAACCAGTGGTGGCCAAGCCCCATCTCCCCAGGAGTTGTCAGGAACTGTCACCAGGCGCCACACCGTCAGCACCACACCTCCGCAGGGTGGCGTGAACCCATTTGCACATGGAGAAACTGAGGCCCATAGAGAAACAAGATGTAAATCTGCCCGGGATCCCGCAGAGAGGAGAGACAGGTCAGGGATTCCTACCCAAAGCTGTCTGGCTCCAAAGTCTACGCAGGTGTCCCCAAGGCCCTGAGTTACGAGCCGGAATTTCCCTGTGAGGACTGGGGGGCAGGGAGGGAGCCCGAGACAGCCCGGGCTACAGTGAGAGGAAGACAGGGACTCGTTTACAGAACACACGGCGCAAACCTGAAGTGCCCCAGGTGGCCGGCATTATCCTTGTCCTGGTGCCACAGAGTGAACTTGAGCTCTGAGCCAGACCCCGCACCTCGAGGGAAGCCCGGCCACCCAGGCGAATGCAGCCCCTCTAGTTTGGGGGAGTTGCAGCGGTCCGGCCTCAGCCCCGGGGCCCCCAGATGTGGGGTCCTCCCACAAAACCCATGCCCAGGACAGGACAGCCATGAGATCCTTAAGGCTTGGTCATTAGAGCAGGGGAGGGGAGAGGACAGAGCTGGACAAGTGGCCTTCCGGCTTTCCCAGGCCTCTCCTGAGAGGAAGAAACCAGCCCCCGCTTGGAGACTTCACCTCCCGGTGAACTCTCGCAGGCTCGGGGCCAAGCCCCAGCGAGGTCAGAGAGAGAGTCGGGTGAGACCGGGGCTCCATGCGCCCCCCCTCCTCCCCGGGTTGTCTGCAGTGCGTCCTCCAGACCTGGGCTCTGCCCCTCAGCTCTCCTGACCCCTCTCCTGCTGTCAGACAGGAGAGGACCTGGCCAGGTGTGGCTGTGGCAGACGGGGCCCCGCAGGTGGGCTGCCCCAGGAGACGGGAGGGGCCCTGCCTCTCTGCCCTGCGTGTGTCCCCCTGTGGGACCCCGGCCCTGGCTGACTGTTTCTTCCTTCCCCAGGGCCTTTGCCTGGGCTGTCCGACTTTGTCCCCGAAAGTCTTTTCACACTTCGCCTGGTTAACTCCCAGTCAGCCTGCAGAGCTCACCTCAAACGCTGCTTCCTTTGGGAGGCCTTTCTGAGCACGCAGCCCTCCCTCCCCGGGGACACCCCCCCCGGGTCACAGGCGGCACAGCCCCACTAGCCCTTCACAGCTCACACATGTTATAGGTCGCCTTCTGTTGGTCTGTGTGGTGATTAGGTTAATGGGGGGTTCGCTTCTGCTCACCTCGGTGTGCCCAGCTCCAGCAGACGGTCTGGCACACAGTAGGTGCTCACTTAGCTCTCACTGATCGACGCTGTCGACCAGTGTGTGTCTCCCAGTAAACTGTGGACTTCGCTGGGTCGGGAACGCGGCTGCTTTGCTCACCATTATGTCCCCAAACTCGGTGTCTCACACACAGACGGCTCTCGTTGGACATTCCATATGTGGGTGACTTGGCCACAGAAGAAAAAAGAGTAGGAACAACCTCCACAAAATCAGGAAGACTGACCTCATTTGAGGCAGGAGCCCCTCCGAGTGAGAAAATTCTGAGTCCTTTCATTTCAAAAGAATTATTCCACATGCTCCAGTGAGCCACGTCCCTGGGGGCTGTGACCTCAGAGAAAGCCAGCCAAGCTGAGACAAGGTCAACAAAACTGCGCCGACCGGAAACCTCCAGAGTCCCACTTCTGCCCACTTCCTTAGGACAGTGGAGGGACGGGGGTGGCCCCAGCGTGGCCTGGGACAGCCCTGGGGAGGGAGCGGAGGTCCAGAACTACAAACTTGCCAACATTCTGCATGCCGAGACCAAGATGAAAGGTCAGGAAGGGTGAGCTAAAGGAAGAGTGGCTGCAACATGTAAAGAGCTCGTTTAAATCAACAAGAAAAGCAGCACGAGCTGTGTATAGCAGAGCAAAGAATGTGAGAAGGTCATTCACGGGCGGACGCGGTCGGCGCTTGTTGCGCACGCGCCCCGTGTAAGCACCAAGTTCACAGTCACACACGTCCAATGCCGATCGCCAGAAGCACACAACCTATTGGTGTGAAGTGTGGAGACTGCGACGTGCTCCTAGTGTTTTCTGCGTTCCCTACAAAATGCAGTGATCCTTCTGCGTGTTCCAGGAACTCTCCCCGCCTGAGGGGTCCCCGCAGCACCCAGTCCGCGCTCTCAGGTGCTAAAGGCCGGAAAGCAGCCCAGCGTCCCGGCCTGCGCTGCGTCTGGAGGAAAACTGTTCACTCCCGACCCGTCTGGGTTCTGCAGACGGCGGGCTGGCGGTGCTACAGTCAGGCTGCCCCTCGAGACTCTGAGGGCGGTGGGGAGAGTCCTGGAGATGAACATGGGAAGCTCTTGTACTCTTAAAAGACCATTTAAAAACATTTTTTTGTTGTTGTTACTTTAAAAGTGCCGCCCGTGCCTAAGCTCCCAGAAAAAATGCAGATAAAAAGACAACGATTAGCTGAGCTGGAAGAAAGTGATCACGGGGATGCCCTGAGGAGGCGGCAGGACCCCAGGGACCCCTGCGGGGCTAGAGAACTGGCCAGGCTCTCCTGCTGGGAACCGCCACCACGGGAAAGGGCTGTCCTCGCTGAAAATCGAAGAGGCGGGTAAGGCAGCACCAAGCAGGTTTTATGCTGGGTCAGGCAGAAGTAAGGCCCGCCTGAGTGTGGTTGGTAGGCTAATAATATGGGGGTGATCATTTCCAGTGTTCGCCTGAACATTGCTCCAACGATGTCCTATGATCTGCCTGCATGTGACATTATGCTACAGAACTGCATGCTTAGGGTTTTATAATAAGAGGCTGGCATAAAACAGGGGCGTTATTTGTGCCAGACCCTGTATTTACGACATTAGCGAAGAGTTTGTTTAGGCCACGCCCAGCACTGGCTGGGGTGCAGAGGAGGAGGACTGGTCCTAGTTCACTGCCGATGGCCCTGTAGGTCTATGTCGCCTTTTGAAAAGAAATGGGGGGGGGACACGCAGTGAAGAAGCCATCCCGCTGTTTATGTCCTTGGTCCCCATGACCCTATATTAGAATTCATCCCAAGGAAAAAGTTTACAAGATGCAAACAGCCACAGCTGCCCCAATACATGCAGGGGCATTATTATCAATGGCAAAAAATGAAAATTAAAAAAATATAACCCCCCCAAAAAATGGACACAACCTACACATCCACAAAGGAACAGTATAAAGCCATTGAAATGACCTTTAAAATGAGAGTTTTAAAGATTACGCAGAACTGCAGAGAACATCTGTTAGAGTGTTGAGTAAAAACTGTGTATTGTAAACATAAGTTTAAAAAAAAACTGCAGCTTTCTACGAATTTGTGCTGAGCTGGGCCCCGGGACCAGCTGCGGGCAGGAAATGCGCCCTTGCTCGGGCACTTGGTGAATGCCCAGTATTTTCTTTCTTTTTTTTTTCTCTTTTTTTTTCTTGTCACAACACCATCTTTTTAATAATACTAAATAAATATTTTTAAACAATGAGCCCATGGTCAGACCATCTGCTCTGGGAAGCCCCTGGCCAGGGAACTGTGCGAGAGACAGGCGGCAGAAAGGTCACCGGGCCCGAGGGAAACCCCACTGTCTGTGGGCTCAGCTTTCAGGAAGACCTGCTTCTCTGGGGGCAGGAGGCGGAGGACCATGACGACCTCTTCCTAAAGCTGCCTCTGGAAGGTCGTGTGAGTTTCCCCGCGCACACTCTGACCCATGCGTATGTCCCCTCCTCCAGCGCAACGGACGGGCACTCCTCTGTGACAAACCTGGCGGTCCTGGGTGGCCAGGGGAGGCAGCCCCGGCACAGGGAGAGCGCTCCTGAGACCTGAGTGTGTTTTACCATTATTTTAATCTTGAAAACTCACGAGTGTACATTCCTTTTCTAATCAGGAAACACAGAGCTAATTTCACAGTGGGGGACGAAAGAGGGGCGATGGCTTGTGGGATCCCAGGAAGATTCTGGGATCAGGGGTCTCTGTGTCCAGCCTGGGCCCAGGTTCTCTGTCTCCAAGGCCCCGGGCCGGGATCGCAGGGTGAGGCCATGGGGGCGACGGGCCCGGTAGTCCCCATCCACTGACCTCCAGCTGTCGCCCGCAGGAGGGCCAGTGACTGTCTGCGCGAGGCCTTTCCTCAGACCACAGCCCAAGGCGAGCAGGTTCTGGGCAGTGTTTGGCCTGAAACAAGAAACCGTCGTTTAATGGGAGAGATGGCCCTGGGGGCAGCGAAGGCCCAGGCAGCTTCTGCAGTCCCTGCCTGCCCACATCTTCAGCCTCAGGCCCCTCGAGCACGTGCTGGGAGAGAGGGAGGGGACAGAGGGCAGGCTCCAAAGCGGCCAGGTTTCCATTTGCTCCAGGGCGAGTGGGCCGCATCCAAGGGTCTGTGGCCCGGAGGAGGAGGGCCACCTGCTCAGGGTTTGCAGTCCCGCTGCAAGCTCAGTCCTCCTTGCCCCCCTGCCCTGAAGGACAGCTTGCTCCCCGAGTCCCTCCAGCTCTTCCTCACTCCCTGGGAAGGTCAGCATAGGGTTCCCATTTCACAGAAACCTAAACTGAGGCTCTGAGGTGGAAGTCAGGTGCCCAAGTTATGCAGGTGACAGAGCCGACCCCCCATCCAGACCACCCAACTCCTCATCAATTCTTAGCCCCCTGTGGTACGTAGCACCAGCCGGTGTCCCTGTCAGAAGGTGGGAGTACCTCCAGCTGACAACTAGGCAACCAACCAAGAAGGTCAAGGTCAACTCTGAGGTTGTGACCGTGGCCTGGCCTCTGACACTGCCCGTCAGCCCTGTGCTTCAGGCCCACCGACTCTCACCTCACCCCACAGAGCTCCCCCTACAAGCTTGTCCCCTCCTTGTCATTCTGACCTTCGCTCAGACGTCACCTCTTCCTCAGACCTTCACTGACCACCCCAGTCATGGTCCGGTGTTCGCCCTTGTGCTCATCTGTGTACCTGTCTGTCTGTCTCTCTGAGCTCCTCCCACATGAGGCTCTTCGCTCGGTGAGCTAGTGGGCACCCTGCCCGCTCACTCTCTGGGTTCCCGGTGCCAGGCCAGTGCTGGGGATGCCACAGGCACCCGCGCCCAACGTGCCCACGGAGGGAGTGAACAGCAGGTGACTCCCGGAGCCCGCCCCAGGGTGTCCTGCGTGTCCTGACGGGATCGCCCGCCCTCCCCTCCTGGCTCAGCTCACCCCTGCTTCTGGTCACACATTTTCCCTGAGCACCAGCTGTGTATCCAGGCTGGCCAGTGAACGGGGTGGTGGGCGGAGATGGCTGGTCACTGTAGACCCCCTTCCCGGTGACCCTGCCTGGGGTGGGCCAGCCCCCACGCCCTCCTCGGGGACCCAGCTTGTGGCCTGATGGCCCGAGAGGCCGGTCCTGCCCACAGGCCCAGGCCTGATTGTGGCAGGGAGCCTGGGGCAGTGGCCGTGGCTGGGGGGCCCTGGAGCCCACTTTGCCACCGGAAGGGCCTCTTCCTTTGCTCCCTGAAGACAGAGCTGGTTACCCAAGCGGTTGCTCAGGCCACAAATAAGCATAGAGAGGGAGAGGGTCCCCCTGGAAAACTGGCCTGAACCCCCTCCAAGCTGACTTCAGATGAGACACTGGTACCCGCCTCCCGCAATGGCTCTGCCACAGGCTGGTGCCAGAATCAGGTGCCCACCAGGCTGAGGGCTTCAGGTGAGCGGGGGAGAGAGGTGGGGCTTGGCCATCCCACCAGAGTTTGAACTTCAGCCTGGGTCAAACGGCCATTTCTAAACAGACCATGTGACCCAGTAGCCTGGCCTGGGCGCTCTGGCTTCAGCCCCTCCCCTGGGGTGGCAGTGGCCTGCTCGTGGGGAGGAGCCCAGTGACAGCCCTCCAGAGGCGACAGCCATGGGCGGGGCTGCCGCCACCTGAGAGTGGGCGAGGAGCAGGTTAGCTGGGTGAAAAGTTCACCGCGAGGGATGCTGTCTGTTTCCCTCGCCTAATTTATCCACTATTTGGCTAACCTTGCTCTGAACCCAGGCCCCCAGACCCCGCGCCCCTCTCCCCCGCCTCCCCACCGGGCTTCCAAGCCGCCACCAGACCTCCTGCCCGTGCCGGGAGGCGGGGGACATGCTGGCCTTGAAGAGGCCTCAGGCCTGCGGGCTGCCCTGGGGGAGAGGCTGGCTGCCCTTCGGGGCAGTGATTTATGGCTGGAGCCTCCCATCTTCAGTGACCAAAACACAGTCCGGCTGCTGGCGGCGAGGTCCGGGCCCCCAGACACCAGTCACGGGCCGGGCCAGCCCTCAGAAGGCGCTCCACCCTGCCAGCCTCCGCCAAACACACAGCTGCTCCCTAGACGGCGTCCTTCCCTTCAGGGCCATCTGTCATCCTGGCCTGGGGCAGGAGCCGGAGGCAGGGACCAGCCGGTCTCAGAGGGGAGGCTGGCCTCCTTCCCCGGCCCTGGGGTGGCCTTCCGCTGGCCCTGGCCTCCCCGGGGCTGATTGTGCAGACCGCTCCTCATCTTAGCCTCCTTTTTCCTGACATGCGGCAAGGCTGTGGAGGGAGGGACCGGTGGGAGACGGGTGAGGGAAGGAGGGCAAGGGCGGGAAGAGGTGAAGAGTGGACAGAGGACAGCCGGGACTGCAGGGATGGCCACCTGGTGCTGTGCCAAACATCAGGCATGGGTGATTTCCCATAATCCACGCGGCAGCCCCGTTTTGTGGCTGAAAGATGAGGCCAGGATAGGCTGGGCCACCCTCCTTAGCTCTCCAGGTGGCCGATTGCTGGGCGAAGATTCCAGCGCAGGCCGCTCTGGCCCCAGAGCCGGCTCTCAGCCCACCTTCCACTCTTCCCCCTTCACGGAGACCCCCTTCCAGCCCTGGGAGAGTGACGCGTGGTATTGTGACCAGTGCAGAAACAAAGGTGTGGGAAGAACGCATTGTCCCACTCCGTCCTGCCCCACGTCTCAGAATGACTTTCCTGTACTTTCTCCGTGGGACTGAGGCCCACAGTCACGGTGTGCGTGGGTGTGTACTCGTGCGGGCTGTGTGCAGACGGGGACTCCTCCCTCGTGCACTAACCCTAGCCCGCTGGGGAAGCTCCTTGGCTGCTGACGAAAGGGCGTGGTGTGGATCCCAGGCCTGCCAGTCCCACCTGCAGCTGCTCCCGAAACTGCCCACCACTTTGTGGACGCCCCTCGTGCCCTGGGCCACTGCCCTGCATGTCTAGGTAGCTGAACGGCTCCTCGCTTCTGCCCTTCTGCCCCACGGTCAGTTCTATCTGAGTCCGGAAAACCTGTCTACAGTGCAGATCTGATCACGTCGCTGCCTGTGGCAGAAGGTCCCAGACCCTCCTTACTGGGGCCCAGTGCATCCTCTGCAATTTGGCCTCCCTGACCGCCCAGAGCATGGTGGCCCCTCGCCCACACGCCCTGTCCTGCAGCTGCTCCTGCCTTCTCCGTCACCTGAAACACTTTTTCGGGCTGGGCCTTCTCTCGGACCCTCCCAAAGGAGACTCTCGAGGCCTCCGTTTACACGTCACTCCCTGGAGCGCTGTCCTACCCCAATCTGACAGGCCTCACACCCAACCCATCCTCACGCCAGTCGGGCCCCTCTTCCCCGATGGGCAGAAGTTTCAGGGAACACACTGTCTGCCTGCTAAGTTCACTGCCACCACCCCCCCGCCAGTGCCTGACCACAGTGGGCCTTCCAGAGCCATCTGTGGGAAGTTGACGGGCAGTGAATAAGCAGGGGCAGTCGTGTACCCTTTCTGATAGTCCCCGAATCCCTTCATTCCAGAGCCACTGTCCTTGGCTCCCAGAAGGCTTTGCTGGCCCCAAATGGCCTCTGGCTCCCCTGGACCGGAGCCCCTGCTACCACTTTTGTCAGGGACAAAAAGGCTTTTATAAGCAGTACAGCCAGGAGGGGCAGAGGCAGTGGGGGATGGTTGGACCCCAGCAGATCTGCCTCCCTCCCCTATTCAGGGCAGCCCCTTCAGGGACTGGCAGACGGGGCCAGTCAAGTGCCAACCGCCCCCAGGGTGCCCATTGCCTGCCAGTCAGGAGGGGCCAGGAGTCAAGAGCAGGGCTGCCAACTGCCTGTCACCACACTGGCCAACTGTCAGTCCGGAGAGGCCAAAGTCCCCTCTGGGAACTCGGGGCTGTCCGTCAAGGCATGGCCAGCTGGCACTCTGAAAGGCCCAGAGGCAGGTTGGGACGTCCACCCATGGCCATTCCAGTGACAGCTGATTTTGCTCCCCAGATTCCTTTTACCCTTCTCTGAGCCAGGGCACCCCCCGGGCTCTGGGAACCACCCCTCTCCAACTCTCAGCCCATGGGTTTCAGTGGGGTGATTCCCCTCCAGGCTGTAATCACAGACCACATGACTCTGGACTGGCCAATCAGAGCATTGCATTTCTCTGATCACTGTGATTGGTTCACATGTGGACATGTGACTCAAATCAAGCCAATCAGAACTAATGCTGGATGACTAGAAAGAAACCTCTTTATTTTCCCTCCTCTTCTTGAACCTGGGAGGGTGTGGGGCCAGAGGTGAGTGGCCAGTTTGCCATTGCTAAGAACAAAATGTCTGTGGGCAAAGCCAGCCCAGAGGATGTGGAACTGAAGGACATGAAAGAGAAACTGTAAACATGGCTTGCACCCCTGGATCCAGCCATACCTGAAACCAATAATCATTGGGCTTTCCAGTTATGTGAACTAATAACTTTCCTTTTGCCTAAGCAAGAATTGTGGGTGGGACCTTTTGCCACTCAGGGAGTCTGCCAGTGTCCCGTGAGGAGCTGTCTGCTGGCCAGAGCACCAGCCCTTGTCTGAGGCTCAGGGTGGCTCCAGGACAACTCTGGACTGAGCGCCACTGACAAACAGCCTCCCTACTGGTTCTCCCTGCTCCTGGCTGCTGAGGCCTGGGCTCCACCATCAGACGCCCCCAAGCTTTTGACTCAACCCAGTGATACTGAGAAGTGTGTGTATCAGGGGTGGGAAGGGCTTTCTTCAGCGGTGGTAACAGCGGGGAGTGTCCCAGGCCACAGAGTCACCCAGGTCCAGACTGTCCTGTGGCAGGACTGGGGGCTGTGGTCCAGCCTCTGCCCAGGTCTCAAGCCTGGTTTTTCATCATCCAGGCCACTCTGAGCACCCAACGTCCATTCCAAAAACTCTGCAGGTGGAGGCAGTGTCTGTCTGGGAACTGGACAAAGAAGCCGCCAGCCCCTTGGGCCCTGGAGAGGGGCTGAGGACCAGGGGGTGCTGGGGAAAATGCGGGAAGGCAACTCCACCTCCTGGCTGGCGCCTGGCAGGCTCCTGCCTTGTTCACCACTGTGCACGCCCCCAGCAGGCACCCTGTGAATAAAGTGTTCCCAAAGCACCTGGCAGAGGGTGAGGAATATTTTAGGGGCTCAGAAATTGGCAAGAGGGAGCAACCTGCCGTGGGTACCAGCTCTGTGCCAGGCCCTGGGTAGTGGGGGGCGGAGAGAGAGAGAGAGAGAGAGAGAGAGTCTAAGGATGAGCCAGGACACCAAAGAAGTGGGCGCTTCCTCCCTCCGGGCCTACAGTTGAGAGGGCCCAGCAGACCCCAGCGAGCTCTGAAAGGACACCCACCTGGAACGTGTCTGGTCATAGAAGGGCCTCAGCTGGCTGCCTGAGGCTGGCCTGCCCTGGCCCACCTGCAGCAGATGAGCAGTGCATGGGCCCAAGGGGTGTCAGAATCTGGCGGCACCCGGGACGTGGATGGGCCAGGAAGAGGCCTGGCTGGTAGCGTGGGTGAATGGTCACAGGGATTATATGCCGTTCTTTTTCTAGGCCCACCTAGGGAGCCCCTGGGAAGCCTTGCTAGGCTTCTTAGTCAAGGAACCAGGAAGCCCAGGGATAAGCACACGGGCTTTGCCGCTAGACTCTGGGGTTCAGATCCTGGCTCTGTCCGCTGCTGGCTGTGTGGCAAGCCCTGGGCAGGTGGCCGTGTCTCTCTGCCTCTGTTCCCTGTAAAGTGTTGGGGGGAGTTCACTGTCCAATACACAGGAAGCACTGAGGGTCTGTCAGGTATACCAGCTATACAGCAATTATAAAATACATATAATAATACACATCTATTCATTTATGAATTGGTAATTATTAATATCAAGTATACATGCATTCACTTATGTATGTTACTCACTTGATTTTTACAAAAAAAAAATACATGGAAGGCAAGGCTATTGGTGTCACCCTGGAAAGGAGGATACGGAGGCTTGGGGAGGGTAAGTGACCTGCCCCAGGTCCTGCAGAGCCAGCGTTTGGAACGCCAGCCAGATGTCGCTGGGCCTGAGGTCCAGCCCCCTCCCTTTCTGCATGTTGCACGGCACCTGGCTGGACTGGCCGAGGGGGCCGCCCCCGGTCATCTGCTGGTCCTTGGCCACTGGGGACCCCCGGTGTGGCCGAGCAGGGATGGGCCAGGCCAAAACCCAGCCTGCCAGCCCCCACACGAAGCCCACTGCCACGGGCCCCCACCATCACATCCGGGGGACCTTTGCCTCTTCTGCCTCTCAGCGCGTCTGGGCCCTGAACGTTAACGTGCCCACAGCCAGGCTCCGCTCGTGGCCCCAGAGTGACCCCCCCCAAGTGGGATCCAGTTACAGCTCAGCAGCAGCTAAGGAACAAACACAGCTTGTGTCTTCCTCCAAGTGCTGATTTCCTTTGTCTCATGAACATTGAAAAATGAAAGGAATGATAAGGATTTGAGGGGGGGTGGAGGAGGGAGGCAGGCTGGAGAATTCTGCAGTGTTGGCTTTGCTCGCCAAGAGGGCGGCGTGAGGGAGTTTTAAATGAAGAAGCAGGTCCCAGGGCAGTTGGAGGCCTCTTGCTTCCTGCCTGGGGGGTTCAAGGCCCTGCCCTGGGGGCAGAAGCTTCACATCCCTTCTCTGCGGTCAGGCACTTAAACTCTCTGGGCCTCAGACTCCTCTGCTCTTCAAGGTCAAGTCCCACTGCTCTGGATGGTGATGTAAAAGAAATGTGAAAATGTGTGTAGACCAGGGGTTCTCAAGCAGGGGTGAATTAGCTCCCTGGGGACACTCTCAGAACCGTTTTTGGTTGTCACAACTGGAAGAGGAAGGCATCTGGTGAGCAGAGGCAGGGACGCCACCAGACAGCCAGCAGGACCCAGGATGGCCCCCGGCAGAGAATCCGCCCCACGGAAAGGCCCACGGTGCCAGTGAGAAACACAAACGCCAGTCTTTTATTCCTGGGCCCCATCCGGACACCTGAGGGAAGGTGGAGGGAGAATGGGTGTGCTGGGAAGAAGGCCGCACGCTGACGCTGGCTGCCTGTGACAAAGGTTCCGTCCCTCTCTGTTCAGACAGAAGTATTTGCCCAGTGTCGCCCGCGGTCTGCCCTCCCTCGGTGCCCTGTGCTCTTGGAGGGCTCCTGGAACAGAGTCGGAGAGGACAGGAGTGCAGTAAGGATCAGGACTCTGACTCCGAGTGTCCCCGGAAACGGGATGGGGCAGATGCGCTGAATGGTGTGAGCACAGCGGGAGGCCATGCCACCGTGGGAAGGAACACAGCCGCAGCTTCGGGACAGACCTGGAGCCGGACACAAGACCGCATCCTGCGGGTACGTCCCTGAAGGTGGCATGGCAACATCTGCACAGCCCGGGAAGGTGCGGAGCTCATCGACTCGCACAACTTCCCTGTGCTGTGTGAGCTGTAAGTCCCTGAAGCTGTTCTTTGCGGACGATCCTCATGGCAAGTGTGAGACGGGGGATGAACAGGGTAAATACAAGGCTGAGATGGAAGGCGGAGATTCGGGCTCCGACGAGAGGCTTCTGGGAGGTAGGGGACATCTTTGGCGGTGCCTGAGGGGGTGGGGTGTGGGGTGTGGGCCTTGAAGAGCCCTAGGGGGCTCTCAGGGGCATCCTTGCAGAAACAGCCCCTCCCCGCTGCCTCAGTCCAGAGAAGTCCTGACTCCAGGTCACACAGCTGTCACTTGGCCAGCACCGGGAGGAGGGGAGAGGCGGTCGAGCCACCCCTTCTGGCTTTCCCTGACAGCTCTCCAGGGTGGCTCTCTCTGAAGGCCCTGCCTCTGAACCCGGCCATGCACCTGAGCGATCGCTGTACCCAGAGCAGCTTCCCAGCAGGACGGTGGCCATCCGCCACTCTCAGCAGTGACTTTTTAAGGGACTTCTGTGTTTATTTTCACCCTGAGCCACAGAGAGACTTGGGAGCAAAGGGCCTGCCCATGGCCAGCAACAGCAGAAATGCCAGAGAAGGGTCCCACGCGGCCCATTTCCTCAGTCCTCCTCAGGGCCCCCCCCAGCCTTGGCCTCCGCCCGCACCAACCAGCAGGGAGCCCGCCAGGCCTTGAAGGACCCTGCTCTCCCAGGCCGGGCCAAGGCGGGGCGTCCCAGGCTGACGGGGGACAGAAAACGGAAGCCAGGTCCCAAAGGGGCAGACCCTGCTGCCCAGGCGCTGAGCAGCACGGAGGGGAGAAACAGTGACATGCAGGCGGGCGGACGAGTGTGGTCTCCTCCTGGCTCCTCCGAAGCAAGAGGTGTTCTGGGGGCAGCGGGGTCCTGGGAGTGAGCGATGGGAACTGCCAGCATCGCACGGTCCCCTCAACTTTCTAGAGGCTTCACACTGGACACAGGATGGTAGGGACATGTTGTCCACCCTGCGCACACAGGAGGGGGTCACAGAGCAGATGGAACTCCAGAGTCTGGGTTCCTGCCCCCAAACACCTGGTCCTCTGCCTCCTGGTAGGCTGGCGGGAGCTGGGCACTCAGCGCTCGTCTGGTTGCTAGAAGCCGGGGGCCTCAGGGCAACCATAAGAGGTGGTGGGTGGGTGGGGACCGTTGGACCCACATGCCTGCGGGGCAGTGGCCCCCAGGCCAGGCTCTGGCCCACAGCTGGCAGCCCCAGTTTATGCACAGAAGTATGTTAACAGATGTTGGTAAATCAAATCACAGTCCAACAGCCCTACCCAAAGGGCGTGCAGCGTGGTGGGGCACCCACAGCTCTTCCTGGCCTTCTTTCTGCATCGAGGGACTTGGACACCAAGGGCCTGGCTTTGCCTGAAGCAACATGTGGCTGCATATAGACGGTCTCTTCACAGACGGACCTCTGAGCTCTTATGCCAATGCCTGTACCGCTCCACCTTGGGGAGAGGCAGACCCCCTAGGGGAGAAGTCCCAGAGATGCCACGGTGAGCGGGCGAGCCCCGCTGGGGCCCTGCAAGAGCCCTGCCCATCCACCCACCTGCAACTGCTTCCCCACTCTGTGCCGCTCAGCACCTGGGCAGCAGGGTTTGTCTGTTTGGGACCTGGCTTCTGTTTTTGGTCCCCCATCAGACTGGGGCATCCCCAGGGGCGTGGGCCGCGTGCCCATCAGAAGGGCTGGGGGTGGGGGTGCTGCGGTCAGTCCGGAGAACTTCTGTCGCTCTGGTCGCACCTGGCCGTCATTTTGGTCTGAGAAGAGGAGAGTCCACCAGAACATCCCGGCCCAGGGAGCAGGCCGGTGGCCGCACGACCCCATTCCTGACCTGTCAGGCCAGAGAGCCTGGTCACCTGGAACCACGTCCGTCACAGCGGGGCTTGGGTCTGGCGTCTCCCCTGGCTGGGTGCCCACCTCCGATCTGGTTCTCTTTGGCGATGGCGGGGAGCCCCAGGCACGGCAACCAGGTCATTTCCTGGGGGGGGGCACACCCCGTCCTGGCCCTTGGGGTTTGAGGCGCCAGAGAGCTTCGCTTGGCTGTGCCCGAGGGATGGAACCAGCTCTCACCTCTCACTTTCCAAGCAGCCAAACCATCTCGGGGAGGAATAAGGATGGGCCTCCTGGGAACCTGCCCAAGGCTTTTTCCCTGGTTCCTCTGGGAAAAGATCCAGAAAAAGACTAAAAGTGTCCAATTGGAGGGGGGGGGGGAGGGTGGGACCAGGCCCTGAAGCTCTGGGCAGCCACAAGGCCCCACCTCGGCCAAGACCGCGACTGTGCTCCCAGCAGGCCCTGAGGAGGGCTGGCGGCCCGAGCCCGCTCGGACCCCCGGGGTCCTTGCCACGTTCCAGGCCTGCAAGCCAAATGCAACTTTATGGAAACCTCAGGCGTCGAATCCTCTCCAGAAGGTTGGCCTGTGGCCAGGCCGTGAGCAGGAGACGGGACTGGGCGAACGCACTGTGGTGCATGCTCCGTGAAGGCCTGCCAGCGCTCGGAAGCATCGGGGCTCCTCCTCTTCCATCCCTGCTCCCTGCGAGGAGTCTGCCCCTGGCTGAGTGCCAGCGACAGGCCCCGCCTGCGTGCCGGCACAGCGGTGGGGAAGGCCAAGCCCAGGGGCCCACCGTGGTGGCTTGACACATGCAGGGTGATGCATGAGGCTGTGGACACTCGGGGCCCAACCTCAGCAGGCTGGCCAGGGTGCCAGGAGGACCCCATTAGTGCCGCTCTCCCCTGCTTCCCCACGGTTTGGTGGCACTGTCCGCAAGAACCAAAATGAAGGTGATGCGGTAGGTGAGGGGGCTTGTGGGTCAGGTGGAGCTGGGTTCAAATCCTGACCCTGGCTCTCACGGCCCCACAGACTGGGGCATACAACTTCCCTGCTCTGAGCCTGTTTCCTCACCTGCAAAATGGTCTTTCTAACACCCCACTGCAAAAAAAAACAAAAGGCCAGTGCCTGGTTGGCCCTCTGCTCAGCACCTGGGAGGCCACCATGTCGCCCCAAAGGCAGCCTCGTCTGCCTCCTCTGCCCGCAGTCAGTTTTTCCTTCTGCCTGTATGGACATCTGCTGCTGTGTGACAGTAGAACAGTTCCGAGTTACTAAGCACTCCTCCGTGGGGACCGCATGCCCAGCTGCACCCGTGGCCGCTTTGGCCCCACGACCTGTTCTGGACAATGAAATGCAAGTGAAGTGACGCATTGTTTCCGGGCAGAAACTTTCAAGTCTGTGTGGCCAGGTGAGTCCACCTCTGCCCCGGGAGGACATTGTCTGGGCCCACGGAGGCTTCTCTGTCAGCCGGGATCCCGGAGAAGAGACGGCACAGAGCAGAGTGGCAGCCTCCCTCCCAGGGCGGGTGGCATGAAACCTGGGGGTCATATCCTGGCTGAAAACACCTTGTGGCTTTCGAAAGTCCTGGAAGGAGAGCCGTTTTCCAGTCTTGAGCAGCTGCCGGGGACCGCGGGCAACCGCAGGGAAATGCTACGCCTCGGGACCGGTGGTCCTTGGGAGGCGCTCAGTAAACGGTGGATGTAATCACGACTTAGCGTTTCTGCACACGGACCAGGCTGACCATCATCCAGGCTGTGAGGCTTATCTTCCTCAAATGTGGGGGGTGTGCACCTGCAGGCTTTAAGCAATGCTCAGGGAAGAAGTTCCTCCAGTGAATGTGTGACCTCACTGCCTGCTCCTGCCCCTGAACCCCCTTCCTCCCATAAGAGCTGTGTAGACAGAGGCTACTTAGATGAGATTCCTGTGCCCTGTGCCCAAGGTCAGGTTCGTTACGCTGCTGCAGGAGTGGAGAATGCACCCCAGAGGAGCCACAAGCCTCTCTCCCCACTTCTCCTCGGCTGTCATTTTTCCTATTGGCTGAGCCCGAGTCAGTCTCCTCGGCCCCTCCCAGGCCCCACCCTCCTTTGTTATTTCCCTTCTATGCCTTGCAATCAAATTCAGCAGAGCGCACAGAGCACCCCCTTAGCGCTGACCTCGTGGTACGGGTGGTCTTCAGAGTTTTGACTTCTTGATAACATCCCCCTCTTAGCCCCCAGCACATGCTAGGTGGAGAGTGGGTGGTCAGTAAAGACTGACCCCCAGGATATGACCCACGAAGCTGATGGCTTCGTGGCTGGTGGAGCCACGGCAGGGCGGAGAGAGGGCTATTCAGGGAAGTGGGTGGGGAGGCAAAGCGTCCCCTGACCCCTGGTTGTCGGGGAGCAGGGCGGAGTCAGCAAGGACCACGTGTCCCCAGGCCAGGGCTCCGACGTCTCTCCCAAACTTTCTCGCCCATTTCACTCCTGGCAGCTGGGACCCCAAACAGACCTATTCTCTTAAAGGGAGGGGTTTTGTGGTTGGGATGGGTCCCCTCCCCTCTGCCCACCAAGGACCAGGGGCCAAGGATTTCAACAAAGGAACTCGCAAAAGCCATCTCTCTTTATTTTTCATTCCTGCCGTTCCACCGGTTTGCAGAAGCTATGGGTGAGTGGATTCCAGAGGGGAAGGGGAACATTGGCACCCAGACCCTCCCAGAAAATAGTTTTTGCACACTGCTGAGGCTGATTAGACTTGAGAAGCAATTTAACAATAAACTCTACAGAATAGAAATGTACAAAAGTATCAAGGCGGCTGCTGGCTGGTTTCCTGCCTCCCCATGGGGGTCAGAGTTATGCCGGTCAGTCCTGTGCAAAGGTCCTGTGGCTGGCTTAGGGGGCAGGCGGATTCTTCCCTGGGAGGGGGCAGTCCTGCTCACCCCGCAGAAGTGTGCCCAGGTGGCCACGGTCCCTGCAGGCTCCGTGGCTTTTGAGTGTGCCTGTGTCCCGCCTTTATGTCCGTCCTTTGAAAGTGTTCATGCAGGTATAAGTTCCTGAGAATTTGTGGATCTCCTCCAGGGCAGCCTGTGGGAGGATGCTGGTGGGGGAGCAAAGAGGAAAGAAAGAGAAGATGGTCAGTGGGGTGGGGGACCAGCCGCTGGGTCACCAGTGGCTGCCCAGAGGGCGTAGTAGAGTGGTGCCCACATGCCACCCCCGCCCGCCCCTCCATGGAGGAAGCGCTTTCGAGTAAGTGAATAAATGATTGTTTACAAGGCCAAGGGTGGGTGGGGAAAAATAAACTGTCAAAGCCACATTCTTTGCATTTTAGGGCCCACAGGTATCTCAGAGATCAGTGAACTCCGAATGCCACTTATTCAACAAATATTTACCGTGTGGGGCTGAGCACTTAGGTCCTGGGCGTCACCTCCTCCAGAGCCACTTCCTGGACTCACGCCCAGGCCTCTCCTTGGGCTCCCCACAGTCCACGGCTCCCCCACTAAACCCTGGTGTTGTCCTCACTGTTCACTTGTCAAGCCCATGCGGGACTTTGTGGCAGATATGTCACCTCTGATTCTGGTCCCTGCACTGGGCCAGGCATGAGAAGGACTCAGTCCATTTGTTGAATCAAATGGAAGGGCCCTGGCCCACACTAGGTGCAAGATGGGAAAGGCCCCCTTCCAGCGAGGGCAATCTGGAAGGCTTCCTGGAGGTGGCAGCAATGGTATTGAGCCTGTAAAGATTTCTCTTGGGGTAGGTGAAGAGAGGGTGTACTGCAGGGAATGGGGAGAAAGGTGGCCGCTGCTCCCTGTGGGGAAGTCGCAGGGGACAGAACAGGAAACGTGGGCTGGCAGCTCACTGTAAGAGTGCTGAGATGTTCCAGATACACCAGCTTTTTTTTCCCTAAATCTCCGAAAGGCTTCTAACCAGCTCCCTGAGGTGGAGGTGGCAGCTGGCTTTGGTGCGAGCCCAAGTCCCTGCTCTCCTGGTGACTCACAGAAGTAGCTGAGGAGCATCTCAGAGCAATGGTCAGTATGGACCATGGGAGGCCACACTATGCCCTCAGGCGCCTTCCCCCTGCCCCCCCCCACTCGCCATCCCCTGCTCTGTGTCTCGGAAAGGGCTTTGAGTTTGGAGGAGAAAGGACTGGTGAGGGTGTCCCCTCCCTTAGAAGGTTTCTGTGTCCACAGCTGGAGCCCATGTGACATGCAGCCAGAGGGGAAGCCGGTTTCCTGGGAGTCGATAACTGGTAAGGGAACTGGGGTGTTTCACTTCCTGAAAAGGCCTTTCGGGTCAGAGGGGTTCGGCCAGCCAGGGGGTGGGGCTGGAGACGGCTGGGGGCCCAGAGCAGCCAGGAGTCCAACGGTGGGCGGGCGGGATGGAGCGGCCCTTTTAGTGTGAGACTCGGATGGAAAGGGTTCACTGTCCAAAGTTGGGAAAGTTCTAGAGAACGTGATTCCTGGCAAATGTGTCCTGAGACTTTGGCACCAGAAGCTCTGTCTTCCCCATTAGCGGAAACTTCCTGGAGCCTGGGGCCGACTACTAGTCTTGAGCAGGGGCTCTCAAAGCGTGGCCCAGGAACCCTTGGGGCGCCTGAGACCCCCGCGGTGGTCTGCGAGGCCGAACTACTTCTGTAATGACACTAGGTTGTTGTTTGCCTTCTTGCTCACTCTGTCACGAGTGTGCACTCAAGTGTTCCAGAAGCTACACAGATTAAAGGACGTGTGACATCACAACAAATTAAAATCAGAAGCAGACATAGGAATCCAGTTGTCTTCAATTATGTTACACAATAAAGAGTTTTGCCCAAAAAAAAGTAAAACAATGCCATTCTTCTCCCTACATTCTTTTGTCTTTTCTGAGAATTTACTGACTTTTCATTTAAAAAAATCATTTACGTTGACAGATTTTCACTGTTGTTTATAAATAAATAATACTGTAAATATACACACATGTATAAATCCTGTAAAATTTCTTCTCCGTGTTCATGTCTAATGCGGTAAACAGCAATAGATACGACCCACATAAACGAAAGCTCTTTGGGTGCCTCGGGGATTTTTAAGGTTGTAAAGGGGTCCTGAGACCAGCAAGTGTGAGAACCGCTGCCCCACATTAAGGACAGAAGCCCTTGGCATGCAAGCCAGCGCTGTCCCATTCTGCCCACAGCAGACATGACTAATCGATCGCGCGTGCGCGAGGCCTCTTCTCCAGGAGAAGGGTCAGTGGTTGGCGGGAGCCTTGCCCTGAACGCTCTCCCAGCCCCATACCTTTTCAAGATAATGAGGGCGTGCATGGTCCACGGGAGCAGCAGGAACGCCTGGTTGAGCTGCACGGCCTCCACTGTCCTCCGGGCCACCGTCTCCGGCTTCAGAGGCGGGAAGAGGTTGGGGAACCTGAAGGCAGAAGAGACTCTGTGGGTTTCTCCGGGAGACGCAGGTGCTTCTGCCGAAAGCCACCGTGGCTGACAGGTCTGGGTCATCCCTTTGGCGTCGTCATCCCTGAGACTGGGAGACTTGAGTCCTGTTTGGGATCTTCACCCTCTTCCTCCCTCTGCCCACAGACATGTCAGGACATCTGCAGTCCGCCCACTGAGCCGCCACGGCTCCATCCCTCCCGGCGCTCTAGAGCCCGGCTTACTGTGGTGCCCGCCGGGAGGGGAGGGTGGCAGTGCCTGCCGCCTGGCCCCTCCCTTCCCTTCTCACTTGGCTCCAGCCACCCCAGCCAGTACTTTGGTTCCTGCCACTTAAGTTCTTTCCTGTCTCAGGGTCTTTTACCAGCTGGCTCACCGGCCGGGCTCCTTCCTCCCAGCTCCTGCTCAGGGAGGCATCTCAGCTCGTCCACTCACCGTGGTTTCTAGTCTCGTCCCCCTGCTAATTTGCTTCAATGCATTTACATCCACAAGGGCCTTGTCTGTTTGTCTGTGTCCTTGTCAGTGGTCTGTCTGCCCCTCAGACTGAGCTCCACAAGGGCAGAGGCCTGGTGGGTTCGCTCTGGCGTATTCCCCGTGGGCTGGGTCCGGCACTTAATAGGAGCTCCAGAAAAGTCTGCTGAGCCCTGACCAGTGTGGCTTAGTGGTTGGGTATCGTCCCACAAAGCAAAAGGTCACCGGTTCAATTCCCGGTCAGGGCACAGGCCTCGGTTTTGGATTCAGTCCCTGGGGTGTGTACAAGAGGCAACTGGTCCATGTTTTTCTCTCCCTTTGTGTTTCCCTCCTTTTCCCTCTTCTTTAAAAATAAATGAATAAATTCTTTCAAAAATTAGAGAAATGCTTGCCGAATGAACTGGCACGCACGAGTGGCCGTTCCCCTGCTCAGACCGTCCGGGAACAGGGCCCCTGCCCAGCCCGCTGCTCGCCGCTTCCCTGAGACATTTACGGAGTGCTCTCCCTGTGGCTGACACACGAACATGTGACCGAATAAGCGACGTCAGGGGCTTCTCGTGCCTGTTCGCAGGCATCCCGCCTGAGACCCACAGACTGATGCTGCTCCACTGGCCCAGCCTGTGTGTGGTGTGCACCGGGGATCACTCACTCCGGTTTACAGAGGAGGAAACTGAGGCTCTGGGGCGTGGGTGGGGGGGATGAGGGATTCAAACCAGGCCTGCACAGGGCCCCAGGCTCCAGCCCCGCCCTCATGCACTGCCTGTCCCACCCCTCTGGGGCCTGGAGGCACCTCTCGCAGTGGCGCTGCCTCTGACCTCTGTCCTAAAGAGCTTGTGAGCTGCTCTGGCACCAGGAGGATTAAGGGCGGTGAGTCGCCTGGGTCTGGAGCCACCCTGAGCAAAGGACAACTCTCCGGCCCCGCCACGCCCACTGGGATGGCCTCAGAGAGTCTACAGATCTCAGCCCCCGCCCTGGGCTTCCTCTGCTGTCACAACAAGCCGCTGAGGTCCCAGGGCCTGCAGTCAGGAAGGAAGGCCGGCCGCCAGGGTCCCTGGGGCTGAGCGTGTTGAGGCAGCTCACGGGTGTGGGAACCCTACAGACGTCTGCTTTTCCAGTCCTCTCCTGGGCCCACCCTGCTGCCGGGGGAGGGAAGGCGAGGGCCGGGGGCAAGACCGCAGGAGAACCTGAGCGAGGGGCCCTGTTCTCCTTTCTCTCCACGGCGGGTGGGAGGGGCATCTGGGAACCACCGGCTATCCACTCCCACGGAGGGGGCGCAGACTCTGGGGAGAGCATGCTTCGCCAATTGCGATCTGTCTGGCCTTGGGCCAGTCACTTTGCGTCTCTGAGCCTCAGTTCCCTGTCTGTGAAATGGGGGCAGGAGCTTTCTCATGGGGGTGCTGGGGCCAAATGCAGCAGAGTTTGTAGACCGTCTGTTAGGGAGGAACACAGAGGTCAGTCAACGGCCATGAATGAATAACAGCACCCAACTATACAGCCGCTGTTGCCGGGAAACCCGTCAATTTTGCCCTAAACATCTGTCTCCCGTTCTCCACCCTGGGAAGCTGCTAAGCCTGGTCAGGGAGGAAGCCAATGCTTTTCTACTTTTTTCAGGAAGTGGGAGTTGGTTAGGCGCTAGTCAACACCAAGCACCCTTTCCCTAGTCTTCTCCCGAACTCTCGGGGCTTCCTGCCCGACAGGTAAGCAACCTTCGTCTAGCGGGGGCGTCCAACCTGCGGCCCACGGGCCCCATGCAGCCCAGGACGGCTGAGAACGCGGCCCAACACAAAATCATAAAGTTACTTAAAACATCACGAGATTTTGTGTGTGTGTGTGATTACATGTCGCCATGTATTTCATGTGTGGCCCAAGACAACGCTTCTCCTTCCAGTGTGGCCCAGAGGTGCCAACAGGCTGGATGGACCCACCTGCTGGAGCTTACTGCTGGCCAGGCAGGCTAGTTATTCACACCCAGGAGCATCAAACCTGTGAAGAAGGAAGGGGGCACTCTTGTCAACCCCTTCTCAGAGATGAGGAAGCCGAGGCACAGAAAAGTGACTTGCCCAGAGTGACACAGGCAGTTTGGGCCCACACTCGCAACTGTGAAAAAAATGACTTGAGAAAATCCGTGTATTTCCGTCTTAAAGTGCTGGAAGGCAGATTCTGCCAGTGTCCCGCCCACTTCTGCACCCTGGCCCCCCATTAAAACCAAGATTGCCGCTGCGGCGGTTCCATCCAATGTGCACTCATTGAGCACTTGCTGTATGCCCAGATGAAAAGAAACCAACCCAAGGCCTCCTGGGCAGAGGGAGCCAACTCGGAACATTAACAGTCATTAATCCAGCCTCCTCTAAATTCAGAGTCTACGATAATTTACAGGCAAGTCCGGTGGCCATGTTTACTTCTGTGATGAACTGGAGAGACAGTCTGTTAGCAAGATTACTAACAGGTGCACTTAGGAAAACGTTCACGGTCAATAAGGATAACAAGAGCAGGGGCTCGTTACTGAGCACCGAGTGTGCCCCGGGCTTTGCTCTAGTTGTTACCTGTGTTGGTTTTAATTCTCCCAATAACCCCACCAAGAATATGAGCAAAGGAAAGCTCAGAGAGGTAACAAAACTGGCCCAGGATTTCCCAGCTGCGCACAGGTGAGATGGCACTGAAACCAGGCATTCTGATTCTTGATCACCAAAACCACACAGGGTCATCATCTCGAGGCCGTGCCGAGTGACCCCCACACAGCACACACGGCACACACGAGCCAAGTGCCTGTGACTGGCATGCAACGAAGGCATTAACCTTAAGTGCACAGTGAGGTTCATTTTTACCCATGTAACCAGTGCCCCCATCAAGAAGAGAGAATGTTTCTAAAAGCCTGGAAAGTTCCCTCGTGCTCCCTTGCACGCTTACCCCACCCCTCCAAGGGTGACTTGGTTCCCTCCCAAAATGCCATGGCTCCATTTTGCCTAGAACTTCATACAAACGGAATCACACAGAATGAGCCCTATCGTCTCTGGCTTCTTTTGCGTAATATAAAGCTTTGAGATTCACACGTGGACCGGCACTCTCTGCCCTGGACACGGGACCCTGCATGTAGTAGAGCGCTCTGCCTAGTTCTAGGAATTGTACCTCTACCCCTTGTGGCTAAAGGCGAGAGATGACCTTTGGAATGCCAGCTGCAGGAGACAAAGTCTGTCTCTGGTAGCAAATGTTGCCTCGGTTCCTCTCCCTGCCCCCAGAGCTTGGTCAGAAGTCAATAACGAGTAAGACCCCTCACAGTGGGGGGGCAACCTAAGCCAGACTCGATCACTTGGGAGGCCTTCATGGAAGGACTTGGGGGGCTGCAACAAAGAGCAATGGACTCTCGCCCCCCAGCTTTGACAAAGCCCGAGTCCCCATGTCTTCTGGGAGAAGCGCTTCCTGGCTCTAATCCCCTTAAGTCTGAATACCTGTTGGGGAGGGGTGCAGCTCCTTGCCTTGCTAGAGTGTGTCCTGGGGGAAAATCTGGCACCACAAAGACTTGCTGATAAAACTGTGAAATCTGCTAAGAGTGCTTTCATTGATATGAGAAGGGTCCGAGAGGAACTGAGTATGTCTCCCAGAGTTTCTGCAATTCTCTTCCTGACAGACACTGACTCAGACTCTGAAGCTCTCAGATCTCTTTGAAATGTTATCTACTGTTTGATCCTTGCCGCCCTGTATTCCTGTGTATTACAACCCAATAAAAGGCTATGGAAGAGGGCGCTCGGGCCTTTTTCTCCTCGGAGAAACTGGCCACTGCTGGCCTTTGTCTCCCCTGAGAAACTGGCCACAGCCCACTCCTCCTCCCCAAACAGATCTCATCTTCTCAGCCATATTCTTATTCATTCACGAGTGTCCGTGGCACCGGGGGGACTTGCGGAGAAGTCGCCCCCACACCTACACCTCTGTAGCATCCCGCCGTCTTGCAGGTGGAGAACCAGGTGCCGAAGAGAACGGGCTCCGGGTCATTCGTGCCTCTGTGCTCTCTCTGCACACTGAACCTCCCGCCTCGTCCAATCTGCCTGCGGGACCCAGCTCACTGACCTGATCCTCATGCCCTGGAACATCTCGGTGCTGGTGTGGAAGGGCAGCACGGTGGTGGCACTGACGCCTGGACAGTCCAGCAGCCCCAGGGTCAGGCTCTCCATGAAGGCGAAGGCCGAGGCCTTGGAGGTGCAGTAGTCGATGGCGCCAGGGATGGCGGACAGAGCCAGCACGGAGTTGAGACACACGATGTGGCCGTTCTGCAGCTCCAGCATGCGAGGCAGGAAGGCCTTGGTGGTCTGAGGGCGGGCAGGGAGGTCAGCGGGGAGCAGCCGTGCCCCTAGAGCCCCTTGCCCCCCACCTCAGGGAGAACAGACCGCCCTGCACACACACACGACCCCAGTGACAGAGTCTTTCCGGGTCAGGACGGGGCTGAGGGCTGCCTGCCGCAGGAAGTCCACCTGGTCACTCCTCTTGACCGGCCGCCCTGTCCTTGGACATCCCTCCCAGCCTGAGCCCCAGCCCTGGTGAGCCTCTCCTTGCTCCCTCACAGCACCCAGGCCCCCTGGACGGAAGGAACATGTCAGCGTCCCCAGCCAGGGCTGGGCCCGCCCGGAGGAGTCCTCACCCAGAACTGGCCCAGGGTGTTGATGTGCTGGGACTTGAGGAGGGCGTCGTCATCGCTGTCCATCAAGCTCTTCCCGTGGACCACGGCGGCGTTGTTCACCAGGATGGTGATGTCGCCCACCTGCAGTGGACACGGGCCGCAGGCTCCATTAGGGCAGTCCCAGGGGCCTGCGCCCTACAGGGGTGGACCCTGCCATGTGACCTGGGGCCACACCACCCTTCTGAGCATTGGCTGTGGTTTGTAAGGTGGTGCTAATGAACATACCAGAGTTGTTCTGAGGATCGGAAATAATTTATGGCACATACTATCCCCGGCACACTGCACATTTGTAATAAATGAGGCTGTTGTCATGTAAAAGCTGTTGACATTCACCATGTGCTTATTGAGGCGGTTTCTGTGCTCTTGGAGGTCACTGACACACTCAGCCTACACAGATGGCTGGGGTCAGTGGCAGGGTTTTCCTGGACGGAAGTGGGACACTGCCCACCCCTCCCCCGCCACTGGCCCCAGGGCCTAGGAGACACAGTCACAAGGTCTAAATTCCAAAGGGGACAAGAGATGATTACTTCTGTCATGTAATCAACCCACGCACCCAATGCCTGCCCCCTGAATCACACACGCACGTACAAACAGCATGGGCCAGCTTCACGGGAGGGCCCCCCGGAGACACTCTGGAAACAGCCGCTCTGCCACCAGCAGCGCCGTGTCCCGGGCCTCCCGAGAAGGCTCTCTTGGGCTCGGTGTCGCGCCGAGCTGAGGGGGGCCCTCCCGGCTGCTCACCTTCTCCCGGACGGCCTTGGCCGTCTGGTACACCTCCTCCCGGCTGCCCACGTCACAGACGAAGTAGTGGCACTCCGTGCCCATCTGCCGGATCTCCTCTGTCGTCTCTTTCAGGCATTTCTCGGTCCGGCCCCACAGAACGATCTGGAAGGAAGGAATAACAGCACTGAACAAGCCGATTCCATCCAAAGAGTGCATGCAAAGCAAACGAACAATGTGATTTTTCGAAAGGGATCCAGCCTGCTCCGAAGTGAACCCAGAGTTTCTGAGTCCATTTCTGACCGACCCGTTGATGGGTTATTTGCGAGTCTTACGCATTCCTTCCAGCAGGACACGTGCTCCCAGCCCAATTCCGCTTATCCTGCATGGTTAGAGGCAATGGCCACGCCCTTTCTGTAGAATGTTCCCAAAGGTTCTCAGGTAGGAACAACCTGGCTTTCTCACCAATTAGGTCCAGAGCCAGGTTTAGGAGCGCCAGCCAGGAGATGGCACTGGGAGGCTCAGGGGATGAGGTGCGCAGTGGGTAAACCCAGCCTTCCACCCAGCTGTGGTCACACTTGGTCACACTCGGTCACACGCAGAAGGAGGGCCGGGATGAGAGGCAGCCAGGCTCCTGCTGAGGAGGGAACTGCCTCGCCCCCCCAGTTAATAAACCCAGGACTCATTATACTAGGAGGTGACCCCGGCAGGACCCAGAAAGGATTCTGAAAAGGGCTGGACAAACTTATGAGCGGCCGGCCACAAAGGCTCAGCAGAGAAGCTCAGTTGTTTCTCGACCTTGACCTTGACACAGCTCCTGACGTGGCCTGGGGTCCAGCGAGGCCCCTGCTGGTAAACGGGTTGAAGGCAGGGGGACTAAGATTCAGGGGGTGCAGAGGGAGGGAAGGCTGGGGCTGGAGACCAGCCGAGAGAGGAGAGGTGAGAGGCTCCTTGGGGCCGACGGGTCTGCTTTGGTTCCTTCTGTTGCTCTTTAAAATGATCAGTGAAACGCCTCCTTGAAAAGTAAAGCCCGACATGGAAACCCCAACATGTGGAACCTGCACAAGGAATAAATTACAGTCCAAGTCCGTATTCTCTTCCTTTGAAAGCAACTAAAGAGATGGAAAGCCTGTGTTGGGAAGGTGGGCACCTTCCAGTGGGTGTTACAGATGGAGGGCCAATGACATCGGGCCGGAATCCAGCCGGTTTCTGTAGTTTGCTCTGTGACGAAGGCAGGGCGCAGTCACACCGATCAGTTGTCAGTAGTCACAGTTCAGCAGCTGTCGACCTTGAGATCTCGGCAGCGTCCCTCGGGCAGCCCAGGCCCCAGGTGGGTGGGGCTCGTAAGGACACACCAAAGGTGCTGTGGTCTCCAGTGAATTTGATTTTTTTATCAGAGTTTTAAAAACATTTGAAGGCGTTTCAGAAAGAAAATAAAAGCGTTTTCTCAGCCGCCAAGACAACTCCGGGAAAGCCGGGCTGGAAAACCCACCTGCCCCGCCGCTCAGCTCGTTTTAATCACAGTCTTGACCCACAGGATGGGTTTGGGGAGGACGCCCCAGGGCCTCTCCTTGACCCAGAGGCCCACCAAGGGCAAACGAGCTGCAGTCAGACAGGCTCCAAGAGACCCTCTCTGGTCGGTCAACTGAGCACAGACCTGGGACGTGCTCCGCCAGGCTGGAGAGGCACTTCACGGGGAAGAATGGACGCGGCATCTGTTCTGGGAAGGCAGTGTAGCACCAGCCTGCTCCTCTCCACCTGTTTCCTGCCATCCTTCCTTGTCACCCCATCTGTCTGTCCATCCATCCTTCGTCCCATCTATCCATCATCCCTTCCTTCTATCCACCCCACTCCATCCCACCATCCATCCATCCACATCCATCCATCCCACCATCCATCCATCCACATCCACCCACCCTCTGAGTATCTCTGAGTGAGTGAACGTGATCCTTGGCCTCCTTTCTCCTGCTCTGGTCCCTGCCCAACCCCACCCCATCTCCAACACAGAAGGGAAGCAGGACCCCGGAGCTTGTACAGTTCCCTTGGGTCTGGTGAGGCTGGGGACTCAGAGTCTCAGGGCAAGTTGAGAGAGGCAAAGCTTAAAGTCGGGGGCCTGTTGGAAGGTGCACGGGTCCAGAGGCCTGGGAGCACAAATGGCACCTCGGAGGGTCCGGGGCAGCAGCCGAGATGGGTGCCCTTCATTCTGGGCATGTTGGGTTCTTCTTGGCAAACAGGTGTGCGTGGGGTTCCAGCAAAGGTGGCACTGAGGGCCCAGGGGCTGTGAGGCCAGAGTAATTCTTCCTGGACCCCCAAGTTCCCAAGTACAACAAGGAGGGCAGGGGTCTCAAGCCCCAGTGTCGTCTGCCCAGGAAACGAGCAGTCAGGGGAACTGAGAGGCCAGCCTCACGTATGTGGCTGGAAGGACAAGCCCAAGATGGACACAGGGCTGAGGTGAGGGAGGTGAAGTTATACCCCTTCGTTCCATGGGTGGGGCCTGCACCCAGGCGGGACCCTGAGGTTTGGCCATTTCCTTTAGAGGCACTGTGGGGGACACCCCTGGTGGCCGGGGGACTGGCTTCCTCAGGCCTCTGCTCAGAACTCCACTCCCCACCCCAAACCCACGGGGCTGGGGGCCCCAAGGCCCTTGACTCCAGTCTGCGCGTTTCTCCCCCTGTGCCCAGCCAGCCTGCGCTCTTCGTTGCGTGGATGAATGGAAGTTCGGGGGCATAGGCAGGGCGGCGTGGGAGGCAGCTAAATGGCCTCCCTAAGGCTGAGGCCATCCCATCCTCCATGACGGAGTTGTTCAGGGTCTCAGGACCTTCAACAGGGTCTGCTGAGACCAACAGTCTGCAAGACCCGGGGTTCCCCAGAGCTTCAAACCGCCCTGGGCTGAGCGGCGAGGCCAGGAGCCAGGTCAGAGGCCCTGGAAACAGGGCGAGTGGGGGGTTTTAGTCTCAAATAAAAATGAGGCTCAGGGCAGGGGGTGTGCATGGGCCTCATTGTGTCTCTGTGTGTGCAGCACTGCCTGACACGTCCCCGGGCCCTTGGTTCAGAGTCCCCGAGGGCCAGGCTGTGCGCCTTCCCATCTTCAGACCCAGGTGCAGCTGCACGGTGGCAACGTGGCCAGGGCTGGTCCATGGCGGGTGGACGGTGAGGCAGCTGAGTGGAGGGAACAGGAATGGCTGGGGCCGCTGCGGCCACTGCAGCCGCTCTCTCGTCCTGGGCCTCTCTTCTTCCTCAAGTCCGCCACCCGGCCCCTCTGGGCATCAGGGCACTGGCCGGTAGAGCTCGGCAGGCCCAGCAGGTGGCCCCTGCCCAGAACCGCCTGCTGCCACCCCTGGACAGCTGACGGAAGAAGAGGCCCACCCAGGGCCAGGATGCAGGTGAGCCCCAGGCAGCAGGAGGCAGGCAGGGGTCTGAGAGGAGCGTGGGGCGGGTGGGCCGGGAGGGGGCAGATTTATGGGCCCTGGGAACCCAAGGCTGCCTCCTCTTAATTAACTCCCATGACAGGGAGCAGCTGGGGAGGGTCAGCGGCCCGGGATTTACTCTTAAGCTGGGTTTGTAAAATAAGGGCTCAGGGTAGCTCAACGCCTCCGGGCCTGCCCTTCCCTCTGGGGCAGACGGTTAGCTTCCATCCTCCTGAGTCTTGTGACTGGTGAGGAGGAGGTGAGAGGGGGGGACAAAGGCCTGTGGCCTCCCAGTAAGTAGGACCTGACCTGTGACCGCTGTGACAGCCGGGGGTGGTGGGCCCACATGACTTCTGGTGGGGGTGAGCCCACACTGGCCAGGGCCTCTCAGCAATGGCGGTGCTCCAGCCCTCCCTCCCCCCAGAGCCATCCGGACAGAGGTGACAGCCAGCTGGAACCCCTGCACAGCCCCCAAGTTGAAGGCTGTTATTGCCCACTCTTTGTAGGATATAAAGGCCCAAAGTCACCCTCCATGGGTGATGGAGGCAGGAGTCGAACCCGGAGTCCGTCTTGCACAGAAGCTCCCCTGAACCCCGAGGTGCCGTGGGATATTCTGAGCTTTGAGAGTTCTGCGCCTGTGTCATGTGTCCCCCACACCAGCATTCTCCCCCACCCGGTCCTCTTTAAGCTTCATGCCGCGTCCGGCACAGGACGACAGCCCATCTGCTCACCAGAACAGCACAGAGGGCCCGCTGCAGCCTGGGCGCTGTGCCTGGTGCTAGGGAGCCAAAGAAAACAGACACGGTCCCGCCTCCAGGGGCCCACGTCACAGGGGAGGAAGACCCAAAGGAAGGAGAAAACCGTCAGACACCAGTGGCCACGAGTGGGACAAAGACCAAATGGGGAACTTCATTTACATTGGGGGATTTGTGGGGTTCCTATATTATATCCTTGTGTAAGGAAACTGCAGCTCAGAGAGGCTAAGCAACTAGTCTGAGGCCACACAGCAGCTCAGTGACAGCTGGGATCTGGACCCAGATTTGTCACCATCATTCCCTCTGCCAGCCGGAGAGAAGCCATTTCCTCCCTTCACGTGGTCTGGTGGGGACTGCACACACTGAGGCCGGCACCCACTAAGTGTTTGGTAAGTGCTCCCCTCGTGATTTCCCACGGGGAGGAAGAGCCGAGAGGAGCATGGCCCAGCCCCTTAGCCTACCCTCCTCTGCAGCCACTAGAATGATGAGTGTTCACGGCACAGAAATATGCTCAGGGACCCAATGGTCCGGAGAAAAGAAGGAGCAGTACCACCTGCACAGGACAATGTCCCCCTACAAACTCGACAGGTCAAGGGGGGCTGACAGCCACACAGGGACCGGGTGTGTCTCGGGCTGGGATCCCGGCTGACTGTCGTTTGCTTCCTCAAGCTTCGCCGTATCTGGAACTAGGACTCTAAAGGACAAGTGCCTTCATTGATGATCTTAAGACAGGAAGGCAGAGCCAAGCCTTCCCGGCAGATCAGGCCCAGGGAGATAGATCCTTCGTGCACAGGGGCCTCGGCACTGCAGGCCCAACGCCTGCTGTCCCCACCCCTGGCGGTGCCTGTCTGGGGCTCCCATCCACTGCCCATTGGCATCTCTCCCCCCCTTGCTGAGTGAATGATGGGGGAGCCCAGAGCTCCCGGTGCGCACGTGCTCTCCCACAGTGCACTTGGCCCTGCGGGTGCCGTCAGCGCCCTGCTGGGTCTACATCCTGTTTCTCGGAAGGCAGGGACTAAATCTCGCCCACTGTGGGTCCCCCGTGACCCTACCTCGTGCATGCACAAGCTGTCTGTCTCTGTGTTAAATGCCAAGCATACTTGCGGACCCTGCTGGGAGGTCCCTTCAGTTCTCAGGCTTCTCGGGCTGCTCCTTCCATCCTCGCTACACACAACACTCGACCGTGGCTAACATCTGCTGAGCACTTGCCGTGGGCCAGGTGCGGTGCCGAGTACCTCCACGTGTGTTCTTCTCACATCCTCACAACCCCACATGGGGATGGTTGCCCTCTCCATTTCATGGGGGAGGCTCAGACAGGCAGAATGACTCGCCCAAGGTCATATCGCTCAGAATGAGCAGAGCGGTGTGGGTCGGAATTCATGTTCCCCACCACCAACCCTAACTCTCATTCGGACCTCCGCTGTGCACAGAGGTGGGGGTGCTGGGCCTGTGGGTGAGCCCCCCTGTGCCCCCCACGAGGTCACGAGGTCCGTCAGGGAGCGCTACTCACTTGGTGACCTCAGCACCCAGCACGGGCCAGGCACAGAGTAAGAAGCCAGCTAACACTGTCACGTGGCACTGGCCCCCGGAGGCCTCTGGGAACATCTGCTGACCAGAGAGCGGGCTCCCCACCACCCAGCCTCGCCTTCCTCGCCCAGAGGGGCCCACACTAAGGCCTGGACTGATGTGCGCGGCTGGAGCTCAGCTGCAGAGCACAGTCCCACCAGCGACATGAGCCGCCTGGTCCCCGGAGGAGCATCTGTTTATAATCGGCAGCTCTGGAAAGACCCAAGCCCCTGGGCAGAGCTCTGGCAGGCCAGCTCTTGTCCCCTGGGCCCTGTGCTATGGACCACAGCAACACTGCGCTGGCTTCTCAGAAGAAAATACCCACCAGCATCCCCAAACTATGGCAGGGTGGGCCGGGGGTGGACGGTCACAATCTGGAGGGAGCAGAGCTCTTGTCCGCCCTGTGCCACCAGCAGGCAGTGTTTCTGAAAATCTACCCCTGTGGCCAGATGAGAGCAAACAAGCAACCACACTGGAGCGTCAATGTCGGGAGTCTGAGCAGACGCCAGGGAGATGCAGGCGGGTGGATGTGTGTGAGCGGGCAGGTGCTGTTTCAGACACGGACACACGCTCTTCATAGAAACACGCGCAGAGCAAGTTGAATTTTGGGCTCTACCCCTTCCCCATCCCTGTCCATCTTTTCATGAGACAGCCCCGTCTCAAGTGGAGTGGCCCAGAACACGGGCCCAGAGCTGGGCCGCCTGGGCTCAGCTCTCTGATCTGTCCCTTATGAGTTACCCAGACTTGGAAAACCTCCTTAGCCACTCTATAAATGAAAGGTATTAAAGCATCCACTTTGAAGAATGGTTGGGAGGATGAAAAAGGACGTGATAAATGTTAGCTATTATTATTGCTATTACTAACCCCAGGAATAAGCCTTTCTCCCAGAAGGTCCCTCCCACCCCCCACAAAACTGGAGTCGCTGGGCTGCCGGGTGCCTGGGTGACCCCACCGGGGCGTCTCTGCTTCTAAATACAGCCTTGACTGGGGCAGAACCACATAGTCCAGAGACCTCTCCGTTCGCATCCTTCCGCCTGACTCGGCGCACCCTCCTCCAGAAACACCCCAGGCCCAGGAAGGTGGAATCTGGCAGCGTGTGCACGGCAGGCCAGCCACTGAGAGCACTTTGCAATAGGAGAGGTTTTCTAACTGAGCTCTGGGGGGCCCTGGGGGTTCCAGCGAGGACCCTTAGGGGCTACCGAGGGCTGGGGGCGTGGTACACTGGTCCCAGGCCATCCTGTGCAGTGGTAGTTTTATTAGACCTGGAGAACAATCATTCTACAAAGATTCCATCACTCTCCAGGGCAGAAGCTCATTTTTTGCTTTGTTTTGTTCTCCTCGGAAGCTAATTTTTACTAGAACGCCTCTAGGTCTCACCCACTGGGAGTGCCTTCTGCTCCCCCCCAGCCCCGGCCCCAGCATGCACACCCAGCAAGCCGAGCAGTCCCTCTTCCAAAGACAGCCCTTCAGGGTCGGCGACAGTGCTGGGGCACCACCCCGAGACACTTCCGCCTCTCCTCTGGGAGCCAAACTCTCCCTGACCCTGCGTGCACCCTGCCCCCGGTGTGGCCTCCCGGGCGCTGACCCGTGCTGCCCCAGGGAGTCACAGGTGACAAACCACCAGCTTCTCTGATAGGCTGCTGTGCCTCCTCGCCTTCCTGCCCCTGCACAGCCGAGCTGCCCACGCGGCAGGCAGTGCGTTCCCACGCAGCTGGGAGTGGCAGACTCCCACTGGCTCCATCCTTGTGTATCAGCCAGTGGGGTTCTCCCTCCAGTGCCTGGACCACAGCCTGAGTGGGACCGAGATATCCTCCTGGGCGACAGCCAGCCTGGAGCTGGCCCCTTGGGAGCCGAGGGAATAACCTCCAGCACTCACCCCCTGCCTGCACCCAGCTGGCACCCACGCCTGGGTCCCACCCAGTCCTCTGGCAGCTTCGGAAGGGTGCTGTCACGCCCATTTGCACATGAGGAACTGAGGCATGGAGGGGCTTTGTGATACGCCCAGGGTCACTCAGTTAGTACCTCAGGGGAGCCGGACTCCAGCCTGCTTGGTCTGATGCCCAGCCTGTGCCCTTGGCCGCTGTACTCCACCTGTAGAAGCCAGCTGGCCCCAGGGGAGGTCACATCCATTCACGGCACAGGTGTCATTGAGCACAGGCCAACGATGAGGACTGGATGGCAAGGCGTCCCCCTCCCAGGGTCGGAGGGAATGGCACTGCCCTGCTCTGTGACAGCACAAGGCCTTGTTGGCCTAGTGTTTGCTGAGTGGGTGACAGGCATGGCCCTCGCCCCACTGTAAGGCGCCCAGGGGGCTCCACGGGCTGACGAGTCAGACTGGTGAGGACAGCGGACACCCAGCTCTTTTCTCCCCCAGACCACTCTTACATCCCGTCCAGAGTCAACAACCGGCTCCCCTCTTCCTACTGGAAAATCCCGCAGCTGACCGGCCTCCCCGCAGCCCCTCCTACCCCGCCCTGCCCCTGGGCTGCTCGGCTGCAGGCTCCCAGTCCTCCCGGGCCACCTCCCGCAGGGCCTTTGCACAAGCTCTTCTCCATCCTCCCCCCACAGGCAGCCCTCTTCCCACGTCCTCTGGATTCTGCTCAAGTGCCTTTACCCGAGAGACGCCTTGCCACCCCTGCAGACTCGCGCTTCCCAGCCCTAGCCCTGCTTTGCAAAAATAACTTTTTATTAATAGACTTTCTTTTTTCAGTGGTTTTAAGTTCACAGCAAGATGGGGTGGAAGGTACAGAGATGCCCCCCACATGCACAGCATCCCCCGAGATGCGCATCAGCACCGGGCGGAACGGTGGGTACACCCGATGGACCTGCACTGTCACGTCCTCGTCCCCCGGAGTCCACGCTTCACACCGGTCCCTCTCAGTGTTGGGCACTCCCAAGTTTGGATGCTGTGTAATGACATGCGCCTGCGGCACAGGGTCACACAGAGCCGTGCCACTGCCCCGGCAACCCTCCGGGCTCTGCCCCTTTGCCCTGGCTTCCCGCAGCCCCTGGCAACTGCTGATCTTCCTACCATCTCTGCAGTTTGGCCTTTTGCAAAATGTCGTGGAACTGCAAACACAGAGCAGGTAGCCTTTTCAACCTGGGTTCTCTCACAGAGTCACACACAGGTCCGTTCCCTCCATGTCTTTTCGTGGTGTGACAGCTCCCTTCTTCTCAGCACTGAGTGACGTCCCATCATGGGGACGGACCGCCGTTTATTTACCCAGCTCCTGTGGAACGAAGTCTGGTTGCAAGTTTTGGTGATTGTGCGTAGAGTGGCCGCCACCCTCCATGTGCATGTCCCTGCCTCTTTAGGTCTCTTCCAGGGGCCGAGGCACACGCCTGCCGGTCCCCAGGGAGACGGACATGTCCCCAGGGACAGAGGGCACCTCCTCAGAACCTAACAGTGCTGCCACCAGCTGAGAGCAGGTGCTCAGAACCAAGAGGGACAACTGGGTTAAGGCCCCGTCCCATCCCTGTGTGGGATCCTTGTGTACCATTTTGGTTCTGGGCCCCCTGGGAAGACCCTCCAAGGAAACTGTCTCAAAGGCTGATCCAGGGAAACCAGTGGCTTCTCACTTCTGGCCCGAAACCCAGGGGCTGATAGTTCTTTTCACAAACGCTACCAGCCTACCGGACTGGCCCTCCTTCAGACCGCACTGGGCGGAATACTGGGCTGAAGAAGCGCGGGTCAGAGCTACTGGCTGAAGCCCCATGACCTCTGTCTGCCCTAGTTCCTCCATCTGAGCTGCCCTTTGGAGAACCCAGGGGGACTGTGGGGGGTGCCCCACCAGGGAGGAGAGCCAGCACTTACAGACCACTCTCCAGCACGGCCCACTTCAGTATTACCACCCTGAGCAATGGGGTCAGAAGTCCAGCCCAGGGGTGAGGCTCTCAGCTGGGCTAGGACACTCAGGCCAGATGCACTGCCAGAGGCTTCCCAGTAGCCCTTGAACCTGGACTCCAAAGCCAAGCTCCTTCACTGCTCTCTGCCCTGCCTCACTCCTGCCTCCACTCGCTCACAGCTCTGTGAGAGATGTCGGGATTCAGTGGAAAATACACAAATCCATCCCACCCTCCTGGAGTTTGCTCTTGCGTGTGTATACGGGTGACAATAAACACAAGGACAATTGACCGTGTGACATGTAAGGGTGGCCATAAGGGCAGGGAAGAAACAGGCAGTTTGGTATGGGGTGCGAGGGGCGTGGGGGCGGGGGCAGGGAAGGTCACATCTGGGCAGAGATTTGGGGGAAGGAAGGAGGCAGCGATGCCCACGTTCTGGGCCATTCTAGGCCGAGGACACAGCCAGTGCAAAGGCCCTGGGGTGGGAGCAGGTTTTGTGTGTGGAGCCACAGCAAGGAGGCCAAGTGGCCGAGCCCAATGGGAGACAGGCAGGAGGGCTGTCACCATGGGGGGCTGGGACTTCTGCTCCCAGTGGTGGGAAGCCCTGGGGAGGGTCACGGACAGAGCAGTGCTGGCCTCTGACCTGATTTGGGACAAGTGCTGACTGCGGAACTGGAGGTGCGGAGGGGTGGGAACCAGGGCAGTGCAGGGGCCCTTAGGAGCCGCTCTGTGGCAGGTGGCAGATGTGGTAGAGGCCGGGGCCCTGGGGTGGCGGTAATGGAAAAGAAGAGAGATCCTGCCCGGCTGCAGGGTTGGGCTGCCACGGAAAAAGGACCCCACAGGGTGCGGCCTGAGAACAGGGAAGAAGGGGGTTGCTGTGGACTGAGTTCCAGGTGTGGAGAAAGAGAAAGACCCCGCCTTCCACCCCCAGGTGCCTCCATCTTCCAGAACCCCGGGCTTACGCAGAGGGAGGGGGCGGGGTGGCCGCGTGTGAGGAAACAGTTCCAGGTGGCCAGGGCAGCCTCCCCAGGCCAAGGTGTCTGGATGCCCGCCCAGCGGGCCAGCTACCCACCTAGCACCGCTGGTAAACACACCAGTTTCCAATAACAAAGGGGCCGGCCATCCCAACCCAGGCCGTGACAGTCAGGAGCCCAGGCCTGCGCTGCGCAGGGAGACCAGCCTGCGTTCGGAGGACTGGGTGAGGGGGTGGCAGGAGGAGCCGCTGGGCGAAACCTCAATGGGTCTGGCAGGCGGCTCCAGGAAGTCTTTCTGAAAGTGGGCCCAGGGGCGGGAGGAAGGTGGGGGCGCCCGGGGTCGGGAGGGGATGGGGCGGGGCTGGGCTGGAGTCCTGGGTGGGGATTGGGCCGGGATCCCATTTGGCGAATGGGAAAAGGATGGAAAGAGTAGGTAGAGGGGGCGGAGGTGGGGCAGGGTGTCTGGTAGGGGTGCAGGGGGGGAGGGGTGGGATAAGAGAGGCGAAGGGATTTTGGAGGGGCGCCTGGTTAGGATTGGGAAGCTGATGGGGAGGTTGGAGCTGGGGTTGGGGATGCGGTCTGGGAAGGGGGAGGGGCGGGGTTGGATCGAGGATGGGGGGGGAGGGCGAGAGGACTGGGGGCAGGGAGCGGATGGGGGGGAGGTCCCCCTCGGACTGCAGGGACCGCCCTCGCTTCCTCCCTCCTGCAGAGCGGTAAACAAACGCGGTGATGTCAGGCGCTGCTGACCTGCCGCTGAACCCAGAGCTGTAAATGAGATGCAAGGTGCCAGCAGCCTCCGGGCCGCGGCCTGTGAGCCACACACGCTCCTCCGCGCCGGCCTGAGGTTACCCCAGCTGCACACGCGGACAGGATGCTGCAAACGCCACCAGACATTGCAACACGCAGCCAGTCTGCTGGCCGCAGCGTGAACCGTCCCGACGCCCTCCGCCGCCGCCCCCCTGGTGGGCACTGGCCCAGCTGGAGCACAGCCTCCCTCCTCCCTCCTGAGCATCCCTGGGGGCTGGCAGCTTCCATCCAGCGGGGATCAACCTCCGCAGCAGGGACCCGTTCTGTGCCTCCCTGGGGGGGCGCCCTCCAAACCCGGGGCTGGGCATCCGGGGTCAGCTTTGGGCTTTCTGCCCGCCCGATTGGGTAGAAAATCTGGCCTGCCTTTGCACTCGGTTTTCTGGGAAGTTCATTTCCCTTCGGTGAAGCAGATGCTGGAGGCCCTTCCTCTAGGTATAAGCAGATGCCAGAGTGTCCCTGCCAAATGCTCCTCCTTCCACCAAGCAGGGGGCCACCCTCTATTCCAGGGATCTCCCAGGGCGGTCCTGGACCGCATGCCCTTGGCAGCCCTAGAGTCTGAACTGCCCTTGGGAATGGAAAGCAGCCTGGCTGGGGCCAGGCAGGCCAGCACTCTGCTCTGGAGTTGATTTGCTGTGTGACTTTTGAATGAGTCACTTGGCATCTCTGGGCTTCGCCACCTCCCGCTGGGGAAGTGGGGAGAATTGAAAGTGGGGAAGGTCACAAGTCCAAGGAACCTTCACCAGGCTGCGAGGGTTAGTCAGAAGCCTTAGAAGCCTCGGGTGCAGGGCCTGGCCCCTAGAACGTGGAGACCCTTGGAGAAAAGAAGGCAGGCCCTCCGGTCACCCACCCTGCCCCTCCAGACTGGGCCTTCCAGGTTCAGTGTGGAAAGCCCCGCTGTGGAGGCATGTGGGTAAATAGTCTCCTGGGCCCAAAGACCCCACAGGTTGGCTGCTCTGCTCAGACCCCCACCAACTCAGGTCCTTTGGGGGCTGGAGAAACCTAGAAATAACCCCAAGTCTTTGAAAAGCACCCCCGAAATGTAGCAGGCACAGCTTAACACCAGAGCCAATACCAGCTTCCCTTTTGCTAAAATTATCATTTAAATGCCTTTCCCTCCTGTCACCCTGTTTTATTGTCTTTGGAGCATTCTTTCACTGAAATATTCATACTCATGTGCTTGTTTATTGTCCATCTTCCTCCCCAACACACTCACTCTCACACACACACACACCCCTAGAACCAAGGCCATCAGGCCCAGCAGCTGGCTTGGTATGTGAACGAATGAATGAAATCATTTTGCCTCCCCCGTGGAACAGGTGATAGTGCCCCTTGAGGGCACCTTGGGAGGGAAAACATTGACCACCCATGTGGCAGGGCTGTGCTAAGGACCAGCCACATCACGGGAAAGGCCCCATGCAAAACGAAGACTCAGGCCCCCAGTTCCAAAATGACAGAATTTCGAGATGGCAAAACTGCAGGGCATGAGCCAGCAGGGCCCTTCTGGGCCCGGGTGGGGTAGGGGAGCAGGGTCCTTTGAGACTGCACAGGTGGCAAAGCCAGGAAGCTGGCCTAGGCCGTGACACAGAGGCCGTGCAACAGCAGTACCCTGGGGGAGGGACCGCCGGTCTGGCCTCCCGCCCCTTCCCTGGGCAGCCTGGCCACTATGCGGTGCAGCTTTGCACATGCATCCCAGACAGACACTGCCTGAGAGGCGCCTGCGTGCCCACAAGCAAAAGCAGTCGACGCAGAAGCACGTTAGAGTCGGGGGCAAGAGGAGTTGCTGAACAGTTGCCGCCACCTTAGCGTTTATTTAGAGGCTTCTCCAAATGCAACAGTGAACCCACACCACAACCCCTTGAGATGGGTTCCACAACCCAAAAGACTCTAAGATCGTCTTCTTCATGTGATCCACACATTTAGGCAAGTCCTTAAGGGGCCGTGGACCTGAGCTACGGGTCCTTTTTGGAGAGGAGGCACTCAGGTCCTGGAAATGTGAAGGGCACAGCCAGGAAGCGGCTGAGCTGGGACCCCAACCCAGGCAGGCGACACTTCTGGAAGCTGCTGGCAGAGGTGAGAACACAGCTGTTGTTTGGGGAAAGGAAAGGCAGACTGTTTTTCAGGGTGTCCTGCAGCGTCCCCCTCCTACCTGAACCTGAACTCCGGAGGTCCCTGAGCCACTGTGTCCCAGGGGGACCTCCAGCTCATTAAGCATAATTTATGGACTGGCCTCCAGAGGACGAGCTTTGAATTACTTGCAAGCTGTGCTGGGGTAACTACCCTGTGGCTATTAACTCGGAATCAGTTCAATCTCTGCTGGATGAAGGTCAAACACCACTGAGTTGACCTTTCTGCCTGACTGGTGGCTGGCACCCCACTATGGGTCTTGGGATCTGGGTCCAGAGGGCTGGGGGTGGGGTGGGGTTCGGGGGAAGTGAGGGGACACTGCAACGGGAAATGGCCTGGTCAGCACATCCTGCAAAGGCCAGGTCGTTGGGAACAAACCTGCAAGGGCCTCAGCTTAGGAAGCCAGGTGGGCGGGGCTTCCCCTCCGCACCAGCCCTGCGGAATGCAGGGTTGGTCCACAGAGATCCCCCAGCCTCGGAGATCAGCCTCCCTCTGCTTCCTTTCTGCCTGTCTGGTCCTGCACCCTGTGGGAAGCCTGCTTGGGCTCCCTAGTACTTTCCCAATCAAGTCCAAACTCTAGCGCATGGCCACCAAGCTCCGAGAGGCCCAACCCGGCCCATCTCCCCTGCTGCCCACTCACACTCCGGTCCTGGCCAGCCCAGTCTCTTTGGGATTCCTCGAAGGGGCCAAACTCTCCCATCCCCTGCTTTCCCAACATCTGGTCCTTGATGCCTCACCCGAGACCCCAGTCCTCGCCATCACCAGCCTTTCTTCCCCAGAAGCTGGACTGCCTGGATTCAAACTGCACGACCATGTGTGTGCTGTGTGATGTTAGGCAAATATTAACCTCTCTGAGCTTTAGTTTCCTCATTTTTCAAGTGGGGTCAGTAATAGTGCCTACCTCATAGGGTGGCTCTGAGGAGCAAATCAGATTATCCCTGTAAGTTACTTAGTGTGTAGGAAGAACTTTATTAACGATTCAGGGACTGGTTGGAAGCCACGCCCTGGACTCACAGTTTGGCTCATAGTTTGTTCCATCAAAGTGCCCATCACACTGAGTGTCACTGACCGTCACTGGTCCATCTTCCCAGCTAGACCGGGGGTGGGACCTGAAACCCTCATTTTGCTCTGCAATGCCCTCCGGGTCCCTGTGACCTAGGAAAGCCCCGGGCAGGTCCTTCCCTCCTTTCCTTTCGTCCCAAGAGGAAACCTTCCAGCTGACCCAGAGTTTTCTCTCCTGTGGAGCAGCTGCCCACCCAGCTCGGGGTCAATTAAAGTCTCCCATTTCTGTGTTGCTCTCCAAGGGCGAACCCTCCCTGATGACGTTCTGCTGCCCTTGTCCCATTGCCAACTGCTCTGCAGCAGGGATGGTGACATCTTCCAACCCTGATGACTCTGGGTGGCACTTGGAACAGAGCTTTGTATTCAGCTGGTGCTCAGGGCAGATCCAAGTGGCATTTTCTGAGCCCCTGGCCTGCACGGTCAGAAATCTGGAATCTTCCCCTTGGCCTTGGCAGGTCCGGACTAGCACTGTCATTTCAAAACCAGGCTCTGAGGGTGTGGCTGGCAGAATATGGCCTCCCCCAAGGATGTCCCCATGCCCACACATCCTCAGAACCTGGGAATAGGTTACTTTACATGGGAAAGGGGAATTAAGGTTACAGGTGGAATTAAATGGGCTAATCAGTTGACTTTAAAGTGGGAAATTACCCTGGATTATCCAGATGGGCCAGTGCAATCACAAGGGGCCTTAGCAGTGGGAGAAGGAGGCAGAAGGGAGTCAGAGGGAGATGGGGCCGTGGAGGCCGGGTCAGAGCAGTGCAGGCTTGCGGGCCTTGAGGTGGAGGAGGGGCCGCAAGCCAAGGACTTCGGGCAGCGCTAGGCGCCAGAAAGGGCCAGGAAGCAGATTTTCCCCCAGAGCCTCCGGAAGGAAGGCAGCTCTGGCACCTTGGTTTTAGCTCCCAAGACCTGTGTCGCATTTCTGAGCTCCGGAACCGTGAGAGAATAAATGTGTGCTGTTTTAGCCCCTGTGTTGGTCAAGTGTTGGAGTGGCCACAGGAAGCTTATGGGGGAGCCCGGGGGACGGGTCCAGGGCTGCCAGCCACAGGAGCTGGGAGTGAGATTCGGGTCTGCTCCGAAGCCTGCGCTCTCCAAGGCAGAGCCAGTCTCCGTCCGTGCTAACCCATCAGCATCATGAAGAACGAACCCTTCCTGTCATGAAGAAAAGACTGTTGTGGACAGTGCCCGAGGGGGTGGGAGTGGACAGACAGTTGCACACGAGCCACAGCCTCACCAGCAAGGCCAGCGTGCCCTGCGCACACACTCTGTGCTCAGGACGTTCCATACGTTGTCTCTTCGAATCCTCATTTTACAGATGAAGGAACAGGCTCAGAGAAGCCTGGTAACTCGCCCTGGGCCACTCAGCAGTCGAGTGGAAAAGCCAGCCTATGACTCCAGAGCTCAAAATCTGAGTCATTTTTCTACACTGACTCCTTGGGGAAGAAAAACAAAAACACTTGCACACACACACACACACACACACACACACACACCCCTGTCAGCACGAAGACCCAAGAGGTGGCCCCCAAACCAAGGCAAGGGAGCTTCCAGCCAAGGAGGCATGAACCCTGGGAGGGCGCACAGCGTGCCCAGCCCGCGCTGCCCCGCGCCCCTGGTGGGCCTGGAGGACCTCACCCCCTCTGCTGTGGTTCACAGGGAGGTGGCCTGGAGAGCAGAGGTGACACTCCCCCTCTTTACCCAATGAGATGAGAGGACATGGGATGCAGGAGCCAAGGGTGGCCTGACCTCACATGGGCGTGTCTGGCAGGACTGCCAGTCTGCAGGAAGGTCAGGCTGACCTCTGTGGTCACACTGGCCCCAGCTCCCCATGACCCGCTCCGGGGCCTGCCTCAGCTGTGTCCCCTGGGTCCTAGGAGCTCTCATGGATCCTACCTTGGAAGGACCCAGTATCAGCTCCCTTGGCTCGCCTGCCTGCAGTGGGAAAGGAGGCAACCTAGCAGAGGGGCTTTCTTTTTCCTGTCCTATCACAGTGGCCTTAAGTCTAGGAGAAAATGACAAAGAAGGTCTGTTGACAGCATGCCAGGCTGCTCTGAGCAGCTGTGCATCCCACCCGAGGGCTGGGCGGTTCTGGCTGCAAGCCAAAGAGCTCATCTCCTCTTCTGACCTGCGAGAGCCAGTGCGAAGCTTGATGGGCTGGGCAGGACTAGCCCTGGAGGACTGGCTGACAGGGAGGCCCGAGGATCCTGGAAGTTCCCTCTCAGGACTGGAGTTGTCCTTCCACAAGGAGGAGGTCTGGATGCCTGCTCGCAATCGCCCTGCTCCTGGTAACAGCGCCCCAATTCCCCCACAGAAGCCCCCTCCCACTTACAAGCACCATGGCTTGGCTGGGGCTGGAGCACCCCTGGCTCAGAGACAAGCCTGTGAGCCACAGCTGGCTAATCAATCACTGAACCACAAGTGAGTCCTTCGGGCTCGACCCAGTCACAGCCAGGGAGACCCAACTCCTTGACCTTCTGGGACTGCTGGGTGGAGGACACCAGTCTGTCCACTTAAATGGGAGCTGGGGGGTGTGAGGCAGCAAGGGACAGATGTGATCCGCCACCTGGCAGAGAGGGCCTGCGTAGGGAGAGGCTGAGCCCTGAGGACACGATTTGAGCCCCTGGAGCCCTGCCCGGAGCTGGACCTACCGGAGGCCTCCAGTCACATGAGCCGACAAACCAATCCAAGGGGACCTTCCAGACCCACCGTCAGGAAAGCTGGAGTTAATGTCGTTTGATCCATTTACACACCCTGGCTGCTAAAGGCACATACAGCACAGACTGCTGGGGCTGTTGACATGGCTGTTCTGTCTCACAGAATGACCGAGAGGCACCAGAACTCACTGGTTCAAAAGCAGATACCCTGGGTTCAGTCCTAGTTGGTCACTTAACAAGCTGTGTGATCTTAAGTTAGTGACCTTCAGAATCTGGACCAGTGAAAAGATAACAGAGCTCACTGTGGGAAAGAAAGGACTATAAAGTGCTTAGAAGGGTCCCTGGTCTATAGTAGGTGCTCACTAAACACGGCCTCTAGTAGCTGTGATGGATGGGTCACGCATTTGCTCACGCAACAAACATTTATTAAGTGCTTACTACGTGCCAGATACTGTGGTTAGGACACTCAGTGAGTTAAGAGGATGTGTCCCCTGTCCCTGAGGACCGAGCAGTCTTTTGATGAAGATACATGGCAATGAGCAGCCACAAAGCGTGGTGAGTTGCCATGGTAACCCATGACTTTGACCTCACCAAAGCCCAACCCTGACCAGTTGAGTTACTTGGCCGCAGAGATGAAGATGACTAATGCCCACGCCGGGGGAGTTGGGTGGCTGTCGGGGGTGGGCAGCCAGGACTCCGCGGAGGCCCCACCCTGGGCCAGCCTCCGCCTTGGCCACAAAGGGCCTTCACTGGACCAGCGCTGCCCATGAAGAAAGGGGCTGTTGTCAGCCGTCCCTCACCAGGCTCTGAGCCCTCCCACTGATTTCTAGAAAGGGTCAAGGGCTGAAATTCCTGAGGGCCCCTGTGGTCCAGGCAGAACTCCCCCTTTTCCCCCGGGGGAATCCCAGACCCAGGGTGAGTCCGGCCAGCGGCTGTTTGCCTTTGGTCCCTCACGCCCAGCAGAGCACCTGGGCCGACAGACACACGGCACGGAACCGGGGCCGGGGGCGTCCACTGTGCCCCCCAACCCCTACTGGGCAGAGTTGAACTAGGAGTGGTACGAGTTATTTCCCCGAATCTGCACACCCCCATTTTTCAGATGGGGGAAACGATGCCCAGAGAGATGAAGCTACTAGTCCAGGGTCACACAGCGGGTCACTGGGAGGCCCCCAGGGATTTGTGGGACAGGGACTGGTTCCCAGCAGCCCTGGCCTCTGCCACTCAAGAGACCCCGGTGGCGCTGACACGGCCTGTGTGCCAGCCCTTGGCTTTAGGGCTGAGGCGGCCATGTCAGTTTCCTAGGGCTGGGAGCTGAACTTGGGCTGGGCCGTGGGGAGGCCTCTCAGTCCTGGGTGAGGAACGAGGGCTCCCGAGTGATGACGGAGGGGCCCCAGCTGAGGGCTGAGCAGGGCCTGGGGCTCCATATGCTTGGGGTGGGAGGGGGGCCCCTCTCCTGAGGGCCAGAGGCACAAACTAAGAGGAGGTCACTTCCGTGCAGGAGCTACCTCGGCTTGGAGTAAAGAAAGAGCCAAAGGTGGAGACCCAACGAGAAGACCCTCAGCCGATCCAGGGAAGGATCAGCGGGGAGAGGGGCGTGTCCTGAGTGACTTCCTAGCATGGTTCTTTTTTTAAAAGAAATATTTTATTTATTTATTTTCAGAGAGAGGGGAAGGGAGAGAGAGGGAGAGAAACATCACTGTGTGGCTGCCTCTCGTGCAAACACACAATGAGGACCTGGCCCACAACCCAGGCATGTGCCCTGACTGGGGGAATTGAACCGGCAACCCTTTGGTTCCCAGGCCAGTGCTCAATCCATGGAGCTACACCAATCAGCACAGTTATTTTCAGGCCTATTCTTTCTTCTCTTTAAATCTGTGGCATTCTTCACCAACACACACCCAAATCTTACTTGGAATTCTGAGCTACAGAGCAGATAGAATGGAAGTCAATCTAGTTAAATGGAGGGGGTGCCCTTGGAACCCACTCTGCTGCACCTCCACACGGTCCCACCTTCCTGGGGCCCCTCAGGGGCTCTGGAACAGTTTGCAATGTGGTTCTAGACCTCAGCTGGTGCTGGGGGCTGCCTTGGGGGCTGCAGGGGCTCGGATGGCCCGCAGGGTGTGGAAGCAGGAGGTGTAGATGGGAGACAGCTCCCCCACGGACACCCCGTGGGGGTCTGTTTTCAGTGTGGACAAGGTGACCATGTGGCTCCTCGATCCGAATGCTTTTCCAGCCCCTGAAAGGCCACTGACGGGGAAGTCAAGGTCACGTTCCCCAGAGCAGGGCCTGGCCAGTGCAGTCGGGAAGGCTTGAGCTGCGTGGCCTGTGCTGGCATTTGGCACCACCAGGCTCCGGCTCTGTCCTGTGCACCCGGGGCTTGGTCCTGGCTTCTGTGTTGCAGGACGGCACGAGGTCCCCTGCCACTGCCTTCAGCTCCAGTCCTGGACCTCGACCCAAGCCGGAAGGAGTCAGACAGGTTTTGGCCAGATCTAGTCCAGGCCTGTTTCGCCTGGTGTCTGAGACAGGCACGGGGGTGGCAGTGGGGGATCCTCAACGGTGTACAGACGTGCGTCTTGGTGCGGCGTCTGTGCCTTCCTCAGATCCTCAGAGGGTCCCGACACCAGCCACAGACTCAGACTTACTGCAGCCCCTCAGTTGCCACCTCCTCCAAGAAGCCTTTTCTAGGGTTTTTCTTAGCCATCACTTCAAAAGACCCAGCCCAGCGTGGTGCCGTCAGGTTTATCTGGAAGGAGTTAGCGCTCCCTCCTCGCACATGGGAGGCCTGGACTGCGGTGAAATGAATGAAGTGCCGCGGAGCTGCCTTCCTGCCGACTGGCCTGTGAGCCGTTGAAGCCCAGCCTCCTGAGGACTGCTGATGACCTTAATCCTCTGGCAAGGGGCCCGGTCATTGTATGCAAATAGCGCTACTCTGTGATGTAAAAAATGTTTTCGTCGAAGTACTTTTAACCACGTCCCGCCCCATCCTGTTGACTCCTGTACTGCTTATCAACCTCTCTCCAGAACCTTCCATGCACCAGGCCCCATTTTTTTCACAGCGTGTCTCTTGACCTCTCCATGACCCTGACCGGGGTAGCGGCCCAGGCCGAGTTCTTTTTCCGGCAGGAGGGGCCCTAGTTTTTAACCTGGGAACCCTGGGTTCAAAATCTAACTCGGGCCCAGCATCCGGGGCACCTCACTTCACCAGCGTCTTAGCAATGGGCGCTGATCACACCTGCTTCTGGGCTTGGGCAAAACAGTGACAGTGAAAAAGCACTGTGCATGCAGTACACAAGCACAGTCGTGTGCGGTGCCACCGTCCCACACAGCGCCACAGCCACACACACCACCACACTCACATACAGTGCACGTAGATGATGGAGCCCGAGGATCTTCGAAGAACTGCGAGGAGGCCAGTGTGGCCAGAACACAGGGAGTGAAGGGGAGAGTATGGTGGGTGAGGGAGCAGGGCGGGACTGGGGGGACGTGGGAGACCAGGGCATGTTCTCTTCTCAGAGCCCCTCCTCTTCTCTGCCTGGAATTCTGTGCCCCCTTTCTGTCCAAGGTATCATCGTGGGCCTTGCCTCCCTTGCTTTCTCCTTTGTTCTTGCTACGACGTGATGTACTATCTCATGTCTCCTGTTTATTATCTGTCTGCCCCTCACTAACCGGTCAGCTCCAGTGGGGACGTTTGTCTGCAATGCTCCCCGCCCTGTTCCCAGCGGCTAGGATGGTGCCTGGCACCGGGAGGGGTGTGACGGGCTTGTTGAATGACTAAAGGAGTCCGGTCAGCCATCGGTTGCCTATCCTGTGGTGGTACTTGGCCCCCCTTTCCGAGATTCCCGGTGTGCGCTTGTTTCCACGCCTTGTGTTATGGGCGCCCACTGGCCCCACAGCAGACGCGTGCGTTTGAGTGGACTGGCAGGGCTCTGTGCAGGGCGCAGCGATGCCCTGGGCTCCGAAAAGCTGGACCTTCGGAAGCACCTGGAGCCTGAATGAGAACCACTGAATGGGCAGGGCAGACCAAAGCCGGACTCGGCAACTCCGGGTCCGTGGTCTGGACCTAGCGAGCATGCTCTGAAGCCCAAATACTCAATTTGGGGGATTTTAGGGTAACACACAGGAAGTTCCAGGTGACGTTAGTCAACTAACTAGTTGGAAAACCCGGACCCCTCATTCCCTTGACAACTACGGGTTGAGAATATTCACATCTACAGGAGAAGAAATAACTCTGACAGATGGCTACCTGGCGGCTGCAGAGGCCGTTTAGAATGGGCGGGGGGTGGTCCTACCCACTGAGGGCGCATTTCCTAACAGCTGCTTATTTTTCATTAAGTGGAATCTGATGACTAGCAACACAAGGCTAAGATCACCCGCAATGAGGACAAACTGTTTTTCTTTTTTGCCAAAGTCTGCTCACACCTCAGGGGGCTTGGCAATAGGTTTCTTCCTGGGACGGGTACACTTTAGAGCAGGCTGGGACCTCAGCGATCATTGTGTCCCGGCTGATCAGCACATAGGTGTGCTTCCTGGCCGCAGCCTGGAGCTGGTACGGACTTTTCCGGGTCTCGGCAGAGCCCGGCCTAGAGCCCAGTCTCTGTCCCCCCAGCCCAGGTGAGCCAGGCCACTGGGGGCGTGGCCCTGGATGTGGCCGATTTTGTTCCCAGGGGAAGGAGGCTGGGCAGTAAGTGGGAGGTGCTTGTCTAGTCCCAGAGACTGGCCAAACTGTAAGGCCCATTGTCTGAGACCCCGGGACTGGCTGCCACAGGCAGAAAGGCTTTCCTGAGATGCCACAGGTAGGACAGGTGGCCTACGCCCCTGCTCCCAAGTAGGAGCCGGGTGCTTTTCCCAGAAATTCCCGGCAAAGGCTTCGTCAGGGAGAGGATGCCCTCCAGGCCACCCCAGACTCCTTGATCTTCATTACTTATCGATTGTTTCACGCAGGGACTTGGCCTTGATGACTCTGGGTCCCACAAGATGCCTGCTCAAACCCCTCTCCTCTCCTCTCCTCCTTTTCCTGTTCCCATCAGAAATGGCCTAATGCGGAGTCTGAGACACACACTCCCTGCTTACCTCTCAAGTTCTGCAATATTTTCTGTCTTTGCCTTCCACCTCCCTCCCCCAAACTTCAACCAGGTCCGCAGCCTTTGATCACGTGGTTTCTTGCACCTGGGTTGCCCTCCCTTCTCATGTTCCTTCTGGTTGGAGCTCCTGACCTTCTGTAAGGCTCCCTCAAATGCCACCTCCCTCAGGAAGCCTTCCCTGATTAGATGAGCAGCTCCACGGGGCTTCCTCTGTGTAGTGGCCCCGGCAAGGTCACGTCTACCTGGAACCTCAGAAAGTGGCCTTATTTGGAAATAGGGTGTTGATGTAAGAGACTTCCGAGCATGTAGAGACATTTTTGAGCTTATTTGAGCCAAACTGAGAACAATTGCTGGGAAGCAAAGTCTCAATGGATGGAGAAAATGGCTCATGCAGAATGTCAGTTTTGTAGTTTATTTTACATCAGAATCAAAGGAGAAGATGCCCTGGCTCATGTAACTCAGTAGGATTGAGCAATGGCCTGTGAATCAAAAGGTTGCAGGTTCTATTCCCAGTCAGGGCACATGCCTGGGTTGTGGGCCAGGTCCCCAGTTGGGGGCACATGAGAGGCAACCGGTCGATGTATCTCTCACTCATTGATGTTTCTCTCCTTCTCTTTCTCTCTCCCTCTAAGAGTAAATAAGTAAAGTAAAATAAAAAGGAGAAGAGTAAGGAGGGTTACAAGAAATCCATTGGTGATAGACTTAGGAGCTAGAGAAAGCAGAGTGGGGAAATCTTTGGGGTTGAATAAAAAGCAAAACAGAGTAACGCACGGGTCTTTTCCACTGGTCGGAACACGGGACAGTTTAGACTGACATTCAAAGCACACGGTGATGGAGCCCCAGCAACAAGATAACCAGATAACCCCGAAGGCTCTGCGATGTCTGCTCTGGGTAGCGGGTATGCCCTGAGGGGACAGGAAAAGGAGCCAACTGCCACTTCAAAGGTCCGTTCCCCTAGAGCTACATGACAAGGGACAGGCTCCCTTCACAGACTCCAGGGAGCGTCAAGTCCAGGACGACCTGCTCTTAGCTAGGAATTTTACGTTCAGACCTTCCTCTGTGGTTCCTTTCTGTCTGAGTTTGTAAGGCTCGCCGCACTGGCCTCCTCTGAGCTCGTCAGGTTGTGTAGGGGCCCCTTTTGTGTTCACGAGGGTCTTTGGGGATGTAACTGGCTGAGGATGTCAACATCAGGTCATAGTGAACTTGGTATGTGCCCTGAATCCAATGACCGTGTCCTAAGCAGAAGAGGACACAGAGACACAAAGGGAGACGGAGAAGAGAGAGGCAGAATCTGGAGTCCACATAGAGCTTGGGCCCATCCTTCTACCCTCCCTGTCCCCCTAACCTGGACCCAGAGCTGCGCCAACACCTGCCAGGTACTCAGCAGGTTTGCTGAGGTCTCGCAGAGATGTCTGTCCTGGGACAGCGGGGCCTGGGCCTGCCCCCCAGGGACTGGAATGGGAAGAATATGGGATCTGCTGAATGGATGTGATGAGGTGCAGAATTCACAAATCTACGTAGGAGGTTAGTCCCTGGCTGGCTGCGTTAGGAACAGGGCTCTAGACCCATGCGCTAGAAATTCAAGAATAGCAAGGCAGAGGGCCAGTTCTCACACCACCTCCCTGAAATGCATCCCTGAGCCCCAGCTCTACCCCTCCCCAACCCAGGGGTCAGGCCCTGGTATGTGGCCCCTGCCTTCTCGGGCCGGCAGCCATGGCCAGAGCTCTATCTAGTCCAGCCACTTCCTCATACTGGACTGAAGGCTGGAACAGCCACTGCAAATACTTCCAAACAAACAGTGCACTCCTCCTTCCCCTCCTCCTGCTAAAACCTTGTCAAGGTCAAAGGCTTTGGAAGCTGGGCCAGCTGACTAGCCAGGAGCCCTCAAGGGCGGCGGCAGGGTAGAGGGATGGGCCCAAGCCCTTTAAATGCTTTCGTGGGAGGAATTCCAGGAGGACGTGGAAAATAAAAAAGAAAGCCTTCCCCTTGGAGACCCTAAACCATGACCAGCCCTGCCTTGGTAACCCTGGAACCTGGTTGGGAGGGAGACCTGTCTCCAGGTGGGGGACTTCCCAATTCCTGGAGCCTTTGTGTCCCTTTAAGAAAAACCCTTATTTGGGTCACCTTTACAGCCTAAGGCACACTACTGCCCACAAATATTGCCAAATCCCTTTTGACTCAAGGTCATTATATGAAACTGGATTGTCACACACCCCCCCTTGAAAAGTAAACAGACCTCTCCTGAATGTGCCAGCTCTTTGCAGACTCAGTCTTTCTTTCTTTCTTTTCTTTCTCTCTCTCTCTCTCTCTCTTCCTTCCTTCCTTCCTTCCTTCCTTCCTTCCTTCCTTCCTTCTTTCTTTCTTTCTCTCTGGGGGGGGGGCTTTCCCCTCTGAATCCAATCCCACCCAAATCCACACCAGAAGCACTCCCAGGTGCAGCCTCTGCTTCCACTCTGGGAAGGACAGTCATCCTTAGTTTGACGCTACCACCTGTCTGACCTCACTGCAGGCTGTGGGGTTGGGCAGGGCCCTCCCCGCCCTCTCCAGCCCCTCCAGGGCTGCCCCGCAACCCACACTGTGCATACAACCCACGGAGCAGTCTCCCAGAAATCCCCCACTCCACAACACTTGCCCCTCGGTGCCCACACACCCCTAGGTCTGAAGATTGTCCCAGGGGCCCCTCCCTGGCCTCAGATGGACTCAGGCCAGAAGCCTCCACTCCAAATTTCCCACGGTGGCAGCGAGAGGACGGCTCATTAAAAAGCAGCTCCAGTAATTGGTCAGACCATGATGAGTGATAGGGAGTGCTGGCTCCCGGTCACCCTGACTGCTCCGAGGACAGATGCAAGGGTGAAGGGCACTGGGAGTTTCGTAGGACCCGTGCGTCCTGCTTCTGGTGACCAGGTGCTGATTTAAGGCATACTTCTAAGTGGCCCTGGGGTCACTCCCTGGAAGAGCAGGTCCCCTCCAAGAGAGGTGGGCGCTGTTCCCAGGGCTCTCTGCACTCTTCTCCCCTCCTCCCCCAGTGTCACATCCTTCTTTCAATTTAGGCTTGTTTATAGTCAGTCAAGTTTTTCCAGACTGACTAAAAGAGTCCTTCATATGCCCACTGCAGCCAGTTACAAGCGCAGTAAAAGAGACCCAGGACTTGGGCCAGCTGGAAGCGTCCGAAGAAAAGTTTCTGTGGGGTGCAGACAGCTAAGGAATGACAATCACACGCGACTGTCCGGAACCCACGTCCCCCAGGACACCATCATCTGCCTTCCTGATCCCCCTCCACAAAGGGCTTTGGGAGTCTTTCCCTGGGCCATCACCCCAAGGAAATGAAACCGCTGAGAACAGGCTTTACTTCTCCTTTTTCCGTGTGTCCAAGGGTTAACACCACTTCCGAAGTCCCCTTCCAACTGCAAGGTCAAGCAGCTGTCCAAACCACCCAAGGAGAGGCAGGAGCCCCGGACGGCCGACCCCTGCTCCCTGGGCCAGGACAGGCCCCCTCCGGCCGGGGAGGGAAGAGTTAATGGCAATCAGCTCTGGCTGATAGCTCAGGCTCCAAAGTTCAGTCCCAGTCCCAGCCACCCCGGAGGAATTGTAAATCTCAGGGCAGTATTTAACAAAACAAAAGCAACCTGGAATTACAGGCAGGTTTGGTTCTCTACAGTACATATTTACTTAATCTCCTAGGTATGTGGCCCCCCGTCAGATCAGCTGGCTCTGCTGGCCCTTCCACCCCCCCCACCCCCACCCAACCCCCAGCTCTCAACAGTTTAAGTTTCAAACGAATTCCCTGTTTTTGCTCTTCCTCTTCTCAGGGCTTGGGTGAGTCAGCCTGGCTCGGTCGGAGTAGGGTGACAGCCGGCCGCTCACCCTCCCCACTCTTCCGCACCAGGTCTGGGGGCACGGGGGGAAGAGGCGCCGGGTCTACCAAAAAGTTAAAGGCAGAGCTTAGAGAGAAGGATCCCCCCTCTGAGGAGGGCGGCGGGTGGGGGTGGGGGGGCAGAGTTGAAGGTAAGAACAAGGGCTCTTTATCAGCTGCCGGTTCCCGGGTCCCTCTCCCCAGATGTCCAGACACCTCGGCCTTGCGAATGCCCGTCAGGCCACACGGGACCATCAGAGACCGCTTCCCCCGCTTCGAACCCAAACCAAGTGCCCCTTCCCTACGTGCCTCCGCCAGAGCTTCAGCCGCCCAGGTTGGGGCTGGGAAGCGGGTTGCCAAGGAAAATACCAAGAGCCAGCTCGCAGGCGCTGGCTCCAAGCTCTACCCAGGAGCGCACACACCCTGCACTCTCCAGGGTGGTGGCAAAGAGGGGAAGTGAGGAGGGGGGACGCGGCACCTTCCTCTGGGAGGGAGGAATGTGGGAAATGGGTGGGTCTCCTAAGTTTCGGGGTGGGGGTGCGCGGCCCGCCAGCCCCCGATCCTCAAGGAGCGGATCAGCTCGGGACTTGCCAAAAAAGACAGTCCCGGCGCCCGGGAAATTTACAAGGTAAAACCGACTAGCTCAGCGTTTGCTGGTGGCGCAGAGAGGTCGGGCGGCCGGCGACTCTCGGCGCCCCGGCGCGGCAGCAGGTGGGCGCCCCGTGCCCCCCGGGGCCCTTCTCACCTTCGGGCTCCCACCCCCTGGACTCGCACTGCCCACGTACCTTTCTGGCGCCGCGTTCTGCGAACTCGCGAGCGAGCTGGCGCCCGATGCCTCTGCCGCCGCCGGTGATGAGGACGTTCTCCCGAGACAGGTCCCGCAGCTTGGCGGGCAGCACCAGTCCGACGGCGGCTTTCGCCACCAGATAGATCATCTGCAGAGGGAACACCACCAACGCGCCCAGCCATTTCCACATCATCCTCCGCGCCGCGGAGCCGGGCAGGGCGGGGGGCAAAACTCCACGGACCGAACAGGAATGGAAAAAAATAAATAAAACACCTCCAAAAATATAAATAAACTGAATGAGGGGGAGAGAGGCGTCCCACCTGGCCACTCTTGAACTCACTTCTCTCAAATGCAAAGCACCGGGTGAGAAAAAGAAGAACGGAAAAAAAAAAAAAAAAGATAAATCCCCCTGGGGAGGAGAGAAAGCGCCTCAGAAGGTTGGGACGGTAAGGCGGGTGGAGGGGAAGCCAGAGGTGGGAAGTTCTAACAAGAACTTTCTTGCCCCAGCCGCCGCTTCGGCTGGGGAATTCGCAGGTAATGTTTACTGGCTGACAGAGGAGTTTAGGCCGGGGAAGGGGGAGGGAAAAAAAAAGGGCACCAACCACACGCGCGCACCACGCTACAGTCCCGCGGTTTCAAAGTGCAAGATTAAAAAAAAAAAAAGCAGTTTCCAAATTGTGGCGGCACCTCCACCCCTTCTCCAGGAAAAAAAAAAGTGGGGGAAAAGTGCATGGAGCTCCCAATTTCAGCCCGCGAAAGTCTCCCGTCTCATTGCTATTCTTGGGCTCAGGAAATTGCTTAAACGCGCTCTGATTGCCAGCAACGTGCAGCAGAAGTGGGGGGTCCGGGTGTCAGTTTCTTTACGTGCAGGGCTCGCTCTCTCCGGCTCCCTCCCTCTCTCTTCCAGCAGAGTCTGGGAGTTGCCGCTCGATCCGGCTCCCTCTCTCTCCCTCGTTAGCATTTATTGCCTTCTTTTTGTCCTTTCCAACTTGGAGAGGGCCTGGCTACGGAGCGCGCGTGGATCGGACGCCCGGGTCTGCACCGCCTTATTCATTCGCTCCCGAGGAGGCAGCGGCGCGGAGCTAGAGGGCGGCCTTTTTCCCCCCATTTTTTTTAATACCCCATTAACTCTGATTGACAGTTAAAGTTGGTCGGAGGCTTCACTCCCGTTCCTCTGAGTGGCTGCCGCTGCTTCCCCTCCCCCTGCGCTGTCGCGGGGCGCACGCGCGCGCGGGCGCGCACACGCGCTCGCTCCGACTCCAGCTCTCCCGGGGCTGGTTCCCCTTTTTGCAAGCCGGGACTTGCCGGCGGTGCCTCTGAGGACTCGCAGCGGTAACTCGAACACGCTGGAATCGACTCCTGCGAACCAGCTCTCTCCTTGACACATTCCTCCTTGTCCAGGACACGATGTCTCCGAGCTAGGGCGCCTGGGGGACCAGGTGACTTGCCCCTGCGTTCCGGGCAGGTCTGGGGAGCTTGCACGTGCCTTGATCCAACCAGGTCGCCCAGGGTTTATTTCATGTTATTTATTTCATCCCCCTGACTGCAGGTAGGACCAGGAAGCCACCCCCGACCTTTGCCCAGCCGTCTTCTGTCTTCACTTGGATGCACTTTCTAAAGCTGCTCCGAGTTTCTCATGTTGATGGGGAAACAGCTGGGGAGCAGGATTTTGCTGTGAGGGGAAAGGGTGGGCAGGGTAGAGGAACCTCTGCCCCCAAGGTGCCAATAAAATCCCCATAAGATTAGGTGGGAGCATATTTATTGCTCATCTGGGCTAGAATTACCTTGACTGACAGCAATTTCCTTAATAACAAAAGCCTGTAAACAAAACGTCCTTAAACCAGTGCCCCCCTGTGGAGTGCTGGCAGCAGTGTCTCTCTTTGGGTCTCCTTGGGCTGCCCTAGCTGGGCACCCACCTTGCAACGTCCTGTCTTCCCCATGGGGAACGCCTCCCCTACTGGAGGGTAGGACCCAGCTATTTAGAGCTGTCTGTTGCAGGAAGTCTGGGAGGTGACTCACTAAAAAGAAGCCCCAGTTAAAAGTGCTGATGGGACTTGCTTCCTGCTGCCCCTGATGGGCCCAGGCCGGGAGGAGAGAGGGGGAGCCAGGGAGCTGCCCTGTGATCTGGGGCAGCGGTTCTGCAGAGAGATATGTTCAAGGCCTTGCCCCCTTAGTTCTTATTCAGCGGGGCTGGGTGCACCAGGTTTGGCTCGGCCGACGCTCCGCCTGGTGACGCTGCTGGGATCCTCAGAGTCTTTTTGAGAAACTTTCTCATGTGGGGAGGTGAAGCTGGGGGTTACCCCTCCTCCATAGCAAAGACCCTCTAGTTCTGGGGAGAAGTTCTGCAGGGGAGGATCTTCGTTACCAGGAGAGCAGCTGGGAGAGCGAGGGGGGTTTGGGAGAGTGGGCTTCACGGGTCACTCTCTGTCCCGTGCTGAAAGCTTCTGTTCTGACTTTGAATCTCCCACTGACCTGGCAGTGGGGTTCCATAACCCCCATTTGCTAGGTGACACTGCCAGGAAGTGCAGGAGGGAGGGATCCGAATCCAGACCTGATTCCTCTTCCCAGCCACCCCATTCAGGCCAGAGAGAGCAGAGAGGTGCAGGATGAGGCTCCCTTCTGCCTCCATCAAACACCCCAGAATAGGACCTTTCTGCAGACCCCCAGGCCACCGGTAAAGTCAGGACTCCATCGAAGTGACTGCCGCCTCCTACCTTGCAGGTCTGTAAAAAGGGGAAAGAGATCCTAAGTCTAGAGAGACAGGCCTTTCCCACCCCGTGGCGGCTGGCGTCTGCTGAGGCCTGCCAAGTAGACAACTCACAACGTCTCGAGCTGCAAGGGGTGCGCTCAGCCCGATCTCATCTGTTATCCTCGAGGCCGCCTAGTGGCCTGGATGCGACACTGTGCCTCCAGGCTGCCCCAGCCTCCAGCAAACTTAACCTACCTTCCTTCCAAGCCTGGAAAGGCTCCTGAATCTCACAGAGCGCCCCCTCCCCACACAGGCACTGCTTTATGGGGAGACTGAGGCACAGAGATGTTAAGTAACTCGTACACACGGCAGTGTAACTCCCTGATCCCCCACCAGCTGCCCCCACCCTGCTCAGGTGCCCGACCAGACTAACCGGGTGACCATGGGTGACCACAGGGTCCTAGCTAACGACCTCTGCTCGAGTGGGGAGTTTGAGAGCCCCAACTGCGCTTCCCCGTATCACACCCTTCACGCACATTCTTACTTAATCTCCTTCATAGCCCAGGGATGTGGGTGTCCCAGCGCCCATTTCTCAGGAGGACACCGAGTCTCCGAAAATCTAAGTAACTCATGCAAGGCCGCAGAGGGGCTCCTCTTGCTTCTCCCAACCATCTAAGTTTGGGCTGAAATCAGACTAAAAAGGTAAGTGTCAGGCACTGCTAACAGGAGGTGGGATTGGACTGTGGCCGGGAAGCAGGCACCTTCTTTTCTACTTGTTCCACCTTCAGGATGTGGGTTTGTGGGTCTGGCATCCCCGTGGGCCCCAGGCCTCTCCGTCTCCAGATGCTCCGGAGAGGGGCTGTCATGTCCTCTGAGCCCCCCTCCAAGCTCTCCAGGAAGATGAGGGGGGCGGGGGGAATGGTGGACAGGGTGCACAGTTCGGCTTGCAGGCCAACCTGGAGGGACCCTGTGGCCTGGCTTTAGCAAGAACTGCAGGGGACACACCCTCCTGCCTCTCCCCCGCCCCATTCCCAGGTCCTTTGCTCTTGGTATCCCCTCCTCCCTTAGTTTCCTTTGGGGCAGGGGGTGGGGAATTTAACTCCAGGGCGAAGTTTGAAATTTCACATCCCAGCCTGGGGAGAGGGCCCCACAGTCTGTCCACCGCTCCCCGCTCCCCCCACCCCGCAAAAAAAAAACCGTGAAAGGAGCCTTTGTGGGCTTGATGGAGGAGGGAAGTAGGGTACAGCCTGAAGAGCTAACTTTTTCCATGACTCAGCTCTCCCCACCCAGGGTGGGCGCTGGAGGTGGGAGGGCTTCATAGGGTGAGCGGAGCTGCCTCCTGGTCCCCCCTAGGCCAGTTCCAGGATTACAGGTGGACCCCCAAGAGAGCCACCCTTGCCCGATGGGCCACCAGGCTGTGGCCAGTCCTCCCCCACACCCCATTCATTCCCAGGGCCAAGCCCCATCTTTTTTTTTTTTTTTACTTACTATTGTATCCCCAGTGCCAAAGACACAAATGTTCACATGTAGTCATTTAACCAGGTGCTTTCCTTGTTACCATCTCAGCTGAGAACTGGACAAATAAATGGGTCTCAAGCCTTGCCTTCTACCTTCTACTAACTGAGACCTAGAGAAGTGAAAGTCCCTCGAGATCACGCAGCTGAGAGATGGAGGTGGGCTTTGACTGTGGACAAACGCTTAGCTCTGTCTGCCTCATCCTTGGGTTTCCCCCAGAACATACAGGATGGATTGCTCAGGGAGCTTGTCAAACAGGCAGGTCCCTGGGCTCCCAGCCTAGGTGTCTGGGTGGCAGTTGGGGGGGGGGGGCAGGTGGTTGTGCCAGACCCTCACAGTGCTGCCTGTCCTGGCCCCTCCTCCTTTCCATCCTGCACACAGGCTTCCGTGCCCCCCTGACCCCAACCTGCCACCCCTGCAGGAACCATCCCTCCTTCGCACTGAGTCCTCCCTGACCTGGGCCGGTGGCTCTCCCCAGCTCCACAGGCACCTAACGGGGAGGAAAGCGGACGCTGGAGGAGCAGGGGTGCCCCTCTGTCACTCGCCCCTTCAACCCCCCTGTCAGGCAGCCAGCCAGCCAGCCCTCCATCTGGGCGGCCCCTGTAGGGGCGGAGAGGGCACGGAGGCTGAGGCAAGATGGGTCAGAGGGGAGCGGAGCTGTGCGGGGGAGCTGTGCGGGGGTGATCGGGTGGTCCGCAGTCAGCAGAGCGGGGCCAGGACGGTGGGCCAGGTACAGAAGGTCACCAGGGTGGAAAACCCCACGTGGGGAAAACAAGGACCTCGCTGCCCAGTGACCTTTCCTCCCAGTGTATCGCTGTTCCTGTGGTTTAGGCCCCCTGACCTTTCATAAATATCACTAGTCACATGGTTCAGACTCTCCTTGACCTTTCTTCCCCTGGCTTGTTGCCAGGCCCGTGGCGAACCTCCCTGGAGGTGGGACAAGGGGCCGAAGAGTGGCCTCATGGGACTGCCATGCAGGCCACTGCGTGACCACTCCCTTAAGCGTCAACCCCTGCGGATGATGTCTAGACCTCGGCTGTGTGTCAGCTGCAGGCCCAGAAAAGCATCAAAACCAGATGGAGCAACGCCGCAGCTGACAGACGTCAGGACATACACTGACCAATAACCCCCACAGCCCTGGTGTGGACTGATCACTAAAGACCACGCCCTGAGAGGGCACACCTGGAAAGCTGATGAGTACTGTATGGGGTCACTCCTGAGACCTCCAGATAAATGCCCACCAGAGGAGGGCCCAGTGCGGCCTTTGCCCAGCCCTCCCCCTTGGCCAGGCTTCCCTGCCTCTCTCTCCCCGGAGCCTGGGAGAGAAGAGGGAGACCCTCTTCTGCCCTCCTCTATAACTTGTTTCCTGAGCCTATTTTTCTGCCGCTTACTCCTTTGACCTCTGTGGCCTTCTAAATACACTTTCTCTTCTAGTTTGAGTCTTCGCTCTTAATTCTTTCTCAGCCAGAACTCAAGTACCATGTCGCTGAACGGAGGCCCAGTCTAACACCTGGTGCCGGTTGGCCACCAACGGTTCAGGATTGGGGTTCTGGCAGCTTTGGTTGGGCTCCCAGCTCTGCCGCTTCCCAGCCGTCATGTCCAGTGTCCTCGTTGGCAGAGGGAGGACAGTGACAAGAGGATTAGATACCAGAGCTCCAGAGATGCCAGCTCTTAGGTGGCCCCTGCTGGCCAGGGCCTCTTCGTCTGGCTGAGGTGTCAGAGTGGCAGGGCTGCTACTCAGCGGCACTCCTGGGCTGACCAGCTGGGCTGGGCGCTCCCCGGGTGGCCTCGCACCTTCCGCCCCACCCCCACCGGCGGCCTTTCCTCCTGGACCTTTTCTCCCAGGCCAAGTAAATCCCTATTCATTTTGCAAAGTAATATTCATTCCTGGAAGTTCTTTCCAGTTCCCCGCTCAGTCCCCAGTGTCCCTGTCCCCAGCCAAGGCTGGCCTGGGGGTCCCTCTTTTGGCCCTCACAGTTCCTTCCCGGCACAGTCACCCCGCACTGTAATCGCTAGTTTTCTGACTGGGAGCTTTTCGAGGGTGGGGGCTGGCCTGGGGGTGGATGGCGGCTTGGAGAGCGTGTGACTGTGTGGTGGCCCAGGGCCCCACGGTCAGAAGGGCTCTGCATTTGGGGGAGTGCTCTGAGGTCACCGTCTTGTGATTGGTAATTTTGTCTTTAACTTGTGTTTCATAAGTGAAGTCAGACCTGTGGTCCACCCAGCGAAGACCCTGAGTCACCAAGCCTGGGGAGCAAAGGCAGTGAAATCCTTCAAATGTGTGTCTCCATTGACTCACTCACTCACTCATTCATTCACTCACTCATACATTCATTCACTCATTCATTCATTCACTGATTCCCTCACTCATACATTCACTCACTCATTCATTCACTGAATCCCTCACTCATGCATTCACTAATTCACTCACTCATTCATTCACTGATTCCCTCACTCACTCATTCACTCATTCCCTCACTCATTCATTCCCTCACTCATTTATTCCCTCACTCATTCATTCATTCCCTCACTCATGCATTCATTCATTCACTGATTCCCTCAATCATGCATTCACTGATTCACTCACTCATTCATTCACTGATTCCCTCACTCACTCATTCACTCATTCCCTCACTCATGCATTCATTCATTCACTGATTCCCTCACTCATGCATTCACTAATTCACTCACTCATTCCCTCACTCATGCATTCATTCATCCAGTGATTCCCTCACTCATGCATTCACTAATTCACTCACTCATTCATTCACTGATTCCCTCACTCCTGTATTTATTCATTCACTGATTCCCTCACTCATGCATTTATTCATTCACTCATGTGCTCACCACATACTTGCTGAGTGATCGCTCTGTGCCTGGCCCTGTCCTGGGTGTTGGAGACACAGCCATGGGAAGAACAGCAAAGTCCCTGCCCTGTGGGCAGGAGGAGAAGACCACCAGGAAGAATACAAGCAGGCTCAGGGCAGAGAGAAATGGGGTCCCTGTGGGGACAGAGTGAAGGGGTGGGGAGGTTGGGCAGCTGTTTATGGAGGGTGACGAGGGGAGGCCTCCCTGACGTGACACTGGGGCAGAGATCTGAATGGAGTGGAGAGAGAAACCTGAGGAAATCTGGGTGAAGAACCCAAATGGAGGGACAGGAAGTACAGGGGCAGGAGGATGCTTGGCTGGCGGTGGGAGGAGGTGGGTGGGCGGGGCTTCCCTTGGGGCCTCGGGGCTCATCGGGGGCACCTGGCACAGGTGGGCGAGACATGCTGAACCCCAGGCCCCCTGAACTAGCTTCTGCATTTTCTTCACCGCCACCTCCAGGTCCTTCGTGCGCGCACCAAAGTTTGGGAAGTGCTGGGGGACGGCCCCGCAGGCCATGGGTGACTGCTGTCTCATTTTCTGTGTGACAGGAACAGAAGAGGTGGATGGGATCCATGTTCTGGAAGCGGTGCTCAGCTGCTGGGTCCAGAGTGGCCTGGGGCGAACCAGGGGCGAGCACAGGGACAGCGGTGAGGGGGCAGCATGGGGTGTCCAGGAGAGGTGGCCATGGCAACCAGGTAATTGGCAGGTGGGCAGTGACCCCTGGAGGCCCGGCTGTCATGAGCACCAGCTCAGGGACCTCCCAGGGGGAACCTTTCCTCAAAGGGACACTCCTGTTGGTGGGATTTTAATCACTGCTGTTGGTGACCTGGTGTGCTGCACACGTGCACACATACACATGCATACACATACGTGCGTGCCCATGCATGCATGGCTTTGTTGGGCAACTGGCTACTTTGCTCAGAGCAGAATCGGCTGGCAATGTTGAGTGAGAGGGTTGGATTTGCAGAATTTCCTGGTCCAGCAGAAGCCAGTGTTGCGTGAACTTGAAAAGGGGCTGCTTTGGAGGGTCTTCGTGGGGATGGATGCCTGGGGGATGAGTTTTCTGAGACATAGAGAGGGGACCAGAGGCTTCAGACAAGTGGGAAAATCCCTGTGGGGGAAGGGACACTGGCCAGCAACAGTCAGAGACATTTAAAAATCTCCTAAAGTGCCCTTTCTTTTAACACAGAACATTTTCCAGAAGGGCTCCTTTTCTCCTTGGTGAGGCCTGGCTAATAGGACTGGACCCCTTAAAAAAATAAAAACCGTAAAGACCAAAAGCAGGGAGAAGGCTCCTTTCAGACCATGCAAACCTTCCGCACACAGGAGAGCATTTTCTGTGGAATTATGTCTCCCGTCCCCTTGGGCCACGGGCGGCACACAGGCAGGTTCCCTTCCCGTTATTGTCCTGAATCCCCAGCTGGGGCAGCAGGGTGGGGGCCAGCCCCAGCCTGTGGACTGCGCTCTGCCAGTCCCTGCCCACGCCCACCACCATCAAGCCAGCAGACGTCAATCTGTGAAGACCTAAGGAATCAGGGAAGCATCTGTTTCCTGGAAGTACGTTTGTGGGGACCGACCAAGTTCATGTCCATGAGAAACAGTCACTGGGGAGACAGATTTCCCTGAGAAACTGAAAAGGAATTGGAATGAGATGTGAGAGCCTGATCACGGATTTAAGTCGTTACGATGTGCTAACGTTTACTGAGAGCTCCCTGCACCCTGGGTGCCATTTCTAGTTCCTCAGATGTACTGTCTTCTTTAGTCCTAACGGATGGGGATGCTGAGACCCCAGGTGTCGAGTCACTTTCCTGGGGCCACAGGCTTCTGCACATTCAAGCAGGACATAGAAACTCTCAGGGTCTAACTTGGGACCCTGATGTCTCCCCTCCGTTGCCTCTCAGCAGTGGACACCCCTAAATTGGTTGCATCTCTGCTGTTCCCCAGAAGGCTCTCAGAGATGCCCAAGACGGCCCTGTCCATCCTTCAGTGGGGGTGGGGGGACGAGACAGACGTGAGGCCCTCAGCTTCGCACACTCTCCCCCTGTACTCCGGACTCGGTTACCTCGGCCACATCTGGCCTCCTGTCTACCCGAGCCTGGCAGCCCAGGCTCTACTGTTGAAAAGCCCCACTGGGGCAACCATGGCAGTATCTCATCGTGTATTGCACTCATCAGTTTATAGAAACAAGCAGGAAGGGGACAGACAGAAGTGCCTCTGTTCCTCATACGGAGATCAGGTCTTGTAAGTGTAAGAAGCTGAGTGATCACAGTTGTCACCGCATCTTTACTGAGCACCCAAGGCACCATGCTGCCGCACGGGGTTGGCTCGGCAGCCATCGCAGCCACCGGCTGAGGGAGAACTGGGGCCATCTGAGTCCAGTGGGTGAGGACACTGAGGTCCGGAGAGGCCGAGCACCCTGTCCAAACGGTGCCATTTGCAGTGGCAGTGCCAGGACACGTGGCCTAATAGGACCTTCTGGACCATGTGGTGCTGGGCTCGCGCTGGGGCGGTCAGTTACGGAGGAAGAGACCACCAACAACCCCCACACATGTGCACGATATTGACAATACACCACATCATTAAACATTTAGTCTAAAGAGAGGGTATTGTCTTGTGGGTTTTTTTTTTAATTTTAGCTCCTGGGAGTAGAGGTCTGTTTTCCCACAGTCACAGCAGCAAGACCCTGAAAGCATCAGGACACAAATTTGTGTGGCCCGCAGGATGCCGCTTCGGGAAGGCACAAGTCTAAGGTTCAGACTCCCATTCCCTCTGTTGCTGGTTGGCCAGGATTTACTGTGTGTCAGGCAGCCCACGGGATGCTTCGGATTCGTTTAATTTCATTTCATCAACACGGTTCCCTTGAGGGAGTCTGTGTTCCCTGTTCAGATCTGTGGAACTGAAGGTCAAGCTGCTTGGCCGTGGTCACGGAGTCAGTGAGTGGCAGGTGTGGAATTCAAAGTTGGCTCAGTGTTACTCCAGCGCCCCTTTCTCTGCCTCTTTGTCTCCCTGCTCTGGAGGTGCTCCCTCCTCTCTCAGGCACACGCTGGCAGAAGACAGGAAACTAGGCGCATCGGAATGTCCACGGGGGCTGTCTCTAGGTGGTTGTGGTAGAGCAGTAGGACAGTAGATGTGATTTTCATAGTTTTAAATGCCTTCCCACAGAGTCCCCAGGAAAAGCCCGCTCAATGATCTTTCTGGACAAGCTTGCTTGCTTCGAGTCAGCAGGAGCCAGGGGTTCTGGTGTGTGAGGCCACAGCGCCCCTGACTAGGGGCCTCTTAAAAAATCCTCTAAAAAAGCAGACAGGGGAGCCAGAACCTCTGCTTTTTTGGAACTGCCTAATCCGCCCTATAATACCTTGCTTTGTAGGAAAGTTCTGTGCGCAAATCCCATAAAATCCCATGGTGCGGAGCTGACTCTGAGCCTGCCCAGAACAAGAGCTGCTAATGATCACCACTTGCCAGGAGTCTGCAGAAATGATCAGACGTGTCACAACCCCCCACGCCTGCCTCCTGCCTAAGCCTCTCCAATAAGGACTCTTTTCATGAGTTTATAAAAACGCTTTGTTCGGATCACGCTGGGGCTTTATTTCATCTCCCCTGAGCGCTGCCCGTCTGGGGGGCTGGAAAGGGCTGAGACTGCCCCTGAAGTTTGGGGCACCAGAGGAAACCACAGGTTTGTGAATCCAGCAATGATTTACCCCTCTCCCCTGGGGGCTGGACCCTCTGTGAGGCTGCTTTGGGGGGTGGTGGCAAAAGGGGGACAGAGTGACTGCTGATGTTGACCGCCCCACCTGGGAGCGTGGGTGTGGGTGCTTCCCAGTGTAACCCGAGACAACTTTGGGCCAGTGGCATTCTCTGTGCTTCTGTCCCTTGACTGAAAAGGAGCGGCTGTTGTGAGACCAGAGAGGCCGCCTGACGTGCCACAAGCATCTTTCTCTTCCTCCCCTGTCCCCACCATGCTGTCTGTCCCCAGTTTTCATAGCTCAGTGTTTAAAAGTTTTTAAACTGCAGGTCTGAAGAGACTTACAGAGAAGTTGCAAAAATGGAACCAAGAATTTCCGTGGACTCTTCACTCATGTGTTGGTTAACATTTCACATTTGTTTTCTCTCTCCATCCATCCATCCACCATCTATCTATCTATCCATCCTGTATTTTTTGTTTTGAGAGAGCACTGCGGACCCAACCCTTCGGCATATGTGCCTTAAAAACAAGAACTGTTGCGTAAGAGCAGCGCTTTTTCAGATATCGAAATCAGGAAGTTGACGTCGATCAAATGCTGTTATGTAACCTACAGGCCTCTTCAGATTCTGCCAATTGCGCTGCTCACATCCGTTATAACAGAAGACAAACAATTTTTTTCGGGTCTGGGATCCAGTCCAGAGGAACACGTGGCACTTAGTTGTCATGCCTCTTCTGACTCTTTCAGTCTGGCCTTCTACCTTTGTCTTCCACGACCTTGACATTTCCAAAGAGCACCAGTCGTTACAGGTTCAATTGTGTTCCCCTTAAATCTGTATGTAGGTGCCCTAACCCTGAGTGTCTTGGAATTCGATTGTGTTCGGTGACGGGACCTTTGCAAAGGTGAGCAAGTTAAAATAAGGCTCGTTGGGTTCTCTTACTGCACCCCGACTGGTGTTATTGCAAGAAGAGGAAATTCGGCCCCAAAGAGACAGACCCCGGGGATATGTGTGCACCCGGCAAGGTCCATGTGAGGACGCACGCAGGGAGAAGGCGGCCATCTGAAGGCCAAGGAGGGAGGCCTCCGGGGAGATGCCAAACCATTATCTAGAATGTTCAGCGTGCAGACTTCGAGAGCAAAACCTGTTGTTTCAGCCGCCTGGGCTGTGGAGTGTGTTGTCATGGCAGCCAGAGTGGAATAACACACCAGTCAGAGATTTGGTAGGTCTTCCCTCCGCTTGGTCTTAGCTCATTCTTGCTGCCCCAGATACTTCTAGATGTTTCCTTCCTCCAACTAAAATAAAAAGCTCTGCCTATGGGCCAGCCTGTGCTCAGGGCATTCTGAGCATGATCTTCAGAACGACACACTGAGGTGTATATTGTTATTACACCCATTTTACAGATGGGGGAAACTGAGCGCAGAGGGGTGAAGGTCACATAGCTAAGGAGGAGGGGTAGCCAGGTGGTTTGGCCCCATAGTCTGTGGGCCAGAGACTGTGTGTCCAGGAAAGGTAAATTGATGTGGACAAATACATAATGGACACCAGGGAGCAGGGTCCGTTACCATAACCGTCCAACAAATCAGGACACGATCAGATAGTTTCTCTGTTCGTGGGGGGCACACGCTTGCTTTTTAAGGCTCAGTTGACTTCCCACTTCTAATGAAGCTACTCTTGGAACTGCCCCTCCCTCACCCATTGGCCCTTCTCCCCCTTTTAAACCTATTAGAATTATAATATTTATTGTTTATTGGGGGTTCATTATATGCTAGTTTCTGTCCTGATAGATTTATCAATATAATTCACCTAATGCCCATGACAACCTGATGTGAGAGGCAGGTACAAACCCAATTCACAGATAAAGAAACTAGAGACAGAGCTGGAACAGCCCGTCCAAATCGTACTTCGGATTGGGAGTTTCTGCAGGGCGTGGGCCGGGTGGGCTTCATGAGTGTGTGACCCAAACGGACACACAGGCCCCACGCTTTGAGGGCCCCATGTCATGTTAATGCTCTACACTTGCAACTTGAAATCCTTCATGATCTGCAGACGGGGGGGTGCACTTTCTTTGCCCAGGGCTGCAAGGCAGCAGCCAGCCTTGTGTCTGGCTCCCAAGGCCTTGCACGGTTTCGGCTCTGCACCCAAGGACGATGCTATTGGTGTTGCATTTTGTTGCATGCTTATTTCCACGTTGGCCTCCCTTCCCAGCGAGAGGGCCCCAGCGGTGGGTGTCTGAGTCATCTGGCGCCCTCAGCACCCAGCACAGTGCCTGGCACGGTGGAGATGTGCAGGAAATCGCTGGTGAACGTATTAACTGTGGATGAAATGACTATGAATTCACCCGACACCAAGGAGGGCCGGGCGCCAGGATGTTATTCCCCAAGGCTGCCCGGGGAGCAAAGCCGCCACCTGCCACCTTCTGTCTCTCTCATGCCCCTGGAATCACATGTTCCAGTTAGCTCCCTGTCCACGGGTGTGGCATCCTAGGGAGGGGGGCAGGAGCGATCTGGAAAGGGCGGCCACACCGGGAAGGAGACAAAGGCTGCTGTTGTGGACCGGGAGGGTGCGGAGCAGGGAAGAAGCTCGGGAGCCGCCCTCCACTCCCCAGGCCCGGCACTCCCCAGAGGCAGCCTGGTCTTTGAGAAAGTGCAGAAGCCACCCACAGGGCCCCTGGTGGTCATGGGCTGCTGTCAGCTGGTCCCGCCTCATTTCTACCCGTCCTTCAAGGCCCTGTTGAATGTTGCTTCCTCCCAGAGCCCTCCCGGATTTCCCCAAGGCAGAGTGGTTCATCCCCTCCTGTGTGTGTTCACCACCCTGGGCTCCTAATGAATTTAAATGATGGTTTGGGGCTCCCTTCACTGGAACTGATTTTTGAGATGGTGAGGACATACATAATGAACATGTACATGTGACCCTGGCCACATACATGTAGGGTGACCCACCATCTCTCCAGTCCTCATTTCCTCCCCTCCACTGGGCCTTCACTCAAGGTCACCTCCTAGGTGAGACCCTCCTGGCAGCCCCATGAACCCTGTGTCACCACCCGGCCTCCTTCTGCACCTCCACACTCTCCCTCTCTGCCTTATTTTCTAGGTGGCACTTGTCATCTGACTTACTGTATTTAAGTTGTTCTCTATTCATTATTTGGGTCCCTCCATCGGAAGTCAGCTCTGCCGAGGTCACTGTTGTGTTCCAGAACCCAAAACAGGGCCTGGCCCATAGCAGATGTCCCATAAATATTTACTGAGTCGATTCCCACTCTACAGGAGAGGGCGCTAAGGCCCGGGAAGGTCCAGTCACCAGGCCAAGGTCACGCACCTGGTGAGGGGCAGGCAGCCCTTCCTTAAACACCTGTGAGGGCCTCAGAGGGTTAAACAAGGAGTTTCCATCTGGCCCAGCAATTCCATTCCTAGGAATCTACCCAAGAGAACTGAAAACATGTTCACATAATGCCTTTTACATGACTGTGCACAGTGAAATTATTCACAGTAGCCAAAAAAAAAAGTACAAACAACCCAAATGTTTCAGTGACCAGTGAAAGACGAAAGTGGGCCATCTCTACAGTGGACCAGTCAGCCATAAGAGGAAAGGAGTCCTGACCTACGACATGGACGGACCCTGCACACAGTGTGTCCAATGAAAAAAGCTAGACACTAAGGATCGCATATGATACATATAAAATGTCAGAATAGGCACATGTACCCGAAAGAAGGTAGATCGGTAGCTGTCCGAGACGGGGAGGAAGTTGGGAAAATGGTAGAGAGACTGTTCAGAGGTACAGAGTTCTTTTGGGAGTGACGACCGTGTTCCAAGGTGGCGATGAGTGTTAAACTGTGATTCCATGAAATGCCCCTGAACTGCACACACTAAGGAGGCGGATTGCATGGCAATGTGAGTTACATCTTGATAAAGCCGTCATTCAAAAGCAACACAACGCAAAGCCATGGAGGCCCCACATGGGTCGCATAGACCCCGCCCACCCCCTGACAAGTTATTGGTCACACTAGCAGATTCCCACTGTGGGGAGGTCCCCAAGGCAAAGGCAGGTGCAGTGTGCAATCGGGGGGCATTGCTCGGGGCAGGGTAGAAGGGTTGGGGAAACAAATGGAGGTGAAAAGACCACCCAGGTTTCCTGTCCCCAGCACCCACAAGTCCCAAGCTATGTGCATATTGTCCCCATGTTACCCAGCACCTTGAGGATATGGATGTTTAAGCTCCACCTGGGGTGGGCAGGAGCCCCTCCCAGGGGTTGGAGTCCTAGGCACTGGTACCCCTGCCCAGCCCCATGCTTTTGAGAAGCCTGGGTGGCGGTCACCCTGTCCCCTCCCCCAAAGGACATGTCTGCATCCTAATCTCTAGAATGTGATCAAATTTGGAAAGAGGATTTTGCAGGTGTGGTTAAGCTAAAAATCTGGATCATCTTAGCTTATCCCGATAGACTTCCAACCCAAGGACATGTGCCTTTATAAAGGGGACAGACACAGAGACACCAGAGATGGAGCCAAAGCTACGTGATGATGGAGGCGGAGACTGGAGCACTGTTGTCCCAGGCCAAGAGCTCCTGGGGCCACCAGAACCTGGAGGAGTGACTCCCCTTTGGAGCCTTCCAGGGCAATGTGGCGGGCCGTACCTTGACTTTTGGACTTCTGGCCTCTTGAATTGTGAGAGAATAAATTTCTGTTGTTTTAAACCAAATTGGTGGTAATTGTTTACAGCAGCCGAAGGAAATGAACATACCCGCCTTCTCCACCGACCAGCTGCCTTACCTGGAGCATGCTTCTAATGGCTCCTGAGGCTTTGCTTCCCCATCTGTGAATCGGGGACACTCGGGGGCCGCGTGAGGATTGATGAGATGTTGTAGGTGAAGCTCTCAGAGGAAGGCCCGGCCCCCTTAAGGTCCCCTCACCAGATTGGGAGCATTTAAGGTTACATTACCAAAGAGTCCCGGCCCCGAGCAGTTCTGTCTTCCTGCGGGGGCACCGAGGAACTTGCCCCCCACCAGCCTCCACTATGGTTCCTCGCACCCAAGACAGGACTATCAACGCTGTGTTGTAGGACATGGTGCCAATGACCCCTCGTGATGTCCTGTTTAACCCCATTAAAAGGGGTGGCAGGACCTCACTGTGGGCAGAGTAGGGGAATCAAAGGTAATGCCCCCCCCATGTCATCTTTAACACTCTGTGGTCAGACCACAGACTCTGGGGTCAGATTCCCTGGGTTTAGGTTCCTGCTCTGTGATTCACTTGCTGTGTGACCTTGGGCAGGTTAATTAACCTCTCTGTGCCTCAGTTTTCTGACCTGTCAAATGGGCACGGTGTCCATTATGCTACTACCCCTTAGTGGCTGTAAACGCTTAGATGGGTGCTGGAGAAGCCTTGTGTGGTTGCTCAGTAAATGTCAGATTCAATAAGGAAGGCATTCTGTTGAATTTGAAACCTAACCAAGTTTCCACTTGAGGCAAGACTGCCTCTTCACTGCTTGCCTCCAAAGGGCAGCTCATTGCTCAGGATTTCTTGGCCAGAGAGTGAAAGGCAGGGAGAGGTAGGGGAGGGCCTTGGCCCTGCCCCTGTGGGCCTGGTTGAACCGGCTTCGAGGTAGGAACCCTTCTGGGCCAGGATGGAAATACCGCTTTGGCCCAAACAGCAGTGAGCCACATGCTTGTTTTCTCAAGGGCCCTGCCCCCTGAATTCTTGGAATTCTTGGCTAAAGGGAGTGTCCCCAAGGGGTCAGTTGCAGGGCTGGGTCAGCAGGCTGTAAGGGCTGACTTACACTGCAGGGGCCTCTGGCTGCAGCCCAGGGAGTGGGGTGGGGTGGGGAGAACAAGCCAGGTCAAGGATCCCCACTGTCCCATGAGGCCGGGGCATCCTGGCGGGGCTCATCCTCACTTCATTTTCCCCAGGAGTTGGTGTCCCAGAATTTCTCCCTGTGTGGGGTGGCGGTGGAGGGGACAGGCGCCACCACACAGCTGGTGCACCCCAGGAAGGCAGGACTTGCCCCCAGGGAGGGAGGGAGGGAGGGACCCAGGGCTCTTCAGAGGGGCAGGGAGTCCCTGGACCACTGCCCATGTACATGAGATCTGGGCAGGTTTCTGCCTTTCTGAACTCAGTGTCCTCAATGGGAAAATGGGGTTCAAAACATCACCCCCCGGGCACAGGGTGGAATTCTAAGTCACCAAACCACCTTGCTGGGCTTGGGGTCTCCAGAGACTGGTCTGTTTGCTGCCAAACCCCAGGAGCCTGGCCCTATGTAGATGGATGGATGGGCGAATGACTGGATGAAAGGATGTGTTCACGAACAAACAGACGGGTGAGGACAGATAGATGGATAGATGGATGGATGGACAGACTGGTGAGAAAATTTACCCATTGTAAAGAGGAAGGTTTCTTCCCTTATAGACGTCCTGGAGATGAGGGTGTGCTGCCACCTGGTGGTAGAGATAACAGCATCTGAATTTGCAGCACCGTGCTGTCCCTTCTCTCGAAGTTAACCGTCTCCCATCTGCTAGCCTCACCCTTGTCTGAACCCACTCTTCCCTTTCCCAGGTTCCCGGGCGCACCCCGAGAGTTGTCTGGGACTGGTACCTTTCCTCTGCAGAGTGATGATGTTATTTCTACAAGTAAAACCAGGGCTTGTTTGGTTAATATTTACTGAGCACCTACTTTGTGTCAGATTGTCCCCCAGGTACAGGGGACACAGGGGAGAACAAGAAGGGTTTCCACAAAGCCAACCCTAATGAAGGTAAATGAGAGGAAACCAAACAGACACGGTTATTTTGCAGGGACAGAGCCCAGGGCCAGGGAAAGACTCAGGTCGCTTTTGTTTTTCCAATCAGAGATAACCTCTCTAAGAAGGTAAAAGCTGAGCCCAGGCCTCTCCAACAGATGAGGAGGCCGCTACAGAGGCCGAGACAGGTCATTCTAAGCCAAAGGCAAATAGAGTGGGCAGGGGAGGCACTGGCCCCAGGATCCATGTTTAAAGGGCCACCAGGTCAGTGTTGGGCTTCTCAGAGCAACTGGACGCAGCCTGTCTGCCTTGCACCGTCTCCCGTGATAAGACTAAGCCTCTGTGTGGCTACTCCCTTTGTCTCCTAACCATGTCTACCACCCGGAGTGCTCACTCGCCCGCTGCCCGCCTTCATGGATTGAAAGCCAAGGGGAAAGACAGCACAGACATGAGGCGCCGCCGAGCAGAGAAGTTAACGTGGGGCTGGGGAACAGAGGCGCTTCAGGACCTTCTCTTGCTCTGGCCCCCAAAGGAGACTGGAAGCCTTAGACTTGACTTTGCAGATAAGGTTGAAATTCCCTGCTCAAAAGTAGTACAGACAGCCCTCATCATTCATGAAACCAGTATTTGTGAGTGCACCTCTCGCTGAATTTTGTTTGTCAGCCCGACGCTAGTATTCGAGGGGCTTTCACAGTCATTTGGAGACGTGCACACGCACAGGTCGGCAGAATATTTGAGTTGCCTGACACGTTCCCATCTGCCGCTGAGCAAGGCGGCGCTCTGCCTTCCTATTTTCTCTCTCGTACGGTAAACAGGTCTCTTTGGCACCACGCTTTCTGCAGTTTTGTGTCTTTTCTTGATGATTTCACTGTTTACAGTGACCCCCACGTGTAGGGCAGAAGCGCACTGTCTGGAGTGGGAGAGGGGCCTCTGCGGTCAGCGCAGTGTGGTGTTGGAAACAGAAGGGAAAAGTGGGTCAAGGAATAGAGTAGGAGGGAGAGCCAGATAAATACGGTCAGCTGATCTTTGGCAAAGGAGCAAAGGCAACACAATGGGGAAAAGACGGTCTCTTCAATGAATGGTGCCGGAACACAGGCGAAAAATAAATAAATAAAATCTAGACAGAGACCTGACCGCCTTCACCAAAAGTAACTCAAAATGGACCATATACCTAAATATAAAATGCAAAACTCAAGCCTCCTAGGAGAGAGCGTAGGAGGAGATCCAGGTGACCTCGGGAACAGGGGTGACTTTTTAGGTACAACGCCAAAGGCAGGATCCATGAAAGAAAGGACTCTGGAGCTGGGCTGGATTTCATTAAAAGTCAACACTTCCGCTCTGCGAAAGGCGATGTGAAAATAGTGAAAAGAAAAGCCAGAGACTGGGAGGAAGTATTTGCAATAGGCGCATCTGATAAAGGACTGTTATCCAAAACATACAAAGAAGTCCTAAAACTCAATAACAAAGAGAGGGACCTGTTTTTTAAAAGACCTGAACATACACCTCAAAAACTAGTACAAACTATGGCCGTTGGGTGATGAGTGTGTAAGGTCATTAACTGTAACGCAGGTACCCCCTAGTGCGGGACGTGGAGAGTGGGGGAACACCGCGTGTGTGGAGGGGCAGGGGTCCGAGGCACGCTCAGTACTTTCTGCTCAACTTTGCTGAACGTAACACTGCCCTAAAAATAAAGTATATTACTTTAAAAGAAAAAATGATAATAAGGGGGGAGGCCAGGCGTGTTTGCTTCCTTTAAAAGACTTGAGTTTTCCAATGTCAAGGTTCGTCTGCTGAGACGCAAACTTCCTGCCATTCCCGTGGGGTGTCAGAAGCAAGCGGAATCAAGGCTCACACGAGGTGCATTGTGTTTGTTCGTCTTTGAATCTAACCAAAGTAGCTCGTGCTTTCTGACATGTGCCTATAGAACAGGCAGGGTAACCTGTTAGTTTGCAAGTCAGGATTACCTCAGACCTAGTTTGTCGTTCTTTTTTTAAAGATTTCATTTACTTACTTTTAGAGAGAGGGGAAGGGAAGGAGAAAGAGAGGAAGAGAAACATCAATGTGTGGTTGCCTCTCCCACTAGGGACCTGGCCCGCAACCCAGGCATGTGCCCTGACTGGGAATCGAACTGGTGACCCTTTGGTTTGCAGCCCATGCTCAATCCACAGGGCCACAGCAGCCAGGGCTGAAGTCCCAGTTTTGCAAAATGAAAATAATTCTGGAAATGGCCCTGGGCTAGTTCTTGACACACTCTTTACATGTCTCCCCTTCACCACCTGGAACAGTGATAAGGTTTGTCAATAAAGACTGCCGGAGGAGCAGTGACAAAGGACAGGGTTATCTTCTAGCTCTGGTGTGCACCCCTGGCTGGACTCTGGCAGTTCATGGTTTCTCTGGGACCAGGCACCTGCAGCTCGTGGGTCCTGCAGGGAGGGACGTCCCCAGTGCCCCGCCCTGACCGCACACTATGGCCAGCACACCCAGTGGCCAGCTGCTTCCCTCGGCAGCATTCAGGCAGTTTTGCAGCAGGACTCCCCTGGCGCCCCTTCTCGTTAGCTACGGCCAGGCCCTCTACAACAGGGTCTTGCCCTGGGAGAAGTGGCCGTTCATTATATCTGACTCCTCGTTCCTGTAGCCTGGTTGGACCCCGGCTGACACAGCCTCTACAGAATCTGCTGCTTTGAGCTTCTCTGACCCAATCAGCCCAGCATCATGCTGGTCATCAGTGCGGTGGTTGGTGGAATGTCATGGTTGCGATCTCTGTGCACTATGGACTTCCACAAGCTTTGTCTGTGCAGGCAGCCCACTATCTACTTCCCGCAAAAGCATGATGGACAGAGGCAGAAGGGAAGACTGTAAAGGTGACTGTGGGCCCTGCCAGATGAAGGCGAATGGGTCTGGAATTGCTGACCTGCCTTGGAGGCAGACACCTCAGCCAGGTCCGTGGCTGCATTCCCCAATGCCAGGGGCTGTGTTCGTGTAGCATCTCCTACAGAGATGCAACAGCTGGGACAGCAGCTGCCGACCGAGTCACCGCATAGGTTTAGGATAATTCACAGTTGTTCTGCAAGATCGATGACTTCCGCACATTCCAAAGTGGTGAGTGAAATTGGGGTGCGATGGGTGCTTGTGTTATGTCTTTTACGGTAGCACTGATCTCTGCTCTTCCCTGGGGGATGTGTTCTCTGCCTCTGGTTTACTCTCTTGGGAGGGAGGGAATGACCTAGAGCCATTTGCTTAATCCTTCCTGACCTATGGCCTTCATTTCTGAGGTCAGAGAGCCAATGTGGGAACTCTGCCAGTTTCCAAGTATGTCTGTTCCAGTTATACATTCAGGGACTAGGAGTACAACAAGCATCCAAGTCTATGGGCCAGTGGGGTGAGCTGGACTTGAGGCAAGACTCTGTTGGTCACCTGACCACAGTGAGTCCCCATTGTGACTGGGGGAAGCCACGGCATTATTGCTAATCTCAGAACCAGCGTCAATTCCCGACTGGTGTGTACACACCTGTCAGAATGGCTGCCATCAATAAATCAACAAACAACAAGTGTTGGCAAAGATGTGGGGGAAAGAAAACCCTCGTGTACTGTTTGGACTGTAAATTGGGACAGCCACGGTGGAAAATAATAGTCAGTTTCCTCCAAAAATTAAACAGAACTGCCCTACGGCCAAGAAGTCCCACCTTTGGGTCTTTATCTGAAGAAATCTAAAACACTAATTCAAAAATACACGCATGCCCCTAGCTTCCCTGTAACATTATTTACAATAGGAGAGTGACCTGAGTGTCCACCGAGAGACAAATGGATAGAAAAGGTGTGGGTGCGGGTGGAGGCATAGAAGAACATGGCTCTCTTCTTCACACAACCACATCAAAACTGCAACTGAAATATAGAATAAGCATCACTCAGGACCTTTAGAAATCGAGTGGAATAGAAGTCTGACCACTACAGAGTTAAAGAAACCACATCCACCGAGACTGGTAGGAGGTGTGCAGACGCGGAATGGGCTGATCTCTCGCCCACGTGTGGTGGAGAAAAATTCCGGAGGGTTGGTTATCTCAGGAGAGAGCAGGCCCGGCCCCACACCAGGGCCCCCAGCCCAGGGTCCCAGTGCCAGGAAGATAAGTCCTCACAACCTCTGGCTGCAAAACCAGTGGGGATTGAGTTGGTGGAAGAAACTGCTGGAGTCCCAAGCAGTTCCTCTTAAAGAACCCACGCACAGACTCACCTACTCAGACTCACTCCCTCTGAGCTCCAGCACGGGGGTAGCGTAGCAGATTGAAAGGAACCAGTGGCAAAATTGGGAGTGGCTGAAGTGTCTGGCAACAGGGTGAGCAGAGGCTGCTGTCCCTTTTCTGAGCCATCCCCCCCCCCAACACCGCCCACTGTTGGCAGACTGGTGCTAAATCTGAGACTCCATCAACCTGGCTAACCCTGTTTGACCCGCCTTGGAGATCCCCAGAGACTCTGCCTCGAGTAACTTAGGGGTCTACCCAAGCTGCTTTTCCTGATTCACAGCTTCCTAAATCCTATCAAACAAGCAACAGCTGGCCTCAGTGAGCTCCAGGCTGGGCAATAGCAGCAGCCAGATTTCACAGCTTGGCTTTGCCTGGGAATCTCCAAGCCTAGTACAAGCCACATCTTTCCAGACTGCCTTATCGCTCAGGAAGGACTGCTGTGGGCAAAAACACAGGTGGGGACTGACCTCGGCTTACGCCACCTGGGAAACCCAAAGGCCAGCCCACCCAGTGGATAGCTACAAAGTACGAATTATGGTGGATGCAAAGAGGCCCACTCCAAGACACAACATAATAAAGGCTGAAGGTTAAAGATAAAGAGAGAATTTTAAAGGAAGAGAAAAAAGCTAGTTACTGGAACACTGCCAGATGGGAGCGGGGAGGGGAGAATAGGTGAAGAGGTGAGGGGATGAGAAGTACAAATAGGTAATTACAGCATAGCCAAGGGGAAGCAAAGTACATTATAGAAAGCAGAGTAGTCAAAGAACTCAAACACACCGCCCATGGACATGAACAATGGTGGGGGGACTGGCTGAGGGAGGGAGGTTCCTGGATGGGAGAGCAAAGGGGGGAAATCAGGATAATTGGATTAGCATAATCAATAAAATATAATTTTTAAAAAACAGTGAATGAGCATGTAAGGATTCTTCACAGCCTCCCTGAGGTTGAGTCCAGATGGCCCAGGTGATCCAGGCTGTGAGCAACAGGGCCGTCCACTTGGCTGGCCTTGGACACCCAGGGGAGCCATGCACACTCTCATGGGCCCTCTCCAATCTAGCCAGGGGGTCATGGCTCTGATGGTCTAGGCTGCTGGGTGGAGGTGGATCAACTGGCCCCACTCTCCTCCTCCTGGCACAGAGTGACACTCCCTGCTGGTCCTCTGGAGTTCAGAGTCTGAACTGTCTGAGCTGGAAGATTTCAGACTGAGGAGACAAGTTTCTGTGGTGGTGGGCCGCTAGGGGCAGATGAAGACAGCAGCCCAGAACCACCTGACTGGGGGGGCTCTGGAGCTGTTGGAGTCAAAGTGTCAGAAGACAAGAGTTGGAAAGGTCTCTGTGCTGAGCCAGAGACCCATGAAGACAGAGTCTGACCCAACTCAACCATGTCAGCAGAGAGAAATTGAGGGAGAGCCAAGAGAAAGCAAAAATGTGTAGGGAGGCCTAATTCTGTTTTCGGACACAGAACCAACTCAGGTTGAACTAAACCAGAGAGACTGTATAGGCCAGGGGGATAAATGAGAATCGGTGTGATGCAGGAACTCAAACAATGCCCCCAGCTACCTTTTCTTCTTTCCTCTGTTCTATGCTTCTCTCTGTTTACTTTCCTTTAGCTTCTGCACATGGTGGTTCTGACCAGCTCCATACTTACACTGTGCCAGGGTCATTATAATGGATTTGCCTCATTCTCAGTGGTCCCAGAAGAAATCGCATTACCTCTCTATGGCTCTAAGAGCTTTCTGAATGATGGAACCAGTTGCCACCACCAATGGAATGGAAAGTTCTGACTGACCTAAATGAATGGATCAGAAAATTGTGGTACATATACACAATGGAATTCTATGCAGCAGAGAGAAAGAAGGAGCTACTACTCTTTGCAACAACATGGATGGAACTGGAAAGCATTATGCTGAGTGAAATAGGCCAGGCATTGAAAGACAAATACCATATGATCTCACCTTTAACAGGAAGCTAAACAACAAAACAAACAAGCAAACAGAATAAAAACAAAGACACTGAAATAGAGAACAAGTGGGCAGCGACCAGAGGGGAGAGGGAAGGGAATTTAAGGGAAAAAATGGAGAGGGATTTTGAGGAACAAGTATGAAAGACACAGGAATGAGGATGGGGGGGGATGGGAGGGAGGTGAGGAGACGAGGCGGGGGGGCTGGGATGGAAGAAATAGACAAAAAACTGTACTTGAAAAATAACTAAATTAAATAAATAAATAAACAAATAACTAAAAAGAAAGTTCTGACTGACCAGATGTAAGTCCCATGCCATCCCTGGAGTAGAAGGTGGGGTCAGCTCCCTCTGGCACCTGAACTGATGGTGGGGGAGGTAGGGACCTCTTCCCTCACACCAACACTTACTCTACTGGGCGGGTGCCAACACCCACTCCACTGCAGAAGCCAAACGGCATCCTGAGTGAAGGTGCAGGGAAGTGGCAAGAGATGTCAAAAACCCCCGGACGAGCTAACTACCTGCCCCTTAGGAGTAAAAATTTCTTGAGTAGCCAGACACAGGCTCCCAGGCTTGCCTTACCTGGTCTTCAGGAGACTCTGTTCCTGGTTGGCCAGTGGCCTTTCTAGACCAAGATCCAAGTTGACTGCATGCAGATCCCATGAATGCCTTTAACAGGCTTTCAGTTGAAAGTTTGTGCTGAAACTTGGGGTGGAGTGAAATCCAATGGGTAACTTCAGATCTATTGATAGCAGGCAGACTACAAGTCAACAAACAAGTACCAGGAAAGATGTGGAGAAAAGAACCCTCGTGCACTGTTGGGGTTTTTAGTTGGGGCAGCCACTGGGGAAAACACTGTGGAAGTTCTTCAGATAATTAATTAAGTGTGATCTGCCATGTGACCCAGCAAATCCAATTTTGGGTTGTTATCTGAGGAAATCCAAATCACTAATTCAAAAATACACATGTGCGCCCATGTCCATTGTAATATTATTTGCAATAGGAGAGGTGTGGAAGAGACCCAAGTGTTCACTGAGAGACAAATGGATAAAGAAGATTTGGTACATGTGCACAATGGAATATTATTATTACTCAGCCATATAAAAAAATGAAATCTTGCCTTTTGTGACAACATGGGTAGACCCAGAGGGTATTATGCGAAATGAAGTAAGTCAGAAAGGGAAATACAAATACCAGTGGATATCACCTATATGTGGAATCTAAAAAAAATTAATAAACCAAAAGAAACAAATTCAAAGATACAGAGAACATTTTGATGGTTGCCAGATGGGAGGGGTTTAGGTGAAAAAAGGGAAGAGGTTAAGATCTTCAAATTTTCAGTTATAAAAACAGTGATGGAATGTAAAGAATAGCATAGGAAGTAAGTTATTTTGGACTTCTGGCCAAGATGGAGGCATAGGTAGATACACTTTGCCTCCTCGTACAAAGGAAAGAAGGACCACAAACAAAATTAAATTGAAACTAAAACTAACCAAAGCAGCCAGGAAATTAAACTGTATGGAAGTCTGACAACAAATGAGTTAAAGAAGAAACATTCATCCAGGTTGGTTGGAGGGGTGGAGACAGGCAGCTGGGTGGAGAGGACATGGGGCAACACAGTGGCTGGAGGAATGGGCAAGGTGGCGGTTGGCAGAGAGGGCAGTCACACATTTGCATGTGGATAAACCGGGAGGAACAGCTGGGGAGCAAGATGGACCATGCAACTCAGGGTTCCAGTGTGGGGAAATAAAGCCTCAAAACCTTTGACTGAACAAATCTGTGGGGGTTGTAGTGGAGGGAGGAATTTCAAGTCTCACAGGAGGGTTCTGTGGAGAGACCCCACAGGGTCTTTGAATGTACACAAAACCACCCACCTAGTTATTAGCATCAGAAGGGCCCAATTTGCTTGTGGACAGTGGAGGAAGTAACTGAAAGCCCACTGAGAGCTGAAGTAGTGGCATTGTTTCCTCTCTGAGCCCTCCCCTACACCGAGCACCACAGAGCAGCTAGGTGAGTTGCCCCACCCTGGTGTTACCTAAGGCTCTGCCCCTTAATATGTAACAAGCTAACAGGCATGCTGAGATAAAAAATATCACCCAAATTAAAGAACAGTTCAAAACTCCAGAAAAGCTACAACTAAGCAATGGAGAGATAGCCAACCTATCAGATGCAGAGTTCAAAACACCGGAATCAGGATGCTCATAGAAATAATTGAGTATGGTCACAAAATAGAGAAAAAAGTGAAGGCTATGAAAAGTGAAATAAAGGAAAATGTACAGGGAACCAACAGTGATGGGAAGGAAACCAGGACTCAAATCAAAGGTTGGACCAGAAGGAAGAAATAAACATTCAACCAGAACAGAATGAAGAAATAAGAATGCAAAAAAAAAATGAGGAGAGGCTTAGGAACCTCCTGGAGAACTTTAAGCATTTTGATATCCAAATCATAGGGGTACCAGAAGAGAAGAGGAAGAGCAAAAAACTTACTCTGAAAAACTTACTTGAAAATATAATGAGGGAGAACTTCCCTAATCTGGCAAAGGAAATAGACTTCCAGGAAGTCCAGAAAGCTTAGAGAGTCCCAAAGAAGTTGGACCCACCCAAAGAAGTACACACCAAGGCACATTATAATTACATTTGCAAAGATTAAAGATAAGGAGAGAATCTTAAGAGCAGCAAGGGGAAAGGACACAGTTACCTACAAAGGAGTTCCCATAAGTCTGTCAACTGAATTCTCCAAAGAAACCTTGCAGGCAATAATGGCTGGACTCTCCAGTATTCCAAGTCATGAAAGGCAAGGACCTACATCCAAGATTGCTCTTTCCAGCAAAGCTTTCATTTAGAATGGAAGGGCAGATAAAGTGCTTCTCAGATAAGGTCAGGTTAAAGAAGTTCATCATCACCAAGCCCTTATTACCTGAAAAGTTCAAGGGACTTATTTGAGAAAAAGAAGATAAAAAATAGGAACAGTAAAATGACAACAAACTCCAGCTATCAGCAATGGAACCTAAAAAAAAACAAAACAAAAACAAAATGAACTAAGCAAATAACTAGAACAGAAACAGATACACAGAAATAGAGATCACATGGGGGGTTATGATTGGGGGGGAGGGGGAGAAGGGGAGAAAATGTACAGGGAATAAGAAGCATAAATGGTAGGTACAAAATAGGGGGGATCGTTAAGAATAGAATGGGAAATGGAGAAGCCAAAGAACTTATACATATGACAAATGGACATGAACAAAGTTGGGGGAATGACAGTGGGCGGGGGGTACAGAGCACAGGAAAATAAAGGGGAGAAAAAAATGAGACAATGGTAACAGCATAATCAATAAAATATATTTTAAAATAAAACAAGAAAATATACTCAATAATATTGCGATACCTGTATGGTGTCGGATGGGTGCTGACTTCTCAGGGTGATCACCTGTAAGTTGTATAAATGTGTTATCACTATACTGTATGCCTGAAACGAATATAATATTGTCTGTCAAGTACAATGAAGAAATGTTTGAAAATGCAAGAAGAAATTACACAAAACCCAGCCAACTTTAGGCAGGAGGACCGGTGTCCAGAGAGTCACTGTGGGCAGTGGCAGCAGATCCCTTCAGGGAGGACTTGGAGGAGGATGGGCAGCCTGAACTTGAGGGAAAAATGCAGATGCCTTCCTCCAGGGGGCCTGGTCTCCTCTTCAGTCCAGGGGCTCTGGATCCATGAGCCAATGTAGGATTGGAAACTGGGTGAGGAGCCACAGATCTCCACCTGGTGTGTGGCTGAATGGGAACCACCAGGGTCAGTCAGGAGAGATGGTGTCCATGGAAGGAACAGACGAGGCAGGGTACACAACTCAGGCTTGGGGGGGGTTGAATGGTTTCAGTGGCTTGGGACACAGGTGCTGTCCCTAGTGGTTTGGTACATGGCCCTGGGTGATGAAGGCAGGGGGTAGTGGCCTGGAGGAGGACAGATGCATGGAGCGGGTGTTTGGAGGTCTGGGCTCTGGGTTAACCATGTTCGCATTTGGAAACCACAATTACAGGTGCGCTGTTGGCTATCCCTGTCCAGGCATTGACTAATATGGGCGGGGACAGTCCCTTCTGGGTCAGCAGGGCTACAGATGTCAAAGTATCAGAACACACACACACACACACACACACACACACGCACATACACACAAACCAACAAAACTTGGTTAATACAAGGAGTATCTATGAAGTTGATTTCTGAACCTGAGAAGGTCAGGCCAGTGAAAGGAGACAGGAAGGAAGAGAGTGGGGTTGGGGGAATGCCTCCCACTCGGGCCTTTTTTCTTTCTCATCCAGGCTGAACTTGGCACACTGGCCAGCTCTGTTATATTATAAGTCAGCCCACACTGAGGAAGGTGCCAGGGCATGGGGTGGAAGAGTCACACCTGGTCCTCCCTGGATTGTGAAATATTCACAGGTCCTCTCCTCTGCCACATCCCCCTTCTCCTCTGCTGGTGTACCTAAGAGGACCAGTGGGGTTCCCACAGTTGGAGGGGGCCTGGAGCCAACATACATCTTCCACTGATGGGAACCAAGAGGAGGCATCCTTGGGCACAGCACTGGCTCCTTTCTCAGTTTGCGGAGTAAATCTGAATTTTATCTGCATTCTTTAGGAAGGACATGGGTGGCCAGAGTGGGGCCTCATCAGGTGTCACCGATGGGTGACCAATTTTGGGTGACGTGGCTGTGAATTCAGCCATGGCATTCTCGTGACTTACCACTTGACCTTTCCATCCCTTCCACACATTCTGTCTGTACACTCTATTTTCCATATGTTGTGCAGTTACTGTCTTGCTTACTGTGTCTCTGGAACACTTGATGCCATTTCTTCCCGTGTCTCTAAGCCCCGGTTTACTCACGGTCCGTGCCCAACACCCCCTATGTCGTGTGTTTTCTCTGTGCCCTGTGGGACCAGCTTACTTCCACCCATGCTCCACACTCTCTGTGAGTTTCATTTCTCCTGCTTTTCTTTTTCGGGAGAATGGAATTTCTTAAAGAAGAAGCTTGTGAGTTTATATCTTTACGAAGAGTGAGAATTTTCACCCAATCTTTCTCACAGGAAGGCCTTTCAGGTATTTTCAGCATCCATGTGATGGAAACTCATTATAATGTGAGTGGGTTCAGGGGAGAGGTACAGTCATTGGTGGTTGCCTTGAGGTATAGGGATTGTGGTGGATGGTTGGAAACAGATGAACTTGGGCTTGGAATCAGATTTCAATAGAATGGGCTTTGAATCTCAGCTCTGTCTGCCAGCCAATGTGGGCAAACCACTTCCTTAAACACAACCTCTTTGCCTCATCCATAGAAATGGAACAAATGCTGTTCTGGGTTCTGGAATTGTCCCTACCAAGCAGTGAAGGCCCCTTTGGAACCTGGTTTCACAGAGGAGAGTGAGGCTGCAGAACCTAAAGAGATTTGAGTCAAAGAGGGTTTCCTGGATGGAAACGTCACTCAGATTTTGTGGGTGCTGACTTCAGTGCTTTGTCAATCTCACCCTCTCTCACTTCCACCAGCCCCTACAAGAAACCACCAAAGAGAGAAAGGACACGTTTTCCGTGTTACCATTTCCCCAGGTCACTTGGCACCATTCATTCCTCCATTAGTGATTATTTACTGAGCACCTACAGTGTGCGCCAGACGCTGGGGATGCTCTAGTGAGGGAAGCAGACGTGGCTCCAGGCTAGAAAGGGTGATCTCCTTGGAGAGACAATGAGCAGGAAAACCACACAAACATCATTGCAAGTCCTACATTGATTGGAGGGGAAGGACTGAGAATAAGATGAATATTGACTGTAGTAGACCGCTCTGCCTAGTTTCAGGAATTGTATCTCTACCCCCTGTGGCTAAGGGCAAGAGAAGACCTTTGGAATGCCAGCCGCAGGAGACAAAGCCTGTCTCTGGTAGCAAACGCTGCCTCAGTTCCTCTTTCTGCCCCCAAAGCTTGGCAGAAGTCAGTGATGGGTAAGACCCCTCACAGCGGGGGGCAACCTAAGCCAGACTCGATCACCTGGGAGGCCTTCATGGAAGGACTCGGGGGGGGGGGCTGCAACAAAGAGCAATGAACTCTCACCCCTGGCTCTGACTCTGACAAAGCCCGAGTCCCCATGTTCTCTGGGAGAAGTGCTTCCTGGTTCTAATCCCCTTAAGCCTGAATACCTGATGGGGAGGGGTGCAGCTCCTCGAGTTGCTAGAGGGTGTCCTGGGGGGAAATCTGGCACCACAAAGACTTGCTGATAAACCTGTGAAATCTGCTAAGAGTGCTTTCATTGATATGAGAAGGGTCCGAGAGGAACTGAGTATGTCTCCCAGAGTTTCTGCAATTCTCTTCCTGACAGACACTGACTCAGACTCTGAAGCTCTCAGATCTCTTTGAAATGTTATCTACTGTTTGATCCTTGCCGCCCTGTATTCCTGTGTATTACAACCCAATAAAAGGCTATGGAAGAGGGCGCTCGGGGCCTTTTTCTCCTCGGAGAAACTGGCCGCTGCTGGCCTTTGTCTCCCCTGAGAAACTGGCCACAGCCCACTCTTTATCCCCCAAACAGATCTCATCTTCTCTTGGCCATATTTATTCATTCACGCGTGTCCGTGGCACTGGGGGGACTCCCGGAGAAGTTGCCCCCACAATTGACATGATTGGGATCTAGCCAGGACTCAACAGCTTAGGGAGGGCCAGGAAGAGAAGAATCGTGGACAATTGCAAGGACTGTGGAAGAAACCATGGTGGTGCAATGCTGAGAGGGGAGAAAAGTGGAGCAGAACAGGGCAGGTCATGAGGGCAGTTGGATATTTGAATCTGAAACCCTAGAGCAAATTAGAGCTGAAGGCACCATGTGTGTGGGTGGCACTCACAGTCGTTGCAGTGGGGAATGTTCACCAAGAGCAGGCTTTCTCTGGTGATTATATGCAGGAGGAAGAGGAAGATGAGGGGTGGGGGGGGAGCCTATCCTTGACAGTGCACAGGTCTTGGCTAGAACCTCTGGACCAGGACACAGAAAAAAGTCAATATTGTGTATGTCTACATGTCACAGGAAACACAAGTTTCTCTTATGAAAGGCATATGCAAAATGTGGGCCAAGATGCAAAACAAATCATCTGGGACAAAGAGCAGACTCAGACTCCTTTCCCTCTGGTTAGAGAAATGTTCCAGCCCTGGGGAGTGGGCCGGAAGGGGGCATGGATTCAGAACCCACAATCTGTGGGTTCCAGGAGGATGCTCCAACCAACTGAGCCACATGGGCTGGAGCAAAAGAGTGTAAGTAACTTGCTCATGTCCAGAGCACTGCCATTTGGCAGAGCCAGGATTCAATCCCAAGTCCCACCAACTCAGGGTTTTCCACCCTGAGCAGTGTTGACATGGCGAACCAGATAACTTCCTGTTGTAGGGGCTGTCTGTGCATTGTGGGGTGCTTGGCAACACCCTGCACCTGCCCATGAGAGGCTAGTGCCAGCTCCCACACCTCACCGTGTCACAACCAAAAATGTTGCCAGATATCGCCAGATGGCTCCAGCAGGGTAACATCCTCCCATGTGGGACCCACCACTCTGACCTCAGAGTGGGGTAGGAGGAGAGATGTCATCATCAGTGCCATGGAGGTGGGACTTTGCCATAAATGATGGAGGCTGTCACAACACTGTAAACAGTCTGTGACGTTATCTGAGAAGTCAGTGAGCTCATTGTTTCCTGCTTTGTAATGAAAAGTATGGTGTTATTCATTCATTCCTCCTTCAGTAGACTTTTGCTAAGCACCTGCTACGTACCAAACCTGGATTTAGCACCAGGGGATAAAGCAAAAACAAAACCAAAATTCCTGTCTCCAGCAGAGGTTATATTGTGTAGCAATAAACACACAAGTGAAGTACTTGTTATCTCAGGTGATAGTAAAAGCCATAAAGACAACCTAAGCAGGTGTGTGTGTGTGTGTGGAGTGGGAACTGGCATTAGAAATCAGGTGGGGAGTTACCATTTTAAATAAGGTTCCCCAGGATGGCCTCACTCAGAAGGTTACAGGTGAGCAGAGCCCTGAGGTAAGGGAGAGGTTGAGCTCAGCTGCCATGGAGGGAAGAGTGTCACCCAGGCCACACTAAGTACAAGTGCCTTGGGGCCTCCTGGGCAGACTCAGGAATAGCAAGTGTGGTCAGAGAGGAACAGGGCATCAGAGGGCGGGAGGAAGGATGGTATTTTACTGTCCCAGGTGACTTTTTCAAGGCCAATACTAGGTGCAGTGCTAGGATGTAAGCTGGAAGCTTGGAACTCTTGTTCCCAGCCGGGTCGGATTGCAGGGCCCTTTTGCCCCGTCTGTGGGCCTGTTAGAAGCACATCTGTGACTCACCTGGGCTGGACCAATTCTTCTGGAGGATGAGGAGGTGGGGAAGGCCAGTTGTGATATAAGTGTCGGCGTTCTGCTGGCCCAGTAGCTTGTCCTAAGTGGGGTGTGCTGAGCCCAGCCTCCTCTGTGGAGGGAAGAGAGCCATGTGGGTCCTTCTGCTGGTCCTCCTTGGGGCAGCCTGGGTGTTTTTTGTGGGAGCAGGACTGTGGGTCGTCTGCAGCCACTTCTTCACTGTAGACATCCCTGCAGCCATCAGCCACCCTGGGAGACTGCGGGCTCTGCACTGCCTCTTCCAGCTGTTGGTGACCTGGGTGAGTTGTGTGTTTTCTCTGTTCCCTCATGGTGAGGGCTAAGGGGAGAGTGGGGAGAATGTACCAGAAGCGTCTAGTTGGATGAGCGCTAATGTCACGGTGGTAGAGGCTGACAGTATATTGTCAAGCCTGAATAATTCCTGTTAGGTAACTTGTGATTCTCAACCTCTTGTCAGGGTTTCGCAAGCTGAATGGGCAGATAGCCACAAACTTCAAAGAACGATTCCTGTTCTAAGAGAACCCAGCCTGCTCCCCTCCATGGCCTCCCCTCCTGCTTTCTCTCATTCACAGCACTGGCTGCACTGTGAAGCCCCGAAGACAAGAACGAGTTGTTCTGAATCTTTGGGTCCCCATTTCTATCTACCAGCTGACTCCAAAATAGAGAGACATGCTAGTAAATTCATAAATTGGTACCATGAGCAAAACTACAGAACGTGACTTTAAAGTAGATTATTTGTTGCTTTGGAGAGATGGAAGCCTGTGTCTGTCAGTAGTCAGATTCCACCTGTTGCTCTTGGTGGGTGTGATTTAATAAAACCCCTGTGAATGGGTGGTGGTGAGGAACACGCCAAGGTTGGCTGTGAGGATTTTCTGTGACACTCCAGAAGTCTGACAGAAACGGCACAGAGAAAACACGTTTCTTTGGTCTCTTGTGTGACCACAAGCGACTACAAATGCCTGTTCTCATGAGAAATCCTCAATGGAGAGGAACTCAGGAGCTGGAGGGTTCCCCCACCCGGGTCTGAGGTACAGGAGCTGATGATTCGCTCCTGTACTCTTCCTGCCCTTGACGTTCATAGTCTGCACTCTGGTTTCACCAACATAGGGACTCAGTTTCCTCATGTGCAAAATGCAGGGAAATAACAGTACCCACTTCCCAGCATTTGTGGGGAGGCAACGAATCGAGTGTGCGTTTCAGGGCCTGAAGCTCTCCATAAACATGGCCTATTCCAATGTGTCGATTTGTTTTCTTCTAAGATGATGTGTTGGACAACTGCTCTGTGCTGCTGGCCAGTTCTACTCAGAGGGTCAGGGATGGCGAGAGGTCAAATTCCAGAGTCTTCCTGAAGGGGTGGGTGGTAGTTGTGGGTGGGCGGATGGGTAACAGCAATGCACAAGCTGGGTGACTGGGTGGCAAGGGCCGTGAGGAACCTGAGGCAGGGCAGCGGGGTGCAGCAGGGCTTCTTAAAGGGGCTCCCTAAAACCCAAAGGGTGACAGGGCAAGGGTCTATGAATTTGATTGGGCTAATTGTAACCTCTAATGAAAATATAGCATTTCCTTCCATTAAAAATGAGGTGACACATGACAGCTGTGATAATGGGAGCTGTGGGCGACTTTGTCACCAAGAGGAGTCACCTATTTTCCACGCATGTTACAACTGTGGCAGATTTTATGAAAAATCACACGTGCCTGGTGTTCCTTCCAGATGATGATGGTGTTAGACCAGCCACCAGATCTCTCCAGTTAATGCCACTAAGGAGGCCAATGTTGGTCATATCACACATTTACTCCAATATTTTGATAACTGTTTAAATAAAACTGCCTTCCCTTGGTCCCTACATGTGTATTCCAAAGCATCCTGCCGTGAGGCCACGGGCTTCATGACCAGCCAAGGTGGTACTGGCACATGTTGGGCACCCCTTCAGAGGCGGTGCCTGGAGAGACGCCCCCCGTGTTTATTTTAATGATGCGAATTTTCTGACCTGCACCAATAGTAAAAGAATAGTCACCCCTGACACTCGAGACTCCTGGCCAAGCCTGCTTCATCCATGGCCCCAACCTGTCCCTCATTCCCTTTGCCTTATGAAGTGGATCCTGAACATTGAATTATTTTATCCAAAAATATTTCTGAAGGTATCTCTAAAAGATCAACTCTCTACCCCCCCCCCTTTAAAAAACATAACCACAGTGCAGTCATCACATCTAAAAATAGCAAACAAATGCTGGGTGGGCCACCTTGGCTGGGGTGGTCCTGGAGGGGCTCCCTAGGTCGAGATGTTACACCCATGCCAGCTGGAATAGGGACCCCGTGGGTGTGGACGACATTGCTGGTACAGGGCCCCTCGGTGGTACCAGAGCTTGATTTGTAGGGCTGGGGTCTGTGGGTTGGGGAGAGGGGTTTGACTGGGCTGGTGCTGGGGCAGGGGGGCGCAGGATTTTCTGTGGGTGGGATGCATTCAGCCATCTGCAGAAGGCACGCATGGCCCGAAGCAGGGACACACTGAAATTCTTCCCATTGCATTTCCTCTTCTCTCACCAACAGGGGATGATTTTTGAGAAATTGGGAATCTGCTCTATGCCCCAATTTATCTCCTTTGTATACGATCTAATGCCGGTCAAGCAGGATCCAGACGTTGTAATCAAGGACCTCCGCTTTGGGACTATCCCAGTGAAGTTGTACCAGCCCAAGATGTCCTCCTGCACTCCCCGGCGGGGTGTCCTGTTCTTCCATGGTGGTGGGGCCATCGTAGGGAGCCTGAGTAAGAGTCCTTCCCTCTGACTCAGCCCGTAGAGTGACAGCCTCACACCAGGGTGGGTGGAGGCACTTCTGTCAATTTCCCAGCATCTAAAGGCTGCCATTATGATCAGGGAATGCCAGGGCCTTAGTGGGTCCCAGATTGCTCAGGTGACCAAGATATGGCAGGTATTGGTCTCTTTCTGGAAGTGCGGAGGTATGCATGGAGTATCCTTGTGCATCTGTGCAAACGTCTATGCAGGTTTCACTCACAATGTGAAAGTAGGGTGTCTCCATACACCTTCCCTAAGCTGAAATGTTGTAAAGCTAAGAAGCAATTATTTCAGAAGATGCCTTGATAATGGATACCCCAAATAAGCCCAGATAAAGCTCAGATGCTCAGAGACTCAGATCAGAGCTCTGGGGCTGGATGCTGAGATATTGCGTTTGATTTGGGGAAACTGGTAGCCTCTCTCTCTCTCATTCTCTCTCGCTGCCTGCTGGAATGGGAATGAGGGTGGTGGGCACAGCTTCTATAAGGGCTCCCTGGGGAACAAAAGCTGAAGGCAATTTTTGCTTTTCACCTTCTTTCTTTTTTTTTCTTTTTGGTAAAAGTGAAAATGCCCTTCAGTCTTCCTTTGGTTAGCCAAAAACAGGTAAAAATGTAGGTGTTTAGTAAAAGCAAAGCAGGCTAACACACACTTCCAAAAAAGCAGGGCATACTTGTTTATATGTATGAAATGCACAGAATATAAAATTCACCAATTAAAAGTGTACAGATCAGTGGCATTTAGTATCTTCATGATGTTGTGTGACTACTAAGTTGGAAATAAGAATTTTTAAAAATTAAAATAACTAAAACATCATTTTGTTTCACATCAGGAAATGGTTCCAGAAAACTCTACTATAAACACACAAGAGAACCAAAGATTTGAGAAAAATTAATGAAAGAAGAAAACCAACAATTGAGATCATTTTCTTACCTTGATTCTCCAACCCCACCTGCACAAATTAGGGGGAAAATGTCTTTATATGGTGCTTTCTAGTCTGTGGAATGCCAAGGTCAATTGCAGTAGCCTTTGAGAATGGGGAGTTGAATGAAATCATGATTTTGGTATTGTCTGCATAAGAAATGACAATAACAGCAAATATTGATTACTGAATATTTCTTAATGTTAGCATTTACGTGGCAGCATGGGGGAAGCCCCTTATGTGCACTATCTCATTGCCCAGCCCCATGATTATCATTATCCCCATTTCACAGATGAGAAGATTGAGCCTCAGGGAGAGAAGGGCTGTGCCCACCACTCCTTCAGCTCAGGTGAAGAGGAGGCAATGTAGAGACACAAACTTGGGTCTGAATCCAGAGCTCACACACAGAAGCACTCTACTATATGGCCAGACAGCTTCTCAGATGCTGTGAACCAATAGTCAGGACCCAAGAGCTCTGTCCATGGTAGTTGGCAAAGAGAAGGGAGAGCCCATGATAGGCTAAGGAAGCTCACTAAGCCTTCCTAGTCAATTTTAAAACCTTTTCTTCTCTAGGAAATTACCAACAAATATGCTGTCGTTTGTCCAAAGAGAGTGACTCCGTGGTTGTAGCAGTTGGGTGAGTAAAGGGGAGGGTGAGAGGGCAGGGAAGCCAGGCTAAGTCCTGGAGTGACCAGGAGGGAGGTGGGAACTTGGGCAGGAGGGGAATCAAAGGGATGGAGGAGGAGGGCAGCCAGCAAGGAGGAGAGGAACGAAGGGGGAGAGACACAGAGGCAGATCCTGAGCATTCCTCCCTGTGGGCATCCTGTGGGTATGATTCAATGGGGCATTCTGTGAGTGGCATCATTTGGAAGCCTGCTGGGGAGTGGGCTTAGCTAAGGGTATCAGCAGCCAAGTTTCACAGCACAGCATTTTTGGGTGGGCAGGTCTTTGTTGAACAGAACAGCCATGCACAGTCTACACAGTTAGCAGCTCCTTCCACTACATGCCCACGGTGTCCTGCACAGGCACCAGGACAACTGCAAACACTGTGGTCCCATCATTTCTGAGTGCTCTCTGGCGAGAGACCTGCCCTGGTGAGATGCATCTAAGGAAGCGAGAAAAACATGGAAAACCCACTCTCTGTCCTAACTGATCTTGGAGACTCACTCACTTTGGAGAGGCAAAGAGGGCTTGGTGGACCTTGCTGCCCTTCCCTGGGCCTCCACATCAGGCCACGTGGACATATGTATGAGGAGCAGTCACTGCAGTGCAGTGGTCTTGCCCTCCTGCCTGACACATGGTCACACTGGGGGAGGGTGGCTCCTGCTGATTCCACTTTTCCTGCAGGTTTGTTTAAGTGCACATGCCATGAAGAACTATCAGTTGCCAGCATCTTGGTGTGGCTACATTTCCCAGCTTTCCTGTGGTGTAGCTAGTAGAGTAAAAAGTACAGAAGTTAGTTCTGGGTGAGGGGAAGAGACCCAGGGAAGGGCCTCACTCTACAGTTCTTGGCTCCAAGCCATTTCTGCAGAGGGATGGACATCTTGATGCTGTTGGTGGCCCTACGTGTCTTACCATCCTGGCTGTGCTGAAGCAAGTAGTCATCATACTAGTATAGTATAGTAGACTATACTAGCAGATATATCTGCAAGAAAGTTATGTTGGGACTCCAAAGTAAACATGGATCAGGAGTTAACCACTGGCATTCCAGGTAGCTAAGAATAGAGGCAACAGAATGGAAATGGCTGGCAGAAGCTTTGTGCATCTCAAAGCATGTTTCTATTTCTTCTCACCTGGGTACGTGTTTTATTGATTTTAGAGGAAGAGGAAGGGAGAGATGAGAAAGTCATCTGTGTGAGAGAGAAATATAGATGTCAGAGCAAAATATCCAATGGGTGTCTCCCATAAGTGCCCCAACCAAGAATGTAACCCACAATCCATTAGTAACAGGATAATGCACCAACCAAGTGAGCCACCTGGCCACTCAAACCCCCTCTTTTTGGAGTCCAGCATTTAAAATGGTAAAGTCTCTGTCAAAACCCAGATTTCTGGACTCTTGAAAATTGGGAAGTTCTAGCAATACCAGGCTGGCAACGTGCTAACAGCCAACTGAATGAGAAGCCATGGCTGGAGTTGGGGAGGCTGATCTGGAGGTGACCCATGTGTTATCTGTGGCCCTGGGCAGTATTTAAACATATACATATTATAGATGTTATGTATTTATTTTTAGGGAGAGGGGAAAGGAGAGAGAGAAACATCCATTGGTTGCCTCTAGACCTTTCCCAGACCAGGGACTGCACCCACAAACCAGGCATGTAGCCTGACTGGGAGTCCAACTGGTGACCTTTTGCTTTGCAGGATGACAGCCAAGCAATAAGTCACTCCAGTCAGGGTGCATTTGGTAGCATTCTAGCTTCCAAACCTGGAGGCCACAACACCTGTGAGCATGGCAGCAGTATTGAAAATCTAAACCCACACCACCCAGGGCTTGCTCATAAATGAAACCAAAATGTACAGAACAGGTGTGACTCAGGGCAGCACCATCAGGTAGGTTCAGAAGGATGGGGCTCATGCTGCTGATAGCTCAGTTCTTGACCAATAATAGGGGGGATGACAGGGCTCTGGTGATCACAGCCTGTCCCCAAAATTGGCATGAGACAGTAGAAATAGCAGCTGCCCTTACTGAGGCCATGGGCCAGGCACTGAGGACCTTACTTCTATCAGCTCATTTAAGCCCTAGATCTTAATCTACCTGCTCAGGGATGAGAAAGAGAAGTTAATGGAAGAAATTTGGGCTCAAGATTGCAACACAGAGGTGTCTCCTACTCTGCCATGGTGGTGAGTGTCAACCATGTTCCTTGATTCCTTTGCAGATACCGCAAGGCACCCAAGCATAGGTTTCCAACGCCAATGAGAGACTGCCTTGTGGCCACCGTCCACTTCCTCAGGTCCCTGGATTTGTATGGGGTGGATCCAGCCCGGGTTGTAGTCTGTGGTGACAGTGCTGGTGGGGGAATGGCAGCAGTAATGTGTCAAAAACTTATAAACAGGTCAGATCTCCCCAAAATCCGCGCTCAGATTCTCATCTATGCTGTTACCCAAATGATGGATTTTCAACTCCCATCCTACCAGCAGAATGCAAACATTCCCCTGCTCAGCAGGAATTTTGTCTTCCACTGTTTACGGTATTACATGGACATCCACCCCTCCTGGAACAGCATAATTATGAAACGTGCCCACTTGCCTGTGGAAGTGTGGGAGAAGTACAGAAAGTGGCTGGGCTCAGAAAACATCCCAGAGAGATTTAAGAAGAGAGGCTACCAGGAAGTTCCCCTCGTGCCCCATAATGAGGATGCTTACCTGGAGACAAACCACACTGTGGATTTGATGAACTCGCCCCTGATTGCAGAAGATGAAGTAGTGTCTCAGCTCCCAGAAGCTTGCATTGTGAGCTGTGAGTATGACGCTCTCCGGGACGATTCGCTGCTGTACAAGAAGAGACTGGAGGACCTGGGAGTCCCTGTGACTTGGCACCACATGGAGGATGGTTTTCACGGAGTGCTCAGCATGCTCGGCATGTTCTACTTTCAGTTCCCGTGCTCCACGCAGGTTCTAAACCTCATGGTCCACTTTCTAAAGGGGTTGTGATCATCTTTCCTTCCCATGAGGGCTATGAGAGGATGGGTCCCACCATTATCCAGTTTCCTATAGAGCTCTTTGTTGTTGATGCAGGTGATGCTGAGTGGGGTGAGGGAGGGTGTGGAGGCCATCATGTTTTTCTTGCTCCAGTTTCTAGAATCCCAGAAAGCACATTTCTGATTTCTGGAGAGAAGCAGTAGGTGAGATAGGGGTGGTGGGGGAAGGTGAGCCTCTCTGTGTCTGTGCAGCGGTGGGAAAATTTGAGCAGATGCCTTTTACTGGCCAATTGCAAGAGAGTGAATGAGCATATAAGAGTTGCCCATGGCCTCCCTGAGGTTGAGTTCTGATGGCCCAGGTGATCCAGGCTGTGAGCAACAGGGCCGTCCACTTGCCTGGCCTTGGACACCCCCAGGGGCACCATGCACACTCTCATGGGCCCTCTCCAATCTAGCCAGGGGGGCTTGGCTCTGATGGTCTAGGCTGCTGGGTGGAGGTGGATCAACTGGCCCCACTCTCCTCCTCCTGGCACAGGGTGACACTCCCTGCTGGTCCTCTGGAGTTCAGAGTCTGAACTGTCTGAGCTGAAAGATTTAAGACTGAGGAGACAAGTTTCTGTGGTGGTGGGCCGCTAGGGGCAGATGAAGACAGTAGCCCAGAACCACCTGACTGGGGGGGCTCTGGAGCTGTTGGAGTCAAAGTGTCAGAAGACAAGAGTTGGAAAGGTCTCTGTGCTGAGCCAGAGACCCATGAAGACAGAGTCTGACCCAACTCAACCATGTCAGCAGAGAGAAATTGAGGGAGAGCCAAGAGAAAGCAAAGATGTGCAGGGAGGCCTAATTCTGTTTTCGGACACAGAACCAACTCAGATTGAACTAAACCAGAGAGACTGTATAGGCCAGGGGGATAAATGAGAATCGGTGTGATGCAGGAACTCAAACAATGCCCCCAGCTACCTTTTCTTCTTTCCTCTGTTCTATGCTTCTCTCTGTTTACTTTCCTTTAGCTTCTGCACATGGTGGTTCTGACCAGCTCCATACTTACACTGTGCCAGGGTCATTATAATGGATTTGCCTCATTCTCAGTGGTCCCAGAAGAAATCGCATTACCTCTCTATGGCTCTAAGGGCTCTCTGAATGATGCCAGTTGCCACCACCAATGGAATGGAAAGTTCCAACTGACCAGATGTAAGTCCCATGCCATCCCTGGAGTGGAAGGTGGGGTCAGCTTTTTCTGGTGCTTGAACTGCTGATGGTGGAGGGCAGGACTACTTCCCTCACATCAACACTTACTCTACTGGGTGGATGTCAATGCTAACTTTCCTGCAGCATCCAAAGTACATTCTGAGTGAAGGTACATGGTAGTGACAAAAGATGTCAAGGACCCTTGGACAAGCTGATCACCTGCCCCTTAGGAGTAAAAATTTCTTGAGTAGCCAGACACAGGCTCCCATGCTTGCCTTACCTGGTCTTCAGGAGACTCTGTTTCTGGTTGGCCAGTGGCCTAACTAGACCAAGATCCAAGTTGACTGCATGCAGATCCCATGAATGCCTTTAACAGGCTTTCAGTTGAAAGTTTGTGCTGAAACTTGGGGTGGAGTGAAATCCAATGGGTAACTTCAGATCTATTGATAGCAGGCAGACTACAAGTCAACAAACAAGTACCAGGAAAGATGTGGAGGAAAGAACCCTCGCGCACTGTTGGGGTTTTTAGTTGGGGCAGCCACTGGGGAAAACACTGTGGAAGTTCTTCAGATAATAAATTAAGTGTGATCTACCATGTGACCCAGCAAATCCAATTTTGGGTTGTTATCTGAGGAAATCCAAATCACTAATTCAAAAATACACATGTGCGCCCATGTCCATTGTAATATTATTTACAATAGGAGAGGTGTGGAAGTGACCTAAGTGTTTGTTGAGAGACAAAAGGATGAAGAGGATGTGGTACATGTGCACAATGGAATACTATTACTCAGGCATATAAAAAAATGAAATCTTGCCTCATGTGACAACATGGATAAACCTAGAAGGTATTGTGCTAAGTGAAGTAAGTCAGACAGAGAAAGACAAGGATCACTCGATTTCATTTGTATGTGTAATCTAAAAACAAAATAAATAATTAAACCAAAGAGAAACAAACCGATAGATGTAAAGAACATTTTGATAGCTGCCAGGTGGGAAGGGTTTAGGAGGATGGGTGAAGAAGGGGAAAGGTTAAGATATACAAACAGCCAGTTATAAAACCAGTCATAGGATGGAAAGAACAGCTTAGGAAATATAGTTAATAATATTGTAATAACTGTAAGCTGTCAAATGTGCACTAGATATAGCAGGGTGATCACTAGTAAGTTGTATAAATGTGTCATTGTCAGAGAACAGACCCGGGGGTGGTTAATGGTATAGTATTACCAAAAGCAACCCCCCTTTTTCTCTGGGGGTCCCCCCTATACTAGGTTCATTTTGCCCTCCGCCAAAAGAAAGACTTCTCTCAATGCCAGTGACTGGTGAAAAGACAAGGAATTATTTATTTACAAGTTACAGACTTCAGAGTAATGACAACATCTTCATTAAAATACTCAAGTCATTTAGAATACCCACAGATGCACACAGTCCTCCCTTCTCCCTCTGCCCAGTCAGGGGTACCATATCTCAGGAAAAGAAGTAGAAGTCCACGATTCAGGCTCCTGGCACCACCCGCTGTGTCGCCGCCACAATCTCCAGTTAATCCAAAGCCATGTGGCACCTTCTCAAGGCCCACCAGCAAGAGTCCTTTCACCCTTTTTCTTCCAGGCAAAGTCTCTCTTACTGCCTAAGCCACATGGCAAAAGGGAGCACCCCAAAAGCCACCTGGTCCTGACTGTCGCCCAAGCCTCATGGTCCCAACCTGTTTCGCCCAAGCTGCGTGGTTCTCCCTGGTATGGCTGCTGTGCCTGGGTTTAAATCCCCACGCCAATCTTCCTCTGAAGCCCCTTTTCCGACTCCTCCTACTATCAGTTACACTTGCCAGCATTCCTGTATTCTTCCAGCTTTACTGGGCTGATAGAGTAAGTCTGGGCAGATGGGGCCCTGGGGCACTGAACCAATCTTCTCCAAGCTCTCATGCAGGAACTGTAACCAGGGGGAGTTGCCTCCCAGTTACATCTTGGGTGGAAGTCACTTCCATCCCCCTGGCTCAAAGCATGGGCACAGCTATTTAACATATCTATGAAACCAGTTAAAGTTATGGATATGTTAAATGACCATGTCAGAGGTTCCCTGCAAAGCTATTGCTATACAAGAAAACTCTCAGTGGCCCTGCTCCATGTGTCCCATCTCTCAGCTCACACTTGTGGGGGTGAGGACATCCTATATATATATTTCTAATAATCTGGACACCTTCAGTTCTGGGCCCCATTACAAATCCCTATCTAGGCCCCCACCCCTTGGCTACACCCTGTTACATCATCACTATGCTGTACACCTGACACTAATATAATGTTGTCTGTCAAGTACAATGAAGAAATGTTTGAAAATGCAAGAAGAAATTACACAAAACCCAGCCAACTTTAGGCAGGAGGACTGGTGTCCAGGGAGTCACTGTGGGCAGTGGCAGCAGATCCCTTCAGGGAGGACTTGGAGGAGGATGGGCAGCATGAACTTGAGGGAAAATGCAGATGCCTTCCTCCAGGGGGCCTGGTCTCCTCTTCAGTCCAGGGGCTCTGGATCCATGAGCCAATTTAGGATTGGAAACTGGGTGAGGAGCCACAGATCTCCACCTGGTGTGTGGCTGAATGGGAACCACCAGGGTCAGTCAGGAGAGATGGTGTCCATGGAAGGAACAGATGAGGCAGGGTACACAACTCAGGCTGGGGGGGGTGTTGAATGGTTTCAGTGGCTTGGGACACAGGTGCTGTCCCTAGTGGTTTGGTACATGGCCCTGGGTGATGAAGGCAGGGGGTAGTAGCTCGGAGGGGAAAAGATACATCGAGGGGGTGTTTGGAGGTGTGGGCTCAGCCTGTTCACATTTGAAAAGTACACTTATAGGTGGGCTCTTGTCTGTCCCTGTCCAGGCATTGACTAATATGGGCAGGGACAGTCCCTTCTGGGTCAGCAGGGCCTTAGATGTCAAAGTATCAGAACACACACACACATACACACACACCCCAACCAACCAACAAGACATGGTTAATACAAGGAGTATTTATGAAGCTGATTTCTTAACCTGAGAAGGTCAGGCCAATGAATAAAGACAGGAGGGAGGAGAATGGGGTGGAAAGAATGCCTCCCAACGAGGACTTTCTCTTTCTCACCCAGGCTGAACTCAGCAAACTGGCCAGCTCTTTTACCTCTGGTTTTCCAACTGAGACAAGAGCACAAAGCATCTGGTACAAGTATTGCAACCCAGGGAGGTCAGCCTGGGTTTGGGTTTTGACCCTGAAGGCCCCCTCTCCAGTCCGTGTCCTGGGGCCATGTGCCAGGGCTCCCCACCTACAGGGACCAGGCATTCCCAGGAAGAGATCTTGCCCTTTACAAAGGGATGTTTTCAATGTACCAGTGCCTCTGCCCCTGGGGAGAGATACACCCTGAGCCACTTCACGCATCATGAGGTTTGCAGGGGGGTGGGTTACATCAAGTGTGTTCCAGGGGACAGTTTTCCTGTGCTCGCCGTCCAAGAGCAAGAGCATCAGGGTCACCTTACAGAGGCCCCCCTCTCTTCCTGGTGTGTCAGGGGCCAGGGGTCAGCATGTGGGTCCTGGGTGAGACTTTCATGGCTGCCCGTGTCCTTCCTCCCATCGGCCCCGTGGTGAATGGCTGGCTTGGGCAGTGCATCATCCTGCCCACAATACCCTGGGTGAAGTTGGGCTTCCTGATGACTCCATCCTGCTAAGGGAGTTAGAACCTCAGGGGAGATAAGATAAAACCAGGGAGAGCAATGTGCCTAGGGCTACCAAGGAGTCATAACAGCACCAGCTAACGTTTACTGAACACTCACCATGTGCCAGGTACTGTGCTGAGCACTTGCTGAAGGGAAGACAATGGCCAGTACTGTGACCATGAAAGTGAACTCTGGATGTGTTTACTGGTCAGGCAAGGGAGTGGTCAACAGTGAGAAAACACATGGAGTATGCTGGTGGGAAAGAATTGGGGGTTTCACATGTTAGCAGTTGTAGTAGGTGGTGGTGCTGCGTGGGTGGGGCAGAATGAGCCTGTAAGTTCATACTTTGTTAAAACACAGTACTGAGACACTTCCGCCAAGATGGAGGCATAGGTGGAGACATCGTGCCTTCTCACACAACCAAGTTTAGAGACAACTAAATATTAGCAACAGAAAACACAGCCAGAACACAGAAAATTGAACTTTTCGGAAGTCTGTTAACAACAAATTCTTCAGCCTGACCAGTAAGAGGGGCGAAACCAGCAGCTGGTGGAGCGGGGTTGCACAGGAAAACTTGGTCAGACGGACTCAGGTGCGCGGAATCCAGGAGCAGGGTTGGACCTAGTGAGCGACCCAGCGAGCGACCTCGAGGAAACAGCGAGGGAGCAGGGCTGCGTGTTGACTGTGGTCGCGCATTTGTGCGCGGATAGACAAGCAAGGGAGTGGACGATTGGACCGGGACCCAGCGGTCCCCGCAGCAAGCGGCAGCAGAGGGAGCCACCATTTCCCTTCTCTGACCCCACCTCCACATACAGCGTCATAACCCAGCGACTCTGAGTGGCCCGGCCCTGGTGAACCACCTAAGGCTGTGCTCCTCACCCAGCAGCACGAAACAGCAGAGGGTGCCACCATTTCCCCCCTCTGACCACGCCCCCACATACAGCATCACAACCCAGCAACCTGGGAGTCCAAGGCTCCGCTCCTCACACTTAAAGGGCACGAACAGACCAAAAATGGCTTAAGAAGATCCCAAAGCCCCAGAGCCTATAAATCTAAGCAATGAAGAAATAGCAAAACTCTACGACACACAGTTTAAAACACTGGTCATCAGGATCCTCACAGAACTGGTTGATTATAGCCACAAATTAGACAAATATATGCAGGCGAAACTAATTGAAATGAATGGAATTGCACAGGAAACCAATAGCGATGAAAAGGAAACTGGGACTCAAATCAATGGAGTGGACCAGAAGAAAGCAAATAATGGCCAAACAGAAAAGAGTCAGGAAGCAAGAATTCAAAGAAATGAGGAGAGTCTTAGGAACCTCCAGGACATCTTTAAATGCTCCAACATCCGAATTATAGGGGTACCAGAAGGGGGAAAGGCACAGCCACCAGTGGAACACTTATTTGAACAAATAATAAAGGAGAATTTCCCCAATCTGGCAAAGGAAATAGACTTCCAGGAAATCCAGGAAGCTCAGAGAGTACCAAAGAAGTTGGACCCAAGAAGGAACACACCAAGGCACATCATCATTATATTAGCCAAGATTAAAATGAAGGAGAGAATCCTAGAAGCAGCAAGAGCTAAGGGGACAGTCACCTACAAAGGAGTTCCCATCAGACTGCCAGCGGATTTCTCAAAAGAGACCTTCCAGGCAAGAAGGGGCTGGAAAGAGGTATTCCAAGTCATGAAAACCAAAGACCTACAACCAAGATTGCTCTATCCAGCAAAACTTTCATTTAGGATGGAAGGGCAGATAAAGTGATTCTCAGATAAGATCAAATTCAAGGAGTTCATCATCACCAAGCCCTTATTGTATGAAATGTTAAAGGGACTTACCTAAGAAAAAGAAGTTAAAAAAACATGAACAGTGAAAGGACAGCAAACTCACAGTTATTAACAACCACACCTAAAACAAAAGCAAATTAAGAGGACAGCTAGATCAGGAGTGAACCATAGAAATGAAGAACACGTGGAGGGTTAGCAACAGGGGAGTGGGAGGAGGAGAAGGGGGGAGAAGGTACAGAAAATAAGTACCATAGACAGTAGATAGAAAATAGATGGGGGGGGCAAGAATAGTATGGGAAATATAGAATCTAAAGAACTTGAGACACATGGTCATAAACTAAAGGGGGGTAATGGGGACGGGGAGGTAGGGTGGAGGGGAATGAAGGGGGGGAATAGAACAACTGTTATGGCATAATCAATTAAAAAATAAATTAAAAAGGAAAAAAAAACCATAGTGCTCGTTGGTCAGGAAAGAGCCTTCAGTGGGAGAGGGGAGAGTGCAGTGGGCTGGGGTAGGGCTTGGAGCTGGTGGTTGCCTGTCAGTCTTGGATGGTTAGAATCTGCAGTCAGGAAACACAGTGTCAGGGTCGACTGTCTCCCAGATGAGCCTTGCCGTCAGTGAGAAGTTTGTCTCTTGTGATGTGGAAGAAGAACCCTTTCTCTACTCCTTAGTTTCTGCTTCTGGGGCCCTGGAAATTAAATGTACAAAAGACAGATAAACAGGAGAAAAGGCATAGAAATTTCACTTGATAATAGTATTTTTACATGGCACAGGGATCTTTCTAGAGAGAAGTGAACAACTTCTTTCTAGAAAGAAGCCATTAGGCTGAGGGCTTAGGCCAGTCGATAAAGAACTATACATTTGTAGAGAAGTGACAAGAAAAAGAAAAGGATGTTAAGCTTTTAGAGGCAAAAACAGTGGGAAGAAAAATCTACAGAGGGATTTGATGGAAGATAAGGGTTGTTTTAGTGAGGTTTGCTCCATGTCAGCTTTGGGCTGAAGAGTCTATCGTTGTTTCGTTCAGCCCTTCCTGGTCAGAGAGAGGGGAAGAAGACGTCTTTATGAAGAGAAATTGATACCCTACTTAGGCAAATAATGGGAGGGCAGAGAGCTTCATCGGGTGTCTGTTTTTCAAGGGTCTTCAGCTCACAGTCATCCTAACACAAGGTGCCATAGTTTGGGTGTCATCTTCCAACCCCCTACAGTTGTCTTTGTTATGTTGATTATCATCCCTCTTTGGCAGATTAGGCAACTCATCCATAGTCAATAGCCACTCAAATGCAGAGCCAGGATTTGATCCAGGCATCCTGGCTGCATTCACATGCCAAGGACACTGCCTCTTTGTAGTAAAGGGAGGCAAAGTAGGATGGGTGTCCTTAGGGGGCTCCCATGTTGGGGGTCCACATTAAGACATCCTGTGGGTTAGGGTCAGAGGGCTCATGACGCAGAGCAGTGGTTCTCAATGGGAGGAGGGGGGTGTGAGTGTGGTCCTGGGAGGCATTTGGCAATGTCTGGTGACTTATTTGGCCATCACTACAGAAAAGGTGCTACTGGCATCTAGTGGGTAGGGAGCAAGGATGCTACTTAACATTTTACAGTGTTCAGGACAGCCCGCACAAGAGAGCTATTGAGCCCCAAGTGTGGATGGCACCCAGTCTGAGAAACTGGGGTAATAGAAGGAAGCCATGTGGATTCTGTTCTGGGGTCAGGCCCACCACCTGGGTTCAGGTCCTCTATCTGCTGCATATCCTTGAGTTCTATTGTGTCTTAGCTTTTTCAGCAGGAAAGAAGGGACCAGGAAACAAGTGCCAGGGAGGCTGTGGCCTGGCCTGCCAAATCCTGGCTCATGGTTCCGGAAATCCTCTGTCCTCAGAACACCCCAAGAGGGGACACAAGCAAACAAAAGGCCACTGTCCAGTATTTGGAAATAAATACCAAAAATGCACATTCCCTGAGCCAGCAGGGCATATGGCCCTCACAAAGCTCCCAGGTTATAAACGTAGAACAGTAGAGTTGTTTTTCGTTGGACTAACACACTGAAGCCATACTCTGTCCTGGCCCTGTTGGAGGCTGTGCCAATACAGTGGTGAAGGGGAAGGACAAAGGCCTCAAGTAGAGCTTACCTACTAGCGGGGGGAGATGGACAACCAGTGAACACACTCAGCAGCCCCCTCAGGTAGACAGTGTGCTAGGTGGCAGGGTACTGTGGAGAAGAAAAGGCAGGTAGGTGATGGGAAGACGTGGCCTGGGAGCAAGTTGATGAGAGGTGACAGGCAGGCAGGCACAAGGGCGTGTTGGAGGAAGAGTGGTCCAGAGGCTGGGGTGTTTGGGGAACAGCGAGGAGGCTGGCGTGGCTGGGACAGAGTGAGCAGGGGACAGGGTGGGGATGGTGTCAGAGAGTGCTGTGGGGTGGGGGTCATATAGGGCCTTGAGGACATCCCAAGGCCTTTGGTATTGCCTTGAAGCCACAGGGAGGACCCACAGGTATACTGAAGTGAATTAGAGTCAACTCCCCCTGCTCTAATTTCTGGGGCATGTTTGTGGTCACCAGGGGCAAATCACACCTTTTCCCGTTTCAGGTTACCATAACCCTAGGCTTACCTGTGACCCTGTATGCCTGATCATTGTCTTTGCCACCTTTAGAGAATGATATGCTGAATTCCTGCCAGGCACATGGCAGATGCTCAAGAAATCACAGGCAAGGCAGGTAGCCTTTGCACAGTGCATTCTATGGTGATTTCCGTACATAAATCAGTGTATCCACCTACAAACTCTTGGAGTTACATTAAATCATTCCCTTTATTGAAAAAGAACTGCAAGGAAAATGTACAGTATCAGGCAGAAGTGGGAATTGAATATAGGCCTTTAACTTCAATGCCCGTGCTAGGTCATTGTGAAGGTCAAGTGCAGGGTCAGCCACTTGGCTTTGCTAGGGACTATGCATGGAGGAAGGCAAGAGTGCCTGGGGGCCATGAAAGTCATCATGTGGATCATGGGGTCCTGAGCTTGAAACTCGTGTCCTTCCAACGAATGTTTGGTAAATGAGTGAATGAAGAGAAAAGGAAGATACTAAAGTACCTCGGAATTGAGGTGCCAGACAATCAGGAATGAGTTCAGAGTCAGCACAGGATCGGCATTCCCAGGGCTGAGGGTGCTTTGTACAGAGGCCAAGAGGAAATTCTGTCTGATAAGGAGGATCTTTGTTCTTCCCTTCTTCTTCACACTCACCTCACTTCTCAGAGCTTTTGGAGCAGCTTCTGTAACCACTGGCCCGAGGGGAATCCCCTCCTGACACCAGCAGCAAGTCTGAGCTGCAGCAGCTGGGGCAAAGAATCGCTTCATCCTAAAACCAGCAAAGTTGTCTCTCTCCTTCTCCTTCTCCCTTTCAAACAGAAGCACATAATTGGAAAGTTGAGGACTTACTCCATGCCCCGATCTGTCTGTTCTGTACATGACAGTATGAGGATCAAGGACCCTAAGCAGTACCTGTGACGCTGTTGGAGCCCAAGGTGGTGGCCTCCCAGCCCCAGTAAGCATCATCTTCTACCCCCAGAGGGGACGGGGTATCTGCCTCCTTCACCCAGCTTCAGGTTGGAAGCCTCCCTTTGCTGGCGTAAGTTACTCAATAAGTATTCATCAGCAGGGTGAGGAAGTGAATGGATGAACAGTATAATCTCCCAGTCTATCCGTGCTATCAACATGCCCCAAATTCTATATCTTCATTCAATTTCAATATCCACACAGCTGGGAAAACTGAGAACTGTTTTCATAATTTGTTTGGCAGCCACATCTGACTTGAGCTCACTTGTTGATGTGTTCAGATTTAAATCAGAATGAGCATACTTATTGCCCTTATTTGCTTCACTTATATAAAGGTTCATGGGTTTGCTGCAGGAATATTAATGTAATAATGAAGTTATTTTCTTGTGTCCTGCTGGGTTGATGTGTGCTATGCAGTTTATGCACCAATTATGTTATCTAGATATAGCTATAACATGATCAGAAACAGATAGAAATCATAATGAAATGTACCTCCACTCCCATCAGGTTGGATGAAACGGAACATAGTGATAATATCAAGCGTTGGCAAGAATCCAGAGAAAACAGATTACTCGTCCGTTGGCAGTGGCGATGTAAAATGGTGCTGCCACTCTGGAAGGCCCCACCATGGAGGAAGGAGACCATCTGTGTGCTGAGAACCCAGGAGAATGTGGGGCAGCATACAAGCCTACCAAAGAAGGCCAGGGTCAAATTTCTAGTTCACAGTTTTGTTCACTGTCACCCATGTGTGCTCTGGGAAGTTCTCCTGATGCAGGAATAGCCCCACATACTTCTAGGCAAAAAAGTCTGGGGGTCATTGGACAGGCTCACAGACCAAACTCAGTTGGTCTAGTCAGAGGTTTAAGTTCATTAGGACAGAGCAGGAAGCAAGGGGAAGGAGACGGGTGAGTCAGCCCACACTGACTAAGGTGCCAGCGGGGACAGGGTAGGGAATAGTCGTACCTGGTTCTCCCTGGGTAATGCAATATTCACAGGTCCTCTCCTCTGCCACATCCCCCTTCCCCTCTGCTGGTGTACCTAAGAGGACCAGTGGGGTTCCCACAGTTGGAGGGGGCCTGGAGCCAACATACATCTTACACTGATGGGAACCAAGAGGAGGCATCCTTGAGCACAGCACTGGCTCCTTTCTCAGTTTGCGGAGTAAATCTGAATTTTATCTGCATTCTTTAGGAAGGACATGGGTGGCCAGAGTGGGGCCTCATCAGGTGTCACCGATGGGTGACCAATTTTGGGTGACGTGGCTGTGAATTCAGCCATGGCATTCTCGTGACTTACCACTTGACCTTTCCATCCCTTCCACACATTCTGTCTGTACACTCTATTTTCCATATGTTGTGCAGTTACTGTCTTGCTTACTGTGTCTCTGGAACACTTGATGCCATTTCTTCCCGTGTCTCTAAGCCCCGGTTTACTCCCGGTCCGTGCCCAACGCTCCCTATGTCGTGTGTTTTCTCTGTGCCCTGTGGGACCAGCTTACTTCCACCCATGCTCCACACTCTCTGTGAGTTTCATTTCTCCTGCTTTTCTTTTTCAGGAGAATGGAATTTCTTAAAGAAGAAGCTTGTGAGTTTACATCTTTACGAAGAGTGAGAATTTTCACCCAATCTTTCTCACAGGAAGGCCTTTCAGGTATTTTCAGCATCCGTGTGATGGGAAGTCATTAAAATGTGAGTGGGTTCAGGGGAGAGGTACAGTCATTGGTGGTTGCTACAAGCTTTGTAGTATGTGGTTTTGGTGGGTTGTTGGAAATGGATGGACTTGGCCTTGCAGTCAGATTTCATTGAACTGGGTTTGAATCCCAGCTCTGTCTACTGCTGAATATGGACAAACCACTTCCTTAAACACAGTCTCCTTTTCCCCAAGAGAAAGCATAATTAAAATGCCAAAAAATAAAGGTAAAGAAATAGGAGGAGGTTGTGGGAGAATGGGTGGGAGGTGAGGGGATTGAGAATTACAAATAAGTACTTACAGAATGGCCATGGGGATTAAAGTAGAAATATAGGAGGGGGAGTAGGCAAGAAACTTATGTGCATGACGCATGGACAGAAACAAAGGTGGGCGGATGGCCTGAGGGAGTGTGTGGGGGGGCTGAGTTAAGGGGAACAAAGGAGAAAAAAATCAGGACAATTGGAATAAGGTATCAATAAAATATAATTAAACAAAACCAATGAAAAATTACAGCCTCCTTTGCCTCATCCTTACAAATGAAACAAATGGTGTTCTGGGTTCTGGAATTGTCCCTACCAAGCAGTGAAGGCCCCTTTGGAACCTTGGTTCACGGAAGAGAGGGAGGCTGCAGAACCCAAAGAGATGTGAGTCCAAGAGGGTTTCCCGGACGGAAACGTCACTCAGATTTTGTGGGTGCTGACTTCAGCACTTTTGCAATCTCACCCTCTCTCACTTCCACCAGCCCCTACAAGAAACCACCAAAGAGAGAGAGGACACATTTTCCGTGTTACCATTTCTCCAGGTCACTTGACACCATTCATTCCTCCATCAGTGATTATTTACTGAGCACCTACAGTGTGCGCCAGACGCTGGGGATGCTCTAGTGAGGGCAGCAGACTTGGCTCCAGGCTGGAAAGGGTGATCTCCTTGGAGAGACAGACAATGAGCAGGAAACACAAATAAATATCATTCTAGATTCTAAAGAGAGTGTAAAGGGATGAGTAGGGAGCCATGACTGAGGTTACTACACAAGATGAATATGGATGTGATTGGAATCTAGCCAGGACCCAATAGCACAGGGAGAGCTGAGGTGTAAAGGCCAGGAAGAGAAGAATCAGGGACAATTCTGGCAGGGATTCTGGCAGAAACAAAGGTGATGAAATGTGCAGAGAGTGGAGAAAAATGGCACAGAACAGGGCAGGTCATGAGGGCAGTTGGATATTTGAATCTGAAACCCTAGAGCAAATTAGAGCTGAAGGCACCATGTGTGTGGGTGGCACTCACAGTCATTGCAGTGGGGATTGTTCACCAAGAGGAGAGCAGGCTTTCTCTGGTGATCATATGCAGGAGGAAGAGGAAGATGAGGGGTGGGGGGGGGAGCCTATCCTTGACAGTGCACAGGTCTTGGCTAGAACCTCTGGACCAGGACACAGATAAAAGTCAATATTGTGTATGTCTACATGTCACAGGAAAACACAAGTTTCTCTTATGAAAGGCATATGCAAAATGTGGGCCAAGATGGAAAACAAACCCTCTGGGACACAGAGCAGACTCAGACTCCTTTCCCTCTGGTTAAAGAAATGTTCCAGCCCTGGGGCGTGGGTGGGGTAGGGACATGGATTCAGAACCCACAACCTTTGTGTTGGAGCATCCAGGAGCATCCAGGAGAATGCTCCAACCAACTGAGCCACACAAGCTGGAGCAAAAGAGTGTAAGTAACTAGCTCATGTCCAGAGCACTGCCATTTGGCAGAGCCAGGATTCAATCCCAAGTCCCACCAACTCAGGGTTTTCCACCCTGAGCAGTGTTGACATGGCGAACCAGATAACTTCCTGTTGTAGGGGCTGTCTGTGCATTGTGGGGTGCTTGGCAACACCCTGCACCTGCCCATGAGATGCCAGTGCCAGCTCCCACACCTCACCGTGTCACAACCAAAAATGTTGCCAGACATCACCAGATGGCTCCAGCAGGGTAACATCCTCCCATGTGGGACCCACCACTCTGACCTCAGAGTGGGGTAGGAGGAGAGATGTCATCATCAGTGCCATGGAGGTGGGACTTTGCCATAAATGATGGAGGCTGTCACAACACTGTAAACAGTCTGTGACGTTATCTGAGAAGTCAGTGAGCTCATTGTTTCCTGCTTTGTAATGAAAAGTATGGTGTTATTCATTCATTCCTCCTTCAGTAGACTTTTGCTAAGCACCTGCTAAGTATCAATGGGTTTAGCACCAGGGGATAAAGCAAAAACAAAACCAAAATTCCTGTCTCCAGCAGAGGTTATATTGTGCAGCAATAAACACACAAGTGAAGTACTTGTTATCTCAGGTGATAGTAAAAGCCATAAAGACAACCTAAGCAGGGGTGTGTGTGTGTGTGTGTGTGTGTGTGTGTGTGTGTGTGTGTAGAGTGGGAACTGGCATTAGAAATCAGGTGGGGAGTTACCATTTTAAATAAGGTTCCCCAGGATGGCCTCACTCAGAAGGTTACAGGTGAGCAGAGCCCTGAGGTAAGGGAGAGGTTGAGCTCAGCTGCCATGGAGGGAAGAGTGTCACCCAGGCCACACTAAGTACAAGTGCCTTGGGGCCTCCTGGGCAGACTCAGGAATAGCAAGTGTGGTCAGAGAGGAACAGGGCATCAGAGGGCGGGAGGAAGGATGGTATTTTACTGTCCCAGGTGACTTTTTCAAGGCCAATACTAGGTGCAGTGCTAGGATGTAAGCTGGAAGCTTGGAACTCTTGTTCCCAGCCGGGTCGGATTGCAGGGCCCTTTTGCCCCGTCTGTGGGCCTGTTAGAAGCACATCTGTGACTCACCTGGGCTGGACCAATTCTTCTGGAGGATGAGGAGGTGGGGAAGGCCAGTTGTGATATAAGTGTCAGCGTTCTGCTGGCCCAGCAGCTTGTCCTAAGTGGGGTGTGCTGAGCCCAGCCTCCTCTGTGGAGGGAAGAGAGCCATGTGGGTCCTTCTGCTGGTCCTCCTTGGGGCAGCCTGGGTGTTTTTTGTGGGAGCAGGACTGTGGGTCGTCTGCAGCCACTTCTTCACTGTAGACATCCCTGCAGCCATCAGCCACCCTGGGAGACTGCGGGCTCTGCACTGCCTCTTCCAGCTGTTGGTGACCTGGGTGAGTTGTGTGTTTTCTCTGTTCCCTCATGGTGAGGGCTAAGGGGAGAGTGGGGAGAATGTACCAGAAGCGTCTAGTTGGATGAGCGCTAATGTCACGGTGGTAGAGGCTGACAGTATATTGTCAAGCCTGAATAATTCCTGTTAGGTAACCGTGGTTCTCAACCACTTCTCAGGGTTTACCAGGCTGAATGGGCAGATAGTTACACAATTCAAAGAATGATTCCTATTTTCAGGAAAAAAAAAGTCTGCTCCCCTCCGTGGCCAGGCATCCTGATTTCTCTGGTTCACAGCACTGGCTATTCTGTGAAGCCCTGAAGACAGGAATGAGTTGTTCTGAATCTTTGGGTCCCCATTCCTACCTACTGGCCAAGGCCAAAAAAGAGAGACACTCCAGCAAATTCATAAGTTGGAACCATGAGCAAAACTATAGAATGTGACTTTCAAGTAGGTATTTGTTGCTTTGTAGAGATGAAAACCGGTTCCTGTCAGTAGTCAGATGCTACCTGTTGCTCCTGGTGGGTGTGATTTGATGAAACCCCTGTGGATGGGTGGTGGTCAGAATCACACCAACGTTGGCTGTGAGGTTTTGCCAACCTTGTGCTTCTTCGGTCTGTTATGTAACCACAAGGATTGCAAACTCTTGTTCTCATGAGAAATCCTCCGTGGAGAGGAACCCAGGAGCTGGAGGGTTCCCCCACCCAGATCTGAGGTACAGGAGCTGATGATTCGCTCCTGTACTCTTCCTGCCCTTGACGTTCATAGTCTGCATTCTGGTTTCACAAACATAGGGACTCTGTTTCCTCATGTGCAAAATGCGGGGAAATAATAGTCTCCACTACCAAGCATTTGTGGAGAGGCAGTGAATTGAGTATGCGTTTCAGGGCCTGACCCAGAGGAAGCTCTCCATAAACATGGCCTATTCCAATGTGTTGAGTTGTTTTTTCTACAAAGATGTGTTGGAGGTCATTCCAGGTACAGGGTCCCTCAGGGGTGGCCAGAAACCTGGTGTAGGGCTGAGATGTGCCATTCTGGGAGTGGGGTTTGATCATGCTGTGCTAGGGCCATCGGCCTGGGATTTTCTGAGGGAGAGATGTGTTCAGCCATGTGTGGAGTGTACACATGGCATGAAGCAGTGACACCTGGAAATCCTTCCCATCACATTTCCTCTTCTCTCACCAACAGGGGACCATTTTTGAGAAACTGGGAATCTGCTCTGTGCCCAGATTTGTCTCATTCATACATGACCTACTGCCACTCAAGCAGGATCCAGATGTTGTAGTCAAGGACCTCCGCTTTGGGACTATCCCAGTGAAGTTGTACCAGCCCAAGATGTCCTCCTGCACTCCCCGGCGGGGTGTCCTGTTCTTCCATGGTGGTGGGGCCATCGTAGGGAGCCTGAGTAAGAGTTCTTCCCTCTGACTCATCCCGTAGAGTGACAGCCTCACAGCAGGGTGGGTAGAGGCACGTCTGTCATCCTCCTGGCATCTAAAGCAACCAGGGAACATGGGTCTCTTTCTGGAAGTATGGAGGTATGCATGGAATATCCTGGGGTATCTATGCAGTGGTCTATGCAGGTTTTCCCTGCTATGACATAACGGAATACAGGTTTCACTCACAATGTGGAAGTAGGGTCTCTATACACCTTCCCTAAGCCAAAGTGCTATTAAACTAAGAAGCAATTATCTTAGGAGACGCCTTGCTCATGGATGCCCCAAATAAGCCAGGATACAGCCCAGATGCTCAGAGACCCAGATCAGACTTCTGGGGCTGGATGCTGCATGTGATTTTGGGAGATGTGGTGGGAAGCAGATTGGTACCCCATCTTGTGTCCTGCCAGGGTGGTGTGGGGGTATGGCACTGCCTGTATAAAGGCTCCCTCCTAAACGAACCCTGAAAGCTATTTTCCCATTTCACATTCTTCTTCCTCATCCTCTTGTTGTTGTTGTTGTTCTTGTTCTTCTTCATCTCCTCTTTTTGATAAAAGTGAAAATGCTCTTTGGCTTTCCTTTGGTTAGCCTAAAAGAGGTAAAAGTGTAGATGTTTAGTAAAAGAAAAGAAGCCTAACATACACTTTCAAAAAGAAGAAGATACCTGTCTATATGTATGAAATACACGAAATATAAATTTCGCCATTAGAAAGTTTACCATTCAGTGGCATTTAGTGCTTCACAATGTTGGGTGACTACTGATTGGGAAGTAAGGATGTTTTAAAAGTGAAAACACTAAAATACCATTTGGATTCATATCAGGTATTGCTTAGAGACAAACCTGGTATAAACACACAGTACAACCAAAGATTTGAGAAAAATTAATGAGAGAAGAAATCTAACAAGTGATATTATTTTACTGTCCTAATTCCTCAACCCCAACTGCAGGAATTAGAAGGAAAATGCCTTTATACAGCTTTCTAGTCTCTGGAATGCCAAGGTCAATTGCAGTAGCCTTTGAGAATGGAGAGTTGAATGAAATCATGATTTTGGTATTGTCTGCATAAGAAATGACAATAACAGCAAATATTGATTACTGAATATTTCTTAATGTTAGCATTTACGTGGCAGCATAGGAGAAGCCCCTTATGTGCATTATCTCATTGCCCAGCCCCATGATTATCATTATCCCCATTTCACAGATGAGAAGATTGAGCCTCAGGGAGAGAAGGGCTGTGCCCACCACTCCTTCAGCTCAAGTGAAGAGGAGGCAATGTAGAGACACAAACTTGGGTCTGAATCCAGAGCTCACACACAGAAGCACTCTATTGTATGGCCAGACAGCTTCTCAGATGCTGTGAACCAATAGTCAGGACCCAAGAGCTCTGTCCATGGTAGTTAGCAGAGAGAAGGGACAACTTGTGATAGGCTAAGGAAGCTCACTAAGCCTTCCTAGTCAATTTAAAAACCTTTCTTTCCCAGAAACCCACCATGACATATGCTGTCGTTTGTCCAAAGAGAGTGACTCCGTGGTTGTAGCAGTTGGGTGAGTAAAGGGGAGGGTGAGAGGGCAGGGAAGCCAAGCTAAATCCTGGAGTGACCAGGAGGGAGGTGGGAACTTGGGCAGGAGGGGAATCAAAGGGACAGAGGAGGAGGGCAGCCAGCAAGGAGGAGAGGAACGAAGGGGGAGAGACACAGAGGCAGATCCTGAGCATTCCTCCCTGTGGGCATCCTGTGGGTATGTTTCAATGGGGCATTCTGTGAGTGGCATCATTTGGAAGCTGGCTGGGGAGTGGGCTTAGCTAAGTGGATCAGCAGCCGAGTTTCACAGCACAGCACTTTTGGGTGGGCAGGTCTTTGTTGAACAGAACAGCCATGCACAGTCTACACAGTTAGCAGCTCCTTCCACTACATGCTCATGGTGCCCTGCACAGGCACCAGGACAACTGCAAACACTGTGGTCCCATCATTTCTGAGTGCTCTCTGGTGGGAAGGCTGCCCTGGTGAGATGCATCTAAGGAAGCAAGAAAAACATGGAAAACCCACTCTCTGTCCTAACTGATCTTGGAGACTCACTCACTTTGGAGAGGCAAAGAGGGCTTGGTGGATCTGGCAGCCCTTCCCTGGGCCTCCACATCAGGCCACGTGGACATATGTATGAGGAGCAGTCACTGCAGTGCAGTGGTCTTGCCCTCCTGCCTGACACATGGTCACACTGGGGGAGGGTGGCTCCTGCTGATTCCACTTTTCCTGCAGGTTTGTTTAAGTGCACATGCCATGAAGAACTATCAGTTGCCAGCATCTTGGTGTGGCTACATTTCCCAGCTTTCCTGTGGTGTAGCTAGTAGAGTAAAAAGTACAGAAGTTAGTTCTGGGTGAGGGGAAGAGACCCGGGGAAGGGCCTCACTCTACAGTTCTTGGCTCCAAGCCATTTCTGCAGAGGGATGGACATCTTGATGCTGTTGGTGGCCCTACATGTCTTACCATCTTGGCTGTGCTGAAGCACGTAGTCATCATAGTAGTATAGTATAGTAGACTATACTAGCAGATATATCTGCAAGAAAGTTATGTTCAGACTCCAAAGTAGACAGGGATCAGGAGTTAACCACTGGCATTCCAGGTAGCTAAGAATAGAGGCAACAGAATGGAAATGGCTGGCAGAAGCTTTGTGCATCTCAAAGCATGTTTCTATTTCTTCTCACCTGGGTATGTGTTTTATTGATTTTAGAGAAAGAGGAAGGGAGAGATGAGAAAATCATCTGTGTGAGAGAGAAATATAGATGTCAGAGCAAAACATCCAATGGGTGTCTCCCATAAGTGCCCCAACCAAGAATGTAACCCACAATCCATTAGTAACAGGATAATGCACCAACCAAGTGAGCCACCTGGCCAGCCAAACTCCCTCTTTGTGGAGTCCAGCATTTAAAATGGTAAAGTCTCTGTCAAAACCCAGATTTCTGGACTCTTGAAAATTGGGAAGTTCTAGCAATACCAGGCTGGCAACGTGCTAACAGCCAACTGAATGAGAAGCCATGGCTGGAGTTGGGGAGGCTGATCTGGAGGTGACCCATGTGTTATCTGTGGCCCTGGGCAGTATTTAAACATATACATATTATAGATGTTATGTATTTATTTTTAGGGAGAGGGGAAAGGAGAGAGAGAAACATCCATTGGTTGCCTCTAGACCTTTCCCAGACCAGGGACTGTACCCACAAACCAGGCATGTAGCCTGACTGGGAGTCCAACTGGTGACCTTTTGCTTTGCAGGATGACAGCCAAGCAATAAGTCACTCCAGTCAGGGTGCATTTGGTAGCATTCTAGCTTCCTAACCTGGAGGCCACAACACCTGTGAGCATGGAAGCAGTATTGAAAATCTAAACCCACACCACCCAGGGCTTGCTCATAAATGAAACCAAAATGTACAGAACAGGTGTGACTCAGGGCAGCACCATCAGGTAGGTTCAGAAGGATGGGGCTCATGCTGCTGATAGCTCAGTTCTTGACCAATAATAGGGGGATGACAGGGCTCTGGTGATCACAGCCTGTCCCCAAAATTGGCATGAGACAGTAGAAATAGCAGCTGTCCTTACTGAGGCCATGGGCCAGGCACTGAGGACCTTACTTCTATCAGCTCATTTAAGCCCTAGATCTTAATCTACCTGCTCAGGGATGAGAAAGAGAAGTTAATGGAAGAAATTTGGGCTCAAGAATGCAACACAGAGGTGTCTCCTACTCTGCCATGGTGGTGAGTGTCAACCATGTTCCTTGATTCCTTTGCAGATACCGCAAGGCACCCAAGCATAGGTTTCCAACGCCAATGAGAGACTGCCTTGTGGCCACCGTCCACTTCCTCAGGTCCCTGGATTTGTATGGGGTGGATCCAGCCCGGGTTGTAGTCTGTGGTGACAGTGCTGGTGGGGGAATGGCAGCAGTAATGTGTCAAAAACTTATAAACAGGTCAGATCTCCCCAAAATCCGTGCTCAGATTCTCATCTATGCTGTTACCCAAATGATGGATTTTCAACTCCCGTCCTACCAGCAGAATGCAAACATTCCCCTGCTCAGCAGGAATTTTGCCTTCCACTGTTTATGGTATTACATGGACATCCACCCCTCTTGGAAAAGCATAATTATGAAACGTGCCCACTTGCCTGTGGAAGTGTGGGAGAAGTACAGAAAGTGGCTGGGCTCAGAAAACATCCCAGAGAGATTTAAGAAGAGAGGCTACCAGGAAGTTCCCCTCGTGCTCCATAATGAGGATGCTTACCTGGAGACAAACCACACTCTGGATTTGATGAACTCGCCCCTGATTGCAGAAGATGAAGTAGTGTCTCAGCTCCCGGAAGCTTGCATTGTGAGCTGTGAGAATGACCCTCTCCGGGACGATTCACTGCTGTACAAGAAGAGACTGGAGGACCTGGGAGTCCCTGTGACTTGGCACCACATGGAGGATGGTTTTCACGGAGTGCTCAGCATGCTGGGCATGTTCTACTTTCAGTTCCCCTGCTCCACGCAGATTCTAAACGTCATGGTCCACTTTCTAAAGGGGTTGTGATCATCTTTCCTTCCCATGGAAGCTATGAGAGAATGGGTCCCACCATTATCCAGTTCCTTACAGGGCTCTCTATTTTTGATATAGGTGATGCTGGGTGGGGTGAGGGAGGGTGTGGAGGCCGCCATGTTTTTCTTGCTCCAGGTTCTAGAATCCCAGAAAGCACATTTCTGATTTCTAGAGAGAAACAGAAGGTAAGATAGGGGTGGTGGGGGAGGGTGGGCCTCTGGGTCTCTGTGCAGCGGTGGGAAAATTTGAGCAGATGCCCTTTACTGGCCAATTGCAAGAGAGTGAGTGAGCATATAAGAGTTGCCCATGGCCTCCCTGAGGTTGAGTTCAGATGGCCCAGGTGATCCAGGCTGTGAGCAACAGGGCCGTCCACTTGGCTGGCCTTGGACACCCCCAGGGGAGCCATGCACACTCTCATGGGCCCTCTCCAATCTGGCCAGGGGGGCATGGCTCTGATGCTCTACTGCTGGGTGGAGGTGGATCAACTGGCCCCACTCTCCTCCTCCTGGCACAGGGTGACACTTTCCCTGCTGGTCCTCTGGAGTTCAGAGTCTGAACTGTCTGAGCTGGAAGATTTAAGACTGAGGAGACGAGTTTCTGTGGTGGTGGGCCACTAGGGGCAGATGAAGACAGCAGCCCAGAACCACCTGACTGGGGGGGCTCTGGAGCTGTTGGAGTCAAAGTGTCAGAAGACGAGAGTTGGAAAGGTCTCTGTGCTGAGCCAGAGACCCATGAAGACAGAGTCTGACCCAACTCATCCATGTCTGCAGAGAGAAATTGAGGGAGAGCCAAGAGAAAGCAAAGATGTGTAGGGAGTCCTAATTCTGTTTTCAGACACAGAACCAACTCAGATTGAACTAAACCAGAGAGACTGTATAGGCCAGGGGGATAAATGAGAATCAGTGTGATGCAGGAACTCAAACAATGCCCCCAGCTACCTTTTCTTCTTTCCTCTGTTCTATTCTGTGTTTCTCTATGTCTATTTTTCTTTCACTTCTACACATGGTGGTTCTGACCAGCTCCATACTTACACTGTCCCAGGGTCATTATAATGGATTTGCCTCATTTTCAGTGGTCCCAGAAGAAATCGCATTACCTCTGTATGGCTCTAAGGGCTTTCTGAATGATGGAACCAGTTGCCACCACCAATGGAATGGAAAGTTCCGACTGACCAGATGTAAGTCCCATGCCATCTCTGGAGTGGAAGGTGGAGTCAACTCCCCTGGGGTTTTGAACTGAGTACTTGGGAGGGGGGGACTACTTACCTTACGTCAACAGTCACTCTACTACAGAAGCTGAAGTGCATCCTGGGCCAAAGTGTGTGGAAGTTTTGCTTCATTTGTATGAGTGTTTTGAAACTGTACATTCAATGAAAACAATGCCGAGATTTCACTTTCCCAAAGGGGGAACTCAGATGCTGAGGGAGCTCCCTGGTGACCCCATGTGGGGAGGCTTCTGTCTCCTCATTCATCAGGTCTTATTCTGTATAGTCTTTATTGGATACACCATCAACAGGTCCCTGAGCACACTCATATGTTCCTTACATGAATTCTACAAAGGCAGCATTTTTAAGCCCATTTTACTGATGAGGAAACTGATAGCAAGAGACATTAATAACAACACTCGCTTCCTGTTTCTTTCCTGTGCAGTTCAAGGCCACCTGATGGCAGGGGTGCTGGGTATTGCAAGCCTGGTTTGTCTAACAGCAGCCCCTTTCTTTGTGCCTCAGGGCCCATTAGCTCTTTTTTTTCCCCATCACTCAAAGTTAATATGAAAGACATGACTGAGCCACATAACCTTATGTGAATAATTTTCCATCCCGGTAGGCATCAACTACTGTCTGAGTCAGGTTGACAGAGTCAAGCTTTGTGACATACGGTTTCGTTTGTTGGCTTGACTGTACCTTCTCCCAGTGTGGGTGACTGTGGAGTTACTAACTGTAGGTCCCTCTGGGGATGCACAGCTGAGGAGCCCAGCTAACACAGGTCAGGGGAGATAGACATGCACATACTTCCTGGCACTCTGAGAGTTTTCTCAGAAAATTGCCAGGACTTCCCTGGACAGATCTTCCAGTTAGCCCAGGGCAAGTGCCATCTGATGAAGGACAGTACACTGCATCCCAAATTGTGGACTTTGGTCAGTAGTAGGCAATGGAGAACAAGGTCTGAGGACAAAGTTGAAAAATGGGCAAAATTAGTCTTTGCTGATCTTTCCCTCAGTTCCCTTTCAGTATCACCCCCACCCAGGACCTCTCGGCCTTTCTGACCCCAAACCTTGTCTCCCTCTCCCCCTGTACTCTCTGCTCCAGAGTGACTGCTTGCTCTCTCTTCTTGTCCCTAGGCTAGTATAGGCTGGTAAAGGTTAGGATCTGCTACAGTGACAAATGGCCCCACAGTCACAGTGGCTTATGACAGCCAGGGTCTATTGCTTGCTCATGTTAAACATTGCTCAGCCCTCACTGCTTGGCAGCAACTCTGCACCACATGTGTCTGCTGCTCTTGGATCCAGGCTGAAGGCAGCAGCCTCTGTTGAAACATCTCCAGCCTCCTGGTGGAGAGAAAAAGAACATGCGGGTCACACATGGACTCCCCAGGCTTCTTCTCGGAAGTGAGGCTCATGGTTTCTGCTCACCTTGCTTTGGCCAGAGCAAGTCACATGGCCAAGCCTGATGCTGAGGGGACAGAGAAGCATACTCCTCCCCAGAGAGGACAGCAGATGTTTTTGGACAATATGGTAGCTGCCACAATTTCAATCATATTTCCACGTCCAGTCTACCTTTTGAAAATTAATTTGAAATTATATAAGTGATGTATAAATATAGTATTTTAAATAAAACCTTCAAATGCTGGAGATGAGACAGAGCCCCTTTTGATTATTCTCCTGCAACTCTATTCTCTTTTATCTGAATGTATCCACTTTTCCCTCTTTTTTTTTTTTTGCAGGGGGGTGGGTGGGTGCGAGGGTCTTCCGATCCTTCAGAGCTTGTCCCTGTGCTTTTACATACACAGGTAAGTACTCATAGAAAATATAGACTATTATTTTGTGGGATGACTTTGCCCTATAGCATTATACAAAAGAATAATAATCCTGTACATGCTGTGCCACTGGGTTTTTTTTTCACTCAATGATGGGTCTTAGAAATCTAGCCTAGTAGACAATAAAGGTTTCTCTCCTTTCTTTTTAGCTATTGCACAGCATTAGAGTTCTGGCTACATTACAGTTCTTAGCCATTCCCTGCTGGTGGAGATATTTTGTCTCTTCCCAGTTTTTTGTGTTTTGTTTTTTTTTTAAGATTTAATTATTTATCTTTAGAGGGGAAGGGCAGGGAGAGAGATAACAATGTATGGTTGCCTCTTGTATGTCCCCCACTGGGAACTGGCCTGCAACCCAGGCATGTGCCCTGACTGGGAATCGAACTGCAAGTTCTTAATTTGCTGACCCACGCTCAATCCACTGAGCTACACCAGCCAGGGCTCTTCACAGTGTTTAAAAAAACAAATCTGTAAGGTCCACAGAAGCCCCGTTCTGCACATGTGATTCTTTGTGGTAGATTCAAGAAGAGGGTGGGAGGCTGGATTCTCCCCAAATGCCTGTCCTGTTTCCTTTTTCCCAGCGGATCTCAGCTGGGAGAGAAGTGGTTGGATCATAGCCACCAATCCCAAAAGCAGAGAGAAAATCTACTGGCTTGACGAATGACAGGGTGGGACCGAGTTGGCAGGGCATGTCTGCGCTCTAGAAGGAAAGGCTCCTTAACGCAAATGAACTCCTACAAGAATCAGTGAAGGAGCCAGGGCAGGCTGAAATCTTAGGGGTTGTTGCCTCTGACATCCTTGCCTCCATCTAAAAAAGTTGGCTCCTCCAACCCCAGGGTGGCCAGAGCCTACTCTATCCCCTGGCCAGACCACCCCTGTCCTAATATTGCAGCCGAGTAAAAATTGTAAATTGTAGGATGTGGGCGAATTAGATAAGGCAGGGCCCAGGGTTCAGTTGCAAAGCATTTCTTGTCTTTGGCAAAACCCTTGAGGGTCCATTTCTGCTATTATGAAAGAGCTCCCCATCCACGTCACTACTGCGGCATAGATTGCCTTTAATTTTAAGCTGAAAAGACACATTCTGGGTTTGTTGCTGCTGTGGCAAAAGGCTCCCAGGAGGCGGAGGGATGAAAGACTGTGGTCTGGAGCCAACCAGAGTTCCCGCATTTACTTCACCTCCAGACCCTCAGTTTTCTTGCCTTGAAATGAGGGTAATTATAGTGAATGTGTGGGGGTGTTTTATTAAATCTTGACCCTTGAGCATCTGGTGAGGATAACAAGTTCAGGAACTTTAGTGTTCAGGAATCCTCTATTCAAAAAGAATCTAGAATGACTAGCTTTGGGAGGTTGGTGCCCCAATGTTCTGAATACTCTCCTATAATTCAGAGTAAAAAATGGATTCTATTACTAAAATAAACTTGGTTCAGACATATTGGGAAGAGAAGATCGAACATTGATTGACCCCATCCATATATGTGGCAAGCATTTTACAAAATGCTTGATAGATGACACCTCTCTGAGTTCTCATAATCTGATGAAGTACAAGATAATTACTCCCAGTTTATAGATGAAAAAATCAAGGCTGAGTTGGCCTTGGGTAAGAAGTGCAAACAGAAGTGGAAGCCAAGTGTGTCTGAGTTCCAAGTTTGCTATCCACCACCCTTCAGGTTCTTGTGCAATAACTAAACTGATCTGCCATCTCTAAGAAGTGTTTCTAGGCCACACTGTACCAGAGGGAAGTCAATTCCTCATTCACCTCACAGGTTTCATTTTAGGCATCCCCTGCTCTGGGAAGCCACCCTACGCCCAGAGGGGTCAGACCGTCCTCCTGGGAGTTCTCAGGGTATTTGCTGTGGTTCCTCCAGCAGAGCACTGAGCCCACAAGAGTGTGAGCATGCTGTGATGGAAAATTTCCACCCCCAAACTGAATTAAAGGGACCCTCAATTCCTAATGGCCATGGGTGATTAGAAAAGCAAGTGGCCATCATCTCTGGAGGAAGATAATATTACCCTAAGCTTCCCATTATTTTTTCAAATAATTTCTCAGATACCAGGCATGTAAGAAGAGAAGAGCTATCAATGAAAACCCACAGGAATAAGAGTCAAGAAGAGAAAAAACAGGAGTCACAGATAGTAAAATGGCACTCTTCACTATGTCCAAGGTGATAAAATCTACATAAATATATTTCTAAATACAAACCTGTAGATTTATAATTCTACAAATTTTAAAACTTGGAAGGCAACATTTGAAAAATTAAAAGGTGGTAGGTAATCTAAAAATTCAGAAGGTAAAAAAATTAAAGTTTTAGAAGTATGAAAAGTGACATTATATATATATATATATATATTGGAAAATATATCACATATAAATCAAACAGGCATATTGGAACTGAAAAATGCAACACATCAAGTAAAACATTTAATGGATGAGTTTAATGTCACATTAGATACACTTGAGAAAGGATGTGGGAATTGGAATATAGGTCAGAAGAAACTATTCAGAATCACACAAAGAGACAAATGGAGAGAAAAATACAGAAGAGGTGAGCAAGAGGCATGAGAATTCAGTGAGAAGCCATAGCAAATATGGAACCGGTATCTTGGAAATAAGGGAGAAAGGAGGAAAAAGAAATATTTGAAATACAATAATGGAGAGTTTCCAGGGGATCCCCAGACCTCCTTCGTGGAATGGGCAAGGTCAGAACCACTTTCTAAATAAAAACAGTTCTTTTTCTTTGTTTGTTTAAAGTCAGTCTGCTTTTTGTTACTCAAGAGAAGTACAAATTTAATTTAAGGAATTATAAATAAATATTATTATAAGCAGCTGGCCAAGATGGAGGCACAGGTAGACACACTGTGCCTACTCCCACAACCAAAAGGACAACAACAAATTTAAACACAAAAAACAATCAGAACAGACAGAAAATTGAACTGTATGGAAGTCCGACAACCAAGGAGGTAAAGAAGAAACACTCACCCAGACTGGTGGGAGGGGCAGATATGGGCAGCTGGGCAGAGAGAACTTGCTGCTTTGGCAGCTGGTGAACTAGGTGGTCCCACAATCGCATGTGAATAAACTGGGAGGAACAACTGGGGAGCGAGACAGACCTCGAAACCCAGGGCTCCAGCACGGGGAAATAAGCCCTCATACCTCTCACTCTTGAGAGGGTGTTCAGGTGGCAGCGGGAGAAACTCCCAGCCTCACAGGAGAGTTTGTTGGAGAGACCCACAGGGTCCTAGAACATACACAAACCACCTACCTGGGAATCAGCACCAGAAGGGCCCACTTTGCTTATGGGCAGCATGGGAACCAACTGAAAGCCAGCAGAGAGGGGAGCAAGTGACATTGTTCCCTCTTGTACCCCTCCCCCACATACAGTATTACAATGTAGGATGTGGGTTCCCCCCCCCCGCGATGAACACCTAAGGCTCCACCCCTTACTACATAACAGGAAGGCAAGACAAAAAAAAAATGGCCCAAATGAAAGATCAAAGCTCCAGACAAAATACAACTAAGCAACAAAGAAATAGCCAATCTGTCAGATGCACAGTTCAAAACACTGGTTATCAAGATGCTCCATGAACTCTTTGGGTACTTCAACAGCATTAAAAAGACCCAGGCAGCAATGAAGGTGGCATTATGTGAAATAAAGAAAAATCTACAGGGAATCAACAGTGATGGGAAGGAAACCAGGACTCAGATCAAGGGTTTGGAGCAGAAGAAAGAAAGAAACATTCAACCAGAACAGAATAAAGAAATAAGAATTCACAAAAATGAGAAAAAGCTTAGGAACCTCCAGGACAACTTTAAACATTACAACATCCAAATCATAGGGGTGCCAGAAGGAGAAGAGGAAGACCAAGAAATTGAAAACTTATCTGAAAAAAATGAAGAAAAACATCCCCAGCCTCAAAGGAAATAGACTTTCAGGGAGTCCAGGAAGCTCAGAGAGTCCCAAAGCAAGTGGACCCAAGGAGGAACACATCAAGGCACATCATAATTACATTACCCAAGATGAAAGAGAAGGAGAGAATCTTAAAAGCATCAAGAGAAAAGAAGAGAGTTACCTACAAAAGAGTTCTCATTATCATTAGACTATCAGCTAATTTCTCAAAAGAAACCTTATAGGCAGGAAAGCACTGAAAAGAAGTATTTGAAGTCATGAAAGGCAAGGACTCACATTCAAGATTACTGTATCCAGCAAAGCCATCATTTAGAATAGAAGGGTAGATAAAGTGCTTCCCAGATAAGGTCAAGTTAAAGAAGTTCATCATCGCCAAGCCCTTATTATATGACATGTTAAAGGGACTTATCTAAGAAAATGAAGATCAAAGATATGGACATTAAAATGACAACAAATTCACAGCTATTAACAACCGAACCTAAAACAAAACAAAAGCAAACAACTAGAACAGGAAAAGAATGACAAAAATAGAGATCACATGGAGGGTTATCATCAGGAAGGAAGGAGTATGGGGGAAAAGGTGCAGGAAGAAGCATAAATGGTAGGTAAAAAACAGATGGGGAGGTTAAGAATAGTGTAAGAAATGTAGAAGCCAAAGAACTTACATGTATGACCCATGGATATGAACTAAGGGTGGAGGGATGGGTAGGAGGGGGGTTGCAGGACAGAGGGGGATAAAGGGGGAAAAACAGGACAACTGTAATAGCATAACCAATAAAATATATTTAAAAAAATAAAAACAACCCCCCCCCCCAAACACAACTGCCAGAAATTGAACTGTGTGAAAGTCTGACAACCCAGGAGTTAAGGAAGAAATATTCATCCAGACTCATAGGAGGGGCAGAGACAGGCAGCTGGGGCAGAGGACATACAAGGCAGCAGCTAGTGGGCCTGGTGATTCCACATTCATGTGCAGATAAATCAGGAGGAACAACTGAGGAGTGAGACAGACTGTGCATGCAACCCAGGGTTGCAGCATAGGAAACTAAAGCTTCAAACCTCTGGTAGTAAAAATCTGTGGGGGTTGCAGTGGCAGGAGAAACTCCCAGTCTCACAAAAGAGTCTGTTGGAGGGACCCACAGAGTCCTAGAATATACACAAACCAACTGACCTGGGACTCAGCACCAGAAAGACACAATCTGCTTGTGGGTAGCAGGGATAGTGACTGAAAATGGGGCAAGAGCTGAGCAAGCAGCATTGTTCCCTCTCTGATCCCTCCCCTGCCCTGGGGAATACTTAAGGCTCTGCCCATTACTATGTAACAGGGTAACTGGCAACCCGAGAAAAAATATGGCCCAAATGAAAGAACAGATCAAAGTTCCAGAAAAAATACAACTAAGCAATGAAGAGCTAGTCAGATGCAGAGTTCAAAACACTGGTAATCAGGGTGCTCACAGAAATGGTTGAGTATGGTCACAAAATAGAAGAAAATGTGAAGGCTATGAAAAATGAAATAAAGGAAAAGGTACAGGGAACCAACAGTAATAGGAAGGAAACTGGGACTCAAATCAACACTTTGGACCAGAAGGAAGAAATAAACATTCAACCAGAACAGAATGAAGAAACGAGAATTCACAAAGATGAGGAGAGGCTTAGGAACCTCCAGGACAACTTTAAACATTCCAACATCTGAGTTGTAGGGGTGCCAGGAGGAGAAGAAGAAGACCAAGAAATTGAAAACTTTTCGGACTTCTGCCAAGATGGAGGCATAGGTGGATGTGCTGTGCCTTCTCACACAATCAAGTTTAGAGACAACTAAATATTAGCAACAGAAAACATAGCCAGAACACGGAAAATTGAACTTTTCGGAAGTCCGTTAACAACAAATTCTTCAGCCTGACCGGTAAGGGGCGAAACCAGTGGCTGGTGAAGCGGGGTTGCACAGGAGGACTCAGTCAGACGGACTCAAGTGCGCGGAATCCAAATGTGCGGAATCCAGGCGCAGGGTTGGACCTAGTGAGCGACCCAGCGAGCGACCAGGTGAGCGACTGCGGGAGAGACAGCGGAGGAGCGGTGCTGCGTGTTGACTGTGGTCGCGCATTTGTGCGCGGGTGGACAGGCGAGGGAGTGGGCGGCGGGTCCCGCGGCAGCGGCAGTGGAGGGCGCTGCCATTTCCCTGCTCTGACCCCACCTCCACATACAGCGTCATAACCCAGCGACTCTGAGTGGCCTGGCCCAGGTGAACCACGTAAAGCGATGATCCTCACCCAGCTGTGAGAAACAGCAGAGGGGGTCGCCATTTCCCTGCTCTGACCACGCCCCCACATACAGCATCACAACCCAGCAACCTGGGAGTCCAAAGCGCCGCTTCTCACACTTAAAGGGCACGAACAGAACAAAAATGGCACAGGAAGATCTCAAAGCCCCAGAACCTATAGATCTAAGCGATGAAGAAATAGCAAAACTCTCAGATGCACAGTTTAAAACACTGGTGATCAGGATCCTCACAGAACTGGTTGATTATACCCACAAACTAGACAAATATATGAAGGCGAAACTAATTGAAATGAATGGAATTGCACAGGGCACCAATAGCAATGAAAAGAAAACTGGGACTCAAATCAATGGAGTGAACCAGAAGAAAGCAAATAATGGCCAAACAGAAAAGAGTGAAGAAGCAAGAATTCAAAGAAATGAGGAGAGTCTTAGGAACCTCCAGGACATCTTTAAACGCTCCAACATCCGAATTATAGGGGTACCAGAAGGGGGAAAGGCACAGCCACCAGTGGAACACTTATTTGAACAAATAATAAAGGAGAATTTCCCCAATCTGGCAAAGGAAATAGACTTCCAGGAAATCCAGGAAGCTCAGAGAGTACCAAAGAAGTTGGACCCAAGAAGGAGCACACCAAGGCACATCATAATTACATTAGCCAAAATTAAAATGAAGGAGAGAATCCTAGAAGCAGCAAGAGCTAAGGGGACAGTCACCTACAAAGGAGTCCCCATCAGACTGTCAGCAGATTTCTCAAAAGAGACCTTCCAGGCAAGAAGGGGCTGGAAAGAGGTATTCCAAGTCATGAAATCCAAAGACCTACAACCAAGATTGCTCTATCCAGCAAAACTTTCATTTAGAATGGAAGGACAGATAAAGTGCTTCTCAGATAAGATTAAATTCAAGGAGTTCATCATCACCAAGCCCTTATTATATGAAATGTTAAAGGGACTTATTGAAGAAAAAGAAGTTAAAGAAACATGAACAGTGAAAGGACAACAAACTCACAGTTATTAACAACCACACCTAAAACGAAAGCAAACTAAGAGGACAGCTAGATCAGGAGTGGAAACATAGAAATGAAGATCTCAAGGAGGGTTAGCAACAGGGGAGTGGGAGGAGGAGAAGGGGGAGAAGGTATAGAAAATAAGTAGCATAGACAGTAGATAGAAAATAGATGGGGGGGCAAGAATAGCATGGGAAATATAGAATCTAAAGGACTTGAGACACATGGTCATAAACTAAAGGGGGGGTAATGGTGGGGATGGGGGTAGGGTGGAGGGGAATAAAAGGGGGAATAGAACAACTGTAACAGCATAATCAATAAAAAATTTAAAAAAAAAAGAAAACTTTTCTTTAAGATTTTATTTATTTATTTTTTGAGAGGGAAAGGGAAGGAGAAAGAGAGGAAGAGAAACATCAGTGTGTGGTTGCCTCTCACATGCCCTAAACCAGGGACCTGGCCTGCAACCCAGGCATGTACCCTGACTGGGAATCAAACCAGTGACCCTTTGGTTCACAGGCTTATGCTAAATCCACTGACCTATACCAGCCAGGCTGAAAACTATGTGAAAATATAATGAAGGAGAACTTCCCCAATCTGGTAAAGGAAACAGACTTTCAGGAAGTCCATGAAGCTCAGAGAGTCCCAAAGAAATTGGACCCAAGGAGGAACACACCAAAACACATTATAATTACATTATCCAAGATTAAAGATAAGGAGAGAATTTTAAAAGCAACAAAAGGAGAGAGTTCACTACAAAGGAGTTCCATAAGACTATCAGTTTATTTCTTAAAAGAAACCTTGCAGGCAAGAAGAAGCTGGAAAGAAGTATTCCAGGTCATGAAAGGCAAGGACATACATCCAAGATTGCTCTATCCAGTGAAGTTATCATTTAGAATGGAAGGGCAGATAAAGTGCTTCCCAGATAAGGTAAAGTTAAAGGAGTTCATCATTACCAAGCCCTTATTACATGAAATGCTAAAGGGTCTTACCTAAGAAAAAAAAAGATGATCAAAACTATGAGCAGTAAAATGGCAACAAACTCACAACTATCAACAACTGGACCTAAAAGAAAAACAAAAACAAACTAAGCAAACAACTAGAACAGGAAAAGAATCACAGAAATGGAGATCACATGGAGGGTTATCAGGAGGGAGGGGTGGAGGAAAAGACACAGGGAATAAGAAGCATAATTGGGTAGGTACAGAATAGACAGGAGTGGTTAAGAATAGTATAAGAAATGGGGAAGCCAAAGAACTTCGATATACGACCCACAGACATGAACTAAGGAGAGAGGAATGCTAGAGGAAAGCAGAATGTAGGGCGGAGGGGGACAAAGGGGAGAAAAAATGGGACAACTGTAATAGTATAGTCCATAAAATATACTTAAAAGTGAATATTATTTAAATAGCAGTCTATTTAAAATGACAACATCATGGAGTAGCCATTGAGTTTTCCCTCTTTTTAAAAATTAAACTTATTGGGGTGACATTTGTTAAAAAGATTATATAGGTTTCCAGGGCACAATTCTATGACCCATCATCTGTGTACTTCATTGTGTGTCTAGCTCTCACGCTACTAAGACCTTATTTGTCCTGGTTCACAATGTAGTGCAAAAGCACGGGTGGGGGGGTAGAACTGCCAGTACCTGAGTGTGAATCAAGGCAGTGCCATCAGCTGTGCAAACGGTCGTATCTCCACCAACATCCACCTGCCGTAAAATAAGAATAATGCCAGTTTCACTCAATTTTTACATCTTCATCCAGGACATTCTTTTTAAAAAATATCCTATTTATTTTTAGAGCGAGGCGATGGAAGGGAGAAAGAGAGGGAGTGAGACATTGATCTGTTGTCTCTCGCCCACTCTAACCAAGGCACCTGGCCAGGAATCCAACCAGGGACCTTTCGGTTTACAGTCTGATGCTCAACCCACGGAACCCCACCAGCCAGGGCAAGGACATTCTTATTCATTTTATTAAATCTAGGCCCTTGAGCAGATGTCTTTTTAAAGTGCAGTGTGATGAAGTGGGAAGGAGGGTAAGGCTCTGCCATTCCACGCCCATGATCAAGGTTTCTCTGGAGAATGAGCCCTGGGTGTGTGACTGAGCTGTGAGCAAGGCTAGCTGGGACGCTTTTCAATTAAATACCATTTTCGCTTGAAAGAATGACTGGCAGACAAACCATGATTATTCAAATTGGAATATTTGGCAGATCCTGGCTTGAAAATGATTGAAGTACATCTGTTACTTCGAGGAAAACAACAAACAGTACTTGTCAATGACAAAATTTTGAGCTTTCAAGCTAAAACAGTTTTGCTCTTGAAGAATCTGCTGCTCCCTTAAGGAGCCTATTTATACTCAGAGTCTATCACCATGGAGACAGTCAACAGTAGGGAATCCAAGATCACTTCACCTCTCCCTGGAGCCTGAAAATGGATTCTCGAGGCCCTTTTATTCTGTGAAGTTGGCAGGGTGTCATCGACTGCCCGCTCGAAAGGGTGTCTGGGAAGAAAAATAAAAGGCACTCAAACGCGGCAATGTCATAAAGTCTCCCTGTTCCCGAAACCGTAAGCTGTGACAAGTCAAAGAAACCGGGGTGAAGGCTCACCATGCAGTTATTGACCGCGGTAAATCCACAGTCACTGAATACTCCCAGCTGGAAGATTGAGAGCAAGTATTCGACCCGTGTGCTCATTGGAAACTGGGCGGAAGAGAGGAGGAAGGTAAGGAAAGACAGAGGTGGACGATGCTCAGAGGGAGGACAGGCAGGGAGAGGCAGGGGTGAAGCCATTACTGTTGTCAAGTCAAGGCCCATAGACGGCTGCATCTTAAACTGCAGCATTAGGGTGTCTGGGTGCTACATCAGGAGTTACAGACAGGCAACCCTCAAGGTCCCCACTGTATCTTGCAAATATCGTAGCAGATGTGTCAATACAGTTGCACCTCATAGTACTCCTGTCAGTGGAGAGTTTCCAGGCATGTGATATTTCCTGTCCCTAATTCTCCTGAACCTTGATTTTTAAAATTGATATCTTTATTGATTATAGAGAGAGGAAGGGAAAGAGCAAAAGAGAAACATCGACTGGTTGCCTCCCATATGCACCCCTTTGAGGGACTGAGCTCTCAACCTGGGTACGTGCCCTGACTGGGAATCGAACCCCTGAACTTTTGGTGTATGGGATGATGTTCCAACAAGTTCAGCCATACCAGCCAGGGCTCTGAACCTTGGTTTGAAGACTCTCTGTTCTCCCTGGCCTGGCCCTTACCTGCCGGGTACCTGCCAAGGTAGGCTTGACATTCCCTGTGTTGACGTCTGGGATGGGTTGCTGTTCTCTGGCACCTGTTCCATGCCTTGCCCTGCTGCCTGTGCATTTCAGATTCTACTTTCAAAAACAACTGGGCTCATGGTATTTCTGTGTTCTTCAGAGGCTATTACAAAATGCTTTGCCTGAATTGGCCTACTTAAAATTGAATATCTTCATGTTTGGCAATCGACACTGAGCCACTTAAAGTTTTGCAGGGATATCTAAATATCCTCACATTTTCTTGGGAAATGGGCCAAGGAAAAAGGGTGATAGAATTAGTAGCTTTGGTGTAAGTGGGAAGATTGGTAGTGATTTCTGAGAACTGGAAAAGGCTGCTTTTGTGGAGCACATTAGCATTCACCACTCTTCTGGCCAGGCATGACTGGTGGCCATTCTTAGATCTGAGTGCACTTGGTCTTGTGTGAGGAGCAAATATGTGTCATGGAAGTTCCAAGGGCAAAAAGGACTGTCTGAGCAATCCCTTCAGACTCCTGAAGGCAAGGCAGTGCCCAGGGATATTGTGATCTGGCCCTATACCTAGAGAAAATTGCATAAAGAGAGTTGAGCAGGAATGATGTAAGAAAGAGAGCAGGTTAGGAAATTTGAGGTCCTTGTTCTATCACAGAAGCATTTAAAAAATTACTGTTGCTGAGCTAAAATAACTGGGTAGGGGCACTGGAAAACAGTTGAAGCTCTATAGCAACAAATCAAACGCCTGATTTAGAAAAAGCCACATTCAAAATGGTAGAGAACCCCATGGTATTTTCACTTGTCGTTGTCACATGCCCTCACTATGACATGGTACAGCGTGGGGGAAGCAGTGGCCTGGCTCCCAGTTCCCTCCCTCAAACTCAGGAGTAGAGCAACATTCTAACCTGCCTGGGGGCTGCCTGATAAACAGATAAGTCTCTGTTTTGCCTAACTAGGAGCTCAGGAAAAGTGACATAGTTCATATTTTGGCTAAGAAAAGCTGTGAAAAGCAGCAGTAGCCACAGCTAGTGGGAGATTCCAGACTACAGACCTGCAAATGTCAGGGGCAAGAGATCACAGGGAGAGAAATGCAACAGAACATCTAAGGCCCTTAGAAGAAGCAGGGAAGAGAGTCTTTAGGAAACCAAGGCATTTTAAAGAAGTCATGTACAGGGGGAAACACACACACACAAAAAAGCTCGGGTGAGCGGCATGCTCAGAAAGGTCCTTAGAAGTCCTGAAGTCTTCATACCAAGCTGACTTCAAGGTCCAGAACCTGCCCTATTAGTTAGTAGAGATGTTCTCTTGAATGGAGCTAGTTTGCAAAGACTCAGAGAGATGGCTTCCCCCCACCCCCCGCAAATGTCCAGTATTTAATGAAACATCTTAAGGTATATGAAGACACAGGAAAACATGGCGCACTCAAAGAAAAACACTAAAGTAGCTGAAACTGTCTCTGGAGAAACACAGGCATCAGAAGTATATGACAAAAACTTTAGAACAACTATCTCAAATATACTTAAAGATCTGAAAGAATACATGGACAAAGAACTACAGTTGACTCTTGAACAATGTGGGGGATTGATCCATCTCTTGTGCAGTCAATAATTCATGTATAACTTTTGACTCCCCTCAAACTTAACTAACTATATTGGTAGCCTACTGTTGACCAGAAGCTTTACTGATAACATAAACTGGCAATTAACACATATTTTGGATGATTATATATATCATAATATATATTAGTATTCTTACAATAAAGTAAGTTAAAGAAAAGAAAATGGTACTAAGAAAATTATAAGGGAGAGAATATATATTTATAGTACTTATTGAAAAAAATCCGCATGTAAGTAGACCCACACAGTTCAAACTCACGTTGTTCAAGGGTCAACTGTAAAGAAAACCAGAAAATGATATATGAACAAATGAAATTTCAATTAAAAAGGTATAAATTATAAAAAAGAACAAGACAAGAATTTGGAGCTGAAAAATACAATAACTAAATTGACAAATTCACTAGAGACATCCAACTGTAGACTTCAATAAGCAGAAGAAAGAATCAGAGAGCTTGAAGGAATATCATTCAAAATAGTTGAGCCTGAAGAACAAAAAGAATGGAAGAAAGAAAACAGAGCCCAAGGACTTGTAGGATACCATCAAGCTGTTCAGCATACAGATTATGAGAGAAAAGATAGCATGAAAGGGGCAGAGAGATCGTTTGAAGAAATAATGGCTGAAATCTTCCCCAATTTGAAGAAAAGGCATGGATCTACAAATCTAAGAAGCACAATAAACTCCAAGTAGAACAAATCCAATTAGACCACCCCAGAGACACATTATAATCAACTGTTGAAGGTCAAAGACATAGAGTATCTGGAAAGCAGCAAGGGCAAAATGACTTACCATGTGCAAAGGACACTAGAAGATCATCTGTAGATTTTTCAGCAGAAACCTTGCATGTGGAAGGCAGTGGGGCAACACATTTAAAGTACTCCAAGATAAAAACAAAACTATCAACTGAGAACACAGTAGCCAGAAAAACTGGTCTTCAGAAATGAAGGACAGAGGAAAACATGCCCAGATAAACAAAAGGAGAGGAAGCTCATTGCCCCTAGACCTGCCCTGCAAAAAAAAAAAAAAAAAAAAAAAAGCCAACAGAAATCCTTGAAGCAGAAATGGAGCAATGCTAGATAACTTGAAGCCATAAAAAAATATGAAGACCTATAGTTAAGGTAAATCTGTAGACAAATATAAAAGCCACTATTATAATTTTAGTTTGTAACTCCACTATTTTGTATAGAATTTAGAAGCAAATGCATAACATTATTATAAGTCCCTGTTAATTGGTGCCAATATGTTGATATGTGATTTGCGACATCAATAACATAAAGTGGGAGAGGATGGAGCTGCAAAGTTTTTATATGTGAGTTAAGTCAAGTTGGTATCAATTTAAAATATATGTTATAACTTTAGAATGTTCTGTGTAATGCTTATGAGAACTACAAAAATATCTCCAGAATAGACACAACAGGAGATGAGAAGGAATAAAAATGTATCACTTACAAAAAAAATCACTTAAACACAAAGAAAGATAATAATGGAGAAAATGAGAGACAAAAGCCCTGTAAGACATACAGAAAAAAGATAAAATGTCAAAAGTAAGTCCTTCCCTAACAGTAATTACAGGTAAATAGATTAAATTCTCAATCAAAAGACATAGATTGGAAGAATGGGGGTGGGAAGGGGACCAGAATCCAATTACATGCCATCTATGAGACTGTCTTTAGATCTAAGGACATGCACAGGTTGAAAGTGGAAGAGTAGAAAAAGGTATTGCATGCAAATAGTAACCAAAAGAAAGTAGAGTGGCCATACTAATATCATAAGAAAATAGATTTTAAGTCAAAAAATGTTCCAAGAAGCAAAGAGAAACAGTATATATTGAAGAAAAGGTCATGAAGAAATAGAAAATCTAAATAGACTGGTAACTAGTAAGGAAGTTAAATTAGTGATCAAAAGCCTCTCAAAAAATAAAAGCCCAGGACTGAATGGCCCCACTGGTGAATTTTACTTAGTACTTAACTCCTTCCACATGAGGAAGGCTGTACGTCAAAGCCCACGACTAACATCAGACCCAAAGGTTAAAGACTGAAAGCTTTTCTTCGAAGATGAGGATGCCTGCTTTTGCTACTTCTATTTAACATTGTATGAGAAGTTCTAGCCAGAGCAAGAAAAAGAAATAAAATTCATAGAATCAGAAAGAAGTTAAATCATCTCTACACGACATGGCCATATGTGCACCAAACCCTAAAGACCCCCCCAACCACGCCCCTACCCCCTTAAAACGAATGAACAAATTCAGCAAAGTAGCAGGGCACAGAATCAACATGCAGAAATAATGTGCATCTCTACACATTAACAGTGGACGATCTGAAAGAAGAAATTAAGAAACAATTTGATTTATAATAGCATGAAAGAGAATAAAATACTTTGAAATAAACTCGAAGAAGGAAAAAGTCTTATTTGCTAAAAACAAGTGCTTGTTGAAAGACGTAAGAGAAGACAGCAGCATATGATATGATGTCCTGTGCGCACGAACTGGAAGACCTCATGCTGTGAAGATGCCAATACTAGCCCAAACCATCTTCAGAACCAAAGCCATCTCTAGAATTTTCTTTCTTTTTTTTTTTTTGCACAAGTTTTAAAAACTGCCCTAAAATTCACTGGGAATCTCAGGAGACTCTGAATTGCCAAACAAATCTTGAAAAGAAGAACAAAGTTGGAGAACTCATATTTTCTAATCTCAAAACTCATGACAAAGCTACAATAATCAAAAGAGTAGGGTACTTACATGGAAAATCCTATAGACTCTACCCCAAAACTGCTCAAACTAATTAATGAATTTGGCAAAACAGCAGGATACAAAGTCAATATCCAGAAATCAAAGGCATTTTTATATATGAACAATGAATCAGCAGAAGCAGAAATCAAGGAAAAAATTCCATTTGATATAGCAAAAAGAAAAATAAAATATCTGGGAATAAACCTAACCAAGGAGGTAAAAGACCTGTATGCAGAAAACTACACAGCACTGAAGAAAGAAATCAGGGAAGACACAAACAAATGGAAACATATACCTTGTTCATGGATTGGAAGAATTAACATCATCAAAATGTCCATACTACCCAAAGCAATATACAGATTCAATGCAATACCTATTAAAGTACCAATGGCATATTTCACAGACATAGAACAAACACTTCAAAAATTTATATGGAATCATAAACGAGCCCGAATAGCAACTGCTCTTTTGAGAAAGAAGAACAAAGTAGGAGGGATCACAATACCTGATATCAAACTGTATGTATTACAAAGCCACTGTAATCAAAACAGCCTGGTACTGGCATAAAAACAGGCACATAGATCAGTGGAACAGAACAGAGAGCCCAGAAATCAACCCAACTCTCTACAGTCAGTTAATATTTGACAAAGGGGGCAGTAACATCAAATGGAGTAAAGATAGCCTCTTCAACAAATGGTGTTGGGAGAACTGGACAGCTACGTGCAAAAAAATGAAACTTGAGCACCAACTTACACCATACACCAAAATAAATTCAAGGTGGATAAAAGACTTAAATATAAGCCGTGACACCATTAAAGTCCTAGAGGAGAACATCGGCAAGAAAATCTCAGATATTCCACGCAGCAACATTTTTACTGATATGTCCCCTAGAGCAAGGAATATACAGGAAAGAATAAACAAATGGGATCTCATCAAAATAAAAAGCTTCTGCATGGCCAAAGAAAACAGTATTAAATTAAAAAGACAACCAACTGTATGGGAAAACATATTTGCCAATGATACCTCAGACAAAGGTTTAATCTCCAAAATATACAAAGAACTTACACGACTCCACTCTAGGAAGACATAGAACCCAATTAAAAAATGGGAAAAGGACTTGAACAGACACTTCTCCAAAGAGGACATACAGAATATCCAGAGACACATGAAGAGGTGCTCAATATCGTTAGCTATCAGAGAGATGCAAATTAAAACCACAATGAGATACCACTTTACACCAGTCAGGATGGCTATCATAAACAAAGCAACAAATAACAAATGTTGGAGAGGTTGTGGGGAAAAGGGGTCCTTAGTTCACTGTTGGTGGGATTGCAGACTGGTACAACCATTATGGAAAACAGTATGGAATTTTCTCAGAAAAATAAAAATTGACCTGCCTTTTGACCCAGCAATTCCGCTGCTAGGATTATATCCCAAGAATCCTAAAACATCAATTTCAAAGAATCTATGCACCACAATGTTCATAGCAGCACAATTTACAATAGCCAAGAGTTGGAAGCAACCTAGGTGTCCATCAGTAAATGAATGGATCAAAAAATTGTGGTACATATACACAATGGAATTCTATGCAGCAGAGAGAAAGAAGGAGCTCCTACCCTTTGCAACAACATGGATGGAACTGGAAAGCATTATGCTGAGTGAAATAGGCCAGGCGTTGAAGGACAAATACCATATGATCTCACCTTTAACAGGAAGCTAAATAACAAAATAAACAAGCAAATAGAATAAAAACAAAGACACTAAAATAGAGAACAAGTGGGCAGCGACCAGAGGGGAGAGGGAAGGGAATTTAAGGGGAAAAAATGGGGAGGGATTTTGAAGAACAAGTATGAAAGACACAGGGATGAGGACTGTGGGGGGGGGGGAATGGGAGGGAGGTGGGGAGACAGGGGCGGGGGGGGGGGGCTGGGATGGGAGAAATTGACCAAAAAAACTGTACTTGAAAAATAACTAAATAAATTTTAAAAAAAGAGAGTAGGGTACTGATGTGAAGGCAGACATGCAAACCTGTGGAGGAGAATAAAGAACCCAGAAGTAAACCCTCATGTATCTGATCAGATGGTTTCAACAAGGATACCAAGACCACTCAATTAAAAAAAAACTGTTTTTTTAAACAAATGGTGTTGGGAAAACTATCCACAGGCAAAAGAATAAAGTTGGAGCCTTACCTTGCACCATATACAAACATTAATTATAAATGGATCAAAGACCTAGATAAAGACCTAAAACTAGAAAACTCTCAGAAGAAAACATGGGAGAAAAGCTTCATGACACTGAATTTGGCAATTGTTGGATATGGCACTAAAAAACAGGCAACAACAACAAAATAGATAAACTGCACCTCGTCAAAATTAAAAACTTTTATGTATCAAAGAAAACTATCAATAAAGTGGAAAGGTGACTGACAGAATGGGAGAAAATGTTTTCAAATCTTCTCTGTGTTAAAGGAATATCCAGAATATATAAAAAAGTCTTTCAACTCAACACCAAAGACCAACCCGATTAAAAACTGGTAAAGAACTGGGAGAGACATTTCTCCAAAGAAGATAGGCAAATGGCCAATAAGCACACACAAAGATGCTCAACACCATTAATCATCAGGGAAAGAACTATTTAGCAAATCAAAATCATGAGTTACCACTTCATACCCACTAAAATGGCTATTCTTTAAAACACACACACACACACACACACACACACACACACACACACACACACACACACAGAAAATAGCCCCGGCTGGTGTAGCTCAGTGGATTGAGTGCTTGCTGGCTTGTGAACCAAACAGTTGCTTGTTTGATTCCCAATCAGGGCACCTGCCTGGGTAGTGGGCCAGGTCCCAGGTGAAGGGGTGCATGAGAGGCAAGCACACATTGATGTTTCTCTCCCTCTCTTTCTCCCTCTGTTCCCCTCTGTCTAAAAATAAATAAATAAAATCTTTTAAAACCCCCCAGAAAATAACAAGTCTTGGTGAGGATGTGGAGAAATTGGAAGTGTTGTGCCTCGCTGGTGGGAATGTAAAATGGTGCCATCTCTGTTGCAGCCAGTATGGCATTTCCCACGAAGTTAGACACAGAATTACCCCCTGACCCAGCAATGCCACTTCTGGCTATATGACCCCTCATCAGATTGAAAGCAGGGTCTTTGAGAGAGATACTTGTACATTCATGTTTATAGCAGTATTATTGACGGTAGCCAAAGGGAAGAAACAATTTCATGATGGATAGATGGATAAGTGAAATGTGGCAAATGCGTGCAATGGAATATGACTCAGCCTTTAAAAGGGAAAACATTGTGACTTGTGCTACTATGTCAACGAACTCTGAAGACACTATGCTAAGTGAAATAAGCCAGTCACAAGAAGACAAGTGGTGTATGATCCCACCTAAAACAGTTGCCTTGCGTAGTCAAATCCATACAGATGGAAAGTAGGATGGCGGGTGCCAGGGGCTGAGGGAGGGGTGCGGGGCAGTTGCTGAACAGGGACAGAGTTTTGGGTTGAGATGATGAAAAAGTTCTGCAGACGGCAGCAGCGCTGTGTGTGATAAAGTGAATGTGCTTAATGCCACTGAATGGTGCACTTTAAAGTGGCTAAAACGGTAAGTCTCATTATGTATACATTACCACAATAAAAATTTAAAATATCAACCAGGAAACACAATAACTTAGCAGGGAGAAAAGTGAGTTGGGAGCAGTGAACCCAAAGAAGGGGAGGAGGCGAGTGTGGGAGAGGAGCAGGGAGAGAGGAGATGAGCAAGGGACTGGTGGGAGGGGTCCGGGATGGCGGGGCGCCCCCCCCCTTTCCCAGGACTGGAAAGAAAGGGACAGAATTAAGCCTGCATTGTGTGGGGTCCTGATTTACCCTTTCCCTGCCCAGCTTCTGATGACCCAGGAGGTGAGGGGTTGCAGCAGAAGTTTGAGAAGGGAAGTCACAGAAGTTGTGCTGAAAATTTGATTTTTTCCAGTTCTCCAAAGCCACTGAGAAGACTCCCCAGTCCACGTACAGGACAGGGTACGTTCCCTTCCCTGGCCACAGACCGGACCAGATCTCCAGGTGGTATGGGAGGAGTAGAATTGAGGTGAGAGGAAGTAGGGGCCCCACACTCAGGCTGGGCCCCTCCCCAGAGCTCAGAGACCTGACCAGGCAGCTTCTCCTGGGTCCAGTGCCCTCTTGGGAACACAGGAGTAGGCTCAACTGTACTGTCTCCAGCCCAAGGGCTGCTGGTGGCACATGACCTGATGAGCAGAGATCTGTGCAATCGGAGCTGGTAGCCTCCCCCGCCCTGCATCCCAGCCCCTCATCTCCCCCATCCCTCCACAGGATACAGGCCAAGGATGTAGGAGACAAACAACGAGTATGGTTAACATTGAACTGGGGTGACTATTGTGAGGGATCAGGTGGTGGTGAGGTCTGGATGACAGTGCTTAGTGTCATCTGAGCCCCAGTCAAGGACACATTCAGCTCCTCCTCCCTGGTGTCTGTGGCACGTCAGGTTCTAGGCCTGTGGAGCCGGGAGCAGGGCGATGCAACCTCAGGACCCCCCTTTCCCACCACCCCCTGAAGGCCGGGTGGGGGCAGGGAGGCACAGGATGAAGGGTGGACATCTGTCAGAATGGGAGCATCTGGAGCTGAAAGAGATGGTTGCACTTGGCAGGCTCATTTTCCCATAAAATGTGCCCGGGGTGGTGCGTGTTATGTCTGAAGCTGTGTAGCTAAGGGACAAAGCAGGCGCCTGCTCTGAAGGTCAAGCAAGGGGTGTCCTGAGATGTCCCTTCATGACATGCCAGATTTGCCTTCTGCATCTGGGGACCCATGGCGGGACGAAGAGCGCCGGGATCTCAGCTCTGTGCTGGCGCCCTGGGCCCGGCTGCGGCTCTGGGCTGCCGACTTCCCCGTTTGTGCATGCTGCAGACACAAACGCATTTTAATATAAGGAAGCAAAAGTCAGAACCCACCATCGGGGCTTCTCGTTCCCAACCATCCATGCCCACGAGGCACTTCATGCTGTCTTCCTCGCCCATGAGGTGCTGTTTCATAGACCTTCGGACCCACTACAAACCTCGATGGAGGGCTGACCACATGTACGCACACAGTTGTTAAGGTTAAAACAAGCCCCAGCCCCCCAGCACACAAAGAATAGAACCAAGCCATCCCACATTCATCCCTACAGACAGCGCAAATGACCTGTTTGCATGGCTGCTTCCACCCCATCAGCTCCTCTTGGGCGTCCTTCTGTGTGCCATCCCCCACCTGCCCCCCCCTCGCCGCCCCCAGGACCCTTCCTAGGCAAATGCCGATGGCTGTTCAAGTGGACCTTGGAGAGCTGAGGTTATCACCCCCCCAGGGAAAACCCCCTTCCTGTGCTTTTCTCCCAGGCGGGTGCACTCATCACATTGTTAATTTTAGCTCTTTAATGATGCTTTGCTACTGTAGGGACACAAAACAACCTTCCTGAGCCCATCTCTGCAGTCACCTTCTTTATCAGACACTCACCCAGCCACGTCCCCCGCACAGGTCACTCCAGGGTCAGGCATCCACAGCCAGAGGCACCCCTCCAGCCTGGAGCCTAGAATCAAACTACCCCATCCTAAGCTTCTGAAACCAGTCCACCCTGCCTCGCCTATTCCCTGGGTCACGCTCTCTTTTCCTTTCCTGCCTCTGACCCACCCTGGTGCTTAGCCACGTGGCCCCGCCCGGTGTGGTGTGCCTCCTCTTTGGGGACCTGTAAACTTTTCTCTCCAAGGCAGTTGTCTCCACACCTATCACCTTACTGTAGCCGAGGAAAACAAAACCCCGGGAACATGATGGAGACAGCAGGACTGTTCCCCAAACCGAGAGAACTAGCAAGAGAATGCCTGTTGGTCTCTGTCCTCCTCCCCGCCTCGGGCCCCCCAGCACTGCCCTTGCTGATGGGAACCTCTCCGGCTGGCTTTCCCTGGCACTGGAAATGCTCTGGGCACCTGGTGCCGGAGACCTTGGGAACCCCGGCCGAATGTCTGTGCCCATGTCCCTGTCTCCCTCGGCCATTGTGACCTGACTTATTTATGGACCGGCACTTGAAATATTGAGTGCGGTCTGCGTTTCCAGACCAGAGCAGCCACAGACCTCCCTGTGTGCTCCAGACCAGAGGACGGGCGTGCAAATCGACATTCTCCTCCCCCGTAAATCAGCCCAGTCCCCAGGATTCCTGTCCGGGGCCCAGGGATTTTTCTGAGGAACAGCTCTGATTCAGGCAAATGTCCCAGAGGAGGGAGAAGCATCTTTCTTCTCCCTGTAAATGACTGTCCACCAAAGGGATCCCTCCCCGAGTCTCCGGCCGAGGTCGCCGTAAATCCTGCGCAGAAGAAGGCTGCTCTCTCTCGCTCCCCATAGTAACCGACTGAAGTCAAGGTGCACACGCCAGGCTCTGTATTCACCTTGCACTCTCCATGGAAATAGGCACTTGGAGACTGGAGACAAGTGAAAGGGGACAACTTCAGAGCACAGGGGCATGGGATGAGATGGTGTGGCCCTCCCCGTTCAGCCAGGGGTCCTGACTTTCATGTTAATGCGTCCCAGTACTTCACTGACTTGGCAGAAGCTGGGGGTCACGTGTACAGAGAACTGATCTCAGCTAAGCTGAGGTGTGTGTTTGGAGGGAGCCACGTCAGGGGGGGACAGACCAGTGTGGCCCTGGGAGTCCACACAACCACACTCGCCGTCACCGGAGCAGGCAGGTGATGCCTGGCTCCGCCCAGTGACATGCCGCTGCGTCTGTCCTTCCAGGGGCTCCCGTACAAACACATCATGACCCACCACCAGGAGCCCTCCCACCGCCACCTGATCAGCACGTATGACGACCACTACAACCGGCACAATTACAACCCGGGCCTGCCCCCACACCGCACCTGGGACAAACATACGTTGCAGTGGCTTCCAGAGAAATCCGACTTCCCCCTTCTGGGTATTTTATAATTCTAGATTTCCCCTGCATTGGGCTGCCAGGGGCCCACACCTGCCCAGGGCTGAGGTGTGACCAGGGGACCCTGATGCAAGGAGAGCATGAGAGTGAACCGATGGGGGGAGGAGCCCTGTTTGCCCCCAGGGCTGCCACCTGCCCTCTCCCCCTGACGCTGGGATGAGGCTGGTGGTGGGATGAAGCCCCACCTGTGCCCCGAAGCAGCTGGTTTACCCAGAGCACAGGTGGCAGGAGCAATGGGCCTGCACACTTGGATCGATCATTCATTTCCTAACTAGCACGGTGGTCCGGGTGCTGGGCCCCACTGTAGCCTTTGGACGCTTAGCAAGGACAAGCAGGGAGGAACTTCTGCCCTCAGGGAGTTGACGTTCCATTTGGGAGACAATTAAGACACCATTAAGAAATAAAATATCCTAAGATCTCATAGTTTTGGACTGGGGTGTGAGCTCTGATGGAAACAGGTAAGGCTAGAAAATGAGGTGGGTGTTGCTGGATCTCATCTGAGTGGGATGATGAGGGCTGGGCTTTCCTGAGGAAACAACTGAGTGGAGAAGGAGGGAGCCATGCAGGGATTAGGGGGGAGAGCATTCCAGGGTGGGGGTAGCTCCAGGAAAGCACCAACGCTTTTCGGAGGGATTTACCTGGGAGAGTAGCTTAGTCTGATTTATGTTTCAAGCTACCCCGATCCTTTGCCTCCCCCTCTTCGTAGTCCTACCCTTCAGTGAGTGCAATGGAACATAGGTCAGAGAGTGAACGGCTTGTCACTCTGCATTAATTTTTGCAAGGGTTTCTTCACCTTGCAAGCCCACACTGCTCCCTTCCCTGCTGGAGTGGGAGAGTTACCCAAGAGGGGGCGGTGCCCCCCTCAAGCAGGTCATGGGGCTGACTTCTCTGAGGCCTCCTGGTCCCTGGTAAGTACATGGCGAGCACCCCGGCCTGAGGGTCCCTGGAGCTGGCCCAGCCAGCACTCGCCCGCGAGCCTGCCCTCCCTCCCGGCACTGCCGGCTGAGGTCCTGCACCTGCTTCCTCTTGCAGCTCCCCCTACCAACTACGGGCTCTATGAGCAGCTGAAGCAGAGGTGGCTCCCTCCCGAGGCTGGTCTGCGAGAGAGCACCTACACTTCGTCTTACCCCCGACCACCGCTGTGCGCCCTGTCCCGGCGGGAGCATGCCATCCCGGTCCCTCCGCCTCGCCTGCACCCTGTCCCACGCTTCTGAGAACCACCACCCCATGGGCAGCACAGGCGGCACCAGTGGGGCCTGCCAGGCGGGAGGCGCTGCGGAGACAGCCCGAGCTCTAAATCCAGCCCTTGTCAGAGGGGCCCTCAGAACTATGGTCTGGGTTTAGGGCTCCCGCCCCTCCTCCACACCCATGGTTCCTGTCTTTCTCACCCCACGATTAAAGCTCTTTGACATGGTGGAGTGTCGTGTATGGGCAGAAGGTAAGACTGTTAGAAGAAACAAAAGGACCCTTAAGTTTCACTCCCTTGTTTCACAGGAGGGGAAACTGAGGCCCAGAGAGGTCATGTGACTCCGTCAAGTTCTCACAACTGGGTCTGTACCTCCCAGGAGTCTCTGATCCAATGGGAGAAACATATCTGACTACAAGATGCTTCTTGAAAATTCCATGAAAGAGTCAAGTGTGATTATGGGGAGGGCAGCCCCAAAGGGGTGCCGTGGGCCTGTCGTTGCCCCTGAAGAGGCGCACTTAAACTTGAGGGCTCAGAGGAGGGGAAGATATACAGAGTCTCCCCTCCACTTCCTGACTCTCGGATCTTTTTAGGAGTTTGGGGATGGGGAGTTTTTAGACGAGTGGCTGGGGGAGAGGGCAGACCCCTGGTGCACAAACTTGGGTCTGTTCCAGCACAGGGACTCGGTGCTGTCCTCGCCCGGGATGGAGTCCCCTGAGACGTGCGCTACCACCTGCTGTGGAGGCCACCTGGGGCCCAGAGCAGCTCCTCCCTGATCCGCCCCCTTGGACTGCCAGCATTTGAACCACAGAGCCTTCCTGTGAACAACGGCCTTTCTCTGCCTTACGCCCCCTCCCCAACTGTTGGCATCCACTACTGTAGAGACAGCTCTGGGTATTCAGTGGGCACTTACTACTCCCTGGCTGGGTGAATGAGTGAACCCTTGTCTCCTGGAGCTTCCCCATGAACCCCCACTCTGCCTCACTTGTTCCACCCCTCCTGTTCTCCGGCATGAGCCCCCTCTGTCCAGCAGCTTCCTGTCAAGGTAAGAATGGGCAACCAGGAGGCAGGACTCAACAGACCGAGGAAAATGCTTCCCAGGATGACCATGTGCAGTTTCTTTTAGACTTTGGGAATTCAGGAGGCGCTCTAAGGAGAATTACGTGAATGTGGGAGAAAGCGGGGTGGGGATTGGATTACGGGGGAGTTAACAAGATTATGTGCTCTCCTGAGGGTGCCATGACCCCAATTCTGAAGAAGAGGCGGGCGTGTTAGTCTTGGGCATGAGTGTCCACCATGACCCATCCAGGTGGCAATTTATGATCAGCCCGCCCTATGAGGTTACTTTCGGTAGATTTATTACAGAGCCCCTGCACTCCCTTTTTTTGTTCACAGTCCTAAAACCCCTGCCCCAGGGGGGACCTCCGTATCTAGGCCCCAACCACTCTGATGTCTACAGATATTCTTCCCAGATCTCAGCCTCTCCCCGCTCCTGACTCAGCAGCAACGAGCCCCTCGATTCCTTGGTCAGCCTCGGAGAGGACATCGGCTCCTCGCCTCTGTGTCCTGGAGAGCCTGGCCGCCCGTCCACGCCACTGCTGCTGAGGCAGCGCACCTGCTCCGTCACCAAAACAAACCAACCAGAAATAAACAACAGAGAAGTGAGTGGATTGGGCTACTTTTCTATGATTTTTCTCCACATTTTTGAGGGGTCACTTGCTACCACATTCTGGCAAATCATCAAGAAAAAGTGGCAGAAGAAAAGTTGAGATTGTATTTATTGTGGGGAACCCAGTGCAGGACGGGGGGCTTTGCCGGGTGGTCCTGTTGACTGTCACCGCTGCCAGCCATGACTGGTGTCCCAGGGCAGGGGTTGGAAGTGTCATTTCTGCCCAGCGGAGGAGGCCGAGCCCCTCTGGTTTATCTGTGCAGTTTGGTTTTTCGTGATGGCAGATTCTGCCGTGGGAACAACTTGGTGCCTTGCAGATCTGGGGCTTCCTCCCGCCGCCGCGGAGCCCACGGCACTGGAAGGTCACCACGAAGCATTAACATGGGCGGCGCGTTGTCCAGCGCTATGGACCACAGGGTGTCATATTCAAGAGCAGGGACAAACAGGTGGGCCTTAGAATTCTGCCTCCACCACTGGCAGGCCGCGGGGCCTCGAAGAAGCCACTCCCCACCCCCCCCAATCTCTCTCTTCCTCTGTCAGTGATCATCTCTAAGGCAGAGAAAATACTGAGTCCAGTGACTGGTGCGGAGTTAAGTCCTGCATACATGTTGGTGGCTGTTGCTCAACATTCAGAGGCAATGGACATAATCAAGAAAACAATCCAGGCCACGGAGGACAGCTCAGACCTGAGTCAGAGCCCACTCACAGGGCAGCTGTTCCTTCCGCTGGGACCCAGTGCCTTAGGAGCTCTGCCTGCTGGTGGGACGAGCCTGCCCCCTGGTGGCCAACTTGACACCAGTTTACAAGGGGCCTGCAGTCCAGCCGGGCACTGTGGCCTGGCCCGGATGAGCCTGATGAAGGCGGAAGACACACTGTAATCCTTTGCTGCAGACCTGAGACTGACCTTGGTCAGCGGCCTGGCTTTAAAATTCCCCAGGCCTTCATCTTCTCTGCAGTTTGTTGAGCTAATCCCATCATCCTCTGGGGAGGGGCAGAGACAGAACCTCTCTTTTGCCCTCAAGGGTGACACTGTCTCCACTTTAGCTTGTGCCCTTTTAGTGTCTCGACTCACCCAGAGAGAAGTTTCTCAAACCCTTTTCTCTCCCAGAAAAGCGCCGTTTGTTATGTGGCATTGGGTCATTCATTCGGGACGGCCTGGCTCCACCCTGCCCAGCCCCCACCCTGGCTCCCGGAGGCCGTTCTGACCTGCCCTCCTTCGGAGAAGCCCAGCAATTCAGGGGACCAGCCTGTTCTCAGCTGCCTGTCCCTTGCTCCCTGTGTGAGCTCAGGGTCTGCTCCGGTTCCTGACAGAAAGCCTAAGTGACAACTTGAGGCCCAGATACATTTACTTTCTTTTCTTTGGGGACGGCACCATCGTCCTCCCGAAGCTGTTTTAACCCTGGGACACTTTGATAATTTTGCTGTGGCCAGAGGTCCCCCAGCAAAGATGCTTTCTGATTTCGCGTTTCCCCTGACGGAAGCCAGGAACCGATTGCACCCTTCCCTGGCTCAGGCCGAGGGTGACAACTGCTGGGCCGTCAGCAAAACTCAGTCCTGAACTTGTCCCTTCCCTGATTCTCGCCCTTCCTTAGGGTTAAGGGCTAGAGATTGAGGAATCTAATTAGGTATTGATTTCTGATTGGATGTTGATCATGGAAAAGGGGAAGATGTGAATACAAAGGTCTATGAAAGCCTCGGACACCAAAGAAGAGACACAGAAGCTCATCTCTGGAGTCACTGCTGGGGCCTTCATCAGGTCTGAGCACCCAGCCAACTGCATCAGCGCAGGTGAGTTGCCCCCTCCACTGAGGACGCCCCCTCTTACTTAAGGCAGCTGGTCTCTCATGGGGGCATGCAGTCCGGGAATGGCACGAAGACCCTTCTTTTTTCTTTCTCTGCAAACCAGTAGATTTAAGTGTTCGGTTTTGCCTCTAAGTGTAGTTTTGCTCGAATCCCAAGCATTTCAATTTGTGATTTGGTTTGTTATTTTTAACTATCTTAACGGAGCTGATTTCATTTTATTTTTTTGTGTGTTTCTTCTTCTATTTGTTTTGTTTTTGTTCCTTTCTTTTTTGTTTTGTTTCTTTTCATTTTCATGTGTATGTTTTTTGTTTTGTTTTTGTTCTTTTCTTTTTTGTTTTGTTTCTTTTCATTTTCATGTGTATGTTTTTTGTTTTGTTTTTGTCCCATTTAAAAAGGTTAAAGATGGACTTCTGGCCAAGATGGAGGTATAGGTAGACACACTGTGCCTCCTCGCACAACCAAAAAGACAACAGCAAATTTTAAAATAAAAACCAACCAGAACGGACAGAAAACTGAACTGTATGGAAGTCCAACAACCAAGGAGTTAAAGAAGAAAAATTCATCCAGAATGGTAGGAGGGGTGGAAACAGGCAGCTGGGCAGAGAGGACCCACAGCAAGGTACGCGGATAGAAGACTGGTCGGGTGATGTAGTGGCTGGCAGACTGGGTAGTCCCACGTTCAAGGGCAGATAAACTGGGAGGAACAACTGGGGAGCTAAGCAGACCGCACAACCGAGGGCTCCAGCGCAGAGAAATAAAGCCTTAAAAACTTTGATCAAAAATACCTGTGGGGGTTGCGGCGGCAGCAGGAGAAACTCCCAGCCTCACAGAGAGTTTGTGGGAGATCCACAGGGGGGTCCTAGAACATACACAAACCCACCCACCTGGGAATCAACACCAGAAGGGCCCAAGTTGCTTGTGGGTAGTGGAGGGAGTAACTGAGAGCCGGCTGAGAACTGAGCAAGTGGCGTTCTCTCTCCGAGCCCTTCCTCACAGACAGCATTGAGACAATGCACGTGGGTTGCTGCACCCCTAACTACATAACAGGCATGCTGAGACCCCCCCCAAAAAATGGCCAAAATTAAAGAACAGATCAAAGTTCCAGAAAAAATACAACTAAGCAACAAAGAGATAGCCAACCTATCAGATGCAGAGTTCAAAACACTGGTAATCAGGGTGCTCACAGAAATGGTTGAGTATGGTCACAAATAGAAGAAAATGTGAAGGCTATGAAAAGTGAAATACAGGAAAATGTACAGGAAACCAACAGTGATGGGAGGGAAACTGGGACTTAAGTCAACACTTTGGACCAGAAGGAAGAAATAAACATTCGACCAGAACAGAATGAAGAAACAAGAATTCAAGAAAATGAGGAGAGGCTTAGGAATGTCTGGGACAGCTTTGAACATTTCAACATCCAAATCATAGGGGTGCCAGAAGGAGAAGAAGAAGAGCAAGAAATGAAAAGCTTATTTGAAAAAAAAAAATGAAGGAGAACTTCCCCAATCTGGCAAAGGAAATAAAGTTCTAGGAAGTCCAGGAAGCTCAGAGGGTCCCAAAGAAGTTGAACCCAAGGAGGAACACACCAAAGCACATCATAATACATTACCCTAGATTAAAATAAGGAATCTTAAAAACAGCAAGAGGAAAGGAGATAGTTACTTACAAAGGAGTTCCCATAAGATTGTCAGCTGATTTCTCAAAACAAACCTTGCAGGCAAGAAGGGGCTGGAAAGAAGTATTTGAAGTCATGAAAGGCAAGAGCCTACATCCAAAATTACTCATTTAGAATGAAAAGGCAAATAAAGTTCTCCCCAGATAAGGTTAAGTTAAAGGAATTCATCATCACCAAGCCCTTATTATATGAAATGTTAAACGGGCTTGTCTAAGAAAAAGAAGATTGGAAATATAAACAGTAAAATGACAACAAACTCACACCTACCAACAAGTGAACCTAAAAAACAAAACAAACTAAGCAAACAACTAGAACAGGAAAAGAATCATAGAAATGGAGATCACATGGAGGGTTAACAGCAGGGAGAGGGAGGGGGAGAGGGAGGGGCCAGAATGGGGGAAAAAGTACAGGGAATAAGAAGCATAAATGGTAGGTACAAAATAGACAGGGGGAGGTTAAGAATAGTATAGGAAATGGAGAAGCCAGAGAACTTCTATGTACGACCTATGGACATGACCTAAGGGAGGAGGGAATGGGGGCAGGAGGGGGTGTGCAGGGTGGAGGGGAATAAAGGGGAAAAAAATGGGACAACTGTAATAGCATAATCAATAAAAGATATTTAAAAAATGTTAAATGTGAATGGCATGCATTAGAGGGGCGTCTGCTCAACCTTCCCCAGTGGGCTAACTGCAGGAATGGAGGGTGTAGGCTGTTTGGGCCTCATGACGTCTCCATCTCCGTCACTTCGGGGCAACGAATGGTCTGTAAGTTCCCCTCCAGAAGGGCGGGGTCAGCTTTCAGGCTCCTCCGTCCCCATGTCCCGGCTGCCCAAGAATCAGAGATGTGGGTGCCTCTGAGATGCTTGCCCCGGGCCAGCAGGGGCAGGCTGGAGCTGGGTAAACTGAGGCCCTCACCATCACCGGGCGGTGGCTTTGGCCCTGAGTCGGGTCTTCTGAAGGGCGGGGAGTCAGATGCTGGGGGTGCTCACACTTGGACTGGCAGGGGTGCTTTGTCTTCTAGACGTGTGCACAGAACTCCCTCTGGAACAGATCGAAGATGAGCTTCCAGACCCCACCCAGGCTCCTGGACCTGGCGGGGCAGAGCCTGCTGGGGGACGAGGCCTTGGCCGACTCGGCCCTGGAGTGCCTGCCCTCCGAGCTCTTCCCGCCGCTGTTCATGCAGGCCTTTTTTGGGAGACACAAGGAGTCCCTGAAGGCCATGGTGTCTGCCTGGCCCTTCGACTGCCTCCCTCTGGGGGGCCTGATGCAGTTGCCTCAGTATGGGACCCTGCGAGCCGTGTTCGACGGGCTGACATCCTGCTTGCCCAGAAGGTTCGCCCCAGGTGAGGCCGATCCAGGTAGCCCCGTAGGGTCCTGGGCATCCCGGAAGACAGCTGGGGTCCGGCAGTGTGGGGGGCCGAGGGGGTGGGCCAGAGGTTTCTGAGGGTGACAGGGACATTCAGATAAGCTTGGGGGCCTGCGTACAAGGCAGGGGCACCTGGAAAAACATGCCCTGCATCCTCCCCACGGTACTTAAAGGTACTAGACCTGCCGACCAGGAAGTATGGAAGGGAAGGAGATGGAGACAAGCAAAGCAGAGAAGGCAGAAGAGGAAAACTGAAGGAAAAACTGATGTTGGGGCGCAAAGTGAAAGCTTGGGGGGTGGAATCCAATGGTTGCCTCACGCTCTCAGGCTCACTGATCCGCTCTCTTTCTGTAAAGCACCTCAGCCAGTGCCCGTTTCCCCCGCAGGCGGTGGAGACTGCGGGTGCTGGATTTATGGAACACCGGCCAGCACTTCTGGAGCAGGTGGTCTGGAGCCAGGGCCCCGGAGCACTCCTGGACCGGGCCCGCGGCCGAGGGCTGTTCCGGGACGCGGCAGCCCTTGGCCCCCTTGGAGGTGTTCATAGACCTTTGCTTCAGCCATAGGATCCAGGATCATTTCTTCACCTACATCATCTCATGGGCCAAGAAGAGGGAAGGATCCCTCCACCTGTGCTGTAAGACGCTAAAGATTTTGGCGGTGCCCGTCAAGAACATCAAGTCCCTGGCCCTGGTGCAGCTGGACTGCATCCAGGAGGTGGAAGTGAATTGCCCCTGGAGCCTGTCCAGTCTGGTCATTTTTGCGTCGTACCTGGGTCAGATGACCAACGTGCGCAGGCTCTCCCTGTCCCATATCCACATGCCGGCCTCCCAGGAAGAGGAGCGGGAGGAGGAGCTCCACCTCACTCAGTTCGCCTCCCAGTTTCTCCACCTGCGGCGCCTGCAGGAGCTGCATCTGGAATCTCCTGCCTTTCTCGCAGGCCACCTGGACCGGATGCTCAGGTGAGCTGTGTGACAGTGAGCCTGACAGCAGAACGTCAAGTGCTCTGTCTTGTTCACTCCTCTGAAGGGTGGTATCACACAGCCCCCCAAAGAAAGGAGGAGGGACAAACTGGCAGAGGGGGCTCAGAGCCAGCCAGGGTGGGCCTCTCAATGATTCCTTAGGGAGAGATGTCTAGGTTAAGGTGACTTCCGAAGAGGTGAGTGAAGAGGAAAAGGCACATGAGATGGAGCATTTCCAAAGATGAGCTCCGTGCCTGCCGGCTGCGTGAACGCAGACGGCCCTGTCTCAATTCCCCCGCCTGTGAGAAGTGGTTTCGTGCTCGAGGTAAGACAAGCAGTAGATGGGAAATGCATGGTTCTGGAGATTGGGGAGCAGGGGTGCAAAGGGTGACCAAAAGTGAGAGATGGTTTGCGGGTAACCCTTGCAAACTGGCCACCCCAGCTGGTGTGGCAGGATCGTGCCCAGGTGTGTTCTTTCTGCCTCAGAGGAACTCGCCTCACGTGGCCCAGATATCCCGGCACCTGGGGCCCCAGCCATGGACAGAAGGAAGCCAGAGTGGAGAGCGTTTTTGGTTTTATCCCCCGGCATTAGGATTCAGGGGTGCCTACACTTGATCGAGGTACTCGCCAAGCATGTTCCAGTGTTTCCCATTTATCCATCCACCCTCCCAAGTGGAGTGCTCTGCCTGACAGGTGAGGAAAGGAAGCTTTGGAGATTCCAGGAACTCGACCCAGTCACATAAGTGGAGGTGAAAGGACTCTGCCTACAGCAAGGCTGGGCCTGGCCGTTGGCCTTCATTGGATGGTCAGAGCCACCCAGCACTTGGACAAACCAGTCCTCTGCCACCCCCACGCCCCAGAACTAACTGCCCTGTCTCTCCCCAGCTGCCCTGCACACCTGCTTGGAGACCCTCTCCATAACAAACTGCCTGCTGCTGGAATTGGACATGATGCACCTGTCCCTGTGCGAGAACCTCCATCAGCTCAAGCACCTGGATCTGAGTGGCGTCTGCCTGACCGAGTTTGATCCCGAGCCCTTCTATGTGTTGCTCGAGGAAGTCACGGCCACGCTCCAGGTCCTGGACTTAGTTTACTGCGGGATCACGGACGCTCTCGTCGAGGCCATTGTGCCTGCCCTCAGCTGCTGCCACCAGCTCAGGGCCCTCAGCATGTCTGGGAACCCCCTGTCCCTGGCCACCATAGGGAGGCTGCTGCACCACACCACCAGGCTGGGCAGTCTAAGCTTAGAGCTGTACCCGACCCCTGTGGAGAGTTACAACCCCTACGGGGCCCTTGAACTGGGGAGACTCGCCCACGTCCGGGATGAGCTGACAGGGATGCTGAGGGACTTAGGACGGTCCAGGACCATCCGGATTAGCGCCAGCCCCTGTCCTCACTGTGGCCAGCCGGTATCCTCTCAGATGGAGCCCATTATATTCTCCTGTGATAACCCTGCTTAATGGGGTGCATCCAGCAAAAGCTTCCTCCCGGGCACTGGGAAGCTGAAACCCAGGACCCAGGGGCAGACAAGGGACACACACCCATGTTGCAGACATGTGCGCAGTGTGAAAGGGGAAGGGCGGGGGATCCAGCCAGGGTGCAGGAATGCAGGGGCAAATGTTGGGGACTTGATGGGACATTAGGTGACAAGTGCCCCATAGAGTTGGAAACATGAATGAATTGTGGAGGGGGGAGGTGGGCTTTCGGTGCACGGGTGGGAGTTACCTTGGAGTGGACGGTTGCAAGGGGATGGTCAGAAATAAAGAAAATTTCCATGGCAACAGTCTGGTCCTCCACGATATGTTGACCTGTGCCCCCCGTGTACACCTCAGGGCTCTCCGGGTACTAATGAAAAGGAAAGAAGTCGCCGAGTTGTCAGGGTCAGAAACTCTGGCGGCCAGGATGCAGTTTGGCCGCAGGGCTCCCAGCAGTGATCGTGTCCTTGCCTCCAGTTCTTCACTCCCGTCTGGGGCTTCTCGTACCTCCTTGTGGCTGCTCAGTGGGTTCACACAACTGGAACACACCAAGTGGCCAAGGAGCCCCCACAGTGAAGGGGATCTCACTGCGAACTCAGGCAGTGACCCTGGACATGAGCATTCATCAGGCTTCTCCGGGTGGACCCATAAGTCTCAGTTCCTAGCCTTGGATGTGCCAGGGAGGGTTCGCCACACCGGACAGGGCCCCCAGTGTGGAGGGAGTCATCCACACTTCAGATGAACGGAGCCGCTGGGCCTCCCCAACCCACTCCTGTCGTCCTGGTGGGTCGCAGTGCTTCTGAAATTGACCTGCGTGTGGCCAGTAAAAACACCCAATTCCTTTTAGCAAAATACTAAAATTATTCGGGCATATAGCATTTTTTCTTCATGTTTCTGCACCGTGTTAAAAGTGTAACCTTTTGCGGGGCTAGGTCATATCGATGAGAGATCGACTTTGCTCCCCTAACACCTCCTGACCCTCCCTGTCAGGGAGGACTAGAACAGCATGTTTGGAAATCAGTATGTCCGGATGGGCAACAGAAGCGGCCTTGCTTGTGCTAAGTCTCTGTGTCGGGCAGAGTTCTGCTGACTCACCGGCAGGGTGCACATCCGCGTAAGCAGGAGATTCAGCTCAGGGATTGGCTTGCGCAGTCACGTGGTCCGAGAAGTCCCACCATCTGCCCTCTGCTGGCGACAGAACCACAAAGCCGAAGGTGTAATTCAGTCCAAGTCCGGAGGCCTGAGGGCAGGGGGCAGGGGGAGCCCATGGTGTAACCCCCAGTCTGAGGCCACAGGCCTGAGAACAAAGGGCAGCGGGTGTAAGTCCTGGAGGCTGAAGCCCTGAGAGCCAGGAGCTGCGATGTCCATGGGCAGGAAAGGATGCACATTTGAGCCAAAAGAGAAAGAATTCCTCCTTCCTTCCCCTTTAGGTTCCATGGGGTCCCAGGAGATTCTGGCCTTGGTCACTGAATCAAATCCTAATCCTTTCAGGCACACCCAAGATTGTTACCGCCGATCTTGGCGTCTCTCGGGTGGACACAGAGTTAACCCATCACAGTGACATCCTACACAAAGGGCGGCTGGATGAAGGCTCCCAGCTGAGGACGCAGGGGCTGGAGCTGTTGAGGGCGGGGAGGGACCTTAGGCAAGAAGCTCAGTTTCCCTGTGAAATGAGGTTCACGGAGCTCACTCAGCTGAGCGGATTCTTGCAGCCTCCAACGAGATGATGCCTGTGAGGGCGTATAGTAAACGCTCAATACGTGAATTTTTCCTTCTTTTCCCCTCCCAGGAGAAGCCCCCAGCATTCACCCTTCAATCTTATTCTCCACTCATAAGAACGTGGAGGAGAGCAGAGCACAGGGCATGCAATGGAACTCGGCTTCTACCTCAGCCAGCAAAGGTCATGATTTACCCCAAACAGCTCTAGCAGTCAGCCTGTGGGGAGGGGTGGGCAGGTAGGGGAGAGGGGCTCTGACATGTGAAAGATTGGATTTGTCCCTGGTGAATAGCCGAAAAACATTTCCAAGCTGTAGGATTCAAGCGCCATCTGCTGGTCAGACCGGGTGACGTGTTAGTGTTGCAAGCAGGGCCGTGCTGTTTTAAAAAATACCTGCTCTTCCAACAAAACACCCCACCGAATTTTTTTAAAAATTAAAAAATTAAAGCAAAAAATACCCTGCTACTATATAGATGCTATTTGAGCATATATATGTTGTGATTTGTGCAAGTATTAGAGATACAAATAGCCTTTTAAAATGATAAAGGAAATATAGCACTTTTAAAGAATGCAGTGGATTTTAAAAAAAATGTTTAGCTGGATTCAGAGCCTCAAAACAAAGTTTAAAGCTGATTTTAAAGATCAATGACCAAGAATTGCTTCTTTTTAAAAAGTGTTTAGAATAATAAAATTTTAGAGCTGGAAGTGTTACAGTTATCTTTTTACAAGTGGACTTTATCTTTTAGGGCAGTTTAGGTTCATAGCAACATTGAGCAGAAGGTGGACAGAGTTCCCATGGACCCCCTGCCCCTCCCCACACATGGCCTCCCCACCATCAGCACCCCTACCGGGTGGTACATTTGATACAACCGATGGGCAGACCCCGGCATGTCCTCACCACCCAAAGTTGGTAACTGGCATTAGGGATCGCTCTCAGTATTGTACAGTCTACGGGTTTGAGCAAATGTATAAAGACATGTACCCACCATTGTGGGATTGTACAGAGTCATTTCATTACCCTGAAAGTCCTTTTTTGTCTTCCAGAAGTCTTATAGCTCTAGTTTTCACATGTAGATTATAATCCATCCCCAGTTCATTTTTATGAATGGTGGGAGTAAGTTTTGGGGGTGTTTTGTTTGTTTTGTTCCCACGTGGATGTTCTGTTGCTGTTGAAAAGACCTCTATGTCCCCATCGAATCACCGTGGCACCTTATCAAAACTGACCACACCCGTGGGGGCCTGCTTAACCATCCCCTGTTCTGCTCTGTTAACCTGCGTGTGGGCACCACACTGTCCTGGTTACTGTGGCTTTTACTAAGTCTTGAAATCAGGTGGCGTGAGTCTTCCAAAACATTATTGTTTTGTACAATTGATTTGAGGCTAAACAAAGTTGTTTGCATTTCCACATAAGTTTCAAAATAAGCCTGTCAATTCTACAAGATAAAGCTTAATGGAATTTTGATTAGGATCGAATCTATAGATTTGGGAAAATCGACACTTTAACCACATACGAAGTCTATCAAGTTGTGAAAATGCTGTCTCCATTTGCTCAGGAACTCTTTAATTTCTTTCCACCCTACTTTACAGTTTTTAATGTACGGGTCTTGAACATGCTTTATTACACTTACCCCATTGTGCTTTTGGATGCTCTCATAAGTGGAATTTCAAATTCAATTTCCAATTGTTTGTTACTCACAGCTAGCATAGACACACAATTGATTTTTATACAATATATTGATCTGTGGCCTGTGACTTTGCTCACTTCAGTTAGTTCTGGTGGTTTCGGTGCGGGTCCTGTATGCTTTTCTATGTGGGTGTTTATGTTGTTTGCGGGGATAGACAGTTAACGTCTTTTCCAACTTGTATGGCTTTTCTTTCTTTTCGCTGCCTGGTGCCTGACCAGGAGAAAGCATTCAGTTCTTCGTGATTAAGTATGAATTTGGCTATAGGTATTTTGAGATTGGCTTTGATCATATTGAGAAATTATCTTTTATTTCTATTTTGTTGAGAGATTTTTAAAAATCACAAATAGATCATTGAATTTTGTCAAATCCTTTTTTAAAAAAATTGTTACCTTTATTTTTATTTATTTATTTATTTATTTATTTATTTATTTATTTATCTTTAGAGGGGAAGAGAAGGAAAGAGGGAGAGAAACATCAATGTGTGGTTGCTTCTCATGTGTTCCCTGCTGGGAACTGGCCTGTAACCCAGGCATGTGCCCTGACTGGGAATCGAACCTCGATTGTCTGGTTCGCAGGCCCGCACTCAATCCACTGAGCTACACCAGCCAGGGCCAGATGCTTTTTTTTTTATTGCACTATTGAGATGATCATATGTTTTCTTGCTTTTATTCCATTGATATGGTGAGTTATGTTGATTGATTTTCTAATGTTAAACCAATCTTGCATTCCTGGAGTGAACCTCTCCTGGGAATTAAATCACCGGAAGAGAAGCAGGGAGATGGGATTGGCAGAGGTGGGGGGTGGGAGGCAGAGGTGACGAGCCTGGGCCTTCATTTTACTATTATTTCCCGACTGTGTGCATATATATTTCTGTGCATATATATTATGGCAGAGCCCCTTGTTTGTAGGTATTTTTCACAATAAAATGTATTATAATAAAAAGAGTAACAACAGGCTAACACATATGAAAATCAAAACCAAAAGGGAAAGTTTCTGGAGAAATGGGAAATGACACAATATGAGCAAGAAGAAACAAAATCTGGAACGGACGGATCAAAGAACCGGAATGGGAAGCCGAGGAGCCTGCTGTCCCAGACAGCTCCGTTCCCACGCACTTCCCCACGCCTGCTGTCCGGGGGCTCCTGCCTCACACGAGAAGTCCCAGAAAATGGGCCGTAGGAACAGCTGTCCTTTTGTTCTGTGGGGCCAGCTGGCACCTACGCTTCACACCCAGTACGGGCACGAGGAGGAAAGTGTTGTGAATTACAGGCCCATTTGGCAAACATTCTTAATTCGGCTGAGTCCACATGCGTTAAAAAGTAATCTATCGTGGCCAAGGGAAGTCCATTTCAGGAAGAAAGCAAACTCTGAAACTATTGGCGTAAATTCACCACAGTGACAGGCTAAAGAAGGGAAACCACAGTTGCCTCAAAACTTCAGAAAAGAATGTTGGAGAAATCAAATCACATTTGGGTTAAGAAAGATTCTTTGAAAAATCAAACATCATGTACTCAAAACTCCTATTAAATGTCAGATGCGGTGCAGAAACTTTAGCTGCCTCCTTACTGGGATAAAATAAGGCCCCCTGAACCTCTGTAATAGGGGTGATTCCAGTATTCTGGGCATTAGCAGAGACTCGGAACCAGACTGACTAATTTGGCTTCAGGACTGGCTCAGTGCCACTGGCCTCGTGTGGCCTTACTGAGCTGGCCTCGTCTCTCTGTGCCTCAGTTTACTCACCCACCAAATGGGCATCATAACAGTATCTCCTTGCTGAGTTGCAATAGTGTTTGCCACAAGTGCTATTATGATGGTTGTTATGGTTGCTCTTATATCTTAAAAACACACTGAGTGAAAAAATTAAGAGAACAAGGTCTACTACAGTCAAGGTGATGGTAAGTCCATCCGGGTACCCCTGCTGGTCGGGAAGTACTTATCGCCACCTTAAAGTCGACCTCTTAGTTCTTTGGTATTTTCTCATAAACCTGGCTAGGACCCTTAACGCGATGATGAGTGAGAGCAAATCAAGCAGACCCGTTAAGGTGCCACTAATTAGGACGCTCACTGTCTCTTCCTGGAAGACACCCTTCACCGACAGAACTCTGAACTGATAAGACTTCACACTGGCCAGACACCTTGAGGGAAGTTAAGTGATTCTGCCAATGCAATCCGAAGCCAGAATTTTTTCCTTGGGTATATGACACAGGTGACCTACATGCAGTGCCTCTACAGAGATGTCCATGGAGCGGTCTGGGTCTGGGAACCTTCAGAGGGACTCAGACCCCTGCTGGGTCTACGCCCCAAATGGTGCTGTCACCATCGGGGTCTTGGGCGTCGGTCTCCCTTGCCACCGTCCTTGGCAATACCCAGTCCTGAGCTGCTTTGACAGCGTCTCAGGTGGAAGAGCTTCCTCATGAGAGGGGTCACACATTCCCCTCTGGGAACAGCACTGTGGTCCCCCGACGTGATGAGGAAACGTCCTAGGTGTTCATCATCGGGCTGCGTGCTCCCAAACGCAAACCCTTTCTGCGCAGATAATGGAGAGTTTCCTCTGTGTGGCCAGCGTGGCTGCCACTCTTGGGCACCTGCATATCCAAATGCCTCACGTTGGTTTGTCAGGGAGAGCCTGGCCCAGGGATGCAGGCACCTGGGATTGACCTGGTGCGGTGAGGGAGCTCTCGGGAAACAAGGAAAGAGGCAGGAGCGGCAAGGACAGGGCAGGGGAAGGAGCCGAGCAAGGCTGTGATCCCAGCCGGACGCCGCTTCCCCTTCACCCCCAGGAGCCTCCGGAGTGTGAGCACACCACAGCCTAGGGCCCACCTGGAGGCTGGGGGCTCGTCATGGGATGCCTGGGCTGACAGGGGGCTTCGCTTCTGTGGGGGTGACTCTCTATAAGACGTGGGCCGTTAGCAATCAACACTCACAGCCGTTGGGGACGGCTGTGCCCAGTACAGGCGTCTGGACGGGACTCTGAGTCCACCACACTGATCAGACCTGTTTCTAGTGAAGAGATAGCTCTGTGGACTCTGTTCCTCCGTGGCCGAGAGACGCACGGCGGGCTGTTGGTCAAAAGACTGTGACAGCAATGCCGGGGGCTCCAGGAATCCAGGGCCTGGGTGCTTTCCCAGCTGCAGAGTGCAAAAGGACGGCAAGGTTCCAAGAAGACACTCGAGGAAAACCGTGCCCTGTGCAGGCAATCGGCTCTCACCCGAGCCCTCTGTGTGAGTGTGTATGTGTGCGTGTGCACTCATGAGCACTGGGAGAGGCCGTCTGAGAGTTAGCTCGCTGTCAAAATGTGCATTTTTTCCCTTCCACTTGACGCAGTGGCCTGCCTTCACGTCCCCAGCAGCTCCGCGTGCTCCAAGCCCCCACCCATGACGGACCTTCCGAAAGTTTCCACCGTGGGCTGGGCCTGGCACCAGCTTCCGATTGGACAGTGAAGTCTGTTAGAGCAGGTCAGTGACCCACTTTGTTGGGGTTACAGATGGAGGACTCACCCTCCTTGAAAATTCAAATCCCTCTTTGGTCCCTAGAGGGAGACCTTAGCGCGGTGACTCCAGCCCACCCTGCCCTCCCGGTTCTCCGCACCTCCTAAGACCCCTCCTTCCTCAGGAAGAAGGACGACAGCCAGGGAACAGGGCGTCTGGAAGACTTGCCTCCTTTTGTCGCTTTGCTCTGAAGCAGACGGGCCTGATTTTAATCCTGCAGTTAGCACAGAGCACAACCTACGCATTCACCTTGTCTGGTTCGAATCCTTGAGGTTTTTGGCTGATCGTCTGCCTTTGGGACAAGGAAGCAAATGGGATGCTGAGTGAGGAAGGAGATGAGATAAAGGGATTTTATTTGCCAGGTTCCTGCGGGGACAGGGAAGTAAAGGGGGAAAACTGCCTCAAGGAAGCAAATGCCATTTCCGAAGAGAGACAGACCAGCCTAGTAGGTACCTGAGCATTTTAGTCTGGTGCTGGATGTGAGCATACTTTTTTTTTTTTTTAAATAAAACTTCCTTTTGCCTAATGTGGATACCACTGGAAGTTCAAGTCTGAATTCTGGGATAATTAAGGAACAGTATTTAAAAAGCAGCTAATGGTGGGTATTATGTGTTTTTTTCCCCCCAGAGAAGCTCAAAATTGATTTTCCATATTGTTATTTACCAGGGCAGTCTCCAAGAGGGCCTGCTCAAATGTGATAAATAGGGTGATTAAGCTGGCAGCTGCCCCCCCGCCCCCACGACCCTTCCGTCCCAGGATTTGGCCAAACCCTTCTGGTTTCTCAATAATGCTTCTTGCTCTCAGATAGCATCCCCCTCGCCCGCAGCGGCTGCCGCTTCCTGAGTGAGTGTGCACGCAGGCACCGCCTGTCCTCCGACTGGCAGGATGCCAGCATGAAATGAATCAAAGAGCTGCCACCTTTCACAGCAGCACAGCGCAGGGGACATTAACTCACTTCCAAACAAGACAGCAGTGGCCTTTCTCTCTATGGGGTAAAATGTGCCGCCACCAGGGTGGGCCGTGGTGTAGGAGCCACAATGGGCCACATAACCTTGGCTCTGGGGGGTGGAAGGAGGCAGGCAGGGGTCCTCTCCTCTTGGTCTGCAATGCTTTGCCGACCCCACTCCTGCCCCATCACTTTTTACTAGACCGCTCCTTCTGGTCCTCAAGGTTTCAGCTTCTATGTCACCTCCTCAGGGAAGCCCTCCCTGACCACCTCTACTGTTCCCATCACCACCCTGTTGGTTTCCTCCCCGTGCCAAACGCACCACAACTTATGGTGATGAACATTCTGTTCTTTCTAGATGACCAGCTCTGGGCGGGGCATGAAACCTCACCTGTCTTATGTGTCAGTGTTGACCCAGCAGTCACTGGCCCATGTAGGTGCTCAGGACATGTTGTCGTTGAGACTTGAGGAGTAATACCTGGCCATTCCTCTTGCCCCTGTCTCCATATTCAGCATCGAAGGAGAAGATGTGGGACTTCGGCAAGTGCAGGTTCAAAGGTCGGTTTCTTCCAATTACAGGTGGACTGGGGACTCTAAGTCCCCCACTTGAACTGACCAGGTTAGAAGCAATCTGAGGAATATGGCTTCCCTACCTGTGACCCACCTCCCAATATGTGATCCTCCCCCCGAAAGTGATTTCTACTACTTCAGGGGGCCCGATGGGAATGGACTGCCTCTTGAGATGGTGCTGGCAGGGGTCTGGCAAGCACCCTCACCTCGAGGCCCACCGCCAGTGGGTGGGCCCCTCAGGAAATCCACGGGCAGGTGGCCCATCCCATGCAGGACGCAGCACCCCAGACACTGGAGATACCGGTACTCAGAGTCACCCAGAGCCATCATTTTCTACGGGAGGCCCAGCGACCCTGGTTTTGCTTCCATCCCAGGGTCCCCTCTGAGTCCTCTTTTCCATGCACAACCGCACAGGCGCCTGCATTTGCTGTCTGTTGCTTTCACATTTTTTTCCAGTGGTGCATGTCTTTCCTCTCTTTCCGTCAGGGACTGACTGCTTGTGAAGGGACTCGCTGGCCATCTCCTGGGGCTGTGGGGTGGGGGAGGCGGCCAGCTGTGGCTTTGGGTAAAGATGAAGGATGACAGCCGTCTGTGCGGCAGGCGGAGGGGGTGGGAAGACAGCAGCAACCAACGCCCAGTCATATATAACTGTCCGCCCGTCCACCTACAGCGGGGCCAGCCCCATGCCAGCCGGGAGGGGGGAGGGAGGGGGCTCTGGCCCCTCTGCTCAGCAGAGCTAGGAGCGCAACCTCTCTGACCCGGTTTCTGAATTTACCCCAACCCTCCCTACGAAGCCCGCACAGGGGCGAGAGGGAGAACCTGATTGGCCAGAACTGAGTCCAAGCCCATTTGCTGGATGCCCATGTTGGGGGAGACCCCAACCTCTCCCAGCTGGTTTTCCCTTCCATCAAATGAGCTTAATGGCTCCCCGCTTTACGGGAGTGTGGTGAGGACCTTGGGAGAGGTGTGTGCGCGCGCACAGTCAGCTCTCATTGTTCATGGTAGTTACCTCCCACCAAGTCACGAAAAGGCTGAACTAGCGAATTCCAAACATTGGGCCCTGGGGGAAACTCAGAGTTGGTTCCTTGAGCCTCTGGTCACAACATCTTTGTCAACCGACCGATACACAACCTTGGTTTATGTATGTTTCTGCCCAAGACGTCTCCTTTCCTGTGTTTTGGGGTGATGACTTACGACCTCGACCCCTCAGCCTGCGGCGCTCTAATGCAGGCCAGAGTGCAGCTCACCCAACACACTATCTTCTCCGTGGGGCACCCCGCAGCCTCCTGGGGCTTAGACACAGGGGACAGCACATCAGCACTGCACTCGGGAGCCGTCGTAAACAGCAAAATCACCAACAAAATGCACAACAGAAGCCCCAAACGCGACACTAAGTGGACAGTGCACAGAATGTTTGCAGGAGGGGAGCCAAGACAAGAGGGCGGAGCGCCACGGTGTCTGACGTCAGCTGGGAGCGGGGCTACACGTCTGGCGGGTCCAGTTTTGCCGCTCGGAGTGCAGGGAGCTCCGTGAGTGACTGTGGAAGTGTCCTGGGTGTTGAATTTAGGGCTGCAAGTATGTTTTAGCGAGTAGGTGAATCAGAAAATGCAGATCAGCTGAACGTATGCATTCCCTGCCAGGGCCCCAGTCCCAGGTCATACCCGAGACTAAGGCTGGCTGAGGGAGGGGTCAGAATTTCCAGAGAAACAGATATAACTCATGTATATGAGATTTCTAGTTGCCTCCCGATACGCAGTCTCCGTTTCTTCCTAGTAAATAAAGCAACATTCTAATGGTTACGTGACCCTCTCAGCTCCATGGCTTCCTTTCTGACTCTGGTAAAGGAGTTGCAGCCTGGTGACCCAGTTCAAACCAATAGGAAATAAGCAGAAGTGTTGTGTGAAACTTCTAAGAAGTCCCTTCAAAAGGGAGTGCAGTGTTCATCCATTCTCTTCCTCCTTCTTGCCGGCTGGGATGCTGAAGTGATGGCCGGAGCTCAGGCAGACATCTTGAACTGAGAGGTAGAAGCCAGGTGCTGCAGATGGCAGACCCCCAGGGAGAAGGAACTTGGGGTTTCTGGAATTGCAGAGCAGCCAAAAAGTCCTTGACTGACCACCTGATCTGAGAAATACGCTGCTGTCTTGTTCCCAGTTTCTGTGGTTGTTGGCTTGTGTGTTGTTATTCATGACCAAACCCAATCATAGGTGACACAGGAGGGTTCCTACCCTGCGGTGCCAAGAGCCAGCTCTTTCACCGGACTGTGGTCACTTCACCTCTTTGTGTCTCAATATTCACATCAGCAAATTGGCAGGGAAATAAAGTAGCAGTAATTAAATAACCCTCATTCTCATTCGTCTGAAGTATAACCCTTTCAATGCATTTGTAAGGTCATTCTCCTATGAATGATGAAAGGAGAGATGTCATTGTCACAGAGATGCCCTTGTGACACCATGGCTAATCAGCCACAAGAAAATGCTCCAGGCACGTTCCTTAAATGAATGACCAAAGGAACCGGGGCCAGGAGGGCAGGCCAGCACGCGGTCGGAGAGTCTAGCCGGAAGATGGCGGAAGCCTGGCACTGGTCAAAGGCAGCCGCTGTTCCTGCCCATACTCAGGAGCCAGCAAGTGGGGAAGGAAGCAAGGGTTACTTAAGCAAGAAAACCACAGGCGGCTCCAACTTACCCCGGGCAGAGGTATCCAGAAGAGGGCAGTCTGGGACATTTAGAAAACTGGACCCGAAAAGTATTGCCCAGTCAGTGCTCCTAGTCCCAGCAACAGATGAGGCTTCCTGGTGGGGGTAGGGTGGGCGGGTATGTGGCCCCCAAAAGATGGAATTTCAGGTCAAGATCAGGGCCTCTGCCCAGGTAGGCCTGGACCCAGAAGCTGCCGTTACCTAGAGATGTCTTCTCTGCTGTGGAACCGCCAGCTACTGTCTTGTTAGAAATGATCGTTATGGGAAAAGGTGAACTCTTTTCAGAGAGGTGAGCCGCCTACTGTCTCCTTTGTCCTCTGTCTCCACGGATGCCTGGACCCCTGGGAAGCAGGATTTGACGTTAAGTCTGCCAAGGGGACACAAAGGTGTTCCTTGCTTTTGTTTGTTTCTCTCTTTTCCTTTTCTTGACTTTTTTTTTCCAAACATGTTTCATTTCTTTTCTAGGGCAGAGGCTGAACCCTGCTGGCTCCTGCTCACCCACTGCTCTATTTATATTCCTCGCCCAAGACCCCCGCAGAAAGGAGGGCAGGGCAGCCAGCCCATCGACCTTGCATTGCGATCGATCCTCTCCACGTCTGCAACCCCAAAGCAGAATTCTCCTTTCAACTTAGGAGACATACACGTCACATAGAATTCATTGTGTAAAGTAAGCCATTCAGTAGCATTTGGTACGTGCACAATGTGGTGCCCCGGTGCCTCCTTGAAGTTCCCCAACATTTTGTCGCCCCCCAAAGAAACCTCGTGCCCATGTTGGGGCTGTTCTATGAGCTGGGAGGGGGTTGCTGTCAGCCCAATTTAAGGGCTGCAAGCTCACCCTCCAGTGATGGGCAAGGGGTGATCTACATCATATCTCCACCAGGGGGCGCCACCTCAGCAGTTGGAAGTGGCAGTTTCAAGTACCTTTTTCAGTTACTGATTTAAAAAAGAAATCCGCTGGCTGAGGCCTGTGGACCTGTATACACCCTCCTGGGGGCGGGGCGGGGACCTAGGTTGAACTTGACCATATTTATTTGGATTTAGAAATGCACGTTATGAGGAAAGAAACAGGCGGGATTTAGGATTATACATTCTTTGTTCAGCTTCCTTAAAGAAATGTTCTGTCACTCAAGGGATCCCACAGAATCGAGACTCTGCTGCGAGGAGGCAGAGGTTTTCTTCCAAAAGCCTTGGCCAGAGCGCCTTCTATGCTTGTCTCCCTTGTGGTTAATCTGAGAAAATCTTCCCTTTTCATAAGAGAAAGATCCCTGGGCACCACTCATCAAAGCGCTGGGAAGGCGTTGGTCGGAATGGCATGGCCAGGGTTACAAAGCCGGCACTGTTTGCGCCGGGGACCGGCCAGCCTGCCTCAGTCCAGACAGACACAGGCAGAGAGCGCCCATTGGCACCTGTTTCTGTAAGGGGCTGGCTGCTGGGTAAGCGCCCCCACGGCCGAGGGCCCCCCTGCTCCCCTGAACTCTGCCTGCCCCGGACGGGGGAGGACTTTACAGTGGGCATGTGGCGTCCAGGGAATTCCCAGGAGCTGGCTGCATGACTATTTCCGTCTAAGCGATGGGCAGCTGGAGCTCTCCTGCTTCCCCAGGGACCCTCCCAATGCTGCCAGGTGGCCCACCAGGGCTGCAGAGGCAGCAGGGAGCCTGGAGGTTCAGAAAATGTCAGGATCCCTCCTGCCTTGCACAGCGTCACCCCAGGGTGACCATGCCCTTGCTTAGGAACTTCCGATGGCTTGCTGGGACACAATGTGGCAGGCCCAGTGCCTCTGCCTGGCTCTCAAGGACTCCACTGGCATGGAAAGCCACCGTTCCCAAAGGCCATCTTCTGAGGTTTGCTGGGTGCTCCTGGCTCTGGGGTTTCACCCACTCCCCCAGTGTGAAGAAGTCTTTGTGCCTCAGCAGCCACCCAGGGCCCGAGGAAAGGGCCCCGCCCCCAGGTGCAGTACCTGGCCTCCCTCTCCCACATCCCTATTACCCCCACACCTCTACCTCTCTCTTGAGTCCCCAAATCTCCTATGTCTTGCAGGAGCTTCTGCTTATAGCTGTGAGGACAAACAGAGGCACCTGGAGGGGACTGCCTGGGTCTGAAGATGGCAGATGAGAGGGGACGCAGTTGGTGGGGGTGTGGTGCTATGAGGAGAGCTTGGACAGGATGCACAGGAACTTTCCTGGCAGCCTGAGGGCCGGGGTCTTCCTCAGACCGCAGCCTTATGCTGCTGGACCCCTGCTAGGGTTCAGTGGCCTCCCGGTGCAGGGGCTTGGACGAAGTGGCTAGTTTTCACCGGAGGCATTGTTCCTGGCCCCTCACCCTGAGCTGGGCTTTGCAGGTGCCTGGCACTTCCTGGCGTTGACTCGTTTGCAGAATCCCTTATTTTACTTGTCTTTTCTGGTAGAAAACTGCATGTGGTCAGAGGCTGTGTGTGTCCCTGCCACTGCGTGACCAGTGCCAGGCCAGGGGGTAAAGAGTTAACAGCCACCGAATGAATGAATGAGTGAGCAGTCCGCGCCAGGTAAGGAGCATCTAGCAAAGAGGCATTTAGGCAGGACAACTTGGGGACATGAGGGAGGAAGGCAAACCCAGATGACCCTGGGGGCCTGTCACACTCTCCCTGGGACCTGGGGGACAGATTGAGGATGTCTCGGGGATGTGCGGTGGTGGCTCGAGGGGTGTGGGCGCTGCGGGTGGTTATGTTCCGCCTGGACGGGCTGGGCTGCTCCGTGCTGGGAGTCGGAGTGAAGACCGGAGGTCACCTATCATCCCCCCACCCCTCCTGCTATCACACTTGGTTCTCCCACCAGCAGCCAGGCTCTTTGGAAGATTGGGGCTGAGCGACAGAGCGAGCTCTTCGAGGGAACTCATCACGTGACAGACTGGCCTCCACGGGGAGCCAATCCTCAGGAACTTGAATAACCCCCACGGGACTCTGTCTCCTCCCGCGAGAGGCAGGTGGTGGGCAAGGACAAGCGAAGGCCATTTCTTCCTACCATCCCTGGGATTTAAGCCCTTTTGGCAGGGGAAGCCTGCCCAAGTAATTAATGGAAGTAATTAGGGGTCAGATGGTCACAAATGGAAATCACTCAGTACCCAGTCACAGATGCCAAGGCTGGCCGTGCGGAGGAGAGGAGGTTGCAGGGCTGGGGGGAGGGGGAGGACTCAGAGAGGAGGGAGGGTGGCTTCCACCGCCTAACAGGGCGTAGCTGTTCCATGGGGCTTGTTCTCCGGGTTCGCAGACCAAAGGTGAGGTGCAAAGTCTGGCTGGGGGTTTGTGTCCGCGCTCAGCAGCCTGCGCTACGGCTGAGGGGGAGCTTCTGAGCTGCAGCAAAGATGGGGGGCTGCTAAGGAAAGAAATGCCAGAGGTGGTTCCTGACACCACAGCAGCCCTGATCTCAGAACTGTGCCCCCTGCAAGATGAAGAGGCATTTTCCTTTAATGCAGTCATTGCATCTTATAAATCCCTCCTTGGTTGCATTCTTCTCATTTTATGTGTGGCTTTCAAGTCCTGGGAAAGGGTAGAAAAATTTTCACCCAGCCATTCATCCATCTATCTATCCACCCACTCACCCACTCACTAATCACTACCCACCCACCATCCATTCACTCACATACCCATCCATCCACCCACCTCATTCATCCACCGCACAATATTTATCGGGCTCCTGCCAAGCCCACGGCAGATCCGGGCTGTGGGGATGCAGGAGAAACAAGCCAAGCATGGACCTCACTCTGGTGGTTGCCATCTGCAGAGCAAACAGGACCCGGGCAGGCCAACAGGACCCAGGAAGCCCACACAGCCATGAAGGAATGCGATGGGGTGACGGTGCATTAGAGGGTGACGGATGAGGGTCTCTTTAGCGGGGACGGGCAGGGCGGACCTCTTTGAGAAGGTGACCTTTGAGCTGAGACCTGAATGACAAGAAGAAGCAAAGAGGGAGGGGAAAAGCATTCCAGGCGGAGGGAACGGCCAGGACAAGGGCCCTCTCTGGGGAACTGTAGGGGTGCCGAGGGGCTGAAGGCGTGAGCAGTGGGGACAGGGACCGGAGCAGGACCACTCACGTCAGCATCCCATAGCCTAAGACGCAGCCCCGGGTGAGCGGCACACCCAGCTCCGCTATGCTCCTAACACTCCGAAAGGGAGCGCTGAGGAACTCTGTTAGAGCATTTTGTTACTCCGGTATTGTAGTACTCAGGTTATACTACTCGAGAATATTCTGTTAGAGCCATTTCGGTGGTGGTGGGTCATCTGCAATTCACTGGCGTGGACCTCGGCTGGGACCCTGCCTCGCCTCCTTGGACTTCCTTCCCCAAGGGAGGGAGACCCCGTGGTGCGGCCCTCTCTCCAATGGGCAAGGTGTGTGTTCCTCTGTTCCTGTGACAACTGAGGGTGGTGACAAGTGAGTGTGTGAGAGTTAAGGGCTCCTGTCTGCCAGGCTTGGTCAAGGGTTGTCATTTAGTGATGGTGGCCCGCAGGCCCTGAGTTCATGGAGCTTACGGTCTAGAGGGTGTTTCTGGGGACAGAGGATTCCTTGGGGATACCGGGGATGGAGGAGGTGTCCGTGGTACCAGCTCAGAGCCCCACAGTGGGGATGTCCCACCCCTGCCTTTGTCACCTTCCCAGGTAGCTCCGGAGGGTGTGGGGAGCTCACAGCTCCCCACCCAACCCCCGCCCCTCCCACCACTGCCTGGCCATTCAAGTGGGAAGGATCAGAGCTGCTAAGAAGCCCCCTTCTCTTCCTGTCCCACTTGAGCCGGATCATGGCGGTTGCCATGGCTGCAGGAAGGGACAGCCCTGCCCCAGGGAAGCTATTTGCTGGCATTGATAAACCTGGACAGCAGGAAATCTGACAAAAGGGAGGTTTTGGCTTTCGGGGAACTGGGGAATCTCAGGAGGTGTGGCACTGAGCCCCGCCTGGGGACTAGTCTGACTCCACAGGGCGGGTGCTGTCCCTGTTTCCATTGGAAACACAGTGTCCCTGTGGGGCGAGTGAGGGCTGACAGGAAGGTCACCTGTGAGGACCCCTCCAGGACTGGCGGTTTGGAATTCAAAACCCGGCGGGATGGTTGGGGGTGTAGGGAGCCCAAGAGCCCCAGCAGGGTGAGTGGAGGCCACGCTGTCCCGGGCAGGGGTGGACCCTCAGCAGACACGATGGCCGCTCGGTGGACGCCAGTTCGAACTGGGTTTTAAGCCTGAGAGAGACTCCACCCCCAGAAGCACGTGGGACTCTGATCAACGCTGCTTTGAACTGTACGGGCTCACGTATATGCGGACTTTTTTCTCAATAAATGAAAAACGTCGGCCCTCCCTGTCCCCACGTTCTGGATCCGTGGATGCAACCAACCTCAAAACTGGACCAAAACACAATACTTAGTTATAAACAGATTTTTGACTGTGTGGGAATCAGCATCCCTAACCCTGTGTTGTTCAGGGGTCCCCTGTACTTAGTGTCTGTGGATTGGGGGGTGTGGGCTTGGGATTCACAGCCAGGCAGGTGGGGTCCAGCAGGACCACGTCACTTGAGTACTTGTTCATGTGGCTCCACTGTCTTCCTGGCCAGTGGCCTCCCCCAGGACATGTGGGTTCCACGTGTAAGAGCGGCCTTGACGTTTGTGCAGACTTGCGGGCTCCACAGTGGGTCCAAGAGGCCGGCAGCGGCAGGTCTGGGGGCTGATCACCAGGTGGTAAAGATGAGAACTGAGCTCCTGGTGACACGCCGGAAGTCTTCAGACTGCTGGCTCCTGACTCGTTTTTCTGGGCATTCCAGCTCGGATTCTACTCTTCTTAGAGACCAAGCTCTTCTGCGCACGTAGGAACGAATGCACCACCACTGGGCTTCCAAAGGAAGAGGGACAGGACCACGTGGGGGGGGGTGGTCCCTTCCCTCATTTCATTGCCAAGAAGTCAGAGCTATTCTGCTCACAAAGGAGGGCTCGAAGCTCCAGGAGGGTCCAGGGCATGGCCAAGGGCACTCAGCTAGGAGGACAGAGTGGACACCTCATTGCAGGGCTGACCACCCCTCCGCACCCCCAGGCTCCTTTTGATGTTGGTTACTGTGGGGTTGCTTTCCTCACGGTCAGAGGCTTGAATGGGGATGGAGGGTCTGTACTGAGTGGTAAACCCTGAAAGAACGGTTCTTGGAAAACCAGCTCCCAGCTCGGGTTCCAATGGGACATCAGTGAGCAAATGAGTTCACGGCTAAGGGACCTGAATATGAGTGTGAGGTTGTACCATAAAAACATGTATTTTCCCAAGGCCAAAATATAATAACCTCACACCTCAAAAAGGCATGTTTTCAAAAAATGGATTACATTTGTAAATAGCAGACAACAGTGTTCACACTCACAAAAAATTTTATGTGGAAAAACAATGTAAAGTTTGGCTGTGTGTTTATTGGCCTGGAGTCTTAAAAAATAAAGCTACCTTGTTGGCTGCAGACCAATGAAACCCACAGGGGTCTGCTTGGGGGGGGGTTACTGTACTGGGTACCAGCAGACCACTTTGCAAATAATAAATTAGTTTCACTCTGGAGGGCACTAGAAGCCACTAAAAATGAGTTCATGGCCAAAGTCCAGGGCTGACGGCTGGCTCTGTTGGTGGGGAGGGGAGATGTTAGAGACCTAGAGCCTTGATATGTTCCAGGGCCCAGTTAAATTTAATAGAGTTGGAAACACCCCCGGCCCCAGCCACTGGCTGCACCTAGAACTCATTCCTGTAACGTTGGTCATGTAAAACTGTAAGGACCCTGGGTGGGTGAGGAGGAGGATGAAGAGAAGGAAGAAGAAGGGGAGGAGGAGGAGAACAGGGAAGCAGGGATGCTCCACCCAAAACCCTTCTCCATCGCTGGTGGAAGCGACCTGTGTGAGCATGTTTTCCAGCCTCTCTGTATAAGGGCCCGTTCTGACCAGCCCCACAGGGCGGAAGTGGTGCCTAGTCCCAGGACCACCGCCAGGGTGTGTGGCTGCCCTTTGGTCCCTGCTGGGTACACAGGCCCTTCTGGAGAGCCAGGACAGAGTACAAATACCCTCCATACACCCATAGCTAAACATTCACAAGTCACAAATGAAGATAAAGTGTTAAAAAAAATGTTGTATTCAGCTACCTTGACAAAAATACCTTGTTGATGAATGGCAAGACCAGGGCTAAATGACATTCTTGAATCTCCCGGAATCTGGCCAGTGGGCCGAGCCGTCTGACACCTGCCCCTTTTCTTCCCCAGCCCTGGTTCCCCCTGTGTGGACACCCCACGTCTCACATCCAAACCCTGCTCACGTCCCCCAGCAATATCTACTGCCTGGCCACTCAGTCCCCTCTGGTGGAGCGATGATGGGAAGACAGGCTCACTCCCAAGTTTGGAGACAATTGAGCTGGAAATTCTGAAATCCTGAGTGCCCCACGAATGGTCTGGAAGAGAGCAATGATTCGGGGTGCCCTTGGCCTCACAGATTCTTCACCCCAGGGGGGAAGAGCAGAGTTGGAGGAGAGCCAGGGCGGGGACCCCTTGCCCAGGTTCAAGGGTTGCACTGGCGCCACCCAACTGGCGCCACAGTGAGACAAATTCGTTTGTGATGCTGTTGCAGTCTTTGGTCCTTAGATCTTAAGGAGAGTGAGACCGTGAGACAAGATATTTTGGTGGTTTTGATTCTCTCGATGGGGTCCAAGATGATGGATTTGACGCTCAAAATAACTCTTTCTGAGTGTGCCTACCCAGCGCAGGCTGCTTTTCCTAGAGCCCAGAGCACAGCCCCAAGAAAGGTGCCGCTCCACACTGCCCCTGCTGGCCATAGAAGGGAATGCAGCTGGATGGAGCCGCTGTGCAGCGGTCAAACACCAGCGGCCAAGGCGTCCCTCCACCTTCTCTGAGCCTTGGGGTCCTCGTCTGTAAGATCGGGACGATGGCAGCACTCGCCAGGAGTTGTGAGGATGCCCAGATGGAGTTCATGTCTGTAGTGTTTCTAGTATGGTGCCTGGAACTCATTTGTCTGCTCTTTCAGCCCCCGTTATCTTGTCGAACCACGACTGTGTGCCAGGCACTGCTTGAAACACCGAGACACAAACCACGCAGTTCCTGCCCTGGGGCAGCTCATGTTCAGGTCCAGATATACAGACGATAAACGAAGAAATGGGATAATTTCACATCACGGTACATGTCGTGTGGGAAATAACATGGATTGCTGCGACAAGAGTGATTCGGAGGGGGTGACATCTGAGACCCAAATGACACGTGTGCAGATCCGAGGGCCATGTCTGCTACATGGGAGGCCCTATACTGCTGTAGAGCATGGTCATTTCCATGGTCAATAATAATAATAATAATAATAATGACTGGAGACCCCACTGCAAGTCAGGGAGCCCCGAACCATCGCTTGTTGTCTGTGCCCTGTCACGTCTCCAGGGGCCCGTCCCCACTGAGCTGTGGCTCCCGGTCAGCGAACCCCGCAGATGTCCCGCCTGTCCCCAGCACCCCTAGTATTTCACGGGAGGTCTACATCGGGCAGTAACTGTTTCCGCGGGCTGTGTTGTAAAGCTCGTCCTCTTCCTCAGCATCGTGTTCATTCCTAGGGTGCAGCTGGCCGCAGTGACGGTCGGTCGGTGCTCAGGAAGCCCCAGGTTGCCCCTCCCCTTGTCACTCACTCATTCAGGAAGTGACTGCTGGCCCCTATGCCCTGCAGAGTCCACACTCACGGACCAGAAGGAGCCCCTTGATGCAGATAAGGAAGAAAATGGTCTCATTATGAGGGAATGCATTCACCAGAACCTGTTGTAACAGGGTCTCCTGCTATTTCCACAGTTCCAGACACCCTCCTGTTAGGATCCTGGAAGAAACACAGTGTGGCTTTGCTGGGGGCCCTACTGGGTCCTGAGAGGCTGCTCCTGGGGGTAGGGGATGGAGACTGCGATGACAGGCAGCATTCCAGCCCCACACAAGTCTCGGCTGCTGCTCGTCTGTGGCTGGGCTGGCACTAGACTGTTTTGTGTCTCAGATGCTTAGCCTGGGAACGCTTGGTCCTCCCTGTCATCTTTCATCTTCCCTCCAGGGGGCGCCATGTCAGTGGGGTTCCCTTCTCTCCAGGTCTGAAAACCTTCTCCGGGAACCTTCTCTCATAACAAGGTGTAAATAATGGCTGAAACCTTTAGACTGAAACTCGAGTACCACCTGGGGGCTCAGGATGACCAACTGCAGTTTGCCTACATGGTTTCCTCAATGGAAGCATGACCTGCACTCAAGGCGGAGCCTTCTACGGAAGTGGTCATTCAGGCGCTGAAGTTGCCATGGAGTCCGGGAAGAGGCTGCCTGCTTCTCCATCTGTCCGGTGGGAGGAGAAAGCCGCTTGGAGCCTGGGGTCTCCTCCCCTGGAGCCAAGCATGCTGGAGGCTTGAGGGCGTTTCCAAGAATCTCCTCCAGTGTCAGGGGTGGGGAAGAAGACCAGAGAGAGTGGAAGAAGGGAGGGAGGCAGGCAAGGGGGTGAGAGAGGAAGGAGGCAGGGTTCAGCTCCAAGGCACCCAATCAAAGCTCTTCCCCAGTGGGATGGCTCATTTCTTGCCTCAGCTTGACTGGGCCGAATGGTGGCCAGGTATGCATTGTTCCGGTGTGTCTGTGAGGGTCCTTCTGGAGGAGGTCAAGGTTAGAATCTGTGGACTGTGTGAGGCAGACAGTCCTCCACGCTCTGCCTGACTGCCTCACCGGGGTCTTCTTCCGCCCTCCAACTCTGAACTGCACACAGTGGTCAAGCCTCTGGACCCAACTGGAGCCAGACCACCGGCTTTTCTCAGCCCTCAGGGTGGCCAACTTCAGATCACGGCACTTCTCAGTTTCTGAAAGCATGTAAGCAAACTCCTTACAGCTGCTCGAGATGGATGGATAGATGGATGGATGGATGGATGGATGGATGGATGGATGGATGGATGGATAGATTACACATCTCCTCCTTTGGTTTTGTTTCTCTGGTGAGCCCTAATATATCCAACTCCCCACTTTATTTGTTTACTTATTTATTTATAGAGAGCAAGGGGGGAGGGAGACAGAGAAAGAGAGAGCATTTTTGTTCCGCTTATTGATGCATTCATTGGTTGATTCTTGCATGTGCCCTGACCGGGGATCAAACTTGCAACCTTAGTGTGTCAGGATGACTCTCTAACCAACTGAGCTACTCTGGCCAGGGCCCAGCCACCCACTCTTGAATGCCTTCTACCAGTCACTCTGTCACAAGACCTCCTTTATGCCCTTCAAGGGGCTCATCACCACTTGTAATAGGAGGCCCACACGAGCAGGGGCCTGTGTTTCTAATTCGATGCCTGGTGCCTAGCAAACCCTCAGTAATTCTTTGTGGGAGCAAAGGTGGAAAGGCGAGATGGAGGCAGACACAGATGCAGGAGGAGTGTATTACGAGGAACAATGGAGAAGCAACGCTCGACAGTATCCCTGGAGTTCCCCCTGAGCCCCTCCCCTGAGCGCCGGACCCAGCAAGAGCCGGAGCTGCTGCCCGAGGGTTTGCCCTTTGCTGGATCACATTAACCCACTGCGACCTGGAAGGACATTCTTTCATCATCGTCCGTGAACAGCATGCTGCCTTCCGACCCTGGAAAACAGTGCCTGTCACAGCCTGAGCTCCAAAAAATTGTCACACACACCCAAGGGCCAGGGATGGAGAGTTTTCAGAGGCCAAGCCCCAGTTCGTTTGTTTTGTTGTATTTTGCCATTTTGTTGCTCCTGCCTTCTGGAAGTGCAGCCACCAGGAAGGTTTTAGTGGAAGCCCTAGGACGGGGCCAGCACAGAGAATGGCCAAGTCTTATTTGGCTGAGAAGGGACTTGGGGGGCCGAGTATGGGGACAAGGAAGGGAAACACTTTCAGAGGGAAGAGCAACTCTGAGCAGAGGCCCTGACGACCGAACGAAACAGCCGTCCTTCCTCTTTGGATTGCTGCCTCTACGGGTAAGGATCAGGGTTTGAGTTCTGCAGACCGAAGTTTTCCTGACCCGCTCACCAAAACGTAACAACAAACACCCTGTGGCTAGTTCTCAGCTCTCTCCTCGGTGCCTCTTAGCCAATCGTGGGAGAGGGACCTGAAACCCAATCCCCACTCTCCGAGCTGCTGCCTCTCGGGAGGAAGGAGGTGCGGCATGGTCTCCCGGGCCAGGTCAGGGAAACGGACGACTTGAAATCATCTTTGTGGTCAAGAGCTGCTGGTCTCACATCCCCTAGGTTCGTTGTCAGCCAGCAGCGAGGAAGCCGGACTGGGTCATGTCCCACACGCACACCTCAAGCCGAGAGGCAGCCTCTCCTCCAGGAATCTGTCCTGAGCGCCTGGCTCCACGGGCTCTAGACTCGGAGCTCAGAGGTCCCGCCCGGTGTGAGGCACTGAACAAGTGCCGCTCTGTGCTCCGTGCACTGGTGGTGGTCGTTTTCCTTTTTGCCATTTCCCTCTCTCCTCAAAGGGGAGCCACCACCGTGGGTTCCTGAAAGTGAAGGGTGGGAGGGGTGGCTCAGTCGTCCTCGTCCTCGTCTTCCTCCTCGGCGTCTTTGTTGGGGGTGCACCTCTGGAAACACTGCACCACGGTGGCCAGGAAGAAGCTGGAGATGATGGCGGCAATGGACACCGCCACGCCGGAGAAGATGATGATGAACAGGTCTGTGAGTGAGAGGCTGAACTTGCACTCGCTGAAGCTGGCCTCCGACAGCTCTTGGAGGGACACCCTCCTGTTCTCCAAGGGCAGGGAGCACTGGATCTCATCGAGGCCTGGAAGGAGGCGGCAGAACGAGAGACAGGTTTAGGCTGCAACCCGGGTTTGCCTACAACCGGGCAAGGGAGTGCTTGCAAAGTGCAAAGCGGAAGCAGACCCCAGAACCAAAAAGGGGGTGGGGTGGGGGAAGGTGATTGGAATGGAATTTAAGCTTTTTTAAAAGCCTCAGAACCACCACCAGGGGAGACAGCAGAATGTGTCGGGTTTCCTTGGCCTCTTCTAAGACGTGGTACTCGGGGTGCTGATGGAAAGGCAGCAAAACCTGCTTAGGGTTGAGGACCTCTCTAACCCAGACCTGGTACCACTCAGCCTCCGGGAGGGTGGGCGGGGCAGATGCTACAGGATGGGGGCTGTGTTCGAGTTTGCTACCAAGCACAGTCTACACACCCCAACTGACACACGATATGAACTGTATACAAAGTCAAGTTGCTGCCATGATTTTACAGACTTCAGATATAAAAAGAACGCATGATAGTAAAATGCACAAAGAACTCACATCTTCTGCTTCTTATCTGGAAGAAGAGAGAAATGCAGAATGGTAGTGACTCACACTCATATTGCACTTACTAAGGGCAAACACTAATCTAAGTGCTACATACATTAACTCTCAATTCGCACAGCCGCCTTCCGAGGTAAGTACTGTCATTATGTCAGCTCAGCTCTGGATGAGAAAACTGCAGCTTGGAGAGTTTGTATCGTTTGTCTTCGGAAGCCCAGCTTCTCCAAGACCTGAGGACGCCGTTCTGACGTTGAGCACGACTGCTTGCAGTCTCTGCTTACCTGCGGCTTCCTTTCAGTTCTCAGGAAAACCTTAGCTGCTCTTTTTATTGCTTCCTGGTTTCAAAAAGCTGGCCCTCAACCCATGGCCAGCATCATCCGAAAGTCAAGAGGATTTCTGTGCGCGGCGCTAATTCGCTTGTTTCTGTCCTGCAAAGAGCAGCCCTGCTGACTGCATGGGCAAACCCGAAACCACCCTTTGGGTCTTTATTTGAATATATTTCCTTCTCCAGAAAGAGAAGAAGAAGGAGGAGTGGTTGGGCTTTGTCCTTTCTTCTGCCCTGGCCCATTTTTTGGTATGTCAATAGCCAACCCATGATGCTCTCCTTCCCATGGGAACCATTGCCTAGCAACCAGACTCTTGGTCCCTCCTCTCCCAGAATCAGTGCCTACTTTCTATACCCAAGGGATTTGCTGGACCACAGCTCTGCAAGTTTGTCCAGCTTTCACTTGATTATGTTTCACGGCTGTTTCTTTTTCTTGAAGATGCCAAACTCTAGTTTACTTCTTTTGAGTGTTGTAAATGCATTTGAACAGCCCTAGCTGGTGTGGCTCGGTGGATTGAGTGCTGGCCTGTGAATCAAAGGGTGGTCGGTTCGATTACCCGTCTAGGGCACTGGGTCGTGGACCAAGTCGGCAGTGGGGGACACGTGAGAGGCAACCACACATTGAAGTTTCTCTCCCCCTCTTTTCTCTCCCTTCCCCTCTCCAAAAATAAATAAATAGCTTCCCCAGGCAGCTGCTGCAGGTGGTGGAGGGGCAGGTCCTGGTGCTCAATGGCCGAGGCCATCTCCTGGGCTGCCTGGTGGCCATCGTGGCCAAGCAGGTGCTGCTGGGCCTGAAGGTGGTAGTGGTGCACTTGGAGGGCATCAACGTTTCTGGCAGCTCCTACAGAAACAAGCTGAAGTACCTGGCCTTCCTCTGTAAATGGATGAACGACAACCCATTGCATGGCCCTTGCCACTTTCGAGCCCCCAGCCGCATCTTTTGGCCGACCGTGCGGGGCATGCTGCCCCACAAGACCAAGCAAGGCCAGGCCGCCTTGGACCACCTCAAGGTGTTTGATAGGATCCTGCCGCCCCATGACAAGAAAGAGCAAATGGTGGTCCCTGCGGCCCTCAAGGTGGTGCATCTGAAGCCCACATGGAAGTTTGCCTACCTGGGGTGCCCGGCCCATGAGGTCAGCTGGAAGTACCAGGCAGTGACGGCCACTCTGGAGGAGAGGAAGGAGGCCAAGATCCATCACCGGAAGAAAAAGCAGCTCATGAGGCTACGGAAACGGGCCGAAAAGAATGTGGGGAAGAAAACTGACAGATACATAGAGGTCCTCAAGACCCACGGACTCCTAGTCTGAGCCCAACAAAACTGACTGTTAATTCCTCATGCTTGGTCTGGCCTGCCCCTCCTCCGTGGCCGCCCTAGGATGTGGGGGACCCCCAGGGACTGTGGTTCCGGGGCCACGGGCGCCCTGGGCCTTAGAAGGCTGGGAACCCAGAAGGGGCCTTAGTTACTGCTGTTTACGAAACGCCTTTTAAAAAGCAGATGTGGCTCTAAAAGCTGTACAGGGTGATTTCCCGGTGACCCACTTGTTCACGGGAGTTTTGGGAAACGAACCCTTGGAACAGCTAGTTTTCGTTCAGTAGTTACAGATGAGCTGGAAAACTCTTCAACTTCCCGCAGGGTCAGACACCATGCCCTGCAGCCGGTAGGATCTGAGCGAGCTCGGGGACAGGATGAACTTGGTGTTGGCTGAGGGCACTCAGAGGTGCACAGACCAGGAGGCCGGCCTCAGAGTCACAGGCCTCGCCTCTGCACGTTCCTGTGCCTTGTGATCACACGTGAGTAAGTCATTTTTAAATAAACAAACAAACAAATAAATCAATCCTTAAAAAAATAAATGCATTTGAACAGAACAGGAGAGCTTTAAGACATCATTATATTGGGATTTCCTTTTGGACACTTTTTTCTTCAGTGGAAAAGTATAAAAATTGCCCTGGCTGGTGTGGCTCGATAGATTGAGTACCAGCCTATGAACAGAAAGGTCGCTCGTTTGATTCTCCGTCAGGGCACATATGCCTGGGTTGTGGGCCCAGTCCCCAGTTGGGGGCATGTAAGAGGCAACTTGATCAATATATCTCTCGCACACTGACTGATGTTTCTCTCCTTTTCTTTCTCCCTCCCTTTTCCTCTGTCTAAAAATAAATAAATAAAATCTTTTCTAAAAAGTGAAAAAAATCAATTGACCTGCCTTAACACCCACTCGTCTGCAGCCAAAGATGCTATGAAAATAAATAATACAGACACCAGTGAGTGGTATGAACACAGGCATTTCTAAAGCCAAGGTGGTATTTGCTGTCTCCAAAGCCGTAAGAGGTCATTACTACCTAGAGAAACGTTGTTGAAAGTCCTTCTTCAACGCGGAGAACAAGCACAGCAAAACAACCCCGGTTACAGAGCCAGCCCCGGCCGCTCAAGTCACTTCTGATTTCCACAATGTTCTTTGTGCCCTCGGATTAGGTTTGGCATTTTTACAAAGTGCCACCTTTAGGAAATGTCACCTCACATTTCTCTGTGGCTCGAAATGACAGGCTGGTTTGAACACTGCCACACGCCACCCCCCTCCGGAGCGGGAGACTCTGGAACCTGCCCGGTGGTGCCGGTGTGATGAGATACACTGACATGATGGGTTTTCAGGGCTCACGAAGGGCGGGCCGGGAATACGGGGAGTCGGACAGGGAGTCAGCTGGGCCTGCAGAGGGGGCAGGGCACCGGGCGTTCTAAAGGCACCTTCAAGGCCCACCGCAGAGCTCAGGAGTTGGGGTGACCTGACTTTGGGGTTCTCTCTTCTCTCCTGCAAAATCTTACTTCAGACCAGGGTAGCTCAGCCTCAGCACAACTGACGGTTGTGGTGGGATAACCCTTTGATGGGGGGCCGTCCTGTGCACTGAATCACATTTATCATGACCCCTGTGCTCCACCCACGAGAGGCCAGGAGAGAGCAGGTCCCCTCCCATTGTGACAACCAAAAATGTTTACAGACAGTGCCCCAGTGCCAAGGAGGGGGCTGGGGAAAGAGGCAGAGTCCCTCAGTGCTCTGGACTTTTGCAGGCCCGGCTACTCTTAACTATTATCCAGTCATTTAGTTATTGAACAGCTTTCTTTGCTTCATGCATTAAACAGAATGGGTGAGGCTTCATGCCAGATACAAAAAAAAAGAGGAAGAAAGGTAGGAAGGGAGGCAGAGAGGGAGGGGAAAAAAGAACAGAGAGACTTACGTCGAATAGGAGGGCATCAGGATACAGACCCAAATAATGATCTCGTGAGAGGTCCACAGACAGCCCAGGGGGGAGGGGCGGGGGGGGAGGGGGGCGCCCTCCGAGACCCTCCTGCCCGATTGGGAATGTTCTGTCTCCTTCTCTGACCCCGGTCAGAGGCTGAGTTCAGGTTAGCGAACAAAAGCAGATACTTATATGGCATCTTGCATGTGCCGGCCGCTGTTCTCAGGGCTTCACATGCACCAGCGTATTTCAGCGATTTTCACCCAATGTGCCGCAAAGATTTTTAAAACAGGCAACACCCGACTGTTTAGTCAGGGGCACTGACCTCTCTCCCCTGAGAGGGTCAAATAAGAAAAGTGACAATAGCCAACACAACAATAGTTGTCCGGTCGGAATGAATGAAAATCATACCTATTTTCCTTTTGTCAGATTGTCAAGGTAGATATTTTTGATGTGTCACAGAATTTTAAAAATTAATTTGCGTGTGCCACGAGATGAAAAAGGTTGAGAATTGCTGGTCTACTTAATCCTCAGGCCCATTTAATGAGGAGTCTATAGTGCGATCGCCCCCGTTTTATAGATGATTGAACTGAGATGTCAAATGACTTCTCCAGGAAGTGGCTGAGCCGAGACTGACCCCAGCCACCCCAGCTTCCCACCGAGTCACTGGGGTGGGCAGGGCAGGGAGACCCAGGGCTGCACCAGCCCTGCCTGGGGCCTCAGAACAGTTCCCTCCCCGAAGAGTGTCTTTTAGAAGGATGCCCTTGAACTCTCCAGCACCTGGAAAGCTCAAGGTGCATCACAGCCTCTGGGAGCCGGGCTCCTGGACACTCCGAGGTGCAGACCTGGAAGGGCAGCCTTGCAAGCAGAGCTCAGGTGGGACATTAGACACCCACCATCATCTTATACGAGAGAACATTTGTACACCATTAAAGCTAAGGAGGGCAAGGTCACATTCAACAGGGATCGATACATTTGATTTTAAGGAAAACACACCACAACGCCCTCATGTTCTCATTTTGCAAAGGACGAAAGGGCTGCTGGTCCCAGGCCGCGTCTGGGCAGCGCCGTCCGATTCTGAAGTGGACGAAGGGCCTGGGCCTTGCTTCTTCATTCCTCAAGACTACGGCTCCGTAAACTGCAAGTCCCCTGCCTTGGCCCTCCCACAGGTTTGTGTCAATAAAGTCTTATTGGAACACACCAGGCCCCTTGGTTTACATGTCATCTAGGGCTGCTTTTGTGCTAGGAGCAGGTCCGAGTAATTGCAAGAGATCACAAGACTCGCAAGGCCTGAAAGCGAACAATGACAACCCTGGTTTGCAGGGTGGGAAACGGAACAGCTCCGTCATATACTTACAGTCATGCAGGTAAAAAACAGGGGGACCGGGGCTTGGAGCCAGGCAGTCCGACGCCACAGCCTGTGCTCTTAGCCATTTCCTGCCCCTATTGCCTTAAAGCTATGGTGCTGGCGGGGGGGTCCTCAGACCCAGTGGTCACGTTACCCCAAAGCTGCGCAAGGAACCTGTAAACCCAGTTCCGAGCCCCTGCTCCCTCCGAGGGTGGCCCAGGCCCAGAGTACTCAGCAGAAATAATATAAAAGGTCATCCAAAAGGATGGGTGTTGTGTTAGTTTCTCGGGGCCATTGTGACAAATGACCACAGACTGGGTGGCTTGCAGCCCACCTGTTCTCTCCCAGTCCTGAGAACCAGGAGTCTGGAGCCAGAGCCTCGGCGAGGCCCGCTCCCTCTGCGCCTGCTGGGGGCGCCACTTTCTCGGCCGCTGCGGACTCTCGGTGGCCCCAGCTCTCTGGCTCCTGCAGCATCGCTCTGATCCCTGCCTCTGTCCTCCCAACTTCCCTCTGTCTCTGTCTGTCACTGCTCCTGCTTAAGGGCACCTGTCACTGGATTTAAGGCTCACCCGAAATCCAGGACAACCTCACCTCGCAATCCTTAATTATATCTGCAAACACTCTTCTTCCAAATAAAGTCACAGCCACAGGTTCTGGGGTTTGGGGGTGTGCATGTCTTTCTGGCATATGCAGTCCAACCCACGACAGGTGTCCTACATGTATCAGTCACTTGCTCGCCTTTGGCTCGTCCCCTTGCACCTCTCCTCATTTGGAGGCTTCTCCCAGGTTTATTTTGAGTAATCACCTCTCACCCCTTGGGTATGTTTTGCTGTGCCTTTCTGAACACGCACAACCCTTCCCCAGTCAAGGGCTCAGTACGTGTCTCACACTGGGCCAGAGTCCCCCCATCCCGGTATACTGCATCTTGAGTGGATGGACCGAAAAGATGGCCGGGGCCCACTCAGGCCCACAGCCCCACCCCTGAGGTCTGCTTTCTAGACCCCAGAGCTGCCTCGTTCTTTCCTGAGCCTGCATCCCCAGCCTTCTCTTCAATGTGCGAGTGACCTGACGTCCCTCTAGTAAGTCCCTTCCTTGCTCACATTAGCCAGAGATGGCTGCTGCTGTTTATTCTCAAAGGCCCAACCCAAGGAGTGCAGGCAAACAGAGTTCGAGGATGGGCGGGACACCTGTCTTGTCAGCCTCTGTGGGCAGCCACAAATCACCCTACTCTGCCAGCTGTCCTCTGAAGCCACGTGCTGGGGAGCTCCAGGGTCCTAAGAGAGTGGGAAGGAGTTAGTACGGCTCTCCCCCTCTCCCAGGGAGGGGACTCAGGCGACACACATGCTGGTGGGAAGTCAAGTTCCTTCCTTCTGTCCTGTTATAGGTCTTCCTTCAGCTCACCCCTCCCTTCACCAAAGCAAAGTGGGTTCTAGCTCATTCTGGCCCGGCCAGACGGGCCCACTGCTCCAGGCCTTCAGAGTTACCTATTCCTTCTCCGCCAGGGCACATGCGGGAGAGACAGGCCACCTGCCTGGTGCCGAGTGGCTCTGTGGCCTGCCTGCTGCCACCCCTCCAGGCTCTGTCCCCTTGACTGATGACTTCTCCCCAGCCGCTGACACCTGAGCTGGAGAGAGGGAAGAGCTGCCGTTCTCCCGAAATAGCTGAGGACACAGCGGAAGGCAGATTGGGATTAATCTCTCGTCGCTTGATAATGCACAGGCCTGCGGCCAAGGATTTCTCAGGGCCTTTCCCCTGGTCTGGCCTCCGGGGAGCTGCCCAGCCTGGCTCAACAACAGGCTCTCCTGAGCACTCTTTGTTGTTAAAAAAAAAAAAAGTCTTTGTTTTCCTAATTCCACCTAGTTTGCATTCAAAGCCTGCGTACACATTAAATCAACAGAAGTAAAATGGAGGTAAAAGGACTCATGAATACGTGCCTGACACACATACCAGGGTAGATTTTCCCGTGTGGACATAAATGCTCCGAGTGGAAATATACTCTGCTCCTCTGCGGCCAGCCAGGCCCGGGACATCTTTCTGTAGGACTGATAAAATTATCAAACATCCGCTGGGATGGCTGCAGGGTGTGTTACCGAGTAGATGAGCGTGGCTCGCCCAATTCCGGGGTGTGTGCAGCCTTTCCTTACAATAGGCACAGCTGCTAGGAGCAGACGCCTGCACGTTCCTAATGATTTCCCAACACGTTCCCACAAGGTGAAGACTGTGTGAGGGAGTCCCCGAACTCACGCCAACAATGGCTTTTTGTCACTCTCTGTCTTTGCCAGTCTGGTAAGTCGTAAAATGGCAATATTGTCGTTGGTTGGTTGGTTGGTTTATTTATTCCTCACCTGAGGACATGCTTATTGATGTTAGAGGGGTAGGGGATTTTAGAGAGAGAGGAGAGAGCCATCGATGTAAGAGAGAAACATGGATTGGTTGCCTCTCTCACGCTCCCCAACTGAGGACCAAACCTGTAACCTAGGCTTGTGTCCTGACCGGGAATCGAGTCTGCCACCTTTCAGTTCATAGGACAATGCTCCAACCAAGTGAGCCTCGCCAGCCAGGGCCACGTCGTTGATTTAATTTGCATCTCTCCGATGGCCAGCAGAGCTGGATGTGGTACCATGTGTGCTCATTGGCTATTTGGGTTATTTTACTGTGAACTGCCTGCCCAAGACACCTCAGAGCTTCTAAGTCTCCCCAAGGTGTGAGAAGGCCCCAGTGACTAGGCATGTTGGTGACTGATGCCTTGAGTGGCTGATCCTCACCCAAGTCACTGCTAGGGCTACAACTCCGGGAAGGGGGGTCCCCCTCCCACACCCTGAAGGAAGGACCAACATAAAGCTTCTCCAGGGACCACTGGGCCTGGGTCCCACTGCCCTCGGCCAGAGCCCCCCACTGCCTTCCCGCCCGTCCTGTAGCCCCTGGAGTGAGAACTGGGCTCTCTGTTGACTACCAGCACCTCGGAGAGGTCATGGGTGCCATGTTACAGCCCCTGCTGCAAAGGAAGACTGCCCAGGGGGGCATCTGAGGCGTGTAGGGCTTCCTCTGCTTCTGGGGGCCGGGGACACCAGCTCTACTGTCCCACAGTGCTGACCTTCGTTCCCCACCATCATCTGCATTAAATGCCGGCTGCCACAGCAGGCACACCCCCAGCCGCCCTCCCTGTCTCAGCCGGCAGGTACTTCTCCTGGTGAAGTCATCAGCTGATTTCTACTGGGGGAGCCTGTCACCAGCAGCATCAGGTCAAGGGCTCCCTCGTGGTCCTGGCTCTTCAGAACCTGTCTGTAGAAGGGCCGCACAGACAGGGTCACAGCAGGTGAGCCCATCCTGCTCCCAGGACTGTGACTTGTGCCTGCTGTCCCCCGGTCCAGCCCAGCTCCCACCCCCGAAGCTTAGGACACCAACATCAGCCTCAAGCCAAGCATGGAAAATGAACTGAACCGTGACGCAGAGTTCCCGACCTGTCCTCCCCGGTAGAGAATGAGCAGAGATGATCCCTGACGTTTTTATCCTCTGGGTGGCAGGCGTGTGTTTTCCATTAACCCCACCAATGTCACCATCCGGGGCAGCATCTCAATCGTCACTGCCGTGGCTATTCCAGCGCCTCCCCAGTGTCCACCACCTCTCTCCACCCTGATGCACTCCTCCCCCATATCCATCACCTCCTCCGCCGCCATCTCTGTCACGTTGCCATTTCTACCACCACCACTGCCCCCCTCAGTCATCAATAACAGACGTTGGCTCTGAGACGTTGGGCCCAGGCCGAGTGCTGGGGATACCAACTCATGTCAATTAGTGTTGGCGATCTGGTTAGAGAGAATCTTCTGGTGCAGCCAGTGTGAGGATATCAGAGACTGGCCCCGTGCGTCCGGTGCCTCCCACAGATCTCAGCGATGGCACTCCGAGCTGCCTCTGGGTGCTCAGAGACCCCGCTGTGGCTCCCTCCCCGAACCTGCCCTTCCGAGCACCAGAGCCCCAGGTTAATCTCTGGCCACGTACTCACTGGTCAGCTGGGAGAAGCACCAGGGACGCCCTGGGAGTGAGAAGGGGCGTGTGTGTTCCTGGGTCCCCTCCGACCACAGGGTTGGTGAAGACGACACATCCCACGGGAAGCAGCGTTACTTATTGGGACGGCTGTTTACCAGGAGCTGCCATAAGCGGAGCACCACGACCGTCTCACTTAATCCTCGTTCTCAACCAGAGGACAAGGATTTCGCCAGTCACTGAGCATTCGGGGATGTCTGGGGTCGTCACTACCGGTGGGATGCTGCCGAACCTTCCAAGGGGCACGGAGTGGCCTCCAAGGCAGAGAGAGCGCCGGTCCACAATGTCAGGGTGCGGGGGTTAGAGGCCCTGCTGGAAGGTGATTAGTTTTCTATTCTCATTACATTTTAAAAATAAATCGTAGTAAAATAAAATACCATAAGAAATGGAGCATAAACTTTACCATCTTTGTCCTTTTTAAGTGTGCAGTTCAGTGGCATTAAGAACGTTCACTCTCTGGCCCTGGCTGGTGTGGCCCAGTGAACAGAGTGCCGGCCCGAGAACCAAAGGGTCGCCAGTTTGATTCCCGGTCAGGGCACATGCCTGGGTTGAAGGCTGGGTCCCCAGTAGGGGGCGTGCAAGAGGCAACCACACATTGATGTTTCTCTTCCTCTCTTACTCCCTCCCTTCCCCTCTCTCTAAAAGTAAATAAATAGAATCTTTTTTAAAAATAACATTCACATCGTCACGCGACCATCGCCACTGCCCACCTCCAGGACAATCTCCCCTTATAAAACTGAAACCTGGTCCTCATTAAGCCCTAACTCCCCACGTCTGCCCTCCCAGCCCCGGCAGCCCCCATTCTGTTTCCTGCCGCTGTGAACTGGGCGGCTTCAGAGCCCCTCAGACGAGCGGAATTGTACGGAGCTTGTCCTTCCGAAAAGCTGAATAGCTGCTTTTGCTCAGCACGGTTCCCTCAAGGTCCATCCAGGTTGCAGCCCGTATCAGCATTCCCTTCCTTTTAAGGCTAAATGCTACTTCACTGTGTGGATGGACCACATTCTGCTCATCAATCCCCCACCACGGACACTTGGGCTGCTTCCCCCTCTGGCCGTGGAACACGGTGCACAAATGCAGGGCAGTTTTCAGATGCAGAGACTTGCCCGAAGTCACACAGCTCCTCTGAGGGGGTCTTGATGGCAAGGCAGGCCTGCCAACAAAGCCCACCCCTCTCCATGACACCACGGTGCCCTCAGGACTCACAGGGCTCCCTGAGGTGTCCGTCATCTTGGAACTTCGCCTGACCGCTCCGCAGCGGACAATTTCGTCCGAGCCATGGGACTAGGCTTGGTGTCCCCCCACCTCCGCTCAGCAACACCAGCTTCCCTCTCGCCTCTGGACCCCGTTCATCCTTCCCCGTCACACGGGAGGCCGCCTCTCTCGGGGGCTCCCTGGTGGTCCCTCTGTTCCCCGAGGCTGCGGATGCCCAAACTGTACTGCTTGTGACCATCACCCTAAGACATTTCCCTGGGAGAGCTGGCTCTTCCCCTTCACCCTGTAAGGTTTTCTCTATGACTCCAAACAATTCTAAAATAATTCACCCACAAAATAAACAATTCTGATTTTCCCGGGAAGTCAGAAACAGGGTGTTTTTCCCCCCCGTTTGCTGTTTTTGTTATATTTCTGGTTCTCCTGGCAGGGGAACAAGGGCAGACACGCGATCCTGGGCTCAGACACCTTCTCCTAGAGGTTTTCAGGGGTCCTGGCATTGTGGCAACTGCGGTCACTGCAGCCAGACCTAGGGGTTCTTGGGAAGTGACCTCAGCCTGAGACAATTGCTGGGAGGTGTCGTTAGGAACAACCCGTGTGGGTAAAGAGGACACCCGGGTCACCTGGCCCTCTACTTTCACAGGTGGGGCAACTGGCCTGACAGGAAGAATGTCTCCTCATCCAGACATGTCCCCACGCTAATCCCCAGAATGGGGGGGGGTGTCACTTTATATGGCAAAAGGGACTTTGCAGATGTGATTAAGCTGAGCATCTTTAGATGAGGCGCTCATCCCGACTTGCCCTGGGGGCCCAAGGAAATCTCAAGGGTCCTTGTAAGAGGGAGACAGGCGGGTCAGCGTCAGAGAGGAGCAGTGTCCATGGCAACGGAGGCCGGAGCGATGCAGGGCCCGAGGCCCCAAGCAGGTGTGCGCTGCACTAGGAAACAGAGGGAGGGGGCGGAGGCCACACCTGCCCATTGTGTCAGGCCACACACAGAAGCAAAACAAGAAATAAAAAATTGTATGCCGTTCTGGAAAAGGCCAAACTATAGAGACAGCGGGAAGGTTAGTGTTTACCAGGGAGGGGTTCCGGGGGGGTAGGGTGGGAGGTGAGGGGAAGGGAGAGGCGGGGCACAGGACATTTTTGGGGCCGTGAAATTATTCTGTGCAATCCCGGGACGGTGATACACGACAGTATCCGTTGGTCAAAACCCACAGAACATATGTCGCAAAGAGTGAACATAATATAAACTCAGGGCTTTAGTTAAATGTATCAATACTGGCTCATCCACTGTAACCGAGGGGCCATGATAATGTAAGATGGCAATAATAATAGGGGGTCCTTGGGGGAGCAGCATGGAGGGGAGATACCAGAACTCTGAACTCTCTGCTTGATTTTCCATAAACCTAACACTTCTCTAAAAAATGAAGTCTGCTCATTGTGAATGAAATAAAATCACCATCAGCACTTAGATGCATATCCGTCCAGTCATTTTTCTACGGGACTCACCTCTGTCTCCTGGCCGCTGGGGCTCCGGCCTCTGCCTCCCGCCTGATGGAGGCCATCAAGGTACCGCCAGCCCGAAGGTGGCACGGCCTTCCAAGGTTCTGGGACAGCAGGAACTGGCTGGCTGAAAGGGCTTAACCCTTCAGGTAACGCGGTCACCTGGCAAGCGGTCACCTTCGGCTAACAGTGGTACTGGCCTCCCCAGAACAAATCCCCAGCTGGGTGTTTGGGGCTGTCCTGGATGGGCAGGAAGCTAGGCTCACTGTCCCCTGTTATCCAGCAGTAAGGTCACCCTCTGAGTGACAGGATGAACGTGACATTTCCAGAAAGAGCCAGGGTCGGGGACGGAACAGCAGGACCTGGGAGCAGGCTCTCTGGGAGCAAACAGGGCAGAGCCTCAGGTCGTGTGTGCGGTACCCTCTCCTCCGGAACGCCAGGCCACCGCGCCTGCCTGTAAACGCCGACACTTGGCCCTGGACACAAGCCATTGGGAGAAAGGTGACACCCGGGGACTCAACTCCAATTAAGAGACAAATTAAAAATGCAGTCGCCTGGGGCACAGGGGACTTGTACAGACCTGTCAAAGGCAGGGGTGAGACCTCAGTCAACCTCTGCCAGGAACAAGAATCTCTGGGGTATAATTGCAACATGGCCACTCAGCTGGTGGCCGAACGTGGGACGCTAATCACAGCAAGAGGGGGATGCTGTCGCCAGTCAGACATTTACCAGGAGTGCTGTGCAGAACTGGACAGGTGTGGGCACAGAGGTCCTCTCTGTCTGACAGCGGGCCCCCCGTCTGGGGTGGGACGGGGCAAAATGCATCCAGAGGTTTAAAATACACAGAAATGTTCACCCTGAGCTTCCCCGTCAGAAAACCCACCCCGAGGGAACCGGCAGGGGCTTCCGGCAGCTTCACATGTGTGATGGTGCTCAGTTTAGTGTTGTTTGTGGACAAAACATAAAAGGCAACACCTCCATGTCCATCAACAGGAGACAGGTCCGATGGATCAGTGGATACAAGGACCTGAAACCGGGCCATTGAAAGTTAAATTTTTAAAGAACTGCAGAGACAGGGAACTCCACAGCTCCATAACAGACACCAGATCAGCAGTAAGAGGTACAATGTAGCATCAATTTCTTCAAAAACATATACGTGCACAAGAATAAAACCTAATTAAACATGAAAACTCTTCAATACTGGTGGGATTCTGGGTCGTTTTCTTTCTTTTTCTTTTTAGTTTTCCTTTCTTTGTGAGATTTTCCTACAGTTCCCAAGGCTGTGCGGAACCTGTTATTCTATACCCAGGAGCATAAAACTGCTTTTGTTTTTTAAAGTGAGAAAGATTTGCGCATTTGGGAGAGAAACCAGAGTATTGCTTTCGTTTTTAAAGAAAAAGAAACAGGGTCACCTGGAGTCACCGGGAGAAAGGGCTCATGTGACCTCCAGACAGGCGTTAGCATTTGTCCCTCTGCCTGAACTGCTGTTTATTTTGTCAGCGTGACAATGAGTCCCACTCCTCAGACCAAACCAGGCTCTCAAGCCTCTGCCGTCAGAAAAGGGAAGTGTGGGTAGAAGGAGCCCGGGCAGGGACCCCCAGGGAGCTGTGAGTCAGAGCCTGGCAGGCAGGTGGGGTGAGCGATGTCACTGGTGAGCACCCTGGGAGGTTCCCAGCCAGTAGGAGAAACGGCATTTTACATTCATACCACTCTTTCCTCTCCCCTGCTTTATCTGGTTTTAATCCTGAAAATCACCAGGTCAGATGATTACACGGCATTCCACGTCCCAGTTTCACAAGGAGGAAGACAAGACTCAGGAAAAAGTTAAGCGACCCACCCAGAGTCACCCAGTTTTAAGGCAGGACGAAAGCCTGTGTCTTGAGACTCCAAATCAAGGGCCCTGTTGAGACCTCAGAGGCCAGCAAAATACTTCCGAGATGAGAAAAGAGAGGCTGGCAGGAGAGGTGGCCTGTTCAAGGTCACAGCTGAACTGAGGCTGAAACCCACAGACCCTGACCTTGTAACACCTAGCCCGCCCCCACCCCCGTGCATGACACTGAAAGCCAATTATTTTAGCCCAGAGGACAGTGGGGGGTGGTGATGCCAATGCCACTGAGAAGCAGGGGCAGGAGCCATCAACCAGGGCACACCCCTATCCCGCAGCTTTCACTGGGACATGCCTGTCTCCAGGGCAGCTCCTGGTGGGGAAGGTCTGGGGAGCCAGGCTGCTGAGTGAAAGCAAAGTCCGAAGCTGGGGGACTCTGCACCTTGCAGGTCAGGTCTCTGGAGGACTTGTTCACGTGTGAGAGCAGCCTGCCTGGGCTTACAGTACAGTGGAGGGTCCCGCGTCTGCTGGGGAGTGATCAGCCCTGCCTGGGGCATGTGCTTAGTAGCCAAGGAGGGAACGAAGGAGCGAGCACAGGAATCCAGGGCAGAGAGGAGCAGCATCCTGGATTCTCAGAACACGGAAAAGAGGATGCACAAAAGCTAACCCCCCACCTCCATCACCTTTTATAACCTGTGCCACACAGCTCTGGGTTCTCTTCTGCCGAAGCCTTGGGGACAAGCTGCATGCTGGCCAGTGGAAGGCTGGGACCCCCGTGGGTAAGGACGTTCTGCCTGCTCCCAATCTGGGGCTCGTCCCTAAAGGAAGCTGAGGTCCGCCCCTTCTCAGAACGGCCTTCCTGGAACCCCCTTAACTGCCATGTCCCTGTGTTCCCTTCTGCAGGTGGATTTGCAGGTCTGTGTCACCACCAGAAAAGTACCCAGGGAAGCCAAGGATGCACCATCCCACGTTTTTGTTCAGCAGTTTCACTTCTGGGCTGAAAAGCCACGGAACCACAAACCTTCATTGCCACCACCTGCTCTCAGCGAGCTGCCCTGACTCCCCACCAGAAACATCCTCACCCCTTCTGGGCATGTTGGGGGCCGAGAAATTGGCGCCTGCTGGGCCTCTGGAGGCCCTTGGAGAGTTCTCAGAACTGCCCTGCTGAGTCTGCAGTTTGGGGCGGAGAGAACGGGGCTAAACTCTTTCCTATGTGGAGTGAATTCCACTCACAAGGGGTTGTTCGATAACCTCCACCCACCAGTACTGGGACACAGAGGCCCACGAGATGATTTTGGTCACGGGTGTCAGAAAAATGGCCGATTCTTAACTTTGGAAAGTGAGTTGTTGGAAAAACTGGGGGAAGGGTACAGCATCGGGACCCAGAAACCCTGGAGAATCCGGGTGTGTCCCCCCCCCCCCCCCCAGCAGAGTCCCAGGAGAAGTTAGGGAAGGCTGGGATCGTGCACGCCCAGGGACCAACGAGCATCCAGGGCCGGCGCTCGTGAGCACCCGGACCTCTTCCAGGATCCACCCGAGCCCCCGGGCTCCTGGGCTGCGTGGCCTGTTGCTGTCCCTCCCGCGCTCGGCCGCACTGGCTCACCTCTGGGCAGCTTGGCCGGGTTCTCCTGGATCCAGGTGAAGAGGTGGGCAAAGTCACAGTCGCAGAGCCACGGGTTCCCGTCCAGGCGCAGGGTGCGCAGCGCCGGCAGCGCGGCCAGGGCGGCCACGCTGAGGCCGCGCAGGTCGTTGTCGTTGAGCTCCAGCACTTGCAGCGACTCCAGGGTCTCGAAGGCGGCCTCGTGCACGCCCGCCAGGCGATTGTTGGCCAGGCTCAGTCTGACCAGCCTCCCGGCCGAGCGGAAGGCGCCGGCGCCCAGCTGGGTCAGGTTGTTGTAGCTGAGGTCAAGGAAGGCGAGCTTGGCCGAGCCGCTAAAAGTGCCCTCCTCCAGCGAGCGCAGCGAGTTGTTCCTGAAGTCCAGGTAGACCAAGTCGCCGTAGAAGATGAAGAAGTCCTCGGGGATGCTCTGGATGCGGTTGCCGGCCACCAGCAGCTTGCGCACGTCCAGAGGGAAGGGGTCCGGCACGCTGGGCAGCCCGCGGTCTCGGCAGTCCACCGTGTGCGGGTCGGTGCAGGCGCAGCCCGCGGGGCACGCGCGCCCTGGCTGGAGCAGCAGCAGGAGGCTGCAGAGTCCGAGCGCGGCGGCGGCGCCCGCGGGGGCGCCGGGGGCGGTGCAGGGGCGCATGGCGGGGGATCCGCGCCAGCAGCGGAGACGCAGGCGCGGCTCTTGGGACGAGCCCGGGAGCGGGGCTGCGCGCAGGGCCCGGCGGCCCGACGCTGGGAGACTGAGGGCGGTCGAGGCGGAAAAGGCGTGCGCCCGGGCGCGCGGGGGCGACGGAGCGTAGCGCGGGAGGACTGGGGGAGCCCGAGGCGGAGGGTACGGAGCGGGGAGAGCCGGAGAGGGAGGGGCGAGGGACTCAGGAAGGATGGACCAGGACGGGAAATTAACGTGCTGTTAAATCCCAGGGGAGTGACGCGAGCCGCAAGCGCGGCCAAGTGGCGGTGGACAAACGCGGCCCCGACCCAATAGCTCTCCACCGGGACCGGATCAAAGATCTGCCCTGTGCACTCGGCCAGGAGCTCTCGACGACTCAGTTCGGTTACTGAGCGTCCCCCCTCCCCCGAACCCTGGCAATTTCTAGGGCGCCGCGCCCGGTGCCCACCCCACCCCCTCACCCCCCAGCCAGGAGCAAAAGCACGCTCCTCGTGCGCCACCCCCCTTGCCAAAGGGAGCGCAGCCCGGGTCACTGGCTCTGCGCCCAAGGTAATCCCCGTAAACTCCCGGGGCCCGCGCCCCGGGCTGTCCAGCGGGTTGGTCAGGGCGCCGGCGGGTTTCGGGTAACTCCGGGGTGGCTGGTCTTCCTCCCTCTCTCCCCCAGCCCCACCCGCATCTCAGTGAGGCAGGCGAGGTCAGCGAGGCCAGCGACTACCAGGGCGCCCGCTGTGGCCCCGAGGACGGCCGGGGCCAGTCAGCACTTTCCGTGTTGGCCTGGAGCTTGTCAGGACCTGGCAGCCGCAGGCAAGAATCTGCTGCTGGTGTAGGGAGGCCCAGCCGGCGGGCATGGTGGCCTGGAGTCCCGAGGCCTGGGTTCTACGTTGGGTGGCCTCAGTACCAGCGCCTTTGCTCCTCTAGGCCTCCTGCGCCTGATCTGTGAAATGGGAAAAAGTAATTTGTACGTCATCGGCTGTGGGAGAGGACCGCGGAGTCAAGAAACCAAATAATAAAAAGATCTCTTCCCTCTTCACTTTCACTCCCTCCCCCACCAAACTCCTGGCTTAGGTCCCCAAGGGTTAGGGAGGTGTCCAGGCAGAGGGACAGCAAGGCACAGTCACTTTAGCTTCAGACACGAGATTTTCCTCTTCACCTCCGCCCGACCCCAAGCCAAACTCCTCCCCACCTCCTGTTTCAGAAACTTTTATAAGAAGAGGTCCCCACAGAGCCATCAAGCTGTTGGCTATTTTGGTCCAAATACCCTGGAATTGGTAAGCTGGACCAAAATAACCCAGGGAACAGCTGCTGGGCGCCAGGCCCCCAGAAGCCCTGCCCTGGCCTCTGGCTCTGAGGCGCTTTGGTCGAGGTGCAGATTCTGAAGCCACAGAGCTAAGCCCCAGATTTTCCCCAAAGGTACAGGGAGGCTTGGTGCCTTCCGGTGGATCAGAAACCTGGGCCTCTGGGTCTAAGCCGGGGTTCCACAGAGGCTGAGTGTGCGGGAGCCGGGAGAGGGGGTGGAGCTCTACAACCACCTGCTTCCACGCCAGGCTCCGGCCGCAGGCCTCCTGAGGCTTCTGTCCTTGTCCCCCCTCTTCCAGGTCCCCAGTTTGCCTTTGTCTGAGCCAGCTGCACAGGCTCACACCCCTCTCTGCTCTCATCCCCTTGGAAAGACAGGCGCCGGAGCCATGGTGTGAATCCCCCCAGAGTGGTGAGAGTGCCCACGTGCTTACGTGTTGCACAAAGGCAGAGCCAGCACAGGCAGGCGGCAGGGTAAACAGGTCCTGCCTGCCACGACTCTCCAGGAGCACCCTAGAGAGATAGGCTACGCCCTCCACCTTTCCAGTCCGTGGCTTAGTTTCCGAGGCTGACTGCAGTGGTCGGGGAGCCTTCAGCATTTTGGCTCCAGGCCACCCGTGTTCCATTGGGCTGCCGTCTTGCATAAGTGTGCCTGAGTGTCTGAGGGTGCGTTGCCCTGTGCAGCGGGCTGCTTGGCTGGAGCCCAGGCCTTGGGACTCAGGCCCCTGAACCTGGTCCTGGCCCCACCACTAGCCACAGTGCCTTTCCCGGGCCACTGGACCTCTCTGGGGAATACTTCCCAGCCTGGGGTCCATGGGCCCCTGGAAGATAAACTCTTTTCAGGATTAAAAAAAAATCCAGTGAAAACCAGGCTTTTAGGAGGAAGTCACCCAGAGTAAATGCTGCCATTCTGGAGAGCGGACTCCGGGGCAGCCCTAGTTCTGTGCTGAGCAGGCACTGGCACTCATGGGAGACTTTGGAGAATGAAAACAGCTGAGTTTCTACTTAGCAAATGCAGGGCATTTACTTAGCAAGAGCTTGCAAACAGGGGGCACGTGGTAGTAAAATAATAAAAGGAGCCCCGGGTAATAAAAATGCGGAGAAGTACCACTCTTGGCCTTGATGGCCTCGTCTTGAAACTGGAGAGAAAATACGTCCAGTCTCCCCTTCTACAGATGGCAAGAGGCCCATGTGGGGGCACAGGGCTATGGAACGGAGGTGAAAAACAATCGGATCACTCAGTCTTCTCGAAGGGGCCATGCACCTCCCTATAGCAGCAACTCCTTGCTTCTTGCTTTGAGTGTCCCCCAGAGCCCTTTGAAGTCAAAGTTAAGCATTTTTCTAATTAATGTCAGCAGGATCAGACACGGCCAATTCCTGGGGAGCAGGGAGGCCCCCCATCTCCCAGGATTCCCAACCCTTGGGAAAACACAAGCTTGGCCACCTCAGATTCTCCCCCAGCAAGGAGCGCACTGCCGTGACCTCAGCAAGGTCGCACGGGCAAGCTGTTGACAGCTGCTGGAAATAGAACACAGCCATCCCAACACCCCAGCGGCCCCCCTCGCCCTGCTCCCTCCCCGGGAAGGGGGGGCTCTTACCAGGCCTGACAGGAAATGTTGCAGGTGACCAGACTGGCTCATCAGCTCCACACTTGATCTTGGCCAAAAGGCCGAGAAGCGATAATCATCAGCTCTGTTTCTGTATTTATTCTCAGAATCAACACAGATTGAGATTCTTATTCCAGAGGCTCAGAGCATGGGTGTGGCCTGATACTTTCAAAGCTGACATCACGCCTTCCCTTCCAGGGCTGGCCAAGCTGGATTCTGCCCCCCACCGCCGTGCACTCCCCGAGCTCCGCAGCGCTTCCTGTCTTGTTGTAGAGGCAGCCCACGTCTGACTCCCCGTGAGGACTTGGGGAGTTATGTGGACAGTGGCCTGGCTCTGTAAACAAACACAATCCGGTTGTAAGATTCTCTTCTTTGGTTGCCAGATCAACCTCTAAATTAGCCAAAATCCTAGGACCTACATTACGAACAAGGGGATGCCAGTATGGTACATGCAGGAGTCTGAATTTAGATGCAGACACTTGAATGATAAAAGGGTGGCTGGTGCTTGGTGATGTCATTTGGGTTACCAGTGGGTGTCACCATATTGAGCCCCTGGTTGACCTAGGTAGGAGGCATGAGGACACCCCGCAAGCCCCAGGAAAGGATGTGCACTCTGGCCCTTTGCCAGAAAAGGAGGGGCTGCTGGGCTTGAGAGACCTGGCTCTCCACAGACAGCTGTGTTTCTGTCCCTCACCCCTTGACTGGACGACCCCGCCCTCGCGTTCCCACCCACGGCTCTTCCTCACCACCACCGCCAGGGGGCCCCCTCTGCTGTCTGCACCCGTGACAGCTGAATCCTGACTCTCAGCGGGTCTCCTCCACGCTAGGCTGTGGGGTGGTGAGAGCCCCGGGGAAGCGCACTTCCGCCCTGCTCGTCTCTGGCAAGCCTGCGCCACTCTTTAGAAGAGGAGCTCCTGCCCTTAGTTCCATTCCTGAAACCAGGAGCTGAATCTTCAACCGGCCTAAACGGGAGGCAGGACGGTGCTAGTGGTTGAGAACTTGGGCTTGGAGTCAGGCCCCAGGTCAGATCCGGGCCCTCCCGTTCCCTCTCAGCCTCAGTTTCCCCATCTGCGAAGTGGGACACACTCGAGCCTCCACCGCTGTTTTCGGGAGGGGTAAGTGAGCTGTTGTCTATCAAGGGCTTGGCAGTGGGACTGACTCAGTGCATGGTGGCCACAGAGTTATAAATCCTTTATCTCTTCACCTGTAAGCGGGTCAACATTTCATGGTGGTGGCATTCTTCAGGTGAAGAATGTGTCTGTCTCGCTGGAATTTATTTGTTAGGGATGCCCTAACATGCGAGGGCCAGTTTTAGTAAATCTCCCTGCTGCCCTGAGCCGACCCATTTGAGACAAGGAAGAAAGACATGGACACGCCCCTTAACCCTTCCCGGACTCTGGTTATTGGTAGGTGGCCTCTGCCCCGCCCCTGCCACGCCCCCAGCCTGATTGGTCTTGGTGTGGGCAGACCAATGAGGCTGAGGACATGGGGTCAGTCCCTCAGCCTGGCGCCCGGAGAGATCTGTTCTCTGCTCACGCTGGTGCTCCGCATGCTGGCCAGCCATCCAGCAAATGTGTGACCTTGGGGAGGGCAGGGATAGTGCCGCCCTGTCTCTCCCCGGAGAAGAACATCTCAGAGCACACATCCCGAGAGTCAAAGTCACGGTCATTCCCCAGGCAGGGGGCACGTGTCACAGCCAGCTCAGGAATCATTGGTTTCCCCCTCGGCTCTCCCTCTCGGCCCCTCCACGGTCACCTCCTGAGTCCCCACTGCCTTCCTGCGCCTGCTCTCGCCCAACCCCCACTCACCCTCCTGATGCTTAAGAAAGCCCAAGGGATCCTCTGACAAGGTGCATCCGATCATCTCACCTCCCTGTCCGACACCTCAGGTAGATTTCTAAGGTGACCCCCCATTGGACCCCACCTGCTGGTATTCCTTTAATGGGGACACGACCCATCATGTGACCTCCTTCTAATGAATAAAATATGGCCAAAATGACACAAATGCCATTTCTGCAATTAGGTTACAAAAGGCAAGGACTCTGGTCTTGCTGTCAGACCCTCCCCCTGGGCTCTTTGGTGCATGTGCTTTGACCCCCCCCACCCCGTTCAGCCCCACTGTGGCAGGCAAGCTGCCACATGGCAGAGGCCCACATGTGGAAACCAGAGGACAGCCTCAGGTGGGCAGCCAGAGAGGGGCTGCTTCCTGACAACAGTCACATGAGCTTGGAGCGGAGCCTTCCCAGTCAAGTACTTAGATGTCTACCCCCGGCCAATGTCTTGCCTGCAGTCTGTGAGAGCCCCTGAGGTAGAGGACCCAGAGGAGGCCTGCCCCGATTCCTGACCCACAGGGACTGCGAGATCCAAAATGAGTTTTGTTTCAGACTGCTAATTTCTGGACCACTTGTTACACAGCAATAGCTAGCTAATGCACGGCAGCACTTCACATAACATCCCAGCAGACCCTGAGTGGTTTGGCCCCACATGCCCCTCCCACCCCACTTTGGACCACTCCCCCCTGGGCTCACCACCCTCCAGCCATTCTGGCCCTTTTGTGCATCAGTCTAACTTACTGCATCGTTCCCATCCCAGGACCTTCGTCTGTGCTGTGCCCTCTGGCTGAAGCTCTTTTCCCCAAGCTCTTGGCATGGGTGGTACCATTTGGTCTCAGAGGTTTCCTCAGTCCAAATGTCACCTCCTTGTCCTGGCCTTCCCTGTCCTCCTGTTCTGGTCACTGTCTATGCCACCGCCTTGTATTATTTTCTTCAAAGCCTTCACTAGTGTCTGACATTACCCAGCTTGTTTGTTGGTTGACTCCGTTTCTCTACCTTCCCCTGCTAAAATGAAACTTCCATGAGAACCAGTATGTTGTCCAAGTCCCTAGAATCAGACACAGAACGTAATAGACACTCAAGAAATGGTTAATTAATTAACTAATTGTTACCTGCAAATGATACTTCTCAAGTAGGCTGCTAGTTTCTCAGTGGCTCCCAGCGGCCTCTCACTTGGAGATGCCCCGTCTGTCTTTTCTGGAGGAGCACAGAGCCTTGTCCCTCCCGGGGGGGCTTGGCTCTGCTCCTGCAGAGGAAAAGCGGTCCCAAGTGCTCCAGCTGTAGCTCTGAAATAGTCAGGGAGTTTGGGTTCCTCCAGACACATTTCTGGTTCCTTTCCACTCCTTCGAAAGCGGACAGCCACCGTACATGGCTTTATCACGTCTGCCTTGAGCCTCACACACACTCTTTCTGTCTTGCCTCTTAGCACATTCCAAGTTCGGCTTAAGGAGACCTGGCTTCCTCCAGGGAGCCTTCCAGAATTGCCCTGGACAGCTTTCTAGTCCCCTTATTCTCCATCCTGGGAGACTAGGTGCCTCCCTATGTATGGAGACACAAAGATGGAGCAGGCACAGCCCCGGGCTTAAGGAGCCCATGGCACAGGAGGCAGCCATAAGAAGAAATAACCACATTTGGTTGGAGCTCAGGACTTGGGCTCCAATCTGTAAAACTCCGGCTCGCATTGCTTTATTGAGTGCCTTGAAATATGGGCAGTAAACTCGGACAGAGTCAGAGCTCAGAGCATCCGTCGATCGATAAGTCTGCCTGCTTGCAGGTCCTAGTCTCGTCACTTCTAGGCCACGCCTCTTCTGCAAGGGCTGTGGCCGCTCTAAGCACAGTCACCCCATCTGTAAAATGGGCATTCGCAGTATCCACCTCCTAGGGCTGCTGTGAGGATTAAAAGACATGATACGAAAATTAGCACATGGCACAACATCCGAGGGTGTGCTCAACACATAGTAGCATCCTGACACTGTCCTCGTTTGGACACCTCCAGTTACAAATGTCTGTCGCCTGCTTCAATGTTCTCCAGAAAGGCATTGAGCTGGGTCCTGGGAAGACAGAGATAGAATAGACAGCCTCGGTTCGTAGGTGACTCACAATCTCCTTGAAGAGAGGGGACACACAGCAGCAGCCAGCAAGCAATTCAAGGACTCGCCATGTATGCGATAGCTGCCAAACAAGTCCCGTGGGTTCATAAATGCCACAGGCATTTGGAGGAGTCAGGGACGCCTGGGCAGGCGTGACTGGGGGAAGGTACATCCTGACCCTGTTGACTGTATTTTCCGAATCAGATCTCGGAGCACACAGCCGTGAGGCTTTATGCTTCTGTACCCTGGCTCACCGTGTTCCCTCCGCAGGTCCACCTGGCAGGCTCAGGCTCACCCTTGGAGACACCTTGTATTTTTCCAGGTGGCCTTGACCTTCACGGGTGCAGCCAAAGATTTCTCCCTTTGCATATTTCACTTTCCCAGCTTCTGTCACTGTCCCTTATGTGTGCGGTGGCATTTATTAATGACATGTTTGTCTCCCCTGCTGGATGGTTAGTCAGCTCTGGTGTAAGAAGCAAGAGGTCCTTGTGAGCAGGTATTATGTCTTTTCTGTCTTTAAGGCTCAGATTCCTGCATAGGGCCCTGCCTGGGGCCAGCACTCATGGTCTGTGCGGAATGAATGAAGGAGTGCATGCGTGTATGAGTGGGTGATGCCGCCGTGTGAAATGACAGACAAAATACCCTAAGTCTGCATTGCGCTGGAGAGCTGGAGGGATATGGGTCTCTGAAACTATGCTTCGGAACGATTAGTTCAAGCCCACAGATTCCACACATGTTGCCGGGCAGCCCCTGGTTTCACCCCTGGCTACCCCCCTCGAGCCCCCACAAGAACACTCATGGTGATCTGAGTTCCCATTAACCACTGACAAGACTGAAGCTCCTTTACGCCCATGATCTCGGTGGATCCTCAAAGCAGTTGCCAGGCAGGCCATGGGTCCCTGTTCATTCCATGGAAACTGTGACTCGGGTGGCTCTCCTGCCACTCAGCTTTGCACAGCCATGAGCTGCAAGGATGGTGGGCATTTCAAACCCTGGAACGAGCTTCCTGCTCTCCCTTTGCAGCCTGGACCCAAGGGCACTGTTACAGGATAACGGTAGGTGGTTGGATGCTGCCGATGGAATGGACCGGTTGGTTGGATGTGGGGCCTCGGAGCCTGGAGTTTTGAAGTTTATTTTGGACGAGCCGCACACATCTGATCACAGAGCACCTCTCGCACATTTCCGTCCTTTCAGGTGGGGCCTGTCTGGGAAGGGAGATAGAGAGGCCGACATAACCCAAAGCAGGAGTGTAAAGCCACAAGCATTCTTTCTAGTAAATGCAGAGGCACCCAGAGGCTATTTGTGTGTGAATTTGTATGTGATTTGCATACATTTGCATGTATTTCCTAGGGCCCTCACAGTGAGTTCATGACATAAACCATTAAAGGTGAATCCACTTCCTCTGTGTCAGCAGATGGTGGATGTAGATGCTTCTCCCATCCAAGGGGTCATGGCTCCTTCCCCCCTGCAGCTCCTTCTAATTTAATATGAAATCATTTTCAGTATTACTGAAGGCCTCAAAAGCTGCAGAAAACACATTTATGCAACACTAATAATAACGATATCCGACACTGAGCGCTTACTTTGTGCTAAGCACTGCTTTATGAGCTATAAATATATTATCTTCATCTTCTCGATAACCCCAAAACCTGGGTCCAATTACTATCTGCACTTGATTTTATGTATTTATTTTTTAGAGATTGCATTTATTTATTTTTAGCAAGAGGGGAAGGGAGGGAGAAAGAGAGAGAGAAACATCGATCACATGCCCTCAACTGGGGACCTGGCCTGTAACCCAGGCAGGGACTGGGAATCAAACCAGCGACCTCTCAGTTCGCAGGCTGGCACCCAGCCCACTGAGCCACACCGGCCAGGGTACTATCTGAATTTTACGTGTGAGGAAACTGAGGTCTACAGGCTGAAGCTCACATGGCTTGTCAGTGATCCAAACACGGGCAGTCTAGTTACATTTGTTTATGCAGCAAATATCAGCCCGAGCCTGTACTAGGAGCCAGACAGTATTCTAGGCACTAGGAACACTAGTGCACAAAAAAGACAAAGAACCCAGGTTCCTCCAAGTCATTGCTCTGCTAAGCACCTAGGACACAGTCTTTGCTGCGTGGGTGGACCTAGGTGGCTGCCATGTCCTCGTGTCACCAGCAGGAAGGTGGGACGGAGCATGGGGGGCCACTCTCAGTCTGCTAAAGCCCAGACTGGGGGGAGAGGTGACCGTCACTTCTGTTTCTTTTCTGTGAATGAAACCGAGTCCCAAGTTCACATCCAAGTTCAAGAGGGGCTAGGGAATGGGGTCTGGCCAGGGCTCAAAGGAGGAAGGGAGAACACATCTGGGTGGGCATCCAGCCGTCTTCGGCACAGAACGGCTTTCACCAAGCAGACAAGTACGTTGGGTGAGGTCAGAGGGCAGGAGCACAAGGAAGAAACACAGAAGCAGGTGAAGGGGCTGGAAGGTGGGGGGAGGGGCCACATTGTTAGACAGTCACAAGCTCTTAATCACTGTCCTTAACTGCTCCCCAACCATGTTCATGTTCACAGTGACAATGCCAGAGGCTTGGAGGAGCCCCAAGCCCTTCCTGAACCAAATAAGGTCAATTCATGTCCAGCTGAGTGACCAAGTGCTCGGACCAAACAAGAGTTTCCTGGGCTTGACCTTCATGTCTTTTATCGAGGTATTTTTATGTATTAGTCACTTCATTCTTGTTTTAAAAAGTAGCTAGGCTAAGTATTTTCACCCCCCTTTGACCATGGAAACTGGAGGCCCGAAAACGTTCAGTCCAGTTAGAGTATAAACTAGCAAACTCCTGTGTGCCAAGGAGCTGGGATAAAAAGGCAAATGAGATGTGGTTTCCTCGGATACCACAACAGGTAGCTCAGTGTGGTATGTAGACGTGTACGTAAACATTTGTACACCATACAATATTTAAGGTGTGCGCAAGACAGTGGTCCAGAGGGGGAGAGGAATAACAATTCTACCTGGATGAGAGGGACCACTCAGGGGTCAGAGAAGAGGTGATGACTGACCAAGATTTTGAGGGATGAATAGGAGTTTTACAAGCAGGTGGAGAAGCTGTTGCAGGGAAGGAAAATAGGTTCCAGAGAGAGGAGCTGTGTGCAGGAACGCACAGAGGTCTCACAAAATGCTTCAGAATTTGGCCATGGCTGTTTGAGAAAGGCTCACTAAACCTCTAAAACCAATGCTGGGAAGTAACCCTGGTCTCTCGATTCTCCGCCCATGCTTGTTTTTTACTTTTTGCCTCTGTCCCATGGTCTGGTGGACCAATCCCTGGGTGCCGGACAAGCATTTTAAAAGCTCTGATGGCAGGGCTTCATTCCTCCTACCATACTGAGGGCATGCCTTCGGAGTGGACTTCGCCACTAGGGGGCACCGTGCAACCCGGCCTGACCCCCAGCGTGAGGGCGGGGTCTGCGGCGCAGTCTCCAACTACACTCGGTCATTCTGAGCAAGTCACTGAATTCTCTCGTCCTCGGTCTGTTCTCTGAAAGAAGGCCCCTGGGCTAGATGATGTCTAAGGTCCCTTCCTGGGGTACCTTCTCTCTAATTAGTGGCCGTGCTGGGGAACAGATGAAACAATCCCCCATTAATCTGCCCCCCTCCCCCCCCCCCCCCCCCCCGCCCCAGCACTTCAGGGGGCTGAGCACCACTGCTATGCAGGTCAGGGTCATTGGTTCCACCCTCGGAGTGGAACGTTGTGAAAAAGTGGAATGCCGTCCCTTCTTCACTCCTTGTCCCATTAGTTTTCTTGTTGGCGAATTCAGTTCTTCCCCATGTGTATCCTTCCGCTTTGGATACCGATCTGACGACTCTCTCCTTGATCAAACTCTATTCGGACCACTTTTCCGCTAGGCCGTCCTTGGGCGTGTCCTTGAGTCCAGAGTTAGCCAGAACCCCCACCCTCAGTTCTGACCAAGTCCCTCAGCCGCCACCACCCCTAAGTGAGGTCTGACCGCCCTGGCCTGCCTGCAGCAAGAATCCCATTGGATCAGTTTAGAACCCCGCCAATCCCTGATAAAACAGCTTTCTCTTGGTAATTTTCCGTCCACTCACTCCCCATCCTGCTGCCTGGCTATAAAGTCCCATTTTTTTAATTAATTTTTTTTAGGACTTAAGCTCGATTCCTTGCCCCTACTGCAAAATACCGTCGGATTAGCCCCATACCTATCGCTAGAGTCCTGACTCAAGTCCTGACTCAAGTCTGCTTTACTGTTTAAACAGTGTGCTGAGTTATTTGTCAGACTCCACCCCATCTTCGGTGATTGGGCCAGGCCCGAGCACGTGACTCAGTGGCTCCAATAAGATGCCAGCTACTGTTAAGCTGGAAGTTCTCAAGAGAAGCATCTTCTTCCACACAGTGTGGAAGGTGTGGTTCCTGCAGCTGCCGGGGCCCTTTGTGACCACAGTGAGCATTTATTAAGCGCCTCCTGTGTGTATGCAGGACCCTCAACCAGCGTGAAGCCTGTGGTACAACGTGGAGGGCCAGTGAGAAGCCATGCGGCCTCTCTGGGCCTCTTGGCTCCACCAGCCAATAGGGTCTTGCTTTTTGCTTGAACCGATCTAAAGTTTGGGTTGGGTTTTCCGTCCCCCCGCGACTCTGAAAACAACAGCGGCCAACAATGGCTACCTCCTCGGTGGGAACCAGCAGTGTCACTACCGTTTCAGCCTCAGACCAGCTGTCAGGGCCTTTGGTTCAAAGACGTCTTGGGAAAACCGTGGGGACACTGAGAAAAACCTTCCCTGTGGAAGACGCACGGACACTGGGCTGGAAGGATCACCTCTGGACACTGCATCATAAAAAGAACTATGCTGCCTTTGTCCCCATTCCTGGCACAGAGCTCCCAAAACCCTTGGAGGTTCCTGAAGGATGGGGTGCCTTTTGTTATTCATAACGAGCCCCTTGAGATCATACCTTACTTTTTTGCTAATGCAATGACTCAGCGTGGAACCTGTCACCAGAAAGACCGAGTAATTAGAGGGTAAGAACTGCAGTCCCACCCCAGACCTCCGGGGAGGGGACAGGCTGGGGACTGAGTCTATAAAAACTCCTGAGCGGGTTGATGCCCAGAGCTTCCGGACTGGGGAGCCCTGAGGGGGGCGCTGCCAGAGGGGCCCTGGGCAGCCCCTCCACGCCTTGCACGGTGCGTGGCTCCTCTTTGGTGATTTCTGAGTTGTGTCCTTGGTAAGGAACTAGTATATAGGAGTCAAGCATTTTCCTTTCCTTCCTCTTTTTTTATTTTCTAGTCAAGCATTTTTCTAAGTTCTTAAGCCGTTCTAGCAAATAATCAAATTTGAGGAGTTCGGTTCAAAACTCAGAAGTTCAGGTGACCCGATACCTACAGCTGGTGTCTGAAGTGGGAGTGGGGTCGTGCGACTGAGGCCTTTAGCCTGTGGGAAGTGACACCGCCCCCAGGTGGGCAGAGTCAGAATTGAATTGAATCGCAGGGCCTGCAGTTGGCGCTCACAGAACCTGAGAATTGACTGGTGTCCGAGAAAACACATCGGAGGCACAAAACAGGGTTCGCTGCAGTCGTTCCCCACGTCGATCTCTAATTCTGAATGACATTAAGTAAATAGAGAAAATATACAATGAATAACTAGATGTTTACAGTCTCACCATATCAGAAATTGAATTCAAGCCCTGGCTGGCATGGCTTGGTGGATTGAGCACTGGTATGTGAACTGAAAGGTCTCCAGTTTGATTCCCAGTCAGGGCACATGCCTGGGTCGTGGGCCAGGTCCCCTGTTGGGAGCGTGACAGAAGCAACCGACCTCTGTATCTCTCCCACACTGATTTTTGTCTCCTCCCTTCCTCTCTCTCTAAATAAATACATAAAATCTTTTTTTTTAATTGAATTCAAGGAGCCCCAAGAAACACACCCACCTCTGGTTTCTGTCCCCTCCCAGAGAGCACCTGGGTGACATACCACCTGCTTCTGAAGTGACGACTCCTTAGGCCCAGTGCTCATCCCTGCCTGCGCCTCTTGTGACTTGGGCGCCCTCCCCAACCCCCACTATTTCTACGCCCAGCTCTGTGCTCTGTGCAGTGGGGACTGCAAATTCCTCGAGAAGACTGTTCAGGTATTTCACCTAGACAAAGCTTTGTTTGCCTGTCCATGGTACTTTCTCCCCCCACCCCTACCCCCCATCAGCTGCCTCATTCCAGACTCCTGCTGGTTCCTGGCCCTTGTTTCCAGTAGAGAAGCTCATCAGAGCTTGGGAGGAGCCCGTGGTGTGTGGCTTCTGCAGTGGCCATCAGACTGGCTCTGGCTTGGGCAGCTTGCAGACGAGGCGAGTCTGGGCCTGCTGCTGAGCACCGTGCCGCAGGCCTCAGAGGTGGCCAGGGGCAGCGTGGAAGGGGGCGTGGACGCGGGTGAGCCTAAAATCACTCAAGGAAAGGAAGAGATGGAGCTAGATGAGCTAATCGTGTGTCTGTGTAAAGGCCACCTCAGCCGGTAAGCATTTATGGAGCACCTCCTGTGTACACAAGGAGCCTGAAACAGCCCTGGACCAGGCAGATACTCAAGGGAAGAGAAGGGTGATGGAAGACACAAATCTGAGCCACCGGCGTGGGTCCCTGGTTCCCAGCAGTCACTCAACTCTAATCCTCACGTGGCTGGCTCGAGGTGGAGATGCCGTTCATCATTACTGGGGTCAGAGGGGAAGGACTTAGGCAGGGCCACTGAAATCAGATTGGAGATGCTGAATCTGGGGACTCTCCATTGTCTATTAGGAGGCCAGCCATCTGATTCTTTAGGGAGCAAATGACCTTGGTACAGGGTGGATTTCATCACCCGAAAGGATGGGAAGAGGTGAGGGGGAAATGCACAATAGGAAATGACACCTAATTACCAATTTCCCACCCCATTTCCAGACCCTTCAAACGAAGTCCCTCTGAACATCTATCTGGTCTACCTTTTGGCCCCAAATGCAGGGCTCATGCTCACACACACACAGAGGGCGAATTAAGGCCATTTTGCCAGCTTCTTCCCAAGCCCTGTAAGAGCAGAAAGCAAGTTCCTCATCGTGATGCTCCAGCTCCCTCTCCTGATTAGGTATGCAGGAGCCGCTGAGGGGTGACTGTGGCCTTGGAGTTGTGGCGACTTTCAGTATCCTGAAGTACAGAACTCAGGGAGGGAGGCCTCTGAGCAGAATGACAATGCACATTGGAATAAGCCGAAAAGCAAAATTACTGCCTTGAAAATAGTGTCTTTGATGAGAAGGTGCCTTGCAGATGAGACTCTCAGAGCAAGAAGCATTGGGGTGATGGTCTTCATTGTCTGTGAAGGAATGAATGAACAGGAAGGGGTCAAGGGCACTCTTCATCCCCTCTCAGGCACACACGTGCCCCCACTTTAGGAAAGAGATGTGTTCCTGGAAAGTTACCTGCAAATTGGAATTTTTATAACCTACCTAAATCATTTTTTTCCAATTATCTTCCTTGTAAAAATGGGTTCTTGGAATATCCATATGCTTTAGGATGTAATAGAACTACAGCTAAGACTGCACCAAATCTTTTAACATTATCACTTCTATAGCTGGTACCGACCATTTTCTTACAATAAAAAAATTACATTAAAAAATGTGAAATAACTTAGGGTTACTTCTGTACCTGGCACAGTGATGTCAGCCACCCTTCCCTGGGCAGTTTCTAAGTTTGGGGCACCAGGCAAGGTACTTCTGCTGGGTGTCAAATTGAATTTCCACAGCAATCCTGTGATCTAGACATTATTACTTCCATTTTTTTGATGCATAAGTAAAGTTTAAGGAGATTAGGTAACTTACCCAGGTCCATGAATTAGAGGTGGCAAAGCTGGAATTCAAGCCAGGTCTGGATGACTCTGGGTTTGGTATGCTTTCCCTTCCCTACCAGGCCTGAAGGTCTAAAGTAAACCAAACTCACAACAATGCCAACAACAAGCTCAGTGGCTAAAGGACGCAAACACAGGCCCACGTTCTAACAGGTTCCGTTCACAAGAGTCTCTTAGGAGGGTGAGAGACTGGTCGCAACTTTCGCTGTGGTAATGGAGGGAAAACTTTCCCTCTTCCCTTCTAGGTGCTTTGGCCGGTCTCATCATTAAACTCATACACAAGACATATTGACAGGAAAAAATCAAATTTTATTTCATGGGTACGAGAGCCCCCAAAATGTAGGGCTCAAAAGGTGTGACCAACGCAGGCAGCTTTATATCTTTCAAGCAGAGAAACAATAAGCCCGTGAAGAATGGACGAAACAAAGGGCATGGGTTGGAGTAGCTAATTAGTGGGAAAGTAACCAGGTTTGTTTGTGCAGCCTTCTCAGCCCTGAGTTCCCTGTCTCCGGGGACAAGATGCCTCCTACCTTCCTGGCACAGAGAGAGAGAACCTTCACGTAGAGGATTTTTTTGCTACTTTCAGGGGGGCAAGTGAGGGTCAGAGTGCCCTTCTTGCGCCTGCTGGTTCCTGAGCACCTCTAATCCTAAACAACCGTATGCCAAAGTGGCATATTTGGGGGCTGCGCACTTTGCTCCAGTCCACTGCGTCGATCTCACGTCCAAACGACGTATGAAGGCTGTTGCCTTTCATGACCGCTTAGGTGAGGCTGAATGGGTGATAAGCCAAAGACCCCACCTCTCCAAGCCCAACCAGAAAGGAACCAGAGGGGACCGTGTGTTTGAATCACGTGTCAGGAGTGAAAGGGTGTGACTACTGACACCCCCCAAGGCCTGTGGCTCTGGGGAGCCCAAGCTGGTGAGTGCGGTCCCTGGCTTGGAAACCTGAATTTCTAAGGATGCCAGTGTTCTTGTTCGAGTGGCAGTCAGCTCTGCAGATGGTCCCCAAGGCCCCCCTGCTGGCATTGACACTTTGCACAGTTCACACTGTACGGAGGGGGTTCCCATGACACATGGCTTATGGCAGGCAGGTCAGTTCTAGTATTAGGTCAGGAAAAGGCAGCAATATCCATCGTGGACATCAGCCTTGCTTTCTCTCTCTCTCAAAACTCTCCCTCTGGGGGAAGCCGGCTGTCGTGTGGCGGGGACACTGAGGCAGTCTGGAGAGAGAAGCCCATGTGGTAAAATTCTGCCAACAACCCCCTCGGTGAGCTTGCAAGTGGACTGTCCAGCCCTAGATGCCCGCGTCCCAGGTGACCTTTTGACGGCAGTCTCCAGAGAGCTCTTGAGCCAGAACCACCCAGCTCACTAAGCCACTCCTGCACTCTTGACCCACATACCTGGTGCGATGATAAGTGTTTGTTACTTTAATCTACGCGTGGGAGTCATTTGTTTTGCAGAGGAAAAAAAACAACTACTGTTGTTTTCTTTTCAAAGCTTCCACACGGTTGACGGTAAACCACACCTGGCCAGGTTGTCCCTGTCCTTGACAACTCCTCTCCAGCTCACTTACCCTCTCACCCTGTTCAGTTTGAACAACTTCATCAAGGCACTAAGTCTCAACTCCCAGCTGCTGAATCTGGAGGACAGTAAGCCCCTGCTTCAGGCAACGGCTTATGTGAATGGCGCCCCCTGGTGGACGGTGTGCAGCCCTCACGTCTCCGTGCAGCAGCCGTGCCAGCCCCTACGCCAGGAAAAGGTCCGGAAGCCAGGTTTCTCTGAAGAGACGGCAGGCAAGGGTGACGGTGGTGGTACGGTGATTCATTTTCACTGGGGATGGCAGAGTCAGCCTGAGGTTGCAGGCAAAGCCCAAGGATTTAGGTCGTTAAGTTTCTTCCTGTCTCAGCAGAGCACCTGCGAGGCATGATGGGGCGGAGGGTGGTCGTGAGCTTGGGCACAGAGAGGGGCAGTCCCACCGGGCCATGTCATTAGCTGGGCGACTGCACACGTGGCTTCACCTTCCTCCAGGACTCAGAGTCCTCAGCTGTCACGTGGGAATGATGGCACCTCCTCCTCTGCCTGACTTGAGTGGCTGGAAGTTACAATGAGTTCACCATCATTATTATCTTTTGCAAGTACTACACCCTGCTTGTGACAGAGGGAACACTCAATAAGAATTTCTTTTTTAAAAACATTTTAATCGATTGAGTTTTAGAGTGAGAAGAAGCGGCAGAGGAGGGGGGAGAGAGAGAGAGAGAGACATCAACGATTTGTTGCTCTGCTCGTTCATGCATCCATTGGTTGACTCTCACATGTGCCCTCACCGGGACAAACCTGCAACCTCGGCGTATTGGGATGACGCTCTAAGCCACTGAGCTACCCGGCCAGGGCAATAGGGACTTCCTGAATTAATGCAATGAAAGACTCCACTTCTCCAGGAGGGAGACAGCCCTCCAGTTCTGGGTAAATTGACAACCAACCACAATGATGATGATGACAAAGTCACACTTTTCACTGAATGATACGATGCGTACAGGACAAAGAGACACTTCGTCTCCGAAACCATAGCCACGATTTAGCTAGCCTTTTTTCTGTGTTGGAGAAATTTCCGAAGAAAGGAAACGTCATCTGTTGGCAAAACACAGCAGCTGTGTGGCTCCAGATGTCCCTGGGGGACCCTGGGTGATTCTAACCTGAAGACGCCAACACTCGGCCGATAACTTAAGCACGACTTAACTTGAATCAAGCTGCCAAGCGCTAGAAGCTATAAATAGCCCCGCTGGCTGCTGCTCCCTCCCTCGGTCTCCAGGGCTGTGTCCGAAGGGCTCAAGTGGGAGTGAAAATGCCAGTTGTTTCTTCTCCAGCCTCAGAACCCAGGTGGGGTCAAGTGCTGGCGTCAGAGGGGAATTCGCTCCCCGCCCCCCCCCCCCCCGTTCCGGTCTAGAATTTCACAGCTTTTCCGTGCCACGAAAGACTGCTGCGTATCAGACGCACGGGCAGAGCAGGGCTGGAGCTGCCTTGCCTGGGCCTGCACACGAGTACTTAGCAAAAATCTAGACGAGAAAACTCCTCTTCGCCCGGCCTCTTGCCCCGCCCCTTCGGGCTCACGCCCACCCACCCTCCCGCTAAGCCCCACTCAGGCACCCACGGGGCCTGCTCTGTGCTCTGAGCAGTGGGGACATGGCGGGGGCAGGAGGCAGGAGCAAGAGCGGACGGGCACCTCCAAGGTCCTCCCAGACAGAAGTGGTTGTCCGGAAAATGAAACAACAGCTCTGGGACTGAGGGAGACCAGGTGAGGCCCTTTGAACCGGTGGCCAGGGGCGGCCCCTCCGAGGAGACGTTTGAGGTGAGAAGACCCGGATGATTGAAAGAGCCAGACATGCCAAACAACGTCGAACTGTTCCGTTTAGAGGCAGAACATGCCCTGTGATTCACTGGGTCCCCGGCGAGCCGAAAGCGTGGGGCCTCCTTCGAAACCTACTGAGAATTTGCAGATGGTGCCGCAGGGCCCCCTGCGGCGGACTGCCAGGGTCTAGGCTCCAGGAGCAGGCCCTGGGAGAAAGACGAGGCAGTGTAAGAGCCCCAAGGCTTGGACGGTCCTGGAAAGTTCCAGAATGAGAAAGGCCTGTGTGCCTGGAGGGCCAAGGGCAGGAGAAGTGGTCAGAAAGGTGTGTGTATCCGGGAGGCTGATGGGGCAGACTTTAGTAGCCAGGAGAGGGGGGTATGTTGAGGGAGGGACCTGATGCAATTAGTATTTATAAAGATCCCACAGGCCACGGGTAGAGGCTGGTTGTAGTGGGTCCGAGGGGAAGCAGGACCCAAAGTAAAAGGCAGAGATGGTGGTGGGGGGGATGGACGGGCCCAAACAGCCCACAGTGGAGTCAGCCACCTCCGAAGGTCTTCACTCACCCGCTCCCCTCTGTTGGAGATTCCCCAGTGCCTCGCATCCTTGGGACCTCTGTCTGCCTTGCACTGGGGGTCATCATAGAACTCCATCTCCAAAGCCACCCCCTCTGTGAGGCCGGGCACATAGGCTGGCCCCGCCCCTGGGCGGCACCCACCTCCCCAGCTAGACTGGGGACATGCTTTGCGTGTCCGCATCCATCACAGTGCCAGGCATGCGGTGGTTCGTGTCCAGTACCTCGTTGTCGAGTGAGTGAATGAATTTATTAATTCGCGGTAGAAGAAACGGCCCTGCTCCCAGCAGACCAATCTGAGCCCAGACCTTGCCCCAAAGAAGGAGGCTTCTATTTCCCAGCCCAGCCTATTTCCCTCTCATTAGATGCTTTTTTAAAAAGGCAAAAAAAGAAAGGAAAGAAGCTGGCACCTGAGGCTGTGACACCCAAATTGCAGTCTCTGACTATTGTTTACACTATATTTGTCCTGTCTCCAGGCCTCATCCTGGGAGACAGGAAGGAACCTGCCAACTGTCCCTCCCCGCCCAGCGGCAGCGCCCCCAGAGGAATGCTGCCCTGCCGCGCCCTCTCGTGGCCAGGATGGATATTGCATGTTCCCTAAAGTGATTTTTCCTCCCCCAAAACTGGAAGAAAAACGGAATGATTTGGACCCTGAATAATTTAGTTAGAAGGAGGAGTGAACTGCGGGAGAGGCTGGGGTTTCCGAGGGCCTTTGGGCTGGTGGCCTCCGTTAACCCGAGCTGTTATTTATCTTGGGTTGTCCCCCAACCCCAGGACTGCCAAATTGCGCCGCCTTGGATGGGAGCTCTCCTAGACAGACAGACGGGCCTTGCCAGGGAAGGACAGACTCACTGAGACTTCAGATGGCTCTTTGTGGCCCCTCCACAGGGCTGTTTTCTTTACCTGCAGCAGGGATGAGGTCTAAGAAAAACCCAGAGCCACCATGTAATTTGGAGCTAAATAGGTGATGGACGCCCGGAGATTTAAAATTAGCCTGTGACCTTAATACGGGGGCATCATGCCTGCTTTCAAACGCCTGAGTGTCTGTTCGGGAGGCATCACTTGGGAAGGACTCCCGATAAAATAATCAGACTCTATCCTCCCTGGAAATAAAAAAGGGACACGCTCTGAAGGGGACACTGTTGACCCTGGTGTCCCCCAACCAAGTCAGTGAGTGCAGCCGGTTGTCCCTGTCCACTCCTGCCCCACGTGGGGTGTTACTTTGTGGCTCGCACAAATGAAGGTGAGGGTTTTGGGGCAAACCTTACCTACGAGTTTGCTGTTTTATAAAAACACCCCACTTTGCTCTATGCACTGAGGTTCCCCTCTGCTCCCTGCTCCATGGCGGTGGGCAGGGCATGTGGGGCGGGGACGATGAGGGGGCGGGGACGATGAGGGGGCGGGGACGATGAGGGGGCGGGGACGATGAGGGGGCGGGTCCCTCGGCGCCTCGTGCAAGTTGGTGATGAGAAGAGACATGGGACAAATTCGCATGAACATCCAGGATATGCGGGAATCCTGCTCCTTACGCTCTTTATGTGCATGGTTTCATTTAATTCTCACAGCGATTCTACACGGCGAGTGTTACTGCCTTCACCTGCTGAGTAAGATGGGGACTTGCCCACGCACGAGCAGGAGGGGTAACTGTGGGACGGTGCGCCCCACGGCCGCGCCAGAGCCCTGCTCTGTGTCCCCCCAAAGCAGAACGGAGTCTGCCAGGTGTCCCACCTCAGACCCTCTCATCTGTTGGAATTGTGGGGCGCCAGGCAGTAACACCCCGGACCCCCCTCTGGAGAAATGGGCTGTATCAGTTACCTGTTGCTGTGTGACAAATTAATCTCCCAGTTTAGCAGCATTTCAAAGCAATACACGGTTCCCGTCTCAGTCTCTGAGGGTCAGGAATCTGGGAGTGGGTCAGCTGGTCAGCTGGGTGAGGATGAGGCAGGGTCTCTTATGAGGCTGTGGTCACGGGGTTGGCCCGGGCTGGCTCGGCCCAAAGCCAGGGGAGGCTGGAGGGCCTGCTTCCGAGCTCACTCCCTCAGTGTCGGCAGGAAGCTTTGTCCCTTGCCACCTGGCTGCCCTCGGCGTGGATGCTGGTTTCCTCTAGAGTCGTTCCCATTTGCTCATCGTCATATCGACCATCCCTGATGCCACGTGGCACAACACGGGACACGCTTACCAGGAGGTGGGGCTTCCTGGGCACCATCCTGGAGGCTGCTGCTCACCCTGTGGACAGCAAAGTTGTACAATGGAGAACAAAACTGTGGCCTTGAAACCATAAACCCTGCATCAAAGGATGTGGCATAAGACATGTGGCCACAAGGGACTTCTTCAGACTTCGTCTCCGACACAGGCACCTGGTCACAGGTGGGGCTGGGGAACCGCAGCCCCACAGCAGGCCATGTAGGCTTGACGCGTGGAGTTGCTGAGAATAAGACATTCTGCAGGGAGAGTGGGCTGAGCCGGGCAGGCTCGGCGACAGCCCATCTGCCCAACCAAGGTCGTTTCTACCCCCGCTCCCTCCCACGGGGCTGGCACGGCTCCTGGAACAGACTCATCTTCACGGGAGCGACAGCCCCGGAGTGGGATTTTCACTAACGTCGTCCCTGGTTCCATCACACTCGGTCCCATCACTGCCTGTCACCCCTGCTGGATGTTTCACAAACCCCTGTGGGCAAGGCATGTTTCTCATTGACTTTGGTGTCCCCAGAACCCAACACGGGGTGTGACATGTGCCAGGACTGTCGTTACCGCCACCACCATCATCAGCTGGCACTGAGTACCTAGCAGGCGTGAACCTTCCTTCACAGGAGTGACCTCCTTCCATCACCACAACCTGTGCAGCAGGTGCGAATGCTGTCTCCATGTCACAGAGACGGCAGGTCGGCCTTGGAGAAGACCATGTGCCCGCGATCACACAGCTGGCAGGTGGTGGCGGCGGTGGCATTTGAAGCCAGCCTGTCTGACTCCACCGTCTTGCTCTTAAACCCCATGCTAGAGAGGCTGTTCAGTAAATATTTATTAAAATAGACGAATTCAAAACCAACTATTGACTTAAAAAAAGGAAAGAGCACCCAAATAAGTAAAGTTGTTGGACCACAGCAGGTTCTAGGAAAAATCTAATTCCCGCGATGGGTCTCCCAGGTCTGAGGAATAAATTTGAGGTTGAAAAGAGGAGCAATGTCGTGGAAAGTAAATCATTAGTTTCCAAAAGGCAGAAGCCTGGGCCTGGCAGGGGCTTCCTTTTCCATGTAGAGCTGCGTCTGCTCACCCCCGTTCACCTCTGCTGATGCTGCCTCTGCGGTCAAAGCGAGGGCTGTCTGCGAGGCCTTAGCAAAGCCAGAGGAGGGCAGAGCCAGCCCCCTGAATGTCGGACAGCGGCCAGAGCACCAGAAAACGGGGATGGGTTCACCCTGCACTTCCCTGGAAACAGAAGCCCGGAGCTTGTTTGTTCATGAGGCAAACGAATGAAAGGCCAAGAGACAAGATGCTCAGGGTCCCCTGCCCCCTGCCAGCTCCGTCCCTCTGGCTGCACCAACTCGCTTTAGTGTCCAAACACAACCTCCAATGGCCACGAGAGTACCAATCCCATGTGAGACACAGGACAAGTCATGTCGGGAGACACAGGAGGAGGTAAGGACTCCCAGGGAGAAAAAGTGATGTAAGGAATCATCGCTGCCCTGTGCAGACTTGGGTTTGGGTTTTACTTGACTGTCCTCCAGAATCTCACTTCAGTCTTGGGGTGATTGAGGGGCATGGCCCAGGAGAAGGGGGTCATTACCAGGAGACAGGCTGAGAGGGATTGGCCACAATGCTGTGGGCGCTCACTCGGAGGAGGGAGGGCTTACCTGGGCCAGGCCGAGGAGGGACGCTTTCAGCGGGGACAGGGGATCTGAGGATTTGGGAACGTACACCCCAGTGTTTTCTAACCTTCATGCTCATGTGAGTTTTGCGATACTCAGGTACGTTTATACTATGGTTTATTTAACATTTTTTTTTACATCGAATCATTTTCATATATAAATTTATTCCTCTTTAAAGGAAACGATGTACACAGCAGTCCAGGGAAATCCAGTATCACTTTCGTCCTAAAATGTAACCACAAGATAACAACGAAAACAAACACAGTGCTTCATAGATAGATAACTTCTGGCTAGATACCCCTGCCGGGGAAGTCTCTGACTCTGAACAGGTGTCAGGGACACGGAGATACGTCATTCAGACTCTCTCCTTGACACGACACAACAACTGAAAACGAACTGAGTTGCTCTTCTGGAGAAAGGCAAATCCATGCCTCTGAAGGCCCCTCCCACCAACCTAGAACTTGACCCTGGGAAGATCACACTAAACATAATACCTGTGTGGTTGCTAGGCCTTTGTGAGAATAAGGACACCCTCCAAGGCTTGTAGGGGAATGGGAGAGGACATGAAACAGACAGCGGAAGGGGACTACTCAGCAAATATGAGCAGGAGATGGCGTGAAGACCAGCCCTGGAATCGGGGTGGAGGTGGGGGTGGGGGAGGGCACAAGGGAGATAAATGGTAAAGGAAAACAGTACAATAAAAATATACTATTAAAAATAACTGCTTGAAAGGAAAACAGAAGGTCAATTTCACTCAGGAACATTGATGCAAAATTGTAAAACAAATGTGGATATTATCAAATTCAATCAGCAATCTATAAAAGAGTTAAAAAAAACACAAAAACCCAAGTTGGATGTAATCTAAAAAATACAAGAGTAGTTTAACGTGAGAAAGAGTCATAAGCAATTATTACCTTAGCAAATTAAAGAATAGCATCATATGACTGTTGTAATAGATGCACAACACACATTTGAGGAAGTTAATACCTATTCATTATTTAAAACTCAGCAGAGTAGGAATAAAGGGGAATGGCCTATAGCAAGAATCATGCTAAATGGAGAAACCTTAGAAGCATCCCCTTTGAAATAAAAGGCCAGACACGGAGGCCCACCTCCCCCTAGGTTCCATTTCCCACTGTGTTAGAGATACTAGCCAGGGCAATAAGACAAGGAAAAGAAAGAAGAGCCTACAGACTGGAACATGAAAGTGTCCTGCATAACATCCTGATCTGACAAGAGACAGCTTAAAAGAGTTTCAGACCTAATTATTAGAATTAGGAAAAGAGTTTAGCACAGTGGTAGAAAATGAGGTCGGTACATGAAAATCAATCATGTTTTTAGACTCAAGCCACAAATGAAAATATTAATTTAAAAAAAGTTATTTTGCGACATCATTGAAGGTACCTGGGAATAAATATAAGAAAAGATGAACAAGAAGTTAATGGGCAAACATTTAAAAAATTTTGAAAGGCATTTTTAAACTCGAAATAAAAACTGCATTGTGGTTGGAAGTACACAAGGTGAAGATATTAAGTGTCTCCAAACCCATCTATCAAGTGGATGTAATTCGAATCATAATCCCAACAGTGTTCGTGTGTTTAAAAAATTTGGGAAGTATTTCCAAATGTATATGAAAGAAGGGCGATGCTCTTAAATTAATTGAGAGCCTTCCTCAACCAAGTTACTCCTCCAAACCACAGAGCACAGAGAATGACTTTGGCGACTGTTTTCTCAGCCTCCCAAAAAGGGCAGTAGCTAGTGCCACCCTGGAAGCCTGGGGGAGAAGTCACTTTTCACAAGAAACAAGTGGCTTAGGACAGAGTAAAGTTGGCTGCAAGGTGAGGGTGCAGAGATGTGCCTGATCCTATATTAAGACTTACTATGAAGTTACAGTGATTAAATAGTGGGATAGTGTTGCAGGTACAGACATGCTCACCAAGGCAACAAAACAGGCCTCTGATTACACGCAGACTCGGCATGTGAAGACGAGACACAGCAGTTCTGGGAGTGACAGACTTTCAAAAAGACCCCGAGACAACTCGTTATCCGCCTGGAGGGGGTGCTCGGGAAGTGTGAACCCTCTCACTTCACAACACACACGAAGTCAATTCCCAGTGGGTCGGCCACTTCCAATGCAAGAGGCAAAAGTTTCAAACTTTCAGAAAAAAAAAACCCAAAATAAAATTTTTATGACTGTAGCATATGGCAAGAATTCTTTTTACCTGACTTTTAAAAACACCTGACACATTGAGTGCCGTTAAAATAAATACTTTCTGTCCATTGGAAGGAGACAGCGAATGAACCAAGGTGTTTCCACACACTGGGCCCCTTCGCAGCGGAGAAACATGGAAGAACTAGGCTTACGTGTCACAACGGCGAATATTAGCCACCCAAGTTCGAGTGAAACCAGAAGTTGCTGAAAACTAACACACGTTAAGAAACTTTTTTTGTTCGAAACAAGCCAATTACTAATTATTGCTTAGACATATGCCTATGTGATAAACCTCTTAAGAAAACCGAAGGTGGGGGATAAATGCAAAATTGGTGATGCGGTTGGTGGTATTTCTGTTCTTCGGGCAGGTAGTGAGGTCGCATGTTCATTTCGTTGAGCTGCTTTATAACTTATGCTTATGCTACATATTTTCAGCATGTGTGAGTGGTTAAATTTTTTTATAAAGGACAATTGAAAAGAGAATGACTGTTTCACTATGGGATTTGTTGTTATTTAATGTGATGAAAAACACTTTGCGGCAGAAGTCAGGACGCAGACACTTCTTTGGGGGGTGGGGGGTGAAGTTTTCCTCATTATTTAAGTGGATGTCCTCACGCTGACCCCGATGCTGGGCACTGGAGGGACTTACCCTGGTGCTTGCTGACTCCATCTCTTCTGGCTCCGAGCGGCTCCCTGAGGTGCACCCGTTCTCTTTCGGGGAAATACTCGGATTGCCGGGATTTCCCTCCCTAAATGGTAGCTGGGTGCAGGGGACAGGGGGCGGGGCTGTGGCTCTTACACAGGCTGTGACTCCTTTGGCTTTGGCCTGGGGCGTCCTGTGTGCCTTCGGGCACTGGACTCTGTTTCTTGCTGATGGGCCGGTGCTGTCATCGGTCCTGTCTGCTCTGACGTCATGAGCTGATGACGTCTGCTGTTGCTGCCACTCCTCGGCTCTGCCGTGTGCCGTGGTCAGCAGGCCACTGCTGTCTGAGGTCTCCCTGTCCTGAAGGGGGCTTTGGACAGGACCACGGGTCCTGTTGGCATCGCTCCTTCCACCAAGGGGACATGAGGGACTTCGCACCGTGAGGAACCAGCTGGGTGGTTTCAGGGTTGCCTAGCTGGACACCTGTCTCACCATGTCACCTGCTTTCTCTGCATCCTGTTGGATGTTTCCGGAAGCAGAGCATCAATGCTCATGTTCTCAGGTGGTCTAGGGATTCTGGCCCCGGACAGAGCCCCAAGGGGCCCAGGTGGCATCTGCTTCCCCCTTGTCCTCCATGCTGAATGTTTTCTGCACTCTTTCCTCTCACTTCCGACCGAGAAAGGACAGCCCAGTAGGCAGCTGGATGTGGGGGCCTGGAGCTGGAGTCAGTTTCTGCCTGGAGACATCAGTATGGGCGTTGTCAGCACTTGAAAACCACAATTCTGATGAGAGAGGTTTGTAAAAACGAACGTCATGGCATCATCGGAGCCGTTTCCAGGTTCTGGAAAGCACACCCGAGACACATGACCAGCGCCTGTGGGGCGCCCGCTCGTTTCCCTGGCACGCGTCCAGTTAGAGGCACTGTGTTTAAATGGTTTGACTCAAAAACCAGTTGGGAAGATGAATACACTTTGCATTCAGGACATCTTTGCCAATGTATCTAAAGAAACTGATTTTTATCTTACTGCATAAGGGATAAATATGTAAATTTCTAAATAAAGAAATAATTTCTACTTATTTTCACAAAAACCTTGGAGTTGCGAATTTTGCTCGCTGAATTCATGGGAAAGCTCATCCATAAGACTGAATTTCTAAACCCAGTCAGTTAAATCAGTCAGTTAAACCCGATGTTCCTTCTGCCGAGACGCTACTCCTGCCTCTCTTGGTTCAAAAGGACGAGTGATGATACGTTTTCTCCAGAATCCTGCTTCTTCCGACTTCTATTGGGAACACAGTCAATAGCGTTACAACAGCCATGCATGGTGCCAGGTGGGTACTAGACTTATTGGGGTGATCACTTCCTAGTTTCATAAATGTCTAACCGCTGTGCCGTCCACCTGAAACTAATGTGATATGGAATGCCAACTGCAATGGAAAACTTTAAAAATTTTTTCAGAAAGAGGAAATAGCCACACGCCAAGACAAGACAGAAAACTCTTCTGTGGGCTTACGGCATTTCACTTAAAGGAGCCTTGCAAACGCCAGCATTTTGACTTGTCCCTTCTCTGCCCTTGGAGGGCTTTTACCTCCTTGGGCCATGTGTCCCACTAGGGTCAGAGGTGACTCAGAGGCTTGTCTTTCCACAACCAAGGGGAAGGAAAACAGTGGTGGAGGGGGAGACAGATCGTTTTAGCAAAGAGGACTCCTTGGCTGAGAATCTGAAAAAGTTGCGTACTTCCCATCCCCTTGGCCGGCCGTGCTGCCTCAGGTGTGGAGGTGCGTAGCCCACTGGGGGTGCACACCGACCTCTCTTATTCTTCTCAAACACTCGGCGCAGCCTCTGCTTTCCTTACTTGTTTCCATCCCTATCATCTGTCCCCACCCCGCAGAACGCAAGAGGCTCCCAAGCAGCCACCTGGCTGCCTTGTTCCCTGCCACACCCCGGAAGCCTAGGACACTGCCCGGCACACGGGAGATGTCCAACGGCGGAATGAGAGAATCAGCAACCTGTCATTGTACCTTGTGGCTGCCAGCGCCATCGAGAAAAAGATGACCAGGTTCCCTGGGTTGTTGGCCGAGGAAAAAGCTACCCCGCCCCCAAAAACACCTCCCAGAAATTCCCCTGTGCCCCTCGCCCCTCTCGGGAAAGCCGGCCACACTGCCGCAATGCCAAGAGGACCCCTGGCCCATCCGACAGCAGCCAGGGATGGGGTGGGGACCAGCAGCCTTGCGTGTTCGGCTGTGAACATAAAAACTGTTTTCTTCAGCTTTATTCACTTTTTATGCCTTTTCCTGTTTTCCTATCATGGCCAAACCCACCTCTTGGCAGATACTAAAGTCTGAACTTTGAAGTTAGATTCCTGAGTGGTGATTAAAGCAGATTCAGGACTTCAACAGGACAGATTCAACGGAAGAATCCCCAGCAAAATCCAGGGATTGAGTCCTGTGGAGGGAGGTGGGCAGAGGCCTCCCCTGGGCGGGGGGGACCTTCTGCTCTGGGCAGGGAATTCCTGGTTTGTGGTGGTTGTCTGCCGTCACTGTCACTGTCCCTGTCCCCAGCACGTGGCCAGGGCAGGAGTTGGCGGAATACAGGGTTAGTTGCTCAAGCCTTCGGGGCATGGCCACGCCTTGTGGGTGGGTGTTCTCACGGACACCCCAAGTCTTCCCACCAGCATTTCACAAGCCCACTCGCCACCCAGGGAAACTGAGGGAGGGAAAGGCTGAGACTGATGTCTTCTGGGCCACCACCGTCTGGGAGAGCAGCAACGTAGCAACACGAGCCTCTCATCTTCCTCCAGTGTCCCTGCGTGACCTTGCAGCCTCCCACACACTGAGATGCATTCATTCAGATGGTTTTCCAAGCAGTGCCGAGGCTTCTTCTATTTTTTTCCAAATACAAGTGAAAGTTTAAAGTCACAGGGGTAGAAGGCGTGAGCCGTGGAAGAAGTGAGCCAGCTGGGCTGTGCAGACGCGGAAGTGCGAGGGCCTCCCTGAACACACCCCTGAAAGGAGCTTTCTGTGTGTGTCGGGCCGAAGGGTAAACACATCAGCCTCTCCCAGTGCTTGTGTTCCCATTGCAACTCAGGGCTGATCCCCCCCCCCAAAAAAAAAGCCCAAACAGAAAAACAAAACACTGACTCTGCCCCCATCCATTCAAGTCATCGGTGACCTTTTTCTTTCAAACCATTCAATACCCCTGCATGTAAACCAAGGGGCTGGACGCAGTCAACTTTGGGGGTGGGGTGGGGGAAGGGTAGTATGTAAATAAGCAATTTGTTGTGAAGGAAACACTGCCAGGGGCCTGAGTTCTTTTTGCTTTTCTTTGGGGCAGCGTGGAGCTGATGTCAGATTTAGGACATGTAACATGAGGGGGTCACCCTCCGGGGAAGGGGGAGCTCACAGCATGGGCCAGGTCCCAGTCCCGTTCTGGAGTCTGTGGGTCTCACTCTGCATCCAGCACAGAGCCCACAGCTTGCCCAGGAGGACACAGCACACAGAAGCCTGTTGATCCCCTGAGTTGAATGTTGTCCTTTATTGCTTCAAGTAAAAGCTCTGCTGCTTTTAATAGACCAGCGAGGAACCAAACATCACACCTTGTTCCTTGTCCTGAGTCGGCCGCAGGGCCCCGCCTTGGCAACGAGGGCTCAGCAACCTTCCTCTGCCCAAATGGGGGCCAGGAGTGGGGCTGTGGGCCGGGGAGCTGAGGCCACACGTGTCAGGTACAGCGAGGACAGCAAGAGGACGAGGACGACCGGCTCCAGCCACTCCCAGGGGCTATCTCGGCCCCCACCACCCCCCACCGAGTGCCCAGAGCAGTGCTGGGCACCCCGCAGGCCTTCCCGGATGAGGGCGCCAGCGAGTCACCGCAGAGAGCGGAAGACAGCAGGAACCCTACACTGCCGCCTGATCAAACCCCAGGAGGAGATGGGCCAAAGTGTCTCGTGCTGTCCCCGTTGGCAATATCTGAGAAACAAGGACCCGTGACACCTTATCAACACCTGCTCTTGGGAAAGGGAGACGAACCCGTCCTCACCAAACTCTGCGAGACCAACCCTGCTAAGGGCCATCCTTCCCTGGTGCGCCTGCATCCTACAGGGGTCGGGCTTCGGGCTCAGGAATGAATCTCTTAAGGAACTGCAGCCATCAGCCCGCGTGCAGAGGGGAGGCGGGGCGCTCGGAGGCTTGGGGCGTGGCCTACAGAGGTCGCACAAGCGGTCTTTTGCTTTTGTCTCTTCATGGTCAGGCTGGCCTGTGTTTCATTATGTGACAATGACTCAGTATCTGGGCCGGGCTGGGGGGTGGGTATGGTGCGGGTCCTCAATGGCGAGGATCTTCTAGCAGGTCAGATAAAATCCCAGGCTGTCCTTCCACGTACATCTTCGAAGCCTGTGCCAGAGGCGGGGCTGCAGAGATGAATGTACCGGTCCGCACCGGGCCCAATCCTGTAACTACAGCAGGATGGGGGAAGCAGCCGCAATGCTGGGACGAGGTCCAGCCAGGCAGGCGATGGGCAGGGGTCTTCAAAGGGGGGAAGCACGCAGGTTTGCCCAGAGGGCACTCCGGAAAGGACTCAGTTTCTCAAATCCTCGATGTGCCTAAGTGTTCCTGTCTGACCGCCTGGAGAAGGCAGTGCCCTCATCACACCCCTCCTCCCAGCTGTAAAAGAAAGGCAGCCCCTTGTCCACCGGCATGAAACGTGGTCTCTCCCTGCTTTGCGTACATGCCGTTCAAGGTGCAGGTAAGGATGCTCCCAGTTCAGGATGAGACCGCCTTGACCACGGGACAAAGCTAACACCCACATGCATTGGGAACTGATGTCCTGGCCTCCTCACTGAGAAAACCACATTGCCACATTCAGCCAAAAATGCACACTTGAAACTAACCGGGAGGAAAGATCAGACAGGCCCATACTGAAGGTTGGTCTACAAAGCATACCAGCCCGCGGTCTTCAAAAAGCATCAAGTTCCAGAAAGACAAAGAAAGGCCAAGGCAGAGTCCCAGATTCTTCTGGAGACACGGCAGTCAGGGCTACGTGTGACCCTGGATCGGATTCTGGGGGAAAAATATCTATTAAGGGTGTCATTGGGGAAAGTATCAAAATTTGAATATGGAGTGTGGATCAGACCATAGTGTGGTTTTACTATTAAATTGTGTGAATTTGCAATTCCTACTGTGGCAACCCAAAAGCGATTGTCCTTGGGGAATTCACACCCAAGCAGGGGGGCCTAGTGGGCAGGTGTCACACTCGGGTGAGTGAGAACAAGACCGACACGCAGATGTGGATCGAGACAGGGAGGAAGCATTTGGCCAAAGTAGAGACACATTGGTGAGCTGGATACAAGGGTGCGTGAGGCGCTTCGGCTACTTCAGCGTTTCTGCCCGTTTGAAACTATATCCAAATAAAAAGTTGCAAACAAACACAAACAAAAATCTGGGCATGTGACAGTTTTTCTGCCTTCCTGTTTGCCACATTTCCTGTAACGAATGCCTATTTTTATAATGAAACACCAATACATGCACATGGGGTTTTGAGAAGCGAGGCCCTCAGGCTGCTTGCTGGGCACGGAAACCTCTGGAGCAGGAATAACACGCCCACTTTAAAGAAGCAAGAATCGGAGGGCTGTGTGGCCCAAGGCCACCGTGGAGCCGAATTTGATTCCCAAACACTGGGGCCTCTTCTAGCCAACTAAGCTGCTATGGGTCCCCTCAGTCCCAAGGCCAGCCCCCCCACCCCCATGCCCAGCCTCGGCCTATTCCTGCTGAATACGTTTTCAGCCCAGCTCATCCCCCGAAGTGCGTGATTGATTCCTGAGTCACAGAGGTGCCTTTACCATCAGAGATTTGTGTCAGGTACCAGCTCAGCTCTGGAGCAGGGCGTGTCCGGAGGCCAGGGAAGATATGGAGAAATCTTTCCAAGCAGCCTGGGGAAGCTGGGCATCCTGCTCCTAATGGGAGATCTTAAAGGGAACTCTCCATCACCCACAGCAAGGGTGGTCCCAGGTTCCTCTCCTCCCCCACCCTGGGGAGGGGGCTTCTGCTCCCTGAAAGTACCTTACAGTCCTCTTCCTCCAGACCCTTAAGCGAGGGAGCGCTAGTCCTGCCATGACCATTTCTGGATGACTCCATACGATATGTGCGGTCTCCAAACCGATGGATGGTTCTCCAAGTAGGGCCCCAGGACCAGCAGCAGAAGCACCTGGGAACTCATTAGACATGCAAATACTCAGACCCCATGCGGGCCAATCAGATGCACACTTCTTTGGAAGCCACTTTGCTTTGGAAACCCATTTCCTCATTGGTAACATGAGTATTAGTAGTGTTCTTGACCCAGGGTTGTTCTGAGGGTCAGTGAGATAGTGCTGGATTCTTAGAGTTCCTGGGGTATGGGGCAAATGTCACTGTTATCTCACTCGTCACCACTTCAGGGGCACAAGCTGTTTCTCGAGGGTGGAGGAATCTTCTGGCATGTTCCCTGCTTGTTCCCGTCTTCCCCTTTTCTGGGTTGGTCTCAGCCTTCCAGCCCCCACTCAGCTCACTGCCACCTCTTTACCTAACCAGAGTCCCTCAGGTGCGCCCAGGCTCCAGCCTGTGCCGTGCCTGTCTTTCCTCTTCTCAACTCTGCTGTTTGCGTCGCTGAGGAAGGTCCCCCAACTAGGCCCAGCCTCTCTACCCTGTTACTCAGGCCAACAGCACCCGGACCCCCTCTGTAGACCTTGGAGTCCAGGCCCCTTTCCCTGCCCCCAGGATGGCTTCCAACAGGATATGACACCCGTTACCTACTCCTCCTCCAACCTCTGCTGGAGGTCTGGTGACCAACCTGGTAGCCTCTAGGCGAGTCCCGGGGGGCGGGGAACCTCTTCTTCAACGATAACCTGACCCCCACACCCTCTAAATGAGCTGCCTTTAACCCGTGTCCCACCTGGGCTTCATTTCATCTCCATGTCCAGGAGGAGGTGGTCTTTTTCCTTTCTCCTCAGCTGCGGAGTGGGTTTGCATCTCTTCCCCGTGTAGCAGACTCCACAGGCAATACCTGCACCATTGGGTCCGTGCAGTGAACATCACTGAAAAGGCAGTGATCACAACACAAGGTACTGGCAAGATGGGCAAGTGGGTTCCGATGATCCTCTCTGTCCCCAGGTTTCTCTTCACACTTCCAGCCCCCTGAACTCTCGGTGCTCTTCCTCCTCTTACTCCGGGCATTGGGTCCAGGACCAGGCATCCCCCTGGGGGGCTTTGGCAATACAGAGCCCCGCCCACCAAACCCCAGACCCAGGAGGCTGCACCTGCATTTAGTCAACACTAAACATCCCCGTAGACAAGCTCTCCAGATGTCTCCGGACAGGGGCCTGGCCCTGAGTGGACCTGCTTGGTGTAGGGTGTGGGTTCTTGACATCGTGTAGGAAAGCATCACAACACAAGTCCCGGTGACTGTGAGGGTGTGTTTATTAACACTGGGGACAGTGACACAAGGAGGGGCTGAGCATAGCAGAAGCAACAGGAGAGCCCGGGCCACACTGCCTTTGCTCACTGGGAAGGCGGAGAAAAAGGGGCTTTGGGGACAGGTTCCGGGGATCGGCCTAGGACAACTGCCAGCTGCCCATTGCCTTGGAGTTTCGGAGACTTGCACCTATAAGGAAAGAAGGGAGGGAAGAAAATGGGAAGGGAATGGGTGGGGCTGCTTCCCACAGGGAGGGCGCTTGCTGGGTCCTTTGTCTTGAGGCTTTTTTTTATCTCTCTCCTGCAGGCTGGAATCTGGGGGAGGGGGGCGAGTCTCCGGGGAGGGTTCAGTGGACTGTGCATCGGTTCTCCAGGTGTGCTCTTCCAGGGTCCTGGTCTTTACTGATGGGTCAGTGCCAGGGCAGGGGGTCTTCAGTCACTGCAGTTGGCGCGGCCCACCTGGTTTGGCTGCTTTGCTGGGCCTGGGACCAAAACACACCTGAGGCCTGGAGGTCGACTCCAGGGGGGAAAGGCCACCAGGGGGGCAAAGTCCTTGTTTTTCCAGCTTTGCCCCCTGCCCGGAAGGCCTGTCCTTGTGACCCCGTGTACCTGGCCATCAATTGCCCTGACACCGTGTACAGCCCTCAGCCTCAGTTTCCCCAGTTCACTCACCAAGGAATTTTCCTGGCTTCTCCCTATGCTGTCTCCCAGGGACACTGGGGTAAAATATGAATTCCCAAAGGGCCTGGTTAATGAGCAGGGGGACCCCAGGAATCTGATTCTTTATGGCAGTCTCCCCTGGTGGTCCTTAAAAGCAAATTTGAATAACTAAGCCTAGGATAAAGATCTGAAAACAACCAATTTTCACCCCAGTATGGAGCTTTAAGGCCCTCGTTTCTCAGGGTTTTTTTGTTGAATCGGCGACAACACTAAACACCCCCGTAGACAAGCTCTCCAGGTGTCTCCGGACAGGGGCCTGGCCCTGAGTGGGCCTGCTTGGTGTAGGGTGTAGGAAAGTGTCACAACACAAGTCCAGGTGACTGTGAGGATGTGTTTATTAACCCTGGGGACAGTGACACAAGGAAGGGCTGAGCATAGCAGAGGTGGCAGAGGCCACCACCCCAACTCCTCTCCTTAAAAAAAAACAAAAAACCCCCACACGTTCAGAAGGGAAATAGAGTAAAAACTCTGAGTTATCGTCCTGCTGCCAGCACCCTGCACCTGAGGTCGGGGTGAGCTTGCTTGGACCAGAGGAGTGGGGATTACGTTCGGATTCCAGGATTGGAGAGTGGGCCCTGCCCGGCGGGAAGTGGGCACAGGCCTGCTCACCAGGTGGGCTGCTGGCTTCATTGGCGGGTGCCAGCATCACAGTGCTGCGCCCCCAAAATGCCAAAGCCACCAACCCTGCCAAGTTCCCCTCCACTTTGCAGACAGCCCCCCCGGAGCTCACCCCCTCCTGTCCCTCCTGGGCAAAGCTGCAATTACCGGCTCAAGCCTCCTCTGGGCCAACTCAGATGAGGGAGGACGGCCACTCTTTTACTTTTTTTTAAGCCATTAAATTCAATATTTACAGGAGCAATCCCATGCTTGGTTCTAAAATGACTGGCCACACAAGGAACCCCTTACTTCTCATTAACAAGAAAAACCCAGCGCTTAAAAAACAGAATGAAGTTAATTAAAAAAAAATACATCGCTTATGACACGCTCCCCCTTTGCCTCCTGTTGGGGAACACAGTGAAAGCCAATTTCGCCAGGGCTGGGCTCCTCCGCACGTCCCGGCGGCCCCCACAGCCTGCGGCCCTGTAACTTTAAACCTGGCCTGAGGTCATCGTTTCAGCACTGGCCAAACAGAGCAGGAGGGCGGTCCTAGTGAGCCCCGGACTGAGACCACCTTACAGCGGGGCGCTCCCGCCCTCCCTGAGAGAGATAAATGCTGACTTCATTCCCCAAGTTCCCAACTGCAAAGTTGGCTCCGCTGACTGCCGCGGGCAAAGGAAGCCTGGGGGCCCCTCTTGCGCTGAGACTTCTGCTCCCCGCATTCCATTCCCCTCTCTCGCGCCGGCTCAGCCAGCTGAGGGCCTGTGGCTGTGGAGCGTTTTAATCTCCCCCCAGCCTAGAGAGTCGCTGCTCTGCCCCGTGGAGAACAAGCTCACTGAAAGGATGTGGAAGGTGCCAGTCCTGCTGTTGGTTTTGGGAAGAACGCTGCTCTGGGGTGCGGCAGACGGAGGTAAGACCCAGGGCCCACGCCTCCCTGCAGCTGCTGTTGGGGACCAGCGAGCTGGGACTTGCTGGGGTGCCTGGGCCTGGTATTTGCGGTTGCCCGGGAAACAGAGGGGAGCAGGAGTGTGCGTGAGTGCCCGCCTGGAGGGCCCGGGACGAGGCCAGGCAGCGGCTTAGCCGGTGCCAGGTCCCAAAGAGCTGAACGGGTGTGAGGAAGGGACCCCGAATCCACAGGCAGCAAAAGTGGGGAACAGTGGGGGTCTCCCCTCACAGGCAGCTCAACTCCTGTCATGCCCTGCTCTCAAGAGATAGGGTGCCGGGCGACTGCAAGGAGCCATCCACAGCCCGGACGGGGCTTTCCTACTGGTCTGTGCACAGGAGGGGTGCCCGTGGCCTCTGGAGAGATCGGCCTTACAGCATGGGGAGGGACGTTCGGAGTGCAGGGGTGTGGGGAAGGCTCCCCCTGTGCAGCACAGCTCTCTCTCTCAGGGCTGCCGAGTCTTAACCTGCTGTGCGCCCCCATCTCAGGCACACTCAGGACCCCATCTGTGGGGACGGGCTGGAAGAGGCCCCAGGATCCTCTGTGTTGAGGACAGTGTGTGTGGTGGGAAGGACAGTGGGCAGCCCCTGAGTAGCACGAGGGAATGACGAAGGGTGGCTGGGAGCCTGAGGTTTGTTGAGTTGGTTTGGGGCTGGGTTGAACTTGGCCAGCAATGTCCATGACTGCACGAGTGTTGGTGACTCCTCAGACTTGAAATGCATTCGCTCTGATGATAGGGGCTCTGCCCGCCCGGTCATCTGCATCTTTCTGTTCCCTTTCCTCGTCCCTCGCCTCCTTCTGCCCAGTCGGTGGCTTCCTCCATCATATTTTATCTTTTTTCTTGGTTTTTTATTATCTGTTTTCCCCAAAAAACTCTAATGTCCCAAGGACACAGCTATGCCTTAGCCTTGATCCCCCGGGGCCCAAACAAAGTCTGGTCCATAGTAGTTGCTCAGTAAATACTGATCGAAGGAATTGTAATGGAACTGATGCTCTTTGGAGCTGGAGGTGGCTGAAAGGGAAATTTACATTTTCCAAGCTGGGGATCAAGGCAGCTCCTTGTCCCAGAGGCATCGTGGGAGGGAGTGGCTTGACGGAGGGATGGACCTGACCGAGGCTTCCGTAATTCCCCGCCGAGACAGAAATACCCAGCCCTGGGGAAATGATCCGGGGGGCGCAGTGCTTCTGTGCCGACCGTCCGTGACTGTCTGCTTCCGAGAGCAGGAGCGACTCTCTGCAGGCCCCTGGACGATTCGTGGTGGCCCTATCTTTGGCACTTCTCTTTTCGCTGCGACACACATGACTCTGCATTTCAGTCACATTTCCTTTTTGGCGAGACAGTGTGCAAAATGACAGCATTTTGTGTCCAGCAGGGCAAGGTGTGGGAGGTCCCCACACTGAGCCCCATCCCAGTCCTGCTCAGGAAAGGCGGCAGCTGGGTGCATCCTCTTGTTTGCGCCCAGGGAAGGGTTAGCTGTAATTATCTTTAAGCCCGTTCCTGAGTGTCAAAGTTACTCCTGAAGGGGTGCACGTAAACTTGGTCTGAAAAAACAACAGCCTGAACTGCAAAAGACAGAAGCCTCCCCCCACCCCGCCCCCAGGGCTGTGGGTGGGAGGGGGGATGGCTGTGTGTGGATGCTGATTTGCTGGCCTGCTGGCAAGGAGCTGAGGCCCCGAGGGGCTTTGTCTGAGGATAATGAGTGAAGCAACTTGCATATGGATGAATAACTTCATTGAGCTGAGCTATTGTAGGCTGTCTTTTGGGAAGCAGGGCTGGGGGTAATTATGGGGATGAATTTTATTATCCTCCTCCTAGTGCCCCTACTGCCTCCCGGGCCTCCCTCACCCAGCGCTGTAATCCCGTTGGGCTTTAGAATCTGGTCGGCTTCGTGTGCTGTCTCAGTGGATGTCAGTGGGTTCAAAGGCACTCCCTCCGTTGTGCACGCATCTGGCGTCTTCCTCAGTCGTCACGCCCCACCTTGGCTCTGAGATTTCCTCCACCACACGTACGTCCAGGCCTCTCCGGCGGTCGGGTCGTTTATTTGGTGGAATTCTGCAGGCTGCTGCTTGCTGCAAAGCCACATATGCTTTTCCGGGACCCATCCACCCAGGATTAATCATGCAGCAAACAAATTTCCCCAAAACTCTTGCCAGTTTCGGAGGCCCTGGAGTCTTCGAGAGTTGCCGAGAGTTTTTTGTGCTGCTCAGGGCTTCGATCAAGCGTCTCGGAAAGGCCCGGTCTGCGAGAGCCATCCGGAGGAAGGCCTGTCCAGTACACCGGTGCAGGAAATCCAAAAGATCGTTTAACACAGAAAACACACTGTCAAAGTGTCCAGGCGCGAGGAGGCTAAGTCAGGACAGTGCGCGTGGGGAGGAGCCCTGGCCGAGCAGAGGCATGTGGCCCCTTCGCTCTTGCTCTGGCCTCTGAAATCAGCGGCCCGTGAGTAACTCTACACCAGAAAATTATAAAGGCCCCAACCTCGGTGTCACTGGCACAGTGGATGGTTTGGCCAAGGGGGAGGGACACCACCTCCCTCCCATTCCCATTCCCCACCATGGCCTCTGTAATCATTGCAACTCCTTAAATTGTATATTATTACCTTCAGAAGATGCCAGAACTGGGATTCAGAAATGGGTTTCGCTCCCAATCCTGACCTCTTTTTGCTACATTATATTGCCAAAAAAACGAGAGAGAGAGAGAACCCATGTACACACAAAGGTTGAACTTGAAATTAAAGATTAACCTCACTTTAAGTTCCTTAAACAGGAGAGCACAAATTTTTAAGAGGTATACATAAGAAGTTCTTTACACTAAATATTTGCCATACTGTTTATACAGGAGGAACTCCCAGAAACTGGGTTCTGCTCGCCAGTGCAGTAAAGAATTAAAGACCAGCGAGTCTATTAGCTGTACAAGCAGGGTTTATTGGTGATCCGTTCTCATGCAAGAGACTGAGCCCAGCCCAGGTGGGGGCGGGGGGCTGAAAGGCATAGGTTCAGGGTGAAGCAGGGTAAGGGTGGCGAAAGGCCCATGTGGCAAGTGCACAGGGGTGGTGAGGGCTGGGGTGGCCAGATGCCAGGTGGCCCGAGGCCAGGCGGCCTAGCCAGGTGGCCAGAGAGCCAAGCCCTTTGTCCTGAAGACATAAAAAGTTGAGTGGGTGAAGAAGTTACATATTGATCGACAGGTAAAGCTTGGGGGGTAATGGGGGGTGGTGTAAGCACCTAAAGGGATTAATGGGCTTCTTCCTTTAGGTTTATGGTGCCTTTCAGGCCTTGAAATGAAAGCAGAGTTTCAAAGGCTTTCTTTCCCAGTTAACGGGAAAGATACATAGAATTTCAAGGGCTGCCCTCCTTCCTGCCTTTATTTCCCCTCTGGCTGCTCATTCTCCGTTACAACATTCCTCTAAGAGTGAAGCTGGATGCAGACTTGTGTGCACACCCAACATCGTAAAGCTCTCTGAACTCCTCACCAGCACGGCAACAGACCTGTGCTTAAAATTCCATGGGCTTATCTGAATATTTGTCATATTTCTGGTGTCTGAGGATAGGCACGCCAGGTTAGAACTTGTGGAAATATTACGGGAAAGAACAGAGAGAAAAGGCTCAAACACTTAGCACGCCCTTGCAACACTCACTTGAAAAGTCCGAATAAGATCCTGCCACCCTGCCTCCCCTCCAGGAAACAGCTAGTGAGAGCGTTTTTGTTGCAAGAGAATTAGCGATGGGGGAACAGGGAAGAAGCGGGTGAGGCAGGTACTTCTAAAGCCAAGTAAACAGGGACTGAGATAAGTCCTAGGATTCCCATGGGGTGAGTAAAACGTAAAGCAGCTCTCGACTGCACATTCGAATCGTTTCCCTACTGATTCCTGAAAACTTGGGAAAGGAAAGCGATTGGGCGCTTTATCCAAGGGCTAGGAGATGGAGCTGGTTAGGGAACAACAGGAATTGTGCCAAGTTCATCCGTGGCAGGAAGACGAGGCAGCTGTTTCCTTCCCTGTGTCTCACCCCAGCACCCACCAGCCAGCCTGCTCACGGGGTCCGGTCAGGGCAGGCATTCCCTTTAGCTTCAGCATGCTGGGTGGGTGGGGGGCCTCTCCCTTTCTTCTGCCCTGGTGCCTTCGTTCAGGAGGAGAGGGCTGTGTCCTTTGAGGATGGTCCAGCTGGAATCAAGCCAGTTCCGGAGGGAAGGCTGCAGGTCTGCCCACCTCGAACACCCAGGGGTCTGCGGACCTGCAAGCTGAAATTTCATGTTTCAGTTCGGGCCTCACTCAGTTTCATGCTGGCGGGGAAAGAACCCAAAACAACACACCTCTCCAAAGGATGCTCAGCTTTCCGGAGGAAGATGCGCTCTGCGCGGAGGGCCAGAGCTGCCAGCTGTGGGGAGGGAGCATCGCTGGGATAATAATTGCCATTGTGGCTTCTGTAGCCTGCCGGGGAATGCCAGTTACACAGCAACTGGGTGGGGAGTGGGGAAGAGGGACATGCTAGAATGAGTATGTGTAAACATGTGACTGATGAGAATGGAGTGTTTCCTGCAATTCATCAAGGTGTGTCCCTCTGGGAGAATAAAACACCGCTAAACAATAAGCATAACTGTGACCCAGTGAGTGTAGAATTCTGCCCGAAGGATTTGGTGATGTCCAACCTGCCTTGTCCAAGGAATTCATTTACTTAACCAATATTTCTTGAGAAACTGCTTTGCAAGTCAGGCAAGGCAGACGTTATACCAGCTTGCAGCTAGCAGGCAAGATGTCATCTCGGCTGACTGTGGGGAGACTGATCTCAGGGACTGTGAGTCTGTGATGAATCAGAGATGCGTGCTCTGTTATGGTCTGTAAATGATGCCCCCAACGGCCTTGCCCTTCTCCTGTATCCTACATGACACCACATGATGTCTCAGGAAGTCCACTCTTGAGAGGGGCAGGCCTTGGTTAGAGCATTGGAAACGATGTCCTGTTCCAGGTAAACTGCTTGGATTCCTGGCCTCTTGTGAGTTTGGGTCGAGTGAAATGTTGCCACCTGAACTGCATTGCCCCACCGTGAGGCTGAATTTCTGAATCTGTAAAGCGAAGAGAACTGGTTCTGGATGGAGGGTGTTCAGGGCAGTGACTCTGTAATGACAGCTAACATGTACTGAACGCTTAGCACGCGGCCAGGCCCCCCTTCCCTTCGTCTGCTCCACGGTCCTCCGAGGTAGCAACTATTTGTGTTTATAGATGAGAAAAGAAGCACAGGGAGGCTTAGTGACCTACACACAGACACAGCACGAGCAAATGGCAATGGTGAGATCAGATTTATTCAGCCCACCCCCGGAGCTTGTGCCCCTAACCATTGAACACAACAGCCAGCTGTGCTCGGGGTTGAGGGAGCCAAGGACACCCAGAAAAGTCAGCTGTCGGATTTCCTCAAGTACCTGGTAGAGCAGCTCCAACACTTGTTATTCGCTAGACACATAATTCAGATTGGAGAACTATGGCGCTGGGGGTCTTGAATGGAAGGGCACGGTCCCTGTCCCCTTAAAGCATTTACAAAATACACGCTATTGAGAGCTTTAAGAGTTTGAGAGGAAGTGCAAAGTGGGATTGCAGCACACCAAGCGAGGCAAAGGGGACGCGTGTGGGACCTGAGGACTAGGATCCTGTATTCGGAAGAGAACACGTGAGGGAAATAGCATGTCCAGAGCAGCCCACACCACTTGTTATCTGCTGGAGGAGTTTAAACATGAGATTCCTGTGGCCACTGGAAGCCAGAAAAACGCCCGTGGGGAAGATGGGACTTGATCTTGGCTGTGAACGTGGTGAGGTTGGTCGGACAAGGTGTCAGGTAGGGAAAGGAGTCCCAGCAAGAGAGACTGCATGCAAATGAGGACACTCAGAGTTACATGGGAAGAGGTTTGGGCGGCCAGAGAAGGGCCGGGAAGGCTGGCAGAGTCAGGGCCATTGAGTTGGGCAGTGGTGGGAAATGCAGGGAGGGATGGGTCCATGCTGAGTGGGAGAGGTAGACCTTTTGCTGTAGGCTATCAGCAGCAATAGAAAGTGGGGGTGGGCAGGTCATGAACAGCGGCTGTCAGAAGGAAATTGGTGACAAGGGCACCATGGGGGATGGAGTCTAGTTTATGGGACTAGTCCAGAGGTGGAGACTGAGTGTGGTTGGTGACCACAGAAGGACTGATGACATCAGACATTTTGGGGAATAAGGGCCAGCAAGGCCGGCTGCTCAGGATTTCCTAAATTTTTTACTCTTTCATTTCCTGGCTTCTTGTTATTCACCTCTTACAACACTCATCACTGTCATAAAGAATGTTACTGACAATGTGACTCACACATCATGAAATTAACCCCTTAAAACTCACCAATATGAATGCAGAGTTGTACAACCATCACCACAGTCAATTTTAGAATAATTTTTAATTATTTATTTTTTAGATGGAGAGGTAGGGAAGGAGAAAGAAAGGGAGAGAAACATCAATCTGTGGTTGTCTCTCATGTGCTCCCTCACTGGGGACCCGAACTGCTACTCAGGCGTGTGCCCTGACTGGGAATTGAATTGGCAAGCCTTTGGTTCACAGGCCAGTGCTCAGTCCACTGAGCTACACCAGCCAGGGCCAATTTTAGAATATTTTCATCACTCCCCTCCCCCAAGCTCCTAAACCATTAGCTCCTATCTCTTTTTTTCTTTTTTAAAATATATTTTATTGATTATGCCATTACAGTTGTCCCATTTCCCCCCTCCATTCCCCTCCACCCTGCACACCCCCTCCCACCCACATTACCCCCTTTAGTTCATGTCCATGTATCTTAAATTCTTTAGCTTTTACATTTCCCCTACTATTCTTGCCCTCCCCGTCTATTTTCTACCTACCGTCTATGCTACTTATTCTCTGTACCTTTTCCCCCCTCCCTCCTCCTCCCTCTCCCTTGTTGCTAACCCTCCATGTGATCTCCATTTCTGTGCTTCTGTTCCTGTTCTAGTTGTTTGCTTAGTTTGTTTTTATTTTAGGTGTGGTTGTTAGTAATTGTGAGTTTGCTGTCATTTCACTATATATGCTTTTTATCTTCTTTTTCTTAGGTAAGTCCCTTTAACACTTCATATAATAAGGGCTTGGTGATGATGAACTCCTTGAACTGGACCTTATCTAAGAAGAGCTTTATCTGCCCTTCCATTCTAAATGAAAGCTTTGCTGAATAGAGCAATCTTGGATGTAGGTTCTTGCCTTTCATGACTTGGAATGCTTCTTTCCAGCCCTTTCTTGCCTGGAAGGTCTCTTTTGAGAAATCAGCTGACAGTCTGATGGGAAGTTCTTTGTTTCATAACTGTCTCCTTATCTCTTGCTGCTTCTAGGATTCTCTCCTTCATTTTAATCTTGGCTAATGTAATGATGATGTGCCTTGGTGTGTTCCTCCTTGGGTCCAACTTCTTTGGGACTCTCTAAGCTTCCTGTACTTCCCAGAAGTCTATTTCCTTTACCAGATTGGGGAAGTTCTCTTTTATTATTTGTTTAAATAAGTTTTTCCACTCGTGGCTGTTCCTCTTCCCCTTCTGGTACCCCTATAATTCGGATGTTGGAATGTTTAAAAATGTCCTGGAGGTTCCTAAGCCTCTCCTCATTTTTTTTGAATTCTTGTTCCTTCATTATTTCCTGTTTGGTTGTTTCTTTCTCCCTTCTGGTCCACTCCATTGATTTTAGTCCCAGATTTGTTTCCATCACTATTGGTTCCCTGTGTGATTTGCTTCATATCACTTAGTGTAGCCTTCATTTGTTCATCCAATTTGCGACCAAATTCAACCAGTTCTGTGAGCATCCTGATCACCAGTGCTTTGAACTGTGCATCTGATAATTGGCTATCTCTTGGTAGCTTAATTATATTATTTCTGGAGCTTTGATCTGTTCTTCCTTTTCAGCCATTTTCCTCTTGTTGCCCCTGTTACGTAGTGAGGGGCAGAGCCTTAGGTGTTCACCAGGGTGGGGCAACCCAGTTGGTGGGTTGTGACGCTGTATGTGGGGGCGGGGTCCGAGAGGGAACAATGGCACTTGCTCCACTCTCTGTTGGACTTCAGTCCCTTCCACTGCTTCCCCCAAGCAAACTGGGCCCTTCTTATGCTGATTCCTGTGTGGGTGGGTTTGTGTATGTTTTAGACCCTGTGGGTCTCTCCAATAAACTCTCCTGTGAGGCTGGGAGCCTCTCCCTGCACCTCAACCTCCACAGGTATTTTCAATCAATGATTTGAGGCTTTATTTCCCTGCACTGGGACCCTGGGTTTTGCAGTCTGTCTCGCTCCCCAGTTATATGCGTGCGAATGTGGGACCGCTGCCTGGTCAGCCTGCTGCCTTGTGCGTAGTGCCTCACTTCATACTCACCCCCTCGCTGGGTCTGCCCATTGCCACCCCGTGCCCAGGGTCCGCCTGCTGCGTCTTGCACGCCCAGTGTCACCGCTTCCTGCGCCCTCTGTGCTCGGCTGCCCGACTGTGCCCCGCCTACCGGTCTGGATGAATGTGTCTATTTTATTCCCTTGGTTGTCCAACTTCCATACAGTTCAGTTTTCTGTCAGTTCTGGTTGTTATTTTGTTTCTAAATTTTTGTTGTATTTATTTTGGTTGTGCGAGGAGGCACAGTGTGTCTACCTACGCCTCCATCTTGGCCGGAGGTCCCCTAGCTCCTATCTCCTGCCCGCCATCGCTAGGAATCACTAATCTGCCTGCTGTCTCCGTTGGCTTGCTTATTCTGGGTATTTCACATAGATGCCATCACACAGTTTGTGGCCTTTTGTGTCTGACTTCTTTCACTTAGCATGATGTTCTCAAGGTTCACCCTTGTGGTAGCATGTCAGAATTTCATTCCTTTTTATGGCTGAATAACACTCCACTGTATGGACAGATCACCTTTTGTTTATCCGTTCACTAGCCGATGGACGTTTGGGGCCTGTTCTAAACAAAGCTGTGATGAACACCGATGTACAAGTCTTCGTGTGGATGTTAGCTTTCATTTCTCTCAAGTAGATATCTAGGAGTGGAATGGCTGGGCCATACGGTTACCCCGTGTTTAACTCTGAGGAACTGCCAACTGGTGTCCGAAGTGGCCATACCATGTTTACATTCCTACCAACAATGCAAAAGCGTTCTAGTTTCTTTGTATCCTTGTCAACACTTGTTAGTTTCTGTTTGCTTCTTTTTAATGCCAGCAATCCTGATGGATATGAACTGGATTCTCATTGAGGTTTTGATTTGCGTTCCCTAATGACTAAAGATGTTGAATATCTTTTCATGTGCTTATTAGCCAACTTTACATCTCCTTTGGAGACATGCCTATTCATCTCCTTTTCTCCTTTTAAAATTGGATTGTCTTTTTATTGTTGGATTCTCTATATGTTCTGAGTCCTAGACCCTAGGCCCTTATCAGACGTATAAATTGCAAATATTCTGTGGGTTGTCTTTTCAATTTCTTGATAGCGTTCACCGAAGTATAAATTTTTAAAATTTTGATGAAGTCTAAGTTATTTTTTTTCTTTTGTTGCCTAGAGTGTTGATGTCATACCTAGAGAGCCAATTCCTTGATTTACTCTTATGTTTTCTTCTTCTAACAGTTGCATTGTTTTAGCTCCTACATTTATTTAGGTCTCTGATTCATTTGGAGTTAATTTTTATAGATGGTGTGAGGTACTGATTCAGCTCCATTCTTTTGCATATGGATAATCCACTTGTCCCAGGAACATTTTTTGAGAAGTTGATTCTCCATTCAATTACGTTGGCAGCTTCGACAAAATCAGTTGCTCACTCTTCATTCTGTATTTGGACTCCATTCTATTCTGTTGTCTCTACATCTATCCTTGTGCCAGGATCATGTAATCTTGGCTTTTCATGTTGCTTTGTAATAGGTGCTGAAGTCGGGACATGTGAGTCCTACTGTGCTCTTTTACAAGATTGCTTGGCTAGTCTTTTCGCTGTATTTTAATTCTTTGTGTACATCTTGCCCCTTAGAGAGGAAGACCTATGCCATGTTCAGCACTTAAAAAACATGGTTTCTACGTAGTAAACATTTGGCAGGAGGAAGAGGGAAGAAACTCAGTGACCCACGTCTTTGGGCAGGAATGACAAGAAAGTGCCTGATAGAACTTGGGTAGGAGGGGTGAGAGGTCAGGAACTGACACTGAGTTTGGGGTAATAGTAAGACACCCGATTTGGGTGACTGATGGGTACCGGGGCAGATACTCAACTAAAATGACATCAGAAGTAAGCCCTGGGGTCAAAAATTTGTTGCCTGAATGGTCCACTCATTGGAACAAGGTGGGGAGGATGGCAAGGAGGGTCACAGAGATCCCCCTAGCTGAGAACAATTGTTAAAAAAAACAAAAACCTACTGCAGCACACTTCAAACCCTCGAGCCTGGCTTAGGATCAAGGCCAAGGGCAGCCCGTGGAAATGCAGCACATTCTGCACATTCCTGCAGGCTTCATCCTCCTGGGCTCACAGCTGGGCAGTCTGGGAGCTGCATGGGCGGACGGTGAGGTCAGAGCCAAAGGAGCTTCTCTTTTCACTGTTCCAACACCAGGCCTGCTCAGCTGATGGCCGTGAGTGGTTCAGAAGCTGTTTCCCAGCGGATGGACAGTATTTTCCAGAATTGTCCGCCACACCGGGTGCTTTGCTGGGGGCGGCACTTCCGAAGCGGGCTTTAGTCATTTGGTAATTCAAGCCCTAAGCTGCCTCTCCTAGCAGGCGGCGGCCCTTCGTGTGGGACCCCACCCCACGAGGTCCCGAATAGTTACTGCACAGGTGTTGATTCCAGTTGACAGAACTGTGAGCTCATTTCCTCTTACCGAGAACATTCTGCTCTTGGTCAAGGGCGAAACCCCTCTCCAGGTTGAGTAATCTCAGTTGAGGTTACAATCAACAGCCTCTCGTTTGACCATTTGAGGAGGTCTGAGCCCTGTTTGTGATTGCGGGTGAGTGGCTAAGTTGAGTCACCCTGGGGGACCCTGAAAAAATATGACTATTTATGTATTCATCCATTCACTCAGCTGTCGGAGGCTGGGCTACTGGCTGGGCACAAGCCCACAGCAGAGTGGAACGTGGCCCGAAGAGGCCTGCAGATCGGAGGGAGAGAACAGGGAATACCAGTGTTAGGAAGTCCTGAACTAGCTTGGGAGACGTCCTTCTCCTGGCACCTGGGGTGGGCTCTGAAGGAAGAGGTGTTGTACCTGGGTCAGGTAGAAGAGTAGGAAGGGTTTGGATGAAGGTGAAGGGCCAGTCTGCATCTACCCTTGGCATCTGGAAGCCCATGACCAGGGCAGCTCCAATTCCACTCTGGCCCCTTCTGTGTGACATAGAAAGGAATGTGAGTAGAGGGACCGGTGGAAGTGACCAATAAATACATGGGAAGACTGTCGCACAGTGGCTAGAACGGGGTGAAGGGTTTGGCTATAGGTGTACTTTTTCAGTCAGCTGCTCAATAAACGCCTGCAGTGTGTACCACAGTGCCAGCACCTGGGATGATGGGACAGTGTGGGCTTTTGGCAGCCCTTTGCTGCCCAGAGGAAAATTGAGCACGCCATTTCTGCGGGACTGAGCGGCAGGACCAAGCCTTCTCGGAGTTGCCTTGATTTTTCTATGGCCCATGTTTTTTTTTTTTTTTTTTACTTTTTTAGATTTTATTTACTTATTTTTAGAGGGAAGGGAAGGGAGGGAGAAAGAAAGGAAAAAGAAAAATCAATGTGAGGTTGCCTCTTGCACGCCCCCTAGTGGGGACCTGGCCTGCAACCCAGGTGTGCTCTGACTGGGAATCAAACTGGCAGCCCTTTGGTTTGCAGGCCGCACTCAGTCCACAGAGTCACACCAGCCAGGGCCCATGGCCGGACTTTTGATCCAGAAAGCAATCCACCAGGATCCATGGAAAGGGTGAGGGTGAAGGTGAAACCTACTGGCCACATCAGTGATTTTACTGACCACAGGCTAAGGTCTGCCAGGAGTTGAGGGTCCGGCACAGAGCCCTGGGCCAGAGAATGGCTTTTAATATTTCAAAGTAAGGCGTCTACACAAGGCGAGACATGGGCAAGCCTGCAGGACATGAGGAGTAACTGGAAGGATGTGGTAAACGGAAGCAGAGTCCCAACACCTTTCCTCCCGTTACAGAAACCTGCTGCGTGGCAATCAGACAGCTCAGCAGGACGCCGGGAATCAAGGTGAAGGCTGGTACTGAGGCCCGAGTGTCTTGGCTATGACACTGGATGCTCTTCAGTGTCCTGGAAGGTTTTGGGAGTTGACATCTTTCTCCAGTGTGGGATGTATTGATTTTCCAGCTTCTGAGCACAATATTGAAACATGGTAGAGAAGTAACATCCAAAAGCTTGTATCTGGATAAAAGAACAGAAGTGAACATTTCTATTTTTGTCTTTCAAATAGATGTTTTGACACTCCCCCCAAAGCATTATTACTTCATTCCACAAGTAACTGGGAGGGGGATGCTAGATTTAAATGTTTATTAATTCTCTTACAGGGGAAAACCAGAACTTCCTAGGATGTTGTAAGAAAAAGAGAGAGAGAGAGAGATTCTACTTCTTGATGGCCACACAAATCATTCCAAGCCCATGTAGTCAATGCTCTTCAAAGGCTTGTTTGTGTATTTAGGTGCAGAAGCAGCCAAAAATGTTAGAAAAAAACAGGAAATGTGAAAGACACCTTAATCTGTTGGCTTTCCCAAGCCCCAAGGCTGGCTCAGCTTGCGTCTTTTTTATTTTTAAAATCAACTTTCCCGTTTCAAGATAAAACACTGTCCGGGGGCTCCCGAGCTGTCTGGCTCTGAAGCTTCAGGTCAGCAGGGAGAGGCCGGGCTGCTCTCCCTTGTGTGGAGACAGAGAGGGACTGAGACTCTTAACCTAAATGTGTCCGCAGGGCTTTCTGTGGCCGTCCCAGTACAACAAGGGGAGGCCCAGGAGAGGACTGAGCATTAGCCAGGAGCACCCTGCTTCACTCAGGACTCCCAGCTCAATGCCGTAGCTGATGGAGCTCCTACAGGCAGTGAAAGGAAATCTTGGCTCAGATTTTGTATGCATTTCTCATTATTGGTGGGTAGTGACTTTGGGCACTTCCCAGACATTTCCTGTCCAGTTCTTTACCTCCCTCCTGCCACTGTCTTGGTGCGAACACCACCCACTTCTGCCTGGACAACAGAAAGAGCCTGAGGGGTCCCCTGTCCCAGACCGATCCCAGCGTCAGTGCTGATACACACCTGCCATTCATGCTGCACCCAGAGTGGCCTCCTGGACTTGGGTTAACCCACTTCCTCTCACCCTCCAGCTGAAATTAAAACTCCTTGCACTGTTCCACTGGACTGGCGGCACTCCAATCTTTTTCTTCTTTTTTCAATAATTTTTTAAAAAGCTTTTATTTATTTTTAGAGAGAGGGAAAGGGAAGGAGAAAATGAGAGAGAGAAACATTGATCGGTTGCCTCTTGCACTCACCCAGCTGGGGACCTTGCCTGTAACCCAGGCATGTGCCCTGACCAGGAATCAAACTGGTGGCTTTTCGGCTCACAGGCCAGTGCTCAATCTGCTAAGCCACACCAGTTTACTTTTTATTGTATTGTTTTGCATTACCATTTATCTCCCTTATACCCTCTTGCACCTCCCTTCCCCTCCCCCCTGCAGTCGCCACGCTCCCCCAGTCTTGTGTCTCACTATCCAGCCATATTGACCCCGTCCCCCATTTCTCGAGGTGCAGGGCCCCTAGCTCGTTCTGGGCTTTGGGGGTTAGTGCACCTGCCCGCGGCTCACTCGCTCATTCAGTGAATACATGTGGAGTGTCTCCTATGTGCCATGTATTTTAGGCAATAGGGACATTGAGCTGAAACAGTGTATGTTCTTGTGGGACAGCAGTTAGTAAATATATGGTGTGGTGAGTGGCACGTACCCTGGCCTGTATGTGGGGACTACTCGTTTCACTGGCATAGTGGGGGAAGGGCTCCCCAAGAGTGTCCTTTGAGTGGAATTCTGAAGGGGATGGAGCAGCACTGTCTTGAGATTTCCCTGGTTTATTTGCTTGTTATGATCTCACCCTCTACCCACCCCAATGACACCCAAATCCACAAGAGCGGAGACTGTGCCCTGTTCACTCCTCTGTCTCCAGTGCTGGGACGGGGGTCCAGCACACAGTAGGTACACAGTAACACCTGGGGATATTCCGGTGAAGCTCGGCATGGTTCCAGTCTTGACAGTTGCTGCTGCCTGCACTTTAGAGCCAAGGGGAGAGCTGCTGTTCACAGAGCCACCACTTTTTAAAGCAAATCTCACCTTCCTTCCAGGCTGCCGCTTCTGGAACCTTTGTCCCAGAAAGGGGCTGTTTAGAGGAGATTGCGATTGTGGTCACGAAATACGCAGATTGGAAGTTCTAACCAGACAGGATTTCTTAAGGGGAGCGGAGGTGCTGTGGTTCCTGGCAGCCAGAGGATGAGGATGAGGAGGGGGCCCCAGGGGAGGCTGCGGGGAGCCGGCAGTGGGCTTTCCTGCCTATGGCGAGGTCCAGGCACACTTCTGGGTCTGTGCTGGTGAGCCCTCACCAACTGGGCAAACTTGGCCAATCACTTCTGAAGTTATTCTGACACCTGCCAGGACAGTTGGGACGCTTCATTCAAGACGGTCACAGGGTTGAGAGATGGGGCTCAGCTCTGAATTCAACAAAGAAGCTGGGGGATTATAGCCCAGAGCAGCGTTGTGGGGGCAGCAGGGAACTGGTTGACGGAAAATCACCAAGAGGAGAGGCATTCTTGCTAAAGGCAGGCCAAGGACTTCGACCTCAAAGGAGGCGGGTGGGGAACTTGGTCAGATATCAGGGGTGGGGGAGTGGGTCTCTCTAAACTGACTTAGCAGGCTTTTCGCTGAAACTGGACTTTGCTTCAAGGACGGACACAGACGCCCAAGGTCGCAGCCTCACGGAGAACAGGGCTCAGAGGAACCTGACTAAAGTCTGGTCAAGGAGTGGGCCATCCTCTCTTCCCTCGTCTGATAAGTGGAGACAGTAATGCCAGTGTAACTGCCCAGGGGGCCGTTGTGAAGTGGTCGTCCACAAGGCAGTGCGTAGACCCCACGTGGCTGAGCAATGGGAGTGGGCGGGGTCTTGTTATGAAGCTGTGCCTCTGGTGTTGAGCAGAGCCTTCAACTTGGAGAGACCTCAGGGCCTATGTGTTCCAGCAGCCCGCCCATCCTCCTGCTGTCTGGGCCCTGGTTGGTGCTGGCTGCATTTCTGGCATGGAATTAACCTGGCAATGGGCAGCTGCTTGGAGGAGGCAGGGATAGCTGGTGGGGAGGGGAGCCCAGATTTAGGGATGTGTTCTGGAAGGAATTGGCAGGCAGGGCAGTAGGAGAGGGGGCAGCCGGCAGGTCTCCGGCCGCGTGAGCTGGTCCTCATGCTGAGAGGCTCCTCTGGCCGTGACACAGCTGTTAGAAAAAAGACCTTGTCCCCGCAAGAGCTGGTCTCGAAGCAGTGGGGGAAGGGGATTCATTGCAGTGACAGCGTAATCTTTTGGGGGGATCAGATTATATTCCCATTTTACATCATACCTCACAACACAGGACAAATAGAAATTTACGAGGAAGGTGAATCCTTTTATAATCTTGAAGGTCCGGTTGGTAATTGTCACATCAAAGGGACAAAACTCACCAGTCACGACAGAGAGGTGCCGATGCCAACCAGTAAAACAAATGTTCCAGCGTTGATTCCAGCAACTGTGTTCTTAAAGTTATAAAAGCACCTATAAAACTGTGAAAACGATGAATACCATCAGAGAAAAATGGTTACAAAAGAAGACATTCCTGATGGCCAGTAAACCGATGAAACAACTCACTACTACAAATCAAAGAAAGGTAAATAAAACCAAAGGATTGAAAACACATACTCAAGGGTTTTTATCAAGAATTTGGGTTGTTACACACAGTGACAATAAGAGCGCCGTGTAGGTTGCATTGAAATCCTGAAATATTTTTTAAAATATATGTATTTATTTTTAGAAAGAAGGGAAGGAGAAAGAGTGGGAGAGAAACATCAATGTGTGGTTGCCTCTCATGTGTCCCCTACTGGGGACCTGGCCTGCAACCCAGGCATGTGCCCTGGCTGGGAATGGAACCGGTGACCCTTTGCTTCACAGGCCCGGGCTCAATCCACTGAGCTCCACCAGCCAGGGTGAAATCCTGAAATATTTATAAAGAAATGCCATCCCCAAAATGTACATAAATTAGAATAATTTATTTAGAGATATTAGGCTTTAATGCCAAGATGAAAATGATTCATAATTAGCACCTTTATACCAATAAGCATCTCTTTAGTTCTCATTTGTCCTCAAATTGAAGATCTCTAAGGTAAAATTGATGTATCTATGTCTTCTCATAGGTGGTATAAACTTTGGCCTAGCTTTTTACAGAATATCACCCCCCCCAAAAAAAAAAAATTCCAAAGTAAATGGATGGGTTGCCACCGAATTTGGAAACTTCCACTGGTTCTGAGCCACCTCGGGTGCGGCTGGGAGTGACAGGAAGAGATGTCACTTGAGCACGGTTGCTCACTGCTTCAGACCGACACTGTTATTGCAGGTTCATCCCCACACTTACATAAACAGCTGTGTGTGCTGCCTGCGTGCGCACACAAGTGTTAGAAAGAAGAAAGGACAGGCGACCCAAGGCATCCAGAACACATGATCTGAGTCTCACCATTCAAGGGAGAAGGGTGGCAAAGGCTGGCTGGAGGCTTGACAGCTGGGCGGGGGCGGGGAGCTCCTCGCCCAGGCAAGCAAGCCTTCAGCCAAAAATAAGGGGCGAGACGATGGAGGATCTCTTGTTAAAGATCAGCTTTCCCATGGAGCACAAAGAACGCCAGGGCAGTGGGACAAAGGACGTGCATCTCAATCACGAGCGTCATTCAGAAAATGCCTTTTGTGCATTCAGAGTGGTTTTAGCACTTGGCTCCGCAGGCCAAGCGAAGAAAAGAACCAGAAGGAATTTTTACCGTCACGCTTTCAGTGAACTGAACTTTCTGTGAAAGAACTCTGGCCAGCTTCATGCAAGACTTGATTTTTTTGTTAAAGCGAGGGTGGTTTGTTTTCGTTTTTTAAAATTAGAGGATGCCCCATAGTAAGTGACTGCACTGAACAGAGCCAGAAGACATTTTTAAAGTTGGTGGTTTGTTAACTGAGTTCATAGCAGGAGAGAAAGAAAAGAAAATGGGATACTTCAGGGTTTGTTTGTTTTTTTAAATAAGGACTACTCACCAGGCAAAGGGATATTTCCCCTTGAGCTCAATAAATAACATTCAATATTTGCCTACATCACATCCATAAATCCTGGCGGGAGCGAATGACTACCCCCACCCTGCCCCGCCCCCACCTCAGCCAATGGCTCAGAGGGGAGACTAACATGGGCATGAGGTATTCAGTTGGTGCCAACTGGTAAAAGTCTTGCCACCCGGATGAAAAATAAATGCATATACTTAGGAGTTTAATCCAAAGCCGTTGTAGTAGATTGATTAGATGCAAAGAGAACAAACGAATTCCTTTTACAGGCTCTCTCTGTCTGTGCATCAGCAAAGAAGTTGTGATCAAATATTTAGTAGCAGTGCCTTTGGCTGGGCTGGCAAAGCATCAAGAGGAATATAGTCTGAAGTCTGCTTGCTAGCTTGAGCACTGCTTGAATATGGACTCCGCTCTTTAATTACATGCTCAAAACAGTCCCTAAGCACCCCCTCCCTCTTGGTCCTGGGATGCACGTGCTCTCTTATTTTGCAGCTGTACTTAGTCATAGAATTTCCAGATCCCCTCTGTGTCTGGGGCCAGAGCCTGTGGCCAGTGAGTCAGATCTTTAATGACCGAAGGGTTATTTGGTGAGTTGAGATGGCGCTCTGGCCTGGTCATGATTAGTTCAGATCATGGTGACACAGGGTGAAGAAGAGGCCGCTGCTGTGATCTGTTCTCTGCCTAGTTGTAGAATTCATCCTGTTCGTCCTGCTATTTCCCCGCCCTACCCATCCCCTGGTCCTCACTCATCTGGTGTTCATGCCCGGGAGCCCAGGGCAGGGGCAGGGGCTGGAAGGTCTCTTGTTGGTATACTTCTCAGTGCACAAAAGAGTTCTTTCAGTGACCTCTGGCATCCTTAATTATATTACTGACTTTCCCCTGTAGACATTCACCCAACTGTAAAATAAGAGGTCGAACCCAATGTAACCTCTGAGGGCAGCGGTCTCAAAATTAAGTGGAGCGCAGGCTTGACACCATGAAGACTGTGACCCTGCCTTTGTATGGCCTGGTTCAGTAGGTTGGAGACAGAACCTGTGAAGGTGGTGTTAGAGCGCTTTCGGGGTGACTCTGACTGAGAATTTTTCCCAGTCTAAATGATATTCTGTTAACCCGAAAACATTAACTCATCCTATGGAATGGCACCGGGAAAAACCTGATTCGTTACTGAATGGAAAAGATGCCATCCCTCTGTTCCGGGGGCTTCAGTGGGATACCGGCGGGGGGTGGGGGGGGGTGCTGGCTGCTTCGCCTTTTTGTATTTCCACCTTCCTTTTTTTGGCGATGGAGACAACCAGCCTGTCCCTGTGCCAGAGGTGTGGCAAGGAGAATGGTTTGTGGTATGCAGGAAAGGTAAAAATAACAACAAATCCCCAAAAGAAATGGGAAAAAAATCACCTGATTGTGGCCCGCCCTTTAGGTCTGCCCCCACTGCTTCCACCGTAAGCCCTGACTCAGTCTTTCTTTCTTAGCCGTCACAGTCCTGCCAGAGGATGACACCACGACCTTAAGTGTGGAAGGTGGCATGGTGAACCCAGGTGTGGAAGATGGCACAGTGACTCCAGGTGCCAGTAAAGACCCCTATGAGTCTGCTGGCTTGACAGCTCAGGTGAGTGGCCCAGGGAGAGAGGATTTTGGTTTGTAGGCATGTAGTCATATGCAAGGATGTGTGTGTACATGCGCACATATGTATCTACAGTTATATATTTAAGTATATGGAATCAGTGGGAGCCACCCTATGAAGGAATTGTTACCTGGCTTGCAAAAAAAGGACCTCCTAATTTCATCCAGCTAGCACGTAGCTGGTGTGCTGATCACAGGTGATTTGACAGTATGTATACCAGGGCTTCTCAAACTAGTAAAAAAGTAGGTGTGTAGCTGTCTGATCTGCTACAGCCCACTTTTCAATACAAGAAGGTCTTAGACCTTGCAACCCTGGCATGGCTATAAAAGTTTCTAGAAGTGGAGTCACAGTGTCTTGTCTTCTTGTGACTGGTGATAAACACAGACTAGAAGCGAGGAACAGAGCACGCCGGTGTAGTCTGTGCGAAGTCCCAACTGCGCATTCCCAACCTGATGAATCTTAGTCAGTTCAGAGGTGTCTTAAGCACCTACCATAGGCAAGACAAGATGCCAGGTTCTGGGAGACACTGAGGAGGTCTAGAAGCCACCCTTCAACCTTTGAGGGAATCGTATTCCTCCCTCCCGAGACATCCCCCTGGAGTTACTCTCTAGCTCAGAGGTTAGCAAATTATTCACTAGCTACTGGCTTTTATAAATAAAGTTTTATTGGAACACTGCAATTCCTGTTCAGCTGAGAATGATCTCAGGGTGCTTTCCTACTGTAAGCAGAGTTGAGTAGTTGATTGCAGTGGAGACCAAATGAAAATATTCTTCTTTCTTCTACAAAGATGAAAATACTTACCATTTGGCCTTCTACTGAAAAGCGTGCTAGACCCTGTTCTAGCATGTCCCCAGGGTTGAGAACCATGCTAAGCACATAGCAGATACTCATCAACCTGTTTTTTATTGTGTTAAAAGATGCATAACATTAAATTTACCATCTGAACCATCTTTAAGTATACCTACAAGTGTACCAGTAGTGTTAAGTATATTCACCTCGTGAAACAGATCTCTAGAATGTCTTCATTTTGCAAATCTGCAACTATACTCTTCGAACAATAGCTCTAATAGCTTCGAACAATAACATTTGGGTTGCTACTGGCTGTTGTGAATGGTGCTGCTATGAACACGGTATAGGAACACTTCTTGCCGACTTTGCTTTTGATTCTTTTGGGCTATTGGATCAGATGATAGCTCTGTTTCTGCTTCTTTTGAGGACACTCTATCCTGTTTTCCTTGGTGGTTGCACCATTTCCACGTACACCACCAGTGCACAAATGTTCCGATTTCTCCCCAACCTTGCTAACACATTATTTTCTGTTCTTTTGATACTAGCTGTGCTAACATGTTTGAGGCAATAATCTTACAGAGGTTTTGATTTGCATTCCTCTGATGATTAGTGACATTAAATTTTTTCATCTGCTTGTTGGCCACTGTGTATTATCTTTGGATAAATGTCTAAGTATGTTCCCCATTTTTAATCAGGTTATTTGATTTTTTGTTATTGAGTTGTAGGAGTGCTTCTTACCTTTATCAAGTATATGATTTGCAAACATTTTCTCTTATTGCCTAGACTGTCTTTTCCATTTGTTGGTTGGGTTCTTCGATGCACAGAGTTTCTAAGTTTGATGTGGTCCCATTTATCTATTTTTGCCTTTGTCGCCTGTGTTCACAACCCTATTTGTTGGATGCTTTTGTACATTGGCATAAATTTTGGAGTCAACAGAACCTCTTCCAGATCTTGTTCTGTGTCTCATTAGCATGTGAGTTTGGGCATATTTTCTAATCTCTTTAAGCCTTGTTCATACTACAGGACTAATAGGCTGTGTGTGTGTGTAATGTTTAAAGGGGCTGGCACATGGTAAGCTCTCTTGGGGAGAGGGAGAGGGCAGTGAAAGGTGATGTGTGCCATGTCATGTGCCCCCCGAATGTTGCAGGGAGGAAGTGCCACTTCAATTCAAGGAAGACAAAGATTTAAAGCTTAGAGATCCAATAGTTTCTGAGGAATTAAGACCCATGGCAGTAAACATTTGGCATTCATTGATGGAGTTCGCTTGGTTTTATTCCTGTTTCTACTCTTCTGTTTGTTTACTTGTTTCCACTTTCAATTTATATCATCATGTACTTCACATATGTATGCCAGCTTAAATTCTTTGCTCTTATAAGACAGTGTCTGTAGGTTAAGACAGTGTTCTATTTCTGTTCTGCCTCATTTACTTCTCCAACAGGTGCCCACAAACACGAAGAACACAGATTTCCTCACAGAGGACCTGCCGACTCCAGGAGGTGGGGTCCCTGGCCAAGAAGAAAGCCAGAGCACCACAGCCTTGTCTGTGGCCACCAGTCGCTCTGTGGGTAAGGACACCAGTCACCCCAATAGGCATTGATCTTGTTTTGCATAACCGGTACATTCCCCAACCCGTGAACAAGTATAACAGTCAGTAGGGCACATTTTGGAATACACGAGTGAATTCTGAACCAGGCCTTACGGGAGAGCTTCAGCATTCAGTGTATGAGGTTGCTAAATCAAACCTGATTTATTGGGTGGCTGAACACAGCTCTTTACCTTGAATGACAGCTGGTGATTATGTCCCCACAAGGGCAAGGTTGAGTAGCCACTGGTATTGTGTTCCTGACCCTAAGGTGATGAAATGCTACACTAAGAACTTTGTGTTTTCACCGAGAGCATAAAACTCAGCCAACCTATGTAAATCCCAATAGACTGTATATTGCTATTTACCACTGTGCATTGAGTTTATGTCTGCACCTGTGGAGCAAGGGTGTTTCCAGTGTGGCCAGGTTCTTGGGTGGCACTTGTGACGCACAATTGGCACCTGCAGTCTGTCGTGTGGACGGAACATCTCGGAAGGAAGCTGCAGAGGAGGACCTTGGGTCTTTTCCATTAGTATGAGGTTTGGACCATCACTGCAAGGCATGAGCCAAGGTCATTGCCACTACAACTTGGCAATAGAAAGAGATAGCTTCCTATTCCTAGAACTTTCTTAAAAAATTAAATCATTTTTAAAATATGCTCTAATTTTGTAGTAGATAGGGGTGGGAGAGAAAAGAAGCTAACCAACCCTGCAATAGGTACAATGAGCTATTTTGTATAAATCATCTTATCTATCGTAGATAGATATTTCTAGCTTTAAATGGAAGTAAACCCAAACACCTCCCCAAAGCCAAATGCACTTCTGAACACCTAGAAATCTAGTTATTCTTTATTGTCGATATACATTTCCAGACCCCCAAACCAATCTGGTTTTATAAAATTTATAATACGTCTGAGGATTTTTTAAAAAATGCTTTATATTTATACACCCGTGTGCATAGCAGCATCCTTTACAATAGCTAAAATGTGGAATTCACAGGCAGACAAATGGTTAAACAAAATGTGGCGAATACACACAATGGAATGTTACTCAGCCTGTAAAGGGAAGAAAGTTCCGATACCTGGTACAACTAAACCTTGAAACATGATGCCAAATGGAATAAGCCAGTCACCAAAAGGCACATGTTGTACGATTCTGCTCAGTTGCCATACAGGGACCAGTCAAAGTTACAGAGACAGAAAGTAGAAGGGTGGTGGCCTGGGGTTTGGGGGCGGGGCGGAGGGGGTGCGGAGTTAAGGTTTCATGGGTGTGGAACGTCCGTTTTGCGAGATGGAAAGAGCTCCTGCAGGCAGCTGATGGTGAGGATGGTGCAAAAATATGAATGTACTTTCTAGCGTTGAATTGTACACAAAAATGGTGAAGACAGAAAATGTCATGTAATCTATATTTTATCACAATAGAAAAGAAAGGCTTCATAAAAGTGCTTTGAAAATAAAGCCTCAAGGTCACTCCAAGATGCTGAAGAAATGGTTAACGTTCAAACAGCTGAGAAAACTGAAAAAAGCTAAGCTAGAAAAGCATCGTCAATATCATTCATCATTGGAAAGAATCTCAAATTTTGGGAAACAAACTGATCATTTGCAACATAAGCTGACAGCTAATTCACAGAGGAAATGGGAAATTCCGAGTCGAGTATTCTTTCTGTCGTCCCAGGATACCTCTCCTAATCCTTAAAAAAAGAAATTCTCAATTGCCCGGAAAATACTCATGGTCATGCTTCTGTCCGGGCCCCTGCCCCACCCCGTCACAAAATGTGTGACTTATCGTATATTTCCACTTTAAACATCAGTGTCCCAAGAAATTTTCGCATGAGTTAAAATGTGATTGTAAGCACTGGGGCTTTTTAAGAGCTACTTTTATTAAGGCAGCAGATGTCTTTCCCATGAAACGCCCAAGTTCAACAGTGTTCCCACATATGACACATTTTGTGATCATAGTCAAGTCATTAATTGGGAGGGAGCTAGGGAGTGCAGGACTAATAAGCTCTAATTTAGTGAGGAATCTTCCATAAACTGTATTTTTGGCATTTTTCTAACCAATGGTGTCATTGGTGGTGACGGTGGCATGTTATGAGACTGGAAGTGGCAGCCACTATGTTAAGCAAATAATTGACCTGTCTCTGCTGGTATTTGGCAGCCAGGGATGACATTTTGGGAGTTGATCGGGTGATGCCTTTGATTTGGGAAGGACTCGTGTCTATCCTTCTCCTACCCACTGTTTTATGGTGACTGCACATACAGCTACAGCTCTGGGTAGATGCATCAGAGCCATGAGCCTTGCTCATACAGGGAGAGCTGGGATTGGGGGCCCCTACCCTGGGACCATCTTGAAAAGGCATCTTTCCGAAGACAGCCTTGGTACAAGGCAGGTGGCTTCTTTCAAACCCGACCATTAGAAAAAAGCAAGCAGCTTGTTGCTGATGGCCGGCTGATTTCACCTTTGATTAGAGAAGCTGTTGGGTATCTGTAGTTTGCAAGTTGTGAGCTAAGGTTGTTGGAAGGCCTGATTCACTCCGCTCCACCGCATCGTCAAACCAAGGTGCCCTGACTTCTCTCCATCTGCAAACTAGATAAACAAATACCACCCCCGTGTCCCACCCCAGAGGAGTTAGGGACTCTGTATACAAAGAGGTTGATGGGAGAAACAAAACACCTTCATTTCTACATAGAAATTGTGTAGAATTATCTGCAAGAAACTCATAATTTTATTACTTACTTACTTACAGGAAGATACCTGTAAGTAAATAACAGATACCCATGTGATGGGTAAACGAAAATATTCACATTGCTAGTATTAAACTAGGTTTGGCTGCAGATAGAAATTCTAAAATCACAGTGGTATCAACAGAAAGGGTATATTCTCTCAGTAAACTGAGCTGTAAGATTCAATTTTGCTGTCAAAGAAAAAGCAGGGAATTACTGTAATGTCACAAGATGGGTCCCAGTCTTGCCCACATCTTCGGAAACCAGAGCATATTGCTCTCAAAATGAAAATTCTTCAAAATAGACCTTATCACGGTGGGTTCCATGATCTTGACATTGGGCCAAGAATCAACAGCCTTGGATCCTTTTGTTGCCCTAAAGCTCTGAAACTTTTTGACCCTTTATTTAAGATCTCTGTGGGCCAGTTACATTGACTCTGCTCTCGAAAGTCGATAGGAGTAAAGTACATTGAAATACTGAGGACCCAGAGCATCCAGTGTTCGTAAATTCAATAATGATAGTGCTGAAGACAGGCGCATGTGCCAGCTTGCTTAAAAATTCCCTGACCCAGTTTATTTAAGAAATTATCTTCTTTGCTTTTATTTTGCTACCTTCCACTTAGGGTAAATTCATCTTGTGCCAATGGTTAAATTATAGTTATTAAATCCTAATAATTCTGTATCATTACCTCTCTTTACAGAAGACACACAGACAACAGTGGAGAAAGGTAAGCTAGATTTGGGTATTAAAATATTCTTTTTGGATTAAAAAAAAAGAAAGGTTTCTTTGAACCTAATCTTCGTGATGAATTACATTCTTTTCTGGATGGAAGCCAACCAGCACAGACTCAAGAGTCTTTCAAGAGGAGGTTTCAAACTTCTTTTAAGGGAGTTGCCTGTATTTGAAAATTAGCAAACCACACATGAGCGTGTCTGCGGTGGCAACTGTGGAGAAGAGTGTCATATCACAATTTATTGTGAACTAGGAGTGAAAATGGGACTGATTGACTAGCTGTACACAAATGCCACCCAGTAATTAACTGTGAAGCCATTCGGTCGGTACCAGTGGTATGCTTCATTGAGCCTGAGACCCAGAAATTATAAAATGGGATCAGAACAGCCCACAGTTTCCACGCTTTGAAAGCTGGATACAGAACAAACAATACAGAACATTATTTGCTCTCTGCAGCGGGGTGGTGGCCATTGCGATACAATGTTTATCGAGAGCTCATGGTTTTTCCTTCTCATTCAGATGGCTTGGCGACAGGGACCCTGATTGGAATCATCATTGGAGTCTTACTAGCCATTGGATTCATTGGCGGACTCATCATTGTGGTCGTGCGGAAGATGTCGGGAAGGTACTCGTAAGTAAATAACTTACACCCATGTGATAGGTCGGCGAAGGCAGTCACTCATAGAGCTCTGGCCTCTGGACCAATGGGAACCTTTAAATAAAGGTCCTGGCCAGAAGCCCCTCCCTCCAGAAGCACTACATCTGAAGTTGACCCGGAAGAACATGCATCTATAGAGGCCTTATCATTTCCAAGAAAAGCTAGCCAGAGCCCGAGGTGACTTGTTGGCTGACTCCCCTTGACCTCTGGCCAAATTTGACCTTGTGGCTTAATTTTCCAACTCCCTGAACTTGAGAGAAAACCCAACCAAACCCAGTTTTAACTGGACACCTAGTCACCCTGTGTCCAATCATCGTAGCTGAGAGGTTTCCAGAAGGTTATCAGATGCAGGGCCAGATCTCTGTTCTGGTGAGGAATTTTACTGGGATGGGGACCCTCTGTCTGTCCTGCCCTGGACACACATACACACACACACACACACACACACACACACACACACACACGGTAGGGCACTCCTGGCATTGGCCATTGGTGAAAGGAAGGCATTCTTTCTCTTTATTAAATTTCCCTATGAATTCAGAACATTCGAATGTATAGCCAGAGGAAACCTTTTGCTTATTTCTATTGGGGAGATAATATATGACTGTGGAGTCGGGGGGACAGGGGCAGGACAGATGCTATGGATCCGGGAGGCTGGGGGACATGAGTCACAATGCAGGTGCAGATTTCTGTATTTGGAGATACCTGGGCATCTGACTGTGGCTGTACAGGACCAGGTACACGGGAGGAATGATCTGGAAAGAAGAGCACCAGGTTCCCAAAATGGAACAGGGGTGTCCAACCTTTTGGCATTTCTGGGCCACACATTAAATACACAAACATAACAAAAACCGATGAGCAAAAAATGGTTTTAAGCAAATTTACGGTTTTATGTTGGGCCACATTCATAGCCATTCTGGGCTGCGGGTTGGACACCCCAAAAGGACAATAGGAATGTGACTCACAGGGTTACTAGTCATGGTGCCAGTAAAAGAAGTGGCAGTCACCTTTCCCTTTGTTTTCACAGGCCCTAAAGAGCTGAAGAATTGTGCCCTTCTGCCAAAACGCTTAAAAAAGAGTTTCCAGTCTCCTGGCCCCTGAGCAGGAGGGAGAAGATGACCCGTGGAAATGCCTGGCTGTCCCCACTCAAAATCCATGGTGATCCCTCCTCTTGCAAAAGCAACGGAAGGAATGATGACTCCCAAGACTCGCTCCTTTAAGCGTTTGTCTTCTGAGAAACTTTTTTAAAATACAAATTTTGGAAAAGGTGATTTATTTTAAAAAGGCATAGATAATGGAGCACAACTATGTAAATTGATTTGTGACTAAGAGGGACAACATAACTCCGTTAATGTTAGAAACTGTACTCATCTTTGTTCCGACCATTCTCTGTTATTGTCGAAATGCGAAGGAATCTGGAAATATTTATACCAATGGCGTCTTTGGGTCTAGTGCTGTGTCAGCAAATGGCATAAGCCTTTTGCAATTTCCGGTTAAAGTGTACACATTCCAGTCTAGTGTGGTCTACTTTAAAAGCCCGATTCAGTGTGGATAATCAAGTTAGAAAGGTCTAAACTTGGGTAATATGTAAGTTCTCACCACAAGGCCACAGGGCAGCCTGTCGGCTTGCTTTACCCTTGTTCCCAGTGCTAATTTGATGGCCAAGAGGTTTGCTCCCTCTTGACCTACTGCTTCCCTCAGATGTTGGGGAGCAACAGGGGTGGCCTTCTCTCAGCCCATGACACAAGTCCTTCGGATTGGCTGCTTTGTTCTGGAAAGTGGAGACCTCAGCACTGATGATGGCCCAGGAGGCTGTTAGAGGCCCCGTGGCCTCTAGAGCGTCGGCAGAGGCTTCCGTCTTCCAGAAACCAAGACCCCCGGGTGGTCCCCAGGCAGACAGAAACCCTCTGTGCCTCTGGCATGGGACATAGAACCTGCCAGTTTTCTAGCATTTCCTTTCTGCCTCAGGGGGAAGATAGGGGAAGCAAAAATAACCTTGCAAAATATTAATTTTGTAAAAAGCAGCTGGACTGAAAAACAGAATATATTCTCAGTCTTTACAACATAGCCTGTGTGTTTCTGTGGGTTCACAGGTGAAAAGATCCAAATCAAGGAGCCCAGGCTGCCGTTCGGTATTAGAACCGTCCAGCTCTGTGCATGTCCTCCCAGAGGTCAGCTGAACGCTTCACCCTGAACAAAAGGTCCTTAGACTGAGCAGGCGTTCTGTGAATGCGGTCACACAGTTGTGACATCCTGGAAACTTGTATGAGTTCATAAAACAGGAAAAAGTAAACTGTCAGTTGGGAAGCACAGCCTGTTCCCCTCCCCCCACTTTTTTTTTTTTCAGTGACGGGTGGATGTTATTTAAACAGTGTGCCCTACTCTTGACTAAGTCCAGCTGTCCCCCCGCCCGCATTCCGTATCTGCCCAGCACCTGAGTGAGAGCAGGGGGTGTAGAAGAGCTTCAGGAGCTCACTGTCCCTCCGTTTCGTCACTCGGAATCCTGAACAGGAGTTGGGGATACTGTGTGTCCATTTCCTCTTTCCCTTTCTCTCTTCTCTCACCGTGAACAGCACCGGTCCACCCCAAGTCGTACACTGGACCCATGGCCTGCTGGGACAGGGCTGCGGGGTTCTCTGTCACATCTGTGTTGATGCTCAATGCAGTGTGGACATGTTTGAAAATAAAACAGATGATTCCATAGTACACTGAGTCAGAGCTTTGATTAGAAATGTCGATCACGCCAGGGGTCACCCTTAAGAGCATCTCTGGATAAGCTTATAAATCACATCAACATCTGCCTCTTGACTGGGAGTGAATTGTAAATGGTCATAGGAAGTACAGCCATGGAGAAAAAAATATAATGATGCCCTTCACCTAGAGGTTAAGGTCAAGCAGACGAATGGGATGAGAGGACAAGTGGCACCTGGGACTTCTTTTGCACTCTCTGGTCCTAACGGTTTGACTGGGTTTTGTCCTGGTTTTTCTGCACTGAGAGAGGAGCCAGGTGAGGGAGCGGCCACCCCTTCTCCTGCCTGGCCGGTCCTCCCTGCGAACCTGACCTTAAGTGCACTGGGCCTGGCTGCCCGGGAACAGCAGGTGCCATGACCCTGGCTGAGGGCACTTCCTCTGTGTGGGCCTGGGAGCCTGCTCCAGAGTCTCCGCTCCTGGAACAGCTCACTCATTGCTCCTTGGCCCTTGACTGCAAAGGCTCTGCCGGTCTGGAGATGACAATGGCCATGCGCTCTGCCTCTGTCCCTCTCTGCCATCCATCTGCTCCTCCCCACCCCCACCTACACTGCCCCGTGAGAATTCCAGTGCGAAGCCCCGCGTTGCCTCCCATGCAATCCTATCCCCACTCATACAGGTTGGATGCTGAGACCCGGAGAGCTGTGAGAATTGCGCCTTCCTCATAGCAAATACTCAGTTTCTGTTACATCCAGAGTGGAATCTGCCAGAAGTCAGGATTCCTGGGTGCTGTGTTCTTCTGTGTTGTGGAGAAGACCAGGGTCCCTGTCCTGTTCCACCCCACAGCTGTCATCTCCAGATGAGCCACCTGCTAATATTTTTTAGGCCACAGATTCTTCCTAAGACCTTCCATGAGGTGGTTCAGAAATCCTGCCTGTTCCATCAGAAAACTAACCCCATCCACCTGGTCCCTCTGCGCGGCAACAGGCCCTGAGCTATGTCAAGTGTAAACTCCTGTTCCCTTACATGCTCCCAGCGGGACAGGACTGGAAACTACCGCAGCTGCCAAGAGGACTGGAAGTCAGGGAAACAACTCCATCCACTGATTGGAACCATCTGGGAGCAGGTCCTGACGTTAACTGTTTGCATCCTATTCAGGCCTTGTTTTCAATCCCACTTTTTTCCTTTCAACCTGGGAGAACCAGTCGATCTCCAGGACTTAGTTCTGCTTCATGAGCCACTTTTAACGAACAGGGAGAGGACAAGGGGCAGAATCCCTCTCTGTCTCTATCTATTTGAATCCGTACTTATTTAGTGTTCAGGGCTTGGGGCTGCTTGTGGCCGATGCTCAAAAGTCCAGTGGAGTGGGAGGAGCATGTCTCTGCAAGGCAGCCAGACAGTCTCACGTGCCTGCTGAAAACAGTTATCCATTTGTGCACATCGGGGAACTTGGCATTCCCCGAGGGACTGCACTTCCTCTTGCTCCTCCTGAAGCTCAACATCAGGTTAGAATGCATCATAGATCGTCAGTGTTAAATTCAGTAAGTGTAAAGTTTGTCACCACGGTTGCTGGGCAATAATGCACAATAAATTTAAAACCTTGGAGTAGAAGAATGAAGGCTGCCCCACTACTGGGAGGAATGGGACTTTTTTTAGCCTAGGGGTGCGGTATACGCATGCCCCCCGACACAGGCAAGCGCCAGCCTGTGACGTTACTCATCAGCATGTTCACTCTCTGGGTCTCATCCTAGACCGTGACTCAAAGCACCGCCCGTTCCGTTTATGCATCAAGGGCTCCAGGACACAGCGCAGTGCCGTCCACGATCCCGAGCCCTTGCTTCTCCCATTTTTTCCTTCTCTTCTCCCTTCTCTCCTACTGCCTCTAACTTCCCACTGGTGCAGACCTTTGAGGAGACAATCCCTTGCCAGTCACAGAGGGGGATGTTTCCAGAGGGATGTCACCCTCTGGATGCCACCACTGAGGCTGTCTGACCGAAGTGCCAAAACAGCAAAACCACTTACAATGCCCCAAGTGCCACCTCAAGGAGGCTGAGAGCGTTCTGCCTAGAGAAAGCTTGAACCTTTTGCTCCCCAGCCCCAGCCTATAAATTAGGACAGGACTGTGGATGACACAGGGACAGTTGGAAGGGGACTGTATGGTGTGGATGTTTGTCCAAGACCCAGGGACCTAAAACACTCACTTGGGTCAACCAGGTATGTTGGGTTGCTAGAGAGATACAATCTCATGGGATAGGGACGATGTGATTGTTTATTCATTCAACAAATGCTGTCAGGTCTTATTCTAGGCATTGGGGGTACACAGTGGAAAAAAGTCCACAAATCCTTGCCCATGTGGAGTTTTCATTCTAGTGTCAGACAGACTGTACCTGAAATAAATAAACAAATCATAGAGGACATGAAAAATGAGAGGGTGGAAGGAGCCCTGGAGAAAAGCGGCAGGGGGAGGAAGGGAAGGGAAGAGAAGGGTAGATGCACGGCAGCGTGGAATCAGGGGCGAGGAGGGCCTTGCGGAGATCTGAGCAAGTTCTTGAAGAGGCAGGGAATGAGCCCCATGGGCACCTGGGGGAAAAGCATTCCAGCTCCGGTACTATCTGAGACCCAAGGCAGGAGCACGTGCGGTGTGGTTGGGGAAAGCAGGAAACTCCGAAGGCTGGAGCGGAGTGAGCACGTGGGAGGATTGTGGGAGATGAAGTCAGTGAGCCGGGGGTGCTTGCAAATTGGGGGGAAGGTTTTGAGCAGCGGAGTGACATGATCTAACTTACATCCCCCCCACCAAGAAAACAAAATTACTCTTCCTTCTGGCTGGGGGGACTGGCCAATTAAAAAGCTAGTGTGACAACCCGAGCAGGAGCTGCGGGTGACTCAGACCAAGATGATGGCAGTGGGGGTGGCGTAGCGCGGTCTGGTTCTGGTTATATTTTGAGTGAAGTCAGCAGAATTAGCTGATGGATGGCACACAGGATATGAGAAAAACAGCTGTCACGATGACTCCAAGGATTTTGGCCTGAGCACTTGAAAAACGGAGCTGCCCTCAACTTGCCAGGGAAGGCTGTGGATGTTGCGGGTGTGAGAGGGAAGGGCAGGTATTCCGTGTTGAACATGCAGAACCTGAGACATCTGTATGAGGCTGAGGTGGGGGTGTGAAGCAGTCACCTCCTTGAAAAATAAAATCGTGAACCAAAAAATATTTGCCTCTGGGGCTTGAGCAAGAGGTCTGGCTGGGGACCTAACTTGGGAGTTGTCGGTACTTAGTAATGATGCTAATGAGATTACTGAGGGTAGGAGTATACTAGAAAAAGAAAAGTTCATGGTCAGAGCACTGGTGGTCTTCAAAGTTACGAGGTCAAGGAAATGGAGAGGGATCACCAGAAGACTCTTCCACCGAGGCCTGGATGAGACCTGTCCTGGGGTTAGTCATTTCCTCTTGTTCTATTTCATACCAGCCAACCATTGGATGTCCATCATTGGATGGACACTCAGCTCTCCAAGTCGCTTAGTGCTGGGATGGGGGTGCTGTCAATAATGCGGACAGATATTCCGTCACTGGGAAAGAATCTCACTCATTGAAAATTAGCAGCGGTGTTGTAAATCAGTTTCTTATGAGTTTGATTGGCAGGAGTTGGGCCCCAGAAGCTGTTCGACTCACACAATAATGATTTTGGAAGTCTGAGTGTGAGAGCCAGATCTTCTGAGGATGATAACCACATCGAGTTACCACTTGTAGGCTGGGCAGTGATCTCTGTTCCCTGCACAGTACTGTGTTATTATTAAGTCCCAACTGCAATGGTGCCCACGCAATCGCCCACACTCTGGCGTCCGCCCAGTCCACTGACTTGCTCCGTCTGAGTTTCCCAATGACTTCCCATTGGTCAATGCCACGGCCTCTTTTTGGTCTTGCTCTCAGGGGTCATCAGCAACCATCAGCTCTGTGGACCCCCTTCTCGAAGCCACCTTCTGTCCCTTAGTTTGCATGCCATGCCACCATACGGGTTGCCCCTCCTGGCACTCTGCTTGCTTGTCTTCACTTCGCCCTCTCCCCTCGTGAGATTTCCTAAAGCTCACTTTTTACCTCTCAATAAAGAGAGAAGGTACTGCTGTACCTGCCTTCCCTCTGCACCCCCCATTTGTTGCCCATTTCTTGTCGGCAGAGGGTGGTCCCGGAAGGAAGAACTTTGGGAACACCACCTGCTTCTGAGTTCACTGGTTTTCTACATGAAACAATGTAGAAAATAATGCCTACATCACAGCTGTCATCAGCCTGAAAGTAAATAATGAATGTTTAGTGCCCGTCTGAAAACACAGCAACGGCTTCATCATTAGCGGCAATTATTCCAACGGCCACTCCTTCCTTCTCTGGTTGTGGCTCATTTACTCTCGCATATCTCTGTGAAGTGGGCGAGACAGAGGTTATTCCCGTTTTGCAAGTGAAGAAGTGGAGGTTCAAACAATTGCCTATAATCACAGAGTTACGAAAGGCCTCTGTAGGTGTCTTGCCTCAGTCTCTGGCCCCCCCACCTTTGTTCAGTCCTCATGGCCTCCGCTAAAATCAGTTGTCTTCCTACAAGCGCAAGAGCAGTGCTTTTCAAAGACGCAGTCTCTTCAGCCAGTGGAAAGTAGGAAACTTTTTCTAATTATCAAATACTTGAAACGTACAGAAAAATACAGAGAGAAATAATGAAGCCCCACATACCCACTACTGAGCTCCTGTAAACCCTACTGTTTTCTTTTATTTTCTATATAATTTGTTGTTTTAGAAATAAAAACTTGCACACATTGTCCTCTCTGACACCAGTTTCTTTATTCTTCCCTTCCCAGAGGAATCCTTCCCCTGTAGAGGGTGCATTTCATTCGGAAGCATGTGTATGTTTCTGCCATCTTGTTTTTCCCGCATGTATCCATAATCAAGGTAGAGCGCTGTGCCCCGACCTATGTGGCTCCACTGGTTGGGCATTGTCCTGCAAAGCAAAAGATCACCTGGCTCATCCCAATCAGAGCACATGCTGGGTGGCGGGTTTGGTCCCCAGGCTGGGACACATGCAGCGTGCTCTGACCACATGCAGAGGCAACTGACCGATGTTCCTGTCCCTCCCTTCCCCTCTCTCTAAAAATAAATTTAAAAAAATTTTTTTAAGTTAGAAAAGTGTTGTACACATTTTCAACTTTTATATCTGTGGACTCATTCTCTGTAACTGGCTTTCTTCATGCCCATGATTGTCGGAGGGTTTCTTCCCGCCTAGGCACGGAGCCACCACGCATCTGCATGGCTGGTGTAGAGTCAGGTCATGATTCTACCCCGTCTACTTAGCCTTTTCCTGCCAATGGATAGTTAGGGTGTTTCTAAATTTTCGAATTCCCGGCAATGTTGTGGCAAGTGGAGTCCTCATAAAAGAACTTCCATTTTCCCAGAGAGCAGGATTTTGTCCTCCAGGAAAAATAACAGTAAAAATGAGCTGATTTTTTTGCCCTGATGTTTAAACAGCAAGACTCGAGTGGGAATTACTTGCCATTTTCTAACAAGCACGATGCTCACGGGAAGAAGTTCTCATTAATTGGACTGAAATCACTTCACAATCAGGCTTTGTCCCTGTTCATTTGTTTCCCTTCAGACGACCACTTGGTCTGAGTTTTTTTAAATATAAAAAATTTGACTAAAACACATTTGTTATGTCTTTTCAGAATGGTAGCTATGTCTCATCTACATTCTACGAAAGCATATTTTGGAGCTAGTTCATTATTTCTAATAAAAATACAACTTAGTAAATTTCAAAGTCAGTATTTTTTTTTAAGTACAAAGGGATGGATCAGTTGTTGAAGAAATTTTCCAATATGTAGAAGGAAAAGAATCGAAAGGTGTGACATAGGCTCCTGAAAAAAAAAAGAAAGAAAAATAATCTGTAGGCTCACAAAATGAAATCCAACATTTTCTTCTTTTCGATAGGAAATATGCTTGATGTTGATTGACAGTTTCTCGATGATCTCCGCAAATCATTCTATCAATATCCCTTTCAGAGAATGCCTGGGGCTGACCCCTCCTGTAGGGGCTCCCTGCTCCCTGTCCCCGCAATGGCTCCGTTCTGACCCCAGTTTCTGTGAAACTGTTCTTACTTGGAAATGAGATCACACTGTGTTACCTGGGGCGGCCCTAAATCCAGCAGCAAGAGTTCTCACAAGAAGAGAAGACCCAGGGGAGGGGCTGTGTGCGGACGGGGCCAGGGATTGGAGTGATACTGCCACAAACCAGGGAACACCAGGTGCCGCCAGGAGCTGGAGGAGGCTGGGAGCCTGCCCTGGAGTCTTCCCGGGGAGAGGTGCCTGCCTGCCGACGCCTGGATTTCAGACCTGTGGCCTCCAGAACTGGGGGAAAATCAAGTTCTGGTGTTTTAAGCCACCCAGCTGGAGATAATTTGCTACATCTGCCCTTGGAAACTAACACATGCCCTTGAGTAACCCATCGGTGAGGGAGAGGGCAGCTCCCACTGCCTGTCCGGCCCATCCCACGTGGAGAACAATGCTGACCCCTTCCACTCTGACCTTCAGCCATTCCCTTGGTTCTTTCAAACAATGGGTTGGCAGCCCCCCCTCACTTCCTTTGTGACAGACAGATGTGACTGGACCTTCCCACACCGTCATTCCAGGTTTTCACTCATGTTGGAGGAATCCATGGTGAGAGAAATGTGGCCTAGGACAATAGGCAGCAGCAACCGTCGCATGACGAGTGGAACCCAGAGGCAGACCAGCTCTCCGCCCCTCGTGGTGACTCACCCGAAATGCTTTCATGTCACTCCGCACTTGCCTCGGCCGGTCAGAAACGATTTAGTGAAAATAAAACCTAACGTCTACTGACTGTGCATTCAACAAACAATTCACTGGGCAACCCTGTGAGTCAGGCAATGTGCCATAGATGTTAACCGTGAGATGAAATTATTCTAATCCTCCCTAATGCATGCCAACGAAAATATTCCGTTGGGTCTGTGGTTTGTTGCGGAGTGAGGGGTATTCCTCCATCACAGGGACTGACAGCAACAGCAGTGGTGTTTACGGGCTGCTGTCAGGGGGGCGAGCACACAGCAACACGATTTCAGACATGGTTATGGCAAAACCGAGAATGTCTTTGGCACCTGCCTACTGGCCTTTATCCACTTTGTCTCCCCCAAACCCCTAGTCTGGGCCCCATCGAAGGCTCTTCCTGAGCGGCTTGTCAATGAGCCCACCTGAGGGGGACAGACCAGGGAACAGAACAAGCCTGGAGTCAAGTGTGGGCAGACCTGAGCTGCAGTTCACATAAAGCACATTACCTGTCTGTTTTCTCACCTGTGACAATAGAAGTAATAACACAATCCAGTCTAGTTCGCAGGCATGCATCCGGAGCAAACTGTGTGTGTGAAAGTGTTTTATGAATTACAAAAGCAATGTACCACGGCAGTAGGAGTTCCTGTTCGTTTGGAAACTATCACATCCAGGAAACACGCTAGATTCTCTATATGTGATGCGTGTAGCCCTTACGACAGCCCTGGAATGTGGGTATTAGTGTTGCTCTTTTCCAGGTGAGGGAGGCAAGAGTCGGAGTGCGTGAATTACCCAAGGCCACCTGATAGGCGGAGGAGCTGGGGTCCCGTATCTGTGGCTCTTTCCCTGCGCCCCAAATATAAAGTATTATATCTGTAAAAGCTTGCTCAGATAAATCATTATGTACATCTATAAAAATAAGTTCCTTTAAAAATCTAAGAATCAAAGGAATATCACCAATGGTGAAATTTCAGGAGCTAGACAGGTAGTAAAAGGTCTAGAACAAAGGCCCGTCCAGCATCCCTGAAATGATGTCATGGACACATCACCTGCTCCTTGCACGCACTTCGATGTCTAGGTCACAGACCCGGGATATGGTTTAAGTGTCATTTTATTCTTTGTTGCAGCCCAGCTAGCTCGGTGCTGCCACCTCTCCTGGTTGGTAGGGTCAGGACTTGGCTACTGTGAATTCAGCAGCCAAAGCCTTGAGGCCACAGCTCTGCCTGTCGTTCACGCCCCAGCACACAGGGATCCTGGAGCTCGGATGTAAGGGCAGGTGGAACTTCGGAGGCCTTTGATGGGCTCCCCTGCTCCTTATTCGGTGGGTGTGACATGGCTCCTCCAGGCAATGGACTGACAGAAGGAGCTGGGACACCAGCGTAGGACAGGAGGGACAGAGCGGGATTCTGGAGAGAAGAGTTTACTCTGCCAGCTTTGGGCTCAGATTCCATTCAAACTCCATTTATAGTCCACCAAATTATGATCCTTATATTTCCCAAGGCTCCAAGAGGCATGAAAGATGCAAAATGCAAACTTAGGAAGCTTCTGTCTCGTCCTGAGCCCTGCTAACTCAGGGGCAAGTTAGATGTGTGAGGGGGACTGGAGACATTAAGGGCTCAGTTCTCCACCTCTCTGGCTTATTGGTTCGGGGGAGGAATAAGAAGGTAAGACAGCACCGACTTGATTACACAGACCCCAAATTTTGACTCCCATCAGTACAAACTTTGCAAACACTCACTCTCTGTGTAGTGTTCGGTCAAACCACCTGAAACTGCCATGTCTGTAGGAAGGGAATTGATCCAATTATGGCAATTTCACATGTGCAACCCAAAATGTGTTAATAAATTGTATACACATGGACCTCTGCCAACTTGCATGTTGAATTTTTGAAAGGGTTAATTTCTTTCTTTTTTAAGAAAAAATGTAAATATAAAGGAAGTTTTCAAATATTCCCATACCCCGAATGGTCTCTCTGTGTGGCCCTCAACTCTGGACATCATGGCTGCAGACAAAGGTGTCTTGTGGTGTCCTGACAAGAAAGGAGGGATATTTGAGCTGAGCCTGAAGAGTGGGTGGGATTGGCCAGGCAGAGGGTCTGCGTAAGCTCTTCCTGAGGAGAACAGCAGGCCTGAATCACAGGAGTGCGGGGGGCTCGTGGGCTGAGAGGTGGTAGAAGCTGCCTGTCAGGGATCCGGGGGCCAGCTGGACAGCCCACCCACGGAAACGTGGCTGAGCCTTCTCCTTCATCTCGGTTCTGGAAAACTCTAACTTGCAGGATAGGCAGCAGTGAGATTGTTTTCCCCACGTCATGGTACCTAAGGTTTACATTAAGGGACTCAGGGCATGAGGAAGAAAACCTGTGTCCAGTTTCTCAATGGTGGCCCCAAAAGGTACGTCCATGCCCAAGTCCCTGGAACCTGTGAATGTGGCCTGATTTGGCAAAAGGGTCTTTCCAGATAGAGTTAATTTAAGGATCTGGAGATGAGATCACCCTGGGGTTGTCCAGATGGGCCCTAAGTCCAGTCAGCGTCCTTCTGTCAGAGAACTGGAAAAGACACGGGGCGAGGCCATGGGACCATGGTGGCTGAGATTGGAGCGATGTAGCCACAGACCAAGGAACAGCAGCTACAGGAAGCTGGGAGAGGAACGAAACAGACCCTTCCCTAGAGCCTCCACTGGGGCTGCAGTGCTGGGCGACCTTGAGTTTGGACTTCCGGCCTCCAGGACTACAGGAGACTACCATTCTAGCGTTCTGAGCCACCCCAGGTTGTGGACCTTGTTATGGCAGCCACAGGAAACGATGCAGGTGAGCGCGATTGGACTCGCTGTACCGGGCTGTCTGGCATCGCGATGTTAACGAAAAACTGGCAGGGGAGAAGGTTCATCTCTGAACAGCCCCTGCGCCATCCCCTAGATGATCCTCCAAATTCAATCGTCTTAGCGCCGTGCACAAGCCTCACGGGCGTCCAACCTGCGGCCCGAAGGCCCCATGCAGCCCAGGACAGCTGTGACTGCAGCCCAACACAAAAATCGTAAATTTACTTAAAACATGATGAGATTTTTTTTGTGTGTGTGATGATGTGTCACAAAGTATAATGTGTGGCCCAAGACAACCCTTCTTCCAGTGTGGCCCAGAGACGCCCAAAGGTTGGACACCCCTGAGTCTAACTGAAGCCTGCTGCTCCTCTCCCACAGGGCCCCTCACACACAGTATGACTATTCATAAGGAAAGGCCCGGGTCAGGCCATCCTCAGTGACCCGAGACCTGGAATCAGCTCCAGCAACTCCCAGCCCAGCCCAAGTCTCCAACCTGCCACAGTGAGCCACAAGACAGGAAGCACGCAGCCTGGGGGGCCTCCTGGAGGAGGTGCCAGTGGCGACGGGGCTCTGAGTCCAGCCTTGTGCCCCCTTCCAGCCATGGCCAAAGCCCTCTCCGTAAATAAACCCCACATGGCACCAGCTATGTGTCTTTTTGTCTGCATCTGTAGACCTAGGCGTCCGACCAAACCCACAGACCCTCTTGGTAACAAACAGTTGGGTTCAGGTACAAAGCTCTCCATTCAACCTCCTTGCTCGTTCATTTCCCTGCACAGAGGACAGCAGCCCTTAAATCCCTGTGCAAACCAAACTGGGCATTTTAACAGGCTGGGTCCTTTCTATTTCATATGCTCTGGGGAGGATCTCAGGCCTGGTAACTGAGCATCCTAGACACAGATTAGGAATGAGCATGGGGCGGGGGGAGAGGCGCTGGCGAGGGTTGTTTACCTGCAGGGGGGTCCTCTGCATTCTCTAAAGAGGTAACATGTTAAAGCCCCCAAATCCTGCATTCCTTGAAAACAAAACATCTCATCAGTTGGAAGTGTCCTTGACAGAGGCTGTGGAAACCACAGATCTTCTGGAAAGAAAGTATAGTCTCCTTCGAGACGTCCAGGGTCACTTCATGGTAACCGGAGGGAAGCTGCACCGGCTGCCGCCATGGGCCTCGGTCTCAGGCAAGGAAACAGACGGACAGAAGGATCCCGGACTAAAGGACTGTAAGGTCCTGTCCTGGATTGAAATTCTCGTTGGAGCTATAAGCACAAGGAAACAATCCCAGCACTCAGAGGGGGGGTGACCTGGGCACACAAATGACCCTTACCTTGATAGTCTCGCCTTACGAAGACCCTTCCTGCAATAAGTGGGTCTGACCTGCGTCGCCGACAGCACATCGTGGAAATAGAAGAGCCTGCCATTGAAGTTCAGCCACAGGAGGCTGTGGGCTGCCTCTCGCTTTCACTCTGGGACCACTTGCCTGGGAGAAGTGGCCGCCATAGCGTAAGGATGTTCGAGCAGCCCTGCAGAGAAGACCAGGGTGTGAAGAACGGAGTCTTCCCAACGCCAGCCCGGACTAGCTGGTCACACGATTGAATCCCACGGACTGGCTTCAGTTAACATTTCAGCTGATGGCGGCCCAGGCTGACCTCTTGACAGCAACCTCCTGAGAGACCTAGAGCTAGAACGTCCCAGCTAAACCGCCCCCAAATTCCTGATGCACAGACGCTATGAACATCTTATTGGTTTTTTTCTTTAAAGCTGCTAACATTTGAAGGAATTTGTTGTGCAGCAACAGGTAACTCATCCAGGGAATATTTGTAGAACCTTTTCATTTTTGAGTTTATTTTCATTTTTGAGTTTATTATATATATTTTAAAGGATTTTATTTATTTATCTTTAAAGAGGGGAAGAGAGGGAGAAAGAGAGGGAAACAGCCACGTGTGTTGCCTCTCGTGCACCTGCTACTGGGGATCTGGCCCGCGACCCAGGCATGCGCCCTGACTGGGAGTCGAACCAGCGACCCTTTGGTTCTGAGGCCAGCACTCAGTCCACGGGGCCACACCAGCCAGGGCATATTTACGGAATCTTGGAGACTAGTTAACTCACACAGCATAGAGGATAAGGGAACCCTGGAAGGGAAGTAATGTTAAAGGGGGGGTCTGAGGGGTGAGTAGGATTAGTCAGGCAAGGACAGGGGAGAGGAATATTCCAGTGAGGGAAACAGCACGTAGGAAAGTCTTCAGGAAGGAAGGACAGGTTTCAGGAACCCATCCCGTGGCTGTGGCCGCAGCGAGAGCAGCAGAGGAGGCTGGGCTGGTGGGTGGGGCCAGGCCGTGCCCAGCCTCCTGGACATATTAGGGGTTTGGGTCTTCATGCAAGAGTCAGTGAGAAGCCAGACAGTCCTGGTTGTGCTGTTAGATCCCACTAGTATCAACTGGTAGCGTATCAACCCTCCAGTTCATTTATGTGTCTTCTTCTCAATAAGGTCACACATCTACAAGGGACATTAGCCAAGTCCTAAAAGGAGAGGATTACTAGTAATGATGGTAGGAGCTGGTGCTCAAAGGGCAGCTGTTTGCCTTTGGTTACAGATCAGCGTGTGCTCTGAGTTACGAGCGCCACGGCGCCTCCTGAAATAACACTCGAGGAGTCTGCTAAACGCAGTTTGTGGCCTGGCAGCACGGCCCTGGGTCTGGCCTTTGGGGGAAATTCAATCCACATCTATCCTTGTTTCAAAGAGGCTCCTTTAGAATAAAGACGAAGTGTCTCCAGCCCTGTACTGAGCCCTGAGAACCCAAACAAATATTTGCATGTATTCGGTTTTCCTAAATTTGTCAGACGAGTTTTAACATAACCTATGATTGATGCTGATTTTTTTCTCCGAAGCAAACACAGTTCTCTTGCCTCTGAATGTGCATTGAGGGGAGAGATACTCGATCGTCTCTTCAGCTGAACTGTTGCTCTGGAAAACTACGGCGTTTCCTGCTGCTGTGGGGACAGTCACCAGCTACAGATTGGCATGCGGAGGCAGTGTCCTTAGGAGATCAGTTAGAGTTGTATTACTAGGACGTCAACATGGCCAGCACTCATTAAAGCATCAAGCCTGGTTGTCAAAGGGGCCGCTGTGCCCAGACCTCCGTTCATTGGCGATGGCCTCCCATCCCTGAGGGCTGAGATCAGGAGATAAACGTCACTGCAGCCGGTGAGAACGGTCTGGTCCCCATGAGGCGCTGTGCCTTTCTCATGCCGTCATCGCTGTATGGATTTTTCATTTATAAAGAGAATGAACAATCTATGGTGCACCCTCTAACAACCATTACCCCTATGCAGTCAGTCTGAGTCAATCATGGGTCTCACTCTCCTGGCTGGGGGGCTGATTTAGAGCCCACCTGGAAATGCACCCTAATTTCCCAAGCAGACAGGGGAAGTCGGCGGGGCCTGGGGCCTCCAGGCAAGACGCCTCCCTCTGAGACACCGGTCCTCGTCTCTATCGTCCTGTAAGGGGCTGGTGTGAAGACTGCTTCATGCTTGTCCAGAAAAGGCTAGAAGTCAAATGGGGTCACGTTTTTCTAGCACAGCCATTCTTAAACTTTTGATCTCAGGATCTCTTTACACTCAGATATAATTTAGCAGCAACCATGAGGCTTTGCTTCTGTGGTCTATCTGCCAATGGTTAACATGTTAGAAAATAAAACTGAGCAAGATGCATGCTTATTTATTCATTTAAAAAATGCAATCATAAGCCCATTGCTTAGTAATGTTAATAGCACATTGTTACTGGAAAAGAACTGTATACTCCAAACAAGAGCAAGGTTGTGAAAGAGTGGTTTTGCCATACATTCGTGCAAAGTTCTTCAACGTCTGGCCTAACGGAGGACGGTTGGGTCCTCACTTTCGTGTCTGCACCCAATCAGTTAGGTTTCGGTCAAAATTTGTGAAGAAGGTTCTGCTTCCCACGCATAGTTTAAAAAGAGATTCCCTGAAAAGGGCTTCTGGGATCCCTCAGGAATTCTTGGACCACACTCTCTGATGTGCTGCACAGATATTTAAATGAAGAATTCCCTAATAAGAATGATCTGTCTGTCTACACTCTAATGTTTCAGTCGTTTCATTTGATTATCATCACACGACTCTTAAGTCTTTTTTATAATTTAGACATCTTCCCCCTCCTTTCCCCCGATTTTCCTTACGCTTCGATTGTTTAGAAACAGGATTGTTTTTTTTTTTTTTTCAGGATGTCCCACACTCTGCATTTGTTGGGTTCCTTTCTTCCGGAGTTGTTGAACTTGTTGGTTCATCCCCATTTCTCCTCTAAACTGAACAGTATGTCTAAAGGCTTGGTCGGACTCTTTGGTGAGAATGGGTCACAGTGGGACCTTCTGTTAGATTCTGTGTAGGGGGCACTTTCTGTCATATGTCATCAAAGGGCACAGAATCTGGTTGCCCTACACTTAGAGGTGTTAGGGGTGCTGGGACTGGTCAGCGGGTTCAGGGGAAGGTGGGCTGGTTGCTCCTCTGTAATGTCATTCATTCCCCATTAGGGTTTTTAAAAAGCTTTTATTTATCTTTAGAGGGGAAGGGAAAGAGAGAGGGAGAGAAATATCAATGTATGGTTGCCTCTCGTGCGTCCCCCGCTGGGAACTGGCCTGCAACCCAGGCATGTGCCTGACTGGGAATTGAGCCTCGATCCTCTGGTTCACAGGCCCCCGCTCAATCCACTGAGCCATACCAGCCAGGGCCATTCCCCATTAGGTTTTGCCTCAGTTTAATCTCTGGACCAGTTATTTAGTTAGGAGTTGAAAAATCATGATTTTTTAAAACCCCTTTTATTTTATTATTTCTACTAAATTTATTAGCTGGAATTCTCCTGTAAGGAAGAACTTTCCCCCCTCAACTAGGGCTCTTTAGACCCAGAAATAGAGTTCATGTGCATCAGGCGGGGCAAACGCTTCCTTCTTCCCTTTTAATGACCAATTCCCAGTGTAAGGAGTTTGTTTTAGTCTGCTCAGGCTGCTCTCCCAAGATGCCACAGCCCTGGTGGCTTAAATAGTACATTTATTTTGCACAGTTCTGGCGGCTGGAAACTCCAAGATCAAGGTCCTGGAAGAGTCAGTGTCTGGTGAGAGCTCTCTTCCTGGCTTCTTGACAGCCACCTTCTTGCTGTGTCCTTATTTGGTGGAGAGAGGGAGAGGGAGAAGGTGTGAATGGGTTGGGGGGGGGAGAGAGAGGGAGAAAGAGAGAGACCTCCAAAGGCCCCGGGAATTTTGTAGGCATGCAGAGCCAACTCAATGGCCCAAAACACACAAACATTTAGTCTGTAACAGAATAATAGAGTTGGTGCCCTAGTCTCCGATAATAGCTTCAATGGTGCCCAGTGAAAATTTTTGAGCTGCTATTGGTATTCCTACTCTCTCTTCCTCTTGTTCTCACTCTGAGCATCCTTATGAACTCATTGATTCTTACATATTTGTTACGTAAGGTCAGTGAGTCCTTCTTTTTGATGCCCAACCTTGTCCCCGTTAGGCTGTGGTTGCTCTGCAAGCTTTTTGACATTGACCCCATTGGTCTTTGAGAGCACCCTTGCTATCCGACGCCAGGACCCCAGGATCCGCACATGCATTTCCTGCCCCCAATTCAGACTCAGTTCTTTCTCCAAGAAGCCCTGTTTGTTTAGTGGGGAATGGCATGTTCATTGCTATTGAGTTGTTACTGCTTCTGTTCATTGGTTTAGAAAACACATATTTTCCAAAAACAAAAAACCCCTCAAATATCTGTAGTAATAATTCTGCTTTGAAGTTCTTGTCATCGGTTTTTGCGGAACTTTTTAAAGTTTATATTTGTGTGTCTTTTCTGTTATACTGCAAGTCTTGATTCCAAACAATAATTTTATTGCTGTTATGACTTATTGATCTACCATACACATAGAATAATTTCAAAATTGCAAGGCCAAGGTTGCTGCTGACAGAAAGAATATGGAATGAGCTTGTTTTTCTTTGCGGTTCTTTTCAACCGCAGGATATTCCGCTAACGATGTCCAGTCCGAATGCGGCGTCTGAAACAGCTCTTTCATCTTTGTGCTCCGACACCAGCTTGATACATAATTCAGTGCTTTTCTTGATTTATTTTTGAGTTACAGGGAGTGCTTTTTTCCCTCTCCTTTTGCTTTGCTTTGCTTTTCTGAATCAGTAAAATACTTCATGATGCCAAAGTCAAAGCATTACAGCGAGATACATACAGAGAGGCCTCATTTCCATCCCTGCTTCTGCTTCCCATTCTCTCCCTCTTCTTCCCAGTATTTCTGCCCCTGGTGTATTGTACTCATGCTTCCTTTAGAAAATATGAGAAAGTGCCGTGTGTGTGTGTGTGTGTGTGCGCGCACACACATGTGTGTTACTATGTCCCCTTCTTCTTTACTCAAAAGGCAGGACACTGTATACACTGCTTTGCGGGCGAGACTTTCAGTTCTTTTGCCAATACGTCCTGTATTTCACTCCACTTTAGTACATGGAGATAGCCCTGCTTCCTTTCGGATGATACATCATGCTCACTGTGTGGACTTTTCAAACTTTATTCGACCACTTTCCTACTGAGGATGTTTGGGTTGTTTCTCATGGTCGACCATCACAAATAATGTTGCGATGATTAATTTATGGACACGTCATTTTTGCATGTGTGTTTGCAGATGTATCACTCAGGTAGATTCCTAGAAACAGAATAGCCATGTAAGAGGATAAAGGCACGTAAACTTTTGCTAGATTTTACCAAAATGTCCTCCAGAGGGTTTATATTATTTTGTGCTCCTACGAATAATGGCTGAGAATTCCTGTGTCCCCAACAAGCTTAGCGCTAGGGTTTGGTGTCAAAGTTTTAAATGTTTGTCATTTGTCAGGTGAGAAATAGTACCTCAGTGTAATTTTCTTGTTTCTTTTATTATGAGGGAGTTTGAGCATCTTTTCATATCTTGAAAGACCATTTGCTTTTTATTTTCTATGAACTGTTTGTTTATCCATTTCTTAAAAATCACGTTTTCGCCCTGGCTGGTGTAGCTCAGTGGATTGAGCACGGGCCTGCGAAACAAAAGATTTTTTTTTTATGATAAGAAAAATAGAGAGGAGACAGAATTCACAAATAACTCATATCAGGGATGAAAAAAGGAATATACTACAGGTGTTGTAGATATTAAATAGAAAATAAGATATGATAAACAATGATATGACAACAAATTTGAAAATTGTTAAAAATGGACAAGGTCCTAGAAAAAAAATAGAGAAGGTGACGGGAGAAGATTTAAAATGCTTGAGAGTTTCTGCAAGCACTGAATGGGTAGTAAAACAAAATTCCCAAGAAAAACCTCAGCCTCGGACGCCTCACTGCAGCCCCTCCCCCAACATTCACACAAGACATCACTTTACTCTCCGCACGTTCTTTCAGCGAAAAGGAGGAGATCCCCCAGCTCTGCTTTGTAAGAACAAACACTTAACACTCCCCCACTAACCACAGTCAAGGAAGACCCGAAAAGCAGCAGCCGTTCTCACCCAGAAACACACAGGCAACATTCTACAAAAACACTAGCAAACCAAATCCGGCAAATCTATGAAATGCATAAAGGGAGATAAGCAGGCTGGGTTGCACTCGGAACGCCAGGTTGGTTTGTCCTTAAAAACCTGAACTGATGTTATTCACAACACGCGATAGAGGAGGGACGCTTTATGACTGGTCCAACGGATGCAAAAGGGAGCGTTTGCTAAAATGCAATGCGTATTTATGAAAAAGCTTAGCGAACAGAAAACCTGCGGCAAACAGCAGGGGGGCCACGGGGTCGGGGAGAGAGCCCTTCCTTCTGGTCTCTCAGGAGGAATTGCCAGGGCACCTGCTTGTCCTCCATCTCTAGTCAAAAGCACAGTAAGACAAGAAAAGGAAAAAAAGTGAATAAAGAAATATAAACATGAAACGGGAGAGAAGAAGAGCCCCGTGGTGTTGGATTAAGGGCATAGTGCAGACTCAGAAGAAAACAAGTAAGTGCTACAATTATACCTTGTGTAAACAGTCCCAGGTAAAACTGTGGGATAAAAAGATAGTTCTGGCTGGCCGGCTAGCCTTGTTGCTTCTTTCAGGAAGGACTTGACCGACACAAATTGGGAGTCAGTCTTTTTTTTTTTTTAATCTTCACCCGAGGATACATTTATTGATTTTAGGGGGAGGAGAGAGAAACATCAATCAGTTGCCTCTCATATGCAGCCCCAAAGGGGACCGAACCCACAGCCTAGATACGTGCCCTGACCGGGGATTGAACCCACAACTTTGTGGCGTTGGGGACAACGCTCCGCTCACCTGAGCCGCTCGGTGAGGGCCAGGCGTCAGTCTTTTTATTAGAATACTTTTGTTTTTAAAACCCCAAAAAACAATGCACTGTTTATATGAGAGGATTCAAGAATATTTTAAAGAGCAGTTTATGTGTCGGATGTGACAACAGAGGCAGAAAGTTCTGGTGTTGAAAGGGACTTAAAGATGATCTCATTCCAAAGGAAATGTCTTCCATGTTTGTGAGTGTGGCTGGGGGGTGCGGGTGGGGGCAGCCATGGGCGGGGACCCGAGACCCGCCTCCCCCACTTTGTAAGATGTACGGAGGCAGTGACAGGAGGGTCAAGCAGAGAGCAACGACCCACTTGGGCTGACAGATTGCAGGCGATTCACTGTGATGTGATGTTCACTGAATGGGGTCCTAGCACCAGCTACTGGCAAGAATTAATGACGACATTATTTGCTGGGAAAAATAGAACGTTTGTCATAAGGAAATCTTACACTTCAATTTCTCGAGCACCTTTTAGATGCCTTCTGAGTCCATAATTTTTACCCTCTTGACTACATAACCCAGGCATCTTTAAATAAATGCCGAAGGGCGCTGTTTTGTTGAAGAAAGTGAGGGGGGATTTGCCCCCACAGTTGTCAGAATCCCAAGAAGGAGGTCCAGGGTGGGGGCAGGTAAAAGAGAGAATGGAAAATCGCAGTGTTTGGAAAAAAAACTACCCTTGAATATATAACCTTCACGGGGTTTGTGCGTGGGTGAAGTTTCTTGTCATTCCACCCTAACTGGGCGTGAAGGGTCCTCTAACTGTCCTTGAGAGCAGTAATTAATCGAGACCCCAGCCCATCCATCACCTCCAATGTGATTGGAAGTCTGGAAGTCGAAACAGACTCACGGATCCCATTCTGAGCCAGCTTTGACAGTCTTGCGGGGTGTAGACAGACAGACAGACAGACAGACAGAAAAGTAAGGACACTGGCAGCTGGCCTGCTCTGACGCTGTTAATGAAGCTCACTTTGGTGACTGCGCTCACACCCGGGCAATCTAGTGCACCCGCACACGCACACGCGGCGTTCATTCTCGAGGATCAGGAGGTGGGATTAAATCGGGTGCAGTAGCTAAGAACCGGAGAACTCGCCTCCGTTATCCAAGGAGATTGCCTTTAGGGCTAAAATCACCCTGTTGGGGGTACGACGCATTTCAAAATATCGTTGTTGCAGAATAAAAATTTGGTGGTGGACTGTTTTGTTCTATCATGGTCCTAGAATCCAGCATACATATTTTAAAAAGATACACAGACCCATGGTGTAATTTACCTTAAGAAATATATGCATACACACGTACATATCTGAGTCCAATGCTCAATGGCGTTTCTGCTGGTGAGCGTTTGGCTTCTGAAGTGTGGTTGGCTGGAGGTAAACTGCAGTGCTTCTTAAACAATGTCCTTTAATGACCGTGACCTGGAGATGTTCAAGTCCTGCATCCTCTCACGCTCCTTTGTGACAGGAAGCTGTTCCACAGGTCACCTGCTGCTCACAGGTGGGAAGACACAGCTCACGGACTCTGAACCTCCGGGGGTCGGACGGCTGCAGCCCCAGCCACCTGCATGCCTCCGTCTGAGACAGAAACCTGCAGGGAAGTTACTCAAAGCAAGTGGTCCTACCAACGAGGGTCTGCTGCCTCCCGTCTCCCTTGACTCTGTGCTCCGGAGCAGGACCCCGGGGCCCGTCTGCCAGGAGGGCCGAGGTTCTGAGAGCACCCCCACTCATCGGGCCATTAAAAACCACTCTGTGGCCCCTGCCAACGTGTCAGAGACAAAGCCCCTGTCCCTGCTGCCTTCACGAATAACAGAGGGGAAGGAAAAGTTCTTCAGCTCCAAAATTTAAGCTGGCACCATGTGAAGATTTACAGGAACGATTGCATCTAATCCTCACACAGCAACGAGGCAGATTCTCTTATCCTCACCTTCACAGGAAAACAACGAGGCTTCAGAGAGATGAATAATCTGCCCACAACGATTAAGCTGGAGGTGGTGGCGGCAAGAGCAGGGCACAGTGACTGCCCAGTCCCCGACGTTGACCCGTCTCCAACGGCCATCTTAAACAAATAAAAATGAAAAGGCGTTCTTATCCTTCACCCCAGGACAGAGGTCTTTATTCTTCCTTGTCTATTTATGTTAGTATGGACTGGAGCATGGTTATTTTACACTTTGATTTATAATCTAACACTACCTAGGTTACTGTGTTGTTCACATTGTTTCAGCTCTGGCTGCGGGGAGAGCTGGTTGTGTATCCCTTTCACGTCCTCCCATCACTGTATTCTTTTATTTATTTGAGTATTTTCTTACTTTCAGATACTACAAGACTCCTCGGTCTCATCATCTAAATTTCCTTGTTGGTTGTGTTTGAAGACTACATTAATATTATTCAGCCCTGGCTGGTGTGGCTCAGTGGACTGAGTGTAGGCCTGTGAACCAAAGGGTCACTAGTTTGATCCCCAGTCAGGGCACATGCCTGGGTTGCAAGCCAGGTCCCCAGTTGGAAGCATGGAAGAGGCAACCACACGCTGACGTTTCTCTCTCTCTTTTTCTCTCTCCCTTCCTCTCTCTCTGAAAATAAATAAATACGAATCTAAAAAAATTTAAAAAGTATTATTCATTTGGTCAGGTGGACTGTAAGCCACTATGTGTAGATGAGCTCAGATTTGTGGCCGCACGTTGAATTTTCACAGTACTTTATTTCTGTATTTCCACCTTCCTGTTGGATGGAGTTGGCAGTCATCTGGATTTGACCACCAACGGCTGATGCTGAACTTGACCCCTGGGGCAGCACTGATTTATGATAACGGAGTTAGCTCAGTGTTTTCCGTTGCCCCCAATAAACTGGAGAAGTTATCAGTCCCCTAACATCACACTCACTGTGTTCTATTTCCTGCCCTTGTTGGACGATTGGAGTAAAAGGCGACCAGAAGAGCCTGACAGCCGTATGCCATCTCTCAAGGTTTCTCAACCTTGGCACTGCTGATGTTTGGGGCTGGATACGTCCCTGTCGTAGGGGCTGTGCGGTCATTGTAGGGTGTTCAACAGCATCCCTGGTCCCACCCGCTAGGTGCCACTTGCACTGGCCAAGTTGTGGCAACCAAAATTTCTCCAGACATTGTCCAATGCACACCTGGGGGCAACATCACCCCCAGTAGGACTCACCGGTCTGTCATAATCACCCGAGATGTTTCTGCGGGCAGCCTTTCCACAGAAGGGAGATTGAGAAGGCTTGCAGTCAACAGCTGGGCTTTTTACTGTATCACCCGATCAGCTTTGATTTCCTGGGCAAGTCCAAACTGGGCAAGTCTTGGCAAAACCTGCAAGGACCAACGGGGGTGGCATGTGGGTAATTTGAAAAACAATTGGAAAGGCTGGAAAGTCGATCTGTTTTGTTCATGAAAACACTTGCACCGGAGTTGTGAGTGTGAGCTCCACGGTCCTGGCTGATTTCCAACGCAGGTGAGCGCAGCCTCCCTTCCTTGGTTCCTTTTCCAGTGTCTACTGGGCACATGGCGCCTGTCTTCCATTTTACACCATGTGACTAAACTGTGATTACTATCTTAGCACCCAGCGATTAGTCAGAGGATATTAAGTTCTGATTTGTTTATAATGTTTAAGTTGGCAAAGCCCTGGAGGATGAGAAGGACACCCTGAGTTCCCCACTTTGGGTCTGGGGGATGGAATCACAGGGAGAATATTTTAAATTGTTTTGCCGAAAGAGAACATTACCCAATAGTTCATGAGTCTGTGTAGGGTTTTCTGGGATGAGGACAAGTCCCAGAAGGAGTGAGACCAAGCTGATCACTGTGTCCCGAGCTTTGCTGTTTGGACACAGCTGGAGGACTGAGTGTCCTTATGTGAATGGCTCCCCGCCACTTGCCAATGGCCTTGCACCTGTTTACACCTGTCCCTGTAGGACACCGCCCTTCTACAGACTCTTCTCAATCCATGTGCCCATTTAAACGGCCAGTCCTGTATGTTAACGCCTGTGGAGGCCTCGTATCTGCACAGCAACAGAGTGAATGGTATAAACCTAGCGGTCCGAGTTGTCCAGGTTTTTTCAGGGCTTTCTGGGTTTTAGCACCGAGTCCCAGGAAATCCTTCAGTCTGGGGTAAACCAGGAGGGTTGGTTACCCTAAATCCTTGAAGGCAACCTCCATCCCTCCTCTCCTGTGACCTCAACCCTGTCCTGACACACCTCCCAGCATCTAGGTCAGGAAGTGATTTAGCATCTTTAAAAAAAAAAAAAAGTGAGAAACGGAAATGAACTGCAACTTTAGGAATTACCACGAGGGGGCGCGCTCTCCCACAGATCCGAGGCTGCCTGTCCAGAAAGGGAGGCACCTTCTGGGTTAGCAGGGCTCAAGTGAAAATGCCCGGACAGTCTGTGATGGCTTAAAGGGTAGACGATTTTTAAAAGTCGGGTTAAAGTCATTTTTACCCCTTAAAAAGTGACAGAAAAAAAAATAAACCATAGTTTTCAAAATCGACCCTCCCTTCTGAGTACCACCAGGTTCCAGGAGCCTTAAGTCCTTTATTCTTGGTCCTTACAAGGACTTTGCAAACAAGTGACAACTTCGGTTAGGTAGTCAAGTCACACATTTGGGTGAAACTGCAAAGACCACCCACCATCTGTCCAAAACACCGCATCACCCTATTATTTTAAAGCACCTCGAAATGGGAGCGTGGCAGACCGTTCCCTGGGCTCGAGGCTGGGGGTGGGGGTGGGGGAAGGCGATGTGGGCGGCGCCTAACAGAGACCTTGGTCCACGCCCGTCACCCGGAGCAAGGGTGTAGGGCACCGGTTCCCAGTGTGCACACCGACAGGGGGCCGGGTGGACCATGCGGCCACACGGGCCCCAGAGCGATGGGGAGGCAGGGAGTCCGGACCCTGGCGCCTTTCCAGCGCAGCGGAGCGCGGAGGCTCTTACTGCTGAACCGCGTTAGGAAGCTCAGAGAGCAAAGCAGAGGTGACTCAGGCGGAGAGTTCGAAGCTGCTCCGCGTGAGAACTAACCAGGGCGCCCTCAACAGAAACGCGGGGAGAAGGGCCAGGTGGGACGGCGCCAGATGCCAAGCCACCTGTGACTGCTGCCTGCTAAAAAGAACTGGCAAAGCCAACCCCAGCTGAATTCGGAACCGAAATACCGAGAATAACCACAGGGAGGAAAGGCATCTGGTGGTCACCGTGGTTAAAGCAAAGAGAAAGGAAAAGCATGGCGATTGTTGAATGAGTTGTTCGATGTCTTCATCCTGGGGTTGGTGCAGAAGACGCCCCATGTTCTGGAGAGCGTTAGGGTGGTTGGGTGAGGGGCTTCTCTCAGACGAGAAGTACTGAAATTTGGTTTGATTTACTTCTTCTGCTGCTGAATTTTCACCCCTTAGAGACATGTTCAGAAGCCCTGGGGTCCACTTGCTCTTTCCTCTTCCTTTTTTTAATGAAATAGCTCAGCAATAGGTTTCACTCGAAATGGTTGGTTTTTTTATTTAAAAAGATTTTATTTATCTTTAGATGAGAAGGGAAGGAGAGAGGGAGAGAAATATCAATGTATAGTTGCATTCCCTGCTGGGAGCTTGCCCCTGGTGGGAACTGGCCTGCAACCCAGGCATGTGCCCTGACTGGGAATCGCAGCAATGTTTTTTTGTTTTTATTTTATTTTATTTTTTGGGGGGTTGGTCTCTACAGTTTCGACAGTCACAGCTTGGGAGACCTACTGAGCTGTTGGGAAAAGGACTCCTCTTTGCATTACTTGAAACAAAACATTTATGGTTTTTAAAACTGTCTGTTGGATTACCATGTTGGCCCCAGCTTATTTGACGGCCACCAAATAATGTTTCTGAATTGCAAATAGTCCTCTCCCCATGGATATATTTTTATCCAGGGCAATAGCCCTCCAACTCAAACATGAAAATGAAGCCCGTGTGATTTTAAGATGAGCACTTCTCAGCTGGGAAGCATGTTGTAGCTAGCCTAAAAAGGAAAAACGTAGCCTTCCAAGACAGTCTTGTCTCCCAGGAGTGCGTGGTAGCCAAGTCCAGGTGGCAGGACTGAGGGCACCCCAAAATTTGTCCATAAGCCCTCGAAAGAGCCAATATGTTTACGTAAGTGAAGGTCTAATTGTTTCCCTGTCTGGTGAAAATGTCTTTATCTGACTCGTGAAAAAGGAGTTCCAAATCCATACTTCCATCAGAACCGGAAGGCTGGGCGGAAGGATGAAGAGGATATGAGGGGAAAACCTCAATTAGGCGTTTTGGAAACTGGCAGCGTCTGTATTTAATGGGGTCTCTGAAGGACAGCCAGCTCCCCAGATGTAGGCCAATGTATTTTAAATTGCGTTCTAGTTCTTTGTTATATAAACAAATAAAATATAGTTTAAAATTAAGATAATACCGTTCCTTGTCTTTTAAGAAGGGACCCACATTTTGTGTGTCGAACTAAAGATCTGAGCACGGACCCAATTGGTTGGTTGGTTTGTGTTTCATTAATTGCTATTTCTCTTGCAAGTGATAAATCTTAAATTAGCTTAATTTTAAAATTGAATTTATTGGCTTGTGTAATCAGAATGTTCAGGGATACATCTAACTTCAGGCATGGCTGGATCTAGGCGCCCAGATGATTTTCATCATGAATGTCCCTGTTAAACTCTTGGCTCCTTTTTTTTTTCCCCTAAATTCCTGACTTTCCTTTATTCTAGGACTTTGTCCATGTGGCAGCAAAGATGACCCCAAGCTGCTCCAGATGTCCATACCTTATGGCCTATGCTCTCAAAAAGACAGAGAATGTCTTTTTCAACAAAAGCCCCTGCAAAAAGCTCCCCAAAGACAGACTGATTACAGATCCATCTTCCCAGGTCTAAGCTAATCACTGTGCCCAGGGAATTCTGGACCCAATGGGCAGGATTGGATCTGTAGTGATACCTCGCATGTACTGACATATGTATCTGTAGTGACCCTCAGAATGGCCTCCACGTGGACCATACTGCCTGGAAGAGGGAGGGATTATTTCCCCCCAGAGTTGAGGATGCTATTACCACAAGAAGCAGGGCGTGATGTCCGAGGGGGGAAGACAACATGTATCCATTGCCCGCACTGGACCAGAAATTTCTCATTAACAGTCGGTGCTACTGAGAACGACAGCAAGCACCAGGCTCTCAGGTAGCCAGAATGTGCAGCTAGAACAGGGACCAGAAATTAGAGGCGGGTCTCCCAGGAAAATCTCTTTCCTGTGCTCCATCCCAGGCTAACCCCACCAGCATGGTGCATTCATTCTGGAAGTTTCCATTTTTGCCTGGGAGGGAGCCAAGTGTGAATTCCCATCTCCTTGTGGTTGCTGGGGTCAGGGAAAGCCTTTCTTCTTGTTGTCTTAAGCACCTGGACGTGGCATCAAGATCATTCCCAATAACATACTATTGAGTTATTTCTTCATTAAGTAGAGGAAATGATTGATTCAGGGGAACGAAGAACACTCCTAAAGACTGGACCATTCATACCACAGTGTGGTCTCCTTAAAAATCCAAATTTCTTGCCTGACCAGTGTGGCTCAGTGATGTCTTCCCTCAGAGCAAGGGGTCGCTGGTTTGATTCCCAGTCAGAGCACATGCCTGGGTTGCAGGTTCAGTCCCTGTCCCCCGAGGGGTGCCTATGTGACTGGACGCCAATCCATGCTTCTCTCCCTCCCTCCCTTCCCCTCTCTCTAAAAGCAGATGAATGAAACCTTTAGGAAAAAGAAACCCGAATTTCTCGTAGCTTCAGTGTTAAAAACTGTGTAGTTTCATCCTCAAGTAAGATGGTCCAGCCGGCAGCCATGACGACAGTGGTATTTGCTGGGTTATCAATGTCGCAGGGAAATGTTTTCATTATCGTCAGCTCTGGGCATTTTTTTTAACTTCCCTTTTTTATGTCCCCTGCAACTTACAGGTTATTTCTTATTACTGCTTTGTTTTCCAGACATATGGCATTTTTTGGTCATCCTTTATTATTAAATTCTAATTTTATTAAAATATAGCTGAAGAACATGGTCGATATGGTACTTATGATCCTATTCTTTTGGAATTTATTGAGGTTTCTTTTATGACCTAATTCATGGTCTATTTTTTTGATATTTTTTCCATATGTCCTCAAAAATGTGCAGAAATGTGCAGAAAATGATGGTGTGTTCTGCCTTGTGGGGTATAGCGTGTCTGAAAAGTAAAACTCATACATTCAAGCACACAGGTGTACACAAGACTTGTGTTTCTTCACCCCGGAAGAAGGGGTAGCCATCTGCCAGAGCTATGCAAATGAATAATGGCAATGGGCTTTCCAAAAGTAAAACTTACTAGATAGAAGCAGGAGTTCGTGTAGAAGCTTCCTGTGGCTTGTTTCCTTGGCGTCTCTCTGCACCGGTCCCTGCAGACCGACCTGATCTTCCTAATGTATTCCTCCTCCATTTTCAGCCATGGGAATTGAATGGGATAATGTTTATACACAGCACATAGTAAATGCTCAAAAGTGCGATCATTTATTACTAGTCTTGCTGCTATCACTGCAGCTATTACTGCTAATTTAAACATGTGTTTGTATATTTAGAATTTGTATTATTCTAAATATATACTGAAGATAAATTTCTTGAAGGCAAAGACTGTGGTTTCCGGGTCTCTGAATATCCTGAGGTTACCAGGGTGCACATTAATTCGATTATAATTTAAATCATTTTTTTAAAGTTAGGCATCAAAATATCAACTGAATTACTCAAACTAAATGGCCTAATATCGATTTTAAACTAAAGTTAAAACAGTACACCAAAATTTAGGGTATCTAATAAAAGACATCAAAAAGAATAATTAATGTAATAAATGTGAATATCATATAAAGATAAATATCTGGGTGAACCTGCAAAGTGCTAATCATTTATGAAACTGACAAATACCAAGAGATATCTGAAAATGTAGATATGACCCATAAATGCGGTGATAGTGTTCTCTGAGGAAAAGCCCAATTAGTACAAAGAATTAGTACCTTCGCTTCTAAAACTCCTGATTTCCTCCTAAGGTTTCCCAGTGTGCCTTGTGGAATCTGATGTCTAACGCAGACTAGAAAGTTGACTCAAGAGCCTAGGGCTGAATTGTATGTGGCTTCACTTGGTATCCTAGTTGGCGTTTTGCTCTGGACCTGTGGTTACAACACTGATCTGTGAGTTCATGTAGATTCTGGTTCCACAGAGAAAGGTGAAAGGCAGGGACAACCTTTCTAGATCTTGCTAAGGTTCAGGCCCACACTCTGGCTTTGAAGCCAACTTGAGCTCCACCTCAAGTTCATTGGGTCGTCACGTGACATGTTGACATGTTTCTTCCCGCAAGCTGGCCCCCTTTCCACTCCACGACCACGTTACCGTAACTGCTCCCTTTTCAACTTGCTTGCCAGACTGGGGATAGGATTAACCTCTATTTCTTCTAATTAGAAAAACAGTTTCTGCAGGAATCATTTTGTCAGCCAAGGATAGCGTCAGCTTCATTTTCCTGCGTCCTTCCCAGGGGTCTGTTAGAATGGCAGCTGGTCTAGACCTTGGTCCCTACCAGCTCTGGTACCTGAGTAACCTTGGCCATAACCCGACACTTGAAAAAACAAAACCCCGCTTTCTGCTCTTTTTGAATTGGTACCCCCAAATTTTAAGTGTCGCATGGGATTTTCCTGCCTGGTTTGTAAGTGGAAAAGAAAGTATTGGGGCTAGTAAATCAGCAGTTTGATTTTGCTTCTTAAGTTTTTGTTTTAAAAGAATTTTTCCTAAAATAGTTTTTTTTCCCTCTGAAATGCTGAGAGAAGCAATAAAAGTTTAATAGTTTTACTTATTTTTATTCCCTTGGCAAGATCTACTTCAGCTTCGGCCTCTTTTGGCTTCATGTTCTCAGCCAGGGCGGGGAGCAGTCTTCGGGCTCATATTTGGAGAGATGCAGTTTTTACGATGCACCGACCTCATAGTCCCATCTCCCACGTTTCATTCCAGATGCATGCCTGGGGACCTGCTACAGGTGAGGCTCTGTGACAGATATGGAGGGGACGGAAATGATATCTCTGTTTAGTGAGCAACTCCCTCCTATGTGACAAGGATTGTGGTAAGTGCTTCATACATATCATCTCTAACTTCATGACCGCCCCCCCATGAGACAAGTATCATTATCGTTATTACGCCTTTGGTATCATTAGTAGTCACTGACGCCTAGGAAGGTTTAGTGGCTTGTCTGAGTACATAGTGGAAGGATTCGAACCCAGGAACAACCAAGTGCAGAGTCCAAAACTGACCCAAGAGGCTGAACCACCTCTCCATTTATACTTTTAAACTTTTTTTTTGGATTTTATTTACTTTTAGAGAAAGGGGAAGAAAGGGAGAAAGAGAGGAGAGACATCTATTGGTTGCCTCTCGTATGCCCCCCACCGAGGACCCAGCCCCCTGCAGCCCAGGCATGTGCCTTGACCGGAAACCGAACTGGTGACTTTTTGGCTCGCAGGCCAGTATTCAACCCATTGAGCCACACCAGCCAGGGCACCACCTTTCAGTTTAAAGAGGTGAATAAGACACAGTCCCTACCCTTGAACGACTAATGGCCTCCTGGCTGCAGATGGCATATACCGAGTACCCAGATGGTGAGGGTGACCATGAAGGTGCTTCAGAAAAATACGCATCTCAGGAGACCCAAGGAGGGTTTCCACCCGGAGGCCAGGAACGTGTTCTCAAAGAAGAAGGTTACTAGTTGTATCTTGAGAGCTGGGGCCATTGCACCTCCTGAGAGGGGTTGGGAGAGGACATTCTGTAGAGCAAAATGCCAGAGAGCTAGGTGTAGGATGCAGTGTGTTTGAGGTGGGGGGGAAGCGCTGGCTGGAACTCAGTCTGTTGGGGGCGCAAGGAGCTAAGTCTGGACAGGCAGGTGGCAGCAGATCTGGGGAGAGAGCAGGAGGCGTCAGCAGCACCCCAAAGCAGAGGACAGTGGAGATGGGAAGGAGGGGCCGTGGGAGGGACCGATTTCTGCAGGCTAGGAAAGTCGTGCTGACTGCCACTTTGTCACTAACTCCCCGAAGGTCACCTGGGCCTGGGGAAGGCAGGGACCACAGGTCAGAGAACGTTGCTCTGCCCCTTTCAGTTCAAGGTGATGGATCCAGACTCCCATATACAACTGAGGTATGGCTAATCCAGTCCTTAACTATTTATGGGAAAACAGGACAAAAAGTTGTCTTCGCAAACTTTACAGAGCTGGAATTTGGTGTTTGCACCCCAAATCGCTTCTCCTATCAGACTAAACCAGGGTAAGGGATTTGCCCAAAGGAATCACTAATTCTTTAGGTTATTAATCCTGTAAGCAGCATCTACCTTTGTGTGGAGCACTGTGGCAGGAATACTAGTGCTGACCCCAGTTAATCAGTGGTCTGGCGGGGAGACAAGGCATGAATACAAATAATGAGCCTTACAAGGCAGAAGGTTCTGAATGTCATCCGAGAGGAGGAGGAGCTCTAGGGGGCTAGCGGTGGGAGGGTGCTCTTCCGCCTGTGGGGTGAGAAGGAGTGAGCAGGATGCAAACATGTAGACACTCAGGAGAGGGGTTTCCCCTGAGACATTGGGAAGAAAACCAATATGACAGGGACAAGGGGCAAGAGGAAGGGAGGACAGGTAGATGAGGCTGAAAAGCAACTTAATGCGATGGCCTTGACTTCCTGACAAGATAGATCGTGTCTCCAGGGGCAGGTTGTAAATCCCCATTCCAGGAAGGCAGGGTCAAGGTCTGCCTGGCTCCCACCGAATCCCTGAACCTTGCCCCGGGCTTAATAAATCTGTGCTGAGCGAATGAATCTGGGCTCCCTGGCCCTCCCTCTGACACCTAGTCCGCTTGCTGATGCAGGAAGCAATCCCGTCCCATCTCTGGCTCAATTCATCCAAACGTGAATGGGTGAAGAAGAATGCAAGTGGAAAGGGGAGACGTGAGGGTAAATGACCTCGGGTCTGTTCCCATAGGAGTCCTGAGAGAAAGCTGTTAAGAGAAAAATAATGTCCACATGTGCTGTTATAGTTGTATTCATTTTTTTTGCTCTTACATGTAATCTCATAATAATTTCCCCCTGTAAATGCTCTGTGTGTGTGTGTGTGTGTGCTTGTGCACGCCCACCCGTATGCGTGCTGGAGCAAAAACGTCTTTTCCTGGAGGAATTTGGGAGAGCGGTAGTGAAAATACATCTATTTCTACTGCTTGATGATGTTCTTTAAAGCTTCAAAATAAGTCGTGTGCAATGTAAGGTAGGGCTGAAGCTGCCACAGACACCTTCCCAGATCTCGTGGCGTGGCTGTGTCCATCTCTCCTCTGTTTCCGTGTCTCTGTTTGCGTAGGGAGAAGCTTCCTGCGGAAGGCCACATGTGTGGTAGGGAGCCCAGTGCACCCAAGTGCGGGAGATCCGGCGGCAGGCACTTGGGGCTGCCCTTCAAGAGAGACTGCAGATCTGTGAAAAACCAAGTTTACTTACAGACACGGCCCCCGGCACAGAAATAACTGATAGAACAAAATAGAAGTCTGCTCCACTGCAGTGCTATCTAAATTGATATTGCCACAAAGACTTAAGTACCACCCTGACTGGCGTGGCTTAGTGGGTTAGATGTTGTCCTGTGAACTGAAAGGTCGCTGGTTCAATTCCTGGTCAGGGCACATGCCTGGGTTGCGGGCCAGATCCTCGGCTGGGGGGTCTGTGAGAGGCAACCAACTGGTGTTTCTCTCCCACTCTTTCTCCCTCCCTTCCCCTCTCTCTCAAGATAAAGAAATAAAATCTTTTTAAAAAGGCAAGTATGGATGCTACCTTTCCATTAATATTTGGTATCTATAATCAGTTGCCATTTTATAGTATTGCCATATCTTGGTGATGATTGTTGCATGTATCTCCTTGGGTACTTTTGGAGGAGGTTAATGTCAATACATTTTGGGCAAAGCAGATGGCTTCTCATAGTGTGGCAGGCCTCCCCCCGTGGCTGAAGGTCTGGAGAGGAGGAAAAGACTGGCGTCCAGGAAGAAGAGAGCCTTCTCCGGCAGACTCCCCTTGGGCTTCGTCTGCACCACTGGCTCCCCGAAATCTGGAGCCTGCTGGCATGCACTGCGGGAAGATGAGCATCTCTGTACTCCTCTAACCTCCTGCTGCCTATGTATATATTATACATTCCTTCTGCATAATGGATACATCTATTGGATCTATTTCTCCAGAGAACCCAATGCTGTGTTAACCTCAGCCCTTTGCAGAACTGCTCTCTCTGAGCCACACTTTGCTGTCATTCTCCAGCTTGGGGACATTGTAAGAATCAGATGTAGGACATTCAGTGTGTTTGGACCATAAGGAGGTCATTAAGACACTTGTATGGAAACTTCTGTCACTCGGATTGTTTTCTTTTTCACTCTGTTTTCTTTGCCCCTTTTTTCACCCTACCACACTGAGGGCATGGGTATCAGCCACCAACACTGTTTTGTAAATTAGGTGGAAAAGAAATAAACAAGCGAGGACATTGATGACTTGTCCTTTATATACAGGGTGGGACAAGAGTAGGTTTACAGTTGTGAGTAGGCAACTGTAATAAACATGAAGTTTATTCTTCTATTATAATTTATTAATTATTGTATTATTTTCTATACAAGCAGTGGTAAACTACTTTTGCCCCACCCTGTATTTTGCTCAGAGATCTCAGCAGAAGAAATTCCATGAAGCCAGAAAGGGTTATTATAAGGGGATCATTGCTAATAATCCCCTCTTGTAATACCATTTTTATGATTATGCTTTTAGAATTGTTAACTACTTATTAAAATATACCTTTACAGACCTGGAGTTTTTTCCGTGTTGTTATCAAATCAACTTTTGTTCTATTACTCAGTAATCTTATAGCTCTGGGGGAGACTATGTAATAATGTTTTAAATTAAATAAATATTATGTTATGTCCTGGCTGGTGTGGCTCAGTGGATGGAGCACCCCCACCTTCAAACTGAAAGGTCACTGGTTTGATTCCCAGTCAGGATACATACCTGGGTTGCAGGGCCAGGTCCCCAGTAGGGGGCGTGCGAGAGGCAAGTGATCGATGTATCTCTCGAACACTGATGTTTCCTTTTCTTCTCTCCCTTCCCCTCTCTATAAAAATAAATAAATGAATGAAATCTTTAAAAAATAGTATGTTATGTTGTATGCCTAAAACTAATACAATGTTCTGTCAACTATATCTCAATAGTAAAATAATACAGGTGAGTGTTATAGAAAAGATATATGTTATTGTCTTCTTGTTCTCTTATAGAAATGGTGACTTTATATTCATATAGACATAATATAGTGTACGATTTGTGTTATATAAATATAGTTTCCCATTTCATATTAAAGATTTTATATTATATATGTATTTTATGTAACATATTTATATACAGATTTCACATATTCCTACAGATATGTTTTAGAGCAATGCATTTGGTTTTTTGTCACCAAAAGATATCCCTATTTCACTGCAAAGATATAATATGAAGTCTCAAGTTATATAATGTCATGACATTCTTTGTTTTACATTTCCTCCATATGACACCTGTAAAAAAAGGTAAATCAATATAATTTTCACTAAATAGTTGTTATTGTTGAAAATGCCAAAAGTTTTTAAAAATAAATATTTATAAAATGTGTTTTTTTACGAGTGCTTCTCACAAAATAGAGGATATTGCAACTACTCTCTTTTTAACTCAAGATACCTGCTGTTGTCAATTTCAGTTTTTAATTGTGAAACTTTCTTGGAGTAATTTATCTGCCCACAATCAGAAGAACAGGTTTTAGAACTAGGAGTGCTCGTAAGGGTGTGGTCTAGCTTCTTTAATTGTACAGCTATAAAAATCAGGCTCAGAGATATTAGGCACCATAATTAAGGTTGTAGAAATTAAAAAAAAATCTTAACCATGATTTCTTTTTTTTCAAATATATATTTTAAATATTTTATTTATTTATTTTTAGAAATGGAGAAGGGAAGGAGGAGGAGAGAGAGAGAAACATCAGTTTGTTGCCTCTCGCATGCCCCCACCTGGGGACCTGGCCTGCAACCCAGGCCTGTGCCCTGACTGGGAACCGAATCGGCGATCTTTTGGTTGGCAGGCCTGTGCTCAATCCACTGAGCCACACCAGCCAGGATGACCACAGATTCTTAAAAAACAAACAAACAAACAAAGAAACCCACTAAAATAGTTTTCAAAGACTAAAACAGATATCTAGAAAAAAAGAAATATAGGAGCCAATTTTACATTAAGATTCATTTGTAAGTGTATTCCCTGCTACAAGAGCCATAGTATTTCATCATAGCAACTATAAAAAGTGGTCGGGGGTTCTGTGACTTGCGGTGGCACCTGAGTAAACAAGAAATGATTTATAACAATCACCTTTATTATGACATTATTGAGATTTAATAGCCTATTGCTAATTTTAATCATATCAGAAGAAGAGAAAGTTTAAAATACATCGATCGCTCAGGGCAGGCAGCTTTCTCAGGCTCCAGTCTACTTCTCTGAAAGTAGACCATATGCTGATTGGAGTTAAGAGGATGTTAATGAGGCTTCAGTCTTGATCCTACATTTTTTTGACATTTGCTGTCAGAGTAGAACACATGAAAAGACTCATATTGATATTAAGCTTTGCATAGTGCCATCTTTATGCACGGAGTCATGAAAATATATCTAGAAAGAGGCAAAGCCCCTCTCTGTCCCACATGGAGCCTGGGTTTGCTGATATTTTTAGCTCAGGTGACGGAGTGAGGAAGCAAAGCTTTGGTTGTCTCGTTGGTATGGGGTTTCCGTCAGTCACTGAGCACGCTGCCTCTTCAGCTCTGCTGAACACAGTCCTAACCTTGAAGGGAAACCATTCAGTGTGAACGGCACTCATTAAAAATAATTGGGGGAATGATGCATTGTGGGCACAACATCCCTAACTTGATCAGGGTATTCAACCTTTGTACTAAGCAGCTTTTCCTCCCCTTAATCAGAGTGTTATTGGTTAGACTCCATGAGTTCTCTATGGGGGCACAGATTGGTTCTTGGGGAATACAAGATCTTAGCCATAAAACATTAAAAAATTCTTGTCCATAAATTGTAAAAAGCAAAACAAAACACAAAAGCTTTCAAATCTTTCAAAGCCCAAAGTAGATATTTTAATAAAAAAACCCCACAAGAGCTACATTTATATTTAGAAGCCATTTTAAGTCCAGAAATAAACCTTTGTTTGTATGGTCAAATGATTTTCAACAAGGGTGCCAAGACCATTCAATGGGGAAAAGGCAGTCTTTTTGACAAATGATGTTAAGGAAACTTGATACCCACACACTTAAGAGTGAAGTTGGATCTTTACCTTATCAAGGGTCTAAACCTTGAAGGCTCTTCTGAGAGCTAAACTACGAAACTCTTAGAGGAAAACAGAGGGGAAAGCTTCATGACATTGGCTTTGGCAGCGATTACTTGGATAAAGCACCAGAAGCACAGGCAACAAAAATAAAAATAGGAAAATTGGCAACTTCAAAATTAAAAACATCTGTGCATAGAAAGACACAATCAAGTGAGTCAAAAGGCAACTGTGGAATAGGGAAAATATTTGCAAATCTGATAAGGGGTTTATATCTAGAACACATTTAAAAACTCCCACAACTCAACAACAACGACAAAGACACCTGGTCAAAAATCAACCTGGTCAAAAAATTAAAAAATGCTTCTACAATTTCCCTAAAGTAGTAGTGCTTTTATGTTACTGTTTGTGGGAATACATTTAAAGAAGAGTACAGAAGGAAATAATTATGTCAACTGCAAAGTTAAGCTCCTGCTCTTAATTTTTTAAAAACTTTCTATGTTTTTGCCGATCACAATTTTCTGCATTATTTTTAGTTTTGATCAATGTTAAAATCATTGTACTGAGATGAAGCTTCTTAAACGTTGGCTATAACTTAAAGAACACAAGAGCAATGAACTTAGACATTTCTCCGAAGACAGTGCCGAAATGGCTAGTAAGTACCTGAAATGATGCTCACCATCACTTTTAAATGCTGTTTAAAATCTTGCATAAAAGATTGGTTTATTTCCCACCAAAATATTGCTCTTCAGTAACTGCTATTGCCATAGCAGGGAAATGCAAATGGAAATTGCAATGAGATACCACTTGGTTCCCATTAGGGTGACTAAAATCCAAGAGACGGAGTATAATTAAGTGTTGCCGGGGAGGTGGAAAATTGGAAATCCTTGTGATTGATGGTAGGAATGTAAAAATGTTGCAGCCACTACGTAAAGCAGTGTGGTAGTTCCTCAAACATTTTAAAATAGATTTACCATATGGTCCAGAAATCACACCTCTGAATATATACCCAGAAGAATTGGAAGGAAGGTCTTGAAGAGAGAGTTGCACACCCGTGGTCAAGCAGCACTATTTATGACGGCCTGAAGGTGGAGTGGGTGGGAGGGAGAGGGTAAGGAGAGTCCAACACTTATCCACAGAGGGAGACTAGGCTTTGCGTGGCGAGCACGCGATGGAGTGTATGGATGTTGTATTACAAAGTTGTACACCTAAATTTTATGTCACGTTATTAACCAATGTTACCCTGATACATTTAATTAAAAAATAAATAAAACCTAAGGAAAAGGTGGAACCAACCCAAGCGTCTATAGACAGATGAATGAATAAACAGAACATGGTGGATACATACAATGGAATATTTTTCAGCCTCAAAAAGGAAGAAAATTCTCACACGTGCTATGACGTGGATGACCCTAAGGACACCGCGCTAAGTGAAATAAGCCGACTACGAACTCACGTAGACAGAGAGTAGAATGGCAGTTGCCCGGGGTGGGGGCGGGGAGGCAGGGGGAGCGGTATTTCAATGGGTGCAGACTTTCGGCTCCTGGAGGTAGCTGGTAGCGGCGGCTGCACAACCACGGGAATGGGCTTAACACTCCTGAACAGGCTGCTTAAATGGTTAGGGTGGTAAATTCCATGTTACACGTATCTTACTACTGCTTTTTAAAATGCTGTTTAAAATCTTGCATGAAAGATTGGTTTATTTCCCACCAAAATATTGCTCTGCAGTAACTGCTATTGCCATAGTGTTTCACCAGACTGTGTAGAAACCAGAGACATACATACAATATGCAGATAGATCGCTGTCTACCTGTGATATCAAAATTTTATGGTGGATGAGGGCAGCTAGGAATACATGTCCAACAACAACAAAAAAAACTTCTGGGATGGAGGAGGCAATGAGAAAAAGAAGGTTGGGAAGTCTTCCCTTTCCTTGATGGGTTCCTGTTCCATGCTCTGCCCAAGCAGAGAGATGTCTGACGGTGAGGCTGGAAAATCAGATGTAGAAGAATCTACTGTAGGGTTTCTCAGCATGTTGGTATTTGGGCCAGATAGTTCTTTGCGGTATAAGCGGCTGTCCCAGGTGTTGTAGATGTTTAGCAACTTCTGCGGCCTCTCCCGTTAGGGGCCAGAGGTATCCACCACCTAGTTGTGACGACCAAATTACCCCCAGGCTTTGTGAAATGCCCACGTCGGGACAAAATCTCACCCTGGTTAATGACCATCGCTCTACAATTAGTCAAAGTTAATCATAACTTGGCACATGGGTAGGTTTTGAGTAGCAGCTCAGACTGGTTGATGACAACGCTTAGGAACTCAGTGTACCTGTCCTGGCAGGTATTGGCTGGTGCTACCTTGGCTGGGACCTCTGTTTGGCTACTTACGTTGTTTAAATGATGACCTCTGGGATGAAGAAGCGCCGAGCCTTCTGACCCCGTCTGGGAAACTTTGGAAAGGTATCATATTTCTATTGTAGGCCGAAGCATTTTATGATGACAAGAGAGTTTAAATTGGGGCGAAGGGGTGGAGGGGAGGGAGACACCAGCAAATTAAATTGGAAGAAAACTGAATTCACTGTGCGGTCCCAGAGTTCTTGCTAAACTGTGGCTAACGAGTCTGCCACAGGCCATCTCCAAAGCAGTGCCCAGTCTTTTAGGTCAATGCTCTGCCCCCCCACTGTTTGGGTAATGGAGGCACGCACAAGTCTGTTCTCACTCTCCAGGGGCTGAGAATATGTTTTGGAATTAAGACGTGCAGGCCCAGTAGTTAGATCGCAGGGGTGCAGAGCAGGCGTATATGGGATACTGTGGGTGGAGGCTATGGAGGAATTCATAAAAAGAAAACAATCCATGTGGCGTTTACTCCCACACTGGGTCGAAGAGTGTCTCTCCAAAGTCCATGTCCACCCGGAACCAGAGAATTTGACCTTATATGGAGATGTGGTCTGTGCAGGTATCATTGGTTAGATGAGGTCATAAGGGAGGAGGGTGGGCCTTAAATTCAAAGATGGGTATTCTCCTAAGATGTTCCATCCAGAGAGACGTAGGGAAGATGGCCAGGTGAAGATGGAGACAGATTCGGAGTGATGTGTCTGCAAGCCAAGGAACGCCAAGGCAGCCGCCAGAATCGGTAAGTAGTATGGGACAGACGCTCCCTCTGAACCGCCAGAAGGCGCCAACCCCGCCAACTTTGATTTCAGACTTCCTGCCTCCGACACTGTGAGCGAATAAATACATTTCCATTGCTTTACGCCATCCTTGTGGTGCATCGTGAAGGCAGCCCTGGGAACTCACATAACTCCCAAGGAAGATTCTGTCCAAAAGCTGGCTTCCGGGGAGAGGCGGAATTTGGATGGAGAAGGGGTGATGAGTGAATTCTAGATGGGAAGTAAGGAGAAGAAAAACAAAGAGAAAAACATTTCCAGAGCACAGGGGGAGCGGTAGAAGCGGGGACACCCCGTAATACAGGGCCCCTGGGGGTGGTGAAGGCCTGGGTGGGTCGGATGGGCCACTATCGTCCACAGACGCCCCTGCAAAGGGACACACAGAAGCTCTCGACCCGGGGAAACAAGTGCTGGCTGGGGATTTCCTACCTCAGAGCTGCCTGCATATCCCCACGCCCGACTTATCTTCTGTTTCTCTTGCTATTTCCTGCTGGGAGATATTTTCACTTATGTCCGTGTTGCCAGCGTGTATGTTTTATTCATGTTCTCGCGGGAGTGTGTTAGTGCATTCATCCTGCCTTCACGGGAGATGAGGACTCCAATAATTTCCCCTGTGTTCTCCAGGACAAAACTGCTTTGGCCTCTGTGTCTGAGACACTGGAGGGTCTGAAACGGGAGCGAAGGCTGCTGGAGACATGCGTGGGAAGTTCCGAACTTTTTAACACGTTTGGTTCTAAAAATGTGGTATGAGAAGCGCTATGGAAAAATCCTGAAGCCGTGCTCTGAATTTTCTTATAGGATGAAATACATTTATTGGGGGGGGGAGGGTCTTCATTTGAATTGGTGAGGAATGTTAGCATCTGGAGGTTGGTGTTCTTTCTCTTCTTTTGTTTTTTAAAAGTAATATTGGAATAAAAAGTCGGAGCAAACTCTCATGGAGCACGTGGGAGGCATAAGGGTGAGGTTGTAGCCTTCTATTCGGCTCTGCCGTACTCCTGGGAGCAAGACCAGTGCTCCACTAGATCTAAGTTCTTAGAGGACGGGGCTAGGGGTGGTGTTTTTGTCCCACTGTGTACCTCCTAGTGCCTAAGTATGTGACGCTGAGGCTGACGGGAAAGCAGTGTGGCCAGTAGACAGATTGTGGACTTTTGGCAATGAACAAGCCCTTGAATCCTGCCTCTGGTGCTCACCAGTTGTGCTCCTCCACAGTCAACAATAGTTGTTCTCATTGTTGTTGTATTGTTATATAAGGTGCTGGTGAGACCAGCCGGCGCTCAGTGAAGGTCCCCTCCTTCCCATGCCTTTCCATGAAACCTCACCACAGCCAAGACCCCCCCTACACATTTTGAGGCTGCAGAAGTTTTCACAGTGAAATGATGCTGCCCCAAATGTCCATGATGCAATAATATGCATCTTTGACCCTCAGAGTTTCTGTGTTTGAACTTCATTCATTCATTCCTACGGAGAACCCAGAATCCCAGTTTCCAATCTTCGGATGGCCAGAGGGCTTGCTCACATGTCACTCGTGCTTGGGGAATGACTGGTGGGGGGATGGCGGGTAGGGGGGCGGGGGGGGGGAAGAACCTGGGAGACCCTGGCTCCCGTCGAAGGCCATCTGTAGTCCAGAGAACAGTCAGTACTTGTCAGAAGGGAAGTGTTGTGTTATCTGAACAGAACGTGATTTCACTTGAAGCAGTTTCTCTTAGTCATTCAATCCCCTTTCTTCTGACCATGAGATGTTTTTGCCTGACCTCCCTCAGAGGGCATTTAGAACAGACTCTTTGTGCAGATATTTAACAAAAAACCAAATGTTCCAATGTATCTCAGTTGACAGCAGAGTCCCCGGGACCAGCTCCTGGTCCAGCCGTTGGGCACCTGTGTGTGTACGGAGAGCATGGTTCGCTTGTTAAGCCTGCAGCTCACAGCAAAGCTACATTGTCTAGGTTTAAAACCTGGTTCTGACTAGGCAAGTTCTTTCATCTTTCCTGGCCTCAGCTTCCTCGGCTGTAAAATGAGGATAGTGCTTACCACACAAGCGTTGCTATGAAGGCAAAGATAGTTGTGTAAATGCCTAGTATCCAAGTGGTTGGAGAATAAGAACCGTTGTCAATCCAGAAATTTTAAGTCCATTTATATTCCTGTTGGCGATGATTGTACATTCTTTAGTCTCGGTTGTAAAATCTCTTTGTCTTTCTAGGAGCAGTGCTGTAGGTCTCCTGGCAGCTGCGCTGAGCGGGCCCTTAGTGGTTTTCCATTACAGCCATGTGCTGCCTTTTCAGTGCATGATGTTGTTGGTCTGCACACATTAGCTTCAATCCAGCCCCCTCAGGAGAGCTGGGGAGACGACTTTTTCTCTCCCCTTATAACTATCTATCTGGTGTTCACTACATGCCAGACGGTTCTGGGTGCTGGGGTGTTGTGATGAACGATGATTATGTTCTCTGAAATGATTCTGCATGCCGAGACACAAAACCAGCTGGGACCAGTAGGAGACATACCTGTGTAGAGTGGAGTTTCATTCACGCTATAGATTTAGACCCAGTGCAGTTTATACTTCCACCCCCTAATATAGAAACAGCCTGTGAAATATGATAGAAATGTCTCCGTTTCCTTTTCTCTTCCACTAGCAATATACATCGTCTTTTCAAAGAGGCAAAAGAGTAATACGTAGCACATCAGACAGATCACAAACATTTATGAAATTATTGTGTTCATGATAGTTTATATCTCTTTTGGACTTATTTCATAAAATATGTGTCATCCTGAATAGCACAGGTTGCAGATATAAACATGGTCAAGAAAAATATACAGATGAAAAAACACGCAATGTCTGATTAGCAGGGAATTTAGAAGCACTGAGGATACAACCAGTGTGGCGGTCCCCAAAGATTTGTTCACAAAGATTTGGCCCCCAAAGGTTTGTCCACATCCTAATTCCAGGGTGATAAGAGGTTTTTGCAGATGGGATTAAGCAAAGGATTTCGAGAGGAGGGAATTATTCTGGATTATTGGGTGGGTCCCAAATGTAATTGCCTGTATCCTTACGAGAGGCAGGCAGAGGGAAATTTGACCACACACAGAGAGATGGTGATGTGAAGATGAAGCAGAGACTTGAAGATTGTGGCCTTGAGGGTCAGAATGATGTAGCCACAAGCCTAGGAATGCTGACAGCCATGAGAAGGTAGAAGAGGCAAGGGATGATTTTCTTCTAGAGCCTTCAGATGGAGGGTAGCCCTGCTGGTGCCATAATTGTTGCCCAGTGGTACGTATTTTGGACTTCTGGTCCCTAGAACTGTGAGAGAATGCATTGAGCCACCCGGTATGAGGCATTTTGTTACAACAGCCACAGGAAATGAATATACCCAGTCATTTTAGCTGGGCTGGGGAACAACCACTGACCGCTCTTTCAACCATCTCTTGGCATGATGCTACCTAGTGTATGTTCTGGTTCCTTGTGTCACTTCTAACTTAATGTTCCTTTATTTTCCTTTGCATTCTACTGAATGCCAGATGGCACATAGCTTTCTTTTAGATTTTTGATCGGTACATCAGTGTTTTGACTGTGGGTGGGATGGCAGAATCCCCCTTTCTTTTTTTTTCGCACTCAGGTGAATTTGATGCACAGACCATGTTTCCCCCGAAACGGTCCAGGGAAGGGGTGGAAGAGTCCGATCAGCGCTCTGCCCCACAGCAGAGTACACTCTTTCAGGGACAGGCAGGGGATCCAGGATGTCTTTCCTCAAATGGCAGAAGAAATAGGCAAACTCACCAGAGTGGAGTTCCTTTCTTATGCTCTGTGCTGACCCTCCCACTTCTTGAGGCCTTAGTAAAATTTACCGATGACCTTCACTTGTTCACTATACCTGACTAGGTCATCTGCTATAGCGTCATCCCTTGGCAATGTTCTATGTCATGCTTTCTTAAGCTTAAACCCTGGTTCAGCGATTCTCAACATTTCAACTCAGGGCTCATATAAACTAATTACTAAAATCTCGTGCCATACAAAAAAGAATTGATTTTCTTGCCAATCTGAAAAGAAAAAAAATAGGTATAATTTTGATTCATTCACACTGGACAGCTGTTGTTGAGTAGCCTGTTGGAATCTTTTAAGTTTGTCACTCTAAGGGAAAAGGTCAGCGCCACCGACTAAACAGTCAGGTACTGTATGTTTAAGGGATTCTTGCTGTAAGCCGGTAGAAAATCACTGCCGTAGTTACATAAATGGACTCGTGTTTCTAAGGTGCGCCTGCACTAACGCAGCGTCCATTCATTTGGGTATGGCCTGATTTCCTTCTCGGGTCGTCACTTTACCTGAAGTGCTCACGGCTTTAAATATCATCCTCTGCCCCAACTCCCAACTGTCTGTCTCACCTCCAGCCTCCTTTCCGACTCCCTGCTACCCATCTCCTTTTGGACACCTAGTAGACACCTCCAACTCCACTCAACTCACACCCACGCAAGCATTCTGCACCCGGGTCACCTCTTTGGGTCCCCCTATGTAAATTAGTTCCAGAAGGACTTATTTACACAGGAGGTGTCACGTGCTGTGCTAGAGCCACAACTAGAGTGGTGCGAGGCATCGTGGCAGGCAGGCGATAAATAGAGATGCATCTGCCCTTGGAGTTTTGATTTGTTTTGGTTAAACTGGATCGGTCCTCCGGAGACGAGCAAAGAATGGGGTTGATGGTTCTTAGTGATGAACCCGTTTTGCCTCCTCTCCGCTTTTTATGGAAGGCTGTGGATTCCTGATGTCTTTCAATCGCTCAGAATCCCAATTCTCGGGTGCGGTCAGACCGCTGGCCTCTGGGGTTTTCTTCCAGAGGCGCCGCCGTGGACTCCACGGAGTCCCGTGAGGACCAGCCCCGCAGCGCGACTCGTCGAGGGGTGAGCGACCCGAGGCTTCCTCCCTGCTCGGCCGGACCCGGCCACCGCGCAGGCTGCGCGTCGGGGAGCTGACGGCTCGGCCTCCGCGACGGCGCGCGTGGTGCCGGCTCTCGAGGCCGCGGCCGGCACCGCCCGACGTCACTTCCGACCGGGGCCAAGATGGCGGCGCCGCGACCGCGGGCGCCGGGGCGTGCGGTGGGGTGGCGGCGACGAGGGCGGCGGCTCTTGGCGCTCTGAGGCGCGGGGGCGGTGGGCGCAGGTAAGAGGCTACCGGGGCGGGCGACTTCCGGGACGGCGGTGGGCGCGGGGGCGGGACCCTCGTCCCTGCCCGCGAGGCGGCGGTGACCCGCCGGGGACCCAGGCGCGCAGGGCCGGGTGGGCGGACGCGCCCACTCCGAGGTTCGCGCGTCGCGGGCCGGTGAGAGTCCCAGCAAGAGGAGCGGCCCGTCAGCGGCCGGGGGTGTCCCTCGCCGCGGCGCCCAGCACCCCAGCACTCCGGCCCGCCCTGGGGCCGGCGGCGGCGAAGTTGCGGGCTCGCTTTGTCGCCGTTGGTTTGCCGCGCGCCCGGCGAGCGGGACGCGGGGGGTTGCGGTGCGGCGGTCCGGCGGCGCGGGGCGCGCGGCGGCACGGGCCCCGGAGGAGGCTCGGCCCCCCCGGAGGAGGCTCACGCGGGGTCCCGGGGCCGTTCCAATTTCGAGTCGTTCTGCAGCTTTTCTTTTGTGTGCAAACCGAGCGTGTCTTTCACACTTGCAGCCTTAATTTGCGTCTTGCGTCTTTGTGTTTGCCAAGTAGTTTTTGTTCGGCTCTAACCTGAATTGTCTCCCTTCATATTCCTGTTGTAGACCCACCGACGTTTCTTATTTTTAACATACGTGCATTTTTAGATTCTTTGTTGTTGTTGTTGAAGATATTCACGAACCTATTTTTGATGGTGGCAAGTGAGACGTGAAGAAGACCTAACAGGTCAGGGTTTATTCCCAAACCGCCTGCTTCCTTCCAACCCACCGAGCCACGGCTGGCCACCTTGTGTCACGGGTGACCTGCGGGACCGACCTCTCAGCTCAGCGGGAAGCCCACGTTCCGCCTTCAGGACGCAGTTGTGTGAATTCCCCGCAGAGGACACCCTTGCTGGCCTCTCACCTTCATTCAGTGTTGTTTGAGGTTTTATTTTAGAAATGGAACGCCTTTCGGTGACTCCCATTAGGTCCTTAGATCCCTTAAATCAGACACTAAAATGGTCCTACCCAGAACGCGATTAAAAATATCTAAGTTTTTGTTGGCTACAGGCTTATTGTTGTTAAAGGCAACCGCAGCGTTTTACGACTCAACGATTCTTAGACGCACATCATCGTATCACTTTGACCAGTGGTTACGTCCAAGTATTGGGAACATTTAGGCCTTTACGTTTTTTCACATGTTACGAAATTATTATTGAGGAGGAAGTGAGACACACATTCCCACGTTCTTAGTAGGGTTCTGTTTTTGACATGGCAAGCCGCTGCTGCGTCTTTCTCTAGAAGCTTCCTTACAGACGCCAAAGGCCCTGTAAAGATGACCACAGCCGAGCCCTACATTTCGGGCTGTGGCAGCTGAGATGGAAAGCCCCGGTGGGACGAACATTCGCTCACAGCTTGTGGAACTCCAGCCTCTTTCTTACATCTTTTTTGATTTGATGTGAAATGTTAATACATTCGAAGTGTTTAGAAAAGCGCCAGGCACATAATAATAGTGCCTAATAAAGGTTCGCTTTTGTTGACTCCGAAGCTGGTTTCTTTAATTTGAAAAGTTGGTATATTCAGATTTTTTCTTTTTTGTAGACAGCTCCTAAAACATGACTGTTTAAATTTGTAATGACGTGTTAGTTTTGCATGTACAAAACACTGCAAGAGATTCTCACTGTGGAGCAATCAGAAAACAGAGATGGGCGCCAGGAGGAGTTGAAACCAGGCGGGGCCTTCCCTTCCTCGGATGGTCACCGTGAGCACTGTCTCCCTCAATGTGTGTGTGTTTCTTATGTAAACATATTCACTAGTGTGTGTTTGTGTTTTGGACAGGGTTGCTATCATATTGTCTGCATTGTTTGTGACCTGTCTTCCTGTAAGACCTGTGAACGTATATCCATGCCATCAAGGTTTCTTCTGTATGATTTTAATGGCTATGTGGTGTATGAATGAGCCATGATTTATTTATCAGTTCCATATTGATTATAAGGTTTCTGTCGCCTGAGATTTTCTTTTCATTGAGATTTGTTCAAAAGGCTTTTTTTTCCTGTTGGGAATGCTAAATTTCTGTAATCTTCCAAGAGCTGTGAAATGTCCATTCTGTTCTTTAGCCCCTAAAGATGTATTTTCCTGCCTGTGCAGTTAGTTTCAGCCCTTCCCTTCTCCCTGAGCCGGGTCTGTGCAGTTACACGCATAGATCCGCATGCTCGTCTTTTGATGGTTCTTTGACGTTAGATGTTTTATTTATTCATGGGACTGTTTCTTTAAGCTGCCGGTTTCTTTTCAAGTTCCAGATCTGATTTACAAACCTTTCATGTCCTGTTAAATCATAGACTTTCCAGGATGGAAAGCACCTTAGGGTTATTTACTATTTTCGTGTCTTCAATTTACTTTTCGTGCTATTTTTAATACTCAGGGGAAAAATTAAAAAAAACCCAAACTGGGCTGTCACTAGAAAATGCCATACTGGGGAGCAGAAAGGGACAGTAGGGGAAAGTTGTCAAACTTACATGGAGATCCGGGGAGTTTCCAGATGACGGGGACATTGCCTGACTGGCGTCACTGCTGATGGTGCCGACATGCCTGCAGTGCTGTGCAGTTGCCTGGTGCCCATCAGCTACACTGTCCCCCCTCCCAGCATTTGGTTAGAGGTCTTGGCTGGTGTTCTGGCTCCTTTTGAAGTTAGAAGTTTATAGTCGGAGCCATAAAAATCATCTTTGCAGAGCAACCGCAAGCTGTGGGCTCCATTACCAAGAGCAGCGCTGAGGTCCCATGAAAGCAGGATTTCTTAACCTTGACTCAGCACTGTCGACACCTTGGGCTGCGTGGTTCTGTGGTGGGCGCTGTCCTGTGCATTGTAGGATGTTTAGGCGCATCCCTGGTCCCTGCTCACGAGATGCCAGCAACTCGCCCTCTGAGTCAGGACAACTGATAAAGTCTCCAGACATTGCCAGAGATGTCCCTGGGGGTCAGAATCACCCCAGTGCTCAGCCGCTGCAGTAAAGGAAAGCCCATCTAACTGGATGGTAGCGTCACTGGTGCAGTTCATGGGAAGCTCAGAATTGACTGCACGGCTGACAGGAAGTCCGCCTGGAAGGCAGAGAAAGGACTAGTGGCCTGTGAAGTTCCCTTCTGTGTTTGGTTTTATGACCAACTTGAATGGCCACTTTCAGTGCTTCTGCTTTGGTCCCTTTTGTTGTGCAGGATGAAGCAATAGAAGGTACCTTGGAGACTATGACACAGGACTGGCCTCCCCACTATGTAGATTAAATTATTAGGAAATTTAAATGCACTTGCACAGAGTCGGCGCACCGTGAATAGTGTGAGCCGGTGATCTAGTGCACTGAATAGCACAGAAGCAGCTGTCTTTTTCTCCGAAAATGAGACTTATTGGATGGATGGAGCACCCCCTTGAAGACTGATGGTAGGAACCGAACTAGTTTTTCTAGTAAAATCTTTTTCTTTCTTTTTTTTTTAAACATCCAGTTCACTAGTGCCAGATACGATGGGTTTATCCTGAGATAAAGTTTTGTTATGAAGTGCTTACGTAACTTTAACTCACTACTCACTTCGTGCTGTAAAGATCACTTTTGAGCTTCGTGGCGAACATGCATCATTAATGCAACTTTCCCTGGGGGAAGGGAGTGTCATCGTCACATCTTTGTAACCCTTAGGTGTGTGGATAGTGTAGATTGAGTGTAAGTGTGGTATAAGTACTCTTTACTTACATTAGAACTTAGTGATAAAATGTAATGAGAGAGATCCATTGGAGGACGGTTTGCTGATGGCGTGGCTTTCTGCAGTAGGAAATATCTGCGTACTGCCACTGGAATGAATGCATGTGTCGTTTCAGTATTCTTTCTTAAAGAGAGTGCCTTCTGTTCCCCACCCCTCCTCCCTGAGGGGTGAGAGTTACTGTACACAGTAAATCTGGTTCATTTGGAGTGAAATAAGCTTACAGTATTTTTCTCGGTGCTGTGTAGTATTTATTCTTAGGGTCTTGGTCCGTGTCATGCCTAGACTATGTTTTCATTTGTCAGCCCTTCAGAACATGCTCTAGAGGGAGGTTTCACTGAATAGCCTACATGTTTGCCAGCCATTTTGGTGAAAAGAGTATTTTGTAGCTCTGCAATAAATCATACGATAGGCTTTGCTTTGAAAGAGCTGAATTATTTGTTGGCACAGCTCGCCTGAGATGTGTAAAACTAAGTGCGACTGTTGGTTTGATTACCGTGGGCCGCCTCTCTGGAAGTTGGCGAAACCTACAGACCTCATAGGTGCTTCTGAATTGACCCCCCAAGACTACATTCATCTCTGGTGGGGAAGTTCTGAGGCATCTTCAACTAATTTTAACGATGCCAAAGAAATTTAAAGAGTTTCAGATTCACCAAGCACTAAACAACATGAGTCAGTGTGAGTCCTGTACATTTCCCAGGACCTTCTGAAGACAGTACAAATTAGGCACCATGTGGAGTATAAAAACGACATTCTGAACGTTTCGTGCTCTGCAAGGCTTATTTTAGGGGCTTGGCCATAGTTTCGAGAAGTCCTACTTTGAAAGCCCATCTGACAGTAGGAGTTTTTAAAGGAGGGCTCTTGGGGTGAACCAGATTCTTGATGGTGAGGCTCTGGTACGACCTGTTAGAGGTCCAGAGCAGGGCTGGTCACATGTTTGGGGAGACAGACCCTGTGTCGGTGCGGTCTCCTGGCCCTGGCGCTGCGCTGACCTCTGGGCAGGGAGTGAACTGGCCACAGAGGGAGCCTGAGACCCTTGTTTTCGGCAGTGGCGGGGGCAGGCCAGCCATCCTCTAGCCTCTTCCTCTTTGTGAAGTGGGGACTGTGATCATTTATTTCTTTCACTGGGACGTTTTGAAATGAATAGATAAAGAAAATGCAGGCAGTTTGAGATACTGTAGGTTTTTCAAAAACATTCATAGCTTTTTTCCTTAGGAATCACTCCTAATACAGGAGGTATTGAGGGGGTCACGTGGCACAGCAGTCTGGAGAGACCCTTCCAAGTTCTCTCTGGAGGCTTTCCCTTTTGGCCTCTCCCGCGTCCCCCCCCCCCCCCACAACCCTGCACCTGCTGAGCATGGTGGGGGGCACCTTTTTTCCTAGGCCTTCCCATGCCTTTCACCAGGCCAGATCCTTCACTTCTACTCTTCTCTCTGGATATTCCTTCCCATGGTGATCTCCTCTGTCCCTGGGTACCTGCTTGTGGCTGAAGACTTGTAAATCTCTGCCCGCAGCCTTGAGGGCAGGGTGGCCAGTGCTGGGGGCCTTTCCCCCTATTTGAAGGATGCAGCTCTCCGTGTGGACGTCTGGGCTCCCCTCACAGTCTCCGAAACAGAGCTCATCACCTTCCACTTAACCCCCGCTCCCGGCTGCTCTGCCCTTAAAATATGCTCACTGTTCTGTCGGCCCAGCACCCCTTGTGGACTCATCTTCACCAGCCACTTTCACCTCCTGCGGTGCTGGAAGACATGCTCTGTGGCTGCCTTCTTCCCACCTGCCCTCCCTCTTCCGTGTTGATTTAATCTTCCTAAAGTGCCAGGCGTGGTTTGGTTTGCCCCCTCTACCGGTGCAGTGCGAAACAGCTCCTGGCTCCCCGCTGCCCATCCCACGTGGCGAGAGCTGCCCTCCTGATGGGCAGTCCTGAAACCGGGTCTTCCTGGCCTCTGGCCTGCAGGCGTCCATGGGCTTTGCCTTTGACTCCTCTTCCACCCTTCGCTAAAGGCTGTTAGGACTTCGGAGTGGGTCCGGAGGGAGGGGCGTGGGGCAATTACTCCTCACACAGGTCTGGGGAGCCCTGACCACAGGGTCCAGTATACGTTTGACCTGGAGCTGCCCGCCCCTGCCGTCCCATCCAGTCTGTCATTGCTCTGCACCTACTGAACGTGGTGGAGGGGCAGCTTCGCCCCCGTCCCTTGTACCGTTCACAAAGCCAGGTCCTTCATCTTCTGCTCTTCCGTCTGGGTGTTTCCTCTAGAGCCCCACTGGTTTTCCATGGCCAAGGGCGCTGAGGGACAGCCTTGCGTTTTTATCATAAATGAGGAGGCGTTTATCTTTGCCTTGAAACAAGAACTGCAGATAATTTATTTTGAGGAACCTACTTTGCTTTAAAAAAGTAAAACTCATGTATGTACAAGAGCTTCTTAAACTGTAGAGAAATATACCAGCATGACTATTTTAAAATGTTCTGGAGAACGGAAGTAGTGACATATTTAGAGGATAGATTTCAAACCTCAGATTTTATTTAAAGTAGAAGAGTTGCTCCCTACCAAAATAGTAAACACCTTAATAAGCTTGGGAGAAGATGTACGGAATCTTGTGGTGATGTGTGTGCCTCAGCAAAGTGTAGTGAATCCTCACTCTATCTGGCGTAACTTCCCATTTGGCTTTAGGTCGTTCACTTATGAATTCAGGAAGCCCCTTATCAATTATATGCAATTGTGGAACATGAGTTTTCTAGATCTATTTCTGTGTAGGAAAACCCCACGATGCTCTGAGCAGCCACTTGGAAGTGACTGTTAATATTGAGGGAGTCTCCTTGTGATGAGATGGATTCCTAGTGCCAGGACCAGGGTGCAGTGTTTTGCCCACTGAAGCTTTTGTCTCTTTTCCCGGAGATTCAGAAGTGTTCCGTAGGGTTCCTGAAAATCTCTGAATTGTGAATGTTTAATCACAAAAGTAACATCCATATTGGCAGCTCCAGTGGAAAAACAGTAAAGGTGTTGACTGAGAATAAATTTTATTTTGGGAGTTGTGAAATGAAGTATCATGTGGCACCTTGGTTTCGAAATTTTGGCATTTGAGTGTTAGGAAGGAATCAACTTAGTTTTCTATAATATCAAGTTTTTACACATCTAACTTGGGCAAATGTTAGAAAAGTATCGTTTTATAGGAACTTCTTTGACGTCAGTGCTGTTTTGCAGACTGTGCCGCCCGAGGCGGGTCGGGGCCAGCCTGTCAGAGGGCAGCCGGCAGCGGCAGTGATCGCGACCGTGGCACAGTGCGCGGCAGAGAGCAGCGACTGCCCGGGAGGCGTGTGTTTTCACCCGCCCACCTTTCCATGTGGGCTTTTTCCATCTGTGTTTTTTAGCAATTAGTACTAAAAATAAAGAAATTAGCTTTTTAATTCAGGAGTGTTTTGATAGGATAGAGTTACTTCATCCAAGAAAATTGACCTTTTTTTTTTTTTAGCATCAGAGAGAGGAATATCCTACTGTTAGTGAGAGTATGTTTTAATTTCTGTGGAGAGACTAGGTAGTGTTAATCGTGGAGTGGGAGGGAATTATTGTCCAGATCCTAAACAAAACCTGAACTTTTCGATGTAGTCAATTACACATTCACTACAACACAATGAATGACACAGATGTGTGAATTTAATCAGAAGAAAAAGGGAGAACGTATGTTAATAGCCATCCATGGCATCAGCCAGGTAAATGATAAACAGTTAGCAACTGCTCTGTGTTTGTTCTAAGCTAGTGCTTTATTAGTGGAGGCTTGGAGCAGTATTCCTGAAAAGTTTCCCTTTAATCTTTTTTCCCTCCTTTTTCAAAGTAGATTCTAGGGGAGGAAAATCGCCTGATAGTGCCATTATCTAAATTTAGATTTATGGTACTTTGCTAGCATACCCACAGGTTTCTCATTTAACATTTTACAGTGCTGTGGTTTTACTTACTTAGTGCAAACAAAAGCTCTAATCAGCGTCGTTCTCTCGTTGGAGCTCTGTCACTTTAAAATCGTTCAGAACAGCAGACCCTCTGTTTTTCCTGTCTGTTAATGTGGAAACTGTGTTGTCTGTATCGAATTCTCCCACCCGGACTAAAGTGCCGAACGCTGCTTCCTTATTTAGATTTGAGTCAGGACGCTTGCTCTGTGAGTTTAGGGGGTCCGGCCCCAGGGTCTGTGCCTGTGGTGGTCTGGGTCTCGTGGAGGAAACAGATTGATCGCAGTGGGAGAGATTGTTGGCTTACTGGTGAGTGTGCTGTCTCTGTCTCTGCCGTACTTCGGAGGCAGGGACATTCCCGTGTGTGGCGCACTGTGTTAAACCATTGCCTCTGTGCCTTGGGTAGAGATCACTCTGGAGGGTGAGAGACCTGAGCAACCAGTTTCCAGCAGTAGGAGCTCACACCCTCTGATTCAGCAACTCACCAGACGTTTGCTGTGTTCTCCGTGCTTGTCTCCCCCGCCCCATCCCACACACACACCCATGGCGTCTTCATTGTGACACTGATAAGCACAGCAGGTTTGGTTTTTTTCCGCTTTGGCTTACTTAATGTGGTAATATAGTTGGCCTTTTAAAAGGGAAGTTGGGGGTACGTTTTTTAGCATGAAAGTAAATGTAGATGATTATGGTGAAATTGTGTTTGTTACTTTAGAAAAAGAAAATGATTTTTTTAATTTAGCAAATTCCTGGGCAGATTCAATATTTATGAATTATGAGCTTTTGCTTAATTCAGTGAATAGGTGCTAAATATTTTCATATTGATAACCTAGAATTTGTAGGTTGTAATTTGGTGATTCCATTCTTCTGTTAGGAATAATGAGTGGTAGTTTTTTATATCAGTACATTAGCTGTGTTTGTAAATTAATAAAAGTTCTTCTTGAGAAATTGGCATAGTTTGGGTCCCCCCATCCCCGACTTCGCCCCTAGATTTTTCTAGACTTTCAGATTATTTTTCTAGAAGTTTCTGAATTGCGAGAACCTTTTGGTCAGAGTAGATTAAAAGCGGTGTTAAAAACTGTGAATCTATTCTGCTAACAGCTTGTTCATCTCTGTGTTTGCTGATTCGTATTTATTTAACATGGAAGATCTGCTTGATGTAGTTTTAGAATATTTTTCTTTTTTTAAAAAAGATTTTATTTATTTATCTTTAGAGGGTAAGGGAAGGAGAGAGGGAAAGAAACATCAATGTATGGTTGCTTCTCGTGTGCCCCCTGCTGAGAACTGGCCACTGCTGAGAACTGGCCTGCAACCCAGGCATGTACCCTGACTGGGAATTGAACCGCAATTCTTTGATTTGCAGGCCCGAGCTCAATCCACTGAGCTACATCAGCCAGGGCTAGAGTATTTTTCTTATGTAGCTCATAGTTTGTATTTTTTTTAAGGAAGAAATTGTTTCCTACATTCTTTATTAAATGGGCAGTGTAACTTGCTTTTTTACTTCTTTTTTATAAAACTTCTTAAAGATGATTTTTTTGTTGTTGACACTGTTACACATGTCCCCCATGTTCCTCGCCTTTGGCCCGCTCCACCCAGTGCCCCCTTCCCAGCCTTCGCCGCTTGGTTGCTTGTGTGCAGGGGCTGTGCTTGTGCGCATGCGCGTTCTTTGGCTGATCTCTTGGCCCTCCCCACCCCCTCCCTTCAACATCTGTCAGTTTGTTCCCTGTGTCTGTGCCTTGGGTTTTATTTTGTCGGTTTATTCTGCCCATTAGATTCCTATATGAGTAAATCATATGGTATTTGTCTTTCTCTGACTGGCTTACTTCACTTAGCATCATAATCCCCAGGTCTATCCATGTTGTTGCAAAGCGTAAGAGTTCATCGTTTTTTTTTTTTTTTTTTTTTGTTTTTTTACAGCTGTGTAGTATTCCATTATTTAAATGTTGTAGGTCATAAATTTTCCAAGACTTTTCCCACAAAATGTTTTTTTAAAACACTTTTTTTGCATCTAGTCCATGCTATGACCATACTAGTTCTCTTATTTTTGTTTACTATTTGTCCATAAGCCTTATGTTATTATTTCCTGAGTCTTAACATTTAAATAGTTTCTTCTGTGTCCATATTTCAATGTGGACTTCTTTTGTAACTTCAGAAGGTAATTTTAAAATAGTTAGTGACCTCTAAGTGACTGTCGCAAATTTAATTATTTTACAAATAACCCCAAAAGATCTATCCAAAAGAATAATTATAGAATTGTATCAGTGACTTATAGGTGAATGTGCAAATCACATAAAATAATTATTTTCCTGACTCTCTGTCCTCCTTCCCAGACATGTATCTTAAAGAAATGGAATTGCTTTTACTTTGCTTTTCATACAGTTTTGTAGTTTTTCCACGTCCCCAGAGGGCAGACAGGACAGTTCAGCTTGTCGAATGTGTGCCTGTGTCTTGTTAACCTGCCCTCTCACCAGGGTGGGTGGGTGATTCAGACACGGCCGGGCCGCAGGGCTGGCCCTCTCTCAGTGTTCTAGCTTCTGGCCTACACAGTTGGTGATGTTGTCCTGACACTTTAAGGGACCAGTATTTGATTCAAGACCGTCATTTTATTATTGCTGCATTGATATTTCTCATGTATAATCAAATCACCTTTATAAGATTACTAAATTAAATATTTGTAAGGATGATTTGTCCTAGAATTTGGAATATCTTGAAAAATTAAGTACACATACATTATTAAAACCTGGAATATGCAAAAATTAAGATCAAGCTCTTATTTTTTCTGGGAGTACATGATATTAGTAAAGAATAGTTGGTGATAAATAGTTACATGCTCTGTATTTGTATATCTGCCTAATGTCCGTTGTCTGATACACATCAACAAGGTGGAATGAGAGGGAGATGTAGAAATATTCAAGAAGTTTTGGTCAGACATAGAAATACACACACAAAAAAAGAAAGAAAGCAAGCAAGCAACTAAGGCATAGCTCGGGTCAGAGAAGTCCTAGGAATTTTAAGATTTTTAGTCTTTACCTTTGGAAAACCAGAGGAGCTTAATTGTTTTGCATTTAAAAAAATTCAATAGAATTGTTACGGTTCAGTGATAGGGGTGGAAAGATTCCTCTCTGCTTCTACACTAATAGGCTCTCACGTTTGATAAAACTTTGACCTTGAGGTATCTGTATTATTAGTTGAGTGGGTTTGTAAGAACAATGCCGTTGAAGTCCCCACTGTGTATGGAAGTCACATGGGGCTGCAGGACCCTTCTGCAGGCTTTTGCGGGGCTGGAGGAGTGTTCAGGAAGTTACTTCAGTCACTACTTTCAGAGCCTGCAGTGCAGAGGTTGTCAGCTGGGACCGCATTTGGGGACGTGGGTGGCTATTTTTGATTGTCAAAAACAAAGTGTGGGGGGGCGCGGCTGGCTCTGATGGCCCCGGGGCGGGGCTCCCCAGAAGGAGGAGCTGCCCAGCCCAGGATGCAGGGGCCCTCAGACAAAGCGTCAGTTCTTCTGTTGTAACGCCCCTTGTTTTTAGTATCAGTTAATACAAAATTTAACTTAAAAATATCATTAGAGAAGTCAGTGTTGGGTTTGCAATGCTTTTGACACTAAGGTGTTTTAGAGACGTAACTTGGCAATGTTGTGAGTCAAGAGGGAGGGAAAGATGCGGGTCTGATTTTAGTCATCAGGGTCAGAAGTGACTGACGGGCCGAGCTTGCAGGTATGTGGTGAATTCTTAAAAGAAAAGTTTAGATCTTTCTTTTCTCTAGAAAGAAATGATGAGTACATTTCTATTTGGACAGAGAAGGAACAGACAGTGTAGAAAGTCAGAGAGATTATTGATCATGTAACGATCTGAATTATATTGTAAATTTTTTTAAGAAACACTTGAGGTTCATTGAGATACCAAAAAAGAGAATAAAATGTTTTAAGTAGAGTTGGCCCCTTGTATTCGCAGATTCTGCATCTGCAGACTTAACCAACTGAGGATTGAAAATACTCAGGGCAGGTAAGTCAGGTTGTTGCTGACGTGTACTGTGGAGTATGGAGCGAGGTCCATGATGAACATTTACAGACTTTTTGCCTGGGCATTATTCTCTAAACAATGCAGTGGATCAACTATTTACATGGCATTTGCCTTGTATTAGGTATGAGTAGTCTAGAAAGGATTTAAATTATATGGGAGGGTATGTGCAGGTTGTAGGCAAATGCGCCGTTTTATTTAAGGAGCTGGGGCATCCGAGGGTTCGGGTGTCCGTGGGGCGTTTGGAGCCGGGTCCTGGGGCCAGTCCCCCGAGATTCTGAGGGATCACTACCCTTTAATATTTTAGTTATGTGGTTTTAGATGTCAGGGTGTCTCCGCTGTTTGAGTTGTGCCTGTTAACTAGTAACTACAAAAGGGGAGGAAAGGGAAGGAGAAAAGTGTTTAAAAAAACCAAATGAAAAGCACAGGAAAAGGAGGCGGCATCTCAGAAAACGGCAGCTCCGTGCTTCTGTATGCTGAGGATAAAACCCTGGCATGACCCCTGACTTTCCCCCTTTCCTGCCTAGCACCTAATCCGGCATCCATTTGTGGGCTGTTTTTCAGATGTGTCCAGGATCGGTCACCCCTCACTTCTCTTCTATGACCTGGGTGAAGCCACCATCACCTCTTGTCGAGATTGGGGCTTAGCCTCCTAACAGGCCTGCTGGCCTCCACCCCACTCCCTTACGGTCTCTCTTCAGTGTTACTTTGTATCAGGTTTCAGGTGTGCAGCATAGCGGTAAGCCAGTCATATACTTTATGAAGTGTCCCTGGCATTTCAGGTTCCCACCTGGCGCTCTGCGTAGTTGCTACAGCACTATCGGCCGTATTCCCTGTGCTGCACTCCACAGCCCCGAGACTGTTTTGTTAACTCCTGGTTTGTAGTGCTTAGTCTCTTTAAATCTGAGTCCCATTGGTCACTCCTACCGCGTTAGCTGGAAGAGCCGGAGCTGTCCTGTGAAGTGCTGTCTTTGCAACACTGCAGCTCTTCACCCAAGTCTTTCATCGAAACACTTGTGTTTTACTATAGGATTTTTTTTTTGTTCTGTCCCTCGAAGAGAAAACACCTTGTGGCCAATGTTAGTAAACCCACCTCTAAAACTTAGTGAGAAGGCAAGTGAAAACCCTGACCTTCATTCACTCCGGGGGTCCTGCAATGCCACAGGATTTCTCTTAGGGGAACCTAGGAGCAGAAAGTAGGCATTGGCGGTAGAGGGGGTCGGGCGGGCACACCTCCTGGGCCACCTGTCTTGTCACTGTTGGACACCCAGTTGTACATTTGTAAGTTGGTAACGATCTCCAGTATCATAAAAAGGGACCAGTTACATTCAGTATAGGTTGTATGTTCAAGAAGCACATGTATATGAGAAAGGAATGGACGTCGTGGGTTAACCTCCAGTTATCTGAAATTGTATTCACTATTTGCTACTAGTTTGTGTTGGTTCTGCCTAAGAAGGCGCAAGTTAGGGAATGCATTTCCTGTGCCAAGGATGAATCAAAAGCCAGTTCAAATGACCAGGCCCTAACTTAAAGGTGGTGCCTTTGACTGTTACAGGTGATCAGGTGAGTGTGGCTAAGTAGCTCTAGGAAAAAACCCCACGCTGACCTGACTGATGAGCTGGGGTAAAACGTCAGAGCACCACTGGTCATGAGAGTGGGCAGGAAGTGTTCTCTTCTAGTGCGAAGACTGCCATTGAGTGACATGTTCTTTGGTGTGTTAATGATCAGAATGTAAAGTGCCAAGGTGAGCAGCATCTCAGGGTTCTAGGAAGGAGAAATTATAAGGAAGTTCATGCAGACGTAGGAGAATTATGCCTAATGGTGCGTGTATGTGTACATGCTCAAATTTTTTGCAGTGGATCTCTAACCAGTGTGGCTCCATGGGTTGGGCTTGTTGCACAAACCAAACAGTGGCGGGTTAGGTTCCTGGTCAGGGCACGTGCTTGGGCTGCAAGCCGGGTCCCCAGTTGGGGAGCTTGCCAGAGGCAGCCGATCCATGTTTCTGTCACATATTGATGTTTCTCCCTCTCTAAAAATAAATAAAATCTTTAAAAAAAGAAAAGACAACAGTGGACGTACTACTTAAAGTGGCAGGATTTTCATGTATAATGAAGGCCTTCAATAGATTCTTAGGATGTATGTTGTTTTATTTAGAAACAAGTATGTCATACGCATTTGTAAGAAATGATTTTGTCTTGTTTTTTAATGATACTATGAATATATATTGTAGGAAAAAATTAAAGGAATAGTCATGGTTATTTCTAAGTAGCTTTTATTGAAACATTTGCATTTTACTACAAGGTTTTTGTTCTGTTCCTCAAAGAGAACTCCTAATGAAAATGTTATTGAATGCACCTTTGTACTTTGGGAACTTGAAAAATGGAATAATGTAAAGGGGTTTGATTGTATTTGTATTCAATCCAGTGTCAATATAAGTAAGAGAGGGACGGTTACATTGCATAATTGCAGTTGCCCAGCAAGGCTTTGTGTTTTTAGTAACAAAGCTAATATATTTCTTCTTAGGAATGATGCAATTCCAAAGCAAAAATCTGATGTCATTCTAACAAGTCTGCTTTCATTTGCGGAGTACAATGTATCCCTGATAAAGATGAGCAAGAAATCTGTTTTATTGTAGATAATAAATCTGTGAAGTAAGCTCTCAGCATATGAGGAAGTTGATCTGGCGTGGAGTTGCTTTATGAATAGCCCTTTGAGCAAACTCTTGTCGTTCTGTATGTGGTTTTAAGTGACTGTAAACTTGTAGGCAGGTACATATTACAATTGTCTGTTTTTCTTTTTAGGGCTCATGTAATCAAAGAAGTTTTTGTTGTGTGTATCTTTTCAGAACACAACAGGAATTGAAAATGAATCAGGTGAGTTTAAATGTAAGAATTTATACAAATACATTACCTAGATGTTAGACTAGTTTTTGATTTGTAAAGGATAGTAACACACATTAATTTCCTCCCAGATTTTCCTTTCTGTTCTTAAAGCCATTAACAAATTCATTGCTCCCTAGTTTGCATTTGTTGTGGAGTGTGTGTTTGGGGGCTGGGTTGGCGTCTCTGGAACCCTGAGCAGAAGGGCTCACTCATTCTTACGTTCAGGCTTCTTTTTTTTTTTCACCTCTCCCCTGCCACTCTCGTGTTAACTTGTTTTTGTTTTGAAGCTTACTAAGTTTTCATTTTTAATACTTTTTATTTTGTAAAGCCCCATTGGTTGAAAGAAGATGGGGAGATTTTTCTTTTAGAGACCAAAACTGATCAAATGGGAAACTTTAAGCTGTTCTGTCCTTGAGAAACCTGTTCATGGAATAGAAACCAGGGCAGATATGGAAATGTAAGATATGCCCCCTGTGCTTCTCCTGGGGAGGGGGGAATGGGGGGGCGCTGTGGGGTCGCCTGAAGATGAAACAGTTCTGCCAAGGACATTTCTGTAGTCTCAAGGGTGTTCTTTCTGATAAGTAGAACCAGTGGGTTTAATCTGTCTTAAAGTAGGATTCTTATTTTCTGATCTTAATATTATTCACTTGCAGTTATAGAAATTTATGGGTGTCAGAAACATTTTTTTAAAGAGCCATTCTTTTTTGAAATCTTTATAACCACATTTAAAAAAATACGAAGGACAAAACTTAAAAATGGGAAGTTTGTAATTTTCATTGCTTAGCTTAAAACTACCAGACTTGAAAATATTCTGTGTCCCTCATCAGCTGAAACTTTGGACACCTTTTTATCATTTACAGGTGCCTCTAACTGAGATCACAAGTCCGGTTTTATTAGGTGGCCAAGTTTAATAAATTCGGTCTTGTGTTGCATTGAGAGATGTGAAATTTTTGGAATAGATTCTTTGATTTCTTTTCATTACTTTCTTTATCAAAATATGTTTATTTTAATACAAAGGGCCATACGTCATAAAAAAATGAATCTGGTGAACACATGGGCCACACGGTTTCTATTATTTTAAAACTTGGAGATTTACTGACATGCTTTTGAAGACAAATTAATTTTGAAATGGTAAAATGGGGGAGGGAAGAGAGCAGAGTGGGTTTGCACAGTCGTTGCCCATCATAGCTTTGTGTGTGTATATGTTGTGGGCTCCATACATTTCTCCATGCTAAGACTGATTCTTCGTGGGGGCCTTGTCACCCAGAGGAACTTGCTTTTCTGATGGCCTGGGAACTGTTGTTAGAGGAGTCTTGAATTTGGATTGGAATGATCGTGAATGCCTCCAAAGTGGAATCGAAATAGTGACATCGTTTTTGTTGGCTCACTCAAGTCATTTATGTCAGTGGCTGCTGCTTTAACCTTAGGCTTAATAATACTTTAATTCTTATATCTTATTTGGCTAGTAGTGCTTTATTTCTATTGTTTTATTTCTTTGACACTTCACACTTTTGCTTTAATATTTCATTTGTATCAAATGAGCTTGAGTTTAAAGGAAGTCCACATGCCATTTGAAAGAATTGTAATCATTTCATTTTTTGGCTCTTTTACAATTTCATTTTGCTTTTGACAAGTTTTAATATCAGGTCTGCGGAGGACTGCCTTTGATGCCAAATGTCGACTCTCAGTGGAAAGTGTCCTCTTACATTTCTAATGGTTAGCACGTTTCTGACTTGGGCACAGTGTAAGTGGTCTGGCAGTAATGAAACTTTTATTTGTACTGTAAAAATTGTCCGCCTCTTATGAGTAAAATTTCAACATCTTTAGTTATATTTCCATTATTTGAGGAATATTAGTTACGTGATATTTAGTCCTGATTATTATGTCATGGCATAAAATCTATGAGTATTTTTCAACAGTTGTTCCAGTAATTTTTAAAATTTAAGAATTGTTTAAGGACATTTTATGTTTTTCTCTCTTGTATTTATTCTCCTTTGCAGCCAGTGAAAATGAGCAATAAATGCTTGAAAGTGTCAAAATCATTACACAGAATTTAGGTATTAAAGTAGTTTTCACTTGAACCAGGTTGGATTTTAATTTAACCCTTGGTGGTGAGATTGGGGTTAGGTTTTTCACTTTGGGACCGACCCGCATTGCATCATTGATGAGGGCTGGCTGTCCGGTCTGTCCTGTATGAGGGGCACGGTCTCCAGGACAGCGACCCAGAGTCATTCATTTACAAGTGCTGGACAGGCGAGTTTCAGGGATCGAAGGGTCGTTGGAGTGAGTGTACCGTGTTGCTGACAAGGTAGCCCTTCCGAGGAACCGCGAGTACGAAGCCTACAGCCCCTGCATCTGAAGCACTGACAACTGGGGCAGCATCGCACTGCTGGGCCTTGTCCATGTGTTTCTCGTCACGCCTGGTGCATTCGCTTGCTGGGCTTTCCCTCCGACCCAGCCCTGGGCTCCTGGAGCCCCGAGACCCACATGTTCTCTGTCTTTCCTTCTCTTCTGGGCCGCTCTCCACTCAACACCTACCCCTTTCTCACCATCTCTCGTCTTCCCGATTTAGAACCCAGCCCGGTTTGGCAGGGGGGCCTTTGTTCTTCCAGCTGAGCCGGGGCCTGGCTGGCAGGCAGGAGGAGCAGTCCCTGTACCTCCTTCCCTTGCCGTCTGTCTTCTTTTCTCTCCGTTTGCAAATCATACGTATCCTTCACTCCGTTAACTGTACACACCCATCTTAATGTTTAGCTTTGAGAAGGCCCACTATTTTCCTTCTTGTTTTCCTAGATTTATCTAGGAGAATGCAGAACTTTATAAAGGACTCTCATTGAATAAAGAGTTTAGAATGCTTTGTAGCACTTCTTACCTCCTTCCTTCAGTGCCTTTTTGTTACAAGGTTGATGAGATGCCTCAGGAAGTTAACTCTTGCTTATGTCACTTAGCCTGTGGTAAAACTGGTTTTATTTTACGACATTGCACTGAAAGTTGCAGAACCTATTGACATTAAATGAGGACTTGCCGTGCTTTATAGCACATCTAAGGTGAGTGAAGTTCCATAATGCCAGCATGCTCACTGTAGCTTAAAGTAGGTATGCTAGAGTTCAGTACCGCGTCCTGTCTGTGAGTACGTACGTACCCAACATGCCAGGCACTTGGTTAAGTATTGAACATACATTTTGTTATTAATTCAGTCTTTGTGCCTAATCCGTGAAGTACAGGCTTTAGACCCATTTTATGGTTGAAGACAGTAAGGCCCAGGGAGGCGGCCGTGGCTTGCCCATGCTCACTCGGAGAGTAGGTGGTGGACCGCTCAGTCACACCCAGGCGGCCAGGTTGCAGAGCCCAGGCTCCGGCTCGTTGTGCCGCCTTGCTGTGCCAGTCAGGGCAGCTGTGTTCGCTGCGCCCGGCCAGGCGGCTCCGAGGCCGTAGGGGCTCCATGGAGCAACGCTTGTTTCTCGTTCTCAGCGCTCATTCGTTGTGGCCCTGCTGTTGGAGTTGCTCAGGGACTGAGGGTGGTGGAGGCTTTGTCTCCACACACACCACTTCTGCTTGTGTTTAATTGGCTGGGTGCTCACCTGGCCACAGCTGACTTAAAACTCAGGCTGGGGGAGCAGTGCCGTCTGTGAGGTGCCTGGAGGAGAGGAGACCGAAGTATCTGGGTGCAGCCCCAGTGGTTCTTCTGGCTTTTTGAGATATAATTAACCTGTGCCACTGTGTGAGCTCTAACCATAATGACAGTACAGTGGCCTTGATCACTAATTGACTGTCATGCTTAATTTTTTCAAAAGAATCTATGTAACATTGTTACTGATACTTGAAACTTTGTCAGTGTAGTAGCTAGTGTATGATTGTAGCATCTCTATATCCCGATCAATAATCTATCATATTGTCAGTAACCAGTAGCAAAGCAACTTAGCAATTTAGCCTTCTACACTTGTTTTCAAGTTTTACATAACAAAATAACAAAGGAAGCTTTTCATTACTTGATGTTGCAAATCCAGCCATGAAATTGTGATAAGCCACCCGGAGTTCCATTTGGAACTGTCGTGAGTGTTCAGCCCGTCTGCGCACACGGCATTCCGGTGTGCTGGGGCTCTGCCCTGCTCTGCTCCCTGCACATGTGCAAAGGGAGACAGTGCGGCAAGGCAGTGTGCCTGGGAATGCGGGGCAGAGGTGGGGGGTTCTTCAGATGCCATGATCCGAGAAGGCTCTTCTGGAGAGGTGACTAACAACAGAATAATAATAAATCACTCACATTAATACTAGTGATTAATACTTGAATAATAGGCCCAAGTAACAACCAGGAACCAGATATATGAAGATTTGGAGCAAGAAAATTCTAGGCAGAGTGAACAAAATAGTGAAAGCAGAGGACATGAGGTGGAAGGGAGCTTGCTGGTTCCAGACACAGAGAGCAGGGCAGGGCTGGGGCTTGCACGCATCTGGGGCTCTGGGCCAGGAGGAAGGTGGGGTGAGAGGCCAGACTTAGAGGTCCTTACGGGCCATGGGAAGAAGTTTATGTTTTATTCTAAGTTCAGTGAGAAGCCACTGGGCAGTGACATTGAGTTCCATTTCCATTTTTAGGACCTCATGCTCCCTGTGCTGTGGAGACTGGATTGTAAGGGGCGAGAGTGTGGTGGTAGGTCTGTTCACTGTCGAGGTTAACGCTGTGTTAGAGGACATTTTCGTCCCCTGGACAACTCGGTGGACCTCCTGCTCCATGGGAGCGCTCTTTCCTAGCTCAGCCTGTTGGACCGCTGCTCTCTGCCAGAGGTGGCGTGTGGGATTTTCTCCTTCCGAGTCCCCATCTGTTTATCATTACTGCAATCTTACTCATTCCTTAACACAATACAATGTAATGCTCTTTCTCTAAACTGAAGCTTGTTTGATTTTTTTTTCTCCCTATTGTTTGCCCCAAAATAGTAGTCTTGATTGCTAGTTTAAACAAGTTGTTCATAGAACTTGAATATTTTAGTGCTGTTTAATTCTTGGTTGTCTTTAGCCGGTAACAGTGGTTACTATAGTGATTGTCAGCCCGTCGGAGCAATAATATGTGTCTTCTTTTGAGCCCACCAGTGCATGTTCTTCATGTTAAGCAATATTGGTCTCCAGTGTCAGTTTAAGGTCACACTGGTGGGTTGGCCAAAAAGTGTATTTAGTTTTTTCTGTAAAGTAAAAGACACATTTTTCATTTTCACCAATAACTTTATTTGGCCAAAATTTCAGTAGTACCAAGAAACTTGGCAAACCGCTTTTGACACGTTCAATCAGTCACAACACCTTCTCTGTACATTGCACTAATCTTTTTTGTACTTCAGTTGTGTTTTTACCTTTCTTGAAATAATAAAGCATATTGTGCAGAAAATGTGTTTTCTTCCATCTTCAATATTAAAATGGCTGCACGAAAATTCACCAGTTTTGATAAGTTTTTTTTTAATGCACCTGATACAATAGCTGTTACAAAGCAATCTAACAAAATTGTTTTGAGTGAGGTTAAAGACAACTAAGCACTACTAGAGCCATCCATCATACAGAAAACAAACAAACAAACTTTTTGGCCAACCCAATAAAAAACTACGTGCTTTGCCCTTGCCGGGATGGCTTAGTTGGTTGGAGCATTGTCCAGTAACTGAAAGGTCAGGGCACATGCTGACATTACGAGTTCGATCCCTGGTCCAGGTACGTATGGGAAGGCAGCCAATCAATTCTTCTCTCTTCCATGGTTTCTCTCTCTCTCTTCCTCTTTCACTAAAGCAGTGAAAAAATGTCCTCAGGTGAGGATAAAAAATGAAAAACTAGGAGCTTTAATTAAATTGATTAAATCCGATGTAATAATTTATGGCCATTCCCTGAGTACAGTGTGTAAAAGGAGGCACTTATATAAATTTAAATGAGATACTAGGAAAACTTGCCTATTATATCTTTGAGCAATAAAAACGTTAGTCCATGTTGCCTCTGTTGGGGGTGCATGCAGCCTTTGGTAACGGTAAGCTAGTGCTGCGCAGCCGCGTTACTGTACTTGCTCTGGGGAGGAGTTCGAGGAGAGCGGGTGGAGCGCGGAGAGGGGGTGGGGCCAGGGGAGGGGGTGGAGCAGAGGGAGGGAGGGTGAGGGGTCAGAGGTGTCCCGATAGCTCAGTGGCCATTTTAAGCGTGGACCAGAGTACACTTTGCCCTGGAAGGGAAGCTGTCGGAGGGTTTCTAGTTGGATTAAAAAAAAATCTTGTTGCCCTGGCTGGTATAGTTCAGTGGATTGAGCTTGGGCCTGCGACAACGTCACGGTTCAGTACCCCGTCAGGGCACATGCCTGGGTTGCAAGCCAGTTCCCAGCAGGGGATGCACCAGAAGCAACCGTACATTGATATTTCTCTCCTCTCCTTCCCTTCCCTTCTAAAGATAAATAAATTAAATTAAAAAATATATTGATAAACAAATTTTTGTTCTATCAGACTGGTATTTTTGTTTTTGATTTTCTTGGAGCATTTTTAACGTGACTTAAAGAGGAGCGTGTAGGATTTCTTTGCTTATTTATGGGCAGTAAAACGTTCTCATTTGAAGCGTACAGTCCTGAGTTCGGACACTCACATAACCAGTGACTCAGTCATGGGCCGTTTCCATCGCCCCCACAGTCCTTCTCGTGGCCCTGAAGTTCTCCCCTCAGCCTCCACCTCAGGCGACCACTGGTTGGCTCCCTGCCCCCGTGGACGGGTTTTCCCTGTTCTAGAGTTTCTCCTGAGTGGAGTAATGAAGTGTGTGCTGCTTGGCGTTTGTCTCTTTTTGGTCGCGTGACGTGTCCGAGACACTCACCGTGTTGTGAGTGTCTGCAGTTCAGTCGTTTCACAGAAGGGATCTCAGGGGCCGTCCCCAGGCCACTGTGATGCGCCCGTTTGCAGGCACATTTCTGAAGACGTGGGGGAACCTTGGGACGGCTTTCTCTGTTTCCTTTTAGGTGGCTTCACTTTTTTCTAATTTCAAAAATATATATTGTGTAAAAAAATTGAAACCACTTTTGCTGTTTTAGCATATTAACATCAAATTATAGTTTTATAAATAAGTAATTACAAATGCAGATTCGATTTTTCATACCAAAAAGAAAAGACTTCCAGTTAAGGTGGTTTCCATCTGTTACGACTTAAGCCTCAATTAATGAGTGTATAGTTTAGGAAATTATTGTGTTTAATGGCACTTACATTTCATTTCTATTAAGTAAATTAGTGATTTAAAAAAGAAAATGTCTACAGTGTTTTTCTGAATGAAAATACTTGATTATTTTTTAAATTTGGAGAAATAATTGGCAACTTGAATAGTACTTCCCACCAAAGGAGTCATGGCAAGACTTCCCGTCACTCTGGTGCTGGTGCTGCGGTGGGCAGGGAGGTCTCAGGAGTGTCGGGCTCTGCCCCTCCTTTGCTGTCTTGGGACTCACATTCCACCTTTGGTTCTGGCTTTGCTGCTCCAGCTGTGTGACCTTGGGCAAGTGACTTCTTGGTGTTTGCTTTCTTACCTGTTAAATAGGGGTAGCAGTGGTGTCCACCCTATGCGGCTGTGGTCAAGACCAGAGTTAATAAACAAAGTGCTAAGGCCAGTGTGCCTTATGTAGGCAACGCTGTGGAAGTATTATTATGTCATCATTATTCTTTTTGGCCATTGACTAGGACTTGATTCTGCTTCCTAAAATACTCCCTTATTGCTGTCACTGCTTCAGTTCAGACCCAGACACCCCTTGGTTGGGCTGCTATGGAAACCACCTGATGGATGGCCTCACCGACAGTCTCTCCTCCCTTGGGCCCATTGTCCACGTCTCTCGAGCACTGTACTGAGGCAACGTGAAACTGGCCACACAGGAAATCAGAAAAGTGGACAGTCATCCCGAGTTGTTTGGAATGTCTTCATGGATGAACTGGGAGTTGAACTCCACCTGGAAAAATGTAGAGGATATTGACTGGCTGGAGAATTGAGGGCCGGGGGACCACTAGCCTAGGGTCATTTTCGGCTGAAAGCCTGAACTGTGCAAGACCCGGAAAAGTAAGAGACCCAGTCTGGGGAACGGAGGAGGAGCCAGGGAGCGGTGTGGAGCGGTGTGGAGCGGTGTGGCTGTAGGGCCAGGGAGGAACTTCTGTGAGTAAATGGGGATGTTTGTGTGTGTGTGATTTCTCCAATTAGAATTTCATTTAAAGTATAGCTGGGTAGATCAGACAAGTTCATGTGACTAGAAAGGCTGTAGCTTCACAGTTTGCTGTCCTGGATGAAGATCATTCAAGATGTTGCAACTCAAAGCTCACCTGTAACACTGTCACTGGGAGGCAGGGAAAGCTTCTCCAGCTCACCATGGCCTTGTCCACCCTGTGTCAGAATCTTCTGGAAAGGGGAGGGGCATGCATGTCAGGGTGAGAAGGCTCTCAGGAACCTAAATTTTCTGCTCCCTCTGAACCTTGAGAGTCTCTGAAACTCTTAGAGGACCTGCTGGGTTTTATTCAGGGAGTTTTTAAAAGGGGTTTTGAACCAGATGCTTTGGAGGATGCAGAGGGCAGAGGGTGTGCAGAAGTCGAACATGGAACAGACTGGAAGCTGGGACACCTCGTGGCATCTTGTCTGTCCCCTGGCGTCCCAGCACTCCCAGCGCCGTCCCCTCCCTTGACCCCGACCTCCTGGTTGCATCCCACTGCTCCCAACACTGCCCGCTGCTGTGCCGGCCCCGGGGCTCTGCCGTGGCTCTGCAGGCTCTGCCGTGGCTGACCCTGCTTTCTCCCTGGCGCCCTCTCACCCGGCCACCGTGGCCTCCTCTTGTTCCTGAACATGCCAAGCCCTTAGTCTTCTCAAGACATTTCCCTGGAGTGCTCAGTCCTTAACACGTGGCCTTATTTGTAAGTCAGAAAATTTTGAAGTGTGAGATTTAACAACCACACACTCCATTAGTCAGCAGGACGCCATCACTCCCTGAAAACTGCCCTGTCCACACCACTGAGGGAGGCAGATGGCATCTTAGTGTTCTTACGGACAGGCGCTCTGATCTCTTGGGTCCCCGAAAGGGACTTCCCAGGCACCTCTGGCCTGTAGTGTGGACCTTGCTGGTTTGCGGTTAAAATGTGGACTCTGGCGTCTGACTGGAGTTAATCTTGGCTCCACCACTATAACCTTGCAGCCAGGAGATGGTATTCAACAGAGCTGCTCTGTAGCATCATTTTTGAAAGTCCAGACCCTGCCGGACTACCTGGGTTTGAATCAGTCAGAGCCCTGCCACTTACTGACTTTGACCGTGGGCAGGTTTCGGTTTTCAGCTGTAAAAGGGGGTCATAAAATTACAGTCTAAAGGTTGAATGAGGTGGTGTGTAGAAAGTGCTTGGAGCAGTGTCTGCATGGCATCCTGCGTCCTCGGCCACTGCTAGCGAAGACTGCTGCTGGGACGGAAGGCCTGGGCCGTGCTGGGCACAGACCTGGGCCCCGAGGAAGGGCTAACTTTCTAGGCAACCGCCATGCCCTCAGCGTGAGATGGTCATGCTGGGCCAGAGGGGAGGTAGTTAGCAGAGAGCGATAGAAGGGCTTTGCGACAGAGCTGCAGAATCAAAATATCGCTAAGGATTTTTTGTGTGAGGAAGCAGGGAAAGAGCCATTCCTTTATGAAGTGAGCTTCGTGGGGGGGAAGCCAGATCACTTTGCTGACCGTTGTAGCTGCGCGGCTCAGCACAGTGCCAGCCTGAGTGCTCGTGAATGATGGAGTGGGGGACTGTGAGCCAGAGAGAAGCCTGGCCACTTACTGGGGAAGAGAGGAAGTATCAACTAAATTTGGGATGGAGGTAAGAAGTTGACGATACCAAATTGATGAGATCAATTAATAGTCAATAACTAAGTTATTAACTTAAATTTAACACCTTAATTAAATTTAATGCACACTGTTCCAGATCAGTTCATTGATGCATAATTGGAAATGGCTTCATTAAGCAGTGAAATAAAGAGTTCTTGTGTTTCCCGTTACACAGTAGGGAAGTGTGGAAGCCCTGGTAACTTCCCCCATGCTTGTCACAGTAATCAGTGTTAGGAAGCCTTATAGTGGCAACGTGCCTTTGTTTTGGGATAGCTGGGACTGGCTCCTGGGAGAAGGAGCAGCCAGGGGACAGCCAGGGTTACATCTTAGAGCTTGGAGTCTGGTCTCTGGTCGACTACCTCCTCTGTAGATCAGCAAATAGCAATACATTTCTCCTGTGGCATTACCCCTGCCTGCCCCACCTGCTCTGCCCTAGACGCAGTGGTCTCTGCCTGTCTGCCCTCTGAGCACACCAGGCTTTCTCCTAACTCAGCAAGGGGCCTTGGGGGTTCCCTTTTCTGGCTTGTTTCCCCCCACACGGTCACATGACCCTTCCTACTTTGAGAGCAGTCATCCCCGAGCACTCTGTCTGAAGTAGCCCCTAACCCCTCTCCATCACTGTCTTTCTTGTGCTTGATTTGCCTCAGAGCATCAATACCTACCAGGCACTGTGTATTTTTGTTTCACTTTGCCTTCCTCACTAGAGTGACACATTGTTAAGGCAAATGTGTATGCCCAGAAGCAACTCAAATATTTTTAATAAATTAATTGAGTGGATATTGCAATTTCTTGTAGACAGAATCGATCTGGGAAGCATTCCCAGGATCAAATTGTGATTCTTTGGTGTAAGAACCAAGGTGACCCCATTTAGAATGTATTATATGTTAGTACTATCAAGATGTATGTGTGTATAAACTCATATATATATATATATATATATATATATATACACACATACATATACACATGAGATTCCAGTTTATGAGTGTGTGAGGGAAAGAAATTTTTTAAAGCAATTTTTTTTGTTCCAAAGTTTACTTAGAAACTGGTTGCCTGAACTTAAGAGCATATCACACATAAAGGATTCCTCTATTGACCCCGAAAAATACTTGTCTCAGATTCAGGAGACTTAGGCACACATGAAGAAAATACTTTCCGATAGCTGACCCTGCTAATTTGTTTCTGTCCCTCCTTTCTAAAAAAAGATTTCAGTTGGCTGACAGCAGTCATTTATTCATTCGGATGTTTAAGTGACAAACTTTTCACGTTTCCTGCTGAGCTTCGGGGTTGCATCACTGGTGAGGTGGGTACCGTCTGTCTGCACTGCAGTCTGGTGGGAGGGACACGAAACGCATAATTATGCAAATAATTGTTGAGAACTGTGATCAGAGCCATGAAGGAAACACAAGGGAGGTTCTCCTTAGGCAGGCCAGCCCACCTTCTGCTTCTTGAGTTGCTGATTTTCTAAAAGTGGCCCACTGCAGTGGACGGCAGCAGCCCGAGAGGCGAGGGGACAGCCTGGGAGCCGGCCAGTGTCGGTGGCTTTGTGTGGGTTGAGGTCCTCCCATTTTAGTTGGGCCCTGTGTTACCGTAAAGGATGCTCAAGTAAATGGAGGAAAAGCTTTTCTCAACTACATAATGAGCCCAAGTGTATTGTAATGTATTGGCCGAAAGCAGGTAAATAAATAGGTAGGAACTTAAAACATTTTTTTCTCCTGTGGCAGCTCTGCTGAGGTCCTTTATATTCACAAGTGCTTCACAAATTTTAATGTACCTGGTCTCCAGCTTATAATGAAGTTACAAATTTCCTGTAGGAATGACCATTCCTGCCTTAGGTGCCGTCTCCTGCCGCCATTTCTGGGACATTTGGAGGCTTTAGGGCAGCTGTGCATAGATTGCGTTCCAGCAGGTTCCTTTTTTCAGTTTTATGGAGGTGTAATGGACAGATGGGTAAGATGTTTATGTCATTTCCGACTACATATTTTTTAATTTAACCTCTATTGTATTTTTTTCCATTACCATGCAGTCCCCTCACACCCGCCTCCCGCCAGTGGTCCCCACACCGTTGTCCACGTGTGTGCGGCCTTCTTCCGTTTTTGCTCAGTCCCTCCTCTCGTGTTCAACACGGGGCTGCAAGTCCCGGCCACAACGGTCAGACAAGAAGAAGAAATAAATGCAGCCAGATTGGAAAGGAAGAAGTAAAATTGTCATTCTTTGCAGATGACATGATACTATATGTAGATAACCCCAGAGATTTCACCAAAGACTACTAGAACCGATAAATGAATTCAGTGAAGTAGGATACAAAATTAATATTCAGAAATCAGTTGTGTTTTTATATGGCAATAACAGACTAACAGGGGAATTAAGAAAGCAATCCTATTCACAGTTTCTGTAAAAAGAATAAAATACCTAGAAATAAACCTAACTAAGGCCCTTTCGCACTGTTGGTGGGAATGCAGACTGGTGCAGCCACTGTGGGAAACAGTACAGAGATACCGAAAACAGGAAAGAAAGATCTGCCTTTTGACCTAGCGACCCCACTCCTGGGGTTATATCTGAACGAGCCCCGAACACTAATTCGAAAGAACGCAAGTGCCCTGTGTTCACTGCAGCCTTATGTACAATCCCCAAGATACGGAAGCAGCCCAGGTGTCCATCAGTGTGGATGAGTGGGTAAAACAACTGTTTTACACAATGGAATGGACATTTACACAATGGAATATCACTCAGCTGTAAAGAAGAAAATGTTACCCTTTGTGACGGTATGAGTGGACCTGGAGAATGTTATCTAAGTGAAATAAGCCAGTCAGAGAGGAAGACAGATACCATATGATATCACTCATATGTGGAACCTAATGAACAAACCGAACCAGTTTGTTTCAAACTGTTCCAAACTGGTGACCAGACTTATTGATAAGAGAAAGACCAGGATGATTAATGTGGGGGGGGGGGTCATGGGGAGTGGGTAGGTTAGTGGGTGGAGGAAGAGATACCTTTTCCCCTTTTGAAAAAAATGTATTCACATTTCTAAAATGCTAGTTTATAGATTAAAATTTTAAAAGGGGGGCACTATATTTAGAAGTGAGAAATTTTTACACTTTAGCTAATTAAAAATACCAAAAGGTAATTTTCTGGAGATAGTTTTGATATTCCCACGATTTGGAGGGCACTTGTGCGAGGTGATATTGTGGGGACCAAAGAGTGAATGAAGCCGGGGGGCAGCAGCTGCGCCCCTGAGGCATGGGCACCGTGGGCTCTGCGGCGCTCTGCGGCGTCCGAGGCTGGACCGGGTCTGCAGGTGGCCGCTCTTGCGCATTCCAACACAAAGCGGACCCGAGAGATCTTCAAAGTGACTTGCTCATTGCTATGGATTTATTTCTCCTGAAGCAGCCTTTTGATGTTTTTTTAAAAATTTGAAAATGCTGGGAGTACTCAAATTTGGATGATATTCTTTTCTTGGCACAGAACATTCTTAAAAATTACAAGAGCTTGATTGTTGTGGGAAAATTAATCTTTTAGCTAAGAGTTTGCTTTTTGCCTACATTGGTTTCTTTGAAAGTCCTTGAGAAATGCTTCCCTTTGCAATGGAATAAGAAACACGCAGACTGCAGAACCCGTCGTTCTTGGGCATCGTGACGGGCACTTCAGTTCTTAGGGTGAATGTGGTCCCAGTTAATAGACCCCGGGCTTTCCTCGGAGTTGAGAGTTATTTTTAAAGTAACAGTCACATTTTACCAGTTGGCTCTCCTCTCTCCTTTCATCCCGTTATGTACATAAGCAGTTGTAAGCTTGGGATCACAGTGAATTGGAGAGTCACCTGTGGTTAGTGGTTGTATGAAATTCTGTATTTCTTAGAGATGTGATGTTGTGGCAGCTTGGTAGACAGGGGAAAGGGCTGTGTTCCGAGTGGGTGCACTTCCCCCAGTGCTTCTGCGTGGACTAGTCCGGGTCCCATCAGCGGTGCGGCTGCTGGAGAATAAACACATGGGTTGGGTGGCTGTCCATCATGGCCTTGACAGTATGTGCTGAAAGTACTCATTTAAGAAGGGAGTGGAGATTTTGACTTTTTAAATCTAAAATACTGATTGTAGCCTTTAAGCATAAGCTTGAACTCCCTGCCAGAGTCTCTGGGAGTTTAAAGCAGTGTGATACCAGAGATTTCCCTCTTTTGAAAAATGGCTACAGGTGGCTGGAACAAAATAGATTAGGCCGACATGCTTGAAGGTTAGTGGTTTCCTTGGGATACTCACAAACAAGTATCAAAGCAGCTCTTGAAATGCTTGACATCATCCTCTTGGTCTGGAGTGTCAGTTTCAGCTTTCAGTTACATGTTTGCAATGTGTCTGCTTATTGGACCAGAAAAAAAAAAACCCACAAAATGCTAACCGGGTTTTCTTCATTTTGCCATTATTCTCTGTTTCTTTACTTGCAGAACGCTACTGAGCCTGTGGCAGCTGGTGAGACCCTGGCCGAGGTACCTGAACACGTGTTTCGAGGACTTCCGGAGGAAGTGAGGCTTTCCCCATCTGCTGTTGACAAGACTCGGATTGGTGAGTACTGGGGTCAGAGAAGGAGCCGGGGAAGGGATGGCAGGCTGCACCCAGGCTTCCTATGCGGTGTTTAAGGTAGGGAGCTGAGAACCTTCATTTCTTATGTGTCTTTATGTCCCCAGTATCTGACACTTTGTGGATCTCAGTACATATTCAAATGAATGACAACCTGAGTGCATGTGAATGTTTTAGGCTGGGATGTCTTGTTTAATACAATGCAAGCTTTTCTGCATTTGGTCTTGTGTCCTAATATTTAGTCAGAAGGCTAAGGAAGTAAATGATAAAAAATCAAAATACAGCCTTGGAATATATCATGTGTATATCCTATTTGCTTTTAAAAATGTGTTACTTCTGATATTCAAATTTGTGTGTGTATGAATAAATTTCTAATAAATGGTTTTTCTAATTCTCATTGGAAATTATTCAGTGAGTAACTTGTGAACTTTTAAATTGTATCATTTGTTCATATGAAAGTGTTTGATTTTATAGCTCCGTTAACTGGCTGTTAGCTGTGTTATCAAATGGGGTTCATAAGCAGACTTACAGAAAAGTGGAATTTGTATGTCCAGCTGAACAGGACGGGCGGGCTGACAGCCACCTTCTGATAGTGAGGAAGCAGACCAGGAGACAAGGGGACCTGCTCAGAGTGATGCTGTCGGTAGGGGCACTGCTGGGCGCTGGTGTCCTTGACTCGGGGTGGCCTCCTGCCATTTTAGCCGCTGCCTCTTCGTCCTGCCCGTTTGCTGATGGTCAGGGCACAGGAGATAGAAATACCCCTGAGAGCACCACTGAGCAGCATAACCCTTGGCGTTCTGAAGTGAGTTGTGCTAGGAGCTAATGTTTTAGGAAACTTAGAGAGGAAAGGGTTTTTTCCACTTTGAGCAAACAAGCTTCAAAAACTCCTATTAAAAAAAAAATTCCAAACCTTTATAAAAGCAATTCATGTTTATTAGAGATTTTTGAAATTTGTAAAAAAATAGAAAGAGGAGTTTAAAAAGTATTTGTAGTTTCACTACATTCCAGTTTTTTTTTCCTTTTGTGATTGTACTGTCTGGGTAATTTTACATGTAAAAATTAAAATAAGCAAATGCAAAACATGCTTTTCTATTGTAAAACAGTATAGGTTCTTTACAGACTATTTGGAAAATACAGAAAAATAAAAAGGAAAAATAAAAATCACCGTCGAAGATGTCTTTTAATTTGATTTCACTTGATCTTAGTTGACTTAACATTATCTTGTTTTTAGGCCGTCTAGCCTTTTAACTATTGGGTTGGCCAAAAAGTTCAAAATCATTTGTTTCCATTAAGTGGCTCTAGTAGTGCTTAAGTTGTCTTTAACTTCATTCGAAACTATTTTGTTAGAGTGTGTTGTGACAGCTGTCATATCAGTGTGCATTTAAAGAAAACTTGAAATTGTTGAATTTTGTGTAGCCATTTTGATATTGAGATAGAAGAAAATAGCATTTTCAGGATATTATGCTTTATTATTTCAAGAAAGGTAAAAACAGCTGAAATGCAAAAAATGATTTGTGCAGTGTATGGAGAAGGTGCTGTGACTGATCCAGCGTGTCGAAAGTGGTTTGTGAAGTTTCGTCCTGGAGATTTGTCTCTGGACAATGGTCCACGATCCGGTGGACCAGGTGGAGTTGATAGTGATCAAAGAGAGACATTAATTGAGAACAGTCAGTGTTATACCACACGAGAGAGAGCCAACATACTGAAAATATCCAAACCAATGAAGTTACTGGTGAAAATGAAAAACGCGTCTCTTATTTTACAGAAAAAACTAAATGGACTTTTTGGCCAACCCAATATTTTGTGAAACTAGATTGATTTTAGTGCTTCAGTCTTTTCTTTCCAGACCAGCAAGGGTGATAAGACAGTCTGAATCACGGCACTCGATATTATTGGTGGTGGTAAACCTCGGTTCTTGAGTTTGGTGAAGAAGGAATTCAGAGCCAAGAACTCGAGTGCAAATGGTGTATTTAGCCTTTTAGAAGGAAAGTCATAGAGGCAGAAGAAGTGAGCCAGCTGGGCGGCGTGAACTCTGTCAACAAGCTCCAGAGGCAGGAGAAGGGCCTGTGGAGCTCAGAAGAGAGAAAGCAAAGGACATGCACCTAAGAAAGGAGCGGGGAGACGCGGGCGTGCTCTAGGAGAGAGGGGTGCTAGGGCCCTAACCTTTAAAGTAACCACATGCATTATAAAATGCTGGTTTTGTTTTCTAGGTGTCTGGGCCACTAAGCCAATTTTAAAAGGGAAAAAGTTTGGACCATTTGTTGGCGATAAGAAGAAAAGATCTCAGGTCAAGAATAACGTGTACATGTGGGAGGTAAGAAAGAATTCTGGTTCTTTGTTTATCAGAGTCCTATATCTTAAAAAAAATTCTATTATCTTAGGGTTTGACATTTGAAATTAAAAAACAACATTTTAATGTGTCCTTTAAAATCCGTAATGTTTTTATTAATGAGAAAATGGGTTTCCTTGGATACAGACTGCTGTTTACGTTTGTTTTCTGAGACTTCTTGGCTGTGCTCAACAATAAATGTCCGATCTACTCTTCATACTGCCTTGTTCGGGCATTTGCTTTGCAGCCAAGACTCTCATCTGTCACTTTATAGGCTTCCAGATAGACACCATAAAAGACACCCCAAGGTGGCCACACTGTTAGGGTCCTCTATTTTAGAAATCTTTGTGTTGCTGGAATATCCAGAGTTGAATATATTTAGCACATGGCACATTTATGTAGCTCTTTGAACTTTTCATAAGGCTTTTATTCTGTCCATTTCATGTTCTCCTGACAATCCTGGATGACAGAGTGGAAGGGTGGCCCCTCCCCATGGAGGTGAAGCGGTTAAGAACAGAGGGGAACGGCTGCTCCCGTGGGGCCCACGTGTTGAGAGTGGCATTGGCACAGACACAGAACTAGAACCCATGTCGCCTGCTGGACAGTGAGGCAGTTAAAAGCGTTTCATTGGTTGATACTCTGTATTTAGCTCTGTGACTTTGGCTAACACCCTCGACTCTAAATGCAGGGCATAAAGAAATAGCTCATGGAGATCTTGTGAAGATAAAATACATTGCTGTTGTCGGAGAGCAGCATGTGAGCCCACCATTCGTGTGGGGTTCAGTTTAGATCGGGTGCCCCCGATCTAAAGCTCCTCGTGTTCTTCAGGAGCTCTGTGGAGTGACCACTCCTTAAAGAAGTGGAGTTTTTCACTGGTGAGGAGAAGCGTTCCTATCGGATTGTTTTAAGTTGAGTCACATCTGTTTCATATGTAAGCATATAAAAGCCTAAAAATAAAATATGCATAGGAAATGTCTGGACACTTTCCATCAAGAAGTTCTGTGGCATTTGTACGTTTGAAGTTTATTACTATTCTTCTCAATGCCATAAGCAATTTAAAAAAAGATTTTATTTATTTTTAGAGAGAGGGGAAGGGAGGGAGAAAGAGACAGACAGAAACATCAATGTGGGAGAAAAACATCGATTGGCTGCCTTTATGTGTCTCCAACCGGGGACCTGGCCCGTGACCAGTCTTGCACCCTGACTGCGAATCGAACTGGTGGCCTTTCAGTTTGCAGGACAATGGCCAACCCACTGAGCCACACCAGTCAGGGCAGCACTGTTTTCTAAATTGAAAATTCTGATGGTTTTTCCCAGTCATTGTGAGTTTCTTTGTTGCTAACCCCTCATAATAAGTCCAGTGATGGTTAACCCGAGGGACTTCAGGAAACGAGGCTTTGCCCGGAGGCGACGGCGCTGTGCTGTCTCACTACTTCTGAGGCGAGAGAGTTCTGCATCTGTGTTTGCAGAAAAGCTGCCCGCCACGAGGTGCTGCTCCCCCGGGTGATTACAGATGCCTCGACCACAAAATTATGCGCCAGACTTCCTTTTTAATTTTTGAAATTTCCAAGGGAAACTAATAAATGCGCCCTCTGAGGTTGGTGGCCACCCGAGCGAGAGCAATGTCAGAGCCCCAGGAAGTGGGTGCCGTGGCTGTGGGCGTAGAACGCAAAGCTTAAGCAAATGCCACTAATAGTAAACCAGGCTCATGCTGCCTTTTTTACCCAGCGTAGCGGTTTGATATTGTCGGGCACGTTGTGTAAGTTATTAGTGGTGCTTTTGTCCACGAACTCACAGTAGCGTGGAGGAAATTGTGATTCGGAGCTGTGGCACGTTAGGGATTCGACTTCCCTATGAACCTGTTAACACCCTGTCGTTCACACAGGGTACTTCTGCTTCCATACTGCCGCAGTCCGTGACTCCCTGTGACGTCGCCAGTCCTTGGGGTCAGGGTCACAGACTCAGGTTTTGTCGGGGCTGGCCTTTCCTTCCTGCAGTTTAAAAAAAATCTGGAGGGGGTGGCAGGGCTGGGTGAAGAAGGTGAAGGGATTAAGGAAAAAAATGTGTATGTGTGTATGTATGTGTACACACACATATAACTTATGGCCACACACAACAGTATGGTGATGACCGGAGGGAAGCGGGGTGGGGGAGGGAGAAGACGGTAAAGGGGGTGACTGGTGACGGATGGAGACTTGACGTGGGTGGTGAACACACAATACAGTGTACAGATGATGTGTTCCAGAACTGTGCACCTGAAACCTATGTAATTAATGTCACCTTAGTAAATTCAATAAAAAAATCTGGATGTCATTTAGATAGTTCCAACTTTAAGGTCTATATTCCACACAGAAACCTTTAAGCCTTTTGTGTGTGTGTGTGTGTGTGTGTGTGTGTGTGTATATGTGTGTGTGTGTGTGTGTGTGTATGAAGAAGTAGCATTTGGCAAAGTGCAGGGAGCATAAATAATGTGCTTACTTCTTACAAAGGAGAAAGTGAGAACCCAGGTAACATTTAGTATTAGCCCATTTATTCCAACCTTGGTCTTGTCCTCAGACTTGCATCAGGGTGCCTCTTATTAATGTAACAGAAGCTGCTTATTATGAAAATCTCATCTTGGTATTTGTTCTTCAGTTAAAGCCCCCTAGAAACAGCTTATTTTTTAGCAGTCTGGTCCTTTGCTCCAGCTAGAACTCCATTTTTTAAAGGATTTGTTTGTTTGTTTGTTTATTTATTTATTTGAGAGAGGGGAAGGAGGGGTCCTGAAAGAGAGGCAGAGAAACATCAATGTGTGGTTGCTTCTTGAACGACCCCCACTGAGGACCTGGCCCACAACCCAGGCATGTGCCCTGACTAGGAATTGAACCAGCAACCCTTTGGTTTGCAAGCTGGTGCTCAATCCACTGAGTCACACCAGCCTGGTCAGAACTCCTATTTTAAAGCTACTGTTAAATTGCTTTTCTTGAGCCCTTAATTATTTAGCAGGATGTTAAGTCTTCTAAGCTTTCACTGAAAACATTTTATTATGTCAGAAATAACAGGAGAGAAACAGTGGAGTATTCATTCTTGGGGTAAGTGCCGAAAACAGTCAGGTTCTCCAGAGAGGAGAGTGTGCTCTGCTCAGTGTCTGGTGGGGAACCGCCAGCTCCCTGAAGTGCCGTAGTCCCGCGAGGGCTCCTCTGCTGCCTTCGCCGCAGCCGGCGAGCTGTCTGCCATCCGCCAACACAGCTTCTCATGGAGGTCTTTCAGGTTCACTTCTGTGCGGCTCATTGCTTCTGATGAACAGAACTTTTGGATTGTTTGCATGTGAATTGTTTTTAATGTCTTTAAAAATACTTTCTTTTTTAGAGCAGTTTTAGGTTCACAGCGGTGTCGAGCAGAAAGGACAGAGTTCCTTTATAAACGTCTCCCCCCTCCTTGTGCGCACACACCATCTCCCTCCCCACTTTGAACACCGGGGAGCAGGTGGCGCTGCACTGTTGCGGCGATGAACCTGCGTCGACATCGTCGTCACTTAGTTCGTAGTTTGCACGAGTGTTCGTTCTTGGTGCTGTGCATTCCAATGTTTCTGTGTTTTTATGTAAACATCATTTCTTTCTAATGTTCTTGTAGTTTTACTTACACATCATTTCTTAAAGAAGTTTTTTATCCTTACCTGCGGACATTTTTTCAGTACTTTTAGAGAGAGAGGAAGGGAGAGTGGAAGGGGCAGAGAGAAACATCGATGCGAGAGAGAAGCATCGATTGGTTGCCTCCCGTATGCGCCTGGAGCAGGGATTGAACCCACAACCTAGGTATGTGCCCTGACTGGGAATCAAACCCACAACCTTTTGGTTACGGGATGATGCTCTAACCAGCCGAGCTACACAGACCAGGGCTACATCGTTATTGCTTATGCTGCTTAGAATTCTGTTGTACCTTCCACTGTTTAACCAGTTGAACATTTCAATACTTTTTTTTTTCATGGTATTAACAATTCTTCAAAGTATGTAACTCACTTTGTATGCATATTTGCTGACTTGGCTGAGGTCAAGCAAATGTAGAAGGTAAGTCTTGGCTGACTTAGCTTCTGAATATAAATTCCTAGAAGAATAATTGTGAAGTCAAAAATTACATTGTACATTTTCATCTTTGGTACACTTTCTTTGACAGACCTCCAGGATGGTACTAAGTCACATGTGTGTGAGTGCCTGTTTCTCTCCAGCTTTTTAAAACCTTGTATTGTTGAGCTTTTAAAGCTTAAACTGTGTATTTTAAGCTTTTCATGATGGTTTCCCCATCGTTCCAGATGCAAACTGGTAGCTCAACTGTTCGTTTGCTTGTTACTCATCCAGGCAGCACATTTTGGGTCAGAGGCCGGAGGGAAGATGTAGTGTTGCATTTCAGCTTTGAAATCAGTAGAGAAGTTTTGTCTGTATCACGAGAAGACCTTGCTGTCATGTTTATGAAGGATTTTTTGTTGTCACTTTTAAGTGGAGGTAGCACGTGCCTCCTCACAGAGCTGTTTGGCTGCAAAGTGGTGGCGTGCGTGAAATTACTTGACACGGGTGTTGCTGGCTCGATAAACATGAATGGAACCTGAACACTAAAGAAAAGCACTTGAATTGTCATATAGAGGATAAAAACATATTTTGGTAGTTGACTACTTTTAAAAAGATTACCAGTGTTTCATCTTTGCTTAGAATATTTTCTAATGTATGGGCTATATTTTGAACCAAAAAGTAAGATTACTGTTGGGAGAGGAACCTGAACTTGACTTCCGCATGCTCTCAGAGTTACTCGCTCCTGCAAACGCATTGGAGGAAAACGTCCTTTGGGTTGTGCTGGCGGAGAGGGGACCTCCTGTCTCCGCTTCCTTCTACGGCCCTTCTGACAGTCTAAACAGATGGAAATGTGATTCAGTGTCCTCTGCCTCCAGGCGCAGACAGGGAAAGTGGGAAATGGTGTGTAGATCACATTGTTGGACATCCAGCAAGCTAGACCCCCAGAGAAGTCGAGATGAAAGGGGGCCTCAGACTGCAGGGCAGACTGGAGTGGAGCCGGACCGGGGACAGGGCCTGCCCCCATCACTGACCTGTTAGAGCCACAGGGGCGTCTGGAGACGTGACTGCAGGCTCCAGCTCTTGGCTGGCTGGGATGAAGGCAGACTTCCCTCAGCCTGTGGCTGGACAGCGTGAAGAGGTGTCTTATTCCTGGGGTGGCTTCTGTTGGAGTAAACCGGTTCCCGCAGGGAGGTTGGGCGAGGACCTCCTCACAAGCAGGCCGTTCTGGGTTCAGATGATGGTACGTTTGCATGAATTGAATGAGAATTGTTTTTTTATTTTACAAATTTGAATTTATGTCTGCAATATGACGTGTACACAGTAAGGAAGGATGTAAGTTAAAACCCTTGTTCACAGCCTGTAAGGACACTGTGTTTAACACTCTGGTTTGTTCTTTGCAATCCTTCCTCTGTATGTCTTGAGTGTTTACTCTTGAATGTATTTTTAAATTGGAGCGTGTACTAAATTTTGAGTTTAGATCATTTTATGACTGTTTTAAAACGACTGGATTAAGTTGAGTGGAAGCTGGGTGGTCTGGAAATTATGTTCTGTGTGACAGAATTAATGCTCAGTCTGTGTTCGACGGTAGGGGCAGAAAGGAGGGCAGGTCTGGGTGACCCAGGGAAGGTTGAGGGCGGGGGGAGGCGTCAGAAAGAGACGACATAGGAGAGTCGGGGTGAAGAAGGGAGCTAGGGTGGGGTCCTGGCTCCGACCCAGTGACTTCGGCATTCTGGTGGAACTACCAGCCTTCCTTAGTGTCCTCACATGTAAAAGGACTTAGTAATGGTTCGTAGGGCCCTCGTAAAGGTTAATGTCATGAAATAACACATAAAGCATCTCGACCAGGGCTTGACTGGAGGTGCTTCCCTTTCTCCAGTCCTTTCTCTCTCAACAGAGAATTTCCATCTGAAAGTTGCCTTGTCAGAGTGGTCTCACGACGCCTAGTGTGTGGTTGGCTGCTCTCGCTTTGTTAAAAGGGACCGTTTTATCAATCTGATGGCAAACAATGATTGATTACGTGGAAACAGTTCTCCTTTGGATCAAGCCAGCTGAGTGTTTCTTTCTCGGTTATCATAAAGGTGTGGAAGTGGGTTTGCAGCGTGCCATCTGTGGAACCCAGGGCGGGTTCCACCGGCCTTGGCGTTGTCTTTGAAGGGAAGGCGCCCAGTCGGTCTCCACCGTCTTTCTGCTGCCCCGGCCTGGTGGTGTGGCAGTGCTTTCGAAGCCTGGTAATTTGTAGTTCACATTATACAAAATTCCGTCACTTTTTAGAAACTAGGTTTTCTGTGACAGCTGCTGAAATTAATCGGAAACCAAGGTTCTACCCTGAGATAGTAAATTGTCTATAGACACATTTTTATTGCAGTTCATACTTGTAGGCTTAGCCTCTCAGTAAGAACGGGAAAGCTACCTGGCTTTTTGCTTGTGTGTGGGGGGGGGGAAGGGGGAGGAGGGACTTAGCTTATACCGGAGCAGACCTCAGCTGCCTTCATTCGAACTTAGGTTTTCATTTCAGAACACTAACTCGTTCTCCTTGCCCACTTCCCTTGTTTACTTGGAGATTACACTTAAATCTGTGGAGACAAAGTAGAAAATTTAGATAAACATAAGAAAAAAGAATAATCTCACTGTTCAGAGAAAACCATTGTTAACATTTGTACTTTGGGTTCAGATTATTTTTTTCATATATATTCACATGTCTAAAGCAAAAAATGGTATCATATAAGCCATACTCTCTGCAGACACTTTATTCAATCATCAATGTATTATGACTGTTTTTTATATGAATATTTCCATATTTTCTGATTATCTTTTTCTTCTAATAATAGAAATAATTTGTGCTTATTGGGAAAATTGTTAAGCAATGCAGAACTATCTAACAGAAGATAAGTTTTCACATAAGCCAGTTAATCATTTATGCAGTAATACTTAAAAAAATATTTTGTTATATTTTATTGAATCTTGATTTTATTTTTTTCCATTGCCATTTAGTCCCCTTGCAGTAGTACTTTTTAACGCTTATTTAGTATTCCGCTGTACGCGTGTCCTGTCATACCGACCTAAACCTGGAGTTCTCTGTTTAGGAGTGACACGGGCGCCGTCGTGGTGAACCGCACCGCCGTGCCGTCACCTCGGTGCCATCGCCCCTTCTCTCGCGGCTTGGGTTCCCACAAATGTTAGCGTGCGTGTGCATTTTAGTTGGGGTTTTTGTTTTTGTTTTTGTCAAGTACTGCTAAATCCCACCAGAAAAAGTGATTACAATTTATCCTTTGATTTAAAAAAAGTGATACTAACTTATTATTCTTTGATCAGCATTGTTCGGGGAGTGTTTGCTTTCTGATCTTGTGTTTTTTTTCCCCTTAAGAAACAATTTTCACCAGTTTGATAGCAGAAAAGTATTTAATTTGAAATTACTTTTGATTATTATTCTTTAAATTCAATTTTTATCTTTGCAAGGTTTGGATCACACATATTTTTTTTGTGAATAACTTGTTCGCACATTTAAAAAAATGGAAATGTTCATTTTTTCTATAAAGTTAAGTATCTTAATTTAAGTGTGATGTAGCAGATGCCTTAGTCCCTTTGAACTGTATATAAAAAGTTCACTCAGGTAGCACAGCTTGCTGTCTGCCCAGGTTTGTGTTGGCCTGGGAACCAGGAAGTTCCGGCCTCCCTCCCTCCCTCGCTCCCTCTCTACCTCTGTCCCCCTTGCCCTCTCTCTCTAATATCAATGAAACAAAAACAAGACTTTCATCCTGAATTTAGTAAAAAGTAACTGATACTTTTGTTAAAGACGGACAGTGTTAAAGGACCAATTTTTCTTATTTTATCACGCTGATGAACATGACAGAAATGTCTCTTAAACATTTTTAAGTCAAGCAGCTTATATAATATTTTGGCGTGTAAAGCTGAACTTTCCGTTTTGCACTGGAATGCTGTCTCTTCCTAACATACCATTTGGGAGTTACTCTTCCTCTTCATATTAAATGGAGAGGAGAGGAGTGCAGGTGTGGCGTGGGCCACCTGTTTTTAGAATGGTGCAGATGGGTGGTACAGTAAATAGCCAATTTTTGAGTCAACTGATATGGGTACTTGTAGGACACTGAGAAGAACCTCCGTGGCACCTACGGTGATTAAATAAACCAACTGCAAAGCACCTTCTAGCATGGTTCCTGTCACATAGTAGGTGCTCAGTAAATGGCGGCAGTTACATATTTGTGTATAATGCTGTCCTTTCATCCACCCCATAGTTATTTATTGAGAGCCCGCTCTTTGCCAGGCACTGGTCGAGGTATGGTAGGTACTGCAGGGAATGGAAAGACCAAAACAATGCCTTCTTTTCCGGGAGCTGGTGCTCTGCTGTGGGGAGCCAGGTGCTGAGTAAGATAAGTAGGCGACCCCATACTTGGAAAGAGCATAAACGCTGTGAAGAAAAATGGGTGGAGGGCATGCTGGGCTGCTGATGGGAGGAGAAGGGTTTGCAGTTTTAACCAGGGTGGTCAGGGAACAGACAGGTAAGTAGAGGTCAGGCAGATCTGGGGTTAAGTCCATCTTTACTACTAGTTATTTGGGCGACTTTGGGAGAATAGCTTAACTTTTGATCCTCAATGTTGACATGCTCTAAAAAGATCATGAATCTGCTGCATAGGGCTAAATGAGATCAAATGGGAAGCATGTAGCATGATGCCTGACACCTGACTCCCAAGAGAAAGGAGGTCCGGTTAGTGCCCACGGAGACACAGGCCTGCTGGAGAGTGGAGCGTGCTCGCTTTGGTCGGGAGGAAGGCTGCGGGAAAGAAGAGAGTTTACCGTGGGTGGGAGCCGCAGGGGGAAACGGGCGGCGGGAGGCCCGGCTGGGTGTGTGTAGGGCAGAAATGGAAGCATCGAGGTTCTTTTTTTTCTTCCTAAAGAGAAAGTGGAAGACTCATTTTCTTTGCTTTGTGTTTGACAAGTCTGTCACCAGTTGATTCTGTAATTTTATTTTAGTGCCTGATCAAGAGTTTTGCAGTCTGGTTTTGGGGAAGTAAAACATGTATGTATGTAAATATGTATATACAAAGAAAAAGTTAAAAGTAATTGCTGAGTAGATTTTCTTTAAAAGGGACGGTTGTTAAGTGCTAGAAGCATCTGGGAGAAGGAATCGGCTGCAGTTGGGTGGATGATCAGGGACAGCTTCTTGCAATAGTACATTGGATATGACTCCTGAAGTGGGGTGGGGGTGGTCTTGTGTTGGAGAGACATGGATGTTTCCCAGAGGATGTTCCATAGCGCCTCAGTCATGACAGGTGCTCTGGATAGGGAGGGGTTTAAAGGTGAGCTGAGCCGGCCAAAGCATCACACCCTGTCATGCACTTGGAGGGTCACACCACCTGTTTACCCACTACAGTTCCTATCAGCCCTGAAGGGAAGGGACCTGTCGAAGTGTGGAGCCCGCAGGACTGGGCGACATGCACAGCACCCAGCAGGCTCGGGGGTTCGGATGCTGCCAGCTCCCTCTTCCAACTCTGTCTTCAGGGAGTGGAGCTGTCGCTTGTGTTCGTGAACTTGTTTGTGAAGTGTTCAGAGGTCATTCAGCATATTTACTATAGCTCTTCAAGCTGAGGAGAAAATTACTCACACAAGCCGAGGTAGGGAAATAACTAATGAGGATTACACAGTTTGGGATCTCAGTTTCCATCTTTTATTTCTCTTTCCTCTGTTGCTTATTTATTTTGTTTCTGTGAACTGCTTTATAGTGTTTTTATATATAATGAAAAAGAATTGTCTTAAAGTTTGAAAATGGAAACATTTTAAAGATACTACCACTTTAACAAAGATGTTTTCTCCCCCCTCCCAAGGTGTACTACCCAAATTTGGGGTGGATGTGCATTGATGCCACCGACCCAGAGAAGGGGAATTGGCTGCGGTATGTGAACTGGGCTTGCTCAGGAGAAGAGCAGAATTTATTTCCCTTGGAAATCAACAGGGCCATCTACTATAAAACTCTAAAGGTAAGAATGGCAGAGTCAGGCTGCTGTTAGCTGCTCTGTGTGCATTTTTGCAAATAGTGTCCTGGGTTGTGACTGACGATAACAGTTTTGCAGACCTTGAAAGGATCGCATCTGACAGTGGTAGGCACATCTCGGTCTGTGCTTGAACCGGCCAGTCGCCGCCGCTGTGTGTGTGTGTGCATGGGGGCAGGAAAGCATGAAGTTCTGTTAAGTAATCACATATTGCAACTTTGTAGATGCTCATGAGTTAAGCATCTGGCAGCTGCTTCCTCCTCCTAAGATGACAAATGCACTAGGAACTGTCTGATGGGCAGATTTAGTCAACTGCGACAAACTGCCCATAGCTACGGCGGTCCATTGTTGAGATGCACAGAGCAGGACAGTCATTTTGTAGGGTTTGCGTTGAGGTCAGAGGTCACTCAGTAATTCTGGGAGGTTAGTAGTAGGAAGTGTTGAGCGTGGCTGCGTTTCTGCACTGAGCAGGCCCCTCTTTGTCTGCCTTGTCACGTTTTCTCTGAAGGCAGAGCTGTACTCATTGTGCATAAACATGTTCTGGAAGGCGGCGTCTCGAGGCTCTAAAGATAGATGATTGCTGCTTTTTGAAATAGATACATTTGCTAAAACTGCTGTAAGGCGAATTTCTCTTTATTCACTTACTTTCATTAAAAATGTCATGGATTGGCCCTGCCTGGGACGGCCGGTGGTTTAAGTGCTGGCCTGTGAACCAAAGGGTCGCTGGTTTGATTCCTAGTCAGGCCACCTGCCTGGGTTGCGGGCCAGGTCCCCGGTAGGGGATGCACGAGAGGCAACCATACATTTATGTTTCTCTCCCTTTCTTTCTCTCTGTACCTTCCCCCTGCTCTAAAAATAAATAAATAAAGTATTTTTTAAAGATGTCATGGATTGGGGGACAGTCCATGAAAATTGTTTCTATGGAGTCGAAAACTCTAGCTGAGCAAGCGTTTAAGATGATGGGCAGCATCGAGGCATGCTGGGTTTTGCCTGTCTGGTAGCATTAGGGCTTCTGGAAGTTCAGTGAGCGTGTGGCTGCCCAGTTTTCCTGTCACCTTTAGCCAATTGGACTTGCCCTCTGCCTCATGTATACCCACATCCTTGCTCTCAGTTCCTGTAGGAACTACATTTAAAACTTCTACAACCTTCTTTCTCTCTTCTTGCTTCTCTATTGTAATAGCATGGTTTTCTAGCAGGTGTAACTGTACATTTTTGTTATACTGGAATTTGAAATTAGTTTCAGGAACTCATTGTGTTTCTCAGATGTATTTGAAGTGAGGGTTACACCTGGCTGAATCAGTGAGGCAGAATCCTGTTGGGGAGGAAATGCCAGCAGGGGGTTGAATCCGGCACGGTCAGGGGAGTTAGAAATGAGGTTCCAAGGGCGATGCCAGGGCACTTTGAAGTTTCTTCATGAGGCTCTTTGTCTCTGATAGCAAGTCTGACATACCTTGAGAAGCAAGAGAGAGAATTTAAGAGAGTGAACTATGAAGCCTGACTTCTGGATTATCCTGGCTTGCTGTGGGGCCCAAGGCAAGTCATTGTAACTTGGCTAGCTGTGTAACTTCAGGCAAGTCACCTTTCTGTGCCTCAGTTTTGTTATTAGTAAGGTTCAGATAATAGTAGTATCGACTTCATAGGGTGATCATGGTGGCGTCATAGGTGATTACAAGTAGAGCTCTAGTGCGTAATAAGTGCTAGATAAAGGGCGATTGCTATTTTCGGCAAGGTAGTGTGGGGTCATGGTTAGGGGTGGGGCCTGTAGCTGACTGCTTGTGAGCAGGTTTTGGCTTCGAGATGTGTGACCCTGAGAAGTAAATTAAATTCTCTGGCTTAGTTTTTTCATCTATAAAAATAGAGGTAATAGTAAAAGTAGTACATCCGGTTGTGGTGAAGACTCAACAAGGTGATACGTGTAGGGTTCTGTGAAGTGTTCCCAGTCCGACCCCAGTACTCACAGTCGCTGACCAGCAGTCCCGCAGCTGTCATTTTGACCTGTCTTCGTCTGCAGTAGCACAGTTCCGAACTTTGCAGACACCCCGTTCCCGACCTTTGATGTTTCTCACGCATGCACAAGACCTTTCAGGCTTCTTGCTAGTGATTATCTGACTACAGATGAGGCTTTCTGTGGGTTAGATTTTGTAAATAAATGACATCTGATGTTCTTCTGGGCACGGTGTTGCCTTCTCAACTATCACCCAGATAGTTGGAAAATTCCAACACTGGTTTTGTTTGTAATGCGATTAAAAAGTATTTCAAATTTCTGGAAGTGAACTGTTAGCCTGCTCTTCACTCATTCTTCTCTTTATTAGTCTAACAAATATTTATTGTCTAGTATGTACCAGGTATTCTTCCATAGTAGTGGACAGAACAGATAGGGTCTCTGGTCTCATGGAACTTCCTATTTATGGGGGAGGGGGCAGATAATAAGCAAGTGAATAAGTAATCAAAATAATTTCAGATAGTGGTAAGTGCTTTAAAGACCATCAGATGTGATGGGACTGGGTAGGGGGAGGCCTGCTTAAAGCTCTGGGGGGTCAGGGAAGACAAGACATGAAGCACCCCAGTGCCATGTGTGGCAGCCACACAGAGATCTCTGCCAGAAGAGCCGTCCAGGAAGACAGGCCCCCACCGCGGCAAAGACGCTGAAGTAGGAATAAGCTAGATCTTTTGTAATAAGAACTGAAGCAAAGGCCATTGTGTCTGGAGCAAGGGGAGGAAGAGTAAATGAGGCTGGTAAGGTGGGCAGGGGCCCTACCAGGTGCGCTGGGTGGTCAGAAGGGAGAAAGAAGTGTGAGTTTGGTTTTCAGTTCAGTTCACTCATTTGAGAGTTGAGGCTTCTGACCTGTGACTTTTGAAAGGTCATGTAAGGGAGTAGCTTGTGGGTGGGAAAGCATGAACGTGCTTTTTGTGTTCCTGTTAATTCCGGAGGATTTTATTTTGACCCACTGTCGGGAATCTTCTTTGGAACCCTTGCCTCTGCCTATTTGGTCTGTTAGAATTTCAAGTTTATATGTGTTGGTGTTTAGAGAAGAGAGTATGCTTGGTTATGTAAGGCCTGTCAGAACCCAGAGGAACAGCTGGGAATGTTTAAAGTCTTTCTGTTTATTTTTTTGTTAAACATCAAAATATAGTGTATGAAAAAAGAGTTTGTTTGGACTTTTGATTTTTTAAATTGTTTTGTCTTATTTCTTAATCATTTTTTAAATTGTTATTCTATTATAGTTGTCTCCATTTCCCCCCTTTGCCCTCCTCTGCCCATCCCACCCCCCACTTCCACAGTCAGTTCCCTCACTATCGTCCATGTTAGTGGGTCATTTGTACATGTTCTTTGTCTAGTTCCTTTCCCCTCCTCCCTCCCCTCTGGTCACTTTCAGTCTGTTCCATGTTTCCATGCCTGTGGTTCTATTTCATTCATTAGTTTATTTTGTTCATTAGATTCCTCTTTACAGGTGAAATCATATGGTATTTGTCTTTCACTGCCGGGCTTATTTCATTTAGCACAATACTCTCCAGTTCCATCCATGCTGTTGCAAAAGGTAGGTGTTCCTTCTTTGTTTCTGCTGCGTAGTATTCCATTGTATAAATGTACCACAGTTTTTTGATCTGCTCATGTACTGATGGGCATGTAGGATGTTTCCAGCACTAGGCTATTGTAAATAGCACTGCTGTGAACATAGGGATGCATACGTTCTTTTGAATTGGTGATTTGGGATTCTTAGGTTATATTCCTAGCAGCAGAATTGCTGGGTCAAAAGGCAGTTCCATTTTTAGTTTTTTGAGAAAATTCCATACTGTTTTCAACAGTGGCTGCACCAGTCTGCATTTCCACCAACAGTGCACTAGGGTTCCCTTTTCTTTGCATCCTTGCCAGCCCCTGTTCCTTGTTGATTTATTGATGACAGCCATTCTGACAGGTGTGAGGTGATACCTTATTGTGGTTTTAATTTGCATCTCCGATGGCTAGTGATGCTGAGCATCTTTTCATATGTTTATGGACCATCTGTATGTCTTCCTTGGAGAAGTGTTTATTCAGGTCCTTTGCCCATTTTTTAATTGGATTGTTTGTCTTTCTGGTGTTGAGTTTTGAGAGTTCTTTATATATTTTGGAGATCAAACCCTGTCTGATGTTTCATTGGCAAATGTGTTCTCCCATATGGTCATTTCCCTTTTCATTTTGATGATGGTTTCTTTAGCCAAGCAGAAACTTTTTAATTTGATGTAGGCCCATTTGTGTATTTCTTCCTTTATTTCCCTTGCTCTAAGAGATGTATCAGCAAAAATATCGCTACAGGGGATATCTGAACTATTCTGTGTTTTCCTCTAGGACTTCTATGGTGTCATGATTTATTTTTGTCTTTTATCTATTTTTAGTTTATTCTAGTGTATAGTGTAAGTTGGTGGTCTAGTTTCTTTTTTTTTTTTTTTTTATTTTTTTATTTTTTGCATGTACTGGTCCAGTTCTCACAGCACCACGTATTGAAGAGCTTTCTTTACTCCAGTGTATGCTCATGCCCCCTTTGTCAAATATTAATTGACTGTAGAGACGTGGGTTTATTTTTGGGTTCTCTATTCTGTTCCATTGATCTGTGTTCTTAATGCCAGTACCAGAGTGTTTTGATTACAGTGGCCTTTACAGTACAGTTTGATATTGGGCATTATGATCTCTCCTACTTCGTTCTTCTTTCTCAAGACTGCAGAGGCTGTTCAGGGTCTCTCTTGGTTCCCTATGACTTTTCGAACTCTTCGTTCTGAATCTGTGAAATATGCCATGGGTATTTTAATAGGAATTGTGTTGAACCTATAGATTGCTTTGGGTAGTGTGGACATTTTAATGATGTTAATTCTTCCATTCCATGAACACAGTGTATGCTTCCATTTATTTGTGTCTTCCTTAATTTCTTTCTTTAGTATTCTGTAGTTTTTCGAGTATAGGCCTTTTACTTCTTTCATTAGATATATTCGTAGCTACTTTATTTTTCTTGTGGCTATAGTAAATGGGATTTTTCTCTAGTGGCTCTTTCTGATTATTTCATTGTTCGTGTACAAAAATGCCATTGATATCTGAATATTGACTTTGTATCCCGCTCTTTTGCCAAATTCACTTATTAGGTTGAGTAATTTTTTGGTAGGGACTGTAGGGTTTTCTATGTACACTATCATGTTGTCTGCAATTAATGACAATTTTACTTCCTTCTTTCCAATTTGGATGCCTTTAATTTCTTTTTCTTGTCTGATTGCTGTGGCTAGAATTTGCAGTACTATGTTGAGTAATAGTGGTGAAAGCGGACACCCTTGTCTTGTTCCTGATCTTAAGGGGAAAAGCTTTTAGTTTTTGACCATTGAGTATAATGTTGGCTGCAGGTTACTTGTATATGGCTTTTATTATGTTGAGATATGCTCCCTCTATTCCCACTTTGCTGAGTGCTTTTGTTATAAATGGGTGCTGGATTTTATCAGATGCTTTTTCAGCATCTATTGACAAAAACATGGAACGCTTCACAAATTTGCGTGTCATCCTTTCCCAGGGGCCGTACAAGTCTTCTCTTATCGTTCCAGTTTTAGTGTGTGTGCTGATGAAGCAAACACTGATTTTATTTTTTGCAGGTTTATATTTGCTGTGTTTAAGAACAAACGATTTCTTTTAAAGTTTTGACTTATAAAAAGAAAAAACAGTACAGAAACAAACAATCATTGATTTAAAAAAGATATATTATTTTCTTCTGCATAAAGATTTGTTACCTGTATAGCTGTTTCAGTGTGAAGTTGGGAAGTATATAGCCCAGTAAGATAATGATTTCCTTAGTTGCTAACAGTTTTGAAAGCTATTCAGTAGTTAACATATCACATTTTTTTAATCTAGCTATTCATGAGGTCATTAGCCATTTAGAAATTTTATAATATATTTAGGTGAAAACAGATTCTGGCATGTTTTTATCTTGTGCGTTTCAGAAGGGTGCCCTCCTGCATAGAGAGTTTGTGTTGGTTGAACCTCACCCGGTCGCTAGGACAGCAGCACTCCGAGGGCCGGAGTGCGATGACCACGGAAGCTCGGGCTCGGCGTCGGGAGGCACCTGGAAAGCGTCCGGTGCTGTCTTCCCCCAGTGTCGTGCTCATGCTGTTGGCTTTGGAATAAATTGGAAATACATTTTTTAAAAGATTTTCTTTATTAGGTTTTAGAGAGGGGAAGGGAGGGAAAAAGAGAGAGAAAAACATCAGTGTGTGGTTGCCTCTCAGTTGCCTCTCATGTGGCCCCCACTGAGGACCTGGCCTGCAACCCAGGCATGTGCCCTGACTGAGAATCAAACCTGCGACCCTGAGGTTTGCAGCCTGTGCTCAGTCCACTGAGCTGTGCCAGCCAGGGTGGGAATACGTTTTTCACTCACTCCTTCCCATGTTCTTTTTACTTTGGTTTATTTAAGTCTTTATATATTTCTGTGAACTCTAATCATTTCCAATATTTTATGGTACCACCATGCCATGAATATGTAACTTAACTACAAAAAATAGAGAAGAAAACTATACATTTTGGAATCATAAATGGTTTAGTTAAATAAAAAGCCTGTTTCAACAGAAACAGATTAGCTCATCGGGGTGCCAAAAGGTATCTGTAATGGCTGTTTTAACTCATGACATCTCATATGCAAATAATTCCATTGCTCCTCAAACTTTTTTACTAAGTTTTAGCATCTATTGATTTTTGCCTGAATCAATTACTACTGTGATGATTGCCAAGTGGTGATTTTCTAAATCCATTATTTAAAAAATTGAATTTATTGGGGTGACATTGGTTAATAAACGATACAGTTTTCAAGTGTATAATTCTTTAATTCATCATCTGTATATTGTATTGTTTACCATCCAAAGTCTAGTCTCCTCCCATCCCTATCCCTGTTTACCTCTTCTACCTGCCTCCGTTATTTCTCTTTCATTGATTATTTGGGATATGCTTTAAGGAAGAGCTTTTCTTATTTTTTTTTACTCATTCATTCATTCATTCATTCATTCATTTATATTAGTGTGGACTCATTGATTCTTATTTATTTATTTAAATTTCATTTCAGTTGTTGTTCAAGTACAGTTTTCTGTCTTTTACTCTCATCCCAGCCCACCCACCTATCCCTCCCCACCTCCCTCCCATTTCCACCCCCCCTAGTTTTTGTCCATGTGTCCTTTATACTTATTCCTGTAAACCCTTCCCCTTTTCCCCTGAAATTCCCCTCTTTCTCCCCTCTGGTCACTGTCAGCCTGTTCTCTATTTCAGTGTGTTTGGTTATATTTTACTTGTTTGTTTGTTTTATTGTTTAGGTTCCTGTTACAGGTGAGATCATATGGTATTTGTCTTTCACTGCCTGGCTTATTTTACTTAGCATAATGCTTTCCAGTTTCATCCGTGCTGTCTTGAGAGGTTGTGGAGAAAAGGGGACCCTGGTTCACTGTTGGTGGGATTGCAGACTGGTACAACCACTATGGAAAACAGTGTGGAATTCCCTTGGAAAACTAAAGATGGGTCTGCCTTTTGACCTGGCAAATCCACTGCTAGGATTATACCTAAGAACCCTAAAACACCAATCCAAAAGAATCTATGCACCCCAATGTTCATAGCAGCACAATTTGCAATAGCCAAGTGCTGGAAGCAACCTAGGTGCCCATCAGTAAATGATTGGATCAAAAAACTATGGTACATTTACTCAATGGAATTCTGTGCAGCAGAAAGAAAGAAGGAGCTCCTACCCTTGGTGATAGCATCATTGATTCTTATTTTATTCATTAGGTTTTAGGCGGGATGTTACCTGTGAGAGCCTGTTGGAACTTTTTGAACAGTGGAGTCATTGTGAGAGAAACTGACGGGCCATTTCCTTAAATTCTGTTTAGGAGTGTCATCTCTGCACTCGGTATGTTTTTTTTTTTTCAGGGCCTAGTTCTAGGTATAATCAGATTGTTAGTGGTTTATGTCCTCACTCCTGACATGGATGTTAAGAATTAATGTTTTAGGAGTATAATACATGTGAGGTGTTGTTACATATTTCCTTCTAAATTTTTAAAAAATTAAATGCAAATTTTATTAAGGATTTCCAAGTACATATTTCAAATTTCTTGAATGGAGTAGAACTATTCTGGAACTGGAGAGATGGCAGAGATGAATACCGTTATCCCTTGAAACCCCAACTTTGTTAAGAGAACATTCCTTCAGAATTGAAGTTGTCATGTAAACTTGGTGTGTGGTACGCCGAGGGCAAGAGGGGCAATTGTCCGTGGGCGCGAGAGAAGGTTTGTCCCGTGCATGGATAATACATTGCCAGGAGGCTTGTGAGCCCACTGCTTGTAGTCTTTCTTGATATAATTAGCCGTGACTTTAAAATGTGCAGTGGCATATAGTTCTTCCTTATCAGTGCTCTTGGAATCTGGTCATTAGATTTCAGCACTTCTCTTTCCAGACCTCCTGGTTCTTTCTAATTGTGCTTTAAAAGTCTTATCAACTAGATTTCGTGGGCAAAATGGTTCTGGGTTTGTTTGTTTGGTTTTTCCTTTTGCGTGGGTAGTGAGGCTTTGAACAGTATGATTCAGCAGCATATGGCAGTTCTGAGTTTAAAGCGATCTCGTTTAGTCAGAGCCTTAGACCGCCTTGCGGATGGATCCCTGAGAGGAGGTTGGCGGGAAGTGAGGTCCTCCTTCCAGCAGAGGGTCCCTTCCCGCAGCCGCCTAGCTTGCAGGAGCCCTTCCTGTTCGGCTGGCCTGGTCTGGCAGCCCCGCCCCGCCTCCGCCCCACCAACAACCACCGCTCTGATTGGCCAGGTCCCTGTCTCTTCTCTCTCCGCAGCCAATCGCGCCGGGCGAGGAGCTCCTGGTCTGGTACAATGGGGAAGACAACCCCGAGATAGCAGCTGCGATTGAGGAAGAGCGAGCCAGCGCCCGGAGCAAGCGGAGCTCCCCGAAAAGCAGGAAAGGTAGGAGTCCGCCGCCCCGGGTTTCCCCTCTGCACCTGGGCTGGCCAGATCCGGGCTTGGGCGGAGTCTGCAGCTCTCCGTGACCTTTTCTGGACCGGCTGCCGGCGTGATCTGGTCCCCCTCCCCCCGGGCCGCTGCTGAATCACGGCTCCGGACGCCACTTGGGCTCTTTTCTAAACTTGGGGCTGGGAATCCGGGCGTGGAAAAGTGCGCGGACCCCAGCGCGGTCTGAGAGCTAGTTGTCACTGCACTCACGGACGTCAAAATAGCTGGACCTGCGGTCGGGAGTAGCAGCCTGTCCCTTCAGAGCGGTGCACTCCCGGCATATTCTTAGCTTTTTGTGCTATTTGCCAGCGAACGCGTCATAAAAATGTGTTCCTACAGTGACATTTCCAGGTCCGCAGATTCGGTGCCCTTGTGTCCACTCGGATTGTGCAGTAAGGGCCGGGCGGGCTGTGGCTGATGAGCTCGCGTTACCCGGAGGGCAGAGATCTGGCCGCGCTGGGCTGTACGCTGCGACTCCGGGCAGGCGGGTCGGGGACTGTCACTACTCCACACGGGCTGGGCCCTGTCACTGGGCGTCACTCTGCGCTGCTCGGCGCTCCCCCCACCTTGGCCACACCACTGTGCTCCTCTCCGGGATGGTCCGGCCACTCTTCTCCATCCCACTCCACGCTGAGGCCCGGCCGCGCCACGCAACATTGCAGCACTCTTAGGGGGAGGCTAAGGTCTTAGCAGAGCAGATCTTCCTGAAATTAGGCCATTAACAAAATGGAAGTTGAAGAGCCTGCTGTTTTGTCACTTTTGACTCAACTCCAAGAGTTTTGTTTTATGATGTTTTCAACCCAAGGTAAAGCGTAGCCACCCGTAGTAAAGGGAGGGGATCCTGGTAGGAAAATAGTTTGGTTGGATGTATCAGATTTTAGCTGGCATTTTGACACATTGTTGGGATTTTTTTTTTTAAGGAAGAATTTTCATGTGAGTTTGTGAATCTTTTGTAGAGCGTAGTTTGACTGTATGCCAGGGCACAATATGGCAGTTGCTTGCTAATAAAAAACTTTTTATTTTTTGCTCGCCTTAGTCTTAAGTAAGTTTTTGTAGTTATTTGAACTTAGGAGTCACTCTTTATTAACTCAGTATACATTGTGGAGTGATCTGTGGAAGTGATATGGCAAATAAAATCACAACAGAAGCTTGATTTTGGGAAAATGTAAAAATAGTACTTAACAATGTAGGCAAGAAGTCCTTTTTGGTTTTTGCATCACATAATTCTTTTGTATTTCACAGTGTCATATGAATACAACTAACTCATCCAAGGAACAGTTTTAGGCCTTTTACTAAATACATGTTCTTTATTTGTTGAAGTGATTTTGTTGCTATTTTAGGTCATTGAATACATTGTCCTGAATCAGATGACCAGGGCCTAGAAAATTCCCAGGTTTTGATTTTTGTTTGTTTCTTCTTCTTCTTCCTTTTCTTTTTTTCTTTTTTTTTTTTTTGCTGTTTTAACTGGGTATTGAGGTTTTATTGACATTAGGCTTAGTGCATAATTGTTTACAAAGTGTTCACATAATTCAACCTGTTTCTTTATTTAATGTTCATTTTGTTTATAACTAATGCCACCAGCCTTTCCAGGTAAGTTGTGATTTGCAGGGGTTGGAGTTTGGGGGGAAGGGAAAATGTTTACTTCTCTGCTAAGCATAACTAACTCATATATTGAAGCATATTTATAGCTTAATGGAAACCACTCTAAGGCTTTTCTCTTTGGCATACTTTGGCGTGCATATTTAAAACATTTTACTGCTTTTCTTTTTAATTTACTCCTTAATTTTTTAATCTTTTCATTTAGTTGAGCTTGGGAAAAAGAACTGAAAATAAACTTTGTTTATTAATGATTAATGAACTTACACATGTTCATTTTCATACCTGTGTAAATTACTGAGTTTTTATGTTGAGTTAAGTAGTTCATATTTCTTTTTATCCTGCTATTATTTTTGTAACTACTCTGGGCAGCATATAACCCACTGAATCTTAGGTTTTAATTAAAATACTTGAGTGAAGCTCACTCTTGGAACTTAGTCTGTTTTGAACAGCTTACTGGTAAAAAGTCATGTTTGAACTTTATGACCTGAAATTTAGAGAGTTTAAATAATGAGTCAGGCTTTTTTGTTTTTAAGTTAAATACTCCATGAAAGCGAATTTATAGCTTGCAGGGACCTGAAATGGGGAACTTTTTATATGAACTTGGTTCTGTACGGGTCTTCTGTGTGTGTGACCTCAGACATTTTAATATCTTTTCAGTCAGCGATGCCAGTGAGTAAATCAACATAAATGTCACTCAGTGGCAGTGTTAACTTAGTATTTCTGAAAGCCAGATGTTGAACACACGCAGGCTGACAGGTAGATTGACAGTAGACCTGACTTCCCTCGGAGGCAGGCAGAGAGAAACAAAGGGCTGAATTCCGCGGAGTTCTGGGCTCGGCTCCTTTGCACAGCAGCTGCTAGGCCTACAGCTGTGCATGCATGTGGTGCCTTTCAGAATTCATCACATTGCTGGGGGGTCATGAGGGGAGTTCTGGGCCATGAAAAGTCCTGATTCGTTTACATCGGAGGGGGTCCCTTCCTCTCCTCTGCGTCTCTGTCTCACAGTGGTTAATGTTTGTTAACCCCCTGCTGTGTGCCAGGCATTCTGCTGGGTGGTGCTGGGCAGTGACTCTTCTCAATACACCTGTAGTCCAGAGACAAACGTTAAATCAGTAAGTTGCTGATCAAGCGCCTAGATGCTTGGCATGGAATAGGCCTGCAATAAATATTCGTTGGTTGGCAAACAAAGACACACACAAACCTGTAGTGAAGGAAAAGAACATGGTGTTGTGAGAACACAGTTCGTCTTGTCTCTGACCAGGGAGCATGTGGTTTGCCATAGGCCAGTGATGTACACGCCTTGGGCATTTTGAGCTAGAATTTTGGACTCTCAGCTTTGTAATTCAGTCTAACTTCTTACATGTCTGAACAGGAGAAGTCCCTTGGATGGGACAGATTAAACTTTTCAGGTATAGCGGGAAGGGAGGGTTTTTACTGTCGGGTGTTTTCGATTATTTTAATTTGAACCATAGGAAGGTTATAATGTGTAAAGTAGCAGAAGGGCCAATTTTGGGTCCATTTACCATCTTTTCCATTTCAGTCTTTTATTTGTTAGTGTGAAAAATTAAATTTGCTTGTTAGCAATAAACAATGACTGTGGGCAAACCTTTTTTTTTTTTTTGCAAATGTTCTTTTCAAATCTAATAGAATATAATCGCAAAATGTGTTGTTGCCCTCCCCTCTCTTGGCTACATAAGAGCCCTATATGAAATTATTTCACTCTAAATAAACAACAGGGGCTATATTCAAATGGGCTTAATGGAAGGAATGGAAAATGCAGGGCCCCTCGGTTTTTACCAGGTGACTGGGCAAATCATATAACCTCTCTGGGGCATCGTTTTCCTATTTTGAGAGTGGGTGCCTGACGCTCGCATGGACGGGCCTTGTGCTCCCTAACCCCACAGGGCTACTGTCGGAGCAAATGAGACAATAAAAATGGAACATCTCCGTGTGGCCTGTGAATCCGTGGTGCTTGTGCCACCGACAGAATGCAGTGGACAGAAGAGCCACTGAATCTGTGACTCATTCCGTCGGCCAGCAGTCATGGGCACAGTTATGGGGCCTCGGTGGGAGGTCGGAGGATGCAGTGGGTCTCTCCCCTCGTCCTTCCCGTGGCAGAGCCTCACTCTGTGCCCAGTCACCTCTTTTGAGGGCCTGGTTCTAATCTATTGACTTTCCTATTCACAGCAAATTAGTAGGAAATTAGAAAGGGAGAGTTACTTATAGCAGCTAGTGATTTTGTTGCTGATAGCTGAGTAGTAAAGAAGATGGAATACTTATATTCTATATAACAGAGTCAGGAATGAACTGCAAGAAGCACAATTCCTTAAGCCTACTGAGCAGGTTCAAGTAGTGCTTTATAAAAACTGTAAATAGTCCCTGAGAGTATCAGCTAATTTATAGTATTTATCTAGGTGACTTTTAGACACCACAGAACAGATAAATTATAATCAGCCTAAAAGGGAAATATTTCATCTGTCTCTACAATTAAAATCATTCAAGTAAAAAACCTTGGCATTGTGACGAATGCTCAAGTTCTTTCACATTGTACACATTTGAAGTTCTTTTTTCAAAGGCAACAAAGCCTATAAAAATTGATAGTCACTTTAGGGAGATAAGGGATCCACAGAATAACTGGGTCTGAGGTAGTTTATTTTATTATTCTATTTATGTTTTTTACCTTTTGTAAGTGCTAACCTAACAGACCATTGATGTTGAGAGAAGGAAAGGGGAACTCTGGGCCGGGATGGCTGGGGCGTCTCTGTCTAGACAGAGGGGCCGGATTGGGCATCTCAGAACTGAGAGCCGGGAGCAGAGCAGAGGGGCCTTGGGGACTGGGAGCGGGTCGAGGGTCGTGGGTGTGGTGGTGGTCTGCCCCCAGTCACTTCACAAGTGAGTGCTGTATCCACGTCGGGACTCAGTCTGGGTGCTGAAGGGCCAGGTCCCTGCTCTCAAGGAACTGACTGACATTCTATAAAGTGAGGGGATCTTCCAGCAAGATGAACAAGACAGGTCTCTGTAATGTCACTAAAGGGTGTGTGTGTGAAGTATGTCGTGACTGTAGATGGGTGGCCAGCAGTGGCTTTTTGGAGGCTATGACATGAGTGATACAGAGTGGGATCCATCAAGTTCTAGGGTCTGAGAGCTCCAGGAAGAGGGACAATTTGGGTGTTACTGTTAGCATCTTGGGAAATTTATTGCTGGGCCAGTGCCTAGTGAGGGCCACCTAGTAACTCACATGAGTAATTTTGAGTTATGAAACTCAATGCTGCAAACAGACACCTTGGCTTCTCTTCCACCAGGTACTGCATTTGGTGTCTGGATTGGTAGGGAGCGTTGGAGAGATGGCTCAAAACTACTCAGGGGGAGCTTAACCATTTTATTGCAGCTCAGTGCAGGTCAGACTTGTCCTGGGTGTTTTCGTTGGGGTGGATGGGGTCCAGGATGGGGAGGGCCGAGCAGGAACCTTTTGGGAGAGGAAGCCGTGCTGCTTCGTGGTCACAGAGCGAAGCGCAGTGGGAAGGACCTGTAGGAAGGAAAGTGAGGAGGGGAAGAAAAGAGCAGTGCATGAGGTGGGGAAAGGAACACTCCCAGAGGCATGAGGTCAAGGACGCTGCTAGACAACAAGTAGAGACAGCGGATGCAGCAAGAGGCTCTGATGCAGACGCAGAGCCGTGGGCAGAGGTGTGTGGCACTGTTGCCGGACGGTCACGAGGCCGGGCGGTTGCTGCTTAGTGCTGCGCGCTCCCACGGGCACTGCAGTAAGCCCGGGCTTTGGTGGCGTCCACACCATCTTCACGGTTCGGGGCGAGGATGTGGAAACGAGTGAGTGGGGTAATTTGTCCAGGTGAACGGCGGTCGGAACTCCAGCCCAGGAGTCCGTGCCCGTTCCTCCACAGAGAACGCAGCTGCCTGTCCACTCTCCTGTGTGGTGGGCGGCCGCAGAAACGACAGTGTGGGTTCCATCGAAAGTTAAATTAGCGGTATGTTTAATAAATGCAGAGAATAGGTGGGCCTCGGTGGAGCTTGCTCTCTTCCCCTTTCACAGCAGTGCGCAGCTCTTCCGGGCTCCTTGGGCAGAGCTGAGGGCGGAAGCCTGACTGTGGTGCCCATGGATGGTGGCAGCCCAGCCCTGAACCTGCGGCCTGGGGGAGTGGTAGGCAGACCCGCTGTCCACTCCTCACAGGGGCTCACCGTAGCTCTGGTTGGCGGGGGCTGCAGCCTGGCGTGGGGCAGTTGGAGGGGGCTGTGTTTCTGTGGAAATGCCACCCCAGCAGTAAATGCCGTATGGCTGGCAAGACTGTTGCCTTGGACCGGAGTGAAGGGTGTCCTCATCCCCTCTTGTAGCTCTGCTGCCTTGTAGTTGAGTGATGTCCTTCCTGAGCATTGGGTGTCCCGTCCCTGGTGGTCACCTGCCAGGCGCTGTGCTGCGGCCGTTGCCGTGGGCTGTTTTTGGAAGCTCAGAACAGTTCTAATATTTTCCTGACAGTGTCAGAATTTCTAAACTTCCTAATTCTGCTGCTACTGAATTGCCCCAAATTTAGGTAAATCAGTTGGTCAGTATTTTTGCTTTGTGCCTTTGATTCTTATGTTATAACCTTGTTACAAGGAAATTATGTGGATTAACTAAAAATTTCCAAAGCATTTTTGCAAAATGTTGACCCACATTTTGGTGAATGATCTTAAAAAAATCCCAAAGTATACCGTGATTGAAAACATCAGAATTGAGTGAGTTCAGAAATACGCTATGTTCTGTCTATACTCAGGTGGCTGTTCGGTTCTCCCACCCATATGTGAATTGGAAGGTGAGAATTGGCCTAATGTAGGAAAAAAGTTTGATTGTGATTACATTTTCTTTTTTAAAAAAAGATTTTATTTAATTGTTTTTAGAGAGGGGGAAGGGAAAGAGACAAAGAAGGAGAGAAACAGCACTGTGCAAGAGAGAAAGAGTTGCCTCTCACAGGTCCCCAACTGGGGACCTGGCCTGCAACGCAAATATGCTCCCTGACTGGGAATTGAACCAGCAACCCTTTGTTTTGCAGGCTGGCTTTAGTCTCTTCCCCTCCGTCCCTCCCTCTCTCTCTTTCTTCTTTCTAAAAATTTATTTATTGAGTTTTACAGAGAGAGGGAAGTGGGGAGGGAGAGAGCAAACATCGATTTATCGTTCCACTTACTGATGCATTCATTGGTTGCTTCTTGCATGTGCCCTGGCTGGGGATTGAACCTGCAACCTTGGTGCATCTGGACCGATGCTGTAACCAACTGAGTGACCCAGCCAGGGCCTGAAGTTTGGTGTTACTGATGTTAATATTTCGGGTGATGTTTGGGGAAGCCGAATGACATGTAGAAGCAAGAGTTATTTGAAACCACTGCTGCTGTTTCTCAAAGTGAAAAAGATGGAACTGAAAGCAGCCATCTTTTCTAACCACTCAGAATAAACCAGTGTCAGGCATTACAGAATTCTTGGCCAAATTCATTCTTGTGCTGTATTTTGATATGGACATATCTCATAGTTTTACATTTATCTGCACATTGTGTATGTGACGAATCATGTTCTCTGTTGGTGGCGACCGTAATCTTGTTTCTTCAACACGTCTTGCAAGTGCCTAGTGCTGTACTTGGGGTTCCATGTAAGAACAGTGCCCAACTTAGGTAGTTTCAGTTAAGATTTTTTTGATTTATGATGGTGCAGAAGTGACAATGCATTCGTCAGAACCTAACTAGGTTAAGCTGTGGTGTTCGGCAGGTTAAACACATTCGTGACTATGGTATCTTCAGCTTACTATGGGTTTATCAGGAAGCGACCCCATTGTAAACAGAGGCACATCTGTACATCATTGCTAATCTCCCCAGTAGCCCCACTAAGCAGTGAGCGTTGCGATCATTGCCCTCTGTGGATGAGGAAGCTGATGCTCAGAGAGGGCTCACGTGGTTTGCCCAAGTTCACCCATCTACTAAATTACTTGGCTTGGCCTAAATCCAGTTTTCATTCATGATGTTTCTAAGTAGAATAGTTATACCGAGTAAGTAGCAGTGTTTTAGAAGACTTTGCCAATTATCCAAGATGAACTTTCACTACTTACTTTAGAATTGCCCTCTTTAATCCTAAATAAGGCAGTTTAAGGTGATTAAGTGACCTCTTCGTCTTCAATATCAGAAAGCTGTGTTATGGTGAGAACCAGGCTTTCCGTTATTCTTGCTTTGGGGGCTTATAGACTGAATAGATTTATTACATTCCTTGAGGCACCTCAGACAGCTTTTAAAAATGCTGACAGATTACATTTTATTTCTCACTGGCTGTTGTCTGTTCTTTAACAACATATTTGTTGGTTTGAGCTTCTTATGAATACTTAATTTCTCTAAAGTTTTACATGATTTTTGAAAGCAGCTGAGAAACCATGAGAGCAGAGGGAGGTGTTGCCTCGGCCCGACTCCTCCCGCAGAGCAGGCGGCAGCGGGCCAGGTCTGGGAGGGCAGAGCTCCCTGGTGGTGTCTTCCTGAGGATTTCAGGAACCCCGTGGGCTTCAGCTGCCTCCTCTGCACCAGTGTGTTTTTGTTGAGTGGCCAAATGCTGAGAATGACTGAGTCAAACATAATTTTTAACATTTTCATAAGCTGACTTTATGGATCTTGAACATGCTGTAATTCACATACACTCTAAAAATTAAATATAGAAACTATAAGTGCAATTCTGACTTGTCACTTGTCTTCAATAAAAGATAGGGTTTTTTTTTTTTTGGTCAAATGCCTATGGGGGATAGCTGTGTAATTTTTACTTTTTCCTTTAAGAGGAGCTCATCTGAAGTGCTGGAAGCGGTACCGATGTAAGAGGCTTTGTTTGGGGTGAAGTGCGCCTGTTCCGGCGACCTGACTCATCCCTGAGAAAGCACCTAAAGGAAGTGAGGAGGGGAGAGGCGTTGCCTGGACCTGCCCGAGCGCTCGCATTTCCTAACGCAGGGCAGGGGCTGCTTTCGTAATTGTATTCATTCCACAGAGAGTCTTTAGGATGTGTGTATGTTTATAAAATTGTAAAAACTTTTCAAATTTGACACAAAATGTGAAATGGCCATTTCTACCTGAACCTTTTACTGAAGGGGCTTTATACCCTTGTTCCTCAAAGGTTTGGTGAACCATGGTAGATGAGATCATCTGGATTTTCGTTTTTCAGATTTTTAGGCATTTTCCTTTCTGTCATACCCTTTTCTGTAAAAATTAGGTAGCAGTAACTTTGTTTAAAAGGTGAAAACTCAGTGCATGTATTAAGAAAAAGTCTTGAGGGATGATGGATAAGAAGCTAGAAAATTGTCAGCATTCTGTAGCATCGGTTACAGCTATTCTTCCCGTTTTGTAGTTGTGACCCTGACATTTAAAATTTTTTTTAAAGATTTTATTTATTTATCTTTAGAGGGGAAGGGAAGGAGAAAGGGAGAGAAACATCAATGTATGGTTGCCTTTCATGCATCCCCTGCTGGGAACTGGCCTGCAGGGAACCAGCCTGCAACCCAGGCATGTGCCCTGACTGGGAATCGAACAATGATTGTCTGGTTCGCAGGCCCGTGCTCAATCCACTGAGCTACACCAGCCAGGCTAAAATATTTTTTGATGGAAGTTTTAATTGGTATATATATTTTCAGTGTTATATATTGGTTAATATATATATTTTTAATAAACAAAGATTATATGAAAAGTCTCAAAGGCAAGAGATTTATTCTGATGATGACATGATGATATTGTATGTACGTGGTATATGCAAGTACCAGTTTCTAAAATGAGATTATGACATTTAAAGTTGCTAATTTGATCCTTTCAAAGCTTCGACTTTTATATGTTTATATGAGTTTAGTCAGTGTCTAAAAGTTAGAAACCTGATTTCACCCTCGGTGAATTAGCTGTCTGTCGTTGGTCATGTGCAGTGGCAGAGGGTTGTCTTTGCTTTGGTTAAAAAGAAAAGCACTTAGTACAACGGCAGTTAAATCCAGCCCCCACCCACCCCCTTGTTTCTGTACAGCTACAGTGGTAACACCCCTTCCTCTCCTGCTGGACTCCTGACTCTTGATGCAGTCTTCTGTAGGTTTCCTAAGACATCACATGTCACAAAAATGAAGACAAACTGGTTTGTTCACCGTATTCAGAACCTCTAAATTGAATTAGGTGCCCTGTTTGAAGTTGTAATACAGTTGAAAATGGGCAACAAGGCGATTTTTGTGCCTTTTGTTATTCTTTCCACTGATGGACTTTTTCTGGTCAGTTTTCATTTTCTTGCCAATTTCAGGGGTAAAATATGCCTTTCTGGCTTTGTTGGCTGTATTTTTTGTTTTTAATGTACAAGATTATCAGAAACTACTTGTTTCTCATGGAACAAAGTGACGACTGGCTTTAAACAGAAAGTCCAAGGTCCCTATGAGGACGGAGGCCTTCCCTGCCCTCCGCCCGTTGTGTTAGTGCCTCCTCTTTGAGCACGTGAACTTGGCATTGGTGGAGATGTCCGTCCGTTCTTCATCTTGGCAAGGTTTACGGTGCAGGCAGCAGGAGCTGGTTAGTTACAATTTTGAGCTTTTATACACAGAACAATCTCTTTGTCCATTTACACATTCTGGGTTGCGATTTGTAGGGTGAACATTGGAGTTGAAATTACAATTTCCCTCTCCCTGGGTGTTCAAAACAAGTTATAAAAAAGAACGGCTATCAGCAGTCTTGCTCTTAGTTGGAATTTTGAACAGGACTTAGGATTCTAAATTTGCTTGTTTTAAGGAGTTTTACTAGCTATTAAATGTATTATCACAGGAAGTATCTTTTCCTTGTGAGATATGATCAGAGGATTATTTGATAATGAGCAAATTTGAGTGTTAAGCTTAACAAATGCCTCTTGAAGCTTGATTCCATCAAAGTGATAAATTCAGGAATTCAGGATAGAAAAGATGGTAAATCACTGCATGCCAAGGTGAATTAAGTTCATAGTTGTAGTAGAGTGTAGAAAATATTAAATTAAGAAGAGGTACTGCTTGCCTTGTTTGGTGTAGCTCAGTGGATTGAGCCCTGGCCTGCGAACCAGAGGACAGCAGTTCAATTCCCAGTCAGGGCACATGTCTGGGTTGCAGGCCAGTTCCCAGCAGGGGACGCACGAGAGGCAACCACACATTGATATTTCTCTCCCTCTCTCCTTCTCTTCCCCTCTAAAGATAAATAAATTTTAAAAAATTAAAAAAAAAAGAGGTGCTGCTTAACCATATCAGACTCGCTTCGGTTTTTAAGAGGCAGGGCCCTCTAAATATCATGGCCGATTGTCAGAAAGGATGTGGAATTGGCAAACTTTGTGTTAGTAGTGAGTGATTGTTTTAATGGCTCCATCCGCACCTTCAGTTTTCATGCTGAAGCACGTTATAAAAACAGCCACCCACCCAAGGTTTTTTCAGTGGGGTGGAAGTACACTGCTGGGGCTTCACTGTTTCTCCCCTTTAAACCCAGCTTGGTCGGTACTTTGCCCAGCGAGACCTTGTTTACGGTGATCCTGAAATGTGGGTGTGTGTTGGTGGGCAGAGATGGGGGCTGGGTTCTGGTAACTGGAGTACGTGGACTTCACTGTGGTGCGCCGGAACATACCCTTGGAATTAGGAGGCCGGATTCCAGGCCCGGCTCCACCAATCGGGCAGTGTGACTTTGGATGGGCTACTCTCCGTGTTTCGATCTTCAGTTTACCTGTCTCTAAAATGGGGATAAGACCTACTTTGTAGGGTTACTGTGATCTGTGAGCAAGAGCCTCATAGGAACAGATGTGGCGCCCTGACCTTGGGCTCTTCCCTTGTCATTGGTGGGCACCAGTTAGGTCTGGTAACTCCGCCTGTTCATTAACTTATTGTGGCATTTCTGGATTTTAAAAAAATGAACAGCTTCAACATCTTTTAAGATGTCCTTTAAACACCTATGCAGTTTGCTTTGGTGACATGGAGTAGATGGCAAATTAGGTAAGAGTAAAGAGATTCTTTCCATCTGCAATTGGACAAACATCAGAGCATCAGAGAATTCCTCAGATGCTAGAGACCCGCATCTTTCTTGAAAGCTGTCTTGTTCTACTAGTTATGCAAACTAGGACACCGGTGGTTACAGGTTGGCGGACAGAGAACTCATGTTCTGTTATTTACTTGCTGCCCAAATGAAGGGTTTTCTGTTTTCTTCCTGGTCTTCTGTCTTACCTTGACGTGGTCCAGACCACTCAGAGTGGCTCTACTGGACTGTCATAGCCAAGTTTTAAGGCAGGTGACATTTTGGATGAATTTTGGATACATTTTCTTAGATGTTAAATTATCAGACAGCCATGAAAGCCACTGTGTGGGAGCAATTTCAGTGCTGTGCTTGACAGAGGAGCGATCTGTTAAGCCCATCCTTCTGGATGTGAAGTCAGGAAAAAACCCAGAAGTGTGTGAGAGGGTCATTTTCTAATGAGGAGATGGTACTAATTAAGTTTATCGTCTCAGTTTTAAGGAAACAAATGCCATGATTATTTGTGCAACATTCGTGTTGAGTAATCTGAAGAGGCAGAGTCCTTCCCCCTCCCTCCCCCCAGAATCACATACATACTTCCTTTGACAGATGCACATTTATGGAAACTCACAGCCTGACTTTGTAATCACACAGGAGGTCCCTGAGCCTCCCTGTTTTGTGTTAATGCCTGTTTGTGACTATCTGGGGAGAGAAGCCTCAGGTGTTTTCTGATTTTCAAAGGTGTCTTCCTGAAAAGATTAGGAACCACTAAAGTATGAACTAATATGTTTAATTAAAAAATTAAACACAGTAACAATAAAATCAGTGGATTACACACTTAAAAATGAAATATATTTACAACTCCTGCTGTTAGGGCATTAATACATATTGACAGGGAGGTTGGTGTTTGCCAGCATTCTCTCTTCTCTCAGTGAAACTTCTGTCCTCTTTGGATTGTACATTTCCTTGCTGATATCTGGGTGGGATTGTGTGATTTGATGTAGAACAAAGGAAAGAAACAAATGGGTGAGTTTGGAGTTGTTAGTGGAAGCAGAAAGCCATTGTCTTCACAAGAAGGAACATATGCTGAAGATTCAGGCTTGTAGGCGTGGGGTTTCTGTAGTTTGTTTAGCAGAGTCTGCTGTGGCTAATCCTGACATTGACTCCGTTTACTGAGCTTGTCTGGCACTGTGCGAAGTTCCCTGCGCCCAGCATCTCATCTTCTCCCACGATGACAGTAGCGGGTGGTTATTTCACCGGTGTCTGTCGTGATGCTCCTTCCCATCTGCCCTGAGCAGAATTATTTCTCATTGGTGCAGTTTTGGCCCCAGGCTCCACAGTTTCAGTTTTGTGGGCCTCTGTCCTTGGAGGACCTGTTTTACCCAGAGTGCCACCTCAACACCGGGTGGGAGAGGGGAGCCCAGTCCAGGAGGTCTCCCTGTAGTTGGAGCTAGCTCTTTGCAGGGAAGACGTGTAACCTGTGAGGACACAGAACCTTTTGAGAGCCGGTGAAATGAGCAGCCGGAATGAGAGTGGGACCCTTCCTCCCAGTGCAGACATCGGCCTAGGAGGCAGTATTTCAAGGCCTGGTCCTCTGGGAGCCCTTCCCTCCAAGGGGCATTATTTTACTCCCTACTGACAAGAGAGAAGCATCCATGCAGGCAGTGTGGGATAATCCTTGGAGACCTGCACTGGGTGCGACTTCCTCTTTCCGAAAGGCACCTCAGTGACTGCTGGAGTCCGTGGGAAGAGCTGGAGGTCCGAGGCTCTGCCCTGAGTAGGGCCACAGCCCGCAGCTCTCTTAGCAGGTTTCTGAGTGTCCTGGCGCACCTGGCAGCACAGGGGTGTCTGCCACCACACCCCTCTCTCTGCCCTCCAGCCTGCTCCTTCCTCCCTCCTTCCCTTCCCTTTAAGAAATTTTTTTAATGAAATACAGATTCTCTGGAACAGTTTTTATACTCAGAACTTGCTTCTTGTTGACATCAGTAGGGCCTTTTCTCCAAGGGGCTTGCTTGTTTTTACCGAGTTAGTTGTGTAGCTTCGGTTTTGAATTCCTCCAGGGCAGACAGGGCAGACAGCTTTGCAGTGGAATATGTGAATTCCCCATGCTCTTAGCGAAGGGCCTTACAGGTGGTGAGCACCGAACAAGTCTCAAAATACCTCTTCACCATTCTTTCAGAAACTCTATAAAGCATTTGGAGAAAACTTTAATCTACAAATACAGTGAGCCTGTGCTGAATTTGAATAGTACTATATTCTGATACAGGCTAGTACATTAAAGAATAAGATAATGTTGTTAAATAGGGTAGTTGGAGTTTGTTTTTAGGTGAACATCAATAAGAAGAAAAACTGGAACAGAACTTAAATGTAATTTATGATTTAAAAAGTAATTTATGACAATACACTTTAGTTCCTTCTCTGCTTCTTGAACCTGAAAGATGGCCCTGGCAGTTTGGAGTTTGTCAGAGTGGATGACTTTGTGCTTTCCAGGGCACATGCGTCAGCTTGGGGCGGACTGAGCTCTTTCTGCTGGAGCAGTGAGTGAAGCTTCAGTCCATGACCAGGCGGGAAAGGGGCTGGGGAACACTTGAGGGCTTGGACAAAAGGGAATGAGATTATCTAGCAATAGTCATGACCTCTTAGAAATTGTCCTGGGATGACATGTGTCATTTCACGGTAGAACAAAGGGAGTAGGGAGTTTAGTATCTCTGTAAATTTTCTCTTTATAAGTGAATTTCTTAAACCTCTACCAGAATGTGTCGTATTGCAATTCCATTGTCTATTTTTTGCATTTTAGGAGAAGCAAAATAGAGCTAGTGACCAGTTCTCTCCTGGTGATGACAGGCCACTGCCCAAACCCTGAGCCTTGGCTTACAGCTGGGAGGCACCCAGTACGATTGTTTAAATTAGACTTCTGATTTAAATAATTATGGGTGAAACAAAAAAAGGAAAGGAAGTGTGTGGCTTCTTACAAGGAGGCAGGTGCATTTTGTCGGAGGGAATGCGATGCTCAGGAAAGGAGTTGGAGGGTCATTCAGATGACCACCAGAAGCCAACAGTGGTCATCTGAATGAGTAAGCAGTTTTGACAATTTGATAATGTCTAGTGGGAATATTTTAAGTCCCTTTTAAATCTTTATAACTGCGTGTTGTGGACTTGGTGTTTTAGGGGTCAGTGCTTTTTTCTGGACACTTAGACTGGCGTGTTCAGGCAGGAGCCAGAAAACTGAGCAACACTTCAGCAAGACCTTTTGCTCTGCAGGTGAGGGGGAAATGAGGCCTTTTCCAAATTGTGCTTTTATGGAATTACATATGTTAATCCCAATCAAAAGAAACATTGCCAATGGCTTCACTAATTTTGCCTTTTCAGGTATTTTTTTTAAAGGTGTTTTGTTATTAGTTTTTTTGCCTAATGTAAGCAAATGCTCAGCTGGAAAAGTGAGAAAATACAACCAGACAGGGAAATGGCATCACACCCTCAGCAGTGCTCACGGCAGTGGGAGCCCCTTGCCAGCATCTTACTGTAGGTCCTCTCAGTTTACAGTGATGGATAAACTAGACTGATTTGATTAGTAAGGGATGTAGTTTGACCATTGTTCCTGTGGTCAGCTCTGTAAAGAACGAATTGGAAGTCTTATAATTGTTTCTTGATTCAGATTTATATCTAGGTTTTACTCCTTGAAAATATTTTTAAACTAAAAAATTTTTAAACTAAACTAAGTTAAAGCATCAGGATATAGTATTGTAAAATCTGTTATGGACTTTGATGGCAAAAACCGCCTTTCCTTTAGGTGAGACCAGCCAATTCTCTAGGGCGGGGCTGTCTCCTCCGTTTTAGGGGGTTGCCAGGCACTGGGAACGCACCAGCTACCTCCCTGCTTGGCTCCCAGCCCTGGCGTGTTTGGCCCCAGGGGGCTAGTTCCCGAACCTGAAGTCAGTTCTTCAGTTTGTAGTTGCCAGTTCACTTTTCTGTATCTGAGGTTTCAGGTTTTAGGTATATATTTTTTTTCTGTAAAATCCATGAGAATCCTAGAAATTAAAATAATTTTAAAACAGAACAGACTGCTTACATTTCAGAACTATTTAACTAGTCTATTTTATAATTTTGTGTATGCCGCAAGACTTTTTGAGGTTCCAAAGAGTGTAAGGAAGTTACTTTCTTAATTTGAATTTATAAAAGTTTATTTCTAGTATTTGGAATTATCCAGTCAAAGCCACTAACAGCCCTTTTTTTTAGAGAAATTGAAAGGTCCCCTTCAGATGTAATCTTCGCTGTTTTCCCAGCAGTCTGGCATTTGGAGGGGCTGGGGGTGGAGCCCCAGCGGTGAAGGCTGGCGAGGGCGGGCTGCGCAGCCCTGGCAGACGCAGGCATCCCAGGAATTTCTGCAGGGAGCCACACCACTGAAGCGGCCAGAACCCTTCCATTGTTTCTGTTGGAAACAAGGCCTGGAGCCCTGTTTCAATACCGTGAACAACTTACAACCAGAACGGCTTTATTTTTATCATTTGCCTCTAGGTTCCCGACAGCTCTTGGCGAGTTCACAAAAAAAATTTCAAATTAACGTCCAAGGAGATTAACAGAGTTTTTTTGCCATCAGGTACATTTCAGAGTGATTTTTTTTGTGGAAAAGAAGTCTATGGAAAAGGCATAGCATATTATTGTCATAGAAGCCAACTGTTACAGCATCTTTTTGCTCCAGATTTCTCTCTCTCAAGCCCAGGGATGGCGGGCTGAGGCTCTAGGTGGCTTGTTTGCCTGCTGGTCTCACCTAGGCCGTTTGTAAGGGCCCTTTCAGCAGCTGATGGCGCACCCCATGTGCAGCGCTGTGACCTCTGGAAGCCTGTCTGGTCCAAGTGTCCTTCCCACTGTTCTCATCAGTCCTGCTGCTCCAGGCTTCCTGGTTGGTGGTCCTGCCAGTGACTTTTGGTCACTTTCGGGTACCCATTTTTTAAAAAATTTTAAGCCTACATCAAGGATGTTGAAATTATTTTGAAATGCACTGTTAATTCTTTGCGGAAAATTTGGTTTTATGTATGTTTCCAGCTTCTCTCTCCTCATTACACCAACCGCAGAATGTTAGACCACCACCCAGCTACCAAGCTGAGCTGAGGCTCCGCCTGCCTGCCTTAACGGCTCACACACGTAGCGTCACTTTAGCCATTCTTGGAGCTGACAGCTTTGCTCTTGTCCATTGATTCCCCTTCCTCGCTACCTGATCTATTGGAGAGCTTGCTATTTTTTAACCCTATAAAAATATCATTTAACATGAATTTCATGCTTTTTTCCAGTTAAGGTTTTCAGGGCCCCAGTTCACCTCTCCAAACCAGACATCTTTGGGGCTGGTATCAGTGTCATGCTGGCCTGCTCTCAGGAAAATCACCCTATTGCGTTTCAGAAACTCAGCAAGGTGTGTAATGATTTTAAGTGTTTGTGATGAGTTTCCCAAACTTGCCCGAAATGCACGTGGCGCTGTGAATTGCCATTTTTAGGGGCAGAATTAGAACCCAAAAGTGTCGCTAACACGGCTGCTAGAGCACAGTGAGTAGCATAATGAATGGGTGGGGATAAAAGCTCCGGTTTTGCTGCGAACTTGCCGTGAGATTCTAGTTCATGTAGTGAGAGAGAGCTCGGAGAGGCGTGTTTGTGAAGTTGGGGAAGCCAACCGAGACCATCTTTATGGCTCTTGCTCCAAATTTCAGGCTTCTTCCTCTTCTCTCTCTCTCTTCGAATGTAGCCCCTTAATTCTATCATTTCTGTGTCTCTCCTGTTCTCTGAGATCTCTGCCCTCACCCTGACGGAACATGGCGTTGAAGCCTTTCTTCAGCTTCATGTGAAAGCAGGCTTCCAATCTTCTAATTCCAAGGACGGGAAGAAGAGGAAGATTTTATAAAAGAATGATTACGAAAAGCAGGAAATTTTAGATGGTAGTGTCATAGGGCTGGGCAGAATAATCTAAAGAAAGTAAGACCACCTCCCCACCCCACCCCACCCCCTCCCCACCCTCCGCCAAAAAAAAAAGAAAGAATGTTAACACCCATCAAACCGTCAGATGTAAAGGAGAAAATTGGGCGAGTAAAGGCTGAAAAAACTTTGGGTTTTGTAACGATGAGATCAGAGGTAATTGTGGGAAGTGGAGGGGATGAGCGTCCAGTGCAGGATCATGGGCTGGGCACAGTGGTGGGGAACTGGAGGCCGCAGGCACAGCTGGTGTCGGTGTCTGTTAGGGCAGCCCATGCATTTCCTTGATGATCTTCCATGGTGCCCTGGGCAGCTTCCCCCGATGGGGTCTTGCAGGTTCGGAATCAACTGAGTGGGGTGGGGAGCTCCCCAAAGACTGCAGAGACCTGCTGTTACGGAATTCTGATTTTATGCTTCAGAGATGCTTCCCAGGGAGGAGGCAGAGCACGCAGAGTTACACGGGGTTCTAAGTTTAATTCCTGCACGCCACCGAATGCATGCACGCACCTTCACTGTTGTGATGAATTTCTAATGAGACTTGAGCCAGCTTTCTAGAATTTTGCGTTCTATCTGATGCCAGAACACTTTTAAATGAAACACTCTTCTCTAGAATTTCCTGGTGTTTGTTTACCTTATTGGAAGAGTATAATGTAGTCCAGAACTTATTCACGTGACACTGTGGGCAGTTTTGGTTTTGCAGCTCCCATCCCCTGTGGCAGCAGTGAAATGCCTCACACTGTATTTAAAAAGTCATCACGGCAGCCCTGGCTGGCATGGTTCAGTGGATTAAGGTCACCGGTTTGGTTCTGCATCAGGGCACATACATACCTGGGTTGTGGGTCAGGTCCCTGGTTGGGGCGTGAGAGGCAACCAGTCAATGTGTCTCTTGCATGTTGGTGTTTCTCTCCCTCTCTTCGTCCCTCCCTCCCTCCCTTCTCCTCTCTCTAAAAATAAATAAAATCTTAAAAAAAAATTTCACCATTGTGGCTGTCAGGTTTTTCTGTACGGTAGCTATTTTACGAGAAAACCAGTTTTATTGATATTATTTAATGGTGAATCATAGTTGCTCAGATTGGGGTTCTCTGTTGTTGACCTATACTTGTTTCTGCCATAGATAAAATTGAGGTGGAAAAAAGCCTGCATTCCACTTTGATACTTCCATTTCTATAAATGCAGTGGGAGTCTTCATACCACTTTCATTTGCCTGCGAGTAAAATAATGGATATAAAGTGCTTTCTAAAGAGTAAGTTTTTCTTATTATGCCACTTTGGGTCTCAGAAACAAGTGCAGTAGAAGGACCCCTTTTAGCATCGTGATTCTTGGGTTTTAAGTCGGACTCTAGAGCTAATTTAGTGGTGTGGCCTTGGGTAGACGACTTGACCTCTCTGGTCCTGGCGTGTGTCTGTAAAACGACAGGCACGGCGTGGCACTTTGGGGTCTAGCAGAGTGGTACTTAAGTGCTAAAAGCGTCAGTCTCACGACATGGGCATGGCACAGACCTGAGAGTAAGTATCCCACCTCCCGCCCCAACTAAGGGCAGAGATTAATGTACAGTTTTTTTTGGCGAAAACCTTGATGCAATAGGTAATTGCTATTTTCCTTCTGTCTCACTTCGTTTTCTTCATCTTTGTATGTATATTTCTTTTCCTTATATATAAGCATACAGTTTTGTTCTGTGCTTGCTTCATTATGTTCTTTGTCATTGTTTCCATTTCACGTTCCTTGTGTTTCATTCCTGTATCTTTCTTGTTTAGAGCAAGTGGAGCACGCAGCTGGCAGTAGCCTCTGTGTAGGACCCTGCAGGAACCTGATGGTAAGTGCACACGTGTACTTACCAGGCTCCCAGTGGGCTCTGCCGCGCCGGCTCTCACAGATAGAGACCAGCCCCCCCCCTCGTAAAAGTCATCGCTCGGGCTGTTTTGGGTAGTAGGTTTGCTTTTTATGTTAATTTGATTATATATAGAACTGAAACCAAATACCAGGGGGGAAATGTACTGATTTAAGGAAATGGGACTGTTTTCACCACCTGTTACTGCAATGTGTGCCTGTGTGAGGGACACCGGGCACACCTCAGTGTGAGGACACGCAGGCCCCGGGACCTGGTCTGTCCCAGACGGGGTGGTCCCCATGGGGGCCTGGCCTTTGCTTTCTCTCGTGAAGTAGCAGGCAGGACAGGTGATTTCAGTAGTTCCTTCACCACCAGCCTGCAGTCCTGAGGGGAGGCAGCTCGAGGGTTCCGTGTTCTGATAAAGATGGAGACAGTCGCTTCGTGTCTCGGGATTGCAGTTCCGTGAGTGAACGATACTAACTAGATTCACAGTAGGTGCGTTTCTGTCATAAAACTGAGTCTGTCAGTGTTCACCGAAAAGTACTTAGGAGGTAAATTTAATTTTTCATTTCTTTGTTTTTTAGAATTGGTTTATTAGTGTTACCCAAATACTTAAAAAATTCCTAATAAATGTATAAACTTCAGAGTCGCAGGTCTTTAGTAGCCCCTGTTATTTTGGTTTAGCCTTGTGGTTCTTAACTGGGGGAGAATGCCCCCCAATCCATTTGAGCCATTTGGCCACGTCTGGGGACTTCCGCTTGTCACACTAGAAGGGTGGTAATGACCTCGGCAGAGTGGCTGAGCATCCTCCGATGCCTTGGACAGCCCCTTAGCAGAGCATGGCTGGCCCCGCCGTCTCCCGGCTGTGGTGGAGGCGCCCTGGGGTCCAGCCTGTGCAGCTGCGGGTGGGATGCCCTTGGGGACCCTCGGAATAGGCTGCAGATGTACCTACCACAAGTGGCTTCTCTTCCCAGGGTGTCACGGTTTCCTGGTGGTGGCTTTGAAAGAGGGCACCTGGGGACAGGAGGGATCCTTCTCACAGGTTAGGTTCGGAGAGTCCAAAAATAGACATTTGACATTCAGTGTCAGCTAGGCAGAGAATTAAAACTTCCAATAGTAGTTTTACCTTTTAGATAGTCATCTGGTCTCATTCCGAGTACATGTTGAGGGGCGGTATTATTAAAGTTGTGCTTTGATTTATTAGCATAAAAATCTAGAAATCTCAGTATGCTATTTACGTATGGGCCAATTTACTCTTTTTGTATCACCTGCTAACTAGCCTCTTTAGTGCTAGAGAGGTTAAAGAAAATCTTTTGCAAGGAATTGTATTACAATAAATTGACACCTGAATTTCTGTTAAATGTTACAGTGCAACGTGTCTTAGTGCCTGTGAGGTTTATGCATAAGAGGGAAGGTTTGGACCATGCTGCTGTTTCTGTGTATTTGAAAAGCGCGTATCTGTAGAGAGTAGAAAGTAAGAGGCCTGTTTGGAGGACATGAGGCAGTACTGGTGTCACATAACAAACTAACTGGTTTTGATCCAGGGGAAAACTTTTCTGAATAGAACTTTTGAATGAAGCATCTGAGTGAGAGCCCTTACAGCACAGGTGGCAAACACAAGGCCCCCCCCCCCCTTTTTATCCGCCCAGCACCTTGTTTCTACCCAGCGCCAGCACCGAGCTCCTTGCCCCTAGTTAGGGAGTAGTTACATTTATACAGTCCTAAAGTTACATTCGGCCCTTTGAAGGCAACCACAAGGCTGACGTGGCCCCTGGTGAAAAGGAGCTTGTCACCCCTGCCTTACATGGATCTCACGAGACACGACCCACAGAACTAGAGCAGTTAACGTCAGTAGCCAGTCGCTGGTATTTGCCTTGTGTGCTACCAGCAGTCTGCTAGGGGCTGGGTGTGTGTCATCCTGAAGATTAGAAGGCTGGCGAAAGGTTAGAATCCGATTCCCTGAAGCACAACTGGATTCCTCAGGAGCTATTGTCATCATGAGATAGTGCTGTTGCCGGGAAGGACTTGAAGAAGGTGACCTTTTGCAGTGTGTTGTCATGGCCTCGCCCCTTGCAGAGAGGATTGGTTTGTAATCCTTCCACCGGAGACTGGAATCTACCTTTTCCCCTGAAGACTCTGCCTCTGTTCCCACCCGGATGCGGTTCCAGTGGAGTTCTGTTTTCAGCTGCCTTTGAAAATGAGTGGATGGACTTGTTTTCAGAAATTGTTTGCGAGAACTTGTACACAGTGGCAGAAAACTGGTTTTCCTACTGAAGAATTAGAGATTTCAAATGGTATTTTAGAATTTTCTTCTTAAGACTAACATTAAATGGCTGATTATTAAGTATTTTGTACTTTTTTCCCCTTGTTGGAATCTCTTAAATATTTCTCAAAATCCAGTTATATTTTTTAGGATTAATATTTGCTTTGTATTGTAATTGCTATTTTTATTTTTAGCCATTATGATCTTTGCAGTGATGATATTTTGTGTCTCTGGTCCTGATTTTTATCTCTTACCTACATTTTGGTTTTTGTGCTGTTCCATAGTGATTCTCTGTTATGGAGAATACCGTTTTCCAGAAGCTGCCAGTGGTTTCTAGTGTGTGTGACTCAGAGAGAAAGATGCCGGAGGCCTGTTAGGAAAAGCTCCAGGGGTTGAGGAGCATCGCAGAAATAGGACATGGTTGGGGCAAGGTGATAGGAACCTATTCTGAGTCTGAAAATTGGAAAATAAAAGCTACCAGGCATAAGAGACTTAGAATTTTAAAAATGGCAGAGAAGGGTGGGCAACTTGTAGCTGAAACCTGGAGAGGTTGGACTTCTGAACCTCCAGGTGTAGGAAGTTCTGTGAAGAACCAATAATCCTTCCTGGGTGTGTTGGTGACTTGAGTTCCCTCTTCCAGCTTGTCAGAAATGGGGCTGCATTTTCCTATCTTCTGAACTGTGGTATCACTTGGCATTCAGTTAATGTTTCCTGAGATCCGAATTGTTAATGAAATGCTGAGTTGTTCTGGACCTCAAGTTGAGAGTCCCTGAGGACCCTCAGCGCACCTTGCCTTGCCGGCCAACAGTGAGTCGTTCGTCATTACTCTGCCCTTGACATTCAAGTCATTGTGTGTGTGCGTTCCTCGCAGCTCAGCAGAATTTCTGCTTCCATTGTTTTACTTTGACAGTTGTATTCATATCTTAACTAAAAGGGCCCTCAGTTACCCCACACTGTCTTTCCTAATGCACTTATAAATAACCAGACTTCTGCCAGTCCCTCTTGTGTGTGTGGTCTTAGAACTTGGTGCTGTTACCCAGTTTTCCTGTGGCATCACTGTTGTTAACTTTTGTAGAATATGTTATCTTACTGGTGTGATAGGTGTTACGGTGAAGAGGGAACTATGCCCAGGGTTCTCAAAAATACAAATTTGTGGGGTTTTCCTTTAATCCAACATGACTTGAAAATATTTGTATTCATCACGTGTTCCTTTCTTTAGGAATCTGAAATGATAGTTGCCTAGAAATAGACAGTTTGCTGTGATTGGATTAGCAATTGTCTTCTTCAACTCAGGGTAATAGTGAATGAATGAATGAACAAATAACTAAATAATGTGTTTCAGGGAAGAAAAAACCCCAGGAAAATAAAAACAAAGGAAATAAAACTGAAGACATACGGCTGAAGACAAGTGAGCCAGATTCCGCCTCTGCAAATATGAGAGATTCTGCAGAAGGTAAGCCGGGGTGTCGGGCTGGTGTGCTTAGGGTCTGACACCAGGCAGTACAACTTCCTGTCTCCGTGGAGTACCTTCTGAGCACCGTTCAGGAGCCGGAAAGGTTAGTGAGTAGCAGGAAGGCCTCTCACGAGACCTGCACATCCCACCTCCCCTTCGAAAATGATCGAAGACCTTGCTTGTTAAAAACAAAATCACGCCCTGGTTAAAATAAGATGAAACGCTCCATATGATTGCATTTATAAATAATTCACAAAATTCAAAACCATCAAAGAAATTTATGGTGACGGAAGTCAGACTGACAGGGACAGATGGGTGCAGTCACTAGTTTGTCACCGGTCTGTGGAGCGGGCACATCAGTGTATTTACCTTGTAAACATTTTACCTTGTTCTGTACTTAACAAATTACATACTTTAGGTGTTTTTTGTATGTCAGTTAAAAGATTATCTAGGACAGCAAACACCCTTGATCTTATATTTCAGAAGAAAAGTGTGCAGATGAAAAGTATTTTTTTTATTAGGATTTAAATTCCTATTTTATCTCTTTCTCCCCACCAAACTTTCTTTTTTCTGGTTTTTCTGAGGATTAATAATCTCGGCCCATTGTGCTGTAAGACTTCAAAGAGGCAAGGGCTGAAAGTTAATCCGAAAGGCAGAGTGCTCAGTCAAGCCACCCTATCGAGACTAGCTGTTACAGAGGAGGGTGCTCTGTCTCTATTGGTTGTGTGGCCAATTTACGCAAAGACCAGAGCTTGCTCAAGAGTCACTCAGGCGAATTTCAAAATGGAGGCCTGTGGCTCTTTCAAGAAACGTTTGTAGAGGAAGAAATCCAAGCAGATATTTTGGATTCCTTTTAGGCCATTTGATGAGCCCTTCTGTGGCGGTGACATTCATAAAGGATTGTAATTTCCTGTGGCATTTTGTGAAGCGAGAGTAGACACGTTTATTCCCCAGAACCTTACAGAACTTAGGTTCTGCCTGATGATAGCACATTTGCTAGGACATTAATTTCAACCACAAAAGTACTAAAGAACCTCACTACCTTTAGAGGCAGAATTTAAAAAGAAAATCTAGCAGCCCCATCTTCCCTTCAAAAAACCCAAAACAGTTATTTATTTTTTTTCCTGCTAGAACATCAGGTCCCATGGAAAAAGATACTTAATGTTTACCTTTTTGTGGAGTAACTGGTTAAGTGATCAGTTCTGGACTAGGTAGTCATCGGCCTCTAAGGTTCTGCACGTCCTTAAGAAACAGACCGAGCCAGCAGCGGGTGGCCCCTGTGTGCCTGAAGCTTCCCTGACGTTTAGGCTCAGCCCGTGGGCACGTGGACCGCGTCGGTGCGGGCCTGCTGGTGAGCAGGGCTGTGCAGTTCGGACAGTTCTAAATCTGGAATCATTCACCAGTCACAGAGAAAGGAAAGACTTTTCTCTTTTTTTTTTTTTTTTCATTAAAAGCCATATGTTTTTGGCCAAAAATGAATTCTGGGCCCCTAGAAAAGTTACGTTCATTTTCTCTTGTCTCGTCCCAACCTTTTTTTAGTGACATGGGGAGTCTGTGTCGAACATGTATTTGAAATGGGAGTTAGTTCCTGGTCTGAAATGTATCATCATCAAATGCCTGGTTTCCCAGTTTGCAGAAAACTTGTGGAGTTCATGGAGTTTGTCTGGGGGAGAGAAGGCTGGTTTCTGTTTAGAGACAGAAGCCTCATTCATAAATACAGCAACAGGTGGGTGAAAGTAAGACCGACCTGCCTAGGAAACGGCAAGGTGGCTGGGGCCGCACAGTTGAGTTCGCGTTAGTCTCTTGCATCTGCAGAGCTCAGAGCAGTTGGCATTTTTAGCCCTTTCCTCTCCCCTGTTGCCAGTCACCAGGTCTGTGACCAGCCTCTTCAGTCTTGACAGTCTGGCCACCTTTTTTTCTGCCTCCACTGCTTCTGTCTCCCTTCTAATGCCACTGCGTCATTATTCGTCTTCTGCCTGTAGTGATGTCTCTTCCCAGTCCCTGCATCCACAGGGCAGCCAGATCTCAGGCCGCTCTGCTCTCTTTAGAGCAGGCGCATTCTGCTCTAAAATAGCTTAACGGGTTTCCACGGCCCCCAGTAAGTCCAAAGGAATGCACAGTGTGCTGCCTGTTTTGATTCCTCCTGTTACTTTTCCATTTCTCCCTTTGACCTTCAGGTTCAGCCTAGTACTTCATCTAAGAAGCCTTCCCTGATTAACTAAGCCACATCAGATATTTCTTCTGTAGCAGCACGTGCTCCTTGAGCGTAACTGTGAATTTGCTCTAGAGAGTTGCCTGCTTACTTGCGTGGAGCTACAGTTCAGGTGAAGCTCTGTAAGGGTGAGGATCTTGACAGTTCTGTTCACTGACTACTGGCGTGCAGTCAGGATATGTCCGGCGAGTGGGGGCAGAGCCAGCCAACAGCAGGTGAGGGCCCAGTGGCTCCGCCTCCTCTGGGGGAGGGGCCTGGTTGAGTAGAGAAAGGACCTTCTACATCAGCATTGAAGGCACTGTGGCAGCTGTGGGACTGTAAGTCCCCCTGCTGTCCCTGTGTTTGTTTTTCTTTGTAGCTGAACTTGAAAGAGTTGCTTGTAGTTTCCCTGTCCCTCCTTCCTTCTTACATTGTCTTAGGAACTCCCTCAGGCATGTGTCCCCTCTGCCACACTCAACGCTGTTGTCAGTCACCGCGCCTCTCCTTTCCCCTCCTCTCACTCAGCCCGGCAGCAGTTCCGGACACAGTGACCTCTCCCTCCTTGAAACTGTCTTCACAGAGCCTAAGGGCCACCACGCTTCTGGCTCTTCAGACACCTCACTGGTCTTTCCTCTGACTTCTAAATACTGAGGTCATCTGGGGGACGTTCTGCCCACCTCTCTTCCTGCATTCTCTCTCCCGGGGACTTGTCCAGTCCCATGCTTCAAACACTGTTTCGGATCCGGGGACTTGGATGTTTCTGGGCCCCACCCCTTTGTTGAGTGAGTCACCTGCAGGTAACCACTGAGCACCTTCACCCAGATACCTGTTAGTGACCTCAGAGTTGAGCACATCCAGGTCAACCCGATTTCCTCCAGCACATGCACCCACCACACCGGCTCTTCCCTCAGTTTCCTGCTGCTTAATCAGCAGGCTTATTATGGCTGCTCTGGGGTCCTCCTCGACACCTCTGTTGCCACAGCCAGGCAGCCAGCACCTCTTGTCAGCTCATCTCCAAAATCCGCGAAGAGTCTGTTCCTACCACCTCCCCACGCCACGCTGGCCCCCTCCACCCCACCCTTGTCCTGGACAATGTAGCTTTCTCGTCTCCTTGCCTCCGCCCGAATCCGCTGAGAGGTTTCTGTCTTCCTTGTAGCAGCTCAAGTGATTCTGGAATGTGAGTTACTTGTGTCAGAACTCTCTGGTACCTCCTTGTTTCACTCAAAGGCCAGCAATCTCCCAGCTCCTGTTTGAGTTGGCCTCTGGTCTCATCTCCGACTCTGCTGCCTTCCTCTAGTCCCTTCCTCGAACACATCTGACAAGTTCTTGACTCAGAACTCATGCCTCTGCGTGTATCCAGAGGGCTTCCCTCCCGCAGATGTCTGCATGGCTTACTGCAGGCCTCTGCACAGCTGTCACTGGACCAGTGAGTCCTTCCCTGACCACCTGGGTTTATCCTGGGCATCGAGACTCCTGAGCTCTTAATCATTTTACCAGGCTTTGAAGAGATGATCCTACTTGAAACAGTTCTGATCACATGATTCTGAAAAATGTTCAGGCTTCTAAATATGTGGATTTAGTCAGGAAGGTAGGAGAGACTCATTCCATTTGAGAAAGACCACCAAGAATCTAGCCTGGTAATATGCTTAGCGGTTTTCGTATTTCAGTTTCGAGTCAAGAGAAATTGGAATTCACAACTAGTCTCCTGAAACTCGGCGTCGGCTACCCCAACACAAGTTTAAGCACTGCTGTTTCTGTGAATGAAAATGTGTGTGTATAGGTGCAGCTAGACACAGAAGAGAGTACAAGCTCCGGGTGACTCTGCTCACGTGTCCTCACCAGGCTTGTGTGCTGCCTGGTTAATATCAGGTACTCAATAAATATTAACTGAATGAATGAAATGGATTCCAGTGCAGTACAGCTGGGTAGGTGAGAATGTTGTTTATTAGGTTGATCATACCCTCTCTGGAATAACAGGACTGGACCCTGCCCCCGCTGGTTCTGTTCTCACCACCATGCTTCTGCTTCCCTGTGCTCTCTAGGTTCCAAAGAAGAGGACGAGAAGCCTTCTGCTTCTGCAGCGGAGCACACAGCTGGTCTTCAGGAGGTGGTTTGTCAGGATGCGCTTCCAGAACTGGTCAGCCCTCCCCCTGCCTGTGAGCCGCAGGCAGAACCAGACGAGAAGCTAGAAGCAACAAACTGTGAGGTGAATGATTTGGAGGAAGAAGAGGAGGAAGAAGAGGATGAAGATGATGAACTGGAGGAAGAGGGGGAAGAAGAAGCTGATGTGCCAAATGAAAGTTCTGTGAAAGAGCCAGAAATACGGTGTGATGAGAAGCTGGAAGATTTATTAGAAGAACCAAAAAATATTTCAAAAGACACCGTCGAAGACTCTCCAGAGGTAGCACCTGTTAACAGAATTCCCAAAACGAAGGAGGAGGCCAACGGCGATGTATTGGAGACGTTGATGTTCCCGTGTCAGCATTGCGAGAGGAAGTTTACAACTAAGCAGGGTCTTGAGCGCCACATGCACATTCACATATCCACAGTCAGCCACGCCTTCAGGTGCAAGTACTGTGGGAAGGCGTTCGGCACGCAGATCAACCGGCGGAGGCACGAGCGGCGCCACGAGGTGGGCTTAAAGCGGAAGCCCAGCCTGACGCCACAGCTGTCAGACGAGCCCGCTGATGGCAAAGTGTCTGGAGACAGCGCCACTGCAAAGGATGATTCCAACCCTCCCTGTCTTGGGCAAGACTGTCTGCTCCTGAATTCAGAGAAGGCTTCCCAAGAAACAGTCAGTTCTTCGGTTGTAGAAGAGAATGGAGACATTAAAGAGCTTCATCCGTGCAAATATTGTAAAAAGGTTTTTGGAACTCATACTAACATGAGACGGCATCAGCGCAGAGTTCACGAACGCCATCTGATCCCCAAAGGCGTGCGGAGGAAAGGCGGCCTCCTGGAAGAGCCGCAGCTTCCTGCAGAGCAGGCCCAGCCCGCCCAGAACGTCTATGTCCCAAGCACAGAACCAGAGGAAGAAGGGGAGGGAGATGACGTGTACATCATGGACATTTCTAGCAATATCTCTGAAAACTTAAATTACTATATCGATGGAAAAATTCAGACCAGCAGCAGCACCAGTAACTGTGATGTGATCGAGATGGAGTCCGGCTCGGCAGACCTGTACGGGATAAATTGTCTGCTCACTCCAGTCACAGTGGAAATCACTCAAAATGTAAAGACCACACAGGTCCCCATAACAGATGATCTTCCTAAGGAGCCTTCCAGCAGCACAAACAGTGAGTCCAAGAAACGGAGAACTGCCAGTCCTCCCGTGTTACCCAAAATTAAAGCAGAAGCCGAGTCCGAGCCCGCTGCACCCTCGTGCTCCTTGAGCCTGCCGCTTAGCATGGCCACTGCGGAGGCAGCGTCTTTCCACAAAGAGAAGGGCGTGTATTTGTCGTCCAAGCTCAAACAGCTCCTCCAGACCCAGGATAGACTGACTCCGCCCGCGGGGATGTCGGCCGCTGAGCTCTCCAAGTTAGGTCCTGTCTGTGTGTCCGCTCCCGCATCCATGCTGCCCGTGACCGCGAGTCGGTTTAAGCGGCGGACCAGCTCCCCTCCCAGTTCTCCACAGCACAGTCCTGCCCTCCGAGACTTCGGGAAGCAGAGTGACGGTAAAGCAGTGTGGACTGATGTGGTTCTGAGTTCCAAAAAGCCCAAATTAGAAAGTCACAGCAATTCCCCAGCGTGGACTTTGTCTGGGAGAGACGAGAGAGAGGCCGTGAGCCCTCCAGGCTTTGATGAATACAAGGTGTCTAAAGAGTGGGCGTCCAGTGCCACATACAGCAACGTGTGCAACCAGCAGCCACTGGATTTGTCCAGTGGCGTCAAACAGAAGGCCGAGGGTGCAGCCAAGAATCCGGTCCAGTGGGAGTCCGTGTTAGATCTCAGTGTGCATAAAAAGCCTTGTAGTGACTCGGAAGGCAGGGAACTCAGAGACGGTACCGTGGCGCAGCCAGCCTGCGGCGCTGTCAAGAAAAAGAAGCCGACCACCTGCATGCTGCAGAAGGTTCTTCTCAATGAATACAATGGCATTGGTGTGCCCATCGAAAACACATCAGATGCGACCAGGAGCCCGAGTCCTTGTAAATCCCTAGATCCTCAAGCTGAACCTGACGTTGGCCCTGATGCTAGTTTATCTGCTCCTGCCGTGGAGCCCTCACCCGATGTTGCTCCTTCATCTCCGGGCCTCCAGACGCCTCCCCTTCCTTCTGGGCAGCTGCCTCCTCTCTTGATGCCAACACGCCCCTCCTCCCCTCCGCCGTGCCCCCCCGTGCTGACTGTTGCCACGCCACCTCCTCCACTCCTTCCCACCGTACCTCTTCCAGCCCCCTCTACCGGGGCGTCGCCTCACCCGTGTCCCTCCCCACTCTCGAATGCTGCGACGCAGTCCCCGCTCCCGATTCTCTCTCCCACGGTGTCCCCCTCGGCATCTCCCATTCCTTCTGTGGAGCCTCTCATGTCCGCTGCCTCACCGGGGCCTCCCACACTTTCGTCATCGTCGTCATCATCTTCATCTTCATTCTCTTCATCTTCCTCCTCTTCCCCCTCCCCACCTCCTCTCTCAGCGGTGTCATCCGTCGTCTCCTCTGGGGATAATCTGGAAGCCTCTCTGCCCGTGATCTCTTTCAAACAGGAGGAGTTAGAGAGCGAAGAAACGAAGCCCCGGGAAGAACCCCAGTCTGCAGTTGAGCAGGATGCTGTTCAGGAAACATTCAGCAAAAACTTTGTCTGCAATGTCTGTGAATCGCCTTTTCTTTCCATTAAAGACCTAACCAAACATTTATCTGTTCATGCTGAAGAATGGCCCTTCAAATGTGAATTTTGTGTGCAGCTTTTTAAGGCTAAAACTGACTTGTCGGAACATCGCTTTTTGCTTCATGGAGTTGGGAATATCTTTGTGTGTTCGGTTTGTAAAAAAGAGTTCGCTTTTTTGTGCAATTTGCAGCAGCACCAGCGAGATCTCCACCCAGATAAGGTATGCACGCACCACGAGTTTGAAAGTGGCACCCTGAGGCCGCAGAACTTCACAGACCCCAGCAAGGCCCATGCGGAGCACGTGCAGAATTTGCCAGAAGACCCTTCAGAAACATCGAAAGAGGAAGAGGAGCTCAACGATTCTTCCGAAGAGCTTTATACGACCATAAAAATAATGGCTTCTGGAATGAAGACGAAAGATCCAGATGTTCGACTGGGCCTCAATCAACATTACCCAAGCTTTAAGCCACCTCCGTTTCAGTACCATCACCGAAACCCCATGGGTATTGGGGTGACGGCCACCAATTTCACTACCCACAACATTCCACAGACTTTCAGCACTGCCATTCGCTGTACAAAGTGTGGCAAAGGTGTAGACAACATGCCTGAGTTACACAAACATATCCTGGCATGTGCTTCTGCTAGCGACAAGAAGAGGTACACCCCTAAGAAAAATCCAGTACCGTTGAAACAAACTGTGCAGCCCAAAAACGGTGTGGTGGTTTTGGATAACTCTGGGAAAAACACCTTCAGACGAATGGGACAGCCCAAAAGACTGAACTTCAGCGTTGAGCTCAGCAAAGTGTCCCCAAATAAGCTCAAATTAAATGCATTGAAGAAAAAAAATCAGCTTGTCCAGAAGGCAATCCTGCAGAAAACCAAATCTGCCAAGCAGAGGGTGGAGCTAAGAAACGCTTCGGAGTGCTCCTCGCACATCTGCCCGTACTGTAACAGGGAGTTCACCTACATCGGCAGTCTGAACAAGCACGCCGCTTTTAGCTGTCCCAAAAAACCGCTTTCTCCCTCCAAAAAAAAAGTTTCCCATTCGTCCAAGAAAGGTGGACACCTGTCACCTGCAAGCAGTGACAAAAACAGTAACAGCAGCCGCAGACGGACAGCAGATGCAGAGATTAAAATGCAAAGCACGCAGGCTCCTTTGGGCAAGACCAGAGCTCGCAGCTCGGGCCCTGCTCAGGTCGCGCTGCCTTCCTCGTCCTTCAGGTCCAAGCAGAATGTCAAATTTGCAGCTTCAGTGAAGTCCAAAAAACCAAGCTCCTCTTTAAGGAACTCGAGCCCCATAAGAATGGCCAAAGTAACACACACCGATGGGAAAAAACCCAAAGCCGTGGCCAAGACCCATTCTGCACAGCTCTCGAGCAAGACGTCGAGGAGCCTGCACGTGAGGGTGCAGAAGAGCAAGGCCGTCTTACAAAGCAAATCCGCCCTGGCCAGTAAGAAAAGAACAGACCGGTTCAATGCAAAATCGAGAGAACGCAGTGGAGGGCCCATCACCCGGAGCCTCCAGCTGGCAGCTGCTGCCGACCTGAGTGAAAGCAGGAGGGAGGACAGCAGCAGCAAGCAGGAGCTGAAGGACTTCAGGTAAGCCACGTCCCCCAGGGCCGAGGGGTGCGGAGCCCAGGAGCGTGGGGGCGGGAAGGACGGTTGGAAGAAAACAGTACACTTGCCCAATGGCTTTTTTTTTCTTTTCCTGTATAATTTTGACATAAGCACTTAAAGGAAGTGGCCATTGCTTCAGTTGTAGGCAGGTAACAGAGGGTCTCTGCTCTGCAGAGATGGATGCCACTGCACTTTGGTCTCAGCCCGGGGACTCACAACTGGGCTGTCTCCCCTAGGGCCATCTGTGAACTAAATTTGAAACTGTGGAAAGCTCTCAAAATCACCCTTACAGGAAAAGGTGAAATTCTCTTAAACTTCCGTCCAGTCTTGGGTAACATCAGTGTCCCAGTGTTTCCGGATCATAGTTCGCTTTTTTCTGTTGTAAGGGGTCACTGAGGTCATGAAAACCACATTGCAGTCTGTAACGTTTCTGGGACTCTAGCGCAGCTGTAGGAACTGAGAATGCTTCTGTTATCCATGCTTGCTTCTGCCTTTTCCATGTAAAAACTTGCCTCATTGGTTAAAACAAAACACACCATATTCATTTTACAGTGCCTTCCATTCCCTGCCCCCTGCGGTCCCCAGGCCTGGTGCGATAATAAACAGGCCGGATCCCAAAGCGGGAGGAGCTAGGGAGTGCCCAGAACCCCCAAAGGCCTGGCCCCTGCAGAACCTGGGGCAAGTGAGGCCGGCCTGTCGGTGCCTGTTCCCAGGGGTGCTGTCAGAGCCGCCCTAGACTCGAGGTGATCTCACCGCGGTTTGTGTCCCCCTCTGTTAAGAAGTGTTCTTAGTGCCACAAAACGTGGGGCAGTAGTTAGGTCTGTCACATTGACCTTCTCAAAGTTTCTAAGCTACTTTAATAACCTTGGGTGACGCACTGTCTTGGAATTCCTAGTATCTGTTGAAAATTGCCTACAGGTCAAGCTTGTGAAATAATCATCAGATAGGATTTCTGCAAAATACTTTACAATCTCAGGCTTTTAGAGTGAGCTGCCTGACTCTAGGCTTCCTTGGCTGTAGCTTTCGGTGTCTGAAAATTCTTTGGTGTTTCAGGCAAACAGAATTAGAGCGGTTGACTGGGGAGTGGACTGTCACTCTGGGGAGGTGGCGAGGACTCACAGGCGCTGTTACCAGTGCGCAGTTGATGGGGTAGAACTCTGGGTGCCGGGGTGCCTGCAGTCGTGGCTGAAGAAAGCCGGAGGGAAGGACCGTTAGCCGAGGCTGATTGGAGTGATTTACTGCCGGAGTGAAGGGCCAGGTTTTTGAGAAGCTGTTGTACAGCTGCACTGAACAACCGACCGTCTCCTTCCCCACCTGGGTCTCTGGCCGTGGGGTGTGGTGGACACCTGTCCGTTAGCCCGTGGAGCGGCCTGCTTATACCGGTTTACCCATACCCGTTTGCACTCAGTCTGTGTTCTGGAAGTCCCACCCCAGTGCGATGTTCTTGAACTCTGCTTCCTGTTCAAGGGTAAAGAGGCAGAATGTGCCGTCATCTTCACAGGCTGGACTTCAGAACGCCTCCCAGGTGTTTGGTGCTTTAGAACATACTGTGCTTGTCCCCTTTTGTCTCCAACATGGAATGAGAGAATCACTTTGTACTGCACCTTGTTTACACTGCACAGTTGGGTAGAGTTGGTATGAAAGCTTAAAGTACTGCAGAGAGAAGTTCTGAGTAGCGATAAAGCTAGGAAGCTCATCCAGGCAGTCTCTCGCTTGGCCAGTGCTTTCCAAAGAACCCTAAAGTCCCCGGGGACCAGAGTGCCCAGTAAAATTGTGTTTCTCTTTGCTCCAGTTAATTTTAATTACTCTGCTTTGTTTGATAGTTAACCGAGGGTTACATTGCTGGAATGAAATTTGGCCTAAAAGGAAAGGCAGAATCAGAAGAAAACAGTATTGTCCTCACTGGAAGATAGTAGCAACAGGCGTCCACAGTGGCTGTCCCCTCTTTGTATGAGTTGCTAGAGCCATGCTGTGGACCCATCAGAAGGACATGTGTCTTGTGTAGGGCCCACTGCCTGACAAGTGACCATACACTTGTGAAGTGCACGATGTCACCTTCTGATAATTGAGACCCAAGAGTGGGTATTTCTTCAGGGAGCCCTTGCCGTCTCTTCGGTGTCTTGGAGCACACGTGATATAAAGCCGGGGTTCCCGAACCCGGGCCAGGGAACGTGATGAGGGCTTGGAGCGCTGGTCTCATCCTGCATGTGTGCTGGTTGTGCCACTCTGGCAAGGAGTTGTTTGAACTGGCCGTCTTCCCTTCAGTCCAGTTTTACTTGTCAGCCTCATTCAGGGATGGTTCCTGGCACAGGGTTAGAGACACCAGCTTCCTCGGTTTTTGGTGGTTTCGCTCTGGGTGCCCTGTTCCACGTGCGTGGACTTGCCGTCGCACCAGCAGGCACCCTCTTCCTGTGCGTTTCATTGTCATGGTCTGCGGTTAGGAGCCAGCCTCCAGCACTTGGGCATTGTACCTTGGAGGCCAGCTTGGGACGCCACAGTTTCCAAGTATATCCTTGTGGTCAGCCATGTGCATGAAAGCAGAGCTTTCCATTTAACAGAGGGTCCGGCAGAATGTGCCGGCTGGCCGCTTCCAGGAGCACAAGCCATTGTGTCAGCCAGGGTGTGAAAAAGACACGGACTCCCAACCCTTTTCTGAGGACAGAGCAGTAGAGGCTGCGGGGCACACTGCCCATCTCAGGGCCTCTGTTTTGAGCCCTAATGCAGCGCCCTTTGAGTCGGGCGCACCTGCCCCAGCCAGCGGTTGGAGCCTGCCCTGGCGCACTGTGGGGAGTGGGTGCTGGGGGCTCCTTTCCATGGGCCAGAGTAGAAGACTAAGAGACGAGGAAGGATACCTTCCCTGTTCCCCTCCCTCTCGTCTTTGGTCTTTGTAAACCCCAAGGTGAGTTTACATTCTGTAGTGCTCCGTTTAGAGCAGGTCTTTTTTAAAAAGGCTATTTTTCCATTGCAGCCTGTGAAAAACACACCCTCAAGGGGGAGAATCAGAATGCAATTGCAAGTTTTCCCACTCATCACGAATTACTAAAGAAATAAAACGAGGTTAATTTTCTCACATACCCATTCATCTCTGCCACACCACTCCAAGGAGGGCTGGGCCTCTGCCCGCACGCGCCCTGTGGGTCAGGTGCCGGGTCCCTGAGCACCTTCAGAGTCGTCCCCCCTGTGGCTTTGTTAGTAATGTTAGGTCGTGTGGTCTGCTCACTGTCTGTAACATGGTCAGTTCGTGTAAGGTTGTGTTACATTGTCATTTATCTTCAGTTTTCTTATTTTCTAGGAACTTCCAGTAGAAAAGCCCCCCACACAAACCAAACCTTAATTGACTAAATAAAGGTAATGCATGCTCAACTTAGGATAAGCACTACGACAAAGGACATGAAATCTACCACGCTTGCAAGACCAGGGGAAGCTGACTCAGACCCTAACACACACCGAGTGCTGGCAGGCTTCTTGCTGCCCTGGGTAGACTCAGGCACCTGCTGCTTCGCCGGCACCCCGGCACCCGTCGCAGGCCCTGGGTGACTGAGATGCAAGAGGGCGTTGGGAGACGGGCTCAGTGAACGGGCTCGTCCCCTCGGACTGGCCGCTCAGATGGGAGTGTGGCCCCAGTTGTCGGCACGTCACAGAGAAAGGAATGATTTGAACTTAACCTTGCAAAGCAAGTTCTCTGTTTTATCAATAGATTGTTGTAGATTTCAGGGATGACAAATTCTAATGCACTCTTTTTTAGATGTTTTGGTCATACACCAGCTCTTGATGCCTTTCTTTTAAACTAATTATAGATGGAGAGAGGCGTTTAGATTCTCTCTTAGCCTGCTTTTTTATCACAAGCAGATTGCCAGCGTAATGGAGAGGAAACCGGGTTGGATATGGACTCCTTTTTTTATGCCTCTTCCAGTTTCACGTGTGTATATCCAGATGAACATCCTCTCCGGTAATTACCTGGCACTAATTTATAACTATTATATTATCAGAGACTATGTAGCAATATACCAATGCCCAGGAGGTGTCACAGGCCTGTAAAGACGTATGTCGACTTGTGAGTGAGAATGAGTACGCGTACCAGGTTTGCAGGTCGGTCTCCACGTGCGATTTCCGACTGCGGGCCGGCCTCTGCCCGCGTGGCACGCTTTCGCCCCGACTCACAACCCAGTTGGTGGGAAGGGCTAGGTTCTCCATGGTGTCATTTTTGTTGTTGCTGTTCTCAACTTTAAAAGGAATCTACCTCTTAAAATTCGTAGTTTAATCCTTGTTTGGTGAATTTGTGCCACTTTATTAACCCTTTCACTATCATTCCCATTTTGTTACATTTCTGTTCTGGGGACTTTTATGTTGAAATATATGTAAAACATGTGTAGCGGTTTAAAAATAAAGTATTTAAAATTATTTAATTTGTTTTGGACGCCTCAATTGTATTTTATGTGATTGACATTTTACATTTGTTTGAGTTGTTAATCTGGAGAGTGCACTTGTACTGGAGCTCACCGCCAGTTATTCCGCTGTTTCTTGTCGGAGAGTTATGATATGAAAGACTATTCTAATGAAAACATTAAAATTCACAGTTTGACGTACAAAAGGTTGTCCGTTGATTTTCACCCACGTAGCCTTTTCGGGGTGAGAGCTGCCACCCTGCGCCTCCCCTCCTAGCGGGAGACAAGTCACTGAACCCAGATGTACCGAAGACTTTTTATGCTGTTGCTAGCAAGCACGTAATAAATAGGAGGAAATTCAAACGATACATTTTATATCATTGTAAGCAATAAAAACTTTCTAAAAGCTTGTGAGAGGACTGCATTTTGTACATGGTCGGGAGCAGTTAAGGACAAAACAGGCGAAGGCCGGGAGGCAGAGCGCTCAGCCACGCGCTTTGCTGGGCCCGGGGCGCGTGCGCCCGGCAGCCTCCACCTGCCCCTGTTTGTCAGTGACCGAGCCCACGGTGCAGGTCGCTTACCCGACACTGGGGGTGGGGGTAGGCGGGATGTCGGGCGGACGGTGGCGCTGAGGGGTGCCTCACCTCGAGAGAGGAGGCGAGCCTTTCACGTGTGGGGTCTCGGCTCCCTGTGTGCTGGCAAACAGTCGACTCCAGTCGGGGATTTTTATGATTAAGGATCCCCAGAGAACGAAGTGAAGGGGCAGGACCATCTGTTTTAAGTTGGCGCGCGACTGCTGTTCCACCTGAAGACCGAACACGGCTGCGCGTCGGCAGTCTCGTACCGTCCTACGTGGTGACCCGGAGGTTCTCCTAGTTCCTACCTGCGTGTCTCTCGTGCCTTCGTAGGGAAAGGTGGGAAGGCTGCAGGTGGGATCAGTGTCCCATGGCCAGAGGCTCTCATTTCCGCTTTATGACCCTCCCTCGAGAGAACCCCAGCCAGGGACACAGGAGTAAGGCTAGGGGCAGTGGTGGGAGAGGTCAGAGGAGTCACAAAGTGGCCTTCAGTGTTCGCTGTTCCAGTGGCCCCAGGAAACAGGCCTGAGCCCGCACGGCTCCGTGTTGGGGACAGCACGTCCTGTGATGACAGGGCGCAGCTCTGGGAGGGAGGTGGGTTCCCTCTTGGCATCTGCTCGCCACACCCCTTCCTTTGTGCCGGCAGCCGACAGCCATCGAACAAACACCCGCCTTCCAGCCTTCTGCGTCCAGGTCTCTGGTGGCTCAGCCTCGGACAGATAATACTGCCTCCTGGATCTCAGTGCCCAGTGCGCCAAAAGTGGGGAGTGGCTGGACGGTCTCTGCGTGCTCCTTCGCGGAGGAGGTCTTTTTGCTGGGTCCGGAGGCTCGCAGCCACCCACGGGTCGGGGAGAAGGGCAGGGTCTGCCTTGTAAGGGCAGGCCGGCTCGTAACAGCAGAGGTGAATGTCACCTCGAGTCCCGACGCTGCGGAGGGGTCCCTGATAAGTCACTTGACTCCCATCTCCCCAGGAATGAGCTGCCTGCTTTGGTTGCTTTTACTCTTGATAGAGTCAAAAGCTAAAATGTTAAAAGCTAGTAACTAAAGCCTGGTGTCCCTGCTGCCGCATTCAGTGTCTGTCACAGCAGGGCTGATGACAAAGCTCTCTCTAGGGTGGCTCTTTTAATTTGGTGGTTACAAGTACTTTCTAGATGTTAATACAGAATCACATTGGTTTTTTGAGCACTGTGTAACGAGCCTGTGTCCTAGGTGTTTACCGCAGTGGACAGAAGTCCTGCCCAGTAGGGGACTTCAGCGGGCATAGTGGCCCTTTTTCGTTTTTTATACTTCATCTTCTAAACCTGCTGCTCAGTCACAGTCCCTTCAGAGGCTGGCTGGGCAGGAGAATGCTTCTAGCTCTGTAGAGAGTGTGGGTGTCCAGGTGATCATGGACCGTAATGTTACGTGACCCCCAAAATTATAGCTCACTTCGTGCGTTTGATGTTTTATTTATGTGGATTTTGACTTGATAGCGAGCCTCTTTGAATAGATTGACTTATAGCCATAAAAAGGCACATAAAGGACAATTTGCCTTGAAGGTGGATTGGAGTAGCGGCGGGTGACAAAAAGGTCACCCTAGGTGGATTCATAGGCCACATTTAAAGGGCTCCAGAGACAGGGACAGCAGAGAAAAGACCACTTCCACCCTGGGTCAGGAGGCCCAGCAGCCCTGGCCTCTCTTCCCGGGTGGCACCAACGCTGCTGCTGCGGCTTTGGGGTCTGGTCTCTCAGCCACTGTCCTGCCAAGCACTCTTGAGGGTGGCTGGCAAAGGATGAGAGCCACACCCTGCCCCCTGCTCAGTGGTTCTGCAGCGTCACCCAGAGGACGTCAGGCTGTCGGCTCCAAGGCCCCACAACTGGCCCTTTAAATTAGGCTAGTTGCCCTGGCCAGCATGTCTCAATTGGTTGTAATGTCATCTCGTAAACCAAAAGGTCATGGGTTCGATTCCTGGTCAGGGCACATGCCTGGATTGTGGGTCATCCCTGGTCGGGGCACGTACAAGAGGCAAACAATCGGTATTTGTTTCCCCTTCTCTCCCCTTCCGTTCCCTCTGAAATCAACGAGCGTGTCCTTGAGTGAGGATGAAGATACAGTAAGATGGTTGGGGGCAAGGCCTGTGTAGTCTGTGTGGTAAACTTCACAGGTAATTTCAGTGCACACCGAAGAGTCTGAATTTATGTAGGGAAAATAGTGTGTCTTGCCCTTAACTGCTGAAGTACCTGCTCTGACTTGAGCCTCACTGTGTGCCTCACATTTAATCCTGACAATCACCCTGCAAAGTAGGTGCTCGCATTGTTCCGTCTTCCCAAAGGCTGTGGGGTTTGTGGGGTGGCCCTGGGCTGTGGAGCGGCTGTGTCCTTTACTCTGTGGGCGGAAGAGCGGATGGGCCTCCAGGGGGAAAAGAGCCCCGGCCTGCCCTGCGCTTTCCCAGCATTTGTGTTCCGAGGCCGGAGCCCGCCTGGTGACCTTTCCCTGACGCTTGGCCCATGAGGTGCAGGGCCTGAAGTGCCCAATGCTGCGTGGCGTTTTGGGGAAAAGAAACCAGGTCCAGATTGGACCTAGTTGCATGTTCCTGTTAAAATTTGTAGACAAAACATCGATGCCAGGGAAAAAATGTTGGAACAAAAACTTAAGGTTCGAGTGGGTGAGATGCAGGGGAAAAAATGGAAGGCGGCTCGTTGGTTGATGGGGTCAGGCTCCCAGTTGCCTCTGGGAACTGCCCAGGCCACCACCTGGCGCCCTCCCGGCCGCCCGCCAGCCGGTCCACTCGAGTTCCTCCTCCGAGAGTGATGACAAGCGTGGGGAACCTGGCACGGCTTCCGTGGCTTTCCCGGGGGTGAGGTACTGTGCCGAGCATTTTCCATACTTGCCCCTTGATGATAATACCAAGAGGCTGGTGTCATTTACAGATGGGGAAACACACTTGGGGGAGTTGAAAGGTCACCGGACTCTCAAGTGGTGAGCCGGGATTCGAATGGCCTCCAGCCCGCACCATTGTGTCTATCATTTTTGTAGGTTTTTTTTTTTAAAGCTTCATTTCCTCTAAATGCAAAACCCTCTTGAACGGCTTTCCCTGCATTCATGAGCAAGTAGAGTCACCCCTCGGCGGGCACGGAAGTCTTGCCTCTGCAGCAAGACTGCTGACCCGCTGGAGCTGCTCCTCGCAAGCTGGGTCCGGTTTCACTCCACACCTGGGGTCTGCTCCTGCCCAGTCACAGGCTGTCCAAGTCCAGCAGACCTTCTAGACCTGATTAGTCCAAAAAATCTGCGGCAGGGGAACCAAGCTCATTATAATAATGGCCGGTGGTTTCGGAAGAGGGCCTGTTGGTCCTGGGTAGTGTCCTCAGACATCACTTGAGCAAACTGACTTGTTGGGCGTGAGCCCAAAAAAGAGAGTGTTCACTGTCACCTTAGTAAATAGTGCGTTAGGTACAAAACAAAGAGTTAAATTTCCGCCAGTAAGAAGCTGTTTTTAAAGTTCAGGATTAGAGCCAGGAGGGTGTGTGTAGGCTTTATTTACTTTGCAGATTAAGAATTGGAGAAACCCTTGTGGCTGCATTAAATTACTTGCAGGGCCACCGGGAGCTGTGGAGGGGCTCAGAGAGACTTTCATTCGGGTTGGCCTGCCGCACGTCAGGGCAGCGGGGCCTGCGCGTGCTTCTGTGTTCCGCCTCCCTCACCCCAGCAGGGTTCCATTTCCACTGTCCTTTTCCAAGGTGACCCCGAATTCAGGCGGCTGTCCCAGAGAGCAGAAGAGCTTGATGGAAGAAGTTAGTGCCTAAATGTGCCTTCCCGTGCCCAGCTTCTAAACCAGAGCAGGGCGCCAGCCAGGGACCCACAGTGTCCAACATCCCTTGATAGATGCTATCTTGGTGGTGGGGGGGGAGAATCCGGGTGTCATTTCAGCACTGCCAAAGCTCCATGGGGGTGCTGCAGCACAGGTTTCCCTTCCGAGTCAGAGCACGGTTAAGAACGCGGCACAGCAGTGTGTAGACGGGGGCTTACTGGACTGTGTGGGATTCTGCTTGGGTAGTGACCAAGTCTTAGCATTCAGTCCAAGTGGGAGTTTTCAGTAGGAATCATTCAAAGGAGAAAAAGACCTGGAAATTGTTGCACAGGTAAGTTAATAACGAAAAGGGATTTAGGATACAGTTGTAACGTTCATTTTGTTTAACTTAAAAATAGAGTTCCAATTTTAAAGCATAGCATTTGTTTCCATATTTAATAAATACTTGTTAACTGAATAAAGTATTTACATCCTGGCTTCGTCACTTACTAGCTCTGCAGCTGGGGGCAAATGACGTCCCCTCCCTGAGCCCCGGTTTTCCTTTCTGTGCAATGGTGTGGTGGCCGATCTGACCACCAAGGATGTGTGTGAAGGCAAAGACAAGCCTGTGAGGACCCCAGATGCAGCCCACTGTGGAAAGCATTCCGTGAACGTTAGCCACAGTCATGGTGATTATCATTGATTGAGAGATGTCCTGTTAGATCTCCCCCGGAGTCTGATGTCATGGATTCCACTCAAAGCGGACTTGCCACGCGTGTGATTTCAGGACGGCACAGGTGGCTGTAGGCAGAACGTCCCCCATCCTCCCCTGCTGGTGCCCACAGAGGGCCCTCCGGTGACTCCTGGTTCCACTGCCGTTGACCCCAGAGGCCTTTGCTATCTCAGCCGGGCCCCGCTGTCCACGCATGTGGACTGTGGCTGCTGCCTCTGCACGTCAGGTGCGCCCGTCCCCTGGAACCGAGGAGGATGTGCCGGGAGGCAGCCAGTCACTTGTCCAGCCAAGGTGAGAAAAAAGATTAGTTTTATTCTATCAACAGTCCGTGCAACTTTATTTCCCTTAGTTTTGTATTTCAAAGCCAAAACGTACATTTGAAAAGGTAGTTTCAGACGAAAACGTATCATTAGCTCTATGAAGACAAGCAGGGAACCCCGACTCATTGAAGCAGTGTGAGAACGATCACTGGTATTTTAAACTGCGTCCAGCCACATTTCCCAGGGATTTTCCTGTATTACCCCAGTTAATTAAAGGAAAAAGCCAGCCATGAAATACTGTTACATTCTGCCATTTGTAAAATGGGAAAATGGACACAGAGAGGTTAAGCAATTTGCCCAAGGTCACAGGCGGTAAGAGCAGAGCCAGGTCCAGGCAGTGTGTGGCCACGTCCGTCAATCAGAGTCTGCTCCACCTCAGCTGCCCGTCTGGCAGGGAAGCCCTGGCTGGGCCCGAGTCTTCTAGCGCAGCAGGGAGACCGCTTGCTGGTAAGCAACTGCTGAGTGTGGGTGAGAAGCACCGATTTATCAAAACCGTGCAGGAGGGGAACGCAGGTCTTGGCCCTCCCCGATCCTGGTCCACTTTGCCTGCTCTTAGATCAGACGGTTCGGTGCCAGCCAGGCCCACCCAGATTTGTGAGGGACGGGGCAGGTCCAGATCCCGATTCATCCAAACCTGGCTCGCTGGTGTCAACTTCTGTTGTCTAGAAGCCTCTCCAAGTAGGTTGGCGAGTGTGCCTGGGTTGCTGCATCGGCTGCATTCAGAGGCGAGGTCACGCTCAGGGTCAGAGGCCCTGGTGCCCAGTGTGTGCCTTGGATGTGGAAAGGGGCGGGGCGAACGGGTCTGCCGCACAGGTGTCAGCTGTCAGGTCTAGTGTATCTGCCGCCCCCCTGTTTTTGAAATCCGCACCAGACGCAGTTTCACCTTTCCCTGACAGGTTCAAAGTAACCACTAGTGACCACTGTGGCGGAGAAGCGATGCCCTGAGCGGTAATTCAGGCATGCAGGATCCAGACACTCGAGACGTGACTTAACTGCTGAGGAAGGATGCACTCACTGGCTCCATTTTCATTTATTATTTACGCATGTTGTCTGCACTCCCTGGCTTCCTCCACAGGCGCCGATCCTCGGGGGGCCAGGGAGCTAGGTGGTGGTCCCATTAATAGTTCCCATAAACAAGGAGGTAGGCGGGGCCTGAGAGGGCACCAGGGACCTCCCTGGAATCAGACGTTTGGGCCAAGTGCACGGTCTCTCAGGGAAGGGCCAGACACCCAAGTTCTGAGACGCAAGCGTGTTCTCTCCCCCTCCCGCGTCCACCCTCCAATGGAGGGTTAGCGCCAGTGTCTCCTTTGGTGCCACGTGCTGACGAGGGAGTGACCCTGGGAGGGCGCACCCGGGGCTGGGGGTTCATTTCGGCCTGTCACTTGACAGCGAAGACCCGTGTCAGCCTGCCCGTCCGGGACATCACAGCAGAAGTTCCCTGGGCCTTCTCTCACAACCAGTGCAGAAGTTCATGGCTGTTACATTCTCTTACCTTCTTGCGTGCGCAGGCTCCTTTGAGTGTTCAGAGTGCGTTCGGGGGAAAACAAGCCTGGGTTAGTTTGCTCTCCTGTAGGCGCAGACCGCTCTGCGGCCCCTCCCCAAGCTGGTGTTGGTGTTGCAGTTGAAGTGGATGCTCTGCCTTTTTTACGTCACTGTAATTAGTATGTTTGCATCCCTTAGAACTAGTTGTAAAAATGACAGCGACAGCCCACAGGTGCTGGCTGTCAGCAGGTGTTTCAGTGAGGTGCTGTCCTGCACCGTGGCGGGCAGGTGTTCCGAGGGGGGCACCGAGGGCATTGTTAATTTCGGCGGCCGAGCAGCAGGGCATTTCCCGTCCTGTGTCCCCGGGTGTGTGGGGGAGGGGGGGCTCAGTTGGCACGGCTCACCAGGAGGTTCCCTTAGTGGCCACCTGCACCACAAACCCCTGGGGGCTTACCCAAAATTCCAGACCTACGGAACTGTCATCTCGGAAAGCTTCCTTTTTATCAGCTTCCCAAGGAGGGTTCGCCCAGGCTTGAGAGTCGTTTTTTGGGTCCTAAGAAGAGAAACAAAAAGTGGCTGTAGGATCACCCTGTGCCGTCATCCCGTTGCCTCCAGTTTTCGTTTTGAATTATTTTCCTTTGCTTATTAACAATCGCTGATGTGTTTGCAGCACTTTTCAGTTCTCAGAACATTCCGCTGATACCTCTCCTTAATCTTAGTGACCGTCCTGTGACAGATGAGCCAGGGCAGCTCGAGAGTCGGGGGCATTTCTAAGTGTCAGCCGAGGTGGACTTGCCCATTGCGGCTTGAGGGGAATTTTTGGCCTCTGGTCCTTAAACCAGGACAAGCTTGGTGCCCCACTGTGCTGGGGGGGGGGGGGGGTGTTGTTCACCACTCTACCCCAGTGCCTGCCACAGCACCTGGCACATAGTAGGTACTGGGTCAGGTATTTGAGGAATCAACAAAAAAAAGCAAGGAAAAAGATCACTAAGTGACTTAACTTATGTGACCCTAACTTGTGACTTTAGGGATAATTGATTGTTGGCAACTGAATAGAGTGTCCCTTGGATAAGCAAATGATCAAAGTCAGTTTGGAAAAAAAAAGACTGGTTATTTGGTTAATTATCATCTTATATAGTTAATTTCAAGCGATATTAAAAAGTGACTGCCTCAAGGCATGGTCCTCAAGGTTAAGGCATGAAAGTCAATCAGTGTTTACTGGAAGGAAGCAGTGCAGTCCAAGTGCAGACCAAGTGCAGACCAAGTGCAGTCCAAGTGCAGTGTGGCACAGCGTACGGATCAGAGAGATCGGTGAGATTGTATCCCTGCCCCCCGTGGTCCCTGGTCTACACAGACCCCCTGTGATTATAACCCAGCACCCGCAACTCCCAGGAGGGGGGCCATCCATTTTAAAATCCCTCACATTTGAAAATCCTTACCCCCAACTTTTGGCTCTGAAAACAGGGCCACTCTTCCTCTGTCCCCTGCCTTAATTCCTGACATCTCCTAGGGGGTCTCTGTCACAGAGCCCCCAAAACCCGTGGCACGGCCGGCTGTCCTCGAGGTTTCATGTTTCCACTCAAAATAATGCATCCCGTCCTCTCGGAGCCTAAACACTGGTCAGTCTCACAGTGTCAGCCTAACCAAGCAGGGGCCGAACAAGGCCTTCTCCATACTGGATTCAAAACGCGGTGTCCCTCACCTGGGTGGCGTCTCCATGACTCAAGACAGACCTAGCGTGTGACATGATCGCACTGACAAGTCCAAGGGTGGTGCCGGGACCCCACGAGGGGAGCATGGAGGCCCCCGGTGTGCAGGGCACCATCGTCAAGGCCAGTGTGGCCACCGTCGCCCGAGGAGTGACTGATGGGGAGGGTATTGTGTGGAGTCCGGGCCTGGGGCGAGGGTGATCTCAGATGTCACACTATCACCTGCCACAGGAGTACCAGCTCCGGGGGAATGAAATAGCTGAAGCGCAGTTGGTTTGCCTGTGACCGTGTCAGTGGTGCCCGCCCTCCCTCCCTCACTCCCTCCCTCCCTCCGGAAGGCACCCTGACAGCCATCCCGGGCGTGGCCCATGCCCTTTGGCCCCCGGCCATCCAGCTAAATGTGGCCAAAGGTCGGCTGTATTTGCCATATTTATTATTGTACTCATATGATTTAAATAGTATCCCAACCAATGAAATGTGAGCAGAGTTGTTTATGAAAAGCATGCTGAACGCTTAGAAGGGCTCTTACTAATTTGCTTAAAAATTGCCATCCAATGAGGTGTGTGAGAGACAATGAAAAATTAGCCTAAAGGCATAGAAAGAATTTTGCACTTAGATTGCTTTTATGAAGTGCCCTCAGCTCTTTGCCACTTTTAACAATAACTGGATTCAGAGGCGATGCCTTACGAGTGTGCTTTAGTCACGGAAGAGTGCGGATCTTGGCCCTTTCTTTATTTATCCAGCCATTCATTCGTTCAGTGACGAGTGCAGAGCCAGCATCTGCCGTTCCGTGCAGGCCCTGCTCTGGGAAGATAGAGCAGGGACCTGACCATCCCGGGCAGCGGGCAGTTAGCCAGCAGCTATGCAGAACACCCACTGGGTAGGTGCTGTGGAGGGAAGTGGAAAAAGCAAGAGGAGAGAGCTCTGGGCTGAGAATGGGCCCTGGAGGCGAGGAAGTGGGCCTGTGCACAGGGGAGGGAAGCTCTTAGCAAAGGGAAGGGCAAGTGCAGAGGTCTTGAGGTGGACAGGAAGCCGGCGAGGCTGGTGGGGAACAGGCGAGGGGGTCAGGGAGGGGACCGGGCCAGGGCATGCGGGCTCTGACTCGGAGTGCGGGGAAGTCACCGGGGGTTCTGAGCAGGAGTATGGCACGACTTCCCTTTGGAAAGAAACCCTCTGGCTGACGTATTAGACCCGAGGGAGGCAGCCCTAGAAACAGACTGGGGAGCGAAGGCAGGGACCCAGGAGGGGGCGTTGCAGCGTTGGTGGGGGAGCAGTGAGCGGCAGTGGATTCTGGGCGTATTTTGAAGGTGGAGCGGCACAATTTGCTGATGATTGGACGGAGACTGGAGGAGCCAGAGAAGTCAGGGATGACGAGATTTTCCTGCACACCCATGGGGGGTGGAGTGGCCATTGAGGGAGGAGGTGAAGACGGCAGCGGGCCTGGTAGTTGGGGCAGGTTAGCTGGAGGCAGGTTAGGCCTTCAGGGGCTGGGGGCTGGGGGGAGATGGGGAAGGGGCCGTCAGATATACAGGTTTGAAGTCAGAACAAGGACCCAGCTGGAAATAAATTCGGAAGTCCTCCAAGTGCACATGTTTGCAATGATTGGAATCCCTGAGGAAGTGAGCAGACACAGACGAGGCCCAAGGATCCGGGGGGCGGGGCTCCAGTGTTGAGAGGGTGGGCGATTTGGGAGAGCCCAGACGAATCCTGGCCGGGGCTATGACATGGGACAGGGGTGGTGGCAGTGGAGTCCGGGGTCAGACTGGGACCCTCCTGGGCAGGAGGCCTTGTCTGCTCTGTGTGTCTGAGTAGCTCTTCCCCATCGAAGATGCGTTGAGGCCTGCAGAGCAGGTGGCACTGGCCCCTGACTCGTCCCAGGGGACAGCTTGACCACAGTCGTCCCCAGCGTTCCTGCCACTTCTCCAGATGGTAGGCCGTTTGCCTCTGAGGAACCCTCTCTGCAGCCAGCCACGCGTGACCCCAACAAAAATCCAGCACCTGTCCCCTCAGGTCTGCCTCTTGGGAAAGACAAGAGGCCACGTGGAACCAGGTCTGTTCACTGTAGGTCAGAAAAGGGCGTGGGCCGGAGGCCTGGCGAGTTCTTACCCAGCCTCGCCGCAGTTCGCGCACTCCCATAACTCCCTGTGGAAAACGTGCTTTGAGACTCAGGCACGAAACAAGGGCAGGGGAGATTCGGGGGCGAGGGCGGGTAGTAACAGTGGCCCCTCCTGTCCCTGGGGAGTGGCCTTCGGATTCAGAGATGACCTCTTCAGGAAATCCTTTCTTTTTCGTCCTGGGGGTGAAGTAAGGGTGATAATTCTGTGTTCCCCCTCCCACCCCCAAAGTAAGCCAACACAGCCAAGTGGGGCAAGTCCTAACGGCGTCCCCGGGGTCATGCTGAACCCAGGTCTTCGGTGCACACAGTAACCAAACCTATGTGTGCACATGTGCACACACACACGCGTGGGGACCCTTTTTCCTCGTTCTGAGCTACGGTAGCCTCCACTTTTCCTCCTTCATGCCAGTCACGCACTGTAACTTTGTATTATACACGGGGTCCAGCACAAATGAGGCCGCTTTTCTATTACGAAATCTTTTGTTACCAAATCACAAGCATGCACTTCTGTGACATGACAGTATCACACCTCATGCATACCACATGACATGTTAGGTGAAACGTTCAAGTTAAAGCTGTAAATGATCACATTTCTATTATTACCCCACCAACCACGCTCAGGCAGGCGTTACTTCTGCCGGACCCTGTACTAGGCGAGTGCTGGAGGCCTTCCCCACGAGGGCAGAGACCAGGTGTGTTCTTTTTGCTGCTGTACGCCCTGAACCTGGCACAGGGTCAGGGCCAGAGCAGGTGTGGTGGGTCGGTGTGGATAACAGCAGTCAGCAGGCCTGGTCTTGTTCTGCGTGTGGACAAGGCAGCCGCCACACCTCCCTGGGCTCCGAGAGCGTCTCGTGGTGGCACATACGTGTGAGGGCGGAGTTGCAGCTTGGACTGCCGGAGAGAATACTACCCGTATTTTGCCGTGTATAATGCGCAGTAGTCTGCCCGAGTTTCTGAGGGAAAAATAAGGATGCCCATTATACATGGGTAGTACTAATAATAGAGCTATATAAGTGCTTTTAATTCTTTTATTTATTCTTATGCATTAAAAGTGTAACTCCAGAGAGCAATAACGAGATCTGTGTGCAAAATAATAATCTGGAATACGATAATCAGTTTTGTTTCTACATATAAATAAAAAATGGAAGGAGACAAATTAAAGTGAAAGATTCGTTTTTTTCCTGAAAGTTTGGGCCAAAAATGTGGGTGGGCATCCTGTATGGGAGTGCATTATACACGGCAAAATACGGTAAATCGAATTCTGGGCACATTATCGCTCCATGTGGCTGTTCTTAGGACACTTCTATTAAAAAGGACACATTAAAAAAAAACAAGTTGGGTGCTTCAAGGGCGCCCCCTGAGGCTCAGAGACCAAAGCCAGACCTGTGCAGAATTCTCCTGTTTAGAGTGCTGGCCCAGGGCCAGCGGTACTCTGGAGGTGCCAGCTAGGGCTCCCGCCCCAGCTCTGCCTCTTGCCAGCTGTGTGTTCTTGGGCAGGCTGCTGAACCTCTCTGTGCCATGGTTCCTCATGTGTAAAATGTGATAGTGTCCATCTCATAAAGGTCTTGTGAAGGTCAACTTCGTTACTCCAGGTCAAGTTTGGGCACAGCGCTCGGCGTGTAGCACGCAGGGAAATGCTCATGGCTCTGATGCCGATGATAATGAGGACCATGTGTGCGGGTTCTGGGAAAACCGGTTCCACCAAACCTCGGCTGGGGACATGCTGGTAATGTGGGAGACACCTTAGGGTGGTTTTCATTTCGTGCCAGCTGCTGCCTGGACACGAGTCCGAGGGCGCGCCGGTGGTGTGGCCGGGTCACGTGGCTGGGCCCTGCAGGGAGGGAGCCTCCACTGAGCCCAGGACTGGTTCCCTAACCAACAGTCTGCAGGGTTTTGGCCCGGCCAGCGCCCGGCACGGTCAGCCAGCTGGATCCGCATCACTTGGCATCTGCGGGCCACCTCGGTCCCCTTCTGTAAGAGAGGCTGGGCTGATCTGTGCCAGCCCTGGCCACCCTAGCGCCCGGTTGGAGGTCAGCCACGTGGCAGGGTGAGGACGTTGGGGTTCTGGGATGGGAGCAGGTGCCTGAGCACGCTGTTACGCAGTCCCCTGCAGCCAGCGAGGAGGGGGCATCAGGCCTGCAGCCTGCGTGCCCCTGGGCTCTGGGCAGCCCTCACGCTGCTGACTAATGCCTCCCCACCTCCCCCCGCCCCCCCTTCCCCGTTCAGGCTCACAGCACGCCAGCCCTGTGTCTGGGACAGCTTGCCAGCCAGGCACGCCCAGGCCTCAGAGACGCCTTGGGGAGCAGAGGAGCCCCCTGAGCTCCCACGAGGCTTCTCCATGGAGGCAGGCTCCTCTGATGGTTAGCAGCCTTGGATGGGCTCCAGACGGCACATTCCAGAAATCCTGGTCACCCAGCAGATGCCCTACAGGCTTCCGGGACTCCTAGTCCCAAGGACTCCCAAACACAGGAGTTGCTCCTGGAGTTGACGTCATCGTATTTTTAACTTCTTTGGCCCAAGCCAGCTTTGAAGACAGGGTGGTCACAACAGTGAAGTCTTAGCATCCCTTACAGAGTTTTGCCACTTAAAACAGCTTTGCCATCTGGACCTCATGGGCAGCTGTTAGTGCCTCTGTCCCATTGTGGGAGTCTGCTTTTTGTCCGTTCACGTCCTGACATGTGTGTCTGTGCGTCCTTTTGGGCCTCCCTCCTGGTCTTGGACGTCCCTTTAGAGAGAGCAGACTGCCTTGGCTCAGCTATGGAGGAGGACAAGGGGCGGCATTTGGGCACTTAGGACCGGGGTGTGGGGCTGTCAGGAGCCAAGTGCCCTGAGAGGTAGCAAGGCAGGGGAGCGGAGCTGGGGCTCCGCCCACCACAGGTGGGCACGCCCCGCCAGCAACTGTTTCCTGCAGGTGTTCCCTCTGAGCAGCTGCACTGGGTGCACGGGAGGGTGTGGTGGGGAGAGGCCTGCGGAGCTGGGCCCAGAGAATTGTTGGGAAAGTGGGGCCAAGTCCCCTGGTTTGGGCGGGCCTTGGAGGCAGGAGAAAACTCCCAGGAGCCACTTCCTTGGACAGTGATCCTCGAGCACCACTGGGGTCGGACCAGACCAGGGGCCTGGCCCCAGGCTGGCCTCTGATTTGTTCGGGGCCCATTCTCTGAGCCCCTCCTTGGGCCAGGGCCAGTGGCGGGCAGGTGGCTGGGTGAGAAGTGGAGAGACTCAGGCTGTGGGGGGTGAGGGGTGCCCTCCCCAGAGGGCCACTGCCTTGCCTCCCGGGTTCCTTTTCCCAAGTCCACTGGGGCTTCAGCCTGCGCTCCCTCCCTCCCCATCATCAGTGTCCCCAAATAATCAGGGAGCCCCAATGTGCCTCCTCACTTCTTCCCAAGAACAGCTTGCTGTGTGACCTCATCCCGGCTCAGTTTCCTCGTCCAAATGAAGGGCTCCTTGGCGTGGTCTCTGGGGCCCCCTGACCCTCTCCTCTCCTAGCTGGGTGGCGGGCAGCCACAGCAGGGATGTCCCCCTTGTTGAGGTCACAGCCGGCCAGGGCAGCCGTCCTGTTGACGGGGTTATGAGCTGTCACATGCTGGGTATTTTGGAGTTCAAGCCAAACGTGTCCAGGGCACTAATGGCCCCTGGGGAGCTCAGAACCTGGCGTCCCAGCCCCTGGGGCAGGGATGTGATTGGTCCCTGGGGTGCCTGGAGGCCGGGCTGGGAGCTCGCCTGGTCCCAGGGCCTCCCCAGGGCCAATGAGGGGGAGGGAAATCCGTGGGCCAGGAGATTCGGCTCTGGAGTCAGATCTGTGTGAATCCGCCTCCCTGCCCCCTCCTGCTTCCCCTCCCTGCCCTTCTGTCACACCTCTCCCTGCGACCTTAAACGAGTTAGTAGCCCACCTCGCCCGGTTAAAGGGACGATTCAGTGAGAAAACCGCCCAGCGATGCAGCCCCTCCAGTGTTAGCTGCGACCAGGCCCTGCCCCCGGCCCCTGCCCTGGGTGGCCCGCCAGCCCAGCGTCTCCAGTGTGGGAACCCCAGTGACTGCCCAGGCCAGCGGATCCCAACCCTTGCCCTTGCCCCCCAGGGATCACTTTTGTTTTCCTCCCTGAGCCCTCACATTGGAAAGACCTTCGCTACCGAAGGTCACTAGGCCCTAGGTACCCCCACACCCAGGCTCCAGAAGCAGGCCCCTCTCCGACACCAGCACCCAGTATGTTGCCTGCCCTGGGAGGCACCCCCAGCCTTGTGCCCCTGTACAACCTCCGTGTACAGAGACCTCCCCAGGGACCGTGGTAAATGCAGGCTCTGAGGCGGGAGGTCGGGCGGGGCCTGCGTGGCAGCATTGCAAACCAACCCCCCAGAACTGCCGAGTCAAATCGGCAAAACATATTGTTCCCTGTGCCTCCAAGTCTCTGATTCATTTGTGTGCCACGAGGTGAGGAAGCTTGAGAGCCGCTGGTCTAGTGGGCAGCTCCGTGCCCAGGCTGCGCCCCGGGCAGCTGAATCCGAGTCTCCGGGGCTGCAGCCGGGCCTCAGCCCATGAGGATGGTTTTCATCTGTGCAGGGGCTACAGGGAGCACCGGGAGTTTGAGACCCCCATGCCAGGGTGCTGCTCAGCTGTTGTGGCTTCAGCCAAAGCTGCCCACTGACTCCGTAGGAGACAGGCTGGTGTGCCTGTCCATGGGCAAAGGCTCGACGCCTTAAGGCTTTTGGGACATTGAAAAGAGGTCCTTGGTCCCCATCATTACAAGACTGTTGGGGAGGGGCTCCAGGCTTTGGTGCCCAGTGGCCCTGAACTTGGTTGCACCCCTGTTTGGCCGAGGGAGCCTGGGCAGCCTGGCGGGGACCCAGGCTGGTCTATCTGCCTGGTGGGGACTGGGGAGCTCGGGGAACGTGTGGCAGAGGGGCAGCTCGTCCGCCCGAACCTCGTCCCCTCCCTGCTCCCCTGGACCAAGGTCTCCTTGACCGAGCCCTCTGAGCCCTGACCCCTGTTCCTTTGCTCCCCCCTTTCCTGAACTCACTTCTTTCAGGAGTTTGTCTGCGCTTTGTCTCGGAAGCTGCTGTGACCGAGGTTACCAGCAGCCCTGAGGTTGCCGAATGCCATGGTTGGTTGGTTGGTTGGTTGGCAGTCTTTCTTGGCCCATTGGCAGCTTTGGACGCTGTTACTCCTCCCTCTTCCCTGAAATGCATGCCCCCACCACCAGCTTTGAGACCACGCCCTGTGCCTTGCAACAGGAACCCCACCTGTGCTGCCCCAAATCCCTTCCTCGGTCCCTGGACTCCTCCCCTTTGTCTCCACACCCAGAGGGCCCCCCCCCCCCAGTCCACCTGGTCCACCCTGATGCTATCCAACCCCAAACTCATCAGAGGTGCGTTTCAGCCACCCACTTGAAATCGTCTTTGGGTGTCTAACAGACATATCATATTTAATCCTTTAAAACCGAAGAATTGTTTATTTCTGGAATTTTCCATTTCATATTTTTGGACTCGAGTTGTCTGCAGGTAACTGAAACCTTGGGAAGCAGAACCACGATGAGAGGGTCGGGCTCCTGTGAAACAGACTGGAGACCAGGGGTTTCAGGAGGGCGTGTTCGTAGTTTCAGAGTCGGTCGGGTTTGGGGGCTCACTGAGAGGGGGGCACTTGAGCAAGAAGTCAGAGGAGGGTGTGGCGGACCCCTTGCTGGCCTGGGGGGAGCTTCGGGGTAGGAAGTGGCAGGTGCCAAGGCCCCGAGGCAGGGATGCACCAGGGGAAACACAAATGGCCCTGAGAGCTTGGATGTGCCCTCAAGGCCGGGAGTGGAGTGGCCCTATCTGGGTGCTTGAGAGATTCTGACCATCGAGAAATTACCACCCAGGGGAGAGGGCGCTGTGAGGGCCACCACCTGTGAGCCCTTGCTACCTGCAGGGCAGGAGTGAGCAGGTCAGATCCGTTCTCACGCACAGCCCTGCCTCCCACCCCGTACAGATGGCGGGGGGCGGGGGGGCGGGTAGCACATGAGGTTCCACTGTGCTTTAAAAAGCCCATGAGTTTGTGTTCCATTTAAGTGAAATTTCCAGAAAGCCGCAGAGTATGGAACAGTCTGGAAGCGGACGGAGAGCTCAGAGCAAAGTCTGTGTGGAGCAGGCCCCTCCCAACCCACCATGATCTTAAAAGTTAAACTACGTCATTGTACGGGACCCCTAAAAGTAATGCCAGACCCCGCTGCTTTTGAAAGACCAGACAACGCCGAACTCGTTCAGCCCTTTTCGGCTGCCTCGGATTTTGGGTTGTGAGTGTTACCCCTCTCCCCAGATGTCAGGAGGGGTGGCCGAAGACTCCTGTGCGGCGGGAGGGTCGTGGAGTCTGGCACCTTCGTTTCTTCGTTTGGTGGGTGGGAAGCGCCTGCCGCTCACTGAGAGTCCCACCAGATCCTGCGGTCCCAGACTCTCCGAGGGAGACCTGCACTGATCACACGGTACGCAGGTGGCCAGGGGACGGGACCGCAGTGCAGGGTGTGTGCTGAGGGTGGCCCGCAGGCATCCCCAGAGCGGCAGTGCCCAGCCGGGGCCCCACGTTGGAACCGCTGGGGAGCTTAAAACACCAGTGCCGGGTGCCACCCACAGAGACGCCGAGGCCATGGGTGTGGTGCGCAGCCCAGGCCTCCCGGGTAAATGTAGAGAGGAGACAGGCCGCAGGCCGTGGGGACGAGGGCTCTTCGTGGTGCCGAGGAAGCCCAGCAGAGCTGGGGCAGCAGGTCCGGACAGAGTGGGACGGGCTGGCTAGGTCGGCGGGCCGGACTCTGTGTAAAGAACGCGAGTCACACCTGGGAGCCCAGGACTGACGGTCGCAGCGGGGTGTGTCTCAACCCAGTTTACCTTTTGGGTAGCAGCAGGTCGCCCTTCTGCGGAGGAGCTCGGAGGGGGCCTCGCAGGGAACCAGGTGGGGGTTGTGAAGGCGGATGAGCCATCTGGGCTGCTGAGACAGTCCCGAGAAAGCCTTGGGAGTCACAGGGCCGTGTGATGTCAGCTGGCATTGTCCTCCCCTGGGCCAGGCCGTGTGAGCTGAGGGTTGGCCAGAGGGACCTGCTTACGAGAGCCTTGCCCTGACCATAAGCGCTCTACCGGGTGGGTGCCTCGGGCTGGGAGAAAGCAAGTCCCCTCCCTGGAGGAAATGGCCGTGGGTGCTGCGGCTGCAGGGGCCTGAGGGTAGAATGGATGTGGCCGAGCAGAGGGAAAGGTAGCTGGGTGGGCCACGAGGTCACGGGTGTCCTCTCTGTCGGACTGGCTGAGTTTTGAGCTTTTGGCAGATGTGGAAGGGTGGTGATGGAGAGAGGAAGAAGCTGGAAATCGGTGATGCCGGGTGCGACTGTCCCCAAAGCAGCCGCTTGTTTTGCTGCTTCTGCTGGGGACATTTCCCAAGACAGTGTAGGGGACCTCCAGCGTGCCAGGACTGTCCCTTAGTCCCCATCAGGACGAGGGTGTGCAAGGCACCCACATTTTCAGGCAGCCTCACGGTTGACCGTCCCCTCCCATGGCTAGGCTGGATGGCTGAGGGGCCCTGCTCACACTGGGGTGCCCGCCAGTCCAGGGTGTCCCCACAGGCCACCTCCGGGGCCTCTGAATGCCCGAGCACTGGGCCTCTGTTTTTCTGTCTTGAGTCTTGCTCAGGTGCTGGGATGAGCCAGCCCCAGGCCCCGACCACACAGCCTAGGGGAGAAATTCACACAGGCCTGGCCCTGATCTTGACTGAGAGCCAGGCCCTCAGAGGGGTCTCCTTTGTGAAACTGCAGGTCACAGTCTCATCCAAGATGCCTGGGCTTGCTTTCGTCATTGGTCTGTTTCTACATTTCATTGTTTTAACACACAGGCACGGAGGGCTTGCCAGCTTGGGCACCGTTACCACGTTGGTCTAGACCGGTCTTGGTCGTGGGGGCTGTCCTGTGCCTCGGAGGGCGTAGCAGCATCCCTGGCCCCACCCACCGGTCGCAATAGCACCCTCCCTCCCCTCACATGTGAGAGCCGACAAAGTCTCCCCACAGGGCCAACTCGTGCCCGGCTGAGGACCACCCGTCTAAACCCTGCCGTTGCCGCTCCTTCCCATCTCCGGCTCCTTTGGGCAGAGCTGACTCCCAGCCAACGCCTGGAGCAGGTGAAGTGCCCAGCTGCCTCGCCCCCCACCTCTCCTGACCTGAGGCCCTGCTCACTGCCATTCCTCCCTCTGGGCAGACTTGGAACCTGGGACAAGTCGCCGTGCCTTCGTTTCCCGCTCTGTAAATTAGGGACATGCAGTGTCTACCTGGGTGGGGTCTCTGATGAGTAAGACGGTGAATGTGCTAGCGGTGTGTCGTTCCTGGGCAAACACACACTTACGTCTGTTGCGTCAAGATGGGGGTGCAGCACTAAACAGGACCAAGGCCCTGACCTTGGGGTCACAGCTCATGGTGGGGGCAGACTCACCGTCCTGTGATTGCAATTTAGGGTATCAAGTGCTCTGACGGGGGAAGTAGGGGGCAGCGGGAGCCGGCAGGAAGGACGCCTCATCCAGGAGATGAAGGGGGAAGGCGTCCTGGAGGAGGTGGCGAGCTACTGGGACCTGTAATATGAGTACGGGTTAACTGGTGAAGAGAGGGGAGGAATAACAATGTGCATTACCTCTTTAAGAAAGGAACCAGGCCCTGGCCAGGTGACTCACGTGGAACATCGTCTGTAAACTAAAAGGTTGGGGGTTTGATCCCTGGTCAGGGCACATACCCAGGTTGCAGGTTCAATCCCTGGTTGGGGGTGTGTGTGGGAGGCAACAGATAGATGTTTCTCTTTCACACTGATGTTTCTCTCTTTCTCTCCCCCGGCCCCACCCCTTCCTCTCTCTCTAAAAGCAATAAACAGATCCTTGGGTGAGGATTAAAAAAAAATTAAAAGCTTTCCTGAAAAAAAGTTCAGTGTAATGGGCTGTTGTGGCAGATGGGCCAGACCGTGTCATGGGATCCTGGTTCGCCGTGCCCACCACCCCCCTGCCCTGTGTGATCCCCAACGTGGAAGTTAGGCCAGGGCAGAGGTCAAGTGCAGAGTCAACAGCCTGGAGGGGACTTGGCCCTCCCTCCCCCTCCCCACCAGCACAGGTACCAGAAACCAACCCCCCCCAGGTGCCTCGGAGGCAACGGCCCCAGGGGGCCAGCTGGGGGTCCTTGGGTCACCCCGCTGAGTGCAGTATCTACGAACCCACGAACTCACGGGTGGACGCTGCTGCTGGCCCTGTGCACGGGGGGAGGGAAGGCAGTGGGTGGAGCTTGGTGGGGCTCCCCTGGTGATCAGAGCTGACGTCCCATTGGCCTCCAGGGGCCTGGGCAGTGGGCTGCACCGAGGCCTCCAGGGTGCTGTCTGGGTCGGACCCCTGGTGACGGCGTGTGTCGTTTCTCCCCGCACAGCTACAGCCTCCGCCTGGCCGCCCGATGCCCTGCGCCGGCCGCCCCGTACGTCACCAGGCAGTGTAGGAGTGTCAAGGCCACGGCTGCCGCACAGCTCCCAGGACCCCTCCTCAAAGAGTAGAAGCTTCACCTGCTCCCTGACAGGTATGAGGAGGGCGGAGCAGCTTCTGGGTCCCTCTGGGTGGCTCTGGGGCAGAAGCGGGCTGCGCTGGGTTCGGGCGGGCAGGGAAGGAGAGGAAGGGGGCCTGATGGCTTGTGGAGTGAGCACCCTCTGTGTGCCAAGTGGGGCGCAGGGGCCTTCCTACAAGGAGGGCGTGTAGTGGGGACCCTGGACAACCTGGATTCAAATCCCAGCTCCGCCACTTACTGGCTGTGGGACCTCAACAAGGTAGCCAGTCTCTCCGAACCCCAGTTTCCACATCTATAAAATGGGGACAGTAGTACCTACTTCACAGGAGTGTTCCAAGTGTCAAATGTATGCAAATCATGAGAATTCCAAGTGTCACTTATGCAAAGCACCTAGAACAGTGCCGGGCACACTTACCTCGGCAGCCACGGTTCTGACAGTGACAGTAACGATTGTGGTGGTAACGATGCTCAGCTCCTACCCGAGACCCTCAGAGGCTGTAAGCCCAGAAGAGACTGTGACGTCCCATCCCCGCAGTGTGTTGGAAAGTAATACTGATCTGTAAAATAAGAAATGTAGGTTTATGTGGAGCCAGCATTGGGTCTCTGTCTAGATTCTTTGATGGTAAAACCTGAATTCATCCACAGAAACCCACCCCAAACCAGGGGCCTGGGCGGTGTCTGAGATGGGAGCAGGCTGGGGTTCCCCGTTGGTGACACAGCCTGCCTTCTGTCATGGTGTCCCTGAGACCGGCCTCTCACGCACAGCCGGAGGGCCCTGTGCACCAAGACATTGGGGCACTAGTTAGAAATACAGACCTCAGGGCCCCACTCCAGCCTGCAGAGCAAGCAGCCTGGTGCGCAGGGCTGGGGGCCCAGCGTTAGCAGGTGGCCCGGTGGCTCTGGGGTGCACCCAGGTTTGGGGTCCTTTGGAATGAGCGCACGGTGGTTCCAGGCGAGGATGGGCCGAGTTCAGACTCAGGTCTTTGCGTCGTGCTTCCCACCCACCCTCCCAACCAGATAACTCCCTCATCCCTTGCTCAGCAGTTGGGGATTCTGGGCTCAGCCTTCTTTCTCGGGGTGCAGGGAGGTTCAGGAAGGGAGTAGAAACAAAATCCGCTCCTCCTAGGGAGCTGTCTTCTGCAGTGGGAACTGAGCCCGCCTCTCAGGCACCAGGTTGAACGTTGAAAGGGGCACTAAGATAGGGCAGAACCGGAAAGCCCAGATCTGCCCTCTGCCCCTCCCCTCGCACAGAGGGCAGACGGGGCCCTGACCAGGGAGGCGTGGCCAGAGTCTTCTGGAGAATGGGAGGCAGCGCCAGGCTGAGCGGGTCTGACTTGGGGTCCCATGTGTGTTTTGGGGTCCTCCCTGTGGCCGTGGGTGCTGCTGCATGGCCCTCCGTGCTGATGGGCACACAGGGCATGACTCCCAGCCCAGAGAGGGCGTTCTTTGCAGCCCAAGGGAGAGCCGGGTGTAACGGGACTGGTTTCCCGCACAGAGCCTGGCTTCCGTCCACTGCCGCAGTCTCAGCCTCTCCAATGGGGTCAGGGCACGGCCCTGCATGGGCACCTTCCTTTGCCTTATTTTCTAACACATGCAGCTTCCCCAGGAAGTCCAAGGTCAGGGTGGGGACTCTCTCACTGTCTTGCAGATCTGCCTCTGGCTGTGTCCTCTCGTGGGAAGAGAGCAAGTGCTAGTGTCCCTTCTTACAAGGGCACTAGTCCCATTCTACCCTCATGACCTCACCAAAACTCGGTCACTTCCCAGGACCGCCCCCCAATGTTGCTGTTACATTGGAGGTTAGGGCGCAGTCATTGGGGGACAGTTCAGTCCGTCACAGTTCCAGAATGATGTTTAAAAGGCCATGAAGGGATGGATAGGTCAACACCCTCCTGTACAGAGGGGGAGCCTGAGAGAGAGCAGAACTCCAGTCTTCTCACTCCCAGGAAGGATGGCGGACTTTCTGTGGACTCTCCCCGCCCCCCAAAATCATAGACAGACTGTACCTGTGTGTGGGCTCTGCAAAAAAGGGTGATGTCCTCAGGGCACCCAGGGTCTGGGTTCACACTGTCACCCTTGGCGGGCTGTAGGCTCCCTGGGCAGCTTACTGGGCAGTGTGGCCCAAGTGAGGTTCTGCCCAGCGTCTGCCACCCACTGTCTCAGCGGTGTCCCCCTCTTCTTGGCTTTAGTGACATTTCTGGCAAAGCCCAGAGCATTCTCTCGGCTTTCACGTCTGAGAGGTGCCGCACCGCCTAGCCCGGTGCCAGCCTTGCGTGGCACGTCCAATCTTGCCTCTGTCTCTTTCCAGTCCACGGGGCCAGCTGGCCTTGTGCCTGAGGGTCTGGGAAGGGAGGTTCCAGGGAGGGACTGGCACTTCTCCTTCGTCTGGACTCCACAGTGATCCTCCGCCCTTGGGTCCCACAGGTGGGCAGGTGGAGGGTCTGCCCCTGTCTGCTTCTCTGCTGGCAGAAGCCCCCTGGGAGCAGCCTCTGCCAGCCTCTTGCCCGGGGGTCCAGCCCACAGTCTCTGCTGCTGGGGCCACCTCCTTGGAGGGCTGCCTCTTGGGTAGGGGACCGGCAAGATGGCTTTTGTTTGGATCCCACTCGACAACCCACAGGAAATTCACATACTCTGGCCACGCCCTCCCCCACTCGTGCTCAGATGGGCGCGGGCACACACAGGCCTCCATGGGGCAGGGGGCTGCGTGTCTCAAAGGCTCAGGGTCCTCTGCAGGCAGCTGTGCCCCCAGGCCCAGCACGAGGTTTGGGGGAGGTCGGAACTGACAGCGTGGTGGCTGAGTGCCTTCTGGAGTTGAGCTGAATCCTGTCTCCAGTAATCCTGGCAGCTAGTTCACTTCTCCGCATTTCAGTTCACGCATCTATAAAACGGGTACATTGTAAGGATTTACTAGGCTGCTTAGTACGTGAAAACTATTTAGGAAAGTGCCTGATATGTAGTAAGCCATCCACAGTTCGGCACTGCTGTTCTTACGAATCATCATATTGTTGGTATTATCGTTAATGGCATTATTACTGTTACTAGAGATTATTATCATGATAACAGAGGCAGAGGTTATTCCTAGGCTGCTAATAATGGTGATGCTAATCAGGTTCACTGGGCGAGAGCACTGAACCCTGGAACCTGCCTCAGCCCCAGTCCAGCCTCAAGTTCAACCCAGGGCAGCAAACACCCTCAGGTGCTCATGTGTGCCTGGCTCTATGCCAAGCCCCATAAACGGGGTTTCCACCGCGGAAGCGTGACTCCGCCTTTCTCTTGTAACAGAAAGCACACGCAGGCTGTCTCTGGAGTGTGCTTGACCTGGGTTCAAGTCCCACCTCTGCCACTCGTTATCAGCCTGCCCTTGTAACAAGTTACTTCTCCTCCCTGAGCCCCTATTCCTTCTGTGCAAAATGGGGGTCTCTGTCGCCTGCCAGGAGGGTTGTTCAGTGACGTTGGAACTGCATCGGAAAACTTCTTGGCAGTACCCACTGAAGCCGAACAGATGCCTACCCAGGACCCAGCCATTCCACTGCCAGGGCTACACACAGCTGGCGTGTGTGCACGCGTGTACCAGGAAGTGTGCACAGGAATATTCACGCTACATAGGTACGCCCACTGCCCAGGCGTACCACACATCTTTGAGACGTGCTTCTGTGTAGGAACGTCCTGGCAGCGCCACCCACGATGGCCCCAAACTGCACACCACCTGGCCATGCACTGGGAGTAGGCTGGGCAGGCGAAGTGGTGATCCTACCCCCGAACCCCAGGGCAAGCGAGGAAATCGAGAAAAACTGCCCCGGTGCTCAGAGCAGATGACGCTCACAGGCGCGTTCAGCAGAGGAAGTCAGGCACAGAGGATGGGTACTGATTGACCTCATTTATCTGCGTGAAAAAACGGGGAATCCAGCCATGCGGATAGAGGTCGGGATGGTGGTGGTCTGGCATGAGAGTGTCAGTGGTCGTCCTAAAAGGGGGCTGCGTGGGGGGCTGGGGGAGCTTGGCCCTGTTCTGCCTCCTGACCTAGGTGCTGCTTGGGCAGGTGCGCTCGCCGAAAATTCTCCAGGCTTTGCTTTTCCCTGCACGGATGCTAAACTTTAATAAGTAGCTCAACTGGAAAATGAAGTGGGATGACGCTTGAACAGCCGGCTGAACGTGCGGCCACCATTAGTATTGTTCTGTTCTTTGTCTCCTCAGCACCTGAAGTGACCTGGAATCAGAGAAGCCAAAGGGACTGACTGGCCTTCTGCCCTGCAGGCAGTACAGACCTATTCCAGTTCCACGAGCCTGCGACAGAGCGGGAGTGCGCGAGTGCGCGCGTGGTTGTGCGCGTGCGTGCGTGTGTGCATGCGTGCGGTCTTCAGACGAGCATCCGGAACCTGGCGGAGGCAGGGAGGCAGCAGACTTCACACCATGGAGGACCCTCAGGTGCCGCCCAGGACTCTGCTCTGCAGCCCCGCCTCCCTGCGGGGGTGGGGCCTCTCCTACTATGCAATTTTTCAAGAGCTCCTTGATCCTGCTTTTTGCTTCTCCAGCTGTCCTTTGCTGGAGCGGGGACCTTGGTCTGGCCCAGGGGTGAGCTCCAGTCCTGTCCAAGGAAGGCCTTCAGGAGGAGGCCTGGCTCCCCTTCCAACCGCCCCACCCCCCACCTCCCGTGTCCCCCACCATCTCTGGGAATCAGTAGCACGTAGACACTCGGGAACCTCTCTGGCCATCCCCCTTGGCCTGTGCACTTGGAAAGCCTGTTTCCTAGCCTGAGTGTTCTGAGCTGCCGGCGCTTGAGTCATTTCCAGATTTGAAATTGTGGTTAGTCCATGTGCGTAGGGAGAAAGCCCTTGTCCTCATTTATGGGTCGGGTTTCACCTGTGGGACAGGCGCGTGGGGGGGGGGGGGACGTCCTGTGTGCTCCTTTGCCTCCCTGGGTGGGACCATCAACTCTTCCAGTGTCTGAGCTGCTCAGATTAGCTGAAAAGGGAAACGGACAAACAGACACTGGAAAGTGAAAATTAAATCGGAAGTTAAAAAGCATAGAGGGGGGAGGAGAAGCAATTCCGGAAGCTCTCCATCACCTGCCAGGGACCGGTGGAGGTGGCCCCCTGCTCGCTGGTGGGACCGTCCAAGCCTCGGAGAAACGGGTGCGCTGAGCTAGGAGTTGGGACCCAGTGAGGGTCTTGGGTTTTGTGCCTTTGGGGCAGACCCCAGACGAGGATGTCTGAGACCACTCCCGCTGCTTCCTCAGCCCCATGTTCCATGGTAACGTATCCACCCGGAAGTGGAAGGAGGGGGTTTGGAAGGCAGCCGAGTGGTCCCGTGCAAAAAAAGGGACTTTTTTTTTTCAGGGCTACTATGGTTGATCTTGCAACTCTGTAAATATGTATGTAGACAGTTTTAAAAGCACGTATTTATGTCCCTGACTGTAAATGCCCCATTTTTAAAGTTTTATAACTTGTGTTATTTAATTAATCAGTCGACCGGCTGCAGTGCGGGCTCCGAGGATGGTCCAGGAAAAAGTTCCCGTGAGACCCTCACACGGGCAGAAAAACACTGATCGTTGGCCTCCACCACAGTTGTCCTGTTTCCTACCCGCTAACAACCGTTGCTTGTTTTAAATTTTCATGAACTGGAAGGCAGTCTTTTGCCCGCTCCCGAAAGGAACCCTCACAAGCATGAACATCTGTGTCCTAATGATTTTGTCCCATGAATGTCAACACTTACCAACTGTACCCAGCCTCTGAGTTCTTGAGGGTTTTCCCAGTTGAGCAGCAGGGAAGGCTTATGAACCCCAACTTGAAAAGTCACCTTCAGCCAATGGCGAATTTTGGAAATGCTGTGTGTGTGGGGTGGGGAGCCGCTCATTCTTTGCGTGTGCAAACGTGCTGTTCAGCTTTCAACACTCCGGGACTGTCGGGAAAACTGCTACAAGCCGTCCAGTCACAAAAAGGGGGGAGCAGTTTGACGAAGAGTGGCGTTCCCTGGCCCGTGGTGGCTTGGGAGCGTGGGTTTGGGTCTCAGCTCTGTATCTGCCCTGTGAAGAAAACTAACAATAAAAGTGTGAAGTGCGGTTGTAAAGAAGAAGCGTGGGAGTGATCCTTGGGGTTTCCGGTTTCGCGTCTCCCATTTTGGTGGTGACCGTGCGGCTGGCATGGGGGTGGGCTGCGGGTGGCGGGGCTGTCCTCGAGGACTCCATTCCTGCAAGGAGAGAGAGCTCAGGTTTTAAGGAGCTCCCTGTGGCGAGGTCTTACCAGGTGAGCGAGGGTACTGTGCATGCAAGTCCCCTCCCAGCTGCCAGCACTCAGGGGAGCCACGGCATGAAGACGGGAAAGGCCGCCGGTGACGGCAAATGTATTTTCTTCAAACAACTTTATTGGGCTTAATTCATACACCACATCGTTTACCCATGTAAGTATGCAAATCCGTGGTTTTAGTTCACAGAGCTGTGCGACCACCCCCGCTGTTTGTTTTAGAGCATTTTTATCCCCACGCCTCCCTGAGCGCGGGGCTCTTGCTCCGCCCCAGGTGCGTGGCCATATCAGAAGCACAGACTTAAAAGTACAGGCTCAGGGGTCCCCAGCCAGGGTTCATTGCCAGCTCCGCTCCTAAGGGGCTGTGTGACCTTGGGCTGGTCACTGACCTCAATGTGGTTACTTATTTTTTACAAGGGATTGATCGCCGCAGCCACCTTTCTGTGTTCTAGTGAGGAGGTAATTTAGCTACCGCTGAGTCAGTCTCCTAAGGTGAGTGAACTTACCTGCTTCCCAGATCACTTGGCTGATTGTTGAATGAGAGATTCCTGGCCTCCACCCACCATTTGCACTGAATCAGGACCCCTGGGGTGGGTCTAGGTTTCTACATTTATGTCAGCTAGTTCCATCCGTCCCAGCATGTTTAATGCCCGCTAAAGTCACAGACTGCAGCCGTAGCAACGACGGAGGACAAACATTCCTGGCCCGAGCCAAACCACCATGGTCTCGGGGCCTGTGGGTGAGCCAGGTGCTCCTCGTTAACACGGGTTAAGGACAAAAGGAGGCTTGAGGCCGCAGAGCTAGCTGCTTGGCCAAGGGAGAGGGAAAAGTTTCTCTGACCTCACTGCCCCAAGGAGGGTGTCCTGGGCCCCCTGAGGTGTGAGGAGGAAGAGGAGGAGGCAGAGAAGCAGTGGTCTGGGGTGTGGTGGTAGGGTGTCTAGCTCCCTCTGACCCGTTGGGTCCAGAGGGCGTGAGTCCTCAAGGCTAGGGGACCAGAGGTGTCCTTGCCACGGCTCAGCCGAGAAGCTCCATTGCCAACCCCTGGCTGGAGAGAACCTGTGCTGTGAGAGGGGCACCTGGCCCTGGGGCCCGCCCTTTCTTTACAGCAGGCGTGCAGCGCCCAGCCCAGTGGGAGCCAGAAGGTGCAGCCTGTACCTGATGGATGGGGCGCAAAGTGAGTTTCTCCCTTTTCCTCCTGACCTGCCCTCCTACTCCAGCAACCGGGCCTGGGAATTGGAGGCTGGGGGCCATTGAGTGTCAGCACTCACACACATAAAAGAATGAGGGTCTTCTTAAATTTTGCACCCTAATGCCTTCCATATTTCCCCCTCGCCCTGGTCCTGGCAGCCTGTGAGACTGTGTTTCTCTCTGGGCTGTGTGAACATCTCTGAATTGCATCAGGTCACTTTAAGACACCCGCTGCTCCCACCCACCCGGCAGCTTCCCGTGCACTTAGAATAAGATCCAACTCTCTTTCCTGGTTTGGAAGGCCCTTGGGCCCCAGCCACACTTTGCACACCACTTCCCCGCCCTCTCTGTTCCACCATAGCAGTTGTCCTTTAGCATCTGGATGAAGTAAGCCCTCCCCACCACAGGTCCTCGACCTTAGCTAACCACTCTGCCTGCAATGACCACCCTCCCCTCACCCCCCAATACCACGCGGCTCTCAGCCTGTCTCATTTCCTTCCCTGGCCACGCAGTCTAAAGTGGCCTCCTGGTCACCTGAGATTTTCTGGTTTCTCGGCTTCTCTAGAGTCAGCCCCCTGGGAGCAGAGGGCCATGCTTGTTTACTGCCGTGTTGGCGCAGGCACCTGACGCCCAGGATTCACTGTGGGGTGCACCGAGGGGCCTGCCTGGGGGAAATTCGACTGCGCTGGAGGCCTTGATGAGTGGGCATCAGACGCAGCTGTGTGAACGGGGCTGGCTTGCAGCTTCCGAACTGGGTGGAGCATCTTGCCCAAGTATCAGCCACGGCCTGCTCTGGGCAGGGGTCTTTCTGCACAGACCACCTCAGCGGCCAGAGCGGGAGTGAGGGGGTTTTCATTGTAAATGTCACTGCTTCGGAGGGAGGGTTTCCTGATGAGATCCAGCACACCCAGTTACATTTGAATTTCAGATACACCAATGATTTTCTTAAAGCATGAGTATGTCCCAAATATTGCATGGTGTGTACTTATACTTAAAAAAAAATGGTGTTGAGCTGAGATGAAAATGTAACCGAGTGTCCTTTATTTTTATTTGCTGAATCCCGCAACCCTATTCAGAGGGTTAAGCCCCTGGGAATGTTCTTCTCTCCGGGGACATCTTGCCGGTTCCAGCTGGTCACTCTGAGTGCTTGTCAGTCAATGCTGGCCCTCAGCCCAGCAGCAGAGTCAGCGGGTCCCCTGCTGTTAATTACGGCTCTTGCCTTGGATGGGAAGGTCACCAAGTGTCAAGTGGGGCCCTGAGGACCCTTTAGAATGTTCAAGTGGCTCTTGACACCTGCCTGCAGCTTGGGGTTGTGGCTCTCACTTTTGCTTGATGCCTAAGATTAAAAAAAAACCAAAAACCAGAAACAAAAAAATAAGCCACCTTGCCTTTCTTGCCATCTGATGTGGGATTCCTGGGCAGAAGGGCCAGCGGCAGAGGGGTTTGAGCCCTGGCTGGGAGGATGTTGCTGAATGCCATCCCTCTTGGGCAAGGAAGGGCTCCTGCAGCTGAGGGCCCCTGGGCCCCTTCCCCGGAGGCCATGCTGGGTGAGCCCTTGCAAACCAACTGTCATATGGTTACTTCTGCTCCGTGTTACCCAAGCGCCATTCGATGCTGCTGGCAGGGCTACGGCCCAGCGTGGAGGGCTTGGAGCCCACGATACTCATAGCAGAGCCCTGTGGAACGGTGGCTGGGGGCAGGCGGTCCCTCCTGGGACCGTGTGGGCTGGGATGTGTACTGCGCTGGCTTTCTCAGCACTCATTCTTAGCTCAGGGCCGATCCTCAAGAATTCTGAAATACCAAATTAAAAAATTTTTAACTAGAAAATGTACATTATAGCAATGTGAGAAAAACAGAACAAATCCAAAGAAATCCCCAGTCTCCAGTGGGTTCTTTAATCCTGTAGGTTTTTATGTAAACAAATATGGCAACCTGGCTATGCCGTCAACCTGCTGGGGGACCTTGAGGAGTCACTGAACCTCTTTGCGACTCAGTTTTCTCCTCTGTAAAGTGAGGGTTATCATAGATAGGCTCCTTCCTATCAGGGTTGTCAGGAAAATTACAATCAATTTTTATGATTACAATCAATTACAATCAATTTTTACAAAAATCAATTTTTATGTGCACGTATTATAACAGTACCCAGCTCCTGGTAGACACTATTAGTTACTGAGCCATTCATATCGGGCTTTTTAAACTTTTAAGATGGTTACTTCTGTGTTCATTTTAGCAATGGAGGGTCTAACATAGGCACTTGTAAGTTCATGTGGACACTGGACATCTTTCTGTTGAATATTTATTTGCTCCCAGGACGATTACTTGCCATGGCAATGAACGGCTGCATTAAAGTGCAACGCCGCCACGTGCCACTGGGCGATGGGGCACATTCTGAGAAATGTATCCTTAGGTGATTTTGCCCTGTACGAACATCGCAGAGGCACCTACGGAAACTTAGAAGGAACAGCCCACTGCACACCTAGGCTGCGCGGTGCAGCCTAGCACTCCCAGGCTACGAGCCTGCACGGTGTGTTCCTGAACAAAGCAGCATGAGGTTAAATCAAGCACAAGTGTGATTTAACATGATGCGACGGAGAGACATGGTAAACGCGAGATGCTGGAGGGGGCTGCGGACGTACCGTGTCAGACCGTTTTACTGCAAACTTCTTTAAGTAGAAAGGGTACTCTTAATAAAGTGTAGAGTATATACACGAAACAACCATAAATCAGTAACATTATCGTTATTATTATCAGGTGTTATGCACTGTACATATTTGTATGCACTAGACTTTTATGCAACCAGCGCGGTACTGAGTTTGTTTCCACCAGCCTCCCGGCAAACACGTAAGGAGTCACGCCACAGCGTCATGACGTAAGGACGGCTCCGGCGTTATGACGCAAATATGGCTCGTCGAGTTAGCTATGGCGTTGAGATGGCTATGACGAGGTGACGGGAACTTTCAGCTCCATTTTAACCTTACCATCTTGGGTTCAGCCCCTGACCCGGAAGCTGTACGCAGCGCAGGGCTGGGGTTGGTGGTCCTGCCGAGCACACACCCGGTCCCAGGCGCTGCACTGTGCTGCGGGTGCACCTTGCAGCAACCCCACGGAGGTAGGCTCCATCACGCTCCTGTGTTTTGGGCGGAGGGAATGGTCTCAGAGAGGTGGCACGCCTTTGAGGTTGCAAACAGTGGGCCAAGCCGCTGGTCTGTGCTTGAAAATCCAAGAGGAAAATGTCCTGTGTCCAAGTCCCCACGGAGCACCCCGCAGTTGCTGCAGATGTCTGCGGTCCAAGGCTCTTCCCTGGCCTTCCTAAGGCTCTGGGGCTTGCTGGGCGCCAGCTCAGGTCCCCTTGTCCATCTCTTCTATATTAGGGATGCTACAGGACTCCCACTGACTGGGTGGGGCTCTGAGGCCTGGGACCTCCTGGCTCAGGGAGGGATGCAGGGGGGTCACCCGCCCAAGCAGAGGGTCTGCTTCCAGCTCAGAAATACAGTCCTGTGGAAATTACATCTTTACCGAAGGGCCCTGAGTCGCCCTGCTCCAAACAGCTCCCTGGAAAGAGGTGTGAGAGGGCTTTAAGCAGAAGGCTGGTGCAGGCCATGTTCTCCCTTTCCGGTGACAGCAGGGATCCGGGCCGGGCGTGGGGGGTCGTATCTGCATCCAGTTCTGTGCGCATGTCTTCTGCAGCCCCACTGTCGCTTCTGCAGGTCCGAAAACACCTCCAGGCCCAGCACCCCCACGCAGGTGCCTGTGGGGGGCAGAGTCCTGGGCCAGGGGGCTGTGCAGAAGGTGCTGTCGTGTGACAGATGAGCTATAGCTTGGATAGCCAAGGCCACCTGGCTTGTTTTATTCCAGCTTTCCTTTTCTTCTTTCCTAAAACACATACTCACTGCTCCGGGGAGCCTTTTCCAGGCATGTGCCCCTTGCTTTGGACATTGTTCTTCACCTGACCGTGCTGCGCAGTGGTCAAGGCAGAGCTCCAGTTTTACGTGTCCTGACAATGACATGGACCTAAGCTGGTGGCAGGTCCTGGGGCTCCATTCCCGCTCCTGGTGTGAGGCTTGGTGTCTGGTGCCTGTCTTCTGAACACTGTCCCTCTGACAGATCCCAGTGATGAGTGTCAGGCAGGAAGAGTGGCCACGGTGGGTGGAGCCCTGGGTATCATAGGAGCACAAGGTCCTGTGATTGTGTGCATGGGAAGCAAGGGGCACACAGGGTGACAGGAAGGCTATAATTGTCCCCAGTGCTTAAGGTGTTTTCCTTCATGATAGGGTGCCAGGTGTGGCCCCCCGAGCAGGGCTAGAACCTGTGGCATAGAAGATTCAAGGTGACAGGTTTCCCTAATAGGCAGGCTTGCTCACCTTTTCATTTTAAAACGTGCCACTAATCCAGATTTTACAGTGGACTAGTCATGCCACTGAGCTTTCCCGCCGTCTTAATACCACACTGAGGCCAGCACCATCACAGCGCCCACCTGTGACCAGGACCTGTCCCTGCCAGGAACTCAGGGCTGCCAGGACCCCAGCAGCAGTGGGAGGGGCCAAGCAGCTACTTTATATCCCCCCTGACTTTTCCTGGGTTTTTGTCTCTAATCAGGCTCCTTTAGCAGACATGCTGGTGACAAATGTTTCTTCTGTTGCGGAGGCGGAGGACCCCTTTGTGGGGGCTGTGCTTCCCACTGGCTGGCCAAGCGAGTGGGCCTGGTGACCACATGGTGGGGCATGAGGGAGGCGTGGCAGATGTCCCTTCTGAGTGGGGGAAGAACCGTGATGGTGGGAAGGCTGTTCTCCCTGTGCCTGGTGAGGGGAGACTGAGCCGGAAAAAGTCTGGATCCTCCTCTCAAGACCTTGGTAGACCTAAGGAGTCTTGAGACGTGTCATAGAAAGCTGAGGGGTTGCTGGGATCCTGCCTGTTTGGAAGGCTTTCTGCAACATCCCGCGGCTGGGCACCTGGAAATGGGGCGGGGGCTGGTTTGCAGCTGCCCATCACCTCGGTTGGAGGCGGGGTTCAGGGGGACCAGGTAGGGACCACAAGCCAATTCTCTGCCCGTGGCAACCTGCCGCTGGATTCCTCGTCCTGCTCCCGCCCAAGTGGTGTTTGTGGGCCTTCTCAGCACTCTTACGTGCTTCCTGCTGGGTAATGCACGGATGCCCCTTGTCTCCCACCTGCCCCTGTGCCACGGTCCCCTTCCCTGCTGGGGGAGGCTCAGCACTGGCCCCCACAGATGGGTGGGGGTCTGGCTTCGGGCCGTCCAGGGTCTAACCCTGACCCTGTCCTCGTGCCTGGCTGGGCACAGAACCCCTGTGGGTGTGAGTCCTTGTGTCTGGTGTGGGGTGTTCTGAGGAGCAAGGGAAGGCACTGGAGGATGCAGTTGGCGTCTGTCACATGGTGAGACTTCAGCGAAGGAGGGATGGCCCTGCTGGGACCTTGCAATCTGTTATAATCGGCACACGGGGGTTGGGGAGGGCTTTTACAACTAATTTGTTTTCTCAGTTCTGGAGGTTGGAAATCCAAGGTCAAGGTGCTGGCAGGGTGGGTGTTCCCTGAGGCCTCTGTCCTTGGCTTGCAGGTGGCAGCCTCCTCTTGGTCTCCTCCCTCACATGGCCTTTCCTCACATGTGCCCCTGGTGTCTCTCCTCGTATAACGACAGCGGTCCTGTTGGCTTAGGTTCACCTTTATAACCTCATAGAGCCTTAACTACCTTTGTCTCTAAACGCACCTTCTAAGGTGTCCTGGGAGTTAGGATCGCAACGTGTGAACCGGGGCGGGGGGCATCTAATCGGCCTGTAACATGGACAGTCTGATATTCTTCTGTCCAGTTGACATTGCAGGGGGAGTTACGGAGGAGAGAGCTGAGCGTGTAGTAGGCGTGGGCCTCGGGTGGCCATTGGACACTGGTGCAGGTCTTCCCTTTATTAACCTCATCCCAAAGGCCCTGCCCACCCTCCCCAGGGGCACGTCACTGTCCCTTGCTAGGTCCATAATTGGTGACCTACCCTTAAGTAGGAACTTGGGTAGCTGTTATCTTTTTGGTCCCCCCACTGTCCCTTAAGATGGGCTGTGTATGTGGGAGTGACCAGCAAAATCTTAGCTGCTGAGGACAAATGCTTATTTCTCATTCATACGACGTATGATTATAGATTATCTGGCATTCTTCTCGTGTTCACTGACTCCTGGCTCAAGATGGAACAGCTGCCATCTTTTTTTTCTTTATTACAAAACGAAACATGGGCTACAAAGAATTCACACAAAGCAAGTGTACAGCTTGGTGCATTATATAAAGTAACCTCCCTCCTCATGGCCACCCGGGACTGAATGGAGCTTTGCCAGTCACCCCGTCCCAGGGCTTGCTGGGACTTCCCTCCAAAAGTGACCAATGTCCTGACTTTCATAGTATCATTTCCTTGCTGTTGTTTTTTCATTACACTTTTTATTCAGATTACTTGTAGATTCACGTGTAACTATAGGAAATAATACAGGCATCCCAGGGGCCCTTTGCCCAGTTTCCTGCTGGGGGAACTGCAGCACGATACCGCAGCTGGGATATTGACATGGGACAGGTGAGGGTAGCGGACGATTCCATCCCGGGAGATCCCTGTTGCAGCCACCCCGTCCCTCTGCCTCCGTCTCCTCCTCAACCCCGACAGCTGTTCCCCTGCCTTCCATCTCTGATTTTGTTACTGCGGGGATGTTATGTGCATGGCTCACACAGTGTGGAACCTTTAGGGACGAGCCTCCTTCACGGAGTGTCATTCTCTGGAGTCATCCAGGTGGTTGCTTTTGTTGCTAAAGAGGTTCCCAGGGTGCGGATGCATCGCAGCTCGACCTTTCGCCCCTTCACAGGCGTCTGGGTCATTTCTGGTTTGGGGCTGTTATGGATGGAGCTGCTGTAACTTCTTGTGCGCTATGTCTGTGTGAGGGCAGCTTTCATTTCTCGGGGACGAGTTCTCCGGAGAGCTGTGTGTCCACTGTTCTCTTGCTTTGTTTCTGAGAAACTGCCAGACCGTTTACTTTCTTTCTTTTTTTATATATATTTTATTGATTATGCCATTACAGTTCTATTCCCCCCTTCATTTCCCTCCACCCCCTACCATTCCCCCCCCTTTTAGTTTATGACCATGTGTCTCAAGTTCTTTAGCTTGTATATTTCCCCTACTATTCTTGCCCCCCCCATCTATTTTCTGTCTACCATCTATGCTACTTATTTTCCGTACCTTCTCCCCCTCCCACTCCCCTGTCGCTCACCCTCCATGTGATCTTCATTTCTATGGTTCACTCCTGATCTAGCTGTCCTCTTAGTTTGCTTTTGTTTTAGGCGTGGTTGTTAATAACTGTGAGTTTGCTGTCCTTTCACTGTTCATATTTTTTATCTTCATTTTCTTAGATAAGTCCCTTTAACATTTCATATAAGGGCTTGGTGATGATGAACTCCTTGAATTTGATCTTATCTGAGAAGCACTTTATCTGTCCTTCCATTCTAAATGAAAGCTTTGCTGGATAGACCAATCTTGGTTGTAGGTCTTTGGATTTCATGACCTGGAGTACTTCTTTCCAGCCCCTTCTTGCCTGTAAGGTCTCTTTTGAGAAGTCAGCTGACAGTCTGATGGGAACTCCTTTGTAGGTGACTGTCCCCTTACCTCTTGCTGCTTCTAGGATTCTCTCCTTCATTTTAATCTTGGCTAATGTAATTATGATGTGCCTTAGTGTGTTCATTCTTGGGTCCAACTTCTTTGGGACTCTCTGAGCTTCCTGGATTTCCTGGCAGTCTATGTCCTTTGCCAGATTGGGAAATTCTCCTTTATTATTTGTTCAAATAACTTTCCCACTTGTGGCTGTTCCTCTTCCCCTTGCGGCACCCCTATAATTTGGATGTTGGAGCATTTAAAGATGTCCTGGAGGTTCCTAAGCCTCTCCTCATTTTTTTGAATTCTTGTTTCTTCAGTCTTTTCTGTTTGGTCATTTTTTTCTTCCTTCTGGTCCACTCCTTGATTTGAGTCCCAGTTTCTTTCCCATCACTATTGGTTTCTTGTGCATTTCCCTTCAGTTCAGTTAGTTTAGCCTTCATATGTTCCTCTAATTTGTGACTAAAATCAACCAGTTCTGTGAGCATCCTGATCACCAGTGTTTTGAACTGTGCATCTGAAAGTTTGGCTATTTCTTGGTTGCTTAGATTTATTGGCTCTGGGGCTCTGAGTTGTTCTTGAGCCATGTTTTGGTCTGTTCATATCTGTTACGTATGAGGAGCAGAACCTTAGGTGTTCACCAGGGCAGGGCCGCCCAGGTGGCTGGGTTGTGACGCTGTATGTGGGGGCGGGTCAGAGAGGGGCAATGTTGGTCCCTTCTGCTGCTTCCCACTGTTGGGGCCTGAGCGGTCTGTCTCACTGCTTGCTCCTTTGTTGGTTTATCTGCATGCAAATGTGTGACTGTGGTCAGCCAGCCGCCTTACGTCCTTAGTGGGTCTACCCTCGCTACTCCACACCTGGGATTCATCCTCCGCTGACTGTGAGTCTGGGTCACGTGCCTGGGTTGGTCTGGTGGATCTTTCCTGTCTGACCCCGCTCTGCTGCTGGCTCTGCCCGTCTTACTGGTCTGGTTGAAAGGTTCGTTGTTGTCGGACTTCTGTGTAGTTCAATTTTCTGTTTTGGCTGCGTATTTTGTTACTAAAACTTTGTTGTCTTTAAACTTGGTTGTGCAAGAAGGTACAGTGTTTCCACCTATGCCTCCCTCTTGGTGGAAGTCTCCAGACCATTTTCTAAAGCTGTTGAACTCTCTTATATTCCCTAAGGTGCGAGCGATCCACTTGTGTGCATCCCCAACGGCATTCAGTGTTGTCACTTTTTTTTTTTTTTAGTCATCTTCCTTTTAAGTTGCATTTCTCTAGGGGCTAATGGGGCAAGTCTTCCTCTGCACTTATTGGCCACTGTGTATCCTCTTTGGGGACACGTCTGCTCATGTCTTTTGCCCACGTTACAGTTGCCTTGTTTGTTTTTTACTATTGAGTTCTGAGAGTTCTTTATATGTGGTAGACAATTGTCCTTTGTCAGGTTTGTGGTTTGCAAATATTTTCTTCCAGTCTGTAGCCTGTCTTTTTTTGTTCTTCTAACAGGGCTTTTCATAAAACAAAAAAAAAAGAAACAGAAAAGTCTGATGAAGTCTAACGTACCCAATACTCATTCTGCTTTGCTCTCGCCATCAGCCCCACGAGTCTTTGCCAAGCCCCGGAGCCCACACTTCCTCCCATGTTTTCTTCTCCAGCAGTTTCACAGTTTTACTTTTTATATTTCAGCCGGTGACCCACTTTGAGTTAATTTTCATGTAGCGTGTGAGATTTAAGTCAGGTGGTGGTTGGGTGGTGGTGACCCTTTTCCAGGTCAGGTGGTGGTTTTTTTCCCCCCATGACTATCCATGTACCTCGGCACTACTTGTTAAAAAGGCTACATTTCCTCCATTGAATGGCTTCAGCATCTTCTCAAAGATCAGTCGGGCTGATGTGTGTGAGCCAGACCACTTCCGGATTCTCTGTTCTGTCCCATGGATCCATGGGTATCTTTTTCCCCGGCCTTCCCACAGCAGCTGGCTGTACGCCATTGTCACAAGTCTTGCTCACTGTAGCTATACAGTAAGTCTTGAAATCAGGCAGATGAATTCCTCTAGTTTTATTCCGCATCCTCCCTACCCCCCAACCAATTGTTTAGCTGTTAGGGTTTCTTTGCCTTTACATATAATTTTTAAATAAGTTTAGAATTTCAGATTAATTTTGTCTATACAGAAACAAACCTTGCTGGGACTTGTGTTAAAAACCAACATATCAGTTTGGGGAGACTTGCCATTTTGACTCTGTTGGTCTTCCATCCATGAACACGTTTTGTCTCTCCATTTATTTAGGTATTCTTGGATTTTTCATAATCTGTGTTGTGTAGGTTCGGCATAAAAGCTCTGAACACACTTTGGGAGATTTACCCAAATATTTCCATTTGTAAATAGTATTGCATTTTTTGTGTTAATTTTTCTTGCAAGTGTAAAAAATGCAGTTGATTTTTTGTGTAGATCTGATATCTTGTGACTTTGATGAACTCAGGCGTTCTAAGAGTTTTTGGTAGATTCCTTGGGATTTTAAAAATATGGACAATTATGTCATCTGCAGATAAAGGATAGTTTCATTTCTTCTTTTCTGATCTGTATGCCTTTTGTTTCTTTTCCTCATGTAGAATTAGTTTTGATTCTTTTTAACATACTCGGTAGACTTTTCAAGTGAAATCATTTGGGCCTGGAAATTTCTTTCTGGGGAGTTTTTGCATTATGAATTCACATTTTAAAATAGTTGCAGGGTTGTTTAAATGATCTGCTTCATATTGGGTGAGTTGTGGTAATTTGTGTTTTTAGAAGAAATGAATCCATTTCTTAAAGTTGTCAAATGGATGTACATATAGTTAGTTGCTCACATTTGCCCCTTCTCCATTTCATTCCCAACACTGTTTCTTTTTTCCTTTCAGTCTTGCTGGAAGTTTATCTGTCTTTTCAAAAAACCAGCTCTTTGTTTTATTGATTTTCCATGTTCTTCTTCTGTTTTCACTTTCACTGATTTCCGGTCTTCGGTGTTGCCTTCCTGCTGCCTGCCCTGGACTTAGTTTGGCTTTTCTTTTTCTAGGTTCTCGAGGCGGGGGCTCAGGGCATCATTGACTTGAGACTTTCCTCCTTTCTGGGAGATGCACCCGGGGCTGTGAACACCCCCTTGGCGCTGCGTCCCTTCGGTCCGTTGTTTTCATTTTCACTCAGTTCACTGTGTTCTCAATTTCTCCGGAGACCTCCTCCTTGACCCGAGAGTTATTTAGAAATGTGTTGCTTAGTTTCCAAGTCCTTGGAGACACTCTGGTTCTCCTCAGTTGTTGTTCTCTAGTTGGAGTCCGTTTGATCAGCTGGTCCACTGTGTGGTTTCCACCTTTTATATTTGTTGAGGTTTATTTTTCCAGGCTCACTGAGATATAATCTAACATTGTGTTAGTTTTAGGTTTGCAACGTGATACCTGTATAAAATCATTATATATAATCATATTTCATATATGTTGCAAAACAAATACCGTAATTGGTTTTAGTTAACAAATTATAACATCACATAGTTATAATTTGTTACTTGTGGTGAGTGCTTTTAAGATTTACTCTTTTAGAAACTAACTTTCAAATTTACAAAAAAGTATTATTAACTGTGGTCACCATGCAGTGCTTTTGGTCTATGGTTGGGAATCTGCAGCTGAGAATGTGAAGATAACTGTTTTCATTTTGTGGTTGGTTGAATCTGCTGATATGAAACCCTGTAGTACAAAGATCTGATTGAATTTGTTTAAAAGTAGCTGATATATTGAGTTGGACAAAAAGTTTGGTTTTTTCCCCATAAGATGGCTCTAGTAATGCTTAGTTATCTTTAATTTCATTCAAAACTGTTTTGTTAGATTGTATTGTGACAGCTGTCATATTAGTGTGCATTAAAAAACATCAAAATTGGTGAATTTTTGTGTAGGTATTTATAATTGAAGATGGAAGAAAATATGCAACATATTATGCTTTATCATTTTAAGGAAGGTAAAAGTACAACTGAAACACACAAAAAAGATTTGTGTAGTGTGTGGAGAAGGTGCTGTGGCTGATTGAATGTGTCAAAAGTGGTTTGAATGTGTCAAAAGTGGTTTGAATGTGTCAAAAGTGGTTTGCAAAGTTTGGTGCTGGAGAGTTCTCACTAAGTGATGCTCCACAGTCGGGTGGATCACCTGAAGTTGATAGTGATTCAATCAAGACGTTAATTGAGAACAATCAACATTACACCACATAGGAGATAGCCAACACACTCAGAATATCCAAATCAATGAAGTTATTGATGAAAATGAAAAAATGTGTCTTATTTTACAGTAAAAACTAAGTGGACTTTTTGGCCAACCCCATAAGTGGACTTGCACAGTTCAAACTCATGTCGTTCAAGGATCTACTGTGCTAGTTTAAAAAGAAGCACTTCATCCTTAAAACAATTCCAAGCTAAGCATGTAGTGAAGGTGTTTTGAAAAGTAAGGCCCAGGAATGACAGATGGCGGAAGGCAGCTTTGCACAGTGCCCGGTCATCTCTGCAGAGAAGAGCAGACAGGCTGAGGATTGATCTGGGAGAGAAGAAAGATGAGACGAGTGTGGATTAGGGATTCTCGTTTTTCCAAGCGTTGCACTTCCTCCTCGGGCCCCTGGGAACCTGTTTGTAGCAGAGGGCGCTGTCTGTGCGTGAGGTTAGGTTCTGTGTGCCGCAGCTGTTTACATGCATGTTTGGGGCACAGGCGACTGGGGGTGCGGTGCCTGTCTGCGCTTGGAGTCTGTAGGGAGAGAAGTAGCTCCGGTGTCTTTCAAAGGGCGAACCGCCGTGATGTGGCACGGACTTGTTGTCCCCTCAGCACCCGAGTCCCCTTCCTAACAATGTCTGGCTGCTCTGAGGGGACAGCTTCTCCCCTACGTGGCTGGTTCAGTAAGGCCAAGTTGAGTCACTTCACATCCTGTTTAGCCGCCTAAGAGGCACGTACTTCCTCTTACCACCCTGGCCTGGCCCAGTAGTGAGCAGGGCGCCCACACTTAGCTCTCGTCTGAGACTGTGGATTCTGAGAGTGATACAATACCTGGAAAAGTGGCTGGCAGTCATGTGTCTCAGCTCTTGCTCCCTGACCAGACACTTGTGCCTTAGCATGGCTCCCACAGTTCTGGCTTCCAAGTCCCTGCAGATGTCTTAGATGGTCTGTGTCACTTAGAGTTTTGGTTGCAAGCTGCGCTACTGACTGTGGTTTTTCCTAAGGAATAGCCAAGTGTCTGTCTGTGGGAACATGCATTGGTAGGAAGGAGGCCGGAGGACCAGAGCTGGGATGTAGGCACTGACCAGGGCTGTTCTGGAGGGCTAAGAAAGAGCAAGCCCGAGATCAGGGTTCAACAGAAGCAGTCCACCAGAACCAAGTTGCAGCCCCCTAGGCACGCAGCTGTGCCATGAGACTGCCCCCATAGAGCTGTTCTGGAATATTCCTAATCGTCCTTCCCTCTCTGCTACTCTCTCCAGACGTTAAAGTCTTAGTTAGGAGGGTGGCTTTTGCCAAGCCTGGGTTACCTGCTTGGTGGGTTGCCAGGATCTTGGGCAGAAGGAGAAAGACTCCTCTTTCTGACTTCCGTAGCTAACAGTAAAGTAACTAATACTTTACATGATCAGAACTGCCCCAGAATAAGAAAGGAAGTTGGATTCTAGACAGCCAAAAATGGGCAAGCCCCCATGCTACTGATTTCCATTCCAAGTTCCCCAATGTTTATATGGGTACATGGATTCTTCAAATTCCTAAATGCTTTCCGATAAATTCTATTTTCTAGCCAGAATCCTCTGTCTGGTACTCAATGGTCTGTAATGAAACTATGTCTCATTGCTCTCATCTGAACTCAGTTACTGTGCCCTAGAAGTTCGGAGGGCTTCAAGTCTAGACTCCCAATTTGTTCTTGCTCCATCGTCTTGACTGTCGTGCTTAGGGGAATAAATAAACTGCATGTCGTTCGCTGATAGCAGGTTAGTGAGGAGTGAAGAGTATTTTTCATGTTCTTGACTCAAGAGCTTGCTACAGTCACGGCTCAGTACTCAGTGGCTTCCATACTCGTCAAACCCTGTACTTGTCGCATTTGACAAGAAAAATGTGTTAACACTTGGCACTAGCTTGGGACTCATTGCACTCGCTAGAACTTGTTTGAGTCATAGTGCCACCCTACAAGAGGAAATGCTTTATCGTTCAGTACTGGTTGGTTTCGGCACTCATCATGAGTTCCGGGATGAATGAACGATGAGCACTGAGGTACCCCTCTTTTTTCATTGAAGTGTAAATGTTGAGCCTTGGACACGGAGCTTCAGTATTAGCGTGGCCCTTCCGCCTCATTCGTCCCGGTCTCGCTGGAGGACTTTCTGTTGAGGAGTTCATTATCGTGGGGGTGGGGGGCAATTGCACGGAGATGAACACAAAGTCACTCTGCCTCGGTAGTTTGCCTGCGGAGGGCGCGCTCCTAACTGCTCTGCTGTAACCCTCTGGCTTCTCTGGGAAGCAGATTTGTGAGCTGGAGTTGGTGCTCGGGGTTTGATTAGAAATTGCTCTTGGGGTCTGCCTCTGTGGAAGGGGGGAGCAGATCAGGATTGGTCAGAGGGAGAAGTCACACCTACAGCCCTCACTGATGCCACAAGCTGCCTGTGAAGGTATCAGAGAATGTCACCCCAAAATAACACCCCCTCGGCATGAGTGTTATTTTGAGTGGTAGACGATTGCAAACAAGCAGATACACAAAAAGCTCTCTGCCCTCCCCCTCCTTGCCCCAAACAGGACATAAATGTGTACAGGTAACCCCCCTTCCTCTCCCTGCCACGGAGGGGAGGAGTTAATCATTGGACCCTTAGACCCTCACCAGACCAGAGACAACACTGGGGGGGCTGCGTAATGGCCTTTACTATCTTCTCTCTGTTTGCTGCCCTGGAAACTCAAAGATTTTTCCTGGTCTTGTCACTTCTCTAAAAATGTATTGTTCCTTTGTTAAGAGGCATTTATGCTGAAGTTCTTTGAGTTGCCCCTTTGAGTTACTCATCCCTAAGTGCTCCTACGTGTCTGTGCGATACACTGTTAATAAACTTCCGTTTGTTTTCTTGTTAATCTGCCTTCTGTGGATCTAATTTGCAGGAGCCCAGCCAATGAACCTCAAATGGGTAGAGGGAAAATGATGATTTTCCTTCCCTTCCACTTGGAAGCTGAAATGGCCCATCAGCGTGTCTCACATTAGGCCAAAATGGCCAGGCACTCACATGTCTGCTGTCACGGGTCATGGGAGGTGGCCGCCCCGGAAGGTGTGACCCGGGCCCCTGGCAGTGCAGACCGTCCTGAAGCACCACCGGACGTGGGGCAGCTGGTCCTTCCTGGAGAGGGGTTTTGGGATTCCATCACTGTACTCCCCTGCTACTCTCTTCTTTTTGTGGGAAATTCTAAAAAACTTTCCACAACATATTTATAAGTGGAATTTCTCCCAATTTAGGTCATTGTTAAAGTTCTGGAAAGCAAACACCCCTTAAAGGTTACTGGTCATCGTCTCAAGGATAGTCTGGGTAGCCAGCTGTCCTGTCCCAACTTTCAGGTGACCTTATCCCTAAAGGCTCAGGGCCACCTGCCTTGGGTGGCAGAGAAGGCTGTGTTACAGGTCGCAGACCAAGGCTCGGTCTCGACAAAGGTGACTTAAGGGTGATAGTCGGCCATTCAGGGGCCACTTAGCTAAGGCTCACTGGTTAGCAGGATGAGGAGAAAAGGAGCAGAAGGGAAAACACAGCTGAATTTCTCTCCAGCGCATGCTAGCTGCCCTGCCGATCTGCCTTCTGAAAACGCCCAGCCCTGCCCCTCTCCCAGCGTAGCTCAGGGAGTCCTTGTCACCCGGAGGTCAAACACAGCTCATCGTCACCAGGGCTCGGGAAACTGGCTTTGTACACGTATTCTGTGAGTGTGCGGACATCCTTCAGGCTAACCAGCACTTACAAAAAGGGAATGTTTCATTCCTTCTCCATTGCGACCCACCACTTAAGGGGTCTGTTGGAAGCTTTGGTTGGGTCATTTCATGGAGCCTCACAGTCCCAGTGCAGGGTGTGCACACTGCGTGGAAGAGGAAGCCCTGGGTCGGAAAGGCTAACCGAGTGGCCCAGGGCTAGACAGAGGGCAAGCAGGGGAAGGGAATCTGGTCCTGGGTCCAGTCCCGCAGCTTCAGCGGCTGCCCCCGTCCCCAGTCTAGACGTCATTCCTCTGTGTGGTTGACGGATGCTATGAATGGGCAGTCAGACCTCCACCTCGACGGGGCTGCAGATTGGGGCCCGAGGTCCACCGGGGCTCACAGCTCCGGAGCTAAGGATCAGTTTTACATTTTTGACTGCCTGGAAAAAAAATGGAAGGGAGAGTAGTAAAATACTTTGCGGCACCTGAAAGTTACATGAAATTCAAATTCCGGCACCGGAAACAAAGTTTTATTGGAACACAGCCATGTCCCGTTTGGTTATGTGTTCTGTGTGGCTGCTTTTGCCCTGCAATCGCAGCGGTGCGTAGCTGTGATGGAGACCATGTGGCTTGCAGAGCCTAAAATACTTATCGTCTGTCCCTTCACAGAAAGCCTTTGCTAACCGTGGAGGGAGGTGAAGAACGGTGTTTGTTCTTCCAGGTAGGAGTGACTTTCGAAGCTCTTCTGGGAGGTGAGAGGAGAAGTCTTCAGAGGGCAGATCAAAAGGGCAGCCGGATACAAAGCCAGATCACTCTCTGCATTGTTCTGGAGCATTCTCTGCATTCTTAATGGGTCCTGGTGATCCAGGGTACTGGTCATCTCCTGGAAAGCTGTAAGTAGGTGCCTGGAACGCCAGTCATTGCTTTCTGTGTATAACGTGAAGGTGTTCAGAGTATGCAACCTCAAAATATGGCACTTTAAATACGAATTATTTTAGCCAAAGGCAATTGAGAAGAAGCAGACACAAGAAAAATACTCTGTCCTCTGCCCTCTGCAGTTCTTAATCACTGGAGACAATCCTTGATTCTTTCTGGCCCTGAGTTGACACCAGAGGAATCTGTGTAACACACCTTATCTATGAAACAACCTTGTCTGCCATTGGTTTTGCTCCATATATTTACCTCCCACAGTTTGCCTCCCCTAAAAGCCTAAAAACCCGCTTTCCTTTGTGTTGTTGCTTCTCTATAAATTGTCTTTGTTAAAGTTCTGTATCAGCCTCCAGTTCTAACTGCCCCGTTGAGTCAGTCGGCGCTGAGTTCCTTCCACCTGGATGTGTGCTGCGTGTGGCAATGAACTTTTGTTTGTTTTTCTCTCGTTCACCTGCCCTTCATCCACCTAATGTGCAAGGCCCCAGCTGGAGAACCTCGGAGGGTGGAGGGAAAGTGTCTCCGCCCCTTCAGACACTAGACAGAGAACTTGGAGGGAGGGCGCGGGGCAGCAGGTTTAAACAAGGTTCCCTTGTGTGCACGCGGCCCTGCTTTTGGGGGAGAAAGTGGGAGATAGAACATCTGCTTGGACCAGACAGGGACTGCTGTGCACGGGACACTGACCGAGCTGCATGTGCTCCCCAGTGCTGGAGCCTCAGACGGAGAGGGGACAACACGATCCTTCTCTAAACACTCGCACATCAGGGTCTCAGGGCAGGAGGCCCACTTCCTGGGCACCTGCTCGGGTGCCAGGCACAGTGCTGTGGCTACAGAAACCAATAGGCCAGCTCTGTGCCCTTGAGTTATACCTAATGAATGGTGAGGTTGGCATCCAAGTGCAGACCTGCACGCCTGGAAGTCCGATGTGCTTTCGTCCATCCCGTTTGTCTGTGGTGCTTGCCTCTCTGAGCAGCCTCATCAGTACCTGGTGCATGTCAGTTGGGTTGACAGCTCTTGACAAGCCAATCAATGCAGCGTCACTCAGTGATCAGCACAATGAGCTTCCACGCAGGACATCCGTGAGCGGCTGCCCCTTGTCAGCCCTATGATAGGCACTGAGGCTGCGCACATGAGTGTCAGCCGTGGTTCTTAGGCAGGTGTACCGGGGGGATGGGTGGGATGTCAGAGGGCATCAGGGTTTGGGGTTGTGAGCAACAGAAGCCGAGTGTGGCTAACCTCAGCCGGAGACAGTTTGCTCAGAGGCACTAGGCCGGCTCACAGGACTGGAGGAGGAGCTGAACATGACCTTGGAAAAGACAGGAGTGGGCAGCAGCCCCAGCGGCCTGAAGAGTGGGAAACAGGCAAACTGGGACAAACTGGTTCTCACCGTTCTCTTCACCTTGACTGACATCAGGTAGCCGCAGCATGAGAGTCCGACTTGACTCTGGTCCTCTGTCCACTCCTTTGGCTAGAAGCGGACAGGACTCTGGGCGGACGGCTCACCAAGCTCATGTGCAGTGGTGGAGAGGACGTCCCAGAGGATCCTGGGCTCCTGTTGCTGAAAGAAGGATAAGTGCTGGCGGGCAAGCGAAACCAGGGTCCCTGTGTGCTATGAACACGGGAGAAAGCGCTCAACCCAGTGCTGGGGATCACGGAAGGCTTCCTGGAGGAAGAACAGCTACGCAGAAGCCAGAACGACAACTGAGTTAACCGTGGGGTACGAAGCAGCAGCAGCGCCCCACAAGCTCAGGTGGTTGCAGGTGCAAAGGCCCAGCGCCAGGGCCGTTACTCGTCTACTGAACAGCGACTCTTCTCTGTTGGTCCCTACATGTGACAGGGCATTTTACCCAATGACTTGCGCTTTTAAAGACCAGGGTCCCCGCTCTCCCCACCCCCTTGGGGTCCTTGAACTTCCTGGGGTCAACTGAAGTCAAGCAATACCTCAACCCATGATTCCTCCCTCCCAGGGAGTCGGCAGGATTCAGTAGGACCTTGAGTCTCCTGCACTGCGAGTCGATAGGAAGAAAAATGTCTCCGCAGCCTTGAGCGTTTGTTATTCCACGCGGGCTCCAGTGGGGGGCCTCCGGGCATGCGTGGCCTGAGCTGGTTTGCACTGGCACTAGTTGCACACTGGGGCCTGACGTTTACCGCAGCTGCGACGCAGGGGTATTGATTGTTTAGGAAAAGGAATGAATGTGAGATGGCCAAGCAGCCGCCTTGTTAGAAACCTGCTCTTGTCGCATTTCATCCTGACGGGAGGGGGGCCCAAACTTGGAAAAGGGGAGAAGGAACTGTCCAGTTCAGATCCGGTCTGCATCTCGGCAGATGGCAAGCCGCTGCTACTTGCCCTCTTCAGTTAGTCAGGTCCCCTTCATTCACGTGGGACATCCAATCACCCAGGGGCCCGGGGCAGGAGTTTCTGCTCTTTGCCTCTTATGCTCAGTTGCTTCTGTATCGTGTTTGCTGGGCGGATGGAAGTCAAGTGCGTGTGTCTGCTTGGACGAATTAACACTTGGCCTGGGAACTACTGTACTTCTCTGATTAAACTGATGGGCTTGTTCCCCTCCCCCCCTCTTTTTCTCATCAGGAGGTTGTTGCTTCTATGCTGATGACTGGGGGGGGGGGCGGAGGGAAGCTGGGGGAGGAGTTCGGGCCCCCTTTCCTTTCAGGGGAACAGCCAGAAATAATCTGCCAGCCCAGAAATGAAAATACCTGTCGCCGCACCGACTCCTGCCATCGGTGGGCTGAATGGCACCCACGACCTGCCACGGCTGTGTCCCTGTGGGAGGCAGACAGACCCCGGGCGTGGTCAGGACTCTGGGCTGAGCTCTGCCTGAACCCGGACCAGCGACTGGCCGTCTCTGGCATAGCTGCCCCTGAAAAATGAGAGCATCGAGCTAGACAAGGGCATCAGGCGGCTGGGGCTGCCGTAACACCACCACAGACCGGCTGGAATGGCGAATTTCTTTTCTCACAGTTCTGGAGCCCCCAAGTCCAAGATCAGGGCGGCTGTGAGCCCTGGTCCTTCTGGCTTCCAGATGGCTCCCTCCTCTGGGTCCTCCATGGTCTTTCTTCTGGTGGCTGCTGCTCCTCCGATCAGATCATCCATCTTACTGAATTAGGGACACACCCTGATGATGTCATTTAACCTTAATTACTTCCTTTAAGGCCTTATCTCTAAATACAGTCCCACTGGAGGCTAGGGCTTCACTGTGTAATTGGTTTTTGGTGGAGTGGGGGAGGGGAGACAGGCTTCCTTCTATAACAGTGTGGAGCTTGCAAACCAAAAAAGGGGTGTGTGTGTGTGTGTGTATGGGGAGGTGTTGACTCCTCCGCAGGGGGCGGTGATTATTGGGTGAGAGAGAGGGCTTTTTACCAGCTGCACAATCCCTCCTTGCCCCTTCCTGCTGGAAAAACCCATGCCGTGACAAGCCACGGTCACGGATGGTTGTCTGTCCCCGCTTCCATGTGTGGAGTTCTACACACTACACTGGTCGCACTCCCTACCACACCCGAAGCCTTTTACCCACCTCCTTCACTGGCAGGGTGTCCACCCAGGGTCACATTGTGACTTATGAGTCCGAGGCACCTTTGCATCTGGGGGGCCCTTCCAAAGTGTTCTAAATTATACAAATGACAGTTGAAGTACATAACCCCTTCATAAAACATTTTTGTGGGCTCCCGACAGTACCGCTGGCTCTAGGCCCTGTGTTTACTCTGTTTAATGGCTAAGTCAGCCCTGCGTGCGCCCTTCCCCACCTTGTTCAGGCCAGGGTAGCCTGCCAGCCAGCTCAGAGGGTGGAATCCAGCACAGAGGGTGGGACCAGATCATCTTTTTGTAGCACCATGGCTGCAGTACTGCCCATTTCCGCTCCTGGCATAGAAGTAACTCCTCCGGTGCCTGTGGATGAGGTGGGGTGGGGGGCGGGGTCAGTGAGCCCTAAGGCAGTGGTTCTCCAGATGTGGTCCCCGACCAGCATCATTAGCCTCGCGCTGCGCATTCTCAGGGCCACCTCAGACCTGCCGGGTTGAAACCCAGGGATGGGGCGCAGTGGTCTGTACCTTAACAAGCCTTGCCTGGGGTCCTGCCTTGATTTTACATTTTGATGTTGCATTCATCGTGAAATTTTTTTGCATTCATTTTGATTTAAAAGCCAAAAAAAAACCCAAAAAACCCCAAAACAAAACCCCATTGCAGTAAGGTCTTATCGGTCTGGACTACCTAGTCTTTTGGTGCCTCCTTAACTTTTGTGCCTGATGCGAGTGCCTCACCTCATTGGAGGAACCAAAGGCCCTGGAATGTCACGTGGAGATCTGAGCTCTCCAGGAGGTCCGGGGCCTGGGGCCTGAGTAACAGAGACACCCGGCCCACTCAGTGATCAGAGATGACTGTCCTTGGCAGCACCCAGGGCTAGAAGGAGTCACCTGAGGGACAGAAGAGTGGGATGAGAAGAGTCGGTCAGCAGGTACAACAGCCAGAGGCCTGGAGGGCACCTCGCAGGTGGGACTGGCCGAGAAAGACGTGGTGTGCCATGTGACTCTCTTGGCAAATGTTTCTTAAACTCCTACAGCAAGCCCTGGGGTCTCCTGGCCCTTAACAAGCCAGAGTTTCAATTGCATACTGACTTGCAAGAGTGGTAGAGGCAACTAGAACAAAGGCTGGGTCTCAGCTTGCCTGTGTGCCCTTGCTGAAGCGTGCCCCCGGCGGTCTCTCTCCCAGAAATGGTATTTGGCACCCAGCAAATGAGGCAGGGGAAGTACAAAAGGCCAGCACAAAAGACGCATTTAGCCCAGGTTTCCATTTCAGAGCTAATAACGCTAGCAGTTATTGTGGAAAGTAAGAGAACACAATTCCCCTGTTTTCACAACGAGGTCCACAGCCTGGCTAATCTAGGAGGAGCCTGGCTGCAGGCGTTGAGGTTTCTCCAGCAGGCGAGTTCTTAGTTTCAGGCTAGCATGTAACCTTATATCCCATTTTGCATAGAATGGTGGTGCCAATGTCACTGTGAAGGTTCCCCCTTTCATATTCCAGTGCAGCAGTTTGGGCAGTGAATGGCATGACCCCTGGAGGGACACAGAGCTGAGGAAACCTAACCCAGACTCGATGGGCTCACCACCAGCTCCTTAGAGAAATCCTTTCTAGCAGAGAAGTAGCCACCAAGCCTCACTGCGCCCATTTGTCCCCTGATGTTTGAGGGCACACTCATGCCAGGTACTGTGGCAAAAACCGGGCAGAAAGACTTCATAGGAACTCACATGGGGAGTTGACTGTGCTTGGGAAAAGCTGGGGCAGAGAGAGGGAAAATAAAGGCATCAGTGAGATAAAGTGGCGTTCACTTTCACGTAATAGCTTACGTCTCAGATGTTAAGTTTCTTCCAGTAACAGCAGTTTGGGGGATAGAAATCCTCAGTGAAAGCTTTGTTGTCCCAGCTCAGTGTTCAATTATTTTAAAAGTTTCAACCGTACGACTTAGTTCTAAGCAATTGGAAGTAAAAACAAAGTCCCCCCTGTTGTCCTACTGCTTCAGGGTTGAGTTGCTAAGTTTGATGTGTGGCCATCCAGACTTCCCAAGGTGAGTTTTATTAAGTACGACAGCGGCAAACAGAGCACTGAATCTTTGATGGGGCTCCTGTGCAGAGGGAACGTGGCAAGCTCCCAGGAGTCCCGCTGGGGCCCTGCCATCACCCTCACCCTCCTCCCTGAAGGCGGCCAGTATCCCGACCCCACCCACCAATTAGTACACAAAGTCCCCAGGTCAAAACTAAATGGAGCCACCTGTGCATTTTATGTCTGGCTTTTCCGTTCAGCCTAGCCTTGAGAATTGTCCTCGTTGCGTGTCCTCTGTCCACTTTCATTCCTGCGTCTGTCTTATCGTATGAATATACTCATTTATCCTGTCTGGCTGTTGGTGAGCATTGGGGTTGTTTGCAGTTTGGTGCAGTTAGGAGTGACGGGTGCTTCTGTGAATGTCCTGCATGGTGTGCACGTGCCTGGGGCCAGAAGAGCATGGTCAGAGAGCAGGTGGATGGTCCACGTGGGCAGAATGCCGACAGTGTCGCGGAGTGGTCACACTGCTTCCTGCCTCCACCACCTGGGTATGAGAGTTCCTGTTGCTCTACACCTTCGCCAACACTTGCAATTGTCATCCTTAAGTTTTGGCTTTTATGGCGGATATGTGCGAGCATCTCATTGTGGTTTCAATTTGCTTTTCCTATTTGAAATATCTTCTTTTATGAAATGCTTGTTTGAATTTCTTGTCTGCGTTTTAACTGAGTTCCTTGCCTTACTGACTAGATGGAGTTCTTTCTGTAATGAGAGTGGGAATCTTTTCTTGGCTACCAGTGAGTGATTCTGCTTTCTTCCCTTCATCCAGGGGCACTAATGAAGCGAGGAAAGACAAGCCACAGAGTAAGAAAAATTTTAACTTTGATGTCTAATTATCAGTTTTTCCTTTATGGCCAGTGCTTCTTGCATCCTATTTAAGAAGTCACTGCCTACCCAAGGTCATAAAAGTAGTCTGTATTATAATAGAACAGTTTTGCTGTAATCTCACATTGGGGTTTATAATCCATCTATAATTGACTTGGTGTGGTGTGAGGCTGGAGTCAAGTTTCACTGCCTGCCTTCCTCGTACAAATTTTCACTGGGGGTCAGGCATCTCACTGCTCTGCACAGTGAGTTTCCTCGTGGACCCTTCACACTCATCTCTGGGTCTGGGTGTGTCCCAGAGCCAATACCATGTTCTCTTTGTCACTGCAGCTTAATAATCTGTCTGATGACCTGGTATGGCAAGTCCTCTCGCTTTGGGTCGTCTTTGAGAGATTTTGGCTCTTTGCCTTTCCAATTAAGTTTTAGAATCACTTCGTCAATTTTCACAGAAAAAGTGTTCAGATTCTAAGTAGATTAAATCTGTAGATCAACTTGGGGAGAAATAAAACTATAACATCGAACCATTGAATCCATGACTTAGTGATGGATTTCTTCATATATTTAGATTTCTTTACTTTTCATCTTTTCTAGTTTTCTATCCAGTGGTCTGAGTGTTTTTCATTAGATTTGTTCTTGGTTATTTAATGTTTCAGTGCTATGATGTTATATTTTTAAAGTTATGTTTTATTTATTGAATTATAATTTATTATTTTATGTATGCTTTATCTGTATCATCCCTGTGGAATTTATTGTAATGCTTAACTGTAGACTTTGCTTTTGGAGTTTTATACAACAATCATGCCAGGTTCAAATACTGATTTTTTCATTTCAAAACTCAAATTAAAAAAAAAACAACTTCCAGTATAATGTTGAGTAGAAGTGATAATAGTGGTCATTTTTATCTCCTTCCTAATCTTAGGTGGAAACCTGACATTTCACTATTATGAGTGATATTTTCTACAGGCTTTTTTTTTCTAGTTGAATATGTGACATATTTATTTATTTGGCTATTTATATGCAGGGTCCAGCAGAAGTAACGCCACTGAGAGATTTGAACATTTCACCTAAAATGTTACATGCTGTGCTTCAGGGCGATATTGTTGTTATGGAATTACATACTTATAATTTTGTAATGCAAGATTTGGTATAGATTACCAGCTCATTAAAAAGGGGCATTATTGCCCTGGCTGGTGTAGCTCAGTGGATTGAGCGCGGGTCTGCAAACCAGAATATCGTGGTTCGATTCCCAGTCAGGGCACATTGCCTGGGTTGCAGGCCAGTTCCCAGCAGGGGATGCACGAGAGGCAACCATACATTGATATTTCTCTCCTTCTCTCCTTCCTCTCTAAAAATAAATAAAATCTTAAAAAAATAAATAAAAAGGGGCATTATTTGTGCCAGACCCTGTATATGTCTATCCTGGCTGGGATAAACTTTTTCGATTAAAAAAAATGCAATTATTTTTTAAATATATTTTGTTGATGATGCCATTACAATTGTCCCATTCTCCCCTTCATTCCCCTCCACCCTGCACACCCCTCCCCCACTATTCCCCCCTTAGTTTATGACCATGTGTCTCAAGTTCTTTAGCTTCTACATTTTCCACACTATTCTCACCCTGCCCCCTATTTTCTCCCCACCGTCTATGCTACTTATTCTCTGTACCTTCTCCCCCCTTCTCCTCCTCCCACTCCCCTATTGCTAACCCTCCATGTGATCTTCATTTCTATGGTTCTGCTCCTGATCTAGCTGTCCTCTTAGCTTTTGTTTTAGGTGTGGTTGTTAATAACTATGAGTTTGCTGTCCTTTCACTGTTCATATTTTTTATCTTCTTTTTCTTAGATAAGTCCCTTTAACATTTCATATAATAAGGGCCTGGTGATGATGAACTCCTTGAACTTGACCTTATCTGAGAAGCACTTTATCTGCCCTTCCATTCTAAATGAAAGCTTTGCTGGATAGAGCAATCTTGGATGTAGGTCTTTGGATTTCATGACTTGGAATACTTCTTTCCAACCCCTTCTTGCTTGTAAGGTCTCTTTTGAGAAATGAGCTGACAGTCTGATGGGAACTCCTTTGCAGGTGACTGTCCTCTTATCTCTTGCTGCTTGTAGGATTCTCTCCTTCATTTTAATCTTGGCTAATGTAATGATGATGTGCCTTGGTGTGTTCCTCCTTGGGTCCAACTTCTTTGGGACTCTCTGAGCTTCCTGGATTTCCTGGCAGTCTATTTCCTTTGCCAGATTGGGGAAATTCTCCTTTATTATTTGTTCAAATAAGTTTTCCACTTGTGGCTGTTCCTTTTCCCCTTCTGGTACCCCTATAATTTGGATGTTGGAGCATTTAAAGATGTCCTGGAGGTTCCTAAGCCTCTCCTCATTTTTTTGAATTCTTGTTTCTTCGTATTTTTCTGTTTGGTTGTTTTCTTCTTCCTTCTGGTCCACTCCATTGATTTGAGTCCCAGTTTCCTTTCCATCACTATTGCTTTCCTGTGCATTTCCCTTCATTTCAATTAGTTTAGCCTTCATATGTTCCTCTAATTTGTGACTAAAATCAACTAGTTCTGTGATCCTGATCACCAGTGTTTTGAACTGTGCATCTGAAAGTTTGGCTATATCTTGTTCACTTAGAGTTATGGGCTCTGGGGCTCTGAGTTGTTCTTGAGCCATGTTTTGGTCTGTTCATGTCTGTTATGTATGAGGGGTGGAGCCTTAGGTGTTCACCAGGGCGGGGCCGCCCAGGTGGCTGGGTTGTGATACTGTATGAGTGGGCGGGGTCAGAGAGGGGCAATAGCGGGCTCCTCTGCTGCTTCCTGCCACTGGGGCCTGTGTGGTGCGTCTCACTGCTCGCTCCTTCACCAGTTTATCTGTGTGCGAATGTGTGACTGCGGTCAGCCTGCTGCCTTGTGCCCTCAATGGGTCTGCCCATTGCAACCCCACGCCTGGGATCAGCCAACCTCTGCCCGCGCACCTGGGTCAGTCTGACTGCGTTTTTCCTGCGCAACCCCGTTCTGCTGCTGGCTCTGCCCCTCCTACGGATCTGGCTGAAAGGTTCGTTGTTGTCGGACTTCTGTGTAGTTCAATTTTCTGTGTCTTGGCTGTGTTTTTTGTTACTAAAATTTTGTTGTCTTTAACCTTGGATGTGCGAGAAGGCACAGTGTTTCCACCTATGCCTCCATCTTGGCAGAAGTCTCTAGATTATTTTTTAGGTTCACAGAAAAATTGAGAGGAAAGTACAGAGGGTTCACATATGCCCCTACCCTCCACAGGCACAGCCTTTCTCCCAGCAGCATCCCTGGCTGGGATGGTGTATTTATTACAGTTGGTGAATCCTCCTCATCATCGTCCTGAGTCCACAGTTGATGTCAGGGTTCACTCTCGGTGTGGAACATTCTCTGGCTCTGCACAACTCTGTAATGACAGGCGTCTGCCATTATATGTCATATGGAGTGTTTCTACTTCTCTAAAAACCCTCTGTGCTCTGCCTGTTCATCCCTCCTTGTGGGCTTTTTAATGCAAGTTCTTTATAAGATAAAGTTTCTTTTCATTCCCTTGACATTTTGTTAAGACTTGAATTAAAAGCTGGTGTAGGGACTATCTTTGTAAGGTTCTGCATTTTTAAAAAAGAACGTTTTTTCGGTGGCTGTTGGACATGATGCTGTCTGCATGCCCATTGGTCAGTCAGTATGTTCAGTTTTTCTATTTTTTGTTTAGTTTTTTCCCCCCACTCATTGTGAGTTTATTTTTCCTTATAGTTCATCAATGTTTTTATTCCATGTTTTCAGGCTTCTTGAATTGATCATTTCGTTATTATAAAAGAACTTTTTGTTGCTAGAACTGATTTTATTTTTTTCCTTGAAGTTGACTTTGGTAGTAATAGCTACCCCAGTTTTTGGTTCCTTTTTCTGTCCTTTCCTGACCTATTTTGGATTATTTTTATGTTCCTCTCCCCTCTTTGTTAGTCTGAAGATTGTACTCTCTCACGGCACGTTCAGTGGGTACACTGCAGACCACAGCATGTGTCCTTGACTTACCGAGTCCTCCTTAAGTTAATACTCCTGTTTTTCCTGGACAATACAAGGATCTTATTCCATTTACTCTCTCTCAATTTCTAAGTCGTTTTTACTTTGTATTATATTTCTGTCTATACTTTAAACCCTATAGTGGTTATACCCTCTCAGGGGTTTATTTACATATAATAAATAAATTATTAATTATACATTTATATGAGAGTGTATTAATATTTCATGCTAATATTAATTTATATTTAATTTAGAATTAACCTTCTCACTGTTCTTTGTTGCTGGGGGTCATTTTCTTCTCCCTGAAGAAACCCCCTTTAGTATTTTCTTGGACTGGGTTCACGGCTGACTGTCCCAGATTTCTTTAGTCTGTAGGTGTCTTCATTTCACCTTCATTTTTGAAGGATGTTTTCCATGGGTGTTGAATTTGATGCAGCGATTATTTCCTCTCAGCACATTGGAGATACTGTCCCATTAGCTCCCGGCTTCCCTAGGCTGAGTCAGGTTCAGTCTCCACGGCGCCTTGGTCGGTCACCTCGGTCCTCACCCACCTCCACTGCTGGTGAGGCCGGCTCTGTTTCTGGCGTTCAGTGTATCACCAGGCTTGTGGTTTACTGGTATCTCTCCTGCTTAGGTTTCACCGAGCGTCTTAAATCTTAGCTTATTCCAATATTACCAATGATCTCTTCTGATAGAGCTTCTACTCCATTTTCTCTTTTTTCTCTCTCTCGCTGGGTTGACTATTGAAAATGTTAGACCTTTGAACTGAATCCCTGTGTCTGGCTCTTTCCTCTACCTTTTCCATTCTGTTGTTTCTTGTTTCTCCATTCCGACTTTCTTCTGCTTTTCCAGTCCGTGAGTTCTTTTGACCTGTGTCTCATATCAATTTGGTGCCTCATTTCCTCAATTCAGTCACTTCTTATGACGTCCATTGCTCTGACAAAATTCTCTACCTTGTCCCATTTCCCTGAGCATAATTAGCAAACTTATTATAGTATGTCCCTAATGCAAGAGATATCTCCATTACCCTTGGTTCACTTTCTATCGTCTCCTCCTTGCTTTTTGATCCTCTTGCCTTTTGTCATGCCTGCTGATCTTTCTCAAACCCACAGAAAGGCTGCAAAGTGCAATACAGAGAACTTTTCCTCCATACGCCATTTGGGAGTATGTTGCAGACACGATGCTCCATTACTCCCAATGGCAGGGTGTTTTTCCTGCACATGAAGGACATTCAGCTACTTAACCACAGTGCAGCCGTCACCCTTGAGGAATTTAACAAGGACCCATCATTACCATATAATCCACAGACTCAATTCAACTTTTATTGGAACGATTCGGGATCACAGATTGCATTCGGCTGTTTTCAGCCTGGACTATCCCTCACATTTTTCCTACCTTTTAGGACCTTGTCTTTATTGAAGGTTACAGGACAGTGATTTGGTAGGTTGGTTCTCAGTCTGGCTTTCTCTGATTGCCTCCTGATTAGATTCATGTAACAGATCTTTTTAGGAACATTATGTAAGTCATGGTGAGTTCATCTTATTATTGTATCTTATTCTGTGATTCCTGACTTTCATTTATTCTATTACCTACAATGTTAACTTTGGTTAGTTGATTAAGGTGATGTCTTAATCATGTTTCCCCACTGCAAAGCCACTACTTTCCCTCTAGGTAATTAACGCATGTTTTGTGGGGACACCGTTTGAGGCTGCAGGCCTGTTGTCTGTCATCTGGCTCCCACCACCGGTTTGGGGCTCATTGGCGTTTCCTGTCTGCCATTCCTCTGAATGGCTGTCAGATGTCACTTTTCCAGTTATGTCATTTTGAATATATTTCTTGGTTGGCGTTCTACCGTAAAGAGGAGCTTCGTCTCTTATCTATTTATATATTTACTTATGTATTTCTGTGTGTAAGCAGGTATGTTATGTACCCACCCATCCATCCATCCGGACTCATAAGTTTCTATTCAATGTGTTAAACTCATTAATAGCCTCTTTATGCTCAAATTATTCTTGATTTGGCCAGTGGGAACCCCTTTAAACTGGCTTCTGTGTCTTTTTGGAATATCTCCATCCATCTTCGAGCATTTCCTGACTTTCTGGCTGAATGAGACCTTAAGTGCTTCTTGTGTTTTTCTCACCCCAGGGCCCACTGACTCTGGCTCCTTTCAGGGGAGACTGGCATTCCTGGGGCTCTCGTTGCCGGGGGCTGTCACTGCTCCCAGGCCTTCCAGGGGACAGAGTAGGGGATGCAGGGTATCTGTACTCACATCCTGCATACACGTGCACATCTAAACCTAGATGTATTTCTCTAATATACGTACAGAAAATCGTGAGCTCATACCAATGCTTACAATTCCCATTTAACACCAAACATGTCATTCTAGCTTCCCCTCTTCTCCAACAGAAGAAATCTGACTCTCATTATGTCAGTGCGTTTACTTATTGCTTAGGGCCCCTGTGTGTGTAGTCAGGCTCCTGCTGCCGCTGGCGGGGGTGCCCGCTCACCTCCCTCGTGCTCCCGCTCCCCTGCCTTCCCTTCTCGTCTTGTTTCGGTCCTTTTTTTTTTTTAAATTTCATCTTTATTATATTTTTTCATTACCATTTAGTCCCCTTTGCTTGGGCTCTGACTCAGCACTCGGATCCACCATCCTGTGCTTGGGCCTGGATTTCCATTTGTCTCTCTTGTCCCAGCTTTTAGATTGAATTGAATTATTCAGAAAGGAAGAAAGGAAGGTGGATATCTGGCTGTTTTTGATTCTGTGCTGGAAAGTATATATGAAATTACAGAAATAACTTAAGACTAGCACTAATGAAATTTAATTTAAGACCTAGTCGTCCAGGCGGACATTGCGTTTGCTTCTACAGGTTCTATTCTGCCAGACTAAAAGGGCAATGTTATCTCTTTCTGGCCTGGATGTACTGATCAGTGATTTCTATTACAAAAGAAAGGGTTACCCTTCTGGATGAGTCTGTTTAGAGTTTTAATTAAGCTCCTTTTGAGCCAGTTACTATTTTAGCCTTTGCTACCCTTAAGGTTACTGGGATAGTTTAGTGCCCAGTAGTACCCAGTACCGTGCCGAGACGTGATGGTGTCCCAGGTGTTCTGTGGTTCGGTTCCCATGAAAGTCCAGGCCAGGGGCATTGTCGAGAGGGAGGGACTTGTAGGAGGTAAGAGCTTAAGTGTGTAGGTTTCTTTCTCAGGTGTGCTCATCACTATACATAAACGTACACATACTAAAAGACGTGAAATTGTATACTTTTCATTGTACACTTTTCACCGTGGGTGAATGAATCATATGGCCTGTGAGTTATATCCTAGCACAGCCGTTTAACAATTTCATAAGAATAAAGACGTTTCTTGTGACCCGCTGGGAACCTTGAATCGGTGTGGACGTCTTTGTGGACCGCGAGCCAACCCCACAGCTGGCGGAAGGGACGGGCGGTACCTACTGGCACAGCGGAGGACCACAGATGCCCGTTTTGCACGTTCCTGTCAATGGCTGTGCGGCCCCGGGCGAACCGAATTTCCCTAAACCCAGGTTTCCTGACCTGGGAAGGGGGCGCGTTAGCACCTGGTACCAAACAAGAATGTCTGTGGACACAGTGTGTCTCACCGCTCACGGCAGCCTCCCCTTAGTGGTCTTTTGCTCTGAGCTCAGCATCACAGTTTGCTCAGTTGCCCTTCGCTTCCCCTCCACCTGTCCGTGAGGGCTGCTGTGCTGCTCTGCACGTTTAGGGAGCTGCAGGTGGTAACAGCTGATGGATTGAGCCTGGTCAGAGAATGGGTGCTTCGCTCCTCCGGGAATGTGCGTCTGAGCGAGGCTGCGGGAGCTCTCTGGGGCAGGTCGATTTAAAGTCTGCGGACTGAAAATGTATCAGGGGAGAGCTTAAGCATATAGCTGTGACCATCGAGTTGAAGTAGAGCACATTTATATCCTTCCCAATCTAAAGAGCCTTAAGTGGACTTTAAAACCTTTCCAACATCAGACAGCATTTAAACCAGCTTTACCCAGGTGACCTGCTTATTTCAGCCCCGACCCCAGCCTGATCTTTTCCTTCCACTGATGCAGATCCAACAGTATCTCTTTAGATCCAGCAGGAACACTCCCTCCCTTAAAAGTTTCCCTTAAGGCAACAGCCCTCTCCTGGATTGAAACGGCAAGAACTTTCCAGATCCTGTAATTCACAATGTGGAATGTATCATTCTTTGCGTTTATCACACCGTCTCCTCATTCCATTCCTTTCTGCCACTTTCCAAGCCCCGCCCCTTTTCAGTCTCCCTGTGGCACGGGGTTGGGTATCAAAGAGATCTTTAACGGATGATCTTTACCCAAACAAAGGTAACCGGAGTCCTGTAAGTCAGTTACATCTTCTCCCCTGTGGTTTTCTCTTGAACTTGATCTTTGGCGATGTTTCCCATATGTGGACACATCTCTGTGAGGGACAGGCAGGCCAGGTTTGCGTGTGTCCCTTAGAAAGGGGTCATCTGCTGCTTTGGCCAGTGGCTCATGTGAGACGAACAGGGTTAACACCATCAAATCAGACTCGTCTTGAAAGATTTGAAACCCAGAATTTTTACTGTCCAAATTGTTATCTCTAAGTCTCAAATGTTGGCATAGAAGAGGAGAATCCACAGTTTGGGAGACAGCTCAAGAACAGCCCCACACAAGGGCGAACTTGATAGATCAAAATAGCGGGGCCACAGCGGGGAGACCATGCGATGGGAAAAGAGGGTTTTGGGAAAACTGGTTCCCGCTCTAGAGAAAAACAAAGCTGGGCTCCAGGTGGGGGAGGACTAAGCGTGAAAGTTAAAGCGATAGAGGAAACCGACTTCCCAGCCTGGGGGCAGAGAGGGAAGTTTTACGCAAGGCCCTCAAAACAGAGGGTAAGCAGAGGAGCAAGGGAACTGAGCACATAAAAACAAAGAATTTCCAGGCAAGGAAAGATGCCGTGGGCAAGGGCCTCAGTTGGGTGACTGACCAGGAGGGGATATTGGCTCAGTCTAAATGAATGTCCAGCAAAGTCCAGGCACCTGTGTGAATTAACAGGAGCCAGAAAATAGAAAACTGACTGAAAAATTGGGCGAAGGCTCTGAACAGAAAATTTCCTAAAGAGGAGATGCCATTGGTTAGTGAGCTTTTTCAAGGTGTGTTCACCTTACTAGAAGTTACGGACAGGCAAGTCAAAACAGTGAACTTCAACTTTGTACCTATTAGATCTCCCAGCTTCCTAGTTTTTTGCCAGCAACAGTTGCTAAGATCTGAGAAAGTGGGGACCCGTGGCGGTGCCAGTGACAGTGGGAACCAGCCGCCCTCCCAGAGTGCGCCCTGGCAGTGTTTCCTGAAATCGAATCTGCCTGTGTCTTCGACCCATTCCTCTCCTATGTGTGTAGGCAAGGACATTCTTGCATGTAGCCACCCCTTCCAGCCACCGCCCCTTGTCCCCAGGTAATTTTGAACAGCGGTTCAGTGTGTTCGCTGCGTGTCCTGACTGGATGATATGTTGGCGACTAACCATTAGGTGGCGTCGTAGCTGTGTTGTTCCCAGTGGCAGGAGGCCACTCAGGTGCCTGGTGCCCAGGAAGCAGAGTAACAGGTTGCAAATGTGGTCAACAAAACCCCACGTAGGGCAAGCAGCAATGGACTGCATGTAGAGAGAAGGGAGAAGTAAAACCACAGTTTGCCAAACAAAACACATCTGCGGGGTGAATTAGTGTATAAAGGCTTACCTTGGATTTTTTTTAAAGATTATTTTTTTAAAGAAGTTTTAGGTTCACAGCAAAATTAAGAGGAAGGTACGGAGATTTCCGTATGCCCCCTTCCCCCATGCACAGCCGTCCCATGATCAACATCTCTCATCAGAGGGTCCATTTGTTCCTGCCCTTGACTCTGTACTGACACTTTGCATCGCCCAAAGTCCGCGGTGCACAAGAGGGTTCATGCTTGGTGGTATGTGTTTTACGGGTCTGGACATGTATGATCGCATGTCTCTATCATTACAGTATTATACACCGAATTTTTACTGCCCCCCAAACTCTCTGTGCCCTTCCTGTTCATGCCACCTTAGAGTGTTTTAGGGCAACATAGTAGCCCCTTGCCAGGATGCATTAAAACCTACGTGGTCAGCTGGACCCATGTCCCAGCCTGCAGGGGCCAGGCCTCCTGACCTGAGCCCTTGATTGTGTGGGACCTTGGTGGTCAGGGGGAATGGTGTCTGATGTCCTATCACTTCATGCCTTGGAGAAGAACCTCATTCCACAGTAGTTCACGTTAGACCACAGACAGGAAGTAGGTGGACTTTGTTGAACTCCGGGAAGGACTTCGAGGTGTCTGCTACCTCGCCTCCACCATCCCAGGGAGTCCAGCAAACAGCACTGAGTCTTGCTGGCAGAGTCCGAGCGGGAAAAGCTGGCCTTTGAGAGGCTGTCTGGCGCACAAATCGGTTGGAACTTGACCTTCTGTATCTTATATACAGAGCAGGCAAATGGCCTTTCCACCAAAGTCCTCCTGGGTAAACAGGGCGCTTTGATTGTGCCTGCTGTGCTGGGTCACAGTCTCTCTCCTGGTGGGTGTGGTGCTGCCAGGGTCCCGCCAGCATCACAGCCAGATACCCACGGAATTTTCCAAAATGACTCTGCATCTCTCTAAACTTAACACCTTTGTGATCAGCAGATGGGCTACAAAATGAAGATGCAGCATCCACTGAAACAGCTGCTGTAATCATGCGAAAGGTTTCTGCCTCCCCTCCCCCCTCTCCAGAGCTATGTATGGCCCCTCTCAGCTGGAGCAGGGGTCTGCTTGTTCCGTTGGAGAAGGTGAGGCCCCAGCCCACCTCTGGGCCTCTGGAGTGCCCCAGAGAGGGGGCACATATGGCATTCGGCAGCGCTTCTCTCGCTGATCTTTGGTTTTGTTGCTAGCACTCTCCTCTGCCTGGCACCTCCTGGGTTGTGGGCATGAAGAGGTTACAGCAGCCAGGAGTCTGCTGAGCTGAGTTAGCACTTCGCTCTGCATCCAGAGCCTCTCCTAGCAAAGGCCCTTTCGCAGCATGGAAGAGCGGTGGTGTCCTCTGCTGGGGGGCCCGCTGCAGTAGGTCCCAGCTGTGGTCGGTCCCCGAAGGGGCTCTTTAACCATGTCTCCTTCCCCTCCCCACAGCCTGGCAGCGAGGAGGGGGCCGCGGGAAGAGCAAGGCATCCGGAGTGCCAGATAAACTGCGGACACCCTGGTCCTGAGCTGCGGAGTACCCTGCTGTGCTCTCTGGCTGCCTCTCCCGCTCCCCCGTCTGCATCTGGCCGCCCACAGGCGCGCGGACCCTGGACAGCAGCGCTAGGGCTGGGGAGGAGGAGGAGGAGGAACTGGGCTGGAGCTACCCTAGTTGCCGGATCCGCTGAGCTGCCAGAGCCGCAGGAGCTGCCGGAGCGCCAGGCCTGTGAGGCCAGCGAGGCCAGCTCCCCCGGGGAGCCCAGCCAGCCTTGCTCCCTGCCCTCCCCACTGGAAGCAGCCTCCAAGGAGCCCAGCAGTGCTTTTCCTGCAGCTGGGGCCTCAGCTCTCTCCAGCTGGCAGCGGGGCTGATCAGCACCGTGGACCCTGCCCTCTGCGCATTGTGACTCTTGGGAAGACTGAGTGGGGGCCCAGGGCCCAGTCATCCCACCCAGACAAGAGGAGGCAACCCCTGTCGGGTAAAACTTAGATTTTCCTTTGGCATCAAACTTCTGGAGCTGAGCAACGTCTGCCGAACCCTGGAGGGTTTCATTTTTTCACCTGGTTGGTGTTTGAGGAAAACTGCAAGAAGCTGCAGATAAGAGGAAGAGACGTTATAAACTTCGGGGGGTGGTGACATTTTCTTGAAAGTGACAAGTGGCCTCAGACCTACAGTTCCTGAGCCAGTGACGTCATCTTTCACTTGGACACTCTGGAAGGTCGGGACACTGCCCCACAACAGACGTCGAAGACCCCAGGGGAGCCATGGAGTCCACCCTGGCCACGTCCAGCTCTGCCACAGGCCCCGTCACCTTCTCCCACGTCTTCGGGCAGCAGTGCCAGCTGATGGAAGCAGGTAGGACACGTGTCGCGTGGGTGGCAGAGGCGCGTGCCTCTGGTGCCTGCGCCATCTCTCATCTGTAATTTGGAATGCGAGGTTCAAATCGCTAGTGATGGGACTGCCCGGCATATTTTCTCCAAAGTTTTTAGGACATGCCACGAGACTAAATGTGCCATTCGGGCAGGGTAGGTGAGGGCCCTGTTTGTCCCTTCTCTCTCTGGCGACCCGGAGGCTGAGGAAGAACCTGAGGTGCGTTGGCTGCAGTTGTTACCTGGGCTCAGGTGCCCATCCTGGCCTTGTCTTTCTGTCCAGCATGTCGTCGAAGCTGGGTCTCAGCCTCCGTCTTGCCCTGAGCAGCCTTTCCCCACCCTTGGCTCTGCTGTGGGGAGTCCTCACTAGCCTTTGCTCATGACTTTGTCTTCCAAGTGGCTCATGTTCTATGCCGAAGGGAAAACTTGGTGTGGGCTGCAGCCTTACCCCGTGCAGCCATCTTGCTGGGACTGCACCTGGTCACAGAGGAAAATGAGGTGAGGGTGAGTGGCTGGGTGCAGATGGTCACTGTGGCGGAGCCTGCAGATTGACGGTGGATCTGTGGTTACGGTTATGCCGGAGTCACACGAGAAACCGCGTGTCTGGTTCCCTGCCTGCGTGGACTCTGTTCCTATTGTTGTCAGGGAAAGGACCACGTGCTTCTCCTGTGGCTTCCTGGGTGTGAACGTGTTTGGTGTGCATTTGGCTGTGAGTTCTAGAAGGTGAGACGGGCGCTCACTGCACTGAGTCAGTGTTAATGCTCTCACCTGGTGGCCGCAGACCCTCCCCTTTTCCCTTGGGAATCTGTCTCTAAGTGTAAAACGAGAACAGGACTCCAGGTGGCCTGGACCATCCAGGGTGTGGATTCTGTGAGCGCAGAGGAGCCCAGTGCAATGGAGAAGATGAGCTTGGGCTGATCTCTGAGGACAGGTGTGTCCGCATTGGGCGCCAATGTGTGGAGTGGCTGAAGGAGGGCTCCGTTGCTGGACTCCTCGGGTTTGAGTCCCAACTTCATCTGTTGCAGGCTGTGTGACCTCAGACAAGTTACTTAGCATCTCTGTGCCTCAGTTGCCTCCCTGGTAAAATGGGGATCACTAAGCACCACTCTGTGGGGTCATCGCAAAGATTACATAGGTTATTGCGTGGAAAGCCTTAGAGCAGTGTCTGGCACCTGACCAGCATTCCTGTTCGTGCTGAGTGTTTGCCGATAGTTCCAGGTGGCTCGGAAGACTCCAGGCACGCCTCTCTCCATGGGCCAGTCAGGAAGGACATCTCTGCAGAGAGCAGCGTAGCTGCCTGGGGGCCCAGAGGTCAGCACCTGCAACCCGGTTCTGGTTTGTGCAGGAGGAGGAGAGTGTCCCATCCCAAATATCTGTGGCGTCTGTGATCTTCAGTGGCCCGGCTGCCTCCACTTCTACACAAGAAGGAGGACCCGGGGGTCTCCCAGGGCCGAGGTTCCACGCACCTTTCTACTTCTCTGGAGTTTCTCTGGGAAGGCAAGGTGGATTTCTCAAGTGCGTTCCCGCTGTCCCTTGTGGCTTTGTTCTCTGTGCCTTTGGGGGGCACCTTGGCCTGAATCAGGCTGTGAAGTCCTGTCTCCTTCTCTCAGATAAGTCCCGTATGTCAGCAGAGCACTGCAACGTGGAATAATGATGACTGGCTTTCTTGAGGGAGAACACGCTCCCTGGGGCAAGTGGAGAGGAGTAGTTCCCCTCTAGGTCCGAGGAGCGCACTCAGTCAGGAGGGGGAGGGATCAACAGCCAACACGGCCCTGTCTCCAGCCGTCTGGGGTGGGTTGTGCCGTGGGTGAGATCTCAAAGGCAGGTGAACATGACCCCACGGCCCCAGGGGTTAGAGCTGTGTGGCATCCGTTCCCACCTGGGAAGCAGCTGTCACCAGTGTTCGCTGAGCACCTACTTCATTTTTTAAATGCCCAACCAATTTCCACAGGCAAGGAAACACGAGGGGCCGCCTGCGTGTTGTGATCATGCAGCTGGGAAGCAGTTAAAGGGGAAGGTGCCCTTAACCTCCTAAGCCTGTGGTCTCTGGAGATGGCTTGGGCTAACCTTCTGCATCTGTGAGTATTTCATGTCTTAGGAGAAGTTGAGTCCTGAGAGATAGAGCGTGCTTAGTGGGGTGCAGGTGGGGGGATGAGCAGATAAAGGCATGTTGCATTTAGGGGGCAGGAGACCCCCGGCAGCGTAGGTGTGATTGGATATGGGCGGGGCCGTGGAAAGAGTATCGAGTTCTTCCGCATTCAGTCCCAATTCAGCTGTTGGCTGGCTGTGGAAGCCCAGTGAACCCCAAATCCCTAGACCAGGGTTGCAAACTACAGGGGGCCAAGCCCTGCCCACTTCTTGCTTTTGCGAATAAAGTTTTATTGGCCCATAGCCATGTGTGTTCTCATGCACTTTGCCTGTGGCTGCTTGTGTGCTGCAGTGGTGGAGTTGAGCTGCTGCGACCCAGGCCGTGTGGCCGAAAAAGGTGGGAACATTTACTGTCTTGCCCTTTGCAAGAGAAAGGGTGCTGGTCCCTGCCCTGGACCATGTACATAGTGCAGAATTAGGGTAGATAGGATGTGGGGGACAGCGTCAAAGGGCTTGAGCCTGAGAATTTGGCTCTGCCTCCTGCCTCCCTGACGGTGCCTCTGATGCTGCGCTCCTCCCTCCCTCCTCCCACCCACTCCACACGGGGCACTGGAGTGGCGCCAGGAAGCATTTAGGGTAGATCTGGAAGTCCTGCTCAGACTGGAGTCCCCACCGTGTGTGCAGGTCTGTAGCACCTGAGCTTGGCAAGTTCCCCTCCACCCTCCCCTTCACCACCACCCTGCAGATAAAGGGCTCATCTCTATTTAATGAGGACGTTTAGATGTTGGCAGAAGTGTGGATGTTCAGCTTCAGCCTGCTAACCTCAAAGCCTGTTCTCAAACAGTAGCCACGGGGATGTAAGGTACAGCGTCAGCACAGAGCGTAGAGACAACAATGTTGTAGTAACTATGTGTGTGCCAGGTGGGTACCAACTCACTTCAGAATCATTGGTCCTGTGAAGCTAATTCTCTTTTTCTAACCCCTGAGCCTACATTTCTTGCCCTTTCTGTGGGCTCCTGCTGTAGCCCAAAATGGTAGGTGAGAGGTGAGCCCAGCCAGGCAAGCCTGGTGGGTGGAGGCTACCTTCTCGACTCTTCCTGCCTGGACTGCTGCAGGTGGGGGTGCACGGCCACGTTCCGGGCAGGCCGAGGGCTGACTTCAGGGCATCCTGCGTCGCCCTGGCGTCTGGCTGGTTCTGACACCTTCCCCAGGGTGTTGGGAGTGACTCTGGGGGATGGGTGGTATGCACTCCAGCTGGTGTGCTGTTGGTCTCCATGTAGCTGAATAACTCTTGCTCATCTCCTCCTTGGCCCCCAAAATGTTTGACCTGGGTGCCCCTCTGACTTGGTGTTTGGCTGTGTCTCTCCTGAGGGCTCCTGACTCCCCCCTTCTCCTGATAGTCAGGGGGGCGGGGGTCCCCAGCTTGTAGCCATGGCTTCCAGGGACTTCATCTCTTGCCCTGACTGGCTAAGCTGCCCCCATGGCATCCAGTTGATTTCCAACCTGTCCCCTTTGAGTGGAAAGTGTTTCCAGTTACTTTGCTTGGCCAGAATGACGAAAGTCACCCTGTCCAATGTGTGCTGCGGACACTGCGTGAATCCCGGCCCAGCTCGAGGCGAGGACAGCTGGGTGACAAACCGGAGTGACCGGACTTCTGGCTCGCAGCTCAGGAGCCACCCTCGGGGGCCAGTCCCCAGCTCCATACCATGTGTAAACCACGTCTGTCTGTTTGTCCATTTCATAATTCAGGCTGACACCCGGAGCTGGGGTCTAATCGGATTTTGACTTTCTTACCTTGTCCCCTCTGAACGTTGCCAGCTGAGCCCCCTTTCCTGCCTTTTGAAAACCATGGGGACCCCATAGAATATACAGCCTATATGCGTTGGAAGCCACTTGCCTTGTTTATAACCGAGAGAGGAGAGAACTAAGATTTATGGCCTCTGCTGGGAGCTGAGCACACTGGGCACTTCTGAAAAATTTAAATAAAGATGACCAAAGAGGGAAGAGCCCCGTTTTTGGCTTTTCCATGCATGGGAACAGGAAATGCGGTTTTGAGGTTTCCTGTTAGATCCCCAGGAGGTGGTCGTCTTGGACCTGGCTCTTGCCTGTAGTTTCTGCAGTGGGAACAGAGTGTTTGGACCCTCTAGACAAGGCATTGTTGTAGTGACCACCAGCGACGGAGCCTGGCTTGTTCTGGGACCGCCACTGTGTAAGTGCTTACGTGTTACTAACTTCATCCTTGCCGTATCCTTGTAAGGCAAGTAAAATCATCCCCGCTTCATAGATGAGAAAACTGAGGCCCACAGGGAAATACTCCTCTTAACTAGTTAGTGGTTGAGCCGGGATTCAAGTTCGAGCCGTCTGGATCCCAAGTCTCCACTTAGTCTTCATCGTTGGTCCAGACCTAGTGGGCTTTCCCAGCTCCTCTCGGGACCCATCCTCAGAGAAGCTTGCTGCCCGTCTTGGGCCAGCACATGGGTGTGCGCTGAACGAGAGTGGCATCTGCACTGACCGGAGGTGCGGAAGATTGTGTCCATCCTCCAGAAGTTTGTAGGTTAAAGGCGGGGTGACCTTTGTCCTCTTCACATTACTCCTGTCGTGTTGTACTGTGCCATGCTGTGAGTCCTCCTGGGCAATGCCTTTCCTTCTTCACGAGCCTCCGAGTTTCCCGAGGTCCATTTTCATCACTAAGACACCAAACAGGTTTGTTTTCAACCAGATCATCCACCCTCTTCCAGGGCGGCTGCCATCCTCGTGAGAAGCACAGTGAAAAGGTGTTCGTGCAGTCTGGCAACGTGCAGCGTGGTGAGTGCGTCCTTCTTCCGAGGGCTAATTCTTCACAGCCCTCAGGTCAGCTCGTGAAGCAAGGGCAGCGGGGTGAACAATCTATCCCCATTGTCCCTTGGGCTGCTCAGTTGGATCACTCTTATCTCCAGTGTCTTAAAGTGCATGAGACCCACTTCTTGTGCACAAAGGACAAAGAGGTGGGCACGGCCACTCGTTGCCCTTTTCCAGTGTCTCCTCCCCGCCCAGTCCCAGTCCTGCGGTGGGGTTTTCTCCATGTGCTGGGCATCCTCTTAGAAAGATGCAGGCATGGCCGGCAGCATCCCCTAGACCACACTTTGACCTCAGAAGTTTCTGCCAAAGCTGCTGGTTGGAGGGACAGGCAATGGGGACAAGTTAGGTCTTTAGGGCCTCGGGATCGGCCCTGTGGGCAGCAGCCCCAGCTTCTGAGCAGCACAGCTGTCCCTGGGTCAGAACACCAGAAGCCTGGTCTTCACTGACTCCTTTCTCCAGAGACCTGCTCATCAGAGGTAGGGCCACGTGGTTACTCGTATGGACTTAAGAGCTCAGATGCTTTGGTTGGAGTCCCAGTTGTGCTGTGCACTGACTGTGTGATCTCAGGCACGGTTTTCTCATCTATAAAATGAGGAGAATAGCTTACCTACTTCACAGAGTTGTGCTGAGTCTGACAATGTGTTAATATGAGTAGAGTGTTTATCGCCATGCCCGGCACAGAATGCATTATATATAAACACTTGCTGCCTGTTTGGGTTTGTGTAGGCTGCTATCACAGAAGACCATAGACTGAGTGGCTTAAACCAAAACCGTTTAGTTCTCACAGTCCTGGAGGCTGGGAAGTCTGAGACCAGGGGGCCCGGTGTCTGCTGACAGTCCCCTATCTTCCCACTGTGTCCCCACACAACAGAACGTGGAGAGCAGGCATTCCTGGGGTCACGACTTTTGCGCCAGTAAAAAGTTGCTATGACTTTTTCCTTGGTTAGTCGTCGTGGTTCAGAAAGCCTCCAAACTCAACATCTGTTCTTTTCTTGACTCCCAAGGCCAGGAACCACCAGATCTACGAGAATTTCCATCCACCCATCACTAAGGGTGTGCACAGAGGCGACCCCGTTTACCTGGGGCAGGCCCAGTTCACGTCTTCCTGGTGTAATTATTATTAATAGCACCTGCATTCATTCCCATGCATGTCCTTGTGTGCATGATGCATCAAATGGTCAGCCCTAATAAGGCGCAGCTGAGTGTGTAAAATTCAAATGTTATTAAACAGAATGTGGAGCATCTGCTCTTGGAGGCAGTAGTTTAGGGTCAAAAGATACCCAATGGAAGGAGCGGATATCTGCTTTGGAACGGGGTCCAGATGGGTCAGGTGAGCTGGGCTGACTGTACTATGGGCGGGGAGTGGGGCGCACATCCCTTGTGACCAGACTTTATTCTCCAAGAGAAAAAGAGCTCGGCTTTGTATTTACAATGATGCCCATTTTATTTAGAACACTTTGTGGCATTTTCTCCTTCCCTGTATCCCTTGAGAAAGAACTACACCAGAGTCTCAAGGCTGAAGAGAGAAATTCACAGCCCACTGCAGTGGGCTGCCTCTCAGAAGCCGGGGGTTGGAGATGTTAAGGGTTGAGCACTGACTTGTGCCAGGAAGGGACCTTCCCAATCCCTGTGGGGCAAAGCCTGGGCTCAGTTCCTGCAGACAGGACCGGCCCAAGTGCCCGGGCCTGCCGCTCCCCAGTCTTCAGTGTGTCGTGGCCCGCCGCTCCTGTGGCCTCTTGGTTTTCTCGTGTGCGACTGATCCCGGGTTCTGTTCCCTTTTGACCCTTAGCCTTTTCCACTCTCACCACCAGTAACAGGCCTTGGGCGGGTTCCTCATTGTCCCCTTGGCTTCTGGGACTGGACCAGACATTCCTGGGGTCACCTGTGTACTTGCCTCCCTGAGGCCCAACGCCCCCTCTCCCGGTGGAGATTCTGAAGGTACCCAGTCCGCCGTTGACACGACCTCCTCATCCCACAGCCCTTCCACCGGCAAACCGAACTCTCGCTGTCCTCGCTCAGTTTGGAGATGTTTTCTGGGAAACACGAGGTCAGGTTAGTCCGGCAGCCTTCAGGTTGTGTTGCGGTGAAAGCTTAGTCTCCCAACCGGAAGTTTCTGAGTGGGGTTGGGAGTCACTTCACCTGTAACATTTTTTTTGTTTTGACTTACATGTTTAGTCTGGTGCCCAAACTGGGTGGGGTTATAAAATTGTCCAGTTTGTAGAGAACAAGAGAATATGCTCATCCCAACTACAGTTGATTCTCTAGGAGGTTCACTGGGGTCTGAAGAATGCGATACCATCCATTTTTTCTATTGAAATAACAGGATCCTTTCTGATTCCGTAGTGCAGATAAACGACTTTTCCGATTAGCCATCCGCACGCTGACCCGGAAGATCGGCAGTAGTAGAGCCGGAAGACCAGGGAAGGGGCCTCTGCTCTCAGTCCCGGGCCTGCAGGAACGGAATTACTTACATTAAAGAAAGCTCCAGCCGCATTGTAGCAGCCAGTCAATTTTGTCTGCTTGAAACAATTCCTGGACTTTGTTTTCTGTGAAGACACGGTTTATTTTTAGGCCCGTCAGGGAGTCTGCAATGAGGGTGGGTCAGAAGGCCGGCCTGTCAGCCAACTGCAGGCCACGAAACATGCTCCGGGGCCTAGAAAGGCTCTCGCCTACTTTAGCATGAAGGACGGGCCAGTTGCCCTTGAGGTTCATGAGAAAGGTTGTGAGAAAGTCAAAGGGTTTCAAAGGAGCACAGGCTTTCTAGCACAAAGCCTATCACTGGGGGCCCAAGTCTTTGGCCTTGATGACTCGTTGGCTAAGAAAGCTCCAGCCGAAATAGCTCAAGCTCATTCCCCCGAGTACCAAATGTTCATTAAAACTCCAATTTGTCAGGTGCTACCGCCCTGGTTGTCCCCGATTCAAACAAAAGTTCCTTTGTGGCCACTGGCGCTTGGGAATAGAAAGTTGGAGCCAGTTGGAGCCGTGTCGAGGCCAGAACGCAGCCCGAGGAGGCTTCAGAGCCTTTGCCGGTGAAGAGTGGATCCCAGATAAATGAGCCCTGGGCGGTGCCAGAAGAATGCTCTGCCGTTATCTTGTCCTTGGTAGACTAAAGAATCTCGGGAGGCCTGCGCTTCACTTCCAGGGGCCGGAAACTTCTCAAGTGGTGCCACAGGCTGGAGCGAGGGTGCTGAGCCACAGAATTTGTTGTGTTTGCAGAGATCTGTGCTTGCCGGACCCGGGCTCTCCCCAAACAGCACCATGGCAGGGCTGCGCAGGACTGCTGTGGGCTGGGAGAGGACAGGAAAACACATGTGGTTTGTGAGACTGAAGAGAGGGCGGACCAGACCACTGCTTGGGCGGCCTTCTTTTGCAAAGTGGGTAGAACTTGAGAGTTTGCTCTTTTGGGAGTCATGACCTGTAGAAGGAGAGACCTTCTGAGCCAGCACAGAAGGCAGGGGCTTTCTTTCCTGGGAGGCCCCACGGCAGAAGCAAGATGGGCGGCTTGGGTGGGGCTCGGGTGTGCAAATTTCCTGTGCAAACAAACACAAGGAGACCGAGAATCCTGGTACCCGCCCTGAGATGTGGAGTTGGCCAACCTACAATATTTAATTGTGCTGGTCCTTCATCAACAGCACTAATGAACACGTCTGTGAAAGAGGTTACAGTCCGGGCAGCGCTGGGGTAATTTCAGTTAGTGACTCTCGGGGTCTTTCTCCCTCCCAGGATGCCTGGCGTGGAAATGTCTGCAAATCTTCAGAAGGCTGTGCTTTGGTCAGGGGCAGCGGGAGCAGGAGGGGCAACGGACGTCCCTCTCTTTCCAAGTGCTGAGGGGACTGCCGTGTCTAGGCTTGGAAAGGGTGTGAATGAGGGAGAATCTGCCTGGACTTGTTCTTCTCGGGGCCCCCTCCCCAGTGGTTCTGTACTTGCCTTATCACCCACTTGTTCCTACGCCTGCATTTTCTTCAGAGAATCACAAATCAATATTCAGTACTTGGGCTTGTTCGGGATAAAATGACTGTCTTGGCTTCGTGGGATGAAAGGCTGGTTTGCGAATGCAGTCGCCTAATTAAGCATTCATGAGGGGAGGGGAGTCCAAGTTGTCAGCCAAGTTGGGAGATTCAGCCCGAGCTAAACCCTGTAAGAGTAAAGGGAGGGGGTGGGCGTGTGGAAGGGAGACCAGAAGTGGTGCTCGTCCCGGTCTTCTGGGCTGGCTTTAGGAAATCCCTTTCAAATGTTGGGGGGCACGGAGCCCTCATTTAAGCCTAGATCGCTGCCATCAGCCTCACCCCCGAACGTTGGGAAGGCTGACTGGGACGAGGTCGTAGTTTTTCCTGGCTGACTCGACGTGTTGGACGGAGAGCTCTGTTTTCTGCTTCTTGAGGGCGACGTGACTCTGCTGTTCTGGAAATCTCCCCTGAAAACCCAGCCCACTCCGTCCACCGCTCGGAGGCCCAGGGAAAAGCATTTTGAGTAGAAATCTATGTCCTCAAAATTTTATAAGACTTGACGCTGCTCTGCTAAAGGGGAAGCCGTAACGGGTGATGGCCATTGTCTGCCTGAAGCCGGGGCTGGGACTTGACCCCCGGAAGCCCCTTCTCGGGGATTCCACAAGAGCAGAAAAGGTCAAGCCGTGCCCTGCTGTTTATTGAAGTATGTGACTTCAGACAAGTCATTTCCCCCATTGTTATTATTTGAAATAAACTCTCGGGACCACAGCTTTTTGTGTAGAATGGTGATATCGTTCCCACTGGCAGGCGTTCTGAGGATTGTGCAGAAAGGCACGGAAGGTGTGGAAGGACCACCTGCTTGGAGTGGCCCAGAGATGCCTGTCGCCGACCAAAGGCAGCACAGCATGCCCGGTGTCGACTGCAGGGCCCCGCCGCACAGTACAGGTCACATGTCTTTCTTGGTGAGCACCCAGGGCTTCCGTTCTTTCAGGTCAGAAGAGAATCCACTGCTTCCTCCCAGTCTGAGGAGCCCCTTGAAGTCCGCATTGAAACGCCTGTGTTTTAGGGCTGCTTTGGTGGCCGTGGCATTGGCTATTTGTCCCATTTGTATGTGAGCACACACTTAAATAAACAAGCCGCGAATCTGTCACTCAGTAGGAGAAACAGGCCCCATCTGGTGCCCTCCTGTCACCTCCAAAGGACCAGGCCCGAGCTCCCGCCCCCAACCGAGGCCTGGAGGGAGAGGCTAAGAGCGGGGCAAAGCTGTGGTCAACCCCACAGTGCCGCCTCTTGTCCACAGGGGAAGGAAGTCTGGCATTGAAAAAATCAGCTGGTAAAATTGATGAACAGTCGACAGGAGTTTCCGTGTACGTCTGTAAAAATGAAATCCTGCCACAACTTCTCTCTGTCCATTGAGATTTACCTGCTGGCCAGGTGTGGCAGAGAAACCAAAGGAGAGCCTGGCTGGGTGCAGCAGGGCTGCCTTCGATGGAGCCGGAGCTCCTCTCCCACCCTCCTGGTGGTCAGGGGGTGCTGGGGCCAGGGCACTGGGACCCCCGCTCGTGTTCGTGTGAGAGCCGTGAGAGGCGTTCATCAAGCATCGGAGTGTCCCGCAAACCGAGGTGCGGCACCGCACTCAGAGGGCACCGCGCCTCCTGCTCTCCGTTCCAGCTGGCGCCGCTGCAGACCTGCAGACATGGAGAGGGGGAGAGGCTGTCACTTGTGGGGACTGAGCGAGTGTCCTGGGCAGCCTCTGTCTGGTCCGGCAGAGGAAGCTGTGGGGGCTGGTGGGTCTTGGCATGGGTCTCTCTGTCTGGAAGCCCTGTGCTGTGGATTCGGTCTCTCTGGGCCGGCCTCCCTGGCTCCTACCTGCCTGGGATGGGGCTGGATCAGGCAGCTGGCTCTGGGGATGCAAGGGGGTTTGGTTAGATGGTAGGAGAGTTCTGGGCATGCGAGGTCAGAACTGACTGTGTGGCTACAGCCAACCCCTCCAGGGCTGCTCCGTTTCTGGGAGGCACTTCCTCCAGACCGGCAAGTCTGGCTGCTCCTCTTCTGCCCTCCTGGGGCGCAGTGGTCGGTGGGCGGCTCTGCTCCCCGCTTCCCCCTGGGCCGGCTCTTCTTCCACCTTCCAGTTCCAGCCTGTTTGGAGGGGAGGGCCCTTTCTGGAGTGGGTCCGGGGCTCGTGTTTCCTAGTCACTTGGGAAGGTTGTGTGGAACGCAGGCTCACAGCCCCGCCCCAGAAATTCTCATTACAGGGTCTCAGGGCCAATCTGTTTAATCTACTCACTCGTATGGGGCCCGTGAGTTGGGGACTGGTTAGAACAGCGCAGACTCAGGCCCAGCCTCAGCTCTGCTGAATGAGCGACTGGGGATGTCAGCCACTAGTCCTGGGGCTGGAGGGCCAGCCTGGCAGACAGGAGGTTCAGGGGAACGACAGAGGGTCTGCAGCAGCGGTCCGGTCACCAACTGTCCTGTGTGTGTCCAGTGTCCCAGCTTACGCCACGCCCCCTACCACACCACCTCCAGTGTTTTTCATTGTTCAGAGGTGGCTGGGACTGGAAAAGGGCCCTCAGAGTCCCTGCACATAAATGGGGACGAAAATTTCACAGTGAACAGTGGTGCGGGGGTGCGGGGGTGCGGGGATGTTGAAAAGAATTGGAATTTAGGACTTTAATGTTAAAGTTGCAATTAAAAACTTTAAAAACAAGTTTCTTTAATGAAACAAAATATAAGCTGGGGAAAACATATGGAGGAGACTTCAACTTCATCAATGCTTTCTCTTATTAAAAAACAAATCTGAGGCAAATGTGGCAAAGTGGTCATTGATAACTTGCGCGTGATGTTATGTTCTATTTTGAAAAAGCCGCTTTATTGGGATTTGACTCGCATACCATCCAGTTCACCCACTTTACGCCGTGCAGTTCAGTGTTTTTCAGTGTCTTCCCAGGGCCGTCACCGAAGGCGGCCTGGGAGCGCTCTTGTCACTGCACGAAACCCACACACCCCTTGGTGTCGCCCCCTGGTCGCCCCAGCCCCAGTTAGGAAACCACTCATTTGCTTTCCGCCTCCATGTACTTACCTATTCTGGGCATTTCTATCAGTAGACTCGTGGAGCACGTGGTCCTTCGGGTGGGACTCATTTCATTTCGCACAGTGTGTTCAAGGCTCCCTTGTGCTGTGGTGCGCGTCAGCCCCCCATTTCTCCTCAGGGCTGGCTCTGTACACTTTCCTGGAGTGAAGGAAACTCCCCAGCCCGACAGGACAGTCCGCTGTGGTGACGCGGGAAGGATGCTCTTATGTGTGAGACGAAACAAAGCAGGGAAGGGGGGTGGGAGTGTGTGGGATTGGGCTCAGCTGTAAATGGCGTGGCTGGGGAAAGCCTCCACGCAGAGGTGACATTTAGGCAAAGATTTGAACGAGGTCTGGGGACCTTAGAGACGGTGCCCCAGACAGGAGTGGCAGGTGCAAAGACCACCAGAGGGGAGTGTGTCCGGGCAGTTCAAGGGTGTCAGGGCGGGTGGTGAACCCGCGGGAAGCGGCGGGATACGAGGTTGGAGACGTCTGGGGGAAGGATATGGAGCTCACTTAGGACCTCGTAGGCTGTTGGGAGAATCTGGTTTTCTTTCTGGGTGAAATGGGCAGCCGTGAGAAGGCTCTGAAAGGAGGAGCAACTTCACTGACATGCAAGTTCAAGGACCCCACAGTGTTGGCCGTGGACCATCAGACTGGAAGGCCAGGCAGCGGGTCTGGCTGGAAAGAGTGGGGACAACCAGGACTTGGACCCGCACAGGGAGATGTCACTGGACTCGGGGTGTATTTGGAAAGTGATGCTCACAGGCTTTGACGACAGACTGAATGTTGGAGTGCGAGAATGCGGGAAGAGGCGGTGCCCACCGTGAGGCCCTGCCCGCGGTGACCAGGAGGAAGGGGTGGCCACCGGCTGACGCGGTAGACGTGAGGGGGCAGGTGTGGGGGGATGGGGAAAGGCCAGTGGTAATGGTTTGGGTGATGTTCTCTCTCTGCCTTCAGTTCTTCGTTTTGTAAAGTCTGTGACTCAGCATCTAAACAGCGTTAAAACTGCCAGGCCTGGTCTCCGCTTACAAGTCAATTCTCCCAGGGGGCTTTCAGCAGTTCCTCCCGGAACTCAGCCAGGGTCCTGCTGTTCTGACAGCCCCTGCACTTCCCCATGGCCCTGAGCACATGGCGTCACTGCACAGGTGGGCGGGCCAGCTGGGACCGCCAAGGAGCATTGCACATACCCTTTGAGAGCACAGGGGACGCTTACTGTTAGTTTGGTGGCATCCCGCCTGTGTGACGTGAAGGTGCTTCCCTTTCTCACTCTGAAGTCTCTTGTGTATGTTCAGGACAAGGGTGAAACAAGGTACAACCTTCAGTTGCATTTCTACGTCTCCCAGTAACTCTCTTTGACATTCCCCCGACCTTTGAGCTCTTGTCACTCTTGTCAGTGCCCCTGCGGGTGAAGGCAGGCACAGGCGGGAGAGATATTGGATACTGACTAAGAAACTGACAGCTTCCTGCCATTAATGAGTAACAATAACCAGGCACCGAAAATGAGAAAGGAAGATTGATCTTTGTTTTAAGAGTTAAACACCTCCTGGGAACTCCAGTACATTACTGAAATACATGGCTGTAAACTTTCCCGAGCACAAATCAGTATTTTAAGGTGTGAAAGGCTGGCGAGAGTGACAGATCCTGTCTAATATTGAGGTGACAGGGGAAAGAGCATCTTCCTCATTTGCTATTTTTCCACGTTAAGGTTTCAAAGGGAATAGTGAGGGAGACAGGAAACATTTATCATCTAAGTTTTTCATTCCCTCTCAAAGGTTGATGCTGCTGTTGCACTTTAAAAAAAAACCTGCAAAAATATATGTCTAAACATACATTTGCTTTAAAGTGGAGAAAAGTAAAATCCATCACTTAATCCTTTATTTCCCGCAGGGCTCTCCCCCAGGGTTTTGTCTCTGTAGCGCGGCAGCTGTGCTGGTAGAGAGATGCCGTCTTTGCAGTGACTTCGAGCCGGGTTCTCTCTTCTCTCCGTGACCCAGTTTCCTCGGTCCACAGAGCCCTGGTAGAAGCCTTATAAGATCAGGGCTGCCGTCTTGGGTTTCGTTAACAGAAGTGTAACGTCAAGGTGTGTGAGCTAATAGACCCACAGGCAGGTCAGGCCACCTTTCTGGGGATGAATCTAGTCACAGCAACGTTGACAAAGGACTCGCAGGAGTCGGAGAGTCTCGCGGGACCTGGAGGCGGCGGGCCTGGGAACCTTTCAGAATGAGACACAGCTGAGCACAGGGGACACTGAGGAGCAGACTTAAAAAGGGGACTCGGAGCCGTTTCCAGGCACCTGCGAGGTGTCAAGCAGGGGGAGGTCATTTGTTCTGTGCGTCTCGTCAGAAGGCTGGGTCACGACAGCTGGGAAAAGACCCGGGGCCTGGGGGTGGGGTGGGGGTGAGGGACTGGTCTTTGCTCCAGTCGGACTTACGTACAAATCCAGACTTCACTGTTAATATTTGGTAGCTCTTGGCTGAGGGTCGGTTTTGAACCAGGCACTTTTCTAGCCATGGAGAGTGCACTGGACATGGGACAGAGGGGGACCCTGCCCTCATGGAGCTTACACCTTAGTGGGGGCACCAAGAAAAAAAATTCAGATACTGGGAAGGTGACACAGTCAATTCGAAAGCTGGACCTGTGGGGGTGGAAGAGAACAGTGCGTACAGGGAGCTCAGAGGCTGCTCTGCAAGGGTCATCGTTGGGGCTGCGAAGGGGACAATGGCAGGGGGTCAGTCATAGGAGGATGCAGGGGACAGGCAGCTGGCAGAGGCAGCGTGGGCGCAAAGGCACCAGGCAGGAGCCAGCCTGCTGGGCTCGGAGCTCAGACTCCTCCCCACGGAGCCCGAGGCTCACACACGTGCGAAGTGGCGGGGGTGTTCCCAGGGTTCAGTCTGAGGTTCCCCTGCCCAGGGCCCTGGGGAAGGCTCAGCTTCCTGCAAAGTCGCAGCCTGTGGTTCTCATTCCCGCAGGGTCAGGACTTCTCCTGGGTGGGATTCCCCCCATTCTTAACCAGCCCCGGGGCAGGGGGGAGGCTCCGTCGTGTTATTTCCCTGCTCTGGGTTCTGTTAGGGTCACAGACGGTGACGATGAAGATGACAGTGGCGACAACCACAGCCGTATCATAACCCACCCTGAGGACTCTGTACACCGAACACTCGGTGGGTCCCCTCCTCGAATCCCTGTGAGTTGGGAACTCTTTATGCTCCCCTATTGTCCTGGCCACTCGGAGACTTAGAGAGGGCACGTGACTGGCCCCAGATCACACGGCATCAGCACAGCCTCCAGAGTCGTGCCTGTCGAGAGTCATCTAGAGGGGAATCAGGAGGAAATGAGTTTGGAAGCAGAGCTGAGAACTCACCGTGTCCAGGACACCATTGTTTGTGCTGCATGTGACTAATGACAAAAAATTTGGAAAATGAGTTTTGTCCTCAATAAAATAGGCAGCCATCTGCGTGGTGGTAATGGTTGGGACAAAGGTGGGCATGCTTTTTGGGGCTGCAGTTGACCTTCCAGGTGGGAGAGTATCGTGATCTGCCAGTTTTGAATGACCAGGTGCCTTGTGGCACAGGAGGCTCCATTTGAGGAAACCTTTATTTTCCTTTTTCCCTCTAATATCTAATTTTGGAGGAAGAACCTGAGCAGGGGATAGGTTCCAATCCTTTTCCTGCCCCCAAACTAACTGTGATTGTAGACGTTTCTCCCGGGAATTAACTTCCTGGATTGTAAAATAGGTCTGGGCCAGCTGTAATTCTAATGAATTCCAATTAGATTCTCTCTGATTCTAATGAAGGAGACCCCGGAGTGGCACCTCCCAGGCGCCTCCCTGTGTTTTATCTTGAACAGATTGAACGCAGCTAGAAGTTCAGGCTGCAGACGCACCCGTGCCCCTTCGGGGAGTGAGCCGCCTTCCGCTGTGTGCTCCCGGTCTCCACCTGCGCCTTGGCTTCCGAGGGAGAGACGGATTGTCCGGGAGGCGCACTGCGGCTCAGCCTGCAGCCATCCGTCACTGGGACACCTTCTTTAAGGGCCGATTGACTTTGGTGCGGGGCACATCCATGGCAGCCCTGGCCTTGGGCGCCTGATGGCGGAGGGCACTCTGAGCAGCTGCTACGGATCTACTCTGGTTAATAAAAGAATCTCACTGATGAGATAAAATATGCAGGCCAGTTTGGGGGAACTGGGGAGGCTGCTGTGAGAGGACTGTGACGGGTGGGAGGCAGGGGCTGGGTCCCGTCTGGTGTTTTCCGGGAGAGTCTCCCGTAGACAGGAGAGGATTAAACTAACGGTCGCATTTATCAAGTGCTTGCCATACTAGCCCGTGGGCTAAATGCTAGGACTGCTTTCATAAAGTCCTCGTGGGAACCCTCGGAAGTAGGTATTATTATTATGTCTGTTTGACAGAGAGGGAAGGTGAATGAGTCCCTTCCCCAAGGTCACCATCTTAGTGGGGTGGAGTAGAAGTTGGTATGTGGGCCATCCGATTTTGAAGTCTAATTCTCAACCATCACTTCTGCTTCCCTGCTTCTTCCCCCCATCCCTGTGCGTTACATACCTATGCTCGTTGCCATGTGACTTGGCTGTGTATCCCAATGGAGCAGAGGGAGCATCCTTCCTCTTCCCCCCACCACTTGACATTAAACTTGGCCGTGCGACGTGACTTGATTTGGCCAAGGAAACATTAGGGAATGTGATTCAAGCAGAGGCTTGAAATCTGCCGGTGTGATTCTGCTTGGGTTCTCCCAGTGCTCCTTCCTGCGGTGACAAGACTGTGCCCTGGGAAGCCGCTTCTCCACGTGTTAGAGCTGAGCCCAGCCTGCAGCGACGCCCAGCCACAGCAGCGGGGCGCAGACTACTCACGGATCTACGAGTGAGAAATACATGCTTTTTGTAAGGCTCTAGGTTCGCAGCTGTTGCATGTTACCATAGCAATAGCTGATGGATGTAATGGGATCTGCTAAATCATTTTCTTTTTCTCCCTTTTCCTTTTTTTTTTTTAAAAATTAACCTTTTTTAGAGGGGAAGGGAAGGAGAGAAGGGGAGAAATATCAATGTGAGAGGGAAACATTGATCAGTTGCCTCTTGTATGTGCCTTGACCAGGGGTCAAACCCACAACCCAGGCCCGTGTCCTGATTGGGAATCAAAGTGGCAGCCTTTTGCTTTTTGAGTTGACACCCAGCCAACTGAGCAAACACGGGTCAGGGCTTTTCCTCCCTTCTTTCCTGCCCTCTCTCCCATTAAACACCTACTATGTGGCAGGTGCCATGTCCTTACAGACTCCCAGGTCTCAGTCTTTTGGAGGAGATCACCGATGGGGAGGTGAACTCAAATACTATGCTGGAAACACAGCAAAGCATGAGAGCCATTGACTCAGCCTGGGAGGTGGGAGAAGGTTTCACTCAGATGATAACATTTGCCCTGGGCTTTGAAGAGTTCATAGGAGTTTGCCAGAACTGTTCTTTGAGAGCACAGGAAGTGCTTGCACAGTCTCTGCTTCCCTGGGGTCTGGTACATGACAGCCATGCAGTCACGGATTGGAGGGAGAAAACCCTGAAGGTCCTTAGGAAGGTCCGGCCCGACCCTCTCAGCCGGCCGAGCTAACTCCCTCGGATCTGTTGCGATGCCTTGTAGGTCTTTGGCTCTGTCCCTTTAGTGACCCTTCCCCCTGCAAGGCCTTTCTTATTTGTTTGGACTTGATTGAAGCAAGAAGCAGCCCCTGCAGGTTTCCAGTAAAATCCTGGGGTCAGAACATCTGTGTACAGGCCTTTGGTTTTCGCCTGATTAAATAACGCGGAACCATTCATCTCCATTCATGCTGGAAGAATTCAATTTTGCCAGTTAATGATGGCGAATTACAAAATCTAGAGAAATGACAGTTTCCGCAAAATGAAAATAGTCACCATATTTTGATTATGTGACTGTAATGGTCCGAGTACATGGCTATGATGGGTTTTGCAAACTGCAAACATAAATTAGTAATTCTCTCTCCAAATGCCAGTGCAGCTTCCCTGACGTGTTTTAATTGTTGTGCTTTGTGGTGCAGGAGAACCTGGCAGGGTGTGACTGGAGCAAATTGTTTCTTTGAGAATTGCCAATGTTTTCCAGTCACAGGGGCATGCGTGTGTGCACGCACGTGTGTGCGCACGCAGACACCTGCCTCTTTCCTGCTAGTGCTGGGAGGTGGCTTAACGCTGTAGCCTCGGGGGAGTTTAGGCGGAAGCAGTCAAGCACCGGGCGGCGTCTTCAGTTCCCCATTATCCAGATGGATGAGAGCCAATCAAGGGCGTGGACGATCCAAAACATGGAGGATTCCCAGTGATTGTCGTTTTGCGTGTGTGTGTGTTTGGCTCCTGGCATATTAACGTTAATTATCTTGTATGGCTTAGACTGAGCTAGTTCAGAACCATAAATCAGGATGCAAATGTCTCCCCATTAAAACCTCTCACTGGTCATTTAACAATTCATCTACGAAAAGAAGGAAGAAGATCAGCAGCTCAGCTTTACTTACGTGTGCCAGACACAATTCCTGGCTTTTCAAATGCATGAACTGAATGGATTTTTACATTATCTGCACAATACAAGCACTGTTTATTCCCCGCATCACAGATACGGAAATGGAGGCCTGGAGAGAAACTTGGCCATAGCAACACAGCGAGGGAGCGGGAGAGTCAGGACTGAAACCCAGGAAGCCTGGCGCCGGGGCCCGAGCTTAGGACCGCTGACTGTACTGTACCTTTGACGCCACGGCCGCCTGCGCACCCGGAAGGGCGATGCCGCGCATGCGCATCCCGCTCCTTCTTGAGCCCTTTTGACTGTGTTGCCGCAATCACTGCAGTGGAGCGCCGTGTAGTTATGTTTGGGAATGACTCCAAAACAAGAAGTTTATTTTTAAAAAGATGCTGGGAAAAGATACCGTTCCTTTTTTTTGTAAGTGAACGTTTAAATTCTGGACTAATTTTAGATTTACAGAAAAGCTGCAAAGATGGTGCAGAGTCTCTGTTTTGCCCCAAGGTCACTGCACATGGTCAGTGTCCTTTGTCAAACTGAGAAACCAGCACTGGCGTTTCACTGTTCCGTGGACTCGAGGCTTTATTCAGGTTTTGCCAGTTTTGCCATCAGTGTGACCTTCCTGCTCTGGGGACCCCGCGTAGCATTTTTCCCCGTTAAAAAAAAAAAAAATCCGTGGGCCCTGGTGGTGTCTGGCCAGTACTGGGCGCTGGTGTGTTCCTCTGTCACTGTTTGCTGAGCCTTGCTTTGTGCCTGCCTCCGTCGCGGCGCTGGTGGCACAGCCGCGGGCAGAGCACAGCAGCCACGCTGGCTGACGTGCAGTGGTTTGATGAACGATCCTTTCAGTGAGTGAATACTGGCTGCAGGTTCGCCGAGTGCTGGCGGGCGGCAGGCTCATCTGATTTATGGTACAGCTGCACAAGGCGGCTGACGTTCAAAAGGACGAATAAGCTTCCTAAAGTCGCACACCTGCTGAGGGGCAGATGAGGTTTTCTGCCCCGGACTGTCTGCCTCTGAGGCTGATGCCCTTTACTATAGTTTGGGAATGAATGCTTGCATGAATGAAGGAATCCTTAAAGACTGTCATCTGATACCAAAGTTGTATTGAATGCTGAGAGGCAGTTAGCCTGTAGTAAAAACAAAACAAAACAAAATAAAACAAAACATCCTAAAAACAAAAGGCCCAAGAAAACAAACAAGCATGCAAAGACTACAAGACTACCAAGAACATCCCCCCTCCCCCCCATAAATGGAGGTAGATCGTACAAATCTTCTTGAATAACATAGGCATTTCTCCCTGGTAAGTGGTACAGAACAGAGGAGTAGAAGATAAGCAACAGCAACGAATTATTACTAGACTCACAGGAACAAAAGTAACTATTGTAGGTGTGTGGGGGAGGAGCCCCAGCTTCAAGACTTCCCTCCTGAAGGAAGTTTTCAGAAAAAGAAAAAAAAGGTGCTATGAAGGATGAGCCTTCAGCTCAGCCGGTGGCAAATCATCACCTATGAATCTGACGTCTGTTGTGTTTTTGCCTTAGGTTATGGAATCCCCTGTGTTCAGGAAACCCGAACAGGCTGTGGCCCACTGCTGGGAAGGCCCCCTGCATTGGTCCCAGGAGGGGGACACATTGTTCTCTCTCTCTAACCCCGCCCTCCCATCATGCCAGACTCTCACTGACTGTCCAGATGTGCAGTTTTGTCTGACTATGATTTTGGTTTGCTGTTTCCTGCTTTTTCTCCTTTTGAGATCTTTTCTGTCTAAGGCCCATTGTCAGAAGTCATCCTCCCCACTGGGCTCCCACTGTGCTCGGTGCCTGAGCGACACTCACCTGGTCTCCTCGGGCTGTGTTCATTCGCCTGTCCTCTCTGAGAAACCGAATGTACCGTGAGGGTGGAGGCTGGGTCTTCCTTAATAACCTTGTCCCAAAACCTCGCCCAGTCCTGCCCGTGGCAAATAGTCCATGAATGTTTTTACTATGAGAGGAAATGGAATTGAATTAGTATCATAATAATCATAATAAATAATCCTTCACTACTTATAGATGCTAAGCATTTGACATATATTTTGTTGTTTAACCCTCCCAACAAGCTGAACTATTCTAATTCTTACGTTCCGAGGCAGCGAGTACAGCCCAGAGTGTACAAGAGACCTGTGAAAGGGGTCAGAGCCAGGACGGATAGAAACTGGGACGGAACCCAGGCGGTCTGGCAGCCAGAGCCCGTACTCAGTGGCTGTCCTGTGCTGCCCCAGGCCCCTCAGGAGCATGGCCTGGACTCTGCCTGGGATCCTTCCTTCGGGGCTGTTACGTTTCTAGCTGAGACAGCCAGTGCTGTGAGTCACCGCCACGCAGATGCGTAGTTGCGCCTTCAGTGAAGAAAACATAAACGTCAGAGCCCCAATTTCCCCGAATAGTTTCCCAATAATACACAGCAGATATAATCTATAAAAAATCAGCAACAATCTCTGATTCAAATATATTATAACTGAAGTTAACTCAGTGTATGGGGTGGACAACAGAAAAGAGGGTTAGTGACTTCAAAGGTTAATAGGAAAAAAAACATGTATTCTTTGTATGTGATTAGAGCTGATAAAATTTTAGCTGTAATTCTTTTTTTTTAAAAAATATTTTATTATTTATTTATCTTTAGAGGGGAAGGGGGGGGAAGGAGAGAGGGAGAGAAACATCAATGTATGGTTGCCTTTTGTGCGTCCCCTGCTGGGGACTGGCCTGCAGGGAACCGGCCTGCAACCCAGGCATGTGCCCTGACTGGGAATCGAACCGCGATCGTGTGGTTCGCAGGCCCGCGCTCAATCCACTGAGCTACACCAGCCAGGGCTTTTAGCTGTAATTCTTAATGGGGGAAGATTTATTTATTTATTTTTAAATTTTCAGAATGAGTTGTTACAAAGAAACTTAAATGGAATTTATGTGGATCATCTGATGAATGTAAATTTTAGTTATATCCGAAAGGTCTGAGATGCATCTCTGATACTGTGGGGAAATCTGCATGGTCAGCCACTAAGCAGGGAAACAGGCTCTTTCATGCCTGCTGCTCACACCCTCTTCCCAACACCCTCCTTCCCTTCATCAAACACTTGCTGAGTGTCTGCTCTGCTCTGCAGACGGACAGGGCAGACGTTGCTCAGGAGATTGGTGGTCCTCCACGGCCCATGTCCACCCAGCCTGTGAGTCCTGCTTAGGTTGCATGCGCCTCCCCTCTGCTCAGCTCTCACACTGGCAGCCCAGGACTTGTCAAGTTGAGTCAGGGGTAGGGTGGCTTGGCTAGCTCCTGGGCAAAGCAAGTGGGATTTGTGGATTCCTTCCCGGGAAGCACCCTCTCCTGGGGGCTCTATGTTCTGGAGGTTTGGCAGCAAGTGGCACTTTAGAACAAGCACAGCTGTGTTTCAGATGTTCTTTTCCAGTAACGGAAGAGAAACTTGTTGCAGAAAAATGTTCCTCCTGAGAACAACTAGAAAAACTAGCCCTGAATATACAAAACCAAACCCATCACCCCAACCACCACCATCACCACAGCTAGCTACTGAACAACCAAACTCGTGCATTTGAGGACATCAGAGAGCTCCCGGGGCAGCCAGAGCTCAGGGGACTGGGCCCTGGGGGTGGGAGACGCCCAGTGATGTCAATCCAGGATTCTTCTGTGTCTTTCCCCGTAAGGCCTTTGACAATTCCAAGCTGCATGGAGCTGCGTGGGTAAGGGATTGGGTAGAAAGCAGTGGCCACGTTTGGAAGACCAAGCGGGAAGTCTGGAAGTCTCATGGGTCTGGGAAACAAATATTGAAATCTGGGCCTGCTAAAGAAGAGGGTCCCTGGTAAACACTCAGATGTACGGTTAGTGTCCTGGAATGGCTACTTTTTAGAACTTAGAAATATAAGTTCTAGAACTTTGTTAAAAAATAGAGTAGCCCTGAGAAAAACCCAGCTTCAAATTTCTCAGCCCTCAACTGGACCGCTGTGATTTTCCTCTACTTCACCCCAAGGCAAGATAAACCCTTTCTGAAGGAAGATGTAATTCACCAGAACCTCAAGTTGTCCTCAGTTTTCCATACAGAATATCTTGCATTCCGTTAAAAAAAAATCTGGACATACTAGAAAATAGGAACAAATAACAAAATACCAAGACAAAAAACTTGGAATTATTTAAACATGGACTTTAAAATGACGATGGTTAATATGCCTAATGAACTAAAAAATAGAGAATTTTTCAGAGAACTGGAATCTATTAAAAAGCATGTGACAGTTCTAGGACTGAGGAATACTTTAGCTGAAATTAACTTACTGTACAGGTTTAACCACAGACTAGACACAGTAGAAAAGAGGATTAATGACCTGGGAGATAATATACACACTGAAGCATAAAGAGAAAAACTGATGGAAAATGCAGGAAACTGTGTACGAGGCATATGGCATGTGGTGAAAAGATCTAATATGTGCAGTTGAATTCTCAAAATGAAAAGAGACATATATTGGAGCAGAAGCAATATTCGAAGAGAAACTGGTCAAGAACATTTCAAAACTGATGAACAACATCAGGAAACAGGCCCAAGAATTTCTATAAACCCCAAGCAAAGTACAAAAAAGACTATTCAAGGTAGTTCATCATCAAACTTATGAAAACCAAAGATGGAGGGTCAGTGAAAGTCTTCAGTTGGGAAATAAGATAAACAGGCGACTTCTCTAAAGATGTGTTGAAAGACAGAGACAATAGAATAATATTTTTAAAGCACAGAAAGAAAACAATAACTACTTCAAGTTTCATATCTAGAGGGAATAACCTTACAGTACAATGGGAAACAAAGGTGTTTTAAGACAAACAAAACCTAGAGAAGTTGTTGCCAGGAGATCATCATATCAGAGACACTGGCTAAGTCATGTTGCTAAGTGGCGTGACCACTAAATGAAAGTTTTCAGCGTAAGAAACATGATCCCAGAAAGTGCAGGAATGCTGGAAAGGATTAAGAGCAATTCAAAGGGTAATTGTGGGTAAATCCAAATATATGCTGATTTTGTAAAGAAGTAATGTATGCAAAGACAATCTAATCAGAAAGGAAGCCTGTGGTATAGAGAAGATGTACAAATGATGAATAGGCACATGAAAAGATAGTCAACATCATGAGTCCTTAGGGAAATACAAATTAAAATCACAATGAGATACTATTTCACATCTACAGAATGGCTCTAATAAGTGAGACAGGCAATAACACACTTGGTAAGGATGCAGAGAAATGAGAATTTTCATACAGTGCTGGTCGGAATGTAAAATGGTGCATCCACATTGGAAAATAGTTTGGCAGTTTCTCAAACAGTTGAAGCTATCTTACCACCCAACAACTTCACTCCCTAGTTACCCACCCAAGAGACATAGAAACAATGGGCCACATAGACTTTCATGCAGATGGTCATTAGCAGCGTTGTTCATAATAGTCAAAAACGGGAAGTGCATGAATGGCCATGAGCTGGTGAACCGCTGGCCAATGGTGGTATGTCACACAATGGAATACTATTCAGCAATAAAAAAAAACCCAAACTGTCGACACATGCTGTATCATGGATGGACCTCAGAAGTATTCTGCTAAGTGAAAGAAGCCAGATACAAGAGACCTTACATTGTGCTTCCATTTTTATGAGGTGAACAGAAGAGGCAAATTTATAGAGATGAGAGCGGATGATGGTTGCTTGGAGGTAGGAATAGGAATGAGGGTTGCACTGTAAGTGGAGGGGGGACTTTGGGGGTGGGATAAAAGACTCTAAAACTAATTAAGGGTGATGGTTGCACCACTTAGTGACACTTACTAAGAATCATTGAATTGTACCCTCGAGATGGGTGAGTTTTATGATAAGTAAAATATACATGAATACAGTTGTCTAAAATATATGAAAAATTAAAATACATAACCACAATAACACAAGGGCAGAGGAAATCAAAGGTTAAGTGTTATAATCACCTCGAGCTGGCCACAGAGTGGTAAAAGTAATAATTTATATTAGACTCTAAAAGGTGAAATATGTGTCATTATCTCTATGGTAACCACCAATAGAGTGAAAATGTGTAACTTAGTAGCTAATAAAAGAATAATTATAATGAAAATACTTGATTATTCAAAAAGCAGTCAAGAAAAGATAGATTTAGCCACATAAAACAGTTTGACAAATAGAACATATATAGGAATACAGCTGATTTAAACCCAGGGATGTCAGTAATTACATTATATGTGTAAATAGACTAGATATTTCAATTCACAAAGAAAAAATCTAATACTATGTTGTTACATGAGATAAACCTTAAATATAAAATACAGAAAGATTCACAGTGAAATGAAGAGGACACGCCACGTGAACACCCACCAGAAGAGAGCTAATGTCACTGTGTTCATGTAAGACAAAGCAGACCTTAAAGCAAGACATTCTCGATATCAGAAGAAATAGTTTCTTATGATAGCAAAGACAGGCTCAGTCCACCTGAAAGGTATAAACTATGAAAGATTACAAATTAAAAATTCACGTGAGTTAACATTGCCTCCCTGTGTGTGTGTGAATGTGTACATATGTACACATAGGCATCTGTGTGTATACACACACACACACACAACTAAGAGCATAATCACAATTGTAGCGGAAATTCTTAACTGTGCCTCCTCAGCATTATTATTATTACTATTTTAGGATTATTATTTTTTAACAATATTCACCCTCAGTGGTGCGGTCTTTGAGTGAGTGAGTGTGTGTATGAGAGAAAGAGCAAGAGACACACACACGCTCACACCTCCTGGGGAGTCACCCAGAGAGACGAAACTCTCCTATTTATAAATAAACCCAGAGTTAGCCTTCCTGCATTCTTTCCCCAGTCAGCAGTTTCTGGTGCTTTTCTATCCAGAAGAACATTCTTTGGCTACCCTGAATCGCTCCTGTCATGATTTAAATGCCTTTAATCTGCTTACCACAGTCTTATCGATAGAGGAGGAACCTCACGGAGATGACTTTGAAAGCGAGAATTTTCTCTCCTCGGCCGTGACGTGCAGAATGGCATGGCGAGGAGTCCAGCTTCTGGAGCCAGCCTTCCCGGGCTCCTGACCGAAGCGCTGCTCCTGGCGGCTGTGTGACCTTGCGCAGGTGACTGCTCCCGAACGCAGGCTCTGCGAACATAGTGATTGACGGTGCTAAGTCTACTTGGACTCACAGTGGAGAATTGCAATGGTTCCACCTGTCCCTGCAGCATCGAGGACACTTCTTAGCATTTAGTAGGTTCTTCGTAAACAGTCGTTGAGCCAATATTCCAAAGGGCCTGCAACCTCTGCCTCAGTGCCCCAGAGCACGCGTCAAAGATCCGAATGGCTGAGTTGGATAGTCCTGAAGGTGATGTCATAATTCACACTAATCCGTCCTACCCACAACCCTGGTACTAGTGCTGCTGCTGGTCCCTACAAAAGAGATCTCATAGTTTAAAATTAGGCAGCAACTCCATTTCCTGGGGCTACCAACGACCACAAACCTGGTGGCTGAAAATGGCAAAACTTTATTTTCTCCAGTGCCGGAGGCCAGAAGTTCAACATCTAGGTTGCCAACAGGGCCGAGCTCCCTGCCGAGGCTCCAGGAGACAAGTTGTTCCCAGCCTCTTCCAGCTTCTGGGGGCTCCAGGCATAGCTGGACTTGCAGCTGTGTCACTCTAGCCGCTGCCTCCCCGGTCACGTGGCCTTCCCTAGCCATTCTCTTATGTGTACGTGTCAAGAATCCCTCTGTCTCTGTCATTGGGACACTTGGGATGGCGTTTACCGCTTCCCTAGGTCATCAGGATAACCTCCCCATCTCAAGGCCCTTAACTGAATCCCACCTTCAAAGACCACCTTCCCATACGAGGCAAGATTCAGAGGGCCCAGGGACTGAGAACTGATTTCCTTGGGGGGCCCTTATTCAGCCACTACAGGTAGGGAAAGGAAAGAGCAAAGGACTATGGGAACGTCAGGTGACCGGAAGCCACCCTGTCTGGGGAGAGTGTGCAGGTGGAACACTGAGATAGAACCTGCCCACACTGAAACCCAGTCGGTCCCTTGAGCCTTACCCCCAGACCTCTCTGGCCGCCTCTGACATTGTGGAGTAGTTCTTTCCAGGCTCAGTTTCCTTGCTGTGTCAGTGATAGCACCTGTGGCCTCCTGGTTTCCCCTTGACCTCTCTGGAGGCTCTGCTGGCTCCTGTTGGTTAGGCTGCTATTTTCAGAACTACAGGTATGACTCAGGCTTCTGCTCTACGCCCCTTCCCATTTTACAGGGGGGAAAATGAAGGCTCGGAGAGCTAAGTGGCTCACTTAGAGTCACTCAAGTAGCAAGAAGCAAGCTCTTGATGACATGTATGTGACTCAAGTGTTCCAGCCCCTTTGCGACACACGAGCAGCCTCTCTAGTTTAATGTATCGCAGCACCTGGCATGGGCTGGATGCTCAGTAAATATTCCGGTAAACTCTGAGTCAGACACAAACTCGCATCTTCTGGATCCAGTGCTCTTTTTTTCCCACATTTTGGTAATGACGTGATTTTCTTTTTTCTTCCAGAGGGAGTAGCTTTCCCTGAAATGGCAGCTCCTCTTAAGATTTTCATTTTCAGCAGCTCCGATTCTTATGTTCAGGAACCGCACTTAATTATTGCAAAACATCTGCCAGCACAAAATGCCGTTCGGCTGCTGAATCATCCCCGAGAACGGCCCGCGGGCTCTTGTACTTGGAGACACCACTTCTGCGGGGCCCTGGGCCGGCGGCAGCAGGGGATTCCAGGTCGACTGGCTTTGGACACAATCACTAATTAGATCACTCAGGGCTTCATAAAAAGATAAGCTTCCTGAACTTCTGGACATCAGGCTATGGTCCTCATTGACAGCTAATAGCCTCTGCATGGCTTTCAGGAGCATTTCCAAGGAGGCGTTTGTAAGGTGCCATTCCTGCCCCCCATGCCCTTATATGGGCCTTATATGGGGGTCCATAATGATGCTCATAGTAGCTCACACACACAGAGCCCTTCCCGGGCCAGATCGTGTTCTAAGCACTCCTGGAACTTTTTTGCATTCCAGTTTCACAATGTCCTATGCGGTATGGACCGTTACCACCCCCATTGCTCAGGGAAGGAATCTGGGCCACTGAGAAGCTGACTTGCCTGGGCTGCCCCAGGTGGTAGGTGGGAATGGGATCTGGATGCAGACAGGCTGACGCCAGAGCCCGCACTGTCAGCTTCCAGCCTCTGAGGTCAAGGCAATGGGGACCTGCTACTCGGGACGTAGCCACGGTGCCACTTGCCTGCAGGCTCAGGAGAATTCCTACCATGGCCATTCATAGTGAGACTGGGTTTAATGTCAGGACGAGATACATGCCTCTGAAGATGTTGAGTTCCTGGGACCAGGTGAGGTCCCAGGGCCTTTGACTGGCTCAAAGGTGCCTTCTAGATCTCGACCCCACCTTGATCTTCAACCCCACCTTCCCCCACCCACTTGCTCTCAAAGGAGTTCTGATTTGGAAATAGCTCAGATGGTTTTACCCACAAGATGTTAGTAATGCTGGACCAAATTTCCTAATTGCCCTGAGTCTTAGCTCAAAAACGGGGATGATAATGACACTGTTGGGTGATTTGGGGGTGATGATGAGGCAGAATGTCGGGTGCAGGGCGGGTCTCCGTCACAGTGATGCTGTTTGTGGTTCTCCAGACCCTGAGCCCAGGCCTGTGCAGGGACGTGCAGGGACCTGCCTCCATTCCATGTTTGCGTCCATAATGGTCTCTGCAGTGAACACAGCGAATGCAGCGGGAGGAACGTGCTGCCCAGAGCCCTCGGACCTCCCGAGAGGAGAGGAAGGTGTGGCCCACAGCCCAGTGGGCCAGGTCACCTGGGGGCCTCCGCTGGGCGGTGCTGGTGACGGTTCCCAGGGAAACCTCGAACCAGGTCAGGCCTGTTGGCTGTAAGTGAAAGGTGGAGTCTTAACCCAGATTCCTGGGGGCCCCTGGGAGCTGCTGGTCGTTTGAGGGCAGATGCGTAATTTTCCTTCCAGCACTTTCTTATTGCAATGGGAGAAAGGATTTCAGGGCTCCTTAGAGGGGCCACCTTTTCTTTATTTTCCCCCCCGAGCTTTCCTCAGTGCTCCAGACGCCTTGGCAGGGCCTGGGGGCAGTGTCTTCAGGGCACAGAGACAGTCCGCAGCTCCCTTTCTGAGGCCGAAGGGCTCAGGGCACTTTATTTTATAAAGTCAGCCTCGGGGCCGCAGCACAGAGGCACCTCTCGCTTGTACTGCTCTGACCATGACCCTGAAAAAGCTCTCCCTTAGATCATCAAAGAATGCTCCTGTGTTTCAAGGCCACTGGCTCACCTGAATGCCAAGACCAAATCCCAGAAGTGATAGCTGAAATGCAAGGGTGCTATGTGATTTTGGGGTTGTCCCTTCCCTCTCTGGACCTCCACTGCAATATGAGGGGGTGGACCAAAGGGATCTTGACTTCCTTCCCAATTATGTAATTCTTTTATTCCTAAGATATAGGGATCAATTTTTAGCTCAATGTAAAGGGGTATCCGACAGCCTAAATCACCAGCAACCAATGGAATGGGCTGTCTCAGGAGTAGTGAGAAGCCCATGGTCGGAAGCATTCAAGCGGAGGCGCAGAAGTCTGTGGGGAGCTACAGAAAAGCTTCCTGACCTCAGGAGGGGCCACTGGCCTGACAGGCTCTGAGCCGACAAAATCCTTCCTGTTCTCTCACCCCTCTCGTGGTGGAGGTGGGTTTGGGTTCATGTCCCTCAAGGAGAGGTTATGACTTCCTCCCAGGAGCCTGGACTGGCCGGCCTTGGCACTGAGCTGTTAGAATGTGGAAGTAGGTTTTGGCCAACAGAGTGCCTAACGTCGGGGAGATCAAGCTTGGTTCCAGGCCCAGCCCGCCCGTGGGAGGGGAAGCTTGGGAAAGATTTTGGAGAGGGTCCCTGGAGGACCTTTCTGAGTGCTCACACATCTAAGTTTTATTTTCACCACAACACTGAGTGCAGTTTTTCTGAGTACAGAATTCCTGATTCAAAATAACTTTTCCTCGGAAGTGGCCACTTCCTTCTCCCCACACTTGGCGTTGCCAATGCCACATCTGGTCTCACTGCCGTGTTGGTCATCCGGTTTTTCTTCTCTGGAGCCTTGAGGGCTTTCTCTAGTTTGTTCTGGAAGTTCACCCCAGTGTCCTACACACGGTCTAGCGTCGTGACCCTGGTGGCTCTCCGACTCCGAAGGGTGGTGGCTTCGGCCTGTCCCCTACCCCCCCTGCTCCCTCGGGTTGTCTCTCCCTGTGAACGCCCCGTGGGTCCGGGCTGCCCAGCACCGCCGGCACGAGACACAAGGGGCTGGTCAGCACGTGAAGGCGGCCAGTCCAGACTGAGATGGGCTGGGGGTTTAAGATACTCTCCGGATTGCTGAGACTTAGTTTTAACGAAAGAATAGAAAATCCCTCATTTTTTTATTGATGACATATTTAAATAGTATTATTTCACATAATATGTTAACATAGATTATCAAAATTATTTCACTCGTTTTTTTTCACCTCTACGTAGCTACCAAAGGTGTACAATGACATACATGGGGCTCGCCTTGCATTTCACGGGCTGCCCTGTGCTGGCGTCTGCAGGGACCGCTGAGGTTTTCTCTTGCGTGTCTTTCAAGTTTTCTCTCATGCTTTCTCTGACTTCAGTGGCTTTTTGTCTGATGTTATATACCTCTAAGGCCTTTGAAACGCGTTTTGGGGGGACTTCCTGAGCTTGGCCTTCTGGCCTGCACAGTGAACTTGCAGTTGTGTCTATTCTGCTGCTCAGCCCCTGCTGGGTCTAGTTCCCACGGCCCTGTTTGAAAGTGTTGGCGGTCTCTAGTGTAACAGTCGGTTCCCGAAAAGATTCGATAGACTCTATCACTTTGAGGCTACCAATTACACTCACGTTAAAAAAATCGTTTGCTTTGTTACTTCCCCTTCTCCAGGGTTAGTTCCTTTCTTGGCTCCATTCAAAGTAGCTTTTTCAAGGCAGGGTTGTCCCGCAGGTGTGGGGTGAGTCTGGACTCCAGGCTTCTCCTCCTCAGGTTCAAGATGTTCTCTTCGTCTCTGTGACTGTTCTTTCCGTTCACCGTCATCTGTGTCCAGGGATCATGAAGGGTGGGTGGGACCTGTGGCTCGGTGGCTGTGCTCTGTGCTGGGGGCGGGGCTCTCTGACCTTTCCGGGATCCGCTGGGCCTTCCCTGGCTCCTTGGCCCCAGGGCGCGTGGACAGCCCCTGGCCAGGAATGCTTCCTCTGCTTGCGCAAGCAGAGCAGCAGGCAGCGCTGACGCCCGGCGAGCCAAGTGCGGGGCCCCTGTTCACTCGAGCCTGCCCTGGGCCTTGTCTCACCCTGGCTCCACGGGCTGGGGGCTTGGAGCGTCGGGCCGCCTCCCCTCCTTCCGGAGGGACCGTCCCCTGGGTCTGGCGTGGACGGTGGTTTTCCCCTCTCTTGATCTGTCTCACTCATCTGACCCTCTCTTTCTGAAACTTCCCAAAACTCTGGGCTTGCTGGTAAAATTAACTTTTATCTTTCAGAGTTTTATGAATTCTAGCTTTAAGGAAATATTTCCTGTTTGTTTCATAGGATTGGAGGCAGAGACGGGGAGAGTGGGAAGGAATAAGCACATGTTTTTAATTTGCGGTCTTGAGCCAGTTTTTCACAGAAAAATGAAAAACTTCTAAATAATCCCAACTTCCCACGTCTCCTTGTGCCAACCACAACACGACCTGGAAGTCCTCTTTGGAGGGCCCTTGGAGGGTGGCAGGAGGCTGTGGGGAACCTGCCCCCGGGAGACTGCTGGCTCCTGGTACCCTCACCCTCCGTCCGGAGAGGTGGTGGGCGCACAGCCCCAAGTCCAAGTTCTGGAGCCGTGTGGGACTCACGAAGGTGTCCTCCAACTCAGGAGTCCAGAAAGGAGGGGCACACGGGGGAGACAGGGGTCAGGGGTGTGCATGTGTGGCGTTACGGAAGCGTCCCACCGTGCAGGGGCTCAGTGAGGATTCTAACATCAGAGCTCGGTGTGACCGGTAGTTTATCTCAAAAGGAAGTGGGCTGCCCCTACGCAAACACAGCCTCCCCAACCCCAAACTGCAGGGGGTACCGAAGAAGGGGTGCTGAGGGGGTGCGCGGATCTTTCTAGTTTCCCCTCGCTGGGATGCGGCGGCCCTTCCCCCAGGAGGCGTGACTGTGCTGCCCACAAAGCCCGGGTCACATCAGTAATTCTCCCAGGGATGGTTTCCCGGAGGCCCCGTCCCTGGCCCATCTTCCCCGTACCCGAGACACCCGAGGTAAGGGTTCTGGGAAGGCCGTTGGATGAATGAGGGCTGAGTGAGTTAACCGCAGTTGGGAATGGGAAATAGGTTCCCGTTTTTAATTGAGTGGAAGTCGTGTTATGTTGATTCTGTCTAAGTAATTAGTCTGTGTTTTCCCTTGTTGGCATTCTCTGTGTTGTCGCTGTCACTAATTGACTCTGTTTTCCAGTTGACTCTGCCTGGCGTGTCACCAGCAGGATCTGTAATGGTGTCTGTAGGTGTGGCGCCGTCATTTCTTTTTTTGGTCATTTGTGCAAATGTGCAATCGGCCCAGTTCCAGCCCCGATTCTCTGGCTGGCCTCGCTGTTTACAGTCTTCTGCCCGGAGACATGCTCATGTGTCTGTCTCCTTTAACTCCGGTCTGTCCTGATCTACAGTGAATCTGTCTCCCAACTTCTCACCAGGGCACGTTCTGAAAGGAACTTCTAGGAGCGTGTCTTGGCAGGTATTCCAGCAGGTCCATGGCCGTTTTCTCCTGGGTGCTCCTCCCAGGCTCTGGGCACTAAGTCTGCGTCCTCCGAGGGTGGCCCTCGGACAGCGTGGCCATCGACCGTTGTGGCTCCCGCAGGAGCGAGGCCTGTGCTCAGAACCGGACTGTGTGCACATCCGGGGCATGTCGTACCCCCATGATTTCCTTTTCAGGTTGAAAAGAAAAACGCAGGGGGACTTATAGGAAGCGATGAGGGAGCTGTTGTCTGCTCTTGTTTCTTAGACACGTGAATAAAGGTGCATCGAAGGAAAGGGTACTTCCAAGGTCATGACCGTTGCTGGTTTCCAAGTGAGGCCGTGGCGTCCTGGATTATGAGCCCAGACGTAAATTCTGCATGTGGGTCGGTGGGTGGGTGGGGGCCTGACGAGTGGGGACAGCCAGTGTGGGTCTTCCCTGAAGGATGATCTTGCATTCGCTCTGAGTTCTGAAGGCAAGTACCAGGAGCTGCCAAGTGGAAGAAGAAGTCCCGCCCGGGTCAGAGCCCTGGGGGCCGCCAGGGTGCTTGGGGAGAGCGCGGGAGCAGGGCTGGGAGCTCCGGGCTTTGCTGTCTGCCACCATCCAGCCCCGATCTAGAAGTCAGATGGCCTTTCCGGACTCCTGTCCCCTCACTTGTAACATAGACTGCACAGGTCCTGCATCGCCGCAGAGCTGCGTGAGACAAAAATGGTGACAGTGAATGCCTCCTGGATGCCAGCACTGAGGCTGGGGACATGGGTAGTGGCCGAGGTAATCCAGGCCCCTGCTTTTGTGGGGCAGGGAGTCAGGAAAAAAATTAACAAGCAAGTAGTTAAGATGATTCACAGTGGAACAGTGTTGTTTCCAGACAGTCAGGAGATGGCAGGATGTGGCGTAACCAGGGGACTTTGCGTTGAGCAGCCATGTTTCTACGAGGACATGGGGGGCTTCTGTCATCGTCAGACATGATGTGGTAATGATGATGACGGTGAAAGCGGCACCCAGAGGGCAAGATCAGTCCTGGCTGGACATTTAAGGACAGGCACCTGAGAGCAGTGATCCTGCTGGCTACGTTAACTCTGACTTCGTTCGTTCAGTCACTCATTCATTCAAATATTTGTCAGGTGCTTGTAGGTGCTCAGCACAGGTCAGACGCTGGGCACATGGCGGGGAGCCTAGACCCATGGGGTCTGTGCCTCCAGAGCTCGTGGTGGAGTGGGGGGCAGCAGTGAATCCCGCACCACTAGATAGCCAATTGCTGCTTTTGATAGGTAGTCTTAAGGAAAGCACAAAGTAAATTAAAGAGATTATCAGTGGAGAATCTGTGTTTGGGGAAGGTCGGGGAACTCTTTGGGGTCACATCCAAGGGGAGGCCTAAAGGCTGAGTAGGGACCGTCCGGGCTGGGAGGAGTGACGGGGTGAGGACCACCTCTGGGCAGGGAGGGGAGTGGGTGCGAGGGGGGGCCCTGAGGAAGGAAAGAGCTTGGCAGGTCCCAGGACAAAAGCAGTGCAGGGTGGCCGGTTCGGCGGAGGGGTAGGCCGACTGGAGGTGCATTTGGAGAAAGACGCAGGCCCCAGATTGCTTGGGTCCTCGGTTAGGATTTTAGACGGGACCGGATGGGTGGGGTCTGACTCCATGTGGCCTGTCCAGTGAATGGCCAGACCCTGTAGTTCTCACCTCCATGCTGCCCCCGCCCACAGCCTCTTCACTGCCAGGTACACTGTCACTCTGTGGTGAGACTCAGCCCCAGGCCTGTCACGTCCAAGCGGCTGTAGACACTCCTCGCTGATCTCCCTGGCTCAGCTTTCTGTCCTCCCAGAGCTGGGCGCAGGCCCCCTGGGGCCGCCCGGAGGACCGTGGCCAGCATCACCACGACAGCTCTGGGGTGGACTGCGGGCTGGCAGGGGGGCTGCTGATAGGCAGGAGTCCCGACGAATTCCTGTGACCCCGAGTCCCCAGGGCAGCCTGGAGAGAGCTTCAGGCAAGTGAGTTGTGTTAAGAATCAATTGGCCATCAGCCCCACTGGCCCTACTGGACGCGGCTGTGCCCACTCGCACCCTCGGGACCTTTGCACTTGACGTTCCCTCTTCCTGGGATGCTGTTCCCTGCCCTTCTAACTGCGTTAGCTCCAAAGCCTCCTTCAGTTCTCAGCAGAGGTTTCTTCCAGGAAGCCTCACCCAACTTAGGGAGCTGTGAGGGGCACTGTACCCTCCATTTATTCATCTCCGTGCTGGGAAATTGCCGAAAGCAGCCAGCTGCCGTTCTCCTGGGGCTGCGGGCTGCTTGACCGTGGGTCCTGGTCTGGTTCACCCTCTTGGCCCTGGTGCCTGACCCTGATCTGGCTCTGACCGGGTGCTCTGAATAGCACCTACTGAACAGGCATTAGAAAGTCACCTGTTGGAGACCCACTACGTGCCAGGCGCTGCACCGGGAGCTGGGGAGGGGGCAATGATGAGAAGAAACAGCTACGAGCCGTTCCTTCTACTTTCACGTATGTTTGAAATTGTTCATGATAAAAATTAAAAAACATATAAACCCCATTCCAGCCTTCGTGGAAGTTACAACCACGGAGGGAAATGTCATTAATAGTTACAAAATTTAAATCATCCCTAGAAATTCTGCTGAGAAATTCTGCTTAGAGATCTGGAGGAAAAGTGACAGTGAGTAATTAACGTTGGCAGCTCCTAAGCCTCTGCTGGGCACTGTTCTAAGGGTTCTGTGCACATCACACACTTGGTCCTCACAAAACTCCTCTGTGGAGAAGAACACTGTTATTGTCCTATTTTGCAGAAAGGGAAGCTGAGGTGGAGAGTTTTGCTCAGGATCACACAGGCAGGTACCCTGACTGTAGGGCCCACCTTTGTTTAAATCTGTCACCTTTCTAGAGACACCCTTAGGTTGTGTATGGCTGAGTAATTCTAGAATCAGTGCCAAAACTGTCCTTACGGAGTGCGTCTCCCCACTCCCCCTGGCCACCACGAGTGGAAGTCAGAACAGACTTCCAACAGGACCAGGTCTGTCTCCAGGGCTACATGCAGCTACAGTGGCCTCTTGTGGTCAAAATGTGCATGGCATGGATATGCCTGTGGACAGAGAGGGTATTTGTGTTTTCTGGAACCGGTTTGGATTTCTCACCTGGGTCATCTACTTATGCTGGTGTCTTTGAGGATGCGTGGAAGGATAAGCCTTCTAAGGTGGCCTTTGAGGAGCTGGATGGGGCCGTGGCCGGGGGCTGGGAGACGTCTCTGTCCCTGTGTTCTGTCCTGGCCTGTGGAAAGCCCTGGACACGACTTATCCCAGCTGCCCCCTCCTGGTGCTCAGGTCAGCCTCCGAGGTTTATTTCAGCCTAGGACACTTAGGTGCAGCTTTTGTGGGCCCTGAGTCCCTGGCTGAGAGAGGACCAGCTTAGTATTCACTCATTCATTTGGCCCGATACTTATTGAGCTCCTACTATGTGCCAGGCACATTCCAGGTGCTGAGAACAAAACAGAGAACTCAGGAGACAGACTTCCGACCTCCTTCTCCCTGGGTTAGGAGGAGGAGGCCCTCCCCTCGGGCCCTTCTCCACTCCCAGCGACGCTCCCTTACTTACAGAGTTGTGCACGTGATGACTTCACTCCCTGGGTCTGTGCCGTGCACATTATGGAGAAGGAGCCTGGCTTCCACCCCACCGGGAGTACAGATAACACGACAGAAAACCGACACACAAACACTCACTACCTTCCACGTGTTTGCTTCCTCATGGGGCGAGACAGACAATGAGCAGGTGATGAGGTAAAGACACAGTTAGGAGGTAGAGAGTAGAGGAGGGGTGGGTGCATCTTTTTTTAAAAAAAGATTTTATTTATTTTTAGGGAAGGGAGGGAGAAAGAGAGAGAGAGAAAACATCAGTGTGTGGTTGCCTCTCACGTGCCCCCTACTGGGGACCCGGTCTGAAACCCAGGCATGTGCTCTGACTGGGAATTGAGCCGGTGACCCTCCAGTTTGCAGGCTGGCGCTCAATCCTCTGGGCCACACCAGCCAGGGTGGTGGGTGCCATCTTATGTGGGGTGGGCTGGAAGTCTTGCTCATAAGGCAACATTTAAGCAAGGTCAGAGGTTCCTGGGACAGTACAATTTGTTCTCCCCACCCCCACCCCTGCCTGGTGTTACCCAGAAATGGTGTGTTCATGTGTTAGATAGTCAGCCGACCGGGAGGCATAAGTCAGGGCAGAGGTGAAGCTCAATTTCCCTGCCAGCATGATTGCCTTGCAGGACCACAGGCCTCCGCGCTGGCTCCTGGGGAAGGACTGGCGGACGTGGGGATGTGAGCCATGTGGGTGGGTATCTGGGGGAGACATTCTGAGCAGTGGGAACAGCAGCCCGAAAGTGGGAGCTCCAGGAGCAGCAAGGAGTCGGTGTGCCGGCTGAGGCTGGGGGAAAGGGAGGGGCAGAAGGTGAGGGTGAGGCCAGAGACCTGGGGGAGGGAGGCAAGTGACTGTTTTATGGGGCTTTAGAGGTACACTGCCCATAGTGTTGGTGGGACTGACCTTGGCCTTGTAGACACAGGGACCGTTCACACTGAGCGACATGAGTGGGGGCATTTTGAGCAGAGGAGGGATGGAACCTGGCTTGCGTTTTCAAAGGGTGATTCTGAGTCGCACATGGAGACTGGGTTGTAGGAGACAAGAGTCAAAGAAGGGAGGCCTGTTGAGAGGCTCGTGGGGTGACAAAGGGAGAAGAGATGGCAGCTGAGGCCAGGGGACAATGGCAGTACCTACCTTTTAGGCTGGTGGGGACCTTACCCTTTTGGGGCCGTTCTGAGACTTGAAAGGACTGGCGACGCAGAGGGCGTGCTCGGTGCGAACAGTGGGAGGGGGCGCAGGTTTCTGTAACCGCGGGAGCTGGCAGTCGTTACTGCTTCTGGAGGAATCACTTCCTGACCCTTGGGACCTTCCCGTGTGGCCCTGACCTCCTTGCAGTGTGACTGTGTGTTTGCCCTGCTGCTCCCCAGTGAGACTGTGAGCCCCAGCAAGTCGGGAACTTCGTCTTCCCGGAATTCGAGCTCCGCCCACAATACCCAAGGCGGGCCAGGTCCTGGGCAGGTGACTGAATCCACTGCTGTGACATCAGGGCCACCAGGAGCTGTGTGTTCATCACCTGTTTCCCAGGGCCAAGCCCCTGGTAACCAGTAGGTCCATCCGATGAATGACACTGCTTTCACGTCTTCCGCTAAATGTAGGATGTTTTCCTTGGATTTAGAAAGATCTCACGCCCCCCCCCCCAGGGTCCCTGAGTCTAGCTGGTGTCCTGCCAAGCTGCACATCCCCTGCACGAGGGGCCCAGGGGCTCCCTTCTCCTGATTCACAGGACTGTTTGACACAGAGCCCAGGAGAGGGAGGCAGAGCACCGCAGATGGGGAGCTGGTAAGGCAGCCGGCTTCCTTCCCGGTCCTTGTGTTCAATCAGATGCTTTGGGGGCCTGAGACCAAGTCGAGCTCTCCCAGCCTCACCTGTCTCCCCAGCAATCCTGCCCCCACCCCTCCTCCTCCAGCCTCCTCCTCCCCACACCCTTCCTTCTGCCCTGGCACCCCAGCACAGCCCCGGTCTCCTGCCCGTCTGCCCCTCAGCCCTCCTCTTCCTGGGAGGCCACGGCTGCCCCTCAACACACCTGAGCTGCTCTTCTGTAAGGGCTGTTGAGGGACCAGGAGAAAGGACATAGGGAGGGACTATCTTTCCAGGGACAGTGATGAGGGGAGAGGCAGGGGACCGCACTTAGTCCTGCGGATCCTGCAGCTCCTTGCCTGGGCTCCTCTTGGCCCCTGATTCGGTGTGCCCCAGTAACGGTCCTAACAGCAGCAGCGCCAGCTCAGGTGCTTGCAGCCCCTGGGCTGACAGGTGAAGGTTACGTCATAATCCTCGTGGGGGTCCGTGAGGGGGAAGCCGTGGCTTAGAGTGGCGACAGGACCTCTCCAAGGCCCCACGGCTGGTGAGTGGTGAAGCCAGGACCGGCACCCACCCAGGACGTCCTGGTGTGGACCCGTCGGGCAGGCAGGGTGTGGGCCTCAGGGGTCAGTGCGCACCGCGCTCCAGAGTCAGAGCGAGGGGAGGGTGCAGAGCAGCGCGTGAGTCACTGTTCACACTGATTACCTGCTGACATGACGTTTTCAGGAGTAATTAGGTCAAATAGATTTATTAAAGTTAATTTTTTTTTTTTACTTTAAACACACTAATGGTAAACTAAAAGTTACAGATGCAGCTCACGTTACAGTTCTACTGGGCGTGCAGGTCTAGACCTTAGTGTTTCAAGCACCGTGTGGCGCCAGGTCCGCATAGCGGCCCCACCCCCAGCCCTAACCCCCCACCCCTGTGCCCCGCAGACTGGAAGCTCCTGGAGGGCAGGGCCCAGGTTTACTCCTCTCTTTTCCGTGGCACCTTTGTTTCTGTTTTGTTGTTTTTATCTTTTGTGATTTTATTTCTTATTAAACTACAGTCGGCACACAGGGTTGCGTAGGTGCCGGGTATGCAGCACAGTGCGGTGACGTCTGCGGACCTTGCACCTCCTCCATCACCGTGATGAGTCCAGTGACCGTCAGTCACCGAGCGCCATCACCGAGCACTGTCATCGCGGCAGTGCTGACTGTGTCTGCGGGGCTGTGGAGCACAGCGCCCCCTGGCTGCACAGCCGAGGCATTGACGCGGTCTAGGTGTTCACCAGTGCATGAATGAGTAAGGAAGGTGTAGGATGTATATTATTATTATTATTAAGCAATAAAAAAGAATGAAATCTTGCCATCTGTGACAACACAGACCTGGAGAGTATTATGCTAGATGAAATAAGTCAGACAGAGAAAGACAAATATCATATAATTTCACTTATATGTGGAATCTAAAAAAAACAGAACAAATGGACAAACCAGAGAAGACAAAAACAGCCCCAGAAACAGGGTTGCCGGGGGTGGGGGGGACGAGCACAGAGGTGAGGGGGAGTAAGAGGCAGGACTTGGTGGTGGCTTTTGTTTACTCTTTACTGTGAAAGCGGCACAAACACTCAGGCAGCTGCAGAGGTTGTACGGAGGGTCGCCGGCCCCCTCCACTAGGCCTCCCTGTGGTGGGCGTGGATGATGGAGGAGGTTTTGGACAAACCGTGTGGACTGAGCGAAGCATGAACTCAGTAGGCCCCCCTTGTCCACCCTGCCAGGACCACACGTGGCCCAGCGTTGGGAACCTGCATGTGGGGAAGGGCTACACAGGTGCAGCTTGGTAAGCTGCCCCCTTGCGCTCCGGGGGCTAGCTAGCATCAAGCCGCATAGACCTGGACACAGCGTGGACTGCAGGAGAGGTGGAGAGGCCAGGGGTCAGCTGTCCGGGTGGAGTCCTGCCTTCAGCACGCAGGGCTGGTTTCCAAGGCACATCTCTCCCGGGCCTCACTCTCCCATCTGTACAGTGGGGCAGTGCCAGTGCCTTTCCCCTGCCGGCTGGCTGCCCTGACTGAGACAGTGGAGGCTGACTGGTGGCAAGCCCTCCTGACAGCTGGGATAGTGGCGGGAGGGGGGCCTCAGTGGGGGGTGAAGTGGTGGCTCCCCCAGCTGGCTGGACCCTGAGATCCCAGTTAGAATCTCCAGTTCCTGTTTCCCTAAGACCAGAGAAGGGGCTTCACTCAGTACGGGTGGGTCTGCTCTCAGCTGCCAGGAACAGGTGCACCTGCACCTGCCAAGGTGGGTGCTGCTTTCCTCCTGCACAGCCTTGAACCCAGGTGGGCCAGGGACCTTGGCATCTGAGCACGTGCCTCTTGGCAGCTTTGGGAGGGGTTGGGCATGGTGAGGAGCACGGAGACCTCCAGTGCTCTCCAGCGCAGGATCATGCATTGGTGGTCCCAAGGCAGTGGGGATGGAAACCATGGAAACCAAGGAGCCGGGGCAGCAGGCTCCCTGGGTCTCTGAGCAGCACTCCCCTCAGGGCTGCTGGGCCTCTGTCCTCACACTTGTCGGCCTCCCGGGCTCTCTTCCTGCTGCCAGCTCCATTATTCCAGGGCATTTATTTTCCACTGTGATTTCATGGGGAGAAAATGACTAGTTGGAGAGATGAATTTTAAAATGCTAAGTGGTGGTTCTGGCACTGGGGAGCCCTCTGCCCTGCGGGCATTCAGCGGGGCAGCAGAGAAAGTGACGTCACTGAGGGCATCCTGGGGCCTCACACTCATCCTTTGGGTGCTGGGTTGGCCAAGAAGTCTGTTAGGTTTTTTCCCTATGATGGCTCTAGCAGTGCTCAGTTGTCTTTCACTTCATTCACATCAATTTTGTTGGATTGTATTGTGACAGCTGCCCTATCAGTGTGCATTTAAAAAACTTATCAAAATTGGTGAATTTTCGTGCAGCCATTTTAATATTGAAGATGGAAGAAGATAGGTGCAGTTTTAGCACATTATGCTTTATTATTTAGAGAAAGGTAAAAATGCAACTGAGACAAAAAAAGATTTGTGTGGTGTATGGAGAAGGTGCTGTGATTGAAGTGGTTTGAGAAGTTTCTTGGTACTGTTGGCATTTTTTTTTTATTTTAAAAATATATTGTATTGATTATGCCATTACAGTTGTCCCATTTCCCCCTTCATTCCCCTCCACCCTGCACACCCCTTCCCCCTGCACACCCCTCCCCCCACATTCCCCCCCTTTAGTTCATGTTCATGTGTCATAAGTTCTTTAGCTTCTACATTTCCCACACTACTCTTACCCTCCCCCTGTCTATTTTCTCCCCACCGTCTATGCTACTTATTTTCTGTACTTTCTCCCTACCTCTCCTCCTCCCACTCCCCTGTTGCTAACCCTCCATGTGATCTCCATTTCTGTGGCTCTGCTCCTGATCTAGCTGTCTGCTTCTGTTTTAGGTGTGGTTGTTAATAACTGTGAGTTTGCTGTCCTTTCACCATTCATATATTTTATCTTTTCTTTCTTAGATAAGTCCCTTTAACATTTCATATAGTAAGGGCTTGGTGTTGATGAACTCCTTGAACTTGACCTTATCTGAGAAGTGCTTTATCTGCCCTTCCATTCTAAATGAAAGCTTAGCTGCATAGAGCAATCTTGGTTGTAGGTCTTCGGATTTCATGACTTGGAATACTTCTTTCCAGCCCCTTCTTGCCTGTAAGGTCTCTTTTGAGAAATCCGCTGACAGTCTGATGGGAACTCCTTTGTAGGTAACTGTCTTCTTTTCTCTTGCTGATTCTAAGATTCTCTACTTATTTTTAATCTTGGGTAATGTAATTATGATGTGCCTTGGTGTGTTCCTTCTTGGGTTCACCTTCTTTGGGACTCTTGGAGCTTCCTGGATTTTTTGGAAGTCTATTTTCTTTGCCAGATTTGGGAAGTTCTTCTTTATTATTTGTTCAAATAAATTTTCCACTTGTCGCTCTTCCTCTTCCCCTTCTGGTACCCCTATAATTCAGATGTTGGAACATTTAAAGATGTCCTGGTGGCTCCTAAGCCTCTCCTCATTTTTTTGAAATCTTGCTTCTTCATTCTTTTCTGATTGGATGTTTCTTTCTTCCTTCTGTTCCACTCCCTTGATTTGAGTCCCAGTTTTGTTTCCATCACTATTGGTTCCCTGTGCATTTTCTTTCATGTCACTTAGTGTAGCCTTCATTTTTTCATCTAATTTGTGACCAGAATCAACCAGTTCTGTGCGCATCCGGATCACCAGTGTTTTGAACTGTGCATCTGATAGGTTGGCTATCTCTTGGTCTTTTAGAAGTATTGGCTCTGGGGCTTTGATTTGTTGTTTTGATTGAGCCATTTTTGGGCAGGTTGCGCCTGTTATGTATGAGGGGTGGAGGCTTAGGTGTTCACCAGGGCAGGTCGACCCAGTTACTGGGTTGTGATGCTGTATGTGAGGGTGGGGTCAGAGAGGGACCAATGGCGCTTGCTCTGCTCTCTCTCAGATTTTGGTCCCCTCTGCCACTTCCCACGAGCAAACTGGGCCCTTCCGGTGCTGGTTCCTGGGTGGGTGGGCTTGTGTACATTCTAGGACCCTGTGGGTCTCTCCAATGAACTCTGCTATGAGGCTGGGAGCCTCTCCTGGCACCTCAACCCCTGAAAGTTTTTCCAGTCGGTACTTTTAGGCTTTATTTACTATCACTGGGGCCCTGGGTTGCGTGGTCTGTCTCACTGCCCATTTTTTGCCTGGTTTATCTGTGCGTGAATGTGTGTCTGTGGTCAGCCAGTCTCCCTGCGTGCCTCACTGCCACTGCCTTTTCCTGCCAGAACCCCTCTCTGCCGGCCACTGACTCTGCCCCTCTTACCAGTCTGGATGAATGGTTCATTGTTGTTGGACTTCGGTATAGTTAATTTTTCTGTCTGTTCTGGCTGTGTTTTTGTTTCTAAATCTTTGTTGTCCTTAACTTTGGTTGTGCGAGGAGGTACAGTCTTTCCACCTATGCCTCCATCTTGGCCGGAAGTCTACTATTGGCATGTTGGCCAATCAGTCCCCCACTGTGGGGCGGTCCGATGCATGGGGAGATGTTCAGCAGCACGCCTAGCCTCTACCCTCTAGAAGCCACTAGCAGGAGACAGCCGACATATCAAAATATCCAGATCAATAGTCATTGGTGAAAATAAAATTTTTTTATGTGTCTGTTATTTTAAAGAAAAAAATGAACTTTTTTGCGAACCCAGTACCTGCAGGGCCATTTCCAAGGGAACTGAGAACACCTGAAGGCGGGGACCTAAACGAGGGTGGTTTCCAGCAGGCAGCCTCCGACTTTTTGACCCGAGGGGACAGACTTGCTGGGTGTGTGAGAAGGTCTGGAAAGTGCCAGATCTTTGGAGTTCGCGCTGTGGACCCCAAGATACGAAATGGGCCAGAGGTACACACAGCTGCCTCTTCCTCCTTTTCAACCCTAGCTGCCAAAAGTCAGTCTTGGACCCGATCTGCCACTGCCCGCTCTGCAGCTGAGCTCCTCCAAAGATTTGCCTACACCTCTTGCCTCTGCATTGTCATCGCCTCTCTCTCTCCAACCCCTTCCGGTCGGCCACGTTCCACTGTCAAAGCCACCGATGACTTCGTTTTGCCGAGGTCAATGGTCGGTCTTCCCACCTGACCCCTCAGCAGCATCTGACACAGGCGACCATGTTCTCCCTGAAGTGCTTTCTCTTTCTGGTTTATGAGCCCTACACTGCTGTGTCTTTCCGACCATGCGCTCATTTCTTCCCAGTTTGCTTTGCTGACTCCTCCTCTTCCACTTGAGCTTTGAGTGATGGGCCATCCTGGATCTCTCTCTACTGACCGCCACTCTGGATACTCTCCCCCCAGGGGATGTCATCTGGTGTCACGGCTTTAAGTGTTGCACATTTGCTGGTATTTCCCAGATCCCCAGGTGCAGCCACAGCCCACATGCTAAGTAAGATGCTGTGTGCGGTCGCCTGGTTGACGTCTCTACTTGGGTTTCCAGGAAGCAGAATTGTCAATCAAGCCAAGGCCCTCCCAGGTCAGATACCAGCCTACAGCTCCCGGACACAAAGAGGAGTCAGCTGAGAGCAGAAGAACCTCCCCACTGAGCTCAGCCTCAATTACCCCCTGAAGTGGGATGAGCAAACGCTTGTGTGCTGAGGCACTACCGTCTGTGGCAATAGATCACTGATACACAAAATAGTCCACCCTTCACTTTTACTCCCATCCATGGGGTGAGTCTGGAGTGAGATATTGGGTGTAGAGCTCTACAGGTCCTCCTCTCAGCCTTCTCTATCCCCTCCCTCACTCGACTAACATATTTCCAGCATATGCCGTGGGCTTGGGAGTCTTCTGGGTACTTGAGACAGGGCAGCAGACAAAAGCAAGTTCCTGCTCTTATGGACTTTGTATTCTAGTTAGAGGGGGAGTGACACGGGTCAAATTATGTCCTTGAAAAAGTCACATGTTGATGTTCTAATGCCCTGGACCTCAGAATGTGAACTTATTTGGGAATAGGGTTTACAGATACAGTTTGTTCAGTTAATGTGAGGTGATACTGGAGTAGTGTCTTTTATCAGGGCACCCCGACTCCATAAGACTGGTGCCCCCCAAAAGAAGAGAGGACACAGACATGCTCACATGGAGAACTCCACGTGAAAAACGCGTGATAGCTAATGATAAATACTGGCCAGTGATTATTGATTCTTAAAATGATCCTGGGAGAGAGCAGCTCCCCTTTGATAGAAGAAACCAAGCTCAGACTGGTTGAGTCCTTTGCCCAAAGGTGCACAGCCGGCAGGTGCCAGAAATGGATGTCGGCCCCGGTCCACTTGATGTCGAGGGAAATTCCACTTCGCCCAGTGGATTAACGTCTCTGTGCGTTTGTCACTCGTGTCCCAGACTCCAGGAATGTTTCACCAGAAGAAACAGAGGCTTAGAAGTCCAATGATGATATTCTTGGTTTTTAAGTAGAAGGAATAATTGCAAATGTCATTGTTTCTGGCCTCCCTTGTGGCAGGAGAAAGTGGCACCTGTGCGTGAGGGAGGGAGGCATTGAATACCAGCCGAGGGCTGCCCAAGGCTGGCATTTCTTGAGGGTGTTTTGCACGTGCTGGGCCATGTGCTAAGCCCACCCGCGCTTCAGCTCATCTCATGACCACTTTGGAAAGGACACTCAGGTTCCTCTCACTGTACAGGTGAGGAGACGGGCTCAGGGTGAAGTCACAGCCCGTGCCCACAGAGCCTGGGCGTGGAGAGCCGGAGCGTGCACCTGGAGGGTCTGGCTCCCACGTGTTCACTCCTTAGCAATGCAATAGATGGACTCCGGGCCGCTGTGTGGGGCCTGTTACTGTCCGTCTGCACGGGACTGGGGCGATTCTGCTCAGAGGCAGGGCCATGGGGGATGTGGCCTTTTCCTCGATTCAAACACTTTTTGTTCCAGAGCCAGTGCTCATCTTTAACAGTGCCTCTTTGAGAGTTTGCCTGGCTTGCACTCCTACCCCAATGTACTGTCATGACCTCCTGACCTCCTTCTTCAAATCTTTATCTTAAACAGGCCATCCCAGCCCTCTTAGGGGATTGTAGCTTCTAAGCCAATCAAAATACTCAACAATGAACAAGAGGACTTCAGGCATGAAGATGTCCTGATTCTGCTGACTGTGATGAGAACTGAAAATGGTGTTGCTGAATTCAAACCTCCTTATAGAGGGGAGTAAAAGTGAAGGGTGGACTGTTTTGTGTATCAGTGATCTATTGCCACAGACGGTAGTGCCTCAGCACACAAGCATTTGCTCATCCCACTTCAGGGGGTAATTGAGGCTGAGCTCAGTGGGGAGGTTCTTCTGCTCTCAGCTGACTCCTCCCATGTCTGGGAGCTGTAGGCTGGTATCTGACCTGGGAGGGCCTTGGCTTGATTGACAATTCTGCTCTCCTGCACATGACTCACAGCTCCCCCACTAGGCCAGCCTGGGCTCCCCCACTACGCCTATGTCTCATGGCCTAACAGATACAATGGTAAGCAAAGCTTGTAAAAGAGAGTGAGGGGAAGCATGCATGTGATTTCAAAGTCTCTGCCTTCTTCACCTTTGCAAATGCCACCTAATCCACAGCAAGTATAGGATTGAGCACAGAGTCCAAATCAGACTCTGTACATGGGGGACAGACATAGCCCAGAGGGCGTGGATTCAGGGAGTTCCATCCTTGGGGCCACTAATACAGCCACTCCGCCACATTGTGTGCTTACGCATGAGTGCATTCTCCACATGGGCTTGAGCGGTGCTCCTGGCCATCTTCGTGGGCCTAGGCTGCTGCGTTTCTCTGATTTTAGGAGTGAATGCACGTTCACTGAGTGTGCTGCGAATTTCACTTTGGCTTATCGGGCGGGGGTGGGGACTTCACAAGGCCTCGCTTCCAAAGCTGTGGCACCATGGAGAACTGTCTTGTGTTGAATTAGTGTGGACAAGGCATGTGCAAAGGGGAAGCAGAATATTTCAGTGGACAGAATTCAAGGAGAAAAAGACAGCAGGCACTGAAGAAGTCTCCTACAACTTAGACATTTATGCCTCTGCAAAATACCACTCTACTTACGAAATAAACAGATGTAAGGATGGTCCCCTAAACTTCTGTTTCATTAACAGGAATTCAGTTGTTAATTGATATGAACCCAAAAGCCAGGATTGAGTGCTGTTAGAGGGCTCATCATGTCAGTCCACTGTGGGGCCTGTGATCTTTCCGGAACACCAGGATTGGCCAGCCGGGCGCCCAGAAGGCAGACCCTGAGCCTTACTCTGATAGACTGTGGAGACAGATGATGATGATGAACTGTCTCTCACCCTTGAAGGCAGGTACCCTTTGGGGCTCTCGGATGATGGCAGGAGAGGCAGCTTGGTTTTATTTGAAGAGAACAGAACTGGAATCAATATCTGGATGCTGCTGTTAACGACTTAGGGTGTGTCTTTGGGGAAGTCACTTTCCTTCTCTGGGCTGTAGTTCTCCCTGGTAAAATTAAAGTTTGGGTCTAAGGGCTCCCACCTGTTGTTGTGCATCTCCAAGGCCAAGTCCCTGCATGGAGTCAGGGTTTAGAATCTGCGTGTGAGAGCCTGTCTACGACTCATTAACCAAACACGTGTGCTGCGTGTTGACCACATGCCAGGAGCTGTTCTGGGCGCTGCAGATGCAACAGCAGTGACCAAAGTCTCGTTCTTCAGAGGTTTCATTCTCAAAAGGCTTTTTACTTCTTCCTCTTTCCCCCTCCTCCTCCTCTTCTTCTTCTTCTTCATCATCATCATCATCATCAGTCATTTATTAAACAGCGATGTGGAATTGACATCGCACCCGACAGTGTCCTAAGAGTTCTCCGTTACACGTGCCATCTCATTCAGTTTGACAACGCCCTGACGCTGAGGACTAGCGCTGCCCCTGAGGGGGATTTGGCTTTGCCCCTCTGAATCCACAGTCGACACTCTTCCACCTTTCTTGATGCCCTAGGGGGCTGACCCCCGTGGACCTCGTCAACTGGCTTCCTTGTTCTCATGATTTCATTGGGGTTTGGCGAGTGGAGACCCTGGCGGAGGACGCAAGGGTCAGGAGGCCGGAGGGAGAGAGGTCAGAGGATCTGCCCCCTGGGTCCCGCCATGGCTCCTGGGGGCCACGGGTCCCAGCTGTGGTCAGGCAGCCCTGCCACGAAACTGCCTTCTCGGGATTCTGGTGACCACTCTGTCCTCTTGCCTTGAAGGCCTGTGGGTGGATCAGTTTTCTGCTGTTGCTGGTCCCAGGCTCCTGCATCATCCTTTGCTGTTGCCCTCACGTTTGTGTATAATCTCTTCATTGAACCCCCTTCCAGTCACTTCATGTGAGTGCACTGTGGGTTTCCCGCCGGCCTTGACTGATACACCCCCATTTTACAGATGAGGAAACTGAGCTCCATCCCCGGCCCTATTGCTAAGGAGCCGTGTGATCATCATCCTGGAAGGCAGCTCCAATGCTCCCTCCTCCGGGAAGCCTTCCCTGGTGCCCCAAGTAGTCCCTTGTGTAAGGCGTCCCCGGGACCACACGTAGGTTTGATGACTCACCAGGAGGGCTCACAGGACTCGGCCCGTAGTCACACTCATGCTGTGATGTATTAAAGTAAAAAGATCTAAAACAAAGTCAGCACCAGGAGAAGGTGCCCGGAGTGAAATCTGGCCACAAGCTTCCGGGAGTCCCTTCTGGTGCAGTCCCACAGGATGTCTCGATTCTTCCAGCGCTGAATTGTACAAGACCTGTGAAATGTTGCCTAACAGGGAAGCTCGTTAGAGACTCAGGGTCTAGGGTTTTAATCCTCACCTGAGGATATGCTTATTGATTTTAGAGACAGAGGGAGGCGGAAGAGGGAGGTGGTGGGGAGAGAGAGAATGAGAGAGATCAATCGGTTGCCTCTTACACAAGCCCCACCTGGGGATGGAGCCCACAACATATGCATGTGCCCTGACCAGGAATCAAACCTGCAACCTTTGGTGTACAGGATGATGCTCCAACCAGTTGAGCCACTTGGCCAGGGCAGGGGATTTTTATATCAGCGTATAATTCTAGGGCTCAGGTGCCGGCTGTTGTGGGTCGAATGATGAACCCCTTAAAGATCTGTCCACATCCCATTCCTAGAACCTGTGAGTGTGACCTTATTTGGAGGAGGGTCTATGCAGATGAAAACATCGTCCTGGATTATCTAGGTGGCCCCTAAACCCAGGGACAGGTGTCCTTAGAAGACACAGAAGAGGAGAAGATACAGAAAAGAGAAGAGACCCTGTGAACACGGAGGCAGAGATCGGAGTGGTGCTGCCCCGAGCCAGAGCACACCTGGAGCCACCAGAAGCCAGAGATGGGACGAGATCCTCTCGCAGAGTGGCCAGAGGGAGCTAGGTCCTGCCAGGCCCAGGACTTCGAGCCCCCAGAACTGTGGGCGACGAGGCTTCTGTCATAAGAAGCCACCCAGTTTGTGGTCATTTGTTATGGCAGACCCAATGCCCCAGCCAAGGGCCAGCCATGCGAGGAGGCCCTCCCCAGGACAGTGGTCTCCAGTCTGCTAGTCAACCCTTTTTTACAAGCCCCCCCACTGGCAGTGCTGTTCGCCATCCCAGGACTTTTGTTATCTTTATAGCACTTTTCTTACCTTCATTATGTTGCTGTCTAGTCACTCACATAATGCATAGTTACTGGTCATGGGCTATGTTCCAGGCACTGTGCTAGGTTTTGAGTATGCAGTGATAAGAAAAACAGGGACTCCGCCCTTATAGATTTTACGATGAGAGGCTATAGCAGGAAATGGACCTCCACGTTTCGGGCTAGTGGCTCAGGCACCTGATCAAGTTCATCGCTCTCTGCCATGGCTCAAATGGCAGGTGGGGCTAGGGTGTTTGATTGTCTGGTGCAGCAAGGTCACTGTTTGGAACCCAAGGTTGCTTCATCACAGCCCAGACCAAGCCCATGAAAAAAGGTGTCTTTGTTCTGAGTCTTCGAGTCAGAAGGGAGCTTGAGCTATCACTGGGCTCAGGGGCGATGCTCCCGAGGGTCCGTCTTTGCTCTGGGCTCAGACCCACGTGCTGCAGAGAGCGTTTGGTCGTTTCGTCTGGTGAGTTCTGGAATAGTGAACTACTCCATGTGGCCGCATCGCTGTGCTTCCCTGTGGCTGGAACCCCAGTGTGGACTTTGTGTATGTGTTTGTTTATCCTAGGTCTTCCCTACTGAAATCATAGCTACTCAAGGACCCTCTTATGTCCCCATTCCTGAGGGCGGAGCTTGGCACGCAGTAGGTACTCATTAAACCTTGGGGAGCGAATGGGTGAACCTTACATTCCCTCTTCACAGGACCTACCACACCACCATGCAAGTCGAGTCGATTCGCCTGTCTCCCTGCCAGACTGGGAGCCCCCGGGAGTGCACACCGTGTCCTGGTGCCCACGGGGTCAGCCAAGGCCGAGCGACTGACTGAGTGGATGAGTTTGAATGACAACGAGCACATGCCCAGTGAACCCAGCTTCTGAAAGGTGTTCCAGTGATGAGTTTCAAAGGACAATCGCAGAGTGCCTGGGAAGTCTCTCCGAAATCAGGGCCTCATTCCCTCTGTCCAAGGCAGTGGGTTTCATTCAGTGCAGTTCATGTGCCCTGAATCCAGATGCCTGCGTGATTTGTCTAGAACTTTGGCCGTTGATCTCAGGAGACTGGTTCCCACATTAAAACTTGTACCCCATCTGCTCTGCTCCCCAAATTGTCCTTGTGAGTCATTGTAGAGTTGGCCTCTAAAACCTTAGTTTCCAGATTATCTTCCCATTGGTAATAATGACCATTCTGTCTCACTCTTATCCTTAACGTTTCCTGGTGGACTTTCCAAAGTCCATTCAAGCTTTTGATCTTATAAAAGAGCAAGTGTGGAATGGACTAATAAAAACCTATAGTGTCATAGTTTTAATAAGTCAGTCTGTCCTTGGCCATCATAGAACCAAGTTTTCATTTCACTGTTCAAGAATTCATCAGATGAAATGACCTCCCCATCAAGAAAAATCACCCCATATGGTAATGTAATCACAAAGGAGAAACACGATTTTCCTATACATTATTTCCTGAAGAAATTGGAGTAAGAAAGCCATCATATTAAAGCCATTGAGGAGGCTGAATTTCCTGTGTGCCAGCCTGGTGGAGTTTCATTTTCTTTTTAGGAGAGGAAAACTCAGTTCTCATTGGCGGCATGTTATTTGAAGGGTTCATTAGGCAATCGTATGTTACATCTGGACACCTGTGGAAGCGCAGATTATATCTACATGAATATAAATGCCTTTGTATGGCTCACACTGTTACAGCCAATAACGGAAGCCTTTATGGAACAGACACTTAAAGTGAGGTGTGAATGGATGCCTGCACATATCTTCCTCAAAATGCTCGTGGCAATGTTGGGTGCGTTTTGAATTTAGGAAGTCAGTGCAAGGAGAGATTAAAGTATCTCTACTCTATTAAGCCTCGCCTTCTGTTAAAAGTGTCCTGGTCAGAAGAATGTTTATGTTTAAATAGCATTTTACCTAATGAATCTTCTCTTTGAACCACCTTTGCTGCACACGAGAAATCTTCTTCATCTCAGTAGGGCCGTGGAGACAGTTCCTCCAAGGTTTAGTTGAGCTAGGAGCCCTCCTGTCTCACAAATTATTCAGTAGTTCCCCACATCAGAAATATAGATCAGCTCCTATTGTTGGTGAGGGTATGAGAGGAGGTGGAGAGTCCTGCCTTTGCAGGAGAGGGTGGGGTGTGTAAAGAAACCATCCTTTATCCTTGTTTTTCAATGAGTTCTTATGTTCCAGATGTCACCCAAAGAGAGCGGGTGGTGAGGTATCAGGGGTGGTGAGGTCTCTAGAAAGAACTTAAAATGAAACTTAGCCCTGCTATTTAAATGGTTTTCTTGTGAGATAATTTAAATCGGCTGTGCCCCAGTTCCTTGTCTGTGAAGTGGGGATAATTATATGTACTGCAGAGGGCTGTTCTGAGGTTTTAAAGAAGTAATATAAAACTTCAGATTGAATAGCTTGGATAGATGAACCCTCCCCTCCCTCTGAAAACAATGATAAAGCCAAATAAAATACACCAAAAGAGAAACAAAGAACATGGGGGGAATCGGAGAGCGACCAAAGTAACCAGAACCCTCTTTACAGGTTAGATCCTGGAGAGAAGAAAATCTCATTCAGGTGCACCTGAGTCTGTGTCTCCTTTCCGCCTCAGGCATTTGCTGATCCACAGCAAAGGGAAAGGGTGGGGTGCAACCGAAAGAAGTGATGCGGGTTAGGGTGGTCTTGATAGTTTGGAGAGACTCTAGGGGTTAGAGCTTCCGGACGCCCAGACAGTTGAGATGTCCTAGGAAGGAGGAAATCCCGGAAAGACGAGCTCAAAAGCCGACGTACGCTTCAACATGATGCAGCTGGTGAATTCTGAAGTTGCACAGCTGGGGGGCAAGACTCAGACAGCAGACAAGTGCGGAGCAGCTGCTAGGTGACTACAGAGTTAAGCAGAAGTTTCGGCAGTTAAGCAGAGCCCCTGCAGTTTTTATATTCACAACAGCATTTAGCGAGTTACCATGCATGACAGCACAGAGGACAACATGACTGGAAATCACAAGAAAAACAGATTATTGGGTACTTCAAACACTGGAAATTGCAGACACAGACCTTAAAATAACTATGGTTTATTTGCTAAAGAAAATAGAAGAAAGCATGAAGACTTTTACCAAAAAAAGTAGAATACATTGAAAAAGTCTAGGTGGAAATACTGTACCTTCAAAGTAAAATCTATGAAATCAGGACTTCAGGATGTGGGTTTAAGAACGGGTTAGACACAGTGGAAGGAGGAACTAGCGCACTGGAAGACAGGTGAGTAGAAGCTGTCCGGACTGAATCACACGGAGAAAAAAGGGTGGACAAGCGCTAAAAGGAGTTTGAAAGATGTGCTGGAAGGTTGAACACATGTGTGAGTCCAGTTCCATGCACAGAGGAGAGAATGAATGGAGACAAAGCGATGTTTGAAGAAAATACCGGCTGAAAGATTTTTATACTCATTAAAAGCACCAAGCCGCAGATGTAAGAAACTATAAACCAAGGATAAATGCAAAGAAAACCACTCCAGGCACATCATAATAAATGCTGATAGCCAAACACAAAGGGCATCTAAAGAGGATAAACAGGAAAAGGTGCCTAATCTTCAAATAAGCAACAGTAAAACCCACAGCCAATTCCTCAGCAGAAATAATAGAAACCAGATGACAAAGGCATGACATGTTTAAATTACGGAGAGAAATAAATGCCAATTTATAGTTCTATATCCAGCAAAGAATCCTTCAAAAAATTAAGGTAAAATAAAGAAATTTTCAGAAAACAAAACAACTGCACTACAAAAAAATACTTAAGTCCAAAGGAAAGTGCTTCTAGATGGAAGCGTGGTTTTCCAGGAAGGAGTGAAAAGGATGTATTTATGGTTAATCTAAGTGAAATTTGTCAAACAATAGTAGTAATGCCTCCTGGGGCTTAAAATATGCATGAAACGAAAATATGTAACCGAAGTAGCCAAAAAGGCAGAAGGTAGGTAAATGAATCAAAGTGTTAGAAGGTCCTGACATTGTCCAAGAAACAGCAATGTCCTAACAGAGGCAGATTTTAATAAGGCAGACATGGGTATTATAATCTCCGTGCTAACCAGCAATATGATACTAAAATAGAATATAAATGAAAGTCTGATGGAAGGAGGAAAGTAAAATAATAAAGAGTCCTTGAGTAACTCAAAAGAAGATAAGAAACCATAATAAAAATTGAACAATAAACAGAGGAGACAAATGGAAAACAAATAGTGAAAAATTAGTTTTAACGCTAACATATTGAAGAATATGCTATGTATAGAGGGACTGCATATTTCAGTTCAAAGCAAATATTGTCCGACTAGATTTAAAAAGGCAATAACTGTATGCTGCTTCTAAGAACAATACCTTAAATATAAAGACATTGAAAAGCTAAAAGTAAAAGGGTGGACAAAGATATACCTTGAGAATTCTAACCAAAAAAAAAAAAAGCTGGTAGGTAAATAATATCAGGCAAAGTAGACTTTAAGACAAAAAATTAGACACAAAGAAATTTTTATAATGGTAAAAGGGGATATATAAGAAGTCTAAAATTGGATGCCCCTATTAACATAGCTTGAAAACATGTAAAACAAAATAGATAAAATTAAAAGGGTAAGTAGGTGAATATAGGATCATGGTAGAGACTTTAAGATACTTCTGTAATTGATGGAATCAGGAGATAAAGACAAAAATATTTGAAAAATGAAGAAACTTGCCATAATTGACAAGCATAGATTACTGCAAGTAACAACTACTGAATTGACATTCTTTTCAAGAGCATATATAACCTTCACCAAGATGAGAAAAATATTTGGCCATTAAACAAATATCAGTAAATTTCACTGGCTTCAAATCATATAAAATACAGTCTTTGGCCACAGTGAAATGAAGCAAGAGATCAATAATGAAAAGATAAATTCCCAAATGCTTAGGAATTATACAGTGCACTACAAAATAAACCGTAAATCAAAGAAAATATCATAATGGAAATTGGAAAATATTTTGCACTGAATGACAATGAAACTGACATCCCAGTTGTTAAAATGCAGCTAAAACAATGGGTGAGAGAAAAAATTGAACTCAGAAAGCATATGTTAGGCAGAGAAAAGTAGAGAAAAAAAATCAATGATTTAAGTCTTCATCTCAAGAAGCTCTCAAACTGAGTGTTGGTAGGGAAACGGAGAGACTACTGTCCAGAGCACATGGAGTGGTTCTCAGGTTTCAGCTCTAGCTGAACTTCAGCTCTGTCAATAATCGGATCACTGGCCTCGTTTGAGTATTGTCATTGTCTCCTATTTGTCTTGAGGATAAAGTCAGAACCGCCCAGAACAGCCAATGGGGCTCAGTGCCTCCTAGCGTCCACCCACCTCTACAGTTCCTGCGCCATTCTGTGCGCCCCCCTGTGGCCGGCCTGGAACAACCAGCTTTCCTGCTTTGTTCAGGACTGAGGGACTTCACCAGATGTAAAGTTTTCAGTATCAGGATCTAGAATGTCTCAGGAAAACCAGGATGAGTTGCTCACTTTGAACCACCCTCTCCCCTCACACGTGCCCAAATTCCTGCAAATCACTAGCGGTTTCCTGGATGTACACACTGTCTCTGGACTTTGCACAGCTCCTGTTCTGGAATATCCACTCTCTGTCTTTCCTTTTGGCTAAGTCCTCTTCTCCCCTTTTAAACCTCCGGTCACATTTTTCCAAGAAGACTTCTCTGTCCTCCTCTGGCCCCCCAACCCCCTCCTCCCAACCTCCTCCCCCAGCTTGTGTGGCCCATAGAATTCTGGGTGTAATTTATCATAATTTTTATTACACCAAATTGATACCTTTTAACCCCTCTGTTAGACTGCAAGCTCCTTGAGGGCAGGAGCTATGACTTTAATTGATCCTGGCATTCCCAGGGCTTAGCACAGTATCTGGCTTGCAGTGATTAACAAAGGCTTGTTGGGTGAACGGATGTATAAACGGACATCATGATGGTAGAGGAACCACTGGAGTGATGGCCGGAAGAGGAACCACACAGCAGCGGTTCCCTAGCAATGTGTACAGCCCTCCTTTCCTTCCTGGATGCGTCTCCAGAATCGAATTTATCTGTGAAATGTACATATTGACCTCCTGTGGTGCTGTGAGGGTTAAAGGAGTTGATAAAAGCAGAATCCTTAGGGTAGCTTTTGGTACATTGTAAGGAGTGTCCTGGTTATCTACTGTGGGGAGCACACCATTTCAGAGTCTAGTGGCTTAAACAGCGCTGGCCATTCCTTCGGTGTTCTCTCTTTGGTTGGCTGAGCAAATCTGGCTTCGGAGCTCTACAGTGATTGTATTCAAACAGTGGCTGGACCTGGGGTCCCCTACTGTCATTTCAGCTCTACGATATTCTGGTTGAAGCAGTCACAAGCCTGCTCAGACTCGAGACCCCATGGAAGAAATGTTATAGGATTTGCTGCCGTATTTTAATCTGCCGGAGTAAACATTCCGCAGATTCCTGCAATTAGTGAGCTGGGTCAAGTGCAAAGTTGCGCTAAGCAGACCGTGAAAACAGTGAGAATATTGTCAAAATATGTAGGGAAACAGGATTTTAGAGGTATGTTAAGAAGTGAATTGATAAGAATATTACTGTGTCATTTTTCTAGATTTTCAGGATTTTTTTTTAAAGATTTTATTTATTTATCTTTTAGAGGGAAAGGGAAGGAGAGAGGGAGAGAAACATCAATGTATGGTTGCTTTTCGTGCGTCCCCTGCTGGGAATTGGCCTAGGGAAGCCTCCGGATTGCCTGGGCTCTTGTCTGCTTGCCGTGCTAATCACTGAGCTACACCAGCCAGGAGGATTTTTTGATAAATGTGTCATTTACCATCTTTTAAGAATGGTTTGTACATTATTTCTTTTTTCTTTCTAAACAAATTTTTACTCTTTTTCTTGAAGCCTCACCCAAGGATATGGTTTTTATTGATCACTAAGAGAGAGAAAGGGAAAAAGAGAGAAACATTGATGTGAGACAGAAATATCGGTTGGTTGCCACCCATACACGTCCCCACCAGGGATTGAACCTGCAACCTAAGATATGTGCGCTGACCAGAATCGAACCCACAACCTTTTGGTGTGTGGGATGATGCTCCAACCAGTGGAGCCACCCAGCCAGGGCCAAATATTTACTTTTAATCTCATTTCAAATTTATAATTTTAAGTTCTTTTTCTTTAAAAAGGCTTCCAAATTGTACATGTTTCACATTGTAGAAACCTGGACTCATGGATAAAAGTAAGGTAGTAATTTTATTTATTTTCACGATAGACCAGCTACAAACTCTCTGCTCCAGGTTTATGGCTGAAGTCAAAGCACCTTCACAGCATCATAACTGGACTCAGTTCACGCCTGTTCTGGGAATTGAACCCACAACATTTTGGTGTATGGGCTGATGCTCCCACCGACTGAGCCACTTGGCCAGGGTCCAGTAATGGACCTATGAGATTTTCTCATCTACCTCTCCCATATTACAGATGAGAAAACTGAGGTACAGTTATTATTGGGAGCACAGCAACATAGGGCTCGAATTGTATATCCCGGAATTAATTCAGGAGGAAGGGGGAAGAGCAGAGTATACTCCAGAGCAAAGGTGTGCCCTGCGGTCCAGAAAGACTAAGGACGGTAGAGAGAATGGGTTTGTGTGTGTACATGTGCACACGGTATGTGGAGAGGGGGGAAAGAAGCAAAAACAGGGGAGAATAGCATGTCGATTTGATTTAACACAGCCCATGAGATCAATGGTGTGTTGGTAAATATGAGCAACCAGCTTTTGGAGGGAGGAGGGAGGCGGTGGAGGAGGGGCTGATCTGTAGCACCGGCCAGTTTCTGTGCTGTATATGGTCCTGTCGTGACTGATTCCCTGCTACCGCTGTGATATTACTAATGGGAAATGTAATATTTCTACCACACAGATAAAAGAAATGTAAATCTCCTTATGAACAAAAACAACAGCAGAATGTAGTAAAATAATTAGGAGGGTAATGCATTTGGAGTATTTATTACCTTTGTTTTTAGCACAATTTATTTAAATGCAAGTTTACATCATTATGTGTAACTAGCGGCTCGCAAAATTCCTGAGCACGTCGTAACATGTGTGAGCTGGCAAGAGCTGGCTTCCACGTGCCACTGTGGGAAATCAGCCATGCCCCGTCCATGACGCCCCAGACCCAGAGTCGTCTCAGGTTCTGCACGCGTGTGCCTGGAGAGGCGGGAAACCACAGCGATGCCACATTTTCTGCTGGAAGGGACCATCTGATCCAAGATGGCATCTCAGAGAGAGGAATGTGGTTAAACACATGCAGAGCAGATACTCTTTCCTTTTGTAAAGTTTTCTCAACGGTCAGCTGTTCCTCTGGTTGTGTTTGGGGTTTGACTGAGAGAAGGTTTCAGCTAATTGTTTATGCTTGGGATAGTGGGGATGGTTTTTAAGGACCATGGGGTAGAATGCCTCTCAGCCTGCTGGAACTGCCCAGCTTCCTTCATCGAATACCACTGTGGACGAGGTCCTTCCTGATTGGCTTCTCTCCCCAGGCTCAGTTCCGCTGTGTGTGCCTGTGCGAAGCTACCTCCAGCCGAGGGCACAGACTGCAGTTTTTCTCATCCCCACCCCTCTGTGCCTTACTCGGGCAGGGCCCTCTGCCTGGATGCCTTTCCCCCATCATACTACCAACCAGCCTCCTCCCAGTCCCCCCCCACTAACGCCTGTTTATTCTTATCTCTGGATTGGACACCTACAGGCCCCTCCCAAAGGGTCCCAGGCTGGAGGAGTGATTATCCTACTTCAGAACAACCCCACTTTCTGCCCTTCATGGAAAATATTTGTTGTCTCCCTGCTAGACTGTGGGCACCCTCAGAGAACGGGCTGTGCTTTGTTAGAGCTGTTTTTAGGACATAATACACTACGTCACTGTACACAGTAGGAGATCCACAAATGCTGGCGAATTTGTGCATCTTTATTTTTTGTCTCACCACGATGGCTCTCTTCCCAAGTCCTTTCATCCGGCCCATTTGCACAGCTTGAAACTGCATCTCAAACACTCTGGTCTTTATGCCTCTCTTCCCGTGTCCCTTCTTAGTTTCCGAGAAGGAATTCTCTCCCCCTAAGGAGTGAGTTGTAGGAAGGGAGAAGTAATTTCCTAAAAGTGGTGGCTCTGAAAAATGCCTCTCACTGAAGGCTGTTCCTGCAAGCTGGCTGCTCTTAGCCACATCAGCCCGCCTTCAGATACCGTCACCAGCAACTAAAGGCTCGCAGGTTCCAGAATGGGGCCTGTCTATTAGAGGCACATTATCCAAGAAGGTAAACGGGAGACCTTCAGGAAGGACGCTGAGCAGTTACTTCCCTGATGCTGCCCCCTGGTTGAAAGAGGGCAAGATGGTCCCCAATCAGAGGGCTTCTCTGAGCACTCCGAGGAGAGAGGCATCAGCCCACCCTCCCTGTTTCTGTGTGAGTTCACAGTTGGCAGAGTGTGGTCCCCAGATGGCTCTCAAAGAACAGTTCTTATTCTCTCTCTCTCTCTCTCTTTCTCTATCTATCTATCTATCTATCTATCTATCCATCCATCCATCCATCCATCCATCCATCCATCCATCCATCCATCCATCCATCGTTTGGACCTGGAATTCCCCACTGTCCTCTCTCGCACCAGCTCCCAAAGCTGAAAACACGGTGTGACAGAGGGTGTAATCGGTCAACCAGATATCTAGCTCCATTCCTCTGGGGCTCCCCGACTCTGGGAATGTCAGGCTTGACTACGTGATTTGCTCTGGCCAAGGCATGTGTGTAGAAGTAACCTGTGTCACATCAGAGCCCACATTTTAAAGGCCGATGCCCGCTTTGCCAGGTTCTCTTTCCCTCCCCCAAGGCTGGCCACGCCCCCTGTAGAGGCCGCTCCACGGACCTGGGTCTCAGGGGAAGACATCGTGGGGCAGAGCCGTGGCCGACCTGGGGGTGAGGGGAATGTGTGGCACAAATGAGAATGAAACCCTACAGTTGTTAGGTTTTTGTGGTGCGGGGTTTGTGTTTTGTTACTGTAGTAAATCCTATCGTAGGCTGATCGATACACTCAATTAAAGTTTGTAAACTGGTTTTCATAAAGGAAAGTACAGAAAGAACTTAAAAAAAAAAGCTTCAGTCAACATCAATTTATTGAATTTTTATTTTAGAGATGAGGGAATCGTTATATAAGAAAAGGCCGTTTCCCCTTTATGCAGTTGTCGCTGACCTGGCATTATCTTTTCTGTTTCTGCACGAAGGTTGACTGGTCGCTGGTCTGGTCACTTTCTGAGCGAACGTGTGTCAGGGGCTGTCAGCCAGGTGCCGTGGCGGGTCCTGGGCCACAGGGCTGAGCAGGGCGGGCGAGGCCCTGCCTCACGCTGCTTTCACCCTTGTTGGGTTAGACAAATGAGACCAAAATGAAAGACCAAGTAATACACGCAATCATTTCAGACACTGGTTAGTTCACACGAACAACGAAACAGGGCGAAGTAACAGAGTAACTATGTGGCCAGGGGAAGGGGCATTGTGACCTCTCACGTGGATGTACGTACTTCTCTTCACGCTAGAAAGAAGTTGAACCGATGTGTACAAATGACTCATTTTCTTTTAAATGGAGTCCTCCTTTTATGTCAATGCCTTGAATCACACATCAGGGGGAATTTAAAGCATTTTGTTTTACACATGATCCACGTAGGGACATAAACATTTGTCCTCTAATTTGTCTAGGGTCCAGTCCGAATTTTCACCCATAAAAGGACTTCCTTGTGACTTTGAAGAGAACTCCTCCTGGGTGCCTCAGAAAGGACTTCGTCTCTGAAGTAGGCAGAGACAACCCACGAAAGGGCTGTTAACTTTAATTTGGCTCCAGAACATGGGCCCCGTGAGTCTTGTGAAGCCCTGATCTAGGGCGTTGCACTTTCCGGCCAGGGCTCCCTCAGGGGCCGAGTCCTCCATCTGCCCCCAGCAACACTGAGACGAACTCAGAGCACTAATGGCCCCACTCACAAAAGCACACCCACTGCCTTTTGTGTTTTCAAATTCAGCCAATCCAGCGAGATGAGAAAAGTAGAGAATTGTTCACGTTCAGCAAGAGCTGACTCGTGTCATTTGCAACAATTCGATTCTTCCATCAGAACCCTCAACGTCAACAGTAAAAGACACGAAGCTCCTAATTTTGCAGCCATGCAAACGGAGGCTGAGAGTGATTAAAACAAATGGTCTGAATCGGTTCATTTATTCTAATTCATGTGCTCATTCCACAGATATGTGCTGAGCCCCAGCTCACTTGGAACGGGGCACTAAGCTAAACCCCAGGAATATAATGGGCCACAAAACAGTCTTGGTTCCAAGGAAGCTTATGGTGCAGTGAGTCCGGTGGCAGAGAGTTCTATGAGAAGTGACCCTTCGACAGCCTGTTCTGGTCTTTGGGTCGGTGGCCAGCGGAGGATTCCCTGAGACGACCCTCCAGCAGAGGACTGAAGGGCGAGGGAGATGTAGCGCATGTAGAGAGGGAGGGTGTTGTGGATCCTTCCGGAGACGCAGCAAGGCAGCTACAAAGGACCTTTCCTGATGGGCGTGTGGCCTGAGGGTCAAAAACTGGAAGTGAATGAGGTTGGGGAGGAGAGAGCGAGAAGCCCATTGTCCCTAAGGGGGCTCCAGGCAGGGGCGTCCAACCTGCTGGCGTCTCTGGGCTGCACCAGGGGAAGAACAGTGGTCTTGGGTCACACATTAAATACACAAACACTGATGAAAACCAAAAAACCTCATAATGTTTTAAGTCGATTTATGATTTGTGTTGGCCGCATTCATAGCCATCCTGGGCCGCGTGGGACCCTCGGGCCGCAGGTTGGACGCCCCTGAAGGAGTTTGGGGCACAATGAAAACCTAAGAAGGGAGTGACCTGACCCAACTTCTGCCTGTGCAGAGCACACCAGCTGGGAGTGGAAGGGCACTCTGTTCGTGCAGTGAAGGTCCCCAGGGAGCCTACCTCACGGAGCATCCCTCACAGTGGCATTTCAAAAGCCCTTCTCCTTGGTACCAGGAATCAAATAACCGGGGACATCACTGCTTTCTGGAAGTCCTAGACAGTGACCCAAGGGTAGGAAAAGAAATAAAAATAGTAATGGTTGGGGGAAAAAAGGCCTGTTACTATTCGCAGGTGAAAATGATTGTGTATTAGAAAGCCCAAAAGACAAGTGGTAGACGCGATCCATGAACTTGGCAAGGTTACTGGATGTAAGAGCAGAATAGAGAAATAAGCTGTTTTACGTGGTAGCAGCAACAAAGTAGGAAGTAGAGTTTCAGTAAAGATATTTGTGCTACCACAAAAAATGGGATACTTAGAAATAGATTTAGCAAATAGTTACCTGCAAGGGTGGAACATTCATGAGAGAAATTTAAAAAAGACAAACAGATAGATGAATTCTTTATGTTTGTGGACCAGAAAATGCAATATTGTTAAAATGTCAATGTCTGTTTTTCCTCCATTGATAAATCGGTCAAAGACAATTCCAAGCAAAACCTCCGGCTTTGGGGGCTGGAATTTAAAAGATGATTCTAAAACCCGAGGGAGGGCAAAGTGCCAAGACGAGTCAAGGCAGACTAGAAGAGGAGAACCCGGTGTAGGACCGGACTGCTGGGTACCAGGAGTCACTGAGAACTCTCCGTGTGCGTAGTACGGCAGCCGATGGACAGGGAAGACCAGGGGAACAAAACGGAGGACCCAGAACCAGACCCACTGCGATGCAGTTGCTTGATTTATAAGGCAACACTGCAGTGTGGTTGTGAAATGATGGTTTTTAAAAATTTTTGCTGGGTCCGTTGGGTATGCATATGAAAATAGAAGCAAGGTGGGTGGGAGACCTTACTGGTAAAAGAAAGACGAAGTGAACAAACACAACACAACAAAAGCAAAAACAAACTGTCTAAGAAGAAAATGTAGCAAATTTATTTAAACTAGGATATAAAATCTCCAACCATAAAGAGGAACATAATCGGCAAATTGAGGTACATTAAAACTAAGAGCTTTTGTTCTTCAACAGACACCGTTAGGGGAGAAACAAAGCGGCCCGTGGGACGATGGTGGGTGTCTGCAGTGTGTGTCCTTGACCGAAGACCATTTCTGTAACATGTAAAGATGCCTATGCGTCCATAACAAGAGGCAGATAACTTACTAGAAAAAGGAACAAAGGATTTTAACATTCGCTTCCCAAAAGAAGGTATTTCAATAGCAAAAAAAAAAAAAAAATTAAATGTTCAGCCCCATTAGCAACCAGGGCAATGTAAAGTGCAATGATATACGACCTCCACCAGGACCACTACACCCGAGGAAGATGATGGACAGACCCAGTGCTGAAACAAATGGGGAGCAGCCAGAACGTGTGCGCTGCGGGCAGGGGCGTCGATGGGCGCGGCTGTTTCCGAAGGAACTGGCGGTGTCTGCGAATGTTGAACACACTCCCACACCGCCGCCCCTCTGTGTGGGCACGCCCATAGGAAGTGCAAATGTGCTCACCAGTGTGAGTTCACAAAGTGCACCGTTTATTCTTGTCTTATTATCGGTGAATTCTTGCATTGTTTTCCACATGAGCAGCTATAAACCGACCGCTGCTCCACCCTGTGTGTGTAAACGCCAGGACACGGTCATCGTACGGGAAAAGTCCATCGTAAATGCCAGTGCTCCTGGACACAACGCCAGCGTTCTCAAACAAAAACATGCATAGATAGGTAATGCCATCTTCGTTTAGTGGACCACTGCCACAGTGAGGGTGTCAGTGACCCGAGGAGCCACCGGGAGTCCTTGAGGGGTACTGGGGTGCTCCGTGTCTTGATCTGGGTGCTGGTCTTGGTGGGTGTGTTCACTGTGTGAAAGCTCATTAAGCTGTATACATATGATTTGTCTACAGTTTTATACAAAATGTTGCACCTGAACACAAATTTTACTTTACAAAATAAACATCCTTACCACAGAGCACAGAGGGTGGAGCAGCTGTGTCTGGGTGGGGCGTGTTGGGAGGACAGTCCTTGCAAGAGTCCAAGCTGATGGTAGGAGAGAGATTGCAGTGTGGGCTCCTGGGGGGTTGAAGGAGCCAACCAGGAGGGTCTGATGGGGGGCTGGTGGAGGCAAGTGCAGGGGGGAGGGTGGAGGTTGACTCATGCATAAGTCGTGACCTCAGTGCGCAAGGGGGGCCAGCCTCGGAACCTGACTCACAAGCAGGAGAGGTCCGCGTTAGGCCCGGAATGGGCACGTTCAGTAAGACGTGTCTGGCCAGAGGCGTGTCATGTTTTCCTTGCCTTCTGGAAATTTATGGGTCTGATTTGAGTGCCGCTGAGATTTTTATTTCCTTGTCTTCCATTATGGTTCTTGAGAGAAAAACTTAATTATAGAAATAATGATAATAAAAGCCACTCATGGAACACCTAGAATCCGCACAGCACGTGCTGAGTGCATTATGTAGGTAACACCTAATTTAATGAAGGATTTCATGGGTCGGATTGTGTCTCCCACAGAGTTCATAGGGTGAACACCTAACCCCCGGTACCTCGGAATTATTTGGAAATAGAGTCGTCGCAGATGTAATTAAGACAGAGTCATTAGAGGGGACACTAGTCCACCATGACTGGTGTCTGTACAAAACGGGGGAGGTTTTGATACGGAGTCACACAGAGAGGAAAGGTGTTGTGAGGACACATGGGAGAAGATGGCCATCGATAAGCCACGGAGCAGAGCCGGGAGCGAGCCTGCTTCACAGCCCTCAGAAGCAGCCACCCCTCCCAACGCCGTGACTTTGGACTTCCACCCTCGAGGACTGGACGGCCTCCAGCTGGGCGTTCTAAAATGATAGCGTCTGCGTGGGGGGTTATGGGACGTGGGGGGGTGGGAGCCTGGATGTGGAGCCAGCCCATGAAAAAAGGGCTGTGGAATCCCTTTCTGCCATGAGCTCGGTGACCTTGGGGACGTTCTCTAACCTCTCAGAGCCCTGGCATTTCTAAAATGACTGAGAGTGATAGGCCGTGGCCCACAGGACATGGCCAGGACTCAATGAGTTAATAACATTCGCACAGCCTGGCAGTGTTTCCCGGTGCAGGAGCAGGGAGGCCGGTGGGGTTCTCGTCAGTATGTTGACGTCGCATCTGTCTCCTGTGGCGAGACTCCTCTCTGCGGGTTGTCCTACCCCCCTGGGGCATGTGTTGGGGGGGCTGCCAGCTTCTCAAAGTGGCGGAGGGAGGCTATTGGCATTTGGTGGGTGGGGGACATGCCGCTTGTCTTGCATTTCATAGGAAGAATTTTTCCAAGTCTCACACATCTGGCGAAGCATCTGATGCCAGATGTTGATGTAGGTAAAACAAGAACAGAAGCAAAAAAACATGTTTACAGATCTGATTGTGACCTTTTGGGGCAGGGTTGAGTTTGCATTGAATTTTCAAGCGATGCAGCGACATGGAAATGGAGGGAAGACTGTGGCATGTTTTGTTTGGAATTTTACTAGGAGGTGTTTTCTATTTTGAAAGTATTCATCCAAGGCACACACCCCGCCTGGTATTTGAGTCGTGAGAATGGCCACCTGCACCAGCGTGTGCAACTGGTGGCCGTCACGGTGACTCCAGAATGCCAGACATGGAAAGAGTGTCAGCAATATTCGTCTGCTTATCCCTGACTGCGAACGAGGCCAGCGTGAGTGAGTGGTTTTGCCTAGAACTTACTTTTTGAAACACACACTGTTTTACTGCCTGTTCCTTTCACTTTGTTTCTCCCCCTCCATTAACGCGGGGCAGTAACGGGACTTCCAGCATCTGTCATAAAAAGAGGACTCGGAGTCTGGCGGAGACCAGCCTAGCTTCCCTGCCCCGGGGCCCCTCGCACTTGACCCGAAGTCTGCTTCCTAATTTTCTTTCCCTGCAACAGCTCTTTAGCGATTTGAAGGTGGTGACAACATTTATCAGCTCACCCCTCCCCATCTCCGAGTCTTCACTTTTCCGAAATACTCATCCCCATTGCCTTCGCCCTGTACTGCCAGATCTCGGTCCTTGCTGCATTTCTGTGACCGCACAGAGACTCCGCCGGGCCCCGTGGCCTCCGTGGAGGTGGACGCTCCCCAGCAGGGAGCTCGTGCTAGACCAGCTCCGGCTGCAGGCCTCGGACTCGGAGAGCTCTCCTCCTGCGGCCAGGCCTCTGATCTGACCGGGCAACAGGCTCACTGGAAGCTTCCAGATCTCATTGATGATGGCTCTGGGGTTGTCAGGGCCTCTTGCCAAGCTGGGGTTGCTCCTGTGAATTCTGGTCTGAATGTGACCTCTTGAACCCAACAGAGGCGTCCCCGCAGGGCTCCTGGGAATCTCGGGAGGAGGGAGCATCCTGGGCCTTACACAGCTCCAGGGCACTCTGCTTGGAAAAGTATCTCGTTTCCAGTTTTTGTAATTTTCCCATTCCATGTCACGGTCTCATGACAGCTCTGCACGCTGCCAGCCCACCATCTTCGTCCCTTTCATGGCACCGAAATGAATCACTAGCCTTTTCCACCAGAGGAAGGTTTGGCGACATGTGGTAACTGTGGCCGCTGCTCTTGTCCAGTGTAACCTGGGACTTCCTGAGCGACCCGAGACAGCCGGGAGCGGAGTCCTCTACACCAGGATGTGTGACACAGTGCAGGACTGACGTTAGTCTAAGTCTGACGACAGAGACTCCCCCCTCAGCTGGTCAGTAAAGGGAGAGCACAGGGCGCGCCCCCAGGACCCAGGGTGGAGGAGAGGGCGCCTGGACGCTTGGCTCTCGATGCGTCTGCAGGGCCAGAGCAGGACCCAGTCGGGACAGACAGCAGGAGGCAGCGGGCTCTGGCTGGGGCTTCAGGTCCGGCTGCCTGCCTGTCTCTCTCAGCCTGCAAGCTCAGAATGGCTTTTACATTTCTAAATGGTTGAGAATATAATCCGAAGGAAAATAATATTTGGTAACTCATGAAAATGACGTGAAATTCAAATATCAACGCCCACAAATAGCCCTTTTGGAACTAGCAGGACGCAGGACCTAAATAAAAGGGATGTCTTGTGGAAAAGCCCAAGGGGGTGAGAGGGGAGGGGCGTTTAAAATAACACCCACCGTGCGAGCTCCAGGCTCCCGTTGTCTGGATCTGATTTGCACGGGGGCCAAGGCCGACGCGCGTCCTTTGGCCGAAAGGAAATGTAGCCTCAGTGATGCTAATATTCGGGCCATTTACCAAGTGATAAGACTAAAGTAATTTATTATAATTTTATGATGAGATCTCATTTCTTGGCTTGGGAAAGGTTTTATTGCCTCTAGCCTTGCCATTTCCACTCTTGTTAATATTGATTTTGCTATAATCTCTCTCCCTTTTTTACACTTCTCAAGTTATTTCTTGATTTGGACAAATTTCACATTTTAGCACAGTTGGAGATATAAAAACCAATCTTTGAGAAAACGTATTATGATAATTATATTTTCCTACTGCCGGCCAATCTGTGTGTGCCCATAGAGAAAAGCACATTTTCAGGTTGCCAGACTTTTCTGTCTGCTTAATCTCCTCTGGCTTGAAGAAGGGCCACGCGGCCAGGAACGCCCCGTGGGGGGCTGTGTGTTGAGGGGAGAGCTTTGGAAAGCTACCTGGGAAGGAGACCTGTGTGTCCTCAGCAAGCCTGACCACTGCTGGCACAATTCTTTGGCCATTTCCTGTTGTCCTAAATTATTTGAGGCCAAGTGGGTTACATCTGTGGAGGTAGGCGGGATTCATGGGGGGCCGTCCCAGAGGAGGGAAACTGGGTTCATAGGGTGGAAACACTTCACCCAAACCCCTGCAGCAGCTACGCAGCAGCATGAGCAGGCCCCCCCCCCCTCCGCATCCAGGCAGGGCCATCATCCCACGGTCCTTCCACCACCTTGGGACTCAGGGCCTTCCCAGGAGGCACTGCCCACCCCAGGACCAGCAGCCCTGGACCTCAGAGGCCTCGAAGGAGAAGGCCGCATGTGCCAAAACCCGAAAGTCCTGTGTCTCTTTAAGAGCAGGATGGTTCTCATCTGCGTTGCTAGGTTGGCGGGGTTTCCAGGCAAACTGATTAGAGCACATCTCAGTTCCGCACATCACGGGGTGGGGTGTTCATCTCTCTCCTCTCCCAGGGCAGGGAGCATTGCCAGAGCCTGGTGTTAAATAAAAAGGGCAGTTTGGGGCTCCGAGATGGACTGTCACTGTATTTATTAAACACTTTGCGTGCATTTCAAGTTCTGCTAGGAAAGATGGACGGAAGCCCCCCGCTGTGTGCGAGAGCCAGTGCTTGTTCCCAGGAGCACAGGACCCTGTGCTCACAGAGAGTTTCCATAAACACGCCCCCAGGCAAAGCCCTCAGGTCAAATATCACATCCGCTTCACAGGCGAGGAAGCCAAGGCCCAGCTGCCCGCATCAACGCACCCCAGGTTCCATAACACCCACTGCCCAGGGGTAACCCTTTGGGGCACATCAAGGATGCTGTGCATGACCCACTGTGAACTGCTAGAGCATCTCAGACAAGCACCCTTGGGGTGCATTTGCCAAATTTCCTCTCTCAGCCTCCCATCCTCTGGGCCCCAGATGGATTTTATTGCGGTTTTGCTTCCCCTAGATCCTCACCCCGTGTTAATGGCCTTTATTTCCCCCTAGTGGCTCAGAGTTGATACGCCACTGAGCGGGCCGATTGTACAGAACTCACAGAAGCCCACAGTGTCCTGGAAGCTCCAGAAAGAAAAGGGAAACCGGTGTCCCCTTGCATCGCTCCCATTGCCTTAAAAAATAAGTGCAGTGATTTCTGTGTGCGCGTTTGGGAGGATTTGATTTTCTGGGTGAAGCCCGTGGCAGTTCTCATGAATAAAAATGCTTCGGCTGCTGTGGCGGAGTTTTGGAACTAGCTTATCTTGATCAAGCTTGTCTCTTATAGTTTCTTTTAAAATAATGTCTTTTTGAGATGAGCTGGCGGCAATTCCAGGCAGTTTCCTGTCAGTCTGGCAGAAGGCAAGTAGAACACGTGTCTTTCCATCTTATCTCGGGGACAGGTGTATGTTTGCAGAAGGAGATCACGTCCCCTCTAGGTTCTTGCAGGGATGTTTGGCCAATGGGAGGGGGAGGCTGGGTCCCTTTCCTCTCACTTCCCATCTTCCATTGCAAAAGCCATCCTTGACACACATCCACCTGCTTTTTGTGTCCTTACTCCTTACTTTCGTCCCTATTTCCCTACAAAAGGCTCAACAGCCTCGAATCCGTGTCTGTAAACATTTACCATCTAACTGGAGCCTGGGTTCAGAGAGTAACTTGTACAGGTTTGCAGTGCCAACATAGGAACTAATTTCTCCTTCTTAAGAAAGGTGTGTGTGTGTGTGTGGGGGGGTGGCAACCTACCCTAGCTGAGCACTGTCTGTATTCCGGTTACATGCATTTGTTCTTGACATAGAACTCTGTGTTCTCTGAGTTTATTTTTACAGGCGTAGGGAGGAAACGATTTGTCTAAGTCACTCTACCAAGTACAGGGTAAACTGAGATGTAGCCAGGTTCACCTCCCTGACCACAGAGCATGTCCCTCTGCAGCCCGACACCTCACCAGGCCTCCGAGGCTCTCTGTTGGCTAAACGCAGTTCTTGCCCTTTTGACTAAAGTCCTCCATTGTGCCCTAATCCCTTCCCCCCTAATTTGAAAAAGCGTTAACACAGGCTGTGTCGAAGCACCCAGAGCTGTCCTGCCTGGGTGCATGGGTGCCAAGCACCCTCGCAAAGACTCCACAGAAGCCACATGCTCTTGCTGAGCCCTGGACACCTGCATGCTGGTTAACAGCCAGGCTCGCGATCACAGGAGTGCCGCGGATGTTCAGGGGACACACGTGGCCAGGCACTGCTAATGCTGTCTGCAAATTAACCCATTAGATTCTGGCCACATCCCTGTGGCCACATCTCTGTGGCCACATTATTATCCCTACTTGGAAAATGAGGAAACTGAGGCATGGAGGAATTAAGTTAGCAGGTATCACTGGCTAACTCATAGTTGTTTTATACTTATTTATGTCTCTCCCTCTAGAATGTAAGCTCCATGAGGGCAGGGTGTCGGTTGGTTTGTTCACTGTGGCAGGAAGATGCTTGGCTCATTGCTCCACAAATAGTGGGGAAGAGACGAAGTCGTGTGGACTAGAGACAGGAGAGAAGCCACTCTGGCTGAGCTGGAATGTTCTCCAGAACTTCCATGTGTTTGTCCACTGGCCACTTGGCTCAACAGACCTGTGGTCCAGGGCCATCTGGATGAGGCGGGACAGGTGCTTCCCCGTAGCTGCCTCTATCTGGCACAGCTTTGACTTTCCAGGCACCGCCTGCAGCCAGGTACAGTGACTGGGACCTAGGAGGACAGACTGTCTGCTGGAATGAACAAATAAATAATTCCAGGGGCAGGAAAGTCTGCGAGTTGGAACTACCAGAATGAGTCAGGGCTGGAGAGACGGGACTGGATGGCTGCCCCCTAGAGGAACGTGGTTACTTAGGACCCAGGTGCCCACTCTCCAAGGAAGTTTGTCCAGACAGGCACGCAGCTCAGTGGTGGTTAATTTCATGCATGTTACTATGTGCATAGAAAGGAGAGTTACAACTGAGGCAAGGAAAATGAGGCTGTAGAGGACGAAAGCTGTTCCCTTTGCAAAAGCAAGAAATGAATGAACCCACAACCCCCAAAACAAGAAAACGTTTTTCTTAGCAAACTCTTCTGGCTTGTCTCTCCCCACCCTGACCTCCTTCCCAACCATCTTTGTCCACTCCCCCACCCCCCACCCTTTATCAAACCTGAGACAAGTTGTCACATTTTTCTGATGCACATTTTCCTGACAGGCATTTCCATCTTTTGTCCACAGTCATTTTGGATCCTGTGTATTGTTTTACCTGTCAGATGGTCCTGACTGGTTAGCAAACACTCAGAAACAAACACCAAAATAAATTCTCCAAACAGCACTAGATGAGCTTTCTTAAAGCCTGTATTGACATTTATATTTGCAGATTATTTTAAACAGCAACGCAGGGCATGTTCAGATAATTCGTGTAATCAGGAAGGGCCCCTCTCATCACATGGGTGAATGCCTTTATAAGAGGGTTTCCCCCGAGGATTAATGAAAGACTCGTCTAAACAGGTAAGCCCCATTTCGATCCTTTACCCAGCTTATTCTCATAGGAATAAAATTTCACTTGTGGGGAAATTGGGGGCAACAAATCTCTCTCTTCCCCTTTTCCATCCCTCAACTCCCACATGCGTGTGCACACACAGCACCTCGTTGGAAGGCAGACGTGTTCGAAGCGTGCCCGTGAGATGCTTCACCCACAGTAGGGGTGAGAGGAGGGACCCCGCTTCAGTGCGGCTGGATGCACTTCCTCTGGCTAATGCATTCAGAGTAAAACAAAAACTCCTGGATGCGTCTGAGCCAGCGAGGCTCCTGGCCTTTCCCTGCAGATTTTGTGGTGCCGACCTGCAGCGTGCAGTGTGTTTCAGTAGCGTGCGCACCCCCCCCCCACACACACATAGTGGGTAAATTGCTGTCATGGCATGATATGTGCTTCTGGGCAAAAGTTACTGACAAGCAAAATGCAGAAGGACCGACAGCTCATTCACCTCTGAATGTAAACCTGCTTGTCTTCGCCCTTCTGGGTAGCGTGGCAGCACCACTGGTAACAGCCGTGGCTTGGTGGTCATGATGCATTGTGCGTGCGTGGCACTTGAACTCTCATTAAGCATCCACCTATCTGACCCCCAAGCTTCTGTACACACACCTTGGCCAAGGTTTCCCTCCACTGTGGCCACTACAGCCTCATCCACTAGGACCCCCACCGGCCCTCGGGTGATGCCAAGAACGCATCCTGCCCTCAGCAGTGGAGATCTCTCCGTCGGAGTCCTTCCCCTGAACGGACCACTGCACAAGGGGGCACGGTCTCCACTCTGGCCGACTGCAGGGTGTCAGGCTGCCTCGCTCTGGAATAGCAGGTATATTCCAGAGTTCTCTAGCACAACTTGCTTTCTGGTTTGTGTCTCAAAGCTGCCAACACCCATCCCTTGCTCATTGGGACACTCAGCCCCCTGGGAAGGAGCTCTGTGACATGGCTCAGTGTCTCCCTCCCACCTCCCCCCATCCCAGACCTGAGGGACCGAGTCCATTTTCACTGCCGGACAGGCTGACAGAAAGTATCATTTCTCCGTACAGAAGTTGGGGAGTCCAGCCCGGTGGCGTCATTCTTGCTGTGACAGAGAATGTGTCGCAGCGACTAGCAAACTGTTTTGTGTGATTGAGTGAGGGCGTCTGGATGCACGGCTGGAGGGACAGTGAAGGCCCAGTCAGTCCACAAGGCCAGTGCCGGAAGGGCTCGCCTTGGCGCGCCCGCCCTTCCTTAGACTTCAGTGTTAGTGAGCCGAGTCCCAGGGGACTGTGCCTCTGTGGGGGGGTGTGGCCTTGCAGTGTCTGGATGGAAAGTAAAAAACATGTAGCCTGTGATCCGGAATTCCGAATATGCTAGGACATTTGTAACAGTGCCGATGGTCAGCCACGCTTGTCTGTGTTCATTCAGGCGGACTGTTAGGAACCTGGGGGTCACCCACGCAGGTTTCCTTCCATTCTCTGTACGTTGTGAACCGTCGTGAACCCCCCCCCGCAGCTGCAGCTGTGAGAGAGGGAGGTTAGTGTCGCCGTTCCTTCTAATTTAACGATGCGGTGATGTTGCTACTTTAACCCTCGTTCTCAGCCAGGCGGTTCACCATCTGTGTGTGTATGTGTCCTAGGACAGGGTTTCTTAACCTGACTCGACCGATATCTCGGGCTGGCAGATTCTTGTTCAGGTGGGAGAGGGGGTGTCCCGTGCACTGTGGGGTGTTTGGCAACACCCTTATCTTCTACCGACTGGATACCAGTCTCATCCCCCTCCCAGATGTGATCATCCTAGATGTCTCCAAACATTGCCACGTGTCCCCTGGGGGCCAGAATCACCCCATCTGAGAGCCGCTGTCCTAGAGCCCCACTGCCCCGTGGACCACGGGTCACCTGGGCGTGGGGAAGACGCCGACTCCGGAACCTGCCGCCGGCCAGCGGGAGCGTGGTCCGCGTTCTAGCCCATTTTGGTGGCTTGTGGGCACACAGCGGTTTGAGGGGCTGGGCAGTTCAGTGACCTGCAGTCCTAGTTCTCCGACTTGTGTGTGTGCGTAGGTCACCTTCCCGTCACTGACTCACAGGTGCCAGGTTGTCTGAAGGAGTGAAGGACCAGAGTCTTCGTATTTCCTCCGAGGTCCTCGGGGATCTGACACTGACCAAAGTGTGCGCATCACCACCTTCAATCACCAGATTGGAGAACAAGCCGCCTCTGTGCTGAGGCCAGTGCCCAAACATGATTTTAAAATCCTGGAAGGCAAGTTTTAGGAGCAATAGGCATGTTAAATGGACCCAAACAAGGTGCCCCGGTGGTCGGCATCTTACCCTGTGTCGGGCACTGGAGGTCAAGACACTTGGCCTTCTCTAGGGAGGTCTGCTCATCCTGTCACTGTGAGATGCAAACCAGAAGCGGTTTGTTCTGGGGTTGAGGGCGGGAGGAGAAAGAGTGGGAGAGAAACATCACCGTGTGGTTGCCTCTCACGTGCCCCCTACTGGGATCCTGGCCCGCAACCCAGACATGTGCCCTGACTGGGAATTGAACCGGTGACCCTTCGCTTCACAGGCCCGTGCTCAATCCACTGAGCCACACCAGCCAGGGCTGGAGTTGACATTCTTTAAGAAGAACATGAAATGTGGATAAACATGATGTGTTTTGGCTAAAGACTCCTCAGGTGCAGTGTGTTCGTCTGCTACGTGTTGGGTGAGCGTCGTGTCCGCCTGACATTCCATGTGGCACCTGGCAACTGGAGAGTGATAGGTGGTTTTGTATCCTGTCGAGTGACGGTGGGGGTTGGTGGGATCTGCGCAGTGACTGGGGTCCTTGGATTCAGCCTCTGTGTGTGTGTGTGTGTGTGTGTGTGTGTGTGTGTGTGTAAATGCTTATTCTTTCCAGCCTCCTCTTTATACACCATAGAAATTGACTTCTCTTCTTCTCCAGTTCATTAAAGGCAGTTATGGTGTTTACGTCTAATCTGAATGGTTTAAATCTTTTTCAACAGCTTCACCTGTGCAAATCCACTGACGTCTGTATAAATGTGAGCCCGAAGGCTGCAATTATAAGGGAATTGCAAGGACGGCACGAACAACAGCAATCTTGATTATTAAGAAGCCTTTGTCCTTTTTATACTACAGGTCTCAGAAAGAACAGAGCGCATTATAGCCCTCTTTCTTTTATTTAAAGCAAAGACAATCAGAACTTGGACTTCCTATGTGATGGGGTGTAGCATTTCTCTGTTACTCTGCTTTTGATCCGAAGACCCAAGACCTTTGGTAATTCTTATTGATTATGCAAACACAGAACCATTCTCTCTACATCTCCCAAGCTCATACCAATTCCAGTCTTGTACTTTCTTTTCCCAGGTGCCTTAAATACTTAATGACAGTGTGATGCAATTAAGGTTTCTACATTTTAATGAAAGTGAGGAGGGCTAGCTTGGTGGAAAGATACATTTAAAAATTTTTTTTTTTGGCTTGTGATTGGCTTGGGATTAGATTCCATTTCCACCATGAAGTGTTTTCGTGCCTTTTGAGCAGATGAGGAAATGCCCCTCTCTGGGCCTCAGAGACCCTCCTGGCCTGAACAGCCTTGGAAGAAAACGGCACCGGCAGGATTCAAACCAGAGTGCTCTACTTCAGAGTCTGTGAACTAAACCCACACGCAGGCTGTGCCGTGTCTCTTGGGTGTGTGCTGGCTGGGAAGTGCCCTGCGTGTGGGTTTCGTAAGAGCAGATGCTGGAGCAGAGTGCCTGGGCTCTGCCCATGCCCATGTGGACTGTTTGCTGGGAGAGGCGTGAGTGCTTTTAATACTGTCTTCAGCTCATTACAATGTGCACCTGGGATTGAAGCCCAAGGACCGAAGAGGGAAGGGGCAACCTTAGAAAAAAATCCCAAATGAGATTTTTGGTGATGTACAAGGAGAGGATTAGGTCAGATGAAAGCATGCTTTCTTTGTCTTAGGGTTAACATCATGTGAGCTAGCCTTTCTGTCCTTCCTCTACATTTTCCTCGGTTCCTTCCAGAATTCTCAAGACAACAGGCCACTGCTGAGTTGGCACGTGGTGGGGAGACTTCCCTAGGATTTGACTTTGGGAAGCCCAGGGTGGTCAAAATCGTGAATAGTGCACCCCCTACTCTACAGGCATCACCAGAAGCTCACTGCTCCCCCGAGGACTCTCACTTCCATCACTTCCCAACAGAACATGGCCAGGTGAGGGCCCAGTGAGCCACCGTCTGGGATGGAACTCTACTCAGGCCCGTCTCCATGAGATTTGGAAGTGATCTTTCCGAGTCTGTGTCTCCATTATGACGATCGACCCTCCCTACTCCAGGCGTGGTTGGTAGACCAGCAGTCTCGGTACCACCTGGAAGCAGAAACTCAGAGTTCTGTGGCAAACCTGCGCAGTCACGATCTGCATGTCAGCGACATCTAAGGATCTTCACTTGCACTCCCGGAGCTGGAGAGACTGGGCTGTCGGCCAGCGCGACCCCGGGAAGCTTCCTTCAGTCACGGGAACGCCTGTGTCTGTTCTGCCCCGTGAGGTGGCCGCTTGCCCAATGTGGCCACTGAGCACTTTGACGTGTGGCTCTGGCAACTGAGGAGCTGCCTTTTAAATTTAATCATAATCATGTTAAATTTAAATAGCCCATATGGCCCATGGCTACCACATTGAGTGGTTTTAGATTCTTCTAAAGTTTGGCTCCTCCTCACCTCTCCGATGGGCCATCTGCATTATGGTTACTCATCTTTCCAAAGAAAGAGGAAAAAAAAAAAACCCCACTCTCTGGTTACAGACTCTCTGCTGAGGGCAGAGTGTGGAGTTGAACTGCGGGAGGCGTGGCCTTCTTCCTCCCTCGCTCCCCCCCCCCCCCCCCCCCGCGGTGAGCACCCTCCCCTGCTGCCAGGAAGAGGGCACGTGGCCAGGACCGTGACCTTCTCTTTGAGGAAGGGAAGCTAGATGCCTTCGTGGGCGGGAGGAGAGCATGTAAAGAGCTTCAGAGAGTAAGGCATGGAATCTTCTCCGTGTCCTGGGCTAAGTGCTTCATGTGTATCTTTTCTTTTAATCGTCTCCATAGGAGGAGGGGGGTATTCAGTTTTTGGTCACTGTGGATTCCCAAAGGCATGGGACAGTGACTGGCACACAGTAGATGCTCAAGTAAATACCTGTAAAATGGGTAAACTATCACCCCCATTTCATAGATGACAAAATTGAGGCCCGAAGCAGTTAAGCGATTTCCCCAAGGGCATAGAGTGGCAGAGCAAGGATTTTAAGCCCCTGTAGGGGGCACTCCACATTCAGTCTCAGCACCATGCCTTGGAACCAGCCTGTCTAATGGTATTAATCAGTGACGGTCCAGCTGCTGGAAGCCAAGGTATAAAAGAAAGGCTTGATTTTAAAATACTGGCTGAAGGCCCACACTCTGGGGAAGCAGTGGTGTGTAGCAGTGTTTAGTCTTCAGTGCAGATGAAACTGTCCCGGGGATCGTGCTGAAATGCAGGTTGATTCAGAAGGTCTGAGGTAGGGCCTGGGAGCCTGCCTTTTTAACAAGCTTCCTAGAGATGCCAGTGTCCCTGGTCCAAAAACTGCACTTGGAGAGTGACCCTAGGGGGTCACTGGCCTCGGGTCGCTCACTGAGGGTGGGTGAGCAGGGGAGGTGGTTCACAATGACCTTGCATAGTGACTATTGCTCTAATAGGGCCCAGTAGGGCTGGTGGGGCTCACAGGGGAATGGCACGTCTGGGGGAAGTGACATCGGAGCCGGACTTGAACCAGGCATAGCAGGAGAGGCGGGTGAAGAGAGTGAGGCGAGAGCATCCCAGGAAGAAGGAACAGCACGGGTGGCGAACGGGAGGCTTACGGACGGAGGGGGCATGTGAAAACCATCTCGACGTCCCGTGGTGCCCCTGCTTCTCCCAGGGCAAATCCCGTATCTAAGGGACAGCGTGCTGGGTTTCAAACCGTGGCTTTTCTTGGCCGCAGGCTGGAGCCCAGGTCGCCTGCAGATAAACAGCTTCCTATGCATCCTATCCTCAAAGCATTGCTTGGTTCCAGTTGATATTTCTGATTTCCCGTTTGATGTTTGGAATCTTCTGCCCACTACTCCTTAGCCCCATGCAATGGGCTGGCATCCTCTGGAAACCTAATGAGGCAGTTGCCACGGCAACCGGGCGACATCCCTGTAGCTGATGCTAATGCTGTGGCTCCCCAAAGCCTGTGCCTGTTTCTCTCTGTTTGGTAAATTAATAGCGTTTAAATTAAATGTATTAATTTATTTCATGTCAATTAATTTATATGTTAAGCTGTGTGCTGGCTTCACCCTCCCCAACCCCCAACATCCATTAATTAACTCCCGCCAAATTGGGAGCACATCAGAGAAGGTTGCGATAGCTTCCAGCCAACTGCAGTTACAATACTCAGCTCCTCTGTGGAAAGTAATCAATGTCAAAATAATTGCTTTTCACAAGTCTACTGTCAGCTGTCTTGTCAGATACTTAACTTATAATTATAAGCATTTAAATTTTTAAAATATGTATCCAAAATACCGGAAGGACGAGCGGTGGCTGCTGTATGATGAGTTGGGTCGACTCTCGCCGTATTTCCCTTTTTGCGGTCTTCTTTTTTCAGCATCCACTCGTCTCTCTCTAAGACCAGCGAGGTCTGCCACCTGCAACTTTGTGGTGCTAGTTTTAGGGAATGCGGTTCCCAGGGGTTTGGGTCACTGTGGGGGGGACGTGGACATGCCAGTGGGCGCATCTGGACCCAGATGAGCCGGCTTTGACTCGTTATCTTCTGCCGCTGCAGAGACCACCGGAAAACTAGTCCCTCCAAATGATATTATGTTCCCAGAACCTGCCACTCTGTGCAGGTGTAGGCCTGGCCTCTTTCTGCAGGTTTTGGGGGCACAGCTGTTTACGGGTGCTAAAATCTGGTGTCTGGGAAACGCATGGAGGCACACGCCACTGACACTCCCGACAGCTCGTTTCTTCCTTCCAGCAAGAGACGTTAGAAGGTTTGTGGGAAGGTTTCTGAATGAGCCAACGCTGCCCTGTTCAAACTGGGTGTGCCAGAGACCTGCTCATGCTGAAGCCTAAGGCGTGGTGCATGGTACCCTGGTGGGTCCTGGTGCTCAAATCCGTCTGCCATCAGGCTCCTCCACGCGTGGCCGGTCAGCCAGCCAGCCGGGTATTGACCAAGTGTGTTCTCACACACGCCTGCCTCTGTGTGAGGCTCCAGGGATTAAGAGTTGAGCAAGGAAAGTTTGCCCAAAGCCCACCTGTGTGAGAACCGAGACGTGCCCCTCTTCCTTGTTACTGGGATTTTTTTTAATTAAAGGGAAATACAAGTTGATCTGCTATTTCTGCTATTGATTTGCAGAGGCCCCTTTAATTTTTTTACATTCATTACAAACATTTATCTTTCAAAGTCAAATGTTCTCTCTAAAATAGCTCATCCCTATCTGCAGTTTCCAGAGGTTCATCTTGGGATGTGAAAGAGGGAAAAAAGTGGACAATGTGCGCACAGTACGCACACACTCCTCCGTCCATTCACTTCCCTCCGGCTACGGTGGCTGCTCTTCCCGCCTGCGCAGATGGTGTTTCTTCCCGGGGTGAAGTGTTGCAGTGAACGAGGGTACCACAAGTTACCACAAGAAGCGGGTGCTAAAAATAATGCCTTTGTAGGCTTTACAAGTATAAGGGGAGCTGCCTGTTTTATGTACACAGGAAAATTGAATTCACAGTCTCTTCCAAACTAGCAACTGTGCCTCCTGACCCAAACATTGCTGCATGTGGGTACGTAATGAACGTGTATTTTATGGCCTCGTATTTCTTTATGTCTTTGTGCAAACGTCTAATCTATTTTGTGCCTGCTGTTCCTCCTGACTTGAGAGCAGATGTAATGTGTCCCTTCTTAAAGGTTCATCAGGAGGTGGCCGAAAAGCTGTCATAGGGCTTCCGCGGCCACCTGGCCCGCCGCATCGCAGCGCTCGTCCTTGGGGACGTGACTCCTGTTCACTCATCATCTAGCCGAGTGTCTGTTTCATAGGTTTGGGTTCAGAGGCAGCGGAAGGGATGTATCCACGCATCACATGTGAGTCAGTGAGTCGGCTTCAGTGGGGTCCTGCCGTGGTATAATTAGATGTGAAAACAATTGATTGGCAGTATGGGGAGGGTTCTCTGTTTCCTTCCTTGTCGTGAGGAGTCACGAGCTCGTTCCTTCTGAACGGCTTACTGTGGCCAGACGGAGGATGCTCGCCGAGGATGCTGCAGGTGACACTGTGCCTTGTCCCACACAGAGAGAATGGTTCTCGTTGTTCTAGAAGTGTGCGGGCAAGTTGCTGCTCTGGCCTTGCCTGATGTCCAAGGAGGATGCAAAGATACATTTTTAGGATATGCACGGTTCTCCCCCAGGAATAAAAGGCAGTAAACTTCCTTTCAGTGCCATCGTCGGCTAGATTTTTCCCATAGTATTTGAAAATAATGGAATCAGGTTGTCATGACAACGCATGCCAGTGTTGTAGCTTTGACATTGTGTCTGATTCCTCAGCAACACTTTCGTTTCAAGAATTGCTGAAAGTTTCTTGAAACCCTGCTTCCGGGGCACGAGGTAGACGGCCTTGGATGTCAGCTGAGGAAGCAGGTGGGCGACTTGCCTTCCTTCCTGGGGTCGTGCACAGGGTGGCGTTCTCGAGTCTCGGAGCGGAGAGAGCAATAGGAACTAACTGGATTTCCTCGTTTAACAAGACTGCCTCCATACCCACAGCATCTGTCCGAAGTGCCGAAGCGCAGGGCCAAGCTCCCCCCGCCCCCAAACAGGGTGATTTCCAATGTGGGACAGTTGTCTAATGGCTGCTGACCATCAAACCAACCGCCACTGATTCCTCCCGGTCTGTCTGTGGGGGCCCCAAGCCCTGTTATTTCTCAGAACAATAAGCCATTCATTCAGTGCTTTCTCAGTGTCAGGGCAGGGTCAGGGTCCAAACCCAAAGCCTGTGCTCTTAACCCCTGTGTCTGCAGCCAGCTCCTCATCTGTCCCTACCCCCCCCCGCCCCCGTGCCTGCAGAATCCACTGACCTCTGTCCAGCCCCATCACCAGCGCCTTGGCTCAGACCCCCGTCTCCTGCCGAAATCACTGCTGCAGCCTCCTGAACTTGTCCGTCTCTCAGTCTGGCCCCTTCCCAGTGTGTTCTGCACGGGGCCAGCACGGTGATTGTCCAGCATTTCCATCGCAGTTGCACCCCAGCCCGTCCTGGCTCCGTGCCTCCCACGGGCATGCCGTGCCTTCCAGACCTTCCCTCGCCCCTCAATGCGTGTGTGACGACTGCGTGTGCCGGCTCCTGCCTAAAACGGTAGTGGGAATGTCCATGACCTTGATGGTGACGAGAGCTGATACTGACTAAGCATGTGCAAAGTGTCACATTCACTAGGGGGACCATCTCCCCGGACCCTCCCAGCAGCTCTCATTGGAGTCGGAGAGGCTTCAGAACAGGGCGCTGGGACCCCTGGCCCCGACTCTCAGCCTTCTCGTCTCCTTCCTGTGCCTTCTGCACCCTGGGGCGCCCAGTCAGCTTGAAGTGCCCCTGAGAGCTGTGTGTTCTCTCACCTCTGATCCTCCCCCTGCCTAGCACTGTGCCTGGCGTGCAAAGACTTTTGTTAAGTGAATGGAAGAACTTTAGAGAAGATGTCTCATTGTTCAGAATCTATTGCCGCCACTAATATGTCAGAGGGAAGACAGAGCCCAGTGAAAAGCCAGGGGAGTAGAACCAGGGGTGGGCAAGGACAGCACTCCAGAGCTACAGGTGGGCGACTAGTCTTGTCTGCATCCTGAGAGGTAGCAATAAAAGTAGACAGCAAGGTGACCAGTGGGGTCAAGAGCCAAACCAGATGGTGCTGGGGGCCACCACGAAGGTCCTGGAGATAGTAAAGCAGCTTTTTTGATATTGAGGACTGGCTTCCTTCCCACATCCTGAGTTACAGTATTTGCCTGCTCCTGGGAGTGCAGATACCACCGAGGTGGCGACAGGCTAGGGCTGGAGGGGCAGGTGTGTAAAAAGCCCTGCTGAAGAGCTTGTAATTTTCTTGTGTAAGCGATGGAGAGCCCCCGGAAGGTAATTCAGAGCACACAAGTTCTCCCCAGCCTGCCTGCGTTTAGGTTGATACCCAACCACAGCAGACACTGCCAAACTTCTAGAAGCCCACGTCAGCCAAGCAAAGCAGGTGAAATTGAAATCGAAATCCTCTCCTAGCAAAACTGTTTCTCTCCACTTCCCTCCTCAAACACATGCCAGGGGGACTCAGAGTAAAGGGACGTGAACCCAGGAAGCAGCCTTCAGTCTTCATCAACCCCGCTGGCACTTTGTCAAAGAACGACACCTCCGTCCAGACCGGCGGAGGGGAGCACAGGGCATCTCTGGGCTGGCACGGGGCCTCTTTTTACCTGGATCTTTCAAGCTGCCTGTATCAAGCAGCTGTAGAGAAGGGTGAGGCTAGACCGGCACTCACACTACCAAAGAAGAAAATAACGGTACGTGCTCGCAGGCCAGTTTCACTGCAGTAGAGGAGAGGTTGTTCTTTCCTCTCAGCCAATCTTTTATTTATGTATTTTTTCCCCCTGTGCTTTGGAAAAGTTTCTGAGAGCCCCAGGAGACATCATCTGGCTTGGCCGCTTACAGGAGAATGTGCACTGAGGACTGAATTAGCTGACTCTAATATTTCATCATTAAGGGAAGCAGCTTCTTCTTTGTGGAGCCAAATTGGATTAATTATATGCATGCAGAGTATACTTAACAAACAGCATAATTCAAAGGTCCCGAGCTGGGTCGTGCACAATTTGGTTCTTTGTTTTTCTACTGAACAAGGCATTTGCCATTTATACTGTGAATTAAATGTGCTCGGTTTCAAAATCCTGGTGGCTGTTAATGTTGGTCTGGGGGGTTCAGTGCAGTTCCAGCTGCTCCGAAACCTCCCCCCCCCCAGATCAGCAATTTCCAACCAGTGCGCTGCAAGAATTTTTTTTTTTTAAACATGCAATACCTGACTATTTAGCCAGGGGCACTGACCTCCTTTCCCTTAGATTGTCAAATAAGAAAATGACAGCAGCCAACCCAACAATAGCTGTCCAGTGTGAATGAATCAAAACTATAGCGATTTTTTTGTCAGGTAGGCAAAAATATGTATTTTGGCGTGCTACAGAATTTTAGTGATTAGTTTACGTGTGCACAAGAGGGAAAAGGTTGACTAGCGCGGCCCTATGTTATGTACATAAAGCCACCCATTACCCTTGGTGCAGTAAAACTCAGCCAGGTCCGCAGGTCACTGGGCACATGCAGTGTCTGATCCAAATGCAGGGTGCCATCGATCCAATCGTTCTTCGGATATCGGCCTGCTCTGTCATCGAGGGGCAAGGCCCGGCTCGCTGGCCTTTCTTCATCCTGTAAGGACTGGTCGGAGGCATTAGGGACTGAGGACGGAGTTGGCCTTTCGGCGACATCCCCAGGGTGCTCACTCGGCGGGCAGTGATGGTGCAGCAGGGCGGGGTGGGGGCGCTTTGTGCCGTCAGCAGGGCGCGGGGGGCTTGACAAAACTCATTAAGTGACAGAGAGCAGCAGTCTTAGTCCCTTCCTCGTATAAAGAATGTCCCAGCATCCCCTTTACCCCCAGCACACACCTTCCTCTGGTTGTTCCACAGGGACAGCAGGAGGCGGGCCCACACCGTGGTCCTGGTGTCCCCAGAGGGCTTAGTCTCGGTGGGGGGCGGACTGGCGGCAGTTGCCACTGCAGTGTGATGGGCTGCCGGGCCCGGGGTCCCTGGCTGCCAGGTGGAATTATGCTGAGATTGACAGACATGGGCCGACGGACGGCCTTGGGGGATGTGCAGTTTCCTTAACGCCCAGAGGCCACGTGTTCTGAAGGCAGGAAACCCCACGGAGGTCTCCCTGTTTGGGGGCAGCCTCTCCGGCCCTCCGGGTGGCCCCTGGGAATCACAGTCGGAGATGACTCACTTGTTCCAAAGCAAGGGTTTGGCCAGACAGGAGGTTTCTTTTGCCAGTCTTGTGTTGACTTTTTGACTCTTTTCTGCCCCATATCCCTACAGGTAGAGTTTCTCGTTATGTGTGTGCCCCCTTGTCAGGTGCAAATATCTTATGGGGAACAACAGGGTCCGATACAGTTGCAGTGAGAGTGAGGAAAACCATCGACTAGGTGCATCCTTCAGCAGGCTCAGGCTTCAGGCCTGTCTGCAGTCCACTTTGCCTAGAGGTAAATTCCCAGATCTTAGGAAGTGATTCTCTGGGAGAATCTGGGAAGGCTTCCTGGAGGAGATGTCTTTTGGGCTTGGTTTTTGACACATGAAAAGAAGTTGTCTAGGCAAACCTTGAAAGGAAGGAACATCTCTAGCTAGGGGACCAGCACGTGCAAAGGGGACAAAGCACAAACATAGGCCTGAGGGACAAGCTGGAGTTTGGCACAGTGGAGAAGGAGCTGAGCTAGACAGCGGTGTTTGTGTGCTAACTTGGGCGGCCTCAGGTCAAAGGCCTGTGGGGACTTCAGCGGGTTGGATGGGAGGAAGGAAGCTGGAATGGACAGGACCTTTACTGGGAGGGACCACCTCAGCTCCAGAGGTGAAATACTGTGGCCACCGGGCTCAGTCAGTGTGGTTCAGCGAGCCGAGCGCCTGCACGTTCTGAACCTGCTGGCTGAAGGTGCCGTTCCAGGTGCAGGCAAGCTTCTTTCCATGTATTAGCGTGGAATCTGAATGTTGGCCTCTTTTCAACAAAATAATACTTGTAGAATAGAATACAGTAGATATTTGAATCATCTATAACCCCATCATTCATAGGTTAGGAGCCTATGGTTTATAAACACATTTTTTCTGAACCAAATCAGGATCACATAGTACGGATTATTTTATAACCCACCTTCTCCACTGAATGCATCTTATATGTCTCTTGGTGCCAGTACTTTTAGTGCTACCAGACTGGTTTTAATGATAAACGGTGGCCCGTTAGTAAGATGCAGGGCACTCATTTTTTCCCTTGCCGCTTGCTGAGCGTTCAGTTTGCAGGACAGGCCACCGTATCCCTCCGCCCAGGTTCTCTGAGTCCACAGAAGGTGCCCCCTGCTGGTGGAGAGACGCTGCTCCCGGAGGCTTCCATGCAGAGCGGGAATCTCCACACTGACTCGCTTCCGAAGCTGTGCTTCCTTGCCGTTTGTTCTGTGTTCACTCCCCTTGCCGGCCGGTAGAAGACTGGAGACCGAATTTAGAGCCCTGAGTCCTGTATGCATGGCTCCTGCAGCCACCGCAATGGCTCCGTGTGCAGCAAGAGAGAACCTGTGATTTAGAAGTGGCCATTCCCCTCCTCCAGCTGCTTCTAAGAACCGCAGCCCAGAGGTAGCTGACGATTTGTCACAGAGTGTTTGGCATGGTGGCAGGCTGGCCAGAAACAAGCCACCCACATCGTGGAGAAATGAGGTTCAATATAGCCTCTTAAGTCTCCCAGCCGTTGGCGTTTTCATTCGTGTCCACGCTCCGCAGGCGCTGGCCGAGTGAAGCGGGGTTTCTGCACCAGTGCATTCGCTCAGGCTGCTCTCTAATGGGCCTGTGTGTGACGGGAAGCTGTGTGTTTCCTGCTGTGCATGAGAGTGTGTTGTGGTGTGTGTCATGGCGTATGTGCTGGTGTGTGCCCTGGTGTGCATGAGTGTGTGCTGCGGTGTGCGTGCTTGTGCCCCGATGTGCGTGTGTTGTGGTATACGTGTGTCATGGTGTATATATGGTGTGTGTCATGGTGTGCGTGTGTGTTGTGGTGTGTGTGTGTATAGGCTGATGTGTATGTGTTGTGGTGTGTGCTCTGGTGTGCATGTGTCCTGGTGTGTATGTGTGTACCGTGATGTGTGCACCCTGGCGTATGTGTGTACATCCAAAGAGCTTTGGGTTCTGGGGCAAGAGACCGACTACTGGGGAACCAGCCTCACGAGAGGCTTGAAAAATTAGCATCCGTGTGACCTGCAGGGAGAAGCCTGCCGAGGAGGCCGGGGTGTGACCTTGGCGGAGGTAGCGGGGCAGTTCTGTCTACCTGTTTGCCTGTCTGTCCGTCCATTGTGCACCCATCCGTTTGTTTACTCATTCAACAATATTTGTCAGATATCTACTAGATGCCAGGCTCTGTTTTTGGTGTTTCACTTGGAATAAAACGACAGAACCCCTGCCCTCTGCAGAACACACAGTGGTAGTGGAGGTGGCGCGGGGTGAACGTAGCGTGGGGTGAATGTAGCGCAGCCTAAGAGGCCCGTAGGAGGCGGGAAGGGCGGGGCGGGGTGGGACGAGGTGGGGGAGCCTGGAGCCTTGGCCAGTAGGGGTAGCTCAGTGGTGATTTCAAGTACAGGGCTGAGGGTGTTGGCAAAGGTTCTCTCCTCAACCAGACCAAGCTCCCCTGAGCTCCTTTGCAACCAGGCCTCTAATTTGGGATTTCCATGTTAGTCTCTGCACTGTCCAATTTTAGGAAAAAATCTTGCTGAGTCGATTTAGCCAGAATCCTCCGTTCTTGATATCCGATGGGCTTCCTCATCTTCCACCATCCCCCAGGGGATGTTTGACACCCCCCCCCACCTCCCTTGAGCAAGAATCCCAGTAGATTACTTTAGCCAGAACCCCCCCTTATCCCTGAGGTTTCCTCCTAGTCACTTCCCACCCACTGACCGCCACCCCGTTCTTTGCCTGTAAATTCCCACCTTTTCTTGTTGCATTTGGGGCTGAGCACAGTCTCTCCTCCCTACTGCATGACCCCACTGCAGTCATCCTTGTACCCACCGTGATGGCCCCCCTTTATTAAAGCCTGTCTCACTGCACGTTAACCAGGGTCCTTGAATTATTTTTTAATGGTAGATGTGATTTGGAAGTTAGCCCTCCAGTAATGTGTTGAAGGAGTGAAGAACTTAGCCACTTGAGTATCTGGAGGGGGAGAGTTAGGGCAGAGGGAGCTACCAGGGCAAAGGACGCAGGCAGGGGCACCCTGTGTGTTTAAGGACCGACACCCGGGACCAATGACCCTGGCAGAAGGAGCCTGGGGCAGAGTAAAGGAGGCAAGGCCTGAGCAAAAGGCTGCAGCTTGTCCTCCCCTCTCAGTAGACCTTCCCATGTTGCCAGTAACTTGCACACAGTCAAGGATGGCCATTGGGTCATGGAGTGGGACGGTGGAGAGCTGAGTGGGAAGTCTGGACACCAGCACCTTCCTTCCTGGGCTCCCTTCAAGAGTCCTGGCGGGGGAGGGGCTCCGCAGACCTGCGCTAGGTCATGACTCTGATGAAGCTGCAGGTGGAGCCAGGAACCTACAGCAGCAGTGCAGGGAGAGCACAGGACTGGGGACGAGACCCAATATCTCCACTCAGTTTTACCACCTGTAAAAGTGGGGCTTGCAGCAGTAGTTGCTGTTTGAGTACAGGCACCTGTTGGATGGAACTGAACTTGCCCCTAAATGGCAGAGTCACAGTGAAATGGCTTCTGTCTCCTTCTATGTTCCCTACGCCTTCCTGCCTCTTCTACTCGCCCCAGACTTACAGGGAAGACGAAGTCAATTAATAAGCTGCTTGGAAGAGGCTGGCAGCTGGTCAAGTGCTTTTTAAATGTACATTGTCATTGTCATTATAGATGAGGCTTGGGTTAAATTCTGAGATGACCCTGGCATCTAGCAACTCGCAATTGTCCACATTAGTTGGCAGTGGCCTTTGAGTGACAGCTGAACATTCTGCCGCTGAAGGTCACCGAGGAACTCAGCTGGGCTGGGCACGATTAATAGATTTTATCATCATGTTTTGCGCTGCAGACTATTATTTACACAGTATGGCTTAGCAATGGCTGCCACATGTACACTTTGCTAATTGATTTATGTTAACTTTCATGCAGGCTATGATCAATGTGAACAGCCTTGTATTGCTGCATCCTCGGAGGTTTAGAACAAACCTCACATCAGTGCGGTCAGCATGCTGAGCGACCCCTCCAGCCCTCTCTGCACTGGGAAGAGGAGTGCAGATAACTGTGGATTATCTAGGTTTTTCTACATCGCCATGTATGCCTGTATCCAATCAATGTAGATAGACAAGCTTGCACTGCTAATCTATTTCAGCATCAAATTGAAGGGAATGGTACTGACAGGCATATCACTTGTAGGCTGGGGATTTTTATGTAAACTTCAGAGAAATCTTATTTGGGCAATAAATTCAATCAGCTGGACTTGGTGAAAAGTGAGGGGGGATTTTTTTTTTTTTTTTTTGGCCAGTGATATTTGAACTGGAGAGATTTCTGTTTACCTGGCTGGAGCAATAAACCTGATCCTGCCTGAACGGTTTTCACCGAATGTGACTGCCCAGAAATAGCACTCACACCTGATCTTTGTAGATTGAAGAGTTGACTCTGGGGCAGGAAATTAAAGCTCATGGAAAGGAGAGAGGCCAAGCTGACTCAGACAGCAGGAGCTGACTCTGGGAGGCTTCAAAGCCCCAGTAAGTGCGGCGGGGGGTGGAGTGGGGGTGGGTGGGTGGGGCAGAGGGTCTCCCTCCCGCTGACTTGATAGGCGTACAGCCTGGTGCGGCTGCCAAGGGCCTGGCTGTTGGTGCTCATTTTATACCATCTTCTGATGCATTGGGAGTTAATAGGATTGACATGAAAATCGAATTCCATTTTTAAACTATAGAGTGAAGCTATTTTTATTTTAAAAGTACATGTTATTACAAAGTAAAGCATATGGGCAGTTAAGCATCAAATAATGCTGAAAGGCTTCTAACAAAAAAGCAGTACTGCCTGGTTCCCTAGCCCCCCAACGCGTCCCCCAATCCTGCTCCCCAGAAGGAATCACCTCCGAATTCTTTTCATCGTTTCTTCACCATTTCCTCCTGTATGTCTAAAGCATATCAGAGTATTAGATATTGACTCATCGGTTTGGGACATTGTCTGCTGTTTTTATTTTATACCTAGGTGAGGATTTCCGGATTTCTTATGCCCCTCCTTCCCTTCTCCCTATGCTCCCAACAGTATAATTCCACATTTCATTATTGTTGTTTCCATACTATTACTGTGCCAGTGTCATTTATGGCTGAGTCAGGGAGTGTGTTAGGATTATACTTCTATGATGATACTTTCTTTTTTCTCAACCTACTAATAAAATTTTCATTCTTCATTTTCTTGGATTTTTTAAAAATCTTTTTCTCAGTCCTTCTATGTTTACTCTCTAAAATGCCTCTCAATACAACTTCTTTCTCAGTCCAACCTGTCAGATAATCTATCGGTTCATTCTTTTTCCTCCTTGGTCTCTCTCCTGGAGCCTCCCTGCTCCAACGCTGCTTCTGCTCTCGTGTGGACGGTTGCACCAACCTCATCCTGACATTTCTCCTCCGTTATCCTGGAATTCCCTTTGCTTTCTTCTTTGCTGGATTCTGCATTTTCTTAATCCATTTTATTATTACCTTTTTAGCTGATGTCCCCATTTTAATGGCATTTCTTTTCCAGTACTTTCCTACGGAGTACGTGAGAAGGAACTTTGTGTGTGACCTCGCATGTCTAAAACAGTTCTGTTTTAACTGTACCCTGATAGATAGTTTGGCTGGGTATGGAATTCTGGATTTTTCTTCTTAATTGGTTTCAGGCATTCTTTCATTATTTTTTTGGCTTTTGGTGTTATTGTTGAGAATTTCTGTGCCATCTTGATTCCTGGTCCTTTGTATGACATTTTAATACTCTCTAGATGTTTTTAGGATCTTCTCTATCTATGTTTCAGGAATTCCATGGTGATGGATCTTAGTGTGGATTTCCCTGCATTTACTCAACTAGGGCTCATGTCTGGTACAGGGAAGTTTTCTTGTACTTTGTTAAATTACTCTCCGTTTTCTCCCTCTGAAAACCTTAGAAGGCCTTTCTAGATTGATCATTTAACTGTGTTCCTATTTTTTTTTTCATTCTATCAAAGTCCTTTTTATAGAGTCCACTCATTTAACCAGTGTTATCAAATGTCTTCATTGTGCTAGGCATTGTTATTGGCCAAAGGACAAAGCTAAGAACCACAACAACTAACTTTATTTTTATCTTCTTTCTTTTTAATTCCATTCCAGGAAATGTCCTCAGCAAAACTGTCTCTTTTACAAAGCACGATGCTCTCGGTTCCAGATCCCTTCTAGTTCAGTTTCTTCAGAACATAAGCCCACCCGTTCTACGTGTAGAGGCGGGGCGTCCACTTCCCTGTGCCGGGTTGGGGGCAGGCAGGAAAACGGGAGCCTGACAGCTCCTTGCCCACAGTTTCCTGCAGTTACCTGTGTTTAGCCCTCACCTCAGTCCATCTACTCCACACCTGGTGCCTCAGATTCCTGAACAGTCGTGGGGTTCCCCGGGCAGATGATCTCACTTTCCAGTGATACGTGTCTCTGCCAGGACTTAGGCTGAACTTTCTGCCACTTGTTTTATTCACTTTCTTATTTTCTGCCTTGTGATTCGGTGATACAGATAACATCTATTTTCACCCACGCTGCATTAGGGTCTCTTGTCTTTGTTCTCTTGCTGTTTGTTGATTTGTGAGGGGGGGAAGGGACAGGGACTGCTTTATTCTGCCATGTTTTAGCGGAAGCTGCCTATTTAAAATAGAGTTCTTTAAGCTACTCCTTTAGATCACTTGACGTGTGACTAATCAGGTCTTGTGCTACACTGTATCAGGCTTTCAGTTTTCCTTGAGTCACAAAAATGTCCCAAAGTACCATTTCTTCATAACTCGTTTGTATGTTTCTAGACTTTAGCAGTGGGTGAAGGTGGTGTTGCCACTCATTTAACTGACCTCAGGTATCTCTCCCAACAGTGACCGTAACTGACTTTCTAAAAACTCCTTTTTTTATTCTGACAAGTGTACGTAACACAGCAGTCACCATTTTAATCATTTTAAGTGTACAGTTCAGCAGTACTAGAGTATCTACCTTGGTGTGTGACTACCACCACCACCACCTCTGGGACTTTTTCATCTTTCCCACCTGAAACACCGCACCTACTGAACAGAACCTACTACGGAGCTGTGAGGAGGGCGAGGGGAATTAAGGAATGTAAGGGCTGAGAGTGGGGACCGGCAAGTAGTAAGGGTCAGCCAATGACAGCTGCCGTGATTACTATTATTGCTGACTGCAGAGTGACACGGGTGCACCAGAATACTCCCCGAACTAGGAGCTGCCGAATGAGACTCCTCTCCTTCCCTTTCCTGTGCGGCCCTGACGTTGGCGAGTATGCTCTCAGTTTACAGATGGAGCCTTGTCATGGAAATTCTTGGCAACTGCTCTCAGGACAAGTAATCCCCGCCCCCCACCTGAATCTGGGCCAGCTTTAGTGATTTGCTTGACGATAGAAGTTGAGAAAAGTGGTGTGATGGGATTTCTGTGGCGAAGTCACAAGGCTTGCGGCTTCTGCCCTGGTAGCTTGAAGTGAATGCTCTAGTCGAGGGGAATCCAGCCACCATGTGGGAAACCCGTCCACCCTGAGACCACTGTGCTAAGAGAGGACCTGGAGGACGAGGTACCATGTGTAAGGAGAGAAGCCAAGGGGCACCAAGGGTGAGGCTTTCAGATGACAAAGCGAACTCGGAAGTGCATCTTCCAGCCCTAGCTGCCTCCGCTGACGCCACTCGGATCAGAGTGAACCGCCCAGCAGAGCTCTTCCCCAACTCCTGACTCATAGGATCAGACAAAGCAAAGGCACGTTTTAAGCCAGCACGTCTCAGGGTAGTTTGTGACACTGCCATAGGTCACTGGAACAGGGAACATCTTCAACAGTTGAGTGTTTACGTGGAAAGGATTCAGGCACCTGGGTTTGAATCCAAGCTTTATCATTTGCCAATTAAGCAAGACTCATACCCTTAAGTCTCATAATCTGGTTGTAAGAATGAAGTGAAATAACATATTTGCAAATGCCTGTCACATAGTAAACACTCAGTAATGTCTGCAATTGTTATTACCAATGATAGCTGATAGCAGATCAGAACCCACGTTCTGTAATTTCAGTCTAATGCATGATGCTTAGGAAGCGCCCCCCCAACCCCCACACACACAGTGGGGTGTACGTGTGTGGAGTTAGAGAACTTCCACCCACGCTTTGTTGCTTCCTAGTGTGCATTTCCACAAGCAGGTTGCTCATCACCGAGCCTTAGCGTCTTCATCTGTAACATGGGAATGAGAACAGTAGGCTTGTGGTTGCGCCACTGTGGCTTCCTTGCACGTACACGGGTGTGAAACGGAATCGTGGGGAGAGGAAGACACGCCATCAGGGGAGCGTGAGCCTTTTATCTCATGGTGCGGTGCACAGGCCCATTCGCCGCCGTTTTTCTGGTTCTAGAGAAGCACGTTTCATGTAAAGCCTCCAGAAAATTCATTTCAATTATCTAGTTGGAAATCACCAGCCGTTTGATAAAAATTTCATGGGAACCCTGGACAGTGGGTTCACCATGATGAGTGTCCAGTGATAGCATCTGTTGCGGCTTCTCTGAGAACTGTTTTCAACGTGACGCGCTCTTTCTCATCAAATGGAAAATTGATTTAAAAATCCCCATCTCAGATGCAGCCAGAACAAACACTCCTGGAGCCAAGAAAGTGGGGAAAATACATCCAAAGCGTATACAGGGAAGGCGCCCTTCTGGTTTCCTGTTCATATCTGTCATTGAAAAGTCGGGCAGGAATAGGCACATCTATGTCCTTGCTTATTACTAATATTTTTTTTAGAGCCAGAAATTAAAAAATAAAAAAGGAGGAGGCAAGAAGCCTGTGGGTACATACGTGAGATCCAAATAAGTTCCAGCATCACCTCTTGTTTGCTGGCTCTTGACATGAAGCGGAAATCACTTTTCCTTCTGCTTGGAACTCGGCTTGCAGAGCTGATTAAAGGCAGCTACGTGGGCCAGACCCTGCAAGTGGGCCCGCTGACGGCTTGCCTGCACTGTTGTTGCAGGAGATGGTGGAGGTTTATTTACCAAGACGTACATGGCCAGTGTCCAGGACTAGTCCTGTTCCTTTTCTTCTAGCCACTGAGTGTCCCAGGACAAGGGCGTGCTCAGGGCCCAGGGGCTTGGCCCCTGCTTGTCTCAGGGTCCCCTGGCCGTAGGCCCTGTGTTTGATTGTTGGCAGCCTCTGAACTGCCCTATTAGTCCCTGGGCAAACATGAAGCAAGGCAGCCCTTTGGCCAGAACAGAGAGCTATCAGAGAGATGCTCTGAAATAATCTTGTGATCCTGTGTGATGTACCTGGCCTGGGACTGGGTTGCCCAGGAAGCTTGTATGATTCTTTTGAACCAAAGCCTTCTCTGTCTAGTGTATCTGTTTTGTTTGTGCCTTTGTCAGCCTCTCCATCCATTTGTCTGTCCATTCATTCACCTTAAACTCATGCTTAGAAGCAGAACTGCTGGAATTGTACACTGAGCCCTGGAATTCTGCCCCAATGGGAGTTAGGGTGGGCAACATAAAGACCCCTTCTCTGCCTTACTGCTGGCTCCTGAATCACCTCCATAGCACCCTAAGCTCTGAGAAGCAACCCTTGAGAACCACAGACCTTGGTCATTTGTCTAGCTCTCAGCTTTCATTCCCAGTTTTATTCCCAAACATTGCTCTAGGCTCTTTTTGAACTCTGACTTGGACATCCATTGGCCCATCGGACATCCTCCTGGATGTCCCCACAGTTGCTCAAGCACATAGCACTTCAGGTGGGACCTGTCCCCTCCCAGCCCCGCTCTGTGCACGCAGCCCCTCTTCTGTCTTTAATGACTGGTACTGCTGCCCACCCCTTTACCCAAGCCTGAAATTTAGACTGTTTTTTTTTTTTTTTAAAACAGCAATTCTGCTGCTTATATAGAAAAGGTTTAAAAACACCAGCCTGTGAGCTCCATGAAGGGATGCAGAACTCCTGTCCTGAGTCACTCTGTCTCCTGGGGGCCCCTGTGATCCAGTGGCTATAAAAGTCTGGATCTGGAGCCAGCCACACCAGTCTCTAACTGTGTGATTTGCACAAATTATTTAACCTCTTTCTCGTTTTTCTCAACCACAAAACGGGAGAGTACTTATCTTGGCTCTTTGAAAGTTAAATGGCACAGCACTTGTAAATTTTTTAGCATCACGCTTGGCATGGAGGAAGTGCTGGGTGAATGCGGGCTAACTGTTCTCATCCGTCTCCAGTCAATAATGCTGACCACACATGTCTCAACATCTCTTAAATCCGTCTCCTCCTCTCCAGGTCTACCATCCCAGTCCTAACTCGGGCCTCAATACTTTCCTGCCTGGACTGTTTGACAGCATCCTGCTCTGAACAGCCCGACTGATTCCTTAAAATAAATGTTTGACCCCATCACCTCTCACTTCCTGTTTAAAACCTATTAGTGAATGTCACTGCCCATTGGGAAAGGCTCCTCCCCTCAGCAAGCAGGGAGCACAGCGTCACCCGCGGTTCCCAGGGTCCTCTGCTATCTTCCTCAGCCTCGGTACCCGCACCCCATGCCATCCCTCCCTCCCCTTCCTTCCTCCCCTATCTTCTTTCCTTCCTTCTGATCCTCCTTGTCTAGCTCAACTCAGGTCTCCTGAGGCCTTTAGTATGTAAGGAGCTCTACCTCGTGCCGGGGGTGGGGGGGCTGTGGAGAGAGAACTGGCAGCACCCCGGCCCTTGGGGATCTCACATGGCAGATAATAGATGGGAGTGAAGGCGCTGATGAAGAAGCAGGGGACAAGAGTCCAGCTGCAGCGGTGACCATGCCACCTGGAGAGCCCGAAGTGGTAGGGACATTTGACCTGGACAAGGATGTTAGGGATGGCATCCTGGAGGAGGTGGCCCTGTCTTGACAGAGGAGTCAGCCAGGCAGAAGCAAAGGAAAAGGGGCTGCCTGTGTTTGTGTGTGTGCACTATAATTTGAGGTCAAGTCGGCCCCCAAACTGAGTTAGGTCCCCCAAACTCAGCTCAGCCTCCTCTTTCCCCTCGCCCCTCTGAGATTCCAGCTGTGTGGGCAGGCCTACCCGTGTGACGGTGCAGAGGGACAGGCCTGTCCTCGGCAAGCCTCCCTGCAACTTCACAGCCCAGGCCCACCTCCACGTCCTCAGAACGAAGCAGGAGGTCGAGAGCACCATCTAGAAAAAGCCATAACGTGTCATTCCAACAAGTAGGCATCATTTGGTTTTAATGATTTCAAAAGTTTTATTGTTTTGCACTTTTTTAAAAAGGGAAATAGAGCTGGATACTAGTTAAAGGTGGCAAAGACAGGTTTTGTTCAATACCATTGCCATAGGAAAGAGAGGCTTCAATAAGACCGAGCTGAACCTTGCACACACACACACACGCACCTATACATACACGCAGCTGGGGATTTGTGGCCAGGTGCAGAGTGAGCGGGTCAGTGGGTAGAAAGTCACTGAGAGGAGACACTGAGGGTAAGGGGATTCTTGCTAAATTGGCCTAACAGGATGCTTGCTAAGGAGAAAGATGAAGGACTTAGATATCAAAGGTAGTGGGTAGGGGACTTGACTGGTTACTGAGGGTGACCAGGTGTCAAAGGTGGTGGGATTCTTGCTCAGTTGAGCTGGCAGGATGCTTCCTAAATAGGGCTGGGCGGGCTAAGGACAGAGTCCAAGGATGAGACCAAGTGGGGAGGATCCTGAACGTGGTCAGGGGGAGGGTCTCTGTCAGTTTGTTGAGGTTGCTGTCTTCTGTGCACCCCTCTGTGCTGCCGTTACATGTAAATGGAGCACAGGAGGAAATTCACAGGGAGTCGGCATGTTTGTACCATGCACTGTGGTGTGTTGAGTTCTGTTTCTCTCTGACTGAAAGGTGAGAAGTCTAAGAATAGCTGGCACTACTAAGTGCATATTGTGTACTGCAGTTCTACGCAGCCTAGGTCCGCTAACCTGCGTGCGGAGAGCTGCTAGTACGAGGGAGAGGCCCCCCCACCAAATGGAATGTATTCGTAAAAAATTGTGCATTTATTCTTCCACGTTTAAACTTCAGTCACCTTCAAGGTGCTCTGCATTTGATGCAATATACCTATCCGGGTGTTCCCCTGCTCAGAACAGTGTTCGAACTCGTTGATTTGGGTGTCTGCTGGTGCTTCGGCCATTTTTTGTTTCACCTCCTCTAGAATGGCAAAACGTTTTCCTTTGAGGACTTTTTTCATCTGGGGAAACAAAACAAAATGTTGCTTGGGGTGAGATCAGGTGAATAGGGAGGGTGAGGCAGGATGGGTCATGCTGTTTTGGGTCAAAAACTGCTGAACGCTCAGGATGGTGTGGGCTCGTAAATCACCCACCATGGAATGGACAAGTGCATTGAAAGACTCTTCAGAAGAATATTCACTGAACCAAACGCAGCCTCTCACAACAATGCCAGCTGGTGCACTGATGCAGATGGGTTCCTAGAACACTCACCTAGTGGAGGAAGCCTGTACTGCAAGGGGCCTGCCCTCCAGAAGATAATTCCGGTTTGTTTTGGGTCCCCCCTCGTGTAGCACAGAGGCCAATCACACACTCTGTGTGCGACAGTGGTCACTTCATGGGCTGTTTAGCCCTGTGGTTTGGGTGTCAGGTACCTGTACTCTCTCTCTCTGGAGCAGAAGCACCTTGAATGCAGAACCCAAATGTCCAGGTGTCCCTGATAACAATGCTGGCCTGTGGCTTATGCCCCGTATGTGCCCTTCTCAGGGGCCGGCCACAGGCCAGGCCTTCACTTTTAATGCCGGAGAGAGGGCTCTACAGAAGTGCCTGCGGTGAGCGTCTGTGCAGAGACCCTCTGTGCAGAGACACTAAGCTTTCTGAGCCTCCTCCGTCAGCCACCCTCGTCCGCATTTCAGAGCTGTATCAAACAAAAGGGATGATGTGATCATTAAAAAACATTTGTTCCTCTGCATTCGTGTGGCCTGGTGGGAGCTGCCGCCACACTGAGCCACATAGGCTGCCCTTCGGGAGACTGTCGTTGAGATCATCTCCTGTTTTGCTAGCAAGCTCTCTGATGAGAGAGGGAGAGGGTGCTGAGGCGTGGAGCAGGAAAGAACACTTTCGAGGAGGAGGAGGTGCTAGCCCTGGGTGCTCTGTGGAGTCGCCTGCCTGGCCCCCCTCCAGCGGTCTGGGCAGCTGGCCCGGGTGGGAGAGCAGAGGCCTGCTCAGTCAGTTCCAACCACCTCTGCCAGAGACGCAGAGCAAAGGAGGGTGGGGGGCAACAGGGACACCTCCTCTCCGAGGAAGTGACATCTGAACAGAGACCTGGGTGAAGCAAGGGAGCAATGCAGGTACATGCCAACAGGGAGCCCAGACATCGGAGAGTGGGGCCAGCCAGCAAAATGCTCCGTACCCCGCTCTGGGTCGACTGGCCTTCATTTGCCTGCTGCCTGTGTGACACGGATCTCGGTTCCTGAGGTCCACGGTGTTATGGATGAGACGAGACAAATTCACGTGGACTGCCGGGTCCTGTGGAGGAGAAGGGACAGCATGGCTTCTTTCTCAAGGGGAGAGCGCCTCGGACACCTCAGCCACTCTCTCACGAGAAGAGAGCCTCCACCCTTTCCTAGACAGGCTTTTATTGGATTCAACTTGCACAGGAATCCAGGGTGTATACTGAAGCTCATCAGTCATTGTCAGGCAGACATGATTAAACAATAGATAACATTCACAGAACTCTGAGGGCTTATACTGAGTCAGGGTCAGATACTTAAAAGGCCATAAAAGTTTGGGGAACAAAGTCACTTCCTGCTTATACCCTTATCATTTAAATTGAGGGTATTAGCAAAGCAGGTTTCACAGGATTCTATGCTTTCTTTCTTAGGCCTGGTCACTCTGAGGAACCTGCCTTTTCCAGCACAGGGCCACACCCACCTCCAGCATTGTTTCAGGCTTAAGGCATTATTTCAGGCTAAGTCAGGCAGGAGAAGTAAGACAGCCAAGAAATTAGGAGACTTCTTGCAGACAGAGTGAGGAGTCAGCCTGTGTCAAAGTTGAGGGACAACAGTCCATCACCCCCTTTTCCTATACTCCCAAGTCCTTCCCTGGGGGCCCTTTTGCTACCATGCCTGTCTTAGGTCATCTCTCTTTTGAGGAATCTTAATCGTTATTGGCTAACCAGTCATCTTCCTGGGGCCAAGAAGGGTGAAGAGAAAAGGGGGCAGAGGTGGTACCCTTACAAGGAAGATAAGCTTTGTCTCCTAAGTAACTTATGGTCCCAAGGTCCTTTACTCAGCCTTAGCCATGGGGGATTACAGCTTCTGAAACCAGAGAGGGTGGTCCCCAACACCTGTGAAGTCGACATGGGAGACAGAGCCTAAGCTGACCCTCATGGCCCCAGGCCCGAACACTTCGTCCTGCGCGGCAGTGAGGGAACCTGTCTGATGGCACCCAGGGCGCATCCTGGCTTTCCCGGGCTCTGGGCACGTCCGCCATCATGGACGTCATCCCCTGAGGAGAGAAGAGACAATAAATTATATTTTATGTCTGCCTTGCCATGAAGATGAACATAATCCAGGATGATTTCATTTTTTTATGTGCATTATTTACTTTTCTTCTTTTTTTAAAGGATTTACTTTATTTATTTTTAGAGAGAGGGGAAGGGAGGGAGAGAAACATCAGTGTGTGGTTGCTTCTGGTGTGTCCCCCACTGGGGACCTGGCCCACAACCCAGGCACGTGCCCTGACTGGGAATCGAATTGATGACCCTTTGGTTCGCAGGCTGGCACTCAGTCCACTGAGCCACACCAGCGGGGGCTTGTTTTTCTGCTGATAGCAACATGTAAATATCTTTATGGGCCCTAAGAAAGTATCTTGGGTCCTTAGTGTGCACCTACGATGATGAGATGGGTGCATGCCCCTGGCCCCCACCTCCCCACCCTGTCGGCCACTGTGGAATTGTCAGGAGACTGAGCATGTACAGGAAGATGAGAGGAGAGCAGGATGGAGGAAGTAGGGAATGGGCAGGGAGGGGGAAATGGAGAACATTCTACCACCATAAATATTTACAGAAGCTCTCCTGTGGGTTCACCACTGGAGCTACTGAGGCCACAAGGATGAGGGTGGCTCGTTTTTTTTTTGCCTTCTGGAACATTCTATCATACTAGTGGAGATGAGACAAGTATACAAATGATGATAAATTAAGGCACAAGATGATCAGGGCCAAAGAGAGAAAAGAGAATGAACCTTTCAGGGAAGGAGAAGATTCCATTCCAGGAATTACTCATTCATTTTGCTTGTTGGTTGGTTCATTTATTTTGCAAACATGTATTGAGTTATAGGTCACGCACGAGAAATATAAACGTTTATAAGAAGTGGTCCCTGCCCCTGAAAAACTCAGGAGCTAGTGAAGGAGACAGATTATTTTACTACAATGTAGCAAGCTATCGATATAATAGAAGCACGTTCAGGAAGGCTGCCGGTTGGTCGTGCAACCTCCTGGTTCCAGGGCAGGGTTTTTCAGCCTCGGCATGATCGGCGTTTGGGCCAGACAGTTCTTTGCTGCGGGGCCGTCCTGGACGTGGTAGGATGTCTAGCAGCGCCCCTGGCCTCTGCTCACCAGGTCGTCTTCACTGGGTGAGAGCCATGGTCTCAAAACGGACTGTGTAACTAGGACGAGTTACTTGTAGGTGCCTCTGTTTTCTTATCTCTAACATAGGGACACACTAGGACCCATTTCACAGGCTCATAGCAAGGGTTCAATGAGATGACCATGCAAGATGCTTAGGACATTGACTGGCACGTGGTGAGTCCTCAGTAAATGTCCGTGGTAATTGGTTTCGCCGTTGCAGGGACAGGCGCTGCACGTGGTTTTGAAGGGACTGTGGCCTGCCTCTCACAAGGATGTGGGCGTTCAGGACACGTGTTGAGGGCCCCGGGGATCTCAGGCACGAGCATGAACCGAATGAGTCGGTGAAGGTTCTGGAGAGCCCCGGCTGCCAAAGGGAGAGGTCGTTGCCCGAGGCGGGAGGTGACAGTGGTCTCCAAAGCTTCTGAGGTATGTTCAGTGTCAAGTGGCGCTTTCTCAGGCATCCATACAGGGAGCCCCTCTGCCTCCACGGACTCTCAACAGAGGGGGTTCTGCAGGCAGTTCCCTGTAAACCTAATCCTTTGGGGGCTGCCCAAACCCCAAACCACACTGTGGCTTCCCGGCAGGTAGACGCAGAGACCCCTTGGCCAGGATGGTCAGAACGCAGCGAGCCCAGGGCATCTTCCCAGAACATCCGTCGGCAGGACAGAGGGAGGGGAACGGTGTTGTTCACAAGGGAAATCAGCCTCCAGGTGGGTCCTGGACTGGACTCAGCGAGTGAAGTTAACTCCTAACTTCCTGGGGAAAAATGGCTCATGAGTCTCCTGTCTCATCCCAGAGTCCCGGTCACCCCTCCACTGCTCAGTGTTGCTGTCCTGGTCACGCTGGCCTGCTTCCTACCATGTCCTTCCCCCTAATCCCAATTTATAGTTTGTACGCTTTGCTCAGTGACTCATAGTCCACCTTGTCCTTGACCTCAAGGTCCGGTTTTTACTGAAGGCTTCTCCGCCGGCAAAACAACTCACCTTTGTAAGGCCCCCCAACTGTGCCAGGTGTTTGCACACCTGCGGTAGTCTGCATAATGCCTCCCCCGCCCTCCCGAGATGCCCTCGCTCTAATTTCTGGAACCTGTGGGTGTGTCAGCCTACACTGGTTGGGGACTGGGGAGGACGGAGAGAGGACTCCACCCACTGGATGGTCTTTAGCAGGCGAGTGACAGAGGAAAACTAATATTCTTTCAAATTCGATTCTGTGCTCCCAGGTTGGCGTAAATGAAGTCCAGTGCACCACGAAGGCTGTGTGATTAATGTGTCTGTGAGGGCTGTTTGGGAGCAAGTGACGGGAACCGATTCTGGCGAACTTAATAGAATGGAATTTATTGGAAGTATGTGTGAGTAGCTCACAGGGGGAAGGAGAAGATGAACAGGCTGTGGGTAGAGCAGAAACTGTGGGGCTGGCGAGGAGCCAGGAAGCTGGACCAGGTGGGCACTCAGGTGCGTCTGTACAGGGTGCTGCCAACAGGTGGAGCTTCCCCGGCCATCTTCTGCCCTGGTTTTCAAATGGCCAGACCCAAGCTCTGAGCAGCTCCCCCCCCAGGCCAGGGTGGACAGTGATCTCAGGGCTATTCACCTGGAGAAAGCAATCCATTCTCAACGGAAAACCAAAGTACTGTCACCAAAGAGGCACCGCTAGCTGATGCCCACCACACTTAACTGGCCAGCACACTTTGCCAAGGCCTACAGACAAGCCGTTCCCTCTGCTGTTGTCTCTCCTTAGACCCGGGCAAGAGGGTCCCCTGCCTAGGACCCCTGATGGCTGAAACCACCAATATAGACTTTTTTTGGTTGGTTGGTTTTGCAAGAAAGCATGTTCATTGCTTGGTACCCACCTGAGCAGATGGACGTTATGGGCAAGGGCAGGGAGAGCTGGACGGGGCTCCCAGGCCAGAGGGTATGGTGCTGGGAGCCAAGGTGTAGTGGGGGGGGGGGGGTGGGAAGGAGACAAAAGGAGGCGCAGCCTGGGAAACCAGAGATAATGTCGGAGCTTTGCACCAGGTTGCCTGCTCCAGGTCACCAAGACCAGCTTCCCTAGATGACCATGCTTGTCCTTCCTCTCTGCTTGGACTGCGTCATTTGGGAAGTCCACAGGCAGCAGAGGGGACCTTGTGCACCCGGCTCCCTGGGGAGCTTGCTCTGGCCCGGGTTTGAGTGGGTCCAGGCATCCCAGGAGCCCTGGCTCCTGGCCCCGCGTTTGTCCTGCCCCGCGCCCGTCCGTCCTCACCCCGCTCAGGCTCACAGTGACCAGCAGGGGGCAGCGTGGCTCCTTCAGCTTCCAGGTCAAGAAGGTGGGTCTCGGGGAATAGGCTGCAGGCCCTGGGTGGATCTGGAGTGTGACTCTTCAGTGTTTAGGCAGGACACGTGCCGGCTCCACCCGTGTGCTTGTCCTGGGCTCTGCCCGTGTTAGGGGAGATTCCTCCAACAGCACCACACTCCAGGCGGAGCGTCACGGGAAGCTGTGAAGCGCATTGTGAAAATTCTCCGCAGGGGCAACCTTTCGACATCGTCCTCTGTTCTGTTAGCTCCTGGAGACACACGGATGGCAAAGGGACAGGGTGTTCGGAGGAAACGAGCTGGGGTAGACGCTTGCTGGCATGGATCTGGCAGGCCCTGAAACCTTAGGACAGACGGCACGTGGCTTGCGTGTTCACACGCACACAGGTGCGCATACAGACAACGGGAAGAGCAAACGGCATTTCAGGGGGAAAGAGGTTAATGCATTTTGAGATGGGCGCTGCCCAAAAGATTGCTCACCTTTGAAAGCTAAGAGCATGATTTGAAATGTTTGTTTTTCTTTTCCTAGCTTTCTGAGCTCACAGAAGCTACTGTGGTTCTAAGACCCCAGACCAAACCAGAAATGCACCGAGAAAGGAGCCCCCGGGGGGACACGGCTCCCAGCTGCGCACGAAGGGTGGCGCCTGATCTCCCAGTCGCTTCTGCAGGTCCCGGCTGGGCACCCGGCCCACACTGCCCCCAGCTTGTCTGAGAATCGAAGCCTCAGACCCGGGGGCCTTGGCGTTCCCTGTGGGCCCGCGGCCCTGCTGCAAGCCTCCTAGTGGCTTTTTTCAAAGTAGGACAGGGAAGGGGCCCCCCCTCTTGTCGTTTGCCCCATGCTGATGAGGTTTGCTTTGCTTTCTGAGGCAGGAGAATGAGCTGTTTATTATGTGGTAGAACGTATTTGGGGCCTTTAACCATCAGAAGAAAATGCTTTCTTGCACAAGGGCTCTGAGCTGCGCTCCCATTGCCTGCTGGTCTCTCCCCCCCCCACACTTGCTCCTAAGGCTGGAGGTCAGTGTGGCCTCCAGGCTGTCTGGGCAACTCGCAGTTGTCAGCTGGTGGAAGCTCCATGTCCCTGCCCCTACCACGTCCCTAACAGCGGTCACGTTACGGGAAGACTCTTCCATGTGGACAAAAGTGTATTAGCATTCATTCACTGGCCGGTGTGGCTCAGTTGGTTGGAGCATTGTTCGTTCCATAAACCAAAAGGTTGTGAGTTCAATCCCCAGTCGGGGCATGTACCTTGGTTGCAGTTTCGGTCCCCAGTGGGGATGGATACAAGAGGCAACTGACCAATGTCTCTCTCACATCAGTGTTTCTCTCTCTCTCCTCTCTCAAATCAGTAGACATATCCTTGGGTGAGAATTTTTAAATAGTATTAGCAATCAAGCACAGAAGTAGTAGAGAACCTGTGTCTTTGAGCTCACCCAAGTCCTTGCTTTCTGTCTGATATGTTCCAACAAGAACGTAAATCAGTGGGGAAAAAACCGTAATTTTGACCCAGCTTAAATGTCACTTGCTCTGAAATGCCTTGCTCGGCGAGCCTGTCTCGAGTAGTTCCCCGTCCCTCCAACCCCAGTTACTGGGGGTCGAGCTCATTACCCAGTTTTATTTCCTCCAAGGGCACCAGTCACTCACTGGTATTATTTATTGGCTCACTGTGTTTTACTGAACTCACCACCCCATCCCCCAAATAAAAGAATGTGTAAGAAGATACAAGCACCCCTGTGCTTGTCCGTCTGTCTCATCCGCTGGCGGGGGTCCGGGGTCCAGCACGGCGCCTTGGCCCCCAGTGGGCGTTGAGTGCACGGCGGTGGGTGAATAAAAGGGCTTCGTGTTCTTCTTCTTCGCTGGCTTTACTGTCTGGGTACGATGCAGAGTATGGCGCTTCCCCCATCCTTTGAGAAAAGAGATGAGAGGTTTTTTTTTTTTAATCTTCACCTGAGGACATTTTTTCATTGATTTTACAGAGAGAGGAAGGTGGTATTAGTGGGGGTGAAGGGGAGAGAGAAACATCATGTGAGAGAGGAACAATGATACAAGAGAGGAACATCGATTGGTTGCCTCCAGAACACGCCCCTGCTGGGGACTGAACCCGTAACCTAGGTGTGTGCCCTGACTGGGAATGGATCCTGCAGCCTTTGGGTGTGTTATGGGATGACTGCCAACCAGCTGAGCCACACCCTCCAGGAAAGATGAGAGCTGTTTCAACTGCACCTGGAGGGAAACCAAAGCTTGAAAGTTGTCTCGTGGCGTTTCCTACACTGGAGAACAGGACTGTGGATTTCCTACCGGCCCCTCCCCAAACTGGGCCTTACTTTTCTTTGTGTTCCAGTGCCTGACACGTTGCCCAGTGTCTAATACCTGACACAGAGCCTGGTGCCAAGCAGGGGCTCTGTGCTCATTTGTTAACGGATCCTGGCTTCTTCCCCCTCCTGCCCAGGGCCCGCAGGCGGCTCTCCGGCTTCTGGGTTTGTCCCACTGTGTTTTGCAGACTCTCTGGATTGACAGGATTCCAGCTCAAGCTGAAAAGGGGGAAGAGGGGTTCATTCCTTTAAAATCCTGAATGTGCTGGAGCACCCACAGTGGGACCGGGGTCCAGTGACGTGATCGGGCTTTGGTTCTGCCGCACTGCAGTCTCTCTGGCTCAGACAGACCCGCCCCGTGGGGAGGCCCTCTGCCCAGCAGTCCCGGCAGAAAGAGGACTTGTCGTTCCCCGGGTGCTAGGAGAGTTGTCTGGGGTTGGCCCGATCACCCACTCATCGCTGAACCAACTGGGGCCCCCAGGGCCCTCGACTGTCCTGACTGGCCCACTCCTGGAGCTGGGGGTGGGTGGAACCCACCCTACTCATTGGCAAGAGAGTGAGGAGGGGATGGTGGCTGCGGGGGACAAAACCACTCGAGGGGTCCTGGGAGGAAGCTGCCGTCATTCCGCCGTGCAGGGGAGGACGAGGGACGGACAGAGAGGTGACGCAGTCTGCCTAGGAGCTCACCGTGGGTAAGAGGCTGAGTTAGGGTTCAAACCTGAGGCCCTGACTGTGGTCTGTGGGACACTTGTTTCCCTGCGCCCAGGACAAGAGGACAAGGAAGACCCACCCACACTGTTGAAATGTTTGGAAGTTATCAGTCAAGTTCATGCACTGTCCAGTGCAATACGCTCCATCATCGTACCTTGCAGATGCACCTTCACACTGACTTGCAGAGCCAAGTTCCCACGGAGGATTCTGGGTTCCTCTGTGCTGGCGGGTGGCCGTGGGGTACGCTGACTCCCGGCCTCCACCCCCGCCCCCAGCCCTCTCCCCGCTGCCCAGGCGCTCTCCTGCCCCACGAGCAGCCCCCACACACATGGGGACATACTAACCTGCATGCTCACGGTCTGTCCACAGGCAGACGCCGCCCTCCACCCTCCCCTGGGCTGGGTGGGGGCAGGCACCAGCAGTGAGACCCTCTCCTGGGCTCAATCAGGGAAAAGCCTGCCCCAGTGTTGGGAGGGGGCTTAGGGTCATTCTGACATCCCAGGCACTTGAAGGTCAGGACAGCTCGGGGCTGCGGGCTCTGAGTGGACCACCCCTCCACAGTGCTGTGGGCTCCTCGTCTTGTGGAGGGGTTCAGCAGGGGGAGGACCAGAGCAGGGCCCCTCTCCCCCAGGCCTCAGGGCAGAACTGGTCACGAATGTCTCTGGGGGTTTCTAGGCGTTCACTGGGTGTCTGAAAGAACCCGACCGCCCCTCCGGGCAGCAGGCTGAGGTGCGGGGAGGGAGCGCCAGGCCGGGGCCTGTGGTTGACTGCTGTCTCCGTCTTTGGGCAGGTGACCTCTCCGTGGGCCTCAGTGTTCCCATGGATGGGGTGGGGGTGTGGCGCTCCTCCACCTGCTGAATCTTTTCCGCCAGCGCGCCTTCATTTGCATTGGCTCACGATAAACTGGGATTTTGTGCAGCAGTTAGGAGAGAAGGTCGTTTTCAATCTACTTCCTTTCTCACCTGAGACGAGTGTCCTTGTGCTTCCGGTCACTAAGGGGAAAGTAAGTTGGGGTGGGGTGAGGCCAGGAATGAAATACTCACGTTGCTTATTATGAGGACTGGGGGGGGGTATAATGGGGGATTCGAATATGAATCCTTTCTGCTTTTAGTGGAACACTGAATGGTGTGAATAACAAAAGTCCTCAGCTGCAATCAGAGTTCATTTACATGGTAATTTTAATTTTTAGCTACCACTTGCCCTCCCTGCTGAGATATGCATCAGGTAGAGCAACTGCAGGGGGCGGGGCCCTCGGGCAGCCGCAGTGGGTAGGACGCACTCTGGAGCTAATGGCTCTTTCCTGTGATGTATTTCTCCCGTGTATCACCTTTGTTGTGGGAGAGGGGAAGATGGATTCCTTTACAAGTAGTATTAATCTACCTCTGCACACATCAAGGTACAGAAAATAAAACTCCAGCAGTCCTCGCTGAGAATTCTGAAGCAGGGCAGAGAAGGGTTGGAAATTGAATGCGATGATAGTAGAAGGAATTTGTTCTTTAAAAAAATAATAACCGAAGCTTTTTGAACACAGGCAAGTTCAGGGGAAAAGGGGAAGTCTCTTTATCTGAATGGTTGTGTTGCCGTTCCCAGTAGGCAGTCCTGTTGGGAAGTGACCTGCTTACGATGACGGTGACATTTGGGCCGACTAGTTCCTTGTTGAGGGGCTGCCCTGGGCATCATAGGGTGTTTAGCAGCGTCCCTGGCCTCTGTCATGGGTCAAATTGTGACCCCCACCCCACAGAAATACATTAGAGCCCCAACCCCTAGTATCTCAGGATGCGACCTTAGTTAGAAATAGGTTCATTGCAGATGTGGTCAGTTAGGAAGAGGTCACCGCACCAATCCAGTAGGACTGGTACCTTTATAAAGAGGGGAAATTGGGACACACAGAGGTCCCAGGAAGAACGCCTCAAGAAGATGAAGGCAGTGATCAGTCAGGGTGACGCTTCTCATGCCAGGGAATGCCAGACACCACCAGCAAACCGCCGGGAGCTTGGGGACGGGCCCGGCCAGACTCTCACTCCAACCTCGGAAACAGCCAACTCTGCCGCCACCCTGCTCTGGGACTCCCAGCCTCCAGAGCTGAGAGTACCTTTCTGTTGTTTAAGCCCCCCGGCTTGTGGTGCTTTGTCACAACAGCCCCAGCACAAACCCCCAGGTGGGGCAGCCCTCAGTGCTCCCTGACGTTGTCGAATGCTGATGCGGGCACATCACCCCTGCTTGAGAGCCCCAAGGCACGAATCGTCCACGGTGCTGCTGCCGACCACAGCAGGGCTGCGCAGTTGTGACAGAGTCTCTGGCTGGCAAAGCCTAAATATTGACCCCGTGGTCCTTTATAGAAAAAGTCGATTGGTCCCCAGTCAGAACTGTGCTGGGGTGCCCCTGAAAGTCCGCCGTGGGGCCCCGAGGCTCACTGGGTTCCCTCGGAGGTTGAAGAATCAAACCACGAGCTGCGAGGGGTGGGAGTGAAGGTGGAGACAAGGGTGCTGATGCGCAGACATGCCAACGAAGGCAGCAGCTTGCCCTGGACGCCGCCAGCCAGCGGTGCACTCTGGGTCGGAGCCCTTCCCCCCGGGCCTCCCGACCAGCAATCCTTGTCCCCGGCCCGCACTCTGTCTCTGTCGCCTGAAACGGCATGTTTTGTTGGACTGGTTGCTTCCTTTCACCAGTTCGTGATGGTAGGAAAGGTTCTCAGTGTCTGGAAGTCCAGCCTTTGTGTTGCATGGGGCTGCAGGCTGTGTCCTCGCAGATGCTGGTCTCTGCAGGTCCCAGGTCTCGGGTGTGCTGTGGGTTGGCCACTGTCCCCATGCACAGGGTGACAAAATGCAGGTGGTGGGAGCCTTCCCTCCTAAAAACTGCCTTCTGCAAGAAAGGCCTGTGAAGGTGTCCCAGGTGGGAACCACGAGAGGGCTTTACAGACCCTGTGACTCTGGGTACTGAAAATCCACCTGTGGGAGGGGTCAGCTGGAAGACTCACGTGTTACTCAGAAGACCTTCAGCATCACTTCCTGTCTCTGCCTGGCCCTTGGCCCCCTGGATAAGGCAGGCGCAATTTAAAACCTCACCGTCGCCAGGCTGGCTGGCCTTTAGCACCTAGAAGTGAACACTGGACTGCTTGCTTCAGGTTCTGAGATAACACTGAAAAGTTAGGGGAAAAGAAAAACAGAAACAAAACCAGGCAGGTGGGTATAGACAGTTGTCTGGGCTTGAACGTGCCCCCACAAAGACAGGCTGACGTCTTCAACCCTGGCACCTGTGGATGTTACTTATCTGGAAATGGTCTCTGAAAGTGTGTTCAAAGCTGGGGTGCAGTTCTGGGTTTGCCCTGAGCCATACGAGCGGTGTCCACATCATAAGGACAGGGAAAGGAGGCACAGAGAGGGACACGCAGAGAGAACGCCATGTGACAATGAGACTGGAAAAGCCACTGGCGTTTCGGCTGCCTGTCACCACCAAAGCCAATAAGCAATGGCAGCGATTGAATCTTTGTGGGCGCTTTATTCAGATGGCCAGTGATCTGAGAAGATGGCGGCTTTGCACCCAAAAGAACCGTCTTCCCTTTTTCTTTCCAGGCCAGACTTTTTATAACAGGGAATAAACAAGATGCGGTGAAGAGTTTTGAGATTCAGGGAGAATTAGGTGACAGAGACTGCAGCGTTCCTATCCTGGGCAGTCAGCTGTTCCCAGGGGAGGGTGGTCATCTCTCTCTCCCTGGAACACAATGGCCCGGATGCCTCCACTTGTCCCCAGGCGGTAATATTTATCGGTGCCCCAGGAGGCAGGATGGACCTTATCTATCTGTGGTTTCTGAAACTAAAGTTTTAACGTATGCATTATTTGCTAGACCTCTAACTATTTTCTTTAAACTAAAATTATCCAACTCTTAGTTTCCCTACCAAAGACAGAGGCAGACATTGCAGAGATGGCCCTATAAGCCAGGCATCACCAGGCTGGCCGGCTCACAGCCGCAGGTAGGCAGCTGCAGGTAGACAGCCGCGTGGGACTGGTTCCCCTCCAAGTGCCCAAGAGGGAACCGGCCCCGCTGACCCGCTGACCTGCTGACTGCAGACGCTTCAGCCTGCAGGGCTGGGAGGGAGTGGACTGCTGCCGTTGCGCCGTCTAGCTGCGGCATCTTGTTGTGGCAGCCCCGAGAACCAGTGCAACCAATAGTCGTGGAAAACTAGTGTGTTCGCATCTCACACTGTTCAGTGCGACTTAGCAGTCGCGTGGCCTGGAGGTCAGGACACTTACTGTCTCTTGCGCACACTCACAGCGCCCTGCACTCTGTCTTCCTGGTGGTCATCGCCGTTTGTAATTGTGTGTGTGTGTGTCACTCTTGGCTCGCCTGCTTCTCCCACTAGGGGTGAGCGCCATCCACGGCAAATGGCAGGTGCTCAGTAAGTGTTTGTCAGGAGACCTTGGACAAGTTACCGATCTTTCCTGAACCCCACTTTCCCTGTCTGGGAACTAAACACATCATCGGTGCCCACATCACGGACCACCGTGAGAAGTGCGAGAGAAGCTGTGTGTGCAACACGAGGCACAGCATGATGCGTGCCAGAAGCTGGGGCTAGTGTTTTCTGCCTGAGGCTGTTCCTGCCTCTTTTTATAAAAGCCTTGGTTTGGTGGCAGGTAGAGCTTGGGGAATGTTTACCTGCTCTGAATTCTGGCCCAGGCACAGCCAGGCAGTGAGACTTGTGTTGCTAATCCCGGGTAACGATGTGTCAGTAAGAACCGCAGTTGGAATTTGACCCTCCCCTCCCCCTTTCTGAGAAGGTTCCGTGGTTTCTGAGACCTCACTACTAAACAGCCCTGAAGATCCAGAAAGAACCTTCCTTGAAATTGCCATGAAGGCCACACTCGTCATTGCGGGAGAAGCTAACAGATGGAAACATATTGATGTGTTAACAGTTTGAGACCTTTCCCTGAAGAAAACCTTCCAGCTTGCCAGGGTTTGTGCACCTTAATTAAAAATTATCCCAATGATACATCTCTTTCCATCACTCTGTGGGCACACAGAGAGATTTTTTTAAAGGAAATTAAATTGAAAAAAAAAAAAACCCCTCGTCCTTCTTTAAATAAATCCTTTGTTTGCTTTATTACACCGAAGAGCCTGCTGGCTATTAGTTGTCAATTAAATGTGAGTGCTAATGAAAACAGCATTGCGCAAGCACTCGTGAACGTCAGTCTGTCATTTGGGGCCCCATGGCGGAAGGTGACCGTGAATTTTCAGTGTTTTACCCAAACTGTGACCACGTAGCACCTCCCCAGGTCACAAGAAAGAAGATTGAAGATTGAGTTTACTGTAAAAATGTTGCACAGCTGTTTTGTGAGATAAGTTACATTCCCAGGATGTTTTTTTTACTGTTTTTAAAAATATCTTTTATTGATTATGCCATTACAGTTGTCCCATTTCCCTCCCCTCATTCCCCTCCACCCTGCACACCCCCTCCCACCCACATTCCCCCCCTTTAGCTCATGTCCATGTGTCATAAGTTCTTTAGCTTCTACATTTCCCATACTATTCTTGCCCTCCCCCTATTTTCTCCTCTACCGTCTATGCTACTTATTCTCTGTACCTTCTCCCCCCTTCTCCTCCTCCTACTCCCCTGTTGCTAACCCTCCATGTGATCTCCATTTCTATGGCTCCACTCCTGATCTAGCTGTCTGCTTAGTTTGCTTCTGTTTTAGGTGTGGTTGTTAATAACTGGGAGTTTGCTATCCTTTCACTGTTCATATTTTTTATCTTCATTTTCTTAGATAAGTCCCTTTAACATTTCATATAATAAGGGCTTGGTGATGATGAACTCCTTGAATTTGATCTTATCTGAGAAGCACTTTATCTGCCCTTCCATTCTAAATGAAAGCTTTGCTGGATAGAGCAATCTTGGATGTAGGTCTTTGGATTTCATGACTTGGAATACTTCTTTCCAGCCCCTTCTTGCCTGTAAGGTCTCTTTTGAGAAATGAGCTGACAGTCTGATGGGAACTCCTTTGTAGGTTACTGTCCCCTTATCTCTTGCTGCTTGTAGGATTCTCTCCTGCATTTTAATCTTGGCTAATGTAATGATGATGTGTCTTGGTGTGTTCCTCCTTGGGTCCACCTTCTTTGGGACTCTCTGAGCTTCCTGGACTTCCTGGAAGTCTGTTGCCTTTGCCAGATTGGAAAAGTTCTCCTTTATTATTTGTTCAGATAAGTTTTCCAGTTGTTGCTGTTCCTCTTCCCCTTCTGGTGCCCCTGTAATTCGGATGTTGGAACGTTTAAAGATGTCCTGGAGGTTCTTAAGCCTCTCCTCATTTTTTTGAATTCTCCTTCATTCTTTTCTGTTTGGTTGTTTCTTTCTTCCTTCTGATCCACTCCATTAATTTTAATCTCAGATTTGTTTCCATCACTATTGGTTCCCTGTGCATTTTCCTTCATTTCACTTAGTGTAGCCTTCATTTTTTCATCTAATTTGCAACCAAAATCAACCAGTTCTGTGAGCATCCTGATCACCAGTGTTTTGACCTGTGCATCGGATAGGTTGGCTATCTGTGGGTCTTTTAGAAGTATTGGCTCTGGAGCTTTGATTTGTTCTTCTGATTGAGCCATTTTTGGGCAGGTTGCACCTGTTATGTATGAGGGGTGGAGCCCTAGATGTTCACCAGGGTAGGGCAACCCAGTGGCTGGGTCGTGACACTGTGTGTGGGGGCGGGGTTAGAGAGGGCCAATCACGTTTGTTCTGCTCTCTCTCAGGTTTCGGTCCCCTCTGCTGCTTCCTACAAGCAAATTGGGCCCTTCTGGTGCTGGTTACTGGGTGGATGGGCTTGTGTACATTCTAGGACCCCACGCGTCTCTCCAGCAAACTGTCCTGTGAGGCTGGGAGTCTCTCCTGGCACCTCAACCCCCGAAAGTTTTTCCAATCAGTGCTTTTAGGTTTTATTTCCCATCGCTGGGGCCCTGGGTTGCATGGTCTGTCTCACTGACCATTTTTTGCCTGGTTTATCTGCACTTGAATGCATGTCTGCGGACAGCCAGTGCCTTGCGAGCCTCACTGGGTTTGCTCGATTCCTCCCCATGCCCGGTCCACTAACCACCACCTTTTCCTGCCACTACCCCTCTCCGCCGGCCACCGACTCTGCCCCTCTTACTGGTCTGGATGAATGGTTCATTGTTGTTGGACTTTGGTACAGTTCAATCTTCTGTCTGTTCTGGTTGTGTTCTTGTTTCTAAATCTTTGTTGTCCTTAAACTTGGTTGTGCAAGGGGGTACAGTGTCTCCACCTACACCTCCATCTTGGCTGGAAGTCTCTCCAGGCTTTAAACCAGGGCTACGCTCACAGGTCAAACACTGTCCTCCACCCATATTTGTAGGATCCGGGAGCTGAGAAGGGTTTTACGTGTTTAAATGGGTGAAAATAATCAAAAGAGGAGCAATACTTCATACTACATGAAGATCACACAGAACTGAAATTTCAGTGTTCTTGAGTCGAGTTTCATTGGGACACAGCCAGGGCTGTTCATTTGCTTATTGGCTGTGGCCCACCTGTGGTTTAAGTGACCACTGTGACCCCCGAGCTCACCGTGAGCTTGCGCACATGCACACTCATATGCTCGCGCGCATGTGCTCTGTCTTCTCTCCTAGCACCTGTCCCCAGGGCTGCCTGGGCACCAAGGGCTCCACAGCGTGCTCCTCCCCAACGGTGGTAGACCGGTGTCATCCGTAATGTCGCTCACCTGTGCTCTTGTGGGAAGTGAGTTTTAGGCATGAAGGTGACCCTCAAGGGGTGCTGGGCCCCCACTTTGTCTGTTTGGAGTTGTGCTGACTCCCACAGTCCCATCCTGCATGTCGCCCTGAGGGAGGAGAAAACCGTCATCGGCCCCGTGTGGCCCAGGAAAGGGGTGAGAATTGAGAATCGAAGAGGTGCCCACAGAGGGGACATGGACACCCGCCCCTTGCTGTCTTAGGAGAAGGGCCAGGTCTAGGTATGTTTGCTGCTCACACAGCTGTCCTGAGACACACGTCAGGCCCTGGCTGTGTCCTGTGGACAGACTTACTGGTGGGTTCCAGTCTTTGAATAACAGAGTTGCAGCTGATGCCGCAATAACCAAGTCATGGGCCAGCTTGGAGCAACCTGGTAAGGCAGGTGAGGCGTGTCTGTGCCAAACCCCCATGCACGGGGCTCGCTCCTCCAAGCCCCCTGCTTCTTCCTGCCCTTGCCTGGCTGACCCGAGGTTTCCCTGCCACCTCACAGACACTGGAGGTGGTGGGAGGGGGCATTGCTCCCTGGGGGGCCGCACCGAAGGGCCCTCACGCCTGCATGGCCTCCCGCTGCTCCCAGCCACCTCTGCTTCTCAGTCTTCCGTCCATGTAGCATTTCTTCCTAATTATTAGTTTGGTGTGGCCGTGTGACGACAAAGACACACCACCGATTCACGGATAGGGTGCCTACATTGTAGTGTGAAACCCACGCGGAAAGCGACACGTCTTAGAAAGGGAGTGTGCTCTGGACTCTGGCTGCCTAGAGTCAAGTTCTCTCTCTGGCACTTGCCAGCCATGTGCCTTGGGCAAGTTTACGAATCTCTTGGAACCTCCGTCGTCTCTGGTTAAAACTTGGATGATGCACAGCATCGGAGTGAGTGGCACTGGTGAGCGATTTGCGTAGATGCCTGGCACTGTGGCCAGCTTAGAATGAGAGGTCTGTGCGTGGCAGCCAGTCACGGCTGTTGCACTGCCAGGTACGCTCCTCGGTCCGTCCTGGAATACAAAGCACCTGAGCGACTTAGACCAAAGATGGTTAGGAGAGCCGTCTCTGCCCTCACCCCCGGCTGGACATACAGGTCTGCGTCAAAGTTCTCCCCCCTCCCCCCACACTCCCAAGGCCCAGTGCGGGAGCGATGGCTTCACTTCGGGCCAAGGACTCACTGGCGGCGTCGCTGTGGCTGGCGTGGGCCCAGATGCTGTTCTCAGCATCGTCCTTCAGTTTCCTCCATCTTCATGAAACCAGGCAATCTCCCCACGCTCCCTTCACTTAGCAAATATGAATCCATCACATGCCACGTTTCGGATGATACCGGGACCTGTGAGCAAAACAGGTACCGTCTGTTCTGCGGTCCGGCTGGGCACTGAGCAAGTCACCACAGCAGATTCCCGTTTTTAAAGGCAAAGGCATCTCACTGCCATGAGGCAAAGGGGTGGAAAACAGTGGCGGAGGCCCCCGCAGTCCCTCGGGGATGAGACGATGCTGGATCAGACCCGAGCTGCGTGGCAGGTGGCACAGAAGTGGGCACGTCAGGAATGACCAGAAGGTCAAATGAGAGCGACCAGGGTGGGGCTGGAGGAGGAGATGGAGCTGGTCAGGACTGGCCACCTAGTTTCTGGCCATGGCCCTGGGTGGTGGGGAGAGAACTCCAGAAGAAGGCCAGGTCGTGGGCAGAGGATACGGGTGCATTTGGGGAAACCCAGGTGGGGTGCTGGTCAGGTGTTAGCTCTACAGGCCTCAAAGGAGTTCTCTTCACTATTGGGCGCAGTAGGGATGACTAGAGAAGCTACATCCCTGAATCTCCCAGTCCCACCTCTGTGCACCCCAGGGTGCACTCATCCTTCACACACTGTTCACATCACAAACTCACGTCGACACTGCCTGCTCTGGCAGCCCGTGGCAAGGAGATGGGGCATCGTGAGCAAGGGAACCAGAGCCTTACCGGCGAGGAGAGGCTCCCTGGAGACTCACCTTCTGCACCCCGAGCTCATCCTGGGTGTGTCGTTCACAAATTCCCGGTTCTCGGACTGCACCATCCCTCCCTCGCACAAGCCCCTCCCACTGGCCCCTCTGCGTCTGCCAAGCTGTTAGAACCCACCCGCCCATCTCGGGGAACCACAGCGGTGCGTGCACTGCCTCACCTGTCTTGCGCTGTGATTAGGTAATTCTTAGCAAATTGGACTATGATTTTTTAGTGTATTTCTGTCACTGTTATTGAGGTGTAATTTATACACGCTGAATTAGTCCATTTTCGATGTATACTTGAGTGAGCTGTGACAATGCATACAATCTCGGAACCACCGCCACACTTGTGACGTGGGGCGTCTCGCTGTCCCCAGTTCTCTGGTGGCCCTCCTGAGCCCACCCCTTCTCGCCATCCCCCACCCGCTGACAGCCCTTGGCTTCTTTTTAACACATAGTTTTGCCTGTTCTAGAGTTTTATATAACTGAAATCATTCTGATTGTAAACGTTCATGTGTAACTTTGTTGACTCAGCGCAGTGCTTTTGAGAGTCACCCGTGCTGTGGCATGCGTCAGTAGTTCACTCCTTTTGACCGCAAAGTAATATTCCAGTTCCCATCCGCTCTTCCCCGTGTTAGGCAGTTGTGGGTAAAGCTGCCTTTGACGTTCTCATGCCTGCCTTTGTGTGGAACGCCCTTTCTCCTTAATGAATACCATGGGGGGGCTTACTAGTTCATAGGGCAAGGATGTATGTTACTTCATGAGAAACCCAAAGTGCCTGTGACATTTTACTTTTTCCCTCAGAGACTTGGAGAATTTTAGTTTTTCCATATCTTCTCCAGTACTTTTAACTGTGGCCATGCAAAGGGTTTGAAGTGGAATTGCATGGTGGTTTAAATTGTTTTCCTAGTGATTACCGTTGTTCAGTATCTTTTTATATTTCTTTTTGCCATTATCTATATACTTTGGTGAAATGCCTGTGCAAATCCTTTGACCACTTTTCACTCAGCTACTTTTGTTTGCTATAGTTAAATGTTAAGGGGTTTTCAGGAATTCTAGATACAAATCTTTTAACAAATACATTATTCACATATTTTCTCCCAGTGTGTGGCTTGTGTTTTCATGGGTTTCCGGGTCTTTTATTTAGTTTTTATTTATTAAAATGTTTAAATTGTGGTGAAACACACATACCGTAAAATTTACTATCGTGAGCCTCCTGGTTGTGGGTGGTATTTCCCCATGTCTTTTTGTCCCTCGTACTTTTTACCCGGGTGTCTGCAGTGTGACTATTATACAGTCAGTCGCTGGATTTTATTCTGGTTCTTTAAATTTTGTTGGATGTTGTCTTGCAACATATTCAAGTTATTTGAAATTAGTTTGATTTTTTGAGATTGGCTTCTAATTCAAGTTGGGGTTGGTCCACAGCAACCTTTAATCTACCACTGAGGCACAGTCCCCCCAGGAATTCCATTCAAGGCTTCATGTTTCCAGACTGGCTGCTGGAGCCACACGCCGCTCTCAGCTCCGCGGGCACCGTGGTTTGCTCTTCTCTGGCTGCCCTTCCCTGACCTTGAGTAGGGTCCTCCCATGGGCTTACAGCTCAGTACTCAGCCAGAGGCCCATGGGAACCCTCTAGAAATTTTCTGAGTTCTTTGCCTGTACAGTTCCCTCCTCTTTCACTTCTTGTTGTGGAAATCCTAGCCACTGGGACCTCCCCGAACTCCAAACTCTGTTTCTCCAACTGAGCAGGGCCACCGGACGTGAGCTAAAGAAATTGTAGGCTGGCCTTGTGTGCTTCTCTTCTTTGAAGGGTGAGTCTCCTGGGCTGCTTGTTGTCCAACGTCTGGGAAAACACACAGCTTTTAATCATCAGGAGGAAGGCAAATCTTGCCTCGGGTACGGCATCACAGCCAGAAGTAGAAGTCACGCTTATAACTTTACTCACATATATCTATATAGCTACAGGTAAATAGGACTTCAATTACCACACACCTTACCATAATGTGTTTTAAAATGTCAAAACATTTTGTTAATGTCAACATTTTGCTCAATGTCAAACTCATAGCTATTTCTTTTCCTATTTCAGCAGTTCTTAACTTGGGGGATTCGTGGATTCATTAAAGAATCCGTGGACCCCTTGCTCTGGAAAATGTGCATCAACACACATGCACATTAGCATGCAAATTGAAAAGTACAAACTAGTCCCGGACCCCCCCCCCCCCCCCCGCATGGACCCCGGAAGACTGACTAGGCTCCAGGTGAAAAACTCTTGCTCTAATTCACATTAGCTCTGTTTGCTCCGTTGCTGATGAAAACATTTACAGTTTCCTCCCAGTCTTAACCTTGCAGCGTTGTTATGAAAGATCGCACTGGCAATGTCAAAAATCTTCAAAAGGGTTATGGAAATACAGCATATTTTCTGCGATGATTATCGTTACTCATGTTGCTCTCATTACCATATACAATAATGGCTCTTAGGTGCTTTTTAAAAAGGCAGCGGTTAGTTCTTGCAGTGGTTTCGTTTCTTCCTATCTTTACAGTAACGTGCGTGCACACACACACACACACACACACACATAAATGCTGCACACAGCTTGTTTTTTAAAAAGTATTTGCAATGGTACAGCGTCCGTTTGCTCGAGAGTGTGGTTCCTGTCGTCTCTTTGCTCTCAACTTCCTGTCTCCTGGTTGAGAAGTCATTTGACACATTTACCCAGTTTTTGCATCGATTTACAAGTAAGCGTTGTGTCAGGCGCTTTGCGGAATTCATTTTTCCGCGCTATTAAAATCAATGAAGATGCAGTTTGTGGAATAATCCTTTTCAGGCATCTCTCGGAACTGGCCACGTTTTGTTGTTCAGTGTGGGCCACGCCCGCCCAGTGCAAGACCTGACCTGGGTTTCGGCCCCGCCCTCTGCCGGGTTGGGTGCTTTTCCCCCTTCTCTCCCCCTGCGGGCAGAACAGAAGCCGTGACCGCGCCTGCCCTCTGGCGCAGCGCACGCATCTCCACGGTGCCTGTCTTCGTGTTGCCGCCTCCCTCCGACCCCTCTGCACCCCGTCCCTTGCCATGTGTGCCTGTGCCCTTATCCCCGTCACTGCCCATCCAGAATTCTGTGCCTCCTCCTCTTCAAGTAACCAAGTCCCTCCTACCCTTCACTTCAAGCCCTGCACCGGTGGCCATCTCGGTTCCTCAGAAGCCGTGGACCACAAACTCCTCCACTGGCTTATTTCATCTCTGATGTCAAAAGTCTAAAATTTGCTCATGCAAGACACTGTCATCTCTTTGAACATAGAGGTGGTGCCATCTTGCCTGGACACCCGTCCGGTATTGTGGCTGCCTTAGAGGAGTCACTCAGTACTTACCAACTTTAGTTTATGGGGACACGTTTCTCCCCTCTCTGCCTGACATGACGGATAAAGAAATCGCCTCCACCCCCTGCCTGACACCCTTGAAGAGCTACCCAGGAAGACCCCAGAGACACCCAGGGTACCCGTGAACACGGCTGGGCAGAAGGGAGGCTGGCCGAGCTGCTGTGCCAGGTGGTTTGTCAGGCCTTATTAAGATTATAAATGGTTGTCCCAGCGAGTCCTCACCCGGGGAAACACATTCAGGAGAGTTGGAAACTCAAGGACAAGAATTGTTTCCCTGACATATTGTTTGCGATTGCAGAAAACTAGGGGGGAAAAGCAACAACGAAATGTCCACCGGGATGTGGGCGTAGCTACAGTGAACCCACGCAGCAGACCCCTGCTCCGCTGGGTTTCAAAGCCTCGAGCAGACCTTAGTCCTGACACAGTAATGACATCTCCCACACACATTTCAAAAACACTTACAAATAATATGACTACAGCACGTACAACTTAAAAACAAATGCCACGAAATCTGTGTGTCTGTGTGTTGGTGTGTATGGAATCTCTGTGTTCCTTCTAGTAGAACTGAATGTCACAGAGGTTCTAGATAAGTCAGTGATCAAGGCGAAGATTATACGCAGTCAAAACTAATTCCTGAGACCTCTCAGGGAATCGCTGTTCTGACACCCTTGGGGTCAAGGTCGAGTGTCTCTTACGAAGTCAGTGGAGCTTGATACCGTTTCTTGCTGTGTTGGAGCCAGTCACTGTGTCTCCAAGCGCCCCGTGAAACGTGGTAGCTTGCGTTTCGGGGCCACACTGCTCGAGCAAAAAGAAATACCTGTCTTTAAGCTGCTTGCCCCACGACAGGCCCTCTGAAGCTGAGCTCACACAGTGCTTCCCAGCAGGGGCGTCTGAACGTTTAGGGCAGGACCGTCGGTGTTGGGCGGCCTGTGCGGCCTGGGCATCGGCATCTCTGCCTCACGGCCACGGATGCTCCTTACCACCATCCCTTCCCTGCACAATGAAGCCCTCCTCCAAACATCTGCAAATGTCCCCTAGGGGGCAGTGCTTCACCTGGCTGAGAAGCACTGGGGTGGGAGCCTCTCCTCCCAGCTCACTCCCACCCTTGTCTAGCCATGTGCCCCCTGAATGCAGTGCCCGGTGAGCGGAATCGCCGGCTCTATTTATTTAACGAGCATTGGATTTTCACTTTTTGTTGCTGAACCTACATAGTTGAATTCACATAAGCTGTATGCTCCAAGGGGCGGGGGGTGCTTGCCTACTCTCTGTCACTTAATGACAAACCGCCTCGAACACACTGCGGCATAGGAAGACCCCACTTGATTGTGCCCGTGGCATCTACAGATCCAGAGTACGTGCAGGACCCAGCGTGAGGCTCAGCGTGAGGCGTCTGGGGCTTTGGGTCCGAGGGTTTGACAGGCTTGGGTGGGCCCCGTGGCTGGGGACTGGGGTCATGCGGAGGCTTCCTCACTCACTCACTGTCTCCTGGGCTTTAAGGACAACCCAAAGGCCGGGTTCAGGTGGGGCTACAATCTCAACCGAAGGGGCTGGAGCCCCTGAAATGGCCTTGCAGGGGAGGAAAATCTTTTCTCCTCTACCCTCCTGGGTTCAGTGGCTGGGGCCCCGGCAAATGAAACTGACAAAAGACCGATGAACAAGGGAAAACAGTTTATTAACGCGGGTAGCGCAGGTTCACCTGGGAGAAACGCAGTGCCGAGTTCCGCCAGGGTGGTTGGCTCCTGAGGCTCACCTGGTACCCCCACACAGGGCGTCGCCTTCGTGGAGAAGCAAAAAGGCGAAGGAGAGGGGGTTTGGACCCCCAGGGGGTGCAGGCCGTGGGAAGGCGAGTATCTGGGGAAACGAACCGAAGGTGAGGGCTGTTTTAGAGCGGCCTGTCGTGTGCGTGCCTCCCGGTGCCGTGTCTGGGCACAGAGTCTAGAGCCGGCTTCCGTGTTTAAGAGTGTGAGCCTGTTTCTGTATGAGTGGGGTGGGCGCAGGCGCAGAGTTCTTCTTTTCACTTGTTTTTGCATCTACTGTTTCTTCAAAGTGGTGTGTTTTCCAGGCATGTATTCCGATCCCCTACAGCTCCCTCCTGCGCTTGGCCTTCCTGGTACATGGCGGCTGCAGACCCCTCGAGTGGTGGCTTCAGGGCTCCCAGGGCGGGTGTTCCAGCTTCGGCAGAGCCTTCCCGGCCTCTCGTGACCTGGCCTTGAGAGTCGGGGTGTCGCGTGCGTGGACGCTGCAAAGACAGGCAGTTTCTCTGGGTTCCCTGCCTCCCCGGGAGGCAGGGATATTATCCAAAGAGTGAAGGGAGGAAGTGACATCCCCTAGTCGCAGAACGACGTGCGTGCGTGCGTGCGTGCGTGTGTGTGTGTGTGTGTGTGTGTGTGTGTTGGCACAGGGAAACCGGTGGCGATCGATTTGTTCTTTATTTTGTGGGTTGAACCGGGTCACAGGATGCCTCGCGCCTCTTGTCCGCAGTCGGTTGACTGAGTCTCCTCCCCCTTGGGTGCTCAGCCTGGCCCACGGCTCGTGTCGGCCTCCTGGGAAGTTCTGTTAAGTGAGTTGAAGCCACCAGTGAATTTGGGCGGAGAAGTTACATCAGCGCCTCAGACGAGTCAAGGCCTCATCTTCCGACTTAGAAGTGCCTTCTTTGGGGAACGCCGCTATGTCAAGGAGGGGCAGTGGCGTCAGCACAGATGAAAATCCTGGCGACTAGCATTTACTGAATGGGCCAAGCATTTGGAGAGCTCCACCTGCATCATCTCATTTAATCCTCCCCACAGTGTTCTAAATGGACGTTTTTGTTGTCCCCGTTTAACAGAAGAGGAAACTGGGGCTCAGAGGTGTTGGTAAGGCGCCCAACGCCCTGAGCCAGCACAGAGCTGGAGCCTCCGACCTCGAGAGACCCTTACGGCACCTTCTGGTCGCAGTTCCTTCTGATACATCAGCACCTTGGCGCCCCTTGCTGCGGACCAGCCCAATAACTGGGAGAGTGAGGGTGTGGCTTGCTGGAAGGCATCTGCCCCCTGAGACCCCATTCTAAACAAAACAGGGCTTTGTACTCCATGTTCAAGTTAAGTGGGTGATTAACCGGGTTCCATGTTGCCAGTGGCTAATGAGGGTTGAATTAACCTCGCAGTTTGTTCCTTTGATATTGGGTCTCCCTTTGCGATAGAAAGCAAATAGCAGTGACAATTGCAACATTATGTAAATGACCACCAGAAAACAGTTGCCAAGAGTTTAAGGAACTGGCTCTGTTCTCCAAGTGTTTCTGCCTCTGGCTTCCCCCGAAATGCCCTCCAGCATCACTGGCCCAGCTGCGCCCCTCCCTTCACCTCTCCTTGACCCGATTTGCTCCTCAGTCCCTGCTCTTGGACTGGAGCCCTCTCTAACCTCTCCTGCAACTCCATTCCAGACGGTGCCTTTAAGTTCTGACAAACAGCTTGTGCATCCTGGACTCTGCTGAGCTTCCCCGGGGCTCCCAGCTGCCTCATTACCCAAGGCCTGTCTTTGATTTACTTCAATTTATAGTCTCGTGTATAGACCTTCTGCCTCCGCCCTCTCTGGGGAGGGAATGGGGTGCCGTGTGCAGGCAGGGAACAGGGTGATTGTGGGTTGTGCACTGGGTAGCCGAGCCACACACGTGGAATCCGAAGGACATTGGAGGGGAGAGTTTGCTATCTGCCCCTTAGCCCTGAGTGGAGGGTTGTTCACCATTTTCTCTTAAATTGGGATTTGGGGTCTGGGCTGAGGCTTGGGAGAGCGGAGGGGCCCTCAAGCCCACTTAGGATTTGGCGGGTTAGGATTCTTTGGCATTGTGACCGCAATCCAAGAATGGGGGTGTGAAATGCCCCTGGGCAGCTCGGTGAGTGGAGGTGAATTCCAGGAAATTCGGGGCCTTTGCTGGCCGACTGGAGTTTTCACTTCAGGATGTTCCTCTAGTTAGATTCTAGAAACATCTGTGTAAGGACCAAGTGAGAGACCAATCAAATTTTAAAATGGCAAGGGTCGATCCCTTCCCTCCTTCCCCCCTCCCCCCTCTCCCTCCTCTCCCCCTCCCTCCTTCTACCCTGTTTCCAGAATGAATATTATTTGGAAATGGCTCTAAAGTAATAGAGAAACAGTCCCTTGAAAACCACGTCTACAGCCAACATAATAGTGATAATTACCAGCCCTTGTCCCGACTGCTGCCATTTCACCAGTGGGAAACAAAGAGCCCCCCGTAGCTCCAAGATACTGCACTGACCCTCACTGGTTTCCTCAAACCCTGCCCACACCTTGATAAATGACCTTTCATCGAAGTCATCAGAGTCCTGCTGGGGACCTGAATCATGCAGAGACCAATCATGGTTGAACTGGGATTTGAGCCCCGCAGCCCACGCTCACATGTTGGGAGGCCCCCAAGACCACCCACAGGTGCGGTGGTTCGGAAGCAGGACCCCCAGGACTCCTGGCTATGGTTCATTGCAGCAAAAAGATGCAAAGCAAGGTCACGGGGAACAGGTTCATGGGGTGAGGTCTGGGGGAGGCCAGGAGCAGGCCGGGGGACCCCCACAGCACGTGCTCACTTCCCCAGGAAGTGCGTTGTGACAACACAGGGGAATGTTGCCAGCCGGGGAAGCTCGCTGGAGACTCAGTGCCCAGGGGTTGCATCGGGGGCTGTTTGTGTAAACACACTCCTGCCTGGCAGGTGCCCAGATGCCCAGCTGCCAGGAGGAAAGCAGGTGTTCAGCCTGAACCACACTGTTTGCACAAACAGCTTAAACACAGAGGGCCACGCTTATCATTTAGGAAATGTTGGAACTCTCCCCAGATCCAAGTTCCCAGGTGCCAGCTGAGGGCCAGCCTTGCAAGCCCACCTTTCGTAGAGTAATCACGCCTGCTCTGTTAATTCTTTTCTGCACAGCTAGTAACTACGACACCACCGTTTACTGCATGTTCAGTAAGGGCGAGGCGCTGCCTCCGAAGGATAACATCAGCCGTCTCTGGGACCAGCGCGTGTGAGCTGGGTACCATTTCATCCCCTTTGGCGGATGAACAATTTGAGATGCACTGTCTTGCTCAAGGTAATATAGCAAGTGTGTGGTAAAGGCAGGATTAGAATTTAGGTTCATGGACTGCAAAGTCTATAGAGGCTGGTGGGGGAGGGCAGGTGATTAGAGATTGGAGAGGGGAGAATGTGGATCTTGTTCGTGGGTGGAGATATGATGGGCGATTTCTTGTTTCTTCTTTGGTCATTGATATCATCTTACCCCCCCCCCCCACTCCCATAGATGTGCATCGTTTAAATCAGAAGATTTAAAATAATTTATGTAGGATTTTTGATGAGTTTCCTTTAACACATAAATAAACCCAATTATAAAGGCAGATAAACCGTCAGGATGCAAATGAACACCGCCAAATTACTTGCAGCCCGTGTGTTCTCTTCAGCAGGTTAAATGTGTTCCTGGGACACTGTTTACACCCTGCATTTGCTTAGCAAAGCCTTTTTCCTGGACGGGCCATAGTGACCCTCCGGCGGCCCAGCTGAATTAGCCCAGAGGGTAAAGCCCTTGATTAACTCTCATCACAAGTCAAAGATCCATCTCCGACAATCCCCAAACCTCCCAGACTAGGAGGGCACAGTAGAGATTTTTAAACAGTTTAAGATGAAGGAGGATGGAGTTTACTTCTCACTGACGTCAGCGAGTGAGTTCCTGGCCCCCTGCCGGCAGGGTGTAGTTATTTTGTAGGGCTTCAGCAAAGAAATCACAGAGAGGAAATCCAGCTGGAGCCGAAGAAAACTTGCAACAGCACGTGATCCAGGATCCCAGGGAAGCTGCCCCTGGTGCCCAGCACAGGTTCCCCTGCCCTCAGGGCCTCTCTGTGCAGCTCAGAGGGACCAGGAGTCGCTGGTCCTCGCGAACTCAGACTCTGACTGCAGGAGCCGTGGAGAGAAGCGGCCGACCCCACCTCCAGCTGCCTGAGCATCTGTGCTTTTCAGTTTATAAACCACAGCCGTCATTCTCTGCCCAGGGGCACAGCGTTGGTCTGGGCTGCCCGTCTTGGTTGGCCTCTCACAGGCTGGGAAGGGGTCAGAGAAGGCGTCCACGTGACCAAGGACTGGACTGTGAGCACTGCTGGGCAGAGAAAGCACAGCCTATGCAGCGAGGATAGTATGTACAAAGGCCCTGGGGTGGAAGGGGACTTGGAATGTTTGAGGATCTGTTCTGGTCCTTTCGTCTGTCTTGTTCCTGACTCAGCTGTTCCTGGGCCTTGCCTTTCCCTAAAAACCCCATGTTTCTGGGTCCCATCTAAAACCTGCCAGGACATTGTGCCCGGAACCTGTTGTTTTTTGAAGTGTGACTTCATCCAGCGACCCTTGTCCAACAGGGACCCAAGAGAACACAGCCAAGGAGACAAGCATCTGCTTTGTTTTCCCATTCTGACCTGCAGCCACTGACAATTCTCGGCCTCTTCCAGTTAACACAGTCATGCAAGGTCCCACAACTTGGTGGCGCAAAGGATTGCCATTCAGATCAACTGAGCTAAGACATCTGGCCTCCTTGGAAGACCCTCATGTGCCACACATGCTTGTTGAAGTCTGCCTCTGGTGAAAGAGTCCCCTTTGGAAGGCCAGACAAGCCACATGTCCCAAAAGGAGCCATGAGAAATAGGTATCAGAGTTGAATCTGAAGTGACAGGAAGGATATTTTGAACCTGATAAATGACCTCCCCCTGCCCCCTCGCTGCCGTCTTTCGGCATGCAGTACTTGAGACTGAATTCGTCGCTGTGACGTAGCTACGTAATGCTCGGGAGAGACAAACTACGGATGACTGGGAAATAGGGGGACTACTCCCCAGTGATTCCCCCGCCCTGCCCGAGTGACACCCGAAGGCACAGCCAGAGGTCACCTGCGCTCACGTCGTCTGCACACGTGCAGAGTTCCTGAGGCTTCTCCAAACCTCCTGACAAGACCCAGCCCGGCTCTGACCCAAGCGCCTTTCCTTCTCAGTGTCGGCAGAGAAAACAGAGGGACACTGTGTCTGTCGTCCCCAGTGGCCCCAGACAGTGGATATAACAGCTGCGGTAGGAGGCAGGACTCAGCCAAAACTTGGTACGCGTTTGGGACGAACGGTCTCCGGGGAAGCTGCCCTGTGCCCCCAGTGCGGCTGCTTCATGTTCTCCCTCTGGAACGGCCCCCACCCCTTTCGTCGGCCCACCCCCACCCAGCTCTCCTCTGCCCAGTCTGCCTGCTCGAGGCCTCTACGGCTGAGCCCCCCAGCGCCCTCTCCCTCTTCTGCTCCCTCCATGTCCGGGTCCCGATGTTCTGTGGGGCCTGCCTAACAGTGGGACAGATTTTTAAGTTGATGTCACTAAGGCGGGACGATTGACGGTGATCCCCCATTATCCACAGACAGGTGTTTTGGTTCCACTAAGTCAATTAACCCAAGTGAGTCTCCAGTCAGTGGGATCCCGGAAGGTGAGAGGAGGGGTGTTCCCTGGTCACCCTGAAAGGGGACTGTGGCACCGTCTGCCTGTGGGTACGCGGGTGGCTCACACTGGAGGCGTCACCACGTGCAAAACAACCCCTTCTCTCCAGGTTGCTGTTAACACTGCATCTTCTCGCCTTTCCTCTTCCTTCCATCTGGTCACCCCGTTCTCACCACCCGTCCTTGAAAGTGCAGGGGGCGGGGCTGGCTTGCGTTCCCTGGAGACCTTCCTCCCCAGGTTCATTTGGGAGCCCAGGTGGGAGGGCTGGCGATCCTGAACCTAAGGAGTGGGTGGTGGGTGACACCAGCCCCGCCGTGGTAACTCAGCCCCTGGGTCCGGTGTGGAGTGAGAGTGGAGGGGGCTTCCTGTTGGGAGCCGCCAGTGTCAGAGCTGTGTCCTCACTCCCTCTAGCCCACGGCCTTTGCGGCTGTGTTTTCTTGCACCAAGTCCCCTCTTTAGGGCTGAAAGACCTCATTAGAGCAGTTTCTTCCCCAGCCCTGCACACGTGGGGAACAGGGCTGAGATGGGCACCTGTGAAGGACTGGGAGGACTCCCGGAAGAAGGACACGTGGCGTGTGGTTCCATGCATCAGTGTTGCGGATCTCGGACGGGCGTCCACTCGAGCCACTGCGGTTGGTTTCTCTGGTCATTTGGGAGCGTGAAGTGTAGGGATGAGTCTACTCGGGGTGGGCAGGTGGGAGTCCCCCCTAAACTGGATCAGGCACGCCAGCCCCTGAGCGGCGTGTGCTCAGAGGAGGCGTGCCTGTCGGTGACTTTCCGAGTGGGAACAGGAATGTGGGAACTCCTGGGCGCTGTGAATGCAGCCCGCTCACCTGAGTGTAACAGACCTACGCTGGCTTTATGTCCTTGGGCAAGTGATTTCTCTTCCTGTGCCTTAGTTTCCTTAGGCACAAAGCAAGGGGGTTGGGCAAGGTTTCTGAGAGCCTCTCTCTGCTAAATTTCTGAGGCTGCCTCTGTTTGGCCACCCTCCTATTTGTCCTCTGTGTGGTAGCCGGAATATTCACGCTGAAGGAAATGGTTGACCTGGGCTCTCCCTTGCTTAAAACACGTCTGCTGTCCCCTGTTGTCCTCAAGGTGAAGTCCCAGTTTCGCCGCCAGGCGTCCATGGCCCTTTCAGACTGGCCCCTGTGGCTTTATCTCCTGTCACATGCTGCGGTCACCTGCATTGTGGCCGTATGGGACCACACCAAGCTCTGGAATCTTGCCATGGCCCCCCAGTCTCAGCAAATGCTGCATTTTCCCCACCTGGAACCCTCCAGCCTCACTGCTCCCTCAACAGGCTACATCTTATTCATCCTTCAGGTCTTAGCCTGAAGGTCACATTTTCGGAGGACCGTTCTCACCACCCCATCTGAGCCTGGCAGAGGCTCGTCTCCGAGGTGATCCTGGACCTGCTGCTGTCACCATCCTTACCATAGACTAGGAGGACTCCCTGTTACTCCTCTGTCTCCAACACCGTGAAGGATGGGGACGTGTCCTGCCCGTGTTGTGTCCCTAGTTCCCACCACAGTGCCTGACACGTAGCAGATAAGCTGTCAGTCTCTGTCGCCTCAGCCACTGTTAGGAGGCTGTGCTGCTGCCCAGAACAGGGCGTTATGTCTGCATGGCAGGCACCTCCGTCCCAGGAGGCGGGCGGTGGGCCACACTGCAAATGCTCTCTGGCGAACGGACTCCGGCTCCTTCTAAATGGCGGTCACTCCACCTTCCGAAATACCCAACTGTCTCCGAGGGGCTGGACTGGACTCCGTGTGTACCCTGTCCTCTCATGTTCCCCCGAAGTGACCCTTCATCTCCAGAACGAGCTGGGAAGCATGCGGACTTTCCTGTTTTTCCCTGTTTTGTAGCGCAGCGTTAAGTCTCCACCGAGCACGCTCATCCCGCTTTAGAGACACCCTGGCAGGCTGCTTTCCTGTTCCCATTCAGTCAATCATCTTCCGTCTTTGGCAGGAAGGAGCACACACAGCTTCGTTCGTGCCAACCCCAACATATTTCTCATTCCATCCAGCGCGCGGATGGATATGTGCCACCTTTGCCATAGGATTTTAAGATGCTTTCAAAAACCGTGTGTGAGTGTTTCACAGCCGGGACTAGGAGCATCCGGGATGAGCGAGGAAGGCGATGTGCCAACATCTGTGACCTGTCGGCCTTCGGTGGGGGACCGAAGCCCCGTCTGGCGTTAGGAATGGGGCCGCACTGCTGAGAGTTGCTGCCGTATGGAAGGAGACCGGGAGCCCGGACACCAGAGCTTCCGGAGTGATGATGTAAAAGGGAAATGGATCGAAAAGTTCAACCTCAAGTCCAGAGTGAGGTCCTGAGAGCCAACAGGTGTTCCTAGTCCATTCCACGCAGGGGACCAAGAGGATTCACGCAGGGGCAGGCTTGTGGCCATTATTATTGGCAATGACCCAATTCAAAGACTTAAGATGCTGTGAAAATTAGCCTTCCTCCTGAAGTTCCTTTTGCCCACAGCCGGGTATGGATGGACTTCTTGAGGACTTTGATGTGTAAGTGAGGTGTGTGCGTGTGTTTGTGTGAGTCTTCTTTTCCTCCCATCAGTTCCTCTGTCCGTTTTCAAGTTTCAGTGGGTGCCTCCCAGGAGGGCGCGTGACCTCGCTTCTTCCTTGTAATTTATTGCCTGCTACAAAATCCGTGATGTCCTTTCTGCTGTGTCAGGAGCGACTTTGACCCTCCTCCTCCTTTCTCCGTGCTCTGATATTTTTCTTCCTTTTTTTTTTCAACATCAATTTGATTTCCTACCTGCACGGCCCAGCACGAAGCTGATAGTAATTACCCTCATTCACAGCTGCGTCGGAAAGGTGCCGGCGAAGGCCAGACCGGTGGCTCCGTTCGTCTGAAGCTCTTGGCCCTCAGGCCCCTCTCCTCCAAACGCCACCCCCTTTCAGGAAGACCGAAGCTGAGGGTTGTAGCTACATGAACACTTTATTGAAGTTTCCCCGATCTTTCTGATAGCTCTGGAGATCTGGTCTAACAGGATGCGGGATGGCTTTTCTCTTTCGTGTTAGCCTATGTCGATTTTGTTCTTTTCTTGCTGTCCAGCTCCATACTCTGTCTGCTCTCAGCTGGATCCTGGTGTTTCACACCATACAGTGAACTGGCAGAGCAATAATATGTTGTGATTAGTAAGTGGCCTGACAGGCAGGGGAAAAAAGCAAAGTCTGAATCGTTGCATCCGGGGTGCCATGCAGATTTGCCTCTTTTCAAAAAACGTATTTGGTCAGCAGGACGTGTTTTGCCCAGCTCCTTGGCCCTGCGCTCCCTGCTGCAGCGGGGCATTGCCTGTCTCCTCGCCTGCAAACCCTCAGCCTGCAGTGCTCAGGGTGGGGCGCGGGCACACTTAGTCCCTGTCCAGACCTCGGGAACGCTTGGTTTCGGAGGCTGCACCCTCATCACATAAGATATATTAACATCCATCCCCATCTCCCCTGAAACGCAAGTTTGTGAGGCTAAGGAAGAAGTCAGACTTGGGCTGCCCTCGACTTGTTAACAGGACAAATCTCTCTGCGCCCTGCCCTGTGGGAGCTTGTGGGGGTGGGACTCACGCACAACTCACACCAGGGCCGGGGGCAGGGCTGCCGTGATCTGCGTGAGCTTCTATTCACTGGACCTCTGTGGTGTGTTTCCCCATGTCTCTCAGGGTTTTATTTGAGCGCTTTAAAATAATGAAAAGTTTTTTTTCCTACGTCTCAAAGTTTCTTTCCCCCAGGAAATCATAGGCTCTAAATGTGCTTTCTCTGATCTGGGAGCCAAGAGCTGTGTGTGTGGCCGCTGCCCACGTGCGCCGTGGGTTCCAAAGACCCAGCACAGAAAAGTGAGTGTGTGATGCCTGATTAACGCCTTTTTATGTTGACGACATGCCAAACTAACAACGATGTTATTTTGGATGTGTTGGTTAAGTAAATAAATGCATTGTTAGAATGACTCACTTTTCTTTTGCTGGGCTGACGAGGCTACTGGGAGGTGTACATGGCCTACGTGGCCCACGTGTCCCTGTCTCACAGCATTTTCTCAGACAGGGTGCTAGCGGGCACAGGGTCAACGTGGCCTCGGCTGGTTCCTGCCCTCCCTTAACTGGCCAGCGCTGTGGGAGGGAGGCCAAGGGTTCGTCCACTGTCCGTCCACGTTGCAGGACGTTCACCGAGGGCCTCCTCGGCACCAGCTGTCAGGCAGAGTGCTGGAGGTGGATGGGGAGGGCAGATATAAACCGCATCTGTGCCCAGGGCCTCTGCTTTGGCATCGGGGGGCCAGCCCAAGGATGCATGTGATTGCAGCCTCGTCCAGGCCTTGCCCGGAGCAGGGAGTCTGGGCAGGGTTGCTGCACCTGAAGGACGCAATTCCTTCTTCCCTTCACCCAACGGGACAGTTTCTCTCTAAGCCATGGAGGCTGCATTTGTCCACCCTGTGTCTTGAACAAGAGCCTCGATGGCCACCGTCGGTGCTGCCGTAGCCCTCACCGAGCAGGGGGACTGGGAGTCCTGAGCGCTGGGGTGCTCCTGGAGCCCCGTGCCTGTTGCCCTGACCCTTGGCCCAGACGCCAGCCTCTCTGGCAGGAGCCCTGAGCTGACCCCCTCCAGGCCTAGGGGCTCAGCTGCTGCTGTGCCTTGTCTGACCACAGACTGTGACTCGAAGCTCGTCTGACTTCGCACCGTGGATCTGCCCCAATCGGGCCAGCGAGGCATCTCCTCGGTCCCTGTTCCATGTCTGAAATGGTCTTTTCCTTTACTGTGTCCCTGACTCCTTCGCTAGAAGGTAAGCTCCCGATCGGAGTGCTCCTCAGTGCACCTGAGGCACCAAGGACATTGCCAGCACACTGGGCGTGCTCCGTGACCAGGTGGCGGTGAGGGCCAGCCCACGGCATCCAGGTGAGGGAGGAGCTGCTCATGCGCCCCACCCCCCTTGGCCACTGTGCCCTGTCATGGTCTCAGTTCCAAGACACGATGGCCCGACTTTTGGAAGCAAAAGACTCTACTGCGAGTGTGGGATATCCTCTCCCCTCCCAAGCTGTGGGGACAGAGCTGCACCTGTGACTTGCATCCGGTGGCCCCCATGTTTCTGCGATCCCCTTAGCCTTGGTTTTCTCCCTCCTCCTTTTCTTCGTCAGCCTACTCTTTCCTGCAGCCCAGCCCCAGCCCGTGCCTGGCAAGTAGGAAGCTCTTGACAGCTGTGCCCCGAGTACCAACACTGCCCAGGTGGAGAGTCCCGAGGCCACACGGAGCACCGCCCTGATGAAGGCAGAGCCTGCCCGTCACTCATTGCATCCCTGCGTTTTGATGGCCAAAGACTTTGACCAAGTGTCTGAAAGTGATGCTTTGTTTCTCCTCCCTGAACGATGCCCTAGAGTTTCCTTCAGAGCCACCCTCTGGGATCTTTCATTTAACCTTTGCTCTCCGCCTCCCATCTAGGGAGCATGCGCCCCAAACCTGGGGTGTTGTTCATTTCTTGGTGGTGGTTTCTGGGTCTGCTGCTGATTGCATTTCCACATCCCTGGGCGGTGGCTTGTCTTTCACGTGTCCTCAGCGTGATGGAGGCTTTGAGCCGTGTCCAAATGGGGGAGGCCGGGCCGCCATCCCTGCCTTTGACCGTTTATTAGGCACCACACCTTCACTTATTGGCCCTGTGCTGGACACGGGGGACTGAGGGATCAATCAAAAAGCGATAGAAGACTCCCCAAGTCTGGAGATGCGCAGAAGCCTGTATAACTCATGGACAGGAAACGAGGGGCTGGGGCAAGAGGCATTTATGAAGGCCCCCCTGCTCCGTGGCGGCTGCCCAGCCCCTGGGTGCCACGGCTCCGGGAATCCCACGGAGCGCAGCGCTGGGCGCACCCCGTGAGTCTCTGGGGCTCCAGCCCGGCGTCTGCCCAGGAGTAAACCCCCCAGTGGGAACCTGAGGAGACACCGCTCTCGAGGACCAGGGTGCGATCGACTGCTGGGCCCCCGACTCTGCAAATCTGTCACTGGGGTTGCCAAAGCTCAATCTGTATCCTGACGGCTCTGAGCTTTCAGGCCACTTTATTTATTTTTGGTTCTGTTTTGTCTTTTAAACAGAGCATGCAGCCAAAGAGGGGATTTAGGGTTGATCGGGGAAGGCATTTAGCTCAACGTCAATGGAAGCAGGGTCTTGCTTTAATGTGACGGCCGTGAGTGGTGTTCTGTGTAAGTGTGTGGGCCAGACTGGGGCCAGGCTGGGGACCGGCAAGGCACTTGTCAGCAGTGGGGAGCCAAAGCCGAGCTCTTTGCAAAGGACCCGGACCCCGATCCATTCTACCTCACCCCCGACCCATACCTGTCTGTACCTCTTCAAGGTTTGTTTTTTAGAAGCGGGGGCTGTGCGTTTGGAGGAATGGCTGCAGGTTTCATGTGTGTATCTGGTTTGAGCACTTCCATACCTTTGGGGAAGTCATTTCCACTCAGGCGAACAGGGAGGAGAACAGCCATTGTCTTTGCTAAGGTGGGTTTTGAGGGCGCTGTAGAGGTCAGATCTGTCACACTCCCGTGTCTGTCCTCCAGGGGGCGCCATCCAGGGCAGGTGAAATCCACACTCCTACCTGCGCTCTGGAGTCCGACACCATGACAGTGCTACCCCACCTCCCCGCTGCCACCCCCACACTCACCTCTGGCCTCTCTCCTCTGCTGGGACACCTGAGTTTCTTCTCCCCTCAGCCTCTGTACCAGCTTGTCCTTCTGCCCAGAACTCTCTTCCTTTTGCTATCCACTCCCTTCCTAGTTCTTTTCAGATGTTGAAATGTCACTTTTTCAATGACATCTTCCCTGACCACCTTGTTAGAGGAATGGCCTCCTCCCCAGTATTGGCCGTCACGACCCCCTTTCTACTTCCTTCAGGGGACTTACTACAAGTTCAAATGATACGGTTTGCTTTTTACTTGTATGTATTAGTCCTACCCACTGGGCCAAGGAAGGGTAAACTAAGTGCCACGTCCCATTGTGGCCCCCCACTTGTGTTTATGAATAAAGTTTTATTGGGACACAGCCACTTTCCTGCCATGATGGCAGAATTGAGTAGTCACTAGAAAGGACTGCAAAGCTGGGAGTAATTACTGTCTGGCTATTTACAGGAGTAGTTTGCTGACCACTGCTCAAGACTACATGGTCCTATGCTTTATTTTGTCAAACTTGCTTGTTGCTGTATTGCCAGGACCCATAACATTGTCCAGTAACAATAAACAGGAAGGAAGGGAGGGAGGAAGGGAGGAGGGAAAGCAAAAGAGGCCTGTGGTTTTCTGCACAGCTCTCTTGTCTTACATTATCTTAGCTCAGCAACTTACTGATGTCTCCATAAACTGCATGCTGTGGGGTCACAGAATCATGCCTTTGGCTTTGAGGCTGGGACTCCATGCATGTAGCCAGGGTTATAGAGCTGCCTCCCATTCACAGCGTCCCGAAGTGTGGCATCGATGTTTCCCTCAGATTAGGTGGCATTTAAACTCCTGAGTTGCCTTCTAGCCTTTGGCCACTCACAGGCAGAATGACTCCCAGTGACCCTCCCTTTACATATTCCCCTCCCCTTCCCTGTGGGCAGGACCACGATGCGATGGATGTCACTCTGCAGTTATGTTGTTATTTGGCAAAGGGACCTTATCCATGCCGGCCCAATGTCGTCCTCCGAGGAGCCTCCAAAAGCAGCGTTTCCTTGGCCGGCAGCAGATGAAGAGGTCACAGGGGTTAGAGCATGAGTCACGCCCAACTCGCTCTTGCTCGTTTGAAGATGGAAGAGGCCACGTGAGGAGTGTGCGTGGCCTCTCGGAGCAGGGAGCAGCCCCCAGCCGACAACCAGCCAGGGGGTGGGACCTCAGACCCACAGCTGCAAGGACCTGAATTCTGCAAAGCTGAATGGATTCTTCTCCAGAGCCTTCAGCTAAGAACTTGGCCCAGCAAACACCCTGATTTTGGCCTTAGGAGACCACAAAGAGAGACCCCATCCAAGCCCACCTTGCTTCCGTGGGACCTACAGAATTTGAGAGATGACAAGTGAATAGTATTTGAAGTCTCTAAGTTCATGGTCATTTGCTCCACAGCAATAGGTAACCGACATGTCCTGGAACCACAAATGACATTTAATGGGGAACAGAGGTCTGCTGCTCAGCACAAGAGTCTGACAATTTTCCCGTCTGGGAGCCAGCTCTGCCTCCTGTTAGCTGTATGAGCATGAACAAGGGAGCTCCCTGAGCCTCGGTTTCCTCATCTGTAAAAAGGGAGAATATAGCAGCGCCTGCCTCACTGCGGCACCCATGAGCCTAAGAGGACACAAGCACAGTGTCCAGGGCACCACAGCCCGGCGGGGACTCCACACGCTTCCTGCGCTTCTCTCTCCACTCCTTCTCCCGGAAGTCTCACTCTGTTTCTGTGGGTTGTTTGTCTCTGGGGACAGACTCCTTCCCTCTCACCCTCCCCATCCTCTGTGTCAAGGAGCCCATGCAGTTTCAGGGCCGGCCAGGCAGTGAGACGGCAGCGGCGTGGCTCATCTTCAGCTGCGTCTCTGGCATGAATGTCATGTGATCTCGGTGGTTTGCAGAGTCCAGGCTGGCAGAGAAGGCAGAAGTTCAGTGCCAGATGCCCTGTGAACTCTGCGGCCTGCAGCGGAGGACAGTGGGAGGGAGGAGCCAGTGTCACACTGCATTCTGAGCCCACTTTGTCAGTCTGCCTTTGAACTTGAACTCAGAAATGCAGGGAACAAGTAGCCAGGGCTCTGAGGTCTGACACAGGAGGGGGACCAGAGTTGCCTCTTATTAAATGCTTACCCTGTGCCTGGCATTTCTCTAAGATCTTTCCGTGTTTAAATTCGTTATGCCTGGTTTACAGATCCAGGAACTGAAACTCAGAGAAGTTAAGTCACTTTTCCTAAATTGCACAGCTAATGCAGGACTAGGACGAGGACCCAGGCAGTCAGTCCACCTGCAGAGTCTGAGCTCCTGACCTTGGGGAGCCATCCGAGCTCCGTTGCTGACCTTGGGCAACCTTCCTGAACCTCAATTTCCTGTTCCATGAGGACTCTGGTGAAAAACCAACAAAATCATTCATGGAAAGAGCTCTGCATGATGGAGACTCTCAGACAAGAACACAGCTAAGAAGACAGTGGGGCATCGATTGGCCAGTGACCTGAGACCTCCTGGACTGGACAGGCATTTGCCTGAATCTCACCCTGGTTTGGGAAGAAGGGCAACCTTCCTCAGTGGTTTTGGTCGAGGCCTTGAACCTGTCAGTGGATAACCAGGGGAGGGCGCTCTTCTCACAGCTCAGCGAATCCTCAGAGGCCTCAGTGAGGGAGGACTGGCTCTGAGGACAGGGTCCCACCTTAGGCTCAGCCTCTTGCCAACTCTGCGTGCCAGGCCACAGGAGTGCAGGCAGCAGCTGTGAACTTGGACCTGTCTCTCGGAGCCAAGGCCAAGTAGAGGCACATCAGGGTGACTCAGAGTGTCATGTTTCAGCTCCATGGCAGGGGTGGGGTTGCCCTAACCTAGAGCAGGGCTCTGGACCCACCCGGGGCTCTCTTTTAACTCAGGGTGCTGGGGGCAGGACACGGCTCAGGCGATTTCCAGTGCGGGGAAGGAGGTGGTTTAGGTGTGACACCACTGTCTCCTCTCGAGCCCGGAGCTCTCTTAAACCCCTCCTGTCGCCCCCGCCCCCCAGCACCCTGTCCTTCACCATCACATGGGGCCTGTGCCCTGAGTATTGCTCTGTCCTCAAAGGTCTTTCCCTCCCCTCTCTTCTGCCACATTCTCCGATTTACCACTGATGTCGAGGATATTGGTTTGATGGATTTCCCTTTTCAGACATCAGCTTGTCATTTAAGTAGAAACTCTCAATATGGTGACCCCTGGTAATGGTGACAGTTTAGACACAGCATCAGTGTTTCTTTCAGCCAGTATTTACTGGGAGCTCACTCTGGACTAGAAAATGCCTAACTTTGTCCCCACAACTGTTCCACGATGTCGGTGCTATTATCAGTCCCACACGTGGAGGATGGAACTGCGACCCAGGGACAGTGGGTCCGTGCACCCAGTGAGCGTCCGGAGGTCCTGTCCTGGCGTCCAGGTCTGTCGGGTACACACCCCCCGCCCTCTGCTGCCCTTCCTGTTTCGCCTCTGTGGGTGTCCCTCTCAGTCAGCTGGGCCGCCATGACAAAGTGCCACACTGGGGGGCTCACACAAAACATTTCTTTCTCACGGTCCTGGTGGCTGGGGGTCTAAGATCAAGGTTCTGAGTGATTCCGTTTCTGGTGACAACTCTCTTCCTGGCTTGTAGGTGGCCGCCTTCTCGCCACTCCCTCAGGTGGCCTGTCCTCTTTTTATGAAGCCACTGATCTCATCGAAGGGCCGCGCCCTCGTGACCCCGTCCAACCTCATCACTTCCCAAGGCCTCATCTCCAGACACCCTCCCACTGTGGGTTACGACCTCAGTGTACAAATTTGAGGACACAGCCCCATCCCTAGTGGCTCCTTTGTGTGGAGGAGGCTCAGCAGGCCTCAAGCAGCGTGTGGGGAGGTGGGGGAGAAAGATGGTCTCTCCTTCAGACCAACTTAACCCAGCTCTGCTCTTGGGAGGGAGCGACGTTGGCCAAGGCACTAAGCCTTTCCTAACTTGTGTTTGCTCCCCCAACAAATAGTTCTGGCGATGATGATGGCAGGCACCTCGTTGCTGTAAGAAGCTGGCTTTGCAGGGCAACCCCTGCCCACCGCCCGGCCGTGGTCAGCACTCCGATGTTAGCTAATGAGCAGCCCGGGTGGGTGGCCCGGCCCTGTCTCGTTGGCCCGGTGGATGGAAATAATAACTTGTCCTTGGTGTATACTTTCTTCCAGTTTCCAAAGAGGTTTCCTAAACAAGAGCTCAGCATGGAATTCCATGGCTCACTCTTCCACTGACTTCGGAACCTCTCCCCAGGGCCAAGGCCATGAGAGCAGGACGCACACGGGACAGCTGTGTGGTGGGGTCACGACCAGAAAACCCAATTCGCAAGGTTAGCAGATAGGCAGGCACGTTCTCCTCTACGATGCTTCCAAAGAATATTGAAAATGCAAGCCTTAGATTCAATGCCACAGGTATTGCCTACTCACCAGGAACCAGGTCCTGGGCTGTGAAGACCCTATTTTACACGAAAGATCTCATTTAATCCTTACAGCAAGGAACACATCTGTAGCATGGGGTGAGGCTCCCTGGTCAGACCCGCCGTCAGGCAGGTGCACACTCTTCATTCTTCCCCTGCCCCCTTTTCACCCCCAGGGCGGGGGAGGTGATCCCACAGGCAGGGTGGTTTGAAGGCAGGGTGCCAGCCTACAGACTTTTTCCTTGGCTCCTTTCTTTGTCTTGCTCAGCGATTCTCAAATTTTGAAGTGCATGAAATTGGATGCAGAGGGCTGAATAAATAAAACCCAAAGCCAGGGTACCGAATGGGCAAAGTAAGCAATTTCTAAGGGTGATTTTTGCCTTAGGTGCTGACTATAGATGCCAGTCTTTTCTTAAGAGCAGAACATCCATGGGCATGTTTGATCTCAGAGGTCATCTGATCAAATGACCCCATTTTACAGGTGGGAAAACCAAGTGCCAGGGGCACAAATGGATCATTAGGGCACAGCCACCATTAGGGACTGAGCTGGGAATGCGTTAATGGCACTGGGTTCCTCTGTCTGCTGATTAAATATCTGACCTGAAATGTGACTCAAAATCATAAGGGTTGCTTTTTTTTTTAATGCAGCAGATTGGTTTTCTGGCTTTTCTGCTTCACCTGTGGGAAAACAGTTGACCTTAGATTTGCCCGGTAGCCAGAGAGGTGCCCACAACAGGGAACCTTATAAAGTCCGCCAGTGTCGAAGCCCCTTTACTAAAACCAGTCTTTCCTGGAGACAAACACCAGGTAAGATGAGTCACCAGTGAAAACCATTGGACTTTAACCCCGTTTATAAGTCTTCTTTCCTGCAGGCTCAGACTTTGGGTTTTCGCGGTGAGGAGGCAGTGTGCCCAGAGGTTGACAGGGTGGCAGGCAGCCCCTTTCTCCCTGTCCCCGACTCTCATTGAGAGTCCCAAGCTCAGCTCGGACGCTCGGGTGTAGCCACCGCTGGTTGTCCCACTGATGGGTCTCCGCCCTCATCCGAGGCTGCAGGAGCTGAAAGCCGACTGTGTCAGGGTGATTACTCCCCGCTCACAACCTTAGTTGTTTTACACACCAAAGGGTTGTCTGGGGTTTGCAGCCGTCTGGCTGGGGCGTGTCCTAATGTCACCTTTCCCTCTATCGCTCAGGGATCACACATGAGGCTCCTCCCAAGCCTTGTCACCCATGTGCTTGGGGACGATTCTCTCTCCATCTCTTCCACTTGGTTCATCTTAGGCCCCACAGACTCAGCTGCCTTTCCATTAGCCAGCAGCAGGCAGGGCTAGAGCCATTTAACTGACTTGACGGATTAGCTTTAGTTGGGGGAGTCCAGTCTAGTTCGGGACACGCTGCGGGGCGTTCCTATAAATGTCTGCGGCGTTGACACTGAAGGATGACATTTGTCCTGGGCAGACAGGAGCGACTCCCAGGCCAGACAGTGGTGCGCACACCTGGTTCCTGGCGTAAGACCGAGCTCTGTGCTGACTTGGTTCCTGGCCTCTGGCTCATAACAACAAACATAGTAATAATTGTCAAGAGCCACTGAGTCCTTGCCATGTGCCCGGCACTGTCCCGTGGGGTTTACATGTGGAACACAGTGTCATCTTCACAGCAGCCCTGTTCGGTGGTGCTTTTTTTTTAAAATTTATTTATCTTTAGAGGGGAAGGGAAGGAGAGAGGGAGAGAAGTCTCAATGTATGGTTGCCTCTCGTGGGTCCCCTGCTGGGAACTGGCCTGCAACCCAGGCATGTGCCCTGACTGGGAATCAAACTGTGACCATGTGGTTCACAGGCCAGCACTCAATCCACTGAGCTACACCAGCCAGGGCATGGCTGGGTTTTTTAAATGATGAACCAGGCAAGGGCGTGCAAACCTGCTTTTAGAAAGCTCTTTCTCGGTCAGCTGATTGGTCACCCAGATGAATGGAGCCCCCGTTCTAGTTTGGCAAACACCAGCCTGGAGTGTGAGGCATGACACTTCTGCAGGAATTACTTCAGGAGAGAAGGAGGGGTCCCATTTTACAAGATAAAATGGAGCACAGAGAGACCCCATCAGGAAAAGGGAGAATCAGGATTCAAATGTGGGCCATCTCGATCAAGAATCTACGCTTTTAATCCCCATGCCTCCTAAATACTTCTTTTAAGACATTTAAGAATGTTTGTTGAGGGCCTCCGGTGGACCATCTAGGATACCTCGGTGAGGGGGACCCAGAGGGCCCCTGCCCCGGTGGAGGAAGCATTCCAGTGTACGTGCGTGCGTGCGTGCGTGCGTGCGTGTGTGTGTGTGTGTGTGTGGAGAGAACAGGGGGAAGCACCCACACAGATAATACGGGATAACTTGTGAGAAGAGAATGATGAACAAGCTAAGGGGACCAGGGCCAGGGGGTTCCAGTTTTCAGCAGGGGTCAGACTGGGCCGCCCTGAGAAAGGGAGGCGGGAGTGAAACGGAGTTTGCCCCGGGGCTACCGGAGCACAGATGCTCCAGAGGATGGAGCACGGCTGGCACACTCGGGGAAGCCAGCAGCCCGCAGCCAAGCGTGTAGAGTGTAGCAGGAGATGAGTCCAGAGAAGTAACTCGGGGAGGGTCAGACCTCCGAAAGGAGTGGTCTCTGCGAGGTTAGACCACTCCAGACTTCGGCGTCAGGGTGGAAGGCGTGGGGAGAGGTAGCGATGCCGATTCATTTGCTCAGGCTCCCATGACAGCATCACAGACAGGGTCGCTTAAATGGCAGATGTGTATTGTCTCACAGTGGGAGGGTGAAGTCCAAGGTCAAGGTGCTGGCAGGCTGGTTTCTCCCGAGGCCTCTTTTCCTTGGCTCGTAGATGGCCACCCTCTCGCTGCCGCTTTACCTGGCTGTCCCTCTGTGTGTGCACACTCCCAGTGTCCTCTGTGTGTCCCAGTCTCCTCCGCCTTCAAGGACAAGTCAGGTTTGGTTAGGACCCACCCAAATAGCCTCATTTTAACCCAGTCACCTCTTTAAAGGCCCTACTTCCAAGTACAGTCACGTCAGCATGTGGATTTTGGTCGGGGACACAGTTCGGCCCAGAATTGATGCCATTTGGAGAGGTGAGACGGGCCTTACCCAGAGGAGAAGCTGTGATTGGCTACCGCCTCAGGAAATCTCAGTTTTCATCATTGGGTCCATGAAGATCCCTGTTAGAGCATGGATTTAGTGCGCACGAGCCCTGACGTGCTAGAAATGTGACTCGTGTTGTATTTCTAGAAATGCCTAGAACTCAGCCATGTCCTCTTCCGGGGGGTAACTAACGAGTGGTAACACCGGCACATTGGCTTCCGAATTATTTACTAATGTACCTGATTCTCTTGCTAAACCAGGGGCCCCTAAAAGGCAGTGACTTTGCTTTGTTCTCTTCCTAACCCACCACCCAGGACCGAGCCCTGTGCACAGTAGGGACCTTCCTGTGGAATTGAATTTATTGAGTTCATGTTCAAAGTTGAATGGGTCTCTGTACCCAGAAAGGAGGACATGAAAAGGGATGTTTAGTTAGAGGCCAGATGACAGAGAACCTGGACTCATTTCAGCCTTTGGGACCCTGTATTGCATTCTGCTGTCCCCCTGATACCCCGTGGCCCTGTTTAGCAGACACATTGCTGATTCTAAAAATCCAGCCAAGTTGCCAGCTCTTTTACTCACCTGCCATGTCTCGGGGAATTGCTTCAAGCATCAGGCCTGATCAAATGGGACGTGAAAGGGGAAACAGCCATGTGCCTCATCTTCTCCCCAGACCCTCCACTTTCCAAGGAGAGAATTGGTATGTGGGGCGGCCCTCGGCTGGCCGTCCATCTGCAGAGCTGGGCAGTGTCTCCGCAGAGCTGAGTGGGGGGCTGCAGCCTCGGTGGGGGGGAGGCATCCTTGTTGGAGCTCACTGAGCACATCTCCCACCCTCTCCAGGCTCCTTGTGACGGTGCTACAAACCTCTCCATTTTCCCAGCGACCCCGGGAAAAGGAGGTCCGTCATTGGACAAGAAGGGAGGGAGCAGAAGGAGAGAGAGAATAGGTGCGTTTTTATCCATTTGTGAGTTTACTGAAGTGCTGGCCTTTGCACAAAGGAAAACATTTCACGTTTCCGCTGCCTGGTGGATGAGACTTGGCAGATGAGAAAAAGAAAAGAGAGGCAGCCCTTGTCACATTTTGTGTGCAGATAATTGAAAAAAAAATGAATAGAGTGAACACACTGTGCATGTAATAGCTTAAAAGAGAGACTTCCTTTTTTAAATGAGCCAGACTCAGAAACCATATCAACTGTATTTTAAGACAGTCAGGAAGTCTGTGTCTTATTTTTACTTTCTTTCTGCTGGCCAAAACTGAATTAGTGACTTCTGATTGAAAGCTTTCTTTCCTTCGGCCAAGAGTTGGAAGCAATATCACCTGTTCCCCCGTTTTCCGTCTTCCTTCTCGGAGCCCCGGGCACAGCATTGTGGTCTCTCCTTCCAAATGTGGGGACAAGGGGCTGGGCCCCTCCGCCCAACCTTCAGTGGGAACTCGATGGAATTTGCTCCAGCCACCTGGGCCTGACCGCCCATTCTGTATGCAGTGTAGCACGGTGCCCTTTAAAACAAGAGCCTCTCCTCTCATCAAAATAAAAAGCTTCTGCACGGCTGCAGGAAACAGTATTAAAAAGAGAACCAACTGTATGGGAAAACATACTTGCCAATGATACGTCAGACAAGGGTTTAATCTCCAAAATATACAAGGAACTTACATGACTCCACTCTAAAAAGACAAGCAACCCAATTAAAAAGTAGGCAAAGGACTTGAACAGACACTTCTCCAAGGAGGACATACAGAGACTCCAGAGACACATGAAAAGATGCTCAATACCGCTAGCTATCAGAGAGATGCAAATTAAAACCACAGTGAGATACCACTTTACATCGGTCAGGATGGCCATCATAAACCAAGCAACAAACAAGTGTTGGAAAGGTTGTAGAGGAAAGGGGACCCTAGTTCACTGTTGGTGGGATTGCAGTCTGGTACAACCATTATGGGAAATAGTATGGAATTTTCTCAGAAAACTAAAAATGGATTTGCCTTTTGACCCAGCAATTCCACTGCTAGGATTATACCCTAAGAACCCTGAAACACCAATCCAAAAGAACCTATGCGCACCCCAATGTTCATAGCAGCACAATTTACAATAGCCAAGAGTTGGAAGCAACCTAGGTGCCCATCGGTAAATGAATGGATCCAAAAACTATGGTACATTTACACAATGGAATTCTATGCAGCAGAAAGAAAGAAGGAGCTCCTACCCTTTGCAACAACATGGATGGAACTGGAAAGCATTATGCTGAGTAAAATAAGCCAGGTGGTGAAAGACAAATACCATATGATCTTACCTTTAACAGGAAGCTAAGCAACAAAACAAACAAGCAAGCAAAATATAATCAAAGACACTGAAATACAGAACAGGCTGACAGGGATGAGAGGGAAGAGGGGAGAGAATTTCAGGGGAAAAGGGGAAGAAGGGTTTACAGGAATAAGTATAAAGGACATATGGACAAAAACTAAGGCGGGTGGAAATAGGGGGGTGGGGGAAGCACTGTGGGGGTGAGCTGGGATGGGAGTAAAAGACAGAAAACTGTACTTGAACAACAATTAAAATAAATTAAAAAACCCCACAAGAGCCTCTGTATATTTTTCACTAACAGGTCTGTCTTTTTTTTTTTTAAATTAAAAAAAAATCTGAGACCAGTTATTTCCTGCTGCCTTACTCATTTGGTGAATGCATGCTAATCCTGCAAAATAAATATTAATGTAGTTTGTGTCATGGAGCAGGCCTTTGGGGGGACTGGGGAGCCTGTGTGTAAGGCACCTGAACTTCCCGCCATCACGGTGATGACCAGGCTTACCCCAGGGAAAGCCCTGGTTTGCAATTATTACTCCAGTAGCCAGAGGCTGCGAGCCCCTATTTTGCTGCCTCTGGGGTTGGCCCATTCTTCCTCAGTGAAAGCATCTTTTTTTGGGGGGGGAGGGTCCTTAATTAATGCTTTGCATGCTGGTTGTCCTCTCAACCCTATGATATAATCAGAGAATGGAGATTTATGCAGATCTGAACAAAAAATCTTTAAATAAGTATCAGCAGTCCAAATTGCCCGAGGGTAAGGAGAGGTCAGGAGAAACAGTGACTCAGCAATGAAATGTCATTTCTTATTGACAATGAAGAATGGCAGTGTGATGGTGTGACCAATAAGGAACGTTAAAAAAAGAAACGTGGTCACTTGGTCTCAGCCAGATAGCTTTGCACCAATTTATTCATGTTTTTTAGTCAATCAGATACTATGGAGTTTAAAAAGATCTTAGAATTTGTCCAGTTTTGCCTCCCAAATGCCTCAAACTAGTTCAGTGTGGAAGGGAAGCCTTCCCTGGCACCTCTGATGTATATTTGATTGTGTTCTACTCAAATCTCTCCAGTCATGAGGAGCTCAACACTTTTTCAGGCAGCTTTTTGATTGTTAGTGCTAACAGTTTGAAGCTCACTTCTTTGTGGTTTTAGTTAAGAATCTTTTGGTTGAAAGTGGTAGGGGAAAAATCTTCAAACTAATTAAGCTAAAAGGGACATAACTTTTAAGATGCTAGATAGGATGGGCTTCAGGTGTGGCTTGATCCAGGGTACAAAGGGGACTGCCAGGATCCATCTTAGCTCTATTTCCTCCTTGTGGGCTCTATTCTCAGGCTTTGCTTAGTGGCTTCTGACAAATTCAGGCTCATTTTTTTTTTTTCATGACACCAGATCCAAGGATCCCTTTTGATTTGGGGAATTCTCTCATTGGCCCAGATTGAATAATAATACACTTACTTCCCAATGACTTAGCTTGGGCCCCACCCACCCACAGAGCCTGAGGCTCAGACTTGAGTGCAGGTAGTTAATTTGGGAGGTGAGCGATGGAAGAAGGGAAGGCAGTAAAGGTTATTATTGAACTGGTTATTGCCATGGACAAACACATCTCTGTCTCACTGGGGACCTTCTGAGAAATTGTCTAGTTTGTGTCTCAGAATTGTTCCTCTGAAGGATAGGACAGTGGGTCATCCCCTGTCCCCACTGCTTTAGGATTTTCCTTAGGGATCCTTTATTCCTTTTCCCTACTTCCCTTCTCTCACACTGAATGTGTGCAGGGGTCAGAGAGGGGCCTCAGAAAACACAAAGGAACATGGCCAGTGCTTGAGGACTGATGCTCCAGTGTCCCAGGGACGCAGCACCCCACCCAGCTCAGCCAAAATCGCAGGGCGGGTTGAAGGGTCCGAAGACCATCTGCCAGCCGGGGCCTGGGGCCCGGACAGTGGATGGAACAGACTGGCTGAAACCATGGTCAGGGGCTGTGTCCTCTCAGCTGTGATGGGAACTGCTCTAACTATGTGTAATGTGAAGGAAGAAGGCGTCTGTCTCCCAAGGACCAAACCGAGGGGCTGTTACTACAGAAAGGAGTGGTGCGTGTTGGGAAACTAGACTGAAAACCGTCCACTTCCCTCTGATGGTTAACATGTCTGCCCTTGGTCTTCTCTAATCGATGGACACACTTGGCTTCTTTACCTGTCTTTGTGTGACACGGTGTCCTGCCAGCATTCGAGGCCGGGCCGGTTAACGTGGGACTCAGGCAGCCAGAAGAAAATGCGCGGAGCCGGCGGGATGTCTGACATGCCTTTATTCCGGGGTGGGGCGACCCGCAGGCGCCGGCGGAAAGTGCCTGCTCCCTTACACACTAAGCAAACACGGAGCTGGCGGGGCGCTGATATCTGACCTTCTGGTTGTATAACAGAGTTCGATTCGGTGTGTGCGGCCCTTGTTCAAGGTCGGGGGGGGGTGTCAAACTCATTTTCACTGGGGGCCACATCAGCCTTGTGGTTGCCTTCAAAGGGCTGAATGTAACTTTAGGACTGTATACCTGTAACTACTCCCTAACTGTGCAGCGAGAGTTCAGACTGCTGCCGGGTAGAAATAAGGTGCCGGGCCGGGTAAAACAAGGTGGGGGCCCAGATCTGGCCCACGGGCCTTGTGTTTGCCACCCGTGCTCAAGGTTAAATGAACACTGAGGAGTCATGGTCACCAGGACGTCCAGTGAGGGAGCCTGACCGACTCCATTGTCCCTACTTGTGGTTTCCAGGGCCCTTGGTGGTCCTACTCACACCCCCGTCTGACCCCCCAGTTGGTTGTGCTTCTTTACCTGTCACCGAGGTGGGGTCGGGCCCATCACAGTAGGAACAGATGTGCACCAAGACGACCCTGGGGTCAGGGTGCCGAGGACATCCTGTGACATGACACCGAATAGTTTATTATGTTCCAATTACTTGAGAATAGGGTACCTACTACTAGTAAGAAAATGATTTTCTATTATCTGGGAGATGATTTTCTCCTACATTATCCAGTGCTGGCTATCTCCTGACTATTCCAGAAGCCCTGAGAGCTATGCTGACTGACTCTGTAAAATGTGCCTCAGCAGGCAAATGTCAGTCTGGCCTGCCTGGGGTCTCTCCCTGTCCTTCCAGCACCAGAACCCGTAATGGCCTCTGTGGGGCCAGTGCCACATCCACGCTCAGCCGGTGGGGTTTGGATGGGCTCTGTTCTTGGCCAGAGTCCCTGAGCCCCTCTCCAGCGGTTTGCTGAGGGGTGAGCTTATGGCTCTGCCCGGCTAATTGTCACAATCCTACCACGGGCCACCATGATGCATTCACGGATGGGCACCAGGGCCCAAGATGGTTTAGTCGGGATGCCTCTTGAAACAGAGGCCTGGGGATACAGGCAGCCATTTGCTCCCACGTGGAGCCTCAGGACGAAGCCACAAGGAGATGCCTAAGACGACAAGAACCCAGCTTAATCACACTGTTTGGCTCCTGCGTCCTTTTTGCGATCGAAACTTGGTGCAGACTCCTCACTGCGTGAAGCAACACATTTCTTATTTCTGCTTCTGTTGCAAAAAGAATCCTAATTAGTACATGGGTGACAATACGATATTTCATAGATTGTATTAAGCCTGAATTATATTCAAGTCAGAAGTTCAAGGACTTAGCCCGATGTCACTGCTCTCCAGCTAGGGATGGGACCCAAGCCAATTTCCTCCCCTCTGTGCCTGGGGTTCTACTTGGCAGAAGATCAATCCTGGATAATACAAAGTGGTAAAATGAAGAAAAAGGATAGAATATGGGCACCACTGCCTGTTGTTATTAAACATGTGGTTAACAAAGAAAAAACAAAAAGCACCTCACAGGTCAAAACGGCGAGGTCAACAGCTCTGTGAGGACATGGCCTAGATGGACCCTCCCCGGATGTCGGGACCGCTGCAGACGTTTGCAGAACGTTTCCCACTCGCCAGGTGGCCTGTAAGGCACCTTCAGGTGGGTCATCTCACTTCATCCTGACAACTGGATAAGGCAGGCACCCCTACTACTGTTCTCAGATCAAGTGCGAGGAAACTGAGTTCAAGGAGATTGAGGGACGTGCCTGGGGTCACCCGGCCAGGACGGAGCAGAGCTGGTGCTTCAGCCAACAGGCCGGCCCCGCTCAGGTGAGCTCGGCCGTCATGTTGGATCAAAGTTCCATAGCAGTGAGTGTCAGCAGTGGTAGAGAGCTGCGAGTTTTCTGGGTGGTGTGCCCACAAACCATACCGCTGGCGGACAGACGTGCAAATTCATAACTCTGTTTTCAAAGCAGGATATCAACATCAGTTCTCTCCCAAATGACCCTCCATGGCCTTCCGGTGTCCAGGCCTTTGTCTTTGTGGTACCTTAGAGCATCGGCCTTCATCCCCTGTGCATCATCCCCAGACCGATTGTTAGTAACTGCACAAACACTTCGACAGCCATAAAAAAGGAGAACTTGAAAACTAGGAAAGCCAGCTATAGTTTTAAGTCTTAGATTAAATGCTCCAAAAAGTTGTCCTTGGAGTGTCCTGCGTCCCACCTGCACGCATGCACACACATGCCCACATGTACGTGCGCACAGACCCTCCGTATATGTTAGATATCATCATCTTTCTTGCACCAACCTATAGAGGCAGGCCCTTGCCCGGTTCATCTCTGCCTCCCTTGTGGTTCCCTGCAAGGGGCCCCGCCCACATCACCTGCTCAGCCATCATTGCCTCGATAATAAGCAGGATAGAGTAGCGTGTGATCTCCTGCTCTGAGGTGCAGTGAGGGATTTGCACAGGTGTGAAGCCTGCCAACATAGCTGGAATCTGGCTCTTAGTCTTGGGGAGGCTCCGGGTATTTCTTAGAAGTTGACATTCTCCCTGGACATGCAGTCTGTCTGCCTGGGCCTCTCCAGGGAATAGAAATTAGCCCGCTATGTGAAATGTTTATGGGGACAGCAAGATTCACATGACCAGAGATTTCACAAACCCGGGGCCCTTGAAGCTGACGACTGTGATACTGTCTACAAGCATCTTGGACAGTGAAGGTCTGTCTCTGGGGCGTTCACTTCTGCGGTGTTGAGTGTTCTAGTCGGACGCCGTTGTAATTTCTCATTAACTGACAGAACGAAGCAAGGTCTCATTTAAGCAGGTGACTGGGGCATTTTGGTTTTTTTGTTTGTTTGTTTCCATTCCTAACTTTTAGAGATGAGGAGGGCTGCTTTTGATGAAATGGGAATGACATCTACTCAAGGAGGCAGGCCTGTACCTGCAGTTTGGTGCATGGGTTGGTTTGCCAGTGTGAATCAGGGTGGAGTCTGCTCAGGAGACTCCGAAAGGACGGATCTGCTGTGATTTTGCTGAAGTCTGGGGAGGGGGTTGAAGTCACGGGGAGAGGGAACATGCCCTAAGGGATGCTTTCAGGTCAGAGAGCCGCTAACAGACACTGGGTTCGGGGCCAGGTAGGAAGCCGGTGCTGTTCTGCCTGGTACCCAGGCAGTGACGGTCTTTGGGTGCCTTTGCAGGGTACAGGGAGAGGGGCAGGAGGTGCTGAGGGGAGGAAGGGGGCAGCAGGACGAGGTTCTTCGTGTAACCAGAGCAGAGTGGGAAGGTAAAATTGCTGGCGTGTAGGTTTCCGGGGTGGCCGGGGTGTGCATTAAGTGTTCCCCTGGGGAAGCAGGGTGTGGTGTTATTGGGGACCCTGGCTCACTGGGCACAGTGGGTCCTCCTTGGCTCAGCCTGCCCTTCTGTGACCTCGGTCATATTTTTCAGCCTTGCCGAGCCACCCAGCCACCTCACAGACCGTCCAGGGAACTAAATGACATGATGCACTTCCAGCTCATTGAGTCCTAGCACAGGGCCTGGTGCATTGGTATTATTAAACTTCTGCAAAGCATCTGAACGAAAGTTTTGCTGAAACATAGCGTGTCAGCAGCCATGTCCTCCTTGGTCCTGCAAGTAGGACAGAAATCGGCAGAAGGCATTCTCCAAACTGCCTGAGCGTCCTTCGCAGCCCTGACGCAGGACCCAGGCACGCAAAAGACGCCTCCCGGACGCCGCGGCTGCCTCCTGGTTCCTTGTCTGTAGTCGGTTTGTAAACAGGAAGCTCTAGGTTGCTGCTCTCTGCCGATCCCCTGCCCAGGTGGGAAGGGTCTCTAATGGGCCACAGCATTAGTGGTGGCTGCCGTGGGCCCCGCTGGGGAGTCTGTGAGGGTCAGGGCTGGAGGAGGGGCGGATCGTCAGACCCATTAAGGGACCGGGGTTGGGGTCCAGGCCAGGGGCCACTGAAAGCCACCCAGTGCCAAGGGACAGAAAGCTCCCGCCAGTCAGGCCGCTGTCCTGTCGGGGTGGGAAACTCCCTGGAAGGACTTCTCTGCTTGGCCCTCCGAGACCGGAGCTGACTTGTCCCTTTTAGGAAGAAAGAAGCGGGCGCAGGTATTGTGAGGGGAATGGAGTCCGTCAGTTAGAGAGTGTGATTCTGGACAAACCGTTTCATCTTAGCCTTCGTTTCTTTATCTGAAAAACTGGGATGAAAGGAGGATTAAATTTGATAATATATCTGAGGTGCCTGTGGTAAGGATTAAATGCAGCAATCTAAGGCACCCAGCGTAGGGCCTGGCGCAGAGACAGTGAAATAATTATGATCGTCCGTGAGCATCTCGTTAGGTAGGAAGATGAACATGCCTCAGTGGGGCGCACTGGGGAGATGTTTGCACAGCATCTGCCGCCTCCTTGATGGTACACGTGCCTTAGGGCTCTGGTGAAGGAGGGAGGGAGTCCCCTCTTTTTTTTTTTGCTTTCCCTTGTTTCCTTTTCAACTTTAAAAAGTAGTAACCCAGTTCTTCTCTGTAAGTTTTACCACGTGTTCATTGTGTGTAGCAGGTCTTTAAGCCCATCCTCCCTGTGGCTCTTAAAACCAGTGTCCGTCCTCCCCAGAAGGTCCGGGCTACTCCCGGTGTCCACCATCGCAATGACTTTACGGGACAAGCAGGCCAGGCCTGCACCTGCCCAGGTGATGGGCAACTGGCTGGGAAGATGCCCTCATTCCCCGGGGGAAAAGGCATCCTGTCTAACCCTCGGCAGGTGGTGGAGGAGAGAGGATGCCCGAGACGGAGGCCTCTAGGACCTCGCCTGCCAACAATGAGTGGCATGTGAATGAGGCCGCACTCAGCGATTCTGGGCAGATGCCCAAGCCCAGCTAGGATGGTCCCCGCGGCCCTGGACAATCGCCGCCAAGAATCTGTGCACTGCCAAATCGCTCCCCACCCCGGGCGCCACTCTGGCCGTTTAGCTCTCCTGCCAAGCTGTTTCTAGATCACTCTCTGAAACTTGCCCATAAAATTCCCAGACAAGCAGTTGGAAGACTTGGAAATTGCAGGGAAGCATTTGGATCTTCTCCATGATGCTGTTTGAAATGATTACTGTTCAAAAACTGACAGTAGTTGGCTAAGGAAAAAGTCAGTCTTGCCGCCAGGGGTCACAGAAGACCACTCGGCTCAGGGACACCCGGCCGCTGGCTCTCCTGGGGCTGTGTGCCTGGTGTGTTGCCTGGGGGGCAGGTGGGCCCCAGGTTTGCAGTGCCCACCTGTGGGCACCAGCCTCCTCCCAGAGTCAACCCACAGGGCTCCTCAGGGGGTGCACGACATCTTGCTGACAGAACAAGACTTGAGGCAGCGTTCACTCGTGAAAAGTCCTCCACACCCTACAAGTCCTTTGATATCCGTGGTGATGGTGCCAGAGCTTGCAGCCAGGAGAGTGACAGCTGCAAAGCAGGTTCCCCATGGAACTTGCCCTTCGGGCCTCAGAGCTGTGATGCGAGCGGCAACACCACCTACAAGCCACTGCTTATCGCCTTCAATGATCTGGGACCCAGCGGGGACCCCAGCGGGGTCGGGTCCCTCTCTGAGCTGTCACTGGTTTGAGCCCACTACCAGCTGGATGAAAAGAGGGGGGGAAATCACGTTTCAGCAGTTTACAAGACCTAAGGCAATTTTCTCAGGCCCTGCAGAAAATTCTTTGTGCGGTGAGGTTGCACCTGAGCACGGATAACGGCGTGTTTTTGTTTGCTGCCACTGCATGTTTCAGTGTCTTGGCCATTACCAAGATTATGGAAAATTGCTAGATGCTGTTAAGTTGGAGGCTGTGAGTGGAAATGTTAAGAGTTAGTGCCTGTGGGGAATGGAGATTTTTTTTCTTGCCTCATTATTTGTTTTGGTGCCCTTGTAAAGGGTGAACTTTTGATGGGAGGTACGTGTCAGTTCACTGAACTACTCTGGAACAGAGATTTTTTTCCCCTCCCCTTTCCTCCCTTTCTTATCTCTTCTCCCCCTCCCTCCTTTTTTACCACCTTCCCTCTCCATCTCTTCTCCCCCCACCCCCTTTTTCCCCTTTGGCTTTGCCTTCAAACCAGATGGAGGTAGATTTCCAGGCTCAACCCAAGACCACAGTGCGTCCCCATCACAAAGAATAATTCAGGAAAGTGCTGCCTTCGACTGAGATGTCTGGCTGTGCCTGCCGGAAGTCTGTAAAATCTCCATTTTCAGTGCTGCCCCATGCATTCACGGTTGGAAGTGTTTAAAATGCCAATGAAGTGCACAGTCTAAAAATGCCTTCCCTCTAGCTGCCAGGTCGCTCCTAACAGAAAACGTAAATGGACGGGGGGCTTGCGCTCCTTCACCGTGACTGCGGACACGTGTCCGCATTACCACACACACTGGGCAAGCCTTTTCTCTCTAAGAGCCACAGTGCATTTGACACACTTCTACCTGCCGGGCGTGGTGGGCGGTGGTTGCTACCCCAGGAGGAGGAGCAGGTGCCAGATTTGCACATTTCTTGCATCCCTGCCAAGACTCACGTGTGAAGGAGGTGCTTTAGCCGGAAAGGGGCTTCAGCCCCCCGCACCTGCTGTCAGCTCTTTAGAGAGCGGCAGGGCTCTCCAGACGGTGTTTGTCCCGCTTCCTTTTCACGGCCACCACCCTGGGAGATGGAGGGACCCACCGGAACTGGCGGGTCTCTTGTACTCATCGAAGATGGTAAAGTCCCCTCTCCACCCCATGGCCCCTCCAATTGACAATGGCATCGCGGAGTGTATTTTCTCAGGGACCGAATTGCAGGAGTTGCCTCCGTAATTAAGCTTTGGGGAGAAGCCACCCAGAGCTGCATTTTCATGCCCGTGGTTAGACTGGGCCTACGTTTCTTCTAGAATGTTCACTGGTTTTCTGGCTGAACTGCTGCCCAGCAGTCATGACCCTGGAAGGAAGGACATGTCTAATTGAGGTCAGCGTGAGGCACAGTGTCCAGTAATTATCTCGGGGACAGAGCAGTTAGAGGGGACTTCACCTAATGAGGCCTGCGCCGGTTTCAAGGCTGCCCTTGGCTGAGCCCCTCGGCAGCGGAGCCCTGCCAGGGCCAGGGGACATCCACAGAATCATTTCACAATTTGTAATCTAACTTTTTCTTTTAGGGTTCATGTATGTAGTGTGTTAAAGTCGGATGATTCTCTGTGGCTTGAAAGGAAAGACATCAGCTTCCTACTCCTTCCTCACTGTACTTACCTCCCTGTGTCCGGAAACCACGCCTGTAGTATGGTTTTGGTATCTGGGAGTTTTACATGTTGATGTTTGCGTCCCTGCAGTGAAAGGTGAGCATTCAGAGGTTGGATTCTCCTGCCCCCCACCCCCCAAACACACCCACACACACGCTCACTGCCTCAGTTCTTCCAAAGTGATTCTATGAGCAGTTTTGTGAAATGACTCTTCAGGGTTTCCGTTACTATGAGAGTATACGTGTTATTGACAAGCTAGTCATGATTCAACTTCTTGTCTGGGAAGAAAATTTGTTTTCCGTGAAGTTTATAATTGCCCTTCATTTTCTCCTCCGTTTTCTATGTAGGCAGCAATTCAAACTGCAACTCTCATCTGTCATGGTAAATCTCCACGTGTCCAGGCACAGCGGGTGGCCTCGCAGCTCCATTTCCGTCTTGGAAGTGGGGCTGCTGTCCCCTCCCAATCTGCTGGGACTCTCTGCACCCGCTCCTGAGCCGTCGACCTGGGCTTTCCCAGCTTCGTCATTCTAGAAATTCCCTTGGCCTTGGCCCTGTGCCTGACCCTCCATTTCCCGGAGAGTAGAGCTGCCTCTGTTCGTTCTCTCACTTCAGCTGCCAGAACTTTCCAGAGAAAAGGTGACTTTTTCCTGAGACTCCGGACAGATGGACATAACAGATATGTCCCTGTTAGCTCCTGTCTCTGTTACTTTCACACTGTATCTTCTTTTTTTTTGATGCCTTTGAGATCGTATCTCTCTCTACAGGAGGAAGCTTTTACCTTAAGGTTTTACCCACGCCCTTCCTTTTGCAGCTGTGGCCCTTCAGCTGCCAGTGTTCTCCTGCTTGAGTGTTCTCTGAACTTGAGCTACTTTCACAGCAAGAAACTCCCAATGACACTAATTAACTCTGCTCAGTACATAGATTTTCAGCATCATGACAAATAGTCCACCTTGCTTACATTTCCTTTGTTTTAAGTAGCTTCCTCCCCTCCAACTTTGGACTTGTTCTCTCTTCTTTTTTAATTGTCTGACTTTATCTCACCCTAAACATTTCTCTACCTCTCCAAGTATTGTCTCTCAACCCCTCGTAGTTTCTGGGTCCCGTTCTCCCAGAGACTCTTCCTTCTCCCTTTCCTGCTCCCGTCTCTACGATGTCCTGCATGATCGCGACTCCCCGTCCGCAGTCTTTCTTCTAGTTGTGCTCAGTGTTGCCCGAGCCCGGCGTGTGCCTTCTAACTCGACTCCTCATGCACTGGAGCGGTCGGTCCGTAAGCATCTCTCACGGAGAGGATGCTGAGGTAGACTTTCTAAACCCTCGTAGGTCCAAAAACATCTTCGTTTTGTCCTCAGAGTTGACTAATAATTTGCAGATGGAGTTGTAGGATAAAATTAGTTTTTCCTCAAAAGTTGAAAATTATCGCTTCATCCTGGTCTTCTTTTAATTTTATAGGACATTGAGAGTGATCTAATATCCATCTGAATTTTATTCTTTTTGTGGTAGCCTTTCATTTTTCCCCCCGTGGAAGATTTTGGAATATTCTCCTTATCCTCAGTCTTGTTAAATTTCAAAATGCATTGTCTACGTGAGGCTGTTCTAGGAGCAATAGTTACTAATCTAGTCAAGAGCGCAGGTCACGCGTGCCCGAGTGTAAGTTCCCGTTGTCCCAGTTGCTAGCTTGGGCAGGTGTCTTACCCAGTCAGTGTCCCCGTTTTCTCAGCTGTAAAATGGGGAGAAAAATGGACTCTTACCTCTTAGAATTATTGAAAGGATTAAATAAGCCACTCCACATAAAAGTTTGGAAAGTAGCGCCTGGCACATAGTAGGTCCTCGATGACCTTTAGCTGTTATTACTGTTACGGCCACTTACTCTCGTGGTCTCCTTGAACTTAAGGTTTGTTCCTGTCCATGCTGGGATGTGCTGCCGTTAGTGTCGGATGACTGTCCCTCTCCCCATTGTTCCTGCTGTCCCCCTTCTCTACCTCTGACTTTTTGACTTCGTTCCTGGGAGATAAGCTTCCCGTTGGACACCTAGCCTCCAGACCGAACGGTTATTTGGGCAACAATAGCTTTAATTTCCAAGACTGCTTCCTTTCTCTCTCATTGTCCTGTGGCCATGCTACCCCTCTCCTGTCTTATGTATAAAATATGACCCAGATTCTCTTTTGTTTGGATGTTATCTTCTCCTAAACTCTTGGTTTTCCTCGAGGCCCTGTTATTTTGTTTTGTGAATGTCTCGTTCACATTTCAGATGGTCCTTTAATGTCAGGAAGCCATTGGTGGTCTGTTTGGGCTTCAGAGGGATAAGAAGAAAGTGCAGGAAGGGGGGACCGGGTCCACGTCGGGCAGGCCTGGTGCTGCGTGACAGACTGGGGCCGGCCACTGTGCCAGAGCCCCTCCCACGCCAGGATCTCGGCAGCATTGCTTCAGGCGCCCGCACCCAGACCGGACGCCCTCGTTCCCTCCAGATGGTTCAGTTCCCTCCGTTGACAGAGGGCGCCCCCCTTCCGTTCCACGGCATTTGGTTTTGGCTTTTATTTTTTGCCCTGCTCAGGTGACGCGGAGCTGCAGAGGGTTCAGTGCTTGGGGGCACGGATGGCAGCCCAGGCTTCCACACACAAGCCTTCAGTCGCTGTCCCGTAGCAAGAGCGCCCTCATTCTGCCACACACGACGTTGCCCAGGCCCCAGGCTTGGCACAGCGCCGCAGAGCCGAGGGGCGCCTGCTTCCACGGGGCTCCTTTGCCCCCTCCCGCCCTGTTTGATGCTGCCCCGCCTGGGCACCCTTTCCTAGGCAGCACCACCTCGTGATTTATATCGTATGGAAATTTGTTGGCGTCTCTAAGCGGCTGATGGCCTCCATTTATGACTGTGGGTTTGTACTCATTTTATTCCTCTACTTCGTTTTAACGAGCAAGGCAAGGAGATAAATAAATATTAGCCCATCTTCATGATGGAATGCTGTGGTTTTTTAAAAGCCTAATTGAAGGGCTAGGCTATAACAGGGAAGGGAAATATAATGCTTTAAAAGATGCACATTTTTCGTGTGATTTGCATGTGGAACAACTCACAGGCTCAAAGGAGGAAAAGCTCATCTTTCTGATGATGAAAATGGTGTATTCCGAAAACTCCTGCACTGAACATTTCTCTGCGAATTCAGAAAATGATGGTACTGACGGCAGCAGCAGTACTCATAACAGCGGCGACGTAGTATTTTGTATTTTCCTAGCACTTTATGGTTTCTCACAGTGCTACAGATACCATTTTTCCTGGAAGCACCCGTGTTTTCATTTTTCAGCTAAGAGACGACGGATTTGCAGGAGGTCGCCCAGCAAGCCTCACCCACGGCTCTTGTGTGATTGTCGCTCCGCCCAAACTCCCCGCTTAGGCCACCCTCTCTGTCAGGGGTTCTCACAGCAGGAACCACAGCGGGTGCCCCAGCTTCAGATTGGTGCCAAATAACTTGTGTAACTTTATACAGCCCGAAACCTTTGCTTCTCGGCTTAGTGTCCCAGGGGCCATTTGATACTCCTCTGCGGTGAGAGGTTCCCCAAACCAGAAAGCGCCGTCTCTGTGTGAACCAAACCTGCGCTCTTTCACTTGGCCTGCTGCAAAGAACCCCGCGCCCTCTGCACATCTGACGCCGCGGAGCCGCCGAAATCGATCCTTTCAAATCGGTGCCTTTGTGTTCTCCTCCGAATTATCACCTGAGAAACAGTTCCTACATCTTGTATGTCCATTTGTATGCTAATACGGCGGGGCTTGCGAAAAGATGCTATCAAACACCCGGCCCGCTCGGACTCCTTATCGGTTCCAAGTCTGGAGAGAGAGAATTTCACGTTCCCGCGGCCGATCCTCAAACCACTGAAAAGCGACAGCGGGCTTTCGACCCCACTGGGAGAAGGAGATATCAGCGCAGACACGCCTGTGCCCTGTCTGCTAGTTCCTGGCACCAGCCCCATTTTTTATTTTTAATGCAGTCAATACAGAATTATAATCGAATTGCATAGCATAACTACTGTAAAATCAATGTGGGAAATCAAAGATGAAGACACAGAGAAGAAGGTAATCAATCTGTCACGGGTAGCAACATGGGGCAGCAATAAACCCTGTTAACGTTTATGTTGTGTTTATATGTAATTGATATGTTTATATGTTACATATTGAAAGACGGACCCTCCATATACATACTCCATGCATGATATATAGTTTGTGCGTGTGTATGTATCGCACACCCGTGTGGACAGGCTGCTCTACGCTGTTAGGAGATCACACTGCTCACATTTTAAAATATTTCCCCAAGACACACTGTCTTCTTCTGCAACAATATTTGTAATGATATCATAGGGCTTCGTCTTCACTTACTCATCCTGTCTCCTATTAGTTTTCTATGGCTGTATAAGAGTTACATTAAACTGTGTGGCTTAAAGCAATGGTCACCTTTATTGTCTCACGTCTTCATGGCAGGAGTTCTGAGTGGCTTCCCCGGGTGGTTCTGGCTCAGTCAGCGTGGTGGCTGGGGTCGTGGGATACTTAACGGTGGACTGAGGGACCCGGGCAGTCCTAGCTGTCAGCAGAGGGTGCAGTTTCTCGCCGCACAGACCCTGTCATGGAATGACTCCTGGGTTCACAACAGGGCAGGGACTCCCCGCACGGTGGGTGGTCAGAGAGAGACCTCAGGGACCTTCCCGTTCTACTCCGAGAAGTCAGATTCCAACATTCGTGCAATATCCCATTGGTTATACAGGTTGACCCTGTTCAGTGTGACAGGAAACCTACACTGAAAACCGGCGTGAACACCGGGAGGCGAGAATCATGGGTGCTACTGCGGAGGCTGGCTGACCCAGTCCCCCTTGTGCCTTGATGATCCACATGCAAAGTACATCCCTTCCTCAAAGACACCCCGCCAGGTGGCATCCCATTAGCATCATCAGCTCAAAGTCTGGAATCTTGTCATCTAAGTCACGTCCAAGTGTAATTCCTTAAGCACAGCTTGTCAGTTCCATTCCTCTCGACTGAAACACTGTGCACGAAAGCGGTAAATCATCTTCCTCCCACGTGTGGGACGGCGGGACAAGCACAGGGTAACTGCTGTAGACACTCCTGCTTTTAAAGGGCCAGGCGCAAAGCACCTAGGAGGCGCTGGGCCATAGGAACCCTGAAACGCAGCAGGCCCAGCTCACCAGATCCTTCTAGGGCTTCGGGAGTGGGAATAATCCCTCACGGCTTTTGGATCGACCTCTGGGCTCTTGGTTACGCCTCGGAATCGCTGTTCCTTTTTGTGTAAAAGATAGCTTGCGTGTCCAGCTGCCGTTTTCTTAGTCTGATTTTTGCCGGTGGAACACTGGGGATACATGGAGATTTTTTGCTTTCGTATTGTCTCTGCCCCTTACAGTCCAAGCTGATAAGCATATGTGCTAGTATTGATCCCCCCCAAACACTGTGAGTCTCCTGTGAATCTCACTGGAGTTTGTTTCGAGAGAAAACGCCACCTTTCACATCTCTCCATGAGAAGCTTTTTTTTACCTGGGGTTTTACTGAAACTGCTGAGGGACAACATTAACCTTCTTAGAAGCCCTATTGTTTGAATGACTGTCTGAGGCACCACTGTAGATATTTCTAAGGTCTAAACAAAAGATTGTATAGCTACACCTTCAACATCATCTTTATACCACGTCTTCCCAAGAGGGCCCTGAATTTGCCCTTTGCCCCGGAACCACTTCCTAATTGTAGCCCTGCGTGTCATCTGGGGAGAGTGGATTCCCCAAACCAGTGAGTCCTGAACTGTTAATGTTTCAGTGTACTTGGTGTACAACATTGTATTAGTTGCAGGTGTACAGGACAGTGACTAAATTCTACGCCTTGCAACGCACTCACCTCACTTAGTCTAGTGACCATCTGTCACCGTGTGAGCTCATCACAATATTAGTGACTCTACTCCCCTGCACGTGTTCTGCCTGCCCCTCATCTCCCTCCCCTCTGACAAGTATCAACGCCACATCTGTTTCCATGTCTGCTTTTGTTTGGTGGTGTTTTGTTCATCTGTCACTTCTTCACCATGTGACCCGCTTCAGTATCCTCATGACATGGCAACTGGTGTCCCTCAGAGTGAGTGACCTGAGAGAGACAGTGCCAGGTTCTTTCTGACTCAGCCTCAGAAGTAACAGTTCCTTATTCCTGCAAGTCCCACCCGCCCTGCGGATCAGCCTTACACAGCGCGGGAATGTGCCACCCCAGGCTGCAAACACAGGGGGGCGAGAAGCACCGGGAACTCCCTGAGTCTGGCTTCCCGAGCCAGCTTGCAGTAGCGGGTGTGAACTCTCAGATTCCCAAGACCCACATATTAGCAATCACTTCTTAAAGACAGTTGAGAGGAACTGTGTATCCAGAGGTTATCTCTCTCTCTCCTTTCAACTGTGCTTTTAAAATCTTATGTCTAGATGTCTAAATAACATCTCTATAATGCTTCCTTGATTTCTCCTCTTTAGTCATCTCGGTTACAGTGAGGGAAGGTGAGCACTTAGCTCTCCCATAAGCCTCTCCCCGAACACCACATCCACACACGTAAACTGCTTAGCTTGGTAGTCAGGGTCTGTACCGTGACTGTGCCAAGACCACCATGGCCGTGACAGTGGTACAACCATGGCCGCCGTGGGCTGCCTTGGCTCCGGCTACTTTCTTGCTTTTCGTTTTATACTGCACCTTAGAATAAAATATTTTGCTTTTTTTTCTTTTAGTCTTCTTTGATTCTAACAACACTTCATCTCTAAACTCTTTGCCTTGTCTAAAACCTTCTCTAAATATCTTCAGACACACTAGGCATTTCATCAACTGCAGCCTCCAGCTTGGCCGTACCCTCCCGAGAGACCAGAGCCTGTGCCGCCAGCAGAGCCGCTCCCGCGTTCCTGACCCTCAGAGACGTGCGGGATGATGAATTGCTGCTTTATCCCACTGCACTGAGGATTAACTTTTTATGCAGCAACAGATAACTGATACAGGAAGTGTTTTTCCTCTTCTCTTTTCTCTCCTCTCCTCTCAGATGGTTGTAGGGTAATGTCTTGGTTTCTAATGTCTGAAATTTCATGACACTGTTCCCTCTGTGGATTAGTGGGAATTTTAGAAATTCTTCATTTCCCCTGAGCAGCGTGGCTTGTCAGGTCCTGTCCTGCAAAGCTGAGGTCTTCAGTTCAATTCCCGGTCAGGGCGCATGCCTAATGGATGTTTCTCTCTTGCATCGATGTTTCTTGCCCTCTCTTTCTCTCTCCCTACCCCTCTTTCTAAAAATAAATAAAACATTTAAAAAATAAAATAAAATGTTTTCATCTCCCCACAAAGTCTGCTTCTTCTGCTTTCCTTCTCTTCTTTCTCCCTCCCTCTTTTTTTCTTTTCTTTTTCCCCCTCCCTCCCTCCTTTCTCTTTTTATGTTTCATTGAAGGCTTTCCTCCTGTATCTGGTGATCCTTTGCTGTCTGCATATGTCTCAGAGGTGACACTAGATAACGCCATCAGTGCTGAGCACAGAGGGGCAGCTGGTGGACCGTAGGCCATTTGTGAGGCAAGCTGGCTGAGCCGTTTCACGGGGGAATCGGTAATGCCGGCAACTCCATCTCCCGTCTGCCAGGCTGGCTTGATCCGCAGGAGAACCGGAAGCCCCACCCCCTGAGTATCATCATCCTGCCTGTCATTGGCCCGAACTAAAACCTCCTTCCAGCTCGTAGTGTGGGACCTTGGCAAAGTAACCATCTCTCTGTACCTCAGTTTCCTCTGATATAAAATGGAGGGCAGGAGGAGACTAACAATAGCATCGATGCAAGGACTAAATGAGTTAATGTACATAAAGCCCTTAGAAAAGCCCCTGGAATGAAAACTACTAACTAGATGTTACAGGGTATCATCATCGTCATCGACAAGTTCATCCTCATCCGGGCTGAGTTAGGGAAGAAGGCCGGGGTTCTCAACAGGAACTATACTAGCCAACTTTTATGGAGCCCCTTATCTTTAGTAAGGTACCTGTACTGGGCCTGGCGGTCCCGAGTCCAGAGACTCACGGTATCCTCCTTCTCAGCGTTCAGCGGGCCCGGGGCCGGGCAGCCTCCTGGCTGTGTGGACACAGGCAGGCCGAGCCAGGTGTCTGGTTCTCAGGCCCGACTCCCCTCTGCCTCCCGGTGCCTGCTCCCCTCCCGGCTCAGGCTTCTGGTTGTTTAGATCTGCTTGTTCTTCTGCTCCAAGCTACTGAATGTTTTTCTAACCTTCTCCCCTTTTCCTTTATTTTGTGGATTTGTTTGTTTTAAAATGCATTTACTGTCTCTTAGCTGGATGTTGAGAGAGCAAGCAGGTTAATTAGTGGGTTCTGCCCCTGTCTCCCGCTGAAAGTCTGAAATAGGTTTATTAAAGAAATATTTTCAAGAGCAATAAAAATGTAGGTGGGTTTCATGCTCATTTGGAATTCTCGGCTCTGTGGAAGGGCACAGAGGCCCGTGGAAACCGTGATGGGAGGTAGTAAAAACTTGTCCACGCGGGTCCGGGAGACGTTCCCTCGCTGGTCTGCACGTGGCCGTGTCTCCTCTCCCCGTGGCCTCCTGTGGTCTGAGTCCCGGAGCTCCTTACACTTGGAGTTACCTGCTCGCCGCCAGTCTCCCTTTACCCCGTCAGCTCCTTGGGGGCAGACGATGTCTCCACCGTGTCCGTGGCTACTTGATTATTTGCAACTTTAAATATAACAACAGGGGTCGTTATTGCCTTTCTCACTGTAGTAGAATTAGTGGTACTAATAAAACCGCAGGAGCTCACAGGGTCTCTGCCACGGGCCGGGCACTGGTGTAAGTTCTTTATGTACAGTAATTCCTTTGGTCCTCACAGCAGCCCTTCGGGGTAATAATATTTTTATTTTCGTTTTCCTTGTCACGCTGTGCTTAGGGCACATCCGGCCCAGGAAGACAGTCCGTTCCCGTGGAAGCCGGGTGTCCCGTTCACTGGGCCTGGACCCCACCTCCACCCTGGTGCAGGCCCCCAGGAAAGGCAGGAAGGCCAGGAAGGCCAGGAAGGCCAGGATCTATTTGACATGCAGTTTGTTTCTCCTGCTCCGCACTCTTTGCCTCTGGCATGGACGGCTGGCGGGACACCTCCTGTTTGCAGCTCGCTTGGCTTCCGGGGGGGGGGGGTGGTCTCTCACTCATGTCTGCATGCAGAGTGTGTCCTCGGGCTGCCCAGGGCTGCCTCCGGCCTCGCCTTGCATCATGAAGTGTCCGCAGCCCCTTGACATGAGGTGTTGAGGTTATGCCACCTCCCAAAGTGAAGGAACCACTCAGGTGGTTGCTCTCCAGATTCTTTCTGGAAAGAACGGTCTGCTGTCCCCCACGGCCTCAGGCTTGCAGTGCCTCCTGTTGTCCTTGTAGAGCCTGGGGCCCTGCGTGTGGCTGCATTGTTCCTGGCTCAGCGTCTTCAGCAAAAGCTCATAACAGGGCCCCACAAGTAGGCTGGGCTGTCACCCAGGGTCTCCACGGATGGTGACTATTGTCGCCTTGTGGGCTATTGAGCACCTTCCAGCAGACGCTCTTCCTATGGTGCCAACAGCCGACAGCGCGGAAGGTGGGTAAGACCAGAAAGGGTGTCCTTAGCTGCCTCAAGCCCAAATAACTCACAGGGTGCACCTCACGTCATAATCTCAAACCAGGTGCTTTGGTTGATGCTTTCACGTGCTGGTCCAGGGCCTTGGAGGTGGACCGCACGGGGCCGGGATGCCTGGTCTGTCCTTGAGTGGCTGCATGACCTTGAGCAAGTGATGTCTCCGTCCTCAAGCTCCTCATCTGCAAAATGCAGGTCACCAGGCCCCCATCGGGTTTTTGTGAGACTTGTAACATCACACGGACCGAGCACGGGCCCTGGAGCCCAGCCAGCGCTCAGTGGTGCGGACTGTTGTTTCCAGTCTGACCAGGGGTCGGCACTCGTGCGAGTGCTGCTGAGTCAACAGGAGTTGTTTATTATTATTATTATTATTATTATTATTATTACTCATAGCATTATTATTATCAAGTGTTTGGTAAATACGTTTGTGTTATATTTGAATCCAGCAGAGTTCAACTTTGTAGGCATGCTCTCACATTCCAGTGATACTTATTTAGGTACAATTGTCATGCTACTCGCAAATATTCTGTTATTAAAAGCAGGTCCCCTGTTTTATTCAATTTTGTTTGATTTATGTTGAGTTGTGCATAGTTGGGAAATTCACTTTTTTTCATTTATTTAGACTTAAAGACATCTTTTATGGACTCAGTTAGAAAGGGAAGACTATGTTGCGAATTCCGTGTGAAGAAGGGGAGGGCCAGAGTCTCCCCCTAAGCTGTGTGAAAGGGCCACGACGCGTCTGGGCTGGAGGTGATAACCCCCAGGAACCTCGAACTTGGCTGTGAAAACACAGCTAATGGAGCAGGAAAAGAATTGGGAGCCCCCAAGTCAGAACAGAGCAGGAACCTGCTTTGAAATCTTGTGTTTTGTTTTAAAATTCCACGTGAATTTTGCACTCCATTCCGTATTTCTTTGTGCCTGCGTTGTCATAGAAAGTATGGCCCGCCTCCCCTGGGTCTCCCCACCCCCCCTGGGTCCCCCCACCCCTGGGCGCTGGGAGAGAGAACAGGCCATTTCCATCCCGGCACAAGGGACCAGTCGTCTCATTTGAAAAGGAAGACAGAGCTACCACAATCAATACAAAGGTGAAATTCAGGAACATGTGGAAAATGGAATTTAGAGGAATAAGGAAGAATAAGGAGGACGGGGGTGAAAGGCCTTGGGGTGGAGATCCAGGCTGGAATCGGGGCCTGGAAGGAAGAGGGCAGCCAAACATGCGAGCCCCCAAACCTGTGTTGGGGTGGCCGATCCCGTGGGAGATGCACTGAGCCGTTGCACAAGCACAACCTCTCTGCTTCCTTTCAGGAAACTAATCGGTTCCAGGAAAGGAGTGAGACTCCTGCCAGGGGAGAGCAAGTCCCATCAGGACCACGGTTACAGCGTTCAATCTTCTGTCACCATTAGGGTGACACAGCCTTGGCTCCATTTCTTCCTCCTCGAGCCAAAGCCCATTTTTTCATTGCAGTCTCTACCTGGACAACGACATTCAGACCAAAACCCGTGCATCCCGCCCGGGCGGGCCTTCTGGCTCCAGGAAGTTGTCAGAATCCATCTCTCACAGGGCAGTTCGATTGTAGTTTATTCCCTTGCAGCCTCCGTTAGGGGGCCTTGGTGACTTGGAAACGTGTGTATGGAGAGAAGTGAGGCATTTTTTGAGCACCAGCGGAACAGTGCACAGCGAGACCCTGTCTGGGTGTGACCCAGAGTGATGGACAGTTCTTTAGCTTCGTGTGTCCCCACAGAAGGAGACCCCGAGAGGGAAAGCACCTGTCACCTTTGTGCAAGTTGATGCTTGTCTGCTGCTTGCTGGCGTGAGTGCCCAGGACCCTGTTCCAGTGGAGGTAGCTTTTTGCATTAACTCCGATGGAAATAGGCGGCACTGGCAGGCACCCAGCTTTCTCGTTGCAGCAGAGGATGCAGATGATACTGGTTCCAGGTTGTGTCGTTTGAATACCAAGTTGTTGGATCTTAACACTCTGTAGATTCAGTGAAGCAATAGATTGTTGTACCCTCCCGCCCACCTGGCGGTGCCTGTCCAGTCCAGCGGGGAGAGCCAGAGGGCCATGGGGTCCTTCACAGCATTTGCTTGTGTGGCTGGGACCAAATGACCCATACTGTCGAGTCTCCATTTTCCCAACAGAGGGATGGAGCCAATAGGACCAAAGCATGAGTTACATGACGTTGAAACTCAGTGATACATAGAAAGTGCTCAGCACTGTGCTTGAGGTTCCGTAAGTGCTTAAAAAGGAGCAGGTGCCGTTACTGGTGGCCATGGCAGTGGTATGTTGGTCATTACCACCACCGCCCTCTGAGCAAGGCATGGGAAACACCAGCCCAAGCAGTGAGCCCTGTTCCTGGGTCATCTGGCAGCTTTGAGAAATTGAAGGCAGGTAATGTAAGTGTACAGAGGACATCAGATGTGGGGTTTGCCTCGTGTAGGGACCTCTTTGAACAGAAACTGGTTCAAGCTTAAGGAAAAGGAGGGGTGAGGACTCAGAATGGATGGCAGCAGGGACACGAAAGGTGGCTGTCCTCACTGCTGCTCTGCGCCTCTGCTCTCTCTTGTCTTTGCCCCTCTGGCTGCCGTGTCTACATCCAGACGGCGCCCAAGAATACGGCCGTCCATTCACATGGGGTCTCCCTGCCACCTAACTTCACTCCACATCTCAGGGCCTGTTCAGACCGCTGGACAGTGCAGGTCAAGGACAATGGCTGAGAGTGGAATGGGGACATGTCAGGGTGGGCTGGGGACAGTGACTGAGAGTGGAATGGGGACATGTCAGGGTGGGCTGAGGACGGTGGCTGAGAGTGGACTGGGGACATGTCGGGGTGGGCTGGACGAACAGCACTGGGAGAGTGGTCGGGGGCTGATTCCCAGGGAGCCTCCAGTGCTGCAGGTACATGACTCCCAGAGCGCCCCCGTGTGGCAGGGCGGGCTTAGCACCACACCAGGACCAGGCCTGCTCCAGGGTCGTGGGGACCAGGCTGCAGCCACAGTAACAATCACGAGGACGACAGCTGAGTGTGAACACTGAGTTGTAACTCTAGGCCAGCATTGTTCTAAGAATTTAGCACATTCATTAGTTTAATCTTCATTACTGTGAAGTAGATATGCCTTTTTAAAAATCCTTACCCAAGGAGGATATATTTATTGATTTTAGAGGGAGAGGAAGGGAAAGAGAGAGAAAGAAAGAAAGATCAATGTAAGAGAGAAACATTGATTGGTCACCTCCCATACGCACCCTGACTGGGATTTGAACCTGCAAACTTTTGGTGTATGGGATGATGCTCTAACCAACTAAGCCACCTGGCCAGGGCAGACATGGCTTTATATCCATGTGACACATGAGAAAAGTGATGGCCCAGGTCATAAGGTCTCTACCCCAAGTTTACCAATGCCCTTAAATGATGGGCCACTGTCAATGGGCTGTGGTTGGGTAGATCGTCCCCAAGCTTCTCTCTGGCCATGGGCTGGGGTGTCCGAGACTCAGGCACATTTCATCTTCTGGGTGTGGCCAGCCCCGCATCACCTCCGTGGGGCTCACTCCCGCTCCTCACAGATGTGTGGTCCATCACTCTCAGGGGTTCATCGTGCTAAGGGCTTATTTAACTGCTTACTTTTTAATCTGACCGGGAATGCAACGTAACACCTTTTCCTTTGGTGCCAAGGTAGCACGTTGCCTTCTGTCTTCATTTTGCCAAAAGACGAACCCCAGTTGCAGGGTCCACAGTGTCGCCCTTACATGACAGGGACCAGGCAAGGTCTGATTCTGGGACTATGTTTCAGCACTGATTTTTTTTTTTTAATGTATGATCTCGAACTGGCCGCCCAGTGTTTTTTTAGTTGTAAAACAGGAACCACATAAAACTCACCGTTGAACCGTTCTAACGTGCACCATTTGGGGACATTGAGGACACGGACAGTTTTCTGTGACCGTCCGCTCTGCCCAGCGCCAGAATGTTTTATCCCTGTGAAGGGAACTCTGTGCCCACGAGGCAGTCCCTGCCTCTCTCCCTCCCCTGGTCCTGTCCACCGCTCGTCTGTGGTTTGTGTGGACTTGCCTGGTCTGGATGTGGCAAGCAACATGTGGCCTCTGTGACCAGTGTCTTCAGCTCAGCAGCCTGTTTTCCAGGTTCACGCCTGGTGTAGCATGTGTTGACACTTCATCGCCTCCTGTGACCAAATAGTATCTGTCGTATGGATGCCACCTTAGGTTCCTCCATTCATCATGTGGCGGGCCTTTGGGTTGCTTCTGCCTTTGGCTGTTATGGCCATCACTGCTGTGAACACTTGTGGCCAAGGGTGTCCTTGAACACCTTTCTCTCCGTTCTTTTGGTTACGTACCTAGGAGTAGGGTTGTTGGTTCATACGGAAGTTCTCTGTGTAGCCAGTTGAGGGACTTCCAGACTTTCCCACGGTGGCCTCCCTGTTACCGCACAGAAGTCCAAGGGGGGCAATATTTGGCCCACCCAGGGATGCTAAAAATACTGTAACAGAACAGATACCCCGGGGCCCAGACTCCAGAGGATGGTGTACTAATACCATCCAGACCCCCTGCTGGGCCTAATTGTCAGTCACCAATTGGAAAGACATTTCTCAGTGCCGGAGATTTGTGAAAAGGAAAGGAAATGTTTATTTAATGCTGTTCAAACCTAACGTGTTCATTAAAATATCAAAACCCTCTATGATGTCTACCCACGCACACAGCCCTCCCTTCCTCCCCCCGTCCTAACTCTAGGAACCGTAACTCAGGAAAAGAGCACATGTCCATTTTTCCCCGCTGCTGGTACCATCAGCTGTGTCGCCGTCCAGGCAGGGTCTCCAATTAATCCAAAGTCATGTGGCACCTTCTCGCAGTCCACTGGCAAGAGTTCTTTGTACCCTTTTTTTCCAGTCAAAGTCTCTCCTGCTTCCCAGGCCATGAGGCCAAAGGGAGCACCCCAAGGCCGTGTGGGCCTCTTCTACCAAAGCTGCAGGGGTCCGCACTCTGCCAAAAGTGTGTGGCTTTCTTCTTCACCTGGCTGCAGGGGTCCCCACTCTGCTAAATCCACGTGGCTCTCCCCTGATGGCTGCTGTGTCTGGGTTTAAATCCCCGTGCCAGTCTTCCTCTGTACCCCCATTTCCAACTCCTCCCACGATCAGTTACACCTGCCAGTATCTCTGTATTATTATAAGTTTACTGGGCTGCCATTATGAGTCTGGGCAGGTGTGGCCCTATGTCATGGAGCCAATCTTATCCAAGCTCCCACACAGGCGCTGTAACTCGGAGCACCTTCCCCCCAGTTATATCTTGGGGGAAGTGACTTCATCCCCCTGGCTCCAAGCCTGGCCACAGCCATTTAACATATCCAAGTGACCACCAAAGGCTACAGATATGTTAAATGACCAGGCCATGGGTTAGCTGCAAGGCTGTGGCTGTACAAAACAGCTCTGCATGTTCCTGCTCCATGTGTCCCTTCCCTCAACTCACACCTGTGGGGGGGAAGGGGTGAGGACATCTTATATGTCTCTAATATTTCCTAGACACCTTGAGTTCTGGACACCATTCCAAATCCCTTTTTGCCACCCCCCCAACCCTGTATCATCCCCTCTTTACATTCCCACCAGCAATAAATGAGGGGGCCAGTTTCTCTACATCCTTGCCTCCAATACCAACTTGCAGAATGAGTTTTATTATAACAATGGGGAGAAAATACCTGAATTATTTAGGCTTCATTTATTTAACGAGGCCGTGCTAAAGCAAGAACTGGAAACGCATGAGCGTGTTAATGCAGAATTGCAGCGTGGGATTGGAGACACATGAAAAGCAAGGGTTGTTCAACACGTAGGGATAAATTCGATTTTGCGTTACTATCTGTGGGTCGCACACATGACAAGACCATAAAATCAGCGAGCTTCTTGTGGTGAGGCTGTGTCCCATGATATGATTCATTTAGTATATTTTTCTATAAAAATGTACAATAGCCCATCTCAGTGACATCTGGATGTGTCTGCGTGGAATGAGTGTTGAGGGTCGTATTATTATTTCATGTTCTGTACTTCATCTGACCTATAAAACCGGAGACGCAGTGTGGTAAGCCGTTATTCCTCTCCTGAAGACATTAGGGAATGTTATGTGCACCTTCTATTTTTGCTAATGACATAAAATGTTGAAACTTGTTAGTTTTTTCTTCTGCCAACCCATGAATGTGCCATCCTCCTATGAAACTCAAATAAATACTCATTAATGTACAGCGAAATCAAATGAGCACTTCGTATAAATAAGCCAGCCATGGACACACATGTTTCTTCAAATCTGTAGACCAAAATAACACAAAATGAATTCGACATCATTTTACATTCAGAGCCACCAACCCAATAAAGTCGTTTTTATGAATCAATTTCTTAAACTCATGGAAGTAAGAAAGCATATAGCTGGCTCCACATTCTGTCATCCATCATACAATTTAAAAACGGCATTATTTGGTTAAAATTTCCATAGGCCGAGTGGAGAAGAATGTGCAGGACACCTGATTCTCGGGCGATGGGGTGGAGGAGGGGCCCCAGTGGAGTGGACGCAGCCTTTCCCATCACCGACCTGCTCTCCCGTTCTCTGTTGGACAGACATTCACTCATTCGAGCACCGCCACGTGCTGGGGGCTGGGGAAATGCTGATGAGCCGCGGCTGCGGGTTTCTGCGGGTTTCTGCGGGTTTCTAGGGTGGCTCTCTCACCTATGGCCGGGGGACAGCCTGTCCCAAAACTGAGCGGTGAAGATCATTGCCTCCCTGGGCTCCTGGGGTTGTGGGCCCAGAGCGTGGGGTGGTGCAGAGGGCCAGCTCCCCTCGGCTCCGGGGTCACGGAGGCCTCATCGGGGGAGACTGGAACAGGGAAGGTGGCTGGGGCCGGGTGTCGAGGTCCTTGGGTATGGCAATGGCCGCATTCCTTGGCTTTTCCGTACACTGCATTTTCTGGGACAGGCATGTTCCATGGCGTCTTTGCCCACGTGTCTGGAACGCAGGCTGGATGGATGGTTAGAGGAGCCGAGGCTGGTGGGGCGTCTGCTTCTCCCTCTGTGGTCCAGCCTTGTGGGTTTCCTCAAAGCTCCGTGGTCTCTGGGTAGCGACACATTTTACGTGGCGGCTGGCTTCTCCCAGAGCGAGTGTCCAAGATCACGAACAGAGCTGCAAGGCCTCTTGTGATCGATCTAACCTTAGAAATCCCCGAATGTCACCTCTGCCCTTTACTGCTGGTCACCTGTGTCACCAAGACCAGCCAGACTCAGAGGGAAGGGGTTTACATTCTACCTCCCAGTGGAAGGAGTAGACCAACGTTAAGATCACTTTTAATCTGCCGCAGAGTGGGGCGGACACCGAAGAAATAATCACACGCAGCGCTACCACCTTAAAGAAAAAGTGTAGGCGCGTCCTGTCACCAGGGCTTCCTGGTCGCCAAAGACGGAAACCCAAGCCCATAGGCTGATGAAGAGAAGGGGCGGTGCTGACCCAACGCTGTCCCAGTGCAGACGAGACCCTCTTTCCCTGTCTGCCAGTGGTATTTGCCTCTCGCCTTGGGCGGTTTTGTTTTCAGGGGAGGCCCCTCGGAGAAGAGGTCCAAAGGCCCCCAGCAGAACCGCAGAACCCCCTGTTTAGCAATCCCGGCGATGAAGAGGCTCTTTCTTAACAGCTCTGGCAAATGGTCCTAGGATTCGATCCTGGTGGCCACGTTCCGGCCACACGCCCTCTCCTAAGCCAACCGCTGTTGCCAGGGAGATAGATCCTTGGCTTGGCCAGGCCTAGACTCTGCGTCCACCTCTGGGACCTGGGAGGGGGCTCGGCCCTACAGGAGCCACAAGTGGGGATGGGCGTTTCCACAAAAGGGAAAGAGAGTTTCTTTTATTAGGAGGAGAGGGAGGGAGATAGAAGCCAACCGGACAGATACATAAGGACACGGCGGGTGCGGGGCAGGGTGGGGGGGACATTCCTCCCCGCTCTCATTACTCCCTGGTATTCAGTGTGCACTTAGTTTTCTCATTTTGGACGAAGCGGTAGAATAGTTGTAATGGGATCCGAGATGGATAGACACGTGGGTAATGTAAGGAGGAGTCAAGGGGTCTGGGGGCTCATCAAAGGAAAAGATATGAGCACTAGGTGGCAGTAGCACACGCGGGCTTTTCTGAGGGGGCACAGTGACCTGTTTTTGCTGACAGGGGAAGTCCATCGCAGCAGGCAACTGTCCCGAACTACAAGGGGCAGACACTCAGGAGGTGACCAGGCAAGGGAACTCCTGCGGGACAGGGGGAGCCCGGAGGGGCCTTAGGTGTCCTGGGGATGTCAGTCAGCAGCCCAGTGGAGGGTCTCCGGGTCAGAGAGCAGCCAGTGGCTTGGGGCCTTTGTTTCCCTTTTCATCTGTGGCTAGCAGATGTTGGGCACAGCTTTGCGGAGTATGCAAAGCAGAGAGGCTCTAAATAGCTAAAAATCCGCTTATTTGGGCTGTATTTGAAAAAACGTGTGAAAATTTGTTTGGCACTGGTAGGCTCTGGAGCTAATGTGTCTCAGTCTGCAGTGGAGAAATAAACAACCTACCAGCCAATATACTCAGAGACCATCTTTGGTTTGTTTACTTAGCAAGATGTTAATAACTAACCTCAGTTGCAAACATAGCAACTAGTTACCACCAGTGAGTTAAGGACTTGAGGCACAGCCACAGAACAGTTAACGCAGCCGAGGTTGTGCAGCTGGCTGGGGGGGGGCAGGCGGGCCTGAGACCCAGGCGACCGGCTTCCGGGCCGATGCTCTCAAAGGGACGCCAGCGCATCTCAGGGAGCCGAGTCATCTTTCGTGGCCTCAGTTTCCCCACCTGCAAAAGTACAGGGGGTGACCAGGTGGACAGTCTGGCACTGGGCTCCCAGGGTCGCTCTGCGTGGCATGGGTGGGAGGGTCAGGGGGCGCGCGGAGTGTGGTGATGACGTGCAGGGGCTCTGCCTGGGTGCGGACCCCACTGCTCTCCGTGACTCGGCATCTCATCCTGGGCAAGCTGCTCAATCCAGTTTCTTCATTTGTGGAACAGGAATGGTCATCATGGCACTTTCTTTTCTTTTTAATTTTATTGATTGATTTTAGAGAGACAGGAAGAGAGAGCAAACGTCGATTCGCGGTTCCACTTCTCTTTGCATTTACTAGTTGACTCTTCCGTGTGTGCTGACCAGGGTCACACCTACAACCTTGGCACGTTGGGACGACGCTCTAACTGACTGAGCCACCTGGCCGGGGTACCATGGCACTTTCTTTAATAGAGTTGTCGGGTGATTAAATGAGATAATGCTTCTTAAACATGCGATGCAATCTAGATGTTTGCTATGTTATTAATAATAATTATTATCATTGAAGAAAGTATGAAGTGGACAGAAAAGGTTCAAGAAATACAGGTGGAAAAGCAGCAGTGAAAGGTTTCAAATCTTAGCCGCTTCCAGGACATGCGCTGTTTGCCGTGTGCCAGGCATGAGGCTATGTGCTTGTTTCACATGTGCGACCCCCCCAAATCTGGGCATGTCCTCTGCCCTGCCTTCACTTTTATCGTGCCCCCCTCGGCTGGTGCAGGTGGTCTAACACCCCACTTGTGCTGTCTGTGTGGACGTTATTCTGGGTCCGTAGTGTGACATGGGGACGAGATCCTGAACATGGCATTGGAGACTCAGGGCCGTGGGTCTCATCTTCCCTGTTGGGGGAGCCTCTCTGAGCTTCAAATTCCTCATCTAGGACAGATCTCTACCGATCACAGCAGCTAACATGCATCGAGCTTGACAACTCGCCAGGCACGGTGGGACGTAAAGTAACTCGTATCATGCTTCCCAGACAGTCAATGGCAGAGCTGGGCTTGAACTCAGGCTTCTGGCCCCAGGACCTACATTCTCTGTGACTCACCATTTTGCACAAAGATGTTTAAAGCCCCTAACACATGACAGGCACTCAGTAAACTGTCATTCTTATTATTATAATTACAGCTAATCGGAGGGGCAGGTGGGACAGAGACCCAGGCCGTCTGTCTTTAGAATCTGTACTCTCAAACCCACTGTTCATTCGATAAACATTTCCAAGTGCCTCTGCTTTTTGTTGAACATCAGTGAAGCATGGTGAACAAAATCCTAGTCTTGCCTTCCGTGGAGTCACTGCCTGGCCCAGTGACTGTGCAACAGTCAGAGCTGTGCTGCAGTAACAAACATCCCCCAGCACGTTGGTGCTTTACAGTAGCAAAGGTGTGTTGTCCACTTACATGTCTTCTTTGTTGTGAGATCTGGCTATTCGCATGGCAAGGGGAAAGAAATGATGGTGCAACCACACGATGTCTCTTAAAGCCTCTGCTTCAACATGGCACAACTCATGTCTGCTCCTGTTTAATTGGCTAAAACAATTAGTCCTACATCACTTTTTGCCTTAAGCCATCTATTTTTTTAAAGATTTTTTAAAAAAGATTTTATTTATCTTTTAGAGGGGAAAGGAAGGGGAGATGGAGAGAAATACCAATGTATGGTTGCCTCTCGTGCGTCCCCTGCTGGGAACTGGCCTGCAACCCAGGCATGTGCCCTGACTGGGAATCAGACCTCGATCCTTTGGTTCACAGGCCCCTGCTCAATCCACTGAGCTACACCAACCAGGGCTTTTAAAAAGATTTTATTTATTTATTTATTTGTGAAGGGAGGGAGAAAGAGAGAGAGAAAACATCAGTGTGTGGTTCCCTCTCACATGGCCCGCACTGGGGACCTGGCCCGCAATCCAGGCATGTGCCCTGACTGGGAATCGAACTGGTGACCCTTTGGTTCACAGCCCGTGCTCAATCCTCTGAGCTACACCAGCCAGGGCGTATTTTTTTAATTAATTAAAAGATGAGAAAGTGCGTTTCTGTTATTCACATATTATCCCTTTCAAGCATCCTTTTCTTCATGATAAATAAAAGTTTCCAGGTAATGTCATTTTCCTTCTGCCTAAAGAAATTTCCGTAACGTTTCTTTTCTTGAAAGTCTACTGGTGATGGGTTTTCTTGGCTTCTATCTACCTAAGAAAGTCCATATTTCACCTTTATTTTTTTTGAAAGACATTGTTGGTTTTAGAATTCTAGGCTGACGAGTCTTTGTCTTTTGGTACTTAGAAAATGCGTGGATTATCTTCTGGTTTGCTAGATTCTTGTGACAAGTCTGACGTCATTCTTATCTTTATTCCTCTCAATGCAAGATGCCTTTTTTTCCCCCGTTGGCTGATTTTAAGATTTTCTCTCTCTCACTGTGTTGTGTGTTTTAGCAGTTTGATCATATAATGCTACAGTGTAGTTTTCTCTGTGTTTGTCCTTCTTGGCATTTATTGGGTTTCTTGGATTTGTGGGTTTATAATTTTATCAAATGTGGAAAGAATTTTGTCTCATTTCTTCAAATAGAGTTTCTGCTCCTGCCCCACCCCTACCCGCAGGCTTCAGCTGCGTGCATGTCAGACAGTTTTAATTGTCAGAGGCTCTGTTCATTCATTCTGTGTCATTTTATTACTATAATTTCAAGTTTATTGATCTTCTGTATTGTTTAATCTGCTACTAATTTAATTCAGTAAAGTTTTTATCTTAGATATTGGCATTTTTCATCCCAAGAAGTTCCATTTGATTCTGATTTAGATATTCATTTTTCTTCTCATTACAACCATGTTTTATTTTACAACCTTGAACATGAACAACATATCTACAATCTCTGTCTTAAAAGACATGTTTGCTAATACTGCTGCTTGTTATTTCTGGGTCTGTTTCTATACACTGATTTTTCTCCAGGGTAGAGTCAGACTTTCTTGCTTCTTTATATGTCTGGTTATTTTTATTGAATACTGAACATTATGACTTTTGTATTTTGGGGTGCTAGATTTTGTTGTACTCTTCCAAAAATGCTCAATTTTTTTCTGGCAGGTGTTTAGTTACTTGCAGATTAATTCACTCCTTTCAAGGCTTACTTTTAAACTCTTTTGATGGACCTAGAGTGGCCTTTTTTGCAGGAACCATTTAGATTAGTATCTAAAGTCTGTCCTCTCTGGGGTCCTCCCTATTAAATCCACTCTGTGTTCTGACGAAGCTTCTCCACTTCAGCTGGTAAACATGACGTGACTTGTGGCCTCGTGAGAGCCCCTTGGGATTATTTGGCTTACAGCTCCCCAAGTGGTACTGTCCTCTCTTGGAGTACTTTTTTGCCCACACACAGGATTGACATGCAGCCAATAATTCAAAGGATCCCTGTGCCGACTCCTGAAGATTTCAGCTTAACTAGCTCCCTCCTCTGCAGTACCTGTCTTGCAAATTTCAGCAAATTGATGCTTTTCAATCTCTGCCTCCTCAATTCAGTGAGATTGGGCTCTCCTTGGGTTCGTCTTCCCTGGCAGAAGTGTGGACATTTTTTTTCCGGAATACCTGGTGGTGATAGAGCTCAACTTGGCTTTTTTTCTCTTTTGTAAATGAGCCCAGTCCTGTGCTGTGTCTAAAAGTAATGGCTTCTAAGATTTCATACAGTTTTCTAACTACCGACAGCAAGAGTCGAATCTGCACTTTCCCCGCCTCCTGGCCAGAAGTCCTCAGTCACTCCGCCGCACACTAGTTTTTGAGGATTAATTTTCACCACCAGAATTGTGCAGTGGGCCCTGGCCGGTGTGGCTCAGTGGACTAAGTGCCAGTCTGCCAACCAAAGGGTTGCCAGTTCAATTCCCAGTTAAGGCTCATGGCTGGGTTGCAGGCCAGGTCCCCAGTAGGGGGCATATGAGAGGCAACCACACATTGATGTCTCTCTCTCTCTCTTTCTCTTTCTCCCTCCCTTTCCCCTCTCTCTAAAACTAAGTAAATAATAATAATAAAGAAATTGTGCAGTGGCTTTCCTGGGAATCCCTTGAATTACTTATTCTTGGTTTGAAAAGAATAAATTCACTTGAAGATTATAGAAATTCTATAAGAAAGAAAAAGTCAACCCAAGGAGATGAAAGGAAATTAATTCAACAATATTCACGGAGCACCTTCAATTTGCAAGGCACTGTTCCAGTTGTTGAGGGTATAACCATAAACAAAGAGATTTTTAAAAAAATCTCTGCTCGTACTGAACGCACAATGGAACAAATGAAGAGGCCATAAGCATCACAAATAAATGAAGTCTTAAAATCTTTAACCCATCAGGTAGCAAGCGCAGCATGAATTACAGAGAACGAATTCTCCCAGCACACATGTGGCACTGACTGGAAAACATGGCCACTGTCCCTTCATAAACCGTAATGACAGTGGCCATCTGCTTAGAGGTAGAATAGCCAACTCTATTACCGCAAATGGAGATCTCGTCTGGGGCTGCCCCCTCAAGCCCTGTTCATCTCTGTGCTTCAGAAACACACCCCAAAATCACCTTCAGGGAAGCATTTTGCTACTTTGCTTCTCTTCAGCTTCCCCAGCAGGACTGTGAGGGGCGCTCTGTGTGGGTAGGTGTCGTGCCTGGCTTTGCCCACAGTTCTGTCCCCAAGCACCGTCCGTAGGCTTGGCCACCTGGGAGGCATTCAGTAAGTGTGTGTTAGCTGTCCACACGTATGGAAGACACTTGTGGCCGAATAACGCTGCCTGGATTATGCCTCAGGTGCACGCTCTTGCTTTCGCTTTGACAATGACTAGCCAGCCTCTCCTTGAACGTCACCTGTTGTGATTCCACTTTCCTTCTTTCTCTCTTTTTTTGCAGCGGTGCAGTCACTACACACCCTGAATGACCAGATATCTCATTTCATCGTCACCAAGTCCAAGGCACTGGAGGAGGACAAAGACCCCTTTGTGCCCGCTGAGAAGGAGACCTTGAAGAGCTCCATGACCTTGATGAGGCACCTCCTCGTGGACGCCCAGGTACGGAGACCCACTGACGGCAGCCTGCGCCGGTCGCCGGGGTCCTTTGTGGTGGTTTCGTGGCTCAAGTGACGCAGAAACACTTAACCACCTCCCTTATTTTAAAGCTGCCGTCGTGAGAAACAGACATTCTGTTCTGAGTTTATCGAATGCTGGATTTGTGCTAGGGTATTATTTGGGATTTAGTATTAAAATAGCTTGTTTTGAAGTCAAAGTAATAGGGCTTAAAAATAATGTATGTGTTGGTCTCTGAGAATTTCACAGATCTCCCATTAGCCTTGGAAAAAGTGAAAACCCATTTACATACGAACTTGGCAGCCATCAGAGCTGGCAAAGGCTTCGGAGGAGAGCGGTACTTGTCCCCGACAGCATCGCTGAGTAACTAATGGATATTTTGGTCCATGTGACGTGCCACCAGAAAGGGCATCAGCCCTGGGTTGGGTTTGGGGTTTTCTTTCTTTTGTTTCGTGCTAGGAATAAATTAATTGCAGAAGGAAGTTAGCTCATTGCATGTTGTCGTTGAAGTGTTATTCTTCAGGGTTTCTCCTTGTGCACTCTTTTATTGAAATATTTTTAAAAGAATGTATTTACTCCATCTGGTTTTGTTGGTGGGTCTCTCCAGGTATGTTGATAGGCAAACACCAGGTGTTTAAAGCAAATTGCTGGTTTCGTGTTAGTGAAGCCAGGCTGAGATTTTATTGTCATTCCCGCCTCTTCCTTCGGCACCTAGGAATGCTTCAGGAAATGTTCTTTGGGTTTGGCGCTTTTTGTATCTGTCTTCCCTGGAGCATTCTTCCTGAGCTGCTTCCCTGTTCAGTAACAGTGGGGTCGGAACACTTAGCGATTTCCTGCGTTCTGCTCTGAATCCGACTGCACTGTGGTTGCTTTGCTTCTGTTTCTGCCATGGTGGCATTTTATGTTTTATTTCTTGAATCAATTCTGAAGCCTGGATCTTATATCAGTAAGACTTTAAATGGCAAAGCTTTTGTCCTTTCCTCACCTGTGCATGTCTGAAGCCTCCCCACGGGATTTCAGAGCCCTCACGTTGCTGTGCCTGAATTATGCGAAGTGTTTCATTTTATTCCTCCTCTCCCTTCCCCCCTTTGTTAGGAGCAGCCCATTCAGCCTCTCCTTTCTCCCCAAGCCTGTCTGGTAGAAAACAGAACGATTCAGAAGCTCCCACGGCCAGCTTTAAAACTCAGAAGAAAGAGAAATTTAGAACAATTTGCTAAATAAAAGAGAGCAAACTGTTCTTGAAAGGATTAGCTTTCCTCCCTGCCGGGACCAGGCCTAGAGCTAACACCCCGGCCCAGGAAACTATCTACATAAACCCCCAAAGAAAGATACCGTGTGAACTGCAGTTTTGCACGATCTAAGGGAATAATGTCATCCATCCTCACCCTCTTCTTCACAGGTGAACTAGTGCCTGGAACCGGGTCACAAAAGTGTTTAACATGGCTTAAGGAAATATTTGCTCCTTTAAATGTCGAATTCACTTGACAACTTCTGTCCAAATGTTTTTCCCTTTTTTTTTAATCTAATGGGTCTAAAATATTCAATATAATGTGATTACTGAGTAGGAACATTTTATTATCTCCTTCTCTCCGGATCCCAAACCCAGGCCTGCTAGAAGTTTCTCAAGTAGAAAGAGCACAGCCGGCCGTAGTGAGCTCCCCCTACGTCACACTCCCTGAAAGGAAGGTGGGTTGGAGCTTCTTCTGGAAGGACGAGACTCGCAGAAATCCAGGGAGGAAAGCAGTGTGGTGTCCGGGGAACGTCCTTTGCACCTCCTGTGGTTGGAAGATTCCTCCCGCTTGTCTCTCAGACGCATTCAGGATGAGGCGGGCTGGGATGAGTACAGTCCGAAAATACCACTCATTTCATTTCTTCCCAAACCGCTAACTTTTTGAAACGTTATTTGTGGCTATGAGTGTAGTCCCTGGCTGGTCAGTTAGAATCACATTACCGAAAGCCCCCAGGTCCAGAGCCCCTCTGAGATTAACTCTCCATGCAGTGAGTCATTGTGCAATGAGTCATGGCCAAGGTTACAAAATGCTAAGGAACCCCAGCATGTGGGGGACGGCCTGGGGTGATATGTAGTTTTCAGTTTTGAAGCAGGCATTTCAAGATCGGTTCCTTTTAATGAGACTCTTTATTGAGCAGTTTTGGAAATTCAATTATTTCTCATTCATTTTTGACATTACTTCTTACCTCCATTGTGAAGACGAATGCCTGTGCTGATTTCATGTTCCAAGTTCATCGACAGCGGGAGGGCAGCAGAATGTAAATATAACCGCTCTGTAGCCCCTTCCTTTCGGACTGCATTTTGTAACGTTAATAGACGTCCCACAGGCCTGCGTGTTGCAGGCTGCGAGCTTTGCAAGGGCAGTGACCACAGCGGGCTCCGTTCCGTTCTCAGAGGACTCTTGGTAGTGCGGGAGTGTGATGAAATACGCTGACGTCGGCTTACAAATTGAACGAAGCCAGACAAAAGGCATTCCAGGGAACCTGGGCGCTGCTTCCAGAGTGACGGCTTAAAAGCCATAATTGATTCAAGTCACATCCGTCTCGGAAGCAATAAATCCTGCCCAGGAGAATGTCAAAGGCAAAAAGCATTGCTGGGCTATGAAATTCCACTCTGAGGATTATAAAACGGTGTGCACAGAGCAAACCTGGGCATGATTGGCAGGCCCTCCGGCCCGCCCCCGAGAGTGGAATCGAGGAGAGCATTGCACGGGGGCAGCCAGAGCCCAGCAATTTTTTATTCTCTCCCTAAATGCTTCCTTGAGGGGGGTGTCTAAGGGGGGGAGAACTCCTCTATTTGCATTGTAGTCCCTTCGTCATGCACAGGTGCACCAATTCAATGAAGTGTCCCATTCAGATCTGAAACCCGAGCTTGTAGCCTTACTCCTGAGAGCTCCGCGCAAACCCGAACTGCCAGCTTAGCCTCATAAGCGATTGGATTCTTCCTGGTAGAGATTAATTCTTTTACTCGTACTATGTGCCTCTGCATGCTACAAGGGGTTGATTACGGCAAATTAAATCTCCTATTGGCAGTTTTCTCCTTCTTTCCCCTAGAGACCTTAGATCATTACTTATTAAAGGCCGAACAAATGCTTGGGAAAACAGTCCGATCCCTTTGTCGGCATTTGGATTCTGCCTTCCGAGGCTGGCTGCCAACTCAAAGGCAGAGACGTCCTATGTGGGGGTTTCTTCTGCTGGCCGGCCCTGGAACACGAGGGGCCGCAAAAGGGCCTGTGTTCCCCTGACCTCAGGGCTTCCCAGGCCTGGCTGAGCAGGGGCCTTTGGCTTGTCTGGCATCAGAGGGGAAGCCTGGTTTAGGTGAGCTGAGCCACGGGTGCACCTCCCCAGGGGTCCGTCTCCAGGAATGAAATATCAAACCTTTAAATACATACACACACACACACACACACACACATTGCACACCCCTCACCTCTAAGCAACCCTGTGTTTACGACCTGATGGAGCCAAATGTTGGGCAGGAAAGAAGTAAAAGCTGCTTTATCCTCTACACTGTCCTCCTCCTCCTCCCTGCTTGCTTATCCTCTCCCTTTTCCTTTTGCTGACATCGTTTTCCCTCCATCCCGCCCCCCAGCATGTCCCTTCCTTTCCTCCTGGCCTCCCTTTCTCCCCTCCATTGACTTATACTCCTCCTGCCTTGGCCTCATCTTCTTCCCCTTTGCAAAGTAAATCTTAGTTGCAATGCAGGATGAGACTCGGGGGTGCGATTGGGCAGGAGGCACCCTGGGATTCAGCAGGCAGACAGGGCCCTGCCAGGGTCAGAGACGGAATACGATTTGGGTGGCTTCCTTTTCTTTCCTAGAATGTTCTAAAAAAAATCCCTCTTCTGGTTGATTATGCTCTGAGTAATTTCTGGAAAAACAAAAACAAAAAACAAACCAGACTGATAGAACATGAATAGACTGGCTGCTCTCTCTCCCTAGGCTGGCCTCTGATGGGGAGGTGTGGTTTGGAGCAGAGAACCCGCCAGAGGAAGCCCTGGCCCGGGCTCCTGGCAAATAGGAGGGTCAGCTCTGCACACTGGGTGCCAGCTTGTGCGAAAGGGGACCTTGGGAACAGGAAGTTCACGGACTCGTCGCAGAGGTGTGCTTCAAGATGATTTCTCCCATTACTAGTGTTTTTCATCCTTTCTGAGGCCAGCCCTTGCTCAGGGGATGGGCGTGTGCTTATTGCTCCTGCAGGCATCTGGTGATTTCTAGCTGCTGTCGGCTTCACAGTCATGTCCACGACCCTGTGACAGCCCTAGAGAACTCCTTGCCCTCCCCTCGCACACTGAGGCACCAGCAGGATGCTTGACATCTGAAGGTCGCAGGCACTGGCAGTGGCTCTGAGGAGGGCCCCAACCGGAGGTAGATTTTTCTCATTCTCTTTGGAAATGTGACGCGTGGCTGGAGCCAGGACCAGCACCGTCTCCCTCTGTCGTGCACGCAGAGAAGAGACTCTGACATTACACCAGAGCGAAGAGGCGGAGTTCTAATCCTGGGAAATTGCGTTACTTTTTAAGTCCACTCATACCGTCAGGTTTCCACCCCTTAAAGGATGTAGGAGAAAGAAAGAAATGGATGCTGAAGAACGCAGTTCAGTTCGTCACAAGGCTGCCATGGAAAGCCGGTCGGTCTAAGGAGTCTCAGCGCACGCCCTCCAGAAACCTGTGTGCGCGTGCGTGCGTGAAGGTAATGCTTCATGTTCAGTCTCAGGCGCAAAACTCCAAAATCGGTGGGTCTGAAGCACGCGGTTCCTTACTTAAGGCCCACTTCCCATTCTGCAGGGGCGATTTTGATCTTTTCAAGTTTAAAAAAGGGAATAAATAAAATTCCGCCTGCAGGCATGGCCAGGCTCAGGGGCAACCCCATCAGATACAGAGCTCCCACGACCACTCCCTGCGCCGGGGCGTGAAAGTGCAGAGCGGCTCCCCTGTTAGGCTGGTGGTCCGGGCACGTTTTTGTCAAAGTCAACAGAGAAAAAGAGCCCCTTCCGAGGTCTCTGCCCCCACTGTAACATCCACAAGGCAGAATTTTAGGGGAAAATCTGAGATATTCAAAGCTGCTTCCCGTGCTCCCTGTGCAAAGTCCCAGGCAGGGCGAGCTCCTGCCCGTGGCCGTACTGTGAAACACGGGGGCATCTCTAGAGACGGGCAGTGTTTGAACGAACTGCTCTCTGCCCATCCGCTGCTTCCTGAGACGGCCTTCCTGGTCTGCACAGCGCTCAGAGCATTTGGGGGATTTATCTGCACCTTATAGAACCGCGTGTGTTGCGTTTTTAGATATAAATGGTCATTTTAATGATTTACACTTCCAATGGTAACTAAACAGAATTTGAGTGATTCTCATAGTCGGTGGTTCGAGTTGCAGTGGCAGGGATGTGATCCAGCACCAAAGTCAGGGGAGGGAGGGTGGGCAGCAGCAGAGCCCGGCTCGGGCGGACCCAACAGAGGTGCCACGTCATGGAAACAAAAAGGGAAGCCCTCGGGAAAAACTGAAGAACCGGGTCTCAGACACGACAGGAAAGGGGGCAGCTGCGGAGGTGCAGGGAGTCGGGAACCAAAGGGCAGCTTTTCCAGGCTGTGTGGTCCGGACGAATGGGCTCCAAACATTTTCTCCCTTTGTGTCACCTTGACCGAGGTGTGAGTTCTTACAAGAGTCTGACGGTCTGTCTTAGTGTTAGCGAACAACAAGAGGTCCGAAGGAGGGGCAATACAATATTTGGCCCACCTAGGGATGCCCAAAACTGCTATACAACAGGGGCCCCTCCCCCCCAAAAAAACCAAAATACTAAAATCTACTGGGCCCTTCTGTCCGCCGCCAATTGGAAAGACATCTCTTAATGCCAGAGATTTGTGAAAAGGAAACAAAATGTTTACTTAATGCTATTCAGGCCTAATGCCACCACTAAAATATCAAAGTCCTTTAGGGTATACACCTACACCCACACAGCGCTCCCTTCTCCCACTGTCCCAACTCCAGGTACCGTAAATCAGGAAAAGAGCATACATCTGTGTTGCAGACCGCTGGCACCGTCAGCTGTGTCACTGTGCAGGCAGGATCTCCAGTTAATCCAAAGTACTGTGGTACCCTCTCATGGTCCACTGGCAAGAGTCCTTTGTACCCAGTTTCAATCAAAGTCTCTCTTGCTTTTCAGGCCCCGCGGCCAAAGGGGGCACCCCAAAGCCGCGTGGGCCTCTTCTACCAAAGCTGCAGGAGTCCACACTCCACCAAAAGCATGTGGCTTTCTTCTTCACCTGGCTGCAGGGATCTCCATTCTGGCAAAGCTGCGTGGTTTTTCCCTTTCACCTGGGAAAGAGGGGGTCCACACTCTGCCAAAACCACATGGCTCCCTCTTTCACCTCACCAAGAGGGGGTCCTCACTCTGCTGAAACCGCGTGGCTCTCTCTTCACCTGGCAGTTATCCCCTCATGTCCCAGAGCCAGTGTTTTCCAAGCTCTCACGCAGGCCTTCTCACTCAGGAGCGCAGCCCCCTAGTTTCATCTTGAGTCCTGAAGCCCTTCTCACTCAGGAGTGCAGACCTTAGTTACATCCTCCTGAGTCCAAGCCCTTCTCACTCAGGAGTGCAGCCCCTCGTTGCCATTCTGAGTCTAAGCCCTTCTCACTCAGGAGTCCAGCCCCTAGTTACATCCTCCTGAGTCCCAGCTACTCCCTTCTCCCTGGCTCCAAACTTGGCCACTGCTATTTAACATATCTATGAAACCAGTTAAAGGTTATACATATGTTAAATAACCATTCCAGAGGTTAGCTCCAAAACTGTTGCTATGCAAAACAGCTCTCAATGGCCTTGCTCCATTCATTTCTTCCCCCTGGGGGGAGGGGGAGGACATCCTATATGTCTCTCCAATAATCTTATACACTTTGAATTCTGGACACCATTCCAAATCTTTTTTTGGGGGACCCCCCCCGGCTGCACCCTGTATCATTAGGTCATTGGGCCCTCCTGGACCTTGGCTATGGGAGGGAGTGCGCATGACGGGTGGTCCCGCCAAGCCCCCAGGCCATGTGGGAAGAAGCATGGTTACCATGGGAAGGGAGCGTGGGTGCTGGGCAGAGGGAGGCAGTGATAAATCTGTCCAGCATTCCGCATGTTTGAACTTGGTGCTCGAGTCCCAGGACAGAGCCGGGCACTGCAGGAAGCTCCGGGTCCCTGCCCTGGGGACTCGGGATACAGGGGGGCAGATAACCAGTCATCACAGCGCCCTGTGGTAACTACTGATGAAGCCATGCTGGGGACTACGGAAGCTCAGAGAAGGACCCCGCCGATATTTGCAGATCCCTGTACTGTTTACAAAGCACTTTGCCAGCATTTTCTCATCTTTTTCTGTGAACCATGAGAGGTATTAGAGCTTGGGTATTATCACCTCTATTTTGAAAACTGGCTATTAAGCTGTAATAAAATAGCCTTCTTTGTATTGTTGCATCTGCCCGTCACAAAGCAAACACGATTGACTTCCTCCTTGTACTTGGTGACTCCAGAATACCTTCTCCCCGAAGGGGTTAATAAGTAATACAGGGAGAGGGAGGGTGTCATTTGGGGGCGGGGGGAGGTTAAAACCTAGCTTCAGACACACGGCAGCACTCATAATGCAGAATGCTTTTTAAAATTTTTAATTAATGCACAATACATTTCTGAAGCTAAGCTTTACCCTCTCGGATTCCTAGACGGCTTAGGGTTCCAAGAACGTGGTTGTCAAACATCTTTAAGTGGAATGTGAAAGGTATTGATCGCACTTCCCCTCGGACTGGTCTAGTCTCTTCGCTGTGTCCTCTTTCCACTCCGTCAAATGGGTGGTTCCCCACACAACACCCAACCCCGCTGTCTCCCCTCCATGAGTGTTTTCCAGCTGAAAGAGGAGAGCGGTTTTGCTCCCTACCCTCAGGGTCATTTGGCGATGCCTGGAGATGTTTTTGACGGTCGCAACTCACCCCAGTGGGTTGTGGGGGAGGGGAGGTGGTGCTGCCGGCACGCGGTGGTGGAGGCCAGGTGTGTTGCTACATTTCCCCCGGCGCTGGGGGCGGCCCCGCAAAACCCGTGTCCACCCCAGCGTCAGCGGCGTCAGGGTTGAGAAGCCCTGCACGGAGGCCCAAGGCTGACCTTCCCATTGATCGTGGAGCCCTTCTAGCCCCAGAATCGTTTTCTTCGAAGCCCTGCAATGGATCATAGTTCATCCTGCAGATGGACCTTAGTTACTTGCTCGCTATTTTTCCTGCTCACTTACTGAGCCTCTGCAGCATAGCCAAGTGCCGTGCCAGACTGTGGGCAGCAGGCGTGGGAGCACAAGAAGGGATCCTGGCCCTCAAGGACCTTGTATTTTAGGAGGGGCGAGCGACCATAAACATGCAAGTAACAAGTAATGAGGCGTTGTTTCCATGCTCAACTTAAAGATTTAGGTAAGGGTTCAGACGCGTTTTCTTTGTGACATTTAAGCAGAGATCTGAAGAGGGAATAAGAGCAAGAGCAAGAGGGAGAATGTGGCTTTCAGTCAGCCTTTATTGCACATGTTTTCACTTCAATTTAGTGGTGTGTGTTTAGTGCTGCTCTGGGAGGTAGCGGGGGAGAGATCCCCTGGGACGTTGAAAAGATCCGGGCAAATTATTCATTCTGGAAATTTACATTTAATTTAGGGAAAATCAAGATTCCTACTGGCCCCTGAAGAGCAGGGAATCTTTTATCCTTTGCCTGCGGTTTGAACACAGAGGAACCAGGATCGCTGGTGCTAGAGGCTGTAGATACGCACACATGCACACATGCACACACGCACACACACACGCACACACTCGAAGGCTAGTGTAAGAGATTCTAGTCAGATGGGTGAAGGGACAGCAGGGACAGAGAGACCCGTTTCGGACAAGAAGGGGAAGGTGGGAGGCGGCAGCTCCCTCACCGAGTCCTGCCGTGCACGGCCTGGCCCACGGTCCAGTCTCAGCTGTGCACATGTCTGTCGCTCAGTGTTGCACCCTCACGGGTCCCCTACTAGCAAAGCGTTTGCTCTCCGGCGGCGTGTGCTCAGGAATGTAAACCAGCGTTAGTCTGAATGAGACGCAATTAGAAAGGTGATTTTATTGTCCATACTTTTTTCTCCATAGTGGTATTCAGTATCAGAGTTTTAGTACTGATAACTTGTTTTTTCGCTTGTTCATTTGCTTTTGGACACTGTGGCTCTCATCCATTAGTCAGATACTAGAGAGCCAAATGTACGCCCTATAATTATTACCTAAAATAACTTACGCTTAGGACAGTAATTTTTATACAGAGCCCTTGGGCCTGCTATTCCCATGAAACTGTCACAGTCTCCGCAGAGCAGCCAGGTAAACTGAGGCATGGCATTGCTAAGTGTCATCTCTCAAACCTGACCTTCGAGTAGAGCCAGTGAACGTCCTACTCGAGCACCAACTCAGGCCAGTCTTCCACGTCCCGCTACTCCCTGGCCTCTGAGTAAATCACGGTGAGAGGCAGTTCAACAGTGAGACCGTGAGTTGGCTGTTCCAAGTGCCCGTGTGTTCCCTTGGACGTGAGACACATGCCGTGTCCTTGGCCGGCTTAGCAGTCCAAACAGTTAACTTCCAACGGGTCTTCTTGTCTTGGGTTATGGATATGAGCTTCTCCATGTCCCTCCTAAAATATGAAACAAAGAGAAGAGCTGTTTATAGAGTTATTCCTGAGAATCACGGCCTGGATGTGTGTGAGGGGACCACTGCTGTGTAACACACCGTGTGGCTGAAAACAGCTCCTCCTCATTTACTTCTGAGAGTCAGTGGATCACCTGGGTAGCTACCAGGGCGGGCAGGCGTGGCTGGTCTCCACTGGCCTCACTAGTCCATCTGTGGTCCCTGGGGCCCGGCGGGACTAAGAAGGGCTGGGCTGGCATGTTCCTGCCCCTGAATCCAGCAGGATAATCCTGGAAACTTTTCATAGTGGGGACTGGGTCCGTAAAAAGAAGAAATGGAGGAATCTTTTCTACAGCCTATGTTTGCATCAAGTTTGCTCCTGTTCCGTGGGCCAGAGTGAGGCAGACGACCAAGCGCAGAGTCGGAGTGGGAAGCAACCACCAGAGGGAGGTTAGAACATGAGTGCCATCAGCGCCGCAAATGCACCACAAAAACACAGCCAATGAGCAGAACACTTCTAGCGTAACTCTTGGTGACTTTTGATCTGTTGGAAAAGGGGGTTTGAAATGCCCTGATGAGTAAGCACTGTGCACATTGTCCTCTGGAAAAAACGCTCCAGTCCCTTTATTTAGAGGGACGTGAATTGTGCTCCTCTGCCCTTGCACACACACAGAGAACACACCGTGTTTGAATGGCCGTGGGAGACATTCGAAGGGGGCTCTCTGTCAAGCCTGGACGGGACGGTTCAAATGGGCCCGTGACCGAGTGTGAGAAGCGTGGGCTTGCGCCAGCTCCAGAAACAGGACGAGTCAGTAAACCACTGTAGTTCTAGCTGGTCCTCCAAGCCAGGTGACCAGTTAATTCGTTTGGCAAACGATTCCGCAGCTGCTCCCCCCACGTGAAAGCGCAGTGGCAAACGTGACTGGAAGATTAGACAACTAAAGGTGGTCGAGGGCCACTGAGCGCTCACTGTGTGCCAAACGCCCCGCTAAGGACTTCTCTTCCCCTGCCCCCACAGCGCATTGATGAGTTATGTGTGACCAACCCTCTCTTATAAGTGATAAAATGGGGTCCAGAAAGGGAACTTATTTAAGGTAATGCATCTAGTCAGTAACAGCATTCATTTAATTGCAAAGAACGGCTGTAATTCTTCACTTTCTCTCTTTGCAATATGCCTCTGTAATGAGAGATATGCCTTTCTCATTAAGAACTGGAGTCTATTTCCTCACATTTTGAATCTGAGCTTGCCAACAGAATATGGTGAATTTACTTTGGCCAACAGAATGTGGTGAATCGGCGGCTTAGTCCAGAGCCTAGGCCTCAAGAGGCCTCGCGTGATTCTTTCCTTTCTAGGAACCTCACCTCTGCCGTGAGAACAGGTCTGGGCTAGACTGCTGGCAGAGGCGAGACTACGTGGGGCAGAGACGAGTGCCCTGATGAGCCCACCACAGACCAGGCAGCCCCCAGCTGATGCAGTGAAGTACCCCTTCAGGACCAAGCCCAGCTAATGCCCACTGACCTCAGCTCAAGGGCAGCAGTGCCACCAGTTCTTCTGCAGGCTTGTGAGAAGTAACAAATGGCTTGTTTTAAGCTATTTGTTTTAAGGTAGCTTGTTACACAGCAAGAGCTAACGGATACACTAGCAGAGCCAGTATCTGAAGTCAGGTCTGACTGACAGCCAAGCCCTATAATTGGAAGAGAGCCTGGGCAATGCGGCTTAGCCATGTTCAGGAGAAAGAGAACAGGATCTAGTGAGTCTTTAGCCAGTCTCCGCCACACGCGCCTTTTGGTTTCACACCGTTCGTCCAGCTTGAAACCACAATAATGGTGGGGGACCATTCACGTATCTAAGCAAAGGGATGATGTGATTATATTTAGGTGTTTGAAAGGTCACTGTGGAGGGAGCATAAAGGACGGTTGACTGGCCAGAGACTGAAGACAAGATGTAGTTTTTCTTGGCAACAGACGGTCAGGCGAGACACTGTGGCGGGGGCAGGAAGGATAGAGCAGCAGGGGCACGTTCGGGGAACGCTGAAGAAGCAGGGCCGCCAGTTGGAGTTTGGGGGTGGAGGAGAGACGGGTCTCAGATGAGTCTCAGATCTTGGTTTGGGTACCGGGGAAAAGGATGGCGTTGGATGAAGGGAACAGAGGGGTAGCAGACGTGGAGGGGGAGTTGTGAGTTTGGTTTGGACTCTGAAGACTGGGCGACCTGTGAGACATCTAGGCGGGGCTGTCTTCAGCTTCGGAGAGACCCACGGCTGGGTAGGCGGCTCTGTCATTCGTGCACTTCCAGGCCTGTTGGAGTCACTCTGTGTCCTTGCAGTCACCAGCCTCACACAACAGAATCCACTCTAATCTAAGGAGAAAGGCCTTAAAAATTTTTTTTTTAGGGATTTTGATAGCTCACAGAATCATCTTAAAGACTAGGTTTGGAGGCCACAGAGCCAGGAATAACAGTAGCTAGGAGAAACCAGCTAACTGCCCTGCAAGACTGTTAATGGCATGTGAACAGCTACTGGGCCTCGCCACACAGCACCCCTGGCACTGAGGACTGGGCCCCAGGATCCCCTCCAGAGCCATCCTGAAGAACCGGCTGCTTCTGCCTCCAGCTTGAGAGCAGGGTCAATCCCCTCCCTCTCCGTGGCTACAAAGGTGTCCATTAGCACCCTCTTTGGGACCTTAGCCACAGAGGATTCTGGGAAATGTAGTTTTAGCTTTCCATTTCCATAGTTCAGGGAAATGAACTAAGGAGTGTTGGGATGAACGCATTTGAGTGAGCCAGTGCGTGGTGTCCCCACCATGAGCATCGAGGACATTATACAGGACAGTTGTGCAGGGAGGATCAGAGAGAGAAGTGCCCTGTGGAGTAGCCCACCAAGTCCCCTTCTCACTGCAACTAGATTGACCTGGGTTTCTGTCCCCTGCCACCTGAGCAGCCTTGACTAACAGGGTATCCAGACTCTATGGAAATACTGTTCTTTCTGCCCAGGGTCACCCTCTCCATGTGCCATGTGTTCCCTTCCATGGCTGTGGTCACGGGACCAGGTGAGCGCCCTCCCTGGGCAGAAGCATCTGGCACTTGTAATTAAACTCTAGGAACCTTCTTGCCTACACACCGACACTCCTGTGCAGCCTTACACACTTACTTGTGCACACATGCGCAGTCAAGCACAGGGCGCGAATTCAAAGAAGATCATTATAAAGTGACAGTAGTTTTAAATCAGTAACCTACTGTACTACAGTTACTGATATATGTAATATATACACACGGAGGGGGCACAAGGGGAACAAACATTTTAAAAAACAACTTTTATTCTGGACGTACAAGCTGGACGTACACTGGCCTTCGTCATGATGTGCATCACATCTGAGTGTCTGTGAAAGGTTCCAGTGTATTTTTAAATGAATGCCGATCAGTGTTTGCAGAACCTTTGAAGCGCCTCCACGAAACCCCACAGTGACGAGAATCTGGACACGGCTGTAAAAAGGGACCGACTCCTTTGTGGTGGGTTGACTTGTGTCCGCCATAAAAGACATGTATGGCCAAGTCCTAACTTCCAGAACCTCGGGAAGCGCCCTTATGTGGGCATCGGGTCTTCAGAGAGGTAATCGAGTTAAAGTGAGGTCACTAGAGTGGGCTCCTTGCTGATCTGACTGGAGTCTGGAGGCAACAGGAAGACCCGGAGGGAGAAAGCCAGGGGAGGATAGAGGATTGGAGTGACGCAGCCAGAGCCAAAGGGATGGCCGGGGCTCCGAGAAGCCAGAAGGGCATGGAGTGGGTTGTCCCTCGGAGCTGGCAGGAGGAACCCAACCCGATGCCACCTCGTTTGGGACTTCTGACCCCTAGAACTGTGAGCCTCAAACTGCGATTGCTTCCACCCCCCAGGCTTGTGGTGTTCTGTCACGGCAGCCATGGGAGACTGATACACCCTTGCCGAGGCGGTTGCAAGCTGAGAAAGAGACGAGACGTTTTTATACCAGGCACAATGTGCTTTAGTAGGAGTGTACTTCTTCCTTTATTGAATACAATAAAAGTGATTGCTGTGGAAGGCATGTGTGTGTGTGTTGCTCTCCAAAGAGCAACAGCCTTGGACGCTGGACATAGAGGTTTGTATTTCATCCAAGACTAGTGAAAGGTCCTATAAGGGCCCGGGTGGCATAGCAGGTGGCTGTGTTTTATCAGCAGTTGCTGTAGGTGGTATCGCCATTGTTCATGCTGCTGATGCTGGCTCGGCACACAGTTTGTTGATTCCCTATTGTTGGTTTCTCCGTGTGATGGGAAGTTGTCACCTGGCTTACTCCTTCCTTTTCATCATCCTCACTGCCTCCGCTCTGTCATCCTTCTAACTCTAAATCAAAGGGAAGTGTGTCTCCTCTCATCCGGGAAGTACTCTGGAGGCATGTGTTTAGGATGGAGGAGCATCTGACATTTCGTATCATCATTAGGGCTTCTTAATCAGTTTCAGCTGAAACTCGGTGACCTAGTAGGACTGTGGGGGCAAACAGACAAGTGAAATGAAGATTTAGCAAAGTTCACTGGCAGCTGCTGCCCCCCTTTGACAGAGTCCTGCTGCTCCCCCAAGAGGGACTAGCCGGGTCTCTCCCAGCTTCCAGCATTTGGGTCAGTGTAGCAAAGCTTGTTGTCCTTCCCCCTCTGCCATCTTCTGCCTTTGGTGGGACTATGGAACAGATTAAAGGTCGCTTCCCCAATGGTGACCCCTTCTTCCCCATCAGGCTCTGTCCTCCCAGCCCAGGTCCCTGAGCAGAGTGCCCCCCTCAATCGGGCTTCACCCTTTCACGCTCACCGCCTCTGTGCTTCCAGACCACCCTCCCCTGCCAGGCCTCGGAAGGCTGTGGGTACAGCATCCTGCCTCCATTTGGAAGGAGGGACAGCTCAGGGAATGCGTGAGTCTCTGCCGAGGGGTTTATTCAGTGCTAGGTGGCCGACTGCCAGGCTGTCCCTTGTCCCTAGGGCAGCAGAGCAGGGTGAGGAAGAAGACTGTAGGGGAGAGAAGCTGGGGTGCTGGGAGGAGGGGCACAGCTGCGGGAAGGGGAAGGGTGCCGACCAGCACTGCGGTTAGGGCACATCTGGGTGGCGGAGCAGCATCGAAGTCCGCTGAGGACAGAGACTCGGGGCTGAGAGATCTCAGCCGCGTAAGTGACCCCGCACTCGGTCTAGCTCGGGACGGTCAGGTTCCTCTCGGGTTTTGTTGGTGCTTCTGAGTGTACTTTTTATTTCAATCAAACAAAACTAAGCTGTTGGCACCATCAGCTGGGAAATGCATTTTGGCCAAAGGGGTCAACCCGTTGGGAAAGAACTCATTATTTCTTATAGAAATTTTCTACAAAAACAATTTCTTATAGAGGAAAAAAGGAATTTTCTTCTGTAAGCACTTCTGAGTTTCTTCCATTAATGAAATGCTTTTAATTTATTGATAAGCCTGGTTTTTTATTCATCATTGTGGGCAGTTTTCTTCTTCCAGAGCCACGTGATTGGTTTCATTTAGTGTCACTTGTCGTACTCCCTTCTCCTGTCCGGACTTCTGGGGACTCGCACACTCTGTGTTACCCCGCGTTGCTGACAGCCCCTCCTCCGTGCCTAGGGCTCGGTCCCAGAGGCCCTGAGCCGAGGCGGGGGAGGGGCATCGGCCTGCCCGGAGTGGGCCACCTACGCAAAACTAGAGAATTATTTGTTAGGGATTTCAATGACAAAAATGCCTCACAATTTAAAAAAAAAATCACTGAACAATTAAAAACCAACAAGATGAGACAAATTATAGAATTAGAGACTCGATAAATGGAAAAACTTCCATCTGCGAAAATGCCTAATAGGGAAATGGGAACAGGATGTTACAACAAGTATAATTAATATCCTCAGAAAGATAACACAGAATATTGCATCCAAGAAACCGGGGCAGGGACCTGTCATTATCCACTCATCGATGCCACCAGTGTTCGGCGCGTTCCTGCCACTCGATGTTAGGCACAGCCAAGGCACCATGGGGTCCACAGTGAACAAAGCCAGGTCCCTGTCCTCCTGGAGCTTAAAGCCTAGTTAGGGGAGATGCACAATAACTCCTGAAACAGGGAAATATCGAATATGTCAGCTGGTATGTGCTGTAGGGAGAGAGCAGGCAGTTGGAGGTTTAAGAGTTGCAGGAACAGAGAGTGGCCACGTCCACATAGGACGGTCAGGAAAGGCCTCGAGGAAGTGAAGGCACAGATGAGCCACACAGGTATACGCGGAAGAAAGTTCCAGACAAAAGGAACAGCAGGTGTCAGGGCCCTGAGTCAGGAAGGTGTCTCTACTCTTCAAGGAACAACCAGGAGACCTGTGTGCATGGAGTGGGATGAGTGAGAGTCAGAGAATAAATCAGGATGGCTTCGAAGGGCTCTGGCTTTTTCTCTGAGCAGCAGGGAAAACCACGGAGGGGTTGGGGCAAAGGTACTTCTTGAAGTTCCAGGCATTGGTCTTACATACTTTGCCTACATTGATGATTTGCTCAATTTTCACCTCGACAGATGAGGAAATGAGTGAGCAGAGAGGTTCAGGAGGCTCCTGGGGTCTCCCAGCCAGGAGGGGGCTGAGCCAGGGTGTGAACCTGGGTAGTCGGGCTCTGGGGCCCACCCTTTTCGCCAGCATCCTGTGGGCTTTGGACTAGGGGAGTCCTAACTGAGAAGGAAGTGAGTGGGTTTCAGAGAGAGAGTAGGGAGACAGCGTTGGCTGGTACGGGGACAAGGGTGAGAAATTATTTGAGGACGATTCCTGTACTTTTGTCTTGGGCCATTGGTGCTTGTAGGCATCATTTCAAGTTGCTGCAAACTCTACTTACTCCCCACTGAGTCTGGAATAAATCCACACTCTCTTCCATGACTTGTAAATCTCTGAGTTCAAAACTGTGCCAAGACAAATGACCAGTATTCAGTTTGTCCAGGAACGAAGGGTTCCAAGGACATGAGATTTCCAATTTAATTAATTAATTTATTTAAGAGACTTGAGATTTTAAAGCTGGGAAGGTCCCAGGCAAACCGGGATGAGTTGGTCTTCCTCCTGCCCCTCCCAAACCTTGCCCAGCCACTTTGGCCCTCACGCAGGTGGGTGGGACTCGCCTACCCAGGCCTTGGCTCACGTCATTTCCGTACCTGGAGAGCGCTCTGTCTGGTGCTTTGCACAGCTGCTGCTTCCGGTTCTCTGCTCAGAGCTTAAATGGCACCTCTCACAGTGGCCATCCTGGAGCCCACCACCAGAGAGTCCCCTACTCCCGGAACTTATCACAGGATCGTCGACTTTATTGATCTATCTGATTACTCCTGTGCTGGTTATAAGCTCCATGAGGACTGAGCCCGAGTCTGTGTTGTTCACCTGCATAAGGCAGGTGCTTGGAACGTGGTTATTAAAGGGAAATCGACCGTGTCTGTAGCTGGAGGCATTTGACTGAGGCATCAGGAAAGAATTCCTTACTGGAAGCACCTAAAAAAGGAGCTTGCAGCCAGAAATTAAGGCCAGTGATCATGTTCTTAGCATCTCTTCCCTCTGCTCTGGCCCTTTGTCCTGCCTTTGTTCCAGTAAGGAGAGAGCTCAGAGCCCCCACGTGGGCCTTGGGTTTAGGGACAAGACAGATGATAAGTTCTACACACTGTTTTCCACCTGACCTCTTCCTTCTGCTTGTCCCTGTTGGGAAGAGCAAAGCTGAAATTTGGGGAGGCCTGCCTGTACACACGACTGCTTAGTGACTCATGTCATAGACAAAGGTGGGTCATGTCGACTGTTTAACGTTTCCTTCCTCTGCGCCTGTCCTAGGCAGCTTGTTTCTATACGATTTTAAAACCTTAACTCTTGCTCCTAACAGTGAAAAATGGGAGACTACATTCGCATCCAATATGATTTGATTAAGTTAATGAATTCTGACTCATTCCTTGAGTGGGACTACTCCAGAACCATTAAACACAATTAGGTGGATCTGTGTTTACTGACATGTGTCCATGATAAATTGGTAAATAAAAAGAAAGAAAAAACGGAAGGAAATACACAGATATATTCCCAGATGTGATCTCAGAATAGTGAGACAGTAGATTCTTTTCTTCTTTGTTCTGTTTTTCTTAATTTCTACAGCGAGCGTGTATATCTAACCAGTAGAGAAAAACCTCGTTCCAAGAGAAAAAAATGTATCTCATTAATATTTATTATCCTTTGGACAACCTTTAGTCTCCCTCAGGTTCAGCGTGAGCCTGGTTCATCTATGTATATAAACATATTGTATATATGTTTTTTGTAATACATTTTAGGTCACATCTATGCAGATGTGGAAAACATACTATTAAAATGTGTAATATGGCACATGCCTCATGGTGTGACCATGCTTATACACATAAATCTATGTTATATATAATTTACTATATTTTACATGCAACGTATCAGCATATACCTTGACCTTAGTTTAGCATATGATTTTGTCACATTTGCTTCTCAAAGTGAAACGCTGCACATCCCATTCAGATGTTCGAGTCACATCCTCATTGTGCTCGGCTCACCTGCGCTACAACTGAGCACCTACCAACTATCCTGGGTTACTTTGATTTTTTTTAATGAGACATTTTTTAAAGATAAAACACCCAGGTGGCTTGCTCATTCAGGGACCGTGGAGCTCCTAGTGGCATCATTGGTATTTGTTGGTGACATACAAGCTTTTCTTCACACACCTGTGTTCCTTTCACTTGCTGGGTGCACCCTCCCCCGCCCAGTTTATCTCTGGGGCGGGGCGGGTGGTGTTGGGTTAGATAAGGAACGGGAAGCACAGTCGGCCCTTTGAAGTTGGTTTTGCATCTCGACTTGATAACACATTCTCACCTCCCAAATGCCTGTAACAGGTATTTCTTTTTAATTTAATTTTTTTAAAGTAAGCTCTCGCCTTTTCTCTTTTCCTTCCTTCCTCCTTCCCTCTCCCTTTCTCCAGCTCCCAGTCTCTGTGTCTTTCTTTCTCTAGGGAGCAGATGGCGTGCGTACCATTCGATTTTAGCAGCTGAGAACCCTGGCGGGCAGGGCTGGCACCAAGCTCTCTAGTTTAGGGGCCTTGGAAAGATCCAGTGACTTGGATGAGAGGGCTGGTTGGCATCGGGCCCTGGTTGCCTGGAGCAGCTGGCAGAGCCTGGCAGTGCCCCGCGGGTCAGCCCGTCCTCCTCTCCCAGCATCCCCACCGGGGCCGGCCTGGCTGCTCTGAAAGGGGCCCTTGTGTATGGGCTCCGAGGACAAAACCCCAGCATACGCTCACCTCATAGTTAGTTCCCTTTCACACTAACTCACTCGATCTAAGAAAGCCCACTGAGGGTCCTGGCCCTGGTACGACGTTGCTCCTCTCTCCTTCCATTTAATCATTGTGTTCTCACTAATACCAAATGCCAGGAGCTGTTCTGAGCACTTTTATTTATTTAATCCGATGAACAGCCCAATGAGGTTAAGTGTTCATTTTTCCCGTGTTACTATTGGACAATAGAGGATGAGGCAACCACACCCAGTAAGGGCTGGGGGGAGGATAGAACCAAGACCCAGGATGCAGGAGCTGCTGCGTGTCACCTGCACACTGTGCCCCCAGGGTCCTTTTCGTCTGGGTGAGGCCCGCAGCAGACGAGGGTGCCCTCTGAACCGCCGGGGCTGCTTCGGGACAGCCGTGGGTTTTCATCGCTTACCCCCTCGGTTTTTAAGGGCAGGCGTTCTGAATGTGTGGCTTCCTCAGACATCGTTTCTGATCTGAGCTTGCCTGGTACAGGTGGTTTGCGGGGAGCAAATTCATTCAGAAGGGAAACTTCTCTCCTATTGTTTCCGAGCTCCCAACACCCCAGACTCATGGGGACAGTGCAGGGAGGGGCTGGGGAGACCAAGCTGCGGGGCCAGTCCAACCAGTGACTCCCAGTGTGACCTTTTGACATGTCCTTTAATCCCTGGGGCCACTGTTCGTGTCTGCAAAAATGGGGACACCATTATTTTAGCCATCAGTCTCAAGAGTACAGTGAAGGAGGCACCTGATATTTTGACTGGCAGGCGCTGGCGCCAGTCTTGGCACACTTTCCCATCCAAAGTGCACCATGACCGCGTGAAGATGGAAAGCGTGACCATCGATAGGGAAGAATTTTACGGTTAGGGGCTCTGCAAAGATAGAAATGCGTTGCACCGCACTAAAGAATGCATTGAGCAGACTTCGGGAGAATGGGGTGCAGGAAGGGGTGTCCAGGGCTTGTACAGAGGAGAGGGGTCAAGAACTCGGTTGCAAGTGGACGATAGAGAGCAGCCCCAGTGCAGAGCCAGATTCAGCTGTGAGACCTTTCCCGTCTCAGTGTGGCCTTGGGGCTGAAGGCCACACGTGTCACCCTGCAGTCATCTGTCTTCGCTCCTTCGTCTTTTTCTTGGAATTTTATTTGTATTAATTGCCGTCTTCCAGAATCCATACCACTCTTCAGTCGTGATTTGGGATATAAGAACATGTTTGGGAGTGTAGGGAATGAGGCATTTCAGGCAGAGGAGAGACATGGGGATTTGGATCAAGTTCATGTCCCTGAATTTGAGGAAGGAGTAACTGACTCAGAGTCCAGGGCCCTCCTGGAATGACAGCCTTCGCTTGAGCCAAAATGTTGCCCCATAACCCAGCAAGCCTGGGTACAGTTCGGTGTGCGCTAAAGCAGTGTGGGAAGCCATCACTCCACTGCGGCAGTAAATGCCACTCAGAGTGTTATGAGCTCCCCGTGAAGATGCCGTGGTTGGGACAGTGAAGGCCTCTTTTGCTGCAGTCAGCTTAATGCAGTGTCCCAAATGTCCGTGGCAACAGGGGCGGCAGGGGGTAGCTGTCACTGTGGTCGGTCTTCTGTCACGGAGGGAAATGAACGGCCCTCTCATGAGCCACCCACCTGTGCTCCTCCCACCACAGGGGCCCATCCATCGTTCTCTCCAGAGACTGGAACCCACATTTGGGTGTGTCATGAACTAAACTCCTAATAGAAAACCCAAGAAAGCAGCTTTGCGCACGTGTTTTGTGGGTTGTTGCTTCTCTTTTGGAATTTTTCCTTTTGAAACACTCACCTCTTGTATTAAACTTGAGGTTTCTTTCCCATTTCACTGTTTTTTTTCCCCCGTTATTTTCCAAGCATCACTGGAAATGACTTTTTCACTGTTTTTTCTCTTCGTAAACAAGTAGAATAGTGCTGACCTACCCCTCACACAGGACGTGGCAGGATTCACTTGTCACACCCGCCCCCTGAGGAAGACATCATGGACTTGATCTTCAAAGGAGGACGGTCCGGTCGGATGGCTTTGAACCTGCTACAGTCTGTATTTTTCAGGTAGTAAGTGAAACCAAGGTTAATTCACGGCACGTTAGAAATGGAGCAAGATTTAAATGTTATTTTCTTGTTCCACAAATAGAAACAAATTTATTTTATACCTTATTTAATCTCTTCCTTTTCCTCTTCCTTGGTCCTGTAAATGAAAAAGGATCAGTGTCATATTTAGTCACATGCCCGTAACCCGCCATCATGTGGCTGGGTCAGCATTTAGCTGACCGCTTCTCTATGGCTGGACGCTAAGGTTGTTCCCAGGTTTGGCTTTTCTATAAATAAACCTGAGATAAGTGTCACTGTACATAATCTTTGTGCGTGTTTCTAGGCCTTCCCTTACAATAAATTACGAGAGGCTCTGCTAAGAGGTCAAAGGCAAGGGCCACTTGTAAAGGGTTTTACTGCTTACTGCCAAGCTCCTGACCTTTAGAATGCGGAGCCCCTTTGCAGGTGGTGGCTGTGCATGTCCTGTCCCAACCTGAGCATTGTGTATTTCAAAGCTCTGTGTCACAAGGTCAAAATACCAAAACTTGAAATCAAGATCAGATCCAACCATCTGAGTGCGGGTTTTAGCCTCGCCCCCACCCCCTGTCCTGACTACATCCGATCCTGTCCTTATTTCAGATGGTGACATTTTGCACCTCATGGATTATTTTTGCATCGTGTTTATTTTTAACTGTATTGAAATATTATTTATCTTGATTGCTGACTGGTTTTGGCCCCCCTTTCTATCTCGCACCCTAGGGGAGTGCCTCCTTCACCTCACTGCAAGTCCCAGCCTCGGGGATTTGAACCCAAGACCCACACGAGGCATTGCAATACCTGGGAAGAAGCACCTTAGTGCCCGGGGTTATACCAGATGCAAAGATCAAACAGCAGCAAACACTGGGGGCCGTCCGAGACCTCCCGTGGGGCGCGGCGCACACTTAGCGTTTATTTCTAAATGGCTGGAAATGCACGGCCGAGGAGGGGCCACTCTGACTGGTGACGTCAGAACTTGCTTTGAAGCCTTAGTGACAGGCTGTTTTCTTCTCCCCAAGCAAGCACTTCACAGAAATTCCTTCCAAGACCCCCCTCCCTGCATCAGTTAGAAACACCGTTTACTGGAGCCCTGTGCACCGTGAGCTTGGCTTTGATCTTTTTGCATCTAATTACAGACTAAAAGAGTGTCCATGCTGTTTGTGCTGATTTAACACCAAGGCAAACAAGGATTATCTCCTCCAGCCACAATGACACTTTCCTGTCCCCTGGGCGTGGAGGGGACAAAGGCTATTGGCTGGCAGGAAGGTGGTGCTGGGCGCCTGGACACCTGTATTTAGAAATCAGTCCTCATTGTAACCCAGATGCGTTCCTCCCGTAAACATGCACACAGGTGTCAGGGCTCAAGGCTGCGTAAAAACAGCTATTATGAAATTATCCATTAAGGCAATTCACGGGACAGTAAATAATAACTCCCATTCATTAAGTCATTCATTTCAAAACGCGCAAAGCCTTCATTACCTGCTGAGTCCTGTGGCTAGTGTCCAGGTAGACAGGGACGAACAAAACTGCCTCGGGGCTCTGCCCTCCCAGAGCGGAGAGTGGGTTGAGAGAGAGAGAAAGAGACAGTCAGTACTCGGATACGAGAACTGCTTTGTGATTACACGTTGTCCTGAGTGTAAGGAAGAGCAGAGCGCTTACCCAGTGCTTTCTAATGGCCCGCACGCTGCAGAATGGAGCTTTGTCTCTGCATCCTCAGAACAAGGCTGCGATGTGGGTCTACTCTCCTTGATTTAACTGGGGAGCAAATAAAGGAGGATACTGACCAACAATGTGCCCTGGGACTCAAGAGCTACGTGAACGAAGGGGCGGGTGTATAACACGGAGCGGGAAGTATCGAATCTTGTCCTGTCTGGGCATGGGCTTCCTCTCCCATCACTCACTAGCCACCCCCACCTGTCCTGCATCTGAGGTTCTAACAGGCTCACCAGTGGCATTCCTGCCTTCATGTCTTTGAGTCTGGAGCTGACATGAGAGGTGAGCGTGGGAGCCTAGCAGGCGGACCTTGCCATGCCCTCTTTGGATGCAGCTACTTGGGGAGCATGGCTTTGCTCTGCAGCTGGAATGCTGTTTGCCCTCTCGGCCGCGTCCCTGCACGGCCGCTGTTCCGCCCCTAGACCATGGCCAGGCCATGGAGGGAAGTTGGAATCTTCACAGTATGTACATGTGTCACTGGGGAATATCACAGCCTCATGCTCACCCGCCACAGGGAGGGGAGAAAAGAGAACCCTCGCCGCGTGGTCACAGACATTCTAGATCAGCTCCACCCCACCGAGAAGCAGGAACCAGGAGCCACTGGCCGTTGGCCACGGGTTCGGGGACTTGGTCACTGCCCCCTAATGCGTCAGGTAGAGGTGCTGTCTAAAGAGGCCCGGAGGCCTCCGTGTGGACATAAAGAATCGGGGGAGCCGTTTTTTGCAGCACGCACCCGTTTCCATCTGTCCCTTTCTTGGCCACAGTAAGTAAAACCCTATGAGCCTTTTGGGCGACTCTGACTTTGGAAACAATCTGACTGCTGTTGACAATCACTTCTAAATTGAGGCATTTTTTTTTGATAGCGACAAGGATGAACGTCAGTTAAGGTGTACACGTGACTTCACATAAACTGGTGATTACTGTAGGTAACGTGGTGCAAATACAACCCTAATAAATGTACCGCTGTCCGTTCACCTATAGACCCAGACCAGACCCAGTTCCACTTCTCTGGGCAGGTGAGTGTCTCTACAACATCGCGTGTATTGTACCTGTTAGCGGTCCAGTACCTGTTACCAGTGTGCCTTCGGCTGGGTGTACCCACGCAGAGGTGACCTGGGCAGAGATGCCATGTCCCGAGAGATGGCAATCTGTGCACAAAGATGCACAAAGAGGCCGTGGACGCCAGTGGGAGGCCAGGCCCCCTGTTGGTCCCCACGAGAGCTGCCCTTGCAGATGAGGGAGCGTTCCTGGGACCCTTAGGTGACTGAGGTGACTTTATGCTCCTCCCACTCGTGCTCGTGCCTTCAGGAAGCATTCTCACGCTGGCCCTGGGCCTGCGGCGGTGCTGCTTCCTGTATCCTAATGAGCAAAGGGGGCACATTCACAACTGCCTTCCGACCGGATGGGTGCCCGCTGCAGGGGGGTGAGACGGCTGTGGGCAGGGGAGTCTAGACTTGCCTCCAGTCGTGTTTCTCAAACTTGCGGGTCTCAGAACCAACCCTGTTACACTCTCAACGATTACTAAGGGCCCCTAGGAGTTTTCACTTAAGAGTGAAAGCTATCCATATTTACTCTAATAGCAATTAAATCTGAGGAATTTTTACATTATTAATTCATATCAAAACAAGTCCACTTTCTATGAACGTAAACGACATCTGTGAAAAATGATTACGTCTTACTGAACAAAAAGTATCAGGAAGAGCGGCATTGTGTACATTTCTGCAGCTCTCTTTGATGTGTGGTTAAATAGAAGGCGGAGCCTGACACCGGTTCCTGCAATTAATCTGTTGGAATATCTCTCACATGGTGCAGCCTCTGAAAACTCTGCTGTGTCCTCGAGAGAGAATGAGAGTGAAAAGACGCGCAACATCTTAGGATGATTCTAAAAATACATTTGATCTCCCTGGTGCCCTGAAAGGATTTGGGGGACAGGCAAATCTTCCCAGATAACATTTTGCAAACCCCTAGGGTACGAAATTCCATGATAGGTGTGCATGTTTCAAAGGCACTCAAACACCCAAACCTGATAAGAGTCTTTAGAATTGAGTCACAGGGTCTAAACGGTTGTCTAAAGTTCAAGCCTCATTTTTTTTTATGTTTAATTTTCATTGTGAAGATGGGGAAATGAGATTGGACGATAAACTGATAGCAGAGAACCAGAGCCAATGGTGTTCTGGAACCTGCTTATGTGAGCTGAAGAAAGCTAATTACTGAACATTCAGGAATTTTGCCAGTTATTAAAACATGACTAGCCCGAGAGTGGCCATGGTGGAAGTATTTACACCATGGAAATGGGCAAAGGATACAGATCAGGATTTTTGTGTCCAGAGAGCTGGCTTATCAGTCTGCCTCTCACAGATCTTACACCAGATTCAAGATGCCCACACAAGACATTACCCACCCCATGTGCCTATTTATCTATTTATGTATTTATTTATTTATGCTAGCACAGTGGAGTTTTGTTCATTTGCCTTATTTTTCCTATTTTATTGTTTTAATCTGGGTGCCTTAATGTGGACAGGCACACCCCACGTTTCCACGGCCCCCTTACCCTGCTCTTTCTGTCCTAACGCCCAGCGTGGTGCAAACATTAATACGGACTCTTCCCACAAGGCCTAGTCCCCGCAGGCGTTTATGTTCCTCTCTGTGGGCCCAGCTTTTCCCCCCGTGCATGGAGGCTGGACTCTCTGTTCTACAGAGTACATGATTTCACTCCTGCCCCTGGTGTTGCAGGGAGGCCGTTTGCCAGTAACGTTTTGGTGAGACGATTTAAGAACAGCAATCCATCCCCTTCTCTGGAACACAGAGTAGCCCCAGGACCCGGCACGGATGATGCTACGTGGATTGCCGGCGTGATCCTGTGTGTCGATTTACTGTTATTTGGAAATTAATGATGGCTCCATATCTCCCGGAGGAGAGTGGGGAGATGTCATTTATGAGCCTCTCTCTTCCCATCTTCGTATTTGCTTCAAGGCTCTGCTTTCCACAGCCTTAGCCATCAAGGGAAATTATGTTAAATGCACATCCATTTTCTTTCAAGTTTCATTTTAAAGGAAAACAGAAAACTCTTTTGAAAGACAACGAGCTTCTCTTTCTGCAGGTCAACACACCACTGATTACTAGCCAGGAAGAAAAGAGCAACATGAGATCTTGTTCGGGCGTGTGTTTAATTAAGACCTAAACCGTGATTCCCCTTGGATGGAATGGAAAGTGGCACCAGCTCTGAGGCCGATTGGATCCATTTTGCCGCACCCCCACTGCCGGTGGGGAGAGGGGCCCCCAAGCAGGTGCACTCATAGGAACTTGACTGTATCCAGTCATCGGGCGCCAACCTGGCCCAAGACAGGGAAGCTCACTGTTTCACACTCCCTGCCTCTATGGGGATGGAGCAGATTACACTTGTCCGTCCCCACTGGTCAAAAATTGTATGGCTCTTGTCCTTAAAAGTTCTCTGAAAATGTACCTGGACACCTAGCTTATTCTGAGCCCTGGAATTAATGTGATTTGAATACATGAAAATCCATTTTATCCGTGGAGTTAAAGGAGACACCCATAATTTACTCCACACTGGGGCTCTCGTAGGGGTCCTTCGAGTAGCGAACTCTTGGAATGCATTCAAAAGGCCGCCTGGTACTCAGAGGTTAAATGTACGCTCCACTCTTCAGGGCCGTATTTATTTTATACAGCAGAGTACGCACCTGTATTTAAACAATCCTTACCTGGGAAGATTTTCTTACAGGTAAATTTTGTATATTTATTTAAGGGAAATTTAACAGACTACTTCTTAAGTAGATACAGAAAATCATTTCTCTTTATAGCACTTGCATCTTCTTTTAAGAGTATCAGGTGTACAGGGTTGAAGGTGTCGTACTCCTCAGTTGCTGGCTCACTGTCCTTGCCGGTTCATGCAGGTCCCCTCTGTTGTGCCACTAATATAGTTCTTTTCCTGCTTCCCTCCCACTTCCTCCCGCCCGCACAGGAAGACAGAGTGTGAATATGTAACGGAGGTAGGATGGTCAGAGAAGGCCTTTTTCGGAACGAAGACCTGAAAGAGATGAAGAAGGAATCCGTGGAGATATATGTGGGAGGAGAATTCAGGAGTGAGCAAAGCAAGTTCAAAGGCCCTGGGGCCAGAGTGTACGTATTGTGTTTGAGGAGCAACCTGGAGGCCAGTGTGCTTGAGACAGTGTCAGCTGGGGAATGCAGAGGTGAGCCAGTTGGGAAGGTAACTTCCAGACCTTTGTGAGGCTGTGGCTTTTGTGAGTGGAAGGTTTTGAGGCAAAGAGGGACGTGATTAGGAGGAACATCGTGGCTGTGTGTGTGGGGACTACCTGCGAGCAATGACGATTAGAAGCAAGATGACTGGTTGAGAGGCCACTGTGCTGACCCAGAGGAGCAGTGGTGGCCACTTGGATAAGCACAGCAGCGGTGGACCTATCTCGAGTCTCAGCACGTTTATTAAGATGCAGCAAGATTTGGTGGGTCCTGTGTGGAAAGCGAAAAAGCCCCAAACAAAGGGAAGTGTGGATGGAGGCGGCCCCTTGCTGAGAGAGCGGGGATTGTGGCGTGGCGTTCCGGGGTTCAGCTCTGGAAGTGTCAAATCTGGGGGTGCCCCTTAGACACCCAAGGGGGGTGTCACTGTAGACAGTCGGACATGCAGGTTGCAGCTCCAGTGTGGGGATCATCAGTGTGTGATTGGCGCCCGGAGCCATGGGACTGGGTGAGACCCTCCTCCCTGTGAGTGTGAGAGAAGACAGGAGTGGTCCGAGGACCTCGCTCTGGCGCACACTCCCACCCGCAGGCCCCCGCACTGACGGTGCCCTCCGCCTGGAACACGGGTCCTGCTCAGAGCTGTGTGGTTGCCTCGTTCACTGCCTCGCTTCATCCAGGTCTGTGCTTCATCTCCCCCCTTTAGAGAGTCATCCTCTGGCCCCCGTATCTGAGCAGCCGCTTCCCTCTGTCCCCTCTCACCTCCCTCTGGCTTTGTTTCTTTTCAGAGTGTGTGTCCCGGCCCGTCACGGAGCAATGTTCTGTGCGTTTACTTACTGGTTTACCGTAGGTCTCCCCCACCCCAAGGCAAGACGCTCGGGCCAGGACTTGCCTGGCTTTGTCTTCACCCCAGCACCAGAGTGGTGTCTGAAGCCCGGTGGGGCCAGTAACTGTTTGCTGAGGAAATGGATAAATAAACCCTGAACTACTCCCCCAACTCATCCTGACCAGCTCTCTCAACCTCCTTCCAATAATGTTCAGCAGGTGCAAATAACGAGTAGCCAGACGTATGGTTCTACTTTCAAGATACATGATTTCTTAACTCACTTCCAAGAAGCACACGACAGTGGTAGCGTTACCGAAACCCAATGAAGGAGAAGAAGAGAAGGAGGCTCTGCGATCTGAATAATCAGGGAAAACGTGGACCTAGAGATTCACCCCATGAGCACTGATGGCAGGCACCTCACGGCCAAGGCCCTGTACCAGGGACCGGGATCACGGAGTTGCCCACGTCCTCAGAACGTGCGGATGGGAAAGGAACCCTCTTCTTCCTTTTCTGCAGAACCGTCAGGATGCCCCGCCCTCCTTCCTAGCTTTCCGTGTTTGTGGGTGTCCGTGGGCTGCTCTTTTCTCCTCCGTGGTTGTGCCCTCAGCTCTTTTTTCTCCATTCCCTTCCCTTGCTTCACCTGACGTCCCATACACCGTCCACAGTGAAATATGTACAGACTGCTGCCCAGTGGGGGCCCCAGACGTGTCCTGACTCCCCGCTTGTCCTTTTCTGGATGGCCATCTGTCACCTCGAAAGTGACATGCCCAAATGCAACCCATTTTCTTACCCAAATCAGATCCTCTTCCTGACTTTGCCAATTCAATTAATAGCCTTTACACCTTCCTGGTTTTGACTTAGAATCCTTGACTCATCCCTGGCTGCCCTATGGATAGCTTATGTCCCAAACCTGGGAGTCTCCCATGTCTCCATGTGCAGGTAGGGGACTTAGGAACTCTCCAGAACATCCATGTGTGCCAGGCCTTAAAGGGACTCCATCCAAACCCAGGGAGAAGGTTCCCGGCGGTGGCTTAACTGGCAAAGTCCACCTGTATCTCTGCTGGACCGTGTTACCTCTGCACCTCATTTGGTGGCGGCATTCTGGGTTCCTGACCAATCCGAGGACTGCACACCACTCACTTGGGTGATGTGTGCTCCTGCGGCCGTGACCATGGCCACTTCCTGACTAGCCTGAGATGAACAGCATTGCGAGTGCTGCCTCTGTGAAGGCGGGCGCTGTCCAGAGTGGGGGTGTGCCTCTCACCGTATTCACACTTGTCTGGTTATTTTTTTATGCTAAAGAAATGGTCTAAATTTACATTAATTTTTTTTAAAGATTTATTACAGGGATGACAGCTGTCGTTTGTGCCTGGAAGTAAAGGTTCAGGTTGAGGCAGCGCCGTCCATTCGTCCACCTGCGCGTCTATTCAGAAAGGGTTACTGAGAGCTGGTTATGGAGCCGGCTGCTGCTGCTCCATCAGGAGGGTGGTGTGCTTCCTGCCCCCAAGGGGTTCACTTTCAAGGCCACAGTTATACTACTTCTGTCTGCTTGCCTAATGTGAATTGGCCCCGAGGAGGCAATCACTCCATTCATTCATCTACCCACCTGTCTGTCTGTCTGTCTCTCTGTTCATCCATCATCCATCCGCGCACCCACTTCCTTTCCAGTCTCCTCCTCTCCCACATCCCTTTGCAAATGAGTTCCAATGTGCTTTGGATTCCTCGTTTGACCTTCACCACTGTACTCAGCAGATAATGACTAAGTTCCAAACACAGCACAGGCCTGTAGCTGGTCCCTGCACTGTGGGTCTTCGGTTAATGTTACCCAGGTTTCCATACTATCCTTGCCCCCTAGGAGTTTATGTGCAAGACTCACCATGGCTGTGATCGTGGTCAGCCTAAACTGTTCTAATTTTTGTCTTCGCCCTGCACAGACAAGTGCTTCCCAGAAGGGAGATGATACATTGCACAAAACCTCTCCTTAAAAGTGGGGTTTTGGGGTGCTGTTTCCATACAAGGAGCTTGCCAGCTGGGTTTATTTTCTGGTGTATCACAGCTCTGACACAGGTCAACTTCGGTACAACAGTGTTGTGAACAGCACAGCCGCACGCGTGTCCTTGGTCACGTGCCTACCGAACGCCAGGTCACTTCTCTGCCTTTCCAGAACTGCAGGAAAGGGGGCGGGAGAGGGGGAAGATGGGACGTTTTTAAGTGCCATGGGTGACCAAGAGTGTTTTTTTTTTAATGGGCCTCTTAAATATATGCCCGTGTCCCCTTAAACCCGTCACGATAAAGCACCTCATTTTAGTTGACGTGCGGCAGGAACCAATCGCCATTCACCAGAGTGACCCGTTTCCACCTGCCTTGTGGAAGAGAAGGCAGATGAAGGTCGTGAATAAGAAATCAGAGCAGCCTGTGTTCCGCGATGTTTGGGGTTTCTCTGCAAACCCTCTTCCACGGGAAGCCCATAATCCGTCGTCTTCTCTCATTCTTCCACACTGCCCGTTGTCCGTGAGGTGGAGGTGGGTCTTCTCTCCTGAGTAGAGAAATGGGTGTGTGTGCTCTGAGTTCTTTGATGAGTTTAAAGGTGTAAAAATCTCAGAGTTTCTACTCCGGAGACTCCTGGCTTGTTGGGGCTATCATTTCTATCCACTGTGTGATAAGGTTTCACCCCCACAGCGAATGAAGGGAAGAGGACCAGAGGCGTGGTCCGTTTTGGAAACGGACATCGGAAGTCTCTCTCCAATCTCCCCTCTCTCTGTTTGAATCCACGTAAACATTTAAGTGCCCAGCAGTACCCGGGGGCCTTATTAAAGCTTCCCCTTCTTCGGGCATCCCCTTTCACGAAGGAACACATTTTCCTGCTTTGGGCCCGTGGTGGGAGGGAGGTGGTGGTGGTGGTTATGAGTCATAGGGCAGGTGCCATTAGATCTGCCTTCATGTCCAAGGACATGCAGAACCTCCTAAAAGTCAGCATGACACCCCACTGTGCTTTGGAATGTTATCAGCTGACTGGTATAGTGCCCATCCCCCAAATTAAAATATAATGCGAAACCAGAGGACATCTTGGCACTGGGGGTCCCATACAGCTCTCTTAAGATAAATGTAAGCGTATGTATTCTGTATCCAAGGATGGTGTTCTTTAACCAACGGGCTGGGGCTTTGACTCCACCAAGGTCATGATGCCCCGTCCACTGGTGTTCTCCCCACTCCGCTGGTCAGCAGGAGTGAGTGTCCCTGCCTTGGCCACCCTTTCCGTTCCCCCTGGTTTGTGTTTCCAGAATGGCACCCATGTGGCTCATAGAACGACATAGTCACTTGCCACTGGGAGGGCTACAAAGTCCTGCAATCCAACGGAAGAAAATCCAGAGCCTTAGGAAAGCTTTCTGTACCCACATAGCTACTAATGAGTTGTCTCATTTAGCAAGAAAGTAGTTTATAAGCTCTATTTTGTACAATCTTTAAACATGGGGAAAATAAAATTGCACCATGAACTGTAAAAAGACAAGAAAGAAAAATAGCTTTGCCGTTCCTTAATTCATTTGCAGCCAACTGGATTTCTCTCTTCTTAGCATTTTTTAAAAAACAAAAGAAATTTATAATATAAATGTTTTTTTGGCATATAACATATCCTGCTTCAACAGTGAATATCTGTTTTACAAAAGTGTGTTTATAAAAGCCGTTGAGTGCTTCTTGGAAGTATAACATTTTTGGAAAGAAGTGTTATTGAGGTGTTATTCTCTGAATTTTAAAAAAGACTGAATATAGCATATTTTATGCCCATGTAACATATTTTGTATAAAAATACAGTCATATTGGTGGGGGAAATGCAAAAGATGAACAGATGTAAAGAAAATTCATACTCTTGTTTGCTTTCGGGCCATTAATTCTATGGCAAACAATGCCTCTAATGTTTTATGTTTTCCTTAAATAGTATTTTTGCAGCATATCCAGATACCTGATCCCTACACGGGCCCTCTTACGTTGCCCCTTGCCAAGTCTCAGTCGGCATTGGCCCTTTCTGGATCCCAGCCTTGGACAGTGGTCTAGTACTTAGGGGACACCACCTCAGTTTCCGAGGTTTCCTGTCCTGGAGAACCTGCTGTCATTATTTAAGAAATATACGCACAGGACGATGCTCTGAAAAATTAGCATCTCTCCGAGCAGCATCGGCTTCTCATCGATGCAGGAAGCGCCCCCGCCCCCAGGGCTCCTGTGGCCCATCGTCTGGCCTCCAGCAGAGCTTCGCGCAAACTGGCCCTCGCACCTGAGTGGGTTCCCTCCACTCTTTCCCACTCTGCTCTTCCTCCAGCTCCACGTCCTCCGGCAGAACCTTCTTCAACCCTGGACATTTTCTATATCGCCTCTGTCCGGGAGAGTGGCCACTGACCTCATGTGGCTATTGCGAAATCGGGATGTGGCCAGTGCAACTGAAACCTAAAATTTCAATAGCCTTGTGTCTAGTGGCTACCATACTGACTTATTGAGAGAGATTAATAGTAATAATAATACAAAAAACCCAAAGGTGAATATCGTCAGAGTTTGGTCTGATTTGAATAAAACTCTTCCAGGATTACTTTTTACAAGCTCATAACACTTGAAATAAACCATACCATTTATTGGATCCCATCTAAAAGCCAGGCAAGGAGTGAGCTTAGAGCTAAAGTGGTATTATTTTATTTAATCCTTACGGCATCCTTCTGCCATATCCACCTGCCTTTTCAGTAGCAGGTGACACTAATGTGACTCAGGAAGATTAAAACCACAGCTTGTTTTGGCAGAGGGAGGCTTTGAGCTCAGGTTGGAGTCCAGTGCCCGCGTGCAGCGCTTCCCATTCTTTTTCAAAAGTAATTACATTTTATTTTTCAGTTGCAGTTGGGCTACAGTATTACTTTTGGTTTCACATGCAAAGCACAGCGATTAGACATTTGTGTAAATGGCGAAGTGACCCCCCCCCCAGATCTGGTGCCCCTCTGACACCGTGCGGGGTTGTTACAATGTTGCTGACAATGCTCCCTGTGCTGCGCTTTGCCTCCCCGTGTCTGCTTTTACAACTGGCAGATTGTGCTTCTTGACCCCTTTCCCCTTTTTCCCCCAGCCCCCCACCCCTCCCATCTAGTGCCTATCGGTTTGTCTTCTGTATCTGTCAGCTTGTTTTTGGTTTTGTTTGTTCACATTCTTCTTAAACAGCTTGTCAGCATCCACACTTCCTCCTGGCTAGAAATTCGGAAGGGCCTGCTGCCCGGGTCAAACCTACCCCCTTACAGAGAGTTCTCTTTCCACCTGAGAGTCTTAGAAGATTGTTGGCTCTGCCGTGGAAGGTGGCCCCAAGACACCTGAATTGTGCACTGGCCCCTTGGTGCCCCTATTGTTTCAGTACAAAAATTATAAAAATGGTCCATGACCTCTTCAGGTGCTAGAAAACATGGCATTTGCATTTTTATGTAGTCACGTGATGATCCAGTTTAGTACTAGATCATTGATTACGATCTCAAAAAATGCCTGACACATAAGGGCGTCGTATAACCCCAGGCATTTTGCGTAATCCTTACACCCTCTGCTTTGTCGCCACTGAAACAGGCACAAGTTTCTTTCTGTGGGTCAGTAATATGTATTCGAAGTGTGTAGCATGGACAGTAATATAAACAAGCTTCTCGACAAATGTCCGTGCTGTTGTTACTGTTACTGCTCTCTGTCCGCTTCGGCTCCCACGGGTGGATGGTTCACTTGTTGCCTGACTTTCCCTAGCAGGGAGAGAATGGCCCTGGAAAGCACACGGCCCAAAGCCAATGAGACGACTGTTGGCAGATGACTTTCGCTCTCTGCTGAGATGTAAACAGTCAGATGAGCCTCTGAATTGCTGGTTTGTGCGTAATGGAAACCCCCGGAGAAAATGCTGTTTTCCCTCGAGAGTGACAAAGTGCACAATGAAGAGGCTTTCCCCCCCAGCGTGGCCCAAATTTCTGCCTGTTTAATATTTACCACTGGCTTGCAACTGTTCATGCTGGAGTAATAAGTAAAGTAGGAAGAGAGGTCAAACAGCAAGTTAGAAAGAGATTATGAAAGAATAAAAAACTCTGGGTCTAACTCCCAACTCTTTTTTAACAAAGGTTTTATTTATTTACTTTTAGAGAGAGGGGGAGGGAGAGAGGGAGAGAAGCATCGATGTGAGAGACACGTCCATTGGCCGCCTCTCGTACTCACCCTGTCTGGGGACTGAACCCACAGCCCAGGCACGTGCTCTGACCGGGAATCAAACCGGCAACATTTTGCTTCATGGGACGACACCCAACCAACTGGGCCACACCGGTCAGGGTTAATTCCCAGCTCTCGAGTCCTCTGTTGGTCCGCCTGCTAGATGAGGAATTTAAACGGCAGGAATTCTCACACACTAGCTGGGGATAACGCTGGTTTCCGTGTCCAGGGCTCTGATTGTGACTCAGGAACGACTTTGTCAACAGCCACCTAAGGTGTCTGGGGGAGCAAGGGTAATGCTAGCTACTCGAGTAGACAGTTCTTCACAGCTCACTGGCTTAGCGTGACAGGGGGCATTGCCCACGCATGTAAAGGCTAAGCAGGTGCCCCTGCTCAGCATACTGCTCTCCTGTAAGAGGGACTCCGGGACCCAGGCCCTCTCGCCTTTAGACCCCATAGTCTTCATCATTCATTCCAAAGTCGCAGCTTAGGGGAAGGGTCTGAGGAGCGGCTTGCGTGGGGTTTCTACAGGCCAGGCCAGGGAGTGGCACATGTCACCTTCACTCGCACGCTCTAGGCAGCGCTCAGTCTTGCCAGCACATCACACCACAAGGGCGGCTGGGAGTGCGACCGGGCTGGGCGCCCAGGAGGAGGAGGAGGAAACGCACCTTCACTTTACCTCCTGAGAGTATTAGGTGATTGGTGCTCACACACACCAGGTGTCTTTTCTTATTGTCAAAAGCAGTGAGAACTGGACCGTCAGATAGTTTGGGGGGGGTGTGTATGTGACTTTAGAGGAGTATAACATTACTATTAAACTTTTTGAAATATTGAAAATAGTTGAATTATTTTCTCTTTCCTGCATATCTTTAGGTTTTAGCCTCTTTCCAAAGCGTATGGAAGTTCCATCCCTTGTTGCTAGTGTCTGTTACCAAAGACACAAAGACCCCGCCTCTTTCTGGGTTCTTCGGGGTGAGGAGAGGCCAGAAATGTCCCTTCCATTTCTTATACGCTGACATCTGGCAGTCTGTTCGAGTTGGCTACTTACACAGGGACCTTATCCAGCCTGGTACAGACCCGACATACAGTAACACTGTCTTCACAGCAGAATCTACAGCTTTTCTCTCTGGCTTAAAGGAATGTTGAACATCATCCTAGTGCTCTTGTCAGCCCCTGCCAGGTGTTCTTCATTGTTGCTTGGTTTTCTCCTCGTTATTTTTTATTAATTTTCTTGCATAGCGCATCTAGTTTCAAGAAAGCAATGAATATTTCAAAATAAAAACAGTTTAGTAAACTGGCTTCTCAAGATTCAGATCAATTGCCAAAAAAAAAAAAAAGTCAGGTAACAAAACAAAGATATCACATGTAAACAGGGTCGCCATTTTTAGGGTGAAGAATGTTTAAAAAAGATAAAGGAAAAAGGCGGAAGAATGAAGATTTCTGATATTTGGAATGTTTGACTCTTTCCCGTCATTTTAACAGCCTCGTTATATTCTGAGGGTTTCTGTGCACCTAGTGAGCAGCATAAAATTGGTGAAGTTATTTCCAGGTTGTGGTCACACGTTCCTTGTCTAAGACTGTGCCCCTGGGCCCCAGTGCTCCCCTGTGTAAAAGGATGAAAAAAAGCACCTGGTGGCCAAGGTCTGCATTGATTCGTGAGGAAGACTAAGTGGTGTGAGTGTTGGAGCCTGTAGTACAAGCTGGCACGTGGTAGCTGCCTGCTACCGAGTCGCTTCCTTGTCCTCACGCAGTTGGTGGAGTCGCAGAGCCTGCGCAGGCTGATTCTCTGCCCTCAAAGGCCCTGCGCTTCACAGAGGACCCCAAGGCGGGACGCTCGGTCCCGCTGCGCAGCTTCGGAACGATAAGGTCCAGCACCATTTGCCCTACTTACATGCTTTTTAAGTTACAGCTCAGAAAGCCGTGGCTGAGTGTGTTTCGTGGGCAGAGCCCCTCTCTGCTTGGTCTGTTGGAAGTAGAGGATACATTGAAGACATGGTACCTGACCTTAAGGAGCTTGAAAAGCACACACAGGTGGAGAGTGTTTGAAAAAAACTTCCACGTACCTTACAGATTGAACTTGAATATCTGGGTGCAGGCAGAGGGCCAGCGATGGTACATGGGGGTGGGGCATGGAGAGCAGAGTATAAGACAAGGTAGGGGAATCCTTCCCAACCAAATGAAATCTGTGCCAGCTTTGGGAGGTGATAGATGCTAGTGAATGAAGCCAAAAGACAACTCTTAAACCTTCTTGTGCTGCCTTCCAGCAAAGCATTCTGGAGATGTGCGTCAGGAGACTTGAAAATGGAACTCCAGCCTGTGGGATGAATACTCAGAATGAATAAAGCCCCATGGCTGGTGCAGCCGCTGTGGAAAATAGCTTCGCAATCCCCCCAAAGGTCGGAGAGCTGGTTAGCATACAACCCAGCAAGTCCATTCCTAGGTATGCCCCCAAGAGAACCGAAGACAATCCCACCAAAGCGTGTATGGAAACGTCCATAGCAGCATTACCCGTAATAGCCAACAGGGAGAAACACACAGGTGACCCCACCAGCTGAGGGCTGGATGCACGCTGCGTGGTGAAGCCATACCGCAGAATGTTACTCGATCACAAGAAAAGGCGTAAAGCGCTATGACGTGGACAGACCTTGAAACCATGGTGTTAAGTACAAGAAGCCAGCCACCAAAGGCCACATACTGTGTGAGCGCCTTCATGGGAAATGCCCAGTAGGTAGGTCCGTGCAGACAGAGCGTGTATCAGCATCAGTAAGGGGACAGGGGGCGGGAAGTGAGAAAATGCTCTGAAATTTGATGGTGGTAATAGTGGCACAACTCTGTGAATATACCAGACACCCCTGAGCTCTGTATTTCGAGACTGAATTTTATGGTGTGTGAACTGTACCTCAATAAAGCCGTGGTAAAGAAATAGAAAGGAATTGTATGCACAAAGGCGAAATAGTCACTTTCTTTCTAAGAGTGAAAAATGGGAAGTAATCTAAATGTTCACAAGTCAGGTAAGAAGATGAGTGGCCACCAGATGGGCTCTTAGGTGGTGTGTGTGTGAACAGTTGCTCACTCGGATGACAGGACGCCTTCTGGCTGGTTTGAAATGTATTCTAATTTATTTATTTCAAGTACAGTTCACATTTGGTATTGGCCTTATTAGTTTCAGAGGCACAGCATTGTGGTTAGACAACCAAGCGCCTCACAGAGTGGACCGCCGCTGTTCCAAGACACCACCTGGCCCCACGCATGGTTATCGCGGTACCATCGACGTCCCCAGGACTGTTTCGTAACTGCCCATCCGCACCTCTCGGTCCCTTTGCCCAGCCTCCCTTCTGGCTTTAATGCTGGAAAGAGCCCCCTTCACGGTCAGCTCCTGTCTGATTGCTCCCCATTTTCCCTTCCCGTGGTGGTACTGGGGGAGGGGGTCTGCAGAACCCGGGACTAAAGGCCCAGCCGACTCCCAGACCCCAGGAGAGAAGGGGTGCTCTTCCTTCTCTTCCTAGTCTGAGATCTGCCGCCAGCATCTTCCTCCCCTGCACCAGGCTGACCTCTTCTGCAGAGAACTAAGAGAATGTCGTCTCCCTCCCCCGGCCCCCAGGGGCATGGCTGCCCCCGGTACCTTTTCCTAAAAGAACTAGGTTGTTCCTTGATGCCTGGAATGAAAACAGACCAGAGAAACACCTTGCTCAGCTGATCTGGTCCCTCTTCAGGGAGTTTTCTTTCAAATCCAACAAGGTGGGACCAGTCATGCCCGTGGCTGTGTTTTATAATGAGTTAGTATTAGCATAAGGGTGTGTCCTTGAAATCGCGTGAAAGAAAAAAAATAAGCAATAACATCTGAACAACCAGCATAGACTAATCTCTAGGGGAAATGTCTGAATTGAAACCCCAGCGGTTGTCAGAAATTACCTTTTACTGCTTTGCACTCTTTTCCTCACTGGGTAAGTGCTGGGTGGGAATCCTTTGGAGGGGACGGGGGCGGGGGGTGGGGGGGGCCGGGCAGAAGATGCTTAAACTGAGTGAGAGAGACTTCACCTCTTCCTGTGGGTCTTCAGCAAAAACTGCATTCAGCAGAGAGGAAACATGCGGGAGAAAAACACTGATGAGTCTCTGGCATGTTCTCGGCTGAAGGGCCAGTGTATTTTTCCACTAACACGACCACTAATGGCCGAGCAGCAAGCCAGGCCCAAGGAGCCCTGGGTACTGATTAGGAAACTAATTTGCAAAGAGTGCGGACCTTTCACTTTAAATCATTTCCAAGTCCCAGGAAATCATTTGTTAACACTCAGCGGTCTTTGGCTTCTTCCCTTCCCAAGTTCATTGGGTGAGTTAGTTTGCAGGAACTTCTTGCTGAGTGTGTTCAGTTTGGAGAGATGCGCCTTCCTCCTGACAGTGAGCAGGGGTGCTCCTCTGTGAGAATGCAATCCGAGTCACCCAGGAAACACGAGTCATGCCGAAGGGGTCGGGGTGACCGACACGCTGGAACAGTCCAAGCAGGTGACCCATTCGGCGAACATCTCCTGAGCACCCGCTGAGTGTGAGGCCGTGGGGATGGGAAGGTGAACCCTGTTCCCAGGCTGCACACGGCCGTCCTGGGCGCTTGTGGTGGATCCAGACCAGGAACCGTGCAGGGTCTGGGAGGACATCAGGGGCGAGGCCGGGGGGACCCGTGTGGCTTTTGGGCTGTGCCACTTGAAGCTGAGTGACCCTGGATATGGGAATCTGCCTCAAACACTTTTTCCAACTTATGAAGTCAGATACTGAGCTTGTTCATTTTCAGCCTTCCTTCTTCCCTCCTGTGCAGAGTTACGGCTACACATGTCTCTCTTCAGCAGCCTCCAGTTTTTTAAATGATATGTTTAACGGCTTTACTGGGATAGAACTGATGTACCACACGACGCTCCCATTTACAGTGCACAGCTCAGCGAGGCCGAGAACGGTCAGTGCTGTGTGGTCTTCACTGCCTCGACACAGCACCTGCCGCGTCGGGTCAGTCTGGAGGCGAAAGGAGGTCATGTATTTGAACCAGAAGACTCAGTGCAGGCGACCCGCAGGCATTTTTCTGCTGACGGTGCTTGCTCTTGCTGCTGGAGTTGGTGCAGGGGGCTGAGTCAGGGAGGCAGTGAAGTGACGCAAGTGAGGAAGGGAAGGGGCACAGAGGGTAGAGGGTACTCGACCCAGGTGTCCTCACCAGGTGGGAGTGACAGACTGTCCTTCTTAGCAGCTCTTGGATTATTTCCCAGAATCGAGCTGAGGTAAATGGCTTGACTGAGCCATTTCGGAGCTGGGCTGAGTGGGTTAAATTCAAGGCTGGAAAACTACGTATCATTCTATCACTATGTTGGTGTGGTGGCCACACACCAGCATAGTGACAGACAGACAAGCAGAGCAGCAGCTTCTGAGATGAAGAATTGTTAAGCTAAGCGGACCCTTTCTTCCCCTTTATGGTAGAGCACACCAGAGCTCAGACATCCCTCTGGACATGTCTCATTTGCTAAAGCACCACGGCGGGCCCGCAGAGGGCGTATGGCCAAGCACCGCAGCTGGAGTGCCTGCCAGACGGCCCACTCTGCGGGGGTCTCACAGTCCTGAGACAGAGAGGGGACAGAGGACCTGGGCACTCCAGTCTCAGCAGAGCCTCGGTGTTTGTGTCGGTGTTTGTAGGTGTCCGAGCCTTTGACACAAACACTGCTCTTGTACTGGGTGCCCTGGGCAGAAGGACAATACAGCATGAAGGCTGACTTCTTTTTTCTTTTGAATGACAAGCTCTCGGAAACTGTCATGCCCATGTGGGCCCAGACAGCTGAGGACTTTGAGATTTTGATTCTATTTCTGTTGGATGAAAACTTTGGCTGTGATCTCGTAGATTCTCTTAGAATGTCAAATTAATGATTCTCTTTCTCTCTTTCTGGCACTGAAATTTATAACTGTGTTCTCCAATCAAAAAAAAAAAATTAACAAAGCCAGAAACTCCCCTTGTTTGCAGTACATTGTGCATTTGTCCTTCCCTTCAATATAGCGATCGATCATAGGTGTTAATAGACAAGGACAAGCATAGGTAGTAGCACGACTTTAGCCTCCAGCAAAATGGTAATTTCTGTCACTTTTGCTTTCCACACTGTCACCCCAAAGTCTTCCAGGGGCTGGTTCACGCGTGTGCCACGGTGGTCAGCTCCATGCGCCCTCAGGGTTCAGAAGCCTGAAACCCAGAAGAGTTTACACTGACTTTGCCTTGGCAGTGACTTACAAGTGTAAGTCGGGGTTCTTTAGACTGGTTGGGGGTGATTCTGCTCCCTAGGGGACACTTTGCTGTCACACCAACCAAGAAGGGGTGGTGGGGAGTGTTCCTGGCATCGAGTGGGCAGAGGTCAGGGCTGCTACTGGACATGACACAAGGCAAGGGAGAGCCACCCCCGGGCCCCACAATGAGTTCTCTGATCCTAAATGTCAACAGTCCCGTACTGAACCATATGTCATACTCGAGAGGACACTAATGGAGATTTGGGCTAGTGGCCATGATTGTAACTTGCCACCCTTGGTCTCGGGACCTCACCTGATGCGACTCAGTCTTGCAGACAGGCAGTATGGCCCCGAAATCAGAGCATGCCCTTCAAATCCGAGAGGCCTGCACCTGGGTTCAAGGAGAGCAGGATGAGAGGCATGGGTCCTGGTCATCCGTCTGCACAGACCGAATCGGCAGCAACGAAGGAAATGAGGACCTTGCAGACAGAAAGTATTGGGACAGAAAGTACCAGGTCCCTGGTCCCTGGACCTCCCGTGCCTCTGAGGCACCTGCGTCTGGTTGGAGAGGGCGCCCATGCTGCTCCGTGGGCCCACGCAAGGCGCCCTCCTCCAGGCAGGTGCCATCACCCCAGGGTGCACAGGAAGAGACCGGCCACATGGGGTTTTGGTGCCACACTGCCCTTCCACCAGGAGGTCACACAAGGGGGCCCTGCTGGTGTCCCCTTTCTGCTCTTCATGGGGGTGCAGGGAGGGGTGATGACAGGCTGCCCAGGATGTGACATCCGCGCAGCCCGAGAAGCCCCCAAACAAAGGAGTAACTGCGTCGGGCCCCCTAAGGGTCCCCTGCTGTGGCAGCAAGGGCCCACTCGGCCAGCACCCGCAAACCCAGCCTCCGTGTGAGGTGGTCATTCTGTGACTTGGGGAGCCTCGTCTCTTGGGCTTATTGCCCACCTCTGGGATCTCAAATGTCCTCCTGGGCCACAGCGGCCGTCTTATCCCAGAGGTTGTGGAATCTCCATTTGTTGGAGGCAGCTGTGCTGGATTCAGGAAGTCTCCATTTCTGTGGATGAAGGCACGTTTCACAGACAGGGTACCATGGACTCGCACTCCATGAGTTTACATCCCTGCTCCACCATGACCGAGGGCGTGCCCGGCAACAGGTCTTTGTGAAGCTCTGCTGGGCTCTCATCGTCTCATCCGTGGTGCGGGCATCCCAGTGGTACCTCCCTCCAGAGGTGGGTGTAGAAGTTAAATGAAGCATTAAGCATCGGGAGCTCTGCTCAAGCCCGGGCTAAGTGGAGGGGCGGCAAAGAACGTGCACTGGGTCCTAGTAACTACCCCAGCAACCTCAGGCTGGGTGGCCTTGTTGTCCCCTCATTTTGCAGGTGTAGGAAGCAACTCCCAGAGGGGTCTCGTTGAACGGGTGTTGGAAGGATCCCGCAGTCCTACTCTGGGCACACATCCCAAAGAGCGGGCGCCAGGCCTTCCAAGAGACACCTGCACGCCTGTGTTCACCGCAGCACTGTCCACAGCAGCCGAGATGCAGAAGCAACCCACGTGTCCGCGGGCAGATGGCTGGGTAGAGAAAACGCGGTGTCCACGCACAACGGAAAATTGCTCAGCCTTTGAAAGGAAGGAAATCCTGCCATCGGAGATGACATGAGGAACCTGAAGGACATCATGCTAAGTGAAAAAAAGCCAACCACAGAAGGGTGGATAAATACTGCCCTGTTCCACTCACAGGAAGCATCTGGAATAGTCAGCCTTAGACACCCAGAGCCCACAGTGGTGGTTAGCGGGGGGCAGGCGGGCCTGGGGAGTCACTGTTCCGTGGGTGTGGTATCTCGGCAGGCGAGGCCGGCTATGCTCTGCCACATGGTGCTTAGAGTTAGCAACGCGGCATCGGGCACTTCACAGTTTGTCGGGAGTGTGGGTCTCATGTTAGTGTTCTCACTGCAAAAACAAAAGCAATGAAAAGCCTGAAAGGACACGAAACTCTGGGAGGCGTCACTGTGTCTGCTCCCCCCGTGTCTGTGTGTGTCCACACCTCTCAGACTGTACACGTTCAGTATGTGCAGTTCTTAATGTATCCATCCCACCTGGATAAAGCTGCTCGGAGAAAAGAGCAGTGAGGGGACCACCCATCTACTGGCCGCCCTTCTGAGCCAGGCTCCCCACTGTCTGCTGGTCCGGAAGAGCCCGTGTTGTCTCTCTTGGATCACAGCAGTGAAGGCAACTCCCACGCGCACGTCCTGTTTGGAAGGCAGAGCAGGTTTAGAACCTTCCCATTGGACAGGTGAGGAGAGAGAGGCTCAGAGGGGAACTTGATCAAGACTACAAACAGGAGGAGGGATCTGGAACCAGGAGAGGATTAAAGGAGCTGGGAAAGGAATTTTGAATTCCTGGCAAGAGTCAGAAAATACAAGAATTTGCTTTCCATAACATCTCTCTTTTAAAAATAATTCAACCCTTCCAAAGTATGTTATGGTGTCTGCTTTTTGTTACCCATGTCCTCCTACTCCTGGCCTCCAATGTGTGCCAAGCCTCCCTCCTTGCAGATGACCATCTGGGTCTTGTGAAAAGCAGCTGCAGGAGAGCCCCGGCGGTGCAGGCGCAGACCAGCCATGTGAGCTGCCTCGGCCCCGTGTTCTGACCTGTTGCTACGTGAAGTATCATTTTAATGATGCTCTGCAGAAAGTGTGGCCAGGCCGCGTTTTCCTTTGGCAGGAAGGCTCAGATTCTCCCCAAAGATATGTTAATCCCTGACACCTAAAAATTATGTTAAATGCGGGGAAGGAAATAAGTCCAGAGATCATAAACTGTCCAGCCAAGAGGAGAAGCACACAGATAAGAGGATAATGCCTCATTTATAGCTGCCACTTGTGAAAAACGGTTCATTGATGGACAACACATGAACATGGTCACGTGTACACAGAGGGCAAACTCAGAGAAGCTGAGGTTTCACAGGGAGAAGCCCAGCCGGGTTATGGAAGATCTTCCATGAGGGTTCTCTTCTGGCCTGTGTGATCACCATTTCTGAAGAGGAGAGGGAAAGAGAGAGGGGAAAAAAAACCTGGAAAAGGCACATGTGGATTTGAACAACAAATATTCACTGAGTTCCCATGTTGCGGCAGCTGGGACTGCGGCAGTGAGCAAATCAGACTGAGGCCTTGCTCTGCTGGGGTGGGGCTTATATTTGGGTGGAGGGATGTGGGGAAAGAAGCCTAGGAATTAAAGCACACTGTTCACTATTTCAGGAGATGATGAGAGCTAAGCAGGAAAATAAAATATGACGCTAAAGGCCTCTGTCTAATGTAGGCCAGGCACAGCTGAGGCACAAAGCAGGCTTGCACTTGGACTTGTTTGCTAGTTCACATTCTCCCAGTCCTTGTTGTCTCCGAGTCTCAGAACCACCCCACCATCAGTCATCCCACTCTGCACCAGACCCGCCCAGTGTGGAAGGAACCCAGGCCCTTTCTCTCAGTCTCCCCAAACAGATACACAGTCATCCAACCCACAAACCAACGGCAAGCTGAAGCGGAAGCACACTACATGCAAGCGAGTTTGCAGGTATCAGACTTCTCTGATGAGTGACAGCAGAGACGAAGTGACGGTGGCACATGGCTGACAGCCCCAAACTGGACATCAAACAGTTAAAATCCCCCAGTCACACCCCCTGGGCCTCCTGCCCTCCCTATTCCACCACCACGTCCAGCAGACACACACACACACACACACACACACACACACACACACACACACACACACACACGCAGCCTGTCTGTCTTCTGCTTGCTTCTCTGTGGTTCGGAAGTGTCCCTCCTCTTGGGCCATCTCCAGAAACTTAGCATCGGCCACTTTTCTTTGAGTGACGATTCGTCGCCTCCCCTCTCACAGCCCCTGCACACACCCGAGAAATCAATCAGGCAGGTGCTCTGCCCACCTTGGGGGTTCCCAGGCTGGACCTGCCCCTTCCCACCTTATCTTTTTCCCAGGCTCTGGGTGCAGGAGGAGAGAACGGAGCGATTCATCATAACGTCGGCAGGTAAATCACGCTCCTTCATTTGGAACGTAAAACAGCTACATTCTGCTCGGCTTGCACGGGGCTCTCCCCACCTTTGCCCATAGCTCTCGGGATGAAGTTGGGGAGAAGGGAGGCACTGAAGCGGTGTTAAGAATTTGCATGTGGTCAACAATACCAACTGGGCGCTTAACGATTTGTTAAGAGGGTAGATCTCATGTTAAGTGTTCTCGCCACAATAAACACAAATATATAAACGAAAGAATTTTCCAGCTCGTGAAACAGTGTGCAAAGGCGCGTCTGCAGCTGTTGGTGGGGGTGACCTTACGCAGTTCTGTGGAAGCTTAAGGGGGGCCAGTGCTCAGGGGAAGAGAAAGGAGGCTCTGGTCTCGCTCTGGGGAGCGTGGCGAGAACATCCGCCTGCCAGTTTCCCACTAGACGGGATGTGGGGCCCCGACGTCCTCACAGAGGGTGGCACAGGTGACCCGCCAGCACACCCCACACAGCCGCGTGCGGGGCAGGAACCAGGCCTCGTGGCTCCATCCAGGGCAGACGTGTAGAGTTGAGCCCCTCTGTTTGGCACAGCCGGTCCACGTTCCTTGTTCAAATAACAGAAACAACCGTTAAAGAGAGCAAAGTAGTTGTTAAAGATCCACCTGCTGGGCCGCTGTAGCAACCACTGTAACGCCTTGGGCTACAGCCTTTCATTCCTGTATGTTTTAGTTCCTCGGACACTTTCGGGTACCTCTGCCTCCAGACACCTGTGCTCATAACTTCTTTTGTTTTAAAAGTTACGAAATAGAATATCCGTATAAAATATACGATGCACTTATGAAAGGTGTAAGGAGTTAAGCGGAGCAAACGTGCCCACCACCCAGCGCCTGGGACGGAGAGTTCTCCACAGTCCAGTGGTGCCTCCCTTTGTCCCCGGCCCAACTGGCACTCTCCTGGGCTTGACGGTGGTGATTTCCTGGTCGTTCTTTATAGATTTGGTCGCCACGTACATCTTCCTAAACAACATGGTTTCCGTTTTGCAGGGTTTTGGGCTTTGTGTAAGTTCGTGTATTCATCCGCGATCGGTTATTTTTAAACAATGCATGTGGGTAGGTTTCCTCCATGTTGATCCTGAGTGTGTCTCACCCCTTTTCTTGGTGGTGCTGGGGTCGGATTCCGTTTTCCTGTCCTTGACCTTCACGTTCTCTTACACACGGGGGCTCTTTCCGGTGCTGCCGCTCACCCTTCCCAGGTCAGCTATGCAAAAATGTCCCTGGAGGTGAGATTTCTGAGACCCAAGCAATGCATGCCGTAAAGTCTATTAGCATGCACTAAGTTATTTTCCGAAGTGTTTCTTACCCATTAATACTTCGGTAAGAAATACGTGTGAAGTTTCTGATTCGTCCACATTCGTGCTAAGACATGTCATTGTTGGGCTTTTAAATTTATTTTCCTGGTTCAGGGCATGTATAATGGGAGTAAACAAAGACTGTTTTTATTTTTTAAAAAAAAAAGACAATCTCTTAGAAGAGGTAGCTAGATTTTTTTAAATATAGATTTAAAAAAATATTTACTCTTTTGTTTGTTCCTCAAATACTAAGAAGGCAAGCTAACACTTTTCTTTTATTAGGCTGGAAATGGTCAGAACTTTCATTCGAAACAGGTGACTTTAAGGCCAGAAAAAGTAGACTATCTGGGAGACAATTTGGAGGAGATCAGTGTTAGCATGAGCTATGAAAAAAATGAAAGAAATTCCTGAGCTAATGTCTTCTGGGCCGACACTTAAAAGTATACAGTTTGCTTTGGCACAACAAGCAAACCAGGTAGACCAGTCGGTAAAGAGAGGTGTTGCCTTGTGTTCTAGGCAGTGCCTGCTGATCAGCAACACCTGCATGATGAAACCCTGTGGGGGGGCCGCCCTTGACCTTATTTAGAGTCCCTAGTGCAGAGGTCTTGGATGAGACAGGCATTTTTGCATTTGTGACAAGTTCCTGCAATGGGAAATTATTCACAATGTTTTCAAACATAGTAGAACAGCTGCCTGCCTTTCTGCTTTGTTTTTTTTTTCCTGGCGGGGATCCCCTGAACATCGGGCCCCTGTGTGTGGGGAGCCGGGGCGCCTGAGCCCTGCACTCGAGTAGGAAGCACAGAACCTGCTGACAGAGTGTGCGGGCTCATGAGGGGCGAACGCCCCTGCCCGGGCCCTGTGTCTGCAGGTGCGGAACACCACGCTCAGTCCACCGTGTCTTCTTCCCAGGTCGAAAGAGGCCGACAGATGAGTGGGTTTGGGCAGCCAGAGGTTTCACTGGCAGGGGCCGACGACACAGATGCTCCTGGGTCTGTGACCACCTGCCTGGGGCCTGACATTTGCAGCAGTCTGGTGGCACAGACAGGACACATGTGTCCCAGACCCCTGCGAATGAGCCGTGGGACTTTGGAAAATGCACTCTGCTGCCGGGCAGGTGCTCCTCATCTGCAAAGTTTGGCATTTGCGCTAAGTCCATATTTTTTAGCATCTTCTATGTGCCAGGAGTCAAGATAATAATTCTGGTAATAAAAAGCAAGGTCTGTGCTTCTTCGAATGACCGCAATTTAGAGATAAGTGACAAAGAAGAACCAGACAGTTCTGATGTGTAGAGAGACAAGCAGAGCAAAACGACCCCGAACCCTGCTCAGGAGAAGTTAGGAGATGCCGCCTCAGGAGGTGACACGCTGCGGAGCCACGGAGGAGAAGCAGAGAGCGGCGGAGAGGACAAGAACAGGTGACAGTGATACCTGACGGACGGGGGCTCAGCGCAAAGGTGTGGAAGTGTGAGGGGAAATGCAGCACGGTAGTGCTCTTAAAACAGGGCCCCACACCCTTTGGTGCTCTTCCGAGGCCAGCTGGGTGACTGTGGACCCTCCCTGGAGTCCGGGCAGGCTTGTAGGCCTGGGGGAAGTCATGCAGCATGAGGCCAGACCCTGAAGCTCAGCCTCTGTCTTGTGCATGGGCGTATTCATTCTCAGAGCTCTGAACTGCCCGGTGAGAGGGCCAGCCATCCCAACTCCGCACAGCGAGGGCGCCCGTGCCAGCCGCAGGGAGAGGCTGGAGCAGCTGCTCTGCTGGGACGTCCCAGGTGCTGTGTCGTGACTGCCTGGACTCCAGGTGCCTGAGGAAAACAGCAGTAACAACAACAAACAAAAACCTCATGTGGTGCGCATCTTGCCGCCTCTGACACCCTGACTCAGAGGCCAGCCGTCCGGCTGAGCTCTCCGAATCCTGGCCCCGGCTGTGGGCCTCACGTGTGGTTGATGCCTTACCCCACGTCATCTGGGAGGGGTTTGCTGTGCAGCAACAGAGAAGGCCAGCAGCTCCCTGTCAGCTCCAACGTTTGGTTCTCCCGTAAAACCCCAGTAGATCCTCCTGTTCCTCAAAAGGAAAGCCCTGCATACATGTGCTTTTGGTCTGAAGAAAACCAGTTGCAAGAACATGAAGGCAGACGCTGAGTTCGTCAAAGAAATTAAACACGCCCAAACGGGTTTAAATGATGAAAAGAATGTACTCGTTCACGCAACCGGGAAGGGCAGGCCGTGAATCCCACAGAGCAGGACCTGGTGTCCGCGTGATGGTGGGAACTGGGCCTCTCCACTCCCCATCCTGCTTTGCTCGGGGTCGCCCTCCTTCTCGGAGTTTCCTGCCCGCCGGGAGAGGTGACGTGGCTGCGGTCAGCACCCACAGACAAGGAGTGTCTCTTCCCCAACGTTTCAGCACGGCTCTCGGGGTTGGCTACTGTTCTCAACTGGACCCCAGCTCAGACTCCACCACCGCCTTTGACTATGACCATGGCCGTGGGAGGCCAGTGCTCTGGCTGGCCAGGTCTGGGCTATATTTCCACATTTTGAGACAGAAGACAGTGCCCGTGAACCCTAATAGTGGAAGGTTCTCACTTCTCGTCTTATCAGAAGGAAAAATAAAAGCTCACTCTCTCTCTCTCTCTCTCTCTCTCACACACACACACACACACACACAACCCTGTCCCCCTAGGCAGAAACCTCTTTCTGTGTCCACAGCCACCCATCTGGGATGAGCTAACACAACTCAGTGTTCATAGAAGCATTTCCTTTGCAGTTTTCATTGAGATCGAAGCAACAGAGCAGTTATGCCGCTAGCACAATTGTGAAAAAATATTGGCTAGACTTAGAGTTTTGGGGATTCCCGATACTCACCCCTTCATTTTCTCAGTCTTTTTGGTGGTGTTGTTGATGAACAGACATTCCTAAGTTTTAATGATGGGTTTCTTTATACACACATTTACTTATTATTAAAAATTGACATAGTGCATTTGAATTTCCTTTAAGATATTCGTCTGGTGTTAAAAAGCAGCAAGTATTTGGTTTCATAGACATTTTTCTGATTGTTATGTTCTCAAATGACACAACAGAAAGCCCCAAGCTCTGTACACACACCCTTTGCTGCCTGTTCCGTTGCTTCGAAGTCTTCCTTTGGAGCTCACCATCCGCTGCAGGCTTCTAAAACACACACGCGTGGGATCGACTTTTTCTGGGCACCAATCAATAACGTGGAACAAAGAAGAGAACAAGCATCAGCAAGGCATTCAAAAGATCCCTCATACGTTATTGATAAAAGGTTGAAGAGAAGCAGAGATGCCCAAGGAGGGGGAAAAAACCACTTGGGTCATAGAAACAGTAGCATGGGAGTTGAAAAGAAAGCCCATCTCCTTCCACCATGCTCCATGCCCCACAGTGAACCTCAACTAATGAGCGGGGAAAAGGTCCTGGCCCTGGTCTTGAACCTCATGTCTGGGATCCATGCCCGTGTGATTCCCCAGCATAATTCCGGATCTTCCTCCCTGCAGGGATCCCAGGACTGCACCCCCAGAAGTGACAATAACCACGTGACCCTGTGGGTGGCCCATCTGTTGACCTGTGAGGACCCTGCCGCCTCCGTCCCATGCGGAGAGGCTGTTGTTCTCTCCTAAGGTGATAAGGCTGATGGAGATAAAAGTGCCTCCTATATATGGCTACTGTGGGGATTTAAATCCTTAGTCAAATCCTTAGACACATACCCGATGGGCATTAGCTATGATACTAACCACTGTATTAATAGTTAGTGTAGGTGATGTACTTATGTTAACAGATAGACCTCAGAATCTCAAGGGCTTCACCCAACAAAAGATTATTTCTCACTTCCCTTGCAATGCAGTGAGGGTCAGTGGATGGGGTGGTTCCCTTGTACAGCTCGGCACCTCCAGCAGCCTCAGCACCACCACCGAGTTACCCGCATCCGCTGGCAGCCGAGAGAAGAGAGGGTTAGGGACTGTGTGAGAGGTTTTGCATCGGGTCTTCCCAGGTGGCCCCGCCTGATTACCCGGGGTAGGGACGTGTGGTCCAGCTGCACTCCTAAGAGGAGCCCCGTAGGAGTTAGCGGGCACTAAGGTTTCTGCTACATTATTATAGTTATAACCATTGTTTCCAGGCCCTTACCCCGTTTTAGCAATCTACCTGGGCGTGGCTTCCCTAGAAAGTACCCCCCTCCCAAGTTCCCTCCCTGCCCACTGATACTTCTCGGTCCAGGGCCGTACATATTTCTTCAGAACTTTAGAGCCACGATCACAGAGAAGTATTCCTCACGTCGGAAAACAGTTACTATTAAAAGCCCTCTGACCCGAGTGCATGGCTAGTAATGGGTTCATATAGAGTCGTCCGTAGCACCGTTTGCTTTTGGAAGTAAGACACCCAGTGGCAGAGAGGATCTGAGCCAGCCTCGGGGAGACACTCCGGCTGTTGGCAAGTGTTGACTTAGTGTCCTTGTCTTTTCAGACACGGCCAAAGCGGCGACTTTGAGGGAAGCTTCTTCCTTCTCTCCTTTCTCCATGTGACGGTCCCTGCTGGGGAGGGGAGGTTCCCTCCCTCCATGTACTGGGACTTCCCACCGCCCACCATGTGGCTTCTTTTATTCTCCCCTGTCCAGACCATGGGGGGCACTCGGCATACAAAGCAGGCCTCGCCTCCCTTATCAGGGCGCTCCCTTTGGCTGCTCAGAGCCCCCTGGAACGAGAACCCTGCCGCAGAGGTGAGCACCCACAAATATTTAACGAGTGGCTTGTGCAAGCAGGGGCATCATTATGTTTCTGTAATAAAGGGGAAAAGCATGTGTTTTTGGTTTAGGCAATTTCATTTTTTGGAGTTTATAAAATGCCTTAACTCGCAAGTCACTTAGGAAAGATTTGCTGCCTAAAAACATAAAATCCGTTCTGCTATCTGATCCACTTCTCTGCATTTTTCTAAGCCTCTGGTTTTCTAATTAGGAGGAGAGAAGAGGATGTTTCATCCCTGTGCTCATTATCACGTGTGACCGTGTTTCAATTATCTTTTTCTATGGGCTGGAAAAGGGTAATGAATAGATCTTTATCAAATAATTTGATAGACTTTGTTGTATCCAGCAACGTCTGCTAATAAGGTGCCCTCGGAATGGCGGGATGCGTTTGAAGTTCGCCCTGACATCTGCAGGAAGTCGGGGAGAGTTTCCGGAGATCAAACCCCGAGTTTGGGATTGGCGTCTCCGCAGTATTCTCCGCGTGGCTCCGCAGGAGTCAGGCCGCACGCAGCCGTCCCTCACACTGGCAGCTCCAGACAATGGCCCCCAATGGGCTCCTGAACCAAAGAGCAGAACCATCCACAGAACAGAGGGTGGAGTTTGGAAAGCAGTGAGTGCGCTAAAAGCTTCAAGTGGTTCAGTCACAGTCCCTTAAATTGCCCCGACAGGTCTCCCCTGGAACTGGAGCAGACTGCCCTCCCGCACCAGGTGAGATCGTAAGGAACTTACTGAGGAATGTCTGTGTCTTGTTTTTTACCTGTGTACAGTCAAGCGCAGTCAGCCGAGAGGGATGTCTCAGGTGTGTAAGGCATCGCGTGTGCAGTTCTGCCGTCTCACACTGGGCGTGTGAGGCGCCTCGAGTGGGACGGGGGCAAAATTACGTGCACCGGCCTGAATAACCTCTCTGTACACCATTACGTGGTGTCGTCACCCTGTCAAAGTCCCCCGTCCCCTGTAAATGGTGTGCAGTGTGGCTTTCGCTTGATGGTCCACTGAGGGCTGACGGGGGTAAGCCCTTCGCCAGTGTGCCCTTTATCTTCCCAGGAACCTGATAAGTTAGGTGGATGAGGACACGAGTAAAGAGGGAGCGAATGAACTTGAACTGAGGTCTGGCTGCCTTCGCAGTGTGTGCCTCCAGGCTATATCGCCCCGTGAGTGGGTCTTCACTGATTGTCTCCTGCTGGGCAAGAGGATGCTTGGAATTGAGCGAAGCCCGCGTGGTGTTTCTTTCTTGTGTAAATCAGGGTCTCTCCGCTCCAGACCCTCTCATCTCTAGTTGTCTGCACACGAGTTCTGAATACAATGCTATGACTCGGTGGCTTCAATTTCTAGAGTTTCTCTTCCCCTGATATCAAAGCCCCTTCTGTCGTTCTCCGCAGCATCATCCTATCCCAGAGCACCGTCTGGGTGACGTTAGAACAAAGTGGCGGAGACGGCTGCACCAGCTTTCCAGTCGGGTCTTCCCGGAGCAGCTCCGCTCTCGGCCTGTGATCACACTACTCATTCAACATTCCCGAGTCTTGGCTTTGTCTTCTGTGAAATGAGGAAGATACTGCCACGCACCCCAAAGAATCGTTGTGGGAACTAAATGGGATGGCGTATTTAGTCGCAATGGCACAGAGTGGGTACCGCCTAGCCCCCCACCCCCAAACTGAGTTTCTCTCCCCCCAGGGAGGGCTTTCCATCTGGAAAGGCCCAGAACTGCCTCCTGTTTTTCCAGTCATTCTTCCTCTCCCGCCTCCCTTCCCCCCGCCCCACGTGGTACAACCGGAGCCTCGGCTACGCTCCATCATCATCCCTGGACCAACCGACTCTTTGTTCGGGGGCTGTGCGGATGCTGCATTACCCTTCTGATCAGAAAGTCCGCCCTTATCTCTTAGGTCCCTTCTGCTGTAATTCTTATTTTTGCTTGTTCAGCCCCGAATGCAGTATATATCTTCATTTTTCAAGGCCGCCCTGAAAAGAAGGGGAGGAGGATGAAGAAGTAGGAAAAGAAACGAAGCCATTTAGTGGAAGCCTAGAAGAAAAAGGGAAGATAGAAGAGGAGCCGAGGCCCTCGCTCTGGTATCTTACAGCAAGAATCTGCGGTCCCAAAATTGCACTTTGAGGAACGTTTCAAGATTATTACTTTTTTTCCCCCTTTAAGACAGAGGTCAATTGTAATGCTGGGAGTGGGACTTTTTTTGCCATTGGTTTAATAAAGAATCTTTGCTGGGGAGAGTCAGATGCATTGGCTACTTGAGCTGCTTTGACTCGGCATATTAAATTCATTTCTCAAGTGTTTGATTTTATGGCAGCTGGTGGGTTGGTTGTCAGACCAGCCTGGGTTTACGTCCCAGCTCTTCCTCTGACTGGCTATAAAGTCTCATGCAAGTTGCTTTTGTTTTTAGATTCTCTCATGAAAGGCAGCTGATACTGACCTCGCAGGAATACGTGAGGAGGAAATGATTTAATAAAAGTCAGAGAATCTGGCGCTGCTGCCTCTTCAACAAATGTTTATTGCGTGGGAGTTTAGATCTTGATAACATAATTCAGAGTAGCTTTAAGTGTGGGGGGCTGAGGAGAGGCAATCATGGGGGCTGGTGAAAGGTAAGGAGACCCGAAGGCCTCCTGGGCCGTTGACACATTAGAAGAACCCCAGAGCAGCTGAATGGCAGGCACGCCCTCAACTCGGAGCTGCAGTCACAGGGGCAAACGGCCACTGCTGCTCCGAGCAGGACAGTTCGTTCCAGGGGCCCGTAGCTGCGCGTCCCAGAGAGCCGAGGCCCAGGCTTTCTGTAGGAGGCATACGGTATCCTCTCCCTTCCCGATGGGCCCAGCACAAGCTCTCTCTGTGCAGAGCTGGGATGGCGGCCACAACACAGAGAAAGGCACACGATGTCCCCAGGCGCCCCAGGCGTCGCACCAAGATCTTTTTCACTGTCCAACCATCAGCGGGAGGCCTCTCCCCTCTGGCCTTGGGAGCTCTCCGCCCTGAGCGTCCTGGCAAGGCCTCCACCCACCCCATTGATCTGGCTCTGGTTCAGGAGCCATCTGGAAGAAGCACACTCATTGCCTTCATTTGGGGTGTATCAGCCTCTCTTCCCAAAGGAGATATTAGGAACTCCGGACATGCGACAGACTCTGCTCCCTTTAATGCCCCCTCCTTCCGGAGGGGGAAATTGCAGAGGTGTAAAAGGAGTCTTTATGACAAAGCCGAGACAGACAGCGGCTTCCAGGCCGGGAGAAGGCTTCGGAAGACCCAGAGTGTCCTCTCTGAGCTCCAGAAATTCTGTGACTTAATCCTCCTCTTTGTGTCCGTGACCTAAAGTGACCTTGAGCCTTTTGATGGGGTCTAGGAAATATGAGAGTTGCTGAGACGTTGCTCACTCTCCCTTTGAATGCATAAGTGTGCTGTTACCGAACTGTGAGGTTTCCCAGAGGCTCAAAGCAGGCGGTTTTCCTTTAGGAAACGGGATGATGCCGCCTGGTCTTTTTAATCTCCTTCTGTCTTCTCAGTCGTCTGTTACCACTCTTTCTGATTTCTATACTCCTTAAGTCGGTCTTTCTTGTGTCTTGGCAAACGTTTCAGGGCAACGCCTCCTTTCTTTGCCTCCTCTACCTCTTCATTCATTCAGTGCATGTTTGTTAAGGTCCTGTGACGGTCCAGGCACCAAAGACATATATTCCCAGCGTCGTGGAACTGCTATTCTAGTGTTGTCGGCAGACGACAAGCAAGAGAAACAGGTAGAAACATACAGAACGTCAGATGGGGTCAGTGCATGGAGAACATGAGGACTTGTAACGCAGGGGGGTGGTCTGGACATTCATGCAGAGGTTTGAGGAGGTGAGAGAGCCACCCACAGAGCCCTTCAGGCAGATGAAAGAGCACGTGCAAAGGCCCCGAGGCAGGGACATTCAGGTGTGCTTAAACTCAGCCAGACAGCCAGCGTGGCTGGAGCGGAGCAAGGCACGGGAGCAATGGGGGAGGGGTCCGCGGGGTGGTGGCAAAGGGTATGGGTTGACTCTGAGTGATGCAGGAGCCAGTGGAGAGTTTGGATCTTGCTGGCGTGTTCGAACACTCTCTCTGGCTGCTGTTTCGAGAATACTCCACAGAGTGGCAAGGACGGAAGCAAACCAGTTAGGGAGTCCCCGCAGTGTGGGGGCGGGAGAAGATCGGGGCTGGACTGGGGTCGTAGCAAGCGGGTGCGGTGAGAGACATTGGGAAGTCAGAATGATATTGAGGAGGTGAAATGGGCAGGATCTGAGGGATGAGAGAGGAATGTGGAATCATGTCCAAGTGTCCAGCTGGGTGGAGATGTCACTTACCACGGACGCCTCGAGGAGGGGCGACTCTGCGAATAGCTCAGGTTTTAATGAGCTGGCAGGGGCCAGGCTGCTTGGCTGTGCCCATCCACAGGTTGTCCTGTCCAGCGGCTGCTGTTTGCTGGGCACTGTCTGTGCCCTTTGCACACTGTCATGCCTTCAACCCTCATCACACACTTGGGAGGTGGGTCCTGGGCTTGCCCCCTTTTACAGAAGGGGACACTGGGGCTGAAGAAGCTTAATGAAGTCTCAGGCTGCGTAGCTGGTGAGGGGAGGCACTGACGTTTGCCCGAGGCAGCCTCCCTCCGGTGCCCCCTCAGCACTGGCTTGTCCATGGATCTGTGATACCGAGTGCTCCTCGCGTGTGACCGTGTGCACGCAGGGCGCTGTTACACGTATCATATTATTTGGTTTCATAATGCCCTCTGGGAAGGAGGAAAGTGAGGGAGTAACTGTACTCAAGAAGTTGCGGAATTTAGGTAAGATCATTCATCAGACTGGTTTTAAAACTGTTTGTCTTAGTCTGTGTGGGCGCTTAAAACAAAATCACCACAGACTCAGTGGGAAGTCCAAGGTCAAGGCACCCACAGATGCAGTGGCTGGTGAGATCCACTCCCTCAGTTCATGGATGGCCATCTTCTTAGAGTGTTCTCGTGTGGTGACAGGGAGCGGGGACCTCTCCGGGGTCCCTCCTATAAGGGCACTCATCCCATCACTAGGTCCCCACCCCCATGACCTAATCACTTCCCAAAGACTCTGCCTCTAAATACCCACACAGTGGGGATTCGGCTTCCATACGTGAGTTTTAGAGGGCAGACATACTCAGTCCAGAGCACTATTTAGGAAAGGAAAGTGGGGGGTTGGACTGGGCTCAGATCCTGGCTTTGTCACTTTCTACTGCGTGACCTGGACAAGTGACCTCCCTGTTCTGAGACTCAGTTTCCATAGCTGCAAGTGGTGGCATGGGTTCCATTGTATCCCCTACCCCCAGTTCATGGACTGATGTCCTAAATCCCAGTATCTGGGAAGTAGATGATTACAGTTAAGGTGAGGTCACACTGGAGCAGGGTGGGCCCTCAATCCAATTTGAGGGGCGTCTTTATAAAAAGGGGACATTGGAGACACACACATACTCACACACAAAATGCCATGAGAAAATGAACGCTGAGTCTGGGGTGTCGTATCTCCAGCCCCCAAAATGTCAGGGGCTGCCGGCAAACCACCAAGCAGCTCGGCCAGAGGCCGCAGGTACTCGCTCCGTGGAGGAGCCAAACCTGCTGCACCTTGATCTTGGACTTCGTCCTGCAGAACAGCGAGACGGTGTATTTCTGTTGTTTAAGCCACGCAGCTGGTGTTCTGTGTTTTTCTGCAGCGTAGCAAACTCACACAAGTGGGGTTACCGTGAATATGTGCTTCCCGAGATGTTTTCTGGTTAAATAAGATTGTGTATTTCGATGCCCCGGCACACAGTAATGAACTAGTAAATGCTGGCTCTGAACACCAGCATCAGCTTCTTACAGGGTGGGCCAGGGGAGGTTTATATTGTTCCTATGAAAAATATGTGATACAAGAATAAACTCTGTTTCATACAGTCCCAGCTGTAGACCTCCTTTTGCCCACCCCTGTACAGCCGTGGGGCCCTCTTCCCCGCCCAGTGCTCGGTCTGCTCCGCCTTCGTGCCCAGGGCGCGGGGTAGGTGGGCTGGGGCAGAGTCCAGGTGGTCCCACCTGGCCCCGTTGGAGGGGTCTGCTTTCTCCGCTGCTGGTTTGCATCGTGGCTTTTTGCTGCACCGCTTCACCTCCTTTGTGCTTGTTTTAACCCACGAGGCACTTGGCCCTTCCAGAAGGACAGAAAGACATAGAGCAGTCGCTTGTGAAATTGCTTGGATGCCTGGGGGTGGCAGATGCCTTGTCCCCATGAGACGTTCCAACCACCCTGCAAGTCCAGTGGGCACTCCGCCACTTTGAAAAGTCACCCCCTTGGTCTCGGGGTTCCTGTCACACTCGAGCAGCAGTTCAAACAAGCTGCTTAGAGCTTCTGTCTTGGGCTCGTCCCCGTCTCCCTCCTCGCTCGAGAGGTCCTGGACCTCAGCAGGGAGATCGGGAGGGGCTCCGTCTCCCAGAGCTAAACCTCGGGGGGGGGAGTCGGAGACTCACTTTACCCACGTGTCATGGTCCCCAAATGGTGATGGGCAGCTGGCTTTCAGGGGAGGAGTCACGTATGTAGCCAAAACTTGTAAGGAGACGTGTGACCAGCCTATTGAACCAATGAAGCAAATTTTTTAAGTTAAATTTGTATAAGAAAAGTGGGTTGCTTTTAAAAAATATTAAGCCAATCATGCAAATAGTGCATCGTGAGGGCACAACTCATCATTGCGCGTCCCTTCAGTGACGGAGGTCGAGAAGGACACACGAGGCACGAGAAGCCTCCGCGCCGGGTCTCCAGGGACAGAGAGGCACAGCTTGGACACCCAGGGCTTTTAGAAGGTGGGGCTTTTTAGACACCGCCTGTCATTTCAGCCTCTTCACCTCCACTTTCCCTGCTCGCCGACTTCCACCGGAGCCTGGTTTGAACTGTCATTTCTTACTGTGGAATCCAGTTATGGGAGATGGGTTGCCTTTCTTGGCTGCTGTCTAATGTCCTTTAACACTGGAAGGACCCCCGTGTTAACAGCACTTTAAATCTGTTCAAAACCTTGTTAAACCTTCTGTTCGAATTTTTTTGGTTGCAACTGCTCTGCAGTGAGGAATGCAGGCCTTTCTGAGGGCTGTCTCCCGAGCCGTCTCTGGAAAGGCTGTTTATGTGGGTTGCGAATCCCTCAGTGGCTGCTACCGGCAGTCACAGTGAGATCTGCAGGAGCGTGCGCAGCCTGGAGCTGGGGGGTGAGGCTCGCGGTCCAGGTGTTTCCTTGTCCTTCAACATCACGGGGGGAGGGCAGCACCTTCTGCACAGCCTCTGTCTTGCAGGGGTGTCCAACCTGCAGCCCACGGGCCGCCTGCGACTCAGGATGACAATGAATGCGGCCCAACACAAAATCGTAAACCATGATGAGATTTTTTGTGTGTGTGATTATGTGTTACAGTGTATTAATGTGCAGCCCACGATAACCCTTCTTCTGCCCGTGGGGCACATTGACACCAAGAGTCTGGACAGCCCTGGTAGTTCCACCCCGTGATCTATGAGTTACATTTCTGAGACAGACCATGCAGTGTGTGTGTGTGTGTGTGTGTGTGTGTCTGCAGCTCTATGAGCTGATTCAAACATCCTTAGTCACCGTTTACAACTTTTACAATTTTACTCTGCTGTTTCAGGGGAAACCCAAATTAAGGGTCCCTCTGCATTTTACCAAGTTCTCTGAGGACACTTTGAGCTCGGTTTTACTTCCCGGGGTTCTTACCATCTCTCTGGCCTCCTCCTGGCCTATTTTATGTTGAGTAGAGAGGATAAACTGATGTCATACAAATGACGGCTAATTACAAAAATCAGTTCTTGAGCAACTCAAAAGAGGACCTGGTGTAAATGAGGAAGACAAGTGGGTTGTGCACCCCTCATTTTTAGATGGCAAACCGAAATGTCGAAGGGCGGGCTCTCAGCTGGCGGCTTCTAATCTAATTAGGGTAATTGCAGAGGCCGAGCCTGCTGACAGCTGACAAACACATCCGTCTGATTCCGTTCCCTCCAACAGGATGCTGGCAACACCAAGCCCCTCTCGTAGCCCCGTCAGCCCCGACTGACCCCCTGTCACTGGGAGAAGGCCTCCGAACTCAGACTGAGCTCTGGTTTGATGTAGGATGGTTTCTGGGTACAGGGATCATTGCTGGGGCAGGGGTGAGGAAGGCTGGAAAAGTGTGTGTGTGTGTGTGTGTGTGTGTGTGTGTGTATTGGGGGGTGGGTGTGGTCAAGCCAAACTTTTAAAGCACACTAACAGGACAACTTTTCATTGGACTAGGTAGAAAACGGAACCAAATCTCTCATAGCTATTAAGGAATACCCCTTCTGTTACTTTTAAGGACATGCCACGAACAGAGCTGAAATTTCTAGAATGTTGCCTAGGAGACCCTCTCAGAGGCCTGTGGGCTTGAAGAGCTAAGGTGACGGATCCCCATCTTGTCCGGTCTTCATCTGCAAGGCTGCCGTTGGCTCTCAGGGCTCACCGGTGGGCTTTCGGCTCCTTCTAACTGGTAGGCTGTCCGTTGCTGGCCATACTGGCTGCTAAACATTTTTATTTATTTTTATAAGTAATTAAAAAGCCCCCGCCCCAAAGCATTGATTTTCTGTTACTGTGGTTGGAAGCTGGCACAAATGTAGCGGTGATCAAAACGACACGCCTTTAGGATCTCACAGTTCTGTGGGTCGGAAGTCCGGGTGCAGCGTGGCTCAGCTGGGCCCTCTGCTTCGAAGAGGTCAAAGCAAAAGTGTTGCAGGGCCTCGTCCCTGCTGGAAGTTCTAGACGTGGGCCTGCTCCCAAGCTTATTCAGATCGCTGGTTACACTCAGCTCTCTGAGGTCGGACGGGCTGCAGTCTCCACTTCCCTGCCAGTCAGTTGTCAGCAGGGGCCAGGCTTTGGCTCCTCGAGCCCACCTCCATCCTTCTCACCCTCCCCACACGCCCTGTCTTCCAGCAGCAGTGGGCCGAGTCCCTTTCACGCTCCCGGTCTCTCCAGAGGCCTCTTCTGCCTCATCTCTCTGACCCTGACTGAAGGAAGTCCCGTCTTTCCTGGTGATTAGATTGGGGCACTAGAGACCACTCAGGAGCCTCTCCCTGTGCGCAGGCCTATAACCATGGTGTTGCCTGCCCAGTCCCTTTGCTACGTAACACAACACCTCCCCAGGGGCCAGGGGCCGGGGCACAGTCGTCTTTGGGGAGACAGGGTAAGTTGAATGCTTCCCGCATGCTCATACACACATGGAAACATTTTATCTCTCTAAGTACTCTCTCCTGGATCTTCTCTACGATAACAGTTTCAGTCCAGCGCACGCGTCCTGTTTCACAGACAGTGCCAAGTTACGCCACTGGAGGTTTTCCCCTGCCACTCAGTGTTCCAGATGATGGCGGGTCAGAATAACGAAGATTCACCAGGGGAAAGGGAGGGCCCGATACCATCGCAGCTAAAGGGACCTGTCTGGTGTCTTTGTAAGCCCTCCATTCTGTAGGCTCAGAGATGCCATCACTTTGGGGCTCTAGGAATTGGCTTAATGAGTCCAATAGGATAGGTTGGTTATATGGAAGATGGCTATAAGGGCACCAAGATTATTATGCCTCCCTTATTTCACCATAACCACAGTCAGTATGGGCGGGGGCCCTGCAGACCCGAGGGTAAAGGGGTAGCCACTGACCGTGGCTGCTGACCACATGGTAAGACACACAATGGCGAAGAAAGGGCAGGTGCCTTCAGGTACATGCAGTGACCGTGAGGGTCATTGGCATGGTCAGCAGGAGGCTTCTTTACAGCTGTGCTCAGCCCAAGTTTGGCCCCACAAGGTTGGAGCGGCCACCGCTGTACCCCACTTCCTGCCAGAGAATCAGCAATGTATTTGGGGCTCCGTGTGGAAGTTTTCTGTGTTTTCCTGCCAAATCCATTTTTATATGCGCCCATAGCCTCCTGCGACTCAGGAGGGAACAGATGTAGGTACTGATTAAGTCATTCATCAAAGATGACACCATGCCGAAAGTGGGACCAGGACTTAGGACTCCCGAGTGCGGCCAGTGGCGGATGCTCTCCAGTGAGTTACCGGGCAGGTGGCAATTTGCATTTTCCCTTAATTTCCACTTTCATCTCAGTGCATCGATCAGAAAGTAACCAGCCACACAGGACTCTGTGAAGAGCATAACGAACAGGTGTTTCGATTTGGGGCTTACCTGGATCAGACGCTCCCTGGAGTGCTGCCTTTTTAAAATAAAAAATGACAAGTATGAAGCCTACCTCTACTTGATATCGACAGCTTCCTTTTCCTCAGTGTCCAATGTCTGGCACTGTGAGAGATGGACCGATGGGTGGATGGGCGAGAGGGTGGGTGGATGGAGGAATGGACAGTGGAGGATGGATGGGTGGATGGACAGATGGATATAGTAGATAATTATGCCTTGGTGCGCCTTTAACTATGTCTGGTTGTGAGGTTAAACTTAACCAGGGAGCTAAGAGGCAACCACATCAAAATTGCCGGCATTGCTGTGGCACTATACAGGCATAATTTAAAAGAACAGCACTTCTGCTTTAAGAATTATAACCAAGCAGTACAAGAAATATATATATATAATTGTGATTAAAAGAATACAAGAAGCTTCCCCCAGAAAAGCTGCCGTGTGTGCCGCTGTAATCATTTTGGACGGATAAGTCATTTTTGTGTTCTTGGAGCTACTTAACTCTCCCGATGGAGCCGGAGCCCTGAACGTCCCCCACTGTTAGACGTTTGTCATCAGATCAGTGCTGGAGGTAGTTAGCAATCTATTTTCTTTCCCTTCTTCCCATCACACAACCATGCGTGCACGTGTGCGAGGTGTGATAAGGGGCGTGCTGTTCCGTCGCATTTGTGACATCTTTGCATCTGTTTTGAAAGTCAAGTGACCGGGTTACTGAGGTCTGGTGAAAGAGCAAACAGAAGGTGATTCTGATGTGAAAAGGCGGCTTTTAACACTGCTGGTTAAGAATCAGAACTCACTTCTCTACTCTTGGTGTCTGTCTACTACACAATTTCTTTCCATTGTAAATTAATTTTTGTAGCTCCTCCATTGTAAGTTAATTTTTGTAGCTCCTTGTTTTGAGCGTCACCCCCTTTCAAATCATGTCTTTCTGATGCGCAAAGATGGGCAAGTGGGAGTGTGGGGAAGGGTGAGCGGGAAGCCATGAGTTTTCGGGGAGTCCTCCTCAAGGACAGCAGTGGCACCCAGTCCCTCGCAAAGGGACTGCAATTATGCTGTCTCATCACAACAGCTTTTCCAGATAGAAGTTACCATCCCCTGGTTTTCATCCGACAAGGGAAACTAGCCAAGTAAGTCCGGTGCGAGCTCCATGACCCACCCTTGGGGAGTCTTCCAGTCCCTTGGCATGGCCACCTGCCCCTTTCTTGGTGACGTGTCTCTCCCGGACAGCACTGGCCCGGGTGAACAGTGTCTGTCACCATGCACGAGTCGTCCTTCTCATCTGCCCACACGAACCAGCCCAAGGCCCTTTTGCTGAGTGAAGGGGTGAGCACACAACTGTCTCTCAAGGGCGTCCCCGCCATCGGAGACGCAGGAGAAACATGCCCCCCAGGGAGGCCATCCAGATCCATCCCCTTGTTCTCACACATCCCCTGCAGGTTTTCCACATCAGCTTTCTCAAAAATAGTTTTTTTCCTATATTTATGCCTTTTATTGCCCATCAGTGCCCCTCAGATATGGTAGCATATTTTTAAAATAGTCTCTTAACTGTGTGACGTGACGGAATGAAACTGAAAGAGCACTTTGGGGTTAACTTTGCAGCAAAGCCCCCCAATTATGAGATGTGGTCAGTTGACTTCACAAATAAACAAAAGACAGGCAGTGCTTCTTCCGACCGGGCCCTCCGGGCACAGTGGAGTCTTTAGCGGCCTCTCATCTGCTACCATCCCGGGGACGTCTGAGCCGAGGCACGGGTGCCAGTTCCCAGTGTGTCTGTGTTGCGAGCCTTCGTCATGCTTGCTTTCACCCAGTAACTACTCGCTGGGGCACAGCTGTGGGCAAAGGAGATGGAGAAACTGCCCTCGCGGGGCTTACAGGCCGGCGGAGGCAGGACCAGCCGTGTCATTGTGGGCCCAGTGAAAAATGAAAATATGAGGCCCCTTGTTCCAAAATTGGAAGAAGCTCAAAGTAGCGACCATCACACATTAAACCACGCTTGGAGTCCCGCTCTCCATGGGGCCGTGTGACCATGCAGGTGCACCCCCCATCGCCCCCACAGCTGGCCGCCACAAAGGAGACAGGTGTTACTGTGCACACCAATCCGTAAGCGTGGTTGGGATTATTAGCACGTGTGCTATGAGGGACCCACTGGACACTCTCGGACCCCCCACCATGGCTACACTGCGTCTGCACAGAGTGGATGCTCGACCCGTTTAATTAACCAACAGCTTCAAGTGCCCTGATATTGCGGGGCGGATCTCCGTGGGCTGCCGTGGAGAACCTGAGGGATTTTACACCAATAACAGCTACGTGTATCGACTGTGGCCGACGGCACCGCCTGTGCCTGGCCCTGCATGAAGCCTCCCTTAAGTTTGTCGCTGAATCAGCATGCGGTCCTGCGTGTCGGGAGCAATATTGTTCCTACTTTTCAGATGGCGCAACAAGCCCTTGGAGGCTGAAGAACTTATCCCTGGGGCACCCAGCTGATGTGAGTGATGGGACCCGGAAGCCAACCACTGTTTGCTGGTCATCTAAGCCTATGCCTTTAACCACCACGTTCCCTGTCTCTTCAAGGCCAAAAGCAAATATTTAATGTCTCTCCATTATGTTCCATCCTGCCCCGCTTTTTAAGAGGTTCTCAGGCTTTTTCTGCTGCCTGTTAAATGGGATCAGCCAGCATGAAAAGAAGCCAGCCCCTGTTCTGTGTCAGGTACTGAGGCCTGGGTTAGGTTTATCCTAGGAGGTCATCAGAACTGAGGAAGTTAGAATCTATAAAGAGGTTTTCATGGGCTCTCTCCATAGTGCTTCGTAACTTCACCAGTGATGTTATTCTCATTGTATCCCAAGGCGCACCATAGAGCCCAGGGCACGGCAGCCACTCATATTCTCAAATGCACGGATGGCAGTCAGCGAGGTGGAAGAGACCCCCAGGAGTTATTGTATGACATGGTTTGAAAACCAGAGGACTTTCTGTGTGGCGCGGGAAGGATCATGATACAATAAGGGAGCTGCCAGTATGTATACAAAGAGGAAGAAATTAAATAACACAGTTGAGAGGAAGGAGTTAACCAAGAGAGGTCGGGGAGGAGGGTGGGAGAAAGCCTTATACTCTGCTCCCACCTCTGTTTTCAGAGGTGACACATTACCTAAGAGTGATTATTTCCATCTCCTATTGGCTTTCAACTTGAAGTTTAATAGGAGGATGATATATATGTATATAGAAGACCAGGGAACCAGAATTTGACCTGCTAGGTTAATCAACGCTAGCAGTTACTGTAACTCACAAATTAGAGGTCGCCATTTTCACAGCTGGGTTGCAGGCATTAATTAAAACCGGTGTTGCAAATCACAGCATTTTGGAATGCCTGCAATGTTTAAATTATCCATTGATAAGGTGTTGCTACCTTAATTTAAAAAGCAACTTCCATCATTTTTCAAAGAGGCGTACCCTAAGCCGGAATAAGTCCATTTCTCACGCTTGCAGGGCCATTAATGTGCTGGGAGCAAGTGGAAGTTTTTAATGGCTTTCAATGTGTTTGGATACAAACTGCCAGGTTTGCTGCTGGGGCCAGCTCTGCATATTACGGAGTGCGGAGTAATTGCAGAGACGTCGTGCGAGGGAGGTTTTGGTTTGGCTGGGTTCTCTCTCTCTCTCTCTCTCTCTCTCTCTCTGCATTTTCAACTGGGGCATTGTTGCCCCCGAAGGGGTAAAAATTGGTTCTTGGTGGGGGCACTTAGATATTGCAATTTCGTGGGCCTATGCAGTGTGTCCTCAGAATTAAAATTTCACTAGAGGAGTTAGTAAATAGGAAAAAATATCTAAAAAGACACCTTGGTGAGATAATAATGATTTCTAAAAAGTTTGAAAATTCTGTTCTGATAGGGTAGTGTATATATACTGGAATTCAAACTGTCCACCTGCTTTGCGAGGGTAAATGTACCTTAATATTTTTGAATGTCATCGAAATGGACTGAATGTTTCTGTCCTCCCCCAATTTGTTGAAAGCCCCACCGTGATGGCATTAAGGGGAGGGCGGGGCTTTGGGAGGTGATTAGGTTGTGAGGGTGGGGCCCTCAGGAAGGGGATCGGTGCCCTCCTAAAAGGGACTTCAGAGAGCTCTCCTGCCGTCTTTCCACCGTGTTTAGACACAGTGAGGAGGAGGCCACCTGGGACCCAGAAGAGACTCTCGCCGTGACGCGCTGTGCTGCCACCAGGACCGGGGACCCCAGCCTCCAGCACTGTGAGAAATCAGTTTCTGCTGTTATAACCGCAGCCTGTGGCGCTTTCTTACAGCAGCCCAAACTGTCTGAGACAGGCATTGTACGTGGACACCCGAGAAGTCGATTCAAAAAAAGAAAGAAAGAAAAGCTGTCCATTGTCGGTGCGAACTGGTGGGCGTCCTGCCAGAGAACTGGGAGAACGTGAGGCTGGGGGAGACGAGTCGGTGACAAGGGCCTAGAACTGGAAGACAGTGGGAGGAACATGCGTGTGGGGGGAGCAGTCAGCGGGCGGGGGGCTGCAGTGACAACCTCAGAGAGCAGGGTGGGTGGTGACAACAGGGGGCCTGGGGGACGTACAACGTCAGGTAGGGGTAGAAGTTAATGACATGACGGACAGGATCGTGGGGTGACCTAAGGCAGGGCCAGGACTAGGCGTCTCCTTCCACCTTCTCTAGGGAAGGTAGCTCGGGTGACGGGAACGACAGGGGCTCAGAAATGGCTCCGGTTTCTCCCAGGTGTGAGGGGTGCCTCTAATCGGATCAATTCCCCGATCAACCACTTTGCAGTACCAGCCCTGGATTGATGGCAGTGGGGCAGAGGGCCAAGTAGGAGGAGCATCTCCAAAGAACATTAGGATGTTTTATCGCCAAAAATACAAAGAGTGAACACTGGGGGAAACAACCGCTGTTGACAAAGGTGTCACAGGGAGCTGCTTTCAGTCCTGGCTCGGGCACCTGGGGCAAAATACTTCTCGTCTCTGAGCCTGGTTCCACCCCATCTGTGAACCGTGGCTGACGACAGAACCCACTGTGTAGGGTCGGTGTGGGACCGGATGACACGGTGGGGAAGCCTGGCCCCTTGTCAGTCCTCATCAGTGTGGCCCCTTTTCCTCCGCACTGAGGGGTCCTGTCCTACCGTACAAGTGTGGTTTATGTTGATCGGCGTGTGTCCACAGTAGGCACTGAATGAAAGGAGTCAGTGATGAAATTCACAATTCACTAACTGTGCATTCGGCGGGCTGAAGAACGGACCATCCACGGGCTTATTTCTCTCCCCCTCCTTCAGTATCGCTCCTTTCTCCAGACCTCATCGGGCACAGATATGCTCTCATCTTCCTTTCAATGCACTGCCTTCTCCGATCTTGATATTTGCCTCCCCCCACCCTCACTTGAATAGTGTCTGGAAGTGGGGTGCAGGGCCCGAGGAGGGGAAGCGTCCTCACGGTGCACCCAGAAAGGGTCTGCCACTGTGCCGGTTTGCTCAGGTTGCCCAGACGACGGAGATGTGTTGTCTCACTCTGGAGGCTGGAAGTCGGTGAGCACGGGGCCGGCAGGGCCGTGTCCCCCGAGGCCCCTGCATGGCCGGCGTCTCCCTGTCCTCACATGGCCTTGCCACGTGCCCTTCCAACCATGTTGTCTGACCAGGTCCGGGCACGGAGGACTCGAGTTCAAGGAATTTGTCTCCCCGGAGGAGAACATAGCATCCAAAATGGGTTAACAATTGGCTATTTTATTTTAATTATTTTACTCTTGCTACTGAATATAGACATTGTACTGTACTGACTTATTCCTGCGAAAGTCACCCAAGAGGAGGGAACAGTTCAGGGGAAAAACATTAGTATTTCCCCACGGAACTGCCTGAAAGGATGGACAAATCCCCACAGATTCCCCTCTCCCTTATACAGGGGGGTACGACAGGGAGGGTAATGTAATTGTTAACCATAAGGGAAAACATGTCGAGTTGTATAAATTATCCTGGTCTGAGCAACTTAAAGTGATCAGGACTGCCATGGCGTACCAGAAATAAGAAAAATAAGTTAGATCTCTTAGATCAACAGTTAAGGACAGTTAGTAAAGAACCAGGTTATTGTTGCAAACACAGGTTGTGCTGCCAACAGTTGAGGGAACGGAAGAACAGGTTAGAAAGACTTTGCCACGACTGTTCCTTACCCACAGATACAAAGGGTCTTCCAAGAAGACAAGTAAAAACTATACAGACCCCTACCCACAGCCCAGGGATACAGTCGGGACGGTTGAGATGCATCTGCAAGGCAGAGGCAACTGTGGCTGGATTTCCTGTCTATCTCTCCTTACATGTTTGGGTGATCAAAAAAAGGTGGTAGGATTGTTAGACACCTGTATTTCAGGTTCATTGGTTAGCATAATTTTAATGAAGTTGTACAAAATAATTTTTTGACCAGAGAACAAAGTTCCCTCTAATGAAATAGTCCCTGAATGTTTAAAAGTTGTTGAAGTAACAGCCCCTCCTTTACCTTGAACAAGAATATATATCAATTAGACAGGCAAAGAAAAAAAAAGCTGGCTAGTTATTACAAACTAAACACGTAGAAACAGTTACTAGAGAGTCAGAGTCCATAGTACACAGAGAAACATTTTAGACAGAAAAGGATAGATAGCTATGTTAGACATCACAAAGGCCTTGTAATAAATTTCCTATTACCTCTACTCAGTTTAGCGTATCCTTTTGCCCCATGACAAATTTTGAGAAATTTTAATATACAATTAAGACATTCAAATTCTGTACATACAGCTACTTCTAATTGTCTGATTAATGGCTCTCCTGGTCAAAATAATCTTTGTTTAATATAACTGAATCTATGAGAACTTTCATATTTTTCCTGGTTACCTTTGTATTGATTTTTTCTGCTTAACTGATCATGCTATACTGCAAATGTTAATCACTACCAAAAATGAAAATATAAAACCCTGCTTGTACTTGCAATAAACGGAACAGAGCTTCACTGTCCTTTGAGGCGTGATGTCATCTGTTACCCATCGCCGACGCCTTACCCACCTTCGGGACCCCTGGACCCTGCTGCAGCTGGTCCGCGGCATGGCCTCCTCTGTGCGTGGCTGTGTGCCAGTCTTTTCTTATGAGGACACCAGCTGTGTGGGGCTAGAGCCCACCCTCGTGACACCTTTAAAAAAAAATTCCCACCCCTCATCCTCCTCTGTGGTGACCATCAGCTTGTTCTCTGTATCCAAAGGTCTAGTTCTGCTTTGCTTTGTTCTTCCGATTCCACACATAAGGGAAATCAGACGGTATCTGTCTTTCTCTGTCTGACTGAGCCCAACACCCTCTGAGTTTTATCCGTGTTGCCACAAATGGCAAGATGTCATTCTTTCTTGTTGCTGAATAACATTTCATCATCTATATGCATACATCTACATATATATGTATATTACATATATCACATCTTCTTTATTCATTTGCCAATCAGCGGGCACCTAGCTTGTTCCCTATCTTGGCCATTACTAGTAATGCTGCAGTGAACCTGGGGTGCATTTGTTTTTTCAGTTAGTGTTCTCGTTTTCTTCAGATAAATACCCAGAACTGGGTTGGCTGGGTCACATGGTGGATCTACCCTGTGTTTTTAACTTTTTGAGGAGCCTCCACACTGCTGTCCACAGTGGCCGCACCAGTCTGCACTCCCACCCACAGTGCACGAGGGTCCCTTTCCTCCAAATCCTCGCCAGCACTTGTCGTTTGCTGACTCACTGATGACAGCCATTCTGACTGGTGTGAGGCCACACCGCACTGTGGTTTTAATTTACATTGCTATGATGACCAGTGACATCGGGCATCTTTTCACATACCTGTTGACCATCCGTATCTCCTCTTGGGAGAAGTGTCCACTCAGGTCCTTTGTCCATTTTTTAACTTGATCATTTGGGGTTTTGATGTCAAGTTGTCTGAGTTCCTTACACAGCTGGACTATTAATCCTTTACCAGATGTATCATTTGCCAGTATCTCTTCCCATTTAGTCGGTTGTCTTCTTGTCATTGATGGTTTCCTTCACTGTGTGAAACCTTTTTAGTGTGATGCAGTTTCATTTATTTTTCCTTTTTTTGCACTCGCCTGAGGAGACATGTCAAAGAGTTTGCTGCCCGCGTTTCCTCTAGAAGTTTCTATGGCTTCTTTAAAGACCGTCTCTCCAACGCGGCCACATATGGGGGTGATGGGGTCAGGACTCAAACGCAGGAATTAGGAGGAGGCACCGTAACAGCCGCTTCCAAGCTTTGAGCCCGTGAACAGGGCTTCTCACTGCTCAGCGTGACCCGAGCTCTTTCGGAGGCGGGGGACCGAAACCCACTCAAGCCCGAGCAGGTGAGGGGAGCATCGCCCGAACAGTACAAGGTGTGATCCCCCAGCTCAGGACCCGCAGTCCAGCCCCCCTCTCTCTGCTTCTCAGGACCGGCCACATGGCTGCCATGTGCTGTCTCTCACGTACTGTCTCTCTTTCCTTCTCATCTTTTACTTGCTTATGTATGGCCCCCCTAAAAGCAATTAACTCCAAATTCATATGATGTTTCATCACTGAAAAGTTTCATTTCTTCATGTCTTAATTCAGATTCTCAAGAGAGAAAATCTGATTGGTCATCGGCCAGCCCTGATGGATGGATCATGAGTCAGGTGCCAGTTGCTGGTCCAATCAGCTGGGTCCCAGCCATAGGGGCGGGAGCAGGACTGTGTAACCCAGGAGGCGTTTCCCAGGCTGGCCCATCCAGCAAGTCCTAAGGCAGGGGGATTCTCACGTATGGGGGCCGACGTCCCAAAGTGTGGGCTGACAGACACCCCAAATCATGTTCACAACAGAAGATAAACCTCGGCATTTTCCTTTACAGAGTAGCCATGACATGGCACAGTGAACAGTCATTCTAAACAATAAATGAGATCATGAGTTGCAGAATTCTTTGGTGACCTGAAGCAATAAGTTTTTGTAGGATTGACCAGGGGCTTCTTAGTTACATTGTCCCTATATCAGTTAGCTCTTGGCACAAAATTGCTGCGTAACAAATCACTGAAAACAACACTCATTTGTTCTGACGCATCTGTGGGTCATTTGATGATGACCTAGCCCGGCTAACCTAGGCCAGGCTCAGGTGGGGCGGGAGGGGGCTGCGCTCCAGATGTCTCCCACCTCCTGCTGGGACCAGGGGACTGGCCAGGATATGTGTCCCTCGGGGTGGTAGCAGAAGTTCAAGAATGCAAGCAGAAGCTGCCAGACATCTTAATGTCCAGGCATCTGTCCGGTTTTTTCTGCTTAAATGGGACACCATCCTAGGTGGGCCCCCTGGGTCACAGCTTTCTAAGTGTTACACATGTAGCAAATCACTCGTACGGTCATGGCCAACGGTGAAATATATCTGGGACTTGAGTTTATGTTAGTGTGCGATTTTCACAAAAAGCCCTCACTACAAAAAGCAAGGTGCATAAATTCAACATTCTTATCAATTCAATCAAGTACTACTTCTTCAGGGAGGTTTACATTGAATTCTTTAATTATAGAACCCTCTAAAAGGTTACCATACCGAGACTTAGGGCACACCCAGTATTTCTCTTTCATTTCACGAGTATGGGGGCTGAAGTTTGGAAGGAGAGGAGATGACTTACCCGAGGCTTCAAAACGAGTCCTAAGTCCATGTGTTACTGGACTTAATGAAACGGGTCAGACTAAGTCTGGAAATCCCGCTGCTGCTAGGAAACAGCAGCTTCGCAGTAACGTGTCTGAGAATGTGTTACTGTTTTCGTTTGGACCAGGCCTGACTTGGTTTGGCTGAAAGGTAATAACCGTTGCTTCCTGGATGCCATCTGGAAGCCCAGCAGTGACACAGGAAGGAGTGAGTTGCCAGGTGCGGGAGGAGTACAGAGACCCCGCAGTTGGGGCGGGGGCCTCAGTGAGCAGGTCCTTTCCCACCTGCCCTCCAGCCTGCGCACCGGTGTGCCGGCCCTAAAACCCCTTACAGAATAAATCCAAGTGGCGTGTGTATGCACTCGGGCCTCTAATCCAAGTTGCTGATTTGTGCCCCTCTGCTTCAGAAATGTCATCATTAGTCGTGACACTGTTGCTGGTAGGGGAACCAGAGGTGAAGAAAATGTTAGACAATCACCTAGTTAAATAAATCCACACTTTGTACTGGAAGCTAGGAACAGGATTAGGGGCCAGGGGAAATGCTAGTAAAAGTACAGAAGGGGCAGAACGCACTTGAATGGTCTCCGCCCGCCCCCCACACAGGAAGGTTGCTGGGTCGTCTTCCGTCCTTTGAGCCATTTTCACTGTATGTCCTCTTTCTCGTCTCTTCTCCATCTTCACCTTTCTGGTGGCCAAGATTATCTTTCTATAAGCGAGATTTTTCTCAAGTTCTGAAAGCTGGGGAAACTATTTTTGTTATTCTCTCAGGCCTTGGTGGAAAAGATCTTCCAAGGAAAAGCATTTGGATACAAGTAACAGATTCGAAGTATGCAAATGATGAAGCACTCATTCCGCAGCTATGACAGAAGCCAACTCCCACTGCTATTCAGTGAGGTTCTCCCATCTGGGGGGGCTGCAGATTGGCTTTTGCTATTTATGCATTCCTCGCCAGGGTAGCCTGTGCCGGAGCGCAGGAAGGCTGCCACCCCCAGTACGATTCTGAAGCTTTTGTTGTCTGCTTTTGAATATTAAAGGGGGTGCTGGTTGTCAGCTGTAACCACAGCCTCGGGGTTAATACTAGCAGAATTTGCGCAGCTCCAATTATTACGACTCTTAAGTAGGAGGACCGTCCTGTATGAGGAGAAATCTCCCTTGCTGATGTCATCACTGTCTGAATGTTTTACGTGTCTAGTCTTACTGGCTTCTCTTGTTGAGTATGTTCGACCACACACACTCTTTTCCACCTTGACTCCACCTGCCTTCATGCATACTCACTTTTTTACAATATGTGTCCCTCTTTCAAAGATGTACAGACCAAGGCTGGCCAGTGATGTGATGAGTTCTGTTGTCTGTCATGACCTGGCAAAGTACTGGTCCTGATTCTGGCTTCATTTACACGTAAGCATCACCAAGGAGCTTAATAAAATTCCCTACGTCGAATGTGGTAGGCTGCCCTGAGGCTCGAGAATCTGATTCTTGACAGACCTAGAGCATCGAGTTTGATGCAGGTGATCAGGGGCTGAGACTTTGGGAGGTGGGTGTGGTCCCTGAGGGTGGGCTCAGGGCTTGAATTCTAGCTCTAGCCGTGGAATAACAGTGAAGCGAGTACCAGCCGCTACTCCCTTTGCTCTCCTCACCTGCAAAGCAGGTCATACTTACATTGCAGCACCGTCTTAAGTGATGGGTTCTGGTACCTGGATGGAACTCAGTGCACTCTCCTTTTTTTTTTTTTTCATCTGTCTTTAATATCTCTTAAGCCTGGCCCAGTGTTCCTGACTCACTTCTTCCTCAAGAATTTGACTCAGCAGAGAAGAGTTAGCATTGAATGCAGTAGTCGTATAAACCATTTTTTTCTTGTTTTATTGTGTTTACATTTAAAAATTATGAAATGAATTACACTTACAAAAGTATGACTATAATGCATATGTATATCTTAAAGAATAATTTTTAAAAGACCATCCGTGCCCCATAGCCAGCCACCAACCACCCCACTTGTTACATCGGATGTGACCAAGGTCTGGAACATCTGCCGCCTTCTGTTCTCGAATCGCATCTGCCTCCTGCAGGCACGCGGCCACTGTCCAGGGTTTGGGATTTACCCTCCCGCGCATTCCTCTAGGACAGTGGTTTGCAAAGTAGAACCTGTCAACCAGCAGTGTAAGTGTCATCCAGAAATTGGCTAGAAATACACATTTTTAGGCCCCGCTCCCTGACCTGCTGCCTTAGAAACCCAGGGGGAGAGACCCGGGGATCTGAGCCCTAAAACTCCTCCTGCTGATGCTGACCCACACTGAAGACCACGGCTATGAACCGGGAAAACAGGGTATTCGTACCCAAAGAATACCCAGATAGTGTTATTTCATTGCCCCTGATTTTGACCTTTATTTTAAGGGAATCATACTTTGCGTATTCTTTTGCTCGTTGGTATCTCCCCCGAGATTATGTTTTCAAAGCTGATACATTTTCATATGTGTATTTGTAGGGTCACTCACTTCACAGCTGTATGGCGTCCAGAGTTGAATGCACGGCAGTTTATTTAAACATTCCAGGGCTGGCAGGCGTTTGGGTGTTTTCTAAGGTTGTGCTATTCCGAGCAATGCTGTCCTGAGCCTTCTTCAGTCTGAGCTGATGCACCTGTGCAACAGAGTGTTTCTGGGGAAGGGCTTCCTGGGTTTTTTCATGGGACAGTGAACATGGAAAATGATAATATTTGCAAACAGGAGTAAACAGGCTTCTCAGGGTTGATAGTGGGTTTTTAGATTTGGTTCTCCGAACTCCTAATTAACCATCCTTCTAGGTGGAGAGGTTGGAAATCTGAAATAAAGCAAAAAAAATCTGACTGGCTTGCAGCTAGGTTTCTAGAGGCAAGTGATATTTTCCCCGTTAAATGTCCACACACAAGGTGGGGAAGGACTCGGAGGGGCTGAAGCATGGCCCCCCTTGCCGCTCCTGGGCTGAGGCCGAGAGTGAGTTCCCTGTAACAGCCGCCTGTGCCTGCCTTCATACACTCGAGTGAAGAGCAGATAAGGAAGTGTGGCACGTATGTATAGATGTACACTTGGATGTTACTTGGCCATAAAAAATGAAATTTCACTATTTGCAGCAGCATGGGTGGACCCAGAAGGAATTATGCTAAGTTAAGTTAGTCAGAGAAAGACAAATATGGTTCACTCATATGTGGAATCGAAAACCACCCGGCTGGGGCTCTCCTATGGTTTTCATCCCCTCGCACCAGTTAGACCCAGGCACCTGGTCAGACGCAGCTTCCCTTCGGGGACAAGACCGTGCCCCAGGTGCTGCTGGCGCCGTGCAGTGAGTGCGCCGGTCAGGAAGCATGGAATGCGTCAGACACGAATTTGTTTTTAAGTGGCTGTGTGATTTGTATTTATCATCATCTATCAAGGAGTTTTAAAGGATGCACCTTCTAGTATAGTGTAAATATTGACATAAAAATGATCCTATTTCTTGTGGAAAGGTATCCAGGGTAATCTAAGTACTAAAGCAATTTTATGTCCCCTCCCCCACCTTCCTGTCAAGAACCCCCATCGTCTGGCAGAGGTTGGACAGAAGGTGAGCCCTCAGCAGGCGGACCCGACAGGGAGTGGGCATGGGAGGCGAGGCTAAGTCACGCACGCTCGGACCTTCGTCCCAACTCACCAGTCCGAGAAGACACTGAATTAGGGATGGAGAGAGGGCGGGCAGGGGCGTTTCTAAGCTGCTCTTCCTCCGGAGGAAAACGCGGAGTCAAAAGTAAAGCAGGTCCTGCCCTCTCCACCCTCCTGGTTATAACCTAAGGCGGGTGCCCCCAGATGAAAGCGGCCCCACCAGGACCATGGGGAAGCACTTGTCGGACGCGGAGATTCCAGGATTCGCATGTTCAGAGCGTCATGGACGGGCCTGGGAGCGGGTGAGGCGGACGCTCCTCGTGGGCGCAGCACCGATGGGGGCCTGGAACGGCCTCGAAAACCAGCAGTCACACGAATGGTACCTCGGTCCAAAGACGATCGCTCTGAGCACGAGCAGATTGCCTTTGTCACAAAGCAAGACAATGATGCTCATCTCCCAGAGTTGTTTGAAGATTAAATGCAACGGTGCAGCCGTTCCCTCAATAAATATTTATGGAGTGTCTGCGTGGTGCCAGGCGGTGTCCTGGATACAGATGGGCAGGGAAAGGGACCGCTGCCTCACTAGGGCGTCAGGCCCTAGCCCAGCAGTGACAGGGACCAGAGCAGGGCGTCTTTACTGGTCTACCGGGGGAGGGGACACAAACTTTGAGTCTGTCAGGTGAATAACTGCCATGGGTTCGATTACATCTCCCGAGAACTCCTGTGTACAAGTCCCAACCCCCAGCACCTCAGAATGCGACCTTGTGTAGATACAAGTAAAGTTCAGAGGAGGCCACACTAGTGTCGTTATGACGTCACCTGGTGTGACTGTACTTCCTATAAAAAGGGGACATTCAGACACAGAGACCTGCACACATGTGGACACAGAGGCAGAGTTTGGGGAGATGCTCCTACAAGCCAAGGACTGCCGAGCATTGCCAGGAAGCCCCCAGAAGTTGGGACGGGGCTAGGACAGATTTCTGCTCACCGTCCTCAGAAGGAACCAGCCAGCTGACATCTTGGTCCTGGACTTCCAGCCCCCAGGACTGTGAGGGGAAATCTCTGTTGCTTAAGCCACCCGGCCTGTGCCGTGCAGTTCTGGCGACCCCCAGAGAGCTCACGCCGCTGCGTGCACCACTGTCCGCCCGGCGACATGACATCACTGCGCCTTTGCCGAGTGAGCGCCTGCACCCACAGTGGGTGATTCTGTGGGCGCCTCGGGTAAGCAGCCCATCCCACAGCCACACGGGCAGGGCCCACACCCAGCTTGTCTGGGGTTTGTGGGGCCCGCGTGCCAAACCCGCAAGGCAACCTGCCACTGTCACTGGGAGCCCTGAGTGCTGGTCCAAAGGCCCCAGAAACCCACTCCACTGGGTATTTCTGCAATGATTTCCGATTGTTCTGAGCCAGCATAACCACATGGAGGGCACGGATTTCTCTCGGCTTCCTTCGATCTGGTTGGTCAAACAAACATCCAGGAGCATCTCTGGTTGGGCTTCATGAATGAGCTGTGCTTGCCTCCCAGTCTGCAAACCCCCAACCCCATTTCTGCACCGAACCTGAAGGGCGAAGGCAGCCGAGACGCACGCATGTATTTCACCTGCAGTGGCAGGGGCTGTGTGGGGACCACCGCACACAGAGCCCTGGTCCGCTGGACTACAGGGTGCAGCCATCTCGCATTGAAGGGAATTAGGGGCTTCAGAGCAGGGTGGGACTCCCCAAACAGCCATTGCCTAACATGACCCAGGACCCAAGGGACTGCCATGTCCCCGAGTCCACTGAGCAGGGCCCCTCGGGTAGCACGAGGCTGAGTCCCCTCTCCTGCCTCTCCAGCTTGGGCCACAGCGGGCATTTCCTCCCCACCCCGGACTGCATGCTTTTGTGGGAGTTGTGCGAGCCCAGCCCCGAGCTGCGGATGTGGAATCTGGGATTTTACTGTGAAGCAGGTCTCCTCCGAGGCCAGAAGTGGCTGAGACTCTCCAAGCCCTGGGGCGGGTAGGTGGGCCGGCAGGAAGGGCACATGTTGCTGCACAGTGTCCTGGCCAGCAGCCCTGGCCGGCAGCAGGGAACGGGAGCAAGTCAGCTTGTCGGAAGGAGGGTGACCGAGGCAGGTGCGGAAGGTGGCAGCGAGAGGCGGGGCTTCTCGGAGACGCACGGAAGTCCACCAGAGTGGCGGGCTGGAGGGCACGGAGCAGACACAGCCGCGTCATCTGTCGTCCCAGCTCCCGTGCCAGCCCACTGTCCTGTGTCCCAGCCTACCTCCCGGTTTTCTGAGGGGAGGCCTGGGAACATTCTAGAAGGCTGGTCGATGTGCCTGACCTTCCCCTCCTCTTCCTGGCGCGTCTTCTATGACAGTGATGTTGCGAGTGTTTTCTGGGGGTCTTATGTCATTTCAGTTTAGGCCGTCCTTATCAGTGCCTTCCACGAGCAAAACGCAAAGGCTTGCAAAGGGAACAGAGGTGGACAGCAGAGACCCTGGTCGCTACAGTCTTGTCACTACTGGAGCTGAGGTTCCCTTGGAGGCCCCATGCGCAGAGTTGCCACCAGGATGACGGACTGTCCCAGTCTGCCCAGGACCGGAGGGGCTCCAGGGACAGGGAGGTGAACTCAGGACAGTCCTGGACAAGCTGGGAATTGCCGGCGGCCCTCGTCCCAACAACAGCTGGGTCCCCGGCCCCAACCCCCACCCAGTGCAGTTTAAGTAATCCACTCGGGCCAGCTCAGCTCCTCCTCCTCTTCCCAGGAAGATTTGGTCTGAGGACGTGTTTGGTTCCTTAAAGGAAATTTTGTCGGACACCTTCACCTCTACTCTCTTCCGCGGCTACCTCTTGTGCAGACCCTTTGCTCTCAGCGCACGCCAGACCAGACGCCATCTCTGGGCAGGACGCACGGCAGCGCCCCCTGCAGTCCACAGCGGGGCTTAGCAGGGCTTGCTTGGAATCACACCACCCAGGGAGCAAGCAGCTCACCGAGATTCAAACTAGAAAATTACCCTGTAAATACAACCCCCACCTGCAACAGGTGTCTAATGGCAGGGAGTCCTCTCATGTTAACTAGACATCAAAATAATTCTTTATTCCTTACTCCCTGCTACTGCAGGAAACCTTATTCCCGAGAATTCAGAAGCCACGGTCTACCTTCGCTACCCTTTGTGCCTGAGTGTATGTGGGCATCTAGGTTTGTAAGGATCCTACCAAGCATCTCCATCATTCTGGGGATTCGGGCCAATGGCTCTTATTAAAGGATGCTCTGATTCCTTCCAAGACACGGAAGACCCTCTCTGCAAAGACAAGAGGTCGCAGGGCTCCGGGCCCGGCTGCTGGAGTAGAGATGGTCTCATGGAGGCAATGGAAGGCCGGCGTGCTGGGTCCTTCCGGCTCCTGGGGCCTGGTTTACTGTGGTGGTCAGGGCAGCTTCACACCAGCCCCGGAATCTCTCCAGCGGGTTTCTTTTCTGTCTGTTCCAGGAGTTCATGCCTCCGTCACAGTTGGTGAGGTTTCCTTGGCACCGGCTGTCACCCAGGGATGCTGAGTGCCCTTTTGGGAAGAATTCAGCCGGGAAGACCATAGACACTAATGTCAGAAAGGGAGCCCAGGGGGCGGGGGCGGGGGGTGGGGGGGACTGAAGAGAATCACATTGCAAGGAGCGGAGCTCTGGTTCTGTAATTTCCCTGGGGAATCTCACTCCTCTTTGGCTGGAGAACCAGGTCCAGTGACCGGTTCATTTATTCTCTAGGGTAACTGAGAGAATGGAGGGGTCACAGAGCAAAGGAGGATTTGGGGAGTAGACCACAACTAGCAGTATTACCCACAACTTGGTGCTTCCAACTTTTTTTTTTAACTTTCACAGAATATTAATTGAGTGCTATTTTTTGGAAAAACAGTTCCCTGAAGTCTGAATCTTCCCATTTGGATTTACAGACACCATGAACACACACACACACACACACACACACACACACACGTGGGTGCCCCAGGGTCTTTCCAGGCTAAGATCAAGGACCATGGCTGCATTAGTGTCCCCGGGTTTCCATAACAGAGTGCCCCATACTGAGTGACTTAAGCCACAGAAACCTGTCATCTCTGAAATGTCGTTATTATTCACTATGTAACACGTACATTAGAATATTTTTATTACCAGTTTTGGGGGCTGGAATCCCAAGATCACGGTGCCAGCCGGGCTGGTCTCCTCCTGGGCCTCTCTCCGTGGCCTGTGGACGGCCGTCTTCTCCTCGCACCGCGCGCATCCTCGGCTCGACGGCGTCCCCCTCTCCTCCTCCTGTAAGGACACCAGTCACCCTGATGACCCCATTTTAACCCAGCCACCTCTTTAAAGGACCTGTCTCCAAATACGGTCACATCCTGAGGTACTGGGGGTTAAGACTTCAACATGGGAGTTTGGGACTGTGATGGCTAATTTCATGTGCCAACCTGACCACACCGTGGGCGCCCAGGTATCCGCTGAGTGTTAATCTGTTGTGCCTGTGAGGGTGTTTCTGGATGAGAGCAGCCTCTGACCCGGTGGACGGGGTAAACCCAGCTGTCCTCCCCAATGTGCGTGGGCATCGGCCAGTCCATGGAGGGTCAGAAAAGGACAAGAAGGCAGCAGAAAGAATTTGGCCTCCCTGCTAGCTGATTGGAGCGGGACATCTGTCTGCTGTCCCCAGCATTCCCGACTGAGACTCAGACTCGGGTACCCTGGCAGCCCCGAGGGACTTCTCAGTCCCCATGGCGGCATGAACCGATTCCTTTCTATGAGCCACGTAGGAATGGAAGGCGAGGCTAAGTTACGCATGCTCAGACCTTCGTCCCAACTCACCAAGGGCCCGTCAGTTCTAGAGGTCCCCGGGGAGAGCCCGATTCGGGCCACAGCGACGTCCTCAGAGACACAGGCTGCGCCTTGAACAGGCGGTGTGCCTGCGACACCCCAGGACCTGAGATGGGAAACACCACGTCCATGTGCGTGTGTGTGTGTGTGCACGCGCTAACACGAGGCTCACACAAAGGCTGTGCTTTCAGACCCAGGCCCTCAGCGAGTCCAGGGTCTCCACGCTGCTCACCTCCCGCCAGGCTTCTGTCGCATCGGGCAAAGCACCACGCACATGGCATTAAGAGCACAGACAGCAATGGCAGACGCTGTCATCCCAGCTCTAACTAGTCACACCTGCACGATGGGGACACTTCCCAGGACTGCTGCCAGGGTGGCATCAGATGCCCCCGGTAAAGCACTTGGCACAGTGGCGCTTGGTACCCACAAGCACTGGGAGCCACCCCCTCGGTCTCCGGGGGCTCTGGCGGACGTGTTCGTTCTGTCCTGGAATTGTGCACAAATGGTCCCTCAGGAGCGAGGCAGCTTCCAGGACAGACTTTTGATCACCTGCTTTGTGCGTAGACCAGGGCCCCGGACCAGCAGCATCCTTGTCTAACCCGAACCCTTGCTTTAGCCCCGAATTTACCCGACTTCCTGGTGAAGAGCGCTCATTGCTTGGATTTCCTTCACGTGCATCTGGATTTTTAGTCTTCAGATTTAAGTGGTTGTTTCCATAATGTTGGCTGCACATATTTGTATGAACGGTGCGAATGGACCTTGACCTTCTATGGTGGGTGTGGCAGGGACTAGTACTCAGAATGGAGGGAAATTTAATCTGATGAGGGGGAGAGTGATTGGAATGTGGCTGAGTTTTGCATATGCTAATATTTTTAGTGCTGGCAAACCCAGCCAGTGACTTTGAAGGTGGATGGGAGTTTCATGTTCCCCAAGTGAGCCTGTGATAATTGGAACTTTTAGGGACCTTCGGTCCATCCCCTGGATGCAGGCTTACGTGTTATGGCAGATGTTGTAACCCTGTCTGCCCGATATCCATGGTCCCCCCCCCCCCTTCCTGCTTGGCTCCATCCCCGGCTGCAGCTGGAGGAGGTCATGTGACACCATGGGGACCAATGAGACCTGAACAGACACCTTCTGAACTGGGTGATGCTCGACAACATTTTCATTTCTCAATAAAGAGAAGCGGAAGATTCTGGTACAGGCAGCTCCCTTCATTTCACCCTGTTACCCTTCAATGCCGACAGCGTGTCTGGGGCCGCAGCAGTCCCCTGTGGCCCTGAGTGCTGAGGGAGGTGCAGGGTGTGCCCTGGCCACCCAGGGCAGGTTACTTCGTGAACACGCCATCCCGAAGCACCAAGGACACAGGTTCAACCCCTGGTCAGGGCACACACAAGAATTAAGCAATGAATGCGTAACGAAGTGAAACAGCAAACCACTGTTTCTCTCTCTCTCTCTCTTCCTCCTTCCTTCCCTCTCTCTTTTTAAAATCAATCAATAAAATTTTTAAAGAAAAAACAGATGGCAAAGTCGGAGGACAGAAGAGACAGAGGCCTCAGGCGGTTGAGCCAACTCCGAGCTCCGCGTCACCTGAGAAACACAAGCCCTGGCTTGTCTGAGCCACCGCTGGTGGGTTTTCGACACTTGCCGTCACTGGCGTCCCTAATGGCGGTGTTGCTCAGTGGACGTCCTTAGCGCCTTAAGGAACACTTGGGGGAATGGTTTGAAAAATATCCAGAGAATCCCATGAATGAGGGGTTGACAGCCCTCGAGGGGAGCAGTTCGGGCAGAAAGCTCAGTGGGTCCGGCCCAAACAGAAACAGTCAGACCGGCACAGAGGGAAAGGAAGAGGGAGGGTCCGGGGCTGGGGTGGAGATGGGGGTGAAGTAGGAAGCGGAGCCCTGTGGGGGTGTCTCGGCCGTGCTGGGGCGAGGAGGGGCCACTGTGTCACTCCCCCGTGTGTGTGTTGTCCGTGGGAATCTTCCCGTCTGCGGGTGTTGCTCCGTGCACTCCTGTCGTGGGAGCAGGGAAGACAAGCAATGAGCGTGCTTCACTCTGCAGCTTGCCCGCTGTCTCAGCATTTCTCCCTCCCCTGGTCAGCCCCTGGTTGTGCGCTCCAGCGGCGTTGGTTCTGGGGCAGGGGACCCAGGGAGGAGACGCCGAGTGTCTGGGCGGCACCCCAAAGAGGGGCCTCGGGGAAGTTCTCCAAGTGGCCGAGGCCTCCTCATCTTGGAGACCCTTCTTGGGCTTTGCTTCAGTAATCATAAGGCTGGGAGGAGGAGGGGCTGCAAGATGAGGGAGTGGGCGCAGTCAAGGACAGATGCACCCCAGGTCAGGTGGGAAGGACCAAGGCCCAGCGAGGAAAGGCGGGAGCACAGTGGATGTGCCGCCTCCCTGTGGGTATCTGACTTTCCAGAAGCCGCCCGCCAGGCCTGCTCAGCCTCGCTCCCCTGCAGAGGTTCAGAGGGGAGGCTGGTGGGGCCCTGGGTGGTAAGTGGGCTCCTGCTTCCCCACCTTTCCTCTTCTCTTCGTGTGTCTGTGTGCCACGGACTTACACTGACGGATGAGCATCGGGCCGCTGCCTCCTCTGTGCACCCGTCTCCTCCCACCCCCTTCCCCCCCAGCCCCCCAGCATCACCAGTGTGGGCACTGTGGCCTCTGCTTTCACCCCCACAGAAGTGAAGGTTCTGGGTGGCGCTGAGGGCAGCTTAGCTGGGGCAGGAGAACACCATGGGCTGTGCAGTTAAATACCACTAGGCAGAATGAGCAGGTCCTAGTGGCTACTGGGCAACGTTGGGACAGGGGGTACAGGGACAAATGAACACTCACGGGGCCAGCTGGGCGGCTGTGAAACCCGGTCGTCTTCTCTAAGGCCCACACCACCTTAAAAGCGTCAGTCCCATGTTGCAAACAAAGCAACTGGGTCTCAAAGCGGTTCTATCATTGATGCGAGTATCGGGCCCAGCTACTAAGCAGAGCAGCCCAGTCCCGTTGTCCAGCCCTGAAGGGTGACGAGGAGTAGAGTTAGTGGTCGTGACTTCTCTTGTGGACCTGAGACTCCGTGTTCAGGAGCCATCGTGGATGATGCAAATCTGTTTTCATGTCTGTGTGTTGCCTGCGTATCTTGAAAGCAAAACCCCCACCGCTGTGGGCCCCTGGGCAGCGTGAGGGTGTCGTGGACCTGCCCTCCACTCACCGCACTGAGGCCCTTGAGCTCCGGGTTCTCTGTGCAAGGATCTGAGACCCCCTGGAGATTCACCACGAGTACACCCAAACCAACAGCTTCTGCCCAGGTGGTCCCGCTCCGTGCGCCCAGCACAGGGCCAGAGCCAGTGTGTCCTTGCTTGGTTCACAGCTCCCAGCACCCACGCAAGCCGCTGTTGTCCCCTTCTACAGCCGACGCCATCGAGGAGCACACAGGTGCCGTGACTCACCCCAGGTCAGGCAGCCAGGAGGAGAAGGATCTGGAATTCACACCCGGGTCCGGCGGACCCCCTCTCAGAGGTGGGAAGCGGGTCTTGCGGGGACCCTGCCTGGGCACCTCTGGTTTTGCATCTCTGGGAAATCAGGCCAGGCAGATTCTATCAACCCCACATGCCGACACCCCCGGTGCTTTCTGAGGGACTCTTTGTGGAAATGACTTTTCTGTCCCCGCCTGAGGGCCCAGGTCGTGGGCAGTGCTCTGGGATCCTAACTCCTTGGCCAGCCTGGTTCGGGTCTTCCCTTCAGAGCCCTGGACACATACAGGACAGAGGGGAGGCTCTGGTGTCAGACAGCCCGGGGCTTGTGCTCAGGCCTTTGACAGGCCATCTAACCGGTCTGAGCCCCGGTTTCCTCACCTATCAAGTGCGGATAATGATACTTCACTCACAGGGCAGAGGAGGATGTCCTCGTTGGGACTGCAAGGCCGTGGCTGTCGGGTCCCCGTGACCTCCCCCACCCCCCTGCCTGCGCCGGGCAGGCCCTCCGGTCTTTGATAATTTTAGTCTCTCAAATATACAGTTGTTGTCTTTCCTGCTCGAAGTTATTTTTATATATATGCTGACTCTACTGCCCATACCTTGCCAACAGCAGACCCTCCCAGGTTCCCCCACCCAACACGCATGTGCACGCATACACACAAACACACGTGCACTCAGGACACGTGCACGTCACCGGGTTAATCCCACACGCTGCTTAGCTGTCAGCCCCTTCCTCGGGGCTCCTCCCTGCGGCTGCCTCTGCTGGCGTGTGTGCGCTCCCTCGCCCGGGCCGGGCCCCGCCTGTGTCCCCGCGGGCACGCACCGCACCGGCATCCGCTCTTCGCCAGGCGTTGCCCAGGCTGGAACCCCGACTCGGTCACTTGCTGTCTGGTCAGCCTGGGGCAGCCTACTTCTCTGTGCCTCGGCTTCCCCGCGTGTAAAATATAAAACAAGAGCGCCTAGCTCTCAGAGGGTGGTGAGCGTTAACCGGTTAGTGCAGCACTCGACACAGCCCTGAGCTCGGGGAAACCTGTGAGAGTTGGCTGTTACTGTGTGATGGACGCACCAGCGAGTGAGCAAGTGGGTGTCTGGCCTGGAGAAGACAGTAACTGGTGACCGTTGTCATCGTCATCAGTGCACGTGGGTCACGTTTTTGGGAAGCGCTGCAGTGACGGGCTGGTTCCTTCCCTCACTGCCATGGACGTGCCACTGTAAGTTATACGGTTATTTTCACCCCTCGGGGGAGAGGCTGGAGTACGCAGTGGGTGAGAATCCAGCCTCCGCGTCGGTCTGGGTCCGGACCCCACGTCCAGATTCCAGCCGTGTTGCCAGCGCTGCAGCTCCACGGGCCTCGGCCCACTCCTCCCCGGCTGAGTTCTCAAGGAGGTCACACCTGCACCAGGACCAGCTCAGCCCCTCCCTGTGCCGGGCTCATGGTCAGCACTCAGAGCCCACACGCCCCCATTCTGTTAGTGACCACGAAGTGTTACCCTTGTTCTTGCCACACGGCTTGACTGTACACTCCTTGGGAATAAAGCGGGGCTGAGATTTTACGTGTTATTCTGAGGAGAGGAGTTGTGTCGTTATTGCCTTAAAAAATCTCAGTAACGTAGCCCTGGCTGGTGTAGCTCAGTGGATTGAGTGCAGGCCTGCAAAGGAGAAAAATCTCAATAATGTTTGTGCGTAGGTGCATGTGTATATACATGCATGCATGCACACGTGTGTTTGTGCGTGTGTACATGTATTTGTGGACACACGTGTGTGTGCGGGGGAGAGACATGCCCTGCCATGTTGCAATCACCCAGAGGCAAAGGCCCTGTGGCTTCGTCATATCAACTAGCAATGATTTCATCTGCAAGGAACAGGGAACCTGCCTCGGGGGTCACACTGGGGTCACACTGAGGGGCTTACTCGTCTGTCTCTAGCAGGGAGTCAGAGGTGGGCAGTTGCCAGCAGGGTTCTGTGTGTCCTCTGTGTGAGGACCGTGTCCTGCAGTCCTCTGGATCTCCCCCCGGGGTGTCTCTTCGATAAGAGAGGGGTGCCGTGCTGCCATCGTGCTGACCTCTGACCAGGGCAGGGCAGAGAGGCTGCTTCGGCAGCTCTCAGACCCAGACCGATGCAGAGGCCGGTGCACCCCTCCTGTCGGAGAAGCAAGTGCCGCTCTCAGTTGGTGTCTCACTGGCCAGAGCGGCGCCTTAGGGACAGCCACCTGCAGTGCCGCAGGGCTCCCACCCCGCCCCAGCGTCCGTCCTCCCAGCAGTGACCTGGTGACAGGCCTTTCTCTCGCCTCACCCACCGGCAGGGGTCATCGTCAGGGGTCATTGCCAGGCCCGCACACCCCTGTCCCCATCGCTGGCTACAACTCTGTCTCCCCCTCTCACTCTTACTCGTTATAAAACAAGCAATAGGAGGAATCGCCTTCAATTTGCTTGAACTTGCATAAAAAATTCAAGTCTTGTACAAACTTAAGACTTTCTTGTAAGTGGCGAGTTACTGGAGATGCCTCGGAGGGTCGTGACGTTGAGGTGGGCAGTTGCTGCTCCGCAGAGCAGATCAGTGTGACCGGCAGGCAGGAGAAACCCGCCTAGAACAGGTTAAAAGGGGCTCTGTGGGGACGGGGACACTTTATACGGACGTCCCTGTAAATCACCCAAAAATCAGCCCCGTGCCACCGTGCCCCCGTCACTCATCGAATTGCCTCCGCGTTTCTGTCCGTCTCCCCCCGGTGAACTTCGAGACGGCTCGTGCATAGAAACGTGTCCGACCGTGTTGAAGACGGGTGACGTTCCTTCAGATTGCCTGGGAATGTGGTTCTTTTTCTTGAGGGGTTTAGGTTTATGAGCCTTCTCCTCTCTTCTAACCCACGCATCACTTTAACGTTTTTGTTGTCTATCTGTCTGTGTGCTCTCCATTGCTCTCATTTTCACTTAATAACTCCACAGATTACTTTTAGTTTGCACACTAAAACTTCGGAAAGGTGTAAAAGCACACCTGGCACGTGAAGCCCATGATCTCTGCTTGCTGCTGATTCTCTGTGGAGATCTCCAATGTTTGGAACTGGGCGGAGGCAGGGGGTCAAGTTCCCGCTTGTTTTATTAAACTCAAACGGTGGCTCCGATCCTGGTAGGAGGTATAGGGCATTGTAATTGGTTGCAAATGAGAGAGTTCACAAACGATTTACCCTTTGCCTTTTTAATAAGGCGAAGGGAGAGCAATGCTAGGTTGACCCAAAGTGAGCTGTCGGGTGGCTACAAAGTATTCATCCTACTCAACAAATGCTTATTGAGCTCCTGCTGTATGCCCAGCACCGTCTTCCGTCTTCCGTTTAGGGCATAGAGGACGGAAAATACAAGCATGACCCCTACTTTTCTGGAGCTCACACCCCTGGTGGAAGAAATAGACAAGAAAGGAGACTAAGTGGAGAAAATTATAGACTGTGATAAAGCCCTGCATTTTAATCTGTCGTTACTAAAGGAATGTTGCATAACAAACCACTCCAAAAGCCCAGGGGCTTTCAAAGGCAGGCATTTATGTCTTACTCATGGCCTTCAGGGCCAGTGTGGTCCTGCTGGTCATAGCTGGGCTTGGCCTCGGGCCACACATCAAGTTCAGGTTTGCAACACGGAACTCATCCTCCTTGGTCAAACGGCACCTTGGACGAGTTCTTGTGGTGAACAGCAAGAGTTCAGAAAGGCGGAGCCGGCCTTCTGAACATATTGAAGGCTTCTGCTCAGATCACATTTGCTGAAGTTCATAGTCATAACAAGTCACATGGCCAAGCCCAAAGTCAGCAGGGCAGGGCTTGGATCTTCCTACAGGAAGAAGAGAGCAAATACTCACTGAACAATAACTGTGTCTATCACAAGTGTTAGAAAGGAAATACAGTGGTGGAGGTGAGGGGGCTGTTCTGTGTCACGGTTAGGAAAGGTCTCTTTGAGGGGAGTCAGAGGACTTTGGAGCTGGGAACAAATCTACCCTGTGAAGAGGGGAAGGGGTGTACTTGGCAGAGATATCCGTGTATGCAAAGGTCCTGAGGCAGGAATGTGCCTGTGGTTGTTCTCCTATAACCGGAGCACCAGTGTGCTTGCAGCTGGTGAGCAGGGAGGGCGGGAGGTGGGAGAGATTAAGAAGTGGCCCAGGCCAGGTTCCTCAGGGATTAAGAATTTGGCTTTTGATCCGATTTATATTTTCTAAGCATTGCTGTGTCTGCACCGAGGAGCGTGGCTTAGAGCTGATGGCTTTGGCCCCTAACGCAGCAGCTGCATCAGTGGAGAGAAGCCGATGGGCTGGCTGTACACGCAGGAAGCTCGAGCCAGACATTGCAACACCCTTTCTTGAGAAACCAGGAAGGCGCTCTCCCACACACATGTTCGACATTTCACAACATCCTGGTGCATCTCTGGTGCACCTCCTGTGAACACCTCCGTCACGTGGACTGGGGGAGGGGGAGGGGGAGCGTCCTTGTGTAACCTGGACGTGGAGGAATACATCCCGCTGCAGACCTGCCCCGCACTGCAGGCTCGTGGCCTCAGAGTCTTGGGAAAGAAGCCACATTTCTGCGGTGTCAGAGTCGGCCTGGGGAGGGTCGATAAGATGCGCATGCTGGGACAGCCAAGCTCCAACACCAGAGTCCGTGAAAGTCTCGGATGGAATGCTCAGCCTCACTGCCGTGGCTGGACGGTCACCGCCCTCAGCCCTCGGGCTGTGCACACAGCTGGGCTTAACTGGAGGTGGTCACGTGGTTGCTCCTACTGAGCACATGTCCTGTCACGTTCGCTACGCCCCTGAGTGGAGAAGTGGTGACAGTGGAAGCTACTGGCCAGCGTCAGCAGAGGACGGTTCAGTCCTGAGTGGCCACTGGCCTGATGGCTCTAGAGACCCACGGCCCTGCCTCAGACGCGCTGATTCCCCGCTCCTTACTCCACATCCATCAGCGTGGGGAGGACCTCTCCACCCCAGGGTGGAGCCAGCCCGCCAGGGTGGTGTTGGCACAGCCCTTCTGAGTGCCCGAGCCTGACCCCCGGGATCTGCCCGCTCCCCTAATTCCCATGAGGCTGGGAGCCCCCGCTGTGCTCTTTGACAAGACTGCTCTTCCTGTCGGGAACTTGGCTCGATGCTTCACAGGCCTGTCGGCAGATGAAGCGAGACAGACGCCAGCAGCGGGAGGCACACTCTGCACACAGCAACCCCTGCAGACCACCCGCAGCCCGTGCCTCACGGAAGACACTTGGCCGGCAGTTGCACGGGCCAGGTCCCAGACGTGGAGCATCCGTCCAGTGCAAGACGGCCATTCCTTTCCAAGGCGCGCCCCTTCCTATCGTCTGGGTCTCAGCTGAGGCGTCGCCTCCACCAGGAGGCCGTCCCTGACTACTCGTCCTGAGTCAGGACCCTGGTGACCCTTCTGTCCTGTTATCTCCCCTGGCTTCCCCTTTGCTCATTTGAGTACTTGTTTATTGTCTCTCCCTGTTGGACTGGAAGCTTCATGACGACCAGGATCTCCTTCATCGCCGTATCCTGCCACCCAGCATGGGGTCTGGCGCTTGGATGTGTGACGGATGCGCACATAAATGAATGGGGAAAAAATGGGGCCGGCACAGAGGAAAGCCATGACTATCTCTCACTGATAATATCTGTGCCTGTTTCAGGACTGACAGGCACCCCCTGAAACCTCTCCAGCTCAAGGCCGCCGTTGTAACAAATGACGCATTTGGGAGCTGAACTCTCTTGAGTCACACTGTGGGGTTGGAGAGAGAGAACAGGTCCATAAGGAAACTGTTCCTTATTCTCAGATCAATGCCGACCGTACCGTGGAAGAAGGTGTGGCGTCTCTCATCTTGCCCCAGGAAGGACTTGAGAAAGTGAGCCAAGGTCAACAGGCGAGTAAGAACCTCAGGTGGGGGTTCATGGACATTTCCTCAGAATCCCAAAGAATCTGAGACATACAGTAGAGACAGGAAACAAGCTATCGCCCAGAGGCTGGGTGGGCGGGACTGGTCGCACTGAAGGAACTGCGGGGATAGGGGTTCGGCCCCAGGGTCTTCCAGGGATGTCTCCACTGACTGCTCCTGTCTGACCCCATGAGACCATGTGCCAAACGGTGTGCACAGATGTTCCTGCACCATTACCTGGGGTGAGTGAGGGACCACAGTTTTCTCACACGAGTCTTTGCTCTCCAAAAAGATGAAAGATTGCTATTCATAGGTCCCTTAGGGAGAAGGTCAAGTAGGTAATAAGTCTATGGAACCTAAAGGTAAAAATGGATCTTACCTCTCGGTCACCAAGAGTCACCCCCGCTGTGCCCTGGCGGTCGTAGTGAACAGCCAGAGTTGGAAGCAGGTGGTCAGACTGGGTTCGGTGCCAGCTCTGATCTGGCCGGGCTGTGGGTGGTGGCTGTGATGTGGTGGGGACAGGCAGAGCGTGCCATTAGCTGTGGCACCTGCGGATATGTCTTCACCCGGGTACCTTGGGCACTTCCCCTCAAGGTGAGTTCTTCAGAGGACATTTCATTCCAGCTTATAGACTTGGGATTCTTGGGACCATGTCCCTGCTGAGTGTTTTCAGTGATCAAACACTGGACCCTAAAGGACGTAGATGTCAGTGTTCTGCACGACGTGGCCTGTGGGCGGCTGCCTCCCTCGGAATCATCCGGGTAACTTGCTAGAAATGCGGATCCCGGGCTCAGCCCCGAGTGGCCGACTCAGAGACCGTAAGAGTGGGTGCAAGAGCCCACATGTCTCAGGAGCTTCCCTCGGCCTGACGTGTAGCATCTCAGACGTTAGGGAGCCCATCTCAGACTCTGCCAAACAGAAACCAAATGCCTTCGCACGCCAACTTCAAGTATTAATGGTCTTGCCCGTTGGAAATCTGAGCATCCTCCTTCCATGTCTTCTAGTTTCCCAGGGGCGCCCTTCCTTCTTGTTGGTATTCCCTCTCAAAGTGGCAGGAAATGGACCCAGAAGGACTTGAATTACAGTCTCGGGTGCAAAGAGTCGGTGCAGAAAACCGCCTGGCCGCTGCCACTTGCCAAGAGCTCTGAGTTTCACTGTGAACATTTGACTGGTGTCTGGCATCTCACTGGGGCACATTTCTCTGAGGTTCAAAGACTTCAAGGCAAAGGTGTCGAGGTCAGCATTTTGCTGAGGACCTGGTCAGGAGACCTTGAGCGAACGGCTGTCTGGGACTCAGCCAAACTGTGCATGGGACGGCTGCTCATCTGTGTGCTTTCTGACCTTGGCCTCTGTCTCTGGAGGCCTGGATCTCTTCAACAAGCTTCAAGGAGCATCTGGAATTTTGGAAGCTTGTTAACATCACGTTCTGTTCTGAGCAAGTTTGGGCCACCCCCCAGCCTTCTGTCCAAATTGCTATTTTTCTTTCAGAAGTCCTCCTTAAGGACCGGGACAGGGGATTCATTTCAGTGATGTCGGCGAATCTGGCAGGCTTCTGGAACCAGCAGACTTAAAAATATATTCCCGGCGGTACATCTGTGTTATGTAAAACCAGTCCAGATCTCTCTTCGGGTGCGCGGGGCATTACCGCACCACAGTCTCAATGCATGAGATCATTTGCTTTTGCATGTCCCCTTCCTTCTGGAACCGCTGGCCCGGTGAGCGGCTCCTGGAACTCATAACAGAGACGTCAGCCGTGGAAGTCGATGACGCCCTCGCGCTGTGAGGTCTTTCATCTGAATGTTCTCTTTGGAAGCTGTAAGAGGCACAGTGGCTCCGCAGCCAAAACTCTGCTTCTTTTAAAAAATAAGAAGGTAGATCTATGGGTCTTTGAAAGAAGGATTAGCCTTCTTAAAATTAATGATACACACAACTTGGCTCCTCTCTGGTTCTGCATATCACACACCCTCCGTGTCAGACGGGGTGGAAGTCAGGCGCCCTTTCCTTAGCCTGCATCAGCCAAGGCTTTACCACGTGGACTGAGTTGCGTGCTTCCCAGCTAGAGAACCTCCAGCTGCAGAAAAGACTATAATAATCTGTTCCGTGATGTACAGCCCAGGAATATTCATGCTGGGAGCAGAATCAGCTTCCGTGGTTTGGGAGACAAGACACAGGCGAGGGCATTAACGTTTTGGAAGCGATTTGTATCTTGGCATTTATGGACATTTTAGAGAGACCTGACAACTCCCAGAATTGACTGCAAAACTGCAAAATGCATATGCAAACTTGAGTTTGAACGGGGAGAGTGTCTATAATCCTTACCTGATTATCTGTGATCCTGGAAAAGAGGGAAAAGCAAACAAATGCTCCATTTGAGATCACATATGCCTATTCATTGAACCGGCAAGCAGGCCATATCACATTGCAAAATGGTGTGAACTGTGAAGACTGGGGGCGGGGGGTGAATATCTGAGCTGGAAATTACCCCAGATCGAGTAGGACACAAGGTTGTCCCACTGGAGAATGATCTGAATAAGGGACAAGAGTCAGCTGTTCTATTTTCTTTTTTTAATTCATGGACCATTTGGGCAGCAGGGCCTCTGCTAGGAACCAGAGTCCAAAGATGAACTGGCCTCAGCTCTTTTTAACAGGCTCACAGTCTATGGTGAGAGGCAAGGCATTGCCCCTCTGCTTTCAAAATTATGGCTCACCTGTCTTCACTCTGCCATAGGAAAAAATCCAACCGGAGCCCCTCAGGCTCAGCAGCAAGGTGGCATCCCGGTCTCAACGGGATGGAGGGGGTAGATCCTGCTGCTTTTGGAAATTGCACAAGTGTTCAGAAAATATGAGCTCTTCCCTCCCTCTGAAAATCACACACATCTTGCCTGTCTTCTCAACAGGCCGTCTCACCATCCATGGCAGGGGGAACATAACAATTTCTGTTTTGAGAGATGAAGTTGCTTAGCAGACTGTTGTGGCTCTGGGTGGGGCGAGAGCCGATGCTGTGAATGGAATGTGTAGCTTCGTTTTTTGGTGCATCGTTCTGGAAAGTATTTAAGTAGAGAACATTAGCACAGCTTGGGCACAAGTGCTTTGTGGGAAAATTAAGTCCCCATATCTCTCCATCTCTGCAACTGCTCCCCAGGCGAGGCATTTAAAGGGGGCTTTGGCGAAGGACGAAACGTCCCCACACCTTGGCTGACCAGACGGCGTGTGGACCATAGCTGAGCTCCGTCTCAATTGGCCGTCGCTTTGTGGTCCTCGCCACTCCTGTGTAATTTGTCAGAGGCTCACAGCCTCTGCGATAGGCCACCAAGAAAGGATTGAGAGGGACGATTCAGTCAAAAGGGAGCGAGCTGGGGGTGGAAGGGGCTTTGGTCTCCCTGTTCCAGCCCCTTCGAACCAAAGACTCTGCTGCCGAAAACCACCTGGCCCGCCCTCTCTGTGAAAGTAAGCTGTTCTAGGCAACTTCTGGGAAAGGAGGGCCTTGTTCTGTCTGCCATGTGGGCGGGTCCCGCCCCCCTGACCACAGTGGAGGGAAAGGAGGGCGAGCAGAGTGGCCAAGAGCCGCCAATCACAGACCAGGGGATGCTGGGTGAGCTGCTGGGACGAGCTCTCCCAGGCAGGGCCTAGATGTTGCCCAGTTTAGCTCCCAACCAGCAGCAGCTGAAACCTCCTGCTCCACCTACGAAGACACCTTCACAGTCACAGTTCATTCTTTTGGCTTTTTTGGCATTTGGCCCCTTTTGGAGGATTGTGGGTAAATTTGGCAACAGTTGACCTCCATCTCTCCAGTTCTTTGTGTTTCAGTCAGTGTTTTGTTTTGAGCCAGGGGCCCAAGTCTGCCACTTGTGCTGAGTAACTTGTTCTCCAGAACCTGCTCCCCTCGCTGAGCAGCACCCCGAAGCACGCAGCAGAAAGCAGAATAAGAGCGGGGCTTTGATAGGTGGTCCCACAAGTCCGTATCCTGCCACCTCCTCCGTGAAGTCCTCCCTGACCTTCCCACTGAAGTAAATCACTTCTCCCACACCCGCCACCCTGTGCACCTGCCTGACCAAGCACTCTTCACCGTCTGGGCGTGACTTATGCATTCACGTGGGGGCCCGTTCTGTATTCTCCCACTGCCATGGGAGACACTCAGAAACTGGCATGAACATTTTGGTAACTTATGAAGGCTGCCCAGCCCTGACGCTCGGGGCTCCTTTTCCCATCAGTGATAATCACAGGCGGGAACGCCATCCGCTATTGTGGGCACCTCTGCGGTCCAGGCTCTCTGTCTATATCAAGTCACGTGTCTACCCCTCACTACCACCCTCTGCAGGAAGATATTAATTACCATTATCCTCCTTTACAGATGAGGGGACTGAGACTCAAAGAGATCATGGAGCTTTCCCCAAGACCATTAGCTACTCTAGTGTCTGAACTTGAACTCCAGCCTGCTTGACTCCAAAGACTGTGCTGTCGATCCCCAGGGGGCACTGCCTGTCCTCAGATGCCCATGTTTCCACCGTTGAGTTGAAAAATGAGTCCTCCATACAAGAAAGCAGTAACATACAGTGGTCAGTCACCAGTGGACGCTGAAGCAGCCGGTGAAAGTTTGATGAGAAATAGTAGCTTGTGTGCAGGGTCCTGAAGTATTTCTGCCCAAATTATTTTAAAATTATAAGTGGAGACAAAGTAATATTGCATTGGAAAAATAGGCAGATACGACCTTCCCCAGGTGATCAAAGCCAACGTCATCCAGACTGGGCCAGAAGGATGTCTCGTGTCTCCTGTTGTGATGTCCTGCGCAGGGTACATCACTCTGGTCGTCCTGCCGAAAATTCGTAGCTGGAGTCTGACTGTGAGGACAATTAGGAGCACGCCACAAAAAAACTGGCTGCATCAGGGAGACGCAAAGGAAGGCTAAGGGGCTGCTCCACAGGCAAGGGCACAAAAAGTTCCAGATTCAAGACAACCAAGTCCTATCGATGTACACTCTTGGGTGGTATCCTGAACCAGGGCAAAACGAGCTACACCTCAGAACTATTACCGAGATAATGAATGAGGTTAGAAGGCGGCTGGTGGATTAGATGACAGTGTTATAACAGTATTAACTCTCTGATTTCCATAACCGGACTGTGATTGTAGGGGAGAATGTTGTTGGGAAACGCACACTGCACTAGTTAGGTTTACATATGCAAAGTATCTCCAACCCAGTGGTTCAGAGAAACATAATATGCCTACGTATGCAAAATAAAGAGCTGAGACAATAAAAGATAGGTGGATCTGGCTGGAGGCATGTGAGAGTTTCATGTGTGATTCCTGCAACTTTTCTGTAATTTTCAAAGTTATATCAAAATTAAAAGTTGTAAAACTTTTTAGAGTCATCATAGAATATATAGCCTCTGGAGTTGGACCAACTGGTCTTAAATCCTAGATTTGCCAAGTACTGGCTGTGTGACCTTGGGCAAGATAGACAACCTCTCTGTGTATCAGTTTCCTTGTCCACAAAATGGAGTTCGCAGAGTACTTATTTTTAGGATTTTCTGACAGTTAAATGAACTAATACATGTAGATTAAAAAACCTGATGCTCCAGAAATACTCAGTGTTACTAAGATGATCAGTAGGTGTGAAGGTCAGTCCTTCCGACTTCTTTGGTACCGTCCTGATATGTATGGATTCCTGGTTTGTCAGATGATCTCCGGGGGGCGGTTCTAAAGCAAATTGTTACTAGATTTGGAGGCTATTTCATCAAACACACACTGTCCTTGAAGGGCTTGAATGCAGTGCAGTTAAGAAGAATTCACAAGAAATTGGCAGCCTGATATTTTTGGCACAAAGTGTGTGGATGCTAATTAAGTTTCTGCCTTTTTCCCAGAGCACTGCCACCTGTGGGTTTGCCTGATTTATGTCCTTATTCTTCTAAATGTCAGCTATCTTAAAGTTGCAGGCACCTAAGAAAAATAACTAGAATTAAAATAAAAAAGAAATGGGCTCTCCCCAAGCTGCGACAGGATGGGTCCTTTGAAAAAATGATGGTTAGATTTTGGTGATATTCCATTTGTTTGTCCGAAACTCTGATTTTAAGTCAGAGAATTTTCATTCAATGAATAAAGATTGATTTATGGTACCAGTTACAAGGTCTTGTGAAAGACACTATCAGGGGCTTGAAGGTGAATAAAATAAGGACCTGTTTTCAAGTTACAGAGCAGGACACTTGAGAGTCTGGAGCCGAGTGACCAGAGGGACAGAGTGGACTGGGATGAGGCTGGCACGGGGGCTGGGGCCAGGTATCTGGACCCTGGAGACCACAGAAAGGGATTTAGGCTTGATGCTAAGTGTCAGGGGAATCCACTGAAGGGTGCTTAGGTATAGGAATGGAATTATTGAGTTACGCTTTGAAAAAATATATATTCTGGCAGTTGTATGGGCAAGGTCCAGAGCAGGAGGATCCGAGAAGCCACTGTAGTCCATCCGACAAGATCGGTGCTGGACGAGGGCGAGAATGGTGGGGAGACAGCAGTTCCCTAAGTTTGGAGGTGGAGCCAGCCAGACTGGCTGGTGAGACTGGGTTGGGTTGAAGTGAGGGGCACTCCCTTCAAAGGAAAGTCAGGAGCCAAGGACGATCCTGGTTTTAAAGGAAGAGTGGGATTTGAACATGGTGGGGCAGGAGGAATATTCTAAGCAAAAAAGTGTGAGCAGAGACACATGAAGAGAAAAAACACTGCTCCTGTCCAGGGAAGTAGGAGTAATTGGAATTTTTATGGAGAATAAAGTGCCGAAAGGAAAGAGGAGAGACACGTGGTTGGAGCCAGAGCGGGAAATGCCGGACCAAAGAAAGCCAATGCTTTTCTGCAGGTGATGTGGAGCCGCGGCGGGAATAGGAACAAGCTAGAAAATTCCCAGCAGGCCCCCAGTGCTTAGGACGAGTCCACCACCTTCCTAATGACCCATTCTTGTAGTCAGTGACTTAGAGAGTGCTTAGCATCCCGCATAAATCTCTCTATTGGTTCCGTGGAAAACACATGCCTACACATCGCCTACCTCACTGGTTTTTAAAACCGTTTCAATTCCCTTTTAAGGCTGCTGGTGGGCTGGCGCATTTACCAGACTGTCGGCAATTTCACACATTCAAATTACAAACTCCAACCTCTGCAAATAAAAGATCTTTATGTTTCCCAGTCGTGAAGTTTACTCGCAATTTCTATGCAGAGCGTTCTGTCGGCACCGGCACGCAGAGTCCCTCGGAGCACATCTGCTCGGCGCCACGTTGGAGGATTCCCGAGGAAAGAGGGTTCTGTTGGAGGGGGCCCGGCAGCCCCAGCGTGTCCCACAGGACGCCCGGCAGGCACTGTGCTGGAGTGAAGCTGTCATGAGAGGGGCACCGACCCCGACAGTGTGGCCAACAAGTCTGGGAAGTTCAACACCAAAGGAAGCCCACGGTGATGAACTTGATAAGAGATCTGTCAGGCTTTTTGTCCTGTGGGCGAGACGACCTGTCTGGGGCTTCTGGGGCTCATTCTGTCACTCAGTAAATATTTGAAATAGTGGGTGTGAAAAGCCTTGTAGCTGTGATGACAAACTAAAGGTTAGAAGCTGTTCACATTGCGCATTGAGTTGCAGGTCCAATGCTCCACGCAGCCTCACGGCAGGGAAGGGCGGGGGAGTGCACTGGGAGGTTAAGAGCAGGGGGGGACTTTGCAGGCAGACAGACCTGGGTTTCAGTGCAGTCTGTAGCACTAAGCAGTGGTAAGACATTGAACCTCACCTAAGTCTTTAGTTTCCCTACCTATGCAATGGCATAATAACAATTACTTTCTGGAGTTGCTGGGATCATTCCATAGAATGATTTGTATACAGTTTTTAATCTTATGAAAATCTTAATTTTAATTTTTTACGCTTTAAAAGTCCCTTTCTCTTTTAACCGCGTTGAAGGTACTTTGCTACATGAAGCCATCAGATGGGCTGTGGAAATTCGGGGAAGAGGCGTTGGCAGAGTGGGGTAATTAGGAAGGCCCCGGGGGGACCAGAAACTGGAGCTGGGTACCACACCATGAGAAGTGTGCTAACCGGGCTTTGTAGGTCTCGTCAGCAGAATTTAATGCAACGCATTCAGTCTCCGTTAAATGACTGACTCTAACGATCGGAGCCATGCCTGATTCCTCCTGGTAGAGGTTCCCGTGTTCAGCACATGCAAGATACCCAGAAATGGATTAACACGTATTGGATGGATGGATGTGTGGATGGATGGATGGATGCTGGGTGGATGAGTAGATCTAAATAAATTTAAGGGTATAACATCCTGAAGAACAGGAAAAGCAGTAGAAACATAAGCGGGTGGGGATCATGACCTGTTTTGGCTACTGAGTTCATGATTCTCAGAGCAGGGAACGTGCGCTAGGAAACTGCAGGAAATTAAGTGCCCAGATATAATCATCAGATCTGGGGCCCTGTGTAGGCTGGGAAGGGAATGCTCACCCGATATGGAAGTCAGTGTGGGGGTGTTTCCTGCTGGAAACAGTCCAAGGAAGAGACATTGAAAGGGCTTTTCTTACAGCAGTGTGGCCAGGGTCCTAGAAGGCAGGAAAAATAAGAGGGCAAAGCCGGTCAGAAACTACAACTGGGAAGCAGAGAGTACAGGGAATAGAAATGACTGTGGAGCCGGCGGGCAGAGGTTCAAATCCTGGCTCGGCTGTAGGACGCAAGACAGGTGGCCCGACGCCTCAGAATCTCTGTTTCCTCAATGTGTCTGCCATGTAGTCCTTTCCCTCCCTCCCATCAAAATCACCTGGGGGTATCTTCTAAATAACACTAATAATAACAATACTAAAAACATCAGTCATACCATGTAATAACGAGGACTTACTTTTGGAAGGCCCTGCTTCAAGGCCCGGCAGGCACCCTCTGCTTCCCCTAACTTAAAAGTTATAACAATTCTAGGAAATAACATTATTAATCCCATTCCATAGAAGGGACACTGAGATTTAGGGCAGTTTAATGACTTGAGCAATCCCTCTCTGGTGATGGGAAAGGCAGGGTTTGCAGCCACACAGACCCGATGTCTGAGCTTGTATCGGTTACGTTTTAAATAAACTTTTACTGAAGGATGACTGTGCATCGCAAGGAGCCTCTTCCTCCCAGTGGCTCCTCCCTCCTGGTGCTCACACCCTTTGAGTGTGGACTGGACCCGGTGACTTCCTTCTAATGAATAGAATGTGGCAGGTAATGAGATGTCACTTCCATGATGAGGTTGCCAAAGACCGTGACTTGCATCTTTGTCGCACGCTCTCTGTTTCCTTCTTGGCTTGCGTGCTTGGGTGAAGCTAGCGGCCGTGTTGGACAGGCTCAGGTGACAAGGATGGCCTCTGACCTGCAGTCCGCAAGCGTCCGAGGAGGCCTTCGGTCCAGCAGCCCACGAGGAAGTGAGTCCTGCCCACAGCCGCGTGAGGGAGGTGGGAGCAGAGCCGCCTTGCTTGAGCCTTGAGATGAGACCAGGCCCCAGCTGCTGCCTCGCTTCAGACACCCTGAAGTGGAGGGCCTGGCTCAGCCAGGCCTGGACTCCCGGCCCGTGGAAGGTGTCAGATAATAAATGGTGTGGTTTGAAGCGCCTGTGGTTTGGGGTCACATGTTACCCAGCAATAGATAACTACTGCAACGTGCAGAAAGAAGATTTCACCGATTACACTTATGTGGCTCAGTGAAGTTTGCACCAAGAAGCTACCCTGGGTGCCCGGTCACTGATAGGTCAGTGTAGTCAAGAGAGAGACCGTCACCTGCTCTCTGGATGCTGCTCACACACCTCACAGTCCCCACACCCCTCCACCCCAAAGAAAATTCTTTCTGACAAAGAGCATCATAGTTTTGCCTGAGAGTGAACTTGGCGTAAATGGAAGCAGGGAGCAAGTGCTCTCCTGTGTCTGACTTCTTCCTTGGAGCCTGTCTTCAGTTCCTCGTCCTCATGTGTGGAGCAAAGGGACTACAGTACCAATCGTGCCATGATTTTCACCCATCCCATGTAGCTGACCCTGTGCAGCGGGTCTGTCCCATGTAGCTAACCCTGTGCAGCGGGTCCGTCTCATGTAGCTAACCCTGTGCAGCGGGTCCGTCTCATGTAGCTAATCTGCATATGTATTCTGCATAACAAATTACCCCCAAAGCATAGCTGGAAACAGTGCATCTCTTCCTGCCTGTGACAATGTGGTCTTTATCTCTTTTTACCAACCATTTGAAGAGCTCGAACTACCTTAAAAGGATCTTCTATCCCTGTCCTTTTCTGTCCTGAACTCACAAGGAGACTCTGGGTAAGCCACTTATCTTTTCGTCTAGGGCAAATTAGGGGGTGTGGCCTAACGTCCACCTGAGGAGCCCCCAACTTATAAGAATTTCTGGTCTAGGTCATGACACAGTCCATGATCTCAGCCTCTTACTCAGACATGTTGACAAATTTAAGTAATTTTCAAAACCTAGTTTAATTTTAATCCCAAGGACACACAACAGCTACCGCTTGGGGTGGAGATAGATTACGAAATGCAATAAATAATAAATAGGATGTGAATTTCGAAAGGGTCAGGAGTCACGGGCCTGGGGGCAAAAAACGACAGCTGGGCTTTTTCAAGCTGAAAACAAGGCCAAAGAAGACAAATCGCCGTGACAATGGTCTGGTGCTAATCAGTGGTGAATTATGGGTAAGGGGGTGACCGACTGGGCGGTTAGTCCCAGAAAAGGCCATGTGCTGTGTGATGTGAGACACGGATTTGAAAATGTGGCCTTGAATGGAAACATGTCCACGTCCGTGGGCACCTTCTTCCCACATCCGCGCGTGCGGATACATTTAGTGGGCGACTCAGAATGTGAGCGGCCCCGTGGGTGCCAGGAGGAAAGCGTGCTCCTCAAGGGTACGGGTGTGGGATCTCAGGAGCTGCTTCTGTCCTGAACCTGGGATGCCCAGTGTGGTTGCCTTGTAGCTGTATTTGTCTAAAAGTCCTAGGAAACCTTGCTGCTTAAAGCTGATCGAATCTAGCACCATGGAATTTCTATGCCTCATTTACCGCATCTCTGTTTTATTCAAGCAAATGACAAGAAGCGTTATCCAAACGCATCCCTCTGAGGTAGGGGGCCCCCCTTATCCACGGTTTTGCTTTCTGCGGTGTTGGTTACCCGCGGTCAACTGCAGTCTGAAACTATGAAATGGAAAATGCCAGAAACAAACAATCCATGTGCTGTTCTGAGCAGCATGATGCCACCCCGCCCCTTCCCACTTGGGACGTGAATCACCCCTTGGTCCAGCGACTCCACCCCCCCATACAGGCCCCGCCCCTTAGTCACTTAGCCACGTAGGTTATGGTTCTGAGATCGAATGTCAGGGTAGCACAGTGCTGGTGTTCAAGTCGCCTTTGCTTCACAACCTAAGGCCATGCTCACGTGACTTCTATCCCAGTGTATTGCTCTGATTGTTCCATTCTGTCACGTTATCATTGTGAATCTCTTGTGCCCACTTTATACATTAAACTTTACCATAGGTATTAATGTATAGGAGAACATGCTCCGCAGTTTCAGCATCTGTGCCAGTGGGGGGGTGTTGGCAGGTATCCCCTAAGGGTAAGGGGGGGCAGTTACTGTACTTGGCTTTGCTCATGTTCATGTTCACAGACTTCATCAGGAAACACCCTTGCCTCTGCTCCTTATGCCCTGGTCACGGGGGATTCCCATCAGTCTCAGGTGCAGACAGAGCAGTTTTATGCTTCTGGGCCTTTTTGATATGTGACTGGCCCTTTCTTAAAGCTCCTCTCCAGAGGCACCCCTGCCCACCCTGCCCAGTAGCTTTTCTGCCCTTCTCTGCCATGGCACCCTGAGTCTAACAATGACAGCCCGTCATTCTCACAGGCATTTTTAGTTTAAAAGTAAAACTTCGCCACGACCTAATTTGTATGCCATCAAATTCACCCTTTGACAGTGTACGAGTCAGTGGTCACAGTACACTCATGTGGTTTTGCAGCCATCACTGGTACCTAACTCCAGGATATTTTCATCAAAAAGAAGCTAAACACCCACTGGACCTCCTTCCATTCTCCCTGCCCCTGGAAGCCACTCACCTGCCCATGTGTATGGGTTTGTCCGTTCTGGACATTTCACGTAAATGGAATTCTGCCGCATGTGGCCTTTCATGTCCGGCTTCTTTCACTTAGCACGGAGCTTTCAAGGTTCATCTGGGCTGTGGCGCGTGTCAGGGTTCCTTCCATGTTTAGAGCTGAATAAAAGCCATTGTGCGGTGGACCACATTTTGCGGGACGGGTACGCCGCTTTCTGCTCATCCACTTACCAGTCAGTGAACAGCTGGGCTGTCTCCACTGAGGGGCTGTTATGAGCGATGCTGGACTTGTCTCCTTGCTCATGTATTTTCTTCCTTGTTACGGGTCCTGTTCCTCTGATTCTTAGCCTCGCAGGTCATTTTTCACTGGGTCTTGGACATTATACATTTTACACTTGGGGTTTAATTTTTGTTGTCATTCTTTGAAAAGAGCTGGACTCTGTCCTCGGGGTGCAGTTCACTTACTTACAAGTCAGCTTCATCCCTTTGAGGCTTGTCTTTAGGCTTTGCCAGGGTGGGTCTGGAGCAGCCTTTTCTTACTAAACTACTTCTAGGTGTGGGCTTTCCAGGGTCCCCACTGACTGACCCTAGTGTAATTGCTGGGTCACCAGTGAGCGATAGCTCTGGCTGGCATGGCTGGCTTACGGAGCCTGTGTGGACTTGGGGGGCCACCCAGCTCACCCCTTACAGGCTGGTCTTTGCCTGCTTCGTGGTGATGTGTCCTCTGCAATGCATGTCTCTGTTTGGAGCAAAGACTCCAGATCCCCTGCAAAACCACGTCCTCTCCAGAACCCAGGCCTCAGATCCTCCCAACTCAGATTTCTGTGCCCTCAACTTAGAGGGCCCTCTGAACTCAGCTTGGGAGCCTCCTTCCTTCCCTGCAGTGGGCACTATACCTCCAGACAGGTCGGCAGACGGTCCTGAAGCTTGTCTCATTTGCTTCCCTTCTCTGGAAGTCCCAGGTTGGCTCCGTCTGTTGTCCAATATCTGAGAACTCTCCTATCTATTGTGTCCAATTTCCCTGTTATTGACGGCAGGAGGGTACATCTGCTCCCCATTTTCCCATTATGGCTGGTAGCAGAAGTCCTTTAAAACATCCTAAAACAGAGTCCAATCTGATTATTTCATCCCCAACCCTGACCCATTAATAATTTATTCCCACTATAACCTTCTATATAGATTTGGCCAGAATATTATTGTTATTATTGTTGCTGCCGTTATTAAAGTCATAAAAGAATAATAACTCTCAGCTATTAAATGTTTACTATTTGCCAGTTATGGTGCTGAGAATTTGACAACTATTCCTTTTTTTAATCACTATCTTTTTTTTTTTACTTTTTAAAAAATATATTTTATTGATTATGCCATTACAGTTGTCCCATTTCCCCCTTCATTCCCCTCCACCCTACACACCCCTTCCCCATCCCCTCCCCCACCCATCTTCCTCCCTTTAGTTCATGTCCATGTGTCACAAGTTCTTTAGCTTCTACATTTCCCACACTACTCTTGCCCTCCCCCTATTTTCTCCCCACCATCTATGCTACTTATTCTCTGTACTTTCTCCCCCACTCTTCCTCCTCCCACTCCCCTGTTGCTAACCCTCAATGTGATCTCCATTTCTATGGTTCTGCTCCTGATCTAGCTGTCCTCTTAGTTTGCTTCTGTTTTAGGTGTGGTTCTTAATAACTGTGAGCTTGCTGTCCTTTCACTGTTCATATTTTTTATCTTTTTTTATTAGATAAGTCCCTTTAACATTTCATATAATAAGGGCTTGGTGATGACGAACTCCTTGAACTGGACCTTATCTGAGAAGCGCTTAATCTGTCCTTCCATTCTAAATGAAAGCTTTGCTGGATAAAGCAATCTTAGATGTAGGTCTTTGGATTTCATGACTCTGAATACTTCTTTCCAGCCCCTTCTTGCCTGTAAGGTCTCTTTTGAAAAATGAGCTGACAGTCTGATGGGAGCTCCTTTGTAGGTGACAGTCCCCTTATCTCTTGCTGCTTCTAGGATTCTCTCCTTCATTTTAATCTTGGCTAATGTAATGATGATGTGCCTTGGTGTGTTCCTTCTTGGGTTCACCTTCCTTGGGACTCTTGGAGCTTCCTGGATTTTTTGGAAGTCTATTTCCTCTGCCAGATTGTGGAAGTTCTCCTTCATTATTTGTTCAAATAAGTTTTCCAGTTGTTGCTGTTCCTCTTCCCATTGTGGTACCCCTATAATTTGGATGTTGAAACGTTTAAAGATGTCCTGGAGGTTCCTAAGCCTCTCCTCACTTTTTTGAATTCTTGTTTCTTCATTCTTTTCTGTTTGGTTGCTTCTTTCTTCCTTGTGGTCCACTCCATTGATTTTAGCCTCAGTTGTCTTTCCATAAGTATTGATTCCCTGTGCATTTCCCTTCATTTCACGTAGTGTAGCCTTCATTTTTTCATCTAATTTGTGACCAAAATCAACCAGTTCAGTGAGCATCCTGATCACCAGTGTTTTGAACTGTGCATCTGATAGGTTGGCTATCTCTTTATTGCTTAAAAGTATTGGCTCTGAGGCTTTGAGCTGTTCTTCTGTTAGAGCCATAATGTTTTGGTCTGTTCATGCCTGTTACGTATGAGTGGCAGAGCCTTAGGTGTTCACCAGGGCAAGGCAACCCAAGTCACTGGTTTGCGACACCGTATGTGGGGGGCGGGGTCAGAGAGGGAACAATGGCACTTGCTCTGCTCTCTCTCAGGTTTCAGTCCCCTCTGCTGCTTCTTACAAGCAAATTGGGCCCTTCTGGTGCTGGTTCCCAGTGGGTGGGCTTGTGTGCATTCTAGGACCCTGTGGGTCTCTCCAATGAACTCTCCTGTGAGGCTGGGAGTCTCTCCTGGCACCACAACCCCCACAAGTTTTTCCAGCAGGTGCTTTTAAGCTTTATTTCCCATCGCTGGGGCCCTGGGTTTCGTGGTCTGTCTCACTGCCCATTTTCGCCTGGTTTATCCGCAAACAAATGTGTGTCCGTAGTCAGCCAGCCGCCTTGAGAGCCTCACTGGGTTTGTTGTTTAGTTTCTGTGTCCGGGTCGCTAACCACCACCTCTTCCTGCCTCGACCCCTCTCTACCGGCCACTTCTACTGGCCGCTGACTCTGCCCCTCTTACCAGTCTGGATGAATGGTTCGTTGTTGTTGGACTTTGGTACAGTCCAATTTTCTGTCTGTTTTGGTTGTGTTTTTGTTTCTAAATCTTTGTTGTCCTTACATTTCAATGTGCAAGAGGTAGAGTATTCCCACCTGCGCCTCCATCTTGGCCAGAAGTTTCTTTTATCACTATCTTAAAGTTGAGGAAATGGTAAAGACCAGAGTCAGGATTCAAACTCCAATGCTATTCCTTTGTGCCTGTCCCCACATGTCTTACACTTACCAAACTTTTTGTGGAAAGAGGAAGGGGAGGGAGCACATTTAATTAGAGTAGATGGAAGCTTCGTACCAGTACTTCCCAGGCTGAGGCTGAGTGAAAGGGCCCCAGTTTCCTGGGTTCCATCTCAGAAAGTCTGAGTGATTATACTTATAATCTGTATTTTTATTTAGGTTTCCAAGGGACCCTTCTACAGTGTATACTATACGTAAACAGGTTTAAGAATCACTACTCTTACAGAACTCGGGGTTCAATTTCTTTCCTAATATTAGTCTCACCTTTGCATACTTACCGCTGCTCCCCAATTGTAGCATCAGACGGCCCAACTCTGAGACCTGCATCGCCCTCCACCCCCCCCAAACATTTCCCAGCAGTTGTCAGAACCTGCTCTTTGTCATTTGCGTTTAAGTATAGTGAGTTGTTTGTTAGAAAAACCCCAGAAGTCGGCAGGCTTTCAATTAGCCTCTTGTTCCACTGGCTTTTAATTGTAAAGCTTCCGACCACAAACCAGTTTCCATGGTTTTCCAGTTAGTGGGTTAGATATTTGAAGTCTCTCGCAGCTCTGAATTTTTGATATCTAAAACATTAGCTGTTATTAATAGCAAGAAAGTTACCAGTGTTCTCCCTTTGTTTTGAAGCTATTTTAAAAATTATGTTTCCTGGAATTAACACCAAATTTCCTGCCAGGCTCAGGTGGCAAAAATGCACCAGAAAGCACCCTTAACAGGAGAATTTCAGCTGGTCTGGGCCCTTCGGAGTGTACAACGTGGCTTACAGAATTAGATTTGTCAGGGTGAAGAAGATTTATTGATCTCAGTATAAGCAAACAATCGAAGAAAATGCTGAGTGGTTGTCCTTTTAGAAAAAATCCAACTCAAAGTCAAAACCCACCAGAATGTTCTGTATTGAGAATGTCCAAGCAAAGAAAAGACTAGAGATTTTTTATCTGTGCTAAGAAGTGGTTTTGCCCAGTCTGGGTTTTACTCAAATGGGAGTATTGGGTTATAAGACACTATAGTTGCTGAATGGCTCCTATTTACAGGGTAGCATAGAGGGTATTTAACTACAGAGGGACATGCAGCAATTTTAATCTGAAACTTGGATTTTATGCCCAAGGATGGGAAAGATGGTAACAGAACCTAGTATTTATAATTTTGTCCCTGGTTCACGAAGGCAGCTTTAGCCAGCTGTGCAGTCACCATTATTTGCATTTATTTGATCAGAAATGATCATTGTGTGCTATAAAGGAATCATTCATTTCCTATTACCATTGATCTCCAGAGAGTTTCACTCAGACCTTGCCAGGAATTTTAAATGGCAGGTGGTAGGCTCTATTTTCCTGTGATTAATTATAGAGTCCAAATTCAGTGATTACAGATCATTAAAGAGCAGATTTCCTATTAAGGGTTGCTTAGTGCCTGGAACTCAGACCCAGAAGTCCCAGGCCCAGAAATCAGGCAGACAGTGGGTTGTGAAAGAGGAACCCTCACCCACAAGCATCCTGGAGAAATGAACTCTCATGGGGCCCCTGTGGCACCAATCGGAACTCAACCCACCTGGGGCTAGTTTGCTTCCGTGTTATCGCACGTTCTGTTCACTGTAAGGGCTCGGTAGCCAAATACGGTCGTGAAGACTTAAGACCTAATTCTTGAACCTCAAATTATCCACTGCTTGTTCAGTTCTAACAGACTTGTTCAAGGAACAAGTTTCAGGAACACTTGACCTGAAAACCAAGTATGGGGTGACGGACATTGCCTAAGGACTCCCATCCTAACCGTAGAAAATGATCTCATGTCGGAAGCAAACTCCTATTTACATTTGAAGACTTAGTTAGGTCTCTTCCCCATTCCCACAACTTTAGCTTCTTTGCCCATCTTGCTTCTCAAATAGCCTCCAAATGGCCTCCTGGGGTCAGTGTGATTTGTCCCTCATCCTTTTGACACACAACCTCTTGCTTGCAAATGTTATGGGGAAGTGACATCTGAAACCAGCTGCTTCCAAGCTGTTACCTAAAGGAATGACCTTTCACAATAGACAGCACGGACTATGTCTGCCTGCAAATTCAGTGACTTATAACAACAAAGGCTCGTTTTTTTGTTCACACACTCTTTCAGTTTTGAGTCATGGGGGTGGCATGGGGAGGAGGATTATTCTAATGTCCCTCTTACTCAAGAGCCAAGACAAACAGACCCTTTATCACCTGGAGTGGCCCCCAATCACTGTGGAAAGGGCCAGAACATAAGAAATAGCACACTAGCTTTCAAAGCTTTTCTCTGAGAAGTACTTCCACTTGCATTTCACTGGCCAAAGCAAGTTCCACCGCCACACCTGCTGGGTGAGCAGGAAGCTGCAACCCTACCACAGGCCCAGGACGAGGAGACCTGAAACTATTGATGAACAGCACTAATAACTACAAAGTCTATTATTCTCATCACCAGATCACCTTCTTTCTTACACACAAACTACTCTCATCCCCTTATGAAAAGCCCCTTTCAGGCAGGATGTCAAGTTCAAGGTCCAGGATCTCTGGGTGATGTAAGGTGGTTTCTAGATCAGGTCTGGGTCCAGCACCGAATGGGAGCCCGGGGACACGGTAGGCATGAGAAACGCTCCCATGCAGGAGGGGAAGGGACGCTGGTCTGTGCCAGTTCTGTAATCTTCCTGGGTGGACATAGCGAGGCTCCCCTCCCCAGAGATGGAGGACGTTCCCTGAACAGGCCATCAGTTCATTCCCCGAGAGCCTCTCCGCACCCGTTGTCCCTTGTGGACCCGGGCTCCGTTCTCTCGGAGATCCTGTTCTCCCTCAGCAGTATTTCCCACGGCTCCCTCTGAATTAGGGGATACACCCCCCTCCCTTGGGAGATGAGCACCTTTCTCAGCTCACACTCTGTGTGGGCAGACTGGGGACCCGAGAGGTCATCTGAGGGCAGACTGGGGACCCGAGAGGTCATCTGAGGTCTAGAACCATCACATCTTCTTTTCATCCCAGCTGCTGTGTCTTTTATGAGTACGACTTGTCCCCCACCCAGCAGATGGCTTCTTAACCTTCTGATTGCAGCTACTGACTTGTGCTGGTCCCATTTGTTTCATTCATCTCCACCATTCCCTTCAGAACACAGGCCTCCTATTTGCTGTCTTTCTCCGCTTCCTCACTGCCGCCTCCTTCTTTATCCATTAAATGAACTCACTGTATCTTGAACATATCAGGTGTTGGTGGGAGAATCACACGCTTGTTTTCTTTCTCCTGACATATTTGGCCCAACTGACAGCATTTTCTGGCTCTTTACTTGAGGTGCCTTAACCCGTTCAAAGAGATGAACAGCGGATATGGTGGCTGTACCCTGCATCCGACCCTTTTAACTGTTTTAACTGACCTTCACGGCTCCAAAGTTTCAGCAGTTTAACTGGTAGTGTATGTTGTCGAGGAGACTGCCCCCTTCCTACCTTACAGGTCTTTGAATTCATGGGCCCCTCTTTTCTTTCCTCTTTGCAAACTGACTCTTGTCTGAATTTATCTCATACTTGCCACACTTGGCCAAGGGCAGCCAACAGCAACCTACATGCCCTAATTATACTGCTTTCCAACCTGGTGGCCTGAAAGTGATGTGCTTCCCAGTGTAATCATGTGCAACTTCCACGGCATCTCTCGGTTCCCTGCTCTCCCATCACCTCCCCATCTTCACCAACCCAGAAGCTCTCCAAACCCGGTCCTGCTGGGATTTCATGGAGGCTTCAGGCAGGACTGATGGTTACTTCCCGTTCCAGCTCCTCCCCCATCTCTGGAGAATGGGGTGCAGGGCTACAAATTTCGTGCTTTTCATCATGCCAGCCCTCATCCAGGTCTGATTCTTTGACAGCGGCCTCCCATTCACGCCTGATTCCCCAGGACCTTGAACACAGGTGGCCATCCATAAGGATTTGGTGAATTAAACACCTAGAACGTTGCAGTTGACTAACTCCCTACCTTCAGTGTTTAACACCCTTTCCTGGGACCGTGGATGTGACCTCTCGATTTTCTCAGGAGAGAACAGGCCGGCGTGGAACCCACAGTGTCACCAGGCACAGACTGACCGGACACCGCATCCACACTTCACCGGTGGCTGCGGACATGGCTCCCCTCTTAAAGACTGTGTGAGCAGGCTAGTGCCCACGCGGGAATGCTTAGAAAGCGGGGAATTGAATTCAGTGCTCTGCCAAGCTGTCTGGAAGGGAATCTTTCAGGGTAAAGTGATATCAGTGTCCGACGCTCTCACATCTCAGCCCCCAGATCACTTACTTTTTCTTATGAATATTTTTGGATGTTTGAGGCACAGAAGTGCATCTGGCTCATGTAATGGGAGTGACCTTTGATCTTTTTCATCAACTATAGACCAGGCAGACAGAAAAATTAACCTATGTCTTTCCCTGTGAAGAATAATTTAAGCTTCCAGCTGTGTTCATACTGCCCTTCATCCGTTACCTCCATTTTTTCTGTCCCTATTTGGAATATCCCGCCTTCTACCAATCTGAAGTCTCTTTAGCTGCAATAGATACAAATGTGTGGATTTCAGAGATCTATTGCTAATATTTGTTATGCTTTTCCACTTTTTTCTGCATCTCTTCTCTGCTCTTAGTCCACACCCCCCCAAAAAAAAACCTTTCCTTAAGTTTAGGAAGAGGTGTGTATGTGTGTGTGTGTGAGCACACATGTAAACAAAACATTCCCAACTGAAGAAGCTCTAGATTCCCTGTGCATGTGGTAGGTCAAAGGAGGTGCCTTTATCAAGATATTCTTATAAACCTGTACCTCGTAAGGTATTTCCTTCTGCAAAATGTGTTGAGAGGCTGCCACATTTAAGAGAAACATTAGCAAAATGGTTACTCAGAGGAAGACAAGTGATGAGGATGTAGAAAGTTCTAGAACACATATTCAAGAATCTTTCAGATACAAGAAAGGAAATACAACTCAAACTACCTTAACCAAAAGAAAAATGTTAATGATTCAGATGACCAAACGGTCTACCTGTCTACCAGCTTCAGGCATAGTTAGATCCAGGTGCTAAAACCGCATCATCAGAAAATTCTCCCCTTCTCAGCTCTGCTTTCTCCTTTGTTGGCATCAGGCTGAGGGGTGATCTTCCCATAGGACAATGAGATGGCCATTAACAGCACTGAGGCTGCAACCTGTTGGATTAGCAGCTGGAGCAGAAGGAAGTCGTCTTGGTTCAGTGGTTCCAGTGGGTCCCAGGGAAGTTGTCCCTTGGGTTAGCTGATCACGTGGCCAGGGAAGGAGACAGAGGTCAGCACCAGCTAAATGACATAAACCGAGCTCATGAGAGAAGATGGCCCACAAAGGAAATTCAGAGTGCTGTCACCAGGCGAGGGAGTCGACACTGTCAGGGAAAAATGACAAATGTTCCTTCTATGACTTCATATGAAGAAACGTTGAGCACATTGGGGGAGACTTGGTGGGGACCGGAGTTGCAGGCCTGGGAGGAGATCTCCGAGGGACGCGGCAGAGCCTGGGTCCCTGGGATGGGCCACATTTGCCCCCTTCCCAAGCTTGTGTTGGTTCCTCTGATCCCTGCTGAGCTGCAGAAGCAAACGGCCAAACAAGGGGGCGCTAATCCAGCCAGGCCCGAGGAGGAAGCCCAGCCCGGCTTCTCAGTAACTCAGCCGAGTTATTTGACATCCTGGCTGTCGGTTTCCCCAAATTCAAAGAATAACTTTGGGAATTTAGATGAGCCATGTCTGGGTCACAGTCAGCTCAGAGCTTAGCTCTGGGGGTCATCACTTGGTGAGGGCTGGCTGCCCCCCACCCTCCGCACACCCCCAGCAGGTCTCACGGGGTTTTGTTTCAGGACTGCCTTCTGGGACGGAAGAGTCTCATCTCACAGAGCCTGCAATTAAAGAATTCCAAACACTTCCTGAAGCTCGCTCATCACATGCCACACCAAGAACAGCGTGCAGCCAATTCCGAACACCTGGAAGCTGCTCGGAGCGCCCTCGGCTGTGCAGCTGTGACAGCTGTGTGGTTCCCTCCGCGTTCGTAGTCACCTCTGCAGAGGGAAGCAGAGGGAAAGAATCGTCACGTTAGGTGGGCACCAGGAGGCAAAGGGAGCGACACTATTAACCTGAGTAGAGAAAATTCGGTTTCTGGTTTTTACCTATTTTTATTACCCAGCTGCAAAAGCAGTCTCGTCTTACTGGGGGGGATGACTTCCTGTGGAGCAGTTAGCGAACAAAACCCAGCGCTGGCTTCTCCTTCTGCTCTGTCCTCCTTCTCTCCTCATCTCAGAATCCCCAAAGGGGCCTCAGCTGACCCCGGGGAGGGGGGCTGTCTCCATCCCCGCTGGCTGCAGCCACGCTTTGTGCCATTCGGCTGAAGCAGTCAAGCTCCTCCCAGCAGGACCACAGCTGCACCGGCCGATCCCGCCAGAAGTTCCACTGCGCATGTCAGAAGCAACCGGAAGACTTGGGCACTGAAATGCGGTGAGGCCGACCCAGAACCATCCCTCCTCCTCAAGATCTCTCATCGGGAACCGTGTGTCTCTGCTCTGCAGTGGTAGGAATATGTGGGAGCAGTCATCAGACCTTTCAGAAGAGGCCAGGCAACTGGAGAAACACTGAAAGGTTGATGAGTAGGGAGTTGGTTAGGTACGCTACGCTGCATACAGGCACTGGAACCCTGTGCGATCATCACAAAGAATGAGACGCACCGTATGTGCTAATCTGGAAAAACCTCTTGGATATATCACAACTGAAAAATTCAACCTGAAGAACAGCAAGAGTTTACGTAGGGTATATATAGTTTAATAAATAAAGGCACATGCACATACATTTATATGTTGGTTGAGGTATAGAAAGGAATGCTAGGATGTCTGGACTTTAGCTGGGCCCATGACCTTCTAGAATAAAGACTACACTTCTCAGACTCCCTTGCAGCTATGATTTGCCTGGAGGGGTGAACATGTGATATGTGTAACTTCTGGGCATTGCCCTACATGGAATGGGAATGTCTTGGTGGCCTTTTCCCCTGCCGTGCAAGAGGTGCTGGCTTCTCTCCTATCATAAAGACAGGGAGACAGTGAAACAGCAAGACAGAAGGGGCTTGAATTCCCAACTGAGAGGCAGTCACTACCATCAAGACAGTCCACGGGGACAGGGGGGAGACATTAGCTCCTGTCTCACTTCTGCACTTGGATGATTTGGGGTCTCTGTTTTGGTTATGGTTCTATCCTCAGACGAGCACATTTCCCCCAGATAGTTGACAGTGGTCACCTCTGAGGGTGGCATTAGAAGTAGACAAGTAATTATTTTACTTCTTTTTTTTTTTACCTTACGTGCTTCTATTTAAAATATATATATTGCAATGAATAGGTTTTGCCTGTTATTTGTCTTGGACCTCAGTGCCAGAATTGGGTTAATTAGAAGCCTTGGCTGTAACACTCTCATCATTGGTCCATGCAGAGTCCACTTTTAGTTAGTTAATCAGTTAATTATTTATTTTAAAAAGTAATAAGCAGTTCTTATCCACCCCCACACTAAAAGGTAGCACCTTGACCATGCGTGGCCTCCGTCTCCCACGCTGCCCACCACAGCCCATCCCTTGGAACGGCCAACCATTTCTCCGCCTGGGGCAGTTTGCCTTCCTCCAAACTGCATCAGTCTCTTGCTTCCCTTCGTAGGTATTTTTATTGCATCTGCACAGACTCCTTAAAAGCATTTTCATTTACTTGGTTTATAAAAAGAATGGCATGCTACCTATAAAATTCTGTGATCTTTCTTTCACGCACTGCTATACTTCGAAGATCCATCCACATTGTTGAACTCTCTCAAGGTCAGGGGTCTGCAAACTTCTGTAAAGGACCATACAGGGAACAGTTTAGTCCCTGCAAGCCACACCCAGTTTACGACGTGTCCTTCTTTGTTTACTTCATAACCCTTCTCCATGTGGACACCTGCAGACAACACAAAATCGGGGCCATGCAGGGTGCGGACCCCCGCTCTGGCCCATGCATCTCAGCGGCTGTAGAACATTGAGTGCCACAGTTTACTGGTTGGTTCTTCCATTCACAATCCTTAGTTTATCTCTGGGCTCTTGGTGTTACTGGGAAGAACGTACTTGAAGCATTTCCTGCTATACATTGCAGAAGCTTGTTTGGGGAACTTCCCCCAGGAGTGGAATTCTGAGTAATGGCACACTCGATCGCCCATCTTTAGCGAGGCCACAGTGGACCATCTTTCACAGACACAGCAGCACAGCCTCCCTGTCCCCAAAGTTTGCCACCTCTGAGGTGTCTTCCCCGGCTGTCTGTGCCCTGCACTGTCCGTTGGTTACTCTCTCTACTCTCCTAGTTTTTTGTGTGGTTGTTTTATTTGCTGTGCCCTCACCACCCAGCTTGAATACAATTCCTTCCCAGGCACACTCTGCGGCAGCATCTCCACGGAAGCCTCTTGTAGAACCACGAGTGTGGCTATGGCATCAGAGGTGGACTTCAATCCAGGCTCTGCCAGCTTCCCACTGACTGCGGGCAAGTCACTCAGAGCTTTGAACTTCAGTTGTTACCTCCGTAAAGCAGTAAGGATACTTGTGCCTCCATTTATTATGTGGCGGCAAAGAACAGGAAGTCACTGTGAGTAGCAAGGAAAAGTGCAATTGAGTGGAACCGCTGGAGAAGGGACAGCCTCTCGGGGGCTGCGTAGGAGGGTCCTGTGGATGTCTCCTTGGGGCTCTGCTGTCAGGGGACCCTGATGCCAGCCTCCGTGCCTCTCTGCTTCTCACTCACCCATCAAACATGTATTGAGCCACCACCACGCGCTTGCCAGCCTGTCCTCCGTGCTTGGAATCCAGTAGGACGAAGGGTGGGAGGTGGTGAAGGCGGGGAGGGTGTGGGGCTGTTCTTGTTAAATAAAGTAGACTGGGTGGACCTCAGTACAAGAGAGACATTTAAACAAAGACTTGGACACGGTGAGAGAGAAGGAAGGTACCTCGGGGGTGAGTGTTCCACGCATAGGAGGATGTGCATGAAGGACCCCAGGCTGAGACTGTGCCTGGCCCCCGGAGGCCAGCTGGTGCCCAGGGGGCCGTGGAGGGGAGAGGGCAGCAGAGAGAGGTCAGAAAGGTAGTAAGAAGCCGAAGCCCACAGGACGCCATGGGCCATCGCAAGGACTGTGGCTTCCCCCCTGCAGGAAAAGGGAAGTCACTGTGGGGTTACGACAGAGGCGTGAGGCGGCAGCCAGGCACGTTCATGCATGGGACGGTTGGCAGAAGGCTTCAGTTCCCGACCACGTGGACCTCCCCAGGGGTTTGCTCCAGACAGGGACAGAAACAGACAGACCTCGCTTCTGCTTCATTCTGTTCCTTGGGAGCAAGTCGCTAAGTCCTGTCCACATTTGACAGGAAGGGACCGAGTACACAAGGGAGTGAATACCAGGAGCAGGGGACATTGGGGACAACCTCGGGCAGAGACAAAGGGGAGGGACCGAGAAATAGGTTCAGGGGTTCCTACAGTGATTCAGGGAAGAGCTGCCGGTGTGTCTCCCACCTGGCAGGTGGCAGCAACAGAGGGAGACGCCCTCGGGTTCCAGGTCCAGTTTGTCTATGGAGCCATCGGGACTTCCTGCCTGGTCACGTGTGCAGTGTGAGAATGAAAAATGGGGAAGGATGCATCCAAGTCTTCTGACCCGAGCGAGCAGAAGGTGCAGTAGCCTTAACTGAGATGGCGCGGTTGTCGGTGGAAAGGTTGGGCTGGGAGAGGAATGAGGAGTGTAGTTTGGACACGGATGAGGAGTAGGGAGTTTGGGAGGGAAGACTCGGGTTCCAGGGGGGATGGATTTGGGTGGCTCAGTTTGGCTAGATGGCCTTCCCTTGGCCAGGAGAGAGCGTGTGGCTTTTTTTTTCAAGTGCTGTTTACATACCATCAAGTTAACATTTTAAAGTGTACAGTTCAGTAGCCTTTAGCATATTCACAGTGTTGGCAGCTGTAACCTCTCTTCAGTTTCAAAACATTTTCATCACTCCATACGGAAACCCTGTACCCACTAAACAACTACTTCCGATTTTCCCCTCCCCCAGCCCCTGGAAACCAGGAATCTGCTTTCTATCTCAATGGATTGACCTACTCTGGATATTTCACGTCAGTGGAATCCCACCATGTGTGGCCTTTGCGTCTGGCTTTTCTCCTGCAGCATGATGTTTGTAGCCTTTTTTCAGGGTTCATCCGCGTTGTAGCTGGTACTTCGTTCCTCTCTGGGGCTGGACAGTATCCCATCCGATGGACGTATATACCGTTCTCCGTTCTTCACTTGATAGACGTTTGGTTCATTTCCCCTTTGGGGCTATGACGAATAATGGTGCTCGGAACATTCCTGCACAGACGTCCGGCTGTTTTCAGTTCTTTTGACTGTGTCCTTGGGAGTCAGATCGCCATGGCACGTGGTAATTCTACGGTTAACCCTGTGAGGAACCACCAAACTCTACTCCGCAGCAGTTACCTACTCCGCACCAGCAACGTCTGAGGGGCCCGATTTCTCTGCATCTTCATCAACGCTTGTCATTGTCTGTGCTTTTTAGTTTAGGCACCCTGGTGAAGGCCAGGTGGTGCCTCACTGGGTTCCGATGTCCGTTTCCTGATTAATGACATTGAACATCTTTCATGTGTACTTTTTGGCCATTTGTAAATCTCTCTGAAAAGTGTCTGTTCAAATCCTTTGCCATTTTTTAATTTGCATGTTTGTCTTTTTGTTGAATTGGAAGTTTTTTAGAACAGCCTGGATACTAGACCCTTATCAGATATGTGATATCCAAATGCTGCCTCTCATTCTGCATAGGCTGTCTTTTCATTTTCTTGACAGTGTCCTCTGGTGCACAGTTTTTGATTTGGATGAAGTCCCGTGTACCTAATTTTCCTTTGTTGCTTGTCTGGACAGGGTACAAGTGCATATCCGAGTCAAAAGTGGGACAGCATTACTAGCAAGAGCGGGGACTACACGCTAGGTGGGCACAGCAACGAACTTCCACGGCAATTAGCGAGGTCACGGGTCATGACAGTTCAGTGACTGACACATGCCCGGCACTCGGCACGGAGGAAGTGTCTGGTAAACGGCAACCCTTCCTGAATCCTGCACGTGCGTTTGCTGTGTAAATCTGGGAGGTTGCTTCCCCCAGAGTGACTCTGCTCATTTCTGGGGGCGGGGAAAGGGAAATGGTGCCAGGAGCTTCCGTAACAGAAAATGATGGGAATGGTTTTCCGTGGGCCGCCTCCCCTTGACCTGACACTGGTTTAGAAGTTCAGTCTTCAGGGAGAAAATATTGTGTGATCTCAATGGTAAAACGCTATTATCCCTCAGTAAGTTTTATACGTTGTCAAGACTGAACGCTGAGCCCCAGCTGATGTGTTGTGGTTGGTTGGAGTGTCGTCCCGTACACCGGAGGGTTGGGGGTTTGATTCCCAGCCAGGGCACGTGCTGGGTTGTGGGTTCAATCTCCGGTTGGGGTGCGAACAAGAGGCAACCAATCAATATTTCCCTCTCAGCACCGATGTTTCTCTCTCCCTCTCTCTCTTCCTTCCTATCTAAATTTTTTTTAAAAAAAAGACAATGCCAAATCTGGACACAGGCAAATGGAATTTAAAATTCCTAAAATTCTCCTCCTGATTTCTATTCCACCTTTGCAGCTATTTGCTCATGTGTAAGGGGAGCATGGCCCCTTCTCTCTGAGAAGTTGGTTCTGCTGCTACTTGTGGCTGTCGCTCTGGGCTGTCTACCCACATCCCTCCCGGTTTGCTCACAGGAGGCGATCACACCCTGTTCCTACAGCAACCCCACCACTCTGGCGAGCTTGGGCCCCTTGTCACCCTCCGCAGAGAGGATCTCAGTCTTCCTAAGCTGACTGTGGGCGTCTCTGTCCCCTTCTGCCCAGTGGCTGTGTTGGGAATGACATGGACTCTCTCCTGGCTATTCACATGTGACAGAAAGTCCACTCGGTGGCTTCTGGGAGGGGCATCCTCAGAATTGAAAAGAACTGAGGGGAGGAGATGTCCCTCTCCTCTGCGGTACGCCACTGTGTCTAAGCAGAGCCCGAACTGCTGTAGCCAACGTGGACCCCTAGAGGGGTCCCTCGCATCCCACACGGTGTCACAGAAAACACCGGGTCTTCTGCTGGTGGTGCCGAGCCTCTGAGCCCCACCCCCTGCCCCCGGATTTGCCCCGTCCTCAGACTTCATGGTAGATAGATGACCTGCCAAGTGGCCTTTCTGTTGAGCAGACGTTCAGTTAAGTTTTCAGTTGCTTACGCTAAAAGCACTCTAAAGGTTGTCCTGTTTCAGGACAGACCCACAGAGGACAGCCGTGGGGGAAGGGGCACCCACCTGGCTGGACAGGTACCTGAATCGATTCTCGGGACCAGTGTGGTGAAGGCGTCACAAGTTGAGACTCTGATAAAGAAAAAAAAAATCAACCAAACTTTTGGCTTTCTCTGTTGGGAATTCATAGACGAGTAATATCAGGGGTAAAAAGAATGAGGCTGGATTCTTTATGAAATAAGAAAAGAATAATATGAAATAATAAGAAAGAAACAAAAACATAAAAGCAAACATTCAAATTTCCCGAATGCCATTATCCCTCAGAGAATGCTCCTGTTCTCGTTCTTTGAATGAGGAAGAGAAAAGCGGCCAACAGGTAAATGCTTGAACCTGAGCAAATTAAGTTTCCTTAAATATGAATTAAGTACTGACTGTGTGGTAGGCAAGGGAGGGGAGGGAAATTAGAGCTGGTGGAGGCATGTGTGAGTCAGCGTTCCCCAGAGACGCAGAACCGATTGGATGTCCCTGTGCGTGGAGATGTATTAGAAGGACATTGGCACGTGTGATGATGGAGGCTGACAAGTCCCAGGACCTGCAGGAGGAGTGGAAAATCCGCAGACCCAGGAGAGCTAATAGTGTGGTTCTAGTCCAAAGGTTGGCAGATTCAAGGTCAAGGGAGGGCTGATGTGTCAGTGCAAGTCTGAAGGCAGGAGGGGAAACTGTCCAGCTCCATGACAGTGAGGCAGAGGAAATCCCCACTTATTTTAGGGAAAGTCAGTTTTTGTTCTCCTCAGGCCGTCAACTGATTAGATGAGGCCCACCCCCATTAGGGAGCACAATCTGCTTTACTCAGTCTATCAATTCAAATGTTGAACTTACCCAAAAATGCCTCGGGTAATGTTGACCAAGTTCTGGACCCCTCGTGGTCTGGTCAAGTTGACATAAAATTAACCATCACAGGCAGCAACAGCTTCTCTCTAAAAATACAGTTTTTACTCCTTCTCATGAGTTGTCTTTAGAATCTTTTTATCCGTTAAGAAAGCACCTCTGAACTGGGGGCGCAAACATGCTCGTGGTACCTACCTTTTCATCCTGCTAGTCTGAGCAGCCTTCCCGCCAGCTTCCCCGTGAGCTTCCCAGACCGTGCCTGTCTGTGGAATTTTGCATGACACTGGACGCATTTACATATCTGGATGTTCCGCCCTCCTAGGGAACCGAAAATGCAGCTGGTGAAAACCTCCCAAACAGGGGAAGTAGCGGGGAGGGTCTTCCGTCAGGGACACTAGATTAGTGCGTGCAGGGCATTCTGAGCATTTCCACTGCTCCAGGATTTCTTTTTGCATCATGAAATCGCTGGCTCATTGGAAGCTATTTCTTAGTTATCTTTGGGTCCCCTGTGCTCTATCTTCATGCTTCACTCAGCGCAAACATTCAGGAGATACGTGTGGATTTGGATATTAAATTATGCAGCTCTTCTGAGAAGGTGATTGTACATAACCAAGTTTTACTGCTCTCCAAATCTCTGATGACTTTTCAGCCAGCGTCTAGCACATGGGAGATGTGGAGGGCACTAACTTGGGGATCAGAAAAAGCCGGGTTTGAATCCCAGCTCGAGCAGTGACTGAATGCCCTCCAGCATGCCTCCTCACCTCTGTCAGCCTCAATTTTTTTCTTTCCTGGAAGGGAAAAGTGTGCATTTCAGTTCAAAGTTATGCTTTTTCTAGAAGACGCCTCCCTCTCCAGGTTATTTGATTTTTGATTTGTGTGAGACAGCTGACAACAGTGCAAAACACTTCCTGTCTGCAGGCATGTAAACCACACTCTGTCCTGGGGGGACCCCCTGACTTCCCCAGCTTCCTGTGGGACAAGCCCACCCGCCTCCATCTGCTGTGCACCCTGACATTCCTGAGCTACTGATGTGTCTTTGAATGAATTGTATTTGCACGAGAGTCACTGTTTCACGTGACAAGGGGAGATGATGGGGACCTCAAAGAGTGGTTCCAATGATCCAATGTGATGCCCTGCCCTTGACCCTCTTTGCCAAGTTCTTCACAACATGGGGACAGCGACCTGTCACACCTGAAGTCAGATCACGTTGCTCCTTGACTCGGAGCTCTGCGGTGGCTCCCAGCTCACGAAGTCCTTGCGTGCTCTCGGGACCCCCCACTGTCCAAGGGGCCCACTCATGCTCCCCCCACCCCCTCCCAACTGCAAGGGTCTCTTGCTGTTCTGACAGCACCCAGGACTCCCCAGCCTCTGGACCCTGGCCCACGTCACTCCTCCCAGCCGGATTACACCACCCTTGGTCATCGTGTAGCTGACCCCTCGGTTCCTCCAGGTCTTGACCGGGTGTCCCCTCCCCTAGCTGTGCATCTGGAATGCCATTCCACCCTCCTCCCCCCACCACCTCTTCCTGTCCCTTGGCCCTGCCTCCTTCTCCTGAGCATGGACCACTCAGGGACATTCTGTATGCTGTACTCATTGTGGCAGGTGTTTCCTGCCCCCCCCAACAAGTGTGTGAGCTTCCCGAGGGCAGGGCTCTTTGTCTGCACTGTTCGCTGCCCCATCCTCCGTGCCTAGAACGGTGCTTTGCACACAGAAGGCCCTTTATAAATGATCACTCTGAAAAAAGCTCACACGCAGCACTGAGCCCAATGCTGGACACGTAGGAAGGGGTCCAAAATATCACCATAACAGGGGAGGCAAAGAAGAAGGTGCGGGGCATCCGAGTGAAAGGAGTCAGGAGAGGAAGTCAAGGCTCCTGATGGGCGGGACACCTGCGGGAGCAGCGGCGGGGTGAGGGCCGGCGGAGGGACAGCAGAGCTGACTTGGCCCCGATCAGGTGGGATTTCTCACGAGCTCGTGTCCAGTGGGCCCCTCAGTGCTTAGCTGTTACATGCCACATCCCACCCAAGGCTGCGTCCTGACGGAAGTCACCGTAGATTCGACAGAGCATCAGTAGTTGAGGAAAAAGATTAGAGAGACTGTTGGAGCCCACTTCATGCATATTTCTGCCACACGCTAGCGATTTAGGAAAATTGGCACAAATAAGTGGAGATCGTTTGCACGGAAGTGCTTGATTGCAGGAGCGAAAGATAATTCTTCCTCGGCAAAGAGCTATTGATAGAAGGTCAGCCGACGCAGATGTGGGGGGCGGATCTCCGTGACCGTCTGCGGGTTTCCTGTCCCCGCGTGGCACCGGGTGCTTTGTAGAGGCCCTGCTTTCGCAGCCTTGGGCCCACCAGCGAGCTGCCCTCGGGGGGTCATCGTCTCGGTCCTGGAAGCCTGACTTCTGGAGCCCTGTGTCGATGTACATCGGGGCCTCAAACTGAAGTGGTTCATAAAGCAGTTTGGAAACCAGCGGAATATTTTATTTTTTAAATCTTCCTTTCAATTAATCCCTCTGCTACTTAGTTTTAGCTTTAACGGACTTTGAGGCCCATTTCGAGACACTTACCGCTGGCCGGCAGCCACCCCCCTTTTGCCTGGAGGGTTCTCCGAGTGACGGGTCCTCCCAGCGGCTGTTGACGGTTGGTGGAGAATTGGGGGTTCCAGTGTTGGCCACCTCTGAGCATTCAAGGTGGGACCAACACAAAGACCTCAGTTTTTATACACCTCTAAATTCTACCACTTGGAAAAGAATGAGAGAGGGAGGAATACTCCCTATTTTTCTTTTTTTCCAAGTGCGGAAACTGAAGAGGAAGCGGAGAAAGGTGCGTGGATGGGAATGTAGCGCTCGAACACCAGCAAGGGCGGAGCAAATCGAGGGGTGTGGCATCACACGTGTGATTTTCTCCAAACATTTGGAGCCTAAAGATCAAGAAAGCTTGAGGAATGATTAGGTCAGGGGTGTTACGTTCGTCCGAGGTTCTACGTGCGGGACGCAGAGGACTGATGAGGAAGCAGCCTTGCCTTCCAGCGCGAACTGTTCGGGGTTGACTGTGAGAAAGGACTTTCACTCAGGTGATGTACTGAGTGCATTTTGCGTGTTGACCTTTGTCCTGTGCTGTGAGAAATTCATCAGGCAACCTAAGGCCCGGTCCTAATCCTGGAGGCAGCTCTCCTGTTACTGGGGAGACAAGACGGAGGAACACGAGACACAGAGAACAAATCGAACAGCGCACTCGGTCAGAGGCCCGCGCCTGTGGTACACGTGATAAAGGATGCGGAAGAGGAGTCCGGGTGGTCCGGGCAGGATGCGTGGCCGTGAGCCCTGAGCCCAGCCTTGGACAATGGGAAGGACTCAGGGAGATGCGGAAAAAGGCCTTAGGAGATTCATTTTAAAGAGAAGACCCAGATTCAGCCCAAAATCAGGCCATGGATGATTTTTAACTTGAATAACCCACCAAATTGTTTTAAAATGATGTTACATATATCAATCCAAATTCAAGTTTTCTTGAGAAACTGCGAATATCTAACAACCCCAGTACACATTTCCACAGGACACGATAGAGAAGCAGCTACTGTCGAGTTTGCCACAGTCTCCACCGTTCCCGAAGTCTCCCCAAATGAGGCGGAGAGGTCGGTTGCCATTCGCCATCTTGCACTGAGCCCACTTGTTTTTTCGTTTTGCCTCCTAGCTCCATACAGACATCTCATTTTGAGATATAAAATGAAGAAAACGCTAATAAAGCCAAATTAGCAGAGTGTATCCAGGGTCAGAGAACAGTCTGGTCTAAAGTTGGATTGTAGCAGGAGATCGGGGCACATGGAGGCTGAAGACCATAGCTCTGGTGGCGAGGACACTCGGGGGCACTGCACGTTGCTGAGTTGTGACGAGGACATGCACTAGGAGATTGGCCTGCAGTCGGGGGTGAGGCGCACGGCCCCTCTGGATCCAGCTGACCCCAGCACCCACTCTGGGGTCAGAGGTGGATCTCAGCTACGGCCACGGATTACCCGCCTTGAGAAAAGTGTTTAAATTCTCTGAGTCTTCTCCAAACCTTATAAAACAATGACAGAAGTAATGCCTACCAATGTTACTGTTAAACAAAATAAGGTGCGATGAGTGCTTGGCCCAGAGCCTGGTTCCTAATAACGCTTGTCTTCGGTATTGTCATTGTCACCGTTAATAACCAAGAAGGGTCTAGAGCAGTGGCCATGGAGGAAGGCATTTCTCTCCCCGGGGGGCACATGGCAGTGGCTGGAGATATTTCAGATTGTCACACTGAGGATGGCTGCGGTCCTGGCCACATGGCGGTCATCATCAGCAACTTACTTCTTCAAAGCTGACAACAAGAGAGAGACTCCGGCACGACAGTGATCCTATGCAACGTAATCACAGCAGTGACATTTCATTACTTCCGCCATGTTTTGTTCATTAGGAGCAAGACCCTGGTCCCTCCCACCCTCGAGGGTGAATGCCAGGAGGCAGGGATCATGCAGCCAGTGTGGCTAGAAGTCTAAGGTGTGTACCTACTGTGCTCAGGGCATTGTTCCAGGCTCTCTACACAGACTACAGGTAGCTGAAGCCTCCTGTGAACACTGGCAGATCAGAATTCTTTTCCCCTTCACTGATGGCTAACCTGAACTCTGAAGAGGCCAAGTCATTCGTCCAACGTCCCCCAGCTAGAAAACTACAAACCCAGGATTCAAGTCCTGACTTAAGTGATTCCCAATTTTACTCTTTCTTTTACCGCCCTGCCAAACACTCGCCAAGTTATATGTACAGTTGGCCCTCAAACAATAAACAATGCCAGGGGTTAGGGGCCAAAAAATCTGCCTATAATTTTTTAAAATTTTTGTTGTACTTTTCCATTACTATTTAACCCCCTTACATCCCCCCCCCACAATCTCCACACTGTTGTCCGTGTCCATGAGTCCTCCTTCCCTTTTGCTCCACCCTTCCCTGCCCTCACCCCTCTACCCCTGCTCCCCCTGCTCCCCCAGAGCTGTGCCTATAACTTATGATTCCACAGTCGGGCCTTGGAATCCCTGGATTCAAACACCCGCTTGATGGAAAATCCATGGTTGGGAATCCATGGTTGGCTCCGTGGATGCAAAACCCAGGGATAGGAGGGCCCACTGCATTCACTGAAATAAAAGTCCGCTTATAAATGGATCCCCCCCCCCAGCAGTTGAAATCCTTGTTTATCAAGAGCCCACTCTTTGTATGTTACCTGTCTTTATTTCATCCCTTGGAGGCGCTTCACTGAGAGAGCAATTGATGCAGAAAGGCCCCGCCCCCGTGAGGTCCCCTCCGCAGGGGGCCTGCACAGCCCTTTAGAGCCTCAGGTCCTGCCTCCCAGCCGGTGCTGCTGCCTCTTCCTCCTCCCCCTCCCGTGAGGGGGCATTAAATATAGAGCTCCAAGAACCATTATCCTGCCCCAGAAGGCCCCGCGCTTCCCCTCCAGGGAGCCCTGCTTGCATTTTTATAGGAAATCCAGTTTGGCGCCCATAAAAGTCCTCATTATCCAGGTAAGGTTGGCAGCTGGGGACTCGGAAGGAGCTGAAATCTCTATAAACTACCCCTGGCAGACATCCATCTCACCTGAGAAACAGAGAAAATGATCGGAATAATGTCGGGGTGATGTTTAAACATCCGTAGCCCCTGCCTCGAGGTTCTAAGGCCTGGGTGGGTGCCCCAGCCCAGCAGAGGCCTGCGCGGGCTCCCACCCCCCACCCTCTGGCTGTGAGCTGTTCTCCCTCAGGACAAGCCCGGTGAAAAATAACACATCAAAAGTTGTTTCCTTGCATATTTCTCAATTCTGTTCTTTCGGGGAGGGGTGAGTGAACTTTGGGCTGGTTGGCCACGTCCAGCCAGCAGCCTCTTTCTTGAGGACCCTCGAGCTACAGATGGATTTTACATTTTTAAAAGGTGGAAAAAGGAAAACAAACCCAAGGGACAGAGAATACATTTGGCCTGCAAACCCTCAAATATTCCCTGGCTCTTTACAAAAAAGTTTGCTTCCCTGGCCCTAGACTTCAACTGTGTCGCACGTGAAACTCCCCGTGTGGTCAGACAACGTGGAGGGTTTGGTTGTGGTTTCGGTTCTGGTTCTCGGTGAGTGCAGACCTTCTTAGAGGCATGACTGATGCCAATTTTGAATCTCAAAGAAAGGGATGGAGTACGTGATGATCCCACTCTCAGTTTGCCTCTGAGCTCTTTTTTCTTTCCGTGGAATGCGTTTCAGGAACGGCACATAGTAAGGCCGCCTTCACAAGAGCGGCGTCGTTAACAGAGGCACAGGGTCTGGCCGCGTGAACGAGGCCCTGCCATCAGCATCCACCGGCGGCCTTCTTGGCGTTTCGGCCTCTGCCTCCTCAGAGCCAGAGAGCCCGTGGCTAAGACTGGGGGCCCTGGAGCACCCCTAGTGTGGGCCTTCTCCACTTCTCCACCTGGAGGAATGCACTCCCCTCCCTGCACCTGCATTTCCTCTGCTGCTCAGTGGGGGTGTGCTCAGCAGCTGTCCCCACTGCTAGGGTGGCTGCACCAGTCACATGAGGAAACCTTCGTCAAGCACATGGCACGCGGCAGGCACTGGAGAAATGCTGACTCTTACTGCGATTCCATCTCTAAAACTGGGACGGTGAGGCCTGTGGACGGAGCACAGCAACATACAGGGAAGGGATTCACAGAGAGAGAGAGAGCAGTGTATTTTCCCAGCAAAATACTGCCTGTCATGAAAACTGAGCTATTATCACTCAAGACAAAAGCAAGTTTTACTTGTGTTAAGGAAGTAGATTCGTTTCCCAGGGCTGCTGTGACAGAGTCCCACAAACTTGGGTGGCTTACAACGAACCTATTTTCTCAGGGCACCGACAGGGGTCGGCGGAGTCCCGCTCGCCCGAACCTCTGGGGAAGGGTCCTGCCTTGGCTCCAGCAGCGTCTGCAGCTCCGGCACTCCCCAGGCCCTCCCTCCAGTCTCTGCCTTTTTTTCACGTGTTCTCCCGTGTGACCGTCTGCACGTTAGCACTCCTCTTCCTATAAGGACACCAACCATATAGATTTGGGGCTCACCTCACCCCAGTAGGACCTCATCTTAACAAATGACTCCAGCAATGGTCCTACTTTCCAACAGGGTCACGTTCCGAGAAGGCATTGGGTGTAAGCACTTCAACACATCTTTCCCGAGGCACAATTCAACTCCCAAGGGCGAGGTTTTGCAACCTCAGCACTATTGACAGTTGGGGCAAAATAATCCTTGTTCTGGGGGCCGTTCCGGGCACTGTTGGATGTTTGGTAGCGTCCCTGGTATCTCTGGAGGCCAATAACATCCCTCCCCTAGATATACCAATCAAAAAAGTCGTCTGATATTTCCAGATATTCTCTGAGATCACACCTGTCCTGGTTGAGAAGTTAGGTTAAAAATACAATACTTGCTAGACCAACACTAAACAAAAGTATCCCTTCCGATGAGACCGCAGAATTGGCTGGTACACCAGTTGGGTTGTGAAGTGTGGCTGTCCCCCCCATAGCGTGTTGCTAATAATAAACACTAAAAATTCTGCACTGCTTGGCAGATCTTTTGGCTGAGATAAATTTCCCCACCTGGAGGCCACAGTTATCATCGTTAGTTCACAAGCAAGTGCTTAAAATGTACATTGCTTGGAAATAAACCAAATTTGGCGACATAGTAATAAGAAGGAAAACCGGTTGCTCCAGAAACACACATCTGTTTGTTAAAGCTGTCCGCCAGTCCACCGCAGCTGTTTGCACTGAAGAACCTAAACATCCAAACACAACCCCTTACGGTGTAAAGTTGGTAGAGAACATACTCGAGAAAAGCTTGTGGAAATGGTTTGGCCTTTGCATGGGGCTTACTTGGGGTGCGACCCTCACGGAGCCCTCTGGGTATACGAATGGGAAAGACAGCGTTGTGAGTGCATCTCCCCGGAGGCCGTTGGCCATCCGGTGTCACTGGTTAAGATCCTGCTGGGACAAGGAAGGAGGTGGCAGTTTCCTGGGCAATGAAACGAATGGATAGTCCTTCCTTTGTAGACAGGAAACTTGCAAGGTGTTCAAGATAAGTGTCATAGCTGCATTGGCAGTGATCCAGCTACTGGTCACCTGTGTCACCTCTCTCGGGGTGACAGAGATAGAGAACCTGGACTGAGTCAGGAACAATGTCAACATCACTTCCCATGGATGTTCTTGGCTTCCATACAAACCAGTCAAAAGCTGGACCTTCCCTGGCTTAGTGCAAAGACAGTGGTGTCCAACTGAGTCATGTGATTTGGGGGGGTCCCAGGGAGACCCCTGCCCCTACACGTGAACCCCCAGCTGTGCCACTTCTGTTATATTTTCTAAGTTCCGCCTTTTCTCTCAGTTCCCTGGAGAGGCTTCAGTTTGATTGCACCATGACCCCATTATATAGTTCAGAAGGACCAGGTCACGTGAAGTAGGAGAGTCCTGGGAGGAGAAAGGGGTGGGTAGCGAGAGCCTGGAGCGTGATCGAAGTTAGATTTCCATTTCGCTTCTGAGCCTCAGCCACTTGCAAAAGTGAGGTCAGCCTCCGGGCCCCCTGGGAAGACCCGAGTGGCTGACTGCACCTGTCTGCACACGCAGACACAGTGTGCGTGCAGGAGTGTCTAGTGTGAGGCGGCAAACGCGGGGCATCCAGTACACGTTTGCTGACTGCTGCCCGGGCACAGTGAAAGGAGAGAAGACGGAACAAGGACAGGTTCCCTGTCCTCAGCCACCCCATCGCACCCGTCCGGGCTCCAGAAAGCAGCCTCGTCTCTGGAGAGCAGCGGGGACGCCAGTGTAGGTCTGTTTACTGGTGGAGTTTACCTTAAAGCTGGAGTTTTGCTCGTGGGCACCAGCTGTGGAAAGCAGCTGTTTTCCAAGCAGCACAAAATCACACCTTGGTATCAGAGGGATTACGAATGGTCCATCCATGAGACCCTCCCGTGATGGTCTTGGGTCTCAGGCACTTTTACCAACCACAGAAGCCACTCTCACAACTGATACCAGAAATGGACCTCGTAACTACCTTCAGACCTGGAAAAACAGTTTTGTGCAGAGTTCAGAAACAGGCGCAGCAGCCCAGGGTAATTTGCATAGATGGTATTACCTGCGATGGGTCCCACCTGCCCGGCCTCTCTCTCCTTCCTGCTGGGTGGCTCCTGCCGTCCTTTGTCCGGACTGTGCTGCCAAACAAAAGCAAGAGAAGGTATTGCTTTCATAGTCAGCATCTGGGTTTTCATAGTGTCGAAAGCAACTCATTAAATTCACACCCCCTTGGTAAAAATACATAAATACATAACGAAATGGTCAAGTGGAGAATCACTGGCTTTTTTTTTTTTTTTTTAAGTTCTCTCTCTCCCAGCAGAGTCCTCAGCGGGTCCGTTTCCAGTCCTGATCTTTCCTCGCTTCCCCTGCCTCTGGCCCACACTTCAAACAGCGGCTAGTAGGGAGCTCTGGGCTCGCTGGGAGTGGGATGAATAGTGTCGACTTTCATTAGCTCAGGGGCAACTGTTGGAGGTGGAAGGTGCCTAATGCCAGGGCGCGTTTCTGTAGCACAGCCCTGGGAAAGAGTCCGAAGGGAGGCAGGTTTCTAGATGCAAAATAAGAGCTCCTCCCTCTGAACATGACCTCTGTGGAGAAAGGCTCTGCGCTTTGCTCCTGTGAGGGCGGAGCTGTTGCTGCCGTCCGGGAGGCGGAAATGTCCTCCCTCCTTTCAAGTCCTCACTCCTCGCGCTCGTCATCACCTGGAACACTATCCAAGTGCCTTCTCTCGTGACCACATTTACCTTAAGGGATGCGCCTGCCCCGGGGGTTTAAAGTGTAGGCAGGGGGACAGGAGACGCCTGGATGGTGAATCTGTTCCGCCTCGGAGGAGGGATCTTGCAATGGACTCGCGCAGGTGTGGGGAGGGGGGCCGCCTGCAGAGTGGGAGCTGCCTGCTCAGGACGGCTTCGTCCATCGGCCAGTGCGTCTCCTGGGGGAGGGCCCCCAGCAAGTAAAGCTGGCCACAGCCCCATGCCAGTTACACGAGATGTGTCTGACGTCACACACCTGTGTGAGAATCTGAGCCTTCCTGCTCTGAGATGCCAATTCAGCTGAAAACACGTCAGTCAGAAGCAAACCATCGTTACGGCACTTTTGTGTTCTCATGAGGGTGAGTGGTCAGAGCGCCGTCAGTGTGACAGTTAGTGACCGCAAAATGGCACTGTGTCCCAGGGACTAATTATTGTGTTTCGGTGCACTCCACCCCCCCCCACACACACACATGCATGGAGGACTTTCCCACCCCTCTGTAGTCCGTGCTATCAAGCGTGAGAATCTGCAACAGCCCCCAAGACGGACGATTGGCTCAAAGACAGAAATACCGAAAGTGCTAGATGGAATGTTTCTGCCAAGAACACCCCCCACCCAAAACTAGAGAAGAGAGTGGGGTCGGGGCCAGGGGGGAGTGGAAGAGGTGGAGGGACCACCCAGGCTGAGGAGGAAGGAGAGAAAGGAGTGGGGGACACTGGTCCTGGCGGAGTTGAAGGGTGGGACAAGGACTTTCTTCCTTCAGGAGGCCGGGGCCCTGTGTGGAAGTGGATAGGCAATGCTAAGCTGCTGCTCACTGAGGCTGCGCACACCCAGCAGCCAGCTGCGCGGCTTCTGAGCATTCGGGACCCTCAGTCTAGGCTCAGTTCTCCTCCCCGCACTCCCATGTCCCCCTGCCATGGAAGACCAAGGCTACTGCAGTCCGAGAGAGGGTAGGGACGTGGCCACCGTGTTGGGGGGTGGCCACACGTTGAGAATGCAGAGGCGTGTGGAGAGGATTGCTGTCCCCTGGAGAGGTGGAGCCCTCGGCTCTTCCCACCTGTGTCCTCCTCTCTACCTCCCAGGCTGAAAACCCTCAATCCTCCGGGGCCTTGAGTCCCTGAGGCTGGCTCACATCTTCAACAGAACAGCACAGCCTGCCTCTGATCAGAGGGGCGTGGGGGGTGGGACGACGAGCTCAGCAGTCAGGAAAAGGCTTGCGTCTCCAGCACAGCAGTTCTCAGACTTGAGCTACAGCAGAATTGCCTGAGGGGCTTATCAAACGGAGACAGCTGGGCTGCACCCCAGTTGCTTCTGACTCAGTCGGTCTGGGGTGGGGCCCCACGTTCTCGGCTGAGGCCGGAGCTGCTTGTCCTGGGACCCCACATGGAGAGAGACTGCTCCAGCAGGACTCGAATGGAAGACGAATAAAAACACTTCTCGTCTCTGAGCTCTTCACGGCAACGGTGAGACGTCAACTGTGCGCTTGCTCCCAGCTTGCAAAACCGTGTCGTACAACAGAGAATATGCTGCTAGGGGCCAGAGATAGGGCTACCCAAGCGGCTGAGCTACAGTCTGAGAATTACGCGTGCACGGGGGATCGTGCCGGTGGAATGTCTGGCCAGAGATTAACAAGGGCTGAATCGGACAAGTGTGGTCTCTGGGCCCCCAAAAGCATCCCTGTCCCTTCAAGAGGCTGAGGGGTCAAAGAAAAGAGTTTCTTGGTGCATGTTTTACAGATGCTGATTTAAAAAAATCCTCCCACAGAAAATATGACAAGGAAGTGAGAACACACCCTGGTTCTGTTCACCTCATCAGCATCAATAAATACGCACTGGCCCCCTGAAAGGTTTGGGGCGCTCGGAAGCAGAACCAAACACCTGGGAGACACAGACCTTGTTCTCCAAAGAGAGCGCATTCTACAGGGAAAGCCAGGGAAACAGGAGAATTCTCCTCGGGAGGCAGGGCGAGGCGCTTCCCTGGAAGACTGTGGTTAGCTTTTCACAATGGAAATGCACACATAAAGAAATGCTTCTGTAAACCCAGTGAGATTACAGATGTGTGTGCGCGGAGCCAGCTGTGGAAAGGAACCTGGCAGGGAGTCCTTGTGGGAACAGAAGTCACTTATAAATACGCATAACCGTCCCCCTCATTCGGCGACCGCGTCAGCTTCGAGTCTTCATTTCGGTGCACTGGCCGGTCTCACTGAGGGAGAAGCAGCTGCCAAGTCTGTGTCAGAGACGCATTGTCAACTGTCCCCCATCTTTCGCTGGGTCAGCTCAGGCCACCTCTGTGCTGCCTTAGGGCAGACGCATCAAACTTGTTTTTACGGGGGGGGGGGGGGGGCCACGCCAGCCTCGTGGTTGCCTTCAAAGGATCGAATATAATTTCAACTCCTTAACCGTAAGGAGTAGTTACATTTGTACAGTCCTAAGATTATTTCGGCCCTTTGAAGGCAACCTTGAGGCTGATGTGGCCCCTGGAGAACATGAGTTCGACACCCCTGCCTCGAGGTCATCGTGTTGCTCAAGGTCAGTAGTGTGAAGCGGTTTCCACAGTCACCAGGCAAAATGACGTACTTGTGTTACGTATATTTTCTGGGACTTCGCGCTTTTGGAAGTGGTGACCGAGGTCTGGACAGTGTGGTCACTCTCAGAAGGGCTTCTCCCCAAACTGGGTTTGGTCCCGGCTGTCCTGGGCACTGCAGGGTGTGGACCGGCGCCCCTGGTCTCTGCCCACTGGATGCCAGTAGCACCCCCCAATCGTGACAGCCAGAAAATGTCACTGTACGTTACCATACGTCCCCTCGTGGCCCTAACACAATATGGACACTCACAGTCAGCGCCCCCATTCACTCAGCTCCGTACTGCATTTCCTCAGCACATACAAGGCCCACATCACGAGAGGGGTCCCACCCCACAGGCCATTCTGTCACAGGTGGAGGGAAACTATTCTGGGTCACTTTACTCATTCACAAAATATGTGCTAAGCACCTACTATGTGGCAGACACTGGGTTTTGAGCAAGACGGACAAGGAGACTGCCCTCATTGAGACTACAGGCTCATGGAAGGGTCAGTCAGTGGCCAATGAGAAAACAAAGTAATAACTAATCATAAAAAATAAAATCATGTGTTGGAAACAGAGGGTGGGCATAGAAACTAACACAGAAACAGCCTGTGTAAGCAGAGTAATCCCGGAAGGCCTCCCTGAGGAGGTGACATTTAGCCTGCAGTCCTGCAGGATTAGTACAAAGAAGCCATGTGAACGGCTGGACAAACCAGAGTTCATGCAAAAGAAGGACTGGACCAAAGAAAAGTTAGAACACTAGACAAGGACTGTAAGAGGCAGTTTTCTAGGACTCAGATACAGCCTCACAGGCCAAATGGAAGTTTGTCTTTTTTCTCTAGGGAAAGGAATGCGTCCGACGTAGCCCTGGGGCCCTGGGGAGCAGGCGTGCCCTGGCATGTTCCCTCTCAGGTCCCAGGCAATGTGTCAAGTGGAAAGAGGGCCTCAGACTTCACAAGAAATTGAGGATTCTTTCAAAGATCAAAGTTGTGCCGCTGCACTGAGTAAGATGACCTTTGCTGGGGACGTGGTTGTCTGGGTTGTGTATGAAATGGATTTTGTGTAAAAGTAAAAAAAAAAAAATCCCACCATTCTTGCAAAGCAGCTGTGGAAACTGACCTCGGCCAACGTGAGCATGCTCACCCACTGAGTTCTCGTTGGCAGTGACCAACAGCCACCAGGAGCTGGAGGGGGTTGGGCACGAGCTGCTCTCCTGCAAACCTGCGACCAGGTCCTGCCAAAAGCACATTGTGGGCTGAACCCTGAACCACATGTAGTCATTTACCAGCAAGCAGACACCAGACAGCACAATGTGTCATGTAAACCCCACAAATCCCCACATGCCTCCCATGGAAGCCTCGCCCGACGCAGACGAGACCGTTTTGAAGGGGGAGCATAGAGTCCATCTCACAGTGGGCATCAGGCCACCAGAGTCCCCCGAACCATTTGCTGGGCACCCGGCTGTTTGGGGCTCAAGTCTCCAGCCCCATCCCGAAGGGAGAAGGGAGATGTGCCTGTAAGTCTCTCGTATCTGCTTCTGGCAAGATCTGGGGGGCTTCTGGAACGTATTTTGGGAAAGCCGCACATCTTGAACGCCGTCAGCTCCACCAATGAAAACCCACTTCTGGTACCTGTTATGTGAAATAACAAGCCCCACTCAGCCAGGGAAGCCCCGTTCAGGCTCTTCTTTGTGCCCACTAGCAAAGCCTCTGGTGTCCATCAGAGCTCAGAAGCAAAGAGAGAGGAAAGAGTGTGGCCCTCCTGAGTGAGAGCCGGGGTCACTCCTGGGGGGTGCACTCCTGGCCAAGGCCCCGCCTGCCCCGGGAGTGCCACCCGGAGTGCCACCCGGAGTGCCGCAGACCCCCCAGCAAACACCTCAGGTCACGCGCGCTGTGACGCAGGACCTCACGTAAGCCGTGTGCGTCCAACAGCAGGCACAGGCCGACTCCACCCCGGGAATGGGAGGGGGAGGGAGGAGGCCGGTAAATTGAATAAACTGAGTCACCGAGAGTGATCTCATGCATCGTATCGGGACTGCCAATTTCCAAAGAATTAATTAAAGTCCAATAGACTACCCTTTTTCTAAGCAGGAGAACATGCCATCCTTGGGGGGAGAGGCCCAGGCAGACTTTGAACTTGACTCAGGAACTTCTGTGGCAGCTCTGTGTCTGTCGTCTCTAGCCGTTTCCAGCAGACGACCCCTAATGTCAATGACCTCCACCCGAAGGCATTTGCACTGCAGTGTCGGTCAATTGAACAAATCGATGATAATGAAAAGTTATGAATTCAGCAATTCTTTCCATTTGTCTTCTATTAATCGCAGTTGCATTGCACATGCTTTTAAAAAGTGCAGGATGTTAGATTCCACAGGAAGGGGCAATCCAAAGGGCAACCCCCCACCTGCAAGGCCTCAGGTGCGTTGGGGGCCTCCTTTCTGTAAGTCAGCCCAGCAGGGCAGCCTGTCCCCAGCGCCCGAGTAGACAGATGGCTCTTTTTCAGCTGCGTCCAGGGTAACATAGGAGGCTTGTATGTGCGGTGATGCGGTAGGAACACTGGGTCTCTTCAGCCCTGGGATCACACGCTTCCTGTGGGGAGACGCTCACGCCAGGAGACCCTGCGAACTAGACCCGCTGGCGACTCGGTTGCTCTGCACTCTCGGTCCCGCACACACTGTGTGGCACGAGGTTGAATGTGTGCACGACCAACTCAATGCAGAGGTGGTCCTTGGAGTCAGTACGGAAGCAAGACCCCCTTGCGAACACTCCCTGAGACCCCAGACAGGTGTGACTGCAGGTCCTTAGCTGACACGCAGGTAAGAGTGACGCAAACAGCAAAAAAGAGGTAATCGGCTTGCAACGTGCGTGTATCCAACCAACATGCCTTAAACTGACACAGTGCCGTAGGTCAATCACATCTCAGTGAAGCCGAAGAAATGTAAAACTAAAATGGGAAGAGGCGTGTGCCGAGACGCAGCGCCCCAGTTCCGTGAATGAGAACATGGCATGGCTCTGTGTTTGTGGGAAGTTTCGCCATCTCGGTCATCACTGCGAGTGTACATTCAGAACCTGGTATTCACGGCCTGGCACGTGCAGTGTACCCAGAAAGAACACATTCCCGTAATCGGGAATAACATCAGAAGCAGCAGGAACATCACTTGGCCCCACGTTCTGGCTGTGCAAACTCAGGCAGGTGGCACGAGCACACAGAGCCAGGTAAAGGAGAGGGCCCAGGTAGAGGGCGTAGCAAGCACTGAGTCGATGGTGGCGAGCATCTTAGCCGTGAGGTCCAGGGTGTCAGATAACGGCGACCACAACCAAAAGGCAGGAGGAGAGATGAGGCCGTCTCGGCCGCGCACGTGCTCACTAGCAGAGCAGAGGCCCCCGTGGTGTCCTGAGTCTGCTGAGTAGCAAGTGGAGGTCGGTCAGGAGCAGATCTTCCCCGTCCGCCACGTTCTGTGTTTTTTATGTTGGGAAAGAGATACTGTCTTGCATAAGCATTGAAGATAGGTAGCGACTTCACCCCACGCTCCCTTTCTTGTTACTTCTGAGTGGAAGCTAATAGGATTGAGAGCATTCTGCTGCCGTGTTTGAGTGGGTGGCAGTCTGCTCAGTATAATACAGGCATTTGACAACTGCATGGGAGTGGGAATGGCCCACCATGAAGGTCTCCCTCACCAGTAATTAGATTCCCATCCATCAGCCGGCCGCTCCGCAGGCTTCTGACTATTTTGGAGATGACAAACACTTAGGAGCCTTGGGGCTCCTGGAGGGGGCAGGTCCGAGGCCACCGCATCGGTGCGGAGACCACGGGCCGGGACAGCCCATCAGCCCCACTCCCCTTTCGTTCAGAGACATACTCTCTCTGCGGCAACAGTGGCAGCCAGGAAACATAAGAACTAGCAGTGCCGCTGGCCTCTACCGCTTGGGCTCCCATCGACCCCGCCTCCTGCAGCTCCACGTTCCCAGTGGGGCAGGTCACCAGCCGCAGAGAGAGCTGCCCGCGCAGCTGACGTGATGCTGAGCCTGTGGTGAGTCGTCCATGGGCCTGTGAGAGGCGAGCAGGGGACCTCCCTCGTGGGGAGACCCCCGCTAACACCCATGCCGGAGGTTAGGCCCTGGGCGCATGGTGACCCTCGCCTGTCCGGTTCGAGTCTGGGCCTCTCAGCCTCCACGCTGTCGGCATCTGGGGCTGGGCCGTTCTCTGTCCTGGGCACGACCGCTCTGCACGTCGTAGGGTGTTTAACAGAGGGGACAAGAAAGGACGGAGAGGGAGATGTTCTTTCTTTGACAGAAGGGAGAAGGTGAGGGTGCGGGAAAGGCAGTGATGTGCACACGTGGCGTGCCCAGCCGTGACTGTCGTCTCCTCTAGTCACTGCGATGACAACAAGGAGAGACCGGAGGGGGCCTTACCCTGACGACATGAGGTGATGCTTCGTTTCTGACGGGGCTGGACCCGGTTCATATCCCTGCAGTCAGTCCTCAGGCCCTGAGTGAGGGCCGGCTCTGGGTCAGGCCCCGCCAGGGTGCTGCACACACAGCACCCACCAGGGGGCTGGCTCTGGCCTCACGGAGCTTCGCTCCAGCCTACGGTTTCCCAGCCAGGGCACGGCTGACATTGGGGGCCAGATAACTCTTTGTGGTGGGCGCCGTCCTGTGCCCTGAAGGAGGTTTAGCAGCCGGTAGCCCCCTGCCAGTTGTGAGAACCAAGAATGTCTCCAGACATGACAAATGTCACCTGGGGGTGGGGGAATTGCCCTCCTGACAACCTCTGGTCTGGCCCAATGGAATCAGAACGCTGTCTCCTTTTGGGATTCCCTGGGGGGGTTCTAACGGGTGTTGGTGGGACACCACCGGTCTGTACAGTAAGTGCGTCAACTTTCCGGTGAGGAGGGGGAGGGTATTGTCCCCCTTGGCTTTCCTTCACCTCCAGGGCTGTGTACATCCACACAAGGTCAAGTGCTGGGAGAGAAGAGCATCCTGCGGCCCCTCAGGCTCTTTCCCCTGCTGAATGATTAGTCCACACAAACACAAGTACTGTTTTCTTAAAGGTCCTCTCACTGCTGCTCTGGGCTCTCTTCCTGCAGGCATTCACCAGGGCCAGCCTCCGTCGAATGGCCAGTCAGATGGCCAGCAAATGGCCAGTCAGATGGCCAGTCAAATGGCCAGCCTGCGGTGCAGCACGCGGGACTGGTCAGAGCCCCAAATAGGCGCTTTCTCAGACTTCTCTGCCCAACGAGCCGTTTTGTGTGCACTCCTGTCGGTCTTTCCCACGACCTTGAAGCCCCTGGGGTGATACCTGCAAAGCACCTACGTGCCTGGCCCAGAGGGAGGAGCACCAAGTGGTAGATGCTGCTTTGTCATTTTCATCATGATGCCCCCTGAGACCCAGGGTGACGGAGGCTTGCTCAGACGGTCCCCAGGACGCCATGGCTGCCCTTGAGCACCTGACTCAGCAAAATTCCTGCTTATAGAAGTCATGCAAACTCCCGTGGAGGAGAGGTTGGGAAAATGTACTCGGGAAGCCCTTTGGACTACTCCCAATGGTCCCGGGGGACTTAGGGCTCTGTCGTCAGGGTCTGATGGTCAAAGACAGCCGCCCCGAGTGGCATTTATTTGCCTGACACCATGCAGCTGCTTCAGGCTCTTGATGTCCTCCTGCCACCCGACGGGCAGGATGGCAGAACAGCTCGCTTCCCGTGGTGGGGACGTCCACTCCAGCAGCACAAGGGTGTGCCCGGGGAGCGCGGCAGTGTTCATGATGCCGGTCTTCCTGTTTCTCTGGTTTGTTCACAACACGGGGAAGCTGGTAAGGGTTACAGATGGCACATGCTCTTATGTCCAGATTCGGAATAATAATGGCCTGGGACCTTGCGCCCCTGCGCCATCCTGCCATTTCAGCAGACAGATTGATTTCCGATGTTCTCCCGGCCAGACTATTTCAAGGCTCTTGGTGAATAAATAATGAGGGAGCCTGGGATGGGGTGAGGTGGGGAGGTCACCTGTCCGGTGATTCAAGGGAAGAAGTGAGGAGCTGGTGGAAACCTGTGCCAACATTCCACAGCAATAGATGCTGGCCTGTGGCTGGTCCTCTTCCTCCTTTTATGCCTGGGGCCCTAGATGCCTCACCACACACACTCACCCCACACCCCCTGGGAAGAGGGTAGAAGGTAGTTTGTGTAGCCCCACTGGAAAAAAAGAGCAGAATCCCCCTGCACATCGATACCTACTATTTGCTGGGCCTGGCGTTGGGTGCTGTACCTCCGTGATCTCGTTGGAAGCTCAGGAAATAGACAGAACTCCATGTAGTAGAAAGCATTCCTCTTTTATAGACGTGAGAGCAACAGCAGATCAATTTGACTAATATGGTCAAGGCCACCAGCTGGTGAGGGACAGAACAGGGACAGGATCCAGACCTATGGACATGAACCTCACCTTGGTCCAGTCTACCTTTCTTTCTAGGAGGGGCCCAGTTCTAGGCTGTGAGCTGTTAGGTGTCAAAGACTGTCTAGCTCAGCCCCGTCTCCCCAGAACCTCACCCAGGGCCTGGTACAGAACAGGGGTGAATTCGTTAGGGCCGAGGCGTGATGGTCGGGAGAAGGGGGAGGAGGAGAGGAGATGGGGGAGGGCAAGGGGAGGGCAGGGGAGGGAAGTCCTCCGGTTTCAGACGCGTCCGCCTGTCTCTGCAGAGGGAAGACGTGTGTTGATGTTGTTATTTACAGGTGCATTAGCCGCACCACTGCACCCCCCACTACCTCCACTTTTTTTTTTTAAACCACTTGGAATAGTCAAGGTCCTGGCAGGGAATAGAGGCACAGTCAAATGGGATGACTGAGTGGAGTTTAATTTAGCATCTAGTTACAAGGGTGTGGGCGGGTTTGAAGAGAACAGTAAGAGCTGGTGAAGCTCTCGGGGGCCTAGTGGGGGCTCTTAACACCTGTAGGTCCAAGGGAGGGGTGGGGGAGGGGTCCTGCTGGGACCAGCAGAGGAACACACCTGCTGTCCTGCTGTCACCAAGGCACCAGGGGACTAACTAACCCCAACTCCTTTCCTCTCACCTTTCAACCCTCTGCCAGCCCCTCCCTGTCCCCCACGGCCAAGCCCGGTGGGAAGCTGGAAGGCAAGGGCCTCCTTGACCAAATACGTCAGCCTCCCAGGGAAAGACGGAGAGGGGATTTGAGGGGCAGCAAGAATATCCCACAGTTAGAAGAGGGGTGTGTAAGCTATCCAACCACCCGAACAGCAGGGGGCGCTAACCAGGACTGAGCACTGACGGTCACAGCGGAGCCGCCACGCTGTGCCTTTGCAGGGCTTGCGCCTTCCACTGGAGCGCACCCAGGTGGGTCTTCAGAAAAGGGGCGCTCCTGGCTCCAGGGAAGTTCACACAGTGTGCGCACAGCTTCTCTGCCTCGGCCACACCTGGAGGAACTGCTGTGCCACCAGCTGCGGCTCCTCCAGGGAAGAGCCACGTCCCTGCCAGACACAGACCGTGACCCAGTAGCTCTCAGACATACGGACTCAAAAAAGTAAAATCGGGGAGGGCGAACCATCCTTTATCCCAGCCAACGTCTAACACCTTTTCAAACCTGTGTGAGGGCCAGACTCGCTCCTTTAACATGGAAAAAATTTCCAAACAAACTGACACATGAAATTGCAGATAATTAGCCTGGCTCTGCCAACTTGAAATTACCGGGGATGGGTGGTCCTGTGGCGGTGGCCTCGAGTTTCTGGAAACGAGTCTTAAATGGAGAAGTGGGCCTGGGCCGGCGCTGTCCTGGCCTGGCCCCTTCAACTCACTGTGATGATGGGAACGAAAACTCTGGGCCGGCCCTAAACATCGGTGATAAATGCGGGGGAACGTGCCACTCAGCACCAGCCATCGTGGCCCGGATCTGTTTACGGCAGTGAGACCAAAAGAGTGCGGCCACCTGGGCACCTTCCTGCTCATCCGCCCTCTCTTCAGACCAGTTCCATTTCCTCTGCTCTATGAGTCTCTCTCTCTCTCTTTTTTTTTTGTACTTAGAACAAGATTGACACCTGAAAAGTAGAGGAAGGTACATAGGAAGTTTGATCTCCATCTCTGTTCCCACATGCTCCTCCTTCAGTGATTTGTGACGTTGGATATCAAAGGCTGACTTCTCTCCTTTTTCTAGAAAGAGCCTAGGGTTCACGCTAATGGCCCCACTTGACTCCTCCCTATATTCATTCCCTTGACCTTGTGACTTTGGGGGAGGGTCTCCCAGAAGGGTGGGGTCTAATTGCCCTTCCCTCCTGTCTTGGTTGACTCGGCTGCCATAGCAAAACCCCATAGGCTGGGGGGCTTCCACAACAGTCACTTATTTCTCGCAGTCCTGGAGTCCGTTAGTCTGAATTCATGGTGCCAGCATGGCTGGGTTCCTGTGAGACCTCTCCTTTCTTTGTACTCGGCTGCCTTCTCATTGCTTCTGCACACGGTGGAGAGAGCCCTGACCTCTTCCTCTTCTCACAGGGACACTGATCCCATCCCGGAGGCCCCACCCTCACAATCTCATCTGAACCTAATTGCTTCCCAAATGCAATGGCATTGACTCTGTAACATCATGTGACTCACTCGGACCAATAGAATAAGACAGGCTCTTGATTCCTCTGGCTCTGTGGCAAAGAGAGCTAAGTGTCTCCAGCTAAGGTGGCCTACCCATTTCCAGCCAAAACAAAGCTATCAGCTCACCCATAGCTGCACCCATGAGCCTAGCAAGATCAACCGAGCCCAGCTCATACCAGCTAACAACTAGCCAACCTATGAATACATGAGTTAGTAACAAATAACTGTGCTTTTGTCTTGCTGAGCCTTGGGGGTGGCTTGTTATGTAGCAATAGTTAAACTGATACAGTTTGGTTACTGGATAGTCATTATTTTTCTTACACTTCCTAGCACTTCCTAGAAAGGCAGTTAGTGCAGTGTTTCAAAACAGGGAGTAGATCCAAACTTCTCAGATTTTATTCCTGCCTTTGCCACTTTCTGTTGCGTGACCTTAGGCAGGGTGGATATAGTAACAGTCTCACATAGGGCAGTTACGAGCATTAAGTGGGACGATGCATATAAAGTACTTTGAACTGTGCCCCATACAGAGCGAGCACTAGAGAAGTGTTTCCTGTCATCTCTTTTAAAGGACTTGGGACTTGGCAAGAGCAGGCTGGAGGCAAAGTTGCTCGATGCCCAGGTAGCATTAGCTCAGCAATTAAATAAAAGGGCTTTGATCTCAGGTCTCAGCGTGAGATGAGCTCACTGTTCCCAAAATAGGAAGTGTAACCAAGACAGCGTTAGAATTCTCTTAGATGACTATTTTTTATCTTCTATGAGAAACAGACTCTGGCGTTTTGGTGGCGTTATTTTGTTTCCCCGTGGAGAAGTGACGGGAGACAGAGGAGCCACCCACAGGGGACCTCGGGGTGGGCAGCCACTCCGCACGCAGAGCACAGACCCCCGTGGGATGCCTCGCTCTCCTGCCCACAGCTGGGCCCTCGGGTGCTCACGTGTTTGCAGCCAGAGTACCCCAGAATTTCATCACTCTGGGGCTGGAGCCGCCGCACCACCCACGCGCCACCCCCACCGCTGAGGCCCACCAGGGCACTTGCTGCCCAGACCAGGATTTTTTGGTAGCAGCTAATGCATTGATGTTACCTCCCCCCTTAAGTAACCTATGTGCTGCTTATCAATATGTTTCTTAAATAGCATTTTATCATGGAAAAGTGGGTTTAATGGTGGGAAACCCAAACAACTTCATGGTCGTTGGTAAAGATAATTAAAGGGCACTTATGCCTGCAGGACTCTCCACAACGCGCAGGTGGCCGTCCAGTAGAAGTGATCCTGGGTCTTGAAATGGGCTCACGGGTCAGCAGGGGGACGCACTGAGGGCGGTCACATGACCATCCCAGAGCCCTCGCCTGAGCGGTGGCGGACACATTGATTCCTGCTGTGGTGGGAACCTGCTGCCCTCCTTTTCCCACCTCGGAACGGTGGCACGTGATGTGCCCTCACCAATCACACCGATCCGCCTCCCCAGCCCCCCGCTCTATAGTCAAACCCAACCTGTGCTGCCCTGTTCCATGTCACCTCCTCCAGGAAGGCTTCCCTGAGGCTCTAGCTGTCCATTACCTCTTCCTCCTCTGCCTTTGCCATGGCCCTGTACGCAGGTGTGTCTCCAGTCCCCGAGGGGGCTGTCAGCTCCTTGAAGGCGGCAGCCGAGTCATGTCCTTCTCGTCATTTCTCATAGGACCCAGCAGACTTACGCATCAAGCTCTTGTGAACACTTGTCAAATAAAAAAAAGGAAGAAGAAGAATGAGTGATTTCACAGCCATCTTATCCATGTAGGAGATGGTACTCTCATTCCTCCCAGATATGTGATAATCCCCTAACCCAAGCTTCTGGCAGGCTCCGGGGGCTTCCAGAGGTACTGGACCATGCCTGCTACCCTCTTTGGGGCACCTGAGACAGAGGAACAATGTTTAGGAGCTCCTTTTGCTCACCTGTCTTTCTGTAATGGCACCTGAGGCAATATTCATCTGACGAGAGTCACACGGGAAGAACTATCAGCATCTTTAAGAGTAATGTGAAAATAACTTGGCCAAGTCCTGTCATCAGGGAGTCAGAAGCTTGTCTTGGTGTTGTGTCCTTGCATTGTAAGCTGTCATAAATCGCAACATCACAGGGCCCAATAGACACTCAGAAATCATCTTGTACGGTCCACCCATTAAAATAAGCATCCCCGGCTGGTGCTTCTCTCACAGACTATGTGCAGCATAGTGGGTGCAGCCCCAGGACACAGGACCGGACTCAAGGCTGGGGCTGTTGCCCGGCCCTCCGGCTCCTCAGCTAGAACACACCCCCCACCCCACGCTGAGCTGGGGGTGGAAGGGACGGATGGGTCACTGTCTTCAAGCCACGCCGTTGACTGCAGCAGGAGCTGTAATTACTTGTGTACAGAGTAATAAACCTCTGTGATAAGCCTGTAATGCAGAAGCTTTATTCGGCCCATTAATCCTCAGTAAATGTTGCTGCCTACTTGTACTCTCCCAGGCCCCGTCCCTGCTGCAAGGCCCATCGCTGTGGAGCCTAAGTAATGCCGTTTCTGGCAAGGTGCTGCCAGATGTGGCTGGACCACAAGAACTGGCATCAGAAACTGATGAACAGTAAAAACGCTTTTCTCATGATATTCCTGTCTGCCTAGTGGGTGTGCATGTGCCTGTATAGGAGGTGATAAGCAAGAGCAATGACGTCATATAGACATTCATTTGACAAATGTATACTGGGCATTTAAGAGAAAGGCCTGTGGTGGACACTTTGACAGGGGCAGGATCCCATCCAAAAAGTGGAGTGTAAATCCTGCTAGCATGAAACAGCAAGCTGGGCTGAGGCTGCAATGGGGAGTGAGGGCAATGGATTTCCAAAGAGGGGGCGAGGGGGCAGGGGAGGCAGGGGTAGATGGAAATGAATCCAACAGGGCTTTGCAGAGGTGGTAGGGCTTAGTGAGACCTGGAAGCTTGAGAATTTTTTTGAATTGGGAAGCAGAGAGGATAACTGGAGCCCAGAGATGTTAAGGGTGAGTTTTACCAAAGCTCAGAAAAGTAGATAATCCCATTCTTAAGCAAATTGTTTAGATGAACCACAAGAGTAAAGAAGACCGATTTCATGACTCTCTCAATGTAAGGACATGTAGTGATAGGCTAATCTCACTTGCAGAACACAGATGAAAAAGTCCCAAATAAGGTATCAGCAAATTGAATCCAGAAGGTTATTAAAATAAATGCATTGTGACTAATGAGCTTTAGCAGAAGAATGCAAGAATGCTTTAAACTCTATCAGTGTAACTCAGCACATTAACCGATTACAGGGAAAAGGGCAACATGATTAATTCAGTAGATGTGGCATCAATGATCAATACATTTCAACACTTATTCATCATTTAAGGACAAATAGAAAACCTCTTGCCAAACTGAAAATAGATAAAAATTTTCTCAGCCTGATAAATTAACTGCCAAAACTTGAGAACAAATATTATATTTGATGGTGAATTGTAGAAGCATTTCCAGTGAAACTCAGAGCGAGGCAAGGATGCCTGATTTCACATCTGTTATTCAGCATTACATCTGAATTCTTCACCAGTACGGTACAACAAGAAAAGGGAAGAAAAATAGGCATAAGAATTGGACAGAAAACACAACATTTTCATTATTTGCAGAAGTCAAACTGTCTAGGTAGAAAGCCTAAGAAGATCAACACATAAAACTTTAGAACCAAAAAGAGAATTCCATAGGTTGGTTGGATACAAGGTCTACGTTTTAAAATATCAGTAGCTTTTCTACAAATCATAAAATGTTAGAAAATATAAAAGAAAAAACAACCTGTTCATAAAGCAAGAAATGCGTGAGATAATGTTAATTGCTAATACTAATTGAGTTCTTAACACTGTTGTAAGCATTTAGGTTTTCTATTGTATTTAGTTCTCATAGCAAGCCTTCGACCTAATCTAACTACAAATACATCAAACACAAGCATTACAGGAACTTCATAGGCAAGGTTATATGTGTAACTAAGGGCATGAGGGCACACAAATGGAGATGTATGCTGTGTTGTTTGATGAAAAGGCTCAGCATATAAATGCCATAAATGATTAAGTCTCCCTAAGTTAATTCCTAAATACATCACAGCTTAGTCAAAGTCCTAACAGGATATTTTCTTGGAACAAAGCTGGATGAACAGATTTTAAAATTCTCACAAAAGAATAAAGATCCAAGAATAGCCAAAAAAAAAAGAAGAAGAACAAAAAGGAAGGATCTGCTCTACTGGTTACCTAGACTAATGCTCTCATAACAAAAATGATGCAACAGTAATGCAAAACTAGATTAACAGACTGATGCAGGAGAATAAGGGTCTCACAGATAGACAAATATATAATGTTATAAATATTGTAAATTTTATAAATATATAAAATACGCACTATAGTTGGCATTGCAAACTAGTGGGAGAAATGACCCATTAAACACTCTTGCAAATGATGCTGAGACAATTAACTTTCCATGTAAGTGGGGGAAAAAATGAAAATATATCCCTACCTCACACCATGCACAGAAATAAAACCCAGGTGGATCAAAAACCTTGATGAAAAAAATAACCCTTTCAATCTATTTTTTTAAAGTGAAACAAAATATCTTTAAGTCTCCAGGCTATAGACAGGGCTCTTAGTAAAGACCCTTTTGTATCCCCACTAAAAAAGTCAGCAAATGAAACAATAAATTTTGTTTATTTCAACAACAAGCCTTTTGTGAGCAAAGTGAGGAGACAAACTACAGACGGGCAGTAAATATTCGCAACATGGAACCAAACTGGGATCTGGAGGATGTAAAGAAGTCTTAACACATCTGAAAAAGGTGAGCAACCAAGAGCAGAAGGAACAGAACAAAAGAGGAATGTGAATTGGCTGGGTCAGTACACACGCGAAGAGAGACTCGACCTCACTCGTTGTGTGAGAACTGAAATTAGCAACAAGGGGCCATATCACAGCCACCCACTGAGGAGGGCTTAACACCAGGCAATAGCAAGCCCTGGGGAGGGCAGGGGGGGAGAGGAGAACTTGCATCACTGCCATTGGGACAACTTCCTCGCTGAGCATTCCTGCAGTATCTAGCTACTACCTAAACCGAGAAAGTGCATTCACCCTGGGCCAGCAATTCCATTTTAGTCACAGACCAGAGAGAATTTCCCCGGTGTGTACCTAAAGAGACATCCATGAAGATGTTCATTGCAGTGTTGTTTACATTTGGAGAGAAAACAAAAACTTAGAAACAATTTAAGTGTCTATAAATGGGAGAAAAACAACGGATTCTATTCATAAGATGATTGCTTAACCATGAAAGGAATGGACTATTGAAAATTTCTTAAAGAAATCATAGTGACTGATGAGAAAATCTAAGGTGGGGAATGAAACACATGAACATCAAGGAAAACACATTGTCACTGCACGGATGTATGTAGGGGAAGATGACTTAAAGGATTCAGTAATTTCTGTAGAAGACACCCAGTTTCACCGGGCTCTCCAGAGCCTGGTGTTTTGTTACGTTGTTATAAAGATGAGGGCCAGAAAGAGCATGTGCCCAGCCTCCCTGCTGGGAGAGCTTGTCTTATTATGTGCTTTGGAGCATTCTTGACATTTTTTGCGTTGCATTAAAGTAGCTAAGAAACTTTCATCTTTGTCAGGGGGAGTGGAAGCGGCAGTCTGTGCTCACAGACGTGCCTCTCTCAGAGCCCCCTGAATCCTGCATAAAAATGCTTGGCAAACTCGGGACTCTGCATACCGCTGCTCGCTCAGCACAGATGTGTTGTCATAACGACAAACACAAGGATTTGAAATGTAGATTCTCCTTTTGCTCCGATAGAAGCCAGAGAGGAATGTAGGACACTTTGTGTTGGAAATGAGCCTGGTAGAATCCAAATGTGCTATTACAAATTGGTTGTATGCCCGGAAGAAAAGAGAGTGTTATGATTTATGAAGTATCCGAACTAAGAATCAGATAGGTTTTCAGGAAAGTCTGTCCATGTAGATTATACAGTTTTGACACTTATAAATCCTTTTTTGAAGCTTAGGAGTCTTGTCGGAGTATTTTTGTGTTGTGTTGGAGAGGCGTGGGGTTGAATGGATAAACATTCTGGCTGTAAAGCCCAAGAGACTTGCTTCACCACTTCCCAGCTGTGTGGCATTTGGGCATAACTTGCTATGTGAATTAGGGTTCTCCAGAGAAAGATAACCAATAAGATGTGTATATATACACAGAAAGAGATTTATCATAAGGAATTGCTTCTTGCGACTGTGGAGACTGACAAACCCCAGAATCTGCAGAGTGAGTTGGCAAACTGGAGCCCCTTCAGTGGGAAGGCAATTAGGCAGGAGGAATTCTCTCTTACTCAGAGGGAGGGTCAGCCTTTTTGATCTAGCTGGGCCTTCAACTGATTAGATGAGGCCCACCCACATGGGGAGGGCAATCTGCTTAATTCAGTTCCCTGATTTAAATATTAGTCTCATCCAAAAACACCCTCACTGAAAGTCACAGAAAAATGTTTGACTAAATATCTGGGTACCCTGTGGCCCAGTCAAGTTCACACACAAAAGCAACCCATCACACTCACCTTCTCGGGGTCCTGGGTTCCTCATCTGCACAAGGCAGCTAATACTAGTAAATCGCTCGTGGAGTTGAAGTGAGGGGAGAATGCATTGCTGTGTGCGAAGGGCAAGCAGAGGAGCTGGGACTGAGTAGGTGCTCAATAAACATTTATCAAATGAATTAATGTGTCGAACTCAGGATGGAATGCTTTCTTACGCAGTTTTGCTCATCATGTGTAAGTAGCAAAGCAACAGATGTGCTTGCTTCTGTGCTGTATAGAAATGGAGGCTTCGGTGACTTGCTTCGCTCACTCGGCACTAGTCAGTAGCTTTCACCCTTCTCTGGGTGCTCCTGGGAATACTCCTGTCTGCAGCCGCTGGGACCCCTCCAAGATTTCCTCCGGGACATGCTCACAGGAGAGGGATCGCTGGGTCATAGGGTATGCAAGTATTCAGTTCATAAGGTCAAGCTAAATCGCTTCCCACAGTGGTCAGTTTGCCCTTGTTGAATGAGGGCACAGGGATCAGATACCCTCCTACAGCTGGTCAGTAAAAGGGGTGTTTAGAAAGACTATCTAGCAACTGGAAGAAATAGCTTGTGATAAGTGGTGGCGGGAAAGAGGGGATACAAAGTTAAATGTGATCACAGTCCCATAGAAAAGGAAGGTGGATCAAAGCAGTATATTAACATCATCAGCATTGTAAGGAAAGGCTTGACCAAAGTTCGGAATCAGACAGACCTGGGGTCAAGTCTTCACCTGCCCACCACCTGCCTAAGACCTTGAGCCAGTTACCGGACCTCTCTATGCCCTTGTGAGCCCATTTAAAGTGGGAATAATTGATCACACCTTGTTTAGAGTGCTGCATAAGCTGAGTTCATGCACATAGTAGGTGCTCCATAAATGATGGTTAAAAAAAAAAAAGAAAAACAAACCCCAAACATGCCTTTAAAAACTGGACAGATAGGGACGAGCACCATTACCGAGGCTATGGCCGGTCTTCAACTATGAGAGCTTTCTTTTTTCTAATTTTACAGCTCTTGGAAAATGAACACATGGTTTTCAAAGCTAGAAAATCAACTTGTTTTTTAGAGATCCCATCACTTGGCACTTTGGGTGGATTCTGCGTGTTACTTTCATTCACCCACACACCTGTCAGCTCAATTTATCACCCCCATGGTAAGCTGGCGGATGGGTTTCCTGGACTTCAGTTAACACAGGCAGGCACCTGGTTCCACAGTTCCCTTTAGGCCAGGGCTTGCACAAGGTGACAGTGACCCCAAGTAAGGACCTATCAAGGTGAGAAACCCAATGATTTGATTAAAATGAAAAATTCTATGCAAACTCTTCAACTTCCAGCTTTTGCTGGAGCCTGGATTTCTGGGTATGAGAGTTTGTACCTAAGAACAAGGAAGAAGTTTGAGCCCCTGGGTCACAGGAACATATCTTCCCTAGTTCTCTGCAACATCATGGTCTTATTGCAAGTGTGTTCTGGGCTTGACCGTAGTCTCTCGAGAGTCTGCAGCTGTGGTACTGTCCTGTCCTGTCTCCATCCAGCAGACGTTTATTGGAAGAGGCCCACTCTGTGCCAGGCCCCCGGGTAGACGTTGGAGACGGAGTGGGACAAGCCAGGTGAGAGTCCTGCGTCATCTATTCTAGGAGGCATGGCGGCCACGAACAAGTGCACAGAGAGTGATCGAGGCAGCTATAGATCATGATCAGTTCCACGCGGGGAGCGAAGAGAGAGTGGCAGAGCAATGCAGCCATTCTGTGACAACGAAGTCCGCAAGGGCCTCGCAGGAGAGACGATATTCAAGCCAGGGAGGATGCTCCAGGCAGAGGGAACTTTTGAAATGCAGAGACCGTATCCAAGGAAGATCGTGATGTGGTCCAGGAACCGTGGAAAAGACCAGCGTGGCTAGGGAACAGCACGTGAGGACGCCATTCTCCCACACAAACACCTGGAAACACTTGACAAAAATGTAGCAAACACTACTTCCAAAGCACAGGTGAGCTCCCAGGAAAGTAAAAGTGTTTCAAGGGATCCAATAAAAGAGCAGTGGGTAGCCATCTCACTGCCAAAGGAGCTGGAGTTTTTAGTGCCTGAAAAGGTATAGAAATTGAGGTCTTAGACTCGGGGGGGCGGGGCAGTGAGACAGGAGAACCTCGCCACGAAGCGGAGGCACCGCGCCCCACAAGGGCACGGGTGGAAACTGCCCGTGCACCCGGGGAGACGGCATCAGAGCCTGCTCGGTCGAGGTTCTGTTTAAAAAAAATAATCCTCTGAACACTAATGCGAAGAACTTACTCTCACATAGCTTTGGGGTTTAAGTGTATACTTCCCAGAATCCCCAAGTTCAGAAGGGAGTCTAACATAAGGAATCTGGAAGAAGCAAACACCAAACGCCCAGAGAAAGACGTACCACCAATCCGGTCACACACGGTTCCCACGGATGGAGCCCTCGTGCGGATGAGTTTTCAGTCTCGACTTGCAAATGCACAGGAAGAAATTACAAATGGACCGAAGAACTAGATACTCCTTCCGAAAACTTCAGGTGAAAAAACTATCTGAAAGGCTACAAAGTGTGTCTTAAATGACTAAAGCATAGAAGAAGCTATTTAAAATAGAACATGGCAAGGCCCTGGCTGGTGTAGCTCAGTGGATTGAGCGCGGGCCTGCGAACCACACGATCATGGTTCGATTCCCAGTCAGGGCATATGCCTGGGTTGCGGGCCAGTTCCCAGCAGGGGGCTCATGAGAGGCAACCATACATTGATATTTCTCTCCTTCTCTCCTTCCCTTCCCCTCTAAAGATAAATAAATTTTTAAAAATCTTAAAATAGAACATGGCAGTCGAAGGAGAATAACATGGCAGATTTTTTAAATAACAGTAGACTTTCTAAAGAAAAATAAAAATTACCCCAAACTCCTCAGATGATGCATTGACTAGTATATTAATCAGATATGAAAAGAAAACTGATAAACTGGAAGATAGATGTGAGTCAATTTCTCAGAATATATTGCATTAAGTAAAAAAGTTAAAGACATGAAAGAAAGGTTGAATGAAATAGAAAATTAAATGGGAGTCCAATTTGCTTGTAGTGGGAGATCCAGAACTAGGGAATAGAAAGAATTAGGAAAAAGAAGCGTTCAAGTGTATTATGGCTGAGAATTTTCAGAATTTAGGTGATAGACATGTATAGTCAGCTGAGGAATGGCCACCCAATGACATCGAGTTCTGGTCCCTGGGACCCTTAAACATTGCCTTAATAGGAAAAAGAGTCTTCGCTGGTAAGATTAAGGTGAGGATCTTGAGACAGAAAGATTATTCTGCATTTTCAGGGGGTCCCTAAGTATAATTGCAAGTGACCTTAGATGAGGGAGGCAGAGGGACTGTCACACAGAGACACAGAGAAGAAGGTACTGGACGTGGGGCAGCGAGAGGCCTGAAGATGCTGGACTTGACCACTGGGGTGACGGGGCCAGGAAGCGAGCAATGCCAGCAGCCACTAGAAACTGGAACAGACCAGGAACATACTCGTCTCCAAGTCCTCCGGAGGGAGCAGGGCCTTGCTAACACCCTCACTTTGTTCTAGGACACTGACCTTGGACTTTAGCCTCCAGAACCAGAGAGGACAATTTGTTACAAGTCACTGAGTTCGTGGTGACTTGTATCAGCTTCCCTCTGAAACAATGCAGCATGTATTTATACGCTGAGCATGTACAGCACGTTACAGAGAGGACCACTGAGTCATTCTACAACTAGATAAGTGACAGTGAAACTGGAGAATGGCGGAGACGGGGTCAAGGCTTGGAAGCACCCAGAGAGAAAAGTGCAGGGGGCGTCAACCAGGGGGACAGTGTCTTTCTCAAAGGGTTAATAGGACCCAGAAGACAATGGGATACTAGCTTTAAATTGTCTACAAAGACAAATTATCATTCAATGTGAGGGCACAATTAAGACATTTTAAGCAGGCAGCGTTTACCACTAATAGAATCTTGTGGAAAGGACTGCTAAGAGGTGAACTTCAGAAAGAAAGATGAAAAATCCAGGAAGATGGAGTGAGATGTAAGAAGCTACACCAACCGATGAAACTGGAAAATACATATTTAAATACAAACAAGCATCAACTGTGTACAATGACAATAATAATCATAAAACTATGACTTGGAGGCTGTAAAAAAGAAGCTTTAATTAAAATGCCAAATTATAATGGTAGGTTAGACAAGAGGGAAGACTACATCCACCGTTTGAAAAACAAAATCTTAAATGAATAAATAAAATCTGTGTAGTCTGTGCTTTTATAAGAAGAAACCAAAAATTATAAAACTTAAACACGGGGCAAGTGGAAAGTTAAAGCACAAAATTTTCATTATTTAAAGACAAAATTATCTATAGCGAAAACTAAAAGAATCTATTGTGTTACTAACTAACAAAACCAAATCAAGAATTTGATTTGGTGGTTTGGCTAAGGATGAGTGAGAACATGCCACACTCCACTGTATGCATCAGCCAAAACAATCAGAAAATGCAGCTTTAAAAAGATACCATATGCACTGGCAATGAAAACTTAAAGTTACCTTGAAATACACCTTTATGGAGAAATTTATGACGACTTTATTGAAGGAGATGAGAGAAGACCTAGGAAATGGAGGGACAGAAGTGGAGGTGGTGGGTTATATATATTAGTGGAAAGAATCAATATTAAAGAATGGAAGTTCCCCCTCATCAGTCTATAAAGTTAACACAATTCTAATCGTGATCTCAACAGAATTTTCCATGGAATTTATATATGAAAAAGCAAAGAGGCATACTAATGTTTTAGAAGAACAATATGGGAAAGGGGTCTTGCTTCCTAGATTGATAACAGCATTATAAATTTGTAGTATTAGGACAGTATGGTATTGACTCAGAGATAGACAGATCTGTGAAATACAGCAGTGCCCAGATCTAATCCCATGTGTCACTGAGAACTTAATCTGTAATAGTAGGGGCGGCGTTATCCACAAGGAAAAGAATGAGCCAATGTAAGGGGCACTGGGTTCGCCTTTTGTCCATAAGGGGAAAAAAAATCAATTAGATCCTTTCCTGAATACACAAAAGTGGATAAAACCTAAGTAAAAAGGGCAAAGCTTTAATGTGTTTCAGAGAAAATAAAGAACATCTTTAGGCAGAGAATTTTGCAAAAATACACAAATGACTAAGAAAGATGGTAAATCTGACTACATTGCAGCTGGAAACTGCCTAGAAAACAAAAGTCACTGCAGGCAAAGTAAAACCAGAGAAGTAGATACTTACACATAAAACAAACCCCAAAAAAGGAAAAAGGTTAGCATCCAGAATATATAAAGGATTCCTACAATTCAGGGAGAACAAGACAAATAGCCCAGTAGAATGGGAGATAATGGCTATCCATTAAAAATTAACAAAAACCAAAACCTGAATGGCTTGTGAGGATATTAAAAATAGATGTGCTCAGCCTCACAGTGACCAGGGCAATGTCAAGTACAGCAAGAAGTTCTCATTCACCCCCATCAGCCCTGGTAAGTCCTTCTTTCCAGAGGCTGCAGGTGGGACAGAAAGCCAGGGCATAGCAATGTCCAAGGCACAGGATGTGTTTTGCATTAGATCAGCAAAAATCAATCCTGACAACAGCCAGGGGTGGCGAGGATGTGAAGAACAGGCATCTTTATACCCTTTCCATGCAAGAGCAAATCAGCTCAATCTAGAGAGGAACGTGGCAGGATTTGCAACACTGGAGAAGCACACGCTCGAGGACTCGGCATTGCTATTTCCAGGAGCAGACCCAGAAAAGATTTCCATGTGTTCATAGGAAATGAGTCAAGCTCAAGAGCAGTTACTGTCACCCTGTTTGAAACAGGAAAAAACAAAGCCATTTCGCAGTGGGGTGGAGGGAGAGAAGAGACCTATACTCTGCAAAGAGAAAAGGAAATGAGTAACTTGTAACCTTGCGTGAGGCACTGCCACGCACCAGCAACGATGCAACTGTACAGACAATGCAGACAAAATACGCAGAATGATTTAGGATTTGCTGAGCGTGAGGCCAGTTCAGTATGTTTGAATAAATGTGGAACAACCCTACATGCCCATGCAAACCTGTGTACATGGAACACATACATATGTAGCAAAATGAAGAAACACACATAGCAATGACAACACACCTGTCCCTCTGGGGGGGCTGGAGGAGAATGAGGTCAAGGGGCGCTGGGGGCTCCCGGTGCGTCTGCAAAACTTCAGTGCCGCAAGTAACACTGGAGTCAGACGACACCTTGAGATGTGGCAACACTCAATGGCGCATACACAGTGCCTGCCGCATTATCCTCTACTTTCCTGGTGTGCATGTCTCATTGTAAAATATTTGTATACATGAGTGGGAGTGGGAAAACCTGTCCGGAAGCCTAGGGTATGAATTCGGTGAGGAGATGATGCTTACAAGTATGAGGGCAGCAGAGGAAGGCAGAGGGGAGGGGGATGGAAGCAAAGCACGTCTTGGACGTCACACTGATGGTCTTGCATCAATTTGCTGTCTTGGCGACAGCATGGTCACTGTCCTGTCCATAGTTTGTGGACCTTTTGGAGTGGATTTCCAATGGCTAGTGTCTGCCTCTCTGTGCTGAGGGCTCTTCCCCCACCCGCACCTCACCCCTGACTAGGAAAGCCGTGTTGCCCCAGGTGCTGGACCAGCTGTGCTGAGGAATGCAGCATCCTCCAGTGGCCCTCTGGGGTGGGCGTGTGAGCATCCCAGGTCCCTCTGCTCTCAGCCGGGATGATTCTGAGCCTGCTTGCTGCTTTGCATGGTCCCCCAGACCTTGCCCACGGAGTCAAAGCTCCAGGTGCCCTCCCGAGGGAGCAGGTCTAGCAGCAGACCCTTCGGAGCCACCTTCCCCTCCCTCTCCCCCTTTCCCACACCCCCGTCAGTGTTAGCCCCACCGCCCCAGGGAACCCTTTTCTCTTGTGCCTTCATCTGGGATCTGCTTTTGAGAGAACCTGTACTAAGGCAACAAGCATCCTTTCAAAGTTTGCCCACTTCTAAAGCATGACTACATGTCCCCAAGAACCTCTCCGATGTCACTGTCAGGTTGGCAAGAAGAGGGGTAAACTGAGATTCCAAAGGGCTACAGGCAGGTGGGTGGGGAGACAGGACACAGGCAGCAGAAAGCCAAGCTGAGGGGCAGAAGAGAGAGTGGGCTGCTGAGGGATGCGCGGAGCCACGAGGGTGCCTTCCTGCCCCGTGGGGGCAAGCGAGCCCCGGGGTCTGGTGGGGGCAGCTCTGGGGCTGGGCCAGCGTTTGCAGCAGCATCTCGCTGGGGGTCCCAGGACAGAACTAGGGGTGTGGCGCCACCCGATTGTTCCCTACCCTGTGTTTGAGCCACTGTAATGGGCCAGGGGCATCCACATTCTGGACGTGTCTGCGGGGCTGGTTGGGGAGCTGATGGAGTCCGCTTTGACAGAAAACATTATTGGCTGTCACCAGGGAGTAATTTCCTGACACAACATCAGGTGCCCGTCCAGTTTCCCAAGGTGACACTGCAGCCAGGAATCAGAAAACATTTGCCTTGACAGTAACGTGAAAAGTGATTGCTCGCGTTTGAAATTTTATTACCTGTAAAACAAACAAACAAATGATAGCCCCTGGGTAGTCTCATCATCTATTGTTTGGCTAATAACACTTCACCTTTAAGCAGGCTAAGTTTTTTTAAACCATAAGCCCATTGCACCTGGTGATTGCGTCGGTCTGACTGATCCCAACAGCACACGCGCCCCAGTGCGGCTCTTGGTGTTTCTGGGCTGCAGGTTTGGAAGGAAGGAGGCTTGTCCTGTCCATATTCCGTGGACCTTTCCAGAGTTGGTTGCCACCTTAATGACTTTGCCCTCCCACAAAAGTGTATACAGAAGTCCCCAGGGAAAGCCGCTCTGGCTGCTCAGTGCGCAGTGTATTCAACGGAGCCGATGAAACGCATCAGCTCAAATGCCCATTGGTGCAGTGAGCCTGAGATATCATCATTCCCCTGGTGGCCGGAGGAAAAGCAGGAAACCAGTGGCCACCGTAGGCACAGTTTGTGCAAGGGGACCCTGGGAAGAGCAGACCCGGCCTTTGAGGCCACTGGAACATGCCACCCTCTGAGTGGAAACTGTAAGGGAACTACATCAAGATTTTCCACCTGTCGATGTGTCTCTGGCTCGGTCCATACGAAGTTGCGGTGACCAGGTTATGCCCCGTAGCCCTTCAAAGGATCTGTGGGTCCAACGGAGGGGAGCGTTATGGGGCCGTGGAAAGGTCTCCCTAAGGGCAGAGTGGCCGAGCAGTTAGGAGTTCAGAGTCAGCAGCAAGGTCTGAGTTCTGGTCTCAGCTCCATGGTTTCAGAGCCATGTGGCCCCGGACAAGCTGTGTAACCCTTCCGAGTCTTGGCTTTCTCACTGGTCACGGTCAAAGCCAGGCAGACTTGTTGCTGTGATGAGAGGAGAGAATGCGTGCTCACTGCAGACAGTCCGTGGTGAAGTGTTGTTACCGCACACCTAGTGCACAACAGCTACCTGGCGGCCACCAGGCTCAGCCGTGTGAAAGTGGAACCGGTGGAGACAAAAGTCCTTCCGTGGAGAATTCCACAGGACGTTCCAGCTACGCGAGTAGATATACGTTTTCTGGTGCTCTTGGCGCAAAGAAAAGGAAAGGGGAGTTTGAGATTAGGAATTTGTCAGAATGTATTAGCATCAGGCAAGGGAAATGAGAATTTCTGGACAGAAAGCTTTGTTCTTCTGACAGTTTGTCTGAATTTCCTGGCCAGAGAGAGGAATTTTTCAGGAAGTCCAACCTCTAATTGTGTGCTCCCCGAGAAACTCCTTGTCTGGTACTCGATGTGAGTGGGGCAGACGGAATGACGGTCCCCAGCTCTGAAGCCAGGCCACTTTCCCACTGGAAGCTGTAAAATTGGCTTCCGGCTCATTCTCGGGGCCTCGGGGGGCGGTTGGCTCAGCCACCGGGCCTCCTGGGTGAGTCCAAGTGAAAATCAGCCTCTCCTCTGCAGAATCATGGCCAGATGGGGGTCTGTGATGACCACCTCCCCACCCAGGACCTGCCCCCCATGAGTTTGTGTCTGAAACCCCCAGCCTGCCCCGCGGATGCAGTGGTCTGTATGGAGTGCTCAGTGACCACATGGAAAAGGACCGCTGACCCTGTAGTTCTCATTCCTGTGTTAGTTTTACTGCGCGCTTTCAATGGGAAGAAGTTTGTCTCTCGGTGGCTCTCTGTCATCGCACTGCACCCACCAGGTAGCGATGCCGGACGCTGTGACCCATGTGCCTTCTGTAGCCTTCACCATGAGGCTGTGAAGGCGTTGTTTCACGGATGGGTAAACCGAGGCCAGCCAGAGAAGGCCGATGGCTTTCTCACAGTCACACGGTGGAAAGTGCGGGACCTGAGCCTTAGGCTGGTCTGGAGTCAGCGTGGTCTTCACCCTGCCGGCCAACGCCCACCCCCTCTTGCCTGTGAAGCCATGCCCTCCCCAGCTCCTCTCCCGGCCACAGGACAGGAGCGCCCAGCGCTGCGCAGTGTCCCAGCTGCCCCCCGAGGGTCCGGGACCTGGGGCACGTTCTCTCGGGGTGGGGGTTGCTCCTGCACACGTGCCTTGGGTTCAGCTGGGGCTCTACAGCAATGATAAGGTTATGAATAGATGGTAATCAACTTATATGAATTATAAATAATTGTTTTCTCATGTTATTCGGGGAGACCTCCCGTGCATTTTAAAATATTAATGGGAGTAAACAGCGGGCTGGTTCTTGCATAGCACGGGCACTGCTAACTCCGCAGTCAGCCCTTGGCTATTAATTACACAGCATCTTACGTTCTCTTGTTGAGGGTCTGTTGGGGCGCTCGAATCTGTCTTCCAGCAGTGGCTGTGGGACCTCTGTCCTGGGGCACCTGGGGGAGCCACCCTGGGAGGCGACACACCTGACTCCCTGGCTGGGACTTAGCATGTGCTTCTCCATAAAGGGCCTACTAAGCACAGCCCATTGTTTTCTTTAGTGTGACCACATTAGGACAGTGGGAGAAATGCGACATTACAGGGTAAATAAACCAGAGCTCCCAAACTGCAGCCTTTGGGTCATGAGCCAATTCTAAACATAAGGTTGAAAAATTGGGGGTTAAATCTAGAGGGCTGGGAAAAAGTAGGTTAAATGATCCGTCATCATTACCTAAAAGGTGAATCCTACATAAGGATATGAAATAATAACATTAATATCAATAAAAAGACAAAAATGCAAATACATAATGATTAACAAATAAACAGTAGTACAAGAATAAACTGTTTTCCTCACAACTGCAAACCCCCACATGGCCCAAAGTTATCCGAGCCTTTACAGTGTCAGAGGGCATTTCGACCTCCCAAAACAGTCTCCCAAACCCATTCGGCCACAAAAATTCCTGTGCATATCTCTCATAGTTAGCCAAATTCACTTTTAAAATGCCGACGTAGACACTGAACCCCCAGACTCGAGCACACAGCACTGATGTAGGGTGAACTGCTCTCTGAGGTCTAAATAAACAGGCACATGTGTACGTTGGAACTGCAACCTGCCTCCGAAGCCGACTTCCCTCCCACAGGTGACGGCGCCCCATGAGGCTGGCTCTCTAACGAAGGCACCACCATGCCACCTGGCATGTGGACTCCCGGGCTGATCCTTCCAAACCAGCATCATTAGTTTCCAAAGCCAGTCCTGTCAGCTGTGCTGTCTGGGATTTGGCAGGTCTGCCTCGTGTATCCCAATGCGCATCGGCAAAAGGGGCTGGGAAATTTCATCAGGAAAGGAACCCCGTTGACCACAGCGAACAAAGGAGAAACTAGCCAGTCGGTATTTTTACCTTTGCTGTTTCAGGCTGAAGCGGTAGCCTGTGTTGGGGCGGGAACCAGGAGCTCCATTTTCCGTGTTCTGATGAGGTCTGCCCTGGGTGTGCCTCCGAGAACAGCCTGAGATCCTGTGGTCACTGCTTAGCTGACCGTCCTGGTCCCACCTGCTGTGTCGTCAGAGTGAGGACAGGAATGAACTCACAGCAACAAGCCCCGTGGGGAAGAGCCTCCCTTTTCCTTCAGCAGCACAGACGACTGAAAATGTCAGTCCGACCTGGAGCAAAGCCCGGCACAGTGCCTGCGACAACTGGCTTGGTCACTGTCGGGGCCATCGTGGGGGCCACCGGCGGCATCCAGCCCCTCTGGAGTCTTCATCTTTAGTGATGGCCCCTACGCAGTCACCAAACTTTATGTCTCTTACTGTCTCTCTCCTTGCGTGTCCAAGGGAAGGGGGGAAATGAGAAAAACCTCACTGTGTGGCTGTATGTGGTCCCGATGCTCACTAAAGGGTTAAAAACACACGGTGCCCAGTGTTTAAATTCAGTTATGAGGGTCTCTGTGACATCTTTCCGCCCAGGAGGTACATACCACACAGAAAGCCTCACCGTTCCCCACTTACATTGTGCGGTTCCCCACTTACATTGTGTGGTCCAGGAGGTGGGTGGGTGTCTGAGAAATAACAGCTAACCCTTCTGGGGGCAACGGGAACATTCTTAGACCACTGCCCATCTCAGCTTTGAATCGCTTACCTTCTCCTTACGGTTCTGGTGAATGAAAAACTCCCCCTGTGGTCGCTCACTGGACTCTATTTCCCAGCTCTGGCTTCTGACTGCACGGCAGTGGCTGAGGCTTCTTTGTCTAAAACCTGACTGGGTCTGTGTCAATGGCTTTCTAACTTTTAAGACTAGGGAAACTTTTTTTTTCCATGTGAAGTCTGGCTCACATTAGTATTTCTGTAAACAGATAAGTTTGGGAGCCGGTCTTGTAGAAACTGGGTTGAAGATCCCAGGGCCCCACCTTCCTATGCCCTGCTTCCCACAGTGCCCTTCTTTGGAAGCCTAGTGTTCTTGGAGTGGGATCGGACGAACGTGATGAAGAGACTTCCAGGCTGAAAGTCGGGAAGCGTAAGCTTGACTGTGACCCTCAGGTTGAAGTTGAAGTTGGTCGAGTTATTTAAATTACCAGTCCCTATATTTTTTCTTCTATAAAATAGAGGAAAACAACATTTACCCTCTTTTTAGCTACAGGGCCATGATGAGGGGCCAGACATACTGAAATAATTGGCATTGTGGTCATTTTATATTTTTCACATGCTTTTGTATTTCTGTTCATTTGCTTTCTTGTTGAAACATCCCTGAAACAGCGACAGGGTAAATACCAGTAAATACAAAGTCTCTTTGTAAACGATTCAAGCGCTATCCATAAGTCGAACTCCTGAAGACATCAGCCTCCAGCAATGCATGACGTCACAATGATACCAGCAACTGGCAATTAGCTGCCATTTATTGACGTGACAGGTACTGGGGACTCAGCTCCCCTCCCCAGCACACACTTACTCCATCACCATGGAGGACCTGAGGCCTTGGAACCTGACCCCTCCCTCATTTTTGCTCCATGCCACTCAGATGGCCGGACTGCTCATGGCTCTGGGGGTGGAGGGTGGTTTACGATCTGGGGAGAATGTGGTTGGGTCTGCATTCATGGCTCACCGAGCTAGTCCACCCTCATTGCAAAGCAAAATCATAGAGACTCCTTCACCCTGCGATTGGAATCCCATTTCTGAGTCCACATTAACGTCGGTTATTACTCAGACCCATGATGGATCACTTGTAAATGAACTTCAGACTGTGTTCTTCCAAATGCATTCCACTGCAATGGACCACAGCTCAAGACCTTCAGGATGGATGTCTTTCAAGCTGACTGTTGGCCAAGGCCATATTCAATGGACTCAATAAACATTTGGCCCGCATCCCTGACTTGTAATCAATCAGGTTTGAACGAGGGTGCTGGCTCGGTGGTAGCCATGTTCTTTGTAAGTCTCAGGTACCAATTTGGGCCAAGTCGAAATACTGTCGTATGTGATAACTTACCTGAATTAGAAACTGTCAAGAGGAATGAGCTCATTCAATGAAACCAAGTTAGCACATTCTCGGCTCTTAATTCCCGAACGACTCTTTAAGATGCTAGCTCAGGAGTCTAGATTAATAAATAAGCTCAAAACAGCCCACAGTTTCAATTGAGTGAACACATAAGTTACCTAAGCATCCAAGCAGGGCTTGCCCTCCAAATTCAATGTCCCTTTGAACTGGAAACTGTGATTTTCTTCAAGAGAGTCCCTGCCATGTCTTGTCATAAAGAAGGTACAAAGACATGAAAGAAAGAGAAACATCCAATTAGGTCGAACGAGACTTCAGTACAAACAATCATTACCTTGAACTCCAGCTCTTTTCTAAGTTCTGCAAAGCTTTCAAGCGTGTTATGTTTACACGCCAGCGCTTCTTCCCCTGGACAAGGGCGCAACTCCTGGGCCCAGGCCCAGCTCATCCTTTTTCCTTTCCACACAGTAGCCACGATTGTCTCAGTATATTGCTAAAGATTTAGGTCTATTGCCAATACATGGGATTCCTGATGGCTTCTGTTCTCCTGTTGTAAGTCATATAGTTTTATGATCTTTCTAGAGCAAAGCTCTAGAAAACTGGATCTGAAGTTACATACAGGATGGAGAGGATGGTCACCTCTTGAGAAGAGTGGTGTGAAGTCCCATCAGCGTCTCCGAGGAAGGGGTCCCACACAGCCCCTCACCGGGGCCTCTATGTTCAGCTCACACCAGGGGCTGAGGGCAGAAACATTGGAACACCCGGTTATGCCTGCTTCCTTTTGCTCTTGTTCGGGTTGAGCAGAAAGTGGCGAATCTCTGAGGTCAGACCGACCTGGGTTTGAAGTCCTCCTCCACCGCTAACCACCTGTGGGGGCCTCAGCGAGACACCTCACTTTTCTGAAGCCTCCGTTTGCACATCGACTAAAAGAGGGGGGTCTCTCTTCCCAAAGGGTTGGGAAGTGGCTTAGGGTTGGGGCACAACAGAAGCAACCAACTTGGACCAGCAAAGACATTCGCCAAAGGAGAGTAACTTTCCCTTTCCGAAATTAATGTTGAGGAAACCATGGTGGTCAAACAATCATTTGTGTTTGAGGGATTCCTGGGCACTGGTTCTTGGGCTGGGAGCTTCCTGTCATGCGACCCTCACTATAGCCACCTCTAAGGGGGGCATTATCATCATCAGCATCATCACTTCTGTCAAATACACTTGGCGAGGTGGACTCGTCTCCCAGGTTCTCACAGCTGACAGAGCAACACAGCTAAGGCACCAACCCATTGCTTTCTGAGTAAAAGCCAGGTTCCCCATGATGCCTGCAGGCCCCCGTGATCTAACAGCCCCACCCAGCTCCTTGACCACCTCCTGCATCACTCTCCTGATCACTCAGGTCCAGCCACACTCACCTGGCTGTTCCTCAAGCATATTGGACCCCAGGGCCTTTGCACAGGCTCTCTGTCTGCAGTGCTTTGCCCCTGGGGACCACCCAGCTAACACCAAGGAACTTGCTGGGACTCTCCTATTCACAATTCTAATACTTCCTGCTACCACCCTCTCTGCCCTGGGCCCTTCCAAACCCTTTACCTTGGTCAACTTTTTCTTCTCCTTTTTTACTTATCACTGTCTAACCTACTATGGAATTAAGTTATATATGTTTATTGTGTGTGTGTTGGGTCTACTAGATGGGAAGCTCCTCTAGAGCAGGGAGCTTCGATTCATTGGCACGTCCTCTGCCCTGGAACAGCACCTGATAAACGTGCATGGTGGATGATGATTTGTAGAAAGAACACATTAGTCGGTGAACAGTCTGGCTCTCCAGGTCTTAAGCACACCGCCCAGGCTCTGTGCACAGCTGGGGCTGACATCTGTCATCCATGATGTCACTCTGTCCAGTGGGCAATCTGGGCAGCAAGCGAGTCTCTGTAGCCTCTCAGCATCCAGCATCGTGGAGAAGATACAAGAGTGGACCAGATGCCGCTGCTGTCTGGGGTTTATCGTTGAACTGCAAGATGAGGCACACAACTCAGACCAAGGATAAGGCGTTCCGTTCACTTGTGGGTTGTGTGGTGCAGACTCCGAGTCCCGCAGATGCCCAAAGCCGGGTGCCAAGGACCGGCAGTCCCACTGGGAAGGGGTGCACGGAAAAGACAGGACCAGAGCTCGGACTCAAAGGGTTGCGGGTGGGAGGGAAGGAGGCAAAGCCCATTCCCGACTGAGAAATTTCTGGGCCAAGGCTGGAATGGGCGGGCAGATGGGAAGCCTCTCCTCCCTGTTCCCAGACCTCGGCTCAAATACCCATATCTTGGGAAAGCCCACTCTGACCCCACGACCTCAGGCAGGCTCTGCTGCCACCCAGCCAGAGAACCGTTTCTTCTCTGCAGGGAAGAAATCATCACACTGTATCTGCAAATGTTCGGTAAATATTTACGGAGTGACTGGATAAATAAATGCATGGGTGGGTGCACAAAGGAACGAGCACAGGAAAGAACAAAGTCTGTGAAGAGGGGCCAGCACATCTAAACCAGGGAGGCTGTTGAGAGAGAGTAAAAATCCGCAGCTCTCCGCCTCCGGCACCCTTCCGACGCTGGCCGTGGTGCTGGACAGTGTCCCAGAGTAGCAAGCAGAGAAGGGCGTTGTTGGCTCTAGTTTATCGATGGTGGAATCTGTTAACTTATCCAAGGCCAAACCACCAATAAGCAGCAGAGGCCACGCTTTCACTCGGCATGGAGCTGCCCCAGGCCTGTTTGGAGAGTAGGCAGGGAAGACAGGGGCAGATGACAGGGACCCAAATGAGGATGTGAGGAGTAGGGTCTCCCTGAATCTCTCCGGAACCAATGACTTTCTGACGTTCACACCTCTCATCCTCAACTCCAAGCATCTCCTCATGTGCCGAGTAGCAGAGAAGGGTGATGGGAAGCAAAATAAACACCCCCTTTAACTTCCCAGAGGGACAGCTGTTCCTAGTAACTATAGAAAATGTTGTCACACTGCCCAACGTCCACGAAACCAACTGCGTAAGTTGTGGAGTGCAAACCACAGTTCAGTTCTGTGACCATGGAAGATGGTGGTTTTCCCCACCAAGATGGAAAAGAAAGGCTAGGAAGGAGCTCTCTGGCATCACTGAACGGGCAGCGGCCCCTTATGGCTCGAGTCTTCCAGACCAGGCTCGGTTCAGCCAGCCAGGTGGCCTCGTCTGCTCCCGGCAACACCTGCGTGGTTTCTGTTCTCGCCACGCGGGTGGATGGGGCTCCTAGTGAGCATTTGACGTGCACCATCCTTTGGCTCTTTGATACGGTGCTGCGATGGTTATAGTTTCTTGCATGTAACTGTGTTGTATGTGTACGTGTAGGTGGGTGTGTATACACACACAGAGACAAAAGTCTTTCTCTTTGCTCTCCTTAGACCTACGACACACCTCCTGTAGCCCCATTCATTTATTTTGAGTGCTGTTCTTCATCGAGATGTAATTTGCATACACGGCACAGGTCGGAGTGTAGAGTTGCGTGAGCTCGCGCCTGTGCGATGGCTCCCCGAGTCGGTACCCGCCTTCCCCGCGGCCAGTCTCTCTTCTGCCTCCTATCCTCAGAATTTAGTTCTGCCCGTCCTAGAAATTCACTTAAAAATAATTATAGGGCATCAACTCTTTGTTGACCAGTTTATTTCACTCAGCAAAATATTTTTGAGATTCACCCATGTGGTTCATTTTATCCGAAGTTCAGTGTTGACTGAATGGTTGCATCTCCCCCAAATTCATGTGTTGTAGCCCTGACGCCGCAGTGTGAGGCATTCGGGGATGGGGCCTCTGGGTGATTGGGGTTGGATGAGGTCAAGAGCAGGGACCACCTGACGGAATTAGTGACTTTGTAAGAGGAGACACCAGCGAGAGTGGCTCTCCCTGCCCACACACACACGGAAAGGCTTGGGAGAACAAGAAGGCAGCCGTCTGCAAGTCAGGCACGGAGCCCTCATCAGAACCCCACGTCCCAGCTCCTTGAACTTGGACTTCCAGCCTGCGGAAGTCTATTGTTATGGTATGTTGTTATTACAGCAGCCCAACCAGACTAAACTTCCCTTCCGTCCTGTTGCAGAAGTCACTCCAGTGCATCCGTCTGTTCTCCTGTTCACAGTCATGTGGGTCATTTCCAGTTTGAGGCACATGAATAAGGCTGTTACCATCAATCGTGTGCAGTTTCACTCCTCTCTCTGTGCGTCCTGTCTGGTCTCCCATACTGCCTCTCCCCTTACGGGTTGAGAATTCGTGTCTGAACTTGTCCACAGTCACCTGATGCCCTCACGGGGCGTGTCTTAGGAGGATGCTCGGGCCAGATGTGCTCATCCCAGATGGGCTCATCCCAGATGGGCTCATCCCAGATGGGCTCGCCTACTGCCCACCCGTCAGAGACTGTGGCTGCCCTACATTAAAATCCTCTCATGTCCGTGTCCCTAGAGGGAGGGGACAGGAGGAGGGGGGTCAGGAAGGGAAGCAGCAGCGCACACACTCCTCACCCCTCCATCCCTCTAATGGCTGACAAATGTCTGCAGTCCCGCAATTTCACCACCGTCCTTCCTCCCGGCTCAGCCGACTAACCACACGCATTAAGGTGATGGCTGTTGATGGCCCTTAATGAGGATGCGTGGGGAAGAGTGCCCTCTGATCTCGTCCTACAGATCTCAGCTCAGCGGCAGAGGTGAGGAAGGGGGGGCCGAGAACGGGCCAGGAAGAGGAGAGGTGTGTCAGCTGATCGATGTTTCAAAGGAGAGCCATATTTTGCGGGCAAAAGAAAACTCGCTCATACATAGCACTTTGAAGTAAAAATAAACACAAAATGACATAAAGCACCGAGCCATGAGGTCAAAGACAGTAAAATAATCGATACTCAGGGTGAAATGCAAGGACACTGAGCCCTTCCATCGCCGGAGCGGAAATTCCAGCCGCTAGGCCCCCGTCAGCTCCTCGGCCTGTCGAGTCCCAGGAGGACCCCGCCCCGCCCCAACCAGAGGAACTGGAGGGTATTTGAGACACACCTGCACCTCTGTGATCACAGCTAGCGGGCCTCTGGCCAGATCACAGAGAGGACAGGCACGCGACGGGCCTGCAGGGGGCGCCCGTGGGAGGCTTTCCAGGAAACTGGGCTTCGCCGTCACTGATGCCTCCTCTGAGTTCTCGCTTCACAGAGGACGAGCCTCTTTGAGAAAGCACGCTGACCCTCGGCTCTTCTCCTCGGGAACTGCCCGCCCGGGACGGGGAGCCATTGGGCAGACACACCCGGTTACATTTAGGTTCCACTGATCAATGACATCAGTCACCTGGCGACACATCTCACATCTGTTTGGCAGCCTAGTGCCGGGGCTCCTCGTGGAGAGTGAAAGAGGGAGATTTTCCTTGGCGTTCGGGGGAAGGACTTTTCCCACTTTTCCATCATTGCGTCATCTCCGGGCGATTAGGTGCCTCCTGCAAGACCAGTTCTAACGCCATAGGGCCGGCGGCAGGCCCCGACTGCGTCATTATAGGTAACAGAGCCGGTCGCTGCACAGGCGGACGGAGAACTTGTTTGGGGAACCCTAGTGTGGACCAGGGTTTTTAGGACGCAAGGCTGGAGGAGAGCGGGCCTCAGCACACGGAGCTGGATGCACCTCGGGCGTGACAGGAGGCTGTGCCCAGACCAGGTTCTGGCCCTGACGCCCCGCCCCCTGACCTTGGCACTGGGGGGCAGGATGGGACCTTCTGCACCAGCCATTTCTGTCTGTCACCTCCACCCACTGCGCCTTGGGAGGAAGTTTATCAAAAAGTCCTGAATGCGGTGCAGGTTGTACAGAATCCAAAGTGCGTGGAGCCTGACCACCCGCAGCCCCCCAGTAGCACCATCCACGTGAATGGCCTCCTGTCCGAGTCAGACGCCGCTGTGAGCTCCACCTTGCAGAGGAAGGAGCCAATACACACGCACGATTGGACCATCAGTGGGGGGGGGGGTCTCTCAGGCAGTGGGGGGGGTGGAGCTGAGATTAACTTACTAAGCTGGTATAAACTCAACCCTCACTTTCTCTCTAACCTGAAGCTTAACCCGAACCTGACCTCACTGAAAACTACCACTAAACTCACCTCGCTGCCTAACTTAACACATGAACCCCCACCTCAAGGCCGACTCTAACCCCATCGCTAAATCTGACAATAACAACAGCAGCAAAAACACACTTAGATGACGGTGGTGGTGGTGGCAGCTAGTGGTGACTGAGGGCTCTCAGTGCCAGGAACTTAGATACCGTTTCTTGTTTAAATCTTAAACACTTAAGAGCCAGGTACTACTACTACTCTTATACCCATTTTACCGAGAGGAAAACCAAAGGCCTCAGATGTCAAGCCCCCTGCTGACAGCGAACAGCCAGCCAGCGCTGGGAGCAGGGTTTAACTCGGGTCCGTCTGATTCCAGGGCCGTTTTGCGGCCAGCGTGCCCTGCAGACACCGCCAGTGCACTTGGCTGTTTCCCGTCTGATTTTGTCCTCGTTGTCTTCGGTCCAGTTTCTCTGCCTGACACTTCTCTTCTCTCCTCAACCTCTCTGGATCAAGGCCCTTTGTCCTCCAAACAGAAGAATTTCATCAAAACTGTGCATCCTTGCCCTCCTCTGTGAAGCTGCTTCTGAAACCAGCAGGTTCCCTGGACATTTCCCAGGCAGAGCCGGCGTGGAAGTTCGGCGAGTCCGACAGCCCCGTGTCGCTTCCAGATAAAGCCCCGTCAGCCTGCCATCTGAACATCGCTTCCTCCAGAGGTTGAAGGCGCCTTGGCCCCCATGCACAGCCCACCGCCCGCCACCTGGGGCTCGGGGCTTGCTACCAGTCTGTGGCTGCTCCTCAACGCGACAGGCTCGAGCATAGTTGTAGTCGTGAGGATAATTTCCAGAACGAAGCTAGAGAAATGTGCATGTTTACGGGCCTCGCTTCCCTCTAAAGCCCTCGCCGAGGCCGGCGGGCACTTTTCAGCCACCACGAGGCGCGGTGCTTTATGCCGGACAAAGAGAACTAGATCATGAGACCTCACCTTTGTTCTCTCTCTCCCTCACCTCGCCCTCGGCCGTCAGAAACAAGGCATTGTGAAAAATGATTGTCCAATTTTCCCAACGTGATTGATTTGCTGCAATTTTTTTTTTAAAGAAAGAAAAGGAGGGAGCACCATCAAGCACCCCCTCTCCTGTCCCCTCTGCTGCCTCCACCGGTCGGAGTCTGTGCCAGGGGACTGGCCGTGCCCGCGTGCCCGACAGCCCGATGGATCCCAGATGCTGGGGACACGTCTCCTGCTTCGCTGTGTGCGGGTGGCACAGGGTGGCACCGGAGGGGCACAGTACTGCCCCTCGCACAGTTCTGCCCTGGCTACTTGAAAGAAACCAAGAGGAAAACATTGGAAGTGACAGCCACAAGGAAGATGAGGGAGAAAGAGGAGGAGGAGGAGCTGCTGTCATCGCCAGAGGGCAGGGGACATGAGCCCTTTCCCTGGTGTCCGAGGCAAGGAAATTAACCAGTCAGCTCTGATCGCAGGTTTTCCTCCTTCTTTGTTGCCCTTTCACCTCGCTTCCCCAGATTAAACTCCGAGAGAACTGAAGAGCCTTAAGAAACACGGCGACCTGCCTCCTGTCTGCGGTCACCCCTTCGTGGGCGCATTGGGCGGCCCGAGTCCCAGTCCGCAGGTGAACCCCGTGTTGAATATTCCACAGAGACAGTTACGTGGGCCAGGCACTGTTTCCTGGGCCGGTGATGCCTCCAAACAAACAGAACCAAACCAATATTCCTGCGCTCAGGGGCCGACCTCCTAGTGAGGAGGGACGTTCAGTAGACAATACACTGGGTACCTGGTGTGCCAGATGGAAAAGCGAGGAGGGGACTGGGAGCGTGGGGTATCAGGAAAGATGCTTGAGGAGGTGAGGGAGGAAGCCACAAGTCCTCTAGACAGAGGACGCAGCCAGTGCAAAGGCCCTGGGGCACTGGCCTGGCAAGTTTGAGAGGCTGCACGGTGCCCGGGTGTGGCTGGAGCAGGAAGGGGGCATCAGGAGGTCAGATGGGAGATGTGAAAGCATCGGGGAGCCGGTCCCGCAGGGCTTTGCCAGCCATCGCTAGTTCCCTGGCTTTCGCTGCATGGGGTGTTCTCTTAGTCTTGTGCAACGAATGAGGAATGAGAAATGATAATAGGAGTCAGCGTGGGTTTGTGATGTGCTTGCCAGACACCCTCCACATTCCTCCGTGGCTGGGGAGACCCCCAGGAACGTTCTCCGCAGCGCGACAGCCTCCTCCAGAGCCTGCTGCCGCCCCGCAGAGGCCTTCAGTCTAGCGAGTCCCGCGCCCTCTTCTAGAAGATCTTCTGTCTTTACTTCCTCAGCGAACTCACCCGGCCTTGGGTCTTCGTTGCCATCCAGAGTCTGACCAGGGCCAAGTGTACATACGCAGTCCCAACCCTTCTCCCGAACTCCAGACGGGTACACCCAGCAGCCCACTCCTCATCTCCACCCGTCTGAGAAACCCGGACTCAGAACGTCCACAGATACACTCCCGGTTCCAGTGTGAGAGTCAAACCCGAGTACACCCAGCCCGCCCCTCCCACCGCCTTCCCCACCTCAGGAGACCGCAGCCTCCCCCACCCCCGCTGGGCAGGCATCCGTGAGCCCTTCCTTCGGTTTTTCGTGCCCCGTATCTAAGCCATCGGCAAGTCCCGTCTGCTCTACATTCAAAGCATGGAGACCTGGCCACACCCCACGGCCACCTTTGCCGCCGCCCCGATCTGCGCCGCCACCGCTGGCTCTCGCTTTGACCACCATGATGACAGCCTCCTAACCGCGCTGCTGGGACCTACTCACCAAGACTCTCTCCTCCACGTGACAGCCCACGGCCACTCCGGTGCTCAAACCCTCCACGGCCCCCATTTTTCTCAGAGTGAAAGTCCACAGCCGTGCTGTCCACTCAGGACGTGCCGGCACGGAGGGAGGTTTCCACTCTGCTGTCCAGTGTGGCAGCCTCAGGCCACGTGTGGCTGTGGAGCACTCGGAATGTGGTCAGAGCCACTCCATTTCTTTCTCGCTTTAATTAGTTTACATTTAAACAGCCCCGTGTGGCCGGGGGTGGCTACCCCACTGGACAGTGTGAGAAGGCCCAAGCGAGTGGCCCCTCCTTTGGCTTCTTCCCCTGTCCCCTGAGTCGCACACCCGCCCCCTTCCAGCCACTCTGACCTCTTATGTTTGCTCCTCAGAAATGCCAGCCTCAGCCCCACTGTGCGCTCTTTCCCCGGTGCGTTGTTTCTGCGTGGAAGGTGGCCCCCCGAGACAGCTGCGTGGGTGGCATCTCGCCTCCGGCAGGCCACCTTCTGAAGCCCACCCCACCTCCCACCCGCATCTGCTCCCAATCTACCTGCCTTACTCTTCCTTTTCTTTTTTACTTACTTCTCACCTGCTAGCAAGTGGCATCGTCACTTACTTCTCGGGTCTGTTGTTTTATATCTGCCCTCTGAAACGCCCACTCATCCAGGGTGGCCACTGCTGAGCCACCAGCACCTTGAAGGGGGTGTTCAGTGCCGGTCTGTTGGAAGGACTCAGTCGGGGAAGGCCGGGCCCCGCCCCGCAGCCCCCCAGGTCCTCCGTGGGGAGCACTGGTGTTTGTGGCTTCCTCCTGGAATGCACGGCGTCCCCAACCCTGTCCATTCATCAGCTAAGCTAAGAGAGTCGCTCCTTGCCAGCCTGGTGTCAGGTGCTAGGGACACAGCAGGGACCAGGGCAGGCAAGAACCTCTGCCTCAGGGAGCGGACGTTCACTTCAGGACATAGATGCCGGACAGCAAACGGGAAAAGCAGACGTGTAATCGGTGTTAGGTAGAAACAAGGGTTAAGAAGGAGAGAATGAAGGCACCCGGGTGAACCTGGAGCATGGAGGCGTCTCTGAGGGAGGAGAGGGACCCAGCTCAATGGAACCCGGGAGAGTGTCCCACGAAGAGGGAAAAATGAAATGAATGGGAACAGCAGACGCCGAGGGCCCTGCGGGAAGGGGGACTGAGGCCTGACGCTCGTTGGGATGCAATGCACGTGACATTGGAATGCAGTAAGGTCGCCCAGGGGAGACGGGCCCCAGGTCCACTGAGCCTCGGGTCTCCTACTTCCTCTCCCGTCACCGAAGCTGGCTCCAGTCTCCTGTTTCGCTGAGTGCCTAGGACATTCATAGCCTAAAACATCTTTTTAATGGCACACTTGCAAGTGAGATTTTATGCAGAAGCCACCAAATAACAGATGTGAGTGGAGCCGTTCCGGCAGCAGGTTGGAATCCACACCTTTCCCGCCACTTCTTGAGTCTGCTGAAGGCACCTTGGTGAACCCCAAAGATTCCAGGAGCTTTAGTTAGAAGCGCCCCGCCCGTGGCGTGCATGGCGTCAGGGAGCCCGGCGCTGCCTCCACTGGTCCACATCCATGTGGGAGCCTTATCGTCACACGCAGACTGTCACCTCCTTCCTGGTGGGGAGGTGTCCTCTCTGACGTCCCCTGACAGGGCCCCGAAGCGTGGAGTGTTCTGGAGAGGACCACGCACCTAGCATTATCCTCCTAGTAAACGCCGGGCGTCGGCTGCCCGACCCTGTCCTGTCCCACTTCTGTGTGTCTGAGACTTCGCTGAAGAGCGAGTTTGAAAACAAATGCAGATTCCACAGTCAGAGGTGGGGTGCATAGAAATCTGCCGGTTTAACGAGCGTCCCAGGCGACCTGGGCAGCTGTCTGCACGCAGCTCTGTCTTGGAAGGACACGCAAGTCGCCCGTCACGTGGAATGGTCCCGAGTGGAGCCTCACTTCATGACCACTAATTAGAGTCGTGTTATTTGGGGAGTTATATTCCAAAAGCAAGGAAGATTCAGTGCAATTCAAGGGTCAAGGTAGGAAGATGACTTTTCAATTAAAAATAACCTTCGATAGTATCAGAACTACACCTTGTTTGACGAGCCTGTGGACAAGTGTGCATTAATGTCATTACCCGAGGGACAGCTAAACTTAGCACGAGGTGATGTTCTACATGATGGGCTCCCACCCTGCACCCCACCCACCCCACCCATAAAGTACCAGGGTGAGGGCTCCAGTGCCTCGTCACTGTGATAGAGGATGCGGAGCTCTCTGTCAACAGCCCTGATTTGTGGCAAAGAGAAACCCTCTCTGTGGGCATGAAAGGTCAGGCACGTTCTGCTCTGCTCTTGCTTCATACACTCGCTTGCCAATTCCTAGTCACATTGTCTGGGTTCAGACGGCTTCTCAGGCAGGAGCCCCATCCTACGAAATTGAGAACCGCCATGCCCGATTCAGTATCTGGCGTTCGTGAGTGACTGACTTAGTCATCATCAGAACCGGCTACATCATCAGCAAGGCCCAATGTGCAGGGTGAAACTGCAGGTTCAAACGATATTAAAAAATTTCAAACATTCTTAAGACTTTGGTGATGGCCACAGCAGAACATGCAGCCAAGCTTGGGGATCTCCCGTGTGGGGGCACAGTGGGTCCGCACAGATCACACATTCATGAAGCCGGCCCTGGTCATCACTGTCTTTTCCTTTCCCAGCCGCCCGATGACCAGACCTGGGTTTCTTCTCTTGGTGGACATGGTGCAAGCCACGTCCTTCGGGACTCTCGACCCTGGTCCCATGAACACGCCCTGCCCCTACTCTCACCCCAGTCACTGCAACTTCTTCCTGGCAGCTGGGAAGAGCCCTGTGTATGGGAGAGAGGCAGTTCAAAAGCAGGAAGGATTTCTTGTTGGCCTGCCCTTCCAGTGAACACACAGACCTCTGGATTGCCCCTGCATGGCCTGCGGCTCCCCAGGACCCCTGATATGGTTAAAGGCAGGGGCCACAGGTCTACAGGTCTAACAGCATAAAAGCCATCCATTGCCTCGGAGGTGAAGAGTGGCTCAGACAGCCTTCCCCTTGCCTGCTGTTGGCTCACCCACAGCCCCACCGCCCCAGCCCCCAGCCGCCCAGCATCCGCTAAGCCACTGGGTCGTAGCGGCCGGTTTCCTTCTCGGCGCCCCTGGCGGACTGAGTGTTCTGGGAGGACAGGGGCCAGGCCCGAGAATCCCCAGGGACTTGAACAGACCCTGGCACATGTTCGGCACTTAATTAGTGTTTGTTTAAATGACTGAAAGGAAATTAATAAATGAAGCCCAGATGGCAAAGTTAGCTTCTTATGGCTTGCGATGGAGTTTTTCAAACCATCTTCTGAATTCTCTTCCACGAGAGTACTAGAAGTATATTTTAAAAAGCAAAACACTGAAGCCATGTTGAACCCCCATTAGCACCTTCTGGAACCTTCCTTCCCACTACATGTGGTCCTGGGTGCAGCAGCAGCAGCCTCACCTAGGAACTTGTTAGAAATGCAAACTGGCAAATTCTCAGGCCCCTCCCCAACCCCCCTGAGTCAGACACTCCGAGGGGGGCCCAGCAGTCCGCGTTTGGATGAGGCTCCAGGTTACCCAAACGGCCCTCCCCTGACAGGACTAGACAGTGCCCTGAGGAACACAGTTTGGGAAACAGGACTTACAGAATTCCCTTCCAGGTGCACTTGGATTTAAAGACAAATCGACCGTTTGCAGCAGCAGCCTTGACAATCTCAAAGAATTAAATTTTATTGTGGAGTCTTACATAGTAAGTCAAAATCCCGTAAGGCTGGTTCTTGATAAAGACATTTATTTGACTCAGCCAGGAGGACCCTTGGGTGAGAATAAGAGAAAAAAGGTGAATACTCATATTAAGTGTCATTGGTTTTTTTAAGGGCTGTTTGTGGATGTGAAGCTAGAAGGTGAGTTAGGAGGAGACACATGTACGGTGAAGGAAATGCTGACATGCGACCTAGAAGCTCTACCAGAGGAGCCACCTTGTACAAGGTCTGAGCCAGACTCTGAGCCTTAATTTCTTCACACACGAAGATGCACGCAGGGCTGCCACGGAGGGTTGGGCAGGCTGGCCCTGCACAGGAGGGCCCAGCCGAGCAGCAGGCTTTGCCCCCCCCCCCCCCAGAGGAAGGGGCACCTCTGTGTAATGCGCTCAGAGACACACCACCGGCCGAGTCTCGGTGACTCCTGGCCCTGCCTGCCTCGTCAGGTTGTGAGGATCCAAGAGACAGCGAGTGAGAAGCAATTTCACAACTATAAGCGGTAGTATGAATACGAGATGGGACTTTATGTTGGTCGTTGCTGCAGCAACATGCTTGTATTTTGACATTTCATTCAGCCAAGCTGACCAAAGGCCTGATATGCTCACAGAACACAAATCACTCCCATCCACAGAAGCTCACGCAACCGGCACGGGAAAAACCAGCAAGACCTTTGTGTCTCAGGACTCTACGCTCCTGTGCAGCTCCCCACGCCCGTGAAGGGGCCGCCCCTTTATGCGGTAATCGCAAAGGCCTGACGGAGACCTGTAACAGTGTCTGCGATGCTGTAGCTTAACCTTCGCTACCAGCTGGTCCAGGGCTCAGTGGTAGACCCTTGGGAGGGCTCTGCTGGGTTGGGCTGAGCTGGCCTGGGGTTGGGGAGGGACCCATACACAGAACCCCAGTGCTCTTCAGTCGGGCAGTGGACCCTTGGAGGGGAGCCAGGCCTGGCCTTCGTCACTCTCATGCCGAGGAGGGGAGGAGACCCCTTCTGCCCTTTGCATTGGGAACACACATGAAATTCTCGTGTGAGCACAGTCAAACTCCCGGTCGACCTGACTCCTTAAGTCCCAGCGCATAAAATCGAGCACCAACAGCACTTTCTATCAAGGCAAACTGTCCTTGCTCATCGCCACCTTGTGGTGGCTCAGCACTATAGCAGCGGCTGAGGTGAGCTGATACCCACCTTTGGGGCACTTTGGACATTTGTAGAATTCTCCTTCCTTGGGATCAACCCCTTTGCTTCCTTTTCCTCAGTGTCCCATTGGAGAGACAATTAGTGCATCTCGCTGAGGTATCTGGGTAATCGGGATGAACTTGGCCCACCAGCCAGGTCTCTCTCCAGTCCCCACTTTTCCTTCCACCCGCCCCCTTGACATAGAACCTGGTAAGGCTCCTTGCAACCCCCAAATGTTCTGGTTTCCCCAAAGGGGACCTGGGCTTCCCAGGGAATGTGTTAAAAATAGGCCTTATTTTGTATTGCAAATCAAAAACTCCATCTCTGACCCCTCCCCCACCAGGGTCCCAGGGGAACTTCTGCACAGCGAGATAAGGTGGCTGGGTGCCTGAGGGCTGCCGGGTCTTCAAAACATGGCTTAATTAAGTTCCAGCCAACAGGCGACATCCACAGCCAACGGGCTCTTGGGAGATAAGACACAAGACACATCCACAGATGAAGGGCAGAGCTTAGAAGACACAATGAAATAAATCAGGGGCAGCACAGCCCATTTGCAAATGCAAATCCTCGTGCCAGGAGCCCTGCCCTCCACTGGGCGCTGAGAAGCCTGGTCCTGGGATGGGAGCCTGCTGGCCCTTCTGCCCGCTGCTCTCCATGGCTCCGATGGAGACCGAGCGTGGGAGTAGCTGGATGGGAAGGGGAGGCGAGGCGCCCCCAGTGGAGGGGAGTGTGTGTGCCTTCTCAATTCCGGAAGCGAATCCCCAGGGGCTCATTCCTTCCGAGCCTCCCGCCTCCTGCCGGGATGTGGGGGCATCCACAGGGCGCTGTCTCCCTGTGACCTGCGCCTGGCGCTGCCTTCCTGAGAATTCTAACTACATTCTTCCGTCCTCCAGGGGCAGGATTTTTCTGGCTCTTTCGTCATCAGTCGCCCACCCACCTGTCCCATTCTACATATCGAATATGAGTTCCCAGGGCTGCAAGGCTCCTTCGTGGCATCTATATAATACAATACCTATTATACATTATATGCGTTACCTATGTTATATATAATACATATTACATATATAAATACATAAGCATAGCCCCCACCCAAGAAACCATGACTGTTCCTGGACTTAGTGCTGGGTAAATTGAAAGCTGCAACCCTCCTTTGCTAACAGCAGAGTATACTTCCTTTGCCCAGGTACCTAGATCTTAACAGCAGAGTTGGCAGATTTCATGGTGTATGGTACAGACACAGAGTAACTCTCACACTTGGACTTGCCGAGGTTTTTCATGAAAACCTCTATAGACCATACAGCAAGTCTTTGAATAACATTGTTTGTTAAAATATTGATGGAAAAAAATCGATTCCCAGCCGGGTCCACAGGCTGTGTGGGGTTGGCTCGTTGGCTCGTCCTTCCCGTTCCTTTGCTGGGGCTCCTCCTTGGCCCCCAGTTCCCCCCCCCCCCGTGCCCCGAGTACCCGCAAGTGAGGTGAGCTGGCGTGTCCGAGACACTCCCATCGGAGTGAGTGAGGGTGCGTGTGAGCGTGCCCTGGGACGGAAGGGCCCCAGCCCACTGCGACCCTGAACTAGGACAAACGGGTGGGAAAATAATGACCTTAATTGTTTTCATTCATCTTTCTTAAATGTATGTGTAGCTGACATTTCTTTCAATTGTTAATATTGGAGGTGTCTTGGGTCTTTATTTAGGAGCTTGGCGATGTTTTCGTGACCAGAAATATGCTGTAGGAACTTAACTCTTGTGTGTATCAATTAGCCTACCGTAAACTGCTTTCCTCATAGGCCGTTTTGTTTGAAGGTGCGGTTTCCAAGAATCTGGGGGCAGTGGTGAGAGGGCTTGCTCTGCGCCCCTGGAGGGAACCGGTGTCAGATCCGCTGGTACAGTGAGCTTTGCCCTGTGGTTTCTTTGGAGTCACCTGCCCTCTTCCCCACCCCTCTCCAAAATAAACTAAATGCACGATTTTAATTCCAATAAATTACAATTGGTAAAGAACTTCCCAGCCTTCTATAGGATCACTGTTGGGAGAAGAGCTTTCCCTCCCGAAATTCTCAACTGTTTTATGGTCATGAAGCTTCCGGTTATGATGCACCATGCGTCCCCCTTCTTCGGCGATGCCTATTAAAATACCTAATCCAACTCTTCAACAAGCTGTGCCGATGGCTCCATTCTGAGCTGTGGCATTTGACAGCTTGCCTCCTCTCACAGGCCCCGTGTGAGCCTGAGCGGGGTACAGCCCCAGCCTGTGCTCTGGCCTCCGATCGCTCTGCCTCTTAAATCTCTCCAAGTTCACAGCCAAGCAAGAGGCAGGCACAGCCACCAAAAACCTCTGCAGCTTGCGTCTCTCTGGATCAGTGGAGTTTGAACATCCAGCGCAGGATCCGCCAGGTCTGTGGGGGCCTCTTCAGAGAGAAAATCAGCCCCCATCACAGCAGCCGAAAGCCCCAAGCCGACACGTCCACAAACCCCAGACGCCAAGCCACGCGGGCCCTCGGCCACACTGGGGGCCAGGCCCACACTCGCTTCTGGTTTTCCGCACAGAAAAGGCAGCAGTGTGTTCCCGAAATGAACTCCAAAGCCCTGCCCTGCCCCAGGATGAAGATCCACTTCCTATTCCATTTCCCATCCCAAGTTCTCCAAGTCAAAGCTTAGAGGAATTAAAAGACTGAGTTCCGAGTTCAAGAGCCACCCTTCCTGACCGACCGTTCTGCTTGGTCTGTGCCGGGTGCAGTTCACCCTGACACCCGGGAGAATCAGATCTTCGGTGGACGCAGCGTGGGTCTCCAGGAGGGCGTGAGGTTCCTCCAGGACCTTGACGTTCGGACCTGTTCTGCACCAAAGCTCTGACAGACACCCCACTTGAAAACAAGAGCTCGAGATCTCCCACGTGTGTGATAACAGCACTAGCCTTATACCTGCTGTCTTGACTTGGCTTGCACTGAAAACAGACCCTGAATTAAGGGTTTGGAGGCAAGCAGTTTATTGGGAAGGTGTGAGGATTGAATCAAATCTTGAAGTCCTAGCCCCCCACACCTCATAATATGACCTCATTTGGTAATAGGGTCCTTACAGAGGTTATTAAGGGTGGCACTAATACTAATATGACTAGTGTTCCTTTAAAAGGAGGAGCTTTCGGAGCCGTCTGCCCTCCCACTGGAAACCCCCCACGCCCCCACCCCGCACAGGTTCCCAAGCGGAAGTGCTTTTCCTTGGCGCTGAAGCTGGTGGCCCTGGGTTGCCTTGTGGGGCCAAGAATTTTCCCAGGCCTTCTTCAAGACATGGTATTTCCACTACATTTCAGCAACCTGGACATTTAGAATCTTTTTCTTTCTGTTACCACTTTTTCTGCATGAGAAGAATGTACGCTCTGTACATCCATGATCCACCACAATGACTAATGAGTCGTTAAGTGGCAGAAATCCATCTCAGATGAGCTTAAACCAAAAGGGGTGGCTCTGCCCCCATAACTGGAATGTTCAAGGCACGATGGCTTCAGGTGTAGCTGGATCAGGATCTCTGACCGTGCTGTGGGGACTCAGTCCCTCCCTCTCATCTCTAATTTCTCCTGGGTTGTCTTCTTTACCACGTAAGCTGCACCAGACGTAGCCTAAAAGGCTGCTGGAAGCCCTGGGCCCATCTCCTTGCATCTCGGCCTTATTCACATCTCCTCCTCCTCTAGTTTGTGCCTCTTTTCCTAGAGACTGAGAATTTTTGCGAAACAGAATACCCGTCTGTAGGAATCTTTCCCCGTCGCCCACAGAAATGTCGACCATGTTCTTGCACTGACTCCTAGCATAGAAGTTCTTAACTGGGGTGGCACTAGGGGGGGTCCATGCTTCCCTGGACTACAGACACGTGAACATCATCCTAAATGAAACTCACTGAAAATCGTGTGTGCATGTAGGAGGGGTGCTTTTTTGAAGGGTAAGGTAGTATGTTTCCCAGGGGTTAGAGAACCAGGAAAACTAGTATTTCCTTCGGGGTTCTGTTTGTGGGAGTTTACTTGGCATCAGGGCTGAACTTGGGATCGTGTGGTCTTGAAATAATATGACCTAGAAACAAGGGGTGTTTGCAAGATCAGGGGCCACCCAGTCCGCTGCCGTTGTGACGTCCGGCTGCTGCCTCACGTCCCCCCTGACCTCAGCACCGCTATTTCACACGCACTCAGCGAACACGTGTGTGAGTTCCGTGGGCCCCCGCTGACGCCGACTTTGAGAGAAAGGGATGGCATGCGTTCCCAGCTTCAGGAGAAATCCTGCGGGAAAGAATTTTGCCCAGTTTAACTCTTAATGGCCACGCTGGGGAGAGGTTTACCGTGTTGTGCCTGGGCGCGGCTCGGTGCCCCCCTCTGCTCTCCCTGGGACATGAGACGCGGCGTGCCCCTGAAACAGCCCCCATCCGCGGCTCCCTCTGCCTGTCACCCATCCATACCTGCCTCTGCTTCCCCGGCTCCCTCCCTCCGGCTTCACATTTACTTTCTGTTTTCCCGTCTCTGGCTGATTTGAGGAATGGGATGAGGTTTCCTGGGAGACTAGCCCAGGGCGCTTGACTGAAAACAGAGCTGCCCTGTGGCAGGCCACCGTGATAAAGGTGAGGCGCAGGGGAAATGCTCTCCATCACCACAGTTTAATGCCATACACGCCCCAGGTGTCAAGTGCAGAGAAAGCAGGGTAGGCTGAGTGGATGTGCAAAGGAGGCACTGGGCGAAGGGAGGTGGCCTCTTAGAGGTCCCCTGACTATAATCCGAAACACGCCGCCACCCCCCTCTGGAGCTCAGGCTCTGAAAGAGTGAGATGCCCATTTCCATCAGTATGCTGGGTGGAAGTCACATTGATACCTCAAAAAGGCAGTTGTAAAGAATTCGTACTTAATACTGCTGATCTGAGCCCAGCCCAGGCTTGGTTTCTGCGGGAGCACGTGGTTACCAACAACCAAAACAAACCGGAGCAGAGGAGACGTTTTGGGAAGGCCTCAGGGTCCACAGAACTGCAGGGAGGCCAGGAGACCAGGCCAAGGACGAAGAAGAGCCAAGCCTGCAGTGAGGAACAGGTTTCAGGAAGCCAGCCCCGAACAGGCTGGCGGGCATGTCACCATGACAATAAGTGGTCACCAGTTAGAGCTTCTGTCCTGGGAAGGGAGATCCAATTGGCTGAGCTCAGGTCACATGCTCACCTCTGGCTGTACCGGGGCGCTGAGCTGGAGGACCGGGCTCTTCAGATTCCCTAGTCCATTCCCTCTCCTCAAAATCATGTACAAGGGGGGATTGGTAATCCCCCAAAAGGAAGCTGGGGAATGTTTGCTGGGAAACCCACCACGCAGGCATGCACACACACACAGAACAGGATGAAAGTAAAATAAATCCCCCCACGCAAGGAGTTGAGTGAAAATAGTATCAAGCACAAGACGATTAAAAAATAAGGCAGCACTAGCTATTCCAGCATGTTCTGCCCATATGATGAAGTACTAATTATGCAGCAAGTACTCGTAGGAAATGGGTGCTTCTTCAAAGACAGAAGTGGTTGGAGAAAGGCGATGCCAAAGTGGGCTCATGGTCCGGGGAAGTTGCCCCAGAAGCCAAATTGATCCGGGTCTTGAAAGGGCAATGAGGGCCAGGAAGTAGGAAGTAAGTGAATGAGAACATTCTAGGGAGAGGGAAACAATTCGGATGAGTGCACCAGAATTCTGTTGAAATCTTTGCTGAAAAGATTGTACTACAGAGCCAGCCTGTCCGAGTTTGATCTTCCCTCCGCCACCGTGAGACTGAGCAATTTGCTTCATGCTTTGGGGGTGTCCTATTATCTAAAAGATGAGGTGAATAGGTCATATCTCACAGGGTGAAATGAGGTATGAGCCATGCCTGATGTTGTGCTTGGCTCGGTGCAGTAAAGACTTGGCAAATGTCAGCCTTTCTCCTTAATTCTTCCCCTCTTTATATGACATCACAGTGGTTCACAGGTAAGAAAGACTAGAGATTCGGAATCTGAGAAATAAAACCAGCTCTACTTTTAACAGTTTCAGACAGTGCGGTGTACCTAATATCGGGCTCCGACCCACATGAGGTGCGGAAATGGTCAGCACCCCCCCGCCCCCCGCCGCACCACCCCCAACCCCGCATCACTGACCTGCCTGCTGGGCAACCTGGAGAAGCACATCCTTCAGTCGGCCATCTCTGGGCTTCCATTTTCTCCTCCATTTGAAGACCATTTCTGGGGCCTTTAGAAAGCCCTGGTATCTCATTATCCATATATTTACTATGCAATTAATTCCATTTTTTAAAAGTCTGTTTTACTTTTACCCAAGAGAATTTATGAAAACATAGCGAATCTGGACGGCAAGGACAAGCCAAGGGCACGTGGTTCCGGGGCCCAGTCTCAACAGACCTTCTCGACCCGGGTTTGTGACTGTACACCAGGGCTTTCCGGGTGTAGCAAGTAGCCATTTGGCTGAAGCAGAACCTTGAAATACGGGCACCGTGGCAGAAGTGTGTGGACAGCGCTGCAAAGAAACCTCACCCCTGAGCTCTTGTCCACTCACAGGGGCACTGTGGTGAGGTGACCCTTGGCTGCATTTGATGGGGGGAATTGCTCGCTATGGGAGTATCGGGAAAGAGCCATCTCGAGGTCTGTTGTGGGGGGGTCATAGACTTAAGTGCCTACAAGCACCAGGCAAGTGACGGTAATGAGGAACGCGGGCCAGAAATTAATGTTTTACAGTTCCCATTCTCGGTGAATTATGTGCCTTTTTTTTATGTCTGCTTTTAATTTTCCCATCTTTGATAGAAACATGGGCAGAGAAAAATATTTCTCCATTATAAGAGATATTTTTGAAGGGCTCCTTAGCCATAATGTAAGGGTAATAATTGAGAATGTAAGTGTTCAATTATTGCTTAATGAAAAACAATAACTACACCAGGCAAGCCAAGTTTATTCTTTATTTTAAAAAATACCAGTTAGGACATCTGGTCTACCACGATGCTAAAGCCTGCTTTACCCCCATGTACTCCGCATTCAGTAGTCCATCTATCATAAGCCCAAACCGAGAATATCATGGAGGTAGGGAAAAAAAACACATAGAACTTTTGATGTAGCTTCTTCTGTTACCACATTCAACCAAGACATAAAAGGACCTTCCAAAGAAGAACTGTTAGAGCGTGCATTTTTAGGACAGTATTATAATGAGGTTCTAGTATATTTCACCTGCATAACCCCTTCCCTTCAACTGGACAATAGAGAGGCATAAACCAGTATAGGGAATTCTCCATGGACCTTAAAAAAATTGAGAAATTTTGGATTCATTTTTCTCTGTGCCATAGGGAGCTAGGGAAGAAAGGTATAACTTTGCCCCAAAATGGAAATGGGAGATTTTCTTTTGTTGTTGTGTTGTGAGACCTTCTAAACTTCTTTCTCTAGTAAGTCACGGAAACCCAGGGAACTTAAATAAAAAAATAAGCATAAAAAAAATCTTTCATACTTACCTAAATTTCACATCATTTATTTGATGAGAAATTACTTGTCTGTTGGCAGCCACGTATCTACTCAGCTGTCACACGTTTCCAGTTCGGACTACGCCTGAGAGGATCATCTCTGTTTGTGGTTTAGACGTTGTATCTCTCCCCCCAGATTCTAATGAACGACCTGAGGACAGAGATGCCAAGTCTCATTCTTCATTCCCCAGATCACCGGGAACCTTCTCCTCTGCATCACAATGACAAGTCTGATAATCTCCCCCTGGAGAGAGAGCATGTTTATTCGCCTCTGCATCCCAGCCCACAGGCATTGCCATGCCTGTAATTAGTGGGAGTCCAGGAAATGTTCATTGACGGAATACCTAAATGAATTCTATGAACCGTGAGGCGTCTGCTATTAGTGAGGAGAGCAGTGATAACTACCAAGATGTTTGGTAACAAATAAATCACCTATTCAGGTGTTACTGGATTTAGAAGATGAGATGGGTGTTTTCTCTGAACTGGGGAGGTGTTTGCCACCCATGGTCGGAAAAATAGAGCCAGGTATGAGTTACCTACCGCTGTAAAATAAACCACCCCCAATCTGTCACCTTGCAGTTTCTGGAGATCGGGAATCTGGTAGCAGCTTAGCTGATGCTTCCAGTTCAGGGTCTGTGATTAGGTAGCAGTCAAGCTATGGTTGTCCGGGGCCACCATCACCCAAAAGTTTAACAGGCTGGAGGCAGGTGGCATCAGTCCCCCACCAGGTGGGCTTCTCCGGAGCTCTGCTCAGTACTTAGCAATGATTTTCCTGAGAGAAACAGATAAGAGAACCAAGGGAACAAAGAGAGAGTGTCCAAGACAGAGGCTCAAGTCTTTTATCACCTGTGCTCAGGAGTGCCACACCACTGCGGGGGAAGCCTGGACGAGGGCAGGAACAGCAGGAGGCAGGGGTCTCGGTGGTGGCGCTTGGGGGCCTGGATTCGTTCAGTGGGGGATATTCATCACCACTGTTGATTGCAAAGAGGTGTGGGGGCTTCTGCCTTGGAAAACTATAAAATTCTCTTTTCTGCTTCTCCCTTCTCTATGGCTCCTCTTCTCATCTGCACACAGGCAGGTAAAATTGATTCTCTGTCGAGGGATGAGGAATATTAGCTTATTGGAGTGAAAGTGAACAGTGATCTGCAAGAAGCAGTTCTGCAAGCTGACCTTGTCTGTGCATGTCCAGAAAAGGCATCAGCATCATAACCTCTGTCCTCCCAGTCTCGCAGGGCCAGCGTGAATTCAGCGGTTGCACCTCATCGTGCAGTCGGGATGGAGCTTGCCACGAAAACAGGAGGGGTCCCCAAGTCGAGCAGGGCTGCCGGACCCGACTCCTCAAGGGCCTGGGCTGGGCATTCTGCCTATGGCCCTCCGACTCAGGGGATCTGGCTGCAGATGCAGAGGGGTCATCTTCTGTGAACTAGAGCTGGTGCTCAGTGGATGCTCGCCGGGTAAACAAGAGGCCTGCAGGTCAGGTAGCATCTTAACAGACCAAACTCCCTGATATTGTCTTGGTTCTGGCTCTTGAGGGCAGGGTTACCAAAATTTCAAGGGAAGCTGTGGCTTTAAAATACCTAATGCCAATGCGTACATGCGTGTTTGCACAAATGCCGCGTGCGGTTTCCTGCACTTCTCTTGCTGGAGACCTCATCGAGGTTCCGTAAGAATTTATTTCAATTTTTCCTGGCTGCTTATAGGCTCCCTGGAGAGAGGATGGGATCTCTCCTGTTCACAGATGACCTCCCCTCCACCTCCGTAACTGGTTACCATATTCAGACCCTTAGTGGGTCTTCAATCTAGTCACATGAAGGAATGAGGAAGCAACCCTAGAAACTCATCTAATTTAAATTGGACTCAGCGCTTGAAGGGTCTAAAGTCAGCCAACCCTGGAAAAGTCCAAACTGGAGGAAGAGGGAAGCTATGGCAACCCTTGTTCCCTTTCTGTTCCTCAAACCCGGTGGCCCCATTACTTGCTTCCTGCCTGGCAGTGCCAGTGACTGGACTCCCCCGAGGTTTGGCCCACATCCTCGGCTTCAATCCAAAAAGCTGTAGACACTGCCGAGCCCTCTTGCTCCCGCTCCGTGCTGGTGGACTCTTTCGGGTACCTGGTCATTTGTCCACGCCCTGTTATCCAAGACCTCTTGCTGCCGTGGGGGTTGAGATTCCGGGGGCGAGAAGAGGAAGGAAGGGAGTCAGGGGAGAGAGAGAACAAACAAGGACACTGGCGTGTGTGCACAGCTTCCAGAACTCCTCGTCCCTGCCCCTCACCGCTCCTTGGGGAGCTGAAGCAGCCTGATGAATGCGAAGCGGACTCTGGGGTCAAGGGTGCGGCAGGACGGCAGGTCTCTGCATTCTTTCCCTAAGCAGACTAAGGTACAGTGGTGAGAAAGGAATCAAATCAAGGATGACACATCGCTTTCATCTTACACCAATTCCGATCGATCGGTAATTGGCTGCCCGAATGGCTGTGTCATGAAGGGTTCCAAGGCTGGGTCCCAGCTCAGCAGAAAAGCATGATGGATCCACCGGTACAGCCCCCCACGGCCCGGGAAGGGGGAGTGGCAGCCCCTAAGTCAGATACAAGCTGCAGCAGGGGGTGTTGGTCCAGTATCATTAGAACAATGGAAGAGCTGGAACATTCTGGCCTCCCTGTTTATTGCAACAAAAACACATGACTAAATAGCCTCAGTGTGGGGAATAACTGGGCTGTCTTTGCACAAACGGAAAGGGTAGGGGGAGAGACAGGTGAGGGCTGAGCTGCTGTCGCCCGTGTTCTAATTTCTGTGGGGTCTTTCTCTTCACTTTTTCCCTTCCTTTCTTGCATTCAGGTGACCCCATGGGAACCAGACCACATGAGTAATCAGCACTCAACACGTGGAGTGTTAGGCAGGTGATGCCCTTGGAGAGTAACAGCAGATCGGTTTTCTCTGGTGCAAGTTTGCATTAGTTGGTGGGGGCGGCTCTCGGGCTCCCGACTTTCTGACCCTAGAAGGTGCTTGGACGCGCGAGCCCCAGGGCTGTTAGCTGACACCGTGTGGCCATCCTGATAGTACCCCAGGACACCAGCTGCCCACATGACGGCATGTGGCTGAGCACCCAGGGACACACAGTCCCCCTCTGCCTTCCAGACCCACCCCCATGCTTGACGCCAGGCCCAATCCACCCCAGGAAGCTGCCCAGACATTCATTCATTCATTCATTCACAGGGGGGTGCAGTCAGACCCCACACAGGGCCTGGAAGCAGCCAGAAGGTCAGGTGCGGCACGAAGATCCGGCCTCGGGGTGGTTTACTCTCCAGGGATATTTGTTTCTCTTTCTCTGCCTCTGCACACCCGTCAGAGGGCACCAGCACCAACTTAGACCCCGACCAGTGTCCCCGGGCCATGTCCTGTGAGCCCAAGTCCTGCCTCCACAGTCCGGCTGGCCCACCAGCATTCACTACAGGCCCAGGACGCCCCTGCTCAACTCTGACATTCTCGTCTCTAGTTTCTTTTACGTCCCTGTCCAGGACACCCCTCTAGCCCCACACACCAAGCAGAAGTCCCCCAGGTGGCTACAGCAGATGCTGAGCCCCTTCCTCAGCAGGACCCTCCAATCAGAAAGCAGAATAGAGCCATTAGGAAAACAGAGGCGCCCCACTCTGATGTGGCATTGACAGCTCGAGAGCACTGTGACGTTCGATTCTTCATTAATTTGATTGCATTGAGGCACAGAGCGCCGCCTTGGGGGTGGGGAAGGGCAGTTTATGGCCATTTCTCAGTCAGCAAGCTGAGTCACAGGAAAGTAAAACTGCTGGCCTGAGGCCACTGGGCAAGTCAGTGGCCGAGTCAACCTCTGGGTGGGCAGGGCTGCACCCGGTCCTCCCCCACAGCCAGGAGCTGGCCTGGCTTTTTATCTGCTGCAGCCATGGCTGTAAAAATGCCTGCTAAGGCAGGTTTCTGTGTCCTGTGAAGTCACCGCTTCCTTGTGAAAACTGAATCTCTTCACTGCGCTTGGAATCCCGCAATGGAGGAATTAATCTCTCCTGGCTGCCATCCCTTTTTCCCCAGGTCCAGATAGTCCTAGGAGGGATAAGACGTTCAGGTAATTACAGCTTAATTGGAATTAGTTTATTTGGTAGCCTCCTCTGAGCTGAGGGAACAGGACGTGGCCGGAGGTAAGACAAGCAGAGAAGAACGCCTTGCGGCCATAGGGGAGGGAATGAAACCCGCGTCCTTTATGACCTTGCTCGTCCAGTTATATCCGGCAAAGAATACCTCCGGCAGGGAGCCAGGAGGGGTTAAAATAAAGCAGATCAGGAAAACACAAACTGACGTCATCTTTGGGAGGAACCCTTGGCTCCTGGACCACCGTCAGCCGAGGTGCCCTCTCGAGATAAACAAGAGGAGACTTCCAGCTTTGAACACTTCTGTTCTCCCACAATTTCACCAGACGCTAAGCGACCATGCTCTTGTTCTCTATACAAGGGGGAGAATTAAGCTATTGGTTTCACTCTGTTTCTTTCCAAACTCCTGGCTACCAGGGCAAGGAACTGAGAGTAGAAAATGTCTACAACTGAGGCAGGGAGGAGAGGGAAGAGGGCCCTAGGTTAATGCTGGACGCCCTTGAAGCTGTACTGGCCTGAAGCAGATTTCCCACTCATACATTTCCCAGGTAACGACGTCCAACATTTTTGCCAGCCTCGCTGATCCAAATCTCCCTCTCTAAGGCCTGGAGCACCATCTTAGGACCTCTGTTCTAACCTTGATCGCCAAATCCTTCAATCCCACTTAAATACCCACCTTGGCGTGAAGCTTCTTTGACCAGCCCTGGCTTCGCCTTATTTGAATCTCTATTAAAATTTGGTATTTCTGCAGAGTGCTTCTTTAATAGTTCCTGGCCTGTAGTAAACAATAAACGTTATTATTAGCAATATGGACCCTAGAATCGGCAGCATACGTTCCTCTTGAAATTTTGATGTGTAGCATGACAATATTACATATTTCCAGACAATGTGCTATAAAATTAATTACCATTGCTTCTAATCTCAAGAGCAAGACGAAGTCCACACACAGTCCTCAGCCCAGGGGGCTTCCTATGGCAGAAGGGATAGGCAGCTCTACAATCTCTGAAATGCTGAAGAAGCCCCCAAATGCCCCTTCCTGTGATGTCGGGGCACTTCAGCACCAGCTCAACCCAGCCCAGCTCGCAGTGTCTCTTACAAGGAGAACAAGGCATCCTGGGGCAAGGACCCAGCTCCTTCTCCTCCTGGGCATGCAGCTGGACTACATTTCCCAGAATCCATTGTGGTGGAGTAGGACCATGTGACTGGGTTCTGGGCAATGAAACATGAGCAGATATGATGTACATAGATGTCAGGGGCTAGCCTACCTAAAAAAAAAAAAAAAAAAAAAAAACTCCAGTGCAGCTCTCCACATTGGAAACCTTCTGCATACGTGGGACTCGAAGGGAGCATCGGAGACAAGAGGAAAAAGGGGCTTGGCCTCCGAGTCCCCGTGTGTGGGGGGCAGCAAAGAGAAATGCAACCTACACACCCACAATGAGTGGTTGCATGAGCGACAACAATTTTTTTTTTAAGTTTTGGGATTCTTGGCTTCAGCAGTTAGCCTACTTTAATTAATATGTACATGTCTTCAGTTATTTGGGAGACAAGCTAAACAAATTATTGAGCCCACCACCCCAGCAAGTTCTGATGAACTTGGACATCAGCTTTTATACTTTTCTGTACCATAAGATACTGTGATGCAAAGGAAACATTACCGGCAAGCATGAGCGTGTGGAAGAGCCGCAAGTCTCATTGCTCAGCGTGGAACTCGGGTGAAGGGCCGGAGACCTCCCTCCTGCCCCGTCTCACAGGGCCCTGGGCACTCCCAGGAGTTGTGGGCTGTTGTTCTGCTCTTTTCAGAAGGGTCCATTCTGAGAGCTTGCCGGGCCTGCAGGCAGCGTTGTTCTTATTTCAGTTAAATCCAAGACCCCGCAGAGGACCAGCCGTCTGAGAATTCCCTGTTTCGACCACGTGGTGTGGGTCAGTGACAAGAGCCCCGGACCCAGGCTTTGAGGACGTTAGCTCATGGTGGAAACTCAAGCACGACACGTCCCCTGTCTGGATGACTGTTTTCTCGTCTGTATCTGAGTGGGGTGAGTCAGACTGCAAACTGGTAGCTGGGGAGAAACTGTAGCCTGCAGGAACGTATCACTTGGCTTGCCAGGTAACATTATAATTTTTAAAAATTAGTTCCCGGCAGTTAACAATTAGGATTTTTGCGTTAAAACGCCTGACAGCTCTTGAAAAGTCTGAAACGTGGGGTTTATGTCCCCTCCGGGCAGCAGCTGGCTTCCCTCTCAGACGTGACACACACTCTCCGGTCCGCACAGACCCCTCCCACCCCAGGTTACTCATCCGCTCGAAGCGCTCGCCCGGGTGGCCCTTGTGGGCACTTGCATTTAAGACCCTGAGTCTAGATGATTTCTCGTGGTCTCTTCTGCCCAGTCTAGATGAACAAGGTCATCTCATTGTATTACATAGCCTATTGCTGTATAATGAATTTCTCCAGCACCGTGGCTTAAAACAATGACTCTTTCATCACATCTTATGACTGCGGGCCAGGAAGCCAACGGGGCCCAGGTGGACGTGCTTTCAGTTCTGTGTTATGTCAGCAGAGGTCACGTGCTGCTGCTCAGCTGGCAGATGAGCTGATATGGGGCGTCCAGTATGGCTCTCACATGTCTCGGCAGGTCTGTCACCTGCAGCACCTGCGTGTGGTCTCCCCGGCACAGCATGGAATTGAGGTAGCCAGGGCCACCATGGTGGTTGAGGGCTCCTTCACTGAGCCTTCTGGAGACCCAGGCAGAAGCCACAAGGCCTCTTGAGACCTAGCCTTGGAAATCCCAGAACATCACTTCTGCTACCGTCTATTGGTCAAGCAGGTCACTAAGGCCAGCCTAGTCGAGGGGAGGGGAATTAGACTCCATAGGAAGACTAGAAAAGAATTTGTGGCATCTTTGATCTACCACAGGTCTATTATCCAAATTCTACACTCCTCAGTTAGAAGCTACTCCTTAGGCTAAAAAAAATGTCTTCTAATAATTTGCTATGTTTCCAAACACAATGTCCCTGAGCCCAGAAGCAGAAAGACAGGTTTGTTTAAGAGGTAGCTCACTGTAAGCTGCGCCCCCTGCCTTCTCAGGTGTCCCCCACGGTGCACAATAGTACACAGGACACTCTGGGACCCGAGACATTGAACTTCAGGTTTTTATAAGAAAGAAAAGAAATTATTGATGAATCCCAGTGAAAGTAACTACATAAGTATGAAAAGCAGTCTAAATGTATTCTTTGGAATTCCTTTTCTTCTGATTTAAAACACAACCACACAGAAGTAATTTTAAAAACTGAGCCAATGCTTTATAACGTATAAAAAAATGCAATTTGCATGACAAACTTAGCCCAGAGGAGGAGAGAGAGGGGATTGAGCTTCACTGGAAATGGAGTTTCTGTGTGCCATGGAGATTAAGTTAGCATTAGTCCACATGAGATCATTTTAAGTTAACATGTTCATTACAATCCCTGACAACCACTAAGAAAAGTAACTTGAGACATATCATAAAAGAAAGAACACAGGAAGTCGAGTGGCAGATGAGAAACATTTAACACAAAATAAGTCATGCATGAGGGAAGGAAACCGAAAAAAAGACAGGAAGCACAGAGAAAACCAATAGCAAAGTGGCGAATGTAAATACTACCTTGTTGGGAATCACATTAAATGTAAACGGATTAAACACTCCAGTCAAACAGTAGAGATCAGCAGAGTGGATTTGAAAATAAAAATAAAAACAACACAATTGAACTATAATTGCCCACAAGGGACACACTTTGGATTCAAAGACACAACAGGTTGAAAGCAGAAGGTTGGGCAAAGAGACGCTCGTCTGATGTAGCCAAAAAGCTAAGAAACAGACCTTGCGCCTAGATCCTCTTGATCTAGGAGCTTGCTGATGATGTTGTCAAGACTCAGTCTCTGTCCTTCAAGCTGCTTCTTCGTTAGCTCCAGCTCAGGAAATTTAGCACCTCCCCTCCCCCGGGTGTCCCCCCCTCCCCACCACACACAGAAGCTTCAGGCTTAGCAACGCCAATGAAAAAAATAAACTTCTCTCTCTGTTCTGTACTAGCTGACTGCCTGTTTTAAGCTTCACTAGCTTTCTTGGGTCAGGTGTCCACACCCGAGCCAGTTTCCATGCCCAGGCAGGAGTCCCGTGCCCTTACCTGGATTCGGAGGTAGTGTGGCTTAGCCTCTCCTGACCAGTGTGCCTGAGAGTAGGTGAGGGGTGGCCCTGCGGTGAAGTCCAGAGGGCCTTCCAACCGGAGCCAAGGCGAGTGAGTACGTGGCTGGCCACTAAACCACAAGTGCCTGCCCCACGTCCGTTGGGTCGACTTGGGTTGGAAGGACGTTGTGGGACTGCAGAGAAAAGCAAAGCTTAGTAAACTATGAAGAGTGCACACTTATGTCTTCGCGTTCATGTTTTAGTTGTCCAAAAGAGTTTCTCCGTGAACTTTAGAAATTCTTTTAGCACGCTGGTCGGATGGAACACACCGACGTGGAGGCCTGAGAGAGGAGGGGAGGGGAGGATAGACCTGGTATCACACAGCACCTGCTTGGCACACCGGGCTGCTCTACCCACCAAACGCAATCTCACCCAAGCCGTAGGAAACTCTCCAGGCTAGGTGGACAGCTCAGCCCTTCTGGCACGAGGGAACTGAGACACAAGCACAGACCGGTAATTTGGCCAGTTTGCCCATTTGGAGAGCGGTAGAGTCTGGATTGCCATTCAGGTCAACACAGCCCCGGAGTGTGAGGTTCTTTCCCCCGAACTTCATGGCCTGAATCTCACGGCACACTGTGCCGCAGCCCCGCTCCTTCCTACATGGCCCCACCCAAGCAGGAACTGGGCAGAGGCCGAGAGCATGTCCAGGCTGGAGTTCAGCTTCACTGCAAATCTGGGCTTGTATGTAAGGACCAGAGCTCCGTCAGGGGGTTGAAGACTGAGCAGCAGCAAGGCACAAACTCAGGACTTCTCAGTTTTCCCTTTCCCGGAAAAACCTTTCAGCATCGATGTCTGATCGTTGGTGGTTTGTGTGACTTGTATGTTCATATTTTGCCTGGCCGGGCATCTCTGAGGGAGGCAACGGCAGCAGCTTGCATGAGCGAGGGCACGTGATTCTTGCTTTTATTTGTCTTTTGGTTCCAGTTCATATCACACCAAATTCTCAGTCTTTGGCTTCGTCTTCATCTCAGGGCTGGGCCCCGGGGGGTCGTCACAGTTGTTTCCTTTCCCTTTTCATCCTCCTGCCTTCTCTTTGGCAGGAGTGGACAACCAGTGTTGAGATCAGAGCGTTCCCTTCATCCAGATCTTCATCTGATGGGCTTCTCTTCTTCCTGATGGGTTAAGGCAACAATTCCCATAATATGTTCTGCTGAACACAATTACCCAGAATCTCAGCCATAAAAATGTGGGGTGCTGCTATCAGATTGTGGGGGGAACATATGTCAGGCAGACCCCCCAAAAGCATCCATTATATTCCCTTATGAAGTTATAAAGTGTTACAGTACATCTTTTCTACCAAAGTTATTTGGCCAGCCGGCCAAGGACAGCTGCTGTCCGCATGTGAAATGTAACACTTTTATTTATCAGGAACGAAAATCCAGTTCCCACCCACCGCGAGTGAAAACTGAAAATTAGGAAGTTGGCTTCACAGGAGACATGAAATGTCTTCCATCGTTTCCATTTCATCCCATTTTTTTATGAAATGAAAGGTTATTTTGCTGGCAGAAAACTGTTATTGTTGCTGAATTTGCTAAGAAAATTGGGCAGTTTATCAGAAAAGATGGCAACAGCAAGTATACGGGGTTGCTAGAGGCATTATTTTGCTACCCTCAGCAGCATTAACAAGTTAAAAAAAACACACACCCTAGGTTCCAGAGTGGCAATAATGAATTTTGGTCTAGGCAAGAAGGTAGATGGTAATATGTGTTTTCTACTGAGCACATCCTGGCGGACACCAGTGTTTTCCAGAAAAAGGTCACAAAGTCCGATTCTTATTATCATTAACGATGGGTTGCTTGACGTCTCTGAACCTTACTGGACAAATCTCCCTGGAGGATTTGGGACCAGCAGTCAGGATTAAGGCACTATTTTGGGTGTCCTTGCTGGGTGAGCTCTTCCTCATTAGCATTCCGTGTAGGTCTGAGGCTTTGAATGTCTTGTTTTGTGAAACACCAAGAAACGGTGTCATGATTGGGCGCATCATGGATGGATCCGTGTTCATAGGGGAGCACTATTCGGAGGAAATCAGTGAGTCTAGGTGGTGATAATGGTGGGCAGCAAGGCTATTGTTATTGACCGTCTTCTAGGAGCCGGTTCTTTGCAAGGCTGTGTGCTTACATATTTCATGAACAATCGCATTGAGAAATGTCTAGCGAGGCACAGCGGAGAGAATAAGAATGAATGCTGCGCAAGACAGCCGGCTCAAAAGTCCTGTTACGGAAAAGAAAAAGTGTAGATACAGGCGGAGTATTATGTCTGCCAGAGGGATGAAGCACAGAGCAGCTTCTTCCAAGAGGTGTGTCCCTCATCCCCTCTGTACTCGCGGTCCCCTTGGTCAGTTCTTGGGGACAGTAAGAAGTAGTTAGGATAAAAGTAGGAAAGATGTGGCCATGGAAACAGACCAAAGCGTGAGAAAGAAAATGACAGTAAGGACAACCAGCCCACAGCGAAGCACAGAGGAGACACGCAGAATCCCGGTTTGATGAGGGGAGCCTGCCGGTTACAGCGGGCCACTCTCTTGGAGACAGTGTTGGACTGGACGAAGGTTTGGTTATTAAAGTGGAAGAGCCACGTTGGCCCCCAAGTTGTAGCCCTGTACTGAGTGAGGGGAGAGAGAATGCTTTTCTCCCTGAGAAGTCTGTGTGGGTGAGCAACTTGCCCTGTTGACCAGGTTACAGGCAAAGGAAGGTAGGGGTGATTACGAAGAGGGTGGGGAGCCGTTTCCTTGGAGCTTCTCCCCTGCGCCCCAACCCCCCACTATGGAAATACAGCAGGACGGTCAGTCTTCAACGTGGCTCCCAGGGACCCTGGCCTCTGGTCATTTATGTGTGGTCCCCTGACATGCTGAATAAGGCTGACCTGTGTAATCAATAAAACACAGCCCAGTGATAGAGTGTGACTGCATAGGCTAAATTCCTATGCAGTAATAGCTAATTAATATGGCTGGCCATAATTCTTGATTTGGAATTTGCTTCTGTAATTATAATCTTGAAGTATTTCAAACTTGTATATGGAAAGCTAATAGAACAAATAACATAAATTCAGGTATGCTGAAAGTAAAATTATGTATACTGAATTTATTTTTAATGTAATCTTTATTATATTTTTCCATTATCATTTAGTCCCTCGTACCCTCCTTCTCCCCCCCAGCAATCACCAATATATACTGAATTTAAAAGTATATATCCTATCTAATAAAAACCAGATAAAGCGGTATCCTGGGTGCATAATTTCATCTGAGGGGCTAACGCTACCTCACTCACAAGGCCTAATAGAATTTGGATAAGCTTTGGGTTTTGCTCTGAGAGAGATGGAGAAGCCGTTAGATTTGAGGATTTTAAGGTGTGGTATGGCCTCACTGCTGTGTCCAGGAATCAGCCTATGCGTCCAGACTGTTTTGCCCCCGGGTGCGTGCTAGGGTGTCTCCAGCGATGGAGATATTTTGCCCCTGTCCTCAAGGTGTCTCCAGGCTCATTTCTATTCAGCCCCACCTGGACAACTGTCATGCCTCCTCCCCCCTCGGTCTGCACCTCAGTGTCAATCCAGAAACCAGAAGAGAGAATTGGGGAGCATTCTGAAAAGTTGCAACAAGTCTGCCCCTTGACTCTGAGACCGTGGAACTGAGGTCTGAAGAACCATCTTTGGAAATGTCACAGTGTCACAGACTCTCAGAAACCCTGGGATTGCATCGGCCATTTGCGCTGCTGTGGTAATAAGTGGCCCCCAAAGCTCAGAGCTTAGAACCATCTGGAGTCTCGTTCTTGCTGAGGCTACACGTCCAGCTCAGGGTAGAGGTGTGGCTGCTTCCGGCCGTCACTCTGGGTGCAGGCGGACGGAGGCGCTCCCAGCCCGCAGCATCGCCAACGTGAGACTTCTGCGCAACTTCTGTGCCACTGCAGAGAAAAAGGGGCTGGAGACAGGGTGTTCAGTTAAATTAGAATTTCAAATTAGCAACAGATCATTTGTAATATAAGCACACCCCTTGCAATATTTAGGAAATACCTCTCTCTACTAAAGACTTAGTTGTGGTCTACCTGAAATTCCATGTGTAGCATTCAGATTTAACCGCCGGGTAGCATGTATTTGCATTGACTGACTCTGGCAACCCCTACCTGAGAAGTTTCCTTGTCATCAGGGAGGCTCCAACCACCTGTAAGTTCATTCTGCACCATGCCCCTGGCCTCACCACACAAATGTGCCACGCCAGCCACACTGGTCTCATTTCTGTGTCTTTCCTGCACCTGGTATGAGTCTACCCCAGGGCCTTTGCATGTGCTATTTTCTCTGCGTGGAACAGCTCCCTGGTTTTCTGGAGAGGCTGCCTTCTCTTCTTTCTGTTTCTCAGAGAGACCGTCTCTGCTCGCCCCTGATCCAAGCCACACCCTCTTGCCCTGTCTCTGTCACTCACTATCACGTGGCTGTTTATCTGTAGCAGTTGCCAGTTTCTGCAACTGTCTTACTTTCACACTGTGTGTGTCTCTCTTCACTATAACGTAACCTTCCAGACAGCGGGGACTGTGTCTGTCTTATTCTTCACTGTATCCCAGCACTGACAACACACAGTAGGGCCTGGCACACAGTAGGTGAGCAATAAACATTTATGGATTGAGTTCCACTGCAGTTTTTTTTCAAGGCTTCTGCCCTCTAGCATGTGTGTATATCTGGGGAAGTTAGAGGGAACGGACAACAAAATGATGTCATTTATGTTGGGAGCAAATGTGGTGAATGATAAAATAAGCTGAGCAATGGGCTGAAGACTCAGTGGGGACACCAAGTAGGGTGGATCCTGCTTTCAGGGGTGTGGTGAGGAGGTGACAGGAGCCGAGTCACTTCGGCTATATCGTGAGAAGGAAGGAGTCACCCAGGAGAAGAACAGTTAGACCGGAGCAGCAACTGGAAGGTCCCCAAGGCAAAAACAGCCCTGGCTCGTTTGCGGAGCAGACAGCCGACCGGCATGGCCGCGGTGGCCGGAGCCAGCAAGCAGCCAGTGAGGGAGGTGGGAAGAGGGACAGGACAGGCTGGGTCCTCAAAGGCGATGGCGATTACACTGGAGGCCTTTAACCGGGGAGGAAGAGGCCCTTCGAGACAATCACTCTGGTGGCTGTGGTGGAAATGGACTCTGGAGAAGAAAGCAGGGGGGTGTGGACACGAGATAGGGAGGCATTGCAGCTGTCTGGGCAAGAGAGGCTGCTGGGTCAGTCAGGTTTTCCCATCAGCACTGGAGGAAGAAGGGGGCAGATTTGCCATAAAATTGTGGGACCAAGTGAACAAAAATTGCTTAAATAATTAATGGAAGAATGCATACGTGAGTGGAAGGGTGGATGAATAGAGAGTGGACTCGTCGGTGGCTGGAGAGTGGGTGGATGGATGGACGGATGGATAGACATATGGGTCAGGGTTGGTGGCTGGATGAATGGATAGATGGATGGATGGATGGATGGATGGATGGATGGATGGATGAGTGGGTACTGGGTGGATAGATGGATGGATAGATGGATGGGTGGGTGGATGGATGGATGGGTGGGTGGATGGATGGATGAGTGGGTGGGTGGATGGATGGGTGGGTGGATGGATGGATGGGTGGGTGGATGGATGGATGAGTGGATGGATGGATGGGTGGGTGGATGGATGGGTGGGTGGATGGATGGATGGGTGGGTGGATGGATGGATGGATGGGTGGGCAGATGGATGGATTATAGATGGACAAATTAATGATAAATGATGAGTGGACAGTAGATGATGGCTGAATGGATAGATGGACAGGTAAACAGTTGGACGAGAAATGGATGGTAGATAGGTGAGGAAATAGAGCATACTATTAACATCCCAGGCTCTGGATACAGAGCAACTGCCTTTTGAATCCTGTAGCTGATAACCTTGAAGAAGTAGCTCAACTTTGAGAAGCCTTGCTTTCTTTATCTGAACAAATGGGACAGTCACTGCGCATTATTGAAATGACATGAAGAGTAGAAGGGGTGGTGTCTACCCACTCATCACACCAGTGCCAGAACTGAGTGTCACCTGCTGGTGTCCTGCCTGTCCATTTGGGACTTTCAGGTCATCCTCCCATCACTCTCAGCGCCCCTCAGTTCCACACTGTTTGGTCGCCCTGACTGTACCCAAACACAGCACAAACAAAAACACTCACATCAAGAGTTTAAAGTTTTTTTTTAACAAGAGGAAGAGACAATGTTGTGTGGGAAGTGTTATAAACTATTTAGTGTTTCACTCCTTTTACTCACACTCCTGAATTCCCTTTGATGGTTTTTTAACATAGAGAGGCTCTTGTGAGGATGTGTGAATAATTAAACATTTTTTGAGTTTGAATTTAAGTTGGAAGAAGCTCCTCTCACTGTCAAAGATGTGAGGCAAAGAAAAGCCCAATGTGCATTTTTTTACACTAAATAATTTTCTGGGTTTTTTTTTTTTATTATCCTGATTCCTCTCTTTTCAGACAGACTGAGAAAATAGGCTTTGGAAGGTTCCCCCCTGCTGTCCTATCTTTTGCGTTATTTTGATGAGCCTTGAATGACAGAGAGAGGGCAGGTGGAGGACTGATGGAGATGCATGAAATATGCTCACACGTGGAGGGCTTGCTAGTCACTCCCTTGCATGGTGTTTGCAGCCGTCCAGGATGTAAGTAGGAGGATCACTCTTCCCATTACGCAGATGAGTCAGCTGAGGCTCCCGCAGGATATGGGTCTTGCCCAATTGACAAGTGTGGAGCAGAGAGATTCGCACTTAGTCCCGTCAGATTCCAGCGAGGGCCTCTTAACCATGCTCCCGGGCTTCTCCTCGGTTGGCTGCTGGGCACCGAGTCATTTCTCAGCGTTATTTACTGTGTTTATTCATCCTCCTCCCTCCTCGTTGGCTGACAGCTATTGATTTCCGTGCATGATTGTGCCCTTGGCCTCACATCGTTTTGCAATTTCTTCCCCAATTTTCAAGTGAACTTTATCATCCCTTTGCTTAGTGAAGCTCGTCTTTGTTCTTTGGGCAATAATGGATGATTCCGTAAATGGCAGGTCACAGAGTGGGAGGGATGTGAAGGCGACCTTTATTAGATTAAACGTTTTCCCTCCCCAGTGCTCTGTGGCACCATGGAATGCCGATCGGGGGGCAGGCGGCAGGGAAGGAATGGGCAGCGGATCGCCGGGCACTTCTCAAACTTGTGTCAGCGATTAATTTTCTTGACATACTTATAATTACTGATAATACGTTCCCATGTAATTGCAACGGTTAATACATCAATGCACTTCAGCTATCGTGGTTCCACTTGCTTAAAGGGGCTTCAAGGTAACAACGCGATTCCTGGATGCTGCCGTTCCCGCCCAACTTCAAACCTGATTCCTATCTAAACCCCCACCAGTCCCCAGTTGGATGGCAGACTTGCAGAAGTGTGTGGCTAGGTGACGAGCCCGCTGGCAGCGGGGTTCCGAGTTCTTTGCCACAGCCCTCGTGACCTGGTTCTCGCCTGCTGCCTGCCTCCCACGCTCTCCCTCGTCCCCTTTCCTCTGGCTGCGGTAGCTTTTCTTCTGGTTCCTCAGCTTCACCAACCTTGTTCCCACCTCAAAGCCCCTGCACCTCTCGTTCTCTCTGCCTAAAATGTTCCCCCTGTGTCTAGCCATCTCCTTTTCATTGTCTGTGTCTCAACAAAAATGTCACCGATCTGGAAAGGCCTGAGTAAGAGACCTCACCCAGCCAGGTAGTCTCGTTTCTCTTCTTAAATTTACTTTTCATCAGGGCCAAGTCTTGTCTTGTTTCTGCCCTCCCTGCGCTGGACACTGGTCTTTGCATTTCCTGAGACTCCTGCCCCCTGCCCCTCCCCAGGCCTGACTCTGCCCCCAGAGACCACCTGGCTCTGCCTCTGGCGGCAGACCCGCCAGTCACATGTCCGGAGTTTCTGCCACTTCCACATGGGAAGGAAGCAACAAGGTGCAGAGCGTGGGCTGGTCCCTGACACACCACTGAAGGGGCAGTCCCCCGGAAGGACTGGGTGTCTGGGGGAGCCAGCTCTCCATGGAGCAAACTACGACCAAAGGGAGACAGGAACGTAAATGGGGCAGACTGGGGGAGTCAGCAGACGGATCGCCCCTCCTTCCTCGCTCCCAGGAAGAACTTTGAGGCGTGGTTTCTTCTTGCACGCCATCCTGAGCAGTCGGCCTGTGCGCCGAGCGGGGCAACTGCTGAGCAACTAGCCTGGCTCCACCAAAAGTCAGCGCGATGGCACCATCCGCATCCTTACCTTCTCTGCCCTGCGCTTGCACCTCCCAAAGGAAACGTAAGATGTTTAATCTTTGCCTCAAGCTCTGTTTTCTAGAGAATTAGGGACAAGGCAATGCCCAGTGTTGGGGACATTTCTCGGTGCACACAAGGTCCTTACCAATGTAGAGAGAAAGGAAGAAACTAAAGAAAAAAGGAAGGAAGGGGAAAGGGGGCAGGTAAGGAGGGAAGGAAAGAAGAGGGGAGAGAGGGAGGGAGGGAGGGAGGGAGGAAGGATTCCGAGGCACTTAGTGGCCAGTAGGATGAATGAACGATCACAAAGGTCACTATTTTTCAATCCATAGGACAACCTGTTCTACTTATGCTTCAAACCCAGCATGTCTAAAATGAAAATTACCGTTCTCTTCCTTAACATTTTACTTCCTTTTCATTCTTTCTTCCCAAGCCGTAAATCTAATCTACCAGTACATCCTCCTCATTGTACTTCCCAGGTGTCACTGCAATTCTGTCCCTGCCTTGTGCTCCGAAGCCACTGCCCCAGCTCAGGCCACTGTAATGTCTCATGTGACTGGTACCCCAGCCACCCAGCTGGCCTCCCCACCAGTCCCAGCCACGCTCAGGCTCAACCAGGCTCAGAATGGTTCCCAGTCGTAGTTCTCCAGAAAGCAGCGCCTGAGGAAAGGGCCTTGATCCAGACCTGTTGGGAGGAGATCCTGGAAAACAGGGGTGAGGAAGCAGGAAAAGACTCGGGGAAGGAGGCGAAGCCGTCAGTGTAGGGGTGTACTATCAAGGTCGCTGAAATTACCAGCAGGGGTTAATGTCACTGGGCCCCTCCAAGAGGCACCCCAGTGCCTCCAGCCATCATGCCCCTGAAGGATGGACACAGGCCCCTGTGCTGGTGGCAGAGGCCCTGGGACAGAGAGTGCAAAGGACAACCTGAGCGTCTGTGAAACTGTCTGCTGCAGCTGAAATCAGGAGCAGACTGAGGGGTGTTGTGACACGGGGCCCCAGAGGTGTCTCCTGCAGGGTGATCTCTCAATGCCAGTGCAGGGATTAAGACCCCCGAGGCCTCCCCTGGGCCTGTGCTGCCTGCTTAACGGAGCTTGTAAGACCTTCTGCAGCCCCGCCCCCGCCCCCGCTACACCCTCCCTGGGGCTGACTCCCTACTCACGGTCTGCTCTCTGCACCGTTCACGGTCCCCATCTCCAGACTTTGCTGATGCCGTTCCCTCTGCCTGAAATTCCCTTCCCATCTGCATTCCCTCCTAGACTAACTGGTCCTCAGGATTCCTTCCCAGACAATCCCAGGCAGAGTTAGATCCCCCGCCTATATTTTTATCATTGCCCTGCTGCGTATTTTATAACTAGCACCAGTTCAGGGGCTTCCCCTCCCCCCCCCACACGCAGACAGTGAGCTCCTTGAGGGCAGAGGACTGCTGCCTTCAACCTGGCTTCCCGAGTTCCCAGGAGGGAGGACCTGGGGCAGAGAAGGCATGGCTGAGTGGGTGGCTGGCTGGATGCACACACACACCCTTGGGGCCTGATGTCTGATCCGTGCAACAGGGAGCCACGATGTCTGGCCAGACGGGACCTGAGGCAAAGCAGAGCCCACGCCCAGGAAGGCACCTTGATGCCATAGCTACCTGGACCGGGGCCCCGCACCATCTGCTCACCGGTGTTCCGGGATGCACAAGCCGCTTCCCAGGTGTCCCTGGGAAGCTGGCAGCTCTGACAGCCGACGCACTCCAACCAGCATTTGCCTGCGAGCTGAAGAGCTGAGTCACTGTCACACACGCCAGAGAAGAAGATGAGCTAAAAACGCCTTTAGCCTCCAGGCACCCAAGTGACCAGTGCTGGGGAGTCACACGGGGATGGGGACAGGCGAATCAAGGTGCAGGGACCTTCCAGTGTCACCTTGCCTCCTCTGGGCTCACAGGCAGGTATCCAGCCTGGGACAAGGGCAGCCGGCTGGGCTGTTCGCCTGTCGTCTGGAAGGAGACCCGCTACAAGTAGGACTGGCGCTGCCCCGCGTACAGGCAACTGCAGCCTCCAACACTGCCGCCACCCCCCCGCCCCCACTCACTCACAGGCCAGCCAGGGAGTCAGGCGCCCGGGACACAGCCGCAGGGTGACGTCCTGACCACAGCCATGGAAGCCACACTGTGCGCGGGGGGGCGGGGGGGGGGGTGCACAAGTGTGCAAGGGACCATGGGAGCTCCGGAAGGCCTTTGCATCATCAGAGCATTCTAGGATATTCTGGGATAAGCGAATGCACACTTGGTGGGTTGCCTTTCCATCCTGTAGGTATTTGCTACATTTTACTCCCCAAAGACAGCTTTCCTTCCTACAGTAGTTGGGTAAGTAGATAATGAGTGCGTCAGTGTCCAGGGTTTAACAGGGAGGGCTGCCGTGCTCAACCACCCGAGTTCAAATCCCACCTCTGCCCCTTGTGTGTCATGTCATGTGAGGGAGTTTAACCGCCCACTCAGCTGCCACTTTAGTCGAGTGGGATGATAAAAGCACCTACTCCACCGGATTTTGTGAAGGGGAAACGAGTTTGTAAGTGAAAAGCTCTTAAAGCGCCCGGCAATGAGGTCAGCTGTTGTTAATGCGTTTGTTGCTGTCATGGTTGTTTCTATGACTATGCGGTGGTTCAGCGATGGTGCTGCTTTTTCTAGAAAATTCTAAGAAACGAGAGCTTGGTCTAATTAAGAAGGCGAGTTCCAAGTTCTATCCACTGAACCTCAGAAACCATTTGTAGCAATCACATTCGATTCCTAAGAGATGTATTTTTGACCCCAAGTTCTCAGGGAGCAAGGAATGGGACGGCGCATTAATTTACTTGGGGTCTCACAGGGCAGGGCACCTCATCTTTGGAAATTAATAACTCACGGAGCTGCTACTGTGGTTCTTCATGAGTCTCGGGGGGAAAAAATTCCAGCCCACTTGGGAAAATGGGAAGTGTCCGCGTAGGGCAACCAGAACCTATGGTGAGAGAGCAGGTTGAGTAAGAAGTAGGCTTGCAAGTGAGGGGAGGGGTGCTGGCGATGCCTGCGAAGGGGCCCTGCCTCCCTGTGGAATGTTCTGGAACTCCAGGCCCCAGGTGGAACGCTGAAAGTCTGCAGGTCAGGCAAGAGTGACGCAGGCCCAGTAATGCAACGCGCTCCAGACACTGCATGGCTTTCCCCAGCCCCGGGTGGCCAGGGATAGTGCAGCACTGTCCCGGGTGCTGATAAATGTGGCACCGAGAGCCAGCAGGTGCAGCGCAGTGCCTTACGGCTGGAAGGACATGCAGCGGTGAGCCGTAGGGGTGGGAGGCCAAAGACCACCCAGGAGGGGGGTCACCTCAGGGACCGGGGACAGCCACCGCAGGACCGATTCTCAGCACCTCACTCTGCTCCGCTCCCCCCAGAAGAAAAGAACAGGGCTCCAGACCAAGATGAAATTTCTACCACAACAGGAGAACCAAGGCCCCAAATCGCTTCTGGCGTAGAGATGCAGTTGTATTTCTCTCAGATGCTTTTGTTTAGAACAAAACTAAAATCAGAGAGCCCTGTAGAAAGACAGCAGCTAGAGCTCAAGGGTAAGAACGTGGGTGCTTTGAAGCGTTAAAGACTGGTCGCGTTCTGCCTCTTGTGAGCTGATCACGTACTTCTGGAGTCTGTTTGCTCGCCTGTGAAATGGACATCATAGTGATATCCTCTAATAGACTGTATCTCTTAAGTAGAAACATCACATGTAAACCCTGGAGGGCTTGTTTCACCCTGAGTCTTCAACAAATGTTGGCTAATATCATCACTAGAAGGGGAAGGACTTGGTGGCCTTGGGGCAAGACTGCTTGGCGGGGGGGTCTTCACAGAGTTGCTGTTAGTTCTGGTGGAAAAGATTCAGGAAAGTGCTCTCTTGTGGGGGGTACACGGTGAGACCCTCAGTGGCCTGCCGAGGAGGGCAGAAGGTGGGGCTTATGTGTTCTAAGTAAGGGGTTCCCATGCACTCCAAGGCAGTCAAGCTAATACAATTTTGTGGTCAAGGTCATGGGCCCCGGCATCCAACTGCCTGGATTTATAGGACTTACCCTGGGCCAGTGCCCTTGACTAGTTACATAACCTCCCTGTAACTTAGTTTCTCCGTCTGTACAATGGAGGCAATAGTAGTTCTATTCCAGAGTTATCCCGAGGCTTCAATGAATGTGCAGAGTTCCACGGACCTTTCCTTCCTGCCTGCCAAAGCTCACTGTGAATGTTAGCGATCACTGTTCTGAGTTTTCCTCCATCCAAGTTCATACTTCAGGCTCTCAAACCTGATCTCTCTGCCAACAATAAAATCCACCCAAACTCCAGGCCATTTTCCAGCAAGGGAGAGTGACATTAAAATAGGAATATTAAAGCCACTGATATTTGGATGAACGTAGAGGGTGGGGCCTCCCTCTGCTTGCAAGCCAGAGAATCTCTCTCTCTTGTGCTTCAGACAGGAGCACAGCTCTCAGCCGGGTGCCTACCACCCACAGTTCAGGGCTCACAGTACAGGGAACGCTTTCGGGCATTAAATGTCAACCTGTCACAGAAGGAAGAGGGGACAACTTGTTTGCAAAATATAGTCCAACGCTTGTGCATCTTGAACCAAATGTAAGGGAAAAGTGACTTAACTGGTGTCCCAATAATGCTACACAAGAAACAGCCTCCAGAACTCCGTGGCCTACAGCAAACATTTGTTTTGGCTCCTGGGCCTGTGGGCTGGCTGCCTGGCCCTGCTGATCCGAGGCTGGGCTCAGCAGGGCTCATTCACATGTCCGCAGTCAGCTGCTCCTCGGCTTGGCGCTGCCACACATCCGGGGCCTCAGCTGGTCGCCTCCGCTTTGCTCCGTGGGTCTCATCCTCCGGCAGGCTCGCCCGGGCACGACTCCACCGGAACAGCAGAAGAGCGATTGGAAATGCCAAAGCGAACTGTCAAGTGTCTGCTTGTCTCACATTTGCCGCCCTTCCCGTGGCCAAAGCAAATCACATGCCTGAGCCCGAAGTCAAGAGATGGGGCAGAATTACACCACACCCCCCACCACCACCCACCTCAGACAATGAGGAGGTCATACAACATTATACAGCGAATGGTTCAGGTCTGGAACGGGTGAAGAGTCCAGCTCATCTGTCCACCAGTCTGTCCCACATATTGTCCAAAAGAGCTCGCCGACATTGATTGCAGGAAAGGAGGGTGGAAAAACTAGGAGGGATCAGGTCAATGGAGAGGAAAGCCAGTGTTGCCCACAGAACAGGCGATACTGAGCATATTACCTGACGTCCTTTTTTATGGACCTTTTATATGTCAGGAGACACGAATGCCCACATGTCACTATCCACCATCCTGAAACCGCTCTGAGATTGCTCTCCCACCCCCTCTGACTGAATCCAGACAATGCCTCCCTAGGACTGTTTCCCAGCATCCTGACCTTTCACCTTCCGAGCGTGGCCGTTCCAGGAATTACAAACCCAAGTGGAAAATAAACAGAAAATCACTTCAAAGAGGTAAAGATTCTCCATCTTTCCGAGAAGTCTGACTCCATTTTACGGATGGAACTTTGAGAACTTTCCCTGTTCTCAGCTGAGACCCGCTGGGCCGGTCAGAAAGGAAATTATTTTGAGCATGATTTGTGCTGCGGGGACTCGCGGTCCCCACTCACCATCGCTTTGGGGCTGACATCCTCGTGACCACTCTCAATTCCAGGAAAATAAATTAAGAATGAAAAGCAAACTCCCGTGATGACAATCCAGAACCGTAGCCGCTTACCCCACCGCCGCCGGCTCCTCTTGTGCTACCAGGACACTTCCTTTCTTTTCCTCTGTGCGGTATCCTGAGAGGGGCCAGCCACCTTCGTAGCCTGTACATTTAAGATCCTTAAAAGACAATGTACAGTGAAGGTGGTTAAGGCAGGTAGATGCAGCAGATAGACATTTTGATAATTAATTTTTAACTAGGGGATAAGAGTTGACACCATGCCACTAATCCCTTCTGGTTTAGGACAGAATTCTGTCCTTTGTCCTTTGTGGGGAAGGTCACAGAACTGCCTGACTGAATTCCAGAGTACTGCTGACCACTGGGAGGTGCCGGGCGTAATATCACACTTGACAGGCCATTGGTGTGACCTCGATCCCAAATTCTGCAGTAGCTTCTGATAAATTATGGGTTCTGTCTCCTTAGCTGAGGCAATTATTCACAAAACCACATTTAGTGTGGTTTTGCTTGTGGCCAGGTTGAAACAGAGGAATCCATCCGCTGCATGTGTAGGCAGGAAGACTAACTTCTTCCTGGTGTGGCTGAAAATGGTCCGGAGGAGATTCCATAGATCAGTGCTAACAGCCGCCTTAGTGAATTCTCCTGCGGAACTTTGGGTGCAGGCGCTGCACCACCGGGGCTGCTACAGCTTCCCACACTGGGTCGAAAAGAGCTCTGGGTGCCATGCTCAGGCCTCCGCTTCACTTCCTGTGTCATTTGACCCTGTTCTTCGGGGCCAATGGGGAAGGAGAAGGCACATTCGCTACAATGAAGCTTCCCATAGAACTAACAGAAACTCTCCCATTCTTTAACGAGTGGCCCATATGCAACCATATTTTGTTGACTTCCTTTTCTGATATTACAAAGCTAACTCTTGTTCACAGCAACCAGTGAAATAATTCAAAAATATATGACGTGGTTTGATTCTTTCTTGTAATGAGAACTTAGCAACTTTCAAATGTACAGTACAGTATTATCAACTACAGTCACCCTGCTGAAATATCACATAACGTTACATTGTATACCTGAAATGAATATCATGTTATACGTTAATCTTATTGGTACAGATGTTTTGTTTGTCTTTTTAAAGTAATGTGAGGGCATTTCCTTATTGTTGAAGTAATTTCTATACATTGTAAAAATTTAGAAAAGTGAAAAAATAACATATAACAAAAAAAAATAATTGCCCATAATCCCACTAGAGATAATCATTGGTAATATTTTGAGATTCTATACATCTGTGTATATTCTATATGCCAGTATATCCCTATATATTCCATATACCTATATATGTTCTACATGCCTATATAAATTAGAAGCAAATAAAACTTTTGAATTACTTCTTCAATTAACATTATCTCAGGAGAATCTTCTCAGAACTCAAGTGTAATTCAAAGCATGATTTTGACATTAATCTCTCACATGAATAAATGTCTTTGTATATAAGTCTTCGCCCCCATATCTATTTCTCTAGAACACACTGCCCGGGAATGGAATTTCTTTGTCGTTTTCAATCCTTGCTATCTATTGTCAAATTCCTTTTGAGAAAGAGTGCAGCACATTAAGTCACCAGTGGCCACGGAGGAAGAAGACAGGTATTCCCCGCCTCTCCAGCCTTCCGTCTTTTCATCCTGGACAGTTTGATTGGCAGAAAAAAGCGGAGACTTGATTTGTTCATTTCTTTGACTAGGAGTCAAGTTGAACTCCTTCCTGTGTGAATTGTTCATACCTTCTGCCCTTTGTTCTACTAATGGGAGGAAGCCCTGTCTTTGATCTTTGAAAGCTCTTCATGTAGGGAAGAAGTGTAACCTTTTCTTGCATTCCTGATCATTTTTACACAGTTTGCCCTTTAAAGGACCAATGGAGGAAATATTAAGTTTATACATTTCTTTAAAGATAATTGACATTGTCACAAACTTCATATTTTTCTTCTAAAAAATGATGTCCTTACAGTAGTTTATCTTTCATTTCACGTAGCTTAAGAAGATTCTTTCAATTTTCATCCTGTTGACTAAAAAGGGATCTTACCCATCTCTTACCATGTTTTTCCTAAGTATCTTGGGTTTGCAAATGCAATTTAAAAAGGTGAGTTTTCCCCACCTAGGTATTCTGACTGGCTATGTCTGGGGTCAGTAAAGCTCTGGCCTTTTCTCTATTTTATACTTAATCCATTCCATCCACTTTATCAAACACTGATTAACTCTAAAAGATTGACGAGGGATTCACCTGACACCACCAGGGACACTGTGCTGCCCCCTGGCTGTCGGGAGAACACCTTTCCCATTTCCCGCTCAATCTGAGCGGCAGCTCTGAGCACGATTGCATTTATCATGCTGGTTAAGCGAACTTGCATTCCTAGCTCCGAAAGAGGTCTTCTCCCCCTTTTAATTAGAAGTGGGTGTTGAATGTTATCTGATACAGTGTCAGCACATGGCTATTTATAATGCCGCGATTGTACCTTTTATCTGTTTGAAGGTCCCCCTTTGTTCCGTTTAATCACTCTCTTCCCCCTTCCAGTTCTGCTTCATCTGAAGTGGATGCTGCCACCCTGCTTTTCTGAAAGCTTTTTGCTGGTATGATCTGTTAGGCTTTGCCTATCTCTCCACTGTCACTCTTTCTGTACCATCGATCTTCAGCTTGACGTTCGGTTAGGCATTTAATAAATATTGACCCCATGTCTGCTTTGTGCCAAACACTGGATTAGGTCTCTGGGATACCAAGATGAGAAAGAGGATAGAACTTTCCAGAAGAAATGCCTCACCTCCCAGGCTGAACTGGGCGCTGCTGTGGGCAGGTCTGGGGCAGCAGGAGGGCCTGCCTTGCTCAGGGTTGGGGCCTGGGGAGAGAGACCCAGCAAGGCTGCCCAGATTTGAAGGTTTGTCACAGAAATAAACACACAAGTAACCTCCAAAAGAGTCCATTGGCCAGGCCTCAGATAGAATGGGAGTTTGGGTGCTTCTGGGCCCAGGAATTTGGGGACCCCTCACTAGGGCACCACCGTGAATTCAGGAAACCAGTTGCTTCTCCTTTACTCTTGGTCTCCATCTTTACTTCATAGTTTCTGCCAACTCAGAGCTTCTGTTTCATTCATTCTGTCAACAAATCATTTTTTCAGCCCCTCCTCTGTACCTGGTGCCATTCCAGGAGCTGGGAAATGGACCATTAAGTTGATGTAAGAAGTACCTGCCATCACCAAGCTTGTCTTCTACAGGGGGGAGCAGGCAATGACCAGTGAAAGCACAAGGTCATTTCCAGTGGTGGGAGTGTGATGACAAGCCTCCTCTAGAGACTTCTCATCAGAAGAACATCCAAAGGTCACCCGGGGTCCCTGAGTCCCACACAGACCGACAGCCTCCCGCACCCCTCCCTCGGCCACCCCTCTCTCTGTCTTGCTCTCTGAGTGCCACCCTCCCGGTCTCGACACTCGTCAAACGGGCCAGGAGTACTCCTTCCTGGGGGCCTTTGCGCTGGCCGTCCCCTCTGCCCGGGTGCTCTTCCCCAGGCCACCCCGTTAGCTGCCCGCATCTCTTTCGGGTCCATTTGAACATCAGCCTCTCCGTGAGACGGTTCCCCTCGCTCCGGCCAAATCACACCGATCCTTGGCCTTGCTCCGTTTTGCATCTCCGTTCTCAGCACCGCCTGACCCTGTCCTGAGCCTCTGCATCCGCGTCTCTGCCCATCCTCCCTCTCCCTCTCCAGGGGTGAGCTCCTTAGGGGCAAGGGCTTCCTCTGCGGAGTCCACAGCACAGAGAAGGGCCCAGCACAAAGCAGACACTCCACGCGTGTTGTTTTGTTCTAGACTGAAGGCAGAAAGCAGCCTGTGGCACCGGCGGTGGTGCTGCTGGAGGACTGGGGTGGGGAGGGTGCAGGCAGGCAGACCTCGAAGAGGGGGAAGGGAGAAAGGGCTGAGCCCTGCAGTCAGGCCTCACTCGTCCCCCAACACCCCACCCAACACCCCACCCGGGCAACTCGCCCCACATCCTGGGGCAGGGCGTGGGTGGGGCCAGAAGGGGGAGCCGCCCTCCCTCCCACCGTGTGCTGTGGTTCCCCTTGTGTCTGACTCGTGTTTGTATTATTCGCCTTCATCCTTATCATTTAAGTTTTGCTCGAATGCATCTAGAAGAGGTACCTTTTCCGTAATTTTGCCAGAAATATGATATATAGCTTGTCTGTCTACCCCCTAGTGTCTTCTCCAGTTCCGAGAAGATGTCTTATATCTTACATTTTTGAAGATTTTCATCTTGTTTTGCATTCTGGGAAAGCTTCTCAAGTTCATACCCAAATCCTCGATTCGGTTTTCTGCAGTGCTGATTCTGTTCCTTTTCACCTCTAGAGGGAATCTGAATCCTGCTTCCGCAACGTTGTTTCTTTCCGAGACTTCCTTGTCAGTCCGTCCTGTCTCCAGGTCAGACGGCTGCCGTAGACACCCTCACCCTCAGCCCCTCCTCTCCTGGGGCTTCCTACTTCTTTTCTCTGCAGGCGTGGCCTCTCGCATTGTCTTCTGACCTTTTCTAAACTTTTCTTCTGGTTGCTAGAGTAACTCGTTTTCAGAAGCATACATTTCCTCTGCACATGATGGATATATTCAACACAAATCTTCAACACAAATATTCAACAGTGGTGTTTGTCAGCTGTCTCCCCAGGAGGCGGCCAGCACGTCTCGGTCCCCACAGACGGTAGAGTTAAATGGGGAAACTGAACGATTATCCAAGTGATTTTAAGTAATACGACAATGCATAGGGCAGGTGTGGGGTGAGAAGAGAGCGCACAGTAGGAGCACATAACCTTGTTTAGGGCTGAGATGAATGGGGGTGGGGGGAGAAGGCTACCTTCTCTTATTCTGAGGGATTGTTTTTTCTCATAGCCCATGTTGTTGAGTTTGAGGGTTTTTTTCTCCCTTGCTTTGACCACTTTGGATGAGACATGCTTGATACAGGCTTCTATAGACATAGGCTACTTATAGAGATGGAATATCAAGTTCCCCCCAGTTCTTCTCATGGCCCATTGGGTGTCATTCCAGTCTCCTTTCCGATGTCGAGGCAGGTGATGGGTTGACGTTCACAGCACCTGCTCCAGCCTGCCATGTAGAGAGACAAACCGTCTGTCTCCCTGCCTCTCTGCCGACACAGCCACGACCTCTGCCCCCAGTGCGTTGCCCTCTGACATCCCAAACCAACCCATGTCATCCATACTCAGCCAAAACCTCTGGCAGGCGTTGTTTCTAGGACTCTTCTGGGGGAAACAAGTTTGTTGTGGACAATTTCTTCCAAACTGTGCCCCCTCCCAGTACCCACGGAAATGCCTGTGGCGTGGCACCCCAGGACACTGCAGGGGGCACCTGGCCTCACCGATGCCCTCTGATCTCAGGCAGAGACAACCTGGGTGATGGGGAGGGACAGGCAAGTCAAGGAACCGCCCCCACCGTGGACCCCCCAGAACTCAGGGCCCAGAAAGCACCAATGAATCTGGTTCTAAGGAAGGAAGAACAAAAAATCACTTCTCTGAGAAGGTCAGAGGGATGAAATGGAGGCTGGGGGCGTGGAGGACACAGCAGGTTTCCGAGGAGTTGGGAAAACTATTTAACCCGGAAGGAATAGTAAGTCTCCCGAAATGGTGCGCACCATTGACTCACAGGCCGGGGGGGTTAGCGATGCGCTGGTGGGGAGATGGCCTCCTGAATTATTCCTCCAATGGAGTTCCCAGGTTCCATTTAAGGTCCATCAACAGGCAGTGCTGTTATTCAGGCTTGGTGATTAAGAGGAACCATGAAGAAGTCCTGCACAGGCATCTTTTTGCCTCAGTCAGACCTTCCTTCCCTGGAGAACAGTGGAGGATGACTGCTCCACGGCCCGGGATAGGGACTCCAGACTCATTTTTCGTCAAGCTTCTCCCCCACCCCCATGAGTATTGACCTCCCCTGCCCTTTCAGCAAGATGGTTCAATCCATACCCCAGGGCAAAGAGAAGAAATGCACGTTCATTTCTTTTCTTGTAGATGGGGCACATTGGAACAATTCGAGTTACCAGTGCAGATCCAGCATATTTCTTGAATTCCCGATGACAGGTCACAGTGCATTAGTCTGAGTCAGAGTTTCAGCTTGACAGGAGTGACTCTGCGAGGCGCCTTGTGAGTCTCTGGGTCCCCCTAGCTTTCCTTCTTTATTAGACGCAGCCTCGGAAATCCGGACGAAATGAGATGCCCGGGAACGCATATCCCCGTGATCCCCCATTGCCTTGGTTAGGAAATGAGGGTAGAGTGGGGTTCCCAGAAGACGAAACTGCCGTCAGACCTTGCAGACGGGCTCAAGTGCTTGCGAAACTGCGCCCAGTAATCACAGCGCTGGGAAGGAAGAGGCCTTCCTTTCTCCAGCGTTTATCTTCAGGGAGCCGATGAAGCCGTGTGAATCGTGGGTACGAAGGAGCAAAATATTGCTTCTTTCTCCTCTTGTCTCCTCTTCTCTTCTCTCCTCAACAGTCAGGATTCTTCTAGAAGTGTTTTTCCCGACCCAGAATTTTGAGTTCATCAGACATTTTCCAAGGCTATTTATTTGCACAATTCGCACTTGGCCGGGTCAAGAGAATGTAGAAGAAGGATCCTTGTTGCCATGTGGTTTTGTAATGTTAGTTTTTTTCTTCTTTTTCTTTTTTTAAAAAAATATTTTATTTATTTATTTTTAGAGAGCAGAAGGGAGGGAGAAAGAGGGAAAGAAACATCAATGTGTGGTTGCCTCTCGTGTTCCCCCTACTGAGCACCTGGCCCGCAACCGAGGCATGTACCTTGACTGGGAATCAAACCAGTGGCCCTTTGGTTTATAGGCTGGCACTCAATCTGCTGAGCCACACCAGCCAGGGCTGGTTTTTTAATTTTAAATAAATTATACCTTAAAGGGCTGATGGTTGCCAGTTCACACACACACACACACACACACACACACACACACACTCTCTCTCAAACCCACCTGTAGTTTTTATATTAAAAAAAATAATTTCTGTAAATCTAACAAGGGAATAAGGCTCTGAATCTCTCCTCCTTGCTTGTCAAGAATCAAACTGGAAACAAGGAATGTTTGAAAACAACAGCAAGTGCCCTAGAAATGTGAAAATTCTATGGGGGAAAAAGGAATCGTGGGCTGTTGAGGGGTTATGCATGTGAATATATTCCCCAGATGGGCAGTCGCAGACTGGTAAATGACGTGTTAGTTGGCAACAGATGTTAAATAATCATGGATATTTTCATTATTGTAAGGGCCAGAGAAATTACGGTGGTCCCTTGGAGATTAGCTTCTTGAAGACTTTAATTATATTGTCCTTGAGAAAGTTTGTGATCACTTCAGGATACATTTGTTAAAATAATAGACGAGAACAGTGACAAAGAAAATAGACTCCTAATGTCCCCCTCCCTTGAAATTTCAGCTGAAAACAGCGTGGCAAGCACTCTAAGAATGTCACTTGGCGCTCTAACACACATTGGGGCAGCTCTTTAGATTCGAAGCATCCGTGAAAAAACGTGTGTGCCTAAGTGCAAAGCATGATATTCACGTGCACGCTGGTAGGAGCACAACACGCAGAACCAGCATTTTCAAAGGCTTAGCAAAAGGGCTGGAATTCAAACCCCGAAACTAGAAGGAAGAGGTAGAAGCTACTTCATGAATATCCACAGTGCTGCTGGCTCCCTTCCCTTGCACTGATCTCAGAACCTGACAACTGAGAAATACATCTTTATCATCCTTTTTCCTTGCTTGGACTAAAGTATTATATATACTTGAATGCAACATTGTGTGTTATTTTCCAGCCCTGCCAAGATTCAATCTCCTGGTATTGAATATCCACTGAAAGAATGCGAGACAATTACAGAGTGCGCACAAAGCGGGCACAGAAAACCCCGTAAGGCTCATTCTCTCTCCAAGTCTGATACAATAAAGCACCAGCCCCACCCTGTTCGCTCTGGGATTCTGACTAATAAACAGGCGGAGGAGAAAGTGAAACTGAATCTCAATTATGAGAGATATAAGAGAAAGGTACTTTTATTGCATTTATGGAGTTTGGTCTTTTATATCCTTTACCAAATTCTGTTATAAAAGAAAATACCTTTCTCTTAAATTTGGCTATAAAAACCTGAAGAGATTTGAATAGCGGCAGACTGTAATAAGTCATCTTAAAAGGGAAAACATTTCACAAAAGTAAATCAGTCATTTCACTACCTTAACACTTGAGTTTCTATTACTTTCAGGATGTTTTCAAGTTCAGAAGGAATAGAGAGACCAGGAACATAATTGATTTGTTTAAAGTGGGCCACATGAATGAATGAGGGCAGAATTTAAAACAGAGTGAAATATAGAGGATTTAATACTGCTTGTCAAAAACTGCTTAGCCCGTCCAGCCTGTGACGATGTATCATTTGGGCAACTAGAGCTCCGAAGGGAGCTGAGGGTCTGGGGAACTCGGAAGGTGAGAGCTTGGCTTCCAGTGTGGCCACTGGATCGATGCATGGACAGCTGGGGGGGCCCTTGGACCGTGCTGAGTAGCTACTCCGCCAGGTGGATGGAAAGGCAGAGTGGCCGAAACCATGAGAAAGAAAGAAGTCACCTCAGTCCCTTGCCTGTGGACCCACAATGCATTTTAATGGCCTTCCATTACCTTCTTGTTCAGAGTCAAACTTTGCTGCCCGGTACCTGCTCCTTCTAATAATGGTCCGTCCACGTGTCTCCCACACCTGCACTTCTACAGGCTGCTCCTCCTTCGCGTAATTCGTAGTCAATCAACATCCAGGGCTCAGTTCAGATTTCTTTCGGTGGCACCTCTGACTTCTCACACTGTCTGCCTTTTTCTGTTTTCTTCTCTCACATTCCCGTAATGCCCTGAGCTCACCGGGCTAGCGTTCAGCGTATTTTTATCCACCCCCGGGCCCTGCATCCCCCAGCCCGGTCACCAGCTCCTGGCCCACGGGCTGGCTCCTCTATCCCCACCTTCGCTGTGTGGTTCTGATTAGCACTCACTCACCCCCGGAGCCCCACGCTCCCCGCTCCGCTCTCTGCTCTGTGCCCTGGGGAGGGACACCACACAGGCTCATAGCTCTGCATTTCCGGTCCGGTTAGGCTCTGACTCCGCTGACCGTGTTTTACAGAACAAACGCATGCCAAACTGGACACGGCCCTCTGGCTGCCACATGGAAAAGCACAGATGATAAATGGAAGGTGGAGAGTGGGAAGAAAGAGGAGCCAGGATGTTTCTGACCCTGGCTGCCTCCCTCTGCCCCACGGGCTGGCAGCGCCTGTGACCGCATAGGGCCAGGGCTCCAGTGGGGCAGCCCCACCCAGACAGTTCTCGCTCTCCTGATTCTGGGAACCTCTCCCTCCCCTGTCCCTGTGGGCCTGGGGGTGGTAACAGCTTCTGCTCCTCCCCAATTTTCCCAACTATAAGAGGGAGCTTGGAGGTAGAGACCTCTGAGGCCCATTCTATGGCACCCCCCTCCCCCGCCACCAAGTGCACCAGGTCTCTGGCACACTTTGCTTCTGCTATGGGTGCTCAGCTCCCTCCCTCTTCCACGTCCCAGGTACAGGAGAAGTTGGCCCTGAGGCTCTGTCATCCAATCGATCCCTGCCAAGCTGGAAGGTATTGATCCCTGGCGATTGCTGTCCTGCCTTTCTTTGTGTGAGGAGCTGACAGCAGGTTTAGGGATTGTGCACAGGGTGGTGTTTCTGAATAACAATGGCCCATTGTCCACTATCGGTGGTTCTGCAGTCTAGCTGGGGTGGGTCAGGTGTTTCCTGCCTCCTACCTCTCCCTCCCACAGCAGACTGAAGTCTTGCGAGAGGGAGGGGCAGGTACAGACAGGTTATTTCTTGTCACTTGAAGACACTCGGCTCCTGACTGAATGCATTTGTGTTTCCTTTTGAGTGATGAAAACGGGTCAGGGACAGTAGTCCGGGAAATGACCCTGGATTGGTCCAAGTGGCCTGGGCCTTACACAGTTGCATCTCAGGCCTTGTCCTTGCCGTCTTGTCTAGAAACCCTCACTGTCCTGAGGGTCCCTCACTTTGCAGGGTTCTCCAGAGGTGCCTGGCTAGCTTCTTCAGAAGGCCCAAGATACTGGTAAAGGCACATGAAAATGTTTGACATCCCATTTCTTTTAAGCTCAGAAGGAAAAATAAACTACTACTACTATTATTAATAATAATAATAAATCAAGCACGGGTTATATTTGCTTTATATCGATGTGGATATAAAATGTAATTTTATAATTGTTAAATTATAAAATTTAACAATTGTCGGTTAAATTGTCGGTTTTATAATTGTTATGAAAGAAAGGGCCCCCAAAGGCCAAAGTGCCCAGGGCCACAGAGGTCATCACGAGGTCCTGCTCTGCTGGACACCAGCCCAGCCGTCGCTTCCAAGGCAAGTAGATGTGGGAACACAGGGGCTCATCTCCCCGGCTCAGGCCACAGGGCTGCAGGTCAGGGGCTGAGCCACCTCGCTCTGCCTGTCCTGCCTACGCCAGCCGGTTCCAAACTCATTTGACCACAGAATACTTGGAGAAACACTTGTTTTGTCTGTCTTTTTAGCCTGGATAAGTCCTCAGAACTGAAGTAGTACAATCTTGTATTCATTTCTTAAATGCCCTCTGAGAAATATATAGGTATGAATACCTATTTTTTAAACAAAGCAAGATCTCAAATCAATAACCTAAACTTTCACCTTAAAAAATCAGAAAAATAAGAGCAAACTGAACTCAAAGCAAGTAGAAAGAGGGGAATAATTCAGATCAGAGCAGAAACAAGTGAAAGATAGAGCAGAAAAACAAGTGGGAAAATTAATAAAGCTAATAGTCTTGAAAATATCAACAAAAATATCTTTAAAAAGATCGATAAAATTGTCTAACTGTTAGCTTGTCTGACCTAGAAAGAGGCAACTTAATTAACTAAAACCAGGAATGAAAGAGAAGATGTTACTACCCACCTTGGAAAATTAAAATGGATTATAAATAAAATAAACCATAAGGGAATATTATAAACTGTTCTATGCCAACAAGTGATGTGGCTTAGATGAAATGGACAAATTCCCAGCTGACACAACAGCAGAAATTGACCCAAGAAGAAATATCAAACCTGAACAGACCTATATAACAAAGAAAGAAATTGAGTCACAAATCAAAACACTGCCCACCAAGAGAAGCCCAGGCCCAGATATCTTCACTGGTGATTCTACTGAACATTTAAAGAAGAGTCAATACTGATTCTTCACAACTTCTTCCAAAATTTAGAAGCAGGACACTTCCCAATGCATTTTATGAAGCCAGTATTACCCTACCCGGTAACAAAACCAGAGAAGAACATCACAGGCAAACTACAGACCAGCATCCCTTATAAAACAGACACAAACATCTTCAACCAAATGCTCGAAAACTGAACCCAATGATATATCAAAGGACTATACGTTATGAGCAAGTTGGTTTTAACCCAAGAATGCAAGGTTGGTTCAACATACAAAAAATCTATCAATGTAATCCACTATATCAATAAACTAAAGAACCAAAGGCACATAATCAACTCAGTAGATGCCAAAAAAAGTATTTGAAAAAAATCCAGCCCCCTTTCACCATCAAAGCCCTCAACACATTAGACATAGCAGGGAACTGCCACAGCCCGACCAGAGGCACCTACAGAACCTCACAGCCACCAGCATACTCAGTACTGCAAGACTGAACGTCTTCCCTCTAAGATCAACAAGGCCGGGATGTCCACTCTCACCACTCTGCTCAGTGTTGTGCTGAAGGTTCTAACCAGGGCGATGAGGCAGGAAGAAAAAATATAAGCATTGTAGGTTAGAAGGATACAGTTTTTGCTTATGTCATGATCCATTGTGTAGAAAATCTGAAAGAACACACACGCTCACAATGAACTATTAGTATTAACGAATGAGTTAATTACAGCTGCAGGACACAAGATCAGCATAGGAAAATCCATTGTATTTCTACTATGCACTAGTAGTAAATAATCCAGACATAAAATTAAGAAAATCATTCCTTTTACAATAGAATAAAAAACAATACATAGGAATAAATTCAGCAGAAGATATATAAGACTTCTACACTAAGAACTATAAACCACATTGAAAGAAATTAAAGAAGACTGAAATAAATGGAAATGCTCTCCCATGACCATGGAATAGAAGACTTAATAAATTTCATTGAGATGACAGTACTTCCCAAATTGATCAACAGTTTCAACACAGCCATCTCTACCAAAACCCCAGCTATGATCACTCTAAACATGGAATATTGCTCAGCCATGAAGAGCAATGAGGCACTGACACAGGCCTCAATGTGGATGAACCTGGAAAACCGTACACCAAGTGTAAGAAGCCAGACGTGAAATGCCTCATGTACTGTGACTCCATTTACCTGAATGGTCCAGAGCAGGTAAATCCACAGGGATAGAAGGTAGATTCACGGCCGCCAGGATCTGAGTTAGAGGAAGATGGGGAGTGACTATCAATGGGTACAGTTTTTTTTCAGAGATGATAGGAAAGTTCTAAAGTTAGATGATAGTGATGCTTCCGCAACTCTGTGAACAAACTAAGACAGACGTGGTATCTGCCTTCAGAGTGTAGCGCATACTCACTGGAGACTTAATTCTGAATTTCAGTTTTTTAGTCCATCCTCTTGTAGGGTGAGGGTAAGAGTTGGATAGAAAAACAATTCGCTTTTTTCCTTTAGAGATTTAGACTCAGCTGTCTGGTAGACCCTATCTCTGGGTGCCTATCAAAATATCACTGTTGGCAAAAGGTGAGTTTAAAGTGTTTGCCTTTCATCTATGTCCTCCATTTTAGCTGGGGACTCCTGAAGGGTGGAGAGAAGACCCCAGATATCTGTTGGGCCGCTGGCATATTTGGGGCGCTCCCTGCAAGGTGGGTCACAGCTACACCAAAACTGAGTGGCTGATATTGACAGGCCATTTACTCCGCACCAGATGCAACACAGGCGTTTCACAAGCAGCATCTCATTCCATCCTCCGAGCATCTTTATGGCTTACAGACACCCTTCAGGGAGGGTTGCCACTGACACAGTTAATCAGTTGAGGAGCCAGACTTTTCCCTTCCTAGGACCATTCTTCCCTCCCACAGGGCCTTCTGGGTCTGCCTTCAGAATACCTAGACGCCTTGCAGATCCAAGGAAATGAGTCTCCAGTGCAGGTTCATGGGCCCTGGGACAGGTGGGCAGAATGCTGGTGGTTGTGAACTTCTGGCTTCACCAGCTATGTGGTGTCCTCGCATTTGATCCTCCTCTGGGAATTGGGCCGATAGCCTTTCCGATCCAGAGGGGTATTGTTAGGACGGTGCGTGTGTTGCTTACAGCCGGGTTTGGCTCTACTGGCCAATCAACAAACAAGTAATAGTCACGACTGCACATCGAACCACACAGACCTGAAGCAATATAGTAGATGTATGTGGTTGACCTACCAGGTGCCCGACACCATGCTGGACATATTCCACACCCAAAGCACTCAACCTCTGTGCAGGCAGAGAAGAGTTATTCTTCTCTTCTTCCCATTGTACAGATGAGAAATCCAAGGGCAGTCTCACACAAGCTAAGATGCAACCCGGATTTGACAAATCACAGCCTCTAGCCTCCTGGGAAAGGCAGGACCTGTGGCAGCCCTGAGGACTTGGAATAGCCTTCTTCTCGAGAAAGCCCCTTCCCCCCAAGGCCCGATTAAATAGTGGCATCTGAATAACCCCAGGGGTTGCTGGCCAGCTGTCACCTGGGCCAGGACTAGGGGGAGAGATGTGAGGTACCTGTGACACAAAATTTAAGGAGGTACCCACTGTCAGGGGCATGCAAGGGCAAGGCAAGCACCCAAGACTGAGTGCCTCCTTAAACCCTGTGCCTTGCTCACCTCACCTAATCCCAGCCCTGACTCTGTCCCCACAGACAGAGCCCCCAGACCTTGTCACAGTGAGGCCAAAGCATCAGGGTTTATGTTTGTAGCTGACAAAATCCCAATGTCTCCCAGCTACAAAATGGAAAGAGACTTGGGAGTCAGTAGGGAAGTATTGAGTCCAGTATAATCCAGCGGCTGGCACTGGCCACACCCACCACTGATTTAAAGCTGGAAGAGAGAAAAGTTTGCAGAAAGCCAGATGCCTTGCTATCAAATATTAGAGAAGATGGGAAGATTCAAGGGAAGAAGTGAAACTGGCGTAATGAGGATTGACACCAAGCCCTCTGCTCATAGAGAAAGAAGCCCCTGGGCAAGCATTTCCCACAAGTGTGTCCTAGTTGGAAAACCAAATTCTAGAAAAGAAGTCAAGAGACAGCACCATGTGGTGTGGAAGCAGCTGGTGTGACGGAATCGGTCACCCAAGGGGAGATGGAGGCTCTCTGCAAGGAAGAGCTATTTGTAGGAAGAGAAGCGAATCCCGAGTGACGGGCATCAGGAGGGAAGATGCTTCCGCAGCAACCTGTCTTCCTATAGAAGGTTAGAATTAAGGTACTTCTCTGGAGTTATGTGGGAGCCTCGCTTCAGAATTCCCGGAGTTCTTTGCAAGCGTTGATCAAAAAATTTTCCTACCAGGTCAAGATCTGTAGGTGGAGTTTCTTCTTCCTCTACCATCGCCAAACATGTGGCTCAGGTGGAGGTCGGCAGAGCAGGGCTCGTATATTCTTCCTGTGTGAACCGAGACTCCTGTGGTGGTGGGGGGCAGAATAGGGCTGGAGGTAACCTCAGCAGAACAGAGGTCTTTGAGAACGTTACGGGCGAGAACGTTACAGGGTGTCCCAGGGGCAGCAAGCAGCTGAGCCTTGGGAAGAAAATGCCAGCAGAAATGATGGCTCTGTGGGGAACTTGGGGCTCCTTCTCCTTCTCTGCTCCTCGGGCTTCAAAAGGGCTTCTCTGCTTCTCAGCCCACCTGGTGGGAAATGGCCATCACTGGGAGCTCCCCACTAGAAGTCTCTCCTAGTCCCAAGAATAGCCACACTGATGAGAATCCTTTGGTGCCCTATCTGAACTGCCAGAGAGGAGGCTCATGGCACCTCAGATCAGTGGCCATTGGGACCTAATTGGCTATGGCAGGAGGGTGGGTCTGAATATGGCTCCTCCCCTTGTGAGCTAGTGGATGGAGGAGGAAGATGGGCAGGTCCTGGAAGGCAGGTCCCGGACAGACAACCAATAGGTGTTTACTCTAATCCCTCCTCCCGTGGGACACCCCTGGAAAAACACAAAACTGAGCGCTCCGAAGTTAGCCAGGGTTGAAGGTATGGTGCTAAGTCGAGTGAGCCAGGCACAAAGAGACCAATACCGCACGATTCCAACTAGCATCGCCAAATTCACGGAGGCGGGAAGCAGAGCAGTGGTGACGATGGGCTGAGGGGAGGGCAGGGCGGGGGTCACTGTTCAGCAGGGGTTCTGTTCGGGGTGACAACACAGTGCTGGAGGGGGTGGCGGTGATGGCGTACAGTGATGTGCACGCTCTGAATGCCCCACTCTGGCCCGTGGGGACGAATGGCTGAAGTCGTCACTGTTCAGTGACGCATCCTTTCCTCACTGTAAGATAAAATAGTAAAGTAAAAAAATGCTGCTATCTAGCAAATCAACAGAGGGCAGACCGCAGAGACAGCTTGCCATTCGGTGTGTGATTCCCTTTGCTTGGGATGCATTTCCTCTTCTTTCCTTGAGAAACTCTTAGTCGCCCTCCACGGCCCAGCTGATATAACCCGCCTCTCTCAGGCCTTGCCGTACTCCCCCTGGCAGGGTTAGTCCTGTCCTTTCCATTCCCTGGCAGCCTGCAGGTATGTAAGGCGAGCGCTGTGTATTAGGGCTGTCATCACTGCTGATACACCTGTCTCTCCCGGTGGCCCGCACCTTCCAGGGCAGGCCGATGAGAACAGATCGTGGGAGTGACGAGAGCGGACCTCGGAGTCCCAGCCCCCAGCCTGCCTCTCGCCTGAGTGAGCTTCAGCGTGCTACTTCCTGTGCCGTAACGCCCCCCGCTGTACTCAGGAGGATGAGGACCGGTACCCTGTTGGCCTGTATGGCCATCAGGAGCACTGAGTGAGGAACCCACGTAAAGCATCGTGCTCCCTCACTGACACACCGCAAGTGCTCAGTGAATTCTGCATCTCGCTGTCATCACTCACTGTCACCCACGATGTCAGGGACCTGACGGCAACTCAGTGTTTGTTGACCGGATCAACACACTACGGAAAGCTAAGACCATGTGTTCTATATAGTAAATTGTCTGTCGTGACCAAACAAATGGCAAGAAGATTGAGAAGAGATGCATGGGCTGCCTGTTACACTTGACAGTGGCCTCGGCTTTGCAAGGGAGGATGGGAATTTATTGTTTTCAGAGGCAGTTCGGCAAACGGTGGAGCCCTAGGGAGGACCCTGGAGGAAGTTACCGGCCACCCCGCTCGGTGCATCTGCAGGAAGGAGGTGTCCAGAATGCCCCTTGCTGAGCATGGATTTTCATGCCACTTAACTGCTCCATCCTCTGGCTGTGGAGAACAGATTGGCACTTAAAAATGCACATTGCATGTAGATTTCCCTGGGGACAGCAATCGATAGAGCTCCTGCTTATTTGCAGAGCAGGGATTTAATTGTGGGCAGATCTGTCCTCTTGGGCGGTAGATCACTTGCTTACTAGACCACGCGGCTTGCTTGAGATCCCTCCCCGAGCCCCTTTTATTTTCATTTTGAACCACTCAGACTTTTGAGCCTATGACAATACTGACTAAAATGCTCATTTCAGTAGAATGGGGGCTTTGTTTCCCTCTCACTGACGTCCATCCTGGTGAAATGACTTACAACAGCTGCTCTGAGAAGTAAAAATCGGATAGAAACAGAGTCTGCATAGACATAAACATAAACATTAGTTTCTATGGAAACGAAAGTTGCAGAGTGACGGCCGGAAGACCTACGAGTCTGTGTTCCAGGAATCAAATGCTAAATATGCAGTGAATGCATCCACCGGGGACCACACCGACAGCACCACATTCTTTTTGAGAGGAGATCAGAGTACATGCAAGATTTTGGCTCAAACGGACACCACCCAGCAGAATCCATTTGAGGGAAGGCGGTCTTTTCTGCTCCAAATTGAAACCATATTTCTTTTCTTAACTGAAAGCCTCTAGGGCAATGAATCGCGCATGGATGGAGTTCAGTCGACAATGACACCCCCGGGCACTCCACTCTGGAGTCCAGGGAGAGTCTGCAGGCCGGAGGACGGTTCCAAGTCCTGCACTCGGAGCAAAATGCTCCCTCAGAGCCCCTTCAGGTGGACCCATTCCCTGTCTCTGATGGTGCCATGCCTCCCCCAGGCTGCTTGCCTCCCCATCCTCCCCACACCACTGCAGGGGTCCCCAGAGCAGCCACTACACCTGAGGCTGGAGGACTTTGGTTTATTGACATTGGACATATCGCCCCAGGAGAGCCCACGAGTGTTAGTACAAAGCCAACATCAGTTTGAGACAAGGTCATGGGCACCATGTTGGACAGGTTGAATTTCAGGTGGCCCAGGACAGCCAGTGAGAGCCAGCCTGTCTATTCCAGTTATGATGGCCGTGCAATAGATTCGTGCCCCAAAACTCAGCCATATGCTGTGACCTTTGCATGAAGCTCACAGATGCTGTGGGTCAGGAATCTGGGCAAGGCATAGTGAGAACAGCTTGTCTCAGCCCCACGCTGTCTGGAGACTTCACAGGGAAGATACAGCATGCGAGGGGGATTTCTGGATCTGCAGTTTGATGACAGGGGGTTGGGGACCTCTGCCAGTGCCACATGTCCGATGGCAAATGCTGGCTGCCAACTGGGACCTCGGCTGAGACTGTCAGCTGAGGCACTGACATACGATCTCCTCAAGTGGCTTGGGCTTCCCCACAGCATGGTGGCCTCGGGGCCCTTGGAGTCACCGCATAACCAAGACAGCAAAAACCAGGGCCAGCGAGGCCTTTTACGACGCAGCCTCGGATGTGACAGAGCAGCGAAGGCGCCTCCACTCTAGTCTGTGGGTTACAAGTACGTTACCAAAACTAAACTTGCTCCCTAGTCACGGACAGGAAACACTGTCTCCCCAGGGAGTGATAGGGCCAGAACAGCAGGGCACATCTTAAAGTCGCCGCACCAGGGTTAAAGATACAGTCATAAACTACAGACGTACTTGGAGAGTTTAATGAAACAATGTCAAACTTTAAAAGAAAATTCCCTACTAGACAATCATTTTTGACTGTAGTGTCACAATAACCTAGTGACTTTCCTGGTTTCAGTAGTTCTCTCCACCAGCCAGGAAGTCTGTAGTCATCACCAGAGGGGGTTAAAGGACCCCGGGTCTGGGCTCGGATGGCCCAGCGTCCGTGAGAACACCTCAAGCCTGGTGCAGACTAATTACATTTGCTCTTTGGACTCTGCTGTTCTGTCTTCATAGTTTGAGGAAAATCTCGGCCGTAATAGTTACCATGGCAACGGCAACATCTGTGGCAGATCTAGCCTGGAGGATATTTAAGGAGCTGAACCTGATCAGACAGGAATGGGCACCAACCTGGGTGCAAGCAGGACACAGGCAGAGCCTGTCCGGGATCAACACCTGCCCGTTCTGTGCCCTAGGAAAGCAGGCAGCACAGAGATGCGCAAACAGAGCCAAGGGCTTCCTGGGACCTGTGGAAATTCAGTGCAAGGCGTACAGAGACCGAGTGAACAGAGCCACGGGAAAGGAGCGGTGGGCAGTATTAGCAGGAGATGCTGGGATACGGGGAGGGTTTTAACCGCCTCTGAAGCACAGTGTCCCACCCAGGTGTTCAAGAGAGCCCTCCGTGATGCAACTTCTTATGAAAGGCCAGCTCTGCACCAGGCCCCACACTAGTGGCTTATACATGCCATTGCCTTTAATTTCTCACGGCAGTCCTCAAAATGCGGTCTCCATTCCCGTGATGTAGGAGTGAGAGTCGAGGCCCAGAGAAGACCTGACTCAGCCGAAGTCAAAGCTGGTACTGGAGCCCTGATCTTTCTATCACCCAAGCCTGCAGTCTTTCCACCAACCAACGTGGGCCGGCCACAGTGCATGTAATGGGACCCGGCTCACCCCCCAGTGGGTGACACTGCCGTGGGCTTTGCACATATGAGGCTTCCTGAGAAAAGGCTTCATTGGAGATGACATGAAAGAGAAAGGCAAGGAGCCTTATATGCCGTGAAAAGACCAGATTTTGTTCCAAGAGCAAAAAGATAAACATTCACTCATGCACAGAGCATTCCCTGAGCTTCCGCCACGCACCAGGCCTGCATCAGACTCTGAAGACAAGGCTGACTTAGCCCTGCTCCTCTTCTGTAGAAGAGTCAGGCAAAAAGCAAGGAAGCAGACAAAAAAATAAATGCATACTTACCTTAGAAAGAAAATAAAGCAACAACGTGATATGGTACAGAGCTCCAAGGATGGGGAAAGAGTGTTTGCCTGCAGAGGAGACTTTGGAGCCGGGACCTGAAGAATGACAGGGAGCAGACCACACAAAGAGCCAAAGGAAGAACATTCCAGGCAGGGGGAGTCACGGTACCTAGGCCCAGACATCACAAAGGACTTGGAATATCCGAGGCCAAAGCTGCTGGGGCAAGTGACAGGGAGCGGAGTGTGAGATGAAGTTAGACGGGTAGGCAGGCACCAGAGCACAGCTTATAAGGAGGGTCGCCAAATAAAATGCAGGACATCCACCTACATGGAATATCGAATGAACGTCGAATTGGTATACATATGTTCCAAATGTTACCTGGGACATACTTATACTACAAGAAAAAAAAAATGTTTGTTGTTGAAACTCAAATTAACTGGGTGTCCTGTATATTTATTCGCTAAATCTGGCAAGCCTACCTAGTGGCCCTCAAGAATCAATTCTTAGAACACTCAGGAAGCCACTGAAGGGCATTAAGCAAGGAGTGACAGGACCCGCGTTACATTTTTAAGAGATTTTTCTGGCTGCTGTGTGGAAATGCACTGTGGTGAAGAAGAGGATTAGAGGGACAGAGTTATTGTAGGCACGCAGGCAAAGACGGATGGCGGCCTGCAGGGGTTGTGGGGCTGGGAGAAGAAAAAGGCTGCAGGATGTGAACCGGACACAGACCCACCTCCCCCTCCTGGTGGTGGATGGGGAGGTGCAGAGGGAGGGAATGGGAGAATTAGGATGATTCTTAGCTACCAGAGGAGACCCCCATTTGCATTTGATGTCTAGGGAAGCCTCGAAGATGGAGAAGTTAACTAGCCCAAGATGTCTCTTTGGTGGTCAAGACACGTGGTGGTTGGGATAGTCTTTGGTGGTCCCCCCTTAGTATGGGAATCTTGGCCAATACTGTACGATCTGACCATTTATAATTTTTTAAAGATTTTATTTATTTATTTTTAGACACAGGGGAAGGGAGAAAAAAGGGAGGGTAACATCATTGTGTGGTTGCCTCTTATGCACCCCCTGCTGGGGACCTGGCCCTCAACCCAGGCCTGTGCCCTGGGATTCGACTGGGAATCGAACAGGTAACCCTTTGGTTCACAGGCCTGCTCTCAATCCACAGAGCCACACCAGCCAGGGCACCATTTACCTTTTTAATGAAACACTGTGTGCTGTAGAGTTCTTCAAGGCAACACCAGTTTCCCTGCTGCGTGTGATACTCATTCCCAGTCACTTTGGTCAAAGCCAGAAATAGCAGACATCTGGGGCTCCAGATTTTTCCATTTGCCAAGCCAGTTTTGAAAGATGAGGTTACTTGAAAACCTGAGCTACAATGACCTTTACCCAGGAGAGACACAACAGTTCATTAAGTTCTTGTGGGCTTAACTAAGAGAGACACAGACTGGAGCCAAGAAGGATGCAGGAGCTGAGCACCGCCTTCCATCGCCAGCGCCGGCCGCTGCAGGGAGCAGAATCTACTAAAAGAGAGTTCGGGGAAAGAATTTAGGGAACAGATTCTAAATATGGCTGAACCAAACAAAGAAGCACTGTGCTCCTCTGGTCTGCGTGCTGCTTTCAAGACACTGTCCCTACTGTATGCTCTCACAAAAGCTGAAGAAATAATCGCAACACATTTATCATTCACCAGGCAGAATTATTTTGGCAAGAAATCTATGCTCCGGAATACATTATACTAACTGACAACATATTCTGGAAAACGGAGATTTTCAGAGCTGGTGGGTGCTTATGCAACCATGTCGGGCCGAGGGACTGAGTGATTATGTCATTATCTGTGTGTCAAATAGTTTGGATAAGTATTAAATGATCCACAGAGTCAGGTCTCGTTAATGTAGGGAGTGGAAGCCAGTAGCTTTGACAATCACATATTAAAAGCCAGACTAGGGGAGGTTGATTTCACTCAAGGCTCCCAAAGAAGAATTCATAATGTTCTGGGCGGAAGGCTGCATTCAGCATAAATAAATGCATACGTTTAAACATTGGGATTCTGAAGACTGACACGAAGCCACTTAGCCTCTGTGCATAACTTGGGCAGCTGGAGGAGGCCACTGAAGAGTGTGTCAGGGGGCAATGAAGGGGGTCAAGGCAGGGTTGTCCTCCTGGAGGAGACGTGGAGGGCACGCAACCTTTTCCTGCTGGTGCAAATGCGTATTCGCGTCAAGTTTTCCTTGCATGTGCCACCAGATTTGCGAGGTGTTTTTCTGCCCAGGAATTCACACAGACATGGCTCTGAAGGTGACTTGCTGGACGTTCAGGGGACACGAGCAGGGGGGTTATGGAGGACCGGCCCAATGCTTACGTGTCAACTTGGACAGATGATGTGAATTTATGTCTAATTGATGGTCTGAGGCTGGGCTTCTGAGCCTCAGCATCACTGACATTTGGGGCCGGAGAACTCTGCGTGGTGGGGACCGTCCTGCGCTTGGCAGAACGTTCGGCAGCATCCCTGGCCTCTGCCCATGGGATGCCAGCAGCATTTGCTGCAGTGCTAGTTTGGCTAGTGCAACAGCCAAAAATGTCTCCAGACACTGCCAGATGTCCCCTGGGTGGCACTGAGAACCCCCATTTGAGAGCCACTGTCTTAGTTACATGAGGAAGGTTCCGGACACTGGACCATTGGTATGCTATGAATCACTGAAAAGCCCACGGAGCACCGACCTGCTCCATCCAAACCCTTCATTTCACAGGCAAGAAAACGGCCCCAGAGAAGTGCAGGTTCGTACCCAAGGTCACTGCCAGCTGGAGCCTGGGCTGTGTTTCCTCTAATTGCTGGCATGTTCTCTCCCCAGATCCATCTCACTGGGTTTATGAGCAAAATTATGGTGGAGATAGAGTCAAGCAGCAGGTGGTCTCATTCGTATGTATGGCAGCACTTGCAGAGAGGTACGAGTTTACTTGGACTTGACAACTGAGACTTTGTTCTCCCAACCATACCTTTCACAGGTAATCTGGCAGACAGGCTCCCCTCCCCCCCTTCCCGGCTAGGGAAGTAGCGCCTCTCTTCAGGGGTGAAAAGCAGGCAGGTTTGGAGTACAGCCCCTGCCTAGTTTGTCTTCCTAATCAGCCCCAGGAGCAACAATGCTCCAACATACCACACATGATGCGGTGGCTTGGAAAAGAGCTCTTTATGGTTTGATTCCGCTGTCTGGGAATCTGCAGTGATGCCCACGCCACCTCCTCGGGGGGTCTCCAGGCACACTTCTCCTTCATCCCTTTGCCATGGAGACAGGTCAGAGTTCTCCTGCCTTTCAGCAGGGCAGCCCGGGAGTGCACCGCCTTCCCTGTGGGCATGCGTTTTGCACCTGCTGGTCTTAGGCCTCTGCAACGGCAGCCCCACCTCTAGCCTGTGTCTGGGAGGCTTCTCTGACTCCCACACCATCAGGGAGACATTGGTCCCGTCACCCGTAAGTCCTCATTGTCAGGTTGCTCTCCTTCTGTTTAAACCAAGGCCCAGGCTCCCTGAGTGGTTGGGAAGAGCAGCTATTTTTATAATCCCCAGTCACAAAGCCCAACAAGCTTGCATCCGGCAACCAAGTATTTTCAACCAATGAGTCGCCAAGCTAAGGAATGGGCAGTCTCTACGTCCGCTTTTTCCCTCTTCCTTACGTTGCAGCAGAGGCAACAGAGAGTCAGATTCAGGACATACAGGATCCCACACTGATTTATTGAGCCCTGGTAAGCAAAAGAGAAAACTTGATTTTCACTGCTGGATATTTTATATAAACTAGAGAGTCAAAACATCGGATAGTAAGCCTCATCTAATCGAGACCTTATTTGGACTTTACATCCTAAAAATGATGTTCCGATGCAGGGTAATTACATAATAAATTGGTTAGGCAAATATAAAGCAATAAAAAATGGTGCTAATGGTTTGTCATTGAATAGCTGAGTTGTAAATGAGTTTTTCAGCCTTAATGAAGCAGGTTGCTACCATTAGGGGACCATTCTTCAGGGTGTCTTTAATTTCCAAAATTAAAAAAATATGTATTATTCTGAGGTGTACTTTCATTAAGTTCATTAGTTGAAGATGCTACATATTTGACCATTTGAAGTCAGGGGACTTGGGGGCTTTTGGGGGGGGTAAGAACCATCTGTACCCCCTCATGGACAAACACAGCAAGGATCTGTGTTTGTACTCATAATTCCAGCTGGGGAGGTAGGGTACATAGTGGTCAAAGATTGGGGGTCCCCTACCTACTAGTTACATGGTCTCAACACGTGATTTTATCTGTCTGTGCCTCCTTCCTGGATCTCATTCATGAAATGAGAGTCATAGACCGGCCTGCTGACTCACGTGGCTGGTGGAGAACAGGACTCCTACTGTGTGTTGATGGATTCCGTCAGATGACACGAGAAAGACGTAGCCAGGTTTCATGGCTCACGGTGCGAGCTAAAAAAAATGGTAATTATTGCTTTTGCCATCGTCATCACTTGTGGGCCAAACACATACCACTCTGATCTTACCTTCTTTTATTCTTTTTATTCCACACTATACTCCGTTTCCAAACCTCTGTCCCCATGTGTCCAGTCTTCTAGAATGAACAAGATTTAGGAAGACAGGGTTTTTTCCCCAAACCCACCTGAGGCTAGGCCCTAATTCCCTTTCCTGCCAATGAAATCAGAAGAAAAATCAGCCTTTAATGAACAAACTAGTACTATGCATGTACCCCTACGTGAGCTTGCTTGAGTCTCGAAAAAACCCTGGGAGCCCCACACCATGCCACATTCAGATGAGCTGTCCATGAATCTAAACGATTTGTCCGACATCTCTCAGCTCCAGGTTGCAGGACCAGGATGCCAGCCCAGGCCTTTCCCACCGGACCACACCCTCCCGCGGTGGGAAGCGCAGGGCGTCTAGTAGGCAGTGCGTGCACATGCGGCAGAGGCGGGCAGAGCGGAATCACAGGGTGTCTAATAGTGCGCACGTGGCAGAGGGGGGTGAAGCGCGTCCACGAATGGCTCGCACGTGAACGAGCTCCCATTCACACTCTACGCGGAATAAGACCTGCCTGTGAACAAAGCACAAGCGCTCGGGAAAATGTGACAGGAGTCCAGTCAGTGCAGGGTTTGGCTTCTGCCTTTCCTCTGTCCTCCTGGTTACCCCACCTCTCTCCACAAACACAATAGATCCCAACAAACATTCGCTAAATAAAGGACTAAGGAGTAGGTGACAGATGTGAAAGGGATTTTGTCATGTGGAGCTATTTTGCCCTGGAGGTGTGCAGTTCTGACTCTGTGCCCAACTCTAAGCTCCTCCGGGGCGGGAGACGTGCCATTTTGCCTTTGTATTTCCAAGGAACAGAAATGAATCTATCCTAACCTCGTAGTACCTTCTCTCCCCCACCCACAGCTCCGTTTCCCAAAGTGGGACCAGGCTTCCTCTTCTTTCTATCCCCTTGAATTTCTGCACGTGGACTTTTTTGGTGAGAAAAAGCAATCAACAAACTCTTGTCTCAAATCCTCTGTGATCTCTTAGAAGTAAGGGATATAGCTGTAGTGGTCTCCTGCCTTTTTGTCTGCCAACAACGCAAACTATTTTTCTGGTAACAGAATATTGGTTTTATTTGGTGGAACCATCCTGCTCGCCAGCAAGTCGGAGTGGTTTTGGTGGACCCAGCCCTCTGCTAGGATCCAGAGAGAGGCATGTGACCCACGCCTGGCCAATCGATGTTTTCTATTCCTTTGGCCAGAGTGATTGGTTCAGAGGTGAGCATGTGACTCATATCAGGCCAATGAGACTCGATTCTGTGATTATATACAAAACTATTAGGAAGTAGAGCTCACTTTTTCTGTGAGCCTGACCTGGCTGCTGCTAATTGGTGTAGTCATTACCCTGCCACCGCAAGGACGGGCCTGCGTGAGAGTGATGCCACCAGGCCAGAACAATAACGACAGAGAGGAAGGAATGACGCCATTGAAACTCCTAGATCTAGATACACTTTAAGTCTACTTCTGGACGTTTCGATTAGTGAGCCAGTAAAAGTCCTTTTTTATGTATTACTTGCTCCGTTTCAGTCATTTGCAACCGAAAGGCTGATGCAGAAACTGAAAATGACACTCAGGAGTCCAGAACACAAGCCTTAGCGTAGTCGGTGGCTCACAGGATGAGCTTAAGTTCTTCCAATTCTGTGCATACGGCACGTTGGCCTCCCATCATCAGGAGTCCTGTAAAGAAAATGCTGGAAATACTTGGGCAGGAAAGAGCATTTGTTTATCTTCCAGTTCCTGCACGGTGGATATGCAATTCTAATCTCTTTTTAAAGGGCAGTTCTTTGGAACTGGATGCTCCTTAAATATCAGGCCCAGACAGCTGCCAGGGGGAACATCATCCCGTCATTATTTTTCAACAGCGGTGGAGTGGATGGAAGGCTAGATGGTTTTTCATCGCCATAAAACAAAGTGGAGGGATGTAGATCGTTTTAGCTGTAAGTGTGAGCTCAGCCCTGGGGAACAGTGCAGAGGAAGAAGAGGGTAGGAAATGAAGCTGACTTTGCCAAACACCTACTGTGTGTTCCAGAACCAGTTATAGATGACTTAGGTCCTTTGGGGCACTGTATCTGGAGTCAGAGTCCTGGATTCGAGCCCAGGTTCCGCCACTGATTGGCTATAAGACCTTAAACGAGCCAGTTAGCTTCTTCGTCTGTTAAATGGGGTAGTAAATACCTTTATTGAAGGGCTGTGCTCTATTTACTGGAGGCTCTCTGAGGGCATTTTTAAAGGAAAAGCAATAAAGCATTCATAACATAAGCTGACCGGTGCCCCGAGTGATGAATTTGCCAAGGAAGAGATGATCCATGCTCATCTACCGTAGCTCTGACTCACTCTGGATCTAAATAACTGGACATTAAGTGGGTTTTTTAAATAATAAAAGTGAAAAGTTTGTGGGGAAAAAAAAACAACAGCACCTGGCTACACAGCTAGAAAAGGACTCCGGGGAGAAACAGGACTGGGCCTGGCTCTGACGTGTGCGAAGGAAGGAGGCCTCCGCTTCACTTCCAAGGGCCTCAAAAGCCAAGGCTTTGGGTGGGCACATCAGAAGCACGACAGAGCCACAGAGGAAAGGAGGCCAAGACGGCAGAAACAGCGGGGCCAGTGAGGACACGGCGCAGTGGGTGCCCTGTGGGTACCTGTCACCATTTCCCCACTCCCAGGAGTCCCCACCCCTGTAGCATTCGTGGCCCATGGGGAAGGCGGGCCTGGAACAAAACAAAGGCTATTTTTGACCTTTGAAGTTCAAAAGCCTAGGCCAGGGGACAAGATGGAAGTGATGGAAGCGAGATGGTGAACTTCTATTCCGGAAGGAAGAAAGAGTAAGAGAGGAGACAGAGAAAATGTCGCCTAATCAGGGCACTGTACTTGGCTTTAAGGCCTGGAGCCTCAGAAGGTTAGGGCTTACCAGCCCACCTGTGGGCCTCAGAGAGGTGGGAAGAGCCCAGAGTCCCTGGTGTCTGCCATGACCCGGCAGCAGGAGAAATGTTTGAGTGAAGGATGGGTGGCCCTGCGGAAGCCTCGTGGGATCCCCTGTGCCAAGCATGTAGCTGGAGCTGCAGAGGGTTCCCAGACACCCCCAGGGCCACAGCGGGGCATGGAAATCATGGGTGCTTCCCAAAGCCCAAGTATTCAGCACAGGCGTGACCTCTGGCATGTCACAGGTGGTGACAGGAAGACATCTTGCAAATGGGGTGAGAGAGGACATCGTGACGGGACAGCCTGATGACAGAAGACGAGACAGAGAGAACGCAGATGATGGTGCCACTGTGGTACAGCCGTTCCACAGCCATTGCCCAGACAGCCACGTGGCGGATGGGGCATGGCCAGGCTGGAAACATAAGGATGGAGGCGACCGTGACACACGGATCACAGGCTTTCTTCCCACCAGCAGCCACAGCCTGACAGAGGAGACGGGCCTGCCAAGACTGATGGGAGTGAAACACGGGGCAGGAGGCGCAGGCAGGAGCAGGAGGGAAGGACAGTGTGACCGAGAGGGCGATGGGCACCGAGCCTGCAGGGGACGGTGGTGTGCGGAACGCAGGCCCCCGAGAATAGCGGAGGGGGGCAGGGAAGCCGGTGGACATGCACACCAACCCCACAGACACCGCCATCAAAAGCAGCAGCTTATAGGACAAGTACCTATGCACAGAGAGCCAGACAGAGCTTCTCTTCTTAAGCAAGAGCGTAGCCATGGCCCTGGGGAGGGGAGGGCGCTTGGAAGAGCCTGGGCAGGACCTCAGCTCGACTTCGCTGAGGTTCGCCTCCCGCCCTCCCGGCATTTCCCTGGTTTCTGTCCTGGGCCAAGGCTGGAACGGAACTGAAGCACTAACCACACGAGATCACCTTCCAAAGTGCCTCCACCTGGTCCTCAATTCTTTTGTACAAAAATGAAAGGTGGTTTTGTTTCAATGCCTGCTAAACCTGTGTCAACTCAAAATGGGCAATGTCCTGAAAGGGAAAGAGTTGAACCAGGTGGAGGAGCAGAATGTTCTCAGCGCCCGAAGCAAACCGTCTGTTCGTTCAGCTCAACCCCCCAGACTTTGTTCTGCTGCGGGGAAGGGTGTTTCAGAGGCTGGAACAGAGGCCCGGGTGCAGGGGCTGCTCTGGAGGGAGAAGGAGAGCAAGAAAAAAGAGAAAAGAACCCCCAGGGCTTCCCCACTTTCCCAACAGCCCACGGTGGAGCCCAGGGGAGCTAATGTGTGTCCAGCCACATGGTCACGTGGGCCAATCAATGCCAAGCGCAGGGGCCCAGTGCACAGAAGAAGCTGTTTTCTCGAAGCCACGTGAGGAGAAATGGAAATAAAGACCTGACCTGAGGGACAGGAGCCTGCGGCCTCCCCAGACACGCTGGTCAGCGCGGACTCTAGCATTTGCCTTGGCGCTCGAGGCCGCAGGAGCCAAATTCCTTTGTACCCTGTGCGCCCAATGTGCTATTTAAACAGAAATGCCGCCCTCGTGGTATGTATGTCCCCAAACCCTTCAGAATCACATCTTTGGTCGAACTGGCTCACTCGTGGTCTCTTTCCAGAGCCAAAGTGAACACTGCCCATAAAAGCAGAAAAAAGTCAGGTTGGACTTTACGAACTCCAGATGAAATCAGGCCAGGTCTGTCCGTGGAATGTGAGCATTGTAGGGCTGAGAAATTAAAATAGCCCTTTCCTTTTCAAAGGTCTGCACTGTCTGTGCTTGGCCTTTCGCCTGAGATGACAGACCACGGTCAGCGCCAGGGCGCAACTGAAGGAAGCCGGCGGCCAAGCACCTGGCTTTGAACTGAGACTGGGGGACCTGCGGACGTTCCGCAGGGGACCGGCCAGGGAGGAAGCTGGCTTTGTCCTGTTTTCGAGCCCCTGTTTTTCTGTGAAAGTTAAAGAAAGGGGAGAAGCAAGGTTGCCGAGACTTTGGTTTAAATCACCCTCCAGTTGGGGGTCCAGTCACTACATCATGATTTGGATGATCAGAATTGATTTCTTCAGTGGCAGATGTACAGGAAAAACTGCATTTTTAACAAGTGGATAAAAGCGTATCATAAGCAAGAAAGTCTTGTTCGTAGGCATCAGCACATTTCAGGGAGCGTTGTAGCTAAACGTGAAAGAACGTGCACTTTGGAGATTTCTCAACATAGACGCGAATTTGTGTTAAGGAGCAGCCATTGGGCTCTGTCAGTCTGACCGGTGGCCACAGCCCTTCTCCACCAGTGGTCTCAGGAATACGAAGACTCGTGGGAATCTTTGTGGGAATGCAAAGGCAGATCGCACCCTGACTTGTGCAGAAGCGCCTCCCCTCTGCCCAGGACTTCTGCTCCTGTGCCGACTTCATTCATCCAGCAAGACCTCGGTTCCCGCCCACTCTGAATGGTCATGGCTTCCACCGTCTCCGCTTCTTCTCCCCCTGAGAGGGCTGCAGTGATGGACCTTGAAAACAAAAAAAAGTTCTGCAGCCCCCCCTTCAGAGGAACAAACCATCTGAGACCTATTTACATCCACAATGCCTTGTTGGTTACAAAGGTTTGTCCTTTTTCGTGAAAGCTGGGCTTTGAACTTGACCCGGATCCTGATAATCTAAGGTATCAAGGAAGAGGCTCTTCCAAAGGCTTGCCTGCAAGTCTGAACCTCTGCCGTGTACAGTTGGGTGTGTTGGCTTGTGCAGTAATTCTGGGTGTTTGTCCAAACCTGGTTTTTAAAAATAGCCAAGAGGAGAAGAAATGCAAATGTGTATTGATGTGAACTGCCCATCCGTCGGCAGGAGCCGTAGAACTCAGACAGTGCCTACATCAAAACAATAGGCAATGCGTGCACAGTCGCCTGGACTCTCAGTATGCATCGGGCAGCTCGTGAGCGAGATACAGATTTTTGTTTCTCAGATGCGGAGAGAAGGCACGAATCGCAGGTCACACAGACTCAGGTGTAGAGTGAGCAGCAAATCTCTACTCTCTTCCAGGCAGCTTCACCTGAACCGCGACTGTCTCATGCCATCACGTAGGCCGGAAAATCAACTTCGCCCACCCTCAGAGCTCCCCCACCCCCGCTCCAGAGGGTCTTTTTCTAGCTCCAAGGTGCTGGAGGGCCCCCACCCCCCAGCCCTCTGCAGCATGTCTATGCTGTGAGTTATCAGACCACACTTGGTTGCCATGGAGACACACATCGTCCCACTCTACTGGTCCCTTCAGGTCTGGGGCTGCAGCTCCCACTCCGCGCCTAGAGGCTGGGGAACGCAGCGAGGCTGGACATGCCTCTCCCCGCCCTTTGGCAGGCTCCCCGCCCCCCTAGGAAGCAAAGTGCTGGGCCCCCTGATGCCCACAATGCTCTGCTGCTTCCAGCCCCAGGAAATCAATTTTTATTCAAAGACTATCTGTCTCCTGTCTTCATGTCCCTCTATTCCCACACCTACCCACCATTTTGTTTTAAACTCTTGACAAACCAAACTAAAAAGAGAAATGACTGGCAGGCACCTCCGGCTCCCCACCCTGCCCCGGGGCTCCCAGCTCAGACAGAGCTTGTGACCTATTTGAGAAATGGAAAGAGGACAACGGAGAGGTCCCGTGGGTGTTACTCCTCGTTGCAGAGAGAGGGGAGCTGGCGGGCTCTTTCCCTGCACCCTAACCAGCAGCCTTCACCTGCATTCTGGCCCTTCCTTCGCCTGGTCCCGCCCCCAGCTCCATCCCTGAGCTGAGTACTTCGTGGCACACCCGGCCTGCTGTCCCGGTGCCTCACTGCTCTCCAGGGACCCCACCCAGGGGATAGCTCGGAGAAGTGTGAACAGAGAGGCCCACAGCAGGCAAATCTCATGGTGGTGAGCACCCCCGCATGCTCCTGAGGCTGCCCCGGAAGAGCGGAGACTGAGGCCTTCAGGACAAACCCCCGGGGGACACGAGACGGCCACACCAGGGGGAATACAAAGGCCAAGTTTGTCAGACAAACCGAACAGCTAAGGGAAAGCAGTGTGTTATTTTGAAAGCACGCACCAGAAAGGCTCATTAGCTGTCCCTTCGGTACTTCGGGGTGCTCTCCGGGAAGACGGGAGCCAGGACGGGGGGGCCCGGGCTCGGAGCCAGGGGTCCACCTTCCAGACCGACCTGTTCCACAGAGGAGCTGTTTCCTTTGAGGAAGCCATTGCAAAATCGGACCCTAAATTTGCTCATCTCTGAAAATAAGAGGGTGGACCAATGCATCCCCAGGTCCCCTTGGTGGTGATGGTCTCTGGTACGAGTGTTTCATAGATGGTATTGTTAGGTGCCTTTCTTTCATGATTAGGACACTGCCTCATTAGATTCCTGAAAGCCTGCGTGAACTTCAACCCCCAGGCACAATGCAGCTCGGCCCTCACAGTTCGGCTCCTTAAAACCCGGCAAACTTTATAAGTATTAAAGTTTAATAGCAGCCCGAGAGTGAGCCAGAGAAAAATGTGAGCAGTTACCTAAGGGGGGCTTTATTCATGTTGATTCTCATATGTATGATAAATAGTTCCCGCACCTGATTTTGTGATGAGAGCAGGTTCTTCAAGACTCCTGCCCATAAGGAAAGTGGAAATCCTTTACTATAAAAAAAAAAAAGCAATAAAATATTCATGCATTTCTTTGGAGACCCAGCGGGGTATGGAGAGAGCCAGCCATTTTCAGCTCAGCTGGGTACATTTACCCGCCAGGCTCTCCTGCCAGCCCAGGCTGGACGGATGCTGAGCAGCGAAGCCAGGCCTTGGGACGGCAGGTCACCTAGAGCCACCCCGGGGGGATCAGAGCAGGTGGTCTGCGTATGCACTTGGGTCTGGGTTGTCCCACACGTATGTGTGTTCAAACATGTGTTTGCATGTGTGTACATGGAGAGAAATGTATAAATACACATGGCAGAGGGTGTAATAGCCGATTATGAAAGCTGTGTTTGAATATGCTGCTTGGAAGTTAGATTCCTTTGCTGTCATTTAGAACAGAGGTTGGCAAACCTTTCCTGTTCAGGGACAGGCAGTAAGTACATCTTTCAGGCTCAGGGGCCATCCAGCCACCTGTTGTCTTAACTCAGCTGGCCCTCCCCCCGGGGCAAAACCCGCTGCAGACAAATAGGGAATCGAATGAGCCTGTTTGTCTTCCAATGACACTTTGAAAGGGATACTGAAATCTGAATTGCATATAATTTTCACATGTCATGAATATTATGCCTCTTTTGATTTTTTTCAACCCCTGAAAAAACACAAAAGCCATTCTTAACTTGTGAATCACACACAGCCACCAGGCCAGATCTGGCCCACCTATAATTGCCGGTATATAATTCAACCATCTCCCTTACGGACAAAGGGGCCTGGAATCTTACTTGGGCTGCCAGATCAGTCCATAAGAGTCCGATCAATCCACGAAGAACCCAGAATGTGGCGTACACAGTAACCGACATGCTCCAGTGTGTATCCTTGACACTGTGCAGCTCTTTATACCCTTCACTTCCCTTACTGCCCAGAACAATCCTATAGGAAACAGGTTTAGAGAGTTCAGGCGACTCACTCATCTCAGGGAAGAGGCTGCAGAGCGGGGATTTGAACCAAGGTCTTGGGTTCTCAGAGCTGTGACATTCACGGCCAGGCTCCACGGCCTGACCACAGCACAGGGACCATGAGCCCTCATGGCATGTCACCTGTCACTGGTATCGGAATTACTAACTGCTCTACTTTGACATCACCAAACTGCCACTTAGAATACCAATTCCTTCCTCAGAGTTGCAGCCTGGAATGCCCCAAACATCTCCCTTTCCCTGGCTTCCAAAACCCTGGCAGTGCCACGGTGCGGGCGAGGTTGGAGTTCTCCTGAGCGGGTAGGACTGAGCGTTTAGTTATCCACACTTCTGCCTCTGCCTAGGCTCAGACAAGCCGATCCTTAGACGCTGGAAATGAAGCATGTCATTATCACCACCATGTCAGTAACATGTTAGTATTCGTGCAAGTGTCACGTTTGCTGAGGACAAGCAGCCCTCCTGGTCAGCCACAGATAAAACTGGCAAACTGAAATCCACAAAGGTGTAGGTGACTCTTCTATCTGTTTGCTTTTAGAGAGAGAGGAGAAGAGAGAGAGAGGGAGGGAGGGAGAGAAACATCGATGTGCAAAGAGATACATCTGTTGGTTGCCTCTCGCCTGTCCCCAGCTGGGGACCTGGCCCACAGCCCAGGCCTGCGCCCTGACCGAGAATCAAACCAGCGACCTTTGCGTTTGCAGGCCTGTGCTCAATGCACTGAGCCACACCAGCCAGGGCTGTTTTCCAGTTTTACTAACAACCTTATTTTCAAGTGTATCCCTCGATCCCTCTGTCATTCTGGGCACCCGAAACCTCATTCCCCGGGGCCATTTTCAGACGTCATAAAATTACTTCACAGTAAGGGACAGGAGAGCTGAGTAGATTTGTGTTCTCCTCCCCCCACCAAACTGTCAGTCTTGAAAGAGATCACCGTCAACCAGAAATGATCTACCCGTGGCGTGTTCTGGGGCCATGTGGCAGGCCACTGAGAGGGAGGTTGGGAGCGGAGTCCTTGATAAGACCTTTCTGATCACTTTAGTTGATTTGCCTGTGACTAAGCCTGACCCTCCTCCTGTATGTAGTTGATAGAATTATAAACTCTAATGCTTATGGGCTGGGACCTATTATTGCCTGAGAAACCATCCTAAAATTTAACGGATCAGAATAATCTATTATGATATTTCACAACTCTCTGGGTTGGCCAAGCTCAGCTGGGCTGTCCTCCCTTGGGGCCTCTCGTGAAGTCACGGCCAGATGGTGGCTGGGCTGGAGTCCTGTAGAGACTCCTTCACTCACACGTCCGCTGCCTGGGCCGGGGAGGCCTGGACCTGAGTGTGGGTTCCTTTCTCTCTCTACCTTTCTCTCCACAGAGAGTGTGTGTGGTTGGCTTGGGCTTCCTGTCAGCATGGCGACTTTAGACTAGGCAGACTTCTTGCTTGGCAGCCTGGGGCTGCAAGAGCAACTGTTCCAGGAGATTGGGCTGGAAGCCGCCAGTCTCTTAGGGCATGGGCCTGGCACGACACAATTCCCATGGCAGTCTGTTGTCTGAGCGGTCCTAGAGCCCACCAGGTTCGAGAGGAAGGGACGTAGACCCCACCTCTCGGTGGAAGGAGTGCCAAGGGAATTGCCCTCTTGGACCCAGTGGAGAGAGAGTGAGACCTCGGGGGCATCTCATCGGCCCCTCTGGGGATGCTGTCCATGGGGCCCAGCCCATCCCTGGAACACCACCAGTAAAAGGGGAGCCCTTGGCCTGCTGGAGCAGCCCCTGCCAACTCTGGACACCTCCGCCCAGCAGCTGCCTTATGAAGCTCTACACTCTTGGGTGTTACAAAGCCACCCAAGCCACCCAAGAGATCTGGTGGGATTAGAATAAAGCGTACAGAAGGTGGGACCCCGTGGCCAAACCCCATGACGGCACCCATGGACCTCAGCAGTAGGCGACAGCACAGCACCCCAAAACCCAGATGGTACCGGCCACCTGTCTGTGGTTCCCAGTGCTGCTGTCTCAGGGGCTGGGTGAGACCACTGGTCCTGAGGGACAACCAGCGACAGGGAAGACGGTGGGGAGACCCCTTCCCCAGGGCCAGGAGGGCTGGTGGACGCCCCTCTGCCCAGGAAAAGGAAGCAGCGGGGACAATGGCAAACTGAACATTTACCCAAACCAGACTGAGTTTACCCAAAGGGCGTGCTCCAGTCCAGGAGAGACGGGGCTGCGGCCGACAGGCTGGATGCAGGGTTGGGTTTTTTTTAATGTTTAATGCACTGATTTTAGAGTGAGAGAGAAAGGGTGAGCATGAGGAAGGGTGAGCAAGGGTGAGAGAGAAACATTGATTATTGCTCCACTTATTGATGCATTCATTGGTTGCTCCTTGGATGTGCCCTGACCAGGGATCAACCCTGTAGCCGTGGTATATCGGAATGACGCTGTAACCAGGTGAGCTACCCAGCCAGGGCCAGGATGCAGGTTCGGTCCCTGGCCTGCCACCAGTGGAAGGCAGGCCTCCTGAGCCAGATAAGAACATTTTTGTAAACGCCCCAATTTTCCTTTCTTTCTGTTTTATTGTTTTCACCTCTGAGCTGCAGAGTGTAAACTCCCCACCCCCCAACAGAGCCCAAGAGCCATTTCACAGCCAACTGTCCAACGTGCCCCTTCCAGAAACTTCCTGTGCGCGCAGACTCAAACAGATCAATCTGGGGCTGACCTTCTGGCAAGCTGTCGAACACAGAACTAGTTAGAGAATTTTCTTCCCTACATTGAAGGCCCCTGGGACCACCCAAGTAAACCCATGTAAAGCGATACATGTTCTTCGTCACCTGAAAGCAAGTGGAGCCCAGACCCTCAGTCCCCACTGTCGTGACCCTCACGAGATGGGCACAGAAGTTGACAGCTGAGGTGGCTCGGCCCAGTCACTCCGGCAGGGCGGCAGTCTCACCTGAGAGGTGTCTCCTAAGGCCTCAGCTCTAGGAAGGCCCTTCTGGGTGGGGCGAGGTGTGGGGGATGGGAGGGAGAAGGAGGGAGAAAACCAGAGAAGCAGGGGTGGGGTGGGGTGCAGGGGAAGGCTGTCATTCACAGACAGCCTTGCGCCAGACTTGGTGACTGTAAAACTTGGTTCGTTGACTTGATCTTCCCAAGGCTTTTGGTTCTGCTTGTCCGTAGCAGATTGTATCATCGCTATCCTATTCAAACCGGCGGCCATGTTCAGTGAAACAAGGGAAGCTTTGAAACTAGTAATTACAAAAGGATTTCTAAGGGGTTTTACTATTATTCATGAAAACCGTTTCACATACATTTTACATCTTCTGAAAGTGTTTTAGGCGGCGATTGCCAAACTCTATCCCCTGGGTCCCGAGGGTCCCTAGGCCACCACCCCGCTCCTTGGGAGACAGGAATGATGTAGGGAAGGTCCGGGTACACAGGACTCCCACCTCCCATCGCGGTTTTAACCAGAGCAGCCACAGAACTTGACGGGTTTCCCCGGCTGTGCCCTTCTTTGATAAGATGGATTCCCAGCCTTTAAACAACAGCAACAAAAAAGTTGGACACTCAGTGCTTGTAAAAAAGCGGCATGAGACAGAGAGGTGCCCACCTCCCATCTCTCTCAGAACAGCTGGGCACCTTCTTTGCTCCTGACATCTATGCAACCGGCTGAGTCCCCGAGTCACCGCTCAGCTACCAGAAGCAGTGTCCCGGCCCAGTGCCACCCCTCCAAACCCCAGGGCCCAGGTCCTCAATCTAATTCCCCAAAACCACAGAGCTCCCCTCACTCCCGGCACTTAAGCGACAGCGTGGCTCAGACAGGCTTTGGCGAGAAGATAGAGTTCCCGACCGGGAGCACGTGGAGACTCGCGCCTTATTTCCAAAGGGCAGTGACGGCCATTAGGCTCGAACGAGCTGCTCTCCAGGTTGAAAGCATGTATTTTTAAAAAGCACAATTTCTCTCTTTTCTCCAAAATAAGACTCAAATGATAGCGGTGACCTGGCACTTGAGAGCATTTCTTTTTTAGACACTCCATAGAATCCTTAATAACACAGAAACGGCCCCGAGCATTTCACACTGAGTGATGAAGTCATTAACATTTCGGGGATAAACACCGTTCCCCAGGACAAGCCATTAGAGGGAGGGGAGGGAAAGGCCCCACGTCTACCAGCTCCAGGCTGGGACAAACGCACCTGCTCCCAGTGAAAGGCGGTGGAGGAGTGAGTGCCCACCCCACCGCAGCCTGGGCGGCCTGGGCTCAGCCGGCGGACAGGGCGAATCGGACATTGGAAAAACAGGGAAGAATCAGCACTTCAGTGTCCTGAGGCCGCACCCTCTCCAAACTCACAGCTCTGCACCCCGCCTCAAGCTCTCTGGCATGTAGGACCCATCAAGTGCATAGCGCAGGAGCCGTTCCCAGGCACCGCCATCTATTTCGGATCACTGCCAACACCGTTTGCTTTTATTTTTTTATTTTTGTAATTATTATTTTTTATTTTAAATATATTTTATTGATTATGTCATTACAGTTGTTCTATTCCCCCCTTCATTCCCCTCCACCCTGCACACTCCCTCCCCCACCATTCCCCCCCTTTAGTTTATGAACACGTGTCTCAAGTTCTTTAGATTCTCTATTTCCCCTACTATGCTTACCCTCCCCCTGTCTATTTTCTACCTACCATCTATGCTACTTATTTTCTGTACCTTCTCCCCCCTTCTCCTTCTCCCACTCCCCTGTTGCTAACCCTCCATGTGATCTTCATTTCTATGGTTCCGCTCCTGATTTAGCTGTCCTCTTAGTTTGCTTTTGTTTTAGGTGTGGTTCTTAATAACTGTGAGTTTGCTCTCCTTTCACTATTCATATTTTTTAATCTTCTTTTTCTTAGACTTTATCTTCTTTCTCTTTAACATTTCATATAATAAGGGCTTGGTGATGATGAACTCCTTGAATTTGACCTTATCTGAGAAGCACTTTATCTGCCCTTTCATTCTAAATGAAAGCTTTGCTGGAGAGAGCAATCTTGGATGTAGGTCTTTGGATTTCATGACTTGGAATACCTCTTTCCAGCCCCTTCTTGCCTGTAAGGTCTCTTTTGAGAAATCCACTGACAGTCTGTTGGGAACTCCTTTGTAGGTGACTGTCCCCTTAGCTCTTGCTGCTTCTAGGATTCTCTCCTTCATTTTAATCTTGGCTAATGTAATTATGATGTGCCTTGATATGTTCCTTCTTGGGTCCAACTTCTTTGGGACTCTCTGAGCTTCCTGGATTTTCTGGAAGTCTATTGCCTTTGCCAGATTGGGGAAGTTCTCTTTTATTATTTGTTCAAATAAGTTTTCCACTTATGGCTCTTCCTCTTCCCCTTCTGGTACCCCTAAAATTTGGAGGTTGAAACATTTAAAGATGTCCTGGAGGTTCCTAAGCCTCTCCTCATTTTTTTGAATTCTTGTTTCTTCATCCTTTTCTGTTTGGTCATTTTTTTTCCTCCTTCTGGTCCACTCCTTTGATTTGAGTCCCAGTTTCCTTTCCATTACTATTGGTCTCCTGTGCATTTCTCTTCATTTCAATTAGTTTAGCCTTCATATGTTCCTCTAATTTGTGACTAAAAGCAACCAGTTCTGTGAGCATCCTGATCACCAGTGTTTTGAACTGTGCCTCTGATAGGTTGGCAATTTCTTATTCGCTTAGATTTATCAGCTCTGGGGCTCTGAGTTCTTCTTGAGCCATGTTTTGATCTGTTTGCGCCCATTATGTATGAGGAGAGGAGCCTTAGGTGTTCTCCAGGGTAGGGCCACCCAGGTCGCTGGTTTGTGACACTGTATGTGGGGGCGGGGTCAGAGAGGGACAATGGCGGTTCCCTCTGCCGCTTCCCACCACTGGGGCCTGCACGGTCTGTCTCACTTCTCACTCCTTCACCAGTTTATCTGCGCGCAAATGTGTGACTGTGGTCAGCCCTTAGTAAGTCCACTGCCTTGTGCCCTCAGTGGGTCCACCCACTACTCCACACCTGGGATCTGCCCACGGCTGCTGGTGCACCTGGGTTGTGCGCCTGGGTCGGTCCGGTGCATCTCTCCTGCCCGACCCCGCTCTGCTGCTGGCTCTGCCCCTCTTACCAGTTTGGCTGAAGTGTTCATTGTTGTCAGACTTCCGTATAGTTCAATTTTCTGTGGTTTGGCTGTATTTTTGTTGCTAAAACTTTGTGGTTTTTAAACTTGGTTGTGTGAGAAGGTACAGTGCTTCCACCTATGCCTCCATGCTTTCAAATCAGCCGGGAAATCCCTCCACTTCCCGCCCCACGTCTCCTGTCTCTGCCTGTCCTCCCAGCACTGAGGTTTCACGTGCTTCGTGGACACGTCCAAAAGGCCAGCACCCAGGTTTTTCTCTTCCTTTGACATGGGACTCTAGTGTACTTTACCAGGAATTTGGGAGGGAGAGGGAACTTCAGCATACTGTATATTGATTATTCCCTATGTCTGCTGCCACGTAAGGATTACAGTCATGAAAGATACCCAGGGGCACTGGTCCTTCAGACTTGCAATGGAGCACCCCTACTTCTAGCTGAACCCCCAAACGAAAGGTAAACAAACACCTGTGCAGTTCCTAGGAAGTCTCCAAGGTTCCATTTGGTTAAGGGCTTCCCTTAGCCTGAACTGGGCTGGGGTGACATTCTTCTTCCCTGGAGCGTTCCCCTGGGCACTCCAGGAAACTCATTCCAGAAGGATGAGATCAAGGGGTAGTGTGGCCCCAGCAAGAATGACCCCCACCTCAGCCCCTCCGTGTCTGCCGCGGAGACCACTAACTTCCACAGCACCTTTCCACCTGGGGGCAGGCCAAGTGAAGGGTATATGGAGGTGCTCTGGGTCATCTTTGCTACCTTTCTGTAAACATAAAGTCATTCCAAAGGAAAGAAAATGATTGACATCGAAAGATTAAGAGAGGTCCTTGGGGGTGGTCAGTAAGGGCCCCAGATGTTCCTGCTGACCTTGGCTGTATGGTACTGCTGTGCATGTCAAATATGAATGAAGGATGAGGGTTCTGATTTGGTGGGAAAAAAATACACCAGGCTTTTTAAGAATCCCTATTTGATTCATTTCTTTGTTAATGTTAAGAATTAGTGCCTAGATGCAATTATAACCTAAATTGTGTTACATGCGAGATAAGTTACTTTTCATCATTTTTAGTTTTGTGTTTGAAGGCGAAGGCCCGATCCCAGTGATGCAGTACCCCCACTGCTTATATGAAAATATCCCTCCCCCGGGGGGGGAGGCACTGGAAGTCACCTCTCTGTGGTCCCAGGGATGCGGGAGGCAGTGGAACTTCGCTCCCAGAGTGGAAACTCCCCCCGCCCTCTGCGTTCGGGTGGGATTCTCTGTGGTGCTGGGGGAGGAGAGGTGAGACGTGGAAGGAGACTCATTTGCTTTATCTGATAAAAAGGACTGACCAGCCCGGGAGGTGCTGCTGAGTGAAATATGGTGTCATGTCATGTCATCGTCCCCAAGAGGCCTTCGGTAAAATCCACGTTTTCACCGGTTTTTCAGAGTAGGATTTTGTCTTGCTTTGGGTTTTTATGAGGCATATGCTGGCATGGGCCCTACAGACAAACGCCAGATGGCGCAGCTCCCCGCCGGGCAGCCCAGGAGTCGCCCCTGCTCCCGGCGTGCCCTTCACCTGCTCTCTCTCTCTAGCCTGAGCCCGCCTCACCTGAGGTCACCCCACAGAGGGTCGCACAGGCTGCCAGGGGGAGCGCTTCCGGGCTGGGTGCGGGGACCACGGTGAACGAACCATGCCTCGACCCAGAGGGGAGCCCCCAAAACGTAGTCTGAGGCAGCCAGCCCGTCCGATGTTTCAAAAGACACCAGGACTCTGGATTGTGGGCGTGACTGTCCTGTGGCTCTTCAGTGTTCGGATTTAAAAAAAAAAAAAAAACCAGGATAGGATCATTAAAGAAGGCGAGTCTGCCATCGGTATAGAGATGACTCTTGAACAATATGGAGGTTAGGGGTGCTGACAAGAATCTACTTATAACTTTTGACTCCTCCCCAAAACCTAACTGCTAGTAGCCTACTGAAAGCCTTATGTTAGCCTTACCGATAACATAACGTTGATTAACATGAATTTTATATGTCACATATATATCACACACTGTGTTCTGATAATAAAGCAAGCTAGGGAAGGAAAATGTGATCAAGAAAATCTTAAGGAAGAACAAATACATTCCCAGTGTTTGTTGAAAAAGTTCATGTATAAGCAGAGCCGTGCGGTTCAGACCCCGGTGGTTCAGGGCCCACTGTATGTTCACGGGCAGCCACTTTATAACCTCTAGGTTGGGGAAATGCCAAAATTCGGCCTCAACTTACATGGCAGCTTCCTGCCGCTTTAGAAAATAAATGTACTTTGTCCTAAAATAAGTGATCTCTACCTTTTCCTCTCCCCATTAGCCAAATCTGGGTCACGGTATATTTATAATGCATAAATGTGTGTATATCTAACTAAAAAGAGAGATTCTAGTTCCTACTTTGCTTTTCTGTTCTCTCCTCTCTGCTCTGTAAAGCCCTATTAATATTCAGATCAATAAGGAGAGGAGCTTTGGGGACATATCCGACACAAACTCTTTGCAAGAGCTGGCACCGTTTCTGTGAGCAGAAAACAGGCCCCAGCGCCGCCCAGGCCGGTGGCCCCACGACTCGGGTGGATGAGCCGGTCTCTTTGTCAGAGAAGGTGCTCAGACACAGCCTGCCCCAGGCCCAGCCATTTGCAGAAGTTTTGAAGTCGTCTGTCAGCAGGTATCAAGTTGAGGTTCACCATTCATCTTACGCTCCTGCCTCCCACAAGGACAAATGAAATAGCTACAAATGAGCTCATTTTTCCAGATGGCAATGGCAAAGCCAAGACCGACACCCGGGGTAATTTATGGGACAGACGAAAGGAGCTGAGTCCAGGGGCCGTGATTTGCGGATAGACAGTAAGTTCTTTCCCGGGACGTATAAATGTATGTTTTCCCCATTTTCAGTCAGAAAAGCACTGAGGTCAAGGCAAGTTCAGTTCCAGGCAGTGAAGGTGAATCCCAGGCGTGCGTTTTCCGGAGGGGCACCTGGGGCTAGGATACTCATCCGGAATTTACTGGTGCACCAGGTAACCTTGAGTAAATTATTTGGTGCTTCCTTTCCAAGTGCCCACGTGTTTGGAGGATAAAGGACAGTTGTCAGGGGGTCTGGGAGCAGCTGGGGCCGCGGAGCTGCACCCCAAGCAAAAGCCTTGTGACTCTTACAAGTGTCTCTGTCTGTTTCCGGCTCCTGAGTTATAGGTTCTGCTCTCCCGATCCTCAATTTTCAACAGCACAAGAGAAAGGAATCTGTTTCCCTTTCCAGAGGCAGAAAGGTTCGATAGCCGTTCAGTTTCATCTTGAAAGGCAGGCTTCTCTGTCACCCGGAGATGTTTCATCTGATGGTCAGGAACATCCCATCGAAACTTCCAGTCGGTAATTGGCCTTGACAATCCAGGAATCCGACTTTGAGGCAGGGGCCTGCTGAGGCAGTGGGCAGCCTCTGCGATTTGTCTCAGGACATCCCCCCCCCAAATGCAGGGATTGACAAGACAGCCGAGGCCACGTGAATTGGTTCCAGAAAGCAGCGGCTCTCTGCTCGGTGTCCAGGCTGCCCTTTAGACGCCGCAGAGGCTTGGTTCGCTCACACAAGCCCCACAGTTTCACTGATACAAACACCCTGTGCACCCAAAAGAATGCGGTGACGACACCTATAAATGTATCTAGTTCCTATTTTTATCATGCAAATGCCTTTATTTGAGCTAACCCACTGCTACCAGATCACACCATTTTTTGGGGTTCGAGTACCATTCTGTTTGTAGCGAACAGCTTGACAGAGCGGCAGCACGTGGTCCTGCGAGTGTATTTTCATTTCTTCAGTGAGCACGTTGCCTTAGGTGTGAAATTAGAAAATATATTCCACACTTAGCGCACTTGGCCCACTGTTCCCTACCTACATTCCGAGCACACGCGCTCCTCGAAAGTGTCATGTTCAATAGCATTTTAAGTCTAAAGAGAGAGTTTGATAATACAGGTTTTAAAACAAATGAGCAGACATTGAACCAAGTGTTTTAAGACGAAATATGTGAGCGGTATACCGCTTGTGTGTGAGGGGGAGATGCAAACGTTCCTCCACCTGTAATGTATGCATTTTACTTACTCAGAGACCTCCTTAAAAAGGCAGCAAAATCAGCAGTCTCGCGTAATGTAATGAAAATATTCTCGAATGTACAAAAAAGGGTCTGGTGGAAAGAACACTGCATATACTCATAGATATACTCCACGTATTAAGGATCCTGAAAAGCAAACAAAAACACAGCTGTTTTTCTTTACGTCCTATTCCATTTCGGTCCTTACTCACCCCGGTGTGTGGGGTAGGGGGCAGCAAACTAAAATGCTGCTTGGGGTCCCGGAGTCCCCACACTGCACAACCCCAGGGGGCGCTGTTCACGTTGTCTGCAGTCATGCCTGGCTCAGCTGGCCCGGCCCTGGTAGCATCCCCACTTGTGGGCGTGGAACAGATGGAGGGAACAAAAAAGGAAACAAGCATTACCTAGTATTTGGGGGGAATGCCTGCTTTCGAGGTGTTCTTCCGAGTTAATTGACGGTCAGTAGCATGATGAAAGCAAAGACTGGTGACGAGCTAGGTGACTTTGGACACTGTTTCGCCTTTCTAAGCCTCAGCTTCTCATCTTTAACCGAGCTAGACGGCCTGTGCCACAATTTACTTCAAACCCTTTTGTCAGAAACAGTAACGTTCAACATGTGTAGGGAGGGAACAGTAACCTGTGTCCCTGGGCCACCTAGATGGTAACCGAGACACATTCATTACCAACCACACGCTCCAGGGTTGGATGCACAAGCCCTTCACGGTCTACACCAGAGGGTTTGCCTGTCAGCCTAACGGATGTTACAAGTGCGTTTCTGGTCAGTAAAATGAAGGTGGGTGGTGAGCTGGAAAGACTGAAGGGGCTGCCACTCTGTGTTAATGATGGGTGAGAATTTGGCCCGACCAGGAACTGGTCTGTCCCTGCAGAGCAGCCTCAACACCCCATTGGTGCTCAGGCTCTGCTCTGGGGAAGGCTTGTCTCCTGATCCATGAACTTGGCCCCTCACCTGTGAACTTAGCCCCTCACCTGGGAAGCTGGCTGGGTGCGGAGTGCACCAGTCACTCACCCCAGAGAGCCGGGGGACTGAGGGGTGCAGGGTCTGCCCTCCGACACACTCACTGGCTCCTTGCTTCCCTCAGGCAATCACACCAGCTCATCAAAAGTGGCCTCCTTCACATGGTGGGGCCCTTTGATGTTTAACACCAGGTCGGTTTCATTTTACTGCAGACACCGCCTCTTACGTGCTGCACGGAACCAAGGCGAACAAATCACAGGATGACGGGGCTGGTGCCATAGTCGTTTCCATCCGCATTTTGTTATGAGAGCCATCATTTGGCAGCAGCGGGTCGTGGAGACTGCCATGCTATCCATGAGTGTTTCATGCGTTAAAAATAGGAGCCCGGAAAGTTACACATATCAGAGCTACTTGTGTGAGCAACTGAATCAATAAGGAATCATATTATTAGATGACCAATTAAGTGAAAGGACTACCCAGGCATCATTAGGAAGACAATTAATTGCAGAGTTCTCCGCGTCTCTGTGCACTGTGCTGCCTATTAAGATAATGAATCGATTCTCTGAGATGGGGTCCAAAAACATGTTTAATCAGACGCTGCTAGGCAAAGGATCACTTTTATGAGTTCGTGGAATGGATATTGTTACCAACCAATTTTGAAAGAGGCTTTTTTCAAAGGTTACAAGAAGAGCGCTCTTATCACTTCACATGGCACTAATTAAAATTTGAAGTTTAAAGAGAAACCTCATTATAAAAAAGAATAATTTTGGGAAACTAACACCCAAATCTTCCTTTGGTATAGAAAATGCTTTGAATAGAGATTTCCGAGTCGTGGGTTGGGGGACTGGTTTTTTTTCCTACCTGGTGTCCTCTGATTATCTCTAATTCCAACAGCGGCGGTGTGGGCAACCCACGGATTAGCACCGTGAGGCTGGGGGTTTTGCTGACTTGGTTTGTGTCTGCGTTTTGCTTTTTGGGTTTCCTCTTAAAGAAACTTCTCGCAAATGCGAAAAGAAGCTAAAGCGAGTCCCCTTTAATCCCAAGTGACTAAGAATTTGAGTGGGTAGGACCCAAATCCATAAAAATCACAAAGATGGGCAAAGGAAAAATTTAGGCTTCTTTATGAAAGTCAAAAATACTAGTGTTTTCCTTCTTTCTTGGGAGCATAAAAGAGACTGTTTTAGGAGAAATTAAAGGAGGCTCTATTTTAAACAACTTCTCTTTATGTAAGAGGCAGTATGGTCGGAAAACACAACCAGCTTCGGGGAGAGTTTGGGGGGGTTGCTGGGTTTCATATCCGTGTCCAGTGATGAGGGAGGAACGGAGGGTGTTCAGAACGCACCCCCTGCCCTTTGACGCCCAACCCAGCATCCGATCTGGACACCCAGGCTGTTGTTCGGAGACTGCCCACCCCCTCCTCCCACTGAGCACCCCTCCCACAGCACCACGCACATTCACTTACGTCCATCTCTCGAGCTCAGGGCCAACGTCTTCAGGAACATCGAGTCCACTAACACAGGGCCCGACAGTGAACACTGGTCCAACCCGAATGTCGACCTGCGGTGTTTTCCCTTGTGAAATGCCCTGAGATGTTCCTTATTATTTCCTTTTGAAGTTGTTCTTGGAAATAAGCTGAGGCCACCTTCAAGGGCAGAGCCACGGCACCTGCCATCCCTGTACCTGGTCCTGTGGTGTCATTGACTTTACTGACATACCGCCTTTATTCCCAGGGGAAGCACAGCGGGAGGCGTGGAGGTCAAAGGTTGGTTTTAAAAAGATGTTTGTTCTTCTCCCCCACGGGCAACTCTCCCGCTTCTGTAGACAGCTCATGGAGCACTGTGGGCCCGTGGAGCGCTGTGGTTTCATGGCAGGCTTTGGAGACGGGGTTGCCCGGGTTGGAGTCCTAGCTGCGTCACCTGCCCTCTCCGTGACCTTGGGCAGGTTGCTTCTCGTCTTGTGCCCACCATGCTAGATCAGTAAAAGGAGGATAATCATCGTGTCCATTTGCAGGGTTGTTGAAAGAATTAAATGGGATGGTCCACATGCCAGTGTTTACCTGTTACCCGACCCATAGTAAGAGTTTAATAAGCGTGCAACTGTCAGTGAAGTCTGGATTATGCTGCAGGCACAAAAGGGAAAAGCTCTCAGTGGCCGAAAGGAGCAGAATTCTACTGTTTATTTATGCTGCATGTCCACAGGGGTGGTCGGGGCTGTCTGTTCATGGAAGTCACTCAGGAAAGGAGGCTAAAGCAGCAGCCCCCAATATGTCATGTCCAAGAGAGGAAAGAAAAAGTGGCAAGCCACGCTGGCTCTTAAATGCCCCACCAGAAGTTATACATGGGGCTTGCGTTCCTGTTTTATTGACCGAAGCCAGTCTCCACGTGCCCACAGAACGGGGAAGCGTAACCTACCAGTGGAACTGAGCACCGCCAGGGGCTGGCTGCTGTTACTGTAACACTGGCTGCTGTTACTGTAACACTGGCTCCAGGGCACTGTCCATCAGTGTTTCACCAGCAAAGAGGCGCGACGACGTTAATGATACAAAACTGGTAGGTTCTGGCAACTGAAACTGACTACCAGGTCTCTCTCCTGGCCCCACTGACTGACGAGTTTTCTCTCCCTTCCGCGTCTTTCCCACTCCAATATTCTCCTGTAATAATATACATTGTCGATAGCCAATCGTTTTCCCAGCAGTCTTAATGTAACATTTTGTTGTGGTTGCTCTACAGATGGCCAGAAAAGCTTCGGGGGAGAAAATAGAAACAAAATTCTCTTTTCTTTTCTTCCAAAGTCTAAGAAACAACAACGTAGCGCTTAGGAAAAATAACCCGGGGGCACTCAGGTCTGTCCACTAGTTCAATGCAAGGGCCTTTTTTCCCCTCATTCATTATGGGCACTAGTGAAGATCCCTCCCCTTGCCTAACCAGTTTCCTAAATGTTTCTCGGTGATTTACGCAGCAAATAGCGAGAACACACAAGGAAGCTGGTCACTGCTCATTTAGTCTTTCCCGTCGTGCGGACTGAAGGGGGGGCTGCCTGGGAGACCTCAGAGGCATTAAACTGCTTCCTATTGATTTTAGACTAAGATTCTTTATCACTCTTGTTGCTTTAAAAAGAAACGCAATCTGCGGCAGGGTCTAAATAGACTTTCCTAGAAAAAATCGGGCCTCACACTCCTACGCCAGCAGAGGTGGAGAATGTTTATCAGCTTTGGCAAATCAACTTTGGGGAGTTCTTCTTTTTATTTTTTTCCAAGAAGTATTTTTCCTGGCACAACACGTCAGTGATCGAAAGGGCTGTAAGCGGGCCGCGTCTTACCTCCCGAGGTGAACGCTCCTGGATCTGGAATTCACCTGAAAAAAGACGTTGCTCAGCCTCCTCCCTCCCAGTCAGTGCCCCTGGGGAAAACGGGGCTCCAGAATGTTAGAAACTTGCTCGAATTTGCTGAGAGAGCAAGGGACAGAATCCAGACTGGGACTCAGCTCTCTGAACCCCGTGGGAGACTCTCGGAGTCTCAGAATCGGCATGAATTTAAAACCCATGTGTCTTTTCTGTAAGCCAGAATGTCAATAGCTTTATTCTCATGGTACCAAAGAAAAGATATAATGACATTTTTTAACCTTCTGAACGCAGGCTACCTTTGGCCTATTTCCTGTCTTTATTGGGAAAACCATATCTCCTGTTATAAGAAACTCAATACGTAGAAACTCTAAGGACAAAACTAGCGAATTGCAGAGCTCTCTCGTTTGATAAAACGGATCTATATAAGGAAGGGCCTGAGTTCTGGCCTCGACTCTGCCGTTAACTGGTTCTGTGTTGGCAAATATCAGACAGGACGGGCCAGGGTGGGGGGCGGGGGCGGGATAGATAATCTCCAAACGTTTACACCAGAAATAGCTCGTGAATTCATTACATGAATCTAAACAAGTTTCCCCGATGCTTTTTCAAAATTCACCTTGAAAGATTCCACGTTGACAAAGAACAGGCATCAAAATGCTACAGCGAGCAGTCAGTCACAAAGCCACTACTCTGATTAAGATCTTAAACATGAGGAACACATCTGAAGCCCCCCTGGATTCCTCACCACTGGGGGCCAGCCATCCCCATCTTCCCAGACCAGCCCCCTACCCCAGAAGTTCCCCGACCGTGAATCTAGTGCTGGCTGCCTCTGTGCATTTCCTTACCATTCCATATGTTCGTGTCCCCAAATGACATACAACTCCGTGTTGCGTGTCTTGACCACACACCAGTGGAATACTATTGTGAGAATTTCTTTTTTTCCCTGTGACTTGCTTTTTAGCTTAACGTTCATTCTAGAAGCTGTCCTATCGGCACATTGGCTACATTCATTCTCACTATGGTAGATTATTTCGCTGGACGCATACAGCAAGTTTACTTACATTCTCTTGTTGACAGAAACTAGGCTGCTGCTTCCTTTTCACTGTTAAAACGCCTTTGCTATAAAGGCTCTCATTTGTCTGCAGTGCACACGGGAGAACTGAGCTCCTTTTATCTTCTGGCTATTGATTTTTTTCCCCATTCATAAACATGATCAATCTCTCCACTTAAGGCTAATATTATGTCTTTGAGTAATTTTATAATTTTACTCACAACTGGCTTGCGCGCGTATCGTTTAATTGATTCCTGGCTACTTCAGTGTTTCGCTCTCCTAAGTGGTTGCCCATCTCCAGGAATGCAATTAATTTTTATATACCGGTCTTATAAGAGCACACATGCTGATCTCTCTTATTAATTCTAATAATTTTCCAGTGGAGTCTTGGACGTTTCCTCGGTCAGTTACATGTCATCAGGTCCCTTTTGTTTCCGCTCCTCAAACCTAGTGCTAGTGCCGCCGACACCAGCCCCTCGGCACGGCCGCCCTCTCTGCATTCTTGTGAGCAGAATGGAAAATTACTCCCCCACCGCGGTGCCCAGCTAAAAGTTCTCAGCCCAGGAGTCCTGTAGCTGGGAGAGGGGAGGTATGTGGGAAGGCGTTCTGGCCGATGGCTATAGACTTAAGCCTTGGAGGTAGAGGCCTTTCTTAAATAAAAGACAAAGCCTTGAGAGGAAAAAGCTTCTGGGGCTCCCGTGACTCACACTCGGTGAGTGTGAGCAGCCAGCAACCGCTTTGCATTCCTTCCTCACCGTAAGGTCTCCTGGACCACGTGGGCTTACTGGGATCGAACCCCGGATTTATGAACTGGGAGTTCTCTGGGTGCCCCATTTCATCGACAACACAGCCGGCCACATGCTCCCCATCTCCTTCTGACGACAAGTGACGTTTCCCCCTCGGCCCATAACCATCGGCCGAGGCACGTTTCCCAGTGGGCAGTTGCCGCAGTTCTGACTTCCCTCCTCAGGTAAGTTCAAGGCTGCACCCCGATTCCACCGAAAGCCACGCCTCCTGGGCTCCCAGAGGGCCCCGTTCTCCACAGCCACAGCCTCCGCCCCCGCTCACAGCCCCAGCTTTCAGCTGCTTTATTTTCGGTCCTTGGAAATCACCCTTCCTTTTTTGCAAGCTCAGTGAAGCATCTGAGAGGAGAGTTGTTCTGTTTTGTCCAATTTTTCTTGTGGAAGAGTTTTCAGATGGGAAATAGCAGTCCCTCCTGCCAGGGATTCAGTTCACGCTTCAACTGACAAAACCCACACAGGTGCACACCTGTTTGGGGGCACGTCCACCTTGTTCGACACGTACTTACATGGTACCTACCCGTGCCAGACACTGCCCGGGACCTGGATGCAGAGGTGAAAAGGGCTGACCAGCTCTCTACCCTTGCGGAACTCCTATTTAGTGGGGAGACACAATAAATAAGGAAGCAAAGGAACAAGAAGACTTTAGAGAAAGATAAGTGCTAGGATGGAAATTAAACAGAGTAAAGCAGAAGAGAATGGAACAGGACAGCACATCAGCCAAGGTAATCAACACATTTGACCCCGGGCCCGAGGCCCAGAAACCGGCAGGTAGAGTCTATGTGTAAAGATCCCGGGTAGACAAACCGGCAAACTCCAACGCCTGAGGCTGGAGAATGCTGGCTTCTTTCTGCGAGGCTGGAGCCAAGGGCATGTATTTCTTCATTTTCTACTTTTTTCTTCCCAGGGCCAACGGTGGGTAATATTTATCCTTCCTGCCTGGAGAGATGTCTGATTTAGACTCTGCAAATTTTTGGCTTTTTTTGTTTTTAGAGTAAGTTTATAGCAGCAGCTGAAACATGGACAGCCTGAGTTCCCTTCAGCTCTCTCTTTCTTTTTTAAAGATAACAAAAGAGAAAAGAGGACGCAATACTCTGTAGATTCACTTAGCAAAACCCACAGGCAGGGCATTACCCTCCGGAGAGCACGGCCCAGGCCGCGGCCGGCGGACAAGGTTACAACAAGGTTACATTGTTTCCGGCAGCGCTGCACTGCCTGCCCCCAGGATGGCGGAGGAGAGGAGAGTCACTGCCGGGGCACCTCCAGCTGTTCTCCCTGTGGCCACGCGGAGAGAAGCCCGGATGACTGGGGCCAGGCTGGAGAGGACCTGAGAGAGGAGGTGTCATTTGAGCTGAGCCCTGATGGAGGGGCAGATGTTTAAGAGATGGGGGGAAACAGCGAGTTTCCCAAGTGAAGGAACAGCTTTGGCAAAAAAGCAGCGATGGCGGTGGCCGGCTAGTGGAACCCGGGAGGGCTGGTCTCTTTGGCTTCACCACTCACACGCTCCATGGCCTCAGGCGGCTCCCATGTCTCTGGGCTCTGGATTCCAGTGTCCTCATCCTCCCAGATGGGATTGCCTCCTGCCTTCCTGTGCACCTTGGCCATCAACTTCTGATCCACCACCAAGTGGGTCAAGTTCCCCTGGAAAGGGAGCCATGACAATGACTCCCTCAGAGGGATGTTAGCGTGGAATGAGGTCATTACCATAAGGGGCTCATCACATACCCATTTCTAGTAAGCCTGAGCCAGTATTGCTGTCATCAAATGTCCCGCGTGTGGAAGCCAGCGTTCAGGAGGGGGAGGTGGGCACCCCTCAGTCCAAGAGGTCCCAGGAGCCAGTGAAAGGGGGAGTCCCACCCTGTAGCCAGCACGGACGCTGTCTCCCAGCCCCTGTGCCCCCAGACACAAGCCCTGGCATCAGACCAAAAGGCCTCAGGTGGACGGCCCCCAGCCTGAAGGGTGCTTGTCCCTTCCCACCCCAAGTCTCAAAAACCAACCCCTCCCCGGCCCCCCTCCATATGGGACGCTGCCTCCGTCTGCCCAGCAACACCACCCTCTCCTGCTCCTAACCTCAGCCCTTAGAAAGCATGCCCTCCCAACATCCTGCTTTGTTCACCCTTCTCTGCTCCCCAGAAATATTACTTTACTCAGCAGCTGTGCTGGTTATAAATTGAAATGCAAATAGGTAAACATTAATCTGAACGTCCATTTACATTAAATATATCGTGAACACAAAAACAGAAGGCCCCTGGGTCTTGATTCCATCATCCCTATCACTCTTCTTCCCCCTGATAATTGACTTCAGAGCCATCATCAAGCCAGTGTTCACCCAGCCCACATGGGTACCGTTCACCGCTCCCGCCCACACCGGCAATGACGGGAGGCCACCGATCACAGCCACGGGGATTCGCCTTCTCTTCCTTACCCCAGGGACCAATTACCGAGAGGCCATTCTCCTTCAAAAACTTTGCACGACTCTCTAGAATGGGAGGAATCAAATTAACACCCACGTGGAGGATTTGGGGCATCTCTATTCACGTGGCGAGGCTGGGTGCAGACCTGCTCTTTTGTGAAGACACTGAGCTCCTCTCGATCCGCGTGCTGCCGGTGCCTTGTCTTGTACAAAGACGCTCGGTGAATATCTGCCGGCCAGTAGGTTACAGATAACAAGGCACCGGGCATAGTGTCATGTGCTACGAGTGATGGTTCCTTTCTAGGTCACGGCCTCCGATCTGTTCCCAGTGGCCTGAGTTGAGACACGGGCGAGTCAGCGGTGGGGGTCGTTTTACGAAGAGATTCTCAGCTGTGAGGCATCAAAGCTGCCCAGCCTGGTCCTTATACTCAGGCAGCAGCAGACCTTTCTGCCGGTGATGTTTAACCATGGGCGGTGATTGCCGAGAGAGGACTTCGCGTGCCATCCAGCCCGGTGAAGCAAAGGCCACGTGGCTACTCGGAGTCCTTCTCATCCCTCCTTCTCCCCGTGGGGCTCGAAAGCAGCCCGACCCCATGTCCTCTGCCCTGCTCGTGACTGTCAGAGAACGTGAGAAAGGGTTCCTCTCTCCCCTTTTCCTTTCCATTCTTGCTTTCCCTCGAGTTCTCTCATCTGATGCCACCATTTGTCTGAGTGCCCTTGACCAAGATTTCTGAGACTTGGTTCAAGTCTTAGAAATCTGAATTATTCCTTTGGCACCCTTAAAATATAATTTACCCTTTGGAGTATAAATGGTTTGGAATGGTTTCAGCCTGAGAAGCGGTCGAGGGTTTATCCAAGTTGGCAGGAGCACTTCTCTGTTGGCCACCGTCCTCTGGCACCCCATCGACAGAGCACTCGGGTGGCTCTGTGCCAGGATGGGCTGGGCAGACAGCGGCCAGGCCGGAGGGTGGGGAGCTGCCCCCTGGGGCCCCTCTCCCAACTCTGTGCATGCAGCCTCCCCTACTCGTGGGCTGCTCAGGTTTCCACCTGCAGTGGGTGCCAACCTGCAGTGGCAACCTGGGGGTTGCCAGGGAAACCACTCCCTGTTGTTTTCCGGTGGAAACTGGTTGGTGTGCAGCAGCTAAGTCTGTGGGAGTCAGGGGCACGTTGGGGGGGGTCGCCCCTCTCATCGTAAGAGCTGGAGGGGAACCCCAGGGATGTGTCCCTGTGTGACTGCGCATGAGCATTCCGAGGGTGGCAACTGGACCCGGAACAGCTGGGCAAGAGAGAATAATAACAATAGTAAAATACAAGTAAGAAGAATTTTTGTTTATTGACTGCCGTGGGCCAAAATGGTTATCCTTTCTAAAAGATATAGTATCTCATTTAATGCTCAAAAGGAGATCGCCACTCACATGGCCCTGGGGCCACTCTGCTGCTGGGAGACAGGCTGCTGGGCAGGGGATGGGCTGGGACTCCCACACCCCATAAGAGGGGAGCCCCAGATGACTGCCCCCCCCCCCGCCGCAACCACAGTGTTCAGGCTGAGGAGACCGGGTTTTTCAAGAGAAGCAGAAAATACAGATTTTTATATGTAATCTCCTGATTCTTAAAACTTGGTGACTAATTCAAAGCCATGTTCACCCCCATGCAAGTGAAAGTCAGCATGACTTTTGGGGCCAGTTTTCAGTCACCGATTTGTAACCTTGGCCTTAGAGACGCTATGAGGGAAAGGGTACAACTTTCATTTTTCATCTGGGAAAACTCAGTCTCCAAGTGCCCTGTTCCCAAGGCCGCACGGCCAGCGGAGGTGCCGCCTCGGTGCTCAGCAGGCAGGTTAATCTGTGCCAAACGGATTATCTGCAACCCCTCTCCTGAGCCTGGGGCTCCCGAGTGCCGCGGGTTGCCGCCACCGCCCACTGGAATGGTGGGCAACTCCGATCCAAACACCACCTTTCCGCCGCTGGGCTAGACCAGGGGCACCCGGGCCAGGGTGACACTGGACTCACCCAGCAGAGCTTCCTGATTACCAGTGTCTGCGCCTCATCTCCACCAATTCTGCTTTATTTGCCAGGGACAGATCCCAGGCCGCGGTGTGTTTTAAAAAGCTTCCCACCTGGGATTTTAATGGAGGCCCTTGTTGAAGTGCCAAACCCAAGATTCTGGGAAGGAGAGAAGGTAGAAGGTTAATCTGGAGCAAAGGTACAGGCCTGAGTTCGAGTCCTGACCCTGGCCCTTGCTAGCTGAGGAAGCTTGGGGAAAGCTCGGTTCACCTCTCTGAGTCTCAGTGTCCTCTTCTCTGTGACAAGGACAACTATAGCTGCTCCACTGAACACTTGTGAAGAGTGTGGGGTCACCTGAGGGAATAAAGCAGGCCCTGCAGGCTGTGGCATTCGGTGAAATGCAGGCCTCAGCCTGGACAGCCTCCAGCAGCAGCCACACAAGCACAGGAGCAAAGAGCAGTGAACTTGGGCAGAGTCCGGGTGCTGGGCTCACACCCCTGTGTCACCCAGACAGCCTCGGGGCCCATCCTCAGGCGAATCTGGCTGCCTCTCAATGGGAGCATTTTCCCTGGGGAACGTCTCAGAATCTCATTTTTGGTGTCCCTCTCCTTCAGACCAAAGCCGGAGTCTGTCGGATAAGCCAACCCACTTGCACGTCCCCTTTGAAACTTTTGAAAGCCAAGTGCCTTCTGGCCCCGGCATTCTCCCAACTCTTATAATAGATCTGATCTGAAGGAGACAAAGGCAGTTTGGAGGAAAGCATCTTAGGAATATTAATCCGGTTCTCCAGGTCTCTGGAAAGATCTGTGTAGTGGACTCCGAGTTTTCATGAGCGAGATAATCCCCTAAAATTAGATTAAAACTGGCTGACTCTCCTCTAAATGGACTCATCTGATGGAAACTGCCTCCGGCTTTCCCAAGCCCTCCAAGCCTCGGCTAAAGCAGGTCATGATTAGCAGTCAATTGTTCGTACATAAGCCCCGAGTCACCTGCCAGCCCACAACCACACACACACAAACGGTGCTCCTTTGAATACACCTAATGGGGAAGACCAGCTCTCCCGGCCCCCATCTTGGGGCGATATTTAATTCCGAAGAATTATCCAGTTACGTGTCTCCAAGGGTTGCGGGGTTGGGTCTCTGACCCACTGTCACAGCCGATCAGTGCGGTTCCACTGTGCCCTTACCCCGGGGACGGAGGCCCCCTGTGCCACTGGCAACTGAATGGGGCACAAAGCCTGCCCCGTAACCTGCATGGATCAGAGTGCCACAGGAAGCACACACCTGCGGCTGCTTCGTCTGCCCCTGCAGCCTTGGGACCCGCACACAGGAACATGGACTTCTGGCAACACCGATGTAGAACAGTGATCAAAATGTAGAAGAACGGGCAAAAGGGGTCATTTCGAAATCCTGGTGCCAGTGATTTGCAGTGGACACATTTGCCCAAAAAGGTATAAATAAGGGAACTCCAACTTCGCTGCGACCGTGGTTGCTTGGCGCTTTATTTTTAGTTTGGTGGGAAATGCCTCCACCCCCACAGTGCGATGGGAAGTAGCCTTTCTCTGGAAAGGACGCTGGGTCTGCAGGAAAGCTGTTCGGGAAATGGGAATCTTTCCTGCCATCCCCGGAGACCTAGGTGCTGCTCAGGAAAGGCGTGGTTGTAAGTCTTCAGTGCTGGGTGCGGTAGGGGGAGTCCTTTCAGGGCATAGTAGCGACATTTGCGTTATTTCATCAATAAAATAGCCGATACTCAGCCACCGACTAACAGAATTCTGCTGAAGTCTGCGTGAGCTTCAAGCATGTCGAGGGCTGTGTGTTTCTGGTTCACTCCTGAATCCGCAGGCCTCTCCCGGGTGACTACGGGAGGTGCTTCATCCGTGTTTGCTGACCTCTGGGCAACTGACCCAGGAGTCTGCGCAAGGCAGGGGTGTGGGCCCTGGGCTTGCCGCGGTCTTAGGAGGCATCACATCTGCAGCAATTAAGTAGTTGCCTTGAAATGACAATTTAGTGGCCTCTGAACAAAACATGTGTGCAAAACAGTTACCACGAGAGCCAATCCCGTGCATGGCTTCCCAACTGTGCATGCGTGGATATTACATTGGCAGCTTGAAAACAGCCATCGTAGGCCTAGGGACACCACAGCAGTGGACAAATGCCACAAGTTACACTTTATGTGTGTGTGTGTGTGGAAGGGCAGTCGTTAAACACTGACAGCACACCGTTAATTCCTATGCGTGTGAAAATTAAATATTTATATGGGGGGTAGACCCAGATGTTCTGAACCTTCAGCCACCAGCTGAGCGCATTTCCTCCTCTTTCGGTTCCAGCTCACCCATGAGAGACCAAAAGCTGTTTTTCTCCAGGATGGTTGTCTCAATTGATGTTCTCTTTTATCCAAAATGATAGCAGCTCGTTGTCAAATAAGTAATAGTGCACGTGAGAATTTCTGTCTGTATCTTCCTCTTATAATTACTTCCATGGCAAACAGGTGGTCTGGAGCCCCTCTTGACCCGGGCCCCGATCTCTAAAGAGAGACCACGTGAACAGATAAACTTCTGCCCATCAGGAACAAAATTCTAATAGGAGGTGCCTAGTCCCCGGTTTTAAAGATTCCTAAGGACCCCAGCGTGGCTGCCTGGCTCATCTGAAATAGCAGGTTGTTACCATATTCAGAAAGCAATAAATGGCAGGCCACTTGGAGGCTGAAAGAACTCGTTTTGGGTCCAAGAGCAGCAGGTGGGCACGGGCGTTTCTCAGGGCTACAAACACAGCAAAATAAAGCTACACATGAAATAGTTCCAGGGAAAAGAAGGATCTTTTCTAAGACCAACCAAAACAGAAATACCACGGGCACATAGGACAGATGAAATGTTAGCAGACTGCCGGAAGGAGGTGATACGAAAAACAGACTCACTGTGTATCTTTAATTTGCCTCAACACCTGGTAACAGCATTCATTTCAAAACTAGAACGACGTGGGAGCCAACTGCACAGGCCCCCCTTCATTCATTAAAGGGAGCTCTTTGTAGAAGGCTCTTTTGTGTACCCCAACTTTCCAAGTGGGAACCCATTAGAGAGGAAGTCTTCCAAGTCACTGGACCAAAGATCAAAAATGCAAGTGTCCCTCGGTATCGGATGCATGACAGGCAAAAAGTGAAATCGCTAGGTGTCAAGGAAGTTCTCAGACAATAAACACATTGTCCATAATAATATATTTATAATAATTAGTCAATTTTATAAATATATCAGGGTAAACACAGAAGAGTCTAGCTTCATGAAGAAATTTAGCTCTGCCGTTTTCCCTGACAAACATGGTCCTCATGATCTATATCTTGTTTTCCTACTTTTCATGAAGCCCAGTATACAAGCGGTCTATTTCTACCGTAAGATAAAGAGGACAAACATGGTGATACTCGTCACATGCCTCAGGCCTCGGTGCAGACCCTAAGGGTGAAGCGAGCCTTCTCAGCTGGAGGAGGCGGCCATGTTACCTGGCCTCTTTGTTCCTCATCTGAAAAATGGGAATAGTAATAGTCCATACCTGACAGAGCTGTTGTGAGGATTAAACATGTGCCAGGACACTGAGGGCTTTGGACGGTGCCTAGTACAAAGATACTGCTTGCTAAAAGCGACACTGATATCGGGAAGGAGGAGAAGGGAAAAGAAGCAAGGGGAAGAGGCAGGGGGAGAAGGAAGAGCAAAGGGGGAAGACCAGGAGGGGGAGTGAGGAGGTTCTATATTGGGTCTGGTTCTCTCGGCTTGTTATCTCATGGGGGGTGAGCAGAGGCGATGCACCCAGGCCTCCCACCAGATATGACAGGAAGAGGAAGGCTGGACAGTACCCAGGGCAGCTCTGGCTTCTGGGATATTAGGTTGCCCCCTCTGGAATATTAGTTTGTGGCTCTCCATGCCAGTGTCCCTCCAGTAACCAGATCTCCCCTCACTGGCTCAGAACCTCTCTGTGTCCTGCAGGCACCTGTGATGGAAGTAGGGGTCTGTGTGGTTCATCAGCGACATCAACCTTTCTGTGTAAACAAAACATCAACCTTTCTGCGTAAACAAAACAAAACACTCCAACCGTGTTGCCTATACAATGTTGACCAGTCCCTGGATTGGCTGCCCTTGGATCAGGTGTCCCTCACTGGTCCAATCAGATGAGGAAGGGGTGTGGCCAAAGCCTTGGGCCCTCTAAAAACTCCAGGAGGGGAGCCACTCCGGAGTTTACCAGTAACTTCCAACCAAACAATCCACCAGAGGGAAGGGCCAAAAAAGGCACTTGAGGAGAGCAACACAAGAGGCCCCGGGGCCACTTTGGGGTCAGGGGTCCACACCTGCTCCAAGCAGTTGTGTCGGAAAGAGCAGATCACATGACCAGACACACCAGTGGCTTCAGGTGGGAAAATTCTCCTTCCCTAAGGCCGGAAAAGATCAGTTCAGGACTGAACAATGAGTGTAAAAAGTTTCCACCAGCTTCTGACATTCCTTTGGGTGATAGGGGGCGGGGAGTGGTCCCCAAAGGGAAAGCCTTTGAAAAACCCAGGAGCTGGGAGACTGCTTTGCCCATCAAAGGCACAGAATCACTTAGCAGATGAGTGGTAACATCTTAATCTTTTATTAGGTGAGCATCCACTCCCTCGGGACATGGGGCTGCCATTCTGTTTGCTCGGCAAATAGATTAAAGCCTTCCAGCTAATTTGGAGCTACACAGGCTAGTAACTTCTCATTTGGAAAAGAGCAATCAGTCGTGAACCATCACCTGGGAGTCCAAGCCTCTGAGACCAAATGCCAACCACAGGGAAGTGAAGGGAAGTGGGTATAATTGAGTGGACATGCAGAAGAAAGTGTGTGGGCTTGGATTTTGGCAGGCCATTGACGGCAGTTCTAAAGTTGTAGACATTCTGTAGCTTGTTCGCCTAGATAAATTTAACTGCGTAGACCTCGGCAAACGGCAAGATTGGTTCTGAAAGATGGGCCTCTTTTCACGGTAGGAGTAGTTCCTGAGACTGGACGTAGGAGACTCTCGTGGAGGTCCTGAGCTGATCCCCAAATCCTCTGGTTTCCTGGCGGGTTTTTCTTCCAGTAGGTTCTCAGTCTCTGAAATACCTGCCGATATTCAGGAAAAAGGTTTTCTCCCAAGTCTCGTCTCATGAGTGCTGGAACAGTACATGGGTCATTTCAACCCATTTCTACTGGTGATTTTTGAATACCTACTAAGTGTTAGGAACGCCCTGCGTTCATTCTCCAATTGCTTGTGGTAAATGTTAATTAACGAAAGAGCTTTCATTCTGTCCACATGTCCATAGGGTGGAGGCTTCCCGAAACTTCCACTGAAAGCAGGAGGTGGCTGTTTTCATGATCAGCAAGCCAAGCGTTCGATTGCATAGCACTCTGAAGTGTGTTTGGTTCAGACAACTCATCTCTGAGGGGACTCGTGGAACACAGGCTTGTGGCTCATTCAAGAGGCCCCGCAAGTGGTACTTTGACATATTGTTAAGTGGCAGGCGCAGGAGGGCCAGGGTGAGAGGTCAGAGCAGGAGGACAAAGCGTACTCCCAGCTGCCAAAGGATTCCCATGAGGACAGCCCCTGTGCAAACGTGCAAGCCCTGGGGCCCGTGACTGTGGCAGGGACCTGTGACCTTAGGGTTCTCCCCATCCAGCCAGAACTTGCCTACAGTGAGAATTTGATCAGCCCTTTCAGTGAGTGCAGCCAATCGCGGGGGTGGGGGGGGGGGGGGGGGGCTTGGGGCCTGGTTTACACCCCCAGGGGGCCTCCTTTATCACACACCAGAGCATCTGGGAGCTTCTAAAAAAATGAAGATTCCCAGGGCTCACGCCCAGAAATTCTAGCTCCTTGGTGCGGCCTGGGAAGATGCATGAACCTAAGTGAGATGGAGCACCCCAGGGGCCCCAGTCAGGTGGCCCCCCAGATCACACTTGGAGGAAAACGGTTCATGAAGTACCTCTGTCATGGCCTCTCTTCTGAACTCGAATAGTGAACATTTGTATCAAGCTGTCCCCAAACTGTCAGGGTGGACCCGTCCTCTTCCTGGGTTTACCCCCTTGGATGGCACCACCGCCACCCGCAGGCGGAAGCCAGCGGCTCCACAGTCACTCACCACCCACAGCACGTGACGCTCCCTGGTTCTCAGCTCCTGGGCTCCAGCCCCAGAAGCGTAATCAGATCTACTTGTTCCTCTTCATCCTCTTGACCTTGCCACGGTTCAACAGCATCCCTTCTCTCTCTGATTACTGTAAGAGCTCCCAACCGCTCTCCTCACCATGGCTTTTGTTTGTATATTTCCATACGGGGCTGCTAACGTGGTGCGTTGAAGTGCAAATTTGATTGTCATGCTTGCTCAGAGTCTCAGAGTGTGGTTCAAACTCCTCAGTGTGGTCCTGTAGTTGAAGGTTGGCGCTGCCCTGAAATTCCAATGTTGAGATTCCATGCCCCCTGCGATGGCCACAGGCGGTCCTGTGGGAGATGCCTGAGCCATAAGGGCGGAGCTCTCAAGAACAGGATGAGTGTGCCTGGGGTAAAAGAGACCCCAGAGCACTCCCTTGCGCCTTCCGTTATGTAAGGACACTGGAAGAAGACACCAGCCATGAACCAGGGAAGGGGTCCTCGTGAGAACGCCACCACGCAGAACCTTGATCTTGGGCTTCTCACCTGAGGAGCCGTGAGACATCAATCACTGATGTACAAGCCACCCAGTCTGTGATATTTTGTTGTAGCAGCCCAAGCAGACTAAGGCACATGGCATCGGGGGCCTTTCCTGCCTACTTCCTGCCTACTTCCTGCCTACCCATCTACTCTCATGTCCCAGGCTCCCCTTCCCGTTTCCCATGTCCAAAAGTGAATTTTGTATTCAACTCTCTACGACGTTCCTTTTTGTCCGGAATGCCTTCCCCTACTTGGTCCACCTGGTGAACGCCTACCTGTTTCCTTTTAGACATGAGACTAGAAACTACCCACCTGCGACTGTGGATCTGGAGAGAACTCAGCCTGCTGCGGTGCTTGGGGTCAGGCTGTGTGAATCGTTTAACCTCCCTGCGCCTCAGCGTCCTTCCCTCCTACTGTGGGGTAATAATAGAAGTGACCTCACGGGGTTGTTGTCGGAATTAGATGAAGCAGTGTATGTTCATTGCTGGAGCAGTGCCTGGCCCAGAGTATGGGCTGTAAGTGACTACTATTTATTTATTATTATCATCATCGTCAAATGCAACATCCATGGAAGCATGAGCAGGACACGGTCGGCAATATCTCCTACAGGAAGAGAATTTGGATATTGGAGGTCCAAGAATGAAAAGGAGGCATTAAAAACTGTTAGAAAGGTTTGCTTACACCAGAAGGGCATAAAAACTAAAGAGCACTGGCTTACCCACCTGCCAGCTGACAGGCAGAGCAGCGTGCACACAGGCGGGGCCCTCTGGGGGCCCCTCCCTGGGCGTGTCCCCTCCGTGCCCTCCCCACCCTGCTCCAGGAACCAGGCCTGCTGATTGCATGTATTACCCTTCCAGGTCCTTGAATTTTTTTCAGTAAGTTGCTCTTCTCAAACCTAAGGGGGGAGAAAAAGATATTTAGTTATACAAGTATCTAGTGCTCATATTAAAAAGCTAAGCAACTTAGAGAAGTGGTATTTTTTAAGTCAACTACTTTTCTCAGTCCATTAAAAAATTGCCCCCTCTGGGAAGCCTTCCTAGCTTGCCCCTCAGCCCATTCAGCACTTAAAAGCCCTTTCCTCAGTCCCTTCATTCCACACTGTCCGATTATACTTCAGATGCTGTGGCAGGCAGAACTCCAAGTGGCCCCCAGATCCCCACCCCTGGTGTGCACACCTGAGTAATCCCCTTCCTGTAAGTGCTGGCAGGACTTGTGGGTACGATTGCCTTTCACTCATGTGACAAAGGTAAGGGGACTTTTCAGACGTAATTTAAGGTCCCCAGTCAGTCAACTTGGAGTTCATTAAAAGGGAGATTACTGTGGGTGGGCCTGGCCTAATCAGGTGAGTCCTCTAAAAGAGGGTCCAGCCCCCACCTGAAGAAACAGATTGAAAGCCAGAGAGAGGCTCCTGCTGGTTTTGAAGAAGCAAACAGCTAGGACATGAACTGCCTATGGAGATGGGCGCGTGGCAGGGGTCCGCAGGTGGCCTCCAGGGAGCGAGGGCCCTCATCCCCCACCCACAGGGGGTTGAATTCCACCAACAACCCCATGGGCTTGGAGGAAAATCCCAGCTCCAGGTGAGGGCACGGTCCACTGGCATTTTTATTTAAGCCTCGTGGTACCTGGAGCAGAGCTGTGCCCAGACGTCTGACCTATAGGACTGTGAGACAACGCTGCGCGTTTACTTTAAGCCTCTAAGTTCATGGCTCCTGTTTCTAGTGATAGGAAACCAAAACAGACCCTGGGGTCTGCCCAGTTCTACTGTGTTCAGTTCAGCCACAGTATCTGTTGTGGACCTACTATGTGCCTTGCATTTCTATTCACCCTGGGGAAACCAAGGCAGTTCCGAGTGACATGGCACCCCAGCGTTCCATGTTCCGCTGGCAGGGACAGCGAGCGCTCAGTGGAAGTTCCAGGAACAGAGGAAAGCGGAACGGAACGCGCCACAGGAGATTCACGAGAACGGCCGGGTCCCAGGTACACTCTGACAGCCACGTGTTTCTCGTTCTCCTTCTGACTGCGCCCCGGTCCGATGCATGAGTCTGGTGGAACGATAATAATTGTTGTGCATGGAGGGAAAGTATTTTGAAAGTGTGTTAGATATTCCATTATACAATAGTTTCAGAAGTCCTGAAGTCCAAAACCTTAGTGCATACAAGTTTCCGACCGTACTTAACCACAAAATACCACCACTCCCCTTTATACTGAAATCCTCAGAAGAATCCATCATTACCCAGTTTGGGAAATGTTCTCTCTGAAGTCACAAGTCAGTGACACCTGGGGATGTCCCACCAATTAGAAGTGGCCCATCCGCCGAGGCTGGGACCACCGGGAGCTGAATTCTCCAGTTTTCTGATTAGAGCCAGGATGCCCCTCTTCGCCCCGACCCCCGACCCCTGTCCGGGGGCCAGGCTCACACCCCAGGTCTTGTGAACGAAGCTCCTTCATTCCTCTGCTTTTGTTTGCTTTTTTACCAGCTTTATTGGGGTGTGATTTTTATACCATAAAATTCACCCATTTTAAGTGTACAATTCAGATATGTTTTTCTTAAATCCTCACCTGAGGACATATTTTTATTGATTTTAGAGAGAGAGGAACATTGACGTGGGAGAGAAAGACTGATCAGTTGCCTCCCATACACACCCCTATCAGGGACTGAACCCATAACCTCAGTATGTGCCCTGGTCGGGAATCGAACCTGCAACCCTTTGGTGTACAGGAAAAAGCTCCAACCAGCTAAGCCACCTGGCCAGGGCTCAGTGATGTTTTATGTATTCACAGAGTTGTGCAAGCATTACTATCTCATTTCAGAACGTTTCCTCACCCCCAAAGAAGCCTCAGAACCATTAACTCCCACCCCAGCCCAGCCCCAGGCACCTGCGGACCTGCTATCTGTCTCTCTGGTTCGACCCATTCCGGACGTTTCACACAGGCAGGGAACACAGCAGGCGTTCTTTCGGGTCTGGCTTCTTCGCTGAGTGTGTGTTTTTGAGGTTATTCACACCGGAGCACGTACCAGTACTTTGTATCTTTTCCTTGCCAAACAGTGTGGACACACCACCCTTCATTTATCCACCCACCCACTGACGGACCTTTGGGCCGTCTCCACTTTCTGGCTGTTATGACTGGCACTGCCGTGAATGTTCAGGGACAAGCTTTCGTGTGGACACGTTTCCATTTCTCCTGAGTGGACGCCTTGGAGTGGAACTGCTGTGTCATGTGGCAGGTCTCTGTCTAGTATCTCGAGTGGTCGCCAAACGCAGTTTCCAAGGGGCCTCAGCGCCCTCCGCTCCAGCCAGCAGCGCCCCACCACACCTCTGCTTTACACGTGAGCGGCTGTCCTGGATCTCACAGCCCTTCCCTCCCGAGACCCGGGTCCTTGTCCACCCGCCGGACCCCGCCCCCTCGCCCCGGCCTCTCCCTGTGCCCTGTAAACTCGGGGCTCGGACCGCTGACCACTTTCGGACGCACAAACTAGTTTCCGAAGCCCGCACCTTCACTGAATGACCCCCAACCCCAACTCGATGGCTGCCGTGCTCCGTGCATGAAAAAATCCTTCACTCAGACTTTTCTTCTTCTTTTTTGTTTTAAAAAACGAGACTGAATCTAACCTTGCAAAACATACATAGAATTCAAAACTAAAAACTGTGGGCACAATTAATTTTTCAGAATGCTCTTGCTCTTTTTTAAAAACTGTTGAGGAATAAAATGTGATCTAGGGTTAAAAGACTTGGCACAAGACTGCCTTCATGCAATAGTACACCAAAGAGAAAGCAATTAGGTATCATTGTCCATAACTGTTTACCTTTCTCAGGTATTGAATGCACTCTGCTCGCCGAATTCACTCTGCAAAAATCGCCAAGAACTTTTAAACTTCCGTCATTGCTTTGGCCCAATTCACTAAAAATGGGCTCTTTTGGTAGGGGTGGGGTTCATTTCTCCCTCCAAAGTTGGTTCAGTTGTCCTAGAGCAATCAATGGCTACAGGCACCTGTGCTCTGGGAATCCAGGGAGTAACCTTTGGGCAAATTGGTGGGAGGCTAAGGAAACCAGCTGAGAGCAGAGACCTCCCTCCGCTTCCATAAAGGCCCCTGGCACTTTGCATCCATCTGTGCTGCTTGAGTCGGGAACGCCGTGGGCTGTGAGAATCCAGGCCAGAGAGAACAGCAGCACCTCCCTGCCACCAGGACCCCACAGGATTTACCCTGGATCAAGCAATCAGTCCCTGTACCTGGGCTGCCTGCCAGAGCTAAGCATGGAGGGGAGCAGGGGAGGACGAGCAGGGTTTGCCTTTGGACGCTGAGAGCAGATGCAGTCTCATGGGTCCCTCCAGAACCGACCCCGCTGCTTGCCCCGCTCCTGTGCCGAGGGCCTAGGGGAGCATGACTCTGATTTCTGCAGCAGCCCCAGGGGAAGCCTCCTGGTGGACCGGACCCAGCCAGGGAGCGCTAGGGAAAGGCTGCCCCCGCAGCTGCCGGGAGGGCGCCTTGTCCATCGCCGTCACTGCCGCACTGTGACCAGCCCTTAGGAGCCAGGCCCAGTCATTTCTGTCATTGAATGGATGGGTGGGGAGTTCTCGAATGACTCAGGAGGTAACCCTGGACACTCAGACATGGCATTACAGGTTATTTCAGTGACGGCCAATGGAACGTCAGGGGGCTCCGTGCTTCCTGACGCAGACTGAGGAGGCCCCGGACAAAGGCTGTGCGTTCACATAGCCGACCGGCGACTAAGTGACCTCCGGAGGCCCTGGCACCAGTTCAGAACCCGGGGAAGGAGAGAGAGGGCCGCACCACCCCTGCTGGGCACCCTTCCTGGGGGAAAGGGGCCCCAGGCTCCAAAGGGTTTTCTCCTTCATCCAGTCCCCCAGGAGGAGACCCTCTGAAAAGCCTCCCTGTCCCCAGACCTCTGGTTTGCATGACTTTGGGCCTGGGAAGCAGGGACATAGAGGTTTCCGATGCATGCGCCTGCTCTGCCCCCCTGCCAGGAGCTTGGTCACTGAGCCTATTCCTGTGGCTTCAGCAAGTGCAGTAACAAAGCCACTGCCTCCACCCGGGCAGGGCACGCGAAGGCCTTTACAAAGTGTGCAAACTTGATTTGTGGCTTCCTCGGTGCAACCGAGTGCCCCTGCTCTAGGAAGCAGAGTGGGGAGAATTGGAGATGCCAAGGGTGGCAAGGTTCCAGGAGAAAGACTCCCCACTTGGACTCTGATCTCTGCACATTGGCACGTACCCTCCCTGGATGCAGCGTTTAGGGAAGCCTTAAGTGCCTACTGTATACCCAGCACTCCCCTGGGCATCATTGAATGGAAACACCAAAGAAACTGAGAAAGGGAGTATTCCCTGCCGTGTGCTACCTGGAGAAACCCCTCAGAGGCCACGCATCACAGACCAGGAAGTGCAGCAAACCGCTGAAGTGCCCCTTAGCCCTGATGGATGGGGAAGACGGCGCAAGACCTATTTCATGCATGAGAAGCAACACGCTTCTGACTCATTAAGCTCCTCTCTCTGCGGGGTCAGTGAGCCCACTTCTCCTAGACCGCCCAGAGCCGCCCGCAGCCTGCCTCCGAGTGGCCCCCTGCTCCCGTGTATTTAGGGAAATTTAGCTGAACGATTTCTGATAATGCGGAGAGCGCTCATCAGAAAGAAATTAAAGCTTTGCAAAAAGCCAAGTACCCTTTGAGGGATCTACTTGAGGCTTCCCCATAAACCTGGTTTCTGCAAAATGGAAGCATTAGAAACACACTTAAACCCGAACTAAATGAGCACAGGTCGGAACTCAAAGGAAGCAGAGTTGCGGCGACATTTTAACTGGAGTTGGCCGGTGTGTTTTATTCCCATGCTTGCCTTTTTCGGGGATGGGGAAAGAATGGGAAATTCAGGCACCTGCAACTGGTACTTGGAACAGGGAACGCGTTAATGAACAGAAAATAAAATGTCTTCATTAAGATCAAGAATTATTGCTGCCAGAGGTGGCCCAGAGCTCTGGTTCTGTCTCGGTCCTACCATTCCTATTGGTCTAGTTGATTTTCCTCTAAAAAATGTCTGTTATCGATCCAAGTAGCTGTGACTTCACAACCTGAAGCTTCCCCTGAACAACTCTAGGCGGGCATCTCAAAACCTCAAAAGACTGTGAGGAGTTTTCTCTTGGGGAAACATTAACCATGAATGCCCATCCGGGTGGGGACCAGTCACTGCCTCACCGTGTGGCTTTAGGCAAGTCCATGTCCCCTGTAGCCTCAGGGTCCTTGTTTATAGCACAAGGAAGCTGCATTCCACAGCACCTCCCAGAACCTCATCAGCAGCCAAGAAATCGAGTTCTCTTTCTCACAAATCCACGTGGAGTCTCTGGTCCACTCCTTCACCCATTGTCCGCTGAGCCTGTGTTGCGGGCCGGGCTGGAGGCTTAGCTCCAAAGGGTGCAAAGGTGAGGGAGGACTCGGCCTGCCCTCGCACGCTGCCAGCCTAACAGAGGAAGCTGACAGTCACGGGACAAAGGAAGAAGGGCCATGATGGATAGGCTTCTGGGGAGAATGGGGGCAGGGGCTGTTCCCGGTTCAGCCAAGACTTCAGAGAGGGGCTGACTCAGAGCGCCCGGGCATCGGGGAGAGGAGTGGGTGGCATCCAGGTGAGGGGCTCCAGCAGAGCCAGCAGCAGGGGAAGATACAGGCCTGCAAGCATATGGTACAGTGGACGGTTCTGGTAGGCACAGGGACTGGGTGCCGATGGGCCCTTCGTGACCGTTCAGAGGTCGGGTTTATTCCGGAAGATAGTGAGGATCCATGAAGGGGTTAAGCCAAAGGATGAGCTGATTAAACAGTAGCCCCTGAGGGCCACTCTGGCAGCAGGGTGGAATGTCATTTGGTTGGGGGAGGGGCAGACTGGATGAGGTGATCAGGGAACTAGCCAGGAGGCTGTGCAGCACTGGAGGTGACCAGGTGACAAGTGACCAGTACCTGAACTAGGTCAATGGCTGCAGTGAATAGATGAGGGGACGGAGCTGAGAGACAGTCAGGAGGCAGACTCTTAAAGAGCTAGTAGTGCACCACTGAGAGTTCTGATTAGTCCCCTACCCCATGGATTGTGCTATTTAAGGTGCCAAATAATGCTACTGAATACTCACACGCCGTGTGTTTCTCTGCCAGCCCGCAGGCTTGTGAGGGGAGGGGGACCATGCCTCTGCCCCTCTTATCCCCTATTAAACCCCTAGGACTTAGCACAGTGCCTGGTACATCAGTGGAAGAAAACTCGTTCCCCCTGATGAACATGGCAGGTGCATGGGTGGTCATTTCTCTTCTCAGAAAATTCAGAATTCTTGCCTGCGGAAGCCGGGTTGGCTGTGGCAGGGCTCAGAGCCCTGGACTCGGGGCTGGGAGACAAGCATGAAGGCTCCTACCCTTCTCTCCTGATCTGTGTGACTTGAAGAAGTCGCTAAACCTCTCTGAGCCTTCGTTTCCTCATCAGTAAAACGAAAGCGATATTCGTACTGGATCTCACAGAGGGTGGTGAGGACTGGATGAGGTTGTCCGTGCAAAAGTGTCTGAGCCGAATGTCAGACACAAAATAAACTGGAATCAAAGCAAATTAGCCTAGCAGGCTTGAAGGCTGGGGGGTGGATGGGTGAATGGATGGGTGTGTATATACACACACATATATAATGCTAACAGATGCGTAGGCGCACTAATGATGGCCGAGTGGACAAATGAAAGGGTCATTCTGGAGAGGATGCATCTCCCAGGTTGTGCCCTCCCAGGCCACCCTTCATCCCATTTTGTGGGCATCTGTGTGACAAATGGATTAAGCTGGAAACTGAAAAAGCCAGCAGGTCCTGGTTTCTATGAGAGCCGCATGGCCTGCTACCATTGAGCACTGTAGATGTGAAGTTCTTATTTTAGGTTCTGTCTAGACACCTCCCTAAATAGGAACTTTATGCTAATCCGCAGGTGTTGCTCATGAACAGGTTGTTACTCAATAATGGCTGGTACCTTACGAAAAAAAACAAACCCAAATCCAAGAACAAATAATAACTTACTGCAGCCGAAGTCTCCAGTGGGAAGACGCCTCAGCAGCATGTCCACTCCTCCCACAACTTCTTGTTCCTGACCACACCCTACCCAACGACGGGCAAATCAAATGTTCACAGTCGGTGTAATTAATTAAATGCATCTTTCCTAATTAGCTGAAGAGCCGGTAAACAGGGCCTCCCCTTGACAGTTTGAAGATGCAGCTCTTGGCACGGCTGATGGAAATGTGATGTGGGTCCGTCCGGAAACCAGTTCGAGGGGGATGGGAGCACTTTCCATCCCTCCTTCTGAGGTTGGTCAAATCGGATCCTACTGCGCTCGAGAGCCCCCCTCGAATCAGTAAGTGTGAAACTCATCTGAGAGCATCAGCGGTATCGGACAATGGCATGCATCAAATCTCAAACCGAACGCTCAAGACAAATTGTATCGAGACTTTGTCACAATCATTGATCTCTGCTTTTCAAGCCCCCGGTTTCTGAGGCAGCCACAGAAAGGTTAAATACAAGCTATCCACAGGCTCATTGGATTGCGGTCATTCATTAAGCCAACAGTGGCTTTAATAAATCCAAACATAGAGCTTTCTCCCATGGACGCCCTGGGTGTGGAATTGTGCCATGAATCAAATAGGATAGCAAAACTGATGTAGTGGCGTGGGCGGGGTGGGGGGGAGAGAAGTAGCTTTGGAGGGCTGCTCAGGGCTGGTCTTCAAGGGTGGCATTGGACTGCAGAGGGACCTCATGTCACCGGGGACCAGAGAGCCCCTGCAGCTTGTGTGGCGTGCACGGGCGGTGCTGGCCCTGGTGTTTTAAACGCAGCTGGCTTCAGCCTCGAATGTGAGCCCACTTGTTAAGTGACCTGTGGTTCTACTGACGGATTGGTTTTCCCCCATTGTGCCCACTCCCCAAAGATGGTGGTAATCACTGGGTTCCTGGGCAATTTACAAAGCATTTTCCCACCCGGTGACTTCTGTGGCCTCATGGCAATCCTGGGAGGGACCAGCCGAGATTACGACCGCCCCCACTTCACAGATGAGAAGACTCAAGTTTAGGAAGCAAAGTGGTTGGCCTGCGGTCTCACAGCTGGCAGGGCTGAGGACGGTCGCCTGTCACAAGTTCAGGCTAAACCCCACCTTCAGGACACGCTAGCTCTGCATCCTTGTTGGACACCGTTTCACCTTTCAAAGCCTCAGTTTCTCCCACTGTAAAGTGGAGCTGATCAGAGCAGGCATCTCCTACTTGGGGGATTAAATGAACGCCTACGGGCCAGATGGATAACGAGCACTTAACCTATGTTTGCTATTATTCATAGAGAAAATGAGGCCGCTTCAAAAGCAAAAGCCAACTAGACAAGACCTACAAAGTAACTAAGGGAACCTTCAAGTTCATTTCCCGCTGGCAGTGGCAATCCTCGCCCTTGTCCTGCATTAGGCTTTTCCACCCACGAAGCCCCCTTCTTCCTGGCGTCTGCTCAGAGAAGCCCGTGATGCTTTTTCAGTCCCATTCAGCTGTGACTCAGTATTGTAAATAGTGGTGTGATGAGATAAGAGAAGAATTTAAATACACGGACAGAATTTTTAAGGAAAGTGATACACAGGAAGATAAAGAGCAATCAGAAGACTTTGCATAAGCCCTCATGATCTCAAAGGTCATCTGTTTGGGAGTCTAATGGAAATACATCGTTTTCAATTCTGGGTGATTATTTAATTGAAAAGGAAAGAATTTAAGTGAGTCGAGTCCTAGGGGCAGAGTGGATGGATGGCAACCTGCAACAAGAACCAGAAAATGAGTGTTTCCTTGGGAGAAAATCGGTCCATTCCTATACAAGCGGAAATGTAAGAAGGGATAGTCAATTTAGTCATTTGTTAGGATTTGGTTCGGCACCTTAAAATATGTTGACATTAATGTGAATTTTACATTTATTTTTAAAAATCAGCTTCCTATTACAGCCTTCATTCTACTTAGAAGAGAGAATCGTTTCGTATCCATTAATTTACTTGAACTTTGCAATGACCCTGGAAGGGAAGAATCATCACTCCCACTTCACAGCAGCACATCATAGACATCAATTAAGGGCAGCGACCAAGACGTTTTGTCTTTTCATCCCCAGTGCCTGGCTAATAAAAAATGGAAGTGGAATGTTAAGCAGAACCTCCTAAGTGTTCTCCTCACGACATCAATCTTCTTTCGGAAGGCAGCGCAGACAGGGGGGTTGACTCCCGAGTTACCACTGGTTCTCCTCAAGTTCAAACCCCAGCTCTGCCCCTTACTGATGCAGTGACCTTCAGAATTTTTCTCCTTGGAACTTCAGCTTATAACGAGGTTAAGACTACCTGCCTCCTGGAGTGGTTATAATAATTAAATTTCAAGATGATAAAATGAGAGGGGAAGCAGAAAGCACTCGGCGTGCTAGGTGAACCGTACGAAGGCTCTAAAATGGTACTTCTCCCTCTCTCCTGAGAATACTCAGGAATGCCAGGATAAGCGTACATGTGACCACTGCTGGAATTTTTTTTTTTGAGCTTGCCTTAATCATCTGGTTTGAAGTTAATGGGAACACTGAGTGGCTGGGACATCGTCAGTTGAGGAGTAGACTCCAGGGACCTCCCCTGCAAGCTGGGCAGGAATTCTCGCTGGCCCTGAGCCAAGCTCCTCCTCTGACGTGACGCAGCGGGCTGATGTCGAGGGTGGCACGGACCCAGCATGAGTGTCTGCTGCCTCTCATACCGGGTCCTGTCACTTTATTATTTTCTAGGACATCGTATAGATCTTTTGCCCCATTGGAGGTGAGGGAGGTTGTTCGCCTGTTTAATTTCCAAGTAAGAGATCATGAGTACCAATCATGATTCCTAGCTACAGGAACCCAAAGTGGCTTTTATGGTGTTATTAGAATATTTGCAAATTCACTGGCTGTCTCTGAGACTTGCAGGGTGATTAAATCATGTTGTAGTCCATTCAGCTTTCTCTGTCACTGGTATCTTTAAAATATATGAATAGCATAGCCATGAATAATGAAGAATTCTACGGCTGGTATTAACAGATGTGGGGGGAGTAAGGACGAGTAGCTGTGAGTTGGATAAGTTGCATAGTAAGTAAAGGATTCAGAGAAAAGGGACTGACATTTAATGAGCATCTACTATGCACCGGGATTTAAACTAGGTGCTCTTTCCAGGCAAGCCCACCCTGCCCTCCCTACTGCCCTGTGAAACGCCTCGTCAGGGCCACCAGTTTTCCCGTGGCCAGGCCTTCACGTCAGCCTTCAGCCCCCATCGCCACCTGGCCTGTTGGAAGGTTTCAGCCAGGCCTCCTCCAAACGCTTTCCCTGCGTGGCTTCCGGGATATCACAAGTACTTTTTCTGTCCTGTTTCTCTTACTGCTCATCCTCAGCCTCTTGTTGGTTTCTCCTCCGCCCCAACCCCTAAATGTCGGAAGACCCCAGGGCTCAGTTCATGGGCTTTTTCTTCTCTACCTGATGCCTCTGGGTAACACCGAGATGCCGCTGACAGCTTCCACTTTCACCTTTCAGCTCACATCTGCCCTTGAACTCCAAACACTTGGACCCCACCGCCCACTTGATATCTCCGTTTGAATGTTGAATGTGAATCTCGACACTAGCATGCACCCTAACCCCACAGTTGCTCCTCCCACAGCCTTCCCCAGTCGGTGCGTTCTCCATTTTCCAGGTGCTTGAATCCAAAGCATTCAAGTCATCTTTGACTCCTCTTTCTCTCACACCTGCTGCGTCCAACTGCCAGTGAGTCCCATGACTCTGTGGTCAAGAGTCCCTAGGACCCGCCACCCCCATGCTCCACCCTCTTCCCTTCACCTGCCTTCTTCTTCCAAGCTACCATCATCACTCGCTAGATACAGCAATAGCAGTTGTTGGGCAGTGGTGTGGCGGTCGTGGGCAGTGTCCTGTGTCCTTCTGCTAAATCCCTCTCCCTCCCATGGGCACGTGCTGCCTCCGACTCCTTGCACCTGTTGCAGGGACACCAACCCGATTCCCCAAGGTGTGGGGACACACACAGGCCATGTCAACGCAGCACCGTGCGCTGGCCCAGGCGTAGGCCACGGCTTCCCTGGGAGCCGTGGGAGAGGGAGCCTCTGCCCCCACAGCGGGTGAAAGTGGAATGACAGCAGCCAGCAGCTGCCCTCCTCCTCCTCTGAACAGAGACCGGCCAACGGCACAGGAGAGAATGAGAAATGAGGCCAGTACACAGTGGGGCAAGGAAGGGAGACCCGAGGGCACGGCCGCGGCTCCTGGAATTGCTGGGGTCAGACCCCTGCTTTACTCCCCAGGTCTGCGTGCCGGTCAGTGTAAGTGGTGCACACCAATTCTCTCCCACTTGTGGGGGCGGGATGGAGGTGGGGTGGGTGGTTCCCCTTTGGCCATGGCGCTCATTTCCTGTGATGCAGTCGTCAGTTTTTGCTGTGGCACAGCCTCCGGATCCCGGGCCTTACAACAGTCGTCATTTTTCTCATGTGTGGATCTGCCTGTGGCGGGAGGGTATGGCGAGGGTCTGGCTGGGTTTTACTCTGGGCTGTAGGTCTGCTCGGTCTGGGGCTGAGACTCGTGAGGCTGTTACCGGGGCATGTTCTTCTGGTGGAGGCGCCTGGGAGTGTAAGGGGTCAAGTCAAACCACGGAGATTCTATGGCCTCTGTTTGCTGCAGATCCACTAACGTCCAGGGGCCAAAGCCAGCCCATGGCCAGGCCTGAAATCCGTGGGGCAGGGCAAGGTTTTCCCCTACACTAGCGAGAGGTGCCCAGGTCACCAGGCAAAGGGCAGCACAGCTAATACTATTGATATTATCGGGAGAGAGGGATTAGAAACAATAATTTACCGATCGGCAAGGGGAACGAGCAAAGTGTGCTAAGGGATTCCCGACTCAGCAGAACATTCCAGCCCACTACACTGATGTCAGCCGAGGTGTCATGTCGCCCACGTCCCCAAGGGGACACAGCTTCTGCTGACGGTCCGTTAGAATTACAGCAGAGTCAGCTGAACCCGGACGCCTTCTCCGCGCTGTGCATGCCGCACCGAGGCTCTGTGTGCAGAGAAACCAGACCCTTCAGGAAAGATCAAAGTCAGGGCTAAGTAGACACAGCTATTTCCTCACACGTCTGTCCGCAGACAGGGAGAGCTACAGGAAATGTTTGTCGTTTTTGCTTTTGTTTTAGGTGTGGTTGTTAATAACTGTGAGTTTGCTGTCCTTTCACTGTTCATATTTTTTTATCTTCTTTTTCTTAGATAAGTCCCTTTAACATTTCATATAATAAGGGCTTGGTGATGATGAACTCCTTGGATTTGACCTTATCTGAGAAGCACTTTATCTGCCCTTCCATTCTAAATGAAAGCTTTGCTGAATAGATCAAATCTTGGATGTAGGTCTTCGGTTTTCATGACTTGGAATATTTCTTTCCAATCCCTTCTTGCCTGTAAGGTCTCTTTTGAGAAATCCGCTGACAGCCTGATGGGAACTCCTTTGTAGGTGACAGTCCCCTTATCTCTTGCTGCTTCTAGGATTCTCTCCTTCATTTTAATCTTGGCTAATGTAATGATGATGTGCCTTGGTGTGTTCCTTCTTGGGTCCAACTTCTTTGGGACTCTCTGAGCTTCCTGGATTTCCTGGAAGTCTATTGCCTTTGCCAGATTGGGAAAATTCTCTTTTATTATTTGTTCAAATAAGTTTTCCACTCGTGGCTTTTCCTCTTTCCCTTCTGGTACCCCTGTAATTCAGATGTTGGAATGTTTAAAGATGTCCTGGAGGTTCCTAAGCCTCTCTTCATTTTTTTGAATTCTTATTTCTTCATATTTTTCTGTTTGGACATTTTTTTCCTCCTTCTGGCCCACTCCTTTGATTTGAGTCCCATTTTCCTTTATTATTGGTTTCCATTATTATTGGTTTCCTGTGCGTTATTATTGGTTTCCTGTGCATTTCCCTTCGTTTCAATTAGTTTAGCCTTTCATATGTTCCTCTAATTTGTGACTAAAATCAACCAGTTCTGTGAGCATCCTGATCACCAGTGTTTTGAACTGCGTATCTGAAAGTTTAGCTATTTCTTCATTGCTTAGATTTATCGGCTCTGGGGCTCTGAGTTGTTCTTGAGCCATGTTTTGGTCAGGTCGAGTCTGTTATGTATGAGGGGCGGAGACTTAGGTGTTCACCAGGGCAGGAGCGACCCAGTTGCTGGTTTGTGACACTGTATGCGGGGGCGGGGTCAGAGAAGGGCAATAGTGGTCCCCTCTGTTCCTTCCTGCTGCTGAGGCCTGCCCGGTCTGTCTCACTGCTTGCTCCTTCACTGGTTTATCTGCACGCGAATGTGTCACCGCGGTCAGCCAGCCACCTTGTGCCCCCAGTGGGTCCACCCATTGCTACTCCACACCTGGGATCCGCCCACGGCTGCCTGTGCACCTGCGTCGGTCAGGTGGCTCTTTCCTGCCCAACTCCACTCTGCTGCTGGCTCCACCCCTTTTACCAGTTTGGCTGAACAGTTCCTTGTTGTCGAACTTCCATATAGTTCAATTTTCTGTGTTTTGACTGTGTATTTTGTTACTAAAACTTTGTTGTCTTTAAACTTGGTTGTGCAAAAAGGCACAGTGTTTCCACCTACGCATCCATCTTGGCCGAAGTTCCTGTTTCGTTTGTTTTTTGATGTGCCCCTTGAATGGATAAATTAAATGCCACAATTTAATTTAGTTCAACAAATGTTTGCTGAGCCTCTCCCATGGCCATGTGCTCACTTACAAAAATGAATAATAATAAGTATTGCCACCAGGCGTCCGGTCACCTGGCCAGTCAGACACCCTCCAGGGTCATAGCTTCTTTGGCTGTAAAGAAAGCAGGGTTGACCTATGAACTCTGAGGTCCCTTTCAGGTCTAAAATTCTGAAGTCCATGAACTGGGTGACGGTCTTTGCTCGCGTGCAGGTGACTGAAATTACAGAGGCGTGCATAAACGAAATCAGAGCTGCTGATGCCCTGACTGCCTTGGGACTGAACAGGGGCATTCGGGTTCCCCTCCACAGTCCAGCTGAGGATTCCCGGAGCAGATGACTGGTGCTCGCACTCACATGCTTCATTCCCCGTCCTCCTACCTCCCCAGGAAAAAAGGTGTGTTGTCCCATTGTCATTTCCACTTCAGGGGTGTCCATAAACCCCATCTTTACTGCTCTTTCAACAGTACGTGTGGCAGTTTGGGGCGTGAGAGGGTGATAACGAAGGACTAATTCAGTGGCCTCCCCTGGCATCCCATTGACTCAGGTCCCAGCCCTGCCACTTGCTGGTTGTATGGCCTTGGACGAGCGACTCAGCCTCCCAGAGTCTCAGTTTTCCTATCTGTAAAATGGGGGCACCAACTGTAGCTTCATCCTCATAGGGCTGTCGTAGGGATGTAAGTTAAGTACTCAGCACCATGTTAGATGAAAGAACGCACTAGAGATATTATCAACCGCGCCCCTTCCATACACAACTCAGTTCTGAATCTCTCAGCTCACTGAGCCTCTTCTCGAAGGCCTAGAACTTTGAAGAATGGGCTTAAACTGTCACTCAAATGTAATGAAAAACATCAAATCACTTCTCTAGTGCTCTTCATATAAAAGTTTACATGGCTTTGTAAAAAGTATGTGCGGCTTTGAACTAAAACAATAACAAAAAGATCTTTTAAAAAAGTAGAACCTGGTTCTGCCGCACAAACCTTCTCGGTTCCGGTGAAACGCCAACTGGTGATGAGGTCTGTGGTCACCTCCTGCCTGGAGTCCCAGGGGGACCCACACACCGCTAGAGGGGCCCGTTCTCCGAGCCCGAGCCCTCAGACAGAGCCGCACTCCCCTGCGGGAAGGGGATGTGTCCTTTCTAATGGGCACAAGGGTGCTCTGCAGACTGGCCACGGTCCTGGACCAGCCACCTCTCAGGAGACACTGCAGTTCACTCTGGTTTGATGTGTCCCAATGAATGACGAGAACCTGGACCTGTGTTTTCTTCCCAAAAGCTGCCTAGCCGACTGGGGCTACCAGTCTTCCCCGTGCCCAGTGACTGTCCGTAGGGCCCCTCGGGTCCCTCACGGGCCAGGGGAAGAAGTCAGCCTGGTTTCATCTGTTTAATGCAGAGTTCCATCTCTTCAGTGGCTGTTTCAGAGCCCGGAAGGTGTGTTCTTGCACCGACGGTCCCCGTGGTGTGAGGGGCTAGGTGTGGTGACCGTGTGCTGGACGGAGGGTCCCGCCTGTGGGGCAGGATGCCAGACAGCACACGGTGAAGAGGGAGAGGGAGCCCCTCCCCTGGGCACCAGGCAGCCCGCTGCTCCTGGTGAAGGTGTCCCAGCCGGGACCGAACCCACTACAACGGACACCGCACTGAGCACAGACAGTCCCCCCTCGGGCCGCACGCGTGCCTGACCGCATGGGCCTCCTCATCCAAACACGGGATTACACATCATTTCACATCTCCCCGGCATAAAATAAGGCAGGTAAACAAATAACGATAACGATTAAGATAAATATGGCAACTTCAGGACTTACTGGCTGGCAGCACATTCTCTGGATAAGCCGAGTGTTGAATGAAATATCTCTCTCCCAGCTGTGCCTGCACTTGGATGGCTAATCCTGGTATCAGGGCGGGCTGGGGCAGGGCTGGTCCTTCTTGGCGCACTGGATTGAATGGTTTAAATTTGGGGGCTAATGAAGATTTTCCCCAGGGAACGTTCGTGCTTTAAAAGGTTTGCTCTTGACTCGAGGAGCTAGATTCCGAGGCCCATTTCTGTGACTGCTCCATCTGGTTCTTAGAAGAGGGTCGCACACATCGCATGTCTGAGATACCTTTGTCGTGGGTCGGCGAGGGACGTTAGAATCTTTATTTCCTTAGCTCTTTGGTGCCTGGCACTGTGTTTCCCCTGTGGCCTTGAGTCGGGGTCACACCGTCCTTCACCGTCTGGGTGAGGGGAGCACTGGTCCTCAGGGGGTTCTTAACACAAAAGGCACCTAAGAGCAGAAGGAAATGAAAGAGGAGGGCAGCAGACACTCATGAGAGCCCGAGCAAAGCAGGAGAAGAAACAGGTGGGGGGGGAGGGTCTCCTGCTGAGGATTTCACTAAACCGTTTTAGTGAAATAGTGAGAGAGATACAAGTATGGGAAGAAAGAGATCCTGAAAATCCCATTCTTGGAACATCCCCTCTCTGCTCCTTATCAAGAGAGCATCGTGTTGAAGGCACAACTCCTTTTATGTATTTATGTCCTTATTTTTAGAGAGGGGAAGGGAGGGAGAAAGAGAGGGAGAGAAACATTCAGGTGTGGTTGCCTCTTGTGCGCCCCCAACTGGGGACCTGGCCCACAACCCAGGCATGTGCTCAGACTGGGAATCAAACCAGTGACCCTTCGGTTCCCAGGCTGGCGCTCAATCCACTGAGCCACACCAGCCAGAGGCAAAGGCACTACTCTTAGCAAATGCTCACATCCCCATCTCCCCAACCCGGCTACCTCTAGGAAGCAGGAAAAACAATTTCTATAGGATGGAGAACACAGGAATAATGCCATCAATGAGAAAATAATAAATTTCCCACTTAGGGTAGGTCTGTAAAGTATTTCAAGTCACTTGGGTACCATTTCACGAACCAAAGGAACTAATTTACCAAGTGGGTCCCCAGGGCCCGGAGGAACTAAAGCACCAGGCAGTGAGGAGGGGCTCCCTCACCTGCTTCTCCATCAGCTCAGCGCCTGTGTCCAGGATGAAGGGCGTGGGTTGGAAGGAACACAGGCGGCCCCTTGGCACATCATCGGTGCACGCAGGGGTGAGACCGCGGTGCGTTCCAGAGGGGAAATGGGGAGGAAGGACGAGCCAGAGACCTGAGAATCAGACACACCACACCTGGGCTGGAATCGGCTTCTGTTCCTTTTCAGCTGGGTAAGTGTGAGCCAACGTTCTGAGCGTGGGGCTGTTCCTGACCCACTGAAAGGAGGCAGGGGCACCCGTGTTCAGCATCGGCGGGTTCAGCCAGAGTTCTTGGAAGTGAGTAGACGGGCATAAAGGCGGGCTGCAGAAGCTACCCAGAGAATCGGAGCTGCCCTTACCGCTGTCCCTGTCAGCCTCACCATCATCATCACCATCCTCACCATCATCATCTCCATCTTCTCTGTTATTGCTGTCACCCATATCTGCACCACTGACTGCATCTATTGAGTTCTTTCCAGGCACCAGGCCCTCTGCCAGATCCTTCTCATGCATTGTCTCGTTTACTTCCCCAGTGGCCTATGAGGTGGGTAGTAACGTTATCCTGCTCTGCTGATGAGGATGCAGAGGCTCAGAGAGGTTGAGTAACTCACTAAGTGTCACATAGCTAGTAAGAGGCAGAGCTGGTACTTGAACCCTTGTCTAACTCCAGAGCCTATACTTTACTCTTGCCCTCAGAGAAGGGTGAGCTCATTGATGATGTCAGTAGGCTGGAGACAGGGGGCTTCGCTGAGATGAGGCACCCGAGCTGACGATCGAATGGCTGGCAGACTCGGCTGTGTTCTCTTTATCAGTGTGGAGGGGACCTTTCAGAGACGGCTCCGTGGGCTGCAAAGTGAGGGAGCTCCCAGTATGTGGAGGCAGCCAAGACGTGAGCGGGCAGGAGGTGCAGCGAGAACTGGGCGTCAGGCCAGTTCTTTGGGGTGTAGTGACGGGCTTCTACAGGTGGACATCCTTGTCTCAGGGGTTTGCGCTTTGCTTGACTGTTGCAATCGGGCCACCGTCACTCCTGGGGGCTGTGACCGAGCCAGGAGCCAAGAGCCCAGGCCATCGTGCACATTCTCTCGTAACCCCCACACCGCACCCAACCAGAAACACATCCAAAAATGTTCAAGGAGGAAATAACTGTACTTCTATCAAGAAATAGGTGCTTTCAGTATATCTGCTTATGAGTGCAAGTCTGTGGTTAGTATGTAGGCTTAACATTAATCTACCTCGTACGTAGGAGCTTCTGAATTACAAGGGATTATTGAATAACTGCTTGGGAATGAAGAACACGCAGAAGGGACTCTGGCCAGTTAAATACGCACACAGGAGGGGTGCGCCTGGCCAACTTGCTGACCTTTAGCCCAGCGGCTGCTGGGGAAGCTCAGAGGAGACTGTCACTTCACCCTGATGACTGTGCTCGGTGTCCACCCCCAGACAGGCGCGCGTTGCTCAGTGACGGGGGAGGTCATGAGAAATGTGTCATTAGGTGATTGCGTCATTGTGCCAATACCACAGAGGCACTCACGCAAACCTGACGCAGAGCCCACTGTGCACCCAGCTCTGCCGCACGGCCTGCTGCTCCCAGGACACAAACCTGCATGGCAGGTCTCTGCACTGAGTGGGGCAGCAACTGCAATGCAGCAGAGCGTATCGGTGCCTCTAAACACATCTGCACGTGGAAGAGGCCCAGTGAACACGTGTACCACTGACTGCGCAGTGTGCTGGTTTACGCCAGCATCCCCACAAACACGAGCCCAATGCGTCGGGCCATGACGTCACCACGGCCACGACGTCACTAGGTCGTAGGAATTTTTCAGCTCTGTTTTAATCTTACGGGACCATCGTCATATGTGTGGTCCACTGTGGTGGCCCGAATGTCACTATGCAGGGTGTGACTCCGTGTGTGTGGGTAGGGCACATACATGTCTGTTGTCAACACCGGCGCCCACACTTCTCCGTCTCCTGGCTGCGGGCTGTGTCCCTGAGCACCACCATCCTCTGCCCTGGTTTTTCCTCCTGGCTTCTTTCTCTCCCCATCCCTTCATTTTGTGATATGGTTATAAGAGTGACTGGTGGTCGGGGGGGGGGGGCGGAAATGGCCAGGAAGGGAATATGGCTTCGCTGTTGGGGTTCACCTCCCGCATACTCTTCGCTGTATCTACGGCCCCGCACCCCTCCCCCCAGTCTTCTCACCCACAGCCTCGAGACCTGGGGGCCCCTGCCAGAGACGCTTTGCCCTTCCCCCAGAGCACATGTTAAAATGCACTTAGTCAAAGTGCACCGTGTAAACGCACAAAAGACACATCTCCTAGATGGGCTGGGATGCGCCTGTGACAATTTGAATAACCAGGGCATCCATCTGCGGAACAGGGGGGTGATTCCCTGGGGACCCTCTGGTGCAGGCTGTGGAAGACATGGGATCGACAGCGTGCAAAAGACCCAGAGCGGGAGCCCTGGTGGCCATTCCCGAGGCTCAGGAGCTTCCTCGCGTTGACGGACTCACACGTGTGCTCGGTGCCCAGTGAGAACCCGGGCACCTGGGGCGGCGAGTCCCGACCTCGCCGTGCACCGGACACCCCTGGGCAGCCCGCTGCCAGCGCAGACACCCAGTGCTTCCCCAGGGGCCCGGGCTCTGTATTCTAACAAGCATCTCCTGGGGACCCCACATCAGGGTCTTCCTCTTCACTTCGAGGGGCACTGGGACCAGCCCGAAGCCAGAGGTGTGTTTCACAGACCTGGCAGGGAGCAGTGCCCTCAGGACGTGACCTTTAAGGTGAAGTTCGGGAAGCAGGACCACAGTTTTCTCTGGCTTCTGTGGGCAGTCACATGCCCTGCCAAGGCACCAGTGGGCAAAAGCTCCATCCCACCCCGGCTTCTCTTCCAGGTGCTCCCTTTTACCACCCTGTCTCGTGTATGAACTTCACCTTGAAGGGGGAAGCACATGAATGCTGCCAGACAGCAACCCAGTCCCTGACTGAGTCAGAGAGAAAACTGGGCGACACGTGGATTTCAAAGTTAGAGGACACCCCCTCATCCTCAGTATCTGAATCTGCCCAGCGCAGGCTGTAGGAACCCCTTCTACCTGGTGGGTTCTGCAGGGAAAGAAAGAGTAAGAAGAGAGATCTGGAAGGACCTGGGGAAGTAAGATGTGGCTGGAATCCCTGGGGCAGGTGGAGGATGAGAAGGGTTGGAAATAGAGGAGCAAGTGTCCCTGTGGATGTGAACTTACAGGGGTGGAGGGACGCAAGAGCTCTGTCGGCCACAGATTCTGGGGAAGCATCTCCTGAGCACCAGGCAGGGGAAGCAGAAAGAAGAGCTGAACAAGAGCCCTGCGTTCAGGAGGTTCGCAGAGCAGCTGGGTGGGTGGTCTGGGCGGGGGCGTGCAGTCAGCCTCAGCATCGGGGTGCATGTGACAGAGATCATCACGTTAGCTCCAGAAAGGGGCAGTGATTTCTTTTGCAGTTCGTGCATCTCAAGACAAAGCAGAGTAAGCAGGTCGGTCGTGAGGACCTCCGGATCAGGGGTTTGAAAAACTTCACCCCAGGGAGCCAAACTTCGGGCGACTTACCTCTCAAATGCTCAGCCTAGAGTTTAAATAAACGCACAAAACATACAAACAATCAATGGCAATACATGCCATGACATAAGGAAATGTTGAATGTTAAATCTAAGAGATGCAGAGAGACGCCCGGGAGATTATTCCAGGCAGAGGCAGGGGAGACAACCAAGTCCCTAAGGCTAGAAAGAATTCAGGGACAAGAGTAGTGAGCCGGGGGGGAGCGTGGTACAAGGTGGAGTCAGGCCGTGCCGGGCTGTGCCAGGCCATGGGCTCACTCTTCTCCATCTAGAACTCGGGGGGCAGCGTGTGCACCAGTGGGCTGGCCAGGGCCTGGCCATCCACTCTGCTGGTTTCATGTCAGTGAGGTGCTGGGCTGCTTTCTGCAAACTGGTTTCAATCTTGCCCACCTTCTTCACCAACACAGTGCCGGGTTCCTCCTGGTCTCCCAGCCTCCGCTTCTCCATACAAGGAGGGCACTGGAGGAAGGGATCCCAGTGTTGCTTCATAGGACCCAACTGCCTCATTTGGTCGTGGGATGGGACAACCGTGTGTATGGGGTTTCCTGGGACAGTTCCAACTTCTGCCGCTTAGCTCAGCTCCATGGTCCACAGCACCTTCCTCCCCTTTCAGAAGTGTCCCAGTCTGGACATTCCATTGTACGGCCACTGTATTTACGGGAGAAGGGGTGTGCACGTGGCGTTGCCGTCACCCATGGGTCAGGCTCTCTGCCTCGGTTCTCATTCGGGTTTCCTTTCGCTGACAAGGATGGCTTTGCACTTTCAGAAATGCCCAGACCAGTTCTGCCGGGGGCCACACACTCACTCACAGCGCCGTACGCTCCTTCCGCTCAGAGAGAAAGATGGGACACGCAGCAGATGCCGGTGGAGGCGGTGGCTGCATGACGACCGGGGCACTGTCTGGACCTGGGATGGCGTGTGGCTGCTGGGGAGGGACAACAACTAGGGACAATGGCAGCTGGCCCCTAGGAAGTGACCCCATTTTCTGGCTTGGTGCGTGGCATCAGCTTACTGAGAAGTGAGGCAGGAGCTACTTTAGGGACATGAAGAGGTCGGAGCGTGGAACGGAATGCACAGCACTGCCGGGTTCTCCTGGTTGTGGCTCCTAAGAGAGCGAGCTATGGGTGACGGACAGCTCTGGAGCCCCTCCCCCGGAAGTTTACACGTGTCTCCCAAGAAATGAGTCATGGGTGCACATCAGCTTTCACGTGGGTGCTCGGGCTTGCAAATGGCAGCGGACAGGGATTCCCTGACTAGTTTGTTACCTGAGGTCACCTAGGGAGGAGCAGAGATGGACGTGTGGGGGACAGAAAGATAGACTAGAAGCCTTTGGGGGTCAAATCAAGTAGAGCTAGAGGCTAATTGATTCCATTCAAGATCTGATCCCTTTGTGTGGGGGTGAACAGAAGGAGACACAGCTGGGAAAAGCCCCTTTTTCATGTTAAGAAAAAAAAAATCTCAGCCCTGGCTGAGTGCGGGCTGCAAACCAAAGAGTCGCTGGTTCAGTTCCCAGTCAGGGCACATGCCTGGGTTGCAGGCCAGGTCCCCAGTAGGGGGCATGTGAGAGGCAACTATATATCGATGTTTCTCTCCCTCTCTTTCTCCCTCCCTTCCCCTCTCTCTAAAAATAAGCAAATAAAATCTTTTTTAAAACTCTCAAAATAGAAAATTCTTTAAAATCCCAGGAAGCACCCCAGGAGTTTCTACAGCGAGTTTCTCGAAAGCTCCGTGACTGTACACAGCTGGGGAAGAGGAGGCGGAGAGATGAGAAGGGACCCAAGAGACGGATCTTTGCTTTCTCTTTCCCTCGTTGGGTATTTTGTTTTGCCTCGATTTCAAAATGCTGGTGTGCGAGAATAATCTCACGGAAGAGGAAATGAGTAATCCTTGGTGAGTTTGTTTACGGCACCAACGCGCTCACACACCTTCATTTGCAGAATGCTGATGCTGGGCTCGGTGGCGAAGACACGGAGATGAGTAACTCGACACTGGCCACTCTCCTGCTCCCCCGCAGATGCTCACAGGGAAGGAAGCGGGAGAGAGACATGTAAACAGAGAAATTGCAGCGCCTCCTGGTGGGGGCTGTAACAGAGTCTCACACACACACACACACGTGCAAGAACATGCACACACGCCTAGAGGGAGCTCTCCAAATAGAGCTGCTCTTCGCTGTTTTCTCAGGCTTGTTCCCAGGACAGCCTCTATTTTTTTTGGTATTTGCATAAATGCTGACTTTTTATTGAGGTGAAATTCACATAACATTAAGTGAACCATTGTGCAACCATAACCTACTTCCAAAACATTTTCATCACCCCAAAATAAAGCCAGCCGGGTGCCCACAAACAGTCACTGCCCACTCTCTCCGCCCCCTCGCCCCTGGCAGACGCGAATCTGCCTTCCAACCTATGGAATTAACGTCTCTGGGTAGTTCATATATGCAGAGTCATGTATCATGGGAACTTCTGTGTCTGGCTTCTTTCACTTAGCATAACGTTTTCGAGGTTTATCCACATTGTAACGTATCAGTGCTTTTTACGTTCCTTTTCATGGTTGATTAATATTCCATTGTGTGGCTCAAACACAACTTGTTTATCCACTTTTTTTGATGGGCATTTGAGCTGTTTCCACCTTCTGGCTATTGTGAATAGTGCTTCTGTGAATGTTTGTGTACACATTCGTGTCTGAATATGTTTTCAGCTCTCTGGTGTGGATACGGAGGAGTGGAGTTGCCAGGTCATATGGTAATTCTACACTCAACTTTCTGGGGAACCATCAGACTGTTCTCCATTGTGGCTGCACCATGCCACCCCCCCCCCCCTTGTGAAGACTCACATAGCTATCATTTCACTGTCCCTCCATGATGTCAATGAAAAACTTCAAAGAACTGAATCCTGACTTACAAATACCCCAAGCAGTCTAAGCACCTATGTTGGCCCAGTGGGTTAGAACTCCTGCTAGTGAGGCTAAGGTCAGGGTCATTCTCCAGCTGACCAGTTAGCTGAGCAGAGTGGACTGAGTGAAAATTGCGCTGCCACCAAATACTGTGCTGTTCTCTTGCAAAAGCTTTGTAGTGGTCACAGTGGATGGAGCAAAAGCGCAAGTTTATGGTTCTTTATAAGGCGGGGATGAAATTACTCAGCAACCAATGCCTCCTGAAGGCGCAATGGGACGAACTCAGAATCAGGCGATCACTCACATCCAGTCCTGGTTTCACCTGATTCCTGTGGGTGCCTTGGCTAAATTGCTTACACCTGCCACAGCCTCAGCTTCCAGGATCTCTAAAATGGGAATAATAATCCTTACTCCAAAGAGGTAATGCCTGCACACACTAGGCTTCCAATAAATGCTGTTGAACCTCAAGGGTGGGCAACCTCGGTCTCTGCAAGAGCACACCAAGGGCTTCTGCAGTGGGTTCTGAGCAGCTCTCCCAGGCTGACCAGCTGGAATGGCGGTGCACGGGTTACATTGGCTGCTTTAAACTGTCCTATTTGCATGGAATGAAGCTTGCTATGGTAACAAGGTCTGGTGGCTGGAATCCAGGGCCCCAGTGAAAAATGCAAAGCCTGTGCTCTGGGAGAAAGAGGCGGTAGATGGGTTTATCAACTTTAAGGTTACCTCAGGTCTCCGGAGAAGAGAGTGGGTAAGCTGAGGCAGCTGGCCTCCAAGCTCCTACTCCCGGTAGGAGGAGGAAGGGGGAGGCCTCGCAGACACCCTTCGGCTTTCTCTCCAGGCCTCATCCCTCTCGACCCCACCCCAGCTAAGAAGCTTGGGACCTAGCTAAGGCCACCCTTCCACCCCGGGCGCGCACTCCCTCCGGGTTTCAGGTAGGAAGGAGGCCAGGGGGCAAGCGGTCCACTCTGGGGAAGGGCCGAGCGCTCGGGGGAGGGGGAGGGGACGGCGCGGGGTGGGGCGGCAAAGGTGAGATGCGGAGGGGGTGGAGAGTGAGGCACGCGGGGCACCCGCCCAGCTCCCCACTGCAGTTTCCTCCCGCATTTTAAGGAACCTGCAAGGCAAGACCTGCACTCCAAGCTCGCGCAGGCCACCCCACCCCCGACGCTCCCTGCCCGCTCCCCTCCGGGGCCCCTTTTCCAAGCACCCCTCTCTCCCAAGCACCCACCTCTTCCCCAGCCCCAGCTAGGCTCCGGGCGCGAGTTCGCCAGGGCGGGGGCTGCCCCACCGCTCAAGGGAGGGGACCAAAAGCCGGCCTTGGACCAGGAGCTTCCCACCCCTCGCGGGGGGCGCCACTTCAACCCACTTCAAGCCTCCTCCTGCCGCCCCCGCCCCCTGGGGGTGTGTCCCCGAAGTGGGGGGCGCGAGAGGCCGAGGGTGAGCCCCGGCGGCCGGGCCAGGCCCCCTCCGGAGCACGCGCCGAATGGTAGGCTCCATTGAAAGAGTGCCGGGCTGCGCGCGGTGTCCTTCTCCGAGCGCTCTCGGCGCTGGGGTCTCAGCGATCGCTGCTCCTCCTCCTCCTCCTTCTCCTCCTCTTTCTCCTCCTCCTCTTTCCCCTCCTCCTCCTCCCCCAGCGCCCGGCTACCGCCACGACTCCGGCTAGAGGCGCCGCTGTCATTCCTGCGCCCGAGGAGCCGGCGCTGCCGGTGCCCGGGGGTTGGGGCGCGAGGGAGCCGGGCCGCGGGGGACCCAACAGGTAGAGCCAGGGTGCCCGGCCGCGCACCCCCTGCGCACCATGCAGCTCTTTGTCACCTCTCTCGCCCCCAGGCCAAAATCCTGAGCATGATGGAAGACAATAAGCAGCTCGCGCTCCGCATCGATGGGGCGGTCCAGTCGGCCAGCCAGGAGGTGACCAACCTACGAGCTGAACTCACGGCCACCAACCGGAGACTGGCGGAACTGAGCGGAGGCGGCGGCCCCGGCCCCGGCCCGGGCCCTGGAGCGGCGGCCAGCGCCTCGGCGGCGGCAGACTCAGCGGCGGCGAACATGGAGAACCACCAGCACGGCGCACAAGGTAGGGATCGCCCGGCGCCTGGTGAGGAGAGGCGAGTGAGCAGGACTGGGGCCTGGAGGGGGCCGGAGGCTCGGCGACCCCCACGCCCGGGGTGAAATCGCATTGCTCTGTGGCTCGAAACCCTTTCTATCAGCTGTGGCCACCGCTGCTCCCCTGCTGGGAGTTGCAGGCAGCTGTCTTGAAGGAAAACCCGGGCGCAGTGTGTACCGGTTCACACGGTCACACCGGCCCTGGGCGGCGCGAGTGTGGCGCAGCTGCGGGCGCCTTTCAGCAGCAGAAAGTGCCCTTTAGATGGCACACAGCCCCCAGCTCCATGGGCAAACTTTTCATGCCCGGGCCTTTGCCCCCCACCCGCGGCAGGGGCGAATGCCACAGCTCGCCCTGGCTTTTGGAGCCTGCTTCCTTTGGAATGACTGTCGTCCTGAGAGCAAGCTCCGGGCTCTGCCGCCGTGTTTGGGGCAGGGGATTGGGCCGTTTAGCACTTTTCCTCCACCGATGCCAAATCCTTCGTCTTGATTGCATCTGGACTTTATTTCCCCCCCCATCCAATCGCGCAGGGGGTGGAACATACCGACGCAACAGTAGATGCCCCTGCTCAGCAGGGAGTTTAAATTTCCAGCAAATGTAACCCCCCAGAGCACTTTCCAGGGGGAAATCTTAGATCTCAAAGGCGGAGTGATGGGCTAGGGTCGAAATGATGGCTTTGATTGTGGGCAGCCGAAAGCGGCTGCTTGAAGGCACTCTGGGCAGTTGAGGAGGGAAAGGAGACAGCTGGTCTGTGTTGACATTGACAGTGATGGAGCTCAGAAGCCCCCCGCTAGGGCTGAAGGTGGAGGAAGCAGCCCCAGAACGGACTGTTTGTTTTCTGTGAGTGCAAAAGTGGAAGGGTCAAAGCTGGCTTTTCAGGCTTTCTGCTTTCTTTTTTTTTTTTTTTTTTCCTTTTTCTTGCCTAATTGCCCTTTAAGAAACGGGTGTCACTGGTTATTAATAGCATTTGAGTTGTCAACTAAACTGCTGAAATCCAAAACACAACAGGAAAAAAGAAAATCCAGTCCAGGAGGGTCACTTGTATAAATATGTCACTTGGTGTAGTATGAGGTACCAATGGCTCAGTGACTCCTAAGGATTTTCTGGTTTCGTTGTGATTTCCAGGGCTTCTCCTACGTGCGGAGAGGCTGTTTTCATATTGCTGCCCACTCTCAGTTTCCGCTCCTGGTGAGGGCGTGCCTTTGGGGGGTGTGAGATGTTAAGCCTGAACATGAACCGTTCTGTGTTGAACTGCAAGTCCGATGTTAACTTGGTGCTTCAGGAGTCAGTCTAGAGTCCTAGGGATGGGGGCCGTCACCGGGTGCCAGAGTTGCCATGACATAATGCTGGGCAGGTGTTGTGAGCCTGGTGTTGGCTGCACAGTAGTCTGGTTATTCCGTCATTTACCCCTTGCTACATCATCGTGCGTGGAAGACGGTCTGCTGGTACCTGGGGAGGGGAGGGGAGCAGGACAATGCTCTACTTTTTGTAGGCAGGGACTCTTCCAACATTCAGAAATAGCCACGAACTGACATTTTGCTAAGAATCAAAAGGCCATGGTGAAGGGGCCTGTACAATGCTGGCCTCTTGCCCACCGTCTGCCCCTTTCCTTGGCCAAGGAAAAGTTGAGCAGCTTTCATCCGAGACCTGGTCTAGCCGCACACAGAGCGTGCGAAGGAGGCCGGCAGCCAGGATCTCCACGCTCAACCTGGGAGCTGCGATACTTAGCCCGTGGTTAGATTGTTGATGCAAAGCAACGGGGGCTGTTTTCTTTTCTCTTTTCCTACAAAAAATACACAAGGCTCTGGAAATGGACCTGGCGGAAGCCAGGATCTCTTGCGACTCTTAAACACACGCTAAACCAGCAGCTCCCTCCTGCTCTTGGCAGCCTGCGGTGTCCGTGGCTGTCCGTGGGTGGCTGGGTGAAGGCCGGTCTCCAATTTCCCCTCTGTGGACCACTGGTATTTTTCAACACCTTTCCAAGGGGGCACGTAGCAATCTGACCATCAGAAAATAAAATGTTAAAATTTTAACTCAACTTAATTCTTGGCCACCTATCCCTCTCAACGGGTGGGATCTGAATTTAAACGGATGTGATGGTTGAAAAGACCAGCCTCCCCTCCCTAAATCCAGTGGGGCGTCATTTACTCGTTCACGGCCACAGGATGCCAGTCCGGTACTTTCCCCGTGATTGAACCTCTGTGAGCTTGTGTTGTCTGGTTTTTTTCTCATGACCTTTTCTCGGCATTCTGCTAGAACAGAAACGGTCCACAGAGGTGGCCTGGTGGCTTCTTCTGCTAGTGCGTCCGTATTCCTAAAGGGAAGCGGTGGCTTCGCCCAAGTTCATTTGCACCTGTGGCTGATGGGTATCCTCTTGTACCTCCATGGTGTGTGCCCAGGAAGGCTCCCCAAAGCTCAGCCCCAAGGGGTTCCTGACTGTTCTTCCCATTCTGTCTTCTGCTTAAATTCTGTGTGTTGGCGCCATTCAGTGGGCCCGAACCGGAAGAGTACTTAGGCTATTGAGTTATCACTTTTCGAATCAGGGTTCCTGAATGACATGAGCATCTTTCAAAATGCAATGGTGTGAGCCAGTCTTTTAACTAAAGGGCATTATGCACATATTCAATGAATCCTGATGTGCTTTTAATAATATTAGCACAAGTGGTCATGGGGGGAAGAGTTACCTTTTGCGCTCTCTGCCAAGAAACTGCTAGATCCTTTTCAAATGTTTTCTTTAACATTTTTTTAAAAAAGTGAATTAAACACATCCGTCCACCCACCACTGGATGTTTTGTTCCTGTGATGCCATCTGACAGTAGGTACCTTGAGGAGGAACACTTGGATTTTGCCCGAGGGCTAAGGCAGTGTGTCATTTAAGCAGAATAGTAACTTGGTCGGTACCCTCCGTGAGCTGGTGTGGTTGCTATGGAACAGAGTCTAGAGAGTGAACTGCTGAAAATCTGGGCTTTCGACACTTTGCAGGATCTTCTTTCGGAATCTGTGTTGAAAGAACGCTTGGCAGCCAGCCCATCTTCGCTCTCCCTGCTTCCAGTGAGTTGGATAATTCCTAATGAGGATGCTGGCGTGCAGCGCAGAGGGCGCCTGTGCAGGGGGTGCCTGCGGAGGCCGTCGTCCCCTGGGCCGGCGGGGTCGGGGTGGCCTTCCCCGGGTGGACACAAGGAACCTCGGAAGGGACAGAGCCACACATTTGCCCCCATTCATCTTGCTGTTGGTAGCCAGAGAGCGGAGTTGTTTAAAGTAACATTTCTAAGCTGTTTTCCTCAGCCTAAGAGCTCTGGGAAAAATGTGTTTAAAATCCTTGCTGCTCTTCGAGGGGAAAAGATAGCAGTCTGTTTCTTCCAAAATGTTTCATCTGATGAATGACTAATATTAGATCCCATGGGTGGCTGTGCTCTGTACCCAATTCAGGGAGTTGTTACCTGCGTATACTGTAAAATGCGATGCCCAATAAGATGCCATTCTTTTGTTGCGGTTTCATTTTCAAGGGCATAACGTACTTACCTGCCTGTGCAAGTGGAAGCGTTGAGACCCTCCTTCCTGGGCGGAGAGGACTGACCGCCTGTTGCATGTGTGAGGGTGGGGGTGGGGCGAAGCGTCATTTCCTACAGCTCCGTACACTCCTGTGAGTAGAAGCAAGTTCTATTTTTTTCTTGCCCAGTGTTAAAATAGGCTGTTGCCTCAGGTCTGACTGCTCACTGGTGGCGCCCACATCACCTGTGGACTGAGTGGAGGGTGCATGGAGCCTGCGGAGACCTAGTCACGGTTGCTTTGCAGAAGAGGTTCTGGGTCTTGCCATGCCCTTCCCAGTTCATCCTGCCTCTGCTCTCATCCTGCCTCTGCTTTCCCCGAGTCAACTTGTATCTTTTCTGAGAAAGAGAAAGTGGTGGCATCTCTGGGGCCTTCTGTCAGCGTGGCCCCAAGTGACAGTGCATCATGTAGCGCAGGCCTCGGTTTCCCGGCCACCGTCCTGGGGCCCTCCTCACCTGCTAGCCTCTCATGAGCCGGCGCTTCGAAGTTCTTGCCAAAAATCGCCATGCATAGTCACAAAGAGATCGATTACTTACAGATCAGTATGGCGTGGTTGAAATTAGTTATTGATTGGTTAATATTTACTGTCTTTCCACTGTCTTTGGAAAATGCCTTCGGAGGACCCCTTAAGTCAAGTTACTGGTTCCGGTTAATTTCATGCCTTCACATTTTCCTGATTTATTGAGGTTTTCCTAAACTTGTGTCATGTGGACCATAAGTCCAAGCCAATCGGATTTTTACAACAGGAGCCTCGTCCCGTATCTGCCCCGAGTGAGGCAAGGCCCCTTCCTCCCACTCCTTCACCCGCCCCCGCCCCGGGACTGCTGGCACTTTTTAGGAAATCCTGTGGGTTATAATTTGTGACTTCTGGCTGCCAGCGAGCTTGTAGCAGATGGGCTTGGCAGGTGGGGAGTGCTCGTTGGAATGCCGCCCGCTCACCATGCGAGTCATATGGGGCCCAGAAGGTCAAGCTCGGGGTGTCGGCCCTGTTCGTCGCGTGTTATGTATCTGGGGGACATGGACCCAGATCCCTCCATGACAGAGCTCGGGATGTGAAGTCAGTGCGGACTCCCCAGTTCTTCGCGGGCCTTTTCCGGGAGCGGCTTCCGTGAGCATTAGCTGTTGGCTTCTCACCCCCTGCCATCCATCAGGCAAGCACACAGCTCACCCTGCCTGCGGAAGCCAGGCAATGGGTTTTTAAGTGATCTTGTAAATGAAAATTAGTCCGTCCTGTTTGGGCTGGCGATCAGGGCGAGTGACACGTGGGATGACAAGCGGTGCCACCAGCCGTCATGGCAATGTTGTCATCTGAAGAGCAGGCAGGGCGGGTTGAGGCAGAGCATAGAAAAGACAGCTTCCCTGAAGCCAACAGGGTGGCCGGCTGTGGTGGCAGATTGCACCTGACCGTTCAGAGCAGGTGAGAGTCCTGCTGGCCGCGCCACCGTCCAGGGTCCCCTGCCAGGCCCATCTTGCCTGTGGAGAAGCTGGAGGAAGACCAGACAAAGGTGTCTCTTCTTTGTCCCCAAGTGGTGGGACAACCCCAGAACACGCTTGCCTGCTTGATGCGACCTCAGATCTGAGCTGTGGAGCCCCGGCCATGTTCTGCGGGTATCCCTGCTTCTCCCTGGGACCCCCAAGCTGCTAAGAAGACAAAAGGAGCTGAACGTCGTCTTAATGGGTTTGACAAGAACAACTGTTTAAGCAGGTGGCTTCTGTGTGGTGGGAACTCACTGGTCCTTGGTTTGTTTTGGTGGCTTTGTCGACTTGGCCTTGCTGGACCTTTGGGTCAGACTTCCGAAAAGCCCATGTCCCCTTCACCCTCTGATGAATCGAGATCCCTGCGCAAGAGCCCCCATGGAGCTGGTGACCGCAGTTCTGCGAGCATAGCCTCCGTGCGGCCTCTGGGCTCCCCTCCTGCGACGGGCAGCCAGGCTGGGAGGGTGCGTGGAAGTAAGAGGAGGAGACGCCTCGCCTGGCTCCCAGGCCCGCTCCCCTGTGGCACCAGAGCAGGCGCCGGAGCACCCTTGGGGATGCGAGGGCCTTCTGTTCCCAGTATCGTGTCGGATCTACAGACCGTCTGAAGTCAAGCAAGTCCTTACGAGCCAGGAGGCTCGTGCAGGGGCTAGCAAAAGGAGGTTTCCAGTTGTAACACAGTGATTAATAAAGAGTCCCACGAGAAGGAACTCTGTGTTTCGCGGACACAGAGCTGTAAACCTACTCTGCCCACGCCTGTATTTTACTCTCACCTTTGGGGCTGCGTGACGGTGTTCGGGGCTCACCTCCTGGGTGCCTCACAGGACCCTGGGTCCTGGAACGATCCTGACACCATGGAGCTTTCTCCTTTTGCACGAAGGTCCCTAGTTTAACGTAGGATGAAAAGAGAACTAGGTTTCAGCACTTTGGTCGAACTTTTCAGTAAGTAATGATAAGGATTTATAACATTTCAAATATTGGCCCGAGGGCTTCACCAGAATAATCGAACCCTGAACCCAATGAGAAGAAGAAGCTGGGACTCAGAGAGGTTAAGCCGCTTGTCCACTGTGACATGGTAATGACCACGGCGGTGGGGGTGATGGCAAGCTTTGACATGGTCTTCACTTGGAGCCTGGTGCGGTGGGTTCTAAGTGCTTTTTTGTATTAGCGCTTTAATTAATGCAGTCAGTCCTTGTAGTGACTTGTGAGGCAGGTGTTGTGGACCCATTTTACATATGGGAAAACTGAGGCACGGAATGATGTGACTTGCTAAAGGGGCCAGTAAGTGACCAAGCTCTGGCCCCAGGGCTGTGCTCTTAGCCATTCTGCCTTGATGCCCAGGGTCACTGAGCTGGCACTGACCAAGCCAGGAATGCAAACCCACCGGTCTCCCTGCTCTTTTAACCCGGGTGTGCCTCCCTGTCTTGCCTCCTACGTGAGGAGACAAATCCTTTGGTTTGTTGCATGAGGAAGACTGAGGGAGCTGCAGGCTCATCTTTGTGCTTGGTTATTTTTTCCTTAGCCTAATGGCAGCTCTCGCTCCTGATGCTGAATTCTTATGTTGGAGAGTTAGGGAGGCATCCACACTTCTCAGGTGTGAGATGAATTCATCCCGAGGCAACTCCCATCCTCCTGGCAGGTCAGCAACTCAGGGCTCACATGCCACCCGTGAACAGGGGCATTTTAATCCGAGGCTTGGGGTCTTCCACTCCATGGACTTTGTATGTTTCTCTCCTTGGAATGATGTTTCCAGGCAACACTGGAAACGTGGAGTCCTCTCGTTCTCCATCCCACTCACGTCCTTCCCTTTCCTGGGTTCTCTCCCTGCGGACTCAGTAGCCTCCAGTAGCCCAAGACCACACCCCACAAAGGACATGTTAGCTTCTCACAGATTCCTTCACACCAGAACGTCTCCGCCCTGGCCCTGTGGACGTCTGGGGCAGGACAGTTCTCTGATGTGGGGAGACTGCCCGTGCACTGCAGGATGCTTAGCCGCATCCCTGGCCTCTGCCCACTAGATGCCAGTAGAACCCTCCGCACCCCAGTCGCCATCGTCACAAATGTCTGTAGGAGTTGCCGGAGTGTCCACTGGGGCCAACATCGGAGAGCTGCGCTTTATGCCAGGAGTCAGGGAGGCCCGGCTGTGAGTCCCAGAATGAGGGCTGCGTGAGAACAGAGTTTGGTCTGTGTGTGTCCTGCTCCATTCGCGACACCCAGAGCAGTGCCTGGCACAGAGCAGAGGTTCAGTAAATGGTTGTGGAATGAATGAATGAATGAATGAATGAATGAGTGAACGCCTGATGACTCAGCTGCAGAGCATATGGAACTTGGTCTACTCACCACGTTATACGTGGTGTCCCCAAGACCAGTGCTGTAATGGCAGGAGGTTGTGTTTGCTTGCCATAGGTCAACACTATTCTAAACCCGTTCCCTGTGTTACCTCGGTTAACCCTTGAAACTACCTTCTGAGGTGAGTACTGTGACTGCCACTTCACAGATGAGAAACTCAAGGTACAGGAAGGTTCTGTGACTCACCCAGGGCCACCGAGCTGGCCAGTGGCAGAGCCAGGGTGCAGGCAAAAAGGTGTGACCCCAGATCCTGTCTGCGGCCCCAACCACGGGGCTGCAGCTGTGCAGAGGTTTTCCCTTTCCAGCCGAGAAGTCGTTTTTATTCTGAAGCTGGCACTTGTGGCGATTATAATCAGGGCGTGCGTGGCAGACACGAAGTCACTCATCATAAATCCTCAGAGTGCCACTGTCCCAAACAGGCTTTGTCACCGCCGGCGATTCTGTGGCCAGGAAGAAGCAGTGTCTGTCTGGCCAGAGGTCAGAGGGCGGCCTGGTGGCCGAGCCCCGTTCAAATGTGAGACTGTGTCCTCTCGTTCCCTCCCTGCCGGGCTTCAGCCGGAGAGACGCACAGAGAGGACTTGAACTTCTTTTCTTCCTGGGAAAGGGGACAGAGGACCTGGAGCTTCTCAGCAGGGTGTGATTCATTCTTAGGAAAAGAGATGGTCCGGGATCAGAACTGGGGAGACAGGGAGACCCCCGAGGTCCTCTCGGAGCTCAGGGACGGCAATAGCCAGTTTGCCGAGCCTCTTGTGGGCTTTCCCGGGCCCTGCGCCATGTGCTTGGTGAAGATTCTCTCACTTCCTTTCCTATCACAGTGACGAGGTCATTTTTCCACCTCCATTCTACAGACAGAGAAATCGGGGCTTAGCAAGGTCGCTTTCCCAAGCTCTGGAAAGTGATTGGTCGTCGGCTGAGTAGAAAGACAGGGGGCAGCTGGAACACAGGTTCAGGCGACCCCGGGGCCTGCCCACTTCACTGCAACAAGAAGATCAAGATGGCGTGTGTAGGCAGCACAAAGATGCCCCAGTGGGGTGCCGTTTCCTTTGTGCTCATACGCCTCCCCTCCCACCGTCCCTCTTCTTCCCTTCCGTCTTCCCCCGCTCTTCCATGCTCATCTCTCCTGAGAGATTGGGCGCAGAGGTTCAGGGGCCACAGATTTAATAAGGTGTGGACGACATTATCTCAGCGATCCGTCTAGAAGGTGTGACTGACATGGAAACATAATTACATTTCATAATAAAGGTCCGGACAGGTGTAATGGGAAAATAGATGGCGATGTGACAAACACAGAAGCCTTCGCAGACGCACATGACAATGGCAGTGGGTAATAAAGGCATGCTGGGAGAATGCATGAGTTTCGCTGCTCAAGGTTAAGCTGCCCAGGAGAGATTGTTACAAAGGACAACTCTCCGCTTTCTGGACAGGTTGGGATGGGACCTTCTCCCTCTGAGAACATTTCTTAAGAAGGAGGAAGATGAGGATGATACAGGGTTTAGACGTCAAATAGCAGTTTCTTTTTTTTTTTTCCTCCAAAGAGAACAAGAAAAGTAAATTTCAGTAGGCCCTGCATCTTCTAAAATAAGCCCTCCCCTTCTGTAATCTTCCTGGCCAAGGCCGGGGCTTCTTGTCAGCTGCAGCTAATGAATGAGTTCATGTTCCTTGATTAACTTGACCTTTTTTTTTTAAACCATTGACCATGGTGTATTTGCTTTAATTCTGTAAGTGCAAGTCGGAACACCACGGGCTTTATGCTGCTCCCCTCCACCCCCCATCCTTGCCATTCGAGATTCTGTGTTCACCATTCCTTAAGGACAAGGTATGACACTTAGAAATTTGATACTGATCCCGGAGAGTGGGACTCGTGGCACCATAGAACGTGGTAAGTGACAGCGGGGGAACGCTGACCCGTGATTACCTGTGTGACAGTCGTATCAGTTAAGGTGTCCGTCCCGTGTATTGCTTTTCCCAGTTCTACAAGGTTTACTATATCAAGCAAGGGGAAAAATTGGGAATATTTATTACATCTTTAGAGTAGGTAACAGAAAGGCAAGGCCTGGCTGCCATTTGTGTGGATACTGTCAGCCAGTTTGCTCACAGACGTTTAAGTCTTTTTTTTTTTTAATTGTTGTTCAAGACTTTTAAGCCTTAATGCAAGTCTTGCGGAGAAGGTGTGTGATTCCGTGTCAGCTGCTCTGCCGTGTGGGTCACTACCATGGCCGGGAGGTGTGGAATCTCCCTAAAACTCAGCTGGCCAGCACGTGGTTTGGTTCTGCCCTGGGTCAGCTCAAACCCCCACTGTCACCATCATTGTTATAACCTTGCCTCAGAGCAAAAAAGCCTGGGCTGGCAGCCTGCGTTTACCAAGCCCCCCTCACCGAGCCCCCGTTGCCCCCAGGATTCCACTGCATTCGCCCACCATTCATTCCTCCTCCCTTTGCATCTGGGAAGGCGTCAGGGAAGCGCTTTAGCTCATCACCCAGCTCTTCTCGGCGAACAAAGGCGCTCACAGGCATCTTCTCTGCGGACCCTGCCGACCGACTGGTGTGATTGAATTGGAGTAGACACAGCAATATATTTCTCAAATAAAGAAACGGAGGCTCAGTGATATAAGTTGACTGGTCCAGGGTTGCTGAGCTGGTCATTGAACCACATCTCTCTCCCAGTGCAAGATCAGGCCCAGCTGCACAGTGGCAGGGGAGGGCTGCCCTGCAGCTTATGATTGGCTGAGGGGCTGGCCTTACCTTGGCCACGCCCTCTCGGGCATGGGCCGCCCTGTCTTGTAAGGCCCGCACAGTGACACCATCACCCCAAGACTGTGCTCTCCTCCGCCAAGCCCCCATGCCTGATGTCCACTCCTGGGGAAAGAAAAATCCCGTTTTACAAATGTAATCCCATTTTTTACACTGTGTTCTTTCATCATTTCGGTTACAAATGTAATCCCATTTTTTACACTGTCCTTTTATCACTGTGGTGGGGTTTCCTAGTCATCTGGCTTCTTTCCTCTGCAGACTATTTCCACGGCCTGTCTCCTCGATGCCTGGCCTTGCAGGTTCTCCTCCAGCGGCCTAGCCAGCAGTTAGGGGCCTGGAAACCAGGGCGGGGTTGCATTTGGGAGCTGCCCGTGGACTTCAATGAGCCGCATCTGGGAATGATTCTCCAATGGGGGAGGACTTTCTGCGCCTGACACCACCATCATTTAGGATTCTTGAAGGTGGGAAGCCATCTGTGTAGAGACCTCCCGTCTTAGCATGCGGATGTGTATCTTCTGCAGGAGTTGGAGGCAGGAGGCAGCCATCCCAGTAAATCTGATAATGTCTTTCCACTCTCCCTTCAGGGACCTCCATTCGGGTCTCTTTAGCAGGGTCTTTGGGTTAATGTGCAACCAAAAGTGTTGGTTTCAGTTTTCCTCCCAACCTGTTGGCTGTGTGAGTATGTGCTCTCCCTTCCGCAGAGGCCGTTCTGCCCAAGCAGTAGCTGGACTTCCTGCTGCTCTGGGTTTGCCCCGAGACCTGGTCCTCCGGGCAGTGGAATCGCATCCAAAGACCAAAGGCCACAGGTGTGGCAGAAACCTCGGGGAAGACCAGAGTGGGGTCTTTTGCTGTGCATCTCCACGGAAGGAAAGGGGGGCATCACCCTGAATCCTCTGTACTACTGCAGACAGAGGCCTCTGCACGCGGCGGTCAGCTGACTCCTGAGCAGCTGACCCAGCGGCTGGCAGTCCGATCTTTTAATGTCAGTGCGTCTCGTGCTCAGCATAACGAGGACCATTTGGGCTTCCTAAACTTCTGGCAGCGGATGAGAAATAACAAAGTTTGAGCTTCATTTAAAGATCTATTATAATGCGCTCTAGAAAAGCAGAAAGTATTTTTAAGGACCGAAATGGTTTTGGTGCTTTTGAATTTTAGATTTCTATAAGCATTAAATACTTCCGATCCCCGCCCCCACTGCGGATGGATACGGTTTCTGTATGTTGGTGAAAGGGCTTCTCGATTGGGCTTGGAGTTCACAGCGATGCTTCTTTCTCCTGGTCTGAGTGACAGGGTGAGCGTGGGAGCAGGCAAGCTTTGTCTGTAATGGGTCGGAGAGTAAATATTTTAGGCTTTGGGGGCCATAGAGTATCTTTCATGGCTCCTCACCCTGCTGTTGTGATGGGAAAGCAGCCGTAAATGTTAGGTAAACAAATGGGTGCGAGTGTGTTCCAATAAAACTTTATTTACAAAAACAGGTGGCCCTTGTGCTATCATTTGCTAACCCCTGAACTTGCCTTCTGACCCATTTACATCCAGCATATAGGAGGGGCTTAATAAATAATGGTTCAGTGAATGAAATGGGAGCAATAAAACCACTGGATTACGAGGTCAAAGGAGAAGTGAGAAATTAATCACTAGAGTTGTGATCGGAGAAAGAGACATTTATTGGTAGCTCCATGGTTCGAGGTGAAGTCTCTTGGGTTCAGCCATTATCACTAGCCTTACAAGAACTGTGAAGGGACAGGAGTCACTGTCCACGGTAAGGTCCAGAGAGAGACACTTGGCATCTGAGCCTCGGTCTCCTTATTTATGAAAGGAGGAGGTTATGTCTGTCTTCAAGATCATGTACCAGACAAATGGGTGTAGGGAAGTGGACAGACCCGACCCGGGTTCTGGTGATGCAACTCAGGCTTTGTGGACCATTCCAGCCTGATTTCCATCTCTCTAACCTGAGGCTGTTCACGCCTCCATACCAGGGTGGTTGGGGTGGTTTGACTCAGCTTCTTAACCTTGGCACTGCCTGCATTCTGGGCCAGAAAATTCTTTGCTGTGGGGAGTTATCTCGTGCATGGTAGGATTTTTAGTAGCAGCCCTGGTCTCTTCCCACTAGGTATTAGTAGCATCACCATAATATGACAACCGAAAGGGTCTTCATTCTCTGCCGAATGTTTTTCCCCAGGGGGAAAGTCACTGCCTTGGTGGGGGCCACTGGTTTAACCGAATAACACGCAGTGTCAGCCATGAGGTGTGGCAGACTTTGGGATTCAGCAGCTAGAACGCTTCATTATTACTAACGTGTTGCACTGGACTCTGGATTCTCCCTTCTTTGATGAGATTTTCTTGATCTCCCTAGCCGATTTCTGGCTCTCAAAGGCCAGACTGGGTATTTTTCTTCCAGACCCCAGGTGTTTTCTCCTGCAGTTTTTGTGTCACTTAGATGCCTTGCTCCTGGGAGGAGCCAAACGTCCCGTGATGTCCTGCGGACTGCGCTTTCTAGTCCTTTTAACACACATGTACCCTAGACATGCATTTGAGGTTACAGTGTGAATCCATAAATGGTTCTTTAAGAAATCACCCAGATGTCTGTAACAGGAATGGATGGGAAGGGTTAAGGATGGAAAAGCTTAACTCACGAAGGTTGGCAGGCTAAGGTGTAGTAGGTTGTACTCAGAGAAAACAGGTAATGCACCACAAACCAGCACCAGCAAAATCGTCACTTCCCCAGTGAGCCTGCACGCACTTCTAACGTCCGTCAGGGGCCAGTTTCCAGTGGTGTAGACTTCAGCCAAGATGGCAATTCTGTACCATCCATTCCCATCTGGATTTCATGTTTTTGCCGTTCACATTCCCACCGGAACAGTGGTCCCCAGTTTTTACATATCTCGGATACTCTTTCTAATGGAGGGAGAGAAAGATTGATTTTAAATGAGTCCTGGTCCCTACGTATTCATGGCTGTATTTTTTTTCTATCTCTTTGAGATAATACGTAAATACAAAAGAATACATTGATTCAATAGCATTGTCAAATGGATGCTTCTTCTGCATCTGCATAGATCTGACAAATAATGGAAGATAGATGAAAAATGACTCATTTGGTCCGCAGGCTGCAGGTTGGAGGTATGTGGATTTTGGATATCCCGTAAGTCACTACCCAGAGTCCGTGACCCACACACAGGAAACCGCTGCTGCTGAGTGCCTCCGGGAACGCGTGTGCAGCATGTCCAGGGTGGTTCTCAGCCACGCCGTGTGCGGTCAGGCGAGTGCCTTAGAAAACCATGGCTACTGCCCCAGGCCTTTGGGTCTCTGCTGACCTTACAGGATCCTTCCCTTCCTCAACCTCAACTCTTCCTTGTTGCGATACAGTCAGATTAGTCTATGATTTGGTCCCTCGATTTAAAAAAAAAACTCCGTTTATCAGCAAAAATTACTACAGTGACTTCCTCGCGTGAGTATTGGAAATCACCAGTTCTAGTCAGAATAACAGACCTGGCTCTAAACTGGATTTCGGGCGATGTGATTTGATTGGCCAACTGCCATCGCTAACTAGCGTCATCCTGCCCCATCTCCAGCTAACTCCTGAAACCCCTCGAGCATGTGATCCATCATATCATTTTCTCATTTAGACCAGCGCTGGGTAATGGCCTAATCTCTCCAGCAGCGTCCAGATTTATTAGAGAAGATGGCATTTACAAAATCATTTCGCTGTTCCGTTGCAAACACCCTAAGCTGCTATGTACTTTCTTGTTATAAACCTTCCTTTTCATGATGGTTTATTACCTGCAATTAAAATCACCTGGAAGACCCAAGGAAATGGGTTTCAACTCTTTTCTTTTGTGTTAATATCTGGCTGGTGGCCCACTTAGGACTTAGGAGCAAACATTAACGAGAGGCAGGTTTCAGCTTCCAGAAAGGACAGTCTTGCGAAGATGTCCAGAGGGAACACGGTCATCACCGGAGCCTGGAAGACCATCTGCCAGGCGTGTAGCAGAGCTACTACCCTCTCGGTTCAGCAGAAAAAAAAAAAAAAAAACCATGTGGAACACCAACTGGGGTCTGGTGGGGAGGAATCTTCCCTTCACTGGGTTTTGCATTCAGATTGGGCATTGGTGAAACTGAAAATGTTAGCAGCCACAATATGCCGCCATTTGGGCGCAGCCCAGAGAAAGGCTGAGAGGCCGTGACAACTAGAAAGGGTTTCACTGGCTCTGGAGAAGCCAATGAAGCCATATGACTTGTTGGAACAAATTAAGATGGTCCTGTAAATTCAACATTTATAGCGTAGGGCAGAAATCTCTGGAATCCATTGTGCGGGTGCATTTCCTGTTCTCTTAAGACTTATTCGCTGTGTAAGGTGGGTATGTTGCTTTACTGCCTCGGCCTCAGTTTCTTCCTAGAGATAACGCTAATCCCAGCCTTGCAGGGTTGCAGTAAGACCACCCGAGAGGGTGTGTGAGAAGCAGTGAGCCTGTGTCTGGCACTTGCTAAGTCCTCCATAAATGTGCTAAGTGTCGTAAACGGGTGTCATAAATGTGCGTGACCATGCGGCATCCCAGCAGGCACTGGGGGAGAGAGACTGAGTTTTAGTTTATGCATCCAATTAGCCGTCAAGAAGCACATTTTCTGATTGACAAGCAAGGTGATGGGTGCAAGGGATACCAGGGCCAGAACAAATGAGGTGTCCGTCACCTTCTAGGGAAGCCAGAGGAAGCAAGGGCAGCAGGAGAATGCCCCGCCCGGGACTCCAGAGAACTGGGAAGTCCCAACCAACACAGTGGCTCGTGCTGCCGGCAGTGTGATGGGAGACATGAGTCACACCACGCCCGCCTCCAGCCCCGGGGTCTTGTAAGAAGCATCCCAGATGGCCACTTAGGAGCTGGGGTCTGGGCTCAGTCCAAATGGGTGCATTGGGGAAGACCTCGCTGAAGTTCCTCTCATTTCTGCCGCTTGTGACCTTTAACAGTGTCAGTGAGTCAGTCAGCTCCATGTCAAAGAATACCTTAAGGTGGACAGGTATTTTAAATCGGGGGACTCTTGCCTTCTCTGGGGTAAGCAGAGGTAGTGTAAGCCCGTGACTCTGCAGTGGACACGGAGGAGAGGGGTTCAGATGATAGGGCTGGAGAAAAGAAGGAAGTGCCAGAGCAAAGCACGCGTGTGGGCTATGGAATTGCAGAACGTCCATACGACCTGGGCAGGTCGTGGAAGACTGTCTCATCCCACCTTTTTTTGAAGTTGGAGAAACTGAGGCCAGCAAGCACAAGTGAGCTCACAGAGGTCTCGTGGTGCTCTGCCGCGCGGAGCCCAGGCTAGAGCGGTGGCACTGGCTTCCCCGTCTAGCACACATGCCCCGGACCTCTCACTCCCGGTACAGTGTCCTCACTGGAGCCTCGATGCATCACAGACACGCCCCTTCTGGGCCCTCAAGGAGCTGCCATCCTGAACCCGGCCAGTGGGACACAGAGCAGCCCTCCACTGTGGCGTTTACGGTTTGGTCTTGTTTCCCAGCGAACACAGAAGAGGATGATTTAAAAATAATAATAATAAACCACAAGCCAGATACCCAAATTAAAACACTAAATTTTCTTGGAGTGTATGTGCTCCAAGCAATGTAAATAAAGGTGAGGGCCAGGCCCCTATACCCATAAATCAGCCTCAGCCAAAAGCTCCCTCCCCTGGTTTGTTTAGGCATTTTAGCCCATCACCCACACCTCCTGGCATTTCCAGGAGACCAGGGGGAGGGCTCCATTTGTCATCCTGATTGTCCTCCCCTGGGTTTCTGGGAGCGGCAATCTCAGCGTTGCATTTTGCATGAAATATTAAACCCAGGGATAGAAGCAGGGCATTTCAATGCAGGCAGGATACACTTAGGAAGACAGGTTTTCTGCCCTGGTGGCCTCATTTGCATTTATTTTACTCCCGACCATTTGTAATATAGTGGTGGGTGTCCATCAAATAGCTATTAACTCTTCCTCCACCTCCTGAGGGGGCTGTCGGGGCCGCCTCTTACAAGTTTAGGGGATCACGTGGCCCTTACCCTTGATCCTGCGGTTGGTGTCGTGAGTGAGCCACCGTGGATGTTAGAACTTCCTGTTTCTACCGAGTCTCTCAAGGACCCTGCAGGACAATGGCCTTGGTTGTATGACTAGCATCCCTTTAACTGGACTCATAGTCTTGGGTGTAACCAATGGTTCCGCCACTGCCTAGCGCGGCATCTTGTGGGGTCACTAGGGGGCGTTTTCTCGTCTGTGTCGTGAGGCTGATACCTCCCTGCAGGGGTGTCCATCCTTTCAGCATCTCTGGGCCCCACATTAGATACGAAGGGCCGCACATTAAATACGAAAACACTAACAAAAGCGGATCAGCACAAAGAAGGTTTTAAGTACATTTACGATTTTGTGTTGGGCCACAGTCGTGCCCATCGTGGGCCACGGGATGGACACCCCTGCGGGTTTTTTGCAATAATTGAGTTAATAGATGCAGACCCGTGTGTGAGCTGCTTGGCACCTGTGTGTTGAGGATTCAGTAAGTGTCAGCTGTGAGTATTTAAAATCATGCCCCAAAGTCTCTCACGGAAGACCTCTAGTGCCCAAGAGCGACTTCTCCTGGAAGTGACGACAGAACCAGTCGAGGAGGAGCTAGTGTAAGTTGGAATCTTGGTTTTTCAAGTCCAGATCCCAGAGTGTCTGAAGCCTTAATGTCCTCATTTGTTTTGTGGTTTGATCGATGGGGGTTGGCGGTGGCAGGGGAGACTTGCCAAGGGCCCGCTGCTGTCCGTGCTCACCTTAAATGGGCCCGGACGAATTCCTGCCTCTGACAGCACATGCATCATCCTCCCCAGGAGGGGGCGCCCCGCCGACTCACTGACAGACCCTCTGTTAATTCCTGGATCATTTTTTTCTCAATTATTTATAGTTCGCCTGCTGATGTTTCAAGCTCTTGTTGTTAAGAAAAGAGAAAAAGGCAGCGGCTGAGTCCAGCACTTGCTTCTCTCTCGTTGGTCGGTTTGGTCTGGGCTGTAGGATGGGGTTTGTGAGATCCCCGGCCCCTGTCCGTGGAGACGCACAGAATGTTGCTGCCCCAGGGGCGAGTGAGGATTCGACACGGGGAGCTCACGATCCCCTTCTGTTTCCAGTGGTTGCGTGAGTGGACAAATCAGTTTCACGTTGGAGCCTCAGTTTCCCCGTCAGTAAAGTGAGAGGCAAAGAGGAGATGGATCACCGCTTGGTGCAGTGATATTTCTGGGCCGTCTGCTCTGTGGCGCTCCTGAGCTCCTGGGGCAGAGGGAGGGTGGTGACCACGGTGAGGGCGGCAGTGACACTGACGTGACTGGTGGCTTAGGAAGGACCAGGCCCTATTCTAAAAGCTGTACAGCTATTTCTGTGTTTAATTCATCAAGTATTATCAGTCCAGGGTTTATAAACAAGGCGACTGAGGCACAAATGGTTAAGTAGTGTGTCCCTGCTCCCACAGGGGGCAGAGTTGAGATTTGAACCTTGGTCCAGTAACCCCCCCGCCCACCACCCAAAACCCATACTGTGTTTTTAACCAGCCTGCATGCCTCTCTCCGATGGAAGCATACAATGGCAATCCACTGTGACAAGTACCGCGATAGTCATACCTGCGAGGTATGTCAGTGTCTACAAGGGACACTTGGCCCCGGGCTGGGGTGAGGGGCCCAGGGACAGCCTGCCAAGGGGCCTGTGCCTGAGTTGAGTCTTGAAGGACGGGGGGGGCGGGTCTTCTCTAGCCAAAGCAGATGTGGAAGGGGCCTCTGGGCCAGGCTCGCTGCAGGTGGACTGACAGGGCTCGGGGGGAGCAGCCAGGGTTCGGGTTGGGCTCCAGGTCTGGGTGTGATGGGAGAAGGGGGCGTTGAGAGAGGAGAAGGACAGTGGTGATGAAGGCGGAGGGGACAGACGCAGCAGGGTCTTATGGACCAAGTCAAGGAATGCGGATTCTACCGCCTTCCGTGGCTCTGTCCAGTGGAGGGGATATTGCGTCCTTTGTAAAAAAAATGTGGCAAAAACACACCTAACACAAAATGGACCGTTTTGACCATGCTAAAGTATAATTCAGGGGTATCGAGTATATTCACAGGTCACCTGGGACAGAAAGAAACCCTGTACCCATTAAGCAGTCACCAGTTTTCCTCCTCCCACAGCCCCCTGGTCTGCTTTCCGTGGCTGCGGACTTGTCTCTTCTGGACACTTCATGTAAATGGAATCATGTACCATGTGCCGTCTTATGTCAGGCTTGATGCACTCAGCTTAATGTTTTCAACGTTCATCCATGTTGGGTATCAAAATTGTATTCCTTTTCATGGCTGAATAATAGTCTACTATCTGGATTATACCACATTTTAACCTCTTCATCATCTGATGAACGTGGGCGTTGTTCTTACCCTCCCTTTTGTCAATTGTGAATAGTGGCATTGAATCATTTTAAGGTAAGTTTTGGCCTCAGCTCAGCTCTTCGGACCAATCAGCTGTAACCGTGACCCACCTGCCAGCTTACCTGTCTGTGTAATGGGGAGGTGTGTTTGTGTGTGTGTGTGTGTGTGTATGTTCACATGTGACTGCACACTGTCTACAAAAACGAATCTTCTCCTTCTCCCTAAATTACAACAGAAAATTAGATAACTCTGAAGTCGTCTGAGGCTCCAAAACTTCTGCTTACAATCACAGGGAGAGCTTCCTTGGGATAAAATGGGGCCGATAAGAGCACCCACTTCAGAGGGTCGTTGAGGCTGCTGACTGTGTTCATTCACAGAAGGCACAGATCGGAGCGCTCAGCAAACCCGAGGGACGCAGGGAACGCTGTTGTGACTGCCCCCGTAACCGTCACCCTTGTTACTGGCACGGTCTTCACTGCGCCCATGTTCTCCAGGCAGTGGGAAGCCGGGGTAGGTTTCCTGAGCGTCAGCCAGTCCGAGAGGGAGCCCTGCTGGGGAGGCTGCGGGGGGGTGTTGTCCAGAGGAGATTTGTGACAATGTAACCGCAGCAGCATTCCTCTTCTTCTTGCTGGTTCTTTCCGAGATACTCACCGAGCTCTTGCTATGGTGCTGCACCGTGCCCACTCATGGAGGCGGGCAGGGGTTTTGACCTAGACCCTGTCCGGGGCATTTATAGTCAAGTGCTTATCACAACACACAGTGAAAAGCCCAGGCTGCAGAGTGGGTGGCCTGGACCTGAGTCCTCTCTCCACTGCTGGCTTACTCCGTGCCCTGGGCCGGGTTATTTAACCTCTCTGGGTCTCAGTTTCTCCATCTGTAACAGGGCTCAGTGCGGAAGAGTCTAGCACACCCTGAGGCCCCGAGCAGGTGGTGAGTGAAAGAGCATTTGGTGCGAGGTGACTGGTACCTGATAGGCTCTTGCCTGATTTTTTTTTGTCAAGAGAAGAACACATACGTGCATAAATTATGTAATGTAAGTTGGAATCTCTATGAGGAGTTTTAACACACTTTGGAAGTTCAAAGGAGAGAGAATTGGCTAAAATAGAGTCTAGACATTTGATTTGGGACTTTGTGAAGAAATAATACTAGTTCCGATTTTTTCAGCGCTTCTGTGCTCCAGGAATTGAGTTAAGCACCTTCAATTTGATTATATTTGACTATAGAGTGGTGCCCCTTTTAAGGTTGGATTACATTTTTAAACCGGCTCAACAATCCTACTAGGGTGAATAATCCTGTTTTTCCGATGACAGTGAGGCCTTGCCCAAGGTCACTCAGCATAAAAGCGCTGAGGAAAGGACTTGAACTCAGGTCCGTCTGCCCCCAGAGTCCCACAGAGGGTCCCTTGAAAGTGATCCCGGGCAGGGGGGAGTCATCCATGCGGACTGGAAAATGCCTTGGTGTAGATAATCCACAAGGGGATTCTCCTTCTACAAGGAGTTTCAACTGAAAGTCAGTTTGCGTTATGCGAACTGAATTCACAGATTAAAAAGAGGCAGGCTTAGAATGGTACAGGTGGCAGATGCGAGAGGGAACATCACCACGGGCCAGAGGCTTGGAACCAGACTGGCATGGGTACAAGTCCCAGCCCTGCCACTGACTAGCTGTGTGTGACCTTGAGCAAAGCGCACCGTCACAGGCAGCCTCGTGCTTATCATCCCTAACGTAGATATGGTCACAGTCCCTGCACTGGAGGGTCGTCGTGAAGGTCCCAGGGGACGGTACAGGCGGGACTCTCAGCAGAGTCCCTCGCCAGCACCAAACTTCAGAGTGTCCCCATCACCGCAGTCCATGTGCCAGTTGGGTCGCCTAGATGCTCTTCATCACCTCTGCTGGGCCTGGAAGCCAGAGCCGTCCTGCCAGCCAGTCTGCGTAGGAACTTCCGGCCACGGAGCAGATGGGCAGCTCCCAGGGGGGGGACGCTGTCCTGGAGCTTCCACGCCCCCTTCCTGGGGATCTGCCAAGTGAAAAGACAATTACTACAGAGGAGGCTCAATCCTTTGTGCACTGGTCCACTGGGGACTGGACCAGGGCCACCCAAGTCATTTGTCATCTGCTAATGGGGCTAATCAGTGGCCAGAGGGTGGGGGGAGGAGGAGGGCTTCCTGCCCACAGCGTGCAGCTCCACAGTGGGGTCTCCGGCGTGACTGGGCTGCCAGGGCCTTGCACAGAGAGATCAGTGTTGCTCTGAACGCAGGAAATATTGTGTTTAATCCACGTGATCACGGAGGTAGAGCTTTGCTCCTTCTAATCTCTGCTGTGTCTTTGACCCCTCTCCATTTTGCAAGACACCAGAACATGAAGGAACCACAGGGGCCAGCCCCTGCCCCCCACCCCGCCCCCCACATCTCAGGGCCACAGCGACTCCCAAACGCCTCTTTGCTTTGCTCTCACTCCCAGCCTGCAGCCTGCTTTCTTCGCATCTCTGCACCAGCCAGTGTCCACGTTCGCCCCCTGCATTGGCTACAGAGTGAGGTCTCAGGAGCAAATGTAGGCCTTCGCTCTGTTTAACTCGGTTGTGCTGTGGGGAACCAGGCAGAAGACCAGAAAAGAGCAACCATGGGAACATCGCTAACCCCGAGGAACCACCCCGCCCAGCCCTCACTTCACTTCCGGCCTGGGCAGAGCACAAGTGCGGGAGCCCAGGGGCGGGACCGGGGACCTAACCTTGTCCACTGCAGACAGTCAGCTGCAGAGGAACCCCTCCCCTCGGGGCACCCGTGGAAGGGCGGTTTGGGAAGAAGTGCGCACAGATCTATTCCTCCTTTACCTGGGAGCTGTCGAGGTCTCACGTGCTCTGACTTCTTTAGCGATGCAGTGAGCATTGAATAAGTGTCAATCGATTGGAACTTCCTCAAGGGAGCCTGCCGAGACTCCGTCTGTGAGGGGGAGACTGTTGATGTACTTTGACCGGAAAGTGTGGGTTTGCTTAATAGTCGGCCTTCGTGTGACATTGAAAAAATGGTGACAGGTGACATTAGGTTTAGTAAAGTAAGGTGCCTTGGAGATTTCTTGCATTTCTGTAAAAAATGAAAACCTGTCAAACTCTGCACGTCATCTTCAAGCCTTAACCTGGAATGAAATGCAGGGAATGAGTCTATCTCTTTATTCCGACTGCTCTTATTTTGGACAGTGTTAAACGCTTTGTCTTTGGAGTCCAACAAGCCTGGTTCAAATCCCGCCTCTATCCCTTCACCAGCTGCATGGCCTTAGAAAATTTGCTTAAGTTCTTTGGGTGTCAGTTTTCTTACATATGCTTTTTATAACAAAAATAAGAACGTTCTGAGGCATCAGCGAAATGTCCGTGGACCACACACGGCCAGCACTGCAAGCCCTGGACAGCGAAGGGGTCAGTGAAGAGAGTTCATTGGTTCCACAAACCTCTAGTGGGTCCCACCCATGTGCTGAACATGCCTGCTTTCTGTCCTGTCCACAAGTTCATTCTCTCGCAGTTGGGGGTCACCAGCATTGCCAAGCCCCGCCATTCACAGGAACATGACTTGTCGAGGTGGGGTAGGGACCCCAAGAGCAGAGGGCCTGCGTGTTCCCTTCGGCCCAGCCCTTCCGCCCACACCACCGGCTCCCATCAGACATTAACCAGAAACTTCACCTGAACAAACAGGAACAACATCTACTTCCTGATGAGGTGATGTCTGGTTTTTCAGGTCAAGTATCACAGGTAAATTGCCCGTGTGTGCCGGCAGCCGAAACTCAGGCAGGACCATCGTGTCCAAGAGAACTGCCCGGGCCCTGGCTGTGTCCCCTGAGGGTGCCCCATCCTCAGGTAGCCGTCATGGAAGAAATTAGCAGTGCAGCCCGGATGTGATGAGTGAGGCTCTATTCGGCTTCCTTCACGTTCCCCTCAAGTGTGTTTTCTGCACGTGTTGAATATCTTTAAGCTGCTGTACGTAGTTCAGAGGGTAACACCATTAATTAGACCAACAAGGCAATGTAATGAGAGGTACAAGCCTTCCCAGTATACTAGGTTTATCCCTGATTAACGGACTAGCCCCTCCCATTGTGAAGCCCTGTTCCCTGGGCTATCCAAGGATAATGCTCTGATTGTAATTAAAACCAGGGACGAAAGTTCACTCCTCTCCGCGAGTGGAAAATGAACAGTTTGAAAGCAGAGGACTAAACGAATCACTTAGAGAAGTCAAAGAGACATCCAAAAAAGAAAAAAGCCCCAAAGAGGCTTGACTTATAATTAGTGGCTAAAAGATTTCTAGTGATATTTCATCAATCATTGTTTAAAAAAAAAAACAACTTTGAGATATTTTGACAAGAGAGTTTTGACTGAAGTTGGGGGAAGCTAAAAGCGTTCTCTTAAAATGTAATTATGAGAAATTTCAATTATCATCCTCCTTTCAAAAGTGTCTCAGTTCGGCAGGCGATTAAGGGGAGTGAAGTTTGCACGGCCTGAAGTGTGTTTCTCCCCTGGGACCTACACACTCGGTACAGTGGACCGTTGCCAGCTCTTTGGAAGGGAGAGGGCGTGGGGGTGGCCGTCGGTCATTCCGGCCGGCCAAGGGATCTGGACACTCCCAGCAGCCCTCCTTTCTCCCTGGCTGCTCCCGTATTCATCCCTGGACGCCTACTGGTTTCTTGCCTTTCAGGGACCCTGAGAGATTCTGACTGACAGTTGCTACGTGGTAGATTTCCATCCAGAGGTGCCGCGGTTGCCTTCTGGGCATCGACTTGAGCCAGAAGGGGCACGTAGGAGTCCTTTTCTCCCCGACGCTGGACAATGAAGGCGTCGGCCAACGGGGCGAGCCCTGCCGGGAGAGTGCAAGTGCCATTAGAGGCCTTTCATCCTGCGCTGTTCCTCTCGTCCGTGCGCCTTGCGCTGGATTAATGCCTTCTGGCTGTCAATCAAACGACACCATTATTTAAATTCATCAGGGTTTAGATCCTGACACAGTCACTAAGTGCTAAGCAAGGATGGAAATGGGAAGCGTCAGCCATTAGCCAGTAAAGCTAGTCATCGCCATAACAGCTTGCGTTTGTAGAGCCCTTAACCACGCATTCCAGCAGAAACCGAGTTATTTATACAAATTCTCCCCACATGCCACTGTGCTATTCAGTACGGCCCTTGGGCAGGTGAGAAGGTGGAGGTGTGGGTGGGTCAGGTGACGTTCCCAGGGACACTGGGGTCCTGAGACAGGGCCAGGCTCTGCTCTCTCCAGGGCTGCCATCGCAGTCAGGGGTCTTAGCATCTCTTTCCACCGGCACCCCGGCAACAGCCCCTTCCAGCCTCTCATTTCGGACCATTGTCCTACAGGGGCTGCATTCCAGCTACACCAAGAGCCGCAGTCTCTCACCACTGTTCACACCTCTGCAGACTCCTGCTTCCCTGCCTTCCACTCAGAAAGCCTTCACGGGCCCTTCGGCACCACTTCCGGGAGGCCTTCCAAGCTCTGCAGCAACGGTGCTCCTACTATGCGCCCCCATAGCACCTGGTAGCCTCTTATCATGATTCTTGGTAAATATATACTGAGCTCCTACTATGCTCCAGATGTCGTTAGAGGCTCTGCAGGTAAAGCAGTGGACAGACGGATGAGTGGGGTAGAGAGACAGCAGACGAGTGTGTCTACGGTGCGGCAGGTGACACTAAGGAAAATAGCCTGCTGAGAGGGACAGGGCGAGGGTGGGCTGGGGCTGTGTCTAGATCAGGGTCACAGAAGGCCCCATACAGAGAGCAGGAAGGAAGTGAAGGAGCGAGCCCCGGGGCTGTGCAGGGACCCCTAAGGCTGTGACCACTTGCTATGTTGGAGGGACACCAGGAGGCTGGTGTGGCCGGAACTCAGCAAGTAGGGAGGGTCAGTGAGAGTTACGGTCGGAGGGTTAGCTGGGCCAGAGCTACAAAGTGGGTGAGAGCACAGAGCTAGCAAGCTGGGAAGCCCCACCAGAGGAGGCGTCTCTGCCCAGGCCTGATGCCATCTGACTCAGATGTGAAGGACTCAGTCCTCGTGCCCCTTACATCGCTGCTGACTGAATCTGCTCTTTCCTACAGTCCCCGAAGCCCCCCCGTACAGCAGGGCCTGTGGCTAGTTTGGTCACCATTACATCCCGAGGGCTTAGCACAGTGCCTGCCTCCTGAAAGGTGCCAAATAAATGTATGTGAAGCGGGTCCCAGCCCGTCTGGCTTCCCCTGAGACTCCATGACCACTGACAAAGTAGAGGGGCAGGTGTTCATGCTCTCTGAGTAGTGTGGCCCCCGCAAAACATCAACCAGCCAAAGGGGAGCTCGGCACCCAGGCCTGGCATGCGCCGGGCGGGTGCACCCTGGTGCATCGGAAAGAGGCCGTTCTCTGGGGACACAGTTCTCTGCTCACCAGGCCCCGAGGCAGCGTTTGAGTTCATTGTAAATACAGATGCTGCGTCCACTCTGACGACAGTGTGCGCAAGGTGACTAGGAGCTCTCTCCCTTGCCTGCCGGACCTTCTGCCCTCTCTGCCCAGGACCGGGCAGCTGGCATCCACCTGGGAGCAAATCTGATGTCTTCTCTGAAGTTGTTCCCCCTTGGGCTGGGGCACCCCAGTCCCCACTGCTGGGGAGCCTGGTCCGTGTCTCCATGCCTCTGGGGGATTGGGCTCGGGCGGTTCGGCCTGCCTTGTGTGCGTACGGATTCCGTGGGCTTGTTTGAAAGGACGGCCTTTTGTCGGAGGAGTAATTTTAGTTTTTGCTGGCACGCCAGACAAAGCAGCCTTTCAACACGCCCGCAGCCTATAGGCAGCCAGGACTTTTTCAATGAGGTTGCAGGAAATTTGCCAAGCCGTTTGGGGCCTGTAAATTAGGCCTTGTTTAAAAATTTAGATAAAGCCCAACGTGAGAGGGAAATGCTTTCATAACGTTGACGCCGAAGGCTCGTTCCACTGAAAACCCCTTTCAAGCTAAACGGGGCGCTTCTCTGGAAGCCCCGAGACATGAAACGCTCCTGCCATCCAGAGAGTTTTCACTCATTGTCCCAAGTGGAGCAAGGGCATTTTCTGTGGTTTAGCAGTTCAGATGCGCATGTAAGTGGAATTCATTTGCAAAATGCAGGGCCTGTTGGGGCGTCTATTTTCCCAAACCTGCCTGATTTCATTTCGCCTAGGCCGTCACCCTGCAGCGGGTGGGGACCACCGCCCCTGCCTCGGAGATGAGGGCAGCCGGTGCTGGCAGCTGCATTCCAGCCGCCAACAGGCCTCGCTCCTGCCGTTCATTCCTGTGGCGCAGTGGTTTGTATTTTGAAGTATAGTCACGTCTTTGACGTTCACCTGAAAGAGACCAGTTGTTGGGCCGTCCAGAGGGGCCTCCTGGGTAACCAGGGAAGGTGCTGGCTTTGTCCGTGAACGTCTGCCGCTGTACGACGAGGCATGTTTTCTCTCCCCGGGAGCCTTTGGTGCCTGGGTTTGCCTTGTCTGCTGCTCCTCTCTGATGGCAGCCACCTTCTCCACTGGGGGGTCCCTTTGACGTGCTTCCGTGGGGTTCGTTACAAGGAACAGAAACGCCAAGTTAAACTGGCTGAAGTAGCAAGGGGCTCTCAAGATGGGGAGCCTCAAAGGCTTCCAGCATTTTCGATGCATGTCCAGCAGAGCCCGATGACAGAGCTCGGCTGAGATGACCACGCCCGGAGATGACCATGCCTGGCCTCCCCTTCACCTCCTTGGGGTCAACTCGCTTGTCCACAGGGCTTTTCCCTTCCTGTCCCAAGGTGCCAGCCCCTGGCTCCGGGGCGCCTTGCTTCCTTGTTCACATCCAGTGCGAAGAGCTAACTCGGTCAGATCTTTGAGAAAAAGCCCCAGATTTAGGTCTGATTGGATCAGTTGGGTCACATGCCAGACTCTGGTTCAGCCGCTGAAGCAGGGCTGGAGGAGTGGGGAGGGGGGGGGGCCGCCGAACTGTGCTGTCTCCTTAGACCTAAGCCACCACTCAGGATGCAGGGCATGCTTGACCCTGGTTCCAGGCTTAGCAGTGGCTCTCTGAGAAACGAAAAGGGATGGAGGGCGGGGAGTGCGTCGTATGCCGATGCCCGTGGTGTAAATATTTCTCCCGTGACGATTTTAAGCAAGCAGGGCAACGCTACTGAACATGGGGCTGGGGACAGAAGCACACAGTTGGCTCTCGGCCCAGAGCAGCGCTGTGTCAGCTCCCCTGTCCTGGGTAGACCGCAGAGGGGGGGACGGGACCTCACACAAAGAGCAGAGAAGGGGAGGGGACACGGCTGTGGCGCTGTTCAGACGGGCCTTCCTGAGGGCGGCGCAGGTCCTCCCCAGGCCAGCAGCCGGCCAGCTGCTGCTGGGTGTGCGCCACCCCCTGCCCCGCTGTGGAGAAAGGGGAGGAGGACCTCACTCGGACTGAGACGTCCAGGCCAAGCCGGGGCTCTCAGGCATGTCCTTTACCTTTCTTGGTACCTTCAGCCACAAAAAGATTCTAGGAACGTTCTCTTTCTCTCTCGAAGAGTCATTGTGAGGATTCAACAGGCTGCCAACCAACCATTAGTACTGTGCATGTATAAATATAAGGTGTGTTTGTTATGCCTCTCGAATGTATCCCCCACATGAGCCACAAATCAACCCCAGTGCAGTCTAGCAGACAAACCAGGAATCTGAAGTCAGACAGGTCTGGGTTCAAGTCCCAGCACTGCTGTTTATGAGCTGTGTGACTATAGGGAAGACGCTTAACCTCTCTGAGGTTTGTTTCATCATCTATATAATGAGATACTATTATCTCATCTGCAGGGGTCGTTGCCAGGATTGAATGAGACAAAGCAGATAAGGACACAATGTACGTAAGGGTTATTTTTAACCCAGCGTGTGTTGATTACCCCTCTGCCCAAAGCCATTGCCCTGCTGGTCACAGCCCCTGGTGTTGGTTTGGAAACCCGCCTTTCCCTGGCTTTTAGGTCTATGGAGGTCCATGGAGGGTCCTGTGCCTGCCTCCCGATCCCATTCCGAGTTGTTGCAGCCAATAGCACAGTCTTGTTCCCTGACCATTGGTAGTTAGGTCACAGGTCTGGTCAGAGTGAAGCCAAGAGATTCTGTGGAGGCTACTAGGAGGTGACAGCCTTGGCACTGGGACCTGGGAGACTAAAACCGGTGGAGCTGCTGCATCCATTTTGCCCCCATGAGGTGAGATCCAAGGTGCACAAGCCAAAAGATGGCAGAAGCCAACACAGATGGCTCCTGCATCAAACCTGTCACCCAGCAGATTTCATTTTCATACACCATGTATTCTTTAAAAAAAAAAACAACTTAGTTTGAGCTGGGAAATTCCATCGATCACAACCAGAAGAGCCCCGTCTGATGCATTACACCTGGAGAAATGGATCAGCTGAGCCTCGGGAAGGTGGCACAGGTGGAGGAGGCCTCGAGGCTGGCGAGTGGCGGAGCGGTGATGGGGCCAGGCCCTCCGGCGGCTCTGGTGCGCACGGTGGAGAAGCGTGACTCTAGACCTTGCGCGTCGCAGCTCCTCACGTCACGCTGTCCCCGAGATGGGGCTCAGGCTCACGAGCCTGCGTCTTTGGGCTACTTGGATTCCTCCCAGGGAACCCAGTGGGGAAAGTCCCCAGGCAGCCGCTCCCCCCACTGCTGGGGAAACATGCAGATAAAATGCACCTGAAGCCTCTGCTGCTTCCACGAAGGTGGAAAGACAGGCCTTGAAGGCACCTGGGGTCAGCTCTCCTCATCCCACCTTGAAGTCTGGCAGACGCCCCCGGGTCTTTCATAAATGTTATTTTGATTGGGTTTAGAAGTTTGGAGAAGACAAAGTGACAACGTTTTCACAGTTCCTTGTCAAACCAAGGCATGATTGCCAAAGTGTGAAGCTTTAAAAAAAAAAAAGCAGGAAAGGGAGCAGCTGTGTCAAGCATCTCCCTGGCAACGGCAGGTTTTGGGGGCGGGGCCTTTGTTGTCATTTGCATTTCCCTCATAACCGTTTACAGGTGCAGTACAGGTAACAGAGCTGCTGACCTGGGGCAGTGTGGCAGGACCCCGGGAGAATGTGTACAGTGCTGTTTTCGGCCAAAACATGGTTCCAATGCATGTGTTTATTGTAGGCAAATTTCAGTGAAGCGCTGCATCCCTTCAGTGGTTTCTCTCTCAGGAACTAGATGTGAATCCTTTTGTAACAAGAAGACTCCTTTATCAGGGAAAGAGTTAGCCTTGTATCTAAGCAGCAAATGCTTCCGTGGTAGTGTTCCAGAATTTTCCGAGAAAGTGGGACAGGCCCCCAGTGGGAGGAGCTTCCCCACCCGTCTACGTTCTGCTGATTTTCCTGGCCCACCGAAGCCACAGGTAACGATTGTTCTCAGCAAGGACCATGCCCGTGGGACTGAGACTCCCAGTGTGAACCTGCACAGGTCCCTTGTCGGCTTTGTCCTGTGGGCACTGCCCGCATCCCTGCCCTTGGCCACATGTGTCGATGCTCTTCTGTCGAGCTGAGCCAGGTGCGGGCTGTGGCCCATCCAGAACGATTGATCACCAGTCCCGGACCGGAGAAGTAACTCCAGCTACTCACTGTTTATGAGAGCATCTTGTTTGGTGGGGGGGACAAGACGCCCTTCCCACAATCAGATCTGCTGGTGACACTGTGGTAGCAGAAGGACCCCCCAAAGATGTCTGTGTCCTCCCCCCCAAACCCTCACGTGGCAAAAGGGCCTTTGTGGGTGTGAGGTGGGGAGAGGATTGTCCATTGTCGGGTGGGCCCGGCATCGCCACAGGAACGCTTAGAAGAGGGAGGTGACAGGTCAGAGTCCGAGGCCATGTGGGGATAGAGACGGAGGTCAGACAGACGTCACTGCTGGAAGGGGCCCCCAAGGCAAGGAATGCAGGTGACTCCAGAAAAAGGCAAGAACTTGGTTCCCTCCTACCCCCTTTAGTCTCCAGAAGGAACACAGCTGCCGATTTGGGCCTGTGAGACCTGACTTTGGACTTTGACCTCCAGAACGGTAAGGTAATAAATCTGTGTCCTCTTGAGCCACCCAGCTTGGTCATTGTTACAGCGGCAACAGCAGCTAATACAGATGCCCACCGCGTGAGACGTGGTAATAACACATCCTCGACTCCCAGACTCGCAGGATGTAATTCATCCTTCCTGTGATGAGGCAGAAGCTCCTGGAGGTTCCTCCAGTACCTTGGGGACAGGAGTATGAACATACGTTTCCATTACATTAGTGCTGGTTAAGAGACAGCTTGGAATTTACAGGACGTGAAACCGGTCTGCTTTTACTTGACCATTGTTTTTTTTCTTTTTAAAGAGCACCAACCAAGAAAAAAAGATAATTTGGAGTGGAAAGAAAAATGCCTCAATCGCTAACCCCAGAACCGGACAGGGCTGTGAGGGGTTCGATTCCGCCCTCGGGGGCATCACTCCTGCCTCCCTGGGAGGGTCTGACGCTGGGGGACTGGGGACCACATTAAATGTGGGACTGGCGAAAGGGAGCCATTCTCCTCCTGTTCTTTGCGTGCCTGGTTCCTGTTACTGTCACAAGGAGTTATGTGTGTGTCTAGAAGGCAATGGTACCATTCATTGTAATGCAGCCAGCACATCACACTTGCCCATGCCCACACGTGAACTGTTCCTTCCGAGGAAAGCTCCTCCCCAGGGATGTGGATCAAAAACCTCCCAGCTCCTTTTTTTTATTTGTTTTTAAATCAAGCTAATAAAAGGATCACGAAGGACTTTTTTCCCTGTCTTTTGCCTTAAACAACGTCCATGGTATAACCCTATGTGGAGAATCTGTCTTTAGAAATGCATTCTGTGTTAGCAGGTTGGGCTTGCAGGTGCCATTAAGCCTTGTGAGTGAGGCCTGTCATCCTCTCCCGTCCCTGGACCTGTCCGTCAGTCAGTTGGAAACCGGTCTGAAGGTGAAGGCGGGAGGAACCTGGCTCCTCCCATGGGGCGGGGCTGCCCCGCCTGCCTTTGGGGCTGTGGGTGCAGGCAGCCCAGCCTCTTTCCCACACCCTTGCAGCTCCATGCTCTTTGTGCAGGGCAGACTGGCTGTGTTCCCTAAGTTGCCTTGTATAAGGGATGGCAGGCAGGGGAGTGGCGGCTTTCTGGTGAGCTAACTGCAGGCTTTGGAGGGGGCTCCCAAAGGTCACAAGATGCTGACAAGCAAAGCCATTCGCCAGGGCTGGGGTGCCCGGAGTGCCCCCTGCGCACCTGCCTCCTCCTGCGTCAGCTAACACCTCTTCCTGAGCAGGAACCCACCCCATGCTCGGGTGGGTGGGTCGGAGAGGTCACCCTTGCTTGTTGTGTGTGTGAGAAAAAGGTGTTTAAGAGGCAAGTGGCTCAGAAATCAGGCTGTGGGGTCCAACCGCTTGCGGTAGAGCATGGCTTCAGTGAACTTGGACAAGTCCCCGAACCTGCACATGTCAGTTTCCCCACCTGTAAAATGCGGGGACGGAGGGGACAGGCATGGGACCTGCCCCAGAGGGGCGTGGGAGGGGCTAGATATCGGCTGTCAGGTCGCTTGTATCGGCTTGTGCGGAGTGTTCAGTCAACGCTAGCTTTGCTGGTGTTTTGGTGTTCGTGGGGCACAGCGACGGAATGGGTTACTTTCGGCACAAGGTTCGGAGATTCGAAATTCTCTGTGTCGTGCCCTAGCCCTGGGGCTCCAGGCCGGTCCCTTCCCTGCTCCGACTGGGGTGCCCCCATCCAGCCACGAGGGGACGATGGGAGATCCCCAGCGAGAGCCCAGTGCATGTTGGGCACCGAGCGGGAACCGAGTTGGATTTCCTCCTGCTGCTCCTGTTCCTGCGACTCTCATCTGCACCAGATGTCCTTTGGTCCTAACGCTGTCCCCCGGCCGGCCAGGTTCCCCGAGGGGATTGTCGGAAAAGCGGCTCCGCCTGCACTTCCGGCGCCTCCCTGCTTCCGCTGTGGTAGCTGTGTGTGTGCTGTAGCTGTTGAGAAATGAGCGGACCGGGGTTGTCACCCGGGGCAATTCGGTCTGGTCTGGAGACATTTTTGGATGTCACCACTAGGGGGAGGCGCTACTGGCACCTAGTGAGTGGGGAACCAGGAAGCCACTAAACACCCTACAGTGCGTCGAGAGCCCCATCCGAGTGTCGAGAATGCCAGGGCCGAGAAACCTTGAGTGAGGTGACGCCACTGCTGCCGTGTCCGTTCTCAACACCTTGATTCTACAGTGTTTTATTCCACCGATGGTGCCTGTTCACACTCAGCTCTGTGGGCACATGGAAGCTCATGGTTGCCACGTAAAGAAAGGAGTAAGAATGTACCCTGCCCCCCACCCTTCAAAACCAACCTCGACAAGACCAGACTGTTCCACCCAGAAGAGAACAGGCTGGGAATAGAGCAGAGGGAAGGGTGTTAGTGGGACCCCAGGGTGGTGAGCAGAACGCCAGGGGTCTGGGCCCATCTCTAACGCTCCCTAGATTGGGTGGCTTTGGGCAAGTCATTCCCCCATCTGGGCTTCAGGGGTCCCCTGTGCAATGAGTGGGTTAGGTGGGAGTCACCACTCTGCTCTAAAGTTCCTAACCAGAGCCTCAAAATCCGACCCAGCGGCCGCCAGTCCTAGGTGCCCGTGGAGGATGAATTGGAAGGCAGAGTGGTTTCTGTGCCTCGGGGACACCTTGAGCCCCAGGGATTGGGGCCACTTGTGTTTGTTAAGTATTTCTGCCTCACTTGTGTCCCCCAAAACCCTTAGAACCATAACAGTGACAGGAGCAGCTGGCAGCGAGCCCTCACTGGGCACCAGCATTATTTGAACTCAGTCCCCATCAGCCCCATGAGGCACAGGCCATCCTTTCCGACACCTTCAGAGAGGAAAATGGGGGCAAGAGAAGGCTCTTCCACAGTCATTGGTCTCAGCTGGGGGGTCAAAAGCTATTTTCACCACCACACAGAAGGGGAGGTGCTCACCCCAGGTTGTAAGAAGCCACCCCTTTCCCAGAGCGCCCACCACGCCCACACCCCCTGCTCCTCTGGAACAGGGAGAAGCTGAACAATTTAATTTCCTGATGATGCTAAGTATTAGCATGCAACCTTCCCGAGGAGGGGAGAGAGAAAGACAGAGGTAAAAGAGGAAAGAGCAAACCGAAGCGTTTGTGGGGAAATCCGACCTGAAGTTCAGGCTTCTCACTGGAAGACGAAACCTTAATAGCTCCAATTTCAAAGGAGACCGACCACAGGAGAGGCTGGTGGTCATCGCCAAGGCTTCTGAACAGAGGGGGCGTGCAGGCTGCCTGGGGAGCCCAGCGCTTTCCCGACTTCCTCATTCCATTGTTAGCGCCCGAACACGCACACTCTCTCCGCGGGGGCGGGCTCCCCGCCGCCCCCGGCTGTGTAGTGGAGGTGTGTGATGAAAATGGGGGCAGGGCAACCTGTGCAGAGCCCATCAGGAAGCGTCGGAGGTGACGGGTGGGGACTGGCGGGGGCGCTGTGGGCACCATTGCATCCCAGGGACTGCAGCGATAGGGGTTTCCCCCTGCTGCACCCCGACTTCCGCAAGGCACTGGGGTAAGATCTCTGCTTGCATTGACTGGTTTCAGTGCCACGGCGACCCCAAAGGGCAGGCAGGATTGTCATCCCAAGTCCACAGAAGGGGGAAACTGAGGCTCAGAAGTGTCACAGGACTTGCTGAGGCCACAAGGGTGGAAAATAGTGGGGATGCAGGTGGCCTGACTCCAGAACCTGTGCATTCGGTCACCAGCCCGCTCAGCTGTCCCTTACAGCACTGGCTGTCCAGGCTGGCTGTTGGCGGAGCCGCCAGGAGCTTTGTACCGAGTGCGCCTGGGCTCTGCCTTCCTACGAGGCTGGTTTAATTGCCCCTGGCTGGCATCTGGGCACGAGGGACTTACAGAAAGTCCCTCGGGTGGTTGTATGAGGCCAGGGTTAAGAACCAGTCAAGTGTACATGTGCGTGTGTCGTAGGTATGCATACGTATACAGGTACACAGATATGTGTGCACATTGTATTAGTTCCTAGGGGCTGTGTAACAAAGTACTACAAGCTGGAGAGCTTGAAACAACAGAAGTTTATTCCCCATAGTTCGGGAGGCTAGAAGTCCAAAGTCACGGTGTCGGCAGGGTTGGTTCCTTCCGGAGCTCTGAGCGAGACTCTGTTCCCCGCCCCTCTGCCAGCTGCTGGTGTTGCCAGCGTCCCTGGTGCTCTCTGACTTGCAGGCTCCTCGCTCCAGCCTCCGCCTCTGTGTTCACGTGGACCTACCTCTCCGTGTGTCTGTATCACTGTGCGTTCGTCTCTCTCCTTACAAGGACTTCATGGGCTTTAGGGCCCACCCTAGGGTCATGTCTGTGGTGCCCGGTGCACATGTATTTTGGAGGGACAATATTCAACCTCGTGTGTGTGTGTGTGTGTGTGTGTGTGTGTGTGTGTGTGTAAGTAACCGGGGTTGTGTTAAGACGTGGCTGTCCCGTAAGGGTAACTGAGACTCTGCCGCAGTAGAAAACCATTGCGTGTGTTTGTGGAAGGGGAGGTGGCAGGGGGACGGGTCCCCTCTCCAGGGCTGAGGTCGAGCGCCCGTCCTGAATGGGTCTTGCATGCTCTACCCTCCTCCTCCATCCCCCGCATCCCACCCCCGCCCCCACTGACCCAGTCCAGGCCGCCGTCATCTGTCACCTGTATAACAGCAGCAGTCCCCTTGCCTCCCGTCTTTCATATTCTGCAAGTCGCGCCCACCCCACTCCACCAGCAGCCAGTCTTCATACAAACCTGCACTTACTCCTTCTCAGCCTCAGGCCCTCCGGTGGGCCCGGTGGGTCTCCTAGACCCCTCCTCCCTTTCTTGTATCCCTCTCTCAGGTCTCTTGTCCTTAGTGTCCCCCAGTGCTACTTTTATTCATTTTCAGACAGCGGGCAAGGGAGGAAGAGGGAAAGAGAGGGAGAGAAACATTGATGCAAGAGAGAAATATCAATCGGTTGCTTCTCAAATGCACCCTGACCAGGGACCAAACCTGAATTCCAGGCATGTGCTCTGCCCGAGAATCAAACTAGGCACCTTTTGCTTCGTGGAATGATGCCCATCCCGCTGAGCCACACCAATCAGGGCTCTTTTTTCAGGCCATCCTTTGTGTGGTTCCTCTGACCGGAAGGCTGGACAAACGCCACCTCCAACCCAGGGACCCCTGATGCTCTCTGTCAGGGGTCTGGCTCCCCAGAGAGCCCACAGATGGGATGGGGGAGAGAGGGGGGCCCCCTGCTCGGCCTCTCCATTAAACCCTAGTTGGGCAAAAAGTAAACATCCCCACTGAGGTGCCGCCTGCCACTTTCCAAGCTGGGAATGAAATGACCAGCTATAAAACTGCAACACATTATACAAAGCAGCTTAATGGCTTTCTGAAATGTTAAAAATTAATATTGAGTATTGTCCCCCGTGGAGCTTCATGTCTGGAAATTGTCCCTGTAGGGGACATTGGGGACCACGGCTGTAGGCCTGTTTGGGGTGGTGTGAGTTCCTGCTGGAGCAGAGGCCTTTGGGAATAGAGCTGGGCCCAGACGGCTCCGGGAGAGGTTGAGTGGCTTCCGGCCTCCCCGTCCCCTGGTCTGTGCTCTCGCCAGCTGTTTGTAAATTTCAGAGGTGTTTGTTTGTTTGTTTGTTTGTTTGTTTTACAACCCCGGCTTGTTCCTCCTTTTTTAATTCTGTAGGCAACATAGAGAGTAGGGCTGTCTGCGGCCGCTGGGCACTCAGACCCCCCTCCTTTGATTTTCTGAGCCGTCCAAGGCAAAGACAGGCTCTCATTCCCAGGGGCTGCCTGTTGCTGCTTGTGCAGTGGCCCATCTCCCTGGATCAACCTCGAATCTTTCTGACTTCCAGAATTTGTAATTGCCTGCTTCCCACTGCCCCATCCCAATGAGGGAAGAGAGAGGTGAGGTGCAGTAATCACCTGAGGTCTTGTCTCTGTAAGGGGCCTGGTGACTACACATCCCCAGGGGTGTCGGGGGGAGGGAGGGACCACATATGCCGCTCGGTATCTGAAGGCTGCAAAGGTTGTTCGAGAAACACTCTTGGGTCGTTGGGCCTGAAAGAGCAAAATGTTTTAAAACCCAATCTGCTGCTCAGCTAGGTTTAAAAACACCCCTTTATATTTTAGAGAATAAAACTCAAAATTATTCACTCTGTTAAGTGATGCTTAATAAACGTATGGTCTAATGAGCTGCCTAGTGTGTGTTTGCCAGGTTTCAGCCGCCGGGACCTTCTGGGATGCGTCCGATGCCAGAGACTCAGTCGCAGGGGGAATGAGCCCCCGATCTGTGGTTGCAGCAGAGGCAACAAGTTGGGGTTTTCCTCGTCCCATTAATGGCCTGTAAAATGCCCGTGCCTCTCCCTCTGCCACACACGCAGGGTCGGAGGTCCAGAGCCGTCCTTGATGCCAGGACTCTCTCACTGTAGCCGTTAGCAGGGGGCAGGCGTGGGAGATGTTCGCTGTACTTGGTTTCTCTGCTGGGTAGTTAATTTCTTAATACTTTCCAGAAGTGTCCATCCGGTGCTTTGAAGGTTCCTAGGCAAACTCCTAAGAGATAAAATTTGGTAGGATCGCACCCTTTTATTTAAAGCTCCCCCCAAATAGAAAGTTTGCAGTCTGTGCGTGACCAGCAGTCAGGCTTCCCCTGGGCCTTTGTGCACGCTTTTTGCTCTGCCTGGGTAACGCTTTGTCCTCAATGTCCACACCTTCACCGCCGCCCCCTTCATCATACTGATGCCTGTTCTTGCTTTAGGTCTCAAATTAAATGCCCCTTTGTTCAGAAAGGCTAACTGAGCTCCCAGGTCTCTATTCTGCGTCTGTGCTGTGGCCAGCACCTTTCTCTCCATCGTGTGGCTTTGCCTTTCTCCGAGCTGACTGTACTCAGGCAGGCTCTCTCTTTAGTGGCATGATGGGTATGGGTACCTGTGAACTCCTGTGCCTCAGGTGAACCCGAGGGTCTCATGCCCAGTGGTTCCAGCGAACATCCTGGGCCATTTCCCCACCAGTGAAGCTATTCCACCGTGAGTCCGACTGGCCAGGTCTGGGTCATAGGGCCAAGAAGTAGAACCCGTCCGTCTCAAACCACGTGATTTTATCCCAGTGGTACATGGAGGTGGTACCACCAGAATCAGGAGGCCCAGTTAGATTATTAGCACCTAAATTCGGTGGGATGCTGGCCAGTGTAGCTTCCAGTGGCCCCCAGGACACCTGGGTGAGTTTCGTGAGAGATTCCTATATCTTTCTACATCAGATCTGTCTCAATTTGCCATGGGTGACAAGATCCAAAATAACAGTTGTCTAAGTGAAAAGGACACTTGTCATTCTTTCCCACAAGAGCCAAAGTGGACAATCCAGGACTGGCCTGAGGGCTCAGCCCTACAGAGTCCTCCAGTGAGAGGTGTCTATCGGCTCTGCACCTCGCCACCCCTACGGCATGGTCATAACCTTGAGGGCCAAGGCAGTGCTTCAACGTCACAACCTCACTTCAAGACACAAGACAGAAGAGGCTGGAGGAAGGAACAGAGGAAGTGCGGCAGCTGACCTTTAGCACTGCCCTCCGTTCACACTGTTGACCGGAACTTGGTCACGTGGCCACCCTGAGCCACACAAAAAAAAGCTAGGTATGGCCATGAGCCACTCAGAAGTTCTGTTACACCAAAACCACACTCATAAAAGACAAAAATAAATAATGAATTCTCATAAATCCGCAGTAAGAAAGCCACCCAATTTTTAAAATGGGCCAAAGACTTGAACAGAAACGTCATTGAAAATGCAGGACCGATGACAAGTAAGCCCATGAGGTGATGGACTCCCACATCTCTGGTTATTAGGGAAATGCAAAGTAAAGCCACAGTGAGCCACCACAACACACCTGTTAGAGTGGCTAAAATTAAAATTCGGGCAATACCAAGTGCTGACAAAGAGGCGGAGCAACTGGATCGTTATGAGAAGGTAGAACAGTACAACCGCTGTCCAACACAGCTTGGCAGTTTCTTACGAAGTTAAACGTATACCCACCATGTAACTTGACACTCTCACTCCTCAATTCTTATCCTAGAAAAATAAAGACTTACCTTCAAGCCCTAGCTGGATAGTTCAGTGGGTTACAGCATCATCCTGATACACCAAAGCCGTGGGTTCTAATACCAGTCGGGGCACATATAAGAAGTAACAAATAAATACATAAACAAGTGGAAAAAAATCGATATTTCTCTCTCTCTCTTAAAATCAATTAAAACACAAAAAGACTTACCTTCCCACGAGATCCTCCGCATGGATGCTTGTGGCAGGTCTATTCATAATAGCCCAGACTGGAAGCAGTTCCAATGTCCATCAGCAGATGAAGGGAGGAACAGCCTGAGGTGCGTCCACATGGTGGGAAACTGCTCAGGAAGGAAAAGTCACGACTTACTGGTACATGAAGCACCTTGGATGAATCTCAAAGGCATTTTGCTGAGTGGGGAAAACAGACCCCACAGTCCTAAAAGATTACCTGCTGTACAACTCCATTTATGGGGCATCGCACAGGAGACAGGACCGGAGTGATGGAGCGGAGGTGCCTGGCTGCGGAGGGCTAGGGGCGGGGCACGGGTGTGGCTGTGAGGGACAGTACGGGGAGATTTGGGTGACAGAGTGGTTCTGCGTCCTGACTGTGTGGTGCTGGTCACTTAAATCTATACATATGTTGAAATTTGTAGAATCATACACCCCTCATAAGTCCATTTTCTTATAAAAGGTGCTTGTACTGTGGTCAGGGGTGGTATGGAGATGGGTTGGGGGCAGTAGCCATCTGATTCGACTGCTTTTGCCTAGTGTTCCAGTACATTCCTTTAGCAAGGCTTCTCAACCCCCAGAGCTGTTGACAAAGGAGGCCAAAGAAGTCTTTGTTTGGGAGCTGACCTGGGCGGGAACTGTGGGATGTTTGTGTCATTCAGCCTCCACCCACTAGATGTCAGTGCCATCCCCCGTCCCCCATCCCCCATCCCCATTCCCCATCCCAGGTGCAACAACGAGAAATGTCTCCAGACTCGGACCGCTGTCCACAGGAACCCACTGGCCCCTGGTTCAGAGCCACGGTGTGAGTCTGTCTTACTTCCTCACAACTGAATAACCTCCAGTTGGTTGTTTCCTTCCTCAGAGGCCCTGCTATCTGCTTTCTCTCTGTCTCCGTCACCTCTTCTGTGATAGCTGCCCGAAAGTTCGCAAGGCGGAAGTCAGATACGCCCGAAGCCGGGGCCCCTGGGGCCCATGAGACTGCTGAGCTTCTGCCCCTTGCATATTGGGGCACCTGTCCCCTAGGCCCCGCCTTCTCCCCGTCCTCTCTTCACCCCCACGTCACCCCCATTGTGTCCCTGTACCCATTACCCGGCAACCGAAGACAGAGTCCCAAGTATTACTGCTTCCAGGTGGTGGGGTGTGAAGCCTACACGTCAGTTCCATCTGCAGACATAGGTATGTCCCTCTGCTCCTGTTAACGCTCAGAGAGGCCATCCCACTATTTGAAGATAGAAGAGTAACACACTTTAATAATCATACCCCAGGGCATAGTTCTTCCTGTTGCATGAAAAAAATAATACTCAAAACAGCCAGTAGCCCATTGAAAAATTACGTAAAAGAGATGAAAAGAAATCCAAACCCACAAGCCTTCCCATCACGCGGGACCACCTTTATACATTTCTTATTTCGCACACTCCCCAGCCCAGGGTGAGTATCATGGAGTCTGCCGAGTCTGTATTTCCAAAGGGCTTTACTTATTCCAAAGGTGGCCTGGGAGTAGGAGCTAGAGAAGGACCAGTTCATGTCCATCTTTGACTTCGGAAGCCATAATGGAGTTTACCGCGTTGTCTTAAAACAGGGGAGATCAGCAGTGCCGAAGTTTCTTTAGGATAGTGCAGTGCCCGCCGACCTCGAGATGGTAAACAAATGGAGCAGGCCAATGGGAAGCTTCCGCGGAAGTGTTAATGGGTCCAGGCCAGGTCTGGAGACTGAAGTGCCTTCTACACAATTGTTGGCCCACGGGAGTCGGGACGCTATGATGTCTTGTTGTGTGTGTGTGTTTTGATAGAGGCCATAAACCTGAATCTTTAGTTGGCCCCTTCTGATTTGTAAATGCTGCAATGAATTCAGATGGAAAAGATCAAGTCTGCAGGTTAGGTACATCCCAGGGCTCAGGAGGTGTGACTTCTCCCCCGTGCCAATCACCTGAAGGTCAGCTCCTCAGGAAGCCCAACATTGTCACCACTCCCGCCGTCAGCCTCCACGGGTGTTCTCTCTCCTCCCGGCCCTCGTGGGGCCTCCCTCCCCAGCTGGCCTTTCCTTCCCCCCGCTGCCCTGATGGTCCAACCAAGACGAGAGTGGGTCGCCCCTCCCCTCCACCGAACTAAATAAAGATGGAACTTCCCCGTTGGCACTAATGCCAGTCATAGCAGCACGGCGACGCACCCAAGACGAAATGCCCGAGGGGAAGAAGCAGGGAGTGAAGTTGTGTAGACGGAACCATCCCCTTTACATGTAATCACAACCAAGAAATTGGGGTTGTGAACTGGGACGGCCACTGTGGAAGGCAGTCTGAAGGTTCCTCAAAGCACTGAAAATAGAACAGTCATATGACCCGGCACCCCCTCTTCTGGGTGTCCATCCAGAGGAAACGAGTTCACCCTCTCCAAGAGATATCTGCAGATCCGCCACACCCTGCCCCCATGTTCATTGCAGAATTATTCACAGTTACTAAGATGCAGAAACAACCTCCGTGCTCATGGAGGGGTGAACAGATAAAGAAACTGTGTTTGGGGTATATGCCACATGGAATAGTACTCAGCCAGAACAAAGAAGGGGGTCCTGCCATTTGTGACTACTTGCCATGCTTGGCTCTGTGAACCTGAGGAAGGAGCCATTGTTGAAGATGGAACGCTGTCTTCACGGGCTGGGGTGTCTAGAAGAAATATTTAGACTTGCCTTTGGTGCCTGGAGGTCCAAGCCTTCCTTTATTCTGGGGAGTGGAGGGGGGGCTGTGTCTTTGCCCACGTGAGCTTTCTGTCAGTTTGCCTGCAATGACTAGGGAGAGTCTCTTTAACTTCAATGTCTGCCTCCCCTATTAGTGAACTGAGGCCACAGGAATAATAAGTGAGGGATCGGCCCTCCTCCTCCTAACTTTTTTACCAAACAGATGAGGGGGAGAGGTGTATAAATCCTGGAGGGTGACGTTGACCGCCCCCTCCCAACCCCTACCAGGCAGGGACTACCTGGTACAAAATCGTTAACTCAGTCTTGGTGAGTGGAAGTGTCGTCAAAAAGAACAACACTGAGGTGACGAGATTCACTTTCCAAGATTTTGACGGGACTCTTTTTCCAAGAGGATGATTCCAGCGTCCACGTGAGCCTTTGAACTCCAGCCCTGGAAGGAAAGACAGATCATAATATGACCCATGATTCTGATGGTCAGACACGTGTCTTTGTCGGCCCTGACTAGATGGCCAGCGTGCCTGAATCCGGAGGCCCCTCCTGGTCTTTTCACCTTCAGTACAGGAGAGAGGGGTCATTGAATGATGCGGGTGACCCCGTGAGATGCTGTCTTGATGGAAATAGTCCCCCCAAGAGGAACACCATCCAGCCCTCTGTAGTTGGCCTTTGTCGGCTTTAAATTAGTTCCGACAGAGCAGGATGTTTCGGTACTGCAACGAGGTTGGCACAGGGCAGGCCACGAGGCCACAAATCAGGGCCAGCTTTGAGAACGAAAATCAAAAATTAAAATAAGCCAAGTAGCAGCAGAGAGAGTCTGTGTGGGAAGCTGTATCTTTCTGCGTGCAAGGACTTACCCCAACCATGAAATTGCGATTCTGTTTTGAACCGATGACAAGTGCCCTTCACTTTAAATAACTGTCAGCATCCTTGAAAACTCGTGTGAAATGGCCATTTCGGAGTGATTGTACTATCTTCACTCTTCATTATTTCTCAGTTGGCTGGGGCAGGGAGTTTCCTGCCTTCTTCCTCCTGTGCTCCTCACCCTCAGTGCCGTCTAATTTATTGGGTGGGCCTGCCACCCACCCACCCCTTTGTCCATCCGTGCATCCATCCATCCATCCATCCAGGAGATGCTTCTTGGCTGTCTGTGCACCAGGCAGTATACCAGCCTAGTGATCATTCAGTGGGGGCAATTTCACCCCCCTGGGGTGATGTCTGGAGGCACTTCCGGTTGTCACACTGCAAGTGAGGGAGTGTTCCTGGCATCTAGTGAGGACTCAAGGATGTTGCCCAACACCCACAGTGCACAGGGCGGCCCCAACAACAGGGAGTTATTTGATCCAAACGGAGAAGGCCAGGGTTCAGAAATTCTGCCAGCTCAGAGACAAATAACTGAGCAGCTGGCCCTGTGGCATCCACAGTTATTGCGGGGGAAACAGACCTACGTAGGGAAGTTGTGCGACGCCACAGGTGAGGTCGTAGGTGTGTCCCACCATTTCTCCTTGGGAGGGTGTGGTTCGGAAACGAGTTCCTGCATGGATCTATGAGGTTCTTCTCTGGGGTGGTCGTGTAGGATTCAGAAATAGGGAGGGAGGTTGGCTGCCAAAAGGGTTGCAGGTACAGGCGTGGGTGGGGCGTGTTGTGGGGTGAAGGTTGCCGGAAGCTGGAATGTGAGTGAAGCCTCCACGGTACAGGTAATAAGTGTGCACGTCTGCAGGTAGCAGGCAGGGTGACAAGGGCGTTGGCAGATGGCAGCTGATCCAGCTCCCTGGGGAATGTTGGGGACTGTGGCAAACCTCAGAGCAGCTGAGACAGGCAGCAGCTCCAGTCAGCTGTCTCCATTGAGAACACAAGTTCGGCAGGACCAGATTCTTCTGAGTTTTTGAGAGAATCAAGAAGCCCAGACTTGATATGAAATCTCCTGAGTTTTAAATGTAAACAACTAATTCAATATTTGTTTTAAAACAAAACCCCAAAGCACTACTCAGGCCAAACAATGCGTCTGCGGACTGCATCCCACAGTGTTGAGCTGGGTCCTCAGGAGCACATGAGCAAAGGTGTGTGACGCCCAGTGTGGCACCTGGGAGACAGCAGGTGCTCGATAAATGCTGCTCAAGACCTGAATCAGGCCTTTTGCCATTTTTGTCAGCGTCAGCACACTTGACATTTGGGGCTGGACCATTCTTTGCTGCTGGGTCTACCTGTGCACTGCAGGCTGTTTAGCAGCTCCCCTGGCCTCCACCCGTAGATGCTGGTAGCACCCCTTTGCCCCCAGGTGTGCCAACCAGAATGTTTCCAGACCTTGCCAGCAAAGCATTTGCCCAGCTAGTGACAGTATAACTCAGTGCCATGAATTCTTAGCTACGGTCTCTCGGTGGATGGGTCAGCCCCAGACAGAATCAGAAAGAGCATCTCTATCATTCTAAATCCTCCCGCCTCCCCAGGACAAGCACCCTGGACAGAGGTCATTTTGTGGCTCTCTGTTGCTCCAGAGGCCAGTGGAACTTGCCCTTTCAAGGCCCAAGTCTTTGGTTAACGTTTACAGAGGCATTCGGAAAGACCGAGCATGCTCACACCTGCCCACAGGCTGGCCCACCCAGGTGCTGGAGAGGGGATGGAAAGATAGGCTTCTATTCCAGGGACCCCAGCACCACCTGTGTGTCCACAGAGATGGGGGGCTGCCCTCTCACCCAGGTCTTTGATGAAATCTGTGACGAAAGCAGCCACCATTAGCTTTGGAGAGCCAGTGTAAACCCTTCAACAACCCATGGAGGTGACTCTCAACTGGAGCCTGAGAGCCACCTGCGGGGCCAGTGAGAAGGGACTGCTGGGCACCCTCTCCCCCATCCCCCCGCCCCACACCAACACCAGAGTATCTGACTCAGTGGGTCTGCAGGGAGTCCAAGAATTTGCATACTGCACCAGTTCCAAGGGGCAGTTGCCGCACCTTGGACCACACCTTGAGGACCACTCACCTTCCCCGCTCCACCTGGTTTCTCCTGTTCGGCTCCTTCCGGTTCTCTACCTGGGGCTGACTGACCCACCAGCAGACGATAGCCAGGTACTCATGGCATTGAATTAAATTGTAACTTGCTGTGTAAGTACTTGGCTGGTTCAATAAAGTGAATTTATATGCCTACCAGCTTCTTTGTTTTTTAATTATTTTTCTCATTCCCTTGATAACGTAGTATGTTTGGACAGGTCTCCCAGTCATTAGAATGAATTAGTGAAATCCCTCTTTATAGGTTTTTGTTTGTTGGAGCTTAACAGAGGTGGTTTAAATCACCGAACAGTCAGAGCGGCCCTCTCCGGTGAGTGCAAGCACAATGCTTCATTCTAAGCAGGCTTAGCTGCCGGGATAGATGGAGATTAGGACAATTCGCTTCTCCGCTACCGGGGAAACTGACATTTGGGGAGCTCTGATACAGAGTTGTTTTTCCAGAAAGGAAAGCCTCCTGCATTTCAGTTCAGTCCTAAATAATTTAACTTCAGGTGCCCGTGTGCTGGTAAGGTCCTGAGGAGTGGGGGGGCAACCGCCGGGGTCCGGGGGGACTTCGGGTTGGGAGGGAGCTGTGTGCTCACCCCAGTCTGTAGGGACTGTCCCAGGTGGAGCCCTGGAGGTCCATGCTGGGGGTCCCTTTGCCCCCAGGAACTGGCGGGTCGGTTAGCCCAGCACAGAGGAGGATATGGCTGGATGCTCCGGGCAGGCAGAGCTCAGGAGAGCTCAAAGTATCGGCTTGGCCAAACAGTCCGTTTAGTCCTTTGAGCAAAATAAAAGACACATTTTTTCAGTTTCACCAATAACGTTATCGACTGGGGGTATTTGAGTATGTCAGCTGTCTCCCTCTATTGGTTTCTAGTGGGTAGAGGCCAGGGGCGCTGCCGAATATCTTCCAATGCACAAGACAGCCCCACAGCAAAGAATTATTTGGCCAAGATATCAGCAGCATTAAGAAACTTTGCAGACCACTTTTGACAGGTTCCGTCAGTCACAGCACCTTCTGCATACGCTGCACAAATCTTGTGTTTCTTGTGTTTCACTTGAGTTTTTACCTTTCTTGAAATAATAAAGCATCACGTTACATATCTCCTTCCATCTTCAGTGTTAAAATGGCTGCACAAAAAGTCACCAATTCCAGTACTTTCTTTAAATGCGTGCTGACGTGACAGCTGTCAACATAAAATCTAACAAAATCGATTCCAGTGAAGTTAAAGACAACTGAGCATGAGTAGCGCCATCGTGCGGAAAAAACAAACAAACAAGCTGTTTGGCCAACCCAAGAGCAGTGCCGATAGTTCTCACCCAAGTTTAACACTCGCAGACCAGATACTTGGTCCGTGTGCTGCATTTCATCCCCAAACAGAGCAAAACGGGGCTGTGCCGCCATTTCACAGGTGAAGAGAGTCGAGGCTCAGAGTGGCCCCTGGCGGTCACCATGAGCCCAGGCAGGGAGAAGCAGAACCAGTCCCTATCAAGGGCCAGGCCATCTCATCCTTGACGGGTGCCAGCGTCCTGGGTCCTTGTTAAAACGCAGGGGGCTGGGCCCCACCCCCAGCTTCTGATTCAGTAGGTCTGCGTCGGGACCCAAGAATCTGCATTTCTCATGGGTTCCCAGGTAGGGCGCATGTGGCTGCTGGTCCCTGGACCACACTTCGGGAACACTGAAGGGCTGTCCCACTCCACCTGTCCTGTGGGGGTGTAGCTGTCACCTGCGCTGCATGAGAAACTTGAAGTCTGCCCACCCCAAGCACACTGGAGGGTCAGGCTTTGCTGGGTTCTTATGTGACACATTTGGGCTCCCCAATGCAGGTGCCAGGTGACCCCAGGTGAAATCCTCCTCAGAGCAGCCCTCATGCACTGTGTCCTCAGACCCGAGCAGGGTCCACTGTGGCAGCTCGAGGCCAGCTTCTCAAGCCAGTGTGGTCACCCAGCGAGAATGCACCTCCCCTTTACTGAGCCTGATTGTGAGGGCAGGCAAAGCCAGCATCCTTAGGCAAAGTCACTGCAGGTGCAGGTCTTTGACACCTGTGTGAAACTGGGTGGGGACGTCTGTGGGGACTGGAAGGAGAAATTGCGGAAGCAGTGGTCAGGAGTGGGGGTCAAAGTGTGTTCCGAATCCCGAGTGGGCCGGAGCCGGGGCTGCCACTCCTCAGCCCTGGGACCGCGGGTGCTCTGCAGATTCCCTGTGCTTCCAGGAAGACCCTCCCCGCAAGGGCCTGTGATAATGAACAAACCGTGCTGGCGTGCAGTGCGCACTAGATAAACGTGAGCTGACTTTTTATTGTCAGGATCCTACACGGTTTGACCAACCCAAGCCTCGGTTTCTCTGTCTGTGAAAAGGGAACACAACGGTACCGTGGCTTGTTGTGGAAGGGGAGGGTCAGAGGAACCCGTGTAGAAAGCGCCGCGCCCAGAGCCCGGATGCCTGGAAAGCCACAGAAAATGCCAGCTGTTATCGCTGTGACCTTCCTAGGCCCGAGGCCATTGAGTATCTTATAAAAACCGTAGACTTGGGAAAATACATATATAATGACACATGAACATCAGTCAGGGACTTTGGTCCCTAAGCCATCTCTTGAACCGGGTTTAGAGTCTTGGCAGTGAGAGGGTGCCCACGAAATAAGTCACTTAGGCCACTGTCCACTGGTGAGTTCTCTGTGTCCTCACAGCCCCCAAGTGCTGTCTCGACCAGGATGTCCTCCACATGCTGCTTCAGGGCACCCTGGGTAACCCTCCAGGTGACGCTGGAGTTGTCCCAAGGCACAAGGAATGTTCAGAGACTGGTGAGAGCTTCTACTTTGATCTGTTTTGGTAATAATTTATGTTTCAAAAGAGGCTGCCAGAAAGCAGAATCTAGCCAAAGGAATGTATTACTAATGGTGGAATTTGACCCATTTCTATAGGTCATCAAAGAAAAGAGATGCCATTTAACCTGGATGAAGTTAGGACACAATGGATTTGGGGGGTGGGGGTGGATGTAATAATGGGGGAAAGCATGGAAAGACAAGGGGATGAAAATCATCAGTTACCTGGCCTCTCTGCTCACCTGTAAGCCCCATGAGTTCCTTTCCCATTCTTGCTCAGGCAGCACTGTACGCTATATCCTTTATAGCAGGTGGAAATTTCTAGAATTTCCTTGGTCTTGCCTGGGAAAGTGCAATTTTATGTTTTTCTATAAATATTGTACAAGGTGAACGAAGCATTCCAAGCCTCCCTGAATTGGACAGATCATCTTAAAGCGAGTTGACTGCTTCTGGAAACCACGATCCCTGCTGGCCCCACAACAAGCAATTTTCAAACAAGGCAGGTCCTGGCATCTGGGAAAACTGCCTGTGTCCTTCGTTGCCAGGGAAATCTTTCTGAAATGGAAAATCCCCTACACCCCAGCCCCCACCAATCTCCAAAACAGTTGGCATTCTTTTAGAAAAAAAATTCAAACACCAAAAAACAATAGGCAACATAAAACCCCACCCATTACTGTGCATTAGAAAGGTTTTTTTTCCCCAACTAAAAGGATGAAAGGGCATCATTATTTTGTTTTCAAATGTGTTTAAGAACCTGTTATTAAAACAGAATTAAGCCCGAGTCCCAGGGCAGCAGCTCCGTGAGTGCCAGGAGATAATCTTGATAATGCGATTAGCGCTGCCCGATGGGGCTAGGCGGGAAGGAAAAAGACGCAGGTGAAGCTGGAGCTTTGCTGAGCCTCCGGCTGCCCGCAGTCCAAACACAGACGTTCTCCCCTGGATGGTGTGATGACCTCTGCCATCCCAAGAGGCACCAATGAGACGAATAATGCAACATTCACCCACTGCTCCCCACGTACCGGGCAGCGTGCTGAACTCTTCACGTGTGTATTCTCCTTGCTTCTTAGGTGCTGAGTGTGTAAAGCAGATACTAGTACAGCCACATGCTCCACCCCATTTTCAAATGAGAAAACCGACTGGAGCCTCCCCCAGGGTCACCCAGCCGAGGAGCCCCAGAGCTGGGTGGGGTTTAGACCAGGTCAGCCAGTGAGTGGCAGAGCCCTGCTATTGGCGGCCCCCACCGGGCTGCACATTGGGTGGTCCAGCACCTAAATGCAGAGGAGGGAAATCTGTTGGAAAACTTCATTCCATAGCAATGCCCAGCCCGATCCTACAACCAAATTGCCAGGAAGCTGTCATCTTCGCCGAAATGCTTGCCCGTGAGGTGCGGACAGCGGTCGTGCGGGGAAGGAGCCCCCCATGGGTGCTGCACTGTACCTTTCGCCTGCTTATCCAGAAAGCAGAGGCCTCTCTGTACCCCCCACCTTCTTAACATTAGATTTGCCTAAGAGTGATACTATTTCTTGAGCACCTACTATGTGCCAGGTACTAAGCTGGGTTGGTTTCTCCCACTATTGTATGTGTGTGTGTATACACATATATACACTCATACTTACTTCTTATTCCTATTTGCAAGTGATGAAACTGAGTCAGAGAGGAAGGGAACTTGACTGCCAGGCCACCCAGACAAGACATGGGAGAGTCAAGAGCCAAGCCCAGACCTACGTGACACAGAAGCACATTCCTTCTTGGTCACCAACCTGTCCCCCACCCTCTCTAGCCAGCCCTCCGCACGGCCAGTGTTCAGGGCTGCTTTTCCAATATGTTATATATTTTCCAGGGGAGTTTGCCATCTCCTGTCAGGTTAAAAAATACCAACATATTTTATATCGTTTTGTTAAAATGAGCTGCACGCATCAGGGTGGCTATTATTTAAAATGCACACACACAGAACGTCTCAGAGGCTGGTGACGATGGGAGAAATGGGGACCCTTATGGAATGTAGGTAGAATGTAAACGGGCGCGGCTAGTATGGGAAAGAGTGTGGTAGCTCCTTAAGAAAATTAAAAATAAAATTACCGTGCGATTCAGCAGCTCTACTTCTTGGTATATATAACCCGAACAATTGAAAGCATTTGTACACCGCTGTTCACAGCAGCATTATAACAATAGCCAAAAAGTAGAAGCAGCCGGAAAGTCCATTAATGGATGAATCAGTAAGTGAAATATGTATACATGCAATGGAAGAGTATGCAGCCTTCAAAAGCAAGGGAACTCTGACACATGCTAGAGCATGGATGAACCTTGAGAACATCATGCTGAGTAAAATAAGCCAGTTACCAAAAATGACAAAGATGGTGTTATTCCACTTACGTGAGATACTTCAAGAGCCGTCAAATTCATAAGGAGGGAAAGTAGGAGGCTGGTTGCCAGGGGCAACTACCTTGACATCGCTTTGACCAGTCCTCTGCTTTATGAAAAAAAAATCAGTGATTCTGACTCCGGTTCATGCATCAGAACCCTTTGGGAAGCCTGTTGTAAGCCAATCACTGTGACAAATACAAGGTGGATTCCCGACTTCATTTCGGATCTCTGCTGGCAGTGGGGCCTAGGAATCTGTGTTTTTACTAAGCTCCCTGATTCTGATATCAAACGGTTGAGAACCACCAGCAAAAACAATCCCTTTGCCCCAAAATATGACCAGCTCTGCATCCTTAGCAAAGCATCTGGAGCCACTTGTGTGTCCCTGTTTCCACCCTGCCCCCAGGAAGGTGGCCCTGTTCACGTCGACCCTGTGAGAGGCTGTGGCAGCCCCTCCCCCACCACACCAACCGCATCTCCTGTGAAAAGGACAGCAGAGTGTGCCCGAGTCAGGCGGGCGGAGCGGACGGAGCAAACCTCTCTCTCTGTGATCTAGCCATCCCCAGAGATGTCCAGTGGTGGGCTGCCTGTGCCAAAAAAAAAAAAAAGCATTGGAGATGTGTTACCACTGTTTGCTGCATTTCATTTCGTGGATTAGTCTGTAATCCAAAGAATGATATTTATCAATTCTGCTGGTAGAATGATTGATGAATAAGTTATGCAATGGTTTGATTTCCCAACAAAATCAATTATTTAAGTATTTAAGTGTCATACATTTATTTCTGAATATGGAAGCAGAAGCAACGCTCATCCTTGCCTCCCAAGGACTCCACTGGAAGAAGCCCGTGGACTGTCCGGCATGGTGCTGGCCCATCGTCCAGCATTGAACTCTCATCGTCTGTGACCATCACAGAGAGCTGTTGGTGTTCTAGCGGTTGTGTTAAGGCTCAAGGCCACGGCATTCGGGCAAAGGTCAGCTCTTCACCCTCTGCCACCGGGGTCCCAAGGCCTCCTCTTCCTTTGACCATTTGGAAGCTCCAGAAAGGACAGAAACCTGGAGATTCAGACTCTGGGGAGTGGCCCATAATTAAGTTACTATATTAAGTTCCTAGGGCTGCCATGTAAATGGCCACCAGCTAGGCGGCTTAAAACCACGAGAATTTATTCCCTCGTTGTTCTGAAAGCCAGAGGTGCAAGATCAAGGTGTCAGCGGGGCTGCAACCCCTCTGAAAGCTTGAGGGGAGGGTCCCCCTCTGCCCCTGCAGCTCCCGGTGGCCCCCAGAGTTCTTTAGTCTATGGCAGCATCACCCCAGTCTGTTTGCGACAAATGTCCATCTGTCCTTCTGCCCCTGGCCTTCCTGTCCTCATGTTTCTGTGGGTCCTCTCCTCTTCTGACAAGGACACCAGTCATCGGGTGTAAGGCACACCCTCAATTTAAGAAGGTTTCATCACTGGGTTCTTAACTAACCACATCTACAAAGACCCTTTCTCCAAATGAGATTCACAATCCGAGGTTCCAGGCAGATGTGAATTTTGGGCAGGATGCTGTTCAACCCACCACAGCTGTTGACCGCACCGCGGGCCCGGTGCCCACGGGACAGGGGAGGAACAGAGGCGACCAGGGCCATCGCTTTCCCTGGAGCTAGAACAGTCCGTCAGCGTCCTCCGAGCTCTTGGTCTGCAGCTTCCCTGAGACCTGGCCTTTCCGAAGGGTGAGACTCACCCCGATGGGCAGGCTGGAAGATGAGCTTGGGGCAGGGGGTGGGGACCTATTCAGCCAATGATCGGTTTGCTTCCAACTGCCAAAGCACCTGGGAGTTAAACAGAGTGTTGTTTTAGCAAGAACATTAGAGAAGCATGTTGTTCTCTTCACCGTGGACCCCCGAGCATGCATTTGGGGGTCTGAACTGATCCACAGCCCCAGCACACTGAATAAACTGCTTTTCCAGGCAGGCTGGCTGAACCAATCTGATTTGAACCTCAGGCAGATTCTCCCGCAGGATGTAAGGAATCTGGGACAGACAGAGGAATGGGAAGGGGCGTCCCTGAGGGACCCACGATGCCGCCTCTGTGGGAGGACTCCTGCTGAAGCCTCCAAACCCAGTATCTGTACGTTGACTGATGACTGCCGTCTGTGGTCCAGCTCCCACTGCTGTACACAGGCACGTCCTGCAGGGAAGGAAGGGAAGAGTGCCGAGAAGAGACCTCACTGTCAGGTTCAACACTGGCCCCACACCACTCTCGGTGGTCGGACTTCCTCCGAGCCAGACCAGAGCAGAATCCTGGCTCCCTGCACACATGACCCCTTCAAATCCCTCTTCTTCGTTTCCTTTTGAAAAGCAAAATCCTTTCAGCCCCAGGACAGGAGTGAACTCTGCCGTGACAGACTCCACTAGGGGGATGACCAAGCTGGAGAGACTGGCCACTCCGATGTTGCCTGAAAATGCTCTGCTTCTGAGGCTCCAAAGAGAATTCTCTGTACCTCTAAATCAGTTCTTCGGCCGACAAGAAAGAAAATGGTGCTGGGGGAGGGGACATCAAAATCCCTAAGAAACTCGGAACTTTATGTATAATTTTCTCTCTCGCAAGTAAAAGCTCGGGTGCACCTCACTCGCTCTGCCCGCGGAACGGCCGCCCTGCTTCAGAGGCTGCTCACGCGTCCCTGCCTGAGTCCATCCACGGCTCGGTGGCTGTCCTCTGTCCTGGCTGTCCCCCGTGGATGGACCCCCTCTGCAAGCCTTTACTGTTGGCAGCTCTGGCTCCCACGTCCTGTGTTTTCAGGTGAAGAAAGGCAGGTTCACACCCTTTCATTTCTTTTGAGAAGCCCTGAGAGGCTTTGGAAATCCCAAGTGTGGACCAGAGGAGACCCCATCAGCTCCCTGCCCACAGCCCCCCCAGGGGATACCATGTCGCTCCCCTCTCCTGAATCAGCAGGACGGGGACACAGGAGAGACCCAGGAGCAGATGGCTGTGCACAGTGATGGTGACAGGTGCTGCTGTGGCGTGGCCAACCTCAGGCCCCAGAAGATGCCCTCAGCTGAACCACGAAGCCCCCCCCCAAGAGTGTGGGGGGCATTCTCTCGCGTGGACCTGGACGTTCTTCCATCCATCTCACGTGGTCTCACCTTCAGTGCACAACTCCTCCTTCCTCTGGACAGGCCAGTGGACCGTTTCCTGCCCCCACCCCACCCCCCTGCACTGCCCCTCCCCCGCGCCTGGGTGAAGAGCTCAGCACGCTCTCCCTCCTGCTTCCCCCGTCCTCCCACCCCTCTCTGTGAGGCAGGGGTATTGCCTCCTTCCTTCCTCATGGGCTGCTGGTGCTTCTTTAAAGACCTGTCGGCAGCCTCGTGCTGGTGCGCAGGCAAGGTGAGTGTCGTCGCAGGAATTCCGATTATGAATACGACCTCCCTTCTAGGACGTGTGTCTTAGAGCTCTTCTTTCTGAATATAAACAAACAAGAATAGATGCATGCTAATGGCACCAAGCCGGCTGGTGCCCACACAGCTCAGCGTCAGTCTGTAACTGTAATCTGTGGTGGGTGTCAAGGAATTGGGTTTGGAATTCTCTCCTCCCGGAGCAGAGCCCGGGGTGGAAGAAGGCGCACGGAGACCCTGGAGACCCTGGAGACCCTCTCCGGCAGAGACCATTTATCATGGTCTTGGACGGTGGGGGCGGGGGTGGTTCAAAGCTGTATGCTATTTGTAGGTATCTCCTAACCCGTTGTTACCAGGGAGCCTTTCCCATGGCTCAGGAGTGACGGGGCACTGAAAAGGTGATTACAGTAAGCGGGGGCCCCCAGTGAAGGCAGGGAGCCCCATCTGGGTGTGCCCACTGCCCACCCCCACCCCAACCTGGGAAGTGCTCACTCCCTTCTCCTGCTGGGTTGGATTCTGTTTGCATCTCCAGTCCGCTCAGACCACTAACGGGTTCTCCAATTCTGCGGGGATTTCAAACAGACACTGAGAATGAGCGGAGTAGGCCCAGAGCTTCGGCTGCCGGGCCCAGTGTGTTACTGACTTTGACACATTGGAAGCCGCAGGTATGGGTGTGGAGGTAGCACTTCAGAAAATTTACTGGGAGCAGCAGTGTGAGTGAAAGGCAAGGAGAAGAAGAGGATCAGGCAGGGGAGACCTTGACAGAGTCCCGACAAAGCTCAGGCAGCCCTGGGGAGCTGCAGGGCAAAGAGCCCACCGCGGAGCTGGGCTTTGCTCAGCAGCGCCAGCTCTTGGACTGACTTCTTGCTCCATCCTTGGCCAGGGCCAAGGTCTGAAGGTGTCAGTCAGTCTTTTGTCCCCTTCCTACCTATAACCCAGTGGTTCTCATGCAGAGGCAGTTTGTCCCCTGGAGGACAGTTGGCAGTGTCTGAGGACGTTTTGGGTTGTCATAACTGGACAAGAAGAGGTCAGTGATGCTGCTACGCATCCTACTGGGACCAGATCATGGGAATAAGGGCCTGGCTGGCCCGAAGCACCCACAGTGCTAAGGCCGAGGAACCCTGCCCCAGTCCAACGCTTCTGTTTTTCAAAGACTAGAATGGAGGCCGTAGGAACTCAGCCTCCCACAGTCAAACGTCTCTTGGCTGAAATTTCCTTTGTGCCTTTGTTTGTATTGACACAGTTTGGCACACTGGGAATTAATCAACAACCAACCAACTTTTCCTGGGCACCACCAACCTATTACAGGTTACCAAGAAGTAGGGGCTTGTCCTCAAGGAGATTACTACTGTCCTGAAGAGCCATCCAGGTTTTCTTAGCCAGAGAACAGCCATGGAAGACGCCAGCTCTTGCAGGGTCGCAAGGGTGTGACCCTGCCAACCTGGTCTAGAGGTGTTTTATTTGGCTCACGCCTTTGCTTTTCCTTTATTTTTAATTCAAATGTCATGAGCAAGAATGTAGACTCTCTAACATACTACAAACCCTCCCAAGATATTTCATCTTTGTTAGCCCCATGTCCTAAGCCCCGCCCCTCAAGATGATGGGGACTGTCGCCCCCAGTCTCAGGCAGTGCTTCTCAAACTTGAGCGAGCCTCAGAATCGCCCGGCAGCCTGGTTAGAACAGATGGCCGGGCCCCACTCCACACTGTCTGTGTCAGGACATCTGAGGTGAGGCCTTAGAACTTGCATGTTTAGCTGTCACAGCGATGCCACTGATCCTGCTCGTCTGGGGACCACACTTTGAGAACCACTGGTCTGAGGCAGTGATCCTCCAGTGTTAGTGTGTATCAGTGACCTGGGAAGCTGGCTGACAATTCCAGGGCCACAGCCCCGCCCTCAGGTTCTGATTCTGTGGGTCTAAGCAGGGGTCTGAGCGTCCGTACTTCTAATGAGCCAGCAGGTGACCCGGGTGCACACCAGGAGTTTGGGAATCATTGCTCTGAGGGTCCCAGGAATGGTGGAGACCACTGCTTTCTTCTCACATACCTAGTCTGCATGTGAATCACCCAAGGCTCTTGTTGAGATGCTGATGCTGATGCTGATGAAGTAGATCCGGGCACACACCTCAGATGCCACGTTGCTAACCAGTTCCCAGCAAGTGATGCTCATGTTGCTCATGGTCCAGGGACTTCCTTTGAATAGCAAGGGGTAGACCAGCCATTCTTGGCCAGGTTGCCTTTACCCCTCCGAGAACATTGGCGATGTCTGTCGACATTTCCGGTTGTCACAGCTGGGGGATATGGGTACCACGGCATCTAATGGATAGAGAATAGGGATGCTGCTAAACATCCCAAAATGTACAGGATGCCCACCAGCAAAGGGTCATCCATTCCAAAACGTCAGTAGTGCTGAAGTTGATAAAGTCATGGAGAAGTTGACCAACCACTAACAAATGGGCCAAGGGCTCCCTGGGGGAGGGAATACTTGAATAAGGACCATTGTCCAACATTAGGTTTCCTTCAGGCACAATAGGGCTTGTGTATAATCATGCAGTTCCCACCCTCCCCTGATATTGCCCACCCCTCTTCTCTGTTTTATTTTCTCCCCCACACATGCTGCTATTTAATGGACATATTTTACTTGTGTGTTATTTGTTATTTATTTATAGCCTCCCCTATTGAAATGTAAACCCAAGAAGGGCAGAGACTTCTGTTTACTTGGGTCACTTTGTTGTCCACAGCACCTAGAACAGTGCTTGGCACATAGTAGGCTCCATAAATAGTTATTAAATGGATGGCTGGATATCAAGGACTTTGGAGAGACGGGCAGGAGACTGGTGCTAGGCCGCAGGGTAGGGAAGTGGCAATTCATCTGTTCCATCCTCTCTCCTTCTCCCATTCATAAAACATACATTAAAGACCTGCCTTGCGCTGGCCTCCTAGGCACATGCTCTCCATTGGTCCGTGGTCAGGTGGTGAGCTAGGCCACATCTACTCTCCTGGCCTCTCAGACACTCAGAGGAGAGCAGCAGAGTGTTCCCTGAGGGGCAAGGAGCCCGCATTTTTCAGTACTGTTTAAACATCCTAATTTCATGGTGCTTGCGGAAGAATCTCTGTGCAACACAGAAAAGTAAAAATGAAAATAAATGTCTCCCTCTCCTTTTATTCTCTGCCTTTCTTTTTCTTTTCAAACCTCATTTCCAACCAGAAAGTCCTTGCCCTGGATTTTCTCGCCTGTTGGGAAGTCAGCCTCTTAACAATGCGTCGAACAATGGAGGAGCCGGGTGCGCTGTTCCCGTTTGCCGAACACTCTGTTTCCCCAGCAGCGCGAGTCCCGCCCGGCTGTGTGTTTGTGTCTGTTACCCAAATGCCTTCTCGTGGTCGTTGGCCTCTTGTTCCTCCAGCTCTTCTGCAGCCTAGAAATGAGCATCCTTGCCTGGGAATTCTGTCCTTTTTCTCGTTGGGGGCAACAAGTCACCCCCCGAGGGGTTATTGACTAGGCCCAAGCTGGCGGGATGTGTCTAATATGTGTGACCTCAGAGAGGTCAAGACCACAAGGAGAGGAGCAACCCTGAGTTCATTTGCATTCCCTCCGAGGCTTGGAACAAAGGCCCCCCCCCCCCCCACAAGCCTTCTCTTCATGGTTCACTGACTTTGGTTAATTTCCTCCAAATTGAGCAGTAGATTAAGAAGAGGGGAAAAGGTCACGTTTCTATCCCCCCGTGTCCTCTGCCCGGTAGTTTCAGTGGGGCTGTCATGTGGACAGGCCCTTGCTGGCGTCCAGAGAAGGCAGGGCCTGTAACGTGGTGTCCGCCCCAGCCCTCCCCGTCCACAGGTCAGTTCCACCACCGTCTGGCTCCTTCCTGAAGAGCAGGGAGCAGAGGGTCTCCAAGCTCAGCCATCAGGTCCCGCCCACAGAGTCAGCTTTCCCCTCCCCTGCTGTACCCAGTGTGTCACCCGGGCTTTGGTACACGTGACAGAATTGCTCTCTGGCAAATTTAAGCAGGCAAAGACTGTATCGAAGGCAATCGGGGACTCACAGGACCTTCGGGATGTCAGAGGGCAGAGGAACAGCCACACTGCAGAAGCGTCGTAGGTGCTGTGCTGAGGCCTCATCAAAGAATTGGTTTGTAGGGATGCCGGTGCCACCACCGCTGGGCACAGGCGGGGTGCAGCCCCCCGCCCCACCCGCTGCCAGCCCCCAGTGCCGCCTCGAGGCTGCCGTCTCCGGGAGCTGGATGGAGCAGCTGTGCCTTTGCCCGAGATCTGCCCCGTGCGCGTGTCTCCAGCCACAAGCTCCACCTTGGACTTGGACACGGTCTGATTGCTGCAGCCCAGGTGATTTCCCAATCACTTTGCAACCTGCAAAGGAAGCCAACAGAGAGACAGTTTCTCACTTTTCAGTTGGAAAGAGGTGGGCTCACCAGGTGGGGAACTCCCAAAGCTCAGAAAAAGTTCAGCATGACCCCAAGGAGTAACAGGTGCCCAACAGCCTGGGAAAGGTCTCACCTTGACATTGTGCATCACGGAGAGCTAGAGGTTTCGGGGTACCAGAGACGGACACCTGTCCAAGGATCTCATGACCCCTGGCTTGCCATCAGGGGCAGCAGTAAGCTACACTGTGTGCAGATTTGCCGGCCTCGAGTCCAGTCCTTGGCCAAAGGTGGGTTCTTCCAAAGCTCTGCCAGTGCTGGACTCCGGAGGACCCAGAGGGTCGTCGGACAGTTCCGAGCTTGAGCAAAGGTCGGGGGCGGAATGTCTTGGCCACTGGTCCTTGGCTGACTTTGGGACGCTACCGTCGCTGTTTCCGTGGCCACGGGAGGGCGCCCTCAGCTGGAGGTAGACGGAGGTTTGGTTTATAACAGAACCAGTTGGGAAATCACTTTGTCTGCAGATGCGCTGTGAGCTTTCCTCCCTCATTCCCAGGGCCTCGTGGTGGCATGGAGGCCAGTCCCTCGGTTCCCGTTATTCAAATGGGGTGACTTGGCCACACAGTATTTTGTGTAGCCCATTGGGACAGCTGGTTCATTCCTCCTCTAGGGATGTCATGGCTGCCAGGAGCAAAGGCCACAGGCTGTCACCAGGCTGTGGTGCATTCATTCTGACCTGACATTGGAGGGGCAGCCGGGAGGGAGCCCCTGAAGTCACACCCTGAGAGTAAGTCACAGATGCTCAGCAGCAGGAGGAGTCCTGAGGGGTGACCGGCAGACATCTGGTGGGGGATAATTAGAGAGGCGGCGGATGGGGCCCTGGGGCCTTTGGGAGTGTTCTCTAACTCGCCCCCTCCCGCTTCGGCTGCTCTTCTCGCATCATTAACCCAGCTACTTGGACGATGGTCCTGGGTCTGTCACACCTGCATCCTCAGTGCCTGGACCGGTGTGTGGCTCCTGGTCCAGGTGGGCAGCCCGACGCCCGGCTCTCGTTTCCTTTCTCTTTTGTTTGTGTGCCATTTGCCTGCCTCCACCCTGAGAACGTGGATCCCAGAGCCGGACCCTGCTGACTTCTTCTGTGAAGCTGCCCCCCGATGCTTCCAGGCCTTACACTCAGTTGGTGCAGAGTGAATATGTCAGTGAATGAACGTTGAATAAAAGTATGTGCTCAATCTCTGTTGGTTCATTGCACACGAAAATGGGGACTTTCCTGCAATAGCCAAGGTTGTCCTCGGACACTCCGGCCCTGCCTGTGACAGGGCAGGGCCCCTGTCCCTGCCTGGATCATTTCCATCTCCTCTTGCTCTGGTCGCCGGTGGCTTTCCTGTCGGCTTTGCTCTCTATCTCATGCACGGTCAGCCCCTCCAGATCTAAGTACACGAGAACTGAACAGGGACAAAGGACATAGAGCAGATGCAGGAGAATCTGACCTGACCGTGTTGGGAATGAACAGCGGGGGTGGGGTGAATGGCACCCGACCCTCCAGAATCCCCAGGCATGGCCTTCAGGGTGAAACTGACTGTCCCTGCGTTTGCAGCCCTTTCCCTCCTTGGATGCTGGCACCAAGCCACTTGGAGTCGGCTGCCGACTCACCTGCCAGGGGTAGGAAGCAAGACGATCTTTAATTACGCTTAGTTCCTCTGCCCGCAAGGCCCAGGTGATGTGCTCTGTGACATGCTGTTCTGCCAGCACGCAGCCCCGCCCTTCCCCTCTCACTCCGAGCCCGAGGTCGGGAGGGTTGGCCTTGGGCCCCGGAGTGTGTCTGCATAGCTAAGCGGCACCTTTGGGAGGTCACCTCACCTCCCTGAGCCTCTCTCTGTTCCCATCTCTGCGATGGACGGGGTCGTACCTGCTCTGCCCTCCCAGGGGGAAGGTTGTGAGGATGGAATAAAATAACGAACGGGCACCAAAATGTGGAGACAGCGAGATGCCACCCCCCGGTTGATGAAGGGATAGACCACAGCGGCATGTCCACGCCACCGAGTGTTATTTGGTAACAGAAAGGGATGAAGTTGTGACGTGCGCCACGACCTGGACGGACCTGGACGGCACACTGACTGGCTGGCCGGTGTGGCTCGGTCGGTTGGAGCATCGTCCCATAAACCGGGAGGTTGCCGGTCCAGCCTCTGTGTACAGCAGGCGCACGATGAGTGTGTCTCTGTCACATCCATGTCTGTCCCTCTCTCCCCACCCCCACCCTTGCTTCCTCTCTCTAAAAGCAATGGGAAAAAAGTGTCCTCAGTGAGGATTTAAAAATAAATTTAAAGAAAAGAAAACACTCTAATCGGAAAGAGCCAGACACAGGGGCCATGTGTCGTGAGCCATTCCCACTGAACACCAGAATGGGCAGATCCGGGGACCAGAGCAGATCCGTGGCCCTCAGACGCTGGGGGAGGGGCGGCGGGGAGCGGCTGCTGGTTTTCTTCCTGGGCTGACAAAAATGCCCTGGAATTATATAGTGGCAAGGGTTGCACAACTTCGTGAATATACTAAAAACCACAGAATTGTATACTTTAAAGAGTGAATTCTGGGGTATTAGAATTATACCTCAGCAGCAAAAGAAAGAAACACACACATGATGCGTAGGAAAAGGGCTGAGTCAACTCTAAGGATGCGTGCCTGTACAATTGCATCATCAACAGCATCGTCTTTACATCCCAGCATTTATTTAGTGCCTACTGTGTGCCCGGCACTGTGACAAGACCTTTGCCTGCCTTGCTTTGCATAACAGAGTTTGTTGTTTTTATTTTGTGTAAGGGAGACTGAGAATCAGAGAGAATAAGTCACATGACCAAGGTCATGGCTGCTGAGAGGCCAGACAGGGGCCCGGACCCAGGTGCGTCCGACCCCAAAGCCTAGACCTCTTCCTTTAGCCCCTGCTGCTATGCCTTTGGTTCGAGGACCTCGGAATAGAACCAGATGTTTTATTTGTTTGGAGACCTGGCCAACATCTAACTGAAAGTGGTTCTCAGAGCCTAAACGAGGGTACCTAAGACTCCCCCCAGACAGACAGAAATACCTCCACGGTCAGTCTAAGTGAAACTTCCAAGCGGTTGAAATGGACTGGCTCACCAATGGCTCATGCTTGAGACTGGCAGCCAGCCTCTGGCCTGGGCAGTTAGAAATGGAATCTAAAAATTTCAAGAGTGAATGACAGATTCTAAGGCACCTCAGGGATCCTTCTCAGGCCTGGGTGATGTCAGGCACCCACCACCCCAAAGCCAAGGGCAGCTGCCCAGGGCGCCCTCTGGGAACGGTTGAGCATCAGCTTGGGAATTGGAGAGGAGGCCACTTCCAGGCCTGGGAATTATTGATGAGGACCCTTCGAGCCAGCTCCCGTCTGTGAAGAGAGGGCGAAGATGTGGCCTGCCAAGCCCAAAATAGCTTCACGGTCTGTACCAATATATCAGAAAGCTGCTGAGTGGTGACAAGAAATGGTAACAACTAAAAACAGCATCACTGGGGAGAGCAAAGGACAGCAGCCGGCAAGGAGACATCTAGAACTTCCCGTGCAGAAGTGGACTGTTTGGGGGGCCTGGGCTGCTTTCCATGGCTGACAAGGTCAGACCCCAGATTTGGGGGTGACTGCCTGGTATGGGAGGAGGGGCCCTGAGAGTTAAGGGCCTTGATCTTAGCTCCTTCCTACCCAAATGGGCTGTGCGATTTGATGAGTCCCTTCCCCCTCCTGCCTTAGATGTTGCTATCTATTAAAGGAGGGGCTTAATGTAAAACCAGTGGGTCCTCATTCATTCATTAGGTCTTTGCCAAGTTCTGCTCCTCACCGGGGCCCTTGACTATGTGCTGGGAGATAACAGTGAATAAAAATATGGACTTCGCCCTTTCTTCTTGGAGCTCAGAGGTTGATTAGCGGGACAGATATTGATTAAATGATTCTCCAAACTTATTGTGGCAAATGCTATAAAGAAAGGTACCAGAGGGTTCTGTTAATCCATAAATTTCTATCTTTTGAAGGCCTACTGTGTGCCTGCTGGGCACTCTTATGCTTGTATAAAATGTACCTGGAATTTTTACTTTATCCAGGTATGGTAAACCCTGGAGATCAGGAGGTAATCGCCATTGAAAAGAGAGCTGGTTACTTAGGGCTTGCCGAAGAAGGGGCCTGTGCCCCGCCACGCAGGGCCACGTGGGGAAGAACCAGGGTTGGTCAGGAGCCGAAAGGAGGCGAGGGGAGAGCAGGGGCCAGAGCATTTATTGGGGTTTTCTCGGGAAGGAATCCGGGAGGCAGGGTAAGTATGCTGAGTAGGTTCAGGGTTCGATAGCTGCAATAATCCTGACAGGCTCCGGACTAACCGGGTGGCCCCTCATTGCTCAGTACCTGGCCCTGGGTGATTTAGGGCGGGGCGTATTGACTTGGTGGGCGGGACTCTGCTGAAGGAGGTGCTGGGGACGTGGGCTCTAGGTTGGTGGGTGTGCATTTCCTTGGTTAGCGCTCACAGGCAAGTTGTTTGTTCTCTCTAGGAAGTGGCTAACCCCGGAATGGGCAGTCCCTCTCTGGGTCCAAAGGCCGCCCTGGGCATCAGAGCATTATAAAATACAGAAGGCAAAAGAACATAATTAATACAGTGCTGCCTGTTTTCTGTGTTGACTTCTGAAGTCCTCACGCTGGCCCTCTGAGGGAGGTGCTGAGAACATCAGCATCCCCATTTTGCAGATAAGGAAACTGAGGCACAGGAAGTTGCCCAAGAGGACTCTGCTGGTCAGAGAGGAGCTGGGATTGGAGTCCAGGCAGTCGGGCCCCGCAGCCTGCCCTCCTGACCTCCTCATTTCTGACCTGCGCACAAGGAAGGGCTTGGTCTGGTCTTGCTGAGCACATTTGGGAAGTGACTTGTGACGTGTGAGCTAAGGTTCAAGGAGGCACTGTCTGCCCCCTTCAGGGGTGAAGAATGCAGGGAGAAGGGGTGTGGGGGGCAGTTCCTGCCTGGAGGCCAGCTAGGCAGGAGGGGCAGAGCTGGCTGGAACCCGCTGATCGGGCAAGTGGCCAGTGGGTGTTTAAGCTTCCAGACACCAAGCTCTCACTCCAGGCCTGCTGGACTAGAGGCTCTAGGGAGTGGTATTTTTGATAAACAGCCTGAGTGACTCTTTTTTAAATTATCTTTTAAAAAATGTGTTGTAACTTGCATACAATGTCACACATAGATCTTAGATTCACAGTTGGATGAGTTTTGACAAATGCATACACACCTGTAATTCATACCACTGTCAAGATACCAAATATTGCCCTGGCTGGTGTAGCTCAGTGGATTGAGCACAGGCTGCGAAGCAAAGGGTCGCCAGTTCGATTCCCAGTCAGGGCACATGCCTGGGTTGTGGACCAGGTCCCCCCCCCAGGGGGGGGGCACGTGAGAGGCAACCACACATTGATGTTTCTCTCTCTCTTTCTCCCTCCCTCCCCCTCTCTCTAAAAATAAATAAATATAATCTTAAAAAAAAGATACCAAATATTTGCAGGAAAATTCCTTGGTCCCCCTTCCCCACACCTCCCTCCCGCCATACAGGCTCCCCTCTGAAGGCTATGAGTATAGCTTAGTTTTGCCTAATCTAGAACGTCACGGAAACGGATCCTCCGGGATGTATGCGTTCCTATCTGGCTGCTTTTGCTCAGCAAAATATTTTCAAGACTCATCCAAGTCCCCGAGTGTTTCACTAGTTCATTCATTTCATAACTGAGGGGCGCTAAATTGAGTGGATATGCCACAGTCAGTCTCTGTTTTCCTGTTGGTGGACATCCAGGCCGTCTCCAGTCTGGGGCTGTTCAGAATAAAGCTGCTATGGACGTGTGCGTACACGCCTTCTGTGGGATTCTGGATTCTGTTTGGCGTTCCTCCTGGGGAGGTACCTGGGGCCTGTGTGATCGGGTTACCCCGGGGGCTGGCTCACTGCGGCCAGCCCAGGGCTGACATTTCAGACACTCTGGACTCACCCATTCACGACCAGGATCCCTTGCAGGTCCCAAATCCCACAACTCAGTTTCAGCTTGAAAGAGTGGCGTTTGCAGTTGTAACTGTTTTTTTTATTGTAGTGAATTACACGTAACATAAAATTCAGGACAGTGACCACTCTGAGACACACGGTTCTGTGGCCTTCAGTACACTCACGTCATTGTACAACTGTCACCATCGTCCCCTCAGAACTTTCTCATCTTCCCAAACTGAACGAACCTCTGCCCCCACCAAACACAAACTTTCTGTAATCCACTCCTCCCAGCCCCCGGGGCCCGCCGCTCCAGCCTCTGTTTCTATGAATTTGCCTCCTGTACGTACTTCATGTAAGCGGAACCATACAACTTCACCCCCTTGTGTCTGGCCTATTTCATGTAGCACAACATCTTCAAGGTCCAGCCACGTGGAGCCTGTGTCAGAATTTCCTTCCTTTTTTAAGGCTGCATAATATTCCACCGTGTGCATATCCCGCCTTTTGTTCTTTCTTTTTGTAATGGAGAAAACTTTGATTGAATAAAAAGAATTTTTAAGAGAACCTATGATTACCCAACCCAGAAACCCCACAGGCTCTTCCCTTACTCCGGCAGGGCACGTTTAGCTGTATCGGTGCTCGAGATATCCTAGATCCAGAAAATCTCAAAGTGCAGACGACGCGACACAAGGTAGCATTCACAGGCGTTTTCCTTGTAAAAGACGGGAGGCCTAAGGACCATCACCAGCTCGCCGGCCACCCTCAGCACCTCCTCCCTCATTTCACCTAGTTTCCCGTAAGTCCATTAAAATCATAGCCATTTCTTTTTCCGGAACTGATTCTACCGGAGTCTGAAAAGCACATCTGTGTGCTTCTATTTCCCGGCTCTTTGTCACACATGACGTACTGAGGGTTTCCTATCAGACACTAGAGGCGGCGCCTGCTGAGTGTCAGGGGGCCGGGAACTGGGAGCTGGGAGCCATTTACTTAGGCTCTGACCCCAGCACCTTCCTGGGACCTGGGAGCTGCCAAATGAGGGTCTCCTGACGGGAATGAACCTGAGCAAAACAGGCGGAGCTTCCTTGCCTGGACAGTGAGTTTCTTCAGAAGTGCAGAGAAATAATAACGGCCTTAATTAAAACTCAGTCACTCATATTTGATGGCTGTGGCCTGTCCCCCCAAAAGACGCATAGGTCGAATGCACAAATCATATTACTGGGGTGTTAATGCAGAAACGTGGTGCTAAGATTTCTCACGTGTTCTCTGCGAGACCCCAACTTCACTTACCTCTAGGTTTTCTTGGACCCTCCGAGGAGCACTGACCACTCACTCGTATCAGCTCTATTATTTGGGGGGAGTTTTATCACTTTGTTAGCTAAGCACAGGTGGGATAATATACACAGAGACCTTCATGTAACCACAGCACCGCCATGCCCTGTCTTCTCTGTCCCCACAATGAAACCCCTCTGAGACTGTCTTGGTTCGGATTCCACTAAGCCAACTGAGTCGAGGGTTCAAGAGCAAATAGTTGATCTGGGAGTGTCCAGGGACACCAGTAGGGCTTCAGGGAAGTCAGACATGGAAGGGAAGATGGCCAGGGAAGTGGGAGCTTCCAAACCAGTGACCACTGCAGGAGATGGGAGCTTAATCACAGGGGGAACATCCCTCAGAGTTAGCAACCCCGACAGGTGAGGGAGCTGGGTCATTTATCCACCAGTGCCCATCAGTCACCAGTGTGAGAGTTTTCATTGTTCTGTGACCTCCTGGCCTGCTGAATGGGTAGCAGCGTGAGTTCAGGGGGTAAGAGCAGGCCCTCAGGCAAAGGAATGCAGGCAACGTGTACCCACGTGCTAAAGGCCGGGGTGTATGAACAAAGGAGCCCATGGTGTCTTCATTCACAGGACCCAGGGCCTCTGAATGCTCTTGGCCAGCAGTCTGCTCACCTCCACCCCTGGACCCTGTGCTCCCAGTGGTCATTTCCGTAAGAGTCAGTTACAGCCCTGGCCAGTGTAGCTCGGTTGGTTGGAGAATTGTCCCATGCACCGAAAGGCCGTGGGTTCAATTCCCGGTCAGGGCACGTAGCCTAGGTTCCGCGTTCGGTCTCCGGTAGGGTTGTGGATGGGAGGCAACAGATCGATGTTTCTCTCTCACATCGATGTTCCTTCCTCTCTCTCCCTCTCACTCTAAAATCAGTAAGTGTATCCTTAGGCAAAGGTTTTTTTAAAAAAAGAGTCATGCAGTTATTCCTCCATTTATGCCAGGTGTACAACTCTCTACTGGAACTGAGTTGAATGTCCAGGTATTTGATGAAACTCAGGTGAAGACTTAGTGGGAGTAGACCCCTTTTACAAATGCTGCTCCACTGGAGCTGGCCCAGACAACTGCGGACCATGATGGCAGGGAGGGGAGAAACACAAGATTCTGGAAAGCAGTTGCTTCTCCCTGTGGAAGAACGCACGCCGGACATCAGAAACGATGAGTTAGGGGAGTGGGGTGTATGCACGTGTGTGTTCAAGTCTCATAAATGGTCAACGACATATTCCCATTTCATTGACTGTTTGTGAAGAAACTAAGGCCCACGGGGCACTGCTCTGTCATTGACTAGAAACCTAAAAAATTGGAGCATCGTCAGCCCCACCTGTCGCCTGCTAGCAAAGATGATGTAGCAGAAAATTCTTGGCAGTTTCCCTCTGCTTTGCCAGATCAACAGGGCCTAGGGGGAGGCCGGAGGAAAGGCCTGGCCCTGGCCTTGGCTGTTCAGAGGCCTCCAGGTTTGGGACTTCGAGTGCAGCAGGAATCAATATCACTCAGGACCTCGGTCCAGGGGCTGCAGGGCCCGAGGTGCCCACGTCAGACCTGACGGCCTGCAACTGGGCTCGAACTGGACTCTGTTTTCGGGAAGAGCTTTCCCTAGAGCAGAGCTCATTAACCGAGCTGCTAGCAGCCCCCTGGACTGGCTGGGTTTCTTCTTCTGTTTTGTACGGGATCCCCACAGAGCTGGCGCCGTGCCAGAGCTCGTGCCAGGAGGGCTGGTTGGATCAGACGTGCCTGGAGACCTGTTGGTGATGAGCGTGGGAAAGGCCGGCATGTGGCTCTCGTAGGCAGCTCCTGCTTCTCCTCCAAAGGGAAACGTGATCACAGTGTGGCTACCAGCATTCAAAGGAGCCTTCCTTGTTTTCACCGAGGTTTTATTTGCTTATCGATTGCCTAGTTGGCTGGTATGGTAATTCGGATGCTTGAACGTTCAAGGGTCAGAGTGGTAGCCTTTTATGAAGCTGGGGTGAGGGGGGCATAGACTCCATTCACTTACCATTTCTTGTGTGACAGCTGTGGTCGGGCCCAGGCTACTGCGACCATGGGACTGAGACACAGCGCCTTGTTGGACAAAAAAGAGGGGTCAGTGGGCGTGTGGAAAGTGCCGTGCAGGAGGTACACACAGAGAACTGTGGGAGCCCAGGGCGTGGACAGCTTCCCCGGCTCCATCTGTGGGGTGGGGACATACTGACAAATATTCACGGGAGGCGACCTCTGAGCTGAGTTGGGAAGGGTGTGTGGGAAGAACTTCAGGGAGTTTGCTGGGGCCGAGATGTGGGATAGAAGCCAGGACAGATCAGCCTGGAGATGGGGACCAAGTCCAGCCAGTGAGGCCTTGGGATCCTGCTAACAAGCCTGGATTTGACCCTGGAAATAGGCACAAGCTGTACCTGCTTTTTATGGCGTGGAACTCAGCTGCAAGTGGGAGGCAGGGACCCGGGTGACTTATCTGTGGAATAATACATCGTATTTTAGGAGTTTTCCATGCATTTTCATGGGGCCGAAGTTGAGAGGCAAATCTGCTCTTCAGTTTTAATTCTGCAGAGCCAAAAGGCAAAACTTACTCTCTTTGTTTTCAATGTGGAGACCAAAGCCCATGCCCTGGCCCCGCACCACAGACTCCTGCTGGGATTTTGTAGCGCTCCTGCTGCATGGGGTGGTGGGAGCTTGACGGCCACCACTGATTGGAAGACGCCAACAGGGCCTGATTCTAGCCCCGCCCACAACCTGGCCTCATCGCTTCACCTGGAATCCTTTGCTGTCCCTCCCTCTTGCTTCTGCTGCTCTTCAAACCCAGCCTCTAGCACGAAAGCAACAGGCTGATGGACATGCTGCCCATTCGAGAGGTAGACTTCTAGTGTGTCCAGCCAGCATGGTGGGGAGACTGGGGCTGGTTCCAGCTCTGTGACCCTGAGCACGTTCCCTCACTGAGCCTCTTTCCTCACTTATTAAAAGAAAGTGTTGAACTCTCAGAACCTGCGTCTGTTCTGTTCACTGCTGTGCCCACCGGCGCCCAGCAAAGAGCAGGCACTCAGTTAGGATTTTTAGAACAAATGCAGGAGCCCCTGGCTCGGGCTGCGCCTGCCCCGGGCAAACACCCAGGAAAATAAAACAAGACCCCTGCCCACCAGCCTCTAGTGGGGAAAATCGACGAGTAAGTCAATGATTAGAACACAGTACAAGCACGTATAAGACACAGAGAGAAGAAAATACAGTGGTTACCGGCTGTGCTCTGCGGAACTCTTTGATTCCGATGCATTTCAATGGAGGAATTGTAGCGAAAGAAGGAAGCTCGGCAGGACTGCGCAGTGTGTCGGTGCGCACAGAGGGGAACTCACCAAGGCCACTGGTGAGCTCGACTGTCCACCCTCTCCCAGCTCACGGATGCAGCTACTTGTTATTCTACACGCAGAAAGTAGCACAAGTAATATATGTGTTCCCTTTCACAATTAACATGATGCATTTGGGCAAGATCATTTTTTTCTTTATAAAAATAGTGCCAGGAACAGTTTATAAGTAAAACCACACTGAGGTTTGTATTACAGTTCAGGAGACTGACAAATGAATTGCAGCTCGGGACCTGGTCTGGCAAGTGACGGACACCCAAGTGACAGCCACCAAGGGAAGTGAGACCCTCTCCCCACTCTCTCCTGATTGTGGGAGAGGCCGCTTCCGTGCGCTCACCTCTTGGACAAGGTGTGGACAGACGTGCTGGAGGATGTGGGTGGCATGGGAACAGCTCCTAAGCCAGCCAGCATTCACCACGGAGCGCTCACTCTGGAGGAGGCTGGGGATTTCAGATGGGCGACAGATTCCATGTAACAGATCTGCCTGGATTGGGCCCCAGCAGGCCCCTGCCGACCCTGCTGGAAGGACCTGGAGCTATTTTCCCCCCGTGAGAACCTTGCATGTGGCCAAGAGGAGACAGAAATAGAAACAGGTGCAGGGCCCCCTCGCAGCCCGGAGCCTGGAGCGTCATCCCAGCCCGCCTCACCAGATGGCGAGGGGCCACGGAGCTGGAAAAGCCCACTCACTCCTTCGGGGCTGCTTAGCCCTCGAGGGGATGTACTGAATCTTCATTCACAATGTTCAGCTTGTCCGGGGGCAGAGGACGCAGGGAGACCCTCAGGCAGCAGGGGACACATCGAGACCGGTCAGTGAGACACGAAAGCTACGTGCAAAGCCAGGCACGTGTGTCACTGAGCAAAAGAACGTCATTTCACAGGGTCACTCCTTTGACACAGAGCGAAACGGGCATCAACGTGCCTGCAGAGCTTCCAGCTTCTCTCTGGGAAACAGACTCACTGGTCGGCGGCATCTTCCCCTCCAAAGCTGGCCGCACAGCCACAAAGTCCGTTTTCAAAGTTGGCCGGGATTCCGGAGGCCCGGCTCCACAGCGGCAGAAAGCGCCCTCTCTGGCCAAAGGGACCTGCCGTGTTGGTGCCGTCACTTCCTATAGTCAGATAAATGGCAGCTGTCCAGGAACAAATGAAGGTGGGCTGCACATTTCCTCCGGGAGGCTCGTCACAGTCGCAGGTTCAGCCCACCCCATGAATTACGAGTGGGCGAGCCTGCCGGGCTTGCTCCTGCCCTTTCTCAAGGGCTTGTGGTAACAACGTAATGCTGGGTGCGGCCCACACAGCAGCGAACCTGAGACGGCTCGATGCTCTTCCTCGGAAGCCTGGGTCTCAGGAGGCCGTGGAGCTGACGTCAACATCGGGAGAGAGGGGATGCACTGTGCTCGCCTATTCAAGCTGAAGACCCGGCTGGGAGTCCTCCAAGGCCAGTCTGAAATGGGACATCAGGACAGGCTCCCTCCTTGTCCCCAGAGTCATTCAGGGCTTCAGTGGCACACTCCAGGTGACACAGCCCCTGCAGGCCTACAGGGGTTTTCCTTCCTTCACGTTCTCCTTTTCTAGTTCTTTTTAAATCGGAGAAGAAAGTCACATGCTGGTGTTGGCCAGAGCCATTCACCGAAAAGGAACACTGCTTCCCAAACCAACCCAAAGCCCTTCTTACCAGGACAGTTTGCTTTGATCCAGACGGTCGTCGAATGCCAGACATAAAACTGCTTAACGACGGTGCCTTAGATTGCACTGGCATATCCGTAATTCATTTAAGAAGGCAGACTCCAGAGGCTGTGCTGCGGTTGGTTTTAATTTTGCATAATTGCACGCCCTTACCCCAGGCTGCCCACAGTGATTTACAGAGAAGTTGGGATATCTGGTCCTTATTCCTCACTCCTGGTCTCTTATTACTCTCCCTGATTTTGCAGAGTCCCTTGCCGGGTGAAGCCATTTAGAAAACAAATGCACATCTTAATAGCTAATACAGAATTTACATTTATACCTCAGGTGCATAGGCAGAGTGATGGGGTAATTTAGGGCAAATATATAATTTTTACTCATGATTGGGAATTACTCTGCCAACAGACAAGCGCTGACTTAGATATTTAAACCAATGTTACATTTTTCAGAGCTTCGGGGATTTTTGACTATTAATGGATGGCTCAGTACTTTCAAGTCTCAGGTTGGGGAAAATATCTCAAATTTGCCCTTTCCATTTAGTGTGTTAATGTGCATTTAGGTGACTTAGCAATATGTGGCTAATTCATTAAACACGCTTACAGTGTATCGATGAATCCACCAACCAAGGTCTCAGCAGTATATACAAGGCATATGTGATCCTATTCTATGATCCTTATATCTGTGTGCACACAGACATGTACACAACATGCACGCCTATAGTTTGTGTTTTGTGTACAGGGGTGGGCAAAAGTAGGTTTGCAGCTGTAATACAGATAAATAACACAATAATTAATAATACAAGAATCAACTGATTTGCATACTTATAACTATATATATTGTATGTATACATCTACACAGAAATATATTAGCATATTTTTTACTCAATCTTCTAGATATCTTTCAAGGCACATATGGAAGAATAACAAAATACTGACATAGGTTAACTTGGGGTTTATGGGGGTTTTGCTATCTGCGGCTTTAAGCAGGATCGTTCAGTCTTCTTGTGGAGAGCCCGTTACAAGGTGAGCCAGGTGGGAAGCCGATACTAGACCCGGACCACCTGAATAGATAGGAGCGCCCATCTCCCTTCATTCACGTCTTGTCGGTACCTTATCTAGGTCTCAACATCCATTGGACTAGTTTTGGTCTCATCAAGGGTCATTTTGAAAGGGAATGGAGGTAAGTCTCTGCTTAGGTCACTACGTAGCTACCCTTGACTTTGACTCTGGTGTCTAGCAGCTCCACAGTGATTTGTGAGGATTAATGCGCGTGATCGCATCTCTGCTCCAAAAGAGCAGTGGCCCTGGGGCTGCTTCGTCCTTCGGGCAGTGTGGACGGACCAGTAGGACGGGCGGACTGTCTGCTTCCCCATCACCTCCCCGCTGCCTGCTGCTCTACTGAAACAGCTCCTGGATGAAAACGTGGGGGAGAGCTCCTTGACGCTGGTTTTGGCAATGAATTTTTGGGTTGACATCCACAGCGTGGGCAACAAAACCAAAAATAAATAAACGGGCCTTCATTAAACTAAAAAGTTTCTGCCCAGCAAAGGAAACAATCAACAAAATGAACACACAGCCTAGGGAATGGGAGGAAGTGTTTGCAAACCATACATCTCACATGGCATTAATATCCAAAACATACAAGGAACTCATAAAAGTCACAAGGAAAAAAAATCCCCGAGTAACCTGATCTTAAAAATGGGCAAAGGATTTGAATAGACTTTTTTCCCCAAAGAAGACATATACATGATCCACAGATATGTGAAAAGAGGCTCCACATTACTCATCACCAGGCAAATGCAAATCAAAACCGCAGTGAGACATCACCTCCCACCTGTGGGGACGGCTGTCGACAAAAAGCCGTAACAACAAGTGTTGGCGAGAATGAGGAGTAGAGGGAGCTCTGTGCGCTGCTGGTGGGCATGTAAACTGGTGCGACCACTGTGGAAAACAGTGTGGAGGTGCCTCAAAAATTAAAAATAAAACTACCATATGTTCTAGCAATCCCATTTCTGGGTATATATCCAGAAGAAACGAAATCATTATCTTGCAAAGATCTTTGTTCAATGCAGCATTATTCATAGTAGCCATGATGGGAAATAATCTAAGTGTTTGTGGATGGATGAATAAAGAAAATGTGATACACTGTATATAATGGGATATTATTATTTAGGGTTAAAAAAAAATAAGGAGGCCCTGGTCAGTGTGCCTCACTTGGTTGGAGTGTCATTCGGTACACTGAAGGGTCATGGGTTTGATTCCCGGCCGGGGCACATGCCTAGCTTGTGGGTTTGGTCCCTGGTCAGGGCACATGCAAGAGGCAGTTGATCGAAGTTTCTCTCTCGTATCAGTGTTTCCCTCCCTCCCTCTCTCCCTCCATTCCCTTCTCTCTAAACTCAAAGATGAGGATAAAAAAAAAAATCCTGCCATTTGTAATAACACAGATGAACCTGGAAGACAATATGCTGAGTGAAATAAGCCAGACAGAAAAAGACAAATAATGAATAATGAAGCCTAAAAAATAAATCATTGAACTCACAGCCGCAGAGAGAAGAATGATGATGACCAGCAGTTGGGGGTGGTGGGGGGATTTTGTTCAAAGGGTTCAAACTTTCAGTGACAAGACCGAATAAGGTCCGGAGACCCAATCCACGGCATGGCAACCATAGTTAACAGTGTATCGCATATTAAAATTTGCTAAGAGCATAGATCTCAAGGGTTCTCACCATCATAAAAAGTAACTGTTCAGAGGTACAGATCTTGTTGACTGTGATAATCCTTTCACAACGTACACGTTTGTCAAAACAACACATTGCACACCTTACATACCTATAGTTTTTGTTGGTCGTACCTTAGCAAAGCCTGGGAGAGAGAGCCGCCTTCTGAGTGAGGGAGGCGGTTGTCTGTCTGGGTGGTGGTTGTCTGTCCGGGCGGTGGGTGCTCCGGGAGGGAGAGCAGCGGGAAGCACCTCGGCCACCAGGAAGCAGAGGAAGCCACGGCGCTCTCCTTCTGAAAGTCAAGATCGCAAATTGCCGTTCAGCGGACCACGTGGCTCCATCTGCAGGTCAAGAACCTCCACTCAGAAGAGGAACACCGTCCGTCCTCACTTAGTGTCATCGACATGACATGTCACAAAACTGATTCTGCCACAGGCGAACTCATCTGCGGAAATAGGCTGGAGGAAGTTAGCTCCTGTTCCTAGCCATTAGCCTACGCGCCACAATGAACGTGATTCGAGTCCGTTTCCAAGAACCTGTCAACAATGTTAAGTAGGGAGTGACTGTATTCTAATGTTAGAGGGGGGACTCTTCAATCTGTGGGTGCTGGACTTGCGGCCTCGTGTTAACCTGAACTTGGACGGCAAAGCAGAGGCGTGGGGTGTGCTCACCTGAACCGGGGCCTCACCACTGCTGGCACAGAGACGTAGATTGTCTTTGTGTAAACAACCTGCTCTAGATCTCCCTGACCTTGACCTTCCCTCTCACCCCATAAATCTGTGTGGGGGTGGCTGTTTGCGTAGGATTTGGTTTCTGCCATACGTGTCACTTGGTGTGCAACAGAGACCAGAATTGTCACTTTTACTGACAGAGGTGCCCTGTTTGTCCTGGGTGTTTGGAGACAAGTCCAGAAGAACACTCCAAGAAAGGGGCCCAACATTTATCTCTAGATTCAGTGTATTGAGTTGTGCTTGTCATCCAGGCACTCAGCTCTGTCTCCATGATGGAGGCTTAGCTGGGGGACTCTTCTCAGGAGGGGCCCCTGAGCCAGTGCCATGCTGCGATGGCCCTGGCCAGAACAATGGGGAAGATTTAAAATGCAGCACTCGGGCGGAGCATCTTTTTAACTCTAGTGGGAGAGTGGCTTCAGCGCTGAGCTAGGAGGGGATGGTCTATTAATTCTTTTGACATTCCCTTTGAATAGCATCATATTTCAATCCTGTTAAGCCGTTAGTCCATTGTTTATTGGTCTCCCTCCAAAAAAGCAGGACCTCTGTTATGCTGAAGCCGCAAAACGCTGCCCGCCTCCATGCCTTTAAGACGACAGTTGACTTCAGCCTGCAAGCTGACCTCCACCTTCATAGCTCTGTGATAAACTCAGGCAGCTCCCAGCGGCCTCGGCTGGCCCCTCTGTCAGTGACCCAGCAAGGGGTCAGCGCGCCTGGTGCCCTTTAGTTGGGATGTTGAGGAAAGGAAGAAGAAAACACATCTGGAGAACAGGGGGGGAAGAAAGGAAGGGGGAGATGGTCGGGTGCGCTGAAGAATCCAGAACTCCAGTCATACCGGTCTCCGCACCTCCACCCTTCCTGTGTGGAGCTGCCCGGCTGAATTGTTCATTCACGTGTTCATCCACTCATCAGACATCTCTTGAATCCCGCGCAGTGCCCTGTGCTAGCACAGCAGGTGAGCCTGTGCCCTGTGGGCCAGCCGCCTAGGAGCAGGGTGGGTGGGGGGTGGGAGGTGTCAGGAGGGCAGATAGATGGGCGGGGCTCTGAAGCCTCACCGCCACTTGCAGGCTGTGTGACTTAGGGCAAAGTCACCTCTCTTCCTCCAGCCTCGGTTTTCTCATCTGCAATGATAATAGGGGTTCCTATCGTAGAGGGTTTTCGAAAGGTGAAGTAACACCCTAGGGAGACAGATGTTCAGTGATTGTTGGGTTTGCTATTAACACATGTTGTAAGTTGTAAAAGAGCAAGTCCGTGGCAGGAGGAGGACATGTTGTTACAGGAAAGGCGTCCTGACGAGGGGACGTTTAAGCTGAGAGTCCCACTCAGTGTCTTTCTGAGGGTCTACCACTCACGTGAATTCACCGTCTGCCAAGTTTGGGCTTAACTGGGTCCCCGTCTCCTCTGCTAGGTGAGAAGGTCTTTGCAGGCAGGGAGTACACCTTGTACATCTTTCTAGCACTTTCTACCACAATGAACACAGTGTGTTGCTTGCCCTTCATTGAGCAGCCGGACAAGTGAGGGACCGGCCCTGGGGGAAAACTTGCAGATAGGAGTCCGTCACAGCGTGGCCCCAGGGACAGCTTCTGCGGGCCCTGCAGTCGACGTGCGGGATCTTGTTATCACGCCCCTTCCTCTCTGCCCAGTGAGGTACCGGGGGCAGAGCCCAGTGCTCTCGGACTGTGAGCCGCCCGTGCCCAGGGAGGTGGAGGACCGTGTGGGAGGAATGCAGGGAGCCCAAGGCCCCCGGGACCCCGGAATGCCGCCTCTTTCACTGGCCGCTGCCCCGATCCTGTGCATCACTCACTCCCACAGGCTGTGGCTTTCTGGGGTGCTGCCACTGTCACCCCACCACACACAGGCACAGCTAGCATGCATGTGCCATGACTTTTATGTAAAGATTTTACTTACTTAGTTTTAAAGAGAGAGAAAAGGGGGAGAAAGAGAGGGAGAGAAACATCAATGTGTGGTCGCCTCTCACATGCCCCCTACTGGGGGCCCAGCCCACAACCCAGGCACATGCCCTGACTGGGAATCGAACCAGTGACCCTGCGGTTCCCAGGCTGGCGACACCCAATCCACTGAGCCACACCAGCCAGGATCACGTGCCTTGACTTATACAAGAGGTGTGATGCTGAAAATCTGTTTATAAACCTTGCTTGTTTGGGTGACTACAGTAAAAAGTCTTTGCAAGAGAAGTGTTAATACACAACGAGTTATACATAATTCAGTTTTCCTTTAGCTGGCCAATTGATTTTGCAGGAACAGTGTTTTTAAATTGCCACCCATGCTGAGCTAGCTTCTTGCCGCGTGAGCCCGAGGCCTCAGGAGGGTCCGAGGACCGTTCCTTCAGGCCCTCCCCCCGCATCAGGGGCCGAGCCCTTTATTCACTCTGAAAGTATCGGCAAGCACCCCGTTTGCCAGGCCCCACGCCCATGAAAGCACAGAGTCAGAAGCCAAGAGATGTCCTACTGAGCACTGAGAGATGTGTACATGGAATTGGTGGGGTCCCCAGCCTGGGGGGGCATCGGGAGAGAACTGAGCAGAGCAGCCAGTCCCAGCCTGGTGGATGGTGGGAAACCGTGCTGTATAAGTGGGTGAGTCATGCTGAGCCTAAGGAAGTAAGCAGAGAGTGGCATGCAAGGAAGGAACCAGCGGCTGAGGAGGGTCTCAGCCATCACGGCAAGCAGGATGCTATAAAAGGAGTCAGGTAGGTGCATCATTTAGGGAACGAAACCGTGATCCGTGCCCACTGGTCCCTCTCGCGGCTGGTTTGGCTACTTATGGCAGGAGGACACACACCACAGGCCGGTGGTGCTCCAGCTTGCACGTACTTCAGAATCACCTGGAAGGTTTGATGAAACCCAGGTGGCTGGCGCCCGCCCCAGAATTTCTGAGTCGGGTCTCGGGTGGGACTGGGAACGTGCGTCTCTGACTAGCCCCCACCCGGGGCGGTTCCTGCCGGCCCAGAGGCCTCCACTGAGAACCTCAGCTGAAGGAACTGTGAGGTCAGCCCGGAGAAGCAGTGTCCCCTGTGTCCTGCGGGAGAGAGAGAGGAAGGGCTAGGAACGAGTGGGCAGGCGCTGGGTCAAGGCAGCCGCTCCCAGACAGGGGGTCCCGGAACACGAGCTCCTGGTCCCAGGTGATCATTCCCAGGGGCCACCAACCCTCCCCAGAAACCATCGCCTCCTTCTCGTAATCGTACACAACTTAGCCTCACCTGGAAATGTAACCTATTTCCCTTTTTATTTTTAATCATCTCTGTTCCCTCAGAGCGTAAAGACCACCCATTGAAGGCCTTCTTTGGGAAGCATAGTTTCTCACTGATTTAAATTCTCACAGCTTTCTGGTCGCCTTAGGAGGTGTTATTCATGGGCAGCAGCTCCTACCTAACGTGGCGGCTTCACCACCCACACCCCCTCTCTGGTCCTCCCACCCCCACATTTAATGACCCACCAAAGACTTCAGCCCACCGACAAGAGTGCTGGTGGGAAGGGCCCAGAGACGGAGCCCTCGCTGATACAGGGAAGCCCCGGTCTGGACTCCAACACGTCCGGTTGTGCTGTATTGACACCATGGTCCTGGAGTCCCAGCAACCCTCCCCCATGGTGGTGCCTTCTCTCCCAGGCCACTGCCTGTCTGTCACCTGCCTTCCCTTCCTCCTTCACCTTGTCTCAAACCCAATTTGTCCATGGTTCTCGCCAGAGGACCCAGCAGAGAGGCTGCCCCCCAGAGCAGAAGCCATCGGAAGGAGAAATGGGGGTCACCGAACTGGAGTGGCCAGAAAATCCCAGTCCGCCTTCTCTGGAGTGTGAGGCAAGACTGGCCACACCTGGGCCAGGTTCCTGAGGTTCGCCTGTGTCTTGGCTTCTCCAGGATTCTCCCCAGAGGCTGTGGCTCCCCAATATCTAAGGAACAGGTCTGATGTCCTTCCACAAAGTTAGTTCCATGTTCTGCGTACATTGTAAAGCTTTTCCTTAGTTTCAAACATTCCACTTCACTTTCAGCTTCGAGCCCCACTTGGCCTGAGTGGTGGGCATGTGCCAATTTAGGTGGGAGTGGGGAGGCGTTAAAAGTGCCCAGGGGGTGGGGCCGTGGTGGGCGTGGCACGGGGCATCTGCTCCTGATGTCATCTGTGTACCCAGATGTCTGCTGACACCTCTGTCACCCCATCTGGCCGTGGGCGGTGTACCACACAGCTGCTGCTGACCTCTTTGGGTTGGGGGCTTGCTGCCTGGGGGCTGTCACATGGCTCGGGGAATTAACACCACTGTCCCACCCGTGTGGGGCTCCAGGGCCCAGTCAAATGTCCCCTTCTCCACAAAGTGTTCCCCCTCGGGGACTTAGGAGGATGTCTATGAGTGATGCCACTCAGCATGGGCTGTCCCTTGGCAGAATCTTGTATGTGTGTCTGCCTCTGCCACCTCCGTGGGGCCAGCCTGTTGTGTGTCCCTGTTTCCAGAACGCAGCAGGGCCCTGATGGGCAAGCACGTTTGAACTGACCAGGGACAAGGACATAGGGCTTGGCAGATGAGGTGACAAGAGCTACAGAAGATAAGTCCCATTTGTAGCTATGCTTCTACCCCCTGGCCATGGCAAGAAAGAAAGTCCCAGCAAATGACTCCTGGATGTCCCTCAGCAGGACAGAAGTGATCCTGCAAACCCCCAGGAAACTCCCTGACTGAAGGTCCAGCATCGTGAGATCATGACAGACCGCAGGAAATGACAGTTGAGCTGACCTTGGGTGAACTGAGCCCTCGGCAAAGAACTGAAAGGCAAGGACAGTTCGGATTGCAGGCCAGACCAGGGAGGAGCCGGCACACTCTTGGGCCCCAGGCTCCGAAGGCTCACTTTCCCCAGGAAGCGGTGTGGCCCCTCCCTGGCCCTTCCCAGTTAACCAGAGGCTCGAAAGGGCTGCTGTCGCTCTGTGTCCACTTCAACAGATCCATGTGGAGCGCAATGCCCGACCCCAGTCTGGGCCCAGGGAATTGTCAGAAAATACAGACAGGCTGCGGGCTGCTCTCTCGAGCCTACGCTAGGGAAGGGACGTGCCATCCAAAACTTAGCAGCAAAGAAGTAACCGAGTTCCAGATTGTGAAAGCAAGAGCAACAATAAAAACAGGAGGTGTGGCTCAGAGAGATGATGGGTGGGACAGCTTGTTTACCCTGGGCAGCCGCAAAGCCTTCTCTGAAGTGCCGTCCGAGCAGGACGTGGAATGACAAGAAGGAGCCAGCCAGTGGCGTGTTGGTAAACAACGCTCTCTTAACAGGAAAAGGAAACAAGCCCCAAGGTATACAGCGTGCCAGTTTCCATGGCGTAAATCTTCCCACCAAGGCCAATTTCAAGCTACCGCCCTGCAGTCCCGGGAAGGGGTGTCCACAGCCAGCTCTTGTGAGCTGGTGGCACTTGCCCAGGACTCACTGGAGCAAGAGCCGTGCCGAGACAGGAGGGTAGACAGCAGGGGCTGCAGGGGTGGTGCTGGAAAGAGGCCAGGTCCCCCGGGGCCTTGAGGGCCATAGGACGGAATCAGGACGAGGAAAGTCTTTCAGAGCCCTAAGTGGCAGTGGCAGTGGACCAGGGTGGTGCGGCCAGCAGTGTCATTGCCAGTGGTGGCAGCGACATAGCATGACGAGGACTGAGAGGACTCGCCCAGTTGTTGTTGAAAAGTTACCAGCCCCAACCTGACTGGCGAGCTGGTCAGACTGGGCTCACGGCCCCAGTCTGTTTCCTACCCCTGCCCTGGGATCTGACGGGTTGGGTGTTTCCACAGAAAAATAACGTCATCGTTGTATCAGATGTGTCCACACACCCACCCTCTGCTTGCAAATGTCACCAGGATGGAAGCCGAGCATGTGTCTGACCCGTGTCTTAAAAAGCAACAGTGCGAGAACCCAGAAATATTCTGGCCAAAGCCACTTCTGGCCCCTGCTGATTTGATGCCTGAACAGTCCTGGCCACAGAGCCAGGGAGGGGCCGGCGACCAGGGCGGGATGGCTGTAACTGGCTCCCAGCGAGGGGCCAGCCACTCTGCAAAGTGGGTCAGGTGGGCTGCATCCACGTGGGGCAGGTCTGCTCGACCATTCTTGTCCCCTGTCCCTGCTTGTCCCCAGAAACCTTCACACAGAGGGGCCCAGTGACAGGAGCGAACTTCAAAGGGACATCTTGCTCCAATGAAGAAGCCAGAGAAGATTTCAATTAAGGCTGCTCGCTTATTTATTGGATTTTTCAAAACATATGCCCCCATGTCCTCCGGGCATGGGTCTATAACTTAAAACATGCATCATTTGAATAATTTTTAAAAAGCAGATTAGTGTCTCCCCCAGGGACTGTCCATCAGGATTCCACCCAAGGATGACAGAGGTCACAGGAAGAAGGTGACCCCCTCGCCCCGTCTCATATTTCCATTTCCCTCCAGGCTTGCCCGCCACCTCACACAGGTGTGTCCGTGCGCATGGCTGTCTCCTAGTGGTTGTCAGGGAGCCTCCTGTGCACGTCCGCCACCCTCGCTGGACCTCGGGCCCCTCACCCTGATCTTCTGCTGTGGCTGAAGCGCATCCTTGCCTCTGGTTGATTTTCCTGAATGCACAGATGGAGCTGCTGTCTAGTTATCCATCACCAGCCCTGCCTGTAGGAGGCCGAGGGCGAGGAGACCCTCTGAGAGGATGAGAGGCCACGTTCTTTGTTTACTTGGCATTTCCAACTGGGTCCTAAAGGTGGTTCAAAGGCTCCGAGACCTGGGCAGCTGAGGAGCCTGGGGACGCACACCCACTTTTAGGGGGTCTGAACTTGGAAACGTCGGAGGGGTGAATGGATTTCCTGGGTGCTCTGAAGTTGTCTGCAGAAGAGCGTGTGTGAGTGTGTGTGTGAGTGTGTGTGAGTGTGTGTGTGTGTGTGTGTGTGTGTATTGAGTTTTCCGTGAAGGCAGATCTCATAACATTCTTAAGAAGTTTTATAGGTTTACGACTCCCAAAAGGTTAGCAGCAAACTCCCAAAAGGTACACATGACCCGCCCTCCCCCACCCCAAACGACATGAAAACCCACAAAAAGTTGCACACAGTCACAGGAGCTGCATCAGCTCCCCGTGAGACCCCATCCAAAGCCCCCGGGGGCGGGGGCTCATGGAGGCCGCGCCCTGCGTCCCCTTGGCCTGGGCGTCTTCCATATGCACATTCTTGCCGTCTTTTCCCCTTGCTGACACTGGTCACATTGGGTCCGGGCCCCAACCTAGTGGCCTGATTTGGGTTTAATTCAGCGATTTTCGACTGACGTGCTGCAAGAATTTTTAAAACAGGCAACACCTGACTGGTTAGTCAGGGACACTGACCTCCTTTCCTTTAGATGGTCAAATAAAAAAACGACAGATCAGCAAAAAACATATTTTTGATGTGCCGTGGAATTTTAGTAATTAGTGCGTGTGTGCCATGAGATGAAAAAGGTTAGAAATCACCAATCTGATTTATCTTTAAAGAACTTGATCTCCAAACCCAGTTGCATCTGAGGTCCCGGAGGTGTGTGTGGGAGTGGGGGGCAAAATCCAGCCTGTAACCGACCTGTTCCCCTCCAGCCCCCGTCAACCACACTCGTTAATGGGGCTGTGCCATCTGGTGCCTGTTGCCCGATTGTTGACAGGATGCACTTTGGGCTGTTTCTCTTGTGCAGATCGGTACTCAGTCACCCACTGGTCTCTCACCGACCCCCAAAACCTCCAAATTGGAAGGATGGTGTCTGAACTGGGGCTGAACCGTCCACAGAGGGAGCTATCAAACCTCTGCACAGATGAAGCCCGCACTCTGGGCCTCTTAGGGGGACTGGGATGGCTGGGGAACACAGGACCCAGCTCCCCCCGTGGGACGGGAGGGCCTGGCCTTACGGGACAAGAGGGGGCCTTTGCACCTGGGGGTGACAAGCTCATAAAAGGGTACAAGGTAATGAGTTCCCCAACCACAGCCCCTGGTGAGGGGCCAGAGAGTCAACGTCTAGATAAGCACGGAGGCATCGACACGCCTTCCGGAGCCACTGCTTATCCTGAGAACAGAGCCAGGCTGTGGGCGCCTGGTCTCAGTAAGTCCGCCTTCCAGAATTCTCCACACCAGTTCGCTGGTGGTAGGGGTCTTCCTTTGAAGCTGTGATTTCCTTTCCTTTCCAAACCTCATCCCCAGTTCTCCCTATAACGCTCTTCAGCGTCCTGGCACCCGCTGCCATTCTGGGTGCTTTTCAAACGAAGGTTTTGTTCCAAAGCCCCGTTCTCTTTTATTTGTTTGTCCTGTCAATTCTCAGGAAACCCAGACCATGTGTTTCCGATTCATTTACACCAAAGCCATCAGCGAGCTTGAGTCGTCGTTTGAAGTCCATAAAGGTTTTACGTCTCTGGTTTGTGTTTCTCGGCATTCCTCTTTAATGAAGCGCAGTCCGTCCCACGCACCAGGCTCTGCGCTGGGCACTGGGGTGCAGGGAAGAGAAGGCCCCGCCCCTTCTTTGCTAGGGCTGCAGCCTGCGTTGTCACCTTGCCAGCAGGGACTGGAATTAAATCAGGATGCAAAGTGCTCCCTTTCAAACTCCAGGCCCTCGAGTTAGAGTTTGAGCATTTTCCAGATCTGACCACTGGGGACGTGCGCTTTTCTCTTCTCTGGCTCAGGCTGTGGGGTGCTCTCCCGCCCAGATGTGGGCACATTGGCGACACATTCTGAAGCCTTGATTCACTGTACTGGAGGCGTTTTCGGCCCTGAAGACCTGGCTGGGCCTTTCTGTAGATGAGTGGACCCAGCGTTCACCCCGAGTGCCCAGGCCCCACGGATGCCCATGGTGCAGCTAGACTTCAGACTTTTGACTCTGAAGTTCCAGGGAGGAGAACTCAGAGCTCATTAGCAGGAACAAGTGATATCTTGCTTCGCCGCCTCCATTTCACAGCCTCAGAGTAGGGTCCTCCCCGAGCTTCCTGGGTCCCGCTAATCTCATCGCAGCGCAGAAACCTTTCTCCCTTTAATTACCACGAGAGGCTATTGAGATGTCTTCCTAAATAAGCCACCAGACGTGGCCTTTCTTCTTAGAAGGGCCAGTGTCTGGTCCAGAGCTGTGGAAGGTCGGCATCGCGGGGTTTTCCCATCATCTCTTCTCAGAGCCACACGCAGGGCTTTCGAAGGACCTGCGTCGTGGAGGGGGGTGCCCCTGCATGGCGGGGGCCTGCAGCCCTGGCCCGCGCGGGAGCGCAGGAGGCTGCAGCTGCAGACCCGCAGGAGTCACCTGCCAGGCAGTAGCGGCTGGTTCTCACCCTGTGGTGTCTCCTTTGGCCCGAGGATCATGCGGCTGGTGGTGGCCCGTGTGACCACTAGGAGGAGCTGTTTTGTTTCTGCCCTGCAGTGCTGGCTGTATGTAGATGGCCGCTTGATTTTCCCCCCCTTGATTCCTTGTTGCTGTTGCTGTTTTATCATTTTGCTTGCCTTCCCCTGGCCCTTGAGTCTAGAGATCCTTCTGAGCACTGAAATCAGGGCGCCCATGAGTGTCGCCTTCATTGCCACACGATGTTCTGTTCCCCCTGTTGGTGGAGTCTCTGGCTTGGCTTATAGGAAGCACGTAGGACCTGGCAGATGATGATGGAGATGACGGGGATGGCGATGATGAAGATGATGAGGGCAGGTACCTTTTCTTTCTGAGTGCTTAGCATGTGCCAGACGGTGTGGCAGGGGACCTGCCTGCCTCTTCTCATTGAATCGTCCCACCACCTGAGCAGGTGAGGACCCACCACCATCCTTACGGGACAGAGGGGCAATCGTGCACAGAGGCCGTGTGACCCGCCCAGGGGCTCACGGAGCTTCGAGGCCACAAGAGTCTCACTCCAGAGCCCTCGGTCTTGTCTTGAGTTCCGGAATGAAAAACCAAATTCATACAGTGCAAAATCTTTGTCTTCCCAGTTCCATTTCTCCCGTGCCTAAAGGCATTTATGAGGGAGGCTACAGTGAATCCAGCCTCACAGGCCATCATAGGCGTTGAATGCATGACTCAGAACTGAAAATTGTAGACGAAAGAGTCCAAAGAAACAGTTCTGAAGGGTGGCTCTTGGCCAGCCGGTGCCCAGGAGGACCTCCCAAAGGGGCCAAAGTGCTCGCAGAGAAGGACCCCACACTCCCGGGGGAAGCAGACCTACACTCAATAGTCACCAAGAAAAGCCGTTCCAGTTGGCTCCGCAGAGACGAGAACTGGGGGCCGACCTTTCCTGCTGGGAGGTGACCACCCGCACAGGAGCCAGCATCTGAGAGGACAGGACTGTGCTCTGTATGCAGGGCTGAGGGCCAGCATAAACCCACGCTGTCCCGGTCCTTCCCCTCAGAGCTGGGGACAGGCAAACCAGACCACAGGTCAGCAGAGCCTCAGTGCATTAGTGTGCACTCAGGTGTGTCAGGGTCTGCCAGGTGCGAGTCGCTGTCACGTGCGGTTTTCTCGTCTTCATTTCTGAACGGAGAGTTGCTTTCTGCTCCGTAGTTTACAGATGTGGAAAACAGGACCTGGAGAGGTTAAGACACTTACCCAGGGGCAGGGTTGGAATGAGGGTTCAACCCAAGGGAAGTCGCAGGACTGTGCATCACTTTGCCTGCTGTCTGTGTGGCTCGTGCAGACCTACTGTGTGAGACATCCGCACTGCGCACTGCAATAGTCACCCTACATCAATTCATGCCATGTCCCAGGCTCCAAAGACAGAGAACGTGCCAGATACAGCCTCTGCCCTCGTGGAATTAACATTCAAGGGGGAAGCAGACAATGAACAATGGCGAGTTGCAGTCAACTACTTATTTGCAACTGTAATAAGCTCCACCAAAGAGAAGGCTCGTCCAGAATGTGCAGAATTTACCCTCCTCTCCCCTCTGCATTGTTGCCGTCTGGTCCAGCCGGCATCGTGTCTCTGCTGGGCTCTGCAGCTGTGTCTGCAGCTGCTCTCCTGCTCCTACTCTGGCCAGCCCGAGGTGTCTCTGAGATTACAAATCAGACCATGTCACTGCTCTGCTCAAAACCCCCAGCAGCTCCCACATCACTCAGAGAAGAGGTGAAAGTCCTACCACGGCCCACATGGTCACCCCCTCCTCCGACCCTCCCACCCTCCCGCCCACTGTGCTGGAGCTCACCACTCTGCCTCCTGTTGGCTATTTCCTGCAGGACGCAAGCTGGTTCCACCTCAGGGCCTTTGCACGGGCTATTCCACTGGCCAGGAGCGCCCCCCCCCGTGTCATCACAGATGGACTGCCTCTCACTCCTGGGCTCTGGAGGAGAGCCCAGTGTCATGGTGGCCCCAGCCCTCCTGTCTCCTTCACCCCCACAGCAGTCATCATCAGCCGGCGTTTTTCATGTTTCTTTGTTCACTGCCTGTATTGCCCAATGGGAAGGAAGCTCCATGTGGGTGGGGCTTTGGTCTGCTGCAGGCCCAGGACCGACCGAGAACAGTGCCTGGTGCACAGCTGACCTTTAATAAATAGTTACTGAGGAGGTTAAGGCGTAATTGAAGACCATGTTTTGGCTTGGGAGTCAGAGTTGATTTCTGTGAGGCGGGAAGGAGATGTCGCAGGCAGCTTCTAAAACGGTTCTCCATCGTCCCCACCTCCTGGTGTCCACACTCCCGGGCAGTCCCCTTCCCCTGAGCGTGGCCAGCACCAGTGACCTGCTTCTGACCCACAGACCAGGGTGAAGGTGAAGGATGTCACTCCCAGGATTAGGTTCCAAGGATGGCCGCTGCTGCCTTGCTGGTGCTCTCTCACCTGCTCGCTTTGATGAAGCAACCTGTGCCCACTTCCTAACACATAGAAACTATGACATCATCAAAGCTGTTTTAAGCCACTAAGTTACTCGTTACGCAGCAGAACATGATGAACACAGGGGAGGCACGGGGCACGGGCAGCAGCATTCTGAGTCTAGAATGAGTACGAGGCAGGGAATTCAAAATGAAGAGAAGGCTAATGCGCCAGGAATAAGGGGAAGGAGAGACAGGAGGAGGTGAGGAAGGGCACAGGGGCCAGGCCCTGGGTTTGAGCGTTAACAAAAAACGTAATAGAAACCACCAAAGGGCCAGAGCCCGGGAAAGATGTCCGGTTTGCATGGCTGAAGCACAGGGACGAGATTGGAGAGGGGACACCTGCAGGAGGCTCCGAGAGTCACCCGAGTCCTTGTCGTACATATCGGTGGCCTGGCTCCAGGCACCGGCACTAGGGGAGGACAGAGTGTTCTGATGCCATTTCAGAGGCGAGGATCCACCGGCTTTGGTGACTCACTGGGTGGGCTCAGGGAGAAGCTGTCACGGGGCTGATCTGTGGTTGTCAACAGTCCTTGTGTCTGTTTTTGGCCCAATGTGCGGGCCACAGGGGTGCTGTGTTGGTTCAGATGGATGCCAGCAATGCTTAAACCACACCGTGCTCATCATAGAAGCTCTCACTGCTTTCAGAAGAGCAGGTTGGAGCGGGGCTCTCACCGAGAGAGGGAAAGCCAGGCCCTGGGAAACAGGGCCTTTCACAGTCATCCGAGCTCTGAGGGACCCCAGGCGCCGCGCATTGGAAGCTGCACTTTAATTTATGAAAGGCCACTCCGGGCCTCCCTGGCGCCTGCACCTGACCGTGTTCAATCATCCGTTACCTCCCAGAGAACCGAAGCCGGGCCTCAAGGAAGCTGGGGCGGAGACAGCCCGGGCACGAGGCTGGAACAATTCCCTAGCGCAGTCCATCGCTGAAAACCAACCTGCAGCTGCTGCAGAATGAATGCCTCTCGTCCCTCCCCCGGGCTCCCTCATCACCACAGTGAAGGGGCTCCCTGACCTGGTGGTGCTGGGACTTAGGATGTCTACATGTGACACAGGTGCCACCATCCCCATACATGCTCATGTATCAGCTATTTTATGCACTCATGCTGTGTAACAAACAACCACAAAATGTAACTAACAACGAGTGCACACCACTCACCCATCTGGGCTGGTCAGCCAGACCACTCTGATCTTGACTGAGCATGTGCCATTCCTGTGGGTCACCTGGCTGTCTGCTGGGGTGACGGGGGTGACTAGGCTCTGCTCCATGTGTCTCTTGTCCTTCACTGGGCCAGGCTGGGTTTGTTCTCACAGAAATAGCGGGGGTGCAAGAGGGGACACACCACTGCGCAAGTGTCTTCAAGCCTCTGTTCTGTTTGCTGGCATTCCATTGGCCCAAGCAAGTCACGTGGCCAAGCGTAGGGGTGAAGAATGGGGCTTTGCGCAATCTTCCCTAATAGACACACATACCTGATTATCTCTGCAGCATCATTATTTCCATGCTCATCACTGTCAATTACGGAGCTGGCACTGTGATTATTTTGTATTAACTCAGTGGCTTTCAACTAGGGGTATTTTGTCTCCCGGGAGGCACTTGGCAATGTCTGAGGACAGTTTTGGTTGTCATACCTGAGGGGCGGGGTGCTGAAGGCATCTGGTGGGTGGAGACCAGGGATGCACCCAACATCCTGGCAGGACAGGGACAGATTAGCCCCAAAGGTCGATGGTGCCGAGGTTGAGAGCTTTTGTGCCAATTCATGAATCCTGACACTTACACTCTGTGGTAAGTTTCGTTAGATCTGTTTTGCTTCCTTCTTTCTTTCTGATCCATGTGACCTCGTCTTGCCCCCAGGGAGTGACTGATGAGGAGGCCCCTGGTTCGGGTTCAGATCTGGGCCATTGGGTCGCTCTCATACCAGTTCCATTTGGTTCCTGCCACCTAGTCCAGCCCCCAGGTAGGAGGGCTGGACACTTGATGGAGAAATTCCTTCTCAAGAGGCATCTGGGCAGTACCGTCTTCAGAACAGGTGCAGTGTTAATGGATGCTCATTCTCAATCAGTTGGGTAGTTGGCACTGGACAGAAATCCGCACTGGTGGCGTTGGAGAAGCTATTTTTTTAAAAATTCAAGGAAAGGAACAAAATTCCTAGACAGCCAGCATGTTAGTTAGCGTGGCCACCTGGTCTGCTCTCCGGAACCTCCCGTTATGTGTGTGGCTTAATTAAGGCATAGAGCCACTGTGTGTATGGGGGGGGGTGTTTGTGGTGACTTCAGACACCTCTGTGCCCCCTAGTTCTTTTCCCTCTCTCAGGTAACTTCTCATCAAAGTCCAGGAGGCCCTTGGGGAAAGAGCAAGTGCCAGTCCCGCACATGGGTTCCGTGCCTGCTCTGTGCTCTTCCTGTGAGGAAGAGAGGGATGTGTATGTGTCTTGGCTTTCTCACTCTTGGGTGCAATACCACCGGGTTGCCCGATGGATGCAGAAGAGAGTTTCCACACCATTCAGAAGTTTGTTCTAAATACCTTGACTGAGAATGCTGTGCCCTGCCCCCTAGAGGCTCCTAGGGGAATAGCAATAACAGCCCTAACATCTGGACCTGGGCAGCCCTGTGTTAGCACTTTGTATGCATCTCATCATTTATTCCTGACAGCAGTCCTCTGCCGTGGGTTCTGATATCATCCCCATTCCACAGATGCAGGAACCGAGGCTCAGAAGCTGCCAGGTGCAGGACGCACAGCCAGGGGAGCTGGGGGTCAGAGCCATGCCGTCTGGCTGCAAAGCGTGGCTGTTTGCCAGGACGTGAGGCTGCCTCTCTGCAGCCCCAGGACTGTTGTCCTGCATGGACCTGGCCCCCAGGAGTTTGGCACAGAGTAATGGCTTAATGGGAGCTTTTCTGGAGCCTCTGAAAGAGCATGACACAGAACCCCGAGTGGGGAAGGCACGGACCGTGCGGGGCTGGGACCTGCTGCGGTCCAGGCTCTCTGCTGCGTGCATCCTCTCCATTATCCCACTTGTGTGAAATTATTAGATGGCACCCAGGACAGGCAATAACGTGGTGCCTGGACTAATCTGGACTTCGATTTCCTCTTCTGTAGGAATGGGTCGGAGGGGGGGATTCTCACAGTCCCCCCCTCCACCCCCAGCTTTACTACTCAGCGAAGCTCTGAGGGTAGAGCAGGCTCAGGGGAGGCTCGGATGTGTTTCCTCTCGGCCCCTTTTTGCCACAACAATAAAGCACAGGACGAGCACCCACCTGCTCCTCAAACTGAGATTCTGAGTTTAAAGGAAGTTTTGAGGAAAACTGAGGATTCGTGGCCAGAGTTGTTTGGCTTGGTTGGCCCAGTCAGTGGGCCATTCGTCTTGACTCTTTTCTGTTGTTAGTCCCTAAAACATCCGTTAAAGGTCCGCAGTGTGCCCAGAGCAGTCCCGTCCTTCAGTCTCATCATCCTAGAGCAGACCCTCCCCGCTGCCCAGGGGGCTGACCTCGCCCACAGGTCCCTCCGCTGTGACCCGGGGGCTCTTCCGGGAAAACCTTCCCCTCCAGCCTCTGCCCATCGGCACCTCCTCTGCTTTTCCCACAAACACGCCCTCCCCCACCCCTGCTGCTCTTTCCACGCCCCCTCTTCCCTGTAGCTAACAGGCTCATTTGCAACATGTGGACAGAGATCTTCTGCCTTCAGGGCCACCAGATAGGATGGCAGGAGCATCACGCCCATTTGGGAGATGAGAAAACCGAGACCCACAGAGAGTTTGTGGCTCGTCCACACACGAGGTGACATGGCTGAGCCTTGAACCTGGGCCACCTGTTCTCTAGTCCTGTCCTTTCTCCGTTCAGCACACGGCCACTATACCCGTTGCCTCCTTCCTCCCTATGTAAAGTAGCCATAATACTGATGTCCCCCCCGTATCCACGGGGGATTTGCTCCAGGACACCCCTTGGGTGCTCCAGTCCCCTGTACAAAATGGTGTAGAACTAAGCAAACGGGCAGCCCTCCATATTTGTGGGTTCCCAGCTACAGATCGAAAATACACTCAAGGGCAGGGACGATGATGAAGGTGTGCACCCCGGGAACTGGCAGCTTGTGAGCCACTCCAGAATTCCACCAACCGCAGTGGGAGAGGCATAGAGCAGGTATGAGGGGACCCCACCCAGCTTGAGGGTAGTGAGGGAAGGCTTCTCAGAGGAGGTGAGATAGAAGTCACAAAGATGTAGTGGTGGGCGGGGCACCCCAGGTGAAACAGCATATAGGGTGTAGCGCTGAGACTGGAAACAGTTACAGGCATCGTGAGGGGTGGGCTGGAAATAGGAGGAGAGCAGAGGGCGGAGCTTAAACCGGAGCCTGAACCTTATCCAGTGCTGGAGTCCCCCTCAGTGCAGGTGTGAAAACCGAGGCTCAGGGCGTTCCAGCGAATGGCCACGGTCACTCAGCTGGTCAGAGTCAGGACCGGAAGTTGGACGAACCCAGAAACTTGCCCCACGCCATCGGAAATCCCACACCAACCCTTAATTAAACACAGAAGAGGGAACCTCTTAGAGCCACTAACTTAGTTTCTACGCGTGGCTGGCATGACACCGGTCACCCCTGCACAGTGATGCATGTGACAACACATTTGCCCAGGAAATGACTGCTCCTTCCTTCTCTAGTGAATGAGTTCTTTCTGTGATGCTTTATCACAGAATACGGTTGTAAGAGCACTTGCATTTGGTGCATTTACCAAACTGCTGCTTTGTGTGCTTTCTGGAGGCAAGGCACGTGTGCTTTGGCCTTTAAGACAGATTTAAATTTCAGAGCCAGCAGGTTAGCTGACAAGGGCCACCCTGCCTAGGCGGGAGGCACTGAGAACTGGGAGGGGCTCTGGGATGTACACTTGAGGAAATGATATGTCTTCCCAGCTAGTCTTAGTTTAAATGCACGAATCCCTTCACTCATTCTTTTCCTTCCGCTACACCGAGGTAGTGAAAATCGTCAGGGATGCGCCGAGCTCTGAGGCAGACAGGCCATTGAATTGTCTCTTTCAGCCTCACAGTTCCTCTCTGCAGAAACACCATTTCCCGCTGTTACACAGAGCAGGGAACAGAGGCCCGGAGAGGTTAGATGTCAGACGTTGGATCTGGAAAGTCCCCGCGCTGGGTTGTCACCATCCCAGCAGGGACAGGGCAGGGTGGCCCTGGCATCCCTTGCTCGGTTTTGACTGCCCTCTGGTGAGGATTCTGGCCTGTGGACAGTGCAGGCTCCCTTATCCACAGTCCCTGCAAGCCCTTGACCCTCTTGCTTTCCAGCCATGCCACAGCCAGTGTTTAATTCTGCCACTTTGCTGGTGTTTAACTGGGCAGCAGCAGACAAGGCCACAGATGCGGGAGGGGCACCCTGGATGTCCATCAGCCTCTGTGTTGGGGGGCTCCATTGCAGCCTTTGGGGAGCTCCCCCTCTGATGGGGAGGGTATGCTCTTTGCCTCTGCACTTTACCTTCCGAAGGGAGGCAGGCCACGTTCAGGAGAGGAGGCGACACTGGGCATGAAAGAATGACACAGTCTGAAATGACTATTGCTGCCACTCAGGACACAGCAGTTGGATGCAAGGCTCGTGGGAAGCCCAGCGCTGGGACCCCTGAGGCTGCATGTGAGGCTTGGTGGGCAGGGCCTGCAGATAAACTGTAATGAGCGTTTCCCACCTGGAGGGTGCACTTCCCTCTGAGGACCCTCTCACTGCGCAGGGCCCGACTCCGGCTGTGATTTCTGCTTTACTCTGAAGGGCTCTGCAGCAGACGTGCGGTCGGAGCCGTTTTTCTGATTGAGCTTAAAGTACCACAGCTTCATTTCCTTTTCCCTGAGGGGTGAGTCAATATTTAAAAAGCCTTTCTGAGGAATGAAGCTTCATCTCATTGTAAAAGCTCCATCACAGAGACCCAGGCCGAGGCGGGGGACAGGGGCCTGGGTCCCTGCCCCTGTGCATGGAAGCCGTCTGTCCCTTTTAGCAGGACGCTGAGTGTGTCCCTAGACCGGGAGGAAAGTGGCTCCAACGAAAGCCTTCAATCAAGCTGCAGTCGGCAAATGAAACGAAGCGTCGTTTCCCAAGAATCACTGAACAGTCTGGATTTCTTCATCAGGAGCGTTTTAGGAGCAGACCCAGGGTTTATTGAAGTAGGACATTAGCTTCCACGTGCCAATATGCACTGCTTTTCCTGGAGCCCAGAGGAGATGTGTGTGTGCACAAACACTGTGTGTGCAAACATTGTGTATGTGTGTGGGCATGTGTGTACAAACATTGTGTGTGCAAACATTGTGTGTGTTCGTGCACACAAACGCATGCATTCACGTGTGCACATTGTGTATGTGTGCGTGCGTGTGCACTGATGAGCATGCAACTTCCCCTGCAGTATTCTCAGTTCCAAAGCCACCGTGGAGGTCGTGGTTGTGACAAGTTTAAATTAACGAGAACAGATTTCGCCAGACGTTTCTCCTTCAGGCTGCGCCGCCTTCTCTCGGGGCCCCTGCCGCCCGAGCGAGAATCCTTTCAAGCCATCTTCGTCTCTGTCCTCACTCGAGGACGTGCAATCAGCTGAGCAGGTTTTTTCCCTTCCCAGTCTCTTCTCACATCTCTCTGCTCCTTTCCCATTCCCACCGCCTCCCAGCAATCAGGCCCCAGTAATCCTCCCCTTGGACCTATGCAATCACCACCCTGTCTGCAGCCGCCTCCTCTAATCCATCCTGGATCTGGATGCTAGACTCATTCTGAGCGGGCTGCTCTGGCCTCCGTTGGAGCCCCCCCGCCATAGGCTGGTGTTTAGTGGTGGCCTGCAGCCTCCCCTTCCCGCCTCCCTGCTACCCCAGCTCACCCAAGCCCTCCCCTTGGCTCCTGGTCTTCAAACTGTACCTGGGGAGGGTGTGGGACTGAAAACAGAGAGCCCACTCAGGCCCGGAGGATGGCTGTGTCCACCGCAGGCCTGTCTCTGCTCGGTTCTGTTGAAGTCCTCACACCAGTCACAGCTCCTGCCAGCTCTGCCCAAAGGCGAGGCTCTGCCCCAGGGAAGAAATGTTCTCTCTGCATTCCTTCCAGGCACTTTGCACTTCCTCTTCTCCGTGCCTTTATTCCCGCTCCCTCCCTCTGGAATGCCTTTCCTTCTGCTCATCCGGCCAGACCCAACCCGGAGGCCCCATGCCCTGAGCCAGAGGCAGCTTCTCTGATCACCTGGCCACACAGGAGCCCTCTCTCCCCAGCATCTGCGATGTATGTGGTGTCCTTAGTCACACAGGTTTGTGGCATCACTGTCTCATCGCCGCCATTCCTCCTCCACTCACTGGAGACAGGATTCTCGGGGCCCAAGTTTCTTCCATCCATGTCTTTAATCATTCAGTCAGTCACCTACTCACTCATTCATTCATTCACTCTATAAACTTTTACCCCGAACGCCAACACTTTCCAGTAGGCGATGCTAGGCATGTGGCGATGAGTGAGACAGACCTGTCTCTACTCTTGAGGATCATACATCTGAGCCTCGGAGAGTTTTAACAACAAAGACAGAAATAACAACTTTGTGCGAAGTGGGAAGAGAAGCCACAAAGGCGAACCCTTTGTAGAGAGTGGGGAGTACCACTCAGGGGCCATGGAGCCGGGGAGAAAGTGTCAGCGAAGGCAAAGGTGTGTGGGAAGGAGCTGGGGGAGGAGCCTGGGTGGGGGCGGGGTCATAAGAAGAGCATGCCTGTCCCCCAGATGAGTGTGCACGAGACCTTGAGTGGGACGTCCTCTGAAGCCACGTAGCCCCTGTGAGGTCAGTGTGACAGCCACCAGTGAGTGGGGGAAGGTGAGGCGGGGCCTGTGGGCTTCTCCCAGGGCACAGGAAGCCCTGGCCTGGCTCACCGTGGGTGGTGGAGACCTGTCTGGGAGTCTCAGCACGGGACTCCTCTGCAGTAGCAGCTGGGGAGTTTGGGCACGAGCTGGTGCAAGGGGAGGTGCTGTTTGCAGGTGAAAATTTCAATGGCAGAAGGAGGAACAGCAACTGCTGCACTTGAGGCCCCACGCTGCCCAGGGTCACAGGCGTCTTCTAAGTGGCCGTATTCATCTCCAAGGGCTGTCTTAATCAACTGTCACAGACTCCTTGCCCCAAAGCAACAGAAATTTATTCTCTCCCAGTTCTGGAGGCCAGAAATCCAAAACTGAGGTGTCGGCAGGGCCACGCTCCCTCCAGAGGTTCTAGAGGGGATCCTTCCTCTCCTCTTGTGGCTTCTGGGGGCTCCTCGAGCTCCTTGGCTTGTGGCAGTGCCACCCCAACCTCACCCGGCCTCCCTGCCTGCGCCTCTCTCTCTCTTCTGTCTCTTATAAGGACTCTCTTATCGAATTAGGCCCATTCCTACCCCAGCATGATCTCACCTCTATCCTCACTTTACTTATATCTGCAAAGATCCTTAGTCCAAATGAGGTTCTACGGTTTGGGTTGGACAGGATTTGGGGTGAGGGTACACGGCTTAACCCACTGTGGTTGCCCTCAACGTGTCCCTGTGGGATCGACACGGAGGTGGAAATTCAGTCCCAGAGGGGAACTTTGTCAAGGGCTGCACGGTTGAACTTGGCCCAGCAAGGGCTCCGACCCAGCCTTTGACTCCAGAGTGGGTGCCCTTCCACGGCACCCACTCCCCCTCCTCTAGAAGGCGTGGGTGTCCCCCTGCCTTTCCCCCTGTCCCCCTGCCTTTCCCCCGCTGTCCCCCTGCCTTTAGTTCGAAGCCTGCTCCTTGGTTCAGAGCACAGGAACCATCTCGGCTTCCCGGCCCAGCAGGTCAGAGGCTTGGACTGCAGCCCTTGAGATGGGGCGTCCCTCTGCTGAGCCTGGGCCCCATCCCCCATAGCAACTCCGGGAACAGTGCCAAAGGCCGGTGGCATTAGCTGCTGGCCACCACTCTCGAGCTGAGCACAAAGAAGTAAATACCCCAGGGAGTCAGCTGCTTGTCCAGTCTCATTTTCGATGTGTTTTATGTTCTTATCTCCCCTCCTAATGGTTGATTCTCTTTCTTTGTAGAGAAAATGGTGCTCATCCCCAGTACACACCACCTTCACCGGTGCCTGCTGCCCCCAGGTTTGTGTTCAGACCACGGCGGGCCGTGTGCCCTCTGGAGTCCCTTAGCATGCCGTAGGGCCCTCGGTCACCTGCTTCTCCAGTGACATGGACCAAATTCCCCCCTTCCAGCATGCCAGTATCTTTGGGGATATACTGTGTTTGGGTTTTTTTTGTTTTTTTTTTTTTGGAGGGTTTCAGTAGTTTACAATATCCTTTTTGCAATAAAAAGAGAATAGTTGCTGATAATTTTCACAAATGTAGGCTCTTGCAAGAATAATTTTCTCTGAATTATGTGTGACTCTCCCTTTTCATGTGTCCCTGGCGTTGTTTGCATACAGCACAGACTCAGCGGACTCCTAAATGCTTGGTCTCTGCTGCCCCTGGGTTTCCGAGCTGTGGCAGTTGAGCACAAACCGGAAGTGCAAGAGGGCCTTCCCGGGGAGAGAATACCACCAGGGGGTTCATTTAGCTCCCACATCCCCACGTCGCCAAACCTCCACGCTGTCCTTCCTTCCTTTATTTTAGAGAAGCCCTGGTGGAGACAGCAGGATTCCCAGGTGTGCCTGAGAGGAGGGTGTGGTCAACGGGGCTTAAAAAGACTAGGTGTGAGTCGGACCTAGGAAGGTCTGCGTCTTTAAGAGGGTGGTCTTGGTTTCCAGGAGCGTGGGAACCTGGGACTGTTGCCACTGTCTACGCCCAATCGCCGTGTGAGTAACCCACGCTCAACAGGGCTCGTGTGCTATTATTACATGGCTGTCTGCCTCCTGGCCTCAGGGATTCTGTCCAGCATACAACATACTAGGTGATCACTAAATCTTGGTTGAGTTAATGAAATAACTCTCATTATTATTATTCATGTAAAGATCCATTACCTTGGTCCATAAACAATATGTTGAATGCATACCATGTGGCAGGTCAATGTGCTGGAGGCTGGGGTTCAGGCAGAAGCCGTTGGGGCTTAGCCTCTAGAGGGAGAATTTAGGCAATAAGATAAATAAGTGGATTTTAGTCAGTGGCCTGTCAGGGGGTGACGAGCACTATGGAGAAAAAGCATGAATAGAAGTTTGGGGGTACAGTTTTAAACAGTGATCAGGGTAGGCCTCTTTGAGAGGGTGACAAATGAGCAGAGATGAGAAAGAGGGGAGAAAGCCATGCAGGTGCAGGGAAAGACACTGTCGGTGGGGAAGCAGCCAGTGCAAAGGCCCTGTGGCATGTTTGAGAAGCAATGAGGAAGTCCAAGGGACCGGAGTAGACAAGAGGAAGAGCAGGAAGAGCGGGAGGGGCAGAATCCACAGGCTGCCCTCCCCTCTGTGAGTAGATGAGGCAGCTAAAGCTCAGGGAGTTTAAGGGGCGTGTCCTGAGCCACCCAGCTAGTGAGTGACGGGGCAGAGCCTGGGGTTTGGAGTCCAGCTGTGGTGCCACCTCTCGCCATGGCAAGAGGGTCTGCCAGAAGATGGCACTTTCTGTGACGTGGCACCCTCCGTGCCTGCCTGATGCAGCTGTGACTTGGAGAGAAGAACTATTATTACGTCTCCCTGTTTACAGCCTCTGCTGCAACAGGACAAGTCTTGGTGGCCCCACTGTTTCAGCCTGAGCTGTCCTCGGAATTCCCTGCCAGATCCGAAATGCCTCTGAGGTCCCCAGTGTGTCTTTCCTGGTTTGTCCAATGTCAACGGCGACTCTGATCCCTTTCCACCGTTTCCTCTCTTGCCCCGAAAGAGTCTCGTCTCTTTCTGAAACCAGCCTCATCATCGAGGCCAGGAATAAATTTAATTTAGGGCTCTTACCTGTGCAGGCAGTAAATTGCTTTTGCTCATTCGCTCTGACAAAACCATCTTCCTTGGCTGACCTTTACTGCCTCGCGTTCTTGCAACATTTTTCTTTGCTTAACTTTCCGTGCGATCTCCCTTTCCATTTTCCCTCTCCGCTTTTCTTGTCATTTTTACTGACTGTCTCTCACGGGCCTCAGGAGCCTTTCCCGTTATTTTCTTGCAGCCTCATCTTCCCTTTTGAAGATGTTTTTTTCTATTGTTGCCTCCTGGGCGACCAAGTGACTTTGGAGACCCGCTGACCTGCTGCTGAGCATCTGCCTTTATTTGTGCCTCCTTCTCAGAGGCAGGTGCTTCTTGCTGCACAAAGCTCTGTTTGGTTTTCCAGGGAAACCAGGACCGGGTGGCAGTTGTGACGGCAGCTGGGTCGGGGAAGCACCGAGCTCCGCGGGGCTGTGAATTGGCTGGAGAACCTTGAACGCCGCCTTGGCCATCGCCGGAGTTGGGTTGTGGTTGGGAATCTACCCAGAAGCTGACACTTCTGTTCCGACAGTGAGAGCACTAATCAGTATAGCCTGCCCGAAAGGCGCCTTGCTTGAGATTTTCAGCACATTTCTGGGATTTGCGAACTACTAAGCGGGTTTTGCAGAGATTTGTGTAGGAAGGAGACTGCCGGCCGCAGCATGGGTGACTGTAAGACTAAATTGAAATCCTAATTGTCTATCAATCCATCAGCAGGTTGCCCTGGATAAATAAGCAGTAGTACATAAACTCTGGAATAGCGTGAGGTTATGAAATATGGTGAGGATTGATTTCTGTGGGCACAGAGGGTGACCAGGAAACAGAGTTAAGTTTTAAAATAAGCAAGTGGCTATCTGTGCCCGTGTGTAGGGGTGATTCATTTTTGTAAAATAAAATTATACATTCGCTGTAGGGCAAGCATGATGTTGTTAGTAAAAGAAATTACAAAGGAAAAAAATGACCATATTTTTCCATTTATAATGCACACTTTTCTGCCCACATTTTTTTTTAAAGATTTTATTTATTTATCTTTAGAGGGGAAGGGACAGAGAGAGGGAGAGAAACATCAATGTACGGTTGCCTTTCATGCATCCCCTGCTGGGAACTGGCCTGCAGGGAACCAGCCTGCAACCTCTGCCCACATTTTTGAGGGAAACATAAAGATGTGCAGTATACACAGGTATAATGATTACACGCCACAGATATAATGATCCCATGCATAATGCTCCCAAAAACGTGGGTGCGCATTATATACTGCAAAATACGGTAGGTGCTTCACACGTCCTAACCCTCTTAGCGTCCTCAGGTCATTAAGAGATTAGACTATCCTGGCCAGTTAACATAAAGGGCGAGCTAAAACCCCAAAGAAGAACTTCATTCGTGGTCCAGTTTTATTTGGTCAGAGTTTTGATTTCTTTTAAATAAACATGAAAAATGTGTCACCTCCCCCAAAATGATACATCCAGACCGATATCTGCACATCAGCAGAGGAACGGCTGGAAGGATTCAGCCCAGCGGCTCTTGAAGGTCAGCTGCCCAAGGGCGTGAGGCTGTGAGTGCAGGGGAGGGGGGTGCTTTTCACAACCTGCACTTCTGGATTTCTGGAATTCTTTCCCAAGATCTTGGCTTCTTATGATTAAAAAAAAAAAAAATAGAGGGACAAGTGATTTTTACTCTGTCTTTGACTTTGTAATTTTTCACTGAAGTGAACATGCAGAGAAGCTACCCTAGCAGAGTGAGCCCCACAAACCCGTTCCCCAGCCCCAACTAACATCACCCCCTGGCTCAGCCTGCCCCACCCAAATCTGGATCCCCCACTCCAGCCCCTGCTCCTGTTTGAGGTTGAGGCAAACCCCAGACAGACATCATTACAACATCTTCATTTCTTCCTCCTGACCCTACTAACCTGCCATCACGGCAGGTCACGTCCTCTGAGGCTGGGCTATTACAACAAGGTCCTAACCCTGACCTCCAGGTCCCCCTGCCTGCTGTTTGCACCCACGCCATTGCCTGAATGACCCTGTCTCAGAGTGACCCTCGTCTGAGCCTTGCCTTCGAATGCATCCATCAGAGCCTTCCAGTGGTGACAGAGGGTCACAAAGGGGTTTCGGGTGCACCAAGATATGAGGGCCCTCCGTGGGCAGCTGGCAGGGTGGCCCAGAGAACCTCAGCGGTTTGAGGCCAGCGTGGTGTGCAAAGATTATCCTGTCTGTGCGTTGCGTCAGGGGAAGCGCCCGAAGAGCTGAAGCGTTCTGACGCTGCTGCTTGGTACAGAAGACCCCGTACAGTCCGTCCGTCTGCCCATCTCAGCTCCGCACCCTCAGTCCCCCGCACCCATCTCTGCTCCTTCCCCCGGGGCTCACGTGGCCCCAGAGGTGAGCATCACAGGGAGCGTGTGGGGAAGTGGTGACCGAACGTGACACGTGTTTCTGAATGGTGGTGTTCCTATAATGTTACTGGGGCTGAGCCGGTCTTTGCACAGCTGTTTTGCTGGGCACGCCCTTTTTGCCTGGCACTGTTCTAGGCACTTGGAGCCCAGGCATAACGGGGACAGACAGAGCCCCTGCCCCTGGGGGGTTTCTGCACACCCATGAGCCGAGAAAGGTGTTTGCAACAACATGCACCGCAGGCGGCCGTGGTCTTCGCACGTCCGACCTTGCAATGTTCTGCACTCAGTTTTCTTTAAAGGGAGTGCATTTTATTTTTTTAAAACCCCTCATTGCATTTTTTACAAAAACAAAGTGATTTTTCTTAAAACAAAACCTACAAACAAAGCAAGCACACCGAGCAAGAAGTTAACAGTGATTAATTCCAGGTGGTGAGAATAGGCATGATTATTTCCTTCTTTGTTTTTTTATGTACGTCTTAAATCCCCTAATTTTTGAATTAAAAAAAATAAAAGGCAGGGGGAAAAGTGAATCCTTTGGCGTCAGCAGTGAATTGGCCACAGAGCAGGGGATGGAAAAGATGTTTTTGCTTCTATCTGCACTGTTGCCACCTCACCCCAGGGCACAGTTGTGCCTCGGGAAAGCTGAGATTACCGTCCCCGGCTCAGTGGGGCTTTCTCTAAACCACCTTTTTGTGGCCTTAATTCCATGAATGCAAACAATAATTACCAACCTAAGTAGATTACTCGGAATAGCTTAGACGCCTCCGGGTCCCCGAATGAGTCATATTATTGACTGCTCGCAATTAATCTAAAAAATTAAACCAATTGCCTCTCTGGTTCCTTCTTCCCCGTTTTGTGCCTGGGCGACACTTGGGCTGATTTATTGCCGGAGCCGCTGCTTCTGCTTGCTGTTCCCATTTGTCTCCAGAGCAGAGACGGTCCATTGAAATGAACCCATTTCTCAGCTGGGGCTTCCGAGCTCCTCTCCTCGCCCCTCCCCCTCACCACCCCCTCGGCTGCCACGGGCCACAGCGGAGCCCGGCTCTCTGTTTAAAATCCTTCCATGGTCTGGCTTTTCAATCACTCCGCCGAGTCCCTTCTCTCCTTCCTCACTTTGCTTCCTCAATTCCACTCCCCCTGTCAAGTTTGGGAGAACTTGGGCGCTTGCCCCAACCCCCAGCACCCCAAGTATTAGTTGGGGGTCAGAAAAGGACCGAGAAGCCTGGGGACACGGAAAAACAAATTCAAAAATATTTACTGAGTCTCTGTTAGTGGCAGACACATAGGAGATATTTGCAAAAAAAAAAAATTTAAATTCTCGATGCGGAGCAATTTGGAGGTCATTTGTTACACAGCTGTAGATAACTAATACACACTCTCTCCCTTTCTTGCTGGGCAGGGAACATTCTTCTGCCTCCTCACCTCCGCCTACACTTCACTGTATGTCAGTGTTGACATCGCTTCATTAGAAGCAATGGCTCTTGATGGCACCCTGTACTTCTCCTTGGTGGCATTTACCTCAGTGTAAGTTGCTATTTGCTTGTGTAATTCTTCAGTATTTTTTCCATAAGTTGCCTGCAGGCAGGGCCGTCATTTCTTATGTTGCTATTGACTCGCTAGTTCCTGTAGGTGCCTGCCACGTAGCAGGTACTCAGATATTGGGCACAGGAGTGAAGGAAGTCTCCCAACAGCTGTGTTATATTGCCTCCACTGGACAGATGAGGAGACTGAGGCCTGGCAGAGCGTCAGGGGGCCACTCACGTTAATCACCAGTGTGAGGAGCCAAGATTCACGTCCCACTGGCTGCCTTCCCCAGGGTGTCCCTGAGCTCTGCACTTTTTAAGCTGCAGTGGGCACACCGGCCCCCTGGGGATCTTGGTGAAACACAAGTGCACCCCCTGACTCAGCAGGTGCAGGGTGGCCAGGAAGCTGTATTTCTAACAATCTCTGGTGAGTCCACTCTTGCTGGTCCCGGGCCACTCCGATCAGCGAGGCCCCAGGAATCACCTTCTCATTCACGGAGGGGACGGGGCAGGTTCAGAGCCAACGAACAGATCCACCTGGGATCTGCAGGTGGCCCTCAGCCCTCTTTTGGCCTTAGTCCCCCTCCAGCGGTCTGAGTGTCCGCAGCTGTGGCGGCAGTCCACGTGTGTGGGCAGGTGCGGCGGGCACCAGGGATGATCTGAATGCCGGTGACACTGTGCCTACCGTCGTCAGCTTTGTCAATGAGGCCTGTGATGGTTTGGTTCCCGAGGAGCAGGGCACTTGTGGGTTCTGGGATCAGCCGTTTTGGAGGGAGTCGACCTTCCGAGGAAGCAGCTCCCAGCTGGGTGGGGACAGCTGGTACCTGGGAGAAGCAGCCGTGCACCCGCAGGACAACCCAGAGAACCAGAGCACGTGCGGGGTCCGTACAGGTGGCGGAGGCTGTCGTCACCAGGGCGTCCCTGCTTCCTGCCAGGAGGGCGTGTCCCCTGGCAGATGTGTTCCCAGCACCTCAGCATCCTCAGGGTGTCCCATCCCAGGATCCTCTGGCGCCGCCCCTCCTGAGCCATCAGCCGCAGGCCCGTCCATAGAGGCCCTTCCTGGTGACTGCTCTGCAGCCTGGGCTGGGCCCTGCCACACGGAGCTTTGAGCTGTTCAGGGGTCTGGCTAGGGGTCTACACCACGGCAGAGGATGTCAAGAACTACCAGACCACCCCCCCTCTCACAGCCACTAGGGCCAGACCAGGAACTGCTATCACAACCGCGGTGTGACCACTGGGCGGAAGACACATGCCTGGGAAGATCTAAACCAGGGGTGTCCAACCTTTTGACATCTCTGGGCCACACATTAAATACATTGCAACATGCAATCACACACACAAAAAAGTTCATAATGTTTTAAGTAAACTTACAATTTTGTGTTGGGCCCCATCCACAGCCATCCAGGGCTGCATCCCTCGGGCTGTAGGTTGGACGCCTCTAAACCGTCTAAACTGGCTCCACCCACCTCTCCTGTCCTTCACTCTTCTCTCAGAGTGCTGAAAGGGGACCTGGGCACACCGTAATCCGCACCCTGGAATTCTGAACCATGACTTAAGAATAATAAATACTCATTGGAAAAGCGTGGGAATAGGTAAGGCAGCTGTGAGCCTGTGAAGGTTATGGAGCCCCCTGCAGGGGGCAGCAGCAGAAGCCACGAATGCTTGAGGGTCAGACCCCACCTTCACTGTCTGCTGTGTTTGCAGTTCTCCAAGTGAGGTCGCCAGGCCAGCAGCAGCGGCATTGCCTGGGAATGTGTGGAAATGCAGATTCTCAGGCCCTGCCCAGCCCTGGAAGGTCAGAAACTCTGGGGGTGGACCTGGAATTGTGGTTGAACCTGCCCTCCAGGTCCCTTTGATGGCACTCAGGTGTGAGAACTAAGACCTAGGTGAACGCACTGAATCTGAAAGCAACCCCGTGGGGTAGAAATTGTTGAAGTGACCAGTCCACAGTCACTTGGGGGGCAGCAAAGTCAGGCCCTGCCGCTGGCCCCAGAGATGTACTATGACCGCTGTTCACATGGTGGGTGACAAGTGTCCTCCCACAAACCCCATGTAAACCATCAAACACAGGCGAGGACATCAAACCAAATGACATGATGCCTCTTCCCTATGTGTCTTGTTTGATATTTCTATAATATATATAAAACATTGGGTTTTTCCCCCAAATGTTTTTTCTTGCTTTCATGTTCAGCCCATCTGGGCAGAGGGGACATGGGTGCAGAGGGGAACAAAATGGGCCTTGGACTCGAACCCAGGACCTCCCGAGTTAGTGCCCCAGGCCCCCAGGCCCCTCCTGCTGAACTGTTCGGTAAATTAATTCTGACCTGAGTTGGGGAAAGCTGACAGGCTCAGCTAAGTGATTCTCAGGATCATCTGGGTGTCTGCTAAAATGCAGGTTCCTGGGGCCCACTCCCAGAGAAGCAGGCCGAGGGCATCCAGGGCAGGCCCAGGAACCTGCATTTCAGTAAACTGCCCCCCAGATTGCCGTAACGCATCCAGGTCCCATAACCTTCCAATATCCGGACGCTGAGCTTCCTGTGTTCAGAGCCCCCTCCTATGCAGTGACATCGCACAGCAGAGCTCTTGAACCTGCCCCTGAGTGTGACAGCCAGCCTGGCGCTCAGGACACAGCGGTTCAGAGTTAGATTCCTGCCTCTGGCCTCACAAGTGTATGACCCTGAACCAATCCCTTAACCCCTCTACGCCTCCGTGTCCTCATCTGCCAAACAGGCACCAGAGGATCCCTGATGAGGCTCCGGTGGGTGAACAGGCACATCTGGCCCACAGGTAAGCACTCAACAAAGTCTTCCTCTAGATCCACAGCAGGCAGTTTTAGTTTGTTCAGGTGGCTGCAGGTAAAGATCCGGAAGTCCCTTTCTTGTGTACCTGCCAGGCAACAGATGGAGAGTCGCCTCACCAGGAGTCCCGACGCTGCCCACAAAGCGTCCTGCCCATTTTCTGCCCCGTGCCCTGCGGCCCAGGGGCCCAGCGGGGGAGGGGCACTCTCACTGCGGGTTCTCCAATCCCCCCAGACATGTCTAGGGCCTTTAACGGCCACATGGGGCAGTAAAGTGACAGAGGAGAGACCAGGCTCTCTTCCTCCCCTCGGTGACCCAGAGAGACTTGGTGGCTCTCTCTCTGGCCCTCGATAGAAGAGAAGACCTTTGCCAACTCTTCTCATAAGCTATTGCTTTACCATGGTAGCTTGCGTTTATCCACTGACGTATTGAGTTCTAACTTGTTTAACCCTCATAACCACCCTAGGATATGTACTCCTAAAATTTCCACTTTACCAATGAGGCGACAGAGGCAGCGGAGGTCCCTGTGATCCGCCTGAGGTCGCGTAGCTAGGAAAGGGCAGAAGTAGGACTCGAACCCAGGCCACGCTCTTGATAACGCACCAGCGCTCGTGGCCAGCTTCAGCAAAACTCGCTCCTTTTGGAAAGCACCTGTGCAAACATCCAAACCTCTTCCTGAGAATTAGGGCCCAGAGGGGCTGATGCTTTCTCAGACCCTGGGAGAGAACATTCCCTCCTGGTCTATAAATAAGCGACCCAGGAGCCTGTAACCTCATCTTCATCCCACTCCCAGGTGGTGGCGGTCCCTCCTACATGTGCGCAGACTCTCTGATGCCAGTCTGGGCACCATGGGCCACGCGGATGCTCAGGCTGAGTGGATGCCAAGGCTCCCCAAAGTGACAGCCCCATGAGCCAGGGAGAAGGCCCTGGCTCCTGTTCTGCTCTCTTTCCTTCGTGATGTATGGTCGCGTTGAAAATTTATTTCTTAACAGTTTCCCTACAGCCCTCCTGATGAAATGAGGCTCCAGAGAACTGCACCATTAGTGCCAATAAACACTTCACAACGCCATCGCAAGCAAATGAAAATGCCTAATGAAAAGGCAGGGACCTTTGCGAGTAATTAAAGAGGCTGGGGGGGGGTATTATTTTTTTGAGCAATTAATGACTAAGAGCCCTAATCAAGCAGCACCCATTTCTCCATCCATTTTGAACTCTGTTATTTAAAAAGCATTGCCTGCTGCAGGTGAACATGGTGGAGGTGCCCGAGTCAGCATGGCTAGGCAGGCAGTGCCCATCTCAAAACTGCTGCTCCGGGGCCTGGCCCGGGCTCTTCCACCCTCTCCCCTCCTTTCTCTTCTCCTCCAGCTTTCCCCTTCCTGTCCCAGCGGGTTTTGCCTATCGGTTAGTGCTGAGTCTTCCCTGCATATCTTTGACCCATCCTCATAAAGACCACGCCTTTGCACAACAGCTGCCTGAGGAGCACACACAGCAGGTGCAGGCTTCAGGACCAGAGGGGTTCAAAAACGAGCAGACACACAGCTAGTGAGTAGCAGAGGCTGCACTTGAACCCCGGGTCCTTGGACTGTGCGGGGGTGGGCAGGGGAAGGGCACAGGCTCTGCCTCCACTTGGCCTGAGCATGAGTCCCAGCCTTGCCTGGTGAGCGTGGGCACGTGTCCTCACCTTGTTAAGTACCAGTTTCTTCACCTGGAAAAGGGGGGCAATAACAGTGGAACTTACCTTGTGGGGCGGTTACAGGTGTGGCGAGTGCTCTTCAAGTGCTCTGCGGCCGTGGTCTCCAAACTGTCACCAAGGTGCCCCGGGTGCCACGGGGAAGTCACTGGGGTACTATGGGCTGTTTTTAATTTTCAAAGAAAATATAACACCTGTCAGACATGGAGGGAATTACTAACTACGTCAAGGTCATTCACTGTTTCCACATTAGATTGTTACCTGCTTTTTGATGATATCATTTGTTTATGAAGCTGGGGTTTGGGCAGTTCCTTTGATCAAAAGCAGATTCCAACACAATCAGAGAGGAACAGGAAATGAGGTCGGCGGAGTCCAAAGGGAGTTCAAGGCCGAGGGGTGCTCGCCAACAGGCATGCACCGTCCTCATGTACGTTCTTGTGAGTATTTAAGGACAAGATAAAACTATTGCTTATTTTTAATGTGTTAATAGTATTTTCTCTCAACTGGCCATGAAGTTGTTAGAATACAAATACTAAGTCTTTGGCCTTAACTACTTAATAAACAAAATGTTTAGGGATTTTTGGCGTGGAGGTACCATGAGAAAAATTACTGGGACTCAGAGAATGCCGGGAAGTGAGGAAATGTGGTGACTTCCGCCCCGAGACACACCCCGTGGCTCCCCAGTGTCCTCCGCAGACCAGTTTTCCCCGCCAGTGGTCTCTGAGCCAGCGGAGAAGTGGAAGCAGACCTGTCTTCCCGTCCTGCTCACTGCCCTGGCCCTAGGGTCACTGCGTGACATTCAGGAGTTGTTGAGGGAGCTCTCTCTTCAAAAACAGAGCCCCAGCAGCACCGCAGGTGGCTCAGCCTTGAGAAACCCTCTGCCAGGGCGAGAGGCTGAGAGTGTGCCCCAGGACCCGTCCTCCCGCAGCCCTCAGTGCCGACTCCAGCTCCCAGTCTTCCCGACAAAGCGGCTTTCTGCCCGCTGCACCGGACAGATGTGAGTAATCGAGCAGCTGGAGTAACCGCAGCCGACCTTGGAGTTGAGATGAGAGCAGCACAAGACCTGTCCCGGAGAACGTAGCCAACGGAGAGGAAGGGTGCTCGTTTCAAATACAGAGCCCTGAGCCGGACATTGCTCACACCGGCCAGCTCTCTCCCATTCTGTGGCCGTGCCGTGTGGGCGTTCTGCTCTCACAGTGGCAGGGCGGCCCCTGCCAGCGCAGCCATGTACGTGGGGCAGCCCCAAGGAGACCCGGGGGGTCGGGAAGGTGCTCCTCATGTGATGTCCAAATGGCCCTCCTTGCAGGAGTGCTCAGGAGCTCCTCTCCGAGGGCGGTGGGGGGGCCTCCTCTTCTCCCAGCACCCATTTGATGTTCAGGGTGGGGCCTCAGGAGAAAGCACAGCCTGCCTAGCCTGAGCCATCGAAGCTCTGTCAAGTGGCTCCCTGGGGTCTGGCCCTTGCTAGTCTCTCCAGAAGGAACTGCCCTCTTGCCCACTTTGCAGCCCAAGCCCCGGCAAGTCCAGGCGGCTCTCTGCTCCCTGCAGTGCGGGGCCGTGCTCAGCTCCTGCTCAGGCTGCACGCTCTGCCCAGAATGCCCTTCACTGAACACCTGCCCTTTGCAGCCTCACCTCAACGGCTCCCTCCACCAGCGGTTGCAGGTTAGAATTGTGGTCAGAGTATCTTGAGTTTGAGTCGTCACCTCAGCCCTCGGGCCTCTCTCAGCTCCCCCACCCTGAACTGAGGATAAAATTGCACCTAACTCAGTGCGTCTCAAACTGCCAGGTGCACTGGAACCACTCAGGTATCTCGTTAAACTGCAGACTGGGATCCCGCCCGTCCGGAGGGGAACCCGAGATGCTGCGTTTCTAACAGGCCCCAGGTGATGCTGATGTGCCTGCCCAGAAGGGCCACGCTTCGAACCCCAACGGCCTTTCTCACTGCGTGATAAGCACTGAGGCAGGAACCCCCCATGGTAGCTGCTCTTGTACGTAATGTGAGGCTCCCAGGGCACGCCTCCTCCTTCCGGGCCGCATGTCCTGGCCGTGTGTCCAGAGCATCTCACGGTCTGAGGTTAGATACATCTCCTCCCTGTTCTCCCTGCAGCTCCCCACACTTCAGTTGGGTCCCCCAGTCTCCACATGGGTCATAAAGTCCCTGAGGCCTGAAACAGCAAAAAAGTGACGGTGTGCTGCGTGAAGACGAACATCCTGGTTTTTATGGTGTGGAACAGCTCACACTGTCGTTTTGAGAAAGACATTTATTTTCAAAAGGGACACAGGAGAGGGATAGGATTATTTCCTTCTTCTGGTGAGCCCCACCCTGGTCCTTGCCACCTCGGGTGTTTGGCCTGCACCCACTGTTCACAGGGCCCAGGTGTGGACACCATCCAGCAGCCAGGCTCCGAGATAACCCAGCAGACGTCAGCACAGCTCCGGGCACATTCTGGAAAGGCAGCCCCAGATGGAGATCCGAATACCCGAACATCAGAGGGCCGCCTCGGGCAGAAGCAGCAGGAGACGTGCAAGCTACTTATCAGCCGTCTTCCATTATCCCCACCACCTGTTCCGGTTTCCAAAGCATCACCCCGGGTAATAGCCACTCGTGCACCACAAACGTGAAACACCAATGATTTTAAGAGCAAGCTCCTCCGCTCGCACCGGGCTTTATAAGTTGTAAAAGGGGCTCGCTGTGATTGTAAGCCCTGAGCTTGAGCGTGAGCTTGGCAATGATCTCAGCCTGTGGCCTGAGAAGGAAATCACTTACGGGAAACACGGATCCACTGCAGCCAGGCGGGCAGCCTCCAACGAGTGCAACCTGTGGAAGATCCGGCAGGAGCGCAGCCTGGAGACACGATGGCCGGGCTGTTCCTGTGCAGCTGGTGTTACTGGCTCTGTTACGTCCCCTGGTCGAGGCAGGCTACTATGGGAAATTGTCCACAGCCTCCGGAGGGAAGGACTGGGGTGGAGGGTGTGTGTTTTCCTGTAGGTCAGCATTCTCAAACTTCCAGGTGCCCAAACATGGGGCAGGAGAGGCACTCGCTAACAATTAGAAATACAGCTTCCCTGGCTGCAATATGTCTTGTTGGGGGTGCATATTTTTAACAAGCTCCCCAAGTGGTTTTGGTGCTGGTGGCTCCTTGGTCACATTTGGAGAAACACCGGCTCAGGTTTGTTCCTTTCTGTAAAAAATGCAGAGGAGGCAGCTGTTCAGGAAGGTCAAGGGCAAGGAGCAGTGGGTTCCAGAATAGATTCAGGCTACGGACCTTGGAGAGGCATGGCCACAGCCCATCTCTTTCATTCATTCATTCAACACATATTTCCTGAACACCAGCTGTATGCCTGCTGCCGAGGATGCAGAGACTAAGACAGACCCAAATCCTTGACTTTAAAGAGCTGGCTTTCTTACAGACGAGATCGGCCGTATAGGAGATGGACCAGGGCACCGGTGCATCAAGCACACGTAAGAGTAGGTGGGAAGGCAGTGAGGGGCACAGGAGAGAGTGTTGTGGGCAGGAAGGATGGCGGGAGCAAATGCTGCAGCTGTAAATGGGGAGGTCTAGGCTGGTCCCACGGAGAATGACATTGAAGCAGAGACTTGAAGGACGTGACTGGAGCTCTGTGGCTCTCTGGGGCGAAGCCCAGGGACCCAGAGACCTCAGGGCTCCTCAGGGAGCGAGGAGGCAGGTGGGAAAGGAGTGAATAGGGGGCACCATGGTAGGACACGTGGTTAGAGCAAGAATGAGGTGCCCAGCAGAGCTATGGCCCATCCAGTTTGTCCAGGATGGTCCCAGCTTAAGCTCAAAATACCAGCATAATGGTTAATGGTTCCTAATTTTACCCTGAAAAGTTTCCGGTCTGAACAACAACATCGATGATCTGTTGACCTGCTCATAGGCCGTCGTAAGGACTTGGACTCTGAGGGAGGTAAGAAATCTCGGGTGGGGTTGAGCACAGGGACGGTGTGAGTTCATTAAACTATAAAAGGCTCTGAGAGCAAAGACAGAAGAAAGGGGGGCATTTGGGAGGCAGTCGTGATACTACCAATGGCATGGTAGACAGAATAATGGCCCCCCAAAGATGTCTCCGTCCCAGTCCCTGACACCTCTTGAATGTGCCACCTTACTAAGAGAGACTTTGCTGCTGTGGTTGAGGACCTCGACTTGGGGAGATTGCCCTGGATTACTCCGCTGGACCCAGTATTGTCACCAGAGTTCTTCTAACAGGAAGAACCTTGGCCGAGACTGCGGCGGGCCGGGCGTCTCAATGCCACCACCTTCCTGCCAGCCTCGCTGGGCCCTGGTGTGCAGGGACCTTCTCTCCCCAGGAGCAGAGAGGAGGAAGCAATCACTGTGAAAATGCTTCCTAAGCTGCTGTCGGCCAAGGCACAGTGACACAGCACCGCCGAGCACCCTGGCTGCCGCCCCAGCGCGCTCGGTCCTAATGTATTGATGTTGGCAGCCCTTGTGTCTCTCTCCTTGCCAGTGAGGTAATTGAAATGAAATTGTCTCCAAGCGTCCAATTAATCAACAAATAAATCATAAACCTGTAGCCATTCATTCAGAGAGGCTTCTCCCTGGCTTTCTGAGCAGATTGCTGATGGAGCTGAGGCTCGGTGTGCTTCTGATGCGCTCGTGAGAGGAAGAAATCGGGGCAGGCAAGTTTCCGAGCCTTTCCTGAAGCCGCAGGAACCGGGTGCTTGCTAAGATCTTACTCTTCCCTTATAGAGGTTTACACACTGAAGTTTATTCACACAATTATCCTCTTGAGATAGGGGATATGATCCACATTTTGCAGAGGAGGAAACAGCCCCAGAGAGGTGAAGAGCCAAGGCAGGGAGAGGGCAAATCTGGGTTCAAAGCGTGGTCCATCCGAGCTCTACAAGCCCTGTTCTTTTCACCGCACCCTGTGCCGGAAGTGTCGGTCTCAGACATAGATTCCGGTGTCAAGATGCATTTCCAGTCCAGGATTGTGCAGAGTGAGAACTGTTGGAGCGAAGTCATCTGTCCACAACTGCGGCTCAGCCTCCTTAGGTGCTGACGTCAGAAGTGGAAGCGAGATGGGGAGGAGCCTTCTCTGGCGGGTCTTCATTCCTGTGGAGGCACATGTTTGGGTCCCTGCGATCCCTTAAAAGGCCTTGAGTTCCCCAAACTCTTCCACAAGCCTAGGGGCTTGGCTCAGAAGTAGGGGATGTGGTTTTCTCATTTTGGGATGCTTCGAAGACCTTCCAACATCTTCATTCCAACGCCCCCTTCTTTCTCCATTCTGCAAAGTTCAAATCAACAGGTTAAATGGATTAAGGGGCAAAGTGGCCGAACAAAAGGCATAGGGCGTTCAAAAGAGAAAAAAAGAAAATTGGAGTTTCCTCACTTCATCTCTGAATCATGAAACCTTGGCCCGTTTACTTGCCTGCCCCAGTGCAAACGTGTACCGAGCCCAGGGTGGACTGCTGTGCACACCTAAGGCGGGTTTGTTTGCCACTGCTGTGGTGTTCCTACAAACAGACTGGAGGCTGATCCTCAGGGTTTGGAGTGAGCCTGTGGGATTCTGCTGGAGGAAGTGTGCCCCTGAGCCCTTCCGGCTGAGGACCAGGGAGGTAGACGCTGGTTCATTGGGTGGATGGCCGTGCAGTGGGAATGGAGAAAGAAACAAGCCTTTTCTGGAGTCAGGCACGTGGACACAGCTGCAGGTTGTGGGAGATATCCCACCTGCCTTGCAAAGCTGGGGTTTCGTCCATCAGAACCAAGCCCAGTGCCCCGGAGCTGTGGCCAACACCCAGCTGCTGCCCAGGAGGAAAGTCGGCCCCTCCCCAGGGAGCTGCACCTTCAGAAGTCCTTGCCCCTCAGGGAACTAACCAACGGGGTGATGGGAAAGGCACCAAAGACACTGTGCTGTGTCAGAGACCTGCAACCCCAGGCCCCCTGGCCCTGCCCTGGGGCAACAGGCCTCCGAACTGCCACACAGAGAATTAGTGGAGAGGGAGCCAAGCTGGACATGTCCTTGACATTCAGAACCTTCCTTCAGTTCCTCTTCCTCCTCATCTTCTCTCCACAATTGCAGGTGTCTGCTTCCCTTCTCAGGATTATTACAACCACCTACTAACGTCTCTCCCACTCTGATTCCATCCTGCCATTTGCAGAGAAAAAATGTGACTCTGGTTACATCACTTTACATCTTTAAACCCGTTTGTAGCCTGGAGCTCTCTTAGCTCTTCTTCCTGCCGGTCCTCAGGAAAATGGAAGGATCCATCTTCCCTGGACTCTGAGGGTTCCAGTTGCTACAGGAACCAGTTGCTTCTGGGAATAACAGAGCCCTTGGGGGTCTTACATCCTGTTCAGGGGCAGGGAGGGAGGGCAAGTTCCGTGGACGATGATTCTGAGTGTTTGAGAAATCCCTGAGAGGTGCGCCCCCCCCAGCAGCTGGGGCAGAATCATGCCCCCGTTTCCTTCTTTGTGCTCCTGTGGAGATCCTGGGTGCTGGCTGAGCACCAGCTCCAAGGTTCCGGAGCCTGTGGTTTCTGTACCTAACGGTGGCCAGGGCCCATTTATAATTAGTGCTTGATTTTTGGATGGATGGATAGATGCATGAATGGTAGATGAATTGGTGGATGGCTGGTAGATGGGTAGATGGATGGATGCACAGACGGATGGATGGATGGATGGATGGATGGTAGATATATGGTGAATGAATGGATGGGTGGATGAGTAGTAGATAGGTGGTGGATTAATGAATGAACAGATGGATGGCTGTCCATTCATCAACAGATGATGAACAGGTGCGTGGATGGATGGTGCATGAATGGATGGCTGGGTGCATGGATGGATGGATGGAATTGCCTTTTCCTCTTTCCTCCTGCTTCAGGATGGGGATCCTGTCTTGATCATCCTTGCCTCCTCAACGCCCAGCTCAGTTCTGGAAACACCTAACTGCTCAATAAATCTCAGATGGAAGGATGCTGGAGGAGGGGCTGGCTGACAGCGGGCTCACCGTGGTTACCTCAGCCCGGGCAGATTTGGAGACCTGGAGACCTAAGATATTTTCCAGGGTTTGTTGCCCCGGAAGGTCCCAACAGCTCTGGCCCCTTGTCCTGGGTGTCCTGGGTGTGCAGCAGAACCTCCCATCCACTCAGAGGACTAGGAGAGCAGCAGGGTCCACGGTCAAGGGCAGGCTACTCTGGCCAGGGCGGTGCTGTTTCTGAACCTGTGTGAGCTGCTCGCTGAACTGCCTGGAGGGGAGGCCGGGGGGTTGCGGGACCTGCCGGGATCATCGCCGATAGACTTCTGTTCTTTACTCAAAGACCTGCTTTCTAGACTGGCCCTCAGAGACAAAAACTCTTTCGAGGCAAATTAAGTGGAAGTAAACCTTGATAATATTTCATTTTGATGGTATAGTGTGTGAAAAACTGACGAGGGGCCCTACAATACACGTACGAGCAAATCTTACTGTTCGATCAGAACCCAGGTGCTGCCTTCCTGCTGACTGACCCCCCTGTCGCCTACGGATCGTGGTTCTCTTTGGGGTTTTCCGTGGAGCAAGGCACTTACCTTCTTTGCGCTGTGAGGTAGGTAGGTGGGAAACAGAACAGCACACAAGCGATTTCTCACCTCTGGAAAGAACCCAGAGCCGGCAGCCATCCTCTCTGGCACTCACAGAGCAGGAGCCGCGGAAGGACAAACCCACTGGGAGGGGCCTTTCCCGCCACCTGACTGTCAGCTCCAGGAGGGCAGGGGCCCTGCTTGTCTGTCTTGTCCACTGCTTGTGCCCAGCACCTACGGCCGTGCCTGGCACATAATAGGTACTAAATAAGTAGCTGTGAATGAGCTGCTAGAAGGTAGGCTCGGTGATGAAGGACCGTTGTCATGTCTCTTTTGTTTGTAAGTGTGTCGCCGCCACACAGAGCTGTGGCAGGCGCCCAGCGGAAGCTCATTCACTCATTGAGCAACTACCACGGGTCAGGGATTACTGCTCAGGGCCCTGGAGTAATATCTGTTGACTTAAGCAATGCATTCGGGCATTTGCGATTGAGTGAATGGAAACAGCAATGAGGCGGTCGATCCATCAGCCAATAACCAATGTCATTTCCCTCTGTTCTGGTTCTGGAACAGTGAGCCTGGGATTTCTCTTCCTCACTTGCACATTTCCTCACTTGCCTTGGTCTCCCTGATATACCTTCTCCAGCTCTCCCCACCAAGACCCCCACGAACTGTCGGCTCCCGTGCCATTCCATGAATCACCCCATCAGAGCCCCTCCTGCGCGCAGCTCTGCCGGCAGGAACCAGGGCTGCAGAGATGACAAAGAGCCACCCTGAGTGTCGCTGGAGCTCGGCTGTGCCCTGCCCGCCTGCCTGCCCAGATCAGAACGGCCCCCACAGCTCCAAGACAGAGGTTCACCCCTCTGTGACTGCACACGGCACCACGTGCTGAGTCCGATCGAGCACACGTTCCCACGCTCACTCAGTGAATGGGCTCATGAGACGTGCAGCCTTTGACATCCTCGCTTTGGTGGGTTCAGACCGTGGGAAGGAGAAGCGCGAGCCAAACTGCTGTGTGCTTAAGCGAGAGTGGCTTGTCTCTGGCCAGGACTCAGGGGAGGCTGGGACCAGAGAAGGAGCCCAGTGTCAGGGTCAGATGGACTTGTGTGACCTACACTAATAGACACCAGCAGGTAATAATGGGTCGCTGCAGTGGTGAGAATGAGGACTTCTTTCATAGCAGCCCATGTACTTTCTAAGCTTGTTTAACCAAGAAGAACAGAACAAAACTCTAATTAGGTCCCAGCCCCAAGGCGTCGAGGTTGTCACTGGCACCAGGAAGGCTGACAGTGTGGCTGAAGTCTGTCTCTGTCCTTGGTTCTCCGTCCTGCTGCCCTAGCGGCTGACGCTGGTTCAGAAAGGCTGTCTCCTGGAGCGCCCCGCCCTCTGCTGCACCTGGCTGATGTGAACTCTCTCAGCTTCGGTGGTAGGACGATGGAGACGCTTTATCCAGCAGCTGCAACCAGAGTCCCGGGGTCCATCCCAGGTCCCTTATGGCCAAGAGGTTAGAATATGCTGATTACCCAGCCTGGGTCAGGTGCCTACCCACGGGGTGAAGAGCGGGGTCAATTCTGACCCGACTACAGGGACCGAAAATGGGGCAAAGTTGGTTCCCTGAAGCAAAACCAAGGTCTGGTACCAGGAGTAGAAAATACAAGCTGGGCTCCCGAGTTTCCCTCCTGGTCACTGGCACGGAGTTACCGAGAGAAGCGAATGAGAGGATCTGAGCACATCCCTGCCCCCCCCACTCCACCCCGACCCCTCCCCGCCGTGCTAGGTCGTGGGAGTGGATCCGAGGAGTCTGCTCACCTTGACAGTCTGCCTTGTGGTTTACGGGGCCAGCACTTCCGGTTCTGCCATGTGACCTCGGGCCAGTTGCATCTGCTCTCTCGGCTTCACTGTAGAACCACGGGACTGGGGACGTCACCTGATGGGACTCCACCGTGCCTGAGAGCTGACGACCGTCTGATTCTGTGGTGTCAGGAGTGGAGCTGCCATGTGTGGGCGCCGTCATGGCCCGGACCAGGGCCCTAAACGAGCCCCCTGTCCAGGTGGCATGAACACGGCCACGTTTGCAGGGTGATACCAACAACAGCAGGATTGGTGTGGCTCCCACCACTGTCTACGTGGCTTCCATGCGCTGGCCAGTGCCAGTTAGTATTGTTATTCAGTGTTGATTGCAACACTGAACTCCTACCAGAGTCCCTAAGGTAGGGACTGCTGGCCCCATTTTACAGATAAGTTAACTGAGGCCTAGAGAGGTTAGTTCATAAATGAATAGTGAGAAGGTTTGCCCGGTGGCCACACCCCAGAGCCCTGAGGCACCCTCAGCCCCCCTTAGTCACTACCTGTCCCCAAGGTGGCCACAGCCCCGACTCCAGTGCCAGTGCGGCTGAAGCTGCCCAGGGTAGTCTGGTTCCAGAGCCCCGTTCCTGGCCTCGGTGCTCTCCCGTTTATGGGCAATGACGTCACCTTATCACGGACAAGCCCGCAGTCCAAGTCTCAGGACGTGACCCAGATGGAAGGCGCTCTTGCTGACGCTGTTGGACTGCCGTATGACCCAAAACCTTTGGCCAAAACCCGGACAGAGCCTGATGTGTGCGTGCATGTGGGGCCTGGACCGGCCTGGGCTCCTATCAGGAAAGAGGAAGACCACCTTCTTCCTGAAACAAAGGGCCTTCTTCTCCACTGTTTTTTTAGATGATAAGCAGCTCAGAATAAATAGATGTAAGGAAGATAGTACAATAAGGTAAATAAAGAACCCCCTGGAACAATAGTTAGTGAGCCTTTTTTTTTCCCACGGCCAGTGGCAAAGCCAAGAGTAATTGGCACTGTGAGAACGGGGGACGTGACTGCCACTCCACAACACGCTAATTAACAGTTACTAATTGTTAGAACAGAACCGAGAGGAGGCTTGCTTCGTGGCACTGTGGAGTGACTGTTGGGAGGACGGAACGCTGAGCACTGGGGTTCCCCTGCTTCACGGGCCGTCGGCCAGGACCCGGTTCCTCTCGCTGGTGTCGTTAGGTTAGGGTGAGGGACGGGGGTTATGTACGTGAAGAGCTGAGCAGGAGGTCTTCATCGTCACTGGAATTATTACCACCAGTGACAGCGCTGACGCCATGTCCATCGGAGCTTTGTTAGGGCAAATGCTGACTTAGACATTGTCTGCTGGGGCGCAGCCTGCCTGTCTGCTGTGGGGGGCGGGGGGCAGTTTTGCTCCTCCAGAGGCTGGCCTTGCAGAGCCCACTGTGTGCAGAGCCCTCTGCTGGGCAGTGGGCGTGTGGGTGTCCTCCGTCTCTGCCTTGGTGGAGCCGATCACCCGGCAGAAATTAAATGAAACAGATGCTGGCTCTGCAGGAGGAGTCTGGTCCGTTGTGCTGTAGAGTCCGTCACGACCTCAGAGTGGGTTGGTTATAAAGGGCCATTTGCGCACACCCCAAACTAGGCTATCAACGTTCACGACTGCCCAGACTGCTCCACGGGCCGTGTGCCGGGGTGAGGACCAGGACCTGCTGGCTAAGGGGCTAAGGGTTGACACACAGTCTCCGATGTTAAGGTCAATAAGGGTAGCTGGCTTTCTCCTTTGAAACAATTTATAAACTTTACTGAGTGGTAACTGGCAAATGCAATCATCTGTATTTAAAGTGTACAATGTGACGATGTGATATACATATACATTGTGGAAGGGTTACCAAGGTCAGGATCACTGACACATGCATTGCCACATAGTTAACCCTGTGTGTATGTGCACACATGTGTGTGTGTGTAGCGAGAGAGCATAAGGTGCACGCTCAGCCACTTTTGGGTGTGCAATGCTGTATTATCACCTACAGTCACTGTGCAGCAATGCAAGAGCCTCAGAACTGCTTCTTCTAACTGGAAATGTGTACTCTTTGACCTCCGGCACCCCACTCGCCCACCTCCCAGTCCTTGAAAACTGGCGTTCTGATCTCTGTTTCTGTGAAACTGGCTTTTTTTAAGGTTCCGCATATTGGTGATACCACAGTGTATCTGTCTTTCTCCCTCTGGCTTATTTCACTTCATTTGTAAAGGTCCTGGTCCCTCTTCCCTGTGACTTCAATGGCAGTGGATCAGGTTCCACCCAGTCCTTTGCACCCAGAAAGGCCCATTTCTTCAGACTCTGCTGGGTTTTCTCCCAGAAAATCACCTTTTAAAAAAATGATCGAAGCGAGCCCTCCAGGATTGGTGGGCCACAAAGCCCGCCTCCCCCTTCCCGACCGTGTTCAGGTCACCAGGTCACGGGAATGAACTCGGCTCAGGAGCAAGCCCCGCCCCACCCGGGAGGCACGAAACAGACTGGATATCTCGGGCCGCGAGTCCCCAGACCTGGGTCTGTCACCTTACTGCTGTTGTGACTTCGGACAAGCTGACCATTTTTTAAGGGGGGGGGGGCAGTTATATACTTCTTTTTCCCTTGATCTCTTTGTGCCTCAGTTACCTCATCTGTAAAGTGAGGGGTAATAACTGATCACCCCCATATGGCTGTTGGGACATTTCAAGGGGGAAATGCCTGTGAGTCACCTGTAAGTGGCTGGCATGCAGTGACGGTTCTGTATCTGTTAACTTGCGTTAGTTTTGTCGAGGTTGACGCCTCTCAGCCTCAACCTCTCCTTCTGTGAAGCGGGGCTAACAGTGTTTATGTTTCCATTGGTTGTGCAGACCACTCAGTGGAGTGAACGCACGTAAGGCTCCTCTCACAGGCCTGGCCATCGCCCAGTAAGCCTAAGTCATTCTGTTGCAACCGTCATGGCCGATGCTGACCTCCTGACCCCTGGACTTAGCTCAGAGGGTTGTGATGATATCCAGACTCAGGTGACGGAGCCACCAGTTCTGTGAAGAACACTCTGTAGGCATCACAGGGATCTTCTGAGCGCTGGAAAAACAACACTAATTAGTCAGAAAATACTTGTGTCCCATTCTCCCTGCTCCCCCCAGTGCTCTGTTTGACCCCAGGCACGTCCCTCTGGTCTCTCGACCTCACCTTCCTATTGTTACAGGGCTCTGTCCAGGGTGGTAAGTAAACGTGGTCCAGCAGACATCACTAATCGATCCCAGCACCTCCTCCCTGAGACCAGTCTCACCCTCGGAATCCTCCTCAACGCACTGCTGCAGGCAGCAGCTAGCAATCGGTGACAGCCAGCTGACGAGTTGACGCCTATCAGATGCTCTCAGTGGACACCCCGATTCCGTTATTAGCCCTTTTCCAGCACCACCAGAAACATGGGTAGACATGCTGAGATTTCTTTTAGAAATGTCTCATCGGTTTTAACCACTGCATGTCTTCATGGGTCTGGGTGCCAGAGAACACCCTCAATGGAGCAAGAAAGTGCTCATTGACCCCCCTTCGCCCTCCACCAGGGGGCGCTTCAGCTTGGCAAGAGAAGGCCAACGTGAATCAAGGAATTGGTGGTGCGGGGCAGTGGCAGGTGCCCTGGTAGAGCCGGCTCTTCAGGGTCTGTGTGGTTGATGGAGGGGAGCAGCTTGCAGGGGAGGGGGCCCTGCAGTTCCCAGTGGGGCACGGGGACTATTTCCACCTAGGTGGGTTTTCCCAGGCCTTTTGGCCTTGCTGCTCAGGACCTGTGCGTTCCCAGAGAGGCCACCCGCCATCCTTCAGGCTGAGGGCTACCCGACATTTGGCTTCTTCAGTCTCTGCCCACCCTGGAAGGCGCCATCCTGGGCCCACGCTGAGGGCTTAGCTATGTGATAGAATGTCTTGGAACGAAGACCTACCCCAGCGTCAAAGACAAAGAAGAGAGGGGGAACGCTGGCAAGCCTGAAGATGGTGCATGGTTCAGCGTCAACTACTTGGTCTTGTGCTGTGGTCGCGAAGATGCCGCCTTTGGGAGAAGCTTCATTGCGGATACAGGGAACCTCTCGGTACTATTTTTGCAGCGTTGTGTGAGTGGGGCCTACTTTCGCAGGAAAGGTTTTCTTTCTATGAGATCCTTGAACACGTGTTCAAAGATTTCGCGGCAGTGCTCCTGGGCCGTGCCCCCATACACGAGCACCTCCGCCCGCTCCCAGGAGTGCGAGCTGTTGCTGAAGAAAAGCAGTACGGCCCTGCAATTCCAGCACCAGAGTGTGACCGTCTCACCCCGTCTTGCAGGTCCGCTGGGGGCCTGCGTGCACCAGGAGGACAAAGTCCCTGCTGTCCCGCATTCCAGGTCTGACCACCGAGGCCTCAGCCAAGCAGCCCCCACCCCTGGATCAGACACAGCTCCTAAACTGCTGTCTGTTTTCCCTCCTTTCAAACCCATAACCTGGGATGCTCGGTAGCTTTCTGTTTTAAAAGCGACTGCTTCTTCGATTTCTATACACGACAATGTTTCTTTAAAAAGAAAAGGCTTGAAAACCCATTTGTCTTCCGTCCCCTCCGTGCAGCCTTGAGGAGCCCAAGGCCAGGAAGAATTGATTACTTCGAAGACTGGTTAATGACTCCTGCACTGAGGGGAACCTCTCAAACCCACTCGAATGTCCCGCAGGTGGCTTATATTTGGGCCTGAGCCGCTTGGCCGGGTGGCGTGCAGGGCGCCTGCACTTTAGAAAACACACGATTTTAGAGGTTTTGTCGGGAGGGCTCTCACACCATGAGGCTGTCACCGGAAATAAGCAACCGGTTCTGCTGGGTTAATGGCCAGGCCCAGCGTAGCCCCTGAGGTACCATTTTTGTTTGGGCCCGATCGCAGTGAGGGCTGGCGTGTCGGGTGGGGAGATCACTTTCAACACTGGAGGTTTCTTCCTCTTTCCTTCCGAGAGGAGGTGTGAGGCTTTGCTTGTTTGCTCGTTTGATGGTACGTACTTATGGTAAATTCACTCTAAATTCTAACCACCCAGATACAATCACGGTTAACATTTTGAGCATTTCCCGATATCAGGCATTTAGACCCATGTGGGTATTATGTATATATAGATATAGAGATAGAGATAGATAGATAGATAGATAGAGATAGATAGATAGATAGATAGATAGATAGATAGATATAACGTGTACATATGGACTTAATGTGTACGTGCATGCCATTCTGACACCAACCTTTTTTATTTGTGGTGTTTATTTGTGATGTTTTATTTGTGATGTTTGTGATATATGACAGGTCTTATATTTACTAGGATTGAATTCTAAACTTTTTATTTTATCCCTAATTCACAGCTGACACATTTGTAGCACTTACTCAGGGCCGGGCTCTCTTCCCACATCCTCTCAGATTATCTCACTTAATCCTCACAACGGCCGAGTAAAGGTGGCACCGTCACTGTCTGCACTCACAGCAGAGGACACTGAGACACAGAGGAGGCTCGAGACTTGCCCAAGGTCAACATCGATGCGTGGACTTGGATCCAGCAGTCTGGGCTCTTAACGACTGGGCCACCCTGCTGCTCAGCCCTGAATCCAGGTGTCCCTGAGCTCGTTGGCCCTGGGATGCCAATGCTTTGCACTCAGAACACCATTCACCTTGTTTCCACGGCAGACATCACAAATCGATCACCATCTCTCTTCCTGAGGCTCCTAGAGACTTGCACGAGGCCCTTTGTGATACAGCATTGTGGCGACCACAGCCAAGCCATCGGGGTGGGTTCGCATGGTGACACCTACATGCTTCCCCTGATCCTTTTCATGCTGTCCTCTCCCTTTGTGAGTCAGGAAACAGGCCCCAAAGGGGAAAAGCCAAAACCGGAGCTTGACTCCTTCGATCTCTGGGCCCACTGTCTTCCCACCCTAACCCTCCATTTCCCCCAGTGGAACAAAGTCAGCAATGGCTGCTTTGGGGGACATGTGGTCTTCGGAGCTTTGTTGCGCCTAACTGTGTGTTCGGTCAGCTCAGAGTTCACGAGAGAGGATGGGCCACAGAGAACCCTCTGATCATAATGTGCATTGTAGACGATATTGCCACCGTGTGTTAGGGACTCCGGTACTTTTAATGTCTAGAGTGGCCACAGCTCAGAGGGCAGACACTCCTGGTGGATGTCAGTTGCCAAGAGTTGGCTGAGACTGCCTGTGACCAGAGGGCCCCTCGGGGGACCTGGGAAGCTGCCGTCAATCGTGTAGACACGTGTCATTCAGCCGACACGTGTTGAGCGCCTCTTGTTCACGCGGAGAAGCTTGGTTTCCACGTATGAAATGACCACAGGTCATCCAAGGTGGTACCTGTGGGGTTTAACTTGGGGATTCAGAGGAGACCAGTGTGAGCTGCAGGTCCAGGATCCGGGGCTGAGTCAGGGTGGAGGGCGAGCGGAAAACACTGCGTGAGCTAGAGCTTGCGGATGCCGCCACTCTGCTCGTCCCTAAATCCCTTCCCTCCCGCTCCTCCACCCCTGCCACCCCCCACCTAGAGGGGCGTCAGTACAATCCTAACTCCCGGGTGAGAAAAAACTTGGAAAGCTGTCTGTAAAAATATATATGTGTATATATTTTTATATTATATTTTATATATATAAGATAGGTAGGGGTAGGTAGAAAGAGAGAGTCTGGCACAAATAATACCCCATTTTATTATAAAATTTTTTATTACAAAATCCTAAGCATGTAACTCTGTAGCATAACAATATCACACTCAAGCACATCATATGACATTTTAGGTGAAATGTTCAAATTAAAGCTATAAATTATTACACCCATATTATTACCCTACCAACCACACTCAAGCAGGCGTTACTTCTGCTGGGCACTGTGTGCGTGTGTGTGTGTGTATACATATATTTAAATAGTCAACTTGTATGTTGTGTGGTTATATAGGCACTTTTTTAAAGGAAGGAAGAGTAAAGGGCTGCTGGGAAGTTATCATCTCCAGAAGTAACTAACGCTCATTAAGGGGCAGGTCTCCGCAGATTCCCACAAGCTGCAGAGGAGGAAATGAGATGCAGACTCAGATTTGCATAATCGCTGAGGTTTGCCGCCCATCTGCCACTTTGCAGGGGCCTGGTGGGGAGGCCCGCCCCTTCCTGGCCTGGATGCCCTCCATGCCCAGGCTCCGTGGGGTGCCCCTTGGAACCGTACTTTAACGATGGCTCGAGTAGCATTTAGGTTCCAATTAAGAGCACTGGCCAAGTTGGGCGAATGTTCCGGGAATTAGCCCACTCGGGGGAAACCTGGAGAATTAGCAAGCACACAAAGCTACCCCTGGGCTGGAGCCAAGGCCGCCAAGGCTCCCAGACCCCCCACTGGCTGGAGAGGAAGGAAGTGGGCTGCACAGCCGACCTGCCTCCAGACTGGACTGTGGCCTGAACTTGGGAGGTCCACTGAGTCTCTGCCCGGACTGGTGCCTCCGGCTTTCTTCTAGTATCTTGTGTGATGGACCCTATGCTGGTGTCCCCACCACATTGATGTTGAAGACATGATCTCAAGGTGACAGTATTGGAGGTGGGACCTTTGGGAGGTGATCAGGTGTGGATGAGGTCATGACATGGAACCCCCACAATGGGATGGGTGCTTTGTACGGGGGCGAACAGACCTGTGTTCTCTCCCTCTCTCTCTCCTCCCCTCTTCCACCCTCTTCTCCCTCCCCCGACCCCATGTTCACCAGGGAGCCCGCCCTTGCCAGACCCTGACCAAGCTGGCACTCTGACCTCAGACTTCCAGCTGCAGGACTGTGAGGCGCCAGTGTCTGCCGTGGAAGCCCCAGTCTGTGGTGTTCTGCTCTAGCAGCCCGGTCATAGCATCCTCACGCGTGCCCGTAACAAGCCCTTATAAAAATACGCCGTGAACATGGAGCTTCATGCCGGAAATCAGCTTCCCAGGTCAGAGTCGGTTTCTAACTCCAGGAGCTGTGGTCTTCGAGTCTGAGTGGACGTCCTACTCTCAAAAGAACCCGTTGGTGGCTCCTCCTCGCCCTTTAGATTATTTGCCCTCCATCCCTGGCGGGCCCTCTGGCTTCTTCTACCTGCTTGGTTGGCTCCTCACTTTGAGGGAAGCGAGTTCACAGGAGAGTCCAGGACAGCCAGCTCCGTCCTCCTGGTGACCCACCTTCGGCAACCTGACCCCAGGGCTCCGGTCTGATTATTAAGATGGCATATTTGAGTGTGAGGTTTTGGAAATGACCCTTCTGGTATCAGGCCAGGCAGTGTCGTTCTTACCCATTTATTTTCCATGAAAACCCACTTTGGTGGAAGTCTGCCATGAGCCGATGGTGGGAACAGAACCTACGACTCACAGAGCCCTTCACCGGGCAGCCTGGGGCACCACCAGGGCGTCACCGCGTCAGCCGCACCTCGGCCCTCTCCCGTCCCGGATCCATCCACTGAAAATGCAGCGAGGGGCGAGCGTGGGTTTCCAATGTCTTCTTACTAAGGAGTTTGCCAATAGAAGAACGATTAATCTCCTTATCATAACTGGCTTGGCCACATTTCAGGACTGAAAAACAACAAAGAAAAAACGAACAAAAAGACCAAAACCTTTTGTATTTCTGCCAGCAGAGGGGTAAGGGATACGCTTGTCACTTTGTAGACATTTTTGCGTCAGGATCCTTTTACCTTTTCATCTTTGTGTTGAGGTTTTGGATATTCTGTTGCAAGAGGGAGACATTGTCACACCTCGTTTATCTGGCGAAGGGATGTGAGACTCCCTTAGAATCTCCCACCCAGCAGCTCAGGAGTTGGCAGAGGAAGGATTTCAAGGGCTCTGTGTTGGATGACTCACACCTTACCCATCACCCAGCCTTGTTCTGTGGCTCCCAAGCATCTACTGGAAACTAATAGTTCTCGTCTATGGGCTTGGTTTTTTGCTTGTTTTTTTTCTTTTTAGTGTCCACAAACCATATTCTGTCACTAAACGGGATGCAGAATTATGCACGCCCACAGCCCACAGTTCACTCAGCCCCTGTCCATCCCCACTTTCTCTGCCTTGTCCCATTTCTGAGCGATGGCGGAAGAAACACGGAGCTGGCTGCTGACACTAGGAGGAAGGGTCGGCAATTACGGGAACAAAGAACTCGCGCTCTGAAAACTGCATTTGAGTCCCGGCTCTTCAGCGGACCAGCTCTGTGATCTGCGGTAAATGAGCCAGCCTCTCCGGGCTCCAGTTTCCTCGCTGGCAATTTGGTAACAATAGCAACCGCCTCTGGGCGTTTCATGGGAAAAATGGATAAAATTTATGGAAAGTGTGTATTGAAGAGTTGTACAAATTCCAGGTACCGTTAGTAGTTTTATTACATGAAGGAGAGTCTAGGAAGCAAACCGTCTGTCTAAGATGAAACGTAATAGTCCCAGGTCACTCTGTTGTCCTATTGGAAGAATCAGAATTTCTCTATGGGCTTAGGGGCTGCTTCTGATGTCAGCTCTTGACTATGGATTAAGAATTCATCCTTTAGCACATAGAGTCTAATCACTTGTACCAACTCTTATTATCATTGTGATTTGCCTTCTGTTTAAGAAGAAAGAGAGGGAGGAAGGAAAACATTTGGACAGCAGTGGCCCTACTGTGTTGATGGGAACGTGTAGTAGGCTGGGTTACCGGTCCCAAGTCTGCACCCCCTGGAATGGAGTTCTGCATCCACACTGTTGCCATGGCCACAAGGTGGGTGAGTGGCCTTCCCCCTTGACTTCAGACCCAGCCATGTGACTTGCTCCGGCCAATGGGCTGTTAGCCGGTGGGACACAGACAGAAGCTTGAAATGAGCTTGGGCTGCTGAATCTGCTTTGCTGTACATGTTTCTGCTCTCGCAGACCTCATACCTTCTTCCTAGGATGGGTTAGGGAACAGAGCGAGAGTTTGGGGCTTTGAGGATCGGTTTTGCCTTTCAGAGGACAAGAAGGTGTGGCCTTGCCTTGGATGCTCTTATTGTTCTGGAAGGCAACCTTTTTCAAGTGGGGAATATGGAAGTGACTGAGGGAGAAGGAGTGAAAATGAGAGCAAGTGAGAGAGAGAAAGAGAGGAGGGATCACACAGACTGTAATCTGACCGAGAGCTGGTCCAGGGCTAGGCCAGGAAATCCTGAACGACTGAAGAGTTCTCTTAGAGACTGGCTTTGGGCTTTGGCTGGTAAAGTCTCATTACACTTTCAGTAAAAAGCCACGGGGATGGAGCCTGGCAGGGCAGCAGCGGCCCTGGCAGCTCGAGTCGCCATGACAGCATTACCTGCCCGGGCCTGACATTTCTCATTTTGATAACGGATGTGGCCAAGTTGACGCTCGTCACTGGGAGAGCATCGTGCCCTGACTTTGGTGGAGGCCTGGCTCTGTGAAGAGTGAGAGAAATCTATTTCCACCGTCCACGGAGTGTTGTTTGATGTATTGCTGCTGGAACAGGAAATTCTTTATTCCCCCACCCGCTCTTGGAGGGGACGTTTTACAGTCCACCGTTAGAGACACTCCATAAAGAAGCTATATTTATCCAAACTTTGGTATTTTGATAACCTTCCTGGATGGATCAGAGGATGCTGAACATGCCCGATTTTTACGGCCATCATTTGTTTTTGATTAAGCAATTACGGGCATTAAAAGACAATCTGCCCGGGTGCAGCCAGCAAATCTGCAGGATCTGCTCATGTACTAGGAAGTACAGAGGGATGTAAGTTTTCATGGCTGTGGAGGGAGGTGGGAGGGGCCTGCGAGGAAAGAGAGCAGAGGAAGGGGCTCGGAGTCCCGCCTGCCACGGGGCAGCAAGGCAGGGTGCCTTGTCTCCTCATCTGAACGGGGGCCATGTGCAGCCCAGCACACTCCACCCGCAGCCCTTCACGCCCCTTTAAGCCTTTTCTTGTGCACCATCCCCGCCCACTTCAGTGTGTTTCTATGGGATGCTTCAGCATCCCATACTCTGTGTCTAGGATGCTGCTTCCGAAAATCGCTCTCAGCCTCTGCGGCCACGTTGCCCACATGCCCACAGAGCTGGAACGGCCTGGGAACTGACCTCCGTTCAGGGCAGCCCTCAGCCAATGACCCGTCAGCGTCGGGGGATGGAAGCCCAGCTCCCGTGTCCACCTGAGGACGCACTACGAGGCCTAACTCACGCTCCAGAGCCCCCCGGCCCCACCCCTCCTGCGCAATTTCTTTCTTTCCTGCTTCACTTGTGCCTCCATCCGCGTCTCAGGCTCTGCTCCCGAGAATCCCACCTTTCCGAGCAGGCGGGTGCTCCTGGCCAGTTTTTTACAAACTATTTTGTTCATTGTTATGCAAGCCTTTGGTGTGCCAGCCATGGAGTTAAGTGTTCGAAATACATAATCTCCCTTAATGTTGTCACGGAGAGGTGAGGGCTCCGGAGCCATTGCGGGATGATTGACAGGTAGGAGGAAGTGTCAACACTCGCTGGCCCCCTCCGAGCACAGTGGGTCTGCAACGTGAGAGGGAAGGAAATACAAAGGCCTCCTCAAGATCTCCCTGTCCCCCCTGCTGCTCCCCATTTTTCCTCCACACAGCAGCCACAGTGGCCTTTTAAAACCTATGAGTCCAATGCCTAAGGCCCTCTAAGTGGCTACTCACCTGACTGGAGAATGAAGTCCCAGCTTCCTGCCATGACTCAAAATAAATATTGGCAAACTTGTCCTCTAAGAGGCTCTATAGTAAATAGTGCTGTGTTTGTGGGTCACACAGTCTCTGCGGCAATGGCCCACCTCTGCCCTGTAGCTCCAAAGCCCCTGCAGACAGGTCAACAAATGGGCCTGGCTGCTTCCAATAAAACTTTATTCATAGAAACAGGAAGTAGGCCCGATCCGACCAGCCGGCTGTGGTTTGCAGACCCCTCGTCTACAAGAGAGCTGGGCGATGTGGACCCTGCCCCCCTCATCTGCTGCCGGCCTCCTCCTGACCCACCCTCCTCCCCTTCCACTGCCCCTGGAGCACCCAGCACATCCCTGCCTTGGAAATTTCTGCTGACTGGGCTCTCTCTGGGCCTGGGACCCTCTTCACGGAGTCGTCTGCGTGTCCCACTCAAATGGCCAGGGGTCCACACGCCCCCACGTCTTGGTAGGCCTCCCCTCTCTGTCCCACTGCTGTGCATTGCCTCTGTGGTTCCTGTAATCTCCCGATCACGTCTCTGGGGTCTGCCTTTCCCTGTGGAAAGCCAGCTTCAACATTATCTGCTTATTTTCTGCAGTAAAGCGAGCTCATTGCACGGGCCTGGCAAACTAGTGGGGGCTCAGTCAGTACTGGCTGGTTCAGGTGTCCCTGGGGCATGCCTTCCCCCCACTGAGCCCAACCCCTACTTGGAGAGTTTTTGAAGGCTAGAGAAGTTCAGGTGGTTGCCTCAGCAGTAAGGCAAACCCACAAAACCCCAAATAGTCTTTCTCTTTCTTTGTTTCTTATCCATTAAATGGAACATCTCCCCGGAGGGTTTCCCCGGGCAAATCTTTTCTCATTCCCAGGCCTGGGACCGAAGACCTCCACTTCCAAGGCCAAACACGCCAACAGGAAGGCATTTCCGAGCGTCTGTTCGGTGCCAGTAAAATGCCAGATGCTTTCTCCACATCATCGTCTTCAGTCCTCACCACAGTCCTTGTGCTAGGCATTATTATTCTTATAGATGAGGGAAAACAGACTCAGAAAAGTCACGTACTGCCCAGGGCTACGGCGAGCAGCAGAACTGGGCTTGGAACCCATCACCGTCTGCCTCCGAACTGATTCATTTGTTCTTCAAGTCCAAGTTTGACCTCCTACTCCAGACTCCAAGACTGGTGCTCCTGCCTCCCACCCACACCAGGGCTCCTCAGCCTCAGCACTCTTGACGTTTTGGACCGGACCGTTCTCTGTGGTGGGGCCGCCCTGTGCCTCGTGGGATGTGTAGCAGCATCCCTGGCCTGTCCCCACTAGATGCCAGTAGCATCCCCCCCCCCCCGCCCAGTGTGATGGTCAAAAATGGCTCCAGACTTTGCCAAGTAACTGCTGGAGGGGGAAATTCACCCCCAAGTGCAAGTCTCAGCTGTTGATGAAATGGAAGAAGCACTGGTTGACCCAAGACCCTTCAGAGAAGGAAGAAAGAGCTGTTGCTAGGGAGACCCACCGATGGGCCCTGCATCCAGGGCCCCTGGAGGTGTCCCATTGGGATATGGCCCCTTCCATGTGGGCTGTCACCCTGCTGTGACACATGTGGGAGGGGTGGGTAGGAAGACCCTCAGACCCCAGCACAGCCCTGAGACAGTCCCAACAGGGCCACCTGTTCGAAGAATGCCACACCCCATGGCTGGAGTCCCTGAGTTGTGACACCCAGGCCCGCCCAGTGGTCCTGGGGGGTGTCCAGACCCAGACATCATGTTGGTTGCCAGGGAGGCGGCCGCAGTTCCCCTCTCTGCCTCCCTCTTGCTGTTCTCCATGCCCCCCACCCTTCTTTCGAGCCCCCAGGCCCTCTCCAGGTGGGTGCAGTACAGTCACAATGTCTGACTTCACAAATCATCTGGAGATCACACTCCACTCACCTCGAGGGGGGTTTGGGGGTTCCCCCAAAACATCAAACCACACATATATAGACAGTGTCGTGGCTGGTTCACTTCCAGACTAGTAATGCCGTTCATCACATGCAGATTTCACTACTTTAACTCCAAGGGCAGTGGAGGAAGAGGCTGGTGAGGGCCTTTTTGTGTGGGGGCTGACCATGGTAATGCTGATAAAGACCTACCTTCTGGTCCACGAGCCCAGATCTGTGCAGAACACTAGGCAGAGAGCAGCGTGTTGAACTCTCCCAACAGCCCTGCGAGGTGGGTACCATTCTTAACCCCAATCACAGATGGCAAAACTGAGGACGAGGGTAATAAGGTAACACAGGGGAGGAGATTAATCAGATCAACAGCTCTGCAAATCCAGGCCAACCCCCACGGTCCTTCTCCTCCCCCTCACCTCACGCTGTTGCCAGTAGTCAGAACTGTCTTGACCAAACTGAAATTGGGGAGATGTGTTATTATTTAACAAACACTGTTTGTTTGGTGAGCAATGGCTTTCAGAAGTAGGAGTTCCCTGGAGAGTGACAAAGGGGACCAGGGGTGGCAAGGTTGGGAACTGCCCACTTTGCTCTCGATCCATCTGTCGTGAGCAATGCCCCTCAGTGGCTTTAGACGGAGGCTAGTTTTGTGGCACAATTGTCTTTTAAAAACACAGAAGCCACAGGGAAAGCTGCTCTCACTCATTTTGCATGGAAATGGGAAAGGAAGGGCTTTTCCCCAGCGTCCAAAGCGGGAGGCTTTGACCGGCAGGCACATTGGCACTGCAGCAGCGTGAGGCTTTGCTGAGATATCCGGGTGGCTGCTGACTTTCCTTCCCTTCCGAGGCCCCCAACGCAACACGCGGTGACAAAGGGAGTGAGTGCAGCAGTGACAACCAAGGGCTCTGGGGTCAGATGATCTGGGTTTGAAGCCCAAGTTTCTCATTAGGTGGCTTTGGGTGAGGTGTCTAAACTCCCTGGGCCTCAGTGACCTCATCTGTAAAATAGGGACAAGAGCAACACCTACCTCACAGGGTCGCTGTGGAGTTGAAAGCCGTCATTCATACATTCGCGTCTACGTGTGCTGCTTAGAACAGCCCTTGGCACGTAGGAAGCACCGCAGCGATGGTGCTGGGCCAGGAATATGTTCAAACTTCTGCGCGATGCAGGCTTTCTCCTGGCAAACTGAATCGAAAGATGCCTAAATGGGCAACGTGCCTGGGAAACGAGAGGCTGTGTGTTGCTCTGGAGTCGTGTAAAGACTTCTTTTCCCTGGAGACACGTACCTACTTTCTAGAGGCAGTGAGACCCAAGGGGCCTCCCCTCCCCCTCCCCAGAGGTAAAGTGTTTATACAAGAGAGGAAAGGCCTCTTCCTGGAGCTCCCTCCAGGGAGGAGATGCTGCGCATACCCAGGCATAAGCCCTGGGTGTATAAGCCCCCAGTCTCCCCATTTCGGGGTTCCTTTCCTAGTGTGCAGCCATTGCACGGGCTGGTGACATAGCCCGCGCGCGGGTTGTCACCCCGTGAAGGACGGGGCAAGAAGAACCAGTGCTGCTAAGATGCCCTGAGTAAAATGGACTATTTTCTGATCCAGCGGTCCGGTACTTCCACAGATAGCAAAACTCAAGCTATGATTCTCTCTCCTTGCAGGGGGGGCCTTTATGCTTGTCCCCTGGGGGGGGGGGCAGATGCATCACTGCCCGCCCCAGAACCGACAAAAGCTTCCGAAAGGAAGTGCTTCTGACCCCTTCCCTCCCATAAAAGCGATAGTGTTACCAGCCGTCGCCAGTGCCTAAAACCCAGTCCGAGGGAGCGTGCACTCTGCCGCATGCACAAGTGCAAGTAGAAGTCTAATTAAAGCCGCCGCAAGCTGTTTTAAAAGAACATTGTTGTGACCTTGGTTTACGCCTTCTCACGCAGTCTGCCAGGCTGTGAGCATCGTGAGAGTCGAGACTGCCTCGGTCTGGCTCATGGCTGCGTCCCCCGCCCAGGAAACGCTGCCTGGTATTTAGTGGCCAGTCGGCAGAGACATGTCCATTCTTGCCCATTCTCCCCCCGTGTCTTCAGAGGCTGGCCTGCTGTTCTCGGCCACCTCCCACCTGCAGGTCAGTAAGCTTTCCCAGCCCTGCCCCCTGGTGGCCTCCTGCACTGACTGAGAAATGGCTGGATTTTAAGGGGCTGGACTGGCGCTCCCAGAGAACTGTAGGTTTCCCATTTGGGTAGTACCTGCTCCCCTTCTCTGGAATTCAGGGCCACTGCACTGCCTAACTGTAGGGGGCGCCATTGTCAGGACAATGTGATGGGAATGGGGTTCCTTGGAGTTTTGCAATGTGGGGCCCTATCAGCCCCTAGAGCAGCGACTGGTGTTTGACAGGGACCCTCCTTCTCCTCGAGCCATCTGGGGTCTCACACACTTTCCCAAAGCGGCTCCAGGAAGCCACTGCTTGTGAGGCGAGATGTGTGGCCGTCCCCTCCCTCTCCCTGTGCTAGGCACTCGAGGTAGAGGATGAGAAGACAGGGGAAAGGGCTTTGAGAAGTGTGTGGCCTCAGAGAAATATAGCCAACCAAAGGAGAAGATGAAAAAGCAGAAAAGGAAGGAGGGGAGGAGAAAGGAAGATGCCATCCTCCTGGTATATTCTGGACCCGACATTAAAAGCCCATTGCCTAGTGCCCTGGGACCACAGGGAGAGACCCGGGGCAGCTGGAGGAAGTAGCTCCAAGAAGCTGCGTCCTTCACTGGCCTCTAGCACACATTTACTGAGCACCCAGCGTGAACCGGGCACTTATCTGGGAGACAAATATGCAGAGGACCCGTTCTGCCCTGCTGGGCCCCTGGTCCGGAGGCACCGGCAAGTGCAAACACCCTGTAGTAGGAGGCTGTGTAGTCGGTGGGAGGCAACCACTCTGACGCTCAGTCTCTTCCTCTGTAAACCGAAGATCCCTATGGTTTCTCATAGTATCCCTGCGAGGATTAGACGCGATGGCAGCTGTAAGGGCTCCTCCCACTTTGAGCTCACATACAGTAAATGCTCAATCAACTTTAGTTATTGTTCTAGCTGTGGCTGCACTGGCGGAGAAGCACAAGGTCTGGGGGAAACAGGGCCGGAGGGACCGAACCAGCTGGTAGAGGAGGTGGTCGGGAGGATGGCGGGTCCACTGAGGGTTTGCCGCGGCGCTGAACCTTCGAGGAGAAGGAACCGTGGATGCTGAGCAGCGGGAAGACGGTGTGCCGTCTGTTTTCTTCTCTGTGTCGCAGACCCTGGTGGCCAAGGTCGGTTAACAGTTCAACGTGGTGTGAGCTGGGGATGGGTGGAGTGAGGGAACACGAGTGATTTGCCTAACAAGAGCAGTCTGCTTATCTCCCCACGCTGGAAAGTCCCACCACTCCCTGGAATCTGTTCTGTTCTCCACCTGAACTGATGACTCTGAGTGGGAGAGAATCTTATGCAAAACCCAGAGCCAAGGAACAAACACACCCTGACAGCTTCATCTGTAAGGCAGAAAGCCAGAGAAGCCGAAAAGAGATGACTCTGAGGCCCGCGGAGCAAGAACGCTCGAGGCCTTCATCGTCTCTCTGGAGATTTCCCGCAGCTGATGGGCAAAGCCTGGGGACTGGGTGCCCACCTGCCGCGGGAGCTCCAGCTTCGACTTAGGATTTGGACTGGGTGCAGGTCCACATCACCAGCAAAGGGCTGCACCAGGCAGCACGTCCCTCCTGGGGAAAGCTTGGAAGAGTTGCCTCAGAGCAGCCCGACGCTAGAGGGAAAAGGCCTGGACGCAGGGCCCGACCACAGGCCTTTCCTGCTTTGGTCCATGTGGCCCGGAGCCGTGGGGTGCTCGGTGCCACCAGGGGACAGGAGCAGGCAGCCGCCCCGCTGACACTGAAAGAGCCTCAGCCACAATGGCCGGGGGCGACCACCCAGAAGCAGGTCCTCCTGGGCCAGGGCCCCAGGATGTTCATCGAGCTGCCAGGGTGTTGGGACACCGTGCCGGAGTGATGGCCCAGGGGACATAAATGTCACTTCCATTCTGGAGAATATGACCCAGGTGCCTGCAAAGTTCGAGTTTTCCTTTCTGAGCCTTTTATTCCACCGCAGAGCGAGGTTCAGGCAGAGAGGGACAAGCTGCACGCCTCGGCCATGGTTTGGTCCGGTTGAGACATGTCGTCGTTGAGATTTAAAGATTTCTTAACACCGAGAGACCAGAACCAGTAAAAAGGGCAAGAATCCGCTCTCGCTACAGGACGAATTTCTCCGAGCATTTCAGTGAGGAGTGTGGAGTCCTACTGCAACCAGAAACGGAAAAACACAGGAAGATGTTTAAAAAGATCTGGGTACGAGGGTTCGATGTGGAGCGCCATTCTGAGACATAACTATTTTTGTACAGATTTTATTCATTTTCAGAGAGAGGGGAAGGGAGGGAGGGAAACAATGATGTGAGAGAGAAACATCCACCAGTTGCCACTTGAAAGTGCCCGGACCAGAGATGGAACCTGCAACCCTGACCGGGACTGGAACTGGCGACCTTTCACCTCTCGGGACAACACCCGACCTACTGAGCCTGGGCCGCTGGTCGGGGCAGGACAACTGTTTGTTGCTGACGAATCTGTGAAGACATGAATAGGACTGGCGTTTGCACTCCAACACTTGTGAGCCCAGTGCCTCATGTGCAGCATCCGTGTAACTTTTGTAACAATTTCCCGGCGTTGTACTTGGAGGTAAGATTGTTACGGGCGATGTTGGCAGCAAAATGGCACCAGTTTTTACCGGCGCAGCGGGACCTCCGTTCTTGAGTTCGGCAAAGGAAGGACTGACTCAGAGCCCAGCACTCAGGTTACAAGAGAAAGTTTCTTTAGAAAGTCACAGAGGTAGAAAAAGGGAGCCGGCTGGGCTGCGGGGGCTTCGGAGACAAGTTCCGGAGGCAAAAGAAGGGCCCGCGGAGCTTAGGAGAGAGAGCGGCAGAAGTAACGCCCCTGGCGGGGGAGGAAGAGGAGAGAGAGGAAGGTGTGTTCTGGAGAGGAGAGTGCGTGCAGATCCCTCTTCCTGAGGGTTTTAAAGGTGGGGGGTTTAGGGGAGGCCTCAGGGGAAATCTCAACAGGATATTCATCAGCTGTGCAGAGGCACCAAATGAGATTCACTCCCCTGACTCCGTCCATCCTTGGGTGTGGTCGGCACAAAGGGCACCGAGTGCATTTCTGTTATCTAGCCCCCTGAGTGGGTGATTTAAGCTACTGACCCTCTGGGTGAGGAGAAGTGTAAACCGTTTACTCTCAGTGTCCTTGGTTAGGGAAGAGAGGGTTGTGTGATTTACTAGACTAAACCACTTGGCTGATCAGCTATCTGCCTCAGTTTCCCTGTTCCACTTGTCCCAGCTTCCCAGCCTGTCTCAGAACCCCAGCCATTTCATGGGTGTGGGAATGGAGATGCTCAGAGAATTTTAGTACCGAGGCCTTGTCTTGAATCAGCTCTGTCAGTGTATCAAAAAGTCGCCTAAGACTGGGTCCTTGCAATAAAATGCAAAACCTATAGGAATTCAAACAAACCCAGGGTTTGTGACAGTCTCCCCGCTCCCCAGTTTCCCCGCCCTCCCTACATGGGGGCGGGTATGACCGACCTGGAGTGAGAGGCGCCATTCGGATGGTCCCTGTGAGATCCTCCAGAGCATTCTCCCCTTCTGGTCTACCTGTCAGTAGTCCAAGCAGCGTGGAATGCCAATGCCATTGCCAACACCAATACCCACGGAGGCCCAGCAGGAGGTGGAGACCGCTGAGGTTGGCTGGGAGGAATGAATAAAAGAGAGAGCTTGCCCCATCTATAGGAAGAAGTTTCTACTCAGCTCCAGCTCATTGCTGGCCTATGGAATCGCAGGCCAATGTGGCTCAATGAGTTACTTTTTCAAGAGAAGCTGGAGAGCTGAGACAGGCAACGTCTCCCAATGTTTTAATCATTGGTGACTCACCCACACTTGTGCAAAGCACCGCCACACAGGGTGGAATCTGAGCCAAGGGCAGGTACCTCTTCCCCGGAGCCTCGCACAGTTCGTCACAGCGAGCTGACTTTCCATCAAAACCTCTGCATCCGAGAATGAATTAATTCCAGGCAAAGAGTCTGTCTGAAGGCCCGGCCCTTTGGGTGTGCCTTGCTGCCTGTTAGCTTCATCACCAGCAGCAGGAAGGAAACGACCCTGTTATCAGTAGCCCTAGACTCTTGATGAACTTGGCTTGCTTGTGGCGCTTGGGTGTTGCTTGGGCTGCCATCATCAGTATCACCCCCACCTGAATTGTAGAACCCAGCGACTGACTTGCAGAGGCTTGGGAAGCGCCCAAGTGGAGGAAGGGTCAGACTTGCAGGCGTCCAGGTCCCAGCATCATGCCTTACCAATGGGAGGTTCTCAATTAGTGTTTGCCTGCTTGAATGAAATCGGAGCTGGTCCTTCATTTGCTGGTACCTTCGAAGTGAATACAGATTGGCCGTGGCTATGTGCTGGCAATGGGGTAAATTATAGACTTGCCCGTTGCTAACAGTCTTGTGGGTAGGTAGAGGTCAAAGAAATATCGATAACTCCATGGCCTGGGTTCGGGACAGAGCTATAAGACCCTAAGTGTACGGGTGTTCGTAACTCAGCATGGGGGTCCCAGAAGGCCCCGCTGAAAAAGACCCCCAAGGGCTTTTTCTAAAAGGCTTAACAAAGAGATAAAAATACTGTCCCCAGATTCCTTCAAAATGAAGTTTTGAGGATTAGTCAGTCCAAGGACATAAAACCATCCTGGTTGTAAACACCAAGATGCCATCCAAGCAGACAGCGTCTCTGAGATGCCAAAGAGGCAGGACACAGCTCTTGCTAAGGTGACGAGAACACTTTACCTGGTGGACGGAGCAGGGCCTTTCTAAAGCCCTTCAGCAGACTTCGTCTGGGCCTTCAAACATTTCCCTTCTTGTCCTGCAGTCGACATTTTTCTCAATGAGTCCTCCTGTCTGCAGGGAAGAAGACTGAGACTTAACATATCAACGCCCGCTTTGGGGGGTGGGGGGAGACACCCACAACGGCCCGGCCTCCCCGAGCCTCGGTTTCCTCATTTGGGAAATGAAAATAATGGCGTTGACTTTGCAGGGTCCCTGGGACACAGGAATGTGTCGAGGTCCGCGGCCAGGTGTCTTCCGCCCACTTCCCCTGTGGTCCCCAGAGTCACCATAGCCGGCTATTCCATGCAGCCGCTTCTCCGCTGGCGCAGTTCGAGCCTCGAGGACCTGCTAATGGAGCTGCATTGGCCGTGGGCCCCGCGGTTGTGTTCTCTAATTAGCACAGCCTTCCCCCGTGAGCTGCAGCCAGCCCAGCCCAGCCCGGTCTCCTCCCTTCCAAAGAAAACACCGTCTTTCCAGCCTCCTGGCGCGGAGGGGAGCTGGACGGAAACACGGCACGGAAGAGCTGTCAATGCTGATTATAAGAAAGTGGTCTGAGTCCAAGGGCCCTCCGCCCACCCGCGTGGGCGTCCCGCTCTTGCTGCCCACCCGAGCGCTGCCATCTCGGACTTTGCAGTGAGTCGGCCAAAGTTTCTGGAGACTCAACACCTGCAAGACACCGTTTCCTTTCTTTTGCAGCCTAACTCACCTCTTCGCCACCACCCCCAGCTTCCTTCCCTCTTGTCTTTCACCCTTGTGTCCCCTGAGAGGCAGGTTAAGGGGTGAAGAATGGTTGTAGAGTCCCGTAGGAAGTCGAACCCCGACTCGGTGGCTGACTGACTGGTTATGGAGCACGGCAGGGCCACCTCTGGGAGCCTCACTTCTCCTCTCTGTAAAGTGGGGTTGGGGTCCCCACAGGCTCACGGGGAGGGGAGGGAAGTCATGCAAATGCTGCCCTCGCGTAGGCCCTGTGCACACGGAAACCCAGCAAACAGTCCCTTCCCTCTCTCCTTCTCACATGGCACTCACCCTTCGGATGCTCGGTTTTGCCATTTTTTGGTTCTTGAGCAGATCCGCACCCCTCCGGGAGGTTACCTGGAGCACCCATGCTCTCTCCCTAACTCCCTCTCTATTAGTCTTTATTAAAACCCCTCACACACCTGGGGCTTGTCTGGGCAGCCCGTTGGCCAAAAGCAGACACAGGGCTGCCCTCCTGGAGCTTCCGGTCCCAGGGGAGGCAGACCTCGAGAGCACCTGTGTCCCACCCCAACAAGCCCACCCTGCCGTACCGACACCAGGGACACCAAAGAGATTCAAGGGTGCCTTAGTCAGTCCTTGACACGTGATGGACAGCCTCCAACTCGGGCAACAAGTGGACCCCCGTGCACAGATGTGGAGAGTGAGGACCAAAGAGCAGTCCTTCTTCTGTCATGTTGGGTTTCCTCCATCGTCAGAATCCTTAATAACATTTGTCTTCATTTCCAGAACGGTGTCACAGAAATGCTTTCTTAACAGCTCATCTTGACAGCTTCCTTCCAAGAGGCCACTGCATTAGGGTTGTATGGCCACGCTCTCATTTCAGCCTCAGTTGGCAGATGAAGATGCTGAGGAAGGTTAATTAACATGCCCACGGCCGCCCAGCTAGAATGCGGGGCTTGCAGGGACAATCCAGGTCAGCCCGGCCTTGGCGTCCACCACACTCCTCTCTAGGGGGTGAAAGAGAAGGCGGAACTCGAAAACCTCCTCTCAGAGCACAAAGCCACAGGAGGCAAACAGAGGCAGGAGAGGGAGGTGGAGCCCAGAAAGAAGGTGGGGACCTACGCCGGGCGCTCGCCACTGTCCACACCCTGTGAGACAGCCACTCGCTTCCTCTCGTCCAGGAGCCTGCATCCTGAAGGAGCAGGGATCAGTGAGGAATTCATGACGCCCAGGAGACAAAACCAGCCAGGTGCCCAGGAATAGCTCAAGATCCTGAGACCAAGACCATGGAGGAAATTCTCCCAGAGGCAGGCTCCTTGTAAGGTGGTCACTGGATCGAGTCTTTGCACTGGAAGCTTTCTCTGCAGGGACCCCCCGGGCATTCTCTGCAGGGAGCCACCTGGCCACGTTGTTCTCTGTGATTGCCACGACCCCTCCCCCCAGCTGTCTGTCCTCAGCGTTCAGGGATGGAGCGAAGGAACAGAAGTGCAGGTGGGGATGCCTCACCCCGCCCAGGAGGTGACGTAGACCCACGTGTCCAACCACAGTGAGTGACCCAGACCCCGCCCCTGGCGATCTGCCATCACTGCCCCAAGTCGCCCGACCCAGCACTCGGTGTCAGGGCCAGAGCATCGTTCCTTCTTACGTTGTTCAGCCCTCTGGCTGCTGCCCGAGAAAGGTAGCTGCTACTCTTGACTGTGTATCGGTGACCTGCCAGGTGTTCTGCTAAGCACATCACAGTATCTCATTTAATCTTTGTTGTAAGAACTCTTTGAAGTGGAAACAGGCTTGGAGAGTTGTCCCAGGTCACAAAGCTAATAAGAGAAAACTCCGGGCTTTGAACTCAGGTCTAGCCGACCCAGACACCTCGGGGGCAAACCCCTGAGGCCACACCTCCAGCGGCTCCTGTTGCTGCCAGGAGGTATGTCAAGCTCCATTGCACAGTCCACGTGAGTCCCACGTGACTGGGTCCTTTCCTGTCCACTTCACACACCTTCGTTTTCTCTCTGGCTCCTTCTCTCCTGGTGGGGCCTTCGCTCTGCCCCTCCAACCAGCTAAGCACATTCCAGGACTTGAGATCGCTCTTGCTTCTGGGGACTGTCTCCCCGAATCCTTCTCGTCCCTCCACCTCCTCATCCATCACGTCTTAGCTCAGATATTCCTGAGAGGCTCTCCCTGCATCTCGGCCAGAGCAGCCCCTTCCGTACACACTGCTGTCACGTGACTCGTCATTGTTTGGGGCACTTTTCCAGGGCTGCGGTGGTTCTTTATCTTGGCCTCCTCCTGTTCCCCACCCCACGGAATGTGAGATCCTTAAGGGCGGGGAGTCTGGCTTTGTTCACTGAGCCCGTCTTCCCGACAGTGTGCGATAGACGTGAGAACGTACGTTTCTCCCGCTTCCCCCACTTCCACTGCCTGGACCCCTTCTCTGCCGCGGCAGGACTTCGGGTTTGCCCCAGAAAGCTGTGGTTAAGCCCGTGTGAGCGACTGATCGCACCCAGCTACAAATGCTCACTCAACTTTCTGGCCTTTTTGAGCCCAGAGGAACCTGAGAAGGGAAAGTCTCTTAAATGTACATCTGAAGGCAGAAGCTCACTACCAAACAAATAGACAATACTGTCCCTTTTTGTCACAAGCCCTCATCCCCACCAGGTCCTCAGATGGCCCCCTAGGCTCACACACATCACCAGCACCGGTTATCCAACGTGTCAGCTCTTTTGCCACATAACAAACAACCCAAAATCGACCAGCTGCAAACAGCGGTTTCATTGGTTCAGGATTCGGTGGGTCGAGAATTGTGAGTGGGCTGGGCTGGGTGACTGGGCTCCACGAGGAGATGGCAGGGGTCCCACGGGCTGCGTTCAGACGGCAACCGGGCTTCACTCCTGTGGCTGGCAGCCGTGAGCCTGAGAACTCCCCTTTCCTCTCCATGTGCCTCTCGTCACATGACTACCTTGGGCATCTGGGTCGTGGAGATGAATCCCAGGAGTGAGCGTTGCCCCAGGTCAGTGGCAAAGGCGGAAACTGCAGATCAGCTCAGACCCAAACTCAGGAGTCACCCATCACCACATCCCTTGACTTCTATTGGCCAAAACAAAGGACAGGGACCACAGTCAAAGGGAAATAGTCTCCACCTCTCCATGGGGCCACAACACACAGGTGGGATGGGAAATATTGTATTGGTCAGTTTGGGAAGCACGACCCGCCATGGCTGATTTCCTGATCAATTCAGACCACAGACTTTTGCACTCAGTTTGTGTGTCCTGTCTCCAGGAGGCGCTGTGGGCTCCTCCGGCTTCCCTTGGGGGCTTTCCGGCTCACTGTCCTCCCAGAGCAGCGGGGCCTTTGCACGGGCTGCTGTCGCGAATGACGAACGGGACTCGCCTCTTGCTGCAGGAAGCTCATGAATGTATTTACCTCGGAATCTAAAAACCGTAGTGGATTGGCCTGGCTCCTGACCTCACAGACAGACTGAACAAACGAGATGTAGGTCTGCAGGGCAGTTGTTTTCTTTTTGATTTCCTGTGCTGATTACTATCGATTATCTGCTGTGCGCTTTGTTAATTTCCTTTTGACGGCCACTGTTCTCTGAACAATTCCTGAGAAGGGTTTGCTGTGCTTCTTTTTTCCCGGGATTAAGACGCTCAGTGTTCCCAACACTCCGATCATCCCGCAGAGAATTCATCCCACTGCCCTTTTTTTGGCAGCCAAGTTACCAGTAACCCTCCCCCAAAGCGAAGTGACAGGCAAGCATCATCCAAGAAGTTTACTCATCCGTGCGAGACGCTGCGACGCTGGCAGCTGGGTATCCGCGACCTCCTTCGCTGGTGCTAATTGCAGGGTACCCGGGGTTAATGCTAATTGTGCAATAACAGGTAACATTTCGTTTGTGTCTGGCTCACTGCTAACTGCTTGACACAGTCTATCTCATTAATTCCTCCCGAAAAACCCCTCGAGGTAGACCCTGGTGTAGTCCCAGGTGTGCTAGGTATCCAAAGGAGAGCTTTAGAACAAGCGAAGGCTTTGGGGGGTCAGAACCAAACAGGCTTTGTTAAGCCAAACGTGTTTCCTCTTTAAGGGTTTTGAACTTGACAGTGCATCCGTCTGGAAGCCTTGGCCTGATCTTTGCTCCGAGTACCGTCTCTTCATGTCATGCTCAGGTCCTGCTCAGGTGTCACATCTCAGGGAGACTTCCCCTGGCCAGCCCGCCCTGCCCAGCCTCACGCCTTGTGCACCCTGTTTGATTTTATCCCCAGCACAGATCTCTAACTGGCAGGTACCACTTCCGTTTGGAGGCCTGCTGTGTCTCTCCCATCCAGGTGAGCGAGTCCGTTGCTCCTTCGCCAGCTCACACAGCGTCTGCAGAGTGGGCAGATGGACCCGCCTCCTCCCGTTCACTTGCTCACTTCCTACAGGACCTTGACAAGTTACCGAATCCGGAGCTTCGGCTTTCTCACCTATCAAATGGGGAGAGTCCTGGAACCTGCCTCACAGGCTGGCGTGAGGATTAAGCGGGCACTGTAAACGAGTTTCCCAGTTCGTTCGCCGCACACAAGCAAGGAGCGACTGGAACTCAGAACTGCTCCAGATGCTGAGGGCACATGAGCAAAACGAAGCTTAGAAAACACAGTGTTCGGCACAGCGCCCGGCACGCTGTGCGCACCCAGAGGCGATCCTTGTGCAGTGGTGGGGTGGGGGGGGTCCTCCTGATGATTTAGGGACAGTGACAAATGACCGCCAGCCAGGGGCAGGTTGGGTCCTAGGCTCTGCTGTGGGCTGAAATAGAAACCAATCAAACTGTTCAAGTTCAAAAGTCTTCTTTACCTTGACTTAGAGACAGAGAAGGGGAGCAGCTCAGAGAATGGGTGTTCCGGAAAAGCAGACCACCTCCCGCAGGCCTGCAGCCCCAGTGCTAGGCCCCCCGGGGTGCTGGCAGCAGAGGGGGTGGGGCCTGAGAGAAAACTGGTCATTCAAAGGCGTAAAACATCAGTTTCAACTGCTCAGAAAAATCACACATCCATTTGAAAAACTTCCTTTTGACCACCAGATTTTACAGTGGACACTGCATTTTCTAAGCACGGGGTCAACTCCAGAGAATAGTTACAACCGTAAGCACGTGGGCCTAAGCAGCCCCGACAGAGTCTGCACGCAGACTGAACAGGTGTGTTGTGGTGTCATTTATAATCGCACATGAAGAGGCTGAAAACGGCACCAACAGGAGGTGGCTTTCTCAGTCTTCAGACAAGTTCAAGGCTGAATGCTAACAACCAGGCTCCTCAGCTCCCCCAGTAATAGTTTGTACCTTAAAACCCATCAGGAGAGCAAGAGACAGTCTCTTTGAGCCTCAATTTCCCCATGTGCAGACTAGGAATGATAACAGCCCCCCCTACAGTGCGTTCTGAGAATTAATTAGAAAATAATTCGGGAAAAATGCTTAGCACCATCCCTAGCAAATAAGTGTGCTCAATAAAGATAAGCTATTGTTATTTTTAAATGAATGTTAATTCAACCCCCAGTAATAAAAAAATCTTCACTAATGGGAAGTTCACACATGGACCGAGTTCTCCCAACCTTGCTGTGTCTGCCAGTCTCGGCTTCATCATGCTTCTCTCTCTGTGTGACTGGGCTAGTCCCTCACCTCCCCAAGCCCAGTGTCCCCATCTGTAAAATGGGTATAAGCATGGAGCCTGCCTCTCGACCTGTTGTGAAGGGTTACCGTAATGTCTGGCACATGTAAAGAATGCTCTATACATATTTGCTATTATTGGCATCAACATTGTGACGGCTCAGAACCAGCAGTTGACAATGCCCAGCATGAGACCCACGCCCTCTTTGGCAAACCCACCTCCCTGTAAGTGGTTCCTAGCTCCCCATGGACACCTACCTCCTGGGAAAACTTGGGTCAGGGTATATGTGTGTTCCCTCATTTGGGTAATTGGAGAGTCTCATAAAAGCAATAACACATACACTTAGGTTTCTATGGAAACAATTACCCAATTAGGTGTTCCTTTCATCAGAAGAGTCCAAATGTAGGAACTCCGAATACCGCTCCTGATGAAAGATACCGGCCGTGGCCCCCGGTCTCATTTGAGGGCAGAAGACATCAGAAGCCTGGTGCATTTTCCAAAGCGCTCTTTTCTCCCCCGACAGCCCTGATAAACTTTGCTGATAACCCTCTCTCCTCTGGCAGTCCCAGCAGGCTGTGAGAGGCAGCAGCAAGGACTCGGGCCTCATTTCCCTTGATGGTGGCTTTTCAAAAGGCTCAGAAGGGACACCCACTGGAGCCAGCATGAAAAAGAGGAACAGCTGCCCTTAGCCTTGAAATGCTCAGCACAGCCCAGCTCAGATTGGCTGCAACGTGCCAGAAGGTGATGAGGCTGATATTTGGAGTTTGCTGCTCAACACGGTCCTTGCAAAATGCCATTTCCAGCACCTAATACCTGTCTGGGGAGAGATCAGAACATTTAGTTTTAATCTTAAAGGTCATGCAGGAATTCATCCTAATAATGGAGCCCCAAGCCAGGCAGAGAAGCCAGGGAAATCTCAGCACAGGGCTTCTTTTTCAGACTGAGCCCCTGCAAAAAGGAAATATTCCCAGGCAGAACTGGTAAGGACCAGCTGGCCTTTTCAGAGTGACCCTGAGGAGCCAGGTGTGGTCTGACCTCCTTCTGCTCCAGAACATTCCTTCTGCAAAACCAGGATCCTAGGGCCAGATGTGTGCACTCATGCATTTATTGAACAGAAATGTATCTGTGGGCCAGGTTCTGAGCTAGGCCCTGGAGATAGGAGATAAAGAGATAGACTCTCTGTTCTCAAGGTGAGACTTGCCCAGCCAAGAAAACAGAAAAATGATAAAAAATGATCCCAGTGTTATCAATCTGAGTATAAAGGAAATGGCACCATGGCTGGTCTGAAGAAGTCAGGGAAGGCTCCATGGAGGAGGTGGGCCTGAGCCGAGTCCTGGCTGACGAGTAGGTGTTTTCTAGCGGGTAGACTTGTCGAAAGTCTCCTGGCAGAAAGAAAAGCTTGCAAGCGTGCGGAGTGTAATGGGGTGGAGCCTGGAGACAGGGAGGGTGTCAGCTGTGGGGATCAAACTGGAGACGAGGTAGAAATCACACCCAAAGGTTGGCCTGTACCTGTGGGCAGCAGGGGGCTCCTAAGGAGGGTGTGCTGGCTCGTTCAATTAGAGAAACAAACCAGGAGAAGATACATATTAAGAGAGTTATCGCAAAGCGAGTCTGAAATCTGCAGGGCAAGCAGTCGGGGGGGGGGGGGGGGCGGGGCAGGCCGGAATCCTCCGCCACAGGGTAAAGCCACTGCCTGGGTGGAATCTCTGCTTCTTTAGGGAAGCCTCCACACTGCTCTTAAAGCCTTTCAACTGATCCATTCAGGCCCTTCCATGTTATCTAACTATGAAAATCTCCTTTACTTAAGGTCGACTGATTATGGACTGTAATCACATCTATAAAACACCTTCACAAGCCTAGATGAGTGTTTGACAGCATAACTGGGGGCTGTGGGCTAGCCAAGTTGGCACACGGCTCTGACCCTCACAGAGGGTTCTGGGGAGCCATGCAGGCAGCTGCGCCTGCACTGGAGAGAGATGCACAGTAAAGAAGAGCTGTTCCGGGCTGGAGGAGGGGGTGCAGGCGCTGTGCCGGAGGGGTACCACCCTCCCGAGGACGGGCTCTCCTCCCGGCAACCAGAAATGCGTGGTCCTAGAAGGTCCAACACAGTTTGGATTCAAGTCCAGCTTAACTACTTACATGTTTTAATCTGTGAAATGAGATAATACCTTCTGGGTATTTGGGGAGGTTCAGAGGCAAACGTTAGCCCTGGCCAGGTGGCTTTGCTGGTTGGAGTGTTACCCTCTACACCAAAAGGTTGCAGGGTCAATTTCCGGCAGGGCACATGCCTGGGTTGCAGGTTCAGTCCCCTGTCAGTGTGCATGCAAGAGGCAACTGATAGATATCTCTCTCTCACTTCGATGTTTTTTTTTTCTCTCTCTCTCTCACACCCTTCCTCTCTCTCTAAATTAATAAACACATCCTTGAGTGAGGATTTAAAAACATTTTTTAAAAAGATGCAAACATTAGTTAAGCTTCTAGAAGGTGCTTCACTAGCAGTGATACTTGTTAACTAAGATTTATTTGGCTGTAAGTAACAAAGACCTATGTGAGCTAAATTGTGTAGAAAAGGGAATTCAGGGAAGGAATATTGGAGCCCAATAAGAGTTGACTGCCCAGCATCAGGAAACAGGAAGTGGGGCTACCCCTTGGACCTCCACAGTAAGAGTTTTTGGACCTTCCCTTGCCTTTGACCAAACTCAGCACTGAAACGGCACCAGGCTCAGTGCCTCTGAGTTCAAGTTCTTGAGCGAAAGAATCTCATTGGCTGGTTTGGGTCAGAGATGTTCACCAGGAGTTTAACCAGCTATGGCCTGAGGGTGGTGTGGTGGGGAACATGGCTGCCAGGTCTTAGCCCTTGGACAGAATGGACATCTCAGGAGAGGCCTGTTCTTCTGGCGTTATAGTGGGAGCTTCATGCTGCTCCCTAACCCCAGTGACCTTCCTGCCTGAACTTGACCCACACCTTCTCATCTTTTCTCCCTCTGCCCCACCATACACCTTAGCAGTCTCCCCTCTATCCGAATAGCCCAGGACAAATCATTGACCCTTTCAAAGAAGCCTCAGTCTCCTCATCCCCAAAATGGAGAAGGAAAGAATACCTATCCTTTAGAAGTGTGGTAAAGATCAGATGGTATGGGTGGGTCAGCCCCCGAGGTCTTAAAATTGTTGTCATTGCTCTCGTCGTTACTGTTTTTAGTGTAGTAGTGGTGATGCTCCTCTCTGCCCAGCTGGGCTGAGGAAAAACTAACATTAGCACAGTGCCCCACGAAGGCGTGGAAGACGGGCTTCCTTCAGAGCCAGGTCTTCCTGGCTCTGCAACCTCACCCCTGCCGCCCGGTGTCTGCGTGGCAAGTTGCCCAACGTCTCTGAGTATTTTGCGTCCTCTCTTGCAAAATGAGAGTGTCGTGATGGTCTCGCAGGACCCTTACAAGGCTCAGATGACATCCCAGGGGTTGTATGCTTAGCAAAAAGCCCAGTATAGAGCAGGAGCTCCATAAGAGTAGAATTCTTATTACCCTCATCATTGTTAGTATCAAAGCACTTACTTAGTCCGATAAGCTCCTAATACATGAGTCCTCACCTCCATTGCACCAGAGTCAACCACTGTACCTTCTAAATCGGATGCCATTTGTGTCTGGGGCGCCCGCAGAACTGGCCGCTAATCTTTTACTATTCTGACTCATATGCCTTCACCCACTGGTAACTCTATAGTTAATATTTCCTGAGCTTGGCAGTGTTGTCATTGGCTTCAAGGACATCTGTAGTTTGGGGAGCAGCAGCCTGGTTTTGCACAATGGCACTGGGGAGCCCACACTTTCTCAATCACACGCCCTCTGTGCACACACAAAGCTGAAACCCCACACTGGGCCAAGCCAGGCATGTGATTTGGTGCCCTGAATGGAGTGCAAGAAAATGAAGCTCAAATAAGGAGCCTCTGGAAGCGTATTTAATTTTCATCTGCCATTTACAGAGAAAGGCCACCGCCTGGCATCTAAATAACCCAATGCCTGTCTTTAAAAGGTGCTCACTCGCTCCCTTTTTATCAGGATAAAGGGGAAAAAAATACCTTTGTACACACCGTCGCCTGGACAATTGGCCCACCCTGTAATTCTCACGTAACCCCGGCGCTCTCCCCCGCGCTCCTGTGAGACAGTTAACAGAAGGAAATTGTGCTGATGTAAGGGTTAGTCTACAGCAACACTCCACGGTGAATTTTCTAGCAAAGAGGGAAGTGCCATTAGAAGTGCTTCAAAATTACCCATTTCTGAGCTAACCAACAGCACACATTTAGGGATAAGAGTCAACATCGTGAACTGCGTTCTTCCGCTTGTTAATTTCCAACTCCTGACTCCAGCATCTGGGGAGCTGGATGGACAGGCACGCTTTGCGGATGTCTCCCCACGTGGCATGTCGTGGCTCCCTCCCTGGAAGGTGGTGTGGCCAGTGGTGAAACTCACAGAGCGGGAGGTCTCATTTGCTGAGTTCTGGACCCGGTCTGGCTGCTTTCTCCCCGTGTGGCCTCGGGTGTGTTCCTATAAGTAATAGCCAGTGAGTGTACTAACACGTATATTGTACTTAGCCTATACCAAGAAGTGTTTTAATGATTTTACATATATTGACCCTTTTAACCCTTAGATTTAGCATACTACGAGGTAGGTGTGTTTCTCATGATCCCCGTACTAAAAGAAGAAAATCTCGGCACAGTGACGTTAAATGACTTGCCCGAAGTCAAGGTGCGGTCACGACCACACTGGCCGTTGAAGCAAGGCCCTCGCCTTTGTAACCCCTGTCCTTGCCTAGAGTTTGCAGGGCCATCTCTGTGCACGTCACCTTTTCCACCCAGAAAATGACAACAGTCCTCATACCTGCTTCCGGGGTTGCATAAATGATTAAGCTCTCAAGCCCATGCACACGGAGTGCTTAGCACGCTGCCGGGAATTCAGCACGAGCTCGATTCACGTTTTCTGTTCTGAGATAACAGGTGCTTTGCGGGGCCTCTGCCTCGAACATGTCCAGGGCTTGCTGGGGGCCTTTCCCTGGGGTCCCAGATGCGGCTCCCCTGGAGCTGTGCCGCACCACAGCCCTGTTGGCTCAGAGCGGGCAGAGGCCGGAGGGACAGAGAACTTTCAGGAATCCAGGACTTTCTGGCAGAAGCCCAGGAAAGAGACGGCCAGCCCCACTCCAGGGCAGCAGCCGTGGAAAAGCACGAGGGGAACTAATTTGAGGGAGGCTTCGTTACCAAGGATTCAACTCTTTGAAAGGTCAGCGGGGCTTCGGGCCATGCCAGCGGCCCCAGTAGGAACCCAAGCCAGGTCTCCACGCAGGCCCCGCTCTCTGATGTGCAAGACCAGGCAAAACGAAAGTCCCTCTCTCAAAAAGTGTCAAGAATTTCAAAACAGCAAGAGCAGAGCATTGAAACCCAACACAGGGCTTTTCTTAGCGTGGTGCCCTGTGCAGCTGCGGAGGCCGCATGCCCAGGAAGCCCACCCTGCCCGAGTCACTGTCCCGCCCCAGCGCCACCCCCAGGAACTCGAGCTGGGCCTGCGGTGGCTCCCAGGCCTCCAACTGCAGAACTCATTTGCTGGGTTAGCCTCAGATTTCTGCTCCCAGGAGCTTGGCCGAAAGGCAAATATGTAGCAGGTAGAAAAAGATGGTTTGGACTCCAACAGGAGTAGCTCACGGAAGGGAACTCTTGATCCAAAATGAATTGTGATTAATCACAGCTAGATACTAAGGGGCGCTCCAGGGAAGCCAGGATGGGTAAACTGAATTCTTGGGGTGAGAACTCACAGAACCTTCAGGAACGGTTCCTTTCTAAGGAAACTGAAGCAGCATAAATTCTTTCAAGGTTTTCTTTCCCTACATGAGGCTGTGAGAGTGATGAGGCATGAGTTGCAGTCACCTATCAGTGTGAACAGAAGGAGCACAGAAACTCAGGGAAGGCTGAGGGCACCAGCCAGCGACGGGCCCCTGCTGAAGCACCCGATGCCGGCGTCTGGCCACAATGAGCTCACTGCTGCCAATGCTCACCTGCCGAGCCAGAGACGGCTTTCCTCCTGCAACTGCACGGCCTTCAAGATGCCAGAGCGCTGGGCAATCAAGCCTACGACGGGTGGCGCTGTGGTCTGAGGCTTGTGGGCAGACTCTTCTGCCCAGCACGCCCCGTGCCGACCTGCTGCCACCAGAGTCCCCCGGGCTGAGGTTTCCCCTAGAGAATCAATTCACAAGTGCCGTCCTCTTACTTAGGAGACTGACCCTCCTTTCTCAAAGTGCCTTCATGGGGGTGCACAGCCAGATTATCTGGCCCTTTTCTAGCAGAGCCCTGAGAAACAGGACCCTGGACAGATTAGGGTTGGTGGGGAGATGAAGGTCTTACACCTCGGGAGCATCCATTCATTCCCTCATCTACTGCTCACTGAGCATCTTTTAGGGGGCATCCCCACCAAGGCCAAGGGCCTTGAGAGCAGGACCACGCTGGGAATCTGATAGTGGATGGGAACACGGGCCAGGAGGGGGAGGCTCCCAAAACAAACCTTGCCTGCCTCACTATTTACCACCAGGACCACCCCGGGGCAGGGAAGGACGCACCTGGCCAAGTCCTGCCCTGTGAGAACCTGAAATAGACCAGAGCACCCCATTCCTGTCGGCTGGTATGAGGGCCCCTCCCCTTTCTGGACTGACCTTCCTCCACCGCCCTATACGCACCCTCCTTTTGCAGGGAAATTAGAACACCTGTGTCTTCCAGCCGCCGAGCCTTCGCTCCCCCGGCCCTCCTACCTGGACCACCTATGGGACGCGCCCCATCCTCCAAGTCCATCTCTGTGTCCTCAGTGTGTCTGTCATTCCCTCGTCCCCTGGACCAGATGACCACGTGGGACTCTGCTGTCCTCTGAGCCTCCTCAGGTCCACCCTCCAGAGCCCCTCTCCCTGCCCGTGGCCTTCCCACCTCCTGCTCCCGTAATCTGGTTTCTCGCCTTATTTCCATTCTTCCTCTCAGGGCTGAGGCCCCCGTCTCCTTGTCCCCCTTCGGTCCCTGAAGCCTAGATAGTGTCTGGTGCACAGTGAACACATTTGTGTGACTGAAGCTTATCCCCTGGCTCAAGCTGCTGCAGGTACCCATAGAAGACACCTTGTGTCTCCTCTTTGCAAAGGGTTCGAACTGTTTGTCTGTGTTCTTTGTGGAATTTTGCGGAATATGGTTTCCTGTAACTGAGTTACCACATCTCCGTGTTCCTTGAGTTTTCTGACCCGGGGTGGCGTGTGGAGTAAAAAGGGCTTTTCCCACTTTTTTTATTGCGATGCAACTCACCTACCGTAAAACTCGCCGTGTAGAAGTGCATGATTCGGTGGATTGTAGCATCTTCACAGGGGTGTGTGATGCTCACTGCCGTCCGTTCCTCAACAGTCACAGCACCCTGACCCGGTGACAGGCCGCCACTCGCTTTCATAGTAGGTGGCCGTTCTTCTGTCCGGAAATCGTTGGTGTCATTGTCCAGCTCCCTCCGGTGGGGGCTTGGCTCTCCAGACCCGGTTTCCCAGAGCCGGGGGAACGGCTGGTTTCCGGGGCGAGGGTGGGGGGCAGCCTGCACTTCATCCGTCCTGCTCCCTCGGCTTCCGCGTCCGTCCTATTCCATGTCCTTTCTTGCTCACGACGTGCCTCACGAGAACCCAGCGCTGGAAATGGCCTTGACACCCATCTACATCATCAAAAGCAACCCCTCTTTGAACTCTGTCCCATCACCGTTAATCTGCTTGGACAGCCTTTCTCCTGGAGCAGTTTATGAAGATTTCGTGACCTGACGACCTTGACAGGTGGGTGGGGGATCTTGCCGCTGCTGGGACGCCCAGGTCCGTGGGGCGGTGGGGGGGCAGCACCGGGAAGCCTTCCCAGTGACACGTCCACGTCGGAAACCGCTCAGTGTGCTCCCTCTTCTGTCCTGAAGTGTCACTCTGGGCCTCGTCCTCACACAGCTCTCTCTACCCTCGTGTGTTAGTTCGTTAGCCCCACCTTCTCGTTGGCTTTTTGGGGCTAAGAGCCCACATGCTCGTTGACCTCGTGTGATTTCCACCCCGAGTCTCGGGGCCTGTTTGAGGGCCCACCCTGATCGCTGGCCAAGCCGCCTACCCAATAACACTGCAGCGGCGTACCCAGGACTCCTGGAGCACGTGTGCCTGGGCCCAGTCCCCAGGGGAATGCAGAGGCGGGAAGGAGGTGATTAGGGACACTTACGGAACACCTGTGGCCTGGCCCATCCCGTCCCCACAGAGCGGCTCCTGGGCCTCGCGGGCTCCGTGTGGACAGAAGGGATGCACCGCCAGCCTTAATCTCTACGCGCACAGCCCCACAGGCACAGCCCCGCACTCAGTGCACATTCCACCTGTGGCTGCGGGATTAGTGTTGTTGTGGTGATCATTTGGCACGGGGGTGGGTTTACCGTTCCAGGGGAGCAGCGGCATTGGCCGTGTGACCTCAGTCTGTGCTGCAGGGTCTTCGGGGCTCACAACTGGGCCTGTACTTCCAAAATGCCTGCCCTGGCCCCTTTCGGGTGAGTCCTGACCCTCCTCTTCAGATAGCCTTTCTCGCCTCCCACCCACCCCCAAAGCACAGGGTGCTTCCGACTATCCGATTAGGGCATGAATCAGAATTGCTACCTGCTTGAGAGTATAGGTAAGCCAAAGGCGGCCAGCCACTTATTCATTCATCCGTCCATTCATTCAGTGGTCAGTTATTGAGCATCCTCAGTGCCCCTGATGTGTGCTGGGTGATAAGAAAACAAAAGTGCGTGGGACTCCAGCCCGGCCCCAGAGACTCTCACAGCCCAGCGGGCAGGCAGACGAGAATTTCAGCCACCACACAGGGATGGAGCAGCTCTGTGGCCATCCCCAGGGTGCAGCGGGGGCCCAGGGTGTCTCTTAGCTTAACCTGCAGGTCCGAGTGTCTCCAGAAGGGGAAGAGCCTTGACTAGCACCATGAAGTATGAGCAGGTGCTGAAAATGGGAGGGGGTGTGGATCCAAGCACAGGGAAGAGCATGCTCAGAGGCACAGGGGCAGGGAGGGCAGGACGTGGTCGTGGTGGCAGGGCCGTGACTGTGGCAGTGGGGAAAGGAGGGTCAGGCCAGCCAGGCCCGCGTGCTGTGCTCAGACGGTGGAGCTAGTGACAGCCTTGGGCAGGACAGCGAGGGCGCTGCACACCAGTGGCGGTGAGGCAGAGGAGGCGAGGCCGGAGGCAGGGACCTCCAGGAGCGAGTGCGGGTGCCCCGGCAAGACATGAGGAGGGCAGCCAGGCGGGCCTCGGCAATGGCATCTCTGGCAGTAGCCTGGCCTTGGTGGACAGCGGAGGGTGAGGTTCCCCAGTTTCCTCTGGGAAAGTGTATACCCCACTCAGAGGATTTGCTAGTGCTTCGGGCTGACCTCTGCATCCCCCTCTCCCATGCAGTTCAGTGGTTAGGGGCTGAGTGTTTAGAGCCAGGCTAGCCAGGTTCAAACCCTAGCTCTTCCACCTATTAGCTGTGTGACCTCAGACAAGTGACTTAACCTCTCTCTGTATCTGTTACACGGCTGTCGCACGGGGATGAGGACAGTGACAATGTCTAGTCCTAGGGCATTTGAGGATTACGTGTGTCTGTGTGTGCACATATGTATATAAGGTGCATGGCACATAGTACGTGCTCAGTAAATATTTACTCTTATTCTTCCTGCTTGAAGCTTCCTTGCCCTCTGTGGCTCCAGACAGGTCAGGACAGAGGTCAGTGTGTTCTTGAAGCTGCCGGGAGCTCAGAGGACAAGGGGCTCCTGGTCAGACCCAGCAGGGCCCTCTGGGTGGTCTGCAAGCAAGCCTTCCTGTCGCAGGCTGGCCCCTCCGGTCATCTCCTGCGCAGCCTGCAGCCTCCACCTGAGGAAATTAAACGCTGGGTTGGTTTTTCAGTTTAATCAAAAGTAATACCACAGGGCCTGACCTTTCGTTCCCGGCAGTGATAGAAGTGGCATTTGCTGAAGCCTCACCTTGAGCCTCTGTTTCCTCTGCTCTCCTCTGCTGGCCCTGAGGACACAGCCTGCTGTGGGGGTGGCTCCCCCGCCACCGCCCCGCCTTATGATGGTGGCATTTAGGGGTGAGCCATGGGGTTGCTCTCTTCATGGAAAACCGGCCGGAGGTTTCTGGCTTTAACGGGAACCAGGCGCAGTTAGGAACCAAAGGACATGTCCAAACCCCTAAAGATGCCCATGACATCCAAAACCAAATCTCAATAAACCGCCATTGGAGTGAGTGGCTGCCACTGGAATCACCCACGTCCCCCACCGACTGTCCAAAGGCAGCAGACCTTTGAACTTGGAGTGCCACCATTCCAGGGCTGTGGCCCACAACTGGCCTCTGCTACTCCTACAACATACCAAGCATTCTCCTCCCCAGGGCCTTTGCATGTGCTGTTGCCCCCCCCCGCCCTGCTGTTGCTCCCCCCCCTTGCTTTCCCCATCACTCGGGCCTCTGCTCAGATGTGACCTTTCAGAACGCCTGGTCCAGAATAGGAAACCCTCACCGGCTCGGCCGTTCTTCATCCCCAGGACCTGCTTTGTGTCTTTCTACCTTTATTTTATAGGCTTGCCCGCTTATTTGTTCATCACTCGTCCTCCCCCACCACACTAGTGGTAAGCTCCTCGTGGCAGAAAATCCATCCCCTTCCCTGTTCGCCCCGCCTCTCCTCTGTTCCCATCTGCACTTTGTCCCGCTCCATCAGTCACCTTCCAGCCTCCAGTCCTTGCTCCGGCCTCTTCTGGCCCCAGAGCCCTGCAGTCCCATGGCCAAGCCTCTGGGTATCATCCCTGCACCAAAGCCCAAAATGCCTAACCCTGCTTGTGCGAGGGCCTCCCAGGCACCGCTCTCCCCGCTCCGCAGCCTGGGCTTTCCCCAACCAGGGCTCAGGCCGCTGCTCTTCGAACATCTTAGTGAGGCTGCGTGTCTTTGTCCTACGTCCAGACCAGCCATGGTGACCACATCGTCACCTGCCCTTCTGGCTGGGAGCTCCATGGACGCAGGGCCCATGTTCTGTCCAGCTCTGGTTCCCCGTCCCTAGAACATAGCCTGGCGTCGCAGGCGTGTGACGAAGGCTGGGGAGGCCGGCAAGTCTTCCCACAGCCCCGGACCCGCTGAGAGCCCCGCAATGCGTTTCTGATGCAGAAGGGCCCAGAGGCGCTCGGTTTGGCCCGGCCCCACGTACTGCCACATTTTGGAAGATACCAGTCTCACCTTTAGCAAGCACGTCACCAAGAAAATCTCCCCATTGCATGTTTCCTCATAGAGCTGCCTTTTGCATAACATTAACCGTCCTCACCCGCAGCTACCTGAAGGCTTGAGAGAAAGGAGGGGGGCAGCTTAAGAAAGACGCAGACTTTACAGAAGGAAAAGAGAGGCTCGAACAGATGGCGTGACCTGTTCCTCCCCCTGCACAGCCCGCTGCCAAGAGAAGCAGGACTTGCATCAACTCAGCAATGAAAGCAGCACTGATGTGCAGAGCACAGGGAAGGTGGCGTTGCGGGTGTAAGAGCCGTGAATTAAGCTATACGGGCAAATTATTCAGCGGTCCCTTGGTAACGTCCAGGAAGGTAGGAAGAGGGAGGAGGTTGCTGTTTTGAATTTAACTGTTTTGTCCAAGGATTGCGAACAGGAGAATGGTGTGGTGATATCATAGAATGCATCCCAGGAGAACAGCGTCCACCAGAGGAATGGCTATGGGAAGGTTGGGAAGAACGTTGGGACAGAGAATTCAAAGGGGCTAAATGAAGATGGGGGGCGGAGTCTATGAGACACCAGCTGCCCCTCACTGACCAAAACCTTGTCTGCGTTGTTCCGAGATTGAGGTTCTATGGCTTCAAGGCCGGGAGCGTCGGCCCTGGAGTCAGGAAGGCCCGGGCTGAAATTCTGGCTCCCTCGCTGGCTAGTTATCGGCCCTCAGACAAGGCCCCTCTCCACGTCTCCGCTTCCTCACTTGCAAAAGGCATCATGACATGCCCACCCCACTGAGCTGTTAGAGGATTTGACAAAGTAATCCTCAGCTCAGTCCCTAAGTCCACACTCAAAAGACGCTCTCATCGTTTCTTTATCAAATACGGTGCCCACGATGGGCCGAAGGCCCTGGGGGTGGGTGCTTGACTGCACTGGTTCGGTTACTCTTCACTGTGCACCAGGAAGCGGGACTGATATTTCCCCACGTCACAGATGAGGAAACAGAGGCACAGAGAGGTTAAGAAAATCACCTGAGCTACACATTGGGGTTTGTGGGAAGCAGGACCGAAACCCATGCATGTAGCCTCCCTGTGCTCCTCTCTGCTGCCGCCACCCAGTTTCACATCTGCTGCTCTGTGCTGGGCCCTGGGGTAAGGTCCCAAAGGTAACAGAAAAGTAGAAAAGCCGGTCCTGCCGTTACGTGGCTGGTCGTCTTCATAGAGAGCGCACTGCCTCGTGAAGTCCTCCGTTTATAATGGAGAAAGTAATGAAGTAGTACAGCATCCAAACCACCTTTAGAAGTTCTGTCAGTCAACACCTTTCTCTCCTGCAGAAATCAACAGTCCTAACAGGGGAACTTTACTTTCTTTCTGCCAGTTTGCTAAACAGAGATGCAGTAGGAAGCCAGCGCTCTGACGTGGGCGGGGGCTTGCTCGTTCCTGCGGTGCAGCCTATCCCACCCTGCCCACCACCCCCTCCTAGTCTGCGTTCCACCCGAGCCATGGGCGTGAGTCCAGAGGCGCGGTGCAGGGGTGCCTGCTGGGTGGGGGTGGACGCCGTCAGGGAAGTGCGAGAGGGCTGCAGAAGCTGGACCGGTGTTTTCATCCCTCCCGCCCAGGAAGCCTTCGTTCCAGACCCCTGTGGGCATGCCTGCTTGGCTTTCAGGCGAGCCAGTTCTTAAGGTTTCATTAGCTCGGGTAAATTATTCAAGAAGGAGGAGCATCCGAAACCCCTTTAGGCTCTTGACGTGGTCCAGCTGTAAATGGACGGGAAAGCACCTCCAGGTCCCTTTTGTTTTTAGAGGACCCTGTCGCGTGGTTCGAATGACGGGAAGTGGGCCTGGCCAGCGCCTGCTCTGCAGACAGCGAGTGTTACCAGCTCCCTGACCGTTAACTTAATTGGATCAAGTCAATGCAGAGAAAACAAAACTCTTCACGTGACAGCGGATTCAGGATACAATTAACAAGCAGATTTGACTTCCACTCGAAAGTCCCTGAAGAACTTGGTTGTTTTTTTTTCTGGTAGGCTTTAACCAGATTAAAAAAATTGAATGTACAATTTAGTTTAATTTCTGGAATCTTACACCATATTTCACAGAAAGCCTTGGAGACCCTAACCAGAGTTCCTTTCCCCGACTTCATTTTCATATCTTCATGCGACTAATAAAACAGTATTAGATAATAGATGTCCCCAAAGGCCATATTGAAGTTACAAGTATCTGACATGTTCCTTCTACTGAATTATAGAGACACTGTGAGAATGTCTTCGTACCTAGAGAGCGGGTGCCGTGGGGACTCAAGCTGGGGTAGAAATAGCTTCCGAAAGACGTGTGTGTGGATTGAGGGTCTCCGTGATGAGCCGGATGGTGAGACAGCAGCCTTAGGGTGGCCCAGCACCCCGGCCCACAAGTGCCCCAAGACCGACCCAGTGCGGCAGAGCTTAAAGATTTTATCATCTCGAAACCAGGAGCCGCCAATGACACAGCAGTTGCGCCCCTACGCTTGCACGGATCCAAGAGACGTGAAAGCTTGTGTGCACATGATCACTGGGATGGGAATGCTCATGGCAGTGTTACTCACGATGGCCGGGAGGTGGAAAGGCCCCAGGTGTCTACCAGCTGATGGATGGGGACAGGAAGGAGGTGCGATCTGACGTGCAATGGACTGGTTTTCAGCTGTGCAAAGGGAGGAAGCGCTGACACATGCTGTCACATGGGTGAACCTTGACAACCTGCTAAGTGGAAGACCATATGGTGTACGATCTCCTTCATGGGCAATATCCAGAATAGGCAGGTCCGTGGAGTCAGAAAGCAGGCTAGTGATTGCCAAGGGCTGAGAGGAGGGGAGGCGGGGTGACCGCTAGTTGCTCGGGATTTCCTGTGGGGCGAGGAGAATAGTCTGGAATTAGGTAGTGGTGATGTTTGCACTGCCTTGTGAATATACTAAAAACTGCTGAGTCTGTACTTTGAAAGGTGAGTTTCATCATGTATGAGTTATGTATCAAAAAAATATTAAAAAATCAAGGGCCACAGGGCAAGGACTCTGGAGGGCAGGGTTCCCATGGGCACTGGCTGGAATGACAAGTGAACCAGGAGTGAAGTCCATTGGCTCTGTCCCCAGCCCACACCGGGACTCAGGAAAGCCACCGGACCTCTCAGGGCCTGGTTCCCTAGTCACTAAGGTGGAAGCAGTGGCCTGACCTCCTCCCACTGTGGTCATGAAAACAGAAGGCAATTATTATGCGAAAGTGGTTTCACTGGAAGTGTCATTATGCTTAACACCGGGATTGAGGACTAATTATACAGCCAATGCGGCACTAAACACCGCCCTTCGTCCATATGATGTCCCCAGGAGGAAAGTTTTGTTGTCCTGTTTTACCGAGGAGGAGGAACCTGAGGCTCAGAGAAGGGAAGCAAGTTGTCTTACTGAGTCAGACCCATCGTTGCTGTCCCCTGCTGTCTCCATGACCCCATCTGGACAGCCACCGGACCCAACTGTCCCCCCAGTCCCCGTGTGCTTGGCAGCCCTGACACTCAGGATCAGAAAGTCCAAGCGTCAAAGGCCCCTGCACGCGGGACATGCCCTGTTCTGGTCCCCAATGGTGCTGGGAGGGCCCCAGGCCAGCACGACCTCCCTCCAAAGTGTGAGCTCTGCCCTGGGTGCCTGCAGCTTGCACGGTCCCCCACAAAGGATGCCTGGCTGGGAGTCTGCGCCCAAAATGAGGTGGAGCCACAAGTGGGCCCCTAGATCCAGTGCCGTCTGCGGAGAGATTGGCTCCCCTGCTTTATGACTGTGCTTCCCCGGCTCTGCCGTCACTGGGCCTGCAGAGAGGTGCCGGAACGAACTTCATGGCCCCTCACCAGGGCCGTGGGCACAACCAGCAGGCGGAGCCTTGGTGGCCCTCCTTCAGGGACCTGGTTCATGTGTCTGGTCCATGTGGCCTGGTTCAAGGCAGATCCTGTCCTTCAATTAGCATAGGGCATTTTATCTGAACCCACCTGTACCCCAGAATCCAGCAAGACAAACACTCACCCCACCCCCACCCAGTCCTGGTCCTTTCTCCTCCCTCCAGCCTTGCCTCTGTCTCTTGTCCCATTCCTGGGCCTGCCAGTGCCTGACCTAGTGACGCTGATCTCTGAGACAAGCCCTGGGGCTTCGTAAATGGTTTGGTTGGAACCCTCAGTGTCCTCTCTGGACGTGGTCAGTGCCATCACCCTCTGCCTTTGGCTCAGAGCGACTCTAGTGATTAGGTAAGCTTTGCAAGGAACAGAGACCAGCCCCAGAAAAAGCAAAGGGGACTCGATTAGGGGGATGTTTCAGAGCTCTGCAAATCAAAGGCAAAGCTGACGAGCAAAGCTGGGAAAGACAGAACTCAGGGTGACCCAGAATTCCTGGTGGCAGGGACCAGGGACAGTCTTGTCAGGGTCTGCTGCGGGGAGGCATGAACTCTGAGCTCTTAAAGACTTTGTGTCTCTCCACCAAACTCCAGCGCCAGGGACAGAGGGTCCGTTGGCCTAACTCGGGCCCAGTGGGGTCAGCCAGCCTGAACCACGTGAATCGAGAGTGCAGGGAAGGTCCCCCCCACAAAATCTTGGTGCTATTCTCGGAAAGGGGGATTGAGGCCAAAATAATGGGTATTAACTCATCACTCCTATTTATCACATCTTGACCTCCCCAAGTTTCCAATGATCAGCTTTATGGAGGAAAAGAAGGCCCCCCCCCTTCTTTTCTCTTTGGGGCCAACATACCAGGTTCTTTGTCCCAACTTTCCCAATGCACAGACCTAGACAAAGAGCCATCAGCACAGAACTTACAGAGGGAACCGTGGTCTCCAAGCAGCAGATAGGAGCATACACTTGGGTCACAGCCAGACTTGGGACCAGGTCCCAGCTCTGCCAATTCGTACTGCTGTGACTTTGGGCAAGCCATGTCACCTCTCTGAACCTTGGACTTTTCCTCGGTAGACGGGGGAAAAAATCGTACCTATCCTGCAAGGTCATTGTGAAGGTTGAAGATGTATTTGTTGAGGTAGAGACTAAAATACTGTAACAAAAGTCCTGAGAGCTACAAATACATTTTTCTCTTTTATCAAAGTCTAGAGAAGGTAGTTCTGCCCCATGAGACTGTCCAGGGATCCAGGTTCCTTCTGTCACACATTGAGGCCTTGCCTCTTGGGTGAAAATGACTCTCCATCCCCTTTCCTACCCATGGAGGTGGGAAGGGGAAGTGGAGGTAGATTCTTTAAACAGATGTGATCCATAAGTTCAGGAACCTCTACTGGTCACTTTTTGTTGACTATAACATGCCATGTGACCAAACTTTGCTGCCAAGGAAGCTGGGAAAATGGAGTCTCTGGGTTTTTATATGCCCAGCTAGATTAGCAAGAGTTGGGGTACAGAGGCAGGAGGTGGAGGGAACATTCTATAACTGCATATGAGGGGAAATGGATGGATAATGAGACACAATTAGCCGTCTTTGCCACTAGCAAAAGAATGCAATTAAAGAACAATTAGCACATTCTTCCTGTGTAGTAAGGACTCAATGAATGGTAGCTGTCATTTTTGGAAGAATCATTCTTAGGAGGAACAGGCAAATTATCTCTCATCTCAGTTTGCTAGTTCTGGAAGGCAGACCAGAACACAGATGTGAGGGCACAGCCTCCGAGTTTCTTTCTTTCAAGGCCACGGTCTTCCTCCGTCCAGCCCCAGATAGCAGGAAGAACTTGCCGTGGGCTGTGTGGTCTGCAGGAAAAAGCCCCCAGCCCCTCAAGCATGTGACCACACTTCACTCAGGTGCCCCAGACACCTCTGCTCCTTTTATCTCCGCATCTGATGCCAACTCCTTTTGGTCACATCATCCCAAAGGGCCAGCTAAGGCATGATTGGCACCCTGTGAGTGGGGTCTTGGTGACCAGCTTGGCATTTCAGCCGAAGCCCTGCTGTGTTCATTTTTATTGACGTTTAATTGTATTTCATTTTCATCAGCTGTCAGACCAGCTTCCTGACAGGACACTGAATTATGCTTGAAGCCAATCATCCCCTGCAGACCCCTCCTCTTTTCAGCCTTCTCAGACGGATGGGCCTCGCAGGAAATAGACACAGGTCTGACTGGCAGGGAAGACCCTGAGAGTCAGCGAGCACACAGTCAGGCGCCACCTGCCATTTTCTTTCCTGTCATCAGCTCTTGTCTAAAAACACAAAAGGCCTCTTGACAGTTCTGTTATTAAGGAGTTTGGACATATTTAGTTACTGTTGAGCTATAAAGAATCTAACACACATGCACACATCCTAACCATTACCATCTCTGTCTAATCTTAAGCTATTATTGGGGAGTATCTTGAGAGGGGCCAAGTTCCGAAACCACCATAGCAAACACTCCTATGGTACTTACAATGTCCCGGCTATAGTTCTCCATGTTTTACATGTCCAGGTTTTCCTTCCTATCTGAATTATTTCTGTTTCTGAGTTCCTGGTAGCAAGCAGGAAAGGTTTACATAGAAGGAATAGTTAATTTTTGTAACAACCACATAAAGTGGGACCTATCATTGTCCCCATTTTATGGATGAAGAAACTGATGCACACTGAGTTACACGGCATGCTCTGGGTCACTGGGATAGCATATGGCAGAGCTGGGTTTGAACACAGGTGGTCTTATTAAGCATTTGTATCCATAGCCACCATGCAGATGGGTGTAAAGAATATGAACTCATCAACCATTCCACCCTCATTCTCATGGGCCTACCTGTCCTGCAGAGGTGGGAAAGCTGGGCAGTTGGTGCCAGGACTCCCTTGCAGCTAGAGTTCTGCATATGATTCAGGTTTGGCCACTAAGATGAATTTACATGAGGTTTGGAAGGTGGATGTAAGGCAGAGGCACATTCCTGCTGCTCCTATAATTCTGCTGAAAAGCATGTTCCTGAGGCACTTGCTTTCTCTGCAGTCACTTCAGTAATGGTTCCTGTGCAGGGCAGTACCTGAGAGGTGGGCATAGCAGATCATTTTGCTGCTGCTAGTCCTGGCGAGCACAATGCATTTTCAGGAGAAGCAGCAAGAAGGGCAGCTTTGTAACTGTGCCCAAGGAGGTAAGATTCTGGGGCTGCAAGCATCAGACTCATGGAAGAGGTGACAGAGCCCTTGGTGGACTGGTTCAACAGTGCAGATTTTCATTCCCGAAAGCTCTGTTTCTACAGCTCTTCCCGCAATTCCATAACCCATTTAATATCCTATACTAAATACCTTCCTGCTTAAAGTAGCCAGAATAAAGTCTGTTCTCTGAACTGACCCTGCTCACACAATGCTAGACCAAAATATTATCTTCATTCCTGAAAAAGCTAATAGTGGAAAATGCGTCCTGTGTTCCCTAGGCAAGTGGACCCCCTAATTAGACCTATTTCCCCACCGAGACACAGGTAGCACTGGCCTGGAGCAGGCCCTACTCCCCGAGGGGTAGTGGCTGGCCCCCCAACACCCAAGATTATGGAAGATCAGTGCAGAACATGAACCTTCTGTGGATAGCTCACCCCTCCAAGAGCAGGTGGCTATGGGTGGCCAGTCCTTTACCCTGTACTCACCAGGTAAATAAACCAGTCCTACCTAGGGTGGGGGTGGAGACAATGGACAAGGAAGGAGGAGATTATAGAGGAAATTGGCTCAAAGTGACATTTTCCAAGATCGAGATTCTCTGAGTCTGTGAATGGAGATCATGGGCATTACGTCTCTGTGAAAGCAGAGATGGCACCTGTCATAGCTCATGGGTCTCTGGTGCAGTTAAAGAGAGGATTTTGGAACTGTGGAATCTGCAGAGGGGGAGGACGTCATTCCAGACTGAAGAGGTTTCCAAATAACTGATGTTTTGTCCATTTTAGGGATGACACCTTCTAAAATGTTAACCTCTGGGGATGGACATCTTTCTGCAAGGTATTATTACAAAAAAGAAGCTATATTACTTGGGATGCTTTGAGTTACCAGTAACAGAATACTCAACTAATAGAGGCTTGAACAATATATTCCTTTTATTTCTTACACAGTAAAAAGTCTTCAGTTTGAAGAATTGGTTTGGGGCTCAGCAATATCATGGAGGACTCAAGACTCTTTCTGTGTTTTCTTCCCTCCATCCTCAGCATGTTGGGAAAGCCTTTCCTCATGGTCACAGAGTGGCTGCCACAGTTGCAGGCATCAAATTCTCCCTGACAAGCCCATTTTTCAAATGGAAGGAAGGCGTGGTGCAAAAAAAAAAACAAACCAACTTTCTAGTCATGTGCCTTCCTGCCTTATCAGAGAGGAAAATCTTTCCCAGAAGCTCCTACGTGGACTTGTGACTTGCCCTGATTCATTATTGACTAGAACAGGGTCATATGCCCATCCCTAGACCAATCAATCACTGACAAGGAAGAATGGGATGGTGGTGGCTGATTTTAACCAGTCTTAGAGTTGAACATGTTATCACCCAAACAAATCAGAGTTCTGGAGACGTGGAATGGGTGTGGGTGGGGAGGTAGCAACAGAACAAACCCAACCTCGTTCCTCAGCCTGAGCTGGATAATGCGAAGGTGCCCAGAGAGTCCAAATGACTCCGGACTCCGAATGCTTTCTGAATTCTTCTTTCTCCCTCTAGGTGATGTTGCTCTTCCTCCTTCATTGTCAGGCTGCCAGCTGTCACTTCCTGCTACACCCGTGTGCTTGTTAGAGGCAGCATCAGTCCCTGCTTCTGATTTTTTCTTTACCTGTTGCAAGTCTACAAACCTGGAGGGAGGACACTGCACTTTTCTGACCATGACAATATCTGTTATTAGATTTCAGGTGCACTGGCCTAGTATTCCTAGATCCATTCTCCCCAAAGCTGACCAGAGCCCGATTGTGATTCCTATTTCATTTAATTTATTTTAAAAAATTGGTAGTTAACAGAATAAGCTTTATTGGGATAACCTAGGCCAGGAGGGGTGGGATCTGAAGCCAGCCTTTGCAGTGCACGGTGTGTAGCTGGGCTTCCCTGTGCCCCTGCATCCCATGGGAGAAGACAGAAGACAGGGGCTGTGGGTGCCTGGCTCTCTGAAGTCACCCAGGACAGGTCACGATGATGGTGGGTCTATTCGTCGGCCAGGTCCCTTCCACTGAGGGGTTTCCACAGTTATGTGTCATGAAAAATATAACACAGGGTGATGGACTAGATCAGGGTTTCTCAACCTCGGCACTATTAACAGCTGGGGCCAGATCATTCTTTGGGTATTTTTGCAGGGGTAGGGGAGCTGTCCTGGGCCCTTTAGGATGCTTAGCAGCATCCCTGGCTTTCATCCACTAGATGCCAGTAGCCACCCACAGATGAGGAGGATGAGGATGATGATGAGGACAACCCCAGACATCACCAAATGCTGTCTGGGGAGCGGGTAGAATCACCCCCAGTTGAGAACCACTGGGCTGCAGAATCATGGCCAGGGGGCTAGGGGACCTTGGTGGGCGTGGTCTTCCCCTACAACCCTTCCCAAGGTAGCACCTCAGTGTCCTCACCTCCCCTCTCTCTCCAGCCTCAAGTCTTGCTTTATCTTCCCCACAGCCCTTAGCTCCCTCTGAATGTGTCTTATTTTGTTTGTTTGGTGTTTGGGCTCATTATTGCTCCCGGCCCTGGACTCTAAGTCCTGTGGGAGCAGAGACCAGATCTGTCTCCCTCAACCTGGTGCCTGGCATCAGACATTGGTTGACCTTGAGTCAGAGTGTTCTCTCAGGGGGTTCTGAAAAGGCATCATTCACTGGGCATCTCTTCCATACATTTGGATGAGCAATTCCCCTGCATTCGCTCATTCAGTCTTACAAATATGGAGACTGAAGCAGAGAAAAGTCTGGTAACAAACCACTGACACAGATGTAAAATCAGGTCTGTCTGATTCCAAGGTGTGGCTTGTTTGGGGACGCCAGCCAGGCTGCCTCCGGAAGGACGGAGCACAGCTTGGAGGGGCTACTTCCGGCACCGTGGCTGGGACATCCTGAGTCAGGGAACGGGTCAGTTCCAGCTGTCCCGCCAGCCCGAGAGGGTCAAGGAGGCAGAGCTCGCGTCCTGGCGCCTGACATGGTGCCAAGGCCAGCTTGTCCTACTGAGGACACAGGACGCTCAAGGCCCCAGAGAGCTGACTTTTTTTCAGATTAGAAGAATTATGTATGAATCAACTGCTCTTTGGTGGCCTCCAAACTATTTCTTTTTCTTTCCAGAGAGAAACCACAATCCAAAGCTCTCAGCCATTTCCTCCTCCAACACAACCCGGGGAATGTGGCCCCAGGAGCCCTCCCCTCCCCCAGCCCACAGCCAATTGTTAGAAAACCCAGAGACTGAGCGGGATTTGTGGTGTTTTTTCCTCCCTGCCCCCTCCCCTCATGGTAATTAGCACTTTGTCTTTCTCCTGCGGTATTTATGCATTTAGACAACACAGTTCATTGTTTCCAAATGTTAGTCAACTCTAACTATAAATTAAGCCCTGAATCTTGAACCCCATTCTAGGTAGGGGAAACTCACGAGTTGATTCTGTCTACACAAATAAATCATAAGAGGTGGGAATGTTATAAATGTGGAAAAGCAACTTGGATGCTGTAAATGCAGCCGTTTGAGTTACTTCGTGAGGACATTGAAACGGTTATATGAGGCTTGGAGGCTGTACCAGGGCATCAGTCTTTACCGTGCAGTCATTTGGAAGCTCATTCATCTAATTAATATTTTTAGTGCTTTATAGTTTACAGAGCCTGTTCTGTTTTGTTTTGTGTTTTGGGTGGGGGAGGTTGCATATTATTTATTTCAATTCCGGACAACATCCATTTTGCATGGGAGGCAGCTAGCTATTTTACTAAGTCCACCAATTCTAAGACATATTTTGTTTCCATTTTTATCTCAGAAATCAGGCTACATCTTAGAATCAAAGCACGTCAGTTTAACTGGCAGCTCTATTTTCTCTGTGATGTGTTGAAGAGCGATGCATGTTACAGATGACAGTGTCTTAGATTTAATGAAATGTGTATCATTCGGATCCATGTTTCATAGGGGAGGTGGCCCAAGGTCCAAGTACATGGAAGAATCAGAACTTGAACTCAAGAGGGGCGAGATCTTTAAAGGGTATGTAAATGCCCCAGAGTTAGGTGGTCAAGGAGTTGTTGTGTGTGGAAGACGGTCCCAATAACTGAAGTAATTTTTGCTTTTCTTTTTTTTAAAATATATTTTATTGATCATGCTATTACAGTTGTTCCATTACCCCCTTCATTCCCCTTCACTCTGCATACACCCTTCCCCCCACATTACCCCCCTTTAGTTCATGTCCACGTGTCATAAGTTCTTTAGCTTCTACATTTCTCACACTATTCTTGCCCTCCCCCTGTCTATTTTCTACCTATCATCTATGCTACTTATTCTCTGTACCTTCTCCCCCCTTCTCCTTCTCCCACTTCCCTGTTGCTAACCCTCCATGTGATCTTCATTCACTTCTATGGTTCCACTCCTGATCTAGCTGTCCTCTTAGTTTGCTTTTGTTTTAGGTGTGGTTGTTAATAACTGTGAGTTTGCTGTCCTTTCACTGTTCATATTTTTTATCTTCTTTTTCTTAGATAAGTCCCTTTAACATTTCATATAATAAGGGCTTGGTGATGATGAACTCCTTTAACTTGACCTTATCTGAGAAGTGCTTTATCTGTCCTTCCATTCTAAATGAAAGCTTTGCTGGATAGAGCAATCTTGGATATAGGTCTTTGGATTTCATGACTTGGAATACCTCTTTCCAGCCCCTTCTTGCTTGGAAGGTGTCTTTTGAGAAATCAGCTGACAGTCTGATGGGAACTTCTTTGTAGGTGACTGTCCCCTTATCTCTTGCTGCTTCTAGAATTCTCTCCTTCATTTGAATCTTGGCCAATGTAATGATGATGTGCCTTGGTGTGTTCCTCCTTGGGTCCACCTTCTTTGGGACTCTCAGAGCTTCCTGGACTTCCTGGAAGTCTATTTCCTTTCCAGATTGGGGAAGGTCTCCTTTATTACTTGTTTAAATAAGTTTTCCACTTGTTGCTGTTCCTCTTCCCTTTCTGGAACCCCTAAAATTCGGATGTTGGAACATTTAAAGATGTCGTGGAGGTTCCTAAGCCTCTCCTCATTTTTTTGAATTCTTGTTTCTTCATTCTTTTTTGTTTTGTTGTTTCTTTCTTCCTTCTGGTCCACTCCCTTGATTTAAGTCCCAGTTTCTTTTCCATCACTACTGGTTTCCTGTGCATTTCCCTTCATTTCAATTAGTTTAGCCTTCCTTTGTTCCTCTAATTTGTGACCAAAATCAACTAGTTCTGTGAGCATCCTGATCACCAGTGTTTTGAATTGTGCATCTGATAGGTTGGCTATCTCTTGGTTGCTTAGAAATATTGGCTCTGGGGCTTTGAGCTGTTCTTCTGTTTGAGCTTTGATCTGTTCTTCTGTTTGAGCCATAACGTTTTGGTCTGTTTGTGTCTATTATCTATGAGGATCGGAGCCTTAGGTGTTCACCAAGGCAGGGCAAGCCGGTCACTGGGTTGTGACTCTATGTAGGGGTGGAGTCAGAGAGGGAACAATGGCGCTTGCTCCAATGTATTTCAGTCCCTTCCACCACTTCCCACATGCAAATTGGGCCCTTCTGGTGCTGGTTCCCAGGTAGGTGGGCCTGTGTACATTCTAGGACCCTGTGGGTCTCTCCAACAAGCTGAAGAATGTTGGCTTTTCTGAACAGAGTATGCAGATTTGGAGCCAGAGCAGAACTGCTTGAAACATTAGAAGGGAGACCGAGAGTTGCCACATCCTCCTTCTCCACCCTTCCCTTGGTATATTCAGCCTCCCCTCCAGGCAATTTAGACAGCATTGGTTTGAAGTTTGAGGCCTCCGAGGCCACGTTGAGGAAATCAGGAAATGGCCTGCTGACTCCAGATGGACTCAGCCCCACATCGGGGTAATGGGGTGCAGAGGAAGGAGCACAGGTTGCACGTCCACCCCTTTTATCCTCAGCCCATCTCCTTGGATGGTGCCCATCCTGAGCACCCGTTCACAGCAGCCCTGTGCCCAGAGCACCCACATGTGTCTGTCTGGTCTTCAGTGGAAGGGTGGTCGGACAAGAACACTTGACAGAGAGGAGGAGGATCAGGAAAAATTCACTAGTTGTTTTTGTCATCTAGATCACATTCATTGCTTGAGTGGTTCCTGCGTGTGGATAAAGTCTTAACCTATGCAAACTTGGACCAAGCTTGGCTCTCACTAAAGAATCTGAATGCTTGGGAAAACGCACATAGTCTTAAGGAAATCAAACGTGGTCTTATTTTTAATGGTCTCTCTGTGCCTGTTTCTGAAGATGTGCCATATTAGCCAAACCAACCAACCATTAGTATTACCTTGCTAGTCTGAAGAACTACTTGATAGAGTAGAAAGAGTTTGTGTTCAGAGCTTATTCAGAGCTGGGCTCAGATTTGGGCCTCTGCCACCTTCCAGCTGCCCTCTGTGGGCAAGTGTTCAATGTCTGTGAAACCTGAGGCTCCCCATCTGTAAAATAGGTGTAGTGGATTAGAGAAAACTGCGTGTTCTTTGCTACTCCTCCCACTGAAAGGTGGAATTTAATTCCTTTCCCCTTCAATCTGGATTAGCCTCGGTGACTTGATGGCCAACAGAATGTGGCAGGAGTGATGTTCTGGAACCAGTGAGACTCAGTCATGTAGGAAGCCTTGTGGTTTCCATGGGGACATCTCAGAACTCAGCCGTAATGCTGTGAGGCGCCCCCAGCAGCTCCTGGGAGGGTCACCATGGAGAGATATTGAGGCCCGAGGCCGCAACCGTGCAAGTGAGCCATCTCGGAAGTGAGTCTTCCAGCCCCAGTGGAGCTCCCTTGGTTGATACCATGTGGAGCAAAGACGGGCTGTCCTTGTGCCCAAATTCCAGATGTGTGGGTAAATTATGATTGTTCTTTTAGGTCAGTGAGTTCTAGGGTGTTTTTCATGCAGCGATGGAAAAGTGGGTCCCTGGAGATATGAGTGCTGCCTCGTTCAGGGTTGTGTGGAATTAAAGGAGGTCCGGTACTCACAGTGCTTGGCATGCTGTCCAGCGCACAGTGGGCACTCAGCCATGCTGAGTGAGTTCTTTCCTTCCCTTTACAACTAAGCGCATGGTGCACTCAGTTACTGGTTGTCTTCTCTGCTGGGACTGGCCTGCTCTCCCTCCAGGAGTCGGGGAGGCGGACATCCCCGTGACTCTGGGTGGATACGGCCCCACTTTGCTCTCTGTCCGTGGTTAAGGCCAGCATCATTGTCAGCTGTCGGGAAGCACATTTCCTACTGGGTGATAAAGCATCATGTGTCCATTCTCCCTGATGTCCATGAGGGCAAATTTCTTGGGATTTGAGGTTGATGACTTTCCATGGTCACCAAAGGTGGTGAATAGTTTGACGCATCTTCTCTCCGTCTCACTGTCTGTCTGTCTGCCTGGTAAAGACTCTGACCACAGGCCAACGGGACTGGCCTCCCAGGCATGCAGAGACTTTCTCGAAGACCCTGCAGGGGCTCCCACCCCACCCTGTTTCACAGCAGGGACTATGCACCCAACCGTCAGCACCCCAACCCAGGCCCATGGGGCAGCCCAAGGTTCCTGGGGCTCCTGGAGCCTCTTACATCTGCAGCGCCTCCAGGCCGGGGCTCCAGCCCAGCAGGCAGTGATGGAAGACTTTAGGGGTGAGATAGGAACAGTTGAGTGGGCTTAACCTCCACCCGGGGGCCTGTTCTGTTACCTAGACATTCTGGGTCCTTCTCACACTCCTACCAATGGGGCAGGGCTGACAGGGGTGTGACCTGCGTGGCATCAAGTTCACGAAATGGGGGTCTGTGTGGGTCACTGGGAAGGCAGTCATGTGATAAGGATAATGCCACATGATGCGAAATGGGCTCGGTGGAGGGGAAGCCAGCAACTTGTCCCTCTGGGTGCTGGGCACCACCTGAAGCACTTCATACGGTGGCCTCCCCGAGCCTCCGCTTTCTGGCTGTGGCGTGTGTTACCCAGGGCGCCCACCTCCCAGGGTGTTGTGGGACTGTGCGAGATGCCGTGTTCAAGCCCCTGGCCAGGCTGTGTGCGGTGCAACCTGTTCACGGTGCAGGTTCCAGATAATGATGTTAATGACAGTCTTCCTCCAGCCTTCCCATTCCCTCCATCGTGCCAGGGCTGGAGGCTCAGAGGACTCGGGATTGCCCATTCCGCTGGGGGCAGGGTATCCTCACCCGAGAGGGGCACAGTGAGTCACTGTCTGAGAATCCGAGATATCGGAGCCATTTCAGAAAAGGTGCTGAACTCCAATCAGATGCGTCCGGAAGCGACCCAGGCAGCCATCTCCCATTCTTGTGCCACAAACCTGGGCAGGTGCATCTGCTTCCAAGCAGGTGGTAGAGCCTGGGTGGTATCTGTCCTAGGAAGTGCCCATGGGTGGTACCAGCCTGAGCCCCTCAGGATGACCCCTTCTTTTGCAGGGAGTGGGCAAGGCAAAAGGAGGTAAGGGAGGCCTAACTAATGTGCCCTCTGCCTTCCTTCACGTCCAACTTTCAGAACCTACTATGTGCCAGCCATCTGTTACTTTTCTATTGCAACAGAGCAAATCGCTACAAGCTCAGTGACGTAAGACAACACCCATTTAGTGCCTCGCAGTGCCTGGGGGTCAGGAGTCCAGGCACAGTGGAGCAGGGTGCTCTGCCGTGGTTCACCAGGCCACAGTCAAGGTGGCGGCTGGGCGGCATTCTGCCCTGGAAGCCCGACTGTGGAAGAATCTGCCTCCGAGCTCCCTCAGGCTGCAGTCAGCCCACTTCCTGAGATGCGGGAGTGAGGCCTGGCACTTGTCCGCCTGTTGGCTGGAGGCCACCCCCCAGGCTGCCTGCAGTTCCTTGCTAGTGGGCGTCCTCAGAAGGAACGTCCCTGGTGTGTTCAAGCAAGATGGAGTCACAGATCAGTGTGTAGATGGGTGTGCATTATGTGTGTGTGTACAGATAGATGAGCAGAGTACAGGTGATAGATAGATAGATAGATAGATAGATAGATAGATAGATAGATAGATCACAGGAGTGAGTTCCCATCATCTTTTCCATATTCTATTTGTTAGAAGCAAGCCACAGGTTCTGTGTAAGGCCAGGGGGTGGAGGCCAAGAGCACATCTTCATTTTGATTGGCATTTCCCCAATAGCTAGTGAAGTTGAGCAACTTTTCATGGGTCTGTTGGCCGTCTGTATGTCTTCTTGGGAGAAGTGTCTGTTCAGGTCCTCCGCCCATTTTTAATTGGATTGTTTGTTTGTTTGGTGTTGAGTTGTATGAGTTCTTTATATATTTTGGTTATTAACCCTTGGTTGGGGATGTTGTTGGCAAATGTCTTCCATTCGACTTTCTGTTTTGTAGGCAGACGAAAGATTGGACTTGGGGTGGTGGGTGCATGAGGCGGTGCACAGGTGACGTTTCATAGAACTGTGCACGTGAAACCTATATAATCTTATTCATCATTGTCACCCGAATAAACTTCACTTAAAAAAGAAAAAAAACACATATGGCCATTGAAAAATAAAAAGAGGACATCATAGAGGTCTGCCTGTCACCAGTGCCTTGAGAGTTCAATAAATTGTTCCCGTTTTCTAGATGGGAAACTGAGGTTTAGAGAGCTAACTTCCCAAAGTCCCAGCGGTGACCCAGAGGACAAACCGGAGTTTCGGACCGTGCTGGCCCCTCAGCAGATACTTCCATTCCACCATCAGAACACTCCGTTCAGTGTCCTGCGTGATGCTGCCGATCAACTGTGCGCTGACTTTGACCGATCGCCCTGGGCCGGCATTACCAGTACTTTCTCTTTGGTGACAGTCATCATGTTGATAATGTACTTGTTCAGGGCATCTCTTGCCCCTACATCCCTACTATGTGCTCCAAGAAGGCAAGGGCTGCATCTATCTTGTTCGTGGCCACATCCCTGCACTCAGGCGCCTGGCCCATTCTGTGCACTGGGTGAACAGTCCTTCAGTCATTCAACAAACGCTTGTGGAGCCGGGCTGCCTACTTGGGGTACAAACATGGCCGAGACACTACTCTGCCTCACTCTCCAGCAGCGCAGCAACATAAAATAAATCAGCCACACAGTAGTGTGGTATGGCACACAGATTACCGTGGCCTCCTTCTCAGGTTTGCCCACCTCTGACATCCCCCAGGCCTAAGGCAGTGACCAACCCATAGTAGGTGCTCAGTCATATTGGTAGGTTGTTGCTAGTCCCATCAGCTGTCATGCCTCGCTCTCTTCTCTCCCACGTAGGACAGAAAATGACAAGCATAAAAGATTCATGGCTCACAAAAATCCAGAGAAAGTTATAAAACTTATAACAGCACCCCAGGCCGGCCTCCAGCGTTCCTGCACCTCCCTTTTGGAGCGGCCCTTTGCATTTCAAAACAGAATGAAAAAAACAACAACACTGTAATTATTAAAATTGTGTATATAGGAGAATTTAGCCTTTCATTGGAGGTGTCCTAATGACACTTCAGCAACTGCTAGGGAAGATAATGGGGTTTAGAGCAATTACACAGCTCATCAAATACCGAACGTGAGTGATTCAGGCTCATGCTCGGAGCGGGAACAGTTCTCAGCCACGTTGCTCTTACACAGCTGTTTCATTTGAAATATTTTGGCAGAAAATGGCGCAGTGTTCTGTGCTGGCCATCCCTGCGTCGGAAGCTTAACTCCTTCCATGCCCGGTATCATCCAGCTCTCCCCGACCCCAGACCCCCGCCTTCACTGCTGCTCAATGAAGTTCCTGAGCAACTCGTTTGGGAATTGAGACTTGGCCCCTTAGCTGAAGACGCAGGGGTTTCGTGGCCCCTGACCCTCCTGGAGGGTCCTGTGTCTTTTCTGCTTGTTGTGACTGAGTCAGTAGGTATCCTTCGGTCACAAGGGGGCCAGGCCTGGGTGTGCTGCCAGCGTGTTTGGGTCAGATGGCCGAAAACAGATGGCGGGGTGATTTGGGAAGAGTCCCACCTCAGTTCAAGCTGCCGTGAGCAAATCCCACAGGCTGGCGGCTTACACGGCAAATATTGATTGCTCACAGCTCTGGAGGCGGGGAACTGCAGGATCCAGGTGCCAGTAGGTGAAGTGACTGATTAGGGCCCCTGCCTGGTTTGCAGTGTCCTCACAAGGAAGAAAAACGGGCCGTCCTTGTTGCGTCTCCTCTTCCGAGGGCACTAATCCCACTCCCAGGGCCTCCACCCTCGGGTCGGAGCCACCTGCAGGGGCCCTGCCTCCTACCACCATCACGTTTGGGGGTTAGGGCTTCAACCTACGGACTGGGGAGAACACAAACATTCAGTCTGTGTAGCATATTCGATCACAGAGCAGTTTCCAAGGGGTCAGCGTGAATGTGGAAGATCCCAGAGAGGCAGTGCAACACCCTGGGGGGCCATAGCAGGACGCTGATGCCCCCTTTAGGTCTCAAGGGACAAGGGGCAGGGAGCCATTACCAGAATGTGGAGAGGGTGCCTGTATGGAGTAGGGAGCAACCCATTAGCAGCTGCAGCTTTGAGTTCAAGGCGTGCAGCCCACCCCTAACAACAGAGAAAGGACCCCCACCCTTCTCCCGTCCTGCAAGCTCCCCCTGGTGTCTCTCATTGGCCAAACGCATGTGCACGCCAGAGGTTGGGGGCACTGATGCATTCGGTTCAGGGCGGCCCCCCGGAGCTTTGGGAAGGAGTAAACTGAGGATATTCAGCACAAAGGAGGTCCAGGCGAAGTCCTCTGCCCCCAGGGGGTGGACCTCTAGGCTGCAGACAAGAACTTGGTAAGCACCTGGTCATGTGGTTGCACTGTAAGGGGCACGTCCAAGGGCCATGAGTCACTGGGGGTTCACTGGAAGGGGCCCTGATGGGAACCCGGAGAAACCAAATCTTGGGACCTCAGAAAGGGCCGGAGCTAACCCTCTGGGACGGTTAAGTGTGTGTGTGTGTGTGTGTTGGCCTGGCTATGCTCCACGCCAGTTGTCCCCTCGGGTGCTAATCTAGATGTTGCTGGGAAGGTACGTTGTGGATGGCATTATAAACAGTGGGCAGGAAGTAAAGGAGGTCACCCTCAATGAGGCAGGTGGGCCTTGTCTAATCAGTTGAAGGCCTTCAGAACAAAAACTGAGGTTTCCCAAAGCAGGAAGACATTCTCCCTCAAGACAGTAATGTAGAACTCCTGCCCGAGTTCAGCCAGCCCTGCAGATTTCAGACTGGCCAGTTCCCACAACCACCTGAGTCCATTCCTTCAGATAAACGCAGAGGTAAGCATCCCCGGTCAGTTCTGTCTCCCTGGAGAACCCCTGACTGACACAACTCCCCATAACCTGTAAGATGAGCCCAAACACCGTTTCACGGCCTTGGAAGCCTCGCATGCTCCAGCCCCCACCTCCCTGCCTCCTCTCGGACCTCATTACCTAATCCAGTGCTTCTCTACCTGGCATGTGCTCCAGGACCACCCGGAGAACACAGGATGGGCAATTCGTGTGAGAACAGTTTCCTGGACCTCATCCCCAGACATTCCCAGGAGAGGAATAAGAAACCAGGCAATGTGTTTCTGAGTCTGGGTGCTTGCAGGATACAAATCCCATTGACTAAATTAGTACCCTCTAGAAGAAAAGGGATAAGTGATAGGTCTGTGAGCTTGAAAGGATCCTTAGAAGTCTCGTTATGGGCTTAGCTGTGCCCCATGTCCCCCAATTCAAATATTGAAGTCCTAGCTCCTGAGACTGTGCTGTGTTTGGAGACAGGACCTTTAAAGAGGTAATTGAGCCCTGGTTGGTGTGGCTCAGTGGATTGAGTGTTGGCCTGTGAATCAAAGGGTTGCCGGTTTGATTCCCAGTCAGGGCACATGCCTGGTTGCAGGCCAGGTCCCCAGTAGGGGGCACACGAGAGGCAACCACACACTGATGTTTCTTTCCCTCTCTTTCTCTTTCCCGTCCCCTCTCTCTAAAAATAAATAAATAAATAAATAAACAAACAGGTAACTGAGGTAAAAATAAGGTCACTAGGGGTGGGCCTGATCCAGCATGACCGGCGTCCTGTTTGAAGAGGGGATTCAGCCACAGACGCACACAGAGGGAAGACCACCTGCACACAGGGCAGCAGGCTGACCATCTGCAAGACCAGGAGCAAGGCCTCAGAAGAAACCAACCCTGTGGACACCTTGATCTTGAACGTACAGCCTCCCGAACTGTGAGAAAATACACTTCTGTTGTTGAAGCCACTTTGTTAGGACAGTTTTAGAGGAAGGAATCCCGTCACCCAGTTGACTCTTCCGTCACAGGTGGGAGTGGAGGGACCGGCGTCACAGGCTGTGGCAGAGTCCCCTCCGACGTCCTGGACTCCAGGCAAGCAGCTGGTTTCCACCACCTCGAGCCGCCTCTCCCGCCATGAAATATTGACCATCTCCCTGTCTACGGTTCAGTTTGTTCAAACAGTTTGCTGCCACCGAAGCAAACTAGCCTCTGTTTGTTTTTTTCCATAATGATTTTCTCCCGGAGTTCTCAGATTCCACACTCTTGCTCCCGCCCATCTCGATTCCTGCTCCGAACGCCCCAGAAGACAAAGCTCTTGTCCCAGCCAGGTGATGAGATGGGGAGCTTCACCCGTGACCCCTGGAACTGGGGGATGCCAGCAGAGCATTCAGGCAGAAAGTTCCATGAGGCCATCAGGACAGAACTGTCGTCAGGGAAGAGATGGGACTGGAGGTATGGATTCAGGAGCCGTCTGCCTGGCGATGGGGGTTGAACCGTTGTAAGGATGTGAGATCAGAGAGGCAAGAGCAGGAGGCAGAGAGAGGAGAGAAGACGTCTCGGCCGAGACTGGGTTTCATTCGAGCAGGCGCATCCGCTTCTGCCTTGCTTAAGCAACAAAGGAGGATTTGTTGGGAAGGCCCCGGAATTTCACAGACTCCAAAGAGAAGGCCTTCGGGCCGCAGGAAGGGTGAGAGCCTGAGACTCAGGAACTGTGGGGACACCAAGCAACCCCTCCCTTGGTGTCTCATCCCAGGGCCTCAGGTCCTTTTGTCCCTGATGTCTTGGCGCGTAACAGAAAGCTCTGACTCAATTACCTCACCTGATAAGAAAAATGTATTTGCCTGCGTGACGGGAAGTCCTCACGCAGGGTGGCCCAGGCGTCACTTAGGGGCTGGACAGGGTGTCTGGGCACCTGGCTTTTGCCTGCGTCCACCCTGCAGTGCTGTCGTTGGTTTGGTCATCAGCTTGCTTTCTTCGTGGTCTAGGGTGGCTGCCACCTGGACGGGGCTATGTCTGCGGGGAAGGGGACCGTTCTGTCCCCGGCATCTCTTCTATATCCACCTCCCCCTGTGCCTCACTGGCCATGACTGGGTCACATGCTCATGGCTAGTCGGTTTCCGGCAAGGTGACTAGATTAGCCTGAGGCTCAATGGAGAGAGGGCGCTTCCCACTCTCTCCACCCCGGTGGGATGGCACACTTTACTCCTTTCTTGACCCGGCTGCCGCTGTCTCCACCAGGGAGGGCCCGTGCTAGCTGGTGTTCCTCTCAGCTGTCCGACAAAACGCCATCTCGGCCATTTCCTATGGTTTCCCCTGATCTTTTCACCCGCCCCGCACTCTCCTTGGACTGTATGTAAATGAGTGTGTACAGATGCGCGCCTTGGGCCCGAGGAATACGGCCACATGGTATGTGTAACAGCACAGCCTCTGTCAGGCGTGAGGGCTTTGATGGGGCTCCTGCCGTCCTCACAAAGACCCAGTGAGCCAGCCTTTCATGATCACCCCACTGCCCAGAGGCAACAGGCACAGAGAGGCGAAGTCACTTGCCCAAAGGCACACAGCAGGTACGTGACAAAGAGGCCCTCCATCTCTAAAGCCTGTGGGCCTTCTCTTAAGCCCCAAGCTGTTTTGTCCCCTCTTCGCCTGATCAAGCCCTGCTCATCCATCCTATGGATGGATGTCTTTGACCCTTTGAGACTGGCTTTCCCTGTCCCACCCCTCTGCCCCCAGACCCCTGGGACCACTTGCAGCCCTCCCCTTTCCCTTGCCATTGTCTGTTTAGCTCTCTGTTGCTCTGGCTCATGCCCCACAAGAGACCCCCCGGGTGTCTCCAGAGTTTAGCCCAAGGCCCACCCAGAGCAGCAAGTGCTCCATGAACGCATGCTGAAGTGGTAGATGGCTGGACAGTCTTGACGCTCCCAGAGGTTAAATGGCTCCCATTTAACCCGAGGCCACATGGCAGGGGCAGGGGCTGAACCTGGAAAAGCAGGTCCTCACAGGCCTCCAAGCCCCGCTGCCCCTTGGGAGCCCCGTGGAACTGTTTAGTGGCAGCCCGGCACCCCCAGCCCAGGCCGCCTCCTGTGACTGTCCCTCCCAGATTGCGAAAGAGGAAACAACAGTTGAAACTAAGGGGCCACTTCCCAGCATCCGAGGACAGGCGTGAGCTCACGATCCGCTGATGCCCGTCACAGGCAGGAACTCGCCTCCTTGCCGGGCGCTCCCAGGCTGGCCACACGGGTTTCTTTTAGGGGACTTTTGTGTTGTGAAGGAGAGTTTCTGTTAAACACGGGTGAGTCATCTTCTGCCTCTGCAGTGGTTCCCGGGCTGCACTTACTCCACCGTCACTCTCGGAGAGCCAGGTTGCCGTTGCCAGAAAGTTCTGCGGCTCTTCCTTGCCGCTCCCAGGGGGGGTGAGATGCCCAGTTCTCCAGGAGTGCTTTTGAGCCTGGGTACCCACCTCAGTCCCTCCTCTCCCTTTTGGTGGTTCTGTCCATTTTTTCCTCTATTTCCCCAATGAGACCGTAAGTTCTTCTAGGGCAGCAACTGGGTTTGGTTTATTTAATCTCAGTTTCTGTAGAACTGGGCACACCCACGTCGCCAACACACACCACCTGTTGAAGGATGAACCCCGATTTGTTGGTGTGACCCTCGGCGGGCGTGGCCGGAAACCTGGTGTTTTTGTTCTCACTACGTATGTTCACAGAGGACAGGCCAGTGCAGGGAAAAGAGTAAAGACTTGGGGTCAGACCAAGCGGGGTCCAAACCCTGGCTCAGCTGCCACGTGATCTGGGGTCGGCCAAGCCCCCCAAGTCTCAGGGCTGCTATTTGTGCTGTGGGGATTAACCTCAACTGACGGACTTGTTGCAAGAGCTAAGTAAAATAATGCACGTGCAGCTCTGCACACGTCGGTTTTTCTCCTCGCCCAGGAAAAGGACAGGGACTCGAGGGCCCAGTCCCAAGGCCTTTGTTGTCAAAAGTCACCGTCCCTGATGCCGCCTCAGGCAGTGGACCGAGCTAGGGACCGACTTGAGGAAAATCAGGAATGAGCTCTGAGCATGTGGGGCAAGGATTTTTGGTTCACCCTTCATGCCGAGCCTGGCAGATGAGGAAGATGTTTGGGCAGTGGCTGCTGAACCCCAGAGGAGTGTTCTTAAGGGACAGTGACTGAGTCCCCCAGACTAACCTTTGTGGGGGGGGACCCTAGAGGCCGGTGAGCAGCCGTGTACCCCGGTCCTTCACAGAATGTTCGTGAGGGCCTTTCTGCTGGCGGGCTCCCATTTCTGTATGAAGCAACTGCCCGACCATGGCGGGTTGGGGCACAGAGATGACCAGAAATGTTTATGGGATTCGCGAGCCCTCGACCCCTTTAAGGACGGCCTGCCTCCCTGGGGTGCGACAGGGTCCCCCATCATGAGTTTCACTTATGGGAAACACAAGAAGCAGTCTGGACTTCTGTCTGTTGTTCATCTGTTTGCACAGAAGTTGGCTGTGCTCCCATTTTGGAGTTTGCGGGTAAACGATACAGCAGGAAACAGAGGCCAGTGCTGAAGCCAGACGTGACAAAGGCTGGCTCGTGGGCCCAACCCAGCCCTCCCAGCCCACCGCAGACACGCGCGATTGGTCACTGCGTTGTCCGTGCCACCCCCAGAATGGATTACCAAGTTGCAGTTTGGGGAACTTTCGGCCAGAAGTGTGACAGTGGCATTTTTGTGTTAGCAAACACTTTCTCTTTCCAAAAGGAGGAAAACGTACGCGTTACGGTTAAAACGTGTACCACTGCCCTGTGTAAATATCCAGGACCCTGGGAATTCCATCTTAGTAGTCTTATTATCAGCCCATTTTATTTGCATATAAACAATAAATACATTGCAAATTATTACTGGAAAAACCATGTTTAGGAATTACAGTGATTACTGATCAATTGGATGGAATAATTAGTACAATCACTGGGTAATTAGATTCTTCCTGGCCCGACCGGGGTGTGTGGGTTCTGGGATTCATCCCTCAGCTCACTGGAGACTCAGATCCAAGCAGAGAGCGTCCCGAACCCTGGGGCAGCCACGCTGGCGACTGCAAACTGGGGGAGCGGTCCCCGGGACCCCCAGCACGGAAGGCGCCCCATCTGTCAGCAGTGCTTTCAGCTGGCCAAACCCTGACTACACGCAGCTCACGCTGTGGAGTTACTTTCGTTTCCCACCAGAGAAGACATCGGAGACTGGCGGGCATGGACTGCCCGGCCTCTTTTCAACTTTCTGAGTGGCCGTCCAGGGGCGACCGGTCAATTCCTGGTCACAAGGTGGCTGCTAATGCTCCCGGTGCCACAGTCACATTCAAGGTAGAAGAGACAGTGGTGGCAACATTTCTGGTTTTTTTTTTTTTAAATCGGGAGAGCCCTGAGGAGACTTCTGCTTATGTCTCAATGCCCAGGACAGGGACGCTTTGCTGCAAGGACGGCCGGGGACTGGGTACCCTGGTTGGCTTCAACCCAGGATGATCCTTCAGGGGCCGAGTCTGCTGTTACTCTGGACCAGTGGGGTTTCATTAGCAACAAAGAAGGTGAGCCTGGACATTGAGTTAACAGGTAATAGTCTGTGACACATCCTTAGGGTGACCATACCCCATGTCCCTTTGAGATGTGACAAGTGTAAAAAGTAGAGCTGGGGACGACTTGTTGTTCCTTGTTTGTTCATTCATTCACTCATTCATTCATTCCACGCATGTTTAATCAGTGCCTGGTAGAGCCAGAAATGGTGCTGGGCAAGGAGGGAGAGTACGGAATTGTTAAGGAACCAAGAACAGAGACAGAGGGCAACCCAGAAAATTTTCTGGAGGAAGTAACATGTAAGCCAAGAATAAAAAGTGATTCAGTCCGTCCGCTTGTCCCATGGGGTTACATGTGTGCATGTGAGTGTGTGTGTGTGTGTGCATGCATGTGAGTGTGTGTGAGTGCGTGTTGAGGGGGTAGAGAGGTGTATGCAGGACGGGCAGGTGGCGGGGAGAGGTGAGTGTCGCAGGCAGAGGGGACAGCACATGTGACTGTGTCGGTGGCAGGAAAGGCATGACCCGACTGTGGAGATGAGGCCAGCGTGGCCAGAGCGCAAAGAGTAAACCTGGAAGGACAGACGTGCACCAGAAACTGCAGGGCTTTGTGAGCTGCCCTGAGTTAGACTTTGTCCTAAAGGTCATGTCTTCCCTTGCTAGTTGAGGGGCAGGCAAGAGTGGCATTAGCCACTAGCCCCCACTGGCAAGTGGCCAGCACCTGAACCTTCTTCATGGCTGTGTTAGCACGCTTTTACTTAGGTGGGGTGAATGATTTAATTTTTAAAACTGGGGGAGGGTGGTTACTGGTGCACATTGTTAAGTCCAAGGGTAGTTGGCTTCAGGCACAGCTAGATCCAGGGGCTCAAATCGTGGTGCCATGAATCCGTCTCTCTTTTTGGCTCTTTCTTCATTGTGTTATCTTCAGCCTCAGACAGGCTCTCCCTGGGTCATTGCAACTGGCCATTAGAAGCTCTAGACTTGTGTTCTGTGGACCTCGGACCCCAGAGGAAAGAGCAACAGTTCTAGTGGAGGTTCTAGGGAGAGCTCTGTTTGGCCCACCTTAGGTGTCATGGCCACCTCTGAACTGACCCCTGAGGCTGAGGGATGCTGCGCTGTAATCGGCAGTCAGGGTCAAGTGCCCACCCTCGGATCCTGCACAGCTAGCTCAGAGACAAGGAGGAAATTGAGGTGCTGGTATGTGTAGGAAGACAATGCCTGTGGCCCCTCCTGCCTCCTTCTTACCCCACCTGCTATTGTCCGGACCACACCTGTGTTTACCCGGCTTCCACCCTGCTGCACCTGGTCCTGTTGCCCATCCCTCAGACCTGATGACTCACCCAAGCTCCCGCCCCCCCACCCTGCACCCATTACCCATTGACCCTCAGTCCTCCTCCACCATGGCTGCGAGTGCTTCCCAGGCCTGGGACTATCCTGGCTCCAGTCCCCTCTGCTGTGGTGTTACGGCCCCCGAGGAAAAGGGGATCCCTCCCTTCCCTCATCCCCCCACCCCCTGTAGAGCCTGACTACCATCATCGGCCAATTCCGTCTTTAAGAAAGAAAAAGTGCTGAAGTCTCCTTCTGTTGCATGAAGTGGAGACATGGGCCCTGAGCTGCTCTTCATTCAGCAGTTTCCCCGCAGCCTCGCCAACCCCCGCCATGAAGGCTGTGATTTATTCCGCCCAACTCGCAGCACTGCTTGTTAGCGCCGTCAGTCTGGCAAGTAATACTGAGCCCGCCTCCCAGGTTTTACAAAAGCAAGACTCGGTCCCCATCTGGACTCTGGGTTAACAGAGTGTTTTGCCCACTGAATGGGAAACTGAGGCAGGGTAGTGATCAGCAGCTTTGCTGAGGGCCAGGCCACCCCTGCCTGTCCTTCAAGGCCACCTCTAGTTTTTAATTCTCTGGGAATCATACTCCGAAATCTTCACTAGGTTATTCAGGATTCTCTGGGTCACAAGTGACAGAAATGCAACTCAAAAGGGCACAAGCAAAAGAAAGTGAATTTGTTAGTTCTTGAAAGCTAAAATCTGAGAGTGACTGGCTTCAGGCATGGCTGGATCCTAGCGCTTAAAAGATGTTATTAGGGCTTGATTTGTTTTCTCTGTTTGTCCCCAGTTGTGGGACCTGCCGTCCTGAACGTACACTTCGTTCATAAGCAGACTATCTTCCATAACAGCCCCTGGAATTTCCAGACACAGTTGGGCAGCTTGGCCACTTAGACAGAGCAAGGGCGCCTCTTGACCGAATTTCCCAGCAGATGTCCTGCGGCCAACAGTCATTGTCGCAGACCGGCTCCACGCTGGCCGTGGATTTAGGGTCCAGACCAGTCCCACCTACTGTTTTTGAACGGCCCACACACTGAGAATGCTTTTCGCATCTTTAAATGGTTGAAAAAAATCTGAAGAACAGCATATCATGACATGTGAAAATTACATGAAATTCAAATTTCAGTGACCCGAAAAGTTTATTGACACACAGCCATGCTCACTTGTCTACACAGTTACTGTCTGCGACTGGGTTTGTCCTACAGTGTGGGGCTGAGTAGCTGGGACAGACCGCAAGTTTACCGACTGTTCCTTCATAGAGAAAGCCCGTCAACCGCTGGTCTGGGCGCTCGGTGTAGCCAGTGGGATGCCTCGGTCAAGTGCTCAGCCTTGGAGTCTGGGGGTGGAGTCAGCCCCACCCAACCAGACCTCAGCATGGACGCAGCAGAGGGTTTCAGGAAGGAAGGGACAGGAGTGGAGGGTGGGCAGGACAATGCCTGTCCACTCGTCCACTGTCTTAGACCAGGACCGCCCAGAAGCACACACTAAGACACGTGTGAGCGCTTGTCTTTTACGGGGATGTGTCAGGGGAGGTCCCAGGGAGCAGGGGTAGGGAGGAGGGGAGCGAGAAGGGGAGGGGACAGAAGAAGAGCAGGATGAGCAGGATAGCGTATGTTGTTGAGTGGTGACCACTACGGGTGAGTGGGATCATCCTGCTGGGAGCTCGGGGAGACAGTGTGGGGTGCACACCTGAGGGGTCCCAGCTGAGGGGCGCGGCCCCTGGGGTGTTCGTCCTCCAAGCCCTGCCAGCCCGCAGTCACTGTGCATATCGGTGCCCTCTTCTCTGGATGACGAGGAGGCGGTTCCTCTTGTCACACCCCATTCAGTTAGTGGTTAATCAAGTCTTCCCGATGCATGGACGTCTGAGGGAAAGAGTGAGTCGTGACCGAGACCCTGCAAAGGGAGGTCCTCTGCTAACCGCCCCCAGAGCCCTTGCCGGGAGACCTGGAACGTGTTGCCATAGCACTGCCGTGGTGAGCTGCACGCTTGGCAAGCAATGGTGACTGCTCCTTTCCGGTGGTGGCCCGGAGTCCCCTTGTTCCCACTCGGGAGGACCTCCCTGTCCTTCCAAGTAACATCATGTGGCCTCCTCTTTTCCTGCCCTTTGTCTGTGGCATACATTATTTATAAGAGTGTGATAGTTTTGCCCTGGCTGGTTTGGCTCAGTGGATTGAGTGTTGGCCTGCAAACTGAAAGGTCACCAGTTCGATTCCCAGTCAGGGCACAGGCCTGGGTTGTGGGCCAGGTCCCCAGCTGGGGTCACGGGACAGGCAACCAATCGATGTATCTCTCACACGTAGATGTTTCTCTCCCTCTTTCTCCCTCCAGTCCCCTCTCTAAAACTAAGTAGAAAAGAAAAAAAGAGTGTGATGGTTTAGATGATGTCTTAAAAATCGTGCATATGTAATAGAAATCATCATTTAAATGTTATTATTATTAGTTCAACAAAGTTATTGAGAACCTTATGGCAGACACTGGAAATATATGAATGGGAAAAGCAGCCGTCAAAAATTTCCTGGGAAGGGAGAGCCTTGTGGGATTATTATTATTATTATTATTACTATTATATAATGGTGATATCATAGTGGCTATTGTTATAACACCAAGTCTGGACAGGGTGGGTTTTAAAGGGCTAGTTTGGGGCATTCTTCCGTTTTAAACGACTTTCCGCTAAAGAAGACTTCTTTTAGCAGGTTTTCACGGAAGAGTGGGTTCCCTAATGGTTCTGTGTGTTTCCATCAAAGCTGCTGAGCAGGCAGGTTTTGAAACCGTTTGTCATAAACCGAGGAGTGTGTGACGTAAGCTCGTTAAAAATGCCCATCCCGCCAGCAGGGCAGGAGTTCTGACCCCAGCAGGGCGGAGTGATCCGGTCCTCCTCCCAAGCGCGACAGATAACAGAATTGCCGGCCTGTCTTTGTACCTGCTCTGCTCTGTCCCTGCCCCACCAGGCCTTAAAGGCTGTGGTGGGAGGGGAGGGGGCATCTGTGGCCCACGCTCCGCTGGAGAGAAATTAAAATTTCCTGTAAAGTTTTATGGTTCCTGCAGAGCAAATCCAAAAAGAAGGAAAGAATGGGGAATGGGCTGCGGCTCCAGACAAATTTCTACAGCCTTTGAAGTCCGCCAGGGACGGGCCAGAGGAAGCCCAGGGGCTCGGGTGTAATCCGAGTGTCTCTCTCTCGGAGCCCGATTTGAGCCCTGGGATCCCCGGACTCTCTGCTCCAGGAATCACACACATTACGTCATTGGCTCCCCGCACAGTCCCAGTAAGGGTGGTGTGATTAACCCCGTTTTCAGGGGAGGACACTGAGGCACAGAGATGAAATAATCTGCCCAAAGTTACACCCCAATCAGTGGTGGAGTCGGATTTGAACCCCGGGCCTGGACGTTGAAGCATTGTCCACCGTGAACTGCTCCTCATCAGAAGAAATGGGTGCTGTGTGTCAGGGGCGCCTTTGCTCCCCGCAGCCCCATCTCCTGCCTCCACCTGCCCCCAGCCTGTGGCCAGGGAGCCCTCCAGGCCAGGCAGGTCCCTGGGTATCACCTCCCCCTCTTGTACTGGGGATTGCGGGAACCAATAAATGACTCCCCCTTGTCCCTGCCAATTCGTAACTAAATGTGATTGAAAACAAGTGTTGGCAGATGCGGACCAAAACCTTACCTCCACTACTGCGAACCCCCAGGCTGGAGACAAGAATGGGACTCTGATGGGGCCACATACCCGCCAGGCTACAGGACACCCACAGGCCAAGGGGGCCCCCACCTGTAAGTGGGAGACCTGCTCCAAGGTTTACGGCCTGGAGGGCTTCCTTCAGGCGGTGGGCCCCTAAGAAGGAGGGACTGGGCTGCAGCGTGCAGTGACTGAGGGAGGGACGGAGAGGCCAGCAGCGTTATGTACGCCCAGGAACAGGTTCCGGTCCAAGCCCGCACCCTCTAAGCCACCTCGCTCTTTCCCGAGGGCCTGGGCAGACCCAGGAGTCGGGAGACTTCCTCCCGCCCCTCCAACCTGCCCCTTCGGGCTCTGAGGACTTTGTTGCAAGTGGCCAACAGGAGGCACCTGGTGTCCCAAAGCCAGGGCGCTACCGAGGCTCCAGGTTCTGGGCCCTCCTGTTCCTGTCTCAACTCTGAACGTCTCTGGCCTTGAATGAAGCTCGGCTTCATTCAGCTTTTGTGCCGAGGGCGGGGCCCACCGCCTGACCGGCCTGCTCGTTCTGGTTACCACCTGGACTCCCTGTGGCCTTCATCCCCGAGCACCCCCAGGGGTGAAGAGCCTGGCATCCTGCCCACCGCCCACCCTTCACCCAACCAGAGTTCTGCCTGGCGGGAAGGAGGGGCCTCTGCGTGGATTCCCCCGGCCATTTCCCCTTTTAAAATTCCAATTATATCATAGTTAATACATTTAAAAGACCCGAGTAATAAACTTGAACATTTTTAAGTATAATTTATAAGAATGACACCCACTGACCCACCACCCCACGGAGGATCCAGGAAGGGGCTGACCCTGCCGATTCTTTTTTTAAGCCTTGCTGCTTGTTTGTTTAGAGATGTCTAAATAATTATTTAGTTTTTTAAATTTTTGTGGAGTCTCATATTTTATGGAGACTCTTGGCCTTTCTTCACTTGACATCTTCTTGCTAAAATGCATCTGTGTTGTTTCACACAGTCGCTTACTCTCACCGCGGTGTAACGTCCTCTCGTGGGAGCGTGAGAAGGTCTGTTCAGCCCTTCCACCCCGGATGGGCCGTTGCGGTGTCGCTGAGGGTGGCCGGGGGTAACTGTAAACAATCCGTGGCTTCTGGAGCATCTCCTGGGTTTGACATTCCTGCTCCGTGGGGTGAACTGGGCAACTCCGAGCCCCAGGGCGGGAGGAAGAACTGCATCCTGCTGGTCAGTTACCCAGAATGCCGATAACTTGCCTCTCGTTCGGCTTTACAAGATCACGTTCCAGCAGGTTCCACGGTGGTTGGACCCTGGCTCCGCTTCTGATCACAGTCCTCGGTCATAAGCAGAGTTAGCTTTCTGATTCTTAAACCTGCTCAGGGTTTGCCTATTGTCCACCTGGCTTCAAGGAAAAGCGAGCTGGACAAGCTGCCCACAGCCCCCCACCCCGTTCGTCCCTACCAGGGGCATCCTGGGAAGTCCGGGCTTCGGCTAGGCCCTTGTGGGGAAAGCGGCCAGGCTGCAGAAGTGCTTCTCAGACTTCCTGCCCTGCCCCCTCGGGCACCAATGCTTAGCATTTCCTCCTATTATCCTCTGATGCATGGGAGAACAGTTCTTGTGAAAAGGCCCTCTCTCTAGGGAACTGGTTAGAACCAGCCCTGCCTCGGTTCAAATCCCAGCCCCACCTCTTCACCGGCTGGGACTTTGCACAAGTTCCCTCACGTTTCCTGGGCCTCGGTTTCCATTTGCTGGGGATGAGGAGGCTTCACTGAGTCATTGCGAAGATTAAATGAGGGCAATTCATGGTTAGAACAGTGTCTGGCATAGAATAAACATTCAATATATGCTAGGCATCGTTTTAAAGTAGCATAGTAGCTAAAACACACCCCACAAACTCTCTGGAGCAAAGCAAGTTCGTTTTAAGAAATGCGAGCCGTCAGCAGGATTGCGGTCATCACCAGGGAACTCCTGTTCGTCCTTCAAGACCCGACTAAGAAGTCCCCGAGCCGTGCTCCCCAGCCTGCCTATCCCGACGGCCCCTGGTGCCGAGCGCATAATCCCTTCCCTCTGGTCCTGTTTTTATTTCCCTGTTGCTGGTTTTCGTTGCTCTCTTTTTCTAACTAGAGTATGACGTCTTCCAGGACAGGGGCTATTTTTCTCTCTGTCACCCCTGATGGCCAGCATAGCGTAGGTGCTTGGTTTGTGAAATGAAGGGTCTTAGAGGCGAGTCAGTGCTACCACCTTCTCCCATGGGTGCAGAGCGGGCAAGGCAGGGAAACCAGCCAGTCGGTGTCCACAGGGTTGCAGTCATTCCGAGAGGAAGAGCCAGACGATCCGTCCTGCCTCCTGCCCCGGGCCTGCCCCTCATCAGTGCCTCCAGGAGCTCCAGCCGGGTGCCCTCGGGCCTCCAATCCCACCCCCAGCCCTTTCCTTTTTCTGACCCTCCCCAACACCTGGCCTCCGAAGACCCTGGCTTTCCCTCCCATTGTGTGGTTCGGGTTGGCTGCTTCAGGCTAAGAATCCCTTTGGGGCTCTGAACTGAGTCCTGGACAGGGCTTGCGCGGTGAGGGTGGATAGAAGAACACACCTCTGTAGTGGTCAGTTATGTTCTTGACCTAAATAGTAGCCACTGACATGATTAGATGGCTGGGCTCCGGGAAGTCCGGGGTAGAGATCTAATCACACACAGAATTGCTGGCAGATCACCTCATTTCAGCCTTTTCTCCCCAATCACAAGCTGTTCCTCCTTTTCCAGACATCTGGGCCCCGTTGCCCACCTCTCCGTGTGGAAACCATGTCTGTGGGAATCCAGGTGCAAGGGAGGGGACACACTGAGCAAGCACAGGAAACTCCTCCTAAACGTGAACTCAAGGGTGGAGGCTTTTCTGGTGCCAGGAAGAGATGATGCTATAAACGGCCAGCCGAAAGTCCTCTCGCCCGTCACAGCACGTGACAGAGGCGCTCTGGGTGTGACTTTCTGAACTGTCGAGTAGCGGTTGCCATGCGACCCCAGGCTGCTGGACATTCCAACCCACGGCCACCTGGGAAGAGCCACACTCACCTGGTCACTTAGCCAGGAAGCCGGCTCCGACTAACTGGCCTCGTGTCCATGGCGCATGTCACTAGTCCTGGATGGAGACAAACTCTTCAAATCCACGCAGGAGGGCCATATATTTAAGGACCCTTGCTGTAGATATCAGACAGAAGGGCCGAGTACTCATGTTTATTGAATACATTCCTCCTACACAGCAGACCCTGTCTGGAATGTGTGTGGCAATGCCGGCACCCAGGTATCAAAGGCCAGCTGGTCACCCTCATGCTGAAGAAGATGATGGGTAGATAGATATGGTCGATTAGGTGGGCAGAAAATTTAGTTCAGACAGTGATGAGAGCTTTGAAGAAAATTAAAAAGGGGACTATGAAGAGAGTCGTGGGGGACAGGGGAGACCAGAAGGGCTCTTGGGAGGGACCTTTGAACTGAGATCTGAATGTTGAGAATGAACCATACAAAGATCAAGGGAAGAACGTTCCAAATGTCAAAAACAAGTGTAAACGCCCACGGTGCAGTGAGCCTGGCCTGTGTGTGGTCCTGTGCTGGCTTTTGTCAGTAATTCACTTAGAAGCAGAGCCAAAAATGGGCTGTGTTCCGACGCACAAGGCTCCGACTATGAGAAGGATGTATTCTGCCCAAAGCATTTATTGAAGGGTCCTGGGGGTGGGAGTTCCTTTTTGAAAAATCACCATAGGTTTAAAGGGTCAAAGGCCACGCACAGGCAGTAGGGTGCTGGGGGCTGGAGCTGGGGCTGGATGTGTCCATCTCTCCCCAACTCTGCTTTCAGTGACATCCCCACGGAAATCAGCAAATGCTACAAATCAGGGATTTTTTTAAAGCCAGTTTTCAGCAGCACGCGGCACTGATAGCTGAGCATCCCTGGGAATGAATGCACTGGGCGACACCAATTGGATTGGTAATTGGATCCACCGATTACCTCCCCCACCTCCTGCACCCTGCTGTCCCCTGGCCACCCTGTTCTAGCCACTCCATGGCCCTGGCCAGTCCCCAAACAGGCCGTTGTGCTTGCTGTGCCCCTCTCCCCAGGCATCTGCAGGCCTGGCTCTCTGACGTCCCTCAGGCTCGCCGAGACAGCCCCTTCTCAGTGAGTTTCTTCCCTGGACACCCGCCCCTCCTGTCTCCCTTGCCACCCTGTCTTTCAGTGTAGTGCTTAACGCCCTCTTGCGGCAGCTTTTACCGACTTATCTTCTTTATTCTCTGCCTCAGGCCCAGCTAGAATGTGAGCACCCAGAGGAAAGGGGGATGCTCGTCCATTTCGCCGTTTTATACCCAGCACTTTAAACCGTGCCTGGCGCACAGTTGGCGCTTGTTCATCTTGCGTTGGATACAACGGTTGAACGGCCTGGTCTGCATTTTCTCTTTTCCCTCTGCTGGATCCTTCTGTCTGCTGTCATCTCTTATTTCCAGAACGATGACAGACCTGGGGGTCCAGCAAGTCTCAATGAGGAAACTGAGGCAGCACAATGGAAGGAGCGAGGGTCTTGCCTACAACCAAACATCCATCCATGGCTCCAGCAGGGAGGCCCTGGGCAGGGCCACTCTGTCCTATTGTGTGAGGTGGCAGCTCCGGGAATTCCTCGTTGTCCTGCTTCAGTGAGTGAAGTATTCCCTCCAGGATCTAATATCTAAAATTCATTCCTGTGCTGAATGGAGTCGACATCTGTTTACATTGTTCCTCCCTTGCTCGCTTCCCTGGGAAAGCTGTCTGCTTTGATGTCGGACCATTGTCGTAGGACCTGCTGCATGGAAGGATCAGAGGAGCCGTACAATTCGCAATGGGATTTTTTTTCTATGCGCTTTTCTTATTTTCTTTTTCTTTTTTTTTACGTTAACCAAAATAATACATGCACATAATTAGAAAAATCAAAGAGTACTAAAAGACTTATAACAAGAAATGCCAATCCCAGCCCAGCCTCCCTCCCCTAATTCGGTGCCCACAGCCCGCTACTGCCCACACTTCTGGCAGTTTCTTTTGCCCCTCATCTCCATCCCCTGAAACCATCCATGGATGGCTGTTCCTAGGCTTATCCACTTCGGACATGTTCCTCTTGATGTCCTGTGACAGGGTGAAAGTTTAGCGCTCTGGGGCCCCCTCCGGCTGCGCCTCCCTCCCCAGTCCTCCCGATACGGCTGGGGCACACTACTTAGTTTCTGCCGGTGGTGCGTGTAGACATTTACAACATCATGCTCACTGCAGAGTCAAGGAGAAAACTGGATTCTCCCAGAATGGCCCGCTGGTTCAGATCTGTCTCTGGGTGTGTGTAGGTGTGCACCAGCCTCAGGCCAGTGGGTGTGGCGAGGGGGCGCCCAAGAAGGAAACAATAGGAAAAAGATTCATAAAGGACCCATTCAGATAGGTGGTGGGAGGAGGTGACATTGAAGCTGAGCCCTGAAGGGTGACAAGGACAGAGTCAGCCAAGGGCATCTGTGGAGAGAGGGGCAGCTTTGCAGGCACGGAGAGGGTGTGGGCGGCTCCTCCTCTCAGGCCTTTGAATCTTCAGCAGCCAGACATGAAGTCAGACTGGCCGGGGAGCGGGCCTTGCAGCCGGGCCCTGAGGATGAGCGAGGTTTCGGTGGGCAGGTCTGGGGTGGAAATCATTCAGGACAGGAGCTGGCGAGTCTGAGATCCAGGGGTGGCCCAATTCCAGCACACTGGACTCCCGGTCACTGGCTTCAAATGTCTTCATTTTATAACCTTAAGGTTTTTTTTAAGGAAATACCCCCACCTTCCCACAGCCCTGACACCTTTTATTCTCCATGCTCCCTCGGGGTCCTCACATTTGCAGACACATTTGCGGGGTTGTCACGGTTGTGGGTCCTGAGTATGTTGAACCCGCCAGTGGGCCTTCGGGGGTGGGGGATCTCCACATAGCTCTCACCCTGAGTGTCTTTGCCATCACAGCCACTCAGCAACCACAGTAGCTTTCAAATCTGTGTGGAGTTTGGCCCCTCCCCCTAGCCCTCACAGACATGAGACCAGACAGAGGTCCTCCAGGGGGACCCCCTTTCCATTCCCCAGGGTGTGCTTCGGGCTCTCATCGGCAGCCTCCGACAGCCAGTCTCGATGGGCCCTGGAGCTCGCCTCGGGGAAGCCGCCGGCCACTGTCTTTTCTCACTCAGGCAGGCTGCTTTGCCTCTCTGAGCCTCAGTCTCTGCATCTGTGAGATGGGGATAATAACCACGCCTTCCTCCTCTGAGGGGTGCCGTGGGGGTAAAATGGGGGCTGTGAGTTAAGGGCCTGGGACGGAGCAGAGGCCCGACCCCTCTGTCTCCTCGCCTTCCCCATTATCAAGAGCGACTCCCCGAAACGAAACGGCTTCCACTCTCATGGCTGCACTTTGCATCGCAGCCCCCTTCCCGGGCTGTCAGCCCGACTGAACATGTGCTGGAAGGTGTGTGTCTTGCAGGCTTCCTTCGGGGGCACAGAGCCAAGATTTAAATGCGATCGTTCTCTGTGAGGGAGACGTGAGCAGCCGTGGGATGTGTGCTTGTCCCATCAAAGTGGGAACCAACCCAGATGACAGAGTCCCTTTCCAACAGGGAGGAAACGAAGCCTCTTCCACAGTCTCTTCCTGGCTCCCCCTGGGTTATCAGGGCAGCTTCAAGGTCGGGGATGCCATGCTTTGCCCCGCATCCCATCCTAGTGCTTGGCTGGTTCGTAGGCTGGATGGCCAAGCGGGTAGGTGGGTGGATGGATGGATGGATGGATAGATAGATGGATGGAGGGGAGGGAGAGAGGGAGGGAAGGAGAGAAGAGTGGGGTGAGCCACTCCTCTCTTTAGTCTCGAACGTCCTCAATGGGCTGGCTGTTAGTGTCTCAAATTGTCCTCCCTGCGGCACCTGAGACCTGTGTTCCTCGTGATGTAAACAGATGCCCTCCCGGATGCCTGCACCAGCCCAGGCCCTCCGAGATGGGATCACACACACAAGGACTTTATTGGGGAAATGCCCGTGTGAGGGAAAGTGGAGAGAGGGCTGGAAAAGGCTGGCGTGCCGTGACTTTTCGTCCGTATTCTGCTCCTAACAATGACATTGACCATGGTGGTGATAACTGCTGAAGTTACTGGGGGCCCTCTAAGTTCCAGGGAATCCTACCTTCATTAACTTCATGCTTCCTGCACAGCAAGGGGACTGTGGTTCCGAGAGGTTAAGGGACTGATTCAATGTCACATGCCAGCAAGCAGCAGACCCTCAGCCGAGCCAGGATCTGTCTGAAACCACAGCCTATGGTGGTGGGTGAGCTGGGCAAGTGCCTCCGCCCCTTCCTTGGTGGGTACGGCAGCAGGAGCCTGAAACCCCTTCCACATGAGCTTTCTATAACCTGCTCTGCTCCACGGCAGGAGGTAGACTCAGGAATGTGGAGTGCGTAGAGATTCTTCTCCCCCTTTCTTTTACTGCCTTTGTTTATTGAGAGGCAAATTATTGCTGTTTTCATTTGCATTTCTAGCACAATAAAAATAAAAGATATGCAGGCAATCTGTTTAAAAGCTTACGCAATTCCCCAATTTGCGCTGTCAGCTTTGTGCTGACAATCAATGCCAGGGGCCACTCGCTCAGGGGTGCACCGTGGCCACCTCTCGGGCTCCCGCCGAGGCCCGTGGAGGACAGACTGGGGCTGCATTTACCTGGCTTCACCTAGAGCTTCAGCTCTATCTCAGCCACCTTGGTTTAATTATAGCAATCAGTTTGGGGCTGCAGCCGAAGAGGGGCATGGGGGTCTGGGAAGGGCCTGCTTTTTTTGACTCCCCCTCCACATTCCGATCTGAGTCTCAGGTTCACAGTGAAGGATGCACGTCTGCACATTGCAGCCTCCCCGGCCAGCGGGTCAGCTCCAGGATGCTTCATCTGCTCCATTCAGTGCCGTGCCCCAGGCCCAGAACAGTGCCTGAAACACGGAGGGTGCTCCATAAATACTTGTTGAATGAGTAGATGGATGCCCCACGCATGTGAAAGACAAGTCCATGGTGGAGGAAGGGGCCAGGTTGCCGTCCTTCCTCTCTCTCTTCCTGCGTCTGCCTTTCCACACTCAGTCCTCCTGAGCGTCTCATCTACCTCCCCAGCTTCCTCTTTCTTGTCATTTCCCTCTTTGCTGCTTCCCTTTCTCAGTCTTTCTTCTCCTTCTGCCAAGAGAGTGTCACCCAGCTCAGAACTTTGGGATGACCCTGGGGAAGAGCCACCAGAACAAGGAAAACAGGATTCTAGCTCTGCCTCTGATTGACTTTGAACTTCAGTTTCCTCATCTGGAACATGGGGAGAGTGTGCCCACCGTGCCTCCTGCAGAGTGTCATAAACAGGTGGGCGGCAAGTGGAGGAGTCAGGAAGGGGGGGAGATACTCCTCATGCTCACAAAAGACCCCCTCCAAGTCGAGGGGGCAGTAGCCCTCTCTCTGTGAGGTGTGCGTGTTGGGGTGTGGTTTGGGAGCTCAGCTCGGGGGACCTGGAGGAGGACCGTAAACATCCACACTTCAAGTCTGAAGCTGCAGACGTCGCCTGTCAGTGAGATCGACGGTTCCATTAGGCAGCTGCCCGCCCTCCGCGTGATGATTAAAACATCGCCATTCATTCCCACGCGTCGTACCTCATCCCACCGGCCTGGCACTTCATCAAGGCCTGTGTGAGCCCTGGGCTTTCTCCTCATCCGCCATGGGCTGCACGGAGGCAGAGTTGGTGGCAGGCATCAGGGCAGTGTGTCCCCAGAGCACCTTGGACACAAAAACTGGTGTGAGCTTGAACGGTAGCAAGAGGCCAGGAGCACGGGCAAGGGCCGGCTAAGGGGGCCTGATGGTGGCTTCAGGAAACAGGGCTGGGCCAGGAGAGGCCACTAGGAATCGAAGCTGGGGGCCTGGGGACCCTCCAGTCCCTGCCCTCATTTTGCAGACCAGCGAGCTGAGGCGGGGGCTGCTGCGTTCCGTGTTTGACTGTTCTGAGAGTGAAGGGTCGTTCCTTCAGTCCGGTCTGCCGCCCCGGGGCCAGGCTGCACTCAGTTCAAGGTGCCAGGGGGTGTCTTGCTTGTTGAATTGTAGAAGCGGGAACCAGAGTCCCAGGGCCATGGGCCGCCCCGAGGCTCGTTGGAGCTGAGGTCTCCCGCCCCTCACTTGGGTGTGTGTTACCCCAACTCTTATCAATTCCCATCATTACCACCATCCACACAGTGGTAGCAGTAACAGCAGAGAGAGCAGCTGCCATTTACTGAGCGCTTCCTGTGTGCCTGGTGCCGTGAGCTCGTGACACACCTCAACACAGAGACTTCTACTGGCATGTCACACGTGTTCCCGGAAACCCCTCATTCTGTAAAATTCCGCACTGCTAATAGCAGGGCCTAAGGGAATGGGCTTGGGAGGGGCGCTGGGTGCTCCAAAACCCAGGGAACTCAGTAACCAGAGCACACTCAGAAACACAGGAGATTCCTACAAGGAGACTGACCGGTGGAGTTTGTACCCCGCTTCCCTGGGGGTCACTTGTGTGCCTCCTTAAAGGATGCATTTTAGGGCTTATGCTTTCTCTTTTGACATGTTGATCCCGGGAGGCATTTGCTGCTGATTGAGACTATTTTCATGAAAATTAAAAATCGGAGGCAGGCTGCTGCCTTTCTGGTTCACCCGCTGTGTCCACGTGTGTCCATCATCTCTCTGCCGGGCTGAAGACGGGCGGCCCTTGGGAAGGTTTTCTACTTTTTGTAGGTTGGTTTGTTGTTGAGATTTTTCAATGCTGCTAACCCTTTCTCTTCAATCTTGAGAAAGCTTGCCCCTGATTGCTCCCAAACTTTAATGTGCAGGCGAAGGCCACCCATAAATCAGCAGGACCCCATCCCCTTCTTGACCAACCACGGAAGCGGAAGTCAGGACAAGCAGGCCGCATCTTTTTAAGTCCTCGCACCAACCCAAGGAGGCGGGTGCTACTACCACCATCCCCACTTTACAGATGGGAAAAGCAAGGTTCCGAGAGGTTAAGCACTTGCCCTGTTACACAGCAAGAAAGTAGAGCAAGAATCCAACCCTGAGTAGCTTGCCCTTGAACGTGTGACCCCGATAACTGTCCTCACTGCTGTGCCAGTCACACGGACATTTGCATTCACTATTGCAAACTCCTTGACAACAGAAGCTGCGTCTTGCTCCTTGCAGCCCCAGCACACGGCATGACACATGGCACGGACCAGACGATGGGAAATGTTTGCTTAGGTGGCTGCCACCCTGGAGAGGTTTCCCCTGGGAGGTCCCGCCAAGATGGCAGGGGGAGGGCTGTCGCCTGGCTGGGAAGGCGGCCCCACCATGCCATCCACTACCGATCCCTAGGTAGCATCACCTCCCCGCGTTCCCCCAGTCCCAGACTCTGGAAGCTATACGTTGGTTTCCTGACCCGAATCTCAGAAGGAAACCTGAGTCTCCATTCAGGGGGTGGTGCCAAGGGCTTACCTTACCCAACTTACAGGCAACCTCTCCGTCTTTCTCAGCTCTGCGTCCTTGGGGCCGGGCACCTTGTGGGCTCAGAGCAGCCTTCACACAGGTTCACCCAGCGGGACTGCCTTTCTTTGTCCAGTTGGCCCTTCTGCTGCCGGACGTGTCGTCCTTGACCTTAATCCCTTCCTGCCCCCCCAGCTCTCCCTCCTGGGGGATGTCCCTGCAGCCCCACTGGACAGATGCTCTACTTCTAAGCACGCCGTTATGGAGCCGCCACTGGGTAGGTGCTGCTCCGGCACCTTCCTGTCACACTGAGTTCATGCCTGCCCAGGGGACCACTGGCCAGGACACCAGCTCATGGGATCACGTCCTTAAAGGCAGTGTGTGGCAGGCCTGTCGTGCAAGCGCACGGCTCTGGACACCCTTCTGCGGTGGCGGCAGTGGCTCCGCTTACTCCCTCCCAGCTGCCAGGCTTCCTCTGGCCCTGCCCCAGCATTCCCAGGGGCAGGGCCTCGCCCACCTGGGTCCTCGGGAGGGACGCTGCTGAGGCTGTGCGGGGACCAGGTGGCGCCGACGAGGTGTGGGCAGCAGGAACAAAGGCACCTGTTCGTAGAGGCTCCTTCAGGGTTTCCAGTGAGGGGGCTTGAATACCTGGCTAAAGCCAGAGGCCAGGCCTTTAGGGTTCCCTTGCAGAGGCTTGACTCTTGGCTCTTCCCCCTACCACCTGGGCTGGCCTTATCCACCCTGGGCCTCGGTATTCTCAGCTGCAAAGTGGGATGGCAAGGCCTGTCTCGAAAAGTTGGTACATATTAAGCAGGGAGAACGGCACCCGCCATATATACAGGCTCAGGAAATGTTCTCTCTTCCCATGGGACTGCATCTTGGGGGTGTATCTCCCTGTGGAGCTGTATCTTGGGGGTCTCCCTCTCTGGCCTTCCCTCCCACTTCTCTCCACCATAGGGCCATCTGGTGGAGCCAGCCTCTGGAGAGTGCCAGGTGTCCGAATTCAAGTGTTTGGCTTTCCTGCGGCCTCAAAGAGGAGGGCAATCTAGGCAGCCCTGGGTGTGGAGGGCCAGTGGGTGTGGACAAGTCCCCACCCAGGCTGCAGCCCAGCTTGTCTTGAACCGGCAGTCCAGCTGCCTGAGTCAGCCACATGGTACTCGGATGGTAGCAGAGGGCCTGCTGTGGGCGGGAGTGAGAACTGCGTCCTGACTTTGGTGGAGGGGGCAGCAGCTCTATGCCCGAAGTTCCCAGCCCCATCCGACCTGTGAGCCCCACCTCTCCCTCCCGACCCCCACATAGAGGGCCCCCACGTCTAGCTTGGCCAGTGTCTCCAGCCTCTGCCCATGGCAGGACCAGCAGTGGGCTTATTTCCAAACAACCAGATGGTCTCGCTGGGTCCACTTGCCCAGAGTGCATGCCACCAGCAGGAGGTGACAAATGCGGGCCTCAGAAGACTGGCTCCAAAATGGGGTTCGAGGGCATGGACTGCACTTCCGTGATCAGAAACATTACTTTTCCTGCCCCTATAATCAGATGATGAGAGTTACCTTTTACTGAGTCCCTGATCGCCGAACTCAAGGTATCTCCCTGTAAGTGAGCTGAGCCTCTTGCTGCTCAGTCTTGTCCGACGCATTTTTATTGAGCTTGCAAGTTGGCGAGTCTTTCGGGCTACCATAATGACTGCCCATCACCACCAGTAGGCACATTCCAGAGGCAGAGGCTGGTTGAGGAAGGAAAGAGGGTTTTATTCAAAAGCTGCACCATCTGGGAGAATGGCAGAGGCCTTGTTTCAAAGCCCATCCCCTCCGGGGAAACCCAGGGAAGAGCCAGCCGTCCTCAGTGAGACCAAAACCGGAGGCGGCGTCCCGAGTTCCGTCTCCCATTTAAAGAACCGTCTTTGGGGAGATAACGGGCAACCCCCGCATGGTCATCCAGGCAGCTCATCTTGTCTCCCAGCCACAGTCAGGGCTCAGGCTCCCTCCTCGGAACCCACCTGTGGGGCCAGCACTGTCACTGGCCACGTGGCTTCCAAGGCCAGAAAGTCCCACAAAAGCACTGGCCAGTATGTCCACGAGGTGGGTAAGAGGTCCATCCCCTCCTTCCCTTGGGTTTGTATTTGTCTCCCACATGGATGGACCAGGTGCTTTCTGAGCCCAAACTACTGCACACTCAGGGCACGCCCACCCCCCTACCCATCCCGCCTTTTCCCCAGGCTACACTGGCTGGTTTCTACAGTCCAGCACCACCCCCTGCCGCCGTTCTGACCTCTTTTGCGCATGCACCTGCCTTCCCCCTGTCCCACCGCCAGTCAGGTGCTGGGAAGGGGTAGGAGGGCTCCCCCCATCCAGTGGCCCTACCCCCCTTGTGTTCACTCAGTGTAATGCTTCCTCCTGTCCCCATCCTTTCTGGGGGCCAGGGATCTGCCACCAGGCTGTTGCTGTCACCAGTGCCTGAGATGAGCTCGGGCTGAGGGAAGACCCTTGCCTGTTGGGTCTTCCTCGAAGTACTGAGCCCCCTTGCCTCGTACCTCAAGGGGAGGGAGGGATCTCTTCCACGGACCACCAGGCCTGGATCAGGTGGGGGGGCAGAGGGAGAAGCACATTTCTCAGTCACTCGGGTGTTTCCAAGCTTGTTGGGGTCCAGCCAGTGTTCTCAGGAAGTATGCTTTCAAAATTTGTAACCCTAGGTGGTGTCGTGGGCTGAAACTCACCTGGTTGGGAAGCCAGCTGGAGAGACACACAGGTGCAATTATTCTGGGAGCCCAGCAGACCCCAGGGGCCAAGGAGGTGGGCGACGGGAAGGTGACTGTTGTTTTTCCTTTGGCCCTGCTGTCAGGGGTCCAGGGAACGTCACTCAGAAAATACACCAGGGCCATTGGCCGTTTGTCCCCAGCCCACTAAATTGAGGAGGGCCTTAAGAATAGAACGCTTCTTTCGCACAGTCCCCTGCCTGGGTGTGTGTCTCCCTGCTGCACCGCAGTTATTTTTATCTGTTGCCTCTTGCCCTGAGTGGAATTCTTTCTCAGCATCGCTGCTAAGAACAGTTTCTAAGTGGGCTGACACCTTGCTATCTGGCTGCATGGCCACTTTGCGTGATTTCTGTCAACGTCCCCCAGCTCGGCCCAACACACACATAACTACACCCTTAGGGTCGCTGCTTCTCACCTCCCAGTCCATTTGTCACCCAGGTGCACAGGGGACCAGGTACAACCTTGCACTGAGATGCTTCGCTGCGCCCCCAGCCCAGGGCCCATGACCCAGGTGAGATGTCACAGGGCCCTCCTGGCCTGGGTCAGCCTGGAACCCCAAGCCAGTGAAGACAAGTCGCTCACGGCGGAGCAGCTCCTGTGTGGGGGACACCTTGCACAACCCTGAGGGCTGATCCCTCTCTCCGCGTGGAAACTCGAAGCCCAGGCTGAGCTGGCCTAAGTGCACGTGACAACTGGTGGGGTCAGACCTGGAAATGACCTGTGAGGTCTCACTGCTGCACCAAGTCACCAGCTTGCCTTTGCCATTGGCGCAGAACTTTCCAGAACAAAGAGGAGAGGAAGGCTCTTTCTTTCACCCTTTGAAAAGAAGAGGCTGCCTCTGTGCTTCTGTCAAAGCAGGTCTATTGAGGGATTGATTTTTCAATAAACCACCAAAACGATGGTACATCTGCTACTTCTGTTACTGATAAGGAACAGGGAAGTAACAGGAACGTGCCGTGGGGGTGTGGCAGGCGGGTGATAATAGTCTTGCTTCCTCGGGGGCTTGCGTTTAAGTTGGGCAGCAGTTGTTATTGCCGCGGTCTGTGCCGTAAAACCAGATGCAGGTAAACACCGCTGACGTGTTCGGAGATGCCATGTACTCGTGAGGGTAACAGCCATAGAAATTGGGGAGGCGGTGCGGGCAATGGGAGGGCGGCCAGGAATACCTCTCCCCACGGGCATGTGCTAAGTTCATGTAAAGAGTCCACCTTCCCCACTTACACGGATGCCACTCTCAGAGCGATCTGTGCCTTTCATATGTGCCTTTTACATCTTCGATTATTCTCATCACGGCAGCAGCCGTTGTGCCCATTGTTCTAAGATAAACCACGAGCATCTATTTGTTTTCGGGCCTTTGTGGGCTCAGCCAGAGACTTTACAATCCAACAGGAATTCAGATTCCTCCTCCTCCGCCATCGCCCGATGCTTCTCTCTGGGAGGTGAGCTGCTTAATTAAGCAAAGAAAGCCAAGAGAAGCTTTGGAAATTATCTTCAGCCACATGCAGGGCTTTCTGCAGAGGACACCGATTTGTACTTGGAACAGAAGGAAAGGAGCTGAAATCCACCAGGAGAGGTTTGCATTCGATGTCAGGGGAGAGAAGGGATGAAGGCAAAGGATGCAGAAAGGCGAAAAGCAGGTTCTGGAGCCTGACGGGCTTGGGGTCAAAGCCTCGCACATGTCACCTTGCTTCTCTGAGACACGTCATCTCCTTTGTAAACTGGGGTGGCAGTACCCCCTTTAGAGGTTACTAGGAGGAGACAGTGAAATAAGAGACGTCAAGCGCTCCACACCTTGTCTGACCTGTAGCTCACTGTTCGCACCGCCGATCACTGACTGCCAAACCGTGAGCACCGAGTGAATGCTGCAAATACTCAGAAGGGAAATAGGTGCAGAGAAGCTGCTGCGGTCGCAAGGCTGCTGACCCAGCCGCAGCCCCCAGCTCTGGGGCTGTGGGACTCCGCACGCCGGGCTAAGAGTGGCCTGGAAGGGGGCCCTTAGATACTCTGGGGCCCAATTTATTGCAATGTGGAGGATACCCACGATTCATTAGCATTTCAGGGAGTTTTTCCCAGTGAAACCTGTTGTCCCTTGATTTTCCCTGAGGCCATTTTGCTCCTCCTCTGGGAATGACCATTCCAGCTCTTTCAGGTCCAAGTCCCTTAGAGCGTGGTCGATCGATGGCCAGAGTAGCCAACTTTTTTTCTTGTTGTAATAATTTTATTGAGATATGATTTGCGTGCTACATAACCCGGCCGCAGGGTACAGTCCTCCACAACCCCCGCTCCACTTTCTATGTCTATAGACCTGCCGACTCTGGAAATTTTATATAAATAGAACCATGTAATATCGGCCTTCCGTGATTGGCTGCTGTCACTTACCCTAATGTTTTCATGGTTCATCCACGTGGTAGCGTGTATCGGTCCTTCATTCCTTTTTATGGCAGAATAACGTTGTCTTCTACTGACGTAGCCCCTTTTGTTTATCCTTTCACTAGCTGATGGACACCTGGGTTGTTTCCACATGTTGCAAACGATGCTGCTGTGAACATTCATGTCCAAGTTCTTCATTCGGTTCTGCTTCTCCCCGAAACCGAGCTGCGTGGAAAAACCAAGTATTGACAGTATGAACTAGAATGAAAGACAACATACTTTTAAAAAGAAATAAATTTAGAGAAAGATTCCCAACTACCTCTAATTTGCATTCTTATTGCTCGGGCGCACCCCGAGAGGCCTTAGTGGAACAGCCTCTGGAACTCTCCATCCAGAACATGGGCTGGAGGGACGTCTTTGCAGACATGGTTCCCTGCCTCGCTGCGTGCATCCTATGGAGAGCCGGGACATGAAACCTCCCCAAGTCAGTGTAATTACAACTGGAATTCTGATTCCGTTGTCGCTTATGGATGCTGAATCGCAACAGCCGCTCATGCCTGCCTGTTGGCCGTGGCCACTGGGGTGTCCAGAGGCGACTTTCCAGGCCGGATTTAGTTCTGTGCCCGGCACACCTCATGCCTTAGCCCAGTTTGTCCTCTGACAAGCCTGGGATGCAAGAGCTGTTATGACTCCTGTTTCACAGATAAGAAATCAGAGGTACGTGACTTGCAGGAGGTCACGCAGCGAGAGGTGGCAAAGCTGAGATTTAAATCTGATTATTTTTTATTCTAAAGTTTGAGCTCCGAACCACACTCTGCGTGACTGTATGCATGTATAAAAACCCACCTCAGATCATTTCTGAGAAGTGGAGGGGAGGCATGGATTGCCCTCATCTTTAACTTCTTTCATTCTCTGCTTTGTTTTCTTTTACCCCCAATCCGATCTGAAATCTGATTATCACTTCCCTCCTCTGAACCTAATTAGAATGTCCTTCTGGTTTAAAGCCGTCAGGGTGGCCTGATATCAAAAGCCCTTCCTTATCTGTCCAGTCTTCTCTGTATCACAGCCCTGGTCACTTGCTCTGGCTAATAAGGAGGGCAGGATTATTTCCTCCTTCTAGGCCTTCCTGAGTGTCTCAAGCATCCCCTACTATTCCTCCTTCTGTGGATCCTTCAGCCTCTTGCATCGAACACCAAATATCAGTAAAAGAAAGTAATTAGAATGTAGCGATGGGGCCATCCTGCCTTGGCACCTGGCCGGGATGTTCCCCACCCCGGTCATCGTTTCCTGGCACAGAGTCCTGGGCAGCCGGGACAGGGGAGGGAGGACCACACCACGGCCTTCTCAGCAGCCGTCTTACACGCAGCCGTCTTAAAGGTGTCCTCCTTTTTCTGGCGCTGTGCTCAGGGAGGGAGGCCCGTAGACTCTCTCCAAGATTTACTGAGATTTCCTTTGTGGTCTAAGATGTAAATATTCCACGGGCTTTCAAAGAAAATGGGTATTTTCTGCTTGGCACCCACAGATTTACACGACACACATAGCCATACTTTGTACTCCAGACACATATCTGCTACACTGAGAGTGTTCATTGTGTATTTAGAATAACATCTAAGTGAAGCAAGGTTTATCAGCTGAAAATATAAGGTCTTTTCCCAAGAGACCTAAACTGAGTTATTGGAGGAGGCGGTATGTAGCCAGTGAAGCATCTGTCTGCACTTTGGCGCTAGGGTTGGTCGTGAAAACATTTGCTTCTTATCAGATTCAAGTTGCCAAGAAGGGCCGTTTGGCCCTCACTGAGCCTTCCTCTCCTTAGTGAGTGTGAAAGCCCTTCCGATTTGACTAGATTTGCAAAGCCCTTCCGATCAGACTAGAAAGACAGACACTGAAGACAGAATTCCCACCGTGGCGTAATGGAAGGAGCAGGAAAGGAATACCAAAGAGGTATTGTTATCATCAAGCCTTAAAGAGTCCTAACAAAGGACCCAATTCCCTCCCCGACACGTCTGGCTTCACGGAGTGCTAACACAGACCTGCAGTGTGTCACTCGCCACCCATCCTCTGATTTCCTTCCAGGGAGTCACCCCTCCCCGCTGTTAATCCACCTAGTTCAAATAATGCTCAGTCCCAAGTAGGTAATACAGCAGGTAATATTCAGTCCTGAGCATCGCAGCCCCCAGGCCACACGGGTTGGTTTCACAATGGGTACTTGACCCAGTCGGGACGAGAGAGACTCAGTGAGGTTCTTTCTGAGTCCATTGGACAAGAGATACATACTTACCAATGAATGAACTTGAACAAGGGAGAAGATGAGGATGGAGCTGCTGGCAGCCATCTTGCCACCAGGAGGAGAGAGCCCACCTGAGCGGGGGACCAACACAGGGAGAAAAGCCAAGCAATGCTGAGAGAGAGAACAAAGGGCGGGTGGGATCATTTGAGATCCTTGGCCAAGTTGTATCAGGATGTAGAACTACCCTTGGACTTCCCAGTTGTGTGAGTCAGTAATTACTTTTTATTTAAACTCACTTGGGTTGTGTTGTCCGTCATTTGTCATTGAAAGGCCTGACCACAGTGCCTGTAGAATATGCTGGACACACAGGGGGAGAGGGTCTAAGTGTGAACAGGAAACAGACCGGCCTCTCGGGGATGTAACAACAGAGTGAGAACGACACAGATCTGAAGACATCACTAAAACGCAGCTTGACAGCTGCTGTAATAAGTGCGTGATCCTGGTGCCAGGAGCCCCGGCAGAGGAAGCGAGTAACTGGCCCTTTTGCTGTCTGACTGCAGAAGCCTTTCTCCAAGAGACGTGTAGCGAGGCACCTGTGTTGGGCTGTCGACCCAGGGAGGAGGCACCTGCCGCTCGGGGGGCTGCCTTCGGGCCGAGTCCCGTGGGGTTCCCCATTCCAGTGCATTTCCAATCGGTCCAGCCCCCGTTCCCATCAGACCTGGCAGGGGTTTAATTGCTTCAGATTGATTTTTGCCAGTGGCGCCTTCCACACCCCCAGCCCAGGGACAGAGCGAGACTCGCCACAGCAGGGAGGCTCCTTGCTGACAGTGGCAAAAACCAGCCAGGGGCGAAGGCATTTCAACGAATTTTTCAAATCAGCATCCCCGTGTGTACCTGGCACATGAACAGGCTTTTTGACAAATGGTGATGGGTCCGTAAAAACACAGCAACGATAATTACAGGAGCTGCCATTGCTACCTGCTCCCAGCACGCTGAGCCCTTCACATATATCCCAGGGTGCGCTCAGCTCTGCAGACCAGCACACGGGGCCACTTTCACCAGACACTGGTCACTGGAACGCCTGCCACCCAGGGGCCAGCCAGTAGCGTGGGGGTTCTTGACTTCATGTAGGAGAGTGTCACAACACGCGTCCAGGTGACTCTGAGGACGCATCTATTAAAGCTGGGACAATGAAACAAGGAAGGGCTGAGCACAGGAGAAGCAACAGCAGGGCGGAGGGTGGGAAGTCAGAGAAAAGGGGTCCTTGGGGACAGGTTCCCCTGATTGGAAGTCCCGGGGTCCCTTACAGTTTAGGAGACGTGTGTCTGTGGAGGAAGAAGAGAGGGAAGGAGAGGGGAGAGAGAATGGCACAGGCTGCTCCCCGGAGGGAGGGTACACGCTGGGTCCTTTGTCTTCATCTCTTATCTCTAGGGAGGTGTCCGTCTGATTCTGGCTGTAAATGGCTGGGCCATTGTGTCCATCTGTCTGTCTGTTTCCCTGTCCCGCTCACCAAGGAATTTTCCTCGCTCCTCACCCTGGTGTCTCCACACCATGCCTGGGCTTTACTGGTTGTTAACTGTTTATATTATTGCCCCTGCTGACACGGTCTCGCCTAGCCTTCACGACCACGCCGAGACAAGGGCTGTACTGTACCCATTTTACAGAGGCAGGAAGAGAGGTACTTGCCCAGCTAAGAAGACACAGAGCAGGGATTTGATCTTATGGGGGTCCCGGTGCTCCTGTGGTTCTGACTCGGGAACTCGGGCATTAAAGATGTTAGCCTTAGTTGATCGGCTGAAGTGATTAACGCAGGTGGAAAGCTGCTACTCCAGGGGCTGGAATGCCTGACCTGTGTGAGTCCAGGACGTCCAGGAGCAAGGCAGCCTCTGTGCTCCAGGGGGTCTCCATCTCCCATGGAGATGGCCTCTGGGCCATTGGGTTCCAGGGAGGGAACAATGGTGATGCAGATAAAGAATTGTTGATTGACAGATAAAGAAGTACTAGCAAAATTAACGTCGGACTGCCACTGGTAGCCAGCTCATCTTTTTTCCAAACCCCCTACCCACCCTTTCTTCTCCTTATAAAAAAGGTTGGCTTTGGATGAGATGTTAAGACAGTTATTTGAGGGCCCATAACCCATTGTCTTCTCAGATCTCCAGCGTCTGAATAAAGCGCCCGTAAGGATTCAATCCTTGTCTCTACTCATTGCTTCTTGTAGTGACAGGCAGCATGATTGTCGACTTCTCTGGTTCCAGATCCATTTATGCCAAGAAAAGATATTCTCTGTAGCTAGGTGTTTGTACCCTGGGAGAGTCCTTGGGGATACGTGGAATGTTGTGGGCACTGTTGTCCTCACGTCTGCCATGGGGACGGGGTCCAATGACCAGCCAAGATTTGTCCCTCTGTGCGGCAAGCAGACTCCATCCCGAGCTGAAATCATTCCATACAGGACAGCTGTTAAACTTCAGGAATGGGGTCGCACGGAGAAGTGAGAAAAGCTGAAAGTACAATGTCAAGGTACTGTTTCAACGTGGTTCCCAAATGGGATTTGCAAGGTCCAAGATAGGTGGGGCATGGCCCTTAACTTTGAACTTGAAATGGCGGCAGAAGCCAGGCCGTAGGGGAGCTCTGCTCTGAATTCAGATCCCAGGGCCATGTATCAGCTGCTGTCTGGCTGTCACTTTCCCTCTCTGGACCTCTGTCTTCCCTTTTCACACATGAGATGAAATAATATGGCGCTCAGCCCGCAAAGCAGTTGTGATGTTCTGAGATGCCAAAGAATTGCTACGTGGAAAAAGCTGCCACCAGGGCCTGGCCACGTGACACTCTAGTGTAAACTGCTCTCGGTGACAACACACTGCCTATCAGATTATGGCAAACCTCTGGGGCCATTTCTTCAGAGGGATCGTCTCTCCTCCAAATTGTGTTGATACGATCAACAGGGAGCTCGTCAACAGGGAACGCAAAGGTTCTGGGTCGTGGGAGAACTGTCTACCTCTGCCTCCTGCCCAAGGTCAGGGGCACCTCTCTCCACACTGAACACCACATCGGGAGAAGCCAGAGGAACAGACGTTTCCAGGCATATGTGAACCCTGTGCCTTCCCAGTATGAAAACAGATCATCCTGGGACTGGAGCAGCTAATGGAGGTGATAATTACAATTGCTTATTAGGACCTGTCTTCTAAAGTTCATTTGTGCTTTTCGTAGAATATGTAATGCATCTGCGTAGCAGGGACAGCAGATCTTCTAGACGCGGTGTATTTAGAAACCAGATCTTTGCACCCTGGCTGCCCCTCGTCTGCCCTCCCCGCCTCCGCCCTCTGCTGCCCAGGTAGCCTTCCGCCCCTGAGGACCCTTAAATTTGTGAGCAGCAAAAAGCGTTCTTCTTGCTGGGGACCCCAGGCCAGAGAGACGGCTGGCACCTCCCTCGACTGCACAGTCCCATCCAGGCTAGGCCACCCTCCTTGCACACCAGACTGTCCTTTAAAAATTCACATACACTCAGAACCTCAGAGTGTGACCTCGTTTGGAATAAAACCTTTGTGGCTGGAACTAGGCAAGTCCAGGTGGTTGCAGTGGGCCCTAATGCAGAACCTAGTGACCTTACGAGAAGACCATGTGAAGACACACAGGGAGGAGGCCACATGACCACAGAGGTGGGGACCGGAAAGACGTCTCTATAAACCAAGAGACGCCAGGGATGCCCGGCAGGTACCACAAGCTGGAAGATGCAAGGACTGTCCCCTAGAGTCTCAGAAGGGACTGGGGCCCTGCTGACACCTTGATTTCAGACTTCCAGCTCCCAGAACTGGGAGAGAGTAAGTTTCTGTGTTCTAAGCTCTCCACTTTGTGGCGCTGTGTGAGGGCGGCCCTCGGGGACTCCTGCAGTGACCGAGTTCTCTGTCCCTACTCCGTCCTCCTGCACATGCTGTCCCCTCGGCCTGGGACTCTCTCCCTGTGCCCCCAGTTCTTCGTCCACCCCACCTGCCCGTCACCCACCCAGCCCAACTGCAGATCTCTGTTGAGATGCGACACCTTCTTGGATCCTCCAGAGCAGGGGTTCCCCCTCCCCACCACCGCTGGGCCCCCCAGCGTGCTGTACCTCCCCCGCTGACACTCACCGCACTGTATCACAGCTGCGTGTTCACGTCTGCCCTCCCCACGCGAGACCTTCGATTTGGGAAGACTCTGCCATTGTCGGTCTTGTCCGCTGGCGTGGCCCTGGCGCTTGGCATTGTCCCTGGCATTCAGCAGGACCCTGGGGGTGGACTGGTGCAGTCGTTGTTGAATTGAGCAACATTCCTGGCCACTAGGAGCTGTGCTCTGAGCCCCTCTCGGTCTCCGCCACCACCTCCCCCGTGGGGACGAGACAGCGGCCGCCACTGTCACTGTGCAGTCCCATTCAACTGAAGGCTCTGGGACCCAGCTTCCTGACCAACTAGTATCCTCGTGAATGACACATCTCACCTCAGTGGGAGAAGGACCCTGTGTAGTAAGTGCCCTGGGCCCCTGTCCTTCCCTTTTGCAAGCCCTCTGCTCACAGATGACTGTGTGATGAATTGCCGTATTTAAAGCAAGGTGTCCTAAACAGAAGGTAAGCAGTCTGACTTCCCTGGGATTTGGCTAAAGCCCCCGCCTCAGCCCCATAAACTCCTGGGGGGTGAGAGCTACGCTCATCTTATTATCCTTTTGTCCCCAGGACTGGGCATTGAGCTGAAAAACAGTAGAAAAGGTTTGATTCTAAAGCCACTAACCCCAGAGAAGCCAGAAGGTTCTTTTATCTTTTTTTTCAAGGTCTTAGACCTGGCTGGGTCCGTGAGCACCAGGATACCTGCCCTAAAGCTCTAAGCATGGAATTCCCCGTGGGGAGGTGCTAGTCTGCAGGGAGGTGCTGGTCTACTGGGAGGTGCTAGTCTATGGAGAACTCCTGACACCTGTGCACTGGAGAATTCCGTTATTGCCACACTATAACTTGGGCTTGAAAAGACAGAATGCAAACAGGAACTAAGTGAGGATGGCCACTCCCCTGCCCCAATACTCGTAGGCTTTGCCTGGCAATGCTCTTCTCCTGAATCCCAAGTTCAGGCTCTACTTTCTCAGACCCTCTCAGCCTCAACGCTCGGCCATAGGGGAGCCAGCTCGGGTGGGGGCCCCAATCGATGGAGGGGCCTCAGAACCAGCCCTCTGCTTCCCTCCTCTCTTCTTCTCCCTTGAAAATGTGTTATTCTGTGGGACCGGCAAGGGTGTGATTTATCCTGCACCCAGGCTATGAGTGGGCGGAGAGGGCAACAGAAGACTTACTCTGGGGCCAAAATAGACAGCCCAGAGCGTTTGGTTCCCCCAGGACCGGCTCAGCCACCACGCCGACGGCAGAGTGACTGTGAGGCCGGGAGCGTCCACCCACCTCCTGGACCACGGGCCCTCTCACCTGCCTGTGCCTGTTCCCTGCAAATGACGTAGCACAGGTTGTCACTGACAGAACGCTGGTGTTTGTGTTGGAATGATGACAGCAGTGCCTTCGCCAGGGTGCTGCTTTCTATGTCTGATTGGCTCGGGGTCTTTGGAGACCCCCAGGGTGTGGAGGCATGGTGTGGCTGCGGGCTGGTCGGCTGGTGTGGGCCTGGCTCAGGGGCACTCGTGCCCGGCTCTGCGCCCACAGCCGTGCCCTGCTGAGCCTGTGATGGGCACAAGGCACTGGACTGCTCGGGTAGGCAGAGGGGAGATGGAGGCTCGGTCTCACTGCGGCGAGGACAGGAGTACACGGGGCGACTGCAGGTAAGCTTGGCCAGAGCTGCCTCCAGCGCCACGGGGTGGGCACTGTTCTGAGATCCCGGAAACAGTTGGCTTCACTGCCACTACTACCTGCTGCGCCTGTCGGGCACTTACGGCGTGCTGGCACCGTTCTAACCCTGTCCCCGGGATGAAGCCATTTTATAGATGAGGAAACCGGGGCTCAGAGAGTTGAAGCAACTCACCCAAATGAGACCTGGGATTCAAAGCCTGGCTGACTGAGCCCAGGGGCCGAAATCTCACCAACCGGCTGGTAGGCACCGCTCGGGGTGAACGCCTAAACAGTGCCCTTGTCAAGGGGCAGTGCAGACCCAGAGCAGCCCGGCAGGTCTGGGGTTTGGGGGACACGGGCTCCTCTCTGCTGGCCTTGCCTCCCCACATCCTTCCAGAAATGGGGCCAGAAAGTGAAAATAGATTTCGGGGACCTCTGATCTGCTTCGCTTTTTTCCTTGTTCTTCCCTCTCCCACCCTCCGTCTCTCAAGGACCCCCGTGCCATGGTTGGCGTCAGTGGAACGCTGAGCAGGAAGCCAGGCTCCCCTCCGCCAGTCCCTGTTAGCGTCTCGGGAAGCTCCTGTAGGTGGGAAGGCCAATCCCCACGGAGCGCGGCGCCGGCTCCTGCCCCAGCAGCAGCCTGTAATCAGAGTGTCCAGCTTCCCTCGCCTCCTCCACAATTCCTGCCTGACTCGACCCTTTCGGTTTCCTTAAACCTCCACTTTGCGTTTTGGACAGTCCCAAGCTGATGTTTTTTCTCGCCGCTCTGAGTGAGCTGGCAGCCTTTTATGGCCTTGACCTTCTGTGGCCTTTGTGAGCACAATGCAGAGGGCGGCTCTGGACCTGTCCAGGGGCTGCGTGGATAGATTCACAGAGCGCAGCTCTAATTCCAGGCCGCCGGATGCTGGGGACTCACCACCGTGTGAGTCATTAGGCCACGGCACTGGGGCTGTGTCACAGTGCCTTTAGACGGAATTTGTAATTTTTATATCTTCGCCTATGACGGCGTTTTCAGTGAAGCAGAGCGTGCGGTGGGTAGGGGAGAGCCAGCGTCACAGCCCCCAGACTGTTTCCCGCTCCGTATTAAGAGGGCCTTCTCCCCGCTGTTCTAAGGAGAGAAGTATGGGCGTGGATGAGGTTCAAGGGGTTGAAAGCAAGCCTGTGTCTCCGTCTCTTGCCAAAGCCAGGGTCAGGGGTCATGTCTGAGCTCTCCTGTTCACTGTCATACACTTGACCTCGGGCAAAAGGCTGAGAAGCGATGTTTGCCTTCACAGTGGCAAACTACAGGCTTCCAGGTGAGGTGTCTTCAGTCCACAGAACCTGTGAGGAGCAGGTTTAATGAGTGAGCAGTCCTTCTGGAAAAATCCAGCAGTATCATTCCATGGGTGGCTGACAGGCCGTGCCAGCCCCTGTCCTCCGCCGCTTCCTGCCAGCAGCTCCCCTGAGACCCATCAACCCACCATGGCTTTGCTATGAGTCCCAGGTGACCAGGGAAGAGTGAGAAAAATTACAAGTTCAGATTTTTTCCCCAATGAGATGAGGACCAGGGTCTTGTCTCTGCAGAAAATCCCATAATTTAACCAAGTCTTGGATTCTTGGCTTTGACCTTCAGGGGCCTGCTTGGCGGATGCATTGTTGGTGAGGTCCATGGGCTCAACGCAGAAAGTGAAGACCCTTCTCAAAAGCAGAAGACTGCAGGTTTTGAAGTTCAGGTAGAGTGAGGGTTGAGTCCCAGCTCTGCTCATTACAGGCTGTAGTGACTTTGATCAGATGGCTTAACCCCTGATCCTCAGTTTCTCATCTGTAGAGGGGGGCTAATTATAGTAATTCTCTCATGAGTTTGGCTCAGCGGCTGCATTGTTAGTGCTATGATGTCATTCACCCAATGAGGACAAAAGATGCCCGTACGCTGACTGGCCAGACTTGAGTCACATGCTCACCCCTGGAATCACAGTGGGGTCATCCCCACACGAGGCTCACAGACTGAGGGTAGGAGAAAGAGGGGTGGTCAGTGAGAAGGGGGGTGCTGCTGCCAGAAGGGGGCATGAAAACTGTACAGACCACATGGCAGGAGGCCATCACTGGCAGACAACCCCTCAGTTCCTGTATTAGAAGTTGAATTAAAACCAGAAAACCTGGCGCTCAGGCTGCCCATCACCTACCAGCTGCAATATAGGCAGAGACAGGGGTTGAATCTTGATGGGCGCTTTGATCAGATGGTCAGCGATCTGAGAAGACGTGGGTTTGTTTGTACCCTAACAGACCATCTCACATTCCATTTTAAACCTGACCCTTTTTATTAGGAGAAGGAAAGGGTAAGTAAGGGGATTGGAATTCAGGGGGAAAGTTAATCAGATAAAAGCTGCAGCATTCTTCTTCCTCTGGGCCCCGGGCAGTGGGCGTCTCCCCCTGGAGCACAGTGGCTCAGCGGCCGCCCTGATTGCTCTCAGTCCTCCTGGGGCCCAAAGGGGGAGCAGCTACAGTCCCCTGGAGTCAGGGCGGGTCGTGCCTTCCGTTCCTGGAACAATAGCTTTTACATGCATTGATTACGAAGCTTATTGGCTATCGCCTGAAACCAAAATTTTTCCTGCATTTGAGCCCCCCATCAACCGCACAAGGTGAAAGTCTTTGAGGAGCAGGCCCCCCCATTGCTCTGAGAGTGCAGTGGACTTGAAGCCAGAGGTCAGACTTCAAGGTCAGCCGCTGTCTCCTGCCAGTTGCACGACCTCTCTGGGTTTGCGTCCTTGTCTACAAACTGGGAAGCAAAAGCTACATAACAGGGTAGTTATGTAGCGGCAGCGTGCAAAAGAACTTTCTGCGGTGATCAACGTGTTCTGTGCCTGCACTGCTTAACATGACGGGCACTGGCCACGTGTGGCTATTGAGCACTTAGAATATGGCCAGAATGACCAAGGACCTGAATTTTGCATTGACTTTATTTTTTTTTAAAGTAAGTTCTCTCATTAAGAGGAATTCTTTTATTTATTTAAAGATTTTATTTAATTTATTTATTTTTAGAGAGAAGGGAAGAGAGGGAGAAAGAGAGGAAGAGAAACATCAGTGTGTGGTTGCCTCTCACGTGCCCCCCCTACTGGGGACCTGGCCCACAACCCAGGCCTGTGCCCTGACTGGGAATCGAACTAGCCACCCTTTGCTTTGCTGTCTGGCGCTCAGCCCACTGAGCCACACCAGCCATGTCTGGACTGTATTTAATGTTAATGAATTTAAAAGTGTAAACGGTCACGTGTGGTGCAGTTAGGAAGTATTCAGCGGGACCATGAATGTGCGATTGCTCTGTAAACTGTGAAGTGAGGTCAACAAACAGCCATCGCCTGCCTGTATAAATGGAAAGGTTCTTAGAGAAGGCCAGATGCCGTGTGACGAAGCCAGGATCTCGAGTGCGATCCTGTCCCTACTGATCTTGGGGAGGCCTGAGAGCGAAGTCAGAGGTGAATTTTGAGAAAAGGGGAGATCAGATCTGCCATATGTTTACATTGGGCCGAAAATAGACTCCAGGGAGGAAAAGCAGAGGCGGATGACAAATAAGGAAGCGGTTGGCAGTGATCCAGGCAGCAGATGACGGTGGCAGAGAGGAGAGAAGGAACCGAGCAGAGTGGGACAGAGTGGCGACTTCAGGGTCCAGTGCTATGTACAGACAACAGAACTCACTGGCGGGTTGGATGTGGGACAGGAGAAAGGCTTCTCCAGCAACTGCAAGGAAAGCATTCCTGTTTGTTGAGACAGAGAAGATGGGGCAGAAACAAGGGGGTGGGGCAGGGGAGTCTGGAGTTCGGTTTGGGGCACGTTACGTTGGAGGTGTCTGTTACACATCCAAGAGCTTGAAATTCCAGGGAAAAGCTGGTCATATAAATGTGGGGATCATCAGCATAGAGATGGTATTTGAAGCCACGATACCACCCAGTGTGTGAGTGTGAGTAGAGAGAGAAGAGGCCTGAGGACTGAGCTCTGGGGCCCCCCAACATTCGGGGGTGTGGAGGAGGAAGAGGCTCCGACAGAGTCTATTGGAACAGAGCAGCAGGTGAGGCAGGAAGAAAATCAATAGAGAGTGAGGTCCGGCAGTCAGGTAGGTCAAGGAAGAGAGTGATGAGTGGCTGGATACTGCTGTGAGGTTGAGATGGGGCTGGAAAACTGGCCACTGGGTTTAACAGTGTGAAGGTCACCGGTGGCCTTGGCTTGTTCAGAGGAATGTTGGCATAAAGTGCTGGCTGGCTGGCGAAGAGGTTAATGTAACGAACACAGCTGTCTGCAGTATCCTTTACCTGCAAGGGCACTTAGGCAGATGTTGCCTGACACCGGGGATGCCAGAACCAAGCCTGTCAGGACCAGTCTCCCGCTCACTGTAAGATTAAAGAATCTTCACCCTGTCTGGTGTGATTATTCTTTTCTGGACTACCCATAATGCTCTCTGCCGAATGTCTTTCTCTTTTTGAGGTTGGAGAAGGGAAAGAAAGGGAAGAAAATGAGAGGAGAAAATCAGCTCTGGGATCCTGTATTTGCCAAACTGTTTTTGCTTTGCCCAGCACCCCTGCCCTTCAGGGAGATCAGATTTGCAGAGCCACCTCCCACCACAAGGTGGTGTCCCTGGTGATTCTCCTCCACTTCAAAGCCAAGTGAGAAAAGGTTTGGGATAGACTTCTTGGTTGGAGTTAGGAAGTTAAAAATTCTATGTAAAGTGGCGTGTATCTTTTCACGGGTGTACTTGGTTGTTGCCACTCACTGGTCAAGGATGGAGAATGGATCCTGTCTTGCATTAGCTGCAGGCTTTTTCTTAAAGCCCTATTTTACATGAAGCAGACTCTGCCTTCTCCTCATAATGAAAATCAGCTAACTGGGGAGGTAATGAGGCTCAGATCCCAGGCCTTCTCCCTAGGATGCATTGAAGTCAGCTGTTCCAGGCTCAGGAGAGCCAGGGGTTAACCCTCAGGAATGCCCTGAGCCTCACTGGGAGCCTGAAACTGGCAGATGATGATGGAGAGTGTATTTACACCAAGACAATTGGCAACCACTGCAAATCAGGGCTCCGCCCACTTCCACAGCTGGTCTCGAACATTTGCCAGAACACCTCTGCCGGTGGCCCCCAACACTAGGAAACAGAATCACTGGGATTGATCTCAGATCTCAGGAGTTTCCTGCTTTCCCAGCAGGAGAGAGACTGTAGCCCAGGTGACTCACCACGTGGACAGATATGCTCAGGAAGATGGCTAGCCGTAGACTTTCAGAGTTGGCTTCCCCTGCTTCAAGCTCTGCAAGGCAACAGCGTGGTGGGAGAGAGCAGCTCCCCTGCTGAATGGGGAGATTGAAAGCAGTTGTTTGAGAAGGAATAAACTGAGACCAGCAGGGGCTGTTCGGGGAATGGGACTGTGCCCCTCACAGGTGTTAGGGTGCCATCTCATGAGGGCATCTCAGGCGAGCCACAAAGGCAGAAGCAACCAATGAGGAGGTGGCTTGTTGGAATTATCAGTGTTATCAGTTCCCTGTGCCCAGTCTATCGGCGCCATCACCACCTCTGTTATCACCTGTCCGATTTCCAATCTTGTGGTCCCTGTGTTTAGTGTTTATTACATGCACAAATGCAGTAGCAACCAGCACGGCATCAGATTGTGGCTGCCACGGGCTCTACATAATGCAAGCTGGAGACGGAGCTCCAGGCAGGGGATGCAGCGTGCTCTCGACAACAAAGCGAAGGACAGGTGGTTGGGAGGGCACACCTTCGGTGCAGGTGGAAGCCAGGGCTTACGACCATCACGTCTCTGCAGGGTTAGCAGACATGGTGTTGTGTAGTAGTTAAGGATGGGGGCGGGGTCTGAGTTCCTTTCTTGTTCTACCACTTACTAGCTCTGTGACCTTGAGCACAGTTCGCCTTTTCTGTATACCTTAGTCTGCCCATCTGTAAAATGAGACAATGATAACGATGATGATGACACAAAAAAATAGCGTGCTCGTGAGAATTAATGAGTAATCTACGTAAAACACTTATCACAATGCCTGGTACATAGAGCTTAATCAGTGTGAGCTCTGGTCACTATCTTCCAGGCCATTTTACAGAGAGGCGTGTCAACGTTCAGAAAAGCCCAGTCTCCCACTTCGTACACTATGGAGCCATTCACATTGAAATCAGAACTTCAGAAAACAAGTAGGTCTTTGGGCAAGTTGAAACCACTTGGACTGGTCAGACATCCTTAGTTTTTCAGGTGAGAGAAACTTCACCCAAACTGTCTTTAGCATATATATATATATAGCCTATGTAGAAAAAGTCCAGCCATTGTTAATATAATGAGAGCAGTTGTGCGACTTGGATGTAACATGGCAACGAAGGAGGGTGGACCGGAATGCACATGTGTGAACGATGACGCCTTCACTGTACTGGTCAGTGGGGGTGGTAGACACCACTGAGTGAGCATGTGCACTGTGTCTCAGTCACATTCAAAATGACTGAGTGGAGCAACGGGTCTGCACCCAATTTTGTGTTGAGCTTGAACATTCCTCTTCGGAAACTGTTCAGATGACTTGGAAGGCTTTCGGGATGATGCAATGAGTGCAGCACAAATAAAAGTGTGGCACAATGTTTCAAAGGTGGTCGAGAATCTGTTGAAAGTGACCCACGTTCTGGAAGGCCTGCAACAGGCAGAGCACCTGAGAATGGTGAACGTGTACGGGCCGCAATCCACAAAGATCAGGGACCGACAGTGCTGGCAGAACGGTGTGAGGTCCCAAGGTGCCTACTTTGAAGGGGACTGAGGTGTCCTTGTCCTGTGTACAATGTTTCTTGTATCTTATATCTTCTTCAGTAAATGCCTCCATTTTTCATATTACCTAGATGGATACTTTCTGGACTGACCCGTGTGTGTGTGTGTGTGTGTGTGTGTGTGTATGTGTGTGTGGTCAATAGTTATGGCTTGGTTAATTGAAAATATTGGGGTGGATCCTTCAGGCATGACTGGATCCAGGAGCTTAAGCAGCATCCCCTAAATCCTCTTACACTCTCCTCCCACCATCAGTCTGGTGGCTCCGCCTCCCTTTGTTCTCCTTGTCCATTGGCCCCATTCTCTCCTACTGAGGGAGCCTTCCTCCAGGAGCCAGAAAGATGGCCTCACGCATCATCCTTACATCTTACCACTCCAGAAAAAGCCCCAGAGAGAATGCTGATTGGCCCATTTTTTTTAGTCACATACCTACATCCAATCATGATGGCCAGAAGGAGAGAGCCTGTGGTAGAGCTGCATCAAGGGCTGGACTTGAGCTGAAAAATAAGCAGGTAGGGTCAGCTCTGCCTAGCCCAGCCCCTGAGATGGGGATGGGGTGGTTCTCCACAAGGTCATGGTCAGAGGAAAGGCTCCGAAGGCCTCTATAGCTTGGGTTCAAATGGTGGCTCTTTCTTACCTTAGTAGCTGGGTCACCTAGGACAAGGCGACTTCTTCCCTCTGTGCTTCAGTGCCCTCCTCTGCACCGTGAGGATAATAAAAGCGCCGACTTCACAAGGCTGTTGGGGACAAAAGGTGTGAACAGATAGAATCTGCTAGAACAGTGGTTGGCATTTAGAAAAGAAATGACCTGATAGTCACCGTCATCACAAATATCCTGCAAACACTTCCATTAACCCCACAAGTATTTCGGTGCCTGCTCTGTGCCAGGCCTTGTGCAGGCCCCACATGTATTTATTGATGGGCCCCACAGCATGCTGGGAGAGAAAAATGGCTACAGAGTACTGTGCGGGGGTGGGGGGAAGGCTCCCCGTGCAAAGTGGCGGCGTGGAAAGACAGGAAAGCTGCATTCAAAGTCAGGCCAACGTACAGTCAGGCTTCAATCTCCAGTTCCGACACCAGTTGGTTGGGTAGCTGAGGATGAATCATTAGCTCTCCCCCCCGTCTCAACTTTCTTCTCTCTAAAGTACAATGACAGCTTCTGGTGGATTCTGACCCCAGCTGCCCAACACCTCGAGGTCTTTTTCTCCCCACAGACCTGGGCTCACAGGACCCAGACCGGGGTTCCTCACCCTCAGCACTGTTGACATTTTGGGGGCAGGTTACTTCTTTGTGGTGGGGGTCTTCCTGTGCATTGTGGGATATTTAGCCTGAGCCCCAGCCACACACTGGAGAGCCCCAGTTGTGACAACCAACAATGTCTCCAGACATTGTCAAATGTCCCCTGGGAGCAAACCCCCCCAATGCAAACTTGAGAATCACTGCTTTAGAAGAATTTCTCTGATTAACTGTCTGGTCTAGGACTTCACTCCTGGGCCTCAGTTTCCCCATCTGTCAAATGAATGGCTTCACCCAGGAGATGGATAGCCATTGGCCTCCCCAGAGCAGAGTTTTTCCCAACCACAAAGTCCATGGTCAGATCCAGCCAAGTTCCGCCAGCAGGCTTGGACAAGGAGGAGAATGTTCATTTGAGCCTCGGCTGGACATAGGTGGAATCCTCTACCTATGGGGGACTGCACCCATACTCTGGGCCCTCTTGCTGGCCAAGTTCCCTGTGGGCCACCACGTTTGCCCAGGTGTGGGGGACACTTCTCCCCCCCACACCCCACTGAGAATAGGAGAGTCAATTGAATGTTAATGAACTCATGGGTGAATTCATGGTCGATATCAATGTGGTTCCTGGCACCCGAAATGGCCTCATCTCCCCCAACTGGTCTCTTACCCCTGGTTCCATATTTCTGAGGGACCTTGCCCTGGTTTTCTTGAAAGGTAATCTTCTTGTGGTTCGACTTTGCTGAGAAAATGAAGAACCCTTTCCTCTCCCTTTAAGTCCCATGTGTGCCTGCCAGGAACAGCAAAGACTCTTCGGAGGCCTGGAATCACACTTGCACTTGAGCTCTGGAGTCAGATCTCGGTTCAGGTCCCGGCCGGGCCAGTGCCTGGCTGGTGACCTCCGGCAACTCGTGGGTTCTCCGAGCCTCAGCCTTCTCACCTATGTAACAAACAATGAAGTGAACACCCCGTTCTTGTGGGGTCTTTGAATTAACATCTGTGCAGCATGCAGCAATAGTTCCTAGCACCTGGGGAAAACTCACTAGATCATCTTTTATCAACGATTATATATATCATGATTGAGAAGTCAGAGAGGATTATTGATATCCATTTCTTTGTAAACGGTTCAGGACTACATACGAGAGTAAATAACTCTAAGATGTTATCGACATTGCATCTCTCTGCTGGCTTCCCCGTGGAAAACAGCCGGTGTGATCTCTTGCCATCACAGTCCATCAGCATCAGGCAACCCTTACTCTGGCTCCAGAGTCAGAAACAACCTGCATCTCCCACCGGAACAACCATTCAGGAAGTCGACCGCGTGGCTCAGGTGCACTCGAAGCCTCACTCTGGAAAATCCACCCCACAGACCCAGGCCCGTGAAACCCAGCTGGGCTCCGGGAGGGATGGTTAGAACGCGGTTGGATGTGAGCGACTACACACCCATGTAGACCCCTCCGCATGGAGCCGGGGTGCCTGAGACGCAGTCAGCCTCAATTTCATCATCCCGGAAATGGGGAGCACGTGGGACGGGCCCGAGCGCGAGCCGCCACAGCGTCTACTGTGTGCATCAGTGCATGGATCTACAACCGCGTACCAACCCCCACAGCACAGCTAATGTGTCTGACCTACCTTTAGGGTGAGGCTCTGCCATGTATTTGGAGGGCTTCAGGGAGTGAGGGAAGGGAGGGGTGACATGACCAAAGGGAGGTACCCCATCAGACCACTCTGAGCTGATGATAATGGCCGCTATGCCAGACATGTGCTAGATGCTTCATGCACATTTTCCCACATAGAGCTTGCAACGGCCCTTTAAGACAGAGCCTCTGTGCATGCCCATTCTGTAGCTGGGAAAGCTAAGGCCTGAGAAGGCTGTCTGCCTGGCCCGGGAAATGCTTCTAATCATTGGTGGGGCTAGTATCTGAACTGGCTGGAGAGCTGTTCTAGTCCCCACAGCTACAGGACAAATCACCCCAAGCTCAGGGATGTAAAACACATACTTTTATGATCCCCAGGAATTTTGTGGGTCAGGAAATTGAACAGGGCTGGGGTATTTTGTTGTTACTGCTTCATAATGACTGAGCTTCAGCTGGGGTGACTCCAAGAGCTGGGAGCAGGGCCCGCTTCCGAGACAGCATCGTCACTCACCTGCAGAAGTGGACTGCTTTGACTCTCAGGCTGGGCCCCGCTGGCACTGCCAATCAGAGCCCTGGCGTGGGCCTCTCCAGGTCACCTGGGCGTCTTTGAGCAGGTGGCTGGATTCCAAGAGGAAGCTTTGCAAGCGAACCAACAGCAGGAAGGTGCACGCCTTTTATGACCTAACCCTAGATGTCACATGTCACCACTTCTGTACTTCGCTGGTCTGAGAAGTCACAAGCTAGCCCAGATTCGAACAGATGGGACATAATTTATACTGGGCTCTAGGTGAGTGCTGGGGACTGAGAGAACAACAAGAAGACAAGCCCAGGTCCTTGAGTGCCTCGCAGTCTGCATGAGGAAAATAATGGAGTCCAAAAAAGAATTCTAACACAGCATGCCTTGCGCTCTCCACGCCTCTGGGAGGCGCTGTGGGTGTGGAGCTTGTTCCCGGAGTGCAGTAACTACACTGTGTTGTTGGAGTTACCCATGGCCAAGTAGAAACTGAACATTTCCCGAAGCAAATCCTCCTGTGATAAACAGGGTGTTTCCAGTTGTGCCAGAAAAGCCAGAGTGACCAGGTCAGATAGCTTCCCAGCCCTTGTCCCCACTGGCAGGTGCAGAAACAGACGGCAGTGAACACTCGTGGTCCTGGGACACGCTGGCCCCGGGGAGGCAGGACTGCTTTGCGGGAGCTTTGAGGCACAAGAAGGACCTAGAGAACAGGGTTTTGCCACTGATACCATGGCACCGTTTGCCACCTTGCTTCAATTTCCGTTGTTCATTCATTCCTTCATCCCACAAGGGTTTACTGAGTGCCCAGTATGTGCCAGGCGCTGTCCTGAGTCGTGGGGGTACGGTGTAGAGCAAAGCAGAGGTGTTCCTGCCTTTGGGAGCTGATAGCTCCAGGGTCTGAAATGGCTTCAGGGCACTGCATGGTGGGCTCCGGTTCCGGCTGCAGAGTCAGATCACCTGGGTGTGAGCCTCCGTCTCGCCATGTGCTGGCCAGAAGACTTCACGAGTCATTCGACCTCCTTCTGGCTCCCACTGAACTTGTTTCCCCATCCTGACACTGGAAATAATCATCGGATCTTCCTGTATGGTTGTTCCAGTGAGATTCTAGTTTGCAAGTGTAGCTGCTACTGCCAGTGGAGGGGTAAACATCAGCTTCCTCTGCTCCCCTTGTGGCCTCTCCTGCTCCACCTAGAGCCGCTCTCGGAGCCTGCGAATACCTGTGAACACCTGTGAACACCTGTAGAGTCATGACTGCTGAACCTCAGGTTTTACTGTGACTCTGAGGTCCTTTTGAACAGTCCTAGCTAGTCCATACTTAACGTCAAATTCTTCTCAGAAGAAAGTCTATTTGAAATTCCCAAAGGCTAACCTGGTAAGACAGTCCTGGGATTTGAATGAAAACTCCTCTTCCATGTTTTAGCTTCTCACCGGGAACAAGTTGTTTGATCTCTCCAAATCATGGCATCCTTTTCTGTAGTAAGAGGACTGGCCAGTTTGGGGGCTGTTGGGATGCCCGGGAAGCACCCCGTGTGGGGCTGGGTTATTGTCATTGGCCTAGAACTTCCACCAGTCCCGAGCCTCAGCTATCAGAATAAAAGGGTTTGTGCAAAGGGAAGCACCGACCCTCAGGGGCCAGGATGATGACGAAGCACCATTTAGAGCTCAACTCTGCAGAGCACCGCCCACCAAATCCTTGCTCTTCCCAAAACCCCCACTTCATCTCCCCACCCTCGGGGGCTAGTCAGGATGATCACCAAAATAAAAGTAATCACAGGACATTTTTAAAAAGTTGACTGGCCATTATTGACTACCTACTACTTCCAGAGCCTTCTGTTAAGAACTTTAGATGAATCATTGCATTTAAGTGTCTTTAACAAGGTAGGCCCTGCTATTATCCCCCTTCTACAAATGGGGAAACTGAGGCACAGACAGCGAAGAGATTTGTCCGAGGTCATTCAGGGACTAGGTGGGGTGCTGGAATTCAGAGCCAGACACTTCTCCCCAAAGCGGTGCCCTGACTGTTGGGGTTTCAGCAGTGGCCCTTCAGCTATTGTGGAGGGACAGGGGTCTCCTTAGGACTCCCATAGAAGAGATGGCGCCCCTCCCCCAGAGAGTGGGCCCAGGGCGTGGCTGGGCCCTCAGCGTCCTCCCCAAAGCTGTGCCCCGTCCTGAAGTGAGCCTTTGAGACAGAGCCAAAGGGGTGGGAGGTTACCTTTACGTGCCCCCCCATCTTTTACCCCCAGGGTAGAATCCGGCGTAACTCTTAGAGGAATACACACGCACATGACATTGGATATGGCCTCAAGAGGTTCAGCGCCCCCTCCAAGCTAGCTCTTCCCCCTCAGGTGCACACTGACCAGCATTGCAGTTAGGTGCCCCAAAAACTATTTCCTAGTAGAGACAGTTCGGGGGTCCTGCTCTAACTCTGGTCCATTGTTCTGAAATTAGCATGCCACTCATTTGCATACAGCCTACTTCGTCATTAGTAAACACCCCCCACCTACTGTTTGTGATTAGGAAGCCCCCTTTGTATCCCTTAGACCCCTCTCCCAGACCCAATCTGTTTTTGCAGAGCAGGGCGGCAGGCCAGGAGTTGGGTGCAGGCACTTAACGCTGGTGTTTGCCTCTTTACCCACACAAACCCCGTGAGGGAGACGTTATTTTCCCCATTTCACAGATGAAGAAACCAAGCCTGTAAAAGCTGGTATCCACTGCCCAGAGTTCCACAGCCTGAAAATAAGCAAAGCCCAAAGAGCATCCAGCACCACGCATCGCATTCTACTCTGCCGTTGAATTACAGAATGAGACCGGCTCTCGGTCCCATGCATGTAACAGAAGTGTGGACTGCATGGCCTTGCTGAGAATGCATCTACCATTAAGTTCTCCAAACCGAGGATGTTTGTCTGCCCCTGGAGTCATGGAAGCCCGGAGCTGAGTGCATTTCTGAAGGTCATTTAGAGCAGAGCTTCCTCAACTTCCTGTGCACGACAGTCACTCGGGGCTCTTATTAAAATGCAAGACCTGATTCAGTTGCCCTGGAGTGGAGCCAAGATTCTGCGTTTCTAGCAAGTTCCAGGTGAGGCCCAAGCTGCTGGTGCGGAGACCACACTGAGTGGAGCCAGAGGCTGGCCCGCCCTCTGGCCTTTCCCTGAATGGTTTTTCAGAAGTGAACAGGAAATGCTGTTGTCTGAGAGCTTCTGAAGGAAGCATGTGTTAGTGGCGGTGGAAGAGGTCCCCCCCGACAGCGTGGGGCAGAGTGGCCCCTAGCCACCCACTGAGACCGAGCACCATTTCACATGCCACAGAAAGCCATGCTCACCCAAGGAACCAGCCAGGGGCAGGAGGACACAGCCGTCCACGGGAAAATGCTTGAGCAGGGGCTGTTATGGCTCGGTATGCAGTTAAACATTTTAACAAGGAATCAAGAATCAACAAAAATAGCATTACCTCCAAGTTCTCCTTCATTAACCTGGAATGAGGAGATAATCGCCGCTTTCTTGCTTGCGTGAATCCAGGAGTCCGGCCTGGGGCGACCCCCGCCCCTCCCCCGCAGCCTACCCTCCCACTGCCCACCTCTCCCGGCCACTCTGGCTTCCCTCCAGGTGCTCCCCGAGTCCATCTGCTCCACCTCAACACCTGCTGAGCACACCCTTCCCCCCTCACTCCATCTGCTTGGCTCCTGCCATCATTTGCGGTCCCCCTTAAATGTCTCCGCCTCCCCAGAAACCTATTCTCTGATTCCCCAATCCAAGTCAGGCCCCCCAAAGACGCTGTCACTGCACCCCTTCTTTTCCCTCATAGCGTTCATCAAAAGAACAACATATTTCTGCGCATGAGCATTCGTTAATGACGGCCTTTTGCACTAAGACGTTGCAGGGATCCTGTCCCTGCTCTGCTCCGTCCTCAGAGCTCGGCATTTTGCCACAGTGCACGCTCAAGGGTCCTCTCTCAAAACCCAGCCTCCGGCGGCCGCCCCTGGTAACACTCATCCCTCCCTGAGCTGTGTGTGCGCATGCACGTAGAGCGTTTTCCAGCTTCAGAACGTGACACCTGGGGCTGTATCACTCTTAGCGTTGGAGGTTGTCCTGTTCATCGCAGGGTGTTTTAGCAGCATCTCTGGTCTCTACCTTCCAGAGGCCAGTAGCGCTTCCACTTCCCCCAGTCATAACAATGAATGATGTCTTCACAGTCCCAAATGTCCTCTAGGAGCAAAAACATCCTCCGTTGAGAACCCATGAATACACACACACACAGAGGCATTCACACATGCTCACACACATAAACATATATTTGTTTAAATGTATTATGAGGGGGACCCCAAAAAACCGAAATTATCTTCAGGAGGGCAGGCCCTTATAGTACAGTTTTCCCCAGGTGAGTGTCAGTGTACCAGCTGGTGTTGTTGTGAGAGGCTGTGTTCGGCTTCAGTGAATTTTTGGGATCCACTTCATGATGGGTGATTTACGAGCACACCGGCCCATACCATGCTGCGTGTTCAGCAGTTTTGGACCAAAAATGGCATGAATAACCCCCATGCCCCACCCTCCCTAGTCACCTGCTCTTGCCCCAAGAGACTTTTTTTGTATTTCCCAGATGAAAAAAGTCCACAAAGGGAAACATTTGCTGATATGGAAAGGGTGAAACAAAAAATAGCAGAAGCGCTAAAAAGGCATCAGAATTGACGAGTTCAAACACCGTTTTTGAGCAGTTGGAAAAAAACATCTTGACAGGTGTGTTGCATCGAGTGGAGAGTACTTTGAAGGTGACTGCAGTTTAAACACATAAGAATAAACACACAATTTATTATAAATAAATTCCGGGGGTTTTGGGCTCCTCTCTTCTCTGTACTTAAACACATGTGTGTCTGTTCACGTGTTTATGAAGCTGCATGGGGGCAGGGTCTTCGTTTTGTTTGTTGCTTTGTCTCCCTCCCTCAGCGCAGCGCCTGGCAGGTGCGTGTAAGTGCGTGCGGAGGGAACGGATGCACGAACCAGCGTGGGCACCGACCCCAAATGCAGCCGTGAGGGCTAAGTCAGATGGTCCCGTATTGCCATCATTAGCACAGCACGTGACCCAAAACTGAGCTAATTCTCCCTTCTTCCTCCTTTTCCCCACTTTCTCCCTCCTTCCCTCAATTGCCAAAGACCACTTTTATAATTTTTCCTCCTCATGACCCCAGTGGTTTGAAAGATTTCTTTCCTATCATGGTAAAATAACAATTTATTCCTTTCCCCTTGTACAATGAGGCAGACACATGGTTAGCTGCGAGATGGCATCTGCCTCCCTGTGAAGGACCCGTGCCTGTTTCAGTACGAACCCCATGGTCCCAGAGGTGTCATGGGAGGCCCCCAAAATCCCAGAAATTTTTAGGATGTCATCAGCAACCAATCAGACTTCTCATGGTATGAGTTAGTTACCCCAGAGCTGACGAAATTCCAGCCCATAAAAAACAACTTGACATTTTTAGTTTGTCTGTCTGTGCCCAGTTATCAGGAGTAAAATAATAATTTTCAGTAAGCATTTTTTTTTTTAGTTCTTGAAACAAACCTACAGCCCTCCCTTCGATGCCCTCCTCCCCCAGGAGTACCGCGAGGAACCCCAGTTTGGGAACCACCCGCCTCTACGGTGCTGCTCCGCGCCACCATGCTCCCGGGGGACCCAGAGGCATTTTTCAGGGTGCACTTCCTCAATCGCTTCCTTCCCTGCTCCCAGTAATGAGTTTCAGACCTAATTAGAATGAAATGTGTTGTTTCCCTTCCTCCTTTGTCTCCATAATGATCTTTATCATTAGGATGGATTAGTTCCTGGTGCCTGCTCTCTCATTACGGTGGCGTCATCATGGCGCACACGTGTGTGTGTGTGTGTGCGCCTGAGTCTGCTCGCTGTGTGCACGGGGATAGTTAAGGAGACCACCCTCATACTGGGAATAAAGAAACAAGAAGACAAGTGACAAGGAAGACAAATGTCACCAAACGAGCCTCTTGGCTGACGGCCTGTCTGGACAGTCATTGAGGACAGGGATGCACACGCAGCAGCATTTGTCCTTCTGCATTGCCGTTGCTTTAATGAGAAAAGGAATTAACTGGTCCCCCGGGGACTTGCCTGTCATCTCACAGCACCTGCCCAGAGCACCACTGTGAGGTCCCCATGAACTTGCCTCACAGGAGCTGTGTCCTTACACTCCGCACCCAGGAGGCTCGGGCACAAGGCCTCTGCCCCGATTTGCTTCTCCCCACTTGGCTGAGTCTCCAGCCTTGAGTCCATTCTACTCTTCTCCAGCTTATGCTTTTCTTCCAACTTGGCAGCTGGCATTTCTAGAACTGGGACCCCAAGGCTGGAGCCCCCAGACTGTGCCTCACTCCCTCCTGCAGCCTCTGTGTGTGAGAGTTAACTGCAAAGGCCTGCAGGAAGGGAGAGAAAGTGAGAGCCCCCAGAAGTCAGGTAGGAGGTCCTGTCCCCCTGCCTGATCCCAGTCCCCAAATGCTACTTGTCTTCAAAGCACTTTCCAGTTGTTATTGGATGAGTCACTCTCAGTACACATACTAGACGGGGCAGGGGTGAAGAATGGCTAATAGTGACCCTATGTATCCTGTTGAATGTGGCTTTATGCCTTGCTGATTAATTTAGCCTCCCAGGAAAATGGCCACTCCCTCTGCCCCCTACACTGGAAATCCCTGGGTTGTGGTGGGAAAAGCATGATGTGTATCAGTCAGGATAAGATCAGTTATGCTGCAGTAACAAATGGCACCAAAAAATTCTCAGTAGCTTTCAAGAACAAGGGTTTGTTTCCCACTCGTGCTGCATGTCCAGGGCAGCTCACAGTGGCTCCGCTCCATGCCGTCTTCACTCCAGGACCCTGCCTGATGGAGCAGTCCCTGTCGAGACATTGCCAGGGAGAAGAGAACATGACCAACCACGTGCTGACTCTAAAAGCTTCTGCTTGGAGGTGACACACATCAAATTCTGTTCGAATTGCATCAGCCAGGGAAAGTGGCGAGGCCAGAGCTGCCGTCATCGGGCACAAGTGTAATCCTCCCCCAGAGAAAAGCAGTGAATGTTTCTGAAAATGAATGCCATCTACCATGATGGACTGATAGTTTATAGTTACAAAAACAGGCAAACAAGCAAACACAAAATGTAGGCGTTATGATACCGTCACTTAACGGAACAGTATACAGCAGTCACATGGTTACACCTAGCATGGATGAGTCTCAGAAATGAAACGCCAAGGGGGAAAAGCAGGTCACAAGATGTGGGAGTGACTTTGCCCACAAGTCCCCCCATCCACCACAGATGAAGGTAACTCTGCCAAGACATGATCTGCTTGGGGAGGAGAGGTAGCCAATTTCGCAGAGGAAAAAGGCCTGGAGCCCCTTTCTCAACGGCTTTTATTGGGTTGTAAAACACGGGAATACAGGCAGCAAGGATCAAACAGTAGATAACATTTCAAAGAAATCTGAGGACTTAGTCAGAGTCAGTGTCTGTCAGAAAAGGGGGTTGCAGAAACTTTGGGAGACATACTCATTTCCTGCTCAGACCCTTAACATATGAATGAAAGCACTCTTAGCAAAGCAGCCTTCACAGGACTTTTAGGAATTCTTTCTTATGCCTGATCACTCCAGATCCCGCTCTAGCCGGCAAGGGGCTGCACTGCCTCCCCCATCACAGGTTTTCAGGCTTAAGTGGGTTAGAGCCAGGAAGCACTTCTCCCAGAGGGCATGGGGACTCGGGCTATGTCAGAATAGCTGGGGGGCAAGGGTCCATCACTCCCTCTTTGTTGCAGCCCCCCAAGTCCTTTCCCTGATGGCCTCCCAAGTGATCATGTCTGGCTTAGGTCGCCCCTCCTCTGAGGGGTCGTACTGTCATGTACTATCTGACCATGCATTGGGGGCAGGGGAAGAAGCAGAAGCAGCATTTGCTGCCAGAGACAAGTTTTGTCTTGTGGCTCGCATTCCGGAGGTCACTCACTCAGCCCTGGGGGGCAGTTTACAACTCCTGAAACCAGGCAGAGCGGTTTCCAACAACAACAGACTCCGTGCGTTAGACCTCATTTTTAAAAGCTCAGAGAAAGAGGAAAGAAACAAGATGTTAAGAATACATACTGATTAAGTAAGGTGTTTTCAAAGAAGGAATTAATAAACCTCAAAACCTCTAAGAGCAGCAACCCCCGATGGGGGAGGCAAGAATTTAGAACAAGGGAGAGGCAAACAGGTAATGTCGTGATGATCTCGATCCCAGGTGTTTACTTAGTTGTTGTTATGATTCATAACTTACCAGCATGTTCCACATGTTTTCCGTTCTCATTGTGGTAAAATGCACGTAATGTGAGGTTTACCACCTTAACCATTTAAGCCACCTGCTCAGAAGAGTTAGGCACATTCACGAGGTTGTGCGGCTGCCGCCACCAGCCGCCTCCAGGACTCCTCTCATCCCGCGGACCTGAAAGTCTGCACCCCTTGGACACTGCTGTCCCGTTCCCCCTTCTCCCAGTCCCTGGCCACCACCCACATATGTTACTGTCCGTGGATCCAATGTGATGTTAGAATTTATTTTGAAAGAAAGAACACGGGCTTTGGAAACAGACATGGGTTCAAATCCCACCTCTAGTACCCACTGACCTTAAGCCTCTGCCTGATCCAGTCCACCCAATGGGAATGCTGAATGCTCCCTCCTGGGATGTCCGGAAGGATTAGAGGTGACCCATGAGAGCATTTAGCATAAGGCTAGACATAGAGTCAATGCTTGAAAACAAACAGGAATTAGATATTATTTTATGAAGTAATGATCGATAATTAATTGTTGAGTAAAGAATTGGCCCTGGGGCCATGGTTTTTCACAGGCACTTACTTGGGAAAAGGCTGGGCTGGGCTTGTCCGCTGGGCTGGTGAGTGTGTAGAAGTAGTACCTCCAGGCACAGAGCCCCGGGGGCCAGCACAGACCCAGCAGGGTAGCCTCAGAGGGTCCCCAGTTCAGGGTGGAGAGAAGTCGTACCTCCATGGCAAAGTGGGACCAGGTGTGATGGGAAAGATGGATGAATCCTGGGGTCCAAAGCCAGCCAAGGGGGCAGATGGGGAACACGGAGTGGACTGGATTACGGGGACCAGGTCAGGACTGAGGCAGAAAGCGCTGCTGGGGTCTCTTTAAAGGAGTCGGTGTGGTTACCGGTCCTTTAGGGTTAATAGAATTAACGTGCAGGACCTTTCAGCGAGACACTGTGTCCCGGTCCTGCCCCTGTCACCACGGTTCCCAGGGGCAATCTGTGGACAGTTCCCATCCACGCTGGTGGTTTTCTGGGACACCTTGTGGCCCATAGCATACTCCCCTCACCCGCCATGGAGTCCAGGGATTGGAGAATCCCTCCATCCCTCCATCCTCTTTACCCTCCGAGGAGACGATTCTGGGTGTGTCCGACAGTCGCTCGAGTGTCACAGAGGATCGACCCAGTTGTCACAGCATTAACCCACCCAGCCTCCCTTTGCCGTCTCTCTTCCCCACCCCAGGACTGTCCCCAAATAAACTTTTTGCACCCAAATCCTTGTCAGAGGCCGGCTTGGTAGGGGAAACCCAAATGGAGACGGCTTCTTCCAGGCCTGGTGCTTGTCCAGAGCGACCTAACACCCACGTCTCCCAGGGCAGAATTCCCCAGGGGAGTCAGCTCCATCAGGAAAAGCCCACCCACCCCTACCCATGTGGGCACTATAGGCCAAATCTAGCCCTCCACCCTTGCCCTCGCCTGTTTTTATACAGCCCACCAGTTACCAACGGTTTTTACATTTTTAAATGGTTGAAAAAAATCGATAGGAGAATACTATTTCATGACGAGTGAAACGCATGTGAAATTTGAGCTTCAGCACCATAAATGAAGTTTGATTGGAACGTAGCCACGCGCTTCCATCTACGGATTGTCTGGGCCGCTTTTGCCGTGTGACCTGCAGAGATGAGAAGGGGGGACCGAGGCTGCGGGGCCTGCATAGCCCACAACATTTACTCTCTCGGTCTTTACAAACAAACCAAGAAAAATGTGTCCACCTCTGTCTTGGCACAGTGCCGACTCTTGGACTGTCTCGGGCAGGAACAGCAGTGAAAGACACTTGGGAAGGGAAAGCCCTAGAGTCAGAATCCAGTTTGAGGGGCTCAGGCAGCTGCCACGGGAACCCCAGGGGGCCTCCCCGGAACTTGCTGAACAATCCCCTTTTCTTTCCAGCTCAGCAAGTTTGGGGTTAGGGTAAGGAGCCCTGCTCAGTCAGCCAGGATGCTCCCTGCTGGGGACAGACTGCTCTGGGCATTGGAATTTCTCTTGAGCGAAGAATCCTCTCCGTAGGGCCCCTGGGGAAAGACCTCTGAGTTGCGTGAAGCCGTTTGTCTGATGGAGAAGTCCATCTTGCAAATGTCACTGAAGCTCTCCATTGCCCCGGGATTGTGATTGGCGCCACGGTCCCCATCCCAGTTCCCATTGGGGACATTGTTCGTGCAGCGGGACACGTGTAGGACAAAGATACAGAATCTGCCAAACCCATGGCATCCCCTTAAAGCTGATTATTTTTCTCTTTTAAAAAAATTTTTTTCCTTTCTCCCTACATAAACAGCCAACATCCCTGCCTCCTCCCTGCCTCTGAGCCACCCCTGGGGTTATGACCTAAACCCCACACCAGCAACAAGCCAGGAGCCAGGCTTTGCAAACTGTCAAGTGAAAGTATGAAGACACGCAGTCACCTTGTTCTGCAGCTGAACATCGGGGGTGTCACACTCGCTTTTCCCAGGGGCCACCTCAGCCTCGCGGTTGCCTTCAAAGGGCCGAAATAATTTTAGGGCCGTATACACGTAACTCCTCCTTAACTGTTAAGGAGTTGAAATTATGTTCGGCCCTTTGAAGGCAACCGTGAGGCTGAGGTGGGCCCCGGTGACAATGCGTTTGATGCCCCCGATCTATATCCTCCGCTGAATTTTTTAAAAATTCTTGATGTCAAATTGAAATGGTTTTTCCCCCTCGTCCCCTTCTAAAACATACAGGGACAGGTATTTTTTTTTAAGTATCCTATAGGTCAGGATTCTGGGAATCAGAATCACTTCACAGGCCTTTTCAATGTATAAACGTCCAGACCGCACAGTGGGTCCCCTGATGGGTTTCCAGATGGGGCCCAGGAATCTGTACTTTATCAAGCTACCTGGTATTTCTGATGTGAGTGCCAGGTTCAAACCCAGCAGTTTGAACTTATACGAACCTACATGGGAAAATGTCTATGGAACACTGTTGGTTTCTTTCCTGTTTGTTGGTCGGTTGGTTCACAGTTAAGGTAACCTGTACAATGCTCTCTGGTGTCTGGAAAATTCGCTGTTGCCATGTGATTGTCCAGGAGGGAAAGAAAAAGCCAATAGAAGTCCCAGTGAGGTTAGTGGGATTTTAGAGATTATTTGTACTTTTTTCTTTTTACTTCTCCTACTTGTTTGACATTTATGCAATGAGCAGCTACTTCTCTTAAAATAGAAAATAACCTCTTTTTTCCAGGCTGGGGGTAGGGTGGAAGGTGCCCTGGGACCTGCCGCAGCTGGGGTCCGGCTGGGCGAGGGGTCACAGTGTGCCCTGCTCTGAGGTTGGCCCTGCCTGTTGGTACGACCAGAGCTACTGAGCAGAGCTGGGGGGAGTCTGGCGCCCCCCTCCCACCTCCTGCCCTTGGTTTCTGCTTCCTTCCCGCTAACGGGTCTGTGAACCGTGCACACACCTAGAAGCAAGCATCTCACCACGGTGGCAGGCAGAGCCCAGACGGGGTGGGGCCCCCCCGTCATCTGTGTTCTCGTTCCCAGCCTGGATGGAGCCCTGAGGCCTCCTGGGAGCCTGGCCCAGCACTGCCACAAGGACTAAATTCTCCCAGAGCTCCAGGGGGAGACATTCCTGCCAGAATGGGGTTCAGGCCCCACCCGGGGGCGTGCCTCGCGGCCATCTCTGGTGACCTGGGTCCCTGGATGCTCTCTCTGGACCTTCATGATGCGGAGAGAGGCATCTGTCTTCTAGAAGCATCTCGCTCTTCCTCTCTCATATACACACTTACACACACATACATATGCGCACACGCACACAGTCAACCCCTGGATGGTTCGAAAGCTAGTTTCCCCCATGACACCCCCAGCATCCTACCATCCCCTGACAGCCCACGGGAGCCCACCTATAGGGTCTGCAAGGCACAGAGTAGAAAGGAAAGTGCTAGAAGTTTGCAGGAAAACCCCAAAATGTCCCCAAAGCAGACTCGAATTACCTTCTGTCCCACCATCCTCGTCCGCACTGAGGGTTAGAGTTGTTCATCATTCACAGACGAGGGCAAGTGAGCGCAGGAAGCCTCCGCCATCGGGTAGCAGGGGCCTCCTACAGCCCGGCCATCTGATAGCCAGGACCGAGGCCAAATCATCTGACTCATCTTGTGTCCCCTGCACCTACGCAGGAGAAGTTTCCAGAAAGAAGAAAGAAAGGGAGGGAGAGGAAGGCTTACTCCCAAGATTATTCCTCACTTGCCCATCCAGGGGCACCTACAGTGCCCAGGGCAGTCCCAGCGGTCGGGACGGACCAATGAGCAGTGCTGCACCTGCTCTCTACCTCATGAGGCCGACAGTCTATAGGAGGGAGCCGAGATACGCAATAATGGTTAAACACTTACAGAGAAATGGCCCTGGGACCAGAGTGACACCCAAGAAGCAGAGTCAGGCAGAGTCTGATCGGGTCTGGGGGTGGGTGGGAGGCTTCCTTGCCCTTCCTCTCCCTGCCCCTGCACCCTGACTTTGACCCCCCGCTGACTCCCCACTCCTTCCCCTCCTGCTCTCTCACCACCCTCCACCAGCACAGAATCGAGAACACTCTCCCTGACCCTGTTGTCTGAGGCTTTTCATGAAGCCGGGTCTAAGAGGCCAGTCCTTGGAAGCCAGAGCTCATCAGAGCTCAAAGTGGGCAGCATCGGTCTGCCCCCTTGAAGTCTGCGTTTCAGGTCCAAGCATCGTTTGAAAAGTTTTCTTTCACACAGAAGTCACCCTCCGAATGTCCAAATCTCGCCCCAGCCTAGGAGCAGACAGCCCTGCTTGCTGAGGTGTCTCCAAAGTTGCGTGAGTGACAAGCTCACTTTGAGCTGAAGAGAAGACACCGCTGAAATATTGATGCGGCAGCCAGAGCCCAGCGCCAGACCCAGCTACAAAGGGAGGTGCTAAATAGTTGATGAAGGGTGTAATTAATGGGCGGCTGTGGCCCTCTGGCTGCAGGTTTCAAGCTAACGGCTCCCCTGTGCATACTTCTCTGACCCGAGAGAGCCCACAGTGCTGCCACTCCAAGTGTCAGCAGCACAGTCCAAACCAAACTTCTGCTGATCTGTCACCCCCAGCCCATGGCTCTGGGCTCTGGTCACTCCTGCTGCAGCTCTTGGTGCTTCCACGTAAGTCCTTCCTTCTTCTCAGGCATCCTTTTGCCCCCTGGAGCCCCTTGCCTACTCCCACTGCTGACTTACCTCTTCCCAGCTGTGCAAACGCCAGCCAAGTTCCTCACTCTCTCTGTGCCTCAGTTTGCTCACCTGTAAAATGGGGACATTGCCATAATCACCACTGTGTAGGGTCACTGGGAAGAGGACGTGTGAGTGAAGTCAAGGATGAGGTCATGGCGTAGCCTGTCATATTTGTTGTCAATGTTAGCCGTGGACTTTACGCTGTCACTTGATTGCTGGTCTCAGGTCCTTGCTAGACTCTAAGTGCATCGTCCCTCTGTTTCCAGTGGCATGTGTCGGGCACACAGTAGGTGCTGAGTGAATGAATGAGTGTGTGAGTGAGTGAATGAGGAAGTCAGTGAATCTTCACGCAGATTTCTCCGGGAGCTGAGATCCGGTGACGTCACGCCGGCTATGAAGAAATCAACTCAGAATGTTGATCGATAACTCGAGCTGCAGAGCTGCAGCCGCGGGGCCCTGCTGCGGGTGCGGTAGATTCGCACATCCGGCCGGCCTTCTGACTCAGCTGCTCTCTACCCCAGGGCCACTTGTCCATTAGGCAAAGTGGCCACAGACTGGGCTCATGAATGTCATCATGCAGCCAGCTCTGCCAGCATTACTCGAGGCTGAGTTTTGGACGGTGAGTCTCACGGTCCATCTCCCCACCTTCGGGAGCAGGATGTCCGTAACTGGCCCCTCCTGGCACGTGCCCGTCCCTTCTTCCTCCCACGGCCTCACTGGTGACCTCCCCCATCATCCATGCCTCTCACTCCCAATACTGGGACACCAGGCGGCTCCAGAATCCAGGGTGCAGCCATGGGCTGTTTTGGTTTTTTTCCAGCATTGGCTTCCCACCCATCCCCCACCATGCCTTGCCTGCTGGGTGCATACCCCAGGCTCCAGGGCGACTCTGCCGGCAGGAAGTACAGTCCGCCTTGATTAGCATAAGCAACATGCTTCCTTTGGCAGGGTCTGGAGCTGTTGCAGCCCAATTAGCAAAGACACCAGATCAGCAGGCCCTCTCATTAACAGTGATCTGCTCCTGTCTCAGCTGTCAAGTCCCCATGACCGTCCCTCAGCAGCCTTCCCCGGGGATCACCATGGCTCCGGGAGTCGGGGCGGGGGGCCAGTGGTGACAGCCAAGAAAGGCCATGCTGTGCCCTGTCAGCAGCTGATAGGTCACCCAGCCAGGGCTCATCTTTCTGAAGGGCAGGACTTGAGCTGGCGGGGGGGCCCTCTGGACATTCAATGTGGGCCTCACCTCCCAAATATTTTGGGCCCTTTCATCCCGCAGTGACCCTGTGCTAAGTATTGCAAAAGATGTTGATGCTCAGCCTCAGATAGCCCTGCCCTTTCCCTGGTCCAAGCCACTCCGCTCCCTGGCCCAGATCCCAGCCATAGCCCCTGCCTCCCACCCCCCAGCCCCCGACCCCAGGCCAGCCCTGGTAGTATAGTCAGGTCAGCTCAGAGCACCTCAAGCCAGAGCATAAGAGCAAACAAAGGGGCATGAGAGGAGCAGTTGCTTATGTTTAAGGAGTCAGACTTCTCAGAAGCAGTGACAGTTTAGTTGAGACTTGAACCACAAGAAAAAGTTGGCCAGGCAACAATCTTGAGGAAAACTCTTTCTAGACAAGGGACAGTGGGTGCTGGTGAGAAAAAAGGGTGGCTTCTTTAAGGAAGAGGAAGGGGGCCAGCATGCAGGGGCTTGGCAGAGGGTTTGGTGAGCCGGGTAGTGAGATAAGAAGGAACAAATGGTTGGGTGAATGCATGAATACATTGAGTGAATGCTGTCAGAATTGAAAGAAGTGAGATCACTGGAACCTGGGGTTCAGGGACACTTTCTAGAAGACAGGAGGCTTCTCTTCTGCTCCCCCATCGTAGAAACAGATTCTGTGCAGTGAGAGCAGGGAAGGACACCCATGGAGGCGGGCAGATGAGCTTCAGACAGGTGGGATGGTGCTCACAGGTAGCGGCCCCCTCAGCTGTCTTACGGCAAGTCCCAATCAATGAGCCAGGTGCTAAGTAAGTACTGGACATAGCTGAACTTTGTCACAACAACCCTGCAGTGGGTATCTGTAGTTGCCACCATGTTACAGTAGGGACACGAAGGCCCAGAGAGGTTAGATCAACTTCCCAAGGCACAGCCCTTGTAAATGATGGAGCTGGGTGTTGAGCCCAAGTGCTGGCGTCTGAGCCCATACATGCTCCTAGTTATTGTTGAGAGTTCGCTTTTGCACTTGGCCAAGATACCTGCTGTGCTGCAGAACTGGCAGCCCAATTCCCAGCCAAAGCCACATATTTGTTCCTGAGAAAAACTTGTGCCGAGACAGGAGGGAACTTTGACCCACCAGACCCATTCATTAGGAGCCTTGACGTGGCTCTCCAGTGTTCTGAGTACCTTTCTGGAGCAGACACTTGTCCCTCACTTGGGTCACACAGCATGAAAACCTCCTTTCTGTGCTTGAAGAAGCCCTAGTTGCTTTAAGATAGACCTGCTTCCCTCAGTCAAGTTGAAAATGTCAGCATCCCTTGCCAGAATTTTTCCCAGCTTCTCTTGCAGCTAAGGAATGAACATGTGACATGGTTTTCACCAATCAGATGCTTAGGACTGGAAGCCAGTGCCCAAAGAAGAGACAAAAAATGCAAATCAGATTATTCAGTTTCTAAACATGGTTATGTCAACATCTATGGGCTCCTCATCAGTGGTGGCAACAGGCAAGATAGAGTGTCTGTGCTCAATAGTATGGCCTGGTCATAAGAACGAACTCAGTGGCTTGTTTGGGGCATTCATTTTGGTTTCACACCCTCCTAGCTTGGCTCTCTACCACCCAGCAGATATGTGAGCTGGCCAGACAAGTGTGCCTTTTCTGTTTAAATTGGCTCGAATTGGTTTCTGTTGCTCGTAACCACCAGCTCGAACTGGAACACTGTTGTGGCCTCAATGGGTCACGAGAGAATTGAACTCTGATGTGAGAGGCACGCGCAGCCTGTCCCAAGCAGACCCGGTGGCAGCCTTGAAACTCCCAACGGTGGGAGAGGGAGCTCGTCATTTCTGGGGCCAAGCAAGGGCCTTTGGAAGACAGCCCTGAGTCTGTGAGGCTGCCCAGCTTCCTGCGGCCCCGCCCAAGGGCATTTTTCCTGTTTTCTGGATTTGAGACAGAGAAAGGCAAGAGCTTAACTTTATTGAAAACTACGTTACCTGGTGGGGGGGAAAGATTTGGGACACAGAGGACCTGGGTTTGGATCTGGCTCTTCCACTTACTAACCCTTCGAGGCCTGAGTTTCCTCATATGTAAAATAGGGTATATGCTTCCATCTATAACCATTCAACACCCAACTCTGCTGACCAAAAAGACAGAGATGTTGACTGAGTCCTGACACTGCACTGCGAGATGTGAGTCGACTTGATCTGTGGCTCTGTCTCCTTTCTTGGTGATTCCCTTGGCTCTGCCCTCCTCTGAGTGTCAGCTCCCTTCCGAGGCTCGAGGTGAGACAGCTGCTGAAGCTCTGGCATCACATCTGGGCGCGATAACATCAGAGAAAAGGAAGGTGTTGCTCATAAAGAGCAGCGGAGTAGGGAAGGACGTCCTCAGCAGCTCAGCAAACCAACCCTCCCATCTCGTTGATCCAAACTGGTCACGTGGCCATTCTCCAACCAATCGCTCTCGCCAAGGGAATGCCACATGCTGATTGGCTTAAACCTGAACTCCTGAGCCAACCACTGGCAAGGGCTGTGAGATTATTGTGAGTGGCTTAAACCAGCAGTTCTCAGACTTTTGTTCTGAGGCCCCCAGTGGTACCCTTTTAAAAATTAGAGCGGACTCCGGCAAGCTTTTGTGGATTATACGTATTTCTTGTATTTACCATTTTAGAATTTAAAACTGAAAAAGATTAAATATTTATCCATTCAGAAATAACAGTAAACCCATCATACATGTTAATATAAATGCCATATTTTATGAATAATTACCATACTTCCCAGAGCAAACAGAGTGTTAGTGAAATGAATGGCATTTTTTACTCTTGCAAATCTCTTAGGTCTGGCTTCACCAAAGACAGCAGGATTCTCCTACCTGCTTCTGCACTCGGCTGTTGCCATAGCTTCTTTGGGTTGTTGTGTATGCAGAAAACCCAGCCCTTATACAGATGCGCGGGGGGAACAGGAGGCCCTGGTAGACCTCCCGGAAAAGTCTCAGGGACCCCAGATACTTTGACACCCACTTGCTTAAACTAACCAGGGCATAGCCCTGGAGCTGGCCAGGGTCAGGGCCTGCAAGCTACATGGCAGCTACACCTTGGGAGGGATGCACACATTTATTGAGGAGACACCCCGCCCTCCAGTTCGCAGAGGGAATCGTCCTCCCTAGACCATGGAGCACTGAGGGAGGTTGTGTATGTAAAGCACTCAACAGGCAGTCCGCGGAATGATATCCTGAGTGAGAGACCCCTGGTGCGCGCAGGTAAAAGCAATAATCCATTACACAGATGAGCTGACGTCTCGGTTCCTTTCCCCGGGGCCCCTCCACCCACACACATCCATCACGCCGTTCCTGATGCATCTCTGGAAGCAAAGACACGCCATGATAATCGCTATGGAAAGGAGCTCAGGGTGTTGTTCCACAGAGGGGAGGGCCCAGCCAAGCCGTCGAACTCGAGGATGTAAGTTTCCCTGATCAGAACGAGAGGCAGAAGCCAGAGCTGGCAGTGGCGGGGCATCAGGGTGCACCTCAGATTTGCTGACGGTCCCGGTGTGGGAAAGATGGGAGCCTTTCTCAGCAGTGGCTGTGCAGACAGAGCGAGACACAGTGCAGGCTCCAGAGGCCAAAGCAAAGCATTTGATATTGGCACCAGGTCGGCAGCAGGTTGGGGTTGGGGACAGGTGAAACTGGATGGCATCAGGAAGTCAGAGAAGGACAAGAGAGAGCAGAGGGGGCTTTGATGATGTGGGAGCAAAGGTTTTAGGTCAAACCCAGAGCCTCTGGCCTGCAAGGAACAGCTGGACCGTGGACACAGGCGGCTCCAACACCTGTAGGACTGGGCAGGGAGCAGGTATCTGCGAGTCCCGGGGCGGAGGGAAGGTCACTGATGCGAGGGGCTGGCCACAGGACACAGCTGGCAGAACCAGCTCCGCTTTAAGCCTCTAAGAGGGTAGGAGCTTGCACCCCTAGTTTCTGGGGGTGGCACATAGTGTCTACTCTGTGACTCTTGGTTGGATGAATGGCCCTGTGTTCTCATTCCTAAAAACCATCAAAATGACCCAGAATTTCCCAAGCTTCAACACCTGATTATATCTCCCAGAGTGCCCTGGGCCCCAGGAGCGGTACAAAAAGCCTTCAGCTGACCGTGTGTTTGGAGTGAACAGTGCAGACCATGGAAGGAGCCTTTCTCCACGGATGGAGAAACCAGCAGACGCTGGTTCTAGCCACAGCTCTGCACTAGGTCACTGTGTCATTTAGAGTTTGTCACTTTCCCTCTTAGAGACTCAGGTCTTCCACCAGTGGATGGCAGGACTCCTCAGAGGGGACCCCTGAGAACGTGTGCTGAATGAGGGGCTCAGGGATCCCAACGACAAGGAACAGGAGATGTTCTACGAGGTCAGGTTCCCAGGTAGAACCAGGGAGGTTGGTTGTCAGCCGAGGGTCAGAGTGTCTGGGGGCTTTGGGCTGTGGCCACACCCAGTGAGGTGTCCCCTCTCGACCGTGGTAACCCTTTAACAGAGCCCCCTTATCCACAGACGTTCGACAGCCTCCGACTTGATACTGGTCAAGGCCTCCACCCATGTTTCAGGGTAGACGCCGCCAGCAGCTGAGGCCCATGAACTTGGTCTGGGCCGCCAAGAATGATTTGAAGGAAGAAGCCCAGTCTCCTCTTTCCAGACGTGGGATCTGGGAGGGAGTGAACGTTACCGATCACCTGAACTATGCTGAGCCTCTGTGAGACACTAAACTACATACACAACTTTCTACGCACTGCTCAGTATCAGTGTCCAAGAAAGCAGAGAGGGGTGCCGTATTTTGGCCAAGATCATGAAACCAGGATTTGAACCTCCTCTCTCTTAGGCATTCGCCCCAGCCCCACTCCTCTCCCCTCCTTGGCACCCCTTTCCTCTGCCTTCCTCTCCCCTCCTCTCCCTGCTCTCTTCTCACCCTGTCTCCTGCCCTCACCTCTTCCTCTCCCTCTGGGCCCCTGCGAGGTACCCAAGACTCCACAACCACCTCTCTCCCTCAGGGGCCATGCACAGCCCTCTTAGGCACTCGCCAGCCTATTTCCCTCTCCCTTTGTGACCCTGCATTTCCTCCCTGCGCATTCAGAGTGACAGGTTCCTACACCCTCTCCACTCTGCTGACAAAAGCCGGCCTAATCCTGTCTTCCTGCCTGCTGGCCACCTCCATCCTCCAGAGTCCTGTCTTTGTCCCTGAATTCCTCCTCCTCTGCTTCAGCCTGGGGCTGCTTTCTAAGCAGGCCTACGGGACTGGGGCCAAGTTGGTCAGGAGGGCCTAGGATGGCTGGGGAGGCAGAGCCCAGTGACTGTGTCCCCTGGGGCTCCGTGTTGTTTGCTTGCCTGGCTGCTCCTCTGAGCTCCCTTCCCCTTCATCCCAGCCCAGCCTGGGGTTTGTGACCAGGTGGTGGCTGCCAAGAGGAAGGAACAACCTCAGGGGCCCCAGGGTGTGTGTTCTGCCCCCAACCCAGACTCCTTCTTAGGGAGCCATCATCCCCCTCCCACGAGCCCTGCTTAGAGCCCCCCTGGGGAGAGAGCCTGTACTTTTCAGATGCGCGTGGGGCAGGTGCAAACTCTGGCTCTGCGGGCAGCTTTGCCATGTTCCATGAGATGAAGCCAGTTGGTGCCTCTGTTTCATCACCTGAAAAATGGGTGCAAGAGTAGTGACTACCTCATAGGGTCGTCAGGAGAATCACACGCCTGTGGAGGCAGCGGGTCAGGCTCGCAGGAAGGGCCTGGCAAGCGGGTGCACCTGCTGCCTCAATAAAGTCTGTCGGGCTGCTTCTGTTGTGTGGAAATGGCCAGTCCAGGATGGCCAGGCTCCTGGCCCAGACCTCCGTGAGTCCAGGGTTGGATGCAGTGCCCACTCGGGTGTGCTGCACAAATGGCCCACAGATTTATATAATCTATACACAACTGAGCATCTACTCTGTGCCAGCCGCTGTCCCAAGGGCCAGGACATGGTGGTGACAAGACACAGATGGCCCTAGTCCCCAAGGAGAAAGACAGCCAACAAGCATGTAATGAATGATTTCAGAGATATGTAAGTGCCGGGAAAAAAGAAAGCATAGTAATCAGTTGAGGACAACTGCAGGGAGGGGCTGCTTCGGGGAAGGTCGTAGGAATGGCCCCGCTCGAGAGCTGGCTTCTGACTGAGACCAGAATGGGGAGAAGGACTTGGGCACAGGAAGGGCAGGGCATGCGCACTCCAGAAAGGAGGTACAGCACGTGCCAAGGCCCTGAGGTCGGAAGCAGATTGGCACCGAGGCCAGTGGAGATGAGTGAATGAAGTCAAGAATGGGAAGGCATGGAGCTGGGGGTGGTGGCGCAGGGACCAAGGAGAGGCCATGCTATTTATGCCATGGTCAGGAGTTCAGAGTTTATCCAGAGGGTAACAGGAAGTCAGTGTTCTAGGGAGGGGGTTCCATGGTCTGACTGGTTATACATTTTGCCTCTGGGTGGAACCTTGGGGGAAGGGGAGTAAGATGGAGGCAGGGAGGCCTCAGAGAGAGAACGGCGCTCGGCCCAGGGCAGCGGCAGCTGGGGTGGTAAGAAGCTGCTGGATTCAAAATGCATGTGGAAGTGAAGCCAACAGGACCTGCTGGTGGGGTGGGTGTATCCAGACTCCACCCTGAGAACAGCCGCAGTGGGAGAGGTTCCCTCGTGGCCCTGGAACCTGTGAACCCCTCACTTTGGAGTGCTTCAAGGGCCTCTGGTGGTGGCACTTTCCTCCAATAAAACAACACAGACAGTTCACACAGGGCAGCTGACCCGCAGGGCAGGTCGGGGCCTGGGGCCCAGCAAAGCGCACGGCCCCTGGAAAGCCTCGGCTGACAGTCAGGCGTGTGCGTGCAAACTTGGTGCCTGAGCGAGGATGCCGAGAGCGAGTGAGGACTGAGGACTCGCTCCAATGGGCATAACTCTTCATGGGCTTGAAAACCCGTCATTCCGAGAACATTCTTTTTATCGTCCGTGTTATTTCTAAGGGGAGCCTAATATGCAGCCAGAGCCAGAAAACTGCAGGTCCTTTTACCAGCTTCACAGACATTCTGGGAAATGGCATCGTTAAGCCCAGGTGAAGGCAGCAAATGTTCTGGTACAAAACTGCTCAGTGAGAATGGAGCGGGAGGGGGGGCACCAGGCCCCCTCACGGGGAATAAAGGGCATGGGCAGGTGGATCCTCAGCAGAAAATGTCCTGTGTTCGTCATCACTGGTTTAGAAAATTGAGACAATTGTCCTCATAGACACGTAAATGATGAATTAGATTTTGTTTATGCCTCTTCCCTCCCCTCTCCTCTTTCACCTACTGTGGTCTCCCTGCTCACCCACTTAGATGCCAGATACAGGAGATGCAAGAAAAAGCACAAACAATGGCAAACAGCGACTCCGTGCTTGTTCATTCAAGCACAGGAGTCAGACTGGAAAGAGGCTGTGGAGGCAGGTTTGTCCGGTGGCCCTGGGGCCCGCTGCGCATCAGCCACCCGTGCAGAGGTCCCTCTCATTCCAGCCCTGCAGATGGGCAGCCGTGAGCTCCCCTGCACTCTGCCTTGGGGCGGGGGTCCCTCCTTCAGCTGCCAGGACCAGGCTTTGCCAGGTGCCCCCAGGGGACTGGAGTTCAGGACTCCTCCTGCTCAGGGTATTGGCCAGGTGGGCACAGAGAAGATGACAGTGGGAGGCCGTGAGCTCCCCCCATTGTGTCTTTGTGGCTAAAGATAGGGACACGTGAGGGTGGCGTGGGAATCCAGTTGTGGAGCTGAGAGACAAGTGGTCCAGGCTCCCCGCCACCCCTGGGTACAGGCTCTGCAAAACGTTGCTGGAAACAAAACATTATACTAGTGACAAAGGTAATTCACTAATTTAATTTAAAATATCCCCATCCCGTTGTTCATCTAACACTAATAGATAACATTTGTGGAATTCTTACTCTGTGGCACATGCCGTTGTGAGTGCCTTCTGGGGGTTTACACACTCAATCCGACCAGGGAGGCAGCGTTACTATTCCATTTGACAGATGAGGAAACTAAAGCCCCAGCTGTCAAGTATCCGCTAAAGGCCACCAAACTAGGATAGGATTCTGTCTGCCTCTCTCCTGGTTTCTAGTGCCTGGTACCCAGGAGGCACCCACTGAACATATAAGCTAGTGAGCAGTTGGCTGGTTGAAGGGTTGGTTAGCCGGTTGCCTAGCGAATTGGACTATTGAAGCAGCGAAATTGTCAGAGGCCCAGCACACCTAGGTTCCCATCACAGCACAGCCACTTCGGGCTGTGTGGCCTGGTGGAAATCACTTTCCCCCACGCGCCTCAATTTCCCTCGTTCATCAGACGGCCACAGGAACTGCCCCAGCTTGGGTGCGGACTGAGGAGGTGAACACGTACAAACACCTGTTGTGCAGTGGGGGCTGAGTGCCGGCCACTGAGACCCTGAGTTCCGGCCGTGGATGCAGCTTTGCGGTGCGGTTCCAAACCGGGATGCCTGACGTGCGTCAGGCGTGCGTCAGCTGGTAGGATTCGGGGTGAAGCTCGCAGTCCGGGCAGCAGCACAGGCAGCCCAGTGCGCCGCCTGTCGGAGGCTGCAGAAGCCACGGCTGAGGTCTCTCCAGAGACAAATGGAGTTGTTTCCACCCATCGGAGGTACGTGCCGCTTCCCGCAGGGGCCGCTGGCCCCAAAGACAAAAATAAGACCAAGTTGCAAGGCCGGCTTTGGAGAAAGGTCGAGCAGGCCTGCCTCCAGGACATCCTCCGAGGGGCTGCTAACCAAACATCAGTGATAAGAATGGACCGAATACCGAATGCAAAGTTTTAACAAGAAAGCACCACACCACATGAATTCAGCTTGCCATTAACCACCCGGCGGAACTTGGATATGAACAGCGGACAATTTAACGCTGGCTGTGACTGCCCTCTAAGTATACTGGGTTTTTTTTCTCCTCTCTCTGTCTTACTCTATCTTCCCTGAGCAGGCTGGCTTTCCTAATTGCTTTGCTTAAGCGGATGTGAACATTTGTTTTCATTCCTTGACTTGGTCGGCAGGGGCAGGGCAGGAACGTGCCTCGTAGTGAGGAGAGGTTAGTGTCAGATGCGAGCTGGGAATGCAGACAGACAGGTAGACAATGGTACAGCATCGGGTGCCCAGAAATAAACCCACCCATATATGGTCAGACAAGTGAGCCAAGAGCACTCAGTGAGGAAGGGACAGTCTCTTCAACACGTGGTGTGGGAAAACTGGATATTCCCAGGGAAAAGAATGAATTGAATCTCTGTTTTATGCCACACATAACAATTAACTGAAGGTGAGGGAAGGACTTCATCCTAAGACCTAACGCTGTAAAACTCATAGAAGAAAGCAGAGGAGTGAGCTCCTTGACGTTGGTCTTGGACGTTTGATCTGACACCAAAAGCACCAGTAACAAAAGCAAAGATCGCTAATTGGGATGACGTCAAACTAGAAAGCTTCTGTGTGGCAAAGGAAACAATCAGCAAGATGAAAAGGCAGCCCACGGAACAGGAGAGGATATTGGCAACCATATATCTAATAAGGGGTTAACAGCCAACATGTGTAAGGAACTCACACAACTCAATAACAAAAACAGACGAACAAAAACAAGCCGTTTAAAAATGGGCAGAAGAAATGCATTTTTCCAAAGAAGACAGACCAGGGATGAACAGGTACAGGAAAAGGTGCTCAATGTCATCTGGGAAATGCAATCGAAAACTACGATGAGCGATCCCCTTGCACCTGTCTGAACAGCTGCTCTCGAAAGACAAGAGGTACCAAGTGCTGGTGAGGACGCGGTGGAGAAAAGGGAACACTTGTGCACGGTGGTAGGACTGTGAACTGGCGCGGCCACTGTGGGAAACAGCATGGAGGTTCCTCGAAATATTAAAATCAAGCCACCACATGGGCCAGCAATGCCACTTCTGGGTAGTTATTCAAAGGAAATGAAAATTCTATCTTGAAAAGACATCTGCACCCCTCCCCCCATGTTCACTGAAGCATTCTTTACAACAGTCAGGAGCTGGAGACAACCTAAGTGTCTATCACAGAGGAATGAATAAAGAGAAAGTGTTAACATAGTATATCTATTTCCTGTACTAGAATATTATTCAGCCATAAAAAAGGAACTCTTGCCATTTGCAACAATATTGATGAACGTGGAGGACATTGTGTGAAGTGAAATAAGCCAGACAGAGAAAGACACACACCCTGTAGTATCACTCATATGCAGAATCTAAAGTCAAAGGCAGGCTCCCGATAACAGAGTAAAACATGCCGGTGACCCGGGCCCGAGGGACGGGGAAAAGATGTCAGTTAAAGGGTGCGAACTTCCGGTGGCGAGAGGAGTACAGAATACGGTCCGAGGGCCTCGTGTGCGGTGTGGCGACTGTGGTTAACTAGAGATGGGAAAGCTGCTGTGACAGGGAACACAAATGTTCTCCCCGCAACAACCACAAAATGGTAATGATGTGCCGGGAGGATGTTAATTAACCTGATCGCGACAGACATTTCGCAATACAGACTTGCATCAAATCATCACATTTACAGCTTGAACTTACATCATTGGACATGTCAGTTATATCTCAGTAAGGCTGGGGGCGGGGAGAGAAAAGGAAGTGATCCCCAAGGTCTGTCTGCTGACCCGGGGGGCAGTAGCCTCATTTCCTTTGGAAGGTGCCCAGAAGTGGGATTGCTGGACCGTGCGGCAGTTCTATTTTTAATGTTTTGAGGAACTTTCCATACTCTTTTCCTTAGTGGTTGTGCTGATTTACGTTCCCACCATGGGGGTCCGGAGTTCGCTGTGCAGTCCAGCCCCTCGGCTGTCTGTCTCGCCAAACGGTCATGTTAAAGAGGACATGCTTCCGCAGATGCTCCTCAGCGTGCGGTGGGGTTGCATCCCGACAGACCCGCCGAAAGCTGAAGATATCGTCAAGTTGAAAATGCACTTGATACAGTGAACTTACTGAACATCATAGCTTAGCCCGGCCCACCTCAAATGTGCTCAAAACAGAGTATCCAGAACCGCTGTCCACACGGTGCCCTGTAGCACGTCGGCTGTCCACTCATGACCGCGTGCCCGGGTGGGAGCTGCGGCTGGCTGCCACTGCCCAGCACTGCAGGAGAGTATCGTACCCCATGTTGCTAGCCTGAGAAAAGATCAAGATTCAAATCTCGGAGTACCGTTTCTGCTGGAATGCCTATCACTTCCGCACCATCTTAAAATTGAAAAATTTTAAACTGAACCACCCTAAGTCAGGGCCTTCTGTATTCTTTTCAACGTTACAAAACGTAAAACTGATCAGTGGAAACATTCATGGGATTCTTAAAAATCATTGTGCCCTGGCTGGTGTGGCTCAGTTGGTTGGAGCATCACCCATTAAACCTAAATGTCGCAGGTTCGATTCCTGGTCAGGGCACATGCCTGGGTTGCAGGTTGGGTCCCTTGTCCGGGCGTGTACAGGAGGCAGCTGATGGATGTTTGTCTCTCACATGGATGTTTCTCTCCCTCTCCTTCTCCCTCCCTGTCCCTCTGTAAAATCAGGGAGCATGTCCTTGGGCAAGCTCATCATGACAAGCTAGCGACCCTAGATTGAGGGTTAGGTGCCAGTGACATATTTCCAGGTTGCCCACCAGCTATGCCTCCCTCTTTGGAAGGCCTGGGGCGCAGAAGAGTGGGGAGTGCCCCTGAAGCAGAGAAGATGCGGGTCGGGTTGAGGTATTTTGTTTGGCAATCCCTCCCCCCGCCCCACCCCACCCCCCGCCCCCAATGCTGGGATTTACAAAGGCCGAGATGAGAACATGCAGCTCTTCCCTGGAGGAGAGTCCTGTCCATAGAGAAAGGACGACTGCAGGGAAGTGACCTAAGACTGCCACTCAGCGTGTGGTACTCAGGCACACGGTCCCTGGACCAACAATAGCATGAGCGTCTCCTGGGAGCTGGTTCCAAGAGCAAACTCTCAGATCCCACCAGCGCCTGCATTTCAGCACAATCTCCTGGAGACACACATGCAAGGTGGAGGCTGAGATGCCTGTGGGTGGGGCCGGGGGTGGGGGGCGTCCTGAAAGGACCCGCAGAGTTCGAAACAATGTTCTGGGTATAAAGACCAGGGCGTGACCGCTCTGCCTGGGCATGTCCTGAGCTGCTTCCGGAAAGACGTGTCCTCTGAGCTGGGTTGAAAGGGGGTTCAAGGAGGCGGGAAGGAGAACATTCCAGGTGGTAGGGAAGGGCAAGGGGGTGACAGTCACCAAAGTCACGGAGATGTAAGAGAGCGTGGGTGGGGAGGGCCTCGGGGACTCAAGAACCGCAAGCGAGAGATGCCTTTCTGGAAACCTGGCTCAGGTTTTCCTCCCCTGAGTGGACACAGTGTCTGCCCGCCCCCTCACTCCCCAGAGATGAGCTGCACCCAGAACGTCTCTGGCGCCCTGTTCTCATGAGTGCTGTGAAGTGGACCGTGCTCCATGTGCTGTGTGACCCCATGTGAGATGTCCAGCTCTGTGCCAGCATTGTGCTGGGCACCTTACCTGCTTTATTGCATTTGTTCTTAAGGACAACTCTCTGAGAAGGTTCTAGAGAGGCAGGGTACCAGAGTGGCGAAGAGCGCACACACACAGGAGCCAGGCTCCCTGGGTTCCCATCCCGCCTCCATTACTTATTTGCAATATCCTTGGGAAAGTTATAGTCACTTCACGTATCCATAGCTCTAAGTTTCCTCTTCTCTAGAATGCAAATAATAACAGTACTTCAATACATGTACTTTGTAGCATTGCTGTAAGGATAGAATGCATCACATAGAGTGTGGTGCCTCCACACGTGGTACGTGTTACATGTGATGGTTGGTGTTACTCTTATTATCCCCACTGAGCAGACAGGAAAACGGGCTCCGAGAACTTAAGTGACTTCTCGAAGGCACTTAATCACACTGTTAATTGTACTCCACTACGTCCACAAGGACCCCCATGGGCTGCTCTCTGTCCTCCACTCAGCTTGACTTGAAGACCCCTTACATTCTGCCCGCGATCTCCTCCTCCAACATCCGGCTCCCCCCACACACACACTCCCTTCTCACCTAACAGAAGGCTCATCACCTCCAGTGCGCCCCTCAGCCTGTGACTGCCACTGCACCTTTGTGTAGGTTCTTTCCTCTGCCCCGCATGCCCACCTCCCTCTTCTCTGCCTATCCTGACCGTACCTTTCAACGCTGGGGCCGAATGATACCTCCACAGATGCACTCTGCTGGAGGAGCTCCTTCCTCACCTTCCCAACTTCTAACACTTATTACGGACCTGGAATCACCAGTGGCTGGCAGGGTATCTGCTTTCTCCTGAGTGGCATCAAGTGGTGTCAGTTAGAGGAAAGGACTTGGTCTGCAGGAGGGCTGGCCTGGGCCTTCCCGGGTGTGGGTGACCCTCCCTCTCAGGATCGTGTCCCTGGCCTGGGGCAGTTGTGTCTCTTGATTCAGCTCGAGGTTTCTCGGCCTCAGCACTACTGACATTTGGGGGCCGGAGAATTTCTTGCAGAGGGCGCTGCCCAGTCTGTTGTAGGATGCTTAGCAACATCCCGGGACTCTGCCCATTAGATGTCAGTGGGACACCGCCCCCTGCGACTGTGGCAACCCACAATGTCTCCAGATATGACCAAATGTCCCCTGGGGACACAACTGCCCCCAGGTTGAGAACCACTGGTAACCATAATTTCACTTGGGGTGACCAGGATGAGACCGGGGGTGACTTCAGCATGGGAGGCTGCAGGGGGGGGTCAAACCCCCCAAGTCCATATGCAGGGAGCTCATATAGACCAGGAGAGGTGGCTGAGCCTGGGGGGTGACAGGGAGCAGGCCCCATTCTGGCTGTCATTGCTGAGTAGAGATGTGGTCTGGTCTTTGCCAGATCTTGAAAGTCTTCAAGAGAAGCCAGAAACCTTGTCTTTTATGTGAAATCCCCTGATTCTTAAATGTTGGCAATGAGTGTGAGTTTTTTGAAAACATTGTGGGAAAAATAAAATATGCCAGTGAGCCGAATGCAGGCTGCTGTCTGCTGCAGCCTTCCTGTCAACCGAGGTTCCCTCCCAGAAGCTTCGGGCGGCTCACGCCGTCCCGGAGCCCATGGGTCCCCGTTCTCTCTGCAATGATTTGTGTCTTAGACACCATGTATGAGCACCAGGCTGTCATTCTGACCCAGACGACCCTGCCCGTGTGGGCCACTCCAACCCCCTTCTGAGGCCCCATTCCAAGAAGACAGAGGCGTCTGAATTCCTAAGGGAGAGAGAATATGCCCAGAAGGGGGTGAAGAACCCCAAGCTTGTGCCCGCTCAGGCACTGATTTCCTGTGTGACTGTGGGCAATCACTCCCCCTCTCTGGGCTTCAGTTTCCTCCTCTGTGCAATGTGTGTAGGAAGGAAAAAGTGGAAGGAGGTTGAAAGCATGTTCTCTGCTCCTGGAAATTGAATGAGCGTCGTCCCTTGGCAGTGCTGAGCACCAGCCGGCTTGCCTCGTGCCCGACAGACGTCCCCGTCCCCAGAAAGAGCTGGGTGAGGGCACGACGGCTCCACCTCCCAGCTCAGACGCCCTGCACTTCCGAGTGGAGAGTCTGGATCATGAGGTCATCGGTGCTGGAGGGCTGCTCCGAGGGCAGAATGGACGCCCACATCTCCTGACTCCCTGTCCAGTGCTCCTTCTGATCTAATACATTGGGGTCTCCCAGGAGTGGGCGCTAGTGAGATGTACGAGAGAGACAGACAGACAGATGGACGCAGGACAAGCACTGACTGGGCCTGTCCCCTAATACTGGTGGGGAGAGCTCCATGCCCAGAGCACCCAGGCGTGAAGGAGGGAGGCAAGGGTAAGACAACAGGGAACAGCAGGGGTGACGGGGGGCGGGGCACACTGCCACCGTGTGAGATGGGATGGGGTGCGCTATCACCAGACCTCCTGATTTTTCTGAAATACAGCTAAGTATCTGAATTTTTTGGTGTAAATTATCCTAACTTTAAAATGTTGGCAACTGGAGTGTTTTTTTTTTGGGGGGGGGGTTAATGTTCTTAAATAGAGTGCTAAGAAAAGAAAACCTGTTTGCAAACTACATTTGCTTCAAGGGCCACCAGTTTGCAGCCTCTGCTCCCTTCTCGTACCCTCAGTTTGCTCGGCTGTGAAGTGGGCACAGAAACGGTCCCGCTCTCAGAGGGCAGCTGAGTGGTTCAGTGCGATGATGCCCCTAGAGGCTCTATGCCACCTCCGGGTCCACAGTCAATGGTAGCTATTGGTATTTTTTAAGACTGGGGACACTTAGGAGAAATGGGAAGGGGCCTGTTAAGTTGAGCGCAGGGCAGCTGGGAAGCCCAGAGCCAGAGCCCGGGGCCATTCGATTGAGCCCCACGTCCTAGTTAGTGCGCATGCGCGGTGGGCCCGGCCCTGTGGGCGCCAGTCAATGGGAGACCTATCCCTGCCTTGGATTTACCAGGGAGGCGCGATTAGGCCCGTCTGGCAGTCCTTCACCCCAGGAAACCCCCAGTGTTTCTGCGCTGAGCTCTAATTTGGGAGAAACAAAGCGCTTTCAAAGGTCAGGCCTTTAAAAACCAGACTGAAGCTTCTTTTACATTTAGCAAAACACACTTTGCTTGTTTATTTTAATGAGAAGCTTCAGGGGGAAGGTGCCAGTCCCTCCTACGTATCTGTTTGACAAATCTGCCTGTTGCAGCCAGTTCCAAAGATATTTAAAGGACAGTTCTGGGAAAAGAAAAACTTAGAACAAATTCTAATTAGTCCCATTGGGACCGGAGGCCATGGCAGATTTCTGCCCGAAGAACCTGGAGACCGAGGCCTCGGGTTACCTCCTGATGTGCACAGTTCTGCGTCCTCCCTAGGCTGGGCCCACACCGGGGCAGCTGGGGGCAAAGTCAGGCCCTTCCCGGCTTTGCTGCCCCCCCCCACCCCCCCCCACCCCCCGCAGCCACGGAAGCCCCTCCTCTGCTTGTGTGGTGATGACGGAGGCCCTGTGGGCTCCGCCTTCAGAGTCAGAGATGCCGAGTCCCTCTGGCTGGCCTGCCCAGTTCGGGTGGGTGGGCGGGCAGGCAGGTAAAGCCCGTAATTACGGGAAAGCAGCCGTGGGCGTGTGTGAACAGGCCTCCTGGGGCCCAGGCAGGTGGCCTGCTGGCGAGGGAGGGCCCCAGAGTTTGGACTCTGGGTGCAGAAAGCCATCGCAGTGGGGGAGGGGGCGTTATGTAACTGTGACAGCACAGCCACCGAGAAAGTGACCTTGCTACGCTTGGCTGCCTCCTTCTTCCCACTCAGAAGGGCATGAAGGCCTAGCAGCCGTTTCTGAAGGCAGGGCAGTGGCCCTTAACTTTGCCGGCCTCCAGGTTGCCTGGATGGGTGTGAAAACAGACTGTCAGATCCACCCTGAGTTTCTGACTCAGGAGGTGGGGGTGGGGCAAAGAATTTGCACATCTCATAAATGTACAGATGTTGCTGATGCAGCTACTCCAGGGGCCCCTCCGAGAACCCCTGCTTCAGGGCTGAGTGAAGTCAGCCTGCCTGGGATTCCTGATTTGCTGTGTGCCCCTGGGCAAGTGTCTGAGCCTCTCTGGGCTCCTGTGTTTCTCAGCAGGAGAAGCTGGCCTCGTCTTTGACCAACTAAATCCCTCCATCCTCATGTTGCGATGCCTAATTACTATTTGCAGGTAGCTCAGAGATCTTCACATGGAAGGCCCAGGCCTGTGCACAGGGTTCTTACCTGCTGATTCCAACTTGCTTGTAGCCACTGTGGGAGCTGAGTCGTTCTAAGAGATATGGGCACTTGAAGCCTTAAAGGGACAAGCCAGGCCAGCGTCTCTGGGCATCAGCGCTCACCCTGCATACAAGAATCCTGGAGCAGTTCAGTACCCAGGTCTTTGGGATCATTTTGTTGCATCGAGGAGATGGGTGTCAGGGGCTCACCACAGTCCCAAAGATGAGGCATCTGTGGCATGGAGAGTATAACCGAAGTCACACATCTGCCAGCAGTTTCTTCTCGTCTGAACCTCCACGTGCACTGTGAGCTGCCCGCACACTGGGGTCCTTCCACACTGGGGACGTGGGGTCCTCTTCCCACGGCATGGAGGGCAGGACACAAGGCAGATGCCAAGTGCAGACTGATGAAGAAGCAAATGAACAAATGGCTCCGTTACAGAATGGGCCCCAAAGCCCAGCTGTCTGTCTGTCTGGCCCTCTGCAGTCACATGGTTCCCACCTGCGGTCGCCTTTGCTCCTCACAGTACAGTCTTGGGGAGAGAGGCAAGCATTTGTGTCCTCATTTCACAGGCGGGGAAATGGAGGCCCCAGGAAAGTGGCCTGACTCGCCCAGCTTGACTAGTCAGTAGAAGGCAATACCAAAGAGAAGTGCAGAACGCCATGCCTGGGACCCTCACTGCGGCCCCTCGCAAGTCTGAGCAGCTTTACAGCCCGTGTCTATGTCCGAGCTGAGCCGTCCTGCCGGTAACAGTAGTGGGAACGGAGTTGGGGGAGAGGTGAGCCAGGAATGCAGGCCCTTTCTGATTCCCGTGCGGTTGGGGAGGGGGCAGGGCCCAGCACAGTGGCTGGCACGTGGCTGGTGCGCAGTCAGTATTTGTTGAGTTAACGAATGAATGCACAAAACAGACTTGACTCAAGTACTGCCCCTTACCAGCAGTGTGACCCTACAAGAATCCTTTCGCCGCTCTAAGCCTTGGTTTCTCCAATTGTAAAAGCAGAATAATAATGTAGTAATAATAAACAATAATGGCATAATGATGAAGAGAACAGGCTCTGGAGCCAGACCTGCCTACATCTGAATCCTGGTTCCACCAGATGTTGCTGTGTGACCTCAGGCAACCTACTAAACCTCTCTGTTCCTTGGTTTCCTGTTGGTAAAGGGGAAGTAATGATAGTGCTCACATAGGAGTGTGGGGATTAAAATGAGCACTATGTGTAAAGTGCACTAGCCAGCATTGTTAATAGCCCTTAGTGATGATTCTGTCTCTGTGCATTGGTAAACTAAATAACATCTAAGCAATAAATACCTAGCAGAGAGCCCGGCACGAAGGCAGAAGTGCTCAGTAAACATTAACCATTATTCTTATCTCGGACACTCACTGGCCCATGGCCCTTTGTGTCTGTTGAGTCACACGTAGCAAGTGGAGACAAAAAGGTCTTAAAATTGCAGCGGTGGGCATAGGTGTCATTCCCGGAAGCCACCAACCCAGGGTTAAAGACAGGGAAAGTGAAGTGCCACCAGAGGTCACCAGGGGCAGCAGAGAACCCATCCCACACCAATCATTAAAAAAAAAAAGAGGGTTGGCTATTCTACCCTGCCGCGGGCCGGCATTCTCCCTAACACTCACATCGGAGGCGTTTCCCAGAGAACACTCCTTCCATCCGAGGGTTAGACTCCCAACCCTACATTTATCCACCACATCGTCTTGGATAAGCCCTTTGTCTTCTTAAACCTCAGTTTTCTCACCTGGGACATGGGGACACACTGATTTGGAGGGTTGAGTGAGCTAGAAAGGACAGTCCCTGGGGCAAGGTGAGCGCTCAGTCAATAACACCTGTTGCCGAGGTAGCATGATGGTTATTACACTGGACTCTGCAACTGGACCACATCAGCTTCAGCCCTGCCTGCATCACACACTGGCTGGGTGCTTTTGGTGAAGTGACTCAGCTTCTTTGGGCGTGTTTTCTCATCTGTAAAATGGGGTGATAATAACAGCACATGAAACTCTCAGAGTTGTTGGAAAGCTTAACTGTAAATCAACACAGTAAATTCTGTCTCAGTGTTTGCCAGTATCGTTATTGTAAATCATAGTGTTTTTGATGTTACTGTTTTTATTCTGAATAAGCTACAACATTGTAACTTCCTGCAGAAACCTCACTGCTTGACAAGAACAGCCCGAAAAGGGGGCTTAGGAGAAACAGGAGAGATGGGGCCCTGGATAAGGAAGGACTTTTTCCTTTGCTGCCCTTGAGGACTTGACTGGGCACTCGAGGGCAGTCCGGCAGGCGGGGCACAGAGGCCAGCTGCACTCGGTGGAGACGCTTTGATGCCCAGCTCTGGGCTAAGCCTCTCCCTCCCAGCAGGTCCTTCAGAAGCCCTCAGAGGTGACCGGGATTTTCACCAGGTCCCTCGGGGCCCCAGAAAGATCATCAAAGTGTACTGGTGAGCCTGTGACAGGCACACAAAAGTCTCCAGCCAGGAAGTCCTTATCTGGACAGATGGCACGGTGGACCTTGGCTAAATCCTGTGCTCCCCCAGGGCAAAGGTCTGCGTGGGCTTGGAGGAAAACTGCAGTTTGATCCTCCTCGCTGCACCTGGGCCCCAGAGTCCTGCTGGGATGGCTGGAGAAGATCAGCACCAACGCCGCAGGTGACCTTGGTCACAAAGCCATCCTAGGGCTTGCCAAAGGACTTCCAAGTCACTTTGGAGTCCCCAGGAATGGATTGAAAGCAGCAGATGTCCATGGAGCTAGCAGGGGGTGCTTGTCTGGCTTAGAAGCAATGAGCATGTCACTCAATGTCCCCCTCCAGCAATGTCCCCCACACCTATGGTTCGAGGGTTCACCCTGTGCCAGGCGCCATTCAGAGCTCTGTACATGCCTTTTATCCTCAGAACTTCCCATCACAGCCATACAAGGTGGCAGCCATGATCACCTCCTCTTTAGAGGTAAAAGGCCTGAGACCTCCCACAGCCAAATCCTTTGTCCAAGATCCTACACTAGTGAGTGTCAGAGGCAGGATTTGAGTCCTGGCCCCTCTGCCTCTGGAGAATATGTCCCCAGCCTCCCGGGGCAGGCAGCCTGCAAGATGGCCCTCTGGGACCCTGCCTCCTGGTATTCACATCTTCCTGTAACCTCCCCCATGTGGGAGGGACCTAGTGACTGACTTCTAAGGAACAGAAGGGGGAAAAGGTGATGGATGTCATTTCCAAATCATGTGACAAAGAGACAGTGGCTTCCACCTCGCGCACGCCCTCCGTCACGCACACCCGAGGCCTCTGGAAGAAGCAAGCTGCCCTTTGGAAGTCGATCCACAGCGCTGTGGCAGGGAACTGGCGCAGCTTCTGGCCAACGGCCAGCGAGGTCGTCAATGCAACACCCCACGAGCAACTGAATCTGGCCAAGAGCCATGTGAGCAAGCTTGGGAGGAGACCCTCCCCAGTCGGAGCCTTGGGTTGACTGTAGCCCCAGCTGACACCATGACAACAGCCTGTGACAGTCCGTGCACCAGAGACACCCAGCTCAGGCCCCTGGGGTCCCTGACCCACAGACACTGACAGAGAATAAATGCGGAAATGCTGGTGGTTTAAGCCCTTGCATTTCGGGGCGATTTGATACGCAGTGAGAGGTAACGAATACACTTGCTGTCACTACTAGCAACACACACACCGCAAGCACGAGAAGGATAGAAAAGACCAACTCACCCCCAGGAAGCAGAGCTGAGGGAGCCCTGCTCACACCTGCTGACCCAGCCCTTCCTTTTGCTTTTGCTGGTGACGGCACCCAGGTGCACTGAGAGAAAGGTCCTGTTTGAAGGTCACACGCAAACTAAGGAGACCTGGCGTGGCCCTCGAAACCCTCAGATTCCCGGAAACCATTGCTGGGAGTTCACAGGGGCATTACTCACAAAACTGTACGTGCTCCCAGGAATCCAAACTTGCTACCTTGTCTTAGCTCCAGGTGCTTGGTAAGAGTACCGTAATGCTAGCTGGAAGGTCTCCGTAAAACTTCTCCAAATACTGAAACCACAGCCAAGGAAAAAAATATCTGAGAAATTCCAGTGGGCTCAAATATTCCACTGCAGGCGGACACCAAGTACAGTGGGGTCCTTTAGTGCGGCGTGTCTCGATTTTTGCTTCTCAGGCCAAATATTTATTGTCCTTTTCTCCTGTAGTCTAAAGGGAGTTAGTTCTCCTAGGAGTGAGGGGCCACTGTGAATGGGAGCTGCTCTGACACCTGTGGTTTCTGTCCCCAGCCTTTTTTTCTGTTTGTTTGTTTGTTTTAGTGGCACCCTGGTGGCCTGATATCAGGGTCATGGGGACAGTGTAGTCTGGGCTCAGAGCTCAGATCCAGGACAGCCTCCCCACCCTCTGGTTGGACTGCTCACTCCCCCCTCTGCTTCTTACTGAGACGTCTGTCTGCAGGACTGGATGGAGATAGTTCCGGCAGCCTTCCCCCCCCCCCCCCGCCCAGATCCTCCCTTCCTATCCTGCGAGTCCTGGAGCAGGAGAGAGTGAGCCAAATCCCAGGCCCAGCTGCGTCCAATACCTATTCCCAGCATCCCTGGGAGACTGGGAAAATCTTCTGGGGGTTGGACCAGCTACATAATTGTGGATCCCAATGTAAAATGAACATGTGAGACCCCCAGTTTAAAAAAATAAAGAATTTTAAGGCAACAACAGCAGAGCATATTAACTCTGGCACAGGGCCCTCTGCACAGGTCATATACTCAGAAGCTGGCCTGGTCTTGGGGTCTCCAATTAAACCCACCCTGAGTTATCTTTCTGGGAGGGCCTGTCCAAGCTGCTCACACAGAGAGTGGTTGTCACTTCTTGACCAAACTTTGCTGATAAGGACAGCAATGGAAATTCACCAGGACTGTGGGCTTGAGAAACGGCTTGGACTGTTGAAATGCAAAATGAAAGCATGTGCCGACTTCCAAGAGGCTGCAGAGGGGACCGATAAGGGCAGCCGTGAAATGAGCCCTGGTGGCCAGAGGGCCGGATAAAAACCTCTAGATATACTTACTTACTTGATCTTTCTCCTCCCTCTCCTTTTCCCTCTTTTCTTTCCTCTTAAGTTTTTTAAAGAGTCGCCAACATTTCAAACTTGAGATTTCACATAAATATTCATATTCCTAGTAGCTCTAGAAGCCAATTAGAACCTCCGTAACATGCAGGAATGTGGTAACAGAAGAGGCACATTCCTGCATGACAACAATCTACTGCCTCCACTATAGGGACTGGTGGCCTCTTGTTCGCCACAGTCCCCACCACTCCCTAATGCCTCTCTGACCCAGCATCCAAGTGACAAGTGTACATAGTCGCACCCGTGCTCTGTTTTCTTGTCATGGAGCCAAGAGGAAAGTACATGTCTACGTCAAAGTGAGAAGACAGAAGGCGGACTGAGAGTTCCACGTGCTTCAGGAAACATGGGAAAGAATATGTCTCTTTGCGGAAGAACATCCCCACATGTTAACATGTAAAGGGAGTCTCAGTCCAAAGAACACAACTTGAATGTTCTTATGGGGCAAACCACGGCCATCCCCCACACAGCCCAGCTCACTCATTCATGTCCCCAGTTGGGTCCCTGAAGGCACCAACACAGAGACTCCTGGACCAGAAGGCTCCGGAATGCAAGGGCAGTGCCAGCATCTCCGCCCACCAGGGCCCGCGGCCATCTTTCCTTTTGCTCTGTTCTGCCTGTTACCCCAGCAAAGACAGTGGACTTGGGGGATTCCCAGCACCTCCTCTCCCTTGCTGTGAGGTCAGTTTCCTTCCCCCAGAGCTGCGTGGGTGTTTGGCTCCCTGGGAATAGTGTTCTTTCCCGGCTGGGAGCACCATCAGCATTTGCCGTACTGGCCAGCCCTCCACTGGGCAGTCTGGGAGGGCGAGGAAGATGTCGCGATGGAAGCTGGGAGAGCCATGAGGGATGATGACAGGCGGTGCTCTTTACCCAGAGACAGAAAAGTGACAGGGTGAACAGTTTTAGAGACCTGGGGGGACAAGTCACTCAGTTCCCACAGCTCCTTGGAAAACCATATGCCAATGACCTAGAAATTCCCAGAGCTCAGGCCTGGGCCAGGGGGAGCCATGGGCACCAACCAGGCCTGGGAAGGGTGAAGCGCGTGCTGCCCAGAAGGGGGCGGAGTTGCCTGGACAGTATGTGACTCCTCCCCGGGGGTGTTTTCTGGCTCCCTGTGTCTACAACGGGGGCGGGGGTGGAGGACTAGACCTGCCTCCTGGGGCTTTGGGGAGATAATTAGTCCTTCTAAAGAGCATCATAATCCCTGGATCAAAGGGGCGCAGAGCTGCAAACTCACCCGACAGTGAGCGAGTACTGCCAGCCACTGGAGCACCCACTCCAGTGGGCGGGTTCCGATTTTCAGACCCTTCAAGGTGCCACCTCCCCGCCACATGGCTGCCTTAGAGAGTCTATTCACAGCACTGTTGATGGGCGGAGATGGAAATGACCATGACCCCATTTTCTAGGTGGGAAAACTGAGGCTCGAGGAAGCGAGGTGCAGACACAGGGCTCCCCCACCAGATCACAGCCGCCTCTTGGGTTTGGCCTGTGGCCGTTCTCTCCCCCACCCACACAGCCAGCGCCCTCAGCGTTATATTCTCTCAGAGAATGACGGGTCGCACTGCACAGGTGAAGTCAGTGTCCCCGGGCCCCCACCGCTTTCCCGCCCACCCCCTCCGCCCTCTCCGGGCCAGTCACTGGGACTGCAGCTCTCCGGCCAGCCGGTCACAAGGGTGTCAGGAGAGTGCAGACAGATGCAGACCAGGGTGCCAGGCAGCCATCCCCCTTGATGCGCTCGCTCACTTGGGGCTTTCAAAGACCCGGGTTCAGGCTGTCACTTCCGATCCCCTGTGGCACCGGCCGCCTCTCTGACCATCAGCTTCCCCAGGAATGACCACTTCGGGGATGCACGGAGTAGCCAGGGCCGGGCACGCAATCTGCAACGCCGTGCGCCCCGAGGCGTTGGGGCGAGTCTGGGCGCCGCGGAGGGGCCGGGGCGGGGCCGGGGCGGGGCGCAGGCGGGCCGGGGCGGGGCGAGCGGCCGACCCTCGGCAGCCCGGAAGGAGCGGGAGGAGGAGCCGCGGGAGTGAGAGTCGTTCCCACGTGAGAGGCTCCGCGGCCGAATTCCTCGCGTGCGGCAGCGGCGGCGGCGGGGGGCCGGGCGGCCGGCGGGACAGAGAGCCGTGGTCCCGCGCGCTCCGGCGGCCGGGCAGGCGGCGGGGGCGGAGCTCGGCTGAGCCCAGATGCGGCGGCGGCCCCGGGGGCTGTGAGCCCGGCGCCCGCCGTCGGAGCACACCGCGCCGCCTCGGGCAGCGCCCCCCCGGGCACCGGGCATGCGGGCGGCCGACTCGGGCACCTGGGAGCGCGTCAGGCAGCTGGCGGCGCAGGGCGAGCCGGCGCCTTCCTGCGGGGCGGGGGCCGGGCCGGCGCGCCCTCCGGAACCCGCAGCCTACGAGCAGTATGCGGACGCCGCAGGGCCCGGAGATCGGCCCCGCGCCCGGGCGCCCTCCTTTCGAGCGGATGGCGACTGCAACGAGCCCGGTAGGTGCGCGCTGGGAGGGGAGGGCGGTGCGGCCTCCGGCCTGGGGAGCCGCCGGGGCCGAGCGCGCGGGGGCGCTCCCGGTCCGGATCAAGAAGCTGCTGGTGGCAAAGTTCTTGTGCGCGGAGCCCAGAGCGCGCGGGGCGGGGAGCCCGGGGAGAGGCGCTGGATGGAGAGTTAGTTCTTCAGCGCGGGGTCGGGGACCTCGGGGCTCCGTGGCTTTCTGACTTACCCCCCATCCCCAGCGAGGGCTACGAAGGGAGTTCAAGGCCTCGCCTGCTGGAGCGGTGCGGTCCCGCGTCACTTGGAGACCCAGCTTCTGGCTGGCCCCAGCGCCTGTCCTGGGAAGCCTGGACAAGGGGCCAGCCCCGCGCGAAGTACGGGCGGCCCCTGTGACCGCACCTGTAACCCAACCGGTAACCGCGTGAAGTGCCAGGAGAGCCCTGCTTTACGGAGAGGAAAAGTAGTGGTTCGCATTTGCTGGGAGCGAACAGATTTCTCATACTCTGAAACAACTAGTGCAGAAAGAGAAATTGCAGCGGCGGAGACAGACGCAGTGGTCCAGTTGGGTGTCGTTGGCTCCTCCGCCCCAAGCGGAGCACAGCGTTCTAGTGTTAAAATACCCCGTGTGGGGGTGCCCTCTCCATTCCGTCCCGGTCTCAGCTGGTCCCCCAGTAACACCCCCATCCCACCCTGCAAGTCAGGTCTTGGGGGCAGGGCGGGGGGGGGGGCGCCCACAGGAACCCGTGGATCCGCTCGACTCTGATAGGAAGAAATTTATATGGAAGGCGAAGAGCTTCTGGGCAGTTTGAAGTTTGAATGCGTTTCCCAGGAACAACTGGAGGGGAGAGTACGTGATCTTGAACCTACTGCAGTGTCTCCCTGCATCTTATCACCACTCCCGGAGTGAGGCTCTGTTATCTCCAAGAAGATGAGGACAGAAAAGGCCCGAGGTTAATCAACTTCCCCTTAGTTCCACGGCCCTAAACCTCGGGGCTGGAATTTCTAATTTGTCTTCAGTTGACACCAGAATGCCTCTCTCAGGCAGCAAGTTTACCAGCTGGGAAACATGAGGCTTGTTTTTATTTACCTAATAATTTTTTTCCTATGAGAAAAAAGCCAGCAGCAAGCCCCTCCCCTTATTTCAGGCCCCCTGGTGGTCTCCCCAGGAGATGGAATCCTGGGGGTCATAGTTCTAACCACAGGAGCTGGGACTGCCAACCAGATGGCTTTTATTAGCTGAGCTGTGCTGCTGGTGTCCTGGAAGAATTGGAATCTTGGGTCACCAAGGGTGTAGAAGAGGGGCACCAAGCCCAGGAGGGAGCTTGAGCCCCTGGCCCTTCGGCCTTGGGGCTGGGCCAGCCCGAGGCAGTGCGCCTCTTCCCCAGATGCACGGAAGAGTTTGAGGCCAGGACTTGGTGCAAAACAACACAGATGCAAAGAATGAGCAACTGGGAGAGCTTGGGCAAGTTGTTTGGTCTTTCTGAGACTCAGTTTATGGGGAATAATAATAATAGTGTCAACTAATGTTTAGATCATGCAAAGCTGGTGTCTGCAAAACACCTTGCCTAGTTCCTAGTCGATGCTTAACGAATTTTAGTTGCAGCTCCATTTGCAGGGCACCTGTCAGTCTACAGTTGACTTGGGTTTTCCACCAGGATAGGATGCTGTGCGCTCCATCGCCACCTCTCCCCCCCCCCAAAAAGTGTGTCAAGATAAACTTTTGTCTGGTCTGTAAAACACCTGAGTGATCCAAGGCCTGTCCTGCCCGTGGAGGATGTTATTATGTAAACGTTTCAGAGATGGCTGGGTGGAGATACATCTGTTTACTTTGTGTCTGTGTCGACTCCATTTGTGTTTCATAATAACAATAACCTAATGACACGGTGTAGCCGAGAGCACCTGAGGTCTGGGGGCGGTTGTTATTTTCTGGTGGCACTCACAGTCGTCCTTTAGGGCAGAGACAGTGCAGAGCTCCTTTGCTGATACACAGGTGACATCACTGGCCTGAAACAGGATCCAGCCAGCAATGAAACCAGAAAGTATGGTGTTCTCTCCGCCCCACCACCCTTCACCCCCTCTGGGTCTGGTTCTTAATGATCAAATGATGTTTCTGAGAACGTCCATGGTGTCAGGGTCTGGGGGACAGCCTGTCATGGACATGGGTTCTGAAGCCACTGGCTGATACAAGGGGATTTCCTCTGGGAAACAAATGAGACCTCTTCCGACTTAGAACCACAAGCTGATATGACTGCTGAAATAAACATTTCAGCCAGGTGGTCTGGTGACTCGCCCCCGGATCTCAGCACATCGGTGCCCAGTTGAACGGGGACGCTCAGCTTCGGGAGCCAAAAGAACACCCTGTTGGGTGACGGAGTCGAGTCTGGGGAAGCAGGAAGGGTGAGGGGATGCCTGATTGGCAGGAGTGAGAACTGGACATCTTGACATCGCTCACAGGGAGTGTCTTCCTGAGCTCAGCAGGGTGACAGACCCTGGGCTGGTAACAGCTCCGACCTCCAGGGTGGGGTCACTTCCAGGGGAGGTTATCATTCTTTGCAAGTGGACTGGGGACCGGAGCAGGAGATGGGGACATTAGATACTTGTTCCCTCTGCATCCTCATCCTCTGAGACACTTGGTAACTCAGTTCCCCTCTTGGTGCTGTGGGACTGACTCCATCTGAGCAGGGAGCACTCCAGAGCCCCAGCAGAGCGAACCAGCTTGGGCTGAGAACGCATATTGTACTGCCTTTGGTGGTCCAGTCGTTTAGTCGCATTTCTCCAGCGTCCATTCCTGCCAGGCAGTGTTGTAGCTGCCCGGGATGTAGCAGCGAACGAGACAACCACAGCCTTTGTTTCCATGGAGCTTACATTCTGTGGGAGGAAATTTCCAGTAGGCAAATACGCAGGGGGTGTGGCGGGGGCTGTAAGTGCTGCACAGGAAAATAAGGCCAGGTGAGGGCTTAACGTGACGGGCGGTGGGTGTTCTTCGGTGTCTAGGTAGCTGGTCAGATAACGCACCAGCTCAAGAAGGAGGTGCCTGGGTGCCGAGTCGCCATGGCAGGAGGGTGTTGACAATCAGTTAAAGAAACCCAGTCATTGTTTAGAAGTTCTTGATAAGTTAGTATCTTTGTAGACAGGATGTTTTAGCCGTCCACATCTGAAGCCCACCCAGACGTCCAGGCCCAGTTCAGAGGCCCCTGCCTCCTTTGGCTCCTCTCCTAAGTGACAGCTTAAATGCCACAGGACGCCAGAGCCTCTTGGGCCCTCTACCACCTTTTTTATTAGTCTTTTGAGTCCTTAGCTCCTCTCGCCCCTCCCCGCACTTAAAGTACAAGGAGGAGGGGGCCAGGCCTTTGCTTCTGTGTGTTTAGCTCCCAGGACCTTGCCGAGCGAGGCTTGGAGCCGACCAAACGGCGAGCTTTATCTTAGTCTGCCAGCCATCCCCGGGGAAACTGGTCCTCAGAAAAGCTTTGTAGCTCACCCAAGGGCAGCCGGTAGGTGTCCCATGAGGACCTGGTCCCAGGTTGTAGACCTCAAGGCAGTTCGGAAAGACCTGGTCCTGATCTTAAGAAAGTAGAGAGACCTATGTTCAGTTTCCAGTCTGTGTTTTCTGTAAGTTTTTGTCGTGTGTAAAAAGGTCTGTCCTCTCCTTGACATGCCTGGTTTTGAACAGCTGGGGCATGTGCTTATCTTTGCGTCCATGTCAGCAGTGGGTTTCTGCTGGGTCAGAGGTGAGATTAGAGCTCCACTTGGAATGGGGATGCGCTCGTGAAGCCACCCACCAGGACGAGGGTTTAGTGGGAGCTCCCCCAGCTGATGGGTGGGGCAGAGACAACCTGGGGCTTGGCTGTCCTGGACAGTCTAGAGCCAAAGTCATTGCTCTTGGAAGAGACTCAGACTGGTTTTCCTCGGGAGGTCTCCTGTGGCCTGGTGCCCTCCCTCGGCCCCGTGGGACTGCTCGGTGAGACGGGCTGCACCTCCTTCTGCCAGGCCGGTGGCGCACCAGAGTGGGAGCAGGGCACCAGCTTTGGAATCAGACACCCTGGTTGGAATTTTCCAGCTCTGTTGCTTACTTTGTCATTTAATGTCCCGAGCCTCAGTTTGCCCATCTGTAAAGTGGGCTCACATTGCACACCTCAGAACTGTTGGGCAGGAATCCTAGCATCCTTCATCACCACGGAGCTGGATGTTACCTGTGCCATGGGGGGCGGGGCAGTGCCCATTTATCCAGAGTCCACAGAACTTGAAAGAGTGTGTGTGTGTATGCGTGCAAAAGTTTTTAAAATCGTTGAAGTGTGAAATGCCGGGATTTGATGAGACAGGTGATTCACAAGGACTGCTAGCTACTTATTTGGCCTCCTGAGTCATCGGGAAATTTCCATGAAGGTCATTATGCGTTCTTCATGTTCTCTGTAATGCTCCGATTGAGTTAACCAGGTGATTTGCTTGGACCCTCTGGCCATTGCCAGGGAAGAAGAGTTTACTACGGTTCCCTTTTCACCATTTCAAGAGCCACTGCACGCATTGGCTGAAGGAGACTGGCAAACACAGCCTGGCGATCCCCTCTCCCACCCACACCACAGCCAACAGACAAAAGGGGGAGCCGGGTACACGGGCGTGTCCACAGATCTTAGCCCAGCAGACTCAGGCGCCTGGCGTGTCATCAAAGCCGGCCGAAGCTGTCGCCGTGGGGATTCGAGTCACCCAGGGCCTCAAACACTCCAGAGAGGGTGGCAGGCCGTGGTTACGAGGTGCGTGCACACCGGCGTGTGTGGTTATTTCCCCGTGAGTGCACTTCGTGTTGAGCGTGGCAGATGAGTGCCTGCCCGGGAGGGGAAAGGTCAGGATTGCCCCCTGTTCCCAAGGACCACCCGCTCTGGGTGCCTCACAGCAGCCACCATGAAGGTGGGGACTTCAGGCTCTCCCTCGTCTGCTGTTTGGGTCCCTTCAAGAGAGGCCAGTTAGAAGACACCAATTGTGGCGATCCCTCAGAGCCCTCCCCAAGAGGCGTTAGCCCAGTAGGTGCTGCCGCAGCCCCCAACTTGGAAGAAATTCACAGCCAGGAGGGTATGACAGGTAGGTGAGTGCACTCGGGGTCCTGGCCCACAGCTGGGTGGTGCTGAGCCTGGGCCGAGGAGCAGAGGGACACCGGGGTTCGCTGGTGGTGACCTTCCTCGGTTCCCAGTTCACGTGCTGGGCTTGCAGGCTATTTCCGGGAAGAGCCCCCGCCTGGTGGCCCATCTGCAGGTGCTCGCGTCCTCAGCTTCAGTTGCTGGCCGGGTCTGCAGGTTGGCTTAGCCTCCCTGCTAGTTTGGGCTGTAACTTTATCAGAGGCATTGAGCTCGTTCTGTGCCTCTTAATTGTGCAGAGCTTCAGCTAGCTCTCCCCGGGGGGCTCGGAGAGGATTAACAACAACAGCTGCCAGCTCCTGGGTGCTTTGGTCCCTCGCCCTGCGGCTCAGCCTCACCAGGGCGCCACTAACTTTGAAATCATGTGCGCCCAGGCAGGGAAGGATGTGTATGTCCCTTCGGTAAGGTCCCAGGAGTGACGGGGAGCCATTTATGAAGGGCCAGCCAGGAACTAAGCACTTTGGTCACTTGCGTTCCTGTTGATCTCTCCTCGCCCCTATAAGATGCCTGGCGTTCTGCCCATCTTGCAGGTGACATGGTTGAGGCTTAAAAAGGTTACACAGATTGTGGTCAGTGGCTACTCCAGGCTGCCCTGAGACTGTTACATCTTCTCCCTGAAATTTCCATCATCAGCTGATGGACGGTTCCCCAAAGGCTACGAGGGCACCAGGCAGAGGCTGTGACACTGGGAGTCAGGAGACCCACTCCGTGGCATCTTGGGCACAGTGGCTGGCAGTCAGCCAGGGGCAGTCGGAGTGAGGGGCTCTGGGGCCTAGGCTGCACCCCTAACTCCACTCGCCCCACCTGCCCAGCCAGAATCAAAGAGGGCAGCTGGCCCTAGACGGAAGGTCTGACCTGACCATTTGGGAACCTAGAATGCAGTGTCCTGAGATGGGAATCTTAGTGGTGCTGGGAGCAACTCATTCTCTCCACAAGAGGAGAACACTGAGACCTGGAGAGAGGAAGGGACCAAGCTTCTGTCCCATGGGGTGGGTTCCAGGGTCAGTGTGAAAACTAAAGGCTCAGGGCTGTCCTGGCAGAGTGGCGAGTTTTCGCTCTTGACCCTGGTCCCTGGCTCCCGTTCCTCGGACTTGGCCTTGCGTCTGGGTGCTTGCTGGTATGCAGACTCTCCGGCCTCACCTTCATTCTGGTTCCGTGGGCCCGAGAATCTGTATTTTTATCAAGTGCCCTGGGCGATTTTTGATGCAGCGGTCCCGAAGTGGACAGTAGGTGTCTGGACGTCCTAGTTAAATCCCACTTTTCCTTTTTAAATCCAGTCTTCGCCCCCCACCGTCTCCAGGCCCACACAGGCTCAGCATCTGTGTGAGAGAGGCCCATGCTTCTCTGTCTTGCTCACTCACAACACGCTGTGATGAGAGAACAGCCCGAGTTCAGCTTCGTCTCTGTTCAGAAGCCCCGCTCGGCGCCCCCAGGCTGCCAGCAGCATTTCAGGGCCTTTTATTCAACCAACATGCTTTCTTCCTTGAGCTCCGAGGTGGAGCCAGGCACCGGCCTGGGCTGCAGGGGCACAGGAGACTGTACCCTTGACCCAGGGTGCGTGCAGATTGGTTAGACTCAGCACCAGTCCCCACTCAGGGCTGCTCTTCCGGGCCCCCAGCCCGGCCACCCACCCCATCCCCACCCACTTGGATCCCTTTGTGGTTGGCACATTGTTGGTGCGCGTGGCAGGCGTGTTCCGTGAGCGGTTCCTCAGTGCTTCCTCCAGCCCCTCTCACCTCGTCAACACGTGGAGAGGAGCTGTGGGTGGGGGCGGAGCGCCCTCACTTTCTCCACTGTTAGACTTTCTCAGCCTCAGGGCCTGGGTGTGGGGGGGAAGGCTCTGCCTGCAGCCTTCCATCACTGCTTGGGAGACCTGCAACGAGCTGAGGCCTGGGGTCAGCGGGCTCAAATGCAGATTCTCGGGGCCCCCTTCCAGAACTGGGCTCCGTAGATCCAGGGTGGAGCTGAGGACCCTGCGCCTTTTTTCACCTTTCGAATTGCAGCGAAACATACATAGCCTGAATGCAGGCATTTTTAGGTGTACAGTTGAGAGCCCTGAAATATTTTCACAATCATGCAGCTAGCACTGCTGTCCATTTCCAGGACTTTTTCAACATCCCAAACTGAATGTGTCCTTATTAAACAATTACTCCCCCACCCCACCCCAGCCCCCGCTAATCTCTATTCTACTGTGTGTCTCCACGCATTGATTGGCCTATGCCAGGTGCCTCATATAAGTGGAGTCACACAGGACTTCCATACTGCCCACCCCGCCCCCTCGGCTGATGGCCCCGGGACCACGTGTCCAACCCCCATCCTCCGATCAGTGTCCCCCATGTTTCCTTCTCTGCCTTCCTTTAAAACACCACCACCTCGCAGGTGTGCTGGGAAGGTGTGGGGAAGAAATAAGTTTGTTTCTCTTTTCCCATGATTAAAACCAGTATGTTGTTAGTGTCTCTGCCACCCCAGTGCATTAAACAAAGACTTCATCTTTCTTTGGTTTACTTTGTTCAGTGTAGCTTTTTTTTTGAAGGGGACAGCAGGGGCTTATTTGTTTGGTTTCCGTAGTGTGCTTGTGGCTGCTGAGCGGAAGGAGCATGCAGGGCCCTGGGGACCCCCAGGGCCACAGATGATGCTGAGAGGATCAGGGTGACAATATTCCTGCTGGGGGTGCCCCACAAGGTCCAGGGGGAGATGCATCAGCCCTGGGGTACTGATGGGGGCCGAGGCCAGCAATGCCTCTAAGCACTCAGCTTGCTCGGCTTTCCTATCCTGGCCGCCACATGCTGGTGGAGTTGCAGGGTGGGGGGTGCAGTGAGGGGCCGAACCAGGTGGATCTGTGACTTCCCAGCTGCAGGCCGTAGCCACCTGCACACCCTGACCATCCCCTGCTGCCTGGCAGCCTCAGGCATCCGACCGAGGCTGGCGGCCATCACTGATCCGGGCACAGACCCTCCTCCATCCCTGCTGGCCGTCAGCTGGGCAGCCCTCCTTTCTACTGCACCAGCCCTCACCTTCCTGTGCTTCCTGAAGGCCCTTCTGGCTGCACTAACAGCCACCCAGGAGGGAAGCTTGCATCCCTGGGGCCCCCCCTGCAGGAGTGGAGGCTCTCCCCCCTTGGTTCTGGGGCAGACGAGGATGCCACCCCACTGAGTCAGGCTGCCACCCCCATTGCGGGTGCAGGGGGGCTTCCAGTGTGGACTAGAAACATCTCCCTTGTGGATCCTCTCCCCTCTCCTGCACTCTGGGAAAGACCCAGGAGGGGCTCTTTCATAGAAGGGGAAACAGAGGCAGACAAAACACGATCTCTCCAGGCCAGAGCTGTCTGCCGGGACTTTCTGCAAAGCTGGAAATGTTGCATATCTGTGCCGTCCACTAGACTTAAAATATTAGCTAGTGTGACAGAAGAACCGAATTCCAGATTTGATGTTCAAGGCCACATGTGGCTGGTGGCCACTGGCATCGACGGTGCAGCTGCCTCTGCTTCAGAGCATGTCATGACAGAGATGGCACTGGCCCGTCCCAGCTCCCGAAGCCACCGTGCTCCTCTGAGGCCGCCATGCTGCCCACATGGCCCCTGGGACGCCTGTGTCGGGGTCATTCAGGAACCTGATGGTCTGGGTTTTTAAGTTCCTAGGCCCCTGACAGATCTGGACAGACAAGTATCTGGGGGCAGGCCCAGAAATCTGCATTTTAGACAAGTTCCCTCCACCCACCCTGGAGTTTGAGGACCAAGGCCTCCAGCACTTTCCCTCTTTATTCCGGTGGGTTTTCCAGCCTCCGGCGGCCCATCGGCACCCTTGTGCCTTTGTCCCCCACCCCTCACAACCACATGAGCCAGGCCGGTGGTTCCCGAGATGGGGTGCCAAGACCAGCAGCATTGGCCTAGCTGCGAACTCGGTAGAGATGCAGATTCCCAGCCCTGGGCAACCTGCAGGGTCAGAAACCCGAGCTGGGTCCCAGCAGGCAGTGTCTTAACGAGCTGCCCCAAAGGCAAAGGCGATGCTCACGGAGCCACAGCCTGAAACCAGTCACTAAACGAGAAGCTTCTAGGAAGCTCCTTCCACTTAAATTTTCCCCCAAGTCTTCTCCTCCCTCTCCCCTTCCACTCTCCCCAGTCTGTTCTCTCACCAGCTGCCAAGAGCTGCCAAGCCCCTTTCACGCCCAGGCACCGCTGGGTGTGTCACGAGATGATCATGATTTTTACAGGAGTCTTCGGGGATCCTGGCCTTACCCACGGGGGCGGCCATAATGGGGGTGTTACAGGAGAGACGAGCAGAGCGGTGGGCGGCAGCACCCCGCCCCCACCTTCTGTCCCTGTGTCCCAGGTGGTGGCCTTCTGCTCACCCCATGCCACAATCTCAAGAGCAGAGAGCCAGATGGCCCCGTCTCCCCAGGGCCCCCAAGCCCTCTCTCGAGGACTGAGCCTCTAGCCTGGACGGAGGCGGCACAACCCACACCTGTGCTCTAGAACAGCGGTTGCCTACCCCGTCTTTCCAGCATGTGCAGAAGGTGGAAGAGGCGGGGCCTTCCTTGTGCACGGCACTCCCCTCTGAACCTCAGTTTCCCTGTTCTGTGAAATGAGGTCCACAGTGCCACGTGGCTGCTTGGCCCGAGCCCGTGGACTTGGGCATGCTTTGCACACTTTAAGGCACCTTACAAATGCGGTCAGCACCGTCGGTGGTCTTGTTCCCTCTGGGGTGCTGGTGAGCACAGGCCGTGCCTATGGTGAATAGTTCATCCTGGTTGGTCTACAGCTTTCCTGGGCACCCCACCAGCCCCTGCCCCCCCACAATGCCTACATTCTATAGACGGGCTTTCACTGGCCACAAGCCTTAACTTGTACTGGGGGGTGTTCTCCCCAGCGCCCCCTCAGACCCAGCAAGGCTCGGGGTTCATCCACCGGCAGCACTTGAGCACCTGCTCTGGCCTAAATTTGGTGCTGGGTACCCCCAACAATTGGCAGCCCTTCCCCTGACTCCTGCTGAGGGGCTCAGGGTGTCCTCACAGTGCCATGAACCAGCCAGCTCATTCCCACCCCCGACCTCTTCCTCCTTACCAGGATTATCTTTCCACCTTGTACTAGGTTCCCCCGTGTCCCGGGCCCCCAACCCACCTGCAAAGCCTTTCTTGCTCATTCTTTCTCCTCTGTGTTAGTGTTTGCAAGGCCGTGGTACGTGTCATCTGGACACGTGGTAGCCAAGACCATGTCCTGCTGACCTGTAACCTCCTCAGGGGCAGGCACCATGGGGCGCTTCCCATCTGTCCCCCACACTCCCTGAGGACCTCAGGAGGAACCCTGTCTGGCTGATCTGTTGGCACAAGGGTGAATGAGCCTCGTCTGGCAGGCTGCCAGCACCTGGAGACACCTGCAGCCCCACCAGTAATTGCAGGGGCGTTGGAGGGGTGGGCAAACAGACCTCAGTTCCCTTCTGGAACATAGAGCCCGCCCAAAGATAGAGGCAGGAAAGGGCAGGTGGAGAGCGTGACCTTGGAGCTGCCGGGAGGGCTCCCTTGCCCCACACCTCCACACTCCACCACGTTCTCGGGCCAGGCAGCTACAAGCCTGGGTGAAAGAGTGGAGAAAATGCAAAAAACGCACACACCTCGCCCCACGGGCCAATGAGAAAGAGGAGCTTACAAGAGGGAGCCACAGGAGACTGACAGCTTCCCCCACCCCCAGTTTCTGGAGAGCAGAGAGGGGCATGGGTGTTGACTGACGTGTGGAGGGGAGGGAGGGAGGCTGGCTCTGCTCCAGAGGGGATGCTGTCAGTTCTGGAAGTTCAGGGTGGGCAGGGCGTGGGGTGCGGTGGGGTGCGGTGAGGTGGGGTGGGGGAAGACTGGGAGAGACACTGCCCAGCCTGGAGCACGCTCAGTCTCGTAGATCAGGGAACCTGATTTAAGGACCCCTGCTTTGCAGAGTCGCCTCCATTAAACAACCCAAATACATTCGATCCATTAACCACCCGTTTCACAGGTGAAGTAACTGAGGCACGGGGAGGTTAAGAAACTTGCCCCAGACCATAAAGCCAGGAAGCAGAGGAGGCAAGATTCAGCCTAAGAGTCCGGCTGGAGCCTGAATTTGCCAGCACTTTTCTGTCCCTGCTGCAGTCAACACCACAGTATCACTCGTGTCTGTCCTCACCATGGCATGGCAGAGACGAAGTGAGGAATAACAGCAATGCCGTCCCTGGGCGGTGTCAGGCACAACCCTTCTGTTCAGGTCCCAGCCCTGGTGGGGAGCTCTCTGGGGCCCCCTCCCCACCCTGGTCTGTGCCCTTGTGAAGTGGGAGGGTCTTGCGGCAGCTCCGCAAACTTCAGGTAGGAGTGGGTTCTGCACAGGTGTTCCCGAGAACCGTAGGTCTACTGCTACCCTTGGCCATCACGTGTTAACAATCACAGAGGTCAGAGGAGGGTCCGGGGACTCTCCCGCTCCCCCTGTGAGGTAGGGCAGCCTCCGAGGCTCAGAGAGGCCTGTGCTTAGTGCCCGGTAACTTTATCAGTGGGAAAACTAACTTGGTATTGTTTGCGCTTCCCACTTTCCTACCACCTGCCCAGGCAGTTGTACACTTAGAGGACCATCTGAGTTGCAAATGTTAGAAACGCAACTGGAACTGACTCATAAAAAGGAAATTAGTAGCTCCCCATAACTGAAAGGATCAGAGGTAGGGCTAACTTTAGGCACAGCTGCAACCTGGGGCTCAAATGATGTCATCTCCCAACTCTCCTTTCATCTGTTTGGGCTCTGTCCTTTCTGGTGGCAAAAATGACCACCAAGTCTAAGGAACCTTTACCTTTCTAGGATTCTCATGTAGAGAGCATGCTTCATTCCCAGTATTTCCAGCAGAAATCCCAGGGCTGACGCTCATTGGCTTAGCTTTAGTCACATGACAGCTCTGAACCAATCACTTGGTCCATTAGCATGGAATGCATTGATTGGCCAGACCCAGGTCCTGTTCCCCTCTCTAGAAAATGTCGGGGTTGTTGGCCTCCAGTGAAACACTCAGGCTGAAAGTGGGGTTTTTCTCAAAAGAAGGTCAGGAGGAATGTGCGTCGCTGGAAATGGAAGCCGGGAGGCAGACCCTGGAGCTGCTCCCTGCCCCCTTTCCCCCACCATGCGTATTGTGGTGATGAGTCCTTCAGCACCTGGTGAGTTTGTTCCCCTGGCTAGGTGTCATGGGACTCAAAGGAAAGCCTCAGGTGCAGACCCTGTTGCCTAATATTTTGCAGATTTTCTTGAGCACCTGCCATGGGCCAGGCCCTGTTCTGGATCCCTGTGGAGAAACCCAGTTTCCTCTTCTATTACTTGTCCAGTCTTTCTCCCCTTTCCCTTCTCTTTCTTTAAGGTAAGCAGTTGCCACTTGCCAGGGTCCTCGACCCTCTCCTGGTCATAGGTAATTACAACCCTTCCTTTCTCTCCCACCCTTCTGTTTATGTTGCTTTCATAACACCTGCCCAGGGTGGCTTGTTCTGAGTGTGGGGTGCCCTGCTGGGGTTGATTTGAGCACCCCTACGCCAGTGTGCCTGCTCCCTCCTGGGCCGGCATAAGTGTGTACTGTGACTAGCCTCCTGCCACATCCCTAGTACGACAGAGCACACACAGGTCAGTGGTGGCAGCTGGCACGCAGGGCACTCCAGGTGGCATCCGCTTCTCTCAACCTTCCGGTTGGAAGTCGTGTTTTCCGGCTGCCGCTGGAGCTTGGCCATCTCCCTGGAAATCACTGGTTGATCCCCCTAGATAGGCCAAGAATCCATTCCCAGGAGGGCAGAGAGTGGGCAGCTCAGGAATGTGAGCGTTTAGCAAAAGGGCCCAGTGGGCTTGCCTCTGTGCCTGGGGCTATGTAGGGCACAGGTGCCAGCTCCGAATTTCATTTGGTATCAGCTCCCCATGGAGGAGAGTGAGCTCCCACACTGAGACAAGTGCCTGGACGAGGGGCTCCGAATGCATGTCGCTCTGAATGCAGACCAAGCTCAGGGCCACGGAGCCAGGCTGCCTGAGTGCAGACCGTTCCGAGCTACCTAACTTCTCTGCACCTTGGCTAATTCACCTGTAAATTGGGATGCTATCCCTAGCTAGTAGGGGTAAATGAGATTCTATGCACAGTGCTTGGCACATAGTGGGTGCCCAAGGGAGACAAATGGCACCAAAATGAGTGCCAGAGTGATATGAGGCGACCAGAGAGATGCCCTCGTTGGGGCACGGGAGGTCTTGCTGGGGAGGGGCTTCTAGAGACGGCAGCGGCTCGGTCTGGCCTGCATTCCGACTTGGGCGGGCGTCTGGCCCTGCTTTGTCAGGAACATGTGCGTCGAGGGAAGCCCACACCAGGGCTCTGGGCCATGCTGCTTATTGATCTTCCTGAGCCTTAGGTTCCTCGTCTTCTAAGGTGGGAATGATGGCACCCACCCTGCAGGGCTCGATAGCGCTTTGCAGGTGCTTAGTAAGTGGAGCTAGTGTTGTGTAATAAGCCATCTTAAATGGATTGCGTATGATAAAATGATGTCGATCAAGCGGGAGGTCTGCACTGGCAGTAGGGGACGTGCCTCTCCACAGGGTGGGGGGTGTGCCTGAGGGTGTGTGCCCACCACGTGCTTTTCTCCCTGTTGGGGTGCTGGGAGTCTTGGCCATGACTGAGCTTGTTCTCCGAGGCATGCAGTCAGGGCCTGGGACCTGTGCTGGCAGGAAGTACCTGTGGGGGCACACAGAGGCTGTGCGGGACCCTGGAGCCAGCCTCAGAATGCCCGGTTCTGGCGGAGACTTCACGCAGCCTGGCCATCCCCCAGGGAGGGCCCTGCCTCCCGCTGCAGCCCTGGAAGCTCAGGTCAAAGTGGGGCTTGTTTTAATGTCACAACAGGCAACCTCAAGAGAGTCAATGTAGGGACCGCCAACCATGGAGGGACTCGGCGGCAGGAGTGCTGGGAGCCTGGGGTCATGCCCTCTGTCTTGTCGCACCTGCCTCCTATTTCCCCTCAAGGGTTCTCCCCAGCTTTCTTTACTCCTCTGCTACCCTAGTGGCCCCACGACCTGGCCTATATAACCTTTCAATCTATTCAGTGCCTGGGAGACAGGATCTGATTAGTCCCTGCCTAACCAACTGTCTGGCAGAACCTGGATCAGGTGACCCAGCCTGGTCCAATCAGCTGCATCTGTAAGGGTGGGCAGGGTACCTGATGTACCCCAGAATCTGGCTGCTTCCTTCCAGGGACTTTGAGTAAGTTGTTACTTAGGAAATGTGAGGCAAAGAAGACTAATTGACTCATAATGTCCAGTACAGATGTTTCTTCTGAGTTTGAATGCCTTCCAAGATTGGAACTCACATCCTCTCCAGGCAGCCCCTGCAATTTTTTATTTCATTTTGAGCTTTCACTCACCTTTATATTGAGCCAAAACTTGATCTCACTGTAGCATTCAGTCTCTGGCCCATGCCCTGCTGTTTGAGGATCTTACGCACTGAATCTGTTTCCTCCGACATGGGAAGACAGCCGTGGCGGCTTCCTATACCAGCTCTGTTTCCCCCAGTGTCTTTCCTCCCAGCCGGGAAGAGCAGATTGTGCTGGGGAGGAGTGGAGGGCTGGGCGTCTTGCTCTGATCCACCCAGCGGGAGCCCTTCGTGAGGGTGGAGAGAGCTGCGGGAGCTGGAATCTCCCCTTGCGTCCAAGGAGAGACTGTTCCCCACACTACTCTGTGTGCTCCAGGCTCTCCTGATGTTTGTTTAAGAAGACTCGGCAGGAGCCTAAAGGCATCAGGAGGCCCTCCTGGGAACAGGCAGGGGGACAGGGAGCTAGAAACTCTGCACAATGCTTTTAGAGCAGGTGGGGTGGGCACAGTCACCTGGACCAGGACAGGGCTCCAGGATTAGGACTCCCTCCCCCCTTTCTGGAGTCCACCCTGCACCCCCACCCCTGTGCTAACAACTCGCAGGCCCAGAAGGACCTCACAGACATTCAGTGACAAGTTCACGTAGTCCCATTGGACTCCATAAGCAGTATTCATGGCCAAATAAACAGCACTTGCCTCATGAATACTTGCAGCCAAGAGATTACAGAAGGAGGTGGTGGAGAGAAGAGTAACACACTGAGTGCTGACCAGCTGAAAAGGAGATTGAGTTTCTCTGCCTGGAAATGTTTAACCTGTGTCAGCAACCTACCTTCCAGGGCCTGCCCATCTTGGTTGGGGCTTTGGTCCCGCCCCTCACACTCCCCCCAAATTAGCTTTTTGCAGGTGTGCATGCAGAGAAAGTGGCAATTTGGAGGAGATTTATAGCTTTCTCCAGAGATCAGGAGCAGGAACAGTTTCCTGGGCAGCGGGGTCACCCAGCTTAATCTTCGTAATTACTGAAAGGGCCTTAGTCGTAACTCTTGGGCGCTGCCCGTGGCCTTTGCTGAGGGCCGTGCTGTGTCCTCACCTGCTGTCCCTCCCTGTCCTCTGGTCTCCCAGGTTTGGGCTGCATTGTCCAGGGCCTCGAGGCTGAAAAATAACCAGAGCTTGTATTGTGGGGTGTGGGTGGATTTTTTTCTTTTTTTCTTTTCTTTTTTTTTGGATTCCTGGAATGTCTGCAGCTATTACGTACCATCTACGGCTGCAGATGGAGTGACCTCACTGGCCTGGATGGTGGTCAGCCTGCCGTTCCAAAGGGACATGGCAGTGAGCCCGCAGGACACAGGCCCTTTTCTTGTTACCAGTCCAGGGACAATGCAAACACCTGCTCCTGGTTAGGGCAGTTGCCTTATTTTCTGCAGCTCTGCCCGACCATGGAAGCCGTTTTTAGGCAACTGCAAACTGGGGCCGGGGCAGGGGGGTTGTTTTCCATCACCACCACCCCCCCACACACACACCAGTCCTGAACACCCCTGTCACACATAACTGTTCTCAATCTCCTCAAGTCACCACGAGTGTCCGCGGGATTTCAGACGTGCTGGGAAGGCGGTCCCGGACTAGGGCCTGATGTTCCAGGTTTGTGGTTTGTGGACTGGGGAGAAGAAAGAGGGAAGATCTGGAAGCCCAGGAGAGCAGGACAGGAGGAGGACAACTTGGGTGAGCAGAATACATAGACCAGCAGAGAGCCTTTGACCTGCTCCAGACTGTTCCCAACTGGTGTCTCTGCCGACACTTTCCTTCATTCAAACTGGGCACTTGGGCGCTGTGGCCACCAAACCGAGGCCCTACCATTGGTGTCATTTTCTCCTGGTCCTGGGTGCGGAGCAGGGGTGGGGAGGGTGGAGGCAGGAGGGGTGGAGCTTGGAAGAAGAGAGAGGCTTGAAGGAAGAGCACGCTTGTTTGGTCTTGGAGCCCCTGTGTCCAGGGACGTGCAGCCCTAGGGGCTCTGGCCGGATCTAAGGCACCCTGTGCCCTGGGCTGAGTTCAGCTCAATGGGCACTTCTTGGGCTCAGCCCCTGGATCAGGGCTGTGCTCGGTGCTGGGGCACAGGACAGGTGGCCTCTGCCAGGAGGTGCTGTGGAAGAACCTGGAAGGGTGCTGCCCTGTGCAAGGGACGGCCTGGTTTGGGTTGGCAAGGCCTTTCCTATTCCTCCAAGAGAAACAGCCTGGGGACTGGTCGACATGGCTCAGAAGTCTGCACCACCTCTTTCTCCCCCTACTTGGCTGTAAGACCAAGGTGCTGGGACGTGGTTGTGCGTTCTGTGGAGCTGGGCGTGAGCCCCGCGTGCCTGTGGGAGTGCGCGTGCAAGTGTGTGTGTGGGGGGGGGAGGGCTGAGAGCCATGGGTTTTTTCAGTTTACATTTTTGGAATAGTTTTCTCCTCTGCTCTCCCAAGGGGCAGCGTGCAGAGCAGAATGAGCGTTTGACCTTTGCAAAAAGTTGGTGGAGTGGGCCAGACAGACAGGGCAAGCGTCCGGTGGCAAGTCGGCGGCGGCCCACAGTCGGAGTTCAAGTTACTTTGCCCCTTTTCGGTCCATAAACTGGAGATGGTGAGGGGGGCGAGGCGGCAAGATGGAGGCAGCTTCTCATGCCCAGGCCTTCCAGATTAGGACGGCATGGCCACCTCCTCAGCACCCAGCTGCTGGGGGCCTGGTCAGGAGTTCCGGGAGAAGCCCCTGTGGGGACCCCAGGACAGAACTGCCGGGCAGGAGCCAACCTCAGAAGCACAAGGCGGTGACTTCCAGAGGGGAAGGGGGACGGGGAGGGAAAAGAACAAGAGTATACGAGGATGTGGCACTTGGCATGTGCCGAGCACGGTTCTGTGTGTATAGTCGCTCTAAGTGTATAGTCACTCATTTAATACTTGCAGCAACCCCATAAAGTAGGTACTGTTACTGCCCCATTTTACAGGTGCAAGGACGGAGGCACAGAGAGGTGAGCAAGTGGCTGGCACTCAAACCCAGGCTGTGGAGGTTACAGCTGCTCAGACCTCGCCACCTCTCAGTCTCTGTGCCCGCAAGCCTTTGTCAAAACCGCACGCAAGTCAGGTTTCAGCTGCTATGTTAGGGTTGAGTTTTCTGCTCTGGGAGGGGGGTGGGGGAGTGGCAGGCAGGGAAGGGAGGGGGTAAAAGTTCTGTCCACACACACACACATAGCAGTAACTCAGGGACTCAAGTGTCCCCTCCCCATCCTACCACTCCGCCCCCCATCCCCAAAATAGCCCATGTTTTTCTGTCTTCATAGTCCGTTTGGTTCATAGACCACACTGCTGAAACTCCCCAGGTGAAATAGGGGTGTTTTTCTCATTGGTTGGTTCATTTTCAGTCCTGACGTTTGTACCCCAATCGGGGCAAGGGACAGGGCTGTGGGGGTCCCCTTCGGTCTCCTAGTTGGAAGTCTCAGAATCTGTGACTGCAGAGGCCTCTGCAAGTGGGCTGGGCCACGTTGGAACCGCGGGTACCCCCTCCCTGTGGACAGACCGGGGCCCTAGGAGGGCAGGAAAGGACAGAACAGCCCAGAGAGGCTGGGTTGTAACCAGGCACCTGCATGGGTGGGTTGGGAAGGGACCGGGGGGGACTCGGGTAGGGAGCTGGGCCCACACGCCCTGGGCGGCTGACTCTCCTTAGTGAGAACAATGAAACCCACATTGTACCTACCAGAGGGCTGGGATGGCGGGTGTAATAGAGCGCACTTTGAAGAAAAAAACTAAATGTTCAGCTAAGCATTGTCCGCCCCAAGCGTGGTCTTCTGCACATGAAAGTGCTGTCTTGTTCCAGCCCAGGCAGTGGGCCTCTGGCTAGTGTCTGCTTCCTTTTGAGTTATGTTAGCACTTGGGATTCGGGGGGGGGGGGGGGGTCCTGTGGCACATCACAGAACAGCATCCTGGGAGGAGATACCGCAAGGCGTGCCAGGTGGCCTGGGCATCCGCAGCCCAGACTTCCCAGGTGTGGGCCCCTGGGCCTCCCTCAGGCTTTGAGGGGCCGGGGGCTGCATGGGATGTGTGCCCAGCACCTGGAGCATCCCCTGTCCCTGGGATGCTGAGCAGGGCTCCGGCCCCCAGCCCCAGGTGTTGCAGCCAGTTAGGCTGCAGACTGAGTGGGGCTTTGTGACCAGCCCCCGTGGCCCGGGGCCTGCTCTTTCTCAGCCCGAGGTAATTTTTCAATTAACTCGATTGGCTGGAATCCGGGGCACCCTGGGAGTGTGGGAAAGCGTCCCAGGCCGGAAGGGCCCTCCCCTCTGCCCCCGCTGGCTCGGGGCTTGGCTCCCAGAGGGAGGATCCGATTTCATATCGGGACACCAGGATGTGATCCCAGTGCCCCTCTGAAAAATCCCAGATGGCGCCTTCTGGAAGCCGGGCCCCGGTGGGCTCTGCACTGGCGGCCAGCCTGTCCTCCCCTCCCAGCCCACCCCCCGCAGGCTCCCTGACCCGGCTCCAGCGGCGAGAGCCTCAAACGGTGCTCTCGTTACTGACTTTATTGCTAAACAATTTAGAAAGGCAGCCCTGCCAGTTTTCATAAGTGGAACATTTAAAGCATGCAAAGCATATTTTATTTCTTCCTGGAGCAGCTGCTCGGTCGGGCTGTAGAGTGATCAGCAGTGAGTGATGGGCATCGGTGCGCTGCCCGTGCAGCCTTTCCATTCTCGGGCCCTTCACAGCAAGTGACCACGGAGGACTGGAGTGGCCGGAGCCCCGGACGCCCTCTCCCACCTCCCCGGTGTGGCTGGGCCTCCACTGGGATGGCATCGGAGCTACTGCCAGCTTTTGCCGAGGGTTACATGGTGCCCGGCCTCTTGACATCTATCGCGGTTACTGGCAGAATGTTGCCGCAGCCCTGGGAGGTAGATACTATCATCGTCTCCACGGCCCCAGAAGAGGACAGAGAAATGGCCCTGCTGGGGTCAAACAGCCACTGAAGGGCAGAGCCGGGAAATGACCCTGGTGGCCTGCTCCAGCCCTGCTGCTCCTAATCACCACTGTGGCCTTTTGTACAGGAGGAAGTTGAGGGGCTCAGAGGTCACAGACTCTGTGGCTTCCGAAGCCACATTTGAGACAGGGCGTCCAGGCCTGCCGTCTGTCTGGGCCGCAGTGTGCACTTGGTTTCACCTGTTTGGAAAGGTCAGATCTGCTCGTGATACGGATCTGAAGGTGTGGGAAGCCCAGACCTGCCGCCCTCATGTGATGGCAGAAATGTTTAGAAGAGCCGCTGGCTGGGCCCTGGTCACCCACTTCCCTTCTCTGCGTAACCGTTCACCTCTGCAGGGGCCGTCCGGACGCCTGGCACATTTCAATGCATTTAATCCCCCGGTGGCTGAGGCTGGCTGAGCAGAATGTTCTAGCCAAAGGGTGTTTCCAGTTTGGCCTCCAGGTGAAGGTGGCCTGTGGCCTAGCAGTCAAGGTTGTGGGTTCCAGACAGATAGAAGTGCCTTTCTTCCCCCTAGTTTTCCTAGGAAGGTAGCTTTCCCACCAGGAGCTGGACCCGGGGGGAACCGCTGTCTCAACAAATGGGACAGGCAGCTTCTTCCATATTCTGGTGATGGGCGGGGAAGGAAGCTGAGATGTGGGTGTTTTGCTGCTGACTCAGATTCAAGGGTGGGGAAGAAAGTGAGGGTGGGGCTCCCCCCCCCCACTGCCCCAGTCAAGCGGGTTCCTTCCAGTGTGTGATAAACCTTGCTGCTCTATACCCTGGTTCATGTCACACGGTGGTGGGTGTAGTCAATGCCAGGCCTTCTTTTTTTTTTCCTCTTCGTGTTTTGGGTTTTTTTTTCCCCTGGGTGGTGAAAAAACAGGGAGAAGGGAGGAAAGGTCAGAGTCAGGCCTGGTGAGGGTGGTGAGGGACAGGGACAGGCCTTGCCCCACCACCACCCCCCGGCTCCACAGTGGTTGCTGTCCCTCTGCTGGATATGGCTGTTAGGGGCCAGACCTTGAGGACGGGTGAAGCTTGTGGCAAAAGCCAAGGATGGGGCACCCAGCCATTTCCACCAGAGTTCGAGGAAAGGCCTGGTTCCTATCTGTGCTCATGTGTCAGCTCTCTGTTGTGGCGCGTGGTTTGAGAAATATGCACAGCGTGACGTTGAGGACCGGGAGCCTTGTCCAGTGGTTACAAACGTGAGCTCTGCAGTCAGACAGACTTGTGAGTGGGGATGCGGATCCGCCTCCCGAGCCAGCCCCGTGACCCTGAGCAGGCCAGTCCGCCTGTCGTGACCTCCGTTTCTGATGTGCAAAATGCAGAGGCTGGCGCTGCTTCCCCAGGCTTGGCCAGGGAGTTCCTGGGCCAGGGCTCAGCGCCAGGCCACGTGGTCCACACGTGAATGGAAGCTGGACCCCTCGGGCAAAGGACGGTAGCCCTGTGGCTGTGCCGTTGGTGTTCTCAGACCCTGCTAGGTGGGAGAAGAGAACAGAGGCCGATTTGGGGCAGGAAAAGTCTGTAAATGGCCTTGAGGCCGAATTTGAAAGTTTACACCTTCCTGGGTTTCAGGTCAGGGGGACTGGTCACTGTTGGAGCTCACTGGTTTGTAGAGGCAAGATCACTTCTCATTTTAACTAGTTCCTGAAGGAGAGGCTTAGCTTGGAGTGCTTAGCACACAGCAGCCAGTTTTTACATTTGTGAGGATGCTAGGTGCCCAGAAAATGATCCCAGACAGATGCAGTTTATCAGGATTCTTTTTTTGTTGCCAAGGATAGAAAGGCAACTCATACTGGCTTAAGAATGTATTGGCTCGAGACCAGGGGTAGATCCTGGCTTCAGGTGTGGTGTGATCCAGGACACAGGGATTACCTGAATCCAGTCTTTGTGTAGTTGGTATCCCCCTCTCAGTGGCAATGTGGCCGGCCACCCACATCTCTAGACTCCATTGCCATGGCCATCATTAAAGAGCACAGCTCCGGGTCCAGACACTGACTCTGATTGGACTGATTTGGGCCATGACCCCCTCCTGAACCAATCACAGTGACCAGGGCGACTCAGTGCTCCAGCTGGCCAGACTGGGTCACATTTCCACCCCTGAACCACAGGCCTTGAGAGCCAGCGGCTCCCCAAAGGGGAAGGGAGGGGCTGTGTCAGGAAGACAGGAGGCGTGGATGTCAGCTGACAGAACACCTGCTGCCCCGTCCAGGGGGTGATGAGGAGGAGCTTTGAAAAGGTGGGATGAGCGAGTATCCCAGAGGGACAGTGGCATTGAGGCTCAGCTTGACAAGAGTGTCGGGATTCCCCCTGGCACCGAGGGGGTGTCCCAGGTCAGCCGCCGCCAGCCCACTTGACACGATGAACTGGCCTCGGCCTGCGGCTTCTGAGTCCCAGTGGAAGCTGTTCAGTGGAGGCCGGAGGAGGCAGCTGGCCAGGCCCCGAGGGGAGGCCAGCCCTTTCCTCTCCTGCCCAGCGAGTGGATAAGGATCAGGCTCCTCGAAGCCACCCGGGCATTGGGACCGAGCTGTTATTGCTGTCACTGCCCACCAGGGATTCAGCCACCCAGGTGACAGGAGAGTGTCTGCATCTCCTACCCCCAGCCAGATGGTGAAATTAAGGTTTGCATTACCCCTGGAACATGCATCACCTGCTGAGTGATCTTTGCAGACCACCAAGGACAGTGGGCCAGTGCTGTGGTGGCATCGAGCCACAGGCCCAGAAAGGCTGCCAGACGCTGTCCTTCCTTGGCTCGCAGAGCAGTGGACACAGAAGGACCGACCTCCAGTGACAAACTGGCACGTTATAGGGATCAGACCAGGCCACCCACAGGGCCACGTTCTACAGCACAGAGTCTGGAGTTACTGGGGCCATCCCTGAGAACTGCGGAGCTGTGTGCCCAGGGGTTACGATTCCTCGACTGCCGGGGGCAAGTCCACGTTTAAATCTGTGACCGTCACTGCTCCAGGGCAGGGGACTTGTCTCTGTCTTGAGGACCTGGCCAGCATTGCCACCTTGGTGCTTGGTGAGGGGGAGGATGAAAGGATGTAGCCCCTGTCCCTGGAGAGAATCGGATACCTGGGATGAGGAGCTGGGTGGGCACGGCTCTCTGTGGGAAGCGTGGGCCCCCAAGATCATAGACGAGAAGGGTCAGCTTGGCACTCGGGCCCCAGGCAGTCTGCCTGAAGGTGTGTGTATAGACCAGCAGCTGTGCCGGGACAGCCTCGGCAGGGGAAAGGGATTAAACAGCACCTGGAGGGAAAAGCGATTATCGTGAAATATGAGGAAAAGAGGCTGTGTCACCTGGTACCTGCGCTGCCCACCCCCACCCCACCTGCAGTAGGAGTCACCAGGTGGCTCTCTAGGCCTGGGTGTGGCGTTGGGATCAACACCTTTGCAGAGCAGCCCGGCGTCATTCGAGACTCTCCTGTATTTGGCAAGTGCTGTATAGCTTCCCAACACCCCTACGGGGTTAAGTGTCATGGTCAAGTGACAAAGGCCCAGAGAACAAAAAATCTCCAGCAAACCGTCGTTCCAGCCCTTACCTGCCTGCTGCTGGGCCTGTTCCTGGCCTAGTGGGTCGGTCTCTACTCAGAGTGGGGGCCAGGGGAGGGATAGGGGAGACTGTATATGGAACAGGGACAGAAGTGGCCCAAGAGGTCTGTTTTCAGCTCCTCGAGCAGGAACCAGGCAGGAGGGGGCACCGGGCTGGCCCTGTGGGGTGGCCGAGCAGAAGGGAGTGAGGTGAGGGCTCGCCTCACCCCTTCGTTGGGTGGCCAGTGGAGGTCCGTCCCTGGGGTTGCTCTTTTCAGGCCAAGGTTCCCAGAGTTCTCTCCCCACAGGTAAACCATTACATGCAAGACTGACCTGGCGGAATTCCCCAGTGGCCGCTCTGGTTGGTCATTTACAGAGCTTTGGTAACCGACCCTTCAGGGCTGGGGCCGGGGCTGGAACCAAGGGTTGCATTGCTGTTCCAAACCCACACCCCCAGCCCCACTTGGATGCTGGTCAGCTTAGCTCAAAGGCCAAGGTTCTGCGACCTTCCAGGCCTGGGAAAGGATGCCAGTGGTGGGGGCTGTCCGGGAGGGCCTGGGGACCCCTGAGCAGGAGCAGGAGGCTTTGGCGGCCCTGGGGGCTCAGCGTGCAGGTGGGCAGGTGGCTGTGCCTGTGGGAGAAGGGATATGACAGTAACACTCAGTGGCTACAGGCAAAGGCCCTGCAGCCAGATGGCCTGGGTTTAACCACATAGTCTCCCCTTGCCTCAGTTTCTCCTGTAAAGTGGGCACGTCCCCTGTGATTATTGTGAGGACCGAGAAGTAGCTCACTTAGAACGGTGCTGACATGCACTCATGGCTCCGAAAGGGTCACTATTAGTACTATGATGCTGATGATGAGCAAACTCAAGGACAGAGGGAGTCTAGGAATGCAGCTGAGACATGCCCCTTTCTAGCCATGTGCTACCTCCACAGAAACACGGGGGGCGCAGAGGGGGCACCCTTACCCCCTCTGGGTGGTGCGCTCACCAGCGACCCCCCTCCTGACTCTGCCTTTTCAGGGGTGCCCTTCACTGGGTGCGGGCTCCTTCGGACCTGTTACTGCTCAGCTTGGGAGTCTGGGAGCTCCCGTCTGTCTAATCTCCAAGGGCAATCACATCTTAATTTTTAGAACAAGCACCATCCCGAGGGACTAAGCACCAACTCCCCCGCCCCACCCCCACCACCACCTAAACCGATTTGGCCCAAACCCAGTAACAGGAGAACATCGGTTCTGGGAGCAGCGGCATTTTGCCAGTGCTCACAACCGGCCAGGCGCCCCTGGACGGGTCTGCGGCAGGGTGGCTTCAGAGCCCCACAGGCCCTGGGCCGGAGCTCACACCCCCAGTGTCTCGGAGCCTCAGGCAGGCTCGCCCAGCCCTGCACCGGTGCTGTGAGGACCCACCGAGATGAAGCCGGCACGCAGCGCCCGGCACAGTTGCCGCCCAGAGAATGGCAATGCCGTCAGCCATCGTCTCTGAGAAAGGGGGTTTGGACTGGCAGGGACCGTGGCTCCGCCAGAGTGTTGTGTCATACGGCTGTCACAGGGCCGGGGCCGGGGCCAGGGCGGGACCCTGCTCTCAGTTTTCCATTTCCCTCCAGCCAGTGCCCTGGTGTTTCCTGGGCGCAGGCACCTGCAGGGAGCGGGAGCCGCCACAGAGCCTCCCAGGGTGGCGGGGTCCGACCCGGGCTCCCCCTCCACAGGGGGGCCTCTGGAGGGCCTGGGGCCAGGGGGCTGTCTTCCTGGATTTGGGAGGAAGGGCTATAAAAAGGAGTTTTTAATGGAAAATCTATCATATGGCATCCTGATATTTAGATTTTTTTTCTCGCTGTATAATCGACACCCAGTGACATGCACAGGCCTTACGTGTGCAGCTTGGCTGTGATGAGCTTTGACAGATGTGTGCTTGGCTATTTTGCAAGGCGTCCACCCATGACAGGGACAGTCACTCCCAGCCTGGACTCGCTGACCTCCCGCAGCCTGGCCCCCCAGGGAGTCCCCGGTGCTGCCCTCCTGCCCTCCCTCTCCAGGCCGTGGCTCAGCCCCTCTGCCTCTTGAGCCCCTCCCCACCCCCCCAGCCCCCTCCAAAGCTGGGTCCCACGGCCCGGGCTCTGCGGTCGCTGAGGCCAGCCTTCCTTCAGAACATCAGGGAGGTGTGCCCTTTTTCATGATGATCATGACAAGCTACATTGGACCCCCCTCTAGAACCTTCCTCAGTGGTTCCACGTAGATGGATTGCTTTGTTTCCAGGTTCCCATGCAGACTGGTCTTGGCTCCATTTTCAGATAAACTCAGAGGTCACTTGTCCAGAGGTCAGATAAGTGAAACATGGGGGAGCCAGGACCGCGTCCAGGCTGGCTGGCCATCCCCCCTCCCCGTGCGGGCATCGTTCTGGCGTGTCCACCAGGAGCCCGGCACTGGGCTGAGCCCTGGGTGTCCTGTGCGAGCAGAACAGAGCCCCTGCCTGTGTGGAAGGAACATAGGCCGGCTCCATCCCGCCTTCTTTTCCCGGAGCCGCGTGGGGACTGGCCCCTGGGGGAGGCCACAGAGCGCCGTGCAGGGCAGGCTGGTCCACTGTGACCGTGTGACCGAGCTCCACCAAGGAAACAGGAGCAAGCTCCTCCCCGACTGGGGGCACACCTGCCCCCGCTGCCATCCACCAAGGGGCCTGCCGAGGCCCTGGCTCCCTCTGCGTCACCCCCAACCCCTCTCCTGGCAAGTGACACAGTACAGGAGTTAAGATTGGGTGCTAAAGCAAGACCGCCCAGTTCAGACCCTGCTCTGCTCTCTGCTTTGTGGTACCTTGGTCGAGTCAGCTAAACCCTGTGCCTCACCTTCCCTGTCTGTACAATGGAGGGACGGCACTAGGACCTGCCTCATGGGGTTGTCACGGGGGGCGGACTAGTTAGCCCTGTGAAATATGCACAGCAGAGCCTGGCATATTTCAGGAGTAGGTGCTAAAGAAATGCTAGTAATGGAGCAATTGTTACGACACGTAGTCGTTACAAGATCATCATTACTGAAGACTCAACTGCTGGAGGCCGGGCTTACAAACCTACAGCTCACCTGAGGGTGCCTTGTTCTGGCCATTCTTGGGGGTGCCTACAGGCACAAAAATCAACTGTCTTCCCTTTTTTCCCTGCCCCCCGAGAGCTCACAAGAGTTCAGCCTAGAAAAGGCTCGTCACAAACCAGGGGCTCTTCTCCAGGGCCGGGGCAGGCGCCTCCCTCCTGCACTGTGGTGCTTCCCCCACAGTCCTCACTTCCTCCCCCACCACTCCCTGGATTCCACAGCTGAGTTGGCCACAGGGCAGACCCACAGAGGCTGCTGGCCCTTGGCAGCCAGCTGAACTCGAACTCAGAATCAGCAGGGAAATCTAAGGCCCCCCGTGCCAGTCAGCCCTGCCCGGCCCGTGCTGCTCCAGGTCTCAATGGAGCTACAGGGCTGAGCCATGCTGTCCAGGCCCCAGGCTCTGTTCTCTCTCCTAGGTGTGTTTGTTGCCCTGTGCCTACTGTCTCCTTGTTACAAAATGGCTGCTGTAGCTCCAGCCCAAGTCCACTTTCGAGGCAAGAAGGCAGAGAAGAGGCAAATCCCTTTTTTCTTCTAGGGCAGTCCTCTTTGGGGACCTTGTCCTATAACTTTAACCGCCAGAACTCAGTCACATGGGCAACCCTAATTGCAAGTGAGGCTGACAAATGGCGTTTTTAAGCACTAGCTTCATTGCTCTAGAAAACAAAAGGGGATGTGCTAGAGAAGGGGAGGGTCTGCCCCAGCTCCCTTGACACCTCTAAGTGGGCGGATGCCACGCCCCTTTGCCCCAGGGAAGAGGGCCCAGTGGCTTCCACTGCTTGTCCTACCTGCCTCCTGCCTGTAAGGCCAGCCCCTAGGGCATAACCGCTGGTAACAGCTTCTCCCGGGGCAGGAGAGACTGCCAGGCAACACTTCTCTGCAGCTTCCCTCGCCTAGCGAGTTCTGCTGAGTCTGTGGCTTCTTCGGTGACACCTCGCCCTTTCACCACTAGCCACACCCCCTGCCCCAGGTGCGAGGACTCTGTGGCTGCCCAAAAACTACAGAAAGGCACACAGTTGATCTTTCCTTTATCTGTCCTTAGGCTGGGCCCAGGACGACTTCTCCAGAAGCAGTGGCCCCTTCCCCAGCACGTCACCTTGGGTTAAAGGCTTCTTCCTGTTACCGCGTCTGCAGGCCTGGCTGCTTCCTTCCTTCTCCATCTCACACCCTTGAGACCAGCCCCGGCCGGGAGGACTCCGTGCAGGGGTGGCGGTCGTCTCTGTGTGCACCTGAGATGTGGCCAGTGCAATGGAGAAACCAAGTTGTCCATTTTAACTAGTTTGCACAGAAGTAGCCCCATGTGACCAGTGGCTGTCTCACTGAGCAGTGCTGTTGGAGACTAGAGAAGGGACCCTGTTCCTGTGAAGAGTTCAAATGCATGATAGTCACGTTCATCTCGATTCATAGAGTGGGGCCTTCTAAGGATGCCGATAATACGAAGGCCCAGAGAGAGGCAGTGTGTTGCCCTAGGTCACACAGCAGAGTAGCAATCCTCTGCAGCAGAAACCCAAGTCTTCCAGTTCCAGCTTCTGTAGAATGTGATTGGTCCCCTCTGTGCAGGGCGGGGGGGGGCTGTGGGTACGATGGGGAACAGACCGTGCTCATTGGGCTGAATACCTGTAAGTGTATTACACATGTGTCTTGTTCATTGCCATCACCCCCATTTTACAGGTGAGGCAGCTGAGGCCTGGGAGAGTGTGTCCCTGGTCCCTCAGCCCACAGACAAACAGGCTGCGGTCTCCTGAGGCTCTCTGTAATCCGTCCCAGAGTTGTCTCGAATCTCTGCCCCTGGGAGGTCCAGGGTGTGCGAGCTCTGGGTTTACACGCCCAGCCGGGGCAGGTGCAGTGAGTAAGCGTGCACAAACCTCTCCCTCTCCGTGGAGTTGTTTTTCCAGCCTGGTCTCCCAAGACTTGGTTCCTGCAGGTGCCACACCTGGTGTCCCTCCCTCCTGCTTATTCTGGGCCAGACTTCAGGGGCGGAGTCTAAGTGTCAGGTACACCTGTTGGAAAGGTGAGCGCAGGAAGAATCCGCCTTTGCCAGTGGTCCAGGAGAAGAGTGCCTGGCTCCATCTTGCTTTCTGCCCTCTCGTAAGGTCAGGGTCGCAGCCAAGTCTGTGCCTTCGCCACCATTCCTTGTGAGGGGCTCCAGCCAAGCCCTTCCTGAGACCACTCAGTTCGTTGTGCCAGAGACCAGGGCTGCTGGATCAAACACAGCACACCCAGCAGAGTTTGAACTTGAGACAAATAAATTTTTAGTGTCAGGGTGTCCATGTGGTGTTTAGGACAGACTTACACTAAAAATTATTTGATATTTGTCTGGAATTCAAATTTAATTGTGCATCTGGGGTTTTCTGTTTGCGTTGCTTTGCTTTATTTTGTTTGCTCGATCTGGCAAGCCTGCATGGGGTGGGAGTGGGGGGCACAGTCCCCATGCATTGCGCACGACAACTGAGATCCGGAGAAGTGACAGGGGTCGCACAAGGTCACGCACGATAAGGCCCTGACCAGGACTGGGTTTGACGCCAGGCTGGTTGCAACCCTGTGCGGTCTGCTGATAACAACCTCACCAGCTTCCTCAGGGCAGTTTGAGGAAGCCCAGAAGTCACACTCCTAAAAAAAAAAAAAAAAATCGAAACAAACCTGTCTTTTCCCTGCCCGGGCATGTTAGCAGTTACACCTTAGTTTGAAATAAGCTTTTGGTGACAGCTGATGGCAACTGGGGAGAAGCGTCGACGGAGGGAGTGTCTTAGTCCGTTTGGGCTGCTGTAACTAAAACACCAGAGCCTGGGTGCTTGTCAACAACAGAAATGTGTTGCTTGTACTTCTGGAGGCCTCAAGTTCAAGATCAAGGCTCCCACAGATTCAGTGTCTGGCACAGGCCTCTTCCTGGTTCACAGAGAGCTGCCTTTTTGCTGCGTCCCCATGTGGGGAAAGGGGCGAGAGAGCTCCCTGCAGTCTCTTGAAGGGCACCAGTTCTATTCCTGAGGGCTCCAACCTCGGGAGTCAATCACCTCCCAGAGGCCCCGCCTCCAATACACATCGGGGATTAGCTTTCAATGTGTGAATGTTGAGGAGACAGAAGCATTCAGTCTCTGGCAGAGAACAATGAAGGTTTTCAAAGTCCTGGCTGCAGATGGAGATGGTGAGCCAGGGCTGGGGTACAGAGGGTGGTAAGCATGAAGACCTTTTATAATCTAACCCCAGTGTCCCTCTCCAGGCTGCCTCTTGCTCTTTCTCACCTTGTACCCATTTGCTGGTCACCCCGGGACCTGTCCGAGCCATTGCTCTCGGACAGGTCCCGGAGTCTCGAGCCATTGCTCTTTTGCCTTTGCTCTCACCGCCCCCTCTGCTCACCACCCTCCCCCATCCATCCTCCAGGCCCCAACCCAGAAGTCCTCGTGCCCTAAGAGAGAGAGAGACAGCCCCTCCTTTTACTGTGCTTACGTGTGTGCGCTCCTTCTACTCACTGGGGGCTGCTTGAGACGCACGGTGTTCCCTGCTCCTTTCTGGACACCCCGTGCCAGGCCTGCGGTTGTAGGTGGCCCATGAATGTTGGTGGGAGGGAAGGTAGGGGAGGGGCCCCCAAGGCAAACAGCCTACTGTGCAGTTCTGCTGAGAGACTTGGACAGTTTCCAGCGCACACTCCAGGTGATGCCAGAGCAGCTGGACCCGCCCCTGCAGGCGGCCTGCCTCGAGGAGTGTGGTTTGGGGGCCCTTTGAATCACGTTCACAGTGGGGTCTGGGAGGGCTAGCCTGAGGGCGGGACCTGTCTGTGACATTCACCTGGGAGTCCCCAGTACCAAGGGTGGCAGCTGGCATGGGGCAGGTGCCTATAAACTCTTGCTGGGTGGGTGGAAGGAATCCTTCACCCGTCATGTGTTGTCACACTGTCTGGGGTGCTTGAGACCCCGTGATGAAGGGTATGGCCAGGCCCACCCTCGGTGAGCTGCACCCACTGAGCCCACAGGTGGCAAACAAGTGGGCCGCCCTTGTAATAAGGGCTCTGTGCAGGTTGTCCAAAATGCTCTCAAAATTGGGCAGCGGGTGGGGGCCACTGTAGGCCTCTGAGGTGACAATGGGGCTGAAACCCACTGGCAGGAAGGCACCTGTGGGGAAGGGAAGGAAGCTCTTCTGGCGGCCACGAGCCTTGCACCCTCCCAAGCTGGAAGCCCCTGGTGCAGCTCAGGGTGGCTCGGGGCAGGCTGCTGGGCAGCCGCCTCCAAGAGTCAGAGGGCAGGGAGGGATTCCGCATGGGGTCAGATAACATGCTCTGCCTTTAAGGGGCCCTCGGGCCTCTGTGAGGGACCAGCAGGGGTCAAGCAGGCAGTGAGAGGGGAGGGCATGGGGGCCTTCCTTGCATGGGGGGTAGCTGGACTCCTGTAGCGTTAGCAGGAGGTAAGAAGGGATGGGAACTGGGGCCAGGGTTCAAACCACCTTTTCCCAAGGCCCCTGGTGGTGGAGGGACACCTGTCCTCAAGGCCTCGGCTCTGCTCCCATTCAGCCCGTCCCTGCCCCAGGAGAGGCCTGGCTCAGCCTCCAGGCCCAGGATCCCCGAGCAGTACCACTGCCTTGGGCAATGGCAGCCACCACCTTATCAATACTGATCCCAACCTGTGGACCGAGTCCCGTGGGAGGAGGGCTTCCTCCTGCGTGAGTCTCCTAGAAGCCACCTTGCCCAGTGAGGCTTAGACCCATTTTACAGATGGCGTGCCTGAGGCTCAGAGGGGAAGGGACGAGTGCCTGGTCCGTGGGGGGAGTCAGACTGAAGTCCAGTGACTTGAAAGGTGTGTCTCAGCACGTCCCTCTGCTACCCTCACTGTGAGGACGGCACCCCGACTTCCACCGTGCTGTGGTGCAAAGCAGTCCCTCTGAGGAGGCATGTGGCCTGTGTCACAATGAGGAGGTGGCCACAGGCAGAACAGGGAAAGTGCGTTCCAGGTGTGGGAAAGAGCTCGACATGTTGCAGAGAAAGCGACCAGTGTGGTGGGAGGGAGGGCAAGAGGGACGGGACGATGGGTGGGTTTACTGGTGCAGGCGGAGGTGAGCCCCCCACGCCTGCTGTGACGAGTGTTTCCAAACCTCCTCTAGCCCGAGGAGCAGGTGCTCTCCTGACGGTGGGTGTTGCAGTGGGTACCTCCCAGCACCCTTTGCAGCCTGGCGTCTGCTGTTGCTCAGAGGAGCAGACCTGTGGGTGTGTCCAGGTGTCCAGGTGTCAATCAGCCTGTCCAGGACTGAGCTGGCTTCCGCTCCTGTGGGACAAAGGTCCGCCTCCTGGGTACCGCCTGAGGCTCCCTGGATGCCTCACTCTCCTTGGTCGCATTCCGAGCACTCACGTAGGGAGCGTCAGGTTTCATTTAAGTGCCGCAGAAACCTCTGCCTGTAGTGTCACCATGGGAACCGCTCATCAGAATACACTTCTCTGCACAGACGCGTCCAGATGCACACGTCCTGTTCCTTTGGGGCCCTTGAGGGCCACGTGTTTTGTGAGACATGTTGAGTGTGTCTTTTAGGTGTTTCCCAAGTGTCAGACTCAAGGGGAAAGGGGCTGGGGCTCAGGCTCTGGAGTCAGCCGGGTCTGGGTTCAAGTTCGAGCTCTGCTACCTACTAACTATGACCTCGTGGAGCTACTTACCCTTTCCAAGCCTCCACTTCCTAATCTGTGAAATGGGGATTAGGACCGCACCTGCCTCAGGGGTTCTGGGAGGATTCAATGAGGCCCTGTGCGTACAGCTCACCTGAGCCTGCTGCTGGCTGGGGGCCCAGATGCCGACTCCCGCCAGCTCTTCTGTCCACTCTAGCGCCTCCCTTTGGGAGGGGAAGACTGTCAGCCATGGGTGTGGACACTCTGGGGCAGTGACACAAGCCATGGAGCCCTAGAGAGCCTGGTGGGCTGTGGGGCCCCACCAGGGGCGCTCTGAAGGTGGGGGTGGTCCCAGGACCGGACCTGGGGCTCTGTGAAGTAGGCGGGGCTTTGGGGAGTTTCTTTCCGCCCACAAGCAGGGAAGGCCCTGCAGGCAGAGCGAACAGGAAAAGCCAAAGCCCCTTGGAACGGACCCGAAAGAAGGGAGCAGGTGTAAGCCAGCGTCCCGTCCCCTAACCGTGTGCCCTTCTCCCCTAGTGCTCCTGCGGGAAGAAGTGTCCCGGCTCCAGGAGGAAGTCCACCTTCTCCGGCAGATGAAGGAGATGCTGACGAAGGACCTGGAGGAGTCCCAGGGTGGCAAGTCCTCTGAGGTCCTCTCAGCCACCGAGCTCAGGGTCCAGCTGGCCCAGAAGGAGCAAGAGCTAGCCAGAGCCAAAGAAGCCTTGCAGGGTGAGTGACCAGTCAGCAGAGTCCCTGCCGCCCCTCGCCTGGGGCGCGGGCTTGGGCCAGGGCCACACAGGCTCTGGCAACCAGAGTCCAGCCTCTGTATGGGAAGTGACATGGACGCGGGGAGGTCCCAGCGCCCAGACCCCAGCTGAGGCTGCCATGCCCATTTTGGGACGGAAAGCTGCCTCTTACAGGGTTGGGCACATACGTCATCTCCCGGGTGACCGCCACTGTTCTCCATCAGGGCAGTGGGTGGGCAACTCTGCTGAACCAGGGTGCCGACTGGCAGCTGCGTCTCCTCTCCCAGCACCCCGGGGGTCCTTCGGCACCGCCCCTCCCCGGGCAGTGTGCCTTTGCTGGGCCCTCTGCTGGAGGACACGCAGGCACCTGCACTTCACTCATGCGCGCCCTGGTGGGCTCTGTCAGGAGTGGGGCTCGGTCCTCTTCTCCAGTTGTTTGGACATCCCCTCGAAGAAGGGCAGCCTCTGGCCGCGGCGTGTGAGTTGGGAGGGAACGTGGTCTTGGGGTCCGGGTGGTCTCTCGCCACAATGAACCATGAACCCATAACCAGAAGCTGCTGTGGAAAACAAGGGAACCAGTGGGCACACACGTTCAGCCTGCCTTCCGGGGAGCCAGCTGCGATACCGGCAGCTGCATCCCCATCTGTCTGGGAGCCACCTGCCCACGCTCTGGGTGGCGGGGGAGGGGCCGCAGGAGGTCCTTTGAGAAAGGCTGAAGGCCATCCCTGGACAGTGCTCAGAGATGTCCGTCCAGGCCCCGGGACAGAGAATTGGCTCCGGGGTCTGCTGTGATCGTGCGCCTTCCCCAAGTGTCTTTGTTTCCCCCGGAGGGTGGGAATGGGGGGCAGGCGGGGAGGCAATTAAAACCTGGTCACCTGCTTTCCACTTACCATTTACTAGAATGATAAATACTCTGAAGACTTCATTTTTGAAGCCAAAGCAGGCTAATTACTTCGATTGACTTGGAGTTGCAGTGGTGGAAACTCCAACACGAAGGGACTTAAAGAGTCTGTCTGTGCTCTGTGACCATCCCGAGGAGCGTTCCGGGGCGGTGGGCCTCTGCTCCCCCAGCCTGTGAGAGGAGACGCAGGGGAGGAGCCTGGATGGGGGGCCAGAGGCCCCTCCGGCAACAGCCTGAGCGTGCGGCCGGGCCGGCTTCAGGGAGTGCGGGCAGCGCCCATCCCAGCTCGGCGTCCCTGTCCAAGCTGCCAGTCTAACCGGGGGGAGGGGAGAGTGGACTTTGCTGGACAGTTTGTCGGCTCTGTCATAGCGGGTTCTCGATCGCAGGGAGACGTGAGCAGCAAACACTCACACCCGGGCTAGGCAGGCTGTCTGTCCGTCCAGCAGCCACTGGCCATCCCCTGGGGTGTCTGGAAAACCGTCTGAGTGTGAACCTTACCCAGGTGTTACAGCCTCTTTGCACCTGAGTTCTCAGTGAAGCAAATTACTCTCTCACAGGCAAGGAGGCCCGTTTCTGTCAGAGTTTTGTCTCGGCGGGGTCACTGAGACAGCGTCGTGGTGGCCTCTGCAGACCACGGTGGTCCGGGTTATGGTGGGGAAGCCCTGGTGCCAAGCACGCCTGCTTTCTCTAGGCAGCTGGCCAGCCGTCTGGGCTGATCCGTGGGCACCTCCCTCCCCCACCTGTACCTTCCCAGGAGCCTCCAAACATCCCTTCCCCTCCCAGGATGGGAGCCCCCGAGGAAGAGCCTCGGGGCCCCGGTCCAGCGAGCTGCGGTCCTTCGGTCTCACTGAGCTTTGTGCAGCCGTGGGCAGTCAGGGCCGCCCCAGGAAGCAACCGCCTCAACCACGCTTGTCAGCGTTCACTGCAGGGACGGAGGAAGCCGCCCTCCAGGTCCTTGGCCCAGATAGAATTCTCCCCCGTATTCGTCCTCTGGGCCCGTGAGGAGCAGAAAAACCTTTCAGCTGTTTCCAGACGCAAAGGAACAGGCAGGGGAGTGGGCAGAGGCTCAGTTACCCTGCCCCCCAGCTCCTGCGACAGGCAGCCTGCCCCCCCCCAACACCTCACTTCTCTGGTTCGAGTGACAGGACAGTCACAGTGAACTAAACAGCGTAACGTCAGCGAAGGGGACGACGCGGCCCGTGGGGCACAGAACTGGGCAGGCATTTCTCCTGAACTGTGCATAGCTCTCATCCACCACCAAAGGTCTCCCTGGTGACCCCAAGACCCGCCTGACGGGGCAGCTCCTTTGAGGGAACAGGACTCTGATGAGTGAGGACCTGTCAGTATTCGTTAAGAAAGCTTTATTGAGCACCTACTGTATGCCAGCACTGTTCTAAGCACTTGACCTTCCATTTACGTCAGTGCTACTAGGAGGTCGGAACCCCCTCTTACAGATGGAGCCACCTGAACGAGGCTCAGGGAGGTTAAGGAACCTGGCCACGTTTACAGAACTTTTTAAAACTTTTTTCTGCTACACCAACACCCCAAGTCTTCCCTCAGAGATGAAGTCAGCCTGGACGAGAGAGAGATAGGACACTATTATAGCTCGATAACAGGCTGTAGGTGCCTAAATCAGATCTGGGCTTAATCCCAGCTTTACCTCTTACTAGCTGTGTGACCTTGGGCAAACTCCTTACCCTCCCTGAACCATAGTTTCCTTAATGAAGGTAACAATAACCACACTTGTTTTTCTTATCATTGGGGCTAATAATAGTAGCTACTTCAGAGGGTTGTTGGTAGGATTAAATGAGATGTAAAGTGCTTGGCCCCGTGCCCAGAACATTAGTTTAGTTACATGAGAAGGGGCTTAGCAGACCTGCTTGGATCTGCTCGGAGGTTTGGTCTCCTGCCTCCCATTAGGGGTGACCCAGACCTGAGCGCCCCTGAGCCTATCCGAGCTCAAGGTAAAGCCACATTCCTGAAAAGCAGTCCAGCAGGCACCGTCAGCTGCCTGGACGTCCTGCCTGGCATCCTGCACAGTTGTAAATAGGATGCTTCCGCCGCAGCCGCAGCGCGCAGTGAGCAAACTGCAGACAGATGTGGGCAGAAGGAGGCTGGGGCAGGAGAAGGGATTCACGTGCCCATCATGAGGCGAACAGGAATAAACGCACAAGCCAAGTCAGCAGCAGCCAGTGTCCCTGTGGTGGGAATACACAGAGCTCCCCAGAGACTTCTGGCAGGTACACACCCAGCCACCCGCAGTCTTTAGAGGCGTGGGAATTCGCACACCCGAAATACCAGCCCCTGGTCCCAACATCAAAGCGATGCAAGGCATCTATTTTGGGGAAAATGGGTTTGGAAGGTTCCTTTGTGTGTGTGGGGATGAGTCCAGGAATGTTTGGTTTAGGATTTTTATCTGCCTGTGAGTTTCCAGGCAAAAGCCACGAGCGATGGTTTAGGAAAGAATGGTGTCGCACACACTCACACACGGGTGTGTAAATGTACCCTAGTCCCTGCGTGACCCCAGCTCCACACACGTGGTGAGATTGTAGCCCCCGAGGCCCCTCTGGGGTGTCGGGTGATCTCCCCAGGCTCCCTTGGTTTCACTGACCTCGCCAAGCATCCAGGCGCTGTAGAAATGATCGCGGAAGTGTGCTTCTTTCTTTCTTTAATCACTTAACGGCGTGTCCAGTGTGTGGAGCATTTTCCCACAACAGTAAATACTCTTGGAAAACATAATTTTTAATGACTACATAATGTTCTACCAAATGGAGACACTATAATCTATGTAGCCCCTTCCCTAATATTGGACATTCGTTTCCCTGTTTTTTTTTTTCCTGTTTGCTGTCACGTAACACACACTAAAGATCTGCGTTCGTGAATCGGTTTCTTTTTCTCAGGACAGAATTTCTCAGACTTTTTGGTCTCTAGACCATGTTAAACTCTTGAAGAACTGAGGACCCCAAAGAGCCTCTATTTATATGGTTTGGATCTGTTGTTATTTACTGTTTTAGAAATTAAAATGGGGAAAATGTCTAAATCTTTAATCATTTATTTAAAAATAATAATAAGCCCATCGCACCTGAATAGAAACAGAAGTGTTTTTAATAAAAAAAAAATAACTGTATTTTTCCCCAACAGAAAGGTTTACGTGAGAAGGGGAGCGTTGCTGTATGTTTTTGTGCAAACTTTTTAACGTCCGGTTTCACACGAGCCCTGCTGCGCCCTCCCTCCTCTGGGCCCTCAGCCAGGCTGCTGCGGTTTGTTTCTTTGGTTGGAAGTCTGGCATCACACGTGTGCCATCGGAAAGGGGAGGAGTGTGTTCACTGCCCTATTAGATCCTTGCAGATGATTTTCCTTGATGCCGCACTGGAACTCGCCCAGTGGAAGTGTCTTCAGAGGGTTCCTGCAGCGTAGAATCTGAAACCTGGTTTTTGCGGTAGGTCACAGTCGTCAAACCCACCAGTCCGATTTGTACCTTGAATGGATTTTTGCTCCCACGTGGGATTTTTTAACATTTAACGTTGATCACTTGGAAATATTGACTCACTGAGCGATGTTGACACATTTCATTATCCACAAAGTCTTTAGGCCTTAAAAAAGTGGTTACCGTCAGAGCGGTGGGTCAGGTTTGCCGGAACTCTCCTTTTTGCTCAAAACTTAAGTATTATCCATGGTAGCAAACTCTGTTAGCTCTTTGCCTAAGAAGTGACAGGCTTACTTCCCCCGTTTGGTAACTCAGTTCAGTGGTTTGCAGGGCACCAAAGTGTGTATGTCAGTCGTCCCATTGAGGACGAATGGTTTTCTACTCAAAGTGGCTAGTTTAGCTGGCAACTCAACCACACAAATGTTCTTCCTCCAGAAAGTCACGGTTCTTCGCTGTGCAGCTTGAGATTTAAGTGCACTTTGCATTTGATTAAGATGATCAGGAAGACAGTCTTCCTCTTGGGCCCCCCTGATGATAGTGGTGACAGCTAGGATTTTTGAGCCCTTTTTACATGTTAGCTCCCTCAGGCTCACCGGCCTATGAAATGGGCTGTAAGTGTGTCAGGACGACCCAGCAGTACCAGGTTCAGACCTCAGCGGGGGGCTCTGGGGCCCTCACTGTGGGGAAACAGCTTGAGCAAAGGCCAGAAGACCAGCCTGTGGGTGGGCTGGCGGTGGGGGGCGGGGTGGGAGATGGTCACAGTGAACCTCAAGGGTCACACTCAGAAGTTCAGGGACCACAGAGGTTTGGAGCAGGAGGAGACAGTATGAGAAGTGGGGTGTTCGGCTGTCCCCCCTTCCGACTCCCTTCATGCCTTTGCAGTGTCGTCTCTCTCCTAGCACGTGGATGTCCACGTGGTTGTGTACACAAGGTTCCCGGATGTGCCGCTGGGTCATTCCCCTTCTCTCCCCTCAGGGTCTTTCCACTGGCTCTTCCTCTTCCCTCCACCCCCGATGGTTACTCTTCCTCCAAGTCCTGCTTCTGATTTCGCTTCCTCTAGGACCTTCTCTGCCTGATAGTTAAGGGCCTGAGTTCGGCAGAATCGTGCCCTTTCACCCCCAAGATGTCTCTGTCCTTATTCCTAGAACCTGTGAATAGGTGAGATGATGTAGCAGAGAGAATCAGGGTGTTGATCAGATGTCCTCCAGATGTGGGGACTCTCCCGTGGGCCGAAGGTAAATCCCAAGGGCCCTTCGAGGTGGAAGAGGAGACGGAAGAGTCAGAGAAGGTGCTGTGGCCACAGAACAGAGGTCAGATTCAAGGTGAGGACTCAACCTGCCATGGCTGGCCTTGAAGGTGGGGGAGGGGCCGGGAGCCAAGGCGTGTGGGCACAGCTAGAAGCTGGAAAAGGCCAGAAAACGGATTCTCCCCTGGATCCTCCAGAAAGAACATGAGCCCGCCACACCTGGGTCTCAGCTCTGGGCGGCCGGTTTTGGACTCCGACCTCCAGAACTATAATCAATTTGTATTCTTTGAAGCTGCTACATTTGTGGAAACTGTTACAGCCTTAGACACTGAGCTCCCTCGGGACTTAGCACACAGTGGGGGACATCTGTTTCCCATCAGGCTTGTCACTGACCAGGCTCCTGAAAGACAGCGCCACCAGCACCGAGCTGGCCTTGTTATCTGAACAAAGCAGATGACCCGTCAGTGTGGGAGATGAGACAATGCCCACATTTTCTGTCTTTAGCGGAGGGAATGAGGCTTGTGGGGGCCTTTTTCCTGCCTCAGAACGAGTCACCTTCCCGAGACTGGGCTCTGGGAGGAGCTGAGCTGTATTATTTAATTTACTCATTCAACAAATGTCCCCTGAAAACTTCCCCCCACAGGAACCCATGCCTGTGGCTCAGGGCATTCAGAAGCAGATGGGACCTGGGCCCCGTCCAGAACCCGGTGACAGGCGTGGAAGCCACAACACATTCGGAATGAATCGGTTGAGTAATATTTTTTGTATGGCCAGCCAGGCCTGTAGATAAGAATTGGCCACAGATATTCCTGCTTAAAAGAGCTCAAGGCTACAGAGAACGCCTTACGCTTCGGGCAGGAGGGGACACCAGTGTCCTTTATGTTCCTGGCAGGCGTGGCCATGGTCTGGCTGCTTTGACAAATGTCACCAGGCCTGCAGACAGTGGCCCAAGTGACTCTGGACCAGAGTGATGTGTCATCGCTGCTCAGGTGGCTCTGCCCCGCCCTCCTCCTGGGTTTGGAAAGCCACTTAGCGTTTCCCGTTCCTGCCCACCTTTTCACCCCGTTCTTTGTCGGATTCCTTCCCGCTGGGTGAGGCTGCATGCTCTTCCCAGGAGGTCACACACAAACCAACTGCGTTCGGCCCCCAGATCTAGCCAGATGGCCCTGGGGGCCCCTGCAGGGATGCCTCGCCCCTCCTGAGCCAGGCCCTCTGACCCACAGCCATGATGTAGAAGACCTAGTTGGTAAATCTTAGAATTCAGTGGAAGCTTCCAGAGAATTTTAACTCTACAGAGAGAACGTCTTCCTAATATACTATCAGCAGCTTTTAATAGTTAACAGGTCCCCCTAGAAAGCTTCTAGACTCTAAATTTGATCTAGACTCTAAATTCAGTTGAAAATAATGCGCAGTCAGGCGGAAGAAGTGCCCGGCGTCTTTGCCGTCCTGCAGCTGCCCAGTGGGCCATGTGACTCCAGCCAGTGAGCTGTTTCACGTGGCTGCTGGGTCCCACAAAAGGGCACATGCTCCAGTGCACATGCACTTTAAAAATATATATATATATATTTTTTTTCTTTTAGAATAGTTTGAGATTTACAGAAAAGCTGCAAAATCTCGTATACCCAGTTCCCATCATCAACGTCTTAGATTACCAGGCTGCACTGCAGAGGTACTTTTCAAGCTGGCTTGTGCATCCTTTGTCGATTTCTCATTGGCCAAAGGGAGTCACATGACCAAGCCCAGCGGCCTGTGGGAGGAGACTCCTAAAGGCTGTGGATACAGGGAGGTGGAGGTTTCTAAATGGCCATTAATATAGATCTACTACAAAGAGCATTTTAAATAGAATAATATCCAAATCTGCCCTAGAGCCTGGGGCTGTGGTGACTGACAACCATTCCAACCCTGTATCTCTTTTGACACCTTTGCTTTTTATAGGTTTTATATCCGAGTGACTAATAGCCTCTGTTCTCATCCTCATCTGGGGTTTTTAATACCGAGACCTTGACTCTGTGAGTTGGAAAGGCAGCTGGTCCAGTCCCCTCCCCCAGCCCCTCTTTGTCCCCTTCCCGCCCGCCAGGGTCAGAAGCCCCTACACAGCCTCCCAAACAGGGTCCCTGCCAGCATCTCCTTCAATACTTTGGGTGCAGTTCTTAGTAAATTCCACTATGTTTTAATGTTCTGATCATCGAAATCTTCCACGTGTCCGGAGAAAAACTGAAATACTGGTTTGAAAAGGCACAGACACCCGCCAGGACTCACCCTGCACATCTCTGACACTTGTTCTGGAAGCGTCTGCCAGAGCCCATCTCTCCTCCCTGTTCAGAAAAATCTGATTTGCCCATTTCCTGGTCGGGGTGGCTGAGGCATGAACACAGCAAGTCAATTTTGAGCAGTAGTCATCTCAGCTGCTGTTTATTTAGCACTTGGACCCAGCTGGGCACTCCCCTCATTCATTGCCTGGCCTGCACCAGCTCACTGACCCTTCCAACAACCCTGTTAGCTGGCTAGTGTTCATTAGCCTCAGTTTCCCAATCTAAAAAATGGGGGTGAGAGAGCTTAGGATTTTTCTAAGGTCTCCTGGCCAGTAGTTGTTGAAGCCAAGATTTGATCCCCAGTGAATCTGGTCTCTAAACCTCTGCTCTTGGCAAATAATTAGCCAAGAATTAGGAGGTGAAGGGGGTAAGTTATCACTTTACAGAGGAAGGAAGTGAACTGGGAAAAAGAAGAGGAAGAAGAGCAGCACAGGGTTCTGGAAACACAGGATTCTTGGGTGCCATTTAGTGGCCTGAGTCCCCAGGATTTGTGGGTTCCTTCTCGGTCTTGGCTCTGGAAGTTGTCCCCGAGAATAAAAGCTTTGAGGCTGGTCTGGGTTTCATGAGCCATGAGTTTCCCCTCCCTGTCCCCGCCACCCCATTCCCTCCCTACCCCTGTGGTCTCCGCTGCCACAGAGGCCACATTTAAGGTAGGAGCTTGGGCTGCAGATCTGGAGCCTCTGCTTGTAATTACTCCCCACTCCCTTCCTAGGAAGGACAGGGATTGATCCCCACAGTGTACGTGGGGTTAGCCTGACTTTACAGTTGGGGAAACTGAGGCTCCAGAAGGGTCACACAGCATGCAGGTCACAGTGTTTGAATCCGAAGTCTTGTTGTGCCAGACATAGGTCCCTGTTCCTGCACCAGTACTCGTTTTGTTCAGTGGAAATCGCGTCAGTGTTAATAGAATCCTACCTAGAACACCACTCACTTACTCATTCAGCAAGCACTTGTTGAGGTCTTGTTACCGTTCTAGGGACTTAGGGTATATCTGCAAGCAATTAGACACACGTGAATCTTATGTTCTAGAAGGGTGTGCCAGATGCTGCTGCTGTGTGACAGACTGCCCCCAAATCTTAGTGGCATTTTTTAAACCAACCACCATTTTCCTTACACCCGCTGATATTGTATGTCAGTGGCTTGGCAGGGCTCAGCAGGGCGATTCTTCAGGTCTGTGTGTTAATGGTGGGGGTGGTGAGGGTCTCACAGTGGTGTTCTGCTGAGAAGTTCAGTGCAGCTTCCTCACCTGTCTTGCAGCAGCCTTGGTGGGACATCTGGGCTCCGCTGGGACCAGAGCACCCTTTCATGGACAGTCCAGCGTGGTGGCAGTCAGGCCACCTGCATGGAGGCTCGGGCTCCCACAGAGAGGGTTCCACAAAACCAAGGTGCAAGCTGCAAGGCTTCGTGGTCTCAGATATCACTTAGGGTCACTTGTGCTGCATTCTGTTGGTGACAGGCCAGCCACAAGGTCAGCCAACCTCCATCCTGTAAAAAGCATGTGGTAGAGGAGATACTATTGTGGTCATCTTTGCAAAAATACCATCTGCCACAGCAGGGAGGGAGCAGGCCAACAGTAGACAATGAGCACGGTAGAAATCAAATCGTATGTGTTAGACGATTGTAAGTACTGTGGGGACACAGAAAGTTTCCAGTGGGGCCGAGTCATCACACACCCACGTGTGCACTCACACCGGAAACGCGCTTGTGCACAAATGGTTGTCAGCTTCATTTGTCATGGCCCAGATGTGGAAGCGGCCCAGTGTGCATGAGCAGAGGAATGGGTCAGCAAACTCGTGCGTCCTCATGGACTCCCACTCAGCAAGGAAGCGGCGAGCTGTTGCTGTACGCAACACGGTGGATCTCAAAACAGTGACGCTGAGTGAGAGTCCAGAAAGAAAGGGTATGTCCTGTAAGATTCCATTTCCATGAGGGTCTATGAAATGGAAACTAATCCATAGGGTCAGAAAGATCGGTGGTTGCCTGGAGATGGAGGAGGAGGAACTTTGGGGGTGATGGTTTTACAGGGGTGTGTGTGTGTCAGACCATACTAAGTGCTAAATGTTAAAGATCTCCCATGTATCGTATGCCATTTATTATGAACAAAGCTTTTTTAAAAAAGAGGGTAAGGCAGGTTAGGAATCCTGGAGATGGGTGTTTTGGAGCAGGGAACATTTCTATATGCCACAGGCCCCCAAATGGGCAGAGTCAGGGCAGAGCCCGGTCCTGTCTGGGCCCCAGGGGCCCTGGGCTCGCATTCCAGGAACAGGCAACCGGCAAGTTCTGAAGCCACACGGGCTGTGGCCTGGGCTTTCAGCCCAGCTCTTTAAATAGCTCCCACCACATGGGCTGGCCAGTGGCTGAGACGGAAGCTGCTGACAACCAGGCGAGCTGGACAAGCCTTCCTGCCTGGGCCGGACGTGGGGCACAGGAGGAAGAGAGGCGGGTTTTGGCACTGAGCTTAAATAACTCAGACTGGTTCGGAAAGGAGTGTTCCAATTCAGCTCGGGGCCAGGTACGTTGGCAGGGAAAAGATCGGAGTTAAACCCCAATGGCGCCATAATATCTTAAAAATTAATATTCGTATCTAATGTATATGTCATTAATATAATTTACAAGTATTTAATGAATATTTGTATGGGTCAGGAATGCATGGGCTATAAACCCCGTGAATTACCTCGTAATCCTCCCCATTTTCTGGATGAGAAGACTGAGGGACAGAGAAGTGACCTGCTTGCTTGGGGGTGGAAGTTGAACCCAGGAAGGCGTGCCTGGCTCTGGGACGTGTGTGATCTATTTAGCCAGCACCCTGCACCGCCCCGTTGCGAGCCTGCTGCTGTCTCTTTAAGTGGTTCACTTTTTTTTTTTAATGATGAAGTATTTGCGATGTGGATCTTGGGGACAGGCTGGGCCTGTGAATCAGAGGCAGCGGGGCACGTTGGAGCCGGAAGTCGGGAGGCCCGGGCTCTCCAGCAGCATCGCCGCCACCTCTACAGGCTTTTCCTGGCCAACGGGAGGCGTGGGCTGAGTGTCCCCATGGGCCCCTTCCCAACGTCCCACGAGCGCATGCTCAGGATGCTGGGGGGACTGACTAATGGGGGGGACAAATGCTGTCATCTGACTACAGAAGTGTACTGTCACTGGGTCGTACCAGCCATGAGGCCACCACACTCACTGCAGCCCAGACAGAAGCCTCAGGACCTACCCCCCAGCGCCTGACCCAGCAGCCCTTAACCCGCTGACCTTGGCAGCCCCTGAACTCCAGAGAACTTGCTCACCTGCAGGCTCGGGAGGGTGAAGATCTGGAAGAATCATTCTGATTCTGCCTGTAAGTCATGGTGCCCAAGGAAGGAGGTCTTTAGCAGGAACCGGAAGGAGGGGGATGGCCGGGGACCGGTTGGTGTCCCTGATCCCTGCCAGGTTCCCGGAGGCCTTCCCAGTGCTCTTAGCCCATCTCTGTGCCACATAGCGTTTGGCCCTGGGCTCACCTTGCGGCGGGCACTCAGAGCAGGGCCCCTGAGGTGAAGGCATAGGCTGGGGAACATCATGGAGACTTGGAGACCGTCACCTCCTTGGGGAGGTGGCTGTCAACTCAGCATTTTAAGGCTGGAGGCACCTTGAGGTCAGGGCTGAAGTATGTTGTCCCCGTACCTCTGACTCTCCCCTTCCTGCTGCTGCTGGGTAGGCAAGGCTGGGGCAGAGAGGCCGAGCGAGGTGCAACGTATGCCAGGCTCTCAGAGCTGGCACCCAGTAGGTGCTCAGGAGATAGGGGAGGAGCAGAGGCCGGGCCCACACCCCACATGGACGTGCCCACAGTCTGCACAGACTCCGGGAAGTCCCCGTGCTTGGGCGGCGTCCCTCAGCCTGGCTTGGCTGGCTGCGTGACCTGTTGGTGCTGCCCTGCGTGCTGACCTCTGTCTACTCATGGAAGGGGTCATGCTCCCGTGCCTCTGAATCACTGGGGTGACCTGGCCCTGGCCGGGTGCAAGCCGGATGACGGCGTCAGTGAAGAGGGAAGGTGCACCCCTTTCTTCCTTCCCCATAGTTCATGTGACTGCAACTGTGGGGAGACTCTATTCATTCCACATGATGTCAAAATGGGCTGGGGTGGCCCTGGGCAGACCGAGGCTTGAGAGGGGCTAGCAGGGCAGGGGTGTGGGTGAGGGCCTCCGGCTAGTCCTGCCAAAACAGGGTTGTTTTCTGGCTGGACCTCCCAGAGGAGTGTAGCCTCAGAGGCTAAAAGTGATGGGACTGGGAGATGCGGGGGGCACACCAGCTTTCCCGGGAGAGGGGACTGTAACCAGGACCTGGAGGCCAGGCCCTGCCAGGGGTCTGGGGGAAGGACGTGCCCCAGCTGAGCTAGGGGCTGAGCTCTAGACCCATGTCTGAACACCCAACGCCGACTGTGCACAGGGGTCCTCCCTTCTTATGGCCTCTGTCCCTCACACAGATTTCTGTGTTTGCATGGGACCTTGACCCAGGAGAGCATTTCTGCACATCAAAGATCTTAGTTCGAAAGATACACAGTCTGATCGCTAAGCCATGGGTTGCAAATACACATTGTTAGGCGTTAATGGACTCCCACTATATGAAATCCATGCCAGGGAGAAAAAGGCATGAAGCTGGAGTGAGAAAAGCTGCCCCCTCACCTTGAACACAGCCCTGTTGACCCTCAACAGGTGGTGACCCCTGGCACCTGTGTGTGGCAGAGTGTCTGGAATGCAGCCCTGCCCCGAGCCGCACACACCCTCTCGGGGTCAGGCCCTGCTCATGACCCCGACCGGACCCTCAGGCTGTGTCTGTGAGCCTGGGCGTGAGTCCTGCTCCTCTGGCCCAGTCGTGTTTGGCCTGAGCAGAAGCCCCCTCTTGATGGCATCTTGAGAATTTTAGGATGGAAGAGATGCAGCAATCAAGGTGACCCAGACTAGAGACCCACCCCCCACCCCAGGCATGGTGTCCCATCCAGGGCAGCTCCCTAGTTGACAAAGTGAGAAGGGAAGCGCCTGTGAGAAGGGACTTGTCCTGGTCAGACAGCCGAGGTCTCAGAGCCCGTCCCCTGGCGGAGTGGACATTTACTAAACAGCTCTCTTCATACAGGGTCCCATGTGGTCCTCACAGCTGGCCTGTGAGGCGGGTCCTGTTATCTCTCCAACTTTATGAATGGGGTAACTGAGGCTCAGGGATGGAAGGAGCTTGCAGGAGACGTGGCTGGTTGGTGGTGGGACCAGGGTTGGCACTTTGGCCCCTTCATTCTGGCTTCGAATCCTGAGCTCCTAACTGTTACACCATAAAAGTTAAACACCTGTCTGCCGACACCTGAAGGTCCTCTGTCCCTTAAAATGCATCCATTTGGTGGAGGTAGCCAGGCTTGGGCTTGGGGTGGATGAGACAGGGGCTCCCCTCTTGTCCCCTCTGAGACCAGATACCTTGAGCCCTTGAAGGGGCAGTGGTCACGGGGCCAACCAGAAGCAGGTGACCGTGTAACGGCAGGGAGGGCTGGCGGCACAATGATCTCTCCACCCCCTGAATTTCAAAGACATCTTCCTGTGGCCCACCAGCCTGGCATGGGACGAGCAGGTGCTGACTCAGGAAACAAAAGTCCCAATTAGTGACGCCAGCCCTCACAGGCACCCGGGGCCTCCTGCTTGGAGCACTGTGGGGGGAGCTCCTGGCCCCGTGGCGGGAGCCAGGCAGCTTGTCCTTGATCATCAGAGCAGGAGGCCAGAAGGTTGCTTTTGGCTGTTGAAGGCAACAGGGAGCCTCTGTCCTCCAGGAAAAGGAGGGTGGGCTTCCAAGGTTTCCCCGGATATGCAAAGCACTGCTTCCCCCACCCCAGGGGCCAGAGTTCCATGTGAGCCTCGTTTGTTCGTGCCGGAGTGGGTGGGCAGGCACCACGAGGCTGTATACCCGCCCCCCCTGCACCCCATGGGGATGTTCAGCTCAGCACCCTCACGATGAGCCCCATACTTAGCTGCAGGGCCAGCCTTGGCCACAGGGCTGAAAGTGGGCACAGCTGATTACAAAAGCATTGCTGAGAATGCAAATTAAAGCCACCCTGAGCTATTGCTGCTGAGCTCTCAGAGTGGCAAACATCTGAAACCACATGAGCACTCTTGCCTGGCGTGTCTGCAGGGAACAGCGCTCTCGAGCACAGGGTGGAAGGGCAGGGGGTGGGAGCCCAGTGGAGGGAAACGGGGGTATTCGCTGCGAAGTCACAGGTGCATTTACCACCGTCACGCTTCCGAGATTTACCCTGAGGAGGACCCCTCACCACAGGAAACCGAGGTGCCCCAAATGCCACAGAACACATTCTGAAGCCCAAAGAATGAGGGACAGGAAGCAAACCTCAGAGTCTGTGTAGTAGATCTGTGGACCGTGCTCATGGTGCAGTAATTCTGGAATCATTTCGTCATCATGGGACAGAGCCAATGAGTAAATACTCTCTTAGATGCCAGGTTCTCTCTCGGGGCCGGACGTGGCTTCGCAGAACACGAATTTATTCTGTTACAGTTCTGGAAGTCAGAGTCTGAAACAGGTTTCCAAGGCCAAAAGTCCAGGTGTGGGGCAGTGGAGAGGAACAAAGTGTGACTGGAACATCTTGTCATTTTCGAAAGCAAGGATGCGTTCAAAGACAGATAGGTCGGAGAGACCCAGCCAGGCTGGCACATCCAGAGGAATCATGAAAGAAACACACTGTCAAAAGCAGGAAGACGGGGAAGGGTGGCTGCTAGTTAATGTATGTAGGATGGATTAGAAAAACCACCAGGAATGGACAAACGGCCCTCGTGGCCCCCTGTGGGATGCAGTGAGGACACCGCGTCACCTGTGGGTTCCCTGGACTGGGGACAGGGCAGCCTTGATGTCATGAAAGACCCACGGGAGACAAAGGGAACCTCCTGGATTCCAGGCAAATCAGGAGCCACCACAGTTCATTGCCCTGTGCGATCCTGGGATCCTGGATGGGGGGAGGGTCAGTGTGAGAGCCACAGATGCAGTTCTGGGGACAGCTGGGGACTGCGTGTTAGATGGTGTCATTACATCAGTGGCAATGCAGGGCAAAGCCCGTGAGCAGCAGGCTGGGGAGCTTGTGGTGCTCTCTGGCCTGGCTGCAGTCCACAGTCCGAGTGCTTGTCTTCCCGCTCTGCCCCCCAAGTTTGCGTAACGCAGGTGTCGGGCCGGGTTGCTGGTGCGCTGGCCAAGCGCCAGAACAGGTGTTCATCCTCATTGGCAGATAGGAAACTTGGGTATGGTGTTATCACTTCTCTTTATGAATATTTTAATACTGAAGCAGCAGGCCCCGGAAAGTGCTGACCCACAGCTTTTCTCGCTTAGTCGGCCTGTTCCAGGCGGTGCCGCTGGTCGGTGTGGTTCTGGCGGAGCACGGAGGTGGGGCTCCCGCACGGTGCCCTCCTTGAATGGGGCAGGAGGGCATAGATGACCTGTCCTTGGCTTATTTTAAGGTCACTTCAGGAAAGTAGAGCTCAACTTAGAATCTAAGTAAAGGAGTCGCCTGTGTGCTGAGGGTGGGGAGACTCGGTGAGGGCCCCGGCTGACTGCCGTCCCAGAGGCTGGCATGGGGGACATTGGGCCCAAAGGGCTTCGCCTGCACACGCCTGGCTGAGTCATTCATAGGTCCTCAGTGGGCAGCCGCTGCCCTGCGTTTCTCTGTTTAGTTTAATCACATGCCCAGCAGCAGGCACTGCCAGGCATCAGAAACAAAAACAGTCACTCATTCCAGAAATATCGACAGATCCCTGGCCGCCCGCCCGCCTGGGGCTCACTGTTGGAGGTATCACAGAGAGCAGACCAAGCCCTGCAGGCCCCTCCCAGCCCGCCGTGAGAGGGGAAGCACATAATAAATTAGTGAACAGACAAGAACAAGGTAAGATAGCACACTTGCCATAAAGATTAAAATGAGGTGACATAGGAGACAGCAGGTGGGGAAGGGAGGGGGCTCCTTTGCATGCAGTGGGCGGAGAAGGGCTCTGGAGCAGGGACCTTTAACCCAAGGCCGACAGGAAGGAGGCAGCATGAGCTTTTTGGGCAGGGGGACAGAGGAAGCCCCCGTAGCTCTGAGGGGGAAGGGCGAGGAGGAAGATGGAGATGAGATGACAGGCAGCTTTGTGTGGAGGAGGAGTGAGGAGTTTAGATTTTGTTCCGCACTAGGCAGGATGCGATGGCTTAAAGCAGGGAAGCCTCTGGGTCTGATCTGCATTTTGAAGGAACCCCTCTGGCTCCTGCATTGGGAGTAGCCTGGGATTGGGTGGGGGCGGCCTTGGGGGGCCGTCGCAGCAAGACAAGTTGGGGAGTCCACAGGACTTGCTGGCAGAGGACAGCTTGCAGGAATGGGCTTGAGCACCCGGTGCAGGGCCGCTCCCTCTGCAGCCTGAGAGCAGCGGGGAGCCAGTACAGGCTTCAGACAGGGAGGGACAGGATCAGATTGGGCTTCAGAAAGCTGGCTTGCGGCTGTGGAGCCGAAGCAGCTGACACAGCTGATGCAGCTGGGAGCAGTGCGGCCTGGGCCAGAGGGGAGGAGGGGAGGACAGGTGGTTCCCCCTCCAGAGGCAGCATGAGCCGCAGGCAGGGCCTGTTTCCTCCTCGTTCGGCCTCAGGCCCCTTGCCCAGGGAGCCTGCCCCATTACCCCCACCCCCCACCCCCCTCCTCCTTTCCCTTCTGGCTTCCTCCATGCGCTGTGGGGGCTGGGGGTGGGAGCTCTCCCCTTCCTTTTGGGGACCACATTCCCAGGCAGAGTTCCCAGAGGCACTGGGCTTCCCTTCCCAGCAGCCCAGCCCGGCCGGGCCCTCCTGCAGGGAAGTGCCGTTGAAAATAGGCGGCCACCCTCAGCATTGCTGTCCCAGGCGTGGGGCTTCCTGCTGCTGGAAAGTCCAGTAGCTCCGGGCTACGTGCGGTCGGACACAGGGCTGCGGGGATCATGTCATGAGTGTCCCTTTTCTGATTGGTACGTGTTTGGGGGGCAGAGCTCACTAGCCTGGAGATTGCATAGTTGACAAGGACCGCTCTTGGCCTGGGTGGGGTCCGATGAGCAGCTGTGCTCAGTGGCCACTGAGCTGGGTCCAGCCCTGGGGAGGAGGGGGAGGGGTGCCAGGAAAACCTGGCTACAGGCCACATGCAAGACCACCTCCCCTCACAGGGGCTTCTGGGATCCCCGCACGGGACCTGGCTGACAGTCGCTGTTCCTCCTCCTGCCACACTTCCCACCAGCACCTTCACAGATGTTCGCCCAGGCCCCGTTCCAGGTGTCTGTGCAGCTGTGGGTCCATTTCATCATCTGGGACGGCAGCTTCCCCAGAGCCCCGTGCGCGCCCCGCCTTCCCAGCCAGGCTGGGACGAGCTAGGTTAGCATTTCTTCATGACTCAGAGCCACCTGGGAATACTCATTTTTGTTCTCGGGAAGATACGGTTGCACAATCTTTGAGTTTTTGCTCATTTTTCCTTCCCCTGCCTTGCAGGCTGTGGAATGTCATCTGTCTCTTGTCATTGTTCTCTCGTCATCCATGGAGGCGACGCTGTGCGGGGGCTGGGCTCCTGGGCCCTGGGTTCAAACTCTGGCTCTGATGCATCTTACCTGCAGGCCCTTGGGCCAGGCCCTCAGCCCCTCTGAGAACTGGAATCAGCTGACTCGTCCACAGAGCAGGGATAATAGTAGCAGCCACCCGAGAAGGGGATTGAGGAGACTAATTGGACACAGGCAGCCCCCGGGACTAAAGTGACGCCCTCATTCTAGGCACTTTCTTGCCCACCGTGCTACACTTCAGTCCCCGTGCAGAGCAGGCCGTGGGCCACCAAGGCCACCAGCAGCGCTTAGCAGTACAGGCAGTTGTCCCTGGGCAGCAGGAGGAGGCTGAGTTCTTAGCGGAAGGGTGAGCATAGGACTTGCACACTTGGCCGTGGGGGCACAGCTGGCTGGGCAGAAGGGAGGGGCTGGAAGAGAGGGTGGCGTGTCTCTAAGGTGAGACCCGAGCTCCCTGCTGCGCCTTGGGGCGCGTTCCTGCGCTGAGGTGTGACCCTCCCTGTCTGTCCTGTTTGACAGCCCTGGAGACCTCCGCCCCAGGAGCCCTGGTGACTTTGCCAGGGGGTGTCCTGCAGAGTCTGACTGAGGTCTACTTGCCCCCCTTCCAGTTCCATCAGACCAGGAGGGCCGGGGACAATCTCCCCAGGCTGTCCCTCTGTCCCCATACCTGCACAGTCAGAAGGTGGCAGGAGCCAGCCTGCATGGCTGCACAAGGAAGAAAGCAGGTGACCAGCTGAGGGGGCCTGGCTGGGCCGGTGAGGTGGGGGGGTGGCTGGGGGTAGAAGCAGCCACGTGCTTCGTAGCCAGCGCCCTCCAAAAGGCGTGCAGATCATCCAGGGAGACGCTGCCCGGGGCTGCTCACCAGCTCGGCGTGGTCTGGGCGCTCCCTCTGAGCCAGCCGGCTGCCCTGGCAGCTCTGCCTCCTGCCAGCCTCTCCCAGTCCCTGGAGGAAGGGCTCACCTTCCCAAAGACGTGCCATTTGCAGGAAGAAGGCATCCATCCTGAGCAGCTTTAGGCCCCGGAGCCTCACCCCTCTTGGCACCCAGGGCTCTGCACGGGGGACGCTGGGAGAGAGGTGCAGGGGCGCCCACCTCCCTGGCAGTCACACTGTCCTTTGTGTTCCTCAGGCCCTAAGGCCACTCATCATGTTCTTTCCCAGCTTTCCCCTGTTCCTGATCTGTCCTTCATCCTTTGTGGTCTCAGCTTAAACGTCACCTGCCCAGAGAGGCCCTCGGAGCTTCCTTTGCCAAGGAGACCTGCCCTGTGGCCCACCCCCCCCACCCGAGTTACTCTCAATGTCAGCCCCAATCCTTCGCTTCAGAGCCCGTTTCACAGTTTTTGTTTTCTGTGTTTGGGCTCTTACACGTTTGCTGTTGGCTGCAGGAGGGCAGAGAATCGTGCCTGGCATATTTCTATTTTGTCCCTGACGACCAGCACGGGGCTGAAATAGTGCGGCCTCCTGTGATCTATGCCGGAAGGATGAGCGGGTGAATGGATGGGTGCTCACTCGCATCGGCCCCCTGAGGGCATGGGACCGGGGCCTGGGCTGGGAGTGGCAGCAGGGCCCGGAGCCTCACAGGGCAAAGGCATCAGGCAGACCTCGCAAGTCCCAGCTCAGCCACTTCGCTGCTGTGTGGCTGTGGGCAAGTTAACCTCTCTCAGCTCCAGCTTCCTCATCTGTGAAATGGGTGCAGTGCCCTCCAACTCTCGGGGCTCGTGAATGAGATTGAGTGTGCGAGGCCTTCGGGACATAGCACTCGGGCAGGCTAAGCACACTGTTTATCCAGTGGTGAACCTGATTTTAAGTGTGTTTGGTTTGGAATGAGCAGGCAGGAAAGAGAAGTGTGGGCCTGTGCTCAGGCATGCAGTGGGGCTCGGAGACCCTCTGACCCGTGTACCCTGTCCTCCTTGCTCCTCCAGAGGCCCCTCAGGCAGCTCGGGGCAGGCGGGAGGTGAGCAGTCCCCTGCTGTTCGCTGACTGGTTTGCTGATGATTTTGCAACTAAAAGATGCTCTGAAGATGAGCCTGTGTGGGCTTGTGGGTTTTCTGTGCTGTAGGGGCGCCTGGGCCCTCCCCTCCCTTTTGTATCAGTTCAAAGTCAAGTAAAGCCCTGGCAGGGTGGCTCGGTTGGAGCATTGTCACATACACTAAAAGGTTACAGGTTCAACTCCCGGTCAGGGTGTATAAAGGAAACAACCAATCAATATTTCTCTCTCTCCCTCTCCCTCCTCCTCCCCCTTCCTATCTCTCTAAAGTCAATGAATATATTCTCAGATGAGGATTTTAAAAAAAGCTACAGTTAAGTAGGCTGTTGCTGGCTTCTGCTGGGGATATAGCTGCAGGGGGCGCTCCCCAGAGGACAGGCGGTGGAGGGTGGAGGTTTCAGAGGGTCGGAGTGGTGTGAACTGGGCTTCCTCGGGTGCGGCACCGTTCCAGCCCAGACACTCCACCCAAATTCCTCACTGGGTCCCCTTTGCAGGTGAGGAAATGAAGCACAGAGAGGCAAGCGTCACCCAGATCCAGACCCAGGCTGTGGGCCCGAGGACTCGCACTGACAGCCACTGTGCTGTGGTCCTGCCGGGGGCAATGGATCTCGAATGTCTGTCAAGTTCAAGTGTGAAAACCTGGCGGTGGTTTGGGTCAAATAGGAAGGATGCTGGTCTTAGAGTCAGATGGACCTGGTTGGAATCCCAGGTCTTACTGCTATGTGACTTGGGACAAGTCACTTCGCCTCCCAGAGCTTTCGTTTCCCGTCAGGACAAGGGACATAAACACTCCTCCTCTGCAGGACAGTTTGGGGGATCGAAGGAGGGTAGCATGAGAAGCCACCCCTCTGGGGGCCCCCAGTAGTGTCCTTTACTCCCTTTCTCCAGGGTCCCTCCCACCCCGTACCTTCAGCCCCAGGCACTGGCTCCCATCCAGAGCCTGACCTTGGCCTTGAGTTCCTAGAGGGCTTCGGAAATGGCTTTGGCTGCTCTGGCGGAGGGAGCTGCCCTGATCCGCTCCCAGATCAGAATCTCCGGGCGCCCCTCGCCAGGCCTTTCATGTTGTCGCTTTATTTCCCAAGAGCCCTGGCATTTGTTTAGCAATGGGGTGCTATTTTTAGAACTTAAAGCAGTTCTGCTCTTCGAGGAACAAGCCTGTGGATGTGGCCCCACCTGGAGCCAGGCCCGGACTGGAGGCGTGTGGGCACTGCGCCTCGGGCCTCCCCAGCCCACCCCCTGCCCCCCTTGGGCCTTTCTACTGGATTCAGGACACCCTCCATCTGCCTTGCCCAGCTCAACTCCTCCCTGCATGGTCTCGTGTCTGGGGGGCTGGTGGGGAGGGCCCACCACAGTCCCAGCCTGTGGCAGACTGAATAGTGGCCCCAGCAGTGCCCACAGCCCTGTCTGCAGAACTGTGACTGTATCACGTGTAGGCAGAAGGGGCTTTACACGTGTGAGTAAATTAAGGAAATTATCCTGGATTATCTGGCTGGGCCCAGGTTAGCCATAAGGGTCCTTGTCAGAGGGAGACAGGAGGGTCAGAGAGGGGAGACAGGATGCTGGAAGCACAAGTTCACGGTCAGAGACAGAAATTTGCAGGCCCTACGCTGCCGGGTTGGAAAGTAGAGGAAGGGGCCACAGGCCAAGGAATGCAAGCAGCCGCTGGAAGCTGGAAAGGGGAACCTTTTCCAAAGTTTCTCCCCTGGAACCCCCCCGAGGGAGCCCTGTGCTGCCCAGGACACGTGGGTTCGGGCCCAGGAAACCTACTTAGGACTCTGGCCTCCAGAACTGGAAGAGACTGAATTTGTGTTGTAAGCCACGAAGCCTGTGGTGCTTCAGGACAAGAGCTCCAGGAACCTAACACGCAGCCCAGTGCCCCCCTGGCTCCCTGGGGCCCCTCACTTTGAGCTGGGGCTGCAGGGTGTCGTGCGGGAGACGTGCCACACCACCTGTGTCACATCCTTCTTGGCCCCCCCACCCCAGCCCTCCAAGCCTCCAGTCATAATCTGTGAACAAGCGTCGTTCTTCCTGGAATCGTCGGGGACGAGTTTGGACGGCGTGAGCCTGTGTCCGAGTCGGTCCCTGGCAGGCAGTGAGCACAAAAAACGCTACTCGGTCCTGCACATCGTTGGCTTCCCTTCGCTCAGCGGTTGTGTGTTTGGATCGATGTCAGGGAAGCCTGGATTCAAATTCCAACTTCACAAATGCAGGGAAGCTGCCGGTGAAGTTCAGCAAAGTTGTGGGTACCTGCGAGCCTCAGTTTCCCCATCTGTAAGAGGGGAGAGCAGTGCCCCCGGGACCGTGAGCCCAGAGCCTGACCCACAGTGCTGCTGATGAACATCGTGTGGCGCAACTCCAGGGTCCACCTCTGTTAGACGCAGCAGCCTTTTCCCTCTGTGTTAACCATCACTTGGGCGGACCTTGAGGATCGCTGTCTGTCCCACTGTGGGTGATTCAGGGCAGGAAGTGGCTTCTGCCTGCGGCATCCCACTGCGCCCTGCAGAGCTGAAATCCTAACCAGCCGCTTTGCTGGGGGCTGAGACCCCTGGACCTCAAAGATGACACTTCGGAGGCAAGAAGCCTCCGGGAAGGTTTGAGGGGAGAGAGGCCCAGAAATGGGTCTCGGATGTTCCCTGTCCTGGCCAAGACCCGCCGGTGACCCTCAGGTGAGGGACGGGCACCGGGTGGTAGAGGAAGGTGCCCGAGCCACACCCAGGGGAAGGGGCAGACCTGGGACTGGGACTGGGACTTGAGTCGCCTGGCACTCGTGAGTTCCCTGCCCTCCTCCTTCAGCGGACACAGGTAAAGCGCCAAGCGCCTGGATCTCGGGAGGCACTCGGTGCCTGTTATCCACGGCCGTTTCTGCCACCCATCAGCAGAGGTGCGTGGTGACCGACCGGTATTGGAGACCCGGCTCAGAATCCATCTTGACCTTGTTGGTTGTGGGGGTGATGTCAAGCATCTACACATAATCCAGATGCATCTAATTAAGTGCTTTTAGTAACATGTAGGTTGTCCACTCTCTGTCAGTTATACCTCCGTGAAGCTGTCTTAAAAAAAAAATACAGAAAATCCATCCTGCCCCATGGGTTTGGCCACCTGCGGGCCACCCGAGGGATGGCACCTTTCCGGGCTATTCTTCAGGCAGAGTCCTCCACTCTCAAGTGCCGCTATAAAAGCGGGGCTGTGGAAGTGGGAGCGGGAGGGGGCTTCTTTATTGTGCTTGTCATAGCATTGGCCTTTGCTGGCCACTCAGCTCAGGGCCAGCACATGCCAACACCCCCGCCCCCCACTCAGCTGTGGGATAATATTCCCGCAGGTGTGTTTTACGTAAAACACACCTGCCTGCTGCACCAGCCCCCAGTACACAGAAGTGGGTTCCCACCCCCTGTGCCCAGGTATCACTCTCAGTCCTGCCCACCTGGGTGCTCCAGGAGCAGCCTCTTTCATGTCCCGCATCCTGGCTTACACCTGGGCTGGTGGCCTCAGCTCACAGGTGGCAGGCCTAAGCCCCCTGACCCTGATGGGCAACAACAAAGCAACCAACCTTCCTTCCTTCCTTCCTTCTCCTTTAAGAGACGTTTGCTCTGAGGCTCCTGTGCTCTAGGTACTGTGGAAGGTACCAGGAGTTCCCGGATCAAAGACACGGCTCAGTGAGGTGGACAGATGTGCAGCCAAGTGTCTAGACTTATCCTCTATGAGACGCGTGACCCTGGGCCCATCCCCCAGCCGAGCAGAACCTCTGTGTCCTCAAGTGCACGATCAGGGCCATCTCACGAGGCTGTCTTGGGTCACATGAGCAGGTCCCGCATTTCATCCATCCTCACCGGCACAGTTTTCGCATCTCGGCGGGTCTGCAAATCGGGGTGTAGCCCTCCCCCAGGTGAGGCAGCAGTTTCGTCGGCAGTGTCTTTCCTCCCCCGGTGGCCCCCTGAAACATCCGTGCATGTTATGCCTGCAGGCTTCCTAGAGCTGAGCACGAGCCCTGTGGGGAGGCTGTGGGCGGGTACAGATGTGAACGTGGAAGGGAGACCACGGGAACTCCAGAGACCCCACACACGCTCCTCTCAGTCCAGCCACTGTCCGACTGTCACGTGGGCAAGTGACTTGACCTCTCAGAACGTCAGCTCCCTCACCTGTAGAATGGGGATGGTTTTCTTTGGAAAATTGGATAAGCTAAGGTGGGCGAGTCCTCTGGTGCCAGGCCAGGCGTGCGGCAGGTGTTTGGTGAATTTGTTCACCATCCTCAAGAGGACGGGACTGCAGTCTCTGGGGAAACTTGGCCTGAAGTCATAGGTGTTTCCAGCATTGCCCTTTATGACATCCAAGTCCCTTAGCTCTCGTGCCTCAGTCTCCCGGTCTGTGAAATGGGTACGATAATAGCACCGCCCAGCGGGAACGGCTGTGAGGATGCGCAGAAACAACACGGCCTGGCGCCTGCAGATCCAATAACCGTTAGCACTGCTGCAGATGGCTCATGCTCTGAGCTCGCTTGTTCAGGAGCTCGTAGCCCCTTGCGCGTTGAGGAGGACCTGGAACCAGGCCCAGAGCGTAGGGTGTTCTCAGGCACCAAGACTCCTGTACCTCGCAGGCTTCTGTTCTTTAAAATGGTCATCGGTTTTATTTGGAAAAAAACATTCTTTTCGTTTGTCCTGTAGATTTTGCCTGTGCGGTTGCCGGGGCCACGTACCTGCTCCCAGGGGTCCGGTCTGCCCGAGCCCAAACCGTAGCCAGGCCGGTGTTGGCAGTATGGTCCCAGGGCGAGGGCCAGCCTCCCCTGCTGACTCTGTCCCACCTTCCCCGGGCTCCCGCTCCGCAGAGTCACACCCAGGCCCTCCCCGTTTTCTTCTGAGTTTGAACTTTAACCTGAAGCAGTTTGGTGTCTGTGCCGCAGCAGCCAGGGAGTACGTGCCCCGCTGGTTTGTCCTTTCTGCAGTGAGGCTGACATCCCAGTGGACCGAGGTGGCACTTGCCTTTTTCGTGTTCCTTGTGCTTCCCCCATGCTGGGCTCAGGGGCATGTGAAGGTAGGCAGGTCTTGGGGTGGCCCTCGGCCTGGGAGCTGTGCTCTAGGACAGGTTCTCCTGCCATGAGGCCTCAGGTTCGGCAGGGCTCCGCCACCCCCAACGCGGGTTAGCCAAGGGGTCCCAGTGAACTCTTCATGGACAAGAACCAAAAGCCAGACGCGTCAGAGTTCACAGAACATTTGCACTCAGCATCTGGTTTAAACAGGAGGATTCCCTGGCCTGTTATGAGACTGGGTGCAGGCGGCTGGCTTGCGCTCTCCTGGACATAACTGCTTTGAGCTGGGACTCTGCCGGGCTGAGGGCAGGTGGGGGCCTCTCCGGCCTGCGGAGGGCAGTGACCTAGCAGGTGCTTGCTAAGTCCTACAGGCATCAGACAGGACGTGAGCAAGAGAAATCTGGGCTGGGCAGGTCCTGACAGTGATGGGCCAGGCTGTGTGCAGTGTGACCCACCGCCTGCCACATCTCATCCTGTCCCCAGCGACTGCCCAGGTGTCAACCAAATCCGGTGGGTTGGCTATGTAGGGAGTGAGGGCAGTGATGGTCATTCACTTACTCAGTCCACAGATGTTTATCAGGCATGGTGCCCGGCACCGAGAGTACAGCGGTTGGTACAGCAGAGGAAAACACCTGTCCTCACAGAGAGGACATGCAGCTTGGGCTGTGGGATAGAAAATAAGGTAAATAAGGAAAATATGTCGGTAGGTGCTAAGAAGAAAAGGCAGGGAAGAAGGGTCGAAAGCTCCAGCAACTGCAGTTCTACAACCTTCTGGGGGAGAGATGGTGTCCCTGATAATAGCTCTATAGCTCTGTGCCTTCTAGAGGCTGCGTCCTGCGAGGAACCCAGCAGGCACTCAGGAAGCTTTTGGGGACAGCCCCGAGGCCACTCCAGGAGGCAGGCCAGCCTGGGGAACCGGATGCCCAGCTGTCAGTCCCGGCTTGTGCTCAGGTGTGGTCTGTGACGTCACCATAGAGACCACGCTGGTTCTCCAGCTGGGAAGTGGGAAGAGCAGTAGCGCCTGCCTCCAGGGACTAAATGAGTTAATAGGTGCAGAATGCCTGCAACCCTTTGTACAAGCCCATGCGTGGTAACTACTGGTATTAGTATAATTACCCCCAGTAACTATGGAGAAAGCTGTCATCAGTGAGCTGCGGAGTCAGGACTCCAACCCCGAGCTGTCACTCCAGACCCAGCGGGTGAACAGTTCTACGAGGCCTAAGGCTTTATGGTCCCACATTGCAGATGAGCACATTGAGGCACAGAGCCATTGGCCAGGAAGTGGGAGGGTGTGCTTTGAGGCCAGGGCCATGGGCGTGGCTGCTGCCCAGGTGCCTGCCTGTGTCTGGACTCCCCCAGAGCAGGAGGGAGGTCCTGGCTGGACTTCTGCGGGGCGGGGCAGGTGCCTTGCCTGCCTGCCCGCCTTCCCAGCAGATGTTTAAGAGGCCCCGCAAAGTGGGTAATTCCAAACCGGAGGAGACTGTTTGGGAACAGCATGCACCCCTCATTTCCCCATGTCGCTGCTTGCCAGTGGATTTGATTACCGTCACTGCCTCCCGCTAAACTCCTTGGCTTCAATTTGTATAAGAAGTTTTATCCCTGGTCGGTTTACCAGCTCAGAGCGTCGCCCGTGTGTGGGGGCTTGGTGCCCCCTTGGCGGCACAGGGTGGGAGCTCGGTGCAGAGGTGGCCCTGTGAGCAACACTGGCGTCTGCGGGGGCCAGCAGAACTCCTGCTGAGTTCTGGAGCAGAGGACTCGCCTCCCTGCCTCCTTCCCGTGTTAGTAAATAACTGTTTTGTCCATGAGGCTTGGTGAGGATCTGGAAACTTTGTGTGTCTTCAGCTGTGGCCCACGGATGTGGATAGCAGCTTTTCCCTGGGGGCTCAGCCCTGAGCTCATTACCGTAAGTCCGTGAACAGGGCCAGAGGTCACCATCTCAGAGCCTGGGACCTGGCTGTGATGCTGGATCCCGGCTGCCAGCGTTGTGAAGGACAGGCGTTCTTTCCCAAGCCAGTGAGTGGCCTGAGGTTGCACGGTCTGTGGGAGGCCCCTGGGCCGTGCAGGTCTCTGGAGGAGGAGGCCTGGGCTCTTACCAGCTGTGTGACCACAGGCAGGTCACTGAAGCCCCCCGAGCCTTCCCTTGCCCCTCCATACATGGGGAAGTGGTACTCACCGAGCTGTGTGCAGATGAGTGATGTTGCCATGGGGAGGAACGACCGTGCCCCACCGTGTCCGCACATCACGTCAGCTTTGGCAGAGCACCTCACAGATGTTATTGTCCGTGAGCCTTAACGTCATCACTGCGTCTTTGCAGGGTCAAGTGAGCAGGATCAGAGGTCAGAGGTTCTGTGACCCCTGTGACACGCAGAGGTCCAACGTGTCACAGGGCCTCCAGCCTTGGTGTCTGACTCTCAGTCTAAGCCTTTAGTTCCTTGCCCTACGTACCTTTCAAGTTCAAGGCCTATATACGACGCTGCTGTTGTCATGAGAGTCAGCCCAGGTCCTCCGTGGGCCCCAGCGCCCTGGGCAGGGACGGCAGAGTTGCAGTGGTGGTGGTGGGGACAGTGCGAGACAATGCTGAGGTCCCACTCGCTCCCTTCTGGTCCTGTCCCAAAGGCCTGTCCTCATCACCGAGTGCTGTTTGTTTGGGCCGTTACTAGGTCAGTTCCTGTTATTCCTCCCCAGACAATTGGCCGGGAAATTCTTCACTTTTGTTTCCTTGAGAGATCAACTGCTTTTCTCTCTGCAGAAGAAAAAAAATAATCCTATGAGCTGAGTTGGCAGTTTTTCAGGGCCACCTGCAGGCCCCCTGCCCTGCAGCTTAGCCAGCCCCACCCAGGGACCCAAGGGCACGGGAAACTTGAGCGGTCTGCGCCTGCCCTCCGCCATGTCTGCGAAGGCAGGGACCGTTTTTAAACCAGAGACAGGGCTGGAGCCCGGGGTGATGGGCGGCAGAGGCTGTGCCTGTGGGCGTTAGCACTGGTTGCTCCTCCCTCCCGTACCCCGAATCCAGATGGAAATGAGTGAGGGAAGCACTGTGACCCCACACTCCCCACGATCTCAGGGGCCGTCAGGGCTCTGCAGAGGGAGGAAGTGAAGTGACCCTGGGGCTCTGCCTGAAGTCACAGCTCCAGGCACCTTTCAGGCGGCAGCTCAGAGGAGAGGTGGCAGCGGTGAGGGCTCCTGCTGGTGAGGCAGCTGTCAGCCGTGCAGCAGAGGGGGAGAGGGAGGGACTGTAGGAGGAGCCACCGATGTTGGGAGCACTGGGCAGAGGCACAAATGTCCTCCGCTCGTCTCTGGGTGGCAGTTTTTAATGAAACGTCTCAGTTACGTGCAGAAGTCCACGGAGCAGTGTGATGGGTCCCTTGTTCCCATGACTGTCCCCAACACGTCACCCCCAGCCGATCCCGGCCCCCCTCATCCACTCCCTCCCCCCATGTTACTGAGAAGCCAGTCCGAGACACATCATGTCGGCTGTAAATACTTCCATGTGTCACTGTCAAAGAGAAGGACTCTTAAAAAAATAACCTCCACACTGTTACCACACCTAAAAAAAACCAATTAGATATCCAGTCGTGATTTACATCTCCAGCTGGCTCCTAAATTCATGTTTTAAACTTTGTTGGACGCAGGATCCAGATAAGATCCACACAGTGTGATTGGTTCAAGTGTCTTGTAATCTAAAGGCTCCTCCTTGTTTTTTTAATTAGTATTCTTGCGAATTATTCACTGGAAAAGCCATGTGTGTCTGGTGCGTTTCCCAGGATCTGGAGTTTGCCGAGTGCATCCCCGGGGTGATGGTCAGCATGTGCCTCCGCCCTTCCATTTCTCGTGCATTGGCAGTTCCCGTTCACGCTCCTCCGTTGGCTTCACTTTCTTTTTTTTTTTTTTTGCGAGATTCCTTCGGAGGCGTGGTTGGGTCCTCCCTCTGGAGACACGTGCTCCCTGGTTGTGCCTTTTGTGATGCGGGTGGCCCGGGACATGCACCTTTGGGAAGCAAAAGCAGCAGGGTGGTGACGTCCCCTTGTGTTGCTCCCTCTCCACATGGCAGCGGGGTTCCTTCCGTTACCCTTGGGTACAGTACACACAGGAGGGCAGGGTGAAGACCCCGCTTTCCCCCCTTTATTTCCCAGCTTTCCAGCGAGTTGGATCCTTCACTGTCATCGCTGAGTTGGTTACCCATCAGGAAGCGGTTTGAGTCTTGCAGTTGTAACGGGCTCAACCACTCAGAAAGCTCGGACGACCAGAATGGTGTGTCTGCCAAGACAGAGCCGGGTGCTGGGCAGGTGTTGTAGGCGTCAGCATGTCGGTGAGCACCAAAGGGGGTCTCACAGCCCCTGCTTGGCCTGTGCAGAAATGGGAGGGTCGTGCCCATCTTGCTGACAAGACGGAGCCCCGGAGACTGGGACCGGCCTGTTTATGGAGCCAGTGGGTGTGAGCCCGGACGCTCCGCACAATGCCGAGGGCAGAGGCAAAGTGTCTGTGGGCTCACGTTACCTCTGGAGTGCACACCTCCTGTCGGGGCTGAGGACGCGGTCTGTCCCCTTGCCCTGTGTCAAATGCCCGAGGTCTGGCAGGCGCCAGGCGCCATGGGCACCAGGACACAGAGCCTCCAGAGGCAGTTGGTCGCCTCGTTGCCCACCAGCAGGAGTCCAGGAGGGGCCTAGTCCTGCCTCTTTCCAGTGGCCTTTCCAGGGGTCTGTCCAGCTCGGGAGCTCTGTCTGACCACCGTCCTCCTCCCCAGGGCTGGTCTGCCCACAGCCTCTGTCGGAGCTCCTCGCTGCCTCGGGCTGTTACTCGAGACACTCCAGGCATTTTGTTTCTGTGCTAGTGTGGTGCCAGGCTCAATGTAGCTGATGAAGTTCGCCTGAATGAATGAATGAGTGAGTGAATGAGTGAATGAATGAGTGAGAGAATGAATAAGTAAAGGAATGAATGAGCAAAATAGTAGACGTGACTCTCATCATTTGCGTTCAGACCTTCTTGTTGATCTGGCCATGAAGTCCTCAAAGGCAGAAATTCTGTGTGTCCTGTGAGGCTAACAGGGCACACCAGCTTACAGATGAACAGATAGAGGCACAGAGAAGGCAAGAGACTCACCCAGAGTCACCCAGCTAGCAACTAGAGGGGCTGGGACTTGAACCAGGTGGCCGGCTCCAGCCGCCTGCCATTAGAGAAAGAGCACCCTGTTCTATGAGCCTCCCAGAGGTAGGTGTGTCTTTCGTGCTAGAAAACTGTCTGAAATGGACCCGGTGAAGCCCAGGTCTTTTCCATCTCTGGCAGGGGTGGGGGCCCGGAGCACAGGTGACACCTCACCTCTGGGTTGGAGACATAAGCTGCCACATACCAGCTCTTAGGTCTGTGACTAAACCACCCTGGGTTCCTCAGGCCCAGTGCAGGGCACAGCTCAGGAATCTGGATGGAGGGAGGCACCCACAGAAACAGGCCCCTTTAAAAACCTCTGAGCCCCAGCCCATGGCTCCAGGCGAGGCCTGTGAGCAGCCGTGCCAGCCATCAGCTGCTTCTCAACTGGGAACCGCTCTTCCCAACGCCCAGTTTAGCAAAGGTCAGACGATGCGGGATCCAGTGCGGTTCCCCAGACACACCAGTGCCCGCATGTGTCTGTGGCTTTGAGAACACTGTCCCCTCTTCTGCAGCAACCCCTTGGCTCTGTTTGCCAAGCCTGGCAGCTCTGATCCTCTCTCTTTAGAGACCTGTTCTGCCTTCCTGCCCTGCCTGTACCCTGCACTCACCTCCACCGTGGCCCCTTTTAAATGCTTCCACAGCTACTTACTGAGAGCCTTCCATGTGCCCAACCATGGTCTCAGTGCCGTGTGCATAGCAGGAAACCGGAAAGGCAAGCTCCCCACCTGTGCTGGACAATAACCAAGCAAATGCAAAACGTACGTGATGTCAGGTGGAACAGGGCTGTAGAGACAAAGTGTAGAAGGAAACTAGTCGGTGCTGAGGGGTCAGGGAAGGGAGCAGTTTCAGAGATGAGGAGACACAGGAAAGGCCTCTCCGGAAAGGTGACCGTGAACGGAGACCTGAAGGAGGCAGGAAAATGTGCCCCGTGCTTGGGGGTGGGAGGGGGCATTTCAGGCAGGGTGGGTGGTGAGTGCAAAGGCCCTGGGGCACATTCAGAAAGTCCTTGCTGGCCCAGCAGTCTGTTTGCTCTGCTTCTGTGTCTCACAGCCCAACACAATAGCACATCTTGGGGAACACGGGAAGGATGCTCAAGTGAGCCTCCGGGAGCTGGAGCTCATTGCTGGGGAGGATTCTGTCTGGGGAAAGCACGGGCGCAGAGCCACACTGATCCAGCCTACCCACATCCAGGCTGAGCAGGAAGTAGGACTTACTCTTGAGTCCAGGAAAAGGGCTGAAGTCACGACCTTCGTCCTTCTGGATGAGACTCAGATCCTTCGGGCTCCCTCCACCCAGAAGCCCCCAGATTCAGCCACACCGGGAGGGTATTGAGGGGAGAGAATGTGCCCAAATCTGCCTCCTCAGGTTTAGGTCCAGCCTAGTCTCTGATCCATTTGTGAGCAAGCGACTCACTTTCGGAGCCTCGATGTCCACATCTGCGAAGTGGAACTGTAGGTTCTCACTGCGCCCTCCTCGAACACGGTGCTTCTGGGAAGGACCAGGGCGGTGTTTTGTAAAACCACAGCGGCAGCAGGGGGCAGGCGTGGCCATCGCTGCTGCTGGTGCTGCAGCAGCAGAATTTCGTCTAATCTGTCACTTGTCTTGATGTCAGTTTGTCCCCAGGCCAAGTCTTCGATCAACCCGTCAGGTTCTGCTGGAGTGACTTTTAAAGGCAGGGTTCCTCTAGCACTCTGGGAAAGAGACCCAGAAATTCGGCTTTGTGTTTCTTGTGTGGCGGTGGGGGGCGCGGCGCAGGCACTGGCCACCGTCAGGAAAGCTGTTCCCCTGGGAAAGGTCTTGGCACGTGCCCCGCGCTTAGAGGAAAGCTGCTGGCAACTCTAGGGACAGTTGGGCAGCCTGTGACCAGCCTCCCAGCCAGATTTCTGCCTCTCATTTAGTTCCTGGCGCCGGTTCACTTGTCTTCACGGGTCACGAGAGGTAAGGCACTGCAGGCTGGTGCTGTGCTATGGTGGGACCTTGGCTGCATGATGTAACCTCTGCGTCAGTCAGTTTTCTCATCTGTAAAATGGGAACAATAATAGTTCATCATAATGGCACCTTCTTCATAGGGTTTCTGTGAAGATTAATAATATAGTAAGTACTTAGAATGCTGCAGATGCACAGTAAGCACCGTGTAACTCTTAAATTGTTTAGGGTTTACATGAATTGGAGGGGTTTGGTGTCTGGCGAAGGGGTGGCATTTCCTTGCTGCAATCCTACACTCTGCTCTTCAGCTCCAAAAAGTCAGGTTTCTCATGACAGACTCATGCAAGTCAAACTCACAAGAGACTGATGTATATCCCATAGTGCCAGGAAGTTGTTTGTCAAGGAGAAATGTGGCTTCCCAATGCTGGGTGTGGCTGGATCTCACTCTTGCTTAGAGGGTGGAGTCTGCGGTGGCCCTCCGTGACCTGGTGACATTGAGCTGCAGTGACAGGGTTTCCGCCTCTCCTCTGCGGGGCACCTGCTGCACAGACAAAGTGCTGGTGTGGGCAGGGCGGGGTGCACCTTGCCCTGTCTGTCCCACTGAGTCATCCATCTTTTAGGGGTTTCCTGAAAACCACCTCCCTTCTGGAAAGTGAAGAGGCGCAGTCCCCTGTTCAGCGTATTGTAGCTCTGCCCACGTCTGTGTCACCACTGCTGCCGCCCAACTCCGGGCCACCGCCCTGTCCTTCCTGGACCCCCTGCTTCTACTTGTCCCCAACCCAGTCCCCACAAGGCAGCAGAGTGATCGTAAGGCAGGTTCCGTGGGCTCCTCCGAAGATCCGTCCACCTGAACCTGTGAGTGGACCTTATTTGGAAAAAGGGTCTTTACAGGTGTAGTTAAGGCAAGGATCTTGAGATGAGATCACCCCAGACAGGGGTCCTTGTTAAAAGAGAGAGAGAGAGAGAACACAGAGGGGAGAAGTACAGGCGGAGACGGAAGCAGTCATGGGAGTGGCGTGTTCATAAGCCGAGGAACGCCGGGGCTTGCCGGCGACACCAGAAGCTGGACCAGGCGAGGAAGGATTCTTCCTCGAGCCTTCAGGGGCAGCACAGGCCAGCTGCACCCCGATTTCAGGCTCCTGGCCTCCAGAACTGCAAGAGAGTAAACGTATGTGGTTTTAGGGTCTTCGGCCCGTGGCAGCCACAGGAAAGAAATATGAGTGGCTTCCACTGCCCGTCAGAGAAAAGCAGACTGGTCTGCACAGGGTCCGAGGGACCTGGTCCCAGCCCCCGCCCGGCTCCACCCCCAGCCCTCTTACCTTTGCACCCACACAGTCTCCGTCTGGATAAAGACCTCGTCTGTCCTGTTGACCCAGGCTCCCGGCAGCTGGCTCTGTGCCCAGCACACAGTCAGCCCACAGGAAGATTTTGTCAAATGAGTAAATATAACTCCCAATAGCGAAATCCCGTTCCTCTTATTCTTGACCTACTAGATGATGTTGTTTTGAAACAACTTTTGCGGATACTGCGATCTCCTTAGTTTTGTATAATTGAATTTAAACTGTTGGTGTTCTGGGGGAGATTCCAGTGTCACCCCTATAAAACATTCCTACAGGCCTGTCTGTGGGGTGAGAGGAATCAGCTGATCCTAAGAGTAGTAACTTCTTGCCCTGAATGGCGTGGCTCGGTTAGTTGGGTGTCGTCCTGCAAACCGAAAGGTCAGAGGTTCAATTCCAGGTCAGGGCACGTGCCTGAGTTGTGGGCCAGGTCCCTGGTTGGCATCCGAGAGGCAATTGAGGGATGTTTCGCTCTCATATTGATGTTTCCCCTTCTCCCTCCCTTCCCCTCTCTCTAAAAATAAACAAATACAATCTTTTGTTTTAGAAAAAGAGGAGTAAGTTCTCCATCCATGGAGGCAAGCAGATTTTTACATATACTTATTCACTCATCTGATTTCCACCATTTCCAAGGACCCTCTGAGGTCTTCGGGGTCCCCCCCTCTGACCCCCTGCCTTCCCCCCAGTCCGCTGACCCCCTTCTGCCTTCCCTTTTCTGGGCAACCCTTTGGGGTTTTTTTCAACAACATGAATCAAAATCTATCAGAGAAGCCGAGGTGTACACGCCTGCTCACACATGTAATTTCACAGTCCAAGAGTTTATCAGTCCTGACCGTGTATTTAGTCAGTGACAGGCCTGGCTAATCTTTCATCTAATTACACTCATTAACATTTAAATGTATAATCATTGATATATCTGGGCATGCGGTCTAAATATTTTATAGAGGTCTTAATTACAGCACACTTCCAGTCCCGCCATAAATCTCGTGCGCCCTGCCAATTAAAGGGGTGGCGTCAGCGAGCTCAGGGCCCCGGCCCAGGTGGCAACAAGAACCTGCCATTTGCCGGGGCGGGGGGTGGTGGCCAGGGTCCCCAGTTTCCGGCAGCAGGTCAGAAGCAGGGCCAACCACCAGAGAAGACGAGGACATCTGTGTCTGTGATTTCTCTCTGCCACACCTCTGTTCACTGCTGTCGCCGTCCCCCTAGAAGAGGAGAACATCAAAGGCACAATCACAAAAATTTTAAATCATAATCACTGCTTTTGAAGCTTTGGGGGGTTGATAAATAAAACACCCTTTTCTTCCTCTGCCAAGATAGGAAGCTTTGGCAGCAGGCCCTCCAGGAGTCACGTGAGTGAAGATTGGAATGTGAGTCTGGTGGCGGCGAATGCCTATCTGAGGATGAGAATGTGGCTCGGGTCCGTGGCCACAGACACTGGTTAAGACAGATGTGGCCGGGCTTATCCACCCAGACTGCACAGGTGGGCAGCTGGCCTGAACGGCTGTCCCCACGCCCCGGATGCCCTCTGTGGCTGATGAAGCTCCCCTGCAGGCACTTCTCTCAGTCTTCAAGGCTGCCAGGACTTTATTGTACCCATTGCACAGAGCAGAACACTGAGTCTCCAGAGGTCCCATGGCTTTCCGAAGGCACACAGCAGGTGGGGGGCAGAGGAGGACTCAAAGCCTGGACATCCCGCTGCAAGTCCTACCTGGGCTGTGACCTTTCAGTCCCGCATGAAAGGTGCTCTCTTTGTTCACGTGGAATGGAGCTGGGCTTCAAACTCAGGACCAACCCCAAGTTCACGTTTCTCCTCAGCCCCAGCAGACCTTCAGGATTCATGGGGAAGTGGCCACTCCCCCTGCCCGCACATTGAGCTGCCGTCTCCTGCGGTGTCCCCTGGTGGCAGGGGGGCCACCTGGCCCCCAGATGATAAGGGCTGACGTTCCCTGAGCTCTGCCCCTGCATGGGACACCATCTGAGCATGTTGCCTGTATAAAACCGGTCCTGTGAAGGGGACACTGTTTAAAGTTTTTAATGAAAGAATAACATCCGTACGGGAAAGTGCAGCTCTCGAGTTTATAGCTTGGTGCGTTGTCAAAAACTAAACACGTCCATGGGCAGAACCCACATCAAGAAGCTCTACTCAGCCACCGTTAGCAGCTGAGCCTCATTAGCTCCCAGAAAGCCCTCCTGTGTCCCCTTCCTGTCGCTGTCCCCCCATTGGACAGCCTCTTCCTGAGTTCTGTGCGTGTTGCATGCCATCAGGGCATCATGCAGGACACACACTTGTGTGTCTGGCTTCCTTGGTGTTTCGTCTGCGTGGCTCACTCACGCTGTGTATGTGCTTGTAAGTCACCCCTCCTCATTAGATTGGTCCACGGTGAGAAGGGGCCGTCATGGGTGCTGCCCTTCCGCTGATAGCGCGTTTCCAGTGCAGAGCTTTCACGGAGGGCGCTGGCGTGAACTCATGCAGGCCCTTTGGGGAATGCTTCGGTGTGCGCTTGCGGACCTAGGCTGAGGTGGGAGCTGTTCTCACCCCTCTTTTACAGTAAGGTGCAGAGACCAGGGACAATGTGATTTGCCACAGGTCACAGCTCTGGAGTGCGTGCATGTGGCAGGGCTGGGGTTGGAGCCCAGGCCGTCTAGCTCCCTGGTCTGCACCCTCGAGGGTCCAGCCTGGCTCCTTCTGAACTCACCTGGGAAGGGCCTGGCCACAGCCGCCACTGTGCCACCTGCATCTCCCCTCAGATGGCCCTGCGGGGCCTCTGCTGGAGACCAGGCCCCAGGTGCTCGGCACAGCTTCCCGAAAGTTCCCAGGGCCCGATGGACCATCTTGAGGGCATGAGAGCAAAACCCAGAGAGGATGTGTGCATCCCCAAGGCCACACAAGCCCACTGGCTTGCATTCTGGTGTCCCACCTCCCTTTCTACTGCTCGTTGCCTTCCAAACTCCTCCTCCTCCTCCTCCTCCTCCTCCCCCCCCTCTTCCTCTTCCTCTGAGGCCAAGCCTGCCCGCCATCTTGCCTGAGGATGACCTCACACACCAACAACAGCTTTTAAAAATAGTCCTCATTGTATGGGGCACGGGGCCTGTGGCTGATGCCTCTTTTCCAGAAACCTCCACGCCCCCTGAGTCTCGGGAATGTCAGTGATCTGGGCCCGTCCCCTGCCACTATTTTTAGTGGTGATTCGGAGGAAGGAGGACTTTTCCTGGACTCGCCTTTGGAGGCTGGAAAACAAGCACACCCCCCTCCCCGCCGCCCTCTCATTTCCCTCAGCAGGAAGTGGGGGCCGGACTCCCTGGGCCACCACCCTGGGGGCTTCCAGGTGAGCTCTGAGCAGACCCGCAGCTGAGGGTGGGGTCGGCAGGGACCGGAGCCCCACCCCCAGGAAGGACCACGCACAGCCTACAAAAGGCCATGACTGCACCCCCGAACCCCCCAGCCTCTACCACAGCCCCTCTGATTATATCTTCACATATCTAATCCCCTCCCACCTAAAGTTTTTTTCCTTGGGAGCTGCTGGGCATCTGTGCTTGAGTATGTCTACAGATGGCTGTAAAGGCATGCCCCCTCTTCCCGGGACCCTCACCCAGGTTCCAAGGTGCCATTGCACCCAGGGGAACTGCAACCTCTGCTCATACTCCTCCAACAGGGTGCCCAGTCCCCTCTGAAGCAACTGTTATGCCGCCACTTAGAACGTACAGCTCGGCAAAGCCGTCGTCATGTGCGATGCAGAGCTTCTGCTCTCGTTTAATGCTCACCGCCATAGGTGGGGTAGAAACCGTGATCCCTACTTTATAGGAGGAAAAAGGCCCAGAGAGGTTAAGAAACTCACCTAAGGTCTCACAGCTGGGGAATGGTGGGGCTGGGCTTTGAACCTAGGTCTCTGACAGCAGAGCCTGCTCCCCCAGCCGTGTCTGGGCCCAGATCTCGCCTTTGTTCCCTCTTCCGTGGATACCTGCTCCGACCAGCCATCCAGCACCTGTGCGAAGCCCTTAGATATGGTTAGGTAGTATTATTAATTGCTGATATTGAAAAATAGAGACATTTAAGAAAACCCAGGGGAAGGTTCCGTCCTTCATGTGTGAGTTAGTCAGTATTTACTGAGCACTTACTATGTGCCAAGCATGGATCTAGATGCTGGAGATACAGTAGTGAACAAGGCAGGCCAGGTGTCTGCCCCCAGGAAGCGTATGTCGCTAGTCAGGGATGAATCTAAAAATGTACAAGTAAACCCAGTGATCCTTCATTTGCCTGTGACCCAAGTAAGAAAGGTCATGCTCTCTGACCTTCAAGCGTGGAGGCTGGAGTTTGCTTGCCACCATCTCATCAATGTGAATGCACTGGTTTTCCGCCAGTTGAATGAATTGCTTCTTGCTCTTTGGGTTACATGGAGTTGACTTGGTTCCAGAGGGTACAGTGGTATTTAGCACAGCGTCGGCCACACAAGACTCTCAGACATGCCAAGTCTGATCAGTCAGGATAGCATCTGAACCTGCATTTCATTCCTGTGCTATGGCAGACATCTCCAATCAGTGCAGGGTCCTCTGGAGCTTGATTGATTAGTCGTGTCTGCATGGCCACAGAATTGAACAATCAGAATCAGTGTTCCTGGTATTTGCCTGTTCTACACCAGCCAGGAGGTTGGAAAACTCAGGCTGCCTAACTTTCCAGGCTGCACTTGGAGAGAGGAGCTGTGGGGATCCCAGAAAGATCATGAGCCTGAATGTCAAAGTCCTGGGGTCAAGTACCAGTTCCGACACTCATTGGCCATGGGAGCCGGCCAACCCACTTTACCAGGTGGTGAGATAAAAAAGAGGGTTTCCATTCACGAGGAGCAGAACTTTCCCAGGCCAGACCCTGGACTGCCCCGGCCTGGCACTGTGGGTAAGGTTTTCCCAGCAGCCACTTGCCCAAGTGCATAGTTGGCTTTTCTCTCTTACCCGAGTGCCTCCTAATGGGGCACGAGCCTGCTTATTAACCTTTATAAGGAGGCTGAACTCTAACCTGCTCTTAACTCACCTCGCTCAGCTTTCAAACAGGAACAAACAAAATAAACTGGTGTATGGCTGTCCTGGGGCCATAAGTCTGTGGGCGTTTAACGTCCTTCCCTGGGCTGTGCCTTCCTCCTCCTCCCTGCCCTGGGCCTCTTCTCAGGCAGCAGCCTGTGGGTCTAGTCAACCTGTATTTTCCGAGGCCTCCTGAGGCCTGAGGTCAGGCCTGGGAGCCTGGAGAGTGGGAAGACAAAGATAGCATTGAATGACCCCCTGCTGTGTGTGTGTGGGGGGTAACGTCACAGGAGCCTTAATTAATAGCTGGGGGAACTTGCTCAGAGGAACTGCGTGCATGTCTAAGGCCCCCTGGCTGGTAATGAGCGTCAGCTGGACTGGAATTCAGGGCTCCGTGCGTCTGCAGCCCAGCCGTGTCTCTCTGAGGTTCCATCCTCCTCTCATGCTCAAGGTCAACACCTGCTGGTTCACCCAGGATACGGCAGTCTGCTCTCTGTAGGGCAGAGATGATTATACTCTCAGTCCCCGTTTTACAGATGAGGAAACTGAGGCTTTGGCATGCAGGCTCCAAAGCCAGTGCTTTTAACCCAACTGTGTGTTGGCCTAGGAATCAGAAGACTGGGGCTGACTCACTGTGTGATACTGGGTATTCCCTTTCCCTCTTTTGGCCTCAGTTTCCCCATCGGTAAAGGGAAGTTGAGCTGGAAGAACATTTTGGTGGGTTTTTATTCAGAGTGCTTTGCCAGGCCCTCCCAGCTCCCACCTGCCCACCCCTTCTTTCCCAGAATCAGTAGCTGCTGAAGGTTCAACGGATCAGGAATGTTGACAGGAAGAGAAAGGGGGGCCCCCTGCTGGCAGCGCCTGGGATCGGCATACACAGGCTGAAGTCCAAGCCTCCCCACCTGGGTCTAGATTTGTCTGGGGTCCACCAGGCTGGAAATTTGCACCAGGGCTCTTAGCTTTGGGCCATCCACAGCCAGGCCTGCAGTCTTCTGAGCTCGACTGAGGGGAAGTCTGACCATGTGGAACGAGGCTGTCTGGGGTTGGCTGAGGATCCTGCAAGCAAGAGGGGGTGACTGGTGGATCTGCCTTAAGAGCTCTGCCTTTTGTGCACTCGTGCGTGCGCACGTGCACACACACACACACACGCACCCTCCCAGCAGCCACCTAACGGGGGTGCGCACAAGAGTACCAAACTCTAACAGAAACCTCGGGAAGCCCCCTAGGACTGAGTGGCTGCCACAGGGACAGAGGGACTGGCGTGGACTGCTGGACCACCCACGGGTTGTCTGGATTGGTGCAGGCTCGGCCATTCACATCAGGGTGCTTCCAGAGGGTTAATGAAGGACTATGAGAGGTTCAAGGTCAGACTTAGGGATGCCAGGCCAGGGCCCACCACGTAAGTTGCTCCGGTCTTGATGAGTGAGTGGACCCTTTGAGCCTCAGTCTCCTCCTCCACGGGACCCACCCCCAGCACAGCTCCGAGGAGCGGGCGTGGCTGAACGGGCTGTGCGGGATCACGTGGGGGGTGGCAGTAGATTGTGGAGATGGCAGAGCAGGGGGGTGGCAGGCCTGGTGGGTGCTGGGGCCCCCCTGGTGGGAGGTGGGGCCTGGTGGGTGGGTGGGTACGCGGGCACTGCCACTTACTACTTGGCCAGGCCCCTTGATCTTCAAGGATCTCCCTGGGTGCCCACCTCCTCGTCTGTCATGTGAAATGACTTAAGGGGCTTGTGAGAATCCGGTGACAGACACCCCTAAAGGGCTTCGAAAAACGCCATGCCTGGCATGTGGGGGTCCTGTTAATGTCTTGGAAATTGAGGCCTGGGGAGGTGAGTGACTCACCGAAGATCTCAGAGCAGGGGCAGGACCCAGGACCTCTGACCCCCAGGCCGATGTTCGTCCTGCCCAGCTGTGCGGTGCTGATGACTGATGACGGCCATTGACACAAGTGGGGGCTGGGGGCAGCCATCAAGGCGAAGTGTCCCAGGATCTCAGAAGCCAAAGGAAGCTCACAGAGTCTAGCATGTTCATGCTGGGGGAAACCGAGGCTCAGAAAGGGGGGAGCTGAGAACCTGGCCCCTCCCTCCGCAGCAAGGTTCTCACTGCATGCATTGCCTCAGTAGGTAAAGAGAAATCCCTTACATTCCAGGCCCCCGGCCTCCAGAAGCTCAGAATTAACCTGTCCTGTTATCTTCTCATGCCAGCTGTGGCCCCCTTGCCCGGGCCTTGGACGTGAGGGTCTGCTTTGCCCGAGGGGAGAGGGGTCAGTGCAGAGACCTCCTCTCTCTGGTGTCCCCCCACCAAGAGTTACATTTGCAGGAGTTACACGGGCCAGCACTGCCCTGGGCTGCCTCACATCTGCACCAGAGGTCTGCTGTGGCCAGGCCCACCTTAGAAATGAGAAAAGTGACATCCCCAGAGAAGTACCATCGGCGTGGGCTGTAGCCGGGCCCCCAGTGACACCCTTCATCTTGCGCATGCATCCGGCCTCCTTGGAGTTAGAAAAATAGGTCCCTCTGCATGAACCCTCCTCCCACCCCAGGGTCCCCACATTTCGAGGAGCCAGGCTCTCTCCTTTCGTGACCCTGCTGGGTGTGACATCACCCATCACCATGGCAGTGGTTCCACTGGCCTGGCTGCTGGAATGGGACGCGCCTGGGCGGAGCCGATGGCTGGGGGGGCGAACAGAACGCTGGGGAGCTTCCTCCGAGGCAGTGAGGGCCGGTCGCGCCTGGCAGCCCTCCGCCTGTGTTAGGAACGTTTGGAGAACATCACAGCAGCTCGGGAACAGAGAAACAAAAGCACGCCTATGACAAAGGGCAGAAGGAAGCCGTTCCTTGTGTGGTGTTCACAGCTGTGTGCGTGTAGCTGAAAGCATTTCTCAGGGGGTCTGTCCTGCTCGAACCTCCTTGTTTTCTTAAGAGTTGCAGTACCAGACCCCATGCGATGGGCGCAACACAGCCACCTTGTTCAGGCTCGGTGGGGAACCTCACGCCCTCTTGCCCACCTCACCGGTGCAGGAGTCTCCAGTGCTCCAGGTCCTGCTCCTTCATGGGAGGTTTCGTGAGCAGGTTGTAGAAATGTGGCTTCAGAAAACCTGGGGGACAGCACGACAGCAGCTTTGTTCACACCGTGGTTCCCAAGTCGCCTTTTCTTGTTATTCGGTCGTCTTCACCTGGCATTCATTCCCAGGGATTCCGCTTTTGTGTTTTCTCGGTTCTCAGCCCAGAGTTGGGCACAGCAGGGACCCCCAAGGAGAACTTGTGGGAAGGGAGCCTGAAGCAAAGCCTGTGCAATGGAGGTGCCCGCACTTCTCACGGCCTGCCTTGATGTGTCAGTTAGGGGTGCTTTGGGCTGCATGTAATGGGAAATCCCATGAACAGTGAGGTTGGTTTTTCTCTTATCATAAGCAATTCTGGCCTGGGTGATGCCATCCGCAGTCCAGGCTCCTTCTGTCTGTCTGGCTGGCTCCTCATGTCAGCTTGTGGTTTCATCCTTACACTTACAAAATGGCTGCTATGCCTCAGGATGTCACATCCATGTGCCCAGCAGGAAGAAAGCAGAAGGGCAAAAGGCAAGGGAAACTGCCAGCATACTGTGACCTTTTTTATAAAGAAGGCAGTGGGTTTCCCAGTAGACTTCAGTGTACATAATGGCCAGAACTGTGATACACCCCCCCACTAGCTGCAAGAGAGCTTGGGAAGCTGAGTGTTTTAACTAGGCACAAGCAAAATTGGGGTTCTCGCAGGAAAAAGGAGGGTAGGTGGGGACCCGTGTCATCCATGCATATATGGGTTTGTCTCCTCGATCAGATCTGCCACCACCCAAAAGACGGGGACCCCATCTTGTCGTCCCTGTCTCCTCACAGCAGCAGGTATGGAATATGGCACATAAAAGAGGCTTAATCAAACAGTTTGGGGGAGCGCTCACTCTCCTCTTAGGGACGAGCTACTGATCTGAAGGCAGAGGTCAGTCCTTGCTCTCAGGGGGCCCCCAGTGGATGGGGGAGGCATAGCTCTGCCCCCCTGAGGCCACCAACACACAGACGCATGCTCACGTGTAGCCCCCACTGAGGGACAGAAACACGCAGTCTCTCCAGCACGGGCAGAGATGGTGCAGGGTTGGAGCAGCGAGCAGTTCCACGGGGGGCCAGCAGGGGGCTGCAGCATCACTCCCTCCAAGGCCACTTGGCAAAGGTGAAGGGAGGTCCAGCCATGCACCAGGACGGGTGGGGGTCCCCTCGCATAGCTCTGGTGCCGAGAGCAAAGTCTGGAGTTTGGTTCTCAGCCAGATGGGGCTGAAGGAGGTCCGCCCAGGGGGTGCAGTTTCCAACCAAAGGCAGAAGCCCACCCAAGGCCCCTCTGAGAAGCCACAGTAGTCACTTTAGGAGCCCTTCCTCTCAGCTCTCAGGCCCCGCCAATCCAAAACCTCCCTGAGACCGGGCGTTGGGTGCCCACTCTGCTGTTTGCTGGACATGTGGCCATAGTTTCCTTCCCTGTGAAATGAGATGACATAGGTACCCACCCACCACCTCTGCCAGAGGGAGCGCATCCAGGATGGAACCAGAGGGGACAGATGGAAATTTCCAATTCCTCAGTGACGGCTGGGCCCCAGCTCTTGTGGGAGGTTCCTTCTGTCCAAGTTACATCTTTAGATGTTGGGTTTTGTTAAAATGAGGCTCACTGGTGACGTGGTCACACCATGTTAGGGTGCAGGGCACAAAACTAGCCCAGCTCTGCCCCCTCCCACACCTACCCCTCGGGCCTGGTGTGGCCACCGCTGCCTGACAGGACAGAGGAGCAAGTGAGTCCTCTCCCCACGGGCTCTGCTGTCCCCACCCTTTAAGGTTCTAGTCCAGCGGGTCTGGGATTCTGGCCTTGGCGACCTGAGTTGCTGCTCGGCCGAGCTGGCCATGAAGGGGACAGGTCTGGCCGTGGAAATCAGGAAGCTCAGAGTTGGGATTTAAAGAGCCGCCCAAGACCCAGGGCCCCCACTGCGGGTTCTCCCCATGGCTCCTCGCATGTGATGACGTGGCCCTGGTTAACCTGCCTCCACCTTGTTCTACCAGGGGCGGGAGATAGGAGGGCAAAGGGCAGGAGGATGGAGCCCCCCACTTCCATCCAGCAGGGCCAGAAGGATGTTGGCTTCTGGTGGGCACTGGGCCAGGAGCCCAGGGTCCTCAGGCCAAGTTTGCAGGGCTGGATGTCCAGGACCAGGTGAGGTAGCACAGCCATTGCCTACCCTGTGACACTGTCCTCAGCAGGCTGTGGCTCCGGGCCCCTCTGGGTTTGGGGGCTTCACTATAGATACAGCATAAGGTAGGATCCAGTGTGTGGGCTCTGGGTTCGGGTGTGGCTGTGTGACTTTGGGCAAATGACTTAACCACCCTGTGCCTACTTTCCATCTCCATAGGCTTTCCTACTCCAGACACTTCATAGAAATGAAGTGACACAATACAGGATGGGGCAAAAGTAGGCTTGCAGTTGTTCATACAGAAAATGATACAATAATTAAATAGTAATGCAAGAATGAACTGTTTTGCATACTCATAACTATAAACCTACTTTTGACCCACCCTGGATGTGGCCTTCTGTGACTAGCTTCTTTCACTTGGCATAATATTTCCAAGGTTCATCCATAATGTAGCATGAATCTTTACTTCTTTTTAGTGTCGAATAATATCCCTTTAGATGGATACGCTGCATTCATCAGCTGACGAACATGTAGTTGTTTCACCTGCAGGCCACTGTGACTGATGCTACTATGAACATTTGCCTACAAGTATTTGTGTGGACTGATGTTTTCATTCCTCTTGGGCACATGCTGAGAAGTGGGATTGCTGGGTCATAGGGTAACTTGATGTTTAATCACTTGAGGAACCGCCAGCCTGCTTTCCACAGCAACTGCACCATTTTCCATTCCCGCCAGCACCATACAATGGTTCCAGTCTCTCCATGTCTATGTCAACACTTGTTGTTGTCTCCTTTTTTATTTTAGCCATTGTAGTGAGTGAGAAGTGGTAGCTCATTGTGGTTTCAGTTTGCATTTTCCTGATGACCAGTGATGTCAAGCACCTTTTCATGTGTGTGTTGGCCATTTCTGGAAGTATCCATCCAGATCCTTTGCCCATTTTTTTAAATTGGGTCATTTGTCTTTTTATTATTGAGGTGTAAGAGTTCTTCTATACTCATATCGTAGATAAAAGACCCTTATCAGATCATGCTTTGCAAATATTTTTTCCCGTTCACTGTGTTGTCTTCTCAATGGTGCCCTTTGAAGGATAACAGTTTTTAATTTTGATGAATTTCAGCGTATCTGTTTTTTCCTCTGTTGCTCATGCTTTCCCGGGGGTCATGTGCTGCGCATGTTTTTGATCAAATGCTGTTCCCGTGGAGGAAATGGGGCAGATGATGGACTGGTGGGCTGGGCTGGCTGGTGCTGGCAGGCTCAGGGGAGCCCCGGGGGTCATTGCCACAGGATCAGGGAGCCACCAGCTTCCGGGGCCATGGGAGTCTCAGGCCCACCAGGCCTCCAGCTCCTTCACACTGGGGACCTGGCAGTTCAAAGCAGGGATAGACATTAAATCAAGGACTTGCTCTCCTCTGGTTGGACCAGTGAAACTGAGAGGTGACAACTGGGACTCCAGGAACATACAGATCTGGGTTCGAATCCCAAGAATACCACTGAGTGGCATAGGAGCTTGGGAGAGAAGCTTCATCTTTCTGAATGCTACCTCCTCATCTGTTAAAAGGGGGATGGAAATAGGGTCCCTTCTCAGCTTTCGGGGCTGACCGACAGCTCGGATCTCTGGAACTCACTCTCTCTTTCATCCCCCAGCCATGAAAGCCGACCGGAAGCGCCTCAAGGGCGAGAAGACGGACCTGGTGAGCCAGATGCAGCAGCTCTACGCCACCCTGGAGAGCCGCGAGGAGCAGCTGCGGGACTTCATCCGGAACTACGAGCAGCACCGCAAGGTCAGGGGCCCCCCCTCCCCACCCCACCCCACCCCGCCCTCCTCCGCAGACACCAGCTCCCTGCCCCACCGCCCCTCATGGGCTGGCCTCTGGAGTCCCAGAGCACACGCTCTCTGCTCATGTCACCTCATGCTCCTGGGGGAGGCCTTCCACGTGTCTGGCCCGGCATGGGCACTGAGATGGAACACGCCTGGTCGTGGTGGCTCCATCGGTGACAGTGGGACTCTGGATAAAGGCTGGCCCAGGTTCAGACCCCAGCTCCCCCCGTTTGTGCCCCTGGACAGCTCAGCCTTTCAGAGCCTCCGTTTCCGCGTCTGCTACTCCGAGCATGTGGCGCAGACCTTGGAGAAACGTGACAAGGACTACTTGAGATGCTGAATGCGGAGGGAGCGCTCAGTCTGGTGCCTAGTGCCTAGTAAGCGCTCACTAAACATTAGCTATGCACCTTACAAATGATACCATGGTAAACGTGTGGAGAGAGAGCTGGGGGGCACAAGTGAGATGGAAATTCTGCATGCGGCATGCAGGGAAGCAATCTTGGCAGGCTTCCCAGAGGAGGTGGCTATGAGTTGGGCTCTGTGGGGTGGGTAGGAGTTTAAGTCAGGTAACTGAGGAACCTGGTGTATGTGGTGTGGACACACTGAAGAGGGTACCAACTTTTAAAGAAAAAAGAGTTGGTCCCCCCAACCAAGCAGGCCCTCATGAGCCACTGTATCTACAGGGCGAGAGCTGTAACCTTCTGGTGTGTGGGGCAGAAACTCTAGAATCCTGCTCTTCATGCACAGGACACCATATGGCAAGGGCGGTGACCCAGGCTCACGCGCACTCTGGGGAGAAAGTGGAGGCTGCAGGTGTGCTCGGCTTTGCTGGCCACGGAAGGTTCGATGGGCCGGTCGCACGAGTGCACTCGTGGGTGCTGCCTCTGATCCGAGAGGCCACAGTGCCAGAGACTGGGGGGATGGAAAGGCCCACCCTGGTCTTCGTCCGCCCGGACCCCCTCTCACCGCCCACACGTGGTGGACGCAGCCCAGCAGGGCTCCCAGGCCAGGCCTCTCACAGCCTCTGACTGCGGCTGGGGTTTGCAGTCATCCCAGGTACTGCCAGCCCAAGCAGCAGGGCTTCTGCTGCCTGCGACCTGCACATTTGGTGAGCTGGGTCCCTGTAGAGTTGGCCTCTCCCGGCCTGTCACTTGTGGACAAGATGTGGCGATAAGGAGGACATCTGTGGAAGCAGAGAGGTGGAGAGGGAGCCCGCCACAGCCCGTTTTCTTGGTCATCCTCCAGGCCTCAGACTTGCCGCTGTGACCGCACGTGGCAGAAGGGTGCGGGAGCATTGCAGGGTCTCCGTTATGAGGGCTCCACCCTGGCGACCTCAGCGCCTCCCGGAGGTCCACCGCCTACACCATCACATCGGGGGCTAGGATTCCAGCCTGTGGATTTTGGCGGGACACAAACATACAGACTATAGACAAAAACATGTGCCACGTAATGATATTTTGAACGGTGACGGACCACACATACAACCATGCCCGTGAAATTACAGTGGAACTGAAAAACTCCTATCACCTGTGACTCCGTAGCCATGGTGACGTGGTGGTGCAGGGCTTGCCCAGCCGCCAAGGCTGGGGCTCGGAGGGCAAACGGCTTGCCCAGCGGTGGGCGAGGAGGACGTCGAGGACCTGGAGGAAGGTCCTGAGGAAGGGGACGGGAGGCCACGTCCCGCCTCGTGATTCCAGCTGCCCCGCCCCCCAGTGGTTCCGAACCCCGAGGCAGGTCTCCCTTCTGCTCCTTTCCTGCCTCCATTCCCAGCAGGGACCGGGGCCTCCGCCACACAGCCTGTGGGGCTGGGGAAGTGACTCCACCTCGTGGGTGGCGGTGAGGTTCGAATGTCACAGTGCGCACCCGGGCCGGGTGGCTCAGTTGGTTGGAGTGTTGTCCCACGTACGAGAAGGTTGTGGGTTCGATCGCCAGTCAGAGCACATACCTAAGTGGCAGATTTGATCCCCAGTCAGGGAGGCAGCTGGTCCATGTCTCTCGCTCACATTCTCTGTGTCTCCCTTTCTCTCTCTCTAAAATCCTCTGGTGAGGATTTAAAGTATATGTACTCATATATCTATATATACATATATATCATAATGCACCTAAACCCCGCAGCGCCATGCTGGACCCGTGTACAGAACATTCACGGCAGCTGCTGCCCGGGCGTGTGATCGTGGCAGGGGTGGGGGAGGCGGTGTCCGCAGTCCTCCCCAAGCCCGAGAGCACCTAGGGGCCTTCCACAGCCCAGAGCCCTCGGTCTGCTGACGACCAGTGGATCCAGTGCCTGCAAAGAGACGTAGAGACACAAACGGTCCTGAGGGTCCTGGTGGACCTTCCTCCTAATTCAGGGACATTTTGTAAGCAGCCTCACCCATGAGCCAGTTCCAAGGCACGGTCCTCACCCAGGTGCTGAGACCCACACTTCACTTTCTGGGCCCTTCCACAGTCTCAGCGTGGCTACAGGGCGCCGGGGGCAGATGCTCGGGACGTGGCCCAGCCCCGGGGAAGGAGCTCGCCATCCGGGTGGGTGCCGGAAAGAGCTGAGTCCATGGTGTGACCCCAGGGGCCTTGCCTGTCACCTGTCGCTCTGACCCCATCAGCACAGCTCCTCGCTTCCAGAACCTGAGAGCGCAGCTGGCCGGTGACTCTATAACAGTCACTCTTACCTTGCATCGCCGGTCACTCCTGAGGCCATCGCCCCGGGGAGTAGGATTGTCACTGTCTCCTAAGTGGGTCAAGGTTTCCGAGAGTTAACAACATAGCTGGTGGCCGGCAGTTCGCAGTGGACTGGCCTGAGACTCACACCCAGGCATCCTGACCCCAGGGTGCTGGTGCCAGGGACGAGTCCTGGATGGGATTGTCCCCGCACCACCGCCACTGGAGCACACCTTGAAGCGGGGGACTGGTGACGGAGGAAGTGTGTCCTCGCCTCACCTGCACTGCCAGAGCCTCCGTGTGATGGCCTTTGACCTGAGTCCTGCGCGTTCGCTTCATCGGCGGGGTCTGTGAGGGGCTCTCTGCCAGGCGGCCGTTCTGGGGCCCGGGTGTGCCCGTGCATGAGCGTGCACGCCCCTGCTCCCACAGAGTGAGCGCGTGTGACGGAGGAGGGTGGGGGCAGGACCCCATGGCAGCCAAGGAGACCGGGCTGCAGGTGTTCCCTTCTCTGTCCCTGTCTCCCAGTGACAGGCATGTGACCGAACAACAAAACAAAGCCCCAAGCCCACTATTCACCCTCACTGTTGTCACAGTCTGTTCAGATGCCTCCCTCACACGTTCAGTCTCGTTAATAATTCTCTGAAATATGTAGTATTGACACCCCGCCCCGTAATTTTAAATACAGAGAAACCGGGACTAGACGATGAAACAATGCACCCATGACAAGCACTTCCTCATTTAGTCGTTGAGAAATATTTCCTGAGCATCTGCTAATGGTTTACCTCTGTTCCAATCTCCCGGCTAGTTTGTGGTGTGTCTAGGATTTGAACCCAGGGTGTCCTCACCGCAGAGCCTGAGCTCCTAGCCACAGGCGGCAGGGCCTCCCACGTCTTCCTGTGGTCAGGAGTCAAGGCCCCTCTGGGCATCTCTGGGCGAGAGGAGGCCCCACACCCCCGTGGTGACGCCCCCTCATTCTCCCCCTGCAGGAGAGCGAGGACGCAGTCAAAGCTCTGGCTAAGGAGAAGGACCTGCTGGAGCGGGAGAAGTGGGAGCTCCGGCGCCAAGCCAAGGAGGCCACGGACCACGCCACGGCGCTGCGCTCCCAGCTGGACCTCAAGGACAACCGGATGAAGGAGCTGGAGGCTGAGCTGGCCATGGTGAGACCCCTCCCTTCCCAACACCCCCTTCAGGTGCTGGCTGTGTTGGGAGACAGGGCGCTGACCTTGGTTCATCCAAGAATCAGAGTCAGGCAGAGCATGAGGGGGGAAGGGCGTGGCTGGGGACGGAGTTTGTGGTGATTGGCATCTTCTTCACTCATCTGTCTAAGAGGGCCCCAGGTGTGGAGTGCTAGGAGCCCATCCACTCTTATGCATTCCCCAGACTACTATTTTTTTAAAAAGGCCCATTTTTGTTTAAAATATACATATTTGTTTAGGTAAACATTTAGGAGGAAATACACCAAAAACTTTAACAATGGTTATCTCTGGGTACTAGGATTACAAGTTGAGTTTGGGTTTTTTTTCCTTTTTCCTTTTTTTTTTTGGCCCTATTTTCATCTATAGTGAGAATGACTGCCTTGGGTCATCAGGGGGAAAGGTGTAACTTTTTTCTAATCTTAAACAAACCTTCAGAATACTTCCAAACACCGTGTTATCTGTAGTGGTGCGCAGCCCACCTGTGGGGACAGAGAGCCCAAATAGTGTCCGGGGGCCTGGCAGAAAAACCGAGGTCCGCAGCCCTGAGTTCTGTTCTGCCTGCTCCTGTGTGACCTTGGGCTGCTCGATGAACTTCTCTGGGCTTCACTGCCCTTTATCAGGTGCTGGGGTGGAGCTGAGGGTCTTTACTCCATCCAGTCTGCCCCACGAGGTGGCTGGGAAACTCTAGGGAGCCCCCCACGGGGTGGGGAGGCCCTGCAGAGCACTGATGTGAGCTAACAAGGTGGTCACAGCCATGGGTTCTGGGTTCAAGGGCAGCCCTATCACCCTGTAGCTGTGTGACCTTGGGCAGGACCCTTCTCACAGGGCTCTGTGAGATCATTTCAATGAAATAATGCCAGGGAAGTCCTTAGCGTGGTGCCTGTATGTGGCAAGTGATGATATGAGGAGACATGAAGGTTCTCTATGGTCACTCCCTTCAGGACCATGGCCTCCCCGGGGGCTGGTCAGGATCTGGGGATCTCTCTCTGGGGACCACTTCAGCGCCCTCCTTGTGGGATGCTGACCCCTAGTGGTGATAACTGCCCAGGGCCGGAAGAAGCTGCAGCCGTCAGGTCTTCTCTTGGGGTGGAGGTGGGTTCCCAGTGCTGGCTCCCCTGGTGCAAGGCGGAGCAAGGCCCTTGCTCTCCCCAATCTTTCCAGTGCCCTGTGGGCAGACAGACACGTCTTCTGCACCTGGGAGCACTGGCCTCAAGCATCCCGGGGCATCCGGGGTCTGTTGGGATTATGAGCCATCTTGCCTCTGCTTCCACCGTCCCCAGGCCCAGACTACTCAGCTCGCTTCTGTCCTGGCCAACAAAATTCAGATTCTTGCCTCCTCCTTTCAGCAGGCATCGCGCCTCTCTAGGTGTGAATAGTGCGGGTGAATGTTTATAGCTCAGGTGATGGATTTGCTGTAACAAGGAAAAGGGCTCAGATGCAGAGGGAAAGGGCTTTCCTAAGAACCCGGACAGCCCCAGAGTTGTTGGGGTGCACACCTGGTCGGAGGTCCCCTCTGTTGCCTGCTGTCTACGGGGTTTCAGCACCTGGAGGCCTCCAGGGCTGCCTGCCCCAGGCAGTGCTGTCCAGCTCCCCCTACTGCACCGCCGGCCGGGGAGAGGCCAGAGGGCAGGGACCTTCCTGCCCGTAGCCTCCGTCCTTGGGCCGCACGTCCCAGAACACAGCTCTGGCCAGTGTCAGCGCACAGGCGGGTGTGCACGGAGGAAGTCAGGAGCTCACGGGCACGGAGGGAAGGTGGAGGGCAGCAGCCAGTTTCCTGCTTTGGAAAGTTCCTGCCCCCCAGCTCCTCCCACCCTTTGGCCTGGAAAGGCCTTCCCCAGACAGGCAGGAGTCTCTTGAAAAGCCGGTGAAGGATGCAGGTCAGCAGGACTCGGCCTCCCTCGGGGCCAGGCTCACTCTCTGACATGGACACACGCCCCGGCCTCCGGACCAGCAGACCGTACAGGCAATTGGGGGCCTCCATTGACCTTATCCAGAGGGTGGGTGAGGGCTGCACCCTGCATTGCTCTCCCCTCCTGCCTCCCGGCTTTTGTCGCCTGATATTAGAGAGCAGGTAAATAATCCTAAATCGTGGCTGCTACTGTTGACTGTGACAATAGACACTGTTTCATAATAACAGTCACTTGAATTTCCTGAGTGTTTGTACCATGGACCAAGCAGCCTCCACTGCAGCCACGTTCCTCCCACTGGGCAGATGAGGGCACAGAGGCGTGGAGAGGTGAGGGGCCTCTCTCAGGAGCCCTCAGCTACGAAGCAGCATAGCTGGGATCAAACGCAGGCAGTCTGGTCTCAGAGCCCAAGTTCCAAAGTGCTATGCCAGGCCCTCTCATTGCACACCTCCAGGGGGCGCTGTTTACACGGACCTGCTCCCTTTCAGTTTCCCCAGCTTACTTACCAGTGAGGACCCTAAAGCTCAGTCATGGACTGACTTGCTCAAGGTCACACAGCAACTAAGTTGTAGAAGTGGAGTCTGAACCAAGCTGTGTTTTGGCTTTTGTGTCATGGGAGCGACTCACCAGTTCCCAGGGGCTCCAGACTCAGGGGTCAGAGATGAGAGAGGGTGTCAGAGTTCCCGGTGTCTTGCTGCATTTAGTGGGAGAGATTAGTCAGAGACGCCGTGGGACTTGCGGCCGGGAGCAGCCATGGCAGAGCCCAACGGGTGTGGAAGGTTTAAATAAGATGCCACGTGCCTCGCTTGTGGTCCTGTGTCGTGGCTCCATGTCAGAGGTTTAACGGCACGACAGGCAGTTTGGGAGAGGATCCTGTGCTTCAGAACTCCCAGGCAAACACTCCATCCCGCAGGACCAGCCACAGGGGACCTCCCAGTTGTCAGGTAGCAGTGACGTCAGACAGCCGGCTGAGTGGAAGGCGCCCTTCCAAGTCCCCACTGGGCGAGGCTCCACTTGGGAGAAGAACGCCTGTGGGGACAGGAGAGTGACCCTGCCCGGGCCTCTTCCTGTGCTGCCGTAAAAGGCGGCTTGTTTCAGGGTCAGCTCGTGCTTCCTTTGTTCAAGCCCAGTGGTGCTGCCGGAGGACAGAGCAGAGGGCTCATCACCACAGGGCAGCAGATGCCCATGGGGGCTCATTTGTCTCCCGTGTCCACCTCCGGGGCAGCCGAGATGGATTGGGCGGGAAGAAGGGAGCAGGGCGTCCCCCAGGAGCAGCGGCCCCCAGGAGCGGTGCCAGGGTGGAGGGCCCAGAGGCTTGATTCTTCTACTGGTGCTGCTGCGGGCACAGAGCAGCTCTGGGACACACCCGGCCTCGCTCGCCCTCTCAGCAGAGGGACCGCTCCATTGTTCTGTCCTGAGTTAGCCCCGGTGCGGACAGGGAGGCCTGCTGCCGGCTGTCCTGCAGGTTCGCACCGAGTGCTTCAGGGGTCATGCCAGCCCCAGGCCAGCGACTGGGGACTAGACGCGCCCCGCTCTCTGCCTTGTGGACTGAGCCTGCGCCGCGAAGTCTGCTTCGTTTCTGGGCCCAGCGCGGTGTGGGCATCGGGGAACCCACAGGGGCTCACAGCCAGACACCCAGGCCTGGACCCCAGCTCGGACGTTGTGCCTGCCGTCCAGTCTTGGCGAAGACACTTCACTCCTCTGAGCTTCTGGTTTCTCGGGCACAGATAATTCCACGCCCCCTCCCTGAGACTCAGGACTTTTGCACTGAAGGTCTTCTGAGCGATGGAGGAGATTATTACTGGGCTTGATAGGGGGGCCAACACCCTCAATTGGACTTCCTTCTGCCCAACAGGTTCATATGCCCCGGGGGCTGGGAGTGGAAGGGGGCCAATTTCACAGACTCCTGGGGTTTTGAGCCAGAGAGCGCCTCTGAGTCACTTGTTTCGGGCTTCTCATGGTGCGGAAATGGAGGCTCAGAAGGCAGTGACTTGTCTGAAATAACACAGTGCTGAGGGCGTGTGGGGCCCTTGGCCACCGACTGTCCATTTATTGGCTGGAATCTCCGTTCTGCCAGGAAGCATCTGAGGCCTTAGGCAAGGCCTGGAAAGTTCTGGAGCAGGAGAGATGAGATGAAGGTTTTACTGTATCTGTGCTTATACTAGGGCACAGCCAGCACCGCAGTGGCTCAGATTCACTGGGGCACGGGATTCACCGGAGATCTCGGTGTGGGGCCCTCGGGCCCATCTACGTGTCCCCTTTTTCTCCCCACAATAATTTGAGATTATTTCTAATAAAACCCCACGTATCCTGGGGGAGGTAGCCCAAAACTAAGAGACCTCAGTCACCAGATAAAGGAAGAGCTGTCCCCACGCACCCCACCCCAACCCAGCCCCACACTGGTCCCTGCACATCCCCGTGTCCCCTGCCTTCTCATCGTGTGACCCTGAGAGCCAGGTTGAGGATTTGCCCTGTCCTCCGCCTGCACTGCACAGCACCTGGTGAAGGGGAGACCACAGGTTGAATTGGGGGGGAGCTAAGGGGATGGATGCCAAAGCACCATTGTCTTACACTGCCCTGCGAGTCCCAGCTAGTCCTTGCAGAACCCCAAAGAGTGGGTGATGAGTGTGTGGTGCCCCTCATTCTCTCCATACTGCTGGTCTCACTCTGGTGTCAGGAACTAAGGGGTGACACCCAGGTGAGGCCTGCCGTGCAGGTGCCCAACTTACTGATGGGCACTCAAGGCAGCGCCGCAGATGCCCTGGTACACAGGTCCGTCCATGGGTTTCTCAGGATGGTGGGTCATGGCCGAGCAGCAGGCCAAGATGCCCCCTTGATCACGTCGGCCCCTTCCTGTCTCCCGGTTCTCTCCAGGCCAAGCAGTCTTTAGCTACGCTGACCAAGGACGTCCCCAAGCGGCATTCACTGGCCATGCCGGGCGAGACGGTGCTCAACGGCAACCAGGAGTGGGTGGTGCAGGCGGACCTGCCGCTGACCGCAGCCATCCGGCAGAGCCAGCAAACTCTCTACCACTCGCATCCCCCCCACCCTGCAGACCGGCAAGGTGAGTCCTGGCCCAGCCACGGCTGTGGGGGCTTCTCCGGCGGCCGTCTGCCCCAGTGGGGAAGGCACAGTGGCTGCTCAGGGGAGTGTGGAGAGGAAGCCATGGGCTCAGGTAACTGAGCAGTCCCAGAGGTGGACCTCAGACACAGGTGCATCCCACCTGTTAGACGATACCTGCGTCCGTCTGTCTCACAGCTCCTCCTGCCTCCCGTTGGCCTCATCTTGAATTTGTCTCTCTCCACAAGGCAGCAAACAGTTCCACGATTTTAGCTTACAGCTCAAAAGCCTTGAGAAGGGGAAACTATCTCTATGTCCATAGCAAATCCCAAAGAAGGACTCTGATTGGCCAGCCTGAGTCACATGCGCCCCCAGGACCAATCACTGTGTCTAGGCAGCCAGCGCAATGATTCTTCAGCATGGGAGACGGCTGAGCTCCTTGATTGACAGCTCCACACAACCCCAGGATGTGTGGGAAGGCCGGAAGTAAAGGTCACAGGTGCTCACTGTAGGCACTGGGCAGAGGAAGGACCCAGCCTCTGGGCAGCATCTGCACCCACTGGCCACAGCACAGGCTCCAAACTCTACATGCCTGCAGCCCACCTGGCTCCATTCTCTGTCACTCCTGTGAGTGGCTGCCTTGGTGTGACATGCAGGTTGGGAGCAGGCAGCTGGCCTTTGGAGCCCTGAAGTCCTGCTGTCACATCACCTCGCTGGGAACCCAAGTTCTGGCTCCAAAGCCCCTCTGTGCCACTACCCCACCCCTCCCTGGCCTTATGGCATTGGCGGCAAGGGCTGTCTTTCTCAGTGGTATAGTCCTACCTGCCCACATGCCACCTGCACATAGTAGGTGCTCAGTCAGTCTTGGGGAACAACATGCTTCCTCTACCCAACTCCTGCACCTGCACCCAGGAAGGCAGTCTGCTGGGTGCAGTCTGGTGCAGGCTTCCAGCTGAGCCTTTCAGTCAACGACTATCGAGTGAGCACCTACTACGGGCCAAGCACCGTGAGCTCGGGTTCAGTGTGGATCGGGCACCCGGGGTGCTTGTCCTGGTGGAGCTGACGTTGTAGGTGTGAAGAGAGTCAACACCATGTACCTAAACCAACTTACGGAATGATGACAGATGGTAGTTAGTGCCAGGAGGGAAATGAACAGAAAACAGGTGCTTTGGTGGGAAAACGGGACAGTGGGAGAGCTGGTCATTGAGGAAGGCCTCTTTCGGGACAGGCCTGAAAGATGAGAAGGTGCCCGCTGGGCAGCAGGGCCAGCAAAGACGGAGACGGGAGGGGGGCGGCGTGTCGGGCACAGTCAGAGGCCGGGGGGCTGGGCTGGGATGTCCTCCCTCCGGCCTCCATGGCCAGGAGCAGCAGCGAGCCGTTTGACCCCCAGAGTGACCAGATGGCTGGCTCTCTCTGCAGTGTGAGGCTTGGGCTCGGGGTGGGGGGGGGGGGGCGGCGAAGGACATGACAGTGGATTGGAGAGCAGCGGGCATGTCTGGGGTTGTGTTGAGAAGCCCTGGTGATGACCCGGTATGGCAGAAAGAGAGGAGCTGGAGCTGCTGGTGGCCTCAAGACTTCTTGCTTGGGAAGCTGGTGTGTACCAGCAGGTTTAGGGATCGTCCAGGTGGTGGCAGCATTGTGGGGACAGTCACTGAGGTCCCTGGAAACTCTGCCTCTTCCCCTCCCTCACCTGTGAAGAGGGTGCCTAATTGGATCCCAAAGCCATGGTGGGAGATTCTTCTGGAAGCTGCTGACCACGAGTGGGGCTGTGGAATAGAGGGGTGGAGAGCTGGGCAGGTGTCCCCTCTATGTCTCAGTGTTCTCATCTGTATAATGGGGGCGTCGGTGGAGTCACCGGCAAGGCAGTGAAGGTGAGGACAGTCCCTCCATCCCTCACTTCTCACTGTCCCTGCTTTGCAGCGGTCAGGGTGAGCCCCTGCCACTCCCGGCAGCCCTCTGTCATCTCTGACGCTTCCGCCGCGGAAGGCGACCGGTCATCCACGCCAAGCGACATCAACTCCCCTCGACACCGGACGCACTCCCTCTGCAACGTAAGGCCAGCAGCCGCAGGGCCCGGCCCTGGGCCCTGCCCGAAACCCGCGGGGGCGGGTGGAGGGGTGCAGAAGTACTCGCTGTTTCCTCTCGTCCACCCAGGGAGCACTCTGGCGGAGGCATTTCCTGTTCTGTTCTTTCCTTTTGCAAGAAGAGATGGATGTGGGGAGAGAAAGAGAGGAGGCCCATTTGCTCCCTGTGTCCGGGAGGGCAAGGAAAATCCAGAGGAAGGCGGGCCGGGGTCGGCCATGGGGTCTGTGCAGCCCGGGGCTCCCTCTGGTGGGCTGTGTCCGAGCCGAGACCGTGGGCTTCTGCCAGACGTGACCCCCTGCAGCTCAGCATTTCCTTGTGGGGCCAGTGCCCAGTCTTCATCCAGGAACGAGCCAGGTTTTTCTGAGCTTCCAGAAGCTTTGATGTGAAGCTCTGGAGAGGTGTCCGTGAATTTGTTCCAAGTGTGTTTGCTTATTTAATCAAACCCTTTGTGCTTGCATACTGGGTGCCAGCTACCAAGAGGCCCGTATCCCCAGTCACCTAACTCTTGATGACCAGTAAGGCAGGAGAGGCTCCCACAGCAGGGGGTGGACAGGGGTGAGTGCAGGTGGGTCAAGGGTCAGAGGTCAGGAGGACGCCATGTCTAGGCTCTAATAGGAAAGGCTGGGGGTAGGGCCACGCCTCACTCCTGCTCCAGCACGTGGTTGGGGGTACACAGGGGTCCCTTGCAGGACCCGAAGACAGACAAAATAGAGCAGGTCTTTAAGTGCACCAGAAGGCTTTCTCAAAAACTCAATGAATGTAGCAAAATGGATAATAAAAAAAGAAATGAGATGAATCCAGTGGGAAGGAAAGACAAAATAACCCTTACTTGCCATGATACAATTATCTACCTGGAAAACTCAGGAGAATAATCTTGAAAAGCCTCGGAACTAATCATAATAAGCTAGTACATAACAGTACTGGTTGAAAATCAATTTATAAAAATCAGTAGCTGTCCTGTATTCAAGTAACCACAATGGAAACATTTTTTTCTCTCTACAATAACAATGAAAAGCACTTATAAAAGTCGCTAAGGCTGAACTTAAAGTAAGTCGCCGCAGCCTGGTGCACGGGCAGCAGGCTCTCGGGCCCTTATCCAGCCTGCTTCATAATGGAGAGAAGGTAGCTGCCAGGCCTGGGGCCTCACCAAGGGTTGGGTGGTTTTTTAACTGGGGCTTTCTAAAAGGAAGCAGTGTGTTCTCTCCTCCCCAGGAGGGCACCCTGGTGACACAGGCTGTCTTGACTGACAGAGCCAAGGTGAAGAAGGCGGTCCTCTAGAGGGGCCCCTCTGGCATCTGTCCCCTGGTTCTGAGAAGCCAGCCTCTCACGGCGTGGCCCAGCGCCCTGAGTATCTGTGCACAGCCCAAATGGGAATAACTTCTCAAGGGCCTTTTGTGTGTGTGTGTCTTCCCCTGATGGGCCCAAAGGGGCTCTGACAGCCAGAACACTGTTGGAAAACGCATTCTGCAGAAAGCGTTCTCTAAAGGCCTGTGGAATTGCTCTGGCACAGACCTAGCCTTTTGCCCAACTTGGCCTTGGCACATACCTGCTGCTACAGGCAGCAGGTTGAGCACATGTATTTCCAAGTTCACTTTAGACAGGGCCCTGCCTCCGGGGCATGGGTGCTTTGATAAGCCGGATGTCTGGGTACATTGCGGTGGGCACTGGCCTCGTTCTTTTCCCCATAGATTTAGCAAAGGTGGCCCTACCCAGCGTAAGCCTGTCTTAGCTGCCTGCTGTGAGCTCTGTTTGTAAACCTGGAGACAGGACTAAAGACCAAACTATCACTTGTTCCATTCCTGCCATCCCCTCAACTACCTTCATTCCATACGTCAACAGATGTGCACATAGGGAGGCCAGGAGGAGCTCGAAAGTAGCCCCAGGTAGCCCTCTGTTGTCAGTCGTGTGACCAGACAGCAGCAAGAGCAGCCACATCTGGACTAAGAACACCCCCCTCCTCATCCTCTTGTGCTCTGGCCACTACTTTTGAGGTGGCCAGGTGGTGACTCTGCACAGAGACGGTTGCAGAAAGTTGATGGATGTGGCAAGTGATACAGACTTTGTTTTTCATGGGCCCTTTGCCTGCAATTCTGGAAGCAACCGCCAGGGGTCTCCCTAGCAATGGCTTTTGTGATGGAAATGATCTGCTGGCCCCCAGGCAGCACAGACTGATTGTGGCCTGTTGTGAAGGCTTTTGCACGTGCACTTTTGTGCACCGTAGGGAGAGGAGCTAGGCCAGGAGGAACCAGACTGTCCCAAATTTGCATTGTAGCTCTGCTTTTAATTAGCTCCATGATAACTGGGCTGTGTGGAGCCGGTGTATCTGTAAATCAGGCTAATGAATCCTTCTGCCCTTTCACAAAATAAGTGATTCATTGTGTTTGCGGGGGGAGTTCGAGGCTACAGAGTCTCTCGAGTCTTCTTGTTCCAAAATTCTTTGCTTTTATGCTCTTTTCTATAAAATCATATTTATTTAGGAAAAGCACCAAGTATAACCAACCTCCAGTTCCAACACAATAAACCAACTGAGACAGAAACTCAGAAGCTGTGAAGTAACTGCTTTGTTACTCAGAGGGTGTTGGGGTTCAAGAGGCCGGAGCAGGCAGGAGAGCACCCCAGGGCCTCAGACTAGGACCCCTGATCCAGACAGCACCTCCGTGAGCCCCAGGCCCTCCCCACTCAGCCATCTGGGAGCGTCTGCTCAAGGGGTGGGGGGCGAGCTCCCCACTCAGAGGCAGGGTGGCCCCTAAGGGATGGCCTCCTCTCACGGAAGGGCCCATGCCTCGCGGGCCACCTCTGCGCTCATGTGTCCGCGTCTCTGCTGTCTCATCTCCTTCTTCTCCTTTGGCTACAGGGCGACAGTCCCGGCCCAGTTCAGAAGAACCTGCACAACCCTATTGTACAGGTAGGTGCGCCTTCGCTTGGCCCTGGGCCCCCAGGGTCCCCACTTCCCATACCTGGGCACCCGGGGCAGACAGGAGTTCCAGCACTCTGCGAGTCACATGTGGACTAGGGCCTGAATCAGACCTGCCACTGGGTCTGTCCTTCCGTGCCCCCTTCTGAACCTGTAAACCTACTAAGTGCATCACACTAACCGCACCCTGCTGCTCTGGTAATGTCCTCTCTCTTGGCAGCCAAAGTCTGATGACCCAAGCCACGAGCTCATTGGGCCCCTCGGTGGAGGAAACTTTCGTTCATTTTTCACATTTCAATAGTCTGCCACCAGGACAAGAAGGGGACATGCAGGGAGGAAAACAACAAGAATCCGAGGGTCAGAGGGGTCAGTCTCAGGTCCTGGGGCTCTCTCATGATGACCTGTGCACCTGTCTGTCCCATCAGGGTCCACCAGGGAAGTTCCCCAAATGCAGATTCCTGGGCCCGTCACCCTGGAGATTCTGTCCCACCAGGTGTGCACTAGGCCTGGAATTTGAGGAATGTATTTTGGGAACCATTGGGCTAGTCTAGCCCCTACCTTTCTGTTGGAGAATGATGTCCCCTGTCTGTGCAACACACGTGACAGTTTGCAGAGCTTTCACGCAGACACCAGCCCCCAAGTCCCCATAGTTATCCTGCAGGCAGGACTAGAACTCAAGCCCCAGCCTCCTGGCTAAAGCTCAGGTCTCCTTCATCCTCAAGCTCCAGGCTCCCCCAGCCCCCCTTTTCCCCAGGGACTTTTTCACAGGGACTGGTGCCACTGCCCCATGCCCCTGCAGGCAGGACCTGTGGCTGGCCCACAGCCCAGTGCATGCACACGCTCCTGCAAGCCCTCAGGGGGCACTGGAAAGTGCTGGCCAACAATTTAAATGATGCTGCACACACTACCAGCAGCTACCCATTATGAGAGGCTGATTATGTGTCCTTACTTCAGTGACATCCTCATGACAGTCTTGGGTAACTGGCCCAAGGTTCCTCCTCAAGTGCCAGGCAGACCCTGGCATCCCTGACCACGGGTGACCCCCGCCCCCCACCCTGGACATCCCCACCCCTCCTGTGCTGTGCCCGCAGCTCAAGTTGGCTTTGTTCTTCTCCCCTGTATTCCTGCCGCTTGGCCCCGACTCCTCAGTCACTAGAGGATCTTGAAGACCAAAAACGGAAAAAGAAGAAAGAGAAGATGGGATTCGGCTCCATCTCCCGCGTCTTCGCCAGAGGGAAGCAGCGGAAGTCCCTCGACCCCGGCCTCTTTGATGGTACCGCCCCTGATTATTACATAGAGGAGGACGCGGACTGGTGATACCCGCCTCCCTTGGCCTGCTTCCGGGCAGGCGTGTCAGTGCGTGTGGACGTGTGTGTGCGTGCATGGGGCACGCAGGGGCGTGCGTGCGTGCATGGGGCGCGCGGGATTGGGGTGTGGCCAGGTGCAAACATGTGTGACCCCTCCCCCGTGCGTCGCCACCTTTGTAATTGATGTACATACTACAGACGTGTGTTAATATGTCAACTCTGTCATCTCTGGCGCGATACGGTTGTGTTGTTAATCTGGGTTCGTTTTGGTTTTTTGTTTTTGTTTTTCTTTTTCTTTTTTTTTCCAATGTTTCCTTTCGTTCAGTTCGTTGGGGTTTTTCTCCTCTCCCTTTCCCCACCCCCCCACCCCCGTTTTTATGAAACTTGAAAACTTGAAGGACTGCTGTGTATTTGTAAATAACAAAAACCTGTTGTGCACTCCGTGCTTGTAAATGTCCCTCGTCCACACTGCTACTTCTGGAGCCCGTCTGCCCGAGGATGTGGTCTGTTTTTTATGTCCTCCCCTCCCTGCTCCCACCCCCACCCCCGTGTGTACACGTGGGACCAGACCCTGTTCTCGGGGCGCGCCCAAGTCACTTTAACCACAAAACGCCACCGTCGTCAGGGTAAGGTCTGCTCTCCGCGAGACTCTCAAAACCCGGCCAAGGGGCCTCATCTTAGCCGGGTTTGCCGAGGTCAAATGGGCTCCTTTCAATGGCCTGCCGGTTTTTACATTGCTTTGCCATTTCTTTCTTTGTGGAAACAAAAGAAAAAGAACATTGTTCCGTTTAATTTATTTGCACAAATGCAGAAGACTTATTCTATCTAAATTATTACATAAATATTGGAATGTATATTTTTCCATGAGGTGGGGGGGTGGGCAGTGGGAGGTGGGTGTTCCTGTCGGCCTGTCTAGTCTCTTATCACGCTGCTGCTGCCAAACTTCGCAAGGTAGAGTTTAGGGTGGCCAGAACCCGGGGTGCGTGGGGTCTCAGAGCTTGCTGTTCTCCGTTATTTCTTCCTCTCTCTCCCCGCATTCCTCCACCCCTGCATGGAGGTGCGCTCCACCTCTCTTCCTGCCCGTAGCTCTCTCTGGGCCATTCTCTATGTATTTATTTACCTGAACTACAAAACGCTGAGCTCAGTGAGCAGAGCACGTCCTGTAAGAGTCGCCTTCTCCTGGTGACTGTCTCTTGGGTCTGTCTTCGGAGTGAGCGTGAATATACGGGGGAGATAGCCAATTGCACAGCCACAGGGTATGACCGCAGGGGACCCTCGGCCAAGCGGCCCCACGGGGGTCCTCCAGCGGCTTACATTCCTTCCTGTGGCTCTGTCTCTCTCCTCCGTGGGTTATTCTGCACACTGACCAGCAGGTGTCACTGGGGAGGCTCTCGCCTCAAGGGGAGGGCTGTGGGGGACACAGTGTCGGGACCAGGGCCCACGCCCTCCCCATTCTGGTTGGTTCCTGCTGCCACACCTGGCAGAATCTCTTGGGGTCCCTTAGGCAGCCTGAGCCCAGTCACCCCAGGAGAGAGAGCTGGCAGGAGCATCTGCCTATTTAGGGAACAGAGTTGGCCTGTGAGGCGTCACCATCAAGGAACCGTGTGCATTAAACATGGGGTGATAGAGATCACATGAGCTAGAAGCCAGGGCCTCCCCGGGGCTGCAAACTAGCTTCCCTTTTCTTTTGGGGGGTGAATTCCCCCCCACCCCGTGCCTCCCACCCAGTCCTCCCCCTTAACTACTAACAGCTCAATTCACACACCCTCTAAACAGTAGTAGTTGCGCTTTCTGCTAACTGTAACACGGTCGGCTCTCACCAAGAAACAACATTTTCAGATGCCGGAGCATCTCACAGAGACTGTCCCCAGTCTCTAAAACAAACAGAAAAGCCCCAGCCGGTGGCTCCCTTTCCTCCTGACCTGGTGGGGGTTGGGAAGGACCCGGCCAGGCACCTAATAAGGCGCTTTCTGGCCTCCTCACGGAGAGACCGAGACCTGGCACCTTCCTCAGCAGAGAGAGATTTTAGAAAACACTTCTCCTGCCCCGTGAATTTTTTTTTCCTTTTGATTGATTTGTACTGTTTTTCCCTTCCGAGAAAGTAAGATGGCAACGGCTCCTGGTAATGATTTAGTAGTTCCTTTTCATTTCACTTTTTGTAAATTAGGAGACAATTCTAAGAGTTCCTAAGGATGATTTATTTAAGAGAACGACATCAAATAGCAAATGAGTTATGGGTAACGCCAGATGAAAATAACCTTTCCCATGGGCAAGGTTTCTCGAAGGCATGGATGCAAATATAAAATATTAAAAAAATCTAAATAAAGCTTATTTTAAAATAGTATCGAACTCTATGTTATTTGATTGCTTCTATCTTGCTCCGGGTGGGAGACAAAGCCCCCATGACCTGCTCTTTGGAGTTCCTGAAGGGGCCGAGGAAAGCTGGCTGGACTCTGGGCCCAATGGAGGGGCTGAGGCCGGGTCTCCCAGAAACGTCTTGGGAGACGTTGGCATCCAGGGGCGCCCGTGGTCCTGATGCACCGGCCCCAAGCCTGGCACCCCGGCCCTGCATCCTCCATCTCAGCACCCGGTCAGCTTTCACCGGCTTCCTTCTCCCCGCTGTACGCCTTCCAAAGGCCCAGAGGTGGGGCCTGTGAGTTTGGGGTGCGTTGCTTCCTGCAGGCCTCCGTGAGCCTCTGCAGCACCCCAACTTCCCCCCACCCCCGGGGGCTGAGAGGAGCTTAAAGGAGAGACCGAGCCATCCACGGGGCTTCCCTGATAAAGGCAGAGGAAGCCTGGCTTTTCTGAAGCCTGGGAAATCGCCCAGACCCAAAGCCCAGCCCCTCCCCCACACACACCCGCACAGTGTGTCCCGGCCACACCAGTCCCTGGTGGCAGCCCGTGCCCTCGGCCTCCATCTCCCAACCTAAAGAGAAAGCTGCCCCAGCAATAAAACGGACAGAAGGCTGGCCTTCTAACTCCCCCGTCGCTTCTGCTGGAAGAAAGCTCAGGGCTCTGGGAGACAACCGTGCCGAGGAGGCACAGAGCGCAGGGCTGCGAGGAACTTGGGCACGTCTAACCTGGCAGTGCTCAGCCTGGCCCCACGTTAGGGGGTGCACCTCTGGTGGTTCCAAGGGGCGACCAGGCTTGAGGGCCCCTGGGCTAACCCAGGGAGGGCCAGTGCTGCCCTCTGCCTGGCCTCGTGCGGACATCACGAATCCATTAAGAGCCCTCCCGCCCAGGCCAAAGGGGCTTCCGATTTCTGGGCTCCGACAGTGGGAGTGGCCATACAAGGAAAGCCGATGTGCCGCCTCAAAACCAACCCAACCCCCACGCTGGGCAGGTGGGAAAAACATTGGCCCAGAGAAGAGCGATTTGGCCAAGACCTTCGCTGTTGCTCCTACAGCCACGTGACCTTCTCAAGGGCTTCTCACACCTTATTCAGACCTTTGTAGCTCTACTGAAAAGCCATACAACGTCCTTATTTAATGTTCTCTGAGACCTGGTCCCAAACAGACCAACTTCAGGTGGCGCCTCTTAGTCAGAAGTTGAGGCAGGGCTGCCCAAGGCCAGGACACAGCTGCCCAGGCCAGGCACCGCCTGCCTGCACGAGGCCCTGCCCGGACAGCTGTGCCCTGACCCCTCAGGCTCTCCTGCCCGGGCTGGCAGGCTCCGACAGCTGGAACCTAATACTAGTAACAATAACACATCTAACACTTATTAAGCACTTACCACAGGCCAGGGTCCATGCTGCGCACTTGGCACTTATTAACTTGGTTAGCCCTCCAATAGCCGGCGTTACGGAGAAACTGAGACTAAACCATCCAGGGTCAGGGAGCCCCGTAAACGGGAGAGCCGGGCTTCAGACCCAGGGAGGCCATGGGGCCCAGAAGCGCCGCACCCGCTGGGCAGTGAGGGGCTTGGACAGAGCAGGTGGGCATTGGTTGGAGCCCCCCCGTCACCCACCAGTAAGTAGCCTCTGGCACAGCCTAGCACTTCCTGCTTTTGTGACTGAGTCTATTCTTTCAGCCTTTGACACCCCCAGGCCCAGAAACCCCCCCAGAGAAGAGGAGCTGGCGCGTAGGGCAGAGCAGAAACACAAGTGCTCCGACCCCACGGGGGATCCCCTGCCTTTGCTCTTCCAGGAAGCCCTCCGGCTGAACCAGAGCTGCCTGTCCTGAGGGTTATTAGCTCCCCCCACCACGAGGTGCAGGCCTCCAGCTGCCTTGGGCGGCTGCTGAGGCGTCACTCACCTGGGTTCCGGGGAACCCAGGGGCGGCAGGGCTGCCACGTGTGGGGTCGTCTGCTCTGTGACAATATAAGTTTAAAAGTATCTATAGGGCCCTTGCACCAAAAGCCAGCATTTTCACAACATGGGCCTCAAAACATACCCGCCCCCCATCTACTAACAATGGGCTCTTCAGTTTTTTCAACTCCACCGCCCCCACCCCAGGCCCAGGTGGGGCCGAGCAGGCCGAGCCCCTCCCTCCCACCTGTTCCCACCTCCCAGTGGGGAAGGAACCTGGGGGTAATAAAGACGGGAGGGAACCCGTACAATTCACTTCGCCTTCTAGAGGACAGACTCGTAACTTTGTACGACTGAAGAATGCCCTCTAAACTTAAAAATAACTCAGAAGCTTGATCTTGGCTGTATGTTAGAAGTTGTTTCAGTGTCAAAGTCATAGCACATCACCAACGAAGGACCACTGGACAGGCAAATTGAGGGCATAAACCTTGCCAGCATCTGGCATACGGATAATTCCAACCGGAGCCACCACCGCCTGGCGCCTTAAAGCCCAGTTACTGGAAAACAGGCAAAACCCCAACCCGGCACAGCACAGGGCTGAGCCCGCCGTCCCTGGCAAGCTGAAGCCGTGGGAAAATGCTCCCAAGAGGATTACGTTTTAGAAGCAAGAATAGCAGCGACTGAAAACCTTGACCTATTCTTCCTGAAAATGGCAGGATTTCCCATCACCGAGCCTGTCCCCGGGGCAGCCTTGTTATATCGGAGCCCCCACAAAGCACCTGGCTGTAGGCTTGTTCACATGTCCGGGTGGGGGCGGTTTAGAAGTCCGATCACTCTCTGAATAGGTTACCAGTAAGTAGCGGTGAATTGCACCAAAACACCGGAACGTGTACGATTGCGTGTCGTGCTCCAACCGGAGGACCCTGCAGCCCACCCATTGGGGTCAGGCTGAGCCTGGCTCGTCGCGGCAGCTTGGGCCCCTGCGTCAGATTGCAAGTAAGCTGTGGGTCCGTGCGCCTCTTTGAAATGAGTGTAAAAACCCTCCCTTCCTGGGGGACTCAGGCACAAAAGCTGAAAGTGTTTTGGTGCCTGGAAAGGATTGGCCACACAGTTTGTGTTCCCTGTGATTCCAGGGGGGTTAAGTTCAGCCTGAGGGAGAAACTAGGTGTGAAGCAGCCTGACACCTGCTTTCTGCCCGGAGGAAGGTGGATGGATCAAAATGTCCTCCCCAGGGTGCGAAATCGGGGCATCGGGCAGTGTCACCCGTTGTCCCTGGAGCTGTGTGCCCAGAACTCAGAGTCCAATTCAGGTCCATGGTCGCTTTGGGAGAGAATCCAGGTTTCCCCGACTTAGGACGGCAAGTTTGAGGCATTGGCCCCCAGAACACACCAGCCCAAGGCGCATTCTGTCTTTCTGAGTCTAGTGGAAACACATTCTCTGCGGTGGCCTCACAGGCAAATTTGACCGAGAGAAGCAGTCAGGCTGCCGAAGGAAGGCTGGGTTCTTGAGACAGAAGCCCCAGGGACCACTCTAGGGTGGCACACGTGTAAGGAGACGTGTCAGAGATGGCCTGGTCAGGTGGCAAGTGTTCCTCGAACCCCAAGATAAATACTGTTACCATCCTCCTTGGTAGATGAACAAACCAAGGCACAGAGTGATGGACTTCTTGCCCCAAGTCACACAGGTAGGAAGTGGCAGCACCAAGACTGGGCTCTAGCAGACTGGCTCCTGCATCCACGTTCTCAGTAACTGCTGCTCATCCTTGACCAGCCCTGCGGCAGGCCCCCCAAGTGCCCTGCCAGGGACAAGTGGTCAACAGGCAGCATCGGGGAACTGGGGAAAGCCTCACTGGCCAGCCCTGTGCAGGCTGGCTGTTTGGGGCTCCTCCTCTCCACCCAATAGAGGAAGACAAGGGAACAAGCAGGAGTTTGCAAACTGTGTTTCGTGGAACCCTTGCGGGTTCCTCAGAGATCCCTCAAAAGACTGCCATAGCTGGTGAAAGAACTAATAGGCGGGGCACCAACCCCACCCGCAGCCAGAAGCTCTGCTCTTGTCTGTTGCATGGGGGACCTCTGTGCTAGAGTCTGTCTGGAGGCCTGTGATAGAAAGTGAGCGAGAGAGGAAGAAAAGGAAAGGGGTTTGAGAACCACGCGTAGCAAATAGTTGTGAACCCCAACCGAGCCTTGCGTTTTAAGGGTACAGGCTCCCATGCTCCAGCCCCTACCTGCTGGGTCCGGGAGCTGTGTGTATATTGAACAAGCTCCCACGTGGGCTCAGTTGTAAGAGGTGACATAGGGGAATGCACACAGGTGGCATCTTGCCCGTGGGTTTTCAACGCAGACTGCCGTTGGAAAGCTTCCCCAAGGGGCCATCATTGGCAGGTTGAGCCCCCCTTCCTGGGGCAGTGCTGGGGTTCCACAGTGAGACCCCAGGCTATGCCCAAGGTAGCTGGTGACCAGGGGCTTTGCTGGGCCCTGAGGAGCAGAGTAAGGGGTCTGGCATGGTGTGTTTGCCATCCCCTAGGCAGCCCTGGATGCACCCCTATTTGAGTCACAGAGAGGTTCCCCGATTTCCCCAGAGGCACAGCCAGGAAGTGGCAGGGCAGGAGTCAAGCCTGGTTCTGAGTGTGATGTTCATTGTCATCATGTCACTGAGACCTCTGCTGAGCACTGGGGGGAGGGGCCTGCTGGCCTTGGCCCCGGGGCCAATGGTGCCCCAGCAACACTGAGTGATGAACCCTAAATCGAGAGCATGGCTACCCCAGCCACGCTTGGGAGAGAGGTACAGGGTGGGGCAGCTGCTCAGGGCCCCACAGGGACTTGGGTCCTGGGAAAGCCCAGCCTTTGCCACCCCGGAATCCCACCACCCTCGGCCCAGTGCCAAGGCTCTGGATTCCTGGTTCCCAGCTGGACCAACAACGTGCTGTGTGACCATGGGCAAGTCGGTCTCCCTCTCTGGGCCTCGGGCTCCCTCTAAAACAGACCAGGGCAGCGCTTACCCATCTGTGGCCTCTGGAGTCTTATGAGTCCCTGATGTCCCCAGCCACCTCCCCTCTCACCTTCGCTGCCCCTCAGCTCAAAGCTTTGGTTTACTCACCTTAACCCTAACCCTAACAGATAGGATTTCATCGGAGCAGAGGGTCCACCACGTCAAGCCAGATGGAAGTCTGTGAGCTCGGTCATCTTTAAGCTCCCTCAAGGGCCTCCTCCTGCCCTCCCCGCCCCCCACCTGCAAACTGTGGAAAAGTCACTCCCTGTAGGCACCCCAGACTTCCTCAGCTCCGCGTCAGACAAAGACAGTCCAAGCCCCCTTTCCCCAACTCCGGCAGAGCAAAAAGGTGGGGGCTGCTCACGCCCCCCCCCCAGCTTCTAAAAGCCTGTGAAATCAAGGGACAGAAACACTCCCCGGGAAGCCACACATGTCCCCTGGGTGAACCCCAGTGAGACTGTTGAACAAGGCCCCTCACAGGTCACACAGGTCGCTACAGTATCCAACACTCTTGCAAAGGCAGACCAGGACCAAGGTTAAGAGTGTAGATTCCAGGCAGACTCTCTAAGTTCGAACCTCAATCCTGACATTCGCTCCCCAGTAGGCCAGTTACCTAGCCTGGCCGTGCCTCAGTTTCCTCAAGTGTGCACGAGGGACAGCGAGATATTGTCAGAGGGTGGCTGACAGGAGAAAATGAGTGACCACATCATAAAAGGCTTGGCCAGCGCAGCAGTGAATGTTAGCCCCGATGACGATGACACGGTGACAGTGATCTCACTTCTGCCTGTCACCTGCCCGGTGAGACAGGCAGAACAGGGCCCGGCCCTTTGTACAGATACAAAGACTGAGGCCCCAGTAAGTTCAACAATTCACCCAAGATGCCAGTGCCAGCACAGGTATAGGACCCGGGGTGGCAGGAATTCCAGAGCTGGAAGGGCTCTCGGTGGCCTCTCACCCAGTCCCCTCCTCTTGCAGGAGGGGACCTGCCCACAGCCAAGCAAGGCAGCTGTGGCTGAGCCGGTTCAGGAACATGCGGCTCCTGACCCCCAGGCCAGCAGACCACAGACGGCAAGACTCAAAGTCAATCCCTGGGTCAGTGAGCTTTGGAAACGAGGCACAGTCTCCGGCCCTCGGAGCTCGACACGCCCATTCTCTGCAAGGCTCTGACAAGTTCTGCAGTGAAGGAAAATATTTCACTTCTCCCCGCTCACGTTTCACCTGTGCCTTTTCTCTAGTTCCACAGAGCGCCCTCTGGGGAACCCTGGAGTGGGTGGCTCCTTCAGCCCACCGTACTCTGTGCTCACCGGCCCTAAGTCAGCGGTCCTTTGAAGACCTCTAAGTACCCCACGTTTTTGACACTGTTCAGAAGTCCCTGTGGCTCATGTGGGATCCCATGCACCTTAAGAAGTACGGCGAGCCAGCTGCAAGGCGAGGCAGAGTCTGGACCTCCCTCCACGCGAGCATCCCCTTGGCTCAGAGTCAGAGACCCGGGGTCAGTGTGCAGCACCTGCAGGAGGCAGAAGGGCCCCGGCAGACTGGCTAAGAACTGCCAGCCCCGGGGTGTCCAGGTCCCAGGGGTAGACAGAGGGGCTGAGCCCACTGCCACACGGCACTGTGCAGAAGGAGGAGCGAGCCTGCCACCCACCGGGGCTCTGGGCTGCCCAGTTGCTTCCTTGGGACAGGGCAGCAATGTTGGAGTCACATCCGAACTGGCTCTCAGCCTGCCCAGTCCCAGCGTCCTTCCTTGTTAGGAAGCCCATGTCTCTGGGGGTGGCGTGGACTCTGTGGTCCTGGGCCCAGGAGGGAGAAAGCCACCTCTGCCAGCTGTCACTGCGGGGACCAGAGCTGGTGACAGGGAAGGAGGCTCTCTGTGAGCAGAGGGACACCGTAGGCTGTCTACAGGCGGGTTGCAGCTGCGGTGCATACAACATTCCCGGGTTCCCTTGGTCTCTCCATGTGTGTGCAGGACACAAACCCATTCCGTGGCAGCCCAAACCCAGCAGAACGGATTTTTAAAACCAAGCAATACGGGGGGGGGGGGAGTGTCGAGGAAGAAGCCAGGCTTTGGAGCCAGGTCTTTGGGTTTGATCGTTTACCGTGTGACCCTAAGCCAGTCACTTAGTCCCTCTGAGCCTCAGTTTCCCCCCCCCACTGTAAAATGGAGCTAAGACCGCCCGTCTCCCGGGGCTGCTGGAAAGGTGCGTGATGGTGGATAGGAGCTCGGCCCTCCGTGCTGCCAGAGATCCCCCGAGAGGGAGTGGGGGCCAGTGGGGTAAAGCGCAGGCCCTGCGGCCTGGCCGTGCCCTGCGAGTTCCAAGCTCCGCATTCCCATCTGTAAAATGGGCCTCCCGGCCCCGAGCACCCGCCTCCTGGGGAGGACGCAGTGAGCTCACTCCACGCAGAGTTAGCAGCAGGGCTGCAAGGCCTCCTGCCCGGAGCAGAAATGACTCAGACTCCCCGCTGGGTGAGATCTGCTCTCACGGCCCCACTGCAGAGAGTGCCGTGGGCGAGGATGACAATGACCCTCCTCTGCCAGCTCCCACAAGCCTGCGCTGTGCTGGGCACTTACACACCCCTGTCCCCCTAGGGGTCCAACACAGAGGCCTCAGGCAAGTCAGTAAAGGGGGTGTGTGGGGGCTCTGGGGCCATGGGGTCACACACCCTCCACCTAAGGGGAGCCGCCCATGTGGGCCCCGGCAGTTCCAGAGTCCCCGATTGTTCCAGAGAAGACAGAAATGTCAAGTAATCCACCCCAGTTGTTAAGATGGGAGACTAATCTTTAAAACTGCAGCGCCCTCTAGGGGAGAAGATCCCACGCCTCCATTTGTCTCTGGGCCACCGGCTCGGCCCCTCCAGCCTGGACTCTGCCTGCGGGCGCACCTGGCCGCCTGGGTCTTGCCTGGATCAGACAAGAGCCCAGCCGAGGGACTCAACCGTCTCCCGTGGACTTGGCCAGGCTCTGTGGGACTCAGAGACTGAGAGGGTGGGAAGGAGGCAGTGCTTCACCTGCAGTAAAGGTGCTGGCGGAGCTGACAGGAGGGTGACTCACACTCTCTCAGAAGTCCCGGACGATAGGTGGTCACCAATGTGGAGATAGCCACAACCCGGAGGCCCAGGTGTAGGGAAAGGGTGTCAGGCTGAGGACTAAGGACAAAGACTGGCTTCTGGGAGGGGAGCAGGAAGTGACAGAAGCTGGGAGAGGAGAGGACGACGTACCAGGCTACATTTACTGAGAGCCCACTGTGCCTGGCAAGTGTAGGTGCTTCACATACACTCATTAAGTCATTCAACAAACACTGACTGACCACCCGCTATTGGCCAGGCCTAGGGCCAAGTGCTGAGGATGCCGATGTAAATGGTGAGATGACGTGAATTATCTACATGCAGCCCTCACCAAAATCACATGGAGTATGTACCACTGTCTCAACTGTATGGACGAGGAAACTGAGGCTCAGAGAGGAGAGAGGATTCACCAAGGAGACTTCCTAAGTGATGGGGCGAAGCTAAGCGCTGGGGCCCAGCAGGCTGTTGCACTGCCCCACTTCCCAGGCAGAGACGAGGGCAGCGGATAAAACCGTGAGCCACTGGGCTCAAGTAAGAGAGAAGTCTTACTTGACAAAATGGTTGGAAGCGTCCAGTGTTGAGGCTCTGGCTAAACCTGTCCGTGGGTTTGAGAGGGACATCAGCCACAGAGCAGATGATGGCGGTCAGCCCGGGCTGCAGACTCCGCCAGGTCCCGTGCTCAGGGTGCAAAAGCCAAGGCTAGGACCAGTTTCGCCCCTGGCATTTCCTACAGGTGTCTAAGTGGCAAGAATGGCCCCACCACTAGCCTTACCAAAGCTCTCCTTATTTTGAAGGAAATGGCACAAATACTGCTCTTAAACATCCCACCCCACAAAGGACGTTTCTTGGGGGCAGTCGGGAGGCATTTTGAGGGAGGTGGCGGACTAGAGAGTTTGTGTTAATGGTTTAGCATGATCTCACAGAAGGCCTTGCCTCCAGGTGCTTCACCCCGAGCCAGAGGTCCCCGTGTCCCAGTGAGCAAGTGGACAGGGTCTTGGAGCCATCACAGTGACCACCATCCACGCAGCCCGTGGAAACAGGCTGAGCTGAGCCAGAAGGCACCTGAGGTGTGTCAAGGCCTACAGGGGCCTAGAGAAGGTCAGGAAGGAAGAGGGGAGGCTGAAAACCCAGCGAGAAACCTGGGTCCAGCTGGGACCCCTTAGCGCCACCTCTTGGGGCTGCAGAGACGGCCTTGCACACAGGGAAGGATCGTTCTCCTGCCACAGCCTCTGCTTAAAGATCCCTTGTCGCTTCTCAGGGAACTCACCTTTCAGGCCCGCCCACTGCTAAAGAAATTGCCCGAGAAAACAAGCTGGGAGGCGACTAGATGTGGGAATGCACAGGCAGGTGCCCGTTGCAGGTTAGATTCTAAGAAGGACTTCCTGAATGCGGCACTCTAGCACTAGAACAGGTTAGCAAGGAAGAGAAAGGGGCGTTTGGAGAGCAAGTTTGAAAGCGTCCAGCAGTATTTGCCGTCCCGAGTCTTTCTTAGCATCTTCCTCCCGGGTCTGTAAAACCAGAAATACTTGCCAAGCATCTACCTGGGGGGTGAGTGCAGAGCCGGGGGAGCCACCAAGCCAGGAAGTCAATTTCCTGACAACTTGGAAAATCTCCAGAGTGTTGAAAGGAGGGGCCCGCAGGAAGAGGTGTCTGGAGGAGGTCGTCCCCTGAGGCTTTGGGGACAGACAGACAGACACCGTGAGCACAGCTCAGGCTCTTGCCAGGCAGCGGCACCGAAACTGAACGTGAGGAAAGTATGTGATTTTTTTTTAAGCATAAAGTCATTGCCATTGGTAAGACAGAGCTCTGTCGGACTTTCCTATGTATGTAATGGTGTGGAGTATTTTAAGGGACTGATGGGGGCGGCAGGGCCATCAGCTTGTCATCTCAGGGCCTCCAGCGGGCCCGCTAGGCCCTGGGGCCAGGTGTCGGGTGCTGGTGGGAGGACCACCGGGGTGCTACAGTCGCCCCAGCAGCTACACGGCTACTGCCTGGGCCACTCGAACCTGCACTGTTGGTCGCCCGCACCTGCCCTCCCTGGCCTGTCTGTTGCACCGACTTCATAGAACTTCATAGGACTGGCAACTGAGAGCTCCCGAAAAGCACCTCCATCCAGCGCAAAGGCCATTATCGGGCCATCAGACATCACTTTTCCACATGATAATGAAGTGCTTTAAGAAAACAAGACCTCAGCTTTTGGCTTCAAAAGTGCTGACAGGGGCTCTCCTGCCGCGCCCAAGTTCAGGGAGTTTTGACCACGGTTGGCTGCATGAGCTGGGCTGGTCTGAGAACAGAGGGGCCGGGGCGGAAGAATGGAGCGCCCACCGGCCTCTAGGGGGCGGAGGCCACGGATGCTTCAGCACCCTACAGTACACAGGACGCCCCCGTGTCAAAGGAAGATCCGGCCCCAATGTCCCTTAACAGTGCCAAGGTCTTGAGGCCCTGCCACGGAGAGAGGAAACTGCGGCACAATCAAAGGAACCACAAGCGGCAGGATGGGGCCAAAGGAGGTGGCGTTGGCAGAAGATGAGCCTGAAGACAGAGGCCTGCTCCGTCCCGCCCTGTCTGCCTTCTCTGAACCCCACGCAGGGAGCGCCTCCTGTTCAGGCAGCAGGGGGCTGGAGCCAGCGGGTCCGGGCTCACCAACTGACTCCCACAACTGTGTCCAGTGGCCTCACGTCAGTAACTGATATTAGCCACGGTGGGTGGATTTACATCACAGAGACGAGCAGACAAATGCTATACACCAGAGCGGCATTTCGGAATTTGAGAGCCGGTTGTGAGGCATCTGCCAGCACAGCACTGGTTTAGGACTAACTTGGTGCCCGAGACACGTAGGGAGCGGCAACAGGCCCGTCCCCCATCCTCCAGGTGTCTGCAGGCTGGTGGAGGCACAGACACTCCTCAAACCATCTCACAGCCCTTAAGTAACTTCAGCCAGGAGATGTGCGGTGCAGGAGCATGTCCGGATTGCTGTGTGCGCACATGGGTGTGGGTGTGAATGTGTGTGTGTTACAGGGGGCGACTGGCGTGCCCCAGGGAACCAGACAAGGGCTCCCGAAAGAGGCCACACTTAATGGAGCCCTGAAGCTTTTGTAGGAGTTCGCCAAGCAGAGGCGACAGCAGCAGGCCACCCTTTCAGGCAGAGAGAGCAGCGGGCAGAGCAGATGGAGGTGAGGGATGGGGAGGCAGGGTCGCCAGGAAGTTCAGGAGGCCCAGGATGGCCAAGGTGCGGAGGGGAGCGGGGCAGAGCCAGCTGGGTCTCACAGAGCCTCAGCATGTACGGTGCTGGGGCTTCCTCTGGGGGGCCGGTGAGGGGCGTTCAGCAGAAGAGGCACCCGGGCAGATGCGAAGTTTAAAAACAAACAGACGGAACTGTCTACCCCTTTTCCATTACCTGGGCTTATCCTGCCACTAATGGCATTAAGCATCACCATGAACCAGGCCTGGCTAATAGAGAGATGACTGGACTTGACCGCTGACCTAGGGACTCCCTTGGTGGTGGAGCAGATGGGCAGACCCACGCACAGGCAGCGCCAACAGAACAGTGCTGGGTGGACGGTGCACCCAGCCAGCAGGGTGTCCCCGGGGGTCAGTATGGAGGAGGGCAGGCTCTGGACGGCCTCCCTCCACAAAACCACTGACTCTGGACTAAGACATACATTTTCTCGCATTGCTGGCTTCACCCAAAGTTAGGAAACCCCCCCAAGGCACCCCCGCCCACAAACGAAAAGCTCTGAGTGAATACCAGAACAGGAGCCGTGAGGGGTGACCACCTGCAGAGGTGGGGGTCTGTCCTGGAGTCAGGGGCTACCATCAGGGCCGATAACAGTCACTCCCTCCTTCTCCTGGACCCCAGAGTCCCGCGAAATCCAACGTGAGCTCGGCGTGCACCAGAGTCAGCAGAGACAAACCGCACATTGAAACCCTCCAAGGCCGTTCCAAGGCAGTCACTGTCAATGCCAAATACGAAGCAATAGGAATGCGATATGTAAAGAAACTTAAGATGAACTCATAGACATGAGCAAACAAGAGACTATCTAAAAAGACCAGGCAGACTTGAAAAAGAACCAAATAGAACGTAAAAACAAAAGCAGAAATATATAGTTGGTAGCATTTTTTTTAAATCAAAAGATGGGTTAAGCAGCAGACCAGAAAGCTAAAGAGAGAATTTTTAAAAATGGGAATAGGTTTAAGGAAATTATGCAGAAATTTCTGTGTAAAAGAGAAACCGATATAGGAGAAATGAGAGCTTTCTGGTGGGTTACAATAGCCACTGGCCACACGCACGATGTCCAGTTACATGTGAATCAATTACAATTACAAACTCGCTTCCTCAGTTGCACCGGCCACGTTTTAAGTGCTCACAGCCACGTGGGGCCGCTGGCTGGCACACTGCACAGTGTGTGGGTCAGGCGACCTCGCCCGACCGCAGGGCGTTCCGTCGGGCAGCATCAAGTTACCAGACAAGGAAGACAGAAAGTCCAGTCCCAGAAAGAACCAAAGATGGAACGGGAAGGAGGTCATATTTTAGGAGATAATGCCTGAGAACGTCCCAAAAATGAACCCATAGAGACAGGAAGCACCCTTAGTATCCGCCAGAATACACAAGAAAGAAACCCACGTCCAGCCACATCATAATGAAACGGCAGAACATCAAAGACAAAGAGGAAGCTGTACACGTAGCTCACAAGAGCAATCAGACCGGCAGCCGCCTCCTCATCGGCTAAAAAGGCAGAGGACCGCGGAGCAACGTCGGCAAAGCGCAAAAAGAAATAACAGGCGACCCTCAACTGTGTGCCCAGCGAAACACTCTGGGGAACAGCGAGGAAGTAGGCTTTTTTCCAGATAAACCAAAGTCGTGGGAGCTTACTGTAACAGGGTGCAGCCAAGGGGGTTCCAAATAGGTATTTGCAATGGGGTCCAAAACTTGTTGTCCAGGAAATATTAGAAAAAATTAATATATATAGGATGTTCTCACCCCCACAGGTCTGAGCTGGGGGACAGGACGCATGGAGCAGGGCCATTGAGAGTTGTTTTGCATAGCAGCAGTTTTGCAGATAACCTCTAGAACGGTCATTTAACATATCTATAACCTTTAACTGGTTTCATAGATGTTAAACAGCTGTGGCCCTGTTTTGAGCCAGGGGGATGGGCGTGACTTCAACCCATGATTTAACTGGGAGGCAACACCCTCCTGGTTACAGAGCCTGTGTAAGAGCTTGGAGATAATTGGCTCCATGCCACGGGGCCCCACCTGCCCGGACTTACTATGGCAGCCCAGTAAACCTGGAGACAAACAGGAATGCTGGCAGGTGTAACTGATTGTGGGAGGAGACAGAAATGGGGCTGCAGGGGAAGATTGGCACGGGGATTTAAACCCAGGCACAGCAGCCATGCGGGGGCCTTCTGGGACCACACGGCTTGGGTAGAAAAGAACCACGGACTTATATTTCTTTTTCTGAGATACGGTACCCAGCACTGGGCAGAGGGGGAAGAAGGGACTGTACATTTGTGGGTATTCTAAACGACTTTGGGATCTCAATGAAGACATTAAGTCACTACTCTTAAATTTGTATAACTCTTTAAATAAATAATCCCTTTCCTTTTCACCAGACTCTAGCATTGAGAGATGTCTTTCCCTGACAGCAAGCAAGGCAAACCTAGTACGGGGTGGGGGACCCCCCAGAGCCCAAGGGTGGGTCCATTCGGTAATAGTATATTGTTCACCCTCCCCCCCGGGTCTGTTCTGTAACATTACCACCAAAGTGCTCTTCATCAGGGGAACTATTAAATCATGCTCCTCATTATTCTAGAAGGGAGGGCTAAGACACAAGACAAAACAGGGAACAAACAGATTGGTAAACGTATAAGTAAATTATCCTTAAATTAGCAGTAAAAATAATCATGAAGACAATGTCCAAGCGGTGGGGCTTTAAAAGGACAGAGCTGAAATACTGGGGGCACATGGTGGGGTGTAAGTCGGGAAGAGGGGTCCGAATGGATATGTTCAGTGGTCTTACCATTTGGGAGAGTGCACCGAGATTGGCCGACGCTGGGTTCTGTCGGGTTAAACACACTGGAAACGTTCTCAAGGGCAACCAGCAGCGGGTGGTTCTGGGACCTCCGCCCGCGTCGGAATCACGTGAGGGGCTTGTTAAAACGCAGACTGCGCTGGGCCCAGCCCTAGGAGTGTCTGGTTCGGAATATCAGGGAGGCTCCCAGAATGTTTGTATCTAACAATTCCCGGGAATCGCTGAGGCTGCTGGCTCAGGGACCACCCTTCTGGAACTACCAAACCCCAAACAGAGAAGTAGGGTGCTTAACCTCCAAACCAACAGTGGGGGGGGGGCAGAGGAGGGGAATGAAATGAGAGAATAGACAGGCAAAAAATCTTCCACCCACACCAACTCTGCCCAGTGAAAGTATCATTCAGGCTACATACGTAATTTTAGATTGTCTAGCGGCCGTATTAAAAAGTAAAAAACAGGTGAAATGAACTTTTAGAATACATTTCATTGAACCCAATATACCCCAAACTATTGTCATTTTAACGCGATCAACTGAAAAGCTATTAACGAGGTAGTTCACGTGGTTTGTACAAAGTCTTCAGAATCCGCTGGGTGTTCAGATCATCGGCACTTGGGACCGTGGCCCAGCCTCGTCACTCGTGGTGTGTAGCTGCTGTTCTGCTCTCTCCTGGAGGTGACTGACCTGAGCTGAAGAGGCCAGAGGCCCTGCCCAGCCATCACGCGCCCACCAGGACGCCAGCTGCCAGGCAGCTGTCACTTCACGTGTCACCTCAGCGAGCCTCACACAGACCTGTGTGATTAGACATAACGATTACCCCACTTCCCGGACACGGAGAGCGAGGCCGAGATCGTGTAGGACGCTTTCCCGCCCCCAGGTCTCTCCTGGGCCCACACCGCTGCTTCTGCGGCCCCATCTGGGGAAACCTCGGTAACCGACCACGAACACCCTGCGGCGCCCGCGTGCCTGCGCTGGGGTGTGGGCAAGAGAATGCAGAGTCTCGCCGTCCAAAGTCACCATCGGCCCCCCAGCGTTCAGGAGGATTCAGTCTGGCTGCCCTTTGGCGGCCCCTGCTGAGGCTCCACCAAGGCCCGGACAGGCCCTCTAAACATGAATTATTCCCGCTCTCGGGGCTGAGACGGGGGAAATAAAAGCCAGGGCTGATGGAGTCCCAGACACTAAATCTGGCGCTGTAATGCCAGCATTTGGGAATTGCCTTTAATTCAAGGACTCCCCATCCTCAGCCTGTCTTCAGCATCTTCGCCGCGGAGCTCAGCCCAGGGGCTGGGCCGAGGGAGGCGGGGTGCTGACGAGCTGTCTTTTCTCAGCAGCCCAAACGTGTGGTTTGCTCCCGTGAACTCAGCTTGGCCTCGGGCGGGCACTCCTGCAGCCTGAGCCCATAAATAACGGGATGGCAAAGCCAGCTCCCGCACAGAACCCCCCCGCTCAACCTGCCCAAAGACATGTCCCGCTCAGGAAAACACACTCACAGGAAGTCCGTTCTTGTTTGTGGGTTTCGGTTTGTGTTTGGTCCGTCCACTGGTCTGCAGTTCCCTCTCCACCTTCGACCCCCTCTCCCCTCTTTCCGGTTTTTATCTTTGTGTATCTGTTGTTTCCCAGGCAAGATTTCTCTCCTGAAGGCTCGCTCCGGAGCCTCTCTTCCCTCCCCCCTAGGAAGTTCTGTCTCTCCCTCTCCCTCTCTCTCCCCTTCTCTCCGTCTCTGACTCCTGCTCCCGTCTTACCCCTTCCTGTGCCCCCTTATCTCCCTTACTTGGGGAGACCCGGCCAAGCACTGCAGACACACCCCGCCACCCACCTTGGCACAGAACACACAAACCCACCCCCCACCTCCCAGACGGCCCCGGCCCTCCCACCGGGACCAGGTGGGAGTCGGGCTGAGACAGTGAGCGCCTGCCCACACCAGGCGCGGGACTGGCTCGCTCCAAGGCACCTGAGCTGAGGGCCAGCGGCATTTCATCCAAGCAAGGCAGTGGACCAAGGCATCGGCAGCTGCATTCCAGGTGTGGCCACAAAAGTGCCTGAGGGAGGGGCCCTTTATTACTGATGACAGCCACCCTCGACTGGGTGCTTACTGCAGCTTCACATTCAGAGTTTATAGTAGTCATGTTAATCCAGGAGGTATATTATTATACCCATTTTATGAGTGGGAAAAAGTGAGGCTTCAAGCAGCAAAGAAATTTGCCGAAAGCCTAGGTCTGTCCAACTTCAAAGCCTGGTCTGGTCCAAACAGACAACAGGGGCTGTGTCTTGGAATTTGGGGTAACCAGATTCTGCCACATGTCATCTGTCACCATGTAACGCAGAGAGGACTAGTTACAGGACCGGGACAGAGGCTCCCAGCTGTCTCCAACCCAGGGAGAGCACCTCTTTGTGTGCCCGAGGTCCACACCTGTAGACCCGATCAGAAAGACTTCCCTGCAAGCCGAGCCTGTCCTTGGGAGCCTGGCCCAGCAGGAGGGGATGCCCAGGCTGGGCCTCTGTGCCCCGAGGGGCAACTCTCTCACCAGGAAGAACCTGGAGCCCCCAGGAGCGGTACAGAGGCAGCTGCAGTGTCTACATTCCCGGGCCACACGGCAACATGTGTTTGCAGACCTGTGACTTCCTCCGACCTGTCACCTGCCCTTCCTCCGGGCCTCCGCTCTCCTGAGAAGAGATCTGGAGTGATGTTGCAGTGACCTGCCAACCCCCACCCTCCCGGCAGAGACGAGACCCGTCTGTCACCCACTGCCACTCAGTGACGCAGGTGGCAGGGAGCAGCACCGTGCGAGCTTTACAGAGGTGGAAACCGAGGCCCGACCAGAGTCAGGGTGCTCTGCCCGGCGCCTTGCTGGGCCATAGGCGGCATCTTCCAGGCCAGGCTGCTGTGGGGTGTGAGGGGCTTTGGCTGGGCAGCCAGAGGCCCCAGGTGCAGGGGAGAAAGGCTCTGGGGGAGCATTTGGGGGATGATAGAGCAGCGTGTAGTCACCAAGCTGAGGCTGTCTTTTCCGGGACGTTCAAGGAGTTTACCAGTGGGAGGTAAAGAAACAGGGGGAAGGGCTTTATAGTTTGAAAAAGTGAGATTTCCAGGCTGCGGTTTGGGCTTGTTCTTCTTTTTTTAATTTCAAAACTACCATAGTCTGTGCAGAAAACTTGGGAAACAGATAAGCGTGCAGACACCAACAATCTCGGACCCTCACGCATGCGCGCACACACACTCCCGCACCATCACCCATCATTCCTTTCCAGAGATAAAGACTCTTAACAGGCACCTGTCTCGTGTTTTATGCACATGCGTAGAGTGGTGTGCACATCCGTGCATGTATGTACACGGCTGCAGTCATACAGGCCGTCTCACACACCGTGAGCACAATACGGTCGGCAGAACGTGGTACCTGCTGTCTTGCATGCACTGTGCTTCACTCAGCGATAGACTGTGACCACTTTCCCGTGTCAAAAATATTCTCCTGCGCCCTGGCCGGGCGGCTCCCTTGGTTGCAGTGTCGTCCCCAAAGGTTGTGAGTTTGATCCCCGGTCAGGGCACTTACCTGGGCTGCAGGCTCAACCCCTGGTCAGGGTGTGTACGGGAGGCAACCTATCGATGCTTCTCTCTCATATCAATGTTTCTCTTTCTCTCTCTCTCAAATCAATAAACATCCTTGGGTGAGGATTAAATTTTTTCTTAATTCTCCTGTGGCAGATTTCTTAATTGCGTTTATTCCGGTATCTGAATGGACCGTCATTCACTCAGATAAACTCCCATCAATAACCATTTATACTGCTTCCTATTTTTTCATTTTCCCCATTTTTATTATGAATGTATACGTGTTTATTATGAAGCTTTGAAAATACGCAGAGGCGAGAGGAAAATAACGGTTCTCTCTGGATCCCAGATGCCGTAATTGTTAACATCTGTGTGTACTTCATATGTGTTGTGCCAACTACGTGGTCGGTTTGACAGATAAGGATGTTTCCTACATCATTGTGACCTACGGCACACAATCCTGGTAGGGACTTTCTATCGGCTCATTTGTTAATATTCGCCATCTGCTCGTGGCATTGAGTTCCTCTATTGGGGAACCTCTACTGGGGTTTCAATAATCCTGCTTATTTAGACAAGAGATTCTTTTCCCCCCGTGGCTGACTCGATGCCGACCCGAACTTGGCATGTTCGTCAGGTATTGATGCAGCTGACCCCGGGCTGAAGAATAGTGTTTGGATGTGCGGGGGTGGGAGGCGGGGCATTCGGCCTGGGAGGGCCGCTCCAGAAACGGGCTCCCGCGTGTTAAGGAGCAGAGCCGGGCTCCACTGTCCCAGGAAAACAGGCCGCCCAGCTCCCCAGAGACCACCCCTGCGGCATGGTTTGCAACAGCGAGGGCCCTTGTCCATCAACCCAGGCGGGAGAAATACGTGATGGAGCGTCCGTGCCACACGTGCCGTGGAACGGACGCCACGCGTGCCATGTAAGATGGCACAGGCCCCTCCTGCAAGGGGAGGAGGTCCCGAGTTATACCCGAGAACCGCTCGTTACAAAGTGGGCCGCGCGGTGCGTGGGTCTGGGCGCCGGTGTAGCCTGGGCGTGGGTACCTCACAGTCTACTTAGCGAACTCCTGCTGCTGTCTCAGAATGTGTGGGGTTTGGAGCCATTTTCCCTTTCTGGTTGACGTTTATTCTTTTCTGGATTAAGTTTTTAAAATCCGTACCTTTGTGGGGGATTACTCTGGTAATGGGGGAGGGTGGCAAAACAAAACAAAAGCCATTTTGATTTTTAAAAGAAGAAATGCGTAGAGAGAAGACATTCCCGGACTCCTCCTGCGTCCATCCGGGAATGCAGACTGGAGGGTGCAGCCTGCCTGACCCCGCCCTGCGGCCCCGCCCCCGCGCGGCCCCGCCCACCAGTCCCCCACCCAACTTTGCCCTGTGCACTTCTGTGTTGCAGATTCCGACAGCCAGTGCAGCCCCACAAGGCAGAGCCTCAGCCTGTCGGAGGGCGAGGAGCAGGTGGACCGGCTTCAGCAGGTGGAGCTGGTCCGGACCACCCCCATGTCCCACTGGAAGGCGGGTACCGTGCAGGCCTGGCTGGAGGTAGTCATGGCCATGCCCATGTACGTGAAGGCCTGTGCGGAGAATGTGAAAAGTGGAAAGGTGAGGCACCCTCGGGACCCCGTGGGAACGCCCCCCTGGCCCTCCCTTGAGCTTCGCCAACCCCGAGCTGGTCTGCCCCACCCCCACCCCCACCCCGGACTCCCACCCTCGGCGTTAGGAGGAGCTGTAACCTAGGAGCCGGCTGACTGGGACACAGGCACCAGTGTTCCCAATAAATCATCATGTCTCCTTAAACCAGGAGCAGCCTCCGCCTCCTCCCCTTTCACGTGGGCCTGGCCTTCCTTTACCTGGTGGAAGCAGGGCAGGACTCCACGGCAGGGCTCTCTCAGTCTGGATGGAAATCTGCCCATGTCCCGGAGCCCTGGCCCGAGCTGGGCGGCAGGAATGCCCCGGGTGCCCTGCCCTGACACCTCGGCAGGTGGGCCGGGAGACCCCTCTGGGGCTCAGCCCCAGCCAGCAGCGGTCCCGGACGGCCTCAGGTGCCCACCCCAGACCTCCCTTTGGGGCACTCAGTCCCTACCGTTCCGGGGAGCAGATGCTGCTGAGTCTCAGCGACGAGGACCTGGAGCTGGGCCTGGGCGTGTGCAGCTCCCTGCACCGGCGCAAGCTGCGGTTGGCCATTGAGGACTACCGTGACGCCGAGGCGGGCCGCAGGTGAGCCAGCGCTCGCTGGGGGCTCCCCGGGAGAGGGACAGAAGTAACCCCCACCCCCCACCTCCAATCACACAGGTGGGGTGAAGGGGCGCTGTGGGCTCGGCCGGGCGGGGCTAAAATGGTCCCAAACGCCACTGGTCCCTCCCATGGGAAGATGGAGAACAGGGAGAAAGAGAGGCCCACGATGGCCTGCGATGCCCCCAGTACAGGAGTCGGGGAGACCGCATGCACCCCCAGAACTCCTGTCTCTGAGGGTGGGCCAGCCTCAGTGGGTCTGGGAATTTGGCCCAGTGTCTGCTCTGCCTGCTTCCAGCTCAGTCCCCAGCACCGAGGATTCTAGGGCGGGGGAAGACAGGATAGGTGGGGGAGCAGAATGGGACAGAGCGGGGACCCGGCCCAGCAGGGCGGGGCGGGGGGGGGGCCCAGTGGGAAGCACACGGAGGAATGGCCAGAGGTCTCCCCCATCACCCCCCTACCCTGTCCAGCTCCTGACCTATGCAAGCAGGACTAATTGGGGAGCGCCTTCACCGGGCAGCTCCAGGGAACGGGGGGCACCCCCTCCCACACACACTCACACACACTCAAGTGCATGCAGAGGGGAAGAAGGAACAAGCTGCTGGATCTGACACTTTTGTTGTGCATAATTATCTCCTTCACTGGTTCCCCCATCATTTTTGTGCAGTTAATTAATCAAACCTGGTGGTGTGTGCTATTATTTGCAGAGGCAGCTTTGTGGATTAAAAAAACAGGAGGCTGGGGCTGGGGAATGGGGCTGGTTTGGAAGCAGGAAAACCACACCTGTGTGCCCGGGAGAGGGCCCTGGACGTCACTCGGAGGTGGCAGGAAATGCTGACATCAGATCAGCAACTCTGGCAGCAACAGAAAGCAAGCAGAGCCCAAAGGCACAGGCCCTGCCCGAGAGTCAGGACCCTGCCCGTCCTGGATGCCAGGGCTGGAGGGAGGGACAGAGGAGCCGCGGCCTGCTGAGATTTCCCTCCTGAGGGTCCCACAGCGTGTCCCACCACCCGCTTCTAACCAAGGCCCTCCTTGGAGTTCCCAGAAGTGCTCACCATCCTCAAGTTGGACCACCACCCCCCCACACACACCCTGGTCCCTCTCAGTAAATGCTGCCTGTGCTCACTGAACAAGGTGGGGCTGTCCGCTCCATCCCTCAGAGAGGTGGGACCTCGGCCCCAGCTCCCCCAAAAGGTAGCTGACCCCGAGCACCTCCAGGAGCCGAGATTCTACGGGGTGGATTCATCAGCAGCCACAGGTAAAAAGATTTTGAAAAATTCCAAGAGCTGTAAGCAGAACTGTTTCCAAAGATCGGGGTCCCGCGCTGGACACCGCAGGGTGTCCTGGGGGTGGGGGGATTCAACTGAGGGTCCCCTTCACTCCCTGCAGAAACCTGGTCTGTCTCTAACTTGCCGTGTGGCCTTGCTCTCTCTGGGACTCATTCTCCCCCTGTGAAGTGAAGGGGGATAAATCAGAACAGCGGCTCTTTGACTTTGGGGGATCATGGCCCCTTTGAAAATCTAATAAAAACGTTTGCCACTTTCACCAGAGGAAATATACAAAACTTCACAAATCTGCGCCCTGCCATCCTCTGACCCACCCACAGAACTCTAGGGTAAGAACCCCAGACCATATACAGAACATATGCTGTGTGACTTGGGGCTTGGCATTGCCCTCTCTGGGCCTGTTCCCCCTATTGCTAAAATACAACAAAATTCACCAGCACGTGCCAAAGCATCCCCCGTCACTTCCTGGGTACGATTTCACTTCCCCCAGCACAACACCAGTGAAGAAGACATTCTTACCCCATTTCAAAGATGGAGAAAGTGGAGCCCAGAGAAGTCCTGGGCACAAGGTCATGCTACAAAGTATCTAACTTTGAAGCCACTTCCCTGTCCTGTCCCCCATGTCCCCTTTGTGTTAAAATAACAGCAACAGCTCCTTCTACTATTATTTATGGAACACTCAATACGTTCCAGGTGCTGAGCTAAGGGCCTCCCCCTCTCATTTCCCTTAGTCCTCACAACGCCAAGAGGCTAACACGATTGACCCCATTTTACAGATAAGGAAATTGAGGCACAGAGGAGCAAGGTCTTGGAGCTAGCATAGCCTCGTGCTTTCTGTGTTGAATAATGACCCAGAAGGTATCTAAATCTGTGCCCAAACTCGAATTTCAGAGTCTAATCTGGCCCCCGTTTGGGGAGGGGGCAGTGTCAAATTTCATAAAATGTCCTGAATGACTTGTAAGGTCATGCCGTTTTATTCAGCTTGGGCGCCCCCTGCAGCTCAGACCGGCGGCTGAGGAAGGGCTGCCAAGGGGGGCCCCATGGGGACGATTCCGATGAAAGGAGAATGCCGTGAAGGGCCGAAGTGCATCAATTGCTGGCACGCAGATGGGCACTGCTGGTTGTAAGCGGGCCTCTCCACCCCACCCCACAGCCTGCTGCACCACTGATGTGCTGAGCAAACCCCTCCTTCGCCTGGGAAAGGAGGTGGTCTCCAGCAGCCACAGTCCAGGCGCTGTGGCATCTGATCCACAGGGCCCTGAGCTCCAACTCCTGCCTGGGACAAGGCAGTGATGGCTGGGGCTGAGAAGGGTCCCTCTGAAGTGTCCAGGCTGGAGCCAGCGTGGAGGGGCCAGAAGGGGGTCTGCCTGCATCCCCCAGAGCCAATACCCCACTCCGTCTTCCAGGCGTGGGACGCTGTTGAACATTAACTGAGCCAGATGGGGCCCGGGGCGGGGGGCATTCGCAGTTGTGCCACCCCTGGTCCGGCCCTCCAGATGAGTGGCAGTGAACCAGGGAGACAAGTATAGGGACGGGACTCCCCAGAGGCTCTGGGCACAGACAGGGCCTGACCCAGCAGCACAGGGGCGTGAACGCTCCGGAGAGTGCAGTGTCTCAGCACAGTCCTGCAGGGGTTCGGCAGGGGAAGAGGGTGCACTGTGCTGGAGAGCGGGCCTACAGAGGGGAGGAAGAGGCGGCCCTGGCCCCTGGTGGCAGACTCGGTGGTTCTGGGTGATGGAGGGGTGGGAGGATGGGCCGGAGCCAGGAGCCCACCCCTCCTTCTGCAGTCATTCCTTCCATGAAGTGTCTGCTCTGGGCGGGCACCAGGCTGGCTGGCTTGCAGAGAACAACGCCTGCACGCAGATCGATTAATTTTCAAGTTCCACGTGTGACTCTTGCTTAGAAGGAAACACTCAGAGGCAGAGAGGGCTCAGGCTGGGGGGCAACTTCAGATGCACAGGCTCTGCAGGGTGGGAATGGGGCCTGCAGGGGCCCTGGGAGTGAGCCTGGCGGAGCTGGAAGGAAAGGCTGCAGGGGGAGGCAGCGGGGGGGCGGGGGCACCGCCGGAGGGGAGAGCAGACCTCGTCAGGCCAGCCGAGGACTTCCGAATTCACTCCTGCAGAGGAAAGTCACGGTCGAGTTTTCCTGTTTGACTTTGCAGTCACACCTCGGTCCTCGAGGTCTCCCACCTTGAACAGTTCGGTTCTCAACCACGTTGTTCACGGGGAAAAAAGACCCGGTTGTCGAGCAAAACTTCCGTTCTCAACCCGACAACCCTTTCGTGCTGGGACCTGGGGGAAAACGATAATGTTTTCAAACAAATCTCTTCTCGAACAGCCCTCTGGAACAAATTAAGTTTGAACACCAAGGTTCCACTGTATTTAAATCTCCCCGTTGTCCTTTTTCCTTCTTTTACTGACTTATTTTTTCATTAGTTCAATGTTCCCACTACCAGCTCATGAACGATACTTCCTTGTTTCATGTCCCGTTGTCGCTGTAGCGGTGACAACACACACACTTAGCGTACCAGCTTCGTCTTCAAGGGGCATCAGACAGCTCTGTCTGCAGCATTGAACAATTCCTTCTCCTGCTGCTGTGCTATTGTTTTCATACCTATGAATTATATGCTCCATTATACATTGTCCTCAAGGTTAATTCATGTTGTAGCATATTGCAGAGTATCCTTTTTCTTAAAAGACTGAATAATATCCCATTGTACGCATTCACCACCTGCTGCTCCTCCCCCTTCATCTGGTGAGGGACTCTGGGGTGGTCTCCCCCTTGTGGCTGTTGTGAATAGTGCAGCTGGGAACACGGGCGAGCAAACACCTCTTTAAGAGCCTGCCTCGGATTTTTGTGGGTGCACACCAGAAGTGGGACTCTTGGTTAGATGGGAATACTGTGTCTACGTTTTGAGGGACCACCACACTATTTTCCACGGCAGCTGCACCATTTCACCTCCCCGCCAGCTGTGCCTGAGGCCTCTGATTTCCCCACACCCCCACGCTGCTGTTCCGTGGGGGTTTTGATAGCAGCCATCCGAGTGGGTGCGAGGTGGTCCTTCCCTTCGGTTTTGGTTTGGCGTTTCCCTATTGATTAGTGATGTTGAGCATCTATCATGGGCTTCTTGGATCTCCTTTGGAGAAATGCCTGTTAAAGCCATGCGCCCATTTCTGAATTGGGTTACCTGTCTGTTGCTCTGTTTGGGGAGTTCTCCTTTTGATTCTTTTATGCAGTCCAAATGTCCACAGGTGTATTATTCTCTTTCTTCTGAAAGAAGTTCCTTTAACCTTCTGTGGACTCCATTTCTCTGAGGATGACTTCTTTCAATTTCGCTGGTTAAAAAAAAAGGTCTGCTTCCACCCTCATTTTTGTCCGGCTGGGAGTGCAGCCCGACAAAGACCTATTTTAAAGACTTGTTATTTTAAAGAAATTTTAGATCCAGAGCAACACTGGGGTAAAGGCATGGAGGTTCCCCACGTACCCCTGCTCCTCCACATGCGAAGCTTTCCCACCCCCCACCAGATGGGACATTTGTTACAGCTGAGCCCATACTGACCCATCACCACCACCACCCAAATCCATGGCTGACGTGAGGGCTGGCTGTTGGCATTGTGCCTTCTGTGGATTTGGTAAACACGTGACAATGTACATCTACCACGGCAGTATCACACGGAGTAGTTTCACTGTCTTAAAACCCCTCCTAGCTCCGCCTGTTCCTCCCTCCCTCTCTCTTAACTCCTGGCAACCACTCATTTTTTACCATCTCCATAGTTTTGCTTTTTCCAGAATGTCATATACTCGGAATCATACAGTATGTACTCTTTTCAGATTGGCTTCTCTCACTTAGTGATAGGCATTTAAGGTTCCTCCACAGGAGCCATTTAAGAAGAGGAGTGACGTGACCTAATTGATGTCTTTACAAGTCCATCTGGCAGCCACGGGGAACGTGCATCAGAAGGGGCAAAGGGGTGGGCACAGTCAGGAGGCAGGTGTAGAAATCCATGCCAGAGGTGGTTGGGCCTTGAACTCAGAGAAGGAGAGAGAAGGACAGACACGCTGACCTGACAGAAGGCCAGGATAGGAGAGGGAAGAGCCGGGGCAATTGAGGATGGGGAATTTTAACTGGAGCCCACAAAATGTGGCTACAACAGCCAGGACAGGTCAAGAGGGCAGTTAGTCCGAATCTGGGACTCAGAAGAGAGGAGGGGTGTGAATTTAGGACTTCCTGTTTGCAGACATAGTCCAGAGCTCGGGGAATGGGTGTCCCCCAGAGATGGAGAGCGTGAGGAGGGAGAAAGGAGGGGAGGGGTCACGAGGGACCGGTGCTCAGGACAGGGCAGCAGGACAGGGCGTCCATTCTTGGACGAAGGACAGAGAAGTGCCAGTTAGGACCCACAGCAGGAGGGTGACATGATCTGCCAGCTCTGTCTGGGGGAAGGGACTGGGGAGGGCACAGGTCAGCAGGCAAAGCCCGGGGGAGAGAAGGTGGTACCTGGAGGGAGCGGTGGAGAGTACAAAGGAGGAAACTGAGTCGGGTGGAACTGAAAAATCCAACCCAGGTCTCCAGCTTGGGTGGACAGCAGGGCAGCCCCCAGAGAAGGGTGAACAGGGACAAGCCTCCCACCATCTCCCAGTGTCCATGGCTCAGGCTGGGAAGGAGTAAGGGGGCATTGCTTCTACCTGGTGGGAAGGGAAGGACGCTGGTCCTGATTCCAGGCCTGGGAAGGAGGGTGGCACCACGCTGTAAGTCCATCGTTTTCCTTTCTTGCTTTCACATTATGATTGGCTCATGGTCCCCTGCAGTTCTCACTTACACAATGACGCTGCTCCCCTACCTGGTAGCCCATCTGGTCATTTCTCCAAGTCCGGGAGGTGGGGGTGGGAGATGCTGTCCTTATTCCTTCTGCGAGGCTGCCACCGTGTGGCGATCCTGGGAATGGCAGCCGAGTGGATGAGACTGGACTATCCCTGCCAGGCGCATCCACTCTTGCGTGCGATTGAGAAGTATTTGTGGTGCACCTACTGTGTGCGTGGCAATGGGGTAAGTTCTGTGTGGGATACAAAGAGAACTGAGGTGTGGCGGGGAGGAGAGAGGACTTAGAACAGACAAAATGTAGGCTTTAATTCTGATCCCAGGACGTGCCACTGTGTGGCTCTGGCTGAAGTCCAAGGACGCATACATGGGCCAGGCCAAGGCTTTGTGGGCCCCAGGTTCTGTAGAGCCCCTGGGCTGCTTCCTGCTGCATATGCCCCTGCTGCTCTATTGCGGTCCCTTGTCGCAATCAGTGTCTGAATGTGGTCTTTTCTCTTTTCCTATCCCCCCTGCCCTCTGGCTCCCTTTGTTCTTTGGGGCTCTCCCTCCCTCCCTCTCTCTCTCTCTTCTCTCTTCCCCTCTCCCTTCCCCCTCTTACCCCCTCTCCCCTCCATCCCTTTCTTCCTATTTTCTTCCATTCCATGCCTGTTCCTGTTTACCTCTCTGATCTTCTTGGTTCCCTGCCTCCCCCCAACCATTGCTTTCCCCTTCTCTCTTCACCTCTGCTCATCTCTGCACCATTTCCATCTGTCCCTCTATCTCTTCTACCTTTCCCCACCCACCGCTCTCTCTGGCTATGTCTCTCTTCACCAGCCTGTCCAAAGCTGCTGACCTGGACCATCACTGGGTGGCCAAGGCCTGGCTGAATGACATCGGCCTGTCCCAGTACTCCCAGGCCTTCCAAAACCACCTGGTGGATGGGCGGATGCTGAACTCCCTGATGAAGCGGGACCTGGAGAAGCACCTGAACGTGTCCAAGAAGTTCCACCAGGTCAGCATCCTGCTGGGGATCGAGCTGCTGTACCAAGTGAACTTTAGCAGAGAGGTGAGAACCAGGGTGTGGGGCGCAGCCCCTTCCACAGCCTTGCTTCCCCCTCTGGCATTCTCTGTTTGTCCATCCAACCACCTTCCCACCAACCCACCCATCTGTCCATCCAAACATTAACGCATCTGTGCATCCAGCCGAGCCCTCATGCAGCTGTGCACCGACCCACGCGTGTGAGAATCCATCCATCTGTCTGTCCATCATCCAGGCTTGCACCCGTTCCTTCCTTTCTCCATATTTCCTTCCAGTGACTGCTTATTCATGGGGCAGGCCCGTGCTCAACCCAAGAGAGACGGGGAGTGTCATTCCTCAGGGTCTCACTGCCTACCCCCTCACAGGCCAGCTGAGGTCCCCTGAGCACTATGGCCCCTCACTCCCCATGTGACCTCAGCTTGCCCCCTTGTCCCCCAGACTAACCCACTGTGTCTGTCCCCACCAGGCCCTCCAGGAGCGCCGGGCCCGCTGCGAGACACAGAACACGGACCCTGTGGTCTGGACCAACCAGCGGGTGCTCAAATGGGTGCGAGATATCGACCTGAAGGTGAGGGGTGCTGGCGGGTGTGGGGGCGGCTCTCAGGCAGGTGCCAGTCCCATGCACGTCTGCGTGCAAATCAATATCCAAGAAGGTCCGCGCCAGGTCAGCATTCTGCTGGGGCATGGCTGTGTGAGCTGGGGCATCGTTACCCAGGCTGGCAGGAATACCCTGCCCCCCCCCGTCACTCAAGAGGAGGGAGCTACTCAGCCCTCCCCCACAACAGGAACCCCAGCACTGATGTCTTCCTCACCGTGGGGGTGAGGATGCTGAGCCACCCTCTCTCTCCCCAGCGAGTGTGGGGTGGAGTCGGGCCCATCTTCCCATTCAAGTATTTATGGGCTGCCCGCCAAGGGCTGGCATTAGTCAGTGACAAAATAGTCTTGGTCACCACCCTCACGGCCCTCAAAGAGTGAGGCTAGGGTTCCCCCTCATTATTACATGACTGGCCCCCAAGGGGTCAAGCCCTTGCTGCTGGGGACCTATCCCCATCTTGAGCTGCGTCCCCTCAGGCCAGCAGGCTGCCCCCACAGGTCAGTAGGGCGGCCCCTCGGGCTCACCAACCTCGTCCTTGTCCTTAGGAGTACGCGGACAACCTGACCAACAGCGGGGTCCATGGCGCCGTGCTGGTGCTGGAGCCCACGTTCAACGCCGAGGCCATGGCCACCGCCCTGGGCATCCCCAGCGGGAAGCACATCCTCCGCAGACACCTGGCGGAGGAGATGAGCGCCGTCTTCCCCCCAGCCAGGTGCGTGTGGGCTGCGGGCTACCGTGCCCGGGCTCCGGAGCAGGGTGGCCCTGACTTCCCATCCCAGCCCCTTGTTCACTGGGCCCTACATGTCCCTCGCCACACGGTGGTCAGTGTCCTCTTACCTACCAATCAGGCAACCGAGGCTCAGAGAAGTAAAGTGCTTTAGTCCAAACGTCGTGGACCGAAGAGGGAGAGGGACAGTCAGGTCTGGAGTCAAGTTGTAAGCAAAGGCCGCATAAGGGTGGCTTTGAGAGCTGGGGACAATTGGTGCCAGCCTTAGTGGTGAGTGCCAGGTGTCAGGGCGGCCACTCCAGGCAGGGATCATCGTGAGGACAAAGGTCTGGAAAAAGGGATGGGCATACGAACGGTGTTCCGTGGTCCAGGTGAATAGACCATGTCAATCCACCTACCCTGGTCTCCTCATCTGAAAAGCGATCAGAGGATAAAGCCCCAGACAGATAAGCGAGGGTCCTCCCAGTGGGCCGACCCCTTCAGATGACCGTAGCTGGGGTCAGATGACTGTTTATTGAACACTTGCTGTGTGCTCAAATAGAGATCGGGGCTAACCCAGGACACTATCCCAGACTGATCCCAGGTTGGGGGGACTGTGACACACTTACTTTGCACATTATCACCGACAAAGAACAGTCCCATCCCTTAGTTCATTCGATCCTCGTCCCCGTGAGAGAAGCCAAGTGAGAAGGGGTCGTCGCCCATTTTATGGACAAGAAAACTGAGGCTTCAGGGAGGTGCTACGGCTCAGTAAAGACGGGGCAGGAGTCATTGGCCTGCTGGCACCTCCCACCATGCGGAAGCTCCAGGGGGGCCCACGAGACCTGGCTCCGCTCCCCAGTAGACGTGACCCCCAAGGCCCTGTAACAAAAATTCACGGAGGCCAGTGGCATGCAGCACACCGGACACGAGGGTGCCCCACAATAACGGAGAGTTCACATCCCCGGGCCTCGCGTGGAGACTGAAGTCTGTCGGTGAATCAGTTTCCTCTTGAGCGGGTCCACGGGGTTCCCCTTTGTGTGTTTGCTCCGGGTCCTCCTTAGCATTTCAGGGGAGACCAGCGATTCCCCTGGGAACTCTGAGAGTTGACTCCCAGGTGCACAGAACCAGAGGCCTGGCTGCCTTTCCACCTCCTTGGCCGCCAGGCTTCTCCAGCCTGGGTCCCAGAAGCCCGAGCGACAGGCAAGAGGGGACACTCTTGGGCCACTCGGCAGGTCACCCAAGCAGGGCTGGAAGGGGCCTGTTGAGATTTTCAGGCACCCATGAGAAAGTGGTATCTTATGATCCCCTGGCCACCCCACCCCAAACACTCACTGAGCGTGAGCACCCAGACGGCACAGGGGGGCGGGGTTCGGCATCTGGAGGCGTGGTCTGTGGGACTGAGGGGCGGGGCATCGGGGGCAGGATGCTGGCTCCTCCGCCACCACCTGCATGATTCTATTGCAGCAGGAATCTTGCTCTCGGCTCCCCAACCTGAAATGGAAGTAACCACTGCTCCCTGTCAGGGCTTCCGAGGGGTTGAAGGAGCCCGCGTGGGTGTGGAACCCAAGGGCAGCAGCAGGCCTGGCTCTCAGTGCATATTCTCTCCTTCCATCCTGGCTGGGAAATCCTGGTTTGACTGGGTGAGAGTCGGACTGCAGGCCAGCCCGCCCCACGGAGGACCTTCCTTCCTACACCACGAAGCCTTCTAGGGTCTCAGATGACTCAGGATTGGAATGCCCTGTTCTCCAGAACCTTCCCTCACCAGAACTGACCCTTCCACCATCCCGTTCCCTGGAGGTCTCACAGAGTGGCTAGAAATTTTCAATAAGCCATGGCAAGCCTCCAGAGACCTTTGTCCTGTGCTTGGTTTATTCCCTGAAGCATTTGTATATTCACACATTTCCATCCAAGGGAGCAACAAGGTAGGGTTTCAGCTGCTGTAGAAAACAAAGAGAGACTGTGGCGCGGTGGTGGCAGAGCCATCCCCGTCATCCTGTCTACACCACAAAGGCAGCCACCTTCTGATTTGTGTATAAAGCTTGTTAGGACCGGAGGCGCATGCAGGGCTCCATTGTACAGATGAGAAAACTGAGGCCCAGCAAGGTCCTCAGCTGGCACAAGGACATAGCTAAGGGAACTCAGACTCGGTCTGTGCCCCTCACGGCCTCAGTGAGATGTAATCATAGCAGTTATCCGTGGTGTCCCAGCCCCTTCTCAGCCCTTTGCGAGTATCATCTCATTTAATCCCCATAGTGACCTTAGGAGAGAAGTGCCCTTATCGCCCCCTTACAGAGCACACAGCCCGAGGGGCACCGCCGCCCCAAGCCAGTCACTGACGTGTGAGTGTGCAGGTCTCTGCGAGGCAGTGGCTGAGTGGACCCCCCCACTCACTGGAAATGGGTCTTCCCCCAGCTCCACGGGCATCCGGGAGGCGGAGCGCTTCGGCACGCCCCCCGGGAGGGCCTCCAGCGTCACCCGGGCCGGGAGGGAGGAGAACAGCAGCGGTCTCAAGCACAAGACTGGCCGGGTAAGTCGCTCCACGCGTTCACCTGTGAGTCCTGCAGCCCGGGGAGGGCTTTCTGTGGTCTGGGTCTGCCGGCCCTTCCCCAGCTCCTGTGTTGGCCTGTGCAGGGGCCAATGGGCCAGGACACAGGTGCAGCTCCGAGACGTCGCCTTCAAGGGGCTCATGTGATGCAGAAGCCCCATAAAGCTCAGAGTAGAGGCTCAAGAGGCCGCTCTCTCCTGCCTGCAGCCTCGCTGCCTGGGCGCGTGCTCACCACAGATTCTGGGGCCCAGCCACACTCTGGATGCAAAGGGCCGCTGGGATGGGGGGGAAACCCTTGGTGCGAGGGGCCCTGAAGGCTCCTAAATGCCCCAGGCTCTGAGAACCGCTGACAGATTGAACTCTGGTGACCGGACCAATAGCATCAGAGGGGGCGGGGCGCTGATGGGCGAATACGTGCGCAGTTCCGGGCCGATCACACCGACCCAGGTGACCCAGGCGACCCAGGGCCCTGGATGAAGTGCGTAGACACAGATGGCAGGAGTGGATAACCCCAAAACCCTCCCTTTGCTTCAGTGGACATTTGGGGGTCCCGGACAGCATTCCAGGCACCACCCTAAGCACCGGGGATAAGCATAAATTAGTTACCACCTTCCCCTTAAGGCGCTCTCCACCCAGAATGAGCATTGCCACTAAGGGCAACACCCTCAAAAGAGTGAATAATTGGTCTGCGGGAGGCAGAAATTTAAAAAAAAACTTACTCTTTTTACAGAGTAACTAGCAGAGGTACACAAACTGTCCATAAACTGAAACTCGGTATATCTGTGGTATAAGTTCATGGCCGGAGTGTGATAAGGGGAAAAATATCTAAGATGCTCATTTTGCAGGGGGAATAATGAAAAAAACAGGAATTACTATTCCTATTTTGTAGCTGAGAAAACCGAGGTGCAGAGAGGGCAAGTCACTTGTCCAAGGTCACACAGCAGGGACTCGGCAGAGCAGGGATCTGAGAGCCCTGGTGTGGGAGCCTCTAAAACCCACCCACGCCCTTCCTGCCACGCCAGGCCATGCTAGTGTTCCCCGCCCCCCACGCTCAACTCTGCTCTGTCACACCTGTTCTCAAGGGCTCTCCCACCGAGGAGGGAGGTGGGAGACTGGTGGACAGTCAGAAACACTGTATCTGTCCTCACCCTTGGTGAGGTTGCTTCCATGTGGGGACATGAAGCTCCCTCCTGATGTTAACTCACAGTGGAGTATTATTTTGAACAGGAAAAGCACAGAGAGGTTAGATGAGTTACTCAAGGTCACACAGCAGTGAGGATGGGAGGCCCCCCCATTCCCCAGACCTGCAAAGTCAATCCTTTCCTCTTACCCCTCCCCCATCCTTTGGTCTCACTCCTCTCTTCTCAGCTGCCCCTGGGGAAGATAGGAAGGGGCTTCAGCAGCAAGGAGCCCGACTTCCATGAAGACTACGGCTCTCTTCAAAACGAGGACTGCGGGGACGATGACCTGCAGGGCGGGCCCGAGCAGGGCCGCCTGGAAGGCTACAATGGCCTGGAGGTCACCAACGTGTAAGGGCCAGTGCCCCGCGGGATCCAGCCGGGGTCTCGCCTGGAGGAAGAGTAGCCGCATAGCCACTGTACATAGTGACCGCAGGCTGAGCATGCTCCTCTGGTCCTGGAAAAACCCCAACACGCTGCCGCCACTTCAGACAGGAGCACAGGAAAGGAGGAGACCCCACTGTGGACCTCCTGCTCCACGGGACAGTGCCGACCACGAGGACCTGTCACCGTGCCCAGCCCCTCTAAAATCCAGGCGCCCCTCAGAGTGACTTACTGGCCACCGTTGTCCTGGAGCCCTGAACCCAGCTGCCATGGTGGAAGGAGGTCCCCAAACACCCTCCCAGGAGGAGCAGGTGGGACTCCAGCCAGGCACGCAGCTCCCAGCAGTGACCGTAGTCTGAGCAGGCACAGCCTGAGGCTGACCAGCACACACGTGACCCAGGCAGTGAGGTGACAGGAAATGCTGCCTTCTGGCTGAGATGTCACATGGAGGGAGGTGCCCTCGCCTGCATCCTTGTCCCCATGATTGAGAGTCTGGGTTCTTTTTCAGGTCACCAAGTCCCTTTTGGGAGAAAGCAAAACAGGGAAGTCATTTCCTCTACCCTAAAAACCCTGGGTCACGTGGGTGGACATGTCCAAAAGCTATTTCCCCATCCTCCCCCGGCAGCTCCTCAAGGTGGGGGCAGGAGAACGATCCATGCAGGGTGGGGCTTAGAGGTGACCTTCCCAGGAGAGGCAGACAGCCTGTCATCGGGGTGAAGGGCATGGTGACGGCAGGACCAGGGACGACCAGGTCGGCTCCGTGACAACTGCACCAAACATGGCGACAGATCTGGGACGGGGGGCAGGGGGCGCTCACAGTTAACCTGGCAAACCTTTGCTGGGACGTCTGTCACCCGAAACAGAGGTGTGCTCGCCCATGTCCCCGGATGAATCCCGCAGAGCGCAGTCGTAAAGATGGTGGGGAGCCCCTGCAGCCCTCTGCTTGTCTCTGCTGGGCGGCTTCTCCCCAGTGGCCTCACCGCTCTGTGCCTGGACCGCTTCATCTACTGTACTTCCGGTTCCCTCCCAGGGATGTCGTGAGGGTTAACCCTTGCTAATGTCTGTAACACACTTCGTAACCTCTCAGGACAGGGGTGGGAAGTTGGGGGTGGGGGGCTGTCTCATTTCTCACTTACAACCACAGAGCTGACATGGAGATGCTTCTCTCTAACTCTGTTATGCGTGAAGCCGTGTGCAAAAGGAGGACAAAGAATGTTTAATGTTTCCATTCTCTAGAGCCCCCCACAGGGCTCAACCACACAAAGAGGGAGAAATCCCACGCACACAACCCCCCAAAACCAGTTCAGTTCAAGCGCTCGGGCTTGACTGAGTTCCTGGACCTCCATGCCGAGTGACGATGTGGGAAGGTGGTGTGCACTGGGGTTGTACTTACCCTTCAGTTATCAAAGCGAATCAGTCACTGGAACCGTGATGCTCCACTTCTACTGAAGTCACCTGCCGGGAGAGTTCAGACGCCGTTTGAATTTCCAACACTCGCAGCGGGTGTCCGCCTCCTCGGGTTCCCCAGCCCGAGGTCCCCAGCCCGGCGCCTGCCTCCTGAGGAGCACACCTCCCCGACTCGGAGACCAAGCCGTTCTCTCTCACCTTGACCTAAGCACAGCCTTTCTCCCCCTGGGAACCAAATGCCCAGTGGGTGGGCAGGTTGCATCTGAATGTTTGGCCTCCTGGGGACACATTTCTGATTCCAAGGACTGAGGGGTGAAGCTCTGCTAGCTGCCTCGGCTTTGCAGAGACTCCGAACCCCACAATCTGTATGGCATTCAGCCACTCACGGGACCTGACGCGGTGGAGCCCACAGCCCGGGAAGGAGAGCAAAACCCCCAGCTACACTGGTGTCCCTGGTCGCTCCTGAGCCAGCACCCAGGCCAGGTGACCCGGCCCCCCAGGACCTGCCTCTGGGGGTCAGCAAACCAGGAGGGCAGTTGTTCCCGCAGGGGGTGGCTGAGCGCAGGCCACCCTTTTTTGAAACTAACGTTCACCCGACTTGTCAGAAATAAAGCTTTCATTGTTCCCGGACTCCATCCCTTTGAGGACAAGATGAGCAAGCAGACCACTGGGGGTCACTGGCAGGGCTGCCATTAGGCTGGGCGGCCTGGGGCAACACGGGCAACCTGAAAGGCACCTCCACACAGAGTCGCATTAGGGGGGCTTTGTCTGCTGGAAAAACTCTCAACTCCGCTTTGAGGGCGGGCAGAAGAGCAGGGGCGGAAAGCTCCGGCTGCTCGTGGGCAAAGGCCAGCGGAGTGGCCACCTGCAGAACGCTGGCCTGCCACATCCCGTCCCAGCAGCCTGAGTCGTGGTCTGGGTCCTCACGGGCTGGACCCAGGAACAACACAGAGTGCTTCCCTGAAGGTGCTGTCCCCCGGCCTGCAGGTGCTGCCCCTTGAGAAGGGGCACTGGGGGTCAGAGGCCGAGGAGAACCAGGGCAGGCAGAGCCATCGGAAGGCACCTGCTTGGCAGACTCAGCTCTCTGACCCTGGATGCCTCCGAGAGACCCCTTTGTGCTTGGCTGAACAGAGCCTTCCCCCAGGAATCTGTCTGTCAGCATTGCAGGCTGCAGGAGACAACCTGACCAGATGCAGTGGAGGGGGAGGGGCTTCGGAATAATGACCCCGAACGTTGGGGTCATTGAACAGGCCTGGGTCTGGCAGCATGGGATGGTTTGGGCAAGACAGGACGTTAGGCTCACTGCAGGGGCGCCCAGCCAGCCTTGGGTTTCCGCAAGGCCAGCCCTCCCCTGCCCACCAGCACCAGTGTGTTCCAGGCACTGTCACCTCTGCATGTCTCTCTGAGGCCCCGACAGGCTCATGACAGTTTAGTGGCAGGAAAAAAAAAACCCTGTGGGGGGGAAAAAACTCGTGGGAAAAACACCTCATGGGAAAAAACACCCCACAGGAAGCAGCACCCTCTGAACCTAACACTGTTGTCTATGGTTGTCTGGAGGGGAGAATTTCCCAGGCCCTCCCACACGAGTGGGTTGGGGGCTGCCAAGGAGGCGAGTGGGCCATGAACACAGCTGATGTTCCTGGCCGCTGGTTGCCGGTCATGGCCCCAAATGTCTTCCCAAGAGTGAATTTTAACACTGTAACAATAAATACTACTGCACAGCGCTTATTAACGATGAAGTGGCCTTTCTCTCTGTGTGTTCTCATTTAATTTTCCCCTCAGCCTCTGTGAGGAGGTTATGAATCCATTGCACGGATGAAGAAACTGAGGTTGGAAAGGCTGAGGGGCCTGCCCAGCTCTACGAAGCTAAGAAATCACCAGGAAGAAGCGCAAACACAGTCATCTGCCCCCAAACTTCAGGCTGGTCCCTCCCCACCCCCTGCACCCCCCACTGCAAAATTGGTAATCCCACCCTCCCCTACCTTCCAGTTTAGGACTTACCTTACCTTGTGGCATTGCTCAAAAATGGAGCCCAGGTATGTTCTCTCCTTTTGGGAAACTTTTCCAACTGAAAAAAAAAAAAAAAAGATTCTAGGACAGAACAAGTAGGAGATCCGTATTAGCCGGTGACAAGTGACAGAAACCCAACTCAAAAACTGGTTTAAAAATAAAAGGGTTTACGGGCTTACGTGAAGAACAGCCCAGGACCACGGCTGGGTTGGACAAGGTTGCATTCAGTGTGAAATGCTGTTTCAGGATCTTCACCTCTCCTTATCTCTTGGTTTTGCTTTCCTCTCTATCAAATTCATTCCCAGACAGGTTGCCTCCTCTGCCGGCAAAATGACCGACAGCTTAGCAGCCCCACACAGGACAGAGCCTGTGACTGGTAGTTCCAGGAAAGTCTTAGGGTGGAACCTCACTGGCTTGAGCCAGGCGGGGTCGGCACCTGGCCACAAGCCCAGAAGGGACAATGCACTGAGAGAAGAGTGTTCTGTGGCTCTTAGGGGGACAGTGTGGGATCCTTTCACGGGGCCAGAGAGCTTTCCTCTTTGTGGGTGGTTGGCTCCTTCCCCTCCCTAGCAGGTGGGGCAGGGCAGCGGGACCCCAGGGGCAGCAGCCCCCTGCTACTCAGAGAGGGAAAGAAACTTGAATCCACACCCCCAGCAGCTCACCGGAGCACCGGCAACAGAACTAAGAATTCAGGGCCGTCTGACCCAGAGGCCAAGTTTAATAACCGCTAATACAGACAGGGCGCTGTCCTGTCCCACATGGCAGGGTTTCTCACCTGGGCACTACTGACATTTTGGACAGACGCTGCTGGGGGACAGCAGTGTCCTGTGATTTGCAGGATGTTTAGCAGCGTCCCTGACGGCCCCCCAGCCAGGGGCCATGTTGCCTCTCTCCAGCCAAACGCCCGCTGGGGAGGCAAAACCACCCCGCCTCGAGAATGCAGCTGCACGTGTTTCTGCCCATTCCATCCCCCAGAGCTCTTTCAGGGAGGCATTATTTTTCTCGCCTGACAAACGGCGAAACTGAGGCACAGAGCAGGTGCCTGGATTCTCCAAGTGGTGAGCTGGAGAGTGGGAGCAAGGACATCCGCTAGAGCAGAGAGCTGGCCACACCCAGCTGTTTACAGTGAACAATTCCCGAGGCCAGGTGGTCCCGGGAGGAAGGACTTCCTGCTCCTGCTGGATCCGCCCCCTCCACCTGGCAGAGAATTGCTCTATAATCACAGGTTTAAAGGGGAAAGACAGCTCCTCGGGCTCCAGACTTAAAACGAGGTGGTCGCTCAGGGACTGCAATGGCCTGGTTGAGTGAGTACTTCCAACAGCCAACCCCACCACGCATGCCTCTATCACCTGCAGTTTGCAGGGAGTCCCCGACCCTTGACCGAGGCCTTGCAGCCAATTCCTGAGCAGCCCAGGTGTCAGCTGCCTATTCTCACCGCAGCGGTGGTCAGAGACCCAGCAGAGCTGGCTGCGTGGCCTGTGCATGTCCGGGCTTCAGGTGTCTGCTGAGGGAGTCCTCCCTGCTCCCGCTGGCCTTGGGGAACCGCTGTGCCCTCACTGCCTGTCCTTCTTGGGGGTATGGGTCTGATGATCATGCTGCCCCTAGGGCCTCCACCCCTCTCACCCCACCCCCCCTTCAGCGAGGTCACATGATACTGTCTGGACCAATCGCAGCCTTGCAGAGTCCCCAGGCCCGGGGATGGTAGGCACAGAGACCCAGGAAAACAGTCTTTCCCTGGACGTTTGGGAAAGGTTAGCTCGCACTTGCTTTTGCATCGCGGGCTATAACATGTGCCCCAGCACTGCAGACCTGCCGTGTCCCTCCCACAGGAGGTGTCCCTGAGAACGGGGACAAACAGAGAAGAAAACAAGATGGGAGAAGGGCGTAGGGAGGGGTGACATGTGCCCTGGATCCAGCTGTCCCTGAAGCTGGTGCGCTCCTGCTTCTTGAGGTTCGGCTGAGTGACACCCTAACTCGCATCCCCTTCCCCCCATTCCTTCCCTGTATTATTTTGCCGGGATCGCCATTACCAAGTGCTGGGTGTGGGGGCCTGCTTAAACCATGGAAATTAACTTCTCGCAGTTCTAGAGGGTAGAAGTCCAAGTTCAAGGTGCCAGCAGGGTTGGCTTCTTCTGAGGCCTCTCTCCTCGGCTTGTAGATGGCTGTCCCCTCCCTATGTCCCCTCTGACCTCCCCTTCGTGTGTGCCTGTGTCCTAATCTCCTCTTCTTAGAAAGACACGATGAACACAGGGTCAGGGCCACCTCGATGGCCTCGTAGTAACTCAGGTGTCTCTCTGAAGTCCCTGTCACCACATGTAGCCGCATTCCGAGGCATGGGGGTAGGACTTAGACATGTGAATTTTGAGGGGACACAGTTCAGTCCACACCACTCCCACACACTCCTCCCACCGCTGGATTAATAATCACCTTGAACTGGGGTTCAGTTGCTTGACTCTAAGAGGCCCAGTGAAGCCACCCACCAGCCACCTGGGCTTGACCTCAGGCGACTCCTGTCCCTTCTCCTCACTCCCACTGACCTCATGCCTGTGCACACTTGCACACGTCTGCACACACACAACCTCCCCCTCTCCTCAAGCATTCTATCTACACTGCACAAACAACGTGGAAGGGTGAAATAATCTTAATTTTTTTTCCTTAGCTGACCCAATCTTCCTAGGTAGAATGTTCCTCCCTTGGACCTGTGACATTACAAGGTCAGATGCCAAGCTGCATGTGCTGGGAGGAGGCCACCCTGGGTCTTCTCACTGCCATGTCACCCTTTGGGCACCCTGAGGAGTGTCACCCCTCATTCCTAACGTAGTTTCCATGCCAGCTTCCTCTCTGGGATCACTGGGCTCTAGGTCACAGCGGAGGTCAGTCCAGAGCTGAGGACACAGCCACGGCCCCCTGAGGACACTGAGCCTGGGACACTGGAGCAGGGTCTTGCCAAGAGCCCTGCAGAGGCTGACGGCACACAGCGTCATACCAGGGAGAACTGTGGGCCAAACGGGACCAAAAAGACACCCACTACCTGAAAGCAGGGGCTTCGAGGAAAACAAGCAAATGACATAAGGGTAACGGGCCGCAGGAGACACGCTTGAGGTGGACAGGGGACTGAAGAAAGGGCAGGTCCGTGTGTGCCTTCCCTCTCTGGAACCACCGTGGCTGTGGCTTCTCGGCCGCTTACCCCAGTGAACCCAGTGCCACCGTCATCTGTGTCCTCAGGCCGGGTCACTGAGGACGGCAGACCCTCCAAGATGGCAGCTTCCCAAGTACCTGAGGATGGAGAGGCTGTGGGCTCCATCCCCTTGGAGGGGAGGCAACGTACCACGTCACCACGCCCAACCTCCAGACCCACGTGGGCAGTCTCTCTGAGGGTGGGTTCCCTAAGCCCCCCAGACTGTATCTGCCACGTCCACTACTGCTCCGTAATTATGACTTCATGCCGTAGTCTGTTCCAGCTGCTAGAACCCATCAGCCTAGACTGGGGGTTTCTGACCACAGACATTTACGTCTCACCATCTGGAGGCAGAAGTGCAGGGTCAGGGTGCCCACGTGGTCAGGCTCTGCTGAGAGCCCTTGTCCAGGGTGCCAGTGGCCGTCACCTCAGTGTCCTCAGAGTGGAAGGGCAGGGACCTCTCTGGGGACTCTTTTGTAAGGGCACTAATCCCATTCATAAGGGCTCCACCCTCAGATCTAATCACCTCCCGAAGGCTCCACCTGCTAACCTGCCAATACCATCACATAGGGGGGGGTCACGTTTGAACGTACGAACTTGGGAGGGGTGAAATGCAATCATTTTTATCCATAATACATAATATATACCATATTTTGCCTGTATAATACACACATTTTTGCCAAATTTGTGAGGGGAAAAATAAGGATGTATCTTATACATGAGTATAATGATTATATACCATGGGTATAATAATCCCGTGTATAATGCGCACAAAAATGTGAGCGTGCGTTATACACAGTGAAATATGGTATGTATTTCAAGTTTAGCTCAGGCCTGACCTTGCCACCTACTTCTGTAAACCACAGAATTAGGCATGCATACACATGTACATGCATGTACTGAGCAGGCACATAAACATGGAAAGAGCCACTGTAGCAAGTGCTTGTCTGTGTGTCCCCTGGAACGGCCCACAGGCCACAAGGGGCGTAAGTGCCATCATGGTGGCCCCACAGCTCTGCCACTCAGACACACGGCGCTCTTCCTCAGCACCTGCCTGGAGGCTCCCATCACGGAAAGCTCACCACCCTGGGAGCTGGTCTGCAGCCGTCCTCACTGCGGGGGTTCGCAGACATATGCTCCCACAGACCGCCTCTTGCACAGAAGGGCCTGGTGCCTGATGGGATATTTTTTAAAGCAGCACACATACCTCTCTCCCCAAATACCTCTTACCCCCGGTTATAGACCCTGAGGCCTTCTCCAGTTCCCTCGGCTCTTCCTCTCGTGCCCCTTCCTCCTCCTCCTCCTCCTGCTCCTCCCCTGGACATTCCCTTTATAAGTGTGTTCCTGGAATCGCACACAGCGCTCTCAACAGCTCTGGGCACAGGGACTGTTCACACCAGATCTTCTTCCTAAGAGGCAGGCCCCATGCTCCAACGTGCTTTCTGCATGACCCCTTGAGTCCACAGAAGTGGGAAGAAGTTAAGACACTGGCCCGAGGTCCACAATGGGCATTAGTAAAAGTAGGACTTGAACCTGGATATAACTACCCTATTATATCCTTCCCTAACCGGGGCATTATGCTTCTAGTACTACGACCGGTATAAAATCAGCTTTTTAAAAGAAGTCCACATCCCGCAGTGGTCTCACTTAACGCGTGGACAGCTGAGTCAGTGGTGTTCCGGTCAAGTCGTGGGAGTTACTGAAGAAGTCTTGTTAAGAATCTAGATTCCACCGTGGCTGGGGTAGCTCAGTGGATTGAGCACAGGCCTGCGAACCAAAAGGTCACCAGTTTGATTCCCAGTCAGGGCACATGCCTGGGCTGTGGCCAAGTCCCCAGTAGGGGGTGCACAAGAGGCAGCCATACATTGATGTTTCTCTCCCTCTCTTTCTCCCTCCCGCTCTCTAAGTGAAATCTTTAAAAAAGCCCAATAATTTAGATTTGGCAGGTAAGGCCTGGAGATCTACATTCCAATGCAGTAGGTATGCAGTGGGGCTTGAGCATATGTATGTTTTAAAACCTCCTTGGGGGGATTTTGTGACCCAGCCGGGCTTGGACCCTTGCCCTTGGATAATCAGTGTAGACAGACCGGTACAGCTTGAAGTTCCACTAATCTCCACTAGGTGGCGAGAGATACGTCCCTCTCAGCTCTAACCCAGGCCAGTTCAGCTCAGCAAGTGAGGCCGACCAGCCCAGACCACCCAGAGATCCCGTGGGAGAGATGGGGCTTCCAGGGGCAGGCCCCTTACCATCCCTGTCTCCTTCCTGCAACCTAGAAACAGTGGTTCTTAATGGGGGAAAAATGTCTGTTTCCCCCACAGAAGGCAAAAAACACATCTTCACTGGAACAAGCAAAATTGGGAAGCTGGTCTCCGGGCAAATCAGAATATCTGCTGACCAGCTGGGATGCTCTCCCAGCCAGGAGACCTAGATCCTGAGCCCAGTACCATGCTCAAGGGTGATGGGCTGCCCAGCAGGAAGAGAGCTGTGAATGAGTCCTCCCACCAGCCACGAGGCCCCTCACCAGCCACGAGGCCCCCACCAGCCAGGAGGCCCCCACAAACCACAAGACCTCCCACCAGCCACAAGGCCTTCCTCTGCTGATGCGGCTCCAACAAGAGGCTGCAGCTGTTTCCCTTCTTCTGAAAGGTCCCAGGCAGGTGACCTCCAGGAGCCCCACACCTGCCATCTGCCGAGAGGCAGCTGGGGAGCACAGGACACTTTTAAGGGCCAATGTTCCCAGGGAGAGAAGACTATAAAAACAGCCCCACAGGACCATGTGGGCAGACTGGAGGGAGTCAGACACACAGTCGGGACACCTGAAGAATGGCCATCAACTTCACCTTGTCCAGCCACCTGCGTCCTCCTCATAGTTCCTACAGGACAAAAGAGTCTTCCTCCTGGCCCCTGGGCATACCAAGCAGGGCCTCGCCCTGCAGGTGTCAGGACACCACGGGGATAATCAGGCAGCCAGGTGTGGCGAGGGGGAGACCCAGAGGCAAGTAAAGACAGGGCGGTGGAAGCGCACTGGTGGGCTGATTAGTGGCTCCCTAAAGATGTCCCATCCTAACCCCCAGAACTTGTGACTTCGTCACTCTACCTGGCAAAGGCGAATTAAGGTTGCTGATCAACTGATCTTATTAAAATAGATTATCCTATTTTAGGATTTAGGATGGGCCCAAAGTAATCATAAGGGGGCCTTAAAAGTAGACGGAGTTCCGAAGAGGAGGGGGAGAGAAGCGTGACCGCCACAGAAGGTCAGACTGGTGGGACGTGAACAAAGGCTCAACTGTGTTCCTGGCTTTGAAGCTGGAGGAAGGGGCCACCAGCGGAGGCATGAGGGCACCGCGTGCGGGCAGCAAGAAGAGGGAAACCGGCAGATTCTTCCCGGAGCCTCAGAGGGAGCTCAGCCCTGCTGACACCCTGATTTTTAGCCCAGCGAGGCCCATGGCAGACTTCTCATGTACAGAACTATAAAGCAACACATTTGCGTTGCTGAGGGTACCAAGTTCATGGTATTTGTTACAGCAGCCCTAGGAAACTAACACAGCTAGGGCGGCAGGTCAAGGTTAATCACACTTGATCCTCAGCTCATCCCCGATGCAGGATGAAAAGGCCTCCATTTCGAGGCAAGTTTCCCATTGCGGGTTAAGAGGAAAAGCCGACATCAAACCTGGTTCCGCCTGATGAAAATTCATGTTCTTTCTGATGAGCGTGATCTCAACGTGGCGCCCCTGGGTGGCCAGCAGGTTCTAAAATGGCTCCAGTGCCCCACCTCCTGGGGAGGAGGCCTGGGGCATCCCTGTGCACGTTCTTCCCCCCCCCCCCCCGGCCCCCCCCCCCCCCCCCCCCCCGTCTGTCCTCAGCAGCCTGTGCCCTGACTCCCTTCTACCCTCAGCTCCTGAACCTCCTCAGACAGACAGGTGGCTTCGGCAGGGAGCCAGGGCAGGTACAGAACGAGACGCTCTCGTGGGCCAGCTTGGAGAACCATGTTGGCTTTAATAACATTGTTGCCGTGAGAGAAAATATTTTGATTCCCGCCGCACCCGTATCAAGAAACCCTTGGAATGTAACCGGCTGGTTAGGCGTGAACAGGCCAGCGCCCTTGAAGCTTCCTTGAGGATTATGGTCAGGTTCATTCAGTGCACAGTCGTCCCTGGTAGTGTCATCTGGTAGATAAGGGCAGGATGATGTGTTCGCCCCCAGGCAGCCCTCCTGTTAGACAAACCCCGTCTGTTTGTAGAAATAACTCTCAGTCCACATGAGGAACAAGGCAGACCGGCACCACGGATGTCACAGGAATACGAGCCTGTCCAGTCACTCACCCGGAGTCCTTCTCAGGGGGGCGAGGGCAATTTTAGAGATTCAGAGACTCATAAAAGAGACCTTGGATCAGGTTCCTGTTGCAGAAGGTGGAAGAGCGCCTGAGACAGTCATCCTCCCAGCCCTCCGGTGGCTGCAGGTCAGAGGCAGCCAGCAAGTGAAGAAGTAAATCATCACGCGCTGTAGGAAATGCTCTGAAGAAAGCAGGGGGCACCTGGGGTGGCTGGTTTCCGGCAGGGAGATCAAGGGAGGCCTCTCTGAGGAAGCAACGTGTTCCAGGAACTGAGGCCTGAAAGAGGTGGCAGAAACGCCACTCCCAGAGCAGAGCTGGACAGCACGTGCTGAGGCCCTGAGGCAGACCAGACTCCACCGGGAAGAGGATGGTGGGTGGGGCAGCAGTGCATTCAAGGCCCAGGGGACACCTGACGGGAGGTTCCATCATTCAGGTGCTTGTAGGGCTTTGTCAACATGCCGCCCCTCCCCAAAAAGAGGAAGTGGAGGAGCAGATAAAGGGACAGATGAGGCCGAATCAAAGTGGCCCCCCTGCCTCAACACACACTCACACGCACTCCATTCAAGGGCCCAGTCCTGCATGGAAGCAAGACACAGTGAGACCTTTCCCTGGCTGACTTTGGGGAGAAACCGAGGGAGGGGTGATCAAGGAAGGTGAGGAGGCCTTGGTACCTGAGACTCAGGGCCGCCTTTGCAACGCGCAGGTGCTTTGCGTTTAAGGTGATCTCACATTAAGACCAGGGTCGGCCTGCCAGGAAGTCCTGTCAGCTCTGCCTTTGAAACATCACCAGGACAGGCCTCCCTCCACTGTCCCTGCTGGGCCAAGCCCCATCATCTGTCACTGGATTATTGTCACAGTCCTTTCAATGGTCTCCCTGCTCTTCCTGTCTTTGTCCTTTATTCCCCACGTGGCAGCCAGAGGCATCTTCAGAAGCACTAAGCGGGGTGTCACTACTCTGAAAGAGACCTCACCCTGAGTCAAGGCCAAAGTCCTTGTCGTGATCTGTGTTCCCCTGTGGACCCTCTGCCCTCTCCCTTCTCTGACCACATTGCCCACCATTTGCTCAACTCGCTCCGGCCAAACAGTCCCTCTCAATGTTCCCAGACATCCAGGCAGGGTCCTGCCTCAGGGCCTTTGCACTTGCTATCACTGCTGCCCAGAACATTCTCCCGGTCCCGCAGCAGCCACCCCACGTAACAGCACTCCCTCACCTCCTTCAGGGCTTCTGAATGCTCCCTTCCCTGAGCATTCTAGCAAAAATCCAGCTCTCTCTGTCCCCAAGCCCCCAGCGTTTTCCATCCTCCTTCCTGCTTTGTTTGGCTGTATAGTACTTGTCTTTAATCCACACACTTCACCTCACTTGTTCATGCATTTACTGGCTTTCTCCCCTGAGAGAACACAAGTCGTGTGAGGGCAGCAGCATCAGTCGTTTCTATCCCCTGCTGGGGGCCCGGAGGCTAAGACAGTACCTGGCACGTAGCAGGGGATCAGAACGGTTTATTGACTATTGAACAGAGTAAATCTAGGGACTGCCATCCAGTAAGCACAGTAAGATGACTTCTAGAAGTCTCTGAGCTTTAAGGACAACAGCTTCCATCTCGCCCAACAGCGCTGGCGAAGATCAGTGACTGTAACTCCTCCGCCTGGTTCACTCTCAAGGCTGCTGGTGGCCGGGACTCTTCGTGTTCCTGGTCCTGTCACTTTCCCGCTGTGAGCCTTCAGGCAAGTCACATCTGGACACCAGTGTCGCCATCTGGAAAGCGGGAAGAATGCACTTGAACTTAACCATCTCTGAGGTCTACCAACATTCAAGACTTCGGTCGGCACCCCCGGGAGGGGGAGGAGGGGAACTTTCTTCCAAGGGCCAATAATCAAAGGTCAGATGACATCTCTGAAAGGGGAAATGCTGGTGGCGAAGCTCGCTCTCTCCTTTCTGCTTCCCCCACTCTCAGGCCTGCCTCGCGCTAGTTCCTTTTTCCCTTCTCTTGGAGCATTTTCACATGAAAAGCCCAAAAGGCCTGCAGACCCGAGAGGGTGTGTTGCCTGACAGAAGCAACAGCCTCGGTGCACGCAGATCTGGGTGCAAAAATGTTCACACAGCGGCTTTGTTCACCATAGTCCCAGACTGGAAAAAACCTGAAGTCCATCCACAGGAGAATGAAAAAATAAATCAGGGTTTATCCACAGAGTGGAATAGTATACAGCAACAAAGAAGAGCGAGGTACAGCTATGCAGAACACCCTGCGTGGGTCACAGTGTCGCATGGAAGAAGTCAGACACAAAAGAGTACAGGTGGCAGTCCCCTTTAGCCCTGGGACTATGCTCCAAGACCCCAAGAGGAAGCCCACAACCACGGATAGTACCAAACCCTGCATGGGCTGCAGTTTTCCTGCACACATATAGATACCTAAGGTAAAGTTAACTTTTAAATTAGGCACAGTACCAGGTTGACAGCGGTAACTAATAATGAAATAGGGGAAATATAACGCCCTGCTGTAATGAAAGCTGCGTGGATGTGGCCTCTCTCGTCTCTCAAAATACCATGTGATGCGTGCAGCACCGAGTGAGACAGGGTGGGACATGCCACTCAGAATGGTGTGCAGTTGAAAATGCGCGAATTGTTTATTTCTGGAATTGTCCATTTAGTATTTTCAGATGATGGGTTTCCTCGAGTAACTGAAACTGTGGAAAGCGAACCTGAGGATGGGGGTGCCTACTGGACTGTATGATTCTGTGTATCTGAAGTTCAAAACTAGGCAAAGCCAACCTATGGGGGTGAAGGTTGCCAGGATTTGCCCTAGATTTGGGTCTGGGAGGTGGCTATGCCGCTACATACGTCCATGAAAACTCACCGAGCTGTCTATTAAAGAACTTTGTACCTGACTGAATAGAAGTTACACCTCCGTGAAAACGGGAAAATGAAAAGAAGTAAAGGGCCTAGGACCAGAGGAGGAGTCCCGTGCAGGGAGCAGAACACAACCCGCCAACAGGGGGTTTCCACGGCGTGGGGTGGCAGTTCCCACCTCCCCCCGCAGCCCACATGATCACTACCTCGGAACTCAGCATGTCTGGCCACTGCTTCCTCCTTCTGAGCAGCCGGGTCCCCAAGAGCTGAGAGGACTCAGGGCGCAGCTGCTTCTGTCCCCAGGCTGCTTGGCTCCCCCGTCACCCTCGTGCCCCTCCCCACCTCCCTCCCACCTTCCAAAAGCCACGGCCTCAGAGTGGGCCCCATTTCTCCATCCTTTGCCCGCCTCCCCTGACAGTGCTCCATAATCCCGGGTGAGACGGAGAGGGAATGGGGCCTGCCAGCTCCTGTGGGCCTCTGTGGCTCCCTGGGTGGCTGCCTGGGTGAATCCACAGAGCGCTCACCCTTGGTTCTCTCCCTGGCGCCCGCGGCAACACTGGAGAGTCAAATTCAGCTGCCATGACTGTATCTTTGGTTCTCACATCATAATCCTGCTGAGACCAGTGACCGGACTCAAGGGCAGTGTCACTCCATCATCCCACCGGCTCCAGGACCCAGACCGGTTTCATTCATGTTGGGAGTTTTTCTCCAGAAAGGAGAAGAGCCTCCCTTTTTCAGAGCAGCTTTTCATGGGCCAGCACGGCCTGCTGTGCTTAACAGACACCAAGCTGGTCAGGACCATTACTAACCCCACTGTATAGAGGAGGAAGCTGGGGCCCCACACGGTTAAATGACTCGCCCAAGGAGCTGTCCTCAGTCATCGCGGAGCCAGGGTTGGAACCCAGGCAGCCCCGACGCAGAGCCCCGTGCCTCGGCGCCCGGCCAGACCGCCTCACGGGAGCACAGTCTGACGAAGTGCCACTCTGAGAGTGGTACCCCGTGTTAGCGAAAAGGCAACGTAAGGTGAAAGAAATGGTTACGTTTCCAACAGGAAAATATCACAATCCCAATGAACACAAAATGGGAAACTGTAAATCACACTGATTTTTAAGAAACACCACTTCCCCCTTTCTGGCCAGGGGGCTCAGTGGCACTGGCCGGACCAGGTCCAAATGCCACCCCTGAGAAAATCCAAGGGCGTGGGGTGGGACTGTCTTTCCCCTGGGGGTTCACTGACATTTTGTGGCCAGTCTCTGGGTCAGGAGAGGGCTGGAGGGACCGATGGCGTATCAGGGGCTTCTTATCTGGGGTGAGGACAGAATGGCTGCTGCCCAGGTGCTGAGAGAGCACGTACTGAGCTCTCCTGGCACCCCAGTGACTAGAAGCTCACAGATTGCTAGCAACGCCCTTGGACGTGAGACAGCCAAGGGGTGGTGGGGAGGATGGGGAGCTGAGCAGAAACCCCAGCACCGCTCTCTACGTTCTGCGTTCTAATTGGGTTTTTGGAGAAATGGCTTTGCCCAGCTTTGCAAGATGAGCTGATGATTTGCAAATTGACAACAGCCAGCTTCTACTTTCTCCTTAATTGGATTGGCCAACTGGCTGACTCAACCTCTGGTTTCGTCCTTCCATTTTTATCCCTGCTCTTCTGCAGGAAGTCCCCAGGCGCTGGCTGTCCTGACAGGGCACTGGCACACTGAGGTTAAAGCAGGGGCGGAGGGTCAAAATGTTAGCGGCTCTCATCAGCAACCTGTCAGTCATGGCCACCCTGCCAATCAGCTGGGTAGTAGGCGGGCCTTGCTAACAGTTCCACCAGTGGCCTTTCACTTTCATCCAGGTAAGAATTCTGAGTGGCCCCTACCAGGGAGCCCGGGCACGAAGAAAAGGTGGCATGAAATAAAACCTTACCTTTGTGGGAACAGAGGGGCTGATGGGATAGGACCTGCGTCTAGTCCCAGCTGTGCCTCTCACTCGCTGTTGACCTGGGACAAACGCTTCCTCTCTCTTAGCCTCAGTTACAATTTGCACGTAAAGAGCTCAGCACTGCGTGTGGCACGTACAGAGATTCAGACAGCCGTTGTCGTATGTCTGCAGAAAGGGATGGCACAATGAAAAAGAGAACCGAACAGCCCTGGCGTTTGGATTTTGAAAGCCAAAGGAAACCGAGAGGCCCCGTGTGTATAGACCAGAGAGTAGAGGGGGGGGGGGGCGGCGACAACACAGGTGCGGGGCCACCAAGGCTCCCTCCCTCCTAAGACAAAATAGAGTCCCCAGATCAGGAGGAGGGAGGAGAGTATGAAAGGAAGCCAGGGGAGCTGAGGACAAGGGCCGTGGGCTGAGTCCCATGGTGCCCCTTCCCTGTGTGGGGCCATTCCCATCCTGGAATGAAGGGTCATTCGATTTATCCAGGCAGATGGGTTTCTGCACCCCAGCAAGGGAGGGTGGAACATGGTCCCCGGGGACCCCGAAGTGACACAGAAGTAGGAAGGAGTGAGGGCCAGGCAGATTTTGTAAATGAGTGAATCCAGGCCGGAGGTATCATAGGGAATGGCGGGGACTATGGCAAACCTACAAGGGGGCATACCTGGTGTAAAGGGACAGCCACCACCCGGTTGGGTTCAGCGGATCTCCCACCCACTGGGATGTGTGCCCAGAACAACCTGCTCCAGCTAGCTAGATTGTTATGTTAAAAAAAAATCCCATTTCAAATATTGCCAACTAATTTCTTAAAATCCTAAATGAACCAAGCAAAGCATATCTGTAGACTGCTTGTGAATCAGAGAATGCCGGATAGGGACTTGTTCTGCCAGGTTTCCCTCAGGCCCAGCATGTTGTGGGAGTCGGGATGGGGGCAGGGCAGTTCAGCATGGACTGGCAGGGGCCAACAGCCAGCAGCCAGGCTGGGGACTTGGATGGGTGGCATCTGTACCAGCTGTGCCCCTAGAGGGACTTTGGCAGGACAGAAGGCTTCAGAATTTAGATGCAATGCCAGCAAAAGGGAGGAGACCATTCCTGCCACCTGGCAGAACAGGGGCTCAGAAGATAAATTAGGTTGAGTCATGGAAAAAGTTGTACTTCCTGCTCGCTTAGGCGTGCAGCTCGGCTCTCTCACCTACTCTGGAAATCTGGGGAGTTTAACCATTTCTGTGCTGCCCAGATTTTTTGAGGTGCTTCCCCCCAAATCTCTGTATTTATTTATTTTATAGATGTATTATTTGGGTTGACATCTTTATTTTGAAATAATTATAGATTCACAGGAAATTGCAAAAAAAAGAAAAACTTACAGGGGGATCTTGCATGGCCTTCACCCAGCCTCTTCCAGCGGGAGCACCTCACATAACTGAACTACAACGTCACAGCCAGGGAACTGCCATTGAAACAAGGCACAGAGCTCAGTCAGATTTCAGGTTGCACATGTGTTCACTCTGTGTGTGTGTGTGTGTGTGTGTGTGTGTGTGTGTGTGACCAACGCCTCAGTCGAGATCCAGAACTGATCCCAGAAGCCCCGCATGCTACTCCAGCGTAGCCCCCCACCCCTCACCACCACCCCCATCCCCACCCCTGGCAATGTTCTTCATCTCTCTAATTCCGAAAATATTATATGAATGGAAGCATACAGTATGTAACTTCTTGAAGTTCAGCTTTTTTCACTCAGCATTACACCCCTGAGATCCACCCAGGTCAGTAAATACAGCCATAATTCATTCCTTTTAATTGCCGTGTAGAACTCCAAGGTATGGCTATACCACAGTTTAACCGTTCACCTACTGAAGGACATTTAGGTCATTTTCAGTATTTGGCTTTTATGAATCCTTATGTATTTATAAAATTAATTTCGAAAATGTCCACCGGTGGACGCTGTGTTCTGAGTTTGGACGGGCGCAACGTTTTCTGTGATCCCTCGGCCTCCGAAGTTTGATGGGTTTCGGGATGGGCATGTGACTCAGTTCTGGCAAGGAACTTTCAAGGAAGTTCGCTGGGAGCTTCTGGGAAAGGTTGCATCACTGATGGAAAGGGACCTGAGGGAAGAGAGAGAGAGCGTGGAGCCTGAGGGAGCAGTTATGAATAAGGAGGCTGAGCGAATTGAATCAGAAGGGCCCACCTGATCGTGAAGGGCTTGTGCTTGTCGAGGAGTCTGGATTGGGTGCTGCGGGCAGTGAGGAACCATTGCTCAGATCTGTTCCATGCTGCTGACCGTGCACTATGGAGAATGGACTCAAGGGAGACAGCTGGGGAGCAGGATAGCTGTTAGGAAGTAGCCGGGTGAATTGCACTGATCATGAGACCAGAGGGTGGTTCTACAGGATGGGGCACAAAGGAACATGGGGTGATAAGGAGGTAGAACTGCTGGTGGGCTGTGCTCAGGGTCTCAGGAGCCTGTGTCCCAAAGTTCTGAGGTCCTTACTAACTCTACCCTAGCCTGTGGGATTCATCGGCACAGGCCCAGTAACGTTGGCAACTCAGGTAGAGGTATATTTCTTTTTTAAAAAATACATTTTATTGATTATGCTATTATACTTGTCCCATTTCCCCCTTTTTAGTCCCCTCCACCCTGCATACCTCCTTCCACCCGAATTCCCCCACCCCCACCCCTGATTAGGTCATATCTAGGGTGGTACATAGAAGTTCTTTGGCTTCTACATTTCTCATACTATTCTTAACCTCCCCCTGTCTATATCCAACCTGTCATTTATGCTACTTATTCCCTGTACTTTTCCCCCATTCCCCTTTCCCCTCCCCTGCTGATAACCCTCCATGTGATCTCCATTTCTGTGATTCTCTTCCTTTTCTAGTTGTTTGCTTAGTTCATTTTTGTTTTTGGTTTTTCTTTTTTAGGTTCGGTTGTTGATAGTTGTGAGTTTGTTGTCATTTTACTGTTCATGTTTTTTATCTTCTCTTTCTTAGATAAGTCCCTTTCACATTTCATATAATAAGGGCTTGGTGATGAGAACTTCTTTAACTTGACCTTATCTGGGAAGCACTTTATCTGCCCTTCCATTCTAAATGATAGCTTTGCCGGATAGAGCAATCTTGGATGGAGGTCCTTGCCCTTCATGACTTTAAATATTTTTTTCCAGCCCCTTCCTTCCTACAAGGTTTCTTTAGAGAAACCAGCTGATAGTCTTATGGGAACTCCTTTGTAGGTAACTGTCTCCTTCTCTCTTGCTGCTTTTAAGATTATTTTCTTATTTTTAATCTTGAATAATGTAATTATGATGTGCCTTGGAGTGTGCTTACTTGATTCCAACTTCTTTGGCACTCTCTGAGCTTCCTGAACTTGCATGTCTATTTCTTTCACCAGATTGGGAATGATTTTCTTCATTATTTTTTCAAATAAGTTTTTCGTTTCTTGCTCTTCCTGTTCTCCTTCTGGCACCCCTATGATTCGGATGTTGGAATGTTCAAAGTTGTCCTGGAGGTTCCTAAGCCTCTCCTCATTTTTTAAAAATTTTTGTTTCTTCATTCTGTTCTAGTTGAATGTTTATTTCTTCCTTCTAGTCCAAACCATCCATTTGAGTTCTGGTTTCCTTCCCATCTCTGTTGGCTCCCTGTACATTTTCCTTTATTTCACTTTTCATAGCCTTCATATTTATCTCTATTTTGCAACCATACTCAACCAATTCTGTAAGCATCTTGATTACCAGTGTTTTAACTCTTCGTCACTTAGTTGTATTTTTTCTGGAGCTTTGATCTGTTCTTTCATTTGGGCCATTTTTTTTTTGTCTTGGCACACCTGTTATTTAGTAAGGGGCGGGGCCTTAGGTATTTGCCATGTTACTTCACTGTGACACTGTATGTGGGGGAGGGGTCAGAGAGGGAACAGTGCCACTTGCTCAGCTTTCTGCTGGTTTTCAGTCACTTCCACCACTGCCCACAAGCAAATTGGGCCCTTCTGGTGCTGATTCCCAGATGGGTGGGCTTGTGTGCGTTCTAGGACCCTGTTGATCTCTCCAACAAGCTCTCCTGTGAGGCTGGGAGTTTCTCCTGCTGCTGCCTAAACCCCCACAGGTGTTTTCAGTCAGAGGTTTTGAGGCTTCATTTCCCCACACTGGAGCCCTGGTTTGTGTGGTCTGTCTCACTTCCCAGTTCTTCCTCCCAGTTTATCCGCATGAGAAGGTGGGAACGCCCAGTCCGCCAGCCGCTGCCTTGCCATGAGTCCTCTCTGCCCAGCTGCCTGTCTCTGCCCCCTCCTACAGGTCTGGATGAAGGTTTCTTCTTTAACTTCTTGGTCGTTGGACTTCCATACAGTTTGATTTTCTGTCAGTTCTGGTTGCTTTTGTCCTTAAATTTTTTTGTTGTCCTTCTTTTGGTTGTATGAGGAGGCACAGTGTATCTACTACCTACGCCTCCATTTTGGCCGGAAGTCTGAGATATAGTTCTTGAATGAAAAATTTTCAGGAAAAGGATGAAAATTGCTTCACTTAAACAAATGGTCCAACTCTCCAATGTCACTTTACTACGTGAGCCCGGTTTCTCTGACACACGGGCCTGATTCAGCCTTCAGAGAGGTTGGGCCAATATGTCACAGGTGGTGCCTGTGCCTGAGACATATCCCTTCCCGGTGACTAATGTGAACTGTTTCAGGTGAAGGCCAGGTTACAAGCACATGTACGTATGTGATTTACTACTGACTTTGCCAAGACTCACACAGCAGACACGTTGCTCGGTGACTCAAGGGTTTAGAAATGAGCCCTGGGGAAGAGGAAGTGGGAAGAGGAAGGGTCACCTGCTCAGAACAGACCAAAGGAAAGAGCAGCAGGTGGGAGGAGACCACAGCACTGGGGCAGATAAAGGGGGGTGCCCTCCTGGTGGACAATGCAGGGGACTCCTGGCCTCTTTTTTTTCTTAGTTTTTAATAATTTAACACATTCTTATCAGAAAAAAAGAAACCTTCCCCAGCACACACACATTTACACATATGCACACACACCCCTCCTTCATTTTTAAGGGTAACCACAGTTTGACCCCTCCCGCAGACTTTCTAGGCATAATTAAATATACATGTGTCTGCATCTTTTTTTTTTTTTAAACTGATTGTGTGGCTTCATCATGTTTGGTCTAGTGCCTTTCTCAGGAAGTGATACATCTTGGATATTCCTTCTCAGATAGTGCTGCCTCCTTTTTCATGACTTCATAGTATTCCGGCAGGAGCCTACCCTATCATTATTTAGCATCTCTCCTATCGGTGGCATTCGGGTTGGTTACAATGTTTCACCATAATCGGCAATGAAAAATCCTTGACATGTGTTCCTGAGCATATATGTGAGTTCTGCATGGTGATATATTCCCGTAAGTAGATTTTGTGACAGATTGGTGTCTAGTTGCTTACTAGAGACAGTTCAACACTTTAAATTAGTCATTTGCCTACTGAGGCAGAGCAAATTCTCAGAAGAGCACTGTTTCCTCACAGAATCCAGACTTCCAGAACAGAACAGGCTAATGCGCCAAATGACTCACATTCAGATCACACTGGGCCATTCACAAGGCACTTGGTCACATTCTGGATCACCTGATCCTCATATTGATCCTTTGAGGTAGGTATCATTAGCATTATTATTTGACAGATGAGGAAACAAGCTCAGAGAGGAGGAGACATCTGCCTAAGGTCACACAACTCATAAGCGGCAGAGGACTCAGAAACCCAAACAGAGTTGATAAAATCCTGCCTTCTTTCTAAACCCATAATTCATGGTGCCACTTATGGGAAGAACTTTATGGTGGTCAGTTAGCTGAAAAGGCAAGAGAAATAAACATCTTTCTACATGGCTGCGTTTGCAGGATGTATTAGTTTCTTGTTGCTGCTATAACAAATTGCTAGAACCTTCATGGCTTAGAACAACACAAATTTATTATCTTACAGTCCTGGAGGTCAGAAGTCCAGAATCAATCTCACTAGGCTCAAATTAAGGTGTCAGCAGAGGTCTGCTCCTTCTGGAGGGTCTAAGGGAGGACCTATTCCTGACCTTTCCAGCTTCTAGAAGCGGCCCACACCCCCTGGCTAGTGGCTCCCTCCAGCCATCAAATCGCCCTGACCCCTGCTTCATCGGTCACATCTCTTTCTCTGCCTCTGGTCCTCCTGCCTCCCTCTTACAAGAATCCCAGTGAGTATATTAGATCCTGCAGAATAATTCAGAATGATCTCCCTATCTCAAAATCCTTAACCTTATCCTATCTGCAAAGTCCCTTTTGCCATGTAAGAAAACAACATATTTATGGGTTCTGGGGATTGGCGTGTGAGCATCTTTGGTTTTGTTAGCTTGTTTATTTTGATGCTGGCTGCTTGTCATTTATTTTTCCACTTGGTGTGAGGCACAGGTTACGGGGCATCAGGAAGGCTCCATGTGGCTTGGGCAGTAAAGAACAGGGCTCTCTCGACTCTTTTTGGTGTACTGCTGTTTCGGTATAAAGAGCCCACTGCTTCTGTGTGCTGCAGCCTGCCCAGTCTGTGGGGTGAGGTGAGGAGGGACGAAAGGAGTAGAGGAGGAGGGGTGGGGGTGAGGGACTCAGAAGGGCCTGGTGCCTGGAAGTCTGGGGGCTGGCGGTGGCCACTCAGGATGGGGCTGGCATCGGCTTTGCTGGGCTGGCCACCAGGCTGCTTCCTTGTGGCTTCCCGAGCCAGGTCACAGGTGACCAGACTGCCAGAGGCCTGGGGAGATTCCGCGTGTTCTGGGGACTCCAACACAGTGGCCATGAACGGGAGAGTGGACTTCCCAGAAAAGAAGCTCGCCCACCAGGGACCCGGGTTGGCCTTGTAGAAGCCAGGGTAGTGGGGCATGGCTACCCCGAGGTACCTGGCACCTCCATAGGAGCTGTTCCTGGAAATGGAGTCCAGGCAATGCACTTGTCGTAGTTGTAGGTGGCCCCAGCCCAGCGGCTGGAGGGGATGGCTGCCGTGTTCATGCTATGGACCCGTGGAAACCTCGGTGGTGACCCCTCGCGGGCCTCGGCACATGATTGGGGTGGTGGGAATGGAGGCGCCAGGCCCACAGAGCCCATTTACAGAGGAGAGACCACAGCAGGCCATAAGATGTGAACATCTTTGGGCGGCTGTTATTCTGTTGACCACGTGGGGTTCCCAGCATAATGATTAAGAGCAACAGTTTATACTGCGGTTCAAATCCTGGCTCTAGCACTTGCTAGAAGATGCAAATACATAACTCCTCTGAGTTTTAGTTAGCCTCACCTGAAAAACTGGCATAGTAGAATATTCCTCCTAAGGCTATTGTGAGGATTAAATAACACAATGTACACAGAGCAGGTGGAACATGAGGCCCAGTATATGGTAACTGCCATCTTCCCCACCGCTTATCATAGTGATGGGTAATAGAAATTCCACCGTTCGAGATTTCTTTCTTTGGCTCTTTTCTCAAGCCTATATCTCAGGCCCTTGTCAGCTGACACTTCGTGGGATAAATTGGCAGTGAAATTAGTTCAGGTTCGTCAGTGGGACGTAGAGAACCTGCGAAGATTCGGAGAAACTAACCACAAAGAGGGAGAAGGCGCTGAAGGGCAGAATGACAGAAACTCGTCTCCTTTCCCAGCTTCTCAGTTTTGCCTGTGGCTCAGCTCTGCCTGAGATTTCTCCAGCCTCTCCGCAGATGAGCCAGGGAAAGCCAGCCCAAAAGGAACGCTCCAAAGATGGTTTTCTGAGATAGACAGGACCTGCTCCGTTGGGTTTGCCACAAAGCAGGGCAAATCTGGTCTCGGAGGCTGGTGTGGAAAAGTACTGAGGCCCTTTGCCTCCAGGCAGGGCCAGAGCAACTGTCTGAAGGGAATCATCCCCAGTCCAGGCCTCTCTGAAGCCGGTCTTGCAGAGTGACATGCAAACCAGATTCCAGTCTTATCTGAGAGCTACGTGACTGTGTCCCATCCCTCCTTTGGAGCCCAGAAGGTTCCCAGATTCATTGTCTGAACTTCAGGATGTGTGTGCACAGATCTCAACCCGGAGCATGTTATCACAGGCACCTTCTTGCATGAAGGGTTCTCCCCAGTCACTAAAATCGTGTTATTATTTGAGGCTTTCATTCATTCAACAAATATTTATTAAGCACCTGCAGGGAGCCAGACAAAGTAACAGAGGCCCAGGAATCCCTGTCCTTAAGGAGAACAGGAATCAGAATTGTAAAGAATTACATCGCTGGGCAGAGACTGGAACACAGGTGACTTCCAGACTGGCAGACAAGAAGGGGGGTTGGGAGTTGAAGGGAGCTTGTCCCAAGGTAGAGAGCATGTGCAGACTGACAAGGGATTATTCTAGAGCCGGCCAGCTGGGTCCTGACTCCTGATACCTCCCAGCTGTGTGACCTTGGGCAAATGATCTCACTTCTTCAAGCCTCCGCCTTCTGCTCTGTAAAGTGGATGTAAGCAACCACCGTCTCAAGGGTTATCGTAAGAATTAAATGAGATAGGGCAAGGGAAGTGGGCCCAAATGGCCTCTCCATCCTCCAATCACAAGACAGCCCCACATTTGCCTTTTCCTGAACACCAGGGTCCTGTTGATCTGTTACGGAGAAAAAAAATACCACCAGTGACAACGCTGTGGGCATCCACACACGTGGAGACTATGTGTTCCCATGAACTAGGCGTTCCCATGAACTAGGCAGTTGGGAAGTGAACCTGACTGCAGTTCCACCAGGGTGTCTTCGTTTCTGTCCTGAACTGGGTAGATTCCCAGTAGGAGGCGCCTTCTGCCCTCAGCTCCATTCCCTGACACTCAGCCAGCCACCTATTGGCTTTTCCAAGAGTTTGAACTTCAAAGGACTGGACATTCACCAGAAAAGGGGACCCTGGCCTGACCTCTCTTGGAATTCAAACAGGCAGAGGTTGTGAGAGGAGGCGGGCTGCTTTCTCCCTTTCTTTAGAACCTAGATTTTCAGTGCTTGGGCTGAGATCAGCCCACCTAGTTTGGATGCCAGGCCAGCACGGTTCCAGAGCAAACCTCCAGGTAGGGGCCGGAGGCAAGAGGCGCCCTTGTGGAGCTCGAGTTCACACTCCCCTGAGCCAGCACCCTAGCAGCGGCGCGGGGCTCAGAGCAGAGGCGGGGCATCTGCCTGCTGCGGGGGTAGGCGGGAGGACTGCGCTTGTTGGGAAAGTTCTCTGCAAAGTTGGGAATGGGCCTCCAGCAGAGGAGACTCCCCGGCCTGTTTGCTGGTACTGGCACCCGAAATGGGCTCCACCCCGGCGGAGGCCCAGGTGTGCGACCCGGAGGACGTTCAGAGAGCTCCAGAGGGGGAGGGGAGCCGGGCGGAGGGCAGGAGCTGACTCGCTTTCCAAACCTCCGCCCATCAGTCACCTCGCAGGGCACAACCTTGGGCGGTGCAGGCGGGCCCCAGCTCTCCGAACCCCACTCCCGCCCCACGAGGGTGAGAGGGAGGCAGCCATCTCCCCAGGAAGAGCCAGGAAAAAGCCGGCGCACCTGGCCGCCAGGTGAGTGTGGGGCCAGGTAAGGAGCTGCAGACGGTCCGCAGTGCTGTGTCTAAGCGCTGGAGCTCAGACTGGAGTGAGGGGTGGGGTGTCTCCCAGCTCCACTTAACCCACAAATACCCGTCCCCCCATCCAGCAGGCCCTGGAGCCCGTCCTTCTCCCCACCTCGGAACTGGTCGTAGCTGGGTCAGGGGGAGCACTTGGGCCCAGCGTTTCCCCACTTCTACCCCAGCACTCCCCCAGCCGGCCCAAGGGCACAAGGGAGTGGGTGCCCGCCCAGGACCTCAGGGTGGCGCGGTGGGCTGGGAGGGAGGGTCGACTGGTGGGCGGCGCCTCTCCAGGCTGGAGGCCTCTCCCCACCGGCACCGCCCTCTGCCTCTCGCCGTCCCTTCCTCCCGCACGCCGGCGCTCAGAGGCCGCGCTTCCTGCGTCCCCATCCAGGTCCCCGAGAGGGAGGTGCGCCCTGTCCGTCACCGCCTCCCTTGACCGAGATTCCCCGGAACCCCCAGCCCCGGGATCCCAGCGCCCCCGGAGGAAGCAGCCCGGTGGGGCCGGGGTCGTGGAGCCCCCAACCTCCCCACTGCCTGACAGAGACCGAGCTGGACCCGCCACCCGGGTGAGTCTGCGTCTCCACCGCGCCTTGCAGAGTGACTGTTGGTTTCCCAGGGGTGGGAGTCAGGGGCAGTCTCGGTCTGTCTGTCTGTCCGTCCGTCAGTCCGAGAGCTTTCCGCCCCGGGTCGGGCGCCGGAAGGACTTCGCATTCGCACCCCTTGGGGCAGCGCCCTTCCAGCGCAAGACACCGTTGCCCACAGGGCATCGCGCTGGGGCCGCTGGCCTCAGCCAGGGGAAGGCAGCGGCCTCCAGGGCCCCCTGTTGGCGGAGACTGGCGCCACCCGCCTGGCGGGTTTTGAACCCTTGGCCTCAACAAAGAGGCGCCTTCCACCGGTGCTTAGAGCAGAATTTCCCGGTAGGTCCCTGGAAACCGCCTCAGTCCTGCCCGCAAGCTCTCCCCTCTCCCATCCGTTAACTGCTTTCTGGAAATCGAGGCTTTTTTCGCGTGCATGTATGTGTGTGTGTTGTACTGGAAGCAAAAGGGCAAGGGAGAGAGTGTAGGCAAAGTGGGGTGGAGCTCAGTTTCTTCACTGAAAATGCTGTAAAGTGCGAACGATAACCTGCTGGGGTGAGGTGGGCACTCGTGCCGGGCACTTAGCAAGTCCTTAGAACCCAAGTCAGATCCGTATTCTGCGCCCTGAACGGAGGTGTGTGGCCCGGGAGTGCCACGTCTGTTTAGAGGGATGGTTAATATCAGAAAGAAATCTTTCCTAACCAAGGGCGAGGGAACTGTAAGCCTGGACGTCCACAGGTTTCCCTACCCCCGCCCGGACACTCCCTGGCCGGAAACAGCCTTTGGGGCACCTGTGCAGCGCACGTACACACGGAAGAGCTCCTGTGACTTGTGCCAGGTCCTTCTAGCCACGCGGGTGGTCTAGGCGCTGGGTGGTCTAGGCGCTGGGAACTAAGCCGGGTTAGGTGGGGCCGAAGGGGAGTGGGCGGGGCCGGAGCCCAGCCGGCGGGCAGGCTGCAGGGGGGTGATTGCCCTCTAGGGTGGCCCTGGCCTTTGCTTTTCCAAAGCTGCCTTAGTGAGAGGTCGGCTCTGGGACCTGTGAACTACTTTGACCCTTTGGAGACTTGTCACATAGGATTTCGACCTACGTTGATAGGGCCAAATGGAATTGGGAGGGAGCCCCTTTGCCCCCAGATACCTCTCTACAGCTTGCCAGAAGCGCACTCAGTTTGGGAGAAAAGGCAGAAGACAGAGAAGGGAGGAGGCTGGCAGTGCCTCTCTGTTCCTCACGACTCCTGAGCTGACCATGGCTCCGTGATTTACAACCTCCCCACGTCTGGCAGGGCCAACCCCGCCCCAGGGACACAGGGCCAGTGGGCCTCAGAGAGTTCCCAGCCTAGTGAGTAGTAAATGACGAGTGTCCCAGCGAGGTGGTGACAGAGTCAGGCCCCACCACGCCCAGGAGTTTCTCTATGACCCACGGTGGGCAGTCACTTTGCCTCTCTGTGTCTCAGTTTCTTCATCTGTAAAATGGGAATAGGATGTTCATACCTAGCACCTGGCAAGGACTCTGGGAAGTTATGTTACAGGGCTTACAGGATAACAGAAGAAAGAAAATAACCTAGACTGAAGCATGACAAGACCTGCTAAGGCTCTGACTGGCGTGGCTCGGTGGGTTGGGCGTCTTCCTACAAACTGTAAGGTCCCCGGTTTGATTCCCAGTTGGGGCACACACCTGAGTTGCAGGCCAGGTCCCTGGTTGGAAGCGCATGGGGGGCAACTGATTGATGTTTCACCCTCACATCAATGCTTCTCTCCTTCTCTTTCTGCCTTCCTTACCTTCTCTCTAAGAGTAAATAAAATATTTTTTAAAAATTCCTGCTGAGAGAGGATGTTAGACTACTCCACAGCGAGTTGGAGTCACTCAGGGCAACAGGGGGAAGGGTGTCTGAGCAGATGGAACAGCATGAGCTGGAGGCACAGAGGTACGAAGGTCATGGGGTGTGCTGGGCAGGGGTACTCAGGTAGCGATGGATGGGGAAGTAAAGGGAGAGGAGGGTCTCGAGTGAGCTGGGCTGGGTAGGCGAGGCCAGGTCACTGCAGGTGAGACTTCATCGTGTAGATATCTTGGAACCATTTCAACACACGCCAGCTGAGTGCCTTCTGTGCCCCAAGCCATGTTCTCAGGGCCCAGTGTGCACGGATCAAGGAAGACACACATTCCATTCCAGCTCTTTAAGCAGGGGAGTCATTTGGTCCTGTTGATACGTCAGGAAGATAATTCTGGCCGCACGTTGGATGGAAGTTTGGAGAAGGCTTCTGGGAGAGAGCAGGCTGCCCTGCAGGTTGGAGGCAGTGGGGATGACAAAGGGGCAGGGGCCGGAAGCACCACGGGAGGCAGAGATTAACATGCAGTCTTACCACGTGACCGCTGGTCAAGGGTAGACCACTGTGCACTGTGTGCGAGGCCCAGACTGCCAGCCTGTCTTCCACCCGGGAGAGGCGGCGAGCATCTGGCACCCTGGCAGGGCCACAGCCCCTCCAGCTGTGGCCTTCCGGCTCTCTGGTGGCAGAAGTCCCAGGATCCAGGAGTTCCCCTGTTCGTGTGAGGACAGGCAGAGCTGGAGGCAGAGCCAGCGGCCCGTCTGCTGCTGACATTGGCTCTGGGCAGCCTGCTCCGTGGGGGGTTTCTGTCTTACTAGGGCCTGGTTCTGGCAAGTGTTCCTTCCTCCCTCTGTGGGGCTGACCATAAACCCTCAACCCTTTTGGGCCATAAGAGACCAGAGTGTGAGGGGCTTTGGCTCTGGGCTTCTCTTCCCCTGGCTCCAACTGAAGGTGGAATTCGAGGGACTGAGAAGAGTTTTCTCCCTATGTGCCCAGAATGTTCCAGAAGCTCAGCTGCCTTCTGATGGGGGGCATGGTGAAGGGTCTGCTTTGGATACTGGCTTTTGCTTTCACTTTCATTGTGTCTGCTGGGAAGCTTGGAGGAGCCCTTGCCATGGACAGCTGTAAGAGTGTACTTCTTCATGCTATGTCTCCCTTGGCGAGGCAGTGGACTGCGCATGGTCCAGCCAGACATGCAGTACCAGGCAGGCCCGGCACCCAGCCTTCCAGACCCCCCTAGGGTCCTTTGCATTCTCCCAGGAGGCTTGGCTGCATTTGGGTCAGGGACTTGTTTAGGCCCCCGTTCAGTTCGGAGGTTCTCAACATCTCAGTCCTTCTCCTCCCCAGCCTGGACAGGCGGCCTGGCTTCACCTGGCAGTGTTTTCCTCCTCCCTTCTCCCCAGTTGAGCCTCGGCACACTGGTTGCTTCTCCTGGGCGTTCTGGCTCCCCCAAAGAAACAGGTCACTTGTTTGGTGCTGCCTGCTTCAGGCCAGACTGCCCTGCCTCTCCTGGGATGGCCCCAACTACAAGCTCGATGCGGCTCTCCGAGGGTCTCAGCAGAGGCCTCGGGCTGACTCCCCACTCCCCGCCCTTCCCTGTGCCAACTGCTGCTGGGTTGGCCCTGCCTCCTGCCCAGTGTTGTTTACTTGGTCTGAGCAGCCAGAGTCTCCTCATTCTCTCTTGCCCTAGATTGGTCTGAATTAGCAGCTCTTCAACCTGATTGCTGGTCCCTTTAGCTCTTAGCAGGTGGAGCCAGAAAGGGCCTTCGCCATCAGGAAGTTCAATCTGCTTATTTTAAAAATGGGGAAACCAGCCCTGGCTGGTGTAGCTCAGTGGATTGAGCGCGGCCTTTGAACCAGACAATTGTGGTTCGATTCCCAGTCAGGGCACATTCTAGGGTTGCAGGCTGGTTCCCTGCAGGCCAGTTCCCAGCAGGGGACGCACAAAAGGCAACCATACAGTGATGTTTCCCTCCCTCTCTTCTTCCCTTCCCCTCTAAAGATAAATAAATAAACAAATAAAAATTCCATGATTTAAAAAAAAATAAAAATGGGAAAACCGAGGCCCAGAGCTTGCCTGAGATCCAAGCCAGGATCAGACCCCAAGCTCCCCAAATCTGTCTTGAAGGATTTTGGGGATGATTCTTGGAAAAAGAAAGAAACCCAAAGTGTTGCCCCCTCCAATAGCCCCTTTCTCCCCCTGCGCTCCACACCGCCAGGGGCTTTGGAGGTGGCCACAGCACGTGTCGGGAAGGAGTAAATGCTGAGGGGCCCGTGGAAGACGAGGGGTGCACATGGAAGACCTTATATCTTGGCATCTTCAGTTTCTGGCTGTTCAGGCTGGCATTAACGCCAGGGAGTCAGCTCGCGATCAAACGCACGTGCCTCTCTCTAACCCCACTTCAAGATGTGCCTCTGACGGACAGGCTTTAGAGTTGATTGAGTCCCCAGATTACAAAAAAAGTTCCTGTTCATTGTAGAAAACTTGGGAGGAGACCATTGCAATATGCTGATGGCCACTGTTGATTTGTGGGGTTTTATTTAAGCGTTTGGTTTGTTTGTTTGCTCACTGTGCTATGCCGTGTCCCGATTTTTCAGTTCATCACCGTAACGCGTGTCTTCCCTGGGTGACAGTTTTTCACGCCGGATCCAGCCGGCTGGTCTCATCTGTGCCTCTCATCTGATGGCTGGAAGGCATTCAGGAGGCCAGCTTTTGTGTTGGCTCCCTCAAAACTCTCCCGTGGCCAAAATCCTGTAGAGCTATGCAAATTATTCACCGCTGCGGGGGATTTAAGAAGCCATGGGTTCTTGGAAAAGGGCTGTGTGTGTAAAATCTAAAGCAAAACCAATTCTCAGCGAGCCTCTTAGAGTTGGAGGAGGTCAGCCACTGCGGTGGGATGGGTGCGATCCAAAGATTACATGGATGGAGGGGGAACGTTCTGTTTCTTCTGAGTTTTTGCTGTGTTGATTTTATTTTTTTTAAGATTTTATTTATTTATTTTTAGACAGAGGGGAAGGGAGGAAGAGAGAGAAATATCAATGTGTGGTTGCCTCTCATGCACCCCTTACTGGGGTCCTGGCCAGCAACCCAGGCATGTGCTTTGACTGGGAATCAAACCAGTAACCTTTTGGTTCACAGGCCAGCACTCAGTCCACTGAGCCACGCCAGCTGGCATGATGTGTTGGTTTTAACCCAGCCAAGTGTTCTCACCCAATCGTCTTCATCCCTTGCCTAAAATCCAACCCCCGCCCCCCGCCCGGAGGTAGGCATTGTGATGGCAAGTATGGACCACTAGAAAAATCAGTGTGTAGTATACTCGTCTGCAAACCCTGCCTCTTAGAGAACAAATGTTTCAGTGGTGAAGATGTGCAGAGAATTTGTTACCTACTCAGGTGATGAGGTCGGTCACCTCCCCTTGGGGACAGGATCTCCTGGCATCTCTCATCCCCTAACAGGATCCCAGCTTTGCTAATGTCATGTGAATTGTCCACACTAGAAGCAGTCCTGGAGGTTCCCTACACTGATGTTTACAGACCGTGGGCAGTCCCCCTGGTGAGTTTTTAAATCAGTACCAGTAAGTGGCCTTCCCCTGGCTTTCTACAGTGAAACAGAGGAGAGTAGACTTGAATACAGAGTGCGTTTTCTGCCGGGGAGAAGAACCCTAGTAAAACTGTCAGCTCAGCCCTGACCGGTGTTGTCCACTGGGTTGCAGGTCCCATGAACCGGTTTGATTTCCAGTCAGGGCACGTACCTGGGTTTGCAGGCCAGGTCCCCAATTGGGGGCGTGTGAGAGACAGCTGGTCAGTGTCTCTCTCGCACACAGATGCTTCTTACCTCTCCTTCTCCCTCCCTCTCACTCTCTCTAAAAATAAATACAATCTCTAAAAATAAAAAAAGAGAAAGAAAAACCTGTCATCTCAGTTGTGTGTGCGGCTTTGGAACAGTCACCAGATAAACGCAGGGGTGGGCAAAAGTAGCTTTCCAATTAGGAGTACGTGAAGCAGAGTTTCATTCTTGTATTGTTAGTAACTATTGTATTATAATTTGTATTACAATTGTAAACAAGCTTTTGCCCACCTCTGTATATCTCTAACAGTGCAGTAGGAACCTTAAGTGGCCTGTGATCTTGGGGACCTTGGATCCTGGGGACCTGGGGGGCTCCTTGGATGGGCCCCAGAAGCAAGTCAGGGCTTGCAGAGTCAGAGCTGAGTGCCGCTGGGAAGCAGGGCCGGCTGGAAGGAAGCTCTGTGTACAGATGTTCCAGATGTCAGGGGCGTGAAAGATCCTTTTAAGAAGAATCTGCAACGCTAGAAATAGGACAGTGAGTTGGAAACTGCCGCTCGCCTGGACATCTCAATTCGTAGAAGAAGAAATGGGGGCCAGAAAACAGAGGCCAGGACCTGTGCAGGGCAGGGGGGCTCCCAGGCTTCACGTAGACAAGGGTCTCCAAACACCTCTCCCAAAGAGGCTGTAAAGTCAGGGTCAGACAGAGCTATGGGGCGGAACTGCATGCTCACCATGCAGCCTGAACCCCTGACAGGCCAACCCATATGTGGCCTGGTGCCAACAGCCCAGTTTCTATTGCCACGGCACACTAAACATCCATGTGTTCGATGCCAGCATTTAAAGCACATCGTAGGATCAGAAAGCTCGTTTTGGCATCTCTCCTTCCTTTTTCCTTTTCGTGACCCTAGAGCTTCACTAACGGAAGCATCCTGCAGGCAGCCAAGGGACTCAGGCTCACCCAAGTCCCAGCAGATCTGGGTTGAGCAGAACTCAAGTGCCTTTTGTGAAGACCGTGGACTCACAGGGTACACAGTTCTGGATGTCTCCAGAAGGTTCTGCTGTCTTCTGTTCCTGACGTAAAACCAGGTGGTGCTAACTCCTGGTGGATTTTATGTCTTTGACACCTTTAGTAGATCTAGTAGGGGGACAGAGAGAGAGAGAGAATTTACCAGTACTTACTTCTGCCTTGCCCGCATCTCCCCACGCCCACTGAGCGGGATCGTGTTGGTCAGCGTGCGGGCATGCTGTGTTGATGCCTGGGGTGGGGGGATATGATAAAACACAAAATGCACTTTCAGACCCCAAGTACTACAGCTGCATTAGCTGCCGTGGGGGGGTGGGTAGCAGTTATGTATTGCAGTTGCCTTTGGGTGACTGTTTACAGACAGGGACACATGCAGATTATACTCTTCGGGCAAAGTCATCCTGGGCTGTCCACAGACTGCCACTGGAAACGAATGTGCCCGTAGGAACGGTGTGCCAGACTCGGAGCCGGAGCCGGGCGGGGCGTCCTGGGCAGAGCCTGCTGCAAGGGGACCTTGACCGTGCAGCTGACTGTGACAGTGCTGCCGACAGTGCTAAGGAAGCCCTGAAGGAGGGGGTGTGTCTCACACTCGGAGGGTCGGGGAAGGATTTACTGAAAGAGTGAGGTCTGAGCCGGAATCTCAGGTCAGCAGCAGAGGAGGGAGCCCCTGGCAGGGGCAGCGGCCTGTGCCAAGGCGCAGAGGTGGAGTAGACTCTAATTCACGGACTGATATTAGATGTGAAGGGCAGGGCTGAGAAAAGCCATTTATATAATTTATGCTTAAAAGTTAGTTTGGAAACGAGACTGATTCAGTCTGGCGTTATTCACTGAGTTCTCTCTGCAGGCCTGGTGTGCTGGGTTGGGGGGGAGTAGTCCTTAATGGAGACACAGTCCTGCTCTTGTAGAGCTTACACCCCACTGGGAGGGAGGAGGGGTCAGTAAATTAGGAAACAAACACATAATATAACAAACCTATAGCCATACCACACACTGAGGCAAAATCTTTGCCTCGTCCCCACTGCCTACACACTAAGTGTAGGCCAAGTTCTTAGCTTTCAAAGCTTCGAAGACTGGACTTTTTAATCAGCTTAGCAATAACCCACAACCTTTGGAGGTTGGACTTTTTAGAGTTCAGACTCAGTTTACCTTTCCAGACCCATTCCTGCTGGCCCAACCCCTAGCTCCACCCACTGCCTTGGTCACAAGGGACCAGGAACCACTTCCTGCCTCCACCTCTCTCCACCCCCTACCTGGGTGCCATGAACCTGCCCGGCTTTCTTCATTCTGTTCCTTCTGCTTTTCTGCCTAGACTGTTCTCTGTCCTTGTCAAAACTTTTTTTTTTTAATCTAACTTTTTATTTTGAAATAAGTGTGCGGAATTTTTCTAGAAAAGTCGCAAAAATAGTGCAGAAACCCGTCACTAAGAAATTCACGTCACTACTCACAAAATGACAGACTTTCTCTGGATTTCATCTGTTCTCTTGCTGCTCCGGGATCAGATCCCAGACCCCACATTGCCTTCAGGTGTGGCATCTTCTCTGGCTCAGCAGGTCTGTGACAGTGGCTCAGACTGTCCTTGAATGCCGTGACCTTGAGAGTTTTGAAGAGGCCTAGTCAGGAGTGTGTAGAATGTCCCCCAGTGTGGCTTGGTCTGGGGCATCTTCTCATGCTTAGACACTGTGGGGTTTGGGTGTCAGGGAAGAGCCCTGCAGAGGTGAAGTGTCCTCATTGCATCTTGTCAGGATGCACATGACATCAGCATGACTTCTTGGTGATGTTGACCTGGGTCTCTGGGGCTGAGCGTGTCTGCCAGGTCTCTCCACTGGGAAGACTCTAGAACCCCTTTTTGGGAGGGGCTTTCAAAGCACAATAGGGAAAGGTAAAATTATAAAAGAAATTATTGCAAATGATTGATAAAAACTTAGAGCGAATGGTACATTGGAGCAATCTTTGCAACTCATGGCAGACAAGGGGCTGTTTCCTGAGCACAGACAAGAGGTTTTCCGATCAGGGCGGAGAGGCTGAGGGCCCTCATCGAAAATGGGCCAAAGCTGTAATGCCGTCAGCCAATAAACACATGGGGGGGTGGGGGGGGGCAAAGAAACAACCTTCAACCTCATTGTATTTTTTTTAAAGGCCAAATAAAACAGTACCGGTTTTCACCTGACATTTTAAATGTTTGGAAAAGCTGTACAATTTTAGGTTAAGAAAGAATGCTAGTATTGGGACGAGGTGCCTATACGAGCTCACGGCAGGAGTGCGGCCGGGACAGTCTGCAAATGCACGTACAAGGCAAAAGCATTACAAACCGCAGCAGTTTCAGTAACGGGGATTTATCCGGAGGAAACATGATTATGTAAGGAGTTGGTTTCAATACTGTTATTTTTTCTTAACAGCAATAAAATAGAAACTAACTGTGTGTCCGTCAGGAGGGTGTTGGTTATATAAATTATGGGTCCTCCCTCCATGTCCTGGAATATTCCTCAACTGCTGAAAAAAGTATGGTTTAGATGAATACTGATGACGTGGAAAATTGTTAATTATACAACAGCATCTTTAAGATGAGGTCACAAAACCATATTGCAGTAAGATCTCATGTTTGTAGAAAAAAGTTATGTTTGTTTACGGAATACGTACAGCTGTCTGAGCGGCACAGATATTATCCGTCGGTGTGGATGGCAGACTAACTCGATGATTTTAAATTTTTCTGTGACTCTAGATTCATAAATTTTCATGGAATCAACAAGTATTGTCTTTAGGAGGAAATGTCTTATTTTCTCAAATGAATATTGTTTACGTGGTGGGTCCCCCAGGATTTACTACTAGGAGAGTTGCTTTGTAAACTGTGGAAGGCTTTGCAGCTATTCCAGGTGGTTCCTTTGGGATTTTAGCTTTGAGGCTCCCTTCTTAGCCTTGGGAAGCTGAGGCAGGAGCAAAGCAGGGCCATCTGCAGCCGTGAAAAATGACCTGTTACAGCTGAATTTCCGCCCCCGTAAAACTCCCACATGGAGTCCTCACCCCCAAGGTAATGGAAGTAGGAGGCGGGGTCTTTGAGAGGTGATGAGGTTTACAGGATTAGGTTTGGATTCTGTCTGAGAGGGAAACACTCATAATAGGATTAGTGCTCTTAAAAGGAAGAGAGATCACCCAGGAAAGGCCGAGTGAGGACACAGTGAGAAGGAGCCACCCACAAGCCGGGGAGCTGGCTGTCACCGGACGCCACCTCTGCTGGCACCTAGACCTTGAGCTCCCAGCCTGCAGAGCCGTGAGAAATAAATGTCTATTGTCTAAACCCTTCAGTCTTGAGTGTTTTGCTATAGCAAACTGAGTGAAGATCCCACTCTCCCAGTATTACGTATGTATATGTTTAATTAGAAAAAAGGTATAGATTAACTTACTGTAAAATTCACCCTTTTTCATGTACAGTTCTACGAGTTTGACAAACACGAGCAATTTTGTGATCACCACCATAATCAAGGGACAGAAAGACCACACCAGCCCCCGAATTCCCTCATGTTCCCCCTGCGTGGTCGACCCCTCTCCCACCCTGCCCTTAGCAACCGCTGATGTGTGCTGTCCATTCAGCTTTGCCTTTTCCAGGGTGTCACGTAAATGGAAACATACAGCGGGAAGCTGTTTCAAGTCCGGCTTCCTTTACTCGTCTTCACGCATCTGAGATCCCCCCACGTTGCATTTAACTCCATGGTACGAGGTTCCACACGGTGCTTATCCTTTCACCTGTGCAGGGCATTTGGGGTGGTTCTAGTTTTGGTGATGATGGCTAAAACCATTTGTGTTCAGGTTTTAGGATGAACGTAAGAGTTTCATGCCTCAGGGGCACATACCTGGGAGGAGGATTTCTGGGTTTGCATGGAGTATGTATGTTTATCTTTACGCAAAATGGCCAAGCGTAGAAAGTTTCATGCTGATGACCCAGGGAGGGGCGGGCAGAAGGGATGGACTCTCACTGAGCACCTACTGTGTACGTTGCCTAGAGCCAGGAGCTTTACACAAACGGCCTCATGCCCTCCTTCCTCACTGCGGCGTTGGAAGTGTCAGGCTTCGGTCCCCTGTACAGACAAGCCACAGGAGGGGCAATTCACGGGGTTGGACCGAAGTAATGCAGAGCGACTCTCTTTGAATTGGGGGGGCGGTACATGCAGGGGGACTGTTTAGCCTCCACTACGTGACCTCCCCTCTACCCACCCCAGCACTGTCCTGGCATTTACTCGGCTTTATGACCCACAGCCTTGCCTGCCCCCCTCCCCCTCCCCCCACTTCCATAACAAGGCTGGGCCGGCGGCTGCTCCCAGCACCATGGCTGTGGAGAGACCTGATGAAAGATGCACAACACCCTCCCCGTGAACTGGGAACTTTAATGACCCACCTTGAGCACAGAGTGGAAACGATTTGTCATCTTTCCTCGAGCGATGCTTTGACTTTCCCTGTCAACACGGACTCCAGTCTCTAGGCAGGAAGCTGACCTTTCCCTGACCCTGACCTCCCCGCTCCCCATGCCACAGGAATGGAAGCAAGGATGGGTTACAGAGAGGTCTTTACTTAGATGACTTTTTACGGATACTTTTTGTTTAATTAGAAAATTAGTTTTATTAGAAAATATTTTACACATGGCAAAAAAAAAAAAAAAATGTAAAAGGTTATGCAATGGGAAACATAGATTTCCCTCGCCCTGCAGACCCCCCGCCCCGCAACACTGTTTCTCAGCGGTAACCACACGTCCGGAAATTTTCGATGCAGCAAACTGAGGCTTCTAAGTGCTGCTCTGAGGTGTTCTCCTGGTAATCAAAGCAATAAAATATTACAGTTGTCAGGATCGTTATGGAATTGTTGGGTAATTTTAAGCTCATGATAACTCATATCAGGGTCCCCAGATTGCCTTTAAGGACCCACTAAGCACCTGAAGTTTTATCAAACCTTCTATCTCTACAGTTTTCTGTGGAGGGTTAGTAGATTTCATCAGATTCCCAAAGGGGTGTGTGCAAAAAAAAAAAAAAAAGAAAGAAAGAAAAGGAAGGAAGGAAGGCCAGTCATGACTCATTGGTATGAGAAAAGCAACCTTTTATAGATAAATGGCAGAGATAAACGTGTAATGAGCTGGGGGTACAAGTTCTGAATTTAAGGATCACTGGCCCTTAATCTCCTGGTTGGAGGCGGATGGAGCCGGGGACAGGATTCCTTCGGCCACAGGGAACAGAGCCTCGCTGAGCCCGCGGAGGCGGAGGTAGCGGCGCTCTGTGGCCCTGGCTGTTCCTGCTGACTCATCACACGTTGGAAGTGTGCTGGCAGCTTTGGAACACATGTGTGCTTTCCCCGGGGATGAAGTTGCCCAGTTCCTGGGAACTTCTCACGGTCAGCAGCAGACAAATATGTCTCTACAAGAAAGTTTTAGGCTGAAAACACTCAAAAAGAGTTTAGGGAAATTCCTGGGAGGCAGCGACAGCGACATATCCGGCAAGTGATGAAAGCCCTAGATGTGTGGGGAAGTATCCCTCCCTGATGGAGTCAATATTCTTGGAATTGGGGGCGGGGTATCCAGGACTTCCCATCACCCTCATCTTGGGGTGGTCCCGACAGAGGCAGATCGTTGGCTGGCTGGTGAGAGAGTCTGACCTCACAAGTCATTTATAGTATTAGTTTAAATTTCCATCACGATTGTGACAGGCGCTATTCTAGGCATTTTGCATCTGTTAACTCACAGATACTCAAAACAGTTCTGTGACTTGGGGAAACTGAGTCAGGAGTATGCTAACTACTGTGCAAACAGCCCCACATCTTCCCCCTCCATCTCCAGGACTTAAGTGACTCAGGTCACAGTTACAATTTAAAGTGTTGGCTGGGGAAGGCAGGGTCTTTGTTCCACACAGTCTGGGACCCAGGCTTCTTTCATTGTGAGCTAATAACACCATCCACAGCCAGTAAGTGGTAGGGCTAGGATGTGAACCCCGGGCAGTCTGTTTCAGAGTCTGTATTCTTCTCCACCGCACTCTGGTGAGACACAGGGATGCTGGCTTTTAGCACAATTTACCTGGTAGGTAACCTCAGAACTGGAAGTGGGGAGATAACCGGGGACTCTGGAGAACATTTGCTCCTCATTGCCCAGGAGCTGAGCTCATCCTTTTGAGGACTGAGCTGGGTAAAACCTAAGAGACATTCGACTTTGCCTTCGGCACGCAAAAAGGAAAGCCTTTCCCCCCCAGAAGTTTGTACCCGAAATAAACGAGCATCAGCGACGCTGTTGCCTGGGCCTCGCATCTTTCTCCCACAAGTAGCCTCCCTGCAAAGCAGGTTGCATGTTGCTGCTTATTGTGGGGAGGGGTTTTGCTAAATGTCAGCACCCTGATTAAAATGCTTTTCAGCAGTTGAAGGGTCTTCTGGTGGAAATCACCCAAAGGTCCAACCCCAGGCCAGGAAATACACGATGGTACCTCCACGCAGGGGGTCCCACGGGGCTGTTAAAAATGGCGGTGATGGGGAAGACTCAGAGAGACGAAGAAAATGATGCCGATCTATGAATGTGAAAAGAGAAATGACAAAGCTGGCATACTTAAAAGATACAGAGAACTCAAAAATTTGAATGTTTACTATTTCCAAATTTCTAGATCTCCTAGGGAGGAACGCGTAACACTGGGTATTAAAGGAACAGATTTAAGGTCAAGTGCTAGCTCTAATGGCCTCGGTGACTTGGGCAATTGATTAATTTCTCCAAACGGGGAGAGTAGTTTTAAGATTTTGTGAGGATTCAGTCCTGGCTGGTGTGGCTCAGTGGTTTGAGCTCCGGCCTGTGAACCAAAGGGTCGCCGGTTCGATTCCCAGTCAGGGCACATGCCTAGGTTGCGGGCCAGGTCCCCGTTATGGGACACAATAGGCAACCACACATTAATGTTTTTCTCCCTCTCTCTCTTCTCCCTGCCTTCCCCTCTGTCTAAAAATAAAAATAAATTTAAAGAAAATTTTTTTAAAAAAGACTTTTGTGAGGATTCGATGTCTACATGTAAAAAGTACTGAGACATAGTAAATGTTCAATACAGTTTCGAGGTGCTGTTACTATCATAATTTAAAAAAATTTTTTATTCTGACAAGTTACTCCAAATCCAACCATTTCTGGTGGCCCGTGGGTCTTTGAGTCAGGAGGCCTTGGGCTGGGGACATGTGAGCAAGCCGGTCTCCACCCCCCTCCCTCCCTTCAGGGCAGGGAAAAGTTGAGTGACCAGGAACCTGCTTTTCACTGTAGACCGAGGGGTGCTCTGGCTGATGTCTCGTTTCTGTCCTGTGCACAAAGACATAACTCGGTGTCCAGGTATAATGGTGTATCGGTTAAAAATGTGGGTTCTGGAGTCCGACTGCCTGGGTCCCCATCTATGGGGGGGGCAGAGAGTGACGATGCCACTGCGGGTTGGGGTGAGGAGGAAACCACCCTGTGCCACCTGCCTCGTGAGCCGTCTCAGTAAACACTTGTCCCGACCCTAGTGTCTGGCCTCAGAGAGTCACGTGACGTAGAATCAACCATTTAAAGGTGAACGGTCCGGGGCACACAGTAGGTACACTCACAGGGCCGTGCGACCACCACTTCCATTCCGTTCCGGACCCTTTTCAGCCCCCAAAGGATCTCACTCCCTCCCCACTGTCCTTTTCCCCGACCCCCGGCAGCTTCTCCTCTGCTTTCTGGGTATTTTAGATAAATGGAGTCATGCAATATGTGGCCTTTTGTGGGTGGTTTCTGGCTAATTGAGGGTTTTTTCCAAATCATTTTCACGATTTCCTAGTGTGCTGTTCTGTGGCCTTAAGCACATTCATTGTGTTGTGTGACCGTCATGTCTCTGCCCAGAACTTGACGTCATCCCCAACGAAAGGAGAGGACAGCTCTTTAAAGGCCTGCGTGAGTGGGTCTTCCACGTCAGCACGTCTTAGCAGCTTCTGGGGGACTTGTAGAAGCAGATCGCTGGATGCTGCCCCAGAATTTCTGATTCGGGAGGTCTGGGGTGAGGCCCATGAATTTGCATGTGTCCCAAGCCCCTGGCGATGCAGGGTAGGTTGTGAGATGCCATCCAGGGACCGCTTTTGGGAAACCGCTGCCTTAGATGGGAAGGTCTGCAGGGGACAGCCGACGATGGTCTCCTTCGTGGTGAACCAGGGAGCCGGAGCCGCTATGACTTGTAGGAAAAAGGGATTTATTGTAAGAATCAGGTCTTACACGATTATGGGGGTGGGGGTGAAGATGAAGGAGGAAGGAGGTCCAAGGGACCAGAGACCATGTCCACCTGAGAAGCCAGGAGGTCTGGCCCCCAAAACAGGGCCTCAGGGCGGTCAGTGGGGACGTTAATGGGCAGCCATTGCCTGGTGGGTGCCCAGCCCGGTGTCCGGCGGCAGGGCCTGGGGACACTGTTGGTCGCTGGATGTTGAACACACTTTCTAGTTGATTCAGATGTCCAGCCCGGTGTGGCGTGCCTGGCATATGGGACGGAGAGTGGGCTCTGGGGCCAGACACATGTGGGTTAGAATACCGGTCTCATGCTTCATAGCTTTGTGATCCTGGGCAAGCGACAGCCTTGCTGGTTTGATACTGTTTACTCATCTGTAGAGTGGACATAATACCTCCCTTCCCCACAGAGAGTTGTGGGGTGTCGATGATGTAATGTGTACCAGACTTCGGGCCCAAAATATTGTGGTGCTTAACACAGTTAACAGTCTCAGATAGACATGTCCCGGGGCGATGTCCAGTGCGTCCTAAGTCCGCTCTTTCTTCTCAGGAATCTGGGCCTCACCCTGACCATATTCTTACCCAGACTGTTTTCAAAACAGCGTGAGAACTAGACTTGCTTTTCCTGAGTCTCGGTTCACACTCCAGGTGTCAATTCATATCAGTAGCAGTTGCTTATTTCTTCTGTAGGCGAAGTTCACACATTCCGTGTTTAAAAAATTTTACCCCATCATTGCCATTCCTCTTCCAGCCCTGCTTCACCTCAACACTCTCTTTCTAAAACCCTGCGTCCTCGGCGGTTTGCCACGCACCAGACATTGCCATAACTGCCTTTCCTTGGGTGTCTGTTGTTTTGACACCTGGTGACTTGCGGTGCCCTCCGTGGAAGAACAAACTGCCTCCCCAAGAAAGCACGTTGGAAGGGGCTGTCCTGCCTGCTGCCCTGTGGACCAAAGCCACGCCTCCGGGCCAGGCTGCTTGAGGGAGGGAGCCTTGACTTTGAAGTGGGCTTTTAAAGGAGCTGTCATTTCCAAAGCAAGTGAAAGCAGCAGTAAGAAAACAGGGTTTGCATTTCAGCTGCGAGGAGAAAGGGAAGGGAAGGATGATTTTCAGGGTTGGGTATGAAGGGTGGGGTGCCCTGCAATAAGAGCTGTCAGCATTAGGCAAAGCCTCAGAGCCAAGTGCGCACAGGCCTCTGAGGAAGACACCGGACTCTGCACTGTGGGCGCACCTCCGTGGGCTTCAGTGCTTGGATCTCACCATTTGACCACGTCTGTCTCAGCTCTGAGACTCGCATCCTGGAGGCCTGTGTTATCATTCTTTGCCGAGATTTCCCCACCTCAGTAAAGGGCCTGTAGCCACTATACAGCTCAGGCTGGTGTAACGAATACCACAGACTGGGGGGGGTTAAACAACAGAAATTGTCTTCTCACAGGTCTAGAGGCCGGGAACTTCAAGATCAAGGTCACGTTCTAGTGAGGGCTGTCTTCCTGGCTTGCCGTTGACCAGGCCTGGTAATTAGGAGGGAGATGGGTGGGAGCAGGAAGAACCACTGAAAAGAAGAGATTTGCGAAGGAACAAGAAATGAGTCGGGGGACCACCTGAATGTGGGGTCACGCACGCAACATGTCTAAAATGAGGCAGCAGGAGATTTACGGAGAGAGTGTGGCCAGCTGTGAGAGGGCCGGGAGTGGGAAGGGCGCGGCCGTGACGGGGCATGCTTCTCACGAGTGAGAGTTTGGGCCAGGGCTACCAGATTTTCGAGTTTCATAAATGAGATTATCCATGTGCTCAATACTGGAAGCTACTCCACACTGTATACAATAAATAGCACCTCACAGGTCCAGTAAGATATGTTCTCGGGCCAGATACAGCCCTTGGGCTGCCAGCTGGAGTTGGAGACCTGGGAGTGTGGATGTGAGGGGTGCAGGGAGCAGGGGAGTGGACGCCCAGGTCACAGGGAGGACGGGGGCCCTGGCCCTGTGGTTAGGGAGTCTAGAGGAGGAAGAGGGTGGTGGTGAATGGGAGGAGGTGGGGAATGGAAAGGGTTGAAGTGACGTGGATGGCCGTATGACAGAGGAGGACACATAAACAAAAAAACAGCTCTTTCTGGGAACAGCCGAATTGCAAAGGGGGTTGGAGAATGGAGGGGCAGCCGTTGGGGTGGATGATCGGTAATGGGTTCGAAAGTGGTCTCTCGGGAGCTCTCTCCCAGGATGTCTCTGTGCAGGGCCTGTTCCGTGTTAGATTTGAGTTGTTTGTTTGTGTGCTTGTTTATTCGTTTGAGTTAAAATTGCCTGATTCGAAACCTGGCAGGTGGCCAATGTAAGAAGACTGATGTTAGAGCTTTGGAGTCACGGGTTCTAATCCTGCCTGGCCCCTTCCTCTCAGGGACCTTGGGTAGAGTCCCTCTGGGCCCCCCTTTCCTGGGTATCTGTCACACATGGATGAGAATGCTCCCTCCCCAGTGCTGTGCCCCATGTGTGATAGTTCAAATTATTATCTTGAGACAACCTTCACTCCGCAGCACCTGAAAACGAGGGGCTCAGATGGGATCATTCCAGGCTCCTTCCTGGTTTGACTCATCCCGCCTGGGCCTTGTGGGAGATTTCCTTGCCATCTGAGTGCCCTTTGGAGAGGGAGACAGAGGAGGAATATTCTGGCCCATGCAGTCTGCTGTCGCTCTGCCTCCGAGAGCCAGGGCACCTCCTAAACACCCCAAACACCCCAGAAGAACCTCCTTTCACCACGGGGGCCTCTCAGCCACCTGGGGAGCCCTTTGAGGGAACAATTATCAGTCACCTGCCTGGTCAGGGGATTTGGAGAACACCCCAAGACCCAGGACACCTGTTTGGGTGTAGTTTTGTCCAACAAGGGTCCTGTCCTCATGAGGCTTACAGTCTCCAGTGGGAGGGAGGTGACACTGGCCACTCAGGAGGTAATGCTGATGCACAGTTTTCGGTAACGTTTACTGAGTACTCACTGTGGGCCAGGCACGGGGTTACTGGGTTCGTCTGGGTGGTTTTACTCAGACCTCACCACAGTGCACTGAGGTAGGTTCTATTGCGACGCCCACTTTGCAGATGAGGAAGCTGAGACCCGGTGCAGTGAAGTCGCTCAGTCCCCGCCCTCGCTCAGTGCAGGTCTCAGGGTTCCCGGAGGATTGAGGTGCAGGCCCTGAATGAAGAGTCAGACACCCGATTGAATGCCAGAGAAAAGCCAGCCTCTGTGGGTCTGACCGAACTCACAGAGTTTGATTTAAGCTTTATTTTAATATTGTTGCATAACATTAAAGGAACAGGTGTATGGCGTGATCAGTTAAGCAGAAAAAATCAATACAGAGGTAACTAGGAAAAGTACAGGAAATTCCATAGATTCAGTTATGCTAAACAAAGGTTATTTTGACCAGGAGAGCCATTAATCAGACAATTAGAAATAGCTGTGTGTACAGAGTTTTAAATGTCTTATTGATGAATAGATGTTTATTAACGTTCTTAGAATTTGGCACGGGTCAGAAGGATATGCTAGACTGAGCAGTGGTTATAGGAAATTTATTACAAGGCCTTTGTGTTGTCTGAGTTAACTATCTTTCTGTCTAAAATATTTCTTTATGTACTATGGACTCTTACTCCTTGGTAATTGTTTCTATGTGCTTAATTTGTAATAGTTAACCAGCTTCTCCTGCTTCTTTACCTAATTCCCTTAATATATATACCCGTCCAAGGTAGAGGAGGGGCTGTTACTCCATCAACTTTTAAATAATCAGGGGCTACTTCATTAGGGGGGAAATTTTGTTCTCTGGCCAAGAAATCATTTTGTACAACTTCATTGGGATTATACGGATCATTGGGCCTGAAATGCAGGTGTCTAAAAATCCCACCACTTATTAATCTCAACAACAAACATGCAAGGGAGAGATAGACAGGAAATTTAGCCACAGTTGCTTCTGCTGTACTGATGCATCTTATCCATCCCGACAGTGTCAAGGGATGGCTGTTGGTCAGCTTCCGACATCTCTCTTTTTTTTTAAGCGCAAGGTTTCCACTTCTAATTATACTCCTCTGATTCCTCTTACAAGGAGTCAGAAGGCGACTGAAAGAAGACAGATTCCAATTAGCACAATTCCAATGATAAGTGCCAAATTAATTATAAAGGAAAACAAACTCATTTTCTGCTCAGGACTTTATCATTTAACTAAGAGCATTCTTAGCAAAGCAGGTTTCACAGAATTTTACATATCCTTTCTCAGGCCTAATCACCCGGGGAGCCCACCCTTTCCAGCACAGGGCTGCACCACCCTCTGTCATTGTTTTCAGGCTTAAGTCAGGCAGGGGAGGCAGATAACCAAGGAATTCTCGGAGACTTCTCTCAGACACACTGAGGATTCAAGCTTCCTCAAAGCCGAGGGGGGAGGGTCCATCACCCCCTTTCTCCTTAGCCCCCCAAGTCCTTCCCTGGGCCCTCCACGTGATCATGCCTGTCTTAGGTCGTTCCCTACTTGGGGAATCTTTCCCGTCATTGGCTAACTGATCAAGCACTGGAGGCCAGTTATGGAAAAAGGAGCAGAAGTGGTGCTCCTGCCAGGGAGATAAGCTTTGTCTGCTTAGTGGCTTAAGGTCCAAAGGTTGCTCACTCAGCCTTAGCCATGTGGGGATTACAGCTCCTAAAACCAGGCAGGGTGGTTCCCAACATCTCCCCCCTTATTTGTTTTTTAAATCAAGTATAGTCGTTAGGCCTGTGGAACCTACTATTTACTATTTCTGAGTAATATTCTTTGTCCACTGATCTACCTGCCGGGCTGTATGGACCTCTTGTGTTGAAGCAGTGGTGGAGGCTGCTCCTGCTCCAATAGTGACTGTGAGAGCAGTGACAGCGATTGTTAAAGCCCCCAGAAACCTTTTCTGACCTGAAAGTGCATTGCTCATTTCCTGGATAGCTTGCAGACCTGAACTGTCACATCAAGGTGTGTCTAATTTCACAAGGAGCATGATATATGGTGGCTGCGGGACAATTATAACTACATCTGTCTGGCTTCTTTGAGAAATGTAATTAGTTCATATGCAGTCTTTGCGAGAGACAGAGTAGATAAGGGTTTCCTTACCTTCTATAGTAGTGTCTAGCACACTTTTGGACCCTTTTATTAAAACGGCATATGGAGCTTATACACAAGCCTGAATAAAATGAATTTCTGGGGCAGCGGTAGTTTTGTTAGGGTGTCTTAAGTGCACAGCATCCATGGTGACAACTAATTGCCATAATTTAGATTAAATGTGTTGTTTATTGTCAACCGTCCTGGTCAAGATACCATCCATCTATCCCACTGAATACCGTTGTGCTATAGAAGAATTGGGTGGAACTGCTCCAGAGACAGAACCAGAAGAAAATATGCTGAAGGGGATAACAAGAGATTTGCCCAGAGGCAGAGTGGGATTAGTTATAGAACAGATTTCTCATAGGCTTTGATGGTCTTCGAGTCTCTTAGTGGCTGGGGGAGAGTCAGTGAGTCTAGTTCTAAGATAAGAATTTAAACATCCAGGAGGGGAAGGATCACCCGTAAAGGAAAAGCAGGTAGGTGGCGAATCGGAAATTCCTAAGAAAGTGAGACTGTCGTTAGTTTGCAGGGTGATATGGGAATTGGACTCTCCCCCCAACAGTTTGGTGTTATATATAAAGGGGTATCTTCAGTTGCCCACCTGGCCAATTGAAGGATAGCAGGTTCAGGGATATATGCCCAATTGTGGGGGTGACTTTCCTCACAGGTCCCCCCATGTGCCACGGATGAGAGTAAACATGACTGAGACATGATCTGTTTGGGGAGGAGAGGTGACCAAGGCCTCTCCCAGAGGAAAAAGGCCTTGAGCAGTGGCCAGTTTCTCAGGGGAAAAGGCGGTGAGCCCCCTCCTCTAGGGGCTTTTATTGGATTGTGTAATACGCAGGAATATAGGGTAGCAAGGATCAGACTGTAGATAACATTTCAAAGAAATCTGAGGGCTTAGTCTGATTCAGTGTCTGTCAGGAACAGAGTTTTAGGGTTTCCTGCTCGAACCCTTAACATATGAATGAAAGCACTCTTAGCAGAGCAGATTTCACAGGTTTATCAGGAAGTCTTTGTGATGCCAGATTTTTCCCCAGGACACCCTCTAGCAAGGCAAGGAGCTGCACCCCTCCCCATCGGGTATTCAGGTTTAAGGGGATTAGAGCCAGGAAGTGCTTCTCCCAGAGAACATGGGGACTCGGGCTATCTCAAAGCCTGGGGCAAGAGTCCATTGCTCTTTGTTGCAGCCCCCCAAGTCCTTCCATCATGGCCTCCCAAGTGATCGAGTCTGGCCTAGGTTGCCCCCTGCTGTGAGGGGTCTTACCAGTCAAGGACTTCCGACCATGCTTTGGGAGCAGGGAGAAAACTGAGGCAGCATTTGCTACCAGAGACAAGCTTTGTCTCCTGCGGCTGGCATTCCAGAGGTCACTCGGTCATCCTTAGCCACAGGGCGTAGAGTTACAATTCCTAGAACCAGGCAGAGCCATCCACCACACCCAATGTATTTTTTTCTAAAGTGAAAGCAAAAGATACCTGACATGCGAGCACAGCCAACATGGCAACAAACAAGGTAGAAGGGGTTTTAGCCACGTGCTGTTGAGTCACAATCTTTTCTGCTTCCTCAGTGAGCGCCTTGATCTGGCCCCAAGTAGGGGGCTTGGTGTTCCGTGCTGATCAGGCCAGGCGGCTTCTGTCTGGTAGGTTCAGGTTGCAGAGTGGTGGAATCGGCTTGTTCACCAAGAGGGGTTCTTGGAACGGGAAGGGCGGCGCTCCTGGGGAGTTGATGGAAGTTTCTGTGGCAGCGTGCTCGCTGGCGGTGGAGGTGGTGGAGTCAAACGGCGGCAGTTGTCCATAGGGTCGGATTAGACGATCTGTCATCCAAACTGGAGAGTCCACGTCCTGTGGGAAGACACAGCATGTCCTCTTCCCCAGGTTAGAACCACATCAGGACCCTTCCATTGCCTGGTCAGCAGGTCCTTCCATTTAACTAAAGGCTTAGGTTTATTACTCTCGGATTCCAATGTTTTTGGAAGTTTGTACTTCCATCAGGGTTGACATCAAGGAAATTAAGAACAAAAAGAGCATGATATAAAATTTTATGAGGGGAACAGTACTTAAACTCTCCTTCCTGCAATTTTCAGTTTTTAAAGTCTGATGAGCTCGTTCCACTGTAGCTCACCCTTGGGGGTTGTAGGAAATGCCAGTGATATGTTCTATATTGAAAGTAATATAAAAGTTTCTGAAGGCTTTACTAGTATAAGCAGGGGTACTGTCTGTTGTCAAAGCCTTGGGCATCCCCAGATAAGGAAATGCCTGAAATAGATGCTCTACTACATCTTTGTAAGCTTCTCTGGTCCTCACAGAAGCAACAACAGCATGTGAGTAGGTCTCAACACACACATGCACACAGCAGAGTTTACCAAAAGATGGGACGTGAGTAACATCCGTCTGCCGGAGATCACTGGGTCTGAGTCCTCGAGGGTTAACTCCGGCACTAGACAAGAACTATGAGTAGGACAATGACCACAGTTGTGTACCATGTCATGAGCAGATGCTCTAGGTAGCGGACCTGCTGTCTGAGTGCAGAAGCATTTTGGTGATGTAAGGTGTGGGACTTAGTAGCCTCTTCTACTGATGATAAGGAGATAATATTTTGAGTTAATAAATCAGTTCTCCTGTTTCCTTCATGGAGAGGTCCTGGGATGGAAGTACGAGCCCAAATATATCCCATGAAGAAGGGTTGTGTTCTCTGATGAATATGCTTTTGTAAGGCTCGTAACAAAGGAAAGATAGTTGTTTTATAGTCTGGCAACGAAGCAGTTTCAATGTGAGGAAATAGCCGAGCGCTGTATTGAGACTCAGAGTATAAATTAAAGGGGACATGCTCTAATTGAGAAAATGCAAAAATGATGGCTGCAATTTCAGTTTTTTGGGCAGAGTTTTCTGTGGTTTGGTTAACAAATGGTATACTATTAATCATAGTTAACCGCTTTTCCATTGGATGAGCCATCAGTAAAACCTAAGGCAGCAGGAGGGGGGAGCAGAGTACTCAATGTTCTGTTTGGAAAAATGATAGGATGTTCGTTTAAGAACTGCAGTAAAGGATGTGGCGGAAGGTGGAATGTCACCTGCCCGGTGAAAGAGCCAAGTGCTATTCCCCAGTCCTCATGAAACTGGAATAAGAACTGCAGCTGCTCTTTGTTGTGGGGTATAATAATTTTGGACATTTCTACTCCAAAGAATTCTCTACTTCTTAATCTTCCCGTAGATATTAACATGGCAACCAGAGAGGGATAAGACATCACAATCCTCTTTTGTGAAACGGGCAAGTGAATCCATTCTAGGGGCCGTCTCACCAAAAACATCCTGTTGGTGGATGTGGTGTGGATAAGATGATTAGTAACCAGCGTTTGTAACAATTCAGACTCGAAGACTTTGATTATTTGTAGCCTGTTCTACCCTAGACAAGGCTACCTCAGCATCTGGGGTAAGGCTGCGTGGGGAGCTGGGGTCTGAGTCACCCCAAAGTATGTCAAATAAAGGTTTAAACTCAGCCGTAGTCAACTGTAAGCAGGGCCTAGTCCAATTAATATCTCTAAGAAGTTTCTGGTAATCGTTTAGTGTATTTAATGTATTTTTTCTTAGACTGTGTTAGTGTGTAGTATCCGGCCCAGGTTGTGTCTGGATTTTTTCAGGTGTGCCCTTTAATCCATAAGCTCGTCAAGTGTTGAGTGTCATTGTTAGAACTGTCTGCAAATGACTTCGATCAGGGTGGGCTAATAAGATGCCATCCATATAGTGTATAATGTACACATCTGGCTGACATTTTCTAATTAAAGGTAAAGCCATATCAGCAAATTTTTGGCATAAATGTAGGGCTATTTTTCATGCCTTGTGAGAGGACTTTCCATTGAAATCTTTGATATGGCTGCTTGAAATTCTCAGAGGGTAAACTGAAAGCAAACCTTTTACAATCAGCTGAATTCAGGGGTATTTTGAAAAACCAATTTTGTAAATCAATAATAATAATATTAAATTGTTTTGGCACAGCAACTGGCGAGGGGAGACTGGGCTGTTAATGACCCCATATCTTCCATAGTATCATTAGTAGCTCTGAGGTCTTGTTAGAGTCTCCATTTTCGTAATTTCTTTTTAATGACAAAAATAGACATGTTCTGGGGGCTATTGGAAGGCTCTAAATGACTTTCAGCTAATTGTTGCTTGCCCAGTTGCTTAGCTGCTTGTATTTTTTCTGAGGTTAAGGGCCATTGTTCAACCCATACTGGCCTGGGTGATTTCCGAGTAATGGGATCAGCAGCTAAAAGTACAGTGGCTCCTATCATAAATCCTGATGTTTTAACCCCTTTCTATTCAGCTCCGGAGGAGGATCAGGCGGGTCAATAATATACCCTGAGCGCTCTTGCCTAGTCTCTTGTCTGGATCAAAGCCCAACTGTAGCATTTGAGATATGACTTTCTCACTGGGGCTGTAAAGCATAGCTCCCATTTGTGAGAGAACGTCTCGTCCCCACAGAGTGAAAGGAATGGAAGGAATGATGTAAGGACAGAATGTTTCTTGTTGCTCGTTCCCATCCAACCAGGTTAAGATCTGGGAGTTTTTTGCTACATTGGGTGCCCTACCCAGACCCACCAGTGTGGATGGGGGTCTGAGATGGCCATCTAGGGGCCAATCCTTCCCTGATATACAGGAGACGTCTGCACCGGTATGTACAATGTTCTAATAGGTCTAGAGGTCTTGATCTCCTGTAGCCAGAAGGCTGTATGGCTGGAACCAAATTTGCCTTCTCCTCTGGGCTCCTGGGAAGCTGTGCCTCCCACAGCATAAAAGGGGAGAATTAGCAGTTGGGCAAATCTTTGATTTTTATGAATTTGTATGGTTTCGGTGGGGGAGAGACAAGGACGTGAATTTCTGCATCATAATCTGCGTCAGTGACTCCTGGTGTAACAGAAAGTCCCTGTGGAGACGTAGAACTCCTTCCCACGACCAGACCAACCTTTCCTTCAGGTAAAGGCCGTTCTACTCCCGTGGGTGTAGTTACCACAGGGGAGTTGGGGGTTCATATTGTGGTGGTGGTGGAACGCAGGTGCAATCCTGTGCTCCCTTGGGCTGCTCTTGAGGAGCTCTGAGACTGGACGAAGGGCTGGGCCCGGGAGGGGTTCAGGGATGCCCCGATCATTGTCGGGGCCTGGGGCTGGCCCCTCATCTGTTTTCCTGATTCTGTGTCATTGTTAAAGGGTATCCATTCTTATGATATTTAGACTTGCAATCTCCGGCCCAGTAGAATCCTTTCTGACACTTAGGAAAGACGGTCTTAGGCGTTGCATTAACCAGAAAGGGCTGGGAATTTGGGTTGTTACTCACAGGATTCCCCGGTGAGGGTTTGGGTAGGACGGTGCCTGCCGAGATGTCCTGGCTGCTTACAAGTATGACAAGTGGAGCCGCTAAGTCCCTTTGTGCCGCCTCCTTTTCGTTCCGTAGTTTTCCTAAACTGGGGACAAGTTTCTCCTTTCAGGGCAGCCGCAGTCGCCACAGCCTGTAAAAAGGCAGGTCCTACATCGGTCGGCACACAGTTTAACAAAGTCGCTCAAGGAGCAAGTTTTTCTGATGGATCTCAAAAGGGCTTGGCGGGGAGTATTAGCATTTTCAAAGGCTAATTGTTTTATGAGTAGGTCTGCGGCCTCCTCATTATTAATAACTCTCCTCACTGCTTAAATAAAATGGGAAAGAAAGTCCTCACAAGCCTCACCTGATCTTTGCTTTACCCCTGACAGGGAGGCCGTCCTGCCCGTAGCAGGAATGGGCAAGGCCTTCCAGGCACCGCCAGAACACTGAGCAACTGGAGCTAAAGCCGTTCTTCTCATACACATCCGATCTCGGGCAGCAACATAGTCTCCCTCCCCAAGCAGCACGGGGAGACTGATTTCATGTTTACATTTCTTATTAGCAGCTGCCTGCTGTTTCATGAGATCATCACATTCAGCCTTCCATAGGAGAAAATTTCCTCCAGTGAGACATGATTCGGCTGTCTGTGTCCAATCATAAGGGGTCATCCATTTAGAAGCTAAAGTATCCACTAGAGTAATAGGATAATGGGCTAAGAGGCCCATAATCATTACAAGCTGTCTTAAGTTCTTTCGGCAACTTACAGGGTAGACGTTCATATTATAGAAAATCGTCATCATCAGAGACCCCAGGGGAACGCAGAGCCGTGTCTGTATCCCCTGCCTTTTCTGCCTCTCTTGTAGCCCTTCGTAATTTTGACAGGGAACCCAGAGGCGGTGGCGGGGCCGGCATCAGAGGACACATTCTCTGCTTTTGCCTTGGTCCAGGGAAACCTGATCCTTTTGTTACGGGCCAGGTTTGTTTTTACCACACTCAGAGGTGAAGAGGGCGGGCTCTGGGAGACAGGGAAAGTCCAGTCGTCCCTATGACACGCAGCTCCTGCCTCTTTAAGACCTGCCTCTTCCTCAGAGGGAAGTTGATCACCATCCCTGAATGACTTGACTGAGTTAACTTTTGACCCAGCTGGAGACAATAGTCTCTTCCTCCGGCACTGGGGCAGTGGGAGTCAGTTTATTAGGAAAGGAAACGCTTCCGTGCTGTGGATCTAAAGCGTCTCTGATGAGATTCCAGAGAGAAAAAGCGTCAGCGGGAATATCCTCAGGTCCATGGTCAGAGTAGTGTCGCTTAAGACTATCTATCACCAACCCTGAGCCAGGTGTCTGTTAACTGTGCCCTCTTTGGGGAACCAAGGGGGACCATTGCACAAAATGCAGGAACCTACCTATCTGATGAGTAGTATCTCTTATACCTTTCTTATGAAGCGTATGTTGAATGATTTCAATGAAGAGTCTTCTTTCTTTAGACTCAGTATGGGCCATAAGTTCTCAATATAGTTCTGATTTTTCTTCACACCACACTCAACCTCACTCACTCGAGGGGGCTCGTGCAACCCTATGGTGGGGTCCTGGCCATCCCAAGAATGGGGGGGCTTACCTTCGGGTCCCTGTTCAGGCGCCACTTGCTGGGGTCCAGCCTCAGCAGGTCTCAGGGTCCCTGGGTCCCTGGAGGATGGACGGCGCAGGTGACGAATGATGAGTCAGACACCCAATTGGATGCCAGAGAACAGCCAGCCTCTGTGGGTCTGACCAAACTCACAGAGCTTGATTTAAGCTTTTTTTTTTTATTTTTTTTAAATTGATCTTTAGAAGAGAAGGGAAGGGAAGGAGAGAAATATCAATGTATGGTTGCTTCTGGTGCATCCCCTGCTGGGAACTGGCCCCTGCTGGGAACTGGCCTGCAACCCAGGCATGTGCCCTGACGGGGAATCAAACTGGGATCTTTTGGTTTGCAGGCTTGTGCTCAATCCACTGAGCTACACCAGCCAGGGCTGATTTAAGCTTTATTTTAATAGAGATTGTTGCATAACATTAAAGGAACAGGTTCATGGCGTGATCAGTTAAGCAGAAAAAATCAATACAGAGGTAACTAGGAAAAGTACAGGAAATTCCATAGATTCAGTTATGCTAAACAAAGGTTATTTTGACCAGGAGAGCCATTAATCATACAATTAGAAATAGTTGTGTGTACAGAGTTTTAAATGTCTTATTGATGAATAGATGTTTATTAACGTTCTTAGAATTTGGCATGGGTCAGAAGGATATGCTAGACTGAGCAGTGGTTATAGGAAATTTATTATAAGGCCTTTGTGGTGTCTAACTTAACTATCTTTCTGTCTAAAATATTTCTTTATGTACTATGGACTCTAACTCCTTGGTAATTATTTCTACGTGCTTAGTTTGTAATAGTTAACCAGCTTCTCCTGCTTCTTTACTTGTCTAATTCCCTTAATATATATTCCCATCCAAGGTAGAGGAGGGGCTGTTACTCCATCAACTTTTAGATATTCAGGGGCTACCCCATCAGGGGGGACTTTTCTTCTCTGGCCAAGAAATCATTTTGTACAACCTCATTGGAATTCTGTAGATCATTGGACCTGAAATGCAGGTGTCTAAAAATCCCACCACCTGTTACTCGCAAAGACAGACATGCAAGGAGAGATAGACAGGAAATCCAGCCACAGTTGCCTCTGTTGTGCAGATGCATCTCATCTGTCCCGACTGTATCAAGGGTCGGGTGTTGGTCAGTTCCTGGCAACGCAGGTTGCAGAGCTGGGTCTCCCTGGCTAGCAGGGGACCCTGTGGTTAAGCAGGTGGCACATTAGGAGCGTCTAGGAAGAACTGGATTAAAGCCAAGGTATAAAGGAGGGAGCACCCGACTACAGAGAAAGGGGCTGTTCCCCCAGGTGCAGACGAGAGCCGTGTCCTCTGTTCCTGTGACCCATGGGTTGGGAATGTTTCTCCGACACCAGGAGTCACCAGCTGCATCCCCAAACCGAAGGGGAGCCAGATGATGTCCACTGTATCAGTCATGACCGAGTGAAGGGTGCCCAGCTTGGTGTTAAAGGCTCTGTGTGCCCAGGCTCACGACTGCCGTCTGGCAACTGCACTAGGGAAACGCTGCCTGCATTATACCCTTTGTACATCTCAGCTGAAGGGACTTGCTCAAGTTCATCCAACCAGGAAGTTGTGTCGCTGGGGGTCAAACCCAAGACCTCATAATTCCACAGGCAAAACTTTGAACCCTGGCCTGACCACGCCTCCCTTGCAAAGGGGTTAGGACTTTGCTGAGCTGGCCCAGAGGCCCTGGGAGGCACACGTGGCTGGAACTCCCAGGTCGGAGCCAGAGGTGGTCTTGGTGGAGGAATAAATTGGTCCCTGGCCCTCCCTGTCTCGTATGCACGCTGTGGTTCCTCCGAGCCTCAGCTGCCCTCCTGGGTCCTTGCACCCCGCCCGTCTCTGCATCCTCGGCCAGGCTGACTCCCTGGGCTCTGCCTTGGTCCCTGCTCTGGGGTGAGGGTCCAAGACTCTCGTGAGCCTCAGGATCACTCTGGAAGCTTGCCAAAAGCCGATCCCGGGCCTCCCCCCAGATTCTGATTCTGTAAGTCCACTGTGGGGCCTGAATCTGCATAGTCAGCAAATGCCTCCCTACCTCCACCAGGCAGGGGGTGAAGGGGCCCTGGGGTAACAACTGGTCTCGAGTTACGGCTCCCTCTGCCGACAACCCCATATGCTGCCCAGCTCACCGCTGCCACCTCCTTTCCTACGGCCCACATTGTTTTGTCCTTACTCCAGTGTCATCGGTAGTGTCCCGTGTCCCCATTTCGCAGATGGGGAAAACAAGGCTCAGGAAAATAAAGCAGCTTGCCTGAGGCCACCCAGATAGACAGATTCTATCACCACCTTGCTTTCCTGCCTCTGCTCAATTGGCATCGATGCCCTGGGAGGGTCCCTGCTCGGGCTGGGAATGCTCCGTCTTCATCAGCACATTCAGTCTGTCCACTCTGGGGGAAGGGAGGCGTGAAGCTTGGCCAAAGCCTTGGCAACCAGAATGTCCCTTGTGTTAGTTCCATGGGCTTTTTAAGCTTTCAAGGCTAAATGTGAATCGCAATGTGGAATGAGTCACAGACCCCTGGTTAGGAAGACTGATCCCTCCGTGACCCAGAGCAGGTCCTGTAGCCCCTGGGGCTCCTCACCTGGGTAGAGGGCGTCAGGAAGATCAGGCTGGGAAATCCCACCCCCACCGGCTGGGCAGCACCTGGAGAGAGGATGAAGACGCATGCTCCTCCCTGTGCCCCAGCAATCCCACTGCTGGGGGTTAATCGAGGGGGAGGCTAACATCTCCCCCATGCAGACACACATAGGTGTTCACGGCAGCTTCGTGCGCAGCGGCCCAAACGAGCAAAGAGCCCAGGTGTCCATCAGCAGGTGAACAGACGGACAGTGGTGTATCCACCCAGTGGGCACTGCTCAGGCAGATAAAGGAACCACATGGGCCACTGCAGACACAGGCAGTGCCTTGAGGGCAAAAGAAGGCAGAGATGAGAGTGCCAAGTGTGTGCGTCCGTTTATAGAAACCTCCAGCACAGGCAAAACTAATCCTTGGTGATGGGAAGCAGGTCAGTGGTTGCCTGGGGTGGGACTGGGGAGGGGTCGATTGGAAGGAGGTATACACGGAGAACTTTCTGGGGTGGTGGAAATGTCTTATATCTCGATCTGGGTGGTGGCGGCAGCTTGTCAAAGTGTACACTAACGTCTGCGCATTTTCCTAGATATGAATTATACTTTATACAAGTAAATAAGCAGATGCCTCCGTCCAGCCCTGGCAGCTCAGAGTCAGCTGTCCTGAGGGGTGGAGGGTGCCCAGGGGCTTCTGCATTTTCAGCAAGCGCCACAGGCAGAGTTGACCCCCAGCCTGGCAGGCACCCCCAAATTCTTAATCACTCAACTCTCTTCTAGCCAGGATACTCGAGTGTTTGAAGATGCTGAGGACTTACTGTCAGTCTGTTTTTAAAAACAAATCCATGGGGGGTCAAGGTCCGGCCCCAGGGCTAACTCCCAGGAGTCGCCAAGACCAGCTCTAAGCCACAGACAAAGCATCCTCAGTCACCAGGCTGACCCTGGCCACGTGCCAGGCATCACAGGGTCTGCTGTGCTGGGAACAGAGGGCAGGACCCCCTGTAGGGCTGTAGGCATCTGCCAGGCACTGGGCATCAGGCAGAACTAGAGAGGCCCCTTCTGGGTTCTGTCTGCATGGCCACCTTCCAGGTGACAGTGATTCCAGCTATGGGCTGAAGAGCCGTTGTGTTGTGGACACTGCTTCTGTTGCTTTGTGCGCGTGTGGAATTGTATAAGAGGACACACTGTGAGGTTCTCAGGAGCCTAGGCTCGGAGTCAGCCTCATAGGCTGAGATTCCCCGCCACTCAACAATTAGCTGTGTGTCTTTGCACAAGTGACTTAACCTCTCTGAACTCCTCATCTGTAAAGTGAAGAAGCTGCCAATACATCTTTCTTTACAGTGCCTTGAGCACAGGAGGCACTTAGTGAATATCGGTTACTGTTATTAGTGCCTGATTTAATCCTCATACTAACCCTATTGGTATAGGTGCTATTCTCATCCCCATTTTAGAGAGCAGCAGCTAAGGCTCAGAGAGGTCAAGTCCCTGGCCCAAAGTCACACAGCTAAACAATGGAGGAGCTGGAATTGCAACTGGGTCTAACTCCTGATGACTCTTACTGCTGCACGCAGCCATCGGCTCTGTGGGAGGGGGCTCACTTCAGAAGGCCCCCCATACTGGAATGAGCATCCATTGCTGGCTGAGTGGGAGACACGCCCTCTTCAGGAAGGCTCTGTGTACTGACTCAGAAAGTAGGTTCAAATCCCAGCACTACCCACTGGGGACTTCGGACAAGTTGCTCCACCACCTCAGTTTCCTCATTTATAAGGTTGGGTGTTAATACCAACCTTAGAAGGCTCTGGTGACTCTGAACTGAGTCAGTAGACGTACGGCATAGAGAGGGGCACCCTGCACGCAGGGAGCCTGTTAAACTTGTCAGCTTCACCCACTGTCATCGGCGAGGTCACGCACCTCTGGGTTTGTGACTGAGCTGGGTGGGGCTCCAGTTTGCACCAGGATGGGGGGTTGTCCTTCTTGCCTTCGAGGAAGTGACAGGACCATCTCCAGGGAGCCTGTGGCCACAAGCGTGGCAAACAGCCACGTTGAACCACATCCAGGAAACTCAGGGGTCTGTGATTAAACCCTCTCTTGGATTCGCTCATGTTAAAAGCACAGAGCCCCTCTCCCAGCCTTGTCTCAGCTTCCCGCGTGTCCTGTCCACTCTGTTGGAAGAGATTCAGGCTGACAGCTGCTATCACATCCAAATGAACGGCCGGCTTCCCGCTGCACTGGCCCAGCTCTCAGGCTGGAGGGCGGGGCCTCGGCAGATGCCCCACAAGGCCTAGCTCAAGGTGGACGAACAACCCTTTTGTTGGTTGATTTTGTGTGTGTGTTATTTATTTTGCCCGCATCTTGAGAACCAGTGTGGGTTTTTCAAACTGCTCTGTTCTTCTCGGACTGAAAACAAATATGAAAGGAAAACTATCAAACTGTGAGGTCCAGCTGCCTGTAGGAGACTCCTCGAGGGCTGGTTTGAAACTGAAAATGTCTGACCGTGCTAGGCTAAAAGCAGAGCGGTACCCAGCACGTCACTGTTCAAAATCCTGCACTCGTCCTGGCTGTGTGACCCTGCGGAAGGTGTCTGTCTGCCTCTCTGAGCCTCAGTTTCCTCACTCATAAAATGGGCACCTACCTCACAGCGGCTCTTGTGAGATCAAGCAGTGAAGGCCCCAGCACGGCGCCTGGCCCATGGTGCAGACTCACTGAGCATCCACTTACGGGACTGTCGGGGTGCGGGGAGCGCGCGGAGTTGGACTGTTCAAGGTCTAGGTCTCTCGCCAACTGGTTTCGTGACCTTGGGTAAATTACTTCACCTCTCTGAGCTTCAGGTTCTTCATCTGCAAAAAATTGAGACCCTGTGTTCCTTACGTAGAGGATTGTCCTGCAGGTTAAATTAAGGGTGGTAACTTTGAAAGGCAGCCTAATACAAGCTCATGTTCAAGAAATGGTGGCAATTGTGCTGACGGTGTGGGTGTGGTGATGGGGGCACACCGCCCCAACTTGCAGGGAGGTCAGGCAAGGTTGTAAGTGTCCCCCAAAGCCTGCCGGGGCCGTGATGGCGGGGCACCTGGTGCTGCCCCATAGTTCGCACTCTGTGGGGTGAGGTGGGGGGCCAACAGGAAGTGGGTGCAAGGGAGGCGCTAGGACTCTGAAGATGGGCAGTGATGACCTGGCGGCTGCAACGGGGGGGGGGGCGTGGCAGCCCAGCGGAGGGCACAGAAGCATCCACCGTTTCTTAGCCTGCGTTTGTCTCTGGACTCTCAGGGGCAGTGGTTTTGAATGGCTGTCTTTGGGAACACGTGGATGGACAGACCTTGCTTACACAGGTTCCACATACAAAAATGTCCTTGCCATGAAGCCCGTTGAAGGGGTCCCGAATCTCCAACAGCAGGATTCCTTTTTTTTTTTTAAAGATTTTATTTATTTTTAGAGAGACGGTAAGGGAGGCAGAAAGAGAAAGAAACATCACTGTGTGGTTGCCTCTCGTGCTCCCCCTAGTGGGGACCTGGCCTGCAACCCAGGCATGTGCCCTGACTGGGAATGGAACCAGCGACCTTTGGGTTCGCAGGCCGGCACTCAATCCACTGAGCCACACCTGCATTTTTTCTTTTGTGTAAGTGTCCACCAGGAAATCCTTTTCAATGTTGAACACCCCTTGTGTGCATGTAAATTGCCATTTGATTTACACATAAGAGGGTGGATTGTGCAGTGGAAGCTGGTGTTGTCCTGAGGGCCAGATTACTGCCCCACCCGGCCCCAGGCGGAGCCCTGCTCTGCCTGTCACCAGCTCTGCCTGTCACCAGCTCCGAGGCCATGTGTCCTGTGCCTCCATTTCCTTGTCTGTAACATGGGGATTATCATAATGAACACCTGTCTCACCTGGTAGGCGTTGTGAAGAATAAACAAGATAGTCCTCATAAAGAAAATTCTCTGTCACATTGTAAAGGTGCAATATTGTGGCTCTTATTAGTTCCGCAAATATTTGCAGAGGTGTCCGTTGTGCGATCTGTCCTGTGGCTGCCCCCACGGAGCGTCCTCGGGGGTGTGGGCTGTGCAGAGAGACAAACTGGAACGTAAACACAGACAATGACCAGTTGCCGTCACAGCTGTGCCCCACACCAGCAGAGTTCTGAGATATGGAACCATGTGGTGATCACTGGCAAACGTTTGGTTTGGAACGCCCCAACTCAAATGGTGACATTTGAGTGACAGATGAGAAGGAGCTGGTGGTGAGGGGCAGTGTGGCTGGAGCACCGGCAGGGGCGGGGGCGGACCAGAGCCGCTCTTTGTGGACCGGGAGGTGCCCCTCACCTGCGGAGGTGCCCATTCTGATCCAGTGGGTCTGGGGTGGAGCGGACACTCTGCCTCTCCGGCCAGCTCCACGGCTGCCGAGGCTGCTGGCCCACGGGTCACACTCCGAGTGGCTGGGACCAGGAGCGGGCAGACGGAACCAGGTCTAGGTGGGTAAACCCGAACGCCCAAAGGCAGGTGGGGGGTTCGGGTTCATCTCAGGATAGCAGGAAGCCAGGCAGGGGAGTGGCAGGACAGAGGACATGTGTAGAAGCTCCTTTGGGCTGCCACAGGGCAAAGACTCATGGGGCAAAGTGGCAGCAGGGGGACCAGGACCAGGTGGGTGCAGTCACCCCAGCGATGGCACCTGGAGGGGCAGGAAGTAGGCTTATTAGAGATCGTTGGACAAATAGAGGTGACAGCACTTGGTGAGGTGTTGGATATAAACAGTCTTAATAACCTTAATATAAATTATTATCTGTGCTCTTTTAAAAAAAATTAAACCAGTCGTCTAGTGCTGTGGTTCTCAGCCACAGACGTCCTTCCCAGAGATGGCCAGGGGTCACAGGTGGATAGATTTGGAGCCCAGATGACAGGACAGCAACTCTGCCAAAGGGGAAGCTGGCCAAGATTACTTACGCTCTCCCAGCCTCGGTGAAATCGTCTGTGGAATGGGGAGGGGGGTGTGGGAGAAGGACATGTGATTGTGCAGGGGAAGGTGTGTGGACATCAGCCCGGACTGAGGGATGCAGCAGGTAGGTGCTAGAGATGGGAACGGCCTTATCAGCAGGGCTTTATCTCGGGGGCAGTGGGGAGCCATGGAGGAATATCGAGTGAGGGTGGTGTGATTACATTTGCCTTTTGGAGAGACTCCCCGAGCAAAAAAACAAAAAAAAACAACTATTGAGCACAGGCCAGGAGGCTGGGAGGACTTTGTGGTTTGTATCCAGGGGAGGTGTCAGGTTGGCCTGGATTAGCAGTAGGTGATGGGCCAGCCCGGGGCGTGGCCTGTCCCCAGGGCCTTGCTTCCTGCATCCTCTTTGTGCTGGGGCAACCACTGTGATAAGTTCGAGGTGGTAGGCGTGTGTCCTGGCAGCCCCGCCCCGGGCTCTCTGTGACCACTGGCCGATTTGCGTGCACACTCCAGACACAGGTGCAGCCCTGTGGTAGCTGCCAGGATGACAGAGGAGCCTGAGGCCCAGGCCGGACTTGCCCTCCCTTCCAGAAAGGCCCCCACCCCTCTGCACCCCCCTGGTCTCCCCAGCCACTCCCTGCCTCAGCAGGGACCCCATCTTCCTTCCTCCTGCGCCTGTCCTCTGTTCTCACTGCTTCCCGTCCAGGTTCACTCACTTTTCTCTCCTCCTTTGGATTATCGAGGCCTCGTTTCTTCCTGCCCTCCCTCCCCAATGTTTCGTCTCTCCTAGTCTTTTCTTCTCTTCGCCCCTCTTGGCTTTGCAAGGGTGAGGGCCCGGTGCCGTTGGTGGCTAGCTCGGTGCCCCGCCCAGTGCCTGGCCCACGGGGTAGAGGGGTGGCGTTCCCCTCGGACGTGTCTGCCTCTCCCCACGTGCCCTTCCAATGCCTCCCCTTCTTCCTTCCCTTTTCCTGTCTGTGCACGTGTCTGCAATGCTAGATGTACTTTTAACCTCAACAACAATGTTTTCACGGGCTGGTCTGGCTCTTCTGCCCTGTCACTGCTGCTGAGCGCCCAGAGCCGTTCCCAGCCCAGCGGTTTATGACACTATTGGTGCTGTGTTCCAGGGTGGTGGCCCCGGGGACAGATTGACCAACTTTCAGCCCTGTGACTGTGACCTTCTTCAGTCACTGCCACAGCCGAAGTCTCCTCTTAGTGAGTGACCCAACAGTCACCCTCCAAACGTCCCGGCTGAGGAGAGAGGTCCAGTAACCCTGGAACCGGGCCTTGACACGGCCCCACTCCAGGACACCCACCCAGCAGGTGCCTGCCCCTGTCAGCACCAAGCTTGCCTCAGAAAAGGGGGAGATTGGGGGCGACTGGTAGTTCTGTTCCTCTTTTGGTGGTTTGGTCACTTTATTTTAATTTTTTTATGAGGCAAAGGAGGGTATGATTGGTTCATGCAACTGAAACCTTGGTAGGTCCAGCTGGAGTCGTGGGTTCGAGAGATGTGGCCTGGGGCCCTGCTCGCTCTCCACCTCAGCTCTCGTCCCCCACGCCGGCTCCCTCCCCCGGCAGCCTCTCCCCTTGTGAGGTCCAGAGGGTCACCAGCAGCTGCAGGAAGGCAGGTGGAACCCTCACAGTGTTTTCTCAACAGTGAAGGACTGAATTCTACTGGTTCTGGTTGGGTGGGGCCTGCCCTCTGGAAGCTGTGATTGGCCAGGCCTGGCCACGCCCAGGCTTAGAGCCAGGAGAAGGGCCCCTGGAGCTGGTCCCCTGCGGAGGACAGCTGCAGAGCACCGACTACACACTGGTCCAGAACGCCCTGCACAGCTTGGCTCCCCAGCTCAGTGTGGTCAGTCCCCTGGGGCCCCCAGTGACCCTGCTCGGGAGTGACTAGCACAACAAGCTCTGGACAACTTTGCACTGTGGAGAGCCCACAGTGTCCTGGTCGCTACTGCATTTGAAAAGAGAGGGCACACCCGGCACAGGCGGTTCTCCGAGGTGCTTGCCGCCGTGTCCCCCGGCACCCGGACCGCTGCCTGGCGTGGCATGGGCGTGCAGTTCATGTGTGTGGGATGAATGACTGGGGGGAGACCGCAAATCAGGGTGTGGCGGCCTCGCTCCCGCCCCCCGCCCCCAGGGCCCACTGTCACCAGCTGTCTGTGCCCAGCTGGCCGGCGGCCAAGGGAAATGGCCACCATTTCGTCATCATCATCATTATTAGTGTCGTTCATTGTCATTGTTACTCTCGTGGCTGCGTGGCCACTGTCAGTGTTGAGCCTGAAAGTCTCTCCCGGCTCTGGGAGCAGTCGTGACCCTGTGACCCTCGCTGCCGTGGCCTGAGTAACCCATTGTTGGATAAGCTCTGGAGACATTCAGACCCCCTGGGGGGTAGAGGTGGGTCAGCCTCGCTCCTGGCCTGAGGGACGGGTTGGGGGGGCATGAATGGAACCCCCACGGGGGCACTGTTGACATGCCACCTGCTGTGGGGCTTCTGGGCAGGTGATGTGGGTCTGAACCTGGATGGTGCCCGTTAGAGCCCGTCGTCACCATCCTCGGCCCTGTGCCCTCCTCTTACAGTGGGGACTGGGGAGTGGTTGATGACTCAGGTCACAGACAGAGCTGGTTTCAAAAGTGTCTGGCTCGGTGCGTGGGCCCAGGAAGGGCTCTGAGCGTGGGGGTTGAAACACAACCCCCAACACCGCACTGTGGCAGCTCAGAGAGGGGCAGAGTCCTTGGACATGGGACAGGACTCCAGGTAGCCAGCCACGTGAGCCCTCAGTCACAGGGGCTGAGCCAGAGAGGCGGAGAGGCACAGGGTCAGCACTGGGCCCTGCCCCTCGGCTGTGACAGGCTGCTTAAGACCCTGGTGTTCATTCCCCTTGTCACCCAGGGGTCTGGGACAACCCCATGCGTCCTTCATCGTTCTGCCGTCAGCCAGCTTCTTTTGATATTGAACAAAGCGGTGCCTTATTCGAGGAAGCAGGGTGTTGGTGGTTAAAAACTCATTATTCTTAAAGCATAGCTTAGGGGTAGGTGAGAGGCAGGATCTTAGAGGGACTCTGGACCCAACTATCCAGTTCACAGCCTCGCCCTGCTGCCTTATTACCATGGGACTTTGGGCGAGTTAAGGAAGCTCGCTGGGCCTCTGTGTCTGTACCTACAATGTGGGGACGATGGTAGCGGCTTCTTCATAAAGGTGAAGGAGATCATCCAGACTCGGAGTCAGCGTTCAGTGCGTGTTAGCTCTCGTCATCACAGTTTGAAGATGCACACTTTTTTCTTTTCTTTTCTTTATTAATCCTCACCCGAGCATATGTTCATTGATTTGAGGAAGGAGAGAAACACTGATCAGCTGCCTCCCCACACATGCCCCGACCAGAGATTGAATCTAAAACTCAAGTATGTGCCCTGACCAGGCATCGAACCTGTGACCTTTGGGTGTACAGGACAATGCTCCAACCAGCTGGGCCACCTGGCCAGGATTGAAGGTGCATGCTTTTGGAAACAAAAGGCCCTCTGGTAAAATGTGCCATCCCCCCAATTTGTGAGCTGCGGCACATTGCCTGGACCAGGTACACCTGGCGCTCCAGAAGCCATCTGTTAGATACCAGAGTGGGGTTTTTATCTTGGGAGATGGTCTGTGGAGGGCCAGGGATCCCCTAAAGTTGTGCAGGATGGTGCCTGGAACCCTCATGGCAGGCTGGATGGTGAAAATATTATTGAACAATCTCACACACACACACACGTGCATGTCCCGATCCAGAACCTGTGATTCTGTCACCTAATATGGTAGAGGCCTTTGCTGACTCACATTATCCGATGGCACGATGTAGTCCCCAGAGTCCTGGCAAGAGGCAGGCGGCAGGGCCGGTCGGAGAGGAGGCCTGACCTGATGATGGCGTAGGGGTCAGAGCAAAGGGCTCTGAAGACAGAGGAAGGGGCTGCAGCCGGGAATGCGGGCGGCAGCCGGCAGTCCGAGAAGGGGAGGGAACGGACTCTCCCGGGCCCTCCGGAAGGGAAGCAGCCTGCTGAGACCCTGATTTCAGACCTCTGACCTCCAGATCTGTAAGAAAATGAATTCACGTTGCTTTAAGCCACTAGCTTTTATGGTGATTCGTCACTGCAGCCCAGGAAACGATGTGGTCCTTCTCATGGGAGGGTCCGAGGTGGTCTGTCCGATTGTCACCTGCATTGATGATAAATGGGATGAACAGTCCCTGGTCCGGAGCATCCCACCTGGCCCCAGAGACCCTGCTGGGTGTGGCTGCAGCCACTCCCCTCCCCCAGCCTCCCTGTTCCTGTTTAGTGCATCTGGAACTCAGGTTCCAGCAATTTCTCCGAAAAGGCCCCTGAGCAGCCTGGCAGAACAGCCTGAGCCCCCACACTGGGGTTTCCGAAACTGGGGGCATTGCGGGTGTTCACGGAGCATGTCTTCCTGGTCCTCAGTCCCTCTCTCTTCCAGCAGCCACTGCCTGTGGGGGGGACGGGGGTGCTGCGGTTGTACCAGCGGGACAGATAGAGGCGCTTCCCTTTGGGGTAAACCACTAAGCAGCTGCTCGCGGCCACAGCCTGGCACCCAACTTGGGTTTATCGCTCCCACACCAAGAGTAGCAACAGCTTCTTGGCAGAGCCTTCCAGCCCTGCACCTCCCCAGGCTTCCCTCGCACCTGGACACATGGCAGTGAGCAGTGCGACAGTCCCAGGCTGGACCTGGTGTAGTTTATGACACCGGATCCTCAGAAGCAGCATCTTTCTTATACAGATGAGAAAACTGAGGCTCACGGAAATGAAATGCATTGCCAGGGGTGTGCAGAGTTAAACCAAGGTTGGACAGAATCCACAGTGCATGTATGTTCCATGATACCACGATGTCGTGGTATTCATTCAGTCCATTTTAGCGCTGTCTTTGCCATAGCTGACAGTCTTGTAAACAATAACAGACTCACTGTTACTCTGGGCTGGTTTCGGTGGCAAAAAGCCCTAAGTAACAGTAGGTTCAACAAAATAAACCTTTATTTTTCTCCCATGTAAACAGAGTCCAGAGGTCAGCAGTCCAGGACTGGGAGGCCAGCTCTATGTCCACCAGACACTAGAGTCCTTCCTTCTTTTTCTGCTATCCTCTAACTCATGTTCCAGAATGGCTGCTGGGTGCCAGCCATCACTACAGCCAGTAGGAAGGAGGAAGAAAAAAAAAAAGACATGTCCCTTCCATTGAAGAACACTTTGTGAATGTCCCCTCTGTGATGCCTACTTCTGCTTATATCCCATTGGCCAGACTTAGTCATATGGCACAGCTTGCTGCCCGGGAGGCTGGCTCTGGGAAGCCACCAGAAGCTGAGCATCAGAACTGTCCTTACGATGGAGAAAGGGGAGAATGGGTATTGGGAACTGTGAGCAGGCAAAGCAAAACCACGCTGTTAGAATATCAGGCTAGAGAACCGGCACCTCCATCTTTCTTTCTGTCCCTCTAGCAGGAGTAGGAGAAGAAAAGATCAGGGGGTGAGCTGGGCCCTACAGGTGACGTCTCACCTCAGCCAGCTGTCTCAGGTGCATCCCCAGGGTTAGGGGGTGCACTTAGTGGGGCCCCAATGGGCATTCGTGGGCTAGAATGACAGAGAGGAAAGCCAGCTGAGAGGTGCCCGAGACTCCTGAGAAATTATTTGCATCTTGGGAATGTCCCCTGGGCTTTCATGTAGACCATGAGGTCACTTCAGTGTCAGGAATGAATTATCTGCAAAGAAAGCAAAAGGAATCTTTTTCAGTTCCAGCAGACTTTAGGGTTAGTGTTGGGGTTAGGGTTTAGGGTTAGGGTTTGGGGTTATTTTTAGGGGTTAGGGCTAGTATTATCCAAACGTCACCTTGCCCTTGACAAACCGTGTTTTGACACTTACTCTATACTCAGCATTGTACACTTAACGTAGATAGAACTTCCTCTCTTCAGCGCTGTGAAGGCGATACTGTCTATCCTGACCACCACTGTGCAGAGGGGGTTAATTCCAGCCCCCCCACAGACGGTGCCTCGAGGGTGCGGGGTGACTGGAGCCCACCCCTCACAGGCTGCTGGGAGCCATGGGGGGAGAGGATGGTGGACGCATTGCCATGCCAAGGAGGTCCTAAGCACTTGGCCAAGTTAATTCTCCTTGTATTTCCCAAAGTGGAAGAGGGGCCAAGCTCCCCAGAGCAAACCCCGATCTCCACGGCCTGTGGCTTGCCTCCCCCTCTCCTGCGGGCTGTTCTGTTTTAACTTCAATTCCAGTTTTATGATTAAATGTCACAGCGTCAATTATTTACAGTCCATCCAGATGAGTTTCAGGGTTGCAGGGTCTGAGTGACTCACACCGGGTCAGCTGGTTTTTATGGAGGAGAAAGGACAGGAAGGAAAACAAAGGAAAGAATGGTACCGACCGATCAGAGACTGAGGCTGCCTGGGGGGTGGGGGGTGGGGTGCTTCCACCCCAGGGCGTGGGGTGGGGGCTCTCTGGGGGTGGGGGCCTGGGAGCTGGGCACTGACAGCATGCCGGGTCTGGAGTCAGACGAATCTAGTTTGAATCTTCACTGTGCCCTTCACTGTGTGACTTTGAGCAGGTATCTTAACTTCTCTGAACTTCAGTTTCCTCATCTGTGACATGGAGATTATTCTGGAAACTTCCTTCTTAGGGTTCTTGGGGGATTGAAACACGATAATAAATTTAACATCTAAATATATTTAATAAATAACAATAATAATGAATCACTAATACAAGTATATAAAATATACTAACTTTACAAATAAAATACAATTGTTAATGATAATAAATGCATAGAAAGCCCCCCAGTACAGGACCTGGCACTCAGTGGGCAGTTAGGAGAATGTTAAATGTTGTTGCTACAATTCCAAAATGTAACCGTTGAAAAACAAGAATTGGAAGCAGGAGAAGACCCGGGGCTCCAGAAAGCAGCTCGTGCTAAAATACTCCCCATAGAAACTGGAGGGAGGAAGGGGAGGGAGGGTGTGGAGAGGGCTGGGCAGGGTCAGCTGTGTTCCAGCAGGGCTCTTGGCAGAAGGTTTGGGAACCGCTTGCTGTGGCTAAAAAAGAAAATGCCCAGATATGGGCAGGATCAGCTTTCTCCCACTGTGCACTAATCGCAGAATCAGGGCTGGCCCGGTAAGGGCCTGGGAACAGGAGGCCTTTGCTTCTACAGGACTCATCGGCCCATGCAGGTCTGTCCGTCTCCTCCACCCACCTCTGGTTTTGGTTAAAACCCCCCTCATCTAAGGGCCACATAACATAAACGTCCGGCCCGCTTCGTCCACGCCGCCGAGGCAGTGTTGCGCCAACAGGGGAGAGGCGGGCCTGCTAATGCAAACAGGGGGACTCGGCCTTTTATCCCAGTTTTCCTCCCAGCAGAGAACAAGGGCCAACTCGACTCACTGGCAGAACCCGGGGTTAAAATGTAAACCAGCTGGGGGAGGGCCAAGTTGCCCAGCCTCCCTCTGACCTGACCACGGGAGGAGTGGGTGCAAAATTCACCAGGCGATTGCTTCCATCGGGACGCAGGAACCGCGCCCCACTACACCAACTACTGGGTGAGCAAATAGGCAAAGCAGCGGCAGGTGCCACAGAAAGGTGTGAACACAAAGGCCACCTGTATCCGTTCCCTGTGACAGATGACCCCCAACATGGCGACTGAAAACACTCCACATTTATTCTCGGAAAGTTCTGGAGGCCCGAAGTGCACACACGGTCAGTTTTGTGGTAGGGCCGGTTCCTTCTGGAGGCTCTAGAGGAGCCGCGTCCTTGCCTTCTCCGCCTCTACAGGCCACCTGCGTCCCGAGTGTCCCCTCCTCTCATCACGCCAGCCTCTTGCTTCCATCATCTCATCTCTTACTTCCACCTTTGACCTTTTAGCTCCCTCTTCTAAGGGCACTTGTTGTAATAACTTTTGGACCCACCTGGACAGCCCTGGCCACTCGCCCTATCTCAAGATCCTTCACCGAATGGCACTGGACTAGTCCCTTTTGCCACACAAATCACCAGTCCCTGGGATTCCTGGGATTCGGATCTGGGTCCCTTTGGGGGCCATTACTCAGCCTAACACGTGCCTTTTCCCAAATTCTGAGAGACACGGGGTGGTGAATGGCGAATATCCCTGAGCTGGGCCTCAGATTCTCCTCCACCCCCTGCGTGAATGGCCCTGAATTAGCCCCCAACCCCTTCCTGGCCCCTTCAAGAGCTGATGGATGCTCCCCTCCCCCCGTGGGTCAGGGCATGGCCGGTAGCCCAGTCGGAGCAGCTCCTCCCGGCCAGGCACCGGGTGACGTGATGCGGTCACTTACTGCTCTTCAGCATCACTGTCTCTGGCAACTGCCAGGCAGCTCCTGCCTCAGGGCCTACGTTCAGTGGGTCTCTCTGCCTAGAACGTCCTTCTCCCAGACATCCATGTGGTTCCCTCTGTCACCTCCTTCAGATCTTTGCTCAGATATCTTTTCTCGTGGCCGTGTTCCCTGGCCATCCGGTTTAAATCCCCTGCTTCCGGTCCCCCCTCCCCACCCACCCCCAGCATCATCGTCTTCCTCTAGCCCAGCGGTTCTCAACCCCTGCGCTGCAAGAATGTTTAAAACATGACAACAGCCAACATGACGATAGCTGTCCGGTGTGGATGAATTAAAATTATACCTATTGCTTTTGTCAGATTGGCAACAAATATAATACTTTTTGGTGTGCCACAGAATTTTAGTAATTCTTCAGGTGTGCCACAAGATGAAAAGGGTTGAAAATCAGTGCTCTAGCCTGACAGTCTCTGGAATGTTCTCTGGTAGGATGGTCACCTGTGAGCTCCTTGGCGACAAGGCCTTCTGTCTGTTTCGGCCATTCCTCTGTCCCCAGCACTTACAGCACGTGGCACATGGGAGGGACCCAGTTAATGTTTTATTGAGTGAATGAATACATACCTGAATCTCTCTCTTTTTTAAAGATTTTATTTATTTCTAAACAGATGGGAAGGGAGGGAGAAAGAGAGGGAGAGAGATATCAGTGTGTGGTTGCCTCTCGCACGGCCCCCACTGGGGACCTGGCCTGCAACCCAGGCACATGCCCTAACTGGGAATCAAACTGGTGACCCATTATTAGCTTATGGGCCAGCACTCCAGCCAGTGATGCATAACAGCCCATCGAGGTAGATCCCAGTACAGTTCCCCTGTTACAGATGAGGCAACTGAGGCTAGAAGACGTAAGAATTAATTTGTCTGCGTAGCTATTAAGTAGCAGAGCTGGGCTAGGAAGACAGCCTCCCAGCTGAGCCCACACTGGGAATGCCTGCACATGGGGAGTGGAGACCATCCTCGGAACAGCCTCTGCAGTTCCTGATTTCAGTTCTTCCCCTGCTGCCCTCCTCTACTTTGTGCTGCAAAATGCCTCCGGGAGAGGAGGAACCAATGAATCAAGTCGGTGTCCAAATGGCCTGGTGCACAAGGACAGATGCTGTGTCCAGACAGTGCCTGGGTTCGCAGGAGCCTGGCAAGCAGCCAGGGTGCTGGCTGGAGCAGAGCACACTCCCGCCTCAACTCCTGCCTCCCCAGACTCGGGCTGAGCCTCGGAGGCTGGTGCTCTGGTGCCAGGAAGGTCAGCTGTGACATCTCACGTGGATTTCCTCCTCGGGCCCAGAGGGTACCCTCAGTGTCAGGGCCATGGAGTGAGGCCTCAATAGCAAGGATTGGCCCCGATGCAGCTTCAGGGAAGCTTGGCTGGAAGGCTGGTTATCTGTTGCCAGGGATGAAGGAGGTCTGAAGAAGGAGATTTGCTGCACGGGGTCACCACTTATAAGCTGTGAGACCTGGGATGGGTTTCCCAATCTCTCTGCCTCTGCGTACTCAGTGATAACAACAGCAAAGGTGAGGATAATCGTACCTCCCTCCAGTGGTGGTTGGGCGGAAGAAACAAGTTAACCCGGGCAAAGCACCTACTGTGAGCCCAGCACACACACAGTCAGCATCCAGGCAGTAGTAGCAGATATTTGTGCTGCTGGGCCGCATGGTGGGCGGGGCCTGTGCTCCGCCTTGCCTGCCAGACTGAGAGCCCCTGGTGGCTCATCCCAGGCCTGGAGGAGGACCAAGGTGTCAGAGTCACTTTGAGTCAATGGTGACAGAAGCTGTGGCTGCTGCCCTGCACCCACGAGCACCAGACTCTGTCCTGGCAGGGGGAGCACACAGAGATGTCACATTTCTCCAAAAATATTGAAATGTCACCAGAGTCCCCCCAACCTTGCCAGCCTTCTCAATAGGGTCACGTGCCAGCCACCCGCTCAGAGGAAGACATTGCATCAAGCTCCCACAGGAAAGATCCCTGATCTGGGTGTGGCTCCTCCTGTTTATGGCTCCCAGAGTCTTCAGGATGAATTCGTCTTCCTTCATTTCCCCAGCGCTTAAATGGATTAGCAAGGCACCTGGAGATGCCAGGCCTTATAAAACTCACCCTTGTTTGGGGGGGAGGAGGGGAAGGTGCGATGTTCAAGGAGGGGCCTTCCCTCCCAACTCTGCAGTTTCTGAGGCCGAACCCTTCCCCCTGGGCTGCCTTAACCTCCTCCTACCCACGAACTCCACCCGAGGAAGTCTCCATGGACCCCACGCCCAGGCCCTGCAAACAGGCAGCTTTGTCTTCCCGCTCCCCATCCTCTTCAAACAGAACCTGCTGCTTTTTCTGTGGACTTTTAAAAAATATATGTTTATTAATTTTTAGAGAGAGAAGAAGGAAGAGAGAGGGAAACATTGATTGGTTGTCTCCCATACATGCCCTGACTGGGAATCGAACCCCCAGCCATTTGGTGTATAAGACAGCGCTCCAACCAACTGAGCCACGCTGGCCAGGGCTGTTTCTGTGGACTTGTTTCTGTGCCCCACCTTAGCAGCACTGCTTAGTGGTTAAAAGCGTGGATTTTAACCACAATCAGATGTGCTTTACCCCCGCTTGCACTAGCTGTGTGGCCTCGGACAGTTGCTTTACCTCTCTGAACCTCAGCGCCCTTATCTATAAAATAGAACGAATAACTTTTAAATGCTTATGCAGGGAAGGAGCCCAACAGAGAGAGGGCCTGGCAGGGTAGGCGTCCAACACACATTCACTGTCACCCTGCCTCGGACTTCCCTCCTGTGAGGAAGACTTGCCTGCCTTCCTGTGGGATGGTGAAGGCATGTCTCACACACCTGGGTGCCCCTCGGGGCCCAGCACACGGTAGGGGCCCAGGAATTGTTGGGATCGAAGTCTTTAAAAACCCATCGGAAAAGAAGTACACAACTGTCACCCCTCGCACTTTTGTGATTCAGTGGCTCCCAGGATGAACTGTGCGATGCTCATTTCTGGCCTGCGTGCCCTGCCGAGGACTCGGCTTTGAGAGGCTGGTGTGGTGCCAGGGACAGGAGGTGGACTTCGATGCCAGCCAGATTTGATTGTGAATCTTGACTCTGCCACTTAGAGCTGTGTGACCTCAGGCAAATTGCTTAACCTCTCTGAGACTCAGAGAGAGTGGGCTAAGCATTTTTGAAGAGTGGCTGTGAGGACTGGATGAGTTTATGGTTGATTCCTGGTCTCAGGGGCTGTTGATTTCATTATTGTTACTGCTGGTGTTTCTGTTAACAGTCACGTGCTGCTTGATGACAGGGTCCCTTCTGAGAAATGCATGGTCAGGCCCTGGCTGGTGTGGCTCAGTGGACCGAGCGCCGGCCTGCAAACCCAGAATTCTCCAGTTCAGTTCCCGGTCAGGGCACAGGTCTGGGTAGTGGCCAGGTGCTCCCTGGTGGTATGCTAGAGGCAACTGACCGATGTCTCTCTCACACATCAAAGTTCCTCCCTCCCTCCCCTTCTTCCTAAAAAGTAAATAAACAGAATCTTTTTAACGAAATACAGGAACTGGCCATTGTGTCCCTGTGCGAACACTACAGAGGCACTCACACAGACCCAGGTGGTACGGCCACTGCACACCCGGCCGTGTGGTGCACGCAGCACGTGACTGCGCTGACTACTGCAGGCAACCGTAACAGAGGTATTTGTGTGTCCAAACATACCTAAACGTAGCAGAGGTACAGTAGAATATGGTACAGGTGATTTTTCCAATGGAGCACCTGTACAGGGCACGTACCGTGAATGGAGCCTGCAGGCCCGGAGGCTGCTCCGGGGAGTCCGTGGGTGAGTGGTGCGTGAGTATGAAGCCCCAGACGTCACTGGACAGCCCTGGAGACTCTGCAACGCTGCCCCACAAGCCGGCCTCCCGCTTCCTCCTGACAGGGTCGGAGGCAGAACCTCAAAGCTGCTCCCTAAACAGGGAGGCGGGCTGGACTGACTGGGGACACCGAGGAGACACTGGCTGGTAGGACGCGGAGACCACGTCAGTGGCCATCAGGACGGAGTGAGGGGGCGGCCTGAGGGTCCGCGGGGACAGGACACTAAGACAGAAGGAGAGCAGCACAGGGGACCTCGTGGCCCTGTGGTGCGGCGGCTGCCTGTCGGAGCAGTGGACAGGTCAAGGAACTTGGTGGCGTGTTTAGAAAAAAGGGGGGTTAACGTGGAGAGAGTGTAGAGCTGAGGACTCGCTATTTCGACTTTGGAATTTGGCTTTGGCTCCATCGAGCCTGTCTGGCATAAAAGGCTCTCTCCGGTGTTGAATAGATGGAAGAAATAAAACGATGCATTACACCATTACAACCAAAATATGTCCAAGTAAGTGTAGGGACAGACTGGCCCCACTCAGCCACAGAAAGCTTTTACTAAAGTGGCAGTGGCAGCTGGGGACCTGTGTCCTTGCACAGGGTCTCAGGTCCCCAGCAGGGGACTTACAGCCACGACCTCTGAGGACACGGGCCAGGGCTGGGGGCCTGGAGCGCCATCCGCACACGCCGTGCAGGGGGACAGGCTCCCCTGTGCCGAGCAGGTCGGTGCCCAGCAGCCTGGACTGTGGCCCTGTGGCTGCGCCCTGGGAACAGAGGTGCCCTGAGCCAGAGGGGGTCTCCTGCCCAGGCCCACAGACACGCCCCCGCCAGAGAGGAAAGAACCCTCCCATCTCCCACAGTTCCCTCATCTCTTTGGACCGGTGTTGTGGATGCAGTCTGTCATTGACAAAAGCTCCATATGTGGCACAGGACTGACGGGACATCCCCGCAGTTCCCCTCGCTCTGAGCTCTGAGCAGTACCAACCTTCTCTGTCTTTCCCGTCAGTCCTCTCCGACTCCCGCTCCTCTCGCTCGGTGACTCATTCCCACAGTGCTTTGCATTTTTCCCCAGAGCACTGACTACAAGAACCTGTTGTGATACTGAACAGGAACTGTTGTTACCCTCTGACCTTGGCTCTCAGGGAGGTGGCCTGAAACAGCCAATGGGACAGGAGCAGCAGCGGTGGCCTGGTGGCTGGGAGTCTTTTCTTCCTGGCCCCATGCCCTCCCCGCTGCATGGGACTGAACTTGGGGACAAAAGGGATTGTGGACCCCCGTGAATCCTCCCTTTGTGATGGGAATGTGGCACAGGCCCGGCTCCTGCGAATGGAGCGGGGAGCGGGATCTCCTTCCCAATTGTGCAGCTGGGCAGGAAGAGGCTGGGGCACCGGGAGAAAGGTCCAGAGCCTCTGCGTCTCGGGGCTGGTGCAACTACCAGGCCTCCTCCCCCAAAGCCTGCTGGGCTGGACAATTCTGAGACTGAGTCTTCCAGGGCCACAGGGCAGGGCTCAGTGGCCGTTTGGGGGCCCAGATGAGACCCCCAGTTTCTAAACCATGATCTATGAATTTCTGCGTTTCAGCCAACAATCAGTACCTGGGACCTTTGCTCTGTTTCAGCGAGGGCAGCGCTTCTTTCTCTTGATTTTATTGAGGTCATTGGAATATATTAGGTTCATAGAACCTCCAGGCCAGGCGTGGATTGGCAGCGGTGACCCACTTGGGCCTCAGCCAGGTGGAGCACCTGATGTCCAGAGCTGTGACGGTCTCTTCCCTCCCCCAACCCCACCCCAAATCCCTGCTGGCTCTGGTTGGCCAAGGGTGTGCGTGGGAGCAAAGGTGTGCATGGGGGCAGGAGCAGGCTCCGGGCTCTCACACTCCTGCCGGCTTCTGCCCGGGAAGATGCAGGAACCGCGGAAACCGCAAACCCCACCAGGGAATACAGGTAGAGTCACCTTCTCAGGTCAGAATGGAAATCACGTTTCATCTGGGCACCTTGCCCGTGTTGCTGGGAAGTCATTTGCAGACGGGTACATTTCATATCCAGGTACTCCGAAAATTAGCTCTATCTAATCCTCTCCCCCTCGGGGCCAACCCTTGAACTGGGAATTTCCCCTAATTTATTTACTCTGCTTACAAACAGTTGTTAGGTAGCTGTTTTGCTCCCAACACACTGTCTGGGTGCTGGGCATACAGAGATGAAGAACAGACGGAAGCTTTCTTTCAGGGAGTTCACACTCCAACAGGGGAGACAGGAGCCAATGAGAAAAGAAAGCGAGACCAAACAGACTGTGAGGTAATGTCATCCAGCTGTGGGAAGGAATGTCATCAAGGAGCTAGGAAAGGGGCTTGGGAGGAGCTGAGGGAGGGAGCCGGCAAGCAGATCCTTGTGCAGCAGGGGCATTTGAGCCGAGAAGCAGAAATAGTAAAGAGGTAGGCAAACAAGAGAGACAGGTGGAAGCGTGGTTCAGGCTGCAGGAAGAGCAAGGGCAAAGGGCCTGGGGCAGGACGTGCTTGGTGTGGCTGAGAACCGGAGCAGAAGCGGCTAAGGGCTGGGGAGCCGAGGGATGAGGTATGAGAGAGGCAGGAGCCCAGTCCAGTCTGGTGGGATTTAAAGACCGTAGCAGAGGAGTTTGGGTTTTCAGCGAAGAGTAACTGGAAGACATTGATGGGCTTTTGGAAATTCCCATTACAAAAGTGTGTACATGAGAGATGGGTCAAGTTGAAGGAATAAGAAGTCAAAACCCATGTGGTACTCACTATTCTCCTTGCCAACGCCATTTCTCACTCCTTCGGGGAGAGAGCTGTTATCCTGAACTTTAGTTTATAATCTGTGCCTTTCTGCCCAATATTACAAAAATTGACCAACATATTATTTGGTTTCGCCTGGTTTGGAATTTTGTGTAAAAGGAAACTTGTTGGGTGTGTTCTTTCTGTGATTAGCTTTTCTGTTCAGCGGCGCATGCATTAGAACGGCCCGTGTTGGTGCGTGTAGCTCGTGTGTTCATGTTCACTGCTGCGTAGTACTCCAGTGGGCGAGGCTGCCACAGCTCGTCCCCTCTCCTGGGACAGGCCCTCACTTGATTTTCCAAGGTCAAGCCAACCCTACATTTCTGGGACAAACCCAACCTCGTGGGGAGGTGTTACCATTTTTTAAAGAACATGGTCGGACTCTATTTGCTTAGATTTCATTGGGGATTTTGGTTTCTCTGCTGGTGGGTCACACTGGCTGGTCACTTTCTTGCCTCATTCTGTTTTTGGCTTTGGTGTCAAGGTTACACACATGCCACCCCAGAGCCTGGGGCAGTGTTTCCCCTTCTTTCACCCTCTGGGGCACTTGCATAAGGTGGAGAAAACCAGGGGAGGGGCTGGTAAATGCAGCTACCGTACCGTTACCACGTTTTGGGTGCACGATTTTGGCTTCCTGGCATGCACCCCTACCTAAACCCATGCCCTGTCCCCCCCACCCAAAACAAAGAAAACACATGGCCCCCCCACCCCATGAGCATCTGGGATTGCAATGCTCATAGCTTACTTAGAGATCTGCGTTTCTGCTTTTTACAGGTGGGTCCTTCACTCGAGATTTTAGCATGAAGAGTTGTTTGCAGGCCTTTCTTGAGCCCCCCAGGTAACAACAGGTAAGGGTCTCTCTTAACCAGTTAACAGTTTTTCTTGAAAACCCAGATCCAGGAGCCCACACTTAGCCCTCAGGGCTGCCTTGAACGTGAGCCAGGAAGGGTCCAACTCCAGGGTCCAGAGGGGAACCTGGCCAAGCCGGGGGCCCAGACTGCCCACCAAGGAGACTCTGTTTTAGGAACATGTTGGGAGCTATGTGGTCCAAATTTTCTGAGGACAAAATTAGCTTCTTCCCATATTTTTCAAAGGGAAAGAACACCATACTAAATATAGCGTGGGGAAACAAGCCAGAAACCAGACAGACAGCCCCCAGCCGCACCTCGGGGAGCGGGGCGGAGCGTCCCCCTGTGAAGCTGCCGTGGGGGCTGGTCTTAAAATCGACGGGCAATTTTAAGAAACAAAAACCTTTATTTCATTTTCTTTTTCTAAATACACATACACGTCTACATTTCCTAATAATTGTTTTCCCCATAAGAAATAGCAAGGGAAAGTCAATCTAATCCCATCACACAGAGAAAATCACCATAAACATCATGGTGTGTATAATTGGAGTACTGTGCAATGTGCTATCACACATTAAAGAGTGTTTCTCAGCCTCTCTTTCCCCCTGTCCCCTAAGGACTCCTTACAAACCCCCTTTTGGTGGTGCTCCCCCACCCCCACCCCCACCCCGGAAATGTTAATACCATGGAGCCGCTGTCTGTGTATGAGCTGGGGAGGACCACAGACCATGCTAATATCTATGATTATTACCCCACCCCCAAACCACGTTGTCCCCCTGTGAGTGATCTCACCGCATTCAGAACAGCAGGCTTTAAATAACACTTAATAAGAAATCTTTTCTATGAGGATGTACAATGTGCTGGCCCCATCCTGCTACATGTACTTTGACTTATCATAACTCCTCTATGAGGCGAGGGCCAGAGAGCTTTATCGCCATTTTGCAGCTGTGGAAATTGAGGCACAGAGAGGTTAAGTGACTTGTCCAAGGTCACACAGCTAGGACAGTGCAGAGTGAGGATCTGAGCATAGGCGGTCTGTCTCCAAGTTCACACTGAATTAACCACCGCACTGTGTTGCCATGCAGCAACACATTTGGATCATGAAAAATTCAAAATACAGACCTAGAGAGTAGAAGGTGCACCTCCTAAGCCTGTCCTTCCCCGGAAGCGATCATTGTGATAAATTTGGAGTGTGCCCCTCATCTGGGATTCTTACACACATTTGTACACAGAAAATAGATTGTCTCTTTTTTCTTAACATGAGGAGGATCATGCTGTCTTTCCCCTCATATATTCAAATATACGTATCTCTGTACAGAATATTTTTAAGTTAACACCACGCTGAGCGTACCATTATTTTGATTTTGCTCTTTGACTTCAAAACATATCATTAGCTGCCCTGAGACCAGAATGTAATAAGTGCACAGACCACATTTTATTTAACCAGATCCAGATTATTGGCTGGTTAAGTAGCTTCTGGCTTCTCGTTACCAAAAAGCAATGATGAGTATCCTCGTTTTGCACTGAATTCTTAGAAGTTGGAATTACAGAACCGAAGGCTGCAAACTGCTGAAATTTTTGATCCGTAAATGCCAGAATGTGTCAACCAGAAAAATAGCACGAAAGTGCCCGTCCCAACTCCCTAACCCACCCTGGGTATGATCCTCTGTTTTCCATCACTGACAATTTAACAGGCCTGAAATGTGTGAATCCCAGCCTCTTGTGCCCTGCCAGTGACTCTCATCCAGGGTCTGTTTTGAACTCACTGACCGAGCAAGGCGGCCCTTGACTGCTGCATTAATGGGATGGAGGGGGTGGTGGTTAAAGTGGCCCCGATCACTGGTTTGATAAGCACGCCCTCAGCCTCCCAGGTACAAGGCCTACCTGCCGGGGCCTTAGCAGGTGCTCAGCGCATGGCTTCCTCACCTCCTGCTTCCAGCACAAGCCTCTGGCAGCTCCTCTCCTCCCCTGAGCCCTCCGCCTCTGGCCTTGTCTTAGATCCATTTGGCAGACCTCAGGCGTTCCCAGGGCTGCCAACCCCCTCATCCTTCCCTTCTCCGGCCACGAGTGATGTTGTGAGAAGCAGATGCTCTCATGCGTCTGATAGATTGTTCTTAGCTAGTCCCACTCCAACCGTCTGCAGCGGGATCTCTGTGCCCTGCATGTCACACACATGCACAATTGTGCACGTGCACACACACACAGGTGCACGTGCTGATGCATGCATGTGCCCGCACATATGTACACGCTTATGCATATACACGTGCACATACAATGTAGCCTGTTCAGGTGCAGGCCCTATGATGCCAGCGGGACCTCTGTTTTGCAGAGAATTCCCATAGGCCCTCCAGCCCAAGTTGGGACACCCGACTGCTTCACTGCATAGTTCCTGTATCTCCTCCCCACTTTATCTTATGCCTTATAGACTGTTTGCTGCTGGACTGGAAGCCCCACCAACCTTGAACTTGATCACCCGCATTCCTCTAGGGCCTACAACACTGCTTAGCAGAGGTACGAGAAATATTTGTGGGGAAAAAGAGGAAAAAGACCTCAAGCTGATAAAGGACATTATCCCAAAGTATTTATCAGCAAAGTGGTCAGTTTCAGATTAAGGCCATTGTTTGATGAGAAAATATCTCTGAAGCATCAGATTTCCAGGCACCTGGTTAGCCATCTTTTGGGAAGATCGGAAAGAATGCAGAGTTGAAAAGAGGACCTTGCCCGTGTAAACATCCGTAAAGTCTGCAATTCTGATGAGGCTGCCGCCACAGGAATAAGGGGAAGAGGAGTGGTCGGTCATCAAGGAGCATTGCTTGCTCGCCTTGGGCCACTGGAAGTGTTCTAGGCTAACCCTTCAGGTGACTTGCTCATGCAGCTCACTTACCCAGCCAAGAAATGCTAATGGAGCCCCAGGACAGCTGGCTGCTCCCTTTAGCATGAGGTCTCCAAGCTGCTTCAAGGGAAGGGGGTTTCTCTTCCAGTGGGCACAGCACCTAAGCCGGGGACCGTGCAAGCTCTGTCCCTTTAAGAAAAAGAAAACTCCATGTGGCGGAGGAGAAGCGTGCCTTGCAGGCTGGCTTCACGTGGCCTCTGTTCATTTCATTCATTTGATTCAGCAGACAGTGTTTGGGTCCTGCTGTGTTCCAGCCATAGAGATGAGGAAGATAGAGCCAGAGTGGTGGCTGGGGGCTCGTAGGCAGCTGAGCTGGGGTGAGCACAGAACTTCCAAAATGCCAGAGGTGGGGTGTGCCAGGGCGGGTGAGGCAAGAGCTGAGTGGGAGAGGCAGGACCAGATCAGGTCAGTCACGACCCTCATTTTAAGAGCCTGGATTTCAGCGGCAGGAAATGGGGGTGGGGAAGACTGCAGTGGGCTGTCTGGGCTAGGTCATGTCACTGACTGATGTCCGCCCCCCAGGCAATTCTGTTATCAATCATTATTGATCACGGCTCACGCATGCCATCGTTCACAGTCCTCGAGCACCCAGTGAGGTCCGAGACATCACTGCACTTCATTAAATTCCGCACGATGTTTTAGCGACCCGGAGCCCTGACCATTCCGGCCTCCTGCAGGGGAAGGTCCGGCTTTTCCTTTTCGGGTGGGTGTAGGCGGATCAGCCTTCCCTCTGCAGGCACACAGAAGGAGCCGGTGCGTAAGACATCTGGAATTCATCAAAGGCCAGCCCAGCCGGAGCCCGTGGCTCAGTGCTGCTTCTGAGCTCCTTCAAAGGTGCAGCCGCTGTGTACACAGAAGCGTCGCGAGTTGGAACTGATTTTCCTCTCTCCTCTTCCTGCTTTCCTTTCAGACCTGTTGGGTGCCCTGTGCACATGCGGTGCCTGAGAGTCCGGTTGCTGGTTTTCTCAGTGTGGCACTAAGGATCCTGTTCAGTGCATCTACGGGTTTTTGTTGCGGTGGCGGCTGCCGCTTTTTATTTATTTTCTTTCTTTGAACCGGGCCCTGCCCTGCTCCTGCTGGCGCGATGGCCCAGTCCAAAGCCAATGGCTCACACTATGCGCTGACCGCCATCGGCCTGGGGATGCTGGTCCTCGGGGTCATCATGGCCATGTGGAACCTGGTGCCCGGCTTCAGCGCCGCCGAGAAGCCAACAGCTCAGGGGAACAAGACGGAGACCGGCAGCGGCATTCTCAAGAGCAAGACGTTCTCCGTGGCCTACGTGCTGGTCGGAGCCGGCGTGATGCTGCTGCTGCTGTCCATCTGCCTGAGCATCCGGGACAAGAGGAAGCAGCAGCGAGGGGAGGAGATGACACACATCCAGTATCCGCCGGGGGCCGAGCCCCACACCCAGGAGGAAGACAGGTGAGGACGGGCTCACCCACCCCCACCCCAGCTGGGCCGTGGCCACTCACAGGGTTCGATGATGAGCATAGTTTGGTCCAGGCAGCTTACCTTCTCACTCGCTCCCACTAAGCCTCTGTAAAAGAGCTGTCATTGTACAAATCACCGTACACCCCTGTCCCAGAGTGTCCCAAGTGTTGTGGTATGAGTGGGTTCCAGGCGTACCAAGATTTTGACACCCCCAGGGGAGCTGCATGGGGACTGGGGTGGCCAGAGCCTCCGCACTGGCTGCTCGTCCATTCCCCGAAGCGTGCTGTGGGTACCTGCTGTAGGTGGAAAAGGCTGGGAGGCGGTGTTCTATTTGATCAAAAATGCCACAGACAAATTGCAAACATAAGCGATACTTTGGGGAACACATGGTAAAGGTTGGTGCCCCCATGATAAAAAGAGCTGCTGCCCCTGAACGTGAAAGATGAGCACATCAGCAGGAAAATGGACAAAGGATACAAGCAGGCATTTCACAGACGTCCAGACAATGGATGTTCAACCTCATTAGCCGTGAAATGCAAACACAAGGACAGTATCATTACTCTTTGCCTCCCGCATTGGCTGAGACGGACAGTCCTGACGCTGGAGGACTCCCAATGGCAACCTAACCTTTCTGAAGGGAACTTTGCACACTAAGAGGCAGCATTAAAGATGTGTGTGCCTACTGATTCCATTCCGAAAAGCTCGTCCTTGGGAGCTAACCACACAAGTGCAAAGGGGTCTGTACCCATATGTTTGTCAGAACAGCAAAAGCTGAGAAACAATGTAAATAGCCATCAATCGAGCTAAATTGCGGCATGCCCTCCCAGGACCTTCTGCGCAGCCATTGCTGATCCGTACTTGCTAATGTGGGACCGTACCCAGCACACCGAGAAAAGGTGGTTATAGCACAGCATTCTGTTAAGGTCATAATCGCACCCAATATTGTGGCCGTGGGATTAGGGAGGGATCTGGAAAGGTGTGTGCAGCAGAATGTGAACGGTGGTTATCTCCGGGTGGAAGGGTTTGGGATGCTTTTATTTTCTCCCCCAGATTTTTCTGTGTTTGAATTTTCTGTAAGCACCTCCTGTCTTTATAGTGGGAGGGAGCTGTTGTTACTTTGGAAAAATTAAATGGATTTTCTGATAATAAAAGACAATCATGCATATGCTAAAAAACTTGGGAAATAGTGAAAAGGACAAAGAAAGAAAACCAGTCACCCGTAATGACGAGCTGTGAGCTCACAGGAGTGAGTTCCTACAGGGGATGAGAAGAAAGTCTACCCGAACAACGGGTGTTCTGTCGTTGGCCATTATCACCCCACAGGTTCAAGTGCAGGGTCCTGGAAAATGGCTGTTGGCATTACTCCCTTAAAATGTGTAAGAAACACCCTGATTTGGGGGTTTTATTCCAACAGTCAGATGAGAACAAGGCTGAGGACCTGACCTGTCCTTGAGTCCTGTGTGCACCTGGAAGATAAAGTCACGGGGTCATTTGAAATCCATATACATTTTCTATTCAGATGTTCCTTCCCTACCTGGGGACAACCATTTCACTTCCAGCTAGCAGCTGTTTTATGCATGTTTGTGTTGCCTTTGGCCAGAGGATCAGCTAGGCATCAGAGTAGCCCGGCTGGACTGTTGTTAAGTGTGAGACTCCAAGACAAGGTGGGGGACACCCAGATAACACGGGGTAGTCATTGAGAATGTGGCATTCAGTTCCCAACTCTCACTTTATAAAGGTCTGTCCGAGTGAGGTAACCTTGATATATCAGTTGTCCCATCCATAAAATGGGTATAATAACAGTAACCTAACTCAGTGTTGTTAGGAAGACAAAAATGGGTTTATGTGTGTTAAAGCACTCAGAACGCTGCCCGGCTCACAGCAAATGGATGGAGCGGTAGCTTGTATTACTTCTTAGACCCACTGGTTGTGTACGAGCCTGGTGTCTGTGGGCCCAGCGCCAACACGGGATTCAGAGTCCGTCTCCTAATGATTTCGCCCGACTCGAGCGCCTGCTAACCCTCTGCGTCTGTGCCGGTTGTCTTGCAGCCAGGAGGAAGAGGAGGAGGCTTCCTCCAGGTACTACGTGCCCAGCTACGAGGAAGTGATGAGCACAGACCTCTCGGAAGCGAGGGGACCAAACCAGAGCCCGCGGATGAGCATCTCGCTCCCCTCCTATGAGTCCCTGACGGGCATCGACGAGACGGACCCCACGACAACCGGGGTCGACGTGGAGGGCGGCCTGCGGAATCCCCCCGACAGGCAGAACTCCAAGTTGGCTAAACGCCTGAAGCCACTGAAAGTCCGAAGGATTAAATCCGAAAAACTTCACCTCAAAGACTTTAGGATCAACCTCCCAGACAAAAATGTCCCTCCTCCCTCCATCGAGCCCTTGACCCCCCCACCACAGTATGATGAGGTCCAGGAGAAGGCCCCCAACGCCCGGCCGCCTGACTGATGGCCCCTGTCTGGCACATTCCCTCCTGTGACTCACCCTCCGCACCCACAGAACCCCATGGAGCCACTCCAGCCATAGCTGAGGAGCGGGGGACAGACGCTCACTGGGCAGTGTGGGTGCGGAGTCATGTGGCTCTGGGGTGACTCACATCCCCAGAGCCTCGTGCAGCAGGCACATTGGAAAGATGCTGGGGACGGTGTAAGCATCTTCCCCATCGTCCTTCCTCAACTGAATCGTTGATGACAACAGCCTCTTTCCGACCAGGAAAGGCCACCCAGCCACCGGTTTAGACTGTGGTTTTGTTTCGCTTTCACTGGGACTGTCTGGTTTGCTTTCTGCACTGGGGTCCTGAACTGTGAGCAGGAAACACGACTCGGGGCTGAAGAAAGGACTCGGGGCTGTTTGGCGAATTAGGCAAAACAAATGGCTGGGTGATTACATGGGGGTGAGGCCCAGGTAGGGGGTTCTCAGGGCCCGGCACGCGGATGGTTCTTCGAGGGCCCAGGGTCTGATGATGGTCTTAACCGGTGTACTTTCCTAGTCTGTCCTATGTAACGGCAGGAAAGGCCACGTTCTGTTCCTTCTAAAATGCTGTGCCACTGAGCTTTTTATAATAAAATATTTTATATGTAGTGCATTTGGGTGCTGAATTACTTAAGCAGCTCTTCCAAGACTGACTTGCTTACAGAGCAACTTCAACAATCATCATGGCGGATATGTGCCAGGCACTGGGCCAGGCACTCCACACGTGTTAGCCCGTTTCACCTGTGCCGTGTTGCAGGTCAGCTCATGCAGGCTCAGGTTAATTTAAGGGCCCCGTGCCACACCCATGGGAAGCGGCAGGGCTGGGGTTTGAAGCCAGGCCATCGGGCTCCAGGGCCTGAGTTCTTAGACATGCTACTGTGCAACTCAGTGTAAAGAGCTTTTCAAACGCTGAATGAGGACTGGTGTTCCCAGGAGGTGAGGCTGTCCCCCTTGGTCCACATGCCCCACAGAAAGTTCTGGTGCTTAGGCAGCAGCTCTCTGCATAGCTAAACATTTCTCCCTGACAACTGGCCCAAGAGGGAGCTCTGCCCCACTTGTCATCTGCTCCTGGAACTGACGGGCCGTGTGGTCATGGAAGGTGGGTGAGCATGTCCTCATGAGAGGACAAAGTGACTACGGAGTCCGGGAAAGCAGTTCAACTAATGAGAAATGCCCAGAGGATCGCAGACTGCCTAGAGGAACGGGCATGTCTGGGGTCAGGGCCTTGACCGTGGTGGGGTGGGAGTCTGGGAAGACAGACCTGCGTCCAAGGGCGCCTCCCTAGCATCAGGCCTGTGGGGAGTCTGCATGCGGGGAGCTTGGTTGGGAGAATAAATTCCCAGGCCCCACATGTTTTTTAAAAGCTCTGTGGGAGGGAAGTGACAGCAGTTTGGAAGTGAATCACCTTATCTCGGGAGTGGCAGCGGTTCTTGAAGTTCCAACCTTTCACTTTCCTGATGCAAATCACCTGTAAAATAGGGAGCCCCAGGAATCTGCTGCTCTGGTCCTAGCCTACTACAGAGCCAGCCTCTGGCTCTCCGGAAATCTCTGGGCCGGGCCTATTCTTCAGCCACTCTTTTTGCTTCCTTCCTCCTGATGGGAGGAAAAAGACAAGAGGAGTAGCAAGGTCCCCAGTGAGCTGGGAAACAGCTCTTTAAAAGGGCTCTCGACCTGGCCTCTGATGGACAACTTCTGAGGTACCTGCCCAGCTTCGACTCTCCTCAGGAGAGAAAGAGGTTTGAGGTTTGTAGTGGGGTGAATGGTGGCCCCCCAGAGATATCAGGAACCTAAGAATGTTACCTTATATGGTACAGGTTGTGCAGCTGTGATTCAGGTAAGGATTTTGAGATGAAGAGATGCTGGATTATCCAGGTGGGCACTCCCTGTCATCCACAAATGTGCTTTTAAGTGGGAGACAGGGGAGGATCTCACACATGGAAGAGGAGGCGGCCACGTGACCACGGAGGCAGAGGCTGGAGTGATGGACGCAGCCGCACGCGCAGGCATGCCTGCGGCCGCCAGAGCTAGAACAGGCCGGGATGGAATCTTCCCTAGAGCGTCCAGGGGAGCTCAGCCGAACACTTGGATTCAGCCCAGTTGGTGCTAATCGTCAGCTTCTGGCCTCCAGAGATCTGAGAGAAGAAGGTTCTGTTGTGTTAGGCCACCCACCGAGTTTGTGGAGATTTGTTACACAGCGGCTTTAGGAAACCAACACAGGGCTCACTCTTCAGTCTCAGAGACCAGCCCCCTTCGACCGACTCGAATGGCTTCCCAACTCTTCTTGCAGGGAGGGGTACTGTGGGAACAGCGCTGAGGACCCTACTTGGTTTGGATGTGTGGGAACGCTAGAGTTTCTAGAAAATTATTCACGTGACTCCGAATATGTCATGGGCATTTAGCATGTGAAATATAGAGCAGGGGTCACCTCTGTCTAAAACAAAGGCAGAGAGCACGTTAGCTTGAGGCTGGAGTCCTGAGTTGTGCAAAGAGGCAAAGGAGTTACCTGCAATATTGAGTTAAAGCCACCTGTCCGAACAGCGGTCATCTCCACCTCAAACTCTGCCAAGGCTCACCGGTCCTCTTTGCTCCTTGGTTCAGACCTGATCAGGGTTGTCAGTTGACTACCAAAAAAGAAAAAGTTTGGAACATAAAAGCCAGAAGACCCTAGCCCTTTTCTCTGCATTGCACTTTTGTTCTTAAGGTAAATTATAAGAGGACAGAGATGGGGGGAAAATTTAAGAAGTCACCCACCAGTTCTTGAGCCCCCTAAATGGACCTGGGGCTATGAAATAGCAGAGAAAAATCCCCACCTAGTGCTCCCATCCCACCAAAAGGAGGAGTCTCAGCAGTTATGTTGGTGTCACGTGACCTATACCCTCTCAGGTCACAGCTGATTGGACCCGAAGCATGTGTTCACCTGACCCAGGAGAGCCAATCGGAAGCTGAGTTGGGTGGGCTATGACCTTCTTTCCCAGGAATTGGTCGTGGGATGGACTGAGAGGCCATTGGGCGATGTGGTCTCGGGGATTAAGGGGACTGTTTGAGAGCCATCAGGATGGGGCCCAGGTGAGTGAAGCAGAGGACGCTGCTCTGCAGAGAAAGAGTGAAGCTGACTGCTGACAGAGGCAGACATGAGCAATGAGACCGCAGAGATGGCTGCCTGCCGATGACTTCCTGGTCCTTGGTCCTGTCCCTTGGGAGTCTCAGCTGTACTTCTGCTCTTGGGTTCCATAAGAGGTGCTGTGTCCTCCCAACAAATTGCCCTTTTTAGCTCTGCCCCTAAATTTAGCAGCAACCCTGCAGGGCGGGCCCTGCCTTTGCCTCGTGGGCAGTGCTGGGCCCACAACATGTTCCCCACCTGCTCTCAATGTTGGTTTCCACTTTTCTCAGCCTGCTTGCGGCTCTGATGAAGGGGACCTGTGAGCAGGTGACTGAGGCAGAGCGTGGAGCCTGACTGTGACTGCCGTGGGTAGCTAGCTGTCCCTGGCCCCGAGAAAGCGATGACAATCGCCTGATGGAGAGACCTGGAGACCCAAGTGCTTCTCCAAGGGTGGGCCTCACGCTGATTTCTGAAAACATGTTCTGGGAAATTCGCCAGGTGCCCTGAGCAGTATGTGAGGCATCCTCTGGGGAAGGGCAGCAGGGCCGCACAGTTCAGGCCATAATTCAGTGGAGCAGCCCCACCGCCAGCCCAGAGCAAGCCTCGGTCCCCCAGGGCTCAGGGTGGCGGTTCCCATCATGAAACATGGCAAGTCCATTTTGTTTGATTTTCAGTCTCATGCCACTTTGTCCCTATATTCGAACCGGGTGTCTGGGACTAAGAAAGTGACTCAGGAACCACAGCCATCGGATGTTAGAGACCCTCTTTTCTGGTGAGTCCCCAAGTATGTTCTCTTTGATTTTAATGGGTACAAGTGAAAAAGGTCCCTGATTAGATCCATTTGGACATCCTCAAGTTAAACAAAGTCTCTTCACTGAAAATATTTTTATTGAGCTGCTACTATGTGTCCTGTGTCAGGGAGAAGCCGCAAATATATGGACCAGGTTCCCACCGACACAGAGACTACGTTCTGGGTGCAGGTGGATGGGAGGCGAACCAGTATTACATACATAATGTAATGTGGGAAGATAAGAAGTGCTGTGAAGAAAAACGAGTCGGGGTAAAGACCCGGAGGGGAGAGGGGACAAGAAAAGTCTCTGGGGGGAGGAATGATGGAGCAAAGCAGCCAGTGAGTCGCAGGGGCATCAGAAAGTATTGCTTCATACGCTTATGCACATTATCAGTCTCCAGATGTTGCCGAACAGCATTTCCCAAACCACGTGGGCCACGGAACTTTTTCCCCACGAGGCACCTTCCATTGCTCAGGGTCAAAGACCACAAGCCAAGGAGCGGTGAGTGAGCCAAACCTGGTAATTCAACAGGGCAGACGCAGGCCAGGAGCAGACAAGAGACCTGTCCAAAGTTCTATAGTCCATTGACGATGTTGTCCGGTAGATGGCTTCCTGTGTCATGTAGCATTCCAACCACAGGTCACCGGCGAGGGCAAACCACTAACTGAACAGCTGGTGGGACAACCAAGGCTGTAGGGCAGGGTCAGCTAGGCTGCTGTGCCAGGAGCCTTCGGCCTCAGACCCACTGCCAACCTGCTGTGCCCACCCAGTGAGGAAGCTCCAGCCTCTGCTGGGAAGGCTTCACGCCCCGCCCCCTGCACGCCCCGCCCCCTGCACGTCCCGCCCCCTGCCAGGACAGCCTTGTGATGAGCTGTGCCTGATCTCCCGAGGTCTGGCCACCTGTGTGGATGGCGGTTTGTGAGGTGCCTCTAGATCATTCCAAAACAGCCTTCACATCGAGCCAAAAGGAGAAAGCCACTCTCCTGTCTCTTTGGTGTCCCAGAGTGCCGACGCTGGGATGGTGAGGGAGAGCAAGCCGCAGCACATCGAGGTGGGATTCTCCGATAATGGATGGAGAGCCGCGGCTGAGGCAGCAAGCCGACTGGGAGATGGAGGAAAAGACACCCTAGCAGCAGTGCACAAAATGTGGGTGCAAATTTAATCCAGAAAATCTGCTGGAGAGGACACAGGGTCACACACACCAGAAGCCCTTAAAATGAGGCGCTTAAAAAATAAAATAAAATGCAGCCCTTGCCACCGGAACTTGCTCAAGGGCAACCTGGCTGCCACCCACGTGTGTCTCACTGACACCAACATGCCAGGGCAAAAGCAGACCCCGGAAGTCTGCAGGTTCGAGGTAGGCAGTCAGGTGGATGGTGTGCCGATAACAACCAAGCCCCAGATGCAACATGTGACAAAACACTGAGAGGTTTCCACTCCTGGTGATGCCTAAACACCCTCACCAATGAGACATCTCGCCTTTGATCAGTGGTTTTCCACCAGGACTGATTTTGCTGCCCAGCGGGTGTTTGGCAGGGACGCTGCTAAACATCTTACAATGCACAGGACAGTCCCCACCACAAAGAGTTATTCTGCCCCAAATGTCAATGGTGCGGTGGCTGAGAAACCCTGCCCTGGAGGAAGGAAGAGCCATCCTCAGACTGAGGGGACTTTGATCATAGAGCCTGGCCAACTGTGTCAGCTCCAGCAAAAAGCAGCAGGGAACAGTTACGCTTGGACGTCAGCCAGAATGTGGTGCTTTCCTCTTTTCTCAACTGTCATTTTCTACAAAGACTGGTTCCTAATTCCTCTCTCATCCAGGACTATAAATCTGATTCTCCATGGCATGATAAGAACAGATTTCTCCTCCCTTTCTTTTTTTTAATCCATCCCCAGCCCCAAGTCCGCATTAAAACCTGGAATTTATTAACTGAATTATAAAGGATGTGGGAAAGATAATGGTCAGTAGTACTTACAAACTCGAAGAGATTCGAGAAATGTTATATTATTTGAAAGCAGGCTGAGAACTAACAAAGGGTATATAACAAAATAAAACAATTAAAATCTAATTTGAGGAACAAAAATTAGGGCAAGACCTTTTCTGCTACGAGCCTTTCTTCTCAGGAAAAGCCAACGTCAGATGATACAGCATTCTCCTTGGAGATCGGCGTGGCTCGGGGCATTGTGTAAAATTCGGGAGGTGTGTGAGGTCTGTAAACCCAAGAAAACACTCTTAGTCTTTGACCTCGAGATGTCTGATTTCAGAAAGCTTCCTTGACAGTTGTGTCCAGTCAGGAACAATCATTAGCATCTACTTTAACAAAACACAAATAAGAGAAAAATAATGTAACAGTGTGATAGCAAGCTTTTCTTTTTCTCTGTGGATACAATATGACAAGCCAGGAATATATGTGTTTGGAAGAGGAAGTGCGAATACTCAATGTGAACAAGTGACTCAGTACATCCGCCTTCTCGAATTCCTGCTTCTTTCAAAGTTGAACCAAAAATAAAACAAAAAGCTCCCTGTTTTGTTTCCGGCAAATTAGCTTTAAATCGGATTCAAAGTCCAAGTCCAGAAATTGACATTTCTGAATAGGAAAGGACACACGATTCTAGCAGCTGCCGATGGTAAAAGAACACACATGGGATTCTTTTACATCAATCAAACAGCAGAGCAAAGGGTACGGGGATATACATCCTGCAGGAGAAGTTGTGAGCAGAAAAGCACAATAACTTCACCAACTTTAAAAGGCAACGTCGTCCCGGGGATGTAAGTAAAGCAGGAGGAAGATAGTCAATCATATTGTGATAGCTTTGCGCGGGGCTAGTGGGTCCCCTGGAAATACCCGGGGACCACATTGTAAAGTGTACGATTGTCCAACCACTAAGCTGTACACCGGAAGCCAATACATAGTAAAAGTTTTTTTAAAAAAAGGTGAGTCGGTTGAAAATATCTATTTGATCAATAAAATTGCAGAATTTTGCAAAAATATCTAAGTGTTATTTAGGACAAAACTTCATTTTGATGAAGCTTTAAAAAATTTTTTTCGGGCCCTAAAATGTTTCCTTTGGCTTGAATGCAGGGAAGTCATCCATTAATCTTCCGCTGGGCCAATAATAGAGACGTCTCGAGGGCACAACAGGAGCCAGAAATAAGACTGAAGCAGAAACAGGAGAAGAGTGTGATGTGACCGAGTCCTGTGGCTGCGCCTAAAACAGACCGTCCCACCGTCCGCGTCCAGCGCAGTGTTGCTCCCAGACGTATACATTTCTGTACATCCTTTAACTGAATATACGAGGAATTAGAAAGAATGAGATTTTTGTCTCTACAGACTGATGTCAGGGTTTCTCCGCTGTGGCAGTGCTGACACTTGGCGCTGGATGACACGGACACTGCGGGGAAGGAGCGTCGCAGGATGCGTAGCGGCAGCTCTGGCCTCCGTAACTAGATGGCAACAGCCCCTCCCAGGCGTGAAAATCGTGAAAATGTCCCCAGACATTGTCAAATGTCCCCTGGGTAACCCCTTCCTAAGACATCTATCCAGTCACTATGTTAGTTTCACACTTGAAACTAATACGATGTTCTGTGTGAACCATAATTTTAAGGTAAGCTTTAATGAAAGTCCTCTAGGGGGACAAGATAGTCTGACTGAGAACCAAAGCTGTAAGTCTACTGATGTGGGAGCAGTAGGGAAAAGTGGAAAAAATAGCATCACCTGGTTGGCAGTCCCTGGGCTTGTAAAATGAAGCTGTTGCTACTGCATTGGGCCAGGAGGTTGGGAGTCTCCCATGAGTAAGCCTCGTGTGAAAACGCTACCAAAAGCAGAGTGCTGAGCAGGAGTGGTTCTGGAGCTTACCGAGTTCAGCTGCCTCGTGCGGGGAAGGAAAGCTGAGACAGAGGTGTCTGCCCAAAGACCACGCCAGGGTGATACAAACATAGACAGTTGTACGTGAGTGTTGTGTGCTTTCCCCCCAGAAACAAAGGGCACGGGAGCCAGCCTGAGTGGGCCCAAGACGCCGTCGTGCGAGCACCAAGCCAATAACGATGTCAATGGACTGGCACGTAGCTACACGTTTTAAAGCAAAGCTTCCTAATGCTCTTTTTACAAACTCATCGGTCACTTTGGCAGTTGCTTCCTACTCTGCTGTGGACACATAAAAGGAAAGAACCAATCATTGATTTCGCCTTCCCTGAACAAATTGCATTTTACGATAAAAAGTTGAAGGAAAAGTCTTCCCGATGGAAGAATTCTAGCTAATAATTACCAGTGGGGTAAGATAGAAAAACCAGAACTCTATAAACCAAAGGAATGAATGGCTGTAGGGCGTGACCCTCAAAGGATGCTGAAACTACTAGGTAAAAGTTGATGAGCCTAAGTGTCCACCGGCAGATGAATGGATAAACAAAATATGGTGTGTGTGTGGTATACATATACCGTACAAATGGGGTGTGTGTGTGTGTATGAATATTATTCAGGCTTAAAAAGGAAGGAAATTCTGACACACGCTACAACGTGAATGAACCTTGAGGACATTATTATGCTCAGTGATACTCTGGCTTCTCTTCAGACTTCATAAATCTTTTGCCTTTTACATTATTATGCTCAGTGAAGTCAGTCAGTCACGAAGGGACGACTACTGTGTGATTCCACTGATACGAGGTTTTGAGAGTCGTCACATCCACGGAGATAGGAGAGCGGTGGTTGCCAGGGGCTGCGGTCGGGGGGAGTGGGGAGTTGTTTGATGCGTGTAGAGTTTCGGTTTTGCAAGCTAAAGATGTTCTGGAGGTGACGGTTACACAACAGTGTGAATGCAGTCAACACTACTCACATGTATACTTAAGATGGTTAAGATGGTGAACTTGTGTTTTGTGAATTTTACCACAAATAAAAAAAGTTAGTGCAGCGGAGAGCTGATGCGGACTTGGTAACAGATGGCTCCGTCTATTAGCTCTGCCCCCACGGAACCTTCTCGGTATCACGAAGAACAGGGTAACCAGACATTGTGTGCTCACAGTGCGATGCAGACGGGGTCAGCCAGCGCCACCTGTGAAGTAGCCTTGACAGCGAAAAGACTTGGAGTCTAACTGGACCTCTGGAACTAACTAGGAGTTTACAGGAAACCTGGGGGAGAGAGGAAGGAGTTAACTGAAATCACGAGGAAGCAGTCAGATAAATGCAGGAGGTGACTCTTCCCCAGGACAAAGGATGCTGTTTCTCCAACAGATCAGTGGCTGTTAAAAAAAAAAATTGGTATATGTGGGGGGGTGGGGGAGGGAGTTGCTGTCCCAGAATAAATGAGACTTTAGGGACTCAAACACCAAATGGAACGTGTACATCTTGTCTGAATCCTGAGTCTAACAAGCCAGGAGTTCAGAGATACTTGGAGAGAATCGAGGACATTGAGCATGGACCGGGTGTCAGGTGATACTCAAGACTGACTGTGAGTTTTGTGAGGTGTGATAACATGGGGGCAGGTAGGGTAATGCAAAGGGTGTCGACGTAAGAAACATCCAAACCTGTAGAGAATTTTAATGAGTTTACTTGAGCCAAACTGACCATGGTTACTGGGAAAAATAAATCTCAACAGATTGAGAAAGTGTTCTGGAGAATGGCATTTTGCAGCTTATGTTATACATTAGAGCGCTGGCCTGCAAACCAAAGGGTCGCTGGTTTGATTCCCAGTCAAGACACATGCCTGGGTTGTGGGCCAGGTCCCCAGTAGGGGGCGCACAAGAGGCAACCATACACTGATGTTTCTCTCCCTCTCTCTTTCCCTTCCCCTCTCTCTAAAAATAAATAAAATATATTTTTTAAAAAGGCAAAATAGAAAGACATGTCTTTTACACTGGTCAGTACAGGATAGTTTTAATAATTGACACTTACAGCCCACCGAGATGGTACGCAGGCAACAGGATAACAGTGAGGGGTTCTGTGGTCTCTGCTGTGTGTAGAGGTGGTACCATGAAGGGTCTGGAAAAGGAAATTACCCTGACACTTCAAAGCTATGTTATCCAAGCCCCGGCCAGATAGCTCAGTTGGTTAGAGCATTGTCCCAATACACCAAGGTTGCGGGTTCAATCCCCGGTCAGGACGTACACAAAAATCAACCAATGGGCTCAGTTGGCTGGAGCATCACCCTGCAAACCAAAAGGTTGTGGGTTCGATTCTCAGGGCACATGCCTAGGTTTCAGGCTCAATCCCCACGTGGGACACGTACGGGAAGAAACTGATATTTGTCATATAGATGTTCCTCTCCCTCCTGTTCTCCCTCCATTCCCCTCTCTCTCTCTCAAAAAAAAAAATCAACCTATGAATGCATAAATAAGTTAGGCAACAGACTGATGCTTCTCTCTTCCTCCTTTTCTCTCTCTCCCTTCTTATCTCTAAAAATGATAATAAAAATAAACACTTTTTATAAAAAGGTATATGAGGTTCTCTTAAGTAAAAGGCTGACCTTTGTCAAGGAAGCTACAGGTGTCAGACGTGACTACCAGTCATGACCTCCCTTTAGTTAGAAATGTTTATGTTCAGAACATCCTATTGTGCTTATTTTCGGCTTCTGAGTTTGTAAAACCCACCATGCTGAGCTTGCAAGTTTAGTACGTGGTCCCTTTTTCATCCACGAGGGGAAGAAAAGACCTTTCATTTCGGAAGTATTTATGGGTACAATGACATCATTTGCTTTAAATTAATCCGGAAGAATCAAAATGGAAGAAAATAAAATAAAAGAAGATCCGGACAATGTTGAAGCAGGATGATGGGTACATGGGGTTAATTGCATTCTCTTCTCTAATTTTGTCTATGTTTCAAAAATCCAATAATAAGAAACAATTTGTGTAAAGGGACTAAATGGTAATGGAGATAACACAATAAAGATCAAATTTAAAAAAGAAACTACAATCCTGATAAGAAACAAAGCAGATGCCGTCTAAACACTTAAACAGGGACTCTGTCCCCTGGGCTAAGACAGTAGTCCCCTCCTTCATTTTTGGCACTTCCAAGCTGGTGGGAGAAACAGACTTATGTACAGAATCAAATTCAGCTGGAAGTGAAGATTCAACTGCTTCCGGAGGCCAGAGAGGACATGTGAACAGTACAGGGGTCGGGAGAACATGGGCTGGACCTAAAGTGGGCTGTCTCTTCTCAATCCTAGCAGATTCTTGATGTATCTGCAAGAATAGAGCCAGGAATTGCCAGCCAGTCCCCTTTTCCAAGAAGAGGCATAAATACAGATTTGAATGTGAATTAAAATGATCTGTACACATGGGCTGCTGTGGTAGGTGTGTGAAGTTTCTGTTACCCAAATATCAATTCACCTCTCTTCTAACATACCACCGTGTGGCCACCACCCTTTGTAGATCACACCTTTCTCCCAACCTCAGCCCAGTCTCTCAGGGATGGCATTGACTCAATCCCGGGCTGCAGGAATGGGCATGTAACTCAAGTGCTGCCAATCAGAGCACAGAAGCCTCTGGTTCCAAAATAATTAACTCAGGAATGGCCCTGTGATCCAACCAGAGAAAATGAGAAGCAGTGAAGCCTTTAGGGGAACTTTAGGGAAAAGACTTTCACTCTTCCCCCGTGAGATTCAAAGCAATAGATGTACGGGCTGAAAAGTAGAAGGGATGGAGCTATGGCAGCCTTCTTGTGACCATTATACAGAGATTCCATCTATGGTTGGATCCACATGGTTAAAGCATTGCTGAGAGCTGGAGAGAGGCCAAGGCCTCATGACATCACTTGGGCCTGAACCCAGCTGCTCCTTCCAGACTTTTCATTTATAGTAACCAGTGAATTTGCTTTCATGCTGAAGTCAGTTTGAATCAGTTTTTCTGTCCCTCCCCAGAAAGAGGCCTATTCCTTCAGCAACTAATTAAGTCTTTACACAGTATGAAAGCCAAACAAACGTAGCTGAAGGCAGACCGTGACCAGTCAGTTTGTATTCTCAGCCCCCAGCCCCCCTCTCCCTCTGTACCACCATCATGAGCTTCTCTTCCCATCTGTCTTCCAGCTTCTATCCTCACTGTGCCTTCCTTCCAGCCTAGTCTTCCCTCCCTGCTCTACCTCCTGAAATCCTACCCATCCTTCAAATGTCAAATGCTTCCTTCTTTTTTAGAGCCTTTCCTGACCCCATCCCACCCTGGCGCCACCTCAGGCCAAAGAATGTACCTCCCTGTCCAAGCCCAGGTCCCTCTGAACTTCCCCCTCCCACACACACGCCCCTCGAGCATTCAGCCCTTCTGTGGAGGATGCTAATCAGCCAGCAACATTCCTGTCCCCTTGCTTCTCGACAGCGATCCAAATTCAGACTCAGATTAGAAGGGATGATCTTTGCGACTTAAGTTTCAAAAAAACAATCGGTTCTTAGGAGAGGTCAGAAAGCATGGTGAAAGATGAGGATTTGGGTGAGGGATAGGAAAGAAAAGAACAGTTGTTCTGGGGAAAAGAGAGATCTATGTTGAGTACAGTGAGGAAGAAGGAAAAAATGAATATATTTAGACCCAATGAAGTGATTCAGAGGAAACCTGAGAAGAAATGTCTAGAGAGGCAAGAGGTTGGAGAGGAAGATAAAAAGCCTGTGACGGGAATGACACCCCCCCTCAAAAAAAGCTCAAAATAGGAGCACTGTTCAAATGAGAAAAAAGAATGCAGCTGGAAAGCAAGACATGGCAAAACGTCCAGAAAACAAGAGAGAAGGTGACAAAGGATGAGGTCATCGCAACCAGATACACTGGGAGGCTTTCTGCTGATTGAAAGAGGCTTTCTCAAAAGGTGGGACTCATGCCTGCTTGCCACTGATGGGACTCAGAGCCAAGAGACTCGTACAATGGCCCCCAGCTACCCCTGGCATCCACACCTCTGTGCGAGCCCCTTCCCTCCAATGTGGGTGGGACCTGCACCTTACTTCTAACCAACAGAAAGCTGCAAAAGGGGCGCAGGATGTCGTTCCCGTGATCGAGTTACATAAAATTGTAACACCCATCTTGCTACGGGATTTTATTGACTTACCCTACAGAGCAGTCCTTACGAAGAACCAGAGGGGCCCTCGGTCTACAAGCCTCAAAGAACCGAATCTTTCCGACAACCACATGGCCTGAAAGAGGATCCTTTTGCAGTTGCGCCTCAGATGAGACCCCAGCCCTGGCCAACTCCCGACTGCAGCCTATAAGACCCAGTGCGGGGATTCCTGACCCACTGAAACCATGAAGCAATGAGTGTACGTTGTTTTGAGCCACTGGGTGTATCATAATTGGTTATGCAGGAGTAGATCCCTAATACAATGGAATGCGACACAGGAATGAGAATGAATAAAACATCAAACAGCATGGCTGACTCACACACCAAATGTCGAGTGAGAGAGACCAGGCAGAAAATGGCATCTGCATGATTCTATTCATACGAAGTTCAGAAACAAGTAGAACTAATTATCTAGGATGTTGGAAGTCAGAGGCGTGGGAAGGCAATGACTAGAAGGGAGCCCAGAGAGACTTGGGGGCGGGGGCAGTGTCATTCCGCACTGATCTGGGTTCTGGTAAAGGAGGTGCATATACTTCGTGCAAATGCATCAAGTGTACACTTATGTTCACTTTCACTACTGTGTTCTTTTTTTGGTAAAAAAAAAAAAAAACTTACAAAAAATACAGCAATCTGGGGTTAAACAGCTAGGGTTCAAATCCTGAACCCACCAGTTATAAGACTTGTGCCTGGCTGGGCAAGTTTCTTGCCCTTCTCTGTGCCTCAGTTCTTAGCAGCTGGGCTAAGAATTAAATAAAACTGTGCAAAGCTTGGTAGCTGGTACCTAAGAAAGCTTGATAAATATTACCTGGTTTTGTTAACCACATTCATCAAGGTTCATTGTTACTTGAAAAAAAAAATTCTGCCCGGAGGTAAAATTAATGGATTTGTTCAACAGGTTCCACCCCAGATACCATCTGGGCTCTCAGGAATCCCCTCTGGGGGGTTCCAGTTGGGGGAGCGCTGACATCCATACCCAGAAAGATCCCAGAGCAATGGGCAAAGAGTTAGGGACTGTTCGAAAGTCAGGTTTGCTCTGGGTCAGGGCTGAGCCTTGACACACAGCAACATTTTCCCCAGGGGTGCTTGTGACCCAGTTGGGATCGGGCTGAGCGCTCCCCCCCACCAGATCATCAGAAAACAAAAGACACGATTGCAAACAATTCTACGGCACCCGTCACGATTTAGCACTTTGCACATACCAGCTCACTTCACCCTCACGGTTAAGGCTGTCGTTATCTCCACTTTACAGGTGAGGTCGGGACAGCAAGCAACGAAACAACAGGCCCCTCAAAGGGGCGTCAGCATGCTTTGTCTGCAGGTTTCAAACAGAAGATGCAGATGGACTCCTGCGGCAAAGCCCAGGGAACCCACTGACATTGAAGATTGATCTGCAAGAGAAACGAATGCTCCAAACCAGCAATAGAAGGATCCCTTTGAGGAAAACCTGGGTGTGTCCTCATTTTCCGCCAGGGGCAGAGGTGAGAACAGCTGTGGAAGACCTCAGTCACCAGTTGTTCTTTCGTGGTTTGAATTTCTTTTCTTACACCTGTGTGCGTACGTATATAAAAACCTGGATTTCCTAAGCCCTTAGGATCAGGTTATTCACGGGCCTCGGAGCTCCCAATAGGCCCTTGGCTCTTCCATCTGGCATCCTACTAATAGCTTGGCTACTTCCTGCTGGCTCCTATTCCCACTCTTTCTCATCCACCCACTAGAAGTTGGGCAAGTCCCCCTGCTTCTCCCAGCAGGTGGGCTGGGGCCCAAGGCCAGCATTCATTTCATCTTGGATTGCCAGGGCCAACGGGAAAAACAGCAGGTAGGTCTGGGGAGCAGACACAGTAGGTGTGCTCGCTCTAATCAGGAAACACCCAGGGAAGGTGCCTGGGGTGAATAAAATTAAATGGGGGCAGAGGTTCCACAGGGAGGAAGCCCATTCATTGTCTGGCAGCTGAACTGGGTTTCCTGGCCTTGGTCTAGGACCCCTTTCCCTCCTGCCCTCAAGCACAGCCAGGCCTTCAGGACAGACAGGAGCCCAGCAGATTCAGAGATGAAGGGAAGCATTTGGGTCTTGTGGTTGTGACAGCTGTCACCTGTAGTCCCTGGGGAGTTGGGAGGACCTTCCTTGCCACACCCAACAAGATTCAAATGCTGCCATATTTTCCAGCCCTGCAAACTTGGGAATATTCCTCCATGTCTCTGAGCCTTATTTTCCTGCGAAGCTCGAGTGATGTAATAGAAATAATGATCATCGCTGACATTTTTGAGTTGGGCTTCTCTGCAGCGCCCTTGGGTGCAGGCTTCTTAAGGACAGTGACTGATCCAAGTCAATTCCGGGGCTGCTCTCTGACACTTACACGGGCTCAGGGACTGTTTGCAGAGATAAAGATGGAATAAATGAATGAATAAATGCCAGGCTTGACGAGGAAGGTCAGGGTTGTGGGTTTAGAAATACCTTTTCCCCAGCACTTGGAAGAAACCCTCCTTCTTTCACTATTATTCCTTCCACCCCCATCCCTCTCCCATCCTCACTCCCGCCCCCAGAAGTGGTGGTCCTTCTAGCTGACTCTGTTTTCTCATCTGCAACAGAGCGCACTGGGGATCTGGGTGGGGCAGAAGGTACTAACCTCCAAGCTTCTCCTGATTCAACCCCATCACCCTCTCACCCCTGCCTACTCCCCAATCCCCAACGCACCCAGCCTAGAGGATTGAGTCCGCTCTTTTCTTGCTGTAAACCTAGGGCACCTTCTATGAACTCTGAGCCCCTGTCTCCCCATTTGTGAAATCGGGCTGAGGACCCCTAAGGGGCAGGTCGGGGATGCTTTGGGGCCCCGCGGCAGGCAGTACCCTTCCTGGGTTCCGCGGGCTCACAACCTCTAGCCCAGCTGCGCCGCCGCACAGGCCACGCCCCCACCCCCTTGCGGCGGCCCGGCGGCGTTGCCATGGCGACGTGCGTACACAAGCCGGGCGGGTGCTCCGGGTTCGGGCCTCTGGCTGGAGACTCTGCTGGAGCGCGGCCCGGAGGCCTCGCCCCGGAGCGGGCCGGCGCCTCGCGAGCCCGCCGGGCTCTCGGCTGAGGACAGAGTGTGGGCCTCTTCCTCCAGGCAGGTGAGTGTGGCACAGAAGGAGGCGGCAGCCCTGGCAGGCGGAGACCTGAGGCCGGACAGGTCCGCTCTGCGAGGTCAAGGGCTGGGATGGCGGGGAGTGACCGGACCTCACTCCAGCGCCTCTCTGATCCAGACTCCTGAGCGTTCCAAGAGCGTCCCAGAGGAGGTCCCCCAACACAAGTCCTTCCTACCTAAGTGCAGCCCGCGCCCCCAACCGAGGTAGCCCCCTCGGGGGCCTTAGGACCCCCCTTGACACCAATTCGGGCAAGTCCCGTGGGGTAGAGCTGGGATTAGAAGGGCGCCCCAGGTTTTCCGGATTTACAGACACCACCACTCCGTGGTCAGAGTTACCCCTTACCCGCCCTCTGCTTTGGGCAACTTCTACAGCTTCCAGGCCACCGAAGACCCGCAGCCCTCAGAAGAAACGTTGCTCCTGTAGCCCATCCTGACCGAGTCAATGAAGGGTCGAGGGGTGCCCGTGCTTCACTGCAACTGGCGCTCTGTGGCACTAGGAACGAATTTACAGAGTTGAACACCTTCAAATTACTTTCTACAGTGCTTCCAGGCTGGAAAATGACTGCCCAGGGCAAGATTAAGCTGGAGAAATATTGTCCAACCCCAAAGCTAAAGAGATTTTAAGGTTTTCCAAAAAGTCATCTAGGATAGATACTGAAGGGCAAATGAAGGTAGTTACTGTCGAAGATCCCTAGCCAGCCGGCTGCTTTAATGGCTTTGAGGTGTGATTTTGTATTCTCATTCATCCAGCAAGCGTCTCCTGAGCACCTTCTGTGAATCAAGTGTTGCTCCAGGTGCTGGATATGAGGTAATGGACAAAACTGTCAGGAGCTCTGAAGGGTTTGAAGTGTTTGCCTACACCTCTTATAGATGCTGGTGGAAGACAGGAGACACCTGCGCCAGAGGCCGAGGACTTTGTTATTCCCCCCAGAGCTGACACAATGGGCAACCAGATTTATACTCACGTTGGTTCCCCTGGCCCCAAAAGTTCCCTGGGGTGCTGCAGAACAGCAGAGGTGGGTGCTGTGCACACCCTGGGACTAGATCCCGGCTAAGGAGCTCCAAGCTCAGGAAACTCCTATCTTTGGAAGGGTCTGCTAGCAAATTTGTCTGACCGTTGCCCCCAATGGAGGCATTATCTTCATTGTAAGCATTACCTGTATTCTCCCAGGCTGTTTGCCCTACAGACATCCTTTGAGAGATAGCGCAATACCTTTGCTCTGAAGGTGGTACAACTGCAAGAAACCCGCGAAGAATTATGTTAACAAAAACAACACAGTTCTGGCTGTCCTGGAATATGTATCTTAGTGAAAGGGAAACAAACAGCAAACACAACTTAAAGAAAAGGATGGGAAAATGTCAGAGGATGATAAGTACCAGGAGGGAAACACAGCAGGGAGCTATGCTGGCTAGACAGTGGCAGTATTGGAGGGTGCCTTTCTCCAGGGTGGTCAGAGGGCCACCACTAAGGGGAGACAGCTGAGCAGAGAGACAGCACCAGCCCCGGGAACATCCGGGGTGAGAGCTAAAAAGCAAATATGCACATCACCCAAGTTTGGGATGTTAGTCGAATGCCATTCCTGCAGAAGAGACACTTTGCACGAATGTATACTTTAGATTAACGAGGCTCCAACGTGTTGCTTGATAACACCATCTTCTGCGACTGAAGATGAATAGCCGAAACCACCTGATGGCAGGAGACATTTTCCTTTGGGAAAATGTCTCTCCTCCTACTTTAGTGACAGCCAACCTAATGGCACCTGTTTCTCGTGGTATGAAAGCATCGATATTTGTAAGGCAGCCCTAGGCCTCAGAGTTTACAAATATAAAAGAAACTAGGTGGCTTATTTTGATTTCTCTTAGCAGGTAGGGTGTTTTTTTCCTTTCGGGGAATAGAATCCTGGTTTCGAAGACTCTCTGTTACTGCTTCTCCCAAGGGTCAACAGCAGTGCAACTCCCCAGCCCCACTCTGCCCCACCCAGCAGCCATGGAGGCCTGGAAATCGAGCTGCGTGACAGTGCACTATTTCCATGAAAGTGCTCAGAGTTCTGTCCCTGTCACTTACTGCTTTGTGACCTTCACCTCTCTGAGTTCCAGTTTCCCCATCTGTAGAGTGGGATGATACTGAGACCCAGCTCGCAGGGTTGTTCTGAGGACCAAAAGAAGCAATGTGTATAAAAGGAGAGCACAGTGCCTGGCACTTAGTAGGGCTTCAGGAAATGATGATAGAGCTGTTGCCAGAAAGCAGAACCAGACCTGATATGTAACTGATCACAACCACATGACCTTTGAAAAAAACCACAGTCCAGCGCCCTCACGTTGCAGTGAGCATTTGGTCTGAGATGGGGGGTGTCACCCTGTAACCAGCACATCTCAAATCAGAATGCAAGCATCATGTGAACTGTCGCCGGTATTTTAGAACCTGCTTCAGTCACAGAAATCTCCATGTTTTGAAAAACAAGTATAGAACTTGGAGATGCATTGTCAAAATACAAAATGGATGAATGAGTGGATAGCTGGGTAGGTCTGTGATCCAACAAACACAACTAAACGCCAACTGCAGGATCCGGGGGTGGGGGATGCAGAGGTCCCCATCCACTTCGTCCACCTCTTCTGTGCACCTGACATTTTTGTAATAAATTATTGGGGAAATATATGTGCAGAGCCCTGATCACGTGACCAAGCTCTAGTCCTGACACCTTGCCTAAATCATCCTTTTTTCTAAGCATATAAAGAAGTCAAGTGACTTTTTAAAAAATATATCATTGAAAGCTCATTTCCTCAAAGACTGACTCAACACTGTAAGAAGCTCTGTAGAAGCTTAGAGTTCCTGGGGTCAGAGTTCAAGAAGCCCGAGATTAATAACAATGAGGAAAGTTGCCATTCTAAATGCTTCACACACGTTATTGCATTTAGTCCTCACAAAACCCTTTGGGGTACAGAGCACTATAAACCCCACTTTACAGATGAGAAAACTGAGGCATGAAGAATATGTAATTCACCTAAGGTCACAGAGCCAGGAAGTGGAGGGTTAGGAATACTGAACGTGATATGTGAGAGAGGTCTCCCCATACCAAGTTGAATGAGAGTGAAGGCCAATAACAGTGGGATTCGGGTTTGCTGTTGGGTGGGTTTAGCTGGAGTCTGTGCTCTGGGTTACGTAAAAATGTCTTCAACTTGATTATCAGAACCAAGCCCACCTCTGCTGGACATCACAGCTGAAGAGATAGTCTTTCAAACATGCAAAGTGGTAATTTTGATCATCAGTGAGTCCATCCATCCACTCCCACCTCTGCTGACTCCTCCTTTGGACGATGTATTTCATTCATTCTAAACACAGTGCTGAATAATTAGAGGGCTACATCTTTCTAACAAATTGTTTTTTCTGAAAACCTTATATAGGGAAAGCAGAGAGGATGAAAGCCTATTTAAAGAGCGCAGAAGGCTTCTTTATCCTGAATAAAAGTACTACAATTGGAAGGCACAAAGACTCAGACCTCGTTTTAGAGGTAAGAATTCTTCCCACCCCTTCCCCACCCCTCACCCCCTTTGAAAGCTCTTCTGTTTTGTGGACTCAAATCTCCCTTAAAGCACAGCCTCTGGCTAACAGCCACACCTTTCCTTGATGTGCAGCCAGTACCCAATTGCCAAACATGCTGAATTTGCCTGGAAAATGCAGTGAAAATGAGCTCGATGCAAAGTCCCATGTGCCCACTGTCCTTTGCTGAACCTGCCTGCCGGTGTCCCACCCATCGTCCCCTCCCCAGCAGCCTGATGGGGTGGTTTGGAAGCTGGGCGTAGACTAGGGCCCCTTCACTTGCTTCAGGCCTGATAACCAGAGCCTTCTGGAGTGCCCAGCCTGGGCAATTTTGTGTATTTATTTTTAGAGAGGGAGAAAGAGGGAGAAACATCAATGTGAGAGAAAAACACGGATAAGTTGCCTGTTGCACGTGCCCTAACCAGGGACCAGGCCCGCAACCCAGGCGTGTGCCCTGACCAGGGATGGAAACAGCAACCTTTTGTTTTGTGGGATGATGCTCAACTCCCTGAGCTACACCGGTCATGGTGCTTGCCAGGGATGGAGATCGTTGGGGGCTCCTCAGAGTCCATGGACCTCTGAGCAGTAAGTCAGGGTAAACCGTGGGCGTGGCCTCAGCATTTTCTCATTTCATTTCATTCTCTGAGTTAGCCGTGGTTTGGTCCACAGTGCCTTGACATCCAAGGATACTGGGAGAAGAACAGAATAACAAAGCAATGGCTTCGAGCCTTTTTTAACTATTGAAAGGGGTTAAAATAGTGAAGCAGAAAGAGAACACAGTGGAACCCCTTTAAACCTGTGAAAGGCCTGTCTCTCCGAGACCTCACCCAACAGATTTTCCTTTAGCTTTTTAGGTTGAAATAATGATAGATTCAGAAGAAGTTCCAAAAACAGTAGAGAGATCCTGGGCACCCTTGACCTAGTTTCTCCTAATTGGTTACTTATTATCCAGCCATAACCATATCAAAACCAGGAAATGGACATCGGCACAAAGTGTGCGTTTGGCTCTATGCCATTTGTCGCATGCGTGGATTTGTGTGCAGGCGGCCTTCGGGCTTTGGAACTGTTCTGTCATCGGACATCTCCCCTGTGGTACTCCTTCCTCGTCACAGCACCTCCCCCCCACCATCTCTGAGCCCTGACGGCAACTACTCTGTTCTCCATTTTCATAATTTTTATCTTTGTGAGAATGTTCTATAAACAGACTCATATCAGGTGCGACCTGTTGAAGTGGTTTTTTTTTTCCCCACCATAATGTCCTCAAGAGCCATTCAGATTAGCCTGCCCCTTTCATGGCTGAGTAATAGTCCGCGGTGTAGATGCACTGGCTCTGTTTAACTGTTCCCGTGTCGAAGGGCATTTAGATTGTTTTCTGTTTGGGGCTGTTGGAAATAAATCCACTGTACACATCTGTGTGCAGGGTTTCGTGTGAACGGAAGTTTTCACTTCCCTGGAATAAATGCTCGGGAGTGTGACTGCTGGGTCACATGTGGAGTGTGTGCTTGGTTTCTGGAGACGCTTCCAGACCATTATCCAGGGCGACTGTGCCATTCTCCATCCCCACCAGCAGTATATGACACAGGGTTTCTCTGCATCCTCACCAGCAGTTAGCGTCAGCACCACTTCTTATTTTAGCTGTTTTACTGTGCAGTGATATCTGATCATGGTTTTAATTTGCATTTCCGGAATAACTGGTGATACTGAATATCTTCTCATGCAGTACTTACTCGCCTTCTGCTTGTTCTCTGGTGAAATGTCTCCTCGTGTCTTTTGTCCACTTCTGGTCGGATTATTTGGTTTCCTACTATGGAGTTTTGAAAGTTCTTCATGCTTGTTAGATATGTGTCCTCTGTCAGATATGGTTTGCAAGTATTTTCTCCCATTGGAGTTTGTCTTTTCATTCTCTCAACAGAATATTTCACAGAGCAAGAGTTTTAAATTTTGATGAAGTTCAGTTTATCATTTTTCTCTTTTATAGATCCTGGTTTTAACACGTCACTGAGTCCTTGATCCTGAGGGTTTTCTTTTTTCTAAAAGTTGTGTAGTTTTATGTTTAAATGTACGAACCTTTTTGAGTTCACTTTTATATATGACGTCAGCTTTAGGTCAAGTTTTATTTTTGTTACGTGTGGATATTCAGTTGCTCCAGAACCACTTGTTGAAACGACCATTCTTTCTCCATTGAATTGCTTTTGGGACTTCTTTAAAAACCACGTAGCCCATCCTGGGGCAGGCAGTGGGGAGGTGGCCATTTCTGAGTTCCCTACACTGTTTCATGGATCTGTGTGTCTGTCCCTCTCCCACATGACGTAATCTTGATTATTGCAGCTATCTGCGTCTTAAATCAGGCACAGTGGTTCCTCCCAGTTCATTCTTCTCTTAAACTCTTTCAGCCTATTCTAATTCTTTTGCCTTTCCATATACATTTCAGTAGTAAGCCTGTCTATACAAAATATCTTGCTGCAATTTTGATAGGAATTGTTTTCAACCTGTATATCAGTGTGAGAAGAGTTGACATCTTTGCCATGTTCTCTTCCATCCATGAGCGTGGTATATTTCTCCATTTATTCGGTGGTTTTGGATTCCTTTCATGAGTGTTCTCTGGTTTTTGGCATAGAAGTTCTATACATATTTTGTTATAGTTCACTTGTCCCCCCTCTAGCTGACTGTAAATGGTATTATATTTTTAATGTTGGTGTCCACACGTCATTGACAGTAAATACAGTGGATTTCTCTTTGCTTATAGGGTAACCTTAACTGAACTTTCTAGAAGGCTCTTTGTAGATTTCTTAGGGTTTGATACACAATCGTGTCATCTGCCAATAAGAACAGTTTTATTTCTCCTCTGAGAAAAGAAGATCTGAATGCCTTTCATTTCCTTTTCTTGCCTCATTGCACTGGCGATGACTTCTAGTCCTCTGTTGAATAAGAGTGACAAGTGCAGCATAAATCATCCAGTTTTCTTGTTCCTGATCTCAGAGGGAAAGGCATTTTATCTTTCTCTGTACATACGATATTAACTGTAGATTTTTCATAAAGGTTCTTAACAAGTTAAGAAAGTGCCCCCTCTGTTCCTAGTCTTTTAGACTGTTTATTATAAATTCAAAGGATTTAAGAATAACTCAGTGGTCCTCCCCTTGATATTCTCAACCTTGCCGTTGTCTCCCAATGACACAAAAAAAAATCTGTTCAGTGCACAAAGTGGAGATAAAAAAGAAAAAAAAGACTTTCAGCTTCTTTATCAGAACAAGGCATAGATTTTAGGTCATTTTACTTCCTGTCTGGCCAAAGTTGAGACAGAGAGCTCAGTTTCCTACCCGACTGTGATGTTAGAAAACTGTCGTAATTTTCAAAAGCACAGGCTTTGGAAATAGACCTGGCGTCAAATTTCATTAGGCCACTTTCCTGCTGTGTGACTCCAAGCAAATTAATCCGATTACTTACGCTCAAAGCTCATCTTCCTTGTCTGTAAACCACCCACCTCACAGGTTTGTGAGGATTAAGAAAGAAAATGCACATAAAGCTCCAGGCACCTGCTGCTGAGTAAATGACACCGAGCTTGTTATGATTGTCTCATAAAATGGAGGCTGAGAAGAATCCTCAGAGAGACCTGGGCTGCGAAGAGTAGCCACTGATATTATTAACAAGCTGTCTGGAAAAGGGGGCTAATGAGGACAGTTATTCTGCAGACAGAAACCGAGTTGTGCTCACTGTGTGAAAAATAATGGGCTGCTTACCGCTCCTTGGACTCCGTTTAAGAAGTCAGCACGGCCAGCAGCAGTCACATTGACTTATGAAGAAATAAGTTGCAGTTCCAGAAGCGCAGGCTTATATCGGCTCCCTGGACAGATGGCGCATGCATTGCCAAATGTTTTGTGAGCAGACTTGATGGGCACGTCTGTCTTCTCTTGGACAAACCCTCTTCCCGAAGCTTAAGTGGACTTGGGAGAGGAGACTGGCCTTAAAAAGAGGTGTGGGGTCACAGGTCCCTTTGGAAGAACTGAAGTCTGCGCACATGTTGGCACTTGCCAGTTTATAAAACAAGATGAGGTGAAAATTGCCCCCCTGCTGACTCCACGGGTCCTTCTGCTGGGAAGAACCAGCCCTGCTTGGTTCTGGGCCGCCCTAACATATAACTCAATAGTCAATTTGCAGTCGCCACCAGAAGTCATGCCACTAAGTTAAGAAATATTAACAAGACGATGTCCTTGAAATTACCCAGAGGTTACATGTAGCAAATAAAGAAAAGTTTGTTTTATTTACATGGGTAAGTCCTCAAGAATCGTCAGTCATGCTTCTAAAGAATGATATACTCATTTGCGAGGCTGACCTGTTGTTTTGATTGTTGGTATATAACACAGGATGGGGTGAGAGGAGGCTTACAGTTGTGAGTATGTGAAACGCAGAGTTTATGCTTTATGCTGGCACTATTATTTATTAATTATTGTATTAGCTTCCAGATGAACAACTGTAAACCTACTTTTGCCCCACACTGTATTTTGAAATCATTTACTTTTTCTAACAGTGAAAGGTAGTCACATGCTTATTATTTTTAGAAGATGTGGGAAAACAAAGTATGAGGAAGAAAAGTCACTTGTAATCATTTGGCTGAGAGAAAGTCAATATTGATATTTGTAGGGTGATTCGTGTTTGTAGGGTTTTGCCCTGCAGACTTTTTTCCTATATCCTGTAAGGAGTTTGGTTCTCTGGCAGCAATTGCAAGTCTGTGTTCGCCAGCCCAGGTGTTGCTACTGATGTCACTCATTCATTCCACAAACATTCACCTGCAGCCTCAGCACTGACATGGTCCCGGGGACACGGCAAAATCAGGGACAGTCCTCACAGCCAGGAAGTGGCTGGGAGACAGAGGCTGTAAGTGGAAGATCCCACGAAGGTGTGAATAGTTCCATGCCAACACTTGGGCACCAAAGGAAAGAAACGTGCAGGACAAGGAAGACTTAACCAGGCGAGGGAAGAAGGGGGCACGTGCAAAGGACCTGGGGTGAAAGAGCATATTGTGAGTGAGCCCAAGAGACTGAGAGAAAACCAGTGTGTCCAGAGTGAGAGGGGGAAGGAAGCAGGCTGAGGGATGAGGGGGTCTCAGATGTACCACCACAAAGGTTTGGATCTTTATCTGAAGAGGGATGGGAAGAAGGCACCGAAGGGTTTTTCTAATTTTTTTATTGATTTTACACAGAGAGAAAGGGGGGGAGGGAAAGAGAAAGAGAGAGAGAGAGAGCAAGAGATCGGTTTGTTGTTTCACTGATCCGTGCATTCACTGATGGATTCTTGTCTGTGCCGTGAGTGGGAATGGAACTGCAACCTTGGTGTATCAGGACGGCGCTCTGACCAACTGAGCCACCCGCCAGGGCAGGGCTGCAGGATTTTAAGCAAAGGGAAGACCTGCATTTTGAAACGGCCAATCCTGGCTTCGTATGCAGCCCTGTAAAGTGGGAGAGGGTGAGCAGGGCTGGAAAGGCTCGCCCTTGCTCAGAGCCAGTCCTTGTACATTATAATTTTCACGATCTGATGTGCCTGGTGCACTGTAATTCCTAGAGTTGGATGCAGCTGTTGTTTAAACTCTGCTGAGAAAGGGGCTCTGTTCTTCCAGGATGAAGAAATACCAGTTGCTGAACTTTTCATGTGTCTAAAATTGCTTGCTTACCAGGAGCCCCTAGGCATTCGGACCCCGTGGGTTTGGGGAAGGCCTAGGAATCCTCACATTGGTGCATCCCCACGGTCAGGCGGGGGCACTCTTGGAGACCCGCATCCTGACTACCTGGCTTCTTCCTTCGTGGTGTGGGGGAGCTCCTGTTTGGAGACTGTGTGTGTACTACTTTGTTTGGAGAAAAAGAGAAGGGAAGGTTAAGCAGTGAGCAGCTGAATGACCCTAACCCTCCCCGCAAAACTCACCTGGCCCCACCCTGGGGAGCTTTCAGGATCCCCTGGAAGACTCAGCTCTCGGACTGCCCATGTCAGCATAGTGGTGTGGCTGAGACAGTGCAGGTGGAGGGGGAAAACCAAGGACAGGAATGACAGGAAGTCCTCGCGCCTGCGCCTCGCCCTTGGTGGACAGCGCCCGGCCAGCAGCGCCTTTCTCGTTGCCGGGATCGTCTCTCTGGCACGTGTCAGCCCCTCTTCATCTGGACTCTGAAGGGTGTGGAGTGAGACAGATCTCACAAACACACCAGAAGCCACACAGCCAGACGCCTCTTGTCCCTGCCTGGCACCTGCCAGTTCTGGGCTGCCTCTTCAAAAATAACTAGCAGAGCCCGTGTCATAATCTCATTTATTATTACGAGACAAGGCCACTGGGAAGTCCTGTTTGCATCATTTCAGGGACGTGCGGTGCTGTGGCAAAGGGCATGCACCCCCATGACTCTGACGGGTGGTACCCACTGCCCTGCAGAGGTTTCCAGATACAGTCATTCCCTTGCCAGCAGCAGACATCTGTTCAGTCCTGGTGACTTCACTACTGAGTCTTCCCTGATCTGGGGGGTGAAATACGGCACCTGTGTCATTTTAATTCGCTTTTTTCTGACAATGTGTGAACCCCCACATTTTGAGACTTAAGGTCTGGATATGGATTCTCACCCCTTGGTCTCTATGCAGAAAGCCGCAGAGAGAAACAGGCCCGGGGAGCAGTGACCAGCTCCTCCCGTCGCACTGGCCGGCTGGCCCTCCTGCCTGGTCCAGCTCCCACACTGCACCCCCACCCCAGGCAGCCCCCCCAGAGCACTGCTCCTCTGGGGATTCACCCATCTGATCGCATCAGCCCCCCGGAACCTTTTTCTCTCCTGTTGGAGAACCCGCAGCTGGAAACGGGGGGGCTGATGCCACTGGTCAGTTCCCAACACAGTGACGGGCCTACTTCCCTCTGCCAGGTGGGTGGCTTCCGACAGGAAGAGTTCAGAGAAAAGGGCTCGATCGTAACCATTGTTCTGGGGTTGTTTGTTTGTTTTTTTGTGGTAAAATATACATAGCATAAAATTCACCCCCCTAACCATTTTTAGGCGTATGCAGTTCAGCGACATTAAGTGCGTTCATGTTGCTGTCCACTCGTCTCCCCTGCTCTTCCAGAACTTTTCCATCTTGCGGAACTGAAGCTCTGTCCCCATCACACACTAACTCCCCATCCTGGCCACCCCCAGCCCCGGGCCACCACCGCTCCACTTTCTGTCCCAGTGAATGACAACGAGTGTAGGTACATCGCAGAAGTAGAACCAACCAGTGTTTGTCCTTTCTGTGACACTTCTTTTGCTCCGCGTGATGTCCGGAAGGTTCACCCATGTTGCAGCATTTGTCCAGATTTCCTTCCTTCCAAGGCTGAATGATATTCCCTCGCATCTGTGTGGCCCACATGCCGCCCGTCCACTCATCTGTCCACAGGCTGCTGCGGATGGCGCTGCTGTGAACAGGGCTGCACAGGTGCCTCGCCAAGTCCCTGCTTTCAGTTCTCTGGGGGATACCCGAAAGTGAACTCGTTGGGTCATATGATAACTTTATTTTTGATTTTTTGAGGAACCAACAGAGCAGCTGCATGAATGTACATTTCCACCAGGGGCACCCAGGGCTGCGCTCAGCAGTGTTGGAGCTCTGGTGTGGCGAGTGTGCGTGTGCGTGTGAGAGACGGCAGCCGTTCCAATGGGTGTTAGGTGGAAGGTCATCATCTTTTCAAAGCACAAATAACAGAGTCAGACACACCACATGTTCACGGATCACTTATTGCACCTCGCATGTTCTCATTTATATTCTGTGTGTGTTCAGTGTATGTGTTTACAGAATTATATCCTCAAAATGAGCCTGCGGAGTGGGAACTACTGTTACCATTTTGATGTTCATTTCAAGGTGGGGAAATGGGGCTCAGAAAAGTTAAGTAACTTGCCCAGAGTCACACTGCCTGTCAGAGAAGGGACCCAGTTTCAGATTCTAGGCCGACTCAAAGCCTCTAAGGAAAGAAGCTTCACTCTTTGGGTGTAAATTTAGCTTTTGAGAACCTCTGAAAATCTGTATCTCTGAAACTCCGTGGGCGTTCACTGAGGTCATGAGGTCGTTGACCCAGCTAGGGAAATTCATGAAGTGGAATCCTAAATGAGAGTTGCCAGTGACCCGAGAAATGAATTCTCCTGTGATCCTCGTTCATCCCACAAACAGTGCAGCGCCATCTACTGGGGGCCTGCGGTAAAGAGGAAATGTTCGCAGGGTGCTTTCCAGGGAAGACGAGGGGAGCGTGGGGGCTATAAACTGAGGGTCCGCAAGAATCCTGTCTAGGGGTCGGGAAACGGCGCAGCAAAGACCGAGCTTGGGCTGCCTCTGTAAAGAGAAGCCCAGGGATTTGCCAGGCAGACCAGGCAGGAAAGGGTGTCCTAAAAATTGAAACAGCCTGGGCTGAAGTCTGGAGGGGGCAGCAACATGTGGATGGAAAAATGAGGGGGGCGGGGGGGGGGCCTCCCCCCCTCCAATGGAAAGTAGCCTCCCAGGGCGATCTGATCTAAACTTCCTAACTGGGCCGGTCAAGGTGGGTAGTCAGGCCCCAAGCCTGTAACTTCTTTAGTGAAAGGTTCGAGGCCAGCCTGTCCTTTGTCCTTTGAAACACCAGAAGTGACACCCCTTCAAGGGGACACTAACCCTCCAAAGAGCACTTAATCTTGTTAACTGTCCTGTAATCGGATCCCTACCTTGCCTTTGCTTCACCCCCAGTAATCCTCCTATTTACCTCCTTAATCTCAAAGGCGGAAAAGAAACTGCAAAACTTACTCTCTGGAGCAAATTTGAGGTCTTGCTCCTGGCATAATGTCATTTTCACTCAAATAGACACCTGTAAAAACTCTACACCTTTGGCTGTTCCTACGTCAACAGTGTAAAATGTAAAACAGGCTAAAAGTTCAGCATTTAACTGGTTTGAAGGTGAAGCTTCCCCTTTTAAGATGGGAAGAAATTACTGATCTTTGTTATTTGGGTGGGCAATTAGGCCGAGCGGCCGTCAGGCAGAGCGGCCAAGTGCAGTGGGGCGCCAGGTGGCCTGCTGGGAGCCTGGCTCTGCCATCATGAACTGTGAGGCCTGGGCAAGTTACATGGCCATTTCGCTGTCACTGTTTCTGTGTCTGCAATGGGGGCGGTGGGTGTGGCTACGTTACGAGGCTGAATTACTGCAAAGTGCTTGGAACAGTGCCTAGCGATGGTGAATGTCACAGTGAATTTTAATAATTGTATTTGTTTTCTACCTAAAACAATAGAAATGTATTATCTCAGTCCGTTGGGGTGGACTCTGCTGGTTCCTCCGCCCCGGGTCCTATGAGGCCAAAATCAAGGCGTCGGCCAGCCTTGGCTCTTATCCGGAGTCTCCAGGAAGAATCCACTTCCAGGTCTATCCAGGGGCTGGCAGCATCCAGCCTGCGCAGTCATGGACTGAGGTCCCCATCTCCTTCTGGCTGTCAGCTGCAGGTCGGTCTGAATCTCATGAGGCCGCCCACATGCCCTGGCCCCTGGTCCCCTCACGTAAAGCCGTCACGAGTGGGTCCTTCTCATGCATCGAATCTCTCTGACCTCCCTTCTGATTCATCTCTCCAATCCAGCCAGATCATGTTCTCTGCTTGCAAGGGCTCATGGGATTAGGTTAGCCCCACCTGGATGATCAGGCTCCACCCTGTATGTGCAATGGTTTTCTTCCGGGCTGTCCATTCTATTCCATTGCTTATACATCCGAACTTAGGGCATTGCCCCACTGCTTTGGTTACTACAAGTTTTGACATCAGCAAGTATGAGGCCTCCAGCTTTTATGTTCTTTTCCATGATTGTTTTAGCTATTCAGGGGACCTTGAGGTTCCATATGGATTTTAGGATGGGTTTTTATATTTTTGCAAAAAAAAAAAACACCATCAGGATTTTGATAGGTAGTGCATTCAATGTGCAGGTCCTTCTGGGTGGTAATGGCATCTTCATATGATTAAGCCTTCCAGTCCATGAATGCAGGACATCTTTTTATTTGTTTTATTTATTTGTCTTCAATTTCTTTCAGCATCATTTTGTAGTTTTCCATGTACACATCTTTTACCAGCTTGGTTAAGTTTATCCTAAGTTTTTTTCATACTATCATAAATGAAATTGTTTTCTTCACTTCTTTTTCAGATTGTTTGTTGCAAGTGTATAGAAACATACCGAATATTTGCGTGTTGATTTTCTAACCTACAATTTTGCTACTAAATTTATTAGTTTTAACAGGGTTTGGGGGTGTGTGTGAAATCTTTAGGATTTTCTACAGAAAAGATCACATTGTCTTTGAACACAGATCGTTGTATTTCTTTCCAACTGGGATACTGTTTTCTCCTCTTGCCTCACTGGTCTGGCTAAGACTTCAGGTACCGTGGTGTATAGAAGTGGCAAAAGCCGTATCCTTATCCTGCCCTTGATCTTCAAGGAAAAGCTTTCCGTCTTTCACCATCACGGATGATGTTGGCTGTGGGCTTTTCCCACAGGGCCTTCACTGTGTCGAAGGAATCTCCCAGTCTGCTGAGCACCTCTTATCATGAAAGTGTTACATTTTATTAAGTGCTTTTATGCATCAGATGATCATGGTGTTTTCCTTCTATTTGTGTGATGTATCTCACTGATGGATTTTTATGTGTTGAATCATCAAGTGTACATTCCAGGAATAAATTCCACTTGGTCATGGCATGTAATCCTGTTATTTTATTATTTACTTTTATTGAGGTATAATTGACATACAGTATTATGTTAGCTTCAGGTATACAAAATAATGATTTACTATCTTTATGTGTTGTAAAATGATCACCACAGTAAGTTTAGTTAACATCTGTCACCAGACATAGTTACAACGTTTTTTCTTTTGATGAGGATTTTAAAGATTTACTCTCTTAGCAACTTTTATTTTAAGATTTTATTTACTCATTTTTAGAGAGAGGGGAAAGGAGGGAGAAAGAGAGGGAGAGAAACATTGATGTGCGAGAGATACATCAATCAGCAGCTTCTCACCTGTCCCCAAATGGGGACCTGGCCAGGGACCCAGACATGTGCCCTGACTGGGAACTGAAGTGGAGACCCTTCAGCTTGCAGGCTGGCACTCAGTCCACTGAGCTACACCCGCCAGGCTCTCTCAGCAACTTTTAAAAATGCAGTACAATATTATAAACTAGAGTCGCCATGCTGTATGTTACTTTGCCAGGACTTACTTATGTTATAAGTGGGAGTTTCTACCTCTCAAACCCTCTTCACCTGTGACAGCCCCCGCAACATCTGTCCCTGCAAACTAATGATCTACTTCCTGTGTCTATAAGCTCAGTTCTTTTGTTTTAATATTCCACATACAAGTGAGATCATACAGCATTTGTCTTTAGCTGCCTGACTTTGTTTACCCAGAATAACGCCCTCAAGGTCCATCCATGTTATTGCAAATGGCCAGATTTCCTTCTTGCCATTTGGCTGAATAATATTCCATCGAGTGTGTGTGTGTGTGTGTGTGTGTGTGTGTGAGATCTTTTGATGTGCCGTTGAATTCAGTCGGCTAGAATTTTGTTGAGGATTTTTGTATCAATGTCCATAAGCAATGTTGCTATATAGTTTTCTTCTCTGGCAGGGCCTTTGTCTGGTGTTGGTATCACGATGATGCTAGTCTCCCATTTCACCTTTTGAGTCTCAGCTTCTTCCTCTATAAAATGGAAATAATAATAGAACCCCCTCTCTACAGGGCTGTTGTGCAGAGTAAATAAGAGAATGTACTCAAAGTGCTTCAGTAGAGCCCAGCTCACCAGAAGCTGTCAAAATACATTAGCTCCTAGTGACAATAATAAGAATAGAAACATTTCTTCCTGGTGGGGCAGCTCCGCAGGCCGGAGCTTGCACACTCGGTATTGCTGCAGGACTCCGCCCAACAGCAGCTGGCAGCAGTTGTCCCTGTACGAGGACGGAGCCAGGGATCTTCTCAGGCAGAACCAGGAAGCTCTCGCTGGGCTTACCACGGTGGCACCACATTCCCTTTTGCAAAGTCATTCAAAACTTTCTGCTGCCTTTGATTTCTTAATAATGGCTTGATGGCTTTTAAGGAACTGAAAGTAATCAGGCCTGGGAAGAGAAAAACCAAAATGCAACACATAGAATTTCTCTCTTTGGCGGGTTACCATGGGTTCCTAGGGCACAAAGGTCAATGGGAATAGTGGTGCAGACAGCGTGGGTGGCACTTCCCCCCAAACGGGTGAGTTTTAATGTTTTTAAAAATCTTTTTAGCACTGTTTCAGGTTTACGGGAAACTGAGCAGATGGTACAGAAAGTTCCCAGATATCCCCTGGCCCAAAACTCACATAGTTTCCCGTTACCGGCATCTCGTGTTAGTGTGGCACATTTATCACAGCCAGTTTGGGTGTATTATTAGTAACTCACGTCCCTAGTTCACGTTAGGGCTCACTCTTTGTGCCGTGCGTCCTGTGCGTTTGGACAAATGCGTAACGGCTTGTACCCCGCACGACAGCACCACAGAGAGCGCTCACTGCCCCAGAGCCCCGCACGCTGCCCACTCGGCCCTCCCCTCCCCACCTGCGCCCCGGCTGCCGCTGGCCTCTCCACTGTCTCTGGTTTTACTTTCCCCAGCATGTCCTGTAGTTAAAATGGTACAGTATATGCCTTTGCAGATGGGCATCTTGCACTAAGCAGTATGTGTTTGATATTCTTGCCTGTGTTTTTGTGGCCTGATACCTTATTTCTTCTGATCACTGACTGTATTTTATTATGTGGATGCATTAGACGTGTTTATTTCATCACCTTTTAAAGGGCATCTTGGCTGCTTCCAGTTTGGGGTACTTATAAACAGAGATGCTATAAACATGTTTCCAAAATAAATGAGTCCTGAAACTCAACAATTAAAAAAAAAACTATTTAAAAATGGGTAACATATCCAAACAATCTGAACAGACACCTCACCAAAGAAGAGGTACAGGTGGCAAATAAACATGAGAAAACGCTAAGCATCAGATATCGTGATGGAATTGCAAACAAAATATGGACTACCTCTTCATTTATTCAGATCTTTGATTTCTTTCCTCAATATTTTGTAGTTTTCTTCATGTAAACCTTGTACATATTTTGTTGGATTTTCATTTAAGTAGTTCATGGTTTTGATAATAATGTAAAGGATGTTGTGTTTTTAATTTCAAATTTCAGCTGTTCATCGCTGGTGTATAGGAAAGCAAGTGACTTCTTTAAAAATTGATTTTGCTATTACAGTTGTCCCAGATTGCCTCCCCTCCAAAAATGGCATCCCCAATTTTTCCCCCTTTGCCCCCTCCACCCACCACCCCCACTCCCTCAGGCCGTCCACACACCATTGCTATGTCCATGGGTCACATGTATAAGTTCTTTGGCTTCTCCATTTCCTATACTGCACTTTATATCCCCGTGGCTTTTCTGAAACTACCTATTTGTAATTCTTAATCCCCTCACCTCTTCACCCATCCCCCACACACCCCTCCCATCTGGCGACCACACAATGCTCTCTGTATCCATGATTCTGTCTCTGTTCTACTTGTTTGCTTAGTTTCTTTTTTAGATTCAGTTGTTGATAGGCATGTATTTATTGCCATTTTATTGTTCATAGTTTTGATATTCTTCTTTTTCTTAAATAAGTCCCTTTTACATTTCATAGAATAATGGTTTGGTGATGATGAACTCATTTAGTTTTTTCTTCCCTGGGAAGCTCTTTATCTGCCCTTTGATTCTAAATGATATCTTTGCTGGGAAGAACAATCTTGGTTGTAGGTTGGCTATAGGCCCTGCTTTTCATGACTTTGAATATTTCTTGCCAATCCCTTCTAACGTGAAAAGTTTCTTTTGAGAAATCAGCTGTCATCTTATGGGAACTCCCCTGTAGGTAACTAACTGCTTTTCTCTTGCTTATAAGATTCTCTCTTTATCTTTAACCTTTGGCATTTTAATTATGATGTGTCTTGGAGTGGGCCTCTTTGCATCCATCTTGTTTGGGATTCTCTGTGCTTCCTGGACTTGCATGTCTATTTCCTCTCCAAATTAGAGAAGTTTTCTTTTACTATTTTTTAAAATAGATTTCTAATTTCTTGCTCTTTCTCTTCTTCTTCTGGCATCCCTATGATGTGAATGTTTGAGCGTTTAAAGTTGTCCCACAGGCTGCTTACACTATCCTCATATTTTTTAATTCTTTTTTCTTCTTCTTGTTCTGATTGGTTGTTTTTTACTTCTTTATGCTTCAAATCATTGATTCGATTCTTGGCTTCATCCACTCTACTGTTGTTTCCTGTGCATTGTTCTTTACTTTAGTTAGTGCCTCCTTTATTTCTGACTGAATCCCTTTTTATGCTGCTGAGGTCCTCACTAAGTTCCTTGAACATCCCTATAACCAGTGTTTTGAGCCTGAGTACTCTGTCCTCTTGTTTGTTGAGCCTTGGTTGCTGTTGGCAGATTAACGGGAGGGATTTATGCAGGCCAACCAGCTGCAAGGATTGGCTGTGACCACTGACCACCAACCTCTGCCCTCTGTGGAGGATCAGCTGTGCAGGGGCAGGGTGGTGGCGCTCCTACGCAGTTTGTAGCTGTCCACTGGGTGCACAGGCTCTGGGATTTCCTAGGTGGTGCAGGCCAAGGTCAGCTGCCACCTGTGTTCTGCCTGGAGCCACCTTGCCTGAGCTATAGAGCAATCTGAGATGACTGCTACTGATGCCGGACTTGGAGATTCCAGGCAAAGCCAAACTGTGAGTCTAGGCTGATTGCTGCTATTGCCAGGCCTGGGGCCACTTAGCAAGAGGTATGGGGGCTGGGGGCTCAATGAGGCAACCCGTTGCTCATATGAGAGGATTTAGGAAGTTGTGAAGTAGGAGCCAAGATGAGGCATTCTCTTTTCTTGGTTAGCCTGCTAAAGACTTCCCACTTTTATTGATCTTTGCAAGGAACCAGCTTTTGGTATAATTGATTTTTCTCTATTGTTTTTCTGTTTTTTACTTTACTTATTTCTGGTATAATTTTTGTTTCTGTTCTTCTTCTTGCATCAGGCTTTTTTTTTTTTTCCTTTTTACCTTCACCCAAGGAAGAAGAGAAATATGTGTGTGAGAGAGAAACTCCAATTGATTGCCTTCTGCACGTGCCCCGACCGGGGACCAAACCCACGACCTGTGCCAGGTTTATGTTGCTCTTTTTTTCTAGTTTCCTAAAACAGAAGCTTAGGTTGTTGACTCTTAAACCTTTCTTTTCTGATAGATTCATTCAATTCTATAAGTTTCCTTGTAAGCACTGCTTTTGCTGCACCCCACACATTTTGATAAGTTGTATTTTCCTTTTCTTAGTTCAAGATAATCTTTATTTCTCTTGAGGCATATTCTCTGACCCATATGCTGCTGAGAAGTGTGTTGTTTAATCTCCAAATAGTCTGGTAGTCTCCAGCTAGCTTTCTGCTGTTGATTTCTAGTTTAACTCCATTGTGATCTAAGAGAGTACTTTGCATAATTTCTATTCTTTTCAGTGTATTGTGGTATGTTTCGTGGAGCGGAAGGCAGTCCGTCTTTGTCAAGTTCCATGTGAACTTGAAAAGAACGTATACTCTGTTGCTGTTAAGTAACACAGTGTGTAAATGTCAGTCACCTCCAGCTGACGGCACTGTGCAGTTTGACCTTATCTGCACTAATTTTCTCTCTGCTGGATCTGCTCCTGATGGTGACACGCTGAAGTCGCTAACAGTTTGGTCTGCTTTTCCTCACGATTCTATGAGTTTTTGCCTCATGTAGTTTGATGCTCTGTTGTTCGGTACGTGCACATTAAAGATTGCTGTGTCTTCCTGGAGAATAGGCCCCTTTATTGGTATAAAACACCCATCTGCATCCCTGATAACGTTTCTTTCTCTGGAGTCTGCTCTATCTGAAATCAGTATAGCTACTCCTGCTTTTTCTCCGTGTCTTTCAGTATTTCTGACTGCCAAAGTATTTGGCAGAAATTTGCAAAGTGAGTAAGGGCGCAGACATTGAATCAGGTAAATCTGGGTACAAGCCAAGCTAGTCAAGCTGAATGACTTTGGGCAAGTTTAATAAAATTCTGTGTCTCAGTTTCCTCATCCACAAAATGAGCAGCTATACCTTTGGATTATTGTGGAAATGAAACAGGATGATGCAATGAAGCACCCAGCAAATTTTCTGCCATGCAATGTTTAATTATTTTCTATTAAGATAAGCTATTATGTTATTATACAATACTATACTAAAGATAGGTGATATAAGCTATTAATATAAGATGTTGTTTATTATTATGTTATGGGACTTCAGTATAGATTTAGAATTTGCAAATAGTCGTTGTATGAGAGTTAGATGAGCCCTGGCTGGCATAGCTCAGTGGATTGAGCATGGGCCTGTGAACCAAAGGGTTGTTGGTTCAATTCCCAGTCAGGCACATGCCTGGGTTGCAGGCCAGGTCCCAGTAGGGGGCGCTTGAGAGGCAACTACACATTGATGTGTCTCTCCCTCTTTCTCCTTCCCTTCCCCTCTCTCTAAAAATAAATAAATAAAATCTTTTTTTTTAAAGAAAATTAGATGAGGCTCTGTGAGAAAGTAAACTTAGAAAATAATCACACAGTCACGGGCTGTGGGTGGGTGCCTCACCAGCATCCAGAGAAGGTAGAGGACTTCACAATCCAGGATCCCGTCCCCAGGGAATGTAGTATTTCCCGCTGGGTGCTGAGTTTTGCTCACTCTTCTTACTCAAATGAAACTACAGAGGAGCCTTCTGCCCCACTGCCAACTCACAGACACACTGTCTGGGGTCTTTTTCTTTGAAGGAAGCATTGTCATTCCAGAGCCCTTTAGTTAGATACATTTTGACAGGCTTTTAAGAAGTAATAGAAACAACTAACCACATAGGGAATCACTAATCACATGTGTGGAGTAGGGGACACAGAGCATGTGCCCATTCAGACTCCCCTGAGGTCCCTTTGCCTCCGATGTGCCTCATTCCCCACCCAACACACTTGGGTGTCTGTTCTGGGTCTGCAGTCAGAGCACACATCCCAGCTTCATCACGCACTCGCTGCGTGGCCTCGCGCAAGTCCCTTAACTTCTCTGACCCTCAGCATTTCATTTTAGAATGCGCTTTGTGGTGAGCATTCGGCCAGGTGAGGCTCTTGGCACATCCTGGAGCCCAGCGGTACAGTAACTGTTCGGACCCGAGGTTATCTCATTTCCCTGGCTCTGACTGCCCCGCTCCTCCATTGCAGTCTGCGGACATCGACAACCATCACGCGCTGATTGAATATAATGAGGCCGAGGGCAGCTTCGTTCTGCAGGACTTCAATTCCCTCCACGGCACCTTCGTCAACGAGTGCCACATTCAGAACGTGGCTGTGAAGCTGTTGCCCGGAGACCTCCTGAGGTTTGGGTCTGAAGGGCTGACCTACGAACTCGTCATCGAAAACTCACCCTCGGTGAGTCCAGCGGAGTCGGGTGGGGGTGGGGCGGGGAGGGGAGGGTGGGCAGGGGTGCCGTGTTGTGTGGCCTATCATGTGCCTGAGGCTCAGACAGAGCCAGAGGTGGAGCCGGTTCAGTGCACATCACTCTGACTTCACGCTGCGTACAGAAGTGTCAGCTGGAACGTGGTTCTGTGAAGTTCAAACCCATCCCCTTGGGTCCTGCGAGGAGCGAATCCTCACGCCCTCTTCTGGGCATTTGTGGAATTACATACAAGAGTTTTATAATGGCCAATGCAGAACTCCAGGAGTTTTCCTGAAAAGGTGAAGCTTGCGGAGGGTGGATGGAAAGCAGATGTGTGCTTTTGGAAACTCAGAGGGAAATGATTCCTTTTCGGACAGGTGGCACCCTGCAGCTTCCTAGCTTTGTGACCTCAGCCAGGGTTCTCTGTGTGTCTGGCCTTCCAAAGTGTGGCATCGAGAATGATCTGCCTGTAAAGCTGTGTCCAGCCTTGAGCACACACTCAACACATGGCAGCTGTCATTGTGACCCAGATCAGACATGTTCCTGGAACCAGGGCCCAAATTGTGGCCCCATTTCAAGCAGAATATAATGCAAAACTCGCCCATGAAAGCTCAGTCACAAGGGAGTCAGGGTAGCTCAGTGGTTGGTGACATGGGCTTTTGGTGACACCAGCTTGGGTCAGAATCCCAGCTCAGCTGCTTGCTTACTCTGTGCGCCCTTGAGCAAGCCATTGGACCCCTCGGAGCCTCGGTTTCCTCGCCTACAAAATGGGGCTGTGACAGCAATGACCTTGCAGGCGAGTCCCAGGGGCTGAATGAGATGGTTTTCCCTGTAACACTCTGTGCACAGTGCCCATCCATGGTGAACGCACAATTAATACCTGTCGCCTGTGTCCCAGAGACTCCCTGCCCACCACCAAGAGTGCTGCGTGAACTGAGACCTGTGAGGCTTACAATTCGTTCTGGAATGAGGCTGAGTATAAATAAGTAAAATTTAGAGGATCTGGACAGAGTCCTAGGGTGCAGGGCTGATAGGCAGCCCTAGACAGAGACTCCAGGAAGGTCACCGGCATCCCTCGGGCCCTGCAAGCCATGGCACCACATCCATCACATTTGGCTTTGCGAATCTGGGGCAGTTTTTCCTGCTGCTGCTCAGCTGCCTTTTCCTGCTTGGACCAACGTTAAAGCATGTTTGCTCTTGGGGTGCACCGGGGTCTGCAAGCAGCCCTGAGGAGGGACTCAACCCAGAAGGGGGTGGACCCAATCAGGGGTTCTTAATACAGGTTCTAAGGACCCCCACATCATAACCACATGCAGAGCAGACCAGCAATGCAGATCCCTGGGGCTCACCCCAGGCCCAAGGATTTGGGGTTGCCAGATAAAACACAGGCCACCCAGTTAAACTTGAATTTCGGATAAGCAGCAAATAATTGTTTAATAGACTTAAGTTCAGGGTCTGGCACAAATAAAGCCCCCTTTTTATTACAGAATCTTTTATTACAAAATCATAAGCATGTAATTCTGCCACATAACAATATCACACTCAAGCAGACCATGTGACATTTTAGGTGAAATGTTCAAATTAAAACTATAAATGATCACACCTGTATTATTACCCTACTGACCACACCCAAGCAGTCATTACTTCCACTAGACCCTGTATGTCCCAAATATTGCAAGAGACCAGTTATGCTATTAAAAAAATATTGGGTGTTTGTCTGAAATTCAGATTTAATATATACTTTATATATCTACCTATTCATATGTTTATTTATACAAATCTGGCAACCTTACACACATCCCCTGGAATCGGGGCCCAGGAATGTGCATTCCCACTTGCTCCCTGGTGATTCTGACATAGCCCCTCCAGACAGAAGGGAAACCCAGTTTAGATGGATTATGTGATGCATTTACAGGTTTGCTTGGGAACCAAAGTCAGTGAATCCAAGTTTGGGAGGTTTGGGTCAGTGTTTTTCTCACATGTCCTATTACAAGAATTTGTCTGGAATGTTCAGTAAAATTACCAGTTCCCACACCCCCCTCCCTGGGAAACTCTGACTTCGTGGCTTTCTAGTGGGGGACAAGTAATACCTGCATTTTTTTATACAAAAATAGTCCTGGAAATATTATTTACAGGAGCATAAAATTTGAAAGGGAAATGCCCATCCAAAGGGGGCGTTGCCTGATAAAATACGAGGAGTTCATTCCCAGAGGGACTGCTGTGCCACTCTCTTTAAAAATGGCTTCATCGAGATAGAACTGGTATACAGTAATCTGCACGTGTTTGAGAGTGTCATTGGATAGGCTGCGACATGTGTGTGCACCTGGGAACACGTCCGTTGTCCCCACAGTCTCCCCGTGAGCATGGCATTCGTTCGTTTGCTTGTAGCAGCTTCGCCCAGGTAAAATTGATACAGTACAGCCTTTGCCCACTATGAACGTGCAGCTCAGTCAACGTCAGTGTATTTACCGAGCCCTGCGGCCCTCACCACCGTCCCTTCTGGAACATGTCCATCCACACCAGCCCCCCCAAAACGAGGCCTGGCAGGTACTTAGTAGGGCTTCTGTTTTTAATTGCTTTCATTGCAGTAAAATACACACGACATTTACCATCTTGACTGTTAAAGCGTAGACTTCAGTGGCATTAAGTACATTCATGTTGTTATGCGATCATCTCCAGATTTATTTTTACCTTTTGAAACAGAAACTTTGTACCCATTAAATTAAAACTCCCTCTTCCTTTGCCGCCACCAGCCACCATCCTTTCTGCACCATCCTATAAATCTGACTACTTCAGGAACCTCATATAAGGGAGCTCTGATAGTATTTGTCTGTTTGTGGATGTGACCATCTTATTCCACTTAATAACGTCCTCAAGGCTCATCCATGCCGTAGCTTGGTCAGAATTTCCTTCCTTTTAAGGCCCAATAATATTCCACTGTACGGTCAGATGACACTTGTTCATCACTCATTCGTCAGTGGACACATGGGTTGCTTCCGCCTTTTGATCATTGAGAATGAGATTGTTATCGAGATGGGCGCACAGGTATGGAAGGGGCACTTCCTTTTAAGAGGAACGTCTTCCATCAGGGAAGTGTGGGCAGCATGTCAAAGAGCCTGACCTTGACGAGAGAGGAAGAGGATGCTTTACAAAGAGAAATCAGTGGGGTCGCAGGAGGAATCCCGGACGTTGACGACACTGTGCTAAGCGGTTCACCTGCTTTCCCTCACTGCATGCTTACAGTAACCTAGGGGTTGGGTTCCCTCACGGCCCCCACTTCACAGACAAGGAATCCGCAACTCAGAGAGGGTAAGTCCTTTCCCCAGGGCCACACAGCTGGTCGATGGAATTCAACTCTGTTCTGACTTGCGGATAAAGGAGGGGAGAAAACCATGTAGTCTGACGCTAACTAGGGTGGTATCACTGGCCGGTTTGCAGATAGAGTGAAGCACTCTTTCATGGTCACTTGAATATACACAGATTTCTTGAACTCTAACTTCTACAAGAAGTAGAAGTGACTGCAGGCAGCTGCACAAATGTTCCCTTGGCCTGTGTCCACAGCACATCACAGCCCCCTGAGCCTTTCCAGGGAGAGGCTTTCCCTGCAGGACTCTCCCCAACCCCAGAAGTGCTCTTGGGTATCCCTGGGTTGAGAGACGTTTGTGCACGCACCCTCTAAGCTCTCATTAACGGAGGGGTCTTTCGTGGGGCCTGGATGAGGACAGCCTTGTGACAGCAACACCTTCCTGCGAATTTCGTTTCCTGATGACCCAGGCCTGTTCCAGTTTGGTTGCTGTGTCCTTTGAATGTCTCCATCCTTTTACAGGGAGTCAAACGATATCACCACTTCCAGGCTGTGGGACCCTGGGCAAGTCCCTTAGCCTCTCTGAGCTTCAGTTTCTCACTCCACAACCTGGGGGTAAAAGTGCTCCCCCAACTCCATGGTTATGCTGGTGACAGGTGAAGCCACGTATGTTAAGCACACGGCACAGTCTCTGGCGTCCATGTGCCTTCTCTGCATGGCGGTTCACAGCTGTGACATATCAGCAATTTCTCACAAATAGAGCACGTGACCAGCTCCCTGAGGGCAGTGTCTGCTGCCCCACCTTCCTCTACCCAGCCTCTGGGGCTTCCCAGCAAATTGCATGTGTCCACGGGCACCTGGGCACAAACTACCTTGATTTCTTTAGGGTGTCCCCTTCAACTCACGCCCTTTACAGGGTTAGAAGCAGATGTCGGGGTGATAACACAAAGAACACATAGACAATCGGAAGACAATGGATCGTGACCTGTTGAGTAAACCACTGACTGGCCCGTGTTTGTTCAAGTTGATCTAAGCTCAGCAGTGGGCATGGTCACGGGGGATCCAGGTGCTTGACGACCTGCTATTTTACAGACGGCGTGGAAGAAATCAGGAACCTAACATATGCTCCTGCAAAAACAAACCATCAAAACCAGCCATGCAATATACCACAGATAACAGAAGGGGGGAAGAGACCAGAAAGGGCATTAGCATGTTTTTTTCCTTTATTCTTATTGTTGACACTACTACGGATGTCTCCGTCCCCCCCCCCTTTGCCCGCCCCCACCCAGCCCCCACGCCCCTTCTCCCGGCCACCACCACACTGTTGTCTGTGTCCATGGGTCATGCATGTGTGTTCTCTGGCTAACCCTTCACCTCCTTTCATCCAGGCCCCCCTCCCTTCTTCCCTACGACAGTTGTCAGTCTGTTCCATTGTAACTCAAGTCTGAAAAACAGACTTGTCAGTAACTGACCTTGACCCCAGGCTCCATCGACACCCTAATGTGAGCACAGGCCAGAGATAGCTTGCAATGTGACTCTGGTTTTCTCTTCCCCCTCCCTGTTTCCTTGTAGTTACCAGGAATAATGTCTGAGAAAACCTTGACCTTGCTTGCCTATGACAGAATAGACCTACTGACTAAAGAACACCAAGTTTAACCTTCCAACTAAAGCCACCCTCAATCAACAAGCTTTAGAGGAAAACTAAACTTTGTTTTAAATTTTCGAACCCAAGTTACCCGTGGGGAGTCTCTGTGGCATTCACACATCTTTGGCACCTTCCCCTTTAGGGACCCCGTTGTTAGAGTTCGGTGCCCTACTGTCCAAGCCACCGGCTCTCGCCAGCCTCACCGGGCTGAGCGGTTCAGGGTCGAACCCCAGCCAGAGCTCAAAACCAGCTTCCTTATTTGCTCTCCCACGTTCCCAGCAGCGAAGAGGGGGAAACACCCCAAGTGTGGATGGACGCTGAACGGACAGAATAAACACAGTGCGGTGCATGCTCACTGCAGAGTATGGTTCAGCCTTAAAAAGACATTCCGACACAGGTTACGACACAGACGAACCTCGAGGACAGTGTGCATTGTCACAGATGGACGAACACTGTGTAAGTCTGAGTATCTGAGGCACCTAGGGTAGTCAGGTCCGCAGAGACAGGCTGGCAGAGTGCTGATTACCAGGACCTGCGGGAGGGGAAATGGGAGTTGTTCAGTGGGAATCGAGTTTCAATTCTGCAAGGTGAAAATATTCTGGAGATCTGTCAGTACGGCACTACTGAACTACCTACAGTACTTAAAAAGGGCTAAAGTGCTAAGAAGTATATTATTTATTATTTACCACAGCAAACAACTTCCCTCTCCCCGCCTCTCAGTTCCACTCCCTCATGCTGGCTACATTCTCAAGTCCCACAAGGTCACTCCAGATCCTGGAATCCAGCCAGGTCTCTCTGGGTCTCCTTGGCTCTCATTGGATCCCATGTTCCACTGCTGAACCAATCACTATGGCCAGAGAATGTGATTGGCTGATTGCTTAGCCCCACCCACAACAATGAGTTGAGAGAGGGAGGTCGGTTCCCCAGAATCTCCCAAGAGCTGAGTGGGTACCAGCCTGTCCACTATACAAGTGGAGCACTTGAGACATGTGACACGACCCCTCCCTTTAGTGCCTTTGCAGTTAATTGAGGACGAGGCACATTTACCTGAGCGCTCAGCATGAAAGGGATTTCCTCCACCCTACCAGTAGCCTCCAGGTCTGTTTTCTAGCAGGCTGGGGTAAAACACATTAGAATCTGCCCCTCATCACCTCCAGCCCATTCATTCAGTAAATCTTTACCAAAGCAATGGGAAAAGGTTCTGGGAATGATGGAGGCAAGACAGCCCCAGAGGAGGGGTAGGGAGGGGCAGGATGGATGGAGAAGGCCAGGAGCAGCTTCCGAGAGTCAAGGAAGGAAGAACGCACAGGCGGAGAGAGAAATTCAAAACTGCAGGAACGTCACAGGGTTCCGGAACACGGCTGGGTCCTCTCCTGAGACAGATTTAAAGTGGGCCAGTGTCGCTATGAAGGCTGGGACAGACGTCCCCAGGAAGCTGGAGCTTAACTTCCCCCAACTCTGTTCCCACTGTCTCCAAAAGGGTCTTCAGGGCAACTCTTGACTTGCCTGAGAAAGAGCGTCCCTAAGGGATCAATCAGGGGCCCAATGAATGGAGGTCCTTTCCGGGAAGGTGCAGGACGTCCTGTCCTCCAGTGCTCCTACTACGGAAGCACTCTGTCCTGTTTCCCACTGTGCGTCTCTGAGCTTGTATTCTCTCCCATCTGCAGAAGGAGAGACGTGACCCTGGGGAGAATCGCTAGGTGGCGCTACACGGGAGGCAAGCCTTGGAACCTAGCTTCCAACTCGGAACTGTTTTTTCTGCTAAGAGCATTGGGGGAGAGAGGAGGGGAGAGAAAGGGACAGAGACAGACAAGAGAGACTGAAAGGAGGAGGCGAGAAAAAGGAGAGAGATGGAGACGGAAGAGAGAGGTCATCAGACCTTGACCCCCATCCCCTCTCTTAGCCACACTGTATAACAGAGATAAGAAGACCTGCCCCAAAGGGCTATGGTGAGGAATAGATAGTAAAGTGCGGTAAATGATAATAAATGACAGCAATCACTGATGTTATTGTGTAACCGCTAGACACAGGGAGAAACCACCACTAAGCATCAAACCGAGACAAAAGTCAGGTGTCAGCACCTCTCACTTGGCACCGGCTTCTGCCTCTGCCCAGTTAGATGGATTTTGATGTGCTCTCCATCCTAAGTAGCTACAGACATTTCCCCCAGGGTCAAAGAGAGCTTCCCTGGCTAGATATTTATGGAGCATCTGCCAAGAATCAGAAGTGGTGGGCATTGAGGATCAAAGGTGAAGAGATAGCCGGAGTCCCTGCTGTCCCAGAGCTCTCGGCTTCGGGGATGGATGGGTTAGAGGTGCCAGAGACGCAGGCAGTGTGGACAGAGGGAACTGGGGCTGTGGGGTCCCAGTGAGCAGGGCTGCTGTCGCAGGGCTTTGTCAGTCATGTTTCCGTGCGGCGCTTGAGGGTCTGTTTGTGAGTGCCAGCCATTTGTTCTGGGTGCTGAGGTTGCTTGGTGAGCAAGATGGACCAAAAGCCTTGTCCTCCTGCAGGTGATGTTCTGCTAGCTCAGCAGCTCATGAGCAAGTCTAGAAGTGTGGGAAGGTCACCGGGTCTTACTCAGCCTCAGTCTCATCACAGAGGTCAGGTGAATGACAGGAGGTCATGCACTGGGACCTCTCAGCAAGGTGCCTGGCATGGAGGCCGCACCCAGTAAATGTGGTGCAGTAGTGTGTGGTGTGACCCACAGCGGGGACCTCTGCCTCAAACTTGGGGAGAGTCAGGCAGGGCTTCCCGAGGGAAGTGACTTATAAGCTGAGACCTGGGGCTGCAATTATGTGGCTGGGACATAGGGGTGGAGACCACCCCAGCTAATTGCAACCTCCCCTGACCCTCTTGTCTATCCTTGCAGGTCTCCTTCCCATGGGTGAGGGGTCCAGCACCTTGGCCAAGGCCGCAGCCACCTCAGGCCACACAGCAGCCCAAGCAGTCACCCTTTCCACCACAGATGCCCTTCCACCAGCCAACACCAGTGCAGAAGAGCTGGTCCCAGGGCTTCCCCAGGCCCACCCGGGTCCCGCCTGCCTCCCACAAGCGGCCAGTGAGTGCCAGCGGGAAGATGTTCTCCTTCGTGGTGGACAGCGCCTACCCGTCACCCATCATCAAGCAAGGTATTCACAGGCGTGTCCGCTGGTGGCTTGGGGAGGGGCTTACAGCCTTGAGGACAGGTCTGGCCGTTTGCTTATTTTCTCTCCCTACTTTCTAAAGTAGGACGTGGTCGGTTGTGAAAACATGGTAAGAAAACAGTCACCGGATTCCCCCTGTGGACTTTTGGGTGCAAATCCCTCTGGACTTTGTGCTGCGCCCATGTGCACACGTCGGTACCTGCGGGGTGTGTGTGTGTGTGTGTGTGTGTGTGTGTTCATACAAGTGCGTGTATAGCAGGATGTAAATTGACACACTTTGACTCAGAGGTGCAGAAATACCCTTGTCTTAGGAGGTTTTTAAATATTTTACCACCGTTTTACAGGTGAGAGGAGCTGAGGATTATGGAGGAGAATTTCTTCCCCGGAGGTGACAAATTCCATCTCACCTAACATTTTTCGTCCGATTTAAGGCTGGTCATGCTAGTGACTGTCAGTCACAGCCTGGTCACTTTGGGGACACACAGCCTTCAAGGTCCCTTCCCCCACGCCCTCCCCTGGAAGGCCCTATGGCATCTGGGGATGAGGCCTCCTGTCTGTCACTGTCTCTTGGCCTCCCCAGTGTCACTAGTTTAGTCCCCAACATGGTCCCCAGGTTTTCTCCATGGCTCCTAGGGTCGAGGTCCCATCCTCTGTCTTTGAGTCCCAGCCCTGGACCCCTCTGGGTCCCCAGGTCACTCGGGAACATTTGCCTTGTCACATTCCTCAGTCATGCAAATAATAGTTATTACTGCAAAATACACGAATGAAGAAGTAAATGACATGTATCTCTACACTTTACATCATCATCATCAGGTGAACCCTCGTGTATCTGCCACCCAAGTCAAGGAATTACTCAGCCATTTCTCCCAATATGTCAATATGAAAATTCTCAAACAGAGAGAGCAAAGTAAAAAGAGTTTTTCAGAGAACCCCATCTAATTCTACCGGTCACATGTTTCTGTCCTTCATCACATCTGTCTGTCCATTCTTCTATTCGGTCTTTAATCCTTCTTTTTTGAGTCTTTTCAAAATAAATTGCACACATCTGTAGTCTTCTCCCTAAATATTTTAGCATATATACCATTAGCTAGAGTTCAACAGTTTTTGTCTTTTTTATGTCAAATTAATATGCAACATATATTAGTTATCAATTGCTGCATAAAAATTCTCCCCAAATGTAGCAGCCTAAAGTAAAAAAAAAAAAAAGTCTTATATTGTGGGAGGAACTCTGGCCCGCAGAATCCTCCCGTCCACCTCGGATGGTAAACTAAGTCGTCCTGGACAGTCTTGCTGTTCTGGTAGGAATGGGGGTGGTGATTCCCTCTAGTGGGGATGCCCTGATCCCCTTCTCCCAAATGGCTTTTATTAGGATTGGTATGTGTAGGTGTTTGTATGCATAGCTCATCAATCAATGTCAAAAGCCTATAGTCATACAAACACAGGTGTCATCTATTGGTAACAGTTGAAGGAACACAGAAGTCTGCCTCAGGTCAGAGTCTGAGTCATGCTGACGCCAGAGGGTCTTTAAGACCTGTTTCTTGAGATAAGGAGTTTACTCCTTATGCCCTGAACTTAAACATCCGGTTTATATCACCAGGGTTATACAAAACAAAGCAGAGCAGGCCTCAGAGGATACGATGTGTGTATCAAGCCTGATTCCCATGGGAACCCTCAGTGTGAGAGTCGGGTCATGTCTGCCACCTGCGTTACCTGGTTTTCCAGGGAGACTTACTAGTCTCTTTTAGGGTCTGCCGTCGCGGGGCTGCAGTCTCCAAAACCACACAGGTGATCCCCAACATCATATAGTTTCTGCAGGTCAGGAATTCAGGAGCATCGTAGGGGGGTGGCTGTGTCGCACAGTCTCTTGTCGGTTTGCAGTCAAGCCGCTGGCCTGGGCTGCAGTCATCTGAAGGCTCGTCTGAGGCTGGAGCGTCTGCTTCCAAGACAGAGCACTCACACGGCTGCCAGCAGGAGACCTCGGTCTCACATCCTGTGGGTGTCTCTGGAAAGCTACTAGAGTGTCCTTGTAACTCGGCAGTCAGCTCCCCCTGAGCATGTGATCCAAGATGCTGAGATGGAAACTGCAACATCTCTCATGACCAAGCCTCAGAAGTCACACCCTGTCACTTCTGCAAATCCCGTGGGTTATGCAGTCAGCAGTACCCAGCGTGGGAGAAAATGACGCATGGGCCTGAGTACAAGCAGGCAAGAACTACTGGCTGTCATCTTGGAGGCTGGCTGCCACACTCTGCCCTCTGGCCCTCAGTGATCCACCCCCTCTCCCAAGGCCCTCGAAAGTCTCACCTCATTACAGCTCCAGCTCCAATTCCAGAATCTCATCTAAATCAAGTCCAGGTAGAGATGGGGCTCATGGGTGTAGTTTCTTAAGTTCAGCTCAAATACCATTCCTAGCAACCTGAAGACCTGTGACCCACGGAGACAAGTTGCCTGTCCCTCACACCCAACATGCATCGAAGGGACAGACATAGCAATGCTGCAGACACTCCTCTTGTTCCAAAAGGAGAGAATCAGGGCTGATAACAGCGCCAGCGTTTACACCACAAAAGCATTGGGGCCGACGAGCCTTCCATGCGTTACTAGTTTTGAGTGTGAGCCAGGCACTGCGCTTCTGTTCTCAGTACTGCGGGGCACCTTTCTCCACCAATACGCATGGAACAGAATGGAGACCGGTGGGGTGGGACCTCCTTCTGGCTGCGTGAGCTTGGGCAGAGGTTTTCTCTCTCTGTGCCCCAGTTTGCACATCTGTAAGATAGGATTAGTACAGTCACTTTAAGGGCCACAAACTGAGACATGGTCTCCTACCACACAGTCAGGGAGACTGACATTCACAAAATCATCACAGGACATCTGTAAGCAACAGCTCCAGGCAGCAGAGTCCCCGGTGCCCCAAGAGCTCATGGCTGTCGGACTCGACTTAGCTGGGAGATTCCAGAAGTAGTGGCACACACTCACGCTGAACACTGAAAGGCGAGTGACATTCACTAAGTGCATGGGGGAGGGGACAGCGTGGAAGGGACTTTGAATGGCATGGGATGGGAGGGATGGGGCGAGTTCAAGGGAATGGTCAGTGTGGCTGAAGAGTGGGCTCCCAGAGGAACACGGCTCGAGACCACGTTAAAAGAGCAGTGAGAAGTGACAGCCACTGTCAGGCAGGGAGGGGACGTGACCCAAGGTCCGGCTGCCCCAGGCGGTGTCTGGCTTTGGATACATCTGCCCCACAGGGAAAGCACGTTGGGTGTAACCAAGAAGGGTCTGCTTGTCTCAACCTGGAGGGAAATCGCTGGCTCTGACCTGCATCAAGTAAAAAGTGTAGAATCAAAATGAATAAAGAATTAATAAATGTCCACAAATGTGACGGGGTGCACTTCATTAATGGCTCATGCTAACACTCATTAAGGCTTCATTACCCTAGAAAACAATTGGTTCGATTTCTCACTTCACAAAAACATAAGCTTGCGCCCATGAATCCCAGTCGGTTGAAAATTTAAAATACAACGCCCAGAGCCCAGCAGACTCAAAAGCAGAAGTATAGAAAGCCTCCCGAAGTTTCTACACCAGAAAAAAATCCATTCGGCGTCGATACGAATGCATTGGGATGTATTTGCTGTGAGATAAATTGGGGTCTCCAAACACAATGATGCTGGAGCCCCTGGAGGTCATTTAAACAGCCCTTGTAATATTGGGGGTAAATTTTTTAAAAAATCAGGAAGCCTTGGCTGGTGTGGCTCAGTCGGTTGGAGCGTCGTCATCCTGTAAACTGAAAGGTTCTGGGATCGAGTCCGAGTCAGGACACATGCCACGGTTGCCCGTTCCAGCCCCGGTCAGAGCGTGTGTGTGTGAGAGGTGACCGATGGATGTCTCTCTCTCTCACGTCAGTGTCTCTGCCCCTCTCTCTTTCCCTCCCTTTTCCTCTCTCTAAAATCAATAAGGCCGTCCTGGAGTGAGGATGAAAAAAGTCAGGAAAACCAAAACCAAGTATCTAGCGAGTAGATTCTAGTTAAATACGTTTAGGGACATCGGTACCATGAAAGGACCACAGCGCCACTATTGAAAGAATGCAGTATACGGATCAATACTGACAGTGGGAAGGTATCTTTGATATATTGTCGAGTGAAAGAGCAAGCTGGAGAAAAATCTCTGCAATATAACACTTTTTTTTTGTTTTATTGCAATAAAAATAGCTCACATGTCGTGCTAAATGCTAGATCAAGGGCAGGAAACTGTTTCTGTGAACAGCCAGGGAGTGAACATTGTGGGCTGCTACTCAACTCCGCCACCATAGCTGGGTTCAGCCAAAAACAATATGCAAATGAGTAGCTGTGGCGGTGTTCCAATAAAACTTTATTTGCAAAAACAGGCAGGGGGCCAGATTTATCCATAGGTCCATAGTTTGCCAACCCCTCCTCTTCCTCATCATTTCATTAAATCCTCAAATAGCCCTTTATAACAGAAACTGACAGCATCCCTAAATTATATATGTGAACACTAAGGATTAGAGAGAGTAAATGACCTGCCCAGGTCATCAGCTCTGATGAGGTGCAGAAAAAGTGCAGAGCGACGACCAGCACAGTTAACACTGGGAGAGAGGAGAGGGGCGGTTCTTACCCTTCCAATGTGTCTGTAATACTTACTTCCATTGTTTTTCAACAAACAGATACACCGCTCTGTCGCTTGTTAATTACAGAAGGCATAGGAAAGTGAATGTGAAGGTTAATCTGAAAAGATTCCTTAGGACCCGAGGGAACTCACGGTCTCCTCCTGCTCCCTGTCCATCTCTTGTTAGTGTGGACCAACGCCGAGGAACTGTCGGAACCGTCAGTGCCGGGGGACCTGCCCAGGGCAGCACCTTCCGTGGAGGTTTATGTGGACCAGGACCTGGGCCCACAGGACAAGGTGAGGGGTGTCAGGGGAGGGACAGAGCTGCAGCAGCCAGCGGGACCACGGAGGGACTACCACCAGCTCTTGTTCCAGACGTGCTCTTTGTACTGCTTCCGAGAAACTACCTCTTACTGCCAGGACGTCAACCAAATCTTTGCGAACTGCTCATTTTATCCCAAGGAACAACATTTGCACCCACAATGTGTTGAACACCTACTGTGTGCTGGACCATGTCCTGTGCGCTTGACATTGCAGTTAACTCATAAATCTTCACCATCTTCAAAATAGATTTTTTTTTCACCCTTACTTCACAGATGAGGGAACTGGCGCTCAGAGAGGTTAAGTAACTTGCCCAAGGTTGCACAGTGTGAGGGGCAGTGTTATAATTCAAACATAGTAACTGATCAGCCACAAGGGATGGACGGTGGTGGGGAAAATCATGTTTCCTGGTGGGAAGAGGTGAGCACTAAGGTCTGAGAGGAATGAGTGGGAAGAGCAAGCCAGAGAGGTTCAGTGTGTGAAACGGGATCAAAGCCAGAACAGGTGAATCCTGGGAAGAGTCCAGGTTGATTTCTCCCCCAGACACAGCCTGAACGTGATCCTGAAAGAGCAGTCATGAGATGTCTCACTTTCCCTGAAGGCCCAGGGCCTGGGCCGGCAGCCAGGCTTGGAGTCGGTGAGGAGGGGAACTGCCCACAGTGCTGGGGACACACAGGAGGTTCTGATGCAGGTGCCCTGGGACCAGACTTTGAGACATGTGGCAGTGAGGTGAGAAGCCAGGCTCAGGTGCTGTTACTACTGCTGTATAACAAGCCACCCAGCACCCAGTGCCTTAGAACAGCACTTCATTATTTCCCAGGTCTACCTGGAAGGTTCTGCTGCCCCCTGGCCTCACTCATGGAACGACAGTCAGCTGTTGGCCTCTTAAGAACCTGCACAGAGAGTGCCCGACATCAGCTGTTCCAAGCAAGTCACAGGGCCAGCCCAGATGTGGAGGGTGAGGGGAAACTCCACCTCTGGAGAGCAACAGCCGCAAAGCACTCGTAGCCAGTTTTCAATCCCCCCCCAGCTGCTAACCTGGAAATATAATGTAACCACACTTACATTTTTTTTCTATGTATGAGCCATTTATGCCCTGACTTACAAGGACTCCTTCAAGTACAAGTGACAATGAACAAATGAGCTTAAGCCAAAAAACATAAAAGCCCTTATTGGCTCCTCTTATTGGAAAGTGTAAACGCCTCTAGCTTCAGGCATGGCTAGATCCAGGGGCTCAAATGATGTCATCAGAACAGTCCCCACTACCAACCTCTCCCCTGTTGCCCTCAGTCTGGCTTTCAACAGCAGGCTGGCTTCGTGTGCTGGAAAAGACAAACTCAAGCAACCAAAGCTACACATTTAAAGTTGATGACCCAAAAGAAGTCGGATCCTTTCCCTCTGTAATTGACAAGTGACGTCTCCAAGAAAACTCAGATCAGCCTCCCCCCCCCCCAGTCACATGCACTTGGGGCAGTAGGACAGGAAGGAGCAGGCTCAGGATTCCCAGCCCCCCCAAGACCACATAGAAGGGGCAGCTGTCCCTCGAGGAAGGGCAGGTCCTCCCTAGAAAACCAAAAACCCCAGCTGGACACCACACCCTGCAGGCTTCCTTATACTCCAGCACCTGGCACATGGCCCAGCACATAGTAGCTACTCAATAAATGTTTGTTGCATGAATAATTAATAAGCACCTGGCTGAGCAGGGAGGCTTTGGGTGCCTTCTCATGGGGTGAAATAAGGGAGGCTGCCCAGGAGTACGGAACATATGATGTGTCCCTTGGCATCTTGCCATGAGAGACCCAAAGAAAGACACTTGGCAGCAGTGGGCAGTGCCAGACAGGCTCCCTCCCCCCACCTTGTCCTTCCCGGGGTCAGGGAGCTGAAAGATCGAGTGGCTGCTCAGACCGCGGCCCAGCCCGGAAATGGCAACGCGCTGGCCCAGAAATTGCCCACTGACCCCCCTTCCAACCAGCAGAAAATTGTTGGAAGAGCAGAAAGTCCTTTAAAAACAGAAATGCTATAGCTGCATTTGAAAACTCACCTGGGAATTTTTTTCCAGTCTTTAGGATATTTTATTGATGGCTTCTGGTGGCAAGTTGTGGGGACTTTCTTTCCTTTGGGGAAAAACCTCATGAGTTCTTGGGCTATAGAACTTTTTCTTTCAGAGGGATGGAGGACTGGGTTAATTATACCTGTGGGTAACGGCGGCCGGCGATTTTTTTCCACCCAGAGTTTACACGAGCCCACATGAATAAATCACCATGCCTGCCTCATGTACCTTCCAGATCCAGTTTCCTGAATAAATTTTTACATGAATAACCAAAAGAGGCAGGGAGTACCAGGAGAGTGGAGACAGGAAATATTACAGAATATATTAAGTTTTTTGAAGTTAAAAAATAGCCTTCATTATAAGCAGAATATGGTCGAATAGAATGTCATTTTTCTAATTACCTTCCCGGGGTCCCCAGTGTACTGGGCTGAATATTATAAATTTTTTTAAAAGGATAAATAAACTTTCTAGCAACAGAAGTTCCCAACAGGATGGTGTTCTCAGTATGAAAGTATAATTTTTAGGAGAAAGGAAAGTTTTAGTACCTATGAGGCATAAAGCATCCATTCATAGGAGTCCAGACACAAGGAGATCGTTTTAACCAAACTCTTGTCTCCATGAGGTTTTCCAAGTGACGGAGAGAGCCTTGAATGCCTGCCTCCCCGCTCCTCTGCCTGCCCTCACTTTCCAAAAACAATGGTACCACTCTTTTCCTGTATATGCTTGAATGGGCTTCACCTTGCCCCCAGGCCCACACCTACTAAACTTTCCACCTGGCCTCCACGCAGGACGAAATAATTCTGCTGCTGGGAAAAGAAATCACCCGTCTCTCGGACTTTGAACTGGAATCCAAGTACAAAGATGCCGTGATCATAAACCTGCAGAACGAACTGGCCAGCCTGAGTCAGAAGCTGTTGGATGCAACCACCTCCAGGAGCGAGCAGGTGACCTCGCAGAAGTTTCAGAGCCCAGGTCAAGGCATTGATGACCCACAGAGAGAGATCCAGAATCTGAAAAGCCAGGTAGGACTCTGAGACAAGTTGACAGAGGCCTTGGCATGGTGACACTGGGTGACAGGTCTCGGGCAGAGCCTGACGAAAACTGGGGGGAGCCGCCCAGACAGCCAGAAAGGGGTGGTCAGCACAGCATGGCGGGTAAGAGCGCCCAGCCCCGGGGTCAGAGCCCCTGATGGGCTTCTAGCCCAGTGGGAATGGGAACCCTGATGAAGTGCCCGCCGTGTGCAGGAGCTGGTGAGAGCGCTTTAGATGCGTTAGCTCGTTTGAACCTCCCGGTCCTCCGACATGCACATTCCGCAGATGAGGAGACCGAGGCGGCTCGGAGACGCCCAGGAATGGGTTGCAGCCCACGTAGCTGGTGGGTGATGGTAGTACAACCTGAGCCCCATGCCGACCCCACGCTCTCAGCCCACTTTAATATTTCCACCCACCTCTGTCCCTGCGGTGACCACCTCTCACACCAACCCCCTGCCCCCAGCCAGAAAGAGCTGTGGGTGGTGCACTGGAGAGGGGACACGGGACCCCCCATGTTCCCAACACCAAGGCCTTTACCGCACCCGGAAGACAGCTGCTGGCTCATTCATGAGGAATTTCATCAACCAGAATTCTCCACCCAGGGTTTCTGCACTTACCAGAAATTACCGAATTTCTGTTCTTCCTCTTGAAAACGAGATCCAAGGTTGCTTTTTTTTAAGTACTACTTTAAAATTGGCCCTAGATCATGTACATAAATTATAGCTCAACCGAGTTGATGAAAAAAAGAAACTGGCCACTGATGAATGTTGGCCTCGGTGCACAGCACTGCTGAAAACCTGGGTCAGGCCCGGGTCCTCTGCTGTCCGGTTCCATTACCGCCTTTCCTTCTATAACCAATTCAAGATGCACAGTCCCCATCCTAGACATGGGGCCCTAAAGGGACATAGGGTGTGCGTGGTGAGCCTAGGAGATTCCACCAGGAGACTGGGAGCTCCCTGCGGGCCAAGGCGAGACCCAGTGCCCTTCCATGGTCCCCCGTCAGCCAGGACGTGTCTGTTCCTTTATTCATCCATCCATGTGTCCACTGATCCAAATCAGTGTTTGTAGGGGTGCCTACCTTGTGTCATGCCTTCCCCCAGGCTCTGGGAATTCAGCAGAGACCAAGCCAGGCACTATCCTTGCCTTCCCCTGACTGCGTTCCGATGAGCGGACAATAACCCAGTAAATGAATACGTGCTCTAGAATTTAGATGAACAGATGCCTCCCCTTCAGACCCACTTTTGAAAACACAGTGGAAGTAGCTCGTCCTGTAGGAACTGCTGCGACAGGCAGCTGCCGTGACGGCAGCCGAGTCCCTTGGTGAGCATCCTTTTCTCCTCTGAACCCCATTGGGCCATCAGATGGAGAAATATCCCTTCTAGTTATCCTCCCACTTCCCGGCCTCCCGGAGCAGAAGGGACACGTCTTGTGCAGGTGCATGGACGAGGTGACTATGCCCCATGCACCATTTTTAGTTGAAATGTATCCGACACACAACTCTGTGCAATTCCCACAAGTCTGCCTGTCAGCAGGTCACATGTGAGTGAGTGTTGCCTAAAGTGGCTGGGGAGGCGGTGGCTGCCAGACCCGGGAGCGCAGGTGGTGCGGGGCTAGCAGACCCCGGGCACAAGGAGGAAACGAGCAGAGCACACAAGGCCGCTGGCTGACCACGGCCACACATTCTCAAGCAGATAAACCAGGGAAATAATGGGCAGTGAGACCGGGGACAAGCAACCCAGGGCCCCAGTGACAGGAATAAAGCCTAAAGGCACCGATTAACAAGGTGCCGGGAGAGACTCCCAGCCTCACAGGAGGGTTTGTTGGAGACACCCACAGGGTCCTAGAGTGCACACAAGCCCACCCACTTGGGAACCAGCACCAGAAGGGCCCAATTTGCTTGTGGGAAGCAGCAGAGGGGACCGAAATCTGAGACAGAGCAGAACAAGCACCGTGGTTCCCTCTCTGACCCCGCCCCCACATACAGCGTCACAATCCAGACATTGGGGGGCCCCCGCCCTGGCGAACACCTAAAGCTCCACCCCTCATATGTAACAGGCCCGAACAGACCAAAACATTATGGCTCAAGAACAGCTCAAAGCCCCAGAGCCAATACTTCTAAGCAACAAAGAGGTAGCCAACCTATCAGATGCATAGTTCAAAACACTGGTGATCATGATGCTCACAGAACTGGTTGATTTTAGTCACAAATAAGAGGAACAAATGAAGGCTAAACTAAGTGAAATGAAGGGAAATGCACAGGAAACCAATAGTGATGGGAAGGAAACTGGGACTCAAATCAAGGGAGTGGACAAGAAGGAAGAAAAAAAACGACCAAACAGAAAAGAATGAAGAAACAAAAATTCAAAAAAATGAGGAGAGGCTTAGGAACATCCAGGACATCTTTAAATGCTCCAACATCTGAATTATAGGGGTACCAGAAGGGGAAGAGGAACAGCAGCAAGTGGAAAACTTATCTGAACAAATAATAAAAGAGAACTTCCCCAATCTGGCAAAGGAAATAGACTTCCAGGAAGTCATGGAAGCTCACAGAACTGGTTGTGTCCCAAAGCAGGTGGACCCAAGGAGGAACACACCAAGGCACATCATCATTACATTAGCCAAGATTAAAATGAAGGAGAGAATTCTAGAAGCAGCAACAGATAAGGGGACAGTCACCTACAAAGGAGTTCCCATCACACTGTCAGCTGATTTCTCAAAAGAGACCTTACAGGCCAGAAGGGGCTGGAAAGAAGTATTCCAAGTCATGAAATCCAAAGACCTACAACCAAGATGGCTCTTCAGCAAAGCTTTCATTTAGAATGGAAGGACAGATAAAGTGCTTCTCAGATAAGGTCAAGTTCAAGGAGTTCATCATCACCAATCTCTTATTATATGAAATGTTAAAGGGACTTATCTAAGAAAAAGAAGATAAAAAGATGAACAGTGAAAGGACAGCAAACTCACAGTTATTAACAACCACACCTAAAACAAAAGCAAACTAAGAGGACAGCTAGATCAGGAGCTGAACCATAGAAATGAAGATCATGTGGAGGGTTAGCAACAGGGGAGTGGGAGGAGGAGAATGGGGGAGAAGGTACAGAAAATAAGTAGCATAGACGGTAGGTAGAAAATAGATAGGGGGAGGGCAAGAACAGAATGGGAAATGTAGAAGCTGAAGAACTTATGACACATGGACATGAACTAAAGGGGGGAATGGTGGGGGAGGGGTGTGCAGGGTGGAGGGGAATGAAGGGAGGTAATGGCATCATCAATAAAATATATTTTAAAAAATAAAATAAAAATCACCCCCAACAAATAAATAAATAAAATGGCTGGTGTTGTCTGGGAAGGGGCGTTTATGAAGGAATTATCTAGAAATGATTATACTGACTCATCTCCTGGCTCCATCCCTCGGTCTCCACTTGTGCCTGAAGAAGAATATTTTATAACAAGTCATATCTGAGCGAGAGGCTGCAGTGGGTTTGAACTCAGATCGAGTTCGATCCACTCATATTTTAGTTTCTTAAATATCCTATTGCCTACAGGACATCCAGCTAGAAGCTGACACCCTGTGACAGATTGATTCATTGGTCTGATTATTCTATATGTTCTCCCTGCCCCCGCTCCCAGCCCCGTAGTATGTGCATAATGATTGGCCCTTGGAGACCTTCACCGGGCACCACTAGGCAGTGCTGACCTCCCCCGGCCCTGGTGTGCCTGCGCTGACCAGCAGCCCCACCTCGCACTGTCAACTGTCTTACGATTTGGTGCCTACTTTATGGCACAGCAGAAGGGACACTGAACTTGGCATTTACGCCAGCCAGAGACAATATGGACGTTTATTCTGGCAGTGAAAGAAATGAAGGGGCTTGGAGCCTGAAGTTTTCCCACAATCTGAAATCCTCAAACAAATAGTTCATGGAAATGTTTTATATCTGTCAGGAGCACCGGAGTCTTTGGGGTGCGGTGGTTTCCCATCCCTTCTGGAAGTTTCTGCTGTGCCTATGATACCGTGCAAATAAAAGCATTAAGCTGAGGAAAGGTAGAAACATTTTTTAAAAATTACTCCAAGACCCTTTCATGGAAAAGTTGCATTTACCCCACAGAGAACAGTAAGAGGTAAAAGACATTTTTTCACTCAGAGTTTCCGAGGCACACCTTGGGGAAGGTGGAGGACTGTGACCTTTGTCTCCCCCCACCTCCTAACACCTACACCCCACATGTCTCAGATGCCCCAGGGAAAAAGTGAATGTAATGGCCCCAAATGCCATAGAAGATGAACCATGGTAGTGCAGGAAATGGGTCAGAAAATGAAATGAAACCTTGGTGATTCTGTTCACTCTTCCTAATGACAAAACTTTCTGGGACGAAAACCAGGAGCAAAGGTCATGAGCGCCATCTGGTGGCGAGGCCCTTACCCACAGCCTGTGAGCATGCCCCACCCCCATCATTTTTTATGCTACACCTACAACTCGCTATGTCAGTTTCCAGGATTCCCGTATTTCCTCTAACAACAATCACAGCGGTGTTTAAATGAGCCTAGATAAGGCTTCCAAAGGCACACAGAAGTATTACCAATCTACCCTCCCCGAGGCAGCCGAGAGAAGCTGAAGCAGAAACTCGGGGTGGGTAGCCGGATCAAACAGCAGTCACAGCCGTGTGCTGGGCAGGATCTGAGCCCTCCCCCGGCTCTGTTTGCAGAATGCAGTCGGAGACCAGTTTCCCCAGTTCCCACGGCCTGGACGGGGCAGTGGCCAAGTCCAAAGGGCCCGGTCTGGCTTCCGAGCCCACGCCATGCCAGGCTTTATGGCCTCCAGCTCTTAACACAAGTCCCTACCCACCATTCAGCAGGCGGGGTGGACAGAACCGGAACCAAGCAACTGAAAACTGGGTTTGAACTGCAACTCCACCTCTGACCAGCTGTGCGACCCTGAGCCAGCCACCTCGCCTCTCCGGGTCCCAGTTTGCTCACTGGCAAAATGAGAACAGTGATGGGACCTTCAGCCCCTCAGTGACCCTGTGACAAGCTGCAGAAGCGGCATCTGCGAATGTGCTCTGCCAGCTGTGCAGGTTCTAGGAGATATAAGTGATTGTTAAGGGGATTAATTTTATGACCTGCTCCCCTCTCAAACTTCTCTCTGCATCCTGTGGTGCGAGATGATCTGGGACTATGGGCTGGTCTGTTTATGGCTGAGAGTTCAAAGGTCACAGGAGGTTCAGAGGTCACAAGGGATCAGGGATCAGCTGTGCGGGAGCCCCTGTGTAGGCATAAGGATAAGCTTCCTGTTTTGATTACAGATGAAATAGTGGTCACTGAAGGACCGGGCCCTCTCCTGTCCCTTCTAGTAGTGACAACTGAAAAGCTTCATTTCCCCACCCCCCACCCCAAGATCAGTCCCACCTTGGAGACATAACGGTGTGTCTTGCAGACCTGGGCTGGCCCCCTCTGACTGTGCTGCCTCCACCCGCAGGTCAGTGCCCTACAGAAAGGCTACAGCCAGGTGCTGTGCCAGACCCTGTCGGAGAGGAACGTGGAAATCACGTCCCTGAAGACCGAGGGCGAGAACTTGCGGAGGGACAACGCTGCCTCGGCAGGTGGGCTCTCTGGGGTCGGGCTGAGGCCGTCACCCTCAGGCTCATGCCAGCGCTCAGGCCCACGTCCCCTTTGCCCCTGGGCTGGGGTGTGGCCTCAGAGATGGCACTGCAGTCACTGGGGACCCAGGGTCAGTGAACTAGAGTTCGCCCCTAAGGGGGGCTTCTTGCCTTCCAGTTGCTGGGCCAGGGCCTGCTAAATATGTGAGTGAATGTTATCTCTCAGCTAGAAGGTCCGCTGAGCATGGCCTCACCAGGAGAACGCAGGGCGCTGTGTGGCTTGGGTCGTTCCACATGCCGACTTGCCCTGAACACAAACCACAATGGGGACTAAACTGGGTCTGCGCTTCAGAGCACCTGCTGTCCGACCTGTTTCACCCTAGTGCACATGGGCCCAAGGGAAACGCTTTTCTGCTTGCCCAGCAGAGGTTGTTCCACACCAGAGAACTGGAGTGTGGGGGGAAGCCAACACCTGGTCCAGGGCACAGCCTGGACGTCTTCATTCCTTCATGTTTGGCAAGCACCTGCTAGGTGTCAGGTCCTGTTCCAGGTGCAGGGGAGAGAACCCTGAGCAAGAGAGACCTCTGGATGCACAGGGCTCACATTTGGGGATGGGTGACGGACAAAAGTAAGTAAACATGAAATACACAGGGGCTTGCTTAAGCCTCTTCCAGACAAAGCTGGGCAACATGGAGGCAAAGTGCTCCAGGGGTTAAGCGAAGGGAGACTAGCTTCATGGGTGACTAGCTTCATGGGTGGGCGAGGATGGGTCTCTAAGGAGCAGAAAGGGAAGAGCAGAGAGAGCTCTAGGGCACAGGCCCTGGCACTAGAGCAAGCTGGCAGTGCTGGAGGAGCCGAAGGCCCATGGGCTGGCGTGGTGGGAACAAGGGACTGTGGGGTGGGACAGGCAGGATGGGTGGGGGAGGCAGGGCCTAGCTCCCAGGGAGGAGCCTGGGTCCGTTCTGAGGGTGATGGGAAGCCATCAGGGGGTTTAAAGCAGGAAACGACCTGTCAAGACTGAAAAGGGAGAGAGGAGAGATGCCAGTGATTGGGGAGCAGGCAGTGAGTCTGGGTTGTGCATCTTGTTCTTAAAGAGCCCTGTACACAGTGGGACGTGTGGGCATTGCTGCAAGAGCCCACCAGGGCCTTGAGCGCGTGTGAAACACATCTCTCTGTGAATGTGCGCGCCCTGCCGTGCCCCGGACCAGCCTGATCACTGCCTTTTCCTCTGCCTCACTCTTGACACACACACCTGCTTCCTCCACCCCAGCCCACCCACCCCGGCAGGCCTCTGCTTATGTTTCTCTCTTAGTTGGAATATCCTAAGATTTTTGCTGAGCACCTCTGAGGGCCAGGCACCCCTATGGGCCAGGCACTGCTCTGGGCCCTAGAAATACAAGGATGAACTCACTGGGCCCTTGCCTTCCTTCCCAACATCTGCTCCTCAAACTCTCATCCATGCTTCAAGCCAGTCTCAGATACCACTTTGTTTGATCCACCCCCTGCCCGCCCCCTGACCACCAGCATTGGCATTCTCTGGGTCATTCCCTGAGTCTCAGGCCCCAGCCCAGACCTCCTGCACAGCAACAAGATCCCAGGTTCTCCATATGCACATCCAAGCTCATAACCCAAGCACAGGGCTGGTCTCGCTGCAGTAACAATCAGGCCCCACCCCCACCCTCAGCGATGATGGCAGTGATCTTTATTGCCTCTTGGATCTCAGTGAGTCTTTTTTTTTTTTAAACAGGGATGGTGTCCTCTTTGCAAAAAAACATGTTAGCGAAGGAGGAGCAAGTTAAACAACTCCAACAGGAGGTGAACCAGCTCAAAAGCGAGAACAAAGAAAAGGACAACCAGCTGGAAGCCCTCAGCTCCAGAGTGAGTGTCATGGTCACAGAAGCTGTCCAGCCAAGGGCGCTGGCTCCTCTCACTGACCTTGGGCCCAAGTGCTCCCGCTTCCTCTGACACCTTGGTGGGAGGAGGCTGAGCCCAAGGGCACAGCTGCCGGGCAGGTCACCTGGACAGACCAAACTCGGGGCAGGGCCAAGTTCCTTGCAGCTTTTCCAAAAACAGCCTGCATGTGGCTCAGAATAAGTAAGAGGCATATCCAAATCCAGCAAAGGTTTTCCTGCACCTCTTATAAGTTAATCTGTTTGGTCCCCCAACAAGCACATGATGAGCCTGGCTTGCCACTGTGAGGCTGAATGTTAAGGCGGAGGAGGATCCTCTGTGGTTGCCACGGGTTCCCCCGGCAGAGGGTCCAAACGCAGACGTGCGACTCTCACCTCCGCCCTGAGACTTGGGCGCGTGCGCGAACCCCTCTGGGTAAAGTGAGCCTGGCAGGCGAGGTGAGAGCCTTCGAAACGTGACTTTGATTGCTTACACACTTTTCCTTCAGTCCTGACTTTAGAATCCTCCTCCAGTGGGGTAAGATTTTTTCTTGTTTGTATGATTCTTCTGTTTGGATGAGTCCAGGCAAAACCCAATAGCTTCATCTCAGGTGGCAACTCGGATTCACCAGGGCTGCCTGATCGGCTGGCTGTCTGAGTGGGTGCCCGGGTGGGAGCCGACTGTGATGTTCCAAAGAAAAGGCAGAAGCAACGTCTGGTGCTTAGGACGAGACCCCGCATGGGGCTGGGCAAAGGCAGAGCCTGACCAGGCTCTGGGGTCAGACAGACCGGCAGCGAGCCCCAGAGTTTGCTGCTGTCAGGACCTGTGTGGCCTCCGTTTCTCCCTCTGTGAAATGGGGATGACAAAATCGTCTCCTGAGGAGTGAGCTGGTTGTAATTGTGTTCCTTTGCCTCTGCCCCTGGCCGGCCCCCTCACCAAGCTCTCTGCCTTCGTTTCTCCCGAGCATGTTGACATCATAGGTTCCTGCAGTCAGTTTTGTGGGGGCTGTGTGTGTGTGTATGAGAGACACAGTGGCTGCTGAGTGGGAGAAATATGGGAAAAGAGTGCCTGTTAGGCTATTCTACTGCCTGAAGTGCAATTGGATTCTTTTTCTCCCATTTCCCCTTCCTCCTTTTTAAAAAAAAATTTTTTTAATATATTTTATTGATTATGCCATTAAAGTTGCTCTATTCCCCCCCTCATTCCCCTCCACCCTGCACACCCCTCCCCCACCATTCCCCCCTTTAGTTTATGTCCATGTGTTTCAAGTTCTTTAGATTCTATATTTCCCATACTATTCTTGCCCTTCCCCCTATTTTCTACCTACCATCTATGCTACTTATTCTCTGTACCTTCTCCTCCCTTCTCCTCCTCCCACTCCCCTGTTGCTATCCCTCCATGAGATTTTCATTTCTATGTTTCTGCTCCTGATCTAGCTGTCCTCTTAGTTTGCTTTCATTTTAGGTGTGGTTGTTAATAACTGTGAGTTTGCTGTCCTTTCACTGTTCATATTTTTTATCTTCTTTTTCTTAGATAAGTCCCTTTAACATTTCATATAATAAGGGATTAGTGATGATGAACTCCTTGAACTTGACCTTATCTGAGAAGCGCTTTATCTGCCCTTTCATTTTAAATGAAAGCTTTGCTGGATAGAGCCATCTTGGATGTAGGTCTTTGGATTTCATGACTTGGAATACTTCTTTCCAGCCCCTTCTGGCCTGTAAGGTCTCTTTTGAGAAATCAGCTGACAGTGTGATGGGAACTCCTTTGTAGGTGACTGTCCCCTTATCTCTTGCTGCTTCTAGAATTCTCTCCTTCATTTTAATCTTGGCTAATGTAATGATGATGTGCCTTGGTGTGTTCCTCCTTGGGTCCAACTGCTGTGGGACCCTCTGAGCTTCCATGACTTCCTGGAAGTCTATTGCCTTTGCCAGATTGGGGAAGTTCTCCTTTATTATTTGTTCAGATAAGTTTTCCACTTGTCGCTCTTCCTCTTCCCCTCTGGTACCCCTATAATTTGGATGTTGGAACGTTTAAAAATGTCCTGGAGGTTCCCAAGCCTCTCCTCATTTTTTTGAATTCTTGTTTCTTCATTCTGTTCTATTTGGTCGTTTATTTTTCTTCCTTTTGATCTACTCCATTGATTTGAGTCCCAGTTTCCTTCCCATCACTATTGGTTTCCTGTGCATTTCCCTTCATTTCACTTAGTTTAGCCTTCATTTTTCCATCTAATTTGTAGCTAAAATCAACCAGTTCTGTGAGCATCCTGATCACCAGTGTTTTGAACTGTGCATCTGATAGGTTGGCTATTTCTTGGTCGCTTCGAGTTATGGGCTCCGGGGCTTTGAGTTCTTCTTGAGCCATAATGTTTTGGTCTGTTTGCACTTGTTACGTATGAAGAGCAGAGCCCTAGGTGTTCACCAGGGCAGGGCAATTCAGTTGCTGGTTTGTGACGCTGTATGTGGGGGTGGGGTCAAAGAGGGGCAATAGTGGTCCCCTCTGCTGCTTCCTGCTGCTGGGGCCTGCGTGGTCCATCTCACTGCTTGCTCCTTCGCCTGGTTTATCGGTCTGGCTGAACGGTTCATTGTTGTCGGACTTTCGTATAGTTCAATTTTCTGCGTTTTTGTTGCGTTTTTTTTTGTTTGTTTATTTATTAAAATTTTGTTGTCTTTAAACTTGGTTGTGTGAGGAGGCACAGTGTCTCCACCTATGCCTCCATCTTGGCCAAAAGTCCCATTTCCCCTTCCTCCTTGACCTTGATGTGAGACGTCTGCCTTCTTCTTCAGCCTGGGCTGTCCCGTGGGCACATAGGCTCCTCCCTACCAGTATTGTTTCCTGAATATTTGGGGCCCCTCTTTTTAAAAGTAATGTGTGTCATGGTGTGGATTTTAGAAAAATAAGTAGATGGCATTAAAAATCAAAATTAAAAAGAGAAAGAAAATGCTACCCCAAGAAATCATTAATATATTTTTTAACATTTAAGAAATCTTTATCACATATACACTGGATTTTTCAATAAATATTCTATTTATTTATTTTTAGAAAGAGGGGAAGGGAAGGAGAAAGAGAGGAAGAGAAACATCAATGTGTGGTTGCCTCTTGTGTGCCCTCTACTGGGGACCTGGTCCACAACCCAGGCATGTGCCCTGACTGGGAATTAAACCAGTGACCTTCTGGTTCACAGGCTAGCAGTCAGTCCACTGAGCCACACCAGCCAGGGCTCAATGTTAATATTTGAATGTATATTCTTCTAGTCTTGTTTTTATATATTACCTAGAAGTAAATAAATTATGTATTTCTCTCTCACAGTGAATTTATACTGTGCACATTTTAAAATCTTAAACGCTTACTATTTTCCTGTGTAATTGAATAAAAGCGTTTATCGTGGGTCTGAAAAGCTACATAATACTTTCCCAGGCGTACGCAACATCGTAAAGTGGTCTCCTGTGTTGGGCACTTGGGTTTTGGGGTTTGGGGTGTTTTTTTAATGTTGCTGACACTACTGAGAAGCACATCCTTGAATCTACAGATGCACTGGTTTCTCCAGTCACTGTCCTTAGGACGCATTCCGAAAGTGGGAATCTCTGGGTCAGGAGGAAGGCACATCTTTATGCTTTCGTGCCCGTGGCTGAGCTGCGCCCCGGAAAGGCTGTCCCACTTACCTTCACACAGCAGGGAGGTTGCGCCTTTCACGTGAAACCACACAAAGCACTGAGAGCCGTCCACGTTCACTACCGAGCCCGCCCCATGCACATGCTCTGGAAAGCCGTGCTCAGCCGAGTACACTCAGCCCACTCCTGCACCTGAGCCCCCAGACTCGACAAAGCCGGACTTTCCCGTGGTGTAGCTCACTGGCTTTTGAAAGAGAATTTAGACGCCTTCTTCCTGGGAACCCATGAGCAGGGAGGGCTAGGAGCTGCCGCAGGACACCCCACACCCGTCAGACACGAACGGTCTCGCCTCTCAGCATTTCGGGGGTGTTGGATTAAGCAGCAGGGAAGGCTCTGAGAGGCCAACACGGGGACTTGGGACCCCACACCACCCACGTGGCCGTGTTGTCTTTTCTCCCCCCACAGTGCTCTGTGCTCAAAGAGGAGCTGAAAAAGGAAGATGCTCAGAGGGAGCACCAGGAAGCCCAAGAGAAAGAGTTAAAACTCTGCAAATCTGTGAGTTGACCTTCCTCACGGCCAGGTATCCACAAAGAGGCTAGACTTTGACCTCAAGGTTGTGGCGAGGGTCCTTGGCCCATTCGATAGACAGCACGAGGTCTGGGGCTTTGTGATAGCTTGTGGGGGCTGTCTCCTAACACTTTGATTTGCTGCCTCTGGGAGAGTGGAAAGACTGTGGAGAACACACCTTCCCAGGATTCCCTGGGTGTTGGCTCCAGCCCCCGCACTGGGCTTCCCTTAGGGCCAGGCTGGGGTTGGGATGGGGACGGGGATGGGAGATGGCCAGGTGGCCGCCACATGCTGCCCAAACTTCACTGTGGTCCCTGCCGTGGACCTGTGATATCCAAAGTGTTATGTCCCACTGTCCCACTTTTATCATGGCCATGGGCACTCTTATTGACTCAACGTCTTCCTTATGTAATTTTATTTAAACACATCAACTTCATACCGACTCATAAACACAAAAAGGCATCATCCACCTGATGTACAAGGTGACTATGAAAAATACAGGGAGGATATGACCATTAAAATGAAAATGCTCGTTCCTGGGCCAAGGGAATCCTCATCCCCAGCAGCAGGCGTGCAGTTTCCACCCCTGGGAGGCGCAGCGCCTTCCGCATGTGCCGTGGACACATGCTCCCCCAGGTCGGGGCCAGTCCTGCTCTCGGCCCCCAGTGGGGGAGAGAACGCTTGCATTGTTTTGTTCTTCCAAACGCCCCCTATTTAAACTGGTCTCAAATATGTATCCCAAGAGAAGAGACCCTAACAAGTCGATGGGTATCTTGTACTGTTTAATCCAGGGTACATGCCGGTCTTCAAAAGAAACTAATCATTTTCCTTTACCCAGCACCTTCCATATATACCCATTGAAAAAAACTACTTTGCTCCACAGATGTAGAATTTCCCCCCAGGGATGGGATTTAGCTCACACCAGACTAAGGCTTCCGCCCTAATGAACCAGATGACATGAGTTATGGAGATTCAGCCCTTCCAGCCCAGAAGGCAGCTCCCGCTTGCCATCAGGGAAGCTGACTTTTGTTGAAACTCTTCCAGCAAATCCAAGACATGGAGAAGGAGATGAAGAAGCTCAGGGAGGAGCTGAAGAAGAGCAGTGCTGAGCAGATCATGATCTCTAAGACGCTTCGAGAGAAGAGCAAGGTACGGCCAGGGCGGTGTTGGCCCAGTGACCCCTCCGGGCCAGGCGCTCCTCACGCATGGTCTCTGTGAGCCCGTGTGGACGATCCTGGTGTTAACCCCACTTTACAGTTGGGAAGATGGAGGCCCCCAGGGGTGAAGGAAGTTGCCCAAGTTCACTCAGATAAAGGAGCTGTGGCAGAACTTGAATCCAGGTCTGCCCGCCTCCAAGGCGTCTGTGTGTAACTACGACCCGAGACTGCTTTCCGATCTTAACTATAAAATTACCCAGGAAAGAATTGACCCATTAAATCAGGTTTTCCCAAGTTTGATGTTGTTCAAACTTAAATGTTCTTAGTGATCTTCCTTTCGGTGGGTGTGCTGACCACATGCATCAGAGAGGTGAGGCAGGCAGGCTGTGTTACTAGGTACATATAAATTTGGAATTTTAATACTTCCCATTGGGGGAATGAACCTACGATACCTTTTTAATAATTTTTCTGTCAGTATTTCAGTTTTTTCTCCCTCTAAACAGCATGTCGTTTTTATAAAATCCGGTCTGACAAACTTTGTCTTTTAGCCCATTCATGTAAAATGCAATCGCTGGCATACTGAGGTTTAACTTTACCTTCTTGCTCACTGTCAGTTGAACTGTATTTCTGTGCTGTAGTTTTTTTCTCTCCTTTCATGTATTCCTTTGAATTGATGACTTCCCATCATTCCATTTTTGTCTCTGGTAGCTTGGAAATGTTTTGCTCTTTAACTGTACTTTTAAGAACAGTAAGGCAATAGCTTTCACCCTTGACTTACCAAAATCTGAGTTTTCCACTCCTTTAGTTCTCATCCTAAAGACACTAACGTGCATTCCTGACTCACCAAGATCCGACAGTGATTGATTACCCTGCCCTTGTCCTTGACCATGCAATGACTTCGGAACGCTCCAACCTCACTTTCTCCTCCAGATTCACACGGTGTCATTTTCTTCTATCTGAAGAACAGCCTTGAGTTTTCCTTTGGCGTGTTTCTGCTGGCGACAAATTCTCTCAGATAACATCTGTGCGTGTGTGTGTCTGAAAATGTAGACTTAACCTTCGTTCTCAGAACGCAGGTTGACTCGGTGCTGAACTCCATGTTGGCGATTATTTTCTCAGCAGTTCACAGGTGGCATTGGATACATCCTTCCAGTGTCTTTCGGTTTCTGCTGTCTCTGTTTCAAAGTCATTGTCAAGCCTAAGTGATATATCTTTGCATAATCTCGGGGTGGGGGATTTCCCCCTCGGGCTGCTTTTAAGATGTTCTTTTCCCTTGGTTTCCAGCAGTTTTGTTGTGATTTTCCTAGTGTGGATTTATTTTCACTTACCTTGTGTGGCGTTCACAGGGCTTCCCGAACCTTTGGCTTGGTGCTTGCATCAGCTCTGCACTCGGGGCACAAGCCGCAAAGGCAGTGAGGACTACTGGGCCCTACACGGGGGACTCGTGGGTTTTGTGTGTGATTAATGGTGACGGTGACAATGATAGCTGTAAGTTCTCGTGCACTGTGCCAAACATGGCATCTCTTTTCATCCTCACAACGGCTCTACCTAGAAATCGTCCGTTCCTAGAAATTGGTTTTCTAGGAATCGGGGAATCGGGGCTACTCGTTGCTAACACAGCAGTTCAACGTCTGTGAGCAGCGAAGGCCAGGCTGGGAGCCAGGCTGGTCTGATACCGATGACCTCGGCGTGGCCACTGGGCACATGTGAAATTTATCAAAATTAAGAAAAACTTAAAATTCGGTTCCTCAGTCACACCAGCCACCTCTCAAGGGCTCATCAGTCAGACGTGGCCAGTGGCTGCCCTGTTGGAGACAGACACAGGACACGTGCATCATTGCAGCGAGTTCTGTCAGACAGAGCTGCTCTACAGCTTGGTAACTCTCACAATACCATGAAGAATGTTCTGGAAGGAACTGAACACAGAGGCAAGGAGGCCAGTTGCCACAGGCCAAAGGTTCTCAGTGCCCTGGCCGAGGCCTTGCCCAGGGCAGGAGCAGAGAAATGCAGTGGACATGAGGGGGACTGGGGTGATGGGATGGAGAAGGGGGGCAGCTTGGGGTCAGGGGGTGGGGTGCTGTCCATTACAAAATTAAGGGCAGAGTCCAGGGTTGGACTTCACTTTAAAGAGTGTGGAAAAGTCTGCCGAAATAGGGGTCAGAGTATGTCTAGACCTACGAGGATTGTTTATGGAGGAAAGTAGGCCCAGAGAGGTCGGCTGGCTTCTCCAAGACAATGAGGCTTGTTGGAGGCTCCTGTCTGCCCAGAAGCGAGCTTTCCTGGGTTTTTATTACATCTGTGTAACCCTCCCCGCTGTGGCTCCCCAGTAAACAGCTCGTGAAGTTGTTTCAATATAAAATCCTTTCATTTATTTAGGAGAGTTCGCCCCTTTTCCTGGTAACGCCGGAGCCCTGGGCTCAACACAGGCTCCCAAAATGTTTGTTGTTGAGAAATGAATGGAGCAGCTGCAGGGTCCTGTGAGGGCCAGCAGAGGGTAGCAGCGAGCACTCCCGAGCTCACTGTCGCCCAAACAAGGGGGAAGAAATCCGGAAGCCCTTCCAGGCTGTGATTCATCCCTTAGCAAGCCTCCAGAGTGGGTTCCAGAACCCCCTTAAGAAGTACTGCACTAGTCTAAACATCTCGAGTCCCCACGGTATCTCTGTGAGGCAGTACTAGTATCGTCCTTCCCACGTGACAGATGAGAACACTGAGTCACAGGGCAGGGCAATAACTCTCCCGGGGTCTGAGGGCTTGTGAAGGACCGAACTGGGACTGGAGCCTGCGGTCGTGCACGCCCATGACCCTGCCACTCGGCCTGCAGCTGCCCCTGCCCCGCCGGGACTCCCTGGGCCATTAGACCTCCCGGAGGGACCTCCCCAGCGAGCGTCACGGTCACATTAGCGGCAAGCGCCTGCTTTCATCGTCCTTTCAGGTTGAAGAGAAGCTTCAGGAGGATTCCAGGAGGAAATTGCTTCAGCTGCAAGAAATGGGGAACAGAGAGAACCTCATTAAAGTCAATTTGGAAAGGGCAGTAGGTCAGGTAGGCGAGCGTGCTCCAGAGCCCCCCTCATTGGCCCACGTTCCCCCTGGAGGTTCTGCACCCAGGTGGCTGGCGGGTGAGTGAGGAGGACGGCGGCTGTGCCCGGATTCTCAGCTGTGTCTGGGCAGGAGCTTTGTGTGGCCTCTGCATCCCAATGGACGTCCCCGAAGAGCCTGTTCCTGCTGGGGAGCTGCCCACTCTGGTGGTTCGCTATTGCCCGGGACCCTGACCGATTGGCCGCTCCTCAGTCCCTGACCCGCTTACCCAGACCTGCTGTTGCTGCTTGAGGAGGGTTTGAGCCCCTTGACCCGAATGGTGTTTCGAGTACTTTCTCCCTAATATTTTCCTTTTTAAAAAAAAATATATTTATTTATTTTTAGAGAGGGGAAGGGAGGGAGAAAGAGAGGGAAAGAAACTTCAGTGTGTGGTTGCCTCTCAAGCGTCCCCAACTGGAGACCCGGACCGCAACCCAGGCGTGTGCCCTGACTAGGAATCGAACCAGTGACCTTTTGATTCACAGGCTGGCACTCAATCCACTGATCCACACCAGCCAGGGCTCCCCAACATTTTTCATTCTGACATTTATCATTGTCTTTCCTCCTTGGGGCCCCCAAGGAAATGCCGCTTTTCTTTCCTTCTTTTTAATTTTTTTAAAGATCTTATTTATTTTTAGAGAGGGGAGGGGAAGGAGAAAGAGAGGGAGAGAAACATTGATGTGCAAGAAACACATCGATTGGTTGCCTCTCACATGCCCCCAACTGGGGACCCGGCCTGCAACCTAGGCATGTGCCCTGACTGGGAATTGAACTGGCAACCTTTTGGTTCGCAGGCCAGTGCTCAATCCACTGAGCCGCACCAGGGCGAAATGCTGCTTTTCTTAAGAAAGTAAAACCCCAGAATGCCACAACTCATGAAAGATGGAAATCCTGGGCAGGGAGGAGAACAGGCCTGGCCCAGCTGGTCCGGGTGCAATTTTGTCTAACGCTCTGACCTAGGATGGCCCAGGGCCCCTCCTCTTGCACGTGGCACAGATGCGAGGGCTGCAGCATGCACATGAGACTTCACCAGAGGCTCTGGGAGGCAAATGGAAGCCAGGGTGGGGGCACTAACCCTCCAGAATAAGGTTCACCAAGGGCAGCTCACCTTGGCCTCCTCCTGGCAGCCCCGGCTCCGGGGCGTCTGTATGTGTGTATGTGCTCTTTTGTGTGGGAATGTGTGTCCAGTGTGCTGCTCTGTGGACACTCAGAGGGATCTGTGAACCACCAAAAAAAGGCTAAGAACTCCATTCCTAAGTGTCCTTCCACCCCACCCAGCCCCGCCCCCAAAGCCCTCCCACTCAGCAGTGTTCGATCCTGACCCGGCAGAGTGGCCCATCTTTGTCAGAGGCACACGCGGGTTGAATAAGGGTGCTGACTGCTGGGCAGATGTTACAGCTCCTTCAGCAGACGTCCACCACCATCACCCCGGAGTCATTGCTCCTGCTGCGTGCCGACCCCTTAGCAAGGGCAGGGAGCCGGCCTGTGGGGGCCACCCCACACCTCTCCTGCACTCCGCACTCCCCAGCACACACCTGACTTGAGGGGGTAATCCGCTCCACCTGCCCGAGTGCCAAGGTGGAGCCCAGGAAGAAGTCATCTTGGAGGGGCCTCAGAGACTGTGAGAGTCCTTCAGGTCTAGACGAGAGAGAGAGAGAGAGAGAGAGAGAGATGAGCCCCCGGTCTGTCCCCAGGACGGTCCCACCCCAGTACCTTGTCTCCGTGGTCCCGCTCTCTATCTAAATTCACCCTCCCCCAGCCTAGTGACCCCAAGACTGAGCCCATTGTCCAAGGGAACCTGTCTCTCCACCTCTGAGCACAGTTGTCAGTGTCTGTGGTGGTAAGGGGGCAGTCACTCACAGGTCCCACTCTAAGTAACCTCCTCTTTGAATGAGTCAGGGCCCCCTTTGACTGCGGCGCCCCCATCGGCTTCTGGCAGGCCGGCCGGCCACAGGGACGTCCTTAAGTGAGTCATCGCTTCAAGTCTCAGTTCCCCAGAACTCCATGCGGTAAACTCCTGCATTTTGGGACCCACTGCCTTTTAAGCTGATTCACTGGCCCTTTGGGTCCCTTCAGAACTCTGATTTTAGAGTCTTTAATGACCACGTTTTGCCGGTGAACCAAAAACCCAGGCCAGGGGCCACCGTGCTAGTAAATTCCCAGATAAACTTAGGCTCCTCCACCTCTCCCTCCTCATGAAACCTTGAACTTGCGAATCCGCACGCCCGATTTAATTTAACTGTGCTACCTCATCACCCGCAATCTGAAGACGCCAGCACCAGGGAGGCACTCAGATTTGGGTTGAACCAAAGTCGAGGGCCCTGCCTCTGACCGGTGTTTCTGTTCAGAAGCGTTCAGTGAATATTTACCGAGTGTCTACTCTGTGCCTGGCACTGTACCGGTCCCTGGGGACACAAAGGGGACTGCGGTAGACGGAGTCTCCGGGACACGTCTGGTGTGAGGCTCGATGTGGCAGAAGGGAGCCAGTCCTCCTGCCCGCAGGCACCCTGGCTGATTCCACGGTTTCCTTGGGCTGACAGCCTCAATATTTCTCTCACAGCCTGATGCCAGCTTAGCAATTACAGCCGAGCGCTCCCGGCCCCAGGCTTCCCACTGGATAATTGGCAGCGAGCGGCTCTTCTGAGGGCTTGAGACGTGTGCGTGCTGACCACACGCATCAGCGGGCAAGGCGGGCAGGCAGGCGGGTCGAAGGAGTAATTAAAACCTGCTGCCCCTCCCAGAGAGAGACGGGGAGACTCTAATAACCCGCAACGACCATTAACCAATGCTCAGGCCCTTCTCACTGAGTCCCCCGGGCCCCTGGATGGCAAGGCCACCCCCGGACCCCCAGCTCCGGCTGCCCTGCTGACCTAGTTGCCTCGCTTTGTGCCACAGCTGGAGCACTTCCGGAGTCAGGTCATCAAGGCCACCTACGGGCGAGCGAAGCCGTTCCAGGACAAACCCGTCACCGACCAACAGGTTGGTGCAGCTGGTGTGCTGGCTTCTTTGGGGACCTGGGGCTGCAGACACTGGGAGCACCTGTCCCTGTTTTGTGTTGGTGGCATTTCTCACACTGTTGCTACACCATAAAGATTTGTTTTGATTTTATGGGATTATTGTTTTGTTTTGTTTTCAAGGTAAAAGCCAGTTAAACTCCCTAGAAATGTTTCTGTGAACATCCAGTTAAATCACTCAGGGTATTTCTGGTCACCGGACACCCACGTGTAACCTTCATTAGTCCTGGGAGGAAGGGCCGCCTCCCCCCAGGTGATGTGTCCTGGCTCCTTCCTTTTGAAGAGGAAGGATGGATGGTGGTGAGGACACACTTCTGGCTGGAGGGACTGCCTCATTCACCCTCCAGTAATTCTCTCCCACCCTCTGCCGTGTCAATGTGCACCTGAGGACCCGTGCCTCTGCTTGGCCACAGGACACCCTGAGCTCCTCTCCATGAGCCCATGGCACCGTGTTATGAATCACTCCTCGAAGGCAGAAAAATCTAGAACAAATGAATGGCAACCAGACAGGCCTTGGGATCTTAAAAACTATCTCCAATCCCAGGAAACATGTCTTGCCGACAGAGCTGATGGCCTCCTCCATCCAAGGCCATTGCCAAAACCTGTCGGGCCCTCCTTCCCCACCGGCAGAGACCCGGTGACGCTCCCCAGTCCCCTCCTCCCAGAGCTGCCCTGTATTTTATATCTTTTTTTTTCCCCTCTCGATCACCAGTTACTAGAGAAGATTACCCAGGTCACCGAGGACAGCATCAACTTCCAGCAGGGAAAATGGAGCCTGCAGGAGTTGCAGCTCAGCAACAGCAGGCAGGAGGAGATCGCGGAGAGCGCTGAGAAGCTGCAGAGGGCGCTCGACAGCTGCCAGGTGGCCCCCTCTGCTTTCACACCCGTCCCCTGTGTCTAAATTTGCACTGCTCACACGAGAAACTGGCCAGCCCTCATGGAGGAGGTCAGAAGAGCTCTGCTTCTTTGCATACCTTTCTATTGTTTGGGAAGCTTGTTTGAGCACTGAAAGCAAAGGACCTCAAAATCTGCCCCCAGGTGAACTTGGTGTGGCCAAGGGGGAAGGGCCTGCATCCTGCCCCAGAGGCAGGAAGAGTCCAGTGCTATTTCCAGAGAAACCAGAGAAACATCCCTGCTGCTTATCTGCACTTTCTCTTTGGCCCAGCGTGGGAAGCCTGCCTTTGATGGGGGGGGGGGGGGGGGGAGTGTCGGGCCAAGCCCTCACAGGCCCCACACCAGGGACCCTGCATATCAGAGCAGACAGCTGCTTCTGCTTCTCTGGAAATCAGCGGCTACTGTTTGGGGAGATCGTGCAAATGTGGGCTTGTCAGCTCTTCCTAATCAGGAAACCGCACTTTCTGACCAGTGTGCCTGTCGATGTCAGCAGGAACTTTGACAAGTAAAAATAGCCAAATTCAGTTCTCACTTCAGCCAATTGTCCTTGGCAATCTGGGTTTCAAATCGAAGAGACCTCAGCAGGGTCTCTTTGACCACCAAAAGTCCAAGTTAAGGTGCAAAGAAAATAAAAGCTCCCCCCCCCCAACACCCCCCTCCCCTCCTCCAAAGTAAAAGCAAATAAAACTGATGGGCCTTCCCAGTGCAGCGGACACGTGGCCCTGCTGGTTTCATGGCAAAGTCAAGAGCATTGTTCTTCACGGGTCAGGTCAGGTGCTGTTTGTGGCGACAGTGTCTGGGCTGCTCAGGGTCGCATCTCTTTGCAGGCTTGCATGCAAATGCCTTGCGGTAGCAAGGACCTGAAGAAGGAGGTGGACCGCCTCCAGCGCCTTCAGGTGAGCCCGCCTATTTCCGGGCTCCAGAAGGTGGCGCTGGACACGCTGCGCCTGCTGCAGTGCTGGCTGGAGGACACCGAGCGGCTCCTCCGCGACGTGGGGATCCAGCTCCCCTGCTCCGACAAAGGTTACCGGAACTTCTTTCTCTCACTTAGCTGCATAGCTCTGAAATGTCGCGTTGTGTCTTGTCACGGTGGGACATCTGTTCAGGAAGGCTTCTTAGGCGTGCGGCCAGGTATCCCCTTCCCGAGACTTCCTTTCCTCCTCCTCTGGGGAAGTGCTCTTCCTTGGAGAAAACACGTGAGATGAGATCACAAGAAAAATGAGACAAGACAGAGGCCAAAGGAAGATTGCATCAAAATTGTACTAAATCTTATCTCTCAGCAATAGCTACAGTTATATTTATTTGCAATGGGCTTTTGGGGGGTAGTTTTCAGTTCCCTACAAAATTAAGGGGAAAGGACAGATTTCCCGTCAGCCCCTTGCGCCTGCAGAGGCACCAGAGAGATACATTCATGGCAATTGACGAACTGACAGCCACGCCTCAACTGAGTCCACAGTCGAGGTCAGGGTTCACTCCGGGTATTGGGCATTCTCTGGCTCCGCACAACTCTGTAATGACATGTGTCTGCCATTATGTGTCATACGGAGTGTTTCCACTGCCCTAAAAACCCTCTGTGCTCCTCCTACCTATCCACCCCACCCCCACCGCTGCCCCTGGCAGCCCCTGGTCTTCCTACTGTCTCCATGGTTTTGCCTCTTCCCGAATGTCATGGAGTTGGAATAGTGCGGTACATAGGCAGCACTTTCAGATCGGCTTCTCTCCCTTTGTGACAAGCATTTACGTTTCCTCCACGCCTTTTCAGGGTTCGATAGCTCCTTCCCCTGCAGGGCTAAGTAGCAAACACTGTCTGCAGGCCCCACTGTTTATTCTGCTGCCGAAGGGCGGGCGTTTTAGTGGCGGGTGTTTTAGTGGCGTCCATGTCTGGGCAGCTGGGGATGAAGCTGCCCCGAACACCCACGTGCCGGCTGCTGTGTAGCATAAGTCTCCGACTCCTTGGGGTAACCATCAAAAGGCATGATTGCTGGATCGAATATGCAAAGAGCATATTCGGTTTTTAAAGTGACCACCAAAGTGGCTGGGCCGTTTCTGCATTTCCCCCAACAGTGAGTGAGAGTTCCCACTGCTCCACATCCTCGCCAGCGTTTGGCATCGTCACCGCTATTACATTCTATGTGTGGTGTCCAAGACCTTTTCCCATGGAGGCAGCTGCGTGATTCTAGGCAAGTCACTTACCCTGCGCCTCCTCCGTTCCCTTGCCTGCTAACGGGACTAATAAGGGTCACTCACCCTTCTGCCCGTAGGGTTGCCGTGAGGTTTAAATGCAGAGATGGGTGTCAAGCAGCTGGTGTAGAGTAGGCACTAGCCCTGTGTTTGCTGATTCTTTAATTTTACAAAAGATAGTGTTACACCCACTCTCATTCATTGTCTTCCGAATGGCACACCAGGAGCACCCTCCTCTGTCAGTGCTCACAGGTTCTTGTCACCCTCGTCACTGACGGCGAGGAGTCCCATCTTGTACAGCGGTGGCAGTGTAGTTCGCCAGTCCTCCGTCCCGGGCGTTGATGTTGCTTCCAGTTTTCCACGTTTATGGATAATGCTGAAATAAACACCCTTGTACGTTCTGGCACCTGCATGCCTTTATCATCCCAGAGGTGGCAGGACGCGACCACTTCCCCTCAGCAGAGATTTACTGCAGGCCCCTCAGACACCAGGCAGCCTGCGAGGCAGAGACATGATGGGGTCAGAAGCGGGTAGAATCCGGGTGGTGGGGCATTGGCCACAGCATTCCTCCCACTTTGCATTTAAAATGTTTTATAATAAAAATATTAGGGAAGAAAAATAGGCACCACTCCTGCCCTTGCAGATCTTACAGTCTCAGGGAGGCATAAGGTGGGCATTAACTGAAAAATCACTCACATAACATTTTAACGGTGACGGTTGCTATGAATGAGAAGTGCCAGACTCTGACCTGGTCGGGAAGGGCAGGGTGCATGGGAGTTATTTCCCAAAGAGGGGAGGGGGCAACACAGCACTCTGGGTAAAGGGAGCACAGTGCAGGGTGCATGGAAGACACAAGGGGATGAATTTAGAAATAGGCGTGGGGGCAGAGCAGGGCCTGCCAGGGAGGTCAGCAGGGGCTGTGTCACGTGGCGGCTCACGGGGCCCTGGTAAGAAGCTCTGCTTTATCCTAAGAGCAGCGAGGAGCCCATGGAAGGGTTTAAGCAAAGAACTGATGGGGAGTTCGCATTGCAGACAGTCATCTTGGCTGCGAGGGGAAAATGCACTGGAAGGTGGCCAGCACAGAACACCAGTCAGGAGCTGTCATGAGCGATGACGGTGGCTAGCACTACAGCAGGGGTGAGGATGGAGAAAGGGAGACGATTCCCGGGGTATTTAAGGGGTGTAGCCACAGGCCTCAGGGTGAGATTGGATACGGATAGAAGAAGGTGACAGAGAAAGAGGTCTACAGACCCCCAGGTTTCCGGCTGCGAAAGGACAGATGTGGCTTCTTCACCGAAATCCGTATGAGGAATGCTGCATGAGGACCAGTTTGAGGGTGAAGATGAGTGTGAGGTGCCTGTGAGACACCCAAGATGAGGTGTCAAGGACGCAGCTGTCACCCTGGATGCCTAGTCTGGAAATAGATGTTAGTGACGTAACCCAGAACCCAGAAGAACATGTGCCACACAGTGGGTGCTTATTACCTGTCAGATGGATGATGGATGGATGGATGGGAGGATAATGGATGGATGATGGGTGGGTGGATGGGAGGATGGATGGATGGTGGATGGATATGGATGATGAATGAGTGGATGGATGGAAGACGGCTGGATGACCAAAGCCATATGTGTGAATAGTATCAGGAAGAAATTACTGAGTGACAAGGGAGAGCCCAGAGCTACACCCCGAGGACCTCAAACACTCTGAAGATTGTTCATGCTCCTTGCCAAATTGCCCTTCCATGAGGCTGCATGAATTTCACATTTTTACAGCGACGAATGAGAATAGAGGAGTGATTTTTCAACTCTGGTGATTCTACACCCCCAGTCAGGATGTCTCCAAAGTAATCCAGAAGGTGATATAACGTTCTTAAAAAAAAAAAAAAGGAGAAAACAAGATTAACTTTTATATGAATGCCCACCCCTTGCATGTAACACAGAGAAAATGGGGCTGGGTTTCTCCCAACACCCCAGGGGCCCAGCCCTGGTTTCACTGTGGCTGCGACCACAGCAGGCTCTTGCGGGCACGTGAAATCAGGGAGTCGTGACGGCACTTCCAGCTGCTCCTCAAGATTTGAACTAAAGCAGAGACAGACCACGATCCACAGTCTCAGTGGGGCCGAGCTCTGTACGGACAGCCCCCTCCCCAATCCCAGGACATGTGAGTCACTGTAGCCTATGTCTAAATCTGGTCGTATGTCACCATAAGGAAATGCGGACTGTGAAGTTGAGCCGTTGGGCCAGCAATTCCAGAAGGACTCCCTTTAGGCAGCATTTCCCAGTGTCGGGGGGCCTGAACAGTACTGAGCAGGTCTCTGCATCCCTTTTATCCCAGCGTGCACTGGGGGTCTGTAAGGATGGGATGAAGAATGGGGTTCCCAGAATAAACTTGTTTCTTAGTGCCCCTTCCCCCAACTAACACCTCCTGGGGTGACGCTCTGTGGAACACCCATTTGGGAAACACAGACCGGATTCTGTGATGACAGCTACTTTGTTCTAAGAAGTCAGAGAAGAAGCAGGGAGGGTCGTAGCAGAAAGGTCAGCAAGCAGGGCCCATCCTTCAGCAGAGAGGAAGCTCAGCAGAGAGGAAGCTGATGGTAAGAGGCCTTTATCTCTCAGTACAAGCAGTATGGCAAGGTCCCAAAAGACTAAAGAGAAAGAGGTGAGCTACAGGATTCCATATATTCTCTATATTAAGTACTACTGTCGTGAATTCCTAGTACAGAGTCCTGTACACAGGGATGACGGTGACAGTGGTGATGATGATGGGGAGAACAAGGAGGAGGATAATGGTGGTGGTGGTGACAACGGTGGTTACCTGGTTACCGTTCATTACTGAGCACTTACACTTTGATGGCTGTTCTAAGCATTTTTCATGCATTTTCCCATTTCATCCTCACAATAGCTCTATGAGGTGGGTACTATAGCCTCATTTTAGAATTGAAGAAACTGGCTCAAGAAATGTTTTGTGCGTATTTCACCACAATAAGGTGACTCAGGTACTGTGTATTGCTGAGGCCGGCAGGGTCCCCAGTCACTCAGCACCCCCCCACAAACGCCCCTGGAGCCCACTGTGTGCGCAGCTCCCGAGAGAGGGGACAGGAGCCGTGGTTCACTTGGCCCCTCCAGGGAAGTGCAGCTGTGTGAGACGTTGTGCACACAGTGTGCGCTTTTATCCTCCCACGACCCAATGAGCCAGGGGCTATTACTGCCTTTGCAGGTCAGGGACTGTCTCAATGACATTAAGAAACTTGCTCAAGGTCACACAGCTGGTGTATGGTAGGGTCAGGACCCCAATGGAAGTCATCGTGGTCCTAATGCCGGTGGCTTTTCTGGGTCCCCTCACTCCCTCCGAGGATCCAGAGGGGACCCGGGTACACGCCCAGTTCTAGGTGGCAGGTTCTGTCATTAACTTGGGCAGAGACAGAGCCGGGTGTTCGTGTTCCCACCGTGAGCCACGCCCAAGGAAAGCCCATTCACGTTAGGGCAGAATGGCCCCGAGTCTGGGCTTCGGGGACCAGCTAGGCTTTGCCTCTCACTGCGGACTTTCTTGCTGCGTGAGAAAGTGACTTGCCTTCTCTGTGCCCCTGCTCACTTGTTTATAAAACGGGGATGGCCCTGGCTGGTGTAGCTCAGTGGATTGAGCGCGGGCCTGCGAACCAGACAGTCGTGGTTCGATTCCCAGTAAGGGCACATGCCTGGGTTGCAGGCTGGTTCCCTGCAGGCCAGTTCCCAGCAGGGGATGCATGAAAGGCAACCATACATTGATGTTTCTCTCCCTCTCTCTGTCCCTTCCCCTCTAAAGATAAATAAATAAAATCTTTAAAAAAAAACGGGGATGAACTCCCCCAAGGTCGTAGTGAGGATGAAGCGATGTGTGAACACCCAAGTCACAGAGCCTGAGTCACAGCGCCTTAACGAGCATGGTCTGCCATCATCATCTGCCTCCAGTACCTGTCCACTTAATAATGTGGCCTCAGTGGGGGTGGCAACCAGAGCCCTTTCCTGGCCACCTTCCTGGAGTCGTGAGAACGGGCCGTGCATCCCAGCTGCCAGGTGGCGAAGCTGGGACTCCATCCAGGTCCCTCTGCGCTCAAAGCCCCTGCTCTTAGTCACGCAGTACCCGCCTTTCAGAATACTGTCCTCGGAGACAAAACACACCTAACAAGCCAGGTTTGCAAATCCCGAACTGGTCCCCAGGAGATCAGGTCCAGTCGAGGGGGGGAAGCCGCCTGCGCCGTTTGGCTCTGTACAGGAGGTACAGAGGCTGGAGCCGCCCCTGGAGGTCTGGTCGGTGAAGGCTTGGCCGCGTGTTCCGGCCTGGGAGATGGGAAACCTCTGAGCCACGACCTTGAAACTGAGCTCCCATGCCTCCCGCCTGGTTTCCCAGCTCCCGAGATAAGAACGGGCTCCGTATTTATCTTCACAAGGTCAGTTTTGGTGTCTGTTTCTGCAGACTTTGTCACAAACAAAAGGCCTCCCTGCATACGTAGAAAGTCTCTCTTTCTCTGATAACCTGAATAGGCAGCAATTTTCAGTGAAAAAAGTCCAGTTGTAATACAATGCATAGTGTACTCCCATTTTTGGTTTTTAAAAATGTTACTGTGTGATCAAAAGAAAAATGTGGAGAAGAGACGTAAACCTATTGAGAGCATTATCCCAGTGTCTAGGACCTTTACTTGCATACATTCACTCCACATGCATGCAAGGCCTACTATGTGTTTACTGCAGGCCTACTGTGTGCGGCCACTGAGGGTACAGCAGTGAACACTTTTCACATGCAGATTTTTGTAATGTTTGAATTTTTGTAATAGGCATGCATAACTTTTGTAACCAGAAACATAAGGAAGAATTGCCCCTTCTCGCAAAAGAGAGAAGTCTCATTATGATTATTGTTCATCATCGAATCTAGAAACATAATCACTCATTCTCTCTTCCCCTTCAATATCCTTGACTCCCGTCTGTCCCTAACCCTCTCTGCATCCTTCCCCTTGGGTTCCTGGGCCACAGGCTGCAGTGAGCCGAGTCCCAGACCTGTCCCAATTCAGCCACCACAAATCCACGCTCCTGCCTGGTTCTCACAGCCCAAGCCAACCCTCCCCTGCACTCCCACCATCTCGCCTCCCTGCCACCTCAGTGGCCTCCCAATACACCTGTCCCCACACACACGTCACGTGAGCCAACCCAGCCCTTTACTCTGCAGCCTCCACTCTCTTTTAAAAAAGAATTTCAGACTGAGGTCTGGATTCCGATCCTACCACTTCGCAGACCTGTAGCCTGACCTTGCCACGCCTCCATCGTCTCCCCTATAAAGACAAACACATTTCCTTGCTGGGCTGTTTATAACGACAAGAAAATATTGGTGCCTGGTATACGGCAGGTGCTTAATACTTGAGAGCTATCACAATAGTATTCTCACTCTTCCCTGGTGGAAGTTCTCAGAAGGTTGCATTGCCAGTGATGGGGGCCCCGGCATGAGCGTGTTCTGCTCCCCTCCTCTCTCCCTCGGTTCCCATGTTTTCTCCCTTCCCTCCGTCATCCCCACCGTGTCCCCCTCCCTGTGTGTCCCCTGCCTCGCCCCTCCCGGAGAACGCTGCACAAGGCCCTGAATGAGGACCTCCGTCTTCAGCCTTTCTCCCCACTGTACCATCGGGCCTGCGCTTCAGGACGGTAGTTTTTCACCGGGACCCCCTGCGCTGCAGCTCCTTTTCTGCTACCCGCCCTCCTCCCTGAGAGGATCTTTGCCCTTCTGAGACTCACACTCCTCCCTGCACCACCCTCAGGTGCTTCCTCTGTAGAGAGGAGCAGTGACCAGCTGGTATAGCAGGCCAATGTGCAGATTGCCTAACCGAGGGCCAGGCACACAGGACGTGCTCCGTACATTTCGATGGTGTCTAAATCGAGTTTACGAGTTTTACAACCCTGCTCCAGGCCTGCCTCGCATTGACCTCAGCCTTCCAGTCCCCTCCACCTTCAGCTCCTCCACCTCTGATCATCTGGTGCAGCCCAGTGCTGCCTGGGACGTGCTCTGCGTCACCCACGCCCCACCTGCTTTCGTCGCCCCTGTGGCTTTCTCACAGCTACTGTAACAAGTTACCACCAGCTCAGCAGCTTAGCACGGCACGTTCATTCCCTTATAGTTCTGGAGGCCAGAAGTCCAAGCCTCAGTTTCACTGGGCTAGAGACTCCAGGAAAGAACCCGCTTCCTTGCCCTTTTCAGCCTCCACGTCTTCGTCCTCTGCTCCTCTTGGCTCATGGTCCCCCCACCTCGCAGCCAGGAGTGGAGCATCGTCAAATATCTCTGCTTCTGTCTTATCACCTTCTCCTCTGTCTGTCTGGAGCCAGATCTCTCTCTCCCTCCCTCTTATAAGAACCTGCATGTTTGTACTAGGTCGACCCCTCTAATCCAGGACAATCCATCCCTTCCTGCCAGAATCCTTAGCTTCACTGCGTCTGCACAGCACCTTCTGCCCCAAAAGACAACACTCACAGGCTGTAGGGATGGGGCCCTGTGTGTCTTTGAGGCCATCACTCAGCCCACCACGTCCTCCATTCTGAATTCTGCCCACACCCAGCAGTTCCTGGCCAAGAAGCCTTCTCTGATCTCGCCTCTTCTGAGACTCGCACTCCTCCCCCGACTGCCTTCAGCACTGGCTGACGGACGTGCCGTCTGGAGACAGCCTGTGTTCCCTTTCACGCGTTCAGACCTTGCCTCTCGGGCTGAACTGCAAGCGCCAGAACATTCCCCCCACACTCAGCTCACGGCTCCGCGCACAGTGGATGCTTGGTCAATAGGAGTTCCGTTGATGTTCTGTTTTTCATCTTCCACCTCCAGAAAGAAGCTGGGCTTTGGGCCCAGCCACGCTGATCAACCGTTTTAAAAGCACCAGTTTGGGCGGCAGCTCACGCTCTCCTGATGGGGAAGGGGAGGCGGTGTCACCCTCGCCCACCCGTCCACAAGCGCCATCAGACACTATTTGGAAAGCAGAGGAGGTGAATCGAATCCTTATAATCATCTTCTCTTTTTTTTAAGGATTGTCTCTGTATCTGAAATATCTTCTGGAACATTATAAAAAAATCACGATTCGGACCCAGGAGCTTCAGGTAATCTTTTAGCTTTTGGAAGGTTCGGTTCGGCCCCTCCTGGGCATTTACACAGCTCTGCGAATTTAACCCCGTTTCCTCTGTGAGCTGGCCAGTTTGCTTCCTCCAAGAGGAGAGATGAGATCTCCATTTGCATGTAAAGAGATTCAGACAGGGTGGCTGGGATCAGCCGGGAGGGCAAGGGCAGGCGCTTGTTTCCCTCTATCGAAAACCAGAAAGGCTTAAAAGCCATCAGATCTTGAAAATTGTATTTAAATGCAGAGGAAGAAGTATAGCTGGCCAGAGTCCAGGAAGCAGAATTACCAAAAGTTACATAATGTCAACATTCTAGAGACAAAATGACCTCAGGGATTGTATCACCCTGGTAGTGATTGCCATAATCATGCCGTGTGATAAACACCCACAACACTTGCGCGGCGCTGGGGGGGGGGTGGCTGGCGTGATTCGTTTGTCTGGCTGCTTGTTGTTGGGGGTTGCGGTGCTTCTTTTCTGTGTTTTGTTCTCCGAGCGGGCCGGCGCACTTCGAAAAGCCCTCTTCATTTGTTGTGTTTTCCCCCGGCAGGGAGGGCGGGGGGGGGGGTGGGTCGGGGGCGGGGGGGAGGGAGAGCGAAGCACGAGGGGGGGACCGGGCGGTGGCAGGGGACCTTGTGTGGGGGGCATTTTTTGTGGGGGGCCAGGGGGGGTGGGGTGGGGTGGTTGGGTTTGCGGGTTTTTCTTTTTGTGGCACCCCTCATCTGCTTTTTGTTTGCTTCTTCGCAAAGGGGAAACACGTGGCCTGCTCCGGCCAATTTTTAAAAAAAGGGGGGGGGACTTTGGCCAGCTTTCTACCCTCTTTCTTTTTTTTTTTTCAAAGGCCAGGATTCAAGATGAGTGACTATTCAGTCACACAGCGAGTGGGTGGAAGAATGAAGACAAAAATTTAGGCCCTCTGACCCTGGCTCACTGCTTTTTCTCTTACACTCGGCCAATAATAACTAATGATTCTAGCTACCAATTAATATGCACCTACTCTGTGCTTACAGCTTTCCATCATTATCTCATTTGAGCCTTAAAACTCCAAGAGGTAGATGCTGTTATTCACCACAAGTTCTAAATGAAGAAGCATCTAGAAAAAACTAGACCTAAGATTCCCCCTAAGATTCAGAGTCTGAGCTCTTAACCGCTGCACTGCTTCCTTACTGGTGACCAGACTAAGCGTAGATTTTCTCTGTTTTTAGAAAGTTTTGTATACACCTTTGTCCTCCCCACTGTCAACACAAGAAATGTCCAAACCTGTAAGAATTTTTATGAGCTTATTTGAGCCACCCTGTCGACAATTGCTGGGAAATAAAATCTCAAAGGATCGAGAATATGTCCCAGAACGGCAATTTAACCTCTTATTTTATACAACAGAACCAAAGGGGAGGACCTAAGGGGTTCCCTGAAATTCACTGGTGATAGATCAGGCAGGCAGGAAAAAGCATAGCACGCAAGTTCCTGGGACTGGATGAAAAGTAAAAGGAATGGGCACACTTTTCCTTTACACAGGTGGGCATAAGATAGCTAACAGTTAACAATTAACATGGTAATAATAAAAACGGGGGTCCCTGGTGGGAGACTGTGCCCCGAGGGGTCTGCAGAAAAGGGATTACTCTGACCTTCCCAAGGTGTGTTATCTTAGAGTCAAAAAGACGACAGACAGGTTGTTAAGGTATTTTCCCTAGTATTTGTCAGGGAAAAACACTAGCCTGGGACAGGACCACCTGCCATGACCCGCATTTAGCTGGAAAGTGTTCATTTCAGACCATCCCGTGTGGTTACTTTAGGTCTCTGAGTTTGTCAGGTTTGGCGTGCAGCTCCTTTTTCGCACACACCACAAAGGTAAACAATGTATTAAAAAAGTGTAGAAGTGACTCCTGCTCTTAGTTTGTCCTGTCCCCCATGAGCTTCGGTGTTCTTTCCTCTCATTTCAGGTCAAGATCAGCAGTTCTCAGGAAACCCAGAAGTCCTTGCTGCAAGAAAAGCTGCGGGAGCATCTGCAGGAGAAGGAGAAGCTGAAAGAGGAAAGGCTACAGCAAGAGGAGAAGCTGAAAGCCAGAGTCAAGTGGCTGACGGAAGAAAAGGCGGTAAGGTCCCTGTCATTTTCTTTTTTTTTTACATATATTTCTTTTTTAAAGATTTTATTTATTTATCTTTAGAGGGGAAGGGAAGGAGAGAGGGAGAGAAATATCAATGTATGGTTGCCTCTCGTGCGTCCCCTGCTGGGAACTGGCCTGCGACCCAGGCATGTGCCCTGACTAGGAATTGAACCGAGATCCTTTGGTTCACGGCCCACCTGACATTTTCTTTACTCCTGACAGCTAATGAAATGGCCTTTTCTTTGAGAAATTAAAAGCATGTACTTAGACACAGAAATCACACAGTTCTTCGTTTCGTGTGTGGAACTAAATTATTTAAATTCATGAATGATGTTGCAGGAATTAACCTGGAGCCTGAATTCTAAAACTCAGAGCAAAATGAACTTGAGAAGGAGAGGTTATCGTAATTTCTGAAACTGGATCGTTGCGGGTGGAAAGCAAGCCCTTCCTGGGATGGCAAGGGGGGGAGCATTCCAAGGACCCACACACGGGAGACTGTGATGTGGCGAAGTTTATTCCGGTGAAAATCTCCCCCGGGGTTTGCAGTGTCTCATCTCTGTCTGTCTTGCCTTGGAAAAGTCCAGCCTTGTCCTCGGCAAGGCCAGAGCAAAGTGTCCAGGGCTCCCGCTTCATGTTAAACTTGGTCCTTTCGGAGGCCATGCGGTCTGCTGCGGGCCCCAGTGGCTGCTGGGCCTCAGGGCCTCCTGCTCCCAGGCAAGAAAGACACACCGGGTGAGTGTGGGTCACACGATGGGAGGGGGGGAGACAGGGAGAAGGAACTTCTTTGTCCCCCTGGGGTTATAACCAGGAGCTTTTTCAAAATAACCAATCGACTTCCCGAGATTTCGCAGGCTTATGATAGATCCGCCCCCTAGTTGGACTGACAGGCCTCTATGGTCAAGCACCTCCCCCCGCGCCCCCCCAGCAATCGGGTACCAGAGGGCGGACAGTGCTCCTGGGGACATTTCCTGTGCTCTGAGGACTGAGTCTCCTGGGCCGCAGTCCCCTGGAGTGAGTGAGTGAGTCTGTTAAGTGCTACAGCTTCCTGGCCAAGCAGGCAGGCTTATTACGCTCCCCAGTTTATTAAGCTCACAGTCTAATTCCCTTCGCTCTATTTAATAACCAGTGAACTACCTACGGTAACAGGGCCTCATCTGTTTATATACTGCAGTCGATTTTACATGTGTGAGCCGTCCCTGCAGGTCCCGGTTTGTAACTGATAGGCTATTTCTGAGGGTATGCAAAACCAACCTCATGTTATTTCAATCTTTTGCTTTCTCTGTATACATGTTCGTTTCAGTCTTTTGCTTTTCCTGTACACATACCAGGGGAAAACAAATGGCCACAATTGCTACTCACTTTTCTAGAAACCAAGCCATAGAGGATGCTCAGTGGTGGCCCCTGTCAAGCTGACAGGGGCCTGAGGCTCACCTGGGGGTCTTGTTAAAATGCAGACTCTGCCTCAGCAGGTCTGGGGCGGAGCCTGGGCTTCTGCATTTCTGACGAGCGCCCAGCAGATGCCGACAGCACGGGTCTGCGGGCCACATCTTCAGCAGGGCGGTCTCAGGGGAAGGTTCCCCCACAGCTGCCCGATCAGAACCACGGGGACACTGGTTAAAAACACAGATTCCTGGGCCCCAGCCCAGACCTGCTGAATTAGAATCTCCGGAGGAGCCCAGGAAACAGCATTTAAGGGCCCCGTTCGCATCTCTTTTTGACATTCAGGGATTTAGCCACCTCATTGCCATCGCCTTGGATCAGTGGCTCACGACTGTGGCTGCCCTTTTGTCGTTAAAAATAAGGAGATTAAAAATAAGAATGCTCTGCCCTCTCCCCCACCTGACAGACAGACAGACAGACAGGGCTTCGAGGAGGGCCGGCTTCAACCCCTGTTTAAACACAACCAATATCCTCGAGCCCCACCCTCCGCAGAGGGGGCAGCCACCAGGTGCCCACCCAGATGGAAGGTGGCACCGTGCACGTTCACTACTGTCCCATCAAGGGTCGTCACTCCCCAGACACCTGGTGGTGATCGGCTTGACCCCAGGCGACTAGTCTGTCGTCCCAGCCTGTAGCACCAGGTCCCCCAATTTTAAATGTACCTTTTTCATCCCCTACGACCCCACCACCCCTACCCTCTCTGAAAGCACGTGTCAAAATTCACTCATTAAGCTTCTCATGAATCCTCACCTGTGTGAGGACTCCGTTTCAATGGTAAGAAATTTCAGTTCCTTTATCAAGCTACCATTCTTTTATTATTATCTATAATAGATAGATAAATAGATAATAGATATCTATATATTATAGATATTATCTATAATAATAATAGACATGCACCTATTTCTGCACACGCTAATGGTTTAGGTCGGGGTTGGCAAACTTTTTCCATAAAGAGCCAGATCACACGTGTTTTCAGCTTGGCGGGCCATGCAGTCTGTCATGACTGCTCAGCTCTGTCACTGTGCTGTGAAGCCGGTCACAGGCAACACACAATGAGCCTGGTGGGCCCCAATAAAGCTTTATTTACAGGACTAGGCAGAGGGCCAGCTTTGGCCCACAGGCCAGAGTTGGCCACCCCGTGGTGTAGAGCACAGGCTGTAGTCACAGGGACCAGGGTCTGAATCCCTGCTCGTGTGATTTACCAGTAACGCAGGCAGATTCCTTATTCTCTCTGTCCTCCTCCTTCCTCTGCAAAGTAGAGATGACAGGAGAAATGGCAACCCTTGCTACGGAAAGGTTCTCCTGTGGCCAGCATTTCGTGTTTATCATCGCACAACAGCCCAATGCAGGAAGCACTGTTGCTGTGCCCACTGTACAGACGGGGAAACTGAGGCTCCGGTAGCTTCTCACTTGTCCAAGGTCATCCACCTAGAAAGGATGGACCTGGAGCTCTGATGTGAGCCTGCCCAGTGGAGACCAGGTTCTGCGATTTGCGGAGTATTAGCCCATGTGCGGCCTGCCACACCGTCCACATTCCTGCGTGGTAACCAGGCCTATTTACCACAGTCGTTGGCTTTCAGGTTTTGGAGGAAAAAATTACTCAAGAGAAAAACAGAGCGAAAGAGGCATTAGAGGAAGAACAGAAGAAAGTCCAGGAGCTGGAGAATCGTTTAACACACCAGAAGAAGGTACGCAGCTCAGGGAGACAGAGTCGGTCTGAGCCCCAACTGAGGCCATGAAACTAGGAAGCACTGCCCTGGGGCTCTGATCTGGGCCCCTCCCCCCGCCTCCTGCCCTGCAGTCCCAGGCTCTCAGCTGCCCACCGTCCCCTGCGGTTGTGTTGAGTTGTGAAACACTGACCTGGCACAGAGTCCAGATTCCTGCCATGGTAACTGGGTCTATTAAACAGTGGTCCTTGGCTTTCAGGCTTTGGAAGAAAACTTTATTCAAGAGAAAAGCAGAGTGAAGGAAGCATTAGAGGAAGAACAGACCAGAGTCCAGGAGCTAGAGAACCGCTTAACCCACCAGAAGGAGGTACGTACCTCTCAGGGAGAGAGTGGCTGGAGCCCTAACCTGGCTTGAGAGTCATGGGAGTGAGTTCAGAACCACAGGTGACAGTGGGTAGAGCATGGTGGCACTTTCCCAGAGTAATCAATCTGCCCTGGGGAGAGCTCAGCTACTTTGGGGAGAAGCGTGGGGGACTGACTCAAGGAGAGAATCCTAGAGCTGTGACCTTGACAACCAGTTGGAAACATCAACAGCATAAAATATAGTTGTAGGCAGGGCTTGGGAGAGAAGCTGGGGCTGGACGTGGAGGAGTTGTGGAGCTCTGGGACCCCGGGGCTGGGCAAGCCCTCCAGTGACATCCTAAAGCCATCCCGCCCCCAGTGGCACCTCAAGTGAACATTACAGCCCCAGGCAGCCCAGCCCAGGGTAGATGCCTCGGGCGGCAGAAAATTCTTCCTTTAGGTGCAGTCAGGTCACTCTTTCTCCCAGGAGGGTATCCGCCCTCCACCTGCTCCCCTCCTACAAGACCTGCCCACTTCCTGGTCCACGTGATAATCTTTCAGATGCCAGAAAAGAGAGGCAAGGGCTCCTCTGCAGACCCGAATGCCTTCGGGTCTCCTCGTGTGCCTCTCGGGACAGGAGCCTGGCCTTGGTCTCCCCCTCTGCCCTGCTCTGCTCTCCAGAAGTCACGGGTGGGCAGCTCCTTGGCTGAAAGGGCCTGAGGACATGTTGTGTGTGGCCCTAGCATGTTTTATTTTGAAATCACAAAATTCACCCTAAAAATCCAGATTTCCATTCTCTCACAGTAAGTCAGAAAACCTGGCTTTCGTTTCCACTTGGCCAGAGCGAAGTGAATGAACAAAGCAGAAGCAGTTGGCAAGGTCCCTGCCGTCTCCTGAGGCCGTCCCCTGCAGCTGTCCCCTGCACCCCACCCCCCGCACTGTCTGTCCGGGCTCTGCAGGCCCCCGAGTCTCTAGCCCAGCATCTACTTTCTTCCTGAAGCGGGGGAGCCAGGGCCGTGGCCTCGATCAGGGCTGTGGCCTCGGTCAGGGTCTCCTCTCCCTGGCTGAAGGTGTCATGCTCCTGCTGACGTGCCCACCCTAGCCCTGGGGGAAGCTCTATCACACGGTGGACTGGCGTCTCCCCATGGTCACCCCCGAGTCCCTGAGTCTCTTCCACACAGTGCTTTCGTCAGCTCTTGGACCCTGGGGCAGCACGCAGGAGTGAGGAGAGCAGGCTTCTCAGCCGAAGGAGACACAGGTTCACAGGTGCACATCCTCCCCTGGCGGCTTCCTGGCTGCAGCAGGTCTCTCAGTACCTGCCTTCCTGAAAGGGCGGCTGTGTGGATTAGACAATCTACCAAGACATTTTGACCCGCATGATGGCTCCATGAGCGGTAGCCACTGTTGTTGTTATTGTTACTACTTCTTCCTGTGTTTAGACCCCTGTGGTCTCCAAGCCCCGCCCACCCTTGCTCTCCCAGTGAGGTCTGGCCCCCACCCCTGAGACAGGAAAGCCCGGGAAGAGGGAGCGCCTGCTCCGGGGAGGGGCGGTGCTCCCACATCGGGTTCTCCCCACCAGGGTCTGCGTGCAGCCATGCTCTGCGGCCTTGCTCTGCGGCCGTGCTCTGCGGCCCTCTGTAAACCCGGTCACGGAAGCCGGTCCTGAGTTCTTCCTCCAGGAGCGGTGACCAGGAGGAGGGTCTCACGAGGGCTCACTGGGGCCAAAGGCCACTCCAAGTTCACCTGAATGTAGAGATTTTGAGGTCATTGGGGCCCTCAGGAGAGAGACTTAGGGAAGGCTTGTTGGGGGACATCCTCGTGGCAGGGTCACCCTGGGCCTGTGAAATGTCAGCCAGTACCCCCCACCCCTCTCCCGCCGGCAGATCCTCCTGTGGCTCTTGACAGGAGAGTCTGAGAGAAGAGTCCCAGACACAGATGGCCATCAACCTCCAACGACCATCTGAGTTTTCATTTTGTTAAACCTTCCACCACATGTTCAGACGAGCCTTTAAGGACAAGAAACCCCCACCTAGGTCATAACGTGGGTTTAAGGTAACATTAAAGGTTAATGCCCATCACCTGCCCAGGAGCCTGGGTGCAAAGTGGCTGAGGGGACAGGTCCTGCGTGTGAGGCATGCAGGGAGCCACCCAGCTGGAAGGCCCAACTGCAGACGTGAGGTCAAGTGCACCGGACCCAATCCCGAGTCACTGGAAAGTGCCCAAAAGTGTCCTTTGCAAATGACAGGAAAGTGTCTCACTCCAAAACCCACCGCAAGCTCTCAAAATAAATGTGACACCCCCACCCCCACCCCCGCACTGGGAGGTTACTGCGACTCTGCTTTGTTTACGGCTGCTGGTGGGGCAGCTGAGTGCAGGCGTTTCTCAGATGACTCCGCACCGCTACACGTACAGCGTTTCTGCCATGTTATGGATTAAATGCTTTCTGCGGGCCAACCTGGGACCTAACCGCCACCAAAGGTGGCAGCCCTGTTCCAAGTTCCAGACATCCTTTGCAAAATTGAGGTGCCCTTTCTTGCAGGGACTACGTATATCCCTCAGTGATTCACATGAAGCCATTTAACTGAACAGCTTCTCAGCCGATAGCTTCCTAAGTAAAATACCTTGATAACAAGCACCTGACCGCACTCTCTTCCTGGTCAGAACTCTGCTGGCCAGGTCCAGCCCCACCCCAGCCCCGAAACCGGTGTGTTGTGGCTCATTCATTCAATACCCCGCGCTCCTCTGGAGACCCGATTCTCTTTAAGAGATTTATTTCAATAATGGGACATTCCATTATTAATGAGATTCTTCTTCTTATCAGGGAGGCTGCCTGGCATGGTGGTAAGAGCTCAGGCTCTGAAATAAGACAGGCCTGGCTCCCTCCACACACCTGCTGCCTCCCGAGGGCCCCTGAGTGCGGGCAGCTTTCCTCAGTGCAGGGTTCAAATCCCAGCCTCACTGCCAACCAACCGCATGACCCTGGGGTTGCACCCACTTTCTGTCCCTCGGTTTCCTCATGTAAAAAGTGGCACCACCAACTTCTCCGGTAACGCTACTGAGGGCGTGGACTGTGTGAGGTGCTGGCCGTGGGCCCCCAGCGTGTAAGACCGCCCCCCAGCATCGTGGGTACCGCCGTTATTCTCAGCATCCTCAGAATGAGCTACTTGTCCCTGAACGCGCCATCAGCCTGGTGGGTCACTGATTTCCAGGTTTGGGAGAGCAGCGTGGCCCACGAGAGGAAAGCGAAGGAGGCCTTAGAGGCAGAAAAGAGGAGAGTTCAAGACCTGGAGAACCGCTTAACCCAGCAGAAGGAGGTAAGCCCAGCAGAGACATCGGGTGGGCTGCAGTGGCCCCCCACCTGTGGAAGGGTCCCCGAAGCCAGATGTGAGGCCGTTTCTCTGTCCTGATGGCATGTGGTGGTCAAGTGGGCAGATGCAGGGCAGTGCCGGTCACCATGGCCAGTGTGACGTCATGCGGCTTACTGGCTGTGTAACCTAGCGCAGATCACTCAACCTCCTGTGCCTCATCTATAAAGTAGGGGGGGTGACACGCCCTGCCTCACAGGCCTCGATGAGTTAATAGGCATAATGTACTTGGAACTGTGCTGCGCCCTCCAGAGTGACCACCTCGGAGGAGGCGTGATCTCCGGGAGCCAGCCCTGGGGTGGAGTTGGGGTCAGTCCTCAGCTGCACCCCCGAACCATCACTGGAGGGTGTTTGTGATGCAGTGCAGCTCGGGTGCCGGAGAAACGCTGCCCCTGGCTCCAGCCTCCTGGCTTCGTGAGACTAGCGAGCTAACCGCGCCCCACCCCCACCCCCGTAAGGAACAACCAGTCAGAGTCAGTAGGGACCTAGCGCGCTCCCATAGCGGTCACAGTAAATGACCGGGTGCCCAGCGCCTGCTGCAGTGGATGAGAAGGAGAAGGGGACAAGAGGGAGGGGCAGAGCTGGAGTCACCCCCATCCAGCCTCCCCACTCAGCCTGGGCCCGGGCCCCGGGCCGCCAGGAAAGGCAAACCTCAAGGCGCCAGGCAGACCCAGCCATGCCTTCCCAGAGTGTCCACCCTGGGGCGGAGGGACAAACAACCATCTGAACAAATGCCCAGGATGTCTCCACCGAGGTGGGTTGGAGAGCGGCCTGCAGGTAGGGGGGGGGCCTCCCCAAGGAGGTGACCTTTGAGACGGGAGGAGATAGGGAGCACCCTGGGAGCATCTGGGGGAAGAGAAATCATCGGATAAAGTGTCCGAGTGCAAAGGACAGGGACCCAAGTTGGCCAGGGCGACAGGGACCAGGGCATAAGGAACAGAATGAAAGCTGGGACGTGATGGGAGCCAAACCAGGGCAGGGGAAGAATGCGGGATGGAGACAGAGGGCGTGAAGTGAGGCCTGGCAGGAGGGCTTGGGGGGCCGTGTGCATTCCGGTTCCGATCCCAGCGCCGCCCGAATGCACTGTGTGACCCTGGGCAAGCCCTGTCCTCTCGGTGCCCTCGTCTGTGATGTGGGTGTAGTGACAGAGGTCTGTTGTGAGGTATCAGTCAATGCACTCATTGTGAAGCACCTGCCCAGGTGAGGTCAGAGTCCAGGTGGGGCAGGGAGGGTGGTGAGCCCAGCAGGGCGCAGGGGGAGCAGGGGTGGGGAGTGCATCACCGAGCGAAGGCCTTGGCCGTGGGACTGTGCCAGGCGATGCAGGGAAGTGGGGCCAGAGTCCAGGCGGCCGAGGGAGCGCCACACACAGCAGGCCTCCTGAGGTGTGGGACCCACACTCCGGTCAGCAGCTGTCCCCTGGTCGTCCCGCTTACACATGGGCTGGGCTGGGGTGTTGAGCCGTGTACCCAGCTCCGTGCCAGCCCCCGTGTGAACATACAAGCATGTCTCCTGCCTCCGGTAGGTGGGGTTTGAATCAGGACAGGTCGGGCAGGGTCCAGAGGCCAGTGTCAGAAGGGGAAGGTGCTAGTGCCCGAGCCTGTACCACCGCGTCCTGGCGTGTGACCTCGGCACTTTACCTGTCCTCTCTCTGCCTCACCTGCAGCCTCCGCGTCCTCACCTGTAAAATGGGGATGGATGATGGGGCAGATGATCCCAGGGGTGGGGGTCGCAGGTCAGATGCACTGATACATTCAGCGCATGCCACCTGGCAGTACATTGCAAACACAGCTCAGTCTCCCCACGGTTACTTTCATCTGTAACGTGCTAAGCGGTGCGTAAGAAAGGAAGGAACCACCCCCCCAACCCAGGGATGTCAGCGGGGACGTTGGCTGGCAGGGTGGGGTCTCCACCTTCTCAGTCAGACTTGAGAGTAGGGAGACACCAAGCCCTGGCAGAGAGGTGGGGTCAGAGCCCTGGCACGCTGGGGAGGCCCGGCGCGCGTGTGTGTGTGTGGAGCAGGGCAGGTGGGCGGAGGCCACTGGCGCTGTGCCAAACCAGCAGAGCTACGGGAGGGTGGTCTCTCCCCTCCTCCAGGGCCACGCACCCCCAATCTCATTCCACTCCCCGCCCCCGCATCCCATTCCTAGTAGTTTTTCTTTTTGCCAAATAATGCGTGTTCACGAAAGAAAATTTAGGAGCTGTAGACTAGTAAAAAGAAGAAAAATGTCACTTGCTGTAATTCTAACTCCCCTGAATTAACCTATTGGGGGAAAGCCCCTAAAGTCTAAATTCAGGGTCAGTTTCAAAGAACTGACAGGTAGTTCTTCAAATTCTTAAGAGATTTAATAGGAGGAACTTACACACATGGGCAAAGCCGTTGCCCCCAGTGGTGGCCGGTGGGAAGAATCCTCACCCCTCCCCGGACAGGGTCTCTTTTTCATAGGGGCTTTTTCTCTTGTGAGTAGTCCCTAGACCACCAGAAAGAGCTACGTATTCTTAAGTTAACAGCAACGGCAGGTCTCACACTCCACATTCATTAACCTCCTTCCCGGGGGCATGAGGTTTATCTTTGGGCCGCATAGCACCCAGTTTTCTGGGTAGTCGGCCAAGCCTGAGGCTGCAGAGAGTTAAACAGTCACCGAAGGTGAAACAGAGTCCAGTGCTTCCCAGAAGCCTTTGCTTTTGCAGCCATATTGTATCTCTAATCAAGGTCCCTTATAACCATGTTTGCCTCTTGGCACATATCTCTCTGGCCTTGTGTGTGTGTGTGCGTGTGTGTGTGTAAAACATTTTTTTTCTGAACTTTATGTTTTTATGGGGGCACAACTGCTAGCCCCCCAACAACTGGAGATTTCCAGCCCAACTCTGGCTGTGTACCTCCCAGGGCTGGTGTGGTGGAGGCTGGGCACCAGTCTCCTCCCCGACACCAGACCTGTGCGGTGTGTACGTTCTCAGTTCCAAACCGTCCAGGATGTCAATTTTTGGACTCAAGCCTTTGTACACTGGATTGAGACGGCCAGTGCTGAGACAGAAGGCGTCTGTCTCCCTGGCTCTCATGCCCTGCCTCCCAAGAATCCAGGTGCCTCCCAGGAAGGCCCGCATTTGGTGCCAACACGCACCAGCTTACTCAGTGGCTCAGTGCCAGACGCCCGGAGCTGAACACTCGCCAGCATGTCACTTCCTGAACGCGAGCCCCGAAATCCTCAACGATGAATAACCCTTCCTTTTACGTGCATGACTAACCAAGACGCGACTTCCAGGTTCTCCTCCGTCCCCGGTGGGCATCCTGTTCCTTAAGCTCTTGCTCCCAAACCGTGACTCACTGGTTTCAGCAACTCACTACTAACCCGGTTTCCTTTCTTTCTCGTGAGCATGCCCTCAAAGCACTTGTCCTTGACTTCCAGATTTTAGAAAGCAGCATTGCCTATGAGAAACAAAAAGCAAAGGAGGCCATCGAGAAGGAAAAGAGAAGGGTGCAAGATCTGGAGAACCGCCTAACCAAGCAGAAAGAGGTACGGGTCCCAGCGAGGAATTGCCAAGGAGACGGCGCGGTTCAGAGCGGGCCTGGGAGGCAGGCGGTCGGGGTTCGGTCCCACCCCTGCCGCTCTCCGGCTGTGGGACGGTAGGCAAGTTACTTGCCATCTCTGTGCCTGGGTTTCCCCACGTAGGAAACACAGATGATACCAAAAGATGAGTCATTGAGCTGTAGGGCTCGATGGTCAATGTGCCCATAAAACACGTAGAAAAGTACCTGGCACTCTGTGCTCGCTGTGTGTGTTGGCAGCTTTTACGATGATGATGAGGATGAGCACACTGCAGGGGCCACAGGACCCCAGAGCCCGTTGCCGTCACTCCTCTCTCTGCTGTTTTGGAGCTCTGTGCGCACTTGGCAGCCCAGGGTAACAGAGGGGGTGTCAGGATATGGGCACCTGAACTTCTGATCCCCTGAGCGTCACTTCTCCACCAAAAGTTGTCATCATCGTTACCAACACCTTCATATCAAACTGTATTTATGATTATCATTGGGAGTAGCAGATGCAGTAGAGGGGGAAGTTGGCCTGTGACCCTGCCTTGGGCACCTCCACGCTGCAGGACGCAGTTCACTCCTCCTGGGTCCCAATGGAACAGGGACGCACACACACGGAGGCCAGCATCTGGAAAGTCAAAGCAACCAATGCCTGACACACAGCCTGACAATGATAGGATAAAGTTAAATTCGGGTAAATACAATTTGAAAGGCTTCCAAGACCAGATGGGACTGAAAAAAAGTGTATTTGCATCAGCCTTGGATCATTTTCTCCGAAGAAAGGTTCCCAAACATCAGCAGGTGTAGAATCACAGGTAATTTAGGTGTGTCCATTTCCGGGACCCTGCTGCCCCCAGAGATCCTGACTCACTGTTGGGCCCAGGAATCTGCATTTTTAACAAGCAGCCCAAGGGGTGCTGGTGCACCTGGAGCATCACCTCTTGAGGGAGATAGGAGTCAGTGAAGCCCATCCGGATTACATGTCCACCTCGGTCACTTTGTAAATGTGTGTCCAGAAAAGGCAGACCAGTGTGGGGGAGGTGACACGGACTTGCCAGCTTCTGGTGAACCCCCGACACGCAGGCCCGAGGCCGCAGGCTGAGAGGGAGCCCAGGAAACCAGGCCCAATTCCCCAGATGACTTACCATGGGACCTTCCGTAGTATCACTTGGGGCTATGAGAAAAGGAGAAATTAAATCTCTTAAGTAGATTAGTTGGGTCAGAAAATAGATCAGGAATGAGACTACTGCAAAAAAGTGCAGGTCATGAAATCAGTGAAGGAGTCAGTTTTTATCCTAACGGTTACAGTGAAAGGGGACGCCCAGGTGGCTGTCACTTCATAGATGAAAATGGACTCATTGCTCTTGAAAGTTGGACCATTCTTGGTATTCGACTCAGAGAGAATGTTCTGTGGTGGACTCCGGCCAGCAGAGTCCGCCTATTGCGGCTGACGACGAGAATGAATGCACAGGCGACAGCAACAGCACGGCCACTCTCTCAGGGGTAGAGTGCCTATGGTGCCTCGGCCACTCCCTCAAGAGGGGAGCGCCCCAACCCTGGCCTAGACAGGCTTTTATTGTTTTCCTCGGGTCTTACATCAAAGAAGGATTTATTATCTATTACATAGAATATTATTGTCTACACTATACATACATTCAAGGAAATGAAAATAACATGCAGAGGGAAATGGTGATGAGCTGATTAGCTCTGTCCTTGGGAAAGTTTATACAGGCTTTGGAAATCACCTTGAAGACAGACAATACACATTTGTTGTTTTAGACCAGGGTGATGGAGTTTTAGCAAGAGCAAGCCATGACAGTCTGTATGCACTTTCCAGGCCTGATTCCCACGGGAACGCTTGGTTTGAAGGTCTGGCTCCTGCCCACCACCTCGCTTCTGTAGGTTTTCCCTACAGGGCTGAGTCACATTTGCCAGGCCAAACCAAACCGGTCCCCTACAATGTTCCTTCAACATTGACTCCTCCATAGAGGACTCCAGTGTGCAGCCAACAGTGTCTGGAACAACCGCAGTAGAACAACGATGACATCAGAGGGCAGGGTCTTATGACAATGGTCCAGGCAGGCTGGTGGCATCATACCAGACAAGGGGAGACAGGCTGCACAGCAGCAACTCCCCACTTACCAGCAGAGATCGAGGAATTACAAGGTCAAAGTCACACTCATACTCAGTTGCTTATTTGAATGCTGATTGAGCTGTATCCGCAGAAGAGCAATGGAAAGGCTGATTTCATCTACACAGGCAAAACCAGGATTTACATAAAAGAGGAGAAACTGGAGAAGAAAAACCAGCTCAGACTCGTGGGAACAGCGAACCTTGTTCTCCTGTCCTTGAGTAGCTGACAAAGAGCAAAGGCACCTGCCAGTGTGACCTGCAGCTTCGTGGCTCTTCAGAGGCACCATCTCAGTTTGCCGTGGTTGCTCCGGGACACCTGGAGGGTCTCCCTGTGAGCTGCAGGTGACAGGCTGCTCTGAGGGATGGCTGCCAGGGTCCCCCGTGAGCACCCCCTTAGGCCAGGTCCACACCGGGTTTTCTCAACAGTAACAGTGATGTAAGACCCCCAAAAAGAATCGGGAGTTCAGTGGTGATACTGAGAGAGTGAGGCAAGTCTCTGGAGGGGACACTGCCTGATGAAAATGGTGTTTGGCGGGGATGATTTTGTTTGTTTTGCATTTAAAAAATCAGTTTCCTTTCCCAGTTACGAAAGGAGCGCCGATTTGCTCTTGAAAATTTGCCACACACAGAAAGTCACTTTGAAGAAAATAAAAACCACCCGTGACTTCACTGAGCAGAGCTACCACTAGTGACATTCGGATGGGACTCCCTCCAGCCCGTCTGTATGTTGGTGATGAGCATGGACATTTACAAATACATCAATGTACCGCGAGTAGTGACTGCTCTTAAAACTGTGCGCACTGTGCCCTGGCTGGTGTAGCTCAGTGGATTGAGCACGGGCTGCGAACCAAAGGGTCACAGTTCAATTCCCAGTCAGGGCACATGCCTGGGTTGCAGGCCAAGTCCCCCAATGGGGGCCATGTAAGAGGCAACCACGCATTGATGTTTCTCTCCCTTTCCCCCTCCCTTCCTCTCTCTCTCTAAAAATAAATAAATGAAATTAAAAAAAAAACAAAACTGCGCACTGATTGGGGATGCTGCGTACTGTCAAAGCGTCTCCGTATCATTGAACTTCCTCCCACGGCCTGCCGTGGGAGGGCGGCGCAGGTCTGCACTGTGTCGGGTGGACCCCGGTGCATCTCCCCTCCCCTGCGGTCAGGCACCAGGACACCTTCTTGCTCCTCGTGAGAGTGAAGGATGCGTGGAGAGGCCCCCAGGCGTCGTCAGGCTTGGTGCACGGGCCGGGTATGGGCTTCTGATAAACTCCCAAAAGTAGAGCTACTGGGCCACGGAGCGTGCACATTTTCAGGCTCACAGTACGTGTTCCCAAAGGACCCCCCGAAAGGTCACGCCAGGTCATATTGCCACCAACATGGCATTCTGGAAAAGACGACACTAGGGAGGCGGTAGAAGGATCAGGATGGGGGGTGGGGACAGGGACAGGAGGAGCACGGAGGGTTTTTAGGGCAGCGAATATGCTCCGTGTGACACCATACTGGTGGACATGTGTCCTTGCACACTGGCCCAAACCCACGGGATGTGCACCAGGTGTGAACCCTCACGTCACCTGAGGACGTGGGTGACGATGCCGGGTCCGCGCAGGCTCGTGAACTGTAACAAACGGACCGCCCAGTGGGGGACGTCGCCAGTGGGGGAAGTTGTGGGGGGGGCGGGGGTGCATGGGACCCCTCGGCACCTTCCCTTCAATTTTGCTATAAACCTAAAACTGTCCTAAAAATAATCATAAAGTCAAATAAGCAACTGAAGTTTGTCAAGCAGCTGGCACAGTGCCTGTCCTGAAGCCCACACAGCACACTGTTTGAGGAGGGACTCGGACTGGTCAGAACAGTGACAGTCGAAGGTTGGAAGCATGGGCTGCGGGAGGAAGGACAGGATGTGCAAGGACATGGTGACTGGAGTCCAGTCTGGGGGGGGGAGGGGCGGCCATCCAGGCACCAAAGCCGAGGAGGACAGTGGAGGAGTGTCCTGAAGGCAAGTCCTGTGACGGGGTTGTGTGGGGGCGTGAAGGAACTTGGCACATTCATCCTGGAAAATAGGTTGAGAGAGAGACACAACAGCTTGCCTCAAATATTTAAAGGGCTCGCTCATTAAAAAGAAATAAAACTTACTCAGTGAGCTCCAGGTGACAGAACTGAGCTCAGAGACCAGAAATCACAAGGAGACAGATGTCAGGTGAACATAAAAGAGAGTTCTATAATACCTGGAACCTTCCAAAGAAAGCATAGACTTTGGACCTGAGAATCAGCAGAACAATGACAGAATAGAGTTCCCCACTGTCTGAGAGCAGGGAAGGAAGAGGCTAGGGTAAATGTATTCCTGAATCTCTGTTAATCTGATGCTTGTTATCTGTCTAGGAAATCGATTTAAAAGTGCAAAAAGAAGATGTTTTAAATAATAAACTAAATGACGCACTGGCCGTGGTAGAAGAGACTCGGAAAACAAAGGCGGCTGAGAGTCTGAAAGCAGAGAGCCTCGGCATGAAACTAAGTGAAACATTAACCGAACTGGAAACCGCCAGGACGAAAATGGTGAGGCAGGAGAGCACTCGAGAACACGGGGTTTAGACCAGAGGGTTCCCAGCCTCGGCGCTGCTGGCGTTCTGGGTCCAAGGACGCTTTCCTGGGGTGTGTGTGTGTGCGTGGGAGTGGGGGGAACGTCTGGTGCACTGTGGGATGTTTAGTAACATCCCTGGTCTCTACCCACCAGATGCCAGTGGCACCCTCCCCCCACCCCATTATAACAACCAAAAATGTCTTCAGACTTTGCCAGATGCGTGTGAGTTCCTCAGGCAAAGAACGTGCATCGGGAGGAAAGGGAACGTGGAGGCCCAGCGTGTAATGAGAATAGGAAGCAGGAGAACGGGGTGACCTGAGCGCAGGGGAAGGCTGGGCAGAGAGCAGGGAGGGGGCGGGGATGAGGCCGAGGCGGCAGTGCCCGGGGAGAGCCGCGGGAAGGACAAGGCAGACACGGGAGAGGGTCCGATTCACCATCCGGGGGCCACTGGTAATTTCTAGTTTTTAAGAGATACAAATCCATCCACTTTTTTTCTTATAAAAGTATTCATTCATTCACTCAGTGACTGTTTGCTGAGCATCTAGGTTCCGTGCTGTGCAGGGATCTAGGCATAGATTGACACTGGGGGTGTGGTGGTAAATAAGGAAATTTAGGACCTGCTCTCCTGGAGTTTGGTTCTAGTGGGCGTGAGAAATAGAGAAACGAGATAATTTACATGGTGGTAAGCACCTCAGGGAAAACAACACAGGTGATGGACTAGAAAGTGTCTCAGGCTGCTCCTATGGTTAGGTAGTCAGGGAGGGCTTCTTTGAGGAGGTGGCACTGGAGCTGAGCCCCAAAACATGAGGAGCAGGGGGAGCAGCAGGAACGACGTATGCAAAGGCCCTGCGGTGGACCACGCCCGGTGCCTGTGGGAGCAAAGGGGCCCTGGTTCTCCTGTTTGCTGTCGTCCGATTAGGCTCCCGGGGATGTGGGGACGGCTTCTCTCCCCCCAGGTCATGATGGAAGGGCGGGTACAACTGCAACAGCAGACGATCAAGGCCCTCCAGGAAGAACAAGAATCCCAGAAACGCGGGTTCGAAGAGGAAATCATGGAATACAAGGAGCAGATCAAACAGCACTCCCAGACGATTGTGAGTCTAGAAAAGAGACTCAGAAAAGTGACCGAACACCATAAGAAAATAGAAGGAGAGATCGCCACTTTGAAGGACAATGACTCGGGTAGGTCCCAAGAGACCACGAGGAAATCTTAGTGTCGGGGCAAGTTTGGATTGTCCTGTGGGTCCCTAAAGGCTGATGGGTAAGAAAAAGTCTCCGCCCATGGAGAAGCTCACTCATTCCTGGAGCCCCTTTTATTCTTGTTACACAACAAGGTTAGGGACCCTCAGGGCACCTTGTTACAGGGATAACAAGGACGAGTGTGGACACCCGTTCTGCCGAGCCAGCCAGGAGAGGCCCAGGCTGCCTCCCTGGGGACAGCATGGCAGGGGTCACCTTTTCTACACGGAAACCTCCCGGGTGGGGGGCGTCACAAAGGTTTCTCTCCGCCAGCAGCAATTGGTGACTTTGTCTAAAGCACTTCCATAACAGGGCAGGGTTTGTTTCTTAAAAGAGACGCCCAGAAGAGGCTAAAACAGAACTCAGAGCAGTGAGTACGGATCTGCCCTTAACAGTCAAGGCAGCGTGTCTTAGTGCAAAGATGCCAGCGGCCTGGGGAGGCACTTCAGCTACTCTCGGGGGCAGGGGCCACTGACTCCACTCACTCGGAGAGGGGTTCTGGATCTCGGCACTGCTGACATCTGGGATGGGGTAATTCTTTGGTGGGGAGTGGGCAGGAGGGGGAGGCGTCCTGTGCACTGGAGAGCCTTGAGCACCATCCCTGGCCTCTATCCACTAGATGACAGTAGCACCCCCACCTCAGTGTGACAACTCAAAACGTCTGCAGGCATTGACAGATGTCCCCCAGGGGCAGCAAACTCACTTCTGGCTGAAACCACGATCCCAGCTGACGAGGTGTCAGGGCTCGCCCCATGCATTCATCCGCTCACCACGCTTCATCGAGCATCTGTCATGTTGCAAGTTCATTGTAGGCACTGAGGATTCGGTGATGGGCGAGAAGGCAGGGTCCCTGCAGTGAAGCAAATTACTGCCCTGACAGGCGACTCAGGATGGACAGGGCACCATGGCGAGGACGCGGAGCGGGACTCAGTTGCCCACCCCAGGTCCAGGTCGGAGGGAGGATGCTGAAGCTGGGACCTGAAGGGCGACACATCTTTGTCACCCCACACTTAGACTGGAGCCTACCCTAAAGCAGCCATTCCATGAGAACTGTTGAGTGCGTGAGTGAGCATGTGACTGAGCGTGGGGGGCGGAGCCAGAGGCTTTGGTGGGCTGAGGAGTGAGCGGAAGATGAGGACAGGACGTGGCCCTTGACTGGGTGGAGAGGAGGAAATGGGGCAGGGGGCGTGGCCCGGCGGTTAAGGCCCCGCCTCCCACCAGCCTGCTGAGTGGGCGCAGGTTCAGTCAGTCCTGTGCCCATTTCCTCATCTGTATGAAGTTCATGACCTGTGCCTTACAGAGTAGCTGGAACAATCTCACGAGCCTCTCATGGGGGTAGAGGGACCTTGGCCCATGACACGGAACACATGGTGGGTCCCCTTAGGCGGGGAGGGCTGCAGGTGTTGGGAGAGTTTATAAGATGGAAAGACGCAGGTGTGTGGGTAAGTTAATGAGCCTCGGGCAAGGAAGGCGTGGGTTGCGGGACTGTGGTAATGTTCACTTGTCCCTCCGGTTCAGCGCAGGAGAAGGAGGCCCAGCAAGACCGTCCGGCAGGGCCCCCACAGGAGACCAGCGCCAAAGACACAGTGTCTGACCACCTGATGTGAGTACCCAGAGGGTGTGCCGGCATCAGAGCTCCCTCCCTGGTGTGCACGTGAGCAAGGACAACCCAAACTCCGGCTCCTGACAGGGATTTGAGTCCATGTTCTTCTTGCTGTTATTGGAATCACTCGATTCATTTAGCAGGTCAGGACGGTGTCATGAAAGAATGCAGGTGGCTCTGTGTTCATACCCCAGTTCAGCCCTCTCCAGCTGTGTGACCCTGGGCAAGTCACATCACCTCCCTAGACCTTAGCTTCCTTGCTTGCGTGATAAGAAAGTGCGTGCCGAGCACGTGAATGCCAGCTAATACAATGGTGAGCCGTTTCCCAAGTACCTGCTGGAGATGAGCAGGCACTGCAGATTTCACACAGTGGAGACCACTTCGTGGACAGGTCCTAGGGAGCATTAAGAGGTTGGACAGAATGACCTTGAAGATCCCTTCCAGCCCAAAAGTCTGCACCTTGAGCCTCCAGAAACTGACAATTCCCAGAGAAACAAAATCTGTGGTTGGCAAAGCCATTACCAAGTAGCACATAAACGAGAAAAGGTGCTCTTGTGCTTTCAGAAGGATTCAGGAAGGTTCTGAAAGAAGGCAAACCACCAGCCTGATCCTTGCACCAAATTCCAGTTACCAAAGTCTAATGTCATCAGGGTTTTAAGCCCCAAAAGGCAGAGACACCCCACCTCCTGGTACCTGTGCTCTCTGAGGACACCAGTAGGTGGGGCAGGAGGAGAGTCAGCAACCACATTGCTCCTCTGTCCCACTTATCAGCTTGTGAACAGCCTTGAGTCTCAAAGCTTCATCGTCAAGTGGGCAGACTTATAGCCAAGGAGATTATATAGATAGATAGACGGTAGATAGATAGATAGATAGATAGATAGATAGATAGATAGATAGATAGATGATAGATACATAATAGAGATAGATGGCAGGCACAGACACACACGTGTGTGTATAGATAGTTGTGTCTGTTCCACCAGTCTTTACTTTGACATGCAACCTGCCAGTATTTTGCTCTAGTTCATAACGTACACACACTCTCCCTTCAAATGTCTATATAAGAAGAGCCTGAATTTTAAAAGCCTATGAACTCAAATGAAATGACATAAATTCCCACCCAAGGGCTCTTAACCCACATTGAAACATACTAGACCTCAACCCTTCCCCCAGCACACTCATGTACGTACACATAGATGCCTGTGTGCAAACACATGTGCACGCACATGCATCCCTCAGGGCCAAGAGGTCTCACATATGCTCAGGAACACACCCCGTGTTCTTCCCACTTGAACCCTAGCGAAGCCCCTCATTCACTACATAGGCCCTTCCCCACGGAATACCCCTCACTGGGTGTAGCCATCTGTCAGCCACGCTGAGGCTGAGCTCGTGATACCAAAGATGTCCTGCCCTGCTAGGTGTGGTGGGGGAGAAGCTGCCCTCATCTCGCCCTGCCTGTGTCCCCCTGGTTATCTGGGTCCCAAAGCCCACACTTCCACAAACTGTCCCATGAACCCCATTCTTTCCCTTCCAGCCCCACTCGTCTCCATTAGAAACTAAAAAAAGCTGGTGTGAGAATAGAAGCCATACTCTCCTCCTCCTCACTCCTTCCTGGTCTTCAGAGAATCCCTGAGCCCTGCCTTCCAAAATAGGCTTCCCTCCTCTCTCCACCGAGGGTCAAAAGTCCACAAGCCCATCAGCTCTGCTGACAGATGCTTGACCAGGGACAGTTGTCACCCTCATGCAGGTCCCATTTCAACCTGAGACAGAACCCGCGTGGGACCCTTTCTCTACCTCGATGTATTTCTTTTTAATGACCTTTACATCAAAATGCATCTTTGTTTTGAGAATTCCTCATGCATGTGCTTCTCCCCCAGGCTAGGACCAGCATTGGGTGGACCGTGACCCATGCAGCATGGCTTTGCATTTGTGCTCGGCCCCTTCCGGGCACCTGGAGACCGAGTTGCCTGACTCTGCCTGTTTCTGTGCATTTCAGAGAGGACTTACTGATGGCTCAGAAAGAAATCCTGTCTCAGCAGGAGGTCATCATGAGCTTAAGGAAAAACCTGTCCGACGCCCACGGCCGAATGTCAGATCTGAGAGGTTCGTATGCCAGCCTGTGTCTGACTTCCTGGCCCACCTGGAGAAAGGGGAGAACCAGGGCTGGAGAGTTGGGAAGCGTGGCATTAAAATCCCACTCATTCCGCTTTCCTGGGCTGTATCAGCACTTGGCACCGGGTCAGCAAAAGCTGCATCCCAGCTGTGGCACTGACTGCGTATCAGGAGTACACAGGGAGCATCCTGCAGAGGGCTCTGGACCTCTGCAATGAAATGCAGCTTTCCTTTTTGGAGAGAATCCCCTTTTACCACTGAGAATCTGTCTCTGGGAGCAAAGGCTCCCTGGGCCAGGGCAACATGTACAAGCCCCAGCACTCCCTGGCTTTGGGACCTAGGGAAGGGTGTCTTCTCTGAGGCCCCTCCCTCTGATGCAAAATCACCTGTGACTCACCTGCTTCCAAGTGTCGATGTGCACAGTGGGGCCACCTACCGTGGGGTGAAGGAGCTCTAAGCTCAGACCTTTGGGGTGCCCACCTGAGGGGGAGCTGAGCTGTGTACTTGTCATTGGTTGGTGGTTGCTACACCTGGCAGACAGCTGAGTGGAGCAGATTCCGGAGGCCTTAGAGCACCCTTAGACACACAGCGGCAGAAGCAGGCAGCAGAAAGAGTGCCCTACAATGCCATAGGTACACAATGGGGACAGAGAGCTTCTGCCAGGGTGACACTGGGTGAGGCCAGAGCACCTGGTCCTCACAGAGCCAGCGCTCACTGAGAGGTACACTCGTGCCATTTTGCTGGTGTTTGCTAAGATAAAAAGCAGACCTCCTGGCTATTGCTGAAGCCCCCAGAGAATTCCTGGAGGGCAGACCCTCCTCTGGTTCTCGTACCTGGCGGATCTGCTGTGTCCCTACCAGAGACCCAAGGCAGGACGCCCCCTCACCAGCTTTCATGTCACCCCCAGGGGAGCTTAGCGAGAAGCAAAAGATGGAACTGGAGAGGAACGTGGCTCTGGTCCACCAACAAAAAAACGAGCTGAGTACGCTCAAGGAAAAGATGGCACAGATGACCAGCCTGGTGGAGAGGAAGGACAGGGAGCTGCAGGTGCTCAAGGAGGCATTCAGGTGTGTGGGAGGGTCTGCGTGGCATGGGGAGCCCAGGCGCACCCAAGTGCCCTGGGAACCGTGCACAGAGAGAAGGGGCTCGGGGAGTGCTGATTGAAGAGATGGATGAGTGGATGGATGGATGGATGGATGGATGGATGGATGGATGGATGGATGGGTGATGTATTTTATTGCTTCACAACCTCATCAGTTGAAACAGAGCTTTGCTTAGTTCTGTGCTTCTCAAACATTCCTGCCCACTATTCCAGATGATAATGGGCTTACATGCCACTTCCTCCAGGAAGTCCTCGGTCCCTCACCAAACATAGACAAGGGCTCCTGCTCTGCCTGGGGTCTCTCATTCATGCTGTTTTCAGTTGCCTGTTTAATTGTCTGCCTTCCCCAGGATGACAGGGTCTGTCCTGACCTTGCCTGGAATTGCCTCCCAGCATTCACGTGGTGCCTAGCATATATGGAAACTAGTAAATAGTTATTGAACAACTGTATAAACCAGGGGTGTTAGAGATCGGCTTAAAATAAATATAAAATACCCCCGTCCCAGAGATTTGTATAAAAATATCTATGTGAGTTTGCATTTTCATTCATAACTTATCCATATGTTGACATAAATATAATGTTTTCCCCAAGAGACTTTGAGTAAAATTGATGTCTTGTGTATACACTGTGGCTTCTTGTACCTCATGGCTCACAGCCAAAGCAGATTCACACCGTGGTTAGAAAAACAGGCTCCAGCCCTGGCTGGTGGATCGGTGACTGGAGCACCATCCCGTCCACCAAAAGTAGCTGATTCGATTCCTGGTCAGGGCACATACCTAGGTTGTGGGTTCAATCCCAGGTTGGGAAGTGGACAGGAGACAACCGATCGATGTGTCCGCCTCACACCAATGTTTCTCTCTTCCTCTTTCCCCCCTTTCCCCTCTCTAAAACCAATACACATAACCTCCAGTGAGGATTAAAAAGAAAGAAAGAACAGACGCAAGACCCAGGCTGTCTGGGTTCAAAGCCAGGCATTTCTACTGGCACACTCTGTGACCACGGGCAAATGGCTGGGCGTCTCTGTCCTTGCCTGTAAAACAGGGCAAGGCGAGTCCCCAGTTCATGGGGCTGTTACGAGAAGGGGACGGGCCAACCTCTAAAACAAGTAAGACGTAGCACAGCCAATGCCCTGTGAGGGGCGCTGCAGGTGTCCGACAGACCCAGGTGGGATGCAAGGGCAGATGGGTGCCAACTTCCCCTGGAGGGCCACTGAGACTGAATTCTCCAGAATCTGTGGGCAGGAGGCTTGAAAATGGAGTTCCTTCTAGTCCAATGGGGGCTCGAAGGGAGCCCTTGGTTCCCGGAAACTTGCACAGCCCTGTGACTCATCTGCTCTGCCCCAGGGCCTCCCGAGAGGAACACAGAGTCCAGCCGCACAAGGACAAGCAACAGAAGCCCAGGAACGTGGCCCAGATGTGCGACATCTCGGTGCAGATAGAGCCGGTCCCCACCGATGTTTTCCCGAGCAGCCAGGAGGTGAGTGCCCGGCCAGTCCTGGGAGCCTGGAGGGACTTGCTAAGGAAGAGAGAGCCCGATGGTGGCTTTCTCCGCCTTTGAAAACATTCGCATTCTAAGCTCCAAAAATAGCACTTGCTTCTGTGCGAGGCAAAAGTAAAAAAGCAGAAGCCCTGCCTCTGCCATTGCTGTCACCAGACAGCCATCGGACCTTGTGCATCCTTACACAGTCAGTGTGTGCGGCAGTTAAGACCTGGCCTGGATCCGGGCTACCCGGATCCTCCCCTCAGAAACCATGACCTCAGGTTACTGTGAGCCAATCTCCTCGACCCAAACGTGGGAGAAAGGACAGTCACTAATCACCTCGTGGGGGTGTTGAGAAATAAAGTTTATTTATAAACACAAACACACGCAAACATACATTTATTTATTTATTTATTTATTCCCTAGCTGGGGTTTCTTTTGCAAAATAATGGCATCAAACCATGTGTATTCTATAAATTTTTCCCCCTATAACACTATTTAAGGGGCATCTTTTGAAGTAAGTACATAAGATCTACCTCCTTCTTTTAAATGGCTGCGCAGAATTCTGCCGCGTCCCTTTGGTCCAAGCAGTCCCCTGTGGATGGACATTTAGGTGGTGTCGGCTTTCACACATTACTGAGTCAATATCCTTTTACGTGTGTAGAGCAAGTCCCGAGATGTGAAATTGCCGGGTCCACAGGACACCCTCAATGTGGATGCTTGATGGGGCCAAAGCCCTTCCCAAAGAGCAGCACCATTTATGCTCTGTGGCAACTTCTCTCGGGTGCCTGCCCAGAAGCCTCTGTGTGTCTTAAGTCCCAGCTGCACAGCAAACAGAGAATGTGTCTGAGTGAGAACAGCCTTCATTGTGCCGCCCTTGAAGGTGGCACTCGTGTTCTGCCCCTGCAAGGCTCCCGTTGTCCGTGGTTGGCTGACCATGGGCACGGTGCTCCCCGGAGGGCCCGGGTTTCCTGGAGTCCCAGGATGTCACTTCCCCCCTTTGCTTTATGAAACTAGAGAGCAGGGCGATTCAGTAATGGGCTTTGGATTTTTCACTTGGAAACAGAGCCAAATGTGTCAGTCTGCCTTCCTGCTTCCTCAAAGACGCTTCACTCCTGCCAAACAGCAGTGAGCCAGGGCCGCACACAGCTCGATCGAAAGGGCTCAGCGGCCCAGCAGCTGTCCTTGGCACTGATCGCTGTCCAGAGCACTTCACAGAAGTGTCTTCTTGCTGCACAGGGTGGCCTGGAGCTGGGGCTGCAGCAGGTCCAGACTGCTGAGCTCCTCGGGACACAGAGCAGTCTCTCTCCTGCTGGAATCCCGACTCAGTGCAAGACCTGACCCACATTCACTCACTCATTCAACAACTATTGAGTGCCTGCTGTATGCCAGGTCCTGTGCTGGGTGCAGAGCAGGATGCACAGGGTTTCTGCCCACCCCAGCCGCTCTCCAGCTCCACACGTGTTGGCTGGGATGGACTGCCAACTGCTCGCCAGGATGGTTTGTTTCCACTCTGAGGCGGGATTAGCAGAGGAGGAGGGCGGCTGAGAGATAAAAGGAAAAAAGGGTTTTTCCGTCTCAGAATGGTTTCCACACTCAGGCCACTTCCTGCTTTCTAAGCCAAAGTGGGTCAGAGGGCTTAAGAGTTGTATGAGAAAGAATCTGCATCTTCTCTAAATAAACACGTTCCCAGAAGGGCCGTGAGTTCAGGGTCACGTCGGGCTCGGGCACGCTCTCCATGCAGAGGAAAAGCTGTCACGGAGCCTCGCTGTCAAGCTGTCCAACCCCAGGGTCAGTATCTCCTGCCCCCCACCACAACACACGGTAGGCACATGTGCACACACGCATGCATGCACACACACTCGACACTTCAGGTATTTACCCCCAGGGCAAACACACACCCTCAAAGAGAGTGAGGCCGGTGTAGAACCAGCCAGGAAGTGGACCGGCTGTGCATCCTGTGAGTGGGCCGGAGCCAGGGACAGGGCCCAGTGAGGTCCTACTAAGTGCAGCCAGGGCGGAGCACCCCTTCTCCCCGCTGCTGAGCCCTGGTCCCAGCCAGAAAGCAGGGCAAGCTCCTTGGGGCTCCTTTTTCTGACCTCACTTCCCTCGGGCTCCGTGTTTATTGAGCATCTCCTATGCACAGGCACAGGTTGCCGTGGAGGCGAAGATTTTGCTCATAGAGCCCACATTCTGAAAAGGGAGAGATAGGCAGCAAGCAAGTCAAAATCAAAGAAAATGTCCAGTGGGGATAGCGCTCTAAGGAAACATACAGGAGGATTCAGAACAGAGGGGATGGACGGGGGAGCTCTTTGCAATGGGGGGGGGGGGTCAGGGAACAGAGCCTGGAGGAGCAAGTGGAGGGGCCATGGGGGTTGCAGCCCCAGCAGGGCCTCAGCTGGACAGCTGGGCTCCTCCAGGGGTCCATGGGCTGGTACCCTCAGTGGGCAGCACGGCTACCCTAGCGCCTGGGACAGGTCGGATGAGCCGTTACTAAGCATCCAATGATTCAAAGCAAGAGCTCCGTTCTCCTGGGAGCGTTGGCCACTTTCTGGAGTTACTTCTGTGCCTGTCTGCCCGCTCATCGTGAGCCCCACAGCAGCAGACTGGTCGGCCTGCTCCCCTGATCTCGCCCCGGTGGCCAAAACAATGCCTGGCTCTGTGTGTGTGTGTGTGTGTGTGTGTGTGTGTGTGCCTATTTCCTGAATGTGTGAAGTGAGCCAAAATTGTTATATAAGAGCCAAATTGTCAGTTTCTTCCCTTTCTTGCCATTTGACCGGGACCATCCCTAGCAGCTCTACCGACAGCTGAAAACCGCTCCCAACGTCCCATCCCATTGCCATTGTTTTCTCTTTAACACTTACCACCGTCCACCATGTATTTTCCACACTTCTCTTACTTATTGCCGTCTCCCCACGCTAGGATACAGAAGCCAGGGCAGTAGGAATTTTGCCGGTTTTGCTCCCAGCTGAGTCCCCAGCACCTAGAATAATAAGGCTTGGCACACAGAGGGGCTCAGTAAATCTTTGTGAAGTGAATGAACATGTGAACAAGTGAATCGCGTACCCTAGAGAAGTGTTGTTTAACCTGGAGCCCATGACGGGCCTTCGAGGGATCCCTGAACCCCCAGAAGTCATATGCAACTTACTGCATGTTCGTGCATTTTTTTGGAGAAAGGAATCCTGTGTCCTCAAAGGGGTGCATGACCCGTAAAAAATGAAGACCTTTGCTTGTCTGTGCCCTCATAAGCCCCATTCTAGCTCTGTGGCCAATGGCCACCAGGGCAGAGGGTACAGACAGAGGTTTCCCACTTTGCACGCAGCTGTTCTAGGGGCTCGGAGGTCTCGGAGGGGAGTTTTCCTTTCTCCAGACCAGCCAAGAGCCCACCTGTCAACCCCACCCGCCTGCCCTGGTGCGTGTTAAAGAGCCTTTCTTATTATCAGTCAGGAAGCACGTATCACAGTTCTCACCTAAAAACGCCCCTTTCTCTGGAGGAGACGGAATGACAACAAATGGAAGCCTCAGCTTAGATGAGACAGAAACAAAAAGAGGGGAGGAAACAGTGAAGGGATCTTTTGCTTATGGCTCTGCTATTTGTAGTTATGCTACATAGGTAGGGAAGTTGGAAATCTTCCCAGATGTGACTTTATGTTCAAAGTGAAAATTTTGAACTCCTTCCCTGCGGGCGCCCCTTCACAGTATCTCCCGGAGCTCAGGGACAGGTGTCGGCTGTACGTGTATCGTTCTCGCTTCTTTGAATGTAAGAGAAGCCTCACCCCCAGTAAAGCTGCTGTCTGTACCATTCTGGCCGCAGGAACAGTCCTTCAGTGATCTGGGGGTCAAGTGCAAAGGGTCCCGACACGAGGAAGTCATTCAGCGTCAGAAAAAGGCCTTATCTGAACTTCGGGTGCGAATCAAGGAGCTCGAGAAAGCCTGCTCGTCAAGTAAGTTTCCCCCTTCCCAGTCGGCCTGCGACTCTGGGGTTCACTGTGGGAGCAGACCGCTCTGCCAGGACCACCACCTGCTGCTCCTCTCATTTCACAACCAAGAGGATGGTGTAGTACAAAAAAACCTGGGTAGTCAAGTGCAGAACTTGCTATTAAATAAATAGGATTTCATGAACCCCCCAAAAACCCCCATACTTTGTCCTACTTTTTCTTATTCCGCTGTGGTCTGGTGGAAAGTTTCTCATGGAGCAACGCTGTGTAAGGGTCCGCCTTAGGGAACCCCCTTGGATATCGGTGTGGGGGGAAGGGCTCTCCGGGCACTGAGCCCACTGCTGGTGGAGCACAGCCCGGGTTCAAGTCCCATCCCTGTTCCTGCAGGCCTCCCATTAGCTGTGTAACCTTGGGCTAGACCAGTAAGTAGTAGCTGTGATTATCACATGCAGTAACTTCTTCCTGAGCCTTTCTTCTGAATCTAAATTATTTCCTTTCTAGATCATAAGGACCACCTGGATGAATCATGTCTAGACTTAAAGGCTCTCAGAATGGAGAAAAATGTCCAGAAAATACTGAAGGCAAAACCCATTTGGCCAACTCTCTCAAGACTAGAAATCCAAGAGGTAGCCAAATCTGGTTCGTCTCTGCATGACTGACAGGTGGAGAGGGCGGGCCCAAGGGCAGACACTAGCTGCGGGCCTTGGCACGGCCGTGAGTACCAGTGGTTCAGGGCCAGGCCCTACCCGAGGGGCTGTCGTCCGTACTGACTGATCAGTGCCTTGTGGTCCAGTGTTTCGAGAGAAGGGTGGCCTTCCATTTGTGCACGGTGTGATATATCTTTGCACTGACATTGGGCCGGGTCAACCGCTGGTGGACCCTCCTTTGCACACCATGTGTTATATTGTGCAGAAAATACTCAACGGACTAACATAACATTACGCCATGAGTTGGCCTCAAGTTTGCTTTTTGCCGTAAACTGAAACACACGAACACAGGAAGGGCAGCAGCTGCAGCCACAGTTAAGGGGACACCAGTTCTGGAATCGGGGAGACCTGTGTTGGCAGCCGAGCACTGAAAGCCTTGTGACCTTAAGTGAGGCTGTCACCTTCCTGGGACTCCGTGGCCCAGCTGGAAAATGATGATGAAAAAGATTGAAGGAGATAATTGTGTAAAGTTCTTACCCAGCACCTTGCTCGCAGCAAACACTTAGTAAACGATAGCTGTTATTATTATTAAGTAGTATTTAAATAGCATTAGTCAAGAAAGCCTTCCTTTGTTAGGGAACATAGTTTTATTCAGCAGGATTTTCAGAAGTACTTCAGTGGTTCAGTTGATGGTACCCTGTACCCTAAATGGATGTTTGATTGGATGTTTGATTGACACATGACAATGGAGAGCTCAGGTCAGGGTCAATTACAGGAGCCACTGGGCGGGGCTTGCTGCAGCTGGGAGTTGGGGGACAATCTCCAGATGGGAAGTTCAGCTGAATGTCATACCCTGACCCTGCTTCTGAGATTTTCCTTCCCTTTGGCAATGACCCCTGAGCCCACCGCTGACGCTGCAGTGCACCAAACCTCCCAGCTCTCTCAGAAAACCTCAGCCCTTCAAGGTTGGCAGTAGTTAAAGTTAAAGGAAGAGAAGGAGCAGGAGGAAGAATGGCTGGTGTCTGTTAAGTGCTGACTTGTGCCGGCCATTGAGCTAAGCCCTGCACACACATTATCTCACTTAATCCTCACAGCAGCCTGTGTCTAGTTGCTATTATGATCCCTGGCTTACAGAGAAGGAAACTGAAGCCTTCTGGAGGTCAAGTGCCTCACTCGAGGTCACAGAATAATGAGTTATAGAGCCAGGACTGTGTCCCTGGAAGGCTGTGTCTAGCACCCTGCTAGACTGCAAAAAAGGGGCTGGGGACTGTGAAATTGAACCCTGTAGCGCAGACCCTTCCTTAGGTGACCCTCCCTTGGGAAAAGAGGGGTACAGAGGATGCAGCTCTGGGGAGGTGAAGACACTGAGCAGCATTTCAGGGTTTTCTGTGGCAGATCTGCCCAGTTCATTGTCATGTTCAAATAACCTCTCTTAGTCTCATCTCTATGAGTGTATAACAAATGTCCACTCTTATATATCACAGTCGCTTTTGTGTTTGGGTTTTGTTTGTATCTCAGAAGTTTACAGCATAGTGCCAGCAAGTGCTATGGGTTAAGAGACGCTACACAGTGAGCCCTGAAAGCCCAACTGAGTTTTTAAAGAGATTTATTGGCCGTTTGCGGTCCTTCGGATTTCCTGATCGGTCTGGTGGCTTTTCCATGCGGTAGGCGGGGACTTTCAGCAGCCAGCTGGCTGCTCTGGGTCTTAGCAAGTGCACAGCTCGAAATACTGTCCTGCGGTGGCTCTGGAGGGACGCTCGCCCACCAGGGTCTAGAACTGAGAGAAGGTCGGGCCGAATTTTGTGAGGGTACAGTTTCCATTGCATAAAAAATCAGATTCCTTTCATAAAAGGGGGGGGCTATTTTCTATTTAACCTTCATTTATTCATTCAACAAACATGCCCAGCCTGTGCCACTCTGTGCCCGGTGCCATGGCAGGCACAAGAAGCAGAATAATGAGCAGAGGCAACGTGGTTTCTGTGTTTTAGGAGCGCGCCCTCTAGACCAGGGCTCCCCGACTCAAAGCTACCGATATTTTGGGCCAGATAATTCTCTGTTTGGGGGGATGTCCTGCGTGCTGTGGAATGTGCAGCAGCACCCCTGCCCTCTACCCACTGGATGCCAGTAGTACCCGCCACCCCCAGTTTTAACAACCCAGTGTGCCCAGGCTAAACATCTAGGGGAGGGACAAGGGCTGGTCTAGACGAAAGAGAACAAAGAATAATACAAGTGAGGTGTCATTTCAAAGAGAGTCACCCTCTGAAAGGTAGGGACACAGTTACAAGAAAGCAGCTGACAAAGCAATCAGACCAGAAGGTCAGGAACTGAAGTGAAAACCAGCTCTCCTGAGTTAGTCTTTGGTACCTGCACAGCATTTAACTCCCGGATGCAGAAATTCACCGTGGAACACCAAGAGTTCTTCATTCTTTTTTTATGTCAGGCTCAGAATGGCCTTGCCGACCTGGCCACCGAGAAGCCGGGGAAAATGGACGTGGCGGAGGCTTTGGACCTCAGTGAGAAGCTGGTATGTACAGGCAGCCTCCCGTCCCAACGTGGGTTCCCAGCAGTCAGTGTGAACCTCGGGGTAGTCTAAACGCCGCCCCCACATACGTATTTGGCTGTTACAATGGCTCTGCAAGACCCGTCTACTACCCCAGCATGGGTCGGGCGCAGCATAACCAGCCTCCTCGCAAAGCTGCAGAGTGAGAATGAGTGTTTATTTCTGTTGTCATCCCCCCCAGCCCGATTCTCAAAAAGGCACAGTATAAATGAGTGTGGGGCGATGAACAGCACACCAAGAACCCCAGTTGCCCTCCTTTCCAAAACCTGTGTTTACTCCCGGCGAGTGCCAAACACGAATGCATCAGAATTAGGCATCTGCCTCCACAATGTTGCCACCAGAGGCCTCAGGCTGGGCCTCTTACCTGCGAAACACCTTCCTTGTAGTACATGGATATGAGCAAAACGCTCGGGAGTCTGATGAACATCAAGGACATGGCAGGTCACGTGTCCATGAAACACCTCTCCCCCAAAGAGAGGGAGAGGGTCAACCAGCTTCGACAGAGGGACCTCGACCTGGTTTTCGATAAGATCACCCAACTCAAGAGCCGGCTGGAGAGGAAGGAGGAGCTTTTGAGAGGATACGAAAACGACATTGAGCAGCTCAGGTACCACTGGTGTCCCAGCAGAAAGGCCCCGCCTCCACTCCCCCGGCTAAGCCTCAGGGCAGGGGGACACAGACTGGGGTGTGGAATAACAAAAATATGAGATCGATGACCAGAGCTGGTAGTGACAAGTCTCTCGGTGAGACAGCAGCCAGGGAAGGAAGCGCTCAGGGTCCTCCATTCACTACTCTCCGCCAATGAATATGCTGCACCTTTTATGGATTTGTCCTGCGTTTCAGCCCTTGGGAACTTTCCGTAGCTCCATTGCATTTTTCAGTGGCTGCTGGTCTCCCGACCTGCTCTGGGAAGTCGGGAGGTGCCGGCCACACATCCTTTGCCCTCCTCACACTTCACTGATTCAGCTGATTTGCTATTTATTCTGCCCTGTGCTCTCCCGCATGTAATGAAAACACACTAAGTTAGCAGTATCGGGGGGTGTTTGCAGAACCTGCCGGGCGGGGGACATTGATGATGAGTGAGAAGGATGAAGGGAAAAGAGGCTTCGTGTCTCTCACACGCTCAGGCAGAGCAAAGTGTCCGTTCAGATGTACCAGTCCCAGGTGGCAAAGCTGGAGGACGACGTGTACAAGGGGACCGAAGAGAGGGCGCTGCTGAAGGAGGCCCTGGAGCGCACCGAGCAGCAGCTGCACCAGGAGAAGAGGCTCAACCGGGCCATGAGGCAGCACAAGGTGAGAGGCCCAGCTCAGAGCGAGGCTCCGGCCACCCCTCCGCTCCCGGGGAAGCCGGGCCCAGGAAGGCGGCAGCATGGCTTTCGCATCGGATGGAGCCAGGTTTAGACGCTCGATCTGCCTCTCGCTGTGTGATCTCAGGTTTCTTAACCTCTCAGAAACTCATCTGTGTTTTTTTTAATGGTGGCTATTATTCATATTTTTAATGTTCTGCCGAGTCTTGGGGATACACAGATGAATAAGCTCTCAGAGAATAAAAGATTTGGTTTCACTATGCTGATGGCCCAGAACATAGGAAATACCCATGTCTCCTGTATGTATATAAACAGTTATATGTATAAGTATACATATTTATATACATATTTGGTGGATGGATATAAGGATGGATGGACAGGTTGATGGGGACGGATGGATGTCCCTGAAGAACATATTCTTTCGGGCAGAGAAGACAGGTGAAGAGCTGACTCAGATGAGTGCCCTGCAGAGGTCTGCCCTCTGTCCCCCAAACCTGCAGGCTCCCTGGCTGGTAGCCCCAGGAAGGAATGGGACGCCCTGCTCTGAGGGAGCACCGATGAGGGTTTCTAGCATTCACCACTCTCGAGTGAAGCCTCACAGACCCCTGTCTGCATGCGTCACACCAAGCAATGCCAGGGAGAGCTGAGCCAGCGACAGAGCTCCGACTTGTCCTTTAATGTGCCCTCTGGAGAGCTCACCCCTTCTGAGGCGACCCCACTCCACCCCCGTCAGGGCATGGCAGGCTAGGACCCAAATCGGAGACACCAGACCACAGAGTGGGACAGCAAAGGGCCCAAACAAGGCCATTGTCATGTGCTGGCTAAAAGTGTAAGAAAGCCTGAGGATTTACATAATCAGGCTTCACATGCATTATTCCTGTGCCGTCCGTTCATATACAAATGCAGGGGCTGTGCCCACCTGCTGGGCATTAGACATCCTTCTGTGGAGAAGGATCTGAAATGGCCAAGTTGAACCTGTAACCAGGACCCCAGAAGAGCTAGTGTATGGGAACTTTCAAGTTTATGGCCTTCACAGTCTAGGGGAAGATGTCTAAGAACTAGGGCTGTGAACGTGGCAGCGACGCTGGTGACATTATGTATCAAGCACTTACAGAATGGCAGTCACCGCTCCGCATGGTACATGCTTCCTCTGTCCCGTCAGCCCTGCACGGAACACTGGCAGGTGTCAACCCGTCTGAGAAAGGGGCACACTGGGACGGCAGAGGGTCCCGTCACCTGGCCACTCAGCTCAGAGAGAAGCAGGGCTCCCAGGCCCAGCTGGGGCTGCCCTCCCCAGCTCGGGTCACTTGACCACGCCCATTCCTCTCCACCCCGCCCCCCAGGGCACCCCTCACTCTCCACTCACTCACAGCTGCTCCTGGGCTTCCACACCAGCGCTTGGCTTTGTGCTTAAGGTTGCTACTGATATGTTGTCGGAAAAATAATAATAAATGTTTAAAGTTTTGCTGGGTTCTGAAGGGAATTTGTATACATCTGTCTTGGCATCGGTTTCTTCCAGGGAGTATATATTCATTTTTAATATAAAAATTACAGGAAAATAGAATTCCTTTTTGTTTTAAGTTTTAACTCCTAATATTTCCACAAAGAGTCATATTTTTTTTGACCCCCTGTATAAAATTTCACCCATCCAGAGAAATGGCCTAGCTGAAGCTCTGGGAAATGAAATTAATTACTCACCCCGAACTTCAGAACTACCACCCCCCTCTGCCCCAAAATGTAGTTTGTAGCTTTGATGTTTGAGCATCTCTTCACCAAGCAGAACTTTCCAGAGGAGTCGAAAGTCATGCTTCTATGCTAACACCTTTGTGGAAATAACACTTAATATAAAACGCCGGGGAAACTTCAGTGCTGGGCATTCCCAGACAGCCCTGTGGTCACTGGTCTCCTGATGCTTCTGGAATGCTCCGAGCCCACAGCTCCTTCCAGGGGACCGAGTGACAACGACAGTGGCCCAGGCTTCACTCAGTCTAGTCCACACCCCACACCACTAGAGAAGGCGGCAGTGTGTGTCAGCATTTGCAGGTGGACTTTGGGGGTCAAACAAATAGGGTTCGAGCCCCACCTCTGCCCCTGAGTGACCCCTGAGTAAGTGGCTTAACTCTGTGTTTCAGGGTCGCCAACAAAACACCCCAAAACGGTAGCAGAATCGACTTCACGGGGACACTGGGTGGGTTCAGTGACTGGATGCTCAGTGACTACCTGGGAGAAAAAAGGCAACTAACTCATGGTAGGCGGCGGGGCCCTGTCTTTCCCCAGAGAGCTTCCTGCCAGCTGTCGGCTCTGCAGGCCTGGAGGCACTTTCCAGCTTTCCCACCCCCTAAAGCCGGCAGCTCTTTTGTGAACCTCTTTTTCTATTTGGTGAATACAGCTAGGGCTACAGCCAAGAAAAGGCCCAGATACTTTTTGTGACTTAGGTTAAGGCTGGAATTTTTAATCAGGAAATTTGAAATGCACGGAAGTTGCCATTTGGGAAGCACGCCAGCCCTCTTCAATGGGACTCCCAGAGAGGCTGAAGGGCACTGGCTGCTTCAGCTCCACTCACCTGCCAATCAAATCTCCAGCCAATCAAATCCTGGACAAGGGGCGTGGCCACATGCCTTGCCAGGTGGTCTCTGCGGCTCCGAAGCCCCTAATTTTTCCTCCGCTTGATTAGCTCCGATTCCTCATCTTTAAAATAAGGATAAAAATGGCACCTAACGCATAGCATTCAATTCCGTGAGAGCGTGCGTCCATAACCCTTAGCGCATAGGACTGACCACCCGATAGGTGCTCTTGTACCGTCATCGCCGTCATCGCTATTCTTTTACTCACTGTTTCCCAAGATTTTCTTGGGCCTAGGTAGTCTCCAGATCCTGGTTCCCTCAGTGCCACTTGTGTGTTTTTGACCACGGAGCAGGAATTGGTAGGATGAGAATGGGACGGGGGAAGGGGTTGGCAGTGGTGCCCTCTGGCCCCCACAAGGCTGAAAAAGTAAGACATGCTTAGGGTGGCACAGTGTGTGGGTAGAAGACGAAGAAAGACCCTGGCCTCCCATCTTTTGCCCACCCACTCTTGAATCCCCGCCATCTTCCTAGAAGTCTCAGAGCTAGGTCCCCGAACGGGGCAGGTTAGGACACACTAAACACTCTCTCACTCACCTGGTATTTTCACTCAGGAACGTTTAGAGGATCGTGAACAGAAAAATGCCAAAGAATCGACACCTTGCAACTGTCCCTTCAAAGAGAAAGAGAGGCAGGTATGGAGGGATTTTCTGATCTTGCGGCCAGACACAAAGTCAATATAGTATTTTCACGGGTGAGAGCTTATGGGGTATCAGTGCCAGTGTGTCCCTACCGCCCAAGGAGCAGCTGCACATGGCCACTCCCTCCCCTTCCCCCCGCCCAGCCCCTGCCTGGCCCCCGGCCTGCTACCTGAACAAGTGACCTGAGACCCAAGCAAGCAGCTAACCCAGTTTCTGGAGGGGACAGAAGGCAGAGGGAAAGTGCAAGTGCGGTTTTGGCTGGCGGGACAACCATTTTAGGCCCTAAATGATTTGGGCACTTGGAGTCATGATCATGAGACAAGAAGAGTGGGGAGTCCCAGGAACCCCCGCCCAAAGAATGAAATAAGTGGTTGAAAGAAAGGAAGAAGTGGGTACAAAAAACAGCCAGGAATAAAGATGAAAGTGCCCACTGTTACCACCTCATCACCTAGCAAAGGGCGAGCCTCATTTGACCGTGGGCTTTCTGGTGGCCAGTGGGAGATGGGAAACCCAGCACAGTCCAGAGGTCACAGTATCCATGAAATACAATTGATGTGATGCTCAGAAGTGTCCTAGAACAAAGACAATACTAGCTTTTCCCCAGAGAGGACATTGTGTGACAGAATGAACAACATCCCTAAGAATAGCAATGAAACGCTGGCTGAGCCCTGTCTGAGAACAGCTTTGGAGACAAACTGATGTCATCGCACATCCCAGGGAGTCCAGGAGAAGCAGCTGTGCAGGGTCCGGACTCTGACCTTCAGCCCTCAGCTGTCTGCTGATTGGCTGTAATCCAGGGAGATGTTTTGGAGCGACGTTCTAACCGGGGTTCCCGGGGCCGGTGGGTGGGTTCCATGGTAGGATGTGACTCAACACGCACCCACCCACACACCTGGCTTCCACGAGAGAGGCTCTGCATCATCTGTTTTATATGCCATGTTCTTCAAGAGATTTTGCTTGGGTAAAGGGTTCTCCTGCCAAAAAAACGAAAGAGAAGGGAAGAAGGTTATTGGCTGACAAGTCCTGCTTTGTAATATCTGGGAATTTGGCTGGTGACTGTCTTCTGGGCTTAGTTCCTCTCACCGAAGTCTGTGATAAATACTGAGTGGCAGCAGGCTCATGGCCTTCGCCACAGAAAATGCCTGGAGGGCCATTGTCAGTTAAATGCAGACCCTTCAGCCTGCGGAGAAGGCGGCTCCGAGGGTGGAGTTAGCATCCTTCCCTAAGAGTGGAAGCCACTTACAAGCAGCTGTGCCCCATCCCGAAGGACAGCCTGCCTTCCTCCATGAGTTTTGTGGATGTCCAATAGGGCTACCAGAATTAAAATGAAGCAAAACAAAACAGGATGCCCAGCAAAATCTGAATTTCAGACAAATAATCCAAATTTTGCACAGGACCTACTTATGCCAAAACAATCCTTCGGTTTCATTCCAAAATTCAGATTGAACTGGGCACCCGCAAATCTTTACCGTGCACCAACTAGCCTTCAAGGGGGTGGGCTCTGGAGCAGATGCTGAGAGATGCAGCCCACAGATTATTTCTCTTAATTCATGGGATTTTTGTTTTAAGTAACATTGCAAAATGCAGCACTTTCATGGAATACCCTGGATTTTGGGCTTCTCTGGGAAACTCGGAAGATGGGGTGACTTGAGGCCCAGGGTGCCACGGCCACCACCTTCTGGGCCCCTTAGAAAAGTGCTGGGCATGGGGGTTGGCAGGCATCCCCGCCCAGCTCACTTCACTTCTTTGAGTTCCCTGGTCCCTGTAGGCAGCAGGTTGGGGGCCCCAGTGCATGCTCAGGGCTCTCTGAGGACATCCCCTGTCCCACTTCCTGATGCCCCTGCACGGTCACCTGCTGGAGTGTCAGTCTCGGGGGAAGGCCCCAGCTCTCTCTCTCACTGTTGTGTCCCCAGCACCTAGGGGATGCTTTTTCCTCAGTGAACTGTCCCTGAGATTTGGGGTTCTTGAGGAGACGAGGGCCAGAGACAGTAATCACACCCCAGGGGAAGCTCCAGATTTGTCCCAGCAGGAAGGAGGCTGTCGTGGCCCTCACTGTGTTTGGGTCCTGGGACACCTGGGTGGAAACCCACTGCACGTCTGCAGCCGCTTCCTAGGATTTGGGAGGCTCTGCTTCCAGCTAAAGCAGACTGGTTTCCCCAGGGTCCTGGGCTGCCTGGCCTCCTCCCCCGGGCTCCCTCTGGAATCTGGAACACAGGTCCCTAAGGGACACAGCAGGCAGTGTAGCACTGCCCAAAGCCACATCCCCTTCCGCAGACCTGTCCCTGGGAAGGGCCAACGTTCCATCCAAATGTGTGGCAGCTGAACGTTGAGAAAAATACGTTTTTCTTTGACACAAAAGTCAAAGAACATAAGCTAAACGGTGCCACTGTTCTTTCTGTGTTTAAGAGACGAATATTTGCAGAGACGGTGAAGAATAAGATGCAGACCTCAAACTCCCAGGTGAGCCGGCGGAAGAAGAGGGGAACCAGTAGGAGGTCAGCAGAAAACCCCGTGTCAGTGAGTCCTTCGTACAGGCCAGGCACAGAGCTACCCATCAGCCCATTTAATGCCCACAACCCTGTGCACTGGGTATTATTATCATCTCCAGTCATCACATGAGGTGGCTAAGGCTCAGAGACCGAAGTAATTTGTCCAGAGCCACACAGCTAAGGAGGAGAGCCGGAACTCAATGCCAAGGAACACCCAAGTGAGGGCTGCTTGCCCTTTGAGATCAGAAATGTCCAGGTAATACACCTGATACATTTCGGGGGGTATTTCTCTTGAATTTCAAGGAAGCACCCTCTAGAACACTCGTGAGTTGAGAATCAAGACTCTGAAATCTTAAATGTGCTGAAACATTGCCTTTCACAGCTCAGCCTTGGAACTGGAATCGACCCAGCCCACTTTCCCACTTTGCAGAGCCTAGAAGCACGAGCTCAGGAAGCTTCAACGCAAGCACGTTCTAGTTGGATAAGAGAGAGGAGATATATTTGAGTTGGATAAAAGGCCACAATTATTCTGAAACAACAAAATGATCGTTGGGAAAAAGTGATTCTAAGTTAGGGACATTTTTGGGAAATAAAAGCCTCCTCTTGACCCTGGTTTTAGGACTAGAGGGTGGTTACTGCCCAGAGCAGGAGGTTAGGAGGACAGAGAGCATCCTGAGGGCCCCCCTACATCTGAGTCCTTTGCCACCCTGCAAAGTGGGAAGAGAGGGAGCACAGTCACTCATACTCACGCATGTCTACGGTGGAGCCGGAGCAGCAGAAACCGCCCTCCAGGACTGCCAGGGGTGTGAGACGACAGAGGAGGCATTGGAGTGGGCCGATACCTCGGACGTTGTTGGAACACGTACTTCTCTGCGGTGTGAAGCCTCCCGGAGTTTCAGGCCACCTCTGGGCTTAACAGAACGTGGGTAGACGATGCAGACAGACGGTGGTGCTTCAGCTTAGAGCAAAGACTGAGCTCCCCATTCTTCCTGCCTTTCAGCCCACACTTAGGGGCTTGGCGTCTAGAACCTCTTCGGGACGGCAAGGTTTTCCTCCAGATTCCTTGCAAGTGTGGCTTAAGGTCTCCCCCCACTCCCCAGTGTGCCTTGAGTCCTTATGGGCATGAAGTCATCGTGGCCACCTTGAAAACCACGTGGCACGTGAAATCTGATCCTTTGGTCCTGTCCACCCACAAAGCAGTCTCCATGCCAGCCGGCTTCGGAACTGGCAGCCCCTTCCTTTTTAAGGTCCCGTGCGGTCTGTTTTCCTGTCCTCCATAATGCCGTTCATTGATGTTATTTTCATTTCGGCTAACAGTCTTTTATAACGATGTGTCAGTTGTAGGCTAATGAGGAAAATCTTCCAGTTAACAGATATTCATTGAGTACCTGATGCAGGCCCCACGCTGAGCTGGGCCCTGGGGATGGAAATGCAAACAAAAAGATACTCTCCCAGCCCCCATTCACTCCACAGCCATTTACTCGGACACGTTGTCAGGTGCGGCCCAGGTGTTGGGATTCAATCACGAATTCCCAGCAGGGGCAGTGTCGCTCTTGAGGGGGCAAAAATGCCTTTTTAAAAATGTGTCAAGCGTAGACACACACACAGTGCCGTCTGTGATGTTAACATCTCATGGGTGTAGGAGCGATGAGGCAAAAATGTCTAAGAAGGCTGTTTAAGGAAGGACCATAATGAAAAAAAAGGGGGTGAGAAACCCCAAGTTAGACCCCTGAAGACACACAAAACTGCCTGCCTTTCTGGCTTATATTCTTGGGCCACTTAAAAAAAAAAGTAATGATGAAATAATTACTTTGTGCAAAATGTTTGAAGGGCAAAGGCCAGTGGACTGAGCTCAAGAGTGTATCCACAGGGACCCGCCCAGTCCGGGGGCCGGCAGAGGCCACCCAGAAGGAGGGCCGTTGGACTGGAGACCTGAGCTGGTGTGGGATTGTGGGAACAGCCTGGGGTCTCTCCGGAGCCCGATGCTTGAAGCTGCCCGGAGTCCCCCTCCAGTGTGTTGAGTTAATGTCCACCTGGGTGTCGCTGTTTAAATGACTGGCTTCTATCCATGCCTTTTCACTCTAAGGGTGAGCCACATGCCTCCAAACCCCCAAGCTAGACCCAGTCATGTTTTTTCCCTGTCCTTCCAGCCCTCATTTGCATTTTCAAATTTCTCATTTTACTTCTCTTCCTCTTCCTGGTCACCCATCCTGGCTGCCTTCTGCAGCCCCACCCTTGTCACTTCATAAACTAGACCAAACCTCCAAGCTCCTGGCAGAGCTCGGATCCGGGAACCGGGACTGAGGAGTCTTTACTGAACTAACTTCCTGGCTGTGTTTCTGACAGCCAGACACACACCCAGTCAGGGCACTGGCATTGGGGAACCATCCATAGCCAGCAATTTCATTGAAAACCAAATCCAAATGGCTAAAAAGGAGGGGCGGTTTCCGGGGGGCGGGGAAAGGTTTCCAGCATTTGCTGTCTGTTTTAATTTTCCCTTGCACTTTGACCAAGGTATACTTTGTGGGCTGGTGCAGAGGTTTGCCCCCTCACCCTGAAATGACTTTGAACCCCATCTCAAGACACTTGCAAGGCTCCTGCCCAGATCTCAGGAAGGGATGCTGAAACCATGAGATGGTCCAACGGCCCTTGTATTGAAATCCACCGGAACCTCCTCTCGGGGGGCAGTGGAGGAAGACAGGGGAGATATCCTGGTCTCTATTTGACAGATAAGGAAACCGGGGTCATGTGGTTAGCATGTGGCAGAGCTGAAATTCGACTCCCCACAGCCCTCTTTCCCCAGGGTTTGCATCCTCACCTTGGAGTCAAAACCTGCCAGAAGTAGGGCTGGAATTTGAAGCCTGTTGTGAAACTTGCAAGTTACAATCTACCTGCAGTAGGCGCAGAACGGGGAGAGACAGAGATGCTTGGGTTGCAATTAATACAAACCTATTCACACAGAGGGAGAGGGCTTTTATAAGGACACCAGAGTGAGTATCTCACAAAAACGCAAAGCAGAAAGGGAGTCTGGCCTCCAGAGGGACCGAGTAAGCCGTGGGACCCCAGGCATCATGGCTTTTACATGCACACATTACATCTCCTCTCTGCACCTCTCTGTACCTCCGCTGATCTCTCTCTGGTCATGTGACAGGAAAGGGTGACCTCAAGGTCACCCCATTCAAAGGGCCAGCCCAGGAAGTGGGTAACCTCTCAGAGCCCATTAACCCCAAATGCTGGGAGTGGTCATCTTAAAAGCCTAGCTTGTGCCAAGGGTCCGATCAACTAGGCCAGGGCTAGGGTCACGCACACAGCTTCCAGGAGGCGGGGTGGGGCAACACTCATAAAACGGTGAAACAGACCCCCTCCAATACCCTGCATTTTCCCTCCCATGACATTAGAGACATAAGACACATGTAGTTTGGTAACAGCTTTTCAAGAGAAACATACTCTATTACAAAGAATGTGCCCATTCTAAGAAGCTCTGGTTCCAAAGACACAAATAGAAGAACGGAAAATTTTGTCTTTGTGTCTGGAAGGGTGGACCCTAAAAATCTCCATTATGAGTACCTTGGGTAGTGATAATGGTGGATCATTTTGCTTCCTTTTGCTTATATCTATGTCTATATAATACTCTACTTTTTAAAGAAAAGTTTTATTTGGAGTTAAAAAAAACATTTGAGTGCAATGTTTGGGGATCCTACTGCCATTGTAGAGTTTGTACATTTGTTTGTCTTGCTCATTGCAGGTGGGAGCCAGAAAGGTCACTCCGAAGATGGACCAAGAAGGACAGACACTGAAGAGAGATCCTTCCAGCAAATCCAGCCAGAACCTTTCATTCTCTAAGCCTGGCGGAAGGAGCTAGCAAGGTCATCCCGCCGGCCTTGCACGATCCTCTGTGAGTCAGTGTGACTCCTCTCTGTCAAAATACTGAGGCGCTTTTGTAGGACCCCAGCATGGCGCTCCTAGACTGGGGTTTTGCACAGTGCTGCGTTTTGGATGCTGGGGCCTAAGGGGTTCTTTTAAAAAATATTTAATACTGTATACAGACGTGGGCATAGGAAGAGTGCAGGTTTGAGATGCAGACTCCTGGGTCTCGTAGATACATTTGTGTGGTTCCACATTTGAGTCATGCCATACCCATTGTCACCACCAAGGAGCTCCAAGAAACCCACAGTTAAGAAAAGCCAAGACTGATCCTCGGGGCCACAGGACAGAATGGTAACCTCAGGGATGGTGGGGCTATGGAACAGTGCATTTCTGCCTGAGATTATTATAACACACTTAGACCGCCAGTCAGGTTTATCACTTCCATAATAGTGGTTAGCACTTATGTGGCACTCTGCAGTCTCCAAAACACTCCTCATCTGACCCTCACCCAAGCCCTGGAGGGTAGAGAGTGTTATGTTCTCCATTTAACAGATGAGGAAGCGGAGCCCAGAGAGGGTAAGTGGCCTGTCTAAAATCAAACAGCTAGCAAATTCGAGAGTTGGGTCTGGAACCCAGGTTTCTACCTGCATTTCACACTGCCCATTCTGCTACACCACGATGGCCCGGGAGCGCAAGTCCCAGGCCGTCAGGACAGACCGAGTACCCAGTCGCCAACGAGCACACGCTGCCCAGGCAGACACCCCCCTTTCCATGGTGTGTGGAGAGGCCCTCATCTCCCACGTCCTGTCCTCGCTCCAGCCAGCTGTGCTCTCACTGCTTCTCCCGTATGGCCAGACCGCCAAGCAAAATGGGAAGAAGATCCAGAATATCATTTTCTTTTTCAAAAGCCACAATAAGAATATTTTCATATTTCAAAGACACACTCTTTATACTGATTAAAACTAGAAGGAAATAGATTTTCTTCATGTGACATTCCACTGAAGGGGACATCCTACACAGGGGTGAGGATCTGAAGTCAGTGAGGAAGGTGAGCATTACCTGATCTTAAAAATACTCTTAAGATTCTGGGTGTTTGTTTTTTTTTACCATAGTATTATTTTTTCTGTACCACATCCCAAAAGTCCAAAAGAGCAAGTTTTTCTGCAGCATCAGAGGTCACTTGGTTAGGCAGTGAGGACTTCAAGCAGCTGGTTCATGTGTGGGGGCCAAATCTTATGGAGGGAAAAATGCTGTTTGTTGATTGAATATGTATATTTGAATTTGCGTAAGTTAAATGTAATGTCTGTATGACTCCACTATGTTTTAGGTCTTTCAAAGAATGTGTTAACTTTTATCATATGAATATTGCGACCCATGATGGCAATTTCATTTCTGCATTTCTTCAGTTAGGTAGCTTTGGGGGGTGTCTCCACGGCTACCCACTCGTTTCCCTGAGAATGCATTTCCTCCCACATCACATTAGCCCTACTTCATGCTTCTCTCTTAGCCACAGCTGGTTGGCCAAGTGATAGACATCCTACCCAAGCCAGACCAATCAGGTTGCTCTTCTAACTGAAGCTGGGCCAATCAGCACCTGTGTTTTTAGTGTTTGGAAGTAGGCTCTGGGATGCCACGCCAGTCATTAGTGGTGCTGGAGCTGAGAGTGTGATACAGTTTCAAGCCTGGGTGGCCACTTCCCACCTTATGTTTGGAGAAACAAAGCCAGTCTTCAGAGAGGGAAGGCTGGGGTAGACATGCAACAAGGAGAGACAAGAAACCAAAACTCCCAGAGAGACAGTGCAGCAGATACTACCCACCAGCCCCTTAGTCATTGCCTCCCTCTATTATATAAGCTGACCACGTTGATTTTTCCAGCCTCCCTTGCAGCTAGAGCTGGTTATGTTGTTCAGTTCTGACCAATAATATGTAAGTGAAGGCCCCTGAGGAGAGCTTCTCTTCTGCAATAAAAGGCAAGTCGTTGCTAAAGAAGCTTTTTGCCCTTTGTCCCATTACCTTGTCTCTTCTCTGTCTCCTGGAGCTCAGAGTTGGAGCTGGAGCAGCCATTTGGGGATCACCAGGCCTCACGCCAGAGGCCGAAGCCCACCTCCAAGGACAACGGAATGGAAAGACGAGGAGGGCCTGGGCAGCACCCCTGTGCCCGGCACCATACCCGAACTGCCTACCTCTGTACTTCTTGTTGTGGAAGACAAATAAATTTCTTCCTGTTTAAGTCACTATAGTCCGGTGTACCTGTTTGTGCCGTGGGACGAACTACTCAAAACCTCGTGACTGAAAATGACCCTATTATCTCTCATGATTCCGTGGGCCGCGATGGGCACTTGTACAGGACTGGGCTGGCTTGGCGGGGCCGGACTGTCAGGGTGGCCTGCTTTCCATGCCTTGTCACTGGTAGGTCAGTGGTTCTCAATCAGGGGCGATTTTGCCCCCCAGGTGACATCTGGCAATTTCTGGACACTGCGTTTGTTGTCACATTTGGGAGAGGGGTGCAGGGAGGGTACTACTATCATCTGTGAGTAGAGGCCAGGGATGCTGCTGAACACCCCACGGTGCACTATGCTCCCCATGACAAAGACGTATGTGATCCAAAATGTCAGCAGTAGCAAGAGTGAGAAACCCCGGTCTGGAGGGGCATCAGCCGGGACAGTCTGTCCCTGCTTGGCGTGGCCTCTCATCACCCAGCAGACTAGACCAGGCTCTTTTGTGCAGGGCCGGGGCCGGGACTGTGCACAGGTTCCTCGTCACAGCAGGAGAGATCAAGCCCCCAAAAGCACAGACACTTCTGGTTTGCCTTGGGTTTGTTACTATCCCATCAGACAGAGCAAGTCACATGGCCGGAGTCAGTGTGGGAGGGGCTCCAAAGTTTTACAATCTACCCACGCCCCTTTGCAACTGAATGCAGTCCAGCTGACACCTGATCACTTTCTGGCTCCTAGTGTTTTTCCTTGGGAAAGCCTGTCCCAATGTCTGCCCTTGGGTTCCACCAGGACCCTTTGTATCACTCAAGATTATTTAGTTGCAAACCAGAGAAACCTCCTGTGGCTAACTTCAGCAGAAAGGCAGTTTAGTGAGGGAAAATGAGGGAACTCAGGGAATCAGAGGGCAGGCAAAGCCAGAGTCAGGACAGTCGGGAACTGGCTCTTCTCCCCCGCAGGTACCTTCTTTGTGCTTCAGCTGGTTTGAATTTTTGTTATCTGCAAGCAAAGTGACCTTTACTAAGACACTGCCACACAGCCCCCTCTGAGAAGCTACCAGAAACCTTTCCCTTGGGGCTCTATCAAGGTACAAACAAGCACCTGCAGTCCCCACCCCCCTCCTAATCTTCTGATCCCCCCAGAAGCTAAGAGGACTTCCTTCCACCCTCCCTACCGTCAGCCTGTTTGGATTCTTGGATTCGTGACTTTGCAGATAAGGTGCTCTTCTCCAGTGATTTGGCAGGGCTGCCGCAGCCTGCTGTTGTGGAAATCGGAGTCGTGAGTGTGCAGAAAAAACAGCTTCCGGATCTGCATCCCAAGCTGTGCTCCTGGGAGGCAGAGTGGCTCCCAAGTTTCTAAGGTCTTGGGAACGAAAGAAAGCCACGCACTAACTAACGACGAGAGGAAACCAGACCTGCCAAGCTAACATGTTCCTCCCTTCCGCACCAAGGCCTCCCGAAGCCGGAGTCAGGTCGCCCGGTGAGGGTGGACTATTTCAGCTTATCAACTTGGCCTCATTTCCATCAAGATGTGCCGCTTGCATCCGTCTGCTCAGTGTCCCAAGTTATTTTGGGCCAATTCGTGACCTTATGTGCCTGCTTTTGTTTTTAAACATTTTTCTTCGCCTACCTGTTCCCCCGGGAGTCCTTCACGATGCCTCTGTCCTGCAGCAGGAAGCCTTAGAAACTCTGGCTTTGACCTTCCTCTCCACGTTAGCACACTGCTTTCATTTCTAGAACCCTGAGTTATTGGAGGCAGGACATTTTACCTTCTGGCTAACTGTGGTCTGCTCGTCATAGGAACCAGAGGTGCTCTTTGACTGATAAATCACTTTTACACTCCAACAATCAGCCTCCGTTCATTTAGGCAACAAATACGAGAAACCTACTCTGCACAAGGTACTCGTGGGTACTGGGCAAGACCTCATGGCCTTGACCTTTGCTCCCCTTGCTTTTCCTGTTCTGGTCTGCAGCTCTCCCAAAAGCAGTTGGATCATTCATTCACGCTGTGTTGCATGGGAGCGCCTGCCTTTGGTGTTCACATCCTCTCTGGGCTTCCGGGGGGTGGGGGGTGGGGTGAGGGGGGGTCACTGCTGGGTATCCTGTAGAGGGCGCTGCATGCAGCAGTGTCCCCTTTCTGGAAGTTTCTTTGTGCCTTTCAACAGTTGAAATTTAATAGCTGATAACAGTAAACTTTTTATAGGGCTCCTGGCAAGCTGTCAGGCATCACAGCAGAGGCCAGACCTCCGCTCACGTGGTCCTCACTCACTATGTGCATGACTCCTGCTGGACTCATTGTGGAAACAATGAGTAGGAAGTAATGTGCCCAAGGCCAAGAGCGTCAGAACCTGGACTTTGTCCCCTTAACTGCTCCCCCATATCGCTTTCTTCAGTGAGGTCTGGGAACCAGCTGCCAGGCAGTAAAAGCCCTTTTCCTGTCAAGGGCCATTTCGCTTTGTGGACCAGAGAGTCTCCGTCACCACCACTCAACTCTGCCATCGTACACGATACCAAGTGAGCGTGGCTGTGTTCCAATAAAACTTTATAAAAAGGGGCAGTGGGCCAGTTGTGTTGACCCTGTGTGAAACTCTCACCCAGACCAGATTATTCATGTCCGCGTGGCGGTTGCCTGCGCGAGACTGACTACCAGGGCAGCGGATTCTCGGCGCCTCTGCTACGGAGAGCATTTTGAGCTTTTACTATGGACCACGTGCTCTGCTAAACACTGTACATAGATTTTTTTTTTTTTTCACTGATCCCTCTCAAAGGCTCCAGGAGGAGATAATCATTGCCATTTCATAGACAATGCAACTGAGGTCAGAAAAGTCAAGTCACCTGTCCGAGGTCACCCCACTGGGACTTTGAAAGTCCTACCCATGACGCCGCACTGCCTTTCACTGGCAGAGCTGGACTTTTGGGAGTGTGGCCAGCGGGTCTGGACCCAGCGTGAAAGAACCAAGCCTTCGTGACGCACGCACCCTGCCTCTGGGCCACCCGGTTTACTAGCACCTCCGCGAGTCACCTGCCTGGCCAAGGTGAGTCAGGTGTCCCTGGCCAAGGCACGGTGCTCTCTTGCCCTTTCATCCTGCCTATCTCTGCACAGTGTTAATTTTACAGTTTCCCTCCCAGCTTCCCAAATTCCCGGGCGCCCCTGCAGTGGCCACAAGTAGGGGTTATCTGTACCTCCCATTTATTCCTCCCACCGTGTCTGCTAATCAGAAAGATTTCAATGACCTCTGGGCCACATTGATGCCCAAGGACCAGCAGGTCACCCAGCCTCCCTATCTAATGCCGCTGACGCTGTCCTCAGAGGAGTAGGGGACGGACACTTGAGAGGTTTGTTTTTGAAGAGCTCCTGTTATCTTTTGTGTTGAGTCATGTGGGTGCATAGAGGTGTCACTTTAGCAGCTTCTCTTTCTTGGCAGTGACCTTGAGACCTAAAAGCGGGCCGCCGGATGCTCTGAAGGGACACCGAGAAAGCACCCAGTCTATCCCCAAAAGATGAGGACAGAGCAAGATGGCCCACTCTGGGGCCAGCCCTTAGAGCAGGCCACCTTGCATTCATTCAACAAGTATTTCTTCCAGGCCAGGCCCCAGGCTGGGCACTGAGGGGCGGAAGTTGAACCAGAGGGACAGGTAGCTCCCCTCCCCCAGGAAGTCCAGTCGGGGAGTAGGGCGCTGTATTAATAGCTTCATGGAGGGTGGTAATACATGTGGAGTCCCAGCCATAGGACTGTTTAGCAGGAAGACTTGTAGCCTCTCCCAGTCCATGGGACTGCAACAGACCTCTCTTCAAACTGGCAAGCCCTGCTCCTCCAGCCCCGGACCAGAAGGATTCCAGGACCAGGGCTGGTGCCCAACCCACTTAGTAAATATGACTTGGCTGCCTGGATGTGGACACACACCGCTCTCCGTGTGGCATATAAATGGTCATCAGCTGCCCATTGTATCGCCCCCTCTGGAAGGGGTCCCCAGGGCAGGCACCTCAGAAGCAGCCCTGCTGCTGGGTTTGCTGGGTTTTAAGCTACAAGGTACACACACACACACACACACACACACACACACTCTGAGAGTTTAAAATAGGCTAGACCTCAGGCCGGGTAGACTTGGACAATGAACTGGCCAGGGTTTAACAGAAGCAGAAAACACGCTCAGGGTTTGTTGTTGTTGTTTGTTTTTTCCAGGCTGCCCAGCTGAGCGTATGCAACTAATTTGAAAGGTGATCCGGCTTTCAGGGAGATTCATCGCATCTGAGATAACCACAAAAAGAGGGCTCTACAGGTAGACGGCTGGGTTTCTAATGACCCGCAAACAGGTCATGCAGCTGTCCCCATCATGCCCTTTACCTCCTGCCCTGTCCGTGTCCCAGAAGCACCTGCCCGACATGGTGCACCCTCCCCACAGCTTCCAGACTCAGCAGGACGGAGGGACCCTCTGAGACCAGCCAGGCTGTGCCCCCCGTTCCCTGCTATCACCCCTCCAATCGCTCCAAAGGAGTACTTGGGCTGTCCCTAAGTCTTGATCTCTGTGTACCTTCTCAATCCATCAAGGCTTTCCTGGTGACCAGAGTGTTTGCGATGCCAAATAGTAAGGTTGTGTTTATAAAGTGCTAAGTGTGTACCGCACTTTGAGCCAACTTTATCTCTAGGCCTCCCTCACCCCTTCTTGCTTTCCCAGCATCTCAGGGTGGTAGGACCCCCACAGGCCCTTTCAGGCTCTGCCACGCCCCTCTGTGGTCACCCCATCCGCCCCATCCATCACCCCAGAGCTCTTTCCATCCTCTTCATCTCTCCTCCCTGTTTCTCAAAGTGCTGTTGTTTTTCTTAGTAAGACTTTCCCCCTCCCCAAAAGACAGTTACACAAGCAGATGTGGGAGGAAGGGGAGAAAGAGAAGTCAATGATGACTGAGTCAGCCTCACTCCCTCCACGCTGGGATACAGTCAGAGTCGGCTCTCGCTTGCCCCGCCTCTGAAACTCCTTTGCCGGGGGTGTGATTTTTCCCTGAGGATCATTCTTTCCACATGACCAAATGCTGTCATGCGTCAACAGTCCAGATAGTTTCTTTCTGCCCAAACGCAAGCTTGGGTGGGACACAGAGCCAGGGTCATTCAAAAGCGATTTCTCTAAGGAACAGCCAAGCGATAGTTCGTGGGAGTCTCACGATCTCATCAGTGCTCAGCACTCATCCCTGCTTTTCCTTTCTTCACCACTTCTTTGATTTCTAAAGAAGTGCTTTTCCTGAAGTCCAAAAGCTTTGGAAGGAAAACATCTACATAAAACGCGGTGCCCAGCACTCATCTCTGGCTTTCGAGCAGAGCAGCGGTCATTATAGACAGAGCCCAGCTCAGCAAAGGCCAGCACAGAGCACTGGGCAGCTCGAGCTCTTGTCCTGCATTTTGAGAGCCTTAGAAGTCTAACACCCAGAGAAGTTGACAAAATCCACCCGAGGTTTTAAAAGGGCTCACCCTTCCTGGCAGCAGTCCCTGAGCTCCGCCTGCATATCATAGCATGTCCTGGGCTCCCCTTTTCACTGGATGGAATAGGTGATGATCAGAAATTCCCCCACCTGGGCTTCATGGGGCCGGGCCCTGCCTCCCGAGGGAGGTATCCATACAAGCTGAGTGGGCGTTTAATACACACAGCCCGTGTGAATAATTCAAACTAAGCAGGTATCCTCATATAATCTCTTCCCTGTTAAAAGCGCGCTCCCCCGCCAAGCAGATGCAAAGCATTTCAGAATAAAGGCACCCTGTTTCATGCAGATCCATTATAAATCATACATTAAAGCAAGGTGAGGTTCAGATTTTTTTTTTTAAGTAATTATGTGCTTTGTGAGGAAGGCTAAGAATTTGGCAGACCTGAACATCTGCAGACAGGATTTTTAAAGTTTCAATCTACACCCTGTCCCTAGTCTTTTGCATCCAATAAAAAGCAAACTATTGTACTTCTGTTAGGTCCTTCAAGGATGTGTATGGGGCGTACAGAAACCTGTCTTTTGCAAGTAACTGGGCAAAATTGCCCAAGACCGACAGAGACTTAATTCCAAGCTTTAAAAAAACAGTATCAAGTTATCCTACCTAAACATCTTTATTGAGCTCAGAAACAATCTCAAAAATAAGTTAATCAAAGCTCCGTGTTTTCTGAACGCTGAAGTTTTTTCCCCTTCAATTTCACTCTTTCCTAAATACCTTTTAAATTAATTCAACAATATTATTAAACTATGGCAAATCGACATATAGCAATTGAGGCCTGTTCATGCAAATCACTGTGTAACCGCTGCTGGCTTTGCCTTCTTAAGTGCTTCTCCGCCTCCAGAGGATGGGTTTTTTTTCAGCCCTGTATCCATCTTTTCTCTGCACCTGGACCACTGGGACGGGCCTTTGCACAGGGGTCCTCGACATCATCCTAACATTTTAGAGAATAAACACGAAGCACAGCCCTGCTTCTACATTTGTGCTTCTCAGACTTCAGTGAGCAGAACTTCCCTGGGTGCTGCTAAAACGCAGCGTCCCGGGTCCTGCCCCTGGAATCAGTTTTGTCTGTCTGGATTGGAGCCTGGGACTCTGAGTTATTAACCCCCACCCCACCCCCACCTCCCAACCACGGTGGGTTTCTTATGCTGGAGGTCTACAGCTTTGTTTGCAGTTGGAAGTTGACCATAAAGAGAAACCCCATCCTATGAGCCTTTGGACAGGAGGACATGTCTCCTCTGGGCCCCTCACCGAAGTAGCAGCATCAAGATCGTGCAGTCGGTTTCCCTAAAGCAGAGAGAGTCACAGGCGACAGCGTGGCCCAGCAGCTATTCTGCCAAGTCATCTGTGTGATGCGCTGGACCAGGAGGAGAGAGGACCAGCCCCTTCGCCCTTTCGCTTTCCCCGTCTCCCAACACCTTTCAGGGCCGGGGCCCAGCCTCATCTACTCGCAGTCTCTGGTCCGCCCTTTTCCGAAAGACGCAGCAGCTTTCGCTGGGGTTAAATCTAAAGGGGGTTCAGCTCATCGGGGGCCACCTTCTCCACACCCATACAACCCTCAATGACAACGCCAGTGTGTAACAACCAGACGTTTCCATGACAACCGACGGCACAGCGGACTCAAGAGTACGACTTCACTGCGTGGAATTTCCAGAAAAGGGATTGGGGGCGGCGACCCCAAGCCCCCGACCCACACCCAAACTGCAGGGAAGGAGCCCCTCTTCCTTCCCGCCAGTCCGACCTCTCCCGCTCAGCTGGCGCATTGAGAATGGAGAGACGGGGGGTGGATTTTCACGGAGAACTCCAGTCTTACGGAGCGGCGGGTGGCGGGCTCGGCGTCACCAGCACACTGCGCCACCAGCACACTGGAGCCCCAGCGAATGACACCAAGCCCGCGCGCGGGGAGCGGGGCCAGGAGCGGGGGCGGGGAGCGGGCGGGCCCCGAGGGGCGTAAGTCCCACCTTCGGGGGCGGCGCCTGGCGCGGGGAGTGTCAGGAACAGGAAGAGCGCGGCCAGAGGCGGTGCGGGCGCGCGGCGACAGGGGCCGGGCCGAGACGAGCGCCGCGCGGGCCACCATGGCCACGGACGAGCTGGCCAGCAAGCTGAGCCGGCGGCTGCAGATGGAAGGCGAGGGCGGCGGCGAGGCCCCGGACCAGCCCGGCCTGAACGGGGCGGCGGCGGCGGCGGCGTCCGGGGCGCAGGACGAGGCGGCCGACGCGCTGGGCAGCGCGGACGACGAGCTGAGCGCCAAGCTGCTGCGGCGCGCCGACCTCAACCAGGGCATCGGCGAGCCCCAGTCGCCCAGCCGCCGCGTCTTCAACCCCTACACCGAGTTCAAGGAGTTCTCCAGGAAGCAAATCAAGGACATGGAGAAGATGTTCAAGCAGTGAGTGCCTGCCCGACCCGGCCCCCCGCCCACCCGCAGCGGGCCTCGGGCCCCGAACCCCGAACCCCCGGCCCCGAGCCGCCCCGGGACCCCTGCCACCAGCCTAGCTCCCCCGAAACCCGAAACACCAGGGGTGGGGATCCTACGGCCCCTTTCAGATCATCGTGAGCTGGGGAGCCCTCCGCCCCACTAGGCATGTGGGCATGGGGATCCCCGGCCCCTGTCACCCTTTCGCTAGGTGACGCCGCCCCCAGTGCACCATACTCACGCGCACAGCGCGAGGGACCCCGCGGCTCCCTAGGTAATCACGAGTCCCGGCGAGTCCCCACTACCACCACATACATGGGTCTGAACACTCCGGGTCGCTGGCCTAGGACCCTGCCCTGCTGGTGACGCTGTCCCCCTGCCCGCCGCCACCACCACCACCACCACCGAGACTGAGGATCTCGTGGCCTCCCTTCCTACCCCCAACCCAACACGCGCTGGTCACAACCACCCCCCAGCGCCTCGGCACAGGTGACCATCTCCTGCACCCCGTGCCGCACACATTCCTTTCCGTGGGGTCTCTTCACTTCCTCTGTCTCAGCTCCTCCTCCCCCTCCTTCCGTGCAGGTATTTCGCATCTGGTAGCAAATTAGGTTCCAAGACCCTTCAGCCCCTCCCACCTCTACCCCACCCCTCTGTTAGCCAGGACCCCAACCTTGATCCCCAGGTGGCCTCCCTAAGGAAGGACCCCTCAGTCCTGGCCCCCCACTTGCAGGTGTGTGCGGCCTCCCCCCAGGCCCCCACCCGGGGAAGTATCCCTTAAGGGCTTAATGACCTCCCACACACTGCCCCTCCCTCCTCCTGTGCTCACCCCCCACCCAGGAGCTTTGCAGCAGCTGCCCCTCTACTTCCTCTCTTCACCCCTTCCCTGTGCCCCTCCTTGCTACTGTGGGCCCCCTTCCTTCCCCACACAGGGTCCCAGACGCCCTGCACTTTCCTGACTTCCAGCAGCTCTCACCCCCACACTTCAGTCTAATTCCGCACCCTGTATTCTCAGCAGGTTGGACAAGCCACCTCCCCAGTGGGTGGGCTTCAGCCCTTCCCCCGAGAAACGCCCTTAATATCTCTGTTGAGGGACTAGAAAGAGCTTCAGGTCCCCCTGTGGTCCATCCCTGGGTCGGCCCAGTTGGGATTGAGATGATCAGCCACACTCCCCTCCAGCCATGTTTGGGGGAGTGGTGGAGGGGAGGTGGGGGTACACAGCACCCCTCCCTTTGATACCCTTTCCACTCCTGTGGCCCGGTGCCCTGCCCTTGGCTTCTGGAGGGGACACAGCCCACAGGAGTACTTGTCTGGAGTGTATCTGGGAGGAGGCAGAACTATCCTGAAGCCAAGAGTCGCAGGTGAAGGAGTCAGGAGGTCTCTGTGCCCTGAGGGGAGGGGTGGGTGGGCCCACCTAGTCCCAGGAGGGAGGTGGAGCGGGCTGAGGGAAGTGTGTCTGCCCCAAAGGCAGCTGACTGTCCAGCCGGCAGCAGGAGGCCCAGGAAGGTGGTGTTTTGCAACCCCAGAGCTTGAGAAAGGCTCTTCCCACGTCTCTCACTTGCTGCAGCTGCTGCTTCTGCCTTTGGCCCCAGCGAGCAGGGGAGGAGTTTCTGGTTCCCAGACCTGGATGGCTGAGCGCCCATACTTTTCCAGGGGCCAACCTGGGGAAAACCAGTCCTTGGCTCCCCTCTGGGCCTCCGTGGGCAAGTGCCAGGGCCAGGAGGCTGCCTCTGTGACCCCAGGATCTTCCTGGGAGTTCTTCTACAGTTTCTTCCCAGCCAGAGGTTGGCACAGTCAGGAGAGCAGGCTTCCCAAGGAGGAAACTTCCAGGATTTCCAGGAGATGACAGTTTCCAAAATTCTGCTAGGAATTGATTGAAAGTTCCTTGAGCCGAGGGCAGGTGTAGCTTCCTTGCCTAGAACTTCCTGGTAGAGCCACCCTGGGCAGGCAACAATATTTATCACAGCCAAGATCTCTGTATCAGTGGTGGCAAGTCACTAAGGAGCTCGGGATTCCTCCCAGCAAGCCACATGACCAGGCCGTCATCGCTCCTGAGGCACAGCTGGGGAGTTGAGGCACAGAAGTAACTTGTCAGGATCTGAACCCACGACCGTGACTCCAAAACCCATGTTTTTCATTTCTGGGTTTTCCCAGCACAGCCACCTGCTTCCACGTGGGAAACACAGGCCTCCGACAGCCCCTTCTGTGTTCAAGGGTGATGCCCCGGGGACCTACCCACCGTCAGCCCGCTCCTTTCCCCTAGACTCCTCCTCGTAGGCTTCCACAGCATCCTTACCCCCTGCGAAGAAAAGAGCCCCCAGAGCAGGGACTTGGGAGGCCACAGCTAGACTGCAAGGGGCTTCTGACGGGGGACTGGTCTCCAAGCTGCCTTTGCAGAACGAGCTCACCTTTCACAGAGGCCATTTGTGGTGTTTGTTTGACGAGGTACTTTGGTGAAATTTGGGGGACCTGAACGAACCCTAACCCAAGTCTCCTCTTGGCACAACTCCTACTCATTGCTGAGGCGTTGGGAGGGGCAAGGGGGCAGAAAGGGGCCAGGGAGCTGGACTTCTTTCTAGGGAAGGAAGTGCTGTCCGTGGGGGGTGGGGGGCTGGCTTGAATGGAAAGCTGCAGGTTTTGTATTCAAGGGAACAAGGCTTCACTGTGCCAGCCGAGCCCAGCCCCACGAGGCCGCCTGTGAACAGCCAACAGCCAGGCTCTCGGGGAGGACAAAACCCCAGTTCTGCTTCTGCTTCTGCTTCTGCTGCCCAAGTGGGGCTGCGAGCCCTGACCCAGGCAGGGCCTGAGGGCTGCAGCCCGGGCTCTGCTGGGACTCCCACCTCCAGCTCCTGGAGTAGGGGGTGGGCAGTGGGTCCTCCTGGGGCAGAACCCTCTGCCAGAGCCCAGCTTAGGGGAAGGGAGGTCAGAAGGAGCGGGGAGCCGGCCTTCCCTTGCAGGCCAGGAGCCTGGGCATCAGCCCTGACTCTGCCCCTGAATTAGCAGGTCTGCCTGCCCTCCCTGGACCTCATCTTCCCATTTGTAGGAGGAGCAGGCTCTGTCTGATGATCCCCAAAGGTCATTCGGCAGCGACCTTATTTCGGAGGGGTCCTGAACCCTGCCAGACGACAGAACTGCCTTCCAGGTCTTGCAGTCCCTCTGTTCCATGTTCCTCAGCAGGTCCTGCATGAGGCGGCAGGTGGGGGAGAGAAAGGGGACGGAGGGAAGGTGGGCTGTCTGCCACCATCACTGGCCTCATGCTACAGCCGTGCAGGTTCCACGAGGGACAGACCTTCTCCCCATTTTACAGAAGAGGAAACCGAGACCCAGAGGGGTGCAGTGATTTGGTTAGGGTAACGGAGGTTTTCAGCGACTGAACCAGAGCATCCTTGTCTGGCCAGCAGGGATAGTGGTCCCCACGTCTGGGGGTGAAGCTCAGAGCAGGTGATGCACGGTGCCTGCACGTCAGTGGAGCCTGGGCGGTCAGTCTTCCCTCCCTGCGGGGCCTCGGCCACCGCCTCTGGTCCACCCTCACCCTGCCTCTCTGCCCATCCCGCGGGGCTGTCTCTGCAACCCTCCAGGCAAGAGGGGACTGGGTGTGGCCCCAGAGAGCTTGGGGGGGACTGGCTGGCAGTAGCCTGCAAGGGACTCTGCAGGGCCCTGTAAGCCCACACTTGCCGGAGACATAGGCAGCCGTGTTATCCTGAACCTGCTGCGGAATCTGAGGACGATGTCCTAGTTCCCCGCCTGCCCAGCCTCGTCCCCAGCCACCTCATCTCCTGACCCCTTGCGTCAGAGAGGCAGGCTTCCCTCTCCTTTTCGGGACACCTCTTCCTTTCCCACCCTGCCCTCCTCCTCATCACCTGCTCACACCCTGGCTGCTCAAGTGCCGCCCAGTCCCGCTCCTTCCTGGAAGGCAGTGTGGTACAGTGGTTAAGAGCGGGACCTCTGGACTCTGTGGCCCTGGGTTTGGATCCCAGCTCTGGGTCCTGGGGCAGGACACTGCAACCTTTCCAAGCCTCGGCTCCTGGCCCTAGAACAGGGAGAACAATAGCGCCCGCCTCACGGGGGTGTCACGCAGCACTTAACCCAGTGCCTGGCACAGAGTCAGTACCTAGTAAGTTCCTGTCACCGTCACCCCCAGCTCTAGCGGTGGTTGTCACCAAGGTAGCGCCACAGAAGCCACTGCCTGCTTCCACTTCGCCCTCACAGAGCTGCTGGGCTGGCAGCAACCCTCTTGCTTTGGGCCAGAGTGACAGGGACCCAGCCTGAGAGCTTTCTCCTGCTGAACAGACGCTCCAATCGACAGCTGCACATGCTTTGATAAATAACAAAAATGGGGAAAGGAGGCGATTATCACTTAATTACGTGCAAGGCATGGGAGGCAGGAAGGAGGGGAGAGCAGCCCGCAGCTCTGGAGAGGCACTAAAGCGGGACTTCTCGGGTGCCCGGTGCCACCACCCGGCGGTTGACTGCTCGGGTGCTCGGCTGCCCCCCTGGGGTGCAGAACCTACCAGGTGCTGGGTGTTAAATGCGAAAAGGTCTGCGCTTTGTAGAGTCCACCCTCAGAGCTGGTCTGCAGGTCCGCTCCTTAGTTCATTCACCCAGCAGCTGGCTCATTAAATCCCTGCTGCGGGCAAGGCCCAGAACTAAGGGGAGGGTAAAGTTCCTGCCCTTGAAGCCTGAAGCCCCCGAGAGGGGCCTTGGGGGACGGGACGGGCCCCCAGGGCTAGAGATGGAAGGCACCGTTTCTACCTGGAGGACGGCCCTGCTGCTGGAGGCCCAGGTCCAGGTGCTCCCGAAGGAGCCTCTGCATCATTTCACAAATCGAATTTAACCCTCTCGCCCACCCGGCGAGGTGAGTCCTGTCACCCTGTTTGCCAGATAAGAAAACTGAAGCTGAAGGAGGAGGCAGGATTAGAACCAGGTCTGTCTCCAGGGAGCTCCAGGGGCCTCTCAGAGCCTGGGGGTAGGGGGACCCGGTGGGGGGTGCCGAGGTTGGGACCTCCCACCCCCAGCAGGCAGGAGTTTGGCTGTCAGGGGAGGGAGGGTTTCCAGCCCCCACTCTGCTCTTCCTTTTTCCCTCTGATTCTGAGTCACCTTTCTCCTCCCCGCACCCCCCAGGGGGCTTCTGGTTCCCCTTTGGTTTGCCCTCTTCCCGGCCTTCTCTCCTCCTGCCCTCTGGGCTCAAGGCCTGGCTTCAGCTGTCAGCGTCCAGGCCTTGCTGCCTGGGGGAGGCCAAAGCCCTTTCTGTGAGGGAGCCCAACCCAGCTGAGGAGGGAGTCACTGCCACCTCAGCAGGGACAGTCCCACACCCCCCAGCAGCCGAGTTCCCTTTGACTGCCGAGCAGGGCTGACTTCTGCTTTTCAAGGACTGAAGAGGAGTGAGGGTTCCGTGCCAGGAAGGTGCAGCCAGCCGGGAGCCAGGCCCCAGATTCCCGGCCAGTGCGGGACCCAGCTGCAACCCTTCCCAGCACTAGGCCTTCATCGGATTCAAAGGGCCACTCCATTCCAGGCACTTTTATCTGTTTAATCATCTGTTAGCATCCTGTAAGATGGGGAGTTTTGTGTGACTTGTCCCAAGCCACACAGCTCCTCAGGAGCTGAGATGGGATTTGAAATGGGGTCTGTCTGTCTGCAAGTCCTTTGCTCCCATGGGACCCCCATAGAGCGGCACCGGGAGCTGGTAGAAATGTGGATGAGAATGTGCATGTTCACGGGAACCATCGGGTGCACACACTGTTAAGGGCAGGCGGGGAAGGAGGCAGTGCAGGGTGAGCCGGTGGGAAACCCACCGCGGATGCTAACGAAGCGTGGAGGCAGTTGTCCCTCCCGGGCCAGCGTGAAGTGGTTGAGCCGAAGTTTAGAATGTCCCCAAGCCCTGGCAGCCCCCAGCCTCTGGCCATCAGCCTGGGGTCTCCTATTTGATCTCAGGAGCAGCACAGGCGTGTACAAGTGCACGCCCTTGGCTGACGCAGGGCGACAGGTCTCGGTTCAGACTCTGCAGATAGGACAAGAGGAAGTGGTGAGCAGCTGGGCTTCCCCGCATGAGTCAGGCAGCCGAGCAGGAAGGCCAGGGCGGTGGGGGCGGGGCAGTGCCGGGCAGTCGTCACCCAGCGTGTGGGCGTCCACCTGCGTGGGGGAGGCAGGCAGAGCCATGCTGGCTGTAATAGCTAGCAATTCAGATTCCTGTCTTCCAGAACATTCCTGCCCTGCCTTCCCATGTTGCAGGGCAAAGAATAGAGGCCCAGGAGGTACTTGGGTCCCCTCAGACAGGATGGGGAAGGACCAGGGTCTGTGAATGCTGAGACCAAAGCCATGTGGTCCTGGGAGGTCCATAAGTTCCACCGTGTACAGCTGTCTGTCCTCCCGGGGACGCCCATGGACAGAGGAGCATCAGCAGAAGAGCCAGGATGGAGGTCCCCTGTGCAGCGGTTCCAGAATGTGGTAACGCCTCATTCTGCACTGAGACTGCATGGCGTAGCTGGGGGTCGTGTGTGAGGGTCCACCTCCTCCTGGGGAGTTCCAAAGCCAAAATGGGCCACCTGAGGGGAGCAGTGAGCTCCCCATCCTCAGTGGTATTTAAGATGCCGAGCAGGAAGATTGTATTTGGAGTCTGACCCTCTCACGTGCAAATGAATAAGGTGGCCTCTAGCAGTCCCCCTCCCCAACCTGAGGTTCTCTGTGCAGGGTCTGTAGGCATCAGAGCTCAGAGTATAGTAGTTAACTGTGTGTTTACATCCCACCTGGAATCGAATCCCGGCTGTGTCCCTGTCAACTGTGGCCTTGGCCAAGTCACTTCCTCCCTCAGCCTCCTCATCTGTGTCTCGGGGACAGTTTATACCTGCTTCAGAATTCTGTGAGGAGCTGGCGTGAAGCTCCCGCACAGGTCCTGGCGCCTAGTAAGTGCTCAGCAAAGAGCAGGCACTGATAATATTCTATGAAATGGGGGCAGTGCTGACCCCTGTAGGAACCAGCCACTGCCCACCCCTGGAGACTCCCAGGTTATCAGAGCCATTGGGAGGAGCAGCGGGGGGGGGGGGGGGGGGGGGGGGCGCTGCTTTTCCCAAAGAGCAAAGCCTGCCTGGGTGGTGGCTGGTTGCTCCACTTTCAAAGACTGGATGGGAGGGGATTTTGTCGCCAGCATCCGGGGCGGCAGCTGCCGAGCCCTCCCTATTGAGAGCTATTCAGGGGGAGGCGGGTAGGAATGTGGGCACCGTGCCAGGTGCTGGAGAAAAGTGCTGAGCTCCCAGCCCCGAGCTTTGTTGCCAGTGCTGCCGGACAGAACTGAATTGGTCCTCCCAGGCAGGCCCTGAGCCAGGCTCTCAGCCCTGCGAGCTTGAGAACTCAGGACCCTCCATGGGGCCAGGAAGAAGAGGCAGGGAGGAAAGACGTTGGAATCTCGAGGTCGGCCAACTCTATGACCCTGGGCTGAGGTCATAGAGTGTCCCCACATATTACGAAGCTGATAGACCGGACCATCCAGGTAGCTCTTGTGTGCCAACTCTCTCACAGGATCCCCTGGCCACCTGCAGCCTCGGTTCCAGCCCAGGGAGAGGACTGAGGGGTGAGGGTCTCCCGGCCTGGGATGTGCCCATTTCCCAGCATCGCTCTCTCCTGTGTGGTTAGTCATCCACCTGCTCGTGACACGGTGATAGTCTCTCTCATGGTCACCTCCCTGCCTGTCAGGAAGGACAGGAGAGTCATCTGGGACCGAGGCTTCTCTCTCCCTCTGCCCAGCAAGAGAGCAAAAAGCCTTTTCTGCTGCGTTTCCACCACCCCACTCGGCAGGGACTTTGGATCGGGCGGGGGGGCGGGGGGTGGGAGGTAGTGGGGCTTTCAGGGAAGGGCACGGTGCCGGTGCTGGGGCACCTTGGGAACATCCGGTCCACTCCCTGCCTCCCAGACGGGCTGCAGCAGGTGCGTCCGCCCAGCCAGGCCCCCTCAGGACGGGTGCCCAGGGGAGAAGCTGTCGGGGAGAAGCCGTGGTATTCTTCATTGCTTTTGTCACCATCATGTGCAATCGTATCTGACACACAAAATGTTCTCGTAGCCACTGTTAGTGATAATGAGATTAGTAGCTTTTAAGCACCTACTGTGTGTTGGGCATTTGATATCTATAACCTCACTTAATCTTGACCGCTAAAGGTAGATAGCAACAACGATGGTTTGCTTTTATCACAGGTGGTATGTATTCATTTAAGCGCCTGCTGTGGGCCAGGACCTGTGCTAAGGATTTCTTTTCATCCTTTTCTCCATCCTGAGATGGGTCCTTTGGCATCTGTGATATAAGTGGGAAAATGGAGGGAGGTTTGTGGGGACAGGCGGTTTGACCAGGGTCACCCAGCCAGCAGGTGGCAGATCTGAGGTTCAGACTCAGGTCAGTCTCAACAGAGTCGATGTGATCATAGACTTTCAGGGTCACCCTCAGGTTAACCCTGGTACCTGGCTGACCCAGTGATCCAGAGCCCATCCCCATCAGAGCCCCGGGCCCCTGGTGGATTCCCATGCCCTGAGGTTGGGGGGTCTCAAGGGGACAGCCTTCTCCTGTGTCACCTGTAGGAGCCCAACTCCCACCCCAGCACCTGGCATCTCTCTGACTTCCATCACTGCCCCCCCCTCCTTGGCTATTGATCCACCGGCACCATGGCCTGCCCCCGCATTGCCCCCCTGGGGGCTGGAGCCGGCCCAGGATGGAGCTCAGACCCAGTAATCGATCGACCCTTCGTTGAGGCAGGCAGCGGCTCAAGCCGCAGTTTAGGCTGCGGCCCAGCCAGGCTGGGGAGCTGCCAGAGATCAAGAAAAACGGAGCCCAAGTTTTCGTCCAAGTTTGGACATTTTATCTGCACTTCCTCTGAAACTGAACCACCTCTGGCTGCGGGAGGAAACCCAGCCCCTTGAGCAGTAAATAAAGCTTGGCTCAGGGGAGGAGGGGCAGGACGGGGTGGCGGAGAGAGTGGAGTGGGAATCGTAGGGATGGGGGTCCGGATCCCTGCCCTGCTGGTTATGGGGCCAACGTCCTCTCCACGAACCTTGTTCCCTCCTTGGCCACATGCAGACATGCTACTCCTGACCTCCCAGGATTGCTGAGCACAGAGGTCGTAAAGAGAAAATGCCTGGCACACGGTAGGAGCTTAATAAAATTAACTACATCTCCTTATAGTGCTGGCAGCTGCCGCTTTTAGAGCCAGCTCCATGTGCCAGGCACTGTGCTGATTGCTTGGCGTATATAAACACTCGGTCCTGTGAGAGTTGCCCTTGTGCCAGGGGGGAGTCTCATCTCAGCCTTGGCTGGAGGCTCAAACGGCATAGGCTACTGGGACCCAGGCCGCCTGCTCCCACCCAGACATGTCCTCGCTGCCCTTCATTGGAGCCCAAGTTTAGAAAGTGCTAGGAGCTCTGTTTTCCTGGGGGGCGCTGAGGAGGGGAGTCCCCCATGACCGGAGGAACTGATGCTGTCCACAGGGCTGCACCGAGACCTGTCACTGAGGGCCATGCAGCAGCCCCCCGGCCCTCACGGGCTGGCAGATGGGCGCCAAAGGTGAAGGGAGGGGCCCCACAACGCCCCATCCTCATCCATCGGCTTCTAGCCCTGTGATGGCCACTGCCCGCAGGCCCTCCAGCCCTGTGGGGAGGGAGCCTCGGAGCCTGTGTCCCTGCAGGGCTCCGGGAGACCGCATCATCTCCAACCACTGACTCACTTGCCCGGGAACTATTTATACCCCTTGCACAAATGCTCCGTGCCGCGCTCCAGGCAGGCGTCTCTGTTCTGCTGGCAGCCCCAGGCTGTGTGTGGCGGGGTGGTGGTGGGGGGGGTGCTGGGCACCGAGCAAATGTGCAGGTTTACGAGCCTACAGCCCTGGGCCGGGTGGGGTATGGCCCAGCTCCTTCCTTTACTGCTGTGTGACCTTGGGCAGGTCACTGAGTTTCCCTGAGTCTCCATTAAAAAATAAGGGTTTTTGAGGATTAAGTAAAATACACTATGTAAGGTTCCTGGCATAATGTCAGGTATCAAAAAGTGGTAGCTGTTAGATGCCCAAAGTCACGCGAAGCTCCCACATGACTACAGGAGGGAGGGGTAGGGGACTGAGATGTGTGTTTACGGTGAACTCTGCAGAGCATAGGTGTCTGTCACGCTGCTGTCATCCAGCCAAAGAGGCCTTGGGGACTGCCCGAGGCTTCTTGAGGCTTAGAAGGCCCAGCTTTAGAGCCCTGATACTACTCTTGAGCCCACCAGGTGGCCGGCAGGCAGGTGTTTGCTTAACCTGATGGGAGGGCCCGGCCATCTTTCCTAGGCCATTGGTGGTAGAAAACAGGTGACCTGAAATGGGCAAGGCAGAGACACTACAGTCACCCAGGCACTCTTCCAGGCCTTTCCAGCCATCCCCCCTGTCCCCTCCGCTCGCTCACTGCAGGTGCCCTGCACAACTTGTTCCCTCAACACACCCCAACCACCTCCAGGAAAACGGAGAGTGGCCCTCCCTCCTGTGGCCCCCACCCTATGGCCCGTGGTACCTTCTGCCTCCCTCCTGGTTGGGGGCAGGGATGTCCCTGGCAGTGGTCAGTGGGTGCTAACATCAGAGTGCACCCTCCCAATCTGTACCTCCATGGTATTGTGAATTTTTTCTCCCTGCTTGTGCATGTCACATTCAGTACAGGGAGGCTGTGGCTTCCGTTTCCTTTGGAGCAGGCAGGTCCAAAACAGTACTGTTTAACATGTAGGAGGCTAGCAGGCCATGTGGTGAGTTCCCCATCATCAGAGGTAACCAAGCGGTAGCTAGGCCACAGATCAGGACTCTGGCTCTGCCTTTCAGCTGTGATAGGATGATATGTTGGTGGGAGGTGGCCTTTGAATCCTTGTACTCCAGCCTGTGACTGCTCTGACTGGTCAAACATGAGGTGTCAGGGTGTCCTTAGGCCTCCCTCCTTGTGCCCACAGGTATGACGCCGGCCGGGACGGCTTCATCGACCTGATGGAACTAAAGCTCATGATGGAGAAACTCGGAGCCCCTCAGACCCACCTGGGCCTGAAAAACATGATCAAGGAGGTGGATGAGGACTTCGACAGCAAGCTCAGTTTCCGGGAGGTGAGACCAGCCCTCCTTTGTCCTTGGGCGATCAGCCTTGAGCCTGGGGTTATAGGGGTAGGGGGTTAGCTTTAAGTGAGAAGGAGGGACATCCATTTCTTCCTGTAGTGAGCACTTATGGAGTGGCTCCTGCCTACCGGGCCCTGTGTGGGCTCTGGGGCTGCGGTAGGAGGCCCTGTGCTCCAACGGTCCTGGGGTGTAGAGTGGGAGAAGCCAGAGTGAAGTGACATGATGCTGTGATTCAGGAGAAGGGGACAGGCGGAGGGAGTGACACGGACTGTGGATCCAAGAGGAGCTGAGCCCGGGCAGCATGGGGTTGAACGCCAGGGGTGGTCCCTCCGAAAAGTCAGCTCAGACCGGGCCCTGGAGACCTGGCAGGAAGCACAGAGGAGGCAGAAGGTTGCAGGCAGCACAGGGTAATCGTTTGGAGTCAGAACGTGGGTTAAGATCTTTCTGTCGATTTCTGGTGCTGAGATCCAGGGCAGGGTGTTTTCTCATCCCCGAACCTTCCTCATTCTATAGAATGGGCACAGTCATGTACCTTAGGACTCAGTAAATGGAGTTCAGAGCACATTAGTTTGGAGACAAGGATAAGAGGCAAATCAAGGCCACGCCATCAAGACTCCTGGTGGGAGCTAAGTGTGGACCGAGCAGGCTTGCAGCAGCCCGGGCTCCCAGGAGCACAGAAGATGGGTTCCCTAGTCTCCCACTGTGCAGATGGGAAGACTGAGGCCCAAAGAGGGAGAGGAGAACTCAGACCTCTGGCTCCCAGTCCCACGAGCACACCTCCTTTTTCCCCAAGGAGGCCTGGCTGGGCCTGGATGTGGCCAGGGACCCCGGGCCCTTTCCTTCTCGCCCTGACGCCCCCCTGCTTTTCTCCCTGCTGCAGTTCCTGCTGATTTTCCGCAAGGCGGCAGCCGGGGAGCTGCAGGAGGACAGCGGGCTGCACGTGCTGGCCCGGCTCTCCGAGATCGACGTCTCCACCGAGGGCGTCAAGGGGGCCAAGAGCTTCTTCGAAGCCAAGGTGAGAGTGGACAGATGTGCCAAGCCCAAGGTGGGGTGCTCTGACCACACTAACTCAAGGACAGGGGTGGCTGGGGTGCCATAGGTGCCTGGTTTAGTGGGAGGGTCAGCCCCAACCCTCCCTGCCCCCGCCAAGGCCGCAGACGAGAGATGGGGAGCCGACTCCCAGGCTGGGCCAGGCAAGGCCCACGGCGCTCCTGGCTTCTGCCCCCTTTCGTCCGGGCTGTGATCCCTTCCAGCGGCCCCTGGGGTGACTGAGGGCTGTGTGTTCTTGAAGAGGGCCACTAATTCAGAGGACTAGGCCTGAGAGCCTACGCCCACAGGTGGCGGAGCAGGCCCAGGAATACACACACAGTGGTTCCTGGGGCCTCATGGAGACACTGGTCCTGCCAGTCCCTGCTGGTCCTGGGCGTCTAGGGTGGAGGGGATGTTTCAGGGTTCACCAGTGGGACCGGTGTGCAGCTGGGCTCCCCTGCACAGGAAACAGGTCAAGGGTGCAACATGAGAGGCTCCCACGTGCAGGGCTGTGCTATGCAGCAGCCACCGAACACGTGTTATCTCTATGAACCCGTGAGGTCAGAGTTATTGAGCATCTGGCTCTGAATGGGGAAACTGAGGATCTGAGAGGTGGAGCCTGGACCAGATTTAGAACGAGTGAGGGGGGAGGCGTGAGCCTTGCTGGGAGGACCCCTCCAGCCCTGAGCCACCCCCACACCGCCCCAGGTCCAGGCCATCAACGTGTCCAGCCGCTTCGAGGAGGAGATCAAGGCGGAGCAGGAGGAGAGGAAGAAGCAGGCGGAGGAGATGAAGCAGAGGAAAGCCGCCTTCAAGGAGCTGCAGTCCACCTTCAAGTAGCGAGAGGCTGCGGCCCGACCGCCTGGCCCAGGCCCGGAGCCCAGTTGGGCCGGCGAGGGCGGGCGAGGGCAGGCAAACCGAGGCTCGGCCTGAATCCTCGGCTCTGTCTGAAGGGACCACATTGAAAACCTACAAATGTCTGTGATCACAGCCAGTGGAGGGTTCTCACAGAGGTGGCCTGGCCTCTCCCTGCCCCCTGCCACTGTTCTGAGGCTATGACCCCAGTGCCGGCTCCCTGCCTGGCCCAGAGCTCCTTGGCGTCCCTGAGTCTCGCACCCCTGGCTGTCCCCTGCCTGCTCCAGCGCTACTCTCTGCCCATGAGCCTGCCTTCCACACACACCCCTCTCTTCCTCATGCCTCCGCCTGTCACCTCCTGCCCTACCCAGAGGCCACCTGCCCTTAACCAGCAGGCTGCACTGCCCCTGGGGCCATCAGCCCCTTTCTAGGCTGGGGGAGCAACAGATGGCAAGAACTGCGGCTGGCTCCGTAGAGCGGGACCTAGGGATCTGATCAGAGGCACAAGGGTGCTCCACCCCCGCACCTGTTCCTCCAGCCCTGCCTCCTCCCTGCTTGAGTCGAGGGGCCAGGGAAAGGCTTCTATTTTTGTGAAGGGACCTGGGCCCTGGCACCCCACACAAGCCCAGCGCTCTGGGGCCCGGCCAGGCAGGGTGAGGGGACAGCTGTGTCAATCTACCTCACGGGCTCACACTTTCCCAGCCATGCCTTCGGTCATGGTTGGGGAAGGCTCTGGGGGCAGAAACACCTCTCCCTGGTGCCCCGGGGACAACCTGAGGGTCCCAAGGGCCCTGCAGAGAGCAGCATGGGAAGGAGGGTCGGCCCCTTCCTAGGGACGGAAATCGGTGGGGACTCCATTTCCCAGGAGGCACCCAAGAAGTGCTTTAAGAAGCTTGCACAGACCAGGCAGTGGGGAGCAGGGGGCCGGCCGCCTTCCACCCTTTCACGCCATCCTTCCCCAGAGTGACATTCATTGCCTTGTCACCAGCGACAGGACCTCTCCTGTCACACCTGCCCCCCGAGGAAGCATGGGGACCCCAGCCCTCCCTGTGCCGCCGCCCAGTCCTGCGCGGCCCCCATGTGCTTGCTCACGTGTGTGCGTGTCTGTGTGTGTCTGTTGCCGTGTCGTGAAGCTCTGCCCGTCACCCAGTCCCAACAGTGGCTGTTAAGGCCACAGTTATGCAACTTTCAGTGTGTCATGACAGCGTCACTGCTGTTTAAACTCGATAACTCTTTATTTTAGTAAAATGCCCCACGAGTCCACAAGACTCCCGCTAGACCTGCAGAGGTTTTATTTTTCTGGCCTTAGAATCCGCAGAGATTAGGAGGTGCCGACCCCGTGCAGCAGCCTGGCCCCGGATTGCGTTTGCCTTAGCCATGTGTTTATACAGATGAATATAAAGAGTTCTTTTTTTTTTGGCTTACTGCTTTTTTTCCTCTCTTCTCACTCCCCTCCCCCTAAAAGAGCTACTCCTTCATCCAGTGGTACGATTATTTTTTTTAACTAAAACAAGATAAAAATTCTATATTCTTAGGTGTGCGTGGTTCTTGTTGGTTGGCACAGAGCGGGGGAACAGATCGAGGTCCCCTGGGTGCTCGGGCAGCCTTTGCTCAGGTGGCTTCCGTGTCATTGGAGAAGCCAGAGAAAAGGGACTCTCCCCAACCAGAGAGGTTGAGTTTGATGTCCGCCCTCTATCACCAGGCACTAGTCTGAGCCCTTTATATATATTAATCCATTTAATCCTCACAACCAGCTCGGGACAGGGATGCTGTTTCTTTTCCAGATAAGAACAGGGAGACCCAGAGAGTCTCTCGGAGGCTGGCGGGCCAGGGCCACTGGGGTGCAGCAAGCACCCCTCACCGATTCAGAGAGGACGTACAGGGCCATGGGACCACGGGGCACAGCATGGTTGCCAGAAGTGGCACCAGAACCATGTAGTTTCTGGATTAATGTATTCCAGAGCCACACCCAGAAACATACTCTAAGCCTCTGCCATCACACAGTCTGGTGTGGCAGGGTGATGAGGAAAGAGCCAGGACACTCCTTGTGTGGCTTTGGGCAGGTCATTGTCCCACTGGGTCTGTCTTCCCACCTGGTTGATGCGAGGGTGGGCTAGGGCCCCAAGGCCTTCCCAGCCCTGTGCCTTCCAGGTAGAGCACCACCTCTCCCAGGTGCAGCCTTGGGGCCTTGAAGTGTGGGTTTAGGGTGGGAGTTACTGCCCTCAGGTGGATGTGGGTGGTACTACAGAAGCCAGGATGCCCTCTGCCTAGGCTGAGGTCCCTTCCAGCTGTGAGAAGATGACATGTTGGTCTGGCACAGCTGTGTCCTTGAAGTGTATTTCTTAGGGAATGCCACCTGATGCCACCATCATTACCAACGAATGTTAGCTTAAGCATTGCCTTTCAGTGGCCTTCCAAGAACATTGGATCCCTAACCTCCTATAGCGAAAAGTGCATCAGAGCTGAAGGAGAGATGACCTGACTGAGGAAGGGCTAATTCAAGCTCCACACACCCGCCCAGCTGGCCCGGCAGTGGGTGTGGCCCCGGAGCTCCGGGATGTGAGAGAGGGGCCAGCTATCCCAGGCCAGGGCCTTCCACCAACAGGGCTCAGCTGGGACAGGGCTCTCAGCCTGTGTCCGCACAAGAGCCCCCCCGACCTCTAGCCCAGGCACCGGCCACAGGCTGAGGGATGAAGAGGCCCAAAGTGATTCAGGGACCAAGAAGGAGAAGGGAGACGGCTCCTTAAAACCTTCCCCCCACTCGTCCCCTCTTCTCAGTAAGCCTTCCCCCCACTGAGTCCTGGCCCCCAAACCCTGTCTGAACCCCCAGTATTTTCATCTGGTTTTAAGGAGAAACCTGCCAGCCCCCAGACCAGCCCCCTTTGGCAGACCTCACCGAGAGGTAACAGCTGCCACCTGGGAGCCGTCCCAGCAATCAGCAGGTGGGGCCCCAGGTGGCGGCACCTGCCCTTTGTCAGCCTGTCGTCACTGCCTGCCCCCACCCTTGGCACTGCTTCTCCTGAGGTTGCCTCACCCCTGAGCCCGGCCTCCACCAAGTCACCGTGGTTCTTTTTCCATCGTAGTCTGACCCTGAGAGGCTGGGGCAGCTTGAGGTCCCAGATCCGCGGAGGACCCACTCCAGCCCTGGAAAACAGGTTCAGTGGAACGGAGGGGGGGGGATTCTAGCGTCCTCACCCTCTCGAGTCCTCAGATTCACTTCAAATTTGTGGAGAAGGAAGCCTTTCTGGCCTGCACCCCACCAAGCTCCTTCCTCCCGCAGAACTGACTTCTTCTTGTTCAGGGACACTCCGAGGAGCACTTGCCACCCTGCCCGGCAGGGAGCCGCAGCGAGGCTAAAGAGATCTGTGTCTCCACAGTCCCAGCTCTAGTACAGGCCCTCTCGGGGGCAGGCAGGCACTGAACGGGTGGGGGAGGAACCGATGAACAAATGAATGGCCTCTGTGTACCTGGTATGTCAGCGCTTCATCGCTCTGGGCAAATGAGAGTCACCCCTTTAGGTACTCTCTCATTAAGCCAAGCCCCCACCCCTCCAGTTTCAGGAAGCCCACTCCCCAAACGTTCCCATGGCCTGAGACTGCCCCCCCAGGCCCCCAGGCCTGGGCCCTGAGACCACAACAGCAGGACAGACCCCTAGACACACCCTCACACTCCCTCACTCCCATCTCCAGGTCTTTTACCTCTATCAGAACTTGACTGGTTTTTATATTGAAAGAAAGAGGGGGAAAAAAGTTGATTAATTTTATATGACCCAAGTAATGCATTATTTTTTTTAAAGATTTAATATATAATAATATATGTAAGTTAGAATCTCCAACCCCATATAACCACCCTTAACAATAGGGCGCTTGGCATTCTGAATTTCTTTTCTGGGAAATAATTCCTAAGGTGCCCAGCTCAGAAGGCAGCTTCTGGGGAATACACGGAGGAGTAGAAAGAAGAGGGGAAAGCAGACTCTAACACCCCAGGCTGAGGTCATGTCTTGGAGCAAATGGATTAAACCAGGTGCTCTAAGGGACAGACTGACCCTGAGCCACCGGGGCTCAGGACAGGCACCAGTGTGCTTGGACCCTTACCAAGTGCCATCAGCCCACATATGCCATTCAGCCTTGACATTCAAGTCATGGAACCTTAGGACTGAACAAGGCCTGAGAGTGTGTCTGGTTCTATTTCCCCATATTAGAGACAGGAGTTCCGAGGGGCCCCGCAGGGAGAGAACCAAGCTGGCCCCAAGTAGGAACTGGGCCAAGCAGACACCTTCCGGGGTCCGCCCCCCTTTCAGCCTCCATCCGCAGCCGGGGAGGCAGGCACTGGACGCCCCACGCCCAGACAGTACTAGTTGAACAAGGGAAAAAGAAAAAGAGAGAAAACAACAAAAAGAGAAGGAAGTAAAAGAGATGAGGCTATGAGGACAGAAGGAGTCGGGGTACCCCAGCAGTCTGAGGCCCCAGACTGCGGTTACGAGCGCTGCCTTCCAATCCGAGTTCTGTCCTTGCCCGGTTGTGTGACCATGGGTGGTCCCTGACCACTCAGTCTCAATGGCCTCAGCTTTTAATAAATGGAGGACAGTGTCTACTTCTTGTTGCTAGAAAATTAAGTGCCTATAAGAAGCATTGAGCACAGTGCCTGGCGCATAGTAGGTGCCCAGAAAATAATAATGAAAAGAATGAGTTAGGAAGAGAGAAGAATATACTCCGAACAGAGTGGTGAGGGCACCCCCAAACCTGCAAACCTCAGAATTTGCTCTCAGGTTATTTGGGGAAATCCATGCCTCGAACTAGCCCTATCTCCTGCCCAAATTAAATAGTAACCACCCAAGGTCAGGGAAAGGGCCTTGTAAGAACAGGTTTCTTCCCAAGAGGTGGCTCAGCCTTGACCAGGTGGGGTGGGCTGGGGTCACCCCACTCCTGCCTATAAGAGTGCCCCGCTGGCCTCGACAGCCACTCGGTCCTGAATACGCACGGTATGCTGAGCATCACAGTCCTCGCTGCGCTCCTGGCCTGCGGTAAGCTGCGGGTCGGGGGCCAACCGCAGCCCCCAGGCTGTGAGCCCGGGCTGGCCTCCCTAGAAAGGAGCTTTGGGGTCCCACGTGGGTTCAGATACTGCCAACCAGCTGTGTGAGATGAGCCGCTTCGCTTCCATCTCTGCAAAATAGAACTGGTGATCTGACCTCCCGAGGTGAGGGTTAGAGGTGAGGTGTGGAGAGACCGGGCCCACACCTCATCCTGGGGACAATCAGGGCTTGCTTTCCCACCATCGGCACCTCACCCATGGAAATTCTTTGCTCCCCCACATTGCTGGCCTTCTCCCAGACTAGGAATCGACAAACCTGGCTGAATGTCACTCTCTCTCGGCAGGACCTGGACAAGTCTCTTCGCCTCTCTAAATCTCACTGGCTGTTTGGGCAAAGGAGAGCACTTGATTAAGAGTCCTTCTAGCTAACAACAACCACTGCAGGAATCATAATAGCAGCTCCTACTGATTGCGTGTTTACTAGGTGCCAGGCACTGCACTGAGCCCCGTACATGCAGGAGCTCACCTGACCCTTGCAGCTACCTTGAGAGGCGGGGTGCATTAGCACCCCCTCTCTGCAGATGAGGGTGCTGAGGCTCCATGCGGCTCCACATCCTGCCCAAGACCCCATGGCTGGTCAGTGGTGGAGCCGGCACTCGAGTCTCAGTCTGTCTCACTGGGGAGTGCATGCACTTGACCGCTCCACACAGCTCCCAGCTATGACAGCCTGGAACTCTGGGGACTCATTGCTCATACCGACCCCATTACGCTGAGGCCTAGAAAGGGGCAGCAGGTAAGGAGGAAGGACACGGGTGCTCCTGGGCACTTGTACACACGTCAGCCACCTCCCCCTTCCTTCAAGGCAGGAAGTGTGCCCTCTGCGCCAGGCCTTTCACTAAACGCTTTGGTGGCCTTGTCTAATTTCGTTCCCAGGAAAAGCACGCCCGGTTGGTGCTGTTCTTCCCATTTCACAGAAAGGGAAGCTGAGGCCCAGAGAACTAGGTGGCTCCCCAAAGTCATGCCGTAAACTCTGAACCCGTGTCTGCCCCCCAAGTTCCTCCTGCCCCTTCCCCAGTGGGGTGCCAGCCCCCTCACTATGCTCTTCCTCTCCTGTCCCCCCCCAGCCTCCAGCTGCGGGGTCCCCACCTTCCCACCCAACCTAGCGGCCCGGGTGGTGGGAGGAGACAATGCCCGGCCCCACAGCTGGCCCTGGCAGGTAAGTACTGTGGCAGGGGTGGGAGGTGGGTGGACGGGGGGTGGGGAGGGGGTCCCTGTGGGCTGACATGTGGCCCCTCCTCCAGATCTCCCTCCAGTACCTCAAGGACGACACGTGGGGGCATACATGCGGTGGCACCTTGATCACCAGCAACCACGTCCTCACGGCTGCCCATTGCATCAGGTGAACAGGGATGGTGCCCAGAACAGGCGGGAGCCACATAAGCTACTTACGGCTGTAACTCCGTTTTCATTCCTCCATTCAGCATTGTTGATTGTGCACCCACCGTGTGCCAGGGGACTCGGCAGTCAGGACAAGTTCTGTGCACTCCGCAAGCTTATATTCTAGCGGAAGACAGAGCAACAGACTGTTAAACAAGCAAACACAATAGATAACCCATCAAACGGCAGTGAAGAAAACAGGCTGGAAGAGAATAAAAAGCACGGGGGGGGGGGGTTCTATTTTAAATGACGTGGCCAGGCAAGGTCTCTCTGCCAAGGAGCCATCTGAGCAAAGACCTGAAGGAAGCAAGGGCGGACCTCAGCGCCGTGGGGAAGGGAGCTACAGGTGCAGGGAATGGCCAGTGCTAAGTCCTGGAGGAGGGACCAGTTCAAGGGGAGGAGCAGGGGAGTCAGAGATGATGCAGGCAGGAAGCAATCCGTTCTCACAACGGCCCTGGAAGAGGCCTTCCAATAGCATCTGCACCTTGCAGATGAGCAAACTGCGGTCCGAGGCTACCCACCCAGGAGTCAAAGTGGACTTGAACAGGGTCCTTACCCTGCACCCTGGGAAGGGGCAGTGGGGATAGACGCGCCCTTCCCCCAAATGATTCCCACTGGCCGCAGAGCTGAGTCACCGTAGCCCCCAGTTCCTCTCTCCCTACCAGCTAGCAGGTGGCCCCGCTGACCCAGTGCCCTTCCTCTGTTCAGCAATTCCCGGATCTACCGCGTGGGCCTGGGGAAGAACAACCTGACCGTGGACGACGAGGAAGGCTCCCTGTACGTGGGTGTGGACACTATCTTCGTCCATGAGAAGTGGAACTCCTTCCTGGTGCAGTAAGTGCCCGGCTGACCGTCTCACGGCCCCTGGGAGCAGCGCAGAGGAAGGAGGGGTCCCCGAGACAGAGCTGGAGTGCCTGCCCCTTCCTGTCCCTGGACCCCATCCTCACCCTGCACAGCCAGCTGATGTCCCCTTTACGAAAAATGGCAAAATGCTAAGTGGAGAGGGACACCCTTCCCATCTCCCTCACTGGCCAGGGCCCCCCAGAAGGTGCCCACAGCGACCTGCCTGGGCTCCCTCAGGCAGAGGCTGAGCCAGGACTTACCTTCACTGAGCACCTACACATTGCAACACACACATTATATGCGCTCTCATTTCTCCCTCACAACAGCCCTAGACAAGGAATGGAGACTCGGAGAGGTTAAGGACTCTGGCCCAGGTCACACGGCCAAGTACGTGTCAGAACTAGGAATCGGATCAGGTCTGCTAAGGTTGCTAGCTCTCATCCTGGTAACAGGAGAACATCAAAATATTGCACCCACCAGTGTCTCTCTTTTGTCACTGTGATTTCCTACTGACCTTCGCTTAACTTCCGGTTGACACCTCACCCCGAGTGATCCGAAACGCTTCTGTTCTCATTGCCCCTCCGTTAAGTGTTCACGATGTGAAGACACAGGTGGGAGAAGCCATGTCCAAAGGGCGGGCCATGGTGTTAGAAGGCGGATCACCTGACCTCTGACATCTCCGTCGGCCAGTGAGAAGCTGGAAGTCAGGATGTTTAGGGAGGGTTCTTGGTGACTGACAACCTGGCCCTCCACTCACACCCTGGGCCTCTTTAACATGGGCTGGGTGGCCAAGGCCTCCTGCCCATTCAAACCTCCACTTTAAACTCCAGCAATGACATTGCCCTCATCAAGCTGGCGAAACCTGTGGAGCTGAGTGACACCATCCAGGTGGCATGCCTGCCAGAGGAGGGCTCCATAATGTCTCAGGATTACCCCTGCTACGTCACTGGCTGGGGACGCCTCTCGAGTGAGTACAGCCTCTGGCAAATCACGGGAGCCTTCCTGGAGGAAGTGGCTCCCACAATAAGCACAACACCCACAATTTCCCATCACTTTTCCTCTGTACCTAAACATCTTCGGATTTTCTTAACTTTGTAATAACAACAGCTAACTTTTATTAAGCACATACTGTGCCACAGGCGGTCTAACAAGTGCATTAGAAGGTATGCTATGAGGATTAAACGGGTTAGAATTTGTCATGTGCTTAAAGCAAGGCTGGGCACATAGTAAGTGCCTATGAAAGTAACAGTCTATTTGTGGGAGGGGGTTAGATCTTACGGTATACCATATGCCCGGTATGTTCCAGACGAATTAAAAAGTTAAATGCAAGTGAACAAAACTATGGAAGACTTAGAGGACAATGCAGGTTAACACTCGGAAAACCGTGGAGAAAGCCGCTTTTCTGTGCGACACTGGAAGCCGAGTCCCGCAAGGAAACAAAGGGCAGCTAGAGCCTCGGGATCCCAGTTAGAGAGAAAGCACCGCGAAGTGCTTTCCGTGATCTGTCCTGCCTCCAGCCGCTCTCCCTTCCCTGCGCTCAGAGGGCTCTCTGACCCAGACCCGCTGGGACCCCTGGCTCAGAGCCTGCCCATTAAGGGCCTACGCGTGGTTCCCGTGAGGTCTAGCCAGACCTGTCCCAGCCCCATCCATCCCCCCCCCACCGCCGTGTTCCCAAAGGCCTCCCCGCTCACCGCCCGCTCTCTCCCCAGCCAACGGCCCCATTGCCAAGGAGCTACAACAGGGCCTGCAGCCCGTGGTGGACCACGCCACGTGCACCCAGAAGGACTGGTGGGACACCATGGTAAAGGACACCATGGTGTGTGCTGGGGGTGATGGTATCACCTCGGCCTGCAAAGTGAGTGTCCGGGCCCTGCCCCCTCCCTCTGCAGGTGGCCATGTGGGAGGGGGCATCGGGGAGGGCAAAGGGAGGTGTGGAGCAGGGAGACCCACGCGAGCACACCCTTTCCGTGGGAGGAGACTGAGCTCTGGGTGGGCCCAGGAGGCTTAGGAGAAACGTGCCCCCCCCACCGCCTTCCCGCCCACCCACCCACCCCCAGCACTGTGGCGAGAGCGTGAGAGTGGAACATGAGTGCCTTCGAGTCCCCATTCCACCACTTTGTAGCTGTGTGAGCTCGGGAAGGCGGTTTGGCCTCTCTGAACCTGCTTTCCCATCTATACTATGAAGATGCAGGAAGTGCCTCACGGAGGTGCTCGGTGTCTAAGTGACAGTGACAAGTATAGAAGAAACTTCATTAAAGTCTCTATGCTTGTTCGTCATGCCGTCAGCTCCACCCGTCCAGGGACACAGAGGACTTAGGGAGTCTGACCCCAAACCAAGAAGCACCTAGGACAATCAGGGACTCTCCTGTTTTCGAACACATGGCCTGTCTCCCCAGTCCCATCAGCTTCATGTCCCCAGTTCTCCTGCACAGGAACCAGCATCCTCACCTCTCTAGGCAGCTCCCACAGTCTTGGACACAGTGACCTGAGCAGCTAGGGAAACTGAGGCACAGAGAGGGTTACCATCATCCCAAGATCACACAACAATTCAACAGCTACTCTGACAGCCAGAACCTCCCAGAATGAGGCCAAGGAAGCCCCAAACCACCTCTTCTCTGCCTCCCTCACCATGGACAAGCCAAGGCCAAAATGGGGCACTGAGGCCGCGAGGAGCCCACAGCCCCCACCCCAACCTGCCCTTGTTCCCAAGCCTGCATCTGGGTCGAGGGTTCGGGCGAGTCCTGGAGACTGATGCTGTCTGGTCCGGTGCAGGGGGACTCCGGCGGCCCGCTGAACTGCCAGGCTGAGAACGGCCCCTGGGAGGTGCGCGGCATCGTGAGCTTCGGCTCCGGGCTGGGCTGCAACACCCTCAAGAAGCCCGCAGTCTACACCCGCGTGTCCGCCTACATCGACTGGATCAAGGAGGTGGGCACCGGCCCCTCGCCCTCACACAGCCATTCATTCGCTGGTTCCGTCACACATCCATTCACGCACTTGTTCACATACCCACCTGTTCAGTGATCCGCTCACTCACTCAATCAACCAAGTGCTCACTGGACGCAGCCTTGAGGCGGGTGCAGGAGAGAACACAGTCATTACCTTCTCCACCCATTTATCCACTGGGTTCAGCAAAAAGCTCCTGTCCTGACCCTGGGCACCCACCAGTCCCCACAAAAGAGAAATGTGGACCCAGGAGAGCAGGGCCCAGCAGAGGATAGGGGGCAGCACAGCTGGCCGTGCTGGGGGAGCAGAGGGTCACTCAGCCCGGGGGCTCTCACACCGGGACAGGCGCGTGTTCTGAGTCCCCCGTTTGGAGGGGACAACTGTCTGAAGGGTTGGGGGACCCAGAGCCCTTAGGCGGAGGCACGACTGGCTTGGGAAGTCCCGGGGCCGCCCATGGTGCCCCCTTCTTCCTACTCTGCCAGCAGAGCCCCTGAAGGGGACCGGGCACGTGGGCACACACACACTCACTTTGTTCTCTGCTCTTGCAGAAAATACAGCTGTAATTCATCCGTGGGAGCCGTGGCAGCAAATCCCCGCAACCACAATAAACGTCCTACCCCCTCAAGCCGCCTGCATGCTTGACTTGCGCCTCCCCAGCAATTCCCAGGCTTTCTAGGGCCCCCCCCTTTCCACTTCAGGAATACAAAGAGACACACACATACCCAGCCAGGCTGGTCAGGCCTTGGAGTCTGCTCCTGGGGGTGCTTGTGAAGGGGGATCCCAGGAAGCCAACTTGTGCCCCAGGGGACAGGAGTTAAGGATGCACCAGACACTTGTCCCCAGCCTCTCACAGCTGTGCGACACGTGGCCCTTATCAAGTCACCTCTTCCTGATCCTGCCTCCACAGAGGAGTCGGAAGGTCCTCGGGCCACAGAAGGAAGCCCCTGCCCAGGGACAACTGCCGCTTCCTGAGGAAGACGCTCCCTAGCATACCCCACCCCAGGGCGGACCCCACGGCTGCAGGGAGCCTGGGCTCACTGAGACGGGGAAGCATTTGTGAGCTCTGGCCTCACACCAGCCCTGTGCTGGGTGCAGGGAGGGCACAGGAGGAAGGGGAGGCCGCGGCCCAGCCCTCGGGGGGAGCAGGTTTGAGAAAAGAGAACATTTCCACGTGCGGTCACAGCAGGTCAGAGCTGGAAAAGCTTTCGTTCTGTTAGACAGGCTGGGAAACAGAGGCCCAGGGAGAGGAAGGAGCTGGGCCAGGTCACAGAGCAGAGCCGTCGAGACTCAGTGAAAGCAGAGCCCCTCCTGAGATGCCCAGGAGGGCAGCTGGGGCCCAAGCCCAAAAAGTGAATGACCCAGTGTTTAGTGGGGGGACAGTCCAAGTGGGGACCCCACCCCCTGACCACACACTCCGGAGAATGTGCCGATCTACGAAGGGTAGTGCCCCCCCTCCGCCCCCGGCATCTGAACTCTGGCCTCTCATCTCCTCAGAGACCCCTCGGCTACTGCCGCCCTCTGGTTGGTCCATGAGTTGCCCTGTTTCCCTGTCACACTTTGGCCCCTGGAGGTGGGGCCAGGGCGCACCTCTCATACCTCACTGCGCCAAGGCAATTCCCAGGGAAGGCTCGACTCATTCATCAAGAAAAACATCTCCAGCCCTGGCTGGTGCAGCTCAGTGGACTGAGCAAAGGCCTGCAAACCAAAGGGTCACTGGTTCGATTTCCAGTCAGGGCACATGCCGGGTCCCCAGTTGGGAGAACATGAGAGCAACCACACACTGCTATTTCTCTCCCTCTCTTTCTCATTACCTTCCTCTCTCTCTAAAAATATGTTTAAAAAGAAAGACACCTCCAAGCGGCTGCCATTGCCTAGGGCTCAAGGCATGGGGCAGGGAGGACGTGACCAATAGTCCTGGGTACTGAGTAGTTCTCTAGGGTATGAGACTTTCAAGAGCTAAAACCAAGACAGTCCTGGACACACGGGATGCTTGGTCGCCCTAACTGGGAGGGGCAAGAGGGTTAGCAAAGGGCTTTCATGGAAAGCCTTATAGCTATGGTAGGGGGTCTTGGGACTTTATTTGGAGGGCAATAGGGAGCCATAGAGGGTTTTAGGTAGAGGCAGGACTGCTGTGGCCAGATATACACACTGAAGTATTTATCTGACAGCTGTATGGAGGGTGACTGGGAGCAGGCAAGCAGGGAGGCAGGAAGGCCGGCCAGAAGGGTCTAGGCTGGGCCAAAATTGACGCGGCCCCGACCACGGCAGTAATGGAAAGGAGAGAGAGGAATGCAGAAGTGCCGAAATAATTCAGTACTCATTTAAGAGGCATATGCACAGTGGTGAACAACAGCCCCCCCCCCAGCCCCAAACCTATATAAACTTTTGGGAATGTGATTGAATTAACAAAACTACTTTTATTAGCTAAGAAAGGTTGAAACATAAGCCATGGTTCTGTTTGTTTGGCAACAACATAAAATCCTCAGATTCAGGCACAAGATCCACTGCTGTGTCCGAGAGTCAGGGTCCACCTGCGGTGGACAGGACCGTAGCCCTCCGAAGATGTCCACACGCTAGTCCCCAGAACCCGTGAATGCTTCTCCTACCTTATGTGGCAAAGGGGATTTTGCAGATGTGGTCGATTTAAGGATCGTGGGATGGGGAGAACAGCCTGAATTATCCAGGTGGGCCCGATTAAATCATGAGGGGCCTTATAACAGGGAGACAGGAGGGGCGGAGTCAGAAGGGGTTGTGGGGATGGAAGCGGGCCCAGGATCAGAGAGGGGCTTGAAGATGTTACCCTGCTGGCTTCGTAGAGGGAGGGAGGAGTCACCAGCCAAGCAAGGCAGTCGGCCTTTCCTCTAGAGCCTCCGGAAAGATCCAGCCCTGGTTTAGCCCTGTGACCCTGATCGTGGCCTTCTGACCTCCAGAACTGTGAGGAGGACACATTTCTGCGTTTTAAGCCACTGCTTGTGTGGTAAGTTGTTAAAGCAGCCAAAGGAAATAACTACACCGTCCTTCCTCTCTTGTGGCAAAAATCCAGTTCGCTGGGGGGCTGGAGGGGAGAAGGACGTGTGGGGGGGCGCTCCCCAGGTGCTGGCTGGGGTGACAGCAAGGAGCTGTGCCCTTTGCCCAGGAGGGCCCAAACCAGTGTTTGGAAGCGAGAGAAAGCGGGGACTTAGGCACCGACCCTCCCACCTCAGCCTTCAGAGACCCGCTAGAGCGCCACTGTGTCTGAGGCACTCGCCGTGCCTAGCACGTAGTGAGCCCTCGGCTGTGAGCCAGGACTTCACCGCACTGTCTCATTGAATAATCACGGCAGCCCTCATGGTCATCCCCCTTTACAGATGAGGAAACGGGGACTCGGAAAGGGCTAAAAACTCGCCCAAGATCACACAGCTTGGTAGGGGGCAGCAGGCGTTAAACCCAGGCCATCTGACCCCAGAGCCTGTGTGGCTACAACCGTGTCATTCTGCCATTAACCCCCAAATCTTGAGAAACACTGAAGTCCTCTAGTGGCCCTGCCACAGGGTGGGTGGGTGGGGGGCGGGCCGGGGGCTGGGGGTGGTGCCGACAAGCCTGAACAGAGTTGGCGACGAGCCCAGACAGACAGGAACCCGAGACGTCACAGAGGGCCGCTCCCACGGCACCCGCTACTGCTGGCGCAATCAATAACGCTGCGTCACAGCTGACCGCAAGCCCTCAGTGGCATCCAGTGACAGGACGGATCGTTCACACGTCTGGGGGTTGGCTGGGGGGCCCTGCTCTTTTGTCTGGCATCCCCCTGCCCATGTCTCAGGGCCTGGAGGTTGGCTGATCCAGCCTGGGTCTCAGCTCCACCTGCCTCTCGTCTTCCTCCTGGGAAGACGCTGCAAAGTTAATGGCAAAAGGCGTGGATACTGGGAGGGGTAAAGAGACGGGCCGTGCTGGCAACCTACATTATCTCAGCCACAAATCAGCATCGTGAACAACGGGAGGGCACGCACTACACTCTGCCACCCACAGCCACCGCCAGTGGCCAAGTCAAGTAACCTCCCAGAGCCTCAGTTTCCTCATCTCCAAAATGGGCACCTGCCTTCCCTCACCATTGGGAGTCGATGAAATCCCGGGGCCTTGTAATAAGACTCATTACTTCTACTGACCTCACACCTGGACTCCTATTAGCAAATCCCCTCTCTCCCTTTGTTCCTTAGGGGAGAGAGCCCCATTCCCAGCAGGCCTTGGGGGCCGGTTCCCTGAAGCTCCATCCTATGAGGCTGGGGCAGGTGTCTGCAAACATTCTCCTGGTGGTGGGCCAGGGGGGGCAGCAGTAAAGACAGAATAAACTCGGAACATCTTCCCAGGGCATCAATTCTCCCTGATGACTGGGTGGGAAGAAAAAGAATTTACATGAAAATACATGTAAATTGATTTTATGCTATGCTAGGAAGTGAGCTGCAAAATGCAGATCAAGCTTTAAGAAGGAGACATCAGAGACATTTGCTGGCCTGGTGGCCCCCACACACACGACCTCACATCAGCGCTTCACTGCAGACCGCAGCCTGCACGCCAAATCTGTTTTGTAAATAAAGTTTTATTGGAAACCAGCTATGCCCAGATGGCTGCTTTCGCAGCGTTGACTAGTTGCAACCGAGACCATATGGCCCACAAGCTAAAATATTTACTATCTGGTCCTTCACAGGAAAAGTTTGCTAGGATTACTGGATGGAAACATATGAGGAGCTCTGTGCTATTCTGATATCGGAGGCCAGCAGCCTGGGGATTTAGAGTGAACATTATTGTACATTTACTCTCTTATCAGTGTTTGGAGTGAATAAACTGTGTTTTACTTTTACCCACAAACCTAAGAGATGGGTGGAATGTCCATGGTTCCTATTTACTAGGTAGAGAAGCTGGGGAAAGAAAGATGAAATGTGCCCCAGCACCGTTCTTCCCAATGTCCACATGCAGGAGAACCACCTGCATGTCTCGCTAACCCGCCGAGGCTGACTCAGCCGGCCTGGGCAGGAGGCCTGCACTGCTCACCAGCTCCTAAGCCCTGGCTGCTGCTGGTGCAGACCGCTCTCTGGGCAGCAAGGACCCAAACCACAGTCAGCACAGGGTGTACACCCAAGCCCCAGCCACGGAGCCCAATGGCCTCTCAGAGGAACCTCTCTGAATGAGTCAAAACCTGCCTGAGAAGTCCACACCTACACCTCTGCCCCCACTGCAGCCTCAAGGACACAGCCCTGGTCAGAACTCAACTGCCTTGTTGTCCAGCGACGTAGAAATGGGGAACTGAGCACCGGAGGGGGAAGCGAGCCGGAGAGTGGCTATTTGCTGTCTTCCTCCCTGGCCTCCATTCGCTGTTTAGAACCCGGGGTTTTTGTTTCTATGCCACCCATCCCCCACTCCTACTACCCGAGGTCTGGGTAGGAGGCGCATGCCTAGATTGAGGGGCAAGACTTGTGCTCCAGGCCTGGCCAACTAACGTGTTGCATCCCCTCTCCCACCATAACAATTGGCTCAGGGATGGGCATGTGACCTGACGCAGGTCCCATCAGAGAGCTGAGGGACTTCCGAACCCTAAAAGGCTCTCACTCTCTGCTAAAGAATGGAGCATGAGGCTACAACAGCAAGAGGGGGAGGAAGGGAAGAGGGGTGGTTTTGCTGCCCAGGGTGTATTTGGCAGCATGTACAGATATCTCTGGTTGTCATGAGTTGGGGGTGGAGAGAAGGGGGCTCAGAGAAGGGGGCTCCTGGCATCCAGTGTGTGGGGGACAGGAGCACTGCTCCTGGACTTGCCGCTTTGTGGCCCAATCAGTGGCCTTGGGGCTTAAGCCTGCTTGATGAAGCTTTATGTCACTTTCAAGCCCTGAAAGTAACATGGTAAAAGACTGGGCACACGTCCTTCTCTCCCTTTCACAGATGAGCGAGCCCCAGAGAGCCCATGTGACTTGCCCCAGGTCACACAGCAAGCCCATGGCACGTGCCGACTGGTATTTGTTCAGTGACCTCACGCAGGACAAACCGTCTTTTTATACTAAAACAAACAGGTACACGAAGCAGAATGCCAAACTCACATTAACCTTCAAGATAAAATAGGAGGGGACTTCCGCCAAGATAGAGGTGTAGGTGGAAACACTTTGCTTCCTCGCACAACCAAATCTAAAAACAACAAAGTTTTAATGACAATAAACACAACCAAACCACAGAAAATCGAACAATACGGAGTTTGAAAACAACGTACTGCTCAGCTAAACTGGTGAGAGGGGCGAAGCCAGCAGCGGAGCAGGTCGGGCAAAAAAGACCCCCGACCCGGGCGGCGCGCAGGCAGCAGAGGGCATGGATCCCAGTTGCGGGGTAGCTACAGGCGGGGCCCAGGGAAGGCGCAGTGCAGCTAGATGTCTGCGGTCGCGCATTTGCACGCAAATAAACCAGTGAAGAGACAGTATTGAGACAGACCGCGCAGGCCCCGGCGCAGGGCGGTGGGCTCGCACATTTGCACTCAGATAAATAGATGGGGGCGAGCAGAGAGGACCATCACTGCTCCCTCTCTAACCCCGCCCTGACATACAGCATAACAAACCAGCGACATGGGTGGCCCTGCCCTGGTGAACATCTAAGGCTCCGCTCCTCATACGTAACAGGTACAAACAGATCAAAACAAGAACAACTCAGAGCCCCAGAGCCAATAAATCTAAGCGATGAAGAAATAGCCAAACTTTCAGATGCACAGTTCAAAACACTGGTGATCAGGATGCTCACAGAACTGATTGATTTTAGTCATAAATTGGAGGAACATATGAAGACTAACCTAATTGAAATGAAGGGAAATGCACAGGAAATCAATAGTAATGGAAAGGAAACTGGGACTCAAAATTAAGGGAGCAGACCAGAAGGAAGGAAAAAATGACCAAACAGAAAAATATGAAGAAACAAGAATTCAAAAAAATGAGGAGAGGCTTAGGAACTTCCAGGACATCTTTAAACGCTCCAACATCCGAATTATAGGAGTACCAGAAGGGGAAAAGGAACAGTCACGAGTGGAAACCTTATTTGAACAAATAATAAAGGAGACCTTCCCCATTCTGGCAAAGGAAATAGACTTCCAGGAAATCCAGGAAGCTCAGAGAGTCCCAAAGCATTTGGACCAAAGAAGAAACACACCAAGGCACATCATCATTATATTAGCCAAGATTAAAATGAAGGAGAAAATCCTAGAAGCAGCAAGAGATAAGGGGACTGTCACCTACAAAGGAGTTCCCATCAGACTGTCAGCGGATTTCTCAAAAGAGACCTTACAGGCAAGAAGGGGCTGGAAAGAGGTATTCCAAGTCATGAAATCCAAAGACCTACATCCAAGATTGATCTATCCAGCAAAGCTTTCATTTAGAATGGAAGGACAGATAAAGTGCTTCTCAGATAAGATCAAATTCAAGGAGTTCATCATCACCAAGCCCTTATTATATGAAATGTTAAAGGGACTTACCTAAGAAAAAGAAGATAAAAAAGTTGAACAGTGAAAGGACAGCAAACTCACAGTTATTAACAACCACACCTGAAACAAAAGCAAACTAAGAGGACAGCTAGATCAGGAGTGGAACCATAGAAATGAAGATCACATGGAGGGTTAGCAACAGGGGAGTGGGAGGAGAAGGGGGGAGAAGGTACAGAAAATAAGTAGCATAGACAGTAGGTAGAAAATAGATAGGGGGAGGGCAAGCATAGTAGGGGAAATATAGAATCTAAAGAACTTGAGATACGTGTTCATGAACTAAAGGAGGGGAATGGTGGGGGTGCAGGGTAGAGGGGAATGAAGGGGGGGAAATAGAACAACTGTAATGGCATAATCAATAAAAAAGTATTTTTAAAAAAGATAAAATAGGAGACTTCAGAAACAGTTTGCTGACCCTCTTTTACCTGAAATAAGGTGTCCTCTCGTGGGATTTCGTACGACTCAGGTAAGAGGTGGGAATGCTTCTGACACACACGTGATGTTGGGTACCAGCGCCCCTCTCCGGGAGGCTGCTGCTTCCACCCCACTTGGAAGAGGACGTTATTGGAGAAGAGCAGACTGCTGTTGGCTTGGGAGTGGACAGTAAAGTGCATCTTGATCCTCACCAGCAAAGCCCTCTCCACGGCCCCTGTGCTGTTCAAATCCTCTCCACAAGGTTGCAAAACAGACGAGGTGCATCTTTCTCCCCTCGTTTCACAGATGGGCGGGCCCCAGGCCAAGAGGTTTATATGACTCGTCCGAGGTCACACACAGCAAGCTGTGGTCCAGAACAGGACTCATCAGTGTTGGCATCGTTGACATTGGACAGACAATTTCAGTGATGGATGGTCCTGTGCATGGTAAGACATTTGGCAGCTCCTCTAGTGTCTACCCACTAGATACCAATGGTACCCCAGCCCCAGCCATGACAACCAAAAGGGTCCCCTGGGGGGCAATAGCAGCCACACTGAGAACCACTGGCCTGAAATGTTCTTTGTCCAGCATACCAGCTCTTTTCTTTGAAAATACAACTCTAAGCACCAACAACTCATATTTTTCTTCCTCCGCAGCATATAACATAATAATCTCTTGAAGGTAAGTAGAGCTCATAGCTCAATTTCCACCTTTGACATCTTTTCAACATATTTCCAGGGTGACAGGTGGGAGAAAATGGAAAAAACAATATTTGGATACAGACCGTATTTTCACTGGGCTTTGAGAAAGTCCCCACCTTGCGCACTCCCCGTATCTCCCTGGCCGATAAGCCTATTCATAAAACCAAGGCCTCCGCCACGTCCACAATTCCAGAACTCCCACGGACACACCATGATCAGGGTCCTGCTGCTGTCTGTGTTGGTGGCTGGAGGTGAGCCCTGTCACCCAGAGGCACTGTCCCAGTGCCCTGACGGGACTGGGGATGGGACGTCCCTGCCCCCATGGGCACAGTCCTCGGGTTGTAAGAAAGCTGGAGTGATGTTCCAATGAAGTGAAGGGAAGGACGGACTCTGTGGCCTCCTGGGATCCTTTGAGAACCAGGATTTTCTCTGTGAAATGCGGGGACGCAGCAAGTATTGGTTGCACTGTTTGGGTCCCTGCTCCCTGCGCTCACAGCCCACTCTCCTTTCACAGCTCTCAGCTGTGGGCTCCCCACTTACCTGCCCAACCTGTCCAGGGTGGTTGGCGGTGAAGATGTGAGGTCCAACAGCTGGCCCTGGCAGGTGAGTCCCCCACACCCCACTTCTTCCCTCCAGGCCCCCACCACCGGGCATCGCCTTTCGGGCCCTCCATCATGGGGTCTGTTGCACTGGCAAAGTTGGGGAAATTCACCAATAAAATACATTTCTGTGGCCCTGGTCAGCCCTGGAGGGTAGAGAAAGCGGTGCCTTCTCTGGGTGCAATAAGGAGCCATCCCACCCCACTACTCACACACGTGTGTGCTTGTGTGTGCATGTGTGTGGACATGAGTATGCACATATGTGTGTGCGGGGTGGTCGGAAAAGGCCTCTTGGAGAAGGTAACCTTGACCACACACCTGTAGGAAGTGAAGGAGAAAGCTATGATCGTGGCTGGGAGAAGACTATTCCAGGCAGGAGGAAGAGCGAGTGCAAAGGCCCTGAGGCAGAATTGAGCTTGGTGTGTTTGCAGAGCCTCCGGAGAGGTGGGAGGTCGGTGTGGCTGGACCAGAGGGGGTGGGAGCTGATGAGGTCAGGGCACTCAGGCAGAGCCGCATGGGCCATCATACAGCTTCAGATTCTGCACCATGTCCAATGGGGAGCCACCAGAGGGTCTGAGCAAAAAACAGACACAAACTTCCATTTGGAAAGGCTCGCTCTGGCCACTGTGGGGGGTGGGGGGGGGACCTAGGGTGAGGAACAGGCCAGGGTAAGAGCAGGGAGAACCTGGGTGAGAGGTGAAGGCGGTTGGGACTAGCTGTGGAAGTAGTAAGCAAGGTAGCACCCTCTCCACAGACTCTGGAAGTAAAGTTGGCGGAGTTGCCACTGGATGTGAGTGAGGGACCAGAGAGAAGGAAAGGCGTCAAGGACAACCCCAGGGGTTCGGGCTGAGCAGCTAGTAAAGTGGTGTTGCAATTTACTGAGAGGAGGAAGCCTGAGAAAAGGCAGGTTTGGGGGTGGGAATGAGGATTTTTGGCTTTAGACACAGTAAATTGGAGGGCTACGTCCCAAGGGAATAGTTCCCACGAAGGGGAAAATCCCAACAAATCATGTTGCAGAAAAGATGTTCACAAGCTATTTTTAAGTGTCTTTAGTTAAGTTTTTTACATTTTGTCCATCATGGATTCCTTGTGTTACTTTTCACTAATGTTGCATTAAAATGTCATTCACCCTGATTCCTGAGTTCCTCAGTGGCCCTTACGTTTCGCACCTGAGACAGGTGCCTCCTCACGCACCTTACCCAGCCCTGAGCTCGGGGACGGGCTGCTGATCGCCCGCACCTCTTCCCAGGTGTCCCTGCAGTACAACTCCAATGGCCAGTGGCGCCACACCTGCGGAGGCTCCCTGGTGGCCACAGACTGGGTCCTGACAGCTGCCCACTGCATCAGGTAAGTGCTGTGCCCCAGACACCCAGCCCACTCAGCCCACCGGCCGGCATTCACCTCTGAGAGTGGGAGCCCAGATGTCCGGAGCCAGGCCTTGTAAGGGAGTCTCGCAATCAGCGCCTTGCCTGGCCAGAAAACAAGCTCCCCTCGGCCTTCAGTTTAGTCTGTTGGGCAGCTGACAGATCAATAGACAATGTGGCGAGTGTCTTGGGCAAGGCACTGAGCAGGACTGTGGGGCAGGGGGAGGCCCGTTTTCTGCCCTCTTGGGGTACCAGACGTGGGCTCCAGATCTGGAATTGGCTTCCCTTAAGCAACTTGAACCACTTCTCTAAGCCTCAAAACCATCACCCGTGAAAAAGCAGGTAACAGGATTTAACGTGGGTTACATGCAGTGACGCGTCCAAAGGCCTGGCACTTAGCAGGCGCCCAGTGAAAGTGAGCTTTGACCACTGTAAAGGCCCTCAGGGAACGAAAAGGCCAGCGACATTCACTGTCCACCTGCCTTCTCCCCTCCCTACCTAAGACCTCTGCTTATCTCACCCCAGCTGGTGCTCAGCGGACCTTCCCGTGGGTCGCTGTGACTCTCATTGCCAGGCGGGGTCCCTTCTCCCCACCTAATTTGTGAGCTTACAAGGTGGCGGAATGAGAGAGGCCTGGGAGTCAGGAGCCCTGACTTCTAGTTCTGGGTTCTCACCAATGAGCTGGAAAACCCTGGACCAGTTACTCCCCTCTGAGCCTCAGTTTCCCCCTCTGAAAACAGAGAGGTGGGGAGATTAATCTACAAAATGCCCTTGAGGGCAAATGACTGCTGTGTTCTCGGTGCCTACCTCATTCCCGCATAATAACAGAGCGTTTACACCATTATAACTTTTATGTTACAGTTTATCCTTAGTAAAGTACAGTTATAGTAATCATGTTATATTGTAACTAACCAATCGCCCTAGGGAAGAGTTTTCCGAGTGCCAGCTACTGGCGTACTTGGGCCCATCCTGGCACTATTCAAACCCAGGCCTCCTGAGATTGTGCCCTGAGGCATCCCTGCCCCCCGGGGAGCCAGAGAGAGGACAAGACAGCCAGGACCTGACCTTCTCCGCCCCACCCCCTTTGTCCCAGCTCCTCCAGGACCTACCGCGTGGTGCTGGGCCGGCACAGCCTCTCCACAGAAGAGAGCGGCTCGCTGGCTGTCCAGGTCTCCAAGCTCGTGGTGCACGAGGACTGGAACTCCAATAAGATCTCCAAAGGGTACCTTGGCTCTGGGTGCCCCTGGGGGTGGGTCGGCAGGGGCAAGGGCAGGAGGGTGTCTTGGAGAAGGGACCCCTCCATTGCTCCTTTTGTAGGGAGGGGGAAGGAGCTCTGACCTTTGGAAGTAGAGCCAGCCCCAAAGGTGCCTGGGATGAAGGTGCGAACTGGGGGAGGGGCAGGCAAAGTCTGTCAGGGTCACCTGGGCCTCCTGCCTGTTAAGCCCATGATGACCTGTCCACCCCAGGCACTCACTGACTATGTGTCTCTTCTGTGCCAAGCCCTGGGGACACAGCGTGGGTCTGCAGACACACGACTGTCAGAGGGGTAGGACACAGCGTCTCCTGTGTCCTCCACTCTGTACCTCCTCTCAACAAGGCCTTTTACATTTTCAGAGATACCCTGATGCCCTGCAGGGCCAGCCTGGGGGTAATGTGCACAGGAAGATGATGAGGGCCTCAGAGCTATCCAAAGCCCACCAGTAATTACACCCCTTGTGGGAAGTGACAAGGACCCCATGCCACCTTTCCTCTCAAATGATCAGATCCCATCCCACGCCCACCTCTCAGCCTTTACTAACTCCCCATGTACCCCATGTGATGCTGGGCACTGGACTCTGGAGGTGGGGCTCACAGGTCCCCGCGCCCACCCGCAGGGAGCCCATGGGTGCAGGCGAGGCGGTGCGGGGTGGCAGCTAGGGACTGAGCTTCTGCAGGCTGATGGCTTCCATATGACCAACGGCTGCGTGACCCTGCACGATTCCTCAGCCTTTCAGTGCCTCGGTCTCCTCTTCGGTAAAATGAGGATAGTAACAGTGTCTACCTCCAGGGCTGCTGTGAGGGTCAGATGAGGTGATACATGTAAAGCATTTAGGAAAGGGCCTGGGAGGGGCCTGGTCCGAGCTCCCTGGGGAAGGTGACGCGAGGAGGAAGTGATGAGAGAAAATGTCGCCTGCTGAATCGCCCACTCACCCCTTCCCTCAGGGGCAGCCCAGTCAAGGTACACAGTTCGCTGCTGTAGTGATTAGCTCAGGTCCAAATTCCCTTCTTGACAGAATTCTGCAAGGGCTGGGCTGTGCCTGATTCATCCCTGAATCTCCAGCCCCTAACCTGGGGAAGGGGCACGTAGTAGGGCCAGAAAATATGTGCTGAACTATCAGGCTTCTCCTGTGGTCACTAGTCCTGAGGTCCAGGTGGGGCTAAAAAAAACCTCAGAGCCACAAGCTCACCCACACCCTCACTGTCAGTATTTGCTGAGCACCTACTACGTGCCACAGAGGCCAGCGTGGAACATACAATCTGCTCGGTGCTAGCGGTTTCCTAGACAAGAGCGGGAGACTAAGAGACAAGGCTGGGGGCAGACTCGAGGTGGAGGGAGAGGCAAGAGCGCAGGCAAATGGCCTTTCCCTCTGAGCATCTCCCACCGTTTTCTAACTGAACACAGGAGGTATATACTCAGGACAGACATCGCCAAGCAACCCGGATACATTTCCTTGCTGATTCTGGACAGAAGCTCAGAATCCTTGTCAGCCCAGCCCACCAGGCAGTCATGACTAACTAATCCAATGGAGGGGCCCCTGGAAGAGAAAACCTACCTGCCCCCCCCCATCCTAAATAGTCCCCTGAAAGGCCTCAGGGGAATATAGGGCTCCAAGCTCCACCAGGGACAAAACGCAACCCTGGGGGTGGGGGTTGACCACAGCTGCTCCCCAGTCCCTCGTAGCCCCTGCGGAAGGAGGATTCACAATTGCCTGGCCGAGGAGGGGCTTCGGCGGTTGCAGTGAGGGCTGGGTCAGAAATGAAAGCAGAACAGGAACAGGAGACCCTCTCTTCATGCTCCACCTCTGCACTGACCCAGGAACGACATCGCCCTGCTCAGACTGGCCAGCCCCGTCGCCCTGACCGACAAGATCCAGCTGGGCTGCCTCCCTCCGGCCGGCAGCATCCTGCCCAACAACTACCCCTGCTACGTCACAGGCTGGGGACGGCTACAGAGTAAGTGGGTGCCAGGAGCTCCAAGGCTGGGGAGGGAGGAAGGCAATGGCACCCGTGTCCAGCCAGGGGCTCTCTCCACACTCATCTTCCCGGGGTGTCTGGAAGGCCGCTGCCTTGGAGAGGCAGGATAGCGTAGACTGATAATAGGCAGACTGCCTGGGTTCGACTCCCAGCTCCTCCACTCACTAGCTGTGACCTTGGGGACATTCCTTAGCCTCTCTGCACCACAGTTTCCTCATGTGTAAAATGGGAATAATAACTTGCATCACAGGGACATGTGAAGTGGCTTGAAGGAGGTGATCCATGGGAAGGGCTTAGACCAGCACCTGGCACTTAGTAGGTGCTGTGTGTTAGTTGTCACTGTCACTCTGACAGAAGTTCCTCTGTACAGCCCAAGGCCGGAATCCAGAGTGACACTCCACGGCCTGACTTCTAGGGTTCCACAGATGTCCCTTGGGCCCTTATCAGACCTTCCTCTCCACACATCCAAATTTACCTGTCATGTGTGCTGCCTGATTTTACTGCCCAGAACCTGGCTTCCAGTGAATCTCCTTTTGACATAAACCCCAAGGGGCAGAAACCCAGTGACGGTAGGTCACCGAGAAGGAACAGAGGACCTGCCCTTCCCTATAATGTCACCAGAGGTTGGAAGGCTCATGCAGGTGATTGCTCCTTTTATAACAACACACACCTGTTGGTATAAGTGATCTGTTTTTCCAGAGATACATCAACACACATGCACTCACATAAGTCGGTATCGCCCTCAACTGGCTTCTGAGCAAAAACAAGGACACATGGAAACTCAGCAGAAGTGAAGAGCAAGGGAGGCATCTCATGATTATCACAATACAAACAGCCTCTTTGTTAATACACCCAGGAATCACTGGGGCAGAACGTGTTTCATTGGAGGCAGCAAGAGCCAGGAAAACGATCAAATGCTTGGCTTTTGGTCCCACTCTGTTGGTTGGCTATGTAACCTGAGCCAAGCCACCTTGGAGCCTCAGTTTCCTCATCTGGTAAATGGTCATATAATTGGCAAGATCAAAAGAGATATGACAATGCTTTACACATTGTAAAATATGTGTTAATTACTCATTAATTAAAATGGTCTTGAGAAAGCTACTTAATCTCTCTCAGCTTCAAAATCCCATCTGTCATGTAGGAATATATATTTACTTGGAGATTTAGCATGTTTTGAAAAGCCTCATAAAGCACCAGTGAAGAATTATTATACTATTAATTCTTGCCATAAGTAGCAGTGATAACAGTAGTCGAGGTGATGGTAACAGTATCATTAGGGGCCATTCGGAAAGCTCTGCCTTAACCACATTGGAATATTTTTCCCAACTTGGGGCTCCAAATGCCAGCGGGTTCACTGTTATGTTTAAGGTAAGTGATAGAAACCCATGAAGCTAGCTGGTCTCAACCAAGGGCAGAGACATAGATAGGCTTGAGGAACAGGATAGAATCAGGGGCTGGACAACTAAAAAGCTCCAGAAACCCTCTCTCAAAATTTCTTTCTTGGTAGATCTACTTCATTCTTCTCTCCCTAGGAGAAAAATGACAGCCACTGCCAACGGCTCCCAGGTTTACATCCTCTCTGGCTGGGATTTCTTAGTTCCAATCCCAAATTCCCAGGGAAGAAGCTCGTTGGCTTAGGCTGAGTAGCTATTCACCCTTGAACCAATCAACTATGGGGACACACAAACATGGCTGCTCCCATTGTATCCCTGGATAGATGGGAAGTAAGAGTGATCAGCAAAAAGGGCTGGGCAGAAAACCCGGTAGGTGTCCACTGCTTCCTTTAGTCTTAGGAGTCCCTTTGTCCCTGTAACACCTTCTTTCTCATCTTGTGCAGCCGGCGGGGCTCTTCCTGACATCCTGCAGCAGGGCCGGCTGCTGGTTGTGGACTACGCCACCTGCTCCAGCCCCAGCTGGTGGGGCAGCTCCGTGAAGACCAATATGGTCTGTGCTGGGGGTGATGGCGTGATCTCCAGCTGCAATGTGAGTGCAGAAAGTCAGGTGCCACCCACCCCTCCACAATGACATGGGGCTGGGGGTGGGGAGAGGCTCTTGAGGGTCCTAGATTCTATCCTCCTGCTTGCTACTATCAGAAGCACCAGGAAACTGTTCCAGACATTGGAGACCCGGACCTTTGTCCTTATAGTCTCCAGAAAAGATGTTTTGAGGTGTTCGTCATTTTATCTGCCCTGTCACAGATGGGAAGTCCTTCCTTGGGTCTCATTTGGGTCCCTCATTACTGTCATCTCTCTTACTCTTCCCTCTGTTTAGGAAAAGAGCCAAGGGCAGGTAGTCTCTGGGTAAGATCCTTTCTGAGGTGACTTCGAGTTTCTCTGTGGAATTAATCCCACCAACAGCCCAGTGTGTCCCTCATGGTAGCTGCCACAGGGCCTTCCTGGAGACGGTGTCTTAACCAAAAGGAATTGCAGCAGAGTGAAGACAGAGCAAGAAGGAGCCTCGCATGCCCCACGATCACACTGTGCCCCTACACTCTGCCCCCACGCAAACCAGTCCAGTAGGGTCCCTCATCACGGGCCGAGGAACACGTGGCACTCTGACTGTGAGACACAGTCTCGGCTCCTTTACTTACCGCCTGGACAACCTCAGGCAGTCACAGCCTCGTCTCAGGGGTCAGCACTTCCTCTTCAGTGAAATGGGGACACAAACAATACTGACCTCATAGGTTTTGGTGAGGATCGAAGGAGAGGAGATAAGGCATAGAAAGTGCAGGCTCAGTTCCAGGCCCACAGAAAGAATCAGAGTTAGGTCTTGGTGTTATGGTGGCATCTGGAGCTGTGACCACAGAGACTGGTCAGAGGCCATGGTGACAGGGGAAGGAACAACATACATGTACTATAAATGGGTGAAGCAAGGGGCTCTCATGGGCAGCCCCGCCCCCTCACATGACCCAACCAAGCCCCCAGGTCCATGCTGACGGAGCTCTGGCCTTCCTCAGGGAGACTCCGGCGGACCACTGAACTGCCAGAATGCTAACGGCCAGTGGGAAGTGCACGGCATAGTCAGCTTCGGGTCCTCCCTCGGCTGCAACTACTACCACAAGCCCTCTGTCTTCACCAGGGTCTCCAACTACATTGACTGGATCAATTCGGTAAGCACTGGCCATGGCCTCAGGCAGCGCCCACCTAGGGTTGGAGAACCCCTCCTTCCCCCTGAGAGCCAGGCAGGGGCCCCTTGAGGGGGCTGCAGACCTGGCAACCTCCAAGGCCCCCCACCACTTCTGCATGGGTAAATTGAGTCAAAAGGCCCGGAGAAGGTGGCCTTGTCCAAAGAGGCCGCAAACAAAGGGCGCTCTCTGGGCATGGAGAGTGGACTCCTTGGGGTGAGTGGAGCCCTCTGTTTTTGCTTATCTGAGTATAACCCCCCCAATGCTATCCACGTATCTATCTGCAAAGCCTAGAACCTGATAGGTAGAGACCTGCACAGCCTTAATCGTTGGCAACTATTCCCTCTAAAGGGCCCCCTACCTAAACGCATCCCTGAGTGCACATGGTAAGTGACAACCATCTTGGTTTGCCCTGGACTGGAAGGTTGCTTGGGATGCAAAACTTGACGTCTTAGATTGGGACAGACCAGGCAAATGGGACTGAGTTGGTCCCACTGCTATTGGGGGTGTGTCCCCAGAGAGCTGTCTCCTGGGAGCTCAACACCAGTAGCTCATAAGCTTCCGCACCAGCTCGATGACTGTTTTAACAAAGAGCATACTTTTGTAACAAAAGCCATGAAAGTCATTCTTTGAAAAGCTGGCGCCAGGGTTAGGAGAAGCTGTGGTTACAACTAGCAACGGGTATGAGCAGCCCCAACAGGGAGCACCATCCAAAGAAAGGAGGCTTGGGGGGATGTGAAGGGCATGGGGAAACTGAGGCAGGCAGGAGGAGGGAGGGAAGAAGGCACTCTGTGCCGACTGGGGACACTTGTCACCCACCTGGAATTGCCAGCACCTCAGTCTGCTCTTCTGTAAAATGGGACTCCAAGGAGACCAAGGCTCCTCCGTGTGTTCAGGAGCTGGAGCAAGTGGGAGTCGGGTGCTTATGGTACAGCTCCGAAGGAGAAGCTGGCATCTAGTTCAGCATTTTAATTTTCAGAGAACTGTTCGACTGACTCAAACTGACACTCTTATAAAATCAAACATAAAAGCACAGCCGTGAGCATGTGGTCACAGGGGGAGAACTGCGCTGTCAAATGGGCATTGTCAAAATAAGCAGGTGGCAGCCTCCAAGGTTCCCACTGGTATCTGCCGGCGCCTCGCTCATTTGTCTGTCTGCTAGCGTTTCTTTGCCAACAAGTGGTCACAGACTCCAGATGACTCCAGAAAAGTTTGTAGGAGAAAAATGTAAAAGCAAGAGAGTAGCTGTTCGTCTGTAGGGTTTTGTTTTTGTTTTGTTGTGGGTAAATTGGGGGAAAGCCACGATTCCATTCTGGTAGAGTAAATCCAAGTCTGGCTTTTAAAGCGTCACCAGCATTTCAAAGGAGCCTGACCCCAGACCCACTGGATGGGAGGATGCTCAGAGGCCTTTTCCCAGACAAACCCTAGGACCCTTTCCCAGCCCCGGCTGCCACATGAGTCACCGTGCAGCTGGTTCTGGCAGCTCGAGGGCCCGAAGCAAGTGCCCCGGCATCAGCTGTCCCAGCCCACAGCCAAAAGCATGGTCCAATGTCAGAGGGGCTCAACAGGGAAAGGGGGCCTTCTGAGGCAGCTGGGCAGGGGTCCTGCATTCACAGGACAGCAGCCTGGGCAGACACATAGGCCTGGTGACGGGCTCCAGGACCAGCAGAGCCAAGAGCGCAGCTGTCCTCTGGCTCAGGCTGCCCCGCCCACAGCTGCAGGGGCTGGCAGACCCTTGCCGTGGTCTCAGCCCTGGGGCGCTTCAGAGCACCTGCCCAGACAAACCCAGACAAGTGTCAAGGTCAGGAAGTTGCCATCCAAAGGCAGGAGCAGGAACGAGACATGAGGAGACAGGTGGCCAAGGGTGTTCGATTTTCCACCAAATGTTCGTTGAATGACAGCAACGCATGAATTCTCAGCCCTCACCGCTCTATTTTTCTTTTTACTTTAGAGGGTAATATATACTCTATAAAAACCATCAGAAGAATGCAGGAGGATATCCAGTAAAAAGTACAGGCCCCCCCTTGTCTTATATCTCTAAGTCTGTCCACACCAGACAATCATTGTTAACACGCATCTTTTAAACTTCGTCACACAGATACAGTCTTCTAAACAGAAATAGGGTTTTACTGTTTATACTGTTCTGCAACTTAGTTTTCTCACTTAACACCGTATCACATTACATGTGAGCACATACAGGTACAGCATTCTTTTGAACAGCTCAGAAATATTCCATAGTATGAATATACACCTGGTTCCTATTTTCCGCTCTCACGCCGCACAGTGACACCCTGGGACATCCCTTCTTGCACGCTGGTCGAGTGTGTACGCTCTGGAGATCCATGGGCATCTCTGGGTCGTATAGTTGGAGTGTGAAAACGTTTGAGAAAACTGTTGAACGGCCTCTCAGAAGAGGTGTACAGCCCCGCCCACGGCGCGAAGCAGCGCTATGCAAACAGTGGTGCTGGTTAACTATTTCAGAGCCCCCCCGCTTTGAGAAACACATGAAATCTGAAAAGCATGTGACTGGTAGGAGTCCCCCGGGCAGGCTGCAGGCTGGTGAGCGGCTGTGAGAACGCCCCTTGCTCTGGTTCACCTGAGCAGCAGAGCTCGGAGGGAGGAAGCCGGGACGCTGCCCAGAGCAGCTCTCTGCTCCGCCCGGACAGCCTGGCTGAGTTCTTGTGTGTGCCCTCCAGGTGATGGCAAACAACTAACCACCAGGAGACTTGGGAAGGTCACAGAAGAAAAATAATAAACTGACAACTACGTGAATCACTTCTGGGTGAGAGTCTTATTAGCAAACCATCCCCACGCCCAGGGCTCTAAGAGCAAGACAGAGGCTGAGTCAGGACACTTTCAAAGATCTCAGGTTGGGGCCTTCTCTGGGGAAGCCCACCGGGTCGCTGTCCTACAGCACGGCCACCACGAAGTGCAGGGTCCTTCTGCCAGGAAGGCACCTGCAGGCCCAGGCTGCACTCAGAAGACCAGGCCCCGAGCAGGTCTCTCCACTGGCTGATGAGCTCCCCTGGACAAGCCACCTGACCTCTCTGAGCATATGGTTCCCACCTCATTCACCTTCCGGGATGGGGATCAAATGAAATGTTTTTAAAAAAGCGAAAGTCTCCTTCAGAAGGAATGACAAAGAGTTAAAGCAACATGATGAGGGGAATAGGTAAGAGAGAGTCCATTTCACCTAAGATTTATTTTTTAAAAATCCTGTATACAGGAAAAATGAGTAATTTTTAAGATGTTATTTAAGATTCACAGATTAAAGCTGTTCAGGCCCCAGAAGTCCTAAACTTGCTGATCTGAGAGAGATACTGGTTGGTTTGTAGGTAAAAACTTCCCCCAGTTCAGTGGTTCTCAGATGGGGGGCCCCCGGGGGACACTTGGCAATGTCTGAAGACATTTTTGGTTGTCACCACTCAGGGAGATGCTAATGGCATCCCGTGGGTAGAGGCCAGGATGCTGCTGGACATCCCACATGCACAGGACACACCCCTACCCCCAGCAAAGGATTATGGGGCCTCAAATGTCAACAGTGCTGAGGTGGAGAAGCCCTGCTCTGGAGCAAATACCAGGACCACAGACACGGTCCCTGGCCAGGCAACCAGCCACTGGTGGAAAGCCACACTGTCCATGGCATTCTTCTCTGCTCTTCCTCCGTCGTCAGTCATTTGTCCCCAGTTTGGACGCTGCTGAGAGTGTCTGCCGCCAGTGGGGAGGAGCAGACCCTCCACGGGCTACAAAGTCCTTCCACCCGTGACAGCCGTGGGTGAAGAGAGCGCAGGTCTCAGCCGACACCGGGAGAGGGGGAAGGGAGGCCTGGGGGTAAAGGGCAAGGCAGGGTCGGGGCCATGGCTTCCTTAAGTTCGAAAGAAGAGTTTTTTCCGGAGGAAATTAATGCAACCAGGGATCTGTTTGTAGACCCCTTTCTCCGACACGGCATGAGCGACCTGTGAAAACACGACCACACGGAGTTCTGTGAGTTCTCTCCATCGGAGTAACAATCCCCTCGATGCCTGCAATCGGGGAGGAGTGGTGGGGAACGTCCCCTGAGTCAGCACTGCAGGCTCTAACCGCAGCCTCCCTGGGGGCCGGGGGGTTCAAAACTAAGCACTCAACCACAAGTTTAGAAAACTCAGAATCCAAAATTTCAAAATTCAAACATTCACCAAGTCCGGGCTTGGAGAAAAGCTGGGAGAAGCAGTGGGGCCCAGGAGCAGAGCTCGCTGCTCGGCCCGGGGACCCCCCGCCTGACCCCGCAGGACCCGGGGCTGCCTCTGCGGCTCACCTGCCCAGGCCTCGGCACCTGGGGGCCCTGCACTTGGCTTTCCTTCTCCACTCTGCTTGGCAAAGCACAGAGCCGGAGCCTCCTCAGGAGAAAGGAGTGGTCTCAGCCCCTTCTCATGGCACACAAATACCTGAGCAGGGCAGATGGGGCCCACGAGTGCTCTGTGACCCTCGGGGGAAGCAACTGCTCTGAGTTGCACTGGAGAGGCCGGGCCCTCTCGGCCGTCCTGCCACGTTCCCCCAGTGGGGGCCTCCCAAGAAGGGGACATCCTAAAGAGGACTCATGGCTCTTGAGGGTCAGGAGCAGTCCTGGCCAGTGTGGCTCGGTTGGAGCATCGTCCTGTAATCTGAAAGGCCACGGGTTCAATTCCTGGTTAAGACACATGCCTAGATTGCGGGTTCAATTACCAGTCGGCATGTGCCTAGGTTGTGGGTTCAGTTCCCCATCAGGGTTTATACAAGAAGCAACCGATCGATGTTTCTTTCACATTGATGCTTCTCTCTGTCTCTCCCTCCCTCCCTCCCTTCCCCTCTCTTTAAAATCAATAAGCATGTCCTCAGATGAGGATTAAAAAAAATCGAGAGAGAGAGAGAGAGAGAGAGAGAGGGAGTAGATGACCACGCAGTGGGGCAAAGGGTGCAGGGACATAGGGACAGCCCCACGACCTGCCTTCAGAAATGCTATGCTCTGTCCACCGAGCCAGCCAACCCTGGTGCTGAGGACTGGCTCTGTCAGTGGGAGGAGCGGAGCGAAGGGTGTCAGCCTGGGGACCTCAAAGAAGCCTAGGATGGCAGCCCTTGGAATAAGGGGCAAATGTCAGCGCAGGCAGTGACATCTTGCACTAGAGAAGCAAAAGCACTGACTCATGGCAAGCCAAGGTGCAGACATGGATGGGGTTTCTCCACCTTTTACCTTCAGTCTACCTGCTCCCCGCCCCGGCCCCACCTCCCTGCCCCTCCCAGCAGCCGCCCCTTTCCTTCCCAGAAGGCGGGGCTCACCCTGAGCAGGAGGCTCTGCAGGTCTTCAGAGTGAGCCCACTGCTCAAAAACGCCATCCAGGGTCTCCACGTACCAAGAGCCACTGTCGCGGTCCCTCCAGGAGACAAACCCTGCGAAAGGAGAAAGGCCGGGCTTGGCTGGGAGCCGCTGCCGCCCCACACAGGCCTCCCCCAGTCTCTGCCGCATTCACAACTCCAGCAGGAGCAGCAGTGACCTGCACCTATGCGGGCCACCCCGCCACGACCTCGTTTCATCCTCAGCACCACCTCATGACGTCCAGTTTTCCCACGAGGAAACCAAGCCTCAGAGAAGCCAAGGGACTCCCACCAGGGACAAGAAAGGAAGGATACTGACACCTGGCCCACCTGCTACGTGCCAGGTACCTTGCTAATTCCCATGGCAACAACTGAGGTATGTTATTATTCCCATTTTAAAGATAAGAAAACGGAGGCAAGGCCAAGAAGAGGGTGAGGCACACAAGCCCAAGCATGTATTTCTCCTTAAATTTAGTATCCTAGGCACCTCACCTGCCTTGCTCAGTGAGGCTCAGAGGGGCTCAGAGAGGTAAAGTAACTCACTCAGGGACACAGAGGTGGCAAGAGGCAGAATGAAGACTCATGCCCAGGTGTTTTCTTTCACAACACAACTGCTTCTAAGACAGATTGGGGCTGCGGAGGGTGTGGGGGTGGCCACTGGCTGATGCACTCACCTGGGAAGGTAGAGTAAGACACAAAGATGTCACTCGGCGTGGGCAAACTAGACACAGCATCTGGCTGGTCACAGGTGCCTGGCTTGTCCAGGAACGGGGCAGCGTCTGGCTCCGCGTTACCGCCAAGGGCCCTGTCCTCAGGGGCAGCGGAGACCACCTCAAACCCCCGGTCTCTCTGATCTGCAAGAAGCAAAAACAGACAGGACTCGTCACTGAACCCAGAGCGGAGCTCCCACTCCGTGCAGCCTGCCCCCGCCCCAGGCCACCCGACTCCCTCTGGAGCAGGTTCCGGTGCTGGGTGAACGGGCAGCAGGAAACCGAAACAGAAGCTTTACTTTTTTTCTACAACAAAAGTTTATTCATTAAGTAAACTTGGGGGGCAGAGGGTGAGAAGATGCAGAAATTTAAAACACAGCTACAAAAAGCCCCAAGGTGCACACCCACAAGAACTGAGAAGAGGTGTCCAGACAAAAGCTGGCAGCAGTCATTCACAACACGCAAAAGGCAGAGACAGCCCAAGCGCCCACCAACAGCTGAGCACACAAAACGGTGCTCCCGTCCCAAACTTAAAAACGCCCAACTGCGAAGACTTGTATTAAAAAAAAAAACACCATATAGCCCTGGCTGGTGCAGCTCAGTGGATTGGGCATGGGCTGTGGACCAAGGGGGTCGCTGGTTTGATTCCCAGTCAGAGCACATACCTGGGTTGTGCCCAGGTCCCCAGGGGGTGCCGCATGGGAGGCAGCCACACACTGATGTTTCTCTCCCTCTCTTTCTCCCTCCCTTACCCTCTCTCTAAAAATAAATAAAATCTTAAAAAAAAACATCATATAAAACTCATCTTTTTTTAAATTTTGGTAGGAAGTGTTGAGGTAACCGTCCACAATACACACAGCGCCCCCTTTAGGACGACTGAGGGGAGAACACTCTCCATCCCTGGCCCTGTCTGCAGCAGCAGCAGGGGGATTTAGGCTCTAGGCTCAGCCGCCTCCGCAGGACCTGAGGGTGCACATGTACATCCCAAACTCACCCCCTTGCGTTTCCTCTACTTGGTTCTATAGGAGCCACGGAGATGTTGGCAGCTTCTGACCCCATCATTTCCTAAGGAAACAATTCATGTGGAGGCAGAAGCCCTCTATTGAAAGCCCCTGGTGGCCATGAGTGCCAAAAACTGGGTCTCACCCGAAGGGCCAACGCCAGAGGGACGGTTTAGTGGGTGAGAGCACATCACTGAAACGGAGGATTAGAAGACCACCTGGACTAGAGACGATGAAGACCCTGAAGGCGTGGGGACGTGCTTAAGGGGTTATGTCAGATGAGAAAAGTGGACAGAGCCCGTGGGCCAAGGTCAGGCTCACAGGACTCTGGATGATTTTAACTTGTCATATTTTTCTATCTCTTCAGTCTTAAAATCCAAACTCCCCCAAAGTGGCAGACAGCCTGGAAAACAGAGGGGTCAAGGCGAGACGGGCCACGCACAGCTCTGTCATCAGAGTGGCCGCACTGTGAGAGGTCACTGGGACGAGTTCCAGAAGTTGAGCCCCCTGCAGGGGACCCCAGGCTCCTCCAGAAGCAACGCAGCAAAGAGCTTCAGGAACACGGGCAGCAGTGGAGGGTGCAGGGTTTCCTTGGGCAAGGGGTTCTGGGACCCAGCCTCTGATGCGGGGTGGGAGAATGGCACCTGCCGAGCAGGCCGGCTAGCCACAGTCTGTGTGGCAGGATCTACAGTGGGAAATAGCAGGAGGGAGGGAGGGCCCAGCTCACCCAGGGAAGGTGGGGTCCCGTCTGGAGGAGACAAAGATGAGACAGAGGCAGTTCTGACACCCCATGATAACAACTCTGACATTTGCTGACCTCTCACCCCCTCCCCCTAAAGCTCAGAAACTTGGTGATTTGTCTGCATCCCCACAGCCCATGGGCAGGGCCTTGTACCTTCCTGCCTCTCACCCCCTCCCCTGCTGTATGCCACAGAGGCCCCAAGCCTGCAAAGGCGGCTTCTAAGACCTGTGAAAGCTGGACTACAGTGACTCAGGTCACCGCTCCTGCTCATTGTCTTGGTTGAGATTCTGGAATCTGCCTTAGGCGTCTAGGAATGACTTCAGTGGGACAGCAGAGGGGACCTGAGATGTGAGCGTGGGAGGGCTGCTGGGTCCCCCTGGGCAGCCGGTGCAGGGGGGAGGAGGCACTTTGGTGGAATGACTTAAGACTGGCCTAAGGGGATGGGAGGGCAGAGAGACTGCCCCTGAAAAGCGGGGCAGACACAATGGGATCCGAGAGGGGACTATGAGGGGAAAAAGAGTGGGTCAGGCAGGGGACACCAGTCTGTGTCCATTCATGTGTCATCCTCAATCTGCAAACCCGATGTGAAGGCCTAGCTCCAAGGTTACGCACTTTATGCCCAGCTCCGTTCTTCAAGAGCCTCACTAATTCAAAACCCCCTGGGAAGCAGGACTGACTTCCCCACAAGCGTAAACACACAGCAGGAAGAGATGCCATTCCCTCTGTGCATAACCATTGGGCATATCCAGCTTCCTGCTGCCTCCCAGCATGAGATCTAAAATCCGGAAGGGGGGCACCCAAAATCAACATCTCGGCCCAACGGAGGCCACACGGCTTTGGCCAAGCGCATCACCAGCTGTCTGCTGCCTTCTATCATGACACTGACTGCCATTCACACCAAAGTGACCGTCCCCAAAGTGACGCATCTTTTCCACCCAGGTGCCCACACTGCCTCTTAATGCAGGGTGTTAGAGGATTTTAAAATTGTTTCAGATTGTAACAACAGTGAACGTAAGATTCAGATTGTAAAACAGCAACGTAAGAGTCACCAAAACCCAGGACAGACTTTCCGATGCAGATAAACAGGACACCCGCCAGACACTGACAGGTCTCCCACGTTTCTCTGTTTCTATTCTCAGCTGACAGGCTGCCCCCATGTGGCAACAGCGTTAACCACAAGGTCACACCTTGTGGTCACAGCCTGCTGGGCGCTAAGCAGGGACCAGAACCCCAAAGACAGCTGCCTTCCAGCGTTGGAATCCTGCTCTTCCCAGTGAGTTGTTTTGGTCAGATTTTTAATGGTGGGAGTCTACATTATTTCAAATTTTACTCACAGACATTTTTATATGGTTCAATTTCCAATTCAAATTCAAATAATACAATCCACATAAGATGCAACCAAACCGTGAGCTTTGTGCCGGACCAGGCCCAGCTGCAGGGCAGACCGGCCTGGCCCTGCCCTTGGGGAGCTGACCAGGGGCTGAGGCTGTCTCAACACCAGGAGACAGTGCTGTGACAGGAAGGAACAGGCGCCGCGGGAGCACGAGGGCCAGCGAGCCCTGACTGTTCAAGGAAGCCAGTGTTTGGGGAAGACTTTCCGGGGGCGGTGACAGTAAATGGTAACCAGGAGGGGTGGTTAAGAGTGGCCAGGAGACAAGGCAGAGGATGGCACGTGGAAAGGCCGAGGAGCAAGCCGGAGCCTGTGACGCCCTGGGAAGGTTGAGCCGAGCCGGGGCAGGTGCAGCCTGCCCGCCGTGGGGAAGCAACATGGCCGGGGGCCGGATGCCCAAGGGCCTCGAAGGCCACTAAGGAGTCCAGAGACACGGCAGAGTTGCTCCGTGCCACTGAGAAGGGACACTGGGGTGCACACAGGGCTGGGAGACGGGCTAACTGTGATGTTCACGGAAAGCTGGCCCTCCTTTCTCTGGGGGAGCGGAAAGGAGGTCTAGTTGACGGAGGTCAGGAAAGTGAAGTTTTTCTTTTCTCCTCCACTTGGTTTCTTTTTGTTAAGTCTCAAGAGTTGAAATCGCGAAAGTTGCGTGAGCCTCTGATTCCACTGCATTGTGAGACCAACACTCCCGCCTCTGAAGGATGGACAAAGCTGAGGCCACTCCAGCCAATGCCGGTGCCACCATTCAGACAGCGGCCACCATGTCTGGGGCCCCGTGACTGCCTGGGAGGCCCTGGGACACCTCGAGGGGCCCAGTGGGAAGGAAGGGGGGGCAGTGGCTCCTTCCCCACTAGGTTCTTGTGCAGGGACTGAGGCCTGGCTTACCTCCACCACAGGCCTGGATGAAAAAGAGCTTGGGCTTCCCTCTCAAGCTGGGGCAGCCGGCTCCATTGAAGATGTTCACGATTTTCTCGATGGACACAGGACTGCCATCTACACCATAAACGGCCCCAGGGAACTGGAGGTGGCTGGCCTAGAAGACCGAGAATCCTGGTCACGAAACCAAGAAGTCGGGTAGGAATCCAACAAACCACTCAGAGGCTCTGGGGGACAAGGGGGGAACTGGGGGGCAAGCAGTTAGAAGGTCACAGCCTGGGGCCCAAGGCTGCTTTAGACAGAGCAGGTTGGTTCTGGATGGGCCCTGGTCAGCTGCCGTTCCCAGGGTATAAACCCACGTGCCTATAGGGGCTGAGAGCCTAACTGGAAAGTGTCGACCAGCTCCTTCTAAATCTCTAAGTGTGGCCCCCAGGCCAGCAGCATTAGTATCACTGGGGACTTAAAAGACACCCAAATTCCTGGGCCCCACCCAGACCTTCTAAGTCAGAAACCCTGAGAGAGGAGAAGGGCGATGGGGTCCTTCAGGTGCCTCTGATGCAGCTGAACGTTGAGAACCGCCGCTCCGGAGCAATTCTTCCCAAACCTTATGTGCACGGGGACCAGCTAGAGTGCAGGTTCTGAATGAGGGCGGGGGCGGAGGGGGGAGGGGCCAGGAGTCCGCATGTCACCCGCTGCCAGGTGATGCTGCTCCAGGGGCCACTCCATGAAGGAAACCACCCAAGGGCAGCCCCTGCCCAGCTACTGGCCACACAGCGTGCTTTGGAAGGAGGCTGGCCCGGTAAGGCTAGACCTTTGTGGTTTTTCAAGAAATGCTAGAAATCCTATTTGGGTGTGAAAGCTACCAGATTTGAAAACACTATAGTTCCCCCCCTCCAGGGAACTACAGACCCCCAGCTTGTAACCTCTGACCTTCCCAACCCTCAACTTAAAAGATAAGGAAACTGGGGCTCAGGAAGGGGTACAGCCTTGGGCACAATGACGTAGCACATTACTGGCCAAGCCCAGAGTCCAGTGTCCTAGACTCCCAGCCAGCAGCAAAGGGCCCAGAACCGTGCCCAGCAGGACCGGGGCGGCAGAAGCTGGGAGCTCTTACCCGCTGCGCCGGCTCTGAACAAAATCCAGGGGAGGTGCTTTGTGAGCGGAGCCTGCCTCCTCCCTGCCTCTCCCAGGTGCCTTCCCCCAGGGACACCACCCCACCCAAGTGGAGAATCCAACTCCTCAGAGGGCCGGATGGCTCCCAAGAAAACAGTGGGGGGTGGACAGGGCCCCCTGGCTCTTCCCACAAAGCTATGGGTGTCCTGGGCACAGGAGGGAACAGGGTTGTCAGACAGCCTTTCCCAGGTGCCTGCTCGGGGAACTGAGGCCTCCCACCTGACAGCCATGAGAGAGGATGACCACCACGCAGCAGTCCAGGGCACCGTGGTCCCGCCGTGACAGCGCCACCAAAGCCTGGACCATTTGCTGCAAAGAGAAGGGTGCAGTGAGCCAGAATAGACGGATCAGGTCCCCATCCTGGGCCTACCTGTGCACCGGGGTGGAGCAGCGCCCCTGCTCCCAGTGCCAGTATTGAAGTAGTGACGGTCACAACAGCCACAATTCTCGGGGAAAAGCTGCTGTGCTCGGGCACTGAACCCTCACAGCGACCCTGGGAGTGAGTCCTGTCCTTGCTGTCCAGACAATGAAACGGAGGCTCAGGGGTCACCCCGCAGGTACCAGGGGAGCCAGACCTCCACCCAGGGCTCCCTGAGTCTGAAGCTTAAACTCGTAACTACGGAGAAACACCACCTCTCATGGTCCCACAGACCCACGGGCTAGTCCTGGGGAGTCAGCTGCTTTCAGGGTCCCTGTCTCTCTGCTCAGACAGTGACCGTACCTTGGCAGTCAGGTCACACTTCACCTCCACCTCGAAGTGCAGCAAGTGGAAGCGTCTCCGCAACTTCTTGCAGTCAACATTGGAGCCGGAGCGGGTGCTGAGCCCCGACTTCAGGGAGAAGTTCACGTTGTTGAGGATGAGGCAGTGGCCACAGGGGTCTGCATCCAGGACGTAGGCCTGCCCAAGCACAGGGACCAAGGTGAAGTGCAGGCCACCCCCTGGCTTTCCCTCGCATGGCTGACAGTCTGGAGCGACGACACAGAAATGGGGTCTGCCCTCCCTCTGAAGGAAGGGCGGAGTCCACACCCAGGGCTGCAGGGCACAGGCCAGCAGCCTGCAGCCAGACTGCCGTGAGCACCGGCTGTGTGACGCGCAGAGGGTCAAGCTCGGGAAGGCAGACCAGCTCCCACCCAGCACCCAGGGGTGGGAGCTGCTGGCTTAGAGATCCAACACCCACTAACGTTCACCCCTAAAGGACCTTAGCGGCCGCCCAGTCCAGGGGAGCTCCTGAGAATCGTGTGGGCGACTCTGGGCAGACCCATGCCCAGGCCCACCCTCGGAGCACTGACACCACGTCCCCCCCAGGCTCAACGTGTCCCTTGTAATCGTCCCTGGCAGCAGCCTGTTCTTTTTGTTTATGATGTATTTACACTATTTATACTGAAGATGTGTATGTTCCTTTCTAGAACTAGCCTCGATGGCTTCACAAAGGCGAGAAACTTAAGTGGGCTGTCCCCAGGTGTCCCAGCACAGAGGCCGGGGCTGGCACACAGGAGACACACAGCCAATGCTGTGAATGAGAGCCAGTGACTCAGACTGGGACCAGGGGGCGGTGAGGCCACAGCCGATTCTGATGCCCACGCCTCATTAGGTGTCACCCCTGACTTCACAGGGTAGGAGAGAGCAGGGCTGGACAATCTGCTCCAGAAGGAGCTGTGCCCGAGTCAGGGAGCCAGAGGGGGCCCGGGACCAGGAGCCTCTCTCCAGCTGTGCTGGCTTCCCTGGCTTCCCGACATGGCTGCAGGAGAGGCCTGGGGAATGAGGAGCAGAAGATACCCAAAGCCAACGCAACGGGCCCCAAATCCTACAAAGGCTCACCAAATCAGCGTTTCCCCTTGATCTCTCCTGGGCACCTGGGGGTAGGGAGAGAGACAAAGAGGGAAAACGTGAATGGCAGAGTCCAACAGCAGAGGGGCAAGGGACCCCGTGAGGACAGCTCCCACAGACACGTAGGAGTGGAAACCTGGTGGCCCTCACACACCGCTGGTGGGAGAGAGTCACGCAGCACAGCCACCTTGGAGAACTATTGAGAAGCTTCTAATAATTAAATGCCCACCTGCCCTCCAATCAGCAACTCCATTCCAAGGTGGACGAACACCCAAGGGAAATGAATGCAATGGACACACAAAGACTTGGCCACCAGTGTCACTGAAGAGCCACCCATAACGCCTAAAACCAGAAACGATGCAAACGCCCATCAACAGGTCGACAGATGAATGAACCGTGATGCCGCCGGACAAAGGAGCACCACACAGCCTGCACGGGAACGAGCTGCCGACACACGCAACATCATGGATGATCTCGAAAACAGTATGCCGAGTTAAAAAAGCCGTCCAGTACCTATGGCGGGATTCCGTGTATGCACCATTCTAGAACAGAAGAGCGTAACGGAAGCTCCGGGAGAGTAGATGCCCTCACTCTGTGGACCCCAGAGACCCAGCACACAGTAGGTCCTCAGCAAGTATTTGTAGAATGAATAAATGAGTAAAACGGTCATTTATTCCTTCAATGTCAAGAGTTTTCATTTCCGTTAGCTAAAAGTCGACGAGCCACCAATCTATGAGGTTGGGGACAATTTTTCTTTTTAAGCGAAGAGAGCACAGTGGCTACCTCCGAGACACACTGGGGCCTAAACTCATGACCCCATGATGGTGACACTCATTGCTGACAGCACACCTGGACCTCTTGTTGGGAACTATTGTCTCACCAACTTAAAAGTCATGCCAGAAAAGCATCCCCATCCCACGTTTTTTAAAAAATGGTTTTCCCAGCCCTGGCTGGTGTAGCTCAGTGGATTGAGCGCGGGCCTGCGAACCAGAGTATCGCGGTTCAATTCCCAGTTAGGGCACATGCCTGGGTTGCAGGCCGGTTCCCAGCAGGGGACCCATGAGAGAGGCAACCATACATTGATATTTCTCTCCCTCTCTCCTTCCCTTCCCCTCTAAAGATAAATAAATAAAATCCTTAAAAAAAAAAAAAAAAGGTTTTCCCTAGCCTGAAGGCTTGTGTTGGTCCACAGACTTAATTCTGAAACTACTGCTCACTTCCAAAATTCCACTGCACCCCCAAAAGAGAACTACTACCCACCACTGAGGCATTTATTCCTTTATCAAATTTGCAACGACCCCCAAAGTGAGAGGGCAGCGTTATCCAAATGCAGAATAAGAATTTCCTACCACCCTCCCCCGCAAAGAACACCAAGATTGACATTCACCCACAGACAAGGGTGCCTTAGCGGAAGTTCAGAGTCCGCTGGAGAAGTTCCAGCAAGCTGCTAATGCAAAAAAAAAAAAAAAAATTCCAAGGTGGGATTCATTAAAGAAGCCAGCTGGTAAAGACTGGAGGAAGCCGTATTTCTTCAAACACAAAGACAGCAACACAAGACTTCAAGGAACATGAAAAATCAGGAAAACGTGACACCACTAAAGGAGCAAAGTAATTTTTCACTAACCGACCCCAGAGAAATGAAACTCTGAGATTTGCCCAGTGAAGAATTCATAATCGTTGTTTAAAGGAAGCTCAGTTAGCTACAAGGAAACACAGAAAGACAATTCAACAAAATCAGAAAAACGACACATAAACAAGATGAGAAGTTTAACAGCTAGAAATCATAAAAGAGAAAACAAACAAAATCTGGAACTGAAGAAAACAATGAATGAAATGAAAAAAAAAAAGCAACAGACAACGTCAACATCAGACTTGACCAAACAGAAGAAAGTATCTCTGAGGCAGAAGAGAAGCCATTTGAAATTATCCATTCAGAAAAGAATACATGCTTTTCAGAGGAGGGGCTGCCAAAATTAAATCTTCTGAAGGGCTACCAGAAGCCCACCCATACGCCACATGAGCTCTCAGAAAGACAACACCAAAAGCAGATTCTGAGTTTCAGCCGGCCAGGCTGTACCGATAGGCACACCCACCCCCCAGACACTCCCTCAGTACTCACGGCCGTCACCGAACCCTCCAGAAGGAACATCCACTGGCCTGGGCACGTCTGGTCTGAGCACCTCTGGTCTGAGCTTGGTGGGACAGAGCTCTCCCGGCCCCAGCACTACCGGAGTGAGTTTGCCTGGGGTCGGCTTCAGGGGGTCCTGCTTCACCACTCTCAGCTCCTCTGGTCTGAGGCCCACCGGTCCGACCACCGCAGGCAAGAGGTCCCGGGGTCTGACAGCCTCGGGATCCCGCTCTGCTGCTTGGCTACTTGTTTGCAGCAAGGAAGCCAGGCCGTGCTGGCCTGTGTCCTCTAAGCAGGAGATGAACAAAGGAAGGGCCTGACTCCCTCGAGTCTCCAGATCTGTGATCAGCTGCCTGGCCTGATCGCGCCGAGACCCGGAGCCTGCCCTCTGTTTAGAAAGAAGGACATGACACCGTTACTTACACACTTTCCTGTGACTCTCATCTTGTCCCCTATGTCCCCGATAGTATAAATCTAAACAATCAGCAAGTGAGCGAAAATTGGTCCTGCCTTTACTTATCTATCCATTCAGTATTTTGGAAGCGTCTACTATGTGCAAAAGTGCTAAACATACAGCAGCAAACAATCTCAGTCCTTAAGCAGCAAACATCACGTGGGGAGTGGAAGCAGACAAATCACCAATGACACGGCAAGGACAGATGTGCCACAGGAAAAGAACACGGGACCAGGGGCACACAACTCTGTCCTGGGCAGTAAAGGAGGCTTCCAGCAGGGTCTTAGCTGAGGCACGAGGGAAGATTAAGACGTGAACAGCAAAACGTGAAGATGAACGCAGAGGCTGCAGTGATGTGGCCACAGGCCAAGGAGTGCTGGCAGCCTCTAGAAGCTGCAACAGGTAAGGAATGGATTCTCCCCTGAGCCTCCAGAAGGAAGTAGCCCTGCTGACACCATGATTTTAACCCCTTAGGACTCACTTTCAACTTGTGACCTCCAGAAATGTAAGAGAATAAAGGTGTGTTGTATTTTAAAAAAGAAGAAGTGAACAGTGAATTTAGAGAAATGGGAAATGTGAGTCGGGGTGGGAAATAGTAGCGAGGAGAGAGGCATTCGTGTGGTCATGCCAAGAAAGCTGTGAGAGGCCACTGAAGTTTGAAGAAGAGGGTGGCACAGTCAGATCTGCCATTTAGAAAAATCATCCTGGGGGGTGGGCAGACCACGAAGGGAGTGGGCCACAGCCAGGTCAGTTGGTGGCAAAGACAGTGCAGCTGGAAGACAGAGGAGTCAGCGGGCAGACCAGAGAAATAAGGAGAATCAGCAGAACCTGGCCATTGATTGGGTGGACTGTGCAGATGGAGAAATGGTCAAGGTTGGCAGGTGTGGGGACAGTGAGGCCAGGCACTGGGATAAGGAGCTTGGTGGGAGCGAGAAGAAGATACTGGTCATCTGCTTGCTGGTTGTCCTTCGAGACCCAGCACTATGAAAGTTCCTCAGGGTGGAATAAGATGCCACCCTGTCCTCAAATGTTCTACAGCAGCCCCATCCAAGAGAACTTTCCAAGACAATGGAAATGTCCTTTATGTGACCTGTCCAATATGGCCACTATCAGCCACTCGCGGCTACTGTGCACTTGGGTCCTACGACTAGAAAACTGAATTTTTTATTTTGCTTAATTTTAATTGCTTCGGATTTACAGTTACATAGGGACATGTGGCTAATGGCTGCTATACTGAACAGCAGAGACACGGTGTCACAGTAAAGATAATTTTTAGTAACAAAATTTGCTTACTTCTGCAAGTAGAGGGTGATACTGTAATTTCCCTCAAGACTTACTGAACACTCACAATAAGATAGGCACTTGTTAAGTGCATCTTTCCCTTAGGCCCCCTCAACAACCTTAAATTACAATTACCCCCACTTTACAGAAGAGGGAAAGTAAGTCACCAAAAGGTGCTGCAACTTGCTAACATATCACAAAGCCAGGATGAGGGCCCACACCCACGTGGCCCCAGCCAGCCCAGGTGCAGGGAAATGGCACCCACTGTTCACGCTGCATTCTTTAAAAAGTCTGAGCTTGTGCGAACACTTAAAATCAGGTAATTAGACATCAAAACCAAGATTCCCAGATTCTCTTTAACAACATGAAATATCTGGCAGTACCAGACCAGCATTCTGGCTCTACCACACCCAGCCGGAGGGCAGGACAGAGGCTGCCCACTGTAGTGCCCACGCACGGGGCCTCCACGGGCATTCCAGTTGGTGACCCCTGTGAATGCACCTAAAAGCAAGGATGTGGCCTCAAACCATCTCCATTCCTCAGTACGGGCCACACAGCAGGTGCTCCTAAGACTTCTTTTAACTGTTATTCATTGGTAATTTTCCAAATGACACTCGTTCTATTAAAGACTTCCCGCTGGGTCAGGCCCAGCTTCTGGGTGAGGCAGAAACTGGACACTCGGCCTGCAAGCCACCCAACAGGGCGCTGGCCAGGGGCCTCCGAGAAGCCATGCACGCCCACTGCACATCCCTCCTGTACCCATCTTACCTCACAGGCCTGTGGCAAGGGTCAAATAAGACCAAGACACGAAAGTGCTTTTAAAGAGAATTGCGAATGTTTAACTCTGTTCTTCCCTCCATTACCTGCATAAGGCAGTTCATCTCCAAAAACCCTTACACAACATAAGCGTAATACATGAGGGGCTGGCCAAGGAGCAGGGCACAGCCAACTACCACTCAGGAGCCCTTACTCTGAGTCTGACACTACTGTTTCGTATCCTGTATCTCAGCCCTGAGGACAATATGACTGTTGCCCCCATTTCACAGCCCAGGAAACTGGCTCAAAGAGGGTGTGGATTGCCCAAGGACAGGGTGCCAGGCAGTCTGCCACCCAAGTGGGTGCTGTGGACCTTCATGCTAGAGGGGCTAAAAGCAAACATACCTCGTTGCTGGCAAAGGCACAGAGCTGCAGCAGCTCACAGGGCCCGCTGATGGTGCAAGGTGCCGAATCGCTTTGCAAGCCTCTGTCTGGGACTGCTTGGTTTGGCTGGGCAATTTAAGGGGCTCGCCACCGTGAGGAAAAACCGGGTTCCCACAACAATGGTTCCCTAAAGGTGGGGGGTACTAGTTGGCACAGACTGGGGAGCTCGGTCATTAAGTTACTTTGTGGCTCCAGTAACCCTCTCCGCGCGGCCTCGCTGTCCCCAACTGTGAGAGAAGTCTGCGCACGAGAAGAGAAGCGGGGCGTAGGCTGGGAGGGGGCGGGGGCGCACCTGGATGTCCTCGATCATGTCTGGCGTAAAGAGCTCGCGGTTCAGCAGAGCGTCCCAGAGATCGGCCACCTGCAGCTTGCCAACGAGCTGCACCCGGCATCGCCGAAGGAGCTGTCGGTCAGCCTCGTCCATGTCCGGTAGATAGTGGGAACCCGAGCCGCCCCCGTCCACTTCCGGGCCTCGGCCAAAGCACCCCGCCAGCTCCCCAGGACCCGCCCTCGGGCGGGCCACAGCGTCCCACCCCGCCCACTATCTCCGTCGCCCCCAGGGTCCCGCCCCTAGGCCAGGCCACCTCCAGCTCATTGGGCTCAGCTACTGCGCGGTGTCCAGCCCCCAGGGCACACGCGTGCGTCAACGCCCCGCCCCAGTCACGCCCCGCCCCAAACACACCCCCGCGATCTTGCCGCTTTCCCCCGCCCAAAATTCAAGACCAAAGACCACTGGCTTTTACGGAGACCAGAGGAGGAGTCACACTGCCAGTAAGAGCCAACCAAGCCTTGAGCCACAGTCTGTCCCGCCCCATTCGCCTTGTAGCTCTCCTTGAGCCCCCTCTCCTGCCGTCATTAGAACCGTAAATCTGCCGTCCCCCGTGCCCTTCGTTCACTGTTCCAAACTTGGTCTCATCCAACCAATTCCACCTTACAAGGTATTTCATGACCCTTTCCCCTCCCTCCCACCCTAGCACCTCCCACCACAAAGGAAACGGCCGAAATCTAGTCTTGTGATCTCCCAGTTCGTACGGCTCATTTCCAGATCTGAAAAGTAACTGCTCCCATTTTCTGATCATTTACTAGGTCCTAGACATTATGCTAGCCATTTTACGTTCCATTACTTCGTTTATCCCTGAATACATTACTTCCAAAAAAGTACTTTCCCCTACTTTACATAGGCGGACGCTGGGTCTCAAGGAAGTGAAGTCACCGGTCACGGTCACAGAGGTAGTAAGTGGCAAGCGGACAAAATTTAAACTTGAACCTGACTCGAAGTCCTCACGCTTAACCGGGAGTCCATCTTAGAATGCATATTCTTGAGCAGCAAAATCTCAGCCCCATTCATCATTTATTCCACAGATATTTATTGCGATCCTGTTTGTGCCAAGGTCTGTGCTGGCTGGCATCGAGAATACAGAGTTGGACCAAAAAAAAAAAAAAGATAAAAGCCCTGCCAGTAGGAGCTTACTGGGGGAAGAGAAGGGGAAAAAAAAAGATGTAGTATGTTAGATAATGATAAATGCAAAGGAGAGACATGAAATCTCTGTGTGTCTCTAAAGAATCTGTTTCATTGGCCCAGCGAGAGTCGCTCCTTTTCCTGTGCTTCTCCCTCCCCCACCCCAACAACCACCACCAAATACACATCCCTTTCCGTGCTAAGGGTGGGGACTGGCATATTCTAGGCTGGAGTTTGCTTTTTGATAAATGGGTTTAGGAGTCCTGGGTTCCTGCTCCTCTCTGGGCTTCACTCTCCTCATCAGCATATGGAAAAGTTGGACTAGGAAGGATCCCCGAGGTCTCTTCAAACTCTAACGCTCTAGGATTCTATGAATAGGCTTAAAGAGAACCGGGACCAATGATTGCTTCCCCACCCTAGCAACTGTTGTTAGACCAGGGCCATCTCCCGGTAGGACTAGAAACTCCTCCCTGGATCGCGGAGGTCTTTTTGGCTTCCCATCCTGCACCGCGACTTAGCCTCGCTAGGTGGCACGTCTTGACCTCTTTGGTAACGATCATCCTTTTTTGATCCAGCCAAAGAGCGCGCCTCGTTCCCGTGGTAACCGCGTTAGGTCCACGCGCAGACGGTGTGTGGCAAGGGTCAAAACACATTCGCAAACTAGAAGCCCTCCACCTGTTCAACCCATGCTTTCGATGCGCCAGGCCTTTAAGTGTCACGTGACTCCCTTTAGGTTGTCCCCTCCTTCTTCCCCTCCCCAAGTCCAGGCGAACGCTGGTGTAGACTGGAGGCTCCCGGCCGGCGGACTAACTGGATCTCCGACGCTGCAGCCATTTAGGCCGGTGCCCTTTCCCGGTAACTCCTTCCCCGCGTGACGCGCGGAGCCACGGACGCGGCGTGGCCAGGCAGGCTAAGGAGCCTCTCTTCGTTTCTTTCCCGTTCCTGGTCCCTGCTGGGCCTGGGGGGAATCAGGAGCCGACCGGGCCGGGACCAGGGCTCTCGGAGGGCAGCAGAGGAGGCAGCTGCCTCCTGGAAGGTTGCGACCTCCGGCGGAAGCTGGAGGCGGTGCCCAGACTGAGAGCGTGTCTCTCGGAGCGGCTGCCTGGTTTAGGGGTATTACCCAAGGGCGGTAGCCTACCTGTTGGGCAGGTGGTTTCCTGCCCTGAGACCGGCATCGTCAAGCTTCTGTGAAGCTGCAAAAGAACTTCACAGCCCCCCACCCCGCCACTTGGGCCCTCTAACAGGAGGCGACTGACACAGTTGAATAAGACAGTGTTTGTACAGCACGATAGAAAAATAATTACAAGTATCATTTATTGACTCAATCCTGTGCCCAGTAAATACTTTACATGCACTTAACTCCCATGTTGACCTTTTCAAGGTGTGTTATTCACCCCCATTTTTTAAAATAAGGACACTGAGGCTTAACAAGTTTAAGTAATTTGCCCAAGATTATAAAGTGGTGGAGGGTGGATCTCAATCTTAGTCTGATTCCGGAGTTCGTGTGCTTAACCAGTAGCTACATCACCATCCGGATTTTTAGCGGGCTGTGCGTGTTTTGTAGGACAGGGTAGGTTATAGGTTGCCTGAACAAGGAAAAAACAGGTTTTAGATTTTTATTCAGCGTGCTTGCAGTCCTAAACGTTGGCTCTCGGGTGGGTCGATTTGGCGAGGACTCCCAGGCCGCATTTACACCACTGCGTGTCAGAATCCACTGCTGTTACACGGCTTTTGCCCACTCTCAAGTAAAATGTCACAGTAGACCCTTGAACCTTAAAATTGGAGTACTTTATGAGAAGTCAAGGTAAATACGGCCCTTGGAAAAACTTTGTATGGTATCACCAAGATCACAAGTCTTCTGTGCAGTAGAGCACCGTGTTGTTTATTAACCAGCCAGTATTATTAACAAAAGCCAGCGTGATTTCAGTCCCTACACTCAACTAGAGATGGAGCTTTAATATTTAAAGACTGTGTCTGGTCTACAGTCATTGTCACCAGTTCCCCTTCACGTGGAAAATTTAATGTTTTCTCACCACTTTTGCCCAAATGGAAGTGGGAAAGTTGAGCATTTCCTGAGGTCTGCGTTTATAATGACCCTATTTCTAATGATTGAATTAAAAAGCAGCTTCATTTTCTTGTTCTAATGGGCTCGGTGAGAAAGAATAGAATTGGAGCATATTAAATCCTAACTGCAGCTTTTTAAGCATATTTCACTTTTGTATTTTTACTTATTTAACTCCCAAGAATGTCACAACTGTCTCATTTTGTGGTTTGGGGCATGGTAAATTTTACAGTTTCATGAATTTGTTTAGCATATACTCAGTGAGGTATTCTGAAGCCTTGGGCTTTTAAGTTTACCCTATTACTGATTGTCAGGATAAGTGAAACAGTGTATTGCAGATGTAGCCACCCTGATTTTCCTGTTTGTCTTCTCACATTTGCTTCTTGTTTCTTCATCTCATTTATTTTCGGTCACTTCTAAAGCTTTTCTAACCCAAGGATTCTGGAGAGGTGCTGTTAATTCTTATTGCTCACCTTTTCATCTATAAGAGTTCTTATTTGTGAGATAAATAGTAACGAGATTATGTTTTAAAATATAGTCAAACAGCCTGACACTTTTTCTGCAAAATAGCTTCTGTTTGTTTTGTTCTTCCTGACCTACATCTTTACCTAAAGAGCAAGACTGTCCAGGTTTCTACCACTGAAACTTGCCTCTTCAATCATTTCAGCTCTGGAAAGGAAGAGAAATGGAAGTGAAAAAGTTGAGCATTTCCTGGCCATTCTTGATAGTTCTGGTTTTGATCCTGCAAATTCTGTCTGCGTTGGATTTTGACCCATACAGAGTCCTAGGGGTCAGTCGGACAGCCAGTCAGGCCGATGTTAAAAAGGCTTATAAGAAGCTCGCCCGGGAATGGTAGGTGAAACAAAGAAATAGTTTAATATAAGCTAAGCAGTTTCAGCAGGGAAATGAAGCTTCAGTTATGATTAGCTTTTATTTGTCTCTGTTTCTGTGTTCAATAAATATATAATATGTCTGTCTAAAACATTTATTTGGAAGAACTAATGTTCATGTTATTCTATAATTTTAGTGATGTAACTCAAAGCCTGTGTTACTGTGAAACCCCCTTAATTGCTGAGATACCATTAGCATGTTTAATGTTAAAGTAGGAGGAAACTTTAATTTTTTTAATATATATATACTTAGGAATGGATAAACTACCCTTCCCATGAGTTTATTCATAAAGTAACTCTTTATGAGCCTCATTGCTGAAGGAAACACTACCCAATCCTATTTTCTAGGTTAATTTTTAAGCTGTCAAAAAAAGACAGCTTAAAAATTAAGAATAAGAGCCTTATGAATTTAGAGTAAGAATAAGAGCTTTAGAATAAGAACTTTTTGCTCTCAATTTTAAAAGAATATTCAGGAATCGAGTATATTTGTAGAAAAATCAGAATTATACTTGTAGCTATTATATATGCTAGAGAATATACGAGTGTTTATGACTTAGCAGGATGGCAATAAACTTAACACTTATTTTGGACAGACAGCATCAGTTTCTTGCACTAATGCTATGGAGTGGCCAAAGTTGAAGGGTTGTACTATGTAGCTGGAGGGGAGCAGAGGGAGGAGGGATGGAGAGAGAGGACCCAGGCGACTACTAGCTGGGTGAACCAAGCTTGAGAACAGAAAGAAGGTTTGGGGTGGGAGCATCACCAAGCACCTGCCTGCTAGGGGCCAGATTCTGGTGTGTGTGTGTGTGTGTGTGTGTGTGTGTGTGTGTGTGTGTTTAATCTCATTTAAACCTTATAATTGCACTGTGAGGGAAGGCATTGCTGTCCCGGCTTTATACATTTGTATTACCTGTGGCTTCCATAGTTTGACCTTCTGCACCAACAGCTAGTTTATCGCTTTCTTGTTTTTGGATCATTTGCCCATCTGGGCAGAAGTAGGGGCAGGTGGGTTGGCATTTTGGGCAGGAAGTTGGACAGGACAAAATTGCCTCAGGCAGATGACCATGCAGGGTGCGCGTGACTGCCTGACACTATTATTCTTCAGTAGAACGTGTACCCTAGTTTTAAACTGGTTGCAATACAGGTAAAAGATACTTTTAAAATATAATGTTTTGAATAGATATTTTAGATCAGCACTTCCCAGCCGTTTTGGCACCAGGGCTGCTTTCACAGAAGACAGTTTTTCTACAGACCAGTGGGGTGAGGGATGGTTTCGGAATGATTCAAGGCGTTTACATTCGAGCTCATCTCCTGCTGTTCCGCCCGGTTCCTTACAGGCCCAGACTGGTACCAGTCTTTGGGCTAGAGGTCGGGGACCCCCGTGTTACACCATATTCACATCATGAAGGATCCGGAATTAGTTACAAAAAAACGCAGTCTCTATGTGTGGCCTCTTTCCAGGGACTCTATACAGCAAAGTTGCTTTCTGCATCATTTCAGACTCTTGCCTCTTCATGTTTAAAGCAAGATTTATAAATCTGCAATGAACTTCTACGGTAGTGACATTCTTTTGGACAGGATACTGCCTTTGACAACATTTTAAAACCAGAAGTGGCAGCTTCAGTGTGTAGGACCTACTGAAATGTACAGCTTTGCCTTTGCTGTCTCCCAGAGCCAAAAAGGATGTTATATTAATTAAACGAGCCATATGCTTCTCTTCCTTAATTAGAGTCTCTCTAGGAGTAATTCATCAGCGTGTGTAGAGTATCATCTAGTGAAAGGCTACAGTTTTACTTTACCTTTGTATTTTCGCTGTACTATTATTTTCTGCTGCTTGGGCAGGGCAGTGTTGTTTATCACTGAAATTGTTTCCTTTTTGTAATGGTTTCATATGCACTGAAAATAGTAGTGTGTCCCAGTTTGACTTTTCAAAATGAACTGAAGCAGGGGGAAGTAGGTAATTGTCAAATTGGATTTGTAGCTTTCCTCTAACATGTTTTACTACATAATAGCTTTGCTTATACTTCCCAGGAGCTTGCCCCTTGCTTGGTACAACCACTTAAAATTACTTTTTCTCTCAGGAACACTGTTTGTCTCCCATAATTAAGTTATTTCATACATACTTTTCTTTTGTCATCTACATTGACAAAATAAACACCTTCCACCACTCCAAGAAGAAGGTGTCATATAATGTAATTTGGAGTGCTCGCTTCGGCAGCACATATACAAAAATTGGAACGATACAGAGAAGATTAGCATGGCCCCTGCGCAAGGATAATGTAATTTGGAGCAAATGGGTATAACATATACATGGCTAGTACTTCACTACATTACTTTTTAATATTTATTATCACTACCTTCTGTATTTTTTAATTATAGTTGGCATTCAAACTATGTTACTTTTTTAATTTTATTTATTGATTTTAGAGGAAGGGAGGGAGAAAGAGAAATATTAATTTGTTGTTCTGTTTATTTACACATTCATTGGTTGCTTCTTGTATGTGCCCTGACCGGGGGGAATCAGACCCGCAACCTTGGCATATCAGCACAATGTTCTAAACAACTGACCTAACCAGCCAGGGCCTGGGTTACACTTTCAGCCTCTCTTTGTATTCCCTTAGAGAGGTAAGTAGGCCACCAGTAGATGTGTATGTACTGCAGTTAGTAACATGTTTCACATACACAGAAAATAGCATTGGACAGTGCTTTCCTAGAGCTGAAGTTACCCTTCTCTGTTTTCAACTTTGTATTGTTTTCCTGTGATTAGAAAAATATCTGTTATAAGCGGAAACTGCCCTGTGGTTCCCCCCCAATTCCGGGCCTTGGTTTCCTTTGTTGCAGGGTCTGTGGTTCTAACCCAGCTGCCCTCACAACTCGCTCTTTAAAAGGTTCAGTCTCTTTAAAAGTCCCTTCCTACCCTTCCCCCTACAAAGTTCTGTGTGTTAAACCTTCATTTGTGTGATCGTATCATTTTTATCTTTTAAAGGCTTAGCCTACATTTGAATATTTAAAGCACTTTTTTTGTCATCCAAAAAACATGCTTTGAAACCACCATCTTGGTCCCTTAAGTCACACTTTTCATTACACCTGGTGGGGTTTTTCCCCCACTAATGTTCATAACAAGGATTAAATTTTTTTTATTTAGTTATTTTTCAAATACAGTGTTCTGTTTATTTCTCCCTGTAACAAGGATTAAATATTAAGGCGGGATGTCTACATTCAGCAGTGAGCCATTTGAAGTTCCCTTATTTCTACAGAAATTAGAATATATGGTGTAATTCATTCACATATGTTCCTAGTAGAATATGTTGGCAAAGTTGTAAATGTTTTTTATTTTGATGTACTTGGTGCTGTTCTTAGTGGTCTTTTGCTTCCCAGTGGATATTCTGTTTCCAGAACCTTTGCTGCAGGAAATTTCCTGGAAGCAAGCAGCAGTAATTGCGTGAAGAATAAGGTCTGTAGTAGAGTCTCAGTGAAGTGAGCACTGAAAAATCAAATGCCGGTCTAGATCTTAGGGGGTTCTAAGGACACAAAACCCAGCCCCTGCTTTCCAGGACTTTATAAAATCCGGTAGTGAACTGTGTGGGCAAGGATGTTAATTGACCATGTGCAAAACACGAAATCTATTCTCACTTCTGCCCTTTTGCGTTTCAGGCATCCTGACAAAAACAAAGATCCCGGAGCAGAAGACAAGTTCATTCAAATTAGCAAGGCTTACGAGGTATTGTGTCGGGCTTTGGGATACATTCATTAGCTCCTATAGAATGTGTCTGAGTGTTTTGTAAAATCCTCTCGGGCAGGGCACGTTCCCTGTGCCCGTGACCCAGCTTCTAGGTGATGGTGGAGACCGTATTTGGTCCTATCACGTATGTCAAAACTAGTGCCTGAGTACTTCAGCTCTTTAAAAGAATGGCCTATTTAAAGGCTTTAATTAGAATTGTAGAATTACCCTGAAGGTACGTCTTTACTTCCTTTTTAGAAATTTATATTACATGCTCACTTCGGCAGCACATATACTAGAAATGTAAAACTAACTACAGACCACTTTGCCTACAGTTATTAACATGACACAGGGTTGCCAATATGGGGTCAGCCAAAAAGTTCACTTAGTTTTTTCCATAAAAGAAAGCATGCATTTTTAATTTTCAACAATAACTTTATTGATTTGGACATTTTGAGTACGTTGGATATGTCCTCCTACCCACTTGGCATCTAGTGGGTAGAGGCCAGGGGTGCGGCTGTACATCGTCCAGTGTATAAGACAGCCCACAGCAAAAATGTCAGTAGTACCGAGAAACCTCACAAAACCGCTTTTGACAGATTTGATCAGTCACAGCTCCTTCTCCATCCACTGCATAGACCTTTTCTTTTTTTTTTTGCTTTTCAGTTGTGTTTTTACCTTTCTTGAAATAATAAAGCATAATATGCCAAAAATGTTGCGTATTTTCTTCCATCTTCAGTATTAAAATGGCTACACAACAACTCACCGGTTTTGATTAAGTTTTTTTAAATGCACGCTGATAGGACAGCTGTCACAATACAGTCCAACCAAATTGTTTCTAATGAAGTGAAAGACACTAAGCACTACCGGAGCTGTCATACAGGAAAAACAAAGGAACTTTTTGGCCACCCATATTTAACACGAGATTTTCAGTGGTTTCCTAACACGTCAGCGTGAGTGGTTCCGTCTGGAAGACACAAAAGTCAAGTCCTCGGCTTCCTGTGTTGCGCAGGGTGATGTTCTTCAGTGGGCGGTGCTCGGCTCGTGGAACAGCACGTCATCCTGACACAGCTGCTCGCGTTTTGAACTTCAAAGTTCTTTCTTTTTTTAAAGATTTTATTTATTTTTAGAGAGAGGGGAGAGGAAGGAGAAAGGGAGTGAAAAATCAGTGTGTGCTTTCCTTTCACACACCCCCCCCCCACTGGGGACCTGGCCTGCACCCCAGCATGTGCCCTGCCTGGCAGTCGAGCTGATGACCCTTTGGTTCGCAGCCTGTACTCAGTCCACTGAGCCACACCAGCCAGGGCCAAAGGTATTTCTAAGTAAAACAAAGTGAGCCAACGTACAAGACACTGAACGCAATTCTGTGGTCTTTTTGGTGTGCATAGCTTTTCATATTTTGGTTTGAAACGTTCCAACATAAATGATGTGACCCAGTAAGTGTTCTTGTGTGCAAGCCCTGATGTTAGGTTTCAATTGTTTTACTGGTGTGATTAGTGTTATGATAGCTTAAAATCCTTAAATCCAACCTGAGCGTGAGTATTTAAGTGACTGAAGTAACTTGGTCTTGAAATGCTTAATGATTCTGTCTGATACGTTAATTAGAATATCTCATTATGTCATAGCTGTACATTTATCTTTTTTCTGTATCTTCTAAGCTGCTTACAGAAAAGTTCTTTGGGTAAACGTTTATTTGTCCTATAGATTTCTGTTTTTTCTTTCTTTGTAGATTCTTTCCAATGAAGAAAAAAGGTCAAATTACGATCACTACGGAGATGCCGGAGAGAGCCAGGGCTACCAGAAGCACCAGCAGCGAGAGTATCGCTTCCGCCATTTCCATGAAAATTTTTATTTTGATGAGTCTTTTTTTCACTTCCCCTTTAATTCTGAGCGGCGGGACTCTATCGATGAGAAATACTTGTTGCACTTTTCACATTATGTGAACGAAGTGGTTCCAGACAGCTTCAGGAAACCATACCTCATCAAGATCACCTCGGATTGGTGCTTTAGCTGTATCCACATCGAGCCTGTTTGGAAAGAAGTAGTTCAGGAACTGGAAGGATTGGGTAAGATCGTTTGATTCACTGGAAGAGGTTTAAATGGGAGAAGGGAACTTTGAAATGTTGAATGTTATGGGATGTTGGGGAGAAGGAACAGTGTGATTTCTCTTCACAAGTGCATGGTGACTGGTGTTTCCCAGGACACATTTTCAGAGAGGGGAAATGTATCAGCCACTTTCATTTTGCATTTTCATTTCATAATGTGAAGCTTTATCTCTGCGGTCTCCTAACATCTAGTTGGGGCCTAATATGTAGGAGAAGCTTAAAATGATTGGCGAACAAAGCAGCCCTCCAGCTGGTAGTAGTTTCAAATTATTCACATGGTATTTGTGCTGCACTCCGTGTATTCATTTGCTAGGGCTGTCATAACAAAGCACACATAAACAGCAGAAATTTGTTTTCTCACCATTCTCGAGATCAAGTCCAAGATCAAGGCGGCAGCAGGGTTCTGTCCTTGGCTTGCAGATGATTGCCTTCTCCCTGTGGTTTGCATGGTTGTCTCTCTATGTGTACGTGTGTTCGGTGTCTCTCTTTCTGTGTCCTAAACTCTTCTTATGAGGACACCAGTCACACTGGATTAAGGCCACCATGGTAACTTACATACTTCTTTAAGGCCCTATTTTCAACTGCAGTCACATTCTGAAGCACAGGGCAGGGCGGACACAAGTCAGCCCACAACATAATGACTGTGAGTTCCCATTCTAAATTGCAGATTAGCCTTTCCTTTGTTTAGTTTCCACTTAGTGCCTGGAAGACTTTAGTGATTCAGGGAGGATATTTATTTTAATGATTCCTTAAAGTTGGAACTACTGAACTAAATGTGTGTGTGCATGTGTGTGCTTATGTTTGTGTTGCAGGCATTAACAGACCCCCTTTTGAATAACTAAAAAAGGACAAACTCATAGGGGCTGAGAAGCCTGTATTTCTCTGGAGAGAGCATACCACTGACAGCCACTGGTTCATTTGTTCTAAAACCGGAATTTTCAATCTGTTGTTCAGAAGCACTCAGCTGCTCAGATTTATCAAAATACTTTCCTCAGATTGAGCATTAAGTGAGAAATTTTTTACTAAGTGCCTGATATAAAGCACTTAATGAACAAACCTTAGAAAATTTCTGATTACTAGATTTCCTGGTTTCACAGGAAAATTGTTTTTTAAACATTTTTAAAAATATTTTATTTATTTATCTTTAGAGGAGAAGGGAAGGAGAGAGGGAGAGGAATATCAATGTATGGTTGCCTCTCGTGCATCCCCTGCTGGAAACTGGCCTGCAACCCAGGCATGTGCCCTGACTGGGAATCGAACCGTGATTGTCTGGTTCGCAGGCCTGCACTCTCACAGGAAAATTTTTGAAAGTGCCTATTCTATAAACGCCTTTAAAAATTTTTTTTCTTAAATGTATTAGTCTACTTTCTTCAACTCATCGAAGATCAAAGCCCAGCTGTTTACTTATTAGCTAAGTCTTGAAAGGTGCCTAGAGGTCGGCCAGGCAGGAAGGGTGAGGAGCACACAGGCAGAGGGAACAGTGCAGAGAAACAAAGAGCGTTCTCGGAAGAGCCCCAGCAGCAGGTGAGAAAAGAGGAAGCAGGAAGAGCCGGGAGCCAGCGGGTACGGAGCCTTAAATCCAGTCTGAGGAAGCTGGACTCTACTTTGTAGTAAGGAATAAAGCCAAGAAAAGTTTTTGCATAGAGGAGTGACCTAATGAGATCTACGCTATAGAAAGCTAACTCCTAAAGCGACGTGGAGGACAGATGATAGAAGGGCAGCTTAGGGGCGAGGAGGTCACCAACCCTGGCAAGACAGCAACCACTGGCCTGAACTAGGGCAGTAGGAATAGAGAGAGGCGGGCAAGTGTCCGATCCTCCCTCCTGGAAGGTCAGAATTTCAGTTTCACACCAAAAAATTACCTACTGGCATTTCTTCAGCTGCGGAGAGACATAAAAGGGCTTCATGTGAGTCTCCCATCCTTTGCAGGCGTGGGGATTGGCGTGGTGCATGCTGGGTACGAGAGGCGCCTGGCCCACCACCTTGGAGCACACAGCACACCCTCCATCCTCGGAATCATCAACGGGAAAGTCTCCTTCTTCCACAATGCGGTTGTCCGAGAGAACCTGCGACACTTCGTGGAGAGTCTTCTTCCGGGGAACTTGGTGGAGAAAGTGAGTACCTGGCCGAGAAATGGTGGGCAAGGCTCCTGGTGCTACCGAGGGCCCCGGAACTCTACCTGTGGTCCTTTTGAGCAGGGCGGGATACGTATCAATGAAGTAATCACTCAGACGAAGTCTCAGTGAAGTCTGTCAGAGACTGAAAGTGGAGCAGGCGGAGAGACTCCAGGGGTTCCTCCCTGTCGATCATCCCTGCGCGGATTTCTTCTGTCGTAGGAATCTGAGCCTCCAACCACAGGGACTCTTACTTTCTAAGCTAAAAACTGGAGCACGGCGTAAGATAAAGGGTTTCTTTCCGACTCCTGACCTTGTTCACTTGAAGATACTTTTCTTATGAGAATATTGAAATTAAGCAATATTCAATTCTGGGCTTAATGATCATATCTATAGAAAACACCAAATCTCGTGAAAACAGATCTTATTTTTGGAACGTTCACAACGTATAGTGAATGATGCAACAGTGGTTACATTTCACAAACAAAAGGTTGAGCTAAAGAAGCCAGGCATAAAAAGTTCATACTAGCTTATGGTTTTTATACATAAGAAGCATTTTTGATGTGGCTCAGTGGATTGAGTGCCAGCCTGTGAACCGAAGGGTCACTGGTTCAGTTCCCAGCCAGGGCACAGGCCTGGGTTGCAGGCCAGGTCCCCAGTTGGGGGAGTGCAAGAAGCAACCAGTCTATGTTTCTCTCACACATCAGTGTTGCTCCCCCTCTCCTCTTTCCTTCCCTTCTCTCTAAAAATAAATAAATCTTTAAAAAAAAGAAAGGGAAGAAGCATTTCCCCCCGCCCAGTCTCTTAAGTTAGGGATCAAAAGACCTAAGACAGGATCCTTGTTTTGCTTTAAATGATCCCTTCCTTCAACAACACCAGGAAAAGGGAACGTCCAGACGTTTCCGTCATATTTCCACCTGCACTGTTCATAGACTGTCCTGCCAGGGTCGTTGTCCCCAGAAGAAGTATTTGTTGGAGTTAGCTTGAAAGGAAATGGCCTCCTAAAACCCCGACAGGTTGTCCTGGTAGGTCCTCAGACCTTTATATAATATCTGTTCTGTGCCTGGCACTACGGTGAGCGTTGAGGACAGTTTTCACGAGCTCACGGTCTAGCGGCTGGTTACTTCCATCTGGTATGTTAAGAGCCCATCCCAGAGAGTTGGGAAAGGCTTCCTGGGAGAAATGACCCCTGTACTGAGTTTACCAGGTGAGGAGAGAGGAGGAGGGAATGAGCTCCAGGCAGGCAGAGGTCTGGGGCGGGAGCAGCCTGCTCTGTATGCAGTAATCATTAGTGAGGGGGAAGAGGACGAGATTAGACCATTAATAGGAATCTTGCCATGAAGGCCTTAGAGGGCCTCTTGCCCCTTTAAGGAACTTGGGCCTTGGCCTGCAGGTGACAGAGCCATGAGCAACAGAGAGAACTAACTGATCAGGTTGAGGTTTTACCTACTTCATTCTGGAAGCAAATTGGAAAGATACTTTTTTGAACTCTTTCAAATTTTCTAGATAGAAATTTAATTATACATGCTTTAAATTTGTTCTTTCAGTAGAATTATTTTAAGGCATGCACTGGGAAATGCAAAAGTAGCAATGCAGACGGCAAATGAAATTATGTAATGTATAGGTGAGGTGGGCCCACTTATTTTCATTTAAGCTGTTTTAAAAGAGCAATTGTTGCATTAGCTTCTGTATGAGATTAAAGTTAGTAGATTAAGGTTAACAGATTTCAAAGGACAGTCTGTAAGCAAGAACCAGCTGTGAAACCTTAATTTTTAAAAATAATACGGCCAGTAATTATTTTAGACAAGATTAGGATTTCAGTCTGTAAGAGTTGAAACACATGGAAATACGAAATTAACAATTCCTGTTCTTTTAAAAAGTTTTAGTCAAATGAAGACAAAAAGACTTGTTTGCATTTTTTAGTTTTTACAAAATAATATTTCACACATATTTGATTTTATTTAAATATCTCCTGACTAGATTATAATGCAACTGTTGAAAATTAAATACTGAAACTAACATCCTCTTTTCAATTGAAGGTTACAAATAAAAATTACGTCCGGTTTCTCTCTGGCTGGCAGCAGGACAATAAACCGCACGTCCTTCTGTTTGACCAAACGCCCATCGAGCCACTGCTGTACAAGGTACTTCCCCTGCTGGGGCAGCCTGTCCCCTGTCACGGCGCGGAGAACTTGCAGCCCGAGTGTCCTCTCTGTGGGTGAAAGCCCATCCCTGAGAAGTGTCCGCAGGCCACTCCCTTAAACATCGCACGTGGGTGGAGCACTGTGCTGCTGCTGTGCTGCACGTTCCGTGCACGTAACAGCACTGACTCCTCGGAAGAGGCCGGTGACATGGGCATCGTCCTAAGATACTGAAGCACAGGGGGCGGGTTGTGCGGCCAGCCCACGGTCTCCCTCCAGTGTGGGGAACATTGATTCCCTGGAAGCCTGTCTGACTCCAAACCTGCCCTCCGAACCATACCCTACTCTACATGTCCAGCACACCTCTGCTCATCAGTGTGACTGACGTGAGACGGTCACTGCACCTTAGGTAATTGGGGTACAGGCACTCCTCCAACACGCCATGCCGCCTACCCACTGCAGACCTCAGTAAGATGAGCGTTTTGCTCTCCCTATAAAAAAGAAGTAGTTGTGTTTAGCTTTGTCGGTGCAGTTTTCACGCATGGCACACCATCGAATTCCTTCAAGTGTCCCAGAGTGAAACAGCCCAAGCAGGGCTGTGTAGTGAGCTGGGGTTCATCCCCGCCCACTGATGGGCCGAGTCACACTCGATTCTTAATCCACATGCTCTGCTGTTGATCTCATGTCCTCCTCTGTTACGCCCTAACAGTTGACTGCTTTTGCGTACAAAGACTACCTGTCGTTTGGATACGTGTCTTTCGGTTTGAGAGGGACAGAAGAAATGACAAGACAGTACAACGTCAACGTCTACACTCCCACCATCTTGGTCTTTAAAGAAAACATCAACAAGCCCGCGGATGCCATCCAGGTATGTGCGCGTCGCCGGGTTTCAAGATCGCCCTCCCATTTTATCTCGGGCCTTCACATAAACCCTAAGCAGCAGAATCGAACAGAGCAGGTGAGGAGGAGAAACTAGTTTTTCATTTCTTCCTTCAGAGGCACAAAATTTAGAAACAAGTTTGTTTTCCAAAGGTACTGTTTTGCTTAAAAAAAATAATCTTTTGACAGTAGAACGGTGGCTGCCAGGGGCTACGGGAGGAAGGAAAGGGGAATGAATTAGTGCTTGGGGGTGCAGGGTCAGCTGGGGATGATGGTTCAGAAGGTGGATGGTGGTGATGACTGGAGAACAGTGTGAGAACACTTAATGCCACAGACGTAGACACTTGAAAGTGGTCAGCCCTGACCTGTGTGGCTCAGTGGGTTGGGTGTTGTCCCCTGAACTAAAAGGTTGTTGGTTTGATTCCTGGTCAGGGCGCATATGCCTGGGTTGCAGGCCAGGTCCCTGACTCGGGGCATGCAGAAGGCCGCCAGTTAATGTTTTTCTCACACATCAGTGTTTCTCTCCCTTTTTTTCCCTCTTTCCCCCTCTCTGCAAAAATAAATAAAATCTTTTTTAAAATGGTAGGTTTTATGTTATGTATATTTTACCACAAAAATTAAATACTACTACTTTATCTGCATCTCAATGTTTTGATAAATAGTATTTCTATTAATCATTCAAGTTCAAAATATTTTCTAATATCTGACATACTTTCTTGGTTCAATAGGTTATTCAGAGTATGTTTCTCAACACCCAAGGATTTTCTGGTCTGCATTTTACATGGATTTCTAGATTGTAGTCAGCCTGCAGTGTACGGAGTGGGAAAAAGTGAATTCGCAGTTGTTGTTCTGGAAAGCTGTACGATACAAGCATAAAGGCTGTGTTTCACGTACTCACGACTATAAACCCAATTTTGCCTGCCCTGAATCATTTCTGTCCTTCAGAATGTCTGAGAGATACAAATAACAAAGTGGTTGTCATACAGTTTTATAGTCTGCCTTTTATACTTAGTAACTTTGTTACTTTGGAGTTTACTTAATTACTCAGTTTGCTACAAATCTTGGAAGAAAATTTGCCAAAAGTGTAAAATGATTGACTTTTTAAATATGCCAGCAGAAGCCAAAACAAAAGTTCTCCATTGGAAAGAGCACTCGACATTGACCCGAATAACTACAGCCTGGCCTTCAGCCCTACATTCTGGAGTAGACCGCAGGTTTATTTGCTCAAACGGATCTTTCTTACTTTGTTATACTCCTGTAGCCGGGGTCAGCCACATTTTTTTAAAGATTTTATTTATTTTTTAGAGAGAGAAAGAAGGAGAAAGAGGGAGAGAAACATGGATTGGTTGCCTCTCAACACACCCCAAGCTGGGGACGTGGCCTGCAACCCAGGCATATGCCCTGACTGGGACTCAAACCAGTGACCTTTCAGTTCACAGGCAGATGCTCAATCCACTGAGCCACACCAGCCCGGGCAGCCACATTTTTTAGAGCTTATCAGTAAAGCTCATTTGCAGCAAGAAACTGTATAAAATCAACTGTTTCTTGGTTTTCTTTTAGATCCGAGCTTTGAAGAAACAGGTCGTTGATGACTTCGTCGCCCAAAACAAGTATCTGTTAGCAGCCCGGCTCACCAGCCAGAAGCTGTTCCACGAACTCTGCCCCGTGAAACGGTCCCACCGCCAGAGGAAGTAAGGATTCAAGGCTTTGCTCCACCCGTCATTGCCATAGAGGGGCCATGTCAGACTTTACCACAAGGCCGTTAAACACCTGCCCTGTGACAGAATTTATTCTTCATGTGACCAGGACTGACTGACAGCTGTTACAGGGGTGTGTGTTCATTCAGGGTCCCTTAGGACCAAATTGTTGGGTGTCCCAGCCTAGTCTGAGGGCCAGAGAAGATCTCCCTAAGGTGTCACACTTCAGCTGGACCCGAAGGAAGAGAGGCTTCAGCCAGGTGTCAGGGAGACGTGGTGACTCTAAAGAACACAGAGCATGAACGAGTTACCGTTCCCACTAGCGGATTCCACTCGGCTGAGGCTTTTGCTGGTCTCGGGGGATGAGCACTTTGCCCGTCTCACCGGCCTGGAGGCAGTGCTCAGGAGATGCTTGGAGAGCAGGGGAATGAGCGATGAGCTAGACTTTCCACTGGAATCGTTGCAAAGGAAGAATGAGGCCCAGTGACCTGTGGGCTGAGAGGTGTGAGCAGCTCTGCCTGTGAGGGAAGAACTAGACCAGATGGCTTCTGAAAGGCCCTTCTGTGTCAAGGACTCGGTGGCCGTTGCCTTAAAAGAAATTCCTAAGTGTGGTAGCATTTGATTGGGGGGAGGCGTCACTGGTCTGGAAAAGCAGCAGGTCAAGCGTACCCTGAAAATCCTCTCTCATTAGAGATTTCGAAGAGCTGGTTTCCATTAGTCAAAGTGTCCATTTGAGCACCACCCCTGCGCCCCCCCCCCCCCACTCACCATCACAGGTGCTTGTCATGGCCTCGGGAGTTGGCTATAACCTCTTCTGTCGCGGTGCAGGTACTGCGTGGTGCTGCTGACTGCTGAGACCACCAAACTGAGCAAACCCTTTGAGGCCTTCCTATCCTTTGCACTGGCAAACACACAAGACACAGTGCGGTTCGTGCACGTCTACAGCAACCGGCAGCCGGAGTTTGCCGACACCCTCCTGCCAGATAGCGAGACGTTCCGAGGAAAGTCAGCGGTGAGCCGTGGTTCCCGTGCTGATCCCCAGCTCCCCACAAGCAGGGGCGCTTGATTGCGTTCCCTCCTTCCTCGGGAGTTTTGAGCACAGGTTCCGGGAAACCCGGAACACTCTGAGCCTGTTATAAAAGCCCACTCTCATTAAAATAGTCGCTCAGCCCTGTGATTTCACGTCTTAGATTCTCAGCAAGCACCTTTCCTGTGAGTAAAGACTGAAGACCATCAGCCCTTCTCTCTAGTTTTTCCCACACAGGTCTAGTCTTGCAGTGTCCAGCAGGCAGCATCGTCCTTAGGCCGCCGATCATGCGCTTTCGAAATTCCCCTCCTCCGCACACCGGGCATCTGATCCATGGTTCCTTCCTTCCCTCCTCGGTCATCAGTCCCCACAGAAGCACACTGTTCTTCTCTGGCCTTTTTAACCTCTAAAAACAAAGGGTTCCTTCCTTATAAAATTAAGTCGGAGGTTGTTGAACAAAGTTGATTGAGAAGAAAGAGCTTTCACTTTTAATAGAAGCTTCAGAAAATTACCATAAAAAGTCACCATAATTTCTTTTGTCAGAAAAACTTGAGTTTGAGTCTCCTGCAAATGCTTTGTGCTCACCCATATCTGTATTTTGAGTTTGTTGCTGAGTTTACTAGACTCTTTCTTCGTCCTTTCAGAAAAGAAACTAAACAATAGTAACTCAGCATTCTTTTGAGAATTCTGATGGTTTTTCTCTGTTTTCTCCCAGGTGTCCATCTTAGAAAGGCGCAACACGGCAGGCAGGGTGGTGTATAAAACCCTGGAGGACCCCTGGACGGGGAGCGAGAATGACAAATTCGTCCTCCTGGGATATCTCGACCAGCTGCGGAGGGACCCGGCTCTTCTGTCCTCGGAAGCTGTGCTCCCCGACCTGACTGACGAACTTGCCCCTGTAAGCACGTGGCCCGGGAGCGTGGGCGGGACAGGGCTGGGGAGCTCCCGGGGCCCAGGCGGAGGGTTGGCGGCAGCACTGTCGGGGGGCGAGGACGGGACCGTGACTGTGTCGGGGGCAGGGACTTCTCCCACCAGGGCTCAGGGTCTGACCTTCGTCCATTCTCTCTCAATAGATTTTTCTCCTTCGGTGGCTTTACTCGGCTTCGGACTACATCTCCGACTGCTGGGATAGCATCTTTCACAGCAACTGGTAGGAATGTTACTGGATTGAATTTCTTGTGCTCCATTCATAGCAGGACCGCTGTTTTCTTTTGAGAACAAGCCTGTCGTTCTTTGATTTGAGTGTGTCTCCAACACAGGCACGTGGAGGGATGTCGACATTCTCAGCACTGTCCCTCTGTTTCTTTCGGTGACTTCATGTTTTTTTATTGGCCGACCCTTTCCCACCAGAAGGGAAGGACCACCCCTGGCTGTCCTTCCAGACAGCAAAGCCCAGGGCTGTCCTCTTCCTCAGGGCCCCTCTGGTGCCCAGCCTGGCGGCCGACACACAGGGAGTCCAGTGTACAGGTCACAAGCCAATCAGCGAATTGATCAGAGAAGGGAGGGATGTCCCCCTCCCACTCCAGGCGACCGGGGGCTCCTGAGGGACAGAAGCGCGTCTCCCTGCCCGCGATTCCCGGCACCAGGCACAGCTCCTGGAAAGTGGCAGGGCTCTACGGAGTGTTCGTGGGAGGACACCAGTCCTCGAGAACGCCGTGGAAGGTCAACTCTTCCTCCCTACGCCACCCTCTGAGCCCCGCCTGAACTACTCCAGGGGGAAATCAAACTAAAGGAAATCATTCCACAGACTTTTAGTCACTGCCACTTAGCTCATGGCATTCCCCCGTCCTGATGACGTCCTAACTGCCCTTGACATCAGAGTGTCCTCCCATGCTCACAACTCAAATCCGTCATCACCCTCTTACTGGTTCCTCCTGCAGGGCATGCTGGGCCCGGCCTGTGACACCAAGACACAAAATCAGACTTTTAAAACGAGCTGTGAATGATAACAGTGAAGGGGAATCTCTGCTTCTGTATCCCCGCCCGCTAAAGCCTCTATTTGTGTGAAATCCAGAAGTGTTTACTGATATGAAAGCTTTTTGGTTTGGGGTTGTTTGGGTTTTGTCCTTTTGAGCCAGAGAGGAAACTGGAAATCTGATGGATGCGTCACAGCAGCCAGTGGAGAGCCGGGCAGTTTGTAAGCTTGTTGACTTGCTTTTAGGCGGGAAATGATGCCCCTCCTGTCCCTGGTCTTCTCTGCCCTCTTCATCCTCTTCGGCACCGTCATCATCCAGGCTTTCAGGTAAGTCTTCTGCGGCCTCCCCGTGTGGTGCTGGGGGGGAGCCCCACACCTCCTGGTTGCTTGTCTTCTTTTTTGGTAAAACTCCCTTTTTTCCTCTTCAGTGACTCAAACGATGAGCGAGAGTCAAACCCTCCGGGAAAAGAGGAAGCCCAGGAGAAGGCCGGGAAGGCAGAGCCCAGCTTCGCCAGAGAAAACAGCAGGTTTCTCTAGCCAAACCCCAGCCCCCTGCCCTGAGCGGCAGGCCTCAGACCGTGGGGTCTCACAGAGCAGCGCTCGCACGGATGGGGGTGAGACGGGACAGCGCAGGTCACTGCTGCTTCCTGTTCACGGGGACCCTCTCCACATTCACACCCCACCTCAGTCTCGGGTGGAAAACTGGGGCAGGAAACCGAGAAGTGTGTCCAAGAGATGCTCAAGGAGCCCGGAGCACAAAATGGTGCATCACCGTAACTGCCGACACCTTTTCCTGTCCCAAGGTTTCTCCTACCCCTGAACGGCAGCACCTGAAGCAGCGAGGTGCAGGCCCAGGACTTCCAAGTAGGGACCGTCCCCCTCCTCCAGCGTGGCGGGCCCCAGGGTGTTCAGTAATGTCAGGCTAGTCTGGTTAGAACCCAGTGTTTCCTTCCCCTTGATCCTTTTAAAAGCGTAAAGGCACCCCCTGCCCTGAGAACACCTTAACTCCTCCGTGTTTCTCCACAGCAAGATCCCTAAAAAAGGCTTTGTGGAGGTAACTGAGCTCACAGATGTCACGTACACCAGTAACCTGGTGCGCCTGAGGCCCGGCCACATGAACGTGGTGCTCATCCTGTCCAGTGCCACCAAGACCAGCCTGCTGCAGAAGTTCGCAGTGGAGGTCTACACATTCACCGGGTGAGCTGCACCCTTGGGAGGCCTGGGGGGTTGGGGACAGTGGGCAAGGAGGCGCTGCGGGGAGATTGCGTCCTTCCCTCTCCGACCTCCAGGAGCTTTATCCATGCAGCGAGGTGTTGGCTGTGACCTTTCTAACCCAAAAATGGAAGCCCTTGCGAGGGGACAGTTTTTCCCCCTTGACTTTGTGTCCTTTCGGTCCTCCCTCCGTGAGCCCTTTCAGGAACCCGCCTGTGCTCTAGCTCTTGTGTGAGTCCTCGTCCTCTTCCCTCCCCAGGAGCAGCTGCCTGCACTTCTCCTTCCTGAGTCTGGAGAAGCACAGAGAGTGGCTCGAATACCTGTTAGAATTCGCTCAGGATGCAGCCCCCATTCCTAACCAGTACGACAAGCACTTCATGGAGCGCGACTACACTGGCTACGTGCTGGCCCTGAACGGCCACAAGAAGTACTTCTGCCTCTTCAAGCCCCAAAAAACAATCGAAGAGGAGGAAGCCATGGGAGCGTGTGGTGACCTTGACTCTTCCCTCCATCTGGGGGAACCCCGAGGGAAAGCTTCCAGTGGCCTTGGGTCCAGGCCCATCAAAGGAAAGTTGAGCAAGCTGTCCTTGTGGATGGAACGCCTGTTGGAAGGCTCCTTGCAGAGGTTTTATATCCCATCTTGGCCTGAACTAGACTGAGAGGATTTCCAAGAGACTTGAACTCTTCTGACTTTTTACAGGCCCCTGTGAACGGGTATTTTCAGGACTCAAACCATCACAACAGACAGAGCGTAGATTTTAGAATATTCTTCTAGAACAGAGGATAGAAGAATCTATCCTTTGTCCTATTCTAACCTAGGAGTGAAAATACCACAAGTCAAATTCCCTAGATCAAAATATTTTCCTTTGGGTTTTTTTTCCTCATCTGAATGCCGCACTATTTAAAACAGACCGCTCATTCCCTCTTCCTTCCTGGTCCCCGTCAGGCCCGCCCAGCGCCCTCCCCCTCCGTGTCTCCGGGGTGTAGGAGAAGCACAGAGGTTCGCCCTGGGCGGTGCGTGCAGGTTGCAGGCCGGGTCATTTGCCCTCCTGTCTCGCCCCTCCTGGCCCCACTGTGCTTCCGCCACAGCGCATGCTGGAACAGTGGGACAACCCGCAGCAGCTTCAAGGCCCCGCGTCTTGAAAGAGGCCCAGATCCCAGCAGTCTTACCTTTAACGGGTTTTTCCGGTAGTAAGTGGCTAATGTATATTTTGGGGGTATCCCCCTATAGCAGCTTGTCAGCCATGGTTTTCAAAATATAGGGCTGAGTGGGGTTCTGCATGTGAGTTGCTTTTCTTCCCAAGGCAAGAGAAGGGAGGGCTGGGCAGTGACTGAAGTGACCCCTTTGTGAGCCTCCCATCTGCCGCCTCCCCACACTAAACGTAGCCAACAGGGGCCCGCACGGCAAGAAGTACTGTAATGACTTGAGCCATTAACGTGTATGATTTCAGATGCCTTTCTGCCTCCGTCAGTTGTAGGGCATGGATATTAGGAGCCATAACTTTAACCTTGTTCTCTGACCGTAGAGGTAAGCTGCTATAAGCCAGCAGATGTTAAACTGAAGACACATTATCGGCACACCCGCCGTGAGTGGCGTCTCTTCAGTAAAAACCAGACACGTCTTCACGTTAAAGAACCTGACTTTTCTGCAGTGTGTGTTGGGCACTGTCTCCCCAGAATGCTGTGTCTTCGAGTCGTCTTCTGTGACAGGTGGACCCAGAGTGTCCCAGACTCCTGTTTTGCAGAAGGCTTGTTTACTTGGAGCTTCTGGCCTATTTCTGATGTCTCGTGTTCATCATTTCACTGCTAGCTCAGAACTGCTTCCCCGGTACCCAGGTGAGACCTGGCGTCAGCTGGCTGAGCTGCAAGGTCGCACCGGCTCCAAGCTGGGTCGTTCCCGCTGGTCAGAGAGCTTACCTTGTCTTTGGAGGATGCCCGTGGCGTTTGGGCCTCCTCCAAGAGTGAGCTGTTCAAGTGTCAGAGCAAACTGCCCTTGAAAGGCAGTTGGTAAAGTGAAGGGCCAGAATCACTGATGGGACAAACCCAAGTTTGATTTTCTTTAATCATAACTGCTCTAAATGAAGCCATTTGAATCCTGAATAGCTTAATTATTGAGCTACAGTGACCAGTAGCAAATTATTTGAGCCCAGGAATTTCTGTCGCTTTCATGGAATCTATAGCTTTATGAAAAATAATTAATCACTGCCAGGCTTCATTTTTCCACACGATCCTCTGAAACAGATGCTTACTCTGGCTGCCCTGTCTCATGGCGCCCCACCCAGGGAGAAATGACCGTGGAATTCATCTGGCTCCTCGATGCACCTGTCCTCAAATTATTTTCTGGGTCTTGTGTCCACATTGCTTAAATGAGTATGCTTTGGTTTGATGGTAGGTTTTTGTTTTTAATGTCTGGTACTAATGGGACTCCTGACCGTAATCCATAATTTGTGAAAACCAAAACCTCTCCAGATTTATTCATTTTTTAAAAAGTTGTTATTAAAGTAGAAATCACCTTCAGACAGCTCTACCTTCCATTTGTACTAAGAAAGGAAAATGATAATAGATTGAAAACATTCCTGGCAAATAACTTCAGTCCAAAAATAATTCTATAGGTCTCTTTGGGAGCAAAAGTGTCTGCCCAGAGGCCTGGGGAGCTCTCGTTTTAAAATGAACTTTACCCTTGACCCCCAAGCCTTTTCTCCTGAATGTTGTGTCCATTAACTTGTTTAGTTTTGTGTCAAATGTATGAGCCATTGTCTCGCTCAGCCAAGGCCACCATTTCTCTTTCTGATGTCTATAACCCCCAGACCCAGTTTGGGTTTTAACTTCCTAGTCTTCAGATACGTATCTTAATAAGACAACATTGATGACTTTAGAGGTAGGTTTTTGGGGTTGATAGAGGCTATGCATCATGTTTAGCAGATGGGGTTGAAAACTGGCCTTAAAAGTCTGTAAAATACACGCCCATTTAAAAAGGATGTTCTCACTGCCAAGGTGTCAGTGGCGCGGTCTGTCGAACGTGAGGCCAGCACCCCCGACCAAGCCATTTCCGTGAGCAAGGCTGTGCTGGTCCCACTGGGCACCATGGTCTCGCCGCCATTACTTGACCATGAAAATTTGGTTGTGGTTTTCAGATAATAGGGTGATTTCCTCCTCATTCAGTACATAAATGTTTTCCTGATATAAAGAGAAATGGGATCTGAATGTTTTGAGTGCTTTGCTTTGTTTGGGAAATGGGATTAGAAGCAAACACTCAAAAACCTTTTTTTTTTTAAGGAAAATTCTTTAGAAGATGATGCAAAACATTTTATCAAATGAAATGTTGCTCACATCCAAATACCTGCCCATTGTCCCTTGAAATCATGCAGGGCGGCAGCTGCTGGCACTCTCTGCTCAGTCTGTCCAGGAGAATAATTGTGCTTTCGAGACAGATGTGAAAAGAAAGTAAATATTTTGCACTTTTGATACTCTTAGGAACAAATAACTTATTTGGCAAATGGTGTCTTTTTTATGTTGTCTTTGTTTTGTATTGTGAACAGGTACTAAAGCTGATGTTATTTTTGTTTTAAGAATATTGCCGACTGGAAACAGAAATAAACTATTTTAACGTGTGATGATTACGGGCAGCTCCTGCATCACAAGAGGAGGGTGTGGTCACGGGCACGTTATCAACACAGCTGAGGTTGCATGTAACTCAGCACACGCTTAAGATCAGCTTGTCCCAGCTGCAGATTTCGGGGACTGCTGTCAGGATGCATCAGCTAGGAGGGCAGATAATGCAAACCAGGCTTCAGGGAGTGTCAGGAAGGGCTCTTGGGAGGCCGGCTGGTGTCGTCTGCTTTACAAGACGTTTCGGGTACCCCTCCAGGCTTTTGAGTGGGAAGTTTATTAGGGTCTGCGTGTTAGTTTCTTTCCAACTCTTTGTTCATGCTCACAGTGCTTCTAAAACCAAGGTGCAGCCCCCAACTCCTCGGAGGAGGAGCTGTATTTAAAAGGAGGGTACTGTAGAAATATGGAAGGATTATACAGTATCGTCTCAGAGTCTTTATTTTATTTCATTCCTCTGGTTTTAAGGTAGCTTGGACCTCAATTCTCCATCCCTTCCCCCTCTGTCCTGCACCATCTTGCATTAAGGGGAGAAAATCGGCACACACTAGTAATACCGGCTGTCAGATTAGAGGTCTGTATGCCCTGGTTTTACAGCCACCGGTGACACCTTTAGCAGGAAGTTTCATCGGCATAAACGCCTGAGTACCGACTGCTTGCTCGTACGTTCTTGAGAATGTGTCACTGAAGCATTTGTCACTGTTACGTTGTCTTGAAGAGCACGCGATTCAGACGACTGTCACTTTGGGGAGCACACACAGCATCTCAAACAGCAGGTTAGCAGCCAGGAGGGCCGTGTTTCCTGCAGAGAAGGGAAACCCGGTGAAGACCGCCTCCCCGGGCCACGCCTCTCCGAACTGCGCCGCCTTCTTCCCTTTGTCTTCCTCTTTGGGGGTCCCCCCTTCCCTACTCCTCAGTGCTGCCCCACTGCCCTCCAGACACACCTTCCCTGGCATTCCGCTCCTTCCCTCATTTGGAAATAGTGTTTTAAAATTCAGAAGTGTTCTTTTTTGCTCTGTGAACAGATTTCCCCCAAAAGAAAACCTATAATAATGATGTGTATTGTATCTATTATCGAACCCTCTGAGGCTAATAGGCCTAACTGTGTAAGGTTTTCTTACACAGTTATAATTAAAATTACTGGAATGGCATCTGCTCAAAGCACCTCTCCTAAGGCAACTAATTCCCCACTTTATTAATAAATGTTATTTACCCTTTGAGAATTCACTTTTCCACAAGATAGCAGGGTGATGGCAGAGTGCCAGCCACTCTGCCACTAAACTGTAGGTTGGTTTCTTTCTTTTGCTGACTGGTGGGCAAGCTAATAATACTTCACCACCTCCTGGGGGTTTTGTTAGGGCTCATTAGCTCGAGTTTGTAAGATATGCAATAATAGGCTTATTTTCTTCACTGTAGGACATACTCAGCAAGCAGATTGCCGAGTTACACAGAGGGACCCATCCATCTGCTGCCTATTAACTGGACTAACATCATTTAAACTAGCAGCTGCCTACAGGTCACAGATTTCTTGTTTACTCACCAAAAGGATCGTATGGAGGAGAGACTTCCACGAGGTCACAGCCCACCACGTTCAGGCCTTGACAGCCCCGGATGATCTCCAGAGCCTGCCCACCATCAAGCCATAGAGGTAATCATTTACGGTGAGAAGCAGCCCCTAGGGGCCTCGGTGCATCCTCCCAACACGTGCCCCGCCTTTGACTTGGAACTCTCGCTTTCCCTCAGTAAACGCTCACTGACCGCCGGGCACACTGGCGGGCATCACAAATGGCCAAGGCACAGTCCCTGCTCCTGAGGGCTCCACAGTGTGATGATGGGGACAAGCAAACCAATCATTTCCATGTCATGCAGGAAGGACTTCAAGGAAAGCAAGTGGAAAATAGGACGGGAACACATAATGAACAGCCCCGAGAGGTGGGGGAAGGCCTCCCCAAGGCGGAAACACTTAGCTCAGGAAATTGACCGAGCAGGTGAGCAGGGGAAGGACAGCCCAGGCAGCGGGGAAAGGGCCCCAAGACAAGTACCCACAGTTGGATGTGGCCGGGAGACAAGATGAGGGAGGGGATGGCAGGAAGAATCGCTTTGTCTCAAGGAGCGTCCACTGTGCAGATGAAACGCCCAGAAGGATGACAAGCTCAGCAGTGAGGATTGTGTTTTAGAATTCTCTCTGATGGGAGCTGAAAACGGCTTTGAAGAGGTAGTTATGGCCATCCTCCATAGAAGATGTGAGCTAATTCGTGAGGTTTAAGCAGTCTCCATTCATTTCTTCCCCCAAACCTTCGAGTACCTACTATTTATAGGCCAGGCCCTATTCTAGGCTCCAAGGAGAGGGCAGTGAACCAAGCAAAGGCCCTAACCTCCTGGAGCTCACCCTCTCTTATAACCACACTCCAATTCTGCCTCCCTGCAACTGCGCTCAGCACAGCCTGCAGGAAATTATTTGGGTATTTCTAAAAGTCTTGAACAACCTAGGTAACTGGTTAATCCCACGGTGTACTTTTCAAATTTAACCCCAAAAAGATAAGTTTAGTGTTCCTAAGAGGGCTACTCTGATATTGTCCCCATGAAGCAACCGCAGCTGGACCAGCGGCAGCGAGATCAGGTGAAGGACTTATCCCAGGTAAGAAACGAGGGCCCTGGCTACAATCACTCAGTCCTCGGCAAGTCAGTATTCATGCCTAGGGTGGCCGTGAGAACAGGAAAGTCCTACCTGATCTGCCTTTAAAATCCTATCCTGATTCCCGAAGACTCACCGCAAGGCCCAGGAAAGCAGGGAGTTAAAAATCCTCATCCCCAGGTATGGTCACCCGTGGAGCCTCCGTACCTGACTCGGGGTGAGGCCAGCAATTTCAGGTGTCCCCGTCCCTGGGGCGTAGGCGGGATCCAAGCCGTCAATATCAAAGCTGATATAAATGGGTTTGCCCCCCATCTGCTGCCTCACTTCTGCCATCAGAGGAACCAGCGACTTCATCCAGCAGTCTTCAGCCAGCACCACCCGGAAGCCCTGGGGAGGGAGGAATGGAAGAGTGGAGGTCAAGGCTTCTGCGTGGTCAAGGCCGCATTTCCTTGGCATTTCCTGTGTGCCAACCCCATGCCGAGCTCTGCGCACTTCACATTGGACCCTGAACCTTCATGAGGAGGGTGTTATCATCCTTATTTTACAGGGGAGGAAGGGAGGGACGATGACGATGACAGGTAAAGCAGACGAAGGTCAAACTGACGTCTGGAGACGGGATCAGAGAGAAGCGTGGCTCACGCGAGAGCGAGACACTCAGGACAGCCCGTGCTAACGCTTCCCAAGCAGCTCTGTCCGGAAGCCTGGCCTTTGCATGGGGACTCGAGCCATTATTTCTGTTGGGTCTTGTCACCTGTGTTCACCTAGGAGCCACTGCGTCCAGCGGATGTGAAGGTGAGCACTAAGGGGGCCACTCGCCTTGGGTTTGGGCCTCCCCAGCTCTTTCCCAAGCCAGCAATGGCCCGGGGGGTCATTTCTGCTCATCTCCCCATCCCAGCCGCGGCCTCATGAGCTAACATTCTCGCCCCTCTCTGCTCCACATGACCCTCTGGGTGCCAACTCAGCCTCTCGTCCCTGTTTCCTGAACTTGACTATTACAGCCCCTGTGGAATCCATAGCCGCCACTGAGTGAGCAAAGGAGGAAAGCATGTTGCAGGCAGGGGACCGAGGGAGAGGTGTTCGGTCTGTCACCTGGCTCCGGCTGTATCTGCAGGGATCCAAGGTGGTGGAAGAGCCCCTGATGCCAATCTGTACTACGCGCTTACAGTCCAGAAGTCCCTCGTCCACGCACCGACGGAAGGGCGACCCGTGATAGATCTTCTCTCCCAGGGCTTTATCCGTCGTGTCCATGTGAGCGTCCACGTGCAGCAGCCCCACAGGGCCGTGCCTGAGGACAACGGGGCAGCTCAGAGGCCAGGCCTCCTTACGGGGCCTGAGCACAGCCGCCCTCCAGGCCACCAAGACTTTATGACAGCTCATAGCCAAGGAGGGGAGGCCAGGCATCAGTCACGGGCCTTGCTGGTTTCTGTCTTCAAATGACTTAGCATCTCAGAGCAATCCACTGAGAGAAGTCGGGCCGAAAATAGACCTGTGCTTCAGCCTCCACCCACTACCTATCGCCCAGAAGTTTCCTCACTTGCAGATGGAGAGAGCTGGGTTGGTGACAACGAAGGAAGAGTGAGCTCCGCCAAACTAATCAGAGCCCCCCTTTCTCCAGCTGTGGCACCAGGAAGCAGCCTGGGCACCCAGCTCTCTCGCCACAATGTCCATCGACCCTGCTGGCCAACCAAAAGAAACAGGCAATCCGTAACAATGCGAGGCCAACACAGCTGTGTGCCCACCCACCCCAAACCGGAATGCTACCCACGTGTCCTTTTCATCTATGGATCTGGAGCTGCCTCCGACTTGGCCCATCTGTCTCGTTCCCAGACTCATTCACCCAGACTCAAGTCAGTCCATCCTCGGTAGACTTCTGCTGCTGCAAAAGCCGGCTTCTCCCAGCTTTTCTGGGAGGGGGACCCTGGCAGGAAAAAGCCAGGGCCTCTCCTCAATAAGCAGCAGCACTGGGAAGCCTGTCAGTATTGGGGTTTGGCCTGCGAGCAACAAGTTAACTGGGCTTGTCTATTTCACCAGAGGCTCATCCTCCCCAAAGGGAGGCAAATGCTGAGCGTGCACACCAGAGCAGACCTAGGGCAAGGGAGGCTGGCCAGAAGAGTTAGTTAATAATAGTCTTGGCTTCTAGCTGGTGACTGACAGAGACACCTGGAGCCCGTCATTAGTTTCGATCCACAGAAGCAACTCAGTCGGGAAGCTCCCACCACCCCCAATAACCTGAACCAGCAGAGGTCGCCTGACACCAGCTAGCAGCAAACGTATTCCTGAGCTCCCGAGAATTTTGAAAGCTCGCCTGGGCCCTTCGGGACTTACTTTTTTGCCATGGCTTGCAATATAGGGTATGTGATGGTGTGATCCCCACCTGTGAAGGGAAGGAAGAGGGAAAAGTCTGGAACGTGGACAAGAAGACAGGACTGCGTGTGGCACAGAACGGCCTTCAATGGGCCCTCTCTGTGTGGCTGAAGAACTACAGCCCCACCTAACACGAGAGTTTGTTCAGTGGGGAAAGGGACGCCGGGTGTTTGGAAGCACGTCGTCATTTAAGAGAAGAAATGAGACAAATTAGGGCTTCCAGGTGAAGTGCCCAGAACGGCCCCATCCAACGGCACTTTCTGCAGTGACGCAAACGCCCTGCACTGGCCCGAGTGGTGGCCTCTCACCGCGCGTGGCTCTTAAATCAGGGCTCATGCAACGGAGGAACGGAATTTTTTATTTTATTCAAACCCACGATTAAATGAATACTTATTATTTAAATAATAATGTAAATGAACTCAAGACTAATTTTAGCCCCGGCTGGCGTGGCTTAGTGGATTGAGTGCTGGCCTGCAAACGGACAGGTTGCTGGTTCGATTCCCTGTCAGGGCACAGGCCTGGGCTGTGGGCCAGGTCCCCAGTTGGGGCCGTGCGAGAGGCAGACGATTGATGTTTCTTTTGCACGTCGATGTTTCTCTCCCTCGCTTTCTCCCTCCCTTCCCCTCTCTCTGAAAATAAATAAATAAAATCTAAAAATTTTTTAATTAATTTTAATTTCAATAGCCACATGCGGCTAGTGGCTACTGCTCAGGACAGCACAGGTCTAGAAAAGTATTACTATGCCTAACTATTAATGACAACAGCTAACACTTATTGAAGCTCAGAATAAGCCCAGCACGACGCCTGGCCTTTTGCAGGCACATTCGTTACATGTCCCTCGCACAACAGAATGTGGTAGGTGTGGTGTGATTATCATTCCCATTTCACCGGTGAGGGAATGAGGCATAAATAGCTAGTGGGGGGTGGAGCTGAGATTTCAACTGGGCCACCCAGAAACCACCACGCTTTGCAAGCCAGGCTCTCTATTTCGACGAGAATAAATTTGCTGTTTAGAAAAAGGCCGATGTCGTTTTAGCTGTTTGTGAACCAGTGGGCATGGGCACGGTGGGGAAGGGGAAGGGAAAGCCACACTGACATGGCTGGACCCTGAAAAGGAGGAAACCGCCCTGTGTGGTTCTCCCAAAGTCATTACCACACTGTCCTTGAAATAGTTCAGAAGTCTCACCGAGCCCCTGTCGGCAGCCTGCTCCAGGCCGGGGGTCCGGAGCCGGGAGAAGGGTGAAGTGATTAAAGTGGGCGATGCAAAACTTAAGGGTTGCCAAACACTCAGTAATGGAGACAAATGCTCCTTTAAAAAATAAAAATTCACGCACACAATCCATGATAGATGCACTCTCCCTCCCAGAAGCAGACCTCTTCCTTCCCTCTCAGAGGTGCATCTCCTAAACCTGGACGCGACCTCATAAGACCTGCAGCCAGGGGAGCAGTGGGCAGCGGCATCTCGTCCGGGACAGACTGGCTGATCCTGTCTCCGAGGCCCCCTTTCACCGACTTCCCAGTGAGCCCAGCAGCCCCGCCCAGGCTCTTTCCTGTTGCTTTTTCTATGCTAAGCCCTAAAACTGTCCCCAGCTTTAGTCAATGTACTCTCAAAATAAAATTTAAAAAAAAAAACTTTTCAAGAGATGATAAATTTTACAGAAAGGTGGGACCAGTAACTGCGCTGTTCCTAGCCATAGCAGAGCCTGAGGCAAAAGGGGGGAATCAGAAATGCTTACTATTCACTTTCACGGCACCCCTTACATTTTGCAGAGGCAAATGCCTCCTTTGCCTCGTCCTAGTCCAATCCTATCTGCCGTTCTAGTCCAGCATTTAAATATCCTGTCCTCAGGTAAAATACATGAATTAACAATGTTCTCGCTTTGGCTGGTGTGACTCAGTGGATGGAGCACTGGTCTGCCAACGGAAGGCTCACTGGTTTGATTCCCAGTCAGGGCACGTGCCTGGGTTGCAGGCCAGGTCCCCAGTTGGGGACACACGCAAGAGGCAGCACATCGATGTCTCTCTCTCTCTTTCCCCTTCCCTTACCCTCTCGCTAAAAAATAAATAAATAAAATCTTAAAAAATATATAATGTCCTCTATCCCACTGTCTCCACATCCACAGTGGCAGGCTCTGGAGAAATAGCTGTACTCTAGCCGATGGTAAACAATCCCTGAGCACAGCGACCTGCACTTGCAGCAACCTGCACTTGACCTGGCAGTTGTCATTACCTAAGGTCAGAGGAACACAGCCAGCAGCTACAATGTTCTGGTAGGCCTCGTGAATGAGGCGGCAGCTGTCTTGGAGGTTGTAAAGATTGACATTCACGTCGCCTAGGTCTGCAACCGTGAGGGACTGGAAGGGGAGGGCCCCTGTGCTGGGGTTGACCGCCCGAAGCATCACTGATTCCTCCCGGATCCGCCGGGGGCCAAATCTGGGAGGAGAAGAAACATCCTCTGAGCATCCCTAAAGGCTTGGAGGCGCTGCCTCAGCAGGGGCTTCTCAGCCTCTGCAATAGTGACACTGGGGGCTGCATGTTATGGGGGGCCGTCTTATGCATTGCAGGATGTTTAGCAACATCCTGGCCTCTCCCCACTCGATGCCAGTAGCAGCTCTTCCTCCAAGTTCTGACACCCAAAGATGCCTCCAGACACTGCCAAATGTCCCTTGGGGGCAAAATGACCCTGGTCCAGAACCACTGTCCCAAGCTACATGTGGAAGAGATAAAAGGCACAGGCCTGGGAGCCCAGCCATCACCAATTCACTAAACGGCATTGGATAACTGAGTCTCCCCGAGCCTCCGCTTCCTAACCTGTAAAATAATAATAATGTTTACCGGGCCCCATTGTTGTAAGAATTAGGTGAGATTATCTATACAAAGTGCCTTGCACTTAGTAGGCCTTTAATAAGTGGTGGCGTTTATCATTTAGACCAGTAGTCAGAGGCATTGTCACTGAGCTTAATCAGAAATAGGTGAAGGTTAATAATCAGGAAAATGGATTTACTTCCCCTGACTTGAACTTAGGAAAACTGCCTTAATTTGAGCAATTCTTGAAGCAGGTGACACCTAGAAGTTTTGGGAGGGGGCAGCCAGCTGCTTCTGGTTGTCAAATGTCCCCTGCCCCTGGACGTTGGGGAGACCCCAGCCTCCACCCCCGCAAGGCCTGGGGAGCAGGGTGTGGAGAGGGCCCCCTAGCAGAACCGCTTTCTTTACCAATGGATGTCACACGTGTTGAGCTCTGGGGGTTGCATCAATTCTCCTCCAACCTGACCCCAGGTGAGCAGAGGTGCCTGTGCGGGCTTCCGTGCCCGGCGGCTCTTAGGCTATTTCAGCCACGTGTCCCTGAGTCCTTCCGTCCTTACCTCGCCCCAGGCCGGTTGGAGGTTCCAATGTCCAGGGGCACCCCTACAAAGGCGGCATCCAGCCCCTCAGGGGACGTCTGCACCGGCAGCCGCATCATGGAACAGACGCCTACAGGTCGGGCCACGGATTCAGAGCTGGGGGGCAGGTTCCTGGGGGTGTCGGAGGCCTGGCGGCTGAAGCTGCGGCGGTGGTCACAGAGCCCCGCGGCAGGTTGTGTGGCCCCGCCGGCTCCCCGGCCTCGGGCACAGAGGGAGGCCAGCAGCCGGAGCATGCTGCCCACCCGCCCGACCTGACTCGTCCCCCACAGCGGCCAGGTTGCTTGTGCCAGCGACGGAGCCGCCGGGCTCAAAGGGCAGGAGCGCCCGGTGGATCAAGGGCGGGGGAGGGGCCCCAGGGACCTAGCCGTTCTCTCCCTACACCCCTTTCTGGACTTCAGCCTCTGCCTTTTTTTGATCGATAAAGCCAGCCCAGGGGCTCCCTGCTCACACCCACCCACGCTGTCCAGGTGCGTCTGTGCCTCCCAAAGCCCTTGGCAGCTTCTTCTCCTATTCAGAGAAATATTTGTTGAAATGCAAAAGATTTGAAAAGAACTTTCTCTAAACAAGAGAAATTAGAAATGCATTTAAAAAAAATAATGTATCAAGAAATGTCTGGATGGGATTCTCAGGAAGCCGAAGTCTTTCTAAATAATTTTTTTTATTAAGAAATTAACCCTGGCTGGTGTAGTTCAGTGGATTGAGTGCAGGCCTGCAGACCAAAGGGTCCTGGGTTCAATAACAGTCAGGGCTCGTGCCTGGGTTGTGGGCCAGATCCCCAGTGGGGGCATGCGAGAGGCAACCACACGTTGATGTTTCTCTCCCTCTCTCCCCTCTATCTAGAAATAAGTTAAAATTTTAATTAAAAACAAAAAGGAATTAGAGGGAAACCCACTAGTCTGAAGTCATCTATTTCTAAGAGGGGAAAAGTCACACCAGTAAAAGGAAGTGTTTTGTAATGAATTACGAGAACCACTTGGTGGTTTGCTGGTATTATGTATCTTTTAATCTCTAGAGGTTGAGATTGAATGGGAAATGCACTATGTGGATTAAATCATAGACTTTACAGGAAAGCCACACCTTAAATTCCACCCCGCCCAGCCCCCACGCTGCAGGGCAGAGCAAAATTTCCTAATGGTCAATCAGGGATATTCGGGGTTGGAAGAGGCTGCTAGGAAGTAAGTAGTCCCCACGTTTTCTGGAACAAATGCTACAATCTCTCGGTTATTCTCTTAACAGCCCTGTGCCCAGACTCTACGACTACTTCTTTCATATCGCTTGTCCTGAATGTATCATTTCATTACTCCTGGTTTTTCTTTTTATTCTTCTCACAAATATTTAAGTGACTACTATGTGCTGGGCACTGAGTGACAGTGATTCCAACTTCTCTCCATCATTCCCTACTGCTGAACACGCCCTCCTGTTAAACCTTCCTCAGGTGGCCTCTCTGACCAGGTGTGCCCCTGTTCTTCTTGCACCCATGTGACCTCGAGGTGGCAGTTTTCACCTGTAGGCAAATGATGCACAATGCAAATTTTAGCCCTGGGCTCCAGTCTCCCATCTGCTAACTCCCCACCTGGACATTCCGACGGCACCTAGAGAGGGCTGTCAAGTTCGGCCAGCGACTTTGCACTTCTGTCTTGGATCCTGCTCTCCACCCCATTTTTCAGTAAGTCCGGGCAGTTTCCTGCGTGCAAACCCTCCACGCCGTTCCCCTGCTGCCACCTTGGTTCAGGCCTTCCCACCTCCGGCTTTATCACGTAGGCTTCTCTGCCAGATCACACTTCCTGAAGCCGGTCCGCTTTTCTAATCATGTTTCCCATTACACACCTTCAGGTACTGGGCCCTCCGGCCATTGCTCATCTTCCACGGCCCCACCCTCTTGCCCACTACCTCTCTCTGCTCACACCACATCCTCTGCCTGGAAGGTTCCCAGCGCCACATCAGCTGCAGCCCTGGCTGGAAGCACTCTGCAACTCTCTTAAAATCTTAACAATTTTCTACTTAGAATGAGTACGGGATCCGGAATCGGGGAGGAGGGGAGTTAAATCAGTGTATCTGCGTCGTTTATAGCGAAGAGAGAAGTCACCCCCACGCCCTTAGGTCCAGGTGGGAGGTGGGGACTGCATGGTTCCAAGCTGCCCTCCATTAAGCACAATGTTTCTTTGACGTTTCTTTTTTGACCTTGTAAATCTGCGGAAAACTTTCAGTCAATTTCATAACCCCATCTGTTTTAGCCTAAAAATATTGCATATTATTTACCAGTGAAACTGTCCCCCAAGACTTTCAAGTAAAGCTGCCATCCAACAACTTATTGTTTGGCTCCGCCCACCCCAGCGATGGGCACATCCCTGAGCCGCCCATCAGGGAACTGTGGACGTAGCTCGTCAACAGGAGCAACTCACCTTCTTGCACCTACTGTCTGCTGTAGAATGAATGATAGCCCTTCCTGGCTGTTCTTTTTTTACAAATATTTTGCTTCTTTTTTTGTTTTTAGGGGAAGGGAAGGAGAGGGGAAGGGAAGGAGAAAGAGAACGAGAGAAACATCAATGTATGGTTGCCTCTCATGTGTCTCCTGCTAGGAACTAGTCTGCAACCCAGGCATGTGCCCTGACTGGGAATCGAACTGCTACCCTTTGGTTCACAGCCTGCTCTCAGTCCACTGAGGTACACCAACCAGGGCTCTGGTTGTTCTCATGGGGATGAAATGAGGGCTGCCGTTAAGGTGGGAGACCGTTAAGGCACAGCACACCTTGATAAATAAGAGGTGGTGTTGTCATGGTATGTTTATCTACTGCCGAGGGTCCTGACCGGGGGTCACAGCACACTGGAGTATTGCAATTGGGTTACAGGTGGGACACAACATAAAGATCCCGTGGCCCTGGAGGCCACCAACTAGGCCGGTCACTTCTGGGAGATCCAAGACGGTGATCCAAGCAGAGCAGAATCTGACTTCCTGCCCTGTGATCCTCATGAGCACACAGCAGGGTCAATGTCACTTTTTGCTGGCCATGTGTCCCCACCTGGACATCCACCTGAGAGGCCAGCTAAAGAGTACACTACTACATTCACAGACAAGGACCCAGGGTCCTGCTGGAGGAGTTGGGTCCTGGGAGTCCAAGGACAAAGAGCAACACCCCAAGGCGCAGGGGTGAAGGGGCAGAAACTGGTCGGGGGGTCTGGCCGAGCAGCCCCATATGGCTGACGCAAATCTGTCTTCACATAGTTACCAGGTAGGTCCACCCATTTTTGGCCCAAGCAGTGTCCAAGTGAACTTCAGGGTGACTGCTCTAACAAAGCTTCTGGGCAGGGTGGTATTGAAAGTATTTAATGTCTGAGATGGCACGGACATTGACCGATGAGAGCAGAACACAGCTATCCGTAAACGGTGAATCGTACTACCTACCAAGGGGCTGTCAGACCCAAAGGAACATGTTTTAAATCAGAGCTGTGTCATTATTTTTAAATGCCTGACATGATTTTGATCAGATTCAAAACTGATTAATATTATCATATTTCAATTGTATAATTGTAACTGAAAAAATAAGACACCTCTTTAAATATTCTAACTTTTGTAATTTTTTAATGTTAAAATTTTATAAAATTTTTACTGACTAGTTGAGTTTCTAATTACTTTTGGCTGTCAAGAACCCAAAGCAACCCTCCTTAAAAAGTCCTGCTCATTACTGCATGTAGCCACTTCAGGCATAAAACCTGATATTAGAAAGTTATATTCACTGAAGAAAGCTAAAATTTTGAAAAGGTTTTATTTAGAAGTTTTGTATAAGCTCAATATTTAATGCTGTCTCTAATACTTTCATTTTATGTTTCAAATCAAAATCACACAATATGTAGAAAATAATGTCATTAACTGCTTTTTACCAAAACACATATGAATGCCCCTAAAATCACACCTCCAGTTTACCTCAGTGGGACGGACGAATTGTATCATTTTCTCTGTGTACCCTGACCGAATAAAGGCTTTAAGGTACTGTTCTAACAAACTGAGTTTCAATACCTGCTTCATCCTCTGAGCCAGCCTCTCAGTGCAGTGCCTCGTGGGAAAACAAAAAACAAGTAATAAAATAAATGTTTGGTGAGCAAGTGAATGATTGAACAGCTCTTCTGGAAGCTATAGTGAGCAGCTCTGGGGAGATTACTATTTCAGCCAAAAACTGTGACAGCCAAGAGTACGAGGAAAAACACTGCGTACGTTTCAGCTGTCTGCGTGGATTCCCTTTGGCCTAGTGCATGATGCAATGGTTCCCCATAGAAGGAGTCAACACTTTGAACTTGTCCGTGCTTGCACAAGCTCAGGAATGATCTTGCGGCAACTGCAGCTGCCCTGAGACACCTGCCATGTACCTTTACCTTCCTTGTTCCCCAGCCCCAAAGAGAAGTACAGGTATTTTTTAGCGTGTTCAGAATACTTTTATCAAAGCTTGTCCAAATCTTCACTCTTCCACTTCTTTTACCTATAAACTTACACACTGAGCAATGCCTCGGGGAATACTTTACACACTCACATGTAGTTATCCCCAACAATAGAAAATAAGAACATGTGCTATCTGAACGTGAGATTGGTCAGTTAGCCTCTCTATTCAGCTTGTCAAGTGGATATACGGAGCCTGATCGAGCTGATCGTTTTTATCCAGACAACAGAGTAACTGGCCCTCTTGGTCTCTCTCAAGTTCAAAATGAGAAAGGGAAGGCAGAGCATGAATTTACCTAAGGAAAGATCCGCCCAGTGAAGTTCAAAGAATATCACATTGTGCAGTTTCAAAGTCAAGCCAGGAGAGGGCACAGAAATGTCTGCTTGATCAGCTAATGAGGAAGAAGTCAGGGAAGGAAGGGCATGAGCTTCCATCCCCCATCAGGTGACACACAGTTGAGGTTGGTTAGTCAGTCTGATTTCATCCTGAGACCTCAACAGTTTTATTATAAAGTAGGCTACCTTAATGTAAGTTTGGCACCATTTAATTGTTTCCAGAAGAAAATGTTCCGATTTTTGCAAGCCCCAGCCAGTTGCCTGTGCATTTCTTTTAGATGGAAGTCAGCTGCTTCTGAGTAGCTGCTCTTCATCGGCAAAGTGGAGACCATGAGAGCTGACCTTTCCTGACTTCCTGGTGCTAATGTACAGCTGAAAGTACACCATCAGCAGGGTCCTTAGAGAGAAGGCATTAGAGAAATGCAAGGGCTGATTGTTAATTATAAACTATACACTCTGACTGGGTAAATAGATCTGACTCGAGTCATTAGTAGAACTGAATACTCAATAATTGATGAGTAAAGGGACTATGGCTGAAAACTGAGGTTCTAAAGTGACGCAAAGCCATGGGACTTGTGGGCAAATGCTGTTGAGACAAATCCATCGAGGAGCCAACTCATGCTCGGAAGTTCAACATCATCGCCCGTTTGAAAGATAAGAATGAATGCTTGAAGTAGATAGGGATCTCACATAAATAAAGCAGGTATGATACAATGACGTATAATCTGTATACCAAATCAGTGTGGTATGGTAAAGTACTCTTTAAAATACGACTTGCTTTTACATCGCGATTTCCTTCCGAGTTCAACACAATGTATATGATATGTCCTTTGTCCTTCCAATTATCCTGTAAAATAAACATATTACCTCCATCCGGTAAGGAAACTGAAGTGCCAAGCCAGCTGCTGTGTGCTGCCCAGCAACTTCCTCTCCAGGATCCAGAATCAGAGCCGGTTTTGCTGTCAAAGGTTGCATCAGACCAGCCTGGAGAGAGGGGGCGCCATCACTCCCTGGATAGCCAGGAGGATGGAAGTGTCCCCCGTATGGACATCGCGCCTGTAGCTGTGAGCAAAACTATTTCGGAGCTTCACTTAGGTTTCAGATCCAGGCTCCAAATGTTCACTTCATTCCTTCATACTGGCTTCTGGAACCACGGCCAGATCAGAGTTCAATAATTTGTCTCAGCTCAGAGTTCCAACAGAACTGGAATTCAGGCTTTCTGATTTCTAACCTAACATCCCGTCCATGACCTTGTGGGTGGGTCCAATAGACCCTCTTTCTCCCTTGGTGTCACTCTTTATTTCCTCCCGCTTTTAACTTAGAAATTTTAATCTCCCTTTTAAGATCTCTCTTTTTTTCTGATTACAAAACCAATGCATGTGTGTTGGACAAAATGAAAGTTCCCCCCTAGTCTACACCTACTGAATCAAGGTTATATTTCAATGCGTGTAAAGCTTTTGAAAAAAATCAAAGCTGGATTTAGCTTACATAAGCAGTTGGCAACTTCCTTTCTCATCTTAAAATGTCTTGGAAATCTTTAAGATAAGCTTTTTTAAAAAATCTGCTTTACTTAGGTGTAATGTATATAATCAATACCACAAAATTTACCTAGTTTTAAGTGTACAATTCAATAATTTTTGTAAACTGATGCAAGTATCACCACAACCCAGTTTTAGAACATTGCCATTGTCCCCCAAAGTTTCCTTGTGCTTATAAATAAGCTTTTTTTTAAAGAGTGCATTTTTGTGGATAATTATAATCATGAATAACAAGTCCCAGAAATTTCCATTTTGCCTAGCTTTCATTTCCTGCTGGCAGGCAAGAAGAAAATTGCAAAGGCCCATCAACAAATGTTGGAAGAAGACACCGTAAGCTGATCGACAGCTGTTCGCTCAAAATAGTTTATTCATCCTCTCCAGCTTTCCTGAGTGTCAGCCAAGTGCCAGGCTACTGGTGAAGTCTGCAGTAATATAAAGACAAGATAATAACTGTCTTCTCCTGGAATACATTGAATTTCAATGCTGAGTTCAATAGTATGCAATCTAACTTGAGAGTTTCAATATTCAATGGTTTTGAGCGGGAAGTGTTCCAGACAGGTGTGATATTTAGACTTCTACTTCCAGAAGTCAGGATAGGAATACAGGGACCAGATTGACTTTCCCACTTAAGACAGCCAAAAGAGGGACAAAAAGTATGAAACGATGGGTTTTCTTTTTTAAAAATACTTATTGATTGTGCTATTACAGTTGCTAATTTTTCTCCCTTTATCCCCCCTCTACCCTGCCCCTCCAACCCTCCAGCATTCCTCCCCCCTTAGTTCATATCCATGGGTTGTACATGTAAGTTCTTTGAGTCCTCTGTTTACTATACCATTTTTTATCTTTCCCCATCTATTTTATGCCTACTAATTATGCTTCTTCTTCCCTGTACCTTTTCCTCCCTGTTCCTCCCTTCCCCCTCCCCCTGAACTCTCTCTGTGTGATCACCATTTCTTTGATTCTGTTCCTGTTTTGGTTGTTTGCTTAGTTTTTGTTTTCATTTCTTTTAGGTTCATTTGTTAATAGTTATGAGTTTGCTGTCATTTTATTGTTCATATTTTTTATCTTTTTCTCAGATACAGTCCCTTTAACATTTCATATAATAAGGGCTTGGTGATGATGAACTACTTTAACTTGACCTTATCTGGGAAGCACTTTATCTGCCCTTCCATTCTAAACAAAAGCTTTGCTGGATAGAGCAATCTTAAATGTAGGTCCTTGTCTTTCATGACTTGGAATACTTCTTTCCAGCCCCTTCTTACCTGTAAGATTTCTTTTGAGAAATCAGCTGACAGCCTTATGGGAACTCCTGTGTAGGTAATGGACTCCTTTTCTCTTGCTGCTCTCAGGATTTTCTTTGTCTTTAATCGAAACAATGGGTTTTCAATACAGTGGACAAAAGCTATCAAAGGCAGTAATCCCCACTAAGAGGAAAACAAAGTTAGCCCCAATTTACTGCCTTGAGTTTCCAGGCTACAGTGCAGGGAAGGAAACTGAGGCAGACCTCAAGGGAGTCCCTGATTCGAGGAGACAGAGCTGAGAATCCAGAGAGAACAAGGCAGCTAGAATTAATAAAACAGGGTACCAGAGAAGGGAGAGTTGAACAGGGAGAGAAAGAACCCCAGAGACCTATACGGAGTCCTCTTCTAATATTCAGAAACCCCCCCAAAATTTTATGAATCATTGTACTGGGTTCCTAGATACCTAATTTTTCTTACAGCATTTAAAATTTCTTCTCTTGTAAATACAGCACAAATTGGAGAGTCTTCACTGCTTAGTCTCTGTGTTTGGAACTTCAGGTGTGTTTTCACTGAGGAAACTTTTTAAAAGAACTAGAGGATTGGAGACGCCTGGTGAGTCAGTGGGAGTCAAGTCTGGATCTATGGATCCTCTGAGTTGAGCATACCCTTCAGTGTCGGAGGAAATTTTACCTTCTTTATTTATTTAAAGCCTTTCAAAAACAAAAAGTTTGACAGTTATAAGTATGCTATTTCAAATAGCGTGAATTCTCAAGATGATCCAACTAACAAAATAACCAAAATGAATCCTGAATAGAAATATGTGGACCATATGCTTATGGACATTTCCATCCAATGACTTTCCCTTCCCATGTAAATAAAAGTCCACAGGTGTTAAGAAATTGCTGTTTGCTGCCCTGGCCAGGTAGCTCAGTTGGTTAGTGCATCCTAAGGATACAGTAAGGTTGTAGGTTTGATTCCTGGTCAAGGCACATCCAAGGATCAACCAATGAATGTGTAAATAAATGGAATAACAAACTGATGTTTCTCTCCCCCGCCCCCGTCCTTTCTCTCCCTAAAATCAATAAAAAAATAAACAAAAATTGCTGTTTCGGCATAAAATCAAATACAGAAAGGAGGCAGTTGTGCCAATAACTAGGAATGACAATTACATAGGACTCCTGCTTACTTTGGGCTACTATATACTTTGCAATGTATGCAAAGGCCAACAGCATCATCTGCAGCTGGGAGCTTGTCAGACATGCAGAAACTCTCAGGTCCTCGGACCCAAAGGTTCATAACACACATTTTAACAAGATCCCTAAGTGATTGGTCTACACATTCAAGACTGAGAAGCACTGACCTCTGGGAAATAATTTCTCTGATCATGCATGACAGAAAGGGTAGTGAAACCTGTCCACCTTATTTCACAAGCTCATGATCAGAATGAAATGTGAAACCCAATCCAAATGTATTAGGTGCACATGAAATATCAAGCTCTCCAAGCTACATACAAGCCCCAGGCACAGCACAAGTATTCCTGCATTGAAAGTACTGAACAGTAAACAGACCGCCACTGTTATTAGAAATCCCAACGGCCTTTTCATTTTTAAAATGTCAAGTACATAAACTTCGAAAAAAATGTATTTGACTCTACACTTCTAGGAATAGCTACTTTTTGTTTTCAATCGAAATCTGTTATCCTTCAGTCTACAGCTATTCAAAACAATCAATTCAGGAAAGAAACAGTGCACAGAGTCCCTATTGACCATTTCCCTTCTCTGGCCAAAGCGACAAGCCTAAACCTTGACTCAAGCCACAAGGAAGCTGCAGGAAGCCACGCCTGGGATTTCCACCGAGCACCGGTTTCTCAGCCTGCCACTGCCTTCGTCACACCTCTCCCTAGCTAGTCTGAGCAGGTTTTCTTGTGCTGCGCTGGCCAAGGCAGGGAGCTCATGAGTGGACCCCGCCTAATCAGCGCGGCCCTGCGCCACCGCAGCCACCAAGTTGGCCTCGGAGGAACAGGAGCCCGCGGGTGCCGGGACACCGGGTTCCAGCATCAAGGCGGCACAGCGGGGTGCAAGGGACGCCATCACGGCTTCCGCAAGTGTGAAGACCGCAGCCGCTAAAAAGCCTCGCAGGCACTAGCATGTCTCACAGTATGAGCCAGGTCTGAAGTTCCCACCGCTACCTCCTACCTCCCAGGATAAAGCGGAGGCCCTAAAACCCAGCCGAAGCTCTGGTCGCCTAGCAACCAGACTTCTAGAGCGCGAACGCCAGGCATTGGCCAGCGTGAGTCACGTGAGCAGGCGCCAATGCTCTCTGGGAGATTATACTGCAAGCCGTAGGTACGGCGCAGGCGCCTTTCCTTAAGGCTCTCAGCCTTGGTGGTGACCAGCAGGTGATCACTTTCTGGAGAATCCGCCCCAGCATTGCACCAAGTCGTGGTCTGGCTGGCGTGACCGGAGAGAGACAAACGGGCAGTTGACACCTTTCTGCATCAGCTGTAGTGAAGCGATACAACGGTGGTAAATTGCACTCGTGAGGCCAGTCTGGTTGTGCAGGAGCATTTCCTGACAATAAGACTCGTGGGATGCTGAAATCTGCCAGCTGGAACATGGTCCTGACCAACTGGTTCAACAAGAGTCGTGACAAACAAGGGGTGGAAATTGGGAGTGTTATGGATATTGAGGTGGGCGGTGTATTCAGCACGGATTTCAAGAGAGAGACTACATCTGGGGCAAGAGGAGTTTGGCTGGGGCGGCCAGGGAGATGGTTGTCGTGCCTCTCATGAGCGAGGGGAGGGGACAGAGCCTCATGTCAGTTCATTAAATCTAGGCCGCAGCGTGCACACCAGGATGTGTGGGGACCCCACCACAGGCCTGCAAGGCCTGGCCAAGAAAACGGGGAGTATGAATGGGATTTGAGATATTTGGCATGGCCTGCCTCTTCTTTTTTAAAACTTGCCAGGAGGCTGTTGGCGATACCATCCTTTCATTCTAATCGATTACCCTCCATCAAGCAGAAAAATTGCAAGTAGCACGTCTACCCTGTTCTTAATTCCTTTCTCATACCCCATATTCAATGCATCAGCAAGTTCTACTGGCTCTGCCTTCAAAATGAACTCAGAGTCTGACCCCCTCCCCCCCCCCCCCCCCCCCCCGTCTATAACACTTATCAACGCCTGGTACATTTTATATGTGGTTTGTGTACCATCCCTGCTAGAATGTAACAAGCTCCATGTGCACTGGCACTTCGTCTTGTTCCCTGCTGTACCACTGGTTCCTAGAACAATGTCTGGCATGCGGTACGTGTTAATTGTTGAAGAAATGAATAAATGGTCTGTGCCCAATAGGGTTCTCTTGCTGATTAAGGTGAGTAGGACCAAAGCTGCCCCAAGTGGTAGATATTGAACATATCCACAACAGTGCCATGATTTAGACATTGGCATTGCCCACTCTCAGAATGCTTTCTGTCCGCTCTGTATCTTACAAAGTTGGTGCTATACGCTTAGCCATGACTGAGATTCCACCACACTGTGATTTGAAGAAAGACATTCAAGTTTTTCGTGAGAAAAACAAGTTTTCTTGAAGAGAAAATAGAAAAGAGCAATTTAACTACCAAGGTGGGTGTGGAACTAGGTGTATGTCAAGGACAGGTCAGTAAAGCCTTGCCCAGCTGTCACATGAGTAGGTGAAGTAGGCTCGTCAGTCCAGAAGGTTCGTGGGAAAATTTACCTTCCTCACCAAATTCTCTTAAGCCTAGAAGTCTGCAGCCACGACTAATCCTTTATCCCTTATTAAAAATGCAAATACCCTAAAGATAATATTGAGTTTCAGCAGTTATTAGTTCCTTAACGTGAATTACTCCCAAATCCTTTTTGGAGACAGGGTTTTGAAAGGAAAGGGAAGAAAGTAGGAGCAAATGAACACTAAGAGGAACAAATAGAAAGTTCCAGAGCCAAGGAAGGAGCTTAAAGTTGAGCTTGCCAAGGTCAAACTTTGACCTATTTTGTAGTTTTGCCCAGGGCTCTCTCCGGTAATTAAAGTACGCCAGGTGCTCGAATAATGTTGTTTCATTATGACGTTGAAGAGGGGGAAAACATTGAACCCCTGGGATAATTACCTGAAATGTTTTAGTAACCCAGTGAGTACAAGGTGCATTGGAAATGAAGAGACCTAGAGGGGAAGGGCTGACCTAGAATATAGTGCCACGGAAAGGCTATCAGATTTTGGGACCGATAAGCAGGAAAGGGAAGCAGCATTGCATTATACATATGCACGTGATCCTGGCCTAAGAAGTAGGAAACAGAATGAAAAGAGTTTTTGTGCTCAGGTAAAATGAGTGAAATGGAGCACTAACTGCTCTCGGTTGCCAAGCCAGAAACAATAAGCTGAGACAGGCTTCTTTGAGCAACCAGCCATGGATGATGAGGAGGGAAAATATTAAAGAACAATGTGTACGTGCTTTTTCAAAAAGTAACAGGTCCTGGATATCAGACGAGGACCTCAGTATTTGGGGAACTTGGTTCTTTCTTATTGTAGGAGTTTTCATAATCAGGGCAGATGTCTGTACTGATTTGTTATTCCCGGTAGAAAAGAATTCGGCAAGAACCCAGAGGTAAACACAGACTTTGCCGGTAGTGACCGTATGGTGATGGAAGTCAGAGTTTTGAAGCCGAGCAAGGTGTTTCTATGTGCAATGTGCAAGCAGTGCCTTCGTGCTCTGGTTCAAGGGTGGAAATGGGTGTTTTCACGAGTAAACTTCCTTGCAGTTTGGAGACGCTGCCACTCACTAGTTGTATGAACTTGGGCAAGTTAAAAACCTCCACATGTCAGTTTCCTTATCTATGGAATAGGAATGAATACTCACAGCTCCCATCACTGAAGTCTTTTTTTTTAATGACTATTTTTTATTCTCGCCTGGGCCTTTCAGAAGGATGAAATGAGGCCTTACATGGAGCAGTGTGAAATAGTGGTGAAGACTGCAGAGTCCAGCCAGATTGCCTGGTTTGAGTCCTGGAGCTGCCATTCATTATCTGTGTGCCCTCGGCAGGTGACTGACCCCTCTTGATGCCTTACGTTTCTTCATCTGTAAAATAGAGATAATACCTCACGGGACTTTTGTGAGGGTTAAGTGATTCCCACATAAAATGCTTCGAAGAATGTAGTACCACGTGAGCATTCAGTAAATGTTTGCAAGGCCCTTGACTGACACTCAGCAATAAGCAGTCCCTGGGGCCCATCTTCTTGGTGTCCCTGCTTGTCTAGGCCTCCTCTCAAGGTCCACCCCGCCCCATCCTGACTTAGAATGCAGTATCAGAAATGGCTTAAGCCATTTGGGATTACAAGTAATGGAGGTGCAAAGTCTATCTCATGGTGCAGTGATTTTCCACCTTTTCATTTCATGGCACACACAAACTAATTACTAAAATTCGGCAGCACACCCAAAATATATTTTTTGCTGATCTGACAAAAAATAGGAATAATTCCGATTGATTTAAAAATTGTAATAATAGGAATTACCTGCTGTTTTTGCTCTAAAGTGGCTTTTTAAAAAATCAGGTGCCTCTACTTGTATATAATGATTTCTGGTACCAAAAATTAGTCAATCAAACGCAACCTTATTATGCAATGTGACCAATAAGATGAAACCCTATTATGTGACCTATATATGTTTCAAGACAGGACATTCACACTGGGTGGCTATTGTGTTGGTTATTGTCTTTTTTTTTTTAACAGTCTATGGGAGAAGAGGTCATTGGCCCTGACTAAAGAGTCTGTCATTGCATGTTTTAGTGATGAAAATTTTTGCAGCACACCGGTTGAAAAGCTCTGCTGTGGAGCCATGAGAGAAAAACAAGAGTCCACAAGGCGAGCTGGATCCCAGGAGGCGACCGAGCAGAGTCCAAAGGGTGTGAGGCCCGAGAGGAAAGGAGCCGATTGATGACAAGCGATGGGTGTGCTCTGCTCCAGAAGTGGTTGTCTCCAGAGAGGCAGGAGGGTAGGGAAGGATTTCGGGGAGACTAGAACAGCGAGCGGAGCTGGTGGCTGCGGGCTCTGCCACCCAGCTTGGTGGATCCTGTGGGAGGGCGTTGTAGAAATACCCTCTGTTCCAGGAACTAGGACCTCGGGTCTGAAACCTGGTGCCACAGAGAGACGGTGCATCTTGGTTGGTGGGATGTGTTGAGCGAGTGTCGTTTCTTGAGTCTCCTTTCTCTTATGGGTTGCTCCTCCTTCTTCCTCATCCTGCAATTCCAGTCCATCAGCAAGTCCTGGCGGCTCTTCAGAAGGTCTTTGCAATGGCCCTGCTTCTCTCTGTCTCAACTGGCAGGTCTCTAGTCCACCCTTTCTCTCGTCTAGACTCCTGTTGTAGCTCCCTGAGCATCTTCCTGTTACCCTGTTTGCCCCAGTAAAACCCATTCTCCATTTAGCAGCCAATAGGAACTTTAAGACAAATGTTAATAGCTTTATTGAGATAGAAGTCACATAGCATACACATTGCCCATTTAAAATGTTCAGTTCAGTGGTATTTAGCTTACTAATATGGCCGTATGGCCATTACCTCAATCAATTGTAGAACATTTTCATTCCCCCAAAAAGAAACTCTGTTCGTAAGCAGTCCCTCCCCATCCACCCCCACTCCTCCGACCCCACCAGCCGCAGCCAGCCACTGATATCCTTTCTGGCTCCACGAATTTGCTTCCTCTGGGTATTTCATACAATTGGAATCCTATAGTGTGTGTCTGTTGTGACTGGTTCCTTTAACTTAGCAGAATGTTTTCAAGATTCATCTGTATTGTAGCATGTGTTAGTATTTTTATTTGCAAATCATATTCCGTTGTATGAATAATACCACATTTATTTATTAATTCACCAGGTGCTGGATGCTTGGGTTGTTTCCGCTTCTTAGTCTTTGTGGATAAGGCTGCCATGAACATTTATGTATGAGTTTTTTTGTGTGCAGATGTATTTTTTTATTTTTCTCGAGTATGTACTCAGGAGGGGAATTTCTGGATCATTTGATGATTCTATGCCTAACTTTTTGAGGAACTGTCAAACCGTTTTCCAAAGTAGCTGCACCATTTAAAATTCCCTGAAGTCCTGTGTTAGGGTTCCAGTTTGCCCACAGCCTCACCACCTCTGTTATTCTAGTCATCCTAGAGATATAAAATCATAGCTCATTATGGCTTAAACAAAATTTGTAAAGATTTTATTTATTTATTTTTAGACAGAGGGGAAGGGTGGGAGAAAGAGGGAGAGAAACATCAGTGTGTAGTCGCCTGTCGCATGCTCCCTACTGGGGACCTGGCCTGCAATGCAGGCATGTGCTTGGGAATCGAACCCACAACCCTTTGGTTCACAGGCTGGTGTTCAATTCACTGAGCCACACCAGAGAGGGCTACTTCTGTATTTTCTTCTAAGAACTGTATATTTTTAGCTCTTATACTTACATCTGTGATTTGAATTAGTGTTATATATGGTGTGAGGCAGAGATCCACCTTCATTTTTTTCCGTGTGGAGATTCAGTTGTCCCAACACCATTCATTTAAGAGACGATTCTTCCCCCATTATATTGTCCTGGCACCACTGTCAAAAATTAGTTGACTGTAAATGTGAGGGTTTATTTCTGCACAGCAGGAACCTTTAAAACACCTACATTGTAAGGGGTTGGGGAGGGAGAGTCAGTGATTGGAAAGGAGCATAAGGGGGGCTTCTGCGGTCCCGGGAATGTTCTGTTTTGTGAACTGAGTTCTGGTCACAGAGGTGTGTTTAGTGTGTGAAAACTCACTATGCACTTAAGATAATGGACTTCTCTTTTTGTATATTACACTGCAATAAAAAGTTCTTTTTTTTAAAGAAGTTTATTGGCCGTGCCTTTGTTCAGTGTACCAGTTATTGTTGCTTTGTAACAGACCACCCCAAGTCACTCGTATAAAATAATCATATCGTTGTGCTCACAGATTCTGTGGGTCAGGAATTCAAAGGGAGTACAGTGGAGATGGTTCCATGATGTCTGCGGCCTCAGCTGGGAAGACTCAAGGGCTTGAGGTGACTCAACAGCTGGGCTTGAGATCAACAGGAAGTGTCTTCATGTGTTTGGTGGGTTTTCCTGGTGACTTGCTTTGGTCTCAGTTGGCTTGTCGCCTGGAACATCTGCACATGTTCTCTCCATGTTGTCTCGCTACCTAGGGTCATTTGGGCTTCCTCACAGCATGGCTGTGGGTTGCGAGAGCAAGCGTTCCAAATGAACCAGGCGGAAGCTGTATTGGCTTTTATGACCCAGCCTCAGAAGTCACACGATGACGCTTTTGCCAGAGTCTGTCTGTCATGATTCAAATGGAAGGACGTATACCTTCATTTGAATGTCACAGTATCATTGCAGGAATATCATATAAGTTGGGCGATACTGTCACAGCCATTTTTGTTAAAAGAGTTTATTTACTTTTAGAGATGGGGGAAGGGAGGGAGAAAACATCAATGTATAAGAAACACGTTGATCAGTTGTCTCTCTCGCTCCCCCAACCAGGGACGTGGCCCACAACCCAGCCATGTGCCCTGTCTGGGAATTGAATGAGTGACCCTTTGGTTTGCAGACCGACACTCAATCCACAGAGCCACAGCAGCCAGGGCAATCATGGCCATTTTTGGAAAAGAAAACCTGTCATACTTGGACAAATGAGTACTACTAGAAAGAAAAATTAACAGAAAAACTAATCAATTTATGATTCCAATTTCAACTGAATCCTTGACACCACTTGGCAATCCTACATCATTTCTCTGATGAACTTGCTTCAACTTGGCAATGGTTATGTCAAACCTTCTCTGCTGTAGTAGACACTATGTATCCCTGTCCCTGTCTATGCATGCCCTTTAAGGAAGGGAGGAAAGCTAAACACTTTCCTAGCCTTTTTTGCATGTATGTGACGTAGTTCTGGCCGGTGAGATGTAAGCAGAAACCTACTGGGGTACTCCTGGGCAAATTCTGGACTTGAACGAGAAAATAATGCATGCAATGGAGGCAGCCAGCCAGACCGTGACCCTCTGCTCCTCCACCTTCTCTCATTTTCTGCACAGATGGCCTTCCTCCATCCACTTCAGTGAAAAGTCCTCAGCTGGTCATTGTCTGACTTTCCTACCACCTAACCTTCCTGTTACTGGAAGAGACCTTGTTCTTGCCATCAGGAATTACAGATCAGCCCTGGCTGGTGTAGCTCAGTGGATTGAGTGCGGGCCTGTGAACCAGAGGATTGTGGTTCGATTCCCAGTCAGGGCACATGCCTGGGTTGCAGGCCGGTTCCCAGTGGGGGGACACACGAGAGGCAACCATACATTGATATTTCTCTCCTTCCCTTCCCCTCTAAAGATAAATAAATAAATAAGAATTACAAATCAGCAGATCTATCAGTGTGCAAGCAGGGTTTATTAGTGATACGTTTTCGTGGAAGAGGAATGGGCCTTGCCACGGTGCGGGGGGGGGGGGGGGAGGCATAGGTTCAGGGGAAAGCAGGGTAAGGGCCGCCTTTGGCCAGGGTGGCCAAAGAGCCAAGAGCGCCAAGCCCATCCCCTCACGCCCCAGTCCTTTGTTCTGAGGACAAAACGTAGTTGGCGGTAGGAGGGGTGAGGGGTTTACATATTGACCGACAGGTAAAGGTGGTGCCAGCTTTGGGAGGTGGGGCATGAATACCCAAAAGTGTTAATGGGCTTCTTCCTTTGGGCCCTGTGAGCCCTTTCACACCTTTCAGGCGTAGGGATGAAAGCAAGGTTTCAAGGGCTTTCTTTCCCAGAGAGTGAAGATAATACACAGAATTTCAAGGGCTTCCCCCCTCCTGCCTCTATTTCCCCTCTGGCCGCTCCTTCTAGGGTAACATACCTACTTAGCAGCTTCCATGCCATGGCGTTTCCTCCTCCCCTTCTATCGGAAGAGGGATCCCTACTCCATGGATTGGGGAGAGGGGGTTAAATAGGGAGATGCCAACTTGCATCCATTTTATCTTCCTCTTTCTTTCTGTGTTGGTTTTCTGACCCGTCCTCATGTTCTGGGCCTCTAACACTCACCAGTTGTGTGGCCTTAAACAAGCCATTCCAGTAGCAAATTATTTTATCCAGTGGATTTAAGTCCAGCGAAAGCACGGCACCAGGTGCTGGGGTCTGCCAGGGCTGGGAAAGAGACAACCCAGGTAGAGGGAAAACTCTTTAGAAGGCAGGAGCGTGGGGCCTTGGAGCTGAAAGCCGCATTGTGTGTCGGTTTCCTGTACTTGCTTTCAAGTTCCTTAAGGGCAAAGATCTATATTTTTTACGCATCTTTGTCTCCAATATGTAGGCGCTTAATAAACGCCTGTTGGATGAATAAAAGATATCGTGGAGTCCTCCACAGACTTCAGGTATTCAATCAACCGATCGATACTCTTCCTCATTCCTCCCTTCCCTCCTCTCTCCTCGCCCAACCTCCCACACCTCTCCCACACCCACTCCGATACTCTTCTGGTTGTCTGGCTTCCCGCCTCCCTTCCAGGCCCCGCCCCTCCGCCGCGTCGCGACGGCGGAGAGGGTCAGGCGGGCTTTACGGCAGCCGCGTTGCGGCGGGGCGGGGCTCTGGGCGGCTGGCGCGCTTGGCGGCAGTAGTGGGAGGCCGGCCGGCAGGCAGGCAGACGGAGTCGGAGGAGGGTGGCGGCGGCTGTGCTCGCTGGTGAGGGCGGGAGGGAGTGAGTCACTGAGCGTGTGTGAGGGAGGGAAGGAGCGAGCGATCGCGCCCGCACCCTGCGCCGGCTGTCCACAGCACCAGCCAGGCCCTGCCGCTGCCCGCAGCCCTGCGCCGAGGCTGGGCCGAGCCGAACCGAGCTGGGTCGGGGCCGGGCCATGCTGCTCACCGTGTACTGTGTGCGGAGGGACCTCTCCGAGGTGACCTTTTCCCTCCAGGTCGACGCTGACTTCGAGCTGCACAACTTCCGCGCGCTGTGCGAGCTCGAGTCCGGCATCCCCGCAGCCGAGAGCCAGGTACGCCGGGCGGCGAGCGGGGCCTCCCTCCGGAGCTAGCCCTCCCGCCTCGGGGCCTCATGCCCTTCCTTGCTCCTGGTGAAGAATTGGGGGCGGGGGAGCAGGATGGCCGTTTCTCAGCTCGCCCTCGCATCCGGGAGGGAGCTGGAATCGGTGGCTGCCCCCACACACGCCCAGCGTGGGGTGGGGTGGGGTGCTAGGGGAGGGAGCGGAGAACCTGACCTCAGATGCACCCGCTGCAGCCTGAGGGGCGCGTGGACTGTGTTGGGCGGCCCGCCCTACCTCCTGGCTCTTCGGCCCCTTCTCCCTTAATGTCCCCAGTCTGGGGTGTCTTCCTGGACCTAAGAAGAAGCGCTAGGTTTCCAAGAGTTCAGACACCCCGCTTCCCCAACCAGAAATACCAGTTTGGATCACTGGTAGAGAGGTGTTCATGGGCACTTTTGGAATGGGTTCCTGCTCAAGTAAACGCAGTTTACCTTTAAACGTACAGATTTGCGCTCTAAGTGAAGGAAGAAGTTTGAGACTTGGCACTACCTCGTTTCGAGGCCTTTGGAAATGCTCTTTTCCCCTTTTCCGTACCACCTTGGTTTCTGGTTAAATTCTTTCAAAAAAGAAAAGCAGTAATTGGCGCGATTCAAAGTATTTGTTTCTCTTTTCTACGCTGGTAGGAGGCCAAAATCCCTCTTTCTTTCAGGTCACAAGTGAGAGTTTCGGCCAGTTCAAAGCTCAGGGCTTTATGAGGATATTTGCTTTAAAATGGCCTACTGTCTTCTCAGTGTGGTTTGCTGGTCCCCTTTCCCGACTCTGCTGGGTAGAAGTTCAGCTGGTCTTGCGTTCAATACGCTAAGTAGTTTATTCTCAAAATGCTTTGGGGCTGCCACCCCACAGATTTGGTAACAGTAACGCTGTGGGCTTCACACTAACATTTAAATCCTGACTTGATAAGCGGCTCGTGGAGCACGTAGTCTAAATATCAAGAAAATTAAAGAAGTTCTCAGAGGCCCCAGAATGCAAATCTTGATTTCCTACTGCAGTTATGAAATAGTTCCAAAAACTATTACCCAACTACAGTTGGGTTGGTGTTTTCTTCAGAAGTGATTATGATTCCTTTATAATGTGACCTTTAGAACTTTGACATAAACCTGATACCAAGAAAATGTATTATTTCAGGGCACAGTGTCACTCAGATATGCAAGTCTGGCAAAAGCTATAAAGAAATTGGTAAAAGATTTCTTTGCAACTTCTGTAAAAAGCTAATCCACAAAAACTAAGGAGCCATTCCTGTTGATGAATCTCAAGCTAGGAAAGGGCAGTTTAAATATGGAGGAAAATTCACTCTTACATTTTTTTTTTCAGAAATTTTTATTAACATTTATCCTCCTTATACCATACTGTTTCACCTCCACCCACCCCCTCACCACCTAACTTAAAATTTTGTTAAAAGATTTTATTTATTTTTTAGAAAGAGGGGAAAGGAGGGAGAAAGAGAAGGGGAGGAACATCCGTGGGTTAGAGGAACACTGATCAGCTGCCCCTTGCACATCACAGCTAGAGACCTGGCCCTCAGTTCAGGCTTGTACCTGGTCTGGGAATTGAACCGACAACTTTTGGGATGGTAGGCTGGAGTTCAGCCCACTGAGCCACACCAGCCAGGACTAACTATTACATTTTTGAAGGTGGTTTTTCTCCCATTGTTTTCTTCCCTCTGGCTGCCATATTGACCTGGTTATAATCACCAGCTGGTAGGGGAAATAAAAATTAAAATGTAAACTGATTTTGTTGCTTTTAGGGTTTAGGAGAAGACAGATGTAACAAAAGATTAAAGAGGATGTCAGACTGAAAAAACAGTTAATTGTATGGTCAAAGCAGGCACTGTCCTCTGTTAGCTCAGAATATTAGGAATACCTTACCAGTTGGAAAGCTAGGCTAACTCCAGATTCTTACTCACTGGGTCAGCATTTTGGCATTTACTTCTATCCCAAGCCAAATTAGCATATGGGAACTTGGGCTCCAATCAGCATTAAGCCTGTATTACAGAGCTGTAAATAACTCCTCTGTTTTTCACGTTTGTTCTGTTGGCTCCATCGTAACCTAACACAGTCTCTATTTTAAGATGTCTGGTGGTCGCTTGCCTTTCGGTTGCTAGCCCATGGGGCAGGAACAGGATCCACCCTAGACACTTGAGTCATTTCCTTTCACCAGATCATAATAGTAAACATCATTACAGTTTTTTGCACGCAAAGAGATCATCTTCACTCACTTGGGTTCCCCCCAACCTTTACTTCCCAGAGTTCTCCCTCATTACTCATCTTCCCTTCCTCCCTCTCATTAGTTCTGGTCTCTTTACTGCTTGTTATTTGCCTTCTCCATTTTCATCCTTTACTTCACACACACACACACACACACACACACACACACATACATATATTTTTTAATTTTATTATTTTTTTAATGTGCTGGCTGTTCTTTCCTGTCACTGTGTCCAGACCATTGGTCCCCAAACTTTTTCAGTCATGTATCCCTCAGAGTAAAATGTTTTGATACATGCATCTTTGTGATGTATATCAAGTGTTAGGTACACAAGCTTATGTGCATTGTATGTGCATATATTACATGTATGTAATTAAAAATCAGTGACATATACCTGAAGTAAAACTTTATGTACATTAAAAACAGGCACAGAATAGAATTTAGGGAAGTATAAAAACAAATGAAAATTCTAATATTTCTTCTTTCTTCATCCTTAAAGTGTTATCTTGCCTTGAGGACCACTGGTTCAGAATTCAGTCTTTCACAACAGCATTGATTGTGCATAAGCATAAACTTGGAAAAGGTGTTAATTGTTAACATCTCTGGTCTGATTATAGTAGTTTTAGTCCAGTGATAACAAATTTAGAATAGAAGCCATCTCTACCTTGTACATGTGATTAAATCTGGGCTCATTCTATCTTTTACTACAGGTGTGGGCTTGGAAGCCAGGAAAGGCTCTGTTTGATGCTTTGCTGCAGACTTGGCTGGGCAAACCTCAGTTATCCGAACTTAGCTTTACTTTAATGTTCTTGTATTTTTGAAACATTGTTAAACTTCACCCCTGTACGTGGCATGTGGTAAAGAGGGTGCAGAATATGTGACTCTCAAATGAAAGACATTTAAGTGCCAAGTAATAGCAGTAACTGTATGATCCTGGAAATGTAACTCTGTGTACAGCATGATTTGTGGTTTGTAAAACACTATTTTAAACCAGTGGAAACTGAAATTTTCTATTGTAGTTGGTTTTGGTGTGTTTATTTTTGCAGGTAGTTTTCGTGTGCTTTTTTCCCGATAAAGTACTATGTACTCATCATAGAAAACCTGTAACATAAAGAACACAACTACTTATTAGTTTATAACTCAGATAACTGCTATTTACCTTTTAGTCTGTTTTTATAATCTCCCGTTCCCTTTATATAATTCAAATGTGTCTTTTAAACATGATGGCCTGAACTGTAATTTCATATCTTCAGTAACTGTTGCCAAGTCATCTTCAGAAACGTTGTAAAAAGTCAGGCTATTACGTGGGACAGTGTATGTGGATAACTTGGCATGTAGTGGGCTTTCAATGCATGGCAGATACTATTATGAAGCCATTCAGATGTGATTCCAAGGGTTTTGTGGCCAGTTGATGGTCCTTTATGCTAGAGATAACGTTACAATTTCTGTTGATTGGAGGCGCTCATTCAGAGACCAAAAAACATTCGACATCATTCTTAAAAGTCTTGGAGTTGGATGAATTAGATTATTGTTAACTGTTGATGAAGATTAGAATCCATCTCCAGGGTGCCTCCTGGTGTGGGCACCAGCAGCTGGGCCACTTCTGCAGATTGAGACCTGTCCTTGTGTGAGTGGCTCTGCCCTGTGTTCTCACAGCCGTCACAACTTGAATTCTGAGGTTTGTGGGTAGCCTGTGAGGGGAGTATTCAGGTGGTGGGAAGCATCACCACCCCCATGCCCCAAACTCACGTTGTCGTGGCTGGTAAAAATCTGAAACCGTGGTCTGCGGGATACTCATGTTAAGTTAGAAAATGGTCCAAATTTTATTCTGGGATTTAAGAAGCAAAATAATTGTCTTTCTTAGACTCTTGAGCCTATTTTAGCAAAGATACTAGTTCTTCCTAGCAGTGATCATTTCATCGTAAGTTTTTGTTTCTTTCATTTGTGTCATCCTTGGGTTCCTGCCACTTGGTCATTGTGAAGAATGTTTGCCCCCCACCCACATTGACCAGTCTAGCATTTTTAGGAAGCTGAGGCAGGTAGCAGTAGTCCCTATTTCATACACATGTTTGACGTTAGTGATTACCTGGATCTTACAATTTTATTGTTAGATCAGGCTGCCCTCCCTTAAAAGGATTTCATTGGCCTCTGCGGAAAGACTGGGCTGGCTGACAGTGGAGTGGGGTACAGCATCTGTAAGGTGGGAGTCCAAACAGTGCTGAGTTGGCGGTGTTCTTTTCTTCGTGTTCGGGGCGGGGAATGCTTGCTGCTTTGATTCCCCTGGGAAGTATAGGCCCTTCTGGTGGCTGGTGGCTTATTAGTTCTGGTTAAGGTCACCCCGCTAATTTACCAGGCCGCTCTGGACCGATGTTTGGGAATGTTGTGTGTGGCATTGGGGAAGGGTCTGGGCTGTAAAGTGGGCCCCCGACCCCTGGCTCCACTCCCACTTCTCCTCTCAATAGCAGGGTAGCCTCAGGTCATGCTCCCTGTCCATAAAGTGGGACGAATGATGCTTGCCTCTTAAGATGATTATAAAACTTAAAGGAAAGGATATGACGATTAAGAGGGAGACAAAGAACCTATTGCAGCGATTTTCAACCAGTGTGCAGCCAGCTTTTCAAATGTTTGCCGCACCTGACTGTTGATTGAGTCGGGCACTGACCTCTCTTCATTGTCAAATTAAAGCATGACAGCAGCCAACACAAGCATCTTCTGGTGTGAGTGAATCCAAGTTTTATCTTTTTTTTTCTTTTGGTCAACCCGCCAAAAATTATTTTTTAGCATGCCACAGAATTTTAGTAATTAGTTTCCACGTGCCATGAGATGGAAAAGGTAGCAAGTCACTGACCCTGTGAGAGGCTGGCTCTTTATTGTAGAAGCTCTGAGTGGCAGCTCACTGGCTGTTGCAACCAGGCTTTCCCACGGGGTGGTTCCAGCCTCCAGGTGACCTTGTGGGTAGGAGCCCCCTGATTCTCCGGGTTTCGAGTTCTTGTTGGAGATAAATAAATGTTCTCTTTCAAGTACAGTCAGAATATGTCGACTGACTGCGTATCTCTAAATGTACTGAATGTTGAACTTCCGAACCTGTACGATAAAGAAGTGGCTTTAGACCACTGGGGCCTTCACCGTGGCAGCTTCACCACACTGACGCCACCTTGTGTGACCTACCCGCATGGCATCACTCTCGGCGTGCCCCTTCTTTCTCGCTGCACTCCACCTGGGACGGGTCCCTTCAAATTTAGGGGGGTTCCAAGCAGTCCTGCAAGTTACGAAATGATACTTGGGTTGAATCGCACACGATCCATGTGGATGCTGGTGTATAGTTTCTTGTCCACTTTTGATTCTGGTGTGTTTTTGCTGTGAGATACATACTTAAATATGTTGATGTGAATGGGTTGATAGTGACAGTTGCAATTTGTCGTAACATGTTTTAAATTTGCAGGTGAGGGAAAGAAGTAACAATACTTTTCTAGTCCGAGTGTAGAACTTTTGAAGGGTAATTGGATCTTCAGACTTTACTCATCAATTTTTTGCTCATCCCCAGAACTTTTTTATTTTGAAGGGAACCAGATTCAGTTTCCTGTTAGCTCTGTTCCTTATTTCACTGCAAATTCTGAGAACAGATGTGACAGATCTTTTTATTTTCCTGTTTAAATCTAGTTTAAATCCTGTATTCTTCCAGTTCTATGTCAGGCAGTCCTAACTACGAAGAGTTACAAGGCCGAGCGAGGAAGCGTTGTAAAATGGTAGTGTGGCAGAAGGGCCTGGAAAGGGCGGCTGTAATGGTCATCCAGCCCCAGCGCTTGCTTAGCCTGTGGGAAATGTGAAGCCTGCACCAGCGGCGCGACGGGGCCCTGCCAGAGCCGGGACAGAACTCAGGCTCCTCAGTTTGCGGGGAGCCTGGTGAAAGGCGAATGGTGGGGAAGAGAGCTTTGAAAGCCCGAGTTTACTCTGAATGCCCCTCCGGAGAGTATGGACGCAGGGACGGTTTCTGTGCCTGCGCGCGAACTCACGAGTGCCGCCTTCGCTGCGGTCCCGTTCTTTCCAGAGCGGATTGTTTCACCTATTTTCATGCGCTCAGGCTTTCTTCAGTGTTTGATTGCATATAAAAAAATGTATTTTTATTGGTAGTACATCCCTGTTCCTTTTTTTCCGTTTGTGTTTCATTGTTCTTTTCGGCATGCCTTCCACTTTCCTCTTCCTCACAAACATGAGTGATGCAGCCGGGGGTGGTAAAAAGAAGGATGCAGGAAGGGTGGTCTTCAGGAATCTGTTAGACTTGCTAGTGTGCAAGATCATTTAAAATGAACACATTGAGATACAATGTACAGCATAGTAACTAAAGTTAATGCTGTATCATATATTTCAAAGTTCCTAAGATAGTGACTCTTTAAAGTTTTCATTACAAGAAAAAAAAATGTGTAACTGAAGTGATGGACGTTAACGGAACTTACCAGAGTAATCATTTTGCAAAATACCCATGCATCAAGCCATCATGTCGTATAGCTAAAATTAATAGAGGTTTTATGTCCATTCTTCGTCACTACAACTGGGGGAAGTGGAAACATTATTTAATGGTGTTGTAGTTTGCGTGCGGAGATTAAATTGTTCCCATTTCCCTCCCTGCTTAAAATTAAGTCTGAAGTTACATCCACTACATTTGTAGATTTGTTCATCCTTTAACCCAACAAATAGTTGGGCATTATTTACCTAACAGGCCCCGTTCTAGGCATTTGAGATACGGGAGCAAAGCCAAGTTCTTGTCCTCAAGTAGTGGGGGCAGGAGGACAATACAGAAAATAAATATACGTGTTAGATGCAGGTGATTAGAAAAGGCAAGGTGATGTTTGGTCAGAGATCTGAAAACGACCCACAAAAGAACATTCCTCAGGCGGAGAGAAGAGCAGGTGGAACAGCCTGGGGAGGAAGTTGACACCTGAGAAAAGGGCAGCGGTATGAGACCAGGTCAGAGAGGGAGCCAGGGGCCAAAGTGTTTGGTTGGGCCTGAGGGCATGAGAAGGGCTCTGGCTTTTATTCTAGGTGTGATGGGAAACCTGTGGAGGGTTCCGAGCAGGAAGTAACATTCATTATCTGATGAAGAAGAAAACTGGTCTTTCTTCTTCGCTCACTGGTACTTCTCAGAGCCTTGTACTGATCTGTCTTTTCTGGTTGTAGATTGTCTATGCCGAGAGACCTCTCACAGACAACCACAGGTCACTGGCTTCCTACGGCTTGAAAGATGGGGACGTCGTGATTTTACGACAGAAGGAGACTGCCGACCCTCGACCTCCAGCGCAGTTTCCAAGTAAGACATCACAAAATGGGTTAGCACCCCCGGCACACACGTCAGATAGCGCAGCAGAGTGGTTCGGAGTTTGGGGTCAGCCTTGGATCCTGACTCCTGCAGTTGATAGAATGATGCGTGTAAAACCTTCAGCACACAGCAAGCCTGGATAAGCGTTAGCTTCTGTCTCATCGGCAATCGTTTTGCCGTTGGGAAGGACCTGAGAGGCTCCACGTGCCTGATTCCTGGCTGACGTTCGCCGCGTGGCATCTGGAGTCTAGCATCAGGCTTTGTAGTCAGCCGGGTGCTCGCGTGTGATCTCTAAACTCAGGTGTAGGGGTAGCGGTTCCGCTTTACAACTCACTGTCATCAGCAGGTGAAGCCTGATTTTAAATAATGGCTTCCAAGTCACATAGCCAGTGAGTGAAGGCATGGGAATTAAAACTGCTTTTGCCATCACACTGAGCTTTATGAACATTAAGCAGCTAGATCACCAATTTCTGGTTCTTTCTCATCGGCTTTGTGAATCGTGTAAAAAGAAACCTAATTATCTCAGATGCTCCATCCAAAGGAGGAATTTATAATCTGGAATCTGTGCAGTAGGATCTGGGATGTTTCTGTGTCCCTAAAATAAGCAGAGTTGTGTGGGTGTGGGCACTTGAGGGGGGCAGGGTTCATAGCTAAGATACTCAGGGGTTACGATCTACTGAAGTTTATAAGGTTCTGATGTGGAACCACTTGGTGAAATGTGTGCTTTTCCCCACTTCCTACTGTGTCCTGATGGGTTTCTTTAAACAGTGTTCAGTCTCCGGGTCACTTGGTTTAAAGTTTGCACCAACATCCGATAGGTGTCCAGGCGGTGACAGTCTCTAGCCCAGAACACTGCTTCCATTCAGCCTGAAACCGGGGCTGTGGAGGTCATGAGCAGCGCCCCTCCCAGATCTTGGCTACATTACTCCCCTGGGGCTATGGGTCAGATAATGCCGGTCCCCAAAAACGAAGTCTCTGATTTATTCGGCGAGACCGGTGGTTGTGGAGACCTGCTGTTCGTTCGCCTTTGTTTCTGTTTTGTTTTTCCTCTGCCCTCCCGTACAGACCAGAGAGCCAGCAGTAGGGGAAAGGGTGGGGTCTGGTCTGTGAGGCGAACAAGTATTTCAGAATAATTCTGGATGAACGGGTGTTCAAGATAAGTTGAACAGGGTCTGAGATAAAATTTCTCAACCCAAGGAAGGCTTGCCCATATACGTTTTGCTGATTGGTCTAGTTTACCTCACAAAGATCGTGCCAGTCACTGCCCCCTGCCCGCTGAGGTCTGTTCGAAGAAGGTGCCTAGATGAACTTGGGCGGAGAGGCAGAAACCTTATGTCTGAGTGGAAGCGTTTCCCCCTTCCACTTGGGGTCCAAAAGGCTTCGGGTGGCCCCAGACTTAGGACAGGTGTGACCATCAAGCACGTTTTGGGATCAGAGAAATGTGGGTTCCTTCAGTCCTAGCCCTGAATTCTGGCTCTACTTCTCTTTTCTTCTTCCTTTTTAAAAGTAAAACTCTTTTTAAGTAGTAGCTTTATTGAGATCACATGCTGTACGACTCCCTCGTGTAAAGGACACAGTTCGAGGGTTTTTAGTGCACTCACAGTTAGTTACACAGCTGTCACTCCGATCAGTTTTGGCTCATTTCATCACTTTACCCAGAAACCCTGTCGTTGCTCATCCGCCCCCGAGCTCTGGGCCCCATCAGTCCCCTCTGTGTCCTTTGTGTGCTCTCCTGTCCTGGACGTCTCATGCGAGCAGCGCCATACAGTGTGTGGGTCCTCTGTGTAAGGCCCCTGTCACCATGCTTTCTGTCTCCTCTCCTGCCAAGTGACCGCCCCTGCGGCGCCCTGGGGCTCTGAGCGGAGCCAGCAGTGACGCGCAGGTGGAAGTGCAAATTTGGAGAACTAGTACGCGTAGCACAGGTGTGTGGAGTTTAACACCTAACGTGTGTGCTGCTCACTCCATTTGTGTAGTAGTCTTTCTACTCAAGGTGTCATGGGCTTGACCATGGGCTCTTTGAAGCATGTGTCAAAGCAGACCAGGATTTTTCTTAAGAAAAATCCAAATTTTTGTAGTTACATTGGAGGCTAGCTTTAATTTTTCAAAAACAAAAGTAAATAAAAACATCTGTTCTGTGATACTTTATAGTAAGCCGAGAAGTTGGGGTTACTACATAGTCTGCTCCCCACCCCCTCCCCACTTCTGTGTTTTTCCTACCTGTTCACTTCCAGACCGCAGTCTTCATGTTCAAAGCCAACACAAGACTCTCAAGCCAAGGGAGGGGGCGTTAGAGCGTCTGCGATGGCCACTCCCCACGGTCACGGACCATGTATGAGCACGTGTTCTGCTGTTGCCCTCAGATGCTTGCTTTTATGGATCATTTGAAGTAAACGATCGATTTTCCCCAACAGACCTGCCCCGCATAGACTTTCGTAGTATAGCTGTGCCTGGCACATCGAGCTCCCGGCAGCGGCAGCCACCAGGAGCACAGCAGTCCCACTCGTCCCCCGGAGACCTAGCTTCATCTCCCCAGGGCTTGGACAACCCGGCCTTGCTCCGAGACATGCTGCTGGCCAACCCCCACGAGCTGTCCTTGTTGAAGGAGCGCAACCCGCCCCTGGCAGACGCCTTGCTCAGTGGAGACCTTGGTAAGCGGACTCTGAAGGGCTGTCCGGCCGGTCTGAGGTGGAGGAGTGGTGCTGCAGCCAGCGTGGGGAAATGCGGGCGACGGGGCGTTCGGCCCCGCGTGCCGTGGTTTGTGGGGCGTGTCAGCCAGTGCAGGAGGTGACTTAGTGCAAACGGCAGAGGCCGAGTCAGTCCACAGTAGCGGCGGGGTTTCGGGCTGCACAGAGTTCCCACAGAGGTCCAGCCACACCGCCCCTTCCGTTCCCATTTTTTCCCTAATTATGTTAGCAGCACGTAAGCCAGGTACTGATATTTTAACCTGTTTGGTCAGGCCTTTAATGAAAGAGCAGCGATAAACTGCTGGTGCATTTCAGTCACGGGACACAGGCCCCAGCACCTTCAGCTTGTAGGGCAGAGTGGAACCCCACGCCCTCATCCACCCCAAGTTTAATGAAAGATGAGTCATTACCAAAGGTTACTTTCCTTTAGTTAACAGAACATTTATGTTTAGTCATCTTGATGAATGACGTTTTCTCTGTAAATTTTTCTAATTTTTTACTTGGGTTTATGAAACTATTGATCAGATTTAAAAACATAACATACTTAATGAAGCATTCTTCAGTAACCTTTTCGTAAATTGAGATAATATTTACCTACAGAGAAATACACATTTTCTGTATAGGGTTCGTCAAGTTTCGGCTAACTCATGCTTCCACCGCCCCAGTCCAGTTCTAGAACACCTCTCTCCAGAATTCCGTTCTGTTTTCCTCCGTCTCCGCCCCCACAGGCTGCCGCTGTTCCGCCTGTCTCTAACCCTCATGTAAATGGAGTCCTGCAGTATGTCATCTCATGCCCAGCTTCTCTCACTTAACTTCACGTTTTTAGATTCATTTATATTGTGTGCATTGACTCATGCGACCATTATCTTAGTTGCTTTAATTTCTTGCAGGGCTTGTCTGATTACCAAAGGCCATGATGTCGGCCCACTAAAGCTTGCACACTAAAGCTTACACACTTACGTGCCCCGCATTTAAGAAACAACAAAATAAAGGTGGCTTTTGTAACATACCTGATAGCAAGCAACCTTTTTCTCTTTACCGATTTTCCTGCCTGTTACCCACTGGGTAATGTCGATAGGCTGACAGTAGTTTGCATTTAATTTGTCTGCTTTAAGGCAGAGAATGTTATAAAGAAATGAAACTGGAAGAGGAAAAGGGAGTTTGTAGTGCTCTATTTTGCTCTATTTTATTTCTAGGCAATGGAATAGTTAATAAGGGCAGTGGGGAGGGGAGGAGTGGGGTCATTCATGTGCTACACAGATGTCATCTCCCAGATTTAAATTGAAAAGTCGTTATCTCTGAATGAAAACAGTAAGATGGATAACTTCTTACAAGGCTAAATGATTTTTCCAAATCCTTTATTTCTTTACACTGAATTAAAGTGAAGAAGTATTCTTGCCTCAGAGAATAGTAGATGTAATTGCTCATTTAGTTTTTTAGGTATCTTCCGCATCTCTTACGGTTGTATTTTGAGAAATTGTCTGATGTGGGAAAGTATTAGGAACGGAGACAGAGCGGTACTTAAGGTTTCCACCCCACCCCTTACTTTTGTAGAGAAGTTTTCCAGGGTCCTGGTGGAGCAGCAGCAAGACCGAGCCCGGAGAGAGCAAGAAAGGATCCGTCTGTTTTCTGCTGACCCTTTTGATCTTGAAGCTCAGGCGAAAATAGAAGAAGATATAAGGTAATGATGCCTGCACCTGAAGAGCAAGAGTTAGAGCGCACAGACTTCCCAGACTCCTGGCCGTCTGGTGGTAGTTGGCCATCTGCTTTGAGATGGATTCCTTATTTTGCACTTGAGATAGTAACTTCAGTCTTTTTCTTTATTCTCGTTTTTCCTCACATTTTGATTCAGTATGACAGAGGTACCACATACCTAACATAATGATTTTTCTCTGCTGAAATTTTAATAAAGACCCCTGATAGTCCACAGTGGATTCAAGCAAACCCAGGTGGGTGGCCCAGGACTAAGCAGAAGCCCCCGATTTGGTGAGACTGCTAGGCTGGCTGCAGAGGCTGGTCAGAATCTCTCTTCAGACATACTGAGCCCTGGTGGAATCCAGGGCTTGTGCATGGTTAGATTAGGGGAGAGTGCCCTTCCGTGGCTCTTGTCCTGGCCTCAGTGCACAGACTGACTGCCAGGCATGTTTCCAGCTCCAGCTCCCTTCTGCTGTGGTTCTCACCTTCGGTGGCACTAAAATCACGTCAGAAGCTTCTCATAAGGCAGGTGCCAGGGCGCCCCTCCCAGCCCTGGTGAAGCCGAACCTGCAGGGGCGGGGCCTGCGCAGGAACAACGATGCCGGTGCTGACCTTGGTCACAGTGCCAGTCACAAGCCAGACGCTGTTTGGTCAGTTCTTTGAGAAAAGACAGCTGCCCCCCCCCCCGCCGCCGCCACCACCCCGTTCAGTTTTTGTGGCTCATTTTGATGGTTTTAATACACGCAGGGCCACACCTGTACCGATAATGCTTTTAGGGGCTTTGTCCTCGCCTTTGGTTATTGTACTTGTACGAAGCCTCAGTTGGTCATCACATGCTACTGCTGTCAGCTTGGAAGTCACGTAACGGTTTCTTCTTTTTTATTTCTCTGGCTGCATTTGAATCAAAGAAATGTACATTGTACACCAGAATCACTTGAACCCCTAAGCCATTCACTTGTGTTCTTGTTAAGCGTTCCCATTACTTGTATCAGAATTTTTTTTTAAGATTTTGTTTATTTTTTAGAGGAAGAAGGAGAGAAGCATCACTGTGGTTGCCTCTCACGTGCCCCCCACTAGGGACCTGGTCTGCAACCCACATATGTGCTGTGACTGGGAATCGAACTGGCGACCCTTTGCTTCAAAGTCTAGTGCTTGGTGCAGTGAGCCACACCAGCCAGGGCTGTATCAGAAATTTTATCAGAACTAATGAATATACTTGAGAAACATCTCACTAGTTAAATCTACCCAGGGAAATAGGGAGATGTTTGTGTTCTCTGAACTGGACTGCATTGCAAGTATAAGAGAACCTTACATAATTCTCAAGAATAATTGGGTTCAACCCAGGAAGCAAAAGGGGTGGGAGGAAGTGTGATGATGCAACAGCCAAACCGTGGCAGGGAGCTGTTGGAAGAGTGGAAGTGAAATCGGGCATATTTGTGTGGCTCGTGTTTTTTCCCAGGGCGAGGCAAAGCAGTGGGTGATGCGCACGGCCTTCCAAAGGAGGAAACCTGGTGCCAGTAAAAGAGGCTCTACAGACAGAGCCCAGAACTGCCAGAGTCACCAGTGTCATCTCAGATTTTTGCTGAAACTTAACCTTGGTTGGTGTCGTTGCAATGTCCGGACTACACAGCTAATTTTAGGTTATTTCTGAACTTAATAATATAGCAGAGGAGAAAAGCTGCGTAATTATATCAGGTGTCAATTAAAGTTCGATTCAGTGTGCTACACCAGTGATTACACAGGGCATGTGTACACTGAGGTGTAACCGCTTGCACATCTGCCTGGCGTAAACAAGTGTGCCTTTGAGTTCTCTGAGAAGTTTAGTATTTTAATACTGAGTGGCTGAAAAAAAAAAACCACATCAATTCAGTCGAGCTAGATTGCTAACTGAAAAAAGGACAGTTTAAAGCAGGGTCAGCAAACTTTTTCCACGAAGGGCCAGATAGTAAATATTCTAGGCTTTGCAGGCCACAGTGCAGTACAAAACAGCCAGGCAGTGTCAGCACGGAAATGAGCGGTGAAGTTTATTTACACCGACAGTGGGCTCTACTTCGCCAGCCCCTGGTTTGCAGTGTAATTTATCTAAACCCAGAGCCCTGGTCTGTTACCGTCTCAACCTTCAGCTACGTGGCCTAGCCCTTGCCCTACTTTCCATTAATGTTGGTCATATTTGGTTACTGTTTAAAAGGAGGCCGAGGATGGAGACGTGTGATGCTAGAGTAAGCTGGAACTCCCTTTTTTATGCTTTTTCTTTTTTTAAGACTTTATTTATTTATTTTTTAGAGGGAAAGGAAAGGAGAAAGAGAGGGAGAGAAACATCAGTGTGTGGTTGCCTATCGCACACCCCCTACTGGGGACCTGGCCTGGGACCCTGTGGTTCGCAGGCCCATGCTCAATCCACTGAGCTGTACCAGCCAGGGTTATATGCTTTTCTAAAGTAAGGCTTAGAATGTTCAACTTTTGGAGAAATTATTTGATGGTCAGGTGAACAACGATTCATGTGTGGTTGTTAAGCGATGGCTAGGTAGGTAGATGGATTTTTCATTAGTGTTTTTTGAACACCTGCTTTTATGTTGGGCATCGTATCATAGTAACAGATGCTCTCTACGTCTCAGTGACCCTTTAACAGGATTTAATCTCATTTTACAATTAGAAAACCCAGTCTTGTAGGTTAAGCAGCAGATTCAACACAGGCAGTTTTAGGACACCTGTGTATTACATTTGCAAACAGTGTTTAATACACTGGACTCAGGAAATGTACCCAGACACCCAGTAAATCCTCAGTTAAAATTGAGCATTCATGAAATTCTAATATTGTACATACAGGATAAGAAGACTGTGACCCTTACTCTCCAGAAGTTCTTTTTCCTTTTTCTGAGCTTGTAAAGGAAACAAACATAGTCATCTTAATGAGAGTAATTTGTATGCCTTTAATTTTCTGCTAACTCTGTACCTCACTGCCTCCTACTAAATCACATACTGCAGGATAGAGCACCAATTTACATCTCAGTGAGTCAGCTGCTACAGCCAGAGCAAAAGATACGTACAAGTCTGTTTTTAACATCATGACTTGGAAACAGATCTCTCTTCGTGGAACTAACGCTTTGAGTGTACCTGGTTTTGGTTTCTTACAGGCAACAGAACATTGAGGAAAACATGACGATAGCTATGGAAGAAGCTCCGGAAAGTTTTGGCCAAGTAGTGATGCTTTATATTAACTGCAAAGTGAATGGACATCCTGTGAAAGCCTTCGTTGACTCAGGTGACGTCTCCGTCATTTGTGTCTTTGTCTCCATCCAGCATCTGCCCTGACACGGGGAGTGGGAGAGCCCGGTGTCTCCCACCAAAGACGGCGTCCGTCCGTTGGACTGCCAGCCAGCACACCTGGGGGGAGGGGGGTCTCACTTGCCAGTCTTTTCTTGTTTGTGATAGGTTCGTTGCTTTAATCACTTTTTCATCAGTTTTGTATTTGCAGTGTTTTCCTTTATCTTCTGCTTCCCTCTCCTGAGTTCCTAGGACACCTCTGCGGCATTGAGGAGTCTTTGGGTTTAGAGTGAGGGGCTCTAAGAGGGAGCTGTGTGGGGTGTGTGGTCAGGCAGGCGTTTCTGCTGGTCTGCGCCGTCACTTTGCCAGGAGCAGTGAGGAGTGTGGACTGTAGGTCATGGTTCTTGCCCTGAAAGAACTTGATAGCCAAGTAAGCAGGCAGGGAGTTTTGCACTTGGGGATTCAGATATTCCCTGTACTAACCATCACCTTATCTGTCCGTAACAGCTCTTTGCTGTTCACCACACACAGCATCATGCGGGTGTGACGGCGGCCGTGTGTGTGTTTACTCCGGGTACGACTTTCTGGAGTAGTAAAAGCCCCCCGCTCAAGAAAGTGTTCCCCCTTTTGTTCATCCACAAATACTCGAGTGCACGCTGGGTCTCAGCTGTTGTTAAGATCATGTACTGAGACGCACACGTCCCTGGGAGAGGTGTACTGGTGATTACTCAGCTGTGAAAGTCTGCTCAGTGCGGGGCCTTGTGCTGAGGCTTGGGGGTCAGACTGCTAACTGGTGGGTCGTGGGGCTCCTGTGAGCCGAGCACCGTGCCAGGTCATGCTAAATTAACGAAGGTACCTGGTGTGTACTGCTTCATTCACTTTTGTTCAGTCCCCACAATATCCCCATAAACTGTTGTGCTCTTACCCCTATCTTACAGATGAGGAAAGTTAGAGAGCAGGGCACTCCCTCTTCCAGGTATACAGAGTTCACAAGTAGTAGATTTTGGGTTCAGCCCCTGGTCTGCTTGATGCCAGGAGTCTAAACCTCTATGGAAAAGTTGGGTGCGTGTTGGATGAACCTGGAAACCACATTCTCTCTGACTGGGATGCTCAGGTGTGGCTTCAGAAGAGAGGCGTCTGGACCGAGCTGTCTCCCCGGGCAGGGGAGTGGGGCTTGGAGCTGAGGCTTGAGAGGGGGCGGGAGAGCGGTGAAAGGGCCCCATTCCTATCCTGTGCATCAGTAACTAACTTTTGTGGAGTGAGGTGTGGGGGGGAGAAAAACGGAAACTACTTTTCCAAGTTCCCTTTTCCTTCATTATTTCTGGGCCTTCTTGAATCCGTAACCTTCCTCAGATGCGAAGGCCTTTCGGTGCCCATAAGTGTAAGGTGCCTGATGAGCACTAACAGGAAACGTTGGGGTTGAACTTGGGGAGATATGGCTGGGAAAGGACAGTCTGCTGGGCAGGAGGTGGGCCTTGAGCTGAGCCTGAAAGCACCAGTGGAATTCAGAGAGTGGGAGCAGGCGGGGGACACCCTGCGGGAGGGTCAAAGTGAGGAAGAGGCAAGGGGAACACTTTACTCCTGGTGAAAGTGGAGGGTCTAGAGCATTTGGAACATAAGGCTGGTGTCCGAGTCTGTTCAGATTGCCGTAGCAGTACACCATCCACTGGGTGGCCCCAAACCACAGAGAAAGGAGTATGTCTTCCCACAGGCCGGCTCCCACTGCGGGGGGGATTGTGTCGCTGCAAGAGACAAGGCCCCACTGCCCGCTTCCTGGAAGTGAGGAGGGTCTGATGAGCAGACTAGACCATGGGAGTTCACTTCCAGTTTTCGGAAAGACTGCATGGTGTACTTTTTTTAACTGGTAAATTAGTGTCCCGAAGTTTGGGGTAGAAATAATTTGGTCAGATGTTTAGGGGAGAGACTGAAAATGGATCTGAATGTAAAGTAGCACTTAGTGAGCAGTTCCATCTGTAGACAGTTTGACTTTTCGGAAGTCCTTTCCGGGTAGTTTTGCTTTCCCTCAATGTCAAGTTTCTGCACCGTGGAACTGAAAGTTGAACTAAGCACAGCAGGAAACCGCTAGGTAGGAACAGCGCCACACAGACAAAGCCTGGGGGTGTACTTGCTTTCTGTCCTGTTCTTAGTGCTACGTTTTTAATTTTACCACAAGTGTGGGTTTTGTCTTCATTATCTGGTATTTCCCTCTACCTCCAGGTGCCCAGATGACTATTATGAGCCAAGCGTGTGCGGAGAGGTGTAACATAATGAGGCTGGTGGATCGTCGGTGGGCAGGGATCGCCAAGGGAGTGGGCACCCAGAAGATTATTGGAAGGGTACATCTAGGTGAGCAAGGGGCGTGGGGAGTCTGCGGGGTGGTGGACTTGAAGTTTTTCTCTTGGACAGGTACATCTGGTCCAATGAGCCTTAACCCTGAAAATTTAAACTCTATATTAAAGTCACGTATATGTGCACCTTTTAGCTGGAGACCAAAAACACCAGTCCCCCATGTACTTCTGTTTTCTGTTCCTTACAGGTCGCTCTTTCAACTGTTCAGCAGATTTCTATGGGTGCTTGCCTCCACGTGTCTAAACAACATGTCTGTAGTGCTATCTTCCTGGTGTGACTGTGTAGAAGCTATTGAGAGCCTAGCCATCTAATTGAAAATTAGTGATTTCCTTTGGGAATTAACCATTTGTCTTTTTTTTTTTTTTTTTTTTTTTTTTTTTAATCATTGGGTTTTTTTGTGCACCAGTCATCACAGACACTTAGCGAGTTGTGTAAATCTCCTCGATACATTTCATCCCATTGAAGACGCTCCTTCCGAAGCCCGGACGGTGAGGGCTGCTTCGTGGCTGCTGCTCTGGAGTTGCCCTTGACCCGGTGTCTGGGGGTCCTTTTCCTGGGTCTCCAGTCGGACCACACGAATCCTTGTCTTCCTCTTTTTATTTCGCTTCTCAGTTTATTACAGGATGTCTTCCAGTAACTTCACCAGAATGTGAGCGTGTCTTTTCTCCTCTGTTCCGGCGGTCTGGCTAAGTTGGAAATCATTTTCCTTCGTAGTTTTTCACAGCATTGCTACGGAAAAGCTGGCTGCTGCTCTGATCCCTGGTCCTGCAAGTGAAATATTTCTATTTCGGAAGGTTGTAGAATCTTGCCTTTGACCTCAGTGTTTTGAAATTTTACGGTGATGTACCTGGGTGTAGCTTTCTTTTCATCCACTGTGCTGGGTGCCTTTTAGCCTGAAAGAATGACTTAGAAAATGATTTCTTCTCTTCTAGGGTGTCTGTTATTCAGAGACAGTAATCTCCTATCCTGGACTTTGTTCCGGGTGGGGGGGGGGAGTTGGTGAGATGTCCTCAACTTTGTCTTCTATCCTTTTTGTTATGTTTTGCATATTTTTGTCTTGCCTGTTAGATGGTTTTCTCAAGTGTCTGGTGATCCGTGACATCTGCTCACATCGAAGAGTGGAGCACCAAAAGGCTATTTAGGAAAGATTGCTCGGGTGGGCAGCCTGGAAGTTGGGAGGGAGGAAAAGGTGTACGTCCCAGCAAAGCTTTGACGTGACCCCCTTGGTTTCGGTTACGTGCTAGGGGTTGTGCCCCGTCGTCCTCCAGGCCCGCCTGTGCCGTGAGAGTCTGTTTCACCCTCTGGTCTGCCGTGGAGGTGGAGGGAGGGAGGTGGGGAGGTACGTACCCGGGAGCAAAGTGCAGGGGAGGGGCCCCAGATCTGACTGTGCCGTAGACCTCAGCCGGTCTCCCTGCTTCGGGCCTGCCTCTGCCCCTGTTTCCAGAGGCCTCGTCGCAGCCGTCAGCCTCTGGGAGTGCCTGTGATGGCGGTCACACCGCCTCTGCCTTCTGGTTCCGCAGCTGCTTTGCTTGATCTTCTGTTATTTTTGTCCTTAGTGATTTTATCTTTACTCAGAAGTCTTGTGGTGATTTTCATAAGGGATGAATGGAGATAAACGTATGTTTAATCAACCCTTCATCTCTCCTCCAAGTTCTTTTCTTTTTTAATCTATTCCATAGATGCTCATTGTAGAGAATTTCAAAAGGAGAGACATGTGAAAATAAGCTAAAAATACCATAAGTCCTTTTAGGTGAGGATCAACAATTAGTAACATTTAAACATACTTCTTTTTGGCTTTATATCCGTGCATTTTTTCCTTGTAAAAGGTAGTCTTATGGTGTTTAGAATTTTATACTCTGCTTTAAGAAAAATTAACATTTGTAATATTTTTCCCAATATTACTATAAATTTCATAAGCATTTAAATAAACGAGTAACAGTCTGTTGTGTAGGTCTAATGGTCAACATTTGGGGTATATTTTTCCCCAATATTTTGTCATTGTGACACGGCAGTTGATTTTTGTGTGGTTTTGTGCAGTGATTTTTTTTTTCGTTAGGAGTCCTGTAAGTACTGAATCAAAGGTTATTACCACTGAGACCCTTGGTATTGCTAACTGGTACCAGTTTGCTTTCTCCAGCACTGAATGAGTATTTCATCTCAGTGTCTCTGTACAATTGAGTACTATTAGTTTTTACTCCTTTAATTGGTAGATAAAGCAGTGTCTAAATAACCTCACTCTCACATACTTTCCTACACACAGTAGGACTCAAATTGAGTAGGAATACCGCACATTGGTTGCTTCAGTGTCCCAGGCCTCAGACTCTTCCTGGCTTTAAGTGAGGAGCTAACAGGAGGAGGCAGATTGTTGCCAGTCCCTGAGTCCTTCCTGGGGGACGGGCAGGTCACACCGGTTTGCGGCTCTGACTCTGATCAGGAGAAGAAAATCATGTGATGCCAACAAGAGCCGGGCTGTGGGAAGGAAGACTCGGTCTGTGCAAGTGGTGCTTCTCCCACATCTGTCCACAGAATCCTTCTTAATACCATCCTGGTCCATCCAAGGGACGTCACGTGCCGATTCTAAATTTTACACAGCTCTTTACATCACACACAAAAGAGCCATTTCAAGGTTGATCGAAGGCATAGATGTGGAAGGCAGAGTCAGAGCTTTTAGAAGAAAATACAGGAGCGTATCTTGCATAGGAAAGGGGTTCTTTCAAAGATAAGATGAAAATGATTTGACAGATTCATCCATGTTAAAGTTAAGAACCTTTCATCAAAGGACATCATGAAAAAGTGAACAAATGCAACTTGGAAAAAGGTGTTAGTAATGTGTAACTAATACAGGATTCTTATTCAGGATATACACATGTTCTGGGTGTTTGTAACCCTCCAACTCTGTAAGAAAGACATAAAAAATTATATAAGTACTTTGAGAGGAAATCCAAATGGTTAATAAGAATATGAAAAGTTGCTTAGTCTCATTGTTAACCAGAGAAATGCAAAATTATTGCCAGATTACCAAGGTTTCAAATCTAAGCATAGGAAGTTTTGGCGAGAATGTGGAGCAATGGGAACTTTCATGCACGGCCAAAAATATTTTAGAAAACAATTCAGCAGCCCCAAGCAAAGCTGAGTGTAATATGTGCTAAAACCCTGTAATTCCACTGCTTAGATTGTACCTTGGAGGAACTCGAGGTCCTCCGGGAGACGGGTACAGGAGCACTCAGGTCAGCGTTGCTGTGACGGCAGAAATGGGAAGCGTCCCAGGAGGCCCCGTGGCGGTGCAGCGGGCACATCGCTTCCAGTGGGCTAGACACTGCGGTGCCACTGTAAGGGGCGGTGTAAAGCCAGAGACACGGTCATGTGCGCCTGGAGGGATCGAGTACCCCAAAATATTTTTGGAGTAAAACAGCAAGCTATAGTTTTTTTTTTCTGTGTTTTTTTTTAATTTTATTGATTATGCTGTTACAGTTGTTCTATTCCCCCTTTCATTCCCCTCCACCCTACCCCCCCATCCCCACCATTACCCCCCCTTTAGTTTATGACCGTGTCTCAAGTCCTTTAGATTCTATATTTCGCATGCTATTCTTGCCCCCCCTTCTATTTTCTATCTACTGTCTATGCTACTTATTTTCTGTACCTTCTCCCCCTTTCTCCTCCTCCCACTCCCCTGTTGCTAACCCTCCTTGAGATCTTCATTTCTATGTTTCCACTCCTGATCTAGCTGTCCTTTTAGTTTGCGTTTGTTTTAGGTGTGGTTCCTAATAACTGTGAGTTTGCTGTCCTTTCACTGTTCATGTTTCTTTCTTTTTCTTAGATAAGTCCCAAAAACATTTCATATAATAAGGGCTTGGTGATGATGAACTCCTTGAATTTGATCTTATCTGAGAAGCACCTTATCTGTCCTTCCATTCTAAATGAAAGTTTTGCTGGATAGAGCAATTTTGGTTGTAGGTCTTTGGATTTCATGACTTGGAATACCTCTTTCCAGCCCCTTCTTGCCTGTAAGGTCTCTTTTGAGAAATCTGCTGACAGTCTGATGGGGACTCCTTTGTAGGTGACTGTCCCCTTAGCTCTTGCTGCTTCTAGGATTCTCTCCTTCATTTTAATTTTGGCTAATGTAATTATGATGTGCCTTGGTGTGTTCCTTCTTGGGTCCAACTTCTTTGGGACTCTCTGAGCTTCCTGGATTTCCTGGAAGTCTATTTCCTTTGCCAGATTGGGGAAATTCTCCTTTATTATTTGTTCAAATAAGTTTTCCACTGGTGGCTGTGCCTTTCCCCCTTCTGGCACCCCTATAATTCGGATGTTGGAGCGTTTAAAGATGTCCTGGAGGTTCCTAAGACTCTCCTCATTTCTTTGAATTCTTGCTTCTTGACTCTTTTCTGTTTGGCCATTATTTGCTTTCTTCTGGTCCACTCCATTGATTTGAGTCCCAGTTTCCTTTTCATTGCTATTGGTGTCCTGTGTAATTCCATTCATTTCAATTAGTTTTGCCTTCATATATTTGTCTAATTTGTGGCTATAATCAACCAGTTCTGTGAGGATCCTGATGACCAGTGTTTTAAACTGTGCGTCTGAGAGTTTTGCTTTTTCTTCATCGCTTAGATCTATGGGCTCAGGGACTTTGAGAATTTGCGACATTTTTGGTCTGTTCGCGTCCTTTAAGTGTGAGAAGCGGGGCCTTGGACTCCCAGGTCGCTGGGTTGTGACGCTGTATGTTGGGGCGTGGTCAGAGCGGGGAAATGGCGACCCCCTCTGCTGTTTCCTGCCGCTGGGTGAGGAGCAGCGCCTTACACGTAAGGCGCTTAACCACGTTCACCTGGGCCGGGCCACTCAGAGTCGCTGTGTTATGATGCTGTATGTGGAGGTGGGGTCAGAGCAGGGAAATGGTGGCGCCCTCCACAGCCGCTTGCCGCGGCCCGCCGGGCCCCGGTCCAACCACCCACTCCCTTGCCTGTCCACCCGCGCACAAATGCGCGACCACAGTCAACACGCAGCACCGCTCCCCCACTGTTTCCCCGCGGTCGCTTGCTCGGTCGCTCGCTCGGTCCAACCCTGCGCCTGGATTCCACGCGCCTGAGTCTGTCTGACCGAGTTTTCCTGTGCAACCCCGCTTCACCAGCCGCTGGTTTCGCCCCTTACCGGTCAGGCTGAAGAATTTGTTGTTAACGGACTTCCGAAAAGTTCAATTTTCCGTGTTCTGGCTGTGTTTTCTGTTGCTAATATTTAGTTGTCTCTAAACTTGGTTGTGTGAGAAGGCACGGCACGTCCACCTATGCCTCCATCTTGGCGGAAGTCTCCAGCAAGCTATAGTTTAAAAACTCCAAAGTAAACCATATATTGCCTAGAAATCATACAAAGCTAGTAAGAACTCTTAAGAAATGCTGGGAGTGATTAACACAAAACCCAGCAAGGGTAGGAGGGTGGGAGGAAGCAAAGAGTAAGTTGTGATCAGTAGGGCGTATGGAGACTTGTTAGTTTCCTGTTTCTTAAATGGGGGAAGAGATGCGTGAGTGTTTGTTTTATTATGCTTCATACCAGACATGTATTTCACACACTCCTGTTTACAAGATATACTTACCACATTAGGCAAGAGGAGTGATTGACAGAGTCGAGGCAGGAGACTCCAAGGAAACAGAGGCCTTGGTGTTGTCTCTGGTTTGGCAAACAGAAACTTGATTATAATAGGCAGTAATGAGCAATTTACTTCTTGGAGGCTAATTTAAAAGGTTTAAAGTGTACAGATTTAACCTGGTTGGGGTAGCTTGAGTTTATTAGAGCATTGGCACAGTATGTCAAAGTTGCAAGTTCGATCCCTGGTCAGGGCATATACAAGAATCAGCTAATGCCCTGGCTGGTGTGGTTCAGTGGATTGAGTGCCAACTGGTAAACCAAAGGGTTGCAGGTTCAATTCCCCATCAGGGCACATGCCTGGGTTGTGGGCCAGGTTCTGACTTGGGGGCGTGTGAGAGGCAGCCACACACTGACGTTTCTGTCCCTCTCTCCTTCCCTACCCCTCACTCTAAAAACAAAATCTTTTTAAAAAAAGAATCAACTAATGAATACATAATTAAGTGGAACAACAAATGGATGTTTCCCTCTCTCTAAAATCAATGAGCAAAAATTAGGTAAAGCACACGGATTTTATTTCCCTTTTAGAAAATCTGTAAGTGTATAGAAGTGAGTAGTTTATTGGAGAAATTCTTTTTAAATCCACTTTACTGGCTGGTACCGTCACTGGCTTTTGAAACTGATTATTAATCTTCCAGGATTTTCTTTTTATACTTCACCTCTTCGCTTGCTTAGCCTGGGTTTGGAATGATTGTGAGAAGCAGGCACAGAACGGTAGACACGTTTCCAAAGTTTGTGTTGGGCTTTTGAGGCAAAGTCAGTAACTTCTTCTCTCCTTCCCGTGCTTTAGCCCAGGTTCAGATCGAAGGGGACTTCCTGGCCTGCTCCTTCTCCATCCTCGAGGAACAGCCGATGGACATGCTTCTGGGGCTCGACATGCTGAAGCGGCACCAGGTAGTTGCGCTGTGCTGTCCCTTCGTGTGGCCTCTGGTTGTTACTCATCATTTCTCGTGGCTGTGCGCTGGGAAGCTGGGAAGCTTGACTCTTCAAACCTGGAAAGGTCCTTAATTGATGATGATGTCACACGAAGTGTGAAATTATGTAGAAGTAGAATCTTTTGCGAAATCTGTCTGAATCTTAAATCGCGCCATTTGTTTTGAGATTAAAAAAAGGCAGTGGTTCTCTTGCGTAATTTTTAGTTTCTAATTAGAATTCAGGTAATTTTTTGATGGGTTTGTAGGGAAGTATAGGTAACACACAATGATGATTTTATATGAATGTAGGTTTAGGACGCCCTTAGTAGCTGGCCAACAATACTTGGGAAGAAGAGCTTCAGGATTAAGGGAGAAGGTACGCATTAGATGTTGGGAATAGAAATGTTTAATGCAGGGAGAATGATTTATAACTTCATTTGCAGTGAAATTTATATTTCTACTCCGAAGCCTAATAATTTCTTGATAGATAAACAATTCCCAGTAAAGAAACAATTTGTGTCCACTAGGTAGGAAATTTTTCACAAGTTTCATATCTAGTTGACATTTTTATGTCACTAATATTCTTTACATTTTTTAACATTAAATTTCTATAAAATGTATATTGCATTGAATCACAGTACAGAATTTTGAGTAAAAGGAATGAGTTAATGCACGTATAAATAAAACTGAAAGGTTTTCTTAGGCTCCACCAAGGAAGAAATGCCAATCAACCACAAAATTAGGCAGTATAGAGCTTTATTGGGGTTTGCACGCATGGGGCGAAGTTCCCTGGCCTGGGGCCAGGAAGTCACGCCCAAGCAGGGAATGTGGCAGGGTTTTATTCTTGTTGGCTCTCTTTGTGGAAGCTGGGGATTGGTCCCCATTAAACAAAGCGGCAACTCATCATTGGTGGTTCTCCTCGGGCTCAGGTTGCTATGCCGATAAAGCCCGCCCTTTCAGCACTGTGGCGTGACGTCAGCAGTCTTTTCCGGGTGGTAGTTCAGCCGCCATTTTGTCCTACCCCACCCATCCTAACAAAAACCTATTTTATTGTCAGTATCTTTCCTTTTTTTCAGTCATGGTATAGACCAGGAGTCTCCAACTTTATAGGTATAAAGCAGATATGTGGGTAACTGTCCTATATTAATTATGAAAATACACAGAAAAGTATGAAGTACAGAACCGTTTTATAGAGCTTGCCTTTCCTATGTAATTACTTTTTTGACACTATCAGTACAGAGTTTAATTATAAGCTATACTTATACAAGAATGAAAAGCAAAGATGTAAAAGTGTATAAATGGTATGTCTCAGTTTTATAAGAAAAAGTCACATGTTTATAAAAGGCAGGGTCACTGATTATGTCTGGCATTTTTCCAGATCTTGCACAATAAACATATGTTACATTTAAACTTAGAAATGAACATACAGCCCTGGCTGGTGTGGCTGAGTGTGTTGAATGCCAGCCTGCAAACCAAAGGGTCGCTAGTTCAATTTCTGGTCAGGGCACATGCCTGGATTGTGGGCCAGGTCCCCAGCTGGGGGCGTGTGAGAGGCAACTGATTAATGTGTCTCTCGCACATCGATGTTTCTCTGTCTCTTTTTCTCCCTCCCTTTCCCTCTCACTAAAAATAATAAAAATTGTTTATTAAAAATTTAAAAATTAAAAAAATGAACATACATTGTATTAGACAAATAAGTGTGAACTATCATATAGAGATTATTCTGATATAAATTTCAAATGTTAAACAAATGGGCCCTGGCTGGTGTGGCTCAGTAGATTGAGCACAGGCCTGCGAACCAAAGGGTCACCAGTTCGATTCCCAGTCAGGGCACATGCCTGGGTTGCAGGCCAGGTCCCCAGTGTGGGGCGCGGCACGCGAGAGGCAACCACACATTGATGTTTCTCTTCTCTCCTTTTCTTCCTCTTTCTCTAAAAATAAATAAATAAATAAAAATCTTTATTAAAAAACATTAAACAAATGCTATGTTAACAGTGTCACCTAGGTTAAAGTTTAAATCATTTTAGGTGAGGTTGTTTTGCACTGTCTCTGTCACTTGCTCTTTGTGAATGGAGTTCTACATTGAGGGTCATCACTTTTCCGCATGGTGTTTTATCTGCCATCATCGGTCTTTGGTTTCTTCCTTCTAAGTGTTCCATTGACCTCAAGAAAAACGTCCTCGTGATCGGCACCACAGGCTCACAGACCACCTTCCTTCCTGAGGGCGAGTTACCGGAGTGTGCTCGGCTGGCGTATGGGGCCGGGCGAGAGGAGATGAGGCCAGAAGAGATTGCAGACCGAGAACTGGCGGAAGCCCTTCAGAAATCCATACAGGATGCAGGTATTCGCAGTGGCTGGGCGCTTGGGTAGCTCCAGCTCTAGGGGGGCGGGGACCTCACCAGCCCGTAATCAGTCTCCTCGTCCCGTCAGATGTGTTCCTGTCCTCCCCCCGCCTCCTTCCGTCTCTGAGTACAACAGAGAACGTGGTGTTTCAGCAGGTCAGGAGACACAGTCCATTGCCGTGTGCGAGGTAGACTGGGGAGTTGTTGGCTCAGGCACACTTTGCAGGCCTCCCGAAAACCTTGGCCTTTTTTCCCCCCTGAAAGAAAATTATAACTGTGAGCAGATACTTTTAAGTTCAACCGTATTGGCCTGAAAATGTCCTTCCCTTTTTGTGGGTCCATTTATTTTGAAGAGTAGCGTTGTCCCTGCGACTAAGCAGCCCGAACATTATTAATGTCGACTGAAAGTGCTGCCGCCAAAGACGGAGGACCAGTAATCAATGTAGTGTTCACGCTGTTAATGAGGTCACAGTAGTGTGTCATTGGCCAGATTGAATTGAAGCTACCTCATACTTTTTGTCCTAAATCTGAATTGTAGCTTATTTCAATCTAAAATCCAAGTCAAGTTTCTGGGTAAAATGCAGGGACATGGTTTTGCTGAAATCCCACTTCCATGGGATCTCCACTTTTCCCTCTCTGTTACAGATGAGTCTGAGATGCATTTTTGAGAAATTGAAGAAAATTAACTTTGAAGTTTGGGTTATTTTAAAGTCTTGAGCTGTGATTATTCATCAGTGACTAATATCACATGTTGCATTTTCTGATACAATGAAGTGGATTAGAACTGCAAGTTCAGGCAATAGCTTTCTTGTAAAGACAGAAAAAATAAGAACTTTAAAAATAAGCGTCCAGATTGCACCCGTGTTTATTACTGGAGAACGCCCCGTGGGTCGGCCTTGAACCCCTTCAGGATGGGCGTGGACAGCAGGTGGGGGTTTCCGAGCTGGCCTCGTTCCCCACCTTCTCCTCCACCACCTTGTGGCTCGGTGTTACATCCGAAGTGCAGTTCCGAATGCGGCTTCAGTATTTTGTAGGAAGGGGAGGATTTTGGTCATCCAGACAGAGAATGAATTCATAGTTTTCATAATCTCCCCAGAAAGGCAAGCTTGGATGAGTTTGACGTACCTACTTAGAATTAGGGTTTTATATTTTCTTAGTATCTTGTCAGCTTAGTTGTAATAAAATAGGATATGTTACATTTTGTGAACTCTCCACCCCCCTACAGTTTTGGTGCTTTCTTTTTAAGAAACACTAGCCGATGGTAGTAGTACTTTCTAAACTAATAGTAGTTACTCTCTTAGGGTAATTACCTTTTATTTTAAAAGTTTGAGAGATTAAAACAAAAACCACAGGTGTCTTTAGGCATAGCGAAGGAGATACACCAATTTTAAAGATTGAAGAAAGGAAATGGCTCTTTGCACGTGTGACTGTGTGTCACTGACATTGTTTTGGCTGTGCTGATTCTTGTCATGTTTAAATAATGAAGTAATCCTGCAACATCTCGTTCTGTGTGTTTGGGACATTGACTTCCCGGTATCATCAAAATCAAAACCCTGGACATTGTAAGTATTTTTGCTAAAAAATGTTTCTTTGGTAGCTACTCTATACCAAAGTATCTTTATCTTTTCTATCAATTGAAAAGTAATTCAGAATAGGAGCCATTTCTGATGTTTTCTAAACACTGATTAAAAGATAAAGAGGTTAAGCCGGGATAATCGGGTTTGGATGCGTTTCTTCTAAAAGTAAATCTTAACTGAGAAGCGTGGAAGTGGCGGTTACGTGTGTTCACTGCCCGAGTCCACACAGAGGCGTCCGTGTCACGTGGTCCATACCCCCTGCCTGTCTCGTGTGTTTGCCCATGAGTTCTCTGTCTGTGAAATTAATTTCTTTCCAAGTTCTATTAAACACCTGTTGAAGTTAACACATGACTTTATTATGAGAGAGTTAAAGCAACCGACAAGTCTTTTGATGTTCAAACTGCGGAAACATCCCCCAGCTTTGACTCTGCCAGTTCCTGACCTTAAAGAGGGCAGAGGAATGGAGACTGTAACCCTGCATGCTGTGTGGTTTGCGTTGTTAACCCGAGTTTGCTTGTCTGTTTCCTAATTCAAACAGAGCGTCAGAAGCCATGATGCATGTAGTGTGTGTGTACTGCAGCTGGAGTGGGCCCCAGACCAGGTATTTATAGCCACTGCCTTCAGCCTCCATCCGGTCTTCGTTTGTGCTCTGTGTCTGCAGCACTCTCGGGGTTTGCGTCCAGCATCCGCCATTCCACTTGCTTCATCTGGTTACAACTAGCCTGCATATGTGTTTGTATGTCGGCATACACCTGCAAATGCAAGCATAGTTTCCTGTTTAAACATTTATCAGTGATTGGAACGGTCCAAGGTAGGGAATCCCAGTAAAAACTGTCCATCCGGCCGTTGTGAATACGAGCTCAGGCACGTCAGCGTCCCAGCCGGTTGCTGTTGGGGATGACTAGGCTGTTAGGGACTTCGTACGACCCTTCTGAGAAACTGCACACAGCTGCCTAGGGTTGCCATAGAGGAGCAGAGATTTTCACGCTGTTGGAAGGAAAAATGGAAGCAGGCGGTGACTTGTCCAGGGTCACAGAGTCGGTAGTAAAGGCGGGACTGAAGTTTTATTCTCTCAGCAACAAGAGCTGAGACTGCTTCTGTCTGCCCCTGTCCTGCCCGATTTTCCCAGCGTTCCCCGACAGCGCAGGTGTGGTCGCCGTCAGCCTGCATGTGTTGGCCGATGCACCCAGAGGAGGAAAAGTGGTCTTATAAACTGTCAACCGAGGACTTCATAGGGGTTTGCAGGCTGGTTGTAATTAGATACCTAGAACTTATTTTTTCTTTCTCTTGTAAGGATGTGTTGAAAGCAGGCATCATTTAATTATTCTTAATATCCATTGTCCTCATCGTCTTCTCCTCTCCTGTGGTACTGACCAGTCCTCCCCTACATTTAGGACTTAGGCCAGTGAAACTGACCATCTCAGCTACAGGAGGACTAGATGCTGCTTTCATAGTGAGTACAAAATACATTGAGGCCATGCTCACCTTGATCTCACCCAGTTGTTAATAACTGTCATACAGTTGCCAGAAGGCCATTATCAAACTGTGGCTCCCCTATTCCCTGCTGCTAACACGATAATTTCACTGCAATGTGTCTTTTCTGTTCGTAGTAATTCAATATTGAATCTTTTTCAGATTTAGCCTTAGAGATTGTTAAATAAAACTAATAACTGTGTTTTTAGACTGTAATGGATATAGTTTGCAGTGAGAAAATGCTGTTTTCCTGTTTATCCATAAACTAAGTAAGATCATTTCATAAGTCAGTAATTTCCTAGCATAGCTTTATCCTTTTATGTTGTTAACCAGTGTTGGATTAGAATGATCTAGAGCCATTTTAATTGGAACTGCATTGCTTCGTGGCTTCTAAAGTCAAGGTCAAGCCCCCAAATTGGATGCCAAGGTACAGATTGAAGCATTTGAGTTGCATCTGCTTTAATAGATCTTATTGTGAAATCCTTGTTGTTACCAGCCTTTGACTTTTAAATCTTATAATAATTGCATAGATGGCAGGGTTTTTTAAAATGTTTATTGATTTTTAGACAGAAAGGGAGGGAGAAAGAAAATCATCAATGTGAGAGAAAAACATCAGCCCCGGCTGGTATGGCTCAGTGGATTGAGTGCCAGCCTGCAAACCAAAGGGTCACCGGTTGGATTCCCAGTCAAGGCACATGCCTGGGTTGTGACCGGGCCCCGAGTAGGGTGTGTGTGAGAGGCAACCACACATTGATGTTTCTCTCCCTCTCTTTCTCCTTCCGTTCCCCTCTCTCTAAAAATAACTAACAAGAAATGTTTTTTAAGTGAAAAGAAAGAAACAGCAATTGGTTGCCTCTCATACACACCCCTACGGGAAATTGAACCCCCAACCTTTTGGTGCTCCAACCAGTTAAGCCCCACTGCCCAGAGCCATAAGAGATCAGTTTTTAGCTGGATCAGTGGCAAAAGGAGAGTTGGGACTGGTGTTTAATGACCTGACGACTACAGTGAGTTAGTGTTTTACCCTGCTGTCTGTGTGACTGATCCAAAAGTTGCAATGGGTATAAATCGACATTGCCCTGCCCTTAAAGTACTTAACTGGTCCTACTTAATTGTACTGTGTTAGTGTGATAAAGTAACTGACAACCTTTTCCAAGTTACGTTATTTGATAAAATGATGATTGGAATTTAATCTGCTTGATCTTTAGCTTTATTTCTGTTCTCCAAGTCAGTGCTCACATAGTTTTACCATTATTTTTGGAAGTTTAGATAGAAATAAATAGTATATTTGTATCTCTGTCTTCCGAAGATCCCCAAGCATAACATTCTTCTTTCTCTTTATGATTCCTGCTGTGCCCCAGATGCACCTGGTTTTAGGTGTCTCTTTTACAACCTCAGGGTTCACACTTGAAACGCTAAAAGTGCATTGGCAGGAGAGTCATTTGAGTGCAGGAAGCTTCAGAATTTCTAATGTGCCTGAGAATCACTCGAGAAGCTTACCGAAAATGCAGGTTGCTAGGTTCAGTGCCGAGGACGGTGCCCCAGAATCTGTGCACTTGGCAAACACCCCAGGCGACTGCAGGGGAAGCAGTGGAAGCACACACTGGGGGAGCCATTGCAGGGTTCTGAACCCCCTGAGAGCAGCATACACGTCCCTCAGTCTCGAGTGCCAACCCCGGCGTTTTGTGGGTGTTCATTAATGATACTTAGAGTAGCGAGTTACAGCAATGCCTGTTTTGTTAAGAACCTGCCTGCCTCTTATTTTGATGCTGTGATGTTGTCTACCACAGTGGTGACGGTTCTTGTATAAGTCTATGAATATAAGCAGACCTGAGTTTAAGCACCTTATTTAGTTCTATCCTGTTTAGATTCGTGTCCTTTGGTGATTTAGTGGCCTTTGTAACCTGTGGATCTCATTTCCTCTCCCTTTGGTTCCATGCAGAGAAGAGCGGGGAAGAAACTACCTCACTGGGAATGTCGTCATTACCAACTTCCGATGGGTGTGACCATCCAGCCCATCCTTCAGGGCAGAGTCCTGAGACCGGTGACCCTGCGGGGCTTGCTCGCTCTGTCTCTGCTCCAGTCGGCCCTGTCAAGCCCAGTGACCCAGGCAGCATCCAGCCTACAGCTGGGAAGGCCTCGAATTCTGCTGAATTCCAGACAGCCTCTGAAAAGAAAGAGCATCTTCCCCCCCAGGACCTTGCCGGTCATGCTCCTTCAGCAGACAGTGCTCTGGCAGCCCGGAGTCCAGCCACGCACGTGCAGAATTCACCCGGAGAAGCTGCTGTCGCAGATCACCCGGGGAAATCTCATCTCCACACAGGACAGGAAGTACCTGTCACGACGACTGGGGTGCAAGAAACACAGAGGTTTCTGGGTGAAGAAGGTTGGCCTCCAGCATGTGAGGATCCGAGTCCAGTGACTGGCCTTCAGCAGCACAAGGAACCAGGGAATCAACAGCATGAGGTTGTACCACAGAACATGCCACATGACCAAGAGCATCTTTGTGTCACAGGGGGCGTTGACCTGCTTGGAGAAAGGCAACAGAATCAACCAAAAAGTGTTGATGCAGAAGCTGCAGCGAAAGGAGGCGGGCTGCAGCAGAATGTGGACCTTCCGTGTACACGGAGAAACAGTCCGCCTTCCGAATGCTACGACTGCTCGGACTCAGAAACACTCATGGAAGTAGATACAGTTGAACAGTCCCTAGTTGCTGTGCTGAACTCAGCCGGTGGTCAGAATGCCAGTGTCAAGAACATCAGCGCATCTGATAGCACCTTGGATAATCCCTCAATGGAAGTGGAACCATCAAAATGTAACACTTCACCTGAAATTTTGAGTAATTCCATTCCCACTCAGAATCCACAGTTCCCAGGATGCAATGCGGAAATGTCCGGAATAAATAAAGAATGTGGGAATTGCTCCCCGTCGGTAAGTCCGTGCGGCAGTTGTCAGCCCTGTGTGGAGGCCACAGAGGGATCTTGCTCATCGATCACAGCAGCCTTGAAGGAACTTCATGGACTCCTGGTCACCAATAGTAAACCAGCTTCAGAAAATACCTCTGAAGAAGTTACCTGTCAGTCAAAAACAGTAACTGAGGGCCAAACAGGTTTTGGGGTCTTTCCTGAAAGATGGATCCAAAATGAGCAGCTTATAGCTACCCAGAATGAACAGTGTTCTCAAGTCTCCTTCCATCAGGCCATATCTGCATCAATGAAGACAGAAAAATTAACAGACACTTCGACTGGCTCTGGAATAGAAGACGTAGAAAGTGCTAACTTCAGGGGTCCGGGTGATGGCCTATCAACTGATAAGAAAGGTGTCCCCGAGTCTAGGGAGTCAGTAAATGAGAGCAGTTCTGTCACTCTGGCCTCGGATAAGACGTCTAATCAATTACACTGCACCTTAGGTGTCGAAATCTCACCCAGACTTGCAGCAGGTGAAGGGGAGGCACTCAGTCAGACTTTGGAGCAAACGAAGTCCTGGTCATCAGATTTCATATTGGTTAAAGATTTGGGTCAGGGCACACAGAACCCAGTGACAGGCAGGCCTGAGACCAGAGACGTCTGTCCTGAAGCTACAGGGCCACTTCTGGAATCCGAGCCGCCTACCAGCTGTCCATCATCAAGTCCCTCCATGCTTCCATCGTTCGTTTTTCCTGCGGCGGACATTGACCGGATTCTCCGTGCCGGCTTTACTTTGCAGGAAGCTCTTGGGGCTTTGCGTCGAGTTGATGGAAATGCAGACCTTGCACTTCTTATTTTGCTGGCAAAGAACATTGTAGTTCCTACGTAACCATGGAAAAGTGGGCTAGACCATACTCCATTCCCTAAAAAAAAAAGCTATACACACACACACTCTCACCACATATGCAGTATATGTAGAAACCTGTGAGCAGAATGTTGAGCCAGATTTTTTTTAAAGATTTTTTTTCAGCCAAAGTAATTTATGATCTCTTGTCTGATGATTTTGTCTATTCTATTTGTTAAGATTTGGGCCTTTTTAAATGTACTGGCAGTATGTGCATACGAAAGCCTTTTATTCTCATTAAGATGATGTATTCTGGAATAAAACTGATGATTTTGTGTCCAGCATACCATTTAGAACGAGAGTGAATGCTGCTTCAAGAAGCAGAAGCCCTGAGAAATCGCACCATCTGTGCAGCTAGGAGCAAATCGAGTTCCCAGTGAGGCTGAGTCTGTGCTGTGGGCACATGGGTTATGGCTCATCGGTTCCATTGTCACTTGACAAGCTTGACTACATGGTTTGGGTCTTCAGAATTCTCCTCAGTGCTCTGAGTATCATGATTCATCAGGTATAACAAGACACTGAAGAGTAATTGATGAGTATCTCCTAGCGTGGTACGTTATTATTTGTGTGGTTAGGGTTCAACATTTTAAAGAGATGAATCAGGAGGATTTAAAATCTGGGTTCCTTTGTACATCACAGGCTACTACATGGATTGCCACGCAGCTTGGCGGGGGGGGGATTCACGTAAGAGTGAACCATGGTGCTACCCAGATTTTTAAAAAAGTCCTGCAATTCAGTCTGCAAATGTGGTGATGTTTCAAGAACTGTGAGTGAGAAATAATGACCCAAACCTTGGAGTTTCCTAGAGCCCGGGGTTGCTAGCATCTCACTGATCATACCTCAACCCTTCATGACTAGCGATGATCTGAAGTTCAGCTTATGGGTTGACGGCAGTCCGTTTCTCTTCTAAACTCTGCTTCCACGAGGGCGTTGTTCTAAGGCTCCGTCTGAGCTGCGATCTGGTGAAATAGTGAAGCGGGAACCTTGTCGCTGGTTCATCTCGGTGCTCAGAAGGGTCTGTCTGTTCAGTGAGTGTGCTCCGTGGCCATGGAAATAGTCATTGCAGTTTCAGACTCAGGTGGCCTTGGTCGTGTATTCCATCCCTTTTCTTTCCTCAGGAGTTGGTTTTGGTTTTTTTAAGCAAGATGCGTCACATTTGTGTTTACCGTGTCAAGGTAGAGCAGGGCAGTCAGTCTCTCAATGTCCTTACTGTGGCCTTTTCAAATGTGAGGGCTTGTCCTTGGGAGTCAGTGTCCTGTGGGCCCCACTGTGCAATAATCCTGGGGGGTAGATTTCCCAGCGTCTCCCACCCTGGGGTGGGGGGCTGCTTTCTTAGGTCCCTAGCAGGAAATTTTGGTTTTTATTGAAAAGAATTTTGAGCATGATAATTCCCAGTTCCAGCTTGCAATGTGTTTGAAACAGAACCTTTGAGACAGCGATTTATGAGTTTAGTGTTGAATGACTTTGTCTTAAAGTCTGGCTCTCTTTGAAAGCTTATTTCCATCAGAATTTACATCACTGAGCACAATCAAAATGGAGCCTCATATCTTAGGAGTTTTTGACATTTCAGTTTGGGGCTAAAGGCATTTCATTTCTGCCCTTTCCCCTCTTTCTTTTGGCTCTGATACTTGTGTGTGTGTTGGGAGACATGAGTAATGTGATGGGAAGTCCCCTAGATTCTTCGACACCCTCTGGGGTTAGGAAACAGTTACAGAAGCTGTAGTTGACTGTTCCCAAGAGGACTCCCAGAACAACAGGTCAGCCAGATTGTCTTTAAAATGTTCTTCTAGACAATCACATACTGCAGACCCTTTTGCCTGCCCTACACCAAAGACGTCAGATGCATCAGGAAACGGCTTAGAGGGTTCAGTCGGCCGACTCTGAGGGCTGTTTGTCATGAAGTAGTTGATGCTTTTTGGTCGGAATCAAATCGAGTGGTAGCGGGATGTGTCTCTGCATTCACTTAATGGGTGGTGACTGGGAATTTATTTGAAGCTTATAAATTTTCAGGGCCACGAGGTGGGGTAGGGGGGAGAACTTATCAATAACAAGATTACTCCCCAAAGTCCTTCTGTATGAAGATGGGGCTTGCGGCTTTCTGGGAGTGGGTGGCGTATACCATGAGAGGAGCCTTGGCCACTGACTTCTCAGCGTGTAGACGGGAGTCGGTCCCAAAGGGGGAATATGGACTGTCGGCCCAAAAGGGCTTCATTGCAATAGTGCGTATTCATTTTCAGTAGAAAATAGGCCTATAGGTGTACATGAGTTTTTGTTAGGAATACTTTTGAGTTTAACCCACTTGCCAAATATCTTTGTCTTTTTTTAATCATTTATTTTCCAGTATGTAATTGCTTTTTATTTTTAAGACCTGATTTCTTGTCCATCATTTGTGTAAAAGTCAAGTTGTCGATATTGTCAGGGGTTTGAATCGTTTGTAAATTCGGCAGATCTAGAACACAAAGGGAATTAAAGAACACGACACTAGTCAGCCTTCACTACCAGCTTTTATTCCAAGTGCAGAAATTGGAGAATAACTTTTCCAAGAGTAAGGTGAAGTCGTGAAACTCCTCTGGTTGCCAGCGGAACTGGTAACAGCCATTCTAACCAGTGATGGGCCACTTTCCTGGCCAGCTCTCTGGTTAGCGCTTACCTCCAAGGGCGGTCTCAGTTTATTCACCAAAGAAAGATTTTTGTGTATAACTTCTGCATTTTCCCGTAAGTTGGTTGCTGTGTGCAAGAAAGTGCTTGGTAACCAGACACCGACATCTAGGTTATGGATTTTGCCCATTGACGGGGATAGGAGTGATTTCCACTGCACCCGTTGAGGCCTCCAGACACCGGCCAGTAGCCTTCACCCCACAGCTTGGGCCTTAGCCATAAACATAAGGACTACCAGTTGCTCGGCAAAGGGAACTGAGTAGACGGTGCGTGTGTTAAAACTAATTTGCTTGCAGCCTCCCCCACGTGTTTCTTCCCAAAACACTTCTCCAGCAAAGAGGGTTGCATAAAAATGGACAGATACATGAGGCTTTGTGTCCCTGGTTTTATAACCATTTCAAGTGGAATCTGCCTGTTCTTCCCTTATCAACTTCTGTCTCTAGTAAAAGCCATAAAAATCTAGTTGGTTTAACCACCAGCTGTTGTGTATATATAGATGTGTGACTGATGAATATGCTCCAGTTAACATTATGTAGATTAAAAAGCAGACAATTTTCATATCTGCAGATACAGCCTTCACTTGGGGCTTTTATCTCACCGTGTACATTAAAAAACCAGCTTTGCAAATAACTGGCCAGGAGAATCACAGTGCTTTCTGATTTTCTTTTCTTGCCTATGTGACACCCGCCCTGAGGGTAAACAGGGTAATTGTGCTGTTACCTGCCCCAGAGTTGTTAACACATCATAAGAGAAACCAACTGGTTTACGCATTCTGCCCCTGTCTAGCACAGGTACCGAAAGGCCAGGTTTCTGCTTGGACTTGGGGGGCTTAGTGCACTCTGGCCGAACTAGAAACAAACAGTTTTCCTTCTCAGAAGATGAATGTTACCTTAGGAGTTCCATAGGGTAAAAGGCTTTTTCTCTGGGAGAATTTAAAATGCCAATTCCTCTTAACAAAGTAAATTCAAAGCATGTCCCGGAGAACTGGGAGTGTAGAGTCACAGCTCAAGTTCTGTGCCCGGGTGCTCCCTCCGTGGGTGCCACTGGGAGCTCACTGAGCAAACTGAATAATTTAGGGGTGAACCTTTGATGAGCTTGATCTTCTCTTGTGCCTTAGTCTCCTCCGCAAATAGCAGAGGCAGCACATGTTGGTGAGAACTGAAAATGGAAGTGAAGTGGGAGGGGGCACATTGACGGCGGCCCTCCTGAAGATCATGGGCATACATTGGATGGTCCTGAGGCTCAGCTTTATTCATTCACAATTGTCCGACACCCAGTCATTTGGTGGAACTGGGGGGAAGGGGCGGGCGGATGGTTTGCAGGGTAAAAAGTACATGTACATGGAAGATAATCCTAAAGATGCACCGGCGATGGTCAACTTTTCCTTCTTCCATCAGGCCCTGTTCCCATGCAGGGTAGAGATAGGGAGTGTGCCTCAGCATGCTCCCCGCTCCCCCAGCGCTCAGCTGCTCTGGGACACTGACCTTCTGGGCCACTGGGCCAGCAGCACTGAGAGGCTCCGCAGGGTTGTTTTAAAGCCGTGGAGTGCAAGGTGTGGAAACGGGGCTCCAGAGCAGGAAATCTAGTGAGGGTGAGGGACGGGGCGGTAGGCAGCACTTACAAGAATTCAGGACTCTACCACCAACTCTTTCTACAGGACAGCTCCATCAAAAGGACTTTTTCTAAAATGTTTTTTTATTTTTGTGGGGAGGAGAAAGACCAAGAGAAACATCAGCGTGAGGTTGCTTGCCTCTCACGTGGCCCCCACTGGGGACTGGCCTGCAACCCAGGCACGTGCTCTTGACCGGGAGTCCAACCAGTGACTCACACGCAGTCCACTGAGCTACAAGCCAGAGCAAAAGGACATTTTAACCCATCATTTAGAATGTCATCATGTAATGTAATCTTGAAGCATACAGGGAGAATTTCTGGTTTTAGTAACTTTAGAGGTTTACGATGAGCTATGTATTGGTATTGGTAACCTCGACCCTCTGGGGCTTGAAGGTGTGGGATGTAGCTGATGTTTTAGGGCACGGTCTCGTGGAATGAAATCTGCAAGGGGAATGGTTCAAGGGCGTAGGAGTTTGAGAATATTTCTTTCGCCTAAAAAATCTAAGCAAACTACAGAAGACCTGGAGTGGAGCTGTGGAATACAAAACGAGAGTAATTTTTACAGAACTCTATCTCTTTAAATAGGTACGATAAGGTTTTCATTAGCTGACTCGAGGAAGGGACATGCTGGGATGTTTTCCTGGGCAGTACATGTCCGATGAGAAATGATGCTGATCACCAGGAGTTTGTTTCACACAACCTTGAATGAATGCATCTGTGGCTTGAAGAAAAAGGCAGGCAGATCGGTTTAAGGTTTATCTCCAAATGCCTTTGGTGTGAGGTTGCCTGACGCTGCCCAGACGCCTTTTTCCTTCTCTGAAGGCCCCACAGCTGAGTCTGTGCCACCGGAGACCTTTCTCTGAATGATTATGTTTCCACACTCTGTTCTCTTCATCATCCTATTGAGATAGTTCTGGTGATGGGGCAACTCGACATACTAATTGCATTTGCCTTTTTCACTGTGTATTGACAATGGAAGTTACTTTGCTCATTTTAATCCAAAATATCATCTTCATGGCAAGTTGGGCCAGTGGCCTTTGCACTCAAGTAAGGTTTGTTTACTAGAATTACAGCCATATTTGGCAAATGTTAACACACAGAAACTGCTCTTTCCCCCCTTATTTGTTCTTACAGTTGCTCATGTATGTTTTCCTGACTTCTGACACTTTGAGACTACTGCATCTTAGAAGAACTGGGCTGATGGCAAGATAGGCATGCCAAGAGCTCAGTCTCTCCCATAATGCTTTGGTTTTGAGAGTTGGAAAACTCTGAGAACTTAAGGGAACCAAACTCAGGAATCCCAAAGTTGGTTGCATTGTGCTGTTGGCTTAGGGGCTGGACACAGGGCCAGTCTGCAGCTGCGTGAACTAGGTGCATTTGGGTTTGAATTTTTGTCATATAACGGAAGTGTAAGTCAGCTCTAAATAATTAAAACACTTTATTCTTTTTTTAATAGGAACTTTCTGAAGAAAGGTGATGTGTAAAACATTTGATATTTAAGACAATAAAGTTTTTATCGTAAGACTCTTGTTGGACCAATTTCTTTTAAGTTGAGATGGCTGATTACCCCTTATCCCTGTCCCTCTCTCCCTGCCCCTTTAACTTCTACCCAGGCTCTGTGATTTGCCAGGTGCCTGACCTCCAGAAGAAATGGGCATCTGCAAGCCATTGAAGTAACTTTGAAATTACCACTGCAGAAGGATAGCTGCCTGCTCGTGTATAAGATGTGTGTGTTGTGGCTCTGCGTGGGCAGCTGACCCCCAGAAATAGAAATAACACTGGTGATGGGTGTTGTGGTCCAGACTATTGTCTGGAGCCAGGCTGCTAGGGTTTGAATTCCAGCTTTGCCACTTACTAGCTATGTAACTTTGGGTAAGTTGCCTGACCTTTCTATGCCTCAGTTTTCTCATCTGTAAAATAGGGATTAAGCAAGTTAATGCATATAAAGTCCTTAGAAAATCACTGGCACATAGCGAATGCTCATTAGGTATTAGCTAGTGTTCATTGCATCACCTTAGATATTTGAGAATGCTAAAGGGAATTTCTGGAAGTTGGGCAGTTCTAGCAGTCTGATGCGTGGGAAGAGAGGGCTTTGCCCCATGCAGTCAATGAAGGGTCTGCCAGGGCTCTGCCCTCTTCAACATGTGGCTTCCAAGGTTACTTTGCAGCTGACATGCCAGGAAGGGTGCGTGTTGCTCATGGAAGTCTATACAATACCAGGCCTGGGAGTGGCGGGCGTCACTTCTCTACCCACATTGCACTGGCTGGAACTTAGTCATGTGGCCATATTACCAAACTGCCAGGGAGACAGAGATCTAATCCATTTGTGTGCACAGGAAGCTGAGTACAGCTGGGTGGTCAGCTGGCTGTCCTTCAGCTTCACCTCACATAGACCACACATACCTTTCCCCCAAGGAGAGGGCCCATATCCCATCCAGATACACCGCTGACCTCAGTCCAGGATGCCCTGCCATGCCCTGTTCTCTCCTTCAGGTCCCAACTGGCTTTTTATGGTTTGGCAAACAACTGGAGATGAGATGCCTGCTCCTACACCGTACATATGCAGGTGTTGGCATGGGCAGAATAACCGTGAGAGAAGTTACCTAAAAGTGCTGAATTACCACCCAGCACTGCTTCCCCGCCCACAGCTGAGTGTCCCAGTGGGATTCACCGAGCACACCAGTCCTTACCTGTGGGTTTTGTTCTTTAAAAAGTTAGACCTAGGGTGGCTTGGTTCCTCCTAGAAAGTTTCTAAAGCCGACCTGTTTTCCTCGGGTATCTGGAATTGAAGTGCCCCGAGCCAGGAATCCTCGTCCACCACCACCTCCTACCCTGGTCCTCCTGCCATCTTCACTCCTGTCCCCAGAAGTAAAAAGCCACTTCATTCTTCCAGTTGCTCATTGAAACCCTGAGTACTTCCACAACCTGCATCTGGTCTGCTCTAAACCCTGTTGACTCCATTTCAAAATCTACTCAAAATCTGATCGTTTCTAGAATCCCAGTCCCAGACAGCCACGCCCTCTCACCTGGGTTATTGCAATAGGTGTCCCTGCTCCTGCCCTCGTCTGCCTATGTTCTGTTTTTAGCACAACTGCCGCCGTGATTCTGTTAGATCAGGTCATACCTCTCCCCAAAGCCCGTCAGTGGGTCCCCAGAATGCCCAAGGCCACTATTTACCTCTCGGCCTTCACCCCTGCTCCCCCCCCCCCCACACTCAGCTCTCAGACACCCATGCTTGACCTCACCATGCTCTCTCCCACCTCAGGGCCTTCCCGTTTGTTACTTCCTTAGCCCGGAATGCTCTTTCCCTAGACACCTTTATGACTTTTTCTCACTTCCTTCAGGTCTTCACTCAAACATCACCTCAGTAAGCCTTCTCTGGCTACTCTCCCTAAAATTACAGTGACCTTTACCTAACACACTCTGCATTTCATGTCTGTACCTCATTTATTGTCTTTCTTCCCCATTAGAACGTGACGTCCACGATGGTAAGGGTTTATGTCTCCTTTTCATTGCTATTTCCCCAGTGCCTGGTACATTGTAGGTTTTGAAGGAATAAATAAATCCATGAACACAATTATACTGCCTCAGTGTATCACTTACAAGGCCCTGAGGGGTTGAACCGTAAGTGGGGTGACAGAGCAGAACTGGGCCTGAGACCCAGCCAGCTTATCGAGGTGTCAGTTTGCAAGTTTTAGGGGTTCTAGACCAGGGTGACTGCTGAATCTCAGTTTCATGCGGATTTTAAAAGACAGGTGACATTCTGAGCTCAGTAAGTTTGCAGACATCCGTGTGAAGTAGTACCTGTATCGTTCCCATGTGTCGGGCTCATCTGGATGCTGATGAACGGCCCCTCTGCCAGTGGCTGGGCAGACTCACTGCAGTTCTTCCTGGTCTTCCTAGAGTGGAAAGACCTAAATCACACAGACATAAAGAGAAGCGGCCTTATATCAGCTCTGGTTCTCTCTGTACTTTTAATTCTGTAGACATCTGAAAATTTTTTCTGCATCCTTGTTAAATTAAAAATTAATCAGGGGATATTGATTTAATAAACATTGAGTATCACATGCCAGATGGCGTGAGCTGAGCAAAGGTGCATGTTCCTAGGGACGCTCCAGCAGTCTCTTTGAAGAATGGCAACAAACAAAACGCTGGGCAGTAATACTTTCTATGATGAAGATTTAGTAGATTGGGCCTTGGCCAGGTAGCTCGGTTGGTTAGGGCATCATCCTAATACCCCAAGGTTGCAGGTTCAATCCCCAGTCAGGGTACACACAAGAGTCGACCAGTGAATGCATAAATGAGTGGAAAATGGTGATTCTCTCTCTTTCTCCTCCTCCTCCTCCTCCTTCTTCTCTGTAAAATCAATACGTAAAAATATTTTGGTAGATTGGCATATTGGAAGAGACTAGAGACTACTTAATGTTGGGTAATCCATTAGAAAGTTCTTCTGAGAAGCTAAACTTTGAGCTTTGACTGGCAAGGCTCCTGCCAGGCAAAGATTTGGGGTGTATGTTAGGCTAGGCTGAGGGAACAAAAAGGCCAAAATGTTAGTAATGTATTACAAGCAAAGTTTTTATCTTGCCTATGTAACCGACTGTCCAAGAAAAGTGTTCCCGGTTAGCGGGCAGCTCTCCTCCACACTGTACAGTGATTCAGGGCACCAGGCTCCTGACACCTGGTAGGCCTGACACCTGCTTTTGCTTCCTCCTACCTGGTGGAAGGAGAAGCAGCATGGAGAAGCCCAGCCTAGCAGTGGACCACTTTGTTTCTGCTCATGTTGCCCTGGAGAGAACTTGGTGGTCGAGTCCTGCCTGCCTCTAAGGAGGCTGGGAAATGCAGTGCCTGGCTCCACTGCTCCCACTGTGGACAGAGACGTTCTGGACGAACGGCCGAAGGCCCCTGCCGCACTGGGAAGAGCATCCCCAGGTGTGCGCCCACTGGCACGTGTGAGAGAGAAACAAGGCTGGCAGGGACCGGCACACACCAGCCGAGAGATGGGGACACGGGGCAGAGAGAGGCTGGGGCAGGTCAGACCTCTCCTTGGAGGCCGCAGGGAAGAGGGTGGGTGTCATTCCAGAAGCTATGACAGGAGCTGTTGGAGGCTTTTAAGCTGGGAGGTTGAATGGTACCCCAATTTTCACCAACCCTGTCTTGCTGACTGGACAGTATTGAGGAAGGAACTGGATCTTCCACATCTGAAAATAAAACCCCTTAGATTTAAGCTGCCTCATTTTGGTTTCCCCAGTCCTAAAGTTGTGGATTGCACTGGTTGGTGCCCGAGTTCAGGCACGGGGACCGGACAGGTGCTGGTGTGTACAGCCAGCCCCTCCGATCTCCCTTGGAGGCGGGCACTGGCTCCATGAGCCTGATGGCCAAGGAAGTACTTGTTCCCTCCTCCGGAAACGCGAGCATATTTGCCTGGAGTTGGGGGCAAAGGGAGGAAGAAGAAGGACGAGAAGAGGGAGGAGGAGGAGGAGAGGAACAATAACAACAACCAAATCATTTTTTCTGTGTCACCGATTTGGAAACTACAACAGAGCGGTTTGCCCGGGGCCCTGGCATGAGTCAGTGGAGGCTTTTGATTCCTGATGCCTCAGAGTCTCATGCACTTTGCATGTGATCAGCAAAGTCTTGTGCAATAAATGAATGGATTTCAATTTCGAGTTTCAATGACTGCCAATAACAGGATTGATAGGCACCCCGGTTGGGGGTGGTTCCTTTTTTTTTTTCCTTCCTTTTTTTTTCTGAGTTGCCTCATTTTTGACAGGCAAGAATGGATTCCACATTTGAGCTCTAGACATGGGACAATTATCTGCACGTAAACACCCACACTTGGGCCCCTCCCCGTCCCTGCACAGAGTCTTGTGAGACTAAAATGTGCCTCTCTTCTCCCCACCCCGCCCCGCCCCACTCACGTACACACGCACATGTTGGGAATTTGGTAGACTGTGAGACCAGCCACTCTTCCTGAATGCTGTAAAAGGTTGGAGGTGACCAAACCCAAGGTGTGAAGACGAAAACAGTATGCCACAAATGCCACCACCTTCCCACATCACAGGGATACAGACAAGCGATAAAAATGCCTGCGGAAGGTGTAGCTAGCATGCCTGAGCACAGGTCAGGAAGCTGCTGCCCAGCAGAAGATGCTGCCCAGAAGCTGGCTTGCTGATTAACAGCAGTAGCAGAATCACGAAGCCAGTTGGTTCCACTTCGGGTCTAATGGATTCTCATGAGCCAGGGCTGCTTCCAACAGGTTGGGGCCCGCAGACACCCTGACATGGGTGGAGTTGGAAGGGAGGGCGCCCAAGCGATGGGACTGGTCATTCAAGCCGCGTTTCCTCCTACTTGCCACAAACACCTTCAGACATACTGACTGTTTCTTTCCTCATTCAAAGGAATGTGTCCTCAGCGCTCAGCCTTTTCTCTACCAGTCCAGTGGCTCCAGCCCCGCCTGTCATTCTGTCCCTGCCCAGCTCCACGGAAGCTAATCTCTCATTTTCCTAATCTCAGTACTAATAAGAAAATGCCCTGCATTTAGAGACTTTGCTTCTTTCCTTAAAGGGTCAGACCAAAGGGGTCCCGTCCTAGAATAAGACAAAGAAGTGTAAAGGGATCCTTAGCTCAGAAAGGACACCAGTGGTTTCTAGGCTCTACCACCTGCTGTATGATTTCAGGCAAATTACCCCCATCCCTCGATTTTGTCTGTGGGAGAATGAGTGAGGAGGACACGCCAGGCAGACGCAAAGCACTGAGTTCCGTGCGAGCCGCAAGTCGGTGCTCAGTGCGTCATCGTCATCGACCTCCCCGTGAACAATTCTTGCCCTAGATCCCGAGGTGGAGCTAGAATGCAGCAACTGTTTCTCAAGTACTTGTTCTCGTTCCTTCTCCCGACACATACTTCACCCCCTAGTCAGTCACAGAAAAACAAAACAGTGCCCCGGCCCGTGTGGCCCCATTAGCTGGAGCGCCCGCCCGTAGGCAGAAAGGTCACTGGTTTGATTCCAGGTCAGGGCACATACACCCAGGTTGAGAGTTTGGTCCCCAGTTGGGGCGTGTGAGAGAAGCAACCGATGGACGTTTCGCTGGCACATTGATGTTTGCCTCCGTCCCTCCCTCTCTCCCTTCCCGTCTCTAGAGTCAACAAGCAGGTCCCTGGGTGAGGATTAAAACAAAACACCACAAAACAACCACCAACATCTTGGGTCTCCCCTGGGGAAACGCAGGGACGGAGGGGGATCTTCAGGTGTGTGGAGGGTGAGGTCTGTCCAGGATCAGCTGCAGAGTCGGTGTGTCCTGTAGGTGGGCGTGACTGGGTCTGGGAGGCTGAGCACTGGTCACCTGGGCAGAGGAGAGGGAGCACTGGGCAGCTGAGGCTGGGGGTCCAGGGCCCTTAAGAATGAGAAGGGGAATGCTCGCCCTGCAACGTGTACATATATTGAATCTCGTTGTAGACCGTGTAACTGATGTCAATTATATCTCAGTTTTTGAAAGTGACAACAAAAGTATGTGTTGACGTTTAACAGAAGAATAAAAAGGAGAGACGAGTACCAGGAAGACATTAATTTGGGCCCAGAGGAGTGGAGGGGGCCAGGCAGGGGGCTGAGAACTCAGTGCAGACAGTGAACTCAGAGCCAGGGGCGGGGTGGGCCCCGGGGGTGCAGCCCGGCCGCAGAGCCAGAGCCGGTGTTGGGGAGGCGGGAGAGACGAGGACCTGACAGTGGGGGCCGCAGGGGGAGCGTACGGAGGGCAGGACCCGGGCCAGTGAGGGTCAGAGGGCGTGGGAGGCGGGGGGCAGGTGGATATGGGGTGCTGGGGTGTCCAGGCCGCCCACAGCCCGGGGACCAGGGCCTGTTCACTGAGGGGGGCCGGGCATGGCGGAGGCTTTGCGCTAAGGAAGGGGAGGGAGTTGTGGGGTCTCCAGGCTGAGGGGCAGGCATGTGGGGGTCCCCTGGGTACCCGGCCGAAAGGACTACAGGAGCTTGGGGTAGCTGAGGGCTGGGGCCAGGAGCCTGTGGGAACCCCGGAGTCCGTGGGCTGAAAGTCTGGGGACCCCGGGGTCCGTGGGCTGATGAGAGTCTCGGGGACCCCGGGCCCGTGGGCTGATGAGAGTCTCGGGGACCCCGGGCCCGTGGGCTGATGAGAGTCTCGGGGACCCCGTGTCCGTGGGCTGATGAGAGTCTCGGGGACCCCGTGTCCGTGGGCTGATGAGAGTCTCGGGGACCCCGGGGTCCGTGGGCTGATGAGAGTCTCGGGACCCCGGGCCCGTGGGCTGATGAGAGTCTGGGGACCCCGGGTCCGTGGGCTGATGAGAGTCTGGGGACCCCGGGTCCGTGGGCTGAGGGGCGGGCCTTGGTTCCCGGGGTCCCGGGGCGTGAGCGTCCCAGCCGCCCGCCGGCCCAGGCGCCGCCCCGCCTGACATCAGTTCCGCCGCCGCCCCGCCGCCGCCGCGCACAGCCGCGGCCTCCATCCCCGCCGGGCCGGGCGGAGCGAGGGGCCGGGCGAGGCGAGGGGAGGGCCGGGCGGCGGGCGCCGGGCCCCGCGGCCGGCACGACGGAGCCCCCGCACGGCCGGCCGCAGCGGTTGGCGGCGGCCCCGGGCCCCCGGCGCGGGAAGCGGCGGCGACGGGGCGGCGGCGGCGGCGACATGGAGCCACGGGAGGTGAAGGACCGGATCCTGGAGAACATCTCACTGTCCGTGAAGAAGGTGAGCGCGGCCTGCTCGTCCCGCCCGGCCCGACCCCTCCCCGCGCCCCCTTCCCCCGGGCGGCGCACCGGGGTCAGGGTGCCCCTGCCCGCGGGGCTCGGGGACGCCGCCCTTCCCCGCCGCGACCTGGGGGCCGAGGAGCCGCGGGCCGGCGGAGGGGAAGCGGCGCCGCTCACGTGAGCGCCGCTGCCTCCGAGCTATTTTTAAAGAACAAAGTTGAGGTCAGCGTCCCCAGCCAGGCCCCGGGGGCCCTGCGCCCCCCCTCCAGCAGCAGAAAAGCCCCGGGAGGACCCCCGCCCGCCGCGCATCTCTGGGCAGCATCCCTGCATCCTCGGCCTCCTCCGGCTTGCCGCTCCGCGGGAGGGTCCGAGGCGTGGAGGGCAAAGGCTGGCCGGCAGCCGCTTCCAGTTTTCCCAGGCCCGGTGACAGTTCGGGGCCTCCGGGGCCTCGAGGGTGGCGGTTTTGAAGGGGCTTTTCAGAGCTTTGACTGAGAACCTGGAGCCCCTGGGGATTGCATTTGGGGTGGTGGCTCCCAGGACTTAGTGACACCGCAGGCCCCTTGCTCAGCGGGGCTCCCCTGTTCCAGGTAGAAAAAATACTACCTATTGGAGGGTATGTGATTGTGTGGGGGACGAGTCAGCTTACCTGAAAAAGAGTCCCGTTCTGGAAGATGGAATTCATTGTCACTTAAAACAAAACCAGAACTGGCAGTCATTTCAGAATGTTGATGGATTTTTTTTTTCCCTAATTTGAATTCCTCGATCATCCAGAAACTGGGGGGTGGGGGTGACTTGCGGGTGGGGAGGGAGGCCCATCAGATTATTTGCTCACTTCAACAAACCAAAATGAAGAAAATTAAATGGACCATTATGTTTAAATAACTTTTGCTCACTCAAATGCCTCAAAAGTAACATCGGCCAGCAGTTTTACCTTTTGTAAAGATCTAAAAGTAGATTCAAAATGATTTTACTAAGATACTCCTCTAAAAGCACGACCCAAAGTAACATTGCAGGCATCCAACAGAAGTTTTGTTTATTTAGTTTTCCTGAACTTTGCTAATGTAATTGGAGTGTAGATTTTTTGTTTTTTGGTTTTTGCTCACTCAAGGACTGCAGGCAGAATGAGCAAATGCTTTGTTAAAAGGCAGTAAGTCTTCGTAATAGAAGAGAAAGAGGCTGCTGACTTCAGTCCTTCCAGTCCAGGCTGTTATGGCTTCAGGTGGGCCAGGTGCTTTGTCTTTGGCTTTCCAACAAGTGAGTGGAGACAGCCCTGGGCAGAAGGACGGGAGACAGGGACACTGTCATTCTCGTCAGCACAGACCTTTGGAAGGTGGAGATACACTCTGTAAATCAGAGGAGTGAATTATGAAGCAGTTGTTTGTCAAAGTTCTTCTAATTGTATGGGTTTGGACAAGCTCATTTTATTGAGCCGTAACGCATACCAGAAGACAGAAGCCGCTCCCTAGAAGCTGGAAACCCACCCCTGGGTGTCTTGCCAGGGACTGGCATCTTTGTTAAGAACATGGATTCTGGAGTCTGGCCATTTCAGTTGAATACCTGCCTCGCCAGTTAGTAACCCTGTAACCTGGGGTAGGTCCCTTAGCCTCTCCATGTCTCAGTGTCCCCATCCATAAAGCAGGGATCAAATCGGCTTTGTTTGAAGAGTTGAGGAGAGCAAGTATGAAGAGCGCTCAGCGTGATGCTTAGCGCGATGCTTGACCCAGGCTTGCTAAGCTGTCTGAGTTTGTTTTGGCTAAGGTGGCAAACTAGGTGGCTTATAAATAACATTTATTTGTCGCAGTTCCCCTCCCCCAGGTTGCAGACCAGTTTCTCACCACGGGGGAAGGGATGTGGGAACTCTGGGCGGGGCGGGGGGGGGCGGTGTTTATTCTACCAGGGCTCCACCCTCCTGACCTAAGCACCTCCCAAAGGCCCAGCTCCGAACACTGTCACACTGGGGGCAGGGTTTCAGCAGGTGAATGGGCGGCGCAGATGTTCAGTCTGCAGCATAAGCGGCAGTTATGTCTGTTTGTCGCGGAGCCGGTTGCTCACTTGTGCAAGACCTGGGGATGGCTGAGTGCTGCCCCACCTGAAGGCTGTTATACAACACCATCTGGACCAAGTACCGCCTTCCGTTGGTCCTCAGCGAACTGTTTTGTGATTCTTGCCCCACGAGGTGCGTTGGGTCTCCTGAACTAGATAGAGCATCTGCTTCTCACTGGGATCAGGGTGCTGGGTACGGCAGTCGGCGCTGAGGGCAGCCGTCTCGGGGTCACATCTGTCCTGGAATGCAGTGTCATTTAGATTTGTCCAGCACTGTGAGAGTGGCTTCCTACCACTAGTAAAATGTTCTTTTTTAAAAACACATTATTTATTCATTTTTAGAGAGAGGAGAAGAGAGGGAGAAAGAGAAGGAGAGAAGCATCAGTGTGTGGTTGCCTTTCACATGCCCCCCCCAACTGGGGGGCCGGCCTGTAACCGAAGCATGTGTCCTGACTGGGAATGGAACTAGCAACCCTTTGGTTCTCAGCCCACGCTCACTCCCCTGAGCTGCACCAGCCAGGGCTAGTAAAATGTTTTTACCGATCCTTGTCGGGTGAAGAAACTGAGGTGTGGATTTCTACAAGAAAATAAAACCCCCCCGTTGTGTATTACTGTGTCTGGAGAGGGAGTCGTTCAGAACGTGTTGTTGAGGTAGAATTCACCTACACCCCCGTCTGGCTGGGTGAGTTCTCCCAAAGTGAGCACACCTACACATCCCGCGCTGGGGTCAAGAACCAGGACGTGACCATCATCCCAGAAGCTCCGCCCATTCTACTCCCCTGCCAGACACCACACCCCAGTGTAACCCCTGTCCCCAAGCACTGTTTTCAAGTTCAGCTGTTTTCACCCCTAGATTCTGTGAGGATGAACGTGGGCTGTGTAACATGGAGGGACCTGCTGTTCTGATTTGAAGGCAGGCTTCCCCGGGGGTTGGAGAGAGAGGAGAGTTTCATAGTTAGACAGGTAAGTGGACAGGATCACAGTGGAAGCGAGGTCCGTGTGTCCCTGAAAGGGTGCAGTGCTTCCCAAGGCAGCTGTGCAGCACAGCGGACACAAAGGCAGGCTCCAAGGGGCACAGACCAGGCCCTGGGTTTGAATTCTGGGTTTGGGCCCTGGTGACCCCGGCCAATCACTGGACCTGAGGCAGCCTCGGCAGCCAGAACTGACTCATGGGGTTGCAATGCTCATGAAATCACGGGAGATGATACACTTAAAGCGTCCGGCACAAATGGCAAGGCCTGAACAAACTCTCGGCCGCTTCCGTCTCCTGCGAGTGTCTCTGCAAACTCTGCTCTCATGCAGGGTCCAATCAGCCTTACACTACACTTTTCTCTTTGTTCAAGCCCGGGGTTTCCAAACCTCCTTGGAAAGGCCAGATGGTAAATACTTCCAGCCCGCACTGTTTTTGTCTCAACACTCAGCTCTGCCCCTGCAGCTAAAAGCAGCCGCCCACAGCCTGGACCCGTGGCTGGGATCCAGTAAACCTGTTTACCAGTTTGCAGGCAGCAGGCTGGCCTCTGTACACGTGGACACGTGTGTGCATGCAGGAAAGTCCTCGCCAGGGTAGGCTGGGGACCGCTTCCAGAGACGGTGAGAGCAGCCCAGTTCACCAGGTCTCTGTTGTAACTGTCCTCGCCCATTTGGTCAGGCTTGTGGAATGAATACAGACACTTGTCAATCCCATCATGCGTCTGTGTGTTGAGGTTTTCAAAAACATATACTGATGATCATCCGTATGTCCTCGCTGTCCTGGGCCCTAGGAGGGTAGTAGCGAGCTGGGCAGGTAAGATGCCTAGCCTATGGAATGAGTATTTTCGGTAGGAGGAGGCGAGTGATGAATTAGTGCCCAAGCCAATACGAAGATGGTTTCCGACGTGACAGGTGTTACTCGGGCATCAGGCAGGAGAATGTGATCAGTGATTGGCAGGGGAGTTTGCTGTGGATGAGGGATCAGGGAAGACTTACCTAAGGAGGTGGTGACATTGCATTCAGCAGGGGACACTGACTAGGACAAGAGAATGAGATGCTATCCTAAGAAAATGAGTAGTTGTTTTAAAGAACGCACAAATAGCTCGGGAGTGTGTGAAAGAAAAAGTAAGCAGCTCCTGTTCTCCGTCCCCTCAGCCCTAAGTCTGCTCCCTTTGAACAGGGTGACTGCATGAGTTTTGATAAAGTCACTGGCCTTCAGGGGGTGTTGCTGGGCCGTGACAACCCTCCCTGGCCTGGGTCTCCCCCGTCCTCAGCTGGACTGCCCCACTGGTTTGGCTCTGGGTGAGGTTTCGTTTCTGGCCGGGTGCACCGTGCATGGGCCAGGGAGTCTCCCAGTCGGGGTCGGCTGGTGAGTGAGCAGCTGTCCAGCTGAGCCTGTTGGAGCAGCTGCCAGGGGTGGGCTTCCCCCGGCCCCATTTTCCCGCTCCTTCGGGGCTGAGATCTGCCAGAACATTCACAATGAGCCAGGGCGGCCCTGAGTAGGCCTGGCTCCCTGGGTTGGGCAGCGTCCCACAGACAGAAAGATGCTGGTTCAGTTTGTCAGGGCACATGCCAGGTGCATGCGAGAGGCAGCCGATCGATGCTTCTCTCAAACATCAGTGTTTTGCTCTCTGTTTCTCACGCTTACCCCTCTCTCTAAAAATAAATAAATACAATTAAAAAATAAATAAATAAATGAAAACTAGGGCAGCTCATTTCTGGAGAGGGGCTGGTGGTTAGGGGTACGTGGGAATTAGATTGACCATTTGCTTTCAATCAAATAGTTTTGTTCTCTCTGGTTTCATGGAAAGCCCCAGTTCTGAAAACCCCTCAGGAGTCCCCTGGGCAAAGCTCTAAATAAAATAATGTATGCATACCAGTTTTATAACCCGAAGGCTGAGGGTCAGGCCCGCTGCTCCTCCCTTCCCCTCCTGCCCCCTCTTCCCCTTCTTCCCCTTCCCTGCCTGCGTGCCGACATGGGCAGTTCCTCGGCCCCCTCCTCCTTCACGAGTGGAGACTCTAGCGAGGCATGTGGCGGGTCGGAAGGCCCCCAGCCAGGCAGCGCGGGTGTGTGTGCGCCCCACCCCAAGTGACCCCACCCAGGCCCCGCATTAGATACCAGTGGAGAAGTGTCAACTGCCCTGCCCGTTGCATTTTACGATATGGTTCTCCTTTTACAAAGTGCTCTCTGTCCCTGGGTGTCTGTGTGAAGCCTTTCCCTCCCACCACCGAGCAGCCTGGGCCCTCTTTCCCCATGGGGGGCTCTAGCATTGGGCCCACTCGGAGGGGCAGGGCCTGTTTGGTGATTGGAGGCCAGGCAGAAACTCACCCGCACCTGGCGTTAGACAGAGACAGGTGGCCGCCCTGGCCCTCCTGCGGGGCCTCAGTGGTGTCTCTGCAGTCACAGGGCCACTCGGAGTCTCAGGGGGAGCAGTGGCGAGTCCTGTAGCCCCGCCGACCCCCCGAAAACTCGTCCATCTGGAGCCCATGGTGAAAAGAATCCCCAGCAAAGTGGGAAATCCGCGGCCGGCCGACAAAAATGTTAGGTCTGGAAACTAACGTTCAGTGAGGGGGTTTGTGGCGAAGGTGTGTTTTTGTGTGGAAAGAAAGACGCTGGGAGTGTGAGCGTCCTGGGAAGAAGGTCAGCATTTGTGGGTGCGGTGGGGCTCCCGGTGGATCGGTCATTCTCCCCTTCGGAGGCAACAGTGTGGACCCACCCGAGTGGGCGGTGCCCTTGTGTCTGAGGGAGGCAGCCGGCTTTTCTCCCTTTAGGGTGACAAGCTCTCCTGGTGGCCTCTGTGCTGCCGAAGCAGGCCTCTCCCTTGGGACCTGGGACCCCACGTGTGGTGTGACGTGACCACCGCTGGGCCCAGAGCTCTCCTCCTTGGCTCGGGCGAGCTTCCCTCTGTGCCTCACTCCCTCATTCTCCCCTGTACTGCGGCTGCGTAAGGTGGGGGTGTCCTAGAACGTCCTGGAACTGTTTGAGGGAGTAGAGTGAGGACAGTTTCTGGGAGAGTCCATCTGGCTGGAGCCCAAAAGTCAGGTCACTGAGCCATCGGTCACCGGGAGCGCCTGGGGTCCTGGGAACGTCCGTTCCGTGTTGCTGGCCAAGTGCTGCCCCTGCCGCGCAGACATTCTCCCCCCGTCTTGTTTTCCCTTTGCTCACGGGTGTTTACAACATTGTAAAATGTATAAGGAAGAAGGTATTAGTTTCCTAGAGTCTCCCTTTCTCCCTGGTGACTGTTCGTAAGACTTGGAACTAAGAGATTCTAAGACACCCAGCGATACATGAGAATAAGGACAGGACGTTGTAGAGCTGAAGTCCACACGAATCTCAAAACTCGTTGTTAGCAGTGAACCTGCGTTGACACTTTCACCCCAGGCTCTTAATTTTTGATACTAGACCGCCGAGGCGTGAAATGTCCGAACAACTGAGAGGAAAGGGAGTGGGAACACGAGAAGAGTCCCTGCGTCGAACTCACCGTTTCTACACCTGCTGCCGATACACTGTTCCTCCCTCGGGCTCGCCACAAACTTCCAGGGCGTTTATTTCATACACGAGGGAAATGAGCTTTGGAGAAGTAACTCACCCAAGGTTATAACCCTCTGGAGGACCGAGTGTGATTTCATCTCCTTAACAGTTAAGGAGTAGCTACATTGATACAGCCCTAAAATTATTTTGGCCCTTTGAAGGCAGCCACGAGGCTGAGGTGGCCCCCGGTGACAATGAGTGTGACACTCCTGCTCTAGAAGGAGAGGCAGACGTGAAACAGATCACAACAGAGTAGGTGGACACCGCAGGCCCTCCTGATGTCCTGTAATAACTGTTACGGGTTTGTACTTCACGGAGCTGGGTTTTCTTTTAAGATTATTTATTTATTTTTAGAGAGAGGAGAAGGGGGGGCATCGACCAGCTGCCTCTTGCATGTACCCCAACCAAGCACTGAACCCGCAACCCAGGCTCGTGCCCCGAGCAGCAACCTTTCGCTTTGCTGGACGATGCCCAGCCAACTGAGCCACACTTGTCCAGGCTCCATGGAATTCTTGTCACCCTTCCTAACTCTTTATTTACATCCTCGGCCTCTCTGAAGTCTCCGACTGTATTGCACAGGCCTCAGTGGAGTCAAGGGTCTCCCCAGTGCCCCCCACATCTAATGCTGAGGTTTAGACAGGGACTCGATGGCCTTTTTCCTTAGTGAAATGGTCGTCTGGGTGGGGGAAGCACGCATGCGGTCACGTTGTAGGTGCAGCAGAGGAAAGGGGAAGTGAAAGACCACGAAGGCTCCCAGGCTTTGAGAGACTGGTTGAAACGAAGCTGTGAAAAACTCCCTTCCTCCTCCCGCCACCGCCACACACAGCACTGACCATGGAGTGCCCAGAAGACAGTGCAGGGTCTCTGCCAGCTCCCGCTTCCACCCCGGCGGCAAAGGTCTGGAGTAGAATGGTGTGTGTGTGTCCTTTCAGACCATTGGTTGGCTTCTAGGTGCCTGGCGTTCGCCTCTTGGCAGAGCCTCTCACCATCTTCCTCCCCGCTCCCGAAGGAGTCATTGGTTCCTGCAGGAGAGGTCAGGGGCAGAACAGCCCTCGAACGTCGGAGCTGGGCCATTCCCCTTCCAGGAAGGAGAAGCTTGTAACTGCTTTCAGAAAGTGCAGTCTGTCCAATTACCCAAGAGGTCTCTGCCCGACCAGGCCAATCCCCTTCTGCTTTCATTGTTCCAACGCCCCGAAGAAAGCATAAAAAATGAAATCCAAGTACCTGCTCAATTCAAGTGCCTGCTTTTTTCAGCTTTCTCCCTGCCTGTCTTTCACCAGAGCTGCCAATAAAACAAGAGCCGCCATCTCTCCAGTAGAAGGGCTAATGAGCCGTGATTCGGAAGGTGGGAAGGAAAGATGGGTAATTGGGTGTATTTAGTGGCAAATAAGTGGTTAAGAAGCATCAATTTCACCCAGTTTGCTTAGGGGAAATGCGGGCCATGATAAACAAGCAGCACGTGCTTCATGACAGCTCTCTGTGTGCGGGGGCCAGTCCCAGGATGCCACTGGGCACAAGCCCATCCTGGGCGGGGCCGTTGGCTAAAGGACAGTGTATTTTATGACCACTAAGAAAGCTGGCTGATCGTTTCCGAACCACAGGGTCTCCTACTGGTTCTCACGCAGGGGTGGTTTCTGGGTTCTCTAGCTCTTTCTTTTAAAAAAGATTTTATTTACTTATTTTTAGAGAGGGAAAAAGAGGGAGAGAAACATCAATGCATGGTTGCCTCTCGAGTGCCCCCTACCAGGGACCTGCCTCATAACCTAGGCATGTGCCCAGACTGGGAACTGAACTGGCGACCCTTTGGTTCGCAGTCCGGCACTCAGTCCACTGAGCCACACCAGCCAGGGCTGCGTCCTCTGGTTCTGTAATGTACTGTAATTGGTTGTCACTGGGAATGAACTCCTCTCCAGGCGAAGGTGGGGTGGGAACTCGGGGAGTAAGTCAGAAGCACAGTGGTTGCCCGGGGTGACGGAGCAGTGCACACCCGGCAGGCCAACGCCTCTGCCGACTCTCATGTTGTCTGGAAGGGAGCAATGAGGACATCCTGACGTTGTCCCTCACCCCCCAGCTGCCATTATATGGGGCCTTGGGAATGGCCCAAGGACCCGCCTGCTCTGCCCTCCTCAGCGAGGTGCAGGGATGAGCACTTTGCACGTGGTTTCAGTAGGTGCCCTGACCTTCGCTTTATCCCGAGGTGGGATGGAAGCGCGGGGCTCCTGGAATAGCTCCCTCTGTGGCCTGCGAGCACACCCGGCCAGGACCCTGCAGTAAAACAGAAGTACGAATGGACAGAGCCAGGAGGTGTCAGAAGTATCTTCACTCCCTGGGCCTCAGTCTCCCTGCCTCCCAGAGTGAGGATTCTGGATGGTTGGTTGGTTGGTTTCTGATTTGCAAAGTCCAAGTTTCATTCACTGGCAGCCTGTGTCTAGCTGGCACACCTTCCGGCCCAAGGCGTTCTCACTGAATGAGAGGCCTCGGGAAACTCTGCTTCGCAACTAAGTGGTTTCCGAGGGCTCTTCTGCCCTCAGATTCTGAAATTCGTCATCTGGGCCGAACTCTTCATTCAGGTCAGGCGGCAGTCCACCCTTCCTCTGTTTGGGGTCCTTTCCGTTCTGGGATTTCTGCCTCCTAGGCTTGGCCTGCTGAGGCTATTTGGAGCTTTCTGTTGTTCAAATACACCTGCTGTCTGTGGAGCCGCAAGGGAGACCGCCGTTTCCCGGCGACCTCCTCCCCAGGCAGCGGAGGAGCGCCCGTGTCTCCTGCAGGGAGCTGCCCGTGCCCTCTGTGTGCGGAGCAGGGACGGAGGGGCCGAGCACTGAGCCCTTTGCAGCCCGGTGTCTGTCCAGCCTTGCAGGCTCCCCACTCGCCGCAGTGCAGCCTGGGAGCCGGGCAGCAGCATCAGACGCCAGGTCTCCCGTCTGGGGGCAGCCTCACAGCCTCTTTAGTCTTGACCGACGAGGGCGCATGTAACTGCCTTGTTTACATCTGCTTGCCTCCACGCGTTCACAGCTACTCCGAGTTACCTATAAGGGACCGATTCTGGAAGGATTTCCTAATACCAACATTGAACTAGAATCCATTTGTGGTTGTGTCCCTAAGAAGCAGACAAGATGGAGAGGGCCGGCGGCAGCGGCCCAGACCGGAGAATGGGACTAGCCCTAATTAAAATGCTCCGAGTCAGGCGTTTCTGGCTTGCTGGAGTGTGCCACCCACACTTCCCCGCAGCCACGGGGTCTGGCACGGTCTCGTGACGGCCAGTCCGCCCAGTGTGCTCGGCGGGGAGCACTGACTGTCCTCCCGGCTTTGAGAGACTGGAGTGGGCCCAGCCCAGCTCTTCCCAGCCTGGTGCCGGGGCACCCAGCAGCCGCCAGGACACCCAGCGGCCTCCAGGACCAGGGTGTGGTCTGCGAACACCCGTGGGGAGAAGGCCTGAGTTGGGAAACCCCGGCTTTTTGTTTTCCAGATTACTTCGAATCTCAGTCCTTCTCTTCACTCTCAGCTGCCTTGCTTATTTTTAAATATTCCTCTGATGAGAACTTTTCCACCCTCCCACCGTCAAGCCTACCAGCCCACCTGCATCTGGGCTCCCATCTGTGGCCACCCCGCCCCAGGCCAGTGCATCCCTTCCTGTCTTTCCTGCTCGTGCACTTGACTTTTTTACTCCATCTGCGTTTTCTTGCCACCATTTTGGCAAAACTGGGGAGAGGGGTTTTCTGTGTTGCTGTATCTTCTTCCTCCTTCTCTTCCTCCCTCCTTCTGCTCCTCCCCTTTCTCCTAACCAGAAATAGGCCAACTTAACAGCCTTCTGAAGCCCACGTATGGCTCTTACCATCTCACGGACTGTCTTGTGTCTGCTAAACACCCGTCCCTTTGCTATTTGGAAGCAGATCCCAGGCACCCATAAAATTTTCGGTCAGTACTGCTCAAAGGTGAGGATTTTCCCCCATTACCCACTGCCACTAAATCTTTTAAAAAGATAAAATAAAACCTTAATAATAATTTTTCCTCAGTACCATCAACTATCTACTAAATTTTCAAGTCCCAATGGCCTCATCTCTCTCACTTTAAAAATACCCCCTTTGCTTGACGCAGGGTCCAGATAAGCGCCAACTCTCCCGACAAACTCCTGCCGGGCTTTCGTCCCCACCCCTTCGCTCAGATTGCTTTCGTCAAGGTTCCCAGCACCTCCCTTTATGTGGGAATGGGGCCCCACAAACCGATCCTTCCCACCCTCTGGAAACTTTCTTCACGTGGAGAATGCTCTGGAGTGCGCCTCACTGGCTGTCTTGTTGGTCTACAGCTGCGACCCCAGCCCCCAGCCCCCAGCCCCTGCTGGGTGTGAGCTTTAACGAGAAATGCAGGCTCCCTGGCCCCACATGCAGAGTTTTTGATCTAGTTGGTCTGGGAAGGTGCCTGGGCATCGTTCCTTTCCTTCAGCCCTCCGGGTGGGGTGCAGGCAGGTTCTGAGGGCAGGGCGCCCCGGCTCAGTGCCCAGAGGCCCTCCCTGCGCTCCCCGGGGGGCTTCGTCCAACTGCACAGCTTTCAGCAGTGGGCAAGGGCGGGGCGCCGCCCTCTGCCTGAGCTCCAGGCCCACTCAGAGAACTGTCTCCTTGACATCTGTCTCCGCTCAGGGACCCGACTGGTGTTTTGAACTTAACCGTGACCAGGGCAGAACTCCACCTGATCTAGGAAAGGCACCACCGTTCAGCTGCTCAGACCAAACTCCTTAGAATCATTCCTGCCCCCTTCCTTTGTCTCATCCCCGACGTCTAATCCACCCGTGCATCCCCGGGGCACCACCTTCAGGAGAGCTCTTGAGTCTGACCCTCTCTCACTCCCGCCCCCGCAGCCAGCCCCAAGCCTCCACTCTGGGTCCGCACTAGTGACTGCCTCCGAAGCGGTCTCTCTGCCTCCCCCTTGGCCTTGCACAGTCTGCACGTGGCTACAGTGGCCTTGTAACATACGTAATATATTACGTTACTTCCCAGTTTTCAGCCTTGTGGTAACTTCTTGTCGTACTGGTGATAAAACTAAAGTCCTTCCCCGTGGCCTGTACGTCTGCACTTGGTGTGGCCCTTGGCTGCCCTCTGACCTCATCTCTACTCACATCCTCACTCCCCAGCTCCAGCCGCACCTGTCTCCTCACTGTTGGCCTGGCCTCAGGACCCGCCCACTCTTCCCCAGACACCTCAGCAGTTATTTCATCAGCGACATCCTCTCCGACCCCATGTTCATGGCAGATTCCCTCATCTCTGCTTTTTTATAGTATTATTATTTTCCAACATGATATTATATATTTACACATAGTTCACTTCCATCTGCCACCAGGATGTAAGTTTTACAAGGACAAGGACTTCTGTGAAAGAACGGTATCTGATAGATACATAATAGGAGTTCAGGAAATATTTATGCAAACATACGTATCTTCAACGCTTGAGCCTGTCCCTCTGGCCACTGCTGGACTGAGCTTCTGGCAGGGACAGCTCCCAGCCCAGCCTGCCTTGGGTGTGCATTCCTTCTCACCTCTGCTCGGGGCTCTAGACCAGAGGTCAGCAAACTTCTTTGTAAAGGGCCGGACAGTAAGCTTGTTGCTTCTCCAAGCTGTGTGGTATCTGTTGCATCCACTCCACTCTGTCCTCATAGCATGAAAGTATTAGCTGAAGCAAATACAAAACAAGTTGGCACGCCTGTGTTCCAATAAAACTTTATTTACAAAAATAGGAAGTGGACGTGCTGGCCCCTGCTCTGACATTTTCTGCCTTTCCCCCAAATCTACATGGACAGAAAGGAAACACTTAGAAGCACTTGGCAGTCTGATCAGCAGTTTCTTCCCAGAAGTGGGGGAAGGGTCCTCCTGGAGCAAGTGTGGCTTGCGTTAGCCGGACAGTAGGCATCCTCCCTGGGGAGATGCCAGCATGGGGCAAAGGATGGCGAGCGTCATGGGCAAGCTTGCTTCTTAAAGCGGTCGCCCTGGCTTTTCTCCTCGGTCCATCTTCCGAGAAGCGGAGCTGCAGACGACGGTGAGCTCATATCCACCACGGTGCTTTTTAGTTCCTGCGACTTGCAAGAGAGAGGACTGCGGTTCTCTCTCTGGGCTTCTCCTACAACATGTTGGAACGGAGTATAACACTTTATATGTGTTATTTATTTAGGGATCTTGATCCCAGGTTAGATGAAAAGATTTCAAATCAGGCACTTACTAGTTCTGTGACCTGCTTTATGGGGGTGCTCTGATGATTAAATTAAATGGTATTTGTGAAGTGGGTACTCACGGCTGCGAGTGTTTGTTACGGGTTTTCAGGGGATCACGCACCGTGATATGGCACAAGCCGTATCCAAGTCCTCACAGTGCCCTGTATGGGGGAGGGCACTGTCACCAGGCCAATTGTATGGATAAGAAACTCGAATTTAGAGGGTGAAATAACAGTGAGTGAGGAGCAGAGCCCACCTCCAAATCCAGGTTGTCCAACCCCACAATCTGTACCTTTTGTTTTAAAGATTTTATTTATTTATGTATGGGGGGGAGAAACATCAATGTGTGGTTGCCTCTCGTGCACCCCCACTGGGGACCTGGCCTGCAACCCAGGCACGTGCCCTGACTGGGAATCAAACCAGTGACCCTTTGGTTTACAGGCTAGAGATCAATCCACTGAGCCACGCTGGCCAGGGCCAGAATCTGTACCCTTAACCACTCCAGCACCTTCCTAGGGCACCTACTAAGCACCCAGTAATCTAGCCGGTTTTAGCTGCACCAGGAGACACTGTAGGCCACCGGAGAGTAATTTGAAATAAAGGTCGGTGGTTGTGCCCCAGGCCGAGTTATACTCATTCCATTGCTGGTGCAGCAAGTAGCTAGCTGCCTGCTGAATGCCTCTGCCCAGGACCTCGCTTCCTGCCTCGCTGCAGTGCCCTGCGCAGGAGCGCAGGCTGTTGACAGAGCTGCTCAGGTTTTCTGTCACCGACCCACAGACACCCCTTTCTTCCTCCTGCTCCTCTCAAGAACTATGCCGAGTCGCAGCATTGATTCAGATTCTCCTTGTCCCCTGAGGTCATGGGAAATCTCTATCAACCTACTGTAAAAGAATGATTAAAGAACAGGCTTCCGCCCTGGCTGGTGCGGCTCATGGATTGAGTGCTGGCCTGCGAACCAAAGGGTCACGGGTTTGATTCCCAGTCAGGGCACGTGCCTGGGTTGCGGGCCAGGTCCCCAGTGAGGGGCAGGCAAGAGGCAACTGATCAGTGTATCTCTCACACACTGATGTTTTCTCTCCCTCTAAAAATAAATAAATAAAGTATTTTTTAAAAAGAATAGGCTTTAGAAGCACCTGCTAGGGAACTGGTGAACAGGAGATCAGCCCTGGAGAGCGGGGAACGCCACTGCGGCTGCCTGGCCCCTGAGCTCACGTTTCTCCGGGTGCCGTGGCATTCGCGTGGCGGAGGCTCTGGGCTTTCATTCTGGTGAATCTCGATTAGTGTGCACTGAGCACTGGCTGCCTTCCGGACCTGAGCTGCACCTTGTACGCGCTTGCCGTTTGCTCCTCTACCTCAGCCCTGTTCTGCAGGCCTGTCTGCAGCGATGGAGACGTTCTGTGTCCGCCCCGTGCAACACAGTGTCCGCCAGCCACGGTGGCCTCGGAGCACTTACAGTGTGGCTAGTGCAGGGGAAGAACTGAATGTTCTTTTTTAAATTTTAGTTAATTTACATTTGAATAGTTACATATAACTAGTGGCTATGCGTGGAGAGCTCCTTTAAACCCGTTTCACAGAACAGGGTTAGAGGGTGAAGTAATCTGCCAAAGGTACTCAACTCTAGGAGCAGGGCCAGGCTTTGGACCTTGGCCTCCTGCCCGGAGCCCCCACTCTTCACAACCCTCTTATATACCCCATTTCTCTCTCTTTTTAAAAAAGATTTTATTTATTTTTTGAGAGAGGAAGGGAAGGAGAAAGAGGGAGAGAAACATCAGTGTGTTGTTGCCTGTCACATGCCCCCCCCACCAGGGACCTGGCCTGCAACCCACACATGTGCCCTGACTGGGAATCAAACCGGTGACCCTTTGGTTCGCAGACTGGCTCTCAGTCCACTGGTAGCCAGCCAGGGCTGCCCCCTTTCTGTTACACTTTCTGCAGAAACTGTTTCCTGGTGGCAGACTGTTCCCTGATTCATAACACTGGGAGGGGGTGAGTGTGTGCGCACGCGACCCACCTTGAAATAAACGTGTACCGCACGGAGAGAGCTGTGAAACTCACCGGAAGGTACAGAAATGTGTAACGATGAGAAAACGTGCCCGTTCCCGGAAGTGGCAAAAGGCCACTTCTGCCCACAGATAGTCTCTGGGTTCGGTAGAATTCTACTCCAGATCCAGAAGGGAACTGTAATGAAATCTGATTCTAAACAGTGTGCCAGAACAGTCAAAGGAGTCTTGAAAATGCATAGTTTAGTCTAGGAAGACGGCATATTAAATCACAAATCAGTAGGGGACCATTAAGGTGGAAATGGGTTATCCATCCAAAAAATAATAAAGCTGAATCCTTATCTCATGTCATATATAAAGAGCTAAGCATTAAAAAAAAAACAAACAAACACCAGCCCTGGCTGGTGTGGCTCAGTGGATTGAGCGAGGGCCTACGAACCAGACAATCGCTGTTCCATTCACAGTCAGGGCACATGCCTGGGTTGCAGGCCAGTTCCCAGTGGGGGACGCACAAGAGGTAACCATACATTGATATTTCTCTCTCTCTCTCCTTCCCTTCCCCTCTAAAAATAAATGAATAAAATCTTTAAAAAAAAAACAAAAGTCCTAAAATCAAAGAATAAAGGTGCTCTTGTAATGTTAGACTGGGGAAAATAGGAAACTATAAAGGGAAATACTAATGGATCTAACTACATAAAATAAAATAAAATAAAAATTTCTCAATAGGAAGAAAAAAAACACCAAAAGCAAAGTTTGGAGGTCAGTTGACACTGGGCAAAACAAAGCAAATCCCCAAACCCCAAAACATTGCAGCAAACAGGGTTAAATGCTTAACGAACCAAAGTTGCGACAGATGAAAAGAGACCAGCTGCCAGGGGAAGACCGAGCCGAATAGGCAGTTTATAGAAACATGAAAACGAGTGGCTAATAAAGCTGTTCAACTGCACAGGTGATCAGGGAAATGCGATGAACACAAGTGCTGGTTTTCACCAATTTGGCAAAAATTAGACTAATTATATCCAGTATTGGCCAGCATGGTAGGGGTGTAAATTTATCCAGCCTTTCGGAAGGGCAAATGGCAGGTTCCGGCCACAGTGTAGATGGGCGTGTTCTGTAGCTCCAAGGTTCTGCTCCAAGCGCTCACCGCATGGAAATACCCACCCATGTTCCACTGAGGTTCGTGGCAGTGTCTTGTGTGATATCGAAGAATTGGGGACAGTAGCCATATCTAGCAATGGTTAAAGCATGATACAGTCATATTTTAGGAACAGTAAGACTGTGACAAGAATATAGTGGATCTGTAGGTAATGATATGGAAATATATACTGAGCGTTGTTAAGAAAAAGTGACTTTCAGAACAATGAGTACAGTATGTTCCGATGTTACTTTTTTTTTTTTATCCTCACCCAAGGGCATTTTTTTCATTCCTTTTAGAGAAAAACAAAAGGAGAGAGACAGACAGACAGGCATTGACTGGTTGCCTCCCGTACATGCCCCGACCGGGGATTGAACCTGCACCCTAGGCTTGTGCCCTGACCTGCGATTGGACCGGGTTTGGTTTACAGAACAATGCTCCAACCAGCTGAGCCACACGCTGTGCAGGGTCTACTTCCCTCTTTTAAAGTCTGTGTGGGCAAGAGAAGAGAGGGGAGGACACACTCGGGCTGCTGACAGAGGGGACCGGAGAAGCACCTTATACCTGCTTCCGTGTCGCTTGCATTTTTATGATAAGCCAATAGTGTTTGGGGAATAATGTTGTTTTACCGTATCTTGACCTGAGAAAGGGGTCTGAGTCCCAGCCAGGGCTCCCTCGCCTGGCTGAAAATCACAGTGACCGGTGTAACTTAAAACTTTTCCATGTGCCCTGGCTGGTGTAGCTCAGTGGATTGAGCACGGGCCTGCAAATCAAAGGATTGCGGTTCGATTCCCAGTCAGGGCACATGCCTGGGTTGCAGGCCAGTTCCCAGTAGGGGATGCATGAGAGGCAACCACACATTGATATTTCTCTCCCTCTCTCCTTTCTTTCCCCTCTAAAGATAAATAAATAAAATCTTAAAAAACAAACAAACAAAAACTTTTCCATGTGTTTCAAGTGTGATGGTGGATATGACTACTTTTTTATCATGAAGAAAATAAATAAGCCTGTTTAGCTTTTTTTTAAAAACAAAACAAAACATGATTTTTAAATTTACTTTTAGAGGAAAAGAAAGGGAGAGAAACATTAATGTGCAAGAGATAAATGCATTGATTGCCTCTCACACACCCCCCCTGGGGTCCTGGCCTGCAACCCAGGCATGTGCCCTGACTGGGAATTGAACCGGCGGCCTTTTGGTTTGTGCTCAATCCACTGAGCCACACCAGGCAGGACTGTTTTGCTTTTTTAGTAAGGAGATTACACTAGAGCACTGAAGACCCTTCTAGCTCTAATCTCAGATTAGATTTCCTAATTTTGAAATTAAAACACACACACACACACACACACACACATACATACACACACAGATGTGGGCTCTGTGGTTTTGGGTCGTGAGATGCACAGGAAGACTTTCAGCTTTTGCTGAGGACTGTGTGGCTTCTACCCGCCCAGTGTTCCTCCTTTTGGTCCTGGGGCTCCATTTCACCTGGCTCTCGGAGGCAGGGCAGAGCCCCAAGGACTGAGGTCGGCCCCTGGCCAGCGGGGCCACTGGGCTCACTCTGGGCCGCGGAGAAGAGTCTATTTTTGTTGTGGGGGCTGAATGGTTGGCCCGTCCCCAGGAGCGCGTGCTCACCGGTGTGGCTGATGTATCTCGCCTGCTGCTGCCGTCTCCACCACTGCTGCAGAAAACAGGAGAGCATGTTTGCCCAGCGCCAGGGCTTAAATCTGAGATGCGTGTACAGGGATGGTGCTCTTTCGTTGTGTCCTTCCCCCTTCTGGCCATTGGAAGGGTGGCGGCAGGGCAGAGTGTGGCCACCATGGAGGTGGAGAGCCTTCTCCTCAGGCTTGGCGTGGAAGGGACCCCTGCCTTCTAACCGGCTGCGGAGAACTTGGTCCAAGAAGCTGGGCTTTCTCAGCCTTCACCGAGCCTCTTCGGCTGGGTGGGGTCCGCTCAGAGCTGCCAGTCGTCTCACCTGCTGTCCAGCTTGAGGACAGTGTCCCTCTTGGTGTAGGGCTTCCCGTGACCCTGGCATGTACCCAGATCCATGTCCAGCCTTGTCAGGTTCCTCAGGCAAACCCGGTGTCCCACATCAGCCTGTGGCAACAAGACCGTCGGAGCAGGTGCCCCAGTTCATCAGCCCTTAGTTTCTGCAGAAGAGCAGCTCAGAGTGGGGCCACCGTGTTGCGCGACTCCAGGGGCGGGGCACTTACATGAGGCACGGGGGCTCGTTCATGTAGATAATGTTCCATGTGGGGCCTGGGGTTGTGGAGCTCGGGGGCCTTGGCTTGAAGGCTGGCGGGACCGGAGGCCTACGCGTGAACTGGGACCGCCGCGCTGGTCTCGTTGTGCAGAGCCCTTCCGGAGGGCTCGTGGGGGCCTGGGCCACGAGGAGGCAGCCGTGGGTCTCGGACCCTCTCATGCAGGACGGGCAGCAGTGCAGGCCGTTTGGTGGCCTTTGTTGGCCACCACATTCATCATTTGACTGGTTTTCTCAGCAGTCCTCTCAATTCCAGGGCTCCATAGCCCTCCCCTTACTGCGTTTCTAATCTGGGGTTGGTTTTCTTTCCCCCTTCAGCTGCAGAGCTACCTGGCTGCGTGTGAAGATGAGACCCCTGCCATCCGGAACCATGACAGGGTCCTGCAGCGTCTGTGCGAGCACTTGGACCACGCCCTGCTGTACGGGTGAGCCGCGGTCCTCCCTGGAGCCGAGGGCTGGCACATCAGGGCGCCGCCAAGGCCACGCGCAGCCTCCAGAGAGACGTCCCCGGCCTCGGGAGCCTTTTATCTCTTCCCTTGGCAGAGCTTTGTCTCACGCAGGCAGGCCGCGGGCTGTCTGTGGTTGGTGAACTGTCTCTGCTCAGGTGTAAATGACGGGGCGGGGAGGGGGGTGGGCAGCAGGTAAAATGCTGGTGGGAAGCCATGCTGTTGCCCGTGGGTCCCTGAGCTCACTGCTGACTCGGCCGGCGGACCAGCTGACTGCGGCTTCCCAGGGGCCTGTTTCAGCCGTGGCAGCTCCTGTCCTCTGTCCTCAGCCTGCAGGACCTCTCCTCTGGCTACTGGGTGCTGGTGGTGCATTTCACCCGGAGAGAGGCCGTCAGGCAGATCGAGGTGCTGCAGCACGTGGCCACCAACCTGGGGCGCAGTGAGTAGTGCCAGGCTGGCGCCGGGAGGGCCCTCCCCGTGGGCTGCTCAGGGCTCGGGTTCAGCCCCTGGTCAGCCCTGGAGGCTGATTCCCTCCTGATCTCTGGGGGCAGTGGGCGCTGAAGCGCCGGTGCTCTCCTCCCCACAAGGCCCCTCTTCTCCCTGCACATGGCGGTTTGTTGGAGCATCGTGGGCGAGGTGGGGGGGGGCGTGAAGGAGAAGGAGACGCCGGCGAGGCCCAGACCCCGCGGGCCCAGACCCGGCACGTGATGGGCCTCGCATCAATCTCTGAGTGAGGGTCGGCGTTAGCCTGCAGGGTCGAGCAGGGTTCTTGCATTTGTCATCCCACCTGAAGTTTGCAGCCTGTCCTCTGTGTCAGAGCTTCCTGGGCCGCAGGCTGACTAGGGGAATAAAGATCCCAGGGCTTATGACATTCCAGTAAGAAGGCTTTTGGAGCCTTGGCTGGTGTGGCTTAGTGAACTGAGTGCCAGCCTGTGAACCGAAAGGTCACTGGTTCAATTCCCAGTCAGGGCACAAGCCTGGGTTGCAGGCCAGGCCCCCAGCTGGGGGCGTATGAGAGGCAAATAATTGACGTTTCTCTCTCCCATCAATATTGCTCTCCCTCCCTTCCCTTCTCTCTAAAAATAAAATCTTTTAAAAAAAGAAGAAGGCTGTTGGGGTGCGTGGTCCCCTCACTTACTCTTTCCTTCCTTTCTGCCCTTGCTTGGCAAAAAAGCCAGCTCCTGACTACCTTCCTTCCAGTTACTCCTGCCCTTGTTTGCAGGCCGGGCCTGGCTGTACTTGGCCCTCAACGAGAACTCCCTGGAGAGCTACCTGCGGCTGTTCCAGGAGAACCTGGGCCTGCTGCACAAGTACTACGTCAAGTGAGTGTCTGCTCAGTCTCCTGCAGCCCCGGCGCTGCCCTGGAGCAAAGTCCCAAAGACTGTTGTCACGTGCAGACACCACGGTGTGCCACATCAGAGGCCTCGCCTGGCACTGCCTGCCCAGGGCACGTCGGTAATGGCCGCTGGGCCGTCAGGGCCTTGCCTGGGGCAGCCTTTGCCAGGAGTTCCGGGGCTGTGGCCGGGCTGGTGTTCGGCAGTTGGGGGCTCTGCCTCTGCCCAGCCCTCTCTCCGGGCCTCAGGCCCCACTAGAGTGTGCGCCCTTTGCGGGGGTTGCTGCAGGATCCGTGTCCATAAGCAGCTGCTGTGAGCCAGACGGCCCTGTGCTGCAGGTCCCGTATCTGAGGGCACTGGCGCTCAAGTGCCGTGTGGCCCCAAACCCGGGGGCGGGGGGATGCTGCGAAGGGGCGGGTGAAGGCTGCCTCAAGCTGACTGGGTGCCCTCAGGGAGTAGGGGTGTCACGTGCCACATTTCAGCACAGCCTGCGTGTTGGGGAGGTAGGGCCGAGGTGGCAACCAGAGCCAGGACCCCATCGTCCCGCCTTGCGTCTCGCAGGAATGCCCTGGTCTGCAGCCACGATCACCTGACTCTCTTCTTGACCTTGGTGTCTGGGCTGGAGTTCATTCGATTCGACCTGGATCTGGTGAGACACCACGGCTCTCGCTGCCCGAGGGGCAGAGGGGTGGGCAGGGGGGGCACGGGTTCCGCTGTCCGGCTGCCTCCCAGGGAGCCCGCTGGGCGTTATGCAGGTGAGAGCGGCCTTTGTGTTTGGGACAGTGGGAGTGAGTGGAAGGGGGTGAGTCTCTCTTGGCTTAAGGCCAGGTTCCCTGGATCACCTTCCCATCTCTGTCCCAGCTTGGAGGGGAGCCGCGCTGCCTGGCGCGTTTGAGCGCTGAGGTACTCTCCCTGATGGTCCAGACAGGCATGTTTGAGAGGGACAAGGCAAATTCATCCCTGTGCCTCCTGGGGTCCCGGAGTTGTCACCAGCTCCATATTCCCCTGTGTCCCTTCTCACGTGGGGCATCCCGCACTGTCATGCACTAGAGAAATCCGGTGTTGGCCCCGAACAAGCCAGAGGGGCCCAAAGCGCCTCTTGGACTTGGGCTCATCAAGGGGGTGCAGCTGCCCCGTCCTAATCACATCACCTTCCCGGGCCCCTTCCCCATCAGCACAGACTGAAAAGGAACTTAGCCGCTGGAAAGTACTAGAAATTAGGGAAATGAGCAGCTGTCATAGTAAGAGGTCGAGGAAGGGTTAGAATGCATAGTTCGGGTTCTGTCACCTCTGTTGGCTTCATGTCAGCTGTGAGAGCCACAGCTGCGCACAGTACTCTCTTTATCAGCTTGTGTCTGAGTTTAGTACTTTAAGCCCATTGGCTTCCCAGAGAAAAACCAGCATGGGAAGGGGGTGACTGCAGGTGTGTGGCTCCCGACCCTGGACTCTGCCGTCCATGTACGCCCTTGTTCTGTCCCGCCCAAGGCCTCCCGCCACCCAAACCTGCCTTTTCCACTCTCTCCTCAGGACGCCCCCTATTTAGACTTGGCCCCCTACATGCCCGACTACTACAAACCTCAGTACCTGCTGGACTTTGAAGACCGCCTTCCCAGCTCGGTCCACGGCTCGGACAGCCTGTCCCTCAACTCCTTCAACTCCGTCACCTCCACCAACCTGGAGTGGGACGACAGTGCGATCGCCCCGTCCAGTGAGGGTGAGTGGCCCCGGGGCGGGGAGCGGCCCCGCCTCTGCCGTGACCCTGACTCTGGAGCCGCTTGCCCCTGTCTGGGTGACGTCTTTCTCAGCTGGTTTTGGTCTGGTGGTTGAAATGGAGGTTAAACAGGGTCAGCTGTTTCCCAGATCTTCATTTTCTCCAAGTCCCTTTGGTGACCAAAACACTGATTCTGGAGACAGAAAGCCAAACGATCTTGTAGATGTTAGACCCTTTTCCAGAAGGTACTGCCACATGTCTGGGGTCAGTTTTCTGAGTGAGGAGGGGTTAGCAGAGTGACCTGGAAACTTCCTGTCATTGCAGGGATGGGTGTCGCCTGCCCCCAGGGGGTGTCCTACCCCAGATCCTAGGCAGAAAGACGCTAAGGAACCTCTGGAAGGAGAAGAAAGCCAGATGGGGGCAAAGTTTAGGGCGAAACCTGCCACCATTTCTCAGGAGTCCATTTGGTTTCGGGTCCCTCCTGCACCTGCTAGTGTATCAGCGACAGTCATACCCATTGCGTCAGAAACTGAAAAAGAATGTCACCACATCCAGATGTCATTTTGTTGTCTTGGTCAAAAACTTAACTGGAACAGCCTGGTCCCGTTCAAAACTTGGGCCTCTGAGTTTATAAAACTGGCTGTTTCCCCACCTTCATCCCCGCACCCGCCCCACCCCCAGGGCAGGGGAGCCAAGCCCAGTCCAGCCCCTGGGACTCCCTGAAATTGCATCAGCATTGAGACAGCCTTTTTCTTTATTTCTAACTGTGCCGTGGGCCATGTTGCTGGGAGAGGGTAGTTACTCTCAGCCTTGCTGATAGCAAGACTTGCATTGCTCCTTGTGCAAGAGGAAGAAAGCGCTCAGCCCCCTGGGGTTGGGCTCCTGGGCTGCCTCAGAGGAGTCAGGGGGACGGGCATGGAGGGAGCTGTCCCCACCTCTCAGCTGCTGGGTGTGGAGGCAGGGGAGGCACGGGATAGAGAGGAAAGTCGGGCGCAGGTGGGCCCACGTTCTCTGCCCCCGGGCGTCTCCCTAGCTGGTCAGAGGCCACTGAGCCAGCGCCTGAGCTGAAGGGGCTGGGACCTGATAAGTTCCTCTGAGGCTGGCTGGTAGATAAAATGTAGAAAGTTTCGTTTTTTCCTCTGGTTTTCTCCCATGCCTCCCACCCTGTTGCCCCCACCCTCCCTGTCCTTCCACTGTCTGTTTCTAACCTCAGTTTTGTCCCCGTTTTTGTAGATTATGATTTTGGAGATGTGTTTCCAGCAGTGCCGTCTGTACCCAGCACAGACTGGGAAGGTGGGACAGAGTCTGCCGTTACCCTCTTTTCCTGTTTTTGCAATGTCTCCACGCCAGGCTTGCTGCATGATTCAAATTCAGCTCGTTGTTTATAATAATGTCAATGATCGCGTTAAAGCCGGGTTTGGTGTTCTGATAGATGGAATTCTGCAGTAGGAAAACTTGACCTTTAGCCCTAGGCAAATTCCTTCTCTCAAGGCAGGACTCCTGCCTCTGTGCAGTGTCCTCGTAGAGTCACTAGTGACTGCTTTTCAGGGACACACAGGTCACCCTTCCTGATTCTGATGCGAGTCCATGTGCTGGGTGCGTGTGGGGCGCTGGTGACCTGACCCAGCGAGTGGAGACCTGTGCTGGAAACTGATGCTTTTGGACGTGTGGGTTATAAATTCCTTTAGGCCAGATGAGTTTCTGTGTCAGAAACATCAGGAAGCGAAGGCAGAAGGCTTGATTCCTTCAGTCCATTCCTAATGGTTCCCTCTTGGGTAGTTTTGAATGAGATTGAGATCTGAATGAGATGGCGGTCTAAATAAGGGAAATTGCCCATGTACACGTGAAACTTCCTCCTGGGAGATTCCGTTTTAAGGCAGATTAAAATAAACTCGGTGCCCACTAGGTGGCAGTAGTGCTCGGGCATTTTTCCTGCCCTATATTCAACTTCTGGGCTTGTGAAAATTTGTGAAGCTATTTTCTACATTCCTGTGATTATTCAGAGCACAAGGCATGTTTCTGGGAAGGTTAATGCTTCCTCCTTAAATCTAAGGCCATAACCAGATCCCTGTATTAAAGGCCCCCTTGCCTTGTGGGCCCCTTCTGCCCAGGGTGGGCTGGGGGCCCGCTCTGAAGGAGGAGGAGCAGGTGCTCCCCACTGCCGGGAGCTGGCCCCTCATTAGTAGAGCCACGATTTCTGAGTGATGGATGGCAGATGACCTTTTTCTGAGTAATGTGCAGATGCAATCGCTCAAGTTGGAGGGAAGTAAGATGGCACCGGGGAAACATAAATTCTGTCCTCTGGCCAGGAGGTGGCGTCAGGGGGTCCCGGGTCTTCGTTAGCATTAGCCTGAAATCCAGAATTCCATCGCGACATCATCATCCTCTCTGCCTCTCTTCTTGCAGCGGACACGCTGGGCACCGACACCCCCTCTGCCTCTAACAACTAACCCCCTCCTGACCCTGCTACTCGTTGCCTGTTGCAGTTGCTTGACAAGCAGGGCCTGACCTCCCCCTGCAGCCCTGCGGGGTCCCTGTGGCCTGAGAACTAACTGCACAGCCACCCTGCTTGCCAGGCCGGGCACCAGGGCAGGGCGAGGTGCATCCCGGCAGCGGTGTCCTGCTTGTGAGCGCCTCGAGCTCCTGGGAGGTCCTGAGCCCACTCTGGACGCTCACCTGGGGAGCCTTGCTCTTCTCCTTCCACCAGAGGAAAGCAGGACATGGGGGCAGCTCCAAACTCTGGGCCCCGGGGTGGGGGTTGGGGTGGGTGTTCCATGGTCCTTAGCTCACTTACAGGACTGGTGGGTACCCCAGCCTTGACACCCACCACGTCCGGCAGTCTGCTCGGCCACCTCTCGGATTCACCTCCCGTGGCAACGGCATATCTCCAGGAGCTGGAACAAAATCGTGTGGGCTTTGCGGGAACCTCCTTTGAGACCGAAGGGCAAGGTTTTCTACATCTGAGAACTAAGGCTCTGGGGTCCCAGGACCTCAGAAGAAAGTCTCATCTATCGCTAGTGTTTTTCTGGCAGAGATGGCGGTTGCTTTAGCCACCTCCTTTGCCCTGCTATTAAAAGACAATGTACTTTTTAAAAAGTACAGGTGATGTGCTGTGTCAGCAGACAGCTGCCAGTGGTTTCCGAGATCCACTAGGAAGCTGACAGCAGGTGGGCCCTTCCAGATGAGGCTGAGGGTGGGAAGCATGCTTGCCATGTCTCCTGGGCAGGTAATGGCCAGTCAGGTGTGGAAAAGGTGGCTAATGGAGCGTGAACAGCTGGAGTCCCTTGCCATTAACCCTCACCCAGACTGTTCCACCAGCTGGGCCTCAATTCTCCGCATGGGCAGCTCCCATCTGCCACCAGATAAATGTCCCGTGTGCCTTTTCTACTGGTGCTCCCTCCTCTCCACACCCTGTTCCAGTGGCCTGGGGTGGATGGTTGCAGAAAACCAGCTCTGCTCTGGAGGGGCAGCATCACCCCCCACCTGGCTTCTCCTTAGGGTGGTCCACGATCAGAGTGGACCAGTGTGCAAGCTGAGGGTTGAATGAAGTGGAGTCCTCAGCACCCCCGTAAAGGGGCACCTGGACCTCCCCGCCTGGAATGTGCTGGAGATGTCAGGGACAGAAGCAGATGCCCAAAGAAAGGCCCACGCGGCACCTGTTGGGGGCAGCCACTCCACACACCTTTCTTGTCCCCTTCGCATCTCGATCTCCCCCGTGCTCTGGCTCTGTCTCTCTGCCCTTCCCCATGCTCCTCACCCCTTGGGTTTCCTGTCCTGTCCTCTCAGCCTCTGCCCTCCACTGTGCACCCCTCATTTTCTCTGATCCCTGGTCTCTCTTCTGTTCCTTTTCATCTGCCTCTGCGGGGCCCCTTCAGGGGACCACGGGTACCTCAGCCCTGCTGGTGCCTTAGGGTGCTAAAGGGGCGGCCGGGCACCCCCCTAACACCCTCTGATGGAGGGCTCCGAGGTTAACCTGAGAAGTGTGTGGCCCATCTCGGGCCATCTCGGGCTTCAAGGACCCCATCCTCGAGGGGCTCCAGCCTGGAGCTCTTAAATTTGGCCAAACTGCTGTAGCTCTCGGGGCTGCTGGTGGTGATGGTGCTGGGCTCTCTCGGTCGCTCTTAAACACATAAATCCCACATCCTGTTGGGCCGAGGCCTCCCCTGGAAACAGGGCCTGCCCCAGTTGGGTTTCCCCAGGAGGAGCTCTCCTGCCTCCCTCGTGAGGTAAGGCGTGCCATGGGGGCCTGGGGACCCCGGACGGCGTCTGATGGGCTGTCACCTGCTCCTCCCCTCCCAGATGGCGACCTCACCGACACTGTCAGTGGCCCCCGCTCCACCGCCTCGGACCTGACCAGCAGCAAAGCTTCTGCCAGGAGTCCCACCCAGCGCCACAACCCCTTCAGTGAGGACCAGGCAGAGCCCATCTCCTCCTCTGACACCACCCCCGTGCATACCACCTTCCAGGAGAAGGTGGAGTCCCGCACCCCAGAACCGCCGGACGCCTGCGCGGAGCTCGAGGTCATCAGGTCAGCGGGGGCTGGGTGGGGGGAGATGGGTGGGCTTCCTGGCGCCCATTCTGTCCACTGCTAGCATCCCTTTTTGTCCACTCAGGCATTTGGGCGTCTTCCTGGGGACCGAGTCCCCTCCCTTTCTCGGTAGTGCTTTGAGTGGGAGGAGTAGCGGGCCCAGGAGGTGAGAGGCGAGGCCACAGCCGTGCTGGCGCTGGGGCCTCTGGGATGTTTGTCCAGTCCATCCAGGACTGGAAAGCACCTTCAAACAGGACTTCTTTTCACAGGAGTTCTTGGATATTGGTGCATAATTTCTGAGATTCGTACTAATCCTATTTTTTTTAAGATGTTTTAAAATTTATATTTAGACAGAGGGGAAGGGAGGGAGAAAGAGAAGGAGAGAAACATCGATGTGTGGTTGCCTCTCACGCTCCCTACACTGGGGAACCTGGCCCAAACCCAGGCATGTGCCCTGACTGGGAGTCGAACCAGCGACCCTCTACTTCTCAGTCCGGCACTCAATCCACTGAGCCACACAGCCAGAGCTGTACTAGTTCTAGTTCAGCATGTCTCATTCAAGGAAAAGTCTCTGTCATAGCAACAGGAACACGGAAGGAAGGAGAAGGTGGATGACAAGCTGGGACATTCTTGGCCCAGACCGCCTGGGCTCCCTGCCTCCCTGGCTTCTGCCCTTGAAACTCTCAGATGCCCCAGGGGCTGGCTAGCCCAAGGCAGGCGAGTTGCTCCCCAGCCCCCAGAGCCAGGGGTCCCTCTCCCACAAGCTGGTTTGAGTCCAGAGCAGCTTGAGCCACTCAGACCTGGGATCACCTAGCCAGGCCCGCTGTGGCCCACTTGGGACCAGAGTTTGAGGCCGGAAGACTTTGAGTGCGTTTTTGGTTGGACTGTCCACGATGGTACCGAACGGGCAGTGAGGCAGCTCAGGGGTCCATCACCCATGTCCTCAGGGAAGGGCTGCTAGAAGCGCCATCAGCCTGACCAACCATGGCCTAGAGCACAGCCGGCCCGATCGCAGGACCTGCTCGGGGCCCCCTCAGGCTGGCCACTGCCTCTGCCAGCCACGGGGGAGACCTCCGGGACCACGCTGCTGCTGCCCCCGGCCTGGGGCCCCGCACCCAGCACTGCAGGACCACTGACGCTCTGGCCGTGCCCTCAGAGGTCACAGACGCAGGGTCGGCTCTTCAGACCCTGCCTGTCTGGTTTCCCTCAGCACTGTGGTGCTCAGGTGCTCATTTCTCCCCATGACTTCTGTCCTAGGGTCACGAAGAAAAAGAAAACTGGCAAGAAGAAGAAGGCCAGGTCAGATGAGGAAGCAAGCCCCCTTCACCCGGCCTCTGCCCAGCACACCGGGGCCAGGACGGGGGATGGCGACAGCTGTGTCAGCAGCCCAGGCCTTGGGCGGGGCTCACCGGAGCCCCCCTTTGCCTCCCTCCAGGAGAAGGGTGAGGCGCCCGGCAGCGCAGCTGAAAGCGGCGAGCGCTCAGAGCCCAGCCAGATGGGCCTGCTCATCCCCGAAATGAAGGACACCTCCATGGAGCGCTTGGGGCAGCCTCTGAGTAAGGTCATCGACCAGCTCAACGGGCAGCTGGACCCTCGCACCTGGTGCGTCGAGCCCCCAGACCAGTCCTTTCGGACCGGCTCTCCGGGGGCCACCCCGGAGAGGCCACCATTTTGTGACTTTAGTGAGGGGCTTGCAGCCCCAATGGACTTCTACCGCTTTACCGTCGAGAGTCCAGGCACTGTTACATCAGGTGGCGGCCACCATGACACTGCAGGGCCTGGCCAACCGCTGCATGTTCCTGGTGGCCCTGAGGCTGCTGGCCAAGAAGAAGGAGGAGGAGGAGAGGGAGAGGCGCCTCGGCCGCTAGGGGACACCCTGGGGGAGGCTCAGGAGCCAGAGACCCAGGAACCAGAGACCCAGGAACCAGAGACCCAGTCGCCCCCGGTCGGGGAGGGGCCTGGGCCTGAGCCGGAGCCTGGGACCCAGGAGGCTCTTTGCCCACTCAAACGAGACCAGCCCAGCCCGTGTCCGAGCAGCGCTGAGGACTCTGGGGTGGATGAGGGGCAGGGGAGCCCCTCTGAAATGTCCCACTCGGCAGAGTTCAGGTGAGCACGACTGTCCCTGCCGCTTGAGTGAGACACTCCTGGTCCTGGAAGCAGGGGGCACTGGTGCCTGTCCTCCAAATAAACTAAACAAAACTCCCGGAAGACCAAACCTGGGCTAGGGGGTAGGAAGGGGTGTGACCCTCCCCCCCCACCCCCCGTTTTGGCTCCTGGTTGGGGGCAGAGCCATGACACCTGCGCTGCTTCTGGGTGCCTGTGCCACCCCTCTTGTGTGTGTGTTTCCTGTCCATGTCTGTCTCCCCTGTCCCGCTGCTGCCCCAGCCTGACGCCTTGCCCCTCCATGTCCGTCCCCCCCACAGAGTAGACAACAACCACTTACTCTTGCTGATGATCCATGTGTTTCGGGAAAACGAAGAGCAGCTCTTCAAAGTAAGTCCAGGGACTCGAGCGAACCAGAGCCAGCACAGCGCAGGCGAGGGGGGTGGGCTGGCCGCTCAGAAGGGGACGCATTCGGCCCGGGGCGGTGGGCGGGGGGCCGGCCGCGGTGCCTGACCTGGCGTGGCTTCCGCCCCCCAGATGGTCCGGATGAGCACGGGGCACATGGAGGGCACCCTGCAGCTGCTGTACGTGCTGCTCACGGACTGCTACGTGTACCTGCTCCGGAAAGGTGCCCGCTGCCCCGGGCCCCGGCCCCCCACACCCCGAGAGTCCCCACTGCCCGGCGAGCGGGGATGCAGATGCACCCCACGGCGGTGTTGCCGCCGTCCTGGGGCCTCCTCTCCACGAGCACCCCGTCCTTTCAGATCGGTGGGCCCAGGGTCTTCTGGAGACGGGCCCGGTTCTAGAAAATGGTTCCGGGGGAGGGAGAAGAGGCCACTGTGGGAAATAATCGTTGGGGTCTCCTCTCTCAGGGGCCACCGAAAAGCCGTACCTGGTGGAAGAGGCTGTTTCCTACAATGAACTGGACTATGTGTCGGTGAGTTCGGGCTCCGCGGCGGGTGTCTGCAGTAGCCGGGGCTCCTCGGGCGCCCACCGCGGGCTGCAGAGCACACAGGCCCCTGCCTAGGCCCTCGGGGTTGGGGGCCGCTCATCACTGCAGAGCAGCTTCTGTACATGGCGCCGGGGATGGGGGCCAAGCTTGAAGACGCCTCTGACTCTTCATCCGCCATATCTGTGACCGTCCCTCCCTGACTCGTGCCAGGGTCCCAGGCCTCTGGAGCTTTACCTCGTGGCAACCCCAGGGTGTGCTTCCTCCCTCCCCGGCCGGCCCTCTGCCAGGCAGCGGCCAAGCCCCGTGTGCATGCGAGGTGTGGTTTCTGGCAGGTGGGCCTGGACCAGCAGACGGTGAAGCTGGTGTGCACCAATCGCAGGAAGCAGTTTCTGCTGGACACGGCTGATGTGGCCCTGGCTGAGTGAGTGACTCCCCCTGCCTGCTACCGAACTGGAGAATTGGTGTCTGCCTCTGGTTTGGCCATACCCTGGACCCGTGCTGTGGGGGGCGGGGGTGGGGGGAAGTGGCATACAAAGAGGTGGAGGACAGAGACATGTCCCCTTTGGAACCTGCAGTCTGGTCAGAGAGGCAGGGAAATGAACAGACACCCCGACTGGTTGACTCGTGGTCAACCCAGGTGACCTGCATGGAGGAAGGGTCTGGGCGGTGCTCCCCAGCAGGAAAGAAAGTACAGTCCTCGCAGCAGGACCGTGGCATCCCTGCACAGACTCACTTCCACACAGAAACTGCGTGTAACAAGAGTGTATTGTCTGTCATTCAAGTCCAGCTGCCTTCCTTCCCAGTCTGCCCTCGCTGTCAAAGCCCAAGGTCCCCTGGCCACTGGGAATGGTTAGGTCTTTTCCAAGGCACCATTGGATGACCACGGACTGCTGTCACATTGCTGCCCTGAGCTCCGGTTGCAGCCGGGTCCCTCCCCCAGGTTGCTGTGACCCCGGCAGGCCCGGTGCCCTCAGCAGTAAGCCTTGTTCGTCTTCGGGGAGGTGTCCAGGCTTCCAACAGCAACTCCACCCCCTGCACAGGTTCTTCTTGGCTTCTTTGAAGTCGGCTATGATCAAGGGCTGTCGGGAGCCGCCCTACCCCAGCATCCTGACAGATGCCACCATGGAGAAGCTGGCGCTGGCCAAATTCGTGGCCCAGGAATCTAAGTGCGAGGTAAGAACCTGGGGACAGGGGTTGTCGCTGAGACGCCAGCCCTGGTATCAGGGCCAAGAGGTACAGATGGAGGTCTTCGGCATTCTTCTGTCACCCTCCCCACTTGGGCTGTGTCCTTGCTCTCGGCGGCTGCTTCTGGTGTTGAGCCGGACCTCACCGCTCTGTCCACTGCCCCCCCCAGGCGACTGCCGTTACTGTGCGCTTCTACGGGCTCGTGCACTGGGAGGACCCCATGGATGAGTCCCTGGGCCCTGCCCCCTGCCACTGCTCACCGCCCGAGGGCGCCATCACCAAGGAAGGCGTGCTGCATTACAAGGCGGGCACCTCCTACCTGGGCAAGGAGCACTGGAAGACCTGCTTCGTGGTGCTCAGGTGGGAGCCCTCGCAGCCCCGGCCCCAGGCTTGGCCCTGAGGGGCGGGCTGTCTGGTCCCCCGCCGGGAGCTCTTTGCTGCAAGTCCCTGAAGAGCAAGGCCCAAGGTGTGGGGGCTCCCTGCTCCACAGGGTTCTGGGAACACATGTGCCGTGGGAGCGGCATTCCCCACTGCCCCTCTGGGATCCAGGGCTCCGGCTTACAAGGAGTCCCAGGGGTCTGGGCTCCGCCTGGCCCCCAGGTCCTGGGTCAGGCCTCACCCGCCATGTTGTCCCCCTGCAGCAACGGGATCCTCTACCAGTACCCCGACCGCACCGACGTCACCCCCCTGCTCTCGGTGAACATGGGGTGAGTGTCGCAGGCTGTGGGGCTGGGGAGGCGTTGAGGTCTGGCTTCACTGTCCAAAGCTCAAGGCTCCGGCTGAGCCCGGGCCTGGGCCTCCTGTGCCCCCTGGTCTGAGCCGGCCTGCCCTCTTCTCAGCACTGCGTGCCCCTCAGCCCCCCACATCCAGCAGCCCCGAGCCGTGCCCTGGGTCCCGCCCAGCTCTGAGGACTGAGGGACCCGACCCGAGGCTGGGGAGAGGGAAGGCTCCTCTCGGGAAAGTGAGGGCTTCTTCTTGCCTGGAAGGGTCTGGTCTGAGAGGGGAGGCGGCCCCCCAGGCTGAGCGGGGAGGGGGTCCCTTCCCTGGGGAGCTCCTGCCCTGACGGGGAAGATGGACACACACATACTTGGAGAAAACAAGGGGCCCACAGCAGGAACATGGGAACACACCTTGACGTGGAGGGGACTGGAGTGGAGCTACGAGCTGATTCACCCCTCACCTGGCCATGTTTAGGTGTCTAGCAGGATCCAGGCGAGCCTGGACATAAAAGGTGTCACACAGAAAGGAGCAGGGCTGCCCAGGAGCTTAACGCCCCTCCCCAGAGCTGGAGGGGTCTGATTGCCTCGGGCATCCTCCCCTGTCGGGCAGGGGAGCAGGCCCTGTGTCCACGTGCCTTGAACCGGTCCCAGGGACTCCCACCCCGGCCACCCCTGCTCCCATTTCACCCTCCTCCTCTGGCCCAGGGGGGAGCAGTGCGGTGGCTGTCGGAGGTCCAACACCACGGATCGGCCCCACGCCTTCCAGGTCATCCTTGCAGACCGGCCCTGCCTGGAGCTGAGCGCCGAGAGCGAGGCTGAGATGGCCGACTGGATGCAGCACCTCTGCCAGGCCGTGTCCAAGGGGGTGAGCTGCCCCTGCTGCCCCTGCCGCCCCCACCCCAGGCCCCTTGCCCACATCCACACCAGTCATGGAGCAGCCTGTGAGGACCGAGAGAGGGAGAGCCCAGGAGCAGACCCTGCACCGCAGGGCCACCTGCGGCCTGGAACGCTCACTGTCACCCATACTCCCAGCCGTAGCCCAGAGTGGGCGGAGCCTGCCTGACTTCTCGAGGGTGGGGCGTAAGGGCTGGCTGGGCGCCTGGGGTGGGGAGGTCTGGTGCAGACCAGCACTGGGGCTCCAGCTTGCTTCTCCCGGCCCCTCTGCCAACGCCCTTCAGGTCATCCCCCAGGGGGTGTCCCCCAGTCCCTGCATCCCCTGCTGCCTGGTGATCACCGATGACCGCCTTTTCACATGCCATGAGGATTGCCAGACCAGCTTCTTCCGCTCCCTGGGCACAGCCGAGCTGGCCGACATCAGCGCCATCTGCACAGAACCGGGCAGGGAGTACTGTGTCTTGGTGAGCTGGGTGGGTGGCAGCGGAGGCAGGTCGGGACAGGGAGCCCCATGTCTGCTCACCAGAGCCCTGCTCTCCCCAGGAGTTCTCCCGGGACAGCCAGCAGCCCCTCCCACCCTGGGTCATCTACTTGAGCTGCACATCTGAACTGGACCGATTCCTGTCTGCACTGAACTCTGGGTGGAGAACCATCTACCAGGTACCTGGCTGCCCAGGGTCCTGCAGAGCGGAGCCGTTCCCTGAGGAAAGGAGGCCTGCGTGGCACAGACGGCGGCAGGGGTTGGGGGCCTGGGGACAGCCCCGTACCTGCAGCTCCAGGACAGACACGAACATTTAGGACCGAGGGGCAGCCCTGGCTACTCCGAGTCTGAGACTAAGCTGGAAATGGAACCCAGGAAACACCATCCCCACCCGTCTGGGTTTCAGTCCAAAAGCACCGATTACGTGCTTTTGGTGAGGTGGAGGCGGAGAGCCATTCCGGGTAGGCAGGACACATTCAGGTACAGAGGCAGCTGAAGCACAGGGCCTGCCATGGGGGGGCCCTGCTGAGAGACTGGGCCTTCCCCAGAAGGAGGAGGCCCAGCCATCACCCTGTGGTCCGCTGGAGCCCCTCCTTGAAAGGCAGGAGTTTAGCAGGCGGCACGGCCACACCTGGTGCAGAGGGTCCCCTCGGCCCTCACAGGTTCCCTGCTCCCCGACGCAGGTGGACCTCCCCCACAAGGCCATCCAGGAAGCCTCCAGCAAGAAGTTCGAGGATGCCCTGAGCCTCATCCACAGCGCGTGGCAGCGCAGCGACAGCCTGTGCCGCGGCAGAGCCTCCCGGGACCCCTGGTGCTGAGGTGGAGCTGCTGGAGTCCCGGGGCAGCACCGGGAGGCACGGAGCAGTGTGCACTGTGCACTCTCGTCACTGTCACCGTGTCAGCGTGCGGCTCGGGGCCGGGCTTCTGCCCGCCCCTCAGTCGGCTCCCACCCTGGGCCGCAGAAGCAACAAATGGAGCTTGAGACAGGGTCTGCCTTCTCCCAGGGGTCCCAAGGGGATGCTCAACAGCCCTGGGCACCCTGCCCAGCAGGTGGGCGCTGGAAAGTGCCGGGGGCAGAGGGTCTGAGCCCCATGGGCTCTGTGGGTATACGGCCGCCTCCCCAGGGCCCTGGCCTTAGCCCACTCCATCTCTTCAGGATGACGATGAGAATAATACTAACTCTGAGGGGAGCAGAAGGGCAGGGAGGGCAGGAGTCCCTTCTTCCTCCCCTGGGCCAGGGGCCCGCACCAAGGCTCAGGCTGCCCCGGGGGCCCAGAGCGCCCGGCCGTCCTTGTTCGTGGTCGGGCATCGACCTGGTAGTGCAGGGAAGCTGGAACACGGAGATCTTAGTGCATGTCTTCTCCCGGCTGGCTCCATCCCCTGGTGCGCTGCTGCCTGCCTGCCGGGCCGGAGCCGGCCGCACTGGCCCTCCCTGGCTTCAGGAGGCCCTGCATGCCCGTGGTCCCTGCCCTGCCTCCCCTGAACTTGGTAGTGCCCGAGGACCCAGGAGTCAGGCGTCTCCGTTCCCCTGGAGCAACGGCGAGGGAGAGGGCTTGGGGAGGAGCCGAGGGCACTGGCCTGGCGTCCGCGTCAGGGCCTTCTCGCTGTCCCCTGCTTGGCTAGAGCCAGGCCCTTCTCAAGAGCTTTCTCAAGGGCCCTCTGGGGGAAGGAGTCAGGTGGTCTGGGTTTTGTTTTTTAAAATAAAAAGATCTGTTATATTGCCAAGAATTGTCACTGGCCCTTTCTGACCAGGCTAGACGTGGGGGATCGTCAGCCCTTCCTCTCAGGCCCCTTGGCCCGTCATTCTCATTCCACAGATGTGCCATCAGCTGCCCCCCTCCCCACCCGCCCACACACACACACACACACACACACACACACACTGAGAACCAGATCCCTGTGGCCCTGCCCAGGGCACTTGCCACCTGGAGGAGCACGGGCCTGACCTTTGCCCCGCCTCCTGTTAACTGCAGTGGCAGGTGTGGAGCACCTCCGCCCTGCAGTGGCCTCCCCCACCAGGGCAGGACCCTCCCTCCTGCCCAGCTCTTGCGGGAAATGCCAGCCACTTCAGATGAACCCAGAAGAGTTCAAGCTGTTCCTAAAGCTCCTTGTTGAGCTGCTGCCTGGGGGGCTGGCCAGAGGATGCCAAGCCTACCAGGCGGGGGGTGGGGGGGGGTGCAGCACCATGACCTTCAGGGCCTCACACCTGGGAGGAAAGGGGTAAACTCTGGAAGAGGTGGGTGTGGGGCCTGCAGAGGTGGGTTCTGGGCAGGCGGCTCTGCGAGTCCTGATGCACTGTGACCCTGGCCGGAGAGAGCTGCTCTGGGGGCCAAGGCCAAGGTGGGCTGGGTGGTGCCGGCCCCTAGTCAGAGCAGCCTGGTTCTGGCCGCAGTGCCCAGGGGTGGAAGGTCCGCGTCCACCAGACACAAAGGGCCATTTCCACGCCTGGGGCTCTCCTTCAGAAAGCCACACCCTGGAGGTGCTCCCACTGGCAGGAGGGTGGTGCTGACGGACAAGTTCTTGGCAGGTAAACGACCAACGTCACTGGTCACTCCTTGAGAAACGAGGAGCCTTATTTTTCCATCTCCTACTCACCCAGGGGACACCCAGGCAGGGCAGATGTGGCCCCCTTTTCTTGGGTGCTCTTCACATATCTCTCTAACCCTCCAAAGAAGCTCTGAAGTGGGTCCCGAGATCCCAGGTTTACAGCTGGAGAGGCGAGCTCAGAGAGGAAGTGGTTTGCTCAGGTCACAGAGCACAGCCTAGGAGTCAAGATCAGACACCCCCCCACCCCCGCCTCTGTTCCCAGGGACAGTGGGAGCACAGACTGGGGCAGCCAGATTGAAGGTGGAGATGGGGGGTGGGGGGGCCCCAGAAAGGGGGCATCACAGAGATAGTGGCAGAGGTGGGCGTGGGGCAGTTGCTGAGTTGCCTGGGCATGTTGAGGCCAAGAGCCTACCAGGGCAAGTTGCCCAGGGCTCTCTGAGCTATAGCATCACTGGCTGAGCCAAAGCTGTGGCAGGAGCACCAACCCTTTGCCCCAGGGCCAGAGGGAGGGCCAGAGGGAGGGCCAGAAGGAGGAGTCTCGGGTGACTCCCACCTTCCCTCCGCTCCTAATCTCTCCCTCTGGTCCTAGGTGACCTTTCCCCCAGATCCCAGGGTCTAGGCCCATCCCCACAGGGAGCTGTGGAGAACAAAGGCAGCTGGGATTGGTCAGACACCGTGGGGGTGTGTCCCAGGCACCAACAGCTCTGGCTGCTAAGTGGAGCAGGTGGACTCTAGGAAAGATCAGGAGCTGCCTGAGCAGCCGAAGGGGCTGCTCCCACCAGACCCCTGCCCTCTAGACATGTCCCCAGGACCCCTTGATCCCCACCCCTGTGGTCCTTCAGGGGTAAAGTCAGACTAAGCGCCACCATCCTAGGGCTGGTGCCATGCCCCGGCCCCGGGCACAGCTGGCCGCTGGCTCGGAGGACATGGAAACAGTTGCCCCAGCTGTGGACCTGGTGCTGGGGGCCTCAGCCTGTTGCCTGGCCTGCATCTTCACCAACCCCCTGGAAGTGGTGAAGACGCGGCTGCAGCTGCAGGGGGAGCTGCAGGCCCCAGGCACCTACCACCGGCCCTACCGGGGCTTGGTGGCCTCAGTAGCCGCTGTGGCCAGAACAGATGGACTGTGTGGCTTGCAGAAGGGGCTGGCCGCCAGCCTCCTCTACCAGGGCCTCATGAACAGCGTCCGCTTCTACTGCTATAGCCTGGCCTGCCAGGCTGGCCTCACCCAGCAGCCAGGTGGCACCGTGGTGGCAGGAGCTGTGGCTGGGGCACTGGGAGCCTTCGTGGGGAGTCCTGCTTACTTGGTGAGTGCCTTGTCCCCATCTGCCTCCATCCCGGGACCCCGCTCCCTCCCCGGCTCTGAAACTTCCCGGGCTGGCCTCAGTGGTCAGGTGGGGTGGGGCAGGCTGGGTGGGGCTGCTCCCTGGAACATCCCTGTCCAGGCTGCGGTCAGCCCCAGGGCAGCGTGACCTTGGCCCATCCTCGCTCCCCTGGGGTCCCTGCCCTGCAGATCCGGAGCCAGGGTAGGTGCAGAGGGTAGCAGTTGTGCCGGCTCAAACCCAAGTAGGCACCCATATGGCTCCTGCAAGTCCAGAATAAAGCTTCCACTGAGCCAGGGCCCCAGTGCCAGGCTGGATGCATGACCATTGTTGCCTCTCTTAGTCCACAAAACAGCTTTTCAAAGGTAAGCAGACAAGTTAAGCAGCTTGCCCCAGGGTATACAAGGTGCAGGACTAGGCCAGCTCTGGAGACTGCCCCTGACCCTGTTTCACACGCCCCCTAAGCTCATAGTTGGGCTCATAGAGTCGTAGGTGCTGAGTGTGCTGCTCCCCGAAACATCCTGGCCCAGGCCTGCAGTCTGGCCCAGGGCACCAGGGAAGAGTGCCCTCCACACACAAGCTCAGCCGGTCTCTGCAAGGCTCCGGCCCTCAGCCCCCTGTCACCTCTGCTCTCACAGGTCAAAACGCAGCTGCAGGCCCAGACGGTGGCTGGGATAGCAGTGGGGCACCAGCACCACCACCAGGTGGGACTGTCACTTCCCAGAGCTCCCTGGGCTGGGTGGGCTCCTGAGCTGGCAGGGGCCACTCAGTGACCCTGTGCCCTCTCCCCACAGAGCGTCCTGGGCGCCTTGGAGACCATCTGGCGGCAGCAGGGCCTGGTGGGGCTGTGGCGGGGTGTGGGCGGGGCCGTGCCCCGAGTCATGGTTGGCTCGGCTGCCCAGCTGGCTACCTTCGCCTCTGCCAAGGCCTGGGTGCAGGAGCGGCAGGTGAGGGGCCAGGGACACCTGGGCCCAGTCCAGTTGGACCCTCACACAGGAAATCCTAAGGGATGGTCACAGACAGGGCCCCTGAAGACCCCTGGGCCCAGCAGGAGTGGGGATCAGCAGCGAACCCTGAAGCTGTAAAGGAACTTGGGGTGGGGGAGGTGTAGGGTGGGAAATGGCCGGGGTGTGGGGGCCTTGTCTGTTCCCCTTCTCCCAGCTCTTCCCACCCCCAGGTGGTGGGACATGGGTGGAGGGCAGCTGCAGGGGTCAGCAGCTGTCCCATCCCCACAGTGGCTCCCGGAAGACAGCTGGCTGGTGGCACTGGTCGGAGGCATGATCAGCAGCGTGGCTGTGGTTGCTGCCATGACCCCCTTCGATGTGGTCAGCACTCGGCTATACAACCAGCCCGTGGATGGAGCTGGCCGGGTGAGCGGGGGACTGGGTGGCGAGGATGTGGGGCGCTGGAGAGCACCCTGACCAACCTCCACTCGTGGCCAGATACACACAGACAGGTGATGCTCAGGCAAACGTATTCATTCAGCTTTGGCGCCCAGAACCTGTGTCCTGGGCAGGTGCTGAGCAGGCCCACAGTTGGATTGTTTGCCATTCTCACCACCAACTTCAACTTCCTGGAGGGGAAACGGAGGATCAGAGACCTCAGGTGACTTGTCTGAGGTCACCCAGATGGTCCGTGGAGGAGCCAGCACTGGGAACCAGGCCTGGCCCAGTGGCCTCCTGGGTGTGCACCTGCGGCACAGGCAGCAGTACTGTTGTGCCTGGCACACGGGCGCCCTCCACAGGCTGAGTGAGGGATGACACCCTCCTGCATGCCACTCACTACTCAAACTGAGCCCCGAGTTGTCTGAAGGAAGACTCTTTTGTAAATTTTGGGACATAAAGGGCCATCTTTCTGTAATTTGCCCGACTTGGGGCAGGGCCGCCTTTTCTGATGTGCTGCAGAAGCCCCTACAACCACCCCCTACTGTGCCAGCCAGGGCCCCAGGGCCCCTGCACTGACACCCACTCTGTGTCTGTCCCCAGGGCCAGCTGTACAGGGGCCTCTTGGACTGTTTGGTGAAGATCTGGCGGCAGGAGGGCCCTCTGGCGCTCTACAAGGGCCTGGGCCCCGCCTACCTGCGCCTGGGCCCCCACACCGTCCTCAGCATGTTCCTGTGGGACGAGCTCCGGAAACGGGCTAGACGGAGCCGGCGCCAGGACACCTAAGCCGCATCCCTCACCCCCCCCACCCCGATCCTGACACATCCCGTCACCCATTCCAGCTGGGAATGGCCACTGCAGAGCCAGCCACAGGCCCAGGCCTGGCTACCGGTCTGGGGGAAATGTGGGCAGCTGTAGTCCACCAGCCCCATGACCCAGCACCCTGCTCTGAATCCCCACCCACTCTCTTCTGCAGAGCGTTCTCCTCCCTCTGCTGTCTGGGGTCACCTTGTCCCCGAGTCTTGTTCATTGTTACACTAACCACTCCAGAGCATCTCTGCGAGCTGGGTCACTTACCCGCACCAGCACGCTTCATTCTGAAAGAGCAGCATGAAGTAATACAGTCCTCCTTGGCTGATGAGGAAGCCGAGGCGCAGAGGGTGCCTCGCTTTGACCACTGGAACTCAGCCCCACCCAGACCAGGACTGCGCCCTTGGCAAGGACCAGGACCCTGGGGGCTGGTGTGTCTCTGAGGGGTCACTGCACACGTGAGGAGGCCCCAAGGGCACCATGAGGCATGTCACCATCTGTGGTGGCTGCTGTAACAAAGTGCCCCAGACTAGGCGTCTGTAACAACAGAAAGTGTTTTCTCACCATTCTGGTAGCTGATGTCCAAATTTAAAGGGTCAGCAGGGTTGGTTTCTTTCGAGAACTTTCTCCTCGGCTTGCAGATGGCCAGCTTCTCTGTGTCCTTCCTTCTGTGCATGTCTGTGCCCTAATGCCCTCTTCTTATAAGGACACCAGTCATATTGGACTAAGGCCCACCCTGGCAACCTCATGTTCATTTAATCCCCTCTTTAAGGACCCAGGCTCCAACTAAGTCACATTCTGAGGACTGGGGCCTCGGACTTCATTACATGAATGGAGGGTTGGGAAACACAATTCAGGCCATCAAAAGCCAACAAAGGGCTTTTACTAAGGTCTTGCTAGGTGCCCAGCCCTGCGACAGACCCTTGTTACAACCATGAAAGGGAGCCCCCAAGGTGCCCGTTGTCCAGATGAGGAGACCAGTGCCAGGGCAGGGGTGCGACTTCCCCAAAGTGAGTAGCAGAGCTAGGCGTCCTCAACCTGGCCCTTTCCCCAAGCTGCAGCCACACTCCCCATGTGGGTGTGTCCCTTTGTGCTCACAGGTGGACACCCAAGTCCCTGGAAGAGGCGGGACTGGTCCAGGTCAAGCCGCCTGAACCACCTTCCTGCCAATACCCTGTGTCTTGGACAAGCTGCCCCCCAGGGGAACTCCTACCAACACTCCAGACCAATAAAGTTTTCTATTTTGTTTACTGCTACGACTCCCTTGTGCAGGTGGTCTCAGTCTCCCCCACCCTGAGCCCCTGCCACCTTGGCGCTCGACCTCAGTCTCCCCTTCCCCCAGGTTAAAACCTCCTTGGCCTCTTGCGACTGGGAAAGGAGGATCCAAAAGAATTGGGCAATCCAGCCCCACCCTGGAGGGCCAAGGGGAGGTCTGCCCCCTAGTGGACACAGAGAGGAGAGTAGCGGCAGGCTGCCCTGTGGCCGAGGGGTGGGGCCTGGAGCTGAATCCCAACCTCCCGCGGTGAGGGCGGGGTAAGCGCGACCCCTCCAGATATCTGGCTGAGAGTAGAGCCTGAAGGGGGGATAGGTGCCCCCTTCCAGATCCTGGGCTGAGAGCACAGAGCCCAGACCTGAGGCTGGGGGACAGTACCTGATGGAGGACAGACAAGGCCTGAGGCTTCAGGAAGCCACCGTGTGGGAAGCCCCAAGGAAGGGTGAGAAAGGCAGCACCAGACCGGAGCAGAGAGACAGAGACCAACCCCAGAGACGCCCTTCACCCCCTGCTGCCCAGAGTGGGAACACCCCGCAGCTGGCACGTTTAAGGCCCCTGGCTCTCCTCTCCTCCCTGCCTTCTCGGCTCTGGGCCTTTGACCCCTCCCTCCCTGCCTCACCTCCACTGACACCTTTGCCCTGTGACGTCAGGCTCTCCAGTGCAGACCTGGCCCGAGGCTGGGGCTGCCGCAGCGGGCGGCCATGTTCTCCCTGCTGTCCCCCACCTCCTGGCTCCCTGGCCTCTCCTCCCTCGAGTGGGGCTCAGGCCTCCTGCTCAACTCCCTCCTGCAAGGTGAGCACTGCCTCCCTGCACCCTCTGGGGCCTGCTCCCTGAAGTGCTGGATGGACCCCAACCCTAGGTCTCCCAGCACCCAGGCTGCCCCTCCCCTAACCCTACCAAGCACCCCTCCTTTCCCTCCACCCCTCAGGCCTCATCGGGGCCTGCGGAGTCTCCGTCCTGAACAACCTGCTGAAGGTTTACTTCTTCGTGGGCTGTGCCAAGTGAGTGCCCGCCTCCCAGCCCACTCCCAGCCCCTCTTAGGCCTCTGGGCCCCCAACTGTGACTCTAGCCTCTGAGAGAGGATTGGGGGCAAGAGAACGCTGTCCAGGAAGTGTGGCTGGGGGCCCCAGGACCCCTGCCAGGGCCCAGGCTGGTGGTTCTGCCCCTCTGCCTACGGCCACTCTCGCCACAGCAACCCAGAGCGGCAGCTGCAAAAGGAGAGGCTGCGGGCCCGGCGGACTTCTCTGGACACTGTGTACCTGACCGGACTGGCCCTGATCCTGACCGTCGTGGGGAACCGGGTGGCCTCCCTGGTGGCACTGGAGTTCTCCCTCCGGGCCGTCTCCACGCTCCTCTCCCTGGGCAAGGTGAGGCCACGGGAGGGGTGGTAGGTGTGCCCTGCCTGGCCTGGGCCCTGGTTTCCACCCCAAACACAGGAAGCCGGGTCCACTTGGAGCATCTCATCTCCTCCCTCGGTTGTGACCGCCAAGGCCAAGTCTCCACCCAGAGTAGACACGCCCCCAGTCCGAGAAGATGCTGGCGGCAGCTCCTGGAAGCCAAGGGCTTCCCACATGCTGGGAGCTGGAGTGCATCATCCCACTACCCTCTCAGCTGAGGGGGGGTTGAGGTTCCCGTGACCCGCCCTTTCACAGGTGCAAAACTAAGGCTTAGAGAGAGTACATGGCTTGTCTGTGGCCAACAACCCACAAGAAACAGAGTCAGGCTTTGAACCCAGGTCTTCAGGGCTCTGAGCCACCACCCTTCAGCAAGCACGTGAAATTAAGCTACAGGGAATGATCCCTTTAGGGCTTGACATGAAGGTGACATTCCCTCTGACGGGGGGAGATCCTCAGGGCTCCTTTGGGCTCCAGCCTCCTGCAGACCGAAGCATTTGTACTGTGACAGCCCCGGTGGTGAGGGGAGGCCGAGCCCCGCGAGCGCAACCCCTCTTCTGCCCCCTCCCCTGCCAGGGCTCCCGGAGCACCGAGAGGCTGCAGCTGTACCTGCTGTGCCAGTACTCGCTGGGCTGCGGGCTGACCTGCGGCCTGAGCTTCCTGCAGGAGGGCGCCGCTCACCGCACTCTGAACCTGCTGCTGGGCCTCGGGCTGGCTGTGCTGCTTAGCACGGTCACCCAGCGCCTCCGCCGCCACGTCTGCTCTCTCTATGAGCTGCACAGCAGCCAGCACTACTGCGGGGTTTGCCTGGGCCTGCTGGCCAGCGCGCATGGCCTCCCCCGGCTGCTGGGCCGCATCCTGGCCGTGGCCTTTGGTGTGGGTGACCTGGCGGCCGTGGCCCTCATCAATCAGGACTTCCTGACCACCTCGGAAGCTGTGCGCTTCTGGACGCCGCTCACCATCTGCTACACCCTGCTGGTCATCTACATGCAAGGTAATGGCCACAGTCGGGGTCCTGGGCATTTGCTATACGTTAGCATCCTGCTTTCTGACCCCAAGGAGGCTGGCAAGGGATGACCCCATCCCTGTCATCCCAGCATGTGTGGCATGGTGACAGAGGCCATTTGGTAGGTGAGGCAGCTCAGAGAAGGGTGCAGTATGCAGTGGGAAGACTGAGCAGATAGTTCTGGAATTGGACCTTGAAGGGTAAGCCAGGGCCCTCTGAGATGTGATGGGGGCACATGACCTTGCATGCCAAGTTCAGAGTTGAGAAAGAGACTGGCAGCCTTGAACAACTGAGAATAGCTGAGTGTAGCTGTCACCCCAAGAAGGGCTGAGTGGATGAGGTGCATGGGGGCCTGATGGAGAGTCCCCGTGGGCCAGGCTGGGGAGAACCATAGAAAGCCATTGCAGGGTTTTAAGCAGGAGAGGGTGACCCAGTCAGATCTGGGCCCTAGGAAGAGCCACCTGGCTGCAGAGTGAGAATGAGGTGGGCAGAGTGACAGTGGCAGGAAAAGGAAGGGTGCTTAGGCAAAGAACAGCAGGTGCAAAGGCCCTGGGGTGGGCACGAACTTGGTGTGTTTGATGAACAGTAAGGAAACCGAGATGGCTGGGGGTTTGGGCAAAGGGGAACAAGCCAGGGGTCAGATGAGGCTGGAGAGCAGGCATCAGTCAAAGTGAGCAGGACCTCCCAGGGAGGGTAAGGAGTTTGGAGCTTGTCTCAAATGCAGCAGGAAAGGCTGGAGGATTACAAGCAGAAGAGTGATTTTTATCTCACTGATGTGTTTAGAAGGTCATTAGCTGTTGAGTAGACCACTTGAGTTATAGGGTCAAGAACAAGGAGCCAGGAGCCCAGCCAGGAGGCCAGGACCAGGTAGGGCAGTAGAGTGGGGAGGTGTGCGTGGGTGGGGTCTGTTTGGCGGAAAGAGTTGACAGGCCTCCTAGTGGATCAGACCTAGAACTGCAGGGGAGGAGCCAGGCCCATGCTGCAGCTGCAGGCGGGCAGCTCTGTCCGGAGGACAGGGCAGGCGGAGCACACCAGTGTGAGACTTGCAGGTGGGCAGTGAGGTGGGGAGGGAGAAGGGCCTGGTGCTCTGGGGGATACTGGCCAAGGGGGTGGTGCCAGAGGCAAGGAGGAGGGGCTGTCTGGGAGGGGAAGGCTCAACCTGGGGAGGGTCAGTGGGGGAGCTGGGAGGTCCAGCCCTGATCCAGCTGGACCTCAATTTGGGGCACTGGTTGTGGCAGGCAGGTGATGACAGGCATGTGTCCCCCACAGAGGAGCAGCGGCAGCACCCCCACCCTGGCCTGCAGAACCAGGTCCAGACGGTGCTGGTGCGCATGGGTGGCCTCTTCGTGCTGCTGCTGACCGTGGGCCGCTGGCTGGACCTCCTGGGTGTCCTCATCTCCCTGCTGGGCGAACTTTGGTGCCTGGTGGGCGTCCGCACTCTGCTTGACCTTTGCCAGATACAGGTGGGCACCCTCACCCCGTGCCTCCCCCAGACCCCCAGGCACCCTGTGCCTTGCCCCAGACAGCCATGGGAGCCTCAACGGGCTGAAGTTTAAGAAGAGCTGGGGTTCCCTCTCTCATCTGGCAATAACCTTTGACCTGTGCCCCAGAAGTCCCAAATGGGAGGATGGTCTTGGATAAATGGAGGCCTGAAGTGTCCCCCTGGAGAATGGGGCATCAGGGGGTGTCCTCCATCCTTTCCTCCCCACGTCCCCTCAGGACTTTCCATTCCAGAGGCCTTTGGTGTCACCTCCAAGCCAGCCCCGGCCCTCAGCACCTGCCCAGACCCAGGGGACGGCCCGCTCCTGACCCGCCTCGGAGAGGACTTGTAGTCTGACTCAAGCCCACACAGGCCCATCTGGAGGCCCGGACCCCCCAGCACGGTGTCTGGAGGCAGACCGGCAGGGTTGGCCCCACCTGGAACTTGAGGTGGGCACTGGAGCCCCCAAAATGGAGGGGAGGGCTGGGGCCCTCAGAAGGTGGGGGCCCCTGGAGGCCACCAGTTCATCCTCCTTTCCTCAGGGTGGGCAGAGGACATGCAGCCCCCCTAGACCTGCCGTCGGGGGAGGGGGAGGGGAGGGGCGCATCCTCAGAAGGGCTTCCCCCTTCCTGGCCTCCCTCACCCTCTCTGTGGACAATAAAGATGTTTTTCTCAACCTGAGCTTAGAATCGTGAGCAAACAGATTGGGAAAGGGGCTGTTCTGAGGCCACGTGGCTCTGCCAGCCCGGCAGGCTTCCGGGATACGTGTCAGGAGTCCCACCCTGAGATGGCTGAGGGGTGGCAAGGGGTGCGGTGGGGTGAATGCATGGCCTAGCGCCTACTTGTCCGGGGTGGACGGTGCCTGTCCTGCGCCATCCTAGGCTGAGACACAGCTGAAGGAAACGCAGTGCTGAAGTGGCCTCTGTGGGCGCCTAGTGCCCCCCGCAGGGCGCAGTTCGAGAGGCCACGGAGAGCACAGACGGAGGCTGGACGCCAGCCCCTCTGCTGGCCTGCCGTGTGCCGTGGGGGGCTGCCCGCCGTGTGCTGGGCACTGTCTGGGCCTTTGTATGACTCATTTCATTCTGACATCAGCCCCAAGAGGTAGGTACTGTTATCCCTTTATACAGATTCAGAAACTGAGTCTCAGAGAGGTTAAGTAACTCTCTCAAGGGCACACAGCTAGTTAGTGGCAGAGTCAGGATTTGCATCCAGGTGGCCTAAACCGCAGAGCTCAAGTGCTTTGCATGCTTCTTGCCCCCCTCTTCTTATAGAAGAATTGGGGCCAGGCGACCTCAGAGGTGAGCATGAAAAATACCAGTAATGGAAATACAATGTCCATTACTGGCAGGTTCTGGAACGTGGTTCTGGCCACCTTTTGTCCAGTGTAGCCCGAAGCTCCATCACGGTCATGTTCTCCTGGCCCAGACACCCAGCTCCCCTGGGTACCTTGCTTCCTATGAGGATTGGGCTGGAGCTTTTTCCCAGGAGGGTCCCCCTGGGGCAAAGGACCACCAGCCAGGGGCCTTCCGAGGGGCTGTGAGGGCCAGGCTGTTTGAGGGGCAGGGGAGGCACCAGGGAGGAGGTGAAGGCTGGAGAATGTTCTGGAGAATTCCAGGCTCCTGTGGGCCTCACTCCCAGCAAAGACCGCCAGGTCCGCCCGCAGGCCGCTTCAGGGCAGAAGAGCGTGGCGAGGAGTTCGCACGCCCTGCGCAGAACACCTGGGAGGTGGGCAGGCTGGCCCAAGGCTGGGCGGGGCGGTGTCCGCTGACCGCTCCAGGAGTGGCCACCCCACTGATGGCTTGAGCCCCCCCCTCTGGTCCCCTGATCTCTCCTACCCCAAGGAGGGCCTCTCGGCCTCAGAGTAGCAGAGGTGGGGGATATTGTGTGTCCCCCACCCCAATACAGGACCCAGCCCCTCATCTGCCTGGGAGCGCAGTCCGTTCCCTCTGGGCAGGAAACTTGCCCCAGTCTGGGAGGAAACGACTCAGTGAGGAGGGCACAGGGCCAGACCGGCCAGACCCAGACTGGGCACCAGGTTCCAACTGTTCTAATATTTTTGCTGGAAGGTTCCCTGGCCTTCTGGCCCCCACATAGCCTAGGACCCCGTGGGGACAGGGTCGAGAGGGATGGGACTCAGCAGTCCTTTCCTTTTTATGGGCACAGGGACCATTTTCCAAACAAAATCTGGGGCACATGGGCTGCAGTAGGATTCTTTTCTTATCTATTAAACTATTTTTGTGTAAAAATTAGATCACTCTGAGTGAGGCATTTAGCAAACCTCCACACCAAACAAAGAGAAAGGGCAGAGGAAATCCAAACAGTACGGTCTGGAGCAGGGGCCTGGCTCTGGGCCGGGTCCCCCAGACAGCACAAGAGCTCGCCTCCTGGGCCCTGACCCGCGTCCGTCTGAAGAGGTGGATGAAGACCAGTGCGTCCAGTCCCTGCTAAGGGGGCATGAGGGAAACCTCCGGGGCATCTGTCGTTGCAGTGAGCCAGCCCCCTCCTTCCTGAGCCCCCACTCCTGGCTTTTCTGAGCTATGACAGTGTCCCTCTGGGTGTCTTGCACTATTTGCTCCGCTCATTCACAAGTGACGACTGAGCAGAGGTGGGCAGGGGCCACGTCACTCAGGGCCACGGAGGGGGTGAGGGTTTTCGTCCCCACGATGGGCAGCCAACTGAGGGTTTGCAGAAGAGGTGACGTAATGTGACTTACAAAGGGGGGACCCCAAAAAAGGAAATTTATGTATAAAAAATTGTGTTTATTCTCCCATGTTTAAACTTCAGTCACCTTCAGAGTATTCTGCGTTGGATGCAATACACCTATCGAAACGTTTTTTCCACCACTCAAAACAGTTTTTAAACTTGTTGATTTTGATGCCTTTTAGTGCTTCTGCCATTTTTTTGTTTCGCCTCTTCTACATTGGCAGAGAGGTTTCCCTTTGAGGACTTTTTCATCAGGGAAACAAAAAAAAAAAGTCACTCGGGACAAGATCAGGTGAATAGGGAGGGTAGGGCGTGGGGTGATGCCATTTTGGTCAAAAACTGCTGAACACTGGGCATGGTGCGGACAGATGTGCTTGTAAATCACCCACATGAAATGGGCAAATGCGTTGAAAGAGTCTTTAAAAAAAAATTCACTGAAGCCAAACACAGCCTCTCACAACAACACCAGCTGGTACAGATACAGGTGGCTTCCTAGAACACTCACCTAGCAGGGGAAGCCTGTACTATGGGGGCCTGCCGTCCAGGAGGTAAGTGGTGTTTTTGGAGTCCCCCCTCACATATGAATTTGTATTATGTGTCGATTGCCTCCACCTTCCTATATGCTCCAGGGGGACAAGGACTGTGTCTAACCTGACTTCTGTGAGGTCCTTGGCTTTTGCCTAGCACACAGTAGGTGCCCAGTCAATGATTATTGGGTCACAGCCCTCCCCCTACTGTTGGCAGCAGGTGACAGCTTCCCGACAGTCTGTTTGGGCCGCAGCAAATGTCCCCAGGGGTCTGATCTCACCTCCAGACACCTCTCCCACCGGGGTCTCTGCTGCCTGAACCCTATTAGAAGCTCGAGCCCTCACTCAGTCACTTGGCAGAAAGCTGGTCTGAGGCTGGGAGGGAGGGAGGAGCAGAGCAGGGCCTCTGGCGGACAAAGGGCGTGTGTTCTCGTTCAGCGCACTTCCTGGGTTTCCATTGCAGGAAGCTTGGCGCCTGCCGAGGTGACACTGACACCTGGAGTGGTGCGGGAGACCCTTGGCCAGGACGCTCCCCCCTACCTGGGAGCAGCGGCGGAGGTGAGACAGGTGGCCAGGGGTGCTGGGTGGCAGGTCCCCACAGTCCTCATTGACATTTCCCCGTCCCAAGCCAGTCTTAGCCCAGAGCAGATGCCTGGGTCCCAGATGGAGTCTTTGTGACCTTGGACAAGGCCTCAGGTCAGCTCTTTGATGCCTTATTGTCCCACCTTGGGGTGCAGTGAGGTGGCTTGGGGAATATCTTGGAGGTGAGGGAGAGCAGCTATATTTTTCTGTTTGTTTGTTTTAATGCTCACCTGAGGTTCTGTTTATTGGTTAGAGAGAGAGAAACATTGATATGAGAGAGAAAACATCCACTGGTTGCCTCCAGTATGTGCGCTGACCAGGGATCGAACCTGCAACCTTTTGGTGCACGGACTGATGCTCCAGACAACCGAGCATCCCAGCTGGGGCTGCACTTTTCTGTTTCAAATGAGCTTTTGGGTCACAGAGCACTTGAAAAGGGATTTCACCAGCAAAAGCGTCGGAGAACCCCTGGGTCGCACCTTTCTCCTCCCCTCATTCCAGTCTCCTTGCCCCTCGGGGAGATGCAGAGAAGTCTCGCTCCCACGTTGGAGGCGTTGCTGACCAGCCAGGACTGAGCCCGGCCAGGGCTCAGGCAGCTGTGAGTGCAATTCTCCCTCGGCTCTCCAAGCCTCAGCTTCCCAATCCGAAGGCTGGTGGGCAGTCTCACGGCCCCTGGGGCACAGAGCAGTGCCCAGGGCTACTGGCCTGGGTTTGAATCCAGGTCTGGGCCTCAGTTTCCTCATCTGAGAAACAAGAGTAACCAGCTCCGCCGCACAGGGCCCTCCTGGGGATCAAATGGAAAGGAAGCCTGTAGGCCAGATGCCCGCCGATAGGAACCCTGTAGGTTGCCGCTGCTATTGCGGAGTGGTCGCTCCCTTGAGCCTGCCCGCCTGCCCGCACTGCCCGCACTGCCCCAGAGAAATGCATGAACCGGAGAAAAGACAAATCGCTCACACTGAACTGGTCAATACAGAGATGGAAGCTTATGCTTTAAAAACCCAGCTCCCCAGTGGCATGTAGATTACAGGTTACACAGGTTAGAATCACAAGACACCGTGGGTTGGGGGCATGGGGTCATGCTGGGAACTGTTCGGAGGTGAGAGTAATAAATCACTCCTTCAGGTCTGGAGGTCAGTTCTGAGGTCTTTTCCTGCGTTTCTGTCTGGTCTCATGGGAAAGTAGCTGGAGGGGTGGTTCCACCTCGGCTCAGGTGCTGAAGCACAACTCAGGGCAGGATGTCCCTGGCGTGCAGAGGTCTCGACTCTGTGACCGTTAGGTCCTGGCTACTACCTTCTGCTACCTCCGGGGTTGCATGCGTGTGTGTGTGTGTGTGTGTGTGTGTGTGTGTGTGTGTGTGTGTGTAGAGAGAGAGAAGGATGATTTCTAGAGCTAGGATTTAAAACTAAATTCAATCGAGGTCATCAGTGACCCTGTTTCAGCCGTGATGATCACACGAAACACGTATGACCAAAAGTGGGTGAGAGATTTAGGGTGGTGGCAGGAGGGGTGGAGGAGCCTGGGACACGGTTCCAGGCACCCCCCCTTACAAGCCCATGAGTGTGAGCCCCTCAAGAGCCGCCCTGGCCAGGGTGACTGCAGCGCTGGGCCCACAGCAGGGCCTGCCCCCCTCCCGCCCCCCCCCCCAGATGGCGCTGGGTCCAAGTGCTCCACTGGCCTCAGCCACCGTGGCTTTAATCAAAAGAACAATCTGTTTGCCTCTGAATCAGACCCAGATTCCCTTTCCCAGCAATGCTCCGGAGGCCTCCTGGGACTCAGGCGGCCCATCCCGGCTCCATCTCCTGCTCCAGGGCCGGGGCTCAGCTTCCCCTCCCAACTCCATTAACCAGCTACTCCAGCTTGGGGGAGGGTGTGCAGGAGGTGGGAGGGGGTCCTCAGCAGGTGATGCGGTGGCCACTGGGCCCTGTCTCCCCGGACCCTGGGACCCAGCTGCAGAGGGCTTGAGTCCAGACAGGTAGTGACAGCTCAAGACAGCAAATCCAGGTGACCTGCTTCACTGGGGCACCCCGGAAAAAGCCCCGAGCCCAGCCTACGTGGACCACTCCTTGCGTTCTCCCGGCCGCATCTTCTATTCTCAGGCAGACCCCGACGGGAAGGCAGCCACGCCCGGGTTTTGTAGACAAAGAAACTGAGGCTCCGGAAGATGGAGTGACTGCCGGGGTCTCTGGGGTTAGTGACGGGCCGTGGAACCCAGACCCACCTGACTCTGGGGAATTCCAGGCCAGGCTGAGGTGTAAGCACCCCCTCCACCAGACAGGGCAGGTAGGACCACCAACCCAAGTGATCTATGGGTGGGGAAGGGTGAGGACCACTCAGGGTGCACAAAGGCCCCGGGGGTGCGGGCAGAGGGGCAGGCCTCCCTCCCTCCAGGTCTGGGCCGGGGTGGGAGGAGGGGTCGAGGAAACAAAGGGAGGGGGAGGGGGCGGCGCGGGGCGCGGCCAGCCAGGTGGGGGGGCAGGTAGGGGGCCGCTTCCGCCCGACGGGAGTCCCGGGCCCCCTCCCCCAAGCCTCACCTTTTATGGTAAGGCGGCCGGGGCGCGGGGCGGAGGGAGCCAGGGGGCGGGGAGGGCGGCGGGCGGGAGGCGCGCGCTGCTCCGGCTCTGCTCGCTCGGGCGTCGGACCGGACCGGCCCGAACGCAGGAGGCCCAGGTAAGCTGGGCGGCGGGGGCGGGTCCTGTCCTTCCGTCCTTCCGTCCTTGCCCCGGGTACACACAGGTGACAAACCGGCAGTCCCCGGCCGGAGGCCACCCCGCCCCCAGCCGGGACCCCAGCCCCGGCGCTCCTGAAGGGGTCCTGCGGCACCCGGGGCGGGGGGAGGTGCCTGCGAGACCCGGGGGCGCTGTCTTTCCGTCCCAGCAACTCGGTCACAGTCCCGGAGTCCGGGGACGGCTAGTGTCCCTGCCCCGTGCGGGGCGCCAGGGCAGGGGGAGGCAGGGCGGAAGCTCCCGCACAAAGAGGACAGCGTCCCGCACATGGATCGAATTAAAGTCCCCGGCAGCGCCCCACGGTGACCCGGCGAGTGCCCTGCTTGGCTGCTCGCGGGAGGGCGCCGGGTTTCCGGAGACCTCGGGCCCCTTTATCCAGCCGGGCTCCGGCGAGGGGAGGGGAAGAGCTTCAGGACAGTCCCTCTTAGTCCCCGTCGGGGGCTGGGAAGGGGTGAGGCCGGGCCAGCCCCAAGGTGTGTGCGTCTTGGCACGGGTCCCCTGAGGATCCCGGGAAGGGGCTGGGCAGCTTTAGATTCGTTCCCGCATAATGAGGGAAGCGAAGTCCTAGTCCCCCTAGTCCCCCCAGGAGCCCACGCCCCAGGGGCTCCTGCTCCCACTTCGGGGCTGAAGAACCAGCTGGCCTTCTCTTGGCCCTAAGCACCAAGGTCTTCTGCACTTTCTTTCCTCTTGTCCCCTTAGCCAGCCACCCTTTAGGACAGACCTCAGTATTCTCACTTTATTTAAAAAACAACAACTGAAGCCCAGAGAGGTTCAGTGACCTGCTCCGGGTCACTCAGCAGGAAAGAGAGGTGGGGCCTGTGCGAACCCAGCTGGATGCGCTTCCTCCCCTTCCTGGGGTGAGCGAGAGGAAGGGGAAGCCCTGCCTGAGGCTGCAAGGGTCCTTGCAGGGGGTAAGGGGTGCAATCCCACCCCCACCTCTAGCAAAGTTTAATTCTGAACGGAGCAGAGGCTGCTTGGCCAGAGTGTCAAAGAACAAAGCTCAGAGGCCTTTCCAGAGTTTTTGGAAGGGGTGAGGAACAGGACATGGGGGGGGGGCAGGGAGGGGGCATGCAGGGGGCACTGCCCGGAGCCCCTGGAAGCCCTGCCCTGGGCTGCAGCCCAAAGCCGGGCTGGGTGGGTAGTTGCTGGATCCTGGCCTCCTTCCTTCCTCTTGACAGGAAGTGACTTTCCTTCCCTTTGTTCCCACTTTCTCTGCTTACCCGCCTGGATATCAGATTCACCCTCTGGGAGAGGAAGGATGGGGGTGGAGGGGCCCTGGGCACCGCTGCCTGAATCGCTGCCCACAGGGAGCTCTTGCACATGAACCCCTCTCCAGGGTGACAGGAGGTGGGGGCAGTGGGACCAGCGCAGCCTCCCTTTCCCTCCGGGGCCTGGCTGACCTGACTGCCCAGGCTTTGCAAGTCCCCAGCCAGGCCCCTTCCCCTGGGGCCTGAAGTCCCAACAGAAACCGCAGGAAGTCGGGGGGGGGGGGGTGTTGCCCAGCTGTGAACATCTGGCCTCAGCACTGGGACCTTTGCCTTGGATGTTTTCTGAGAAACCAGCAGATCCAACTTCCTGAAGGGGTGAGCTGGGGTGGAGTGGGGGTCAGGGTAGGGTGGGAGGAAGGCAGAGGTGTCATCCCCAGCAGTCTCTAGGGACGGCCCAGGGTGCACTGACCACAAGATAATCGGTCCAGATCGGGCCATTCTGGGGTGAGAACAAGTCCAAGAATTTGGGGGCGTGCCTGCGACCCGGGAAGGAAAAAGTGAGTCTCGCGTCCAGAAACACCTGGCCGACTCACCTTGGATGGTGATGGTGCTGATGGTGCTTAGTTAGAATCCCGAGTCTGCCACAGGTGGCCTGGGAAAGTCACTTAGCCTCTTGGGGCCTCACTGGCCCACCTGTGAAGTGGGGGCAGAACGGGCTGGGAGGGCTAGGTGAGTTCCGAGGACCAGAAGGCCCTGGGCACGGTGCCTGGAGCAGGGCAGTCGGGTCATCAGTAGCCCAGCGCCCCTGTGGTTTCTTGTATTGAAATCTCAGAGGCGCTCTGAGCATTGTTTACAGAAATAGATAATGGAGTTTGCAGCAAAGTATAAAACCAGAGGCTGTGACGGCCAATATACGCACGTGTGCTTCCTAACATCACTTACCACTTACGCAACAAGAAACAAAAGGGACGTGCTTAGAGGACTTTTGACGCTTTCTTCAATTACTGGTTCTGTTTTGGAATTGGTGTGTTTTCTTTAATTTTATTTATTTATTTTTAGAGAGAGGGGAAGGGAAGGAGAAAGAGGGAGAGAAATGTCAATGTGTGGTTGCCTCCTGGGTGTCCCCCGCTGGGAACTGGCCCGCAACCCAGGCATGTGTTCTGACTGGGAATCGAACTGGCAATCCTTTGGTTTGCAGCCCCTGCTCAATCCACTGAGCTACACCAGCCAGGGCTGGAATCAGTGTTTCTTTTATTGGCCTGAGTGATACATTTTAACCAAACATAAAAACGAACTTAAGGGAAATTTGTAAGCATGGATGTTGTTTTTGTTATTATTATTCTCTGTCTGTCACCAAGATTGCCCATGGTGGCTGGTTGGGGCTTCTTCATGCGGAGGGAGGCCTTGAGGTGGCCACTCGGGCTCCAAGTGCACCCTGGGGATCTGTTAGGACGCTCACCCCTGCCCACCTGCTTCTCCAGGTTCGCTCTCTGGGTCCCTATTTTCTCTCCTCCCCACGGACCTGCGGGCTGGGCTTTGGGGCCATGTCTCCGTGTCAGGGTGGGGGGGTGGCAAGGAGTGAGAGTGAGACAGAAAAGGGCACGCTTTCCCCTCTGGGTGCCCTGTGCTGGCTCCTGAGCTGAGTGTGGTTGACGCACCCCTCCCCATGGCCCTCCTCAGGCCCGAGGCCACCGTCCCCAGGAACCCCTGAGAGATGAAAACCGGGCTCTCCCTCGCTGGGCTGCTTGCTGCCTGCTCCCAGACCCAGGCCTTGATGCCTATGCTGAGAGCTGGCCCCTGGCGCACCAAAGTCCCAGGCACAGCTGATGGCACACGGCCACTTCTGGCGGGGGCAGGGGCGGGGCAGACATGGCGACAGTGAGACAGCCTGTCATCGCCCTGGAAGCAGACAACAGTCCCAGGGAAAGGGTCAGGAATCGGGGGGACTTCATGGAGGAGGGAATGTTTGAGCTGGACCTCTCAGGAAAAACCAAAGTTCACCTCGTGGCCGGGTGAGGCAGGAAAAACAGGCGCGGAGAACACTCCCAGACAGGTTAGGGAGAAAGAGGGTCGAGGAAGGGGGAATGGGCGAGGGCACTTTGGGACTCTGTTCTCCAGGTAGGAGGGAGCCAGGGAAGATTTTGAATGGAGGAGCAACAGTCAGCCTTACCCTCTAAAAAGACCGCTCCAGGGGTAGGGTGGGAGGCGGGACTGGAGCCCACTGAGGGTTTGGGCTGCAGTTCAGGAAATGGGGCAGAGTGAGTGATTCCAGCAGTGGAAACACGGACTGACCGGGCCTGGAGGCCGACTGTGGAGAAGAGGGCGCCGGCTGGCGGACTGGGCTGGAGAGGCCGCTGAGCCAAGCAGCCAGGAGACGGGCTCTGGGGTCAAATTGTGCTGCTGCATGACCCAAACAAGTGACTTCGTCACCTCTGTGCCTCAGTGTCCTCATCTGTAAGATGGGACAGCAATCGTGTCTCTCCCCCAGCGGTGCTGGGGGGATTTATGAGTTCATGGGCAGAAAGTGCTTAAGGTACAGAGTGGGTCTTGGGACATGGTAGCTTTGATTTTTCTGTCCCCTCTGCCCCCTGGAGGCCAGTCCCGACGCTCTCCCATGGAGGAGCTGTCCCAACCTTGGGGACTTAAGCTGTCTCCGGAGAATCGGGGTCCGAGGTGAGGGAGGTAACCTGGGGTGTGGCCCTGCTCGGGGCTGGAGCTAGAGGAGCTGCCCCTTCCTCACAGTCCTTGGTGGAAGGAAATGAATCATTTGTGGGGTGAGCGGGGCGGGGTTGCCCTTTGCTCCCCCATGTGTGCAGGTTCGGGGGAGGAGCAGGCAGGACTCTGGGTCCCACCTTGTAGCCAGGTCACCTGGTAAACAGTCACCCTCGCTGGAAGGACATTGCCAGCCCCTTTGTCAGCCAGGCTTGGTGTTGCTGGCTCAGTGGGGCAGCTGCCTCGTTAGGAGGAGGAAGGCTCCGTGCCCCAGGGAAGGGACTGCGGCCTCGGGGGAGCACACCCTGTGCCTTAGGCCCAAGTGCCACTCTGCCCGCAGCCCCACCAGGAGCCTCGGCCATGGCCTCAGAGCCTGAGAAGCGGGTCGCCTCCTCTGTCTTTATCACCTTGGCTCCCCCACGTCGAGATGCGGCTGCGGTTGAGGAAGTGAGACGGGCAGCTTGCGCGGCCCGGCCTGGCCGCCCCTGGGAGTCTCCTGCCGCCACGAAGGCACCTGGAGCTGGCTTGGCAGGGAGACCCGGCCCCTGGACACCCTCTGGCAGGGCTGCGGCCACAGTGCCAGCTGTCCCCACTCAGCTCTCCAATGGAGGTAAGAGACTGGGGACTGGGTGGGAGACCCAGGTGGGGGAAGCACTGAGGCAGGTGGTGGGGCGGGCTCTGAGATCATTCATTCATCCTTCACTCATTCATCAGACACCTACTATGTGCCGGGTAGACTGAAACCCACCTGCCCGGGTTTAAACCCTGGCTCCCACACTTCTCAGCTGCGTGACGTCAGCCACAGTTCCCTACTCTGATAACAGGGCACCTTCGTCAGAGGACTGTTCTGGGGGTCAGATGAGTTAGCACGGACGGTAGCCCAGCACCTGTCGTGTGGGACGCGTTAATTACCTGTGTGGTTGTTACTCTGGGCCAGACACTGGGGACGTGAACAAAGAGACAAAGTTTTCAGCCTGCATAAATCTTAGTGAGGAAAACAGATAATAAAAATATAAAGTATAAATCAGGAAGACAGTAGTGTGCTGTAGAGGAATAAAACAGCGAAGAGGTCAGAATGGCTTCTCCAAGAAGGTGACATTCAGCTAAGACCTGAATGACAGGGTGGAGCTTGAAGGACAGTGGGAAAGGGGAGCCCCGGGGCCCAGGCAGGGACGAATTTGGCCAGTCTGCAGGCGCGAGAGGTGACTGTTCCCTCCGGGCTCTGCTGTTCTCTGGCTGTGTGATCTTGGGTAAACTTCCTCCCTGGGTCTCCGCCTCTGCACAATGGAAATGTGGTTGTGTGTGATGCATTCATCACAGAATGGATGCTTCGCCTGTGACTGTTATTTTTTTAAAGATTTTATTTATTTATTTTTAGAGAGACGGGGAGAGAAATACCAATGTGTGGTTGACTCTCATGTGCCCCCTAGTGGGGACCTGGCCCGCAACCCAGGCACGTGCCCCAGTTGGGACTGGAAGGAGCGACCCTTTGGTTGGCAGCCCAGTGACTGTTCTATTACCTCGTGCCTGGTCTGAGCTGGCCCTGCTGCCATGTTGACAAGAGCCTTCCAATCCTCTCTCCCTGTAACTTCCATGGAAAGTCTCAGCTGTTGGATTGGGTGGCAGCAATGAAGGATGGTGTCAGGGACCTGAGGCAGGGGGACAGCTCACTGTCCATTGGGGCACCAGCTGGAACAAGGAGCCACTGGGGCACTGAGGGTGAGAGGCCAGCCCCGGATGGCAGCTGAGCCCCCAGAATCCCCCAGATGTCCAGTCAGTCATCCTGCTCGCCTAGGGCAGCCCTGTGCAGCCATCACCATGGAAACCACCTAGAGACCAATAGGAAATGCCAATGACGGAGGGCCAGAAGGAAGGGGCTGCATGTGCACACACAGGGGAGAATGTGGGTACTCGTGGGACGTGCGTCTTCATTATGATGCAGCCTCCTGGTCGATCTCCATCCTGACCACACACACTGAGGACACAGCCTTGTCCCGCTGCTTCTCCACATAGTCCTCCAGTGGGGGAAAAAGAGGTCCCTTTGGGTAGGAGAGGGAGCTCAAGAAGTACCATTTAGGTGCCCAAATTTCCTGGGTGTTTTCACAGGTTATCGGAATTATAGGCAGACCATCCCAGGAGTAGTGTGGTAACAAACCCGGACCTTCCTCGGGAAGGGGTGGCTTCTAAACAGTGAGTTAGAAGCCATTCTAACTCATTTTGCCCCCCAGCTGGGTTTACATGGGGTTCAGCCTTGCCGGAGCGAGCTGCCTTCTAAGTGAGCCCCCTGGTCACGAGTCTGGTCTGACTACAGAACACAAAGCGTCCCTGGGTCCCCGCCAGCTGCTGAAAGCCATCTCTACAGCAGGCTGTCATCTGATGCCTCTTCTGGCGCTTGTCCCCTGGGGAATTTACCCGCAGTTCTCCAGCCGTCACCCTGACGGAAGTCCCCACCTCTCCGGTGCCCCTCCCCCACTCCACACTTCGCAGGCACACTGCCCCACCTGTCTCTTATTTATAAGTCGGCTTTTCTCTGTGCTTCTGCCCAAGGGTCTGCTCGCCCTTCTCTGGCTCTCGGCCACCTGAACAGAATCATCCTCACTCTGCTTGGGCCCCTTCTGCACACCTGCCCCATGGCCTCCAGTGCCTGTCTTGAATCCCTGCCCTGACTGGCACCTGCCCGCCCGTCAGCCTATAGTCCAGAACCAAAGGCAGGTCCTGGGAGAGGCCTCGGTACCTGCTGCGTCTCCCACTCTGGTTCCTGACTCACGGCCGCTCCTCCGGAGCTCGGTTCTCACACTTCAGTAGCATCAGCACCCCTGGGGGCTTGTTCAGACGCAGCTGGTGGGGCCCCACCCTGGAGTCTCTGATTCAGCAGGTCTGTGGTGGGGCCCAAGACTTTGCATTTCTTATGTGTTTCCAGGTAGTGTTGCTGCTCTGGTCTGGGGGCCATACTTGGGGAGCTGTTGTTTAGTCCTAAGGCATTAGGTAGGTGAGACTTGAGGGGCAGAAGTTCTCAGTGTGGCCTTTGAACCAGCAGCACAGGGAACTTTTCAGAAGATGGAAGTTCTGGGAACTTACCCCACACCTGCTGCTGAATCAGCAGCTCCGGGGTGGGGCCGGGCCCTCTGCATTAGAACAAGTTTCCCGTCTGTACAGTCCCCTCAGCCCTTGGGAAAAAGAAGGGGGGTTCGTTATCTGCATGGAATGGACGGGAAACCTGAAACCCAGAGCGGTGCCCCAGTCAGTGAGCCGGGAATGCGACCAGAGCCCAGGTCTTCGGGGGCAGGGCCTCTGCCAGGGCACAGGGCAGCCTGACCTCAGGTGGACCTGGCCTACCCAGTGTGTTGGGGACAGCGGGTTGGTAGAGGACTCTGCGTCCTTTCTCCGAGGGCACTGTCAGCAGGGCTCACCCTCTGGTGGCAGTAACAGGATTGTCACAGTCGTCTACACAGCACCACACTACACAGGGCTTCTCTCCTGGCCCCCAGTCCCTTCTCCAGGGGAGCACGGAAGGGTGGTGGTTACCTAGATGTCAGTGTAGCCGGACAGGAGGCCTGGGGCTGAGGCAGGAGCTTGGTGATTGGCCAGCCGACCTGCTTCCAGCCTGCCAGGAACCCGGGAAAGGCTGTGCCCACGGACTAGCAGATGGTGACACCTCAGTGTCACTCCTGTCCTGCGTGTGTGCTCTTGGGTGTTTTGCGTGAGTGTGTGGTGGGGGGGGGGCTTTCAAACATACCCAGGAGTAGACAGAACAGTACAAGGAACGCTGTGTACTCCGTATCTACTTTCAACAATAAGTTTTGGCCACATTTGGCCTCCAGTGGCCTCCAGATTTTGGTTACATCTCTCTGCCTCTTCCTTTCTTCCCTTCCCTTCCCTTTCTTTCTAAGTATTTGAAGGGTTTTATTTTTAAAGAGAGGGGAATGGAGGGAGGGAGAAAGAAAGAAAGGGAGAAAAACATTGATTGGTTGCTTCTTGTATGGGCCCCAACCAGGGTATGAACCCTTAACCCAGGCATGTGCCTTGATTGGGAGTTGAAGCAGCAACCCTTTGGTTCACAGGCCTGCACTCAATCCACTCAGCTACACTAGCCAGGGCTCTTTTTTATTTTTATTTTTCTACATAACCACAATGTGAAACAAAATCAGCAGGAATACCTTATGATTACCTAATATACTACCCATAATTCATTTGCCCTGAATTGCCATAAAAATGTAACTGTTGGATTGTAGTGGAATGAATGAGCTACATTATGTCTTGTCTTCCCTTTGAGCTCCGTCATCCAGTGGAATTTTTAGCTTTTCCTCATCTGCAAAGTGAGGATTAAATGAGATGACTCATCCTTTGAATCAGGATCCAATAAGGTCTGTTTCAGCACTGCCCAATAAAAATGTATCGTGAGTCACCAATCAAGCCTCAGATGTAATTTAAAGCTGTCTAGCATCCACACTGAAAAAAGTAAAAAGAATTAAGTGGTATTGCTTTTCATAATAGGTCATGCAACCCAGTATATAAAAATGATCATTTTGGGATGTGATCATTATCTAAAAAGCTGATATTTACTTACTTTTAGAGGGAGGGGAAGAGAGGGAGAGAAACATCAATGTGTAGTTGCCTCTTGCACACCCCCTGCTGGGGACCTGGCCCACAGACATGAGCTGGCCTATGAACCTAGGCATGTGCCCTGACTGGGGATCAAACCAGCGACACTTTGGTTCATAGGCCGGCTCTCAATCCACTGAGCCACACCAGCCAGGGCTGAGCGTGGACTTTTCTTGTGCTCAATAGCCACCTGTGGCTGGTGGCAGCTTTGAATGACCGGACGAATATAGACAACATGTGGGATCCTTTTTCTCCAAAGTCTCTTAATTCCAAGTCTCTCAACTCCCCTGCCACTGACTTGTCACAGAAATGTGCTGATGTGACTCTTGGCTTCCTTGTGGTCTCATCCCACTTGTCCCTCTGTCTTCCAATTTTGTTATGAAAGGACGTTACGTCTAGGGACCTGCTTAGATTGTGTTTGGTTTGGGTTTACGTTTTGGGGCTGGTTTTGGTGAGAGTGTTTCAGAGCCGGTGCCTACAGCTCACTGCCACATAAGGTGAGTCCGAAGACCCCTGACGTCCGCTGAGTCAGTTGTAGGTTCAGGGGGGGCAGCCAGACCCTTCGTGGACAGTTCTGCATCAACCTGCTGAGGGTCATTGCCTGCGTCCATGATGTGGCTAGTGATGGTTCCCACACTGCAGTGGCTTCCGCACCACCTGAAGTACACATTCAAGTACACACTCTCGTACTTGTAGGGTGTCCTCTTCCTCCTCCCGCCCTGGATGGCGAGGACGTGCTCCCCGACCTGGACCTCCTCCCGCCTCCGCCGCCCCCACCGGCCTACCCGCCTCCGCCCAGCAACGAGGACGACGAGGACATGGCCCCTGCCCCGATGGGGGCATCACTCATTTCCGACTTAGAGCAGCTGCATCTGCCCCCGCCCCCGCCCCCACCACAGGTACTGTGAACCACCTTTAATCCTCTACCCTTAGTACCAGAGGCCACTGTAGAAATGGGAGGAACTCCAGGCCAAGGGAAACCCTGGGTCCAGCAGCTTCCTTACAAGTAGAAAGAAGTAGCTTTGACTGGTCGAAGGAACACAGACCGGGAGCTGGGAGACCTGGGCTCCAGCCGCCACTGTAACCTTCCTGCTGTGACCTTAGCTGGGTCACTCGCTTCTCTGGGCCTCTGGTTTCCTCCTCTGTACCATGGGGCTAGTTGTGCCTTGTGCCACCAGATGAGGGTGTGGGGCTGAGAGGGTGGTGTGGGGTCCCCACTGGATGACTTCTCTCTCCCCCCCCATCTCTCTTGTCCCCACAGTCCCTGGCAGAGGGGCCTCCATTCCAGCTTCAGCCTAGTCGTCTGGGGCCCACGGAGGAGGAGCTGCCGCCGCCTCCAGACGAGCCTGTCGGCTTCCCGGAGAGAGAGGCGTCCACAGGTGTGGGCCCAGGGCTGGGGGGTTCTGGGGGGTCCTCAGGGGGCCAGGCTGAGCTTCCAGGTGGGAACTGGGACAGCGGGGACCACCGGTGTCCTCCCCAGCCCCCCGTTCAGTGATGGCTTTAGAGTTGTACATCGACTTTATTTTCATCGCTTTAACGTTTTTTCCTTTCGCACCAAAATCCACATAAAATTGATCATCTTGATCACCGAATTTGCTATGATGGCAAAAACACCTGGAATTTCTTTTCACTACTTAATTTTTTGAGTGTCCGAGACCCTCACATTGTACAAAATGGAAGATGAAAGGGTGCACAGCGGAGCCTCCCCTTGTTGATGTCGTGCGTAGTCTGTCAGACGTACGTCATGCACACGTACAATACAAATACAGATATGCATCGCCCCACCCCCCATTCTTCCTACAAATAGGAGCAAACTCCGTGCTGTCCTGCACTTTCTTTGTGCATCTTAGAGCTCAGTCCGCACGAGAACACGTGGTGGGTGCTTCCTCTTTTTCACAGCTGCGTCGTGTTCCTTTGTGGGGCCCCACCACTGCGTTTACCAGTCGCCTGTGAACGGGTCTTTAGGGGGCTCCTGCTGAAACAAAAAATAAGGCTGAGGTGAAGTGCTTTGCACATGGTCGTTTTTCCTGGCTGCAAGTCTGTGAGATAAATTGCTAGAAGCGGGAGTAGTGTGGCCCAGCGTGGGTGCATTTCTAGCTGCGTGTCTTTTGCTGGATTGCCCTTCGTGATCAGCCCGATCCGCCCTCCTGACAGCAGCGTCTGTGTGACCGTTGGCCCCCAGCCCCACCGGCACCCGAGTTATTCCTTTAATAAACAGTAATGAGCTCTTATCATCTGTCAAAAGGCCTCGCAACTCCAAAGTCATAAAATAATCCTCCTCTGGTTGCTCTTGGTGTTCTCATGCTTTCATTTTCCACATCTCCCACACACTGGGAATGATTGGGGTGTGGGTGTCACGAAGGAGGCTTCCCCCCACTTTGATATTTTGCAGATGGCAACCCAGTTGTCGCAACACTGCGTCTCTTTTCAAAGGCCATTTGCTTTGCTCCTTACTGCTCCTGCCGACCCTCAGGAGGCGAGGTCGCACTCACGAGCCCCAGGGGGTCAAGGCAGAGACCTGGCACCCTGGGCATGTGTGGGTGGTGACCCGGTACAGTCCTCCCAGGTTGGGCAGGTCATGGCCTGTGTCTCTTCTACCCCAGACGTCTGTGCCTTCTGCCACAAGACTGTGTCCCCCCGAGAGCTGGCTGTGGAAGCCATGAGGAGGCAGTACCACGCCCAGTGTTTCACGTGCCGCACCTGCCGCCGCCAGCTGGCCGGGCAGAGCTTCTACCAGAAGGATGGGAGGCCCCTCTGTGAGCCCTGCTACCAGGTAACCCCCTGCAGCAGCTTCCTGGGTGCCAGGTCCTGAGCCAGGCACGTGGGAGATGTAGCATTTCATTCCCACAGCAGCCCTGGGAGGCAGGCAGTACTGGCCCATTTCACGGAGGAGGAGGCGGAGGCTCAGAGATGGGGGAGGGGCTCAGCCAAGGTGGATGGCTTTCCTGTGACAGCTGTAACCTTGCCACACACTTGGTGGCGCCAGACAGCACACAGTGACCCTCTTACAGTTCCAAGTCAGAAGTCCAAAATCTGTCCAATCACAGCGTTGCGCTCCACCCCCACGTCAGACTCTAGGGGCGGATCTTTCCTTGCCCTTTCCAGCTTCTAACTCTGCGTCCCTTGCCAGCCTTGGCTCCTCTGTTCCTCTTCCAAGTCAGCAGGGTCACATCGTGCTTGGCTGTCAAGTTCCTTTCCCTGTTCCATCTCCCTCCTGCCTCCCTCTTACAGGGACCCTCACAATGGCATTCAGGGCCCACCTGGATCACCCAGGATAATCTCCCCATCTCAAGGTCAAGTACATTTGCATAGTCAGGTGCCAGGCGTTAGGTCCTGGGTGCCTCTGAGGCTGTCACTCACCTTTCACACAGGGTCAGGCTCCAGAAGGAGGTGGAACTGGGGTTCTCCCGCCCCCACCCCCCCATGCAGGGAGCTCTGGGCTTGCCCGAGGTCTCGCGCTGTCCCGTAGAGCCACGAGGTTCTGAAGGGGGAGTCTGGCACCGCTGGGTACCGCGTGCGGTCTGGGTGCCGAGCTGTTGATATTTCTGGCTCTCCAATGGCGCGTGGTGGCATGTGGTGACGTGTTTCTGTGTGGCGTGAAGACCACCGTGGATGCAGGCCTCACCTCGTCCTCCTGAATTGGTGGCCCCTGGCACTCTGCATTTCAGCAAGTCTCTCAAGCGATTCTGGTATACTGGGAAGTTTGAAGATTCCCGGTTTGAGGACTGGGAATTAGGACTGAGAGTTGGGACTCAGTCCACAGAGTCAGAACGACCTGACCCCAGGCAGGAGGCACTGTGAGAGGAGAGAGGAGCCAGGCTGCCCAGCCCTCTGACCTCATCAGTGTAGAGAGGCAGATGGCCTTGCCCTCCTTCCTCAGCTTAGAGCCGGGTAGGGGTGAGGCACTGAGGGGATGCAGGGGGGAGGGGGAGGGAGCTTAGAGCTGGAAGCATTGAGGGGGGACTGGAGCCGTGAGCTGAGGACAGAAGGGCTGCCCTGGGAGGGAGGGAGGGAAGGGGCAGTGTATCCCCTCCCCCTGAAATATACCTGTCAGATGAAATGGGGTTAAAATGAACAGCACAGGAAGGGGAAGAGAGATGTGTAGGAGAAATGGGCTGGTTAGGGGAGGCCGGTCAGTCCACCTTAGTGATAACTCTCATCCCTCCTCATTCCTGAGGTACTTTATATGGTTGTACATGTACCTATAGTCAACAATAATATTGGGAGGGTAGATCTCATGTTAAGTGTCCTTATCACATAAAACAACTGAAAAAATGCACATAACATTATGGGATGTAAAATAAACTAGAACAGAGGAAAATCAAAGTACAGAGTAAGTGTGAACCTCAAAGGGAAAGTTAATAGTACCCCCAAAATATATATAAATAAAAGACCCTTACAATTCCTAAAAGGGGAGCATGGAATTTGACTCCGAGCTTCCCAGTGGGCAAATGGAAAAGGGAAAGGGTTTCAAGGTTTATTGTCTATAAGAGAAAAAGCACACCAGCTTCTCTAGGAATTCCTTTTCCTGACTTGGAAATTTAGAAGAAATTTCTTCTGTGAACCCTAGTGGATGTGGCCTCGGCATTTCCTAGTAACAAAACTTGCTGTCATAGCTTCGTGGCAGGATTCCTCACTGGAGGCCAAGGACACAGGGCCCAGCTTGATCCACTGAAGTAGTAGTGCAGGTTTTGGGGTGGTAGTTATAGGCCAACTGCGTGAGTCTGGGCTCCTCACCTGTACCCCTGGCCTCCTGGGCCCCTTCTGAGCTGGTCAGAAGCCCTTTGTGACTTGGAGTGGGCACACGTGTGGATGGCTGTGAGGCAATGGTCCTCTGTCCCAGGACACCCTGGAGAAGTGTGGCAAGTGTGGCGAGGTGGTCCGAGAACACATCATCAGGGCCCTGGGCCGGGCCTTCCACCCAACCTGCTTCACGTGTGTGACCTGTGCCCGGTGCATCGGGGATGAGAGCTTCGCCCTGGACAGCCAGAACGAGGTGTACTGCCTGGACGACTTCTACAGGTACGAGAGGGGTCTGGGCGCTGGGTGGGGCAGGACAGGGTGGGACTTGGGCAGAACAGAGGAGCTGATCCCGAGTCCTGGGGGGCTGGGGGAGAACTGAGCCCGAGACCCCGGGGCCAGGTGAACAGCTTTCCTGCAGGAACTGGGTCTGCCCTTTCTGCACACCCCCCATCTGACCGTGTACCTGCTTGCATTTAACGTTTTGAGCACCTACACTGTGCCAGGCACTCGGGTTAGGCCATTTCATCCTCAAAACTAATGTTGTAGTAGATTAAGAACAGAGAACTTAATTGAATCGGGCCTTCAGGCATGCACACATCACCTCTATCAGGCAGGCACTGCCAAGGGTTCCGTTTTACCAAATGTGGAAACTGAGGCATGCAGTGGATAAGTACCCAGTCTCCTCCCAGCTGGTAAGGATGGAAGTCACGACTCAACAGCCTCCTGCCCAGCGCCCGTGGCCTGCACCATTGGCCTGAATTCTTGGGCCTTGCTCTCAATCCCTAGACCACAGTGCCATAAGCAGCAGTAGCGACAGGCATATCCCAGAGGGCGGGACAGATGTGCCCGTTGGAAAGAAAGGAAGAAGAAAAAGCAATGACCTACAATACAAGACGAATGAAACGGGCCCCAGCCCCGCTGAACTCACAGGAGATGTCTTCGCTTTCTCAAATTCTGACGTTCACCTCACTTCCTTGCCTCCAGCTAATTATACCCTGGGAAGCCGGGTCTAATTACTCCGGTCTCTCCATCCGCCCCTGCCAGGAAGAAATAGGCATTTGCGGTTGTAGCTCCAGGTGCAGTCACGTAGCAACAGGTCTGAAATAGCTCTGGGAGGTGAATTAGAGCCAGGCGCCGTTCTGACAGCTAATTTCTGTGGTTGTCGGCGTGAACGCCTCCGAAGTGCATTCTCTTCCCTCTAGGAAATTCGCCCCGGTGTGCAGCATCTGCGAGAATCCCATCATCCCCCGAGACGGCAAGGATGCCTTCAAAATCGAGTGCATGGGAAGAAACTTCCATGAAAATTGCTACAGGTGCGAGGTGAGTGAAGCAGTGATTTCATGACATGCTGCACGTCGCGTTCAGTCACACAAGTAGAGTCTATTAATCGGAACTCTTTGAATTAATGATAGAAACTGAACTCAACCTACTTTCTGCAAGAAAGGGGGTTGTGGGGAGGCTCAGAGATGTCACTGATTGTATCCAGTGACACTGTTATGGCACACTCTCGTTTCTCAGTTCTGCCTTTTTTGTGTGTTTGCTTCATTTTCTCTTCTTATGGGCTAGTATCCTCTATGAGGAGGGGGTTACAGTGCATGGCTACCTTTGGGACAGGCTTACATCCATTTATTTAACTTGGAAATGATATCAAGAGAGCCAATTCAGTCCCAAGAAGGCTTCTGATTGGCCCAGAGTGGGTCACGTGCCCATTCTAGACCAATCACTTGTCAGGGGCTGTGATTAACAACTCCTGAGGCCAGGGAGTTGATTCCACCGTAGGAAGGAAGGCAGAGATGATGGGCAATCCCGCACCGCAGACATCTTTCCCGGTGCTGGAAAAGAGCATACATAAATCAGCTTTGGGACTAAAAAGCCTGTTGTGGAGTCTAACCAGAGAGGTTGTAGAGGAAGTGATGCTTATCCTGGGTCTTGAAGGATGAGTAGGAGTTTGTCAGATATTCAGAGAGAAGAAAGGAAGTCCAGAAAGGAGCTAGGGTCTGTGAAAACCCACTTTGGTATGAGCAAGCCTGAAGAATCAGAGGAAGTGGACGTTCCTAGGTGCGTCTGGAGTGTTGAGTGTGAGAGGCCGTGGTCAGAGAGAAGGAAAGGGCCCTCGTGCCCCAGGCCGCAGGGACAGGTGAAACCAAGGTGAGAAGCTGGTGCAGTAATCCTAGCAGGAAGTGCCCGGGGAGTCCCACAGGTCCCTGCACACAGAAGCTTGGAAGCTCTCTTGTCACCGTCATGAAAACCTTAATTTTTTTTTAATGTCAGATGGGTAGTGTGCCGATGTTACAAGGTTTGTGGGAGGCTCATGTCACACAAGAGCGTGAACATCCAATCATCACACTTAGGAACTACAGAAGGGTCCGGAAATCTTAATTATTGAACAAGGGGTTCTGCATTTTCATTTTGTCCCAGATGCTGTAAATTACATAGTCAGTCCTATTGGGGGCGCTCTAGGGGTCCTCCCCTGCCTCTTCCACTGTTGGCTCCATGTCACTGATGTTTCTGTCTTTGATGACGGGAACAAAGGTGGCAACTTTTGTGGGTGTCACCTAAGTGGGGACCCCCAGAGCAAACCTCTTAATCAGCCAGTAAGTCTAAACATTTCTTCAAACAGACACATGGAACCAAGGGGCTGTTTTTTTATAAGTGTGACAAGGGAGCTCGGTCCAGAAGGTGACAGATAGCTTCAGAGTTACGTTGTCTTTGTTGGTCAGAGTCCAGAGTCCAACTGATAGCACATCTGGAAGGAACGGTGACGGAAATCGAGTGTGCATGTCACCACTATAGCCCTCATAAGGTCCAGTGGTGATAAGCATTTCCCCGAGCCTGGTTAGAGAGCAAATAACACCTCCCTGCTTGTCCTTGGTCAGCTGGGCCAAGGCTACAGTGAGCATTCCCGGGCTGCAGCAGAAAGCCAGAGTTTCGACCTGCGGGTACATTTCAGGTGGCGAGACTCAGACTGCCTCGGCCTGGAACAGACTGGGGCTCTGTTTCTTGGGGAAGGGAAAGAAAGGGGTTTCACGACGCTGTCCACACTCCTCTGGTTGTTCCTGTCCCTTGTGGTCCGTGTCATTTATTACCATTGCTGGAGGGGTAGCAGCGCTTTCATACCTGGGCCTTGATTTTTAACATACAAAATGCTTTCGTACACATTGCCTTACTTGATCCTGTGATGATCTTGTGAGATGGGAGTTAGTGTCTCCATTTAAGATGCCGAAACTGAGTATGAGAAAAGTGATTCCAGCCCTGTTTGTCTGCACTGGTGGACAAACAGCTCCACCCTACAGCTCCTTCCCAGTTGTGTGACTGTCATAGTTGAGATGTTTCCTTCCTCGACTCTAATTTAGAAGAGGTCACATGTGCACTTTTGTGACTTTACATTTGGCAACTGATGCTCTCAGAGCCTGGCATTTAAATAGTCCTTGAGAGAGACTTGAGATGCAGTTGCAGAAAAGAGACACACGAGGGCGCCCTCTGCTGGCCTTGCGTCAGAATGGCACCCCTGAGCCCCAAGTTGTCTCCGAAGGGACCAGCCCCTCTGAACTGATTAATGCAGCTTCCAGAGGATGCCAGCCATGCCCTGAACCGCATCCCTGGGCATTAGTTGTCCCCATTATTACTCCCCAGTGTGTGCCCTGGTAAGGCTGAGGTGAGGGACAGCCTTGCGGCAGAATGGTGAGCTTAGCAGGTTGGCCTCCAAATCTCATTCTCAAGTCGTTTGGTGATTTGAGAATTTGAAATTGTAAAGTTCGTGCCAGTGTCGAAGCTGTGCAGAAAGTGGAGACCCAGGGCAAGCCCCGACCCTGCCTGGGCCTCGGTTTCTTCATCTGAGATGAAGCCCGGGCTGGTTTCAGTTACTCATTCAGCAGATGTTTGCCAAGGGCCCGCAGGGCACCGGGCCCTGGTCTGGGCGGCATCCAGCAGGAAATGGGGTCGCTGCTTTGCAGAGGTCATGTCCTACAGGGACTGCTGGGCGGCTGTGAAGGCTCTTCTGCCTTTTTTCGTGATCCCTCCGGGGGCGTCTCCCCTCTGGTGACTCTGCCTGCTCACCACGCCCTACCTGCTGTGGGCGGGAGCCCTGTGTGCCTTGTCTTCCCCAGTGGGGACCTGCCCCAGGTGTGCTGGGGGAAGAGGAATGAGGAGCCACCTTCCAGCCCAGAGGGAGTTCATTCATTCGGGTCGTTTCATCAGCAGACACTGGGCCAGCTCCAGGCTGCGCCCAAGCCTGGGGTCCATCTGCATGTCCTTTGTCCCCACAGGACTGCAGGATCCTCCTGTCTGTGGAGCCCACGGACCAAGGCTGCTACCCGCTGAACGACCGTCTCTTCTGTAAGCCGTGTCACGTGAAGCGGAGCGCTGCGGGGTGCTGCTGAGGGCGCCGCGGCCCCGGTGGGGGGCCTTTGCCCACTCGGCTTCCCTGCCTGACTGCTCTTGTGCACCTTCTGAGCCGCAACAGGGACCAGCCCCGGCCTCCTCCCAGCTCAGCAGCGGCAGCTGGCAGACAGTGCCCCTCTAACTCTCACCTCCTCCTCCTGTCCCCTGGGCACCGGAAGTCCCCATAACACGAGTATCTCATGGGGTGCCATGATTGAGGCTCCAGCCCCTCTTGCACACTGGCCTTGACTCCACCCACTTCCAGGGGTGAGGTGGCACCCTGTGTCCCTAGCAATGACACTTGAGCTGTTCCGTTAGGGTGCTGAGATCAGCTCTGGCTTGCAGAACTTAGCTGTTTGAGTTAAACTCCAAAGTCCCTTAAAAAGTACTTTTTTAAAATATCAAGGTTTAAATGATGAGAAACATTCTTTGAATTTTTTTTTGCGAGGAGAGCGTACCTTAATAGGAAATGTTTCCCGTTTGTTCATAAATGTACAAGAATGTGACCTGGGGTGGCATGGCCATGGACCCTGGCCCAGCTGTGAGCCTGAAGAGGAGGGCAGGAGGAAGGGCGAGATATGCCAACACCCAAGGGCATCAGCAGCCCCATGTGCCAGTCAGCTGACACTTAGTAAGTGCCAGTTGTATGCAGGAAACTGGGTGCAGGTGCTCTGAGGGTCCTTCATGTGCCTTAACTGGGGTGTGCACACCCCTCCCCCACATGCACACTCTCACACACACACACTCCTTCGAGACAGTGCTGGGGGGTGTCCCTTCAACCTCCTGCTTGTCTCACCAAGGCCCACACAGGCCCCCCAGCCCAGGCTGCCCTGCAACCGCTGCCTCTTCAAGGCTGCACCCAGAAGATTCTTCTATTTTAAGGAAAATCACTTTTGTTGCTTGGTAACTTCTACAGCATTTTGTAGGGCACGAACAATGTCGTAAGGTGCACTTTTCTCCCTGGGGCGGTCCTGACACATCGAAGGCTCCGGTATGCATGCCCGTGCCGGCTCCAGGTACTGAAGAGCTTCTCTTAGAGCCCCTTAGGGGCGTCAGAGCAGCGGGCCCCAAACCCCAGGCACTCACAGCCCACGCCCACCACTGTCATAACCAAGGACCTCATACCCTCACACTGCCTTAGTATTTTCTTTAAATCAACATCCTGTATTTACTCCCAGCTCTAGTCTTGTGCTGAACAATGTAGCTGTGCAGTCACAGGTTGGTGTGCTGGTTACATGTTTCCTATTCCACGTGAGAATAAACGCATTACTGTTAGAAGTCCGTCTGTGTTCCGTCCAATGTCTTGCCGAGATAGACACGAGCCTTTGATCGTAGCCCTGGAAAAGCGTGCCCTGGGCGTCTGCTCACAGTGGTGTGGGCGTTCAGAAAGTGCTTCTCCTTTCCCGCAGAGTGGGGCTCCGCTTAGCAGGTCAGGGAACTCATGCTCAGCAGTGGCAACTCGAACCAACCAGCTCATCGTGCCACTTCTTCCTGCCCACGGGCCACCTGTGCAAAGCAGCCATCTGAGGCCACCAAATCTTAGCAGAGTCGACCCTCACCTACAGGATGCACACGGTGCACGTGAAGAGGACCACACTGGTGCCGGGGCTCACTCGGTGGGCGCAGCTCCAGAGAGGAGGGCATTTGGCAGGAAAGCACTGGGCTTGAGAGGCAGGCAACTTGGCTCTCAGACCTGGAGCTGCCACTCCATAGTGTGGACTAGTTCTTAAGCCTCCAAAACTTGATGTTTTCATCTGTAAAATGGGAACGACTCTAGTCTCCATCACGTAGGGTTGCTGGCGTGGACAGCAATGTGGGGTTGGCAGGTTTCTGACTGGTTCAGGGAGCTCCCTGCTCCCTCTGGTGCTGGCCCACAATTCTTAGCCGTCACTCCTGTCAGCATTCCGCAATGGCCCTGTGGAAGCCCCTCAATCAGGCAACGCCAGGGACCTGCCCCCAGGAAACAAAGGGGTTGTTTGTGCTTGCTTCCCCTCACAGCGAATGTTAGGAGGGACTCAGAACTGGGCAGGTGCTGAGGACTTGGGGAGGATTTAAGGGACTGGGGTTTGCTGTCAGGAAATGGGCCATTCTATGGTTGAGAAGCTTTTTAAAGAAAATGTCTGCGGTGTGGCTCTACACCTGAGCTTGGTAGGGAAGGAGTGGTGTCTCACAGGACTGGGTGCTGGTCATTTCAGCCGCTGGCCCGGAGGGGCCGTGCTCAGGATATGACTGCAGTGAGCTGGGAGACTGGAGCCCAGCAAGGCCCAGTGTGAGGGCCAGGCCAGCTAGCTCCCTGCTGCGAGGGGCTGCTGGTTCGGTTTCTCCCATATTCGAATAGCCCTGCGCCGAGATTCCTCACGGCCCAGCTTGTTTCTAGTTGGGTATGTCGTGAGGGATGTCACCCGGATGAACTTCTGTGGGATGCCATTGTTCCCCAGGCTTCCCGTTTATAAGTCACTTCACAGGCAGACAATTCGAGGGAGATTTCTGCAGTGTGAAGTAAGGCTGTGTGATTCCCCTTAGCGTAGCCAAATTCACAGAGACAGACAGGAGACAGCTCAGCGTGGAGAGCACTCCAGAAAGGCGGGCTGGGGGAGGGGGAGTTCGATGAGTACAGAGTTTCCGTTCACAGGATTAAAATAAAGGAGTGGAGATGAACGGGGAGATGGTTGCACAATAATGTGAATCTACTTAATGCCACTTGAAAATGGTTACAACGGCACACTGTAATGTATATTTTGCCACAGTTAAATACCTACATGTAGATGTAATGCTCAGCCCTGGCTGGTGTAGCTCAGTGGATTGAGCGCGGGCCTGGGAATCAAGGAACCACAGTTCGATTCCCAGTCAGGGCACATACCTGGGTTGCAGGCCAGTTCCCAGCAGGGGACACACAAGAGGCAACCACACATTGATATTTCTCTCCCTCTCTCCTTCCCTTCCCCTCTAATGATAAATTAAAAAAAAATAGATGTAATGCTCGGAGACAGAGAGGGGCTGATAGACAGGGAGGGGCTGATAAAGTGATGTAGGCTTCTTGGGAGGGGTACCTGTCCCCTTGATTGCAGCCCTGTCCTGGGAAGAAGGCTCAGTGCAAACCCGGCGAGACGCTGCTGGCTGACCTGCGCTTCCTGAAGGCAGGTTCTGAGCACAGCCACTAGAGGGCAGCGTGGGCTAGCGAACTCGGCCTGGAGCTGGGGAGCACCAACATCCACCCTCTCATGGGGTCCTCAGCTTCTTGCGATACAAGATGAAAATACCTACTGTGCGCAGTTGCAGAGAGGATGAGAGGAGATGACAAACTGGAAAACTGTGGCATTGCTGCAACTGGAACGCACCCTCGTTGGAGGGAGACCCGTGTCAGGAGACAATTCCTCCCGGACTCCAGTCTGTGGGGCCTCCCCACCTGGGAGCTCCCACGTAGCCTCCTACAAGTGGGTACCTGGGGACGGGCTCAGTGAGCACCGATTCCACACAAGCCCCTGTGGGGTTGCTGGGGTGCCTGAGGTTTTCCGCTTGTCACGCCGCCTCAGGGCCCCCTTACCTGAGGCCACACCCAGGTGTTTGAATTGTGAACTCCACCCAGTGTGCATCAGCCCCTCCACCCCCCACCCACCCAGGGCCACTGAGTGCTGCTCCTCACGCTGCCAGGAACACAAGCGGTGGAAACAAGGACTTCGTGGAGAGCAGACTGGGATCAGGGTGAGGGAGAAGGAGAAGGTTGCGCCAATGGGAAAAAATCCCCGTGACCATGGACCATCGTCAAAGAAATGGTTTTATCCACTTAAAACACACTTCTAGGAGGCGAATAGCTGCTCTGAAAACTAATCATGATCTATGATGTAGGTGACAATTCAGAGACAAGGACACTGCATCAGAGAGAGGATGTGACCACCCAGGGCTGCCAGCAGAATGGGGCTTGAACCAGGTCCGCTGAAAACTACAGGCCTCGGCCACAGGCCCAGGTCCCAAACACCCACAATCTACAATGTTCCAGGTGCCGAAATTGAGCAGGAAAAAAATCTTAAACGTCTTTTCACCCTTCGCTTTAGCAGCTGCAGATGTAACTCCCCCGATTCATTCAGGATGGACTTTGCATTCATAGTGCCCGAGACGTACCAATCTTGAGAATGACCGTCAGGTTCGAGACTGCAGAGTGCGTCCTACTCACGACCTCCCTTTCACAGGAAAAAAAATGTGCAGTTCAGTGGAAAACGACTTGCTGTCCATCAGCATCCCCTCCGGGTGTCAGATGCCAGCCCCTCGAGCTATTATTGTACAGCAATACATCCTGGCAGGGCAGACGGGCCCCCTCAGCCCCTTGTGGGAAAAGCAATTCCACCCTATTTGCACATTCGTTTCAATATTCCTCACCTATAAATGTGAACATTCTTTTGTTGCCCCTTTGAGCTAGTCGGTTATAACATGCCCACCTGGTTCCCGTAGGAGTTAAATACAATGTTTAGCAAGCGTTGATTGTATACCTTTTTTTGAAAGTTGCAATGCTTCCTTCATCGGGAACCTATGGACAGCCCCTTTAGGCCAGGAGAGGTGGTGTTCAGGAGCCTTAAGAAGCAGCAGGCAGGTAGCAGCTGCCCCTCCTCCCTGCCCAGAACAGTCTCCAACAGACGAGGGTGGGGTGGGCTCTGCTCAGGTGGATGGGACAACGCCTTAGCAAGACCCTGAAGCTCCCTCTGGTTGAGCTGCTAACCAGTCACTTGAACTTGAGACAACCCTTTAGACCTCAGGGTGAGGAAGGACAATAGAAACTGACTCTTATTTCCTGAGTGCTTGTTCAGGGCGAAGCTCAAGAGGTCGGATGATTGATTATTCTGGACAGGAGGCAGGTTTCAGCAGGGTTAGGTAACCGGTCTGGAAAGGTAACCAGGCTGGTCAGACGGGGAGGCTCAGCCTGTGACCTGCCTGCCCCTCGGGGGACCACCGCACTGCCACACCAGCAGTTGCCGGGGGCTACTCCATGCTCGTCCCATAGTGTCTTCCCAACACCTCTGCATGGAAGGTTCTGATCGTTCCCATTTTACAGATGAGAAAACAGAGGCTCAGGGAGATGCTGTGACTTGCCCAAGGACACAGCCAGCGACCATGGGGGAACTGTACCCTAGTATTTCTAACTCTCAGCCCTTAGGGCCTGGTCGAAGCACATCTATAGGGCCCACCTGCCTCCCAGGAAAGGTGCCCAGAGGGTGAGTGGCAAAGATTCAGCCAAACATAATCCTTAACAAAGAAATGGGAGCGATCTGGGCTGCTTAGTCATGATGATGCTGGCCGTAATGACAACAGCGACCATTTCCTGGACAGGTAGATGTTTAGCCTCGAGGTAATTACTGCCGATCCATCCTTGAGACAAGGAGTCTAAGGTTCAAGGTCACACCACTGGTGCTTCTGGCCCTAATGCCACCCCTAACCCTGTTCTTTCACTGCCTTCGCCTCTTCAGCCTCTTCACTACGAGCCCAGGCAAGGCACTCTGCGAATCTCTTTTCTTCATTGGTGAAACACAGAGAATGACCAGTATCAAGACATTTTTTAATTTAACTTTCGGGTTTTTTTTTTTTTTTTTAAGATTTTACTTATTTAGAAAGAGGGGAAGAGAAGGAGAAAGAGAGGGAGAGAAATATCAATGGGCGAGAGACTCGGCCACCCCTCCTACGTCCCCAGCTGGGGACCAGACCCACAGCCCAGGCACGAGCCCCGACTGGGAATCGGACCTTTCCGTCCCAGGCTGGCAGGCAACCCACAGCAGCCAGAGCTCTCCAGACATTTAAAGAGATTAAGTAGCATCTGACTAAGTGCCACTGTGGGTTTCCCGTGCAGATAAATGTTGCCGGTGCTGTTTTCTTACGAAAGGTGCAACAAGAGGGAAACTGCTGAAGGGTGTTGGGAAACTCTGTGCGTCCTCTGCGACATTTCTGTTCATCTGCAATTATCCCCAAATTAGAAGTTTACTGTAAAAAGTAACAGGAGAAAAGGGAAAGCTCGTGATCTTCAGGAGGCTCCGCCTCTCCCTGATGCGAAGATGCCAGGGCAAGAGGAGGCCGTCAGATATTTATCTGCAAAGGGGGGTGTGTGTTGGGCTGGGAGGGGAGAACATGTCTGGAAAAGGGGGATGGAGAGGGTGGAGGAGGGGAGGTGGGAGACCCTGATTGTTCCCAGAACTGGAGCGAATCCCTGGTGGCCCCAGATGGCCAAGGTCAGGCAGCCAGTGTAAACAAGAGCTTTGGGCCTGGTTTTCCCTCACCCTGGTGGCCCCCTGAGCCTGGGAATGCTGCTGTGGGGTGGGAGGAGTGCTGGGGCTCCCTTCTACCCCAGCAACCCCGGAGACAGGTGCCAAACGGGAGGTGTGCGGTGAAGGCTTTCAGAATATCGGGTTGACTTTTAGACAGCGTAGGTGGCAATTTTTTCCCCTCTGTAAACACAAGCAGGATTCCTCGGGAAAACATACTACAGCCCAGGAATCTTGAGCTGGTCCTTTAAGCTGGTGGGATCTTGGAAACTTGAAGCCCCTGGGGAGAGACCGGCCTGGAGAGAAACCCGAGACGCTTTAGCCTGCAGGCATGATCAGAAAGCAGTTCCACAAAGGCCAGGGAGGGTTAAGAAAGCTGTTTGGGGCCTGTGAGTCATGGGCCAGGCAGCTTGGGGCTGTGGCGTGGCTGAAGCCCAGCTGGAACCTCCCTTGAAAATCTACACGCCTCTCACCAGCAACGCCTCCTCGACAAGCAGGGCAGAGTTCTGGCCTCCCGTGGGCTACGCGTGCCGGGGTGCACCAGGGTCTGTGTGAAGGAGGCAAACCAGGGCTCCAGCTTGCCTGGGGAGTTTCCACTTCATTCATTCATTCATTTGTTCGTACTGTATTTATTGACCACTTCTGTATGCTGGTCACTGCCCTTGACCCAGAGCTCCACTGAATGAGGAAGAGGAAAAAGAGACCTCTGCTGGGGGCACACACAGCTGGAGGTCAGCAGAGGAAGGCGGTGGGGAAAGTGATGGCCAAGGTCAGCCGGCTGAGGTGCAATGTGAAGAGTCCTGCGCACCTGCGTTCTGAGCTGGGCTCAGCTGGATGCTGCCAGGGGTGTGGGATTCCGTGGGGATGAGGTCCAGGTGTGACAGCAGCAAACCACCGGGAGCCTCTTAGGCTGTAGGACTTCCCCCACCCACCCACCCCGAGGACAAGGCGAGAGGGAGGAGCCCCAAGGCCTGACAGTGTTCCAGGGCTGAGCAGCCAGAGGACATGGAGTCCAGCCGCACGTTCTTGCGGAAATGGAGACGAGAGCCCAGAGAGGGGGTGTGAGACCAGCCAGGCTCACAGGGCTGGTTAGTAGCCATGCCCCAAGCACCCCGCCTTCTAGAATAGGACTTTTCCCACCCCTCCCACTGCCTGTTACCTTCCAAGACCTACTTGTAGACTAAGACACCTGCAAACATCTCAACACCCTGATGCGGAGGCAGAGGAATGGAGGGTGCGGGCTGATGTGAGCAGGGGGGGAAGCAGGTCAGGGTTATGAATAGACTGACCCAGGTTAGATGACCCCGCCTGGTGGGAAGGCTTTCTGCAGGGGTGAGAGGCGCGACTGGGCCCAGATGAATGAGGTGAGTCACTGGGGAGCCAGGCTCACACTTCCTGCTTCCTCTGGGCTTTGATCTCTTCTTCCCAGAGGGAGGGGCAGCCTAGATTCCTGGGGGCAGCCATCCTGCTCTGCCCAGACTGGGGCGCTGGCTGTCTGCACCCCGCAACTCCTCCGCCCTCCCTTGCTGAAGCCCTGGTAACTTTCCGTTTGGGCCCTGCGGTCTGACTCAGGCTGGGCCCCTCACATGCGGCATCGGCCACAGGAAGTTGTGAGCTTCCCTGTTTCACTGCCCTGTGCCACAATGACCCAATATGGCAAAGAACCCACGGCTGCCCAGCCAGCGTAACAAAATAAATGACCGCAGGGTGGGTCTCCGCGGAAACCAGGTCACCAGGGAGCTCCGGGACCGAGGACCAGAGATGATAACCCCAGAGATTATCGCTGATTGAGGGCCTACTGTGTGCCTGGTGCTAATGGAGCCAACAGTCCCAGGAGGCAGAAACATGACTACCCCATGTTATAGAGAGGAGAAGGGCGCGCTCCACTGGGAGAGAGAATGACTGTGACATTGGGCAGCATCAAGGACCCACTAGGGATGCATGTTATGGATTTAAAGTGAGGCGGCTGGCGGTGGAGTGTGTTTCTCCGCCACACCCAGCTGCGCAGGCGCAGCGCTGGCAGGGAGCTGGCTTTGACCAGAGAGGGGTCTGTCGGGGGAGCCCGGGGGTGTGAGGAGCAGAGCAGGTGGTGGAAGCGGTGAGTGACTGGGTGGGAAGGGCAGTGAGGACTGAGGGGCCGAGGGACAGCGATAGGAGGGGACCCCGTGATTGCTGGAGCTGCGGAAGTAGATGGAAGGGAGGAGGAGAGGGTTAGAGGCCCGGCCGCGCAGGCACTGGTCCTGGGGCTCTGAATGTTGGGGTGCCCTTGCTCTTAGGATGTGAGTTGTTTGCCTCACGTTGGTCCACAGGGTACAGATGGCCCTCAGTGAACATACGTGGACTGAATGCGCAGCTACTTGGGGAAGTCTGGGGTGGGGTGACCTAAAGGATATCTTACTCCCTTCTTCCTTCTTTATAAAAAAATAATAATAACTGCCTTGGCTGGTGTGGCTCGGTGGATTGAGCTCGGGCTGAGAACCAAAGGATCGCAGTTCGATTCCCAGTCAGGGCACAGGCCTGGGTTGCAGGCCAGTTCCCATCAGGGGATGCACAAGAGGCAACTATACACTGATATTTCTCTCCCTCTCTCCTTCCCTTCCCCTTTAAATTAAAAAAAAATAATAAAAATAAAAAATAAAATAAAAATAAAAAAATTAAAAACATAACTTTATGGAGATATAATTCACATACCACAGAATTCAGCCTTTAAACACTTTTTAAATTTTTTTACCAGTAGTGTTCGATGTACTCATAGAGTTGGACAGTTGTCACCATATCTCATTTCAGGACATTTTGATCACCCCAAGGAGAAGCTCGCGCACCTATAACAGCCACTGGCTGTCTCCCCTTCCCCCAGCCTCTGGCGACTGCTCATCCACTTCCAGCTTCTACGGCTTTGCCTATTTTGGACGTTGCTGGAAATGGAATCATACCGTGCGGGTCTATGGTCTTTTGTGGCTTCTTTTACTTAGTATGTGTCCAAGGCTCATCCATGTTGCAGCTTTGTATCCATCCTTTGTTCCTTTGTATTCGTTGGACTGTGTCCCATTGAATGAATGCACCCCCTTTTGTTTATCCATTTGTCAGCGGGTGGACACCTGGGTGGTTTCCATTGGGGGCTGTTGTGAATAGTGCTGCCATGAAAGTTTATGCGTAGGTTTTTGTGTGGACACATTATTTCTCTTGGGTATAGACTAGAGACTGGGATTGTTGGGTCAATATTTACATTGTTATGATTGGAATTAATTTTCTACAGTGAGCAATAATTCTTTTATAATAAAGCCGTTTTTTAAAAGATTTTATTTTAGAGAGAAGAGAAGCGAGAAAGAGAGGGAGAGAGACTGATGTGTGGTTGTCTCTTGCATACTCCTTCCTGGGGACCTGGACTGAAACCCAGGCATGAGCCCTGACTGGGAATCGAACTTGTGACCCTTTGATTTAAAGGTTGGTAGTCACTCCACTGAGCCATACCAGCCAGAGCACAATAAAGCCATTTTTTTAATTTAAATTTAATTTTTTTTATAGATTTTATATTTACTTATCATTAGAGGGGAAGGGAAGGAGAGAGGGAGAGGAATATTAGTGTATGGTTGCCTCTCGTGTGTCCCCTGCTGGGGACTGGCCTGCAACCCAGGCATGTGCCCTGACTGGGAATTGAACCGTGATCATCTGGTTTGCAGGCCTACGCTCAATCCACTGAGCTACACCAGCCAGGGCAAAAGCCATTTTTTTTAAAATAATTTTTTTGAAAAACTAAGCTGAAGCCATAGAAAAAAATAATGGCTCAAAATTCGAGAAATCGGAGAGATAAGGACAGGCTGGGAGCCAGGACGGAAGGAGGCCAGCACCTGGTTGCTAAGTGACTTTAAGCAAACTACCACCCTTCTCAGGCCCTCACCTGTGAATGGGGTGGGGCAGGGGTGGGCAGGGCAGCCGGTGGGGCTGAGTTGGAATGAGGAACTCTCAGCCCCCTCCCATTCCTGGCAGCTCAAGATCTTTGAGAGGTGGGCTGGGTTTCCACACCTGGTCAGAGAAAAAGATTAAGGAAATGATCTGTCTTTTGAGTTCTCTCGCTGAAGGATAAATACCATCCTATTGGTCGTCTAGGCAACAGGGCCAAAGTCAGCCCAGAATGCTCCAGGTCACACCCTCTCTGATCCTTACTGGGGACGAATGGACATTTAACTCGACCTGCCATTTATCTTTGCCTCTCAGCCTAATGTGTGCACACACAGTCCTGGGCACCTTGTTCATATGCAAAGGTCACCTTTGAATCCACAGGTCTGAAGTGGGTCCTGAGATTCCGCAACTCTCGGGAGCTTCCAGGTGATGTCAACGCTGCTGGTCCCATGACCTCTGTGTAAAGAGCAGGGCTCTCTGATTCCGACCCAGGCAGTGAACCGGCTCCACACCGGTTTGATATTGCATGTTAGAGAAGTCTGCCCCTGTTGGACACATTTTGATGGCTCTCTCATGGTTTTCTGATGAATAGATGGAAGAACAAAATGCTCATGCCCATTCCAGGAAGTAGGTTAGGAGAGATAAAGTCATTGAACCCTTTCAATAACCAGTGAGATTAGACGGTTGTCCCCATTTTGCTGGTGGCAGAGTTGCGATGTCTTCTCGTCTGACTCCAAACCCAGGGCTCCTGGACCCCGACGTTAAACGCTGCCTCTCTGCCATGGCCTTGGCAGCAGGTGCTGGCCCCAGAGGGGATCCAAGCCCTGAGATTCACTCCCATGCAAATCTGTGTGACAGAGATGTTCCTGGCAGCATCTTTTATGACAGATAGAAGCTGGAAACTCGGTGGCAGGCCAGGGAACTGCTAAAAGGTGACAGAAAAACCGTACCAATGGCCTTCCTGTGAACTTGTATCCCCGGTCATTTCTTTCCTGGTTTTCACTACTCATTGTTGACTTGTTTCTTGTCTACGCCTGTCCCCTCCCCTGGAACTTGCATTCTCTGACGGGAGGACATTGCTGGATCCCTAACTTCTGACCACACTGCAGGCTGTTAATCAATATTTGTTGAATGAATGAACCTTAATATTCTGAGGCTGCAAGTAAAACAAACAAGTTGCTGAAAGGTATATTCACAGAATGATTCCATTTTTGTTTAGAACGCTTAAAGGCAGGTACAGCAAAGTCCGAAGCCGACCTGTTCGTCTCGGGGACTGGGACTGGAGAGGAGGTGGCGTGGGTCCCATGCTCCATTGCCACACTCTGACTTTTTTACTCTTTTACCGTGAACATGCATGTGTTGAGTAATAATAAAAATAAAGCTTTTAAAAGAATCAGCATCCAGACTCCTTCTGATGTGCGCAAGGATGGATATAAAAGGATGTTGAATGAGCCCGTCAGAGAAAGACAAAAATACCATATGATTTCACGCCTGTGTGGACGCTCATGAACACAATGAACTAACAAAGAAAATGGGGACAGACTCACTGATGGAGGGAGACCAGGATGACAGCTGGCGGGGGCGGGGGTTAGAGGGTGGAGGGTATGAATAAAACAGATAAGGACCCGCGGACACTGAGTGTGGTGATGGCGGGGGAGGGGAGTTTATGGGGACTAAATGGTAGTGGGAAAAACACAATAAAGATTAAATAAAAAATAAAGATGATTTTAGCTGCCAAAAAAAAGGATGTTTATTCCAGCTACTTATTGTGGCAAAAACAATCGGAGATGACCATTTGCCCATTTAAAAATGTGTTTTAATTTTTTGCAAAGAACACTGCTTTGGAGCACGTTGAAATCCTAACCCAGGGGGTGCTGGCGTTTGGAGGCCAGGCCCTTGGGAGGTGACTAGGTCGTGAGGGCAGAGCTTCTAAGGCAAGCTCCAGCGGGCTCCCTCACCCCTCCCGCCGGGTAAGGACTCAGACTCAGCCGAAAGACAGCTGTCTGTGAACCAGGAAAAGGGCCCTGCCAGCCCCTGAATCTGCCAGTGCCTTGGTCTTGGACATCCCAGGCTCCACAACTGTGGGAAAATAAATTCCTGTTGTTTATAAGCCATGCAATCTAGGGCGTTTTGTACTAGCAGCCCAAACGGACCAAGACAGACATGTATTTGCATAATTGAAACAAAAACAAAGGAGAGGGTGATGCGTAGGCCAGATGCCTTACAACACAGAGCCGCCAGCCACGGCCTCCCTCCGCCCACTGCCCAGGTGCCGTGCACCTGGCTGAGCCTGTTCAGTCGTCTTCTCCCACGGCATCGTGTGAGCAGTGGAAAATAGGGAGTGGAACAGTGACCGGGAGTGGAAAATAGGCGATCCGTTCTGCTCTAGAGGCCAAGTGCCCGACTCTATGCTTGTCTCCTTAGGGACAAAAGTCAGAAGCCCTGATGATACCGGAGGCTTGTCCCTCAGGCCAGTCTGTCACTTTCCAACGTGTGAGCTTGTCTCGGGAAGCTGGGGCCTCTGTCTCTGGCTCACAGACCCCCAGCTCACCCTGACCATACAGTCAGGATGGGATAAACAAAACCCTGACGTGGGGAGCGAGGTGTGTTCTCTGAGCATTCTGGAAAACTGAGACCCAAGTCCCAAGACCGGCTCTCTCTGTTAGTCGACATGCCTGACTCATTATTTATTCCTCACAGGCTAGAAGGCATGGTGATAAACTTCTCTGATACTGATCTCCCAACAAATATTGGTGTAGCCATGAACAGAGCATTAGGGCTTCCTCCTGCCTTCAAAAAAATTCATTATATAACCCTGGCCAGTGTGGCTGAGTTAGTTGGAGTATCATCCTGTAAACTGAAAGGTTGCGGGTTCAATTCCCGGTCAGGGCACATGCAAAAGGCAACCAATGGATGTTTTTCTTTCATATCAATGTCCCTCCCCCTTTCTCTCTCTCTCCCTAACCCTCCCTCTAAAATCAATTAAAGTTTTTTTAATTAACTGTGTAATAAATCACAAGTGTGAAAGAGAAAAGTACCTCCAAATGAGCGTGCTCCAGAGACTAAGAGGGCCCTGGAACCCTTCCACTGTGGGGTCCAGTACAATGATGAATGAAGAAATGCTAAACCAAGTTTATAAAAATTATAGGGTACTCCAAATGCTTCATTAAACAAACGAGCCCTTTTAAGACACACACACATCACCATGCAGTTCTGTCAGTCACAAGATGATAGGAATTATAAACATATGCCCACACAACAGACCACAGGCCGTGTGACGTGGAGACGGGACGCAAGTTCAAGGTCATCTGATGGACAGCTCCCTTCACTCCTGCCTGGGACCGCCAGCCAGCGCCTGTCGCGGGTGCCTACCCACATCTGATCGTTTTCCATCATGTTACAAACCTACCCTGTTCTCATCCCCTGGCTGACCTGTATCTGAAACGGTCTTATTTGTTTCCTAGTTTGCCGACTCCCCCCTTTAGAGTGTAAGTGCCACGGACGGGAACCTTCCCCACAGACTCCACTGCTGAGTGGTGTGTGGTGGGCACTCTACGAACTTTGGTCCGATGAACGGCATATACTATATACCTTCATTCGCCCAAGTGGAAGTGCGGGTGCACACACACAGGGGGGTTTAGTGCCAAGAAGGGCTGGACTCCATAGGGCGTGACGGGCCCCAGGATGAACTGGCAGACCTGTGGGGCCTCCTGACCCTGGCACCCTAGGAATTCAGGGAGGTCCTGCTTGAGCTGGGTTTTGAGAAATGAGTGTGCAGGGGACTTGTGGGGAGCGAAAAGGCATTCTCCATCTCTATCTGCTCTTTTCTCCAAAGGACAACGTTTAAGAGATGAAAGGTTGTTCTAGAGACTCCTGCTAACTGAAACAGCAAGGCTCAGGAGAGTGTAGCTAAAACGACCCCAAAACTGCAAAGTTAAGTAGCAACGTCAATAACACAGGAAAGGTGAAGGAATACACGCCACATTGTCCATGGTGTTCACGCTACGTTTCAGGGAGATTTCACTTCTTCTGCTTTGGATTTACACAGAATCTAAGTTTTATGTATCATGTATTACAGTTGTAAACAGTAAAGAAAGGTATGAAAATAACCCCATTACACTGAGCTGTTTTACAACGTGCTACACACTTGTCTTTTTCCCTTTCTTCTTACCAAGTTCTGTTTTGTTTCCGATGGGCGGAGATGGTCAAGTACAGACAGGCTCTCAGGAACGAGTGAAATGTGCAGAGTTAATTTGCCTTGAATCACAACACCCCTAGCTGACAGGGCCTTGAGTTGATTTCAGGATGGGCAAGAGACTATGGGTAACATATCCGAGTTACGAAGCAAAATAAACCGTGAGCCTGGTGCTCAGTGTAGGAATCAGGTGATGTCTTTCTGTGCCCCAGCCCCTGAGTCCCCACCAGAGGAAATCGCCACCCTTACTTTTGGGATTCACAGTCTTTTCTTTTTATTGTCATTCCCTTTTTAAACATCCCTTTAATGATAAATGCATACATCTTTCATCAATGGTTTGTGAACATTCATCAAGCTGTGCGCCTTTAATTTGTGCACTTTTTATGCATCCATCCGTACGTATGAATACCCATGAAAAGTTAACAACAAAAGTACAGCTGCACAGGCAGTTTTGCCCCAACGCCAAGGTAGGAGGAACCCTTGCCACCTTCTCTATTTTAGAAGTTCCTGCTCAGTAGCAGGTCCACAGCCCCACTTCTCCACCCTGCTCTAGGTAACCAGGACTCTGGAATTCCTGTCCCGAATGCTCTGGGGTCAGCCTCCAGGGCCTGCACAGGCCTCTTCCAGGGTCCACTCTTCTGAGAACGGACTGTCCTGCTGGGAGGCGCCCCTCCAGGCCAGGAACGTGGACACAGGCTCTTTTGGTAGGAAGCGTGGCTGGCCCCTAAATGTGGAGGCTGGGATGTGCACGCACGTGGCGTGAGCCTTTCCGGGTGTAGAACGGCATTAGAGGCGGGAAGAGGAGAAGCGGAGAGGCTGCAGGGCAAGGACCAGCTCTCCTTGAACTGCCACCTCTAGTTTGAGACTCCAAAGTGCCTAAGAATTTTCCATTTGACCTTGGCCTTCCAAGTTGTTATGAAGATGAATTTGTCAAAATGGGAGGAGGAAAAAAGTATTTTAATAGCTAATTAAAATGTTTAGCAATAGATTTCTAGCTTTAAATATTTAGACCTGGGTATGTGACTCTTCACTAGTACGGCTGCAGATGTTGGGGTGAGGCTGTGCCGGGACCCACTCCCAGAGGGGCGGAGGTCCAGGCTGTTTAAGGAGCCCCTCAGGCGACTCTCGTGTGCGGCCAGAGCCCAGGATATCGGTTTTAGGGCATCTTTTCATTCGTTTTGATGGAATTAATTATTAGTCCTTTCTTTTATGGTCCGCATTTAAAAAAACAAATCTGAAGATACCTTTCTTAAAAAAAACAAAAAAGCACCCTGGCCAGTGTAGCTCAGTGGACTGAGCATGGGCCTGTGAAGCAAAGGATCGCTAGTTCGATTCCTAGTCAGGGCACATGCCTGGGTTGCAGGCCAGTTCCCAGCAGGGGATGCATGAGAGGCAACCACACATTGATATTTCTCTTCCTCTCTCCTTCCCTTCCCCTCTAAAGATAAATAAGTAAAATCTTTTAAAAAAGAGGTACTTTTCTTTACCCCAAACTCATAACAATCATCCATATTTTTTGAGTTTTGCTTAATATCTGCATTGATTTTTTATTTTTAAGTATAATGAGCTAAGATCTGCTGCCTTTCTGTCTGGATGGGTTTCAGACTCTCCCAGGCCGTCTGTGCCCCATGGTGGCAATACCCCATGGTGGCAATACCACGTCTCACCATGCAAGTCTCGTGCTGGAGCAGATGTGCTCCGGGACTCTGTCCTGTTCTATCACTGAGGCGTCCATTTCTAAAATTAATATTTATTGCTCGTGTAATACGTTTTATTTTTCCAGGAGAAAACACCGTGCTACTCTCAGGAAAAACTCTGCAACTCATTCACTCAGATTGGCGATTGCTAATGTTGTTAAAATGATTCACTTCCAATGTGTTTTATTTTCCCTTCATTGGACAGGGATGGCACTTCCAGCGAAAGGAGAGAAGCTCTGGCAGTGACGCTGCCGTGGGATAGCGGCAATGGGGGGGCAGCGTCATCACGGAGGAGCCCCCAAAAGCATGCCGCCCAGGAAGGACCCTGTTGGGCCCACCGTGCAGCCCTGGGACACAGGTAAGCATCTCGTAATATTTGGGATGGGGGAGTTCGAGGAACATATTTCCTCCTCTAAAGGACAAGGGGGAGATTGAAGAGGGGGAACTGGAGAGGTATTTGCTTGGCTCCTGCCATTCACGGGGGATTGCTGGCGTCTGGGGAATTCACATCCATCCGGAGTTGTTGACCCCGAATCTTGCTCCGGGAACACATTCAGACTCTGAACAACCGAATGAAGGAACTCTAGAATGGCAAGCTTTAAAATTTTTTTTCAAATGAATGTCTACTTTAGTGAAAACAGACAAAACGCTAGACTTGTTCAACCTGAGGACCTGCGACTGAGCGCTGGCTCCCCGCTCTTTTTTTTTTTAAGATTTTGTTTATTCATTTTTAGAGAGAAGGGGAGGGAGGGAGAAAGAGGGACAGAAATATCAATGTGTGGTTGCCTCTCGTGGGCCCCCACCTGGGGACCTGGCCCGCAACCCAGGCGTGTGCCTGGACTGGGAATCGTACCTGTGACCCTTAGGTTTGCAGGCCAGCGCTTAGTCCACTGAGCCACACCAGCCAGGGCTCTGCATCCTCTTTTACAAAGTTAGGATAATTCTGCTTCCATCAAAAAGTTCTAAGGAGCCTAATATCAGAAGGGGCTTTGTAAGCTGCAAAGGTCCTGTCGAACGTTTGCTCTGCTGATAAGATGTCTGTCTGTCCTGATGTCTGTCTGTCCTCTACGAATGTCATCCCAAGTGAGTGCTCTCCATGGTCTTTCCTAAGGGGGAAAAAAAAGGACGTTTAAGTTTTGTAAGTCACTTACCATAAATACCACTGGGCAAGAGCCGAATCACAGCACATGAACTGCAGCCTGGACGCAGCTTGTTGGAATCATTCCCCGACATTTTTGCCAAAAAGTTGTTCATTTCTCAGTGTTCTCCCTCTTCTGCATCCCACTCCCAGCCAAGGACTGACTCAGTCTTAAGAGAGAAGGAGCATGAATCCAACAACCTTGTATTTAGCTGCTTCTCCTTTTCTTTTTTAAAGATTTTATTTATTCATTTTTTTTAGAGTGAGGGGAGGGGAGGAAGAAAGAGAAAGAGAGAAACATCAATGTGTGAGACAAACATCGATCTGTTGCCTCTCTTACATGTCCTGACCAGGGACCACACCTGTAAGCCAGGCCTGTGCCCTGACTAGGAATTGAGCCGGAGACCTTGTGCTTTGCTGAACGATGCCCAACGGATTGAGCCACACGGGTCAGGACTTAAGTATCTTCTTATATTCCTACACTGAGCCAGATTTCTTCAGGTAGGGAGAGCCCTGCAACTAGAGGTCTTCACAAGACCAAATCCAAAGTCGTTTGAGATGTCAGAAGTGGGAGTCAGGCATTAGAGGAGAAGTCAGACTGGATAAACACTGAGATCCCTTCCAAGTGTCAAGTTCTGCGTGGAGGAATGCCTGTCCTCTAGAGGTGTGCCGTCTGGTTAGGGGGATAAGACATGAACGACATGAACGTGTGTAGAACAAAGGCTGAAATGAGGGATGTCGAAGAAAATGCTCTGAGACCTCAGAGACCGGTGGTGGGGGGACGGGGAAGCTTTCTCGGAAGTGGAACTTGGAGGCAGAGCCGAAAGGGTGAGTGAGATTGGAAGGGGAAGGGAAGAGAAAATACACTGTGGGAAGCAGCAGCAGAGAACATCAACTGAGACTTGGAATTCAAGGCAATGGCTGTTTACTGAGTGCATTGCTGGGGCAGACACACATATCAATCGGAATTTCAATTCTGAAGAAATTCTGAAACAGCTTCTTGGTGTCAGTCCAGTGACTTCCTCTTCCGGTTGAGACTGGCTAATTCCGTGGGCTGTTCTTCGGTCCAGGGCAGTGACCCACTGGAGTGAGGTAGAAACCTCTCCCAAGGATGGCCCATCAGCATCATGACAGGGGCAGGCTTGTGATTCCGTCTCCCTTTTGCTCCTTGGGCCTTTCCACCCTTTTCAATCAGTGCTCTACATAACGTCTATCTGAACTACTTAGACTGCTTTCCGTTTTTTCCTAACTGTTCTATTACAGCATCCAACAGATGGATGATTGAAAGCGTATGTTGAATGGCGGTAGAAGTAGGACTGGACCCCAAGAAGAGGCCCTGACCCCACATCGGGCACAAACACTCATTGTGGTGGCACTGAGAGTGGTTTGCCCGGAGGAGGAGGGAGGCAAGGCTGAGGGAGAGAAGGCTGGGGCGACTCATTTTACTGGGTGCCTATAGCCAGAGCTTCTAGTCACTGGAGCTTACATTCCATTCCAGTGGGAGATGCAGACAAAAACAAGTAAATAAGCCCTGGCTGGTGTGGCTCAGTGGACTGAGTGCTGGCCTGCGAGCTGAGAGGTTGCTGGTTCGATTCCCAGTTAGGGCACATGCTTGGGTTGTGGGACTGATACCTGGTTGGGGCTGTGTAAGAGGCAACTGATCCACGTTTCTCTTGGACATCGATGTCTCCCTCTCTTCTCCTCTTTCTAAAAACAAATAAATAAGATCTTTAAAAAAACAAGTAAATAAGAGATTGCAGGTACAAATAAATACAAGGAAAAACGTAAAGGGAAAGATATAGGTTAATGGGGGGGGGCATGTTCTCGATGGTAACAAAAGGCCTAAGGAAGTACTGTTTGAGATCCAATCAATGTCAAGAAGTTGTCCACGTGCAAAGCATACATTACAGGCAGAGGAAACAGCAAAGACAAGGTCCTGTGGTGCGAATGGGCACCGTGTATTCAAATCACCACTGCAAGGAATGGTGACTATTTACCAACTGGGCGAGGTATGAATCACGTGGGTTCAACCCACTGAGAGCAGACTATCGGACAGGTGTGGCTATTAAGCCAACCTAAGTGACCCTGGGACAACTAAAGCTGGAAGGCTGGAACCAGCTGTCACTCAAGGAAGGAGAGGTCCTTGGTCTGTGACTGCCACTTAGGGTAACAAGCAGCAGCAGCTCAGAGCACAGCTTGTGAGTCTGGGAGGCTAGAGGCAGCTCATCCAAGCAAACGCTGCTACGTTCTGGACACTGTTGGGCGCTGCAGAGCTCACCGGCACTCTCGTGCACATTCTTCGTTAGGTGAGGCACGCAGGATAGCTTTTACCCTCATCCTGTAGATGAGGGGACTGAAGTGAAGTGACTTCATGTAGTAAGCCACGGGCTAGGCTGAGACCTTTTCTCCTGACCTCCAATACAGTGTTCATTCCTTAAAGAAGACAATCATGTGTACCCCAAGACATTAGGGCCAGAACTCTGAATAGCTGATGAGTGGGGAAAGGTTCGCCTTTTCCCTATTTTACCCCAGCTTTATGTGTTTAGTCATATCTCAACTCCTTCCCTTCCCTTCCCAGACACACACATTTTGGGGAGCCTCTATTACTCTCAAAACCCATGCTCAACTTTCTATCACAAGAACATTGCATTTGAGCCCTGGCTGGTATAGCTCAGTGGATTGAATGCTGGCCTTCAAAGCAAAGTGTTGCCAGTTTCACTCCCAGTCAGGGCATATGCCTGGGTTACAGGTTAGGCCCCCAGTAGGGGACCCATGAGAAGCAACCACACATTGATGTTTCTCTCCCTCTCTTTCTACTTCCCTTCCCCTCTCTCTAAAAATAAAATCTTTTTTTTTAAAAGAACATTGCATTTGAGCATGAGCCTGTGAACAAAAGGATTGTGGTTCGATTCCCAGCCAGGGCACATGCCTGGGTTGCAGGCCAGTTCCCAGCAGGGGATGCACGAGAGGCAACTATACATTGATGTTTCTCCCCACCTCTCCTTCCCTTCCCCTCTAAAGATAAATAAATAAAATCTTTAAAAAAAGTTTAAAAGTGCATAAAAAAAGAACATTGCATTTGAATGAGGGACAAATCTTAAATCAATAAAATAAGTAACTGTCTGGACCAATGCTAGTTGCTCAAATAGTAACACACTGTGAGCCTGATATGCAATTTAAATTTTTCAATAAGCCACATTTTAAGAAAGAGAGACAAATTAATTAATTTTCATATTTTACTTCAATAGATCAAGATATTATTTAAAACACCTAATTGATATAAAATATTCATGAAATAGTTTAAATTTCTTGGTACTAAGTCTTCAAAATCTGGGTACATTTTATACCCATAGTACATCTCCCTTCGGGCCAGCCACGTTTCAAGTCCTTAGTAGCCCTTGTGGCTTGGACATTCTGGAAAAGGGAGTTCTGGAAGTAGATTTGCTAGTATTTGAGGCTAACCAGTGTGAAGTTGATAGACATCTTTTTGGAAGAAAGTTACCCTTTAGAAAAAAAACTTTACTTACTTATTTGTTTATTTTAAATTTATTTTAATTTCTCATATTTCTTTTAACTTTTTATTAGATTTTGTTGTTGTTGTTCAAGTACAGTTTTCTGCTTCCCCCCATTTATTTATTTTTAGAGAGGGAAGGGAAGGAGGAAGAGAGGGAGAGAAACATCAATGTGTGGTTGCCTCTTGCACACCCCCAACTGGGGACCAGGCATGTGCTTTGACTGGGAATTGAACCTGGGACCTTTCGGTTCCTAGGTGAATACTCAATCCACTGAGCCACACCAGCCAGGGCCAAGTTACCTTAAAAAAAATTTTTTTTTAATTTATTGATTCTTAGAGAGAGAGGGAGAGAGAGGAAGAAAGAAACATGGATTTGTTGTTCCACTTATTGATGCATTCACTGGCTGATTCTTGTACGTGCCCTGACCAGGGATCAAACCCATAACCTTGGTATATCAGGATGATGCTCTAACCAACTGAGCTACCTGACCAGAACAAGCTTTGTTCCAATGTCCCTCATATCACACTCGATCAGCATGTACTGGGTCATCTCCAAAAAAAAAAGAAGAAGAAGAAGAAATGAAAAAAACCTGTAGTCAAGTCACCTTCGGGGGGAAGGATTTGCCTTGACTGATGTGACCCAGTTGGTGAGGCCTCGTCCTGCAAAGCAGCAGGTCGGAGGGTCAGGGCAGGTGTGAGAGGGAGCAACTGATATTTCTCGCTCACGCCAGTGTTTCTCTCCCTCTCTTCCTCCCTCCCTTCTCCTCTCTCTAAAAATTAAAAAAATTAAAATTAGAGAGGATTACATTAGAAGTGCTCTCTCAGATCATCCAGCCCAAATCAGCAAACCTCAGCCCTGGGCCATATCTGGCTCGCCGCCTGGGTTTTTTCTATATAGTCTGGGAGCTAAAAATGGTTGGTATATTTTCAAATGGTTTAAAAAATTGATAGGAGGATAATGCTTCATGACACATGAAATTCACAATTCTGTGTCTATCATAAAAATCTTACTGGAACACCTCCACACTCGCTCATTACATTTTGTATGTGGCGGCTTCTGAGCTACAGCAGCAGAATTTAGTAGTTGCCATAGAAACGATGCGGCCCACCAAGGCCAAGAGAGTATCATCTGGCCTGGTACAGGAAAAACTGGCCGAACCCTGGCCTAGACCAGTAGCTCCCATTGTACTGGGGAGTTGAAGCCCAAAGAGTAAAACGTCCTGAGATCATAGCTGAACCAATGGCTGAAATGAGAACTCTGGTATCTTGTTAGTGTTCTTTTCTTTTTTTTGTTGACGTTCAAGTACAGTTGTCTCCATTTCCCCCCTACACTCCCCCCTCTTTTCATTACACTATCACATAAAAGCAGATAAACAAAAGTTTCTCCCTGTTTCATGACAACAACCACTTGGTCCTTGAATATGCTTTATCTCTGCTCATTCTCACACACAGGCCTGATCTAGGTTTTAGCGTCCGCGGCTGTGTCTGTAACCTCCAGGGGGCAGCACTGACTCAGGGGACTCCAGAGTGCAACGCCAGATCCAAGAGATAACCAAAACAGAATCTTTGTCCGGATTGTCCGGGGGGTGTGGGGGGGGGGGAGGAAAATAGGGCCTGAATTGCTTTGATGTTTTGATGATATGCATACATACCAGTGCAGGTGTAAGACACTTAAAAAAATTTTTTTTGGGGGGGTGCCAAAGGTGAATTCAAGCATAAAGAATCCCCGTATCCAGCTAGATTGGAAGAAGGTACAGAAGCCAAGTCAGCAGCAAAAGAAAGGTGGTCCCTGCTCAGCGTGTTGGACATCGCCCCGGCAGGCCAAGGTTGTGCGTTCAACCTCCAGACAGGGCACGTCCAGAGCGACCAAGGAATGCAGAACGTAAGTGGAACAACAAATCAGTTTCTCTTTCTAAAATCAATTGATAATTTTTTTTAAAAGGTGGTCATTTCAGACAGAAGCATCTCACGCCTTTAAAAAGAAAAACAAAATCCTATTTTCTAAGTATTGGGGGGACATGGAGAGGAAATTAGTTCTTCCAGAGCCCTAGGGACAGGCTTTAAGTAGGTGAATGGAGCTGTGCTCATGACCCAGATTTGTCCTCGCTCTGTGTGGGCTGGAGAAGGGGGTTCCATCGTTTTGGGGTGTCTGGTAACAAAATAGGGCTGGTGGGGCTTGCAGCCTCGTATCAGTGAGGTCTTCAGGAAGTATAATCGGTGTCTGCATTGGGCTTTGAGATCCTTCCAATTAAAAGGTGCCCTGTTCGGGATGCAAGAGGGACTGGTGTTACTGCCAGGGCAGATCTGGTTTGTGGGTGTCCCCAGACCCCCACATTGTTGTTTACTGAGGCCGTGGAGAGGAAAAGTAGGGTAAGACCAGGCACCACGATCTGCCAACGTGACCTAGAGCCGGGCCACAGGAAACCTGTCCAGACAGACTATCTCATCAGGTGGCGCAGAGGCATTTCACTGAGAACGCATAAACCCCCGAGGCCGAGTGGTTAGCGTCACCGCACGTCACCGCACGTAGAAGACACCTGGTGGGGCTCATTAGAAACACCCATATGGCACTTCGGCTTTACCAGGAAGGGGGCTGAGTTGCATTACTCAGCAAGTATCTTTCCTCAGTTTAAGCTTGACTACTGAGATTTTCTGAGATCTGAGTATTTTTCCTAAGTAATCCTAAAAGGCCTGGTGCTGGGGAACAGCAGGAACTAGGCTGGTTGCCTAATTAAGCATCCCCGCACGGCGACACTTAAAAACACTTATGGGAATCCCAATGAGTCCTAATGTCTAATTCCTAAATTTAATCCTCAATTGCTGCACCGACTCCTCTTGTATGACCTTAGTTAATTACGTACTATCTAATCACCAGTGAGAATCATACAAATTAGAAATGATGGTGTGAATTAGTGAATTACCTTCTTGCAGGTATTCCTTTGGGACCAAAGATAAGGGGGCTTCTACTAAGACTAAAATCTCGGGATATTGGACATTGCTTTCAAGCTCAGCAATGAATTATATTACTCACTTCAGTCACAGGGATGCTACAAAAATGCAAATGCACTGCATAGGACTTTGTTTTTCTTATTTTCCTCAGCCAGGGCTTTGGTCCAGATCAGTCCCATAATATGTAGGAAGACCATGTAGATTTATCATGAAAATAGTCCAGTGTATTTGGGGTATGTTAAGAAATGCTCAACAAAAATCAATAAATTTAAATCAGTAAGTTTAAAACTTTATTCTGTTATCTAGAAAAGTAAACCCACAACATCAATATTATACTTGATTTGGAAATAATAATCTAAAAAAAAAAGAGAGAGAGAGAGAAAGAAATAGCCCTGGCTTGTGTGGATCACTGGATTGAGTGAGGGCCTTCAAACCAAAGAGTCATGGGTTCGATTCCCAGTCAGGGCACATGCCTGGGTTGGGGGCCAGGTCCCCAGTGAGGGGTCTATGAAAGGCAATCACACATTGACGTTTCTCCCTCCCTCCCTCTCTCTCTAAAGATAAATAAACACAAATCTTTAATAAAAAAGGAAGAAATAAAAGAAAAGGGAACTATAACATTCATGTGCCCAGCATTGCAAATACAACTTGGACTTTAGTTTATGACATTCACATAAAGCTAATTAGACAGTTTTGGTTTTCTGCCTTTGGTATACTTTTGCCAGCTGTGTTTAGTACTTACATGGTTTAAGACTTCAAACTCCAGCCCTGGCTGGTGTAGCTCAGTGGATTGAGCACAGGCCTGTAAACTAAAGAACTGCGGTTCGATTCCCAGTCAGGGCACATGCCTGGGTAGCAGGCCAGTTCCCAGCACATGCCTGGGTAGCAGGCCAGTTCCCAGCAGGGGACCCATGAGAGGCAACCATACATTGATATTTCTCTCCCTCTCTTCCCCTATAAAGATAAATAAAATCTTAAAAAAAAAAATTGACACTTTAGGTCCTGATATAATCCTCCAGAGGGAAAAAATCCAACTAACACAGATTCTGTTTCCATATTTTTATTGTCTTTCTCATCTGAGGAGTCAAAACAAGTCAGTGGGCTTTATCCTGCTTCCCCCCAAATAAACGCCCTAGGTTTGAATAGCGTCTTTCAGATTGTAAGACACGTTTACATCCATTTTCTCATTTTATGGATCTTCAAAACAACCCTGTGGGGTAGATATGACGAATAGAGTGTGGTTATTTGATGGATTAATTTCTAAAATGAATTCAACGTGTATTTATTGAACAACTACTGTTTGCCAGGCACTATTTTAGATAACGACCACTCAGTGAGACATAACACACATCAAAGCCCTGCCGGACGTGTTTGTGACTTGCACAGGAACATAGAAAGTGCATCCAAAACCTTTTGACTAGAATGCTATGTCATTATTCCCGTCTGCACTTGGAAAACTCAGGTACAGAACACTTACTTTGTCTTTTGGTATGTTAGTGACATTTCTTGTCTAGACTTGCTCAGTCCCCTCTGCTCTCCAGCACTTGCACCCACCCAGTCTGGCTTCTGGTCTTTTATTAGATGAACAGTCTGATGCAGCCGTCTAAAGCCATTTCCTTCACAGAGGTAGCCCCTCCCTCTCTCCTACTTAAGGACAGGGATCCAGCACCCACATCCACTCTCTGCTGTGTCAGCTGTCCGTAGAAAAGAAATGTTGTGAAAAGTATTGTAATTTCTTCCACCTTAAAAAACACCTCTTTTTCCCTGGCTGGTGTAGCTCAGTGGATTGGGTGCGGGCCTGCAAACCAAAAGGTTGCGGTTCGATTCCCTGTCAGGGCACAAGCCTGGGTTGCAGGCCAGTTCCTAGTAGGGAATACACAAGAGGCAACCATACATTGATATTTTTCTCCCTCTCTCCTTCCCTTCCCCTCTAAAGATAAATAAATAAAATCTTTAAAAAAACATTAAAAAAAAAGCATTCTTGGACCTTCCAAGGAAGTCCAAATTTCATCATATATCCTCTGTAGCGGTAACTGACGCACTCACGCCAACAGAAGTTCAAGGTCCTGCAGAAGTAACACCCGCTTGTGTGGCTGCTAGGGTCATAATAGGCGTGTAATCATTTATAGTTGTAGTTTGAACATTTTACCTACAATGTCATGTGGTGTGCTTGAGTGTGATATTGTTATGTTACAGAATTACATACGTATGATTTTATAATAAAAGCCGCTGTAATAAAACAGGGGCGTTATTTGTGCCACACCCTGTACATCTCGAGTTGGCTAACTGGCTTGTTAAGAAAAGGGCCTTCATTCCTCAGCTTGTTTTAAGTCCTGCAAGTGCGATTCTCAGGAGGTGCGTGAAAAGTCCCACAAAGTAGATGTAGCAGAGCTCCCTCGGCGTCCCGTGTTCCACTCTAGGAGACGGTCTTCCTCAGGTCCCCAGTGAATCGCTACGGGTACGAATCCGTGTGACCGATGGGAGTAGAGTGAGTGCTGGGCCACGGGAAAAAGCGTTGCAGACCATTGTAAAATCAGCTGGAGAGAGCGATATTTCACAAGTAATTAGAATATATGAGTTTAACTATACATGCTAGGCTTCATACAAATTGATCAATATTTCAAGATAAAGGTTTCTAAAAATAGATTTACTTAAATTTATATTTACTTTTAATTTTTATTTATTTATTTATTTTTAGAGAGAGGGGAAGGGAGGGAGGGAGGGAGAAAAACATCAATGTGCGGTTGCCTCTTGTGTGTCCCCGACTTCGGACCTTGCTTGCAACCCAGGCATGTGCCCTGACTGGGAATTGAACTGGCGACCCTTTGGTTTGCAGGAAGGCACTCAAATCCACTGATCCACATCAGCCAGGGCTATTTATTTACTTTTTAGAGAGGGGAAGGGAGGGGGAGAGAGAGAGAAGAAGCATTGATTGGTTGTCTCTTTATACACACCCCGAGTGGGGACTGAACCCACCCTGACCAGAATTTGAACTGGGTGATGTTTTGCTTTGCAGGAAGACACCCAACGCTGCCACAGCAGTTGGGGCAGTAAATACATTTTCACACAAAGTGCACAGGCAGGCTCATTAGCTGTTGTTCACTGGGGACTGGTGGCGCTAGACCAGGCTGACAGTGACAAGTGGCAGAAACCTGTCGAAGGGAAACATCTGGGCACTTCACTCATAGGGCATTACCTCTCTTGTGAAGAAGTGTTTGTCATCATCGTTCTAACTTCTCTATAGGACGTCAAACAAAAGCTGCAAAGTTCTCAGTGATTATTAAGGTGTGTGTTTGAGAAACCAGGGCAAAGTCTGCCTTGCTGCGTCTAAGCGTGGCATGACTGGCTGAATCACCCAGGACCACTGGTGAGCGCTGAGGGTTATTTAAATTCTAGGAAAATCTCTGTGCTAGATTCTTTGTCCTACTGACCAAATTCTTCCAAGTACAGACCAAATTCCAAGTTCAGAACTTGCAGATTTTACAGGAGATAGGATCCTTTTCCAAAGAAATTGTGTGTTATTCATGACATGATGAAACGGATACAAGGCTAGATAAGCCGACCATATTATGAGGGTGTTACAATTCTTCCGGAAGCCTGAAGTTTTTGAGTTCCTGATTCTTTTACTGATCAAGGTACTTTTTTGGTTTGCAGGCTGGCACTCAATCCACTGAGCCACACCAGCCAGGGCAACTTATTTTTTTTTTTAAGATTTTATTTATTTTTACAGAGGGGGAGGGAGAAAGAGAGGGAAAGAACCATCAATGTGTGGTTGCCTCTCATGTGCCCCTACTGGGGACCTGGCCTGCAACCCAGGCATGTGCCCTGACTGGGAATCAAACGTATGACTTTTTGGTTCACAGGCCAGCGCTCAACTCACTGAGCGAACTCCAGCCAAGGTATCTTTTTTTGTTTCTTTTTAAGAGATTTTACTTATTTTTAGAGAGAAAGGAATGGGGATGGGGAGAGAAACACCAATATGTGGTTTCCTCTCACACATCCCCAACTGGGGGCCTAGCCCACAACCCAGGCACGTGCCCTGACTGGAAATTGAACCAGTGACCTGTTAGTTTGCAGACTGGTGCTCAATCTACTGAGCCATACCAGCCAAGGCACCTTTTTTGTTGTTCTCGTTTAAACCACTAATTCTTATTTAAATTGCACTGATAATAAATTGACTAATTACCCCATTTATTTTTTTAAGTTGTTGTTCTTGATCCAGGAACTTTTTAAAACTGAGGTACTTTCTACCACCACCATCCCTAGCATCTTTCCCTACAACTCTACTTTTTTTTCTTAAAAGATTTTATTTATTTATCTTTAGAGGGTAAGGAGAGAGAAGGAGAGAAATATCAATGTATGGTTGCCTCTCATGGGCCCTCTGCTGGGAACTGGCCTGCAACCCAGGTGTGTGCCCTGACTGGGAATTGAACCTCGATCTCTTGGTTCGCAGGCCTGCGCTCAAACACTGAGCTGCACCAGCCAGGGCTCTACTTTTCCAAAGACTAATTTTCTTCTTCAACCCAGTCCAATCAAGTCTGTACTTCTCCACCAAAACTGTCCTTGTCAAAGACTCCACAGGCCTCCTTGTTGCTGCAACAGTCCATGCTCAGCAGCGTCCACAGTTTCATAGTCATTCTCTCCTTCTTCAAACTCGTTCTTCACCCAACTTCCTGGACACTACTTGGTTGTCCTCTGACCTAACTGGTTTGCTCTTTCTGTCGCTTTGCAAGTTCCTGGCTTCTGAAACCTTTTAATTGTGACGTGCCTCGGGGCTTTTCTGGTTCCTTCCTTCTATATCTGTACTTACCCCCTGGGTGATCTCATTCACACTTAGACTTTAAATGCCACTTATATGCTATATAAGGACATAGATTATATGTAAAAATATGTAGCTTCAGTACTTCCCCCCCCCAACAGAAGACTTAAATCCAACAGCCTACTGAGTATCTAATAAATATCTCCATTTGAATATTTAATAAATATCTCAAACTGAACTCTTGATATTACTCTGGAAAACTATTCTATCTAGTATTACCTATTTGTTGATTGTAACTTGATCTTCTAGTTGCCCAGGTCAAAAACCTTGGGCTCATCCATGACTCCTTTTATCAACCCCATGCTCAAGCCATCAGAAAGTCCTCTTGGATTTACCTTCAAAATATATCCAGGATCCCTTAATAATTGAAGCTACATTATTTTTCATCTGGATTACTGACATAGCTTCCCTCGCTGGGCTCTTGCTTCTATCCTCGGCCACTTATATTCTCAGTACTTCTGAAAACGAATTTCATGTAAAAAAACCTCCATGCCGATTAAAAGCCCAAGTCCTCCCATGCTGCTTGCCAATCTGTTTTTTTTTTTTTAATTCAAGATTTTATATTTAGAGGGGAGGGAGGGAGGAAGAAAGGGAGAGAAACATCGACGTGTGGTTGCCTCTCACTGAGGACCTGGCCCACAACCAAGGTATGTGCCCTGACTTGGAATCAACCTGACGGTGACCTTTCAGTTCACAGGCCAGCACTCAGTCCACTGAGCCACACCACCCAGGGCTGCCTAGCACTTTCTATAGATCTGACTCCCACTCCCCTTATCTTCTGTCCTTATCTTCTGTCCTCCGGCCCTTGCTCTTTCTGGTTCAGCCGCACTGGTTTCCTTGCTAGTTTTCCTGTGCTAGTTATGCTCTTATCTTTGTACTGGCTGTTCCTTTTCTCTGGCCCCTCTTCCTTTAATCGGTTTGCTCCTGTAGCTACTTCAAGTCTTCAAATACCTTTTCTTAAAATAAAAAATTAGTGATTGATTTTCAAAGAGAGAAACATCAATTGTTGTTCAACTTTTTTTGTTTATATGTTCTTAATTCTCAATTGAAAATGTTTATTGATTTTAGAGAGGAAGCCGGGAGGGGTAGAAATAGACAGAGAGGAGAATCATCAATTGGTTGCCTCCAGTACATGCCCCAGCGGGGGATCAAACCATCAACCTAGGTTTGTGCCCTGACTGGGATCGCACAGCTGGGAACCCACAGCTCTTTGGGTGTACAGGATGAGCTCCAACCAACTGAACTGTTCTGCCAGGGTCAAATACCTTCTAAATGAGCTTCACCCTGACCACCCCATTTAAAATTGCAATACATTTCCAGGGATGGGTAGAAATAGAAAAGGGTCTAGGGAGGATAATTGATGATGGGAAAAATAAAATTTAAAAATGAAATCACAATGTTTCATTTCTCTTCTTGTATTTTTGCTGTAGCCCTTACTGCTCCCATGAATTCCCTTTGTACTGTATTTACTGTCTATTCTCCCCTCCCATCACAACCCGTCCCTCGCCTCCCACCGCATATGCTCCGTGAGAACAGGGATGTTTCTCTCAGCAATATATCCTAAGTAATTGGGATAAAATCTACTACAAGGTTGATGCTTAAAAAAATTACTTGTTAAATAAAGATCTTGACTTTTAGAAGTCTTCTGGATGTACTGTCTACCTGGGCCATTTAAATCATGATGCCAAAATGATAAACCAGGTTTCACATGATGATATGCACAACATCCAGGACACAGTTTTGTGTTAGGGTAGACCATTTGTAGGCTGGCAGGACAAATGTTGGGCTGTTTAAGAAGTATCTTTTAAAAAATTTTATAGATGTTCCTATTTTTCTACGAAACATACCACTGGCTGCAAGGATTTGTTCTTTGAACTCCAATCCTTCTGAAGGGCTGAACTTCTGAGTTTTGGCTCAGAGGGGAAATGATCATTACAACATGTGGGAGTACTTAGCCGCTACTAAAAATATTTTGAAGGACTTCCCACATTACTACAGTCTCTAGAGGAGCTCATTTATCTTCACCAGGAAAAAGTTATTATTATAGTTAAGTTTCCTCCTATTCCATAGTCCGGCATGAAAAGCTGTCCTTTGTGGGAACAATGGATAGAGATATTTATTATGTCTCTATGTTGTTTGGAAAGGGTGCATACAAGCTTCACCAAACACCAAAACTAAACAAATAAAATTCAAAGCAGGAAAGAAAAAAATAAAGTAAAACAAACAACAAAATCAAAGGCATGAACCAAAGAGGCTAGGCACATACCACCACCTCTATTCTATGCCAGCTGCCTCAAGGAACGGGCAATAAAGGTTTTGGTTAACACCTAATCTCTTTCAGAGAACACAGACTGGTAAAATTCAGAACCTCAGCTTCATAAAAAAAACCCCAAAAAACTACAGTAACAATGGATTGGTAATCTTCTAATTCACTAGTCTTGCCTGGCTTGCAAACTTGAAGAGACCTAGGCTAGGACTAGATATACAAAAGCATTTTCCCTTCTAGGACAGATCTGAGACTGTGGCTATTTCGAAATCTGTTTATTTGAACACGGCTCTCTGTACATCTAAAGTTCACCTGTTTAAGTGCTTGGGCTTTGGCCTCAGAAGTTGGAAAATGTTTTGAGGCCAGCACTAGGATGGGGGAGGTGGGTTATTTCTAAATTTCTGTTCAACTGTTTTTGCAAACATATGGCATTGGTCATAAAAGAGAGGTAAACAGTACAAAATACCACCTACTCTTGAGAAAATACAAATCATCCTGGCCAGGTAAGCTCAGTTGGTTAAAGTATCTTCCCCATACTTCAAGGTTGTGGGTTCAGTTCCCAGTTGGGACACACCAACCAATGAATGCATAAATAAGTAAGAAAACAAATTGATATTTCTCTCCCCTCCCTAAAATCGAAAATTTTAAAAATAAATTGCAAATTTTGGGGCAAAAAGTTGTGCTTTTTGTGTTACATTTTAATAGTTAAAGGTGTGAAACAACTTATGCGTTTTATAAGTAGCAACACTGTAGTACTCAGAATTATTTAAACAGATTCTTCTACCTCTGTACCAAGTGAAGGATGGGTTGTACAACCATCTGAATTTCAAGTGGTTAGCTAATTAGATGCATAATATTTTGTCTGGATCCGGATAACGTCCTAATTTCCAAATAAAACTAAGTTTCACACTATTTAATTTGGATAGTGCAGGCAAAAAAAGTATTTAAAAATAATTAACACATTTCACAAGCTTTCATCACTAAAAGAATGTACAGTATTGTGCTTTACAGAATCTTAAGAGTAAAAAAAAAATTAAAACTAGGCAGTGCTTTTAGTCAGACCGGAACAAAAACAAAATTTGGGGTCTAACAGCCACTCCTGAGATGTTTCATCTAGAAGCCATGAAATCCTGATTTATGTCAACAACAAATATTTTTACATTTTCACCCTCTCATTATGAGTATAACCAACTCCCTATAATTATACATAGTAAGAACCGCCTCCCCCCAAAAAAACAAACCTCCCCCCCGCCTCCCCCCAAAAAAACAAACCTGTAACTATGATACCCAAAGACCTGAGCCAGAAAAGGTTTCCTCGGTTATGAACTCATTCTGTTGTGAACAAACTTAAAAAAAAACAAGGTTGGAAGACAAATTTAGCAGCATTACTCTTAAATTTCCTGGCTTTGTTGATCCGAGCCACAAAGTTAACATTAAAAATGCCAAGGTTCACATTTCAATATTTCCCCTGAAACCAGGAAAACAATAGCTCTTTCAGGATTTGAAATGACACTGGAAGGCACATAATAGACTTTTATTGAGTCCATTTGTTATTTACATACTCATAAGAGACTTAAAAAAGTTCAATGGAAGTCGTTCTCAACAGACAGAAATGAGATGTTCTCGACCATTGTTCCAGTTTAAGCCTGAGATATAAATAATAGGCTATAAAACCTTATCTGAAAATAGTGGCGCAGTGCGTGCTTTGCAGCCAGCCAATGAAAAGCCATCGCCTCTGTTCTCTTACTCTGACAGCACTTCAAAGGCACTTTTTTTTTTTTTTTAAAGAAACCGACCTCTTGGTTACACGGGTGTTTGGCACCTTTGTTGGGTTTCCCATTGGCGAAGAAGCGCAGTGTAACTTCTATGTGCAGAACGCCATTATGGTTGGGGGCAGGGGACGCAAACGAGTGTGCGACTCCCACCAACACAGGGCTCCAGAAAGCACCTTCCTTCTCAGGGTGAAATTCCAGCTTCCCACGGTTAAGTTCCGAGCTCATAAAATGTATTCCTTTCACATAGCAAGGATGGGGCGGAGAAATCCCGCTTTGGAAGGGCTTAAGAAGGCGGAAAAGATCCGGGATCTGTGCACGCCTCTCTGCGGCTTTTCGAGGGTTCACACGCCGCGCGCAACTAGCGCACCTCGGGCGGACCGCGCGAGAGTCCGGGGCCGAAGCTTCCAGTCCAGAGGCGAAGAACAAAGGAGACCCACTCGCCTGCGCGACAGGAGGCGGGAGGAAAGCCCGGGCGCTGCCGCCAACCCGCCTCCCCCGCCCCTGCAAACAGCGGCCGCCCCTCCCCCAGCTCCCAGCCTCTTCGGCGGCGCGAAATGGCGGCCACGCCACAAAATGGCAGCCGGGTATGGTGTCGAGCGGGCGCTAACCAGGACGAAACAGGCTCCGCGGATCCCGTGTTCCCAACCCAGCCGTACCAGTCCTAGCTTCCTTTTGGTGGCTGTCACGCACACCCGCCTCCGGCACTGCGCACCGTCGCAGCCCGATGGCCGTAGTCGGCCTTCCCACGCTGCACGCCGGCAGGCAGCCCCTGCGATCCACAACTCAGCGGTGCCTTAGTGCGGGCGCTGCCTTCACTCTTCCAAATCCCCCAAAACGCCTGCCAGGCCACCTCTGCGTGCCCAGGACTCCCGTCGGGTGTGTGGAAAGTGCCCCTTTAGGGTCCTCACAGTCGCATCTTTAGCTCCAGACCACCAAAGACAGGAAAAGGGGAATCAAAGGATATCCCCGAGTGAGGGGGAAAAACGGGGTTCAAGAGCCCCAGACTAGTACTAAAGCGGCCACGTGGAATTCTAACGCCCTGAGCGCAGCTCGCTCTCTACACTCGAGAGCGCAGCGAAGAGCCCGGTGGCCTGCGAGCGGGAAGGCAGCTCCAGAAGGCTGATGCCGGCTTTCACTCCACCATGCAAACATCCAGTGAGCGTGTTAGGCCTTTCATCGATCTCCCCCAGCCCTCTGCCTGTGCTGGGGGGCCTGGGGGCTGGGCACAGGTAGAGGAAGGAGCGGCTGCTGAGGTCCCCATGCTTTTCCCTCTGGCGTTAGGGCCTTGGTGGACTTGGACTTGGTCGTGGCTTCATGGCCGAAGGCAGGGCAGTGGTGGGTGTACTTGGGATTTTTCGGTTTCTTTCGGTCAAAAGCTGCTTCCCTGCGCTCCCCATCCCCCACAGCTTCCCTAGGGCTCCGTCATTCCAGAAACTTGTCAGAGAAACTCCGCAAAAAACTTCAAGCTCTGCCACCGCCTCCCTCCCAAAGCATGCGCAAGGGCCTAGCAGGCAAGCTCGGCGCGCGCGTGTGCGTGTGAGAGTAGTACGTGCGCGCGCGTGCGCGCTCGCTGGGATGGGGGCGCGGTTCTGTCACAATGAGGGAACAGGTTTTTCTGCCCTCCCCCAAAGTTCCGTCGTTGCGCAAGCGCATTGGGGCAACTACCACGGCCTTTGAGCGGGGCAAGGAGGAACGGGCAACAAGCGCCCCAGTCGTTTCTCTGCGCGCCTGCGCACTGGGTCGTTTTCGCCGCGCTGTGTCTTTTAAGTTGCTGCGGTAGCGTCTTTCACATGAAGTGTTTCTGAGCGCCCCCGTTGAGCCCTACTCACTGTTTCGTCAACTCCCACTCGCGAAAACTGCAGCCTCTTGACGGTCTATTAATTCCGTAGCGCTGATTTCCTGGAGACTAGCCTCCCCTTTGTGCCTCAAGATTGAGGTTGGACCATGTCTCCTTGGCCTCCTTCCACTTTTGCCTGCGCCATGTTTGGAATGATCCAGACTGGATTTGGCCTCCGTACTGGGAAGAAGCTTGTTCCAAACCGGGGAAACATCTGTGGCTTAAGACTTCGCGGTGACAGTGCTGGCTTCCATGAGGCACTGCCTGCAGTTTTTTCTCACTAAGCCAAAATAAAAGTGTCTTTTTTTTGCAACTCCTTTGGTCCTCCGCCGGCCGTTAGGTTTGTCCTCCGATTGTGGATGCGGACAAAGAAAGGGCCTTGGCGCCAGTTCTGGAATCCAGTGGTAACCATAGTAACCCATACGTGTTTACTCTTTTTAAGGTATCTCCCCCCCCCGCCTTCTTTCCTTTGGGGATGTGGGTTCGTAGACGTGCACTGTCCTCCCTGCCCCTGCCCCGCAAAAAAAAAAAAAAAAAAAGCTGTACGTGACCATGTAATCCACTGCCATCCAACCCCATTTTTGAAATTCAGCAGCTTAAGGGTCCTTTAGCAGGGCACTGAGGCTGGTCACTTCTCCAGCCTGAGCTTTGTTTCCTTGCCACCCTTTTGAAGTCCTTCGTTTCCCTGGAGTAACTGCCTTCCTACATTCCTTAGCATGTAATGTACTTTCAGATCCTTATAGAAGTAAGGTTTAAAACAGGGAGTTTGTTTGCCGAAAAAGCACTTTGGAGGCCCCTAAACACTGACGTGGCAGTTGCAATTTGGGATTGATAGTCGCGAGCCCCATTTTGTCTCTGAAGTTGTTTCGCAGTGCTCATTTGTCCCCAGGTGAGAAAGCGCCATTCGCTGCTGCGAGTCTAGGCCAGCCCGGGTCATCGCTGTGGGCGGAGCCACTCAGTGGTTCCAAGGGACGGGATCTTTCTTCCTGGTGGGAATTTTTGAATTGGTGCTAGATTCAACAGGAACTTAATATATAAAAAGCTATCTAGAGGCTGTAGAAATTCTCCCTCTGCTAACAAGGCTATAATTTGAGACTTAGAAATGACCGGATCAGCTGTCCCTTGAATTCACAGAATTTCTGTTAGAGATTGTTTTAAATTATGGTTAACTAGAGTTGTAAATTAGGCAAAGTTCCTACACCAAGGATAACACTACTACGGGAAAAAATATTGGATATGTACATTTTATAATTTTGAATAGGCATAAAGTGAGGGCTCTTGTGTGCTAATAATTAGATTCTGGAAACTGATCTTTAGGGAAACTATTTAAATTGCAAATTATGAAGGACAGAAGAATCCTGCTTTAAAGCCACTTTTATTTTTTTAGTATTTTATTTATTTATTTTTAGAGAGAGGGGAAGGGAGGAGAAAGAGTGGGAGAGTAATATCTGTATGGTTGCCTCTCATGTGTCCCCTACTGAAGACCTAGCCTGCAACCTAGGCATGTGCCCTGATTGGGAATCGAACCTGCGACCCTTTGCTTCACAGGCAGGTGCTCAATCCACTGAGCTATACCAGCCAGGGCTAAAGCCACTTTAAAAATATTTAATGAGTTTTGAGAGAGAGAGAGGGAAACATTGATTTGTTCCACTTATTTATACAGTCATTGGTTGAGTCCTGTATGTACCTTGACCTGCAACTATGGGGACCAACTGAGCTACCAAGTCAGGGTTAAAGCCACTTTTTTTAGGTGAATTTTTTTTTAAGATTTTATTTCTTTATCTTTAGAGGGGAAGGGAAGGAGAGAGGGAGAGAAACATCAATGTATGGTTGCCTTTGGTGTGTCCCCTGCTGGGAACTGGCTTGCAGGGAACCAGCCTGCAACCCAGGCATGTGCCCTGACTGGGAATCGAACCTCAATTGTCTTGTTTGTAGGCCCGCACTCAATCCACTGAGCTACACCAGCCAGGGCTGAATTTTTTTTTTTTTAAGTAAAAGGTTTATGCTAGGGTGTGTGCTTATCTTGTGGGGGTAGGAAAAAACACAAACCCTTTTTATGTGTTCATTTCACCATATCCCTCCTACCAGCTAATATTATACAGTACAGTGAAATCCTCAGTTATGACCCTTGCTCATTCTGTTTTCTTAGAAAAAATATTTTAACCTTGGCTGGCATGGCTCAGTGGATTGAGCACCGGCCTGCGAACCAAATGGTCACCAGTTTGATTCCCAGTCAGGGCACATGCCTGGGTTGTAGGCCACGTCCCCAGAAGGGGGTGTGGAAGAGTCAACCATACATTGATGTTTCTCTTCCTCTCTCCCTCCCCTTCCCTCTCTCTAAAATAAATAAATAAAATCTTTTTTTTTTTTTTCTGACCTGCAACCCAGGCATGTACCCTAGGCTGAGAATTGAACTAGTGACCCTTTGGTTCGCAGGTTGGCACTCAACCACTGAGCTACACCAGCCAGGGCTGAAATCATAATAAAAAATTTATATTCTACCATATAGGTATAACCATAATTAATATTTGCAAATATTCTCCAGTCTACTTTTATTCAATATCATAAACATTAGTAAATTATATTCATAATTTTAAATATTAGGTGCATTAGCAGTATTTCCTCATAGAGGGAGAAAAGTTAATTTTAGCAATTTTCCAGGGAAATAGGAGAAACATAACTTCATTTTTTAAATGAAAGTATCAGCCATTATATTCATTTTTGGAGAACTAAAAACAATGTGCAATGAATTATTTTGTTTTCTTATAGGGTTGAACAAAAAAATAGCTTATGAAGTGTCAGCTTCCTAAAAGAGTGATTTTGAAAAGGACTGGCTAGCTATCTAATACCATTCAGCTGACTGGAGTTCTGATAACTTATGTGTATATAACTTCACCAGGGTGAGCCTGCTATATCAAAATGAGTGTTCAACACTTGACCCTCAGATCCAGCAAGATGTCCAACACTTTCAGAATAATATAGTAAAGTTGGAAATTTTGTTAGTATTGTCAAATTCTCACGTGGTTGGGGTTTGGATCATTTTAGAGCTAGTTCATCTACTTTTATATGATAGCTTTAAGAACAAGTGCTTGCCCAGAGTGGTGTGAAATTGGTTGAGCCTCATCTGGCAAAGGGAAAGGTTGCAGGTTGAATTCTCAGTCAGGGAACATGCCTCAGTTTCAGGCCCTTTCCTGGTTGGGGAGAGTGAGAGAGGCCACCGATCAATGTTTCTCTCTCTCTTTTCCTCCCTTCCCCCCTCTCTAAAAGTAAATACATAAATAACATCTTTAAAACAAATATTGGGAGAGAGAAAGTGCTCACATATTAAGTATGTTTCCTCACAACATACTTTAATTTTAGTAGCTTGGGACTTGATCTGTAACCACATTCTTTTCCAATATCTGGTAATTATTCTGTTCTCCTGGTTAAATATTAATTTATTTGCTCTGTTGGCTAGGTTAGCATTAAAGCCTGCGTTTGAGGCTCCAGTGCTTTCCCCAACTGGGCTTCCATTACGCATGACCGAACCCTTTGATCACATCTAGTGTGCGAAATACAGGAGTTCCTTAGAGTCTCAGAATAAGACCTGATTAAAGACACATCTATTTTAATTCTCCTTTGCAAATGGCTCTGCTCTAATGTCACCTTTCTGAATTATCTTTAATACTCAAATGAGGAAATTCACTTCAACATCCATTTATTATAGATGGAAAATGAGATCACACCCTACTTTTGGATCTTTTCCACTGAGCCTCAATTATTAATTGTTCAAACAAATTTAAAATCCAGAGACTAACAAAGTGAGTTGCCTTTTATTGAAAACAAAAGCAAAGATAAATGCTTATGAAGAAATTCTGCCCTTGTAAATATTTTTATAACAAGGACAGAAGTGGAGAAAAGCTTTCTCAGTGTTTCCTGATACAGGGCCAAAAAAATGAACTCAGAAAATCAAACACTTGATTTGAGGCTGTACAAAGGGCATATACTTTATAACCTTATTATTAAGACACACTAATAACTTCTGTTATTAAGAGCTTGCAATAGAAGTAAGTAAAAAATGCAAGGAACTGTGTACTTGACATGTAATCATTGCATATTGATTTGACCATAGGATCTGATTATAATAATGACAATGTTATAAATTGATAATGGTATGTCTTTAATTTCAACTGATGCTTATGTTTGGCATTAATATGAAATTAGTAGTCAGCTTAATAGTATTCATGATATTTTTATCTTGTTAACTTCCAAATATTTTTTACCTATATTTTCTCATTTAATACTTCTAGCAACCATACTAGGTAGAGAAAACAGATTTTTTAATCCTCATTTTGCATATAGGGATATTGAGACTTTGGGGATTTAATTTATTTGCCTGGCCATGTAGCCAGTGACAAAGTTAGAACTGGAATTTTTGACCTTTTAAAAAATATTTTATTTTTTACTTTAGGGAGAGGGGAAGGGAGGGAGGCAGAGAGGGTAAGAAACATCCATGTGAGAGAGAAACACCTGCAGCCTTCCTTCTGTATGTGGCCCAGGTCCAGGCATGTGCCCCCAGCTAGAAATCAATCGTGAAGGTTCTCAGGATGCCCAACCAACTGAGCCACACTGGGGAGAGCTGGAATTTTTGACTCTTAACCCAGGGCTACTTCCTTATACTAAATGTTTTTCATTCATACAGTTAGTGTTTTTCAGGAAACTTCCAGGTCAAGCAGTGTATATTATGCTGAAAGAATCAGTAAAAGCATGGACATTTCTTTTAACCTGCAAGTATTATCTTTTATAGAGATGGATAGAATTCCCACTTGAATTGCTCATTTGGACCCAGCATGTATATATGAGCTATTTTTCCTTCCATAAAAATATTAGAGTAATAGCCCTGGCTGGTGTGGCTCAGTGGATTGAGCACCAGCCTGCAAACCATTGCCATTTCCATTCCTGGTCAGGACACATGCCTGGGTTGCAGGCAGTGTCCCTGATGGGGGGTGCGCAAGAGGCAACCACACATTAATGTTTCTTTCCCTGTCTTTCACCCTCCTTGCCCCTCTCTCTAAAAATAAATAAATAAAATATTTAAAAATAAAAAATAAAGTAATTTTTTGCTATCATAGGAGCACATTAAAATTTGAACTGAAAATAATTAAAATTTGTTTTACTCATTAATTTGCATGTTTATTTAGGCTGTTGACATTTTATAAACTGAGTATTCCTTTTGTTGAGAAGTGTGCATCAAATTTTTTTCTAATACTTTATTTTTCGAGAGAGGGGAAGGGAAGGAGAAAGAGTGGGAGAGAAACATCAATGTGTGGTTGACTCTCATGTGTCCCCTGCTGGGGACCTGGCCTGCAACCCAGGCATGTACCCTGATTGGGAATCAAACCGGCAACCCTTTGCTTCACAGGCCTGTGCTCAATCCACTGAGCTACACACCAGCCAGGGTGTGTGTATCAGATTTTAAAAAACCAAAGAACTAGACGTAGCTGGTGTGGCTTAGTTGGTTGCAGCATCATCTGTAAACCGGAGGGTAGCAGATTCGATTCCTTGTCAGGGCACATGTCTAGGTTGTGGGTTTGGTTGGTTCCCTGTCAGAGCGTGTGCATGAGGCAACAAATTGATGCTTCTTTTTCACATGGCTGTTTCTGTCTTTCTAGCTCTAAAAAAAAAAAAAGAAGAAGAAAAAAATATCCTCGGGTAAGGATAAAAATAAAATGAAACAAAAATAAAAAACCAAACAAGAAAAACCCAAAGAAACTAAAATGAATACTTTGGTTGTTATTTCTGGTGCCTTAATTCTGAAAACAGGTATTTTTATGAAACTAATACTTTAAAAGAATCTGAGTATGAGGTGCTATTATAACATATTTAACGGGATTTTGCTAGCCTTTATATTGTTATACAGAGACTATTTCTAAGTTTTTTGATAAATCTCTGGTAAGATGAGAAATATCTTAATTTGACATTTTGATCTTTTTTACTAAGACTCATCTTTTCACATTCTGTGATTTCTAAAATTCTCTGGAAAAACTTTAACTTGGGTTTGCTTAACAATCTGTATATTAGTAAGCTTCCACCACAATTTCTCTTCCTCTACTTCCCGAAAGGTTGGAATTTCAAAGTATTTGTAAACAACTCTGCCCATTTCAAATTAGGTTATAAAAATTAAGTATGTATATACTCTGCTTTTTTTATGGGGAAACAAGTGACAAAACTGGAAGTGGAATTTTTGACACTTTCTTTATTTTTTAAATATAACAAGACCTTTAGGCTAATCTAAGAGAACTATATTCTTAAAAAAAATTTAGCCCTGGCTAATGTGGCTCAGTTGGTTGGGTGTCACCTCACAAAGTAAAAGGTCAGGGTCACAGGTTTGATTCCAGTTGGGGCACATGCCTGTGTTGTGGATTCAGAGGGGCAATAGACTGATGTTTCTCTCCCTCTCTTTTCCCTCTCTCTAAAAATAAACAAACAAACAAAGCCTATACCAATTAAAACATTTGTACTTGGTAAACTTGTTATTATTATTATTTTCTTAAAGGTTTTATTTCTTTATTAAGAGAGGGGAAGTGAGGGAGAAAAAGAGGGAGAGAAATATCAATCAGTTGTCTCTTACGTTCCCTGACCTGGAACGTAATTCAGAGGCTATCTATCATGGTTTTAAATAAATAATTAATGTCATTTTTTTTCCATTTTGAAAATCTTAATTTTTTTTTTAGAGAGAGGAAGGGCGGGGGGTGGGGGGAAAAGAGAGAGAGAAAGAAGGAAACATCAGTTTGTTCCATCTATCCGTACATCAACTGGTTGATTTCTTATTCTGTCCCCTGATGGGGGATCAGCCCACGATTTGGGGCATGGAGATGATTCGTTAACCAACCGAGCTACCCAGCTAGGGCCTAACTGATATCACATTTTAAAATATGTTTCATATTATGGTTCCTAATACTGAAATTCATGCTTCATGGAAAAATGCACTTCAGTTTAATGCTAATTGAAACCACATATATACAGAACTACTGTATTTTTTTCAGACCATAAGATGCACCTAGGTTGTAGAGGAAAATAGGAAAAAAATTTTTGAAGCAAAAAAGTGGTAAAATATTTAATAACATTAATAACATAATATTTCACCAATGTAAATGTAAAAAGAACTCAAGAGCAGCATTAACAACCATTATTCCTCACAAGTTTTTTTTGGGGGTGGGCAGAAGTGCATCTTGTAGCCTGAAAAATATGGTATACAGTTCCTGACTTTAGGTAATTGTATGCTGGCCTGATAACTCTGTTGAGATAGAGAAATGGCCAAATATAAATGTCTACTCCTACATTGGAATGTAGATTGACTTGTTTTTACTTTAAATGAGCAATCGATTCCACAATCTTTTCAAGAACAATTTTTTCCCCCTGGCTCAGTGGACTGAATGCTGACCTGTGAATCAAAAGGTTGCTGGTTTGATTCCCAGTCAGGGCATATATGCCTGGGTTGCGGCCAGGTCCCCTGATTAGGGGGCCTGTGAGAGGCAGTGGATTGATGTATCTCACACATCAGTATTTTTCTCCCTCTCTTTCTCTCTTCCCCTCTCTCTAAATATAAATAAATTAAATCTTTAAAAAATGTTAAAAAAAGAACAAAAAATTCCATTTCATTTAATGACCGATTTTGCATGAAGACAAGCTCAACTAAATACCTTAATTACATTAGGAGTGAATGAGTGCCCCTATCGTAGTGGTGCCTTTTCTGTTTCTAACTTTTCTAGACCTCTTTCTGTTCTTACTAAAGTTTCCAAAGCCATTGAAAAAAAAGTGTGTCAAAATAGGTAATGTAAATATAAGCCAGGATTATAGCACTGGAGACAAACTAGTTAAGTTACTTGGCTCAGAATATAGAATTTTTAGAAGCAATTTGTCAAAATTCCAAAACATCTTTATGGATAAGGTTATACCACATCTTGTACTGTAATTATTACAACTGTGTAAATTGTGGACTTGCTTAGCCTTCTGAAGGTTCTGAGGATGAAAGAGATGATATGAACTGATCAGACCTGCTGAGATCATTAAGTACAGTATAGATTATTAAACCAAATGCTGGAAAAATTGATGTGAGTCACACCTCTATTTTATTTATATAGATAAATGGAAAAGAAAATTGAGTTGCTTAGTGTTCTAAACAATTCCTCTTTCCTGGACGCAATACAGTTGTCTTAATTTTGTTGGTTTTCCCAGGGTTCTGTAAACTAGCCTTTACATAAAAGTTCCAGTGTAGGCTTTAAAAGCCCTTACTCTGTTTAAATATTAAATTATAGTAAATCCTCTGAGGTGAACGATACAAAACATGTAACCATTTCATTTCAGTTTTATTTCTAGTATACCGTAATGGTCATCAAGAAGATCTTGCAAAAAGTTTCGCAAGATCCTATATAAAATAAAGTTGCTTAACGTTATAAGCTAATGATTCTTGGGAGGGATGGCTTTCTGGAGCCGTCGCTGCTCAACTGGGCGGTGAAAAGGGCGGCCTTGTTCTGACATTTTCCCAAGCTGGCGGGGATCCAAGTGCCCGGAAACCGCCCGGAGCTGGCCAAAGGGTGCGCGAGGGGAAAGTGTGTCGGTCTCTCTTTGGAGGGCTTTACGGCCGCTTTGATTCCCCCTCGCGTCAAAACCAACTCCCCTTCTCTTTTCTTTCCCTAGCCCGGCGTCCGGGATTCCCCCCTCAAGGGGTTTAAGGGTACCCGGCTTCTGCAAGCGCCCCGCCGGCTGCGAGACTGACTCAGCGCCCGCCCGGCCGCCGTCTCCCCACGCGCCTGCGCGCTAACGCATCGGGACCGAGCGCGCGAGCGCTCTTTCCCTCCCCCGCGCGCCTGCGCGCCGTCTGAGAGGGACTTGGTGTTTCGGCCTCCGCGGGAGGGCGGGCGCGCGCGCGCCCGCGGTAAAGAGGCGGGCTGCGCGCGCGCCGGTGGGAAGCGTCCGGCTGCCACAGCGCCAGCTCGGTCGTAGTCGCTGCCGCCCGGATCCCCCTCGCCCCTCCTCCCCGCTCCCCCTCCCGCCGCCTCCCGGGCGCATGCGCCGCCGGAGCGCGAGGGTCGGCTTCGGGTGTGTGGTGGCGGCAGAGCGGAGCTGCGAGCCCGGGGAGTCAGAACCTGGGGGAGAGGGATGGTATCTGCACGGGGGGGAGCCGGAGGAGCCGCCGCCGCTGCCGACGCCACCGCCGCAGCCGCCGCCGCCGCCGCCTCGGCGCCCGCCTCCCAGCGCTGACGGGCTCGCACGAAGCCGGCGAGGGAGAACCCGCACCAGCGGTCGCCGGCACACCGCCCAGCATGGTCCGGGAAACCAGGCACCTCTGGGTGGGCAACTTACCGGAGAATGTGCGGGAAGAGAAGATCATCGAGCATTTCAAACGGTGAGTGACACGAGGCCCCGGGCCGCGCTCTCCTCGGTCCCGGCTGCCCGCTCCGGCCCGTTGCCGGACCCTCCTCGTGCACGGAACTGGCGAGGGGACCCGGGCTAGAACCACCGACGGGTGTGGGGGGCGCGCGGATGCTTGGCCGTCTCTCGGCCCGCGTCGTTGCGTCGGGCCTCGGCGGAGCGGGCGCGGCTGCTGCCTTCTCACTTCCCAATAAGGAGGAGGCTGTTGCTCGGCCTCCGCGAACCCCGCGCCGGGAAGGTGCCCTCGCACTGGCGAGGCGGCGGTGGGGCGGCGTCCTTGCGAGCTGCTGCCCGGGGTCCGAGCGGTCGGCCGGGCCGCGACCCGAGTCCTTCCCCGCCAGCCCGTCACGGCCAACTCCGGAGTTCCGCAGCAACTCCCGCTCCTCACCCTGCGGACGCGCGGAAATGTCTGAGCTGGAGAGGCTTTTGTGCGAAAGGACAGGTTATACAAAAATAAAAGTCGTGGTAGGTAGCGTCGGAACATCACGAAACTGGGAAGATCCTTAGAATCGAGGGATCTCTCACGGAGGGTGTATAAAGCACAGTTTTTGTTTTGCGGGGCTGGATAGAGGATGGTGAGTGAAAATTAGTTGGCGCGCCTGTTTCGGTTCTTTCGCTTCCCTCCCTTCAGCCCCTGGGGTCGCTGGATGAGGAGGGTGTCGGGGACTGGCGCGTGCGGTGGCAGGGCAGGTCCGCCTCCGGTGGCCAGGTCCCCGCCTCGCAGCGCTCCCAGGCCCGGGATCCCGGGTTCCGGGGCCGCGCTGGCGCTGCCACCGAAGAGCCGCTTTTGAAGGAACGGTGTTTCCTTCTCACCCGGAGTTCTCTAATCAATGGTTAGGAAAAATGCAAGCCTTTTAAAGTCAGCAGACGTGGTTTAAAAGAGAAATAACTTCCTAGGTCTATTTCTTTCTCTTTCTTCCTTTTCCTTTTTTGTCTAACAAACGTTGGGATAAGTGGTGTTCTGTACGCTTTTTGTTCAGTAGTATTTAGCGCTTGCTCTCTTTGTGAAATGGTATGTGTACCATATGGTACGTGTACCATAAGTCTTCAGTATAAAGTAATGAAAATGACGATTTACTTACACCTGGTGCAAATTGAGGACTTTAGCATATCTGTGATTGTCCTCCAAAATTACTGGTTATTCCAACATTCAAGACCCTGCAACGTTTTGAGTTTGTTTTACTCCTTATTTCTCTATCTAGTCAGTGAAGGAAATTATGAAGAGCCCTTATTAGTGAGTCACCATGGGAAAAATACATTGCGTCGCTTGCTCTGAGCAGCCTCCTGGAGGAAATGGAAGCAGCGACAGCGGAGCTCCGCTTTCTTTTAGATGGAGGATCATTGATTTTGTTGGTGGTTGCCGTTACTGGGGTATTAAATCTTCTTCAGCTCTGGAGCGCGCGTCTGCGCGTGTCCGCGTGTGAAAAGGAGCCGGGAATAGTGAGGCCATTCATAACCTGCTGTCCTCGGCAGGACTGGGGGAGGCGCGCTTCCAGGGACTCTCCGGGTGTTTACTACGCTGTTCTGGGAAACCAGGCAAGGGGAAGGCCGCGAGCGAAAGCTCGCCTCTGTCCGGAGTGAGAAAGGGTAGACCTCCGGCTCAGTTGAGAAGCAGATGGGAACTTTACCTGGAGCTGCTGTTCCCCTTGCCGTCCCCTTCATTGTTTTGGCAGAAAAATAAGCTACTTAGATGTGGCTACTTGATCTCCTTGTAGACGTTGTCTCTGCCTGGGAAATTTGTATGCATCGACGTGCAAACACGTGCATTGCAGCCTTCCCTTTGCTCCTCACTGTTCTGTAGCCAGACGTGTCATTTCGCATTATGCAGATTCTATAGACTGTGCATGTCTATCGCGGGGAGTTTGACCCCTCTGCCAGATGAGATCTTAGGGAGAAGAAAGAGGAAGTCGTCCAAGGGAGTTTTGGAGGGTTGTTACTGGATGGTGCTGCGGTCCGGCTTGTGTGAATGACTTTCTAAAATGGCGGCCAGGACCCACTTTATGTGGGAATCAGCAGAGCAGATCTCAGAATGCACAGAGGGAGGAGGGGGCAGAGGATGCGAGCTGCCTTGAAAAGCCGTGGTCTGGTGGAACGTTACTGTGTTAAAGAGGGCTTAGCTGGCACAGTGCTCACGGCTGCATTTAAAGGAGTATTTTACCTTTTGCAGAGCTAAAGCAGATGCTACTTACAAAAGCAACTAATTTTAAAACTAAGACCTTGTGTCCTTGAAACTCCCTTATTTTAAAAGAGACTCGAAAAAAATCTTATATACGAATTTACTTAGATCTTTGAGTAGACAGAACATTCTTATGGGTTTAAAGAGTGTAACCCCAGACACCGGCATTTCCAGTTCCCATCCTCCCCTTCCCACCTCCACCCCCAACAGGTAATCTCTATTTCTGGTTTCTTGTTTATCCTTAAACATATACAAGAGGTGTTTTTGCTGATCCAGCTGTGGAGCTAAATGGACCTTGTTTGGAGGAATTCACAGGCTTTTTATCTCTGTTGTAGAAAATGTCTTGTAAAACGTGGAATGTTACCTGGAGGGAAACTAAATCTGAGTAATTTAAATGAAAGGGATAAAAAATGTGGTTGTACCAGAATTATAGCTCTGCAAGAAAATTTAAGGATATTCATTTCTGGTGTGTTCTAGAAATTCGAATGATAAATACAAACATATGCAATACCTAAATTAAAGCTAAGGTTAAATTGTCTCCTTTTATCTTTTTCCCTAGTTGAATACAGCATTAACTAATAACTGTTTCACAGGTTTAAGAGGTGTACACTGGGAATACATTATTAAAAAACACATTTCAAATGAATATTCTCATAATAATGGTTAGGCTTTTGTATTAAGTGTTTGGGTTAAGAAAAAAAGGTTAAACCAGACAGCTTTGGGAGCAGGGGCAGCATTTTGGGGTTGGGGGTTGGTGGGGGGGGTCAGGGCCATTTTTTAAAACTATTTATATCTTGATCCTTGTTTTTGGTAGAAAATAGATGAAGGGAAGGATGCTGATTTGGCTTTTCCTCTGTGTGCCAGAGCAAGACCAAACCTTTAAAATATAATCAGAGCATTTTCAAAATTTGCCTTTACTTTTTAAAAATAAGAATATATCTTACCGTGTTTGTTATCTTTACAGCTTTCATGTTTGGTGGTTGAAAAAAATAAATGACTATTTCTGAATCAGATTTTAGTTAACAAAGATCCATTTCAGGGACTGGATTTGCACAATAGAGAAAGTCCTTTCCTTTGTATGTTAGCTGGATTGAAGGGGGGAAGGGAGGAGTTATACAACAATTGCTTGCTGTCTTGTAGTTGTAAGAGGGAGAGGTGTGTGCAAAGGCGACTCCCTGAATTAGACTGAACAAATGAATAGAACCCTTTGAAGAATATAAAATTGTCTATGTCTTATTTTTAGATTTTAAGTAAAGCACATATTTATGTTTTCCCCATCCGTTCCCAAGTTTAGAATAGGCTAAAGATTATGTGGAGGTTGAGCAGGGTAGCAAGCAGCTTGTGTAAAAATTTTGTTAATGAATGAGATCCATTTAAAAAATGTGTGGTTTTTTCCTAATTTTCAATATCTTATCACAGTGGTTTTCCTGAGTTGAAATAACTGGAAAATATGTTAGGCGTTACATGTATTTTGATATCTTTACTTCTGGGGCACAATATAAAAGAAAATACTATGGAAGAGTTTCCTTGTCTTTACATACTTAAAACCAGAAATATTTTTAGACTTAAACAAAATTGACTCACAGTAGCCTACATCATTGCTATATTGCTGCAATGCAATATAGCAATGTTTTGAAACCTCTGGTTTTGAGTGTTACAATTTTCAAAGTTTTTATGGCAGGCTTTTTGTACATTTTAAAATAAAGTAAGAATATCAGAGTTATCGTGAAAAATAGTATTAAAAATTAATACAGGCTGCTTGAAATGTTATTTTATTTCCTGAGTAGAATGCCTTCAGCAGGTATATTGGAGGAAAATATAGGGCACAGTGCCAGGAAGGACGGTGGTGTTTGATTTGTGTAGAGGCCACCTTTTCCCAACTACCTACCTTTATTGAAGATCTTGATTGTTGGAACACTGTATTGTTTGGCAATCTTATGAAGCGAGTTCAGGCTTGATTTATGAGAAATTTTTAACCTTATGAGCATTAATACTTTGAGAATATTTATTTAGAAATTGTAAATATAGTGCTAATGTGAAAGTTCTTCCAAGTATTCCAAGTCTCACTTTACCCATAGTTTGAAATTTTACCTAAATTAAAAAAAAAATTGGAATAGAAAAAAGGTTTTATTTATTTATTTATTTTTTAGAGAAAGGGAGGGAGAAAGACAGGGAAACATCAGTGTGTGGCTGCTTCCCGTGCGCCCCCAACTGGGGACCTGGCAGACAGCCCAGGCGTAGGCCCTGACTGGGAATTGAACTGGCAACCCTTTGGTTCACAGGCTAGTGCTTAATCCACTGAGCCACACCAGCCAGGGCAAAAAAATACTTGAAATGTTTTATGCAAACTCGCATATTTAATTGGAGACTATATTGGGTATTGAATCCCCAAGCTAGGTATGTGCCCTGACTGTGAATCAAACCTGCACCCTTTTGGTGTAAGGGGTGATGCTCCAATCAACTGAGTCATACCAGCCAGGGCAGTTTCTTTGATTCTTTTTTTTTTTTTTTTTAAAGACTTTATTTATTTATCTTTAGAGGGGAAGGGGGAAGGAGAGAGGGAGAGAAGCATCAATGTATAGTTGCCTTTGTGCATCCCCTGCTGGGAAGTGGCCTGCAGGGAACCGGCCTGCAACCCAGGCATGTGCCCTGACTGGGAATCGAACCGCGATCGTATGGTTCGCAGGCCCGCACTCAATCCACTGAGCTACACCAGCCAGGGCCTGATTCTTAAAAATTGACTCTTATTTTTTAAAAACCTCATTATTTTTAAAAACCTCCATCATTTTATTCCTTAGCTTTAAAAACTAGGACATTTGTATTATTCTTAAAAATATTTTGGTTGAGCACGGGCCTGCGAACCAGACAATCGCGGTTCGATTCCCAGTCAGGGCACATGCCGGGGTTGCAGGCCGGTTCCCTGCAGGCCACTTCCCAGCAGGGGATGCATGAAAGGCAACCATACATTGATGTTTCTCTCCCTCTCTCCTTCCCTTCCCCTCTAAAGATAAATAAATAAAATCTTTAATAAAAAAAATATATATATATTTTGGGCCCTGGATGGTGTGGCTCAGTTGATTGAGTTCCGGCCTACAAACCAAAGGGTTGTTGGTTCAATTCACAGTCAGAGCACATGCCTGGGTTGTGGGCCAGGTCCTCATTTGGGGGGCATGCAAGAGGCAACAAGATATTGATGTTTCTCTCCCTCTGTTTTTCCCTCCTTTTCTCTAGAAATAAATATATAAAATTAAATAATTTATTTGATAAAAGTACATTTGACTTACAGTGATTTGTGTCTTTTATAAATCAATAAATTGGTAGGTGGTAGATTTTTTTGTCTCAACCATCTGTTTTTAAAAATTATTTTATCTTCAGTAAAGGCTCTTTAGCATTCAGGATTATTTAAAAGTCTCCTTGGATTAAAATAAAGATAAAAAGTTTATCACTTTATGACATCAAAGGATGTTAGAATCTTCAATGAAAACTATTACCATTTAGAACAGAATTTAGGAAGAGGTACTTCAATTTGGATAGGAAAGTATTTATCATTATTTTCACCGACCTGTTATCAGAATTCAGTATTTCCTTCAATTACAAGATAGTAGTATGCCCCTGTCTGCAGGTGTGCCTCATTTGGTTGGGCTTCATCCCTCAAACCAAAGGTCGCCAGTTCAATTCCTGGTCATGGCATGTGCGTGGGTTGCAGGTTTGGTCCCCAGTCAGGCATGTATGGAAAGCAGCCAATCGGTGTTTCTCTCTCACATTATTTCCCTTGATATCTCTCAAAAAAGGCGGTATCATGTGCCTGCAATTTCTCCATCAGCACTGATCCAGTTGTATTTTCTTATTTCACATTCCAGTTGTAGATCTTGTTTGTGCTCATCACAACTTAGAACTTACAGTAACTATTAGACCTGGTGCTAGATACTTTTGTTTAATGCATTAATGAAGATGTACATGTATATGTATTACTATATGACTGATATGTGTTATAGATACATTTTTAAAAATTATGCCTTGGAGAGTTCACAAATGTAGAAAAATAACTCATGAATCTCACATACCCTCAACTTCATCAACCATTAACCATGGCTGGTTCTGCATTATGAGAAAAAAATAAAGCAAAGGAGGGGATAGAGAGTCAATAGGAGTAGGGTGATGAGGAAGGCCTCCTTGAAAAGATGGCATTTGCTGCACCAGAAAGACGACCTCATCACACCTAGATTCACTTCTCTCCTTCCTGTGCTTTTTTTTCATTTAACATTAATTTTCAAATAGTTCAGAAACAGTGCAGAGAATCCCCACATCCCCTTCACCCGAATCCCCCATCGTTAACATTCTGTCACATTTGTTCCATTACTATCTTATCTTTTTCTGGCCTGACATCCTACATTCTTTAAAATTTCTAGCGTATACCTCCCCCAAACAAGGGCCATTTCCTGCATTGGATGACAGTCTTCCAGGCGGAAAATCAGCATTGGCACTAGACTACTACCCAATCCATAGACCCCATTCAGATGATGCCAGCCATTCCAGCCATCTCTTTTTCCCTTTTTGGTCTAGGATCCCAGCCAGTACCATGTGTTGCCTTTGGTTGTCTTTTTTCATCAGTCTGGAACATAGAGTCTCTTTTTTTTAAAAAGGTATTATTTATTTATTTTTAGAGAGAAGGGAAGGGAGAAAGAAGGAGAGAAATATCAATGCTTGAGAGAAACATTGGTCGGCTGCCTCTTGCACGCCCCAGCCGGGACCAGGCCAGTAGCTCAGCATGTTCCCTGACTGGGAATGGAACTGGCAGGTCTTCGTTCAGCTGAGGCACGCTGGTCGGGCTGTGCCTGACAGCCTTAAAGAGAGTAGGTTTTTTTTGTTTTTTAAAGTTTTTATCTTTTATCTTTTAAAAAATATTTTGTTTATTTATCTGGGAAGGGAGGGAGAGAGAAAGAGAGAGAGAGAGAAACGTTGATGTGTGAGAGAGAGATAAGTTGGTTGCCTCTTGCACATCCCAACTGGGGACCTGGGCTGCAACCCAGGCATGTGCCTAGACTGGGAATGAACCTGATATATATAATACTCTGACATATACTGCTACAGGTGATGTTAACTTTGATCACTTAGTCAAGTTAGCATATTTACCATTTTCCCCTTTGATTTTATTAGCATTTTTATGGGAAGACATTTTAATATTATGCTGGTAGTCTCTTCTGTCATCAAGCCTATACCCACCAGCTTCAGTATCCATTGATAACTCTTGTCTGATTTATCTATTATTGACAAATGATTGTCTTTTACTGTGATTCCTTCTACATTTATTCTACTGTAGATAAGAAATCTCATGATTTCTCCTTTTTCAGGGGGCTTTAGTCCAAACCTTATTTATTTTGAAATGCAAATCATCCTAGATTTAACCAGTGGGGGGGAGCTTCAAACTGGCTCCTGTGCCCTTTTGATGTCTTATCATTCTTCCAGCATTTCTTTATATTTATGGCACAACAAAGGCTCATGTTGTGCTTTCCTCACCCCAGTCCTGGAATCAGCAGTTTCTCTAAGAGGTCCTGGTTCCTTTTAGTGTAGGGTGGTCTTCACAATCCAAAATCTGGGCGCTCAGTTTTACACATTGCTACAGAGCTAAGATGATGTGAGTGTGCACATATAAACATATATACGCAGTAGGTGTATCTCTATATCATACATTACAAAACTCTGGGTTTGCATGTTTCAATACATTGAAGACTGTAACTTTCCCATTTCTGTTTGTAAGTCCTCTCAAATTTAGAGTCCTGACTCCCATTATTCTCAGTATATTGATTCATTTGCCCTGTCAGTTACATTCTCAACGTGACTAAAATCCCAACCACTTTGCCTTCTCCACTTCTGCCACCTCTGAACACATTGCTCTCGCTGCTTCTGTATCTAATCCCCTTCCTCATAACTACTCTTATTTGGAAACCAACATTTGGGGGGAGGAGCAGGCAAGGAAAGAAAAGGTGAGACTAGAAGTGATTTGCCTTTATTTTTTTTCTTTCATAGGAGACAGGTTTTGGGTGATCACCTGCCTCTGGTGCCATTTTTAAGCAAATTAAAGCTACCTCCCTCTTAAAATTTGAATATTGGTTGTACTTCTACCACTGACTCTTGTGATATGAGCCTAATTACTGGATTATTGTGAGCTTTATTATATGCTGAGTCACATAGAAGAGTGGTTAGTGAGAAGGGAGTTTGTTTTCTAGGGATAATATTAGGAATCATTGCTCCATTTGTTTGGATTTCAGTTTGTGTGGTATTTCAGCAAAAATTTGCCCTGGCTCTACTTTGTTCAAAACCTTATTGAGCTCAAACTTACTTCTTTTCTTTTTTTAAAAAATTTTTATATTGATTTATAATTCACATGTAACATTATACTAGCTTCAGTTGTAATGACTTGGTATTTATATACATTGCATAGTGACTCCCACAATAAGTCTAGTTAAACATCCATCATTGTACATAGTTACACACAAAATTTTTTTTCTTGTAATGAGTACTTTTTAAGATTTACTTTTAGCAACTTTCAGATACACAATACATATTTCTTAAAAGATTTTATTTATTTGCTTTTAGAGAGTAGGGAAAGGGGAGAAAGAGAGGGAGAGAAACATCAATGTGTGGTTGCCTCTTGCACACCCCATACTGGGGGCCTGGCCCACAACCCAGGCATGTGCCCTGACCGGGAACCAAACTGGTGACCTTCTGCCCCACAGGCCCGTGCTCAATCCACTGAGCTACACTAGCCAGGGCACAGTATAGTATTATTAACTATAGTCACCATGCTGTACATTACAGCCCCATGACTTGTTTATTGTGTAAATGGAAGTTTGTATCTTTTAACCACCTTTCTTTCTCCCACTCTTGTCTCCAATCTTGGTGTTTTGGGGTTTTTATTTTTAGATTTCACATATAAGTGAGATCATACATTTGTTTTTCTCTGTCTGACTTATTTCAGTGAGCTTATTTCACTTAGTGAACATATGAATGCCCTCAAGGTCCATTCATGTGTTGACAAATGGCAAGATTTCCTTAACGGCTGAAGAGTATTCCACTGTATATCACATCTTTTATCCATTCCTCAGTGGTAGAGAAACACTTAGGTTGTTTTCATATCTTAGCTATTGTAAATAATGCTACAATGAAGGAACATGGAATGCATGTATTTTTTTTTTGAAGTAGTAGTTTTGTTTTGTTTGGATACTCAGAAGTGGCATTGCTGGATCATATATTAGTTCTATTTCTAACTTTTTGAGGAGCTTCCATACTGTTTTCCATAGTAGCTGTACTCAACTTTTGTTTTTCTCCTCCTACATTACTCTTGGCCCCCACCCAAGGGGTTCCTTGATGAATTTAGACCCTTATTCCTTGACACAAACCCCAGAATGTTGTTTTTGTATAGTTTGTATTATTTTGAAGTAGATCCAAGACATCTTATTTCATTAATAAATTAGATGAAAAGCACTGTTTAAAGATGTGTTATACTGTGGTGTATCCCTACTTCAAATACCCAGTCATTATTCAAGTTTGTAATTGTTTTAAGAATCTTTCTTTTAAAACTTACACTCTAGCCCTGGCAGGTGTAGCTCAGTGGATTGAGCACGGGCCTGTAAGGCAGAAGGTCACCAGTTTGGTTCCGGGTCAGGGCACATGCCTGGGTTGCAGGCCAGGTCCCTGGTAGGGGACACATGACAGGCAACGACACGTTGATGTTTCTCTCCTACTTTCTCCTTCCCATCCCCTCTCTCTAAAAATAAATAAAATATTAAAGACAAAGAAACCCAAAAAAACCCTCATGCTCTAAATAAGATACACAGATATTAATTGTGATATATTTTAATTTTTTTATTGAGGTATAATTTGCATTCAGTGAAATGTACCTATTTTAAGTTAGAATTTGTTAAATTTTAGGAAATGTAGGCAGGCCCTGGCTGGTGTGGCTCATTTGGAGCATTGCCCAGTAATTCAAAGCGTTGGGGGTTTGACTCCCAGTAAGGGCACATACTTGGGTTGTGGGTTTGGTCCCCAGTCAGGGAGTATATGAAAGTCAACTGATCCATGCTTTTCTCTCACATCTATGTTTCTCTCCCTCTAAAAAAATTAAGAAAAAAGAGAGAAAGAAGGAAGTGCAGGCAGGTATCCTTGTAAGTAGCAGCAGCAGTAAGGACACCACAATTTGTTTATTTGTTGAAGAACATTGGGACTTTAAAAAAATATTTTCTTTATTTATTTATAGACAGAGGGGAAAGGATGGAGAAACAGAGGGAGAGAAACATCAATGTGTGGTTGCCTCTCGCACGCCCCCTACCGGGGACCTGGCCCTCAACCCAGGCATGTGCCCTAACTGGAAATCAGACCAGAGACGCTTTGGTTCCCAGGCCTGCGCTCAATCCACTGAGGTACACCAGCTTGGGTCTGGATGTTTTTAATGTATAGGTTTTAATCTCTCTCCTTACAACTTAATTTTTTGGGAACCAGTTCTGTGGAGTTTCTTGTAGTATGTGTTTTGCTGATGATATTCTTGTCCCGTGGTATATATCAACATTGCCTTTTGCATTCTGTTTCTTGTAAGCTAATAAGTGGACCTATTTTTAAATATTTTGATAATTGTCAATATAATTGGCTTTCTTTGTAATTCCATGCATTTTATTTTATTCCGACAAGGGGTTTATAGGTTTCACCGGACTGTCGTAGTAGTCCATGGCATAAAAATGTTAAGCACCAGTGGTTTAGACAAACTCTTAGGTTAAGAATAGAATGCTAACAGCACATTTAAGTACTAATTTTAGCTTTGACATACAAAAGTTGAGGTTAAAAAGTTAAAATTACTAAAAAACTTTAGAAAATGCAAAAGAGGTCGTGTCCTATGATACCTCCCCTTTTCCTTATTGTAAATTTACATGACTAGAACTACTGCTTTTATCATGGGTTTTTGTTTTGTTTTTACATTCTTCCTCTTTCTCCTGTTTCATCCTAGAGATCATGGAATCTTTAGATTTAAGGTTGTTCCTTTTAGTCAACTTGAATTCTTTTAATGAAATGAATTTCAAGCATATCCATAGTTAGAATTAAATGTCATAATGCATATTAACTTCTGTTATATAGGTGGGCCCAACTTTTAAAAAAAGATTTTATTTATTTGTTTTTAGAGAGAGGGGAAAGGAGGTAGGAAGAGAGGGAGAGAAATATCAATATGTGGTTGCCTCTCGCATGCCACCTCCTGGGCACCTGGCCCACAACCCAGGCATGTGCCCTGACTGGGAATTGAACTGGTGACCCTTTGGTTTGTAGGCTGGCGCTCAGGCCACTGAACCACCAACCAGGGCAAGACTTTAACTTCTGTTAAGGTTAAAACCCATTTTAAAGGTCAGCTGATGGTTCAAAGGAAATAGCTACATGGAGTGTGATAGAGACATATATGAAGTTGAGTCTCATTATTTAGCCATAATAATGCAAGATAACAATTCTCAACACAATTAGAGTCCACCCTTATTAGGTTATTTTCTGTCGGGCATGGGTAGGTAAAAGTCTAAAGAAATGAGTTCTCTCTGTTGCCTCGTGATAGAGAAAGACGGTTCCTGGTTTGATGGGAAAAGCAGCTCCTGTTCTCAGGTTGTGTCTGCAGCTAAGTAGTTTTTTTTAACAAAGAATCAATTATGTTGCGTAGCAGCATTATTCACAGTAGCCAAAAGATGGAAGCAACCCTACTGTCCATGACCCATAAATAGATAAACAGGATGTCCTTACTAGGTGTATGATAACTAGAATACACACAGTGGAGTATTATTCAGCCTTAGAAAGGAAATTCTGACATAGGGTACAACATGGATGAATCTTGAAGACGTTGTGCTAAATGAAATAAGGCGGTTGCAGCACAAATATTGTATGATTCTACTTATACTAGGTACTTGGAGCAGTCAGATTCATTAAGACAGAGTGGAATGGCACTTGCTTTGTTTTTTTAATGTTATAAGCAGTGCTGTAGTGAGCATTCTTGTACACTGTTCACAGATACATGTAATTATACACATATGATAAATTCCTATAAATGGAGCTTCTAAGGATGTGTTCTCAGTTCTTACTAGTGACGTTACATTGTCTTTCTAAGGGGTGTCTCTAATTTATATTACTCCTGCATACTGTATTGTGAAAGTGCTTATTTTCTTATACTCTGGATAATTATTAAATGGATATTATTAAAGGTTATGTTTTTGTGTTCTGTGGTACCTTTTTTTAAAATTTAGATTTTCAAAAGTTTAACTGCAATTGAGCAGTTTTTTAGTGTTTGTTTACCATTTGTGAGTATGTCAGTATTTCTAAAGAATTCCTATTCAGTGATTTTGCTTGTTTTTTTGTTTAGCCTCTGTCTCCGGTGATTTGTAAGAACCATTTGCATATTTAGGAAATAATTTAATTTTCATGTGTTACAAGTGTTTTTTCCCCCATTTGTCCTTTGACTGTGTTTTGCTATTTAGGAGCTCTAACTTTTATGTGGTCTTTTCCTTTAGGACTTAGGGGTTTTACCTCATGCTGGGAGTCTTTCTTAGACCCCCGAGTGTGCATTCAGCTAACGTACACAGTGTAGGGTCAGAGAAGTGGGCGAGCCACTACAATAGTCCCTCCTCCCCCCCTTTCCCCAGGGCCGCCCCCATCCCTCTTGTAGAAAACACCTCACGGTATTAGCCCTCTCTAAAATGAGACGAGGGCTTTGCAGTTGACTGCCTTTTGCTGGCTTTGGCTCTTTTTTGTCATCTTTAGGAATTATTTGTACTTAGTTAAAAGAGTGACTAGAAGAGGGGTGGTTTATAAATGCACTTTATACATAAGTTTATTTCATGATAGATTTCTTGAAAGAATTCCGTATCACCATGAAATGAAGATGCAGATTTTGGCTGTCGTAAGTGGCTCACTCCCAGTCAGGCTTGAAATAGAAAATGTCTTCCAAATGTGCCCAGTTGCAGAAATGTGACATATGGTTGATTTACATTGAGATGCTGTAGATGCTTATGACTAAAGGAGATATAAAATCTTTTTTTTTTAAGATTTTATTTACTTATTTTTAGAGAGAGAGGGAGAGAAACATCAGTGTGTGATTGCCTCCCACACTCCCTAACTGGGAGCCTGGTCCACAACCCCGGCATGTGCCCCGACTGGGAATCGAAACAGTGACCCGTGCTCAATCCACTGAGCCACACCAGCCAGGGTAGATATAAAATCTTTTTATTAAAGGGCAGTGACATGTACTGTTTTTTCCTTTTCTTTTAATAACCCTTTTATTGAAATATAATTTACATGGCATACAGTCCGTCCTTTTAAAGTGTACAACTCAGGTGTTTTTAGTGTCTTCACAGAGTTTTGCATCCACCCCCCTAGTTCCAGAACATTTTCAGTACCGTGGAATGAAACCCCACACCCGTCAGCTCTCCTTTCTCCCTTTTCCCCAGCCTTGAGCAGTCGGCAATTTACTTCCTTTTCTGTGCGTTTGCCTGTTTCGAACCTTTCATTCTTAGGGAATTATACAGTATGCGACTGACTCCTTTCACTTAGCATAGTGTTTTCATCCATGTTGTATAGTATGTATTAGAACTTAAATTGCTGAACAATTCCATTATATGGACGTACCATGTTTTGAAATCCATTCATCAGTTGTTGGATGTTTTGATGGTTTCCAGTTTTGGCTATTATGAATAATATATAGTGGAACATTTGGCTAGTATGAACATTTCTGTACCTGGTTTTATGTGGACATACATTTCCACTTCTCTTGGGTAATATATGCAGGAGATGGAGTTGCTAGGTTATAAGGTAATTCTGAGTTTCACATTTTGAGGAGCTACTTAACTGTTTTCCAGAGTGACTACACCACTCTGCAATCTCACCAGCAGTGTATTAGGGTTTAGGTTTTCCCTTATCCTCATCATCACTTACTGTCTCTTTTATTTTAGATGTCCTAGTGGGTGTGAAAGTGGAATCTCATTGTGGTTTTGCCTTGTGTTTCCCTAGAGACAAGATGTTGAGCAAATTTTCATAGGCTTATTAGCTGTTTGTATATCTTCTTTGGAGAAATAAATTTTTACATACTTAGCTCATTTTAAAATTGCATTATGTCTTTTTCATTGTTGGGTTGTAAGAGTTCCTTATTATATAATTTGCAGATACTCCCCCCTGTTTTCTGTGGGTTTATATCAACTTTTGATATTTGTCTTTGGATAGAATAAAACCATTAACTTTTAATTTATCGTTGTCATGCTAACACTGTAAATTTTATATGTATCTTTGCCATTCTGGACCAGAGATTTTCAACCAGCGTACCACAAGAACTTTTAAAGCATGCAATGTTTGACTTATTTAGTCAGGGGCATTGACCTCTTTACCCTTAGGTTGTCAAATTAAAAAATGACAACAGCTAACACAACAGTAACCACCCAGAGTGAATGAATCAAAATTATACCTATTTTTTGGTCAGGTTGGCAAAAAATACTATTTTTTAGTCTGCTCCAGAATTTTAGTAATTAGTTCGTGTGTGCCATCAGGTGAAAAATGTTGAAACTACTGTTCTAGATAATTGTTCAAATTGAAGTTTTACGTTTGTTTTTAACATTTTGACAGTTGTATTGAGCCATATGACTAATGTAAATATCACCATCTTACTTGGTTATGTCCAAATTGTGGGGAGTTTGGCAATGTAAGTGTTTGATTCTGCCTTTTAGCAAACTTGAAGTGTTTCTAGTAACTGGTATAAAAAATAAAATTAAGGTTAATTTATACATTAGTAATTTCTTTAAAAAAACATTTTTGTACAAAAAGATGATGTAAGTGTTGATGTTACTGCATTATTCCAGATAGTTTGGTGGTTATAATAGGTATGTTTATGACCCAACTATCTGAGTTCCAAAGTGGAATGATTTTCAATCTTTTTGTAATATAAAAAATAAACACAAAGTTATTTTCTCTGCTATTATAGGCATCCTGATCAAGAGATCAATATTATTATCCCTTAAGGCATGTTCATTTGCTCTTCACTTTCTTTTCTTTTTTTTAAGTTTCACTTTGTAAAAGATTTTATTTTTATTTATTTATTTTTAAAGGGGAAGAGAAGGAGAGAGGGAAAGAAACATCAATGTATGGTTGCCTCTCATGTGCCCAGTACTCAGAACTGGCCTGCAACCCAGGCATGTGCCCTGACTGGGAATCGAACCGTGCTGCCCTTTGGTTCACAGATTCGTGCATTCAATCCACTGAGCTGTACCAGCCAGGGCTGCTCTTCACTTTCTTTCTGTGTTTTTTAAAAAATCGTTTAAATTCTCACCTGAGGATAGATATGTTCATTGATTTTAGGGAGTGGGGGAGAGACAGGGAGAAAGGTAGAGTGAAACATTGATCAGTTTTCTCCGAGTTGCCTCTGGTGCACGCGGCTGCTGGGGATTGAACCTGCAACCTTTTGGTGTTCAGGACGACCCTCCAACCAACTGAGCAGCTCCTCCAGGGCTTCACTTTCTGTCTATCCATACTTATTGTACATTTGCTTTTTGTTTATTTTTAGAGAGGGGAAGGGAGGAAGAGAAACATCAGTGTGTGGTTGCCTCTCCTGTGCCCGGTACTGGGGACCTGGCCCATAACCCAGGCATGTGCCCTGACTGGGAATCAAACTAGTGACCCCTGGTTCGCAATCTGGTGCTCAATCCACCAAGCCACAGTAGCTAGGGCTGATCATTTGCTTTTTAATAAGGAATAGCTTGGCTATGGTTAGAAATGTGGGCAATACACAAAGCCATTGGTAGTTTGATTAAATGGGTGGTTTTTGGAAAGTGGGTGTCTAGTTTAATTGTGTGCCTCTTTTAAGAGGCTGTTTACAATCCTCTATCTCTGTCTGGAATAGTAGGACAGTGTCGATATTTAGAAGGGATATGTTCACCTGGAAATAGAGCAGTAATCACAAAAGACTCAGATGTGATCTTTTAAACTCTAGGAGTTAATGGGGAAAAGCAGGACTAGCTGCAGAACTTGAATGTATTATCTCATCAGTGGAGTGGACCTATTATATTTCAGGAATGACTGGAAGATTCTTTACTAGAAGGGAATGTATGACAACTAAGTGTGTGGCTATTATTTGCTATTGCTTATTAGTAGGGTCAGTTGCAGAAGCTAGGATTAAAATGATCTCATTCTTACTTATAACCCAGGTAGTAATGGTTGAACGCAGTGCCTTATGAAAAGAAAGGGTATTGAGAGAATTCATTGGGTTTTAGCATACTTAATGATCTTTAGCTTTATGTAATTAGTGTTGCTTTGGAAATTATGGAGTGATTTTCCTGGGTTGATGGAAACAGTGTAGAATAGGAGGAATTTTCTTTTTAATTATCAGGTGGCTCAGTTGGTGGGAGCATCTCATGCCAAGGTTGTGTATTCAATCTCTAGTTGGGGCATATACAGGAAGCAACCAATGAATGCATCAATGAGTGGAACAGTAAATGCCCCCCTTCCTCTTTCTCTGTCTTAAAAACAAAAATTTAAAAATTTGTAAAAAGCCCTGGCTAGTATGGCTTGGTAGATTGAGCACAGGCTTATGAACCTAAAGGTAGTCAGCTCGATTCCTGGTTAGGACACAACCCTAGGTTTGGGGGCCAGGTCTCCAGCTGAGGGCATGGCAGCCAATTGATAGATCTCTCACACATCGATATTTCTCTTTCTCTTTTTTACCCTCCTTTCCCCTTTCTCTAAAAATAAATAAAATCTTTAAAGAAGTTGTAAATAAATTCTGTGAGACTAGGGATCATCGTTTTAGTCCTTGATATTCATCAAGTGTCTAGAACATAAAAAGCATATAATTTATATTTGAGTCAGGATCAGAACCTTAGTCTCCTTTCTCATACTCGCATGCTTCCCTCCACTATATTACATTGTTCTCAATTATAAAATCGGAAGCCATTAACACACTGAACTTATATTATTTCAGGAATTGCTATTCGATGGCCAGTGCTTATTACATAAATTGTCAAATGTTGGAAGGAGGCCAGACATTTCAGCAAACTGTATTATATTATTTTATGTAATTTCTAAATTCTCTTTTTAAAATGTAGAAGAATGCTGTACAGTGTATTTTGATCAATTTATATTTTTGATGGTAAAGATTTTTGGCCCAGCAGAAAACAGTTTAGTATTTTTTATTGTGTTTTTGAAGGTAGACCTATCAGATTGTTATACACTGAAGCTTGTAGCAATGGAGCACAATTTCTTAGCTTTATGTTACTTTTTTGAAAAACTTTTATTTTTTGTTTAGAGATTTACTTATTTATTTATCAGAGGGGAATGGAGGGAGAAAGAGAGAGAAACATTTATCTGTGCCTCTCATACGCCCCCATCTGGGGACCTGGCCCACAGTCCAGACATATGCCCTGACTGGAAATTGAACTTACATTTTGGTTCACAGGCCTGTGCTCTGTCCACTAAGCCACAACAGCCAGGGTAGGGTTTTTTCTTAATAGAAGAAAAATCTACATAATCTTGGATTTAGTGATAAGCCATGTATGTATATATGTGGTAAAATGTACATAGTATAAATTTTATTTTAACCATTTTAAGTGTAGAACTCATTGGCATTGAGTACATTCACAATGTTTATATAACCATCATTACTGTCTATTCCTAGAATGTTTTTTTCCTCTTGTGCAGAAACTCTACCCATTATGCAGTAACTCCTCATTTCTTCCTACCCTGAGCCCCTGGTAAAACCTATATTCTACTTACTGTCTTTGCGAATTTGCCTGTTCTAGATAACTGTCATAAGTGAAATCATAAACTGTCCTTTTGTGTCCTGCTTTTTAAAGTTTAGTATGATGTTTTCAAGCCTTATCCATGTTGCAGCATATATCAAAACTTCATTTCTTTTTATGTCTTAATATAATATTCCATTGTAGTATCTATATACCACATTTTATTTATCTGTTCATCTGTTGATGGACACTTGGCATCTACATCTTTTGGCAATTGTGAATAGTGCTGCAGTGAGCATGGTGTTACACGTATGTGTTTGAGCCCCAGTTTTCATTTCTATTGGGTTTATGCCTACAATTAGAATTGTTGAGTCACATGTTAATTCTGCGCTTAACTTTTTGAGCAAATGCCAAACTTTTCCACAGCAGCTGTACCATTTTACAGTTTTGCCAGCTATATATAAGGTTTCAAATTTCTCCACATCCTTGCCAACACTTGTTCTTTTCTTTGTTTTCTTTTTTCTTTAAATACTAGTCATCCTAGTAGGTGTGAAGTGTTATGTCATCTTGTTTTTGATTTGCATTTTTCTAATAGCTAATGATTTTGAGCATCTTTCCTGCGCTTTTTCTGCCATCTGTATGTATGTCTTTGGTGAAGTGTTTTGCCTGTTTTTAAAAAAATATGTTGAGTTGTAAGATTTCTTGTATTCTAGATACAAGTCCTTGGTCAGATAAACTGGAAGGTATTTTTTAATGTTTGTATGGAAAGAACTATTTCAATTTCTGTCATTTTCTTCTTGAAGTTAAAAAAAGATCCTTTCATCAATTAATTGATACCAAATAATTTCGTACTAGCTCAGTTGAACTTTTGAAATTGGATTTTATGATTGTGTATCCTCTGTGAGAGATAATAACTTAAAACTATACTAGTGGATATAAAGAGAAGATTTGTGCTTTCTGATAATGTTGTCAGCTTCTTCAGGGGGAGTGTGAAACCATGACCTTCAGTTGTCAGGGAATAAGAGTGCCGTGTTTCAACAGTGATTGTGCCTGTCTTTCTAAAAGGCCAAATTGCAAGTACATCAACTCCTACTAAAATCTGTGGAATTTTCATGAATTCTTTTATTCCATCCTAGTTACATATCTGCTTCAAAATTTAAAAAGTGCCCTAAAATTTTTCTTCACATACATATTGAAGAGTTTTTTGGAATAAAAGTAAGAACATATGGTTTATCAAAAGATTTTCTTAGATTTATTAACTTAACATGAAAAACAATTTTAGCCTTGGCTGGTGTGGCTCAGCGGTTGGAGAACTGGCCTATGAATCAAAGTGTCGCTGGTTTGATCCCCCAGTCGGGGCACATGCCTGGGTTGTGGGCCAGGTCCCCAGTTGGGGGGTACTCGAGAGGCTACCACACATTGATGTTTCTCTTCCTTTCTTTCTCCCTCGCTTCCCTTCTCTCTAAAAGTAAATAAACAAAATCTTTAAAAAAATAGATTAAAAAAAGAAAGAAAAAATTTTAATTACAATTAAATTGCAAATTTTTGCAGTTTTTTTCCCCCCTTGGAAAAGAAAATTAAATAGTAAAAAATCAGCCTTGCCTACGTGGCTCAGTGGATTGAGCACCAGCTTGCAAACCAAAGGGTTGCTGGTTCTATTACAGGGAAGGGCTCATGCCTGGGTTGAGGGCCAGGTCCTCAGTTGGGGGCTACCAATTGATGTTTCTCTGTCTTTCTTCCTCCTTTCCCTTCTCTAAAAATAAATAAATAAAATATTTGAAAAAAGGAAAATGTAAGTGTAAAAGCCAAATGTCAATTTGTAACCCTTTTGCCATACCTATATAATGTAAATATCTAAAAATAAGAAAGTTTGAAAAACTACTTTTGGGAAATTATTGATGTGCAACAGTAATGTTGGCTTTATTTTTTTCCAGATATGGCCGAGTGGAAAGTGTCAAAATTCTCCCTAAAAGGGGATCTGAAGGAGGAGTGGCTGCCTTTGTGGATTTTGTGGACATCAAAAGTGCACAGAAAGCTCACAACTCAGTTAACAAAATGGGAGATAGAGACCTACGCACGGATTATAATGAACCAGGCACCATTCCAAGTGCTGCTCGGGGATTGGATGATACAGTTTCCATAACATCTCGTAGTAGAGAGGTTTCTGGGTTCAGAGGAGGTGGTGGAGGGCCTGCTTATGGCCCCCCACCGTCACTTCATGCACGAGAAGGACGTTATGAGCGGAGACTTGATGGGTAAGTTCCAAGGTTTCTGTAGGCAGGTATTTTGTATTTGATATGGTGAGAAACAGAAACTCATATATAGGGGCCCCAGATGGATTTAAAGTTTTGGGCATTCTCAATGTTTCCTATTTTGGGTTGGAAACGGAAGTGATTTCTATCCCAGTGGCTGGTATCTTACGGAGTCGTAGAGGATATTTCCTGCAGCTGGTTGGATATCTACTCCTGAGATAAAAAGTGGTGGAAGATTTTGTATGGCAGCATCATTTTTGGAGTTACCTGTCTTCTAGAATTAATTATTTCTTCTCTTGGATGATGTTGGATATATCCCTTTTACCTGATGGAGCTATTTGGCTACAGATTTTGTGGTTATACTATATGGAATATTTCTGGAATATTAGAGCCTACAGATTCTTTTAGAAGTTAATATCTGCTTCTCAATTTTCATTATATGAAGTATACAAATGAATTGGATTGTCACCATAAAACCTAGCAGACCGTAATTCAACCCCTTGGATTCTACAAACAATACTTTAACCCGGAAATGTATACTTGGAGGAAGAAGAATGAAGGCAGTGTTTGATTTTCCCATTTTGGATCTACACCGTTTCCATGTTGGAATTACACTTCCTGATGGAATGGGGAAAATTTGAGGTGATGAACGTTCCTAAATCTGGAATATAGCCATTCTTTTCTAATTTCTGGAATGTATGGGATGTCATGCAGTCAAGATTCCATTAGCCCAGGAGAAGAGGATTACTATCTCCTTTCTTAAGCAAGTTGCTGCCCAATTAAAGGTACTTTAGCTTTGAACTCATGGTGATAATCAGTTGTGGATACAGCAATCAAAATGGACTGTTCTGGATGGCTACAAAGGTGAACTTTGTGGCGAGCAATTGTGCCTTCCTCATTTGGTGGAATCATAGAGGCTATTTCCTCTTCTGTCAGCTGCCTGATTCATACTTAGGGCTGGAAGTTTTTATGAATGTGGATCAATTTATAATTGTCTACTATCTCAAGAAAGAAGTCTGGGGGTTTGAGAGTTACAGTTTGTCTGGGACTACTTGCTTCCAGTGGAATTATTTTATCTGATCACTAAGATTTTTTTTTTCCCTGTGGTTCATCTAAATATCATTTGACACCCTTGCCCATTAAGAAGGTGGATTACCCCCATAAGAGGGGCCAAAATTGGGGAAGTTATGTTCACAATTCTCTCCCTAGATTTAATTGGGATTATAGGTCGTGTTTCCACACTTGGAAAAGGTTGGTATGTCCTGACCTGTGTATATTAGCCCCTCTCCTAACCCACGTCACACTCTCTTTTTTCCCCACTAACTTTAGAAGTATTTAGTACTAATAGATGAATCAAAGAATAGCTATTAGATTTCAGCTCTGCTAGCTCTTGTGCCTGCCTTCTGTATCTTCTTAATGGATAAGAACTTTTCATATTTTTAAAGTATCAGTTGTAGTAATTCTGCTAGAACTATTATTGCCTATTGCTTCTGTTATATCATTAGTAAGAGTTTTCACTGATTAATATTTGACAGGGTGCTAATAGAATTATGAAATTTTCTCTTGTTTCAAGGAAACCTTGTTTTTTAGACATCGAAATATCTATTCAAATCCCATAAACGTAGTGAATAAAAAAGAAAGTAATTTAATATATTTGAGTAGGAAAGATTATTATTGGAATTTTTTGTCATGCCAGTTGCTTTTTATAATAGCTGTAAAAAAACAAAAACAGCACAAGAAGGTACGTTTGCCACTAAGTGAAATGGTGGGTGAAAATGAAGAATAGTGGAGAGGTTTGGAATCTAGGCATGTGTTGGGGATATAGCATTGTAAGATTTTTGCCAGATATTCTTTATTGGAGAGATTCTAATTCCTCTATATCTTTCATAATTTTTTAAACTCTTTTGATAGAAGAGTTCCAAAGATAATGTTGAGAAGAAACTTAACCTTAAGTTGAAATTCAAGTGATGATCTTTTAGGGACTCAGGAAATGAGTTCTGATATCCTACAAAAGTAGAGAAAATAAGATTTTTTATAGGATTTGACTTAGTTTTAAATATTAACACTTAATTGCATGTGTGTAGTTGTACATGCAACAATTTTTGTACTCTTAGGTTGACAGATATGTCCTATAGAAAAAAATTAAAGTGAAACCATTGCTAGTAGCAACCTTAGAGAATCGTACAGTTCCCAAAGTTGTATAATTTCATCATAGGCAGCTTGAGTATAGCTAAATGCTAAGTCAACATATTTCCTGTAACTGTTAAGTACATAGAGTAATAAACAATCATGGAATAGGCTTTTAAAAAATTTTGGTAAATAAAATTTCTTAGGAATAGGCATTTAAAAAATTACATGGAATTTGATAGCACAAGGAGATAAAATAACCTTTGTTTTTTAATTAGTTAAATTTATCATAAAATAGCATGTGGTGACCCAATATTTTGATATCCTAAGTGGGTTTTTTGTTTTGTTTTGAAGATTCCATTTTTATTATTACTAAATGTGATTGTTTGGGCACAGCAATTTATACAACCTAGTAATTTTTATGATTACTCAAAGAAGTCAAAAGTTAATGAGAAAAAGTTACATTTAAAGTGTTTTTCTGGACTTCTTTGAAAAATGCCCTCCTACAGGTGGGGCATACTCATTATAGGGTTTTCATGACTATGTAAAAATGTATCATGGCAATTTTGCCTAAAATAAATTTGCAAAGTAAATAAAAGCTTTGTATATATTTTAATAAGGTGAAAGTATAGAAAACTTTCATATTGAAATGATAGTCTCTTCTTGTTCCATTAAATTAAAAAATGAAGAGATGGCATATGCACATTTCTGTAAATAAACCACAAAATCCCTAATAAAAAGTGACCTGCAGAACACTAGTCATGAAAGCCCAATATACAATTAAAACATTGATTACCTGGCTGTGAAAGTAAGTTCTGGAGTCAAGTAAAATGTTAAAGTTGTTAGCATTTGCTTACTAAGTAGGTTAATGCTGTTTAGAAGATGATCAGTTAGTTGCAGAGACAGACAATGCTGAAGTGAATGTTTGCATGACTTGCTTTTAGTTTTGCCTGTTCTTTTCTGATTGATTAAATATTTTTCCCCTTCCTAAAATGCAGGGCTTCAGATAACAGGGAGCGTGCTTATGAACATAGTGCCTATGGACACCATGAACGGGGGACGGGAGGATTTGATCGGACAAGACATTACGATCAGGATTACTATAGAGATCCTCGCGAGCGGACTTTACAACATGGGCTCTATTATTCTTCTCGGAGTCGAAGTCCAAACCGTTTTGATGCTCATGACCCCCGATATGAACCTAGGGCTCGGGAGCAGTTTTCACTGCCCAGTGTGGTACACAGGGATATCTACAGGGATGATATAACCCGGGAGGTACGAGGCAGAAGGCCAGAGCGGAATTACCAGCACAGCAGGAGTCGGTCACCACATTCATCCCAGTCTAGAAATCAGTCTCCTCAGAGACTGGCTAGCCAAGCGTCTAGACCCACCAGGTCCCCTAGCGGCAGCGGCTCTAGGAGTAGATCCTCCAGTAGCGATTCAATCAGCAGCAGCAGTAGTACCAGCAGTGACAGGTAGGTTAACAGCCTTTTGTTATAACAGACAAGCTGTTGAATAAATTGTCACAAATTCTTGATGTTTAGTGCTAATGATTTTTAGCATAGTAATATTTTTAAAACAGTAATCTTGGATTATGTATATAATGAGTAAAGAAACTGATAAGTGTGTGGTGATTGAATTAACTATTCTGTAAAGTACCCAAGGCTAAGTGATGGTTTGCAAATACTGTTTTATCCTCCAGATGTAAATATTAAAATTGTCAAACAGGAAGAAAAATGGTGACTTTAGCTGTGCGAAGCAGATTTTGTGCCACTGAAAATGTGGTATTTCTTTTAAGTTGTTAATTTTCTAGGTGTATAATACTAACTTCTGTTAATTCTGGTTCAAAATTTGTCATATGTGTTTCGTTAAAAGTGTATTGGCAAAGTAATATTGACACATTTATTATCAGTGACTAAATCAACTTAAGGATACATTTTTAACTAATTTTAGCATCAGGGCTATAGGCAATTTATAAATTTAAGTAGAAAAGCTTTCTTTAAATGCAGATTGTCACTTTAAATGCAGAAATGTCACTGCATTTCTTTAAATGCAGGCTGTTAACTAAGGCTGAGTAAGCTGATTTCATTAGTTGGGAATTTTTTTGCAAAGGCATTTTATTTTAAAGATGGAAAATAATCTTAACGGGAAATAGCTTAGAGATTAGGTATACTGGATTTGAAATCACAGATCTGGTTAGATGGTATAGTATATGACTGTTATAGTCTTGGACAAGTTATTTAAGCTGCCCAGGTCTCAGCTTTCTCATCTTTTATAAGAACTGTGCTCTAAAAAGTTACTGTGAGGATCAAAATGGAAAAAAAATGTGTGTAAAGTGCTTAGCTTGATACCTGTATATGTTAAGTAAATGCTGTCTTTCATAATTTTTAGCTATTATTATTACTACTTAAGATGTTGATAGTCTTTGAGCTTTCCCATTTCCAGTTACTGTTATTCAACCTGCAAATCCTAGTTTTAAATGATGTGTATTTTATAGGATACAAATAATTTGACCTTATAAAATGCTCAGATTAATATTTCTCTTTTAATATTGCCTGCTTAGAGTTAATTTAAGAAAAGTCAATGATCATGTAATTGATGATTGGCTCCTTTCAGGCCTCCTAAATGTTCTAATTCAAAATAATAAATGAAAACATTTTATACATCTGTATATCTAGATATAATTAAAACATTTTGAAAGATGTAATGTATAATGAAGCAACCACTTAGTTTAGGAAACCAGGAGAGTTAAGGTTCTGGCTCTAGCTTTGTAGCTCTGTGACATAGATGAGAAATCCTTCACTTCTCTTGATTTCATTTTGTGTATTGTTGAGATAATGATGGACAAGCTTCATTTGAACTCTGTGAAAGTGATTATAAGTAAAATCTTGTTATGCCCCATTTTATTCTACACACAATTGTCTAAGATACTTAGTTTTGGCCATTTTCCCTAAATCTACCTCATTAAAGGGATGCCACTGCATTCCATTGGATCAAAATGTACTGAAAAGCCAACTGCTTATGGAGGTGTTGAAGTTAGGGGAAGAGCATACACAGCCTTCAGGATGGCAGTGTACTTGGGGAAGTTACAGTGTTTGGGGATTTGGTCCTTAGCATTGTAGGCTCAAAAGTTGGAATCCAGAAGTGATATATGATGAGTTGGATGTGCTTATACGAAAGAATAGTTGTATGACTTTTACAGTCAGAAAGGTAAGTGCTACAAAGACAAAGACAGGATGAGCTTACAAAGTATACATGGGGACTACATTACAGTCATAGAGGATATTTCCCCTGTGTCCGCTGCCTGATTTATACTTAGGTCTGGAAACTTTTATAATGTAGAGCTATGAAGGATATGTAGGACTTTTATCAAAAAGAAAGGAGTTTCAGGCTAGACATGGGAACACAGTGGGTGGAAGGAACAAATCGAAGAGATGTAGGTGGGTGGAAGAATGTTTTGAGAATAGTAGATAATTTAGGATGACTTAACCACACTAATGATTTTGAGTTTTCTTCTTTATGCACAGATGAACCGTTGAGGGATTTTGAAAAGGGAAATAAGTTTGTTGAGATCCGTGCTTTACGAAAGGCATCTGGTGACTTGGAATAGGAAAAACAGATTCTGGTTAGGAGCCTATTTCAGTAGCTTGGAGAAGGAAAACTTGGTCTCTGGGAGAGACATTGTATTAAGAATCCAATTATGAAAAGCCAGGATAAACTTGAATGATGGGCTTTTCCATACTGTCCTGTAACAACCAACAGGACCAGGCATTCCTTTGCTCACTGCAGAGCCAATATATTGTCTGTCTTTAGAGTACATGTTCAACAAACAGTTGAAATACTGAAATAGAATTCTTAACAGGAAGGAGGAAGCAGAATTGATGTTAATAGCTAAAAGATTTGGCCATTATATTGTGATTGAAGCAAGTGCACAGAAATAAACATCCTTTGGTGTTCAGAGCATGTCCATTACCCCTGGGTTCAGCCTCCATTTTATCAGATGTCCTCTTTTCCTCTATGATTGTACTGATTTTGAAGTATAATATTTTGAGATGTTACTTAGATTCAGAATGTTCAATATCCTTTTGGAAATAATAGGGTGCTTTTGTAATCTTTAAAACTTTATGATTGTGAAACTGACATTCTAAGTCCTTTAAAAATACTTAAAATTAACATCTTATAGTAGACAATATATAACTTGGTTTTGACTATAGAAGCAAGTTTCTATTCTCTCTGCATGACTGGCTGGTAATTTAATCACCCTCACCTCCCTTAATTGTTACAGCTTTGATGAATAGAATCCTAGCAGTGCATTTCAAATGAGTAAGCATGGGATTAGTGGCAATCTAGTTGTGAAGTCCTTATAAACGCTACACCTACTGTTTCTATAAAACTGTGCGCAGTATTTGACTAGTGAGAACTGGGGGTCATGGTGTCAACTTGAGATACGCAGCCCTGTGCTGCTGTATGTCTCCCTCTCTTTCACGGTCACTTTTTCCTTTCAACAGAAAAATTTGAATATGTAAATTTCACAAAAGCATTTACTTTTAAAAGCCTTTAATTAAAGTTCAATTTACTTTATTTCTATAGTTTTCTGTTATTGGATTTCCCTCCTCCCCCAAATCATGTTGTCAGAATTTTTTTTAATACAGGCCAAAGGAACTGAAGAATTTGTTGAAGTTAAATTAAACTCATAAGCTTTCCTAGTATCTCAAAGTAGTTTTTAATTTTTTTATTTTTTAGAGAGGGGGAAGAGAGAGAAAGAGAGGGAGAGAAACATTAATGTGTGAATGAAAAGCATCTACTGGTTGCCTCTTGCACGCCCCCAATGGGGGACCTGGCCTGCAACCCAGGCATGTACCCTGACTGGGAATTGAACCAGCAACCCTCTGGTTCACAGGTTGGCGTTCAGTCCACTGAGCCACAGCAGCCAGGGTGGAATGCTTATTTTATTAACTGGCTATATAATTTGCTATGAAACTGTCAGACATAGTAACAGAGTTTACATATGTGAAGTAAAAGTTTCTTAACATGTTAAATGAGTTAATAATTAGTGGAGTTTTTTTTGGTGATTCATATACTGTTTAATCATAAAAACACATTTGTTTGAACTTTTATCATCAACAGTGATTTATAATAATAGGCAAATAATTTCTGGATTCAATAAAATTTTATTGCATTATGCTTCCTCATTAGATTTTGTGGGGACAAAATAGTTTGTTTTTAATCAGAAGAAAGTCATACAACTAAAATAATGCCTTTTAATGTCAGAAGAAATTACATAAGTGAAAATAAACCATATTTGGGAAATTGGTGGTTAGAAACCATGACTTTTTTTTCCTTCTGGCTCTTCTGTTTGTAGCTGCATAGGATTGAAGTGAGAGTAGAAATTAATTAAATTGATTTTATTACATAATACCAATCTTTTCCCACTTTGCTACTCTGTTTATGCCTGTCAATTTGAGATGAATCACTTAAGTTGAAAAGGGATTTTTTTGGTACTCTGAGTGTGTAAAGAGGGCACCTGTGCTCAGAGACCATTGAAAACAGAAATTAAGCAAACTAAAATGTGAGAATCAGTGATTAGATGTTTATTGATTTGGGGGGATAACAAGCAAAGTCTTGGGGGAGCATTCAGAGGACTCTCAAGGAGGACCAGTAAAGGTCTACTTAAGCCTTTAAGAAGTCATAGTCAAGGATAATATTCTTAGGAGGGATGTTTCTTTACCTTTTGTCCCTCATTTTCATTTAAAATGAAAATATCTGCACTTACTTTAAACCTAAGTAAAATACCATGTAATAGCTGATTTATTTTTTAATTTTACAGCCATTGTCTGCCTGTTTATAAAATTTTGTCCTGCCTTAATTTTATTTTTAGATAGTTGAAATTGTCTGAAACTTAAAAAAGAATGTCTTGCTGAAAGTCAGTATTATGACTTTCATATAGTTGAAATGAATAAAATGTATTCATTGTTTTGAACCTTTCCGGCTACTAAATGAAGTTTTTATCTTGAAATCTGCAACTCTTATTTGTGGCAAAATTCAGGAAAAGCCAACTAATGATTTATTGATTGTATGAATAACTACTTGCTTTCCTTGATATATTGGTACCTAAGTTTTTTAAAAGTTACATACTCAGATGGAGAGAGTTGATGGAAAAAAGAAAACAACAGGCAGCCTATTAGTGTATGTGCAATCCTAGAGAAAACTGTTAGATTTAAAATACATGTTAAGTTTTACCTCCCTTTGAGTAACTTATTTTTACTGTTTCTGTCCCCCCAAATAAGCATTTGCTCATTCTCTCCTTAATGCAGTTTTGGTCCTGTTTAGGAGCATGGAATAACTGTTCAACAGCATGCTTTAGAGAGAAGGACACCAAATATTAACATATGCACACATATATTTTACATTTTATTAGTAATATTTTTTCCATTCCTATCAGTAGTAGCAGGTAAACTGCAGAGATCGTTTGAAGAACCCACATTTTAAAAACACATTTCTTTCTAGGCTGCTGTGTAGTTTGTTATTGGGCAGTGGGCTATACACAACCTTCTGTCCTTTGGGGTCATATTAGCCAGACAAGCTTTTGTTCTAAATATGGAAAATAGAAGTGTTTGCTTCTAATTGCTGTGGTGGGCTTAACTTCAGAAATCTGAAAATAGATCAATTTCCTTTCTGGTTTTCCTTTTTGTTTTTTTTTGTCAAATATTACAGCATTCCAGTAAGGCTTTCTAGAGGTGTAAGTGCTGTCAGTGTTAGGGTTATATGTAATAGGTAGTCAGTTTTGGAAACAAGTGCTGGGCTCACCCATGTTTACTCTCTGTTAGGAACCCTGCTTTCATTTAAGATCCTCTGCTGCTGGGGAAATGAGAACAAGGTGGACTTAGCCCTGAAAGCAAATGAGGGGAGCTCATTGTACGCTGCCTGGGCAGCCAGTGTGTCTAAATATTGTGGGGGAAGGCTAGGAACTGCTTATTTGTGACTCAAACCAGCCTAAACTGGAATCATCCAGTTTGATTTGGCTGCTTGCCACCTCCCAGAGGCTTGCTTATTCTGCCAGAGTTTTTGCCTGGGCTTCTGCGCGGTGACTGGGCAGGCTACAGGGAGGAGCAGCTGGAAGTGGCTGCCAGTTAACCGGGTTTGTTCCTGGGAGGGGAGGCATTTCGGGCACAGTAAGGAGCTGAAGACTAGAAAGAAGCTGACGTGAATTCTCATTTTCAGTACATCTTTCCATTATTACTCCCTTAACAGCTTTTTGTCTCTTGCCCTTCTGCACCTAATGCTTGAAAAACAGCTTCTGCCATACAGCTGGTTGGGTGCATCACAACAGGGGCTGCATTTGGTAACAAAAAATTTGACTAAAATTTTATTTTACTAATTAATCCTCAAAGTTCCCCAGGAACTTTGTTTTTATTGCAGTTAAGTTAGGCTGTTTGAAATAAAGACTGTCTCTCTCATACCCTTTTTGTTCTTTACACTTGGGTCCTGTTGGGATTTATTTTGGTTTGATTGATAGGTAAAAGGAATGAAAATTGATTTAGAGTAAAGTTGTGACCTGGTATCTTGTGAATTTTAATTAAATCCTGATGTAACTTTTTAAAATGTTGATTCATAAATTAACGAAAAGTAATTCAGATTAAAGCCCTAAATAACAAATTTTAAAACAGAAAATGCTATGCCAAATTGCATTTGTTTGTCTTGGAAGCAAACTCTTGAAAACAAACAGACAGACAGACAAAAATCTCGCCCTGGCCAGATGGCTCAGTTGGTTAGAGCATCAACCCCCTGCATCAAAAGATTTCGTTTCAATTCCTGGGCAGGGCACATAGCAAGGTGGGTCTGATCCCCAGTTGGGGTGCATATGGTAGGCAACAGGTGGACGCTTCTCTCTCACATCAGTGTATCTCTATCTCTCCATCCCCCTTTCTCTTTCAAATAAAAAAAAAAAAAGTACTGTGCTTCAATTACAAATTTTTAGTGTTGTGCTACTTTGTGCATAACAGCCTCTTTCTCTATTTGCCTCTTTGAGAGATAAAGGAGTTAAGTGATTAAACATGGCCTTCATTCCTGGTAAGAGAACACTCAGAAGTCATGAAGAAATATTAAAGCCACAAGTAAAAGAGTACGTTTATCTTTTGTCTTTCTGGACGTCAGGTTTATGTAGAACAGGTAAATTCCCACAGCCTCGCTTGTGTTGTAAACTTTTGGAGTGAGATTGAAACCTATGTAGTATTTTTTACTTGGGGTAAAAGTTGACCCAACAGTTTGGGTAATGCTGTTCTTTTCCTTTATCCTTTTTGGGTTATTACTTGGAGATTTTCTTTGGTCATTCTTAGAAACCATGTTATAATTTCATTTTGTCCTAGACAAGGGATCATCCATGCACAGAAATAAAGGAAAATGTAGTGTTCTTATTTTATTTATTTTTTAAGATTTTATTCATTTATTTTTAGAAGGAGAGGAAGAGAAGGAAAAAGAGAGGGAGAGAAACATAAATGTGCAAAAGAAACAATTGCTTGCCTCTTGAATGCCCCAAACTGGGGGACCTGGCCTGCAACCCAAGTATGTCCCTGACCAGGAATTGAACCAGTGACCTTTCACTTCACAGGCTGTCACTCAATCCACTGAGCCACACCAGCCAGGGCTCATTTTAAAATAAGTTAAAAATTAGTATTTTCTGAAGCTCAGAATTAGCCAGACTTTTATGATAGGTACTCTCCCTTAATTTTTAAATTTTAAATCTGTCTCTTAGAGTACAAAACCTTAGAGTGGTTGCCTTTATTCTACAAAGGGTGGTTTTGTGATTGCTTCTCCTGTGAGAAATGGAAAGAGCACCATCTGGTAATTGATTTACTTACTTAAATTATTAGTCATTCATTAAATTGTATGCTACTAGAGTTTACTAATGCTAGCAGTTTTATAAAGTCATCTCAGTAGAACATCCTTCTAAAATTGTTTTGTATGATAAGTGAACTTTGTCTTTCCAGGTAGACAAAATAATAAGTGAAATGTATTTTAAAATTAACTAGCTAGTTTCTCTTAAGAATCTCAGAGTCATACTCTAAAAAATTTTTTCTCTTTTTTAAAGATTTTATTTATTTTTAGATGGAGGGGAAGGGAGGGAGAAAGAGAGGGAGAGAAACATCAGTGTGCAGTTGTCTCTTGCATGTCCCCCACTGGGGCCCCAGCCCACAACCCAGGCATGTGCCCTGACTAGGAATTAAACCGGCAACCCCCTGGTTTGTAGGCCTGCACTCAATCCAGAGTTTGGTAGGAAAACATTATATATATAGCTCAATAAAATAGGGTTGGACATATTTAGAATTTGGCTTAGCTAATAACCATTTGCGTTTTTCTTAATGAGTAAATGAAAAATTTTTTTTTAACTTTGGTGTAATCCCGAGCAAGGGATGGTGGGCTTTTTGTTTGGTTTTTAAATTATCAGCAAAGATAGTTTTTAAAGTTTAACACAAGTATCCTGGAAATATGTTTCAATATTTTTTGTTAATTCCCCTGTACTTTTTCTTTAAGATCTTATGTATTTTTTGAGAGAGGGAAGGGGAGGGAAAAAGCAAGAGAGAAACATCGATGTGCAAGAAAAACATTAGTTGGTTGCCTCTCACACGCCCCCACCCAGGGACTTGGCCCGCAAACCAGGCATGTGCCCTGACAGGGAGTTGAACTAGCGACCTTTCAGTTCACAGTCTGGCACTCAGTCCACTGAGGCACACTAGCCAGGGCTCTTCTGTACTTTTAAAGTGGAAATTTATGCTTGTAGGAATCATTTTGCTGACTTGTTAGAGCTGGCTGGAATTACAGTATAATGAGAAGTACATGTAACTTTATCCAGATAACACCTTGACATTAGTTTTCATAATGGTTTTTATGTATACCATAACCATTATTTTTAAATATGGTAAACCTCTATAAAATATTACCTCTCTCATAAATGACATTTTTCTTAAAGATTTTATTTACTTATATTTTGGAGAGAAGGGAAGGGAGAAAGAGAGGGAGAGAAACATCAATGCGTGGTTGCCTCTCTTGTGCCCCTCTACCCGGGCCTGGCCCACAGCTCAGGCATGTGCCCCAACTGGGAATCAAACCAGCAACCCTTTAATTTGCAGGCTGGCACTCAATCCACTGAGCCACCCCAGCCAGGGCTATAAGTGACATTTTAAAAAATTGATTTTAGAGAGAGAGGAAGAGAGAGAAACCAACCAGTTGCCTCCTGTGCAGTCCCGGACTGGGAATTGAACCTGCAGTCTTTTTGTGCACAGGACAACACTTCAACTATCTGAGCTGCCTGGCTAGGGTGTAAATGGCATCTCTTTAAGCATTGTAGTGGCTTTAACATGGTCTGTTATTTAAAGGAAGATAGGCTTGTTTATTGGGGAGCTTTTTGGTTCTAGAACTAGGTTACCCAGTTTTGAATGCACTGGCCCCATGTGGCTAATCAAGCACTGGAAACTTGGCTAGTTTGTGTACTAGTACAGACCCATTTGATAACATGGATGAACCTCAAAAACATGCTAAGTTTGCTCTGATTGGTGTGGCTCAGTGGGTTGGGTATCATCTTTCTGAGCGAAAGTTTGGTGGTTTGATTCCCAGTCAGGGCACATGCCTGGGTTGTAGGCCTGGTCACTGCACGGGTTGGGGACATGCAAGAGGCAACCACTCGATGTTTCTCTTTCTCCCCCCCTTTCCCTCTCTCTGAAAATAAGTAAATCAAATTTTTAAAAAAACATGCTCAGTAAAAAAAAGTTTGTACAGAAGCCCGCATATTATATGATTCTATTTCTGTGAACTCTCCATAATAGGTGAATTTATAGAGACAGAAAGTAGATTACTGGTTGTCTAGGGCTGTGTCTGGAAGAGAGTGGGGAGTGGTGACTGCTGATAGGTTGGAGGTTTTTCCTTCTGGGGTGATGTGGCCGGACTAAAGTTACATTATGATGACTATTGTGTAACTCCATGAACATACTACAGTCACTTGTATCCTCTTAAATGAGTCAATTTTATGGTGTGAAATTACATTTCAGTAGAACTGTTTTAAAAAATATACTGAATTTTGAAGATGCAGCAAAAATATTTTATGTCGGCTACATGTTGAAATACAGGGTCCAGCACAAGGAAGGCCTGCTTGAGTGTGGTTGGTAGGGTAATAACGTGAGTGTAATAATTTATAGTTTTAATTTGAACATTGCACTTAAAATTTTATATGATGTGTTTAAGTGTGATATCGTTATGTTACAGAATTACATGTTTATGCTTTTGTAATAAATGATTTTGTAATTAAAAAAGGGTGTTATTTTGCCAGACCCTGTAGTTTTTAGTGTATTACATTTAATAAAAACAGTAAAATTTACCTTTTTTTTTACTTGTTAAAGTGTGGCTATTTAAAATTTCTTAATTACATTTTTGGTTTCTATTAAATTTCTGTTGGACAGCATGCACTGTTCTAGAACCAAGCTCTATCAAGATAGGATGTCATGAAATAATTTGTAAATCTATTTTGGTGTTTTTCATTTAGTATAAAGAAGACTAGAATCTGTTATTTTTATTAATTCTCAAGACTCTTCTCTTTGAAATTCTGGATCAATGGAAAAGGTTCTTTGGGACTTCTAAGCCTAATGTATAGATCGAATAACCTCCAGATTCCATCTTTATTTGGTATTAAGCTAAAATGCATGTTGGTTTCCAGAGCGGCCAAGGGAATGTCTTAGTTGTTCAAAACTTTAATCTCTAAACCCTTAAATAAATTAATTAATCCCTAAGAAAAAAATTAAATTATTTTAGAGTAATTAAAAAAAAAAAAACCTTTGATCTGAAGGTAATTTCTAAGTGATGACCAGTACTTTTGATAGAGATTTAAGATGTGTGTAGTAACATAGACTCAGATTCTGATGTTGGAATTAGAATAAGACAAACATTTAATAGACATCTGGCTTCTAGACATAATTTCTATAACCCAAATGGGGGACTTCTATGATTCTTGAATGTTAATTGTCAATGGTGGAGGGTCACACTAGCTTCGTGAATGTTCTGTATCTTGATGGTTAGAGCCATTTGGGCTGTAGCTTTTTGTTTGTTTCCTCTGGCAGAAACTGCAGGGTTGTTGTTTAAGCAGGAGGATTTTAGGCTGGAGTTGCTTAGTAATTTGAAGTCATTAATAAACAAGTTCACTAAATAGTAGATGGCTTTAGTAAACTTCCTGGTAGGGAGTTCATTGACCTTAGAACCTCTTGGGTCTGCAACTTCCTTAATAGAGAGTTTGTTAGTGGAAGATAGAAAACTTTTTATTCTGGATGGGAAGGAGATAATATCAGCACCAAAGTTAAATTGGAAAAAGGCAAAACCCAAAGTTCAAGTTTACTTGTGGGTTTGGTGAAGGTTGAGTAGTTGTATGTAACCACTTGGAATAAATAACATGTTTCCCTTGATCTGTATGCCTTCTTGGTTTATGCCTTTTGAAACATTTTAGTTGTTCATATAAGAAGTATATCTATGATTTTGCATACTTGTTCAGTTGAGAGAGTGAGAAAATTGCATGGTGTTAATAATTGACAGTTTAGTTTTCTCCTCAGTTTGTCCCTGGATTAAGGCATCCCATGAACGTTCTAAAGGCTGTACTGCCACACAGACAGATTTTTTGTTCCTTAGGCAGACCTGTTGTACCTGCTTATTACTTTCAGGGACCATGCGTGTTTGATGCTTTTTGCTTTGAGTAACAGGTTTTCTAAGTTTTAAGAGTTTGCTAAGAATGTAATGACTCTGTGGGCCAAGATTCTTTTGAACACAGTGAAAATAAGTAGGAAACTGATTTTTTCACTTTGAATTTTTTACTATGAATTTTGTACTCAGCAAATCTATCTATACGAGAATCTGTCATATATTTGTCCCCCAAAACCTGAACATAAGATGATAAACACTTTGTGACTAGTCTCTGATAGTTCATCATCTTACTGTTCTTAAAGTTAAGTAGGGAATCTTAGGGCTCCACAAAGTTCACCAGAAAATAGGCCTCATATTTGTTAGTAATAGATTAGCAAGAGCATAGCCACCTTCTTTCTTTTTTGCTACTGTTATTAGAACAATAGGTTTCAAAACCACCAAATTTCATTTTTTAATGCTGAAACTCGTAAGGCTTTATTATTTTTTTAAAATTGTGGCAAAATATATGTAACGTAAAATTTATCATTTTACTTTTTGTTAAAAAATTATTTATTGTTCAAGTAGTTTTCTGACTTTTACTCCCATCCCAGTCCACCCCCCAGCCCACCTCCCTCCCGTTTACACCCCCCTTGCATTTTGCTTTTTTAAAGTTTGCAGTTCAGTGGCATTACGTACATTTACTTTGTTGTATGACCATCGCCACCAGTCACCTCCAGAACGTTTTTATCTTCCCACACTGAAACTCTGTATTCATTCAACAACTTCCCAGTCTTCTGTATCGCAGTCCCTGGTGGCCACCCCTGCTCCTTTCTGTTTTTATGAACTTGACTGCTCTAGACACCTCATAAACAGAACCACACAATATTTGTCATTTTGTGTCTGGCTTGTTCCATTTAGCATACTCATTCGAAGATTCCTCCATGTTGTACCAAATGTTAGAATTTTCTTCTTTTTTAAGATTGGATGATATTCCTTCAGGTTTTGAGGTGAGGTAAGTTTTCATTGTCTGGCCAGTCATCCTATAGATTAACTGTTTTCTTATTTCTTTTATTTAACTCAAAGACAGAGAAAAGCTTAAAAACATTGACTGGTGTGGTTCATTGGGTTGGGCATCATCCCACAGACTGAAAGTCCCCAGTTTGATTCCTGGTGGGGGCACATGGCTGGGTTGCAGGCCAGGTCTCCAGTTGGGGGTGTGTGAGGGGCAACTGATTGATGTTTCTCCCCGTCTCTTTCTTCCTCCCTTTTCTACTCTCTATAAATAAATAAGTAAATAAGTAAATAAATCAGATCTTAAGAAATTAACAGCCTCTATAATTGCATTCCAAAGAATTACTTGTACATAATCTTCTGTGAGCAAGTTCACCTCCTATAGCATATTTAAACTCAAATTTTAAAAAAGATTTTATTTTTAAAGAGAAGAGAAGGGTGGGGAAAAAGAGAGGGAGACAAACATCAATCAGTTTGCCCCCAGGTGGGGACCTGGCCCACAACCCAGGCATGTGCCCTGACAGGGAATCAAACTGGTGACCTTCTGGTTCACAGGCTGGCGCTCAGTCCACTGAGCAACACCAGCCAGGGCTCAGCTCAATTTTAAATGGTTATTTCTGTCAAAATAAGACACCCTTTAAAAATAATCTTTAATAATTTTTTTCTCAGTTGTGTAAATTATTGGACTTCAGAATAGGAAGAGAAATAGAGCCAATTATTTTAATTTTTGTGTTAGAATTTACCACCACGTGACCATGAACATTAAACCTGTTTTTCTAGAAACCTCACCTACCTATGAAAGTAGAGCCAGTACCTGTCGAAGGCTTAGATATGCTTAATAATTATAAATGCTCAAATTCAAGAAAAGTTAACTTCTGAGGTCTAGATTTTCTTTTTTTCTTTTAAGGTCTAAATTTTCTACTGTGCTTAGAAATTCTTAGGAAAAAAATTTTTTTTTATATCAGCATTGAAACTGGTGATGGGAAAAAGAAAAATTAAAGCTCGAAGATCATGATTCTTTTTCTTTGTCAACCTTTGTCTATTAAGGGAAAGCTTTTCTCTTTTTACTTAGTTAATTCAGTTAATCTTTTAAAAATATTTATCTGTTTGTTTGTTTGAAGAGCGGGAGAAAAACATTGATGTGAGAGAGAAAAAGCGGTTGGTTGCCTCTCAAACACACCCTGATGGGAGACCAAACCCACAACCCAGGCAGGTGCCTGACTGGGAATTGAACTGGTGAACTTCCGCTTTGTGGGAAAATGCCCAGCCAACTGAGTCGCACTGGTCAGGCAGTTGTCATCTTTTTTCTTTTTAAATCAGACCTTTTTCCATTAGCAGTTATAGTAGAGTCCAGTAGTGCTTTCTCGTTTCTTTCACACTGGTTGAAGAATCAGCAGTTAGAGCTGACTCATTTCTGAGGACCTTGACCTGGATAAACCAGGTGGGAGACCCCTTGATTCAGCAGAGCCTCGCTGACAGAAAGCAGCAGATACAGCCTATTGCACTCAGTGGTTTGGAATCTCTTGCCTTTTTCTAAGAACAAAGAGAAGAAGAATCACTCACTCTATATTTTCTTAAATCGTCTTTGTGTGTGTTAAAATGACATACAATTTACCATTTTAATCAATTTTTAAGTGTACAATTCAGTGACTTTAATTACATTCACATTATTGTGCAACCATTACCACCCTCAGTCCCCAGAACCTTTTCATCTTTCCATGCTGACACTGTGATCATGAAACCGCTCTCCCTTCTCTTTCCCATCCTCTGGCAGCCACCAATTCAACTTTCTGTCTCTCTGATTTGACTGCTCTAGGTACCTCATATAGTTACTTGTCCTTTCGTGATGGGCTTATCTCATGTAGCATAATGGTCTCAAAATTCATCAAAGTTGTGACATATGTCAGAATTTCCTTCTATTTTTAAAGGCTGAATAACATTCCACTATATGTTGATAATGCCTTTTGTTTATGCAATCATCTTTTAATGGATGCTTGGATTTCTTCCACCATTTGGCTATTACACTTGCTATGGGTGTTGGTGTACAGCTGTCTGTTCAGGTCTGTTTTCAGTTCTTTTGGTTATGTACTCAGAAGTGGAATTATTGAATCATAAGTACTTCTGATTTTTTGAGGAATTGCTATGCTGTTTCCATTTTATCTTTCTGCCAGCAGTGCCCAAGGAATCCATTTTTTTCTTTTTTAAAAAAAGATTTTATTTATTTATCTTTAGAGGGGAAGGGAAGGAAAGAGGGAGAGAAATACCAATGTATGGTTGCCTCTCGTGTGTTCCCTGCTGGGAACTGGCCTGCAACCCAGGCATGTGCTCTGATTGGGAATTGAACTGTGATCCTCTGGGTCACAGGCCCACGCTCAATCTACTGAGCTACACCAGCCAGGGCTATTTTATTTATTTTTAGAGAGAGAGAAAGCGGGGGAGAAAGGAAGAGAAACATTAATGTGAGATTGCCTCTCATACACCCCCTACTGGGGACCTGGCCTGCAACCCAGGCATGTGCCTTGACTGGCAATTGAACCGGTGAGTCCGGCACTAAGTCCACTAAGCCACATTAGCCAGGGCGAAATCCAATTTCTTTACATCCTTGACAATACTTGTTATATTCTGGGTTTTTTTTGTTTGTTTGTTTGTTTTTGAGAATAGCCATCCTGACGGTGAAATGGTATCTCATTGTGGTTTTGATTTGAGTTTCCCTAACAATTAATTATGTTGAACATCCTTTTATGTGCTTTTACCCTATTTGTATATTTTCTTTGGAGAAATGTCTGTTCAAGTTCAAAGGGGCCCATGTTTGCATCTGGTGGTGATTTTTTTTGCTATTGATGCATGTATCATTTAAAAAAAATCCTCACCCAAGGATATGTTTATTGAAATTAGAGAGGAAGGGAGAGAAAGAAAGAGAAACAGTGATGTGAGAGAGAAACATTGATCGGTTGCCTCTAGCATGTGCCCAGACCTAGGTTTGACCTAGGATCAAACCCACGACCTAGACACTTGCCCTGACTGGGAATTAAAACCCACAGCCTTTTAGGGTACAGGGTGATGCTCCAGCCAACTGAACCATCCAGCCAGGGCTATATTACCATTTTTTAAGGTAAACTTAAAGTGTCCTGAAGTTATAAAATAAAAAAAAAATGCATTAAGCTCTTTATGTAAAATAGAAGTTTTACTAATTTCTTCTGAACATGGTATTTTGGTAAGGAAAAATTTGTGATACTAAACTACCACCTTAAATCCCTAGGTTGAGGGTAAAGAAAGCTATTATGCTAAGAACTGTTTTAATGTGAATGGAATACTTTTCATTGACGTAAAACCTTACTAAGAATATGGATAGCATTACTGTATATTTCATCCATCATTTGTTTAAATTATAAAAGTTTTGTTCACAAGTACTTTGGCCCTGTGATTGACATAACAAAGCACATATTGTAAGAAGTTATTTAGTGTTTTCTTTTTTGTCATGTTTTCCAAAATTGAGTGACATCAGAGTGTTTCGGATCCCAGCTTCCTCTTGAGTATAATTTTCACAAGTTGGTCTTTTTTCTTCATTTTTTTCCCTGTGAGTTTTGGGGTTATTAAAAAAATATATATATATATATATTTTAATAGTTTTGTAGTCTTTTTTTTTTAAGATTTTATTTATTTAGTTATCTTTAGAGGGGAAGGAGAGAGGGAGAGAAACATCAATGTACGGTTGCCTTTTTTGGGCGTCCCCTGCTGGGAATTGGCCTGCAGGGGACTGGCCTGCAGCCTAGGCATGTGCCCTGACTGGGAATCGAACCACGATCCTCTGGTTCACAGGCCTGTGCTCAATCCACTGAGCTACATCAGCCAGGTCAAATATTTTTATAAAGTGATATATTACTAATGAGGAAGAACAAGTCACTTTAAGGATCCTGTGTGTGAATTGCAGCCTAAAATTAGTGTGTTGGATTTTCAGAAAGGGAAAGCAGTCAAAGAAATAACGTAGGCATCAACTTTGGCACTATTGACGTCTGAGGCCAGATAATTCTTTGTTGTGGGGCAGTCCCCACAACAAATTATAATGTATAATGTCCTGTACATTATAGGATGTTTAGCAACGTCCCTGGCTGCAATTCACTAGACAACACTAAGCCTCATCCCCACTTATACTTGTGACAGTCAAAATGTCCCTTGAGGAGCAAAATTGTCTCCATGGAGAGCCTCTGATGTAGGTATTTAGATGATAGGATTAGTGAATGAAAAAATAATGCATCCAAAGACTCTGGACTTTGTTAGACATTTAATTTTTTTGGTGTATATTTTAATTGTGCTTTTTGCTTTCACCCTAGAATTAAATTAAAAAAATTTTTTTTGTTTAGAGAGGAGGAAGGGAGGGAGAAAGGAAGAGAAACATTGATGTGCAAGAGAAACATCAGTGTGCCTCTTGCACGCCCCCAACTAGGGACCAGACCCACACTCCAGGTTTGTGCCCTGACCACTGATTGAACAGGGGACCTATCAGTTTGCAGGATGACGCCCAATCCACTGAGCCATACCAGTAGAATTATTTTTTTAAATCACCTTCCCCAAAGTTCTAGATAACAGGATCCATGAAGTAGTTTTGTTTTTATAGATATCGGTGATTTTTCAGTCAGGTTATTAATATCTGTCAGTTACATTTCTAGTACCTTAGTTACAACAGCCATCATATTTCTTAAATAATTAATGATTGAAGAAGGACTTTGCAGTTTGTGACAAAGAAACTTGCATTTCACTCCCAGATACTGAGTTCAGTTAATACCTTTATTTTACTGAACTTGGTATACTTTCCTAGGCATTAATTTCAATTCCTTGCGCAATTCAAGTCAGTAATTTCTTGGAGGCACATTCATATGAGCCTCCAAGCATTCATATCTGGCACCATATGAGGCTCCCTGTTTACAAAGATGAATCCATTGGACCTTCACATGAATAGTTATGAGACAGAATGAAGGCATTTGAGATAGACATTGTAGTAAAACCAGGCTTAGGAACATATAGTTAAGAAACCAATGAGTGCTATAGGGTGGGATATGGATGTCAGGAACAGCTACAAAGCAGGAGGTTAATATTAGAGCTAATTCCTTGAAGGCAGGGCAGGCAAGGATAGACAGAAAGGTGCCTTTAACAGTAATAGGTATGGACAAGAGCTCTCTTTTGTTAGATATATGCTAGGCAGAGTGCGAAGCATTTTATAGTCATAACTCAACCATAGCCCCTCACAAGTGGTAGGTATTATCACCATCTACAATGGGAAAGTTAAGGATTAGAGGGGAAGTAATTTATCTAAGGACTTGTATCTGATAATTTTTATAAAGGTACCTGATGAGAATCTGGTTTAATGTTCTTGTGTGGATAGATCATTAGTGGATAGGATAAAAGTGTCATGACAAGGGAATGAGAAGGAGCAGGTAGAAAATGAGCTTGGTGTCATGTTTGTAAAAGCTCCTCTCCTTTAATGAAGAACATGGATTTTATCCTCCCTGGCTGGTGTAGCTCATTGGATTGAGCGCGGGCCTGCGAACCACACGATTGAGGTTCGATTCCCAGTCAGGGCACGTGCCTAGGTTGCAGGCCAGTTCCCAACAGGGGACTCACGAGAGGCAACCACACATTGATATTTCTCTCCTTCTATCCTTCCCTTCCTCTCTAAAGATAAGTAAATAAAATCTTTAAAAAAAAATAAATAAAAAGAACATGGATTTTATCCTATAGATAGATATGGTACTCGAGAGCATCAAAGATGGATGGCATATTGGAGTTGGGTGGAGAGTCATAGACCCCTGGAATCAGCAGGACCTTTGAAGGCAGAAGGTCGTGAGGTCTGGTAATCCACTAGGGAAGTTAAAATTTAGAGAAGCAAAATGACGTGCTTTATAGACCACACAGTTGAGTATTTCCTTCTTGATTTTTTAATAAAATAGACTTAGTTTGGGTTACATCAGAAGTGGCAGAATTGAGAATGGAATTGGAATCATATCAGGCTGTCTACTAAACTCTGGTGTTTTGTTTTTTAACTTTCTGGCTCAGGACTCTTACTTTCTTAAATTATCAAGCTTTTATTTATTTTAGGTACTATCTATTGATATTTGCCATATTAGAAATCAAGACTTTTAATTTGAAGTTTTTTATTTAATTCATTTGACATGACTCTTTTAAAAATTTTAATAGTGTATTTGAGCAAAAATTAATTTGAATTGGTCAATACCAAACCAGAAGTGGTTAGGAATGCTCTACCCACAGGAGCTGGGGAGATGACTTACAGAGAAAAAGCAGAAGCAGAGCAAGAAAATCACTTGATTGGTTGGAATGTAAGCTGCTGCCTTATTTGGAAAGTTCTAACAAGGTGTTTGTGATCGGCTGTCCTTGGCTTGATTTCTTATTTTTTACAGAGAGGATTTTCCTTTATCATGTACTATTTATTTTATTTATTTATTTATTTACTTATTTAAAAGATTTTATTTTTAGGGAGAGAGAGAGGGAGAGAAACATCAATGTGTGGTTGCCTATGGTGTGCCCTACACTGAGGACCTGGCCTGAAACCCAGGCATGTGCCCTGACCGGGGGATCAAACCAGCAACCCTTTGGTTCACAGGCTGGCACTCAATCCGCCGAGTCACACCAGCCAGGGCGATCACGTACCATTTATTTTAAATATTTTATTTAATTATTTTTTAGAGAGGGAAAGGAAGGGAGAGAAACATCTTGTAGGTCGCCTCTCACAGACAGACCCTCAGCCTGGGACCTGGCCTGCACCCAAGGCATGGTTCTCGGACTAGGGCTCAATCCAGTGAGCCACACTAGCCAGGGCTGATTTCTTAACCATGAGGCATTTTACTCACCTAGGTTTTGGTTTGCTTCCATCGGCTGCTAAGGTATTAGAAGCACATTAGTCTAATAGAGTCCTTGTTTAATTAATTTAAGAACTCCCCCTTTTGATCATCCTCTTATACATGAAAGATTAATTAAAAACTGGTGTTAGTGCCTCTCTTGGTCATCATTAGTTAAGTTTTTGAAGTCTTTGTCTTGTCATGACACTCATTGGTTATGATGTCATATCCCTGGAAGAACTGCTTTTGCTGTTCATCTTGTTGCTCATCTTGTTTCTGTTTCTCCAGCGCCATGAGACCATGTGATGGCTGTGAACACAAATTTAAGACCCTTGAGAGGATATAGCCATTAGGGAGACAGACTATAGTTGATGACTGTCAGTTGGATAATACCGAGAGACTGAAGTGTGCTCTTCAGTCAGGGTTCCCTGTGAACCAAACCAATTGGTTCAAATAAATAAAAAATGGACCTAAAGGAGCATCAGCCTGTTTTAGCCCGTTCACTAATTTCTTGTATTTGCTACAATACCAGAGGCGTTGATCCAGGTATAGTAGGAGAAGCTATTTGCTTATGGCCCAGACTTACTGCTTGTTCAGCCAATAAGTAATCTAAAGCAATTTTGTTATTTAAAACCACCTTGGCAAACAATTCTAGGGATTTTGGCTCTAGTTATGGCCTTAATGGTAGATTTAATGAGAGTTTCCAGAGTTAAGGAGCATTATCTGCCTATGGATTAACAGGGAGAAAAAGTAAGTAGCCAAAGGTAAAAGGCGTAAAAGTTTCATACTGAGATGAAGGTCTTCATTTTGGGAGAACTTTCCACTTCAAGATGCTGTCTGCTTTTGGGGAGGAACCTCCCCTAATCAATTTTAATTTTAGATCTTCAGCTAGTATGCTGTAACTTTTAAAAAAACCAAATAGATGAGTGTCATGATTTTACCTTATTTTGCAAATCTCTTTAATGTCTAATTTTTAATAAGATATCTAGATTTTTATAACTACTTCTGTATTTAAACCGTTATTATACGTGTGTGTGAAGTCTATGAAGAAAATCTGACATCACACAGATATGTAATTGAAATAAGAAGGACCTCATAGAACCCCTAAAAAGACCCTGGGGACCCTGCACAGGTCCTCAGACCACATTTAGAGAACTGCTGCACTAAAAAGATAGGATTGTCTTGAAAATTTGGACCTGTAAACTGGATATGCAGAGATTCTTACCTGATGTGGTGATGCATTTAGGAAATGACATGATTTCCATCCCCGCTCATTTGATGGAAGCATCAGGGGCAGTTGGCACATTTTGATTTGCATAAGCCTGATGGAAAATCTGTGGTTTTTGCATCTTTTCCCCCTTGACTCCAGCTTATATATTGATTATGTAGAGAGAAAACAATTATTAGCTCTCTGATGGGAAGAGAAGAGAGGTTGTTAGCAAATTGTCGCTTGAGATTATGTATCTTTTTTAAACAAATGGGCTTTCTTACCTGTTTTAATTGCAAAGTTTTCTGGTTGCTTTAATTGCTCCTTTAAAAAAATCCATTTATGCCAGATTTTTTCTCTACTTAATTTGGTTAAATTGCTTTTTAATCTCCCAGTTAGAAAAAAAACAGTGTAAATACATATTTAGGGTAATCAGATGCTTGCAAATAATATAGGAATACAGATGTAGAAGCCAGTCATTGGCTATTATTACTCTTGTATGTGAACAAATATTATCTTGAGTCATCTTAAATAGTATACCCAGTGTCTTGACATTTTCAATGTTGAGTCAAATGCTCACTGTAGTTCTGTGCATAAAATGGCCGTTGGAACAGGAATAGTTGATTGACACTGTAATTGTGCTTAAGAGAATCCTGGCATCCCATAATCTGATTATCAAGAATTGTTATGCAATCAGTTGCTTATTCTCTTTTTTTTATTATGGAAATTTTAATCAGATACACATTTTAGTAATCCTAATTAAAAATAAGTAGATACAAGAAAAATTTCAGCCTTAATTGTCTCATGCACTTAGGGGAAAGTATAACTAGGTTCTTTTAAGTTGTATTTCTATCAAGTTCTTTATGATTTAGAACTTTGAGTTGATATTGAAGATGTAATACTGATATGGTCAGGTAACTGTAAAGTCTGCTTTCTTAAAACTGTTAGTTGATAACACATCATCACTGAGTTAATAAATTTATATTGGAATACCTTCTGATTAACTGTTTTGGCTTTCAAGAAACAACTAAGTACCATAGATCACATGCTTTGATGAGCTATGTGATTCTTTAGTGAATATGAAAATAAGAATTAAAAAAATAAGATGGACACATTTGGGCATTTGGGCTTTCTGTCAGTTTAATGGGACTGAGAAGTATTTGCAGGTCTAAATTTGTGCCCTCATGTTGATTTAGAATCTTAAAATCCCTGGTACATTTAATAGATTATCTTGGAAATGTATATTGCAGTTTAGTGAACTCACAAGTTGTATAATTTACCATTTAATAATTTATTTTAAAACCTTTCCCTCTTCTAGTTACATCTTCAAATTGTTCAGCAGATAATTCTACCAGTTAAACTTTACATCTTGTTTGGTAGCAGGAGTTTCCCAAGATTGTGATGACATTGACAAACCTAATTTCTGTGACTGTTTGGCACTTTTAAATCATTGTTGTAGTTGATTGCTTGCCTCCCTTCATTTTTGTAATAGACTTACACAGAACTTTGTTTTTGTTGCCTCATCAACCATATCAAAAGCTAGAAATTCTTCTCTTGACTGTATTTGTTTACTTCTTTACCCACTATTGCTAAGAAATTTTGGTAGTATCATAACTAAAGTATTTTCGTCGATGGTTATTTACTCATTGGAATTAAGTTAATAAGTCATATAACATTCTATACTCTAGTTATTTTCTCTTGGGAGGCTTTTATCCCCAGTAGTTTGTATTTTGTAACTCACCTATCACCTTTGTGCTCTCACTGGCATAGGTTTATTTCCCTATGTTTCAAACTGTAACCCTCTGATAACCTCATGAAGTTTTTATTTTTTGTGATAGCAGGTGAAAACTAAATAAAAATGCTGTGTGAATTCTAACACCCTGTTTTCTTACAGCATTTATTTATTTATTTTTTAAAAAGAGCAACAGCAAATTTGTCTCAGGTCTTAGGGCTTGATTTATTTATTGGGCTGAGTATGAGAGCTGTAGTCTTAGCTCAAATGACGCAACTCTCAGGTCTTTCCTCTAGCGAGTGTGCTTAACCTCCCAGAGTTATATAGAGGGAGGGCTTCCACAGCAGGGAAGGCGAGGGTGGGAACCAAAATTTCAGGGCGGAAAACTACAGGAACCTGTAAAGCTAGCAGATCCTGTATATAGCTTTTTATTAATCTATTTGAGAAGGCTGTAGAAGAACTTAAAACATAGCAGTTTTATACATCCAGTACTGAAGAGAATTTTATATTTCTCACTTAGTTCTGAGGCATAAAAAGCTTGTTTAAATATCTCTCTCTTAATCGGACCATGTTGGCAATATTTTCTCCTGTCTTTCCCCTGCCTCCCCATTTGAGGATTGGATTAAACTGAAGAGTTAAATCAGTTCACTTTCCTTGACTCTCATCCACATTGTTCACAAAGAGCCTAAACTAGTAGTATTATACTATCGGAAATGTTAAAAAGGGAAATTATTTTGGATATTTATGTTTTCCTAAAAATTGACTTACCCATAAGGTGGTGGTAGTGGTGGTAATAATAGTGACGCAGCATTGAGTGCCGGCGTATTACAGACTCCGAACCTGTGGGGTTTTCATTTTTATTCTTAGCCCTATGGGATAGATACTCCCTGTTATTTCTATTTTACCGATGTGTAAACTGGGCCTTCAGTAAGAGATTAAATGACTTGTCCAAGAATACATGTTTGTATATCTGAGCTAAGATTTGAATTTCTCTCTGAATCAAAAAACCCATATATCTGCTATTGTGTGGTTATTACCTTTAAGTGAATTGTGTTTATTAGTCTTATTTTAATTGGTAAAAATTACTCACATTTAGCATGGAATGAATACATTTGTTTCTAGGAGGCGTGGGGTAGTGAAAGATCGTTACTTTTGCCTCCACATTCTCAGGCCCCTATTCGCTGCCTTCTGCTCTCCCTGAAGGTACAGTGTGAAATAGATGTAGAGAAGGTAGGGCGTCCTGAAATCTGAGACCTAAAATTTAGACCTTTTAATCGTTGCCACTTGTTGATTTGAAGTTTTTGTATGTTACAGGTTTGGGGTTTTTTTTTGTCTTTTTACTAAAGTTTCTTTTGCCCTTCTGCAGCACTGATTCCAGCAGTAGTTCAAGTGACGATTCCCCAGCCCGGTCAGTTCAATCTGCAGCAGTCCCTGCACCCACTGCCCAGTTGCTTTCATCCCTGGAAAAAGATGAGCCCCGCAAAAGTTTTGGGATCAAGGTTCAGAATCTTCCAGTACGCTCTACAGGTAAAAACTGTACCTTCCTCTCCGCTGCTGTTGGGGAATGAGAGAGGAGCAACTTGAATTCTGTGCTTTGTAGTGACAACAAGCTTTGTTTTTGTGGTCCATTAATACTTAATACCATGTAAGAAAAAGCAAATGATTTTATAACTCATTATAGTATCTAGGTTGTTGTGTATATAGATTTGCATGTTATTTTATTTGTAGTTATCATACACATGCATGTATATATTATACACATATGCATACACATATTATACACATGTAGATTGTGAATTTACACATGTGCCTACACCCACAAAGATTGTATGGCGCATGTTTTATACAGGAAGGGTGGTTTATCTTTGCATAAATATGCTTGCTGGATTAAATATTTCAATATTTGGGGAAATCTGGTGTGATGAAATTGTAGAAATATTATTTTCAGTTGGATTTATTACATTGCTCTGGAGTTCTATGTTATGTGAAATAACTTTGGACATAAAATGATAAGGAACCCATTTTAAAATACTTAGAATTTGAATGAGGAAAATCATGAAATAAGAGGAAAGTCTATTAAAAAGTTGTCTTTTCTTTACTCCTGATTATTTTTAATTGCCAATTGGGTGTAAATGCTGTTATTCCTAAATGATGCATATTAGTATGTAAACAGCATACATATGGTCAAACCAAAAAAGACCAAACTATGTCTTAGCTAAGTACATTTCAGTGATTTATTATTTTTTAAAACAGCCTATAAAATCTACATACCAGGTTTGTGAATAGACATATTGAGACACAAATATTGACCACCTTTTGCTTTAGGTTAGTTGATAATTTAGAAATGGACATGGAAATTTGGCTTGTTGTTCTATGTAATTTTAATTTTTATAATGAAGCAAATTAACACAGGATCCCATCCCCACCCCCACCCCCACTTCCAGATGATATGATTCATCTATAAAAGGCCTCAGAGCTGTTGAGGGTGTTGCATGCCACTTCCCACAGACTTTTGTCCTTGACATGATGCTGGGAAAGGTAGAAGTGGCTTTCCCTCTAAAGTCTTTAAAATTCTTACATATGTTTTCATGTATGCAAAGTTTTTATTATGAAGGTTTTAAACATAACCATAAGTAGGAGTAGCAAAATGAATTCCCCTTACACTATACTCAGATTTTTAAAAAATCAATACATTTTCTAACACTGTTTATTTCAGAATTATACAGTAATATCCAAAATGCTTTTTAGAGGTATTTTATTTGAAAAGATACTACTTTAATGCTAAGGAAAGTTACGCTAATGCTTAGTAGTTTATTGAATTGTAACTAAATTAGAAAATAAGCAACTTGTTTTTATTTGGGGATTTAGATACAAGCCTTAAAGATGGCCTTTTCCATGAATTTAAGAAATTTGGAAAGGTGACTTCAGTGCAGATACATGGAGCTTCAGAAGAGAGGTATGGTCTGGTATTCTTTCGGCAGCAAGAGGACCAAGAAAAAGCATTGACTGCCTCAAAAGGAAAACTTTTCTTTGGCATGCAGATTGAAGTAACAGCATGGATAGGGCCAGGTAAGAGGCAAGGAAGCTGAGTTTTAGTGTAATTTTTACTCTAGCCTATGAAAGGGCAACATTGTATCGTCTAAGTGAACACTATTCCAGCTTTATCTGTTGACATACTTCCAGTATCTTCAATTTTAAAAAACGGTTACATTTACCGCTCAGCTTAATATACAACATTGTTTTGGTTAGGGGAGTAAAAAAATTGTCCTGTTTGTGTAAGAGAGAAATGCTGATTCTTAACAGGAGGCCAAAAGGTACAGAGTGTAGCCCCTTGTTGAATCCTGCCTTCCCAAAAGGCTTAAATTGAGATAAGGAGGTGGTTCCTAGGAGAATGACAACAGAATTATCCTGAATTGAGTTTGAAAATAAACTACTTGGCATATGGATTTGAGGGACCGGTTAAACCAGTTTTATTTGTATTATGCCCAGTACAAATTAGATCTGTTATTCTAGCTTTCATAACCTTAAAGATACTGACAAAGAAGCAGGACTAAGTCTGCTGAGTGTGACCCATTGCACACTTCAAGGGGACATTTTATTAACTTGAACCTGCCTATTGTAAGGCAGGAAGTCTTCTCAGGCATGGCTTGGGCAGTGTTTCTCCTGTTCAGAATCACCAGTAGTGCTTGTTTAAAATGCAGGTTCTTTTACCCCCCCCATCCCCCCTCACACACACCACACGTACTGGTTCAGCATTTGCATGCTCAAGTTTGGGAACCCCTAATTTAAGGGAACTTGTGAATGAATTTGTAGAGGATAGAAAAGAAATATTAAAATTATACAGTCCCATTATGTAACTGAGACAATTAAACTTTAAGACTAAGCCTTTGAGTAGAATTTGTATGGTAAACATAGCTTATTTTGTTGGAATGTTCATTTTATTTGACAATTAAGAAGAGGAAGAAATAGAATTTCCCTGATAAGAGTGTGTGAATGTTATTTGTGTATTAAAATAGTCACAGAGCCCTGACTGGTGTGGCTCAGTTTGCTGGGGGGTCTGTCTTCCCACAGAGCGAAAGATTAGGGTGTGTGTGTCTGGGTTGCAGACCTGGTTGGGGCACGCGCAAGAGGCAACTGATCGATGTTTCATGCATTGATGTTTCTCGCCCTCTCTTCTCTATCTTAAAAAAAAAAAGCTGGGGGCATAAAGGTGTTAGAGTGAATACCATAAAATGTGCATAATTTGGCGATAAGCACAGGAATTCAAAAGAATGTTATCTTTTCAAAGGAATTATAGGTTATGTCTGTCATGTTCCCACCTCTCTTCCAGGTTTGAGATGTACTGCCCTAAGTTATACTGGACTAAGAGCAGTTCTTATTTAATAGTTTGGGGTTGTATTTAGAATGTCATATATTCTTGAGGAACTGACTTGAGAAATATTTAGAATATTATAATCTATATAAGTTTTTAGAGCCATATATTACTAAGTAGTGAGGATCCAATTGAGGGGCATTATCAATAGCTGACCCTCTATCGACCCACTTGATCTCCAAGTGGTAGGGCTAGCTGAAGATTTTTACTGTAAAGCATTTTACCTAAAACCCAGTATTTAATTGGGTTTTAACCTCCTAATATTGAAGATTTTGAGAAGTTTGGTTGGTTCAAGCGTAGGAAAGCTGAAGGTAACTTCAAGATGGTACAACATGAAACTCTTATTTAATGGCATGTTTGAAAGCAATCAAATTTGAGTGTAGAGACTTGGTTGGAATTATGCTGTTGGGTGGTTTATCATAGATGTTTTGTACTGAAATGCATGGAGCTGATTGCTTCCTTAGGTCAAGGACCCCTTGGAATTAAAAAGATCCAAGTCCAAGAAACCCAACTCTGCAGTTAGACCCCTGGCGGCTTCTGAGATTGTGCTTCTCACTCTTGTGCACAGCATTACAATCCCCTAAACATGAAATTGCAGTATAAAAGAGCTTTTTCAGTGACACGTAGGAATTAAATTGGTGATGAAGGTTAAAATTTCTGAGCTATTCAGTGGAAATGAAGCCATTACAGATTTTAATGGTTGCAAATCATGCTTTATCCTGCTGATTTTGACTTTTGGAGTACAAACCTCAAACCTCAAGATGTGTCTCAGTTTATTTTTTCTTTTTAATTTTTTCTCCCTTTTAAAATGAAGCATTCCTCAATGTGTGCCCTCTGTTAGATAGTTTTAAGAAGACCAAGTCAAGCTTGAAATGATGACAATGTAGAGACAGGTGTGTGTGTGAGCTGCTGGCAGTTTCTGGGTCCTCCCAACTCTGAAAGTATGTGTTTTTTGATAACACTGTTACCAGATTAAGTTGAGCTACCATTAGAGCTATCAAACTGGAATCAGGAGTGAGATGTATTCTGGCTGAGTTCACTCAACAACTCAGAAGTTGTACCTTTTTAATGCCAGTATTGTTGATACCATCGGTAAGGTTCAGTAACTGACTGAAACACTTGGTTTCAGTCAAGCTTATTAATACTAGCTTTTTGGATGGCTGTGTTTTACATTAAAAAGGGAAACATAAAGGCTGCATTATAAACCTTGAGTCATTTAGTCTTTTTCTGGTTGTCATTGAGGTCTGTGCAACACCAAAATAAGATGCTTCATAAGTGTTGCTTCAATCAGTTTTTATACATTTATTATTCTTGTATTTAAAAATGCTGTATTTAGCCCCAGCTGGTGTGGCTCTGTGGATTGAGTGCCAGCCTGTGAGGTGAAAGTTCACCAGTTGGATTCCCAGTCAGGGCACATGCCTGGGTTGTGGGCCAGGTCCCCTGTTGGGGGTGTGGGAGAGGCAACTGATCCACGTTTCTCTCCCACACTGATGTTTCTCTCCCTCTCTATCTCCCTTCCTTCCCCTCTCTCTAAAAATAAATAAATAAAAATCTTTTTTTAAAGTTGAAAGTAAATTAAATAATGAAGTTGAGCTGTTTTTAGCTGAGTTTCGTATATAGTTTTTATACTGCACATTGAGAGCCTGATACCCAATTTTGGAATCTAAGATTAGGCTAAAATGATTACCATTTTTACTGGGGTTTAAAATCTGTTTCTGTGTTGGTGACTATTTTAAAAAACAAGGCAATTTTATCAGGTTGAAATTTAGTCCACTTTTCTATTTTAAAAATCAAAGTGTTACTTTCCCATACTTTTGGGGATAAGTTTCTTAGCCTTTGTATTCCTCTTTTGCTTTGGAGTTAAGAAGAGGCATATATTTCTGAAAGTGTGTATAATTTTTCAAATTGTATGAGTATGCAAGCCAAATGTTTCAGAGGTTTTCTTTCTTAAATGTTGATTATCCCCATGATATGTAAGTACACATCAAAACATTCTTTTCTGTCTTTATTTTGCCCCTATCCCACTTACAGAAACAGAGAGTGAAAATGAATTTCGCCCTTTGGATGAAAGGATAGATGAATTTCACCCCAAAGCAACAAGAACCCTCTTTATTGGCAACCTTGAAAAAACCACTACTTACCATGACCTACGTAACATCTTCCAGCGCTTTGGCGAAATTGTGGTATGTTGATTTTCACAATTAAAAACAGTTTTAGATCTTTGTCATAAGATAAAGCATAGTACAGATTATATTTGGAAATGTGACATTTAGATGGTATAATGAATGTTTTTCTAATTTGCCTTATGTGTTTTTACTCTTGATCCCATTGGAAAGTATTTATGGGAAAATATATACTTATCTTTATTTTGTTTACATATATATTTTCCTCTCCATTTTTCCTGTTTCAATGCCATCTGTAGTCCCGTGGATTGAAAGGGGAATCCAGAAGAGAAAACATGTTTGTAAGAAAGAAGCGGTAGATCAGTGTATGATTATTGTGTTAGCACCGTGCTCATAGAAAGTACCTTGGGGATTGCTAGAATGTGGATCTCATGCTGGAAGCTCAGTTCTATTTTGAAATTTTAATTAGAATCACTTTTTATATTATGCAAGTCATACTTAGGTTTAGGAGTAGAAAGGATTTTTCTGTTCCCTGTGATGCAAAACTTGAGGCAGTTTATAGTGAAAATAGTGCGGTTGCAGCTTTATGCCCTTGGGATAAACTGTTTTGTTTTGTGTTTGAAAAAATAGGGAAATTACTTCTTTCTTTTCTAGACTTTCTTTATATTAATAACAAATAAATTTCTCTAGCATATTTGTACTTGGAGAGTTTAAAAATGTTTTGGATAGGAATAACTATTAATCTTTCAGATGTGTTTCTGTCCTTTTGCAGCACACTGATTGAAAATTGCTGTTATAAGCAAAGATCTTTATTTTTTTTTAATGATATAATCTAATCTTATGAATAAAACATTTGTGCTTGTGACTGACTTTAACCTTGCCTCACAGGAGCTAGGGGCAAGAGATAAAAGTGGTTGGCAGAAAGTAAAAACAAAGAGAAGACATATATTTAGAGAAATAAACCAGCAAAACATTCATTTACTTTTTTTTCCAATTATTTTGATTTTTTTTTAAAGTTCTATTTGTTTATGAGCATAGTAGATACTCTAATTGTAGCTCTCCTGCTTACCTAGATGAGTGACTTGGAGTTCACATTTCTATTTGGACTTAAGCTTTTTCTGTCTTTGGAAAATGATCTATTAATTAATTTTAAAAAATTTTATTGACTTTATTGGGCCATACTAGTTAACAAAGTTATACAGGTTTTAGGTGTGCAGTTCCACAGCATATCATCTGTACTCTGTATTGTGTGTTTGCCACCCCAAGTCAAGTCTCCTGTCTCCATGTTATTAATTAATGTTCTGTTTGGCATTCATGAGTCTATGACTTGATAAAATTTTCACTCTACTTTCATTCAGATGTAGCTGCTACTTTAAATTTTGGAGGAGTATAAAAAGTCGTATTTGGGCACATGGATACATACGTTTTCATCACCAGGGCTGCTAAACAGTAGTTACTGTATTTGAGAGCTACTCTTCTAAGGTGGACATATCAGTATTCTGTTTGGAAATCATAATCCGATCATGTTTGCAGTTGCCCATGGTTGTCACTGTTTTAATGAAACGCAGACTTTGGGAAAATGGTCTGCTGCTTTTTGATAACAGATTATGCTATAACCAGAACCTAATTAGTGAGTCTACGCAACAATATTCTTGGAGACTGTTTCTCTTCAGTAGAGTTGTCCTGGGTTGTTGCATTCTACATAATAGTGAAAATTTAAGTGAATGTTCATTTACCATTACTTACAACAATTTTGAGTATAAATTATTGCTTTTTAAAGGACCCATCAGACAGCTTTTAAATGCATCATTCAGTTTGCTGTTTCAGGTTTTGATTATTGGCTTATGACTCTTAAGGAAACTTAGATAAACATGATACTCTGCAGTAAATTGTCCAGGTGGGTTATTGTTTAAACATGAGTGGTCTCTCTGGACCATTTTCCTGTGTAAGCCAGGTCCCCCCCACCATCACCACCACTTCTAACTAGGCAGGACCAAGAGATTTGAGTTGTAGTATAGTTGCTCTTTTACAGAGAGCTGCACATAAGGATTTCATGGTAAGTAATTACAAGTGCTGTATTATATAGTTTTTTAGACTATTTAGTTTTATTAAGATGTACAATTTTAACTAAGAAAATGATTTGGGGGAGTATGACTTGAGAAATATATACCTCATAGGGACTTGGTTTATTCTGATTTATATTCTTGATGAAAATAAATTTCTAATTATTTCTGGTATCACTAAGTGGTATCCATTGGCCTTTCCAGGATATTGACATAAAGAAAGCAAATGGAGTTCCTCAGTATGCATTCTTGCAGTACTGTGACATTGCTAGTGTTTGTAAGGCTATTAAGAAGATGGATGGGGAGTACCTTGGAAATAACCGCCTCAAGGTAAAAAAATTTGCATAAGTTATTGTACTGTTACAACTTTTAAGATTCCGAGTTTTTTGCATATGTCTGGGTACTTAAAATTTTAGTAATACAGTTAGATAACCATAAAAGAGATGCAATTCTGCATCCTCATGCTTGTTATCTTATGAATTAAGATTTGCCGATCCAAGCAGGATTACTTTTTTTACAGGTTTTTACTTGATTTAACCAAATGTCTCCCACTTGAAATGTTGGTTTGACAAGATTCCTGTGGACGATGGGTTTTCTCAGAATTCTGTAGTTGGCAGTGGGGGAGGGGGTAAATGCAGACAACTGTACTTGAACAACAATAAGATAATTTTTAAAGAGAATTCTGTAGTTGAATAATTGGTGACTTTACTAATAAAAATTTCGCCTTTTCTGATCAGCTGGGTTTTGGAAAGAGCATGCCTACAAACTGTGTGTGGTTAGACGGGCTTTCTGCAAATGTGTCGGATCAGTACTTAACACGACATTTCTGCCGATACGGGCCTGTGATAAAGGTAGGTGGGACATTTTGGTGTATCGTTTAAGTTTAAAGCTACCTTTGACTGCCTTTTGTTGGTATTCTGTCCTTTCAGTCCCTATTTCTAGTGCCTGCTTTTTCTTTTCTTTAACAACTCATACATTAAAATGATCTTTTCCAAAATTTGACCTAGAAGGGCATTTGCATCTCATCTACATTATTAGCTTATGATATGAATATTTTGAACCAGCCAAGATGATTAATTTTGAAACTTATACGCATGGTACTGTTAAAGAGAATGTTTCTTAGAGATTTTTATAATTTTATCTCACATCAAAATCAGATACTCTAATTATAAGTGTCTGTGTTCACACTGATACGGAATCAGCCTCAAGTTTTTAAAAATGATGGTTTCTTTAAAGGGGCATTCACACAACAGAATATTCATCTAATCAATGTAATACATTGTGTATGTATGTAACACACCCACAAACATAACAGGAAAAGGGTCTCTGGGCCCCATTCTTTTATGAAAATTAAAGATAAAGCTTTAACTTTTTGATAACAGATTTACTTGGTAGTGGACCTGTTGCATAATTTTGATATTTCTTTATATGTAACTTTTGTTATCTGGAGAAATACATGTTAAAAGTGTTAGTGTAAATAAAAATCCAACAGCTTTAAGGTGGTAGTGCTACTTATGAGTAAGCATCACTAAAATTTTTTGTTGATTCAGTACTCTTTACATTTTTGTCTCTCTGACAAGAATATTACCTTATTTGAGCCAAAACTAGAAGAATGCTTACTTGAATAGAGCCTGTCCTCAAATAACATTTTTTAAAATTGTTTTGTTTCGTCTTTTACTTATTTTTAAATAGATGGGAAGGGAGAGAGGAAAAAGAGAGGGAGAAAAAACAGTGTGTTGTTGCTTCTTGGGCACCCCCCACCAGGGACCTGGCCTGCAACCCCGTCATGTACCCTGACTGGCAACCCTTTGGTTCGCAGAAGGGTGCTCAACCCACTGAGTCACATCAAGCCAGGGCTTTTTTAAAAAAGACTCTATTTATTTTTAGACAAAGGGGAAGGGAGAGAGAAAAAGATGGGGAGAAACATCTATGTGCGAGAGAGAGACATCAGTTGGTTGCTTCTCACACATCCACAACTTGGGGACCTAGGCCCACAACCCAGGCATATGTGTCCTGACTGGGAATGAAACCGGTGATCTTTTGGTTCACAGGCAGGCACTTGGTCTACTGAGTGATACCAGCCTAAATAACCAGCCTAGGGCTTAAATAATGTTGTTTTGTTCAATGTCATTTCATTAACATGGTTGATTAGATGCCCCAGGAATAGAACTTACTTTATTTCTAAGCAATTAGTCTGTCGTAAGTTTAGTTTCATTATATGTCATTTTGAATAAAGTCACGGCGTTAAGTGATGATTTACTATATAGTACGATATTCAGTCCACGTGGAAAACAAAAGTAAAATACAGAAAAACAAAATAAGGGCATAGTATACCTCAAGACACAGTGGCCATGATTCTAAACAGTCCCTACACATTTAGTGTTTTCACTACAACATGCATCATCAGTGAAAGCCAGGATTTTTTTCTGGAATAAAATGTATGTATATTTTTTCTTGCAGTGTCTTTGTAACTTAGGATTTTGTTGATAGTGACACTTAAGTTTAGTGGCTGAGGCTCTTACTTTTTGTTTGTTTGTTCTTTACAGGTGGTGTTTGACCGCTTAAAAGGCATGGCCCTGATTATCTACAATGAAATTGAATATGCACAAACGGCTGTAAAAGAGACCAAAGGGAGGAAAATCGGTGGGAATAAAATTAAGGTGTGCAGAAGGACTTTAAAGAGAAGCAAAACAAAATCGTGTTCAGATCCGCGCTCTTAATTACTGGCACTTTGTAGGTGGCCAGTGAGCAGAGTGGTTTACATGATATGCATTGTATGGCCTCAGTTTTTGGTTTTGGTTTTGGTTTTTTTTTAAATCCTCACCTGTGGATATTACATTTTATTTATTTTTAAAGATTTTATTTATTTTATTTTTTAGAAAGGGGAAGGGAGAGAGAAAGAGAGGGAGAGAAACATCAATGTGTGGTTGCCTCTCCCATGCCCCTACCAGGGAGGGACCTGGCCCGCAACCCAGGCATGTGCCCTAGAATCAGATTGGTGACCCTTTGATTCACAGGCCAGCACTCAACCACCAAGCCACACCAGCCAGGACTGTTTCTATTAGATTTTAGAGAGAGGAAGGGAGAGAGAGAAACATTGATTGGTTGCCTACCTCCGTACATGCCCTGATCAGGGCTTGAACCTGCAACTGAAGTATGTGCCCTGACCAGGAATTAAACTTGCAACCGCCTGGTGTACAAGACAATGCTGCAACCAACTGAGCTATCGGTCAGGACTGACCTCAGTTTTTAAGGAAGATATTACAATTTTTATACTTGACTACCTGAGAGCACAGAGTCTTTTAGACTATTAGGCAGATGTTTTAGGAACATTTTCTAAAAATCATCTCATTCAAGAAATTGTGCTTCTCTGTGTCCTGAGTACTTGATGCTCACACATATACTTTTGGTGCAGGGTGGCCCATGGTCACCTGTGAGCATCTGTACACCCAAGAGCTTGAAGTATCAGTCAGTCTAGCCTCCTGTATGATCCTCTCTTTCCCTTCTTCCCTCCTCCTAAAGAGTGGGTAAACACTGAAAACATGATACTTTGGTGTTTTTGTTTAAATACTTTTCGTGGTAGCTTGAGGGAATTTATAAAATTTTTTAAATTTTTTATTTATCTTTAGAGGGCAAGGGAAGGAGAGAGGGAGAAAAACATCAATGTGTGGTTGCCTCTCGTGCGTCCCCTTCTGGGAACTAGTCTGCAACCCAGGCATGTGCCCTGACTGGAAATCAAACCGTGATCCTTCGGTTCACAGGCCCACGCTCAATCCACTGAGCTGCACCAGCCAGGGCAGAATTTATAAATTTAACTATGGTGGTTAGATTGAAATAAGTCTTTTCAAGATAAGATATTGATAGAGGAAAAAAATAATTGATGAATGATGGGTATGGTATGCTTCTTAGTAATAACTCTGAGGCCCAGCTGTGAGTAAAGTTTCAGTGTTCTTTCATGTTTTATTTTATGTTCTAACTATGGTTCCAGAAAATTTATGCACAACAGATTGCTTGGATTTAGTAGTCTGGTTTGATTATTTAATTGACAACCTAGAGTCTGCCTAGGTATCATTTCAGTTTTCTATTTTTGCTTTTCTCAATCCTTCAGGATTGGGTGTTAGAACTTTGTAATTCTCTATCAAGATTTGTATAGAATTTGAGAGAGATTTCAGATTAACAAAATACTGTTTCAATTATGAGGGCTATTTCACTTAATTGAGAAAAAGCGTTCTTGCCTGAAATTTATCGAGTCTATTTTGGGAAGAATTTTTAAGTTTGGTAACATTTTTCATTATTTAAATTTGAAACTTGCATCACACATCTGCTGTTTGTTTGTTTGTTTGTTTGTTTGTTTGTTTTAAGGTGGATTTTGCAAATCGGGAAAGCCAGCTGGCATTTTATCACTGTATGGAAAAATCTGGTCAAGATATCAGAGACTTTTATGAACTGCTAATGGAAAGAAGGTATGTATTTTAAAGTTGTTAGCATTGCTTATTTTACACATTTCTAATACATACAATTGAAATGTTATTAAATTTCTTTTTCCATCCCTTATTTCTACTTGTACTCCACAAAGCTCTTCCCTTCCATCAGAAACACAGGTTTATTTTTATGAATCCAGTTTTCATGTGGCTCACAGGGGTTGGGGTGATCTATCTATATTTCTCACTGATTTCTGCAGTTTGAAAGAGTTGTTGTTTTGCCACATGATATATACAAATCATCCTGCTGTACAGTTTTAAATGAAATATAATAACATGTTGAAATACATTATAAACGATTAAATGCTCCATATATTTAGTAATGACAACATCTAGTTGTCAACAAGCATGTGCTCATACAATTAATTTTCTAAGAAAACAAACTTTCAAAAGACTATCAAGATTTTAGTTTTAAACTCAAATCTCTTAGTTTGTAAGCCCAAACATAAATGACTAACTTTAACAATGTAAAAAGTAAACCTTATTTCCCCTTGTTAATTTTTTCAGTGAGTCACAGTATGTAGTATTTGATAGTTTTTCTCTTCTTTTAAGAACAAATGTAGTTCAGGATCATTTAAGATTCATAGTCTGAATCAGGCTATTTGTGTTAACTCAGGCTGTTTCTGCTAGCTTAAAACTGACCCCAAATTGACTGATTTCTTTTTAGACTGAATATTAAAACATTCTAACAAAATGTCATCAGATTTTTCAGTTGTTCATCACATTGCAAATTGGAAACTATTTTCCAATCTATTTTCCAAACTATTTTCAAGTATATCATCCATATACTTGATCAAGCTGTTTGTCCAAACATGCCTGTGAGATGAAATCTTCTGGGTTGTTACCACTAGATCTCCTGTACACATGTGTTAGACAAAAGGCTGTGTGTGAGACATGCCTTTGGACATCCAAGTTCAAGTATAAAAAGGCTCTGTGACAAGGATGAGCCAAGTCCTGAGTGGGTTGCCAAAAACCTGTTGAATGCATTGCCTTTTTACTGCCTCTTCTTGCCACCTCATTATTATTTAAATCATAGAACATATATATTTCTTTGATTCATTTCCATGTAGAATATTATACAGTGGTCACTGAACACTGTAAAAACCTTGGAAGGTTTTTAAATGAAAAATGTTCCCCACAGCCAAATTCCCAAAAGCTCAACCTTGATTGTTTTTCACTAGTAGTTAGTAAAAAATGCTTTACCTCTAGTGATAGTTCAACTCAGGAATGCAAGTGATGGCCCATTTGCCTAAGGGCTTAAAGTTTAAGTAGCATTTTATTTATTCCCTCAAATACTATGTCCAGAACACAGTGTATTTGTTACCCAAGTTGTGGTAAGAATATCTTTTGGCAAAAAAGTCATTGTAAAAGATTTAGATTTTGATGTGATACTCTTTAATACTAGTGCTTATTGTAAGTCACAATACCCAACACTAAAAGAACAAAAAGGGTTGAACTACTGCTACCCAATAGAAATACATAATGTAAGCTACATCTGTGATTTTAAGTTTTCTCGGAGCCATGTTAAAAAGTAAAATTAAATATAGTACAGATCTAATGACTAAATAATGGCAAAGATTTTTAGAAGCAGGACTTTGTAATCTTACATGTATGATTTGATATAAAATGACAAACAAAAGAATTTATGTGTTTTTTGTTTTTTGGCAGAGAGGAAAGAAGAGGTTCTTATGACTATAGCCAAGATCGAACATACTATGAGAATGTTCGTACTCCAGGCACATATGGCGATGATTCCAGACGGGACTATCCAGCTCGAGGGAGAGAATTTTACTCAGAATGGGAAACTTATCAAGGAGACTATTATGAATCTCGGTATTATGATGATCCTCGGGAATACAGGGATTATAGAAGTGATCCTTATGAACAAGATATTCGGGAATACAGTTACAGGCAACGAGAAAGAGAACGTGAACGATTTGACTCTGACCGAGACAGAGACCATGAGAGGAGGCCGATTGAACGCAGTCAGAGTCCCGTGCACTTGCGACGCCCACAGAGTCCGGGAACATCTCCTTCACAATCAGAGAGATTGCCAAGTGATTCTGAGAGGAGGATTTATAGCCGGTCCTCAGACCGGAGTGGCAGCTGTAGCTCACTTTCCCCTCCAAGATACGATAAACTTGATAAATCTCGTTTGGAACGCTATACAAAAAATGAAAAGACAGATAAAGAAAGGACTTTTGATCCTGAGAGAATAGAAAGAGAGAGACGCTTAATAAGGAAGGAGAAAGTGGAAAAGGACAAAACTGACAAGCAGAAACGAAAAGGAAAAGTCCATTCCCCTAGTTCTCAGTCTTCAGAAACAGACCAAGAAAATGAAAGAGAACAGAGTCCCGAAAAACCAAGGAGTTCTAATAAATTGAACAGAGAGAAAGCTGAAAAAGAAGGAATAGCAAAAAACCGCTTAGAACTCATGCCTTGTGTGGTTTTGACTCGAGTGAAAGAAAAAGAGGGGAAAGTGATTGACCATACTGCTTTGGAAAAGCTGAAAGCCAAGCTTGATAATGACACTGTTAAGTCTTCTGCCCTAGATCAGAAACTTCAGGTCTCTCACATAGAGCCTGCAAAATCTGACTTGTCTAAACTGGAGTCTGTTAGAATGAAAGTGTCAAAGGAAAAGGCACTTTCCAGCCACATAGAAGTGGTAGATAAGGAAGGTAGGCCCAAACCCAGGAAGCACCCAAAACCAGAGCAGTCTGCTGATGGGGTCAGTGCTGTGGATCTGGAAAAGCTGGAAGCGAGGAAAAGGCGCTTTGCAGATACCAATTTGAAAGCAGAAAGGCAAAAATCCGAAGTCAAGAAAAGTAGTCCAGAGATGGAAGATGCTCGGGTGCTTTTAAAAAAGCAGGCTGATGTATCATCTAGAGATGTCATTCTGCTGAGGGAAGGAGAGTCTGAAAGAAAGCCTGTGAGGAAAGAAATTCTTAAAAGAGATTCTAAAAAGATCAAACTAGACAGACTTAATGCTGTTCCCAGCCCCAAAGACTGTCAGGAGCTTGCCAGTATTTCTGCTGGGACTGGCCCAAGGCCCATCTCAGACTCACAAGCAAGGCTGGGAGAAACAGTAGGTGAATCTGTGGAAAACCAAGAAATTCAATCAAAAAAACCCACACCGTCAAAACCACAGCTCAAACAGCTACAGCTATCAGATGATCAAGGACCAGAGAGGGAAGATACTAGGAAAAACTATTGCAGTCTTCGTGATGAAGCACTTGAATGTAAATCAGGCCAAGAGAAACCACATGCAGTAAATACTGAAGAAAAAATTGGCATTGATATTGATCACACGCAGAGTTACCGAAAACAAATGGAGCAGAGTCGTAGAAAACAGCAGATGGAGATGGAAATAGCCAAGTCTGAGAAGTTTGGCAGCCCTAAAAAAGATGTAGATGACTATGAGAGACGTAGTCTTGTTCATGAGGTAGGTAAACCCCCTCAAGATGTCACTGATGACTCTCCTCCCAGCAAAAAGAAAAGGATGGATCATGTTGATTTTGATATCTGCACCAAGAGAGAGAGGAATTACAGAAGTTCCCGCCAAATCAGTGAAGATTCTGAAAGGGCTGGTTGTTCTCCCAATATCCGTCATGGTTCTTTCCATGAAGAAGATGACCCCATAGGCTCTCCTAGGCTAATGTCAGTAAAAGGGTCTCCTAAAGTAGATGAAAAGGGTCTCCCCTTTTCTAATGCAACAGTCAGAGAAGAATCCTTAAAATTTAATCCTTATGATTCTAGCAAGAGAGAACAGATGGCAGACATGGCCAAAATAAAGCTATCTGTCTTGAATTCTGAAGATGAACTAAATCGGTGGGACTCTCAGATTAAGCAGGATGCCAGCAGACTTGATGTGAGTTTCCCAAACAGCATAATTAAGAGAGACAGCCTTCGAAAACGGTCTGTTCGTGACTTGGAACCTGGCGAGGTGCCTTCTGATTCTGATGAAGATGGTGAACATAAATCCCACTCACCCAGAGCATCTGCATTATATGAAAGTTCTCGGTTATCTTTTTTATTGAGGGACAGAGAAGATAAACTACGTGAACGAGATGAAAGGCTCTCCAGTTCTTTAGAAAGGAACAAATTTTATTCTTTTGCATTGGATAAGACAATCACCCCAGATACGAAGGCTTTGCTCGAAAGAGCTAAATCCCTCTCTTCATCTCGAGAAGAAAATTGGTCTTTTCTTGACTGGGACTCTCGATTTGCTAATTTTCGCAACAACAAAGATAAAGAAAAAGTTGACTCTGCTCCGAGACCTATTCCGTCCTGGTACATGAAAAAGAAGAAAATTCGGACTGATTCAGAAGGAAAAATAGATGATAAAAAAGATGATCATAAAGAAGAAGAACAGGAAAGGCAAGAATTATTTGCTTCTCGTTTTTTACACAGCTCAATCTTTGAACAAGATTCCAAGCGCTTGCAGCACCTAGAGAGAAAAGATGAGGAACCTGACTTTGTTTCTGGTAGGTTATATGGGAGGCAGACATCTGATGGTGTGAACAGTGCAACTGATTTGATTCAAGAGCCAGTAGTTCTTTTCCATAGCAGATTTATGGAACTAACACGAATGCAACAGAAAGAAAAAGAAAAAGACCAAAAACCTAAAGAACTTGAGAAACAGGAAGATATGGAGGATCATCCCAAGACCCCAGAATCTACTTCTGAAAATAAAGAGTCAGAACTGAAACCCCCATCTTCCATTGGGCCTCCTTGTGGCACTGTTGTAGCTCCAGAGTTGACATCGCCATCAGTGGAGAAGACAGTAGGTGATAAAACAGGAGAGGTGCCTTTGGTGATGGAAGAGAAAACCACTGAGCCAGCCTCCATTTCAGAAGAGGCAAAACCTGCCTCTGAACCAGTTCCTGTTGTGGAACAACCTGAGCAAGCAGACTTGCCCCCAGGAGGGGACACCGAGAAGGATGCTGCCGGGACTCCATTAGTTGTTGGAGAAGGTTCATCAGTTGACCAGCTGCCTTATCTAGATGCCAAGCCTCCAACTCCTGGGGCCTCGTTTTCCCACGTAGAGACCAGTGGAGACCCAGAACCTGACAATACCCAACTACTTTCAAAACCGACTCAGAAGCCTAAGGAAGCTGATGAGCCAAAAGTGGAAAAGCCAGACCCAGCTGCTAGTGTTGAGCCCCTTGCAAATCAGAAAGCTGAAGTTGTTCCTGAGGTTCAGACTCAAGCTTCCGAAGATGTGGAGGTGGATCCTCCAGTTGCTACAAAAGAGAAAAAGCCAAACAAAAGTAAACGTTCCAAGACTCCAATTCTGGCAGCTGCAGCAAGTATCGTGGAAAAGCCTGTCACAAGGAAGAGTGAGAGGATAGACCGGGAAAAACTCAAGCGGTCCAATTCTCCTCGGGGAGAAGCCCAGAAGCTCTTAGAGTTGAAGATGGAGGCTGAGAAGATTACAAGGACTGCCTCTAAAAACTCAACCACAGACACTGAACACCCTGAGCCAAGTTTGCCCCTCAGCCGAACGAGGCGCCGGAATGTAAGGAGTGTCTATGCAACGATGGGTGACCATGAAAGCCGCTCTCCAATCAAGGAGCCTGTTGAGCAACCGAGAGTGACCAGAAAGAGATTGGAGCGGGAGCTGCAGGAGGCTGCGGCAGTCCCCACTACCCCTAGGAGGGGAAGGCCTCCAAAAACACGTCGTCGAGCTGAAGAAGATGATGAGACTGAGGCAAAAGAACCAGTTGAAACACTTAAACCAGCTGAGGGATGGAGATCCCCACGGTCCCAAAAAGCAGCTGCTGCTGGTGGCCCACAAGGGAAGAAGGGAAAAAATGAACCGAAAGTTGATGCTGAACGTCCTGAGGCAACCACTGAGGTGAGTCCCCAAGTAAATGCGAAAGAAAATAACACAAAATCTAAGACTGATAAAGAAGAAGCAGGAAGTGAACAGAAACGGGACAGAAAAGAAATTGGCACAGACAAAAATCCACCTGAAACCACCCCAGTTGAAGTGGTAGAGAAAAAACCAGCCCCAGAAAAAAACTCCAAGTCGAAGAGAGGAAGATCTCGAAACTCTAGGTCAGCAGTGGACAAATCAGCAAATCTGAAAGCCACGGATGCCACTGTCAGTCCTACTGTGGCTGCAGGCCCTGCAGAACTGGCCGTGGAGAAGGAAGCGGGGGTTGAGGCAGTGTCCCCCGAGAAGAGTGGGAGTCCCCCAGCAGAGGGTCTGTCATCTCAGGTAAACAGTAATCCAGCTGACCCAGACAAGGAGCCAGAGAAGGAAGATCTGTCTGCTTCTAAGCTGTCCCCAGAAGCGAATCAGCTAGCCAAGCAGATGGAGCTGGAGCAGGCTGTGGAGAACATTGCAAAGCTCACTGAAACCTCTGCCTCTGCGGCTTTCAAGGCGGCAGCTACAGATGCACCAGAGGGTCTCTCTGCAGAGGACAGGGACAAGCCTGTACACCAAGCAAGTGAAACAGAACTGGCTGCAGCTATTGGCTCTATCATCAATGACATTTCTGGGGAGCCAGAAAACTTCCCGGCACCTCCACCTTACCCTGCAGAATCTCAGACAGACCTGCAAACCCATTCTCAAGAGCAGCAGTCCCCTGAAGTGAGATTGGAGCCTGAGACTGATGAGGCTGTGTCTGGCATTTTGGAGACTGAGGCTACTACAGAATCTTCTGGGCCAGCAGTGAGTGCCCCTAACCCCTCAGCAGGCCTAGCAGATACCAAGGAAGCTGGAGGGAACAGCAGCGAAACCTCTCACCCAGTGTTGGAAACCACGGGATCAAAAGAAGCCGAAGTTGCTCTCCCTAGGAAAGACAAAGGGCGCCAGAAAACAACTCGATCACGCCGCAAACGGAATACAAACAAGAAAACAGCTACTGCAGAGAGGGCTACTGCAGAGGCTCCTGTCTCAAAAGCCAACCAAGTTCAAAGCAATAATAGTCCTGCTACAAATGAAGCAACAATGGTACAACCCTCAGAAACTCCACAGGAAGAAAAGCAGAATGAGAATCCGCAGGCCATTCCTCCAGAACCACATGCTTCTGACTCAAGTGAGATTCCCTCCGGGGAAAATTTGTCCCAAGAAAGCTGTGTTGAAGAAAAAACTCCAACCAAGATGACTGCCCACCCAGACCCTCCCCCTCCTTCGCAGCCAGCACTGGTGGATAATGAGCCCCAAGCAAGATTCAAGGTGCATTCCATCATTGAAAGTGATCCAGTGACCCCGCCCAGTGACTCAAGCATACCCACCCCCACAATTCCTTCTGTAACTGCAGCAAACCTCCCACCCCCTATAGCCTCTGCGGGGATCTTGCACCAGAGTCCCCCTACTAAGGTGACAGAGTGGATCACAAGGCAGGAGGAACCTCGGGCTCAGTCCACTCCATCTCCAGCTCTTCCCCCAGACACAAAAGCCTCTGACATTGACACTAGCTCCAGTACACTGAGAAAGATTCTCATGGACCCCAAATACGTGTCTGCCACAGGCGTCACTTCCACGAGTGTCACAGCTGCCATTGCAGAGCCTGTAAGCGCCGCCCCTTGTCTGCATGAGACACCACCCCCTCCAGTTGAATCTAAAAAGTCTCTCGTAGAAGAAAACCCAGCAGCTCCAGTAACGCATGTCTCTGACACACAGGCTTCAGAGATTCCAGTGGCCACTGACAAAGAAAAGGTGGCTCCAGTCATTGCTCCCAAAATTACTTCTGTTATTAGCCGCATGCCTGTCAGCATTGATTTGGAGAATTCACAAAAGATTACTCTGGCCAAACCAGCTCCTCAAACCCTGACTGGCCTGGTGAGTGCTCTGACTGGTCTGGTGAACGTCTCCTTGGTCCCAGTGAATGCACTGACTGGCCCAGTGAATGCCCTGAAAGGCCCTGTGAAGGGCTCGGTGACGACACTGAAAGGTTTGGTGAACACTCCTGCTGGCCCTGTCAACGTCCTGAAGGGGCCAGTGAATGTTCTGACGGGGCCAGTCAACGTTCTCACCACTCCAGTGAATGCCACTGTGGGTACAGTGAATGCTGCCACAGGCGTGGTGAGCGCTGCTGCAGGTGCGGGGAGTACCGCTGCGGGTGCAGTGACAGTCACAGCAGGTGCAGCAACTGCTGCATCTGGTGGCATGACCGCCACAACAACAGGTGCAGTGACTGTGGCAGGTGCAGTAATTGCACCACCAGCAAAGTGCAAGCAGAGATCGAGCATGAATGAAAACAGTCGGTTCCACCCAGGGTCTATGTCTGTGATTGATGAGCGCCCGGCCGACTCGGGCTCTGGAGCGGGGCTGCGTGTGAACACTTCCGAAGGGGTTGTGCTCCTGAGCTATTCAGGGCAGAAGACTGAAGGCCCACAGAGGATCAGTGCCAAGATTAGCCAGATCCCGCCGGCAAGTGCCATGGACATTGAATTTCAGCAGTCAGTGTCCAAGTCACAGGTCAAACCTGATGCTGTCACACCATCACAGCCACCGTCTAAAGGCCCTCAGGCTCCTTCAGGTTATGCAAATGTGGCCACCCATTCTACTCTGGTGCTAACTGCCCAGACGTATAATGCATCTCCAGTGATTTCATCTGTTAAGGCCGACCGTCCTTCCTTGGAGAAGCCTGAGCCCATTCACCTCTCTGTGTCCACACCTGTCACCCAGGGTGGCACAGTGAAGGTTCTCACCCAGGGCATAAACACACCGCCAGTGCTCGTTCACAACCAGTTGGTTCTCACCCCAAGCATAGTCACCACTAACAAAAAGCTCGCTGACCCTGTCACCCTCAAAATAGAGACCAAGGTTCTTCAGCCAGCTAACCTGGGGTCTGCTCTCACTCCTCACCACCCACCTGCTCTGCCCAGCAAACTGCCTGCAGAAGTAAACCATGTCACCGCGGGGCCCAGCACCCCAACCGATCGAAATGTCTCCCATTTGGCAGCCACAAAGCCAGATGCACATTCTCCTCGACCCAGTGGGCCTGCTCCATCTCCATTCCCAAGGGCATGCCATCCCAGCAGCACCACATCCACCGCGCTCTCCACCAATGCCACAGTCATGCTGGCTGCAGGCATTCCTGTGCCGCAGTTCATCTCCAGCATACACCCAGAGCAGTCTGTCATCATGCCACCCCACAGCATCACCCAGACTGTGTCCCTTGGCCACTTGTCCCAGGGTGAAGTGAGAATGAACACACCCACGCTGCCCAGCATCACCTACAGCATCCGGCCAGAGACACTTCACTCTCCTCGGGCTCCCCTGCAGCCCCAGCAGATAGAGGTCAGGGCCCCACAGCGGGCAGGCACACCCCAGCCAGCCACAGCTGGTATGTCTGCCCTGGCCTCCCAGCACCCTCCAGAGGAAGAAGTTCATTATCACCTCCCTGTTGCTCGAGCCACAGCCCCTGTGCAGTCAGAAGTACTGGTCATGCAGTCTGAGTACCGACTGCACCCATACACTGTTCCCCGGGATGTGAGGATCATGGTGCATCCTCATGTGACAGCAGTCAGCGAGCAGCCCCGGGCAGCAGATGGCGTGGTGAAGGTACCACCACCTAGCAAGGTGCCTCAGCAGCCAGGGAAAGAAGGTGCCAAGACGACAGATGCCAAAGCCATCCCTGCTCCTGCTCCTGCTCCTGCCCCAGCCCCTGCCCCTCACAGCGAGGCCCGAATCCTCACCGTCACCCCCAGCAACCAGCTTCAGGGCTTGCCTCTGAGCCCACCTGTGGTGGTGACCCACGGGGTACAGATAGTACACTCCAGTGGGGAGCTGTTTCAGGAGTACAGATACGGAGACATCCGTACCTATCACGGCCCGGCTCAGCTCACGCACGCTCAGTTTCCTGCCACCACCCCTGTTGGCCTGCCTTCCCGCACCAAGGCTGCTTCTACTCAGGTGAGGACCACCAGTTAGCCTTCAGGTGCAAACAGTGATTTAGGTGCCACTGTGTTTCCTAAAGTATGTCACTCTTTTTGTGTGTTTAAAGAGAAGGTTCCTGAATTTCAGGCTGAAGGGATCAGATCACAGCAGAGAGACTAGGGACAGGAAGGAGCTCTGTGGAAAATGGAGCAGTCTTCTGCTCCCCTGGGTGAAGAGGGGGGGAATAGGTTACCACCCCTTAACCAGAATCTTCAATCCTGAATGCCCAAGAGCATCACCAACAGATTGAAGCCCCTTCCGTGGCCCTAGCTGAAAGGAGATGCTTGCCCCTGATCCTGCCTGTGGCCCAGGCCAGTAGGTTTGGGGCTGGGGGTTGTGCATTACAGACTCTTGACTCTGTCCCTTTCTCTTCTCGTCCAACTCCAGGGTACTCCTCCTGAAGGTGAGCCCTTGCAAACCACTCAGCCTGTGCAATCTACACAGCCTGCGCAGCAGCCCTTGCAATCCACACAGCCTGTCCAGCCCACGCAGCCCTGCCAGCCCTCACAGCTTAGCCAGCCAGGCCAGCCACCAAGCAACAAGATGCCTCAGGTCTCCCAGGAGGCGAAGGGGACCCAGACAGGAGTAGAGCAGCCTCGCCTCCCAACCATACCTGCAAATAGACCAACTGAGCCTCATGTCCAGGTTCAGAGGACCCAGGCAGAAACAAGCCAGATCTCCTATCCTTCCCCTGTCTCTGTCTCCACCAAGCCTGACCTCCCGGGCCCCCTCCCTGCTCAGGCTGCCCCAAAGCAGCCGTTGTTTGTCTCTACAACCTCGGGCCCTAGCACCCCTCCGGGACTGGCTCTGCTGCACACTGAAGCCCAACCCTCCCCCAAACCAGATTGTTCTCCACACTTGACTTCCCAGAGGCCTGTGGATATGGTCCAGCTTCTGAAGGTAAGCCTGGGAGGGGTTCCCTACTACTCCCCTCCAAACTTTGTGCTCTGTTAAATGTCCTAAGATCAGCCCTGGCTGGTGTGGCTCAGTGGATTGAGCTCGGGCCTGCAAACCAAACAGCCAAGGTTCAATTCCCAGTCAGGGCACATGCCTGGATTGCAGGCCAGTTCCCAGCAGGGGATGCATGAGAGGCAACCATACACTGATATTTCTCTCGGTCTTTCCTTCTCCTCTAAAGATAAATAAATCAAATCTTTAAAAAATAATAAAATAAAATGTCCTAAGATCACCAGTTGACTTAGCCCAGTAAGCTACTGCCTGGGGCCATGCCCAGCATGGCTCTGCTCTCTAGTCATGAGTTCACTTCCTGTTCGTCCCCCCACCCTACCCCAACAGAAGTACCCCATCGTGTGGCAGGGCCTCCTGGCCCTCAAGAACGATACAGCTGCTGTGCAGCTCCACTTCGTCTCTGGCAACAACGTCCTGGCCCATCGGTCTCTGCCCCTCTCTGAAGGAGGCCCTCCCCTGAGGATTGCCCAGAGGATGCGGCTGGAGATCTCACAGCTGGAAGGGGTTGCCCGAAGGATGACGGTAAGACAGGGCCCAGGTGAGCAGCTGCCCCACCCCAGGGATGTAAGATGTGGGTGGCCCCCAGCTGCCTGTCTTCCTGGCTTATCATGGGATACAGCAATGGCATTCTTAGAGTGGATGACAGAGGACATGTTGTCTCCTCCAGGGGTATGAAATGCCTCTAGACGTAAAACGAGGCTTTTTTTTTTCATTCAGCAAACAAGAGGGTGGACCTTGGGGGCTTCTCTGGACATACAGGCTAAATCCCCTGGGTTGGCTAGGCTTCTGCGTGTTTTGAGGAAGCATTTGATCACTGATAGCTTCTTCTGTCCTAGGTGGAGACAGATTACTGTCTGCTGCTGGCTCTGCCCTGTGGACGTGACCAAGAGGATGTCGTGAGCCAGACCGAGTCCCTCAAGGCTGCCTTCATCACCTATCTGCAGGCCAAGCAGGCTGCAGGGATCATCAATGTTCCCAACCCTGGCTCCAATCAGGTCAGCCTCGTGCCCAGTGTCCTTTCTCAGTGCACACAGAGGTGGAGCTGGTCAGACAGTCTGACTAGGGTAGTGGCACAGATCTCCAGTGCTAGCTAGAGCAGTTCAAGAGTTTCTCAGAAAAGGTGGGCACAGGGCTTTCTGGGTGGAGGAAACAAGCAGAGTATATGGGTGGGGCCACCACTGCCCATCCTGGAGAGAGTCTGGAGACAGCTGAGACAATAGGTTTTTCTGTAGCTTAATGATACAGAAGAGGTTCACAGGGAGTTCATTTTTGTTTTCTGACACCTAGCTTTCTTTTGGTGGACAAAGTCACGGGGACATCAGCTGGTTAGGAACTGACTCAACCTGGCTGTCTGTGTTGGGCGTTTGGTTGGAAATGTTTAAAGGAGGAACAGCAGTGGGGAGGGGTATGAAGGCCGGGGATTCCCACTCTCATTCCTCTCCCCCTCTCCAGCCCGCCTATGTGCTGCAGATCTTCCCGCCCTGCGAGTTCTCCGAAAGTCACCTATCCCGCCTGGCCCCTGACCTTCTTGCCAGCATCTCCAACATTTCTCCTCACCTCATGATTGTCATTGCCTCTGTGTGAGCCACTGAATGGTCAGTCACCACTCAGTGTATTTTCCCAAGACTCTGCAGCAAAAAAAAAAACCACACAAAAAAAAACACAGGACAACCCAGCCAAGTGGAGGAAGAAGCTGCCGAAGGGGACAGGCTCCACTGCCTGACGGCCAGCCTGGCCCTCCTGCCTGCCCGCCTGAGCCAGGCGGGCAGGCTCCTCTGGGCAGTGGTGCTGCTACTATGTATGTTTACATGACATTTAGCCCAAGGACAGACCACCAACCGATGGACACACAGACACCTTGGGGCTGGGTTTCTCTCTCCTCTTTTTGGAGAAAAGAAACAGGGCAGTGGAACTTTTTTTTTGTTTTTAACAAGAAAACGGAACTGCCTTTGCACTAAATTAGTGACTTGGACTTTCGCATCGTGAAGACAGGCTGTGGCACTCTGGACGTCCTGGAGTGCACTCACACACGTCGGGACTCGAATGCAGGACTCAAACTTCTGTGGAAACCGTGGGGTCAAGGAACATTTCATTGGGTTGTTTTGTCCCTACACCCTCTCTTCCCCTTGCTCATTTGGCTGTCACCTTTCTTAATTCTGCCACCACCGTCTTTGATTCACCCAGGATGTACAGCTTAGTTGACAAAGAGCAAACTGAAGGATTTTCTTTCTTGGTGGGATGTGCAGAACTTGGGATGTATGTATATATAAATATATAATATATATAAATATATATAATACTGACTTAAAAATCAAATTCCCCTGACATACATTTTTTTTTAATCTGTGCCAAAAATGTGTTTTCAGAGAAAATCTTATTTTCATACTCAGACTTTGTATTGTCACTCATTTGTATAAGTGCGCTTCGTTACAGCACGGGCCCTGCTCCCGCCATCTGGAAGTGTCACGTGTACACACACACACACACACACACACACACACAGACTACAAAAAGACTGGCTTCCCACTTCCTATGTGACCTTGACCTCTCCCACAACTTCCTAACACTTTTTAATTTATGAAACTGTTTTTCTCAGCGCAGTTTTGTTTTGTGTGTCCATTGGATTACAAACTTTATTAAAAAATACAAAACATGTCAAGTGTGGATGTGATTGTCACTGGGCAGAGAACCATGTGTTTTTGGCTTATGGGACTAGCGAGCTCTAGTCCCACTTTTGCTTTCTTCCTAAGTAGAGGACCTATTCCCTTTCTGCCACTTAATCCTCCCAAGGATCATTTTTATCTCATACAAAAGAGATCATCACAGACTGAATGTGGACCATTTTTCAATGCCGTGGTGGTGAAAATACCTGCGACACTTCAAGGTTCTGGTTGGTTCTTGGATAACATGGAAGGCACTCCAGGTAAAACCACCCCCCATGCAAACTCAAACATCTTTGGTGTCGGCTCCTTACCCTTCCTCTGGGTGTCGTGCAGGCCAGCCCTGCATTGGTGGTGGCACAGCCTGGCAGGGTGCTGGTCCCGACAGGAGGATGGAGCAGTGGGCCAGGCTTCCCCTGCAGCTGCAAGCACTATAAGCTGAGGAATTGGGCAGGGATGGGAAGGGCCACAGAGTTGGTGATCTCACTGGCAACATCCATGGGGCTCCTCCAAACACCTACACTTTTGATGTAGCTACCACCTCTGAGTAAGAGATTACAGCTGCTGGGAGCGAACTACATGGGAAAGGGGCAGAGACATCTCGTTTCCCTGCTCCTCCTAGTGTAGGCAGTGATGTCCCCCGCCTCCCCATCAAAGCTCCTGGCTGCTCGTTAGGCCTCCAGACCCTCACCTGGTGGGACAGACCCTACTGATTCAAGGGCAAGTATACGTTCCTAAAAGCATAGGCTTGGCCATGATCCTTGGGCCAGGATTACTATAAAGTACACATGGAGCCCTCCCACTTCAAACCCAGCAGAACCGGGCCCATGGCCTATGGGGCCTGGTTCTCTCTGCCTACCTTGCTGCTTTGGCTGAATGGCCCCTGAGCTGGGCTCTGAGTTACCTGGATCCTGGTAAGTAGTGTGGCCAGCCCCTAACCCCCAGGCAGAAAGGGAAGCTGGGTCGCACCTGAGTTCCATGGCAGAGAGGGGAGGTGGGATCCTTAAGGTGAATAGGTGAAAAGCCTCCAAAGAGGTGACTGCATGAGGGGGTCATGAGGCAGATGGAGCCACGCTCTCGCTTGGGAATGCTACCTGAACCCTGATGGGCAAAACAGCCCACTTGCTTCTAGACAGGCCCCAGGGCTCCAGTCCCATTCCACAGAAGAGACAGCCTGGCTTTCCCAAAAAGCAGGTCTCTGCCAGCTGGTCCCTGGGTGGTGCAGCCCTTTGTAGCATCAGCCATAGCTGCCGGCTCCCCACCCCACCCCTACAGGGAGCTGTAGGCAGCATTAGAAAATAATCAAATTTATTCTCTCTAGTGAACGGGGCCACCCATCCTTAAATAAACAGTCAAGAGGAGGGATGCCTGCTCACTCAGCAGGCGGTGGACATTCTGGGGCTGTGGGGGGTGTCTCTGCCAGTGCGGGCTGGCCATCAGCCCCGTCCCGAGGGCGGAAGACCAGTTCCCCAGCCTGCAACACCTGCCCGGCCGGCCACGTGCTGCCTGGCCCATACTGCTGGTAGAAGTCCGCATCTGTCTGGAACATGACCAGTGCCTGTGCTGTGTGGATCCGCACGTGCTGGGCCAGGCTGTTGGCATCCAAGAACTTGTCCCCACAAGAGTCGCAGGCATAGAGGATATGGGTGTTAGGGTCTGTAGGAAGTGGGGGTCACAGTCAGGATGGGAAGGACCCCTGGGCCCACCAGCTTTCACACCCTGGGCGGCCCCTCTCACCTTCTTCCTGCACTTGCTTCACAGCTTTGCTGATCTCGGCTTTAAGAACTTCAGTCTCATCGGCAGTCACAGCTGCCCCCACTGGTACCACTGTGGGCAGAATCAGCAGGGCCTGAGGCCAAAAACACCTGCCCCTTCACTGTTACCCCAGAGGCAAGCTGCCCGTAACCACCCTCTGCTGCCCATGGCCCGCACCTGTGAGCTGAGTGACGGCTGTTGCCGCCAGTGCCTCGGTGGCCAACGTAACCATGTCATCAACAGTGACTACGCTGACCTCACCACCCTCCTCTGGCTCCAGGATTTTGATGCCTGCCTTGCCCTGGTGCACAGTCTTCACATGGGAACGAAGGTTGTCCACCCGGTTGAAGCCACGACCACACTTGTCACACAGGTAAGGCTTCTCTCCTGGGGGGGGAGGCAAGGTTCTCTCCTGCCATTGGGGGAGGGGGGAGGACCTCAGTGGCCTCCAGCTTCCCCAGAAGCCCTGTCTTTTCCAGTAGCAAGTGCTCTGGGGCAGACACCAGAGCTGCACAGAAGCTTCCAGTGGCCCCTGCACCTTCTGGAACTATAAGAAAATGGGGTCCTCATTTGAATTGAACTATCTTCAGAACCACCTGTTGCAAGTGCCAGTACCCAAGGCTGCAATCTGGGGGGTACCACCCTTCCCACCACCCCTAAGAGCAGGGCATGAGACAGTCCAGACAGGCAGGTGGGCACATACTCACCAGTGTGGATGATGATGTGCTTGGACAGGTCGCCCACGTTCACAAAGGCCTTGCTGCACACGCTGCACTTGTGAGGGCGGATGTTGTCATGGTGACGGATGTGATTGGCCAACTGGCTGGACTGGACGAATCTGCAGGGCCGCAGAGAAAGGGGCTCACTCTGAACTGCCCAAGCCCAGGGCCAGGGGAGCTGGGCGGGGCCTCCTGCCTCTCATTCTACATTGGAGGGGATCCCTGGACCTGGGCTCGGACAGCCGTTGGCTCAGAACTGAGCCTTAGTTTGTTTTCTGAACCCCTTCACCATGCAGAGTGTGGGGACCCTGCAGCACCCTGGGCCTGGGTGGGACAGGAGGGGCAGGACCTCTTGCCACAGCGCTCGCAGACGTAGGGCTTCTCCCCAGTGTGCTGGCGCACGTGCGCGATGAGGGAGCTGGCCTGGGTGAAGGCTTTGCCGCACATCACGCACTGGCATGGCTTCTCGCCTGGGGACGGGGCAGGAGATGTTAGCGCCTATTTCTCTTCCTCCCCGCGTGCCCTCCCCAGCCTCCCAGTTCCCACTGCTGGGCTCGCTCACGCACCCGTGTGGATGCGGACGTGCCGCTGCAGGGCACCGGGGTCAGCAAACTGCCGCTGGCAGTGGATGCACACGTAGGGCTTCTCCCCGCTGTGGATCCGAAGGTGCCGCTTCAGGTTCCCTGTGGAAACCGACAGAGGGCCTGGCGTGGGGCACCCGAGGTGGCCGAGGAGCGGAGGGCGTGGGGCAGCTAGGCAGCCTGGCCCTACCTGAGGTGGTGAACTGCTTCCCACACTCTCGGCACTTGAGGGGCCCATCTGCGATGTGTATCTTCAGGTGGGCCTTCAGGTTCCCCACCTGTGCCAGGCAGGGGTCAGAAGGCCCATCCCACACAATGTGGCCTCGGGCCCCCTCAGCAGCCCCTCCGCCAGGGCCCGTGGATGACTCCATCCATCCTTGCTCAACGCCAACGGAAGGTTTCGGGTCCCAGTAGTGAGAAGGAAGCCACCCCCACCCCACTTCCTTCTGGTCTGAATCCCACCCTGACTTCACCTGCCTTCCCACTTTCCTAGGCAGAGCTCCGTCCCGGGGGAGGGTCACATCCTACTCAGCCACCTACTTGTCCCACTAAGCCTCTGTCCTCCAGGGCCATGGCCCGAGGCAGGAGCTCCCTCAGCCCAGGGGCCCCCTCTCCCGTCAGTGTGCAGGGTGTGGACGCTGCAGGGTGGTGCCCCCACACCTGGTTGAACTTCTTGTCACAGTGAGGGCACTTGTGCTCCTTGTTGGTGTCGTGAGTCTCCAGGTGGCGCATCTTGGAAGTGGGGTCAGAGAAGGAACGGCCACAGTAGTCGCACTGGTAGGGCTTCTCGCCGCTGTGTACCAGCTGGTGCCGCTTGAGGTTGCCGGACGTGGTGAAGAGCTTGCCGCAGTCCTCGCAGCGGTAGCGCGCCTCGCCCGAGTGCCGCTTCTTGTGCAGGTTCAGCAGGCTGATGAGCCGGTAGCTCTTGCCACACTCCTCACAGCCGTATGGCTTCAGCGGGCTGGTGGTCAGAAGGGAGAGGAGGGGTCGCTGGGGCCCTACCAGGGCCAGGCTGGCGGGAACGAGGGGCGGGCCGGGGCACCACACCTGTGCGTCTTCTCGTGGGCTTTGCAGGCGGCTGGGTCAGAGAAGGCCTTGCTGCACTCCCGGCAGGAGAAGGGCTTCTCTCCAGTGTGGATGCGGATGTGCCGCTTGAAGTTCCCCGTGTGCGTGAACTCTTTCCCACAGTCCTGCAGGGCATGAGAAGCGGGCGTGAGGGGATGCTGGCTAGGAGGATGGGGCTGGACAGGCTGGGCAGCGCTACCTGTGGCCGCACCTCGCATTTGTGGATGACAGAACCGTAGGCCTTGGACTCAGTGCGGTCGCCGTAGGTGCCCAGGCGCACGCCCCGGGTCTCGACACCCAGCTCCTGGCCTGAGTCTGTGCTGGCCGACTCCTCGCTCTCCTCAGGGGCATCTCCCTTGTCCAGCTGTGGCCCCTCCTCCTTGACCACAGCAGACACAGCGTCCTCCTCCTCTTGCTCTTCTTCTCCTTTCCTGGCCGGCTCCACCTCCATTTCTGCGATAAGGAGAGCAGGCACTGAGGCACCGGGGAGGGCAGAGGGGCCTCCAAGGGGAACGTGACCTCGAGAACGTGACTCTCTCGAGTCAGAGAGATGACAGGAGGACAACTGGCACCCGGCTACGTCAGGCCTGGGGCTGTCCTATTTCCACACACGCCACTCTTTATGTGTGGGCACCTAGCAGAGCCTGGCAGTGTCTGGGCACCACCAATTAATGGCCCCAGCACTGGCCGGGGCAGCAGCAGGGAAGCAGCTGACCAGGGACATTTGCTGCTTGGAGGATGGAGGCAGGGAGGCCTCACTGCATGGGGGTCCTGGGCACAGCAGGGAGGGCACTGTCAGCCACCAAACACTAAGGGGAACCGTGGGCTGCGCGGCCCCCGCAGTGCCCGGCACTAGGCAAAACACCAGCGCTGCGTCACTTCTGTGCTAACAGGAAGCATGGCTAGGGTGCACAACCAAGAAACTGATCAAGGATGAGAAAAGATGTCGGCCCGAAAGCTGAAGTGGGATTAGCTGTAGGCAGAAGGAGAGGGGCCTGGAGGGATGCATGAGAGGGGGGCGGGTGAGAGGGGGGGCCCGTGTGGGCGGCAGTACCTTGCTCCAAGCTCTCTGACAAGACAGCCTCAGCCTCAGCAGCAGCCATGCCACTGGTGGGGTCGGGCTTGGGCTCTACTGGCGGTGGCTCCCGGGGGGCATCTGCCTTCTCCGTCTGCTCTGCACCTGGGGTGGAGGGGTGGGGACGCTGGAGTCTCAGACTCTGTCAAGGGGCCAGCTGGCCCTGCTGGACCAGGCCCCTGGTAGTGTCTGTGGCTCAGGGAGTGGGGGTGGGGGCCAGCACGTATCACTCGGGCCGCTTGTGCCTCTGCTGTCTAGAACAGACACCCCAGCACCACAGTGGGTCCCTTCTGGGTAACCTGAACTCAAGCCCCAGGAGCCACCCGAAGAAGCCCCTCCCTGCACTGGGGCCCAGGGAGATGCAGGAACGGGCGGCCTCCGCATCACAACTCACCACTGGCCGCACTCTCGGCCTGCCCGCCACGCTCCTCTTTGGGCTCCCTGCCTGGGCCCGCAGATGGACTGCTTCCCGAGGGGTCCAGCTCACTCAGCGCGGCGGCCGCAGCCTTCTTATCTTTGGCTCTCCTGTCCTCTCCTGGAGATGGAACAGGGTAGACCTGCCGTTTCCCATCAAGTGCCCACCATTCAGAGGGATGAGGTTGCCCAGAACTCGCTAGCTCTTCCAGATCCTCCCTGGGGGTACATCTAAGTAGTGGCTTCTTGGCTTGTTCATTCAAGAAATTGTTCACAGGACCCAGTCTGTACCAGGCTGCCAGCAGGCCTGGGAATACCACTGCTGTGGCTGCTGCTTCCAGGGGGCTCACGGACTGGCTGGGAAGACCGAGCCCTCCCATGAAATACCAGTGCTGATCAGAGGTCAGTGCTGACCAGGAGAGGGGCGGGGTCTCTGAAAGGGCACCACAGGGAACCAGGCTCAGCTCTTCTGAGATGCTGAGGGGGACCGAGGAACAGCCCAGGGGAGGAAAGCACAGGAGGAGCGGACCATGTGCAAAGGCCTGGCTCAAGGCCTACCACCCGGTTCTTGGCAGTAGAGAATGAGGGGAAGCTGGTGAAAAGAGGGCAAGGGGTAGGCAAAGGGCCCCCCACCAGAGGCCTCTCTCAGGCTTTACTATGGCTAATCCTTACCAGCAACGCAGGCAAGGCCAGAAGAGGAAACTGAGACCCAGAGAGGTGACAGAGTCAGAGGCAGAGCCGCCACCAAAAGCCACCTGCTCGGGAAAACCTGTCGATGCTCTTACCTTCCATGGCCAAGGCCTCCGTATTGTCCCCAGGGCTGGCAGCGGGCTCAGTGAGTGACTTGAGGGCGTGGCAGGCCGTGATGATGTCCTGCATGTGCAGGAAGCTGGCCACGGCCAGCACATCGTCCACGTTCTCAGAGCTCAGGCTCAGCTTGGCCGTGTACATGAACTCCAGCACCTGCCCCAGGCCTGCCGAGGACACAGACAGCCATCACGGACTTGCTTCACGGACTGGCACCAGCAGGCTACCCAGCTGCTCCGCTCGGCAACAGGGTCCAGGGATCGGGGAAAAGCAAGGTGGTGGGCCACCACCTCCCCATCTCCTGTGCTGGCAGAGAGGTGGGCACCTGGGGCACTCACAGCCCAGACAACAGCCTCCAAACAGAGGTACACCCATGGAGGGCAGAGGGCATGGATGCCTACCCTACACAGAAGACGGGCGACACTGGCCCTACGTGGAGGATAGAGAGTGTGACTGTCTGCCCTACTCAGAAGATGGAGGGTGTAAATGTTCACTCTACGTGGGGGACAAAGGGTGGGAAAGCCCACGCTGCCCTGAGAATAGAGGGTTAAATGGAGGGCAGAGGGGGTGAACACCTGCTCTGTACAGAAGACAGAAGGTGTGAATGCCCGCCCTGTGTGAAGGACAGACGGCATGAACACCCACCCTGGACACACTACCCAGCTGCTACCCTTCACCACCAGAGGACACTCCAAGCGGAGTGTGTCAGCACTGGCTTTCATCGGGGCTCTGCCACAAACTCCCTCGCTGACCTCCCGGCCAGTCACCTGACCTCTCTGGGTCTCAGTTTCCGCGCCTATAAAATAGGGGAACATGACCTTGCCCTGACCTTCCTTCCCACAGTGTATCACGCCATTTTGGGTCAAGAGCCCGAATCTATGACCGGTTTCTTTCTCAATCCCAAGGCCTGCCTACTTGGCCCCCATTCTGAGTCCCTACCCCTGCCACCCTCATCTTGGTTAGCACTGGAATGGGGGGTTTGGGACTCAGAGCCCACCTGCTGGGCTCTGTCCCTCCCGCTGAGCTTGTCCTGTGTTCACTTCGGCCTGGAGCTTATGGTGAGCCCTTCCTGCCAGTTCCTCACCTCACTACCCGCTCCCAACCTAAACAGGCCCTGAAATGCGGCAGGAACTCGGTCCCCACACATTCATGGGCCCTGCGTGGGAGGCAGGTGCTGCTCCCGGGAGGGCGGGGACTGTGTCAGGAGGGCCTGGCGGGGCGCGGGGCCAGTCAGAGCTTCTGGCCCTCAACAAGCTTGGCCCTGGACCCAGCGGGGTACCTGCCGCGTTACTGATGTCCAGGTGCACCACATCCTTCTGGTCCACGAAGAGCATCTTGAAGTACTCGCTGCAGGCCGCCAGCACTGCTTTATGGGCCTTAAAATCGACACCGTCCACCACAAAAGTGCAGTCACACAAAAGCCCCAGCTGCCGCTGCTGGTTCAGCTGCTCCAGGACGTGCTGGCTGTGCTGGGGAAAATCCATGGCTGTGGAGAGCCAAAGGCCTTCGTGTTAGCACACAGGAGGGGCGCCGCGCAGCCTCGACACTCAGCCCAAAACTCCCAGGTGAGAAGTGTGAGGAGGTGGGGAGAATTTAAACACGTCCACGAAGGGCGACAACTGGACGCACTCTGCAGGCCGAGCTTGGCCAGCGGCTCCCAGATTCCTGGGTGTACTGGCTAGGAAAGCTCTGAACCCAAAAAGCATCGGCGGGCCAACAAGAAACAGCCCCCTTTGTGACTTGCCGTGTAATGATGTTAAAGAAGTCAAAAGACAAACACAAAACACTGGTTACGGCCAGCATTTCAAAAAACATGATACAGTTGAACATTTTTTACAAAAACAATCTATGACATGATCTTAGAATAAAGGACAGTCCTTTCAACTGGATACACCTGGCTTTAGGAAAACCTTTCTCTTTCTCTTTCTGTCACGGGAGGTGAAATAGGCGCCTAGGAAGGTGGACTTCTCATCACCCGGAGTGTCAGGAACTGGCCCCCTTCCCGCTGCATCCACAGGGCTCTGTGCAAGTTCCCTCGAGCCCAACTCTCTCATTCATTCATTCTTGGGCTCAGGGAACTACATCAGGGTGGGGAGTCCTCTGCCTCCAGAAACCTCCCCAGGCTGTCCCTGGATTAAGAATGAACTCGGACCCTGACTCCAAGAGCTGAGGCCTGGCTGCAGTTTCTCTGTCAAAGGCCTCCCTCAATGCCTGAAAATCCCACAACTGTCTCCAGCAAAAGTGCTCAGAAAATTCCATGGCCCGGTGCCGAGCCACCCGGAACTGCACAAGCCATGACTAAGCAAGTGTCTAAAATCGCTCTCCCCCCCCCCCCCCCCCCCCGCCTCCCAACATCACACCAGTCAGTCTTAAGATCAGGTCCTCCTTTCAAGAAGGAACCAATTTCAAACTAAAAGTCAATACCCGTTCTGGGACCTCATTACAGAGATCCAACAGGGCCAGCCTGTCATGTCCTGGCCCAGAATCTGTGAAGTGGCAGTGACTTCTCTTCCAGGGTTCCTGGACTCTCTTCTCTGAGGCTGCTCTGCTCAGGGCTGCCCCAGGCTATTTCTGGGCAGGCGATGGTAACACTTTGGGGCTCCCAGCCCTCAGGTTGCAGCAGCCTTTCGCTGGCTCTGACTGTTCCCCTGTTACATCAGCCTCTTGGGGGTGAGTCACCGTGCCACAGCCCTGGAGCTGCGGTGACCATGTATGGTTGTCTGGCTGTGATGAGCCACAATGGAAGCCACACCCCAGCCCTCCACACGTGGCTTACCCAGCACAGATCAGCTTTGAAAGATGCGAAGCCAGCCCACCCCATCTGTGATGTCTGGAAACTTTTCAAAAGTAGGGCTCTGTATTTGCTGGGCTGAGGGAAGTCACCCGACAGGTGGGCGGGGCTCCATCAACTAAAGGGGAAACAAGGCAGTGGCAGCAGGCCCTGCGTCTCAGGGGGCCAGCCTCCGAGCTGGGGGCTCAGAGCTCTGCGGCTGGGGACCCGAGGACACCCTTTTCCTTCGGTCCCAGCCGCTCCCACAAGCGCACAGACAGAGGCTCAGCTTCTTGGATCTCTCCCTGGTTTCATAACTGCCTGGGGCTAGTGCTCCTACGTGAGGGAGGGAAGAGCCAGAAGCCAGCCCTGGAGCCAGGAGGTAAGGGCCCAGGTGGCAGAAGGATTGGCCCCTGAGCCAAACCCAGACCACAGCAGCAAGGCGCCCCCCGAAGCAAAGCCGCCACTGACACAGGACGGGCCTCCCCAGGGCTTCAATCCCTGGAGAAAAGCAAGTTCCCGTTTGTGTGTGACCTGAGGGACTGCAAGACAGAATCCTGGCTGCTCTGGTCCTGAGCAGGGAAAAGCTGAAAGAGAGAGGTTTTTGGAGAACGTGGAGAAGAACCAATGCTCAGTCCATGGGCTAAACACCCAGGGAGGCCTGGGATTTGAAGGGAGCATACACCAGGCATGGTGTCGAGGGAACCAAAGGCAGGTGGCAAGGACAGGCCTGGGCCAAATCATCCCCAGGGGCGTCTTCTCTGCTGTGGAAAAAGCCACACGGGCAAGCAGGTGTGTGCGTGGGCAGCCCGAGTCCCAACCACCAGTCACCCTCTATGTCCTCAGCGGCCCCAGGTGAAATTCTTCCCAAGTGCAGAGAGGGAGGAACCAGCAGGCTCACCAGGGCCCAAAGCTCAATCAACTTCAGAACCAGCCCTTGCGAGCCAGGTCGAAACCCTTCCCTCCTGCCAGAGGGCCTGGCTCCCTCACCTTCACCAGGAGCCAAACCAAAAACTGAGCTGGGAGAAGTCTGGGCTCAGAAACAAGCAGGGAGCATTGGCTGAACCCCCCGAGGTACAGTGGTCTCCAGCCCGGGTGAGCCGGAGCCTGCTGAAAGCAGAACCCTTGAGCCAGAAAGCATCTGACTTGTCGGGAAGATGAATGTGAGAACAGACTCCTGGCCCCACAGGGTGAAAGGGACCTGCCGGCCCAAAGGTCAGGTGATTAATTGGCCTTGCAGGAGGCCCAAGGCTGCGACAAGCCTTCTGCTGCCACACACCCCAAAGCTTCCAGGGAAGGGCAGCAAAGCCCAGCTCTCCTGGGGCTGGACACACTGTGGAGATGGGAGGGGGGGACGCTCATTTTCAGAGGCCTCGGAGGAAGGCTGGTAGAGGTCCCTGGGAGAGGGTGGATGGTGGCCCAGCACCTCCAGTCCCCTGCCCGCCCCAACACAGAGGAGAGCAGCTGCGGCCATGAGTAATGTTTGCCACCCAATGCTAACCGCACTCTTCCGATGGGAGATGCCTGCCCACAGCTGGCCACTCCCCAAATGTGGATGTCCTCGGAGAAAATGGGGGGCCGCTGAATCCCTGAGGCAGCCTGCGAAGCTGCTCCAGCAGAGAAATACTCCTGAGAGCATCTGTTCTGACAAAAATCAAAAGAAGAAAAGGGGCAGAGAAAAAAACAGGTAGAGGATAAAGGGAAGGAGGAAGAAGCCAACGGGAAGGAGAGGGCCAAAAAAAGGAAGGGAAAAATGAAAAGAAGGCCGAGCCTATAAATAGTTAAGCAGCACTAACATACATGCTCAGGGGTGCGATCCTGTGATCAGCCCCCCAGGGCGCGTGAGCACAGTGGAGGAGGGGGCACTCGCCAAGCTCTAAATGGTGTCACCCACAGAACTGCTGTCAGTGTTACTGGATTCCGTCACCGCACGTGTGTGCGGCCGGTGGCGCTCACAGAGCCCCCCAGGCAGCCTTCCAGCTCTCGCCCCCGCCGCCGGCGGGACACCCACAGAGCCCCCTCTCTCCCCAGGACAATGCGCTGAACTGGTGAGGGGCCAGCAGACGCGGTCCTTTCCTCTGAGCTGGAACTCGGCAGTGCCTCACCTCCAAAGCTAATGTGGAATGCTCTAGAACGATCGCAGCAAAGGAGACTCCAACTGTCTCCTGTTTGAGATCTACAGCAACAGGAAGGCACTGGGATCTGGCCGGGCTCAGAGGAAGGGGTCCAGGAAAACCATGTGCCACCTGGGCTACACCGTGGGACCTGTGGCACCACAGGCAGGGCGCGCATGCGACGAGGGGTCACAGTCGGAGGACACCTGAAACATCCTAGTGAGGTCAACAGCCAGCTTCTCCCGAGCGAGGTGCTGTCCCCGCCAGCCCTCCACTCAGGCGGAAGTGTAGGGTCCTTCCCTCCTTCCTTCATCTTGTTTGGAGGGCGACAGATGTGGGCCTCACTTAAAGCTACTTCCGTGAGACCCGAAAAGCTCAGAACTACAGAAAAGACAGAACAAGACCACGCAGCCCACTGAACCCCAAGTCCTCGAGTCAGATGCAGGAAATGAAAGCCCCAAACCACACACAAGCCAGGTGTGACCTTCCTACAGACTCTGGACTGCGGCCAGGCACCTTCTTCCCCTGACACCGCCAGCTGCTCAGCTGTTCTCCTTGATTAATGGGACAGACCTGGGTGCCAGAGCTGGGGTGCTCTCCGGGTGACCGACAGCCCGGCTGGACACACGACAGGCTTAGCCGGGGCCTGCCTCACAAGGAATTCATTTGGGAATGAAAACAACGGACCTGAGGCCCCCTGCGGTGGGACTCGAACAGGCCCAGCTAAGCAGTTCGGACCCGGAAGGCATGGGTCCCTGAAGCCGGCTGCCAGCAAGGCTGCCATCCCTGTCAGTGCGGGTGGCACAGGCTCTGGTCTGACGACTCTGACCAACAGGACGAGTGACGGTGCCATTTCCAGGCCTGGCCGTGAGTGGTCTGGAAGACTCTGCTTTGCTCTCTTGGAATCCGCTGCCCTGCTGCGGGACTGTCCGGGCCCCCTGTTGGAGGGAGGGGACACAGGGAAGGGGCCCGGAGGAGACACCAATGTGCAGAGGCTCATGAAGACGAGCTGAGGTGCTCCTGCCAACAGCACCAGGCTCTGCACGGAGACGCTTCTGCGGACCTTGCAGCCCAGCTCCCAGCTGAATGCTGTCACGGGAGTGACCGCAACACCTCACGGAGCAAAAAACCTGCCCAGTTAACCCACAAAATTGGGAGAAATAATAAAGTCCCGATGATTTAAGCCACTAAGTTTTGAGGTGGTTTGCTTATAGCAAGAGAGAACTGATGCAGATGGGAAACTAGAAAGGAATGACTGACGACAACATTCAGGATAACGGTTCTCTCTGGGTGGGAAGGGCGGCCAGGATCAGAACACCGGGCATGTTCTGTTCCTCCACTTGGATATAAGGTACTTTAATGATTTAAACTAAGTGTGGACATTTCATATACTTCTGTAGGGGGACATTTTTGAAAATCTGACTAAGTTTTTAATAAGAAAGAAGTGAGCACAGGTGCCACATTCAATCCATGCAAAGACAGGCCGTTTCCCACCGCGCTCACAGCCACTGTCGCCAGGGCGGTGGGAGGCACAGGCCTCCGATTCCCATGTGAGGAGTGGGGTTTGGAGCGGGGAGGGCTGCCCACCTCATTGGTCCATAAACACACTGCTGACCAAAAAAAAGGGTTCTCCTTGGGTCATAAAACCCACTCTGCTCAAGTCAATAAAACCTGGACCCCAGACGCTCCCCAGAAACAATGGAATGGCATTTATGGAGTCCCTTCAACGGGCCAAGCAACACAGTGCCGGGCGTGGCACAGCCGGATCACCTAAAACCTAAGAACGTGGCTGCTCTGGGCACCACCTTCCGTGCTGCTGCTCCCAAGAAGTGGGGACTCGAGAGGCCGCTCGGGACCGTGGAGGCAGCAGAACTTCTGACGACAGGCCGGGGGGACCTGAATCCGAATTCTGCCACCTACCGTACTGGCGGTGGTCCCAGCAGGCTTCCCCTCTCAGGGAGCACTTGCGATTTTGCTCCTGGGGATATGTCATTAGTTTGGCTCAAATAAATTCTTAGAACAATTTTAAAAATACAATGAAGCCCTGGCTGGTGTAGCTCAGTGGACTGAGCACAGGCCTGTGAAGCAAAGGGTTGCCAGTTCGGTTCCCAGTCAGGGCACATGCCTGGGTTGCAGGCCAGGTCCCCAGTAGGGGGCACCTGAAAGGCAACCACACACTGATGTTTCTCTCCCACTCTCTCTTCTCCCTTCCCCTCTCTCTCAAAATAAATACATAAAATGTAAAAAAAAAAAAAAAAAAAAAAAGAAAAAAATACAACGAAAAAACCTTCTCCCCTGGCAAAATGGGGCCAATGGGACCACCTCCCACATCTGTATCCGGATTATATTAAATAACACAAGCGAAGGGCCCATACCCCGCCTGGCGCGTGGTGGGCACTCAACAAACCTATTTCCAGGAAGCAAAGATACAGATTACAGTGGGGCTTTTTTTGTCTTTAGGCCCAAGACCGTATCAAACCGTCTTTCTTTCTTTTCTTTTCTTTTCTTTCTTTCTTTCTTTCTCTCTCTCTCTCTCTTTTTTTTTTTTTCCCCAATCCCCTGACTGGGAATCGAACCGCAACCCTTCGGTTCACAGCCCGTGCTCAATCCACTGAGCTACACCAGCCAGGACTCTTTCTTTCTTTTTTAAAGATTTTTATTTATTTATTTTTAGAGACGGGGGAGGAAGGGAGGGAGAGAAACATCAATGTGTGGTTGCCTGTCGCATGTCCCCAACTGGAGACCTGGCCCACAACCCAGGCATGTGCCCTGACTGGGAACTGAACCAGCAACCTCTCAGTTCGCAGGCCGGCTCTCATCCACTGAGCCACACCAGCCAGGGCCAGGCAGTTCTACTTACCCTTTTATGCTAGACACCTCGGGTGCACTCAGTAACTATTTGATGACTTGACCTTGTTAAGAAGTTGTAATCATAACCCATTATTCCTTCTAAATGCAATCCAGAAAAATCCCAGAGCCCAATTAACGTTCTGAGAGGGAGAGAGTGAAGGGAGGGGCACCGGGCAAGAACCACTCCGAGCGATTCTCTGTGGGAGAAGCACTTTACATCGAACAACTGTTCTGTTAAATCCCAGGGGTGCTCCCGGGTGAGGGCTGGAGCGCCTGCCCAGAGCTCTAAGTGGGTCCACAGAGCCCAGCTCTGTCTCAGAGTCAAACGGGCACTTGTCTAACACGAAATATTTACTACCCGGGTTACTAGCAAGCACTGGACTGCAGGCAGTTTCCGAACCACCACGCAGAGGGGAGCCGGAGCCAGGGAACAACCGGCCCACCACCAGGAGATGCCGATCTGCACAAACCACAGCCCCGCCCCAGAGAACACGCTGCGTCCCACTGCGGGTCTGGACGTGACACAGCCGTCTCACGTCCGGGGTCCTGTGTAACCTGAAGCAGGTGAAAGGGAACACCACTTGGCTTCCGGTCGCTCAGTTCCTGATTTGCTGGAAATGCAGGTGGCCCCTCTGCACGGCCCAGGAGTCTGGAGGAGGGTGTGGGTGCATGACAAAGAACGGTGTGCATGCTTCGGGGGCAGCCCGCCTCAGTGTCGCAAGGCCACAAGTGAGTGGAGAAAGCAAGCGGTGAGCAATGCAGCTGGAGGGACAGGCACGCCGCCACGCCAGGGCGCAGCGTGCGTTCATCCTCAGCGGTCGGGAACCTGGCCAGGGGTGCGAGCGAGAGGGGGCTGTGGTTAGGCTCGCACTTCTGAAGGCCACTCTGGCTGCAGGTGGGTGGAGCACAGACTGAAACGCGGCACTCAGAGCAGAAAAACCAGTTAGGAAGCCCCACAGGGCTGGACCCTCGGACGTGAAAATTGGGACAACGTCACCCCCAGCTGGCCTTGGGGGCTTTTGCCGGTGCCCAGAACCCAGCACACGCGGGTCTTTCCAAAGTGGCCTGCGCAAGTGGCCCTCCTGTTAGTATTGTGACACCCTCTGAGAGCTTCAAGTACCTCTTCTTGGAGTGGCACAAAGTCCCCTAACACTTAGTCCTGAGCCTTCCTAAGGGAAGCTGGACTGTGCCGTTTGTCCGAAACCATAAACCCAGGCTGGCGATTCCTGCCTCTGACTCACATTTAAAATAAAACGCCCATGGCTCTGGAGGGATGTACTAGACACTGGTAAAGGGACCCCTCTGGAGGAAGGGAAAGGAGAGAGGACTCACACTTTTCACACATATCCTTTCTGTATTTTTTGTTTCACCATTTGTAAATATTATCTATTAAAAATTAAAACTGCCCCGGCTGGTGTGGCTCACTGGATTGAGCACCGATCTGTGAACCACAGGGTTGCCAGTTCCATTCCCAGTCGGGGCACGTGCCTGGGAAGCAGGCCAGGACCCCAGTAGCGGGTGTGCAAGAGGCAACCATATATTGATGTTTCTCTCCCTCTCCTTCTCCCTCCCTTCCCCTCTGTCTGAAAATAAAAAACAAATAATAAAATCTTTAATAAAAATTAAAACTGAGAAGTAAAAGGAAGAAGGAAAGAAGAGAAGAGGAAACGCCCCCAAAGCCACAGCTCCTCTGTCTAGATACCATAAAACCTTTAAGACACTTTCTGCAAGACTTGGTGACTAAAACCTGCTCAACAGGAAAAAGAAACTCATAAGGGAAATGGAAAATTATGGTAATTTCCATGAAGAATGTGTCACTCGGGAAAACTTTATGAGCAAAAATTCCTTAAGGGGACAAAACTGAAAATCCCCTAGACGAGCAGCTGGAAGCGTGTCTCAGACAGAGAGGAAGCTGCAGGCTCCGGGGGAGAGTCGCACGCCCAGCTCTGCTGCACTTCGGGGGTTTGCTGGCTCCCGGGGCCCGGTTAAAACTTCTGCCTTGGAATGGAGCCAAGCTGGTTGAGTACCTCGGGCAAGAGTACTTGCATCCTGGCACCTCAGTTTCCTTTCTGTAAAATGGGGACGCTAATAAGTTTCCACATCGTAAAGTTGCTATTGGCCACCACTATTACTACCGATTTACCCACCAGGCCAGCAGTATGAATAAGTTAGCAAAGAAAGGGAGAACCTAATGCTCCAATCCTTGCCCTATCTTCTAAAAATGGAGGGTAAGCCTCCCTGGCTGGTGTGGCTCAGCGGACTGCGCGCCAGCCTGCAAACCAAAAGGTCACCGGTTCAATTCCCAGTCCGGACCCAGGGCTGGGTTGCAGGCCGGGTCCCCAGTTGGGGGCGCGCAAGAGGCAGACGATGGGTGTTTCTCTCACATATAGATGTTTCTCTCCCTCTCTCCCTTCCCTTCTCTCTAAAAAGAAATAAATAAAATCTTAAAAAATAAAAATGGACGTCAGCCAAAGTTGTGGGTTCAATTTCCAGTCAGGGCACAGACAGGAAGCAACCTTTGAACGCGTCAATAAGTGGAACAACAAACTGACGTCTGTTTGTTTCTCTCTCTCTAAATCAATCAATCAATTTTTTTTAAATAAGAAAATAAAAAACAGATGTAAACATCTCATCAGTCATCTAGGCACCCATTAGAGAGGAAGTTTCAACCTGAAAAGAGACCAGAAAAACCTGTACAAACTACAGTGCTTACTCCACTCCACAGTAACCAGGGGACAAGGCAGAGGCGCTCCATACTCGGGGGCGAAAGCCACCTTCTTTCTTCCAGGAACACAACTTTGAAGGAGCCGTGGGGAGGGAGACAGGACACCCAAACCCAAAAACAGACGTGGCTGTCCCTAGATGATCGTTAAGACCCACGACCCACTCCAGAAGAAGAGTCGGCCGGATGCCCAGCCTCTGAAGGTGACACAGTTTGACTTCGATGTGGCATGTGCCTCTCAGGCGACTCTGTCCCGTGCGTTTGCTCATGGGGATGAGTGACTATGAGGTCCCTTCTGGTGTTGAGATTAATAAATGTTGAGTAAATGATTTCATGGATAAGACTGCCAGGTTACAAGTGCACGCCTTTGAAGTATAACAGATACCATGTCAGCGACAATAAAAACGAGATTTTACCTAGCACTTAGATTTTTTTTCTTTTAAAACTTTCCCAATATTGAAAATATTAAGATTTCCAAGTATGAACATGAACGTCAACGATGAACTCTATGCGATTATATATTACTCACATAAGCCAACATCAAATCGTGGATTCACTATTCCAAACAGAATTAAACTGAAGTTAATATTTTGTGAAACTTGACTGGGAAAAATGAAATGAGTTCAGAGGACATTTTAAGGGACTGTTTTGGAGGATCTCAAAAACCTGCGCCAGACACAGATAAAGAGTGGTCAAGACACAATGTCTCAATTTCTGTTGACTTTCTATCTTTATTTTTTAAAGATTTAATTTCTTTCTTTTCAGAGAGGGAAAGGGAGGGAGAGAAAGAGGAAGAGGAACATCAATGTGTGGTTGCCTCCCACACGCCCCTACTGGGGACCTGGCCCGCAACCCAGGCATGTGCCCTGACTGGGATTCAAACTGGCGACCCCTCCGGTTTGCAGGGTTCGCAGGGTTCGAAGGGTTCACAGGGTTCACAGGGTTTGCAGCGTTCACAGGCCAGTGCTCAATCCCCTGAGCCACACCAGCCAGGGCTCCACTGACTTTTTTAAACTGCTGGTCTCTTCAAGCCCCGGCCTAAGGGCTGCTCCAGAAGAGTTTTCTGACAGCAACCCTGGGATTAGGAGAGCCTCGAGCTCCACTCCTCCGTGAAGAAACAGTGCACCCGACCCCCTGCGCCCCTCAAATCCCCTCCGCCAGCAGCGAGGATGAGTCTGCAAAGCTGCCGAGAGCCTTCTCGTGGAGTACCTGCAACCCTGGCTGCTTTTCAGCCGGCGGCTTAGTGAGAAACTCAGAAGCCACCCCGGTGCTGCCTGGTTCCCGGTCCTAAGGCAGGCAGCCTGAGAGAGGCAGAGGTGGGGACACAGACAGAGGGACAGAGACAGAGGCCACTCTTGCCATGCCACATGACCGCTCTGTAAGATATGCAGGCCGCCCCCCAGGGGTGGACTAGGAGGGCTATAGTGGGGAAGGGAAGGCACACAAACTTAATTCTTAGGAGTATGAAAGATTGGTCAGAAATCTCAATTTCTGCTTCATTCCTATTACCCTTATCTTCTCAACGTCCCAAATGGAAATACAAACTCGGGGGGAAATATTCACAACCCAAATGGTAAATAAGGGTTAATGGTCCTGATATAAAGAAGGCTCCTAAAATCAGCCCTGGCTGGTGTGGCTCAGTGGACTGAGTGCAGGCTGCGAACCAAAGGGTCGCCAGTTCAATCCCCAGTCAGAGCACATGCCTGGGTTGCAGACCAGGTCCCCAGTGGGGGCCATGTGAGAGGCAACCACACACTGATGTCTCTCTAACTCCCCTTCCCCTTTCTCTAAAAATAAATAAATAAAATCTTTAAAAAATAATCAATCAACAAAGTACATCCGCACCAAAGCTTATAGACAAATGTTCGCAGCAGCATTATCCCTAATAGTCAAAAGGCAGGAACAACCTAAATATTCATGAACTGATGAATGGGTACATAAAATGTGCTACCTCCATAATTGGAATATTATGTGACAACAAAAAGGTACAGATACATGCTACATCACAAATGAACCTTGAAAATAATATGCTAAGTGAAAAAAAGTCAGTCCCAAAAGACAAGCCGCACAGTTCCACTTCTACGAGAGGCCCAGAACAAGCAAGTCCATAGAGACCGAAGGTGGCCGTCCAGGACTGGCGGAGACAGAGGCGACTGAGCGACTGCTAACGGAAGGTGGGTTTCTTGTCGGGTGATGAAACTGTTCCGAAATTAGATACGGGGATGGTTGCACAACTCTGTGAATGCACTAGAAGCCGCTGAATCGAACACTTTAAAAGGGCAAATTGTATGGTAAGTCAAAATGTTACCAAAACTATTATAAAAAAATTAATCCACAGAAAGCCTCCCAACAGAAAAATAAGTCAAGGAAATGAACAGGCAATTCACAAAAGAAGAAATACAAGAGGTGGCTGTACTCAGAGTCAGAGAAATACACATAAGCCCAGGACTGCCCTTCCAGTACCAGACGGGCAGAAACTGAAAAGACGGCCCGTTTCCACCGTGGCCGGGGCCTGCTCCCAGAGAGCAGGAGCGGGAGCAGGAATCGGTGCACCGGCTGCACGGCAGCCTACCGGTACCGAAGCAGCTGTGGGTGCATTCACTGGCTGGGTAAAAACTAACGTTAGGATGTGAGTGACTGACCATGGAGCCCCCGGTGCAGACGCTACGATGGCCCACTCTGACGGGTGTCTCACCCAGCTGCGAGGGAACCCAGAGCCCTGGACCAGGACCAGGGCCAGAAAAAACCCAGCCTTGCTAATAAGCTTCGCCCTGCTGTGCACTCGGGAGGTTACTGGCAAGAGAAATCCGGGACTCGCTGTTTCCAAAGGGCGGTGGCCAGTAGCATGAACACCAGCAACAGACAGCATGAAGGAAATACCGTATTTCACCACGGATAATGCACTCCTACGGTTTTGGCCCAAACTTTCAGGGGAAAAAATCTTCCCTTTAAATTTTTTAATTCAGTTATTTATTTACTTATATTTAGGTATTTGTTTTTTGTATTATAATGGAATTTTATCATTTATTTTTTACTATACTATGGTACAAAAAATTTTATGTAACAAATAATTACAAAACACAAGAACAGATACAAAGTATTTCAGGTACTACCCATGTATGATGCGCACCTTTATTTTTCCCTCAAAAACTTGGGCAACAAAGTGCGCATTATACACAGCAAAATGCAGTAACTGGAATAGTTCCTGTGGCAACCTACCTGTAGAGTCTGACAATTCTGTTGTTGGGAGGGGGTGAAGCGAACAAAATTATCGGTTGAAATGTAAATTAGGGAAACCACTTTGGAAATGATGTAGTATTATTTGGTCAAGACGAAAACGCACACACCCTGTAATTCAGTCCCACACCTGGGGGCACACCCGGAACAGGCTGTACGTGTGTGTCCCGCTAATACCCACAGCAGCACCATCTGTCTCGGCAAAATGCTAGAAACAAGCCAAATGTCCCTGAGCAACGGAAAGAATCAGTAAACTCATCCATGAACATGAAATACAGCCCTGGCTGGTGTGGCTCAGTGCACTGAGTGCTGGCTTGGGAACTGGAAGGTCACCAGGTTCGATTCCCAGTCACAGCACATGCCTGGATTTTGGGACAGGTCCCCAGTGGGGCGTGTGAGAGGCAACTGATTGATGTTTCTCTCCCTCTCTTTCTCCCTCCCTTCCTCTCTCTAAAAATAACTGCACAAAATGTTTTAAAACAAGAAAAAAAAAGAAATACAGCTATATGCATCATGGATTAATCTCAAGAACAAGTGTTAGGCAAAAATTTGAAGTCACTGAAAACACGATTACACCAAGTTCAAAGCCCTGCCAAGTTAAACAATACATTGTTTAGCAATACAAACATGTGGTACAACTATAAAGAAAGGCAAGAGAATTACAAAAGCAAAATTCAGTGATTACCTGGGGGCGGGGGACGGACAGGATGAGGGAGGGGCGCTCTTCCCACATGGGTAACATTCCTTTTTGCAAACTGAGTGGCGGTCCGTGCCTGTTACTTGTAATCTTATTCTTTACACTGTATATTTTGTATCAACTCAGTGTTTCACTTTTTTTTTTTATACAAATTTCAACAATGTTCTTTCTGACTTTAAACAATGTTCTGAAGCGTGAACTCGGGCAGCTGACTGAACTACGGGTGACCCTGGAAAGTCCCCGACAGGGGCCCAGCCAGCGCTGAGACTACTGGAATGAGAGGTGCTCACCCACCCGGCGCGTGGGCTCGGGGGGCGTGGGCTTGGGGGGCACAGCTTCCCGCTGGGCAGTGGAGCCGTCCGGGACAGGAAAGGGACTGCTTAGATGAACAGTTCCAGCATAGGAAGTGCTGAGGGTGGGGCGGGGAGAACAGGTTCTGCTGCCAGACCTTTAAATAAAGTCTGAAAGCCCAGGAGTTGAACATGGTTTTGAGGTCATAGGGAACCAAGCCTGTTTTCTGACTGGTCCCCACTGTGCCGGAGCTGCCCCCTCTGAACCTCTGCTCTTCAGACAGGTACACACGACTCTCAGTACTAGCCGTGCCCTGTGCTTCCTCCATCTGAAGCTTAAGGCTCATCTCCCTCCGACTTCCTAACGAGCTGGTTTGAATCCCAGAGCCCAAGCCCTGGTTTTCTGTACATCTCGGTGGTTTGAGGTTGACTTTGGCCCTTGGACTGTTGAGCTATTGACACCAGGAAAGAATTTAGAGAGTGGCAGATACCCACGCTGACATCTGCGGCAAAGGCTGCGGCCACTCGGTGCTGAAAGGCTGACCCTTCGGCCCGTATTGTTCAACCACTTCAAAGTCGTGGCCAGCAAAAGAAATAGATTACGGTCTCGGGACAGTATGCTTTGTGCACATACTGCAGTTGGAGTTTTTCGCCTCCTCTGAGGTTGGGGGACCCTCCCTACTCTGGGGTCCACCCCCAACAACGTGCCACCCCGCCAGACCCCAGTCTGAGAGCCTCCACGCCACCCACGCAGGCACCATCCTTCGGGAAACTCCGGCAGAGGTCGGGCCAACTCTGCACACTTCCTTTCCTGACCCTCTTCAGGGTCCTCTTCCCCTCACAGACATAGAACAACGCTCGAGTTACCAACTGTGGAGTCAGGGACTCGGCGAAGCATGCCCCATGCACGACCTCATACAGCGATGCACGAGGTCGCGAATACCCCCTTTCACATGGGAGGAAACTGAGGCTTAAAGCGTCCAAGCGCTCTGGCCAAAGGCATGCATCTAGAAAGTGTAAGGAAAAGGAAAAGCCCAGGTATGTCTCAGCTCTCGCTTCTAACCGGTACCGTAGATTGCAGTTCTTAGCTGGAGTGACTCTGCCCCAGGTGTCTGCATCTGTCTGGAGACATTTTCAGTTGTGACAGCTGGAGTTAGGTGGGTACTACTGGCATCCGTGTGTGCTACTGGCCAGGGATGCTACTAAACATCTCAAAGTGCACAGGACAGTCCCTCGCAAACGTGCCCAGTCCCAAGTGTCAACTGTGTCAAGGTTGAGAAACCCTGCTCTACTGGAAAGACAGAAAGAGAAACGATCTTCTGACCTAGGCTCTCACAGTTTAGGTCACAGTTCTCCACGTCCACACCCCATGTCACAGCCAGACACCGAGGAAACCGCCAGACCCTCCTCTCTCCCATCAGCAGCCCGCCCGCCTCACTGGAGTTCTCTCCGGCCCCGACTGCTGCCGGGGCCTCTTCAGTCAATCGAGGTTGATCTTCCAGGCATCCATCGTTCACTGCGAACCAGCTATGTGCCAGGAAGTGAGCTACACAGTGGGAATGCCGGGAAAAAGCAGACCCTGTCCCTGCATGCAAGATGCTGGGGGGCTCCAGGGAGACAGACAAGGAAACCTATGATTATAATAAGAGGATACTAAAAAGTCACAGAGGAGGAGCCCCAAACTCTGCGGTGCTGGGGGCTGGGGGGGGGGTGCTCAGAGAAGGCCCCCTAGAAGCCTCTGAGTTTAGATGGGAAGAATCCACAAACTGACAACTTTAATTTGAAAGCTCGGTGGAACCCCTGAGGGAGACAGGGAGGGCACAGAGCGGTCTTTGTACAACGTGGACAATCCCTGCCTCCAGGGGGGAGCGGCAGTCTGGCCTCCCCACGGGTGTAGGCCTTCTTCGACTGCAATCCCAACAGGCATCTCCAGCTTCGAACCACCCAGCACCTTGCAGCAGGAGGTGACTAACATCTGCATGTCAGACCTTGTGAATTACATGCTTGATCTCACATAATTCTCAAAACAGTTCTGTGAGGGAGAGATTGTTATCCCCATTTCACAGATGAGGAAACTGAGGCACAGCAATGAAGGAACTGGATCTTAGGACACAGCACCACTAAGCAGTGAAGCTGGGACCCATGCTCAACGCCTCTGAGGCGACCTGTACAGTTATCAACCCAAGACAGGGTGTTCATTCCAAATCTTCAGCACCCCAGGAAAGCATTCCGTCTGTCACCCTTCTGTGCACCACACAATTTTAAACAGGTCTCTGTGGTGTTTCCTACACGGTCCTGTGATTATCCACGTGGCCAAGTTTCTTAGGCCCACATCCCTAGCACAGTGTCTGACACATTGGGCCCAGAAAACGCTGAATGTGTAAACAAGCCTAGACTCCCTGAGTACAAGCAACATAAACCTGCCTGAGTCAGACCAGCCTGCCTCAGAGAGACGGAGGCCTGGGAAGCATGCCCAGCCCTCTTTCACCAACACAGTGGACTCGACCTCAGGCTGGGCCCAAGCCCCAAAGTTAGCAATCCAGTCACACAGGGGACCAAGCAGGTTTTCTCAGCTAGCTTTCCCTCCAGTACTGGAGTAGTCATGATTTATTCTTTGTCTGTGCACCAGATGCTAATGTTTGGGGACATGCTGTACAAAACTATGTAACTTTAAACATTAGAACCGTAAAAGGAATGAGCATGTGCTCCCCACTCCGTCTCTTCCTTTCTGCCTAGTGGAATGCATACACGATGGCAGGAGCTGAAGCAGCCAGCTTTGACCATGAGACAGAAGCTGAGGTTTGAGCAAGGAGAGCCACATGATCAGTGGTACCCTGGTACTGGATCGCTTCACAAAACAAACTCACTGCTCTTCCAGCTCTGGACTGCTCACTTCCAGAACAATATTCCTTACTTCCAGGCAAGGACTAAGTTTCTATTTTGTTTCAGCCACTATATTCCGGGATTGTTGAGATTGTAATACTTAATAAAACAAGGTGTGAGCACTGCCCAGTGATTAACTCAGTCTGGTCTCTGTTGGTAAAACCGCAGTAATATCAATAATTCCCCCTAAACTAGGATTTTGTCATTTGTATAACTTTAAAGAAAAATCTATCTTGAAAGGATGATTTGACTCATGCTGAGCCTTGAGAAAGACAAACTGACCTGCTGGTTTGTTTCATCCTTGAGTATTACAGACATACCTCAGATTTCCAAGTAGCCCAGGCTACTCTTTTCTGACAGTTTGTCTGGGTAAACTCCAGCTTGGCTCTCCTCCTCCCACTCATTACCTGAATCAAAGACACCCAAGTGGAAAATACGATGAGAACTCAAAAGTACCTGCTTCCTTAAGAGTTGCCTTTTCATTCATCCATCAAACACAGGCAAATGCAGAGCACCAAGCACAGAGCCTGGCACATAGTAAGAGCTCAATAAACGTTAAATTGCATCATTTTGGGTCTGCTGTGGCCACCCTCATTTCTCACGTGAACTATTCTTGTAGAGTCCCAACTGGCCTCCAGGGTCACCCGCTTTACTACATTTTTCACCTAGCCAGAGCGATCTTTCTAAACTGCAAATCTTAAATGACTTCCCGTTAATCTAAAATTTAAACTCCAGGACTAGATTCAAAAGTCCCCCGAGGACCAGACCACAGCCTGTTGCCTTAGTCTTAACTCTCATCTCTGACAGGAAGAACCTAAAGTGCTTAAGGGCAGAGCGAGCAAGCCCAGAGGCGGAAGCCCAGCTGCCTGGCTCGAGGGCTAACGTTTCACTGTGTTAGTCACTGTTGGATCATCCGATCCATGGTCTGAACCATCGGGTGCTGATTCACCGTCTGCGGAATGAATGAATGGATGGGTGGATGGGACTGTACACCGGGGCGGTGGCGGCCTCCTACTCTGCCAGCACCTCGTAGGCCCTGGCAGGCCTGTGCCCTCTGCCCCTTCCAGCGCATGTGAGCTGCCCCAGCACCCTGCCCCCTCGCGGCGCGGCCACAGAACGCCCACCCGCCGAGGCGCACGGGGTCAAGGGGCGGTGACAGCCCGGCGACGGGGGCGGAGATGCTACCAGCTGGGGTGTCACCCAGCCCGCGAGGCGACTCGCGCTCCCTTGCCGTTCCCTCGCCAGAACTGCCGGTTCTCCCAACCACTTCCCTCCCGCCCCCCCGAACGGCGCACCTCGCCCAGCTGCCCCTCATCCTCCTGCCCCGCGGGGTGCCCTCAGTCTGGGTTCCCTTCCCATTCCATTTCCCTCCCCTCCCCCACACAACCGTCCCGGCATATCGCCGCGCCCCATCCTCCGCCGCCTCCGCCGGTATCCCAGGACTCCCCCGGCTCCGGGCGCTTGCGGACCCTCACCTGCCATGTCCCGGACCCCACCGCTGAAAGAGGTGCATCACGGCCGCGAGGAGGCCGGGGACGGCACTTCAGAGCAGACAAAGGGCGCCGCCATGTCAGAGTCGGGCGGAACCGACCTCGCCGGTTTCCCGGCTGTAACTTCCGCCGCATGCGCACCGCCCGCGCCTGGCGAGGATTGCGGACAGGCGCATGCGCCTAGCTACAGAAGTTGTACGTTAACTTCTGCAATTAGAATTTTTTTTAAATTTGTATTTCTAGAGAGAGGGAAAAGGAAGAAGAAAGACAGGGAGACAAACACGTGTGAAAGAACCGGATTACCTGCCACACACTCCCGGGACCTGGCCCGCTTTCCAGGCATGCGCCCTGACGGGGAATCAAACCTGCTGCCGCGCAGTTCGCAGGCCGGCGCTCCGTGGCCAGGGCAGAACTGTTTTCAGGGCAGGACTGTTTTCATTGTACTCTTTCCTCGGTTTTCTATGTCCGCTATGACAGCAACAGCCTTTACGGGTTCAGAGCTTGTTGTGTGCCAGGCACTGTGTTACTAAATCTTCTCACCAACTTTAAAATAGTATTAGCCTCCCCCTTTCGGAGAAGGAAAAACACAGGCTCGGAAAGGGTAAATGAATGGCCCTTGTCATGCGTTTTACAAGTGGTGGAGCAAAGGTGTGAATTTAGCTGTGGTTCCAAAACTGCAGATCCCGGATCCCGGATTACGGATTACGTTTTTCTGTCTTGTGAGCCAACCATTACCCCTGTCCCTGTTTAGAGCATTTACAGGATTAGCCTGGGGGTGAATGATGGTGCAAAAAAAAAAAAAAAATCTGCAGACTAGAACAGTCCCGCGTGGCCTCTTTCCAACTTTCAGCACCTTCCGGCCACTGGCCTCTGCTTTCTCACAGTCCGTGGGCTTTCTCCTTGCTTCACGTCTGATCCCGTGTATTTTCCGTGATCCTTAATTTTAACAACGCTCTCGCTAGTAGTGCCTGAGCAAGGAGAGCAACCCCTCCTCCCACCAACTGAGGCTGACCCTGCTTTCCCGGAAGAGCATGTAAATGACTTCATCTTAGAAAATTCTATTATAAGGAAGTGCTGATTGCCCTCAGAGACCACTCACCACCCCTCATTAATCTCCATCCAGATCTGTAAGGGCGTCTGACTCCAGAAATGCCCCCAGGAACCAAGCATACAGTCTGCATAGAGGTGACTAACACCTGTGACACAGATAGATCTGTATCAATTTTCTATTGCTATGGCAACACATTACCATATCTAGAGTTTTAAAGCAACACGAACTTATTATTAGTTGGTCAGAAGTCCAACATGGGAGGGTCACGCTGGGCCAAAATCAAGAGCTAGAGATTGAAGTCAATCAGCAATGCCAGTAAGTTAATCAGCTAGGCCCCTGTTATGAAGCCTTGGTGAAAAACCAAAAGAAGGTCGTTCTGAGAGTATCCAGGCTGGTGACCACGTGGAGGTTTGGGGACAGTGGCACACTCCGAGAGTATGGGAGCTCCTCATCGCCTCCTGCATACCTTGCCCTGTGCATCTCGTCCGTCTGGCTGGTTCTGAGATGTGTCCTTTGTCAGACACAATCAGGAAGCTTTGGCTAGAAATAAGTAACAAAGACTTATTCAAGGAATTTGCAAATAGGAAACACAACTAGGCAATACCCGAAGTGTTCCAAAGAAGAGGGAAAAACTGAGAGTTCATATAATAGAAAGTATACTCTTGAAAAGAATCAGCCCTGCAGTCTCGGCCCCTGGATGGGTCTGAGATGGTGACCTTCCAGATGCCTGTGGTCTGGATGATGGATATGGATGGAAAAAAAAAAAAAAAGAGATCTATAGAAAGTAACCTCACAGGGTGATCTTAACTTCCCACCTGGGCAGCTCGCTTTGGTGTATGGTCATGCCCCAGGCCTATAACTTTTTAGTAAAAAAAGGTTTATCCTGCCATAAGTTTTCTGTACATCAAGGTTAACACACCTTTGAAATAAACCTGAAACGCCCTTAAGAGAGCCCATAATCTTGTTAACTATCCTATAATCCAAGCCCCACCTTGACCTCTCCAACCTTCACATAACCTTCCTGACATTCCCTTTCGAATGCATATATGAAGATGCAAAACTGTAATTCTCAGGAGCATTTGAGATCTCGCTCCCCACTATGTGTGGTCCTTTAGGCTCAGATCAACTTTTATAAAAATTCTCTACAGGTTTGGGCATTTCTTATGCTGACATGGATGTCTGGTGGTATGGGCAGGAGAACACCCTTTCTTGGCTTCTCCAGAGGGCTATCTGTAGGACTCCTATATATTTCCAGGCACTGATGCACCGCTGAAAAGTTCAAAAGTTTAAGTCCTCAGGCTCATTAAAGTGAAATGAAATCTGTTCCTCATGCTCGGCCCATGTGGTCTAAAGGAGTTTTGCAAACTTGACGATACAGCCTCCATTTTCCATCTCTGGCTACACTGACTTCATCTTGTTTTCTTCACTCATTCGTCACCTTTCATAATACACTGGTGATCTAATAAGTAAACGATTTCTCTGAGTTCCGTGAACTGCTCTGGCAAATTAATTGAACCCAAGGACGGGGTCGTGGGAACCTCCAGTCTATAGAAGTTTAGTGACAACGGGGACTTTCCACTGGCATCTGCATGGGGGGTGGGGTAGCAGTCCAGTAGGACAGAGTTCTTATCTTTTCTTTTCAATTTTTAAAAAAAGATTTTGTTTATTTACTTTTAGAGAGAGGGAAAGGGAAGGAGACAGACTGGGAGAGAACCATCATTGTGTGAGAGAGACACACAGTTGCCCCTCACTTGCCTCCAACGGAGGACCTGGCCTGCAACCCAGGCATGTGCCTTGACTGGGAATCAAACCAGCAACCTTCAGTTAGTAGGCCAGCGTGAAAGCCACTGAGCCACACCAGCCAGGGCTCAGAGTCTTATCTTAACCTGTGGAGTCCGACGCGATCTCCAGGTACTATCATCTCCCGGTAGGTAGTGTCTGAACTGAGTTAATTACTTGGTTGAGTAGCAAAACAACACACCTGGGAATTGGTGGCAGAGTCAGAACACCCTGGATCACCCTGCAAAGTCACTTTCTGGGGATTAGGGCCTGGATACCTTTGGGGGCCGTACATAGTTACTTCTTACTCACAGTAGTCATATTGTTTCCATTTAATGAAGCAATATCTGTTTTCTTCTTAAAATGTTTTTCTTTTCCAGTAAAAGCAGTTGGTTTGACTTCAAGGATGCTACACACTGTGCCCTCCCCAAATTCACATTTTAAAACCTGACGCTCAATGTGATGGTATTAGCAGGTCGGCGGGGGGGTCTTTGAAGGTGATTAGGTCGTGAGGGGGGAATCCTTGTACAAGACACCCCCGAGAGGTTCCTGATCCCAGAAAAAAAGACAGCTACCTCTGAACCAGCAAGCAGGTCTTCACCAAAAAACAAATCTGCAGACACTTTCAGCTGGGACTTCCCAACATCCAGATGATGAGACATAAATGTTTGTTGTTTGGGGCCCAGGCAAAGAATGCGTTACGTAAGTAGTATTCCAGAAAGTCTTAGGGAGGGGGAACAATGTAACAAAACAAAGCGGTGGTGCAGCCAGACACAAACATGGCTGAGGGTTGGGAAACTGAGGCCTGGAGGAGAAGGTTCCGAGACCTGTGCCAGGTCAGGAAGCTGCTGAAGTTGGGAGAAATGGTGTGTCTGGTAGAAGGGCCTGCTTCCCAAGGACCCGACAGCAATGTTGACATAACCTTGTAGATCAAAGTCGCCCCCTAATTGCCCCAGGCCGGTTCCGGGGCTCCCAGGGGAAAGTGGTCAGGATCCGGATCCTGTAAATACAAAAGGTCTGGCCCTTGGTCAGGGAACTGCATTCTGGAGCAGGCTGCCAAAAACCACTCCTCCTGCCAACACTCCACCAAACTAAACTACGTGCGGTGGCAGCAGCCATGGCCTCATCAGAACACCTCAGGGACCAGAGTGCCAGCCCCAGAATCGTGGGTCTTGAGACAGATCTGGACACCAGTTCAGGTAAGAGATGGCCGAGGACGTCTCTGCCCTGAAGAAGGACCTTCTGGGAGAGGCCTAGGGCAGCTACCCTCCCTGGGGGCTGCCGGGATTCTCAGGCCAGGGGAGGACTTTGATTTTATTTCTTGTTTTAAACAATCTAACGGAACATAAGCTTCCTCCCGAGCCTGTGTCGTGGTGAAGAGCATGTAGCTAAGGGAATGGATGTGCTTACTATCCGGGGAACTCAAAAAGTTACTTTTTTAAGAGCACCACCAACTTTAGAGTCAGAGAGACCCGCTCCGGCACTTGCTTCATTGATGAACGGACTGATCAGCTCTTCTCTCTGGACTAGGCTCTGAGCTGGGTGGAGAGGACAGAGCAGGGACCCCCGGGGCAGAAATGACTGGGAACTGATGGTGTTCTCTGGTGTCATGTGGGGAGGGGAGAGCAGCGTGATGCTCCCTGAGGACCCTCATATCTGCTGAAGCCCAGCCTCAGTCTTCTAATCTGTTGAATGGGGCTGGGGCTTTCCTCTTGTTTGAGGACCTCGCTGCTCACAGCGTCTCTCTGGAGCTTGTTGGAAGTGCTCCTGACCCCTGCATGGTGACAAGACACTGGGCCCTCCATGTGCACAGCAAGGAGGAGGAGCTCTGAGCCAGGGGTCTTGGGGCTCCTGGGGGGCAGAGGCCAATCAGAGGGAAGCAGGATTTAAAGCCAGGTCTCTCTGATGCTGAAGTCCACGCTCTTTGCCCCCACGGTTTCCACCTATGTGTGTCCACCTACACACGGGTAAAACCTCGTGGAATGTATCAATGTGTGAATTAATAACAGAACCATGTTGACTGTTGTGCTAACACAAACCTTCCGTCTTCTCCTTCCTTCCAGGGGGGAAGTCAGCCCACCTTCTAAAGGCCGTCCCTGCAGCTCACCTAACTTTTGTTATCGACTGTGTCCGTGGGAAACCGCTCTCGCTGGCAGCTCCCCCGGCACCGCCCCACGCCCTCAGTCCCAACCAAGGACTTGTCACCCCTCCAATGAAGACTTACATCTTGTTCTGTGGGTCTGGCCAGTCCCATCTGATTCAGGAGGCTCCCTTGGGTGGGGAGCACCTCGCCCAGGCCAGGGGCACCCCGCCACCCTGCAGAGGGGCTGTGGCCTCAGCTTTCTCCTCAGTCAGCCCACTGAGGCCCCAGGAGCCTCCTGAAGACAAGGGGAGCCCCTCAAAGATGGTGCCCACAAGGTCTTCAGCTTGGGAAATGGTCATGAACACACTCAAAGCTTTCTCCTCCTGTGTCTGTGGGAAGGCAGAGTAACTGGAAGAGCCTGACTGGGGGCGAGGGGGTTGGCACCTCAGGCTCACGTGCCCAGGGGCTGCCCTTCCCAGGGCCCATGGCCTCTCTGCCAGGATCTGCAAAGTGCCAGGGAAAAACACCACCCCTTTCTTGGAGCTTATATCCCTGGGGTTGGGGGAGAGGTGGGAGGAAGTTTAAACAAGCAAATAAATAAAGACAATTTTGACACAAAATGAGCTCTGTGCAGAAACTGAGACATGGTGCCGGGGTGGAAAGGGACCGGGGCAAAGAGCTTTTCTGTCGTGGTGGATGGGAAAGGCCTCTCTGAGTGGGTAGCAATTAAAGTATGATCTTCCCTGGCTGGTGTGGCTCAGTGGATTGAGCACTGGCCTGTGGGACACAAAGGGTCACCAGTTCAATTCCCAGTCAAGGCACATGCCTGGGTTGCAGGCCAGGTCCCCAGTAGGGGGTGTGCGAGAGGCAGCCACACATTGATGTTTCTCTCCATCTTTCTCCCTCCCTTCCCCCTCTCTAAAAATAAAAAATAAATAAATAATCTTTTAAAAAATAGATAAAGTATGATCTGAAAGGTAAGAAGGAGCCAAGCTCTGTGAACCGCCCTCACCCAGGGCCATGGGGCGGAGCAGACCAGGTGGGGTCAGGACGCCCCAGCAGGACAGGCAGCAGCAGTACACTGTCCACTGTCATCTTGGTTCACATACAAGTGTGTAGGTCACGGAAGGCATGAGACACAGAATGGGGAAATTCAAGAACCTAGGAAGGACCTGGCAGTCTGAGAGTAAATAAAGGGAACCAGCCTCTCAGGAGGGGGTGAAAGTCTGCCAAAGAGAGTGGAGTATCATATTTGAACGAATAACATAAGAGCCAGTACACACTGAGCATCTGTTTCATGCCAGGCTTGTGCTGCACCTTAGAAATGCAGAAAAAGGGGGGTCCTGCTCCCTAGGGCAGTCGTGTTCCCCAGCATGAAGTGTGCTCACTGGCGTGTGTGAGGGTGTGTGGAGGTGTAAGGGATGCCTGGCACTGTGCGAAACTCTGTGAACCCATCTGAGGAAGTGTTTCGAGGATGTATCGACCAATTGCTCTGTGCCAGGGAAATAACATCCTTCCCATGCCAATATGGGGATGCACTGGTTTTGTGCCCATTTCACGGATTAGGGAACGGAGGGACATAGAGGTTGAGGGACCCACTCAAGTCCCTATGGACTGGTACAGTTGGGATTAGGACCTGGGCAAGCCTGGTGCTCACGTTCTTGCTCCTAACCCTAGGGCCAATGGCCTCCCATCCTAGTCAGGTCACTTTTAGGCAGACAGGATTCAGAAAGAACAGTTGTAGCCCTGTCCTCAAGGAGCTCACAGCCTTGTAGGGAAGGCAAGAAAGGTAACTACTGATTGGTACAAGAATAAGGGCACACAGAATGCTGTTGGGGCTGGAGGAGGCTGCCCAGCCCCCTCTGGGAGAGGAAATCAGGGAGGGCTTCCTGTAGGAAGTGACACCTAAGCTTAGATCTGAAGAGTGAGTGAACCATACAAAGGCAAGGAGGCAGGGGTGGGGAGTGTTCCAGAAAAAAGGACCAGAGTCACTCAGGCTGGCTATTGTATTCATTCATTTATTCACCAAGTATTTATTTGGCACCCACTGTGTGCCAGGCTGTGGGCTAGATGCTGGACTGGGGCCCGACAACGAAGGTGCTTATTCTCTAGCAAAGCACGCACAGGCAACAAGCAGAGAGGCCAGAGAAGTGGCAGGGACCACACTGTGTGAGGCCTTGCAGACCACGATGAAGTCTTTAGATTTGATTCTGAGATGGGGACCATCAGAAATTGTGAGCTGAGAGTGGCGTGACCAGATGTACCTTTAAATTTTTTCTTCTAGCTCTTGTACTGAGATCAGAAGCTTAGGAGGCTGCACCTTAATTCAAGCAAGGCAGGGGGGTGGTTTGAACTAGAGAGGCGGTGACAGAATAACCTGGACGACCTAGGTCTCTTCCTCTCTTCTCTCCTCATTAAGAATCACTGGGCTAGAAAGGCCCAAAGACAGAGGATGTAGGGAGTTTGAGACCCTCATGGAAAAGGGTGAGGCCTGTAGCTGCACATCTAGCTGTTCATCAGCAGGTGTCGCCCTATCACCAACCTGGAGGGCACCCTGGTCTCCCCCTGAATGGGAAAGGTGGGAACCTGCTGGGCATGCAGCCAGAGCCTGGGGCCAGCAGCTCAGTGGGGTCCATGTTTTCAGCATTCGAACTTTCATTCTAACCAACACCCCTTTCATCCAGAATAAGGACTATTGGTGTTTTTCTTATGTGCATTCAATTCCTTTCACTCCAGATCTGAGAGGTGGGTATGATTTTTATTGCCACTTTGCAGATGAGAAAACTGAGGCACAGAGAGATGAAGTGATTTGCCCAAGGTCCGCATCCAGAGAAAGGCAGAGCCCAAATCCAAACCCCAGGCCACTACACCTGTAGTCACAGAGTCGTAACCCCGCACCGGCTGCAGGCACTCCCTTCACATTTGCCGAGTGAGTGAATGAAGGAAGAATGAAGGCTTTCCAAGGACCCAACCTAGGGCCGGACCATGTGTAGGGAGTGTCTAGGGACTGAACGGGTGAGTGGGGCCCTCAATGAGATGGGGCACACAGGTGGAGGGGAATAGCTCCGTCTCTTCTCCGAAATCCTGGGAGGCGTTATCCCATTTTACAGATGAGGAAACTGAGCCTCTGGTAGGTTAAGCAACTGGCCCAAGGTCACAGAGCTAGTAAGTAGCAGAGCCAGAGTGAAACTAGGAGTAGTTTGACCTCAGAGCTATGACAACCGGACCATGCTGATTGGACTTACTGAAAACCGGTTGAGGGAACGAATCAATCTGTAAATGACAGATTTTATTGAACCGGTGAAGGAAGGTGTGATGAGGTGAGTGTGTCCCCAGGCTGGCAGTTACGCTTCATTCAGGACTGTGTCCTGTCTAAAGTAAAATAAAATAAAATAGGTCATTTTAAAATGGAGTCGGGCTATGGCTGGAGTGGCTCAGCCGACTGAGTGCCGGCCTGTGAACCAAAAGGTTGCTGGTTCGATTCCCAGTCAGGGCATGTGCCTGAGTTGCAGGCCAGGTCCCCAGTTTGGGGTGTGCGAGAGGCAACCGATTGATGTATCTCTCACACCACTGATGTTTCTCTCCCTCTCTTTCTGTCTCCCTTCCTCTCTTTCTAAAAATAAATAAATTAAATTAAAAATTTTTAAATAAAATGGAGTTGGTGCTGCCCCGGCAGAGAAACTACTTTGCACGTCTTATGCCTCAAACCTTTGGATGTTAAAATGGAGCAAAATAAGCTTTGGGCCGGGTCCAGAGGAGCCTTATGGCCCCAAGAACTGTTTGCAAACAACAAGAAAGCAGAGATTATTACTCCCAGACTGAAAATTACAACCGTTCTTTAGAATCCGCATCGCTAGGTTACCTGCACCTACAGAAATGCCTTCCTCCTGTTGATGTGATCGCTCTTCTTCCCTTTCTCAAAAACAGCCCTTGTCTTTGTTTCTTTTCTTTTCCTTTTTTTTTTGACTTTGTTTCTTAATCAGAATGTTACTTGGGTTTCTGCCTGAATCGATGCTTCCTGAAGAGCTATTCTTGTATGTTTCAAATAAATGCCTGTTGCCTGTCATGTGGAAAGGCCTTTTTAGTTTTACGTTAGCAGTCCCCAGTGCCTTAAACTGCCTAGTGTAGTAGGTGCTCAAGAATTGTGTGGGGGACCTCCAGCCAAGACGGAGGCGTAAGTAGACACGCTGTGCCTCCTCCTCGCACAAACAAAATAAGGACAACAACAATCTAGAAACAAAATAACAACCAGAACTGACAGAAAATTGAAGTACATGGAAGTCGGCAAACCAAGGAGATAAAATAGACACATTCATTCAGACTGGTAGGCAGGGTGGAGTCGGGCAGCCAGGGGAGAGGGGTCGTGGCACAAAAAGCGGTGAAACTGGATGCTCAAGGCACCCTGGGCGTGTAAGACGGCAGAGGGCAGACCCCAGGCACGCAGGCGGGGGCTGGCAGATCCCGGGTGTGGGGTGGCAACGAGCAGACCCAGTGAGGTGGCGATTGTGAAGCCAGGCACTGCGGGTAAGGAGGCTGGCTGACTACACGGTCCCATATTCGCATGCAGACAAACCAGGTGAAAACAGAGAGCGAGACAGACCTTGCAACCCAGGGTCCCAGCTTGGGGAAATAAAGCCTCAAAACATTGATTGAAAACACCTGTGGGGGTTGAGGCACAGGGAGAGACTCCCAGCCAACAGGAGAGTTTGTTGGAGAGACCCACAGGGTCCTAGAATGCACACAAGCCCACCCACCCTGGAATCAGCACCAGAAAGGCCCGGTTCACTTGGGGAAAGCGGCGGAAGGGACTGAAGTCCAACAGAGAGCGGAGCAAGTGCCATTGCTCCCTCTCGGACCCTGCCCCCACATACAGCATCACAACCCAGCAACTGTGTTGACCCGCCCTGGTCAACACCTAAGGCTCTGGCCCTCATTACGTAACAGGCGTGACAAGACACAAAAAATGGCCCAAACAGAAGAAGAGATCAAAGCTCCAGAAATAATATAACTAAGCGACCAAGAGATAGCCAATCTATCAGATGCACAGTTCAAAGCACTGGTGATCAGGATGCTCACAGAACTGGTTGACTTTGGTCACAAATTAGATTAAAAATGAAGGCTATGCTAAGCAAAATGAAGGAAAATGCACAGGGAACCAACAGTGATGAGAAAAAAACTGGGACTCAAATCAAAGGAGTGGACCAGAAGGAAGAAAGAAACAACCGAACAGAAAAGAATGAAGAAACAAGAATTAAAAAAAAAAAAAAAAACGAGAGGCTTAGGAACCTCCAGGACATCTTTAACCACTCCAACATCCAAATTATAGGGGTACCAGAAGGGGAAGAGGAACAGCCACGAGTGGAAAACTTATTTGAACAAATAATAAAGGAGAATTTCCCCAATCTGGCAAAGGAAATAGACTGCCAGGAAGTCCAGGAAGCTCAGAGAGTCCCAAAGAAGGTGGACCCAAGGAGGAACACTCCAAGGCACATCATCATTATATTTGCCAAGATTAAAATGAAGAAAAGAATTTTAGAAGCAGCAAGAGATAAGGGGACAGTCACCTACAAAGGAGTTCCCATCAGACTGTCAGCTGATTTCTCAAAAGAGACCTTGTAGGCAAGAAGGGGCTGGAAAGAAGTATTCCAAGTCATGAAACGCAAGGACCTACATCCAAGATTGTGCTATCCAGCAAGGCTTTCATTTAGAATGGAAGGGCAGATAAAGTGCTTCTCAGATAAGATCAAATTCAAGGAGCTCATCATCACCAAGCCCTTATTATATGAAATGTTAAAGGGACTTATCTAAGAAAAAGAAGATTAAAAACACGTATACTAAAATGACAGCAAACTCACAATTACTAACAACCACATCTAAAACAAAAACAAACTCAGGAAACAACTAGAACAGGAACAGAACCACAGAAATGGAGATCACATGGAGGGTTAGCAACAGGGAGGGGGAGGAGGAGAGAGAAGGGGAAAAGGTACAGAGAGTAAGTACCATAGATGGTCGGTAGAAAATAGATGGGGAGGGCAAGAATAGTATGGGAAATATAGAAGCTAAAGAACTTATGACACATGGACATGAACTAAAGGGGGAAAATGTGGGTGGGAGGGGGTGTGCAGGGTGGAGGGGAATGGAGGGGGGAATGGGACAACTGTAATAACATAATCAATAAAAATTACTTAAAAAAAGAATTATGTGGGGCACCCTGAATGGTGCAGCTCAGTGCGTTGGATGTCATCCCAAAAACCAAAAGGCCGTGGGTTTGATTCTTGGTCAGGGCACATGCCTGGGTTGTTTGTGGGTCTGGTCCCCGTTTGAGGCTTGCACAGGAGAAAGCCAACCGACTGATGTTTCTCTCCCTCGCTTTCTCCCTTCCTTCCCTTTCCTCTGGAATCAATAAAAAAGAAAAAGAAAAAAATTGCCTACTATCTCAAGGAATACCGTCTTTTAAAAAAACTTATGTAGGGCCAGCAGCCCTGCTTTGTGCCCTGCGGGGTGGCACCCAGAGGGCCCCCACCCAGTGCAGTAGGCCCCAGATTTCTCTGGAAGGTTGTCTCTGGGTCCGGGCCCTGGTGCTCTGGCCTGGCTGGCTGCTGGCAGTGAGCAGCAGGCCAGCTGTGCTGACTGTAAATAACAGGTGCTCCCCTGCCCAGGGACTGCTGCCTTGGTGGCCCATCCAGCCGACTCCAGTCACTAAGCCCCCGGGGACCCTCTCTTGTTTGGGGGCAGAGCCTGTGTGTGGGTGGTACCTTGGTTTTCCTTGTTCAGAAAACCGCAGTTTTAACAAAAGCTTAGCACTTACTGAGCTTACATTAGAACATCATCTCTCTCTGGTTCCTCCCAGCTGCTTTGAGAGGGTGCTCCCCGGTCTTTGTTTACGGGTGAGGGAACCAGGCTGCCGGAGGCGTGTCCTCCCCCCCCCCCCTCCACCCCTGGGGCCCAGACAGGCTCTTCTGGGAGGCCCAGGGAACCTTTCAGCCCTGCCCTCACCTGTGTCTCCTGGAGAGAAGACCCCAGGTACCAAGGCAGCTCTCTGTTCCTCTAGCCCTGCCTTGGCCTTGGGTCCAGGGAGAGTGAGGGTAAAGCTGGGGGTGCCCTGGGCAATTTTGTGCGTGGCACACGTGAGCTACGGACATCACAGCCCAGCGCCAGGGCTTTTACATGCATTCTGAAACAGCTCTAGTGGGTAGAGCTTCTTAGCGCCATTTTGCTGTGGCGCAGAAAGGTGACGGCATGCGCTCGAGATCGTGCGGTTCAGGAGCAGCAGAGCCGTCAAACCCACGTGGGGTGGCTCCCGAGTTTGCAGCGGACCCTCCGCTCTGTACTGAAGCTCATTAGTTGTCCTTGTTTTTAATCCTGCAAACGTTGACTTAGCTCCTTTCCCATGCCAGGCTTGGGAGCAAGAGGGCAGACTAAGGCTTATTCTTCTGCTATTGCAGAACTAGGGTCCAAGGCAGATAGGGGGTGGGCGGATGGGGCGGGGACCCGGGGTTGCAATGTGTGTAGTGTGGTGGGGCTCAGCCCCTAGGCCAGGGAAGAGTATGCCAAGGGTGTGCTTCTCTGGCAAAGAAGCCCTGGCCTGAGGTTCTGGAGGTCTGGTCTTCGTTCCGTCTCTCCCACTGACTTGCCGTGTAACCCTAGGCAAGGGCCTCCCCATCTCTGGGCCTTGGTCTCCCATAAGGAGTTTGAACCGACTCCCCAAGGGACCAGGGCTGGCCAAGCACCTGGCTGAGGCTCCAGGGTCTGCCCCGAGCAATATGCTCTTTTCATCTGAGTCTGAATTTCTGTTGACGACAAGGTATGGCCTGGGGTTCTGCTGGTAGTTCTGGAGGGCTTTCTCGAGGAGGGGTCTTTCCTCCTGGGCCAGGTCTCTGAAAGTGAGGGAGCCTCCTCGGTCCTCCGCACCCCTCAGGGTCTCTGACACCGCCTAACCTGGACCTTCTCCCAGGTCTCTAGCTCTGCAGGAAACCATATTCTCAACGTGCCTCCTGCCCAAGCCCACTCCAAGAGCTATAAGAAGTACAAGGCCACCTCTGGCTGGTGTGGCTCAGTGGATGAGCACGGGCTTCGAACCAAAGAGCGGCAGGTTTCCCAGTCAGGGCACGTGCCTGGGTTGCGGGCCAGGTCCCCAGAGGCAACCACACACTGATGTTTCTCTCCCTCTCTTTCTCACTCCCTTGCCCTCTCTAAAAATAAATAAATAAAACCTTCTAAAAAATTAAAAGAAGTACGAGTCCACTTTCCTGCACAGGCTGTGTGTGGGGTGCAGTGGGGCTGCTTTGGTAGGGCCCCTCGTGGTGTTGATGGGGGACTCAAATGCAGGAAAAATTTTGGTTTCAGGCGATAGCCAATAAGCTTCGTAATCAATGCTTGTAAAAGCTATTGTTCCAGGAACGGAAGGCACGACCCGCCCTGACTCCAGGAGACTGTAGCTGCTCCCTCTTTGGGCCCCAGGAGGACTGAGAGCAATCAGGGCGGCAGCTGAGCCACTGTGCTCCAGGGGGAGACGCCCACCGCCCGGGGCCCAGAGGAAGAAGAATGCTGCAGCTTTTATCTGATTAACTTTCCCCCTGAATTCCAATCCCCTTACCTACACTTTCCTTCTCCTAATAAAAAGAGTCAGGTTTAAAATGGAATGTGAGATGGTCTGTTAGGGTACAAACAAACCCAGGTCTTCTCAGATTGCTGACCATCTGATCAAAGCGCCCATCAAGGTTCAACCCCTGTCTCTGCCTGTTGCATCTTGGTAGGTGAGAGGCAGCCCGGACACTGGCTTTTCCGGTTTCAGTGGGGGCTACTGATTGGGGCTGATCCTTCAGAGGGCTTTCTAGAGCCCCAGCCAAGGACTCAACCATGCCCCTTCCAAGCTGGGTGACCTTGGGCTTGTCGCTTGACTTCTATGAACCTGCATGTCCTCCTTGGTACCCACCTTGCAGGACCGTTGTGGGGGTGAGCAGTGTGTTTGGCTCGCTCTGGGCTCTCAATGAATGGGGCTGCTATAATTACTCCTCATGGGGTGTGGGGCGGGGTGGTGGGCATCCAGCCAGGTCTATATTTAGCACGGAAAGGGTGGGGGGCCTGGAGACAAAGCATTGCCGCCAGCCGGGGCACCTGGGGGGCGGAGCCACTGAGAGACAGCCTGCTGGTCTTTCCCTCCCACCCTCCTTTTCCACAGGGTCACCTTGGCAGGAGGGCTCCCACAGTCTGGATGTGTCCAGTCCCCAGCGGCCGCTCTGTCCTCTGTGCAACCCTCATCCCCCAAACCTTGACCTGGGGAGCAGTCTGCTGGGGGCTGGGGTGGGAAGGATGTGGCCCCATTGGCCATGTGGGGGCCTGACCCCTTCCCTAGCCTGGGCTGCCAGCGGCCCAGCCCAGGGTGGGACTTTGCTGGGTCCTGAAGGCCAAGGTGAGACTGACCCCATGGATGGGAGTCAAGGAAGGGGGGAGCTGGTCCGGCTCCTCCCCTAAACCCCAGACCGATGAGTGTTGGGGCTGCAAATAGCGCAGCGGAATCAGTGAGTCACAGAGGCTGGAAATACCGTGCCCGCTCGCCCTCCCTTCCTCCTGCTGGTAGCTCGGTAGCTTGAGCTGGCCTGGTACTGTGATTTCAGTAGCGCCTGGTGGGGTATGGGGTGCATGGGAGTCCCTCCAGAGAGCACCCGGGCTCCCTGAACCAGCCAACACCCCAGCCAGGTTCCAGTCTGGCTCTGCCCCAGGGGCTGTGTGACCCGAGGCCAATCACACAGCGTCTCTGATCCTCAGTGGCCATCTGGTACAAGACAGGCTTCAGGAAGGCAGGAGCTCAGTAAGTGCAGCTGACCCACCTTTGATGGGTCACCCTGTGCCTGAGACAGTGTCTGGCCGGAGAGGCAGGCAGGTGCTGGCTGGCAGTTGGAAAAGAAGGGCACTACAAGTCTTCGCAGAAATAATTCCAAGTCCCGCCCAGGTGGTTCTGGGAGCCAAGGGAAGAAGTCAAAAGACACCTGTATTTCTGTAAGGTCTTGAGTTATGCTTGAGCTACCCCACCCCCAAATCTCAAGGAAGGCATGTCTGTTTATCCTCATCCCAAGTTTGAGAATTCCAGGCAGGTAACCTCCAGAAGTCTGTGATTTTTGTCATTTATTATGTGTGCACGGTACAATACCAGGACCCTCCCATCTCCTCACCCAAACATCCCCTAAGGACCCCAGAGTGGCAGGGGTGAGAGGCCACCCCGCAGAACACTGACCCGAGGCCCAGACAGCAGAGGGCTGGCTCTACCGCTCGCCCCGGGGGCCCTCTCACCACCCCCGACTAATACTGACCCATCTCACCCCTGTTTTTGTGTGTGGAGACTGAGCCGGGGTCACTGAGGGCGGCTGGGGCTCCCCAGAATGAAGGCCGTCTGGAGATTCCGTGCTGGCCTGGGGACCCAGAGGGAACTGGGCTGAGGGCAATCTCCAGCAGGAAGATGCGGGGACAGGGGCCATGGACCAAGAGAAGCAGAGAGAGTGACGTCACAGTGCACGGAGGGGAAGGGCGAAGTTTGAGGGCAGCCTCTGCCTCCCAGGGTTCATACCTCACTTTCAGTGAGCACGGGGCGATCAGCTGTCAGAGACCCATTTCCCCACTGATAAAAGTGGAGACTGAAACCTGGTTTTGGAGTGTTCTGAATTTGGACTTGACTAAGGGTAACACTTAGTGTTTGAAGGTCAGCAGGGTGTGCATGCGTGTGTGGTACACACGCACCAAGCCTATAGATTCATAGATTAAACCAGGGGGGAGGTTGGCAAGACACTGGTCCCACCTTGAGACCCCAAGCCCCATCCATGCTCTGCCTCCCACCTCTGCTGGGTGATCCATCTTCAGGGAAGCAGCCCCGGGACCCCAGGCCGGGCAGGGAAGTGGCGGGGGTGCGGGGAGAAGGCCCAGCCCCACCCCTCAGCCTGGTCTTGCCTGGGGGCATGAGCCGGTGATAGATGGCAGGAGTTTCCCACAGTTTATTACGAACCAGCTGTATTGGAAAAAACCCATCTATGTACAGCAGCCCTGCCCGGCACAGCTGGCTGGTGGGGGCCCCAGGTGGGCAGGCAGCCTGACGCTGGTTGGGAGCTTAGAGAACAGAGGTTTCCACCATGCTGCCTCCTCTGCCCCCCTGTGCCGGGAGATCTGCCTCCTGTCTCTCCTGCCCCCTTGCCAAAAGGGTCCCAGGTTCTCTTCCCCACCCCCGCCCTGCAGAGACTCCACGGATCAAAGCGTTTGTCAGTCTGTCCTGCAGATTATTTGCCCAGAGATCCCGCCTGGCCTCGTCTCCCTTCCCCAAGAGGGTTCTCTGGGATCTTCCTCTCCCCATCTCGATGCCTTTGCTCTGGATTAAGTGAGGAGGCCACATCTGGAATCTGGAGCCACAGGTAGGCAAGGGCAGAGCCGAAGGCCTGAGTGTGGGGGTGGGGCTGGGGCTCCCCACCTGGGGTCTTGGGGGCGTCAGGGCTGGAGTCTGGGCAGAGAGGTCCTGCGGGCTGTCTGTCGGGAGGGGGTTAGGAAAACTTTGGCGGGCCAGTGGGGGAGAGGTGGGGCTTTGGGAGGCCCGGGGAGGGCGGAGGCCTCAGATTTTTATCTCTGTCCGGAAGGTCTGCTGGACGTGCTCTGTGTGGGGGTGTCGCCGTGCCCGGATGGTGAGGCTGCCATCCTCCCGCAGGGCCGAGGTCACCGAGGTGGGGTCCATGTCCTCCGGCAGCTGGCACTTGTGAGCGAAGGTGTTCATGACCGTGCCGTCAGCCGCCAGCTGGGGCAGAGAGGGACGCATCAGAGAAGGCTGCCCCCACCCTCGTTCCCTCTTCCCAGTCTCAGCCGGCCGGGCCCCCACCTGCTGAGGGGCTCTGCTCTCAGGTGTGGAGGAGGCCAGGCCAGGGGCTGGCCAGAATGGGGCGATGGTGGCCACAGGCCGAGGGCTGTGCGGGGACAGGTGCAGAGGCACCCAGAGGAGGCCCAGCGCTCCCAGTGGGGAGGCTCAGACACAGAGGAGGCTCCGTGCAGAAGCTGGGACTCCTGAATATGGAGAAGGTGGCCCAGGGCAGAGCCGAGCCCTTTTGGACACCCGGCCACGTTCGATGTCCACAGTCAGAGCTGAGTTGGTGGCCCTTCCCCCACGGCTCAGTCAGCACATAGTGTCCGGAGGAGCCTGGGGTGGCTGAGTCACCGGTGGGGCTGGCGGGGCTGGCACAGGCTGCCCACTGGTCCTGGTGCCCGCAGTCCTTGGCATCCCTGACGGGGAGCCCAGGCATTGAGCATCTGGTGCTCCGGGCCACAGGGGACCTGGCGGAATCCTCGGGCAGACCCTCGCCTTTAATGGGCGCCCGTGGCCATGGCCCACTGGGGCGAGCATCCCTGTCCAGGCCACACCTTCCTCGGGGGCGCAGGCCTCCTGGGAGCCGGGACTCAGAGACGCTAGTGACCCCGAGACCCATGGATACAGGGAGAGTGGGGTTCGGAATGTGTGGTCCTGAACTTCAGGGACTCTAGTTCCAGGGTCCCAGGATTGGGGCTGGGCCTCTGAACCCTGGAAGGAAGAGGGCTTGAGGGGCGTCATGTTGGGGACTCCTTCCCCCAGCTGCCAGGTGAGCCCCTCCCCCCCACGCCTGTCAGAAGAGCTGCCCTCACTCAACCATCATCTCCCTCCTCTCCTTTCCTCTCACCTGCGCTCAGGTGGCCCTGCCTGTATCCCCCCCCCCCCATCCCACTGTGGTGTTCTCAGCAGCCCTGATTCCCGAAAAAAGGATCTTGGGGCTGAGAAAGGCAGGGATGGGGATCCCACAGCCCACGAGTGACAGGATCCAGGTCTCCAATTTGTTCTGGGGGCTTGAGGGGACAGAGGGTAGGGTCTGGAGTCCCAGGATGGGACATGGGGGTGGGGACACTGGGCAGAGGGTGCAGGTGCAGACCCTGGGGTCAGGGGTGGGGGGCAGGCTCACCTTCTCAGCTCGAACCTCGATGTGGTTGTTGGACGTGGTGACGATGATGTCTTCGGGGGAGAAGTCGCTCACATCCACAGCAAACTCATAGGCATCCCCAAGGGTCTTGATGTTGCCCGGCCCCCCAGAACGGGCTGTAGAGAGGGCTGCCGTGAGCTGAGCACAGGGCAGGTTTGCACCCAGAACTCAGGTTTCTGGTTCCTTCTCCTGGGGAAAGGGGAAGCCCCGCCCCAGGCCTCTGACTTCTCCTTCAGCTACTGCTCCTAACCTCCCTGCCCGCCTCTCCACCCCCTTGCAGCCTACTTTTCCCAGGGTGGGGAGGGGGCCTCCCCAGGCGTGGGGGGGGGTGAGGTGTGAGTGTGTGAGACACCATCTGCACCACCCCACCCCTCAACCCCCCGCCGCCCCCCAGAGATCCAGCAAGGACCCGGCCGCTGGCACCACAGCTGGCCCCCAGTCACAGCTCTTCTTTGGAGGCCTGCCTGCTTTCATGACCACATCTGTCTCTGCAGCCACATCTGTCCTGGTGGCCACATGCAGCTGCAGTCACGAAGCACCTGTTCCTGGCAGCTGGGCAGCTGCAGCCACTTTCCAAGGTGCCTTGGAGCAGGTGTCCCCTTCCCGTGCGTCTCCCGTCCCCTCGGAGCACTGAGCACTTGCCTGGGAAGGTCAGGGGCTCTGAGCGGGGCCGCATGAAGCTGCCAAAGTCCTCAGAAAACATGCTCAAGGCCTTGTCCATGGGCGCGTCCTGGGCGGGCAGGGCTCGGGTGGCCGAGGAGGACGAGGAAGAGGAAGAGGAGGAGTGGAAGCTTCTCTCCGCTCTGAAGGTGGAGGAGGTCCTGTGGCTCATCCACGGGTGGGAGCCGGGCCCTGGCCAGGCGGGCAGGGGTGGGTGGGAGAGGCTGTGGGCGGCAGGCTCTGGGGGAGCGTGCCGGGCCCGGACTGCCGGCGCTTTATAAGGCCCGACTGTCCCCGGGCTCAGGGCCAGCCCCTTGTCTACCAGCTAAATTTAGGCCTTGCTGTGGCCCAGAGGGGGCTGGAAATCTTCTCCAGTGAGACTGCCCTGCTGACAGTCCAACACATGCAGGCCGGGAGGCTGAGCTCATAGCCTGGCATTCCAGGCGATAACTCCAGCCCCGGGGCCTCGGCACCGCGGCAGGGAGGGGGCCAGAGCTGCCCCTGTGCCTAGGACCTTGTGCTTGTGGGTGTGTGGAGGGGGGGTTTGCGTGTCCGTCTTTCCCATCAGCCTGGGGCTCCTGGGGGCTGCGCCTCCCCCGCCAGACTGCAAGCTCCTTGCAGTCAGGCTTTTCGATTTCCTGTTCCCTTGCTATCCGCCCCCCGCCCCGTCCCGCCCCGCCCCAAAGTTCCAGCCCTTGATAAGAGGGGATCCGGGTGGTGGGAGATCAGGGCAGAGGGGCCCTCGCTCCTGGCTCTGGGGACAGCATGGGATCCAGGTCGGGTCAGGGGAGGGTGGAAGACCCCCCGCTGGACCCCTTTGCCAGGTGAGGGGCTCCTTCCCTCCGGGCAGCTAATGTTTACAACGTCCCTTAGGGAGGAAAGACTGAGACAGCAGGGCAGGGGGCAGAGTGTGCTGCTGTCCCCCTGCCAGCTCCCCTGGGACCCAGATGCCGTCCTCCCCCCACCCCTCCCCACACACTGTGGAACATTTGGGAGCCCCACAAGGAGAAAGCTAGCAACCTGAGGCAGGGCTGGGGGTTGGGCCGAAAGTCAGGTAATGGAGTAATTGTCCTTAAAGATCTAGAAGGTTATATTTCCGGGAACCATCTGCCTGAACTCCAGCTGTGAGGAGCCACCAGGGACCATGGCGGGCGGGCGCGTGGGCGAGCAAGAGTTCAGGGAGAGGTAGAGAAGTCCGGAAGACAATTTTTCTAGCTCCGATTTCTGGAACGCTGCTGGGCCCCTGGCTAGGAGCTCCCCAGCACCCTCGCCTTCTTTGGAAGGAGGTTCATGCCCACCTCACAGACAGGGAAACAGAGTGTCCCAGGGGTGGTGGGCTTGCGCTGGGCAAGCGGCCCAGCTGGGCTTGGAACCCAGGCACATCTGATGCAAAGCCCTCCCTCCGGGAGGCTGGGCCACCCGAGCGTGTGTACATGGAGACGGGCTGGCCCAGAAGACCCGGACAGCCCCCGACAGCCCCTCTCTGCTCAACCATGCTCAGCAGAGCCAGGACTGACCTCAGGTGGGGCCGGGGCGAAGCCGGGGAAAGGCCATTCTGGGAGGAGGGTGGGCCCTTCCCTGCTGCCCAGGCTGCAGTGTGGGGCCTCTGACCCCCTCCGCAAATCCTGCCTTCCTCGCCCATGGAGGCCTCTCTGATTGCTGTACCCACACAGGGGACCCCTCCCCACAGCACCGCCTGACTCTGCCCGCCCCGCCCCCGGCAGGTGACCTGGCCTTCCTTGTGTCCATGGTTTCTTTGCTGTGCTCAGCTATCAGGCAGTTCCCCCCAGGCAGGGGGTCAATTGGGAGCTCCTGAAGGTGGAGACCCTTTCTCTTTTCTCTGGCTCCACAGAACTTCATTCTTGGGGGCTCCCTCTATAGGGGGAGCTACTGGTGCTGGTGGTCCCCGAAGTGGGGCCGAAGCAGTGACTGGAGAAAGTGGGGTCTGCTACTCCAATGGGGATGCCTGCGGGGGCCCATGTCACCCGTCCTGGCCGAGGGGGCTGCCAGGAAGTTACCAGCGCTGGGCGAGATGGGAAGAGGGTGGGGGAAGGGGTGGGGGGAACAGGAGCCAGTGGCTAAAAGCAGACACACTGTCACGGTGCTGAGGGCCTGAGTCACCGCTGCTGGGCGTCAGATCTCGTTCCCCACCCCTGCCCACCGTTCCTCCCCCGCTTCCCCTGTCCCTGGGTGTTGCCCACACACGCACTGCATCTACTGGCTTCAGTGACCAGGAGGGACCCTGAAAGGTCACCAAGGCCCGTCTCCTGTCTCTGAGCATGCCTCTCCCTTCAGATCACAGGGATAGAAAAAGCTTCCGAGACGATCCGATGCCTTGAATCCCAGACGCGCCAGGGCATCCCAGTCACCTGAGGGAGTTTTTAACAAACACAGAGTCATACCCTGCACCCCAAGATTCTAGCCTGGGGTCCTGGGAAGGAACCAGGGATCTGTTTTGGTCAGCTCCCCACACAGCCAGCCTACAGCTAGTGTTCGGAAACCAGTCAGCAGGTATTTATTGAACACCTACTGTGTGCCAGACACTGTTCCAGGCTCAGGTGCTGGTTGGGGGGAGGAGCTGGTGGGAATGAAGCAGAGATAGGCCCCTGTCCCCATAGCTCCCGGGCTCCCCTTATTGGACAGAAGAGGAAACCGAGACTCCGAGTAATGGAGGACCGGCCGGGGATGGCAGAGCTGTGGCTTCAAGCCTCCTCCACCCTCCGCTGCTGCTGCCCCCTGTTTGGGGTGCCCCAGAGCCTGGGCATCTACACAGAAGCACTGTGGTTTGAGAGGCAGTTTCCTGAGACTGGGGGGCTGGACCCAGGGTCAAGTCGAAGTTCCTCCCCAGGGCCTGGCCCCACTCGGGCTGGTCTGCCTCCTGGATGGGCCAGGAAGCGCTGTGCAGGCTGCAGGGTCAGGAATCCTGGGCGGAAGACCCCGCTCTGCCTCTCCCCTGGGCCTCTGACACCTGGGGCCCGGAGCCTCGCATCTCTGAGACTCCATTTCCTTAAACTGGGATGACGTCGCCCTCTCGTTGGGTTCCATGAGCACTCGCCAATGCGGGGGCAGCGCTGATACCCAGCAAGGGGGTAGTAATGGCAGTGCCCACACCTTTGCTCCAGCCCTTCCCCTGCTCTGTCTGCTTCCTCCCCTCTCCTTTCTCTGCTTTTTCAAACCCCTTCCGTGCCCAGCTCTGAGAGTCCAGGGCCTGACCCTCAGGCCCCACGGATGACCCCTCGCTGTCCTGCTGAAGTGTGGATGAGGTCCCCACCAAAGCCCCAGGTCCCCGAGCCTGCAGAGAGGGCTTCATAGCTCTGGTGGATTGCGGGGAGCTGCTGCTCCTGGCCCCTGTTTGCTGCTCTGGGGCACGGCTCAGCGGCCCGGGCAGTTCTGGTTGGTTTGTCAAGGACATTCTTAATGGCCACAGTAAACCCCGGCAGGGCGGGGTGGGGGGAGGAAGGGGAGCAGGATGTTGATTGGTGGAACACGCACCTGTGCAGGTGCAGCTGCGCTGCAGGTACACTCTGTCGGAGGAGCGCAATCTGCGGCCGAGGCAGGGCGGGCAGACGCAGGTGAGGGGCCTCTGGGTGCAGAGCCGGGGGTGGCCTTGGATGGAATTTGCCAGGGCCAGGTCAAGCAGGGCAGGGGCAGGAGGGTGGAGGGCAGGGGCCAGAACCTCATTTCTATCCTCACAGGGCCTTCCTTACGGGCCTGGGGTTTTCCTGCCTCTGCGACCTCTCTTCCCCTGAGGGGGCTCGGGGATGGGCCTGGGGAGTCGGAGCAATCTGTGGGGTCCCTTGGTGAGCGAGGAGCTTCCCTGGGCAAGGAGAGGGCTCTGAGCGGGGAGGCAGACCAGTGTCCAGGGAGGGGAGGGGCAGTGGCCACCTGAGGGAGAAGAGGGCTCTGAGGCCTGGGGACCTGGCTTGACCCCTCTGCTACTGGACACGCAGGGCACAGCTAGGAACCTACCCCCACATTATACGCACACAGACACCCCCTCGGTGACCCCCCAGGGCACACCAGACTTATGCCCCTCCTGAGAACGTACTCACAACAGGAAAACGCCACCTTCATTTTGATCTGGGAGGCAGCGATATCGGAAGGGCCTGGGGGCAGTGTAACGGCGTCGGAGCCACTCACCAAGGGCCCATCCGCCTGTCCGCTGCATCGGGAACCAGATGGAGGAGCTGGTGGGGCTGCGTGAGGGCTCCCCAGGCAACCCTGTGGCCCTTCGGGAGCTATGGGGCCCATGTCCGCGCATCCGCCGAGGCATCCGAGGTGAGACCTAGGTCCCCCTCCCTTCCCCGTTGAAGACCCCTCAGGACATCACCCCCTATGCAGGCTGCACCTTCCCACCCACCTGAAAGCCTGAAAGCTGCCCCCCCCTTTTGTCTGCTCCGGACATCGCTGCCCAGAGGGAAGGCTTCTGTTTGTCCATCTGTCTACGGGTCAGACTTGCTAAACGCCTACTCTCTGCTTTTCGGGAATGCAGCTCCGAGGCCCGATCACAGTGCCAGGAGCCTTGCCAGGGGCACAGAGGGTGCTCTCTGGCTCGACCGCAGCCCTGCAGGTCCTGGGACAACGCAGGAGTCTTGCTAGACCTTGTGTTTTCCAAGCTATGGCGGTACCGGAGAGACCTGCTGCTCCCAGCACTCCCTCCACACCCCTGCCCCTTGGTCGGTCTTACATATGTACCTCAGAGTGGAGCAGGGGTGGGGAGGGCAGAGCTGCCAAAGGCCCCTCTGCTGCCTGCCACCTTCGTAGCCACAGATCCTGCTCTGCATCTCATACAAGGCAAAGCCACCTCCAGGCTGGACCGCCTGGAGCTGGACCACCTGCCCCAGCCCCAGCCCCGTACCGCCCCTGCCCTCCCTGCTGGGAGGGAGAGCAGGTCCCCAGGGAAGGCGAGGTCCATGCCCCACTGGCTCTGGGCTGTGACCCCTTGCCCCTGCACCAGGTGGCTTGGAATGGCTAAAGCAGAAGCTGTTCCGTGTGGGTGAGGACTGGTACTTCCTGATGACCCTCGGGGTGCTCATGGCCCTCATCAGCTACACCATGAGCTTCACTGTGGAGCGTGTGATCCGAGGTAAGCTCTCCCTGGCACACACACCTGCTCTGGACCCAGGGCTTCTGAACACCCTCTCAGGGATGCCAGATGGGCACCAGGTGCAGCGGGGGTTGGGGAGGGGCCTGGCTGGGGAGGGGGCCTAGATCTGGTCCTGGCATTGCTCTGGACTTGCTGTGTGACCCTGGGTAGGCTCCTGCCCATCTCTGGTCCTCCTGAATTTTCCCAAGAGTCCTCATCTGAGCTCTGTGTTCCCCTCTTCCTGTCGCTCAGCTCCTTCTCTTCCCTCCCTCCTGCTCTCAACTCAGGAGTTCTGGGGGAGGGCACCTGCCTAGCTGGCAAGCCTCAGCAGGCTGCCTCCACCCTGAGGTCTTCCTGGAAGAAGGGGCATGGGGCAGGAAGGGTGTAACACACCTCTGGGGAACTTGCTCAGGGGCCATCCCGGGGACCTGCTCTGCAGCAGACATGGTCTGAGGCGCTTCACACTCTGTCTCATTTCTCACAATGACCCTGTGAGGGAGGTCATCACTCGTGCATTTGATAGACAGGGAAACAGAGGCTCGGGAGGTTGGGTCGCTGGACCGAAAACCTCAGCCAGGAAGTGGCAAAACTGGTTAGGGACCCAGGGTCCTGCTCCTGCCTCCTCTTGGGGTGTGTCACCCCCTGGATGGCCTGGGCCTCCCCACCCCAAGCCTGTGTTTCCTGGTCAGGAGGTGGGCAGGGCCTGGGGGTGGTCCCTGACTCCTGGCTGTCCCCAGCACACAAGTGGCTGTACCGGGAGATTGGAGAGGGCCACCTGCTCCGGTATCTCTCCTGGGTCGTGTACCCCATCGCCTTGGTCTCCTTCTCCTCCGGCTTCTCCCAGAGCATCACGTCCTCCTCAGGAGGTGAGCCGGTCACCAGGCCATTTGCTTGTGTGCCCCGCATTGCACTTCTGCTGGCTGAGACCTCTTCCGATGGGTGGAGGCAGGACGCAGGACCCCATTTCACAGCCAGGCTCAGAGCAGCCATGTCATTTGCCCAAAGTCACACAGCGAGAAGGCCAGATCTCGACTCCTGGGTTGCAATGGCTCTGGTCCCTTCCCGAGAGCTTTTCTGGGCGGTGACGGGGGGAACTGGTGGCAGGTTCCCCTGCAGGGCCGGTGCCAAGGACATCCCCAGGGAGGGGCCCATGGAGGGCACGGCTCCCCCAGCCTGTCAGCTTTGCTTCTGGCCGCAGGCCAGCAGATGGGAGTTCTAGGGTTGTGTCCCGGGTCCCCTGAGAGCCTGCCCTGGGTTCCCCTGATCCTGCCATAGCCATCTGCCGGGCCCAGCTGGAAGGTCATGGACAACTCACATTCCCTTTCTGACCCTCCATCTCCTCATCTGAAAAATGAGTTTATGAATCCAAATTCCTAGGGTTTAAAAGGACCTGGCAAGAGGGTGGCAGGAAACACCCTCTGCAGGGTCAGGTGTTAAGGGTGTCATCCGAGACCGTCCCTCCTCCCACCAAGGTTCTGGAATCCCAGAGCTGAAGACCATCCTGTCTGGTGTGGTCTTGGAGGACTACCTGGATATCAGGAACTTCGGGGCCAAGGTGGTGGGTCTCACCTGCACGCTGGCCGCCGGCAGCACCATCTTCCTGGGCAAAGTGGTACGAGCGGGCACGAGGGCTCCCCTGCCCAGCCTGCCCCGCTCTCCTGCCCCTTCCGCCTTTTCCCCATCACCCCACCGAAGCTGGGTCAGACAGGTCTCCACCAGTGCCTGCCTCCTGGGACTCGGTCCTGGAAAGGAGGGAGGTCGGGTCCCCAGGGAGTGACAAAGGGGCCGGGAGACGGCAGAGGTGGGACTGGCGGGGCGGCCATGCTGACTCTGGGCGAGGTTTCCTCTGCCCCCAACCCTGGGCCCTGAGAGGGGGAGGCAAGGCCCCGGGCCCTGGGAGGCCAGCCTGTGAGCCACCCCCGGACCCCCGCCAGGGCCCCTTCGTACACCTGACTGTGATGATGGCCGCCTACCTGGGCCGCGTGCGCACCATGGCCACGGGGGAGCCTGAGGTGAGTGGCTCGTGCAGGGCCCCCTTGGAGGAGTGAGAGGGAGGGAGGGCAGGGGCCCACTCTGAGCCCAGGACTCTGGCTCACCCCAGAACAAGAGCAAGCAAAACGAAATGCTGGTGGCGGGGGCAGCCGTGGGCGTGGCCACAGTCTTCGGAGCCCCCTTCAGTGGTGAGATGCCCTACCCCTACCCTGGGGCTCCCTCACACCCCTCCGGTCCCCTGGAGGGGCCAGATAGACCAGCTCACTGCTCTGCCCGGCTCAGGGGCCTGGCTCAGGGGTGGGCAGTAATTTTAGCCTTGGCCCTGGGCAGCGGGGCACCTGCCTTCCCTTCACTTCAGCTCAGGACAGAGAGACGGTTGGGGGGTCGACGTGGGGATCTGTCTAAGGCCAGCGTTGCCTCCAGGAGTCCTGTTCAGCATCGAGGTCGTGTCTTCCCACTTCACCATCTGGGATTACTGGAGAGGCTTCTTCGCTGCAACCTGCGGGGCCTTCATGTTCCGCCTCCTGGCGGTCTTCAACAGCGAGCAGGGTGAGCCCCCCACCACCTGGTACCTCCCGGCACCCCTGCCTCCTCTCCCTCTCCCTTCCTCCCTCCTCCTCTCCCCTGTCCTTCCTCTCCCACGCCCCCCTCTTCCTCCTAGGGACGGGGGGAGGCAGCTGATCAGCACTGGGCAGGAAGGGTGGGGGGCCCTGAGGGTAGGAGGGACAAAGCAGGCAGGGAGCAGGGACTGGGACAGGGCGGGGCCGGGTGGGGGTGTGATGTTCGCCCCTCCCTGCCTAGAGACCATCACCTCCCTCTTCAAGACCAGCTTCCGGGTGGACATCCCCTTTGACCTGCCAGAGATCTTTTTTTTCGTGGTGCTGGGGTGAGTGGGGGCCAGGGGCCCCTGGAGCCCAGCATGGGGCCTCCTCCCCACCCCCGCAGCCCTCCCCCAGTCCTGAACTGCTGCCCCAGGCCTGGGAGGGGCTCTGAACTCACCCCCCCTCCCCACAGGGCCATCTGTGGTGTCCTGAGCTGTGCTTACCTCTTCTGCCAGCGAATGTTCCTGGGCTTCGTCAAGACCAACCCAGTCACCTCCAAACTGCTGGCCACCAGGTGGGCTCGGGGCAGGGGCTGGGGCCTCTCAGGGGGATACCCCGGGGACTCTCGGCCTCCTGAGCCCACAACCCCTTCATATAGGAAGGCCCATCTTCCTAATGGCCCCCAAACCTCTGTCCCACACCCTGCTCGAAGACCCCCGTTTCCTCATGACACCCTCCCCCGCCCCCATGGCTTCCTTCTTACTGGGCCAGCAACCCCTCCACAGAACCCCGCCCCGTGAACCATCAGTCCCTCACTGAACCCCTTTTACCCACGTCCCCGCTTCAGTCCCTCCTGCCTCCTGCTCCCCCAGGCTGGCAGGGCCAAGGGCAAGGCCAGCCCTGGAGCTTCCTGTCCCCTCCCCACCCACAGCAAGCCTCTGTACTCGGCCCTGGCCGCCCTGGTTCTCGCCTCCATCACCTACCCACCGGGCGTGGGCCGCTTCATGGCTTCTCGGGTAAGAGGCCCTGAGCTGGCCAGCGGGGGTGGGGAGCCCCACTTTACTGCCCACTTAGTTCCCATCTCCTCTCAACTCCATGATACCCAGAAGGGGAGGCCAGTGCATCCAGGAGGTTCCAAGTAGTTCCCAAGCTCCCCCCCCCCCCCGGCATGGGAAGCAGCAGAGAGGGTAGGAGGCCGGGCCGGGCAGTGAGGGCTGGGGGGACCGGTGCCCAGCTCCCTTGGGCAGTCCCGCCCCGCCCCCACCCCAGCTGTCCATGAATGAGCTCCTGGACACACTGTTGGACAACAACTCGTGGGCACTGATGACCCGGAACTCGTCCCCACCCTGGCCTGCGGAGCCCGACCCCCAGAACCTGTGGTTCGAATGGTACCACCCACAGTTCACCATCTTTGGGACCCTCACCTTCTTCCTGGTTATGAAGGTGGGCCCCCAGGGTGTGCCTAGAGCTGAGAGCAGCCACGGGTGGGGTGGGGGTTTTCCCCACAGCATGTAGCACAGCCCTGGGCCTTCCACCCCAACTCCCTGACCGGCCCCTTGCCCCCTCTGCGGGCCAGGCCTGCTCATTTCAGCTCTGAGCCTTGGTTTCCATACCTTTAAAATGGGATAGTTACTACACCTACCTCAAAGGCAAGGTTGAGAGGGAAGACAGGGGAGCCCCTGGCACAGAGTAGGCACCTTGTCAGGGTGACGTGTTTTCCGCTGGTCGGCGTCTTCTCCGACACCGGACACCAGCCGTGTGCATGGGCACCCTCTTTCTCCCTGCGACACCCCTGCTGGGCTCACTCTTGCTCAGCTGCCTCCAGCCTCTGCCCCTCTGGGTCCCCCCCCCAGTTCTGGATGCTGATTCTGGCCACCACGATCCCCATTCCCGCTGGCTACTTTATGCCCATATTTATCTTTGGTGAGTCTGGGGTCCTGAGGGCCTAGAGGTTCAGGGTGAGTGGGCAGGGTCATGGCTCCTGGTCTGCCCCCTCACCCTCCGGGGTGGTACTGAGGTTGGTCCTGGAGGATGGAGGGCTGCGGGGGCCGGTCAGCTGGCTCACTCTGAGTCTGTGGCCAGGAGCCGCTGCGGGGCGCCTCATAGGGGAGGCCGTCTCTTTTGCTTTCCCTGAGGGCATCATGGCCGGAGGGGTTACCAACCCCATCATGCCGGGGGGGTATGCCCTGGCAGGTAAGTGGGTCGGGTCTCCACTGGGTGGGCTGCACCTGGAGAATCAACCAGTGGTTCTGTAGGGCGCGGGGTGGTCACCAAGCCCCCGGTGAGACCCCATCCTTCCCTGAGCCCCCATTACTCTCTCCAGCCCCTGTCTTGCCCCTGACCCCTGATTCCCTCCCTTACTGCTCTCCCCCTCACTGAGCCCATGCACTGAGGTCCTCTAGCAGCGGCCAGAGTGTGGCCTCTGGACAATCCCCGCCCCTGCCCGTGGCTAAAGCCACGGCAGCCTTGTCCTCTTCCTGAAGCTGGCCCCTGGCCTGAGCTGCCCTGCCCTGCCCTGCCCCCTGCAGGGGCTGCGGCCTTCTCGGGGGCCGTGACCCACACCATCTCCACGGCGCTGCTGGCCTTTGAGGTGACTGGCCAGATCGTGCACGCGTTGCCCGTGCTGATGGCAGTGCTGGTGGCCAACGCCATTGCCCAGAGCTGCCAGCCCTCCTTCTATGACGGCACCATCATCGTCAAGAAGCTGCCGTACCTTCCATGGATCCGGTGCCGAAAAATCAGGTGCGTGGAGCCTGCCTCAGGCTGGCTGACAGGGGCAACGGTGTCCCAGTAGGCTGGGCTGGAGGTCCTCCCAAAGCTCATGACCTTGGACATGGGTGGCTTTGGAAGGGCCAACATACAGCTGCTGTCTTGTCTCTATTCTTCCCAGCTCCCTGCATGACCTTGGGCAAGTCTTTGGCCTCCTGGGCCTCCAGGTCTTACTGGTCATCAGTCTGTCTTCAAAACCGGACAGATATCACCCATTTGTTGGCCACTGGGGCTCAGAGAGCTTCCATGTCTTGCTCCAGGTCACACAGAGAGTCAGCACCAAATCTGGGGGCCCCTGCCTGCTCCCCACGACTGCTCTGCTGGAGGTGGTGCTAGAATGGAAATAGGCTTTGAGGTCCTCACTCAGCCAGATGGATCAGAGCAGCCTCTGCCCCCCGAGAGGCAGGAATAAGAGCCCTGAGTCCTGGGCCCGCCTCCAGAGACATGCAAGCTGCCACCTTGCTCTGAACCTCAGTTTCCCCATCTGCAAAATGGGGGTGTTTTTCAAACTTTAAAGCTTTTTTTTTTTCTTTTCACCATCAAACTTTTCTTCAAGTGATACACTCCAGGGAAAACTTCTAACTAAAACAGACCAGAGCTGCTCTGGGGGGAAGCTAGGGCTCCAGGGGCTGAGGATTCAGAGCCGGGCCATAGGTGAGCCCACCGCCAGGTTCCTCGCTCCCTTGGGACTCTAGGAGTTGCTCATTCTGGGAGCCTCTCAGTCCCTGCCCACACTCAAGAACCAGCAAAACTGGCCCCGGGAGCCCCCGCCTCCTGCCCCCACTCCAGGCCCTGACCGGAGCACCCCTCTGCCTCCAGCTCTCACCGAGTCCTTGTGGAGCACTTCATGAACTGTGGCATCACCACGCTGGCCAAGGACACCCCGCTGGAGGAGGCGGTCAAGGTCGTGACCTCCACAGACTTGGCTGAGTACCCCCTGGTGGAAAGCACAGGTACTCAGCAGGAAGTGGGGGGAGGGGCGGGGATGTACAGTGGGGAGGGGCATTCCCTCTACCTTCCTCTGGGCGGGGTCAGGCCCAGGAAAAAGTAAGCGGGGCATTGGACCTGCGAGGCTGACCTAAGTCTGAACCTCACAGCTCCGCGGCTGTGTGATTTCGGAGAAATCACTTCACCCCCCCCAAGCAGGTCTCCTCACTGTCAACACGGAGACTGTTCTCACCCTGCTGCGGGGTGGCCGACATGTTTGACAGAGAAATGAGAAGGTGCTCGTAAAGCTGTCCATGGACAGATCTCGGAGTTCTCCAAACCAGGCCTGGTGTGCCCGGGAGAGGCACAGGACACTGGGGGCGTGACCAGGCTCTTCCGGCAGGGCTCTTGCCTGGGTCTCCCCGCAGGCGGTCCCCGGTGGAGTCCCCTCCACCACCCCTGGTGCCATGAGAGAAAGAGCTACTTAAAGAAAAAGGAATGGCTGCTCTTTGTTAAAAGACACAGGAGCTGAATCTTGGGAGAGGCTCTAGCTGGAGCTTTCCTCTCCAGTGGGGCCAGTATAGTTCGAGTGGAAGGATAAGCTGGGGGGAGACGGCCACGCCCTCTCAGGCCACACTGGCAGCCTCCACGTCCCGGTTGTGCACATGGGACATGGTGTGCACCTGGCAAGCATGGCACGGCTGGATTTTGGTCCCCACTGGTCGTTCGGGCAGGTACCTGTGCAGTGAGCAGCCTGCACGGTGATGTGAGTCCTAGTCCCCCCCACAATCACCCTCAGAGTCCTAAAGCCACTGACGAGCAGCAGAACCACTGACGGGCCACTGCGAACTGCAGTTTTCTCCCCTGGAAAATTGGGATGGATACAGTACAAACTTGTCCGAAGGTCTCATCCCGAATGCGAAGCCCTGCTCCCCACCCAGACTGGGATGTCCCTAACATCACCCCCCAAGCACCAAATATCCTGTCTGAACGTAGATGCAGAAGGAGGACCCCCCTCCGGGAGCCTCTGTCTCCTGGAACGAAGACATATGGGGCCTCCAAGACGAAGCCCACTCTGCTCTGAGAGCCTCGGGAAGCAAAAAGCTTTGAACCTTCCAGCCTGGGCTGCAGAGCCTGCGGTTCATTCAAGAAATAGCTTTCATCTGTTCGTTTTTAAAGGGGAAGCACACTTAGGTCTAGTTGCACAGATAAGAGACAAAAATAATAGGCTGTCACCCCCAAACCGAGTGCCTGTAAACTTTGGAGTGAGACTTGCCAAGCCCACAGCACACAGTAGGACCTCAGAACATGGTGGGCTCCCAGGCTGGTGCCTTCTCTGGGCTGAGCTGCCAGGTGTGCCTCTTTCAGTGGGGAGTGAGGGACAAAGCCAGCCCTACGGCCCAAGGGTCCCAAACCTGCTCTTGCCCTGAGGCCCTGCTGTACGGGGAGCCTCGGGGTGAGCAGGCCCCGCCTGGCCCCTGGAAGCCTCTGGTCACCACGAAGCTGAGTGACCGTTAACCTCTCCATGCCTCTGAGCCTCAGTTTCCTCATCTATGAAATGGGTGATAATAGTTCCTGACACACATGCAGTTTGCTGCGGGTTCCTGAGAGACAGAAGAATGCCCAGCCCAGTCACTGGCACCTCGCAGGTGCCCGGGAAATGCAGATTCCTTCTTCATGACGCAGTTCTCCCCCTCCCCGCTCCTCCCGTCCAGAGTCTCAGATTCTGCTGGGCACCATTCGAAGGGCTGCCTTGGTGCAGGCTCTCCAGGCTGAGCCACTTTCCTGGGCTCCGGGACACCAAGTGGGTACTCGTGTGGGGTGTCAGGGGGATGGGGAGTCCGCAGGGTATGTGGGAGCAGAGGTTTGGGAGGCACAGCCTGGGGGAGGGCGGGGCTGGCCTAGGCCCTCACCACCCTTCCTCTGTCCCCAGTGGTGTCTCCAGGACATCTTGGCCACGGGCTGCCCCGTGGAGCCAGTGACCTTGCTGCTGTCCCCGGAGACCTCCCTGCACCAGGTAAGGGTGAAGATTCGCACATGGGGCAGGCGAGGACCCCATGGTACAGAGCAAGAGCCCAACAGGGAAGCTTCGGCTCCAGCTTCCTGCATGCGGTGCAGCCCCCGGAACTGCTTCCTCATCAGCAGAACGGGCAGAGCAGCCCCTGCTGTCTCCGAACCCCACTCCTAGAGTTCTTGGGATGACACACAGACTAGGGAAGTGAGAGGGCTCTCAAAGTGGAAGCTTCTGGGGAAGAGGCAGTGGGTAAAATGATGTCTTTGCAAGGAGGCTCAAGTGCATTTCAGTTTCAGATCCCTCACATTCTCCCTGTGTGATCGTGGGAAAATTATTAATCACTTTGAATGCCGATACCTGCCTCCCCTCCCCCACACAAGCACAGAGCCTGGAACATGGGGTCAGGGCAGGGTGGGAGCAGGTTGGGGAACTGGGGGTGGTCCGAACCCCTCTGTGGCCCTGAATGATGCTGGGTAACAAAGTTTTCCCACTGGTCCTTTGTGTGGACTCTGGCGACCTCTTGTGGTCACACTGAACATTGCAGGCCCAGGTCCCAGTCTTGCACGGGCCAAGGTGTGCCACGTTCCTGGCTGGGGGACCTGGGGGCGTGGGTACCGCTCCTTCGCCCTTACTCAAAGCCTTCAGGTTAGGAATAAATTAAAGCCAGAGGTTGGTGTGGGTGGTACCTGTCCCCCAGCATTCCCTAACAACCCTTCCTCCAGGCACACAACCTCTTCGAGCTGCTGAACCTTCAGTCCCTCTTTGTGATGTCCCGTGGCAGAGCTGTGGGCACCGTGTCTTGGGTGGAGGTACCAGGGTCCCCTGGGCGGAGCAAAGTGGTGGAACTGCATTCAGGCAGGCTGGGGAGATGGAGGGCACCAATATCCTTGCATCCAAATTTGGAGGGGCCTCCTGGGACTTTGATGGGCTCTACTTCCTGGCCCCAAGTGGTCACTGGGCCTGGCTACCCCTCCCTTGTCTTGTGGCCAGTGCTGCCTGTCTCTGGGCCTCAGTGGTCCCACCAGCGCCACGGGGAGGCGCTGGCTCTAATGCCCACCCCAGAATCCACCCTTGGGCGAGTCAGGCAGGACTGGAGCAGTGTTCCCAACCTTCTCTACATCCTTCTTCCAAACCCCCTCTTTCTCTTTTAGCTGGAGAAAGCAATTTCTAACCTGACAAACCCACCTGCCCCAAAGTGAGCCGGCCCTGCAAGATGAAACTGGCACCTCAGCTGCCCTGGTGAAGGAGACTGGGCAGACGGCCAGCCTCCCCACCCCCACTGCAACACCCCCCGCCCCCCCGCCCAGCTCGACTCCTCAGTGAAGCAGGCAGCTGTAACCGAGCACCGAGAAGGACCCCATATTCACCAAGTCACAAGTACCGCCACGTGCCTTGAAGGGCAAATCCCACCGTGGACAGAGGTCAGCATGCGAGACAGGAAAACAACCCAGTGCACAGTGGGCACTCAACGCGTGATTGTCAGATATCCCGGTGAAGAGACTGATGTGTGCTGTCACCGAGGGCAGGCACAGACTCCCTGCAAGGCTGACTCCCAACCACAGGCTGCTGAGAAAAATAAAGCCATTCCCCAGAGCCGCCATTTGTCCCTCATCTCAGCTCCTGGGCTGGCTCTGAGCAAGCTCCTAGCGTTGCTAGTGGTCTCGGGGGCACTGCGGTGCCTGGTCTCCCACACTTTCTCATGCCCCCTTCCTGCAGGGGAACATGGGAGAGAGTGGGTCCCCCACCCGCCTTATGATACTGATCCTCATGTAGAAGTCGGACCCTGTGGCCCAGTGACCGTCACCCCAGCCCCAGCCTCTTCCTTGGCTAAGCCAGGGCTGATAAGGCAGGGTCTGCAGGTGTGGCTCCTTGGGGGGTCCGCAGAACCTCAGGCATCTTCCGAGAGGACACTCCCAGTTGGGCAGCAGCACGTTGACCAGCTGTAGGTGTGGTGAGGGCAGGCGCCCTCCCTCTGTCCCTCTAGGAGCCCCGAGGACCTGTTGTCCCCGGCAGAGACCAGGCCAAGCTCATCCAGGGTGAATCCACCACTTTAATGTCTTCGGAGAACTTTCAGGAAGATGGATGGAGGGCGCAAGGAGGGGGAGCAGGGGCACCAGGATTCAGAGAGTGAGGGACAGACAGACTGTCCATGGAGACAGATGTCCTTGTGATAACAGCTTAGGAGCAGACGCTTAGCTACCGGAAGAGGCTACCCCACTTGGGGCGGGGGGTGGGGGCAGAAGCACAGAAGGAGGGGGAGGGATAGAGCTCTGGAATCAGGGCAGGGTCCCCAGGCCCCGCTTCCAGTGGGTCTCCCAGGCGCTTTCAAGGTTGTGGCCTCGGGGCCTGGCCGTTGGCCCCTCAGGGCGGCCTGCCCTGGTGTCTGTTGGGCCCTTGAACTCCCTGATGGCAGAGACCCTGTGGGGGAAGGTGCCCACGTGAGCCAAGGAGGGAGAAGAGGGCGGTGCCTCCCTCTGCTGGGCGCACAGGGTGGCCCAGGAGCAGTGCTGGCCTCCCCACCCGCACCTGCCCGGAGGGGGGAAGAGAGGCCCGGCCTGGCCCGCTGTCCTGAGACGGCCTTGCCGCCCCCAGGCAGATGCTGGAGGAGCCGGCCTCAGTTGTAGAACACCTCATCCTCCTCTGAGAGGGAGCAGCTGTCCATGGAGGGCGGTGCGCCCTGCAGGCCGGCCCCGCCCTCGGGCCCCGGGCCCCCAGGCAGCCGCCTCCGGTGCTGCTGTTCTGGGCTGGGGGGCTGGGGGGCAGCCGCCGTGATGGGGGGCTCCTCGGGTGAGGGCCAGCCATCGGGGGAGAAACAGGGGGAGAAGGCCAGAAGACTGTCATCCTGCGAGGGGCCGCTCAGAAGACTGTCCTGAAGGTAGACACTGTCCAGGTCTGGAAAACCAAAGGGAAGTAGGGGGTGGGGATGGAGCCTGGACCCCTCCTCACCCTCGCCTGGTGTGCAAGGGCAAGGGGCAGGAGACCGGCCTCCAAGTTCTGCCTTGTCACTGCAAGCTGTGTGACCTTAGGCAAGTCGCTGAACCTCTCTGAGCCCCAGTCTCTTCCCAGGCATCATGGGAATGGGGATGGCAGTGTGTGGAGTAGTTAAGAGGGGGCTCTGTATAGAATCCAGCGCTCTGAACATTGGGGTAATTGGTGTTCTTCCCGAGCCTCCTCGCCCCCCACAGTGGCGGGGGGGGGGCGGCAGTTAAATGAGGCAGCAGGTCCCTGCGGGCTTCGCCCTGGACCCAGGCTCACTGGAGCCGTCAGCAGTAACCCCGGGCTCCAGCACAGTACTCACTAATGTGAATAGTTCATTCACGTCCTCCATTGTTACTACTACTACTGTTCTCTCCTTCATGCTCACGGCACTCCTTGGGCAATGGGCAGGACAAAGACCACCCGCCCCATTTTTCAGATGAAGAAACTGAGGCTGAGGGAAGGAAGGGCTTGTCTGAGCTCATGCTGTTGGCGACAGGGTGACATACAGTGCCAGTTCTGCTCCACCCACCCCCCCTGGCTCCCACTGGGGGGGGGTACCCTGCAGCTGGACGATGTCCTGGGGGTCGTTCTCAGGGTGCAGCTCCTCATCGTCCAGCGAGGACCAGGCGCTCAGTGTGGCCTCTGTGATTGCAAACTGCTCAGCGACCCCTGTGGGGGACAGTGGGACCCACTCAGAGAGGGCACAGCAGAGGATGGAGAGGCCGAAGTGCTTGGACGGCCTGGCATCCAGACTCCGGTGACCAGAGTGCCCCCTGCCATTGTGTTTCTCTGCCCAGACGATGCCCCCGTGGTGGCACTGTGTCCCCCGAGGACCAGAGTCCCGGCCAGCGCAGCCCTGAGCTCCCTGCCCCCGCAGACCTGCAGCGAAGCGGGCCTCTCGCAGTTCGTCTGGAAGGCAGCAGTAGTGCTCCTCCTGCTCGGCAGGCGACGGCTCCCAGCCAGACCGCTGGGCACTCCAGCCCTTCCACTCGATGAGGTGGGCCACGCGGCCGCGCGCCATGGCCGTGGGCTTCGTGATGTGGTCCTTGATGCTCTGCACCACTCCTAGGGACGTGGAGACCAGCAGAGTGACTGTCTGACACAAGGAGCAGCCACTGGGCCGACTGCGTAACAGGCGGGCACCCGACTCTCCCGGAGCCATCAACTCTGCAGGGCGACTTGCGCCCCTGAGCATCCGTGGCTCAGGCCCAGGAGGATGTCTCCGGCCACCTAGACTCCGCCAAGCTCCACCCCTGCCCTGTCCAGCTGCCCTCACCCCTGCAGGTGGCCCTTGAGGAAAGCCCCCAGGAAGGCCCTGCTTCCAGGAAACTGACCAAGGTGGCCTGACAGGCAGACTTCGTCCACTGCCACAGGTGGGGAGACCACAGGTGACAGAGGCCCCGGCGACCTCACCCATGGGGGTGGGAGCCCCAGGCCACTGCTCCCTGGGGCACCCAGGTCTTGGAGCCTGTGGGGCCACAGTCCCTCCAGCTGGGATTCAGCTCTGCCCCCCACCCCAGCGCCCCCACACAGCTGGTGTCCGGGGTAGGACGGGCAGATTCCAGGGACAGGAGAGGGCAGCTGACACCTACCCACGAGGGACGAGGTGGCCAGGGCCGCCACGTTGTAGCTGCTGGAGCAGGGCCTGGAGCCGGACAGGTAGCCGTTGGTGGTCTGGAAGCACCTCTGCAGGAGGGGGTGGGGTGAGAGGCGGCCAGACCTGCCCGAGGAAGACCCCACACGGTCCCCGACGCCTTCAGCCACCCTCCCCAGAGCCGCTGGGCAGTGGGCAGGGCAGAGTCCTGTCACCTCCCACAGGACCACCCCACCCCACCCTTTCCATTGGGACCTGCCCCCCCCCCCAGGGCTAACAGGACCGTATCCCCATGCTGGGCCCGGAAGGAGGGGCAATGGCGAGCCTGGGGGGCGGGCAAATGCACTGACCTGCCAAGGATCCCAACAGAAATCCATCTGTTTGTCCTAAAATAAAAGGAGAAAGAGATCGGGCGGAACCTGGCACATCGTCAGCAGATGCCAGGAGCCCTGGCGCCCTGGGTGGAGGGGCGGGTCCCCCACTGCTCCCCGAGGTTGGGGTCTGCCTACTCGCGGGTGGGGCCCTGGTGCCCCCTGGCACGCAGAGAAAGGTGTGTGTGTGGTGAGGTGGGGACAGGGGACAGCGGCGGCTCTGCCGGGAGAAGCAGCGGGTGCAGGGGGGTAGATCGGACCTGGGTCTGAGTGTCGACCCTGCCACTTCTGCCCGGGGACCCTCAGACTAGTGACGTGACATCTCAGAACATCAGTGCCCTCCTCTGCAAAACAGGACAGTGCCATTTACCTCCCAGCTGTGGTGAAGCGTCAATAAGATGATGTGGGCAAAGTGCCCAGCGCAGAGCTCAGCATGCGGTGTGTGCTCAAAATTTAAAAATAAACAAGAAAACTAAAAAGATAATTATGTCCATTGGTAGATTCAGGTCACAACCTCTGGGGCGGGGGTGTCTAACCCTCGGCCCACAGGCCGCATGCAGCCCAGGACGGCTGAGAATGAGGCCCCGCCCAAAACTGTAAATTTACTTAAAACATGATGAGAATTTTTTTGTGATTACAGGTCACAATGTGTTTAATGTGTGGCCCAAGACAACTCTTCTTCTCCCAGTGGGGTGCAGAGCCGCCAGAAGGGCGGGAGCCAGGGTTTGAGGTCCCAGCATAGACCTTAGAGTTCTGTTCCCTCTACTCTCCAGCAGGCAGTGCAGGCTGCCCAGGTCTCTCGGGGTTGGTCACGAAGTGTCATTGGCCAGGCTGTGTTAGTTGGGGCGGGAAGCCCGTCAGGGTGGGGATCTCTTTTCTAACAAGCCTGGGCGAGCCCCTGAATGCCCGCCCGCCCGCTCAGACCTGCATCCCCCTGAATACCAATCCTTAGCCCCCCTGCCCAGGTTGCCGGGTTTGGCAGGGAGGGGAGCAGACCATGGCTTCTGCTCCCAGTGGGGGGCTGTGGGGAAGAGCCTGGAGCCAGGGCGCAGGTGGGGAGGAAGGGGGGGTGACTCGGGACTACTTTACCTTGCCAGTGACATAGTCTGGAACAGCGGTGGGCGGGAGGCTGGAGGGCAGGTCTGGGCTCAGGGGGCCTGTGGCCTGGGGCATGGGGCAGTCCTTATGGACACTCGTGAACAGATCTGGAAATCGGACAGACAGGAGGCTCTGAGGAAGGCGTGGTGTTCTCCGGCTCCCAGGCTTGTGCAGGCCAGCCCTGAGCGGTGGCCATCACTTTGTTCCTGCCCACTGTCGTTCTACTCAAAGCCATGGCAGGTCGGGGTGCAGCCTGGTCCCCTCTGCTTGTTGCCCCACCGTCACTGATCCCAGCGCCCACACTGTGGCATTCTTTTGACCCCATGAGACCTCCAGCCCACGAACCCTGCTTTCCACTCGCTCCTCCAGTCCCCGCTTCTCTTCCTGCCCAGCTGACTCCCTGGCGGAGCCTACGAGCTCTCCTTCAAAGACGCCCCGGCCTCTCTCAACCCTCCGCCCTGACCCTCCCCGTGCTGCATCCTCCAGGGCGCTCCCCTCCCTCCAGTTCCTGCTAAGTCAGCTCCTCCCACGCTCACTATCCCCCTCTCTTTCCTTCTCAGACCTCCAACACTTCACCCCACCTCCCTGCCCCCTGCGGCTGACCCCTCCCCACCCCTCACTGAGCTCCGGAAGCCCTCGAAAGGTACACCCCAATCTTTTCACCTCAAAACACTGCCCGCATTTTTGCCCACACCATCTGCTTTCTCTCTGGTAACAAAGTGTTCCCGCTCCCCGCCCCCAGGGCTGGGTCCCTCCGCTTTCTTTGTGTCCCCCTCTGCACCTGACTGGCCCATCCCTGAGTCACCTGCTATGATGCCTCTTCCTCTCAGGGACTCTCGCCTGCACTCCGCTCCTCACCGCTGCCTCATGGAGACTCTCACCCCTGGGCGAGTCCCCTGCCCCCTGGCAGCCCGAGCCCCTTCCACCCTTTAAAAAACTTCTGCTCTTGCTTCCCCCCAACTCCTCAGCCGCGCTCCTTAGAAAGAGTCCTGTCTGACCTCTACTTCTTTGCCTCCCCCCACTTTTTGTTTCCAAAAAACTTTTCTTAAAAACCCTGGCTGGTGTAGCTCAGTGGATTGAGCACAGGCCTGCAAACCAAGGGGTCACTGGTTTGATTCCCAGTTGGGGCACCTGCCTGGGTGGTGGACCAGGTCCCCAGTAGTGGGGCACGGGAGGCAGCCACACATTGATGTTTCTCTCTCTCTCTCTTTCTTCTTCCCTTCCCCCTCTCTCTAAAAATAAATGAATAGAATCTTTTATTAAAAAAGATTTTATTTCACCCAGCGGCACAGGGACGCTACGTTCCAGCCACTCTGGCCTCCTCACTGCCCGTCTGGTGGCCAAGCTTGCTCTTTGCCCTTGCTGTCCCCTCTGCCTGCGTCACTCTTTCCCCAGATCGTCCCAAACTTCGTCACTCAGACCTCAGCTCACCTCTCAGAGAGGCCTTCCCTGACCACCTGATCCGATGTGGCCCTTCCCAAGCCCTCGCCGGCCACCCGTCACCCCCATCTCCGTCCTCAGTGGCTGGTATTTCTTGTTTATTGGAGTGTCCCTCCCTCTGGAGCCACGCCCCTCTCTTGGCTCCCCTCCACCTGGCTGGCTGCTCCTCTCCATCCTGCTTCCCCACTCAGCCCCTGGGCCCGGCTCACCTCCTCTGTCTCCCGGGGGTGCCGTGGTGTGCAGCTGGGCAGTTGCAAACCCGTATCCATTTTCCTCCACTTCCATAATTTTAGAAAATGATGTAACCGTCCACCCAGCTGTACCAACTAAAACTCCAGGAGTTGCCGCGGAGTCCTGCCTCCCCCATCCCCTCCCCCACAAAACCCATCTAATCAACAGCAAGCCCTCTGGCTCTCTCCCGCCTCATGGACATCTGTCCCTCCCTATCTGCTCCCCTTACAGGAGCCACACCTCTGTCACCAGGAGTAACAGGCTCCCGCTTCCTCTCCTGGCCCCACTAGGCCCCCTCTCCCGGCCCCCTCGCCATCCAGCTGCAAAGGGACCTTAAGTTCCAGCCACTCTGGCCTCGTTGCTGCTTCTCCAGTGGCCAGGCTTGCTCTTTGTCCTTGCTGTCCCCTCTGCCCGCGTCACTGTCGTTCAGCCTCAGCTCACCTCCTCAGAGAGGCCTCCCCTGACCATGGGATCTGGTGTGGTCCTCCCCGAGGCCTTGCCGGCCAGCCCTCACTCCTCAGTGGCTGGTACTGCTGATCGATGTAAGTGTCTGGTTGCTCTCCCCACCGCGAATGTGAGCGCTGCAGAACGGGACCAGCCAGCCCCGCTCACTGCCCCGTGCCCAGAGCCTTCTCCTTTTCTCTCGAACCCTGCCCGGCACTGAGCAGGGCTTTTTCAGTGCCTGTGAGAGGGTCTCTACCTTCGTCCCAGCATTTAGCACAGGCTGCCGGGTCAAAGTGTCTGTGCCGGACAGGCAGGGACCAGCCCTGTCCCCGATGTGTCCTCGGGGCTGTCCCCACGGCGGGTTCGTCACAGCTGCTGAGGGAGTGAATAGACCGCACTGAGCAGCTGGGACGCTGGACTGAACTCCTGGGCTGCCTCGAGGGTTCCTCTGCCTCCCAGGGTGATCGGGAACACCCTCATTCATTTGATTAATGCATTTATTTACTCTTGGAGGCATTCAAGAGTATTCGCTGAGCACCTACTGTGTGTCAGACACTGTTCAGGGCACTGGGAACACAGCGGCAGGCAAGACAGGGATGGTTTCTGCCCCCACAGAGCTCACATTCTAGTGGCGGAGACAGACGATGAACCGGAAACTCACAAATGCACGAGACCAATGATCAGGAGATGATAACCATGAAGAAAAAAGGAGACGCCCTGTGATTTGGGGGGAACTGGGGAGGGCTTTTCAGAGCGAGGCCTGAGAGCTCAGATATGTGAACATCTGGCGGGGGTCTTCATTCATTCATTCATTCATCCGTCCATGCATCTACCCACCCACCACTCCTTCCCCCACTCGGGGTCCGTCTGCGGCACACTGCACGGTGCAAGCAGCCTCTCGGAGCTCCCAGCCTGGTGGAGGAAACCAGCCCCAAAGCCCCTCGTTCTGATACACGGTTGACCCAGAAGAACACCAGCTGAGAGCTCTGCTTTCTACACCCCGCTTTCCAGTGTGATGGTCCTGAGTCCTCCCTCTGACCTGGAGAAGGCATCTGTCACTCAGCTTTACAGATGAGGAAACTGAGGCACAGAGGGGAAAGCCACCAGGCTACAGCACACGACCAGTGCCTGGCAATCAGCCCTGTTGGTCTGACACCAAGACTCAGTCTCTTCCAAAGCACGGAGGAGGTTCCACGAGTCTGGTGGGCTTGGGGCCACACAGGGAACCGGGGGGAGCTGGCCAGGAGCGAGGTGGGAGAAGGGTGCCTTGGGCAGGGGGCACAGCTTGCAGAAAGCCGTGGAGCCTGGAGGGGCGGGGTTGTCTGGGCCAAGGCAGGGAGGGGACCCCTCTGCGGGGCACTGGTCCCAGCCTCCTGCCTGTGCTGCCCTGGGCGCTGGCTTCCAGCACTCTGATGGCAGGGAAGCAGGCAGGCTTCCTCGAGGCCAGCGTGGGCCTGAGGGCCGCAGGTGGGAGGTGGTGGGCAAGCCCCGAGGCAGGATGTGGGGGGTGAGGAGAGTGTGGGGGCTCCACCCAACCTCCCCATCCCTTTGGGTCTCTTTCCTCCCTCCCCTGGTGCTTTGCTTTCAGCAGGCGGCAGAGCTGCCCACCTGTGGCTCTTTCCAGGTGGGCGGCTGTCAATCAGCTGGAGCTGAAACTACCTGAGGGTTTATGTCGGCCCCCACCCGAGTGGTCCTTAGCCCACGCCTGGAGGTGCAGGACCCTGGCTCCTGTATTTGGGGCCGGAACACTCTGAGCTTAACTTGCATTCCAGAGGCCCCTGCAGGCTCAGCCTGAGGTCACCCCTGCAGGGTGACAGACACCACCCCTTGCTGGCTCCGGGTCCTCTGCTCGGCTGTCTCCATCCCTTCACCCATCAGTTGTGCCCAGTCCCTCGTTTCAGGCTCTGCTCCAGAGACGGATGCGTCGGCCCCGGTGCCACCTCTCCACCCACTGGCCTCCTCTGAGCCAGTTCAAATCCCAGCTCTGTCCTTTCCTGCCCGTGGGACCTGGAACAACTGATGGTGCCTCTCTGAGCCTCCGTTCTCCTCACCTGTCAAGTGGGCAGTTGGGGGAGATGGTTCTTGTTCTTCAGGAATTGTCTACGAGGGTCCCACACTGATCACGAAGAGGCACGAGGGCCCGAGATTTGAAGAAAGCCCTTGTCAGGCCTGGGGGAGCAGACGCCCTCTTCCGGCGGCCTGAAGGCTCCCCCAGCCGCAACCGGCCTTCCGACTCTGGCCGCCTAAGGACGTGAGGGGCTCCCAGATGTGCAGACCTTCGGATCCTGCGCAGGAGAGGCCGGCATCTCACCCACCCCCAGCGGGACGTCTGCATCACAGGGCAGAGGTGGCTGCCGCAGGGCTGGGGCAGGGCCGGATACGGTGGGAACACCCTCTGCACACACAGGGTCGTGTGTGCGCAAAGTATATTTATTCCTAGGGGTTCCAGTCAAAAGAGCTTAGAAAGCCACCATTCTGAAGATTCCAGGATCACAGGCCGGGGCCACCAAGGTGCAATTCAAGGCAAAGCTGTTTTAAAACTCCACAACCATTGACCCCGGGAGGGAGGGGAGCCTCGCAGGGAGGAGCGGGGAGGTGACAGCAAAGGCCTGGAGGAGACGGGACTCGGGCAAGGTCATTCGTCAAGGAGGTGGTGGACTTGACGGACTCCTGGCTCCCAGCCCCTCCCCAGCCTTCCCGCCCCCCCTCTGCCAAAGCTGCCTGCTCCCCCTGAGGACTTTGGCCCCCTGAGGTCACAGGCCGGTTGCCATGGAGACGTCAGGTAATGAACCAGCCCAGGGTAAAATCACAGGCTGCTCTTGGCCCAGCTGGGACCGCAGCCACGTCACCACCGGCAACTGGAAAAACACAGCATTTCACGTGAGGCGGGGGCTGGGGGACAAGGAGCCCCTGGCCACAGCTCCCGGCGACACCTCTTGTTCCACACCACATGCCCCTGACCTCAGGGTCTGAGGCCCCTTCTTGGGCCTGCTTCCTCCCCCTGGCCACAGAAGTGACAGGCCTCTAGTTGCCATGGCAACCTGGAGGGGCCCATTTTTGATCCTTCAAGGAGAAGGGTGTCACGCAGATGTCTCCTGCGGAAGGCAAGCCTCCCCTCCGATCACTGAAGGATGATTCCTGCCCCTCCCATGCCAGCTCCTGGTCGGCTTTCGAGTCCAGCCTCCCAGATGGTTCCTCCTGATATCTACCCTAATCCCTCCTGCTGCAAAGCTCCCACACTGATTCTCTCTGCTCGTCTCTTTGGTGAGTCTGCAGCATGCCGCACAGATGCCTCGCGCCTGCTTCCGAGTCACCTAGCCCCTTCACCTGTTCTTCCTTTGGCACTGCGTTTCCCGTGTCTTAGCCCGTTAACCATCGAGGTTGCCACTTTCCCCCAGAAGGAGGTCGGGGGCCCGTGGGGAACCTGTTCTTCTCCAGTAGCCCAGAGAGAGCGAACTGCCTCTCGAAACCGCACAGTAACTGAGCAGCACCTGTGTCCACAGCCCCCCATGAAGCCTCTCCCTGGGCCGCCGCTGGCTTCCCCTATGAGCTTCTCAGGACCTGTGTGACAGCCAGTCCCCTGTGTGTGCCGTCACATGCTAGGCTCTGGCCTCGGCTCTGAAGAGGACACAGTGGGCAAGGCGTTTCTTTCACGGTTCCTGCCCTGGGCGTAGATCCCGGCCCTTCGCTGCCAGCCCCTGTGAGCCTCGGGGGTCTCATCTGTGACGAGGGACCACTGCTCTCCTCGGGAAAGGGTTGCCAGGAGAAGGAGGCCCCTGCCACAGGACGCACCCCACAAATAACAGCTGCTCTGTCCGTCTCCCCACCCAGACCTCGGGTCCTCTTCCTGGACCAAGGAACAGTTGTGGGTCGCCACTCCTCCGGTCCTGTTCCCAGGGCCGAAGTTTGCCTGGGGGGCTCTGCAGAGAGAGGCCACCCCGGGTGAGCTCTCGGCCTCTGTCTGCCGCGGAGGCAGCCGCCCCTCCAAGTCTGGCAGAGGCCCAGGCTCCAGCAGACAGAGTGCCCCCTGCTCCCCAGGAAGGTCATTTACAGGTCAGCAGGGCCACAGAGGTGGCTTTACCAGTGAGTTGGGCAGCTCACAGATGCCCAAGGGAGTCCCTTTCCATGCCCAGCCAAGGACAGAGAGAGACAATGGGCTTCTCTCCAGACCTTCTAGACGCCCCGGTTCCTTTCTACTTCCTCTGCCATCCTGTGGCCCAACTTCTCTGAACACCCTGTTCTAGCCTCACCTCCTACAGGCAGCCTGCCTAGATTGGCCTCAGCTGTATGAAGCTACTCCCTTACCAGCAGTCCCAAAGGGCAAAGTCTGGTCTGCAGCGATTTGCTGCCTGTTTATCAAACACCTACTGTGTGTCAGGTGCTGTCCCACACCATTTCATCCACTCGCTTTGGTTTAACCCTCACAGCCACCCTACAGAGTAGGCGCTGTGAAGCCCATTTTTTCAGACAGGGAAACTAAGACTCGGAGGGGTCAAATCACTTCTGCAAGGTCAACAGCTCAGAAGTGGCAGAGACGGGTTCACACCTAAGCTAGTCTGAAACTCCAAGGCTCACGCTTCAGCCACTAACCAGCGCTGAACTCCCAAGAGGCCCCCTGGCCACTTTCCGTGCGTGTGCGTGCTGTGTCCCCCCACTGGACTACTCCAAGGGCAAGGTTACGTCTCCCTGCTGAGGCTGTGAGCTCCGAAAGAACAAGCCCCCGTCTACTGCTTCCTCAGCTTCCCCACAGTGCTCGGTGCAAGACTCTGCTTGGGCCCAGGGGAGACCACGCTGAGCGGCTGGAAATGGGGGGTCACGGTCAACAGGCCCTGGGTACTGCGGGTGGCTGTGGTCAGCCCCCTTAGCGCTGTACCTTCTCCCAGATACAATCAGATGTCTGACCTTCCAGAAGAAAGTCCTCAGTCTCCAATTTCTGCTCTCTGCCCTCTCCCCTCCCCCAGTGCCCAGCGTGCTGAGACCCCTGGGGTGGGGCCCGGAGGCTGAGGGCTGGGGCAGACAGAAAGACTCTGGTGCCAGGGGCATGGGCTGAGCACGTGAGACCCTGAGGCTGGAGAGGACAGGGGGACAGATATTAACTCCCCTTGGCTCCATGTGGGTTGTGACCAGTGGTGGCAGCAGAGCCCACACCAAACAGGAACCACTGGAGTTATTCCGGAGGGTTGGCTGCTGTTTTAGACACCCGTCACGCCCTCGGTGCCTCTCCCCATGTGGCAAAGGACAGCGGTTCTGGGCTGAGGCTCTGGGGTCACACAGACCTGGGGTCAAATCCTGCCTCACCACGGTCTGGCTGTGTGACCTCGGGTAAGACTCAGCCTGTCTCTGAGCCCCACAGGCCTCCTCCCAGGGTTGAAGGAGGACTAACTAGGTCAGGAGGGTGCAAGCTCGGCCTGGCTCCGGGTAAATGCCCAGCAGACAATAGCTTAAAAATAAACGGTGAACACAAAACTGTCCCTGGAGACAGCATTTGCAGCCTTAACCTGGTCCCAACCTCTAGTGCCCGCCACCCACTACTTTTCCCAGGAAGAGGTCAGAGCTTGAAGCCTCTGTAGCTCCTGCTTTCCCAGCCAAGAGGCTGTCGATGAGCTCTCTGCACAGAAGGGGAATAATACAAACGAAAGTAGCACCTAACACTTACATGTGCTCACTATGTACCAGCTACTGGCCCGAGTGTTTTCCACGAATGAAGCTGTTTAACACCCTCCCAGCAGCCCTAGGACATCAATACTGGTATTACTCCCATCTTAGAGATGAGAACGCTGAGATACATATTCAGGGCTGAGTGACTGGCTGAGGCCACAGAGCTAGCGTTGGGGGAGCAGGGATGTGACCCTAGGCTGGCCGGCTCTGCTCCGAGGCCGGGCTCTGAGAAGCCAACTGCCGCCCAGTGACGAGAAGGGGCGGCCGTGCCAGGTGTGGTGTGTATCTGGGGTCCAGGGTTTGGTGGGGCAGCCCCAGCACGAGGCTCCCGTCCCCGGCCTGGCTGCAGGCTGCACACCTGGCACAGGGAAGCGCTGGGAAAAAGGGGGATGTCACTAGCAATTGGGGCAGGTGTGGAGACCAGGTTCTCGGGGCTCCAAAGCCCAAGGAAGGCCACAGCTGGAGAGGGGCAGGGCAGGCGCAGGGCGGAGACTGAGGGCGGGTGGTGGGGTGCAGAGGCTAAGGGCCAGGCTCTGGGTTTGAGTCCCGTCTCAGCCTCTGCTATTTCTTATAGGCAGCCCCTGAGAAAGTCGCTCAACTCCCCCCTGCTCAGTGTCCCCAAATGGGGACAAGTGATAGTTTGTGCCACTAAATAGTTGGTTCTGCCTAAAAAGGTCCCAGCCAGTACCTGGTAAACTGTGAACATTCAGAGTTAGTGACAGTTAGAGGGGTGTGTGACCTCCACTCAGTAGTCCAGCCACCCAGAGTCTCTGGGACAGTGGCTGGTGGTCCTCACACCTTGTCAGGGGACCTGCCCCTGCCCTGAGTGACCTCAGTAGGTGTCCCTTCTTCCCAGCCCCCAAACTGCGCTCAGCTGGTCTGCAGCTCACAGGCGAGTCCCCTAGCACCTTGCATGGGATGGCCAAGTGATGGGGAAGGGACTGTCACCAAGGGGGCACCAGATCCCAGGTCCCCCAACACCCGGAGTCTGCCCAGAGTGGGGGCTTCAGGAGAGTCCCCGAGGGCCTGTCACTGCTAAGGAGCCCTAAACACTCCTCACTCTCACAACTGCCTTCCCACTCTGGCCATGCCGAAGGCCCCACGGGCGCAGCAAGGGCGCGGGGCCTGGCACACAGTAGGTGTCACGCTAGTATCAGCTTAATAAATAAGTGAATGAACCTCACACAGCCCAACCCCACCCATGATCCCGCCCTGACACCCTCCTGAGATGTCCTGAGCCACTCACCTGAGTGTCCCACATGGACCAGTGAGCAGAGCCCCTTAGAGGCCGCAGGGCGGAGGGAGAGGTGTTATATTCCTTCCTCAACAGTCCCCAGCACAAGGACAAGGCCTCCTCTGCTCCTGGGCCCGCCCTGCCCCTCCCCAAGCCATGTTTAACCCTCTGCACCGGAAAAAGCTACTGGGGGTGCTAGGTGGGGTGGCAGCCCCTCAAGGCCCTGTGGTTGGGGTCAGTGGGTTAGGCCAGTCACCTCCACCCCAGCCCCGCCCCCTCACACCATGGGGTGAAGACACCCCATGAAGGTGAAGACACAAGGTGAGAAGACAGGACCGACCGCAGGGCCAACCTCTTCTAAAGTGCTGCTCAGCAGCCTGTTGGAAAGCTGGTGGCGGGGAGGCTTCCAAAGACCAACCAACCTGCCACCCTCCAGGGAAGCTCACTGCAGCTCCTGATGCCACCTTGGGGACAGCAATGGAGCTCCGGCACAGGAGGAGGAGGGCCGGGGTGCTGGCTCAGGGTGGCCTTTCCAGCTCAGAGACCCAGAGAAAGGCGTGGGGGTTACTGAGAACACCAGCTGCCTCCGTCCTTTCCCACGGCCTGACCAAGGATGGGGGTGGGGATGAGGAGTTAGGATGAGGGTGGTGAGGGACTGGGAGCCTTCTTTACAACCTGTTCACCTCCATGAGACCCTTGCTGCCCGTGGAGCACAGGGACATGGGGTAAGGGGACAGGTGGGGACTGTGGAGCTAGTAAGGCCTGTGTCTTTGGGGTGGGGAGTAGGAGAATGTTCTCCTGGTCCCCCAATTCCCCCCCCACCCCCCGCCGCAAGTCCCTCCGGAATGGTCAGGAGCAATCAGAAGCCTCCTGCCCCTTCAAGACACACGGCAGGGGGCGTGTGGCTGCCCGGAAGGAAGTGACCGGGCTTCAGGCCACCTGCCAGGGCGTGGTTCCAGCGGGGCTGGGGCTGCCACGACCTCCCTGCCCTCTCTCTCCGCGCTGCACCCCATCCTCCCACGCCCTGTCCCTGGGGGGGGGGGCACCGCTACTCCTAGGGCTCAGCCGGAGTGGGGTGAGGGTGCAGCTGGTCAGGAAGAACGGTTGCCCACCCTCACTTCCCAGTTTTCTTGGAGCGTCGGGAGGGGACCGGTGCGTATCCCCGGCTCTGGGACCCGAGCCCCCACCCCCACTGGTCCGCGGCCTTCTCACCTCGCGACACGCAGGAGCCCATCACGGGGCCGCGGGGCTGGGCCGCTGCGCCTTGAGTGCGTCGGGCCGCCGGGCGATCATGTCTCCGCAGCCCGGGGCTCACGCGTGGCGCGGGCGCAGGGGGAGGGCGGGAAGGGAAGGCGCAGGGGTTCCTCTCGGCTCCGCAGCCTCTCAGCCCGGTCCCCACTGCCGCCGCCGCCGCCTCCCGCGCCAGCTCCTGCCAGCACCGCGGATTGGTGTGCGTGTCGGGGAGGGGGGGCCGCGGACCGCTCGCCCGGAACCCGGAGCGCGGAGCCACGCGAGGGTGCCCGCCCCTGCCCAGCCCTGCCCCCACCCCCGGCCGCCGCCCAGAGCACCTGTTGTCGCAGCTGGGCTGGGGGCGGGGCGCGGCGGGGGGCGGGGAGTTGGGGGGGGTGGCACTTCTGACCGGCACCTCGCACCACCTGGTGACAGGGGCTGAAGGTCAGGGAAGGAGCGGTGGCGGCGGGGAGACTTCTGGCCTTTGGGGACCCAAAGCACACAACGTTAATTTGACAACGAGGACCAGACACCTCGCCTAGAGCTGCAACGACCGCTCCACCGCGCGTTTTGCAGGGGAAGAAGCAGACTCCCAGGAGTCAGGCAGGTGCCGTGCCTGACCGAGCTCCCTCAGCGGAGGGCGACCGCCCCTCAGCGGGGCACCTGGCCCACGCTGGGGGCGCACAGGGTGGCGTCCCTCCGCGGGGTCTCCCGCAGCGCCTGAAGGGGGCAGCACCTGCCTCTCCCCACTTAGCCAGGGCGATGCGAACTCGGCACACGGGTTTGCACAGCGCCCGTCTCTCGTCTAACAAGGGCCCTCGCCCATTGCTCACGCTCACATGCCTACACACAACACACTCAACACTCACACGTGTACACACACAGTCGTACACACACTGGCACACACCTACAGCGTGTGTAACAGCTGTACACTCACACATTTATAGTCACACTCCTCAGCTCCTTATAGCAAACGTCCACTCACACGCGGCCCTGCAGCGTCCAGAGAACTGTCCTTCACACTTTATCTCACAGCATCCTCACACCTGCCTGTGGGCCGGGAACAGTCACTGTGTCCCTTTTGCACAGGCAAGTGAGGAGGCTATGTTCACGGTGGCCTTAAATCCTGGTGAAGGGCCAGCGGGGTCTGATGGCGAGGGTGTCTCGAGGGGCAGGGGCTGAGCGCTGGCCTCTGCGGGGCTGGATCTGAACCCACAGGGCTTCCCCAGGGCGGGGGCAGGGCACGGGATGGACGTGGGTGCTGAGCTTGTTCTCTTTGCCCCAGGCCTGGGGCCCTCTCTGCAGTACAGTCTCGGTGGAGAGTGGCCTGGCCATGGGGGTCTGCAGGCTGGTGTGAATGTGGACTCAGAGCTCAGCAGCTGTGCGGCCTTGGGCAGGTCACCTCCCTTCCCCAAGCCTCCGCAGTGTCATCTGTTAACTGGGGGCAGAAGTCCCACCTCACGGGGTTGCTGTAAGGATTAACAGGACAATATAGGCATGATGATGGGCACATAGTAGGTACTTAACTTAGGGCTAGAAACAAATAAAATAAGGCTGTTGTGGCTCAGTGGATTGAGTGCTAGTCTGCAAGCCAAAGGGTGTTTAATTCCCAGTCTGGACACATGCCTGGGTTGTGGGTCCCCAGAAGGGGGCGAGAGAGACAACGACACGCTGATATTTCTCTCTCTCTTTCTCCCTCCTTCCCCTCTCTCTAAAAATAAATCAATAAAATATTTAAAATAAATAATAGTGACAGTGAACAAGGTACAATATGATGATTTATTACCTTGCCAAAGCTTCCCTACACCCACGGAAAGCCTGAGGAAACTATTGAATGAATGTATGTGAAGCTCCTACTGTGTGTTCGTGCTAGCAAGACAGTGTTGTGGGTGGTGCTGTATTCATTTGGGTGCTCGGGGAGCCATCAGACCAGCTCTGCCCCCCAGTCTGCCCTGGGGGAGGACAGCCCTGAAGGGACGGCCGGTCCCGACCACCACGGGTGCCCAGTGCCTCACAGGGCCAACTGTGCGCTTGCCCTTGTGTGGAGAAGGAAAGACGGGTCTGCCTGTGGCCAGGCTCCAGGGTCCTGTCCTCTGTAGCCCGGGCTGTGGAGGTGGAGCGTCCTGTCTCTTCTTCCCGTTGTGGATGGACAGGGCCTGGCTTGGACAGAGGGTTCTGACTCACCATGACACAGGACACTCGGTCTCAGCTGCCCATGCTCCCAGCTGGCAGCCTGGCAGCTCTGGGGGCAGAGGGGACAGGGCAGAGCGGATGCTGGGGAGCTCTCCGTGCCCCCTTCAGCCTAAGAGGGGGGCAGCTGGGTGAAGCTGGGCAGTGGTCCCACCCAGAGTCACTTGCTCACCAACTCAGAGACATCCCAAGGATGGCATGAGAAATTCTGGCTATCCTAACTTCCGGCATCAGTGCTGGTCAATTCCACATTCTCATTGTATAGACTGGTGCTCAGAGAGGGGCAGGATCTTGCCCAAGGTCACTCAGCAAATTGATAGCAGAGTGGAGACTAGAACCCAGGTCTCCTGCCTGCCAGCCCAGCCCTGGCACCGGCCTGAGATCGGGCCACGCAGGGATGGGCAGCTCCCCCTTGCACGCCCACATTCACCTTCCCAGTCATTGGAATTCTGCTGAAGCAGACGATTCCCAGATTCCCAGACAGTCCTGAGATGCGTGCTTGTCCTTCCCCAGGGCAGGCTGTCCTTTCCCAGCTCAGCCCATAGCCCATCTGCCCTGTGCCCTTCCACTGCCCTCCCCCAGCAATGCCCCTGGCCCCACCCATCCATGAAGAGAGGAGAGAGGGACCTCTGGTGGGTGAAGGGACCAGAGGAGAGAGTGCCCAGGCTGTGCCCTTCACACCCCCCCGGATCCCATTCTCCTGTCGTAATTTTGCGGATCCAGCCAGAGCCCCCAGCCCTGGGGCCTGCCCCCACTCGCCTATTTAATGACAGACATTCACTAGCCCTGAGTGCCCGGCTCGTGGCTGGGCGCTGGAGCGTGGAGACCAGATGCTGCAGAGTCTGATCAGAGAAAAGCTTAATCAACAGAGCTGGCACAGTGATGAATCAGACTCAGTCCCTGCCCGGGCAGTGTTGGGAGAGGGGCGCAATGCAGCAGGGGGGAGCCACGTGCATAAATAACTTGGGTCACGGCAGGCAGTGGAGCATCCCCGTGCCAGCCAAGTGCTGTGAAAGGACAGTTGCTTCTGGCAGGGTCATGGCGTGGCTTTGAGAGGATGGGGATTCTGCAATGGCATTTGGAAGGTTGAGTGGGATGTGGCAGGCAGAGAACGGGGGTATGGAGGTATGGAAGCAGAGATGTGGGGGGCACCAGGGGATGGGTATACACATATGTGGCTTCTGGGGGGCCGTGGGAGAAGATGAGACTTCAGACTGGGATTGCCCACCTCCAGGCCACTAACATCTCCTCAGCAGCAGCTCTCCCAGGAAAGGCAGAGCTGGGGGTACAGAAGGAGAATGGAACTGGGAGCCAGGCAGATCTGAGTTGGGCTCAATACATAGTAGATGCTCAATCAGTATTTGTTGACTGAATGCAAGACAGTGAGGCTTGTCCAAAGTCACACAACTAAAAAGTCATTATAGCCAGGAAACAGATTCAATCTTTTATTCATCCAGAAAATGCTTATGGAGCACCTACTGTGTGCCTGACACTGTGTGTTGCTGAGATTCCAGCATGAATGATCCAGATGAGGTCCCTGGGGGAGGGAGGCATTAACCCAGGAAGGAGACAGGGCAATGGAGAACCACAGCCTTGAGAAGCACTGGGAGGGCACAGGAGAAGAGGACCTGATCTGGTCTTGGGTGTGGCGGGAGCGTCCGGGGGAAGTGGCAGTGACAGAGTCCACGGCTGACAGATGAGCAGGATTTGGCTTGGCAGATAGAACAGCGCAGCAACAGTGTGGAGGAAGGGATGGTTCCCGGGAAGAAGAGAGGGCCCTGATGGCCAGAGCCCGGAGGGTGAGAGGGAGAAGGTGGCAGGCGCCCACTCCCCCAGGGCCTCCCACTGGGATCTGTCTGGTCTTTATCTGAAGAGCAGTGGACGTCCCATCCTCTGCTCATCTGCAGACTAAGCTTCCTACCAGTCTCTCTTGGTGGAATCGATTTCTGGATGAGGCTTCCAGTCCAGTTCCCTGTTTCTCGGGAAGCCCAGCCTGTCTTGGGGTCCCAAGGGCCAGGGCTTAGGGCCTTTCTGGGGAGGCTGAGAGAGAAGGCCACACAGGCTGACCTTAAATAATGTGCTCACTCTTAGCTCTGACTGTGGGCTTTCAGCAGGAGTGGGGTGGCAAGTCAGAGTTCCGCATGGGTGACCAGCTGGACCAGGTGGGGGAGGGAGAGACAGAAGGGCAAGGCCCCACGCTGATGGGGGAGACACAACCATTGGGCTGTACACTGGGGACACTGGGGCAAGAACAGCCCCCGTCCTGGGGAAGCTCCCAGCCAGGTGAGTAAACAGGTGCACTGAACTTGTCTCTAAAATGCCTGGCCTGGTCCATGGTGGCTCTTCGTGACAGAATCCCCTTCTCAGGTTCTAGAGGCTGGTATCCCTGGGTGTTGGGTCTCTGCAGGCAGGCAGGAAGTCCCCTCCCCACCCCCCAGGACTAAGGCACAGACACAGGTAAGAGTCACCTGAGATGCTTTTCCAGAGCCATGGGTGTCATGCAGCATCTGGCCACCAGGGGGCAGATTGAGATAGCACCATTCTTCACTGCTTTCCTTTTCTCCCTTGGCCAATTGACCCAGAAAGTACCATGGTGCCAACTCAGATCCGGTCACACGGTTCAAGGTTGGGCATTGTGTACCCTGTACAAAGGCGCCCAATGGAGGGGGAGGGCGTGGAAACCCTGCTTGTCACCAAGCCCTGAGCTATGGAATAGGCTGTCAGCCTGGGTATGGGCGCCTTTTTCTAGCACGAAGGTGTCATCTCCTTGCTAAGCTGGGCACTACAAGGCTGCATCCACCTAGATTTGCACAAAGTCTCCATCGAGCAATGTCCTGAGCCCAGACATCGTCTGCTCCCGACCCCCACCGCACGGATGTGGGGACCGAGACCCAGGAAAGGGACCAAGGCCCGCTGGGAGCAGAGCTGGGGCTGAAACCCCACAGCGGGTGGGACCTCTGCTCGACCTGAAGGGCTCGGGTCTAGGCGCTACCTCTGGAGGCCAGGCCCAGCCTGAGGGTCCCAGGGCCTAAGGTTTGGGGTCTCTCTGGGAAGCCTGAGAAAGTCACAGGCTGTGCTCAGAATGTGCCCTCTCTCAGGTCCTGGCTCAAGACTGGACATCTCCAGTTGGAGTGGGGTGACAGACTGGACTAGATGGGGCGTGGTGAGACAGAAGTGGAGCCCTCAGTGTGACAGAGTAGACACAACCGACATTCTGGGCACGGGGGGAACCAGCCTCTGTTCCCTGCCCTGGGGAAGATTCCAGCTTGGTGGGCAAACAGGTGGTGGGGTGTCCCCAGCACTAGACATTCCCCCAGTTCCTTGAGGGACAGGCTTTCTTGTGGCTGTCATAGGCCCATCCTCAGGAGGGGAGAGACCTGCCGACCTAGTGGGGGCCACTGGTGGGAGCTTGGGAGGCCGTTTCAGATGTCTGGGTCGATTACAGCTGCAGGAACAATCATGGCAGCCGAGGCCTCCCCGCGTGCCGTTGTTGCGCCGAGACCCGTGCTGGGCCTGTTCTGTTTAATCCTTCCAGTAACCCTGGGAGGTCTGGCCACACTGGGCAGCCCTTAGTCTCCCAGGGGCCCTCCTATTTTGACCTCTGGGGCTATTCGGAGCCTGGTAGCTCTCAAGTACAGACAGCACCCCTTCTATCCCTGCCTCTGGGCGTTCACGCAGGCTGTGCATGGCCCCCATCAGTTCACGTCACACAAGTCCCTGTCATCCCAGGCCCAGAGGTCATGCCTTCATTCATCAAACATCAATCGAATCCCTGCCTGCAATGTGTTGTCTGCCAAAACAATGGGACACAGCTGAGTGTAATCAGACAAGGCCCGAATATCTTGGAGGTTAGAGTAGATGTCAGCAAACTATGACCCGTGGGCCGAATCTGGCCCTTGGCCTGCTCTTGTAAATAAAGTTTTATTGAAGCATATCCATGCTCATTTGTTTACCTATTGTCTCTGGCTGCTTCACCTTCTAATGGCAGAAACAGTGTAGCCCTCAAAGATGAAAATATCTCCTTTTAGGCCTTTCACTAAAAGTTTGCCAACATCTGGCCTAAAGTCAGTCCAAGAGAACACAGACATTAACGAGTCACTGGAATAAATTAATGCATTGACACATTGGGAGGAATGCGAGGAAGGACATAACAGTGGCTGGAATTGAGGCTCAGGGTTCTACTGGTCACCATGTCTCCTCACCTCCCACCGCAGATCCTCTATAAACGTGCAGGCGCCTCTGACAGTCAAATCTTGGGCTGGAGCGGCCTCCCGGCCCCATGTGTGCCAGGCAGGGGTGCAGGTCTGGCTGAGTCTGCAACTCCGCAGCTGTTCTCTTCCCCTCCCCGGACCTCACCTGGCCTTGCAGCCCGTGGTGAGCGCTCCCACCCCCGCCTCGCCTAGTCCCCTGGGAGGCCCTGGAGGCAAGTGGGGAGGAAAGCTCCTTTTACAGACAGGACAGCAGAGCTCTTTGGTTTACTGACTTGGCCCAGCCTTGCCGAGCTGCAGGCAGGCAGAGATCTCTATGTCGTGGGAAAGCCCCGGATGGTATTTAGGCCACTAAGGTTCTGGCCCAGGACTCACTTGGGCAAGTCTGTTCCCCTCTGGGCCTCTGTTTGTTCATCGGTAAAGGAGCAGGTTGGAGAAATGGGCCTGTTGTAAGCTCTTTTCTGGATCGGCCAGCAGGCTGGGGCTCGCCCGCCCCTCTCCAGGCCTCAGTTCTGATCTGTAAAATGGGGAGGGAAACGCTCAGCCCTCCCACACTCCTGGGGCTGGTCCCAGGCCAGGGAGATCACAGATGGGAAAATGCTTTGAGGTCTGAGGAAGAAAAGAGCTCTATAAACCCAGGGGGTTATTAGGGTGGTGGGGATGCGGGTAGGGGCTGAGGGTGCGAAGGCCCCAGGTCAGTGTTTGGTCTGACCAGCAGAGGGCGCTGTGGGAAGCTAAGGCTGGATCCTGAGCTGGAATCACTGTGTCCCTCTTAGGACACAGACCTAGGTCCTACTGTGTGCCAAGCCTGTGGCACTGGATGTGGGGACACGGTTGTGAATGAATGGGACATGAGATGCTCTCAGTCTAGAGGTGGCACAGGGGTGAGGACATGTAGCAAATAGGCCCAAACACAAATGAGAGCTATGGTGGGGGCCAGGCAGGGACAGGGACCCCTGCTGGGGCCCCCTGGAAATCAGGAGGAATGTCCAGCCTGGAGCTGCTGCGGGGCAGGGGTCTGGGCTGCAGAGCCAGAGGGGTAAGGGACAAGGGGAGCACACGGGCTGCCCGGGTTCGAATTCTGACTCGGCCACCTCTAGGCCAGCGACTGCACCTCCCTGGACCTCCTGCTCCTCACCCGTCACATGGGAAGAATAACAGCCCCCTACTCACCGCTGTAGTGAGGATTCTACTGGCAGCTCTCAGGTAACACCTCCAGAGCAGGGCCTGACCCAGGCAAGTGTCTGAAGTCAGTGGTTTGGGTGCTGGGAGCTGGAGCCCTGAAGGGTCTGTGTCCACTTGGGGGGGCAGAGGTGAGGACAGAGCTGAGGATGGGGCTGCCTGGGGGAGGAGGAGGAGGAGGAGGAGGAGGAGGAGGACAGGGAGGCACATGCTGAGAGATCTGGGGGGAGCACAGGGTTGGGGGCGGGTGCGGTGAGGCGAGGGAGGGGGTTTGGAGGAACAAAGACTAATCAGGCAACCCCCTCCTGCCCCTCAGCTGTGTGCCCTTGGGCATGTCCCTGGGCCTCTCTGAGCCACAGTTTCCTCCTCTCTAAAACTGGGAAATAAAATGGGGAAATAGCCCCTGTACCACAGGGTCTCAAAGATCCCTCAGGAAGGCCTGGCTCTGAGCCATGTAAATGCCCTGCCCCCACATTGTAGCCCCCAGGGCCATGACCCCCCCACCCCCTCACCCCCATCAGCCAGGTCTTTTGTTTAGAAAACGAGCCCAAGAGGAAACCCCCCAAACGAACACACCTCAGCTGATCTCCCCGGCCCTCCCCGGCCCTGCCCAGCCCTGCCCTGCCCACTGTGGGTGGGGTGGGCGTGGGGAGAGATCGGTTCCTGGGAAACTGTTTTTCCCAGCTCACATGGGGGTGGGGGGGCAGCAACCAGGTCAGGGTGGGGCTGACAGTGGCCCCCAGGACTCTCAGGAGAGAGATGTCCCTGTCCCAGCAGGTAGGACAGTGGGCATCAGAGTCCACTGGGGACCTGGTCCAACAGGCAGGTTCCACAGGTGGAAAAGGTGAAGGGACGGAGAAGCACACGTTGGCAGTTACAGAGTAGTCGTGGGGACGGAAAGTACAGTACAGGGAACACAGTCGGTAGTATTCTAACAGCTATGTGTGGTGCCAGGTGGGTGGGAGGTTTATCAGGATGATCACTTAGTCAGTTATATAATGCTAATCACTGGGGTGATTAGAAATGAATGAGCTGAAACGAATGTAATACTGTATGTCAACCATCATTGAAAAATAAAGTTATTTAAAGTAAAAAAAAAAATCACTCAGGTTCCAGAGCCCTGCTGTACCCCTCCCCTGCCACACACAAACACACACTTGCACATGCTTGCACACAAATGCACACACGGGGTCTGATTCCTTAGTCTGCTGAAGAATCCGTGCTGGGGTCCGATGGACGAGGCCCAGCCATCAGGCTGAGACCTGCTGGGACGGACAGAAGCCCCTTTGGGGAGGGGGCCAGGTGAGGTGGGAGGAAGAGGCTCCGGGACAGAGCCCGTCTGACGGTGGGGACACTTCCAGCAGGCTTGGATGCTGAGGGGGTGGCAGCTGTGGAAATAAGGAAGTTAGATATGTGGGGAGCTGGGGAGAGACACGGATGAAGGGCCAGCAAGTCCAGTTAAAATAAACATTCGTAGGATTCTGCACCTCCTTGGGTGAAGGCCCTTATTCACATGACTGTCCTTTCAGTTCTCACCACCAGCCTAGGAAATGGGGGGACCATTGTGCAGTTGAGGGACCTGAGGCTCAGAGGCAAGTGCCTGGGTTCCCTACCCATCTTCCTAGGAGAGCATGAGCAGGGATGAGGGGTGGATAGGGGTGGGGGGTGGGTAGGGGTGAGGGGTGGGCAGGGGTGAGGGGTGGGCAGGGGTGGGGGGTGGGTAGGGGTGAGGAGTGGGTAGGGGTGAGGGATGGGTAGGGGTGGGGGGTGGGTAGGGGTGAGGGGTGGGTAGGGGTGGAGTGTGGGCAGGACTGAGGGGTGGGTAGGGGTGAGGGGTAGGTAGGGGTGAGGGGTGGGTAGGGGTGAGGGGGGGGGTAGGGGTGAGGGGTAGGCAGGGGTGAGGGGTGGGTAGGGGTGGAGGGTGGGCAGGACTGAGGGGTGGGTAGGGGTGAGGAGTAGGTAGGGGTGAGGGGTGGGTAGAGGTGAGGAGTGGGTAGGGGTGAGGGGTGGGTAGGGGTGAGGGGTGGGTAGGGGTGGAGGGTGGGCAGGACTGAGGGGTAGGTAGGGGTGAGGGGTGGGTAGGGGTGAGGAGTGGGTAGGGGTGAGGGGTGGGTAGGGGTGAGGGGTGGGTAGGGGTGAGGGGTGGGTAGGGGTGGGGGGTGGGTAGGGGTGAGGGGTGGGCAGGGGTGAGGGGTGGGTAGGGGTGGAGGGTGGGCAGGACTGAGGGGTGGGTAGGGGTGAGGGGTAGGTAGGGGTGAGGGGTGGGTAGGGGTGAGGGGTAGATAGGGGTGGGGGATGGGTAGGGGTGAGGGGTGGGTAGGGGTGGAGGGTGGGTAGGGGTGGAGGGTGGGCAGGACTGAGGGGTGGGTAGGGGTGAGGGGTGGGTAGGGGTGAGGGGTGGGTAGGGGTGAGGGGTGGGTAGGGGTGGGGGGTGGGTAGGGGTGGAGGGTGGGTAGGGGTGGAGAGTGGGCAGGACTGAGGGGTGGATAGGGGTGGGGGGTGGGTAGGGGTGAGGGGTGGATAGGGGTGGGGGGTGGGTAGGGGTGAGGGGTGGGTAGGGGTGGAGGGTGGGCAGGACTGAGGGGTGGGTAGGGGTGGAGGGTGGGCAGGACTGAGGGGTGGATAGGGGTGGAGAGTGGGCAGGACTGAGGGGTGGATAGGGGTGAGGGGTGGGTAGGGGTGAGGGGTGGGTAGGGGTGGAGGGTGGGTAGGGGTGAGGGGTGGGTAGGGGTGAGGGGTGGGTAGGGGTGAGGGGTGGGCAGGACTGAGGGGTGGGTAGGGGTGAGGGGTGGGTAGGGGTGGAGGATGGGCAGGACTGAGGGGTGGGCAGGGATAAGCAGGGCTGAGGGGCAAGCCGCCCTCTCCACATCAGGAGGTGGAGACAGGAGGTGGGAGGCCAGGATGAGTCACTGGGGCTTTGGTGAGAGCTGGTCACTTTGGGGACGCTGAGGTTCAGAGCAGTCACTGTGACCCTTCCAAGCCTGTCAGGGGGCAGGAGGAAGGTCATGGCTGAACAGGGGCAAGGTCTGATCCTGGATGCCTGGGGAAGGGTGGGCATCGGGGGTATTGCTAGGCCTTGGGTGCTGACCCCGAGGCAGGAGGGGCCAGTGGTCACTTCTCGCCAGAGGAGCCCAGAAGGGCAGCCCAGGCTCTGCTGTGCCCCCGGGTCACATCGGGACACCCTGCACTGCCCTTGGGGCCTTGCTTTTCGGGAGACACAGCTGTGCAGACCCCGACCCCTGGCAGAGTCAGCCAGGGGGGCTCTGAGGTGTGTTCCGTGGAAGTGTCACTGTGGAGACTGAGCCACCTCTCCTCTCCCTGCCACTGAGAAGATGCCACCCGTGATCGGGCCCTGGGCTCCAGGTTTTGGGTTGGGAGGTCTGGTCCGAATGTGGAGATGAACACGAAGTGGCCAGGCTGAGGGAGAGGGACAGACGTGGGCAGGCAGGAGCTGACCTCTGTGGGACCTGGTTCCCAGCCTCAGAAACCCCCAGCTAGGGGCTCTTCAATCCACTGATTCCTGATCCCAAACGGGCTGGCTCCCTGCCAGGCCAGCACTCTGTCACCCCCCCTGCGCCCCCCCCACCGCCCCTTTACTTTCCCCATCACCAGTTCATCGCCCTGCGTCTCCCCGCCCCTCTCCCCCCTCCAGCTGCAGGCCTGGACCACCTGGGCCCAAGTGCCTCTGATCTAATTTGGACCTTCCAGCACTTCCTCTCACTTGTTCATGCCCGCCCGGGCTGAGTGCCTCCTGGGAAGAGGAGAGGGAAGACAGGCTTCGAGATGGGGGTGCGAGTGGGGAGCAGATCTCAGAGCAGGAGAGCGGAGGGAGGACTCTGTGGGGTGCTGGACAGAAAGGGGAAGTTCCACTGTGGCCGAGTGGGCCTGGCATCCTCGGAGGGTTCCGAGGATGCGGGGTCTGCACTTCCATGTACTTAGAGAGCTCGGGGACCTTGGCTGTGGTTATTGGAGAGTGGCCTCACCTGACCCTGTCTCACCTCCTCACTTCTTACGGGGAGACCTAGCCTCAGAGAGGGCGTGGGCCTTGTCCCAAGTCACACAGCCCTCGGAGACAGCGGCTGGCGCCTCCCCAGGGCGGGTCCCGTGGGGCAGGCTCCTCCATTGTGCTCTCCCTGGCAGGAAACCGCTGCGCTCAGCAGCCTGGGCAGCGGGAGAGGAGGAACCAGTTTGGCTACGTGACCGGCAGGCCCTGGAGGCTGAGCCGGGCCCGGCTCCAGGAAAACAACCTGCTGGGGCTGCCTGGGCAGGGCAGCTGGGGTGGGCACCCGGGTGGAGGCCTCCTGCCTGGAGAGGGCGTGCTGGGAGGCGGCCTCAGGGCCCTGTGCCCCAAGCCTGCCTGCGAGGGGCCAGCTGGTCGAGTTCATTGCTCCCTGACACGCAATGCAAGGCTGGTCGGGGGCGGAGCGGGCCTGGGGGTAGGCGGCAGAGCCTGAGGGCGCCCTGGGTCCCTGGGGTGACTTGCACAGGCTGCCTACTCATCAGCTCTGGTTTACAGGGGTTTGGGGGGGCAACCAGGAGTTTGGGGAACACAGTCCTTGTCTGGGCTGCCCAGCCAGGGGGCTTGGAGCGAGGTGCAGTCTCTCTTTGTGCCTCGGTTCTCCTTGGGGATGCCAGGGACCGTTTTGTCCCTCACCTCCAGACTTGGGGCTGACTCCGGGCCAGGAAGCCAGCTCTGGGGAGAAAGCCCCCCAGGCCCAGGTGGCTGTTGTCCTGGCCGGTCACAGCAGGGAGGGCACCAAGCACCAGACCCAGCAATCAGGACTTAACAGAGGCCAAGTGGGGCCGCTGAAGGATTCAGCACAGGGGTGGCCATGGTCAGATGAGGCTGCTGGGCATGGCTGGACTGGGGGCTGGAAGCTGGAGGGGGTACAGCTGGGGCAGCAACAGGGGACTGGAAGGGAGTGGGGAGCAAGGCTTCATGGGGGCCCGAGCGGATGAACTTGGAAGGGCCTGCCTGGGGTCTGCCCCTGCCTCCCTCCGCTTCTGTGTGACCTAGTGTGTTAAATTCCCTGCTTCTTGCTCTATGAACGTAAAACAAAAGCGAGGTTGAAACTGACTCAGAGCAGAGAGCCTCTCTGCCTCTCTGTCTGGACACCCCAGCGCCAAAGTGCCCCCAGAGGGGAAGCCCAGAGCCGGGCAGTGCTGCTCAAGGGGGCAGGGCGCATGGGCGGGACGGCAGTCGGAGCTCCGGCCTGGACGGCAGAGGCGCCAGCGAGGGAGCTGGTCTCCCTGGGGCAGGTCCGAGGGTGATCCCATGCACAGGGGGTGGCTGGCATTGGCCAGAACCTCATCCTGGGGTCAAGGGTGGGGCCTGGGTACCAATCAGTGTCCTTAGAAGCTGCTGTGCAGCGATGACAGTTTCTTAAGGAAACGAAACTGGGGAAGGCGACTGGAAGAGAACATCATGCCTGGACCGCAAGGAGCTCCCCCCGAGATGGGGCCGGCTGCAGCCCTGAGCCCAGCCCAGAGCCTCTCCTCCTGCAAGCCCCGCACACCCAGGCCTCCGCCCGGCCTCACCGCACTCCTGCGCTCTCTGAGGGAGTGGGACCTGTCCCAGCTTAGCACGTGCCTCCCTTGGACGTGCTAGGCTCAGTTTTCTCATCTATAAAATGGGCTATAATGGCGACTCCTCCGAGGGCCAGTGGGACGTGTCCCACCAGGGAGTGGTCTCACATGGGCCCTGAAAGGCAGATACACTCTGGCCATCACACATGAGGCTCGGAGAGGTCAGAGGGATTCACCCACGGTTGCCCTGCCCCGCTAACTCCGTGACCCCCAAGCCCGGGCTCTCTCCAGGGGCGAAGCTGACAAGTGGAAAGGGGTGGGCGGGTGGGGAGGTCGCCCACACCGCGCAGCCCTGGGTCTCTGTCTCCTGGTCTGTCTATGTCCCCACCCCATAAGCATCCCTTCCTGACTCCAGCATCTCTTTGGGGGCTCCCTCGACTCCCTCAGGTCTCACGTGAATCTTTCCCTTCTTAGCTACAGCCTGTTTCCGCCCCACCGGCCTCTGGGCCAGCCCCGGATGTGGAACAGAGAGGTCACCAACCCCTTCTCCACGGGAGTTGCTGCGGGCCCAAGCGAGAACCCCGGGCAGAGCCGGGGAATCAGATACCCGGTTCTCAGTGAGGGTCCAGAGTCCTCTGTCCCCAGCTATCCCTGCCGGTGCCCAAACCCAGCAGCGGCAGAGCACTGAATGCCGGCAGGAGCCAGGCAGGAGCCCGCCAGCTTCTGGGGCACCCGGCCAGGGGAGCAGGCAGCGAAGCCAAGAGCCAGCTCATCGCTCGGGTGTAAACAGCAGCCCAGTGGGAAGTTGGCAGCCGCCTCCTCTGCCCTTTCCCCCACCCCCTCCCCGTGAGCCCCACCCAGGGAGAGAGGGTGTCCCGACTTGTTGGAGGAGTTTTCATCCCACACCTGTGCCCACTGTGTGGGGGTGTAGGGGTGGCTCTAGGGGCCCACAGAGAATCTTTGTCCTCCAGACGCCCCCCCACTTCTCCTGGCTGGTGCTGGGAAGGTGCCAGGGTTCCTGGAATGCGAGGCCCCCATCTCCACCTCCCCACCCAGATGCCTTTGCCACGCACTCTCAGGGCCCACGCCAGCCCGACGGAGCCCGGGCAGCCTGGGAGCCAACTGTGCACTGAAGGGGGCCCTCCTGGCTCTCGTTCCCATCAGACGAGAGGAAGGGGTGCAGCTCTAAGGTTCCAGGAGGAAGAAAACAAATTTACACCCCGTGCTGAACCTGATGAAGCCCCGCACTTCGCAGACATTGTCTGGAAGATGGGTACCGCCACCCCACTTTGGGGATGGGGGGCTAAGCCTAGAGCAGCAGTTGAATGAGCGACTGGACTCTGTGCCTAGTTTGCCCCTCGTCTCCTCAAAGCCTGCATAGAGCAAGAGCTCCAGCCGCACTTGGGGAGCGCACGAAGGAGGTTCAGAGAGGGCAAGTGACCTGGTCAAGGTCACACAGCCAGAACGTTACTCAACTGGGAAGTGACTGAGGCCCGTTTGCATCCTAACGCCAGGCTGTTTCTGAGACCCACCACCAAAGCGGGGGCATCACACATGCACATGTAAGTGTGACCCCACCCTGCTGTCGGGTCCTGCCACACTCACACACACCGACACGCGTGACCCTCAGCTGACAGCCCCCGTTTGCTGTAACCACTCAGGCCCATGGAGCCACCTCCGGCAGGGACACAAACATCTTTCTGTGTTGGTCTCACACCCTCCTCTGTCACCACCCCCTCCTCCAGGCCTGAAGAAGGCAGGATGGTGCATGCCCTCCTCCACCCCCACAGCCCTGGCACCTTCTCTGCCTCCCCAGGCTCTGGAAAAGGCCAGGGAACCACAGGTGGTCAGCACCAGGAGGGCACCATCCCGGCATCCGGATGGTCAGACTTGGGAGGGGGAGTGGGCACAGTCAGGGGCTTGGCTGCCTGCAGGGCCATTCCAACATCTGGGGCCCCTCCCTTGCTGTGTCACGTAGTTCAGCCCCGGGAGCAGCTGAAAGTGCAGACCAGAGGGGCCACAACCTCCTCGAGCTTTTTGTAACCACAGATGTGCCTGGGGACCAGCTGGGGTCTCAGATTTCTAGGCAGCGGGGCAAGGGACTCACACCCAAAAACAGGCCGAGCTCCCTGCTTCCCCACTAATAAGGGGCCACAGGGCAGGATGGTCAGGGAGGCAGGGACCCCTGGGGAGTATAGGTCAGCAACCTGGGAGATAGGCACTAATTTATCTTAGGTACCAATGTTATTCCCATTTTCTAGAGGGATGAACTGAGTCCTGGAGAGTTTAGGCACGTGCCCAAGGTCCCCAACCCCCAGCATTTGCTAGGTGTTTATTTGTTGAGTGGATGAAGGTGCAGGAGACGCACCCCAGAGCATGTGTGGAGTCAGGATTTGAATCCAGGTCTGACGCTGGAGCCTCCGTCTTCCCTGCCTCAGCAGAGCTTCCTCTGAAGCTTGGGACCCACAGACAAGGCATGGCGGGCATGTTCCCTCCTGGGCACCCTGTGTGAGGTGGCCAGCTTCCCAGGGCTCCACACTGCTGCCTTTCAGACTGAGAAAGACAAAAGCAGCCCTCTCAGCGAGGCCAGGGTGCGCTCCTGTTATGCATCAGCCATTTTGCAGATCGCCAACGTGAGATAAGGCCACGCAATGACCGTGATGGATCAAAACAGAAAACAAGACCACTCTGCGGTCAGGTCGGAACACAGAGAGAAAAGCGAACATGGTCCAAACCTCAGAAATGACCCCGTGCCCCTCTATCCTGGCTGCGTGTGTGACGGCTGCTTCTTTGCCAATCGCAGCTTTGGCTTCCGTTCCTCCTTCTTCCCCTTTAGATCAAAATTAAGACACACGGTCACAGAATTACCCTTTTCACGCTGGCATCCAAGCCGGGGCGGAGCTCCGCCCCTGAGCCTTCCCCAGAGCACCCCACGCAGGTGACCTGGATGCTGTCCTAAGTCCTCCCTGCTGGCCACTCACTGAATGGCCTGCTCTTGCCCCAGGCGTGTGTCCCTACTCCGCGCACCCGCGAACCCACTTTGTCCAGGTGTGTGTCTGCTGGTCTTGGCTGGAAGGCGTTGACAGGGACTTAGGACGACTGAACAAAATGTGCTTTGTTCAGCCCATTTTGCTGATGCTCCTGGAGCCGCAGGCCAGGAAAGTGTCAGCATCTGACGAAGCGTGACAGGGTGGGAGAGGAGCCTTCTTCTCCCTTTGTTCCCAGGAGGCCGAATTTCAGGCTCTTGGGCTAGAGAATGGTTACCTCCTCGGTTAACTCCTGCAGCACCTGCCGGCTCCATCCACCACAGCCCGAACGTGAGCCTGGAACCCCCACTGCCACCCGGGCAGGGCCTCATGGGGCATCTGCGTGGAGGGGACTCAAGAAGAAATGAGCTCTGGGCCAGGGCTCAGGAGACCTGGGTTTGAGCCTCGCCTGTCTCATTTGCCATGTGACCTGAGCCTCGGTTTATCCATCAGTTCGATAGCTCGGGTGGGACCGAGTGGGATAAACGATCAAGGGAATCCCTCCGAGGTCAGAGTGACTTACCCAACGCCCTGCTGGAAACGCTTCAGTGGTGAGGACAGACATCTAGTCCTCCCCCTTCAATTCCTGGTTTCCTGGGGATGAACCAATCTTCCCCTTTCAGGCTTGATGTTGGAGTGGCCTGGGGAACAGGTGAGGGGCCGCAAGCCCTATGTGTCCCCGTCACTAGAATCCTGGATGAATAGAGAGCCTAGTACTTAGGACTGTTCCTGAGGGTTCAGGGCTCGGTGCCTCTGCATCCCGCCCCGTTCGCAGGCCAGGGACCACGTCCAAGCCAAACAGGATGGTGAGGACGGCACCGCAGGAAGGGCCTCGGGGCCTGATCAGTGGACACTCTGGCAGGGGCAGTTAGAAAAGACAGTCTCTGTGGCTTTATTAAGCTCTACATCCTGCTTCTCCTGAGACAAGGGGATGTGGCCGGTCTCCATTCTGCCCCAGGCAGGAGGAGAGGAAGGAGGTAAACCTGAGGGATGGAGGCAGCCAAGGATGCTGACCTTGACTGAAAGGCATTGTTTAGCCCAGAAGGTCAAGGGAGTTTACGTTCCCTCAAGCGCAGGGTCCTCCTGTTTGGCAAAGTCAGACGGGGTGCCGGACCCACCTCCCAGTCTCGGCCCTCGGTCCCCTCCGCCCTTGGACTCCGTCCTGATTCACCAGCTCCACTCTGCGCCTCCACAGACGATCGTCACACTGCCTGTATGCCCTTCCCTCCCCCAGCCCTGTTCGCCAGGTCACTGGTGCACGTCCTTCAGGCCTCAGCTTAAATATGGGCTCCTCTTGGAAGCCTCCCTTGCAGGATTGTCTTGCAATGCAGCCCATGGCTCCATCTGCTTCCCCTTCTGAACCTCCATCCCACTGGGTTACAACCAACTGTCTATGGCCCTCTTTGAGGGTAAGGGGCAGCCTCTGTGCTGTACACAGGTGATCCCCAGTGTCCGGGATGGACCTGGCATACTGAGGTGCCACATAAATGTTTGGTGGTAAATAAATGTAGGGATGGAGTAGGGACTACAGCTGAGAGCAAGGGACCTGGAGTGGGGAGACCTTCTGCTGGCAAAGCTCTGTGTAGGGGCTTTGAGATTACAAGTGCCTGAGATGAACAGAGAGCGGGTGTATCCCAGCCTGAGCACAGCCTGGGCAAAGGCAAGGAAATGCCGGTGGGAAGTTGTGGCTTTGCAGGGCCTTCTGCCTCCAGTAATGGGGGAACAGGTCGTTGGACTAACCCTGTTGCTGAAAACAAAGTCCCTAGATCTGATTCAAAAAGACCATCTTTTTAAAAACAATTTTAAAAAGATTTATTATTGTTATTTTTATTTTTAGAGAGAGGGGAAGGGAAGGAGAAAGAGATGGAGAGAAACATCAATGTGTGGTTGCCTCTCTCGCACCTCCCTACTGGGGGCCTGGCCCGCAACCCAGGAGTGTGCCCTGATTGGGAATTGAACTGGTGACCTTTGGTTCGCAGCCCGGTGCTCAGTCCACTGAGCCTCACCAGCCAAGGCAAGATCATCTGCTTAAGATCATCAAACAATTAACAAGGTGGTGAAGAATTCCCTAGCAAGGATCTAGGAGAAGCCCATGTGGAAGACCGCAGTGGTCCAAGGGCATTTGCCAATCTGGAAGAAACAGCTTCCAGAACAGGCCCTGGTTTTGATGGCTTCCGGGGGTGGGGAGGGGAGGAAGGAGGACACAGGGTAAGCCCAGCCTTTTGTCCAAAATAGGGAGCCGGACACCTCACATCTTCTTAAAGCTGAGACATCCTCAGAATCAGGGTGAACCAGAAGGAAATCAGGCCGTGAGCATAGGGACCTCAGTGACTCAAGAAACACAAGACTTGAACTTGAATTCAAGTGTTTCCGGGTGCTTGTTAGATGCAAACAAAAAACATGTCTGGAGGGAGGTGTCATTATCTTAGACTGCGTATTCTTTTCACGTGAAATCTTCAAACACAATGAGCAAAACACAGTCAAAGAAAACCAGGCTCCATGAGCAAGAATCAGCACAAAACAAAAGGCAACTGAAAAAACAATTATGTAACAAAACATATTGCAATATATGACTGTATTAAATCATCATGGGTACACCTTAAATTTACTCAATGTTATAGGTCAATTATATTGAAATGTACAACAGGTAACAGAAATAGACCACGATGACTTCAGGTATTGGCCTTCGGAAGTTACGGCCTTGGAATCACAAGTTCAAAGACCCTAGTGGACAAGTACAACCCTCAGTGCATCCAGAAACTCGAGGAATCTAGACTAGCCATGACGATTCTGAAAACAAAGAACAGACTTGGAGGACTCACACTTCCTGATTTCACATCTTCCCACGAAGCTACAGTAACCAAACAGTGCGGCACTGGCATCAGGAAGGACGTAGAGAATCGAATGGGGAGTCCAGAAATAAACACATACATTGCGGCTAAGTGGTTTCTGATGCCGAGAAAATTCAACGGGGAAATAGTCCTTTCCACAGATAATGTGGGGACAGCTGGACTTCCAGGTGCACATGAGTGAAACTGAACTTCTATTTCACACCACCGTACAGCACATACTCCATTAACTGAAAATGGGTGAAAGTCCTAAATCTAAGAGCTAATAGTATAAAGCGATTAGAAGAGGTGTAAGTCTTTGTGACCTTGGATGAGGCAATGATTTCTTTTTTCTTTTCTTTTTTTAAAGTTTTTAAAAATTATTTATTTATTTTTAGAGAGAGGGGAAGGGAGGTAGAGAGGGCAAGAAACATCAATGTGTGGTTGCCTATCACATGGCCCTTTACTGGGGAGCAGGCCCGCAACCGAGGCGAGTCCCCTGACTGGGAACTGAACCAGCAACCCTTTGATTCACAGCTCACGCACAGTCCACTGAACTACACCAGCCAGAGGTTTCTTTGATAGAACATCTAAGTACAAGCAAAGAAAAAAAAATGAATAAACTGGACTTGATCAAAATGGAAAACTTTTGTGCTTTAGGAGAAACACTACCGAAAACGTGAAAAGACAACCCACAGAATGGGGAAAACATTTGCAACTCACATATCTGACAGGGGCCCAGAATCCAGAATCTATAAAGAACTCCTATAGCTCAATAATAAAATGACAACTCAGTTAAAAAATAGCAAGGGATTTGAAGAGGCATTTCTGCAAAGATGATACAAATGGCCAATACGCACATGAAAAGATGCTCAATACTATCAGTCATGAGGAAAATGTAAATCAAAACCACAATGAGATACCACTTTGCACCCACCAGACGGTTACAAGAGAAAATACAGACAGTAACAAGGGCTGGCAAGGGTGTGAAGAACCCAGAACCCCTCGCATTGCTGTCGGGGACGTAAAACGGAAGAGCGGTTTGGCAGTTTCTCAAGGAGCTAAACAGGGCTACAGCCCCAGCCCATGCCAGGAGGTAGCCTTGCTGTGAGTGCTGGGCTGCGTGGACGGGGCGCCTTCTGCTCTTGCTGCCCCTTCCTCCGCCCACCACTTGCCACCAGCATCGGGGGTTCCTGGGCGCTCCCCTTGGGATGCCTGCCTGACCACCAGGCCTTTCAGCCTGTCCCCCCTCGGCCTGACCCTTTTTGGCAGGACCTCTCAGGCCCAAATTCCCTCACGCAGTCCTGGAGGGCACAAAACTCCAGACAGGTTTAGGAGGAGGTTTGTGTCTCTGGGTTTCACACTGGCTCAACCCTACAGAGGTCCCCATGTTCACATGACACACGTCTGCCCCCCCTGGGGGGTTGGCGGGGAAGAAGCAGCCACTCGCTTCTGAAGGAGGCCCCTGCCTTTTGCAGTGTGTCATGGAGATGAGTCAGTATCCTCCAGCCAGTGCTCATGGCCTCAGCCTCCTGTGACCTCTGACCCTAGCAGCGTGCTCCCCAGAGAGACTTCAAAGACCATGACTTACAAGCAGGAGATTTTGTCCATCGGAAGAGACATCTATTAAAAAGTCTCTCCAACCTCACTGGAACGGACTTATCAGGTGCCTAACTGCAAATGGACATTTGCCCCTGTCTCAAGACACTTGTTTCTGCCTGCAGGGGATGTCAAAGACTTCCCGAGGACAAGAAGCCGCCAGCCTGGGCTGTAGATAGATGTTCCAAGACATTGAGGGGGCCCCTTTGCCTGCAAATTGATGGTGAACTTAAAAAAAACGTTTGTCTTTACCGGTCTACTAACACGATTAGTCGTAGTAATAGTCACTTGTCCTTTGGGTCTCCCTCAAACCTTGCTCTTACATAACCCAACTGTTAATGATTGCTGAGGGTGTATGCGATAACTTTTTGCATTATTGATAATACTTCTTTATGGTTTCCCTTTTGAAATTTAGAAGGAATGTTATTGCATAAGGAAGGAGATGTGTGTGTGTGTGTGTGTTTATAATCCTCACCTGAGGATATATTTTTATTGATTTTAAGAGAGAGAAACATCAGTGTGAGAGTGAAACATCTATTAGTTGCCTCCTGTACAAACCCCTACCAGGGATCAAAACCTAAACTTAGGTACGTGCCCTGAGTGGGGATGAAACCCACAACCTTTTGCGTTATGGGGTGATGCTCCAACCAGCTGAGCCACCCAGCCAGGGCGAGATGTGCATATTTTTGAGAGAAGTTAAAAGGAAGCAGTTTGTTCTCATAAGTTGGTTATTTCTGAATGAGTGAAAAGAGACAAACTGAGAAAGACAAAGGAAGTTGTAGGTGGTAGAAGAGGTATCTTGGACAAGAAATTTTATGCACAAATGCTAGAGCCCAATTATGGGGAGGTGCTTAGCCCCTAACTCAACCAGGGCCACTCTCTTTTTTCAGATGGAAGGTGAAGTGGTTCTGAAAAAACCGCCCTCGGCAAACAGCGGCTGCCACACGGTAAGTTTGCTTACGATCCTGGCCTCTGGAAACATTCAATGGTAATTATAATCTACACCATTGTGTTCTTACAACCTTGAGGCCAATTAAACCTTAAAGTTACAGTTCCCAATTTTACAGCTAGCAGGAATCAGGTTAATAATGAATGGCACTTGACTGCTTCCAATGGGAAGTGCACGGGCCATCTTAAAATAACAATAACAATGACATCAAATGGGGACCCATCTCGTGGTCAGATTGCAAAAACCGAAGAAGAGTGTGGTTGTGCCCTCAAACCATGGTTGCAAAATGCAGGAAAGAGAAGCAGGCAGCCAGTCGTGGGCAGTCACACCCTGGGCCTGCAGCTTCATGACAAAGGTCACTCTTTACCTCGGTGAGCCCATCCATTTTTTGTGCATCTGAGATAACCTCCCTTTGAACTGCCAGACCCGTAGCCCCCTTCAGATCCCTCAGGCCATAACCTCTGAACCAGAGCAGAGACCTCGGAACCCTCGCTGTCCCCTTGTCCCCAGAACACACCTCTGCAGGCTGCAAATGTTGATATCCTAGTCCCACCGGTAGCAAAGACGCATGCTTCTCATTTTGCCTTTTTATCCAATTCAAAAGATTACCTTGCTTTGCTTCTTTCTGCTGCCTGCATCTTCCACTGGTGGACTTCACGCCGCCTCCTTACTCTCCTCCTCGGATCGTAATATACGAAATGAGCTGCCAACTGCCGTTCCCTGGGGCATTTTCTCAGAGAATTTAGAATTCAGGGGTGTCAAACTCATTTTCACCGGGGGCCACACCAGCCTCACGGTTGCCTTCAAAAGGCTGAATGTAATTTCAACTCCTTAACAGTTAAGGAGTAGTTACATTTTTACGATCCTAAAATATTTAGATTATACTTCTCAGCAATTGTCATCAGTTTGGTTCAAATAAACTCATTAACATTCTTTAAAAAAAATTAACATTGGGAAACCCCCCTGGGAGGAAGTACTATTATTATATTCCCATTTTACAGACGAAGAGACTGAGGGTAGAGTTCAGGAAGCTCGTCACAGATGCAGGGCTGAAACCAGGCGGTCTACTCCACAGACTACGTTCTGCACCACCGAGCTGCAATGTCGTTCACAGGTTTATGTACAGAAAGAGTCTTATATCCAAGAAGCAGAGAATACTCGTGTTTTTCAAACGCACTCAAAATATTTAGAAATAGGTTAACTGACAAACTAGTTCATAAAAAAGCCTCAACAACTTTATTTTTTAATTTTAATTTTAAAAAAGATCCTATTTGTTTATTTCCAAGAGAAAGAGAGGGACAGAAACATCATCGATGTGTGAGAGATACCTCGACCGGTTGCCTCTTGCACTCCGCCATCTGGGGACATGGCCCATCCCTCAGGCGTGTGCCCTGACGGGGAATCGAACAGGCGACCTTTCAGTTCACAGGCCGGCACTCAGTCCACTGAGTCACGCCCTCCAGGGCAGCAGTTTCTTCACTAACAAAAAAAAAAAGAAAGAAAAAAATGTCTGTTTGGAAACTAAAACCACACTCTTAAACGACAGATGGTTAAAGTTGAAATCACAATAGAAATTACAAAGTATTTAGAATTAAATGACACCCGATATGCAACTCAAGTGCTCATGAAAATAAATGTATGAATTAAAGCTAAAAGCCTTTATATAGCTACATTATAAAAAATAAAAGCCAAAAGAAACATTTAAATTTAGAAGTAGAAAAGGGACAATAGAACAAAACTAAGAAATATATTTAGAAGTAGAAGCTAAGAAATATTTAAAATAGGACCAGCCCTGGCTGGTGTAGCTCAGTGGACTGAGCGCTGGACTGCAAACCAAAGGGTCACCGGTTCAGTTCCCAGTCAGGGCACATGCCTGGGTTGCAGGCCAAGTTCTCCAGTGGGAGGCATGAAAGAGGCAACCACACATTGATGTTTCTCTCCCTCTCTTTCTCCCTCCTTTCCCCCTCTCTAAAAATAAATAAAATCTTTAAAACAAAACAAAAATAAATAAAATAGGACCAGAAATTAATGTAATAGAAAACAGAAAGTTAGAAATGATAAAAATACAAAAAAACCCAAGGTGTTGTTTCCCTGACATAGAAAAACTGATCTAAACAGACCCCGAGAAAGCAAGACAGCCCAGGAAATCACACGGGGAATGGAAAATGAGTCGCTGGTGGGGACACATTGGAGTTAAACTTCCTCTAGGCCGGCTTTATCTTGATTGCAATTTCAATGGGAAAATTTCTAGCTTAACCACCAAATATGATGATTAGAGTTTTTGGAGAGGTTGGTTTTTTAGATTAAAGAAGTTACTATATAGTCCTAATTTTCTAAGAGTTGTTTGTTTCTTTGTTTGATAATGAATGGGTATATAATTATATCAAAAGCATCTATTGAGATGATCATGTGATTCTTCTCCTCTTATCTACGAGTATGATAAGTTGTAATGATTTTTCTTAAAGCTAAACATGGAGTTTCCATTTAATCCAGCTTTTCCGCTCCAAGAAAGATACCCAGGAGAGTGAACAACATAGGTTCACACAAAAAATTACACTTGGTTGTTCACAACAGCATTATTCATAAGAGCCCCAAAGTGGAAAAGACTCCATCCATCAACAAACATGGAACATCTATCCGTATGATGGAATATTATTCAGCCACGAAAAGGAATGAAATACTAATACAGCATAAATGAGCCTGGAAAACATTGTGCCAAGTAAAAAAAGCCAGAAATAATACTGCATATTCCATTTTACATGAACTGTTCAAAATAAGCCAAGCCACTGCGACAGAAAGTAGATTACTGGTAGCCGAGGGTGAGGGGCTCAGAGAATGGGGAGGGACTAATTGGCCCTCCAATTAGTTTCATCAACCCAAAGTACAGACAGTAACAAGGGCTGGCAAGGGTGTGGAGAACCCAGAACCCTGCGCATTGCTGTCAGGGACGTAAAACGGTGCAACCACTCTGAAGAATCAGATACTGTGGATGGTTGCAGCAGGATGGTAAGAAGCTAGGAAAATTCCTGGGCAAGTGCAATGAGGAAACTGAGACAAGATCATTAAACAAGGACAAAAATAATTTAAACAATTTACAGCCAGCTAGTGGATTGCGAGGCTTTATCTTCCCTAGCCAGGGCTCTTGGGAACAAACAGTTTACACCTCTCCTCCCTTACTAGAGAATACATAGCTTAAATCACCCTGGCCAGAGAGATAGAGGCCCGCTGAAAGCCATTTGTGCCAGCCAGACCCAAGGACCGATGACGTCAGAGAAACAAGTCACACAAACCCCATGAGAGCTGCACAGACCCAGGATAAAAGCAAGGCAGTGAAGCTGGCCAGAGAATAACCCCAAACTCCCTTATATGCTCATTTTGATGCATCAACATTCTAAAAACGCACCCGGAAAGCTGATACATATTCTGCCAAAAACTTCCCCTAAGACCGTCCCCTGCCGGAGAGAAATGAAAAACCCTCAGGGCAAAGGATGGCAGTGTGGGCTCTCTCTCTGGAGCACATGCACGCGTGTTCTCGGGCACTTTCTTCCTCTCAAACTCCAAGGGTCTCCGTGACACTTGCAGCCAGGGGAGCAGCGGGCAGCAGCTGCTCATCCTGGGCTGAACCCCTGAACCTGCCTCTAAGGCTCCCTTGTCTCCGACTTCCCGTTGAGCTCAGACAGGCCCACCTGGGCTCTCCTGTTGCTTCTTTTACCCTAAGCCCTTCCTTGTCTCACGGTTCCCAGCTTCAACACACGTACTCTCAAAATCACCTGGACTCGTACTGTGGAATCTGTCCACACGAGGTCCAGCGCCCCCACCCTGCTGGCCGGCCCCAGGCAGACACGCTCAGGCTGACCCCTCACCTCTGCCTGGTACTGTGGTCACGTAATCTTGTGAGTCAGCTAAAAACACCGGAAATGTGTGTTTTAAAGGGGTGAATTTTATAATATATAATTGTATTTCATTCAGAAGAAAGGTCCTCAGAGATCCTGTCAGCTAGTAACAGTGGGGGTCACCTCGAGCTTTATGTATCGTTCTAAGGGCTTTACATCTATTAATTCAAGTATTAATTCAAGTATTGCTCTCAGTTACCGTAGGTAGGTACTATTATTATGAAAACTAAAACAGAGAGAGGTCGCTTGCCTGCGGTCATCCAAGCCAGCTGGTCATTGTTCGGACTGGGAAGCAGAGACCGAGAGGGGCGTTAACTTGCTCGAATCACACAGCATCGCAATGGCAAGGCTGGGACCAGAACCCTGGGTTCCTGCCTGGCTCGCATCAGGAGGCCTTCAGAATCAGGTCTCACTTGAGCTGAGGCTGCTATTAGGGGTCTGTGTGTCCTTAGAGGCCTCAGGAAACTTTTTTTGTGGAGAACTTAAAAATAAAAATAAAAATAAAAAAGGCTCCTGCGAATTAAACACCGCAAGCTGGGTGCTATGCTCAACACTCTATGCCTCCTCCCGGCGGAGCCTCCAAAACCCCTATTTACCGTCCTCATCGTTACTGTTGCAAAACTGAAGACTCAGAGAGGCGATGGGACGTGCCCAGGATCACGCAGCAGGCAAGTAAGTGGTGAAACAAAATACTGACCCAGCCACACGGATTAGCATCCATGCCCCGGCCACTTGCACAGTGAAAGAATGAACGATGACAAGTCAGGAGTTCCCCTGAAGATCCCAGGTCCAGACCGTCACTGGATCGCCTCTCCACAGATGCTAGGCAAGGGGCCAGGGCCAGAAAAGGAAGTTTCGGGGAGACTGGGGCAGGACGGTGCAGCCGCTGTGTTAGCCAGGAGGTACCCGTGCCTGGCAGAGAGGACCCAGGGATATGCACAGAGGGGTGGCTGCTGGGGCCTGGACTGGGCCAGCAATCTGGGCGGAAAACAGCTCTGGGCGGCCTTCCAGGTTCCTCTCCCCAGCCCTGACAGGCAAGGGCACCCACAACTTCCTCCTGTCCCCACTGTCCCCGCCGTGACGTCCCCTCTCGGTTGTGGTTCTTCATGAGGGGCTGCCAGCTGGAGGAGGGAGGGGCCTCAGTGCAGGGCTCAACACAGCCCTGGGACTCCCCCTACCCCGGCCCGCCTCGCCCTGCCAGGGAGGCACAAGGAAGGGGCGCGTCTCTGCCCCCGCACCCAGGAGTGCCTGGGAAAGTCAACAGTGACTCAGGGCAGCCGCTGTGCCCTGGTGCAGTGACTGTGATGGGGGATCTGCAAAGTGAGGAGCCCTCCTCTCTGGGTCCCCGAGTCTCCTCACTGGGGGGACCTGCCGACAAGGGCCTATCTCCCTGCTCACTTGGAGCAAAGATAAGGAGCACCCCTGACCTCTTCCCCTTCAGATACCTCAACTCTATTGACAGCAGCACCCCAGATCTGGGGTGGGGGAACGGGGGGCCAGGGGACGGTGCAGAGAGTCTTTCTCACGGAGAAAGACAGGGGCCTGGTTTGTGGGAACATGCACCCCGGTGACCTGGTCATACATCCACTCAACTCACATTTGCAGACAGACTGTGCTGAGCACTAAGGTCATGAATGAGGAAGCCAGCCTGTCTGGGTGCCAATCCCAGCTCAGGCACTGACAAGCTGAGTTACTTTGGGCAAGTCGTTTGACCTGCCCAAGCCACTGTTTCCCCATCTGTGAAATGGGCATAACACTTCATACCTCGTACAACTGAAATGAGTTGATATATGTAAAGGGTTCCAAGCAAAGAGTTTAAAACAGCCCCTGGCTATTCTAAGCAAGCTCTCCATCTTAATGCCCCATCCTTAGCATCTGGGCACAGCTGGGAACCGGTCTTCAGCTGTCACAGAGCTCCCAGCCAAGGGGAGGGCGGACAGACTATAATAAGGATCTGAGTAAATAAACAAGATCGCCACGGTGCAGAGAGAAGTGCTGGGAGGGAAGTCATCAGAGGTTTATGACAGGCAGTGAGGGAAGGGTTGTGGATGTCAGGGGGAACTGCTCCAAAGGGGGCTATTTGAGCAGACTCTGGAAGAGTGAGAAGGCAGAAGCTGCATGGTCATCTGCAGAAAGCATATTCTAGGCAGGGCTAACAGCAAGTGCAAAGGCCCTGAGGCAGGAGCTGATTTGGCTTGTCTGGGAATAGAAAGGAGGCGATCGTGCTGGATTCCGTCGCAGAGGCTGTCCTGTAGAGTGAGACCTCAGTACCCACTGGCTTCAGGACTCGTCAGACCCTGTACTCGCCAAGTTTTGACGAGAAAAAGATGTTTCACCACTGGGGCCTTGTTTGGTACTCACCAGTTTCAGCACTCATCCCGAATTCCAGAACAAATTAACGATGAGTACCTGATAGGATGCTTAGCCAGGTCCCTGGCCTCTGCCCCATTGAGACCAGCAGCATACCATCCCAACTGTGGCAACCAGGAATGTGTCCAGACATTGCCAGCGGCTGCAGTTGAGAAGCGCTGGATTAGGGAGAGCAGGGTGGTACTGAGGCAGCCATGGGGCCTTGTAAGCCACTTAGGGGAGCTGGATGAGGAGAGGTCCCAGAGGGGTTGGGCTGAGGCTGGGGCTGGTGAGGAGGGGACCTGACCCTGCCCTAACCCTGCCAGGGTGTGGGCCTGCCTGGCTCTGCACCAGCTCCCTGCATATGGCAGTTGCCCTGCTGCCGCTCCATCTGAGGTCAGCCTCCTTGCCCCTGTCCTCCCCTGCTCTCAGGGCATACCTCGGGACCACCACCTGGGCTCTCCGGCCTTGAGCTTGGGCTCCTTCAAGTAGACCCCAACCCTAGAATGCACATGTAACAGGTCCTCAAAAAACTGCATTAAGGATGGGTGACCTCAGATGACCTGACAGGGACAAAAACCAGATGTGAGGTGTTTTCCCTCAGTCCCCTGTCGGGGAGGGGGACGTGTGAACAGAAAACTCCGCAGACTGACGCCCCCTCCCCTCCAGGGCCTCCCCTCCCTGCTCTCTGGCTTTCTCTTTCTCAAACTCGGCCTTTCCCTGGGCCTCTCCTTGCCTCCCCACCCGACCCGACAGCCTCCATCACCCTGTCTGTCTGTCTGTCTGCCCCCCTTCCACCTTGTCCCTCTGTCTCTCTGTCTTTCGTTGTCTCTTCCCTCTCTTCCTTGGTCTCTTTCCCTCCCTTGGTCCCTGGCACTGCCCGCCTCCCCCCGCAAGTCTGTCTCTCTCCCCCCGAGTGGCTCCAGTGGTTTGGACGAGCGCAGCTCTCTTCTGCCCAGATGACCTCACTTCCCGCCGCACGCATGCACACATGCACTCACAGTCACACTCAAGCACACACACACAACACACACACACACACACACACACACACACACGTCTCTGGCTGGGTTTCACCCTGAATCTGAAGGGCCCCAGCCCTGGTCCACCTGGCCATGTCCCTGCGAGCCAGCGAGCGGAGGGCCCAGGCCAGCCTTGCCGCAGGCACACTGTGGTCCCTGGTCTCTCTCTGCACAGCATCCCCTTCCCATCAACAGTCCTCTCAGCTCCTAGGCCTGAGGGGGCAGCTCATGGGTCAGGGTCCCTCTTCCCCCTCCTCAGGAAGGACAACCTGTCCCCACTGTCCCCTACCCACCCCTCTGCCTTCTGCTAAGGCTGCTAGCCCTGGCCTGAGAGCTGCAGACCTCCGGCTCGGCCACCAACACCCTGGGTGACCTTGGGCTCGTGCCTCAGTTTCCTCCTCTGTAAGAGGGAATCTTGACATCAGTCTAGCTGTTCTGCTGGGAGAACAAATGAGCTAATTCAGCCTGGTGCCCGGCATGCGGCGGGCACTTGGCAGTGGCAGGCATGAAGATTTTTGTGGAGAGTCGCCCGCCTGCCCAGCCTCTCCGGCCCCCCAGTCTGCACCTTGGGCACCTCAGTAGTTAGCCCCCCACTGACAGCCTGTCTCCAGGAGAACTTCCCGGCAGACTTGGGGGGTCAGAGGGAAGGGGGAGCCAGGCTCCTGCCTTCTAATTTAGATTCCTGGGTTTATGGCAGGAAGCGCAGCTAGGCTGATGCTGTAATTAAGGCGATTCCTGAGGCTGCGGGAGGAGGCAGGGAGAGGAGCCCACCGCAGGGCTGGCCCCCCACTTCTCCCTGCCCCTCTGCCAGGAGGCCCGGCCTCAGACCTGCGCAGCAGCTCTGCCTCAGAGGCCCTGCTCCCACACTTCACAGCCCAGGAAACCGGAGACAGGCCGTTGCACACCAAGGGTCACTTAGCAAGCGGGGACGCATGCCTGAGCCACCCACCCTTGGGGGCCCGCTTGCCAGCTGCGGTCCAACCCAGAGGTGCTGGGAGAGTCTGGACACGTGGCTTCTTTGTTCTGTCCACCCCTAGACCCCCGGTTCCATCTTCCCTGAGCCCCCCTCCCCCTGCATTCCTGAGGTGTCTGGGCGGAGTCCGGCCAGGGCTATGGCAGGAGGGTCAGGTCCCCCGCCCAGGGCCCAGGGGTCAAGACCAGGGCAGCTGGGCCTGAGCACTCTCCTTTAGGTGGCCAGGGCGGGGACCCTGGGGCTCAGCATTTCTGAACGTCCTTCCCATCCTTGGGGTCGCAGGGCTGGAGCTGAAACCCTTGTTCTGCTCCTCACCGGCTGACCTTGGGCCTGCCCTTCCTGAGCCTCAGCCGTCTCCTCTGTTCACAGGGGAAAACTGTCACCCGGGGGGCCCCTCCTCCCTGCCCCGGCTGGGATCCGAATGAGACCCCCACCAGAGCCTGAGTGTGCCCTGCATCAGCCCCCACTCTCCTCCCCCCACCTGCGCAGCAGGCTCTGGGGCCACCAGTGAGCCGTTGCCCCTCCTGGACCCTGCACCTTCCTCTGCAAAATGAGGGGCTTAAACAGAGTCGGGGCTCAGACTCTGGGGTTTCACATAGGTTCAAAAAATGGGGTAGGTGTGGGTGGGGCTGTGACTCTGCTCTGCCAGGTTAGGGTGTTTCTAAAAACATCCTCGAGCACAACGGCAGGAGCGCAGCCAAGGTGAGGCAGGGCACGCACTCGGCAGCCTCTCTCCTTCCCAGCCGGGCTGCGGCCCGGGCTGAGCTGTTTGGGGGACGCGTGTGGGTGCGCGCATGCGAGTGCATGTGTGTGCACACATGCGCATATAGTGGGCAGAGGGAGTTGCAGAGGGTCAGGGGTGCACTCCCACCCCATGAAGGGGCGGGGCTACCTAGTAGGCTCAGGGCAGGGCCAGTGCCCAGCTGAGCCGCCCCCTCCTGCAGTGACCCCGGAGCAGGGTATCTGGGTCTGGGCTAACAGATACGGATCAGGGTGGGGGCGGGAGGGGGTGACAGGCATTCCTCAAGCTGGGGAGAAAGGGGACTTTGTTGCCTGAAACTGAGCCGCCCCCGGCCTCTTGTGTCCCCCCGGGCACTCTGCCAAAGGTGGAGAAACCCACTTGAGAGTGGGATGTGCCAAGGCCTCTCCTGAGGCTGCTGGTCCCCCCACCTAGCTGTCCCCAGTCAGCTGAGCCCACCGCCCAGCCCGGGGCCTAAACAGGTCTTTGAAAGGGTGCAGATGCCAGCCTGGGAGGGGGCTTGGCTGAGGGCCGAGCCAAGGACAGACGGCAGTTGGGGTGGTGTGACGACTGGGAGATGCCCTGGCCCCACATCCAGCTGGGGTCCGGTGAGGGTGGGCTCTTGGCGAGGAGCAGTATGGCGGCACTCACGCCATCCCTCACGACAATCCTGTGAGGGGCTACTGTTAATCCTGTTTTATGGGCCAATAAACAGAGGCTCAGTGAGGGGAGGGCGTGCAGGTTAGTGGCAGAGGAGGAACTGCAAATCGGGCCAGCTGGTCACAGAGCTCCAGCCTTGGGGAGTCCTGCCCCCTCCTCCCTTACTGACACCTGGGAGGAGGGGCCCCCTAGCCATCCCCAAGCTAGGTCTGCCTCTCTGAGCGCCTGTCCAGCATGACCAGGTCTGGGGTTGGCACAGGCCACACCACTTTCCAGGGTTCCAGGGTCAGATGGCCTGTAGCGCACACCAGCGTGGCTCTGATAAGTGCTCACTGGGCCCCGGCTGGTGTGGCTCAGTGGACTGAGTGCCGGCCTCCAAACAAAGGGTCACCGGGTTGACCCCAGTCAGGGTACACACCCCAGTTGCCGGCCAGGTCCCCAGTCGGGGGACGTGGGAGAGTATCTCTCACACATTGATGTTTCTCTCACTTTCTCCCTCCCTGCCCCTCTCAAAGTAAATAAATAAAATCTTTTTTTGAAGTACTCATTGAGGATGCCGGGTGACAAGTCCGGTCCCTTCCCATCTGTGGGATGGGAGCACAGGCTCCCATCTGTGCCCTGAGGCCTTGCCCCCCCCAGGCCTGGCTTCCAGGGGCTTTTGCCCACCCTGGTTCCAGCCGGCTCCGCCTCCATCTCCCAGCCCAGGACCTTGATGTCCCTGGGGGCCTGCCTTCCTCATCTCAGAGGCTGACCATCATGCAGGGGACCCAGGAGGAGGTTCTGCCTGTAGCTCCTCCTCGCAGTCTCTGGCCTGGTCTCAGGGTGACATGGGGGGGAGCCCCTTTGTCTCTGTTGTCCCACTTGCTGGGAGCCCAGAGAGGAGGCTGGGGACATGGGGCAGCGACTGGTGGCGACAGCAGGGCTTCTGGCCTGACCTAGAGGCCCAGCTGGGGGAGATGGCGGGCTCTGGAATGCACAGCTTCCTGCTGTCCCTCCCTCTGCCGCCTGCGATTCACTTAACACAGGGTTAAAGCGCCGAGCAGCTTCCTTTGTCCCCAGCCCAAGCTTAATAGGATTGGGCGGGGGTGGGGAATGGGCCGCTGGGGGGCGCTTCCCCCTCCCCTCCAAAGACACAAAGGGGCCCTGTGACATCATGCTGCCCCCTGCTGTGATGTCAGAGGCCACCACAAAGGACCTTTCCAGACAGATGGCTAGGGGTGGGGCGGGTGGGGCGGGTGGGGGGCTGGGCGGGAGCACCTGCGTCCTTGGTGGGGGACCAGCCTGTGGGCTCTGGTCTCACAGACCGCCAGCAGCACTTCATTGACACTCAGATGACTATCGGTTAACACACACTTTTTTTACAAGGGGGACCGCACCATTTCGAAGAAAATGAAAGTTGAAATTTTCTTTTCCATCCTCCCCTCCCCCTAGTTAAGAACCATTAGGATAAGAATAATGCCCTTAGCTGGCTGGGCAACAAGGCCTCTGGGTTCAGGGCCCTCTGCCCCTCTGCACCCTTGACCTTTTCCCAGCTGCTCGGGCCTTTCCCTCAAAGCTGCAGCCACACTGGCTTCCAGACCGAACACCCTTCATCCTCCCCCTATTACCTCGTCGGTCAAGTCCTCTCAGACACCACTTCCTCCAGGAAGCCTTCCCGGACCTGCCCCAGACTAAGTTCCTCTTTCTCTGGATCCCATAGTCCCCATGCTGCTCGAACCATGGCGTTTCTATTCTGAGTGATCTCGATATTTCCACAGGCCTCCCTCCACGGCAACAGAAACCTGTGAGGGCGCTCTCTGGCTTCTCTCACTCCCCACTCTCTCCCTAGCACCAAGCACCAGTCTTTGATTCTGTTGTCAAACATGTGGGGGCACCCGGGTGTCTGGGGGCCCAGGAGCCAGGACCAAACAGACCTGTCCTTGCCCTCCCTGGACCGGCAGGGGCAGAAGGTGGGATCAGTGGCAGTCACCACGGCCAGCCCGTGAGCCCAGCGCGGCGAAGGGTCAGAGGTACACAGAGGAAACGTAGCAGAGTGGGGACCACCCGTAAGGAGAGAGAGGCTGCCACCCTCTGCGGCCGGGACCCAGGAGCTGAGAGGTGAGGGGAAGCCAGTGGGTCGTGGAGAAGACCTCTAGGCGGTGGGGCCCGCCGTGGGCCCTGGAGAGCGCTCGGGCCCACTCACTCTGAAACCCAGCAGTGCAGAGGAGGGATCTGGGGCGGGGCCTGGTTCGAATCCTGCCTCGGCCACTTTCTAGCTTCGGAGCTTTGGGGTGAGCCCTTCACCTCTCTGTGCCTGCTGCCAGGGTGACCAAATAAAATGTCATCCAAAGAGAGACAGAGTGAAGGGGACACTATTACTAATTAGACAGAACAGCAGACCTAAAATGGGCCATGGGCAATGGGGTGCATGTACCATTCCACCAAGGGGTAATATCTTTTTTTTAAAGATTTTATTTATTTATTTTTAGAGAGGGGAAGGGAGGGAGAGAAACATCAACGTGTGGTTGCCTCTTGAGGACCCTCCACTGAGGACCTGGCCTGCAACCCAGGCATGTGCCCTGACCGGGAATCAAACCAGCGACCCTTTAGTCCACGGTATGGTGCTCACTCCAGGGCCATGGAGTTCTTGAAGAAAGTAATAGGGAGAAGGGAACTGTGCTGCTCAGGGGAGAGAGCTGGACAGACAGACACCTCCGAGGTCGTTCCGCCCTGCTGGATCCGTGTGCTGAAGTGGGAGCATGGGGAGGGGGGCCTGATTTTTCCCAAACAGTTGGCAGCAGGGCTGGTTCTTGAGGTTTCTTGGAGGATGAAGCATTTGAGTTGGGCTTGGAAGGGTGAGTGTATTTTTTACCAGCAGAAATAAGGCGGGTGGTGTGGGGAGCGGGGAGGGCTCAGACGGAGACGTGACGGCAGGTTTGGGGTCTGGATGGAATAAGAGCGCAGTGGGAGGGGTGCGGGGTTTGGGGCAGTCGGCAGGGTGGCCGTGTCCTGAGGGCTTGGGGGTGTAACCGTCTGTGCCCAGACGCTGGGACGGGTCTGCCTGGACCCCGAGGCCTGGTCCTTGAGGACAGGACCCCTCCACTCAGCGGGAGACCTGGTCATGAGCGGCCCGGCTCTGCCAGACCAATGTGGAAAGTGCATCCGTCTGTCCGGGCTGCCGAGGCTGCTGGGGAATGTGATGAGGCTGCTGAAACGGGGCCCAGGCCCAGAGGGAGAGGGGCCCCCACCCCTGGCAGGGCGGGCTACGGCCGCAGCTTCCCAGAAAGCCAGTCTGGTTCTGCCGATGGAGAGAAGGGCTGGCAGGGTTTGGATTGGAGAGCCAGGCCTGGCAGGGCTGGAGTGGGGCCTGCTGCCCGTGGCTGCGTGGGGAGAGGGTGTCAGGAGAGGGGAGCAGGCGAACCCCGGGCGGGGCAGGAGCCCCTCACGCCAGCCAGGACGGACTGCCTCGAGCCCTGTGTGTTACTAAGGGGGGAAACCGAGACCCAGGGACACAGAGGGTCCCCCAGCAAAGTCAACGGAAGACACCCGATAAAGCCTGTCTCCCTCTTCCAGCAAAAGGCTCTTCCTGCTGCCCTGCCCCCTGGGACCCCCAGGACCCCCAAATGTCACCCCCTGGCTGTGGGATCTTGGTTGGATACCATAACCACACATAACCCCAGTGTCCCCGTCTGTATAACAAGGAAAAATCCATGTGTTGAAGGGTCACTGTGATTCTTCAATATGACATGTGGGTGTCGGGCTTGGCACGCTGTCACACAGTAGGTGTTCAGAAATGCTGGATCCCTTCCCCTTACTTCCTGCATGGCCCTGGCCAGCCGGGAGGAGGCGGGAACTGGGAGCCCGTGTGGCGCAGACCCCGCACCACTGGTGTTTAGGTGTCCTGAACAGTCTGGTTCCATATGCTCCACCGGGCCCTCGGGTCCCAAAACTCTGGCCCCTCTTCCCCTCATTCATTTGTTTATTGAGCAAACAAACAAGTTCATGGAGGGTCTACTGGGTGGGAGACACTGTTCTGGGGAGAGGGCGAGGGGGTTCACACAACCCCCACTCCTGCAGCGCCCACTGCGTGCCAGGCCCTATCCTCCGCCATGAGCCACGGCTGGAGTGGGGCGGGGCAGAGAGCGTGCCCATTCCTCTCGGATTTACTAATTAAATAGGAAATCCAAGGCTGGTTCCTGGTGACACAGTTGTAACTTGCCACCCAGACTGGAAGCAGCAGAGAAAGATGGTGACTCCCAACCAGGCACCCTCCTCATTGCTGCTTTCTCCTCCTTGGGGGCTTTGCTGGTGCATCAGAGGGCCACCAAGGCCCCGCAGCTCAGAGCACGGAAGGGCCATGCCCTGCGGGCCCCCTTCCCAGCTGAGATGAGGGGTCAGAGGTGAGGGTTCTGCTTGTGGTGGGAACGAGAGCAGGGCTGGTGTCATAGGGCTGCTCATGACAGGAGAGCCAGGAACTAGGGTGGCCTTGGAGCCGCAGTAGGGCTTGTCCTTGTCAAATGGGGGGACCCAGCCCTATCCACCAAGGTCTGGGGCATGGAGGTCAGGGACAGGCTCTTCTGGGGACACCTCTTTCCCCCTCACCTGGTAGACTCCTACTCGACGTTGGTCTCAGCTTGGATGGCTGGCTCTCTTCCTACAGGAAGCCTGCCTGAGCCTTCCAGGCTGAATCGAGTCTCCCCGCTCTGGCTCCTGTAGCACCCAGCTCCTCCCCCTCTTGGCCTGAGTCTTGGCGTATTTGCCGTGGCCCCTCCCACCTGCATGAGTGGCCCGTGGGACAAGGACCTTCCTTATTCTGTGGCCCCAGGGCCCCACCCGGCACAGAACAGGAGACGTCGACTGAGGAACGGAGTCAAGCAGCAAACCCGCCTCTCCACCCTCTCCTCCTGCTCCCCAATCTGGGTGCCTGGGTGGTGGGGCGCTGTGGCATCTGGAGACCTGGGGCAGGTTTCCCCAAAACGGGTGCCTCTTAGACTGCGTGTACCAGGTGGCCATGGTAGAGAGGGGATGTCCTCACTTGGCAGCTGGGAGCAGCAGGTGGACTCTGTGGGACCCAGGACCAAGAGCACCGGGGCTGGTGGCTCTGGCGGGTTACCTAACCTCTCGGTGCCTCAGTGGTCCGGTCAAAAAAATGGTGACACTGGTACCTGTCTTGAAGGGGTGTTGAAAAGATTAAGTAAATAAACGGGCAAAGCACTCAGAGCGGTGGGTGGCACCCCGTATATCTTTCCTGTTTGCTGACACCGATCTTAAATTCAAGCAACATACTCCTGCTGCTCTGGGTTTGTTTGTTTGTTTGTTCCCCTCCCATTAACGTTAACTTGGTTACCATGGCGCCATGGTTACCTGGCACCATGGTGGTGTTGCCAGGCTTCTGCAATGTGAAAATTTTTTTTCAACCCTTTCTGCGCTTCCTTTTTTCGTAAGGGTGTCCCTAGGCCGGTCCACAGGCCAAGCCATGGGGAATGAAGTCTCACCCGCTGGAGCGGGGAACCTGTGTGGATTATTTGGAAGTATTTTCCTGGTCCCCCATGTATTTATTTCTTCAGTCATTCTTTGTATCAGTATGGACTCAAGTACTTGTATTTTCTGCTTTGACTTAGAACCTAATTCTATGTTATGTGTTGGTCATTTGGGATCTCTTTCGGATGGGCTCCTGTGTCTGACACCCTCATCTGCTTATTTTTCAAGCATTTCCTGTCTCTGCAGCGATGAGATGCTCCAGACTCATCTTGTATTTTCCCCACCTCAGCCCTGGAGTCAGCCCTTTCTCTAAGGGGCCCTGGTTCCTTTCATTAGAGAGTGGTGTTTAGGAGCCAAGATCTGGGGCCTGGATGTGCTCATTCTTGACAGGGTGTCCCTGCTCCTCAGCCCCCTAGAGGACAAAGCTGGGTTTGTTTTAACTAAGTTTCCCCTCTTGCCAATTGTGGGGCCTGTTGGAAGCTCCAGACAGCAGCCCACTGGCCTTGGAACGAAGACCCATCTGCAGCCCAGGCCTGTGTGACCTCATGTGCCTTAGCGGGGGCTTCTGTCTACCAGGGTTCTGAGGGAGAGCACGTGAGGCCACCTTCCTCCAGGCTGAGCCACTTCCTGTGTCCACTCCTGCTCTCCAGTGGGGCCACTGGGTGGCTGAGCTGCTTTGGGAAGGGGACTCAGGCCTGGCCTCAGGTGCTGTGGCAGCCCAGGCTGCTGTGGGAATGCCAGCTTGCTCCCTGCAAAAGCAACAGCTCTGCCAACAGTGGTGGCAGCAGACGCAGCCCGGAAGCAGAGCCGTAGTCTCACACAGGCCAGACAGGGCGAGAGCGAGGTCCCAGGAAGGCCCGACTCAGCCACATGCTCAGCGTGTCCAGGCGGCTCAGCACCACCAGGAGGAAGGCCCGCCAAACCCGTCCCTACGCTCCCTTACCTTCCCAACCCCAGCCCTGCCCGGCACCCAGTGGCGCTCAGTGGGCCAGGCCAGGCGTGGCTCCCCACGGAGGTCAGGGGCGTGGGGGGGTCCTGGCAGAGTCTCTGGCCAGCCTTAAGACACCAAGGCAAGCTGAGGGCAGGCCTTCAACTTCACCAGAAATCTCTGCTCTCCCCCCACAGGCTGGGAGTCAGGAAGCCTGTCACTCGGGCCTGCCTGTACCAGCGACTTCTGTCTGGAGCACAGGAATCACACTTCTTCCTGCGTCAGATGTTCAGGGACTCCTCCTTGCCCTCGGCTTAAATGCCCTGGGCCGGGTGGCTCAGTTGGCAGGAGCGCCATTCCATACACCAAAGTGTTCCGGGTTCAACTCGGGTCAGGGCACAAACCAGGGCTTTAAGTTTGATCCCTGGTTGGGGCGCATATGAGAGGCAACTGAGCAATATTTCTCTCTCACATCGATGTCTCTCTCTCTCTCCCTCCCTCCCTTTCTCTAGAATCAATGAACATATCCTTGGGTGAGGATTAAAAAAAGAAAAAGCTCCGCTCCTAGATTTGCCTTGGAGGCTCTGGGGAGTCTCTCCAGCACCCACGTCCCACCCTCATCAGGCCAGACTGCCTGTGGTCCCCCTTGCACAACTGCGGCTCCACGCCTCCGCAGTTCACTCTGCCTGCATCACGCTCTTCTGCTGCTTCACTGGTTAACCCCCAGTTGTGCCTGAGGTCTGGCCTCTGGGATCCCCTCCTCCAGGAAGCCTTCCTCCTGTGCCCCAGTCCGTCTCGGCTCACCTGGGCATGTCCCCCGGTCACCTGTGTGCCACATCTTCCTAGGATGTGAGCAACCTCTGGCATTCAGGGAAGCAACCTGGCGTAGCAGAGAAGGCTCAGGGTTTGCAACCGGAACTCTGGCTTCCCTCAAGGCCTCTGCTCCTTCCGGCGGTGTGGCTTACAGCCAAGTCACCCCCATAAATTCAACTTAAAATTGTAACAAAAGCAAGTCACTGCACATCTCTGAGCCTCAGTGCCCTCTGGGAGAACAGCGTCTAATTGGGGTCTCCAGCCCTGCTTTCAGTCCTGACTCCTGTCTCCAACTTGCTGTGAGGCCTCGGGCCAGCCCTGTGGCTGGACCCGGCCTCAGTTTCCCTCTCCTGTAAGCTGGGGCCGCCCACAGAACTCAGTGTGCCGCGGCTCCAACCAGCCAAAACTTGTGAAAGTCTTTTTGTCAACCTCAGAGCCCAACACGGGCCATTGAAGGATGTGTTTCACAGCTCTGTGGAGACGTGTAGGAGGGAGGCGGGCGGCTCTCACCGCTCTGCACCGCCAAGCCCCCCAGAGCCCACAGATCAAAGGTGACAGAGGCCTGCTGGCAGGGGGGCCGGGCCTGGCTGGGCCTGCTCCCTGGCTCGCTGCCCACCTGCCACCCGCCCCCACTCCCAGGGTTCTATGGCATGTGCCTTGCAAAAGAAGCTGTTTAAACAGGCAGGGTGGGGGTGAGCCCCCCACTGCTTCTAACACAGAAGGCCCCTGGACCCCACAGCCCCTCCAAAACTCAAAGCCGAGATCAGTGTGATCTATCTGCAACTTTATTCCAGAGCAGAAATAAGTCATTTCCTAACAATAAATATAAAAAAGTAATAAATTAAGGTTCGAGAAAATAACCAACAAAACAAAATCATTAACACTGTTGGAGTAATGATATTGTCTTAAAGCGGCAAGAGATGGATGGACCAGCCCCCAGCCTGGGAATGTCTGACACCGGCTGTCCTCTGTCCCAAGCCCTGGCTGGGCCCCCCTGTCACACACACATTCTCCCCACAAAGTATAAAATATATATTTTAAAAACCTCAACACAACCAAGCATCCTGTGAGGGCCCTTGGGAGGCAGGAGTTTGGCCCACGGGGGCCGAGGACAGGGCCTGGGGCTCTGCAGAAGGCACCGGAAAGTGAGGGAACTACTTTGGGTTTCACCCAGCTGAGTTCGCTGTCTGTCCTCTCCTCCTGAGAGGGTGGGGCTCGAAGTACCCTGTTCCTGTGGCCACCTCTCGAGACGGCGAGAGGGAGGCCAGTTTGGAAATGTCCCATGTGTATGTCCGAAGGCCTCGGTGGGGCTCCTGCCTGCCCCAGGACGCTCCGTACAGGTGGCGTCTGCTAAGAGCTCGGCTGGCTGTCCTTTGTGGGCGCCCAGCCTGGGGTCCCTGAGCATGTCCTCAGTTCAGGCCAGGGCGTCGTCCGAGAGCCCCCTCTGCCCGGAGCAGAGGCCTCGAGGTGGCACCAATGAGAAACAACTAGAAATAAATAAGGTCCCTGGTGGCCAGGTGCAGGGCTGGCGGGGAGGCCACCGTTCCTTCAAGTATTCTTGGCCGAGGGGCGCGCGAGGCCCTGTCGAAGCTCAGATGGGGATCCCCACTGTGTTCACCTGGTCCTTGAGTCCCAGCAGGCTGTAGGCGATACGCTTCTGGTGGCCGGGCAGCCGCACCCCGATCTTCTTGATGTCACTGTGGGTGGGAAGGGGAGAGGCAGAGTGAGGGGCTGGCGTGGCGAGGCAGGCAGCTGCGGGAGGGAGGCCCAGGAAGAGAGACGAGGAGGGGGCCCTGGGGACCTGGGGGCGCGCGGGCTCCAGCTAGGCAGAAGCCTCTCTATACCTGAAAGCTGGCTACCTTGGACAAAATTAAGAAAATGATACAAGTGCCAACTGTGAGCAGTTTTTTTGTTTACATCAAATCGGCAGGATTATCTGTGAGGCAGGTGCTCTCTTCACAGTCATTTGTTAAAAACTTTTTTAATGTATTTTTTCCCATTACTATTTAGTCCCCTTGTATCCCCCTCCGACGCTTATTGTCTCGAATGGAAACCTGCGGCTCAGAGAGGTAAAGTGACTTCCCCAAGGTCACACAGCAAAGAGGTGGGAGGCTGGGAATCACACCAGCTGTGGCCATCGATTGCATTCCCTCTCCCACCTCGGGTCTGTCCCTGCTGTCCCCAGCTAGGGCTTCCTCCCAGGCAGTTTGGAGGCCGACAACAAGGAAGAGCAGGGACCCTCTAAGGCTGCTGGCTCAACGGTCTCTTCCCAGCCCTCAGCTCATCCCACCCACTCCCTCCAAGTTCCCACGGCCAGCCGCTAACTGATCAAGGACTCGGGAAATACTTGCTGAAGGACCCTCAAGGTTCGAGCCCTGCTGGTCCCTAATAAGAGGGCCTTGTAGGTGGTTTCCCTTCAGCATTCTCAATTTCCTCACCTGTGAAATGGGATCATGGTGCCCACCTGGAGGGTGGGAGGCCCCGGAAACTGGTGGCGGAGGGGGAAGGAGGCATGGGTGCCAGACAGAAAGGTGTGCCTGGGAGCGCACAGCACCACGTGGCCCCCCCATGCCCCTCCATCCCCTCGTAAAACCACCCATGCTTGGGGAGCCCTGGAGCAGACCGGCTGTTGCTCACTCTGGGAGTTTTCTCCTCGGCAGTCCTCACCCACCAGCCCAAACCCATGAAAACACCCAGGTTTTTACGGGCCATCTTCTGGCTGTAAATGGAGCTAATTATACAGTGCAAGCTCCCCACTGGCAATTCCGGAGACATGACTTTCCCACCGGCTCTGGGAGCCCTCGGAGGAGTGCTGAGCAGGGAGGGCACACCTAGGGGGGTGCGGAGGGTGGCCCGGAGGTGGCTCGGGGACCTCCAGGAGGGGCTGGCGGCTCCCACTACAGCAGGAAGGCCAGGGGTTGGACACCTGGGAGAACTTCCTAACCTTCGCTGCAGCGTCATTTCACACCGAAGCAGTTGGGGGTGCTACAAAAGAATTGTTTTCCCCGCCCCTGGAGGTCTCATCGTGGGCTCCCAGAGAAAATCTGCACCACTGGGGGAAGAGGTCAGATGATCCTGGGCCAACCTCCAGACTCCCTGGCCTTGACGTTCTGGAGGTGGGGCAGGGAGTCTGCATGTTATCAGCCCCCAAAGACCCTGACACGATATAAGAACCCATGGGCTATGTGAGCTATAGGAGGGCAACGGCTGAGACCTGGTCCCCTGGGCCCATCCCTCTGCTCCATGCCCTCCTGAAGTCTAGGAAAGGCCTGGTGCACAGTAGGTCTTCAAGGAGTGTCTGCTGAGTGAAAGAAAGAATGAATCCTTTGCTGAACACTGAGCCACTGCCCAGGCTGGCGTGGTTCACGGGACGGTGGGAGCCGAGGCTGCTTCCGAGACCCGTCTAGGAGGAAACACCCTGAGCTGGGAGGCAGGAGGCCAGATTCTGGGCCTGGACTCACCAACGCCTTGGGCAGTGGTGTCCTGTCTTCGGGCCTCCGTTTCTTTATAGGTAAAATGAGGGGCTTTGATTAGATGCCCCGGAGCCACCTGCCCCAGCCCCATTCTCTCTCAACGCATAGCCCCCCAAGACTCCCCTGCTCATTTCCCAGCCACAGAGACACGCCAGCCTCCACTGCCCACTCGGGTCCAGGGCTGTCCCTCCCTTCTGCTCCCATCATGGGGGTGAGGAGACACAGGGCTGAGGCCAGCGTTTCTGGGACACTTGCAATGCCTGCCCTGGCCCCAGAAAATTCAAAGGCCACACCTCTCCAGGGAGCACCTACTACGTGCCCCCTGGACACGAGGACAGGGGAGTGAGAAGTGGCCTCACTGCCGGATCGTCCATTCACACAGCGAACATTCCATTAGCGCCAAGCCTGCGCCGAGGGCATGCGGAGACCAGAAGACCCCTCGGCCCGTGTCCCCCACCCCTCAGAGGACGTGGCAGGCAGCGACCGCAAACACTAGGTGGGGCCTTTGTGAGGCGGAACATTTTCCTGGGGTACAAAACCACTGCTTTCACTTGCTCCTCAAAACCATCTAGGCCCTGGCTGGTGTGGCTCAGTGGACTGAGTGCCAGACTGTTAACCGAAAGGTCTCTGGTTCAATTCCCAGTCAGGGCACATGCCTGGGATGAAGGCCAGGTCCCCAGTTGGGGGCTGTGTGAGAGGCAGCTGATCTGTTTCTCTCACAGCACATTGATGTTTCTCTTCCTTTCTCTCTCCTTCCCTTCCCCTCTCTCTACAAAATAAATAAAATCTTAAAAAAAAAGACCACTCGAAACCTCTAGTCTGGCTAGAACCTCTGTGACTCCGGAACAAGGTGGTGATGCCCAGGCTGACAAAAGGCGGCCGCTGCGGGAGGCCACAGGGCCGGGAAGGGCCTTGAGGCCTAAACCTGGACCCCACCGAGAAAGAGCTGAATTCTCCTGAGACCGGCTCAGAGCCTCCCACCGGGGTCCGTGGCACGGACGGACACAGCCTTCGGGTTGAAGAAGTGCTTTGAGATCCCCGTTTATCAATTTGTTTCAAACAAAGAGGGAGGCCGGGATGGTGTAAGTCACGCAGACCCCAGCTCTGAGCACCAGCAGCTGGGTGGGAGGAGCAGGGAGCGTGGAATGACTTCCTGCCTTTATCCAGGCCTTTTCAAAACACAGCACGCACGCACACACACAGACCCCATCCATCCAAGATAGTCCCGTCACAGCTCGTGGGAAAGGAATTGGCCGAGGAGCACCCCGGGCTATTCTGGGAAGCCATTGAGATCATGTGTTTCCTGTAAGCACTTTGTGCCCTCAGCCCTCCTCACCCAGAAGAGAAGCCACGTGCTGTCCTTGGTGGGAGCCCCCGGAGGGGAGGGGGGCTGTCCCAGGTTCCCAGGGGAAAGGAGGGGGCCCAGGAACCAGGCATTTGCCCACGGGCTGTGGGCAGGAAGCAAGGGAATAGAGAATTGAGCCTCTACTGTGTACCAGGCACGCAATCTGTATTGTACCCATGCAATCCCCACAATGGGGAAACGAAAACCAAGGCTCAAAGGTGGAGCCAGATTTGACCAACGTCACCTGCTAGGAAGTGGCAAACGTGGGACTTAAACCCAGCAAGCTTGGGACCCTGCAGCTGGCTGGCAGGCAAAGACATCCTGGGGCCTGTCTCCTCACTCCCCATCCCAATGTCTCCCTCCGGTCAGCTCTGTCCTCTCCTGACACCCATCCCCAGCCACTGCCTGGGACTGGCCATGGTCTGGTCTCAGAGGCCTTGATTAGCAGTTTGGAAGCCCAGCCAAGCAGTCTTCAGAGGCCCTGGAGAATGTTCACGCACAGGCCCAAATCCCAGAACTTCTGGGACCCCGAACTGTGGGAGGCTGGGGTCGTCCCCTGCGTGTGGTTCCCAAAACCGCCTAGCCCCAGGGCCCATTCCCGCCATGACCTTGGACCCTGTACAAGTGCGGCCTTTGGGGGACATACCGCTATTTTTAGAAGTACAGAAGGCCAAGAGGGTAATGTCTCCTCCCTGCTGGGGTGGGAAGACATGTCCCTGCCAAGGCCGTGCTGGGAAAGGTCCCCAGTGCTGGAGCTGGGAGGAAGATGAGCTCCTGCAGGGCAGCCTGACAAAGGACAGACCCAGGACTGGACAGGGGTAACTGGCACTTCTCGTCATGCTAGAGCACAGGGCTGACAGTCAGCCACGTGGGGGAAGGTGCTGGGGAGAGGCTGGCCCAGGCCCTTTCTCCTGGGCATCACCAGGGTGTCCAAGAGCACTGGCCATTTCTCCTCAGCATCCTGGGGAAGAGTGCTGCTCCTAACAGGCTGTGTGACCTTAGGCAAGCTCTGTGACCTCCGAGCCTCAGATTCCCCACTTGTGAAATGGGGGAGTGATGATAGCATGTATTCAAAAGGCAAACAGGGCACTCGATCAGCGATGGCTGTGAAGGGAAGTCATCCTTTTCCCGGATTCCTGGCTGTGAACTGTGGGGCCTGAAGAAGACCATGTAATCTCGAAGCTTCAGTGTCTCCACTGAGGACCTCGGTGGTCCCTGAGCTCTGGACCCGGACTAACTAACCAGGGCTGGAATCCTTCTTGCCCTTAGTGGCTGCAGGACCCTGGACAGGTCACTGCACTTCACTGATCTTCACCTGCCCGTGGAAAACGCTGACAGGACCCGCCTGCCGAGTTAGTGTGAGGGCTGATTCAAGGGGCTTGCACATGGGGGCCTGCACATGGCCCGCCCTTGGCACACGAGGCTGCTGTTATGACAATCACTATTACTTTCCCACTCTGGAAAAAAGATGCCAGAAGAAGAGGCAGCCAAGCAGAATTGCTGGCTGCTGGCTGGGTCTGCCCGTCCTGCGAAGCCTTTCTCCAAAATAGAGAGAGAGAGAGAAAAGAGAAGAGGCTAGAGAGGAGCAGGAGGGTTGGGAAACTGGGGGCGGGGGCATGCCCAACTCACTCGTTGGTCATCTGCACCACCTTCTCGATGGCCGTGTAGCCGGCCGCCAGGAAGTGCTCCGTGTACTGCTGCATCTTGATGGACTCCAGCCACTCGGGCACCGTGCGAAAGGGCACCCCCTCCGAACCGCTGGTGCTGGGCAGCCGGATGGACACCCTGCAACATGAACCGCCCACCCTTCAGTCAGGGGCTGAGCACCCAGCCTTCCCTGGGCCCTGAGCCTGCAGCTCCCTGACCTGGGCCGTTCACCCGGCTACCCTAGGCCTATTTTCTCCCCTGGGCAACAGGAAAGGCAAACCAGGTAGGTTCGGGGAGACAGCCTGGCATATTGGGAGCACTCAGAGTTTGTAGGTTATGCTGCCCCCTGACCCCCTACGGACTAGACCACTAACCACAAAACAGAACAACCTTAACAGAGACTCAGCTTCCTTGAGGCACGGTTCCAGCCTGGCCACTTGCCAGCATGGAAGATACTTAATTGCCTTGCCTCAGTTCATCTACAAAAGGCAGATGACTCTGGGCCTACCTGTAGGTTGTTTAAATGAGTTACAACATGTGAGGGCTGAGCGCTGTGCCCGGCACACTTACCACAGCGTTGATGGCTTTAATTAGTGGTACCTGAGCCAGCCCCTGTCCCGTCCAAGCAAAGCCCATGCACAATTCCTGAGCCCCTCGCCCACTAGCCCCGGTTGGCCATGGCACCAAAGCAGCTCAGGAGTAAAAGGGGGGGGGGGCTGCCACGGCTGGAGGGCATGGGACTCACCGGGGGTCAAAGTCAGCCAGGGTCTTGAGGGAGTCGGGGGCTCGGATGAGCTTGTCCAGGATGCTGACGATGTCGGCGAACTTGGGGCGGCGGGCCCGCTCCTGCTGCCAGCACTGCATCATGAGCTGGTAGATGGCGGAGGGACAGTCCATGGGCGTGGGCAGCCGGAAGCCGTCGTTGATGGCTTTCATCACCTGGCGGGGGTGGGGGCAGGATAGTCAGGGTGCCTCCACAGCCACCAACCCCATGCAGGTCCCCGGGGGAGCACCAGTACATGGAGGTGGGCAGAGGACAGAAGGGGAGCCCCGGAGACAGACAGGATGGGTCTCCTTTCTTGGGCCGACTCACAGCCTTTAGAGCTGCACGAAGGGCAGGTGCGAAGGGGCTGTCTCCAGAGTTCCATGGAGGAAGGGCCTCCTGACCGGACCCCTCCCAGGGCACCCCAAGCGGCAGCCACACCGGGCGCCCAGCAGCCAGCCTCCCTCCGGTCTCTGGATGTCAGTACTACAAACTGCCTCCTTCGGCTAGAGTCCTCTTCGCCTCCCTGTGTCCCCGGCTGCCTCACCATGTTTAGTCTCAACAGAGACGCGACCTCCTCTGAGCAGCCGTCCAGACCTCCAGGCTGGGTGAGGCACCAGGCATGTACACACCCCCATGTGTCCACCCATGCACACAGACACGTATGTGTACACGTGAATGCACGTGCATGCACGGACACACAAACATGCACACGTGCACACACACCACTAACTGGCTCCTTTGTCCTTCTGGTGACTGTAGTCAGAGACTGGGTCTGGAGCCCCGCACAAGGCCTGGCACACAGTAGGCCCTCAATAAACACCAACTGAACAATCCCACGATGGTCTATACCAGATGAAGACTGGCTCCCTAAACTCTTCTCTGCCTAGTTCTTAGGGTTGGGAATGAGTGAAGAGTTTCGGTTCAGGTCCAGGGCAGGCCTGGGCAGGAAGAGGCGGCTACCTCATGGTTTGACAGCTCCCAGTAGGGCCGCTCGCCGTACGTCATCACCTCCCACATGACAATGCCGTAACTCCATACGTCGCTGGCCGAGGTGAACTTGCGGTAGGAAATGGCTTCCGGGGCTGTCCAGCGGATGGGGATCTTGCCGCCCTGCAGGGGACCCAGGCCCGGTCACCACCGTCCCCTCTGATCGGCCGCAGGACTACTGCAGCCAGACCAGGTTTTGCTGTCGGGGTCCCTCCCCTCTACTCTCTATGGTATTTTTGCCTCCTGAGGTCTATGCCCAAGGTATGTGGGTACAAGGAACCACGCAGAGCAGGGCCAAGGCTGCTTCACCCTCAAGCCCCCCACCTCGGTAGTGACAGCCCTCTGGCACTCACACTGGTGGTGTAGGTGGCCTCGGGGTCGTCCTCCAGCACGCGGGACAAGCCGAAGTCAGACACCTTGCAGACCAGGTTGCTGTTGACGAGGATGTTGCGGGCGGCCAGGTCGCGGTGGACGTAGTTCATGTTGGCCAGGTACTTCATGCCGGCCGCGATGCCCCGCAGCATGCCCACCAGCTGCAGCACGGAGAACTCGCCGTCCTTCTCCTGCCGGGGCACAGGCTTCAGCCACCAGCGACCCCGAGCCCAGCGGGGCACCCTCATCAAGCCTGCCACCACAGGTCCCGGCCACCCCAGCCCACACCCTTACCCGAAGGAACTTGTCCAGGGCCCCATTCTCCATGTATTCGGTGATGATCATCATGGGCTTGTCTGCGGGGGTGGACACAGGTATAAGGGGACGGTGCCGGGGCGGGGGGAGGTGTGCAGCTGTGGGTGTGGATGGCAGGAACAGCCATGGGCGAAGCCCCTGTTCAGGGGCCCTAGTGGGCGGCTTCTCTCCACTCCCCTGAGGATCAGGCCCTCCCCACCAAGAGCCCCGCCCCCCGACCACACTCCTGGTGACAAGCCTCACATTTGGAGACGACGCCCTCCAGGCGGATGATGTTGTGGTGGCTGAACTGGCCCATGATGCTGGCCTCGCTGAGGAAGTCCACTCTCTGCTTCTCCGTGTAGCCGGCTTTCAGCGTTTTGATGGCCACTGGCACCTCCTTCTTCCCCGACGCCTTCAGTGTCCCCTTGTACACCTCCCCGAACTCTCCTGCGTGCGGGCCGGCACGGTGGGCAGAGCAGCCCGGTCAGCCTGGACCGGGCACTCCCAACCCGCTCCAGGCCCCTCCGCAGGTGTGCCAAACTTACCTGCCCCGATCACCTTCTGCCGCGTGACACAGGACGGATGGATCTCAGTGGTGAACTTGAGCACGGCCTGGTTGGGGTCCTCATATGTGTGGGGGTCCACATACGTCTTTAGGGGCTTCAGTTGTTCTGGAAGGGGGAATAAGGGCTGGGTCACAGGCAGGTCAGGGAGGGTCACCAGGAACTGTTGCTCTAAAGGAGGATGAGGTGGCTCCCCCATGACTTGGGGCCAGGAGACTGGGACCAGCCCATAGGACATGGAGCTTCCGGCTCAGTCCCTTTGCGCTGTCCCAGGAGGTTCTGGGAGCGCCCTGGCTGCCAGCTGCCCCTGTCTCTGCCACAGAGCTGAGGAGGCCGGTGGGGACAGCAGGGACAGCGGGGATGGATACAGAGGGGCTGCATCTCACCTGACTTGGAGAAGTAAACGTCCTCCGAGGATTGGCGGGTCCGCAGGCTCTTCCTCCTGAGAACCCCACAGGGACCAAACACACAGGGAGGTCAGCAGCCTGCTCTGGCCCCGAGTGGGGACTGAGCGCGCTCAGCACCCTGCCCAGTTGGCAGAGGGCGCAGGGAAAGCTGGGGCGGGGCAGAGAGGAAGTGAGCAAGCGGGCTTGCTCCTTGGGATCTGTGCCCCGGCATGGCCAAAACCAGGGCTTTCCTCATTAGCGCTCTCTGGCGCTTCCTGCCCGAGTGTCCGGAGGAAGTGTGGACACACCGTTAGTAACAACAGCAGAGATAATGACCGCCGTGGCCCAGGCCCCTGTGGTGTGACGGGAGCTAGACCGAACACTTCATAGCTCCTGGCATCCTCACACCTCCGAGGCAGGGAGCGGATACCATCAGTCCATTTTCCAGACAGGAAATTGAGGTCCCCACCCATCTGTGTCCCACCTGAACCCAACAAACCTGCGGTGGATGAAGATGCCGACTCCCGCCAGCACTAGAACCATGACGATGACCACTACCACGCCGCCAATCACCGCCATGTTGGCAGATCCTTCTGTGGCTGTTGGAGGAGACCCACTGATGACAAGGGTGCCCCCCCACACCGACTCCACACTCCCTAATGCACCCAAGGCCCGCTCCAGGGACCCAAGACATGCGCTGAATTCCTTCACTTGTGGTGGTTTGGAAGGGTCTTTATTCCCATTTGACAGATGGGCAAAGAAAGGCTCCCCGCCAGCATTACAGCAGGCAGTTCCAGGTGTGCAGGACTCTTTCCACAAGGGAGGATTTGAAGTGGGTCTGCCAGTGCCAGCGCCCACGCCTGTCCTTCCCACAACACTGCCCCGGGCCCCTTCCCTCGGCTGTCAACCCGCACAGGCTGCCCCGGAATCAGGCTGACCAGGAGGGAGGGTTTCTAGGTTTTATAACCCATTTCCTTCTCTTGTGATGTCCTAGCTGCCCCACTTCAGGGCCCTGGCCTGGCTCACGCCCTGGTCCCCAACTCACACAGTGTCTGGAACTCGTGCACCTTGCTGCCGGCACCCTGGCCCTCCTGCGTCAGCGCCTGCACTTGGACCAGGTAGGTGGTGTCTGGAGCCAGGTCATCCAGGGTCACGGAGAAGTCCTCAGTGCGGCGCACGTTGTAGCTGTTGGAGTCCCCCTGCGGGTGGCCAGCGGGTGCAGAAGCAGATGATGAGGGCTGGCGGGGGCCTCGCTTGGCCCACGAGTGGCCACCCTGGCTTAGCTCGCCTGTGCTGGCCAACTCTATGCTCCCCTTACAGAGAAGGAGACTGGGCTCAAAGCAGTCATAGGCAGCAAACGCACGGCCGGGACTCAAGCCCCGGTCTGCCTGACTCCCCAGGACCTGGCTTTTCCCCGACCCCCGACTATCTTGTCTGGGAATTCAACAACACTGCGCCTTCTCTGCCACAAATCTCTGTCGTGCTGGCCCAGGAGGGCTGACTCAGGAAGAGCCCAGACCTCAGTCTCCCCATCTGCAGAATGGAACTTCCTCAGATGGCTGTCACACAGGGAGCAACTGTGTGGCCAGCTGGGGCCACCCCTGACCCTCTGTGAGTTACCTTCTTGCTGTAGGTGACCTCGTACTTCCACACACGGCTACGCTGTGGCAGGGGGATGGTCCAAGACACGCTCAATGAGGTGGTGCTGCGGTCCTCCAGCTTCACCTTGGGAGGCTCTGGGAGAAGCAGCGGGTGTGGCAGGGGTGTGAGGAGCCACGGTGGGGGGGGGGGGGCTGTCCCCAGACCCATCCACAGCGCAGGCTCTTTAGAGCCCAGCCTGGGATTCTTCACTTCCTGCTCCAGAGCATGGAGTCCCAGCCGCGGGCCCCCCCCCCCCCCGCCAGCACAGAGGTGCCCTGAGAACAATTACGAGGGCACAGGTAATAAAAACAAGATAACAGCCCCCTCCTGCTAGCTCCTTTCTGTGGACTAGGTACTGTTCTAAGAGTCTTATACGGAAGAATTTATTGAATCTTCTCAATAGCCCTGTTAGCCATCCTCCTGTTACAGGTGAGGAAATGGAGGCTCAGAAAGGTTAGGCCCCTTGCCCACAGTCACAGAGCTCAGAAGAGACTCCAGAGGTTACACTTTTAACTACTTGCCACTGCCCCTCTCTCGCTGAACACAGCTGAGCCCTGGGTGGCTGTCCTCTCCCCGGAAGCCCCACCTGGGCAACAGCCACCACTGGCAGGTGCTCACCTGTCTGGTTGATGCTGACGCTGGCGGTGCGGACGCTGCGGGTGGTCACCAGGTCTGAGACGCCGTTGCGGGCCTCCACGGCAAAGGTGTAGTTCATGTGGGGCTCCAGGTCGCTGACCGTCACGCTGGTGCGGGTCAGCGAATCCGGTGGCTCAGAGTAGCGCACACTGGCCTCGCACAGCCTGCACTCGCCCGACTCGGGCAGGCACTGCTCACAGGTGACCTTGTAGCTGATGTCTTCACGGCCCCCATTGTCCAGTGGGGGCGTCCAGCGCAGCTCCACTCTGGCGCCCATGCCCACGGCTGTGAGGTAGCTTGGGGCAGAGGGTGGGCCTACACGGAGGGTAGAGGCAGAGCTTCAACCCCGGCCACGGCCAGGCCACGCCCACCGTCCGGCCACGCCCACCTCAGCCAACCTCCCCACCCACCACCGCTGACTCACGAGTGCAGGGCATCGAGAGCAGGTCCTGCGGGGCGCGGAAGTAGCCCTCCTCACATTCACAATAGGTGGCCCCCTCGGGGGACTGCAGGGTGTGCGCGGGGCACTCCAAACAGGGGCTCTCAGTCACCTCCGACTTGAAGAATCCAGACGAGCAGGCTGGCGGACAGAGGGGGACAGCATTCGGTTCCGCCAGTTCCCACCACAGGCAGCCGTTTCAACCCCTGGCCTGGGACCCTACCCAAGTCACTAAAGCTCTCTGGGCCTGCGTCCTCGTTCGTACAGGGTCTTCTGATGACAGAATGCAGGGCCGGCACCCAGCTCGCACCGGGCACTCAGGAAATGCCTCATCTGCTTGTTCCAAACCTTCGCATCCCTCCCCACTGGCTCTTGCAAGAAGCACCGCGGCCCCAAGCTAGACATTCAAGGCCCACGCCTCACCCTTCAGCTTCCAACAAATCCCATCCCACGCCTGGCTCCGCACTGGACAGAGCAAGCTGCATCTCCTTTAACCTGTGCAGACCAGCCCAACGGGTGCCCACCGGGCAGTAACTGTGTCTTCTTCACTGTTTGTTTTGATGACTATGGCCGCCACCCTGACGGATTGGCCAGGCACAGCAGCTCAGAATGCCACCCCCGCAGGTGCTCTGCTCACTCCAAGACCCGACCGCCTTCCCATCTTAGGGCCGGCCGACCAGGAAGCAGGAAAGGCCAGGCCCCGAGCGTTTTCTCTGGGTCTGTTTCCAGGACCGAGTCATTTCCGCCACTCACAAAGGCAGCCAGGAAGCAGCTCTTCCTCCCCCTCACGTTAGGTCCTGTCCTGGCCTGGCCAGCTAGGGGCTCAGGCACCTGACTCCAGAGGCTTCTTCCTCCCACTGCCCTGTCCTGCCCCTGGCCCAAGCCCCTTCCTGGACCCACACGCAGGAAGTTGCCCAGACATGAGGCCTACTGTGCAGGGCTGTCTGAGACTTGAAGTGGCCAGAGTACGGTGGGGTCACCTTAGAGACCTCTTCTAGAACCCTAAATTACCAACACCCTTCCTCAACCTATTCCATGGCAAGAGACCTGGGACACTTCTAACCCCAGTGTCCTATTTCTCAGTCACTGGCTGGCCCTCTATTCTGTGCTCGACCCTGTGCCAGGCATGGGCCCTGACCTCAGGGAGCGAGGCCTGGGGCAAGGTCAACCATGAAGGGCACAGGGCTAAGGGGGCAGAATCAGCTGCAGCCTGAGGTCTGAGGAGTCCTAGAGGAGGCGTTTCAGCTGGGGCTCAGAGGCTGGGCAGGTCAGCAGGACAGAAATACTGGGAGGGTTAGGGCGAGAAACAGCAAGACCAAAGAAGGCATGAGGGGCTTCGTGGACACAAACTAGGGGGAGCAGCAGGCAACAAAGGCCGAGAGGTCTGCAGGAACCGGAATGAGAGAGGCCTTTAATGCGAGGCCAGGGCAGGGTGCTGGGACTTCGTCCTGAGGGCCACGAGGGCCTCTGAAGGTTCGGTAACAGCACAGTCAGATGTGCACTGTCGGGGAAAATCTTAGACGATGTCTCCCTCCCGTCCAGTCCCCTATTTGAGCAGAGGTGGGCAGGGGATTGGGAGTCAGGGGCAGGACTCAAAGTACACCCAGTTCCTTGAGGTTTGGACAAATGACTTCCTGTTAATGACTCTTCCTATAGGAAGAACATGAGGACCACCCCAGCAGTCTCTCTCACCCTCTCTGCTTGGGCCCCAAACCTCAGCGCAGGCCCCGAAACAGCTTGGGCATGCGCTGTAGGAAAGGGGGCTTGTCCGGGACAGAGGGGGCCTGGGACCCGACTCCTGCTCTGTGCAGCTTCTGGGCCAAGCACTTGGCATTCACTTAGTCCTCACAATAAGCCTGTTGTACTTGGGCACTGTTACCACTCACTCTCCTTTGGAGGTGGAGACACTGATGTGCAGAGAGGCAAAACAACTTGTCCAAGGTCAGCAAGCTCCTAAGGCCCAAAGTCAGAACCTAAACCCAGGATGTTGGACTTGGATTCCCTCTTCTTGCGCATGAGCGTCTCAGTTCAAAGCAAAGAGGAATCGATGTTCTGGAACAAGCCCAAAGGGAGAGGAGATGGGGCCTGACCTGCTTCAAGAGCCAGAAATCCAAAGACTGACTTCAGAGCGGCTGGAAAGGGGAAGGGGGGTCTCCTAACATAGATAGGTCTTCTCACGCTGGGCACACTATGTCCTAGGGGAAGTAAAGAGTGGACCCAGCCCTGGCTGGTGTCGCTGAGTGGATTGAGTGCGGGCCTGTGAACCAGAGGGTCACCAGTTCGATTCCTAGTCTGGGCACATACCTGGGTTGCAGGCCAGGTCCCCAGCAGGGGGTGTGAGTGAGACACGACCACACATTGCTATTTTTCTCCCTCTCTTTCTCCCTCCCTTTCCCTCTCTAAAATAAAAATAATCAAGTCTTAAAAGATAATAAAAACATAAAAAGGTTTTAAAAAAGAAACAAAGAAAGAAGAAAAGAGTGGAACCAAACCCAGGGGGCGTTGGTTGGGGAAGCCAAAGCAGCCTCCTTCAAGCCCCAAGATCCTTCAAATCTCCTATTGCATTTAAGAAATCCATGTGTATTTTGCATTCATCCGCATAGCCCTTCTAATACAGAAATACTCTCTCCTCTCCCAAATCTTCAAGTGAAAATGAGACTCCAGAAAGCTGAGCCATGTTTAAAATCCCAGGATTTCAATTCCCCCAGATGCTCTGCCCTGGGGCCTGCCCCCTGGGGAAGTGCTGGCTGCAGGAGGTCCAATCCCAGCAGGGATGGGTGCTCAAGGGCCTCTAGAATCACAGTCAGGCCTTCCCAGTCCAGGCTCTCAGACTGGGGAGGGGACCACGAGCCCCCACAGCTCAGGCTTGGTTCTGCTAAAGAGGCTTTAGCCACCTGCAAAGCCCCACCGTGCCCCTACTCCACATCACGTGGCTACTCCCCAGCCCCGCCCAGCCCTGTGCCAAGAGGAGGAAGTGGGGGAAGTCGGGTTCCATTCTTTGGCCCCAGAGCCTGGGGGTGGCCCGCCTGTTGCCGGCAGGAAGGAGAGAATTTGGAGAGATTTCCGCTGCGGATGTGCCAGATAATACAGTGGAGAGGCAGCATCAACAGGGCATGTGCTTGCCAGGCGAGAACATGCTGCCCCCTCCTCCAACCACGGAACTCCAGGGGGCCGTCCCTGGGGCCACACCAGAATGCGCCAGCTCTCAGGGGCCTCAGAGTTCATGTGCAGGACACCAGCAAGTTCCTGGGTCCTCCTGATTTCGCCTGGCTGGATTTCTTGGCATTCTGGACAGGTAAGTGGGGACAGGGGTCACACGCTGGGTGCTCACATACACTCAGAACCCGCCACATACACAAGATCCTCACTGTCCCTTAGCCATCCTGCAGGCTCCTATGCATCCTTCAATACCCAGCTTGCGGCTTACGGAGCTCCTCTACACGGCCCGCCCAGACTGCTCAATTGCTGGCGGCCTTCTGCCCCATCAGGGTGTCCATTACTCAATCTTATGTTTAACAAACAGAAATTGAGCACTCCTACGCATCTGGCACCATGCTGGGTACTGGGATACTGTGGCGAGAGAGATAAACACCATTTCTGCTCCAGGGGAATTCACAGCCAGGTTTCAGGACTCCATCAGAAATGATTTCTGCACATACTAGGAGCCTCTATGAGACTGGCAGCTCCTGGGGAGCAGAAATGGAGCCCAACAGAATCTGCGTCCGATTGGCCCAGCACAGGGCCTGGCACGCAGCAGGTGCTCAGCTAACGTTTGGGAGGATGAATGAATACATGTGCGAGTAAAGGGCAGAACCCATGACATGCACAGTAAACGTGCGTTCCGGGACCAGAGCAGTGAGCAGTGTCCTGGAACCCAGGGAGACCCCGCAGGGAAGGCGCCCCAGGACACGCACTTGCCTGGCCCAAGCACCTGGCTTTGCCACACCTGTGGGGACCTTCTCGGGCCCCAGTTACCCAGCAGGCCCCGACCATTCTGACCAGGGGAACTAGGGCGCAGTGGCTGCACCCTGAGTTGCACCCCAGTTTTTCCAGTTCTCAGTGCCAGCCCCTCAGGTGGCAGCGTGGGGTGACTCAGGGACAGGCTCCCGCTGGTGTGACGCAAATCCAGCCCCTGGCAGAACTCCTCCCCCCAGGCCCAACCACCTTCCAGGCCAATGGTGGTAAGGTCAGAAGGTCAGGGGGTCATGGCGGCGATTCACCCGGGGCCAGTCACTTCCTCAAGCCATGTCTAGCTGGTGTGCGCCACCTCGGCCTGAGGATGTGGACTCTGTCAATGGTGACCCATAAGTTACTGACCCAGCAAATGAGGGGAACTGATAACTCCAGGCCCTGGGAGCTTCTCACTCCACCGCAGGCCCTTTTGTCCCCACAGAAGCAGGTGGCCCCGATGGCTGCCAGCACCTTGCCCCTTTCACACATGCCCTGGGGAATTATCTTGGGGCGAATTCCTCTACCAAGCCATGATAAGCACGGAGGCTCCCCAGCCTCCCCGCTTCCTGCTCTCTCCCTACCACCGGCCTTTTATCTTCTGTTTGCTTTCCCTCACCTCCTTCCTTCTGTTCTGGGGACCCACTCACCTCCGGTGAGGGCGGGAGGGGCCTTCCCAAGGAGCTGCCAACCCCTGACTTTGCCCCCAGTGTGAACTGAGGGTGGCGTAGACAAAGCAGGAAGAGTGGGGGGGGGACTGCCACCCACGGCCCGCCCTCTCCTGCCGGCCAGAGGTAATTCCACAGAGCTGAGGCCTGGTGGCACTCCCCAGGGAGGGGACAAGCCCAAGTGCACACAGAGCCCCCAGCCAGGTCCTGACAAAGCAGGGTTCCCGCCACGGCCAAGGGCCCCGCTGCCTAAGAGCCACTTCAACCAGAGCCATCTCCTGCCCCGGGGATGCCTCCTCTGCAGCCACGGACCCTGGACCCGGCTCTGGCCACTCGGGACGACGCCAGGGCTAGGACTCTGCTCCTTGCCACACGTGGTGAGTCACAGGGTCAACAGTCTACCAGAGCAATCCAGGTTCTCGGACGGAGCCACAGCACAAAGTCTCAGGAAGTGGACCCTGCTCGCAGAGGTCCAGAGGGGACTCACCAGGGTCACACTATTGCGTGTAAAAAGACACACACTAGGTGCAAGTGGGATGGCGCAATGCCCCACTCATGCCAGGCCCCGGCTCTTTTGGCCACTGGCTGCCACTTCCATTCTCTGGGCCTCAGTTTCCTCATCTGTAAAGTGGGGATAAAGTCCTCAGCCCCCACTGGGTTGTTTGTGAAGAGGGGAGAAAACCTTGCTTGTGAAATGCTTAGCAGGGTACCTGGAATGGGGTGACCCTATGAACCAGGAATAGAGAAACTAATATGGAGAGGGGACATTCCCAAGGTGCTGGGCCCCTTAAGGGAGCCGGAGTCTCCCAGGAGGGAATTCCCAAACGGTTGCCTCCCCTGCCTCCAGCTCTGGCCTCCCAGCTGCTGGGCTGAGTCTCCGGCCGAAGCCGCTGGCCACCTGCTCACCTGGCCGGCAGTCCCCGTGGCCGAGGCGCCAGCCGGGGGCCTCCAGCTCAGCTGCCAATGCCAGCACAGGAAGCAGAGACGAGCAGGGAGACAAAGCAGCCCCAGGGGAGATGACTGTCAGCCTGAGTGACTCCACTGTCCTCCAGGCAGGGACGGGGGGACAGGGCGGGGGCGGCTGCAGCGGAGCTGGCTCATTCCTGACATAGCTCACGAGAGCTCTCCGGGCAGTGTGCCCACCTGTCCGACACAACACCTGGGAGGTGCCTCCCTTCCGTTGTCCGTTTAACTCTTTCCTGAGCTCCCAGCTTCCTGGGGAAAGACCCCTGAGGAGAAACAAACTCTGGGAATAACGCGCACCAGGTGCTGGGTGACCTCGGGCACCCACGCCCCCTCTCTGGGCATGGTTTGTCCTCCACAGAAGCCCCAGTGGGAGAATCCAGGTCTACGGCCCCGTGGAGGGTCAGGCGGGGGAGGGACAGACCCTGCACCTCCCTCAATTTCTCCCTCAACATGCTCAGTAACTGCCCACCAATCACGCCACCTCCTGCACCAGGACCTGCCATCCTGGGGCTGCCCTGCAAGCCGGCCGCAAGGCCAAGAGCTGAGTCAGGGATTCCGAAGGAACTGGTCATTTCCCACCCCACTTCCTGACCTGGCCTCTAGCCTGGACGCCGGCCTGGATTCAAATCCTGATGCAGCCTCCTGTTAGCCGGGTGATTCCAGGCAAGTCTCTGAGCCTCTCTTGAGCCCCAGATTCCTGTCTGTTAAATGGGATTGATAACCATCTCCACCTCTCAGAAAGGCGGTAGGAACTCAGCAAGAGCATCCAGGCAAAGCACTTGCCTGGCTTGTGCCTGCCCTTGGAAAACACCTGTTGTGGAAGTTACTGTTATTCTCTCCGCCGGCATCACGGTCGATGGTGGCTGGGAGAAGTCTGGAGGGGTACGGAGTAGCCGGGCTGGAGGTTCCCAGGCATACGGAGGGCCCCGAAGGCACACAGAAGGGAATTCTGATAGGGGGGTCCCAAGGAGGGAAAAACAAGGCAACAGGTGGCTGGCGGTTGAGAGGGTCCCACCAGCAAAGTCCAAGATTTGGCTCTTGGAAGCCAGTCCTCCCTACAGGGGGCTTGCTAGCTCTTCACAAACAAAGCCTGCCAGAATCCTGACCCCCCACCTCCGGAGGAGGGAAGGCCACTGCCCTCTTCCTGGAGAGGCCCCCCCCAACCCCAACCATCCACTTATCTCTGCAGGGCCTGAATCACCAGCCTGTGGAAAGTTTTCAGCGGCCCCTCACCCCCACCCCTGCATTCCTGTGTGAGGATGTCATGTGGGAGGAGTCCGCTCAACCCACTGGGCTGCCTCAGCACCCCCCCAAATCCCACGGTCATTGTCTGAAACTGGGAGTGTGCACTTGAGGTCACCTAAATCAGGTGGAGGTGGGGGGCCACGTCACACTCAGCAAAGGGGAGCTGGGAGGACCACCAGGTGGTAAGAAGGGTGGGAACAGACTCCACACCACAGGCTAATGGCCGGAAAGGCTCTGAGGGGGTCTTCTCATCTGAGGGTTTGAAAACTGTGTTCAGCAAGGTGCTGAGGATCTGTTTTAGGAGGCAGGTGTTTTAGAAGTCCTATCAGAAAGGGGCGCAGTCTCCTCCAACACTTCAGCCCACTTCATCGGTTGCAGGATCCATGGCTAAGCACCAAGTACGAAGTCAGCTGTTCAACTTGAACTTAGCATTTTATTGACAGGAAACCTGGGGCCAGAGGTGAAGAGAGATCTACCCAAGGTCGCCCAGTGGGTATGTGCAACAACTGTGGGGACTAACCCCCAGTTTCTCAACACCCTGCTTATCTCAGCAAAGAAGCTCCCAGAGAAAGGGGATGAGCTGGCTTTCCAAAGGTCGGCCCGCATTCCACAAATGCCCTGCCCCACAGCCCTTTCCAGAAAAAAATCACCCATTGAAAAAAACCCACGTTGCTGTAGAGATTTCCGCTGTCATAGGCCCTGACCGTGCCAAGCCACAGCCTCCCCATGTGAGCTCGCCAGTGCCCAGGCCCTGTTCCCAGAGGCAGTCTGAGTGCATTGGCCCCCCTCTCTGGGCTTGATCTGTCACCAGTAGAAGCCCCTGTGACAGAATCTGGGTCTACAGCCCTGGGGAGGGCCCGGGGAGAGGGTAGACCCTGTGTCTACCCTCCACCCTCTCCCATGCACAGGCATTTTTCAAAACCTCCCCAGGTGATTCTTATGTGTGGCCAGGGGATATGAATCCTGTGTCCCATTTACTTACCTCCATGCACAAAAAAGGAGCTTGAGACCCAGAGAGGTTAAGTGACTTGGCTAAGGTCACACAGCGAGTTAACCGAGATGGGACTGGCCCTTGGCACTGTCCCAGGTGCCCACAGTGCTGGCACATATGCAGTCGATACTCAAGACAGTCTTGTGGAATGGAACAAAAATAACAACCACACTTAAAGTGCTTACGTGTCAGACACTGACCTAATCACTTTACAAGCATTAAGTCACTTAATTATCATAGCAACTCTACAAGAGGGGCACTATGTCATCTCCATTTCACAGAAAAGAAAACTGAGGCACAGAGAGGTTAAGGAACTGTCTTAAAATCACACAGCTCCTTTAGAGCTGGGGTTTGATGCCAGGCATTCTTGTCTAAGAGTCCTTGCTCGTAACCTCCATACTAGCCTCAAATCATTCATTTCTCAATTTGTTTATTCTTGGTGAATGGATGAATCCAGTCATAAGAGATAAACCTGAAGTCCAGGAAGGCTTTGCAATTTTCACCAAGTGAACCACTGAACGTCAGCGCACAGACGACCTTACCAAGGTCCCTCAGTCTCAGAGCCAAGAGTAGGGCCTGGGAACATATCCTCCACCCAGCACCCCCTTTCCTGCCACCTCTGCACAGTGACTCACCCTGGCAGGCGTCCTCCACTTTCTCGTATCCCGCCTCGCACAGGCACTGACCGATGGGCACCAGCCATTCGCCGTCGACCGCACAGTGCATTCGGGGCTCGTCTCCCCCAGGTGGCACCATCGCGTGATCTACGCAGGTGCCGGCCACCGTGGCCAGAGAGGGTGCATCGGAGCCTGCGATGGTCTCAGGGAAGCGGGCCAGGCCCTGCAGCTGCTCAGGACACTTTTTGTAGTATACTCGGACAGAGAGCAGTGCCACGCAGGCGCCGATGTCCTGGAAGGCCAGGTAGAAGCCCTTGCGGGTGAGCGGCCCCACAGAGCGCTCCTCCACATTCAGCTTCACGTGGCGGGCCTCGAAGTCGCTGCTGACCGTGATCTCATCGGGTGCGATGGTGTCGATCTTGGTGAACTGGCGCTTCTGGAAGTTGGTTCCATAGTCTACATCTGACTCGGCGTAGTAGAGGTTGAAGGTCTCCTTGCAGGTGCTGGCGCCCCCCGGAAAACTATTACAGTCACGCACGGTGAACTTGAGCTCGATGAAGATGCGCTCAGCCTCGCCGCGGTACACCCAGTTGGTGCGGAGCCAGTTATCCTGATCACCAGCTACCACGTTGCACACAGAATACATGTAGATGGGCGCATCGTTCATGATGTTCTGCATCAGGTCCCACTGCGTGGGGTGGACAGGTTAGCGTGGGTGGGTGCCTGGGGGCCACCTGAGGCCCAGAGGCACTGCCCGGGCAGCCCAGCTGGGCATCCGGAAGACCCTTGGCAGTTCTTGCCGTCCTTATTCTATAGGGAAGGAAACTGTGGCCCCGAGAGGTGCTGCCTCTTGCCCACACACACACCGGAAGTGATGAGCCAGGAGTTGACACCCCCCCCCCCCGGTGTTTCTGACTCCAATGTCATGGTGCTGACCAGAGGGTCACCTTGGACCGCGAGTTGGGGCTGGAGACTGGGGGCCCATTGTGACCTCAGGTGGGTCACCGAAGCTCGCTGTGTCTCAAAATCTACATCTGCCTGCCGGGGACAAGATCTAGCTCACAGAATCGCTGTGAGGACCGACGACAGAATGTCCACAAATGCTGAGCACACTGCCTGGTGGGGCAGGATGCAAGAGCTGGCACAGAGGCTGCTGGGAGCAGCGGCAGCAGCATCATTACCCACTGTGTGCGTAGGTGAATGTGAGGGGCAAGGGAAGAGGTTAAGTCAGAAACAGCAGTGATCCCCCATCACATAGGTTTTGGCTTTGGGACAGATGAGTGCATCTTTTTCCCTCTCAGAACAAAGCTCAGCCTCCTCCAGGAAGACTTCCCAGGTTGGGCCAAGGTTGGGCCAACTGCCCCTCTCTGGCTCCTAGTCTCATGTCCCCTTGTTGCGATACTTGGCACCTATGTGGTAACACCTACATTTGGCTCCCACGCCAGGGCCTGAACTCCTCGGGGCAGGGATTGCATCTAATTCATTCCTGTATGCCCAGGGCCTACCTGGAACAGCAGGTGCTCAGAACAGTATTTAATGAATGAATGAATGAATGAACAAACGAATGGAAAGGGGCCAAGGAGAGAGGCCTGGGCCTCACTGTGTGACAAGCCGAGACCTCAAATGCCTTTGGGCCTCAGTTTCTCACTCTATATAATGACTAGGTTAGATTAAATGGCCTGAGATCCCTCCCAGCTGGACATTCCAGGATCCTGGAAATCCGCTAGAGCTACACCCCAGGCCTCCTCGGAGCTAAGGTGACCAGGGACGAGCACCTAACTCACACAGATCTGGCCCGCAGTGGGGACTGACCCAACTAGCCCCCTGGAGATACACTTCTCCCTGGCTAAGGGCCCAGGACACACTCAGCAAGGACAAACCCATTATACAGAGGGGGGAACTGAGGCCCAGAGAGCTACAATATCTTCCTCAAGACCACATGGTTGTGTCATGCAAAGCTGGAGGAAAGACCCCAGTGTCTTGCCCTCTTGTCCTGGTCCTAACAGTCCAGAGCAGAGGGTAGAAAACCTGGGTGGGGATGAGGCAAAACCAGCTAAACCAGCTCAGCCCAAAGCAGGAAGGGGAAGCAACAGCTGGGGGAGCAGAGGGGCCCAGCAGGAAGGAATATGATCCTTTTCCTGGCTGGGGGCTGCGGGCACCTGGGAGGCACTGCTCCCTGTCTCCCCCTCACCCCTTACCTCCTGCACTGGGACCTGGAAGACACGTGGGGGGCCTTTAACCCCTTCCCTCCCAAGATGGTTCCCCGGACCAGCTGCCTTCGAAGGCATCCAAGGGTCTCTGCTCTGCTAGGGCCTCCAGCTGTCTCCAAGCTCTTTCCACCTCTCGGGTCCCTTCCCTACCACCTTTCAACCCCCAGCCCACCCTGGGATGGCTGCTTCTGAGCCTGGTGTGAAAAGCAGGACACTAAGTATGAGCCCTGGCTGAGCTGTTTGAGGCAGGCTGGCCCCATCCTCCCTGGGTCTCAGTGTCCCCATTTCCACACCCTTGCCCGACCCCAAAGTCTTACCCCTTTGCCATATGGGTGTGTGAGCCAGCCGAGTTCCCCTTTAGCTTCAGCGAAGTCCAACAATACAACTGGAAGAGACAGGAGGGGAAGCCAATTAAGTTTGGGGGTATCTCTCAGGGTCAGACCATGGTGGAAAAGGTGAGAGCCCCCCAGAATCCCCAAGAACCTTGCTGGCTTCCTCAGCCCTCAGAGAGAGACCCCACTATATAGGGTCACCATAGCCAAGAGACCCACCCCTCAATAAATAGGGAAACAGAGGCCCAGGGAAGGGATGGGACCTAGTCAAAGTCACAGAGCAGGTTGGGTGAGGACTAGGCCTCCTGTCTCCTAGGCCACAGCTCCAGTCACGCCACCTTCTCTGTCAGCCTCCAGCTGGGCACAGCAGGACAGAGCTCAGCCCAGTGGGGGGACAGCAGCTGGGCAGAGAGCTGGGGCCGGCAGGGCTGGACTGTTAAATGACACCACGCTGCCCCGTCTGCTCCCTGGAACGAGGCCTCTGTGCCGCACTTCACATGCAAGCAAGCTTTGGGTGCCCTCGTGTCCACTCCTGCCCGTCCCCTGCCCCCAGCAAGAAAGACCCTCAGCCCTAACTCACACACATGTACACACGTGTTTCCTGGCACTCCAGGGAGGGAGGGCTGTTAGCAGGTGGGAACTGCTCCAAGGAGGGGAGGGCGAAGCAGTGGGGGGTGTCTGGAAACCGATCTTCCCACCACAAAAGCCACAGAGCAGGCGGGATAAAGCCCTGAGCCCACAGGGGCTTTTAGGAGGGGCCCAGAGGTACAGCTGGCGGGGTCTCCTCCTCAGGAAAGCCGCTCTCGCTGCCCTGCCCCTCATCCCCTGGCCACCGCTCGGCCAGGGGTGCTGGTGGGACCAGGAATGGAAACCCTCAGAGGGGATTTCCAGGCCCAGAGGGACCAGGTTTCAGGACAATGCTGTCCCCAGAGAGGCAGCTGGAACCTGAGGAAGGGACTCACTGCCAGGGGCTTCCTTAGATCTAGCAGCTCCCATCCGTCCACCTGGCTCTCCGCCAGGCACCGTGGAGGCAGCCAAGTCCCAAAACCCTGGGTACTGCCCCTCCTCCATTCCCAAGTCGAGTGCAGGTAGCTACCAACAAGGGCCGCCCACCCTGGAGGAGGAGGGAACTGGGGAAGCCGAGGCATGAAACCTAAGCAAGGTCCCCGGACTCAGAGGGTAAAGCCCTAACTTGGAAAGGGTGAGGGACCAAGTACCCCTTCCTTTGGACCCAATGCCGGCCCAAGAAGCAGCAAGCCTGAAGGCCAGGGCCCAGGAGAGGGACTCTAGGGTGGGGCTCCAGGCAGGCAGGGAACAGAGTGGGGCCTGATTTGGAGAGGGGGGTGAGCGTGGGTCAGGCAAGGGACCTGCCAGGAGTCTCAGAAATCCTTCCCTAAGGTGAGGCTGCCCGGCTGGCCTGCACTTACGTCCTGGTGTGAGGCACTGCCACCTGACTGCTCACCGGGGCCAGATCTCTCTAGAAAGGGCCCGGCAGCCCAGACCAGGGGTCGGAAATCCGATGTGGCACCTGCCCCAAGCCTGTGAGGGCTGGGTAGCGGGGCTAGAAGGTGGATGGAGCAGGGATGTGTTCAGACATGCCCAGAGCCCAAGCTTGGAAAAACTAACTCCTCTAATACATGGAACGTTCCGGCTACACAGGAAGGAGCCTGGAGGCTCCTGGCTCCGGCTGGGTGGGTCGGAGGACAAGGGTGAGCCCTGCACATCCCTCCCCAGAGAGGGAGGGGGCTCACGGCTCCCAGGCTCTGACGGGTTAACCTGACACAGAGGGACCCCCACCACCCCTGCCAGAGGCTCCTCTTCCAGCCCCCACGCCTGGCTCTAGAAGTGTCACAGGGCTCAATCTGAGTGGACAAGGGGCCTTCACACAGGAAGGAGCCCCCTCCCGGGAAATTCCCTAGAACCGATCACCGGGAACAGGAGCCCAGCCCTGCCGGCCCCTCCGCCCTGACTCGGGCGTGGCTCTCCCCTCAGCTCTTCCAGGGATTGGGGCACCTGCTCCCTGAAAGCAGGGGTTCTGGGGGCCCCTCAGCTACCCCAGAAGGCTTCACTGAGGGGCCTGGGCTGGGCAGGGCTCATCCAGGAGCCGTGGGTCCCTCACCCTGGCCCATGGAAACCCTTCTTCTCTGTCTTAAGTTCCATCACCACTGTCGCCCTTGCACGTGCAAATGCAATACTACAACCCATTCCCTTAGTGTCACTTCCCAGACTCCCGTCCCTCTGAAACCAAGACTGGCTCAAGGGGGAGGCGAGAGACTCTGGGGGAGCCCTGGCCAGTGTGGCTCAGTTGGCTGAAGCATCATCCCATAAACCGAAAGGCTGCAGGTTCAGTTCCTGATCAGGGCACATGCCTCGGTTGTGGGTTCGGTTCCTGGTGGGGGCACATACAAGAGGACAACTTACTGTTTCTCTCACATCAATGTTTCTCTCCCTGCCTCCCCCCCTCTTCTCTCTCTCCCTCCCTTCCTCTCTCTCTCTAAAAATCAATCAGCATGTCTTCGGGTGATGATAAGCTCTGTGGGTGGATGAAGAAAAAAAGAAGAGAGGAATGTAGGCTCTTACAGAATCAAGAAGTCTAGGACTTTCCAGGCCTCCTGAGCCACCTCCAGCCAGCAACCCCGGCGCCTCTGCCCAGCTATTCCCGCTGCTGCTCGGGAGAATCCACCATGAAACCACAAGGCAAGGGGCCCTGGGCTCTGGCAGCCCAGGAAGCCAGATGCTCAGCTCTGACCCTCGCTGTGCAGACGGCGCTGACTGGTGAGGGCTTGGGCCTCCCTCAGTTTCCCCTTCTGTAAAGATTCATAGTCTGTTGAGAATTTAACGGGCTCCATCTGAGTCTCCAAATACAGCCTGACTCCCCTACCCACGGGGAGGGGGGCGAGAAAGAAGAAGGGAACTGGGTGAAGGTGCAAGGGGCGTATGTGTCCTCTGGCCCGCAACCCACCCCTTAGGCAGATCCACCCCAAGGAACGTAAACCAGCAGCTGCCAGCTGGGCCATCATTCCCCGCGGCCCCCACCCCCACCCCTAAGGCACACCTCCCTGCTGGAGTCTTTCACAGGACTGACTCCTGAAGCCTACAAGGAAATGCTGCCGTCCCGGGGCTCTGCAATACACACCCTGTCTTCCCCCACCCCATGGACGTAGGGGGCTCGCCATCCAGGCTGGAGAGCCCTCAACATGGGAACACAGGGACAAGGCAGCTCCAGGCTTCCAGGCTGCTGGCTGGGGCGGCAGGATAACAATCGCCCAGCGGTGTCAGGCCAGCCTAATCCCCCCGCCCCCACAGGCAGCCTTTGAGAAAGGCCTGTAGTGATTCCAGCTGTCTCTCCCCTTCTCTACAACCGCAGTCCCCCAAGGAAGGGGGAGGACCCAAAGCTGATGGAGTGGGGGGTCCGGAGGGTCACAGAAATCCCTGCCACCCGTGCCTCCTGCAAGTTGGGACCAAGAGCCTTGACTGATGCGGGACAGAGGCTGGGACAGAATGCCACCACACACCTCCTCCTCCAAGCGCTCCAGCTCTGATTTTTACCTCCCAACTTGCAAGAGCCAAGCCTCCAGCCTCAGCTTGGGGGGTGGAAAAAGGCACCAGGCTCAAGGAAACTTCTCACAGGGCCAGGGCTTCCTCTGAACTTCCCCCTGGTGGAGTCTGGGAAGCCTCCTTCTGCCCAGGCCAGCAGGGAAAACTTGTTCTCACTTTTGGAAACCGAAATCAGCCTCTGCTGGCTGGACAGCAAGATCCTTGGCCACCAGCAGGAGCCCCCATTCTCTGTTGGACCCTAGCTGAGCGGCAAAGCCCTCATCCACGCACCAGCCAGCCCAAGGCAAAGTCTGTGGCCCCCTCACCCAGCACCATTCTGGGAGCTCCGGGGCGGGGGTGAGTGATTCAGTCCCCAGTCTCGGGTGCTCGGACACCCTGGTGGCCGTGGGGTGATGCCTCCACACCTTGAGAGGCCGCGCCTCCACCTGCTGCATTTCCTCTTTCTGAGTCACCCACTTGCTCAGAACGCTCGACTTTGGGACTTCCTGCCCGCACTCGCGGTCGCGAACCTGCCCCCCAAACCTGGGAGTGTGGGATGGGAAAAGTTGCGCGTGGGCAAACTGGCCTGAAACTCCCCTCTACCTCTCGTGACGGACTGGAGGGAAAAGGGGGCGTGGAGAAAAAAATCTCAGGGAGCAGGGACTTCCGCGGTGTGCTCCCTGCCAGCCAAACAGCCCCCTCCCCAAAATGAGAGGCCTCCACTGAAATGCCTTCTTCGCAAAAGCGAAGCAAACGGGTTAGTGAATTCAGGTCACCAAAAGGCCGAGTCCGCGCACGGAGAGCCCTCCCGACACCCCATTCTCCAAGAAACCCCCGCACTCCGCCGCGACGCGTTCCTGAAGCCGCCGCCGGAGCTGCGACCACGCGGCCCGAGTCGCGTTCCCTTCTCCTCGGCCTCCGAGCTCCCTGCTCCCAGGCCGTTACCCCTTAGACCCCGCGGCCCCTAAAACCCCGGGAGGGGGTCCCAGATTCGTCCCAATCGCAGCCCGAGCGCCGGGACTGAGCGGCGCCAGATCCGTTTCCCAAGTTGCGCGCGTCGAGGCACTGGGGCTCCGGGAGGCGCGGAGGTCTGCGAATCCGGCTGTCCCGGCTGTGTCGGGCTGGGGCGTCTGCCGCGAACGCACTCACCTTCCTTGCCCTGCGCCACGACGGCGCCCAGCACGCAGCCCCACAGCAGGGAGAGGCAGGCACGGGGCGCCAGACGCTCCATGCCGCGCTCCTCGCTCTTTGCGCGATCTGTGCTCCCCTTCCGAACACCCGCACGCCGGCCTCGGTGTTCCGCTCTCGCCAGCTGTTCGCGCGCAACTTCTGCACCCTCCTGCCCCAAATCCTTAATGGAAGTTGGGTGAGAACCGGCTCGTGTTCATTCATGCCCTGCGCCGACGTCACCGAAGCCACGCCCTCAGGAATGTCTTTAAAGGGGCCGGGCTGGCAACCGGAGAGAAGGGAGGGGAAGTCCCTAGAGGTTTGCGAGAACTGTGAGGTCCTCTGGACTCGCTGGCGCCCCCACTCGGCCCTCCGACGTTTGAGTGCCTCAAAGCGTCAGTGCCCGCAGGGCTAGGCCTACGTGATCCCTGAGCCGGGACCCTGAGCCAGGACCCTGGCCCCAGGCGCCGCGATGGCGACGCCGAGCCTCCCCACTCCCACCCTTTGCCCTCTGGGACCTGGATGACCCTTGGCCTGGCCTGAGACCTGGGCTAAAATGAGCAGGGTGGCGGGAGGGGCAAGATGCAGTTGCCTCCTTAGCATGGATAGGAGGGGAGCTGCAAAATAGACCCAGATGCCCTTCTTCCTAGACCTCTGAAGTTGGAGAGAGCACTTCTGCTCAGGGGTCTCTAAGAATACAGTAACCGCCCTGGCTGGTGTAGCTCAGTGGACTGAGCAGGGACCTGTGAAGCAAAGGGTCACTGGTATGATTCCCAGTCAGGGCACATTGCCTGGGTTGCAGGCCAGGTCCCCAGTAGGGCACACAAGAGAGGCAACCACACATTGATGTTTCTCTTCCACTCTTTCTCCTTCCCTTCCCCTCTCTCTAAAAATAAACAAACAAACAAATAAATAAATAAAAGAATACAGTAACCTTCAGCTCGAACCTGAGTCTTGTTCTCTCGCCTTCTTCCCTGAACTACATGGACTTCAGCACCCGCTCTGGCTTCTCCACCAACTACCAGATCCTGGGCTCCGGGAAGTCATGCAGGCACTGACCTGGCCTGCCAGCAGCATGGCCAGTGTCCATGTAGGTGCCTGGGGCTTGGGCTCCCAGATCCCTGTGCCCCACTCCACCATGTCCAGCTGTCTAGGGGTCTGAGGGACTTGCCCTGGAGATGGCCGGGGGCCTGGCTGGCCTAGGGGGCATCCGGAGCAAGAAGGAGATTATGCAACGTCCGAATTACCACCTGGCCTCCTACCTGGAGAGGGTGAGGAGCCTGGAGGCTGACAATCAGAGACAGAGACCAGAGAACAAAAATCTGGGAACGACTGGAGAAGGAGGGACCCCGGGTGGCAGACTGAGGGTGTGACTTCCAGACCAAGGTCCTCATAGAGGGGCTGCTCTTCATGGTGAAGAACCACGAGGAGGAAGTAAACGGTCTACAAAACCAGATTATCAACTCTGAGTTGACCATGGAGTTGGATGCCCCCAACTCTCAGGACCTCAGCCAGATCATAGTAGGCATCTGGGCCCAGTATGACGAGCTGGCTCAGAAGAACCTAGAGGAGCTAGATGAGTACCGGTCCCAGCAGACTGAGGACGGCACCACAGTGGTCACCTCACAGACGGCTGAGATAGGGGACATACAGTCCAGTCCTTGGAGATCAACCTGGACCGATGAGAAACCTGCAGGCCAGCTCGGAGACGTGCCATGGCATGCAGATGAAGCAGCTCCGTGAGATCCTGCTGCACCTGGAATCAGAGCTCGCCCAGACCCAGGCAGGGGGCAGTGTCAGGCTCAGGAGTAAGAGGCCCTGCTGAACATGAAGGTCAAGCTGGAAGCTGAGATCGCCGCCTACCACCACCTGCTGGAAGAAGGGGAGGACTTCCATCTTGGTGACACTCTGGACGACAGCAACTCCACACAGTCCACTCAAACCACCACCACCTGCAGGACTGCGGATGACGATTGTCTCTGAGATCGAAGACACCAAAGTTCTGAGACGTTGAGGCAGCAAAAGCAGGCCCCCGCCCCTTGGTGGGGCAGGAGGTCAATAAACAGCTCAGAGACCACTGAACATAAAAAAAAATACAGTAACCTTGGAGCAGCCACGTCTAGAAATGAATCTGACACGGTTATCTCATGTAATTTTCATCTGGGAGGCAGGCATTATTATCCCATCTTATAGAGGAGGAAACAGGACTTCTAAGGGCTTCGACAATATGCCCGAAGGTTGCACAGCCCAAAGGTGCAAGAGCTGGGATTTGAACCTGGGTAGTTTCTGCTTCAACCACTGCCCCATACAGGGTAAGGGCGGGCAAGGCACTGCTGTGCAGAGCACCTACCCCCCGACCCTGGCTCGGACAGAATCGGTTGGTCTCTTTGATACTTTGGAGGACACCTGCCTCCCACCTGCCTCTCCCCAAAGGTTCCTCAGACATGAGCTCACCTCCCCTCTTGACGGAAGCGGCTAGCATTAGTGAACAAACGGGAAATGTCCCTTCACCTGCCTGCCTGGCCACCCACGGCTGTGTTGCCCAATCGCCTTGTGGCCCGGCGGGGAGGAGCAGCCGTCGCAGGCCTGGCTCCCGGGGAGAACCCAACCCCTTCTGCCTGCCTCCTTCTCTCCAACCCCATCCTCTCCCTGGCTCCCCTGGACCCGCTGGCCGCCTCCACAGCTCCTCTGGGCCACTCTCGCACCCGGGCCCTCCCGGCCAGATGTGGACTTCTGGGCCTCTTGGCCTTGGCGCCTACCTCTGGGAAGCGGGTCCAGACGTCTCCCCTGGAGGGGAGGGTTAATTACAGGTGTTGGGGCAGTGTGATTAAAGCCTTTGACCAGCGTGGTTGGAGGAGAGGCTTGGTCTTCTGAGAGTGAGTGTGCAAGCGTCTGTGAGAGTGTGTGTGAATGTGTGGGTGTGGGTGTGGGCGTGTGAGCATGTGTGGACACGAGAGGATTTGCCTGGGTGTGCGGGTGCTACACATGGCAGTGGTCGAGAGAACAGAGACTAAGGAGTCGGCCTGTGGGGTTTTTTTTTAACTATTCTTTTTTTAAAGGATTTTTATTTATTTATCTTTAGAGGGGAAGGGAAGGAGACAGGGAGAGAAATATCAATGTGTGGTTGCCTCTCATGGCTTCCCGGTTGCCTGCCCGGAACTGGCCTGCAACCCAGGCATGTGCCCTGACTGGGAATCGAACTCCAGTTGTTTGGTTCACAGGCCCACGCTCAATCCACTGAGCTACAGCAGCCAGGGTTAGCCTGTAGTTTTTGAACATTTCACTTCTTAAAGTCTCCAATTGCTCACTTGGAAGGTGTAGAAATGCTTCAGAGATCACATAATGTCATGTAAACCACATGGGCCATGACAACAGAATGCACTTGTTAAACCTCAGCTGCCGTTACTGTCACACGGGGCACAGCCAGAGGAAGTGGCATCTGCGGCGAGAGGGACGCAGGGTGCGTGCACAGGGCCCTCAGTGTGCGTGTGTGCGTGCGTGCGTGCATGTGTGTGTGCTACACAGAATGGATAAGTGTTTCCCACGCCGTGTCAGACCTCTAGGCTGTGGACGCTGTGCTAAGACTTCATGTGTGTCATATGTGAGACTCTGCCTGTACCTGTGTGCTACATGCCATTTGCAGGCTCTGCATGGGGACGTGTCACCGGAAGACGTGCTCCGAGAGGGCAGGGAGTCTGCGCAGAACAGACGCCGTCTGACCTACAGCAAGTGTCTGGCAAACCTTTGCTGCATGAACGGACTCAAGAGCAGACGGCAGTGCGGGCAAGTTCTGTGTTGGTTGGTCCCGTGTGTGGCACGTGTGGGTTTCCACGCATGGCTGCTCGCGGCTGGACCCACGTGGCCAGGGTGCGGGCAAGCCCTGCTGCCTGTGTGGGCTGTGGGGCCGAGAGCACCGCCGGGAGTCGGTGCGGCTCATCTCTGATGCGCAGTGTGGGCAGAGGCCTGGGAGGAGGGGCCGTGGGGGAGGTGGCGGGAGGGCCGTGGGTGGGGCGGCTTCTCTGTCTCTAGTCACTCACCTGGTGACACACTCTCCCCTCTCTTCCTGCTCCAGCTTGGAGTCTTTCCCGCCCTGGGTGACCAACGGAGAAGGAAAGTTCTTCAGTGAGACTTATAAAGCGGCACTGAACGGTGGTATTTATAGTGACATAATAAACCCTAATGGAGATGGAATTACCCCGTAAAGGCCCCAAAGAGCCCTCAGGGCCCGAGTGCCAGTGCAGCTCGCAAGGCTTCTGGTTCAGGCAGGGGGAGCCCGGGTGTGTTCGGGGGCAGCTACCCAGCCTCACCCGCCCATCCCCAGCAATAGCAGCCCACGGGCCTTCTCTAGGGCTGGGCAGGGGGCTGGGGCAAGCAGATGACAAAGATAAATGCTCAGACAATACTTTCGCTCTCCCCACCATTGGTCTGCGCCTGCCTCTGGCGAAGAGCACCAGGAAAAGTCATTGCAGCCGATACTTAGTGCTTGCCCTGGCCAGGCCCATTCTTGGCACATCGCCTACCTGACCCCGTTAGTTCTCATCGTACCCCTGTGAGGCGGCCAGGCAGTCGTACTGCCCCCGTGCTGCCGAGGAGCAAACTCGCTTGTAGAAGTTGGAGCTGGCCCTGGCCAGTGTGGCTCAGTGGGTTGGAGCATTGTCCCATGAACCAACACGCTGCCGCAGGTTCGATTCCCGGTCAGGGCACATGCCTAGGTTGTAGGGTGTTGGGGCATGTACAAGAGGCAACCAATTTGATGTTTCTCTCTCCCATTGATGTTTCTCTCCCCCTCTTTCTCCCTCCTTTCCTCCCTCTCTAAAGCATGTCCTCCGGTGAGGATTAAAAAGTAAATAAATACAAGTCAGAGCTGGATTCTGGTCCACGGTCCGGACCCAGTACACACCCTCACAGGTCCCTCTCTTGTCCGTTGCCTCTCGAAGCACTGAGTCCCCCAGAACCCAGACAACCATCCCCCAGGCTGGAACAACGTGCCCGCTCTCTGGTGCCAGAGTCTTCAAGCCTGCCTAATGCCAGGCTCCCAGGGACCAAGCCCTCCCTTGAACTGAGCCCCCATATTCCACAGCCACTGGACCTTGGTTTCAGTGAGCCAAGCTCTTTCTGGTCTTCTGGAGCCTCTGAACTGTCTATCTCCCCAATGAGACTGTGAGAACCCCAAGGCGAGGAACGAAGGAAACACCCCTTTGCATTCCAGGCACCAGCTCCAACAGTGCCGAGCACACAGGGGCCGCTCTACCGAGGCTCACGTTTGACGCTGATGCTCTAAACCAGTTCCCTCCATTTATTTCAACTCACACTCCTTAAAGGCCTCTTCCGGGCCAAGCCACGTTCCCCATTGTGAACTCCCCGCAGCCCTGAAAGCAAAAGCTAATAAATACTGTCCCCATTTTTGCAGGTGAAGAACATGAGGCTCAGAGAGAAGCGCGTTGCCTGAAGTTACGCAGCTAGTACTCGACAGAGGAAGACCTGGAAGGTCGTGTGCCTCACCCCAGAGCCCAGTCTGCCTGCTCTTTTCGGAACACTGCGTGTCTTTACACTGCATCCCTTTGTCCAAGCTGCACCCTCTCCAAGGATGCCCTCTCCTCCTTGGCGACTGCCACTGCTTCTTCAAGACCTATCTTGGAGCAGCATAGGAGAAGGGGAACCCTGGAGCCCCCCATGCAGGCGACGGCCTGGTCTCCGTTGTGTGCATAATGGATCTGGTGGGTGGGATCCATGAATGAACCCAATGGGGGCCTGGCAGTCCTCTATCCGGCCACGTATTCAACTGTGAAGCCTGGGACACGCCTCGTTTACCTGTAAAATGGGCATGGTGACGCTCTCCTCCCTCCAGGGCTGCCGCTGAGGTTAGGTGAGGTCATATCTGTGAAGCCCTTAGCACAGCGTCTGGCACACAGTGAGTGTGAGTACATCTTAGCTGTTGTTACTGTCACCATCTGAAGTCACTTCTGCAAAGCGGGCTGTTCGCCCTGGAACAACCCTGCGCTCACACTGCCCTACAGCGACCTCCTCACTGTCCCTCCCCCTTTGGCAGGGAGCTCCTTGAGGGACAGAGCCCCAGTTTTGGGGGGGGTTATTTTTAAGATTTTATTTATTTACTTAGAGAGAAGGAAAGGGAGGGAGAAAAAGAGGGTAAAACTGATGTGTGAGAGAGACACCAATCCTTTGCCTCTATGCACGCCACCAGCTGGGCCCTGACCAGGAACCAGACCGGCCACCTTTTGGTTTGCAGGCAGGCACCCAGTCCACTGAGCCGCACCAGCCAGGTCCAGACTCCTGGTCTTATTCCATCTTGCCCTATAGTATGTGCTCAGTAAATGTTTGGGGGTTGCACACTCATGGAGGTATTAGGGCCCCATCTTTTTCAAAAGAACACATTTCCGAATGGCAGCTGCAAAGTGAAACTCCATGTTCAGCTTTTCAGGTGAGCTTTTCGGGGTGAACGTGCCTGAGCAGTTTTGCTCAACTCCCCTCCCCCAGTGAGGCGGTTTGAGGCCGGGGGAGGAGAAACTTAAATGTGGGCTCCCGCATTGGGAGGGGGACAGTGTGGGAGGAAGCCGCCCCCGCATAATTGTGGGGCTTCCCCTACCCCCAGAGCTGGGTTAGAGGCTGTGCTGCTTCCTTTGGGGCTTGGTGAGACTTCCTGGGACCCTTTGAAGTGGCTTCCAGATAAATCCTGCCCGCAGGGCTTGGGTACGGGGCGGAGCCTCTGAGAGGGGCGGGGCCTCAGCCTGAGCCTGTCACGGGGGCACTGCCTTCCGCCCACCTCCCACCTCCCACGTGGATTTACAACACCCCCCACCCCCACACCGCCCTCTGGACTCTGGATCCCGGCCGGCCGTCACCCCTCATTCTTCATGGTTTTCCCTTCCCCATCTGACCGCATCCTCCTATCCTTCCAAACTCAGAAACCCCTCACTCCCCAAAGCCTTCCCTAACGACCCCGACCACTGGCCTTTCTCCCTCCTGAGTGCCGGCGTTTAACCAGGTTTTTTAAAAAACCAAAGTGCCCCACTTCTTGAGCCCCGGTCGTGAGCCAGGCCTTGAGCCAAGGGCTCTGCAGCACCACCTCGCCTCATGCACACGGGCACCCTGAGAAGAAGGGACTCTCCCCTCATTTTACAGATGAGAACTTTGACGTTCAGAGAAGCCCGTCACTTGCTCAAGGTCAGAAGCCTAAAGGGCCAGAAGTGTCTCCAAAACCTTTCTCTGACCCCCAATCCCCTCGCCTTCCTTGACCGTGCATGGAGAACCCGTCTATAGCACATACCGTGCAAGGGAATCTTGGGAGATAAAGTCCAACCTCCGTATTTTATGAAGGAGGAAACGGCCCCCAGCAGGGGAAGGGCTTGCTGGAGCTCACAGAGGCTCCCGCCTTCTCCCCGCTGCTGCCTTCTCGGGTGATCGCTTGTCTTGTCCCCAGTGCAGCCCCCAAAGGCTGTCTGCTGCATGGAGGGGGCTTGTCACCTGTCAAGTAAGTGAATCTAGAATGCACAGACAGACGGCCTGCCTCAGGGCTTTTGCACTAAGTGTCGCTCCAGTCCCCATCACCGGCTCCCCGGCCTATTTTCAGGGCTGGCCCCTCCCCTCGTTCAGAACCCCAAGTGAAGTTCAGCTCATCTGTGATACTTGACCTGATCACCCACCCCTGGACTCCCCACCTCCCTTCCCTGCGGTCTTTGTCTCCATCGCACGAGCTGCCACGTTCTACATGTTATTGCTTATTGTCTATTGTCGGCCTCTCCCTCTCCCGTTAGTGTGTAAGCTCCAGAGGGTCGGGTGCCCACCCGTCTGGCACTGAGCATTGTTAAATGGGTGAGCAAACAGTGCGGGGGCTTCCCAGCAGAGTGGTACCGAGAACTCACCTGGGCTAGTTACTTCTCCTCTCTCTATCCCTTTCCTCATTGGTAAATTGGGGGATAACAGTGGCTCCCCATCTTAAAGAGATATGAACATGGCACAAGTTACTATATGCCAAGCACCGAGCTCAGCCACACCCAGAAGCCCACTATGAACGCCAGGACAACTAGGGGACTAGTGGGAGATTCCTGCTGCTGCAAGAGGTGGGCTGACCAGTGCCCAGGAGCCCCCCGTGGCCTTACCTGGGTCCCGGGATCCTCTGCTGAGGCCCTGGGGTGCTGCGACCTGCCAGGTGCTTCTCCTGCATTGCCTCATTTCATCCTCACCACAGGCCCTGTGAGCGGCATGTTCCCCATTTCACAGACAAGGAAACTGAGGCTTAGGCAGGTACAGGGACTACTTAATGCTATACAAGTAAGTACAGAGCCAGACACTGAACCCCAGCCCGCCAGACTTGATGCCACCCTGCGGTGCTCAGCTAATAGTATGACCTCCCCACCTTGTGTCCACCCCAGTGCCCTCCCTGCTCTGCGTTCTGACCGTCTAACCTCACGAGCAGAGTTCCCTGGGCAGATGTGGCGAGGAGGATGGGGCTGTGGGTGACCAGGGGCTGAGGGGACACCTCTGGCATCCTAGGGTCATCGCTCACTGTGAGAGCCAGGGAAGGAGCTCCACCTCTCCCTCAGGGCTTCTGTTTTCTCCCCGGTCAAGTGGGGATAAAAATAATGCCATACCCACCTTGTTGGGGGGCGGGCCATGACGGTGTGGAAAAACCATTGGCGCACTGCCTGGCACAGGGCAAATCCCCTACAAACGTCAGCTGTGATTATTTTTTATCACCAGCACCATATTCGGGGGCCCATGCTGGCACCATACCTGCAAGGTGCCACCCTGCTTCCTGTGTCCTGCTTCCTGTGTCCTGGTGGGGCCCCAGGAGGAAAAGGGGGGAAGGGTAGGGAAGCTGCTCTGTTTGTTTTCTGAGACCCTCCAGGTGTGACCCAGCCCCTTCCCTTCCCTTCCCTGGTAGCACTGATGGGCAGGCAAGGCCCCAGTCACTGAGCGGGTCCAGGCCCGGGTCCCCTCCCTTTCGGGCCTTGCTCCCTGAATAAACCCACCAGGACTCATCCAGCCCCTGGGGAAGGGCAGGGACCACACACTCCAGGCTCCTATTTCCTCCGCATCACCAGCCTGTGTCCTCACGGGCTGACACACACCAGGGAGTGCCGAGAACGCAGCCCTGCCCCAGCACTGCACATATCTGTGTATACACCCACACCCACGCACACGCACACACACACACCCCTTTCCTGCACGCAGATCTCAAGGGCTCTGTGGGGACTACCTCAGCACAGGAGGAGGGCTCCTACCCCCTCGCACCCCTGCCACTCCTTCCTGTCCTGAGTCCCTCCATGTGTTTATCCATCTCTATCAGCCAATCAGTCAGGTCCAGTGGGGCCCAGGTCACTGCTTCCCAGCTCCCCCTCTCCCTCCCCCCACCCAGCCACAGTCTGTCTGTCTGTCTGTCTGTCGGCAGTCAGCTCAGTCCTATGCCTCATCTCCGCACAGCCTCGCCAGCAAGACCCCGTCTCCTCTCTCTCAGCAGGGTCCCGTCACTCCTCCCTACCCGTCCATCCCCACCCCCTCATCTGTCTCCCTCATCTGTCAGTCTGTCTGTCCATCTCTCCACGCTACTTCCTTCCTCCCGCATCTGCCTGGCCTCTCTCAGCCGGCTCTGGGTCCCATCCATCACTGTCAAGACAGCCTTGCCCAGCCAGGTAGTCACCTCCCGGCAGCTCCCAGCTGTCTGTCTGTCAGTCTGTCCACCAGCCCATCCATCCATCCGTCTGCCATCCCATCCATCATGCCACTGCCACTTGTCCATAATTGCCACCGCTCCCCTATTCTCTGCCTGGGCCCCCTGCAGCGCCCTTCAGCCAGCCCAGGGTAGGGGCGCGTGCGTGGGGACACGCCCGTTCACATCTGTGGCTGTCTCCGTGGCCTCTGACCCACATGCACTCAACCTGTGCAGAGCTCCAGGGACCAGGGACTTGGACACAGCCCCGCACTGAGGAGCTGGCGTGTGCGCGTGGGGCGTGTGTGTGTGTGAACTTGGAGCGTGGTGGGGGCGAGGGGTCCTGGGAAAAGGTTGGCTATTTTCCTGTGTATTCTCCCTGTGTGCCCTTTCACCACGTTCATCAGTGATCTATTCAAAAATAAAGATGTAATTTGGAAAAAAAATCTAGCCTCTATTCTCATCTCCTGATTCCTTAAGAGGGGTTTGACCAAATGCCTCCACGGGTGGGACGGTTGGGACACTGGCATCCCTGGCCCCGGAAGTCCCTGCCTGAGGCCATCCAGTCCCCTCCCCCTCCGGGTCTTACTGCCGAGACCTCCACACAGGGAGAGACCGAGAGGCGGAAACTCGGGGGAGCCCAGAAAAGGGCCTGGAAGAGCCGGGCCGCGTCCAGAGGAAAAAGCCTGGAGGAGGCCGCAGGGAGGGGAAGGCGGAGCGAGACAATGGGGGCGGCGGCGGGCGACCTCGGGCTAGGCGAGAGGACGGGGTGAATTAACGGGCCCTGGCAGCGGGCAGCGCTCTGGCGGGGGAGGGGGGACGGGGCCAGGCCCCTGCCCCGGATACCTCCCTGGTCTCGCACCCCGGCTGCCCGGGCTTCCGGCCCTGCAGGTGCTGCCTTTGAGGGTCGCCGCGTGCGGTTTACTGCCGGGCCCAGCCCTCCCCTGCTGCTAGGAGCCGCCTCTGCGCCTCGTAAAAGAGGTGGGGGCCTGGGGAAGGGTGGCCCCTGTCTCCATGGAAATGGGGGCAACTCCGGGGACCGCGATAGGGGACCGGGATATCCTGGTGTAGTGGGCGGATGACACTTTGTAGACAGTTTGCTTGTTCCCCTGAGGCCCCGGCCTCCCCTCCTTCCCAAGCCCCATTAACTGCCCCCGCCGCCCCCCCTGCTTAAAAATCGCTTGCTCCAGAAATCCTTCAGCCACTACCACCGGGCCTAGAGGCCTCAGGGGTGCCTCATAACAGTAATAATTAATAATAATCACAGCTGCATTCTGAGCTCTATCTCTGTGCCAGGCACTGGACTACCTGCCTCACAGCCATCATCCCATCCATCATCATTTGTCCTGGTACCAGTCCCAGGAGCGAGGTGGACGAGGAAGCTGATGCTGACGGACAGGCCGCTTCTGGCCTCCAGCTAGCGCACTGCCCCCCTCTTCTGGTCTCAGTTTCCCACCTGAGACATGGAAGGTCGCGCCTGGGGCCTCCGCCCACTGGCCCCAGGAGCTGGGCCACAGGCGAGTCTGGGTGTGTGCTGAGCAGCGTGTGAAGGCCTGGCTTTGAAGGTCTTCCGACGGAATGTACAGCTCCTGCGTGCCCCAGAGCCTGCGCTTCACACCCACCCCCACACTGTGAGTCCCAGCCCTGTGGTCCTGAGTGGGTCTCCCCATGCCAAGCCCCTGATGACTCCAAACCAACTGTAAGGAGCCTCCCAGCTCTAACATTCTGGAGAGTCCCAGGTCACCAGGGGATGCTGTGCGGCACCCCTCCCCCCCACTAGATGCCCCTGGGGAAGAAGGGTTGTGCCTCTCTCATTACACTGCCCCCCCAAGGGTAAGTACATCTCTGACACCTCCCCAGGCCTGTGGTCACCAGAAATTCAAAGCCCCGAGTGGCTGACCACACCGGTGCACCCCACCCCTCACCCTGCCCCTCAAGATCTGGTGTCCCTGTGACTGGGCGAAGAAATGCAGGCTTTGCTATGGAAACAGATGGCCTCGCCCCAGAGCCCGAGACCTTCCCCCAACACAGGCTCAGGAGGGGAGAAAGGGGCTCAGGGACCACCTGCTAAGGAGCAGCCACACGGAACCACCAACCTTCTGCTTAGTGGCCGTGCCCAGCGCCTCCACAGTGTGGACAGCAGCCCAGTGAGCCGGCTGTGTTCACGCCCGTTTTCTAGAGGGGAAACTGAGTCTCAGCAAAAGAGAGTCACTTGATTATGATCACCCGCCCCCGTAAGTGGCCACCCCATTCTTCTCCCCGGCACCCTGCTGCCGCCCCTGTGCATCTCCCAGCACGCCCCATTCCGACTTGAAACTGGTTGTTGCCTCCTCACCGCCAGTGCTGGGTGAGGGAAGGAGGGAAACAGGGTTTGGTTTTGCTCTGTTTTGTTTTCAGTCTGAGGCCCCGGTGCCCAGGCCAAGACCCGGAATACAACAGGATTGTTGAATATACCAGATAGGTAACACCTGTCACCTTCCACACTCCAGGAAGGCAGGGGCTGCCTCGCAAGGTCAACCCAGCCAGGGTTTATGGAGCGCCTACCGTGTCCTGAGCATTTTATACACTTTGCACCCCTTCATACAGACCAGCGCGTAGAATCAACCCCCTCTCCCGTGGCCTTCCCATGCCTATTCACGTACCCATTTTACAGATGAGGAAACTGAGGCTCAGGGCCAGAGTTGGCAGTTCAAGCCAGATCTACATGTCTTTCGCACACATCCTCCTCCTTGCCAAACTGGCATTTCCCTAGGAGAGAGGGTGAGGTCCCCGCCGAGTCTGCCTGGGACCTGGCTGACTTGAGGGTCCACCCCAGAGACAGAAAGCTGCAGGTAGAGGAGTGAGGGCTCCCTTTGGGGTCTGGGAACCCTGCCACAGCCCCCCCCCCAACTTTAAATACACATGCGCATGCATTTCCGTGAAGGTCTGTGAGCAGGGACATGTGGGTGTGTTGCATGGCGGGGGGGGATGGGAGCAGGGCTGCACAGACTACGCGAGTGCCCAGGCGAGTGGGTAGGAACGCATGTGCTCGTGTCTCCATTCCCAGGGGAAGGGGATGGGGCGGGGGCCGGAGGTGCTGGCACACGTGAATATTGTATACCGAGGTGTGCATGCTATTATGAACCTCAGAAGATCCTCAGAACCTGGGGCTTAGGGAGGCGAAGGGACTTGCTTAAAACCATATAACTAGCGTGTCTGTCTGTGTGTGTGTGCAGGTGTGTGTCTCTGCACCTGGGTCTGTGTGTGTTGGGGAGCTGTGGGCAGGGCGGGGTGGGGAGGGCTGGGGTGAGGACGGAGGGCTGCGGCTCCGAGCCTGTAATAGACCCTCCCTGTCTCGCCGGGCCTGGAGGAGCGGGTGGTAATAACTGTTTTGCACAGAGGATCTGCCTCATGTCACAGCCTGAAACGCACCTCTGGACCAGTCTGACGCAGACCCCCACCTCGCCCCAGCCAGAGCCTGACCCCAGGCTGATCCCTGGGGTGTGTGTAAGGGGGGGAACAGGGGTGTCTCTGGACCCTGCCCTGCGTTCTCCAAACCGGCCTGAGCAGGCTTCACAGGGGAAGGGCCGGGTGGTTCAACAGTCCTGCCAGTTAGCACAGTGCCTGCCTGCCTCCACCTTCAGACTGAAGCTCCCGCCTGAGGAAAGGGGGTTGCAGCTCCCCCAGCAGACTGGGTTCTCTCCCACCGCAGAGATATTATTCCCAGGGCAGAGGCCGGGACTTCCGCCATCAGACTGGGGCATCCTCCAGCCTGTCAGCACTGCGGGGTACGTCTCAGAGGAAGTCCCACAGACACCTCTCTCAGCCCTGACCCCTCAAATCACTGTCCAGCCCCCTCGCCGTGAGCCTGCTGGGGGAGCCAGGGCAGTGGAACAAAACCGCTAAGCAACCTGGGAGTCAATGCCTCCTGCTCCTCTCCCACCCACCCCACCCCCGGCCCACCGTCTCCCACAGACTTCGACCACTCTTCTTTCTCTTACCGAAACGCCACTACAATTAACCCTCAAAACTCCTGGCCTCCTTACCCCGACATCCAACCCTGCCCACCCCTCTGCCCCCACCCCTCTGCCCCCGCCCCCGGGCACCCGGGGCCCACAACCCATCAATTTGGTTCCCAGGAAAGCCTGGTGTGGGGGCAGAAATGGCACTGCAAGACCGTCATCTAAGACCCCTCGGGTCCCCACCCTGCCCGGCACAGCACCTCCACCGCCACTCTGGTCTCCCCTGACATGAGCCCCTCTGTGCCCTCTGGATGCCAGAGCAGGGTGGGGTGAGGTGAATGTGGTGCCCAGGGACAGCACCCATAAAGCTAAAGGGCTCTGAAGGCAAGGAGACCAAAGTCTGGCCGGAGGGCGAGACCCATTCAAGGGAGGTGGCTTGTCCCTGATGAAGAGCAAACAGCGCTGATGAGGAAGTTGTGGGCCCCTCATCTTCCCGGCCTTCTCAGGGCTTGGACAGGCCCTCAGCTGAGCACTGCAGAGTAGGGAAACTGAGGCCGGGGAAGGGGCCAGTCCAGGCTCGCACAGACAGGCCGGTGGAACAGGGAGTCCCACCTGCCCTGGGCACAGTGAACAAGGGCCTGAGTCACAGGTCGGTCAATGCCCTTTACTCATTAAGGACTTGGTGCCCCTCAGGTTCCCCACTTGGACAACGGAAGATAACGATAGCGAGCCAGTTTTATTACAGGAGATAAGAGAACTGCACAAAGCAGCCGGCAGGCGCCCAGCGCAGAGGTGACTTGCAGTTGCCTCCTGTCTGGTCTGAAGTCCTCAAGCTGGGCCTGAGCTCCCGGCCCCCAACTTCTTTCCTGGCAGGAGGGAAGGTGGGGAGGAGTCTCACTCCCCCCCCCAGGAGGACCCCCTCCCGGCTGTGACTCCCCCCACTCTCAGCCTGTGTCTCCAGGTGCGACCCCAAGGCGCGCCCCCTCCCCTTCAAGGGAAGTGGAGCTTCCTCTCCCGCTCTGCCACCACCTTCCTGGTGATAGTGATTCGCTGGGAGTGACCCGCGGCCCAGCCTGCTGACTCAGCGCCTGGGGCTGGGGCTTGCATAGCAACAGGCACAGGCCCTGGGCAAACAGAGCCCTGGGCAGCCACACCCCCACCACAGGAATGCCGCCGGATTCCCGGGGAGGGGGGGCGGGGGGGCAGTGCCACTAGGCCTGCCACTGGGGGTGGGGCAGGTAGGCACCTTCCTTCGCCACCTTGGCTCCAGGAGGGAGGTGTGCTCCAACCAGGTCCCAGGGCCCCACCGCCAGCCTGCTGGGGTCCAGCCCACAGCCAGGGCCTGGCATCCTGAGGGTGGGGTGCGAGCCAGAGTGAAGCCACGAGGCTCTGAGATCTTTACAAGCTGCCTGGCCTTGGGCACGGCTCTGAGCACCAGTTTCCTCATTTATCAAGGGGCAGGGGGTGCGGGAATAACAGCAGCCTTCTGGTGGAGCTGCCGTGAGGACCAGATGAAAGCTCGCAGGGTCTCACCGTAAGGATTCAGGGACAGGGACCCTTGGGATCAAGCCCACACCCTGTGACAGAATGAGGGAGGTCTTTGGGCTCTGGGGCCCAAGATGGAGACTGAGGCTCAGAGAGGGATTCGTATCTCCCTGAGGCCACACAGCAAGGCCAAACCCCAGGGCTGTCTGCCCATCACACCACTCCCACAGCCAGTGTTAGTGAGACCCACAGTCCCTTCTCTCCTGGGCCAGTCTGAGTCCCAGGGCTGGGTGGACCTCCAGGCCCCACTCCGAACACTGCCCAGGGGCAGACCTGGCTGCACGAGGCTCCAGGTGGGGACCCCTGCTCTTCCTCTGCTCTGGGACCAGACTGGGCACTGCCCAGGGCAAGGCCAGCGGAGTCGCTCCAGCACTCATCCCCCCGCATCTGGCAGTCGGGTGGAAGCTTCCCTCAGGAGACCCACTCCCCTCTGCGCCTGCCTCTACCACCTGGTGTCTCGTCCTCCCCTCTGTCTGCCTCTGTCCTTCTCTCTGTCTCTGGAAGAGGCCACAGGACAGGCTGTCTTAAGCACAAAGGGACCCTGTTTGTTGAAAAAGCCCATGACTGGGAGCTGGGTCACCTGGATTTGCACCCCTGTTCTGCCTCTGACTTGCTGCGTGACCTTGGGCAAGTCCCTTCTCCTCTCTGGCCTTCCATTTCCCATCATCCCATCAGTCGCCATGAGGATTACACAAGATCGGAGAGTGCCCAGCACACAGTAGGGAGTTCCATGCGAGTGCCCCAGCCCCCCCCCTTCCCCCAGCCTCTCTCACTGTCTCCTTTAATCCCCCCAGATCTGCCCGCCTTTGATATTCCTGTCGGTGGCTGAGCCGGGCTCTGAATAGGAAGCTGAGGGCTCACAGGCAGGCTTGGGGGGGCGCGAGCAGGAGCAGAGCCTGCCAGGCCTGCCTTCGGGAGGGGACCGGGGCCCCTCACCATTCACCGCTAAGCCTGGATCCGGACGCCTTTGTGCCAAGAACAAAACCCAGCGGATCAGCTGTTCTCAGAGCTGCCTCTCTCAGCTCCGGAAGGGACAGGAGCCTGGGCCCGAGGGTGGACTCTGCCCTCCGCAGGGGCCCTGGTGGCTGTACACCCCAGGAGCTCCCCAGCACCCCCAAGTGTGGGGGCCATGATGGGTAAACAACTCTGGGTTCAAATCCCACGTTACTCATCGTGAGACTCGGTGAGTGTGCTCACTGCTCTAAGCCTCGGTGTCACGGTCTGTAAAGTGGACATTATAGTGGTCGGCCACACGGAGCCTGAATGGCACCAGATGAGCTCTCCCGGGCGTGGCAGCGCCTGCGGCCCAGTGATACTCCACAGGCTGCAGCTGCTGTTCGACTGACTACCTTGATTCTTGCCTGGATACGTGGGGTTTAGGGCAGGTCCAATACACGGCCTGAGTGTAAAATATAGGTGGGGGGTGTGTGTGAGTGTGAGTTGGGGGCTCTGAGCAAGCCTGGCCAGGGGCTCCCGGAGTCAGCTCATGACCAATCCCCGCTTCCTCTTCCTCCTGAAATGCCCTCCACAATCCCCGGGGCACAAGGCCCAAGTACCCTGGGCCTGAGGCTGCAGGGGCCTAGAATGCACCCCTAGAGAGGAAGGGTGGACGGGTGGAGCCTCTGGGGAATTCGGGACCCCTGCTGATCAGGCCCCCAGGGAAACCCTCCCTTCTCCGGCCCTCCTCCCTACCCCAGTCCTTTGCCAGCCCTCAGCCCCAGGCCTGGTGGGGCTGGTTGCTGTCAGCCAAGTGGCCACAAGGCTTGGCAGGGGCTGCCCTCTGAGGGCATGTGGGAGAGGCCTCAGGGGGCCTCTCCTGGGACCCTCAGGGACAGGCTCTGTGTCAGAGGTGACCCAGAACAGGCCCCGGCAGCCATCAGTTGAGTTTCCCAGGCGGACGGCCAGGAGGCCTGCGGTCACGCGCAGCCTGGGGCTGGGCTCCGGCCAACCGTCAGCAGCGGAGATTATTAGGTGGGTTCTCTTTTAAGCAAAAAAGAACTTTGAGTGGAAACATGTGTCTCATCCCCCCTCTGCAGCTCTCCCTCCCTTTCTCTCGCCATTTCATTTTTAAATATTTCTCTTTCTCTTGGTGCCTCTTTCTCGGTTTGTTTTCCTCTGTCTTGCTCTATTTCCGCCTCTTTCTCTCTCTTGACTTTCTCTCCATCTCTGCCTGGTCTCCATCTTTCTCTCCAGCTTCCCCGGGTCAGGAGCGGTACCATTCTCGTCGCTTGCATGTGGCCCAGGCCCCTGCCATTCCACCCTCCTTGCAGATGACATCTCCAGCAGGTGTCACGGCCCCAGGCAGGAGTTCTGCCCTAGGAAGGGCTACTTGTCCCCTCCAGGGTGAGGGGTGTCAAAGCGGTTTAGACTCCAGGACCCCGCGCCTCCACCCTCCTGTCTCCTTCCTTCTAAGCCCCACCTTCCCCCAGATCCACCCTTCTTGTGTTTCTTTTTATACCAAGCATGTAGAAATAATTCTGTAGCTTAAAACAAGTTTTCAGCCACCGATCTGGTCCAAGCCACCCATTCTGCGGCCGAGAGACTGGTGCCAAAAGGGGGACCACACGGCGAATTAGGGGGAAAGCCGGGCAGACCCCAGTCCCCATTGCAGGCACCTTCACCTGCACCTCAGGAAGGGGAGTGTCCCACCCCCAGGGTCACAGTCACACGAGTCCTCAGTCCTGGGTGTTGCAGAGGGTGGTCAGCTTCTGGGGAGCGACAGACTTTCCCTGAAGTGGTCACCAGCATGAGAGGTGCCCCAGAGAAGTCGCTGGTTTGGGCTGGTCGCCCTTCCCTCCAGGACAGCCCTGTTGTCGGGTCTCTCTACCTTCCAGGCCCCTCTGACGCTCAGCGGAGAGCACAGAAAAGACACTGGCCATCGGGCACTGGGTCCAGGTCTCGGCTCGGCCTCCGAGTCCTTCTGAGACTGCGCACGTGAGCTTCCCCTTTCTGGCCTCGGGTCCCCCACCTTCATAGCAGAAGCTTGTCTTTGCCCCTGAGCACCTTTCTCCCGAGCATTTTATCCTGTCCTTGTCTGCAGAACCCCTGGCCAGAGTGCGGTCTTCCCTCCCAGCGTGGGAGTGGCCCTTTCAGCGTGAGCAGCTCCCCTTAATTTCCAGGATCAGTCGCTGCCCCCAGGGTACAAGCATTTTGGATGCCACTGCTGAGAGGAGAGATGCAGAGTAGGGGATGTCACGGTGATCTGGTGCCCCTTTGTCTCAGGTGTGCCCCTGGGGTGCCCAGGGTCCTGCCAGCACGCAGGTAGGAGGAGGAGGGGTGGAAATGGGGATCCCAGGGGGTCCCTGCCTGGGTGGCAGAGGGGAATTTCTCCCCTCTTCTGTGCTGCCAGGAGTTAAGCCAGGTAAATGAGGGGGATTAGCCAGACTGGGGCAGGTGAGCCTGTCTTTCCAGGTTTGGGCAAACTCTGCCATCACCACGGAGCTGTCCTGCCCTCCCCTGCCCCGCCTCGCAGTTCGGCTTTGGGAAGTGGCCCAAAGGGAAGAGCAGGGGGCTGCCTAGTCACCTCCTCCAGGCAACCTGGGAATCCTTGGGCCAGGGGTCAGGAAGGAAAGATAAGCCTCCCGGGAGCCCAGGGGTGGGAAGGGGGTGAGGGGCCAGTCCCCACAGTGGCTGGTTCTCTCTGCCCTCTGGGACCCCACAGCGAGCCCCAGCCAGGGCCTCAGAAGTGGGACCTTCTACCAGTCTTGCTGCTCTCCCCACGGCTGGGCAGGAACTTGGAAATGAATCATTTCATCTTCACCAGGGCCCTGCAGGTATGAACCTTAGCCTCCCACTTTACAGATGAGGACGATGAGGCCCGGAAATGGGAAGAGGCTGTCCTGAGTGTGCGCAGAGCCCGTGCCGGGCTGGCTCAGGGACAGCGGGTGGTTACATCTTCGTGAACTTTGGAAGGCAGGTTTCATTCATACCTGGGAATCATTGGTGAGTGGAAATATTTACACCACAGCAATTGGCAAATGAAACAAACCTGGGTGTTTTTTTTTTGTTTTCTTTCAGAGAGCGAGTTGTTAAACATTTACCAGCTCACCACTGGCTGGAGGCCACAGCTTTTATAGTGTCTCAAAAAGGTCCCCGGTTTAGAAGGTTTAAGAGCTTAGCAAGACTGCTCCCTTGTCTCAAGACCTGTGACAGATCTGAGCCTGTCTGACTTCAAAGCCAAAGAAATTCCTCCTTTTCCTCCTGACACCAAGGGTTAGCCTCTCTTTCTGCTCCACCATGAAAACTTCCTGTCCAGGGCAAGAACTGTCCTGGCTGTCCCTTGTGGGCAGGGTTTAAAGGTACTGCAGGGTTCAGAGTGCTGGGCCAACATGCCCTGCCCTGGGACACTGTGATCAATTCCATAAATATTTACCGAGCACCTCACTTAACCTCCCTGAGCCTGTCTCTTCAGCTGCGAAACGAGGCTCTTCAACCTGACAGCACCCGTCCAGCCAGCCCGCCAGCCAGCCATCTCCTGGCTCTCCTGCGCCAGCCGACCCCTGCTCACGGTCCTGGCCTGCCACCGGCTTCCCGTGTTACCTTGGGCCTCAGCCTTCCCATCTCTACACTGGCATCACCTGTGAGGGTTCCTTGCGATTTCTCGCCCCATTTCAGGAGGGGCTGGATCCCAGAGGAGACTGTTGGGGAAGAAATGGTTGTCAGGGTAACCAGCATAGCTGGGGACACAAAGGATCAGCAGTGGTTCACACCCTGGACATAAAACACGCCTGTGTGACTCACGCCAGCAGGGTCCCTATTTCTGTTTACTTGAATGCAGAGTCCAAAGAGCAAGGAGGTGTGGGACATTCGGGGCAGACTTCCTGATGGGTTTATTAATGCAGTCACGGCTAATATTTGGTGAGCACTTACTATGCTCCAGGGCCTGTACTAAACACCTGCTTGATCCCACTTAATCTTTACAACAAATTCACAAGGGATAACATCCATTCCTTTAGATAAGGAAGCTAAAGCCCTGAGCAGGAAGCAACTTGACCAAGGTGCTTATTCATTCAGAAAATATTTATTGATGGGAAGTTATTGTCCCAGGGATGGTTTCTGTCGGGATGATGAAACGTTTTGCAGATAGCGGTGATAACTGCAGGACAATATAAAAGCACCCAACGCCACTGCGCTGAATAGTTCGACGTGGTTAAATGGTCGATGTGATGTGTATCTTACCGCAATAAAACCTTCATTGAAAAAGTCTTCGCCGATCCCCAGCTGTGTCCCAGGCACTGTGCTGGGTGCTGTGGACAGCAGTGAGAAGCAGCCAACTATCCCTACCTTCGTGGGGCTGCTGTTCCAGAACAGTGTTGACCGAGAGAACTTTCTGTGGGTGGAATGCCGGCCGGTGTTTTCTATCTGCTCTGGGCCACATCGTGACCATTAGGCACGTGGGGCTCCTGAGCGCTTCAAATGTGGCTGCTGTCACTGAGGGACTGACTCCAATTTTACTTCATTTTAACTAATTTAAATTTAAATAGCCACCAGCCCTGGCTGGTGCGGCTCCGTGGATTGAGTGCTGGCCTGTGAACCAAAAGGCCACTGGTTCGATTCCCAGTCAGGACACATGCCCGGGTTGCAGGCCAGGTCCCCAGGAGGGAGTGTGCAAGAGGCAGCCACACATTGCTATTTCTCTCCCTCTCTTTCTCCCTCCCCTTCCATCTCTCTAAAGTAAATAAATAAAAGCTGGAGAACAAATGAATAGCCCGCAGAGGCTAGTGCCCACTGAACTGGACACTGCAGGTCCGGGTCAGTCAGATGACAGGTCGGTGGCAGAGCTGGGCTGGACCCCACGCTGGTCCCCCCAGTATCGCTCCTCTCAGCTTTTCCCTGCTGCGGTTCTGCAATCGGGCCGCCTGCGCCAGGATGGCCAGGGCTGCGTGCACATTCCCCAGGCCCCACTGCAGACCAGACACACAAGGAGGGGGCCCCGGGTCTGCATCTGTGTCGGGGTTCATGACAAAGATGGGCTGGTGCACCAGAGGTCCGGTTTGAGACTCATCGCCCTCCTCGTTCGAGACTGCCAGCTGGGAAGGCCTTGATTAGGTCCAATGTGTGATGTTGGGCCTCCTGGGCCCGGACAAGGCCTGCTGAAGGGGCCGTGCCCCGCTCAGGGCTTCCCTGCCCAAGGCTAACCCGGCCTTGAAGGAATCCTGGCTCCCAGCCTGTGTTTCCTTACCACTCTTCCCCAAAGAGCAGAAAGAGACGGTCTTGTCAATACTCCGGGCAGAGGGGCTGGGGAGGGCTCCTGAGTTCCCTGTGTCATCTCCCACCCGTCCCTGGGGCTCCCCAGTCCATCAGCTCGGGGCTCTGGCCCTAGCGGATGGGCAGCGGGAGAGAGCGGCTTGGCCTGGCGCCCCACCCTGCAGACCAGCCTGGCCAAGCAAGGGGAGGAAGGAAGCAAAGGCAGGCCAGGGGCCCAGCAGGGACAGGGGTGGTGGTGACGAAGGCCTCAGGAATTTGAAAACAAACATGTAGCCAGCAAAGGAAGAGGCTGCTGTCGGTTGCTGAGCCAGGACGGGCCCAGCTCCCTCCCTCCCGGGGCACAGGGCCTGCAGGAGTGAGTCCCAGCCCTCCTCACCGTGGCCCCGGTGCCCGGGCAGTTTCCACTCCGCTAAGCAGATGGGAAGGCCTCTGGGGGCTGTGGGGACCCCTGGGCTCTGCCCGGGGAAGCAGAACATCCGGCCTAGAGTGAGGGGAGGAAGCCACAGGGAGCAGGGCGATTTGGGAGCACCCGGGAGGAGGCCGAGCAGCAACGAGGTGCCGCATCAAGCATTTATTGAGCACCAACAGTATACCAAGAATTCAGAGACAAAAACATTTCCCAGCTGGTAAGGGACGCAGGCACAGGGGAAGGTGGTACTGAGGGAAGCCCAGGAACATGTGGGCTCTCTGCAGAGGAAGTCAGGGAAGGCTCCCTGGGCGAGGTGGCCCCTGAGCTGAGCCCTCAAGGGCAAATTTTGCCAGGGCAGAAGAGAAGGTCATTAACCTCACCGCTCCATCTCCCGGAACCAACACTCAGTGAGCTGATGAGCAAGCCAGTGGGAAGGAGGGAAGGAAGGAAGGAAGGAAGGAAGGAAGGAAGGAAGGAAGGAAGGAAGGAAGGAAGGGAGGGAGGAAGGGAGGGAGGGAGGGAGGGAGGATCATTTGGAAAATGACGTCTGAAGCCTCAAGGTCCAGACCGTGAAGTCCGTCTTCGACCCCCTCGGCTGTATGCTCCCTCCATGGCACTGGGGCGACGCTTCCTATTTGATGCCCGGAGCCTGAAGCCGACCTGCACGGTTCTGGTGCCCACTCAGGCACTTACCAGCCATGACTTTGGGCCCCTTACTTAACTTCTCTGCACCTGAGGGCGGGGGTCCATTCTCTGTAAAATGGAGGCAATAATACTGCCTGTTCATGAAGTATTTGTGAAGACGGAGTGAGTTCAGGTAAGCGCTTAGAACGGTGTCGGACACACAGTCTGCGAGAGCCGCAGAAGTGGTAGTGTTCTCGGGCACTACCCTCCCCATGAGTATAGTCACTCTCGTGTTCATTCACTGATTCACGCCCCTGTTCAGTCCCCCACTCACGCACCCCTCCCGCTGCACCAGTCATTTCTTGAGCAGTCCCTCTGCCCGGGCCCTCTCCTCCCTGCCTTCGGAGCCCCCTTCGCCAGCCCGGGAAGGTGCCCACCTGCTGCTAATTACTGTGACAACTTCACTAATTCCTCCCAAAGCCAAAACAAACAAGAAGAAGCTGTCTGAAGCAGGGGTGACACTAAGAACCAGGGTGTGGGCACCGGGCCTCCAGCACGAGCCCCTTGACCAGGGGTCATTACCCAGAGCTGCCTCAGAGAGGGCCAGGCCTCCCGGTCTGGGGGTGCCAGCAGAAGCAGTCCCCAGGGCGGCCTTGCCCACGCCCCTCTCTGACAGGCTGGATTCTTCCAAGTCCCAACCTTGCCCGGACAGTGGCCTCTGCAGGGCCCACTCCCGACCCACCCCTAAGACTCCCTAAGGCCAAGGGCGCCAGCGCTGCCCAAGCTGGGAGCCCAGAGCTGGCAGAGGTGAGAACTCTGAAGCTCAGTCCCATTGCACAATTAGAGCTGTGTGTTGAGCATAACGATTGCGTGCTGATTAATGTTAGATGGGTGAGCAGAAGATTCCACGGCTTCCTTCTTCCCCACGGGCCCCAGGAGAACAGGTCATGCAGGGGACGAGTCTGTGAAACCACTTCCTGGACACCTCCCACAGGCCGGCCACTTGCTGGGCACTTTCAATCCTTTTAACAGTGTGTCCAGTGGAGGTGATAACCTGAATCTCACCCATGATGGGGAAACCGAAGCTCAGAGAAGTCAAGGGACTTGCCCAAGGCCACACAGCCAGTAAGTGTGGTTCTGAAATTCACGCCCAGGTCTTCTACTACCTCAGGGACGATCAAGTCTGGCATCTGGGGAACTGGAGAGAGGCTGGGTTTGGGCATGAGGTGATGTTTGAGCCAGAGGGTGGGGTGAGAGAGGAGAGGCAGCACAGGGCGGGTAACGGGAGCCTGGCCAGGCCCGGGGCTCCCGGGCAGGCCCTGCTGGGTCCTGGAAGCAGCAGGCTCGTCCTGTAGAGCTGCCAGGGCGATACCAGCTTGATCTGCCAACTCAGCGATTGCGTCGGTTTTCCTGGAAAACAGCAGACGCGGTGGGGGTGTCCAAGAGGGAGTCACCTGTTTGGAGAAAGGGGGTGTGGGCCCTCCAACCTGCCCTGCAGCTCCTCCCCCAGCCGGTCCCTATGGACTTGCCTGCAGGTGCTTGGGCCAGCCCCCTGCTGTGTGTTCAGACCCCCAGATCAGTGGGTGCAGCTGCAGAACTGACTAGAGCTGAGTCCAGGGTGTCCCTGGGCCCCTAGTGACCAGTGCTGCCAGCCGCCTCCTCAGCCAGGCAGTGAAGCCTCCCAGGACACGTCCACACCTGCCTTCTGTGGCGCCTTGTTCTGCCCCACCCTATAGGGGGCAGGTGTAGACGGGCACTGAAGTAAGGTGGATATGACACCTTTTGGTGTCACTCTTCCTTGGAAGATGCCACGGGTCACAGCTTTAGGGACACTAACGATCTCTACTGAGTCAGGCTTGAGGCATCTCACTGCCCGGCGGGGGATGTCACGGGGGATCAGAGGAGGGGCTGGGTCAGGAGCACCCCAACTCACAGGTGGGAGGGGGGCAGGGGGCCCCACTCAAGGGCATTTGTCACACCCTGGAGGGGATCAGAGGATCATCCTCACGTGAGGCAGGACAGGACAGAGGGAGGGACGGCAGAGGCACTGGGAAGGCCAGGCCGATGGCCTGCAGGCATCTCCTGCAGGCATCTCCTGCAGGCATCTCCGTTCCCCTCCCCAGCATCAGCGCTGTGCTGGTAAACGATTTGCAACTGGCTCTGGTGCCGGGCGAGGACGCACTGCCGGGGGCTGCCGTCTGTAGTGTAAACACTAACACGGCCAATTTCCAGCACCGGCTTGACATCACTGAATGCAGGGCCAGGAAGAGCAGCTCCTGAGAGCCGCTCTGAGTGAGCTCCAGAGGACACGGCCCACGGCTCCCCATCTCCGTCTGCCCAGCCTGCAGGGCTGCTGCGAGGCCAAGGTTGCCGGGGAGGTGGTTGTTACAGCAAAGGGCCTCAGAGAGCAGCTGGGGCTCCCCAGTGAAGCGGGCCAGGGTTCAAAGAGGCCCTGCCTCTCACTTGCTTTGAGACCACAGGCAGGTCCGTTCCCCACTCTGAGCCTGGGTTTCCTCCTCTTTTGTAAAATTTGGATGATGCAAGTGGAACCTGCTGGGAGGGTTGTTACAGGTTAAGGAGGCAATCAATGCAGATGATGTGGCAGGCAAAGTTTAGTACCCCTGGTGACTTTCATGGGGGGGTCTCCGGAGTCTCTGGGGACAAATATCTCTCAGCCTCAGGAACCCACCCTTCCCCCTCACCCCACTTCAGGGCAGCCTCAGAAGGAAGGGGTGCCGGGTCCAGTTCAGACACCCCCCACACCTGAACTCAGTAAACCTGAAGCACCCCCAAATGCCACAGCCCATGCTAGGGCCCCCCAGAAATGTCAGAGAGCACGGTCCTCGAGGTGCCAGCTGTCCCGTGGGAACACAGAGATGGTGACATGCCTTGTGGTGCTGTTACCCCCGAGGCCAGGGCGATGGGGGCAGGAAAGGGGCTGCTGACCCATTGCTGGGTCATCAGAGAAATTCCTGGAGGAGGGGCTGTGACCAACTCCCATCTTCTTCGTCAGAACTTTTCCTCTCAGGGCTGAGGTCAGAGCTGTGGCTGTGATCCCATTTCCCCGATTCTGTGCCCTCCCTTGCTCCCGCCCTGCCTGCTGCCCCGCATCCCCACCCACCCGCACAGCTACGAGTCAGGCGGTCTCAACGCTCTGGAACGTAAGAAGCAGGTAGGGCAACACCCTCAGGACCCCTGGGTCCCAGCCCTGGGTTCTGCTGCCCCCTGGTGGCAGAACAAGGAAGGATACCACTGCCACCCGGCTGGGGGGTGGGATCCAGTTAATGAAGAGCAGTCACCACAAAAAATAAGATGATGACATTCATCACAATTAATCTGTAAAGTACCTTCTCAGTCAACCAACAGCTGCACAGAGCAGACTGAAATCAGATGGGGACTGAAGTCCTGATTCAGTTTCCAACTGGTTACGTGACCTCGGGCGAGTCTCATCTGCTCTCTGAGCATCGGTCCCCTCATCTGTAGAATGGGTGACAGTTGCCCTGACCCAGTTGCTTCCAGCGTCGCCCCATACTCAAAAAGGTTGTGGGTTCGATTCCCGATCAGGACACACACCTAGACTGTGGGCTCATCCGTGGTCAGGGCGTGTACGGGAGGTATCAGATCAATGCTTCTCCTCTCTTTCCTTTACTCCCTCTCTAAAAAAATCAACAAGCATATTCTCGGTGAGGATTTAAAAACAACAGGGTCGTTTTTTAGGATTAAAGGACCTCGTCCTTGGCACACAAGTCTAACTGGAGACAATAACACCACCATGGTTATTGTAACCAGTCGGGCCTATACCACTTCCCCTTTGCATAATGCGTTTTGCAAAGTCCTTTCCCAGAGTGTCACATCCTTGGATCTGCATTATTATTCCCATTTACCAGGTGAGGAAATTGAGGCTCCGAAAGGGAAGTGACTTTCCCAGAGCACCTGGCTTGTCAGTGGTAAAACAGGACTGCAAGCCGGGTCTGCCTGACTCCCCACCTTGGAAGCTCTAGTGCATCTGAGAACTTCCCATGTCTCCACTGCCTCATTTGCATGAGCAGGCCCTTCCAGCCTCTTCCTCCACCTTCTCCCACACCCACGCTGCCGTCTAGAAAGCCAGGCCCAGCAGCCAGCCCTTCCCTGCTTCCTGACCACGTCCCCAGCCCTCAGGGCAGCTCATGAGCCAAGAGCTTGAAAGTGGCTTCCACAGGTCATCCTGTCCACCCCCTGCACTCCTCCCAAGCAGGTGACTGTTCGTCCTGTTCTTCGTGCCGTGCGGGGAGGGGATTTCATACCTGCACTTCCGCCAGCTGCCCAGGTGTTTGTCACTGCTGCCACAGCTGGGAAAGTGTACCTGTTGTCTAGCCAGAGTCCCTCCTGCCAAAGGGGTGGCCAATGTCCCTTTGTTCTTTCTCCCAGGAGTGTCAGCAATGCAATCTGGGGAGGACACCTGAGGCCCAGAGAGAGGGACCCTGCTGCGGGGAAGGGTCACTCGAGGACAGGAAGTGAGAGCCGAGCCCAGGTTCAAATTCAGGTCAGGGCAGCAAGAGTGGCCCAGCCAGTCTCTCGGTGCCCAGGGTGGCCTCAGCCCAGGTGGGGCCACCTCACCCATGGCCTGCAGGCACCAAACCCCTTCCTGCCCCTGTGGCTCATAGCCTGGGCTGGAGCGGGGAAGCAGGGCAGGTCTGAGGGTGTGAAGAGCTCAGGCTTGGGGTTGGTGTGGAGCTGGGTTCGAATCCCTTTTGAACATCTCTGTACTGAGCGCTGCACTGGGCACCGGGGCCACAGCCAAGGTCCCAGGGACTGAGCTCCTGTCCTCCTAGAGCTCACAGTCCAGTGGGGGAGGCGACAGTACACAGATTGATAAAGAGATAAACAAGGAACCAGAGTGGTGGGCGGGAGGGTGGTGAGACCCCACGTGTGAGCGTGACCAGGGAAAGTCTCCTGAGGAGGTGGTGTTTGAGTGGAGGCCTGAATAACAAGAAGGAGCCAGACTTCAAGATGTGAAGGGAGAATATTCCAGGGAGATGAGCAGCCAGGGCAGACTCGGGAGACTGGAACGAGCCTGGGGCCTGAAGACCAGCTAGAAAGGAGGCCGGGGCAGCCGGCCTGCGTGGGGCCCGCCCAGTGCCTTGCTCTCAGAAGTCAGTTTTCTCATCTGTAAAACGGGATCTCCAATACTGCTTACTATGGAGACAGATGCACAGGCCTCATCCCAGGTGGGTGGTCCCCAAGGGGCACCTAGCATTTTATCACTGCTCTAATGTCATCTCCATTAGTGGCATCCTTCAGGGTTTAATTTCAACCCCATCTCCAGCCCAAAGCACTCATATCAAGCACACAGGGCCACCCGACCAGTCAGTCAGGCGTGGAAGGGTTTCAGGCTTCTCCGAGTGCACTGCACTTCACAGTTTACAAAGCGTTTCCTCTGAGCCTTCCATTGCCCTTCGAAGTCAGGCTGCCATGAGGATCCCTGGACTTGCGCCCGACACAGGGCCTGGCAGTCCCTGGCCCACAGCAGGGCCTTGCAGAATGTCAAGTCCAAGTCTAGGTCCTGCCACTCACGCCCCCTTGACGAACTTCAACCTTCCAAAGGCCTTGCTTACCAAACTTCCTCTACCAGAGAAAGGGCCACTTTCCAGTCACACAGATCCCTGAGTGAGGAAAGTTCAGGCTCACAGCTTAGCTCTGTTGGGATCAGAAGGTACCTCCACCAAAAGCCAGAAAAATTATCGGAGCAAGAAGGGTCTTTGGGCCCTCCCACATGGCAGCAGAGCAGGAGCAGGCCAATGCCACGCTCAGGTCAAAGCCAACACCAAGCTCAGGTCAAGGAGGCAAGCCACTGACTCCTCTCTTCCTCACTTCTCAAGTCGCTGGTTCCCAGGGGACAGATCCTGGGTCCAGCTTGGTCATGTCCCTGACCCACCACCTGCAGTTCAGCTCTCGGGATGTAGTTGGGGGGGCACTGCCCCCAGGAAGCCCGCCCTGACCTGCTGTGAGAGCTGACTTCTCCCTTACTTGCGCACCCACAGCCACAGGGCTTCTCCCACCAGGGTACTGAGGGGAGGAGGTTCTGTTAAAGTGTGACTCCAATGCACAAAGGTACAGACCTTCAGTGTGCTGCTCCACAGGTTGTCCCAAAGTGAACGGTCTCTGTGAAGAGCACACTGGTTAGTAATCCTGCTTCGGGGACCCCACTGTGACCTCAGGGCACCTCATTCTGACCTCTAGCCATCAATTCATTTGCCTGCTTTGGTGCTTTATGCAAAGATAATCACCTAAGACATCCTCTGTCATGTCTCGCTCTCTCCCATTATGTTTAGACTTGCCCAAGCCCTCACATGTAATTGTGGATGGTCTATTCTCATCACCGGGTAGCGCTCCCCTGTGTAAACAGACCACAGCCGATCCATTTTCTCGTTGACCTGCATTTGGGTGGTTTCTAGTTCTCTGGCAATGAATGCACAGTGCTGCTAAGAACATTCTAGTTTGCGTCTTTTGAGACACATCCCTGAGCATTTCTGTTGGGTCTACACCCAGAGAGAGAAGTGGAATCGCTGGGTCAGAGTGTGAGCACATGCGCAGCTTTGGCAGATGCGGTCACGCTGTTTTCCAAAGCAGTTGTGCCAGCGGACACCCTGCCAACAGTGCAGGAGAGTTCCTGCCACCCCACATCTTCGCCGCCTCCCAGGGCCGCCTGGGAGTCCCTGCTCTGGAAACCAGCACAGGAACAAGTGACTGCCTCCATGCTGGGGCCCCATGCTGGCCACCCAGAGGTGAGTGCCTGCTGGCGCTCCTGGTTCACTCTGAAACCTCAGTGTGCCCTGAAAATGAGCAGCTGAACAGGAGTTTTTATAACTTCTATTCAGGATAAACTCAACAATAGGTTCAGGTAGGGGGACTGCAGAGAAGCGGGTTGGCCCTGGGTGGGGACGGGGTTGCCAGAAGCCATGGAGATGGGCTCCCGACATTCTGTGGTTTGGAGACGCAGAGCAGACGGCCTCGGGGGCCAGAATCCCGGCCACAGACATGCCCCCCCCCCACCCTGCCATCTCCCCTCCTTCCCAGTACTACCCCACCTCCCTCCTCCTCCTGCAGCAAGCAAAGACAGGGCCCTGGGTCCCTGGCCAAGGCCAAACACCAGGGCAGGGCCTACTAGGCAGAGGCAGGTACCACTGAGATAGGGGCTTTTCCAACCTGTCTTGCTTGGATCTACTGCCTGGGCAGGTGGGGAATGAGGGATGTGGGCCTGGTGAACCTTGTGCAGCCCTGGTCTCCCTGCCTGGCAGCATGTCCTCAAAGCCAGCGGACCTCCCAAACCCCCATCCCAGCCCCCGAGAATCTAGCCCAGACACAAGTGCCAGCCAGCATGCAGATACTCCAGGGCAGGCTGAACGCGTTTCCTGTACTTCGCCAGCCTGGACTCTCACCCTGCAGACTCGGCACTGGAAGGGCAGAGACCTGTCGGCCTTCACTCAGTGCAGGAATCCCATTCTTGCACTTCCTGAGTTCCTTAAATCCTCAAGAGACAGAGGCCTCACCCCCTCGCAGGGGCCCCCATGTTCTGGCTATGCAGCTCTGGCTCAAGACAAGCCACCTTTTTTTTTTTTTTAACTTCTTTTGGGCCACGTACTATGTCAACCTTCCATAGTTTAGTTCACAGTAGTTCCATGAAGCAGGTATGGTTTTCACCATCCCCGTTTTTCAGAAATGCTAACTGAGGACTAGAGCCACTGTCTTGCCTTAAAATCACACGCATGCACACATGCACACATACACACACACAGTCTTTTTACCTCTATTCAGTAGGAGGGACGAGCAGCAATGACACCTCAATAGCAGTGAGCACCCAGAATTTGGCTCCTAAACACCACTCACCAGTGAAAGGAACCACACGCCTCAGAAATGGTGGATTCTACCACTGAGGCAGGGGAATACAAGGGGAGCTCGGAGCATCTTCCAGTGCCAGAAAGTAAGGAAAAGCTCGGAAAACAAAAGGATGGGAGGATGTCCAACCAACAGGAGCTAATCTGAAAGAGCTCCCAATGGCCCAGAGCGGAACAACTTACACAACAAAATAAGTACCTTAGGACTGAATTCCAATCCAAAGGATAAGAGAGATAAATGAATACATGGGTCCATGCTGATAGAAAAAAATGGTTGGTTAAATAAGTTGGGGGCGGGGGAGGAGGGACAAATCTCCCTGGACAGGAGAATCCCATATATTGGGGGTAGATACACCCTCCGGGAGGTGGGCCCTGCCTCCCACCCCACCTCACACACTTTTTGGTGCGGGCTCCGCTTACCTCCACAGAACAAAGCCTGGCACACACCACTGGGAATAAGTCACCTGCCTCCTGAGCTCACGTGATGAGAAAGGCACTTGGCCTCTGTGGAATTCTTGCCCCAAACCCATAATTCCTGTCTAGCCAGTTGAAAACATCAGAGAAACCCCAAATAGAGGGACAGTCTAACAAAGCACCAACTAGAACTCCTCAAAATGGTCAAGGTCATGAAAAATAAGGGATGCCTGGGACGGTCACGGACCAGAGGAGACAGAGGAGACGTGACGACTGAGTGCAACGTGGGTCGTCCCGCAGTGGGCCCTGGGACAGAAAAGGGCCGTGGGCAGAACAGCTGGTGAAATCAGACCCCGTCTGTGCTTCGGGGAACAGTCACGTGCCCGTGTGGGTTCCTCGGCTCTGACAGCCGTGCCAGGCGACACGGGGCGTGGACAACAGGGAGGACTCAGAGCCCGCATGGAGCTCTCTGTACAGCCTCTGCCACGTTTCTGAAACTAAAAGCTTTATTTTTAAAAAATCACACAGGTATAAACATCTGAGCCAGAATTTAAATTCAGAACGTGCCCGCCTCCTTAGCCGGCACAGTCCACTCCCTGCACCGTCCCCTGCACGTTAGAAAGTCACCCTCAAAGGCCTCCTGTGGGCAGGGCCTTCTCCCCACTTGCCCACATCCACCCTCTGGGACCACCCCCGACTCATGGCTGCTCTGCCCCACGATTTCCTGAGGGCTGAAGGATGCTCCCGTCCTCACAAGTGTTCTCTATTCCCTGGTCCTCCTACTCCTTTTGGGTGATGTGGATGCCAATGAATTGGCCTCCCCAGCATTTATTTACCCTTCCTTTGCAACTGCCACCGATTCCTTTGGAGGGGGTCCATAGGGTTTCGGGGCACACATTTCCCCAGCCTGGCTCCAGGGATAGAGCACACAGCCTGGACTTAGGTCCATCAGTACACACCACGCCCTGGCCTCCATGATCAGCCCAGAGGTGACCCAAGCTGGTCCTATCAGAGAGTGTCCCAGGACTCTGAGAATGTGGACACAAACCCAGTTCTCTTCTTCTATGCTGGATGTGAATGAAGACGCCCCCGGGAGCCTTAGGATGCAGTTGACACCAAGAACGACAGAGCTGAGAAATGTAAAGGGCTGAGCCCTCAGAGACAGCAGTGAGCCACTGGATCAAGCCTTGCCTGAACCCCACCCTACTCTATACTCCTGTCATGAGAACTGTGGTACAATGAGAAAAGGTCTCCCAAAATACATCTACATTCTAATGCCTGGAATCTCTGAATGTCATCTCACATGACAAAAAAAAAAAAGGGGGTGGAGCTTTGTAAATGAGATTTAAGTTAAGAATTATAAGATGGATTTTTCCCCAAAGATTTTATTTACTTATTTTTAGAGAGATGGGAAGGAGGAGAAACACTGATGTATGAGATACATTGATCAGTTGCCTCTCACACGCCCCCAACCAGGGACCTAACCCACAACCCAGGCTTGTGCCCTGATCATGAATTGAACCAGCGACACTTCAGTTGGCAGGCCGGTGCTCAATCCACTGAGCTGTACCAGCCAGACTATAAGATGAATTTATGTTAAGAAGTGAGAATCAGGGTGGGCCCCAAATGCAATCACAGGTAGCCTGATAAGAGGGAAGCAGAGGAAGACCTGACAGATGCTGTGGGAAGGCAGTGGTCTCAGGGACAGAGACCGCCAGTCTAGGGGCTGGCAGCCGCCGGAAGCTGAACTAGGCAAGGAACAGATCTCCCCTTGAGAATATCTCCGCTGCGGCATGGAGCCCGGACGTCCAGGCACCAGGGTTTTGACCCACTGATACCAGAGACTGCCGGCCTCCAGAACTGTGAGAGAACAAACTGCTGCCGTTTACATCATCTAGTTTGCAGTGATTTGTTAGAGAAGCTGTAAGAAACAAGTACAAGAACTAATATAGTTTCTTTAATATTTCAGCCTATTTGAATGTGCTATTTTGTTAGCAGCCCAAAGCAGTTGACGCACAGTCCCTCCCCAGCCTCCCCTGGTTGAGAGGGGAGCTCTATAGAAGAGCAAATCCCTCATGGGAGGCAACCCAAGGCCCTCCTGGTCTTTAGCTGGGGAGATGGGGCTGGGTGGGCGCAGCATCAGACGGCTCACAGACTCCAAGCAAAGACATGATGGGAGTTTATTTACAGACAAGTAGTAACCAGGGCCCACGCAGGCTCTGGCCAGAAGACCCCGATACATACAGCTGCAGGACCCATTAGTACCAGAGCCTTTCCTCGCCAGACCCCTGGTAAAGGGACCAGGAGTCAGGCAGCGTCAAGGACATGGAAGGCAGAGGGCCTCAGTCTTTGCCGGATATCAGGTCACCTGTTGTGGACCCTATGCCACCCCACCCCCAGCCCTGGAGAGTGGACACCAAGAAGCGTGAGGACAGCTGTACTCTCAATGCCCGGCCACAGGGCAGAAGTCCCAGCAGCAGTGGCTTGGGGCACAGAGACACTATAGGCCCCCTCCAGACCTGTCCAGGAGCCAGGCGTGGAACTGGTGTCCCAGGCCATGGCTGTCCATCACACAGGAGGCTCCCCGAGTTTGCTGGTGGCACTGGTGATCCGCTTATTCTCCCGAAGGTTTCGGAGGCGGGCACTGAGGCTGCTGATCTCTTCCACGTAGGCCTGGGGCACCCACCCCTTCTCGCCATCTGCCAGGCGGACCCCCTCCAGCCAGCCTAGGGGCACACAGGTCGGGAGCAACATCAGTGACATCAGAGCCACACCGGGGCCAGGTCTGCAAAAAAAGTCCCCTAGGCCCTGATGCAAACCTCATCTGCACCACTGGGGCCAAGGTGACGTCATCTGAGCGTCTCCCAGCTCCAAGAAGGACCCTGCTTCTCGGAGTCTCATAGAGGAACTTCTGGCCTGTTTTGCCTAACATCCTCAAAGAAGGGTATTTCCCACTCTCCCCATCAGTCACTGTTAATCCTACATCTTTACAAGTAGGAAGTTCCTCCTCTTGTCTAACTTCATTCCAGCATGCTGTGGCTGGTTGATCAATGCTTGCGTAACCTTTTCCTGTGATGTCTCAGCCATCTAGCTACCTCCTACTCATGCCAGCCCCATCAGGGAGCCCTTCCCAGAGGGCCCCTCTCACCGTCACTGGTCCGGGTCCTCACTGCCAGGATGTCAGTCTTCTCCAAGGTCAGCTCGTCTGGCTGCAGTGCCTTGTATGTCCTGACACACTGAACCTGGGGGCGGTCTGACAGCCCAAGAGAGACTGAGGGAGTCCCAGAGCATGATGGGGTGGGCAGGGAGGGGCAGTTGGAGGAAGTAAGGGGGTGGGAGGGTGCTCGCTGCTGCTTCTTTTCCTCTGCCCCTGCCTAGCCCTCCCTGGCCACTCTTCTCCTCTCTTACCCTAAACACAAGCCCGAGGTGAATTCAGTCTCTCCCAGCTTCAGTTACTGTTTCTGCACCCAGGGCTCTCTCCTCCCAGCTCAGCCCGACACCTTGCTCCTGACCTCCAGGCCAATGCCCAGCTGCTCCCAGAACCACCCCCCCCGAAGGGTAATGGCCCCATGATATGCTCCCTAATGCTACTCTGGTACTCCCCTCAGGCCATTGTTCTCGATTGGGATTCAAGCCACATCACTCCCCCCATGTATCACCCTCCGGGGCTTCCTACTCCTCTTAGAATAAAGTCCTAAGTCCTCCCAGCAGCCTACAAAGCCCTGTGCAGTCTTGCGTTGCCCCCGGCTAACCTCATCTCCTCCCCTCTTCTTTCCCTCTCCCCTTCGCTCGTGAAGCTCAGCCACACTGGTCACCTCCAACACTCCAAGCTCCCTCCTGCCTCAGGGCCTTTGCACTGGCTGTTCCTCGTACCAGGAGCGCTCTGCCCCAGGTCTTTTCATGGCTGCCCCTCCTCATCCTTCCAGGCCCTTCCCTGACCACCTCTTTGGAATGGGAAGCTCACCCACCAGCCCACACAGGATTCCTGCAGGGCTCATGCCAGAGAATCTATTCCAGTCCAGGCTCTCAGCTCTCTCTACCATACCGGGTGGGCTGGTAGTATTGGGTAAACTTAGACAAGTCACTTTACCTACTGAGGCTCTGCTTTCTAACTTGTAAAACAGGCTTCTGTGGGGAGGAAACAGGAGGATATAAAAGGCCTTGCCATCTCCCAGGTACTGCCTGTGCACACGGGGGTCGGCCTGTCCTCTGTAAATTCTCCCTGTCCTTCAAGGTTCCGCAGAGCCACCCAACTACCCTAGGCCACTGGATCGCTGTCCTTGGTAGCCTCGCTGGCCACATGGTGCCCAGGATTGGAGGGAAGGGGGAAAGCAACAAGGTACCGAGCCCAGGGGATGTGGGCCTTGGAGGGAGGAGAGTGGCAGGCTGCTACCTTCCCCCTCGCTGATGACCTCCTTGTCCTCCTGGGGGCTGGAGGGGCTCATGGCAGAGATCCATCGCTGCTTCTCACTTCTAGGAAGGGAGGCTGAGTTATCACAACATGCAAACTGCTTTTCCCAGGGCTGGGGTGGCAACATGGTTGGGAGAATGAGGTATGATGTCCAGACCTGGAACCCAGGTCAGGTCTTCCCTGCCCCAGGACACACCTCCCAGCCTTCTTCCCAGAGCCCTGTGCCCCACCCAGCTCGATCAAAAGAACAGAGCAGGCCCAGAACCCCCTGGGTGCCAGCTCTGTTCATGCCCTTAAACCAGAGAAAAAAGGCCAGTGCCTGCCTGAGGTGGGGTCCTCTCTCCCCATGGCCAGGACCACTTACTCCGTCTGCGCCCTCAGCAGGAACTGGTGCTTCGCGTGCTGCCCGTGGAGAAGCTGAAGGAGGAACACGTGGCCAGGGATGCCTTGGGGCTTTAGGCTCAGGTCCTTCACCTGCAGCTCGGCCATCTTGGCATGGACAAAAACGGCAAACTTCCCCAGCCTGAAGGACCAGGGAGGCGAGGTCAGCCAGGCCTCACCCTCAGGACAAGCCAAGTTTCTATTAAAGAAAGAGGGGGGTCACCTGCCCCTCTAGGACCTTCCCCAAGGAATCTTGGCTGCGCAGAGCACTGCCTCCCTGGCAGCCAGCAAAGTCCACTAAAGGAATTGGGAGCTCCGTTCCTGCCAGGTTACTAACAAGTGGAAGGTGAGCAGACCAGCCCCTGAGGGCTGGCGTGCTAATACCTTCTCCTTGAGCCTCTGCCCTGAGCCCATTCTAAGAGCCAACGGGCAGAAACTTCCATGAGACCTCCACTCTGTTTAGTGCCTGACCCACTAACTGGTCTGGAAGTGGGACTTTGTCTCTTGTTCTGCTCACTCTGGTCCAGTAGCCACTTGCAGGAAGGATGGGTGGGTTGTGGGGCGGTGTGGGGGGGGGCCGATTTAGGGATGTTCCATAGGTTCCTTTGTCTCAGCTCATCTAAACAGAATGTGGTATCTCCCACCCCAAACCAGATCCCTTCGCTGCTCCCCATTCCAGTGAAAGACCCCTCCTGAGAGGGAACTCGGTCATCATCCTTGCTTCTCCTCCCTCTCCCCTGACCCCACACCAGCAACTACATCCCATCCATCTACTTATTGTCCCCAGAATCCACCTGTCCGTTCTGCAGCATCTACTCTCACCTGAGCAATTGTGAGAGATTCGGTCTCCCCCTCCCGTCCATCCTCCACATTGGCCAAGAGTAAAACGCCACGCCTCTGCTTCATCCTCCATGTTTCCTACTGCCCTCGGAAAGTCCAACCTCTCTACCCTGACTTTTGACACTCCAACTTCCCCTCTGCACATCTGGGCACATAGGCTTCACTCCCTACCACACACACTCTGCTCTTACACCTTCCTGTGACTTTACCATATTCTCCCAAACTCCTTCCCTACCAGGAAAGCTCCTACTTATCCTTCAGAACCCACCTCAAATGTCCCTTCCTTCGTGGCGCTTTACTGATTCTCACCCCACACTGGGGTGTGCTACAGTATGAGTACACCCTTCCATCAAAACCCTGACCAGGTGCTTGTCGGGATGTGTTTTCCCTGGTCTGAGACTCCTGTGAGCAGAGAACAAGTCCCATTTACCTCTGTGTCCCCAGCACCTATGAGAGGGCCCAGTACAGAACAGGGTTTTAGGGACGCTGCACTGAACAAAGAAATAAATCAGAAATGAACTCTTCCCATAGCGGAAGATGTCCATTCTTGATCCCATCCAGCCTTAAGGCTGACCTCATTCAGGAAGTCTTCTCCATCATCCCAAACTTATAATAACCACAGTGTAACACTGAGTGGAGTGTTTACTATGTGCCAAGTGCACGCTAAGTTCTTTTCGTGTATTGTTATCATGTGACTCTCCCTACATAGTTGCCTCTATTTTACGGGTGGAAGCCAGGGCAGTACAGTTGTTAAGAGCTGAGATCTGGCATCACACGGACCTGGCTTCCTCCTGACTCCTGCATTTACCAGCTCCAAGATATCAAGGATAACAAGGGCAACTACTTCCCAGGGAAACACTTAGAGGACAAAAGGGAATAGCCCACACAACGTGCCTGGCATGGAATAGGCGCACAGTAAAAGTTGGCTCCTATCATTATGACTCAGGGCAGACCTGGGACTCCAGGACTGCGCTCTTTAATCTCTGCTCTAACTGACTTCAGCTCAGAGCTTCAATTCCTCTGCACATAGTCCGGCTCTTGATTCTGAAAGATGAAGTTGCCTTGAATCTGTCTTTTCTGCCAGTGCCTCCCGGGCTCAGGGTGCCCTGGCAATACTGTCTGGAGCTGGCCAGGGTTTCCAGGCCCAGAGATGGACTGGTTGTGAGCCAATGAGTGAAGCAGAAGGGAGCCTGGCTCCAGTCAACCTTCCCTCACACCCTCCCCCGACTCACTCCTTCCGCCGGGAGAGAAGCAAGCAGTCGTTGAAGAGGTGCAGGTAGACCGCCTTGCTGGACAGCTTCAGTTTGGCTGGCGGGGCGGCAGGCAGTGGTGCCAGCTCCACCAGCTCCCCGTGCCGCACCAGCCAGCGGGCCTGAGAGATCAGTGGGAAGATCTGGGAAGGTGGAGGAGGCAAGGCAGGGAACGGGTCAGGCCCAGAGCAGCAGGGCAGAGGGCACAGGCCAGGGATGGGAGGGGACAAGAGCTGCCCTTTGTGTGCCTGTCCAGCCTGCTGTGGGCACACACCTTGCCCTCAAAATGGATCTTCTTGCTCAGGTGGATGAGCTCCTCTGTCCTCTTCATGGACTGCACGCTGGCATTGCATTCTTGCACCAGCTGGGGAGGCCATAGGTGGGTCACTTGCAGCCACCAAACCCTGGTCCTAGAGTCCAACCTCAGACCCCCACCTGGGGACCAGAGGTTCCGAAGGCTGGGGCTGTTTTAGAGATTCACTGAGGCTCCGGGGAGGCCCCTGGGAGCCAGACAGCTCCTGCCCTGCCAAGCTCACCTCCTTGAGTGCATTGAAGGCCTTGGTGGCCATGTCTTCATCTTCAGAGCCCTGTGCTGTCCGCTTCAGGATGTTCTAGAAGGTGGGTGAGTTCAATGAGGCAGGCTATGACCACCTCCCATGATCCTGCCCACCCGTGGGTGCCCAAACAGGGCTGTGGAAGGCCCAGCAGCCTCTCCTTCACCAGCCCTCACTGCAGCCCGGTGCCTGCCCTGTAGGTACCTCCACCAGCATCTTGAGGCGGGTGATCCTCTGAAATGGCAGGATGAGGAAGGAGGTAAGGGGCAGACGTTGGCACACGGGAGACTCTTCTAATCGAGCCAGGATGCCAGGGAACTTGGGGTTCTCCAAGCTGGAAAATGGGGAGGGATCTGGGGTCACAGTTGGGCCTGAACTCCTGGGATTCATGAGCCAGCTACCCCATTGGTTCTTCAGGTGCTTTCTCAGCATGACCTTCCTGCATTCTGGCCACAGATCCCTTTTCAGGGACCCCTCCCTCTCAGGTCACCCTTCCTCACCCAGTCCTCTGCACCTAATCCCACCTGAGAATCCCTTTATCATCCCCCCTTTCAGAGTCCCCAGCCCTACAGCAGGCGCTGGTAGGTGCGCTCCTGGTAGGCCTGGTTGGTAACGTAGGGCAGGTAGACACGACGGAAGGCTGGGCAGTGGTGCAGTACAATGTCGCATACACTGAAGCGCAGTACATTTGCCTCTAGTCGCTGCTCCAGGTCCTGCAGGAACCTGAGGGGTCAGCAATGGGTCAGGGCCAGGGCGAGACCAGAAACCTGGGAGCCTGGCCAATCGCAGGCTTGGTCCCCGCCCCCAGCCAGGCCAGGCCAGTCCCTCACCTCTCGCTGGTGCTCTTGACCTCAGGCAGTTTGGAGAACAACCACTGTTTGTCCTGCGCCCCCAGACACTCACTCAGCTCAGCTGAGCCTAAGAAGTGGTCCACGGCCACCGATAGGCTGTGGATGTATGAGGCCTCGGACGTGATCAGCTCAAACTTGGCCTGAGCAAGGGCAGATGCGGGGTTGAATCTGCCGGACCAGACCACCAGGACAACCCCTTCTCGAAGAACTCCCACCCCAAGCCGTGGACATCACCTCCTTAGACACAGCCACACCCCGTGTTCCCGACCCCATCTCTAGCGCCATCCCTGATCTGGTGCCTGGTGGTGTTCGGGACCCATCTCCTGTCGCGTGCAAATTCAAACCAAGCCGAAGCCTTGGATTAAGCCCCTAGCCCAGCGTTCAGAGCCCTGCCAGTCATCCAGTGGCCCCGCCCTCCAAGACTCTGCCCCAGCTCTTGGCTACTCTATAGGCTCTAAAGCTTCCCGGTCCCAGCTTTCAGCGAATTCCCTCCTCCTCTAGCCCAGCCTGAACCCGCCCCTCCTCTTGTCCCTGCCCTATCCTAGGCCTTGCCCCGTTGGACCCTTCCCTCACCCCGCCCCCTCTCTCAGCTTCTCCTCTGGCCTTTGGCTCCAAGGCTCCTCCTTCTTCGCTTGCAGCCAGCTCCGCTTTGTCAGGTCCTAGCAACCACCTTCGGATTTACCTTTCCATTGGTACCTTCCTCCTGTGGCCCCGAGTTCCCCGCCTTCTACAGTTTGCTGTCCTGCTAAATCTCGGGACCGGGTACTCCTGTCCCGGCTCCTACTGTTGCCCCACCCCCTCTGGGCCTTAGGACCACTTCCCACCACTGGCAGCTCTGCTGGCCCCGCCCCGCCCCACCCCTCCAAGTCCCCGCCCGCACCTCCTGCAGTTTGCAGTCGCGCAGGCTCAGCGTGGCCAGGACGCCGCTCCCTCGCACATCGGGGATGTCTTGCCACAGGGAGAAGGTGGAGCCTCGCGCGGAGCGCTGCGCCCGGAAGGAGCTGCTCGGGGAGAGGTTGGCGCGCGGTGGCCCGGGCCCCTCCTCCGCGCCCTCGGCCTCCTCCCCGGGGCCCTCCTCCTCGCGCTGCTGCCGCCACAGTTCGCGGGCACTGGCCACGTCGCTGTATTCCTGGTAGAGGACGGCTGGGAGGGGAGAAGGGCAGGGGAGGGCTGTGGGGAGCCCGCCAGCCGTGGTCCGGCGCCTCCTGGGCTCCCCCAAGAGCCCGCCTCATTCAACAAGTCTTTCTGAAGGTTCAGATAGCCGCACACAGCGAATTCATTCATTCATTCACTCACTCATTTATCCCCAAAACATTGCTTGAGCACCAGCTGCATGCTAGCCACTGTGCTGGATACTGAAATTCAGTTCTCCCCCTCTCACACGATCCCTGCTTCTCAATTCTTGGAACCCGTTTCCCAGATTCCCCAAACCCCTAGCCTCTACCTCCAAGACCCCCTCCCGCGTACAGTTAAGGAGGAACCGTGACTGTCGTCGCTCGCTGGCACTTCTGGAACCCAGAGCCGGCTCTTCCTGCGATTCCAGCCTAGGAAACAGAGAAAGTCAGGGCTCTTTGCCTGCGCCCCGCCTCACACCTGACCCTGGAGTGGGAGATGGTACCTGGACTCAGACCAGCTGCCATGGCCCGTGCCCGGGTCCACAGGGGCTGCCATTGCCACGACGTCTGCCTTCATCTCTACGCTGTGCGACTCCCTTCCAGATGCTTTCCCTGGAGAGGGAGAGACCGGAGGGTAGGTGGCCCAAAGAGAGTGGCCCTGGACACCCAGGCACCACACTCCAGCTGACCAGCACCCAGTCTCAGGTGTCCAGTGAGTGAGCCTTGCTCCACCCTGCATCTGGTTCATGGGCTGCTCTCAGGGCCAAGGGGAGGAGCAGGTACCTTCCCGAGGTGCTCCAGTGCCTGACCCTTGGGTCAGTGTCCTGGCTGCTGAATTCCGCCCCAGGCGCAGGGAAGAGTGCAGCCGGGTCATCAACTCAGAGGCAGAAAAGCGCCTCCGCTCAGGCCCCTCGAGGCCCACTCGGCTGGGCCCAGACAGCTCTAGTGACCTAGGCTCCTCTGTGCCCAGGGACTGCTCTGCCACCTGGCCAGGCTCAAGGAAGACGGCGTGGGCCTCTTCACGCTGGTACACCCGCATCTTGCGCCCTGCAGGTGGGGTGAGGACACAGGCTGGCATCCACTGGGGTCTCTCCCCAATGCCCCCTCTGCTGCTGCCCTGTGGCCCGGAGCATCTGAGCAAGATGCCCAAGGGAAAGGGCAACGTTTTGGCCAATATCTGCTCCCTGGAGAAACGAATTTGACAAGAGGGGTGGAGAGAGTGCAGTGCCTGAATGCAGTGGGGGGAGTCTGGGCAAAGGGCCAGGGAGACCAGGACAGCCACTCATGTGCTGTGTGACCTCAGACAAGTCACTCATCTTGCCTGAGCTCCAAGTTCTCTGTCATAAAATCCACTTGTCCTGCCTATTTGGGGAACTCTGGGGCTCAGGAGTCCTAAAAAGCCACCCAACCTGCCCCCTATTTGTTCCCTGGGCCACCACCCCCTCACCCAGAGTAACTCACAGGCTGACTTCTTCTCTGAGCCATGGCTGGCCCGGCGCTGTGGCTGGGGGTGCTGGGGACTCCAGGGTCCCTCCAGAGCTGGGGGCTGGGCACTAGGACAGTGTGGCCAGCTGCCAGCCCTGCTGGGCCGCATCCCCCCACTGGTAGCAGTCTCGGTGTCTGGGACTCCTGGGGACGGTGGCCATAGCAGCCCTTGGAGAGGAGCAGGGGTCCCCAGGGACCAGCGGCTGCCAGGAGCCTGCAGCTCCTCTGGGGTGACAGGAAAGAGATCCAGACACACAGGGCTTGGGGGCTGCAGGGTGGGCAACTCCGCAAAGGATAGACTCTCCTGCTGGCATACAGCTACTGGGTGGCGGGCAGTACCAGGTGGCCCAGCCAGGTGGGACTGGAGGGTGGCAGGCGGCCCACAGTCCATTCCTCTTTTGCTCTGCCCCTCACCTGGGCCTGCAGGGGAGAAGGTTTCAAAGCCAGACACAGGACAGCAGGGCTGGCCAGTAAGCGACCATGTCCTGGAGGCCTGGACAGAACCTCATGTAGACGTATGCACACACCTGTCCAAGCACACCCACATGCCTAATTACACAGGAATAGCTGATACTTACTTGGCATTTAATGAATGACAGGCCAAGTGCTTTATGCATATTATCTCATTTAATCCTCACTGCAACCCTGAGTTGATGCTATTTTTAGCCCCACTCTGTAGGTGAAGAAAGTGTGGCGCAGAGGTTATTTGGTGACTGGTGGAACCAGGGTTTGAGCCCAGGCAATCCAGCCTTAAACCACCTGGTACATTCTCTCTCGCTGACCCACCATCAGATGCACAGACAGGCGCACTGTCACACAAACCCACACGTTTCACAGGCATCCACACACACTTCCTCCCGGGTATACATGCTGACATACACACTCCCACAGGTACACTCAGACATTCACACTCACAGGCTCACACACCACACACACAACTACATATTTTCACACACACTGACCCAGCAGTTATTTACACATCCACTCAAGCTTTCTCACACTCCTGTCCCATTCACGCTCACTCACCAGGATGCAGACACAAACATCCAGGCCCAGAAGTCCCGGCCTTGGTGTTACCCAACCTCCCTTCCTGTGCCCCGAGTAGCAGCCTTCAGTGCTGAGTGGTGCCCACACCCATGCCAAGCTGGCTGGGAGGGTCACAGACTGCCAGGAGTGCCACCACGCAGATCAGGCTGCGCCCTCCCAGGAGGACAGGGCGTTGTCCCAGCCCCCCAACTTGGGGGGAGGAGGATTTCTTCCCTGCGCCAGCTCCCAGCCCAGGCTGAAGGGATCCTCTCTGCCCTAGGCAGTCACCCCGGGGAGGCTGCTGAAGCCTCCGGACAGGCCTCACGATCCAGGGGTCCAAGCTCCCACGGCTCTTGCTGGGTGGCCCTCCGCCGCCTGCCCTCCTACAGCCCCTCACCTCTCCAGACGAGGCGCGCTGCTGCCGATGTTCGGCTGCTCCGGCAGGGGAAGCCCTCTCTCTGCCCAGCTGGCTGGGGGAGATCCCACCCAGACAAAGAGTTTGATTCATCAAACCCTGTGGTGAGGCAGGCGGTAGGGAGGGAGGGAGCAGGCAGCGGCTGGGCGGGGGCCTACCCTAGACTGGCCTCGCGGTGGGCAGGCGGGGCAGCAAGGAACCCCCCCCCAACCCCAGAGGCCCCTCAGGCCAAAAGGGCAGTGCCCAGCCTGGCAGGGCTAGAAGGCCCAGGAGACAGAGACCAAGACAGCGACCCTTTAGACAGCAGCTTAGAAACCGAGACCCAAAGTGCTGAAAACCAGAAATCACAGACTCTGGGACATTCAGAGACACCGAGATGGAGGCAGGAAGAGACGCGGAGAATTTCAGACAGACCAGACACTCAGAGACAAGGGTGAAGCCCAGAAAAACCCAGGGAGACAGATGGACGAACATTTCATGCCCTGCGGGGTTGCCAGTCCAGTGGGGAAGCCAAGAATGAAACGGTTACAATGTAGGTTGGCAAGAGCAGAACCAGAGGAACCACAAGAGCAGGGTGCTGGGCTTGACTCAACCTGAGCATTCCGGGAAGGCTTCTTGGAGGAAGTAATAGCTAACCATTCTGGCTGAAATACCTAGTACACAAGGAGAAAGCTTTGGCCTGAGAGAAACAGTGACAGTGTCAGTGACCCAGGGAGAGAGGTAGGGAGGAGAGAGTAGAGGACCCAGTGGGGACAGCTGGGCCTGTGACTGGGCCCCACTTTCTCTGCACAGCCCCTCAACTCTTCCCCTGCTCTCTTCATCCCCTGCCTGGGTCGGGGGCATGCTGCTCCTAAGGGACAGTTACTGTCCCCCACAGGGGCAGCTTTAGCTTGTACCTTAAACCTCTATCCATCTAAGTAAGTATCTCAGTTTCCTCATCTGGTAGATAGGATAGTCATGCCAGCTTCAAAACACAAATGAGAATTCAGGATACCATAGGGGGAGCTCTGTCATTAAGGGTCATCCTTCTGAGTATTATTAGTCTTTCTCCAGTTCTGGAGATGGTTGGGCTATCACACAGATGGAAAACCTGAGGCCACGAGGGCGAGACACACCCTCCTTTGCAGAAGCATCTAGCAGGTGACATGAGACCGAGCACTCTCTGCTGGACAGGTCTTCTCTCCAGGAACCGGAAGTCCTCAACAGCGGTCCCACTTGCTTCTGTGGGCACACACATGCAAGAATACGCACATGCCCCTGCTCCCTTGTATTCTGGGAGATTTTCTCCACTTGGGCTCTGGAAGTGCCTGAAGGGCAGGAAGGAACCCTCACCTCACTGTCAGTTGCAGAGATAAATGAGCAAAACATGGAGCCCTTGGGGCAGGAATAACCCTCCTAAAGCTTTGGGGGGAAGAAGACTGGGTGAATATGGGGTGGTGGTGGTGGTGGAAAGCTTTCTGAGGGGAGATGGGGTTTGGAGGCAGGTCTCTAGGGGAGAAGCCAGGGTCCAAGCCAGGGAATGACCCAGCTAGCTGTGCTGCCTGCCCTGTGGCCTTCCGGAGATGTGGCCCACCTGGCCAAGGGAGCAGGGACATTACCTGCCCAAGACATGACCACAGGACACTCCAGTGCCCATGAGGCCAGAGTCGTTCTGGAACCCACAGGGAAAAACCCTGCCAAAGTTCAAGGCCCTGTGTGGACATGGACAGCTGTGCAGCCTTATGCCCTGGCTGGTGTGACTCACTTTAGTCAAGTCATAGTCTGCCCCTGGGCCTCAGTGTCCCCATCTGTAAAGCAGCCCCTAAGGCCCCTTCTGGCTGCCCCTTCCAGGAAACCTGTGTCATCAAGAGCATCTCTGCAAGCTGAGAAGGATGGGCAGGGGCCAAGGGCCCATCCAGTGGGAACTGCTAATCACAGGACAATGGATCCCCTTGCAAGGCTGGCAGAGTGGGTCCCTGGACACCACCATGGTCCAGGCAAAGCACCTCTGGCCTCCTGTGCCCAGTTTTCCCTACCCCTTCCGTGGTGCCCCTTGCCCTGTTGCTCAGAGTAGGGACCCTGCTAAGATCCCTTTGCCCCTAAAGGGACAAAGCCAAGCGGAAGGTCATGGCTGGAAAAGGGGATCCAGGCCAAGCAGGCTGTGGAGCCCCAGGAGGCCCTAAGTGAGTGCGGTCCAGGATCAGAGGCCAGTCAGGCAGCACAAAGGACTCAGTCTGGAAGACTGGCGGGAGGAGGACGGGGCTGCTGGCCGCCGTGGGGGCCCTACCTCAGCTGGGGAGCTCCGTCCAGCCTCCGGCACGGTCCAGGGCTCCGGGCCACCCTGGGGGCTCTGGGGTTGCAGCCAGGTCCTCAGGGGGCGATGTCAGCATGGCCCCTGAGCCCGGGCAATGCAAGCTCCTGGGTATTGTGTGGGGCAGGGAAGGGGGGAGGTGAAGGCGGAGGGAACCTTGCAGGCAGGCAGGCGGGCGGGCGGCTGTCTCAACGTGCCTGCTCCCCGCCCCCCTTCCCCAGAACCGGTTTGGCCAGTCTGGGGTACAAGAGGGGGGCTGGAACAATGGGAGTCCTATGCCCAGGAGAGGATCTGAAGGACCCCAGACCGAGTCCTAAAGACGGGGAGGTACTACTTTTCTTCCCAGCAGACAGGACACCCTCTTCTAGAGCTTCCCAAATGTGAGATGTGATCAGGAGTTTCCTTGGGGCAGGAGAGCACTGGGGGAGCTTCTCAGGGAAGCTCTCAAACCTTGGACTCTTCAGGGACCTTGAGAACTCCTCAGTGGGCTGACCCTCTCTGAGCCCACTCCAGCACCTACCAAGCAGGGTCCCTGGTCTCTACGCCTGGGGGACAAACTGAAATCAGGAAGGCAAGTGATGTGGTGCATCTGGCATCATCCTGGCCAGTCCTGCCAGCATCACCGCTCTTCATGAATGACACATCTCAACACCTCTAATGGCCTCCTCCACCAGGAAGCCTTCCCAGACTCTAGCCCACACTCAATGAGCCCTCAACAAACCAACTGAAATAGCCCAAGCAGAACCAGCATCAGGGAAGGAGGGCCTACTCTGTGCTTGGCATGCAGTCTTCCCACACCTGTGAAAGGGGAAGCTGCCTTCTCCCTAGAGCCACCTGCCATTTATTTGAGCACGTGGTAATTGCCAGGCACTTAGCATGAACGTGAATATGTACCTAAATACTAATATTCATGTTGCTAATAACTCTTATTGTACACTCCCTGTGTGCCAGGCGCTGCTCTGGATGCTGGGACGGCTCCTGTTTTTCCGGTGAGGATACGAGGCTCGCACAGGTTGTGATGGGCACTACCCCACTGAAACCTCTCATCAGCTCTAAGAAGCACCTATCTCACAGACCATGAAATTGAGGTTTCAGGAATTAAATAACTTGCGCAAGGTCACACAGCTGATAAGAGTCAGAAGTGATATTCAGTGGGAGGTCTGTGAGGTTCCACCACCAACAAGTGTCCTTAATCACTGCCCTGCACTGCCTCGCCAGGCTTTGGAGAGGGTCTGGCGAAGAGTGTGAAAGTCCTACCGGGAGGGGTCTCAGCTGACCTGACTAAATCCTTATTTTCAGCCGTACATGACGGGCCTTGATGAACATACGGGGCAGGGCGTCCAGGGCCCAGGCCCCAGTGAACTCCCCCTGCCAACTGGTGACCATTCAGCTCAAAGTGATTCCTGGCCTCCACTCCCTCATATACTCCTGGCCCACCCCCCACAGAGCATCATCACATAATGAGGAGACACTACACAGAGGGAATGGGGACCAGGTGTCCAGGGAGAGGCAGCAAGTGCAGACGCAGAGAGAGGTGTATTGTCAACATTGCACCCAGGGCAGGACTAGGGGTCATCAGAGAACTCTGACCCTCTCATTCTGGCTCTGGGGCGACCTTGAGGACGCTGGCCAAGGTACTGCCCAGACCCCTAGCTAGAAGCAGAGAACCATAATCGAAGGAGCATTCTTGGGGAACTAGGGTCCTGGAAGGGCAGTCCTGCCTCACCCGCTCCTGCATCCAGGGTTCCGGGGACAGAGCTTCTGCTGCAGCGAACGGAAATCATGACTTTGTCAGGCTGAGGAGGCTGGCCCGCAGAGCAGAGTAGACCCGAGCCAGTATCTAAGTTTAAGAGGGGCGTGGGCGGAGTTTGGCGAAGGGCTGGGCGAGGAGATAATTAGAGGTAATCGGGCCAATCCTCCCTCCGGCTGGGACAAACCAGAACCCGAGGGATGAAAGTTGAGCTAAGGCCCAGGGAGGGAGGGGGCGGGGCCAGGGGCGGGGCCAGGGTCCCCAGGCCCTCTGACTGCAGGCGGCGCCCTTGCGGTAGCCCGCTAGCGCCTGCTTAGCCAGGTAGCGGTCGCGCTTTATCTTGGTAGCCAGGTCGGCTGGCACGTTGGGCACAAGCCAAGCAACGAAGCGCAGGAAGAAGAATACCACGTGCTGGGGAGAAAGGGGACCAAAGAGAGAATGATTGCCTTAACAATCTTAATTTATAGAGCGCTTACTAAACGCAAGGCACTATTCTGAGGGCTGTCCGAGTATTAATTCATTGAATCCTCACAACTCTAGAAGGTAAATACAGCTCCATACCTGTTTTACCAGTGAAGAAACCGAAGCATAAATAAGTTGTCATTTGCCCCCAAACACAGACATATCATTAGAACCCCTTCACACTGGGACCCTGTTAGAGGCAGGGCTAGAAAAGAGGGATCTAGAGCAAAGCTGGAGAGAACAGGCTTCCTCCCTACCCCCAAGTCTGCTGCCAAGAGGTGGTAGTAGTTGTAGTGGTGAGACTAAATCACTGAGAACTTACGATGTGCTAGGCAAGTGATGGACATCGAATCCTCGTGATGATACTATGAAATAGATCCTATTCTGTAATATATCCCTATTTACAACCAGCCGGCGGCAGAGCCCGAACTTGAGCCTACCTCGAAAGTGATGATGAAGCCCAGACGGACAGCCAGCAGCTTCCTGCAGAAGAGAGGGAGGTTCCCCTGCGCGGAAGGCTTTGCCCCTGGGCTGCGGCGGGCGCCGGATCCTGCGAAGCTCTCGATTCCACTCCGCGCACTTCTGCCCCTCCTGGCCCCGCTCCTCCAGACCCAGCTTCCTGCCTTCCCAGCTGGGTCCCGCCCCACCCGGTCCACCCGTGCCCTCCCCTCTCAGAAAGGTCCGGCCCCCTCCCCGCCAGCTCCCACCCCTCATCTGGTGGATATCCCAACTGCTGGGCCTGTGGTTGCTCTGGTCAGGGTAGGCTGGAGATGCAGGCGCCAGCATTGAAGCTGACCTCGCAGCGCGGCTGGTGGCGCTGTTCCTACTGGTCCGGGAGACGTGGTAGTCCAAGGCGAAGGTGCTGGGGAAAGCTTACAGGGCTGAAGGGTCTTCAAGGAACAGTCTTCTAACTCACATCCACCTGGGTCCAAACCCACTCCCACAGGGGTATTATGGTCCCTATTGCCCCCCCTTCACTCAGAGAGAAGCAAAGACACAGAGCTTTACAGGAGATAGAACTAGCCCACATTCTCCTTCTCCTGACCCCCAGTGCGGGAGTCTGTGCTTCATTCCCATGTAAGCCCTCCCCTCGGCCTGACTAGGCCCAACCTGGTGCCCCTACCCCTCCTGTACCCACGGCACGACGAACTCCTCCAGGCCACTGACCAGCTGTTTGCCCACCGTGATGATGAAGAGATGCTAAGTGAGCTCGAGGAGGCAGCTGCTGGGTCACACCGTGGGTGGCAGACACAGGGCACCGCACTCCAGGCCTAGAGACTGTCTGGGGAGGCCCCCACCTCCCCGTCAGAGCACGGAGCTGGGCCCCTGCTCTGTGGAGCCCCACAGGCAGATCCTGCCCCTGCCAGACCTGAGGGTGGGACGACCCCTGCAACCCCTAAGAGCCACCCAGGGGGCATTCACATCCCCATTCTACATGCTTAGTAACCAAGGTGTCCCACACACCTGCGGGTATGTGCCCTCCTGCGGCGGAGCCAGGCCACAGCTGAACCCCTCTGCCCTCTATGCCCCTCCCCTGCACTGAGAGCCAATGCTGGTGACAGGACCTGCCCCGTCCCCACTGGCCCCAGAGGGCTGCGTTCCCAGGGGCATGTGGGACCAGGGCCCATATGTACTGCTCAACCCCTGAGCAGCCAAGGAAGGCCCAGGAAGAGGGTGTCATGCTTGTGGGGACAAGTTCTTTGGGTGATTCCCCCTTCCATTCCCATCAAATGCAGGGCAATTACAGGGTAACGCCTCCCCCTGGGAGCCTAGCCCTTCAGGACTCCTGACCAGTCGTTAAAAAACAGAAGCTTCCTGAGGGAATGAAAAGCTCTGGTTTATTCCTGTCCCAGCATCCAGTCCAGGGTGCTCAGCGAAAGGTTGCCACAGGGATGGCAATGACCCCAAACTGCACCACCAGGAGGTAGGTGAGACAGACCTGGGCCCCCAGGGAAAAATGAGTAAATGAATGCAGGTGTTAGAGTTTCACATTTGCCCTATGAGGTGTTGGTCTGTTCTGGCTGAGAAAACTGAAGCCCAAGGAAATCAAGGTCCACTTTCAAGGTCAACAGCAAGACCTTGGTAGAGACAAGTCTGGAGGCTCAATGATGCTACTGCTCTCCTGCTGGGCCACGTCCTTGGGAGGCAACAACTTCAGAAGGCAGGGGGCCCTCACCTGCCCTTGAAGAATGCCGCACAGAAGGGAGAGGAGCAGAAATTGACAAACTGGAAGATGATGACTTTGAATGTGAAGGCATCTCCATGGAGAGTCTGGATTCTATGCATCTCTGGGCCAAGGGCAGAGCTGGTCCGAGTTCTATGTTTATGGGGGCTGGCACAAGCCATCTTCCCCTAATGCCAACCATGTGTCCCTGGACAGCCTCACTAGTGAATGGCTGAGCAGGCTAGTGACACCAAGGCAGGAGCTACAGGCTCTAAGGTGTGGGTAGACATTCCTTGGGACTCTTAATTCCCAACTGATGGCAGGACACCACTGCGTCCCCCTGCCCTCACTCACCTCTCCTGGTGAGCTGCTCAGCCAGCGAGATGCAGACCTGACCCGAGAGGAGGGTCAGTAGCAGGTTGAGTAAAGCGCTGCTGATGTTTGCAATGTTGCCAGCCTAGGCAGAGTGACAGCCATCACCTAAGGGTCCCCACTTTGGGCCTGGAACCTGGAACAGTGACCCCAAGCTCTGTCCCCCCAGGTCACTTGGGCCATGAGCAAGCGTTGCCCATACGAAGCACTGCAGTGCATACGATGTCACAGTAAATGACAAAAATGCCCAGACAAAGCTGGGGACTTGCAGGCCACTCTGCCAGAGCTGGAAGGCAGGCCTCAGGGTCCCAGTGACCCTGGAGGGGACTGTCCTTCTACAAGAAAGGCCCAAAGCGGCCTCACTATGATGAGAATGGCTACAGAGCCAGTGAGTAGGCCGCAAAGGCAGACGTGGGGTGGGAAGGAGGGCTCCTTGGGACCTGTCACTTGGTTCTGGGCCATCTACAGAGCTGGGACAGCAAGCTCTGATGTGAGCTCACCTCTCAGAGGGATGACAAATGTTTATCCCAGGGCCCGAGAAGCTGGGAGTCATGGCCCTGGGGTGGAAAGCCTGCCCCTTACCCTGCTTGCCCAGGGAGCTCTGGAAGTGCGGGAACGTGGGCTGATTCACTTTGGTTTCTGTGGGTGGGGCCTTCTCCCTCAGGGCCTGGCCAGGAACTCGTGGATGGGTGGGACGGATAGCTGGGTGGACGGACACATAGGTGGGCGGGCAGATGAGAAGCTAAAAACAAATGGATGCACATTCGTCTGTGGGTGGAGGCCTGGATAGACGATGGATGGGTGGGTAACTAGACAGGAAAATAACTGGCAGAGCTCCACAAACGAGCACACATGGAGGTGTACGGGAAGACTGGTGGACAGATGGACAATGGCTAGGTGGGGGGCAGATGAAAGCGTGGACGGTGCACATGAAGATGGGGGGCGATGAACAGATGTGTAACACATAAATTTACTCAATGACTGCTAACTGACTGCTGTGCAGTAGATATTGTATATGCCATGGTGACCAGACTGGGATGGTGCATGGCCAGACTCTAAAGCCCAGGTCCATTTTCTCCCCTGCTCTGTTCTTCCCCAGGGAGCTGGCAAAGTGAAGGTGGGTGATGGGTGAGTCTCTGGCTGGAGCAGTGCCACCAAGGATAAGACGGGCCTGCCTTGTTGTTGGGGAGACCTGGGTTATTTCTCCAGCGCCACCTTCTGGCTCTTAGCAGAGCTGGTGCCCAAGGATCCAGAAGCTTCCTTTCTGGTTGAGCTTCAAGCCCAGAGATAACCGGCTGGGATGTGGAGTAGCTGGAGGGTCATAGTCAGGCCCAGGGGCCACCTCCCTGGGTCCCACTCCCACAGTTGGCTGCTGCCCTGGTGGGCCAAGGTCAACAGGAGCTAGGAACAGAGGGGACCAGGCTGAATGCTACTGTCTGCAAGCAGAGCCAGAGGCCACCGTGGGAAGGTCTGGGGTCTACTGGCTGTGCCACTGTGAGTCTTGGGGTCCTGCCCCGACATTCCTCCTCTAGGGCAAGATCAGGCCTCAGCTATGAACTGATTTGGCAGTAAGAAGATGCTGGTCAGTCCTTTGAGTCCCAGAAGGGTTGACAAGCAGTGCCCTAGGGAGACAGACATGGCAAGTGCCGCACAGGCAGTGTGCTCCCAAGCGTGAGCGGGGGGCACGTAGGATTCCCTTGTGGGGATCAGGAGGGGGGAGCCTCCGAGGACAGTGCTGGGGTGTGTGTGCACACTCACACATGACCACGTGTGCATGTGGGTGTAGAGCTGCCAAGGTTGACTTCTCAAGAGGGGGCTCCAAGGGCCAGCTGGCTTTGGGGGTCACTATACCTAGGCCCCCCGGGCCCTGCCCTGCGGGGTCACTCAGGCCAGGCCTTACCCAGGGGGCAGTCTATGGAGCCAGGTATCACAAGGGGTCGTCAGAAAGTGTCAGAAAGTGTAAAGGCCCCTTTCGTCGGCACCCTCCTCCCCACCCCTCACTTCAGCTTGCATTACCAGTGTCTCTCGCCGGTGGGGCAGAGGTGAGACACAAAACCCAGCAAGTTCACCCACCTTCCTGCTCCTGTCCTTGCTGGCTCCCCTCAGGGCAGAGCTGCCAGCAGGCCCACTCACTCCCTGACCCCCACCTGGCTCAGTGATGCTCTCTGATTCCCCCAGGGCCCCTGTCCTAAGGCTGGCCTGACAGCCTCAAGATCAAGAAGGCACTGCAGTGCAAGGGGCTCGCCTCCTGGACACACAGGTGGACTACATTTCCCAGTCTCCCTAGCAGCTCCATGTGACCATGTGACAAAGTGTTGGCCAAAGGAATGTGGGCAGAATGAGGCACACTGCCCCAGGCCAGGCCCACAGAAACCTCCTGGGTGACCTCTCACTTGCACGTGTCGCGTTGGTCTGCTCACTGGATGGCGGTGCCCCAGGAAAACTGGGAAGCCACATGCTGAAGATCTCAGAGCCCGGGTCTCTGAATGAGTGCATGCAGCAGAGACCCCCCACGGCCACTGTCCCCTCCACCTGAGGTAAGATGTAAACATGAATAAAACTTCGAGAGAGTTCAACCTCTGACAGTTGTGAATATGTGAAACAGTTTATTCTTATATTATTATTTACTAGTTATTGTATCGTTTTCCGCACAAACAACTGTAAACCTATTTTTTCCCCACCCTGTAATACGAGCTCTCAGTTGAAGTCACTTCAGGTCCATGGCTCACCTGAGCCACACCTTCTCCCCTGTCACCCTCCCCATCTGCTACAGAAGGGGAGGGACAGCAGGTTGGTGGAGATGCTACAGTCCGGGGGCCCTGCCTATTTGATTCCTCAGTTTCCAGAGCCTGGAACCCCAGGGCCCTGGGAGAAGGCAGAGGGCCTCCGACCACCACCCTGGGAAGCCCATGTACCCACCGCACTGCCACGGATTCTGCAAAGTGCTGCTGGGGCAGAGTCTTTACAGGCCACCAGCCTCCCCGGCCAATCCTCAGGAGATCACTATCCCTGTCCCAGCCCTAGGACTGGATCCTGTCTCCTGCTCCGGGTCACCTGAGACCTGGGAGGAGGGACCACATGTGCCCACTCATGTCAGCTGGGTGTGTCTTCTGGGGGGTTAGGGAGCAGGCCAGCTGCCACCTGGTCCTGGTGCCACAGCTGCTCTGCCAGGCTATTAAGCACGTGGGCAATATCGGCCAGCCCGGCCCGCCCATCCAGCGTGCGCCCATCAGCCAGCCGCCGCCCCGGCACACTCTTCACCCGTAGGAGGGGCAGCTCCCAGGCCTGCCTGAAGGCCGTGATGTCGCGCTCAGGCACGTCTGTGTGCATGTACTGGTCAAATCTGGAGGAGGGTCAAGGTCAGGCGTCTCTGCTAACCACCCCATCAAACCCAGCCTTCTCCCTCCTCCCTGGAGCCCCAGACCCAGGGTCTGGAGGAGGTCCAGCTGCAGTCTTGAAAATAAAGCCTGTGGGACTGGATCCCATGGCGGGGCAGGGGCAGGGTCCATGTCTTGCCAAGTGTGGCCCCTGACCATCCTAGGGGCCACCCAAAGGATACTTAGAGCCAATGACCATCCTGACAACACCAGGGGCCTCGCCTGCAACTCGGGTCAGCTGTCCAGGGAGGTCTTCGAAGGAGGCACGGTCGGTGAAAGAGAACAGGAATAGGAAAGCATCTGTTTTCTCCTTACAAGCCTGGGGATGGAGAGGCCAATCCAAGGCAGTAATCATGGGACCAGAACCCTCCCATCAGCTGCAGGGCCCAACTTTTACAGACTGGGAAACTGAGGCCCAGAGGAGTGAGTGGCTGGTCCCAGGGCAGAGCTCAGGCTGGGATCCAGTCCCCACTGCAAGCTCAGAGCTTGCCCCGCTGGGGCAGTACCCTCAGCCCATTTATGCCCAATTCTGGCTCCTGCAAACTCGGCAGGCTGGGCTCCGACACCTGGACTCAGAGGCCCACCCCAGACAAGCAGCCCCTCCGGGACCCACCCAGGCCCCCCTCCTGCTCACCGGCAGCATGTGATCGAATTTTTTCAGTGCAGACTCGCCACAGTCCCAGAACTCAAAGCGGAACATGATGACCCGGTCACTGACCTGCAGCTTGGCCGGCCAGAATACCACAGTGGTCTGGATGCCTGGGGAGGCCGGGGTCAGCCACTTAGCATAGGAGAGGCAGAGGTGGAGAGAGGTTGGGGGCCCCGGGAAGAAACAGGAAGACTGCGTCCCTGCCCTGGGGGGTCGGAGTCTGCTGGGGGGGTGGTGGGGAGGCAGAGTCCCTGACCCAGGAGCATTCTCAGTCTGACGAGGGAACCTGACCTGCCCTGGAGGAGCCACTGGCCTAGCAGGGAGATACAGCCCGAGCCCCAGCCAGGACAGTGAAGCTTCACTCACATGTACAAGGGGACCCAAAGGTCCCGGGATACAGGAGGATGTTGCAACGTGATGCCCAATCAACACCCAGGGGAAGGAAACAAGCAAAGATGTTTCCTGAGCACCTATTTTGCACCAGCTCCATGCTAGGCATGTTACCACCACCATCTCTAGCACCAGCCTCCCAACAACCCCACGGGATTGGTACTGCCATCCCTGTTGGATGGAGGAGCCAAAATCAGCTCAGAGAGGGCACTCGACTTCCCAAGCCTGTAGGGTCAATGGTGGGGCTGGTTCAAACCCTGGGCCTGTGGTCCAGGGACAGTCTCCCTCCACCCTGGGGAAGGCCTCCAAGGAGGGACTCACCGATGGTCTCATGGTGTACCACGGGCACCTCCAGGCCAGCTAGCTTGGCCACCAGTGCCGTCTTGCCCACACCACTCTTCCCAGACACGAAGATCTTATAGCTGGCCGTGTCAATGGCCACGGCTGGGGGCAGCACTGGTCGCTCCAGTAGCCCTGGGGCAAGGAGGGAGCCCTGTGGGGTCAGGTTGTCCCACCTGGTCTTGCCCAATCAGACCCTGGGGGCACAACCTCATCTCTAAGGGCTTTTTCAGTGCCAGCCATCTGTGGCCCTCTCTGCTCGTTACCGAGGCCGGGACACCAGCAGCGCCCCTGGACACGCTGCTCCGCAGGGAATGCCTGTGCTCTGCCAGCTGGGCCAAGGCCCGCTTCAGATGACACCATTTTTTAAGTGTGATGCATGAGGTGGCTTTTATTGGTATTATTATCACGTGTTCTGGATTTCTTTGTCATTAATGCTCTAGATTTCTCCCAGATAAAGGCAAGGTGTTTCATAATTCTTTCTTTAGTAGAGAAATATCAGCAGAAGTATTCTCAATTACTATATACTCCTTAGAGCTAATACAGCAAGAGCTTTATGAATGTTTTCGTTTTAAAACTTGCAAAAGTCAAGTCTAAATGGTGATACGTCTGTAGACATAGGACCTCAAAGTCCTCAATTGTGGGTTGCCCTCCCATTCTCCGGTTTTAGGCCTTTTGGGGCGTTGTTTTTCCTGGGCAGAGCTGGACTCTCACGGCTGCCGCTAGCTGCTTCACCAGCCCCGCCCAGCCTGGCCTGGGGGCTTGGGCTTCATCCCAGGGAACATGAGTGGCTAAGCCTGGAGACAGCAGGATATGAAAGAGGCTTGTGTCTGCTCACGAGCCTTAATGAGTCTGTAAGAGATGCTGTGAGAAGGGAAATGGGAGTCTACTGTGCAAAGTGCCCAGCAGAGGGCCTGGCACAGGATGGGGGCTCAGTCAACAGCCTCTCTGGTAACAGTAGTTCCTGGCAGGGTTCCGCCTGTTTCCGTGTTCCTGGCTCTGATGATGGAATTAGCTCTTAGCAGATTTTGGGGAGGCCTCGCGGATAGTCCAGTCCTCAAGCCTGGAGAGTGCAGTGTGGCGGGCCCTCGCTGCCCTGATTCTCCGCTCCCCCAAGGGAGTGACAGGTGACACTGTTCTCCCTAAGGAATAGCAGGTGCCAGGTTTGGGGTGTAGGGAGTTGAGAGGACTTACCAAACACCCGCCGGCGGCTCTTGCGCAGGATGCAGGCCAGGTACTCCTTGCCCTCGGTGCTTTCATGCCAGTCTGGGACGATCACCGAGCCCGGGGTCGGTGGTCTGGCCATGGCTGGGCACCCGACGATGGGGCAGGGAGATGGCAGAACGCTGAAAGCAAGGGAAGGGACAGGGTGACTGCTCCAAGCTGGACCTGTGAGCCCTCTTCATCTGCCGTGTGGCTTGCTCCCTCCTTGGGTGGTGAAGCAGTCTGGAGCACCGGCCTCCTTATTATCCCAATTACCATTTTGGGAGTCCACCCTCCGTTTCACTGTCGGGGGCGGGGGGGGGGTAGTGATTACTCATCCCCGTCTACCTCTTATTACCCAGAAGGTACAATTCCATAGTCTTCTACCCCATATTGCTCCCGGGTGGGCGGCAGCCACCTTATTTATTGCCCTGAGGGTATTTACACAGCTCCTCTCTCCCTGGTCACCTCTGGGAGGAGTCACACGGACTTGCTTTTCCTCCGCCTCCTTGATACTGAATCCCAGGGCCAGCCAACCCTCACAATCAGCAGTCCCCTAGGGCGAACAGGCCAGTGTAGTGAAGGTCCTTTAAAAGTTCTATCCGAGCTCCCGCCACCCAGCCCTCCCAGCCAGCTTCCGCCCGGCGTAGGGGCCGGCTTCGGCCAGGCGCCGGAACAGGAGGCGCTTGCGTGGCTGTTGTCATGACACCAGGGGGCGGAGTTGGGTTGCAGAGTTTGGAGCAGGGGTGGTCTCTCCAGCATGAGCTACTAATGCCACGCACCTGGGACGGGACCCCTCCTACCAGGGGTCCTCTTCTCCTCGGGTCGCTTAGTCGGAGCCCCAGTTGTTTCTCTAAAACTGAATTAAATCCCCCTTCTCCAGGAGGAGAGAGGGTCCACTGCCTCTCTGCGCCACTTCCCTCTTCTATGAAGTGAAGGCGAAATACTATTACCTCCTCGGGTTCTCTACACCAGTGGGCGGTCCACAGTGATGCTCAGTAAGTGCTATCTCTACTCTACGGATCCTGCTGGGCAGGACCTTGAGATGAGCTGCACACCTCCGCCTTCACGGATGGGGGGGAAAAGCGGCCCAGAGAGATCAAGGGATTTGCTCAAGATCTTCAAATATGAGTCCCACTGGATTGTACTTGCCAGTCATTTGTTGATTGAATGATTCACCCCATTCATTCAACAAGTAATTACTGAGCACCTACTCTGTGCTCAGCCTGGGCTAGCTGCTGGGAATACATGGGCAAACCAGAAGTCCCTGCCCTGCTGGAGCTGACAGTTCAGCGCTGAGGCCATAAACCCTTCCACACCGTTCCAACATTGGGCACTGGGCTCCAACCACCTGAAGGCGTGTGCTCAGTAAATGCCTGTTTAGCTGGACAGGGTGCTTGTGGGTCATTACGGAGAGGTTGGCTATGACACTTAATTTTTTACCCGTGTCCTCTTACAATGCCTTCAGGTAGGGCAAATCACTGTTATGTAAGGAATAGCCTATGAGTTGACCTTTACTAAAGGCCAACTAAGTGCCAGACAGTGGGAGCTGTACAGAGGTTGCCTCATTTAACTCTATACAGAAGCCTGTGTAGGAGACATTATCATCCCTCTTTTTTTCACAGCTGAGGAAGCTCAGAGACAGCGTGATTGTCTGAGGCCACACCACACAGCCGGTCAGTGGGAACACTGGACTCAGAACTCTGAAGTATGTATCTGTTCAGCCAGGTTGGGTCTTTTGTTTTTCGAACTTTTCTACAGCCACCCTGCCTGCTGTAGCTCAGTGGGTTGAGCGCAGGCCTGCGAACCAAAGGGTTGTGGGTTCAATTTCCAGTCAGGACACATGCCTGGGTTGTGGTCCCCAGTAGGGGGTGCACGAGAGGCAATCACAGTGATGTTTCTCTCCCTGTCTTTCTCCCTCCCTTCCCCTCTGTCTATAAATAATTTTTTTAAATTTAAAAAACAACAACAACTTTGCCCCAGCCCCTAGGAGGGCTGTTCCTAGTAAAGCTGGCAACAGCCACAGGACCACAGTCCCACCAATCATGGGGCCCCATTATGTCCAGTGGGGTGGAGGGGACAAGGATGTGGAAGACAGAGCACCTCCCTCAACTTGCTGCCACTGCAGCTGGGCAGGGATACAGCAAACGAATAACCACGTCTACAGGATTCTGTGCTTGCAACTGGCCCACACCCTCAGGTCACTCGGTCCCCTTCCTGTGGCCCTCGCCGGATCTGCCCGAAGTCAGGGCACTCCGCAGCTGTGGCCTCTCCATGGGCCAACAGTGCCTCCGTGGCAGGGCTCAGGACTGACCCACCTCTGGGTGCCCAGACCTCACACACAGCCCTGTGCTGGCTTGCCTTGCAGCGGACTCGGGGAGAGTGAGGAAATGAAGCCACTTGGAAGAATGAGCTTGCCTGTTAACCTGGAGGCCAAATGTGAAGTCTTCCCATGCACAGGGAGGGAGGCTGGTGGTCAGAGCCGGTGGCCAGAGGGTTAGTCTCAGGAATCAGTCTTGACTGCCCTCGGGGGCTCCTGGAGGGGACACTATAGGGAGCATCGGGAGACTGTTCAAAACATGGGTTCTTGGGCTCTGTCCCCCAGAGATTCTGTTCCAGGGCATCAGATGGGTTTCTGTGCCTGCACCTGTTACAAGAGCATTGGGCAGTCTCGGGAAGCTAAGCTCTGTGCCAGTCTGCTAGGGCTGCCGTACCAGATTGCCGCGGACTGGGTGGCTTAAACAACAATTTACTTTCTCACAGTTTGGCAGCTAGAATGCAAGATCAAGTTGCCAGCAGGGTTGGTTTCTGGTGAGGCCTTTCCTTCTGGCTTGTAGGAGGCAGCCCTCTCATTGTTTCCTCATGTAGCCTTTCCTCTGTGCACACAGTCTTTTTTTAAAAAAAATAATCTTATTGATTTGAGAGAGAGAGAAACATCAGTTTGTTGTTCCACGTATTCATGCATTTATTGGTTGATTCTTGTATATACCCTGACCAGGGATCGAACCCGCAACCTTAGTGCATCAGGATGATGCTCCAAACAACTGAGCTACCTGGCCAGGGCATGTGCATGCACTCTCTTCCCCTTTTTATAAGGATACCAGTGATACTGGATTAAGGCCCCACAATTACTACCTCATTTAACCTTGTATCTCCTTGAAGGCTCTACCTCCAAATAAGTCATACTGGGGTTTAGGGCTTTGACATGTAGATTTAGTGGCAGGTATACAATTCAGGCCATGATAGGGTCCACAAACCTAATTTAGATAAACTGCTGCTGGGGACATGAGGCCAGTCAGCAGGTGGGACCTAGCAGTGAGGTGGTCAGAACTGAGTTTCAGAAGGATGCTCATGAATCTATGTTGGTCTAGTGAGTTGCCCTCACCTGTGCCCCCTTGACCTCTAAGTAGTACATCCCCTTAAGCAAGTTATTTCTCCTCTTGGGGCCTCAGTGAAGCAGGTGACTATCTGCCTAAAGGCCCCTCGAGGGTAGAACCTTTTGATTAGTCCACTCTTTTCTTCACTGTCTGGTCCTTCCCCCATGTTGATTGAACACCTCCTGAGCAAGGCCTCACAAGGTCTTGAAGGGAGGACTTACTAAGATAGGGACACAGTCACCAGCTGCCAGTAGTGGCCCAAGTGGGCAGACTCTCACACTAGCCGAGGCCCTGGATGGTAGGGGCAGGAGTGGTGGGCTTCCCAGGTGGGCGGAGGTCAGTGGAGAAAGGCCTCGGTCAGATTTGTTTTCACCTCTTGCCTGGCCCCGGCAGCTGCTTCCATTGGAGTTGCCCTGCTTGCCCTCTGGGATGCCACACGAGGGCCGGAGTGCTGGTGTCAAACGTAAATCTGGCAGTACCACCCCCGTGATTAGGGTCTTCACTGTGCTCAGAATAAAACCCAAATGCCATGCCTTCAAGGCCTTCTGTGACTGGCCCCTGATCTCTTGTTTTTCATTCCAACTGCCACCTTCTTCTCCTTGTCCTGTGCCCCTGTAGGGCCTCTGCCTTGCAGTCTCTGGCACCTGCCACTCCCCACACCAGCCCCAGTAACTCATATGGGTACCTGCTTCCCCCACTCAGGTCTCAGGCCCAATGTGGCTGCACAGAGAGGTCTTCCCACCTCTGCTCCAGGATTTGCCCCAGGCTTGCTCTCTCACACCACCCTGTTCTTGTCCTTGACATTTTAAAATGTATTGTCTGTCTCTCTCACCTGGACATAAGCTTGAGGACACTGGCCAAGGCTTTTGTTGTCATATCCCTGTGTTACTTCCCTAGAGAGGACCACAGGCTGGCTTCAGAAATGCATGCAGTCCTGGAGGTTAGAAGCTGGAGGTCAAGGTGTTGGTGGGGCTAGTCCTTCTGGGGGCAGAGGGAAAATCTGCTCCAGGGCTGCCTGCCTCTGTAGCGGGTGGGTGTCTTCGCATCGCCTGTCCTTTGTACGAGTCTGTGTCCAGATTTTCTCCTCCTATTAGGACAGCAGTCGTATTGGTTTAGAGCCCACCCCAATGACCCGCTTTTACTTTAATCACCCCAGCAAAGCTCCCATGTGAATGTGATCATATACTGAGGTACTGGGGTCAGGACTTCAACATTTCAATTTTCCCGGGGGGGGGGATAACTCAGCCTATAATAACCCATACTTCCTAGAAATCTGACATATAGTGAAAACTGTATAAAAATGTGTTGACTGACAACTGGCTAGGGCTACAGCGTGGAGAAGGGCCTGCAGAGGGTGACCCCGGAAGGACCAGTGAGGAAGCGGCGTGGTTATTCCTGGCCTGAGTGGGCTAGGACATGTATTTGTTGGATATTTATGAGCACTCCCTGCTCAGGCTGGACACTGGTAGGAAATAATGAAAGAGACTCTGACCTTGCCCTTGGGTATTCCACACGCTGCTGGGAATAAAATCAAAGAACTAGGCCACTACACGGAGAAGCAGGGCAGCAGGGTAGAGAGGCGGGGCAGATTAAAGATGTCCAGATTCCATTTTTAAACACAGGATTTGGGTTTGGAACTGCCAGATCATGCCCAGGGAGTTCTTGAGGCTGCAGTGTGCGAGGCCTGGGCTCAGGGCTCAGCAGCCAGGTTTGTGTCCTTGACCCGGATGGCCTCCTGTGTCACTCGCCAGCTTAAAACCCTCTGGTGGCTTCCCACTGTGTCCAGAGTAATGGCTGCGTGTCTCCCTGCCCCAGGGCTCAGGACATGCTTAGGGCATGCGCACTGAGAGTGAACAATCCCCCAGCTAGTCCTGGGCTCTCCTGGTCTTCCTATGGGTGGGCAGCAGCCCGGGACCCTCAGCTCTAGGGCAGGAGCTTCCTTCCTTCTTCCTCCCAGACTTCTGCCTGGTAAGACCTGGCCCTGCGCCTTCCTGCAGACAAGTTCCCTGGTGGGGGCATGGCACACTCTACCAGCCTTTCAGACATTTAACTAAACCATCAGCTTTGCTTTGTGCCTGCTGACAGGGCCTGGGCCCTGAGCCCAGCCCCTTGGGGGAAACGGCTTTCCCACAGGTGGGGGAGGGGGCAGAGAGGGCAGGCGGGCCAGCCTGGCAATGGTGCTCAGAAGCATGGTAGAGGCCAGAGAAGTGGTCCTACCCAAGCTTCACCAACAGAGGTCGGGGGAAAATGGGCATTTTTCTCCTCCAGCACCTTGTTTCTCCTTAAGGCTGCCTTTGACAGAGTACCCGGGACTCAAAAACCTTTCACAGGGTGCCCCCAGGTGGTATTTTGGGGAATCACATCCATTTCCTACATGAACAATTACTGCTGGTTCCAGCTAAATCCACAAGGAATCCACAAGAATGCTAAACTGCTTTTGTTGGTACATTGTAGAGACTGTAGGGGATAGTTACGGCCACAGAACAGAAGGCAGACCTCAGCTGGGCATGCTCCCCTCTACCTGGGGGAGGTGGGGAGGCACAGAAAAGCCAGGGTACACCCTGGTCATGGGCAACAGCACTATGATCAGGCCAGCCTGCCGGATGTGCAGGTGATGCCTCCTGTCCTGCCTGGGCCTGAGGGTGCTCAAAGCCCGGATTAGGCTGTCTTGGGCCGAAGAGCTACTGGGGTAGTGACATGTACAGAGTCTGTGACCCCTGTTTGAGTTAGTGATTCCTGCACTGCCTTCCAAAACAGCCAGCTGGAGAGGAGGTGCTAAGGCCCGAGGAGAAAGGACAGTCTGGAACTGCCTTTTCCCCAGCTGGGTGCCGTAGCTTAGACCTAAATGTTCACAGGCCTCTGGTCCTTTGGTACCCACGTGAGTGGCCAGGGAGTGCTGTGCTGGGCCTGCATGGGAAAGCAGTGGCTGCCAACTCCTGCAAGGCCTTAGGTGAGGTGTGGACCATCTCTGAGCTGTGTTCTCAACATTAAGGTTTCTCCCCCAGTCAGCAAGTCCCCTCTTCTCTGCTCCCACACGCCCTCTGACCTGGGGCTGATCACTACACTGTCTTCATGTCCTGATTGCCTTCACAACACGGCAAGCTCATAACAGCCTCTGGCTCGGACAGATGGAGTCAGCATGCTGTAGGAAGGCTCACAGGACCAACCTGCCCTGAAGGCTGGGCACGGAGGGTCTTCCCAGGCACTGATGTTTGCCTCTTTTCCAGGACCACCAACCACCCCTGGCACCCTATGTACTGACCATCTCATAGACTGATGATCTAGGCAGCGCTTGAATTCCACCTGTTACACAGAACTAACAAAGCTCTTCCCAATGACCCTGAAATCTCGTCCCTAGGGCTTCTACCCACTTGACCTCTACCTCCATCACTGCCAACACAGTGGCTGTCAGCACATGGTGCCAGGCCCTTTGCACCCAAGGCCCTTCCTCACATCACATTCTACTTTGCTGTGTGCCTTAAAGTACAAAAAACAGCGTGGCCAGCATCAGACCACATTGTTAGAAATCAAAGTTTTGCCCTTGCCCGTGTGGCTCAGTTGGTTGAGCATTGTCCTGCAAAGCAAAAGGCCACTGGTTCAATTCCCAGTCAGGCCACATGACTGGGTTGCTGGCAAGTCCTGGTTGGGGTGCATGCAAGAGGCAATCAGTTGATGCGTCTCTCACATATTGACTTCTTTCCCTCTCTTCTCTAAAAAATAAAAGAAATCAAAGTGTCATCGGGCAGCTTGGGACAGGAGCTGTAGGCCTACAAAAACTGGGCCTGGAATAGGGTGATGACCCATGTGTGCTGAGTGAGAATGAAACCACTCAGCACAAAGCCCCAGGGGCCTAAGAAACCTACACGTACTCAGCCAACCGCTTCCGAGCTCTTTGCCGCCTGCCCTGCAGCGCCTGGCTCCTCCTAGGTCCCCACACAAGTAGGCAGACTCATGTCATCAGCTCCCAACTGATACTTCCAAACTGAAAGCAAACTAAATGTACCTTTGAATCCAGGCAAAGAATGTACCAGAGGCCGAATGTGATTGGCAAAGAATAAAGCCTGAAAGGGAGATTAAACAACAGACAATTCTGACCTGATTTATGGCAGCAGCTGCTACTTACTGCTCTCGAGAGGCAAAGGCCTCTGAGGTTCTCACGACATCTAAAAGATGACCCCGACAACTGCAGACATGCACAATCCTTAGTACGGGCACGTGCCTAACAACTCCCACACTGAGCTCAGCCCGTTCCTTCAAGGTCCCATATCATCCTCAAGGGCCAATTATAAATAAGAGACCCACCATTTTTTGAACACCTACTATATGCCAGGTACTGGCATATAGTGCTTTTCATATCCGACTTCAATTAATTCTCATGAAGCTGTAAGAGAGAAACAACTATATTCATGGGTGAGGAAGTTTGTATCCAAGGTTGAACTGTAAGTAGAGCCCAGGCCTCTAGGGCTTCAGGGTGGCGTTCCCAGGCACCACTCTCTATGTGGTTTCCAGATCCTGGAGCCTCCTATCCCCGCCTCTGTCAGAAGGCCAGCGATGGTGTAGATGTCAGTCAGGCTGGCCCCGGGGTCCCTGCTCCAAGCTCAGGAGCTCGCCTGGGTCTCCACTGCAGGGGGCACTGAGGCTCTGAAACACCAAGTCCTTGGAGCACCTCTCCACCTCCACCCAGCACACAACCCTCCTGAAGAAACAGCTTTCCAACTTCGCTTACTTTCCGTCACGGCTTTGGTTCTTTTCTACCAATAAAATAGTTAAGACGACTCTGTCTATTTTGTTTTATTAGTTAAATTGCTAAAAAGTCATCAGGGGAAAACAACAAAAAAATGAAATTGGCAGAGATTTAAATATCAATGAAATCATATCCACTTTTCATTCTTACACAAGTATGTGCCTAAAATGATCCTCTCAGGGTAAGCCACCCGGGACCCCTGAGTTTTGTGGGAAACATCGCTCAGCACCAGCTTCGCCGGGGCACACCAGGTGTGCGCTGGCAAGAACCCTGGTTGGTGGGAGGGGAGCAGAGCAAGGAGAGTAGAGTAGAGATGGAGGCAAAGCCTCGGATTTGCTCTGATTTGACAATGACCATGGTGAGAGGGAGCCACGTACTGGTGACCATGCAAACATGCCTTCTGTAGTTTGTGGGGAGGCTGCACGGGACCCAGGCCACAGAATCCAGCTTCCGTGCCCCGGGGTGGTGTTCGCTCCTCCCCACTGACTTGCACGCTGGCCAGAGACCACAGATAACGCAGAGCAGAGCACATTGCCATGCCAGGATCGCCACACGGACAAGGACGGACAACCCGATCAGGAACATCACTTTTAAGGGGAAGGAAGCAAAGCAGAAGGAAACCCAGGAAGATACAGTGAAAAGGAAGGGCGGCATCCCTTTATTCTCCATCAGCTGGTGGCTTTCTGTCCTCCAAAGTCAAGATTTCTTCAGTTGTTTTTTTTCTCCCTTTAAAAAATTTTGAAGAGTTCCAACACAGTTCTTAGGATAGTTCATAGTTTCAGCTCTTGATATAAAACTCAAACATTAAAATCAAATCAATCCACAGAGGGCAGGGAAGAGAATAAGCCCAGTAGGGCCTTACAACTAAATTTAAGCTTTTTCAACACCTAATTTGTGCTCCCAAAATGTGGGGTAGGTGGAGGTTGTGGAGCCCAACACCCAAATGTAGAATAAGGGTGAAAATATGAACAAAAATACAGAACCCTCTCTGCTGCCCAGACTGCAACATGAGAAAACAGGAAGCTCTGTTCAAGAGGGTGGGAAGAGACTCAGACTCTTGCTTGAGGTCAACGAGGTGGCCGGGGAAGTCAGTATGACACGGGGGCTCTCAAAGGCACACTTGCAGGAATGGAAGGGGTTAAAGCTTCAAGTAGAAACAAAATGTACTTTAAATACTTAAATACTGATAAATATTTCCTTTAGGTGCTCCTGAGGGCTTAACAAAAATATTTTGTCTCATTTTTCTCAGTAAGTTTTAAGACAAAATTGGCATCATGTCAAAACCGGAGATGTGGTTAAATCAGATCTGCCCGAAGCATCCAAGGAGCTGTGGAAACGGTGACCTCGGCTGAGATGCCTGAAGTTCCGCTGCACGTGCGGCTTCTCGGGGCGAGGAGGTCATCCCCTTGACTGTGCTGAGTCACTCTCCCAAGGTACATGTACTCGGTGCCCCAGAGCCACCAAAGCCAACACCACTGGGTAGACACGAGGCAGGTTTTTCTTGAGGAGCTGTAAACAGACGGTCTGGTTCCGAGGGTGCGAGCAGTACTGGGATGCCAGGGAGTTCCGAGGAGCCGGGCTACCTTCTAAAGGAATCCTGTTACCTGCCTACTTGGGGAAAGCAGAAGGAATCAACAAGTTAACAGCTGGCTTAGGAAGGCCACGGGACAAAAGGAAAGATTACAAAGTTGGGATTCTGCGCTTTCAGGCTTCCAAATACTTTGTATTTAAATGGGAACTGAGTTTGGAGGCACTGTTCCATGTACAAAGGTGATGTCCTACAGAAGGTTCAGCAACAGCAGTAATGCCAAAATAGATAATCTTTCGGGCCAGCTTTCTCTTGTGAGGAAGGACCCCACATGATCTAACAGTCTTTGCCAAAAAAGGACCGGCAGCAGCCCTGGAGCAGAGTCTGGAAAGCTATGTGTTGAGCTAGGAGCAGTAGGACACCAGAGTAAGTAGGCACGTGATAGTCCTCTCATCTAAGGGAACACACGCCCCTTTGTGTGAGCGGGCCCTTCCCTGGGCCTGGCACCAGAGGGGCTTTCCCACCAAGACCACACTGTAAAAGCTAATGGTTAGGGGAGAGGACTGGACATGACGTAATGTAACGGGAGCAAACACACCTACAGACAGACTGCTGAGTGCAGGCTGAAAGCCAGGACCCAGGGCCAGCCACGGGCTGTGCTTGGGAAATGATGACAAGAAAAAGGAGAGTGCGGAGATGGAAAATGCAATGTTTTGAAATTTAAATGTTAAAAGACAAAATAAATCCTCTTTTCATTGATGAGAAGTCATGAGAAATTATCAAAAATCCACACTGAAGTGGTTCCAATGTGTCCAGGCCATGGTTTCAGAGACCATGTTAACTTCCTGTACCAACCAAAGAAATTCCCCAGGTGGTTGCAACTTATCTCAGAAATGACATAAAAAAACAAAACAAACAAAAAAAAAAACCCAAGCCTTGTCTGAGTGACACAGGAACAAGATAATCACAAAGAAGGAACTGCTCCCAAGGTCAAGCATGTATCGAAGAGGTCAAGCCTCGTGATACTCAATCCAATCACTGGGTAATAGCCAGGCAGAAAAATGCATGTCACAACAAGGGCAAAAGTAATTTCTAGAAGGAACTGTTGATGGGTGTCCACTGTGCTTTGGAAGTAAAAAGCAGCTCATAAGAAAAAAATAGTAGACGATGCTTCAAGGCTCTCTCATGACACTGGCATCTTGAAATTCCCTACCAGCCCCTTGGTGACACCAGAGAAAGCATTCCAGAAATATTTCAAGAGATCTCTCTGGGCACTTGAGCTTAATAAAAGAAACAAAAAGTGAAAAAGGTTTTAGAGCTTAAAAAAAAAATCTCCATATGCAAAAAAAAAAAAAAAAGAAGAAGAAAAGAAAGGCAGCTTCTGAAGATCAAGTTTTAAGGGGAGGAAAAGGAGAACAAGTGTGGTTTTTGGCAACTTGCAATCAAGTACGATTGTCAGGAAATTCCACAATTAGACACTGAAATGTTTTCCAAGACACAGAGGGAGCACTCAAAATACCGAAAGACACTAGGTGGTCAGGTGTCGCTGCATACACGCTGTTTCACGAGGGTCTTGGCACACAAGCGTGGACCAAAATCCTTTACTAGGCAACTGCCCCTGGTCCCAGAGGGCAGACGGAGCCAGGTATAAGACACCACCGCACAGAGCAGTTCCCACAGGTCCTCCGTGGTCTGAGAGAAGGGGAGGAACAGCTTTCTACAGGTTACTTTTACCCGGCCAGTGCCCAACACATGCGCATCTGAAACCTCCGCTGGTGCACCTGCCATGTGCCCTTCCTTTCTCTAACTCTGAGAAGGCCACATAAAGATTTACAGCGGGCTCTTCAGTTCCTTTAGGAAAGTTCTGATATTAGTCTGTTCCCTAAATTCTTGGTCTTGTTACCAGCAAAGTAGAAAAAGGCAGCACAGCCTCTGCTAAAACACAGCAACGATTTTGTCTGAACCAGGACAGAGATCTCTCCCTCTTTGTAAACAGAGTTGGCTAGATAATATATATTTATATATAATTTTTTCTTAGTGGAGATCTGATCCCAGCCTGGCGTGAGTGAGGCTGGGAACTGGGGTTTTGGTTTATGGGAGTAATTTTGTCCTTTGTTCTTCCTAGTTCTCAGTCCGAACACTTGCGCGCTGGAAAATTCCAAATTAAAAGCCACAGAAAGGGAAAGGGGTTTCGACATATTATCTCTTTGCTCGAACAAAGTACAAGGCGTTTGTTTTTGGATAGTACTTCACATTCTGTTTTTTGTCCATGAGTCCTCCAAATATGATGAGTTCGCCCCTGCCTTGCACCACTGTGTGCAGGCTGGTTTCAGGAGGTCCGACCACAGAACTGCTATTAAATACTTTCCATTTGACCCGCCCCTTCTCCTTGGTGTCTTTAATGTCCAGCACATACATCTGCATGGGCTTGCAGTTCATACTCTGGTACAAGGGTTTGCCAACATTTAGGGACTGTGGAGGATGGTGGCCCAGGCGGCGGGCAATAGGAGGTAAGGAGTGTCCATCTCCTTGGGCAGGCCCTGGCCGGGGAATAGGCACCGTTTCTCCGCTGCTCAGGTTCTGACTCCCTGGGGAGCCTGGAGAGGATCCCAGAGGAGGACTTAGTGCCGCGGAGGCTGAGGGGCCTTTGGATGACATTGCTTTGATGGCTTCTAGGCTCCGACGCAGGGCACCTGGGGAGACGGCTCCTGCAAGGGCACTGGCCACGTGTGGCGGGGTATGCACACCATTCGCCTGCTCAGGAAGGTGTCTCACACTTCCCCCAGCTGTCCTGCTGTCCACAGTGTCCATGTGATTGCTACTAGAAGTGGATTTCAGATCCCAATTTAGATCTATTGATCCCAATCTCAGATCTTTCTGATCTGGTAGTGACCCTCGTCGAGGGGCCAAAGAAAGTCCCATTTTTAGGTCATACCCCTCGGTGGTAGATGGAGTGCTAGGAGACATGGCCTGTACAGGGCTGTCCAAAGAAGAGCCACCTACAGCTGCTGTTCCTGGAGATAAACTGCCACCATTGAGGACAGGAGAGCCATCTCCTCTGGCTGGGGAAAGGCTTCCTTCCCGGGAACCTGAGGGGGTCTGCCTTTGAGCTCTGGGTCTCAGTGTTCCCCAGCGGCCGTTAACACAAGGAGCTTCATCCATGCTCCTTACTGGAGACTGTGAGCGGTACTCTCGGGTTTCGGGAACCAGGGCTGGAGGAGTGGCACTGATAGGTGATGGGCGAGAGTTCAAACTGGGGCTGAGTGGGGCTCTTCCACTGGGAGCTTGGCTGAAGACCACCACACACTGCCCCACCTGGAAGGCAAAAGACTTGTGCTCAGTTCTGATCATTCATTGAACCATCAACCATTTTATCACGAGCATCTGGGATACACCAGGCATTTTGCCAGTACCTGAGATGCAGAGATGAAAGTAACATAGTCTGCTTTCCAGGTCAGAACGGCAGACAGACATGGGAGCCATTTGTTGCTATAACGTGACCTGTGCTGGCATTAGAATTATGTGTACAGAACAAGGGTACAGTGGAGGAAGGAATCAGTTTTTGTTTGGGGGATCCTTAGGGGATCCTGGAGAAAATTCTGTAGACAAAGAGATGCTTAAAGCTGGGACTTAAAGGATGAGGGGGGCCCACTAAGTTTTTTCTTCTAGTGATTCACAATGTGAGAAACTCCCAAGGAGCTATGGTTAAGATCTACCTATTTTGTGACATCCAGATGTCTTATTTTCCATACAGATTTGCTCATAAATCTGACAAGTTAACTTGGTTTTACATTCTGGGACCTCTCCTCCTGCTGGCCCGTCAGTTCCCCACTTACCCGGCAAGCTGGATGGCACCACAGCTCTGGGGCCCCGTGATCTTCATTTTCTACCTTGAGTGGCTGCCAGGCCCAGGGACTCGAGTGCATGTGCAACAACCAGGCATCCTTGAACAGCTGTAAGAGAGGGACCAACAGCAGGGCTCAGGTGTGGTTCCTATCACACAGCACACACAGACCTGAAGTCTCAAGACCGTCTACCGGTCTCGAGAGTGTATGGGCTCTTCCAGGAGGAAGAGCAAAACCTTCACTACTCTTCCATCTGGGCCTGTGCTCATCCATATATTATCATTGGCACAAAAATTTGTGCTGGTGACCCATGAATCAATTTCAAGTGTTTTTGAATTTTGCCTGTGCTTTTGTGTGTGTGTGTGTGTGTGTGAGAGAGAGAGAGAGAGAGGGAAGTTGATAATATGTCTCCATAAGTTTCTGAACCAGTATTTTTTTTTAAAGATTTCATTTACTTATTTTTAAAGCAAGGGGAAGGGAGGGAGAAAGGGGGAGAGAAACACTGACGTATGAGAGAAACATCAACCTGCTGCCCCTGGCACACCCCCAACCAAGGGCCAAACTGGCAACCCAGGCATGTGCCCTGACTGGGAATTGAAAGACCTTTCGGTTTGGGGGACAATGCCCAACCCACTGAGTCCCACCAGTCCAAGCTGAACCTGCTTTTATGTCCCCTTCCTCCTTGAAAAGAATGATAGCAGCAAACCTTACAGCCTAAAGAGGAAGTGGGAGTGGAAAAAAAATACAGATAGGAATATTCAAGAGATGAATGTTTCTGATTAAAAGAACTCCTTACCCCCCCCAAAAAAAACCCCAGAAAATACAGAGACTATATATATACCCAAAGGGAAAAGGTACTCTCAATGAAAGTGCCACAGAAAGTCTTGGGAGACGAGAAGGGAAGCAAGTGTGAACACTCAGAGCACACGCACGGGAATGCCGCAGCAGCCATACTCACGGCGTTGGGACCGCCACACCCTCCAAGGATTAATATAGTTGCATCGTCTATGACAATCTGGGGACAGAAAGAAGTTTAAAATACAACCATAAAGATACAGTATCTGACCTATGCTTTAGCCATACATGAAAACAGCCTACCCACCTCCTAAGTGAGAGTCTTACTTCTAGTTACCATAATAAGCTCTGTATTCTCCCATGTCAGTTTTGGTCCCTGTGAACAAACTGATAATTCACCTGAATGGAAATATTCTTTGTTGATCATATATTAACATGAGAGTGCCAACCACGTAAAATGCAGGGTTCTCTTATAAAACAGAAAAGTAAATGCTTTGAGGAGAGGCATAATATAAAACCACTAAAAATATATGTAACCCATTAGAAGTTGAAAAGCAAATATCAGAAAAGGTAATGACAAATTTTCTTTTGGCTTATGCATGTCAGCATCTTACCTGACTCCCTCCTCCCTCTCCCGCCCTAACTAAAAGATGCTACAGTGCTTGCTGAATAGTTATTTTAATTCCTGAGCACCTGAGACTGGCCACCTCGAGGATGAGGACTGGGGCCTGAGATGTTTGGCTTGGACCACGCCCACTGCTCGAGGTCAAGGACCCAGACATCATTGCTCCTGTAAGATAAGGACATAAGAATGAAGGAAGTGGGAGCTACTGGGGACCACAAGAGCTGATATAAATGACGTCACACTTATAAAGATGCCCCGTAAAGTGCCATGCTCATAATTAGCACTTAAAACTATATACTTTTTCTTTTTAAAAGATTTTATTAATTTGTCTTTAGAAAGAGTGGAAGGGAAGGTGAAAGAGAGGGAGAGAAACATCAATGTGTGGTTGCCTCTCGTGCACTCCCAACCAGGGACCTAGCCTACAACCCAGGCATGTGCCCTGACTGGGAATAGAACCAGCGATCCTGTGATTCACAGGCTGGCACTCAGTCCACCAAGCCACACAGTGGGGCTGAACTGTATTTTTCTTCTGCTTCTTCCCTTGGAACCCATCTCTAGACCATCAGACCTTTGTTCTTTCCATTGACCCATACAGCCTTGCTTGTGTGAGTCCTGTCTGTTGTCACACACTAATACCTAAAGAGTTAATAGATGACAGCAGGAAACAGCTACTGGCCAACATATAGTCTTTCTTTTTAAAAATTTATTGATTTTAGAAAGAAAGAGGGAGGGAGAGAAAGAAAAATCAATTTGTTGTTTTGCTTATTTATGCCTTCATTGGTTGATTCTTGTATGTGCCTGGACTGGGGTCGGGGTGGTGGTGGTATTGAATCTGCAACCTTGGCATATCAGGATAACCAATTGAACGAACTGACCAGGGCTAAGGTACAGTTTTTCAAAAGCAAAACCAGAAGGAAGAAGAAAAATTATTCAAAAGGCAGAATAGAATGATTTACCGATTCTGGCTACAAAAAGTAATTCACCATGGCTAATGACAGCTGTGGTTTCATCAAGGACAAACTGTCCTCTCCACCCACCAAGGGACGAGTGTGGCAAGGACAGACTCCTAGATGGCAGTCTCTGCTTTATGGTCCGCTCTGTAAAGTCATTTATTCACACACTGGAACACAGCAGTAAGGGCTCTGATACCTTAAGCCCTGAACCCCCTCACCTGGAGGAGAGCTCACACTGCCAAATCAAATACACAGTGGTTCAGATGGAGGACTCTGGCTCTGGACTCTGGCCTGAGCTGGTCGGCTGTGGCCAGAGGTGGAGAGGACAGTGCATATGAAGAACAGCCTAACAGAAGTGTGTCAGATCTGACACAGTTTTCTTGCTCCTACCCACTCCCCCAGCCCAGTCCATTTGGAGAGTGAACCATTTCCACCTGTCCTGTTAATTGACCTCTCTCCTTCTCTAAGGCCCCAAAGGGCACAAACTGGGTCACAGAGGAGAGCAAGAAAAAGTACTGTTTCTTGGAAGGGGACCTTCCGCAGACACAGGTAGAAGCAGACAAGATGGAGGTTCCTTTAGAATTTGATCCCACTGAAGAGAACCACACCAAACAAAAAGTGACTGCACAGCCCTGATTCTATGGAGCAAGTTTCCTAACTTTACTGGTACATGACTAGGGGATGAAAAGTTGGAATGCCAAGGTCAGATGACTAACTAGATTAATTCGAGACGTGTTCAGGAACACTGGCCCTGACCAGTCCACTTTTCTGACCTGTCATTCCCAGGACTACTTACCTTCAGGACGACAGGCAGCAAGCCAGATATACTTACATTTGCCGAGATCCCAAGGAACCACCAAAGACAATCATTTTATCCTCTATCACACAGGAGGAATGGCCGGCCATGGGAGGCGGCCCATGGGTTGTCACAATGCAGTTCCACCTAATATAAAGTCAGGAGGAAGCCGAGAAGTCAGGAGCCATCTGGACCCATGGCACTCTGGGAATTAGTAGCCAAAACTGAAGAGATCCCTGTTCTTCAACTGGCTCGTTCATAGTTCTTGGAAGAGCAATGTATCTCTCCCACTTTTTCTCTTTGGAATAAGAGTTGTTAACTTTAGGTTTTAAGGGGGTCCTGGAAACCCTCTGAAGCTGTAGGCAAAAATATGTGCATATGTCAATTGTTTTTTCTGGGAAAAGAGTCCATAGTTTTCACCAAATTCTCAAGGACATTTCTGAACACAAAAGAAGACAAGGAAATCCACTCATTTAACATGTTTTATTCCTGACTGAAAAGATCTTTGTGGCTTACCAGTTTTTAGAGGGTGAGTAAGTGTGTATTTCATCAAAGAATCTCTCCGGCTGGTGTAGGGGATAAGGGCTTGGCCGAGTCCAGCCACCAAACAGCACCAGCAGGTCCTTGTACACGACCAGAGTAGCTCCAGCTTTGGGGGAAGGATAAGACCCTGGGAGAAGCCAGTAACAACACAGTTAGGATTCAAGGTCTATGACAAGCCACAAGTGGGTCATCTGTAGGTTACCTTTCCATGGAAGAGTGACCAAATACCACAAAGCATAAGAAAAACGGGGAGAACAAAACTGGGTTTATAGGTCTGAAAGAAAACCATCACCAGTTCATACATCTTTTATCATTAAAACAGCGAAACCTGAGTTAGAAGAAAGTTCCTTAGCCTCTCCAGACTTGGTTTTGCTCACCTGAAATTAGGGATGAGAATGCATAGCTCATTAGGCTGTTTCGCATGTTAAATACATTCAAAGCACCTAGCACAGAGCCTGGCACATAGAAGGTGCTCAATAAATGTCGGCCTCTCTTGCCCATCCCTTTAAAAAGCTTAATAGAGAGTACAAAGGAAGAATTTAAGGGATCCAGGGAGGAGTATGTATAGAGGCTAGATACCTGGATGCCACTTAGAAATAACTGCTACCAAACACAGGCAAAAAAGGAGGCAGAATGCAGTTCTCGTTTCTCCTATAAATGAAATGTTAACACAATGACCTTAGCTATGGGCCTCACTAGCACCCATGGGAGCAGACTTTCAAGGCCCGATGTAAAGGCATTCCAATGAAACTGCAACCCTTCATACCAAGAGTGGCTACTAAACCCTCCAGGCTGGACCTCTGAGCTATGTTGAATGAATTTTGAAACAACAGAAATTTGGCTTATGCTGGGACACTTTAGGAATGACAAATGTTCCACAGGAGCATAATTTGCAGAGCTTTTGGTTTCTGAAACAACAATCGCCATTTCTCTCAATCCCTTACTCTACGTGCCACCTTTAGTCTGCTCGGGACCAATATCCAGGGTCAGTAAATACTGAACTATTAAAAAGAATTCGTTGCTGCTGTTATTAAGGGTGCAGGACCCATTTTTCAAAGGAAATCTTAAGCAGAAGGAATTGCAATAGTACAACATATTGACCTGACAGCAGCTGAGGTGTTCCAATTTAGGTGGACCACTTGGCTTCCCCCTTCCGCAAGGGATTATGGGAACGTGGTTTGAAAGTCCTACTCAGGCTGCTTTAATGGTGTCCATTACAAAGTCTTGAGGTTGAAAAGGTGAAGCAGAGAACTGTCTTCCCTGAGAGCCAATTTAAGAGTAATTTCACATGACTTACTGAGAAGAGTCTTCAGAACACAGTGTGAGCATCTAAGAGCATTTTGCGGCACCCGCTATTCTGAACAGTTTCTTCAGAGAACAGACATCAAACCAGCAAGAACGTCACCGCAGAAACCAACCTTGCCTAGTAGTGTGGCTCTCGGGTCAGCCAGTTCTTGTGGCCCTCACCCCCTCCCTTGGAAATCATGACTAGGGGTCTTCAAGATCTGTAGTCCACAGAACTTCAGATTACTAGTTAAAAACTTTTGCCTTCCTAGGAGGAAGACCCTTAGCCCCACTAGAAAATCTAACTAAATGTAGCAATCTAGTTAAAATGTGAGTGTACCCAAAGATGATTTAATTTGTGATATGGCACAGAAAGCTTCAAGTTCTTGTTCTTACCTTGGAACTCATAAGTATGGTGGAAATGCTGGGAAAAGCAAATAAAATATGCAATAGACTTCACCAGACTAATCATTTAAAAACCTTCCAGACTGAAATTTGGATTTGGATTTCAGACACTGAAAATCCTGGCTTTTAAAATCAATCGTACAGAGTGAAGCAGACCAAGGGTCTATAAAATAGAAAGCGGAGTTCTGGAAAGCAAGCAATAAATCTTTACTAAAATTTTGAGAAAAACAAGAGAAGTCCTGTCCAAATTACATATCTTTATTCATTATTTTAAAGTTCTAAGAAAAGCAAGCTATTTAAATGTTTCTTACCAATAAACTTTCTTTAAAATGCCCCCATGGCCACCTGTCATCAGACAAGGGGATTCAGACCTGGAACTGCCCTCAGTAAAACCTCACGTCCTGCAGCGTGAAGAGCTGGGAGCACTCTGAGGACCCCAGATCCTCCACAGTGCAGAGACCCATTGTCAGCCTGGTGACGCATGAAATAACTACCCTTCCCTCCATAAAACTTACAAATGAAGGTTTTACACTCATTAGGACACTTCTTGGCCTGCCTTCAAAATAATGAGATCACTGGGCCTCTAGACACGGTCTGAACACCGTTGCACCACAAATGTGGACAAGAAAGGGTGTCGCTCCCATGCAGCTTCCCACCGAGCACCACAGGACAAAATGCGCCCTGCATCAAAGCTGGACACCATGTCACTCGAGCCCTTCCCCCCAGAGCCAATGCTCTCCTCTCAGGCTTCATTCCCCAGACACACTGAAGGCTGCCTAATCACGCAGCAGATATGATCAACGGAGCAAATGCAAAACAAGGCACAAGCCAAAAAGGCAGCTGTGGGAAACGGGACGATCAGATAGGCGCCTATGCACAGAACCAGCATCCCCAAAACTGCTAATTGGCTCAGGTGTTTCCCAAGGTTCCTATGAATCAGAAGAAAGTTTCACATGTGAAAGACAGTGGTAGAATTACAAGGCATTCTTGTTTACTTTTGCAAAGACAGTAAAAACAGTGAAGCAATTCCTAACTCTGGTCTGGTCTGGTTTCTATGCCACTTTCCCACAACTGCAGTTTCTATTCATGGAGAACCTAGGGCTGGAAGAGTAGCTCAATTGTTTGATACAAGATAAAACAGGAACCTGTTTTCATCAGGGTGCCTGTATTTTATGTGAGACTAAAAATTATTTTTACATTTCCAGACTATGATTATTGATTAATATTAGTTTATTATTAAGGTGTTATAAATAATAGTTACCATTCCCCTACAGCTGTAGTTTTTTCAAGGTTGATTTATTTTTTTACTGAATTTATTGGGGTAACATTAGTTAACAAAATTATGTAGGTTTTGGGTGTACAATTCTACAACACGTTGCCTGTACACTGCCTTGTATGTTCGCTCCCGAGTCAAGTCTCCTTTCCAACACTTCGCCCTCCCCCACATCCCCCCCATACAGCTGTAGTTCTTGTCACAACACATTCGGGGGAGGGGCCGCTTCTGAGTTCCGTATTTAGCAGGAAGGGGTGAGGAAGGAGAAGGTGCATTTCTAACAAGCTCACAGGTGACTGATTTTGGGATCTAGACTTTGGGACTCTTCATTTTGATATTAAAGGACAAAGATCCAAGGTCAGTTTTCCTTGACAAATGCTTCGATCAAAGAGGGACTGAAAGAAACTACTTTTAACATTTTCAATATACAAACATTTCCCTAGTTGTTCTCACCTACGAATCACTGAACATACACTCTGCAAAATAAATTTTAAAATTTGTTCCACCTACTGGCTTTCAGGCAAATCATTTTAATGTCAGTATCTTAAATCTCTCCATAACTAAGCAGGGTCATACTGAAAGTTAATTTAATCATGTTCCTCCGTGATTTGTCACTTTTGCTGTGACCTAAGTGACAAACATAATAATTATGACATAAGTGACTTGCTAATAATTATTCTCCATGACTTTGAAAATAGAAAAGTCTAAAACTAGGAATTAGGGCCTTATAAGAGGTAAAGTTTGAAAATAAGAAAACTATGAACATAAAAAATTTAACTGTCATTAGCATGCTAATGAATCCAGAAGAAAAGCACTAAACAAAAACATTTCCACTTCGCTCATGAAATTCCAGAATGTTTTTGTGTGTGATTTGCCTTTTAAAGGGGGCACAGACTTACTGCTTAACTGGCAGTTACAATTTTTTCCCTGAATGCTTTCAAATTACTTTATAATTGTGACGGCAAAGGGGACATCAGAGACTGAGTAATGGTAGCGTGTTTCAGACCCGCTCTCCATTTCGCACTCACAACCGTCACACGCATTCGCTTTCTCGGGAGAGGCCCATGAAAGGCACTATTCACTGTCCACGCGGTTCACCAGTCCTTCCCATACAAAACTGGCCTTGAGGGCAAAATGAGACCAGAGAGACCAGATTAACCAACAACCCTAACTCACAGTTTCTTTGGTGTGGGTAATTTTCTGTGGTGGTAAGGAGTCTTGAGTTGGTGTGTACATGGGAGAGGAGTGTGGGGGGAAGATATTTTGCTGATAGGACCCAAGCTGGGTCTTAGGAAGCTGATCAAGCATCCGGCTAGACAGAGCTGTCATGATGGTGGTGTGTGAAGAAACTGACCATGACAGCAGGAGTTCAGAGGTCGGGAGAATAATTTGGAAAGGCATTTCCCAGAACGCCACATTAGCATCTGAATCAGAAAACCTCCAGGGCCCAAGAGCACAGGTTGGCACTCACAACTTAGGAGGCAAGAGACCCTTTTAGTTTTTCTTCAAACTACTGGAGTTATAATTTAACTGCTTACATATCTAAACTGTTTTAATTTTATAGGCAATATTTTGTAATGGGAACAAGAAAAGCATGTTTCACAGTTTATAATTTGAGGAATAAGGAGCCAAGAACGCTTCATAATTCATGAGTATAAAAAACCCTCTTGGGCTGTAAACACCTAGACAACTATTCTGAATAGTAAAAACTATTCAGAATGGTCTCCAAAGTAGGCTGCCAGGAGTTCTGTCCGGAGCAGATGTCAATTTCTCTTCTGATGACGAAAATATTTCCATTTTAATATCAATGTGGTGGATAATTACAGTAAGTCTGCATTTAGGTGGAAGTCCACAGAGGATACAAAACTACAATGCTTATCTTATTTTTTATTGATTGACTGATTTTAGGGGGAGAGAGATGAAGAGAAGGGGGGGAGAGAGAGAGATGAGATATCAATTTGTTGTTCTACTTATTATGCATTCATTGGTTGATTCTTGTACGTGCCTTGACTGGGGATCAGAACCCACAGGCTTAGGGTATAAGGACGATGCTGTACCTGCCTGAGCTCCCCAGCTTGAGCTATAATGCTTATTTAAAAAAGGAAAGTAGGAGGCCAACAAAGTTATTCTTTGGCAAAGTCACTGCAGAACCCCAAAACTCCTGCTTTCTACGACTTGGGTCTAGCCAAGTATGCTCTTTAACTCAGTTTAAAATCAGGATTTTAAGTTAGTCACCGAGGACATAGTACTGAACTCAGAAAGAACTAAATTATCTGCACAGCATGGCTTTTTTCCAGATTACTGCCAGCGACATCTCTCCCCATTCGGAAGGAGGGTTGATGGGGAGGAGACAACCTCTATCTACCTCAATCAGCACTTAGCACACTGTGCTGCAATTATCCCAATAAGATTGGAGTCTCCCAATAAGATTATACGTACCATATTCTGCCTTGTATAATGTGCACTTTTTAGCCCTATTTTCTTGAGGGAAAAATAAAGATGTGCATTATACATGGGTATAATGATTACGTACCATGGGTATAATGATCCCATTTATAACACACAAAAACATAGGTGCACATTACGCACAGGAGCACGTTATACATGGCAGAATATGGTACTATGCTAGAGGATCGGAACTATTCTTCATGAAAAAGCTTACCGAACTGAACCAATCCACGGAAGCCAAATGGTTACAGATCCCTCATGAGTTGGTATGAGGACTGGCTCCGGTTAATCTCATTCTCACTGCCGAAAGGCCACCCAGCAGTGGGCCTTTCAGCAGGGGAAAGGTCAAACACTCTTTAGGCGTCCCCCGCCCTCCACTCCTTTTATTTTTAGTTTATTCCTCAATGCAACACGGCCAGAAAGTTAAAGCTTGATATCAAAACAACTCACTGACATCAGACAAAGCTTGTCTGGATCCCAGGCTTCAGGGCACACATTTTTATTATTAAAATTATACCCACATCTTTGTAAACATCAGTCCTTAGGTCATTTACAGTACATCCAAAACAACAGGAACTTTTGTAATGGGGCATGAGAAACTTTTAGATCCTGTCTAACTATATGTGCCACAGGCAGAAATAAAAGAAATTCCCTATTGGCATTGTTTTCACTTCTAAACAAACCCCACATGAAAGACCATCTGATAAATAGGGTAGCACTTATCAGCTAAAAATTAACAATATGAAAACCTGTAATAGTTCCTTGTTACCATTTCAATTAGTCTTTTGATTCAATTTCTGGGGAAGGAGAGGAGGTCCAGAGTCTCAGTTTAATCTGATAAATTTGTTAATTGCAGTTCTAATGGTGTATGTGTGTGTGTGTGGGGGGGGGTTCTCTTTTAAGTGGCTCTGTTTAAAAGTGAAAACAATGTTGCTAGTCATAAAGTTTCTGGCCTGGTGTCAAAATAGGACAATCCTAGTCAGGTAGGAGAGCGCCAAACTGAAATATGGGGTAATCTTATTTATTCTCTCCCCCAGAGTATTAAAGTTTACCCAGATTCGAGCTCTGCAAATTTTTCCACTCTTCTCTTCAACAGGAGAGAATGTGCATCCACCTTAGAAAAGCATGTATTCTGGAAAAATCCCAGGATCTGAACTTTATTCATAAACAGGAAGGATCCCTTCCTTTCCTAGGGGAACCCACTGGCTCTGCTCTCATCCACATCCCCTGAGACCACCACAGATCGGGTTGTTCCTGGACCACATACGGCTAGAGGAGAAATCACCATCTCAGGAAGAGTAACCAGGACCGGGTCGTGCATCTGGAAGAAGCTGATACAACAAAGAATTTAGCCGCTTCAGTAACATCCTGTGCCTTCTACAGAAATTAGTGTATGTAAATGGTGTCTGGGCTCTGGGTGCCTTCCTTTCAGAAAAACAAGAAAATGTAGATGGAGATTCAAATACTTCGTAGTTATTTTCATCAAATACACTGTCTTTATAAAAATAATCAGCCTTATAAATAAATTATAATAAACTGAATAGAATCCTAATTGCTACTTTTCTCCTCATAAATCAGATTTTCTTAAAAAAATCTATCCATGTATATATATGTAAATCCTGGGTCTGTATGTATTTTATAACTTAAACACCCCATCTACTACTCTCTTGTATTACCAGTTATTTTCTTATTTCTTTATATTTTCTTTGCATTGGTTTATTTGTTTATCGTCTGTCTTCCCCTAGTATACCTTGCTTCTTGTTCACACCTGTGTCTGTAGTACCTAGAACAGCACTAGGCATAAACACTCAATAAACGAAGGCGTGAAGATGAATAAACAAAGGAATGAATGCAGTCACTTTTCACACTTCAGGAGCTAGAGGATAACTTATAACCAATGCCCACTCCTTAGCTTCCACACCCCCTCTCCATCTGAGTATTATATTGTATGGGTAATCTAAACAAAAAATATGAAAGGTAGGTATTATCATCTACGATAAAGGTGGTACAAATGAGATGTTAAGTAACTTCTCTAAGGGCCCCCCATTATGAAGCACCAGAGATCTGGATGCAAGCCTGTGTTTGCCTGGCACAAAACCCATGCTCTCAATGGTATTACTGACTAGCCTCCCTCCCTATCACATCATATTCCTCTCATCACTTTAGGCCATACAGTCCTTAAATGATGAGTTGCACCTTTCATTTAATTAGCCAAGTGGTTTTTCCTCCTCAAACCTCTGTAATAGTTATATCATCAAATCTTCCTATTTAGAGCAGGACTAAGTGAATAGAGAAATCTCTGGCATACTTACTATGTCTAGAATATTTCTTCAAGTTGATAAGTCTTAAGTAAGAAATGAGTGCTTATGCCCTGGCCAGTGTAGCTCAATTGGCTGGAGTTTCATCCCGTAAATTGAGAGGTTGCAGATTCAATTCCTGGTCAGGGCACAAGCCTACGTTACGGATTTAGTCCCAGCTAAAGACACATACAACAGGCAACCAACTGATGTTTCTTTCCCTCTCTCACTCCCTTTCACTCCCTCTCTCTAAAATCAATAAGCATGTCCTCGGATAAAGATAAAAAAAATTTATAAAGGTTGCATCAAAACCTTTTAAATAGCTAATAAACAGAATTAAAGTTCAAAAAGAAAAAGAAATGAGTGCTTATGCCCACAAACTTAAGAATATTGAGTGCAACTATATTCAAAGTGGAAATAATCCAAATATCCATCAACAGGAGAATGGGGCAAAGAAAAAGTGGTATATTCACATTACAGAACATTTAAACAGCAATAAAAAGGAATAAACTACTGATAGATGCAACCACATGGATGCATCTCAAAAACAAAACAAAACAAAACAAAACAACTAAAACCAGAACAAAACCCAAGAATCACAAAAAACTCTGTTAGAAGGCAGAAGAATAGTTTCCTCTGTTGGGAGTGGTATTAACAGAAAGGAGTTAAGGAAACATCTGAGGTGACACAAGTATTTTGTATCTCGATCTAGGTGATGACCACATGGCTGTGCACGTACATAAAAATGTCTTCAAGTTGTGCACCTAAGATTTGTTCATTTTACTACATGTAAATTATGTCTTAATAAGGTACTGTTAAGAAGAAAAGAATGGCTAGTACCAAAGCGGGTAGAGTGAAATGTAAACCCTATTTACACTGTTGTCACACGGCACCTACTAATTTCAACAGTAAACAGAAATATTGGCAACCCATTGTCAGAACTGAAATTCATTATGTGAGGTCTTCAAGAACACATTACTAACTTAAAATGCAACCACCCTGTAACTCATATATGTAAATCAAACAGCAAGAAACATTTTAAGATTGGGCCGTGGGATTTCAGAAAGCTTACTAAAATGGGAGAGAAGGCAAAAAGAGCACAGTGTAAAAACCAACACAACAAACATAAAATCCGTGACTCATAAAGTCCATAAAAACTCAAGATCACTTCCAGAGAGAGCTGAGAAAAAGAGGAAATCATCAAGGCACTATTTGTTTGGAAAATATAACCAATTAAGCGTAGTTCAAGAGTTCATCTCCCAAAGGAGCTACAAATCTCAGCTACAAAAAAGAGGTAGCTGCTGAGATTTGAAAAGATAGTCTCCCAGCATTCAAGTTGATCAATAGTTTTAAGTTAATAAATGATCAATCACAATTCTCAACCACCTAGGAAGAGTGCTCTGTAGCTTCTTCACAATCTCTCCTCAAATCACGAGCTAAACAACTTGAGAAATGGGCCTGACCCTGATTCTAGAAAGAACAGAAACCAAGGTGCACAGGGGGCACAAGCAGGTACACGGCACTGCTGAGTGTTCCGGACACGAACAGTCATGTATGGGTAAGTGGAGGTTAGAAAGGACTCAAGGATAATATCGTTCGCATTCCCCCACACAGGAGTAGACTTCTGCAATTCCATTCAGAATATAAAATAAAGTCAATACATCTAGAATGCATTGGAGCTGCATCGGATGAAATGGAGTTTACTGGAGTCATGAAACACAAAGTGCAGTCAGGGGGACCTTGGGTGCTGGAGAGTAATCAAGTATTACTCAGTCTGTATTTCTGCTGCTTGGTGGACAAGCGACCAAACACTGCTTGTCAAGATGGCAGGCAGACAAGATTACAAAATGTGCAGATACGAAAGCTCAAAATTCTAAGGAAAGCCACTGCTTATTCTCAGTGACACTCTGGATTTCTATCTGAAATAAAAGGTTTAAAGGATTTTAAGAAAGGACAGAAAAGCCTTGTGACTTGGACCAAATAAATAAAAGTTAAAGAATGCTGGATTTTCAGCATGGGAGAGAAAAAGCTAAGGTCAGATTTTAATACATTTTGGTAATCAATACGTTTGGTAATCAAGAAAAGATCCATAAGGTAGAATTGGCCTTCGCATTCACAAAGAAGATATTAAAACAGTGAACTCAATGCTCTGTTCTTAGGACAGAGAATAGAAGCTTGCGGTGCACTGGACAGGCGAGTGTGTCCTCTTGTTACATGGACCAACTGATGAGCATCCACTTCCCCTGCATCTCTACAAACCTGGCATTCTTATAATGTATTGCATACAATGGTAATTTTTAAAAATGTATAAAGTGCTTAAATGCAAAACAATTCCACATCCAGCTATTGCAATGTCAGCGCTGACACCTGGGACCTAAGCCAAGGGAAGAACTGGGTGATGTTTTCCAGAACAGACTCTCCAGTCAGCTGTTTTAGTTACACCTGGTGCCAGGTAACAGTTCCAGACTTCTTATTTGTTTTGACACTTCCATAGGATTGGGAAAGGGCAGCAGAGAATCTAAGACTAAGCTTTTTTTTATACTAGAGCAGGACGTCAAACTCTTTTTCACCAGGGGCCACATCAGTCTCACGGTTGCCTTCAAAGGGACAAACGCAGAGCTCCTTGCCCCTAGTTAAGGAGTAGTTACATTTATACAGCCCTAAATTACATGCAGCCCTTTGAAGGCAACCTCGAGGCTGATGCAGCCCCAGGTGAAAATGAGTCTGACACCCCTGTACTAGACACGGAACAGAAAGCGTCATCCATGAATCCAAGAGCCCTATGTGCAATGTTTGTAAGGCAGCATTTACACTTGACAATACTGGACTGTACTCCTTAATTGCTGTGGGCAGTTATTTCTGGACAGATCTAGCACATTCCAGCTGATAAGGGTTATCCTGGCTTTCCTCCAGACACCCACTATGCCCAACACTTTTTTCTTTTTCCTGCCCGACTCCAAACCTGATCTAGCTTTTCTGAAGGATGACTCAGTGATTCTGGAAGATATGATTCTTCTAGGGGGTAGTCTTGAAGGAACAAAATTATTCCCAATAGAGCTTCTGATTCTGGATAGCTAGAAAGATCTTGATTGTGTTAGGTAATAATAAAAGAGATATGTGGTCTTCAGTATCCTGCTCCCCACAAAAAAATTTTAAAAGGCAAGTCATGTCAATATTTAAAAATTCTTTAAGCTGTGAAGTTTCCTTCAAATGACATACCTCTCTGTTCATTATCCTTTCCTGACTCTGTTAGTAGAGTAATAGCCAAGAACTTAGTTATTCCCCCAAATTCAATGAAATGTTAAGAAACAAGGGCAACTACAAATAAACAAAAAAATCACAGAAAGAGAAAGAAAAAACTATAGAAAATAATTTTAAAAGGAGGGGGAAATAATCTTAAAGCGGAAAAATCTACAATAGGCACTATCTCAGCCAGGTGATCAAGGTTAACATCAATAGCGAAAAATCACGTTGACAGTAAGTACATACCCTGGACATGATGTGAAAAGAAGGGCACTTTCTCTCTGTGGTCTTTCTCCCCCAAGCCCATAACTCCAGTCGAACAACAAGAAAAATGTCAGACAAACCCAAACTGAATGACGGTCCACAAAATACCTGACAACACGCCTTAAAACTGCCACGATCATCAAATAAGAAGTCTGAGCTACTATCACAGCCGAGAGGAAAACTAAGGAGACATGAAGACTAAATGTAACGTATCCTGCATGGGATCTTGGAACAGAAAAAGACATCATATTAAAAAAAATAATAAGGCGTCTTTTTGGCCGAAACTGCCATTTTCCAGTAATTTGCCAAAATGACTTAACACAAAGGGAAAGAGGAGAGCCACCCGCTATAAATGTCCTCTAGGCCCCTTAGAAAACATGGAGTTGCTCCTTTGGCCACGGACTTGTGAATGTACAAAAAAGGCGATGCTACAGACATCAAGGGAACAGGGACTGTGCAAAAAGGAATGGCCCACAAACATGACCACGGCAGAGCTGGGAGTCTATAATGTCACCCAGCAGGTAGTGGGGACTGTTGTGAACAGGTTAAGGGCAAGATTCCTGCCACGAGAATTAATGTACGGATGGAGCATATTAAGCACTCTAAGAGATGAGATAGCTTCCTGAAACGTGTAAAGGAAAAGGATCAGAAAAAAGGACACCAAAGAGAAAGGTACCAGGGTTCAGCTGAAGCGTCCGCTTGCTCCACCCAGAGCAGCGCACTTTGTGAGAACCAATGGAAAGGAACCTGAGCTGTGGGAGCCCATTGTCTATGAATTCATGACATGATGAGTAGAACAACGACAACAACAAAAAAGACCTCTCTACTGACAATACATACATACATACATAAGAAATCTAAATAAAGTATGGATTTTAATTAATAATATTGCACCAGGCCCTGACTGGTGGGGTTCAGTGGACTGAGTTCCAGCCTTTGAACCAACGGTCACTGGTTCAATTCCCAGTCTAGGGCATATCCCTGGGTTGTGGGCCAGGTCCCCAGTAGGGGGCATGCAAGAGGCAACCACACACAGACGGTTTTCTCCGTCTTTCTTCCTCCTTTCCCCTAAGAATAAAAACATAATAATAAAATAATAATACATCAATATTGGTTCATTAACTTCACAAATGCACCATTTTTTAATTTTTTTATTTACTTTTAGAGAGAGGGTAAGGGAGAGAGAAAAAGAGGGAAAGAAGTATCAATGTGCGGTTGCCTTTAATGTAGCCCCCACTGGGGACCTGGCCTGCAACCCAGGCATGTGCCCTGACTGGGCATCGAACCAGTGACCCTTTGGTTTGTAGCCCATGCTCAATCCACTAGGCCACAAATGCACTATTATGACTAGATATTAAAACAGGGAAAACTGGAGGTAGGACAGATGGAATCTCTCTGTTGTATTCTAAAATAAAAGTCTATTTAAAAGTTGACAAATGAAATAATTACAGAAAAAAATAAAACTACTCATAGCATGGCACAGCAGAAAAAATACAGACTCTAGGGACAAAATCTTGGGTTTCAAATGCTATACCATCACTCATTGCTTGTGTAATCTCAAATTACTAGGTGATTCTCTGAGCTTTAGTTTTTCCTTCTGTAAAATAGATATAATAGTAATGCCAACCTAACTGGGTTGGTTTGAAGGTTAGATAATATGTACGGAGAATCAGGGCGAACAACACCCCACCCTCCAAACCCTGTCCACGTGCATTTCCTGGGACAGCAGGCTGCTCCTGACTGACTAGGGGAAAGAAACAACTAAGACTGCACACAGCAGCCATCCTTCCTCCTTAACAATGGTTAAGGAGTCCAGTTTAGCATATTATACACCCACCTAACAGACTGTGATAACACAGTGAAGTCACAGACTGTACAGTAAGAAAACAAGAAGCCCTGGATGGTGTGGCTCAGTGAATTGAGTGCCAGCCTCTGAACCAAAACAAAAGGTCACCAGTTCGATTCCCAGTCAGGTACACGCCTGGGTTGTGGGCTGAGTCCCTGGTTGGGGGTGTGTGAGAGGCAACTGAATGAGCACATAGATGTTTCTCTCCCTCTCTTTCTTCCTCCCTTCCCCCCTCTCTAAAAATAAATAAATAAAATTTTTTACAAAGAAAGAAAAAATTTTGTAGAAGTCCAGGACTTCCAAATTTAGCTAGGTTTAGAGTCAACTGGGACATTTTCTCTTTTTAAAAAAAATACAGATACACTATGCTGTCCCCAATCCCCTGAGATTAGGTGAGCAAGTCTGCTATGAAGCCAAGGAATCTACAGGGCGGGGCAAAAGTAGGTTTACTGTTCCAAGTACATGAAACACAGAGTTTATTCTTGTATTATTATTTACTCTTGTACTGTTTTCCATACTAACAACTGTAAACCTACTTTTGCCCACCTACCCTGCCCCCCGCATATTTTAAGTTTCCTGGTGACTTGGAAAAAGGTGGTCTGCTATGTGGGTTTTAGAACAGTGGTCTTGTCTCTTCCATTTTACAAAGAAGGAAATGGAGGCCGAGAGAATGCAGAAGTGATTAGGTTCAGAGACAAAGCAGGCCAGGAGTGGCGACGCCAAGCTTAGCCCAGGCAACTAGTTTGTACGTCTCTGTCCTTGAGTGCTTTTTCCTAAAACAAAGGGCCTGAACCACAAGTCATCACTTGGAACTGCGTGTGTGACTGAAAGAGAAGAAACTGGAAAGAAAAAAATCCTTGGGAAAGAAGAATCTATGGGGAGAATGCAGTGGGAAAATCAACAGTGCTCTAGCACTAGTTAACCGAGATGACAGGCTGAGCTTTAAATCTTTACCTAACATCAACAGACTCTCCCCCAACATTTATACACTCTCCTAACTGAAACAGGGTGGGCTAATATTTAAGAAGTTTTGAAAACGTCTATTTTGATTAAGTTACCAAAAAAGGCTACGACTTATGATGATATTACATATTAAACAGATGCCAAAATCAGCCTCGGTCTGAATAAAGGGCACCGTAGAAACAGTGGTTTAAACATTAGTCTTTTGCCGTACCTATCCCAAGAACTGTTCATGTGCTTTGGGAAATGACCACAGGCTGAGTCAAGCTAACTGTGATTAAGAACTAGGGTGTTACCCTGATATATAATACCAGAGGGAAACACTCAACTTCCTAGAAACACCTGGCAAAGACTATAATGTACACAACTGTACATTCATAACCACTTGCCAGGATTTCCAACCGTTTCTGTTCTGTCCCACCCACATTTTTTTCTCCAAGTGATAAAGCGATCAGTAAAGAACTGCCACCAGTTCCCAAATTTAGCCATTCACCAGTATCAGCAATGATACATTCCTTCCTCGTTCCTTTGGATCAACAGTCAGTGTCTCTACCTGAGGCCAACCTCTCCACTGGTAGGTATAGGAGATTCTGCCCAGCCTCGAGAACACGGCCCTAACAATTCTTCCTCTCGATCCAAATCAATTCCCCCCTCGAGAAGATCATTCCCATCAGCACATAAATGTTATAAAATCTGCCATCTTAAAACCAAACAAAACAGCCCTTGGCTTATGTGGTTCAGTGGATTGAGCACTGGCCTGTGAACCAGGGGGGTCGCCGGTTTGATTTCTGGTCAGGGCACATGCTTGGGTTGTGGGCTGGGTCCCCACTGGGGGGCACACAAAAGGCAGCTGCACACCAGATGTTTCTCTTCCTCTCTTTCTCCCTCCCTTCTCCTCTCTCTAAAAAGTAAATAAATAAATATTTAAAAAATAAAAACAAAACAAAACCTACTAATCCTACATCCATCTCTACAGCCCCTCATTTCTCAGCTCTCCTCCATAGCAAAACTCTTTAAAAAAATGCATTGTGGCCCTGGCTGGTGTAGCCCAGTGGATTGAGCGTGGGCCTGGGAACCAAACAAACACGGTTCGATTCCCAGTCAGGGCACGTGCCTTAGCTGAAGTCCAGTTCCCAGCAGGGGACACACAAGAGGCAACCATACATTGATATTTCTCTCCCTCTCTCCTTCCCTTCCCCTCTAAAGATAAATAAATAAAATCTTAAAGAAAAATGTATCGTGTATACTTACTGTCTTTAACTCCTGTTTTCCCATTGTCTTAAAACCATTCCAAATAGCCTTTCATCCTTACAACTCATCAAAAACACTCTTGAATTTAAATTCTTTTAAAATTCAAGGTCGTGCCCTGGCTGGTGTGGCTCAGTGGATTGAGTGCTGGCCTGTGAGTTGAAGGGTCGCTGGTTCAACTCCCAGTCTAAGGTGCATGCCTGGGTTGCAGGCTGGGTCCCTGGTGGGGGATGCATGAGAGGCAACCACACATCAATGTTCCTCTCCCTCTCTTTCAGCCTCCCTTCCCCTCTCTAAAAATAAACAACTAAAAATCTTTTAAAAAATAAAAATAAAATTCAAGGTCAGCTCTCAGTGCTCATATGACCTGACCTCCTGCCAGACATGGCTGATTATGTCCTCCTTGCCAGGAAACACTTTCAAGTATGGTAGCTTCCAAGATGCCACATTCTCCTGGTGTCTTCCTGCCTCTTTGGTGCTCCTCCTCTAGTCTTTTGCTATTTCCCCTTCTCCTCCCTGATCTCCAAATGCTGGAATCTCCCACACTTAGCCTCTTCTTCACTCACTCCCTTGGTAAACTCATCCAGTCTCATGGCTTTAAATCCATCCAGATAACAATAACTCCCACTTGGCCATCTAGACAAATGTCTAACTTACATGTCTTCCCTGAACTTCAGACACATACATCTCCACCTGGATGTCCTAATAGACATTTCGAACTTGACAGGTTTCAAACCGAATTTCTCATCTCTGCTGTACTTTGCCAACCTTGACCACCCCTCTACAGACTTACCCATCTCAGTTAATGGCAACTCCAGGGAAACACCCAGGCTAAAAACTCTTAGAGCCACCCTTGACTTGTCTCTTTCTCTTTCATACTCCATATCTAAACCATGGGCAAATCCCATGGGCTCTATCCAATTCATCCAGGTTCTCTTTTTTAATTTATTATTTAAAAAAATTTTTTTAAGATTTTATTTAGGACAAGGAAGGGAAAAAGAGAGGGAGGGAAACATCAATGTGTGGTTGCCTCTCACATGCCCCACACCGGGAACCTAGCCTGCAACCCAGGCATGTGCCCTGTCTGGGAATCAAACCCATGACCCTTTGATTCGCAGGCTGGTGCTCAATCCACTGAGCCACACCAGCCAGGGCCAATCCATGCAGTTTTTATTTTTCTCTTAACACCCTAGTCCAAGTTACCATCCTCTCTCATTCCTCACCTAGATTACTGCAACTTCTTAATTGGTCATTTCCACACTTGCCCTCTTTACACAGTCTTTTCAGTAACCTAAATGACCAGCCATTCACTCAAAAAATATAACAATGTAAAGACCTTTCTGGTCCAGAAAGGCTTACATTTATGATACCCTTCCCTCCATTATTTATCCAACCTCCTCTCCTAGTACATTTGCTTTTGTTTGCTCTGTCCCAGTCAATTCCTCATTACCCCTTGACTGTCCCTTTGCACTGGTTATTCTCCCCATTTGGAATGTCCTTTCCTAAGTATCCCCATGGTTCACTTCTTGTACCCATCAGGTCTTTGTTCTAACGTCACCTTCCCTGTGACATTATACCTAGGGTGGTCTACCCTGATCACCCTAGGTATAAACCCCTCAATCCTGACCCCCCCTTACCATACTATAGTTTTGATTCAACAGCATTAATCACCCTCTAACATACTATGTTATGCATTTGTCCTTTTTCATATCTGTCTTCCTTCATTTGAATTAAGTGGGATTTTTGTCTGTTTTGTTAGGCTATGTGTCCCCAGCAACTGAAACAGTTTCAGGCACAGAACAGGCAATCCATAAATATGTGCTGCATGAACAAATGAAAGACAAGGGAAGAATTAACTGAACTAAAGGAAAGACTGTGCTGTCATTTATAGGAAGTGAAGCCATCTGTTTTGCAATAAATGTCAAACTCTCATAAGAATTAATGACTTAACACCACCACTTAAAAGTTTAAAATATTTAAAAACAAAACTTCTCCCAAGTATTTATTCTCCACTTCAGCAAACAGCCCCACTGTCTACAAAGCTGCACGAACCTGAAGTGTAAGTCAGCCTGTTTGATCCTCTCACCTTCCCCTATCCAACCCATCAGGAAGTCCCATCAATCTAACATAAAAATGCAGCTCAAATTCATCCATTTCTCTGTATCTCTACTACCAGCACTCTAGTCCAAGCCATCAGGCTCTCACCTATACTATTTTGATAGCCTCCTACCTGTTCTCTTTTATTTTCTTGCTTTCTTCAACCCCCTTCCTACATAGCAGCAAAAGTATTCTTTAAACTGTAAGTTGGGTCATCCTGACTGGTATGGCTCAGCTGGTTTAGTGTCGTCCAGCAAAGCATAAGGTCATAGGTTTGATTCCCAGTCAGGGCGCACACCTGGGTTGCAGGCCTGGTCCCCAGTTGGGGTGTGTGAGAGGCAACTGATCGTTTTTTCTCTCACATATCAATGTTTCTCTCCCTGTCTTTCTCCCTTCCTCTAAAAATAAATACATAAAATATTAAAAAATTTTATAAGAAATCAATAAAATAAAATGTAAACTGGGTCATAACACTCCTCTGCTTGAAACCTCGAATTTTCACATAACTGGGTTTGCAAGTGAGACGTCTCCGTGTACACCGCTCTACCCCACGCTCATCGTGCTGTGTCCACGAGGGCCTGCTTTTGGGTCCTCCAAAAGTCCTATTCTTTGCTGCCCCAGGGTCTTTGCACATGCCGTTCTCACTTCTCCACTCTTCATCCTTCAGATCTCAGTAAAAAAAGTTCCTGTCTAAAGTAACTACCCCTCTTACTCTGTATCTCATTCCTTGTTTGTTTCCTTCATACTTTCTAACAAGTTACTGACTTGTTTTTTTGTTTCTTCCCCACTACCAAGAGCTCCATGAAGGTAGGGACCACAACAGCCAGTATACAGGGTGTCTCTTTGGAAATGTCTGAGCAGCGCCAGCTATAGGTCTCTTGGCTATAAGAGCTGTCATTCATTCCAACACTCATCACCACAGAGCTCCCTCCAGATGGAGCACCTCTGAGATTCCAAAAGGAACTAAAGACAAGGTTTCATTGGCAAATCGCATCAATTCCAACTGCTGTGGACCAAACTGTATCTCCTCAAAATTCACATGTGGAAGCCCCAACCCCAGTGTGATAGCATCTGGAGACAGGCCTTCAGGAAATAATAAGGTTTCGATGAAGTCACCAGGGGGAGTCCTTATGATGGGATCAGTGCTCCTATAGGGAAGAAGAGGAGGAAGAAACACCAGAACTCTATCTCTCTTCCATGCAGGACAGAGCAAGAAAGCAGCTCAAGAACAGAGCTCTCACCAGCATCCTGATCTCAAGATGCCTAGCTTCCAGAATTGAGAAATTCCTGTTGTTTAAACCAACCGACTCATTTTGTCATGGCAGCTTGAGCTGACTAAGCAAGAACCCAGCCAAAATGAGAATGCTCCCCTCTCACTGTAACCAAACACACATGTAAAGGGTACCTGGTGCAGTAGCATCATCTGTCGAGACTCTCCCAACCCACACTCTCCCACTGCTTGTCTGATGCTCTTCCCCAGACAGCCCCACTTCTGAAGACTACAAACTGTTAAAGCTATTGCTCATCACTGGCAAATACTCAAATGCTAGAAGACGACTTCAAAGTGGGCACCAAAGGGTGGTGGGTAGCACCCTCCCCCAGCCACCCACCAACCTGTCCACCTCCACACACTAAAACGGGTGGGTGGCTCAGGCACATCAAACATAACAACTGTGTCTTGCTCAGAAACACTCACCCAGGTCCCAGTTAGGGAGTGATTTTGGCCGACACTCGTGACGGCATACAGAAACACCGCCTCGGGCAGTCTTCCCGTGGGATTCCCGCCTAACCAAGACTCTCAGGGGTTGTTTATTAAAACTACTGAATGCTTGCTTTTTTTTTTTAAAGTAGACATTTCAAAAAGCTAAGACTTCCCCCTCTCTAAAACTAGACTGTAACTGTAGAGTACAGCAATTGGTGATGCAGCAACTAGATTCTTTGACATACTTCGTTAGAAAACTACTTTAAACATTCAGGAACTGACATGATTTTATAAAAGGGAACAGTCTAACATTGTAGTTTTAAAAATTCATATTCTTTGTACAATCTGAATTATCAAGTCAGTTATTTCTCTGATATTTTCTACCTTGGAAACTTTAAAACAGTCTAAAAACTCAGTGGTTTTTTAAAAACACCCATGTCCATCTTACAGGGAGAGATAACGAAAAATAAGCAAAGCAGTAACAGATGATGAAGGTCCCAAAGCCAGAGCTGCACTTCTACGAGACAGAGTAACACACAGGCCAGGTTATCACAGGCATGAAGTTTAGCTACAAAATGGAAAAAAGCAGTGTAAGTATTTTGCAACTGAACAATCAAAGCTGCTCTGGGGCCTGGATACCAAGTGCAGTGGTAATAGGATGTACAGACTGAAAAGACTCTCCACATTTTAGAATCCGTGACTCTGAATGTTAATCAATATTTCACTAAGTGCAACAGGGGGCAAAGGGCTAGAAAAGGAAACTATCCAAAGTACAAAAATCTGAGGGCCCTAAAATAGCACTAACTCTTAAATTTTTAAAAAAGATTAACACTTGTTCCCCTTTCTAATACTTTTATTTTTTATGTATATTTTATTGATTATGCTGTTACAGTTGTCCCTTTTTTTCTTCCCCTTTATCCCCTTTCACTCTGCACCTCCTCTCCTTCCATCATTCCCCCACCTTAGTTCATGTTCATACATGTAAGTTCTTTGGCTTTTCCATTTCCTATACTATTCTTCACCACCCCTGTCTATTCTGTACCTACCAATGATGTTTCTTATTCCCTGTACCTTTTCCCCCATTCTCTTCCCTCCTCCTCCCCAATGATAACCCTTTACGTGATCTCTACTTCTGTGATTCTGTTCCTGTCCTAGTTGTCTGCTTAGTTTGTTTTTGTTTTTAGGTTCAGCTGTTGATTGTTTTGAGTTTGTTGTCATTTTATTGCTCATAGTTTTGATCATCTGTCATCTTTTTCTTAGATAAGTCCCTTTAACATTTCACATAATAAGGGCTTGGTGATGATGAACTCCTTTAACTTTACCTTATCTGGGAAGTAACTTTTTTAAGGCTTTATTTATTTATTTTAGAGAGAGGGGAAGGAAAGGAGAAAAAGAGGGAGAGAATCATCAATGTGTAGTTGCCTCTTGCATGCCCCATACTGGGGACCTGGCCTGCAACCATGTGCCCTGACTGGGAATTGAACCTGCAACCCTTTGGTTCGCAGTCCAGTGCTCAATCCACTGACCCACACCAGCTAGGGCTGGGAAGCATTTTATCTACCCCTCCATTTCAAATGATAGCTTTGCTGGATAGAGTAGTCTTCGATGTAGGTCCTTGCTTTTTATGACTTTGAATATGTCTTTCTAGCTGAGTCTTATGGAAATCATCTGATAGTCTTATGGGACCTTTTTATAAGTAACTCTATCCTTTTCTCTTGCTGCTTTTAAGATTCTCTCCTTATGCCCTGACTGGTGTGGCTCAGTGGATTGCATGCTGGCCTGTGAACCAAAGGGTCACCAGTTTCGATTCCAGTCAGGGCACATGCCTGGGTTGTGGGCCAGGTCCCCAGTAGGGGATGCATGACAGGCAACCACACAATGATGTTTCTCTCTATTTCTGCTTCCCTTACTCTCTCTCTAAAAATAAAATCTTAAAAAAAAACACACCCAAAACTTCAAAAAACACTTAAAAAGGAAAGATTCTCTCCTTATATTTAATCTTGGGTAATGTAATTATGCTGTGCCTTGGTGTGTTCCTCCTGGTGTCCAACTTCTTTGGGACTCTCTGAGCTTCCTGGACTTGCATGTCTATTTCCTGCACCAGGTTGAGGAAGTTTTCTTTCATTATGTTTTCAAGTAAGTTTTCAATTTATTGCCCTTCCTCATTTCCTTTTGGCACCCTTACAATTCAGATGTTGGAATATTTAAAGTTGTTCCAGAGGTTCCTGAGAGCCTCTTCATTTTTTTTTTAATTGTTGCTTCATTCTTTTCCTGTTGAATGTTTATTTCTTCCTTCTGTTCCAAATCACTGATTGAATCCTGGTTTCCTTCCCTTCACTGTTAGTTCCCTGTATGTTTTTCTTTATTTCATTTTGTATAGCCTTCACTTCTTTATTTTGCGACTATACGCAATCATTTCTGTGAGCATCCTGATTACCAGTTTTTTGAACCCCGAATCTGATAGGCTATCTATCTCCTCGTTCTGGAGTTTTGATATGTTCTTTCATTTGGGCCACATTTCTTTGTCCCACTGCATCTGTTACATTGTAAGTGGCTGAGCTTTAGACATTCGCCAGGGCGGGGCAACCCACGTCACTGCATTGTGATGCTGTATGTGGGGGAGAGGTCAGAGGGAACAATGCCGCTTGCCCAGCTTTGCTCCCTTTGTCACTTCTCCCCCTACCCACAAGCAAACTGCATCCTTCTGGTGCTGATTCCCATTGAGGTGGGTTTGTATCTGTTCTAGGATCCTGTGGACCCCTCCAGTGGACTCCTCTGTGAGACTGGGAGTTTTTCCTGCCCCCACAATGCCCAAAGATTTTTACAGTCAGAAGTTTTGAGGCTTTATTTTCCCCGTGCTGGAACACTGGGTTGTGTGGTCTGTCTCACTCCCCAGTTGTTCCTCCTGGTCTGTCCTGGCTGTCTGCCTTCCCTCCTCCTACCAGTCGGCATCAATGTTTCTTCTTTAACTTCTTGGTTGTCGGACTTCTATACAGTTCCATTTTCTGGCAGTTCTGGCTGGTTTTTTATTTTAAATTGGCTGTTATCCTTCTTTTGGTTATGTGAGGAAGTAAAGCATATCTATGCCTCCATCTTGGCTGGAAGCTTCCAATACTTTAAAGAGCTTCATCTGTATAAAATTGAGTCCCACCTAGGAGTGTCCTCCACTGTCACTGTGCTACTCCCTCCTCTCTTTGCCTATTGCAGGAGGAAGGAACAGAAGTTCACAGCTTTGGGGAAGCAACATATAGCAGCTTCTCATAAAAGGGTTTTAAGCCCCTGGCCTAGACACTCATAGCAGTTGTTATACAACAAAAGAGAAAGATAAACTAGCCTTCCCAATCCATTTAAAACTAGAATCATCTAGTCCTACACCATATGTCTCTCAGAGAGATGCAGTAACTTGTTCATAGTGACATAGAGAACTGGTGATTATGCCAACAAATAAAACTCATGTCTTCTTACTCAGCCCAGTGCCCTTTCTAATACACCAGGTTGCCTCCCATTTAATAATCAAAGTAGTAAATTAAGACCAAAATAGATAGGGAATCTGCACAAGGAAAACCCAAGTTGCCCTAGTCCTAGAGTGATAAATCAATCAATCAATCAATCAATCAATCAATCAATCAAACAAACCCTGGAAAGCCAAATGAAGACTGTCTGGGAAAAGCCTGCCAGCAAATCTAGCAGAATATTTCATACTCAGTGGACTCTACTTCTTTCTCACGCCAGCCTCTCAAATCTTATAACTGTGCCTTTTCAAACTGCCCCACCTCATGAGTGCAAAAACAATTGTTTTTATTTTATTTTTTTACCCCAAGAAAGTTTAGGTCAAAAAAGGGGAAATTTGTCTCATTTCTTTCTGCCAGAATTTTGGCACAGTGGGTCGGTGCAGGAATGCACCTACTGTGGAATCTTCCCACACTCCTGTGTGGTTGAGAGTAACCGGCAGAGGCATGTTCCATACACTCCCCAAATATCTCAGCTGGCAACAATGAAAGATATTCAGAGATCTTAGCCCTGGGACAATAGCTTCTGTCAGTCAACTCCCGTTCTCACGACTCTGTGTTTCTGCTCTTACTTCAATTTCATACCAAAGAGCATATCATACCTGTATAAGTATTTGAGAAAACCACGCAAATGAATTCACACAGTAGTATATAGCAATTTTGTCAAGGCACAACTGCTAATGATAAAGTATAAAATTTTTTTTAATTCAAAGACCTTATACAAGCATAGTACTCTTAGCACTTTCACAGCATATCTGACAAAGAACTCGCGGGCCCATTAACCTGTTCTTGAGACTAACACCAAAAACGATTCAGTAGTTTCCATGCAAAGGTAGTTACATGTTAAGAAAGCAAAGATGAGCAACTTATCTCTTACCTGAAGCCAAAGGTCGAATCCATTCTTTGCTATTCAGGTCAAGTCGCCAGAGGTCATTGAAAGCAGCATTGCAGCTGCTTTGGGTACAGCCTCCAAACACATACATAGACTGATTAGCATCATAATAGCATGCACCTACAAAGAGAACAATAAATAAATAACTGATGTTTAATTCTGAAGTCCATTTAATACCTTAACAATAGCCCATATCTTTCAAAGATCAATTATTTCACATATTTCACAACTCTTACCAGGTACCAATTTTCTATAACCAACCTGTTGTCTTCAGATTGGTCAGCATCACACTAACCTTTAAAATAAGACCCGGAAAAAAGCAAAGAAAAGGTTATTTCTGAGCACATTAAGCAAAGTGATAATGTCATTAAATAAGACAGTACAGCCCCGGCTGGTGTGATTGAGTACCAGCTCAATCACAGTGCATTGAGTGCCAGCCTGCAAACCAAAGGGTAGCCAGTTCAAGTCCTAGTCAGGGCATATGCCTGGGTTGAGGAGGCAACCACACACTAATGTTTCCCTCTTTCTCCCGTCCTCTCTCTCTAAAATAAATAAATAAAAGATCTTAAAAAAATAAGACAGTATAATTCTAGCAGAGCACACACAAATTCACATTAAGGGCACTCAATGAGTGACACTTCAGCACAGCTGCATACTTATCTAAATCTGCACAGGGTTAGGGAAGGAGAGTCAGCGCAGACAGATGTACTGTCCTCCCATTTCTCTCCTCCAGTCCTCTTACTGGTTTTGCTTTCACATGAAACCCAAAGCACAAACCAATAAACAAGGCTTTACATGAAGGAGAATGAAGGAAAACAATTTTAACCAACGCCATGAAATAAGCACACATGAAAACCAATGTAGTGCAGGGATCTCAAGCAGGGATCTCAGAAGCAGTGTGGTCCCAAGCAATCGAGAGAAAAAGCATGAAAGCCCCTAGGTATAACCAGAAGCCACCAAGGCAGGCTAAACAGAAAAACAATGCAGTAAGTAACATTTAAAAAGCAACAAGGTCTCTGAGAAGAGCCTTTTTATTAAGTTGATTATATACACCTCACCAATGGCATCATTCTGAAGAGGCAATGGTTGTGAGAGGGTGGTTCCTCTACAACTAGAAAGATCAGAGCCAGAGTCTAGACGAGAGACTTGAGAGCTAAGCTCTGCCACCTTGCTTCTCACTTGAGATCTCATTTAGCCTCTATCTTTTGGAAAAGATGACCACATTTTCTGCATTTAGCATCCTGGATCTCAGGAGAAAGGCAGAGAAAAGCTTCTCTTTCTATTCACTCCATGTATACCAGTGGGAAAAAGACCTCGCAAAGTTCATGTGAAACTAAGCTTGAACAGTTAAGGGTCACATACATGGAAGGGGAAAGTGAAAAGAAAGTCAGAGACTCAACCCACTAGTGCAGCGTTCCAGTGATCATTTAGCGTATTTGCTGATCTTGTTCGATTTGGCACATCACTGATTTTAAGATCTATTCTGAAAACTGGCACCACTTATTTAAGTTTAGAAAAAGGGAAATGCCACTGCTATATGACCCCTGTGATATGTACTAGCTCTGGGAATAACTTTCCCTTTTATTTTTTAATAACTGAGCCCCCTCAACAGGCACTTTAAGAAATCTCCACACTAGGAAGGCCAAGTCAGAAAACCAGGTGAGTTAAGGACCAATAAAAGCAGTGTGTTTAGTCACTTACACCCAGTAATTTCAGTCACTGGAAGAAGTACATCCAAATCATCAGACCTCTGACACTGTGTAACAATGGAGCTGCAGACTTCTCAAATTCACAAAGAAATTAAAGAGACTAGAGATGTGAAGAAATGAAATACCATCTAATCATCAATAAACTCACACCTGCAAAATAGTTAATATACTCCCAGAATTCAAACCCACTACAATGGCATATAAAGATTTAAATGATCTTAAACCTTCCACTGACTGTCTTTGCCTTTGAAAATAACCTCTAAATCAGCGTTTTAATCCATATCCCAACAAAAAAGTCTATTAAGAAGTAAAATCCTATGGAATTACATTGCTCATGTCTCAGATTTGTTAAAAATTACAAATAACAAAGGATCAAATTAGATGACATTAGGTACACAACACGGATAACTAATGGTACCATATTTTAAGCTCCACTGAAGAGCTACGCTTCAGATATGTTCAGCCTTCTCATACATTTCTTCCTTTCTTTTTAAGCCTCACCCGAGCACATGCCCATTGACTTTAGAGAGGGGGTAAGGGAGGGAGAGAGAAAGGGAGAGAAACATCAATCTGTTGCCTCCTGCTTGAAGCCAAATGGTGACCAAACAAGCAACCTGGTGTGCCCTGAAGGGGGATCAAACCAGCGACCTTTCAGTTTTATGGGATGACATTACAACTTATTGAGCGACACCGGCCAGGGCTCTCATACTTTTCTTGAACTAGCTATTCCAACAAATGGGAAAGTTTTGAACTGAACCAACTGGTGCCAAACATAAAGAATATTCTTTTCCTCTTGGTAATCCATACCTCCAGAACAGAAACTGGCAATGTCCCATGGCTTCTGAAACCTTAATTTGTGTCCTTTATAACAATGTTTAGTAAGGCAAACTCATGCCGTGCTATCTAAGAGTGAGGGCTCATTTATGTCTCACCATTCCTCAAAGATCAACTCTCAGCAGCTGCTTCCTTTGTGTAGCAAAGGAGCACGATGCCTTTATTTATCAAAGAGGTAGTAGCAAACATTCTTCTTCTCTATTTGGATTGAAAACTCAGCCAGCCGCTGGGCCCCATGAGGTTCTTAACCACATGTATTTTAATCCTATACTAAAATAAGGCAATTGGCATCTTCCTGCTTCTCTTTGAGCAAACAAAGGTTTCTGGAGAGGAAGGCACAACCCAAACTATACAAAGATAATAGGGCCAAAACGACGACAAGTTTCACACAGTATTTTCAATGTCCAGCAGTCAATTATCAACAAAGCTTGGAGAGGAAGGGAGTCAATTTAGTCAGCTAAGTTTAGAACTCAGATATAATGGAATGAGAAAACTGCCATCGATAATACATTCAAATATTTTAGACATCCTAGTGAACTTTGTTTATTGTCTATTTTTATTTTAGATACCTACATGTTGTTCTGAGTGGGAGTGGGGGAACCAGACTACTTCAATGGGCCTTTTAGAAAAAATTAAGAATTTACACAAATACCAGTATTCAAGTAGTCATTTCCCTTTTACCAAAGTTCTCCACCCAAAGAGAATATTTTCCTTTCAGACCATTGGAATGTGCCATACAAAAGTTACAGTTCATAATACAGTATGAATAACCTGCTAAGAAATAACACTAAGAACATTTATCCAACTGCTAAATCTCCTCAATCTTCGGAAACGGGTTTGATGGCTCCATGAACAATTATTGCAAGACACATACCTCAAGTGAGTGTCTAACAATCCCTACCCAAATGCGAGTCAAACATTCCTGATTACACACGCAGCAAGTGGACAGTTCTTCAGCATTCCAGATACTTCCCTCCTATACTGCAACCCTCTTAAATGCAAGGTATTCCAGCTGTTTCCCATTTTCCCTGGTGCCTGGTAATAATCACTCAATAAATGTCCACTCTAACTTTTTTGCACTTTCAGGTGTTAAATTCTCTTCTGCTTCCCCAAATGTCTCCAGGGAAAGGCCCTGAGGCATTGATCCCATGTTTACACAGACTCTGCTGTCCTGTGTCTCCCGCCTACAAGCCGGGACACATTTGCTAAGGCCTGTAATTACATAACTATGGAACGAGCACGGTTGGCCACCCAGTCTGGACCTGCTTGCTGTTGCAGGAACACGATTAGCAATGCGTATGTGGAACGACCTGTGTTTGGAGCCGAAACACTAAAACCTTTCAAAGCATGACGCTGGGAACCCAACAGACCACTACATCGATCTGAAAAGGGCATCATCGTACATGTACTCACTAAAAACCCAGGAGAACTGGTTTCATTTACTTCCCCTGCCTTTTTTGACCCAGAACTTTTAAAAAATTTTTATTTATTTATCTTTAGAGGGGAAGGGAAGGAGAGAGGGAGAGAATATCAATGTATGGTTCCCTGCCGGGAACTGGCCTGCAACACAGGCATGTGCCCTGACTGGGAATCGAACCCCAATCCTCTGGTTCGCAGGCCTGCGCTCAATCCACTGAGCTACACCAACCAGGGCCCAGAACTTTTTAAAAAAACACTTAGGAAAGAAGCTGTACTGCTCATATCTTTGTTATATTTAATTCCACATTATTTAATAGATTATGAATTATGATCCAGGTATTGTGAAAGGTGCACAGGTAAGACACAGAACCTATCTGTCCTCAAGTAGACAATTATTTTGTGGAGGATCATCATCATCATTATCCTATCATTTTGCAATTTAAACCCCCCCCCCTTTTTTTTAACAAGTGCTTCTTCAATTTCCTAGCAACTCTGTGGCACAAGAATTTTCATTCACATTTTATAGATGAAAACTGTGGATTAGAGGAGCCAATGAAAGTGCTTTCCAAGTCTAAAGTTCTCTTGCACGCAGCCTCTTGTATAGGGGGAACTATGGTAAGAGACAGTAAGTTTATAACTATGGTTATAAACCGTGAGAGGAAGGGATGAAGAGTGCATTAGGGGAGTACAAGCAGAGGGAGAAAAGAACTTAATCTCCGTGGGGGGAAATTTGAGAGTAGTTTTTGAAGAAAGTGGCTTTTGGCTTTGTTTATAAGACGAGTTTTAGAAAATAGGACATTGTCAGTCAATTAATAAGGGCAAACAAGCCTGAGGACAGAGAAGGAACAAACAGGAAAGGGTGGATGAAATCAGGGCATCCAAGAAAAGCTGTGAGGGCGGGAAGTTTAAGACATAACAAGGAGTCTTGTGCCCATGGAGTCTGACTGTGTAAGGATACAACAGTGAGTTAGACTGAAAAGGTAAGCTAGGGCATCGGAAGCCAGGTGGAGTGGAAACTTCTCCACGTAGTACAGACAGGCTGAGGAGTTTTGGCAGAGGAATGACGAGGCTCGTTTTAGGCTGGTTTCAGATGTGCAGTGTTGACTGAAAGGAGCGCCTGTCATTCTGGGCAGGCTAATTCTTTGTGTGTAGGATCATCCCATTCACTGCAAGACATTTAGAACCCCTGGTCCTTGCCTACTAAATGCTTGTAATGCTGTCCAGTCAAGACGATGGACTTCACACATTCCCAAATGCCCTAGGAGGTAGCACTGTCCCCTGTTTTACAGACGACCGCCAACAGTGTCTCATACAGCTTCAAATGAAGAGAGAGGAAAAGCAAGAAGGCTATTTAGATAAGACTTTGGAAAGATGGAATGATTAGATCATATGTGTGCAGCATTACTGGGGGAGTAGTGGGGGAAAAATAGAAGTATATGAGAGAGAATGCTGAGACAGGAAAAAAGTCACCAGGATCTGACTTCTGTTGTGGAAAAGAGAGGTATTAAGTATGAATCCAAGATTTCAAGCTTGTATAATTGGAAGCATAATAATGCCATTAACTATATCAGGGAGAGGGAGAGATTTGGGAGGTACTACTGAATTCTGCTTGTAGCTGACTAATATGAAACATCTGTATCTCTGTGGCAACAGAAGCAAAGAATTGGAAATGTGGATCTTGAGCTCAACATGAACCAAGGATAAGAAATAAAGTCAAGCTCAAGGGATAAATACAGGGTTGGAAGAAGTAGAAACTAAGGAAAGAAATTCAAGGAATTCCTTGTTTTCAACCTCTTTTGAAAACTGCTATTTCTCTTAGTCCTCATCAGTTTGCCAGTTAGACAGCATGAGGAGACAGATGGAAAAAAACATGAGCAACAGGCCAAAAGAGAGAGTAAGACACAGAGGAACCTCTTAAAAATCTATGGCACCTGTTCTCAGATTTGAAGTAAAGAAAAAAATTTTAAGTAAAAACAAGTATCAAAACCTACCAATCTCTGAACTTCTGGGAGCTTACCAACTCTACTATTTCTTTCCATTTCTACCCCAAACAACTGCCTCCATTTTGCGATAATACTTTTTCAAAAGCTAGTTAGCCCTGGCCAGGTGGCTCAGTTAGTTGGAACATCATTCTGTACACCAAAGGTTGCAGGTTCCATCCCAAGTCGGGTGCGTGTAAGAAGGCAACCAACTGATATTTTTCTCTCACATCACTGTCTCTCTCCCCACTCTTCTCTCAAAAAAAAAAAAAAATCCTAAGGTGATGATTAAAAACACATTTTCCCTCTCTCATCAGAAAGCTGCACTTTTACTATGATAATTTTTCACGTCTGAATACTTCCTACTGTGGTTTTTATTTTACCCAGATTCATTCGATTCCCCTCATAGTTCTAAAATTTTTTTTTAATCTAAAAAAAAAAACATCTTTAGACTTTAGAAACCTTGTTTCCACCTCTTATTCCAATTTGTGGGTAACTGACATTATTCCTCCCGCAACAATGACCTAAGGTGGATCCTTCCATAATTGCATTAAATATTCTTAGCAAGGACTCATTTTACTGTCTGTTGTAGTATTGCCTAAGTGTGGTCTGTGGGCTCCTGAAAACATTCAAAACCCTTTCGAAACTATTTAAACAATAATAATAATAAGAGGAGGAGGGAAGTGAGTAGAAACAGTTAACCACCCTTTTCACTGTGTGGATATGGGCACTAATAGTGCAGAAGCGATGCTGGGTCAAAGTGCTGCAGCCTACGCACAATCAAGGTGGGGCCTTCAACGATTCCAGGGATCACGGTGCTCTTCCAGGGATCACGGTGCTCTTTACGGCCACACACTCACAGGTGAAAAGAGACAAGGCCAGTTCTGACTTCACAGATCCCCAAAGGGTCTCAAAGACAACCTCCTTCCCAGAGGTCCAGAAATCACCCTTTGAGAGTCATCGCTGTAGCGCACAGGTGGCAAATAAAAGGCCCGAGGGCTGAATCAGCCCCCCACCTCTTTCATCCAGCCGCGCACCTTGTTTCTAGCCGGTGGCAGCAGTAGGAGCTCCTTACCCCTAGGTAAGGAGTAGTTACATACAGTCCTAAAATTACATTCAGCCCTTTGAAGGCAACGGCGAGGCTGGTGTGGCCCCCGGTTAAAATGAGTCTGACACCCCTGCTCTAGGGGGTGCACAATACCACAAGCGAAAATAGCTCCTTGAGAAAACTAAGAACACAGCATTAGTTTGGCCTATTCCTTTGATCTGTTTAGATACCAAACATAATAATGAATTATAATTTTTCACTGAACTGTCTTCCGCATACAGAGTACAACGCGTGATCAGTAGCCAGCTTCCAAGATGGCCTCCAACGACCCTCACTTCCCAGTGTTTATTCCTGTGGTCAGCCACAGTGTGCCCAACAGAACGTAGCAGAAAAGATGGCATTCACCTCAGAGATTAGGCTGTAAAAGACACCACATTTTCTGTGCTGGTGTGGGGAGCCGGCTGCCCGGGGTGAGCAGCTCTGTGAAGCCCGTGTTTGTGGGGAGCTCCTCTCCTGGTCCGCAGCCCCCTGAGCGAGCTCTGAAGTAGACCCCATGCCCCCGTCAAGCCTTTGGGGGACCCAGGGGCCATCAGCAGAGCTGAATGCAGCTTTGGGGGACCCAGGGCCAGAACCTCCCAGTTAGGCGTCTCCCAGTTTCCTGACTTCAGAACTCCATGAGATAATAAATGTTTCAGACTGCCAAGTTTTGGGGTATTTTTAATGAAACATGGATAACTAATATCCTCTCTTTCCCCTCAAGACTTCAAAATATAGTTAAAAAAAAAAAAAAGAAGACACAGCCCTGGCTGGTGTAGCTCAGTGGATTGAGCACAGGCCTGTGAGGCAAAGGGTTGCTGGTTCGATTCCCAGTCAGGGCACATTGCCTGGGTTGCAGGCCAGGTCCCCAGTAAGGGACACATGAAAGGCAACCACACATTGATGTTTCTCTCCCATTCTTTCTCCTTCCCATCCCCTCTGTCTAAAAATAAATAAAGGTATTAAAAAAACACACATACATTTAAGCTAACAATGAAAGACAGTGAGTTAAATGCCAAATCAGAGTTTCAGGCAACAACATAACTCAGAACAGACAAATATTTCCTGTGGGCTAGGGAGCTGGGAAAAGGTTTTCATGAAGGAGCTGGAACTTCCAGGAGTCTTCAAGGAGAGGCAAGCTTCTGCTAAGTGGGCAGGAACACTCGCTGATGAGGAAGTGGGGAATAATATTCCTCCCTGAGAAACCCAGCTCCTTGGGGAGGAAGAAACAAGTACAGCGAAGTGATAGCTTGAAAGAGAAGAGCTTTTGAAAAAGACTGGGAGGTGAAGTGATTAAAAGTAGACACAGGTCAAATTACAGAGGGCTCTGAATATAAGACCAAGTTTAGCTTTTAACCTGTAAGCAACGGACAGGCACGGAAGGTTTCTGAACAGGGAAGTAATCAAATTAAAACAGGGCCCTGAGCGCCGCCCTGCATTCCCAGTCAGGGCACAGGCCTGGGTTGTGGGCCAGGTCCTCTGTAGGGGGGCGCATGAGGGGCAACCGCACACTGATGTTTCTCTCCCTCTCTTCCCCTCTCTCTACAAATAATCTTTAAAAAATTAAAAATAGGTTTGCCAAATAAATGTTTAGAAAAAGCAGTAATTATGAGCAGTAATTATAAGAAGCAATCCTCTCCTCAGTGAGCTCTCTTTTTGCAGAACCATTAATAAATACACCTCTACTGACCTAAGATATACTACATTTCAATTTCACTTTGATGAAGAAATATGAATCACAACAGAATAAAATGTGACTACAAAAGTCAATTAAAATGAAGAGTTAATTCTAGAATAATTTTAAACCTCTAAATTAGCCCTGGCTGGTGTAGCTCAGTGGATTAAACACAGGTCTGCAAGCCAGAGGATTGCAGTTCGATTCCCAGTCAGGGCACATGCCTGGGTTGCAGGCTGGTTCCCTGCAGGCCAGTTCCCAGCAGGGGATGCATGAAAGGCAACCATACATTGATGTTTCTCTCCCTCTCTCCTTCCCCTCTAAAGATAAATAAATAAAATCTTAAAAAGAAAAAAAAACCCTCTAAATTATGTCTACTTGTCAGACATTTTATTTACTTATAATTTTACCACTTAAATTTGTGTTTTATATTCAATAACTTTCACATTCAGAAATTTTGTGTGACTCCAGTCAAATTTAGTCTTTGCTGAGCATATACTATGTTAAAATAAAGAGTTATTATAAGACAGTGCTAAACTCTGGCTACTCCCTAAGCAAAATCTCAAAAATACCCTTATTTATGTCATTCCTTTGTTTCTCTCTAACATAATGTCAGATGTTTAAAAGTCTAAGCAGGACCCTGACCAGTGTGGCACAGTTGGCTGGGCATTGTCCCGCAAAGCAAAGTTTGCTGCTCTAATTCCCCGCCAGGGCACATGCCTGGGTTGCGGGTTTGGTTCTCGGTTGGAGTTCTCTCCCTCTTTTTCTCCCTTCCTTCCTTCCTCTCTCTCTAAAAACTAATAAATAAAATATCTTTTAAAAATTAAAATAAATAAAAGTCTAAGCATAACCCTGACCTCTTTGGAGAGCAGACACCACAAAAACTCAGTGAAAAGCAGAATATAAAATTATACCAAAGCTCCTACAAATGTACTTTTAGGCTCATGCTCTCCCCTCATTCTGAATGTAGAATTAATATAAGTCCTCATTTTACATTCTCTTCATGAAAAAGTCAGACAAAATATATACCTCCAAAGTGTTTTTGGAAACACAGGCAAGGTGGGCTGTGTTTTCACAGTGCATACTTACTGTGTGAGAACCGCTGAGTGATTGGGGTTCCAGGATAAGGGTACGTCCGACTCTCCCACTGGATGTTTCCTTCCTGAACAGCCTTTATGAAACCATGGTAACACTGGTGGGCTACACCTACAGATGAAAACAACAAAGGCTTCAGCCTGGGCACTTCGCTTATGTCCGATTATTAAAACTGCATTTATTAAATGTCCTATCACTTTTATAAGACATAAATTTCTTTGAGATACTTCAAAAAAAAAAAACCACACCTCTAAAGATACTTCAAAAAAAAAAACACCTCTAAAAATTCAAATTTCTTTGATTTTTTCATTCAGGAAAAGAAAACTGAATCATATACTTCTAAAACTGGAAGATCCAATCCTTTCATTCTCCAGGTTCAGGAAGGTTAAGTGACTTGCTCAAGGTTACAAAATTAGCTCCTACTGTAACTCCGCTCCCTTTTGTTATATTATGATGCAACCCATCCAATAACTGGTATTAGTTATTATAAAGCAAAGGGGCTGGAGGGCAATGTAGCTTTGTGACTGAGAGTATGGTAAGACAGTACCTGGAACTTAATAAGTACTCAGTAAATATCTATCATTAGAACATGGCAACTAAGCATTCTCCATCTTAAACAAGGAGATAAAATTTAGTTTACAATGGATTATTGTTTATCACTAAGCTATTATTTATAATCAAGAAAAATCTATTTAAAAAAAGGAGAACTTGGGTCAATTTTGCTCTGCGACATATGTCAGTTTGACTAAAAAACTCACAAAAATTTTACAAAATAAGTGATAACTTTTACTATAATGGCATATACAGGTCTTTATACTTTTGTCCAAACCCAGAATGTTCACCAAATGTGAACCCTAATACCACCTATGGACTTTGGGCCCTGATGATGTATCAGTGTAGGTTTATCCGCTGTAACAAACCCAGCGCTCTGCTGGGGCACGCTGACATAGGGAGGGAGGGCTGTGCGCGCTGTGCCAGGGGTGTATAAAATATCTCTGACCCTGCTCAATTTTGCTGTGAACCTAAAAACACTTTAAAAAATAAAGTCTATTTTTAGCCCTGGCTGATATAGCTCAATGGATTGAGCACATGCTGAGAACCAAGGGGTCGACTGCTCAATTCTTGGTCGGGGTACATACCTGGGTTGCAGGCCAGGTCCCCAGTTGGGGGTACACAAGAGGCAACCACACACTGATGTTTCTCTCCCTCTCTTTCTCCCTCCCTTCCCGTGTCTAAAAATAAATAAATCTTAAAAAAAAAAATACAGCATAGCTAGTATCCTCAACATTTAGCTAAAGCTGAACTTTTGATTACAAAGTGAAGGGAAAAAGGGGAGAAACTCATTTTAAAAAGCAACAGGTATCCATAACATAAGGACTGTGCTGTTTATAGAGATATGGGGTAAATGCTCTTACAAATCCACATTCGCCACAATTAGCCACTTTTCAAAAGATATATATTTTATAGGTTATGCTATTATAGCTGTCCTATTTTTCCCCCCTACACTCCCTTCCACCCTGAACCTCCCTCCCACCAGCATTCCGCCACCTTAGTTCATGTCCTTGGGTCATACCTATAAGTTCTTTGGCTTCTCCATTTCCCATACTATGCCTAACTTCCCCTGTCTATTTTGTACCTACCATTTATGCTTCTTCCTATACCTTTTTCCCCATAGACCTCCCTTCCTGCTGATAACCCTCAATGTAATCTCCATTTCTGTGATTGTGTTCATGTTCTAGTTGTTTGCTTAGTTTGTGTTTGGTTTTTTTCAGGTTCAGTTGTTCATGGTTTGAGTTTGTTATTATTTTACTGTTCATATTTTTAATCTTTTTCTTTTTTTTACATTTTTTAAAATTTATTTTATTAATTATGCCATTACAGTTGTTCTATTCCCCCCTTCATTCCCCTCCACCCTGCACACCCCTGCCCCACCATTCCCCCCTTTAGTTTATGACATGTCTCAAGTTCTTTAGATTCTACATTTCCCATACTATTCTTGCCCACCCCCATCTATTTTCTACCTACCATCTGTGCTACTTATTTTCTGTACCTTCTCCCTCCTTCTCCTTCTCCCACTCCCCTGTTGCTAATCCTCCATGTGATCTCCATTTCTATGGTTCTGCTCATGATCTAGCTGTCCTCTTAGTTTGCCTTTGTTTTAGGTGTGGCTGTTAATAACTGTGAGTTTGCTGTCCTTTCACTGTTAATATTTTTTATCTTTTTCTTAGGTTAAGTCCCCTTAACAATTCATATAATAAGAGCTTGGTGATGATGAACGCCTTGAATTTGATCTAATCTGAGAAGCACTTTATCTGCCCTTCCATTCTAAATGAAAGCTTTGCTGGATAGAGCAATCTTGGATGTAGGTCTTTGCCTTTCATGACTTGGAATACTTCTTTCCAGCCCCTTCTTGCCTGTAAGGTGTCTTTTGAGAAATCAGCTGACAGTCTGATGGGAACTCCTTTGTAGGTGACAGTCCCCTTATCTCTTGCTGCTTCTAGGATTCTCTCCTTCATTTTAATCTTGGCTAATGTAATGATGCTGTGCCTTGGTGTGTTCCTTCTTGGGTCCAACTTCTTTGGGACTCTCTGAGCTTTCTGGATTTCCTGGAAGTCTGTTTCCTTTGCCAGATTGGGGAAGTTATCCTTTATTATTTGTTCACATAGGTTTTCCACTGGTTGGTCTTCCTCTTCCCCTTCTGGTACCACTGTAATTCAGATGTTGCAATGTTTAAAGATGTCCTAGAGGTGCCTAAGCCTCTCCTCATTTTTTTGAAATCTTGTTTTCTCGTTTTGTTCTGGTTGAATATTTCTTTCTTCCTTCTGGTCCACTCCCTTGATTTGAGTCCCAGTTTCCTTTCCATTACTATTGGTTTCCTGTGTATTTCCATTCATTTCAATTAGTTTAGCCTTCATATGTTCCTCTAATTTGTGACTAAAATCAACCAGTTCTGTGAGCATCCTGATCACCAGTGTTTTGAACTGCGCATCTGAAAATTTGGCTATTTCTTCATCACTTAGATTTCTCGGCTCTGGGGCTTTGAGTTGTTCTTGAGCCATGTTTTGATCTGTTTGTGCCTGTTACTTATGAGAAGCGGAGCCGTAGATGTTCACCAGTGCAGGGCCACCCAGGTCAGTGTTTTGTGACACTATGTGTGGGGGCGAGGTCAGAGAGGGACAATGGCAGTTCCCTCTGCCGCTTCCTGCCACTGGGGCCTGCGTGGTCCATCTCACTGCTAGCTCCTCACCGGTTTATCTGCGCACAAATGTGTGACCGCAATCAGCCTTCAGTGAGTCTGCACGCTTTTCCACACCTGGGACCCGCCCACAGCTGCTGGCGCACCTGGGTCGTGTTCCCGGGTCAGTCCGGTGTATTTTTCCTGCCCAACCCCGCTCTGCTGCTGGCTCTGCCCCTCTTACTGGTTTGGCTGAAGGGTTCACTGTTGTCAGATTTCCGTGTAGTTCAATTTTCTGTGGTTTGGCTGCATTTTTGTTGCTAAAACTTTGTTGTTTTTAAACTTAGTTATGTAAGAAGGCACAGTGCTTCCACCTATGCCTCCATCTTGGTGGAAGTCTATTTATCTTTTTCTTAAAAACTACAGAACGCTTCATGAATTTGCGTGTCATTCTCATGCAGGGCCATGCTAATGTTCTCTGTATTGTTCCAATTTTAGTATATGTGCTTCCAAAGGGAGCACACAGTTAGCCACTTTAAGAAGCACTATGGTATCCTCACAAAGAACAAGGGCTTTAACGACAGACTGCCTGACTGTAAACCATTGATCCTTAATTTACTACCTGTGTGACCTGGATGAGCTACTCAGCTGCACCTCACCCAGTGTCTGCATCTATCATAGTATGCTGAGGACTGTAAAGCAGTTACAACAGTGCCTGACAATGGTAAGAGCCATATTAATGTTAGCTGTTACTGTTATATCTATCCCCTCTTCGCCTATTCAAGAGCAATGTAATTTACCACATCAACTCTAAGAATATGCAGAAAATAACCTTCATTTAAAAATTTCAAATTGATTAAATATTATAGTCTTCAAGCTGCTCATAAAACTAACCAGGGTAGACTTCCAGCCAAGATAGAGGCGTAGGTAAAAACATTGTGCCTCCCCACACAACTAAGTTTAAAGACAACAAAGTTTTAGTAACAAAAACGCAGCCAAAACACAGAAAACTGAACTATACAGAAGTCCGACAACAACAAACCATTCATTCAGACTGGTAAGAGGGGCGGAGTCAGTGGTGGAGCAGGGTCGGGCAAGAAAGATCAGCCAGACCAACCCAGCAGCTCAGGAGGGCAGGCAGCAGGCAGTTGGCGGGTCCCAGGCTTAGGGGGGGCAACAGGCAGACCCAGTGAGGGCGCAGGGCAGCTGGCTGACCGTGGACACACATTCATGTGCAGATAAACCAAGGGAAGGAGCAGGCAGTGGCCTGAGTGACAAGAATTAGAGCCTGAAAGCACCAATTGCAAAGACTTTTGGGGTCCAGGTGGCGGGAAAAGCTCCCAGGCTCACAGAGAGTTTGTTGAGAAACCCACAGGGTCCTGGAGGGTGCACAAGCCCACATAACTGAGAACCAGCAACAGAAGGGACCAATTTGTTTGTGGAAAGCGGCAGAGGGGACAGAAATCTGAAAGAGATCAGAGCAAACGCCACTGCCCCTCTCTGACCCCGCCCCCACATAGAGTCACAACCCAGCAACTGGGTCCTACCCGGCCCTGGTGAAAACCTAAGGCTCCACCCCTAGAACGTAACAGACTTGACCTGACCAAAACATGGCTCAAGAACAGCTCAAAGCCCCAGAGCCAATACTTCTAAGTGACCAAGAGATAGCCAAGCTTTCAGACACACAGTTCAAAACACTGATGATCAGGATGCTCACAGAGTTGGTTAATTTTAGTCACAAATTAGAGGAATATATGAAGGTTAAACTAATTGAAATGAAGGGAGATACACACAGGAAACCAATAGTGATGGAAAGGAAACTGGGACTCAAATCAAGGGAGTGGACCAGAAGGAAGAAAGAAATATTCAACCAGAACAGAACGAGATAACAAGATTTCAAAAAAATGAGGAGAGGCTTAGGAACCTCTAGGACATCTTTAAACACTGCAACATCTGAATTACAGTGGTACCAGAAGGGGAAGAGGAAGACCAACAAGTGGAAAACCTATGTGAACAAATAATAAAGGATAACTTCCCCAATCTGGCAAAGGAAACAGACTTCCAGGAAATCCAGAAAGCTCAGAGAGTCCCAAAGAAGTTGGACCCAAGAAGGAACACACCAAGGCACATCATCATTACATTACCCAAGATTAAAATGAAGGAGAGAATCCTAGAAGCAGCAAGAGATAAGGGGACTGTCACCTACAAAGGAGTTCCCATCAGACTGTCAGCTGATTTCTCAAAAGACATCTTACAGGCAAGAAGGGGCTGGAAAGAAGTATTCCAAGTCATGAAAGGCAAAGACCTACATCCAAGATTGCTCTATCCAGCAAAGCTTTCATTTAGAATGGAAGGGCAGATAAAGTGCTTCTCAGATAAGGTCAAGATCAAGGAGTTCATCATCACCAAGCCCTTATTATATGAAATGTTAAGGGGACTTAACCTAAGAAAAAGATAAAAAATATTAACAGTGAAAGGACAGCAAACTCACAGTTATTAACAACCATACCTAAAACAAAAGCAAACTAAGCAAACAACTAGAACAAAAACAGAACCACAGAAATGGAGATCACATGGAGGGTTATCAGCAGGGGAGTGGGAGGTGGAGAGAGGGGGGAGAAGGTACAGAGAATAAGTAGCATAGACAGAGGGGAGAAAATAGGGGGAGGGCAAGAGTAGTGTGGGAAATGTAGAATCTAAAGAACTTGTGACACATGGACATAAACTGAAGGGGGGAATGGTGGGGGAGGGGTGTGCAGGGTGGAGGGGAATGAAGGGAGGGAATAGGACAACTGTAATGGCATAATCAATAAAATATATTAAAAAAAAAAAAGAAAAAAACTAACCAGGGCAAAGCTTGGCTGGTATAGCTCAGTGGATTGAGCATGGGCCTGTGAAGCAAAGGGTAGCTGGTTCGATTCCCAGTCAGGGCACATGCCTGGGTTGCAGGCCAGGTCCCCAGTAGGGGACATAGGAAAGGCAACCACACACTGATGTTTCTCTCCCTCTCTTTCTCCTTCCTGTCCCCTCTGTCTAAAAATGAATAAGTATTAAAAAAAAAAAACAACTAACGAGGGTAAAGAGAAAAGGGAAATGTACAATGTTAACTAACACTAAATTTTAGAACCACAGTAAATTTAAGGAAGAAAAGAGAAAATAAAATTGAAAGTTTAAAAGTAAACCATTCCAACAAATTTTAAATAAATACATAAGCCTCTCCAGTTTCCCCAATACCTTTGATGAGCCGGTACCACTGTTTGCAGACAAGGGCTGCGGTTTTGTGTTCCTGGTACGGCGACAGAAAGGACAGGATGTACTCCAAAACCTCTTCCGGCAGCTCGGACATGGACCTGTTATGTCTAGTCTCCTCAACCTCTAATACTGGCTGAGGCTCCTCATCTTGCTCCATCGTCCCTTCCAGCACAGTTTCTTCTTGGTCCACCGCCATGAAACTGTCATCTTCGCTGTCCGAGGAGCTGGCCATGACATTCCACTAGACAGCTACAGTGGGAAAGAAATGGACATGAGTGTACACTGCTGGGAGCTCTGAAACAGCATGGGCACACGCACAAGCCATTCAGGACTGGTTCGAGACCCTCAACAGGAAGTCTGCTCTTCAGCACTGGTTGGGAGCCACCTTAATTTGATAGGCACAGCTCGAGTACCAAGCCCATTCCAAATATCAAACAGCTGCTACAGGCTTGTTATTTTTTTCACACCACTGAAAACTATGATAGCCAAGTTCTAGTATAACCAGAAAACAAGAAAAATGGTTCTCCAACAATTTCCCTCGCTCAAAGATCAGACTGGAAGACAGCAAAGGGAACAACGATTTGCTTCCCTTGGCCAGTACCATAACTTAAGACCTCAAACTTAGAAGGAAAAAATAACTGGGTGCTACAAAAAGTAGTAAGAAATTCTGAGGATGTGATTTTAGAAGTAAATTTTTCTAGCTTTTACACAAGGTAATTCACTTAAAAGGGTAATAAATGTTCCAAGAATAGGCCTAATCAGCTAAAACATCAAATACAAGGCAATATTTATACTAGAAAATATCATAATAAGTCCAGGAAGTGAAAAACTGGAAATAATACAAATGCCCCTCAACAATAGAACATTCAGCTCTATTGTGGTACACTCAGACAGATCATTGTACAGCAAGGAGCCACAGATAAGTCTCAACATAATACTGAGCAAAAGAAATCAGCGGAGCCCTGGCTGGTGTAGCTCAGTGGATTGAGCGTGGGCCTGCGAACCAATGGATCATGGTTTGATTCCAAGTCAGGGCACATGCCTGGGTTGCAGGCCAGATCCCAGCATGGGATGCATGAGAGGCAAACATACATTGATATTTCTCTCCTTCTCCCCTTCCCCTCCCAAGATAAATAAAATCTTAAAAAAAAAAAAAAAAGGAAATCAGGAGAGCACATCCACATGACCATGCTTGTATCAAATTCAAAACTAGGCAAAATTACTTGCTACCACAAGTAAGGACAGTGCTTTGGCAACCACTGGGAGGCTCCTAGGCTGCTGGTCAAGTTGTTTCCTACTAGATAATAGTTACACAGAATGGTTCAGTTTGTGAAAAATTCACCAAGCTGAATACTTAATGCTTAATGTACTTCTCTAAAGTTTACCAAATCAAGCCATGATCAAGTTACCTCTAGTGAAGATAATTAATTAAAAAAAAAAAAACGATTTTGGGTGACTTTAAAATTTCTTCTTTGTGCTATCCGTATTCTCTAAATTTTCCAGAAAGAGTGTACATGTTAAACATACACACAGAAGCAACACCTTTATACTACTCCTCTGATGTTTCATGCAATGCCTACGGTAAAAAGAGGAACATGAAAGAAAGGACAATTTACATAGGAAGTGCATCGCAGGTTAGATTCTCCAGGAAGCAGACGCTAAAATACATCTAGGAATGAAAAAGGCTTAAAGGAGAGAACTCTTGTGAGAAGAGCATTGAGCAGGAGAAGCTTATCAGCTCACGGCGCAGATCTGGCAACACTCGTCCAGCGAAAGCTCAGGAGCGAGGACTGTCAGTGAGAGGACCGTAGTGTTGGGTACAAAGACAAGGTGCTCAGGTCACTACTCTGCCCAGTCCCCAGCTGGGGGCTGCTCTGAGAAGAGGGGGACCCTGGCTCCAAAGCTGAGGCAGTCACTGAAGGGATTTAACAGTTTTATTTAGCTACACTTGTTATGTTTAGGCAACAAGTCCTTTCTTAAAGGTATATCTGAGTTCATTTCATTATTTTGTTAGTACATCTATTTTGTTAGTACATCTGATCCCTTGATCCCCTGGTACCTGCCCAGACAAACACTATGCCATCCACCTTATAAATTTCCAGCATTTTCTCTGGCACTGATGAAAATAAGAAATAACAGGAAGAGAAGAGTGGTTCTGAAATACACTTTGGGGCTTCAAGAAAGATCTGAAGTGTTCCAAAAGGTGAGGGGGTTGGGAAGAGCAAGAACCAGAAACCTCCTACCTCATCTCTACCACTCCAGTAATTCACATACTAATTATGTATGACACCTTAAAAACTGGATGATCACATTCAGAAAAATGAAAACATAAATCAAAACTCAAGTGGCTACTAGAATTTGACATTTTTAAAACTATATTCTTTCCCTCCCCTGTCCTTCCCATTCCCCCGCTGATAACTTTCCACGTGATCTCCATTTCTGTGATTCTGTTCCTGTACTAGTTGTTTGCTTAGTTTTTGTTTTTGTATTATTAGGTTTGGTTGTTGATAACTGTGAGTTTGTTGTCATTTTCCTGTTCATAGTGTTAATCTTCTTTTTCTTAGATAAGATCCTTTAACGTTTCATATAAGGGGTGGTGATAATGAACTATTTTAATTTAACCTTATCTAGGAAACATTTTATCTGCCCTTCCACTCTAAATGAAAGCTTTGCTGAAGAGAGTAATCTTGGATGTAAGTCCTTGCCTCTCAGGACTTTGAATACTTCTTTCCAGACCCTTCTTGCCTGCAAGGTTCTTTTGAGAAGTCAGCTAACAGCCTATGGGAACTCCTTTGCAGGTAACTGTCTCCTTTTCTCTTGCTGCTTTTAAGATTCTCTCTTTATCTTTAATATTGGTTAATATAATTATGGTGTGCCTTGGTGTGTTCCTCCTTGGGTCTACCTGCTTTGGGACTCTCTGAGCTTCCTGGACTTCCTAGAAGTCTATTTCCTTTGCCAGATTGGGGAAGTTTTCCTTCATTATCTGTTCAAATAAGTTTTCACTTTCTTGCTCTTCCTCTTCTCCTTCTGGCACTCCTATGATTCAGATGTTGGAATGTTTCAAGATGTCCTGGAGGTTCCTAAGCCCCTCCTCATTTTTTTGGATTCATATCTTCATTCTGTTCTGGATGAATGTTTTCTTTCTTCTGCTCCACACTGTTGATTTAAGTCCTAATTTCCTTCCCACCACTGTTGGTTCTCTGTACATTTTCCTTTATTTCACTTAGCATAGCCTTCATTCTTTCATCTAATTTGCGATCAAATTCAACCAATTCTGTGAGCATCCTGATTACCAGTGCTTTGAACTGTGCATGAGATAGGTTGGCTATCTCTTACTCACTTAGTGGTATTTTTTCTGGAGCTTTGATCTGTTCTTTCATTTGGGCCATCTTTTTTTTGCCTTGGTGTACCTATTATGTTGTAAGGGGAGGAGCCTTAGGTTTTCACCATGGTGGGACAACCCATGTTGCTGTGTTGTGATGCTGTATGTGGGGGAGGGGTCCAAGAGGGAAAAATAGTGTTTGTTCCGCCCTGCCAGTTTTCAGTCCCTTCCCCCACTTCCCACAAACAAATTCCCAGGTGGGTGGGTTTGTGTATGTTCTGGGACCCTGCTGGTCTCTCCAAGGAACTCTCTTGTGTGGCTGAGAGTTTTTCCTGCTGCCCCCTTAACCCCCACAGGTGTTTTCAGAGGTTTGAGGCTTTATTTCTCTGAACTGGAACCCTGGGTTGCTTGGTCTGTCTTGCTCCCAGTTGCTCCTCCCGGATTATCTGCACACAAATGTGGGACCACCCACTTCACAATCCGCTGCCTCGCCTCATTCACCAGCTGCCATCGTGCCTGTCCTGGTCCTCCACCTGCCACCTTGGTGCCCCACTCGGTCCCTCATACTGATCTGCATGAATGATTCTTCTTTAACTCCTTGGTTGTCAGACTTCCCCACAGTTCGCTTTTCTGTCAATTCTGGTTGTTTTTTGTTTTTAAATGTGTTGTTGACCTTTTTTTGGTTGTGCGAGGAGGCACAGTGTGTCTACCTATGCCTCCATCTTAGCCGGCAGTCCCCAGCTGCCAGAATCTTGATGATGAGGAACAAATGGCTAACTGGAAGAAGTGGAGCAGCCTACTTTTCCTAGATGGTGGAGGAGGCAGCAGTGGTAAAAGAAGGACAGCAGCATTTTCCCCCACCACACACCCCAAGTAAAGTATCGTCATGGGTTTACTGTAAACTGTATCAGATACAGGATCCCAGCTAGTTGTTACCCAGTCCTGCCCACCTCGGATGAGATGTTCCTGCCATGCTTAAGTTCCTAGAGGGAAGGCCTTTCTACTTCCAGCCCCAACTCCTATCCAAAAATCATATAAATATAAGACAAAAAGTAACATTTTTTTTCTGGCAAAAAAAGTTGCCTTTTTCGACTGGAAAAAAATCATTTCCCATAGTCCCTCCTATTCTTTCCCTGCAAGTTACCATTTCTCATCTCCTACTGGCTATCTACTGACTTTCTCATATTTTTAACGCCCACTCAGGCCTGAAATTCAACAAAGATTACAAAAAGCCAATTCCTAGCATCTGCCTGCATTTTTCACATTTGAATTAAATACAGCATCTCAAATACAGTTGTTTTCTATATACCTGACAGACTGTGAAACTAGGGTCTGCTTTAGCACAAACTGAATCACAAAGGCTGCAAAAGGTTATTTATATTACTATTTTTCCCCCAGCAAAATAAATCTGTTTGGCTCAATAAAACAATTTGCTTCCTTTCCAAATCTTCTCAAAGTATAATTAGCAAGCCCAAAGAAAGGGGCTCACACTTTTGTAATACCCAGTTTTAAACAATTCTCACCATTCAGCCATTTCACTGTCCACAAAAGCATCAAACCCCATGCCCCTGAGGGCATGTCTGCTAACGTAGCCTCTGAACACACATGCCAATGAGAAGACAGAGGGGTGGGCTTGGATGCAATTCCTCTCTGATTACATGCCCAGCATTAATTTGCACAGCCTTTCCTTTTCACTTCCTTGATTAAGTAATGAAATCATCACTCATATTCCCAGAGCACACAGAGGTATTTTGAAAGTTTTTCATGCCAAAAAAGCCTTACAAAACATTTCACATATAAGTCTATTAACTTAATTAACGAATGTGGTTTTCATGAAAGTCTTTAAAAGAAATCTTCCTCACCCTTCACATTTGAGTTAGGCCTTTCGGCTTCCCCAAAGTGAGAAACCACAATCTGAAGTCAATTTATTGGACTACTTCAGAGCAGAGACCATTTGCCTAAGCACCTTGTCAAATGAGCCAAGGTTTATGGACACTTCTACTCACAAAATCCTTGTGCTAACTTCACATTATTTTGTAATAGAAATTACATCATTAGTATATCCAGGAAATAGACCCTTATATGTCACTAGATATTGTCAAGATATTTTATTGGTCAGAATGAATATACTTCTCTGGTTCCTTGAGTTTTGACCTTTTAAGGTGCACACTGGCCTCAGTCTGCTGCCAGAGGCCTGCCCCGCACCCAAAGAGAGGACTGGTACTGAAGAGTTAGGCCCAATGGCATCTTTTCCTTTGAAAAGCTACTATACTACATCCAGCTAAATTCAAACAAGTTTTGACAATCCTTTTGAAGTATAAATTAAGGTTCAGATTTTGAAACAGGAGATCTGGCTACTGTTTCTAGCTGTAGTGCTGTGTGATCCAAAGTAAGTAACACAGAGTTAGATAGGAAAACCTCTTAATCCCTAAGTAATGTAAGTTTCCCACCTACTTCACCAAGATTTTGTAAAAATAGCAGACACCAACAAACTACTCTGAATTTGAGGGAAATTGATTAAGTTGTAAAGAGTTTAAATTGATTCAAAAAGCTCCAGCTGGTATGGCTCAGTGGATTGAGTGCTGGCCTGCAAAGCAAGAGTCACTGGTTCAATTCCCAGTCAGAGCACATGCCTAGGTTGTAGACCAGGTCCCCAGTAGGTCACACACGAAAGGCAACCACACATGGATGTTTCTCTCCCTTTTTTTCTCCCTCTGTTCTCTAAAAATAAATAATTAAAGTCTTAAAAAAAACCTGATTCAAAGAAATTCAAGATAGGGATGAAACTCCTTTGTATTTCACTTAAAAGTAATTGCTAGTCCTAATATAAAATTTGATTAATTGTGCCTTTGATTGTATACAACTAGACATGTGACAATCCTCTTGGAGTAAACACATCTTTATGAAAATCAGAATACATTTCACCTACCTAAAAGGAAGCTGAAAATTTAAAATCAAGACTTACAGCCAAGATGGAGGCGTAGGTAGACACATTGTGGCTCCTCAAACAACCAAAATAAGGACAACAATTTAGAAACAAAATAACAACCAAAACCGAGAGAAAACTGAACTGTATGTAAGTCTGACAACCAAGAAGTTAAAATACACACATTCATCCAGACCCATAGGCGAGGCGGAGTCCGGTGGCCAAGCAGAGAGGGGTCGCAGCACAGGAAGCGAGCAAGGCACCCCAGGTGGGTAAGACGGCACCCGGCAGACCCTGGGCGCCCAGGCAGCAACTGGCAGACCCCAGGCGTGCTGTGCTACCAGGCAGACCCAGCGAGGCAGCGAGTGAGAAGCGGGGCACCCTACGCAAGGTGGTTGGCTAACTGGGCGGCAGTCCCACATTCGCACACAGATAACTGGGGAGCGAGACAGATCACACAACCCAGGGTCCTAGCATCAGGAAATAAAGCCTCAAAAGTCTGACTGAAAATACCTGTAGGGGTTGAGGCACAGGGAGAGACCCACAGTCTCATGAGACTCCCAGTCTCATAGGAGACTTTGTTGGAGAGACCCACAGGGGAATCAGCACCAGAAAGGCCCTGTTTGCTTGGGGGAGGAAGCGGAAGAGACTGAGGTGCAATAGACAGTGGAGCAAAGCACCATTGTTCCCTCTCTGACCCCACCCCCACATACTGTATCACAACCCAGTGACTTGGGTCACCCCGCCCTGGTGAAAACCTAAGGTTCTGCCCCTCATACATAACAGGTTCGAACAGACCAAAACATTATGGCTCAAGCAGAACAGCTCAAAGCCCCAGAGCCAATACTTCTAAGCGACCAAGAGATAGCCAACCTATCACATGCACAGTTCAAAACACTGGTGATCAGGATGCTCACAGAGTTGGTTGAGTTTAGTCACAAATTAGAGGAATATATGAAGGCTAAATTGAAATAAAGGGAAACACACACAGGAAACCAATAGTGATGGAAAGGAAACTGGGACTCAAATCAAGGGAGTGGACCAGAAGGAAGAAAGAAATATTCAACCAGAACAGAACGAGATAACAAGATTTCAAAAAAATGAGGAGAGGCTTAGGAACCTCTAGGACATCTTTAAACATTGCAACATCTGAATTATAGGGGTACCAGAAGGGGAAGAGGAAGACCAACAAGTGAAAAACCTATGTGAACAAATAATAAAGGATAACTTCCCTAATCTGGCAAAGGAAATAGACTTCCAGGAAGTCCAGGAAGCTCAGAGAGTCCCAAAGAAGTTGGACCCAAGAAGGAACACACCAAGGTACATCATCACTACATTAGCCAAGATTAAAATGAAGGAGAGAATCCTAGAAGCAGCCAGAGATAAGGGGACTGTCGCCTACAAAGGAATTACCATCAGACTGTCAGCTGATTTCTCAAAAGACACCTTACAGGCAAGAAGGGGCTGGAAAGAAGTATTCCAAGTCATGAAAGGCAAAGACCTACATCCAAGATTGCTCTATCCAGCAAAGCTTTCATTTAGAATGGAAGGGCAGATAAAGTGCTTCTCAGATAAGGTCAAGATCAAGGAGTCATCATCACCAAGCCCTTATTATATGAATTGTTAAAGGGACTTACCTAAGAAAAAAAAGATAAAACACATGTATAGTAAAATGACAGCAAACTCACAATTATTAACAACCACAGCTAAAATAAAAACAAACTAAGCAAACAACTAGAACAGGAACAGAACCACAGAAATGAAGATCTCAAGGAGGGGTAGCAACAGGGAAGTGGGAGGAGGAGGGGGAGAATGTACAGAGAATAAGTAGCATAGATGGTAGGCAGACAAAAGACAGTGGGAGGGCAAGAACAGTATGGAAAATGTAAAAGCTAAAGAACTTAAGACACATGGACATGAACTAAAGGGGGGGGAATGTGGGTGGGAGAGGGTGTGCAGGGTGAAGGGGAATGAAGGGGGAAAATGGAACAACTGTAATAGCATAATCAATTTTTTTATCAATAAATTTTTTAAAAATAAATAAAATGCAATCAAGCTTATTTGCAATTTCAAAAGGTTAAAAAAATGCAATTAAGGGATCTTCTCCCGGATGGGTATTTTACCAAATGCACATACTAATTAATATTTTATCTATATTAACAGAAGCTCATAATCCGGAGGCTCCTTAGGTCCCAACAGTCAACATTTTGACAAAACAGTCTAGAAATAGAATAACCCGACATAACTACTGTTGCTCTTAGTAAACTATGAGCTATTTTGACAAGAAAATTCAGAGAGCTGTTTCTATAAAGCATTCCAAATTTAATAACAGATATCAGCTGCTGTAAGTTTTTTTAAATGAATAACTATCGGTGTGTTATGCAATTAAAACTCCCTTTAATAAAACAGAAAAATAAAGTATTCCCCCAAACTACCCACCAGTATACTTTATCATTTTTCACAATGGTTGATATTAAATGAAGCCGATTTAAGACCATTACAGAGAAGTAGTAGAAATGGACCAGTTCTGAGCCATTCTCTATATTCATATGTAGCAGCCAAAGGATTTGTTATTACTAAATTTAAGTGGTCAACAAAAATGTACTGGTTTCAATCATCAATGAAAATACTCTAGGTTCTGCAAATACTATATGGAAAATCATATATTCTAGGTTCAGCAAAATGTTTCATTTGGTAGAAAAAGTAATATCCAAATTTAGATTTTTATGGGAGCTTGAATTTTCAGATTTTAAGAGACAATAGTAATAATACACAAAGTATAGGATAGTTCTTTTAAGATTTTTATAGGGAACCTATCCATGTGGTATGGAAAATGTAGTCCATACCCTACTTGGAAAGGCCAGTGGGGAGCAAAGTCAGCACATAGGACCCACGCTCATGGATAGGTTTTCCCATGGGGAACCAGGCCTGCATTGTACCTAGGCTGCTATGAGACTTGCTTTTGCTAAAACTCTCTCACCCTGAATTGCAGCAGAAAAATGTTTACTGCGTTATCTCTAAAGTAACTTCCTAAGATCTGTACTAACCCTCCCAAGTATGGAGTGTAATCAGTTCAACCACTTTTCCCCTTCATCTGCAACATCCTTCTCTTTGAAGTAATTAGCAATACTCTTTCCTTTATTATCTGTAAAATGTCATCACCAACAGCCAACCTGTGCATAGTAAATGAGGACCATTTACTATGAATTACCCAGAAAAGCAATAAAAGTGTCCAGGAGGGGTCGGGGCCCTCTCTCACTTAGAGAGCAGCTGTGCTGCCCCTTTTTCTCCATAGCACGTCTGTAGTCCCTGTGCATTTGTCTGTCACAATCACAACACATGGACCCTGAGGGGCCGGGATCCACACCAGATTTAATTTAATTAATTAATTTTTTTAGAGAGAGGGGAAGGGAAGGAGAAAAAGAGGGAGAGAAATATTAATGTGCGGTTGCCCCTCATGTGCACCCACCTGGGGACCTGGCCCACAACCCAGACATGTGCCCTGACTAGGAATCAAACCAGTAACCCTTTGGTTCACAGGCCCACGCTGGATCTACTGAGCTATACCAGCTGGGGTCTGATTGTAACAATTTAACATAGCAATGACTTAAAACAAGGCTTTCATTTGAAGTACAGTATCAATTGGAAGGGAGTTAAACAGAAGAAAGGTACATTAAGATACATTTTTCTGGGCTTGGAAATTTTTTCCTCTCAAAAATTATTTCAGAAAGAAAAATACAAAGGAGCAAATAACCATACTGTAACAATAACAAAAACTGTATTAACTCAAAATGGACTGCATCAGGCTACAGAAATGCTCAAAGCACACTGACCTCTCCCTCTATGGCCCCACAATACTAGTACCTGCCTGCATAACAGCAATTACTACGCATTAGTCACCCCTTATCTGCTGGGGATGTATTTCGAGACCATCAGTGAATGCCTGAAACCTCAGATGGTATCAAAGCCTATATGTACTATATTTTTTCTTATACATACACATATATATATATATATATATATACACACACATATATTATCTATGATAAATTTCAATTTATAAATTAGGCACAATAAGATATAAACAATAACTAATAATACAATAGATTATGACAGTATTTTATAAAGAAATGATGTGAATGTGGTCTGTCTCTCAAAATATCTTACTGTACTGTACTCACCTTTTCACTTAAAAAACACACTTTGGAGCTTCTCTCTGTCATATCTGAACTGTCAGTATTATTACTCTTGCACTTTGGGGTCATTATTAAGTAAAATAAGGGTGACTTGAACACAAGCAGAGATACCATGACAGCTGATCTGATAATGTATATAGATGGCCATTAAGTGACTAGTGGGGCAGGGAGCATTTACAGCATGGATACGCTGGACAAAGAGATGATTCACCTCCTCCCAGGTAGGATGGAGTAGGATGGGTCAAGATATCATTATGCTATTCAGAATGATGCACAATTTCATGTTTTTACTAAAGATTTTATGTATTTATTTTAGAGAGGGGAAAAGAGGGGGGGAAAGAAAGATCAATGTGTGGTGGCCTCTTGCACGCCCTCTACTGGGGACCTGGCTCACAACCCAGGCATGTGGTCTGACCAGGAATTGAACCTGCAATCTTTCATTTTGCCAAATGACACCCAACTAACTGAGCCACACTGGTCAGGGCATGATGAACAATTTCAAACTTATGAATCGTTCATTTCTGGAATTTTCCATTTCATATTTTTGAACTATGGTTAACTGCAGGAAAGTGAAACCACGGGTAAGGAGGGCCAACTGTACTTCAGTTGTCTGTGTCTCTTCCTCGCCCCTTAAAACACAATAGGAAATAATTTTAATTCCCGCATCCATACAAGCTCTCAGCAAAAGACTACCTAACAAATAAGCGAACACAGCTTTACCAATTCATTTTAGAGTCAACAACAAATCCTAAATGTTAATTTGTAGATATTCTGATGGGAAAAAAAACCCCAAGAACTTCCTATCAAAAATTAAAATAAAAAAATAAAATCACAGAGTTCAGATGGTTAAAGACAAAGTTAAAAGAGGAAGGGTAAAACCAGGGCATTAAGAAGCAGGAATTAAAAAAAAAAAAAAAAAAAAGAAGAAGAAGGAATTCCTATTCTTAAATTTAAAACACACAGTATCTAGGCAAAGCATTTCTGTTTTTAAGATACTCAGATGTTTCTGCCATTACACAGCCTTACTCTGATAACAAGGGTAGCGTGTGCAAAAACCACTGCATGCCGGGATTCTCTTAACCTTTTAGGAAAAGGTTCTATTACCATAATGGTTCCCAGACTTCTGAATTTCACAGGTCAGCAATTTTTCTGGACTGACACAGGGTCAAAAACTTCATTTTCCCAAATAAGGACCCAAAACCCTACAAAACTCAAAACATATATACACACACATACACTACTCAAGTTAGCTACTTCAATTCACCACTTACTTGCTCTGTGAAAAAATACCCAAAGACATTTAAAACAAGTTATATAATCTAAGTTTTGTTTTTACCAAGTGTGTATCTTTTCTTTAAGACAATTTAAATTAAAACTAGCTGTTTCCAGTATGCTGGGGAACCACTTCCTAATACTAGACAGAGAGATGGTAGCTGCTGGCCAGTGCTCATAAAGATGAGTACAACCTGATTTCTTTTAGAAATAGCTCAGCTGCTCTTGACTTCGGTTGGCTGGTAAATCTATACTGCTTTTTTACTTATGTGTTTCCCCCACTAAATTAAGGTCTATATTTTTAAAGATTTTACTTTTTTCCTTTTAAACTGCATTGAGTAGTATATCAGTTAAATTTTATTATTGTTAATCGGGGTATTAAAGTCAAGGTATAGAGTTTCAAAACTTTCCACAGAAGCTAAATTTTTAAACACCAGGTTCTCATGCAAGATGCTATTTTATGCTACTTTCCAAAATGGTCTAAGTTAGAAAACTCTTTAGGATCCAGAAAAAAAAGCCTGTGAAATAGTAAGAAAAACAAGTCTCCCCAGGCTAAGAATGCCTAAAGCAATCACCCCCTCCCAGCACCAGTTTTACCCACTGCAAGTGTAGTTCAATGGAAGCAATAAATTTTTAAAATCAAATTTGTCTTTAATGAGAAGTACATTTACTTCTCATTAAGTATTTCCCCTATAATTAAAAAATTAAAGAAAACTTCTACTTTCAGTTAAAATTTCTTCTATATACATCTGTTACCTTATACAAGTACCTCTGCTATAGAACAGAAATACTTGGGTAAGTATTTCCTTCTTCAGAAGGAAAAGTTCATACAAACACAGGAGAAGTTGAATATATTGGATTTGACAGTGTTTATCAAATTAAAATGTGCAACCCTTTTGATTCAGCAAACTGATTTTCTCTAACGCAGACATCCAGACATGTGCACAGAGATGTATGGACAAGTGGGGGTTTGTTGCATCTTCTTTGTAATGACAAAAACTTCTAACTATATATGTCCATTAATAAGAGAACAGCTACATAAATATGCTCTATCTAAACCATAGAATTTAAAGCACTAGTTTTTAAAAATGTACATATTTTGGCATATGTTGACATGAAGATCCCCAAGACAAATTTATGTAAAAATGCAAAAATAATATGATTAATAGCATTTATGTTAAAGAATAAAATCAATGGCTGCCCACCACCAGAATTCAGATTCCTAACCCACTCAAACCAAACCAATCAGTACCACCTCAGGGGATGTGGGAGGCCGCAGCCCACTCCCTCTCACTCTTAATGAAGCACTCAGACAACTCTCTCACACTGGGTCCGTAACAATAATAAGACAGTAAATCAAAATTACAAATCCAGAGCAGTGAAAACGCACAGAAAAATGATCTGAAAGACACACATGAGCTTAATAGTATCATCTCTGAGGAGGGAAAGGAGCTTTTTTTCCTTTTTAAATTTAATTTTAGCCCTGGCTGGTGTAGCTCAGTGGCTTGCGAACCAAACGATCACGGTTTGATTCCCAGTCAGGGCACATGCCTGGGTTGCAGGTCAGTTCCCAGCAGGGGACGCATGAGAGGCAACCATACATTGATGTTTCTCTCCCTCTCTCCTTCCCTTCCCCTCTAAAAATAAATAAATTTTAAAAAATAAATAAATTTAAGTTTAACAGCCAAGTATGCCACAGATACAAAACTGCATGGAGGTGCACACTGAAAAACCGTGACAGTTGCTCAAAAATTAACCAGAACTGCCACGTGATCCAGCAAGTCTACTTCTGGATACAAACCCAGAACTGAAAGCAGCGACTCAAACAGATATTTGTACATCCATGTTCATAGCAACCTCATTCACAATAGCTAAAAAAGGTGGATACAACCCAAATGACAATCAGTGGATAAACAGACAAAATGCAGCTTATAATCACCATGAAATATGTTATTCAGCCTTCAGCAGGAATGAAATTCTGACACATTAAATGGAAGAAGCCTGAAGAAATTATGCTAAGTGGAACAAGCCAGACATAAAAGGCTAAGTACTGTATGATTCCATTTATACGAGATACTAGAGTAGTCAATTCACACAGGGGGAAGGAAGAATGGTGGCTGCCAGGGATTGGAGAGAGAGGAGGACTGGCAGTTCTTGTTCCATGGGTTCAGAGTTTCAGCTGAGGAAGCTATAAACATTCTGGGATGAATAATGGTGAGGACTGGACAACAACATGAATATTCAACGCCACTTTCCTGTACACTTAAAAATGGTTACAATGGCTCTGGCAGGTGTGGCTCAGTTGGTCTGAGTGTCTTTCTGTAAACTAAAAGGTCGTGGGTTTGATTCCCAGTCAGAGCACATGCCTAGGTTACATAAAATCAGAATTATCTGTTCCTTGAATATTTGACAGATATCGCCTGTAAATCTATTTAGATCCGGGGCTTTTTTTGTGAGATTTTTCTGCCCACTGATTCCATTTCTTTGTCTATTTGAGTTTTTGGCTTCGTCTTGAGTTTATTATTATATTCCATTTTTTCGTAAAAACATGACAGGAGTTACACAGATGGCAACTAAACAATGGGAAAATGCCCTTAAACAGGGCACATCTGCTCTGAAAACTTTCAATTTATGACAGGCCATTTAACCTCTTAAATCTCCAACAGATGTCACCAAGAAGTCTATTCACTGATACAGCACCTGTCTCTATTACCAACTTCTAAATTTCAATTGAACTTCCTTTCTTCACCACTACATTGTATACTACTTGAGGGCAGAGACTAAGTCATATTTATCTTTGTATATCTGGCACATATAATTTAGGTGCCACATTACTGTTAATACTTTTCTCTTTTTTTAATCTTTTTTAATATATTTTATTGATTATGCTATTACAGTTGTCCTAATTATTCCCCCTTTGCTCCCCACTCCCTCAGATAATCCCTCCACCATTGTTCACATCCATGGGTCATTCATATAAGTTCTTTGGCTACTTCATTTCCTACACTCTATTTTATATCCCCATAGCTATTCTGTAAGTACTCACTTGAACTTCTCAATCCACTCCCCTCTTCACCTATTGGCCCACACACCTCCTCCCGTCTGGCAACCATCAAAACATTCTCTGTATCCATGATTCTGTCTCTGTTCTTGTTTGCTTAGTTTGTTTTCATAGATTCAACTGTTGACAGATTTGTATTTTTTGCCATTTTATTGTTCATAGTTTTAATCTTATTTTTCTTAAATAAGTCCCCTTAACATTCCATATAATAATGATTTGGTGTTGATGAACTCCTTTAGTTTTTTTCTTTGTCTGGGTAGCTCTTTATCTGCCCTTCAATTCTAAATGGTATCTTTTCTGGGTAAAGCAATCTTGGCTGTAAGGTCCTGCTTTTCATGACTTTGAATATTTCTTGCCAATCCATTGTAACCTGCAAAGTTGCCTTAGAGGAATCAGCTGTTGTCTTATGGGAACGCCCCATAGGTAACTTCTTTTCTCTTGTTGCTTTAAAGGTTCTCTCTTTATCTGTAACGTTCGGCATTTTAATTAGGTTGTGTTTGGAGTGGGCCTTGTGCATCCACCTTGTTCTGGACTCTCTGTGCTTTCTGGACATGCAGGCCTACTTTCTTCTCCAATTTCCTTCATTATTTTTTCAAGTAGGTTTCTAATATCTTGCTCTTTCTCTTCTCCTTCTGGTACCACTATAATGCAAATGTTGGACCTTTTGAGGTGGTCCCAAAGCTGCTTATATTACCCTTATTTGGGGGTGGGGATTCTTTTTTCTTCTTGTTCTGATTGGTAGTTTTTTTGCTTTTCATTTTAGTTGTAATTTGATGTTGCATGAAGAGGCAAGCCATGTTTGCCTATGCCTCCATCTTGACTGGAAGTCCCCAAGATTTAATAATGACAAATTCCAGAAGAAAAACATTAAAGGGAAACCAAAATGAGAAAGACAAATATTAGTTAGATCCATAGCACTTTAGAGTTAAAAGCAGGACTGAAAGTTATTTTGGTCAAACCATTTTTAAAGCATAAAACTCAAGTATAACTTACTACCCCAACCCATATTTGTCAAAAGCCACAGAACTTTACAGCACAGAGTGAAACTTAATACAAATTTCAAAACAACTTATTAGGAAGGAATGACAGTGTGACAAAAGAATCTAACTGTATTATAAATATATAAAACAGCCATGGGTAGAGGTAATGGTGCTGATCTAAGTAATTTTTGAGATGAGTGGCAGTTATAAGACTAAATGCAAAAGGAACTACACATAGCACTAGACTTTACTTACAGTCGTTTCCCACAGGAGCAGAGTCAGTCATTCTAATACAGCTATACGTGTGCACTGGAATTGAACAATTAGATAAATAAACAGCGGATGGCTGGAGCCAAGTTTCTCACAGCTGCAATGGGAATTTACAGATAAGCAAGGGAGAAAAAGCACAGAGTGATCATGCGATAGTAGATTAGAATGAGTGGCATTACTATGAACTCATGTTTAGCTTAATATACAGGGTCTGACACAAATAATGCCCCTTTTCATCTTTTTCAACGTCCCTTACAAAATATTAAGCATGTAATTTGGTAACCTAACAATGTCACACTCAGGCACACCACATAGCGTTTTAGGTAAAATGTTCAAATTAAAACCATATAAATTATTTCACCCATATTATTACCCTACTAACCACACTCAAGCAGACCTTACTTCTGCCAGACCCTATAGCTACATACAGAAATGTTTACAGATTTATGTGTATACACTGGTTAGTATACACACATATACTTCCTTACTATGTAGCTGAGAGGGCCTAGAAGCAACACAGTAGCAATAAGCACAGCACTCACATCTTGACTTCTCATACCATTCTCCAATGAATGGAACTAGGGCCCACTGGTGAAACTGCAGAACCTACCACTGGCACAGGAACTATACAAGATAAACCTGGATAATCTTGTAGAGCTAGAAAGTAAGAATGTGATCCAAAACCAAAACATTTATAGAATGATGCCAAAATGACACAGGTAACAAAGGAAACGGCCAATGCTGAAAACAATTTGAATACAAAATAAATATCCATGAGTTTATATAAAATAAGTGACTGAATTTAAAAAGGGAGGGCTGCCTTGCTGATTTCCAAACAATTCATGTAGATTATTTCCCTTTCAGCAGCTGGGGCTTAATTTCACTCATATTCATATTCCTAACTTGCCTCCACCCTGGTAAAATTCTTAACATTCACTGTAGATGGGTACTAAGCTAGTTTTACAACGCAAGAAAATTGTTTCCACCAGAAGACAGCTGCATAACTTCATTCCCTGGGCAAATAAAACTTCTGTGTATACCTATGCCAGGAAATTCATAATGGGAAAATTAGGCATAAAAATAGATGAAAATAGACAAATACTTCCCACAAAAAGACATCACTAAGGTCCCTAAGACCTCATTTCCCACTGTGATATGATTTCCAAGTTGTGTTTACCGCCCAAAAATTCCCTTACATTTGCACACCTAGAACTAGATTCTCAGTTTGAGCAGATGACTTAATAATTAAGTAAGTATATCACAAAACTCTTGCTTACAAACAATTCTTCCCTTTTGCTGAACTATCAGTACTTATTAATACATATTCAGCTTCTCTGCAAATAAAAAATCAAAACAGAGATGATAACAGAACTGTGTAACACAGCATATCAATGTTGAGGCAGCAAAGCCTCACTCAACCCCCCATGTGAGGATTTTCTGAAACCCAGTTTTGATCACATTATTAAGCAAACTCTTTAAGATCTATTCATTTCCTTCAGAAATTTTCTGGAAATAACAAAAACATAAAATACTGATGAGTAACTCATTACCCTCTGCTCTGGACTGAATGTTTGTGCTCCCCTCAAATTCGTATGTTGAAACCCTAACCTGCAATGTGATGGCATTTGGAGATGGGGCATTGGAAAAGTAACTGGGATTAGGTGAAGTCGTAAGGGGGAGGCCCTTATATGAGACTAGTACTCTTACAAGAAAAGACGCCAGAGCTTACACTCTCTCTCTCCACCAAGGTCACAAAGAGAGGGCAGCCACCCACAAGCCACGAGAAGAGCCTTAGAATGAAAACTATCTGCCAGCAAACCTTGATCTTGGACATCTGAGTCTCCAAAAATGTCAGAAGTAAATTTGTTGTTTAAGCCACCTAGCCTACGGCACTTTGCTATGGCAGCAAAGAGAATGTCACTAAGAGTACATAGGAATTAAGCTACCATGGATTTATAGCATAACAAACAAACAAGCAAACAAACAAAGAATTTAGATAAAGTATGTAGTATCAGTTCCTGGTTATATATCTCATTATCTTTAATACTTAGCCACTTCTGATATAGATTTTTTTCCTTAGAAAAGATCCATTGATTCAGGGATGCCTTTTTATTTGTGTAACTTTGTTTCCCTCCCCTCAAATTATTGATAACATGACTGATTCCGGGATAATGAACAGATATGCAGAAGGGGAAGCAAATGAAATTAAAATGCAATGGTTCCTTTGCCATCTTCAGTAAATTTAACCATATATGTCAAGGGCTTTGCTTATACTTAAAAATGATGTAGGTTAAAACATTTATAAGTTAAAAAATTTTAAATTTCTCCAATATACCTGGTTGGTGTAGCTCAGTGGATTGAGCGCGAGCCTGCGAACCAGACAATCGCGGTTCGATTCCCAGTCAGGGCACATACCCGGGTTGCAGGCCGGTTCCCTGCAGGCCAGTTCCCAGCAGGGGATGCATGAAAGGCAACCATACATTGATGTTTCTCTCCCTCTCTCCTTCCCTTCCCCTCTAAAGATAAATAAATAAAATCTTAAAAAAAAAATCTCCAATATAGTAGGAAAGCAGGCTGCTATTATTATTAAGGAAGACCAAACATATTTCCCTCCAAAAAAAATTTATGGAATAGATGAAAGGATTTAATGGATGAATCTTTGATATGTCACCTGGACAGAAGGTAAATAAAGCTATATTTCTGGTTCCTAGAAAATATCTCATTTGGTTTAATTCTTCCTATAAACAATATAAATGGTTTGGTAAAATAAATTAAATTACCAGGCAACTGCTACCAAAGCATGCCAGAGATTTAAGAATGAGAAGATTAACGCCTCTTTCTAAGAGATTTCCATGCAGTCATTTTGCTCTACTTATTCCTGAAATACCCTAAGCACTTTTTTCATCTCTGGTGTTTGTTCTTACTGGCTACCCCATCTTCCTAAAATACTCTTCTCTTGCTTGCCAGAATGGCAAATTCCTGCTTTTTAAATTTAAAAAAAATTATTTTTAGAGTGGGGAAAGGAGGAAAAAAGAGAGTAACACCAATGTGAGAAATATGGAATGGCTGCCTCTCATATGTGCCCCAACTGGGGATTGAACCTGTAATCCAGGTACGTGCCCTGACTGGGAATCAAACCGGTAGGTAACCTTTCACTTCGTGGGGGAATGCCCAACCAACTGAGTCACCTCTTCTTTGAGACTCTCCCGTTCTCTCCGGCCAATTCAGTACTTATCTGGCCTTCTACTGATTTTGTACAGTATCTTTATAATCTAAGAGTTGTATAAATATTTGTTGAGTTAGGTGGCTTACAAAATCTAAGCCAACATTAGAGAAATCACACATATAATTTCTACTTTCACCACTTTACAAGTCATATTCTGTTCATTAATAAACTTGGCTAATTGAAAGCCATATTTTACTTCTTATTGCTTTCGTTTCCAATAAAGTCCACACAAAGGCAACAGCACAAATGGCAACCCAGATGCAGCAAGTACAGCTAGAGTTCTGCCTTAAGGCAGACAATATGACCTGAGATAGGGTACCCAAGAGCACGTGGAGACTGTCAATGCCAACTGCCCCTTCATACACGCCACACCATGCTGTACTTCTCAGATGGGCAGTATGAAGGCTGAAAGTCTTTAACATCCTAATTCAAACTTAAGAGTCTACATTTAAAAGGATGTAACCATGAAAAATAATTTCATCTCTGATCTTCCTTAAATTTGCTGTAATCTTGAGGAAACTGATTTTGTATACTTATCATTTGTCTGGTAAAAAAATGAAATACCAGAAAAAAATTTAAATATTTTATTTATTTACTTTTAGAGAGGGGGAAGGGAGGGAGAAAGGGAAAGAAACATCAATGAGTGGCTGCCTCTTGCACGCTCCCTGCTGGGGAGCTAGTCTGAAACCCAGGCATGTGCCCTGACTGGGAACTGATTCAGTGACCCTCAGGCTCATAGGCCGGCACTCAATCTACTGAGCCACACCAGCCAGGGATAATTCTCAGAAATTTTAAACTGCAGTATTTTGTACCATTTCTATAAAAATAAGTGAAGCCCTAGTGGGTGGCTCAGTTGGTTGAAACATCTTCCTGTACACCAAAATGTTGCAGGTTCAATCCCCAGTCAGGGCGAGTTTGAGGATTTAAAAAACAAAACAAAACACATAAGGACCCAACTTGAAGGAATTCCCACAGATAAGATGAAACTATTTGAGCATCAAAACCACACACATACACAAAACCACTAGGAATTCAAACACTGTTTGTTTGAAAGTTTATAAACTCTGTAAGTTTATAATGAAATTAAAGAAAACTCGTTAGTCAGCCCAGGCTGGGTAGTTCAGTTGGTTAGTGTCATCACAATACATCAAGGTTGCTGGTTTGATCCACGGTCAGGGTACATACAAGAATAAAAGAATCAACCAATATTCTGGCTGGTGTGGCTCAGTGGATTGAGTGAGAACCTATGAACCAAAAGGCTGCTGGTTCAATTCCCAGTCAGGGCATATGCCTGGGTTACAGGTAGGTCCCCATTAGTGGGCATGTGAGAGGCAACCACACACTGATGTTTCTCTCCCTCTCTTTTGCCCTCCCTCCCCTGTCTCTAAAAATAAATAAATACTTAAAAAAAAAATCAATGTGTATCTCTCTCCCCCCTCCCTCCCTCTTTCACTCTCCCTTCCTTCCTCTCTTCCCCGCTGAAGTCAATAAACTAAAAAACAATTTCACTGGCTACCAGGAAGGGCTGTGAAGAGACTACTTCATGATTACTCTAAAACCTGATAAAGGGAGAGCACCATCAAGTTCTTTTTCTGTCTTTCCTATACTAACCAACAGAGTAACCAAATAATTAACGTGGGGAAGTTCTGTGTGAGGAATCAATTTAGATGAAGAAGGAATGACAGAATAAGAAAACTATCATTTTTGCAAATCCTAATAACTTATAATCAACAAAGCGTGTTAAAACCATTATATGAATGGCTGACTGAAAACATTCTGAAGGAGAGATTAGGCTAATATCACCCGAACCGGAGGCCAATCTGAGCATAGCTAAAAAACAAGACCACCAGGAAGTATGCCTCCTGAGTGATACAATGAGAAGTAGGCAGCACTGCCTAGGAAGAATTCCTGCTCTGAATTTTTAATTTAATCCTGCTTCTAGATAAGCTAATTCCCAGAGGAAGCAATTAGACAAATTCAGACTACGGAACATTCTGCAGTTCAAAAGACTAACTGCCCAGGCTCTGTGCCTGAAGGCAATTTTTGGATTTCAATGAAGTGAGGGGGAACTAAAAATGCCCATGAAGCTCCCTGAGTCCTGGAGATGAATTCCAGAAAGAAACGAAGCCACACAGAAAACAGACTCCAGTAATATGCAGAGTGTCCTCCAGTCTTTCCTAGTACTGGGCAATACATACCGAAACTTCACAAAGTCAGGCAAAGAATGACAGGGAAATGCAAAGCTGAAATCAATTCCCACAGCTCACAAGCAGGAAGAAATTCAAACTCCACAAGTAAGAGTAGAGAGTTCTTGTCCATCTCCTGGGATTTTTGGTGGAGGCCTCAGAGAATTCACCCCTTAGTACAGAGCTGAACTGTCCCTGAAATGAAGACTACACTAAATCTACCCTAGTAAGACTTAAAAAAACAGACCTCAAAAAGATGAAGAACTGATCAGCAGGCAACTTAACTTGTCTGCCAAAACACTCTTTAAAGGACAACAAAAGCCAGAAGTTCATCCAATAACCAACCAAAAATTACTAGACATGCCAAGAGACAAAAAAAAAAGGGGGGGGTCCCATACTACGAGAAAATGTCAGTCACTCAAACAAACCCAGAAATGACAGAACTAGGAGACAATGATTTTAAAACAGCTACAGGAAGTGGTGCTGGCCGCATAGCTCAGTTGCTTCGAGCGTCATTCCCATACACCAAAGATGTGGGTGTGAGTCCCAGTCGGAGCACACACCAATGGAGCACATCAACCAATGAATGCATAAATAAGTGGAACAACAAAAACTGGTGTTTCTCTAATATCAATAAATAAAAATAATATAAAACAATAAGAAGTACACCATTATTATGCTCAAGGATTTAAAGGTTAACTACTACAAAAAAATAAAAGATTTAAAAGAAAATAAGGAACTTTCAGAGATTAAAAATATATGAAATTAAAACATCACTGCGTCTAATTAAAAGCAGGTTAGAGCATACAGACTAAAAGAATCAGCTGGAATTTAAGGCATAGCAACATAAACTATCCAGAATGAAATGGAGAGAAAAAGATTTTAAACAATTAACAAAGACTCAGTAACAATGGAGACAATATCAAGTCTAACATAAATTTAATCAGAGTCCTGATGGAAAGAGGAGACGGGCCAGATAAAGATTTTAAGAAATGGTCACGAAAATTTTTCCAAATTTGATGGAAACTATAAACACAGAGATTCAAGAATCTGAACAAACCAAGCAGAATAAAACATAAAGACAAAACTACCAAGGCATATCATAATCACATTGCTGAAAACCAATGAGAGAGTGACTGTCAGAAACTGAAAGCCAGAAGACAATGGAATGACATCTTTAAAGTGATGAAAGAAAAAAATCAACTTGGAGCCCTGGCTGGTGTGGCTCAGTGCATTGAGCATTGGCTTGTGACCTGAAAGGTCACCAGTTCTATTCCCAGTGAGGGCACATGCCTGGGTTGTGGGCCAAAGCCCCAATGGGGGGTGCTTGAGAGGCAACCACACAATGATGTTTTCCTCTCTTTTTCCCTCCCTTCCTTTCCTTAAAAATAAATAAATTTTAAAAATATAAATAAAATCTTAAAGCAAGAAAAGATGTGGGTAATAACAATACTGTACCAATCTCATGGAGGTATTGTGAAGATTAAATGCTTTAATACATGTATACTCTTGGAAAAGTGTAAGGCATACAATTAATACTCAAATGGTTTTTATACTTTCCTTTACATTTCCATTTGCAGAACTTGTGGTTAAAGTATAACATTTTAAACAAGCCAGAAGTGAAAGTAAATTTGTTTTATCATATACCAATTTTATACCAGAAGATGTGTGAACTAACCAGTTTCCTTTGAGGAAAGCTGTTGTATACTCTAAGCAAATTAAACGAACCAATGTTTTTAATCAGCACGAAAAATGTAAACATACTCAGCTTTTTTCCAACTGGTGGCAAAAGAGTACACCCTATATTATTACAGAGGGAGGCAACAATTATTCAAAGAAAAATTTGCACTTTACAATCACTTATACCAAGAGTTCTAAGCGTAGCAAAGAAATTTCCATTGAAAGCAGTACCACATACTACAAGTCCAAAGGGAGACAAAAAGTCTCTTGCAGGACCTGTTCCACTTGATCTTGGTTTCCAATGGGCATAACCCTTGTGTGTCTTTATACATGTAAGGCATACACGAAGAAACAATATATATGTCTGTTTATGCTATATCTTCCTAACGTCAAATAATCATTCCACAATTAATCCCACGCTGTTAAGGGAGGGTAAAAGTTCCTGAAACTATTTTTCATCATGTAAAAAATATATTATTTCTTGATTTCAAAATTTCCAGTTGCATTTTAATAGAGCTTATTACTATTACTTCATACAAATATATATTCCTATTTATGCCTTCTGAGTAGAAAGAACACTCTGTATGTAAATAAGAACTATTCTCTTTAAATGTCCAAAAAGCAAACAATTTTCTACTTATAGTCCTTTACAAAGAATTATAGAAACTGTATTTACCAATAAAGTAACTAAACCTAGGCATTTTACTTGTACTAATGCTCTTCTGCTTATATGATACTAGAAGAGAAAAAATATTCTCCTCTCTTATATTGCTCCAAAATGACTCATAGTATGGTTAAAGTAAAACACTTTAAACAATCCAATTCAAAAAATATTCCAAATCAAAAAGCCTAACACAAAGGAAACTTAAAATCAGCTTAGCCGCAAGTTCTGTTTACATCCATTTTTATAAAATGCAATGGTACCTGAGGGAAGCCTAGAGTTACATTTCTAAGTATTTATTTTAATTTTATAAAGAAAAGTCTAGTTAACTAAAACAGCAGGTTAGCATAATTATCTTCATTACTACTTCCTATTTATATAGTGTTGTAGCCAGAACAGGAGTTATCGGTAAACTTAAAGAACTGAAGGAAAAAATTATTTTTCAGATTCCAGACAATACAACTGCATCAAATGTTTGTTGCCTACCAAATCTGATTTAGAAAGAAATGTAAGATGATACATATGTATGTATTGGGGGAAGACACTTATGATTTAAATGTTCCAAAAGAATTTTATTATTAACATTTACTTGCAGTAAGGGTATCAAATTCATAATAATCAAGATATAGTCTAGCCCTGGCTGGTGTAGCTCAGTGGATTGAGCACGGGCCTGTGAACCAAAGGGTCTCTGGTTCAACTCCCAATCAGGGCACATGCCTGGGTCGCAGGCCAGGTCCCCAGTGGGGGACACATAAAAGGCAACAACACATTAATGTTTCTCTCACTCTTTCTCCTTCCCTTCCCCTCTCTCTAAAAACAAACAAACAAAAAAACCAGATGTAGTCAATTACATGCTAAGATAGAATCACCAAGACATTTCTGTTTATCCTACTTCTATTCTGAAGCAAATCTTCAAGTTTTCCGATCAGAATTGACATTGGCAGATTTTTACATTGCTCAGCCCCCTCTGCTGGTTTAACAGCAGTAGGTATAGAAAAACTAGTTGCAGTACAAATTAATATGCTTTCTAGAATTAATAAATTAATGGTATTTCATTAAATATACACTTCATAAAATGCATACTTTCAGCTTAAAGCTAGCTGCATTAACGTTGACTTTAAAAATAAAGGAATTTGTTAATTAAAAAAAGTTATGTACATTAGTAAAGATGTGCTTCACCAACTCATATTTTACATTCACAAAATGGCTTCATAAAACAGAATCTAATTTGGACAATACTGCTCACTTTTTAAAAGTTGACAGTCATATTAAGTAAACACTTATATAACAATACTATTACCATCTAGTGTTATGAATACACGAATATACAGTATAGTAAAATATACAAACATGGCTGGGAATGGCAAACACCAAATCCATTTTGGTTATTTTAGAGAGAGAGAAAAGCAAATGAGGTCAGAAGGAGAACACATAGACCCTGGCTGTTGTGGTTCAGTGGACTGAGTGACAGCTTGTGAACCAAAGGGTTGCTGGTTCGATTCCCAGTCAGGGCACATGCCTGGGTGGCAGGCCAGGTCCCCAGTAGGGGGTGCTCAAGAGGTGACCACACATTGATGTTTCTCTGCTTCTCTTTCTCCCTTCCTTCCCCTGACTAAAAATAAATAAATAATAATCTCTTTTTAAAATATAAATAATAATCTCTTTTTAAAATATATTTTATTTACTTTTAGAGAGAGGGGAAGGGAAGGAGAAAAAGCATGGGAGAGAAACATCATTGTGTGGTTGCCTCTCATGTGTCCCCTACTGGGAACCTGGCCTGCAACCCAGGCAATGTGCCCTGACTGGGAATCGAACCAGTGACCCTTTGCTTCACAGGCCTCTGCTCAATCCACTGAGCTACACCAGCCAGGACATAAATAAGAATCTTAAAAAAAAAAAAAGGGAACACACAGGATTTCAACTGCTATCTGCGTTTTATACTTCCCTTTAAAAACTCTGAAGCAAATATAGCAAAAGAACAAACTTGATACCAGTTGAAACATTAAAAAATTTTATTGCCCCAAAATATATTTTGTAAAATAAAATATAAAACATTGTATTTCTAGACTTCCACCAAGATGGAGGCATAGGTGGAGACGCTGTGCTTTCTCACACAACCAAGTTTAGAGACAATAAAATATTAGCAACAGAAAACACAGCCAGAACGCAGAATATTGAACTTTTCGCAAGTCTGATAACAACAAATGCTTCAGCCTGACCAGTAAGAGGGGCGAAACCAGCAGCTGGCAGAGCGGGGTTGCACAAGAAAACTCAGTCAGACGGACTCAGGTGCGCGGATCCCAGGTGTGGAGTTGCAAAGGGCGGACCCAGTGAGTGACCCAGTGAGCCACCCGTGGATCCGGTGGATCCGGCGGATCCGGCGAGGGCGCAGGGCGGCACGTTGACTGTGGTGCCGCATTCCTGCGCAGATAGACCCGCGAGGGAGTGGGCTGTGAGACGGGACCAAGTGGGCCCCAGCAGACCAAGTGGCAGCAGAGAGGGCCGCCATTTCCCTGCTCTGACCCCACCCCCAAATACAGCGTCACAACCCAGCGACCTCACCCTGGTGGCCCCACCCTGCCCCTAAGGCTCCGATCCTCATACTTAACGGGCTCGAACAGACCAAAAATGGCTCAAGAAGTTCTCAAAGCCCCAGAGCCCATAACTCTAAGCGACAAAGAAATAACAAAACTTTCAGATGCACAGTTCAAAACACCGGTGATCAGGATGTTCACAGAACTGGTTGATTTTAGTCACAAATAAGAGGAACAATGAAGGCTAAACTAATTGAAATGAAGGGAATTGCACAGGAACCCAATAGTGATGAAAAGGAAACTGGGTCTCAAATCAAGGGAGTGAACCAGAAGGAAGGAAAAAAATGACCAAACAGGAAAATATGAAGAAACAAGAATTCAAAAAAATGAGGAGAGGCTTAAAAATCTCCGGGACATCATTAAATGCTCCAACATCTGAATTATAGGGGTACCAGAAGGGGAAGAGGAACAGCCACGAGTGGAAAACTTATTTGAACAAATAATAAAGGAGAATTTCCCCAACCTGGCAGAGGCAATAGACTTCCAGGAAATCCAGGAAGCTCAAAGAGTCTCAAAGAAGGTGGACCCAAGAAGAAACACACCAAGGCACATCATAATTACATTAGCCAAGATTAAAATGAAGGAGAGAATCCTAGAAGCAGCAAGAGATAAGAGGGCAGTCACCTACAAAGGAGTCCCCATCAGACTGTCAGCAGATTTCTCAAAAGAGACCTTACAGGCAAGAAGGGGCTGGAAAGAAGTATTCCAAGTGATGAAATCCAAAGACCTACAACCAAGATTGCTCTATCCAGCAAAACTTTTATTTAGAATGGAAGGACAGATACAGTGCTTCTCAGATAAGGTCAAGATCAAGGAGTTCATCATCACCAAGCCCTTATTATATGAATTGTTAAAGGGACTTATCTAAGAAAAAGAAGTTAAAAAAACATGAACAGTGAAAGGACAACAAACTTAGTTATTAACAACCACACCTAAAACAAAAGCAAACTAAAAGGACAGCTAGATCAGGAGTGGAAACATAGAAATGAAGATCTCAAGGAGGGTTAGCAACAGGGGAGTGGGAGGAGGAAAAGGGGGGAGAAGGTACAGAAAATAAGTAGCATAGACAGTAGATAGAAAATAGATGGGGGGGCAAGAATAGTATGGGAAATATAGAATCTAAAGAACTTGAGACACATGGTCATAAACTAAAGGGGGGTAATGGTGGGGACGGGGGGGTAGGGTGGAGGGGAATGAAGGGGGGAACAGAACAACTATAACAGCATAATCAATAAAAAAATAAATAAAAAAAAAAGAATAGGCCCTCATAGTTCTTTGTATGCTATCTATTATTGTTTGATCCTTATTGTTTGACAATGATTAATGAACTTTACCTGTATTCCCGTGTAAACTGAAACCCAATAAAAGTCTGTCTCGTTGAGGGTCGGGCACTCCCGCCTTGAGGCAGTAGCCGTGCCATCCCTTTTCCTCCACAGGACTCCATAGTCCATGTGAATTTGTCTTTTACCTTATCCGTAACACCGTAGACACCACCAGCTGGTGTCCATGTCATTTCGCAAGCTTCCTTGATCATAAAAAAAATCACCTACTCTATAAATTTCCTAGATATTGTTTCTGAAGATAAGGATGGGTCCAGGAATCTTCCATTTTTTTTAACAAGCACCACAGCAGACACAAGTTCAGAAAACCCTCAGTAGTACTTCTAAAACTTAAGCTTACGTTCTCAATTATAGTATTCTATGCCTTACATATTTATTGAATAATAGGTTTAAAATAGAACCAATAAAACTTCCAGAAAAATATAAAACATTATGGCAAAAAGTCTTTAATATTATGAAACAATTGAACCCTGATTTTATTGAGGAAACTCAGGTCAGAAAACTTAAGTCACTTCCTTAAGGTCATGAAGCTAATTAGTGGCAAAACAGAGACTCTATCTTTTGTCTTTTAGCCTACTGCGATATCAAAATCTATTTTTCGAAAGATCAATAATAAAGCATCATTTACTGATGTTCATCAAAGAGTAACTAGCCCTGGCTGGTGTGGCTCAGCTGGTTGGCGCATCCTCCTGTAACCAAGTGGTTGCACGTTCTATTCCCAACCAGGGCACAACATACCTAGGTTGCAGGTTCAGTTCGGGAAGCGGACTATCCCTAGTCCATGCAATCCTAGGTCTGTGCGATCCCTGGTCCAGGTGTGTAAGGAAGGCAACCAATTTATGTTTCTCTCTCTCCATTCCTCTCTCTAAAAAGCAATGAAAAAATGTCCTCGGGGTGGGGAAGATTAAAATAAGAAAAAAGTGACTAGCTGAACACCTCTAGCATATCCACAAAACAAAGCTACAAAAGTAAATGATTAAAGATTGCCTCTGTTCCAATATGGCAGAATCTCCAAGATACCTTATGTGAACAGAGAGGTGGTGAACAGTGTAAATAATAGGGCAACCTTTTGTATGAAAAAGAGGCAAAATAGGCTTGGCTAGTGTGGCTCAGTGGATTGAAAACCTGTGACTGCCTGTGAAGCAGGTTTGAGTCCTGGTCAGGGCACAGGCCTAGATTGTAGGCAAGGTCCCCAGTTTGGGGGTGTGTGAGAGACCACTAACTGATCGATGATGTTTCTCACGTGTTTCTCTCCCTCTCTTCCTCACTCCCTTCCCTTCTCTCTAAAAATAAAAATTTTTTAAAAAGGAAAAAAATGTAGATATTTGCTTATTTTTGCAAAAAGAAACACTGAAAGGATAACCCAGAAACTAATAAAAACTAGGGGAAGGAGGATGGCTCACGCACCAGACATGTGGTTCTTGGCAATCCCTCCCCACAGCCCCAGTGGAGGGATTGAAAGTGGAGGCAGTGCTTAAGGTGGTGATCCTGCCTCCATATCCTTTAAAAATTCTGGGAATGACATCTATCCCTTCTGTTCCCCCAACTTTTGAGTTAACAGTTTCATCCTAAAGTTATTAATTTCTAAGTGACCCTACCCTACTCTTTTCTGCTCTCAGTCTTACAACACACATGCAACCAACTCCCTACATTAAATCTTCTTTACTTGAAATATCTAGTATGTTTTCCATTTTTTGACTGGATCCTGGCAGATAGAATATCCTGAGCATAAAAAGAATCAGCCCTGGCTGATGTGCCTCAGTGGGTTGAGTACTGGCCTATAAATGGAAAGGTTGCCAGTTCAATTCCCACTCAGGGCCAGGTCCCTAATAGGGGGCTAGTGAGAGGCAACCTATCGATTCTTCTCTCCCTCTCTTTCTCCTTCTCTTCCCCTCTCTCTAAAACTAAATAAATAAAATCTTTTTTACAAATCACAAAGAAATCTTAAGTTTGCTTAGGTAATTTTGTTAGTAGTAGTATAGTAACTATATTTTTTTATAAAAACTTCTCATATACACTGTAAGATAAAGGAAATAAACGTGAACAATACTAAAAACGTATGGATTTTCAGTTTAAAAAAGGAGACATAAAATCTAAAGCAAAAACCTGTAACATGTTAAAATTAAACTGGAAATATCAATGTATGTAAAGCGTTGATTTTTTAAATTAATTAATTAATTAGTTTTTTAGCGGGAGGGAAAAGGAGGGAGAAGGGGAGAAAAAACATCACTGTGGCCTGGCTGGTGTAGCTCAGTGGATTGAGCGTGGGCCTGCAAACCAAACAATGGTGGTTCGATTCCCAGTCAGGGCACATGCCTGGGTTGCAGACCAGTTCCCAGCAGGGGACACACAAGAGGCAACCATACACTGATATTCCCTCCCTCTCTCCTTCCCTTCCCCTCTAAAGATAAATAAATAAATAAATAAATAAATCTTTAAACCCCCCCCCCCAAAAAAAAATCAATGTGTGGTTGCCTCTCCTCTGCCCCCTACTGGGGACCTGGCCCACAACCCAACCCAGGCACGTGCCCTGACTGGAAATTGAACCAGCCACCCTTTGGTTCACAGGTTGGCATTCAATCCACTGAGCCACACCAGTCAGGGCTAAAGTTTTGATTTCTAAAAAAACATTTTCTAAAGTGATACATACTTTGAGAGACAGTCATGAAAATGCAGAGGAGAAATTGCTTTCACCTCCAAGAGGTGGGGCAAAGAGTAGAGAAAGGGCCTTTGATACCTTAAGGGTTGCCACTGATGAGTAAGTTTTCTCTGTGTAGACAACAGAATAACTAATTTCTCTGTGGTACGTCTCATCACTCTGCACCACTTTTTTAAAAATGAAATTGTTATTAGATTGTAAAAAAAAATAAATTCTAGCTCTGCCTGTTCAAAGGACCTATAAATAATGAAGACCTAGCAGCAATGAGCTTGGTTTCTAATGGGTTCCCTACAAAAAAACCAATCAGATCTTCCCGGAAAAATGACTGATTTTTAGGTCAAGGATGGGGAGAGTACAAGGTTAACCTAAGATAATCTTGTTTTGATAGAAAACAACCCAAACACCAGTGGGGGCATGTCAGAAGGACGTATCACCAGCTTGAAGAACAGACTTATACTGGCCAAAGGTCAGCGTCGAAAAAACTAATGGCTGTAACTATGTGTAAAATAATAAATAAAAATTCATGTGCCTATAGTGATACAGAAGATAGCAAAGAAACTTATTTGCCACCACTGCAGAGATCAATTCTTCACTAAGAAAACTGACAATGAAAAGCAGAATTAGCCCTGACTAGTGTGGCTCAGTTGGTTGAGCATCATTCCACAAAGAGAAAAGTCACAGGTTGTGCCCATGGTAAGGGACGGGCACATGCCTAGGTTGCAGGTCTGGTCCCCGGTCGGGAGAGAAGCATCAGTCAAGGTTTCTCTCCCTTGCTTTCTCTCTCCCTTCCCACTCTCTAAAAATAAAATCTTAAGGAAAAAAGAAAAAAAAGAAAAGCAGAATTAGACTGTTAATAGCTCATCCATAAATGATAATATCTTGCCAGCTAATAAATGTGGAAGGATTAACACCATCATCATGCTTTTGCAACTTCCAATGAAACAACTGTTTCAGGTAAGGATCATTAATGGAGGTAAAAACAACAGGTGAAATATGGTTGAGAAATAAGAGTAATTACATTGTATCACACTGACACCCCACAAAATATTTGATCACTGTAAAGGGAAACCTTTAAAATGGAAAGATCTAAGACTTCCAAATTAACCAAATCATCAAATTAATGAAAAAAAGGTGACATAAAATGATATGAGTCCGCAGTGTCACAAAGGATTGCAAATCTGAATACAATCAAGCCTATAGTCTTGTCTTACTTAAAAAGGGATAAAGGAATTAAATAAGCACTGAGACAAATCATGAATGTCAAAAAGTCTACCAGAGAACCAGACTGGTCTCTTCAAAAAGGCAATGCCATTAAGGGAAAGAAAAAAAGGGGGAGGAGGTCTGTTAGATTAAGAAGCAAAATCTAAATAACAACCAAATGCAATTTGGAAATCTGAATGAATCCTGGTTCCTACTTTTTAGTCCTCTGCACTTGCTATTCCTTCTGTTCCCAAAACTTAGCATTACACAACCTGCATTGTCTCTTTCAGCCTAAACATCACCTTCGCACTGAGGCATTCTCTAAACCAGTAATCTCAATTACAGTCATGTGCCGCAAAATGATGTTTCTGTCAAGGACAGACTGCATATACGACTCAACAGTGTACCAGAGAGTCTCGGTGTACAGTAGGTTATAACCATGCCCAGCTCTGAGTAGGCACACTCTACAATGTTCCCACAACAAAACCACCTAAAGAAGCATTTCTCAGAACGTATTCCCATTGTTTAAACTGTGCATGACTGTAATTAGTCTCCCTTTCTGCCTCATGTCATTATCACTGTTTCATTTTCCTTATAGTACTTATCATCTGAAATTTTGTTCATTCATGAACTGCTTTCTCTAATCTCAAACCAAGATCAAGGAAATTAGAGACCTTGCCTGTTTTTGTCCACTGCATCCCTAACACCTTAACCCATGCATGACTAGCCCATAGTGGCAGCACTGAATAAATATTTGTTGAATGAATGGCCCAACGAAACAAAAAGGCAAGAAACATTCAACAGTTGGGATCAGGTAATATTTCAGAAAACTCATGAGGAACATCAACCTGTAAGGATCAAAAGTACAGTAAGTCCTCACTTAATGTCTTCAATAGATTCTGTGACTTTAAGCAAAACATGTAACAAAACCAATCTTACCATAAGGATAATTGATATAAACAAAAGTTCTTACGGCATCTCATGCAACAATATAAATGACACTGGACAAAATGTCAAGGATCTGCTATATATGCTGAATGAATGTTTGACTGCCTAGTATAAAAGCACTAACTGTGCCTATAAGACACTAAAATATTACATATGAATTATACTGCATGATATATCATTTTTAAGTTGTTTGGTAGGAAATAATTAGCACAATACTTTTCTTCTAGGATATAAACTTTAACCTAATTGTACAAAGGCAACAGTGGTTAAATGATAGAGCATCCAGGTATACTCTATAGAACTAGATAGAGTAGTTAAATGAAAACAAAATTGCCTCCTACCTAGGAAGATAAATGTTCCAGTTGTGCAAGTGAACATGATACATGAGAGGCAGTGAGACTATCCTGGCTGGAACAGACTGCATGACGGGTGTCATGGAAAATAGGGCTGGAAATGTACAATGAGAGCCATATGGAAACCTTCAAAGATAAGCAGGGGAGATAGGCAACAATGAGTTCCCGTAAGTTCTTAATCAGCAGAGAAACCATTCAGCTAGCAGTCCTTTAAGACTGGTCTGTCATAAACTGTCACCTCAATCTTAAATAACAGTAACTACCATTAACTGTTTACCATGTGTTAGGCTTTTAGTTAAATATTTTACACATGTCATGAGATAAGAATTGTAATTCCCATTTTGAAGATGGAGACTGAGATCACACACAACTAGCAAATGGCAGAGCACGGGGAAAAAAGACCAGCTAAGAAGCATAACAACTCATCTAGTTTGCCTTCAGTTTGTAAGCCTGGTCGAGTCATGGCAGCAAATATAATAAGAACAGGGAGACACGGGGATACTGAGGAAGACAATACAGAACTACATGGCGGGATAGATACAAAGATGAAGAAGTATAAAAAATGACTTCCAGTTTTATGGCCTATCAGACCACAATAAAATTATTCTAGCTACAGAAATGGGAATATTAAGAAATGAACTTTGTAGATGTAGATTTTTTAATTTAATTTTTTTTAATTTTATTCATTTATCTTTAGAGGGGAAGGGAAGGAGAGTGGAAGAGAAATATCAATGTATGGTTGCCTCTCCTGTGTCCCCCACTGGGAACTGGCCTGCAACCCAGGCATGCGCCCTGACTGGGAATCAAACTGAGATTCCTTAGTTCGCAGGCCCTCGAATCCACTGAGCTACACCAGCCAGGGCTGATGTAGGTTTTTAATCTTAAGGGAAGAGAGATGAAATAATGGACTCAGTTGTGAATACTTGTGCAGCCAAATTAGAAGATATGCTCTACTAACATCCCTGGAAAACCAACAAGCATAAAATATCACATTAGATGGATTTAAGAATCATCAGAGCAATGATGTCAAAGGAAGCCACAAATAAGCCCAACTCTCCAATCAAGGGCAGAGAGAAAAGCATGGAGAGAAAGAAAACAGGTACTTCTGATGCTGGACAGGTGTACCACTGGGACTACACCATAAAGAAGCTAGGACATAAGTCCCCCGGTTCCAGTTTTAATGTTCCATAAAACAATAGAATAATGTTTAAGATTTGAATGTTTACTATGGGGTAGGCGATGTGCTAAGAAGTTCACATGAACTCCCACATTTAATTTTCCCACAATATAGACACCATTATCCTTATTTTATAGATTAAAAAACTGAAACTTAGCCCTGGCTGGTGTGGCTTGGTGGACTGAGTGCCAGCCTGCAAACCTGAAGGTTGCAAGCTCAATTCCCAGCCAGGGCACACAGCTGGGTTGCTGGCCAGGTCCCCAGCTGGGGATGTGCGAAAGGCAACCTCTTGCAAATCAACATTCCTTTCCCTCTCATCCTCCACCCGCCCCCCAATAAATAAATAAATAAATAAATAAATAAATAAATAAATAGTTTAAAAAATAAAAACCTGAAACTTAGAGAAGCTAAGGACCATGACCAAGGAAAGTAGCTAAACTAGGGTGCAAGCCTAAGTCTACGTAGGGCCAAACCCTATCTTAATTACTACTTCGAAAAAAATGGTCATCAAGCCAGCTCGCAGGGAATATATAAACCCTTACGTTATATTTATTAAAAATTATGGTAAAATATACACAAAATTTGCCATTTTAATCATTGTCTGCATATGAAGTTCAGTGGCATTAAGTACATTCATGTGGTTGTACAACCAACTCCAGAACTCGGTCATCGTCTCGAACTGAAATGCCATGCACATTAACCACGAACTCCTCTCCTTCCCACCCCCTGGTGAGTACCATTCCTCTTTCTCTTTCTGTGAACTGGACTCCACATGCATCGAGTAAGTGTAGTCCTGCGATATTTGCTCTTTTGTGTCTGGCTTATTTCACCTAGCATAAGGTCTTCAAGATTTCATTACTATTCAGTTACTTTTAAGTTAAATAAATGTGAAATTCTAACCCACCTGTCATTATGCAGCTCTATAGGAAATTATATTCCCAAATTCCATTATGATTTATGGAACATACATACTTTTGGAAAAAAGAACTGCATTTACTAAGAAAAAGGAGAGAGCCCTGGCTGGTGTGGCTCAGTGGATTGAGCACTGGACTGCAAAGCAAAGGGTCGCCAGTTCTATTCCCAGCCTAGGGCACATGCCTGGGTTGTGGGCCAGGTCCCCAGTAGGGGGCATACAAGAGGCAACCACACACTGATGTTTCTCTCCCTCTCTTCCCCTCTCTCAAAATAAATAAATTTTTCAAAAAATTTTTACAGGGGAGAGATAAGATAAACAAATCAAAATTTGAAGAACGCACTTAAATTTTTATTGGCTAACACACTAAAATAAAAGTAAAAGTAAATTTAAAAAAAAAAACACACTGATTTGTTGTTCCACTTATTTATGCACTCATTGGTTGATTCTTGTATCTGCCCTTACCGGGGCTCAAACCTGCAACCTTGAAGTAGCAGGACAATGCTCTAACTAAGTGAGCAGGCTAGCAAAGAGCAGAAATATAAAACTCTAGATTCATTAACAAGGAAGAAAGCAGCTTGCTTGATCTTGAGTAGACCCAAGAATCTATTTACAAAGTTATTAAATATCCCAAAGCAAAAGCTAAGAAAGCAGTCCTGTGAATACAATACTGCTTAATCCCAAAACAAGACAATGTTGCTTTTTGGCAACAGACAGCAAGACTACTAGAAAAAGAAAGAAAAAGAAGCTTGAAGAAGAAATACTGAAATAAAAGGATAAATTCCATTTTCCTTTGACTTCCATCTGACATTAGTAAAATTACACTGATGAATTAATAATTAACATCAATCTCTCTTCAAACAATGAGCCGAGAGGTTCACTCTGGAAAAAAATTACTTGTTCTCCAAATCACAATGCAAATTAAACATTTAAAATGAAAATAATAAAGGAAACACAAATTTGGAGGAGTATGTGTTGGGAACCGCCCTGCTTAGTTTCAGAAGCTGTAACCCCCCAGGGCTAAGACTGAGTGAGAGACCTTGTGACCATATAGTCACTAAGGACACAAAGCTTATCTCCCCAGCCAGGGGTGCTACCTCTGCCCCCTTTACTTCACCCCGCTTGGCCCTGAGCCTGACCAGTTAGCCAATGACAGGTAAGATTCCTCAAGGGAGGAACGACCTAAGACAGGGATGGTCACGAAGGGGCCCCAGGGAAGAACTTGGGGAACTATAGAAAAAGGGAGTGATGGACCCTAACCCCTCAGCTTTGACAAAGCCTGAGTCCTCACTCTGTCTGCAAGAAGTCTCCTAATCTCTTGGCTGCCTTACTTCCTCTGCCTGACTTAAGTCTGAAACAATGCCAGAGGGCAGCCCAGCCCTGTGTGGGAAAGGGCAGGTTCCTTGGGGTGATCAGGCCTAAGAAAGAATACAAAAAATCCCGTGAAATCTACTTTGCTAAGAAGTCTATCAATTTCCTGATAAGGGTCTGAGCAGGAAATGAGTTTGTTTCCCAAAGTTTTGTAGCCCTTTAGCTAACTAACCCTGACTCTGAATAACCCCTTGTAGTTCTTTGTTATTACGTATTGATGACAATGACTGATGAGCTTTACCTATATTCCTGTGCAAACTGAACCCAATAAAAGCCCATTGAGGAAAAGGCTCCTGGCCCTTCTCCTTAGAGAGCAGCCACCTTTCCTCCCCAAGTAGATCATGTCTTGGTAAACTTATTCTCCTCCGTGGCAAGTGGGGGTTGCAGGGGGACTCTGTGGGCAGGGCCTCCACACACAAGCATATATGCCATATTAGTGGATCCCTTAAAGTAGTTGAAATAAAAAGTATCCTAAATATTAAATATTCTAAGGGAATAGTATTGGCTAAAACTAAACCTGGTTTACCTTTATAGAATTAAATGAACTACCTCAAATCTATATGTTACCCCAAAACAGAAAATAAGTTACTATCCACAGTAATAAAATTATTTTTTATTTTTAGCCCTGGCTGGTGTGGCTCAGGGAATTGAGTGCTGGCCTATGAATCAAAGAGTCACCAGTTCAATTCCTAGTCAGGGCACCTGCCTGGGTTGCAAGCTGGAGGTGGGGGCCACGTATGACAGGCAACCACACACTGATGTGTCTCTCCCTTTTTCCCCTCCCTTCCTCGCTCCCTAAAAATAAATATTTAAAAAATTATTTTATTTTTACTTATTGATTTGAGGAAGAGACAGACACATTGATTTGTTATTTCACTTAGTTATGCATTTATTGTTTGACTCTTGTATGTGCCCTGACTGGGTATCAAACCCTCAACACTGGTGTATCAGGACAACACTCTAACCAATTGAGCACCTGGCCAGGGCCAGAATAATAAAATTTTTCAATTAACTATTGCTCTGTATAATATCTACACATTTATTGGACTTACATAAATAAACAGGCATCAAAATACACAACACTCTTCCACATTTGAAGCAAAATATGGACCAGCAACACTGGAAAAATAAATAAATAAAAACTTGGGAGAAAACTTTATAAATTAAAAAATAGAAATTTAAAACAGGAAAACCAGAATTCAAGGGAAATGTGCTTTCAATAGACACATGAGTAAGGAAAGGCAAAACTATACTATAGTTTGTAATTTTACAAGACATTGAGAAGAATATCACGAAAGACAATTTTAAAAACAGGATGTATTATGAGCATGATACTGGGCAATTTTTCTGTAGATCACATCCTTCTACATGTTAACATATCACACTATAGAAAATGAACACATTATCTTCACTTTTCTGTGAACCGCAACCTTGAAGCATTTTCAGTTAAGACACAGACTGTACATATTCAACCAATACTGCACCCTTAAAGATTCCATTCAATCCAAAAACTCATAAAACTTGAGCAATATAGGCAACAACATGAAAATTAGTTATAAAACTACCACTGCACTAAGACAAGGAACTTGTAATGGGACACAGTAAGTTCATTATCAGCAATACTAAGTAATCTCAATTCACAAAAACAGATTCTATAAAGTAGTTTACTATGGTTTTGCCTTATGCGTCAGTTTTACCAAAAAAGGGAAAGGACATTCTCATTTTATTTATTATTGGGAGAAAAAGAGACAGTACTAATCACCACCTATAGTCAACATTCTGAGTGACAACTAAACATTTATTAACAAAACGTGGTCAAGTTAAAATCACACAGTGCTGCCTTGACTGGTGTGGTTCAGTGGGTTGGGCATCATCCCGAAAACTGAAGGGGCGCTGGTTCCCTTTCCGGTCAGGGCATGTGCCTGGGCTGCAGGTTCAGTTGCCAGTTGGAGGCACGCGAGAAGCAACCAATCAATGTTTCTCTCCCTCTCTTTCTCCCTCCATTCCCCTCTAAAAATAAGTAAGTAAAACCTTTAAAAAAAAAAAAATAAAACAAAAACAAAAGCATCACCACTCTAAGCTACCACCACTCAGTAACCTGAGATACTTTAATTGCAGCGGCCATGTCTGTGTTAGTTACCAGTGCCTATGACTCATTCTCAAAAAGGTTCTCCCGAGACTCTTGGATTTTTGAGAATGCAGGAACCATAACTGGGGCACACTGTGTGGGAAGTGTCTTGACAGTGAATGAATAAATGGAGAAAATAACTCATGACAGAATTTTTTAAAAGTTTTTATAAAGAGCAACTCACTCACAAAAGGCAGATTTTTCTGCAGAACAGGAAAGGTTGGGGAAGCTATCCTGGCACTGAGAACCCCTGGTTGGTTGGATTCAGGCCCTTCTCACACTACAACATACAGTACTTAACTGGGTTCCTCGTCTGACTCCCCACCCAGACTGTAGGCAACTTGAGACCACAAGCTGTCTTCTCCTAGAATCATTAGTACCTACTTCCAAAGTGGCCAACACAAAGAGAGCCCTAGAGAGATGTTTTCATAACAGTGATTTATTGAATAATCAATCTTATGTTTACCCTTTATTTTACAAAGTAGTTTTACAAACATTACCTCCTTTGATGCACAGAAGAATCTTGTGAATTGGGAAGAGCATTAAAATGGCTTTTGGTTTTATAAAGAGTTGTTAGCCCTGACTGGTGTGGCTCAGTGGGTGGGGCATTGTTCTGCAAGCCCAGAGGGTCACCCAGTTTGAGGCATATGCCTGGGTTGCAGGTCCCTGGGTCAGGGCATGTGAGAGGCGACCAATCGCTGTCTCTCTCACACATAAATGTTTCTCTCCCTCGCCTACTTCCTCCCTCCCCTGCTCACCAAAAATAAATTAAATTTTAAAAAAAAAGAGTTGTTAATTCACAGACCTAAACAAACCTGAAATCACAGATAATCACATACTTGTTCATCACTGTGATAGCATCTCCTTGGGCCCTCAATGTTCTTGTAAAGCCCAGAGCTTTTTGCTCGCCTTTTCTGTGCCTGTTCTTCATAATAGGTAGGGATCACACAGCTCTGAATTTTACAGAATGATTTTAACTACACAAAGCAGTGTTAAATGAAGTTTCTCTTCTAGAAATCAGACATTGAGAAGCATCCTAAGCTATTTTTCCTGACCGTGTACTTTTTGTAAAGACTCTGAGAAGGTAGGGAATTGCAAAGGGCAAAATGCTGGAGTGAATGATGTCATGGACATCATGAAGTTGCATCAATACCTGATGATGATTTAGCACAACAATGCCACACATTATGCCAAGAAGCATGATGCTGAACTGCCAGAATGTTTCACTGCATTAATTTTGTGACTCTTTATTATTAGCAAATTGAAAGACACGGTGGCTCTCCAATTTTCCACAACAGAGAAGTTGTTGGTTCAAGTTTATATCCTTAGCAAAGGCACTAAACCTGCGCCCCCTACAAATCTCTATGGAGATGGTGTTAAGAAAAGGTAAAACGATAAAAATCTAGGCTGATATTAAACTAAACGATTGTCATTTTAGCATTAAAAGATTTTGAAATCGATAAAACATCTGTGGGTCAATGTAGAGTGAATAACACATTTATACTGGGCTTGTCAAAAGCAAACAATTACAGGGTATAAAATGACAAGGATCATTTTATACACATGAAGATGCTCAAAGTTCGGATTTGACACAGAGCATCACTATTCATTGTAAAGGCTACAGAATGGATTTTCAAAGTTCAAATTTAATGATGGCATTTCCTCCGAAATTTTCCCTGTCCCCGTCAAACCCACATAAAACATTGTCATTCTTAAGCACTGTAAAAAACAAATTTAACTTTACAAAAGGTATTTGAAGTGTCCAATCCAAAGCCATCACCTCCCCAATTCCCCACAGCACAACTCCAACTGAAGCCATCAATTCTTAAGGAAAAAAAACCGCGGGACTTCAAACCGACTCCCCTAGTTACAGAATCTAAATCAGCCTCTAAATTAGCATCTGAACAACAAAAAAGTTATTCTCGAAACAGAACGAGCATAGATGACGTCCCTGCCAACAAGTGAGAGCTGGTAATGTGTCTGAATCTGCATCCAGAACAATCAGAATCCTACCGTACAGAAGTCCAAAAGCTTGGCAATTAAGAAACAAAGCTTTTATTTTCCTAATAAAATTCGGGAGACTGTATAGACCAAAGCAAATGGCTATTTCGAATCTTAACAACTCAAAGGTTTCAAACGAATGAGAACTTCATTAGCACCGAAGTTACACTGCAGAGACTATCAAGATCTTTTCCTCGTTTACAAATGTATCCCCACCCTCTCACCGTTCTGTTTACACAAACAATTCTCACCAGAAGGCTTCCGCAGTCACAACGTGGACTGCTGTCTCAACCTAGGAGAGCCACGGTTCCCACTTCGCTGGCTGATCACTCAAAAAGCTAAGGGGTAGGAAAGGCTGCTCGTGTTTTATTTTTTAGGTCAATTCCAAAATCTTCCCTTTGCAGCTGCAGCTTCAGAGAGGCTGCCCCCCCCCCCCCCGCCGCCGCCGCCGCCGCAGCCCCAATTTCGCAGGGCACCAACCTCCGACTTCTCTCACAAGACACTAAACATTCGCAGGTGCGGAAAGATTACCTGACATCCCTACAGCCACCCTTGCCCACGTCACACCCCCATTCTCACCCGGTGAGGGGATAAGAACCGCCTTGCTTGAGGAGAGGGGCTGGGTTCACTCCCATCCCAATGGCTGGCTGGAAAGGGGCTCTCCTCCTCCTCGCCTAACCTAGGGAGTCCGAGAATGACCACGGCAAGGTCTCCAGGCGAGCCGACACCGACCACCACGCAGGGTGCAGGGCCTGCGCAGAGCCCGGGGCGCCCACTGCCCGCTGCAAGCCCGGAGCATAAAGGGCAGGAGGCTCCAGCTCTCCCCCGCGGCCCTGGGATGGGGAGAGACCTCACCTGGCCCAGCCCGCGCCACGCTCTCGGGTTAGCTCCGCTGACAACAGCAGTGAGGGAGCCGGAGCAGGGCCAGTGAAGAGGCGTTCCGCCTCAGGCAGCGCTTGCCGCACTCAGGGCTCCTCACAGCCGGCCAGACCGTAAACCGCCAGGAGCCGCCATCTTCCTCAACTCAAATGCCACCGCGGGGGCTGCTCTGGCCTGGAGAAGACAGCGTGGAGCACGCATGCGCTGGGCCCGGCCTGGAGGACGCGCACGCGCGCACGTCAGCTCAGCGCCCACACAGGCGGCCTGGGGGCGTTGCCCTTTTGGGAAGGGGCGTGACCCAGCTGAGGTTCACCACAGATGGAACCCGCCCCCTGGAATAAAGTAAAGTCGTGCTTCCACGATCTTCTTCCTTTGGTCTTTGGAGCCTATCCCAGGTCTGCACCCACCCTTGTTCTCAGTGCCTGGGGCAACTGGCTTGAGACTGTGACGGAAGTTCCGCCAGAAATAAACTCTTTACCTCTGGGGGCCCAAAGAGCACAGGGGTCAACTGGAAATGGATGCTCTTGGTTGTTAACTGAAAGAGTGAAGTCTCTATTAACTATAACAACTATTATGTGACTTGTTACTAGCTCCATTTTTCAAATGAGGAAACAGGCACAGAGAAGTATCAGACATTTTCCCAAGGCCACACACCTTAGGGGAGAGGAGGCACAGTAGAATTTGAACTCTGGCTTATCTGGTTCTCAAGCTCCTGTACTTTCCGCTGTCACTGTCCCCAGGCCAGACAGCGGAGTCCAGCAAAATCCCCCTCCCAAGGATGCAGTGTGGTGTGTAGATGAGAACCTTGAACCCAACAGGACAGCATGTGATCTAAAGGAAAGGAAATGCCAGACATACCAAGACCAAGGGCTTCAGTCCTCATTGTTTGCACAGAAAACCAAAGGAACCTTGAGGTGCCAGTCTGCCACTCTGGGATAAAATGGATCTTCTGGGATATCTCTTGGGGTACCCAGCTGGATCAGAACCCAAGTGCCCTCTCAAATTGGGTGGGCACTATTGAGCAGACTTGAGTCATTCTCACTCTAGAAATCATGAGATCTGTGTTCCTAAAACATGAATAATAAGGAGACCTCTGGAAGTAAACTCATGGAATCCCAGTGTGAGAAACACTGATTTACTTCCGGCCAAGATGGAGGCGTAGGTAGACACATGGTGCCTCCTCGCACAACCAAAAGGACAACAACAAATTTAAAAACAAAAAATAACCAGAACTGACAGAAAATTGAACTCTATGGCAATCCAACAACCAAGGAGTTAAAAAAGAATCATTTATCCAGACTGGTAGGAGGGGTGGAGACAGGCAGCTGGGCAGAAGGGACTCTCGGCAAGGTGGCAAGGTGGCGGCTGGCAGACTGGGCAGTCCCACATTCATGTACAGATAAATTAGGAGAAACAACTGAGGAGCAAGACAGACCATGCAAACCAGGGCTCCAGTGTAGGGAAATAAAGCCTCGAACCTTTGATTGAAAATAGCTGTGGAGGTTGAGGCGGCTGCAGGAGAAACTCCCAGCCTCGCAGGAGGATTTGTTGGAGAGACCCATAGAGTCCTAGAATGTACACAAACCCACCCACCCAGGAATCAGCACCGAAGGGCCCAATTTGCTTGTTGGTAGTGGGAGAAGGGACTGAAAACTGGCAGAGAGGAGAGCAAGTACCATTGTTCCCTCTCAAGCCCCTCCCCACATACAGTATCACAACATAGCAACATGGGTTGACCTGCCCTGGTGAACACCTAAGGCTCCGTCCCTCGTATGTAATAGGTGCACCAAGACAAAAAAAAAAAAATGACCCAAATGAAAGAACAGATCAAAGCTCCAGAAAAAAATACCACTAAGTGAGTAAGAGATAGCCAACCTATCTCATGCACAGTTCAAAGCACTGGTAATCAGGATGCTCACAGAATTGGTTGAATTTGATTGCAAATTAGATGAAAGAATGAAGGCTATGCTAAGTGAAATAAAGGAAAATGTACAGGGAACCAACAGTGGCAGGAAGGAAACCGGGACGCAAATCAACAGTGTGGACCAGAAGGAAGAAAAAAACATTCATCCAGAACAGAATGAAGACACGAATCAAAAAAAATGAAGAGGGGCTTAGGAACCTCCAGGACATCTTTAAACATCCCAACATCCAAATCATAGGGGTGCCAGAAGAAGAGGAAGAGCAAGAAAGTGAAAACTTATTTGAACACATAATGAAGGAAAACTTCCCCAATCTGGCAAAGGAAATAGACTTCTAGGAAGTCCAGGAAGCTCAGAGAGTCCCAAAGCAGGTGGACCCAAGGAGGAACACACCAAGGCACATCATAATTCCATTACCTAACATTAAAGATAAGAAGAGAATCTTAAAAGCAGCAAGAGAAAAGGAGACAGTTACCTGCAAAGGAGTTCCCATAAGGCTGTCAGCTAATTTCTCAAAAGAAACCTTGCAGGCAAGAAGGGTCTGGAAAGAAGTATTCAAAGTCCTGAGAGGCAAGGACTTACATCCAAGATTACTCTATCCAGCAAAGCTATCATTTAGAACGAAAGGGCAGATAAAGTGTTTCCCAGATAAGGCCAAATTAAAAGAGTTCATTATCACCAAGCCCTTATTATATGAAATGTTAAAGGGACTTATCTAAGAAAAAGATAAAAACTATGAACAGGAAAATGACAACTCACAGTTATTAACAACTAAACCTTAAACAAAAACAAAAACAAACTAAGCAAACAACTAGTTCAGGAACAGAATTACAGAAATGGAGATCCCATGGGGGTTATTAGTGGGGGTAATCAGGAGGAGGAGAGAGGGGGGAAAAGGTACAGAGAATAAGTAGCATAAATGATAGGCATAAGATAGACAGGAGGAAGTTGAGAATAGTATAGGAAATGTAGAAGCCAAAGAACTTATATATATGACCCATGGATGTGAACTTAAGGGAAGGAATGTGGGTGAGAGGGGGGTGCAAGGGTGGAGGGGAATTAAGGGGGTGGGGAATGAGACAACTATAATAGCATAATCAATAAAACATGTTTAAAGAAAAAAAAACACTAATTTAAAAAAACTCAGGTCTAGACCTGGCTGGTGTGGTGCAGTGAATTAAGTGCCAACCTGCAAACCAAAGAGTCACCAGTTTGATTCCCAGTCAAGGCAGATGCCTGGATTTCGGGGAAGCTCTCCAGTAGGGGGCACTCAAGAGGCAACCGCACAATGATGTTTCTCTCCCTTTCTCCCTCCCTTCCCGTGTCTAAAAATAAATAAATTTTTTTAAAAAGAAAGAAAAAAACAATTTAAAAAGAAGCTCAATTCTTTCTGTTCAGAAATATCACTGCAAAAGGAAAACTTGGTAATTAAAATATTTAAATCACTGATAAAAATATTAAATTCATGTCATTAAACATTTGTCACAGAAGTTGTAACTAATCCCCCCACCCACCATGTAGAGGTCAATGTTAGAAACATACTTGGCCAGCTGTTAGGTCTGAGTTGCTCAAGAAACCGGACGGATGCAGCAAGCTAAGGAGAGCAGGGTTTATTAGCAGGGAATAAAAGGGAAAGTGGAGCCAACCAAGGGAGGCTGGGACTTGCTCCGTTGTTCTTAGATCAGGGTTTTTAAATGCAAAAACCTGTGGTTGAGGCATTAGAGTTTGATTGGCTAGAGCTGGTTGCTGGGTGAAAGCTGCATCCTGTTATGCCAGATAAACTGACCCCAGACCCTAATCTTCCTGGATAGGGTCTGCAGGCAGCTTCCCACGGTGCCATTTTCTCGCCTGGTGATTCTCATTCCTCCTAGGCCTGCCTAGGTCTAACGCCAACTTCCAGGCCCCAGTTAGGTTTTGAACTGCTGGACCGTGTTAGAACAGGTTCAAATACAGAAACACTTCACCCCAAATCTCCTAGACCAGAGACAGCGGGGATTTTTGTCTGCTTTGTTCACTACTTTATTGCCTAATTTAGAGACTAGCATGCAGTAGGGACTCACTAAATACGTGCTGAATAAATACATGAACAGAGAATTTTTTTTAAGGTTTTATTATTTATGTTTAGACACAGGGGAAGGGAGGGAGAAAGAGAGGGAGAGAAACAATCAGTTGCTTCTCCTATGGCTCGAACCCACAACCCAGGCATTTGGCCTGAGGGGAGATCCCACCGGCCACCTTTCCCTCTGCAAGACGACACCCAACCAACTGAGCCACATCAGTGAGGGCTGGCACTTCTCTCATATGTGTAAACAAAAAGTTTTCCTCCAGAGTCCCTCCCAATAACCAATTATTGAAATTCATTTATTTACGTACTTATTTAGAATAAGTAAGCTATGTACATAGAACAACATTCAACAAGTACAAAAGGACATATAATAAAGTCCATCCTACCAGTCCCCTGGCTACTTAGTAAACTATTTTCCTCAGCAAGTTGCAAGTTCCTGGTATCTTTCCAGACATTGTTAATATAAGAACAGTTTGTGCGACTTGGATGTAACCTGGCAGCCAAGGAGGGTGGACCGGAATGCGCATGCGTGAACGATGACGCCTTCACTGTACTGGTTGGTGGGGGTGGTAGAGGTCATTGAGTGAGCATGTGTACTGTGTGGTCATCACATTCAAAGTGACTGAGTAAAGAAATGAGTCTGCACCCAATTTTGTGTTGAGCTTGAACATTCCTCTGCAGAAACTTCACAGAACACATGAGAATGTTGAACATGCACAGCCTGCAATCAAAGATTTGTGACCAGCCATGTGAGGACTAGAAGCTGACCTAGAGATTCCAAAAACTACTGTGTCTGAGGCTTTGACTCACAATCTTGGCATGAAATGTATTGTGGCAAAATTCATTCTGTGGCTCCTGCTGCCAGAGCAGAAGGAACATCATGCTGCCATTGCTAATGACTTGATTCAAACTGCTACCAATGAATCAGAATTCACCAAGAGGGTCATAACTGCAGATGAATCATGGGCGTACAACTGAGAGTCTGATCCGCAAACAAAGGCCCAGTTGTCCCAATGGAAGTTGCCTGACTCTCCAAGCCCGAAGAAGGTACAGCAAAGTGATTTTTGATTGGGAAGGTGTTGTCCATCACGGGTACACCCGTCCAGGCCAAACAGTTAAATAAGGAGTACTGCCTCAGTGTTCTTCACAGGTTGAGAGATTCAATACAATGAAAACAGCCGAAACTATGGACAACTGGTGACGGGCAGCTTCATCACAACAACATGCCCGCTCATGCATCACATCTGATGCACAGTTTTTTTGATGAAACAGCAAATCACCCAGGTGACCCAGCCCTCCCCACAGCCCAGATTTGGTGCCCTGCGACTGCTGGCTTTTGTCAAAACTAAAATCACCTTTGTTTTTGTTTTTTTAAGATTTTATTTATTTATTTTTAGAGAGAGGGGAAGGGAGGAAGAAAGAGAGGGAAAGAAACATTGTGTGGCTGCACCTCACGGGCCCTGGGCCCAAACCCTGTGCCCTAGACTGGGAATCAAACTGGCAACCCTTCCGTTTGCAGATGCATGCTCCATCCACGGAGCTACACCAGCCAGGGTTAAGATGACCTTTGGAAGGGAAGAGATTTCAGAACATCTCATTCAGGGAATGAGATTCAGGAAAATATGATGGGGCAGCTGATGGTGAGTCCACCAAAGGGTTTTCCAGAGTGTTTTGAACAGTGGAAGAGATATTGGGAGAACCGTGTGAAGTCCCCAGGTGCCTACTTTAAAGGGGACTGAGCCGTCATTGTCCTATGTACAATGTTTCTTGTATCTTCTTTAATAAATGTCTCTATTTTTCATATTATGTGGTATGTGATACTTTCTGGACCTTGTACACACATAAATAAATAAAACTAAAATAAGAGCAAAGTATATGCACTGCTCTGTACCTTGCTTTTTTTTTTTTAAACTATAGTCCTTTGAGGTCATTAAATGTCAGTGTATTTAGAACCTTCTAAATTATGTTACCAAATTGTATTCTGTTCCTTTGTATGGAGATATATATGTTTTTACACAAATCTTCCAGTGATGGACATTTGTTTCCATTCTTTTGTGATTATAAACAAAGCAGCAATGAACATCCTTGTATTTTTGTTATGCATATTAACAAGCCTATCTTCAGGGAAATTTACTAGAAACACAATAGCTGGGTGAAATGACACTTGCATTTTAAAAACTTCTTTTATTTGTTGATGAGACAGAGCAGGAGAAACCTCGATTCATTGCTCCAGCCCTTCATTCATCCATTGGTTGGTTGCTGTATGTGCCCTGATGGGGGAATCGCACTTGTAGCCCCGGCTCAACAGGACACTCCAACCAACTGAGTTACCTGGCCAGGGCAACATGTGCATTTTAAATATTGGCAAGTTACTCTTTTTTTCTTTTTTTAAAAATTTATTTATTGTTTTTAGTGGGAGAGGGTGGGAAAGAGACAGAAAAACTGACTTGTATTCAACTTATTTATGCATCCATTGGTTGGTTGTTATATGTTCCTTAACCTGACTGGAGATTGAACCCCAGCAACCTGAGTGTATCAGGACGATGCACTAACTGGGCCGAGCTACCTGGGCAGAGCACCATTTATTTCCAAACACGACTGTTGTCTATAGTCATACCACCTTGAACGCACCTACCTACCTGATCCCGTCTAAGCACAACTGTCCTCGCAGACTCAGCATATACATCAGATGAAGACTGTTCATTAAGGGCTTTGCTCTTATATTTCCATCACATGTTAGTGTTTTACATGGTGTATCAAAGATGCCTGCTGTTTTGAGTGCAAGTCTTTTAAGTTCCAAACATGAGTGATGTCTCAAACATATTTTACAAGAAAAAGAAACTCATGCTTTAGAGTCTACCACTCTAAAGCATGAGTGGTAGCTCAATTTGGGGAGCCTTCTCCCTTAGGAAGAAACCTCTACCAGTTTCTCAATTTTGAAGCTTATTTGGTCCCATCCTCTCATTCTACAGATGAGGAAGGGACTTGCCCATGGTCACAAGGGGCCTGTATGATTAACTAGGGCTGGCCTCCAGATCGCTCATTTGGTGCAACAAAAACTATTTCCTTTGTAGCATCCTCAGATGATCTCCACAATCTCTGTCTTTCTTGTCTCCTAGAAAATTTAGTCCCAGGAATGCCATATAAATTCCTATGTTAAAGCTCATTACTAAATATAACAAAATTATAAGAAACTATCTCCCTCTGCTGGTAACACACTGTAAAGACAAAGCCTAAAATGATTGAGGGTCAGTTGCGTTTATGAAAAAGTAATCACACCTCACAAGTGAGACTTAGGTGATGTCTGATAGACAGTCTCCACCACCTTGCCTTCACCAAGCCTCAATCAGGATAATTCAGCTAAAATGATAGTTCATGCCCTGGCTGGTGCAGCTCAGTGGATTGAGTGCCGGTTTGTGAACGGAAAGGTCGTCAGTTCAATCCCTGGCCAGGGCATATGCCTGGGTTGTGGGCCAGGCCCTGAGTCGGAGGCATGCAAGAGGCAACTGATCATCTTTTGCACATCGATGATTCTTTCCCTCTCTTTCTCCCTCCCTGCCCCTTTCTCTAAAAATAAATAAAATAGTTTTTCAAAATAATGGTTTACAGGAGAATGTGTTCAAAGTAAACGTAGTTCCACGGAGTGAACAAGACAAAGAACTTTATCTTTGAAGTTGGTCAGGCTGTTCACAGTATTATGTGTATTTTAGACATAGAGAATTTGAGCTGATAATGAAATAACCATGTGGAAATGCCAATAAGGAGTCTATCTGTATGAATCAGAAACACCCGGTCAGTTTAGGGCTGGAAATCAAATGTGGAGTCTTCAGCATAGGGCGGGTGGCTTACACCATGCCCGTTTAGGTAAGAACAGTAGACTGAGGCCAGACCCAAAAATAAACAATATTTCAGAGACAGGAAATTGTGAAACCAGAGAATTAGTGAGCATGTCACTTTAACTTCTAAATAAAGACTGGTAACATTTAACACAGGACTGCAATTTATAAAAATAATCATTAAGAATACAAATTGCAAAATTCACAACAAGAAGCTGTTCCTTCAGAAAGATCAATAATGTGCTAAAAACACATCCCAATTGAAAAAATAACATCCCAAGTCAGATAACTTGATTGTAGCAGCCAAATGCAACCCTGCTGAATGGCATGTTTTTAACATTGATGGGCCTATTTAAACATGTCAGTAAAAATAAAAACACATGGTGCGTGGTTTCCCCCCTGCTTTTTAAAAACAATATTTTATTTATTTATTTTAAGAGATTGGGGAAGGGAAGGAGAAAGAGTGGGAGAGAAACATCAATGTGTGCTTGCCTCTGTGTGTCCCCTACTGGGGACCTGGTCTGCAACCCAGGCATGTGCCCTGACTGGGAATTGGACTGGTGACCCTTTGCTTCACAGGCCCATGATCAATCCACTGAGCTATGCCAGCCAGGGCTCCCCCCTGCTTTTTTGATTTGAGAAAGAAAGCATGATCAGAGATGTGAGAATTATAAATCTTATGGCCTGGCAAAACATCCCCATAATAATAATAGGCAACCCATAGAACTCATACTATGGGTCAAGCAGTGTTCTAAGCATTTCAGCATAATAACTCATTACCCCTCACAATCTACTTTTGAAGAAGCTACTACTACTATTAACTCTGTTTTTTATACTTGGGGAAACCGAGGCACAGAATGTACCTTAAGTAACTTGTGGAAGATCACACAGCTATTCAAGTTGGAAGTGTTCGAAGTTGAACTTTAAAGTCCAAGGTCTCCACTTCTATCCTGGAGAAAAATAGAGCACTGTTTAGAAAGATGCGTAAATACATTTTAAGGTAATTCTAACGTATGTATCTGTCATTAAAGACTCAGGAGAACTTTAGTAGTTCTGGTCGTCTAGCTCAAGTGTAATATCACCAGCTAACAGTAATGTTTTTACCTCATGGTAGGAAATATAATTGTTAACAGATGTTTGGAATACTGCTTTATGAACAGGAGATACTGTGATAATTTTCACCCTACCGTATAGAAATAATAAAATGTTTTATGCATCAGCAAATATTTTTCATTATTTGTTGAGGTATACAGTGTTTTCAGAATTTTGAAATAAAAACATAATCTGCACTTCCTGAAAACTACGACTCACTTAAACTTTTTTTCCCCCCCAATTGCTTGCCCTTAGGAAAGATGGTTCCAAAGATCACACTTCCGGTACCCGAGACAGCGATTCACATGGACTCCCATTCAGTGTAACAACGTTGCCCTTAAGAAAAATGGCAACATTCTAACTTCTATGCCCTCTTCCAAGATGGCTTCCTCGACAATCTTGGTCACTGGTGTGGCGCCTTTTCCGGGCTTGACAGGGGGCGGGGTCCATTGAGTAAAGCCCTGCGTGCTAGCGCCCGTGACCGAGGCGCGTATCAAGGCGCAAGCGCGGGGAGGGGGTTGGGGGAGGAGGGAGAGCGGCGAGTAAGATGGAAGATGAGGAGGTCGCTGAGAGCTGGGAGGAGGCGGCAGACAGCGGGGTAAGGAGGAGCCGCCGCCCCGGGGCAGGGCCGGGCGGGACCTGGCGTGAGGGAAGCCTCCGAGGAGCGGGTCTGAGTGTGGTTATCCCTAAGGAAGGGCCCCGCACGGCGGGCCGGGGGTGGTAGACTGTCCCCCGCTCTCTGAGCGCTGTGAAGGCCTCTTAAAGGGGCCGCGTTCCATTTCTCCTGCTACCTTTGGTCCTTGCGCCTCCTTCCATCTCCGCGACGTGCGCGTCACCCGGGGCGCCCCACCCGTCACCCAAGTCCTCTTTTCTTAGCCCCCGCTCTCTCGCCCCGGGCCGCCTTGACCCTTTCTTTCAGGGCCCTCCCGCCCGAGGAGCGATACAGCGTGTGTCGTGGGAGGAGGGGGGTGCGGAGTGGGGCAGCATGCGGGGCTCCGGAGAAGAGCTGGAGGGGAAGCAGTTGTCTCTGAGCCCCTCAACTCTCTACTAAAATCCCCCACCGCTTGCGCTGTCCGCCACGGTGGGCGAGTGTGGGTTTTTTTTCTCTTTCAGTTTTACTCTTAAGAGCCCATTGCAGGCGGGTCTCCTGGGGACCCTGCCAGCAAGACCGTACGCCCAGTGGGCAGCCCTTCTCTCCCGGGACGCACTCAATGATCTGAGCCCGGAGGGAGGGTCTTGGAGTGTACTTGCCTGGGTGGACAGGGGAGGCCTGCGATACACAGCATAAAGTAGCCGCATTCAGGGAGAGGAGTGGGAAATGGACCGTTCGGCTTGCTTTTGGAGTTTTTATTTGCCTCCAGAAACTGTAGGAAAATAGTTCATCCCAAGCAGGAACAGCCAAGTCTGTTAGGTCCGTAATTAATGTGGGCTTTTCAGGATTTGTGATTTCAGTGGTGACCTTTGAAAAGATGGAGAGAGGTCTCTTTGGCCTCCCTACGTTTGTGTCTAGTGCAGGCTCGAGTGGCATCTGCGGTAAAGGTTCAGTTGTTGGGAGTCGGTCGTGGAGAGCCGAGTGTTGCGAGGGTAGGACAGGAGCTGGGTTTTCCTCCCCGAGTGCCATTCGGGGTGTCTGTCAGCTTGAGGAGAGGCCAAGAAATTGACTCGCAGCAGTGGGGTTTCTCTGCGGGAATGCTGAGACTCGGCTTCAAAGTTGTTGGGGGTTTTTCTGGTGGTTCAGCAACTCTCTCAGTGTTCGTTTTTCCACTTAGCATGATTGAAAATGTGAAGAGTTAATTTGTTCAAAAGGTATTTGGTACAGTTCTTATGTGCCGACCATCTTTCTTGGGTTTTTGTCTTGAGTAAGGAGAGCCATTAAGAGATTTTATAGGGAGCAACAGGTGTTATGTGGATATTTATTAAATGAACAAACATTTTGCGCGTCTGCTATGTGCCTGGCAGTGTGTGTGCGGAGCAGTGACTTTGTGCCAGAGAATGCGAAATTTCCCGTAGAGGCGTCAATTGCTTACTACTAATACGAGTGAATCATTCAGACACCCCTGTGCCTGCCTGCGCTCTGCAAAAAAGCTTGGCCTACATTTTGCATGTGACTCAAATTATAAATTTCTTGAGTGTGTTAGCCTTTCTTTGTTTTTCTCACTTATTTCTAAGGGACATGAATTTCTCATGTTAAAAGGAATAAGAAAATGAAGAACAGAAATGAGTGTAGGATTCAGAAATTGGGACTCACATTAGTGTTTCAGAGTGAGTAAGTTGCTCAGAGATCAGTACTGCATTTTATAGCTAAATAAACCCCAGAGGTGTAAGGTTTAAATTTAGGTCTTTCTGATGCCTGTCCAGTATTCTTTCTACTATCCTTTACTTTAGTAAAACCCTCTGAAAGTTCTAGGTACGGTGATGTAACCCAAACCTTGCATCATTGACCTAATGAGCAGTAGTTGCCAAAATGTGAAATCCCCTATATTAGCTTTTGTTAAATTGCAGCAATGAAATATCTGTAGAAGCATCTCCTTTTATAAACTAGGAACCTGAGTTTAGGGTGTGGCCTGTCTTGTTCAGGGTCACACAGACAGTGGGGAAGCTGGGATTTGACCTCCAGCCTGTCTGACTCCAAAGCTAGTTTCCTTCTCTAGCATTTTGCTGCCTCCTTCACCTGGGGACTTGTGGATGACTTGGGAGTTGGGCATTAGCTGTCATTTTTAGTAAGTTTAACTCAAGTTTATATTTGAAGGCTCTCTTGAATTTGATTCCTGCCTCAAAATTTGCAAGGATCTTATAAATGTGCAGGTTTGAAGGAGGGGAGACGAGATGAAGCACTATGTCCACATCAATGGGAAACCAACTGACTGCACTTGTCTTTCAGAATTTTTAGCTCCCAGTTTTCCTGCCTCCCAACTGGTACATGGTAATGAGCATTAAGTTACTCCCCCCTTACAAAACAAAACAAGCCAAAAAACCAAACCTGAGTGGCGAGCGAACTAGCAAATAGGGGTTGTTGACTAATTCTAAAAGTGAACGTTCAAACTTTATGGAATCTGGAGGCAGTTCTAGCCTCTGTGAGTGGAGGGTTTTGGTGATCCTTGTCCTCCACACAAAAAATGCGACATCATGTTAAAATTTCTCTCTTAATTTGCCGCTGTATTTGAGGTCATTGTTTCCTGTATATCTTCAGAATACTCAGGACAGCCCTGTTGTGTCATTCCAGAAAGACTGACTTTGAGAAATACCTCAAATATTCTGTAAATAGGTAGCTTTTTGCTTTTAGTTAATATGGTGAAAGCTTGTTTAATATAAAATTGTCTCTTTACCTGTTTCCTCCCAAGGATTTACATCCCACTCAAAGGACAATTCAAGAAGTATAACGTGCTTTTCACCAAGGAAGTGCTTCTTTTTTGTTTCTTTAGATGTTTATTTATTTTTAGAGAGAGGGGAATGGGGGGAGAGAAACATCAATGTGTGGTTGCCTCTCACGTACCCCCCCACAGGGGTTCTGGCCCGAAACTCAGGCATGTAACCTGACCAGGAATTGAACCAGTGACCCTTTGATTCTCATGCTGGCACTCAATCCACTGAGCCACACCATCTAGGGCAGGAAGTGCTTCTTTAAAAATAATATTGCTACCCTGGCTGGTGTGGCTTAGTGGATTGAGCGCTGGACTGCAAAGCAAAGGGTCATGGGTTCAATTCCCAGTCAGGGCACATGCTTGCGTTGCAGGCCAGGTCCCCAGTAGGGGGCACTTGTGAAAGGCAGCCACACATTGATGTTTCTCTCCTCTCCTTCCCTTTCACTATCTCTAAAAATAAATAAATAAAATATTAAAAAATAATAATACTGCCTTTGGGAGAAAAGAAAATATAAAATTGAGTTATTGTTGATTCGGACTTTAGATTGTGTCCATCTTAAGCACATCTCAAGGGACAAATAGAGCATTTCGTAATTGGAAGACATTTTTGTGCTCCCCCCAAAATCACATCAACCGTTTGCTCAGTCTCTGATGGTTTGAAGCTTCATAGTCACTTGTTTTTCCTAGTCCATCTTTTTGGTAATGAGCTAACCCAGTCCTAGAGGAAGGCAGATGGTACACAAATTAAATTGGACTGATAGTTACTGTAAAGCGTTGGCAAGCTTTCTAATTTCCTTGCATCTCAAAAGTTGCCTTTTATTCTTTCTCATGAGGGCAAGTCATGTAGCAGCTGGAAGGTAATGCATCTTAAATAAGTTAAAGGTTGACCAGTCTTTTGGACTAAGAATTCAAATTTACTTTCTGTCTTCATTGAGCTATCACCAGGGATTATGGATGGTGTACAAGCCTATAGAAAGGTGTCAGTAAACATTGAATACCAGCTGTGAACCGGGCACTGGAAACAGTCCTGTGGAGGAGTCAGACAGGTGAGGCAGCGCTTTCATGGAAGAGGCATAGATGGGGTACATGGCTGGGCTCAGAGACAGTCTTGTAGAAAACGTGATGCCTAAATTAAGATGCAAAGGACCAGTTGAATTAAGCAGTAGTAAGTTTAGGAGGGGCAGGTAGAGTGTAGGGTCGTTGCCCGTACAGGGAAGGAGGTGGCAGGAAAAGAGAGTCCAGCATTGGGAGAGCTACAGTATTTCCTTCTGGCTGGAGGGTAGGGGGTTGGCAGGCCTGAGTGGAAAGAGATGAGGCCAGAGAGGTATGCGGGGGCTGGATTGGGAAGGGCCTCCTTGGACTTGGTTCTGGGGAGCTTGGACTGCTTCCTGACAGCAGAGGAGAGCTTTGAAGGCTTCTATTTTTTTTTTAACTTTTTAAAAAGCAGAATAGTAATACAGTTAGATTGCAATTTAAGAGATAAGAACTTTGAACCGTTTCTCTTTCTTTAGGGTAGAGGCCATTCTCCCTGAAGCATGGCTGCAGCCCCACTTAGGAGTCTCCGGTGCTGCGTGTCACTGCTGTCATTGTGGAATGTGTGTGGTGGCTGTGGGTAGTGGACAAGTAACAGTTATTTCAGGGCTACCTGGTTGCTGATTTCTTTATGTCTGCCTTTATAATAAAGAAGGCATTTAAGATTTGTGGTATCAGAAAGAACAAATCCAGGTGTACCATGCCTGCTGGAGCCATTTTTAAGCTAGTCCTGGTCCATTCGGGAAGGTGGGGTGCTAGGGACTGTGAGGTCCTCGGAGCGGGCCTGCATTTCTCTAAAGCAGCTGGCCAGTTTAGACATGATTGTGCTAAGAGTCTGTCCCTGGACTCCGGAAAAAGATCTGTTTTACTGTGAGAGAGGATAATGAGCTTTCTCCTGGGAACTTCTTAGCTCTTTTCATTGAGGCTGCATGTGGGTAGGGCCTGCTCCCAGTTCGCTCTGATGGTCCTAGGAAGCTGCTGTGGTTGCGGTGGTGAAAATTCGGGCAATCACAGGCCTTCTTGCTTTCCCTCCTACAGCAGGGGAGAACTTAGTGTTTTGTTCTAACACCTTTGGTAGAACCCTGCAAAAGAAAAGGCACCGTGGTTCAGGTCTGACGAGTCCAACATACTCTGGGTCCACCTCTTTCCATGCCCCAGCCTGCACAGCGGTGGCCCCCCCCACAGTTCAATGTCAGTTTCTGGCTGTATCAGGTAGCTAGTCTTCATGAGGTGTAGTATGTTCTTTCCTGTACACTTTTCCCATGGGAACAGAAAATTTTCCTGTCAGGACAACTACTGACTTGTTGGTTTCCTAGGAGAAGATTGAGTTTAGCTACTTATATCTGTGGCCAAAATACAGAATGAAATGAAAAATTTTAAAGTAGTAACCATAGAGATTTCTCCTCCCAAGCGATTTTAACTCTGCTAGGCTCTGCCAAGCATGCTTCCCTTTAACATCAAGTTCTATGCAGGATGTTGATGGGAATATAAAGGTTAAAACCAACTACCCCAAATACTGCTAATTTCCACAGTTAACAACAAATCCCAACAGGGGTCTTCCTGTATGTAGATAAAGAATTTTATCCCAGAGGGTAGGACATTTCACTCACGGTAGGTGATCCCCTCCCCATACCCAAACTCTCTCCCTTGTAAAATGAACACAGGAAGTAAGTCATTCTTTTCTAAAAGGAATAATAAACATGTGCAGTTGAAATTGCTTTCTTCAGGGACACTACCCTTAGATGAGCTTGTACAGGGCAGCTGTGACATGCGTCTGGGAAGGTCAGGACTGTCACCCTCTGCATTGACCTGGAGAGCCACATTCCCGTCCTTCACACTTTGGCCTTCTTGGCTTATAAAAGCATTTGTGACCCTCCTGCTGTCATTCGCTTTTGCTACCTGGTTGCACATCTCACTGGTGCGTGGACACTGCCCAGAAGCCTGCAAGCTCCCAGATCCCACAGGTTTTTTTTTAGATAGCGCCTTGAGGGCTCACTGTAGGCCAGGCACAGTGCATTTGTACATTCATTATTCCATTGGGTCTCCGTGGCCTAGTGAGGCATAGATGCTATTATTCCTAGTGTCCAGGAGAGGAAATCACGTGACATGTTCCAGCCCTGGGGGTTGGCTTCACTCTTTGGGACCTTTTTGGACAGTTTGTTGACCTTTGCTTCTCAGCAGATAATTAACTAGTTAAGTGTTTTAGAATACACATAGTTTCTAGTTCTTTTGAAGTATTGTTGTTTCTCCTGGGATTGGCCCCCTGCTTCAAGAACCTGGATGATGAGTTCATCAATTTTGTCTCTCTTGAGAAATTTGAACTTGAGAGCCAAAAGGTTAATGCTGCTGTCAGTTGTAATACTAAGAACAGTGACTGCACGTGAGATGCTGGTTGAAATCTTGATCTTAGTTGGGAAATAACTTAGCATTTGGCCAGTGGAAAGAGATAATACAATAGAAATCACTTTTGCTTAGATTTCTTGAGAAGATTTAACAACTCCGCTGTCTTAGGATTCTGTATCTGTAGTCCCAGGCTGGCAGCCCTTGGATATTCAGCCGGGGGTATGTTCATTGATTTTAGAGAGAAGCATCGATGTGAGAGAGAAACATTGATCAGTTGCCTCCATATGTGCCCTGACCTGACCTGGGACCAAACCCTCCACCTAAGTATATGCCCTGACCAGGAATCAAACCTACAGCCTTTTGGTGCATGGGACCATGCTCCAGCCAACTGACCCACTCGGCCAGGTTTTCAACACATCGAATACCTTTACCTGGGACTTGGTTGCTCTCTTCTCCTCTGCTGCCCCCCCCCCCATGCTACTGTCTGTTAACTAGTGCTCTGTCCAGATGGCTTTAGCCATTTACTTTATTGGCTTGACCCTGGAGTCGTTGTTTGTTGTTCCTGCTGAGTTCCTTTGATGACTAATGATTTGATTTGCCCTTCGGTGTTTGAATAACACCTGGTACTGGTGGCTTTGTTTCGTCCCCCTAAGTCTGTGCGCCTGTTTCCTGTGGTGGAGGAGCCTTTCTGTCTCCACTGTATAAAAGGTGGCAGCAGAGGGTCAGTCACCTCTGCCAGTTAGTAATCCACTTTCTCCTGTGGCAGTAGAAGTCAGAAGACCAGGCTCAGGGTTCAAATGTCAGGTCTGATTTAGGGACAAATCACTGCCTACCTTTCTCTCAGTTTCTCATTTGCAAAATTGGATTACTCTGCCTGGCCTGGTGTTGAGAGATAAATAAAAGAGTCATTCAAAGGCAGACGTAGGAGCAGGACCACTGTTGCCCTGAGCGTGAGGGACTTTGTTCCCTTGTTCTCCAGCTGCTGACGGTGCCGCCTCTACCCAGTTCAGGGGTGCAGTTCCTAAGACTGGGTGTCATTCTTGCTCTGCTGAGGACTAATATTAACCGTTTGCTCTAAGAGTTGTATTACTTAGTATCATATGACAGCCAAAAGGGAAAAGGCAGAAATAAACTCAAAGAAGGGGGGCCTCGTTAGGTTTTACCCCCCACTTTATTCCAAGGGTAGGCCTCAACAGCGTTACTCCCACCCCTGCCTGCCCCACTTCCTTAAGATGAAGGGCCGTGGGGCTGTCCTCCCCCATGGAGACCCTTTGAGGAGGTGCTCAGAGCAGAACAGTGCACTGTATAATGGCGGTTACTGGGTTTCCAAGGCCTCCGGCCTGGGGTGTGTCTAAATTGCTGGGTCTGTTCTCGTGTGTACTTCATGGATTTAAGATTTTTTAAAATGATTTTATTGTTGTTCAGGTACAGTTGTCTGCCTTTACCCCCCACCACTTCCCTCTACCCCAGCCATTCCCACCTCCCTCCCCTGCTTCCACCCCCCAACCCCCTGGTTTTGTCCATGTGTCCTTTATAGTTGTTCCTAGACTTACGACCTGGACTTCAGGTTCCAGCTCAGTTGTGGTCTGCTGCCCTAGTCCTTCCCTAGGAGCCTTGGCCTGGATCGCGGGCAGGCTGGAGTTGCTTGTTAGCCTTTGTCCTACCTTGTTAGTTCCTGCGGCCGCCCACCAGCCACTCTCCTGAGTCTTTTTGCTTTCTCCTTTTGAGGTTTAGGGTTCAGTTCTGTCGTTTACAGTTGAGTGGCTTTAGGCAAGTCACTTAACCCAGGAGCATGTTGCAAGGCTGCTGTGTGTCTCCTGGGCTGGGGTGAGGATTAGTGGTGGTGAAGGGAGACAGCGTCCTTCTACACACACCTCTGGCAGGCTTGGAGAGTGCTGCCACTGCTGAGAAATGCCTCAGGCAGCCTTCGCTCTTATTTTGAATATGATTAGTGCCTCCGGTTTCAGACCCACATAGGCCCCATTCATATTCTGGCTCCACAAAGACTACTTTCTAGTGAAGAAAGACAGACAGTAAACAGTAATATTTTATACACACACAATGAAGAAAAATAAAACAGATTGAGGGTATAGAAAATGACTGGAAGAGGTACCATTTTGTTTAAAAAAAAAAAAGGTCTGAGGTGGCCTCTCAAATGAAGACAGACAGACCTGAAAGAAGTGATAGTGCAAGCTGTGCAGAAGCTGGTGGAAGTGCGTTCCAGGCAGAGGGAACTGCCAGTGCAAAGGCCCTGGGGCTGGAGCCTGCTTGTTTTATCTGAGGAACAGTGGGGGCCAATGTAATGGGAGTGGGTGAAGGGGCAGGTGGTAGGAGGTGAGGTCAGAGGTAGTAGGGAGCCAAATCTAGTAGACTGTTCGGCTGTGGTGGCTATCACCTTGAAGTGGGAAGCCACGTTGAGGGTGTGAAGCAGAAGCTAATTTAGTTTTTAAAAGAATCATTCTGGTTGTTATTTAAAAAATAAACTGTTGGGGCAAGGGTGGAAGCTCAAAGAGTGAATAGGATGCTATTTTCACTGCCCATTCTAAGGTTGTTGGTAATTTGGACCAGGGCGGTCACAGCAGCAGAAAGTGCTGAGAACATTCAGGCTGTATTTTGAAAGCAGCAGAACCAGCAAGATCTGCCGATGTGGGGTGTGAAAGAGGCACCGGAGATGATGGACTCGGTCCAGAGGCTTTGGACTGAGCCGTGGAGAGACTGGAACTGCTGAGATGGTGGGGGCTGTGGAGGCGGAATGTGGGAGGAGCAGGCGTGGGTGAGTGGTGAAATCAGGAGTTTGGTTTTAGATGTGATGGGTTGAGCTACCTTTTGAAATCCAATTGGAACCGTCGAGTTGGCAGCTGTATGTCAATGTTTATAAAGCTGTGGAACTGGATGAGATCACTTACCATATTTTGCTGTGTATAATGTGCCTTTCTTTTTGCTTGCACTTTTGAGCGAAAAATAAGGATGTGCATTATGCTCAGGTAGTACTAATTCTGTATTTATATAAGTGGTTTTTAAATTATTTTATTTATGCTTGTGTGTTACCAGTGGAACTCTAGAAAGCAATAATGATATCTGTATGCAAAATAATACCCTGGAATATGATCATCGGTTTTGTCTCTAAATATACATACATAAATAATTTAATTTAAAAATTAAGACGAAAGTTTTTTCCTGAAAGTTTGGGCCCAAAACATGGGTGCGTGTTATACATGGGAGCACACTGTGCACAGCAAAATACAGTAGCAAGTCAGCATAGCTGCAGAAGAGAAGAGGTGCGAACTCGCCAACCTCAGGGGATCTGGAGAGGGAAAGGAACCTGTCCTGTTGTAGGAGAAACCAGATACGGAGTGTGAGAAGGAACTGCCAGGGAGGTGGAAGGAGACCAGCAGAGTGGAATCTGGGAGGGGCATGGGGCAATGCTGGATGCTGCTGAGAGACTGGGCGAAATGAAGATTTGAAATTTACCCTTGAATTTGGCAGCAGTGGATGTCATGGATGACTTTGATGAGAACAGTTTCAGTGGAATGATGGGGCTCATCCAGAGAGCTGGATTGAAGTGAGAGGGCTGAATTAGGGCTGGAGTCAAACACCCATCACTGGGTTGTTGCTTGGCTAGTTGCTGTTAGGCCAACGTGACAAATAGGACTAATCAGAGTAGGTTTTTCACGTCAATGAACAACATGCCCTTGGGTCCTTAAGGTGCTCACTAGCTGGTTCCTGAAAGATGAAATGCACAGCAGATGTGTCTTTACACGGCTTATTTATTTCATCCAAGGTTAGACCTGAAGCAGTATTGGCCAACAGAAGTCCCATGTGAACATATATCTAATTTAAAATTTCCTAGAAGCCACGCTTAAAAACATAAACAGGTGAAATTAAAAATTTTTAATGTTTCAATTAGTTGATACTCAGTATGGCTTTATCATCGTTTCAGGTGTACAGTGGTTAGATGTTTATACAACATATGCAATGATCCCTTCCAGTAAGTCTAGTACCCACCTAGCAGCACAGTCACTAGAATATTATTGACTGATTCCCTGTGCTGTGCTTTACATCCCCATGACTGTTTTGTAACTAACCAATTTGTACTTCTAAATCCCTTCCCTTTTTTCACCCAGCCCCCAGCCTCCCTAATTTTAGAATTTTTAATTTAACCTAGTAGTATGTCAACATGTAAAAATCTGTTCATTGAAAAAATGAACTATTTTACATTCTTTTGTACTAAGTCAGGGAAGTCTGTGCATTCGGCGCTTCCATCTCGGTTTGGACTGGCCACCTGTCGAGTGCTCCCCAGCTCCACATGCTGTTACCACTGTATGGGGTGGTGTAGCTGGAGGGGGTGCCCAAAGGAGTCCCTCTTCCTGGGCAGGCACAGAGAGATCCTGAAAGCTGCAGTGAACTTGGGAAAGAAAGCGTACCACCCCAAAGCCCGTCAAGATTCTCTGCTGCCTCGGATTTCTTCAGATTTGTATCTCGCTGGCCATAGGAATGAAAACTAATTTTCTGCAGTAGTTTTTTGAATAGTATCAATACCAACTAGTAAAGATCATTGCCGACAGCAGTTGAAGTCATCTCGGGTGGTTTTCCAGACCTAGATTAGGAGATGGGTTCACTGTTGAATACCTTTCTAGATTTGAATCTTAGTTTAGAAACTATCTTATTATATATTTTTTAAGAATTTATTTTTATTTATTTTAGAGAGGGGAAGGGAGGGAGAAAGAGAGGGAGAGAAACATCAGTGTGTGGTTGCCTCTCGCACACCCCCAAATCTGAAGACCTGGCCAGCAACCCAGGCATGTCCCCCCCTTACTGGGAATCAAACCAGTGGCGCTCAGTCCACTGAGCTAAACCAGCCAGGGCAGAAACTATCTTATTTAAAGTCCCTTTTCTTTTTCCTTCTATTCATGTTTTCATCTTCTTTCTCCCCAACTTTTTTATGCCCCTTTCTTTTCTCCTTGAAATTCTTGTCCTTTAAGTCCCTGTAGGTTTCCCTGACTTGTCATAGCAGGATTGCTCCCTCTGTTATTCTGTCCAAAACAGTATTCATGCAACTAATCCAGCACATGATTTGTTTGTTTCCTCGTCCGGAAGGATTGCCTTACTCACCTGGGTATCTAGCATCTGGCAATTCCAATTCATAGTAGGTTTTCCATAAATGCTTGTCTCCAACTTTTTTTGTTGCAGTGAAGCAAAAGGTAAATGGCCTTTGAGATATGTTAGCCAAGTATAGGCTGCCCTAGAGAGGGAATTTTAGGACTGTATCCTCTGCCCTATTGTAACCCACTTAATTACAGAGGAGTGTTTTTCCTTGTTGTGGGAGTAACAGAGGAAGGAAGAATGCATTGTGGGAAATGGAACCTTCGAACAGACTAACTCCGAGTCTATATTATGACTCAAAACAGCAACTGATGAATCCATGACCTAGGTGTGCCCCCATAGAACTTCTTGTCTCTCAGCCAATGAACTCTACTCTTGACTTACCTGATCATGTTTGCTCAGGAGTTGAGTTCATTCTTTGAACCTGACGGTGATCTTGAAGCATCACTATAGAATCAGACCTGGGATCATGTGACTTTGGGTGCTTCCCTCTCTGAAGGTAGCCAGGGGCGGTAGAGTAAGCAGGAGCACTGGAGATGGCCAGCCCTGCCAGATAGGACGCTGCCACGCCACTGATGTAGAGAAACAAGGCAGGGATGGAACACAGAATTAAACTAATCAACATGGACCGTTGGAAAAAGTCTCTATGGATTGCATGTCTGGTCTTGAAATTAGCCGTTGATGCACTTTAAAGGTACAGAGACCTTTCCATTTGATAGTTTTAGATCAAGTCTTGCTGGTCCTATGAATTCTTTTGCTTTATTCCTAAGTGAAATGGGGGCCTCACAGGAGGAGCTGCAATTTCATCCAGATGCTCAGTGTAGGAGACAGGCGCTTTGCTGGGGAGACTGCTCTCCCAGTAGATCCACCATGGGCCACCCTGTCGCCAGGGGAGCGGGCACTGGGGTCCTTCCCGAGACATGAAGCGGCAGGACCAGCCGCGGGCACTGCCCGCTGTGGGGGGTGTTCAGGGCCAGACCGCACTGGAAGTTATTTCCTGCCTTCTACTGCTTCATGGGATCTTCTCTTTGCTTTTTTCTAAAATGGTGGCAGTGTGTCTCTGTTGGGACCTGCCAGGCACTGGTTCTGTGAGGAATCCTTGTTCTGCTGTCAGGGTTCCCGTCTCTTCTTCAGATCCCTCCGCCCAGTATCCGTTTGTAGATACGCGTTCCCTGATTTGGGACAGCTGGACAAGGCCACCTGAGCCTGTGGGACATAGTGGTTCACAGAGAGCACCAGACCCTTTGCTGTTCCTTGAGTTTGAGGGGCAACGGGAAAATGTCATCTTCTGAAGTGCAGACTGACAAAAGAGGGGCAAATTATCTGAGTCAGGTTACGTAGTAACTTTCTGATTTTTTAAAAAAGGGTGTTTTCAGCCCTGGCTGGTGTGGCTCAGTGGATTGAGCTCGGGCCTGCGAACCAGACAATAGCGGTTCGATTCCCAGTCAGGGCACATACTGGGGTTGCAGGCTGGTTACCTGCAGGCCAGTTCCCAGCAGGGGACGCACAAAAGGCAACCATACATTGATGTTTCTCTCCCTCTCTCCTTCCCTTCCCCTCTAAAAATAAATAAATAAAAATCTTTAAAAAAAAAAAAAAAAGGTAAAAAAAAGAGGGTGTTTTCTTAGTCGGGAACCAAGGGTGCCTCTTAGACTTCCATTCAGTACAAGACGACTTGGATTCTTAGAGGTTTGTAGGTTGCATTGGTGGCCAGAGGCTTCCGGTTTTCAGAGAGCTGGATGCAGTGTGGTAGAGCAGGCATTTTGCTCCCTTTGGCTCCAGGCGGGAGGCCCTGGGGCATGGGCAGCACCCCCCGAAACCCACCCCCGCCCCGTAGCTAACAGGTGCAGATTTGGGTTTGTTCACTCTGTCTCATGGAATTTCGGCTGGTTTAAACCTGTCTCCCAGGGCTTTACATCCCCCAGGTAAACTGATAAAATCTGTCTGTTGGTCGTGGGGGTCTGGACATAGAAGCTGTGATGGTGTTGCACTTGCTGTACTTTGGCACCAAGGCCCGTTTACTTCCCCCCTTTGCCTTTCTTAGTCTCCTCTCCCCTTTTTTCCTTCCTCACTCATCTCTTGCTGCTACAGGAATGACAGGCCATTGTAGTTTCCCTGCCCTTGCAGGTACATTCCTATCAGCTCTTTGGTCTTTTTGAAGATTGTGACTGTGTTCCAGATTAGGCCGTCAGAGGTGTCCCCAACCCTGCCTTTTCCTCATATGCTTCCACCCCCCAGCTTTCTGTCTGAGTCTCACACAGCATCATCACTGCAAGGTTAAGGGCATCAGTAGCCTGTGGAGCTGTGCTTTCTTCCTCAGATGAGCTGAATTTTCGGTTGACATCTGACTTCATTATCTTGTGGCTGTGGCCTCTCCCTTACCTCCCCCAAGGGACCAGTCCTCTCCAGAATCACCTTGCTCCCCACTGTGGTTCTTCATGACATACTGCCTTTCCTCTTTCCTCCTGGTTTCATGTTTGCTCTCAGATCAAGAAGTGTATATCCCATTTTTATAGAGGTAGAGCCCCACTGGGCAAGTGATACCTGTGTTTGGTAACAACAGGTCTTTTGTTTAGGGTTTGGCCCAAAGCAAGGAGACCACCCCAGTTATTAGAGCACAAAGTGTCATCTTCAGGAGTTTGCTCAGTGCTGTCTAGCAAAAAAGGAGACCCTTCCCAGGAGAAGCCATTGGAAATGAAGCTTGTTTTGCACCTGGCCTCTGAGTGCTTATGCTGACACTTGCCTGTGCCCCGTGCCCCTCCCTCGGGGCAGCGTGAAAGAGTGCTGAACTTCTGGGTTTCTTTCACTAGCTGTGGAGGTTGGGCTTCCAACACAGGAAGAGTCTTGACCTTAGTCTGGGACTGTGTATATCCTTGTGAAGAGAGAAGGTGACCTTTGGTGGTAAGATTCCTTGCTGGGGCCCACATCTAGATGCTTCCTCACGAAACACTGAGGACTCTAATTCCACTGCACTGTTGCCTCTCTGGAGGAGAGGGATGTTCTTATAGTGTGCCCTGCAGGGGAGTTTCAGCTTGGTCCCGCTCTTCAGAGCTCAAGTCTGAGAGGAGGCTGATCGCAGGGCCTTGTCCAAGTAGAGAATGGACTGACTCATGATACCTGGATAGACTCCAGAGAGAGATGCAGTGCCCTCTCCGGCTGCTGGCAGGGCGTGCTCCTGCTTGGGCAGCTCTGAGCATGCTGTTGTCCAGTGGCCATCTGGAGAGGGCCAGGATCAGCTTTCTTCCGAAGCTGTTGGAGTTCCGTCCCACTCTGATCTCATGGAAGAATTCCTCCTCAGCTCTGATAAGCCGCCCACCTGATGTGACGGAGTTTGATGGGAGTGCATGGGGGCAAGGTGGAGTTCAGGGGAGAGGAGGAGGAGGAGGAGGAGGAGACGCTCAGTGGCTTGACCAGCGTGTCCATGGGTCGAGCGTTGTCAGTGTGCAGCAGCGCGGGCAGGGCCTCCGGAGGCTCTGGTTCGAGGGCTGCCTCTGTGATGTACTAATCTGCGACTGCGGGTAAGTTCCTTCTCCTCCCTGAGTCAAATTACCCTCGTCTGACAGAGAAAAATAAAGGCTGCTTTGCCTACCAACAGGGTTGGTATGAGCAGAAAATGAACGTTTGGGAAAGTGTATATGATAGCCATAAAGCATTGTATTGACATAAGGCATTATTTTTATTTTTAAATTAAAAATTTTTAAATTTATTGATTAAAGAGAGAAACGTTGATTTGTTGTTCCACTTATTTATGTAGTCTGGTCGATTCTTTAAAAAATTATTTTTAAATTTATTGATTTGAGAGAGACATCCATTTGTTGTCCTGCTTAGTTATGCATTCATGGGTTGCTTCTTGTATGTGCTCTGACTGGAGATCGAACTTGCAACCTTGGCAAATCAGGATGGTGCTCTATTAACTGAGCCACCCGGCCAGGGCATTATTTTTAAAGCCAGTAGTTTTATATTACATGCCAAGTGTGCTGGTCGTGTCCTAGTTTGGGGACAGAGGCACATTTGCTCACAGTCCACGTGCCCTCCTGGAAGGCTCTTCTCCAGCCAGCCTCCGTTTCCTGGGTCTGGGCAGATTCCCTGTCGTCCACAAGGCCCTGGACAGAAGGACGGAAGCTGTTTGCTCTTCTGAGAGGAAACCCCAATGAGACCCCTCAAATTCAGCTAATACAATGTATATTAAAATTTTTAACAGGCTTTTGATTTTAGAGAGAGAAGAACGGGGGGTGGGGTGGGAAGATAGACATTGTTCGGTTGCCTTCAACTCATGCTCCGACCAGGGATTGCACCTGCAACCTAGGTGTGCGCCCTGACCAGGATCGTTCCCCCGGCCTTTTGGTGTACGAGACAGTGCTCCACCAACTGAGCCACACCAGCCAGGGCACTAATGTATATTTTACCACAGTTTGTTAAAAATCAGCTAATGTATTAGGCCCATTTGTCTGCATGTCTTACTTGGCCCTCACGGTGATATGAAAGCAAGAGTTCATGTAATAAAGTTTAAAAGGGGGGAAGGTTTTCTAAAAATAAAAAATAGTAAAGTTGAAAAATACAGAGCTTTCCCATAACAATGCTGAATTAGGTTTCTCCTAAAATAACGTGGCGAGTACCCTTCTGTGCCTTTGTAGTCCCTTCACTCCCCCACTGTGCTCCCACATACGGAGTTTGGGTACTTGCTTGGCCTGTGGGGGCATTTGGTGACCCTGTTTGAAAGTATCTAAATCCCGCAAATGGTAGGTAAACTTTGCATTAATGGTGGAGGAACATGAATAGACAGGCTCATTTTATTATTATTATTTTTTAAGATTTTGTTTATTTTAGAGGGGAAGAGGGGGGAGAGAAACATGGATCAGTTGCCTCTCGATCAGTTGCCTCTCATGCCCCAACCGGGGACTGAACCCACGACCCAGGCATGCACCCCGGCTGGGGATTGAACCTTTCGCTTTGCAGGCCTGCTCTCAACCAACTGAGCCACACTGGTCAGGGCAGCAGTCTCTGTTTTTAGATTGGAGCAAAATGATACTCTGGGAACTTTAAAACCGTAAGTTGTTGGTGGAAAGCCTTGAAAAGCCCTTAAATGGAAATGGACAGGAGACTGACATGAGACATGTCAGGCAGTGGCACTGATACTAACTTTAAAACAACCGAGGAGAACGGCAGTTCTGACAGGCGATGCTGTGGGCACAGTTTTTCTTCGAGTGTCTGTCAGTTCACAGAAAACACCCGGGGCGCTCCTTGCCCTTGGTTCCCCTTTCCACGCTGTCCTCACAGTAAACAGTCATCGGGCACCGACTTATGTTACCGTTTGGAGTGGGAGGTCTTCATTCTAGAAGTTTCCTAGCCAGAGAGTTCCTGGTGCCCTCAGAGTACAGTCTGTTGTGCTTGCCTGAGTATGTTTTGGGTCTTTCCTGAAGCAAAGCATTTTAAACACAACTCAGCACCAATCCGAATGAGTATTGTGTCAGGCTGGATTTAAGTCTGGGTTCACATTGTTCATAGGAGACAAAAATAAGGACATTGGAAGGATGAACAGTAACAGACAAACACATGTTCCAGGGAATGCTGACCAGAGAAAACTGGCACAGCTCTATTAGTACTGAGAAGTAGATTTTCAGGGTCACTTCATAATGATAAACTGTTCAGTTTACTAGAAAGAATAATTCTCGATTCTTCCCATAGTCAATAGATCAAACAAATTAGCAAGATTTTAGAAGATCTGAACAAGTTAACCAGCTTGAATTGCACTTATAACTGTAGAATACAGTCATTTTCAGGACATACAGAACACTTGTGAAAACTGGCCACTCCTTGAGCCCTGAAGGGGATGTCAGCAAACCTCAGAGACTTTGTATTAAGGCAGTGATTCTTGCCATTTTGCAAGTAATAGGCTCTTCTGAAAATCTTGCATGTTTTATAAGTCAGGGTTGCCCAACCTCAGCGCTACTGGCATTTGGGACCAGATAATTCTCTCTTTCTCTCTCTGTCTCTCTCTGATTTGTTGATTTTAGAGAGGACGGGAGGGAAGGAGAGAGAGACAGGGAGAGACAGACATGTGTTTGTTGTTCCACTTGTTTATGCATTCATTGGTTGATTGTGTCGGTGCCCTGACGGGCGAGGGGGGTGGAACCTGCACCCTTGGTGTATCTGAGCAATGCTCTAAACAGCTGAGCTATGTGGCCAGGGCTGGGACCAGATAATCCTCTGGTGTGGATTATCCTTAGCTGTTCTGTATTGCAGGTTTTTAACAGCATCCCTGGCCTCTACCCACTAGATGCCAGCAGTGCCTCTCTTCCAGTAGTGACACCCAAAAATGTCTCCAGACATTGCCAAGTGTCCCCTGGTGGGCAAAATCAACCCTGGATGAGAACCACTGTGACAGGTCTTCTCTTCAGAGAAATACATAATTTGCATGCAATTTCTCCCTTCCAGTATCTTAGATGGTCTTGCCCTCCTCACTTGAGGACAGTTGAGTGGAGCATTTTGTAGGAAAAAAGCAGTGGGACAGCCACGGAGTCTGGACGTATGGTCCATGTTCTGTCTACAGCTTCCCCTTGTCTTGTGTATGGACTGATGTACGTGAGTGTGGAGGCTTCACGGAGGTGCTGGTGCTGAGGGCCTGAGGCCGCGTTCACTCACATAGACTTCAGCCTTCTGCTCTGTTCTAAGCCTCTTGCTAGGTGATAATTACACAGTTCAAATCCATGACAGGGAAACAAAAGTTATAAACTGTGATTCACGAGATCAGGAGGGAATAGAAAAGAGAGAGCTTATCCCGAGGAACAGGTGGTTAACTATATGGGATCAGAGAAGACGTCACAAAGGAGAGGTGGCCACCAGGCTGGGTTTTGCAGAATAAAGATGGGAGTGTGCAAGGGAGAGGACCTTGCAGGCAGGCGGGGCCAGCGTGCCGGCTCTGGGGGTTAGTAAGAGCTCGGTTCGCTGTGGTGTGAAACAGGAACAGCAATAAAGGAAGGTATGGGCGAGGTGTGCTTAGGAGCTTGGACTTGATCGGGCAAGTCGTTGAAGCATTTTAAGTGGGGAAGTGACACAGGTTTGTGTTTAGAAAGTTGATTTGAGTGGCTCCGTGAAGGACAGCTGAGAGGGGCCATGCAAAGAACCCAGCTGGATGGTGAGGGTCTAGAACCATCCCTGCGGCTGTGGGGATGGAGGGAGATGAACCTGCAGGAAGTCAGGTCCCCAAGCCCCAGAGTTCAGTGAAAGGAGGTCCACATCCATTACCTCAAAGGACACAATCATGTCCCTGGCCAGAGAGGACACTGCCCTTAGCTCTAAAAATACGGACGCAAGTTTTTATTTGAGAGAGATTTTTTTCCTTTTTTTATATACATTTTTTTCCTCTAGGAAATAGACAGACGGTTGGAAAAAAAACTGAAGATCACACAAAAGGAGAGGTAAGGCTGCTGTCTGGTCTGAGGGCTTGCGCCCTCTGCGGTGTGAGAGCTGGGCAGTGTGCCGTTGTGCAGCTGGTTGTTAGGGTTAGCAGGCCAGGCTCCCGAACCCTGCCCTCCTATCTCGGCGAGCACCCCGTGCGAGGTGGTTTGATGGAAAGTGGGGAGGTGACAAGTCAGAAGGATGGGTCTTAGGCCTGGCTCTGTTTCCAGTTGCTCTGATGTTTGGGACAGGTTGTTTCCCTAGTCTGGACATCAGTTTCTTTCTCTGTGACATTAGGAGGTTGGACAGATGGTGTTTCTGGGTCTTGTGTGACTTGGTGGCCTAGGGCATTATGAGGGTGTCCTGGAAAGAAAGATTATCAGAAATTCTTAAACCTTGAAGGATAGCTTTGTTCCCCGTGAACAAAGCAGAGGAGGTGGGTTTCCAAAGCCCGTGAAAGGTGACTTCAGCAGTCTGTGTTGGGGCTTAGGCACATGTCAGCTTTCCACAGGGACAAGTGACAAGGAGGAGAGGGCCTTTCTGGGCTTGCCTAATGGGCTACAGAGACATTTCCCAGGGAACTCGGGGGTGCCCTGCCCACCCACTGGTGTTCCTGACTCCTTTCCTCTCTGATCAGATTGCTGGCTCCTTGTCTGCTCGTCTCAGCAACCATGCCAACAGCTGGTTACAGTCCTCTTGCTGTGCCATTCCTGTCCCGCCCAGGACTTGTTTTGGTTCCCCTACAGCAGCTGTGCTCCTCTAGTCCCTACCCCTCCCGACGACCAAGGCTCTGAAAACAGTCCCCCTTGGGCTCTTTGGTTTGGAAAGGAAGCTAGTCGACTGCTCTGGGGAGGGTCTTGGTGGCTGTTGAGGGGTGGGCATTCTTGCTTGGACCCCTTTTCTCTGGTGGCTTTCTTTTCCTTCCTGTGTTGTCCACTCTCCTGTGGACGCATCGCTTGTTGTGCGCGTCCACCAGCCTTGGACATTGCTTTTCCTTTGAGCATTGCCAAGCGCTGCCTCCGGGATCGCCACCCCCCGCCCCCCTCCAGCCCTGCTGTATCCAGCGCACCAGCAAGCCCTGGTGAGGGAGGTGTCTGCTCAGAAGCCCTTCTGAAGAGGTGGCCCAGCTGGTGGTGTAGTTCGTCTCAGGGAGGCACAGGCCACTCACCAGAAGGCTGAGGCGGTTTGGTAAAGCCTGTCTTGGTGCCAAGCAGGGATGGCAGAGCGGGCTCCTCGGTAGTTTGGTGTGAGCACACGTGCTGGAAGACTTTGCTGGCAGTAAACACTTGGACCCCCAGCTAAGGGGCTCCCAGCGTACTAGCCTGTTAACACTGATCTGTGCAGGGAAGCTGGGGTTTTACCGGAAGTCACTGGATTCTTTTTTTTTTTTTTTTTTTTTTTTTGGAAGTCACTGGATTCTGAACGTGAAAGGTTTTGCTACAGGGGCCAAATAGTGGTTGACGAACGTGACAAACGGGAGTAGAAGTCCCAGAAAATGAGATGGCGTTCCAGTCCCCACGGCCTGGTGGCTGTGTGAGCTTATGCAAGGCTGCTCTTTTGCGAAACCCCTCTTGAGGAGTGAGAATTCGGATATCTGGTCGGAGACCAGCGAACACTGACTAGAAATAGGTGGGGTGGGAGGAGGAAAGTGAGGAGGGCCGGGGGTGGAGCGGGCATGGGCCGTCTTCAGTCAAGGGCAGGACTTGTAAAGCTGTGTTTGCTCTTTGTCAGCAGGAAATCCAAATCTCCCCCCAAAGTGCCCATTGTGATTCAGGACGATAGCCTTCCCACGGGGCCCCCCCCACAGATCCGCATCCTCAAGAGGCCCACCAGCAACGGAGTGGTCAGCAGCCCCAACTCCACCAGCAGGCCAGCCCTTCCGGTCAAGTCCCTAGCACAGCGGGAGGCAGAGTACGCTGAAGCCCGTAAGCGAATCCTAGGCAGCGCCAGCCCCGAGGAGGAGCAAGAGAAGCCTATCCTCGACAGGTGAGTGTAGCTGGCAGGGCCGACTTGTCGGCCACCCCACCAGGCCACCTTGAGAAGGAGGATGGTGGCCTGGCTGCGTGTAGTGAGAAGCAGGCCGAACCAGGGCTGGAACCACTGCAGCTCCAGCTGCCAACCTGGCCTCCTGGGCCAGTGCATTGGGCGGCACTGGCTCCCAGACTGCTCTGAAAGATGCGGTCGGCCTTCGCCAGCACACTGCCTCTGCAACACCTGGGGGCAGGGGGGCCTGGAGGTCGAAGGCGTGGATTTCAAGTCAAAATCTGCTTGACGGAGTTGGAGCCCATCTCTGCCACTTACTTCAGTTCTGTCTCTCCATAGACTAATCTGAAGAATGGAATATATTGATAATACCTGTCTCATCAAATTGCTGTGGGATTAAACGAGTATGGGGTTCTGGGAACCCTCCCTGGCACGATGGAAAGTGCCCAGTTCAGTGCTTAGATGTTTCCTACTGGTTCTCATAATAGCCCACTGTGATGTTTTCTGAATTCTCTTTTATTCCTGGTATTTTTTCCTCTGCAGTCCTAGAGATTGTATTTAAATTTGTCCCCTCCTCCCCCCCGCCCACCAAAACAATGTTTGTTCGGACTACTTCTTTCTAACATTGAGAGGCCTCTTTGGGCCCTGATGTTCTGGTACTTGAACTGATCTGTGTACTTTCTTTTTATGCCTTCCTTAGTTTGTTAGGCTTCTGGTGTCTCTCCTCTAAGTGTTCACCTGGCAGAGCAGAAAAAGCCCATTTCCTTTAGCCTTCCGTAGTAGTAGGAGCCAACCATTAACCACATGATTGGGAGAGAAGCAGTGGTGGTGGGTGCTCGGTCCCTGCTAAGCTCCATGTTAGGAGCCTCACACTCTGGGGAGTCTGTGCTCATGCTTCTCTGGAGGGTGTGCTGCCCAAGGTCACTGCCTCTGGATGGCTTGGGCCCTGGAGCCCTCCCCCTGCTTTCAGGTGAATGATGGTGAGCCACACTGGGGGGGGGGAGTGCTGCAGGAGCTAGAGGTGGCCATGGGTCACCCACCCCGTACAGGAGCTTCCCAACCTGGAGGTGCCCTGAGTCCGTCCACCTGCCAAAGCAGCAGGCTCAGGGAGCCAGAGTTGGCTGATTGGCCATGTGACTTCTGCCGTGCTGTAGGGGTAGTTGGTTTTAAGATCTGGGGACTTATTTTAAATCCTTTTTCAGGCCTTCCTCTAATCTTCTCCCCTTCAGGCCAACCAGGATCTCCCAACCAGAAGACAGCAGGCAGCCCAATAATGTGATCAGACAGCCTTTGGGTCCTGATGGGTCACAAGGCTTCAAACAGCGCCGATAAATGCGAGCAAGAAAGGATGCCACTGCTGCCACCGTTATCGCCTCCTGGGTCGTCCGCCACGGGTTGCACTCCCGTGGCAGACAGCTGGACTTGAGCAGAGGGAAGGACCTGATTTACTTGCACTGTGATCCCCTTTGCTCCGCCCACTGTGACCTTGAACCCCATGCACTGTGACCTCCCTCTTTTCCCCCCTTCCCACTGTGATTGGCATGTCTACAAGGGCTGTCCCAAGTCAATGAAAAGGGGAAGGATCGGGGTTAGGAGACTTAAGAGTAGAGAGTCAAGACAGTGCCACTTGGCCACTTGGGGTAAAGCCAGTGCCAGCAATAACAGTTTATCATGCTCATTAATTTGGGATTTCAAAACAAATGAGAACTCCCATCCACCCACCCCCAAGTGCATGTCTTCATCACTTAAAAGCAAGTTCCATTTGAAAAATATCCTTTCTTTTTTTTCCTTCCTATTTTTGTTTATACAAATATCTGATTTGCAAGAAAAAGTGCATGGGAGGGGTTTTAGCAGTTTAATGAATTTTTAATTAAGAAAGGGTAGTTTGGTAGTCTACTTAAAAATGTTTCTGGGAAATTCACTAGAAACATTAACCAGTAGGTTTTTGGTGAGCTTAGCTTCTGTATTCCTACTGCCGCCCAGTAAAGGGGCAGGGCTCTGTAGCCCCCAGGACAGTTGAACACCCCATGCCTATACCTCCCTCCCCGCAGCTAAGTCCCAGGGCATCATGGCCCTGCCTGGAGACTGGGCTAGTTCTATAGGCTCAGAGAGCCTGGGGAGGGTGCCAACCCCACCTCTAGTATTTTGGGAGATGGGGAAAGTAAACAGACTTTCCCTTCCCATTCCCCTCAGGGTGGTTCCCTACCAGCCAGGCTCACTACTTCGAGAAGGGAGCGGGGAGTGAGACCCACTCCTGAGATGAGAGGGACGGGATGCGAGACTTGCTCACTATGTTGCTGTCAGCACGTGGGAGCCAGGAGGGAGTCTGGCTCCAGGACTCGGCTTCCTGCCTAGTGTCAGGAAGGTGTCAGAAGGGATCTGTGGAGGGCCATCTCTGGTTGATGGCATCAGCTGGGTAGCTATAGCTGGTACATCTCCTTTGTGAAATCACTATTGTGGGAGCAGACCGTTCTGAATACGTATAGGAAAGGACAAGCTGTGCATCGCAAAGACTGGTGATGACAGATTGGTTCCCCATAGACCTAGGCTATCCTTCACTCTTTTTCCGGAGCGAGGGCCTGGAATGAAGGCAGTTTCCCTCCTGTCCCTGGAGCCGAGAGATTTGCTTTGGCTCCTTGAGGAGGAAGAGACTACGAGGGCAGCTGCCCAGAGCAGCTGGGTGTGTGCAGTCTGGCTCTTCTCGGGCTTCCTTTCTCCGCTCTCTTCTGTTGCACTGCGCCTTATCCCTCAACCAGCCAGACAGCTTCCCCACTCAGTGGATGAGTTTGGAGTGGTTGGTGTGACGTTTCTATGACTAGGACAGCTTGTACTGCCCATGGTGACAAACTAGGTCTCGGGGGCTCACTCCACCTTTGGTTCACCTGGCTCTCGGCCTTGCCCTGTGGGAAGGTAGGCCAGGCTCAGTAAGCCATGTCCCATCACGTCTTCCCCTCAGAGGGGCCAGCTGCCAGCTGAGTCAGCAGCTAGTCCATAGTGCAGTCTTACAACTGTGTGAAGCCAGGAAATTGTCTATGAGTAGAGCCGGAACAGAGCTTCAGTCGGTGAGAAGCTACAGGGTGTTGAGTTGCGCCCAGAGACTGGGGGAGTTACCCCCAGGAGTGGGCAAGGGAGAAGGTTGGCTGCTGTTTTTATAGTTCCACTGCCCTGACCAGGTTTCCTCATTCTCAATGTATAGTGTCCATCCCTCATGTAATAGTGGTTTCTGGCCCAAAGTGAGACTGTCCTTTCAGCTGGAGAAAGGTACAGAGGCAGGCCAGGTGGAAGGGCCGGAGTGCTGATTGCCCAGCCACTGGGACGCGTGTTCTTGCCCCCCTCGCCCTCCCCTAATGGAGCCGGAGGGAAGACTGGCTGATGGGTGTTTGCGGATTGAGGATGTAGTAGGGCTGGTGCTCCCACCTCCCTCTGGCCAAAGACGGGGCTCTGCCCGCTGTGTGCCTGTCACCACCCACTAGCAGTCATGTCCTTGGTTTCCCAGACGGAGAGATAGCAGGCAAATTTCTCATTTTCAACGAAATGAAAACAGGAAACTATTGGGGGAGGTGGGAGGGGAAATGGAGAACGGTTTGGATTTTGTGTGTGTGTGTGTGTGTGTGGTTTTTTCTTTTTTTGGTAGTTGTCTGTAACTTTCCTTAAGTGCTTTTTTTTAAACTTTTTTTTTTAAGTAAGCTGCAGGCTTTGGCTTGGAAAACCCCAGGAGGGTGGGGGGCAGAAACTGGAGGCTGCTGCCCCTTTATCTGTCTTCATGGTTCTGTCCCCTTCCCCTGGCTCTTCCCTGACCCCACGAGCCAGGCCTCAGACCTCCCAGCTAACTGCTTCCCATGAGCCACTACTCTTTTGTCAGCCTATAACCAAAGGAGCTGGGGGTCCGGGACTGGTGACCAACCCTTCTCAGCCCACTCAATCAGGGTGCTCCCCCCCTGCAGGCAGGAGGCAACACCCTATCTGCTACCATCAGCCCCTTCCAGAGCCCACTGCCCCGCCCCGCCCTGTCCAGCCCAGCCCCGCCCTGTCCAGCCCAGCCATACCCTGCTCTGCCCCATGTGGGGGTGCTCTGCTCAGGGATGGGCCGGTCGGGCTGCCCCAGCCTCCCTGGTAAGCAGAGACTCTGGAAACCTCTGGGGTCCTGTTTCCTGGCCACGTGATCCCAAGGGTGCACACGGACCCCTTGGGTGTCTGAACAGAAGGGCATGGGAGGGAGGGCCGCACCCCTGCAGTCCTGCTCTGCTGGTCTAGCGGGCAGCTGCCCACCGCACCCCGCACCGCGGGCTCCTGAGTCGGCAGATTAAGCATTTTATAAATTGTATTTTAAATACATGTTTTAAACTTGTCAGAGCCTTGTCCTCATTTCAGTCCTTGGCCTCCTGATTTCTTGCTGCAGCTGCTTATTTAACCACTGGGAGCTGTCTCTGCTCAGTCCCAGGGAGGGGCTCTCTCTCCGTTAGAGAGGTGGGCATGGATGGGGTGGTGTGTGTGTTGAGGGACAAGGAGCTGCACCCTTAGGCTCCAGGGGAAGGGGCCTCCAGGTCCTGGGGCTCCATTGGTGAGAGCACGGGTGAGACGCTTCCGACCTTCCACTGGGTCTGTCCCTTTTAAGGATCAGGTTCTTCCCCAGGCACTTCCCTGTGCTTACCACTCCCAGTGAGCGAGAGTTCCTGCCTTGGGGGTGCACAGGAGATCAAGAATTTGCCACCTCTAGCTAGAGCCCTGACCCTAGCCAGGGTTTTGAGGTGCCTTGCTTCAGGGGTTCTCAAGCCTGAGGGAAGCTGGGGCCTTGTGCCCTGAGAGCCTAGGGAGGAGTGAGAACCTGGGGTGGGGGGGCTTCCCTGGCACCAGGATGACAAGGAAGCAGGTAAGTGCCCAGAGGGCAGGGGCCCCTGGACCTCCCACAAAGGCTGAGATTCTTGGTGTTTATTGGCTTACCAGGCCACAAAAGCAAAATCCAGCAGTGTCCCTGCCTGATGACATATCTGCAGGCCTTGAGCAGCTGTCCAGAGTCAGGACTCTGCAGGGTCAGTGGGTTCGGGCTGGCCCAGAGCTGTGGTCCCTAGGGAGTGAGGTGGGGGAGACAATGGGAGGAAGTGAGCCACCCCGTGTGCCCAAGGGGAGAGGAGGCCTCCCCTGGGAAGTGATGGAGCTGGTTGGGCTCAGGGCCCTGGTTCCAAGTCCCGTGTTCCTTTATCCCCGAATAGCCGGAAGGGGATGCTGCAGGGGAGGCTTCCCTCTGCCCAGATGCTGCGTCTGTTTCCTGCTACTCCTAACATGGACCCAGACTTGGGCACAGGGCTTGAGCGTTAAACCCCTTAATGAGAAAGGCAGGTGGTGCCAGCCTGAGAGAAAGACGGCACGTGTCACTGAGTCCTGGGCACAGGAAGGCATACATAAGTATCCTGACTTCTGAACCGTCTGCTTGGTGCACCAGCCCTCAACAAAGGTTCATTTTCCCCCTTCTTTTTTCTTTCTGTAGCAGCAGTCTCCTGGGCATCATTTCTTGGAAGGGTGGATTCTCAGGTTAGGCCAAGGGCCTAGAAACGAAAGAGGTGGGTGGGCCCGGGCTGGGGCCGTGGGTCTCTGGGAACCTACCTGCCTCCTCGAGATCCCGACTGGATTAGGAGGCTGTGGATGTCGGAGCCTAGGCTGATGGGGTTGCACTGGTCCAGCATGTAGTGGCCGCCCTGCTTCCGGCCGACCATCTTGTCCAGCCTTGGGCAGAGTGGGACACAGGGCACTTGGGCATAGGGGCTCTGCAGGTTGGCCGCTGTTGACAGGAGAAAGCAGGAGAGGGAAATGCCTGAAAATATACCCAGCCTTGGGAGGCACGCAGGTCCCGGTGCACTCCCAGCTTTGCCACACAGCGAGCTGAGTGGGTTTGGGCAAATGGGCTCTCCCAGCCTCTCTATAAGCTGGAGAGAGTGATACCCACCTCCCAGTGGATGATGAGGGTTAAAGGGAGAGTGTATGCAAAGCGCTCAGCTGAGCACAGGGTACGGGCTAATAACTGCTTAAAAAGATGTCTTTTGTGATGGGTCCTGGCAAAGCTGGTAGGCACACTCTAGACTCCGGAAGGCTCCTAGCCCATCACTTGGCCCACAGCGGGAGTCTAATAAATAGTAACTACTATTACGGGGAGGTTGCCTCACCCAGTGGAAAGAGCTCAGGTTTTGGAGTCAGACCTGGGTATAAACTCCTTTTTTAACGTGGGAGCTTGGACAAGTTGCTTCGATTTACTCAATTATCTGTAAAATGGTAAATAATGGAATCGTGGGGACTCCATTCTAGTGTATCTGCAAAGGACCTAGCACAGTGACTCACTCCAGTGGGTGCTCAATAAATGATGATCTGGGAGCCCTGATCACGCTCCCTGCTCAGTCCTGATACCTAGGACTAACCTGTGGTCAGGACTAGAACACCGGGAAGAGGCTGCTGAAGGCCTTTGTCAGGGGCCTGAAGGTGGGGTAGCGATTATCAGCCCATTGACTGAGGCATACAGTCAGCCCGAAAAGGGAAACCATGCCTCTCAGCTCTTGGTTCTGGCTGTGTGGGGGCCCAGGGGGAGGGGCCAGGATACAGGACAGCAGAGTCCCCACCTTGTCCAGGGACCTCACCATAGTTCTGCTGCTTCAGGCGACTCAGGATCCTGAGGACCCTTCTCTCTGGGACTTCCAAGCTGTTTGCCTGCTGCGGGTTGTAGGGAAGCTTCTTCCGGGACCGCAGCCGGCCTATGGCCGAGTCCATCTCCTGGGTCTTCCCCGTGCCTTCCTTCAGCTTCTTCTGGTAATAGCTGGGGAGGCAGCGCGACCCAGCTCAGCCTGGCCGTGTTTAGTTCCCCCTCCTCTTCCCTCCCTCTTCCCTCAGTGCTGTCTGACCAGCGCTGGAGCAGGAACAGACTCAGGGGTTGGGAGACCTGGGTTTTAGTCCCAACGCTGCCTTTAACCTTTGGTGACAGGGGCAAGTCATGGCTCTGCTTTGAGCCTCCGTCACCGTCCTCCCTCTGTAAATGGGGGAAACGGTTCTCTTGTTCCTGTCACCGCATGTCACTTGACTTATTGGAGCTTCAGGTGTCCCCTGGATGAAATGGATCAAACAGTCCATGTGTTATAGGGTTAAATAACAAGGCCGGTTGTCATCCTGCAAACCAAAATCATCCTGCAAACCAAAAGCTCTCCGGTTCAGTTCCCACTCGGCACATGCCTGGGTTGCCGGCCAGATCCCCTGTTGGGGGCTGGCAAAAGGCAACAGAACAATGTTTCTCTCCCTCTCCTTTCTCTAAAAATAAAACCTAAAAAACAAAAACAAGGTCTATCAAGCACTCAGCAAATTGTGTGGCCCAAGGAAAGAGCTTGGAGAATGTTACCTTTGATTTCTGTCACTGATATTTTTATTGTACTTAAATGTACAAGTGCTATAGAAGTCAGTTGTGCAGTTAACTCCTGCTGGTCTACCTCATTTCAGCCTAAGGGCTGTCTCCTCCAGAAAGTTCTGTCTCCTCCCGCAGACCAGCTCAACTCCCACTGTGGGGCCCCAGTAACCTGTACTTACCCCATTATAACCCACAACTCATTTTATTTTAAAACACCACTACCTGCCTTTTCTCCATTAGACTGCGCACCGTTCAACAAATACCGTGGAGCGTTTACTGTGTGCCAGCCACCCGTCTAAGTACTTGGGGAAGAGCAATGCCGGGTGATACTCATTTAGGGTCTCTTATCACGGTCCCTCAGCCCCACCTCTCACTCTAGCCACTGCCGCAAGGACTCCCACCAGCTTTGCTCAGTCACCACCTGACACGGTCTTGTCTCAGGCCAGAGCCGCTTGCTTCCTGTCCCTGAGCTTCTCTGACCCACGTGCCACCCAGCAGTGCAGGGGAATTAAAAACCTTGTAGGGGGCCACCTTTGGGCAAAGGAGCCCAGTGGCTGAAGGATACAGGCTTCTCTCTCTTCCCCTAACAGTTCTGAGCCCCATTCACAATCTGAGGGTCCTGGGAGTGGCTGACCCACAAGCACCTCCTTGTATCGGCTTCTCCTCCTTTGCTGTTCTTGTCCCTTCCCCACTCCCGTTCCCTGGAATTACTTTCTAAATCAACTACCAAGGTGCATATCTAGTTGGAGAGCCGGACCATGAAGTCAGTAAAACACAACACCACGGCAGGGGTGAGGGATGCTGTAAGGGGAAGTCAAAGCTGGGTAGGGGGCAGTGATGAGGGGCTATTCTGAATCTTGGAGGTGGTGGCATTTGAGCAGAATGAGAGGAGGGAGCAAGCCAAATGGAGCTCTAGAGGGGGTGGCAGGTGGAAAGGCCAGGAGGTTACAAAGAGCTTAGTGCCCTCTAGGAAGCGCAAGGAGGCACGGGAGGGAGTGGGGACACGTGGGCAGCCAGATGGCGGGGCCAGCCAGCCTGGGGCTTTGTAGATGGTGGTGTTGGGAAACTGTTAGGGCTTTAGCTAATGGTTCTGCTAGGGCCTCTGCCTATCCCCAGGACCTGGAACTTTGGGGTTTAATGGGCTTCACACAAAGAAAATAGAAAATGAATACTGCGGCCCTCACGTGGAGATTGGATCTAGACCCTCATGTAAAACTGGAACCTGAAAAGGCAATGCACTGCCTAAAAAGACGGATGAGAAAATAGCCCTGGCTAGTGGAGCTCAGTGGTTTGAGTGCCGGACTCAGAACCAAAGGGCCGCCGGCTCAATTCCCAGTCAGGGCACATGCCTGGGTTGTGGACCAGGTCCCCAGCAGGGGACATGCGACAGGCAACCACACACTGATGTTTCTCTCCCTTTCTCCTTCTATCTAAAAATAAGTCAATACAATTTTAAAAAAGAAAACTCCACCGCACAGGGGTTAGGAGGACATGAGCCTGTGAGCACAACTCTCACGCCTGCAGTTTTAAAGGGAGTTGCTGCTTTTCACGTCTTCCTTTGCCCTGCTCTGCGGACTTGACCTCAGGTGTGTGGCTGGTAACTTAGCTTAGGATTGACCTAGGGAATGGTGCAACACTGAGCTGGAAAGGAACTGGGTGCTTGGGGGGACCTCGTCTTCCTGCCTGCTTCCTCCAGGCTGTCGATATAAGAGAGGAATAAACTATGTTGTTTGCACATTGGGTCAAGTCCTTAACTAAGACACCTAGAGTTCTATGCCCAGCTAATATATTTAATAAGTTTGGGGTAGAATAAACACTTTAGCAGACTTAAAAATTCCACCTCCCACACCTCCTTTATCAAGAAGCTACTAAAGAACACACGTTCTTCCAAAATGAGGGCATAAACCAAAAAAAAAAAGAGGAAGATACACGTGCAGAACTCAAGGTCTAACGCGGGAGAGAGACAGAGGTAAGGAAAGATAAAGAGGATCCCACAGTGGCGGTGTGACTGCCACGTAGGACAACCAGTTCAGATGGGATCGCTGTAGCTTAAAAGACAGAAATTTCGAGGGCTGGCAGTATTGTGCCTGTTGTTGAATTACTGCCTTTTTTTTTTTTTTTAAATCCTCACCTGAGGATATGTTTATTGGTTTTAGAGAGAGGGGAAGGGAGACAGAGAAAGAGAGAAACATTGATGTGAGAGAGAAACATTAATTGGTTGTAGGTCCCCTGTGCACCCCGACCAGGGACTGAACCTGCAACCTAGGAATGTCCCTGACTCAAAGCTGCAACTTTTGGTGCACGGGAGGATGCTTCTGAAAGAGCCTATATGAGCAATCACTTTTTGCTACACTTATACAGTCAAGCCAAGTTTAATGAGACCAGACTTATTTTTACAAACAAATTTGTCTCTGATCAGCTTTGATAAAAATGGGGGTGATGGTAGAGAAAAAGAGTCCATGTTTCAATACAAACTCTTAAGGCACCTTTGTGGGTTGTTGAACGGTGCCAAGTTCCCTGAGTTTTTTGTCCCCTTTATAAACTGACTTCTGCCATTTTGTGCATTTTGTTGGTAATTATTAGCATTTCCAGTTTTTCTCCCACCCTCCAGACTCGGCATCACTAACATCTGGCCTGCCCTGCACGCTAAAGCTGAATGAGTTAATACAAATTTCCCCCTCGAAATCACGACAGATCACGGGTACACCACCTTTGTGCCTGTGACGGCACTGGCCATTCCTCAAGTTCACTGGAATATCCCGTCACCCAGTGCCATCACCAAAGACATTCAAACTGCAAGCCACGAACCTGATCAGATGGCCACTGCCTGTCCTCACCCCACTGTCCGAAGATGCTGTCGGCCCAAGGTGTGAACATCTTCCTGACCCACTGCCCTCTGCACTCAGAAACTGAGTTTACCATCTGTACTAATCTCGAACCTCTGTTTCTCTTTTGTCTCAAAGAGACGGCCCTCGTTAAGTGCTTGATTGCTCACACCACACGCAGGCCTCACTCCCGTGGCGGTGCCCTCCTCCCGCCTGCTCCAGCCCCTCCGCAGGTGAGCCTCAAGTCTGAACCCACCTGCTCTCAGACTAACAAGAGGCTGGTCCAATGAAATACAGGACAGTGTGCTCGGATGGGCTCTGTGCTGCTCGTTCCAATCTATGTTTTCCTCCCCTTCTTACAGAGCTCTTAGCTCAGATTTCTCTCCACAGCCACCAGCTAAGCTTCTAATATTGTGCAACTTCTAGGGAAGTTTTAGGGCAGGGGGGTGGGGGGACAAAGGAGTTCAGGACAGACCACCCCAAAATAAGCTACTTTGGTGTATTGATTATTTTAAGTTAAAGGCACTTGAAAAACAGCAGAGGTGAAAAGGACACCCTGACCTTCCTTTTTCTGAAAGCCAGACAAAGCATTCCCACAAGAGAGGTGCCTTCCCTGTGCCAGGAGAAAGAAATATTCTTTTTTTTTTTTAAATCCGCACTTGAGGATATGCTTATAGATTTTAGGTGTGGGAGGAGAGAAAGGGAAATATCAACGTGAGAGAAATAGAAAGATGTGCCCCAACCAGAGATCAAACCCACAACCTAGGCATGTGCCTGGACTGGGATCGAACTTGCAAACTTTAGGTGTAGGGACAACACTCCAACCAACTGAGCCACCCAGCCAGGGCACTTAAGTCTGTCTTGTTTGGGTTTCTTTCACTTGAGGCAGAGTCCTTTAACTATCAAAAGTGCCATTTCTGTGTCCCCAACCCTCCCCCTCCAACAGCCAGCCCCACTTACTTGGTGATCTCCTCTAAGGCTGCCTCGGGTAAGGCCAGCATCTCCACCAGCATGGACAGGATCTCAAAGAGCAGAGTGTGGGGATTCGGGGGAGCCACGTCCGTCGAGGCGTTCTGTTCTGGGGACATGGGATGGTGGCCGCCATTACCATTTGCTAGCCCCGGGTGCTCCCTACCCTCATCCACCCGTTCCCTCCCCCAGCTCGGACTGCCCTGGGTTCATCCCTGCTCACCCACGGAGCAGAAGAAGCGCTTCGTGTCCGTCATTACGGCCAAGAAGTCTTTGAAGCCCACGTGACCATCTCCTGTGGAGGCCAGAAGAACACGGGATGGCCAGGGGCCTTCCTGAGCGGGTTTAGGCATTGCAGCCCAGGCATGATCGTTAATATTTACTCATTGGGTTTGATGATAAAAGTAGCCCATATTCAATGCAGAAAGCACGGCGCAGGAAAGTGGAAGGCAAAAATAAAAATGTCCTGGGTTTGAAGCTCCCAGAACGTGAGTCCTTCAAGGCAGCGGTCTGGGTTCATATCCCAGGTCCACCACTTACTATTCGTGTGACCTTGGTACGTCTCTGAATGCCACTAAGCTTTAGCTTTCCCATCTGTAGGGTGAGGACAACCATCATAGCTATCTCATGAGAGATAAAATGAGGCACGGTACTCAGAACAGGGCCATGCATATAATATGTGCTCACTAAATAGTAACTGTTGTTATTAGGACCATGTGCTAGTGACTGCATGAGAATTCATATGTACAGACAAGGCTTCCGCTTTGGCTTTGGCCTTCAAGGCCCTGCTAGACCTGCCTGTCACCTGTCTCCAGCCTCACCTGTTGCCAAGTTCCTCCAGCACTAACCTGCTCTTCTCCCAGGAACCACGTTCTTCCCTGTTCAGGGCCTGTGCACATGCTGGTTCCTCTTCCTAGAATTCGCTCCGTCACCCTCCATTGGACCATCCCTTCCTCTCAGAGAGGTCAGAGCAGCCCAGGTCGATGCCCCATCAAACACTCTCACACGACCCCCGAACTTCACCCGCACGCTCAGATCTGGAATTCCATGGAGGTTCTGGGAAGGTGTGAACTGGGCTTGTTTTGTTCTGCGCTGTGTCCTCTGGGCCTAAGACAGGCAGGTCTTAGCCACTGTTCTCTGAACTACCTGACGAATGAATGAATAATCTCCAATCCTTCAAACCACCCTCTGGGGGGTGGGGGTCAATACTCTTATCCCCATGGCACAGATCAGGCCTGAAGCGCAGAGAAAAGGAGCTTATGGCTAGGGTCGTGTGGGGCAGAGCTGGCGTGGACTCCTGGCTTGTGTGTGAAGACTCGCACTTGTGCAGGGAGCGGGGAGCAGCGGTCAAGGTCCCGGGCCCTCCACGGCCCTGCTGCTCCCCACGTCCTGCACCCTCTTCCCCGTGTCTAAGTTATTCCTTCCACCAGGAATCCCCCTTTCTCTTTCTTCTCTCCTTGCCTAACGGCTGCTTAATTTTTCACAATGTGACTCAGGCATCCCCTGTCCTAGGAAGCCTTCCTTCCTGATCCCTGGCTCCATGCCACTGGAAAAGCTGCTTCCTTGGGAGACTCTTCTGTCCCCGTGTCCGTGTGAGCACCTTGAGGGCAGGCCGTGTGGGTCTCGCGCATCTCTTTATTCTCAGTGCCCAGCTCTGGGCTGTGCACACAGGGGGCATTTAATATCTAGTGGATGAATGATACTAGCAGCTGGTGTCTTCTGGGTGCGTTCTGTGCACCAGGTGTTTGGCTCAAAAATGCTTTGCCTGGATTATCTCATTAACTCTTTTCAGCAGCACAGTAAAATGGATACTGCCATCAGTTCCGTTGTACAGGTGGGGAAACTGAGGCTTGGTGAACTTCAGTGACTTGTAGCCCTGGCTGGTATAGCTCAGTGGATTGAGCGTGGGCCTGAGAACCAAACAATGGTGGTTCGATTCCCAGTCAGGGCACATGCCTGGGTTTGCAGGCCAGTTCCCAGCAGGGGACACATGAGAGGTAACCATAGATTGATATTTCTCTCCCTCTCTCCTTCCCTTCCCCTCTAAAGATAAATTAAAAATCTTAAAAATATATAATTAAAAAGATAAAATGAGTGACCGAGTGTCAGGGCAATGTCCAATGAAGCAGACCTGGAGGGCTGGAAGGGAGGGGTCTCAGCGACTACGTCCATCTTGGGGCCAAGCAGATAGGTCTTGGCCATCTCTGAGTCCCTAGACCCTGGCACGGAATGGGTGCTCAGAAGGTATTAGCTTTTAGGGCCAGGACAAAGCTACGTAATTTGTAGGGTCCAGTGCAAAATGAAAATGCAGAAAGCATTATCAAAAGTTTCTAGCCCTGACTGGTATAGCTTAGTGGGTTGGGCATTGTCCTGTAAACCAAAAGGTCACTGGTCAGGGCATGTATCTGGGTTGTGGGTGAAGTCCCAGGTTGGGGGGGGTGAGAGGCACCTGTTTCTCTCTTTTTCCCCTGCCTTCCCCTCTCTCTAAAAACAAAGAAAGAAAATCTCTTAAAGTGAATTTCTAGACTGCGACAGCAGAGCGTCAAACCAAGGGCAGGCCCCTCTGCACTCAGAGCCTGGCGCGACCTCGCTGCCGTGGAGCCGCCCACTCACCGTCCACATCGGCACTCATCAGGGCCTCCTCCATCTGGGCCGGCGTCAGGGACATGCCCACGAGCAACAGGACGCTCTCCAGGCTGCGCGCGTCCACCTCGCCGTGGCCACTGAAGATCTCAAAGTAACTGTGGAAGGCTGGGGCGGGCGGTGGGGTTACGGGGCACGTGGACGTTCCTCGTTTCCACCGTTCGCCTCATGCCCTCCAGCCCCCCTCTTGCCCAGGGTCCTCTACTAGCTGGGTGGGTGGAGGGTCGAAGGCACCAAACAAGTGAAAGTGTAGGTGTGTGGTCTCCCCTCCCCTCACTCCACTGTTGCACAAAGTCAGACCGAGGGCTCAGGCAGGGTAGCAAAAGCTAAGCTGCTCTGCAACCTTCACGCTGCACCAGGAGCACCCTCTCTGTGCCGGGCCCTGCGCTAAGCTCTTTGCAGTGACCTCACTCAACTCTCACGAACAGCCTTAGAAGAGCAGGGTGCTTGTTTTTTCTGTAAAACTGGAGAAACTGAGGCTCAGAGGTTAGGTCACCCACGAGACAGGTCTTCCCAACTCTCAGTCTGCGCCCTTGACTTTGGGGCTCTGTGGTCCCTCGTCTGCATGAACAGGGCTTCTAGGGCAGCTCCCATTGCCTGGACCAGAGCAGAGGACCCGGAGGGGGCTGAGAAAGCCCCGCAGTAGTGCCAGCCAATATGAAAGCCGTGCCCTGGTCATGGCGTGCTTAGCTCCTGACCACAGTGAAATGCGGGTTAGCATCCACAGACCTGGTGAGGAGACTGGCGTGGGATTGTGGTCATGGGCCGAACTGTGTCCCCCCGAAATTCCTATGTTGAAGCCTTAACCCCCGGTACCTTAGAATGTGACTGTTTGAAGAGGAGGTCTTTAGAGGAGATTAAGTTAAAGTGAGGCCACAGGGGTGGCCCTTAATCTGATCCCACTGATGTCCTTGTAGGAAGAGGACATTGGGGGCATTGAGACACCCGGAATGTGCTCACACACAGAGCAGACCATGGGGGGCACGGGGGAAGGAGGCCATCTGCAAGCCAAGGAGAGAGGCCCCAGGAGGAACCAAACCTGCCATCACCTTGACCGTAGGCTTCTAGCCTCCAGAACTGAGAGGAAATAAATTTTAAGCCACCCAGTTTGCGGTACTTTGTAAGGGTGGCCCTAGTAAACTAATCCAGTTGCCAGGGGCGGAGCCCTGCCCTGCTCTGAGCCTCGACTTTCTCATCCGGAGGATGGACATAGTAGTGCACCCTCCAGGATTGGCTGTATTAACTTTAGTGCCTGGCATGTAACAGACTCTGCAAGCCTGACCCCATCAAGGATGGGGTCATGAGGAGCCAGAGCGTGCACTCAGAGCAGGCAGAAGAGGGTCCCAGATTCTGGGGAGGAGTGAAGGGCCGAGGCAGATGCACACCTGCTCTTTCGGGGCCAGGACAAGGCGAGGCCAGGCTGGCAGTGTGCACAGAGGGCAGATTAGGCAGCAACCAGGTAGATGGGGTCCCAGGGCCCAGTGAAGGATGGAGAGTGAAGAGCACAGCACGTCGCCCAGGGTGAGTGTTCAGGACTTATACATTTTCAGATGTGGGTAGGATGGGGTGGGACACAGGCTCTGCCTCTCACCCAGGCTGCTTCTAAAGAGGACCAATAGGGTGGGCTCAGTTGGGAAGAGGCTGAAACACATCCAGAACCTTGGCAGGCTTGCTTTGATTGCTCAGTGAGGTGGCCGTGGAGCTGGGAAGCATACTGGACCCCAAACCAGAGGACCCATCATGAGGCCTGGACACCCACCCTCCTACCCTGCACTGTCCTCTAGCCAGATAACCCACTGGGTCCACTCACAGGATTGGGGGGGGGGGAAACAGGGCAACAGTATGATCTGAACCTACCCTCACCCTCACCCCAGGTCTAAGAACCCCAAAGGACTGAGGGTTCCACCTGCCCCCGTGAGAGCCTCCCCTGGCCAGGCCTGCCCTCACCTTCCTCCTGCTTCAGGGTGAGGTGCTCCTCGACCAGCTCCTCCCAGTTCTGAGACAGCTGCGGGGGGCAGCCTTCCTCCAGCTCCTGCCTGCAGAGGACAGAGCCGGGCTGGGGGGCCGCATCCAGCTGCCAGCTCATTCCTAAGGCTGCCCCCCAAAGCGAGGGGAGGCCGAGGGGGAAGCCAGGGCAGAGGAGGAAGCCAGGGCAGAGGAGGTCATGGGCAGGGCCCTGGGGGAGGCTGAGTGGCCCAGGGGAGGAGTGAGGCAGAGGTGAGGGAGACAGGAAGTGAGACTTGAGGGGCGATAGAAAGAGAAAAGAGGTCTGGAGACTTAGATACAGGGACACAGAGCTGGCGGAGAGGACACAGAAGTGAGGAGAAATGGAGAGTGGGACACACAAGAGGAAACGGGCACTGACAGGGATAAGAGTCTGGGGGAGAGAGGCCAGGAACAAGGGGACAGAGGCTCGGGTCCTGGGCATCCTTCTTGGGGTGGCTCCTACCGTGCCTTGGCGCCGCTCTGGTGCAGGAGTGCTGCCTTTCTCCAGCCCACCTCGGGGACGGGTGCTGGCAGGACTGTGCCAGGTACCGAGGCTGGGACGGGGGCTCCCACAGGGGCAGGGGCAGGGGCAGGGGCTGGCCCTGGGACTGGCTGCCGTGCCCAGGAAGGGGGCGCAGTGGAGGCTGAGGCCGGGGTCTGAGGCAGTGTCAGAGGCAGGCTGGAGGCCGAGGTGGACACAGGGATCAGGGTCCTGGGAGGCTTCCGGTTTGGCAGGGCTCGAGCCTTGGTGGCCCTTCGATGCGTGGCCTCCTCCTCTTCCACCTCCAGCAAGCACTTCATGAAACTCTGCCAGCTGCTCCCATGGTTCTGGACACCTGTGCTTGCCGCGGGCTCCTGAGGCTGCTTCTGGGCACAGTCCTGCTCCTTCCTCTCTCCAATGTCCCTCACCTCCTGGGGACAGAACAGGGGAAGAGGACTGGGGAAGCCTCCAGCCTGCCCAACCGTCCCTTAGTTTCTTTGTGCCCCCAAATCTCACAGGCACCCCACCAGGGGCTCCCTTGCTCTTGACCTGGGGCTCTGCCGCCTCCCGGCTCTCTGAGCCGTGGTCCCACCACTCATCCATTCCCTTCACTACAATCAGCACAGCCTGCAGTGGTCTGGCCAGAGGTAAGCTTTGTGAGGGCAGGGACCCCGTCCAATTCTTTCATCCTTGTCCACCCAGCACTCCCCATACGGTAGGCACTCAGTAAACTCCCACTCATTGGTTCAGCAATCGGCCCACCCACTGCATCTGTCCCTCCCATCACGGGGATGGCCGTGGGCATCAGCCCATCCCCAACTGGGCCGTGCCCTCGGGCTCCAGCCTTTTCTCTTGGAGATGCGGCTCTGTCACACACACCCCCTTTCTCCCGACAACATCGGCTCTGCTTCCCCACCCGATTGCTCCCACAAGCATGCAAGCATCCATATGATCTTCCTCCTCCAAAAGATCAAATACTCTGCCCTGGCTGGTGTAGCTCGGTGGATGGAGCATGGGCTGCAAACCAAAGGGTCACCAGTTCGATTCCCAGTCAGGGCACATGCCTGGGTTGCTGGTCAGGTCCACATGAGAGGCAACCAACACACTGATGTTTAACTCTTTTTCTCCCTCCCTTCCCCTCTCTAAAAAATATATAAAATAAAGATAAAATACTCTCCTGATGCTACAACCCCCTCCAGCCACTATTCCAGTTCTCTGTTCTTTTTCTTTAGACCGAAATTTCCTGAAGGACCAGGCTCCCTCCATCTCCAATCAGCTTCCGCCCACCACTCCCCAGAGCTGCTCTGGCAAGGCCACTGTCAGGCCTCCACCCTCCTCCGAGCCCAGCCCTCAGCAACGATGGCCACAGATGACCTGACCATCTGTCCTTCCGCAGATGCTTTCCTCTCCAGACTTGCACTCTCACTGGCCACTCCCCCAGCCCTCCCCTGCTCTTCCTCGTTCTTCCATCTCTAAGTGCTGTGGGTAGCGAGCCGGGGATTTGCCCTCCGGGGCTAAGTTCACTCTCTCCTAGAGGTTATCTCCATTGTTCTGACACTCACACCTCCAGTCCTGACTCCTCTGTCCTGCCTAACTCCAGGTGTTCTCCTTGACATTTCTCCCTGGAGTCTAGAGCAGGACCAAAGCAGAACTTCAGGTTCCTCCCGTTGCTCCTTCCCCAGCACCACAGCCCTGGTCGAGGACACCACCTGCTGCTCAGGGCCCAGACCTGGAGGCCTTTTTGACTCCTCTTCCTCCTCCTTTCCCTCCACGCAGCCCACCGGTCAGTCCTGCCGCCACATCCCCCATCCCTGCTGCTGCCCCCTGGTCAAGTCCTACCACCATCTCCTGTCCAGTGTGCTGCCACCGGGTCCACCCTTGGCCCCCACCCAAGTTCATTACCCACCCCGCTGCTATATGTTTCCAGTCAGTGACTGGAGGGAGGTGTGGGCCAAGGGAGGTGTTTGTATTTGGTGTCTAATATTATAGCTACTAACCTATGTTTGAATGCTGATGAGACTGATACTGTTGAGATGCAGAGACTGATCATAAGGGAGAGAGGGGTCAGAGGCTGGGATCTAATGAGTAATTGAGGGACTGGCAGTTGATGAGGGCAGGGACCCGTCTTCATGGCCTCTGTCGTAACCAGGTGAAGGCAGGGGTGGTGGAGTTGGGGGTGGGGAGATGCGGTGGTTCTCATCTGACGCTTCTCGCTTTTCAATGACACACGAGGCCAGATCATCAGCCCAGATGCATGGCATGGAGAGTAGTGTTGTGAAATGACATCCTGGAACCGAGGGGGAGAGTGGCACGGCCAGGAAACAGCACACGATGGCCAGGAGCTTGTGCCATGAGTGGCTACTGCTTGAGAGTGAAATCCACAATGAGACAGGATTTTTCTCCAAGCACATTGAACTGCTCATATGTAGGTGGAGGGTAAGTGGGTGGCTGGGTTTAGCCAGGGTTGGTGGTGGCCAGTGGATACAGGAGAAAGAAGCAGGGGCAGAGGATGACTTTGCGGTCACAGGCTGCCCAGTCAAGTCCAAGTACTAGGAAGTGGCAGAGCTGGTGGAGGTTGGTGGGGCGTGGGCTGGAAGGGGTTTGGGAGCCTCCCAGATGCTCAGGGGAGCTGTGGATTGTACCCTGTGATCCAGAGCAAATGCGTGGAAAGAAATCTATGCTGATGTGGAAAAAGCCATGATGCGACCTGGGATGAACCCAAGGGCTCAAGAGTGTAAGAGTATCGTTGACCACACCCAAAAGGCACACACACATGCATATATGCTAACACACATGTACATGCATGCACAGACATGTGTACACTCACACAAAAACACAGGAACACACCCCTTCCCCAGTTTGACTCCAAATACTGTCCCATTTCCACCTCTACCCCCCGCCTTCATCTGATCCCCTCACTTGTCCCCATCCCCACTCAGGCTCTACTTACTGGTAGAGGAGCGGTCTCCGGTGTTGGCTTGGTCTCCATGGCCTTGACCCTAAACAAGGGAGAAACCCGCCATGGGGGAGGGGCTCAGCTCAGGGCTTGCCCCTCGAACCCACCTCCTTTCAGTTCCCTGGACACGCAGGCCCACCACCTCAGCCTCGGCATCCTGGCCTTTGACTCTCAGAGGGGTTTCTCACTCCTTCACGTCCCCACATGGGGACATGGCCCACAGAACAAAGAATTCTGGTATTAGAGCTCTCATATGGATGGGGCTATTCAGACCCAGAGAGACCTGACTTGCCCAAGGTCCTACATCAGGTCAGAAGCAGTCAGGACAAGAGTTCACCTCATCTGTGACCTAGCAGAAGAGCACTCTGGCTGGGGTCAGGGAGTGGGGGAGGGGTGGCACTAGAGGGAGGCTTACCAGTCTCTGGGCATGTTAGGTCCCGGCATGGATGGTGGGAGGGAGTCGTCAGTCTCTTCCTCTGGAGTTGTCGAGGCCATGAGGGGCATCGCTTCCTGGGAACTGTCTTCGTCTCCTGGTGGGCCAGGCTCTGGCAGGAGCCCCTGTGGCCTAATGTGCGGGGTGCCTGCCTTCTTGGGGGGCTTGTCTTCCAGTTGCTGTCCACAGCTGTCCGAGGTGCAAGGCGGCTCTGTGGGCTGCAGTCCATCTGACCCATTTGCTGCCTGGTGACCTGGGGTGGGCTGACACTCCAGCTGCTGCTGAGGACAAGGACAGCGAAATGGGGAGCCCCGTCCTGGCTCCCAGGTGAACCTCAACACTCATCTGGAGACCAGTTATCACAGCCTTGGTCTGTCCTGACACTGCAGGCAGCATTGGACTGAGCCTGCCCAGCACACCTAGAAGGCAGCACAAGTCGGATGCCCCGCTTTGAGGGAGCAGGCAGTTGAGGCCCAAAGAAGGCGTGCCCAGCGGCCCAAGGTCATGAGCCTTGCTTCTCTCTGCAGAGGTAGAACGAGAACCTGGAGCAAGTGGGGCAATCCTCTGCAAATGGGGTTCCCTAAGGGGTGTTTCAAAGGATGAGAATCCTTCATGGAACACCCTAAAAGGGAGATTTTTACACCAACTGACTTCAAGACTTAGTGTAAAGCTATTATAATTAAGATAACATGGTGTTGGAAACACAATTTAGGTTGCTCCCTGAAGCTGTGCCTCTTGGGCTGCAGCTCCTTTTTGCTCAAATAAATGCCTTTTATAGATATTTTAAAAAGACGGTGTGGGTTTGGAATAAGGATGGGTAAATATATGAATGGAACAAAATAGAGAGTCCAGAAATAGACTCACAATGATGTGGTCAACTGATTTTGGACAGGGGTGAAAATTCAGCAGAGAGGACTTCCAGTCAAGATGGCTGCGTAGGCAGACATGGCTTGCCTCTTTGCATGACCACATCGAAATTACAACTAAAATATAGAACCACCATCACTCGGGAATATCAGAAATTGAGCTGAATGGAAGTCTGACAACTACGGGATTAAAAAAAAACACATTCATCCAGACTGGTAAGAGGGGTGCAGACTTGGAATGGGTGGGTCCCAAACCCACGTGGATAAAAATTTGGGAGGGATATCTCAAGAGCGAGGAGTTCCAGACCCACACTAGGACCCCCAGCCCAAGGTTCCAGTACCAGGAAGATAAGTTCCCACAACTCCTGGCTGCAAAAACCAGCAGGAGTTGAGCTGGTGGAAGAAATTTCCGGAGCTCCACGCAGTTTCTATTAAGGAACACACGCAAGGACTCACCTACTCAGACTCACTCTCTGAGCTCCAGCGCCAGACTAGCAGCTTGGAAGGCACCAGTGGTACACAGGGAGACACTGGAGTGTCTGGCATCGGGGTGAGCGTTTGCTAAACCCTCCCCGCAGAGAGCTGACAAGCCGGGGCCATGTCTGAGACTCCATCAACCTGGCTAACACTGTTTGACCTGCCTTGGAGATCCCCAGAGGCTCTGCCCTGCTCAATTTACATGCCCACCCAAACTGCTTTTCCAAAAGAATGTCTGGTCTTGGCTCCTAAATCCTACCAAACAAGCGGCAGCTGTCTTCAGTGAGCCCTAGAGGCAGCCAGATTAGAGTCACAGCTCGGCTTCACCTGGAAATCTCTGAGCCCAGCACGAGTAGCAGCCAACTCAGATTGCTTTGCGGCTGCTCAGACAAGGTGCCCCGGGCAAAACACAGGTGCGGCTGATCTTGGCCTGCACCACCTGGGAAACCCCAGGGCCAGCGCACCCAGTGGACAGCTACAGACCACGCAGGAGCACCACCACCCTGCCCCTGCAACAGCTGATCCTCCACAGAGGGCAGAGGTTGGTGGTCAGTGGTCACAGCCAGGCCTTGCAGGTGACTGGCCTGGGCAAATCCCTCCCATTGATCTGCCAACAGCAACCAAGGCTCAACTACAACAGGAGGGCGTACTCAGCCCATACGAAGGGTGCACCTCGAATACCCAGCTTGGGGGATAGGGGAGGCTGTGCCACTGAACCCTACAGGACAGCTACTACTAGGACAAAAGTCACTTTCTCAGGCCCTCTTTCCCAGAGCTGGCTGGACCCCATAAAGCATGACTGACCCTAATTGTTTTCTGGACCTTTATCCTCAGGACTCAAAAATTTCTGGAAGCGCCCTGAAGGCCCAGAGGCTCCTGGAACTCACAAAACAGTATGTACCAGACCACAGCAACCTGAGACTCTGCCCAAGATAACATTGAAACAAGTTACAGCCTAACGGAAACACCCTGCTCTACGGGCCGCCCCCTCACCCAACAGAAGCCCAAAGCCCTAATCCCTCCCGACTGGTGCCTATCTCATGCCTATCTCGGCACCAGCCTTCCCCCTCCCTTAGGAAAGCAGAACCTTTACTCTCCGGGCTTTCTTTCCTTTCACAGACCTCTTCACACCCTAACACCTCCTACATTAGGTCACACTACCAAGACACAGGTCAAAACAGCTCTACCTAATACACAGAAACACAGGGAGGTTGCTGCAATGAGGACACAGAGAAACAGGACCCAAATGAAAGAACAGAACCAAACTCCAGAAAGAAAGCCAAAGGAAATAAGCAATCTACCAGGTGCAGAGTTCAAAACGCTGGTTATAAGGATGTTCAAGGGACCCCGTGAGGACCTCAGCAGTATAAAAAGACCCAGTGAGAAAGGAATGATTCAGTATTTGAAATAAAGTGCCGTTTACAGGAAAACAACAGGAGAGTGGATGACGCTGAGAATCTAATCACTGATTGGGAATTGTAAGGAGCAAAAAACAACCAATCAAAACAAGAAGAAGAAATGGGGAAAGAGGTGAGGGGATTAAGTACAGATAGGTAGTTGCAGAATAGCCATGGAGATGTAAATTACAGTGTAGGAACAGCGGTAGCCAAAGACCTTACTTGCATGAGATGCGGACATGAACGGGGTAGGAGGATTGCCTAAAAGAATTGGGGGGGGGGGTCTGGGTAGAAGGGAGCAAAGAGGAAAAAATCAGGACAAGTGTAATGGCATAATCAACAAACTATCATTTAAAATAAATACATAAAAATAATAAAATGGACAACGTATTTCAATAGACATTTTTCTAAAGACGATATACAAATGGCCCATAAGCACACGAAAAGACGCCCATCATCATTAGTCACTAGGGAAATACAAATGAAGACCACAGAAAGGTCCCCCAGTACCCCGACGAGAATGCTGCGAATTAAAGAGACGAACCGTACCAACTTGGGGAGGAGGGTGTGGAGCAGCTGGAATTCCCGTACATTGCTGATGGGGATGTGGAATGAATGGTACAACTGCTTTGGAATGGTGTTTGGCAGTTTCTTAATAAGTTAAACATGCACATACTGTATGATCCATCCCACTCCGAAGCATTTATTTGCCTAAGAGAAGTGAGCGCACAGCCATATGGGCATGAGAGTTGTATTCGTAATAGCCTAAAAGTGGGAACAAACCAAATGTCCATCCACAGGCGGGGATGAAAAAACTGTGGTACATGCGTACAGCGGAATGTTACTCGGCAACACAAAGCGTTGATCCGCACAATCACACAGACAAATCTCCCAAGAATTGCAGAGTGAAAGGAGCCGGACAGAAAGAGTGCGTGCTGAATGCTTCCGTGTGTGTACAATTCTAGGAAATACAAGCAAACCTATCGTGACAGAATGCTGATCAGTGGTTACCTGGAAATGGTAGGCTGGGGTGGGGGCAGGGAGTGACAGAGCAGCAGGAGGAAACTTTCAGGGGTGATGAATATGGTTATTTTCTTGATGGTGGTGGGGGTTTCGTGGGTATATATACATAGGTCCAGAATATCAAATCGTACACCAGAAGTATGTGCAAGTGCATGTCAATTATACTTCACTGAAGCTGTTTAAAAACACGAAATCTGCAAACAAAATCTGCCCTGACTGGTGTAGCTCAGTGGATGGAGTACGGGCTGTGAACCAAAGGGTTGCTAGTTTGATTCCCAGTCAGGGCACATGCCTGGGTTGTGGGCCAGGTCCCTAGTACGGGGCATGCAAGAGGCAACCACTCACTGATATTTCTCTCTTTCTCTTTCCCTTCCTCTCTCTCTAAAAATAAATAAATACAATATTTTAAAAAACCACAAATCTTTAAAATACAGAGGAAGGTATTTTGAAATCAAGTAAGTTTGTAAAAGGCACCATACTGTAACCATCTCTTGCAAGTCCCACAGGGCCAAGACACAGCTTCTAGGACATCCTGGCCTAAAGAAACCAGCTGGAGGACTTCCGCCAAGATGGAGGTATAGGTGGATGTGCCGTGCCTTCTCACACAACCAAGTTTAGGGACAACTAAATATTAGCAACACAAAACACAGCCAGAACACGGAAAATTGAACTTTTCGGAAGTCCGTTAACAATAAATTCTGCAGCCTGACCGGTAAGGGGCGAAACCAGTGGCTGGTGGAGCGGGATTGCACAGGAGGACTCAGTCAGACAGGCTCAGGCGCGGAATCCAGAAGCGGAATCCAGGCGCAGGGTTGGACCTAGTGAGCGACCCAGCGAGTGACCAGGCGAGCAACCGCGGAGGAGACAGCGGGGAAGCGGTGCTGCGTGTTGACTGGGGTCGCCTATTTGTGCGCGAGCGGACAGGCGAGGGAGTGGGCGGTTCGACCGGGGCAGCGGCCCCATGGCTAGCGGCAGTAGAGGGCGCCGCCATTTCCCCGCTCTGACCACGCCCCCACATACAGCGTCACAACCCAGCGACCTGGGAGTCCAAGGCCCCACTTCTCACACTTAAAGGGCCAGAACAGACCAAAAATGTCGCAAATTCTCAAAATCCCTGAGCCCATAGACCTAAGCGATGAAGAAATAGCAAAACTCTCAGACGCACAGTTTAAAACACTGGTCATCAGGATCCTCACAGAACTGGTTGATTATAGCCACAAATTAGAGAAACATATGAAGGTGAAACTAATTGAAATGAACGGAATTGCAAGGAAACCAATAGCGATGAAAAGGAAACTGGGACTCAAATCAATGGAGTGGACCAGAAGAAAGCAAATAATGGCCAAACAGAAAAGAGTCAGGAAGCAAGAATTCAAAGAAATGAGGAGAGTCTTAGGAACCTCCAGGACATCTTCAAACGCTCCAATATCCGAATTATAGGGGTACCAGAAAGGGGAAAGGCACAGCCACCAGTGGAAAACTTATTTGCACAAATAATAAAGGAAAATTTCCCCAATTTGGCAAAGGGAAATAGACTTCCAGGAAATCCAGGAAGCTCAGAGAGTACCAAAGAAGTTGGACCCAAGAAGGAACACACCAAGGCACATCATCATTACATTAGCCAAAATTCAAATGAAGGAGAGAATCCTAGAAGCAGCAAGAGCTAAGGGGACGGTCACCTACAAAGGAGTCCCCATCAGACTGTCAGCAGATTTCTCAAAAGAGGCCTTACAGGCAAGAAGGGGCTGGAAAGAGGTATTCCAAGTCATGAAATCCTCTATCCAGCAAAACTTTCATTTAGAATGGAAGGACAGATAAGGTGCTTCTCAGATAAGATCAAATTCAAGGAGTTCATCATCACCAAGCCCTTATTATATGAAATGTTAAAGAGACTTATCTAAGAAAAAGAAGTTAAAGAAACATGAACAGTGAAAAGACAACAAACTCACAGTTATTAACAACCACACCTAAAACGAAAGCAAACTAAAAGGACAGCTAGATCAGGAGTGGAAACATAGAAATGAAGATCTCAAGGAGGGTTAGCAACAAGGGAGTGGGAGGAGGAGATGGGGGAGAAGGTACAGAAAATAAGTAGCATAGACAGTAGAAAGAAAATAGATGGGGGGGGCAAGAATAGCATGGGAAATATAGAATCTAAAGGACTTGAGACACATGGTCATAAACTAAAGGGGGGGTAATGGTGGGGATGGGGGGTAGGGTGGAGGGGAATGAAGGGGGGAATAGAACAACTGTAACAGCATAATCAATTAAAAAAATAAAAATTAAAAAAAAATAAATTCCTACAGTGAAGTTAAAAAAAAAAGAAACCAGCTGGAGCTTTGTTAAACCCAGCATGTCCCGATTTTAATTGTATGCAGACCCCCCTCCATGCCCCCCCCCCCGCACCTGCTCCCTGCCTGCAGCACCTGTGGACGTACCACAGGGCCACTCTGGAGACAAGTCAAAGGTTTTCTGTGGAGAACCAAGGCCACCCAGAATTATGTCAGTAACCCACACAAACTGCATGCTCATGCTCGACATCTCCAGGCACAGAGAGGAGCAGACACAATGCACCAGAATGGGGGCGGGGGTCCTTAATCTCCCCGTGGGTCCTGCCCAATTAATCTCCAAGCCTTCCTGCCCAATTGTCTGGGGCATTACCTGGCACCCCTTGGGGGCCCGACCCTCCACTCTCCCTGGGTTCTGCTCTCTCCCTTGCAGGTCCTTGGTCTCCTTTGCTGAACCCTGCTGCTGAAGCCCTTCTGGTGCTGCAGGGACCCTGGAAGGCAGCACCCCCAGCTCATTTCCTGGCTTGGTCCGATCCTGGCCTACTTGCAGTTCCTTGGGCTCTTCCTGGGGGACCCAGGATGACAGCTTCTTCCTGGGAGAAGAGACAAAGGGACCCTCAGCTCCCGGACGGGGCATCGTTTTATATTCTCGTACGTATTGGAGTTACCAGAAGAGCTGGGTACACCATAGGTGTACACTCAGTGCCTAGGAGAGTGAACGAAGGACTGACGTGAGTTCCCCAAATCGTAAGCACTTTGATGTCAATGTTTAGAGAGTTAGGATTTAATATTATTATTTATTATTTTTAAGAAAAATCAGAGGAACTGGTGTTCCGAGAGGCTGAGAGACTTGAACTTGGTCATAAAGCTGAAGTCAACTGCTCAGGGTTTGCGTCTGTGAATCTGTGTCGATGGGTGTTGCTCCAATACCCTGGAGTAGTCCCTCCAGGCTTCTCCCTATGGGTATACATACTTATTTGTAATGAGGATCTATTTAATTGCCATCTTCAAGTAATTGCATACTTTTACATGGTTTTGAAACTGTATTACATCGACAGTTTTGCAGTCTTTTTTAAATTTAACATTATTCCCATATGAACATCCTATTAACATTCCCATGCCAAGAATCTTTCATAAGCATACTTTTTAATGACAGCATAAAACTGCATATTTTATAGATAATCGTAATTCACTAAACTGTTCCTCTGTTGTGGGCATTGTGGGTGCATGGGCTCTGATTTTTAGTGTGTAAAACAATGTGACGGTAAAATTGTTTCTGCACAAAACTTTGCCTGAGTCTTCAGCCATTTCCTCGGGGCACATCTCTAGAAATGGACGAACGGAAAGACAGTTTCAAGTCAGTCTGAACCAATGCCAAGCTATTTAAGCAGACGTGTTAACTTGGCTTTAATTTCCACCAGAATGGTATGCAGTACCGGTCTCGGGGAACTTGAACCTGGCTTTGACTGCGTCCCCTAACTTTTCGTGTAGAAGAGATTGTGTAGAGGTTTCTGGTTGTAATTAAATTTAAACCATAAGCTAATCAGGTTTTACTGTCCCCGTTTCCCAAATCCTTTATCTTGCCTTTCTCTGGCTCTTGCTTGATTTTCTCTTTTTAGAAAGAATACATTCTCAACTGCAGAGAAGTTTAATATACATCTATATCTATATATAGAAAATATTTAGAAACTAGTAACAACAATTCCATGGAAGCATGTGTTTCCATGTCTCTCAGCCTCCCTTTTGTTCATTCTTCTATTAGGTCAGTGAATACATATTTATTGAGCATCTACTATACTCCGGGCACAGCCCCAGGCGTGAGGCATTTGAAGCTCAACAAGACACAGCAGAAGCCTGTGATCAGTGGGAGTTCAGACAAAGGCCAACACAAATAATGGTGCAGTGCGATTTGTGCGATGAATGAGAAGTTCAGGTGCTGTGACTGGGAGGGTCCACCCTGGGCTGGAAATACTCCCTCCTCTCTCCCCCAGCTCCAGGTAGGTCACAGGGGGTTCTCTCCTGGATCTGCTCTCTGAGAGGCTCCCAGCTCACCCTGGGTCTACCAGATGACTCTGCTCTGGGGTCCTGAGCTCCAGAGGTTCCTCTCCTGATGCTTCTCTGTGTCCAGGCCTCTCCGCTGGCCTTTCGGAAGCCGATGGGGGCTCCTTCCCACTGTCCATCCCTGCAGCATCTGGAAACACGGCCTGGAACGAAAACGCTCTTGGTGCTGGCTCGAGGGCTGGCTGTGAGTGTCCACTCTGGAGGGATACCCCCACTCCCTGGACATTATCCCCACCTCAGGGGCAGGGAGATTCTGTGCCTAACCGGTGACTTTGCTGGAGAGAGGCAGACAGAGAGAGAGGCTGGGGTGCATGCCAGCCCAGCTTGTCGGTCAACACTCACGACTCTGATGTAATCCTGGGGTCCAGAGTAGTACCTGAGCCAAGGGTATCCGGCCAAACACTGCTCGACAGAACACCCTGGGGGACTTAAAGACCCTTAGGAGGTCTGAGAAAGACTCCCACGACTTCTGCTACTATTTCAGAGCTCAGGCTCAGAAACTGGGTTGTCATGCCCACCTTGGTGTATCACTCCCTAGCTGGGTGACCTTGAGCCCATGACTTAGAGCCAGCTCCAGGCCTCACCTGAGTCAGCAAAATCCAGACAACCTGGCTCAATGCCCTTGGCTGGTGTGGCTCAGTGGATGGAGTGCTGGCCTTCGAACCAAAGGGTCACCAGTTTGATTCCCAGTCAAGGCACATGCCTGGATTTTGACTTAGGTCCCCAGTAGGGGGCACACAAGAGGCAACCACACAGTGATGTTTCTCTCCCTTTCTTTCTTCCTCCCTTCCCCTTTCTCTAAAAGTAAATAAATAAAATCTTTCAAAAACAATTTTTAAAAAAGATTCTGGCGTGAACTAACAGTAAGGAGGCAGGGCCTATGCCGGGGCCTCAGAGATTTCACCCAGTCAGTTCCTCACCATGACACGCGTGAACACTGAGGCTCAAAGTGGCTGCAGTGACGTGTCCAAGGCCCCACAGCTGGTGGAACGGCAGGGCCAGGCCCCATGACTACGCTGTTGAGAAAACCTGTCCTGCAGGACTTCTGAGCTCTTAATATACTAGCGTGCATTACAGACGAAAACATGTTCTTCTGAGGACCACGGAATTTCCATCCGGCAACCATGGCCCAATTTGTCCGTAACCTCGCGGACAAGCCTCCAGTGCTGGTAAATGCTGCTGTGACTTACTCAAAACCTCGACTGGCCACATTTTGGCGCTATGCCAAGGTTGAGCTGATTCCTCCAACCCCTGCTGAGATCCCAACAGCTATACAGAGCTTAAAAAAAATAGTCAGTTGTGCTCAAACTGGCAGCTTCAAACAGCTCACAGTTAAGGAAGCTGTGCTGAATGGTTTGGTGGCCACTGAGGTGTGGATGTGGTTTTACGTCGGCGAGATCGTAGGCAAGCGTGGCATCATTGGCTATAATGTTTGAAGATCAATCTTTGACATCTATTTCTTTTTGGTTTATTATTTGAATGTTCTTGGACCATGAATGATGAGAATGGTATTTGAATAAAAAATATATTAAAAAAAAAAAACCCACACGTTCTTCTGGGGCTAAGGAATGGGCTGGGCACGTCTGTCTGTGGGGGACTCCAAGGTCTCCGATGGTAATATGTAGTTCACCAAAGCACCCCCACCCTGCCCCGGACACATTCCTTTCTAAAGCCTTTCTGATCCGCTCTCTGCTGCCTCTCCCACCTAACTTCGTGCTCTGCCCCACCGCCTGCACCAACATTCTACTTTCATCTGTGCAGACTCCTGCCGTCCTAACGCCACACCCCCGCCCCCCCACCTCTGAGCCTGCCCCGCCCCCCCCCCCCCCCCCGTCTCTCCAACACCCCCTCACCTCATCCTTCAAGCTCCTACCACTTTTCCAAGCTCCCAACCGCCTCAGCCCTCTCTTTAGCCTCTGAATTCTCCCGAGACAACATCAGCACCATTTCCACGGGCACGCCACGGACCCCTTTTCACTGTTTCTAGGGGTAAATCCTACCTCTCAGTGAGAGCGTGTGACCTTGAAGCTCCTGTTGGGGGTTCGTCCACTTGAAAGCACTGCAGGCCAGCCAGCATCCATGGGGGAACCTTCTCTTTGCTGGTCACGTTTGCAAATGGTATTCTCCTAACCACCCTGCGAGGTCAGTGGGTCTGGCCCTATTTTAAAGATAAGGAAGCCGAGGCTCAGAGTAGCCCACTGTCCCATCCAATACCGACACGGCTGGCCTGCAGAGGAATCGGATTCAGATCCAGGCTTTTGTGACTCCCAAGACTGCTTATCTCACCCTGCTATCTTGCCCCCAAAGAAGCTCACACCGGTGCAATCAACAATTGTTTAACGGACACGTGCCCGTGCTCGGCAGCACCAGACCTCGGGGATACACGAGGTGTTCTAGCTGCTCACACGTTTCACGGGGCCACAGGGGAGGAGCCCCTAACAGCTGCTGACCAAAATCCCCCTCCCTCCTCCTTTCCTCCCAACCCTGTCTGCCCTGCTGTCCTTCCTGCAATTAGGTTTGCACCCCCACAGTGCAAACAAGCCCTCTGCTCCCAGGAGACCCTGTGCCCCACGCGGCAGCCCCAGCATCCCAAGGGCCCAGGCTCTCACTTTGTACAAAGAAGTCAGCATTTTGACCAAGTCCCTCTCTCCTCCCTTCCTCTCTCCCACGAGGGTTCCCTAAGCATTGCCGCACCGGGGGTGGATGACCCATCTGAGGGAACCCCTCTGACCGGACCCCTCAAACACGCCCCCCATTGTTCACCCTCTCCACCTCAGAAAGCGCGGTCTCAGTGTCAGAATGCTCAGGACCCAACATTCCACAAGCTGAAGTTTTAAGTGGGATGAGGCTCCAGAGTGAGGGGGAGCCCTCGCCCCCATCGTCAGCTTACAAACTGAGAATCTGGACCAGGAGGGGAAGCCTGCACCCCTGGCAGGAAGGCATGGAATCTGAGGATGGAATTGAGGGGGGTGGGTGGCGAATATAGGCTGTGCCCCCCCCCCTTTTATGGCACTTGGTGCCCTTTTTATTCCACATTGTGATTTAATTCACATACCATCCAACTCACTCACTGAAAGCGTACAGGTCAATGGTGTTTAGTATATACACAGGACTCTGTGATCATCACCTTGGAACATCTTTGTCACTTCAAAAAGAAAGCCCACACCCCTTAGCCATCACCTTGACCCTTGCACCCTGCCCCCAGCCCCAGGCAGCTACTAATCTGCTCTCTGTCTCTATAGATTTGCCTATTCTTATTCTAGACAGCTCCTATAAATGGAATCATACAGTATGTGGTCCTTGGTTGCTGACTTCTTTCACCAACATGATGTTTTCAAGGTCCATCTATAGCATGTATATAAGTACTTCATTCTTTTTTACAGCCAACATACCATGTTTTATATAGCCATTCATCAGCCGATAGACATTTGGATAATGTACAAATGTTTGTGTGGACATGTTTTCATTTCTCTTGGGTTCATACCTAGAAGTGGGATTGTGGGGTCATACAGGCACTCTGTGTGTAATGTCTTGGTATTGGGTACCCTTTTATAACTGTTTTCCCCATCTGAGAAATGGGGCGGGGGTTCTCTTAGAAATGTCTATGCTACTAGGAAAATACAACAGAGAAAGATGATCGGTGAGCTATAATATGTATTTCTGGAGGCCCCCAAGGAAAGCTGTTCACATCAGTCCCCCACCTGGGCCCCATACCTACCGGGAAAGTGAGATTTTAACCCCTGCTCACCTCCTTACCTACCGGATCTGAGCGGACACTCCACCTAGGGACAGCGTAGCCTCCCTGGGCCGTCACCGTTCAGCGGGCTCCATCACACAATGAGGAGAGCAAATGTTGCTCTGCCTACCTCACAGGGATTATTGTGTCAAGATGACCTCTCCCAGACAGCCTGCCCTGCCTGCGCCCAGGCCGAGTGGGGTCTGTCTTCTCCTGGCTGCCTCGCCCCCCTGGGGGTTTCCTTCATCACAGCACTTTTCACTCCGCGCTGCAGATGAGCTTTCCTCTCTGTTCCCTCTGGTCTGTGAGCTCCAAGAAGGCAAAAGCGGGGTGGGCCTCGTCTCTGAGGCCTCAGCACCCAGCACCTGGCATCTGGTAGGTGCTCAGAACCCATCTTTGTTAGACTGAACAGAACTGAAAGTGCTCTGAACACATTGTAAGACTTGGCTGCTGCCATCATAGAGAGATAATTCTCTTTGCAGCTCATGAGAGGAAGGTTTCCTAGCTGTGGCAGCCACGTGACCAGGCCCAAAGTGGTCACCATGGGCTACCTTCATGCTGCTTGGCTTCCAGAGCGGAAGTGACAGAGCGTGGTGCTGATGGTAGACATTGCCCCAGAGTTCAGCTCTCAAGTGCTGGATCAAGTGCTTTACTCCTGGGCCACCCTATTTTCCCCGGGGTTGTTCGGCATACGCCGATGCAGGGAGTCAGGAGGCAGAAGAAATAACACGGTGGTCTATCCCCAAATTGCCACTTGGCTTTGGGATATAGCAAATAGATTATACACATGTGCGCACACACCCATTCACTCACTCCTTCACCGAGCACTTTCTCTGTGCCCGGCCCTGTGCTGCTGAATACAGGGGTGGGCAGGGCCAGGGACAGGGTCCTGTGTTCCAGAAGCTCACAGTCTAGTGAAAAAGCAGACATACACAGAACGATGAGAATAGGAGGGAATAAGATGGTCCGTGTGGGAGTGGTCCCTCCCCTGCCCTCTCTAGAGCTCTCCCCTCCACTTTCTCAGGGGAGTCTGTCTTTACTGCCCCAGAACATTAGGGAAATGAGAGACAGGACCAAGGAACTGGGAGGAAGAAATCTCATTTCTTTGCTGGGAAGAGCAATGTTGCAATTAGAAGTCAATTCATATAAAGGAGGGTTGATTTCACACCCTCCAGGATGGCTATTATCAAAGAAAATGGAAAATAACAAGTGTTGGCGAGGATGAGGGAAATTGAAACCATGGTTCATTGCTGGTGAGAATGTAGGATGGTGCAGCTGCTGTGGAACACAGTTTGGAGGTGTCTCAAAAAGCTAAATATGGAATCATCATACGGCCCATTAAAAGGCATGAAATTCTGATACATGCTATGTATGACACGGGTAAACTTTGAAATCGTACTAAGTGAAATAAGCCAGACACGAAGGACACTGCACGATTGTATGAGGTATCTAGAATAGGCAAATTCATAGACACAAAGGAGAACAGAGGTATAGCGGTTACCAGGGGCTAGGCGCAGTGGGAAATGGGATGCTGTTGTTTGATGGACACAGAGTTTGTGCTTGGGTTGGTGACAAGTTCTGGAAATAAATAGTGGTGATAGGTGTACAATATTGCTGGTGCACTTAGTTTCACCGAATTGTACACAAAATGGTTCAAATGCTAATGTTTATGTCATGTATATTTTACAGTAAAATTTTAATTTAAGAGGATAGATCATTCCTATAACAAAAAGCATATACAGAGTGAATAGAAGCAACCCAGAGAGGTCTGATGAAGATAACTCAGATCACTGGGGAGAAGTAGGGACGGTCCGCAGGAGGAGTTTGCCCAGGCAAATTGTGGGCAGTCAAGGATGGGATTGGCTGAGAAGCTTAATGCTTCTGGAGCCAATGGAAAGAAAAAGGGAGAGCTCTCTGGCTCCTGCGCTGGCTCACTCTCAGGCTCCTCTTTCTGGAGGATGCCTGGATGATCGAGCTGCAGCTGCCTGCATTTCCCAGTGGACAGCATTTTTGTATGGGAAGGAACTCCAGACACAGCCTAGGTTCAGGCTGGCCTGGCAGAGAGTGGCAGGTTTATTCTTTGGGTGTTCTAGAACAAACAGGCTCTGAGGCAGAAGCCTGCCATTCTTCCAAAATTGTGTAGTTTTTGTATATTATGTTGTTTTTAGTTGGCAAACTAACCCTGTAGAAACAAGATAACGAAAAACTAACTGGGAAAATATAAGAGAGCTCAGATGACCTTTTGGCATCTCTGGGCCACACATTAAATATGCAAACACTAAAGAAAACTGATGAGCAAAAAAAAGATTTTAGGTAAATTTATGATTTTGTGTTTGGCTGCATTCATAGCCATTCTGGGCTGCATGCAGTCTGTGGGCAGTGGGTTGGACACCTCTGTTTAGAGTTAGCCTTGATTAACAAACTTAAGCAACTTCTTTTGAATAGACTCCTTTCCTTTATCACCAAGCTTTTGGAATTTTCCCCTAGGGAGCGGTGGCAGGCAGCAGAATCCCAAGTACGGTTGGGTAAAAAATGAGAGAGAAAGGAGAGTGTAAAAGCAGGTGGAGAAAGTTGGGGAACCTTCAATGAATCAGAGATTTGGGATCCACTGTGACCACATGGGTCCTAGCACATTGCAAGCACTCACTAAATATTTATGATGAATGAGAGAATGGCAGAGGAGAATGAATTCTGAGAATCAATTATTGCTAAACCTTGCATGCCCTGTAGCATTCTGTAAGAAATCCAAATTAAGACCGGGCATCTTTTACAATCACTTATGGTGACCTTAAAAATAAAAACAGCCAATTATTTTTACCAGCAAAAAAAAAAAAAAGAGACTTCCGCCAAGATGGAGGCATAGGTGGATGTGTCGTGCCTTCTCACACAACCAGGATTAGAGAAAACTAAATATTAGCAATAGAAAACATAGCCAGAACATGGAAAATTGAACTTTTCGGAAGTCCGTTAACAACAAATTCTTCAGCCTGACCGGTAAGGGGCGAAACCAGCGGCTGGCGGAGCAGGGTTGCGCGGGAGGACTCGGCCAGACGGACTCAGGCACGGAATCCAGACGCGCGGAATCCATACCCGCTCGGAATCCAGGCGCAGGGTCGGACCTAGTGAGCGACCCAGCGAGCGACCAGGCGAGCGACCGCGGGGGAGACAGCGGGGCAGCGGGGCTGCGTGTTGACTGAGGTTGCGCATTTGTGCGCGGGTGGACAGGCGAGGGAGTGGGCGGTTGGACCGGCCGGCTGGTCCCCACAGCAGGCGGCAGTGGAGGGCACCGCCATTTCCCTGCTCTGGCCACGCCCCCACATATAGCGTCACAACCCAGCGACCTGGGAATCCAAGGTGCCGCTTCTCACACTTAAAGGGCCAGAACAGACCAAGAATGGCGCAGGAGGATCTCAGAGCCCCAGAGCCAATAGATCTAAGCGATGAAGAAATAGCAAAACTCACAGACGCACAGTTTAAAACACTGGTCATCAGGATCCTCACAGAACTGGTTGATTATACCGACAAATTAGACAAATATATGAAGGCGAAACTAATTGAAATGAATGGAATTGCACAGGACACCAATAGCAATGAAAAGGAAACTGGGACTCAAATCAATGGAGTGGACCAGAAGAAAGCAAATAATGGCCAAACAGAAAAGAGTCAAGAAGCAAGAATTCAAAGAAATGAGGAGAGTCTTAGGAACCTCCAGGACATCTTTAAATGCTCCAACATCCGAATTATAGGGGTACCAGAAGGGGGGAAAGGCACAGCCACCAGTGGAAAACTTATTTGAACAAATAATAAAGGAGAATTTCCCCAATCTGGCAAAGGAAATAGACTTCCAGGAAATCCAGGAAGCTCAGAGAGTCCCAAAGAAGTTGGACCCAAGAAGGAACACACCAAGGCACATCATCATTACATTAGCCAAAATTAAAATGAAGGAAAGAATCCTAGAAGCAGCAAGAGCTAAGGGGACAGCCACCTACAAAGGAGTCCCCATCAGACTGTCAGCGGATTTCTCAAAAGAGACCTTATAGGCAAGAAGGGGCTGGAAAGAGGTATTCCAAGTCATGAAATCCAAAGACCTACAACCAAGATTGCTCTATCCAGCAAAACTTTCATTTAAAATGGAAGGACAGATAAAGTGCTTCTCAGATAAGATCAAATTCAAGGAGTTCATCATCACCAAGCCCTTATTATATGAAATGTTAAAGGGACTTATCTAAGAAAAAGAAGTTAAAGAAACATGAACAGTGAAAGGACAACAAGCTCACAGTTATTAACAACCACACCTAAAAGGAAAGCAAACTAAAAGGACAGCTAGATCAGGAGTGGAAACATAGAAATGAAGATCTCAAGGAGGGTTAGCAACAGGGGAGTGGGAGGAGGAGAAGGGGCGAGAAGGTACAGAAAATAAGTAGCATAGACAGTAGATAGAAAATAGATGGGGGGGGAAGAATAGCATGAGAAATATAGAATCTTAAGGACTTGAGACTCATGGTCATAAACTAAAGGGGGGGTAATGGTGGGGATGGGGGGTAGGGTGGAGGCGAATGAAAGGGGGAATAGAACAACTGTAACAGCATAATCAATAAAAAAAAATTTTTTTAAAAGTTTATTCAGGACAAGCATGCTACAGAAAAAAGTATAGGTAGGCAAGTCCACAGAAAAAAGAGGAAGTTGGGTAGGGGTATATGGAAGGAAAGTCCTTGAAGGAAAGTGAAAGTTCTGGTTGGTGATGGGTTCTCATTGGATGAATTGCAAGGGTTCCCATTGGCTGGGCTTGCTGCTGGGCAAGGAGAAAACTCTTCCTTCTTCTGGGGTAGTAGAAACCCTTGCTGGAAACGCAAGGTAGTTTCTTCCTGTTGGGGTGCATAACTGAGATGGAATGGTAGTGCAGGAGAGCTTCTTCTTCTGGCCTCCTGAGTTCATTTTAAACGGGGTTTCTTTATTCAGTTTCCCATTTACATTACTAAATTTTGCTTCTTCGAATACAGCTCTTTGCTAAGAGTCACAGGAGCCTTGGGCATAGGGTAGGTTAGGATAAGGGGCTAGGAAGGGGCCTCCCACTGAGCACAGTGGATCACAGAAAGGATTTCTCTTGGAGGAGGCGCCTCAGTCGAGCCTTACAGAGTCAGAAGAAGGAGGTGGCAAAGGCTGGAAGAGAGAGTCTTTAGGATGAGCTGTGTTACAGCTTCGAATCTCAGCCAGCTGGGCCCGAGATGTAAGTGTGGAAGAGCTAGGGATGATCAGCAGCCAGACAACAGTGGAGTCTGTATTGACGGTTTCTCTGCAGCACGTGAGGCCTCCTGGGAGGGGGAAGTCCCCAGAAAACCCCGGTCCTCATCAAGGGGACTGGTGCGTCCGACGGACTTCGGAATGCCTTGAGCCACGGCTCCCAGCAGAGGACGCCCGGGGCGAGGAGGCGTGAAGGTCCGCGAGCCGCCGCTCTAGCCCGACCGGGGTCATAGAGTCGCGCCGCTTCCGCCCCCAGGCTGGGAAGGAGCCGGAAGTCTGGTGGGCTGCGGACATCGAGATGGAGGAGGGCGAGTACGAGTCGGTTCTCTGTGTCAAGCCGGAGGTGCACGTCTACCGCATCCCTCCAAGGGCTACCAACCGTGGCTACAGGTGACCGCCCGCCGCCTGGCCTGGCTAACCCCTACTTAACCCCTTCCCCGCTGCCTGACACGCCCACTCGGAGCAGAGGAGGGCCCCTGCCGGCTTAGAGACGAGGGGGCCGGTAATGCTGCGGCGTCTCCTAGCTTGTGGCCAGAGCAGGGAAGGGATTAGCTTTCGGCTGTCTCGGTGCGACGCACCAGGCTCCTAGTGGCGGGAAAGGGATTAAAGCCTGTTTAGCGCTTGGGGGCCCTTGTGGCTTCCAGGTAACCTAAAAGTAAGTGATGTCGGGAGTGGTGGAGTGGCAGACCATTTTCTTTCAAAGCCAACTGATAGCCTTCAAAAGATCCTTGAAAAACCTTCAGGGGAAGGGGGCCTCTAGTAGGCGGGAAATCCCAGAGGGGAAGGAAGGGAGTTCCAGCTGGGAGCTTTAGGCTGATGGCGGAAGCCCAGTGACCCCTCCCTGGCCAGCTCCCTTACTTGAAGTTCTTCTCTTATCACAGTTTACGGCAGTTGGGAGGAATCATCCGTACTTCTCTGCTGAAATGTCCCCGAAATGAATAAACAAACATATACTTGTAGAGCAGCATCTGGAAGGCAGCTGCCCCACGGGAGGGGAACGGGGTGGAGATGGGGGATTTGTACCATTTGTATTGTATGACTATGTGTATGTATTACCGATCAAAAGAAGATGAAAAATATTAAAAGAAAAAAAGTGATACCTGATACAGACAACCTGGCCTATGGCTATTTTGTGCCACTGATGGGCGAGCGAGATGTGACTCTTGAAGGCCCTGTTTGTTCAAGTTATTTGGAAATACAGAACCCAGATTTGGCCCCCACCACAGGAACGATGGAGTGTGGACATCTGACTTCTTGTTAATTTCCAATTGTGTATTAACATGGGCTCATAGCTGATTCTGTAGTGAACATATATTTTATTGAATACCTACTATTTCCATGACGTGACTTTAAAACAGTATGAAAGCATCAATAGTTAGTAGCAAAAACACATTTGCTTTCTATCATCAAACTGGAGATGTGCCACCGAACCAGGATGGTCCTCAACCCCCAACCCCTTCAGTGGAGTAGGTGTGGCCCCTCTTGGTGGCCCAGAAAGTGAGGATGTCAAGTGTCAGGGCTGGCTGGTTTGGCGTAGAGGAAACTGATGGCCCTTGCCCTTCACCTCGAGAGCTCTGCTTAGCCTGAGTCTAAGGCCTGGTGCTGTAGTAAGAGGAACTGAAACCGAGTCTGCTGACTTGTGAGTGGAGAGTCTGCATTTTTGTGGCCTTCCAGACAACCTGTGTTGACAGTTGTGTCCCTTGGAGTCCCAGCACATGCTGAGGGACTTCCCCGGAGAGCCTCATGGAAAGACCCAGGGCTCTTGCTGTGCGGGGATTTTACAGAGCTGCTTCTGAGCAGTAAACTGTGAACTTACCGCTCAGTAACAGCCCAAAGAGGCCATTGTGATAGGCCCCTGGTTTCCTGGTTTCCTTGCTGCCTGGGCTGCCTTTGAGAATGTGTTTCCTTCTTTCTTTTTTTTTTTTGGACTTTATTTATTTTTAGAGCGACGGGAAGGGAAGGAGAAAGAGAGGGAAAGACATATCAATGTGTGATTGCCTCTCATCCTACTGAGGACCTGGCCCTCAACCCAGGCATGTGCGCTAGACTGGGTATTGAACTGGCAACCCTTTGGTTTGTAGGCTGGCGCTCAATCCACTGAGCTGCGCCAGCCAGGGTATATTTCTTAAACACCCATTCATTTTCCCCTTGTTCTCCTTTTCTTTGCAAATGGTTGCTCCTCTCTCTACTTTCCCTCCAAGATGGTTTCTGATCCCCAGTGGTCACTCTGATCACTGCTGCCTAGTAATGTCTTAAACAAACAGGCCCCAGGAGCTACTCCCTCTACAGAAAGAAAACTGGAAGTCCTACTTCAGAGAAGGTCTCCATAATCTAAAACTGGGGTCAGCAAACTGCGCTCCACGGCTTTTTTGTGTGGCTCACGAGCTAAGAATGGTTTTTACAGTTTTCGATGGCATGGGGAATTTTTTTAAGAAGACTGTTTTGTGATGTAAAAGTTATCCACAAGTCAGATTTCAGCGTTTACAAAGGTTTTCAGAAACACAGCCATGCCCAGCCCATTCGGTCACAGTCCTTAAAGCACCAGTTTGCTTGTGAACTGTGAGTGACTAATCTCACTGTAACAGAGCACAGTGGGTAGTCGCGAGGGAGATTGTGTGGCACTTGGGGAAGGTTCGCCAGCCCCTGGTCTAGAGCAAGCAGCCTGTATGCCTTTCCCAGCCCCACCTCTAGCACTGGAGTACTTGGAGTTGGAGCCTCTCTCAGAGGCTCAATGGTGTTTGTCCCCTTAGGGCTGCAGAGTGGCAGCTGGACCAGCCATCATGGAGCGGCCGGCTGCGGATCACTGCGAAAGGGCAGGTGGCCTACATCAAACTGGAGGACAGGACCTCAGGTAAAGGCAGGGGATGCCTGCGCGGGGCTGGGGCGCTGTGCTGCCCACGGGGAAGGGAGAGGCAGCCCTGGCCTGGCCGGGTCACTCTGGGGTCATGGGCACCTGCCCTGGAAGTGGAAATCCCACATGTGTCTCTAAACCGCCTACATATGCCCGTCTTTAGTTGTGGGAACCACTATCCACAGGTATTAAAAGTGGTATTTCCTGCCAAGCACCTGTTCTTTTGGGGGGTCCTTAAGAAAATGTTGCTTATGGAGCCCAAGGAGAGGAGACCTGTAGGTGGGTCCCAAGTGGGGCAACCCGCCCTCCAGGGGGTTGCCTGGAGACAGGCTGGGGGGAGGTGCCCAGCCCTCTGGTTCTCAGGAATTCTGTTGATTGACTAAATGGTAACTCCCAGACCTACCCCGCCCCTTAACTGAAGGAGCCGAAACCGTTTCCTGAGCTCTTTCTGTGGTGAGAGGATGAGCCAGGCAGCATGGTGTTGGGGTAGCTGGTAGATGTCACTTTTGGGGACAGCTCTCTGGAAATCCTTTGCCACCAGTGCCTCTGGATGCCCTGTGGAGGGCAGCTCGGCCTGGAATGGCCTGGCCCCCAGAACGGGGACTCAGGCACAGTGCCCGCTCGGTCAGGCGCCTCGGCGTCGGCCGTCTGTTTTTCTAATATGTAGAAATTTTCCTTTGTGGGGTGGGCAGAGGTTCATAGGCAGATGAGTTCTCAGGACTGTGTTACTGTGTCTGCGCTGTGGGACCTTGGGTGAGTCACAGGACCTCTGGCGCCTTGGCCCCCTCTTTGTTGAAATGGGAATCACATGAGGTCCTACTTCGCCAGGTTGTTGGGAACGCATCCAGTTGTTTTGTGAACCTCGGGGTGACCTAAAGCGTCGATTTGCTCTGGAGCGTGGGGTTGGCAGGGTGGCGTTGTCTGCAGAGGAGTTAGAGGAGACAGCTGCTGTGCGCAGGCCAGGGAACTCTGGCTGTGAGATTGGCTGGGATGTCCCAGGTGGTGTCACAAGGGAGTGGCAACACTTGTTCTCTGGGGCCCTTGGGAACTGACTGTCAGGTGATCCCTAATGTAACAGCCACTGCTCAGGGCCGAGCCTCACCCAGGATACTCTCAGCTTGGGGTCATGCCCACTGGGTCATGTTGGACTCTCACTTTTCAGTCACTCCAGGCCAGAGATTCCCAGCCTCAGCACCATGACGTGGGTGAGTGTTGTAGGCTGTCAGGTCACATGTGAGATATTGAGCAACGTCCCTGGCTGCTGTGTGCTACATACTGGTGCTTCCCCCACCCCAAGTTGTGACACCAAAAACGCCTCCAGATATTGCCTGACGTCCCCTCGGGGGTTGCGAGGGGAGTACAGTCCTGGTAGAAGGCATCCAGGGCATCCCCAGATTCCAGTTAAGGGGGACAGAGAAGTTAACAAGAAGCTACAGGCTCTAGGCCCATGGATGTTGATGTAGCTCAGTTTTGATTGCAGTCACCTCAGAATCACAGGTCTCACGAGAAAATATTTGGTTAAATACTTAAAGCACCAGCAAAGATCATTGCGTGGGGAAAGGATGCCAGTCATGAATGTCCACAAAAGGCGTGAGCGCTGAACCCTGGAGAGTGGTTGTTAACGAGGGGCTGCACTTCACAAGGGCCCCCTTTTAAAACCATTCCTTCCTGCTCTGTCTCTGAAATTAAATCAGCCAGCTTCTGGTTCTTCTACTGGTGCAGAAACTTTCTCCCTCCTTTCCAACTGGTTCACCAGCTCTCCACATCCCTGCCTCAGGCACCAGGTCTTTTCTGAAGGTGTGATGTCCCTGGGCCAGGCCCACCTGTGGCAGAGCTCTCAGAGTGCAGGCGGGCCTTACAAGTGGGGCTGGTGGATGGAGTGAGTGGCCAGCGGCTTTGGCCCTTCATTCTCACGTGGGGATGGGGGCCCAGTGTTGTTACAGCTGTTGATTTTTTTAAAGATTTGATTTGATTTTTAGAGAGGGGGAAAGGAGGGCGAGAAACGTCAGTGTGTGAGAGATACGTGGATCCGTTGCCTCTCTCCTGCCCCAAACTGGGGACCTGGCCTCCACCCCAGGCATGTGCCCTGACCAGGAGTTGAATCAGCGGCCTTTCGCTTTGTGGGGCGACGCTCAACCTACTGAACCTCGCCGGTCAGGGCATAGCTTTTCATTTTAAGAGAAGCCAGAACTCATTATTTTATGTGTAGCTTGATTTTAAAGTGTTTGGCAGTTAAATGAAAGATAAAGCTAAGCCACCTCTGACCTAAACCTTTCGTTGGTTGTATTCCTCTGGTTTCCCTTCAGCCAGAATGGATTTAACTTGAACCCCAGAGGGAGGTCTGCCTGTGTGCCTCACGGGCAGCAGGCCCCGGTGGGATGATGGGAAGGTCAGGCTGGCGTGGGCGCGGGCTCACTCTGACTTGTGCTTTCAGGTGAGCTCTTCGCTCAGGCCCCGGTGGACCAGTTTCCTGGCTCGGCCGTGGAGAGCGTGACAGATTCCAGCAGGTACTTCGTTATCCGCATCGAAGACGGAAATGGTACGTGAGGGTCTTGGTGCTTGCTCCTTGTGAGGAGGCCTTTTCTGCCCCTGGAAGGTGGGACTGATCACTTGTTGTCTTCTAGGGCGACGGGCGTTTATTGGGATTGGCTTTGGGGACCGAGGGGATGCCTTTGACTTCAACGTTGCATTGCAGGACCATTTCAAGTGAGTAGAAGGCCTCCTCCCTTTACCCCGGACAGAACGATCTCCCGGGGTAGGGTGCCCAGGGGGTGGTGTGTGGTTTGTCTTCCAGCAGAGTCCTAGGAAAACTCACTTCTGTTTTGGGACAGGCCAGCTTCTCTGCATCCTGCCAGGCCTCATCTCTGCTTTGAAGTTACCTTCTTTTTCTAATGCCCACTGCTGCCACCCCAGTTAGCTGGCCCAGACTTTGAGGGTTCACAGTTCTTCCCTTTCCAGGCCCCTGAACAGCCAGAGTCCTTGACAGGCTCCTGTGCCTTTTCTAGGCCTATTCCTCTGGTATAAAAAGTGGTGCTTGGCTTCCCAGGCCACTGAACAGGTGCCCGGGTGGTCCTTTCCGAAGCTAAAAGGCAGGGCAAGAACAGCTGCTCCCCTGCCATCTGCAGGCCTCCACCTCTGACTTCCAACAAGTGGAGACGGTGTAGCTGCTCACACGGAGGCCTCTGGGTCTTCCCTGTGCTGGTGCCCCTGCCCCGGGTGGCTCCCAGATGGCTGTTTCGTGCAAGATGGGGGACCTTTGTGTTGCCCTCTTCTTCCTAGCATCTGTCTTATCTCACCTTCTACCTTAAGGACCGTGGGGTGGGAGGAGTCCTTATCTTAGTTCTTATGCCAAGTACTTGGGAGTAGAGGGCTGGGTTCTCAGATTTGCTTAAGACCAGCATTAGAACCCTGTACATGAGTGATCTCATTGAACTTTCATAACAGGCTTTAAGACACATAGACTGTCAACCATTTTGCTGATGCAGAAACTGACAGGTATGCAGCTGCTTAGGTGTCACAGGCAGGATTTGAATTCAGGCCTGACTCCAGGCCTGCGCTCCTCCGCCCCCTGCTGCAGTAAAGCGCCTCTTCTCAGACCGGCAGGAGGTAGTAATGGAGTGAGTGTGAATGCAGGGCGGCTGGGCTCTTCCTCAGCGTGTCTCCTTGTCCCCAGGTGGGTGAAACAGCAGTGTGAATTTGCAAAGCAAGCCCAGAACCCAGACCAAGGCCCCAAACTGGACCTAGGCTTCAAGGAGGGCCAGACCATCAAGCTCAACATTGCGGTGAGTCCACCCTCACTTGGCTGCGTTGGCCACGATCAGATGACACTTGCGGCCACCACGCTGGGCCCACCCAGTGCAGAGCCCCTGGCTCTTTCTCACAGCTCAGTTCCATTGGCTCAGCAGGTGTTTACTGGGCAGCTGCCTTGTTCCAGGTGCCATGGGGGGATGAACGAGAGGGCCCCGCTGTCCCCTCAGAGTTGAGCTGAGATGGGCAAGTCAAGATGTGATTACAACATGGCAGATCTGACCTAGGGATGGCCTCCACCATCTGTTCCTACAGGAAAGGCACATAACCCAGAGTTAGGGGAACCAAGGAAGACTTCCTGGAAGAAGCAACCTGTAAAGAAGGGAGGAAGGGTGAAAGGGTGGCTCGAGCAGAGGGAACGGCACGTGCATAGCCTCTGGGTTGAGAAGTAGCATCGGTCACCTGTTGCCAGAGCTGGCGATTTTGTCCTGGCTGTTACAGTGGGGGGTCAGTGTGCTCCTTCCGAGCTGTGTCTTTGTCCTTGCACCTTGAGTAAGGAAGCTTTTGGGGTGCTGTGGGCAGGAAGGCATCAAGATGGGCACAGGGAGACATGGGGCCTGCTGCTGGCGGTGGTGTCCTGGCTCCCTGCATCTGCTGTCCCCTTAGCTCCTGCTGAGAAGAGGAAGAGGTTGGAGTGGCTGGGTTGCCGTGACTTGGCCTTGAGCTACCGCAGGGGTGGTGTTGGAATGATTTGGGGGAGCCAAGGATCAAATGGATTTGATTTTGAAGAAACTTTGTAACCCTAAAATAATGCTCTTCCTCTTTACTTACTATCTCTTTCTCCTCTTTTCTGCTTTGTGCTAGTGATGATTTGGGACCTTGAAGTTGGCCAGCTGGCCCTTAAGAGAAAATGCAGGTCAAATCCAGTGGACTGGTTGGGATGTGATTCTTTCTCTTGCTGGGAGGAAACTAACATTTACTGAGCAGCTGTGTGTCAGGTAGTGTTTCCAGGCACTTTCTCGTATGAATTAAATATGCTCCCCTTTCACAGGTGAGGACATTGAGGCTCGGAGAGGTTGTGGGACTTGCCCAGGGTCCTAGAGCTAGAGACATCTGGCCCAGCGGGACTCATGCGGAGCTCTTTGAGGGCTTTGACCTAGGGCTGTGGTCTTAGTGTTCGATTGAGCCGAGTCTTTCCTTACGAGTAGGGCTGCAGGTGGTCTTCACCTTTGTGACGTGCTGGCTTCTGGCTCACGCTCCGTGCTCGGAGTTGTTGGTTTTTCTTAAATGTTTTATTAAAGTATGTTATACATACAGAAAAGCGCACAAATTGTGAATGCAGAACTTAATGAATTTAAAAAAAACGAACTCACCCACGCAGACCAGCCCCCAGATCAAGATGCAGACGTCAGCACCCTGGAAGCCCCTCTGCTGCCGCGGTCCAGTCGCTGCCGCCCCGAGTAATCGCTGTCCCGACTGTTCCCCTAGGTTTTGCTGTCCACTTTTGCTGATGGAGTCATCCGCTTTGTACCCCTTCGTGTACGGCTCCTTTCTGTCACTGACGTGGTGGTGGTGGTGAGCGCCTCCATCCACCCTGCTGCGTGTAGTGTGTTCATTCTCCTTGTGGGGACGTAGTCCATTGTGAGAGCGTGTCCAGCGATTAACACACTTCCCTGGTGGGGGACATTTGGGTGGTGTCCAATTTGGGGCTGTTGAAACAAGCCGTGTTGCTGAGCGTGAATCAGCAACACAAACTTGAAAGATATGTTCGAGCGCGTATCTTTGGGTGCATTTCTGTGGGGTCTGAATTGGGGAGGGGAATTGCAGGGTCATCAGTTCTTCAAAGGCGTTTACCCAGCCGACGCTCCACCAGCAGCGTATGAAGGTTCCCGTTGCCCCAGACCCTTGTCCACACTTGGTGTTCTGTGTTTTAACTCCTCTGGCGGATGCGGAACAGTGTGTAATAATAGGCTTGATTTGCATTGTCCTAATGATGAATAAATTCAGATGCTGGGTTTTAAATTACATGTGTTTGATAGCATTAGAATTATGAGCCATCGAATACCTCTTGCAACAATGAAAATACTGGACAGATCTTGACCGTCTGTTGGTTACATACACATTTGGAGCCTGGGGGTCACCTTGTGGGGCTTTCTGACGGTAGTGGGGCACCGGCAGGGCTGACTGGTGCACACTTCTCTCCTCTAGAACATGAAGAAGAAGGAAGGAGCAGCCGGGACTCCCCGAGCCCGGCCTGCCAGCACAGGAGGACTGAGCCTGCTTCCCCCTCCCCCAGGAGGGAAAACTTCCACCCTGATCCCTCCCCCTGCGGATCATTTGTCTGTAGGGGGCTCTCTTGTCCAGCCAGAAGTTGCTCCCGGGTCAGGTGAGTGCTTCTGTGTTTTAACTCCTCTGGCGGATGCGGAACAGTGTGTAATAATAGGCTTGATTTGCATTTGATAAATAATTTGCTGGTTGTTTTTTCTTTAGGTGGCTGTACTTGCTGCTGAGTGGGTTCCCTTCTCCTGGCAGCTGGGGCCTGTGGCTTTCCCTCCTTCCCTCATCGATCTGTCGTTTAGTGGCTGTATGTGGCCACCTGGAAGGTGAGCACCGGGGAGCTGACCCTGCCACACTGGATAAAGGGTTCCTCTGTTCCCCTGCAACCCACCACTGAGCCATTCAGGGTGTCTCTCCTCAGATGGGCAGGAACTTCAACTCCTTCCTTCCTGTGAAGTCATTCCATGGGTTCCTGGTTCTCAGAGGCTAGTCCATGGGCATTAAAAGAGCGGGTGATAGAGACAGTCTGTGCTCCTAGGGCACAACACATCCAGTAGGAGGGAGGGGGACTGGAGACAAGCCCAGAGACTGGAGACCAGACTCACTGCCAGCCATCACGACCAGGGGAGGCTTCACGAAAGAGGTGGCGTGGAGCGGGCCCTGAAGGAAGGAGAACACTCGGGATTCTGCGCAGAGGGGAGAGCTGCACAGGGCTCTGACTCCCACGCTCCTGCTGTGTTGAGGGAGATGGGCGAGGGTGGGAGCACCAGGGTGAGTGGTGAGAAAGAGCGTGGGAGTTCTGGTTTGGAGTGACTCCTTGGTCAGGCCATCAGGGCGCCGAGAGCTGAGAGGCAGCTCCCTCAGCAGGCGGTGTGGTGCTTGTTCCGGGATGTAAGGGGCGCCACCTAGAGACCCTGGAATTCCAGAAGTTGGGGCTGCGGGCTGGCCTCTGAAAGAGCCGGGGTGCCAGCCCCCTCCCTCAACCTCCCCACCCTGCCTTCCCCACCCAGCTTGATGCCCTGGCCCTTCCCAGGTGGGGCGATTGTATTTCTCTACACAGTGCTCACCAGCTTCTTGGGGATGAGATCCAGGCAGGCAGGAAGTCTGCTTTCTTTCCACTTAAGGCTCTTGGACATTGGCTTCCCTATCTGGAGGTGGGGAAGGGTAGCAGGCAGTGAGCTCCCCACCCCTGCCCCAGAAATTACTCTTTCAGCCTTGGTTCTCAGTGAGGTCTCAGGACTGCTTGCCTGGGCATTGCTTGGGGTGGGGGCAGGAATCTGTGTTGTCATTTGTTGGCTCACTAAGGTCTGAGCACTGCTGTCTTAGTCCTTCCCTCGTTGCTGGTGCATTTTTAACAAACAATACGAAGAACCTGCTGTGTGCCGGGTGGCATCATGGGCCCTGGGGATACTGCGTTCACGTTGTACGTTCATGTGAAAGGCAGGCAGGGGGCACGTCTGGCACTCAGTGGTGCTGGATAAATAAGAGCCGGGACTAGCTGACGTGTACTGAGCCTTACACAGGGGTGCGCAAAAGTAGGTTAATAGTAATGTTAAGTAATACAATGATTAGTAACTGATATATAAGAATAAACTCCAAAAATAGGTTTATGTTGTGAATATACAGCTCATTTATAATTATTAGTTATTGTGTTATTACTTATTATTAACCTACCTTTGTCCACCCCTGTACACGTTCTAAAACCAGGCTGGCTGAGCTCAAATCCTAGCTTACCCGTAGTGTGGCATTCAGAAAGCTGCCACTTCTCTGAGCCTCAGCTTTCTCATCTTCAGGATGGGGTGGCAGCGATACCTACGGTACAGGTCTCTTGTAGGGATCAGATGGTCCGTGGGGAGCCCTGTGAACATTGTTAGTGCCCACGTTTATTAGCTCTCATTTTACTAACATTGTCATCATTCTCATCATGCCGTGCTGGGCCTGTTAATCCTCAGACAGTCCTCTGAGGTCGTCACGGTTCTTGTCTCCATTTTAGACTCGAGGAAACTGAGGGCCGACTGGCCTGCGTGAAGCCACACGGCTGGGGCCGGCATGTCTACCCCAGGGACTGCGGCGACGCCCCACTGAGGGCAGACTCGAGCGCTGGGTGCCCTGTGGCACCACCGAAGGCCCGCGTTTCATCCGGCCTCCCAGCCCAGAGCGGATCAGAAGTAGCAAGTGGGTGGGAAGGCAGAGGGTGGCAGGCACAGGGGCAGTTGGGACTTCAGAAGGGACAGTTGGCAGCACTAGGGGAGGTGCCAGAAAAGCACAGAAATAGGCTCTGAGGCCCAGTCATGAGTTTCGTTGCCCAAAAGCAGGCCTTCACTCGAGTGTCTTTCTCAGCCGCCTGGAATTACTGAGACTGATTTCAGGGTCCCTGAGACAACGGGAAAGATCTCTGACTCCTGTCTTTTTCGCTTCTCTTCCTACCCACCGGACTCGGGGACATCCCTAGGAGGGACCACTGTGCCCTGGCCCCAGCCCAAGCCTGCCACTGCTGCCACGGCTGACATCTGGGGAGACTTCGCCAAGTCCACGGGGTGAGGAGGCTCACGTTCTCTGTGGTGGGACGTGGGCCAAGGCCGTCTCTGTGAAAACCTGGGGTCGCTCCGAACGCCTGCCTTCTGGTCTTCCGAGCAGCAGCTCCAATTTGGACCTTTCCAGGCCACCCAGAGGACAGGGCCCCCCCCGCACTCGCTTGGGTGGCACGTGTCTGTCCCTGAAGACTTTTTGTTGCTCTCCACCGCTAGGTAGCCTGGAGCCAGCTTGTGCAGCCCTTTCTGGTCTCTAAACCACTCACAAGTGCCTCTGCTTGTCCCCAGTATCTCCTCCCCTTTCCTGCCCCCACCCACCCCAGAACAAGGGGCTGATAGTCAGCCTGGGTTCTGACCTTGGCTCATCCTCTGGGACCTCTGAGGCCAGGTCTCTTGCCTTCTCTGACCCCACAAAATGCGCAGCCTGTCCCTGGTATTGGGGTGAAAAGATGCTAAAATCCTACTGCACCACCATTTGTGGGGACAGGCTGTGGGCCAGGAGTCGGCACACATTTTCTGTGAAGGACCAGAGAGCCAAGTAGCTTAGACTTCATAGGCCACGTGGCCTCTGTTCCTGCTACTCAGCTCTGCTCTTCTAGCTCAGGGGTAGCACAGACGATATGTAAGTGAATGGTCATGGCTGTGTGCCAGTAGGACTTTATTTGTAAAATAAAGGGGGTTAGATTTAATGCCTGTGCTATAGTTTGCTGACGTCTGCTCTAGAACACTCAGTAGCTGGCTTCTTGTAGTTCTTTCTGCCCAGACCAAATCCACCTTTTATGTGCTATGTAATTTTCAAAGCATCTAAACTCTGCCACCCCTCCCTGTCTTCCCTCTACAGGGTGACCCCCAGCCAGGCCCAGCCGGGCACAGGCTGGGTCCAGTTCTGACTGAGCCCAGCTGTTTGTGTTTTCATACAATTTGGGAAAGGAGCCGCCTCGTCGGGGCCAGAGGAAGGAGGGCAGAGCACTCCCCGACAGCCTCTCTCCTCTCCTCCTCGCTCGACTCTGCCGGAAGACCAGGAACATTGGGAAGTCCGTGGTCACCGTGTTGCACTGTTCCTGGGACTCAAGTGTGCAACCAGGACACAGGAGGAGAAACGCTCCAAGACCCTGTCCCTGCGTGTCCTCCTGACTCGAGAGAGACTCTGGGACTACTTCTCCGTCACAATGACCCTGAATAAACACAGGCCCCCAAAAGCAAAGAGGGGTTGAGTGTGCTGCCTGGCCTCTGATCACCCCTGCTCAGGGATGACAGGTGCCATGGGGTCGCCCTTCGGAGGGGAGCTCCCTGCACTCCAAGTGCCTGTAGCTGCTCATCTAGGCGCTTTCAGAGGAGGGCTTCCCTACTGGTCCCCAGCAGGCTTAGAGGCCGCGGCTTAGAGGGACAGTCCGAGTAAAGTTGGGAGTGTTAACCAGTTTTCTGAGATTCTTAATACTTGCTTTGCTAATGTGCTGATCTGTGCTAGCTTGTTACCTTTGCCAAAGGGACCCTTCCTGCCCTGGGCCCCAGTGGGGCCTCTGAAAACCTGTTTTTCTGTCGGCTGCAGGCGCCACCCTGGGCTCTGGGAAGCAGTGTTCACCTCGGCCACTTGGCCAGGTTCCCGCGTCTTCAGGCCAGGCAGGCAGTGCAGGGCCCAGACAGGTGCAGGAAGCCAGGAGGGACGGCCTGGGGGCAGGGAAGCGGAAGCCATTCTTTGGAGGTGGGGACCCACTGGCAGCCTTGGGGAGTGGGGTGTTCTTGGTGGGTGTGAAGTGCCTTCTTTGCAGACAGTGCTCTCTCCTCCAGGGACTGACGGGAGAGCTCCGACTGAGCTCTTGGGGGTGCCTGTGTTGCTGGTTTATAAGAAAGTATTCTATCTGAGCACGCCTCTAAACTTGCTTTTATCCGTTTTACCTCTCAAAGATTTCTGAAGGGTCAATATGATGAACTGACAAAAGTATTTGCCTTTTTTGTGGGACCAGATTTCTAAGATAAAAAAATAAATATTTTTGCTTCTGTCAGTGCATGTCAAAGACAAACATGTTTCTGGTGGCTCGGCCCCAAACCTTCCAGGGTGCCACGGCTCACCCGCCTCTCACCATGGGTCACGCACACTGAGTCTGGGCCAGGGTGTGAGATTGCCACCGTGAGAGAATTTGGCCCTGTTCCCCTAAGACAGCGGGTTACTTCTATGCATTTAGAAGAGTAGTCTTCTCGCCATTCTGGGACATTCTTGTCGCCAGCTTCCCACCAAGCCTCACTGTGGGAGCATCTCCCTAATACCGAGGGCCTATGGGCCCACAGAGGCCAAAAATAAAAAGGGTGGCGCACTTCTGCCCGAGTGCTCGAGCACCAGTCAGAACAAGTAGTTTTATATCTTTGATACGGAAATAGCACTCAGTACAGGGAGGGCAAAGGAAAAAACTGGGGATCCTTATGTCCATTGGATGAGGATTAAGGAAGTTGCACCAGAGGATTCTTAGGAAGAGAAAGCTTTTTTGTCTGTTTTCCATTACTTCCCGTCTTTCTAAGTGCTTGGAGGCTGAGAATGAGGAAGCTGGGACTTGGAGGAACTTACTCGAAGCGCACGCCATTGAAAGTAAGCATCTGGGTTCTGGAGACAGGGCTGGGCTTGGGGTCCAGGCCGCCTCCTGGTGAGATGTGTGACCAGAGTCCTTTCTTAACCCAGGTGGCACTCAAATGAGGTATGTAAAGTGTGGCGGGTGCCCATCCTATAGTTGGACCTTAATCGCCTTTATCTAGAATCAGGTAACATGTCCAATACTGCTGCTCATGATGGTGATTATGAGGCAGCTGAGAAGAAACAGTTACCAAGAATCAACCCTGAAAAGTACCTTGGGGCTCTCCATCACCCACTGACTCCCAAGTGAAAAACCTGCTACAGGACCAGGATCCCCAGGAAGCACCCCTCCACACCAAACCCAGCATCTCTGTAATGATACCTCTGACGGCCTGTGACTGCTAACCAGTAGAATAAGGCAAGGACGACGTGATACTGTTTCCATGATGACATTCCAAGAGTTTGCAATGACTGTCTTGCTGTGTCTAAAGAAGCAAGCTGGCACATGCTGGCGAGCTGCCCTAGCTGGAGGGTCAGGGTGACAAGAGCAGGCCGACAGCCAGGCAGAAGTCAGAGTGCCTGGTCCAGCAGTCGGCAAGGAACTGAGTGCTGCCAAAGCCACGGGAGCTTAAAACGGACCTGGCCCCAATTGGTCGTCAGATGAGCCGCAGCCCTGGCCAACACCCGCACTGGAGCTGTGCGGTGGACCCAGCTCAGCTGTGCCCAGCATCCTGAGCCGCAGAAACGCAGTAAATGAGCTACTGAGTTGGTGGGAATGCCGTTCAGCAGTAGATAACTGATACGAGAAGTGAGCGAAGGGTGTTTGGGGTGGAAGTCGGTGTGAGAACGGAATCGGATGTACGGCCTTGGGAGCTTGTGTAACCCGCTCATTTGGGCCTGCCTTTTCCCTTATGTTGATAGTACCTGTTGTTTAGGCCCGTTCTGTGCACTCCACCTAAAACTCATTTTATCATCCTGACAGCCCTGTGAGGTAGGTGCTCATCCTAGTCTCACAAAGGGATGGGATGGAGGGACAGTGAGATTATGTAATTTGCCCAAAGTCCCACAGTTGCTAAGTGGCACAGGTGGGGCTGGAACCCTGGCAGTCTGGCTGCAGCTCCCATCCTGCTAATCAGGTTGGTCTGCTTGAGGGACACTGGCAGCAGGGGACCTGCTTAATATGTGGGAGTTCCCATTCCCACCACGTGCATTAAGAAAGCCGTATGCGGCTCGTATTGAATGACAGGCCAAGGGAAGGGCTTTATTCCTTAGGTGATTGGAGGCCACTGAAGTGATTGTGGGCACACAGTAGGTGTTCAGGAGCTGTTGACAGAGCAGGAAATGAAGATACAGTGCTTTGTGGACAGACCCATTTTTCCTCACGCAACTTGAATGCGGACACATACTTTGATTTCTTCCTCACTACCAATGTGATGTGGATATGAAAACAAAGCAGGAAGAATTTTTTAACAGTCGTGTGATATCGCCATAGCAAAAGATTGGCAATGGGCTGTATGTCTATCACCATGTAACAGTCACCCCAAAACACGGGAGCTTAAAACAACACACTCGTCTCACGGTTCCCCCAGGTCCGGAGCCCAGGGGCAGCTCAGCAGCTGCTCCGTCTCCTCAGGTGGCACAGGCTGCAGCCCAGCTGTCAGCTGAGGCTGCAGTGTCATCTTAAGGCTCAACAGGGGAGGATCCCCTTCTGAGCTCACTGAGGATTCTGTGTTCCTTGTTGGCTTTTGGACAGAGGTCACTCATTTTCTTGCCACGTGGCCTCTCCATAGTTCACAACTGGGCACTTAGCCTCCTCAAAGTGAGCAAGCATCCCTGGCTGGTGGCTCAGTGGATTGGGCGCTGGCCTGCAAACCCAAAGGTTGCCGATCCGATGCCCAGTCAGGGCACACCTGGGTTGTGGGCCGGGTCCCCAGTTGGGGGTGTGTGAGAGGCAACTGATCAAATCTCTTGCGCATTGGTGGTTCTCTCTCTTAAAATAAATACATAAAATCGGGGGGGGGGGAAGTGAGCAAGCAAGAATGCCTGCAAGACAGCAAATGGCAGTCACCTCGGCTGGATTCTACTGGGCAGAAGAAGCGTCGGGCCCCTCCCTGCACATGCTTGGAGGGGAGGGCGTTACACAAGGGTGCGAATACCAGGAGGCAGGACCCTCCAGGGCCGTTTTAGAAGTCCACTTTCGTATTAGTTTCCTGGGGCTGACATAACAAATGACCACAAACTGGGCAACTACAGAAATTCATTCTCTCTCCCAGCTCTGGAGGCTGGAAGTCTGTTACCAAGACGTCAGCAGGGCTGTGCTCCTTCCAGAGGTTCTTCGAGCTTCTGGTGGCCCCGAGCATTCCTTGATTTACAGAGCATGGTGCCAGTCTGCCTCGGTCTTCACGTGGCCTTCTCTGTGTCTCGGTGTGCGTCCTCTCCTCTTCCCGTAAGGACACCCTGGATTGGATTTGGGGCCCGCCCCTGAATTCAGGTGGAACCTAAATCTGTAATCACATCGGCAAAGGCCCTGTTTCCAAATGAGGTCACATCCCCCGGTACTGGGGGCTAGCACTTGAGCATACCTTTTGGGGGGACACAATAGGACCCACCACCATCTGCCCACTACAGTGTCCATTGGTAAGGGATGAGTTATATAAACTTAGGTATATCCGTACAGTGGAATACTAGGTCCCTGGGGGAAAGCAAAGAATGAAAAAACCTTTATATGTAGATAAGGAATGGTTGCTAAGCTACATACGGACTGGCATATGTGTACGTAGACTATGCTCTCTTGCATTAAAACAATGTGAAGGGAAAATGCATACTTCGTGCGCATAAAGTATCTCTGGGTGATTAGGGGACAGGGATGGGAGACATACTTCTGACTTTCTATATTATTTGAATTTGAATCATGTAAAAAACTGACACCCAACAACATAGAGCATGGCTAAAATGTCAGTGTCTTTTTCCTATTATATCCGTAAACGAGAAATAGATATTTCACTTTTCTTTGACAAATGGGAGCTTGTTCTGGCCTACTGTTCTGAAACCCTTCCCTTAATATCTTGTGACCATTTCTCCAGTCCCTGAATGTTCTTTTGTAATATTTGGGATGACTTCATAGTATTCCATTAAGTGAACGACTTATGACTTATATGTGAAAGTCCCCTGCTGCTGGACATTTCAGTTTTTCTCATTTTTTGCTGCTAAAGCCAGGCATTATATTGCCCTCACTGGTTTGGCTCCGTTGGTTGAGTGTTGTCCCACAAAGCAAAAGGCCACCGGTTCGATTCCTGGTTGGGGTTCATGACTGGATTGCGGGTTCAGTCGCCAGATGGGGCATGTACAAGAGGCAAATAATCAATGTTTCTCATGTCAAGACTTCTTTCTTTCTCCCTTCCCCTCTCTCTAAAAATAAAAAATTTTTAAATGCTTAAAAAAAATAAAGTCAGGCATTAGAGAAAGGCTTTGCGAGTTAGCTTTAAGATATCCATCAAATTCAGTGAATCAGAACACCCAAACTCTGAGTCTCTCAGTTAATGTGGTTTTGCTGATGATGGGCAGAGTCCAACCCAGCACAGCGCCCGGATTAGGCAGGCACTTGGCCCTGGCGACCAGGGGCAGGTAACTCTGTCACTTGTTTCCCAGTTACCTGAGTTGCAGACTTAGAACCCTCTGCAGTGAGCAGGTGAGCACCCAGCACCATTTCCTTCCGATGGCTGGTCCTGGGCTTGCCGGACGTGCACCACCTGGTTATGGGGCCAGCAATGGGTGGGCAGCAGCCCTGGGGATTCAAATGACCACAGGGCAGGCTGAGTTTAGCCACTGAGTCAGCACAGCAGGGGACCCAACCCTGTCACAGAGAAAGGAGCCAGAGGCCTCCTAAGGAGGCTGGTGAAAGTATCTGCCTCCCTGCAGGAGGCTCCTTGGGCTCCGTAGGTAAGAGTGTTATGGAGAGAGGAGCTGTGCCTACCGCCCTCCCAAAATCTCAAGTGACGCTGCATTGTGTATAGGAAAGAACATGGCTAAGAAGCCACTGAACCGCTTGCTGTTGTCCTTGGGCATGTGACTTTATCTCTCTGAGTCTCAATCTCCTCACCTGTAAAATGGAAATAATCCTAGAACCTGCTTTGCAGCCTAGGTCCTGCTTTGCAGAAGTGTTCAGAGGGACTGAGGACAGAACGAGAAAACATAAGAGGAAGCAGCCGGCACAGTGTGGTACGCAGCCAGTACAGGCTGCCTGTGAGGTGCAGGGTCTGTCCACCAAAGGGGACCTGATGTGGGGCTGGGGGTGGCCTGGGTAGGCCCAGGCACAGAGCGTGTCTCTTGGAGGGACGGGCAAGGATGGGTTCTTGGTGCCATGAGGAACACTCTGGAATGAAGACTACAGGGACAGGCAGGATCCAAAGTGGATTGGTGAGGTCATGAGCCCATCAGGGCCTGGGTTGGGACCCAGACAGGGTGACATAGACCTGGGCCATGCTGAGGCACCTGGGGGCCAATGGGGTTCACTGGGGATGTCAGTCAGCCCTCCCTAGGCTGGGCCAGGGAAGCCTCAGGGAAACCGCGCCCTTCTCCTCCTAACCTTGTACCTCTCTGTACCCCAAGTCCCAGGGATTGACCCAATTTATCTTGACAAATAGCTCTCAGCCCTGGCCCAGGCCACAGCCTTGCCTGCGCCGTCTCCAGGTCCCAGAGCCCAAAGGGCACCGCAGTCCCTAGTGTGGCTTCTCAGAGGTGAAAAGCAGGCTCCTTCCCCTCCCACCATGGGGAGGCAGGACCATCAGCCACAGGCCTGCTGCTGTGCTTTCTGGGTATTTATTGTTTTTCAACTACAAAATCGTAAGATTCAACATGTTTTTTCAAAGCACACCCCTCCCTCAACCCCAGATTCAGACCAGCCTATCCCTTTGAAGCGGAAGGTTTGCTTCAATGCCTTCAAGAACAGAGGGAGGCAGGTGCTAACTAATTGTTACAATAGAAACGACATCACTGTTTAGTCTCCGTGGCACGGTTTCGTCTTTGGTTTTTATCCCATCCCAGCTGGGGGAGGCGCCTGAGCTCGTGAGGAGGAATGGGCAGCCGACGAGGTTCCGCCATTTTGCAGATAAACTGAGGCCAGAGGACCTCATGCAAGGTTGTTGGACAATCGGGAAAACAAAGACATTCTCCCTACAGTTCAAGTCTTTGAAGCCTCAGTATTGCTTCACTGGGCTCCGAGGGGGCGGGCGGGAATGCTCCCTCCTGCTGGTTGGGTGATGGGTTGAGGCCAAAGTTTAGGAATGTAAGGTCTTTAAGGCCAGGAAGCCTGAGCCAAGTCCGTAGAGGGACTAAGCAGCTGGCTCTGGGTTCGGATTCTGCTTTGCCACCTTGCAGGTGCCAGACCTTGCACAACTCGCTTTATCTTCAATTTTCCGTTTATGCAAAAGAAGCTAATAAACCTTGCTTGCTGGGTTGTCCCAAGCAGTAAAAGCGACTGATGAAGAGCCCTCAACCCGTGCCTGTTGGAGATAAGCGCTGTGTACAGACTGGAGCTGCAAGCTTATTGCGCCCCGCCGCGGCCCCAGGGCGCGCCCTCTGTCGAGGCAGGGGGGGAGGCGGGTGGCGGGGGGAGGCGGGCGGGTCCGGAGCGGGCTCCGCCCCTTGGCCCGGCTCGGCCGGACCCGCTCAGCCTCCGCGGCGGAGGCCGCGAAGCGCGAAGGTAGGAGGCCGCCGTGCGCGCTCCCGCGGCCCTGAGTCTCGGGCATGAAGGGTGTGCTCCGACCGGAGGAGGCGGCTGGGCGCGCGGGCGGGCTGAGGTTGCGGCGCGCCCAGGGCGGGAAGGCGAGCGCGCTCAGTGGCGGGCTCGAGCCGCGTCCCGGTGACTGGGGGCGCTCGGGGCGCACTCGTTGCACCCCCGCCTCTGCCGGGCCTGGCTGTTGGAGCGCGCGCCCACGGGCTCTGCGGACATCCGCCGCGTCCAGTTCCAGTCCTGCCCGGGGCTCGCGGGCCGGGGTGGGCGGGAAGAGGCGGGGGCCTGCTCGGTCCCAGCGGCCTGCAAGCGCCCGACGAGCGCACCTCCGTTTAGGGGTTCTCCTTGCTCTACGAGGCTGAGCCGCTTGCGGTAGGAGGTCCTTCCCAGCTCTCACCACAAACAGCAGATCCCTTACCGCGGCTCCCTGTGGGTCGGCACCGCGTGGGATGTCGTTTCACCTTCAGTGCAACCCTAGGAATCGAAAGCAGCTCCAGTTTAGGGATGAGGAACCCAGAGCGGTCAATTGAGTTGCCTAAAACGGCACAGCCTGTGCAGGGATTGGGCTCTCCACTCCTTGGGTTTCTCAAAACGGGGCGGAGGCCCCCATGCCAACCTCTGTGGTTGACATCTTGCACGGGGTCCCCTTGGATTTTTACGTAAACTCAAGTGGCTAGTGCTCTGGGCCGATTTCTGACACTGCACGGTGGCCAGTCTCCCCAGCTCCCTCTGAAGCCAGGGTACCTTATGTTGGTTTTCATCTGAGATTTCCTTAGCCGAACTTACAGCAGTTGCTTAATAAATAAACTGGGAGCAGACCAGAGGTTAAGGGTGGACTGGGCTCTTCAGTCAGGAAAAGACCTTAGGAGTCAGAATCGCTGGATCTTGAGGGTTTTTCTGACTGGCTCCTCTCCAGTCTTCCTCTCAAGCCCTGGGAATGGGCGCCCCTCCCGGAGACTAGGCACCCCTCCCATCAGGAGTCCCCTGAACTCCTAGGATGCAGCAGGTGCTGGGTGTGTGTTCACTGGGAGTCCTTTCCAGACCCCAAGCTGTGGGCATCACACGTGGCCAGTGCGATTCTGTCAAATCCAGGGCGATGGTTTCTTTTTCTTTTTTCCATTTAGTTTCCTGTATTATTATTTGTCTCTCAGCATTCATTCACTCGCTCAGCCCCTGTTCCTGGAGCTCTGGCCTTAGGCACTGCGGAAACTGCAGTGAACAGGGCCAACTTGGTCCCTGCCCCTGGAGGGGACAGACAGAACACGTGTTGGCACAGACAGCGAGTGACCACTGTCAGGAACCACTCTAGCCAGGAGGTCAGGGTTTGCCCTGTCAGAGGTGACATTTGTGAGCCAAGATCTGGTTGACAAGCAGGAGTCAGCCATGGAAGGAAGGGGGAAGAGCATTCCGGCAGCGACAATGGCAGGTGCAAAGGCCCCTGAGGTGGGAGCCTGTCTGGTGTGTTGGAGAATCCAGACGCTGGCAGGGCTGAGGTGGGGGAGAGGGAAGGAGGTGGTGTAGGAGAGGTGGGCCCAGACCAGATCGGGCAGGCCCTCTTCTTTGCTGTGGCAGGACCTTGAATTTTATTTTGAGTGTGATGGAAAGGGGTGGATATTGAACAGAAGAGGGACATGATCTCGACTGTGTGACACTAGACAGGGGTAAGGGCACAAGAGGACAAGCAGGGTGACCTGTGAGGAGCTGTCTCAGCAGTCCAAGCAAGAGATGGCAGTGGCTTATATAACACACCAGGGTGATGCATGGCCCGCAGTGAGCATTACGCATGGTAGCCATCGCCGTTTCTGTTTGCCACTTTGGAACCAGGCGTACCGGGGTCTCACCTGCGGCTTCCACCCTTCGTGGATGATAACTTTGAGCAAATTATTTAGCTTCACTGAGCCTTGGTGTTGTCATCTGTGAAGTGGGTAGAACAGTACCGCCTCACAGGGCTGCCAGGAAGGTTAAAACAGATAAGGTACAGAGGCAAAGTGTTGGACACAGGGCCTGGCTCGTGGTTGGTTCAGTATTTTTGTTAGAGTTTCTAGGCAGCAACTGGAGAATGAAGAAGGGATAGGTGGGCAAGAGCAGCTGGCATGTTTGGAACTCAGAGCAATCTTTGAGGAACTTTCTGGCTAGCTCTTGCCTCTCGATCTGCAGACAATGGCTGAGGGTCCCCTGTGTGCCAGGCGCAAGGCTCTAGACGGGGCACTGGGAAGACAATAATACTAGTGATAGGAATGATGACACGAAGCGCAGCCAGCACTTACCCATGTTTCAGTGGTGTGTAGTGTGATTAAGATAACACGAACTGCCCTGGCTGGTGTAGCTCAGTGGATTGAGCTCGGGCTTGGGAACCAAAGGGTCGAGGTTGGATTCCCAGTCAGGGCACATACCTGGGTTGCAAGCCAGTTCCCAGCTGGGCACGCATGAGAGGCAACCACATATTGGTATTTCTCTCCCTCTCTCCTTCCCTTCCTCTCTAAAGATAAATAAATAAAATCTTAAAAAAAAAAAGATAACACGAGCTGACAGTGAAACCCAGAACTTCAGAGGCTCAATGCAACAGAAGTGTATTTCTTGTTCATGAACAGCGCTGTTGGGTGTTTGGCAGCTGGCTTTCTACATGGTGACCCAGACCCCTTCTGGCTTGTGGCTCTGACCCCGGGACCTCAGCATCATCTCCTTCTGGCTGCTAGGCAGGCAAGGAGATCATTCCTCATGGGAGGTTTTTATGGGTTGAGTCTGAAGCAGCACGCATGCTTTCTGTCCTAATTATACTGGCCAGAGCTTGATCACATGGCCATGTCGGGCTGCAAGGGAGTCTGGGAAATGGCTTCTAACCCTAACCCCTAACCCTTAAAAAATTGAAAATATGTTTTGATGAAGACAAAGCATCTTCTGCCTCACTGTATTGAGACACCTGTATCGAGACACCCAGTTAAGCATGGACCATCGTATTTAATCCTCACGATAGAAGCAGTCCCTGTGTTATCCCATTTTACAGATAAGGAAACTGAGACTCAGGCAAAGGCACTGGCTCGGGGTCACACCTCTGGTGGGGAGGCCCAGCCAAGTTTGGAGTCCCAGCAGTCAGATGCCGAATGTCCAACATCCAGCCCTTTGGAATTCCTCTGAGGAATTCTGTCGTTGTTTTGAGAATTGGATGGGAGCTGCAGGCATTGGAGAACTTTACATACGTACAGGGTTTAGATAGGATTTCTTGGGGCTTAGAGAGCCCATCAGGACTCTAGGGCAGAACTTTGTGGGCAGAGCCAAGGGCTGGTATCGCCTGGTGCCCAGGGTTCTGGCATCCTGCTCCCTCCCTCTCTCCCTCCCTCCCTCCCTCCCGTAGGCACTGGCTGGAGAAAGGCGAAGAATAATTCCGTTCAGCTCACCGAGCACATCCTGAGCCCTGTCTCTGCCAGGCTGGGCAAGTAGGGGGTGGAGCTCCTGGCCTAGGGGTGTTGGCGGCCCACCACCTGCTCTGTAGTGGTGTTTCTGGGGGCCATCAAGAGGTGGAGAAAAGGGAGGCCCAGGGTTTTGTAGATGCAGTGTTCTGCCTCTGGCTGAGTTTAGTTTTGCCTAAATCTGGCCTTGGTTGCCGTGGAAACTCGGTGGCACTTATCATTTTGGCCTGGTGTGCCTTGTTTCCTGGTTTTCCATCTGCAGAACGGATTCCCCAGTTGGAGAATGTGCATTTATGCTGTACCTGCTGCATTCCTGGGTCTGACCTAGATGCAGTGGTAGACCCTTGACGTGCAAACACCCCACCTCCCTGAGCCTTGATTTTTCTCATCTGGAAATGGGTTGAGATGAGGATTTGATGAGGTTATGCAAATATGTCCCCTATGGGTGCCCTGAGGCTGAGGTGAGGTCCCAGAGGTAGCAGAAACCAAGGACAGCAGCTGCCATTCAGTAACTGCTCACTACGTGGCCAGCTGTGGTTCTAATCCCTTACACCTTCCAACCCGTTTAATCCTCCTGACTGTGGTGAGTAGTGTAGGCCCCATTTTAGAGACGAGGAGACTGAGGCTCAGGTACCTTGGCAGTACGATTATACTGCCAAGTGGCAGAGCAGACTTGGATGTGGCCCCAGCTGTGAGCGGTGGCCTCACCCACAGGCCGTACAGCCTCCTTGCTGCAGGGAGAGAACAGGGGGAGACGTGGACGGACGGCTGAGCCCCAGAGCCCTGGGTTACAGGGACTGTACATTTTGGGTTTTTTAATGAACAAAATCGGTATTTATTGAGCGTTCACTGTGAGCCTGGCACTGAGTCACATGCTGTCTGTGCACACACGATATTTTTTGTTTAATCCCCTGACAACTCGCTGAGATGGGTACCAATATTCTCCACATCTTACAGGAGGACACTGAGGCTCAGAGAGGCAGAGCTGCTTTCCCTGGGGCACACAGCAGGCCGTGGGGCAGGGCGGGGGTGAGGGGGACTCAGTTCCTTGCCTGTCTGGGCTGTTCCATGGCCTGTGTCCTCCGCCCTGCATTGGTGTTGGAGAATCACCCAGCACCCTTAAATACGGGGTGGGGCAAAAGTAGGCTTACAGTTGTTGGTATGGAGAATAATACAATACTTAATAAATAATACTAGAAGAATAGCCCTGGCCGGTGTGGCTCAGTGGATTGGGCTATGAACCAAAGGTTTACTGGTTTGATTCCCAGTCAAGGCACATGCCTGGGTTGCGGGCCAGGTCCCCGGTGCAGGGTGTTCGAGAGGCAACCACACACTGATGTTTCTTTCCCTCTCTTTGTCCTTCCTTTCCCTTCTCTCTAAAAATAAATAAATGAAATCTTTAAAAAGAATAGTAATAGAAGAAGAAACTCTGTGTTTTGCCTACTTACAACTGTAAACCTATGCTTGCCCGCCCCTGAACATTCTTAACAAACTCAAGACTCCGGCCTTTCCTGTCTCCTGGATGCTGACCCGGCCCCTGAGCTCCGGGGGGCTCTAGGACCCAGCAGTTGGGGCAGGTGGGGAGTGTGTGTGTGTTTGTGTGTTTGTGTGTTGGGAGTCCTTTCCTCTTGGTTCCTCCCCCTCTTTCCTCCCCTTCCCCCCTCCATCCTTCCCCTTCCCTTTCTTCTCCACCCCTTCCTCTCTCTACTCCCCTCCCCTCTATGTCCTACGTCTTCCTTCAGTGCCCCTCCGTTCCCCTCTGCCTTGATTTTCTCCCCTCCTCTGCTTTCCCACCGCTCCCCCTCCCCAGCCCCGCCCACTGCTGTGGTCACATGGGGGCACCGGATTTAAGCCTAATCTGCCCAGAGCTCAGCACAGCAGTTTGGCAGTGGGGTGAGCTGGGTGCACTGAGCTAGTCTGGGGCCCTGGAGAGGGGTGCCCACAGCCTCCTCCCATGAGCTTGGGGCTGGAGGGGTCGTTGGAGGCCCAGCTGGCCCTGGAGACCGTTATCCAGGTGGGTCCTGAGGGCTGCGCCCACCCCATCCAGCCGCTCTGGAAGGAGTAGGTACATCCTGGGTTCCAGTGCTGGGAGAGGTGTGGTGGCGAGGTGCACAGGGGGGCCCCAGTTTGCAGCTCCCAGCCCGACTGGACTCTGGGTAGAGGGGCGTGCAGGGCTCCACTAATGTGGCTCCTTTGTCCCCGTGCCCTGCAGAGGGTGGGGGGTCCCTCCCAGATTTTAGGATTGGCACAGAGGGATCCTCACCCGTCTAGGTTGGCAGAGCTGGGTTGGAGCCCCCAGTGCTTCGTGCTGCTGCTGTGGGCCTGGTTCTCCCGCCGTCGGGGGGCGTCTGTTCACGGAGGTGCACGGAGAGTGTCTTTCCATGGAGCGTGTTTTGTTTTGTTTTTGTTTTTCGTGATTCAAACACCCAGGCTTCCCTCCATCTGGGGGATTTCCTGATGGTCTCCTGGGCACCCACATCTCAGGCAGCAGGACTTTGCCCCTTCCCACCCAGGGTCCAAGGGTCCCCTCAGACCCTCTCTCTTTCTCCACAGACACTGGAGAACAGCGTCCTGGGGCCAGGCCAGGAGGGCAGCCTGAGTGTCCAGGACTCAGCCCAGGACTGCCAGGCGGCCCACCTGCCCGCCCGCCTCAGGTAGATTGTCACCCGGAACTTCTCCCAGCCTGAGAGCCCAGGTACCACCCCTCCCCTGCACAGACACTGCCCCTCCTCAGTCATCCTGATGGTGACGGTGATGGCAGCTTTCGCGCCTCCTCGCTGGGTGGCAGGTGCAACCCTGCGATGGAAGGGCCGATTTACAGATGAGGAAGGGAAGACATCATGGCGTCACTTCCCTGGACACGCTCCCCAAGCGTTGCTGCTGGAAGGCAGGGCTGAGCGTCCCCTGCTTGCTGCAGATACTTAAACCCCAAACGCCACATTCACTCCCAGGGAAGGTGTGAGCTGGTGGAACCCCAGATTATAGGGGGAAGGCAGTTCAGTTTAGCTCAGGGCTTTGCAGAAGACCAAGGGGTGGTACTGCCCACCGCCCCTCCCATCATCCCACCCCACAGGAAGGCTGACGGGCCCTGCAGTGCTCACAGCTGAACCTGCATCGAGAGTCTGGGGCTGGGGTGGGGTACACGCAGTGGCAGGTGGCAGCCTCCTTGGGAGACCCGGGATGTCGGGGCTCCTGGGAGCCACAGACAGGGGCTGAAAGAGCCCATGCCCAGGCTGAAGAGCCTAGAGGCTCACGGCATGTGTCCAGTTTGACCAGGTGGAAGCGGAGCCCGCAGGACTCGGTTCCTTTTCCCTCTGGGCTTCATTTTCCCTCTTCCTCCTCTTGCTGCTCACAATCTGACCTATTCTGTCTTGACCCCTGAAATTACATGGGACTTAGGGAAGGGCTAAAAGACCCTTCCCTAAGTCAGGCTTTCCTGCTCTCCTTGCAGGCCTGGGTACTGTTCCCCCCATTTTACAGATTTGCAAAACTGAGGTCCAGAGCAGAGTAGTAATTGGAAAAGGAAGAAGCTAGAACCTGGGCCCTGGTCTCCTGACTCCTACTGAGCCTCCCGCCTGTACCTCCCAGGCTGGGTGAGGCCACACTTCAGCTGTAGCCGTGTCCACTCTGAGTCTAGTCCTAGGCCCTTCGCTTTGCCCACCTCTCTGTTCTTCAGCTCTGTTTGTGTGGCTCGATTCTATGTCCACTCCTACCCAGGCTCCTCCTGGGTCTTAGTCCACCTTCCTGCCTCCACGGATGGGTAGGGCACCTGTAGCAGGTGGATGTCCTTCTGGACTGAGGAGGAAGCCAATCATGTGTCTGCTGTCCCTCTCCAGCCCCACAGTTGGCCACAGGTATGGCATCAGTGCAGTCGCTGCAGGAAGAGAACCAGCTGCTGCAGCAGGAGCTGTCGCGTGTGGAGGACCTGCTGGCCCAGAGCCGCGCCGAGCGCGATGAGCTGGCTATCAAGTACAACGCGGTCAGCGAGAGGGTAGGTGCTGGCGGGGGGCTGCGGGCTGGGCCGGGGAGGTTGGGGAGACAGCCAGGGCAGGCCTGCACTCCCGGCAAAAGGTGGGTCTGGACTTAGGCCAGCCTGGGTTTGAATTGTGCCTCTGCCAACCTGAATGGCCTTGCGCGAATCACTCTGCTCTCCGAGTCTGTGGGGATGGTCATATGAAGTGGAGTTTGGAGGCATCAATGAGCTAATGGGACAAAGTGCCTGGCACCAGGGGTGTTTCATTCCTGTCTGTCCCAGGCCTGGCTGGGGCTGGGGGAACACAGAGAGTAAGACCCGTAGAGGTCTCTGTCACCCCTTGAGTCTCTGGGCATCTCCCTCTCTCCCATTTACATGGGCTTTGGGGTTCACCCAACAGCAGCAGGGCTCTGGGGCAGACTGGGGTAGGCACAGGCAGCCATAGACCTGCCACCGCTTCCCATGGAAGGAGAAGCCAGGCCTGCCTCCAAGTCCAGACGTGATTCCCATTCCCGGGAACCTGTGCTGCAGGCTTGTGGGGGTCCCAGGGCCTGGGCCAGGGGCAGGAGGTGACCCTGGGGAGTTGATGGTGGCTGAAAGCTGGTGGGAGAGTTGCACGGAGGAGAGTATGTGCAGATGGGAGAGGTGTGTGTGCTAATTTCAGTCGTAATAGATGCCTTTACTGAGTGTTGGGTGCTTTACCTTTAATGCACCAAGGTTGGGACTACTGTGATGGTCATTTAACAGAGGAGACAACAGAGGCTCAGAGAGGGAAAGCATTGTGCTTGGGGTCACACAGCCAGTTAAGGCTAGTCTCTTGATCCCCAGCCCAGGGCTATGCACTACAGGTTTGTTTCTTGGGTATGGGAAGAGGCAAGTGGGCTGGGAATTCCAAGGGACAGCTGGCCCCTGAGAAGCTAGAAGGACCTCGGACATGATCCTCGGATGTTGCAAATGGGAGGCTAAAGCCTGCCCAGGGTCCCCTGTGTGGTACTAGGACCCCTCGGCTGACCTGTTCATGCAGGGGCTGGTCTATCCCTGTTGGAAGAAGGGTATGCTTTTCTGAGTGTGGTTGTGAGCTGTGCCTGCATCCTGGTATCTGCCCGCCTGGATAGCCCCTGACTTGTTGGGACTTGCAGAGGACCAGGGTGGGGGGCTTGCTGTGGCCCCCAGCACTGGGGACAGCTGAGAGCTGGTTTTCCCAGGGTTTGCAGGGGGTGTGGAGGGCAGACTGGCCCAGGTTCCACGTCGCTGGTGGTGACAGGGCCCTGAGCCAACCCCCTCCCAGCTTAGGCCTCTCAGCCTTTGGCCCCTGGCACAGAGCCAGGCTCGTGGTCAGCGGGAGGCTACCCGTTAAATGCCAGCTCTGACTGACGCTGAAGCCAGCACTGCCCCCCGGGGCCGGCAAGAGAAGGGAAGAAGAGGTGGATATGACAGGTCCTTTTTCTGCTGGGACACAGCTGCTGGGGCTGGGGACACAGCATAGGGGAGGGGAGTCTGCGTTAAGTCTAGAAAATTCCATCCTGTGGCCAGGAGGCCCCCGAGGAACTTGTAGAGTGAGCCTGGTGCTTCACTGTCCTCTGCCTGAGATGTTGTCAGCACAGCCCCACCTGGATCAGGGACTGGATGAGAATGACCGCCAGGCCTTTCCTGGTGGGTGGTCCCCAGAGAACATCGGAGCCTGGAGAGCATCCTATTGCATATGGGGGACAGGCCCAGGCATGGGCGTGAGAGGCCCAAGGTCAGCAGTGGAGCTGGGATAAGGCCCCTGGTCTGTGCTCCTGTGGCACTGTCCCTGATGCCCACCTGTCCCTGGGCCACAGGTGACAGGGCCTGCCCCTGTGGCCATGACCGTTGCATGCAGGCTGGGTCAGGGGGCAGTCAGCGAGGTTGCTCTGCCTCTTCAAACCCCACAGCAGCCCTGGGAAAAGTGGAGGTGAGGTGGGGATCTGTGTCCTGCATGTAGGGAAACTGAGGCAGGGGCTCCCAGTGGCCACCTCCAAGTTCAGAAGGAGCCCCTTAGCGTCTCTGTGGAGCCCACCCCCATTCTTCCTGTCCCTGAGGAGCAGGTGTTGGGTAAGGCAACTGGGATGAGAAGGTGGAAGTAGCCACGCCCCCTGGGCTCCACCGATGGACCCCCTGGGCTTCCTGTGTCCATGGCAACCTGGACAGAGTGACTCGAATAATAATGGTGCTAAGGCAGCTGTTGCTAGGGGAGACTGTAAACTTCTTTCATCCTGGCTTGGTGACGCCCCCCTTTTCTTTTGAATTGCAAGTAAAATTGAAAGGCTGTTTTGTGAGGGGTGTAATTAGTATGGCCAGGAGTGGCCCTGGTGGGCGCACTGGGGCAGCAGGTGGAGGACCCAATCATTGCCCAGACCCCTCTATGTCACAGAAGCAAACAGCACCTGGTCCTCACCTGAAACACACAGAGCACAGGCCACTGTCAGGCCCTACACAGACACACGCAGGTGCACAAGACCCAAACTCCCCACGGCAGAAGCTGCACCTACAGCCAGACTGTCCCACCCAGATGAGGAACCTGTCACCCAGACACGCAGTCGCAGCACCGAGATGTACCCATTCTGCAGACAACACAGCACACTGTCTCACATCTCATGGACACACACAGCCCTAGGTACGCACAGGCGCACAAAGCGTAGAACTGCCTCTCTCAGGTTCCCGTAAAGCCCCAGTCACAGAGACACACAGGGTCCCAGGTGGAGACAGATGACAAAACACTCCCCCCTCACACCTGTGGGGTACACTCCCATTGATGCCCAACACACTCAGCATCTTGGTGTCACCGCCACTGCGCTCAGAAGTGAACACTGCCCGCCACCTGACTTAGGTGGACTTCTAGCAGGGGCCTGCTGCCCACCCTCCAGGCAGAAACCTGCACACCCCCTCCTCTCACACCTTCAGACCTCGTTCCTCCGACTTGAGGTGAAGCCTCCCAGCAGCTCCCGGCAGCTCCTCCCTGTGGGTGGCTCCAGTAACCAGAGCACCCTGCCCTGGAGCTACGCCTGGCACGTGGGTTGGGAGGTGGAGACAAGTTGTTTTGAGCTTTCTCAGTGGCTCATTGAGCGTCTCCTGGGCGTACTGGGTGGATGCAGGGAACAGCCGGAGGGAACCTGCACCTGCTGCTACCTGGCTCGGCCCTGTTGTTATGGTGGGTTAGGGGAGCTGTCTTTGCTGTTGGCTTTCTTAGGAGCAGGTGTGGGCGGACACGCGGGTGCCCTGCCCTGGCTGTAGATGACAGTATGGGCCGCCAGCAGGATCCGCTGCGCTGGCTATTGTCCCTTGGCTGTCCCTTGGCACCCTCCTCTGTTAGTCCCACTTGTCCTTAGTTGCCTCCCCAACAGGTGGAGGATGCTGAGGGGCCCCCTGGGACCAGCAGGTGCCTAAGGAGGCTGGGGGGTTCCAAAGCTAGTGGAGGGCAGCCAGTGCCAAGCTTCGTCCTTCCTCTGCCCACAGAGTCTGATGATGGAGGAGCTGCAAGCTGCCCAGGGAGTGGGGGGGTGGGAGTGGAGGAAGGGCCCTGACAGCAGAGGCTGCCCATGAGGTCAGGGGGAGGTGGGGGCCTGCGGCAGGGATGGGGCTCAGGGTGTTAATAAGTCACGTGGTATATGAGACCATCTGTGCCCACAAATCTGAGTGCTGTGTATATGGGAAGTGGGGGCTGGTTGAGGAGTTGGTGTGTATCACCTTGGGGACGTTTGACACCACCTGTGTGCTGTGTGCATGCGCGTACGTGCGTGTCTCTAAGCTCAATATGCATGCATGTGGCGGTGCCTCTGTTTCAATGTATTTGCATGTGCTTATGCCATTAATTCATGACCTCAATGAACGTGCCACTAACACTATTCTAGGCCTAAGATACAATGGGAAACATGAATCTAGGCTTCCCTGAGCCTACTGGGGGTGGGGGGGGGGGGGGGGGCGGGGCAGGGGAGGTGTGGGCATGGATCTGGGTCTAATGATCCTCAACCACAGCAGGGCTGGTTGTTTTGGAAGAGAGGCTCACAGTGCACCCAGGTGCACCTTTGTGTTTTGCATGCTTGTGTTCATGGACCCACCTCAATGTGTCCATTCCATGCATGCACCGTCTTTTGTCCATGCATGCCCCCTCTGTGTGTCCATGCACAGCTGCATTAGCCTGTGTATTAGGCGCATTGCAGCCTGGGCTTGCCCAAATGTGCCTGAGAGGTACTATGGATCTGGGCCCAGCCTGGTGTCCCCTGCAGAGTCCTGTGCCTACCTTCCCGGAGGCCCAGAATGCTCATCCAGGGCCCTTCCCTGCAGCTGGAGCAGGCTGTGCGGCTGGAGTCTGGGGAGCTGGAAACGCAGGAGCCCAGGGGGCTGGTACGGCAAAGCGTGGAGCTGCGGAGGCAGCTGCAGGAGGAGCAGGCCTCCTACCGGCGAAAGCTGCAGGCCTACCAGGAGGGCCAGCAGCGGCAGGCCCAGCTTGTGCAGCGGCTGCAGGCCAAGGTCAGGGCTGCCCACTCCTGCTCCTGCCTACCCTGTGCTCACTTTGCCCTGCCCCCACCCCAGGGCTAACCACGCACTCCTCACCCATCCCCAGATTCTCCAATATAAGAAGAAGTGCTCGGAGCTGGAGCAGCAGCTGTTGGAGAGGTCCACAGAGCTGGAGCAGCAGCGGCTGAGGGTGGGTGCCGGGGCAGGGCAGGCCAGGCCCTTCCCACCCCGTGCCCAGCCTGATGCCCACTCCTCCCACCCAGGACACAGAGCACAGCCGAGACCTCGAGAGCTCCCTCATCCGCCTGGAGGAGGAGCAGCAGAGGTGGGGCACCACAGGGCAAGGGCGTGGCAGGCAGCGTGGTCCTCCCCAGCCCTGAGTTCCCTGGTCCCTCTTTGTCCCACCCAGGAGTAGCAGCCTGGCCCAGGTGAATGCTATGCTCAGAGAGCAGCTGGACCAGGCAAATTCAGCCAATCAGGTTCTGAGTGAGGACATACGCAAGGTGACCAGCGACTGGACACGCAGTCGCAAGGAGCTGGAACAGCGGGAGGCAGCATGGAGGCGCGAGGAAGAGGTGAGCCCAGGGGTACTGGGAGACCAGCGGGGACCTCGTGGGTCCAGTGTGACCGGGGTGGTGAGGACTTGGACTTCAGGAAAAGGAGTGGGAGGGCCCTGCTGGCCAGGTGTGCTCTTTAGGAGAGGCCGCCAGCTGTCATAATAATAGCCAGCCTTGGTGAGCATGTACCACGTGCCAGGTGTTCACCTTCTCCACTATTTCTCATAGTGACTGAATGTGGTAGGTGCTGCCATCCTCATTTTAAAGAGAGGTTCAGTAACCTGCCTGGTGATGTGGCTGGCATGCAGACCCAGGCGCCAGCACTTGCCCTTTCTTGCTGCCTCTTGCAGCTGGTAGAGATATTGAAACCCATTTTCCGGGTTTCATTTCCCAAGCCAGAGGGAGGCTTGGGACCTGGCCCACGGGAAGACCCCCTCCCTGGGCAGCCGTGCCTCCGGGAAGGTCAGAGTTGGGGAGGAAGTGGGCCCTCCCTCCAGCCCCTCACTCAGCCCGTCTCCCCTCCAGTCCTTCAACGCCTACTTCAGCAACGAGCACAGCCGCCTGCTCCTCGTCTGGAGGCAGGTTGTGGGGGTCCGGCGGCTGGTCAGCGAGGTGAAGCTGTGTACTGAGAGGTGAGGCCCAGCCGGCGGAGGGGGTGTTTGGGGAGATGCTGCAGGAGCGGCTGGGGGGATAACGCCACCTTTGAAGTTGAATTCAAGGCACCTCAACCTAACTTTGGTCCAACCCAACACACCTACTGTGTGCCAGACCCTTGCAGATGCAGAAGCAACTAGTGATAATGAACTTGTATTACGGTCATGGCAGTACGCATTTACTAAATGCTTCCTCTGAGTTAAGCTCTTTGTACATTTCATTTCGTCTCATATCCACAGCGCCTCCATCAGGTGGGAACTGTGATAGTCCCCATTTTACAGATGGGGACACTGAGGCTCAGAGAGGTAGAGTGACCTTCCTTCCCAAGGCCACACAGCGGTTAAGTGGCTGAGTCAGGATTTGCAGCTTCTGCTTTTAATCCCCTAGAATGTTCAGCTTCTGCTACCAAGGACCTCACCACCTCTACTGATGAAAAAAAATAGACCCCAAAATTCTAGACCAAGGAAGTCAGTGGTCAGTGAACAGAGAATGTCCGGGGGCTCAGAAGGATGGGAGGGAGGGAGGGAGGGAGGTCAGAAAAGCGCTCCTCATAGTGGAGGTGGAATTCACACTGACCTCAAGGGATGGGCAGGATTTTAGCTGGTGGAGCTGGGGTGTTCCAGGCCGAGAGCACGGCCTGAGCAAAGGCTCGGGCCGGGTGGAGCTGGAGAGGGGCGGGCGAGGGGAGGTGGGGCTGGAAAGGACAGCCTCAGAGGCGCCCAGCAGGGGGCTTGGTCCTGCTTGGTCTTTGATTAGGAGAGGCTGTTGCAAGGCAGCTTCACCCGAGGCTGTCTCCTTCCATCACTCCCACATGTAGTGATTGGGGTTCTTCCTTAATGAGGCACTTCCTCTGCTTATGTGAGATACCCAGTGGTACAGTTCATTCAGGAAAGGAGAGGATTTAACCTCCGTGATGTATTTGAAATATGCTCTAGTTTTAATTACCATTTAAAAATTTAATATTTGCCCTGGCTGGTGTGGCTCAGTGGATTGAGCACCAGCCTGTGATCTAAAAGGTTGCAGGTTCAATTCCCAGTCAGGGCACATGCCTGGGTTGCGGGCTGGTTCCCCAGTTGGGGACGTGTGAATCGATGTATCTCTTGCACACCGATGTTTCTCTCCCTCTCTTCCTCCCTCCCTTCCCCTCTCTCTAAGAAGTAAATAAATAAAATCTTTAAAAAATTTTTTAATATTTTACTTTGGAGTAACTCATATTCACAAGGTTCAAATTTCGAAAGGCTGTACTGTGTAAAGGCCCCCTCCTACCTCCGACCTCAGACACTCCTCTCCCCTCTGGAGGTCAGCAGTGTGACCTGTCACTTTCCTAAATGACCTTCCAGGATTATTTTATACAGGCAAATACAGCAGATCTCTTTCTCTCTCACACACACCCTTTTATATACTATGGGTAGAGTTTCATCTTCATAGTTCTTTTTTCAAAAATATTTTATTTATTTATTTTTAGAGAGAGGAGAAGGGAAGGAGAAAGAGTGGGAGAGAAATATCAGTGTGTGGTTGCCTCTCATGTGTCCCCTACTGGGGACTTGGCCTGCAACCCAGGCATGTGCCCTGACTGGGAATTGAACCAGCAACCCTTTGCTTTACGGGCCCGTGCTCAATCCACTGAGCTACACCAGCCAGGGCATCTTCACAGTTGAAGACACTTGCTTCACCTCGTGGTATAACTGAGTTATAACTGGGAGGTGGTTCTGTTTCAGGCTCTGAAGAGCTTCCCCATTCAGTTTTCTCGGTTACAGAGTGGTCCACAGAACGGACGTATCATGATTTATTTAAGAGTGTTCCCCTTCCGATGGCCATTCAGGTTGCCTCCAGCATTTCTGACCTGAGCAGTGCTGCAGTGGGTCACCCTTCCACAGGTCATTTCCCAGTATTGGGGCATCTCTGTGGGATGAATTCTCAGAAGTGGAGTCCTCGGGTCAAAGAGCTGATCCCTTTGTAATTTTCAGAGCTCTTTATCACTGCCCTCCCACCAGCAGTGTGGGGGAAGGGCTCTTTCCCCACTGTCTCACCCTCACTCATGTGTGATGTGACTTTCCCCCCCCAATCTGATAGTGACAAATGGCATTCCAGGGTCATTTTAATTGACACTTGGGAGCCCATCCCCACCCCAAGCCTGTCTTGTGTCCTCTCCACCAGAGACCTGCTGCAGCTGGGAGGGGAGCTGGCCCGGACCTCACGAGCCATCCAGGAAGCAGGCCTGGGGCTGAGTGCAGGCCTGCGGCTGGCCGAGAGCCGGGTCGAGGCAGCCCTGGAGAAGCAGGCGCTGCTGCAGGCCCAGCTGGAGGAGCAGCTGCGAGACAAGGTGCTCCAGGAGGAGGGCCTGGCCCAGCTGCAGATGCAGAGTGACCTGGACAAGGCTGACCTCAGTGCCAGGTGGGTGCCTGGTGGGTACCATGTGAGGCAGGGGAGTAGGGGATCTGGTCACTGGGATGGGCCCTTCCCCTGCGTGAGCTCAGCCAGTCTTCCCCTGTGTGGGGCACCCTGTTTGACAGAGTGGAAGCCCGAGACCCAGGGGGCTCTTGCTCAGGGCACATCACAGGTAGTTTGACCTCTCTTGCCAAATTTGCTCCCAGCTCCTGCAACCTGGACGAGTCCCAGAGTGTTTTCCCAGGAGATAAGCAGGTGGCATCCTCACTCTCATTTACAGATGGGAAGCCTGCGGCCCAGAGAGCAGTGACTTGCTCAAGGCCATACAAACAGGGAGGCGAATCCTAGGGTCCCTGCCTCGGGTTTAGGGAAGCGCGTAGGACACGGATCTGGAGAGTTTGAGGACAAGCTGGGGCGGGTCTCCCAGTTACCTCTATTGTTCCCTCATCTTCAGAGTGACAGAGCTGGCCCAGACAGTGGAGCGCCTCCAGAACCAGAATCTGGAGAAGGATCGGGTCAACAAGGCCCTGACCGAGAAGCTTGAGGCCCTGGTGAGATGCAGCTACCCTTGGGCTGTGCCAGGGTGGGACGGGGCACTGGCCAGATCCAGGGACACGGGCTGAGGGCCGGGCTGCTTGGGCCGCCCTGGATTATCCACTCAGATGGTTTCACCCCTTATTAATTGAGCACCTAGTGTGTGCCAGGCTTAGTGTGAGCACATCCACCTCCTTCATCCCATTTTATCCTGTCTGCAGTCCTGTAGCCTGATCCCCATCATACAGATGAGTAACCCCTGGGAAAATACTTGTCCAGAGTCTCAGAGACAGTCAGATGGGGTGTTGGGATGTGGGCTCATCATGCCTTAACCTGCTAGCCCAGGGCTCTTTCTCTTGGAACTCAGCTGCCTCCCCACCAGAGGGACACCCCTCAAGGGTACTGCCTGGGGCCAGGGCAGGTTGTATGTCCAGATCTTGCCCCATAGACCATGTGACCTGAGGTGGGACCCTGTACTTCTCCGGGCCCAGTCTGCTCAGGGCACTGGGGCTGCTATGAGGTCTACCAAGGAATTGGACTGTGACCATGATCTTGAGGTTACCTGATGGTGGGGAGGCCAGGGAGGGAGATGAATGGGTTTCAGATTCGGGCAGAGATGCTGATCGCCCTCTCCTTGTGTCTTCAATGCCACTCCAGGAATCCCTGCAGGTCCAGGAGCAGGCGGCCCTGGAGACAGAGGAGGGGGAGGGGCTGCAGCAGACCTTGAGAGACCTGGCACAGGTGTGAGGTGGGGGGCTGGGGGTAGCCCTGGGCGGGGCAAGGCCTGGCAGTCCAGGGCCACCACGTCCTCTGCTGGCCTTGAGCTGAACTGCAAGTGCTTGGGGAGCCTGGGGGACCCCCCTCCACCTGCCGTGGGCCCATCTGTGGGAAAGGCTGAGTGATGTCTTCGTAGTACATGGAGACCTTTCCTGTCCGGCTGAGGGCTGTGACCTAGTGGAGGTGGAATCAGGAAGACTTGTAGGAAGGGAGCTTGGGATGTGCTGCAGACTTTGGGATGAAGCTGGACACGTGGCCCCTGTGGCCCCACTGCCCCACCTGGGCTTATTTGCCCTCCTTCTGCTCTCTACCCCATTCCTCAGGCCGTTCTGTCGGACATTGAGAGCGGCGTCCAGCTAAGCGGCTCCGAGCACACGGCCGATGTGTCAGATGGCAGTCTGCGGGGGCTCTCGGGCCACCGGACCCCGTCCCCGATGCAGCGCTGCTCCCCAGGCCGCGGCCGCTCCCCACGCCGAGGCCTGTCCCCGGCCTGCTCCGACTCCTCCGTGCTCACCCTGATCCACTCCGCCTTGCACAAGCGCCAACTACAGGTCCAGGTAGGAAAGGGCCTTAACATCCTGGGGGAGGGGCTTGGGCAGCCTGGGCTGGGGCCTGAGCATCCTGGGATGGAGCCAAAGCCCTGGGAGGGCCTTGTGGAACTCGGGGGTGGAGCCAGTGTAATGGAGGAGGAGCCTGAACATTCTTGGGTGGAGTCAGCTCTGGGAAAGGGCTACTCGAGCTAAGTTGGGAGTCATGGATCCGGGAGGCAACTGAGGACTCAGGGGATGGAATCTGAGCCCAGAGTAGGAGGGGCTTGGGCAGTTGGGGGCGGAGTGTGGGGAGGGCGCCGCCTGGTATAATAAGGGAGATGAGGTTCCCTAACTGGACAGACAGAGCTAGGACCCTGGGAAAAGGCCTGGGAGGAGAAGTCTGCCTAGGATGAGAGGAGCTTGGGAACTAGGAGCCAACAGGAGCCTGGGGGGAGAGTCAGAACCAGTATGCAAAGGGGAGGAGTCCCGGGGTAGTCAGAACCCAGGAGAGGGAGTGTGCCTAGTGGTTTGTCTGGCACGCTGGGGTCTTAGGTTGGGGTTGCCAGGAGACTCAGAGCTCTGGTGATGGGCTCAAAGAGGTGGTGGTGAGGGCACAGCGAAGGGGAGTGGAAACCTAGTCTAGGGGTTTAGCCCCACTGTGTCAGGCCTAGGCTGGTGTACATCCTCGGAACCAACAGAGAGCAACAGGTTGCTGTGAGGGCTTCTTGGGGCTCCCCCAGACTCAGTGGTTTCCATGCCACAGGACATGCGTGGGCGCTACGAGGCCAGCCAGGACCTCCTGGGCACGCTGCGGAAGCAGCTCAGTGACAGCGAGGGTGAGCGCCGTGCCCTAGAGGAGCAGCTGCAGCGTCTGCGGGACAAGACCGATGGGGCCACCCAGGCCCAGGAGGATGCCCAGCGCGAGGCCCAGCGTCTGCGGAGCGCCATGGACCTCCTGAGCAGGTGCCTGGGAGGTCAGAAGTGGGGGCCTGGAGAGCAAACCAGTGTCTGGGCCTAACGCCGGGCCAGGCCTGTCAGCGTGTAGGTGTGCACCAGTGTGGCCATACTAGCTCTTTGTGTTTCCTGGCAGTGAGGTAGCAAACATTTCCTGTACACCTACTGTGTGCCAGGCTCATTGCCAAGCATTTTACGAGTGTTATCCCCAATTAGTCTTCCTGTCAAACTCTCGCAGTTCAGAACCCTCACCGTCCTGAGGTTGAGAGGCTTGTCCAAGCTCACGCAGCCATGTGGCCAGTGGTAGTGATTGGAACTGAAAGCAAAACCGCTGCTTCTCCTGCCTTGGAAGGAGAAGGGCTGTCTGTGTTGTTGCAGTCGTAGTGAACACCTCATTCTGCATTTTGCTATTTTTCCTTGATATCATGTTGTTCCCACTGCTAGCCTTCGTATTTATGATGCTTCAAGTGACGAGGTGGGACAGTGAAAGGTATGACAGTCATCAGTCCTAAGTCTGAGCTGGAAACCTTAGCTGGCTCAGAAAGAGGCACCCCCAACCCCCCATTGCTTGTGACTGGTGGAGTCGGGGAAGTGGCAGCCTTCTGCACACTGTCAGAGTTCCCAGTCGTTGCCTCCCCCGACCGTCCTGTCCTGGCTGCCGCATGCCGCCAGCCTGTGCAGCAGGAAGCTGTGAGTTCTGGACAGACCCAGCCCTACTGGGCCTCCCCGAATGGAGGGACAAGGCAGGGAGCACTATAGAAGCATCTACTGGCCGTGTGGACTAGCAAGCTGGCCCACATATTCCAGGAGCCTAACCTCTTCAGCCTGGTGGCATACTGGAAGATAATGTCACTGCCTCCATCCGATCCACTGGGCCCCCAAATGGGCAGTTTTGGGGAGAAGGAAAGCCAGGTTCCCTCTGCCAGGAAGAGCCAGCTTCACGGAGACGTAGATGAGATGAGCGTGGGTAAGGTCAGGGAAGGCTTCCTGGAGGTAGGGGCCTCCAAGGATGGAAGATGCGGCTCACATCTAGGACCGCAGCATGGCCGCCTTCCCTGCTGAGAGCAGCCCCAGCATCCCCTTCAGCTCCCTCTTTCCTGATGCTGCAGGGAGAAGGACAGCCTGGCCCAGAGCCTGCAGGCAGCCCAGCAGCAGGCTGAGGAGCTGCAGCAGGAGCGAGAGAAGCTACAGGCAACGCAGGAGGACCTGCGGCGCCAGCGGGACCGGCTAGAGGAAGAGCGGGAGGACACAGCGCAGGACGGTGCGCGGACACGCAGGGAGCTCGAGCGTAGGTGAGTGGCTCTGGCCTCCCTGCCGGGGCCACTTGAATGGGCCTTGGGGCTCCTGACAGTGTCCTTGGCGGCTAGAGAGCACCTGGGCCTCCTGTCATCTTGAAGTCCTCAAGACACCCCTCTGACGCAGGGTCTTCTGATCAGCCCCATTTTGGTAAACGGAGGCTCAGGGAGGCTGAGCCTTACCTGGGATCCAAGGACTGGTAGGAGGCAGAGTTAGTATGGTGGACCGTACTAATGACAATAATTAAAGTAACAGTAGTAATATTAACATTTTTTAAAGTGAAAGTAACAGTAATAATACTAATACTAATACTACTGAGTGCCAGACATCCTTTTAAGCAATTAGTTCCTCTTATTTAACCCTTGTGGTAATTCTGTGATGTAGGAGCTATTATTAGCCCCATTTTATGGACTGTGAAACTGGGGCCCAGAAAGGTCATGTACCTTCCCCAAGGTCACAGCTAGTTAGTAAAAGAGCCGAGATTTGAACCCGAGCGTCCTGCCTCTCACTCTGAAGAGTTAACCCCTTACCCACCACACTCTTTCCTTCTCTGAGACACGAGTCACAGTGGTGCCCAGGGCATTGTGGTAGTGGGCGTTATTCTTGGTTCCAAAGGCCCTTGGGGAGCGCTGTCAGGCGCCATTTCAGTACCTCACGTATCCTTACCTAAGTCGTGTATCCTTGTAACAGTTCACAAGGTGGTGTCACTCATCTTGCAGACGTGAAAACTGAGGCCAAGAGTCACAGAGTCACAGAGTCACAAGGCGGTGGCCCTGGCTTGTGGTGAGACTCTTGCCCCCAGGGCGCCTGCCTCAGACCTGCCCTGCAGCCTGTTCCAGATTGTCTGGCTGCAGGGGACTCAGGGCAGGGAAGTGACACGTGGCATCCACCCCCCACTCTGTCCCACAGCATGAGACAACTAGAGCAGCTGGAAGCAAAGCGCTCAGGGCTGGCAAAGGAGCTGGTGGAGGTGAGGGAGGCGCTGAGCTGTGCCACGCTGCAGCGGGACGTGCTGCAGGCCGAGAAGGCCGAGGTGGCCGAGGCGCTGACCAAGGTGTGTCCCTCTGTGCCGCACAACCACAGACCTGCTCTCCCTGAGGCCCCAGACCTCTCTCTCAGGCCACAGACTGACCCTCACTTCAGGCTGGCCTCTGACCCTGGTCACAGACAGATCCCTGCCTTCCAGACTCAGGCTAACCTTGGACCTGGGCCACAAACTGACCTCTGATCCCAGATGGGTTAATTCACCTCTGTTAGTGGCCATATATCCTTGCTTTTCCAGATGCCTGGGGCAGTGCCTATAGTTCAGGCCATCTTGTCCCATCTCTGGACACAGGCTGGGGGTCTGTGAGAGTTGGGGCACAGCCCTTGACAAGTGCCTGCCCCACTCCCTGAGCAGTGGCACCCCTAGACCCTGCTTTGGGGACCGCCCGACCCTGCTCTGCCCGGCTCGGGTATGCAGCTTGTTTCAAGTAGCCTCGCGGGCAGTAGGCCTTCTGCAGTGTTTTTCGGTCTCAGCTCGTGTCTCCTCTGTCCACCCCCAACCCTGTCTCTGGGGTCCCATCTCTCTGTGTCTCTTCTTGTTTCACCTACTGTCTTGCCTCTCCCCATCCCTCCATGTCTCTGCGCATCTTTTCCCATCTCTCCTCGTCTCCCTCCGTATCTCGCCAGCTCTCCCCTCATGACTGTCTCTGGCTGCCCTGCAGGCTGAGGCTGGCCGCGTGGACCTCGAGCTCTCAATGACCAAGCTGAGGGTGGAGGAGGCCTCTCTGCGGGACTCCTTGTCCAAGCTGAGCGCCCTCAACGAGAGCCTCGCCCAGGACAAGCTGGGTCTGAACCACCTGGTTGCCCAGGTATGCTGTGTGCCAGCAGACCCACCTGTGTCCCCCACTCCCAGACCCCACTAGGCGTCCCAGGCCCAGCCTCAGCCCACATTGTGCCTCACTGTACATTTCCCTGGACAACTCTGTCCCTGTACCTATCTGTCCTGCCCCTGTCTCTTTCTGTCTCCCACTCCGTCTGTCCATGTATCCTCTTTCATGGTCTGAGTTCGAAAGAAGCTCCTTGGGCCCTCCTTCCTTCTCCCCTCTCCCCAGTGTCCGCATTGCCAAGGGCACCACCCCGTTCCTCCAGTTAGTCTCCCCTGGGCTGTCTGTGTTAGGTGGGTGGGTGATCCTTGGTCCTGGGTGGGACCTCCTTCCCTGGGTGGAGGGGCTGGGCTGATCTGCTCACTCACCTCCGCCCGTACGGGGACCCACAGCTGGAGGAGGAAAAGGCAGCCCTCCTGGGCCAGCAGCGGCGGGTGGAACAAGAGGCCACCTTGGCTCGGGAGGAGCAGGAGCGGCTGGAACAGCTGCGGCTGGAGCAGGAGGTGGATCGGCAGGGCCTGGAGGGCTCCCTGCGGGTGGCAGAGCAGGCCCGGCAGGCCCTGGAGCACCAGGTCCCCACACTGCGCCAGGAGCGCTGCCGGCTGCAGGAGCAGCTGGCCCAGGTGGGTGATGTGGGGGATGGGGAGCAGGTGGGGCAAGAGTTCCAGGCTCCCAGCCTTCTGCACCCTGTCCTGGGGTAACTCACAGGCTCAGAAGACTGAATGTGGGTTTAAGTCCAGCTCCACCTCTGTCAGCTGGGCCTTGGGCAAGCTATTCAACCTATTCACATCTCTGTTACCCCATCTGTAATATGGGGCTAATCATTCCCATCACAAAGGGCTGTTCTAAAGAGGACACCCATGTAAGCACTTGGCAGCTGGATCACACCATTCAGTAACTATCGCTGATGTGAGAACAGGTAGAGAATTTTCGAATTGGAATGGTGGGTTTGTTGGGATCATGGCTGGAAGGACCTTAGGGTTTTAGGGTTCCAGGGGCCTTTCTTGGGTGTCCGTTCTGGAGAGCCTGGGTTCCTGGGAGGGGCCTCTCGGGGGTGGGCCACAGGGGCAGGGAGCAGGGTTCCATGGGGATTTTACTTATTTATTTTAGAGAAAGGGGAAGGGAGGGAGAAAGAAAGGGAGAGAAACATCAATGTGTGGTTGCTTCTCACACGCCCCCTACTGGGAGACTTGGCCCACAACCCAGGCATGTGCCCTGATTGGGAATCGAACTGGCTGCCCTTTGGTTTGCAGGCTGGCACTTAATCCACTGAGCCACACCAGCCAGGGCCATGTTCCCATCGTGAATCTTGCAAAGGAGCACTCCTTTGGTCTGTTTTATATATTCAGCCGCTCTGGAAGTTTGGGGGTATGGAAAGGGTTCTGTGCTGACCCGGACTGAGTGAGGACCCTCGCTGTGTTCATGAGTGTATTGCAGGTTCAGAGGAGTCTCTGATTTGTTCAGGTACACACAGCACATCAGAACAGGGACTGGGCTCGAACCCAGGCCTCCAGCCTGTTAGGCCGCGGAGAGCTGGCTCTGGCCCAGGGTTGGGGTGCTGAGCAGGCTGGGGGAATCTGAGCGTGGTGCTCACAGGTCCTGGGCGGGTGCCAGCTCTCCCGGCAGCTGAGCGGGCGGGAGCATGAGCTGGAGCAGGCACGGCGGGAGACGCAGCGGCAGGTGGAGGTGCTGGAGCGGGTGACCCGGGAGAAGGAGGCGCTGGCCAAGGAGCGGGCCGGCCTGGCCGTGCAGCTGGCGGCAGCCGAGCGTGAAGGCCGGACCCTATTGGAGGAAGCCACACGCCTTCGGTAAGGCTTTGGGCTCTGCCCAGCCCACGCTGGGGGGTCTGCCTGGGGCCACTCTCGCCCCTCACACTCTGGCGTTGGCCCACAGGCATAGTTACTGTGGAGCCAGGCTTGCCAGCTCGTCCTAGCTATGGCTCAGGCTTCCCCAGGGAGCGTGGGCCCTGCTGGGCAGGTAGGCTGGCACCCGGCCCGTGGCTGGCCACGCCCTGGGATCCACAGTTTCCTGGGGCCCAGGAGGCTGAGTCCTAAGGCCTGAGGGATTGTGTGTGCTGCAGCTTGGAGAAGGAAGCGCTGGAGAGCAGCCTGTTTGAGGTGCAGCGGCAGCTGGCCCAGCTCGAGGCCCGCCGGGAGCAGCTGGAAGCTGATGGGCAGGCCCTGCTGCTGGCCAAGGAGACCCTGACTGGTATGGGGGGAGCCAGGGGGGTGGGTGAGGAATGCCAGCCTCCAGCCTGGACTGTAACCTCTCATGTTCTGGGGTCTCGTGGAAATTGGGAGCACTGCCTTCAGGGTCTGCCTGATCTGGGTTCCAGTCCTCCTGCCGCCACTGAGATCTGACCTTTCTCGAGCAAGCCCCTTCCCTCGCTGGGCCACAGGCTCTCATCTGACAGTTAGGGGTGATGTTGCCCGCCTTCTGAGGCTGTTGCCAGGATGGGGTGAGGCAAGCTTGTGAAGGCCTTGGCACAGCACCCAGCTCAGCCCACGGTGCCTGCTGCGTACTGTCCTCAGGGTGCCCAGAGCGTCCTGAGCTCTGCGTGGAGCCCTCTCGGCTTCTCCGAACGACCCTCTCAGGTCATTTCCAGGGTCCCAGCCCTGCTTCTCCCCACATGTCCCCCCACACCCCAGTCTCTGAACTCAGGGGTTCTTCTTACTCACAAATACTTACTAAGCACCTACTTGGACCATGAAAATTAACTTCCCTGTGCACGTGCACCCGAGCCAGACAGAACCAGGAAGAGTCTGTGCTGGGTTTCCAACCCAGGAGGTGGTTTTCATTTATTAATTTTATTATTATTTTAAAAGACTTCATTTCTTTATTTTCAGAGAGAGGGGAAGGGAGGGGGAAAGAGAGAGAGAAACATCAATGTGTGGTTTCCTGTTGCACGCCCCCTACTGGAGATCTGGCCTGCGTGCAACCCAGGCATGTGCCCTGACTGGGAGGGAATCAAACCAGCGACCTTTTGGTTTGCAGGCCGGCGCTCAGTCCACTGAGCCACACCAGCCAGGGCAAGGGGATGGTGTCTAGATCGTCCACAGTAGCGCACATCCTCCCTGTGGTCGCCTCCATTAGTGCTGACAGCTAATAGCCCACCAGGTGTGTCTGTGGCAGTTGGTCACTAAAGGAGGTGCCATGTGGAGAGCTGTGTGGCTTTGGGAAGTTACCTGTCTCCTCTGAGCCTCCTCATCCTCATCTGTAGATTGGGGGTGAGATAAGCCGCCCCGGCATGCTGTGAAGCTCTGGGGAGATTAGCTCTGTCACGGCTCGGCCAGGTACTGGCCTGTAGTGGGCACTCTGTCAGTAAGGGGGGGTTGCTGTCCTCTTCATTTGTGGGGGCCTCCTCATCAGTCATTTCATCTCTTTGATGCCACTCCTGGTAGGGAGGGAGGGGGGCAGGGCCGGTGGACTTGGGCAGCAGGTGAGAAAACAGGCCCAGAGGGCGAGAAGTTTCTTCAAAGGAACCCAGCCCAGGTACCATGTGTGCGCTGTCTCCTCTGGGGTTTTGCCTGCTTGGCTCACCTGGCCTGAGTCTGCTGGCTCACAGGGAGGTTTCGACCCAAGCCTGTCCCCTCCCACTGTCCTTCCCGTGCAGGGGAACTGGCAGGCCTACGGCAGCAGGTGACAACTGCAGAGGAGAAGGCGGCTCTGGACAAGGAGCTGATGGCCCAGAAGCTGGTGCAGGCTGAGCGGGAGGCCCAGGCCTCTCTGCGGGAGCAGCGGGCAGCCCACGAGGAGGACTTGCAGCGCCTCCAGCGGGAGAAGGTCTGGGCCCTGGGTCAGGGTGGGCAGGGCTCCGAGCTGCTGTCTCCTCTGTGATCTCAGAGCGTCCTCACCCTCACTTGTCCTCGGTCTCCACCTCTGTGACATGGAACTTTCTTCATCTCTGTTTAGGGTGGGGGGCCCTAGGGGGAAGCTGGGAGGAAAACATCGGGGACTTCTTATGAAACATATGGCTTCCCAGGCCCCAAATCTCGTCTAGCTCTGGTGATCCTGATTCAGGAAAGCACTTTCATTGGCTAAGAATTACTGTTTGCGTATGAGGGATCACTCTAGGACCAGCACACATACTAGGAAAGGTGAGGGGCCAGGTCACTAGAAGACAGAACAGAGCTGTCTGAGAACACTGGCCCTGGACTTACATTGCCTGGGTTTGGGCCTGCTCCAGGCCACGCACTGGTTATATTGCCTGTGGTCTTCGTGACTTTGTTTCCCCATCTGTAACCATGGGGACAAGGGTCGTATAGGGTGTCGTGAGCACGAGCTGAGAAGCCCATGTGGAGGGTTATTGCGGTGACTGGCACTTGGTAAATGCTCCGTAAATGCTGCTTGCTGTGATTGTGGTACTAGGTAGGATAGGCTTCGGGACAGGGGACCTGTGTCACCCGTCTGCGACAGGGCTGCCTCTGTCAGAGGTTCAGGCTTTGACTCCAGGGGCGCCATTCGCTCTGACCCTCCAGCAGGTGGCAGTGAAGCACTTGAAGTGTTACCAAGGTGCCAGGCACCGCCCTCAGACCCTAGGTGGGCGCTGGTTCTTTGCTTGTGGGTTCTAGCCACCCGGTCCCCAGGGAACGAACTCCTGTGTCATCTTTATTCTTCCTGCCCTGCCTGACTTGGCGTCTTAATGTCACCTACTCTTCTCTTTTCTGCCACTCTGCCACCCCCTGACTCCAATCCCCCTTCATTTCTCACAGCCGATGCCCCTTGGCCCCGACCTGCAATTCTGGTCCCTCTTCCTCAGCTCCTGAACAACAACCTAGTTTAAAGTCTAGATTGCTGCTTGTCATTCTGGCTTAAGGTTTTCTGCTGTCGCCACTGTCTTCAGAGCCGGGCCCGTCCCTCCCTACAGCCCACAAGGCCTCTCCTGGCCTGACTGCTTCCTGTGGCTCTGGCCCCCCTGGTCACTGCAGTTCAAGCTCCAGTGGCCCTTCAACAGTATGGTTTCCCTGTATGTGGTGTTTCCTCCTCCCTCCGGGCCATCTCGGGGGCTGGACTGTGGGCTTGGGGTTCTTCCCCTCCCCCCTCTTTTCCTGGCTGGCTGCTGCTGTCTCTCCTCCAGAAAACATTCTCTGACCCCGAGGCCAGCATTGCTGCTCCCAGGGGCTCGCACCACCCTGGCAGGTCCCTGCCACAGCCCTTGTCATCTGCCTGATCTGTAGTTTCCTGGTCGCCTGTCTCTCAGGGTCTGGGGTACAGGTGTCCCTTGCTTCGAGGGTCACGTGCGTGGGTCTGGCTCCCAGGAGGCGGCGTGGCGGGAGCTGGAGGCTGAACGGGCCCAGCTGCAGAGTCAGTTGCAGCGGGAGCGGGAGGAGCTGCTGGCCCGGCTGGAGGCCGAGAAAGAAGAGCTGAGTGAGGAGATCGCTGCCCTGCAGCAGGAACGCGACGAGGGCCTCCTCCTGGCCGAGAGTGACAAGCAGCAGGTGCGTGAGCCCTGGTGCGGGGCCCGGGTTCTGGGGCTGGTTCCCACGCAGCCACCCAGCAGCTAGGAATGGGGGTCCCTAAGCCATGCCTGGTACAGGGTGGAGCTCGCTGAGTGGCGGCCAGAGTTGCGACACCATGAGCACTGATTCCGGGAAAGCCGATCCACATTCTCCCATCTTCCCCCCGCCCCAGGCTGGGCAGGGTGTGTCACCCCTGTGGTTGCCTTCTGAGTAGTCCCTGCAATGCCCATGAGTATCAGCCGACCCTCCTCAAAGTAAACTGACTGCAGACCCTCCCATAATGTCATGGAGACAGGGCAGACTGCGTCTTTCTCTTCACCAGCTGTGTCACCCTGGACGAGTCACTTTATCTCTTTGAGCCTCAGTTTCCTCATCTATAAAGTGGGAATAATGACGGGCCCTGCTCCAGGGTTGTTGTGGCCAGTTAGTGGGGGATGAATTGTGTCCACGTCCAGAGGTACTATTACTCGAATCCTTTTCTGGGGTTTCAGGAGGTGAGCCCTGGTGACCCAGGTGAGCCCTGGGTCCACCGGTGGTGGCCCAGCCACGGCCTCCGAGTCCACTGAGGGTGCATTTTTCGGGCGCTGGGGGAAAGGCCTGCGCATGCCCCCAGCACCAACCAACCCCGCAGGCCCCTCTCTCCCTGCCCCTGCCAGGCCCTGTCACTGAAGGAGTCTGAGAAGACGGCGCTGTCGGAGAAGTTGATGGGTACTCAGCACAGCCTGACCACCATCTCTCTGGAGATGGAGCGACAGAAGCGAGACGCTCAGAACCGGCAGGAGCAGGACAGGGTAGGCAGGCTGAGCGGGGGCCTCCATCTGAGCCAGGAGACTCAGCTGTGCCTGGAGGAGCCCCCTGTGTGAGGCGGGGGCACAGCTCTGCCTTGGTGAGCCCCCAGTCTGAGGGAGGGAAGAGCTACTCCGTGCCTACTTTCTAGGCACTGAGGGATGGCAGAGGGTCTGGCCAGCGAGTGGGAGGGGCCATGCTTGGCGCTGAAAGTGGACTGATCAGCTGGCCCAGCAGGGATCACCGAGGTCGTAGGGGGATGAGGAAGGGGGCACAGCGCCCTCTGAGGAACCCGTCTGCCCTAGAGCACCATGAACTCCCTAACATCTGAGCTGCGGGACCTACGGGCCCGGCTTGAGGAGACTGCCGCGGCCCACGCTCAGGAGGCAAAGAGGCTGCAAGAGCAGGCCCGAGACCTGGGCAGGCAGCGGGAGTCCTGCATGCGCGAGGTGAGCCGCCCACCCTGTGCCTCTTTGGGCAGCACCCTCTACATGCTGCTGGGCACCTGGTTCAGTGGGGGCCCAGAAAAATGTAAGGCTCCATTCCTGCACTCAAGGATAAACGAATGCGCCCCCCCCCCCCAGAAAGGAGGCAGCAAGCATCTCCAAGTGCTTGTTATGTACACATGGGAACTTGGGGCGCTCAGGAGGGGCTGGTGGTTTCTGCCCTCTTGGTGTTGTCCCTGAGACAATCCTGATCACTTATTTCAAACCCAAATGCCGCCGACTCCAGCTTGCTTCACTCCTAATCATAACTCACGCCTGTGGTCTGAGTCTGCTCAGAGCAATGGGGGAGGTGCCCCGTGGCCAGGGCTGCGAGCATGGGCTGGTTTCCACCAAGGCCCAGCTCGAGTGGAACCCGACCGCTGTCCTCACAGGCAGAAGAGCTTCGGACTCAGCTGCGCCTGCTGGAGGATGCCCGTGACGGGTTGCGGCGGGAGCTGCTGGAGGCCCAGCGCAAGGTACGCGAATGCCAGGATGGCCGAGAGGCCCAGCGGCAGGAGGCGAATGAGCTGCGGCGCAGCCTGAGTGAGGGCGCCAAGGAGTGCGGGGCCCTGCGGCGGTCCAACGAGGAGCTGCGGGCTGCGGTGAAGAAGGCTGAGAGCGAGCGGATCAGGTAGGGCGACGGGAGGAGTCTGCCAAAGCCCCATGCTTCACACTGAATCTGGTCCCTAGAAGCTAACTTCACTCCCAAGGGTCAGGGGAAATGGCACAAAGTGGGGCCTCTCTGCCCTCAAACCAAGCCTGGCACTTGGGTTAATTTAGGTGATTTTCCTACCTGAAGGAAGGAGAAAGTGGCAGTGGGCAGAGTTGGGTCCAAACTCAGACCCCGCCTGGTGGCATCACCCTAGAAACTAGTGTGTGCCCTGCACCCTGGTCACTGGTCCACCTCTCCCTGTGGGGGACCTGGGCCCAGCTCCGAGGAACTCCGCTCAGGACCAAGCCACATGGGCAAACAGCAGTTGGAGCACCTTCAGGCCAAGAGCCAGGCAGATTCATTCCAGGAATCACGGGAGGGGACTTTTGTGTAGAGCCACACACTGTCCTCCCAGGACCTGGGGCTGCCTCTGACCTCTTCCCCTGCCCTTTCCAGCCTGAAGCTCGCCAATGAGGACAAGGAGCAGAAGCTGACGCTCCTTGAAGAGGCTCGGGTGGCCATGGGCAAGGAGGCTGGGGAGCTGCGGGCTGGGCTGCAGGAGGTGGAGCGCTCACGGCTGGAGGCTCGGAGGGAGCTGCAGGAGCTCCGGCGGCAGGTACCCTCCGCAGCTGGCGCCTTCCCTGGGCACTGGCTGTGTGGCCCATTAAAACTTTGTACAGACACTGAAATTGGAATTTTCCATAATTTTCCTGCGTCAAAATTCAAGCATTTAAAAGTGAACTATTTCCAACTATTTAAAAAGGCAAAACCCATCTTAGCTCAAGGTCTCTCAGAAGCAGGCAGCTGGTGGAATTCAGCCTGTACTTTGCTGACCCATGAACTGGATGATCTCCAAACTCATCAACAGGAGGAAGCATTTAACAAGTGCCTTCTGTATACAGGGCACTGCCATGGACCCCGTGCGCACAGGCTCTGCCACTCTGGAATACCCCCCCAAAAGAGGAAGCAGCCCCATCTGGCCCCTAGGCTCTACCTTCCCCACAGACGGCCCAGCCTGAATACAAAGCCTTTCCGCCTCCCAGCATGGCCCCTTCTACCCAGGCCCTTCCTGTTGGGCTGAAGTCCTGGAAGCCACAGGAGTCCCTGAAATTGAATGCCAGGCTCTTGCTGGGTGCTTTGCATGCCACAGCATGATCTCCCATTCCCCTCACTTTATAGCACTTTGGGGTAGGCCTTGCCCCCACTCCTGTGGGGAAACAGGGGCTTAAAATGTACCTTAGCACTCCACTTGTCTGAGATCAAATCCCAGTCTGCTCCCTGGGGGCTGTGTGACTTTGGGCAAGTCACTTCACCTCCCTGAGCTTCAGTTTTCTCATCCTTTAAATAGGGATACTGTTAAGCCCTACCCCATCTAGAACTGTGTTAAGATGAAATGAGTTAATATGAGTGAAGTGCTTAGAACAGGGCCAGACACTGGGTGAGCACGCCATAGTAGTTAGGCATTTGTACAGGTGGGAGGTGGTCCAGGGAGCTGTGGCTTCTGCCTGAAGAACACCTAGGGGCTCAAATCCCTCCCCGACTCTCCGTGAGAGACAGTTATGATTTGGTGGTAAACTGAGGTCATTGGTGCCCAGGTGCCTGGCATGGCTCGTGCTCATTGGATGTAACTGGGGCAAGCTCCCAGTGAATTTGGGGTGGTGTTCAGTGTACACGTCCCTAGGGCAATGGGTCCCAAGTGCCCCCCCGTGCCAGGCCCGGACTAGGCAGGGTCTAGGGGCAGAGCTGAACAGGATGCTGTAGGAACCTTTGAGCACTCACCTATAATACCCAGGACTAGAGGGGGCTGTGGGTGCTGAGAATGGGTCCTAGGTCCTACCCGTGTCCTCTTTCTCCCACAGATGAAGATGCTGGACAGTGAGAACACCAGGCTGGGCCGGGAGCTGGGGGAGCTGCAGGGCCGCCTGGCACTGGGTGAGCGGGCGGAAAAGGAGTGCCGGCGGGAGGCCCTGGGCCTCCGACAGAAGCTGCTGAAGGGTGAGGCCAGCCTGGAGGCCTTGCGACAGGAGGTAACTAGGTGGGTGGGCAGGCTGGAGGGGGAGGGTCGTGGGGGCAGTGGCTGCTCTGTCCCTCCCTCTCGGGAGAAGCAGGCCGGGACTCTAATGCTGGAGTCATTCAAAGAGACCAGTACCTAACACTTGCCCCTGTCCCCTATTCCTTGAGAGTCTTCCCCGGCTGTAATAATAATAATAACAACAACGGTAAGAACTTTGTAGCAGGAGTCGATGGGGAGAGGGGAGCCCTGTAGCTATAACCTTATTGGATTCACCCAGAAGCCTCCTGAGATAGGCACAGTTAGCCCCATTTTACAGAGAGAACCAGACTCTAAGGCTTGGAGAGATAAGGGATCTGCCCAGGGTCACACAACCACGTAGGTCAGTCTGACTCCAGAGTCTGCACTCCACCTTTGCTGGCTGTTTCACTACATCGAATCTACTGTGTGACCTTGACTAGGTCACTTACCCTCTCTGTGCTTCGAAGCACTTGTGGGATAGGGCCTAGTCCAGCAGGGGAGGTGCACAGAGCCTCCACCCAGCTCCTGGCTTCCGGGCGCTGCTCGGTAGCAGTGAAGCTGCTGATTGGGAGAAGTTGACTGATTCTCCATATTAGAGAGCTGCGTCTCTGTGTGCGTGTGAGAGAAAGAGAGATCATGTACTCTGTCAGTAAATAATTCTGTAGTACATTCCCCCCGCTGTGTGATTTATTGATAAAGGACTTGCGCTGAGAGGCAGTGTGGTCTTGTGGTGCAGAGAGCAGGCCTGGGAGCCAGAGGGCCTGGCTTAGCCTTCCAGCTCCTAGCTCACTAGTTGTGGGCCTTGGGCAAGTTACATGACAGCTCTGGGCCTCGGTGTCCTGCCTCAGTTTCCTCACTCGTAAAATAGAGCGGATTCATAGTGGTGGAGTTGACGTTTTTTGGAAAGTACTCAGTGTTTGGCACTGATAAGCCCTATCTATGTAAGTGTCAGCTGTTTATTACTAATAAACCCTGTAATTAGAAGTCACGAAAGAAAGATAAATTCTTTTTTTTTAAAGATTTTATTGATTTATTTTTAGAGAGGGGAAAGGAAGGAGAAAGAGAGGAAAGAAACATCAATGTGTGGTTGCTTCTTGCACATCTCCTACTGGGGATCTGGCCCTCACCCAGGCATGTCCCTGACTGGGAATTGAACTGTGTGCCCTCTGGTTCGCGGACAGGCACTCAGTCCACTGAGCCACGCCAGCCAGGGTGGAAGAGTGGAAGAGATAAATTCTAATAGGTTTCTCCCACACCTGTGAATGGTCTTCTCCTCTTCGGATGGAGACCACTAAAGGAACAGGTGTTGGGTACGCCACTTTGGGGTGGGTAGGCTTGAGGCTGGGCCTGGGAGATGGGGCAGCAGGCTGGGAGGCGGTCTTGCTGACCCTCCCCTCAGGGCTTCACCCCTGCCCCAGCTCCAGGGAGCCCATCGGAAGCTGCAGGAGCAAGAGGGCGAATTCCGGGCCCGTGAACGAGGCCTTCTAGGCAACCTGGAGGAAGCTCGCAGTGCGGAGAAGCAGCAGCTGGACAATGCCCGCAGCCTAGAGCTGAAGCTGGAGGCAGCGCGAACAGAGGCTGCGGAGCTGGGGCTGCGGCTGAGCGCGGCCGAGGGTCGGGCGCAAGGCCTGGAGGCCGAGCTGGCCCGAGTGGAGACCCAGCGGCGCGCCGCCGAGGCCCAGCTGGGCGGCCTGAGATCAGCCCTGCGCAGGGGCCTAGGTCTTGGTCGCACGCCCAGCCCCGCCCCGCGGCCTGTGGGCTCCCCAGGCCGCGCTGCACCTGCAGGAGGTGAGCTAAGTTCTAGAAGTGCACAGGAGGGAAAAGTGGAGGATGGAGACGCCTGGTCCCCACCCGCAGGACTAGTTCTCCTCTGCTGGGTTCGTCCCTTCTTTGCTTACCAATCAATCTCTAATGCCTCCTCTTTGCTCGTCTCTGACACCCAGCAGAGAACCGCCCATCTAGGCAAAGTCAGTTTCCATCTCTGTGAGTCCACGCCCCTCTTTTGACGTAGTCTAGGCCCCGCCCCCTCGCCAAAGATACTCTCTGCTGATCCAGGCTCCCTGGGTCACTTCTTGTTGAAGGGGCCGGAAGTCTCCTCTTCTTGATGCCCCCAACTCCTCTGAGTCTTTGGGCATCCATCCTCCCTATTGACCCCCACCCTCTCTTTATCAGCACCCCATTCTCTTCAGCTCCACACCCCTCTGTGTCAGGCCTGTGACTTCCGGGTCTCCCTCAGGCAGATACACACTCCGCCAAGACCCCTTCCAGGGACCCCTTTAGTAAATTCCCAGCCCCACCTGCTCCCAAGGCCCGGAAGATGGTGCTGGGAAGATTCTCGCTGTGCTTCAGGGGGTGCAAGCGCCCCTGTAGGGAGCGTTCATCTTGTCTCAGCCTGGCACAGGGTCGCCTTGATTCCTAGGGCCCCGACTAGGACCCAAGGGATCCGATCACCGTGGGCTGTGGGCTGTGGGGTAATGAGTCATTGCCTTTTCAAATCCACAGATTTAGGCCCAGGATCTCATTCGTTCACACAGCTACTCAGTATTTACAAAGCACCTACTGTGCACCAAACATAATCGAAGTGCTGGGGTTGGAGCAGTAAACAAAACTGTCCTTTCATGGCGTTCATAGTCTAGGCAAGGGAGTATCAGACAGGAATGTGCTATAGAAATGAACTACAGCATGTACTGGGTGGGGCGACGGCTGGAAAACAGGTGAGGAAATGTGAGTTTAGGCACATTGCAGGTGAGGATGTGACATGGAGCGGCCGCACGGAGAGCAGCTTGGCAATTTCTCAAAAAGCTAACCCCAGAATTACCATAGGACCCAGCAATTCCACTCCTAGGCAAGTACCCCAAAGAATTTAAAACAGGGACCCGAACAGATCCTTGTACCCCAGTGTTTGTAGCAGCCGAACAGTGGGGGCAATGAGTGTCCGCAGACAGGTGAGCAGATGAACGAACATGTAGCGTGTCCATACAGAGGAACAGTGCTCGGCCTTAAAGAGGAAGGTCATTGTGACACATGCTACAACAGGGACAGACCTTGACAGCATCATGCTAAGTGAAATAAGCCAGTCCCAAAGGGCAAAGAGCGTACAATTATCGCACTTACATCAAATATCTAGAATAGCCAAATTCACAGAGACAGAAAGTAGATTAGAGGCCATGAAGGGCTGTGGGAAGTTATTGTTTAGTGAGCACAGTCTCTAGGGTGCATTAGCTTCCAGCGCTACTGTAACAAAGAGCCATCAGCAGTGTCTTAAACAACAGGAATTCCTGTCTCCCAGTTCAGGAGGCCGGAAATCTGAGATCAAGGTGTGGGCGGGGCCCTGCTCCCGCGCTGGTGCTGGGGGGAGGGGCCTGCCCCAGGCGCCTTGGCTTCCAGTAGTTCTCTGGCTGTGTCCGCGTAACTCCCACCTTCACATGGCCTTCGCCTTGAGTATGTGTCCAAATGTCCCCCTTTTTAAAAAGATTTTTTTGTTTCCTGGCTGGTGTAGCTCAGTGGATTGAGCACAGGCCTGCGAACCAAAGCATCCCTGGTTTGATTCCCAGTCAGGGCACAGGCCTGGGTTGCAGGCCCAGATCCCCAGTAAGGGGCTCATGCCGCACGCTGATGTTTCTCTCCCTCTCTTTCTCCCGAAAGGAGAACCTTTCCTAAAAATAAATAACAAAAATTTTAAAAGATTTTTATTTATTTAGTTTAGAGAGATGGGGAAGGGAGGGAGAAAGAGAGGGAGTGAAACATCAATGTATGGTTGCCTCTAGCATACCCCATATTGGGGACCTGGGCCTGCAATCCAGGCACATGACTGCATGACTGGAAATCAAACCAGCAACCCTCTGGTTCACAGAGGGGCACTCCATCCCCCCTTTTTTCCCCCCAAAGATTTCATTATTTATCTTTAGAGGGGAAGGGAAGGAGAGAGGGAGAGAAATATCATTGTATGGTTGCATCTCGTGCATCCCCTGCTGGGAACTGACCTGCAACCCAGGTATGTGCCCTGACTGGGAATCGAACCTCAGTTGTTTGGTTTGCAGGCCCGCATTCAATCCACTGAGCTACACCAGCCAGGGCAAATCTCTCCTTTTTATAAGAGCACCCATCGTATTGGAGCAGGGCCTGCACTACTCCAGTAAGATCGCATCTTAACTAATGACATCTGCGATGACCCTGTTAGCAAACAAGGTCACGTTCTCGGGTCCCAGCAGTTAGGACGTCAGCATGAATTTCGGTGAGACACAGTTCAACCCCGAAGAGGGATGATGGAAGGATTTGGAAACAGATAGTGGTGATGGTCGTGTGATGATGTGAATATAATTAAGGCCACTACATAGTACACTTAGAGGTGGTTAGAAAGGCATGTTTTGTATATATCAACAATTCTCTTTAAAGATAAGGCAAGGGAGGAGCTGGGGTGCATGGGAGATGGGGAGAGCCCCACTGAGGAGGCGGTAGGTAAAGGAAGGATGGGACAAGAGACTCAGGACAAGTGGAGGTAACCGTGTGCTGTGAACACAGCGACAGAGCAGCCGGAGTGTAGGGGGCAGGGTGGGAGGAGTGGGGGGTGAGGACATGGGGACGAGGGACCTGCTCAAGTATGAGAGTGCTGGCTTCTACTCTGAGAGATGGGGGTCCCAGAGGCAATGGGGGAATGTCCTGCTGTGGGTTCCTTGGGTGCTGACAGAGCTGTGGGCCAGACTGGGTGTCTGTCACTTGGCAGAGGCTGGAGGAAGCTAACAGGCCGAATCCCGTCCTGCAGTTTCAATGTTGACCTCTAGGTGCCGTCCTGTCTCTGTTCATTCTGCCCCTCCCTTCACTTTGAGCCCACGCAGCCTGCGCAGCCCATGCGGTCCCTGAAGGGGGGATTAGTCCTTAGTCCCAGGGGATTACTATGAGGATAGAAGGAGGTAATGTAGGAAAAGCATTGACTCAGTGCCAGCGCTCAGTACAGGAAGGTGTTGAGGTGATGGAGTGTCCACCCTTGGACTGAGCCCTGGGGACACAGCCCTCATGGCTGGGTGTGGAGCAGACATCAGAGCTCCAACAGGGTGGGACAAGGTCACCCCAACATGGTGTGGGGTCAGGGAGGCCTTGGGGAGTGCTCTTTACATTTAGATCTAAGGGAATGGGCCAGGCAAAGAGAAGTTGTAGGGAGAGAAGGGAACAGCATATATGAAGGCCCTAGTGCTGGAAAAGGGAATGTTCTAGAACATGAGAGCAGAGGGTGATGGGGCGTAGCCAGCTTGTGAGAGGCTCATGCTGGAGTGAGCAATGGGGCCTCTAAGTGATGGCACGGGAGCTGGGCTTGACTCTGAGGGCAGCGGGGGCGGGTGAAGGGTGACACGCAGGAGGGTGAGGGGACCCGACTGGGGCCATGGGAAGCTCACGTGGGCTGCTGGGATGGGGAAGATGTGTTGAGAGCTTGCAGACAGCATCCTGGCAGGAGAGGCCAGTGGCTGCCGCATCCCTGAGCACTTCTCCTCCTCTAGGAAGTGGGGAAGGACCCCGCAGCCCCAGCCCCTTGGAACACAGCCCTGGATCTGAGCCACCATCCCCAGGACCTGCTACCTCCCCGGTGTCTCCAGACTTGGACCCAGAGGCCGTGCGGGGGGCCCTCCAGGATTTCCTGCAGGAGCTTCGGAGCACCCAGAGAGAACGGGTGAGGCTGCTGTGAGTGGCTGGCTGGGAAATTAGTGGCTGAGGGCCCAGTGAGGGGCTGCAGGTTGTCAGAGCAAGGGTCTTCCCTTCCCCCAACTTTGGGACTGCAGAATGAGCTTCGGACCCAGACAAGTGCCCTGAGTCGCCAGCTGGTTGACATGGAGGCCGAGAGGGACAGTGCAACCTCCCGGGCAAAGCAGCTGCAGAAGGCTGTGGCCCAGAGCGAGGAAGGTGAGTCAGATACCCCGACCCCCGGGTCCTTGCTTTGTTTTCTCGTGCTCTTGGCAGCGGAGGTGGGAGGCTGTGGGGTTCCCTGAGTGGCTCCTGAGTCCCTGCCCTGGCCACTGTGACCCGAGTTGGGGGCTGTTGCCTCTGGGAGACCATTCCTGGTGAGCCCCACCCCATCTCCAAACTTACAGACCCTCAAGGACTCAGGGGCAGGTCCTGTGGTGGGTAGACAAGCAGGCCAGGCATGTTGTGGCCTAGCCCAGGGCTCTAGGCTGTGCCTGGCCAGCTCTGACCCCTGGGGTGGGGGCTGTAGCCCGGCGCAGCGTGGATGGGCGGCTGAGCGGGGCCCAGGCGGAGCTGGTGCTGCAGGAAGAGAGTGCCCGGCGCAGCGAGCGGGAGCGCCGCGCTGCGCTTGACCAGGTGACCGCCCTGGAGAGGAGCCTGCAGGCCACCGAGAGTGAGCTCCGGGCCAGCCAGGTAGGCAGGAGCCCTGGGCGGCAGGGTGAGGGGAGGATCTGGGTACTGAATGGTCATAAGTCCTACTGTGCGCATCTGTTTCTGCCTGCCTGGGTTTCAGCACCCACTGAAGTGACCAGCCTGTAAGTCTGTAAAAGCATAGTCAGGTCTACTGCCTTGTTCTGTGTTAAGATCACAACATGGTGGAAGCAAGAGCTGGGCATTTGACCTTGACAGACCTGGGTTCAGTCTGACTCTGTGGTTTCTTAGCCTTTCCAAATCCTGTTTTCCTCATCTGCAGAAGAGGGAGACCAATAACTACCTCACAGACATGATGCCCCTAAGTTCCATACACAGAGGCGGTTCTCAGGGGGCCTCTGTTTCCTTCCTCTCTGTACAGCCACGTGGGTGGTGTTCTGGGCTGTTTATGTGTCTTTCATCTGCATGTACGTGTATGTGTGTGTCTGGGGCAGAAAGCATGGGCCCTCGTAGTGACGGTCCCGGCTGCCAAAGACTTGAGCCCTTCTCACAGCCACCAACTCCTTCCCTCCCCCCCACCCTTCCCCACCCCCCCTCCACTGCTGCCCACACAGCCTGCCCCTGCCTCTGGCTCTAGGCCGAGCTTGAGCGGGGTTGTTGTGTCTGCGGCTCCAGCTCTGGCCTTGGGCCCAGCCGCAGGGGCCGCAGGAGGAGGCCAGGAGCAACGCTGGGCAGCAGCCAGAGCCGGGCTGCCGGCTGCAGACGCGGCAGGGTTGGGGCTCTGAGCAGGGCGGGAGAGGGGCCAGGCCTGGGGGTGGTTGTAAGGACACCCCCTGGGCCCACCCTGTCTCAGGGCTAGTGACAGGGGTGGAAGGACCCCAGTCTGTCTTCCTGTCCTGTTCCAACTCCCCAAGCCTCCTTCACCATTTGAACTCATTTGGGGGAAGGAGGGGCATCGTTCCCTAAAATCCAGTGGGGCCAGGGCTTCTGCCTGACTCAACTCAGGTCACACCCGCAGCTTCTGGGCTGTTCCCCGCTTTTCCCAAAAGGTCCTGAGGGGTGCGGGAGGTGTGGGGTGGGCTGGACAGTTGGGACCTGAGCCCTCCCCCACCCATTTTCTAGGAGAAAATCAGCAAGATGAAGGCCAATGAGGTGAAGCTGGAGAGCGACAAGCGGCGCCTGAAGGAGGTGCTGGATGCCTCTGAGAGCCGCACCATCAAGCTGGAGCTGCAGCGGCGCTCACTGGAGGGGGAGCTGCAGCGCAGCCGCCTGGGCCTGGGCGACCGGGAGGTGCAGGCCCAGGTCCTCCAGGACCGGGTAGACTCCCTGCAAAGACAGGTGGGTCCCCTCCCCCGCTTGCAGGCTCCTCAGCTGCAGGCCAAGTGCTTTACACAGACTAAGTAAACCTCCCAGCAATGCTGTGAGGTGTTATCGTGATCCCCACTTCACGGGTGGACAAACAGAGGCTTGGGGGTGATGTCATCCCCCCAGATAACAGCTAAGGAGAGGCAGAGCCAACATTGGAATTTAGGACTGGTTGATGACAGAATCTCCACGCATAGGAAGCATGCTGGACAAGTTAGAGAAGTAGATTTCACTCATTTCCTATTTTGCCCTGGCTGCTAGGAAGTTCATCTCTAACTGGACTGTTCAGTAATTCTGCTAGCCCTGCATAATCATACACCAAAGTCAAGAACAGGGGGTCTGAGACAACCAGGTTGATGGCACTCTGGGTGAGGATAGTTAACGAGCAGTGGGGCGGGGCCTAGGTGGCAGTAGGCTGAGCCAGTAGGATCACGTGGGAATAGTGAGTGTCAGGCATGAAGGCCCAGAGGGAGGTGGGAAGGGGTTGGCTTGGGTTGGGTTGGACCTTTCTTCTGGAGGCCACAGTGAGAACTGAGCCACTTTACTGCCCTGTCTCTCCTGTCAGGTGGCAGACAGTGAGGCGAAGGCGGGGACTTTGCAGCTGACGGTGGAGCGGCTAAGTGGGGCCCTGGCCAAGATGGAGGAGAGCGAGGGGGTCCTGCAAGACAAGGTGCAGGGTCTGACGGAGACTCTGGCCCAGAACAATGCCAGCCTCACAAGCGCCCAGGACAAGAATCTGCAACTGCAGAAGGCGCTGAAGGCCTGCGAACATGACCGCCAAGTACTCCAGGTATGGGCGATTCCTGGGTCTGGCTGTGGGCGGACCCAGGGAGAGTTAGCCAATGGGGCAGTCAGTTGGAAACCCTAAGGAGCCAGTCAGTGAGAGAGAGGGGTGGGCTTACTAAAAGCATCAGCCAGTAAGAGGAGGCATTGGAGGAAGCACTAAGAGAACAGCCTATAGTATAGGCTTGGAGGGACCAGGTGCAAGGTTAACGGGGAAACAGTATAGGTCAGTGGGCTAGGCCTGCTATCTGTTATCTCCAGGTGAGGTGACTACCTGTCTTATGGGCTTTGAAACTGGCGTGAGATAGAGTAGAGTCTGTGTCCCAGCTTGGCACCATCCATCCCTGTCCCCCAGGAACGGCTGGAGGCCGCTCGGCAGGCACTGTCAGAGGCCCGGAAACAGAGCAGCTCCCTGAGTGAGCAGGTGCAGACGATGCGGGGTGAGGTGGAAGACCTGGAGCTGCAGCGGGCAGAGGCTGTGGGCCAGCTGCAACAGCTACAGGAGGTGAGGGCCGGGGTGGGGACCTTTCCACCTATCACAGCCTCATCCCAAATCCAGGTCCAGCCTCCTAGACTACCCACAAGCCCAGGGAATGAAGCATGATACCTTTATTATAGAGATGGAGAAACTGAGGCCCAGAGAGGAGAGCTGTCTGCCCTCAGGTGACAGTTCCCTGGTGCGGGCCTCACAGTTGCCCTACTGTGTGAGTGGGCACAGCAGGCTGGCTTCGTCTTCCCCAAGCTTCAGACACACACGCTGAAGCCCAGGAGAATTAGGGACTTGCTGGCTTCTGTGTAGGTGCTGCGGCAGCGTCAAGAGGCTGAGGCTGCAGCCCTGCACGCCGTGCAGAAGCTGCAGGACGAGCGGCGGCTGCTGCAGGAGCGCCTGGCCGGCCTACAGCGCGCCCTGGCTCAGCTAGAAACTGAGAAGCGGGAGGTGGAGCGGTCAGCCTTGCGGCTGGAGAAGGACCGGGTGGCTCTCAAGAGGACACTGGACAAGGTGGGCTGCTTCCCAGGGCCTTTCCCCTCACTTTGTCTAGGTCCTGGCCATGGCCAGTCCCAGCTGCACATCACTAGGGCCCGGGAGCCTCTGGTCCCCCTGGTCCCGCTGCCTCGAATCTAACACCCCTCCTGGAGCATCCCCCTTCACAGACTTCCCGCCGCCCCGGGCACCCTGCTCCCCTCCTGCTCTCCCCACCCAGGTAGAGCGGGAGAAGCTTCGCAGCCACGAGGACACAGTGCGGCTGAGTGCAGAGAAGGGCCGCCTGGACCGAACACTCACGGGGGCCGAGCTGGAGCTGGCCGAGGCCCAGAGACAGATCCAGCTGCTAGAGGTCCCAGCCCTAGATACCCACTTCGCCCTAACCCACAACCCCACCCTCACCCTAGCCTGAGGGCCAGGCTGTCCCAGGAGCTGCTGATACCTCAGCCAGCCCCGAGCCCACAGGCTGCGAGCCCAGGCCCCGGGGTGGGGGTGGGGGTGGGGGGTGGGTAGCTCAGAGTGAGATCCCAGGGTGGGGGTGCTCTCCAGAGTGCAGAGAAAAGAGATGCTAATGGCGGGCTAGCACCTGAGCCTGTGTGTTCATGTGTGTCATGGATGTGTAAGGCATGAGCATACCTCAGAGTATTCTTGCGCATGAACCTTTTGCACAGGTGTGGCAAGCCTGTGTATTAAGAATATGGTATAGCTATGTGCATGTCTACATGTGTCTTCATGTATGTAGGAATATTGTGCACATGTATGTACCCATGTGAACACAAGTACTCGTGCTTGTTTTGGAGCCTGTGTGTGTATGGGCCTGCATTTGAGTACATCTGTGTGTGTGTGTCTGAGTAGGGGTCACTAGGTACTCTAATCACAGGCCAGGAGGGTGGGGGTGGGGTTGGAACAAATGGGATCTTAAAGCTCCTTCTGCCTCCCCTGTCTGCACTGGCCTTGCTGTGAGGTCCCCCAGGCTCCCACCCTGGGGAGGTGCCTGACGCCTCCTTGTGCACAGGCATGCGTGCACACATGTGGGGCCAGACTCCAGACTAGCGGCCTCTCCTGCAGGCCCAGGTGGTGGTGCTGGAGCAGGACCACAGCCCAGCCCGGCTGGAGGCGGAGGAGCAGCAACAGCTGGAGCTGCAGCAGGAGGTGGAGCGCCTGCGCAGTGCCCAGGTGCAGACGGAACGCACCCTGGAGGCGCGGGAGCGGGCCCACCGGCAGAGGGTGCGTGGGCTGGAGGAGCAGGTACTGAGGCCTGACTGGGCTCCGGCCTCTCCCCTGGGGGCTGCAGAGCCAGCAGGACCAACCCTCTCCCCCCCAACCCCCAACCTGCTTGGGCAGCTGGGCCAGGAGGGAAGTGAGAAGCTGGAGAAGGAGGAAGGGAAGGGGGAGAGGCCTGGGTGTAACCTCTTGGGTATAAGCAGTCTGTGGCACCCAACACTGAAATGGTCAGGTGGTGTCAACCATGGCTGAACATGGGCTTAAGTGATGCCATTGGCACATAACTCTGCTCTCCTCTGGCTCTAGGATGGCCCTTTCCCTGGGTGGCACAGGTGGCCTCAGCAGCCCCAGCCTCGGGTTATCCCAACAACCCTTGATCCCAGAGGAAAGTGGGGGAGGCATTTTTTTCTGAGATCAACAGCAAGAGTCCCAGGGATGCTTCTCATTGACCAGCTGCAGTCCCAGGCCCCTTCCTGACCCTCCCCAACCTTATCATGTCTACAGGGCAAGGCTGGTTTGGCAAGCCAGGCCTGAGTCACAGGTCCATCCCGGGAGTCAGGCCAGTGCTAGGCCTGTCTGAGTGATGAGGGTGGGGATAGGGCAGCTCCCAAAGAGATGCCACGCAGTCAGAGGACACCTGATGGTACCACAGACCCGAATGAGGAGGGAAGAAAACACCCGGTTCTTTATGAGACCTGCATCTGCCTGGAACAGGTGGCGCTGGTCCCTCCTGGGGTGGGACTACACCTGGCTGTAGTCACCCCCTTTTCTCTGCGATCGGGCTGTGGACCTGGGCTGGCTCTACCTTCTCTTTCTTCTCCAGGTGTCCACACTGAAGGGACAGTTGCAGCAGGAGCTTCGAAGGAGCTCAGCATCCTTCTCTCCCGCTTCTGGGCCCCCAGAGAAATGAGCCCCTCCCCCACTGGTGGCCGGGGCAGGGGAGAGGCTTCCTCTCCAGAACAATCCACCCAAGGGCCTGAGCATGTCAGGGCTCCCAGAGCTCAAATGAGGGTGAGGAAGAGCCTGGCTGGCAGCTCTGAGAGGCGGGACTCCAGTGCCAGGCCAGACCCAGCACCGGCATCGTCGGAGCCCCCTGCCCTCTGTGGGCCCTGCCTCCGTCCAGTGTCCCTCCCCGGATGAACCACTTTGCGTTGTACGCGATCCTCACTGCGTGGCTGAGCCAAAGCCAGGGGTCAGGGAGACCCTGTTGTCTGTGGCCAGCCCTGGAGCACGGGCTCACAGGAAGGCGGAGGGGTGCCTGGGCCTCGGGCAGGGGTCAGAGACCCAGGCCCCGCCCTGGCTTCCCAGAGGTCTCTTTGCCTTAGTTCAGAATGTTTGTCAGGAAATTCTTCAGAGTTCAGAATCCCTGTATTTTTATACCTTTTTATAATGTTAACTGTTTGGAACTGTTTGTGTTTTTTATAACAAGATCCCATTTTCTAGAAATGGTTTTGTACAGATGTGTCCCTTTACTGTCCATGTACCTCATCCCCCTGGCAGACGGGAGGGAGACAAGCAGGGCCTGGGGCAGGAGGGACGGATGGACTCCGACAGAATCAGGTTCTGCCCGGCTCCACCCCTTGTAGCTGTGGGACCCTCCGGGCTCAGTTTCCCTGCTGGGAGGATGTGCACACGACTGCCCGCCCCAGAACCCTGTTTGGAAGGTTAGATAGGAGGTGCGGAGCCTGGGCCCACGGGCCGGTCAGGCACTGCGCTGGCCCGCCCTGCTTCTGCCCTCTGTCTGAACTGCACCAGCCCCACCGCCTCCCACCCAAGTCCCTGATCTCTCAGTCCATCTACCTTGACCTTCTGCCCTGTGCCCTATATTCACCCTTACACTTCCACACTGGTGGCCTCCTGCCTTGGCCTGCACCCCCCTGGTGACGGGACAGGTCCTGACAGTGAGAGAGCTGTATTCCCGGACCCTCTGCTTATAATGTAGCCCTGCAGTCAGCTGTCATGGCCCATTGCGGGACAGGCCCTTCCTGAGAGACCAGGAACCTCTCAGAGAGGGCGGACAGTGGTGGAGGCACCTGGCCACCCGATTGGTAGTCTCTGAAAAATGACTGAATCTTTTGTAAAAACTTGTTTTTAATTTTGTAGAAAACAGAGGTGGTCTATGCCCAGGGGCTGTAGGGAATCCAAGCAGACCAGCTGGGGCGAGGGGCACAGCCTACCTCAGGGTCTGGGGGACTGTCCTCAGAGGGACCAAGAAGGCGCATCGGAGGCCCAGACCCCTTTGAGAGGCCAGGGGGCTCCCTTCTGGGGGCGAAGACTGTGCAGTGGGGAGCCCCCACTGTGCCTTGGGGGGGTGGCCACAGGCTGGGGAGGGGCCCAAGACAACCCCTGGCCGCAGTCCACTAACTTTTTACCGAATAAAAGAGATGTCAGGCTGGGAACAAAAGCACCAGGTTGAGTGGGGCCCGAAGGCCCCGGATCTGAGGGGGGGCCAGGGCTCGGGGGCCAGCTGTGCCCTAGCAGCCCCCGCAGCTCCTGGCACAGGAGACCGCCACAGACGGGCACAAGCCGCTGCTGGCCATCACACCACATTTGGAGAACTTGTCCCGGCACAGGTCGGCTGTTGGGGGCGCAGAAAGGAGATGGGGTCAGGGTGGGGCTGGGTGATGGCAACCGCTCCCCATTCTGATTTCGGTGCCCCCTGGACCTGGCGCCCGCACGTGACCCGTGTTTCATACACGTGCATAGGCGGACGCACACTGAGTGAGCCGGGGCAGGGATCAGGTGGCGGCGCAGACTGCCTACCTCGGAGGAGCTCCTCGTGGGCACAGACTGTGCGGACACAGATCTCCTTATTGATGACGTACATTCGCCGGAGGCTGGGGGGACAAGGCCGGGGGAGGGGTCAGTCCCGCTGCCACCCAGCCCCGAGGGGGAGCCCGCAGGACTTGGTATTGGAGCCCCAACCCACAGGCCAGGGCTCAGCCAGGGTTGAGCTCAGCTTCAGGATTCATTCTCCTTCCCCAATCTCCACCTGGGCTGGCTGGAGCTTTCCCCTCTGCTCCCTGCCCCCTCCAGTCTGCCTGTGCTCACCTGTAGAAGCAGACCTCGTTGAGACACTGTTTGCAGGGCTTGTGGATGGAGTAGAGGCGGGTGCACGGGTACTGCTCCTCACGGCAGTCTGGGTGACAGGCGGGATCAGACCGGGGGGGAGGGGGCTGCGGCTTAGGGCTCAGAACGGGGGTAGGGTAGCCCGTAACCTTGCCCACCAGAGACTGGCTCTCATCTCAGGGTCTAGGTAAGCCCTGCACCCCTTGGCCTAGACCATACCGCCCCCACCAACACACACCAACACACACAGATACACGTGCAATACAGGCGTACACAGTGTCGTTGGCACTGAGGCAGCCCGATTTTATACAGTGTATTTACACATATACAAATTCACAACCACACTCAGAAGCATGTACTCAAACACACATCCATTCAAACACAAAGCCACGCTGACCTCACAGGTGCACACAGCATTACACTGAGCTCATGAGGGTCAGATGGGACCCCTCATAGTCTTGCTCTCTCAGGCTCCTGGCTGGGGCAGCCCGGGACCCGCTCAGCCTGCCTGGGCTTCCTGCTCCCTCCTCACCTGCCTGCCAGCGCACTCACTGTCCCCAGCATCTGGAAGCAGGGAGCCTCCTCCCAAACTTGCAGCCAATGCAACTTCCAGCCAGGCCCAGGGGGGCAGGGGGATCTCCCAGAGCTGCCCAGGGGGCCCTGGGTGTGTAGTCTAAAGCAGGGCCACCTCGGCAAGCCCCGCACCCTACCACCCACCTGGGCAAAAGCCCAAGGCCTGGCAGTCTACCCTCCCAGCGTTCGGCCCCGTTCCACCCTAACCTCGGGGCTGTGCCTGTTTCTCTGGCCGTCGGGAAATCTCTTACCAAGAGGCCCGGGCTCCGTGGGCTCCGTCTCTGCGTTTCCTGGCTCTGGTGTTAGGAGAGGGGCAGGCAGAGGCCACTGAGAGAGGCCAACCCAGGGCAGGGCTCGGTCCCCTCTCCCAGCCCCTGCACAGACTCCGCCACCCCCAGGGCTGATGGGAGCTTGCGGCCTACCGAAGGTGGGGGCCGGGATGACTTCCTGTTGGACTTGCTGCTGAGACTGGAACTGGAACTGCTCCTCGGAGGGCCGAGGAGTGGCCTCTGCACAGGGCGTGGTAAGGGGTCTTCTCCTTGCCCTGCCCTGCCCTGTCCGCCACCCACCTGCCTGGGTGTCTGCCCGCCCTAGGCAGCCCCCGCCCTTTACCTTGGTAATCATAGTAGTCCGGGGTGTCTGAAAACAAAGGTGAATGCGGAGCTGGGGGGTGGGACAGGCTGGTTCCCAGCTCCAGGGGCAGAGGAGGTCACAACTGAACCCGGAGTGTCCCCCCACCCCATCCTGATTCCCATCACCTAACCCCACCGGGTCTCTGGCCCAGCCTTTGCATATCTGGGGAGCCAGCCTTGATCACATGGCAGGGCCGGGAGGGACTGGTGGGGGCACAAGGCCTTACCAATCTGGTCACTGTAATGGGGGTACTGGACGTGGTCTGGGAACGGCGGCAGTGGGTCCAGGTCATATTGCCCCTGAGCCAGCAGGCCTGCTGTGGGGAGACAAAGCAATGGGGGTGTCCCATGGGGACAGCAGGGGTGGGAGCCGCTCCTGGAGAGGCAGGTCTGCAAAACCCTAAGATCCTACAACCAGACACTTAGACCCTCAGGGTACAAATGCATCCCTCAACCATTAAGGCTCTCATGTAAACTGGGTCTGGTGTCCCCTCGCTGGCCTCCTCCTGACCTCCCTCCCCCTCCCCCCATGCTTGCATCCTGGCCATTCCTGGAACTGGGCACTCTCTTGTTTGTCCCAGGGCCACGGCATCTAACTCTCCCTAGGCCTGTAACCCTGGTCACCTTCTTCAGGTCTCAAGATTTCAGCCCTGCTGACAGGCTCTCGCTGGCCCACCTCCTGCTGTTCTCATCCTCCCGGTATTTCCATCATAGCGCTCCGCAAACTCCACGTTATCAACACAGCCCTCCCTTGCCTAGACTGGCGGCACCACGAGGGCGGGAACTCATCTGCCTGGTTCATTGTGGTATCTATCTCCAGGGCCCCGCCAAGGGCAACAGTGGAAAATTGTAACAGTGGAAAATCATGACCCCCCCACCATGCTCTTGACATCGTTTCTGTAAGTGCTGACTCTGACTAGTAGTATCTGACTCTGACTAGTATGTGGCTTGTAGATGAACAGCATGTTGGTCGAAGAATCCTAGGAACTAATTTTGAAAGGTACAGATCCTGACCTTCAGGCATCCCAGCTCCAGGAGATGTGCTGACTTTCAACCATGGAGCCAGGATGACGTGGAGCCAGTCTGACTAAACCAGGATGCTGCACACCGGACCGTCACTTGTCTTATCGAAATGGACCGTGCTCGTCCGCACATAGAGAGCTTTGCAACCCCCTCCCTTGATCCCTGTCTGTTCCCCTCGCCCTGCTTGTCAAAACCTCTGCCTCCACTGAGACGTGGAGCTGCGCTTTGAGACAGGAGTCCCCCATCTTCCAGATGCCCAGCATCTGCAAATAAACCACTTTCCTTGACATCAGCACCTGCCTCTGGAGTACCGGCTTTCACAGAAGTGGGCAGCTGGCCCTGCATCCGGTCACACTGGTGCCTGGCACAGAGTAGAAGCTCAAGAGATAGCTGTTCAGAGATGCAGGTTGGACCTGTCAGGGCCTTTTGATCCCCACTGATAACTTCTCACTTGACCACCAGGGACCCCCTCTAAGGTCCAGACTGTATAGGGTGGTGGAGCCCCAAATGGGCCTAGACTCCCTGCCTTCAGTACCATCAACTCCCTATACATCAGCTCCTGGGAGGGTGACAGTGAACGGAAAAGTGTGGCCTTCTGCACCTGGGTGTGTGCCCACTCTCCAGAACACTGCCTGTCTGCTGCATGGACGGTAGGGTGAGAGCCCAGGAAATATTTCAGACCCTGGGAGGGCCTGGCTAGTCCAGTCTGTGGTCCAGGAGGCAGGAGGCCCTGGGACACGGGGACCTGAGTTCTGGCCATCGGGCACAGCAAAGACCCCACACCCTCACCCTCACCCACATAAGGGGACCCCCACACCACCTCCATGAGCCACTTACCAGGCAGGAAAAGCAGGAAGAGGTAGGCAGCTCTCATGGCTACTGGGTGAAGGTGGCTGGGCTGATGTCAGACAGCTGGGAGAAGGGAGGGGGTCAAACCGCATCCCAGGCCCACTGAGCCAGGATGGCCGAGCCCACCTCCGCTCCCCAAATCAGCCTGGAGGAAGAGTCACCCAGAATAGAAGCCACACACAGGGAGGGCCCAGAGTCTGGAGAGGGAACTGCTTTGAAGGGACATCTGCTGTCCCTGATGGTTCACCCAGGGCTCAAGCCCTGAGGGACAAGGCCTCCAACGTGGCTCCAGGGCTGATGGAGAGCAGACCCCACCTGCCCCGCTCAGTCAGGGGACATTTCTAACCCCCTCCCAGCTCTGGCCTTTCTCTCCTTGTCCACCACCACCCCCAGCTCTGGTTTAGCACCTCCCCAGGTGCCCAGTACATCAAGCATGTAAATCCCTGACCCCGGGGCGCATCCTTGGGACCCCAGCCCTGTCCAGCCAACATCACAGTCCACTCAGTGGCATCTGCCAAACCCACCACCTGCTCCCAATTAGCCCCTAGGCCTTGAGCATCTTGCTCTGCAGGAAAGCACATGCGTGCACAGGCCCCAGGGCCCCTGAAGGCGGCCAGGCCTGGGCAGGGCTCCCACCCCCAGAAGATTCCTCTCCTGCCAGGCCTCCCAAGACCTGGCTGTGCATCAGACTCACGAGACTGTGGTCTATTTGTCTGCAGCAGCAGGAAACACTTAGGGTGGAGTCTGAGGAGGGCTTCTCTGGCTCCTAGAAAGGCAGTGCTGGAGGGAACCATGATGTCACCCAGCCTAGGGGTGCTGAACCCACCGACATCGGATGAAAAGTGTTGTATATGTAGTTTTGGGGGGACAGAGCAGTGATCCACAGCTCTCACCAGGCTCTGGAAGTTTAAGAACTCCTGGCTGAGTCCAGCGTCTGGCTTCTGGCCCCACAGTGGACTTGGCAGAGTCTGCAGGTCCCCAGGTCCGGGCCCAGCTCAGTGGAGGGCAGCCGCAAACAGTCAGCTTTCTGCTGGGAGGCCTGGGAAGGGGCCCACGGGCTCACTCACCCAGGAGCACCCCCTCCCTGCCACAACACGGGGAGCTCTTCCCCACAGCTAACTGGAAACCTAACTTGGACACACTTCCCTTGAGAAGTGAGAAGGGATGAAAAGAGGCAGAAGTGGGCATCTTGCCCCCTTTTTCCCCAGTCCTGAGACTTCTGTGTCCCCTGCCCATCTCCTGCATTCAACGTCTCCCTCCCTCCCTGAACCCTCTGTGCAGCTGCGTGAGGCTGGTGAGGACACTGAGGTGGGACAGGGTGGGTGCAGGAGATGAGACTCAGGACTCAAGCTGCCCCTCAGGCTAGGGACATCTGGCTCCCCACAGCCCCACTCTGAGCCCCCTTGGCCTCCCTTTGTAAGAGGGGCTGAAAGACCTGGACCCCCTTCCTTGCAGCTCCCTACAGGGCCACACTCCCCGGTCCCCATCCCTGGGGGCTGACAGCACCAGGCTCAGTGGGGCTGTTGGCACCAGAAGGCGGCCCTGAGTCGAGGCCTAAGGGGTTTATAAGTGGGGTGACCTCTGTCCCCAAAGCTCCTCCTTGGCCTCTCAGCCCCCTGCACAGAGTCTAGTCATTTCCTCCCCACAAGGTCTGGCACCCAGGCCCAGGCTTCTTGAGTAAAGCGGCTTCTAGGGCAAGGGGAGTTCTTGTAAAGAGGAGAGTCCCGTGGGAGTAATTAATTGACCGAGGGAACAGCTCCAAGCACTTCTAGACTATGGATTTCGGGGGCCTGGGGGAGCCCTAGGACCTGCCGCAGCAGCCGCAACTCCGCTCGCCTCTGCCTTCCTCGTGGGAGGGGGACCAGCGGGGCCTTCCCAGAGCCTCCTGCCCACGCTCCCTCGGAGGGAGGCGCTGCGGAGGCCGGGCTGGGTCGGACGGGAGGAAACCAGATGTTGCGGCCCGCACAGCTGGGAACAATCAGCCGCGGCCGGCGCGCTCTCCCGGTCTCTGATCTCCCTTTGTCCGCGTCTCGGGGCTCCCGCCACACACCCCCACCCCACCCACCACATTCCAACCTCCCAGGGAGAACAAAAGCCGCCCCCAGCCCCGACGCCCCCATTTCTGGCTCCCCCCAAACTCGGGCTCCTCTCCCTTTCCAGTCCGCGTCCTCTCCTCAAAGCGATCCCAAACTTTGTAAGTGGCCTCTTAGCATCTGCTCAGACGGCCGGGGTTCAGGGACGCCGGCAGCGGCCCCCCGTAGCGGGGACACGCGGAGCCCCGCACCGCCCCCTTGCCCGCGGCCCGGGTCCCGCGAGGGCTGCCCACGGAGTCCCGCAGCCAGGCTCTCGCCTACCTGGCCCGGTCACTCCGCTGCAAGTCCGCCCGCCGGAGCCGCCCCTTTGCCCGCTGCGAGCCCCGCTCCGGGCCCCCGACGGGCCGGCGCCCGCCCTCCAGCCCTGCATCCGCTGGGTCCTAACGCGAGAGACTCCACCAGGGCCGCCGCCGCGCCCTCGAGTCCCTACCGGCTCCTGGGGGCGCCCGCGGAGCCATCGTCAAGTCTGCCCTACACTCCTTCTGTGCAGAACTTCTCCCTCTCCTCTCCGCATCGCTTCTGACCCGCAGTCAGTGGCGAGGTGGGTCAGACGGATGGACGAGTTACCCCATTTTACAATCGGAGGAAACCAAGGCTCATAAAGGAGTTGCCCAGGGCCGCTCAGCTGGAAGTAAGCCTTGCGCTCCCCTCTGGCTTCTCCCAGCTTCGAGGACACCCTCGGTGGCCTGATTTTCCCCCTGCCTCTCTGGCTGCACCTTCTGGGTCTTCTTAGTCATCTCTCGCTTGAGACTGGCTTCCATAACCAGCATTTCTTTCAGGCCTCAGGGTCCAGCCTACAAGGCCTGGCCCCACCAATGTCCCCAAGGCATACATATTTATCAGGGATCCAAGTCCAAATTCAGGACTCCATGACCCTCTCCCAGGCCTGGCCCCAGAAGGTGTTCCCATTCAGTGGCCTCATCATCCTTTCCGGACTCAGGCTTCTCCTGCCACCAGCCCCTACATCCAATTCAGCACTCAGTCCCTCATTCTGCCTCCAAAGTATCTTTCGAGTCTGTTCATTGACCCCATGGTGGTAAGCCACCACCATCTCTTTAAATTTTTTTAAAAAGTTTATTGACTTAGAGAGAGAGAGAGAGAGAGAGATCAGTTTGTTATTTTACTTATTGACGCATTCGTTGGTTGATTCTCCCTGACCACGTATCAAACTCACAACCTTAGTGTAGCAGTACAATGCTCTAACCACTGCTCTACCCAGCCAGGGCTACCATTACCATCTGTTGCTTGGATTCTGTGACAACCTCCGATCTGGGCCTTCTCAAGGGGGTCCTGCCCTTCCCGCTCAATTCAGGCACTGGCCCCCTTTCTACTTAAAGCCTCCACTCCTTTTCCATGTATCTAGACTCAAAGTTCAGCTTCCCGGTGGCCCCCAAGAGCCCTACCCTTCATCCCAATCTGGCTTTGCTTCTTCATGCCCTCCAGTCACGGGATCTTTTGGCATTCTCTCACTAAAATCCTTTCTCTGCGGCCACAGGGCCTTTGCTCAAGCTTTTCTTCCTCCTGGAACACTGGTGAGGTCCACCTCCTTCTGGTTATAGATCGGACCCTCCCTTCCTCAGAGGAGCCTTCCCTGTCTCCCCGTCATGCTCCAAAGCATCTTCTGCTTTGCTGCTCGTAGCTGGCATGCTGTCCTGTGTCTGTGGGACCATTCGATTAGCCTTCGATTAGCCTGTCGACCACATGAAGGCAGGGACGAGGTCTGTTTTGGCCCATTAGGCACAATGCCTTGCTCAGCAGCTCTTCCGTGAACATTTGTGGAATGAATGAGAGACTGGCTGGGGGGGTGGATGCAGGTACCCTGCCTCTGGGGCAGTCCTCAGCCCTGCTGAGGAGTCATGGGAGCCTGGGCCTGAGGCAGGGGGCTCCAGCTGGGAGGGGGCCATTGGCATGCCCCCTGGATTCAGGCCCTCACCATTGGGTCTCCTCGCTGGGTCCTGCTCCCCGTGACTGCTTGTGTCTTGGACTCTGAATCCTATTAGACAGGAAGTGAATACAGCAGTCGCTCTTATCTGTGGTTTTGTTTCCGTAGTTTCAGTTAGCCGTGGAACTCTGTGGTCTGAAAATATTTAATAGAAACTTCCAGAAGTAAACGGTTCATACGTTTTAAGATGCACTGTCCCGAGTGGCGTGATGAAATCTCAGATCATCTCCGTCTGGATGTGAGTCACCCCTTTGTCCAGAGTATCCACACTGCACGTGCCCTCGGCCCGTTGGTCACTTGGTGGCCATCTCTGTCATCTGTGAGTTATCTGTCACAGTACCTCGGTACTTGTGTTCAAGTAACCCTTACGTTACTTCCTAATGCCACATTCACATCACTCTTATGGTATATTAGTCATTCTGGTTTATTAGTTATTGTTAGTTTCTGACAGCGCTTGACTTATAATTAAACTTTGTCACAGGCACGTCTAGGAAAAAAGTGTGCACGGAGCCTGGTGCTCTCTGAGGTCCCAGGACCTGCTGGCAGTATGGGAGTGTGTCCCCGTGCATAAGGGGGCGCTGCTGTATGTCCCTGCATCGGCTGTCCCCCAGTGCTGGTTTGTGAAATGAACGTGTATCTGCCACTGCCCTCCCCAGTGTCTATCACAGATCAGCAGGGGCTTTTGTCACCTACAGTGCTACAGGCTCCAAGGGCCAGCCCAGCCCCTGTACCCTCCCTTATCACTTCACTGCTGCCAGGCACAACCCGACTAGGGCAGGAGAGGAAACAGCCCGGCAGGAATCCTATCCCCTACTCTTCACAAAGGGGGAAACTGAGGACCCAAAGCTGCATACTCTTGTATCCTGCTTCCAGATCCTCTTTGCTGCTCCTACACACGACCCTGGCCCTAAGGACCCAAGCAGAGGTGGCGGCTACTCAGGGAGGGGGAGTGGGTATGGGTGCTCTTTAGAGGTCTGCCCCTTCCCTGACTGTCCTGTCTCTCACCCTGGGCTACGAGCTGCATGCAGGCAAAGGCTATCTTTGGTTCACCGCTGCAGCCCCTCTGCCTGGCACATGACTGCCCGATAAATGCATGAATCATCGGCTAAGGATGGAGGAGGGATTTGAACTGAGGCCTCTCACGGTGTCCTGACTCCGCTTGAACAGCTACCATCACCCCAAACTGTTGCTGGCTAATGGCTGAGAACCCAGCGCAGGTCTGTGGATGCACCTGATATTACGAGTTTCCTTCTCACACTCGTGTCCCTTGTCCTCAGTGTGATTCTACATCTCCCGAGCTCTTACGTGGGCAGGACTGGGGGTGACGCTGGGGCTTCTGCAAGGGAGCTTGGTGGGGCCCTCGGAGGGCAGGAATCGGCCTCGTCTCCTGATCTCCCCTGCCCAGCACAGATGGGCCAGATGACCGCGCAGGGCTTTGCCACTGTGCCCAGACAGGGGCAGTGCACATGGTTTCGATGGGCAGTGTAGGCAGAGCCTGGATTTTCATCTGAGGGAGGAAGTGAGTGGACCACAAACTCATCCCCGGATGTGAGGGGTGGGCGGGGGGAATGGGAACAGCCCCAGTCACACGCCTCTTGGGCACTAGCAGCTATCTGGGTCTGAGGCAAGTCCTTTGCCATTCTGCCCCTGCCCTGCCCACCCCCCACTGCAGGAGGGTAGGAAGGTTAAGAGAGTAGATACCGGAGTCAAAGCAATCTGGCCCCACCCATGACCACTTGTGTGACCTCTAAGCCTCAGTTTCTGTATCTGTCAAATGGGGAGAGCAGTCCACTGTTGCTGTGAGGACTAAATGACAATGCTTTAAAATGCTTAGCAGAGCACCAGGCACAAACTCAACCCAGAAATATTACTACTGGATGGTGGGGGAAGGTGCTGGGAGCAGACCCACGACAGGATCCACCAGCTGGTTCAGTAGCACCAGGCAGGAAACAGGCACAACCAAGCCAGTAAAATAGTGACTTTATTTGCTACGCTGACAGCAGCTCTGAGTGGGGTTGGTGGCTGCTGTCTCTACGTGGGGTGTCTGAAAAGGGGACAAGAGTTAACATTTCCCCAAGTGGAGGCAGGAGGGGCTGTCCTGGGCAGACTTGGGGCAAGAGTGTGACAACCGCCAAGCTCATGGCTGGCAGTGGTGTCTCTGGAGACGGGCCCCAGTCCGTGGCTCAGAGGAAGGGAGATCCAGGGTCCAGAGCGCTGGACAGGGCTCACGCACTACCTCCCGGGCCCGGTGGGTGGCGGCCAGGGCTGCTCAGCCAGCTCCTGCTCCAGCTGCTTGAAACGCTTCTTGGAGGCCCCCTTGGGCCTCAGCCACCGCAAGCAGTCTGGGAGGCAGTGGTCCAGCACACTCTGCAGAGAAGAGGAACAGAACAGCGGGAGGGGGCGGCTGTGGCTCAGCCCCAGCCCCTCCAGCCCCTCACCGCAGCAGGCCCCACCTCCAGCAAGAAGGCCCCCACGAAGTTGAAGGCAACTAAGCCCAGCAGCAGCAGCTTGAAGCAGGTGTCATTGATGTTGCTCAGTGTCAGTGGCCCCTGCAGGAGGCCAGGCACCAGGAGGAGGCACACCAGGACGGAGCCCAAGAGCGCCAGGGCCACCAGGAAGGGCACTGGGGGAGGGGGAAAGAGTCTGTCAAGCCAGGGCAGCCCTGAACATGCACACACTGGCCCACTGGGACCCCCCAGCCCCGCCCTTCCCGGTGCCCACCTCCCCACCCCCCCCATGCAGCAGCACCGTTGGTGTACAGCGGCTGGCGGAAGGGCGCCCCCTTGGACACGGCTGCAGCCAGGATGAGGTACTGGAAGCTGGACAGAGAGAAGACCACTGTGTTCTCGTAATTGGGCAGGTTGTCTGGCGCGGGCACCGTCTCGTTCAGAGGCTGGAACCTGAGGGCATAGGGGCCAGGGGTCAGGGAATGTGCGCATGGAGGACAGGGTGGGAGGGGACTTGGGGGTGGGCCCCCTACTCACCAGGGCTGGGCCAGCGTCAGGAAGTAGCCCCCCAGCTGCACGCCGGCCACCAGGGCTACCTGCAGCAGCAGGCTGCTCAGCACCGGCACGCTGAGCAGGGCCCCTGGCGGCCGTGCCCGCCCCAGCACTGGCGCCGGCCCAGTGCGGCTCATGAGCACGGCCACTGTGGCGGTGATGACCAGGTCGATGACCAAGAACTGCACGTCACCCAGGTTGGTGTTGATCTGTGGCAGGGGAGGAGGGGCAGAAGGAACAGGAGCCCCTGGTTGGAAAGCTCTGGCCTTTGGGGGCCCCTCTCCCAGTCTGAGGGAGTGGCAGCCCTGCTGGCCTTGGGGGGTCTAACTCTGAACGGGCAGCTCCTCAGACCAGTGGGGAAGGCCCAGCGGAGGGGAGACTGAGGCTCTGCCTTGTGGAGCCACTGGGTTAATGGAGGGCCCAGCTCCTGCCCACAGGAAGCCCCAGGCTCCAGACGGGCACAGGACAGGCTCTAGTCTAAGATCAGCATGGCTGCAGAGTGTCCCCTGCTTTCTGTGGGGGCCAGGGACACGCGTTCAGAGGGGGTGAGATGCCTCTTCTCTCAGGGAAACAGGTGGAGGTGGACCCATGAGAAAGGGGCAAGGGCCTCGGTTCTGCCCTGCTCCCACCTCTGCATCCCCCCGCCACTGCCTGGGCCATGCCGCAGTGTCCCCTGCAGACGGGGAGCTCTGAAGGCAGGGACAATGTGTTAGCACAGAACCGCCCCCGGCCCCGTTTCTGAGGACCCACAGGTTCTGTGCTTTTGTCCTCTCATCCCAGCCTGGCCCCAGAGGCTCAGCAGTCACTGGGGCCACACAGCTAGACAGGGGCGGAGCGGGATTTGAGGCCACACCAGCTACTCCAGGACCCGCCAGGCTCCTCACGCTACCGCAGAGCGTCACCCCCCCCCCCGGCCTGATGCAGGCACCCACCGTGTACAGGATCAGGACGGAGATGAACTGGGTCAGGCTGTACAGGGCCATGAACTTGAAGACGCTGAAGGAGGTGTCGAGGGAGCAGCGGCCTTCCCTGGGGGACAGGTGTAAACATTAGGGGCCCAAGCTGGCTGATGGTCCAGCCCCTGCCTATGGGCCCCGGCCGCCTCACCTGATGACCATGGGCACACACTCGATGCTGGCCACGCTCGAGGTGAAGGGCGAGACCACTGAGGCCTCGGCCTGGGACAGTGAGATGCCCACGTCGGCCGCCTTGAGGGCCCCACAGTCATTGGCGCCGTCCCCGCACATGCCCACACAGTACCTGGCAGAGGGGGGCAGGTGTGGTCCAGATTCACAGCAGGCTCAGCCTGGGAGGTTCCTCCTTACCTGTGATGGAGCCCCGCCCACCTCCCAGGCTTGCTGGCAGAACACAAGGAAGGCAGAATGCCTAGTGCTCAGGAAATGGGTGCAGTTACTACTTTGGCATGAGAACCCCAGGACAGCTCAAGTGGCTTCCTTTTGAGGGCCATGGTTCTCTAATGCCTGAGGTCAGAGGCAGGGGTTCATGGGCTGGCCTGTCCCTCCGAGACCCCTTCCCTGTGCGCACTCACTGAAGCTTCTGCAGCTCACACACCAGCTCCGTCTTCTGCTCAGGAGCCATGCGGGCAAAAATGGTGCCCTGGACCAGGACCTGGGGGCACAGGGAGAGGGGAGAGGTGCTGAGGCAGCCACAGGACAGGGATGCGGCAGCCAAGAGGAGGGAGCAGAGCAGGGGGAGGTGCGGGGAGGCTGGGCAACCCTACCTTGGGCAGTAGCTTGGGGAAGTGCTTCATAAGGACACCAAAGGTGGACCCGCTGAGGGCCAGGTGGCTGGAGCGGGGTTCTGGTTCCACGCTGTAGCTTGAGACCTGGTCAGGATCCTGCAGGCCCGGGAAGCTCAGCTCAGCGCCCCTGGCCACCCCAGGTTGCTGGGGCCTGGGTCAGGTGACACGGGGGCGGGGGCGCGGGTGGGGTGCATTGCAGGAACTCCGGTCAGCCTCACCTTCACCCCGTTCACAGCTGCAGAGGACTCCACCGGCAGGAGCTCGAGGGAGGCAGGCTGGCCTCGCTCAGGGGGGGTGGCGCTCAGGATGACCAGCCGCTCCCGGGGGCCCACCATGCCACAGCTCTGGGCCACAGTGACTGCTGTCTGCAGGTTGTCCCCTGGAGCACATGGGTCAAGGTCAGGGTCCAGCTGCCATCCAGGGGGGGCCATGCTCACCCCGACACGTGTTGAAGGGAAAATCGAGGCTGGACAGAATCCATCTGCCTTGACCGGCTGGACTGACTCAGGCAGGTTACCAGGCAGTGCTGCTGGGTCCCTTCTCCCTGCCCAGAAGGGGCACTGTGCCTTGAGCAGGCCTAGGGTACCTGTCACCATGACGGTGCGGATGCGGGTCCCCCGCAGAGCCTGGATGACTGGTGTCGTCTGTGGCTTCAGCAGGTTCTTCATGACCAACAGTCCCAGGAGGCTCAGGTGCTGCTCCACTGCGTCCCTGCAGGGTGGGTCAGAGGTCACGGAGCGAGCAGGCCCCACCCCCAGCTCTGGGCCCTGCCCGCTCACAGGACTCCCTTTGCCCTTGCCTGAGGCTTGGTTCCCAGGGCCCACCTGGTTAGTTGCTGAGCTGCCTCCAGACTGGGTGTGATGGGCAGCGGCTTGCCGGCGAGGGCCACGACGCGATAGCCGGCCATGGTGTAACTCTGCAGTACCTGGGCAAAGTTGGTGGGCACTGCCAGGCAGAGACGGATATCACCAGGACAGGAAGGTTGGCGCAGGGACAGATACTGGGTGCCCACCCTATTCTGTGTCAAGGCTGACCAGAGGATGTATGGCCCGCCCCCTTCACCTGTTTCAGGGCTGCAGAGGCCAGCCACCAGCTCTGGGGAGCCCTTGACATAGGCCTCTGGCTGTGCGGCGCCCGGCCACACCACCACCACGTTCATGCGCTGCAGGGCTGATGAGAAGGGGAAGCGGCCGAGGATGCTGACCGGCACCAGGGGTTCCTCCTGCAGGGTGGGAGGGCAGCTGAGGGGCTGACCTGTGGAGCCCTCCCCTCCAACCCCACAGGCTTCCTTCCCCTCAGCTCACCAGGCCCTGGCGCTGGGGCTCCTGAACTGGAGGTCTCATCACTGCCAAGACCTGGGTCCCAAGTGCCACATCAGCAGCCAGTCCCTCTTCCAGGACCTGGGAGGCAGGCAGAGAAGGTTGGCATCACAGGGCCTGGGTGCTGGCTTGGCCTGGGGCAGCCAATCCTTGGCCCACGGAGAGAGGCAGCAGGAGAGAGTCAAGTGAAACTTATTAAAAACTTCCTTAATGGGAGACTGGATAGAACAGAATGTGGGCTTTGGGGTCAGGCGGACCCAAGTTCAAACTCTGGCTTTGCCGCTGGGTGACCTTGGACAAGTCATTACAAATCCCCCTCAGCCTCAGTTTCCTCCCTGTGAAGGAGGCTTTAAGCTTCCTTCCTAGGGCTACTGGGAGGAGTACACAAAACAGATGCACAACAGAGTGCTGGCACATAGTAGGTGCTGCACATGTGGCCTTGGTCATTGTTACTACTGACGATGGGCATAATAGAGACCACCCTGGAAGTCCTAGAATGAAGACCAGGTGGGCTTAGTTAGGGCCCAGCTGCCCAGAGGCAGGGGGCTGACCTGCTTGGCCTCCTCACCCAGCCAGTAGATTCCACCATCTTGAGGTCCATAGGGTCGCCCACCGGGGTGTCCTGGAGCCAGCTGAGGGTGTGGCAGGTGGCCAGTGCTCGGAGCAGGGGCCCCATGGGCAGGCGGCGGGGCTCTGGGACCAGTGGCAAGAAGGCCTGCCCTTGCAGGGGCACCACACCCATCACATCCAAGCCATCCTCAGTAAGGGTGCCTGTCTGCAGGGGGCAAGCGGGCAGGCCAGGCATGAGGCCCGGGATGAGCTGTGCCCTGCTGGGCTGGGCGCCCACACCCCAAGCCAGGCAGGTCCCATGGGAGCCCCAGGACCCAGAGCTGGAACCAGAAGAGGTCTTCTCGTCTCTAGGCTTCTACACATTCGGTTTCTCTGCCAACTGGCCCCCCACAATCCCTGCTGTTTCTTTGTCTGGCATCACTTCTTCCGGAAAGTCTTCTGTAACCCTATGGTTGGGCCAGGTGGTCCTGGCCGTGGGCTCCCACCCATGGCCTCTTCACTACCCCATCATTTGTTCACTGCGGTACTAGGGAGAAGACCCGGTTGCGTACTGCGCTTAATTTAATTGTTGAATAAGTGAATGAATGAAAGAACGCCTGCATTTCCCACACGGCCATCTGTTACATGTCAGTTCCTTTGCTAGCCTGGGAGATCTAGGAATCTGATCGTCCATCAACCTTTCTATTCAAAACTATCCACAGTCCCTTCTGCCCTCAAAATAACATCTAATCTCCTCCCGAATGCTCCTCGGGCCTCAAGCACATGGTCTGTTCCTCCAAGGAGCCCACTGGTTCCTTCCCTAATCTCCCTGGCCTGGGGGCTGCCACATGTCCATGACCCCTCACTGAGGTCACCAGGGACCTGATCATGGGAGCCCTCCTTGACTGCCTGCTCTCTAAGGGAGGGACCCCCATGTATCACCCACCAGGTATCCGATTTACTTCCTTCCTAAAACCCGTCACCGCCCGGGGCTCTCTGTGCTCCCGGGTTCACTTGTTCTGGTGGGGGCGGTACACACATCCATGTCCAGGGTGACCGCTGTGTGGGTCATGGATGGATCCCCAGCAGCACTGGGCACACAGTAGGCTCTCAGTGATTCTCGAACAAATGAGTTAATGATTTCAGACATTTTATCTGAGCCTGATATGGGTGGTAGCTTAGGGAGGAGGAGTTCCTCTGAATGTTTCTGCCCCCAGACAGCATCTGGCATCCAGCAGGCCCTTAGTCAATGTTGCTGAGTGAAGAATGCAGGTGCGGAGGCCTGGCCATGGCACCTAGGCCCCTGCCCCATACCAGCCCCGCCCGCAGCCCCTACCTTGTCGAAGCACACGAGCTGGAGCTTGCCCCCCAGGTTGATGCGAAGCGGGTGGATGCAGAAGATGCCCTGGCTCCGCAGCCGGCTCTGGGCGTAGAGCGTGCACACGGTCATGGCAGCTGGCAGGGCGGGCGGCACCACCACTGTCACCAGGTCCAGAGCCCGGACCACAATTTCATTCACTGGCGCCTGGCAGGGCAGGGGGCACTGTGAATGCCAGCGGCCAGGCTGCATGGGCCCTGGGCTCCTACCGGCAGCCCCCACCTGGCCCCCTGGCTTACATACCCGGTTTCGGTGGAGGACGAAGATGCTGTAGATGGTGCCGAAGACAGCTGGGGAGACAGCGAGGGGCTCACTCAGTGGGGCTTGGGATGGAGCCTTGGGGACCACAGCAGGGTAGCGTAGAGGGTACACTCACCCAGGACAGAAAGGGCAGCCACGAACTTCATGCTGTGTTTGTAGAACTTGAAGCTGATAGGCCGGGGATGCAAGATGGAGCTCACCAACCCCCCTTTAGCTGTGCAGAACCCTGTGAGGACACAAGAAAGCTGAGGCAGGGGACGCTGAAGGTCAAGATGGGTCTTCCCCTGCTGACCAGTGTGGCTCAGTTTGTTGGGCATCGTCAGGAAAAGCAAAAGGTCGCCAGTTTGATTCCTGGTCTGGGTACCTGCATGGGTTGCGGGTTTGGTCCCTGATCAAGGCAAATGATTGATGTTTCTCTCTCACATCAATGTCTCTGTCCCTCTCTCCCTCCCTCCCTTCCCTTCTCTCTAAAAATAACTAAATAAAGTCTTTTTTTAAGAAAGGGTCTTTCAAAGCCCTGGCTGGTATAGCTCAGTGGATTGAGTGCAGGCCTCAGAACCAGACAATCGAGGTTCGATTCCCAGCCAGGGCACATGCCTGGGTTGCAGGCCACTTCCCAGCAGGGGGCGCACAAAAGGCAACCATACATTGATGTTTCTCTCCCTCTCTCCTTCCCTTCCCCTCTAAAGATAAATAAATTAAAAAAAGAATCTTTAAAACTCAATGAGTAAGTCAGATCTGGTGACACTGGGTCCTCTTCCCATGTGGCAAGAACCTGTGAAGCTGTCCGGCAGCCCCCCCTTACCCAAGGGGACACGTTCCAAGACCGGAACTGCAAGCCTGAAATTGTGGGTAGTGCCAAACCCTATAGATGCTGCTTCCCCCACAGGCCTGGGCCTTTCCACTTAACGGAAGCACTTGACGGCTCCTCTTTGAAATATCCGAATTGCCTGCATCACTGCTCTGGTGCTTTGGGGTCATTACTAAGTCAAATAAGGGTGACTTGAGTCACCCTTGAGTCAAATAAGGGAAACATCGCGGTATCTCGACAGTCCATCTGACCACCAAGTCAGCTACTAAGTGAATAATGGGTGGGCAAAATACGGGGCATGAGTATATTGGATAATTCACGTCTCCAGTGGGACAGAGAGGGATGGTATGAGAGTTTACCATGCAACTCAGAACTAACACATTGTTTATGTCTGGGATTTTCCATTTATTATTTTCGGGCTGCTGCTCACTGCAGGTCACTGAAACCAGGGTAAGGGGGCCTCCTGCACAGCACGGCTCCCTTCCTAGGGATTGGGCTTTTTCCTGCCTGCCACGTCCCTGCCCACTTCAGCCAACCCCAAGCAGGGCAGTGGCAACGATGAGTCCACCTGTCCCACGTCACCCCTCTCCTAGGTGCTGGGCCCGGCATCCCTCCCTGCTTCCCCGACTCCTACCTGTCCGGGTCACCACTGCCAGGATGTGGGGTCCTATGAAGGCCCTGGCCTGCAGGACGAGGGTCCCACAGAAGAGTGTGTGCCGCCGGTGGGTCTCTGGGCAGTAGGGCACCGGGCCCTCTGGCAGGGCTGTCTTCAGCACCGGGACGCTCTCCCCTGGCAGGGATGTGGTGTGAGGCTCACGAGGGCCTGCATGCCACCCCCCCCCCCCACCGTCCAGCCAACAAGACCACCAGTCATGCACAGAATTGTTTCACCAGCCCTAGGTCTCATGTTTAAAAAATATATTGTTTATTTCTTAGAGGGGTAGCGAAAGAGAACAAGAGGGAGAGAAACATCAATGTGCAAAAGAAACATCAATCGGTTGCCTCCTGCATACCCCTAACCAGGGACCTGGCCTGCAACCCAGGCACGTGCCCTGACTGGGAATCGAACCAACAACCTTTTGGTTTGCAGGCTGTCGTTCAACCCACTGGACCACCACCAGCCAGGACAGCCCCAGGTCTCATTAACTTAACATAATCACATGTGAAAAAAACCACTGCCCCCAACTTACAATGAGGGACACTGAGGCTCAGGGAAGGCAAAGACCTAAGACACAGCGACACGTTCCTGAAAGGTGTGTGCCAGTGGCCAGCCCCCAGGAGCTGTCTGTCGGGAGAGTGGAGTGTGCACACGCACACAGTGGGGGCGGAGTGGGGGAACTCTCCTTCTGCTGGAATTGTTTTGTAACAAGCTGCATCATTTTAATAATTCGAACAATAAAGATATTGACATGAGGGAGCTGAAGCACTGCAGAGCCCCGGGCCCGCTGCCGGGCAGAGTGGCGATCTCTTACTGAGGGCCCGAGTGGCGCAGAATTAGTGAGTGCTGACGCCCGGGTTGTGAGCTGAGAGCAAGGAAAAAAGGGGACTCAGGCTGCAAGTTCTCACGCAACGGAGGGGCTTGGCGCAGGGCAGGACATGCAGGAGACTCCGGGCCAGGCGCGTGGGCTGACCTGTCAGAGCACTCTCATTGACCATGCACTCGCCGGCCACCAGGACTGCGTCGCAGGGCATCAGTCCGCCTTCTTTGGGCAGCACCAGGCAGTCTCCAGGTACCAGCTCGCTGGAGTCCACCCACTCCTCCTCTGCAGGAGGGCAGAAGCCTCAGCATGGCCTAGGGACCCCCACCCCCACCCCCAGCCCCCTCTCCCCCAGCTCTTACCTCCCCCAGGCCGGCACACACACACCCGCACGGAGAGCTTGACCATGTCCCTCAGGGTCTGGCTTTGCTGTGAGCAGGGGCACAGGCAGGGAGTGGGTGGGCGGCAGCCCCGTGGGGACCCACCTGCCCCGCCCCACCCCACCCCCTCACCCCACCCACCTTTCTGGTCTTGTACAGCGACAGGCAGATGGAGACGGAGGAGATGAGGAAGATACACAGAGCGTACCAGTAGTAGTGGTCAGCCAGCCACAGCCCGATGCTGAAGGCCTGGAACCCATAGTAGGGGTTCAGTGCCTGGGGGAGGGGTGGGAGGCGTGTCAGGGCCTTTGATCCCCAGGGCAGCCCAGCCACAGGGAGCAGAGAACCCTGCAGCGGCTGCAGAACTACAGCCAAGCCCCCCTCCAGGTCAGCCCCATGCAGGGGTCCCTCGAGCCCCCAGCTTCTGCACTCTAAAGAGGACATGGCGCTCACATGCCAGGCCCCAGAGAAGCACTTCATCTAAGTGCCACACAACGGTGATGAGCATTCCGCCAGGTGGATGCTACCATCAGCTCCAGTCCACAGATGAGGAAACTGAGGCACGGGAGGGTTAAGTCACTTGCCTAAACCCACAGAGTTCCCAAGTGGCTGACTAAAGTTCACATCAGACCAGCCTCCAAGACCCCTCTGACTTTCCCAGGTGGCTGCTCCAGGCTCAGAGGGCTGGGATGCTGACTGTCCTCTCGATGTGTCAGGGTTGCTGGTTCCTTTTGTGCCTGTGTGACCTTGGCCATGCCACGTCCCCTCCCTGAATCTCAGGCTCCTTACATGTGAACAGTGCCCCCGCTCTGAGTCCCCACTCGTGGGGCCATAGAGAATGAAGAGGACAACACACAGAAAAGGCTCTTGGCAGAGAGCAGGAGTCCAGGCGGTGGGTTTGCCTCTTGGCCTCTAGTCTCCAGCCTGCACCTGAAGCCCCAGTTCCTCGCCCGGAGCTGACGGGGGCTGGGTCTGAGATGACTCTACTGTGAGAAGGGGACAGCTAGCCTGGCCTGCCACTGGGAAGTGGCCCAGAGAAGGCTTGCGAACAGCCTTACCTCATCCAGCAGCAGCTGGGGATAGGATCTGACTGGTATACTGATGGCATTGGGGCCGTAGATGGTCTTCCTGCAAGAGAAGGGCGAGTATCAGATGAAGGGGGCAGTGGCAGCTGGCCCCTCCGGGGGTGCCTGAAGCCCTCCACTTCACAGCTGGGGAAACCGAGGCCCAGGGAAGGCAGGTGACTGGAAGAAGGCAACAGCCCGGGTTGGGGGGGCGAGGCAGGTGCCCCCGGCTCTCAGGGCCCCTCTGGTCCAGGGCAGCACGCACCTCACAGCGTGATCGTGGAGACTGAGGCCAGAGCGGGAATGGTGGACGTCGTCACACGTGCGGCCCTGGTCCAGCAGGCTGCAGGGAAGGAGGGGGCACTTGTGCAGGTGACGCAGCCTGAGCTCTGCACCCCCCACCCTGTTGGCCCACTTCTGCCACACTGTGCTCCGGGACAAAGCGGGTCCGTCACTAACTCTGGGTTACTTTCTCCTCTGGTTCCTCTGATCAGGCCTGAACTTCCCCAACCCTCTCAGCAAGGAGAGAGAGTAGAGAAACGGTCACTCGTAACAGTGACAACAGCAGTGACGATGCCCCCGGTAGTCCCTTAACCCCTCTGTGCCTCAGGCTCCTCCTCTGCAACACAGGGACGGCGACAGTGCCCACCTCACAAGGCCTCAGGGGGGTTCAGGGAGGTGGGCCATGCAGAGTGCTTGGGCCGTGCCCGCTCGTGCTAAGTGACAAACCTGTCGGCCAATTTTGCTGTCCTTAGGGAGCAAGGGCTCTGGTGCCACCGCCACTTCCGCTTGGCACTCACCTCTCTGAACGACGCAGAAGTTTACTGCCAATACCTGCCTTTACCTGAGGGCTGCTCCTGAGGACGCGAATTCTGCACTTCGTGGGCAGTGATCTCCCGCCACCAGGAGCAGCCCTCAACCGATAAGGCAGGTGATGGGTAGGGACGGACCCTGGCCTCCTCACTCTGGGTGAGGGCACCCCAAGGTATGGGCTCTACACGGAATCAAAGAGATCCCCAAGGGGACTGAGCTCCAGGTGCCTGCGACAACCAGTCCCCTGGCAGCCTGCCCCTCCCGCCTCACTTCCCCAGGGGCTCCCAGGATCACCTTCCGAGCCAACATTCTGCACTGAACCCCTGTCTCAGGGTCTGCTTCCTGGGGCTCAAGCTCAGATGTGTTGGGAGCTCACATTTGTCAAGCACGTAGTAGGTGGCAGAGCTGGGACCAGACCCCAAACAGACGGTCTGAGTCCAGTGTTTCCACCTCAGCCAGAGGCTGTGCCAAGCTTTACAGACACTGATGTACTTCACTCTCGAAATACGCTCAGGAGGCAGGGATTCTCTCCCTGCCTTGTCTGTAGACACCCGGGGCCTGGAGAGGCTCTGTGACATGCCCGTGATTGCAGAGGACACAGCACAGGCTGGGGGGGAGCCCAGGCCAGGCCACTTCCTGCCCCCTCCTCTGCTCCGTGCAGCACCCAGCACTGCTGTGGGACTGCTGTGAGCCTCGGCCCTGCCCCCTACCTGACTTGGCAGAAGGCCTGCTGGGCCTCCATCCAGATGTAGCGCTGGCCCCGGAAGAGGTAGTACCGCAGCACCTGCTGTTGGGAGGGAGGGAGAAGAGGCTGGGCTCGTGTGGGGTGGGGGCAGCGACCAGTGTCACAGGAGAGCAGCAGGAGAGGGGTGTAGAGGTGGTTAGTCAGCACCCTGGACGTCGGGGATGACAGAACCAGAGGTGCCTGGAGACCGCAGACCCTCCCACCCCTCACCATTGCAGAGTGTGAGTCAGGAAGCCTCAGAGAGGGGCAAGGTTCAGAACCCACCTGTCCACTCACCGCCTCTGCGTCGCTGTGGAGCGGGGCCGTGTCCTTCCACACACCCTCCGGCACCGCCCCCACAGCAACCTGGCTCCGGTCGTCCTCCGCCTGGGTCTGCGGGGGCAGCTCCAGGCTGGGGAGGGGCGCAGGGGTTACTGCAGAGCCCTGGGAGCTGCCCTAGCACCTCTCATGCCCTCGGAGCCACCCTCCGTCCCTGGGGTGGGAAGCGCCGGGTCAGAGCCTTTGTGGGTGGGGAGCCTGGGGGACAGGGCCTTCCGGAAAAGGGCAGTGGGGCTGCCTTACCTGCCCTCGCCGACGGCCTCAGTCTGCACCTGGACGATGTAGAGCTGCCAGGAACTATCCTGGAACGGGGAGGTGTGCACTCAGTCCCGAAGAGACCCCCTCCCTGCCCAAGCCCCTCCTCACAGCCCGGTGACCCCCGTAAGAGGAGGAGGGGTCAAGAATACAGATGATGCCCTGGCTGGTGTGGCTCAGTGGATTAAGTGCCAGCCTGTGAACCAAAGGGTTGCTGGTTCGATTCCCAGTCAGGGCACATGCCTGGGTTGCGGGACAGGTTCCCAGAGGCAACCACACACTGATGTTTCTCTCCATCTCTTTCTCCCTCCCTTCCCCTCTGTTTAAAAATAAATAAAACCTAAAAAGAAAGAAAAAAAAAGAAAGAATATGGATGATCTCAGGAACCACCCAACCTGCCCCCTCCGCCCACTGCTCAGGTGGGAAAGCTGAGGTCTAGACAGAACAAGATGCACAAGATATTCAGTGGCCAGGTGAGGCCGAGAACCCGAGGGTCCCCACCCGCAACCCACACCCAGCGCCACCTTCCTCCAGCTCCAGGCCGCCACAGCTTGGCCTCTCACCTCTTTGTCTCTTATTTCGATGACGAGTGTTTCGGCGAGGGCCAGGCTGCAGGGCTGGAATCGCAGGCGCACCCCCCACGCCGGCTTCCACCGGAAGAGCAGCAAAGGGACCCCTGCCATCATCCAGACCACGGCGTGATAGCCTATAACTCTCCATGGACTCCCACAGTAGCCGCTGAGCCTCTGTGGACACAGGGCGAGAAGGCCTGGGTCAGGTCGGGGCAGGACTTGAGGAGGAAGCCAGGGTCTGGGCACCCCAGGGCGGGTCCTGCCTGCCCCTCTCTTGCCCACGTACCACGGATGAAACTGAGGAGCTGAGGGGATCTAGAGGCATTCCGATCGTCAGGGTCCCATAACTGGAGGCCGTGCTGCCCACGAGAGGGCTGCTGTCTGTGGACAGAGAAAGCGAAGGTCACTTGGGGGCAGGGGACTCCTCTCCCTGGTTCTTTAAACACAACGAGCATCATCGCAGTGTTATAAGCTGGTGCCACAGAGCCCACAGCGCCAGCCCTCCCGGGCCTGTGATCTGGCTGGTCTGTTGGTTCGCACTCACAGAGTCTCGGTTGCTCCGTGTCTGGTGATTCTGACTGGGCGTGGGCCCAGAATCAGGGGACGGGGCCTGGAGAGCACCCTGAGCTTCTGCAGTGCGCGCACACCCAGCTGTTAGCCTCCTGGGCGCTCTGTGCCCCACTTTTCCATCTGGTCCCCACCCGCGGGGAAGGACTGGCTGCTTGCCAGTGCTCACGCCCAGCACAGGCCTGGCGGTGAGGAGATGCTGTGAAGCCCGGTCTGGACGGGTAAAATGTCAGGCATGCCTTTGAGGGCGGCCCCCATCCAAAGGTGAGACGGGCGGCGGGAGGAGGAACCCGGACACTGGGGGTGGGCTGGAGATGCAGGGTGAGCTACGCAAGCCCCCAGGACTGTGGAGAGAAGCTACCCCGTGCCAGGGCCCTGCTGAACAGCTCCCAGGGTCCTTTCTGTGAGGAAGGCCCTGCTATCACCCACACTTTACAGATGGGTAAACTGAGGCTCTGGGAAAAGCGCTAGGCTGTTGCAGAAATTCTTTCTCCTGCTTCCCTTCTTGCGGAGCTGTGGTCCTAGCAGGGCAGGCAGACAGCGGGTGTCCTGGGGCCCTGAAGGGGGTGGGCAGCCTCTGTTGGGCTTCCTCTGACTGTGACCCTGGACCATGTGAACAGCTGTCATACATAAAGGTGCCCGGGTCCCTCCCCAGACAGCTGGAGCTATGGCGGAGGGAAGGCATGTTTCATGGGAGCCTCTGAAAATGTCACTAAGAGGGGTGGGGAAGCTGGGCAGCCTGCTAATTTCCTGGGTTCCCGCCTTCTCCTTCCCCAAAAAGAGGACCGCAGAGGCCTGACCTAAAAGTTCCCACCCAACAAGCCCAGGTGACTACCACTGTCACGAGATCCCAGGCCCTCGGGGGCTCTGCCCCCACACACTGGGCTTCTACTGCTGGGCCCAACGGCAACCCGCAGGGGTCAACCTTGGCTGTGCAAATGCCACTCCTGGCTCTTTTTATGTGGTTGACACAACAATCCTGACACGTAAGCACAATCACTATCCCCTTTTATAGAAGAAAACAAAGCTCAGAGAGGTTAGGTCACTTGCCCAAGATGACACAAAACAAGTTCATGACAGTGGAGGGATGCAGGCCCGGGCCGGCAGGCTGCGGGGCTTTACCCCCTCTGCTTTCCCTCCCAGGAACACCCTGCAGCTTGAGGCCACGGGTCCCCATCGGAGTCCCCATCAGACCAGGAGGTCTGTCTCCCATCCCAGCCCCCACATCTCCCTGCTCGTGATGGTGATAATAATTACTATGGTAATGGCAATAATCAGAGCAGGCGGCATCCAGTAAGTACTTCCCAGGTGACAAGAACGCTCTAAGCCTCCACACAAATGGACTCATTTAACCCTCTAGCCGCATGATGAGGGGATCCACTTTCCCCGTTACATAAAAGAGGAAGCTGAGGCTCAGAGACGCAGACCCCCAAGTAAATGGTGGAGCCAGGGACTCAGAGCCCAGATCCTGTGGTTTTGGGACCCGCATGGGTACTTCAGAGAAGACGGCATGTGCCCTGCACCTCCTGAAGCCTCTCCCATCCTGACGACTCAAAAACCAAATTAGCTCAAGCCCCGCCTCTGTCCACTCAGGTGACTCAGAAAACAATGGAGCCACCAGCTCCAAGAAGTCAGACACACGGTTGTGCACACAAGCACACGCAGCCTGCAGCTCTCAACCAGGGGGTCTCTGGCCAGGAGTCTACTCACGGCCAGAGGGGCAGAGACCTGGCCCAGGTGCCTTCGGCAGGGTGGGTCATCCTTTTCACACTCTAGTCCTGGCCAAGTCCAGCAGGTGAAGGAAGCTTGTAGAGGCTTCACTTCCTTCCTTTCCTGGGGCCCCTCTGCTCTCTGGTGTGGCCTGGGGAAAACTCAGGCTGGCTCCTGCCCTGGGGGGCAGAGGAGCAGACATTCAGGACGACTGACAGTCTGCCTGGCAATGCTGGGTCCTTGGCCACCAACAAGCCACAGCCCTTTTCTTGCCCTACTTCAAAAGGCCACAGTCCCAGTTGCTCCTGGAATCCTCTCTGCCTTTTGTGCCCAAGTCCCTCGTCTGCCCTGGGGACCATCTCTCCGATCGGGGCAGGTGGGTCATTTCTCCTGCCTTACAGCTGTTCTCTGGGCGTTTCTGTGGCGTAAGGAGAAAGTGTACCTCAGGTTACAAGGGGCTGACACAGCCCAGACCCTGCTCCAAGGGCCTTACCTCTGTGGATTCATTTATTCCCATGAAGCAGCCACTAACTTTATCCCTATTTTACAAATGAGGAAATCGAGGCCCAGAGCGTGGCAGGTAGTGTCCCAAAAGGCCATGCAGCCAGCAAGGGGTGGGTTGTGGATCTAGGGAGTGTGACTCTAGGGGTCCACGCTCTCCCCCAGGACCATCATCACCTCCATAGTAACTGCGTCCTGACTCTCTTACGAGCAAGCTGTGTTTGTTTGTTTACTTGCATTTTTCAAGGCAAGCACCTTGGGCTCTCTGGGCTTCCACTTCCAAAGCCTGGAATCATAACCCTGAAGCAGCTGGCAGAGGAGGAAGTGCGAGCCACCCGGGGTGTCTGAGGTTCCAGAAGCCTAGGCTTGCACAGGCCGGTAGCTGCTGGCTTCCCTACCAGGGAGGTGTGGCCGTGCCCTGACCCATTTCTCAGGCTTCCCCTGCCCCACTTTCCTGGCACCCAGCCTAAAACCTCACAGCTGTGCCACTGCTCCCACATGCGCACCAGGCAGCTTCTCCCAGTGCCTTAAAACCCTCAGGCAGACGACTCACGGGGGATGGGAAAGAAGCCTGCAGCATGCTGGGCTGACCCCAGACACCACCCTGCTGATGCTGACCTGATCTGAACCTGCAACAATCCTGCACATTCTCCCCTTTTACAACTGAGAGAACCAAGCCTTGGAGAGGCGCACAGACTTGGCTCACAGCTGGAAAGGGCCTGTTGTACTCCAAATCCTCTCTGTCCATCTCACCCCCACTCACCAACACCCACCACATCAGGCTTGCGTGTGGGTCATCGGCCATCCCGCTCACAGTTCCTGGGACAAGGTTGGGGCTCAGGAACTATTCACTGGATGGATGGATAAATGCCTGCACACCTCACATGGAAATGAAGGTGCCCGGTGTCACTGTGCCCATCTGCTAGCTCCGGGCCAGTCAGCCACGTGGTGCAGAGGTGCGAGCCCCTTCCGAAGGGCCCTGCCAGTGACCATCTTGTGCCACCCTCACTTTCTCACTTCCCCCAGGATCTATCGCACACCAGTCATTGCCATTCTACATGGATGCTCTCCCAGTCCACCTCAGGAAGAAGGGAGAGGAGCTTGAAGGAGGAAGTCACAACCGTGGAAAACTCTGGTCTCTAGTCAAGGTCAAGCCCAGGGCACTCTCTCCCATAGGATACAAACTGTTGTACTTATTTATCTCTAGTCACATCTCGGTCTCCCCAGGGATGTCATAGGAAGGGCAGGGAGGTGTCTGATCTTTCTGGTCCCACCAGCTCAGGCCGCCCAGAGCAGGCACAGGCAGGCTGCATGGGGCCAGGTAACTTTCATGATAATTATATCACTCTTCTGAATAAAAGTGGCTGATCTTTGTGCATAACCCTTTGAGGGAGGGACTATTATCCCCATCTTACAACTCAGATGGGGACAACTGAAGAACAAAGCTTCGAAGTCCCTTGTCCAGGGTCATATGAGTTGAAAGCGGAGACGCTGGAAATAAGTGGGTCTGAATGAACACGTTACACCCCCCATAGCCACCACAGGAAAAGCATGGATTAAGATCCCAATTTAAAGGAGGCAGAGACAGGTTGATGACCAGGGCCAAAGCCACCCAGCCTGACTCTGTGGCCCTGAGGCAACACTACAGGCACTGCAAACAAGGGGGCTGGAGTCAAAGCCATTTGGGAACCTCTAGTTTCCTGCGGAAGCCCCCAGCTTCCTGCTGGTGACATGACAGCTGCCCGGGGAGGCAGGGCTGCCTCCCGCCTCGCTGTGGTTCCCCTGTGGCCAGAGGCTCCTGTCCTCTGCCAGGCTGTAAGGGCCAGGGAGTCTGCCAACAGCACCCTAATACTTTTACCTGTAGTCCAGGGGGCCATCTTTCCCTAGCCTTTCCCCTCCCTTACCGTGGGTACACTCTAGACTTTGGGAGTGGGGCTTGAGAGGGCAGATGGGGAAGGAGAGACCTGAACCCAGGGGTCTGCAGCTGTAGAGAGGAGGCTCAAGCCCTGGTGGGCCCTTTGCTGAGGTCTGGGGTCTGAGCAAGTCACGTGGGGAAGAGACCTTCCTGAATAAGAAAGCTCTACTGGCTCCCCAGGTCAGAAGGTGGGATTTAAATTAGATTATGGGCAGGACGGGCCTGGGAAGCCTGTAATGAGTAACGCAGAAGGTGTGGGCGGTCCTTGGACCGGGGTGTACATAGGTTTCCTCTGGGGGCCTGAGGCAGTGGATGGGAGAGGCATTCTGTGCCTCAGGACAGTTTCAGGTATGCGGGAGTGTGAGGAAAGACTGCCCAGAGGCCCCGGATGCTGCGGCCTCCACGCCCCCCCCCCGCACCGCCCCCCCCCCCCCCCGCGGGCCCCCAATGACCCCTTGCACAGGCACCGGGAGCTTCCTCTCCCAGGAGTGTAGGAAGGAGGGGAGGGAACGGCTCTGTGCCGCGCCATCCGCTGGCTCCTGGCGTCTCTGTGAAGGGCCCCAGGGATGACTCCCCGGTGACGGGAGAGGGGCCAGGCGTGCGACGCCCCCGGGGCCGTTCTCTTGGCTCGCGATCCCTCAGTGGGGTGTCGCTTCATAACTGCTGTGTTGACTGGTGGCCCGGGACCGCGCCCGGTTTCTGGGGGGCCTGTGCCGCACACTCACCTGCGCTCATGCTGGTCCCTCGCGCTCATCGCCGGCCCCGGCGCTGCGGTCCTTGGCCTGGGTCCAGGCGTCCAGATACCCCGCAGCGAGGGCGCGAGGTGGAGGGCGGAGGAGAGACGGGGAGACTTCAAAACCTGCTGCAGCCGTCAGCTGGGAAGGTGCTGCAGTCGAGTTCTGAGCGCTTTCAAGCCCCGCCCCTCCCACTGCGGCCGCACGTCTGCCCGCCGCGCCGAGGGGTCTGCCGGGACTTGTAGTCTAGGCCGCCTCCAACGCATGCGCAGAGACAGTCGCTACTGCCCTGTACCACCACCACGCGCGCGCAGAGAGAGCCTCAGACGCACAAACGCAAGTACACCGCAATTCTCCCACGCCTTACCGACTCACAAACAGAAGAGGCGTGGCACTTAACAGATACACGCTCAACAACCTCAGACACACACATAGACTCCCAGGACACAGACGCAACACACAGATACACACAGTGATGCTGACATACACTGTGGTGTGACAGAAACACAGACGGAGCGACCCGCCCCCACCCACCACGCCCTGCCACTCGGAGTCCGCCCCAGCAGCATATCACAGTGGTTGTGGACTATGCGTGTGGGTAGCTTCAGTCTCTTCCAGGCTGTGGGACCTTGGGCAGACCGTTAGCCTCTCTGGGCCTCATTTCTTTTTTTTTGTTGGGTGTGGGGGCTCATTTCTTCACCTGGACGGTGTTGATGGCATGAGCAACACCTACTTTGCAGAGTCGCTGGGAGGGTCACGAGAAGAAGGATGCGAAGCACTCGGGAACGACCGCGCCTGGCACTGCTCGTGCCTGTCTGAGAGGGACACACACCTGTGCGGGGTGGTGTGCGTGGTCAGACGGGCCTCACGGGCGTGTGTGCGAGCACAGGGAGGCTCTGCGGTGATGCGCAGCGGAAACAGCAAAGGTGTAAACCAGACCCCAGGAGCCTCACCTCACAGCACGCCCCACAGACACGTACACGGGTGGAGTGCGTGGAGGCCCCCCGAAAGGCACCAGAGGCCTCATCTTTATGCGCAGCAGTCATCACGTGGCCCCACAGGGACAGGCACAGACACGGTATTCTGACCCTGGGGGTCAGTGGCCTCTGGACTAAGGACCTGGAAAGGTGGAGGGTGGGTCAGAGACCCCAGGCTCTGGGGCAAACCAGGGAAGGACTGGGTTAGGGCCGAGGACAAGGCTGGGCCTGACCCATCGTGCATCCAGTAGGAACTTGGGGAAGGCTGGGCACCGCTCTAGCAGCTGCGGGAACAGGAGGGTGAATGAAACCCCTGGGAGCTGCTGAAGGCAAACAGCGGAAAACTCCCACAGCAACTTACTGGGGAAAGAGCTGGAAGGAGTCAGAGTTGTGATGAAGAGTAAGGGTGGGAGACAGACCGCAGGAAGGGAAGAAGGGATGTCTGTGGCCGGACTTGATCCATACCAAGGGCCCAGTAAACACATATGGTGAAGAAGTGTTGCAGGACTTGCTGACGCATGGGGTGAGGAGGTACAGGGATGTGTGGAGTCAAAGAGGGCGCCCAGGGTTTTTGGTCTGAGCAGCCCGGGGACAGTGGAGCCATTTGCTGAGCTGGGGCAGGCTGCTCTCTGGGAGCAGGTTGACCAGCAGCAGGGGGTGGAGGGGTGGCTGCGCTGGCCTCACTCAGTTCAGGTGAGAAGACCTGTTTCCTCTGCGGAAGACATTTCCAGTGGGGACAGACTAGGTATACCTTCTCAGAGTCCCCATTTTCCCCCCCAGGGCTTAGCCCAATCTCCTGTAGACTGCTTAGGTAACCAGGGGAACCGGACGCCGCAGGCCAGGCAGGATGGCTGGATTTAGAAAGCTGACTCGCTCAGGTGGCCTTGCCAAGAGGCGGGATGGCGCAACAGCAAGGGCCAGGTCGCAGGGAGACCTCGGTACGGATGTGCGTCTGTTGCTTTCTGGCCGTGTGAGCCGCACTCCTCACTCTTAAAATGAAAGCTGTTTCGAGGCTGAAGTGATGTGGCAGGTGTGTGATAGAGCCAGTTACTTTCTTTGGGCCCTGGTGCTGGCTAGAAGCTTCATAAAAGAGGGGGCTTGGGGGCTGCACACAAGACTGGTCCCCTTACCCTTTGTATTGTTAACGCCACCTGGTATTGAAGAGGCTGCCTCCTCTGAGCCATCTGGAAAGGACCTGCCCCCTTGGCCCATCACCTCTGAGGGGCAAGAGGCCAGAGGAAGCTTCCCTCCAAACCACAGAGGATGTGTGTGGGAGGCCCTGCTAGCCACCCAAGTTTTACCTTTGGGGAAGTGGCTCTCGGTGTGTGGTCACCGAGCCGTCTGCGGGCTGGGCGCCTGGACACCTGTGGGCCAGGATGGCAGGAGGAGCTTTCCTTCCAGGGCTGCTGCTCTCTTGGGAATCCACAGGAAGGACATGCAATGCCTGGCAAAGGCTTGACAGTTCACACTCATTTGGACTGGCTTATTCTCCACGCTGGACCATTGCCTCACTTCTCTATTTTTCGAGATTTCACTACATTTTTGCAACAAAAGGGACTTTCTTACCTAGTGACAAACCCCGTGACAAGATTTTGCCTGTCTGGACACACAAAGTGGAGTTTCAGCGGTTCCTCTCAGAGTTTCCTGGACGAAGAAGAGAAGGCGCTGGAAGAGAATTTGGGGGACAGTTGAGCAGCCCGTGTGAGGGTGTCACGGGAGCTGAAACACGAGCATCACTAGCCTTGCACAGAAAATCCATCCTCTGAACGAGCTGTCTCTACCTGTGGCCCGCCATGCCAGAAATACCCCAGCTTGCCGGGAGGGCTGGGAACGGCCCACCTTCCTAGTCCCTGCAGCCGTTGGCAGAAGGTCTTTCGCACAATAGGTGTTGGAGACCGAGCAGTTAAATTGAGTTCATGGGGCATTTGCTTGACTGCAGGTTAGATGCTTTTCACCTATTTTTGGATAATTAATATATACTAAGTATTTATTCATTGAAATGTTCAGCTTTATTGAGGTATAACCGACAAACTTGTGAGCTACTTGAAGTGTATGAGATGAAGACTCGCCAGACCTGCACCCTGTAACCCGCATCGGTCCACCCATCGCCTCACATGTTCAGTTTCTTTTCATTCTGTTCTGCGGGAACTTACATTTATTGTCATTTAGACTACAGCCACAGTTCTGAGAGGTGAACGCTGTTAATTCCCATTTTATGGGAAAACGGGCACTGGGGTTCAGTAGTGCCCAGAGGCTGGTTAAGAAGAGATGTGTGGCCCTGGTTGGTGTGGCTCAGTGGCTTGGGCCTGTGAACCGAAAGGTCACCAGTTCGATTCCCAGTCAGGGCACATGCCTGGGCTGCCGGCCAGGTCCCCAGTGTGGGGTGCATGAGAGGCAACCACACATTGATGTTTCTCTCCCTCTCTTTCTCTTTCCCTTCTCCTTCCTCTAAATAAATAAAATCTTTTTTTTTTTTTATTTTAAAGGATAAAATACCATCTTTCTCTGGCCAGGTCTGCAGTTTTCCTAGGAGAGTCCTTGTGACTGTTGAAACAGAACATCCATTTGCAATACAAGCAAAGATAAAATGAGCAGTAAATTACACTCTGAGTTGACAACATATCCCAATTTAGCTGGTTTAAACAGAGCAAGAGTGAACGACGGTTGCAAACGTGACATCTGATGAAACTGCTCTGAAGTGGCAGCTGCCCACCACCCCCTCCCGGGGGTGCGGGATTCCTCTTTACCAGCCATGAAGGTATTTGGGAGAAAAACCTGTTTTTCCCTACAGATCTAGATTAGAAGCGAAGTCACATTTTCCTGAATCCAAAGAATGTGACCTCCCTGAGGCTGACCGAGGAACAGAACAAGGAAATCAACGAGGTGTGGCTTTTGCCCCACTGTCCTCCCTGCACGTGGCACGGGAGTCTGCCTGAGGTTTTTTCAGTTCTTGTTCGAATTTTGAGCTGAAGCACTGCAGGACTGTGTACGGCTTAGTGAGGTGGCTGAGAATTCTGAGATGCTGTTCTTAAGGGCAAAGGCCCTGTTCTCTAAAATCCTAATTCAACGCTTGTTCCTTTTTCCTTAGCAACCTTGGTTCCTCCTAGGTGGCAGGGAACAGATCTTGTTCGTCTTTATACCAGCATTTCCCCTGGGGGTGCTGGGGAGTAGTGCTTTTGAACCTCCCCTTTAAAGAGCCAGAAAGGCAGCCGACACTAGCTTGTTAGGCCACACCACCGTGAAGGCGTCTGATCTGCAAAGCTAAAGCCAGAAACCCTTACCGGGTTCATTCTCAGTGAGTCAGACCTTTTCCTTAGCCACCTGCCTCCTGACACAAGCAGCCTTTGTTCCCTGCATGACTTCACTGCTACCACTTAAAAAGCAGCTTTGGGACATTCCTAAGAGTGAAAATAGGGTCTATCCCAACGTGAAATAGCAGGGGAAATGGTTGTGTAAGTTACGGTGCATCTACAACCTAGAGCAGGTAATCAGTGTTTAAAAAGGCTAAGGCAGAAAATACATTTTATACACACAAACACACACGCATCCGTCCAGGGACCGAAAGATAAATAAAACATGGTATGTATATGCAACGGAGTATTCTTCAGCCTTAAAGAGACAGGTGTCCATCTAAGACTATCCAAACATGTAGAGGATTTTTATAAAAATTTGACTCAAACGGAAGTTACCCCTGGAAGCAAGATCTCAACAGACTGAGATAAATGCTTTGGAGAGTGAAGAGTTTGCAGTGGCTTTTACGCATTAAGGAGGAACGTGAGGAAGACTACTCAGTAGATCAGTGGGGCAGCCAGCCAGTTACAGGATAGTTCAGCGTGTGTGCTCTGTAGCGGTGGTCGTGCTTTAGGAGGGAGGGGTCTGAAAGGGGGCATTGCAAAGGCGTGTTAACCTGGATGCAGAGGGACGATGGTCAGGGCTGGCTTAAGGCAGGGAAAGTGACAGGGCGTGACCTGCCCAGGTAGCAACCAATGATCACATCGCTCTGTGAGGTGACTTTCCATAGAACCCCTTTACGTCCACAGAGGGAATTCGGACGCATGCTACAACATGAATGAATCCTGAGAACTTCATGCTAACTGAAAGTAAGTCACAAAAAGCCAAACTCAGTGTCCCTCCCCTCATGTGGCAGTCAGTCACAGAAACAGGAAGTATTACTGGCTGCTGGCTGCCAGGGGCCGGGGAGGGGGCTGGCGAGTCAGGGTTTAACGGGGATGGAACCTTGCACAATAGCGTACGTGTATGAGATACCGTGGAGCTGCACACTTACAGCGGCTAACATCGTACATTTTGGGTTTTACAGTAAAAAAACGGAAAAGTAGAAAGCTACCCACGGACTGCATCAGGCTCTATTTTTGAAAAGTTTTTATTTATTTATGTATTTTTAGAGAAAGGGAGGGAGAGAAACACCAACGTGCGGCCACCTCTTATGTACTCATTGGGAACCTGGCCTTCAACCCAGGCACGTGCCCCGACTGGGAATCGAACCGGCGACCCCCTGATTTGTATGTAGGCCAGTGCTCAACCACTGAGCCACACCAGCCAAAGCCAAAAGATAAAAAAAAATTGTACTTATTTATTTTTATAGAGAGGGGAAGGGGAGGAGAAAGAGCGGGAGAGAAACATCAATGTGTGGTTGCCTCTCATGTGTCCCCTACTGGGGACCTGGCCTGCAACCCAGGCATGTGCCCTGACTGGGAATCGAACCAGTGACCCTTTGCTTCACAGGCCCGTGCTCAATCCACTGAGCTGTACCAGCTGGGGCTATTTATGAAGAGAAAACATTTTATGTCTGCCGCATGTTTGGAACACAGAAGGTCTGGAAGGAAATTATAAACCACCAACAGGGGACGTGGGGCTTTGGGGGCTCCCACTGTTTACTTGCCCTACTTTTGCAGTTTGTGGTTTTAGTGAGTGTTACAGCCTTTGTATTCTGTGTCAGAGACAAGGCAGCAATGGCGGGGACTTACACTTGTGGCGCAAGGTCCCTTGAGGTCACTCGCAGAACTAACTAGAGTTCACAGCTGGTCTGGGCCAGCGCTCCAGGCTGGAGGAAGCTTGAACCTTGCCTCCATGAGCTAAAAGATGTACCAAGATTTGGTTTTAAACAGTTCCAATACTGATGGTCGCTCTAACTCTGAGCTCTCAGGATAAGTGTTGGGAGGGTGAAATGGTTTTGAGTCCTGTTTTCCAGATGGGCGACGGAAGCAGCAAAGAGAAGGAACTTGCCCACAGGTGTCTAGCTGGGGAACGGCAAAGCTAGGAGTGAGCCCCAGGCCCTGCCTGACATCAGTTCCATGCTTGGACCCCTGTACCCCACCCCAGCCCAGCCCACCCTATCCCCAGCAGCTCCGTTCTGGAGCCCTGGACCAGAAGGACTCCTCCTTCTGCACCTTCACACTCCTCTGCAACAAGTAAAAGAAGCAGGCTTGCTTTTTGTTAATAAAGTAAAATAACATTTATTTTTTAAATTTTTATTATACATGCTGTAGTCATGGAAAATCAAGAACTTGAAGGAACTCAAATTAGATATAAATTATGTTCAGCTGAGCTGGTTACCAGTCACACTCAGCATCAGAACAGTTAAGCTGAAGCTTTCTTTTCCTTGTAGGTTGCCATCATTTTCTTGATTTCAGCAATAGCTTTCCCTGGATTCAGCCCCTTGAAAAAGAGAAGCAAGTTAATACCCAGTGACAGTGAAACTGAATGTAAAAAGTCCATGACCTTGGGCGGGCCTCCTCCCCAGGCTGGCACAGTGTCAGAGCAAAGTGGATGCAGAGCAGGCCCTTTAAAGCCCAGGGGCCTGGGCTAAGAGCTCTCTTCGGCCTCTGCTTTCAGACATTTCTGGTGGTTCTCTCTCTGGCAGGGGGCCCGTCTTGTTTTACTCCTGCTGGCGTGACTCACTGCGGCAGGACAACGAGCCCAGGGCAGAGCCGCGCTCTCTGAGCGCTCGAAGTTGTCTAGCAAAGAACATCTCTCCTGTGACTACGGCTGGTGCCAATACTAGTCAGGCATCTCTAAAGGCTTGACCCGCTGCCGCGATCTCGAACTTACCGTCAGAAATCAGCCTGTGTGAGCTCTCAAAGGCTGTGTGGAAGAAGCTCTGTGCCCTCTCCTACTCCACTGACCAAGCTTGCTCTCTGCCAACTGCCTCCTCACGAGCAGGCCACTCCTGTCACTGCAGTTCTGGGCAGAGCTGAGGGTACGAGCCCCACGTACCTTGGGACAGGTCCTTGTGCAGTTCATGATGGTGTGGCAGCGGTACAGAGAGAAGGGGTCTTGCAGCTTGGCCAGGCGCTCCTCCGTGAAGTCATCTCTGGAGTCGATCATCCAGCGATAGGCCTGGGAAGCAGGGACTGGTTAGCTGGGCTGGCAGCTTTGAGGGCCAGAGCAGCCATCTGGATCAGCTCAAAGCTCCAGGAGCACAGAGGAAAGGGAATTTTCTCACCTTGATGCCTGTCTCTATGCTCTTTAATTCTTGCCATATTTCAAGGCTCCCGACTCTTTCAAACTCTTCCCGGTTAATGATCCCACAAACCTCTGAACCACCCTGCACCTGGTACGCTGGTGCTTAATTATATGGATTCAGGCATCGTCCTCTAATTATTAAGGTGCTCATTAGCGTCCTGTCAGGATTATGAATTAGTGAGGGCAGGGGCTGTGTCACATGACTCTTCATCCATCTTCCCAGCACCTACTCACTGTCTCTGAGTAAACTGATGACTTCACGGACCTGCCCAGAGATAATGTCTGCTTCACTGAGTGGTTCTTTTAATGAGCATGGCCACCCTGGGGACCCGAGACCCGCTGAACACGGAGCTCTGGCAGTGGTCATGGGAGGGCACTCCATCTCCCCACAGCTCGGGTCCCTGGCGCAAGGGCCACCTATGACTGTGCCTCATCATCAGTCTCCACCTCAGCTGGGAATCAATACTGCGAAACGGACACACAACCACGCAACTTCTCTTTTTGTGGGAAAACGAGACATGAGAGGCTGTTTTCTGAGTTGCTTAAGAGTCTGTGGGAAGCACTGACCACAAATCTAAGGTGTAAGCTTTCTGAGAACAGAGACAGTGACTTTCTTTGCAGGGAACTATTCCTATAGTGAAAGGCAATGAAGAGCGATACTACTTTCTTTTCTAAGCTACCCCTAAACCCAGCAGCCCGGGCTTCCGTCAGCCCGAAAGCAATTTCCAACCTGACAGCTGGGCTGTGGCCCCTCAAAGCCACTTCCCTCTGGCCTGCTTGTATGTTAAAAATCCCAAGTGGGAGGTGGGGAGCCACGACAGACGTAGTCTGGGGAGAGCAGGCAAGTGGCTGGGTAAGAGCCAGCGGCACAGGAAACGCATTTTAAAGGTGTGCAAGCTGTGGTTTGCCAGGCAGCATGCGACCACCCCGGGTGGGGCCCTCCCCACACTGAAACAAAGGCATTTTGCAGATAAAGCCCTAGGCTTACTGAAAGCCAAGTGAAGACAATGCAGTCTATGATCTTGTTTGTAATGGATGCAAATGAAAGAAGCCTTCACCCCTCAGAATGCCTAGCCTGGATGAAGTTTCGATTTTTCTTAAAGCGATTACGGAGCACCTTACCTGCATAAGAACCGCAGGCCCCAAGTACTTGTCCCCATTCCACCAGTAGCTGGGGCAGCTGGTGCTGCAGCAGGCGCAGAGGATGCACTCGTACAGCCCGTCCTGTGTGGTGAGAGGAACGGCAGTCAGGGACGTGGGGCTGGAGGGCCTGTGCGCCCCGAGCTGACAGATGTGATGTTCGGGTGTTCCGGGTCAGAGCATGAACAAAGTGCCCACTTGCATGTGAATTTTCTTGGCAAAATCCTCAGAGGATTTTGCAGAGACTTACTAGGGTCGTAAAAAAGATCTTGGAATTGGGATGTAAACATTTGCTGGACTAGAGCCCCGTTTTTAAGTCCACGTACCATGTACTTGTCTTTTAATCAATCGCCCTTCTCTTCTCTAAAGAAAAAAATGAACACAAACAAGAAACAGAAACAAAACGTATCACCTAGAACGCAGTGTCAGAGAGACAGAAAAGGCCCTGGGCGCAGACCAGCCTCTGCCCCAGCTCAGCCGAGGAGAGGTTCGGTGGGAACCAACCTCACCCTAAATAATCGCCAACTGCACTGAGCACCATGCGCTTCCCCACTTTTGTGTCCTTTGATTCTCACAATGATCCCAGAAGAGTCCCACTTCACAGGAAGGCACTGAGGCCCAGAGAGGTTGGGACCCAGGCAGCCTGACTCTGGAGTCCCTGCTCCTTACCACCCGCCAAGCTGACTTTATCTGCCCAACCAGCTCTGCACTGGACTTCCCAGATTTTAGGGACAGAAATGGATTAAAGGCAGAAAAACCAAAGGGCACGCTGGCATCTGAAGCAACAGATGACACAGAGTTGATGTCTTGATTGTAACCCTGAAACTTCAATAAAATCTATGTTCTGTTCAGGCAGCTGGTAAGAGTGTAAACTGGGCCCACGGGTCTGGAAGGCATAAGGTAGCAGGGTTAAGAGCCTTACTTATAGTCATACCCTTTAGTCTACTTGTAGAAGAAAACTGAACACAAAAATTGGAATTTCTTGGATAGAACTGGAAAGATAAAAATGTTTAGACTTATCTGTAATAGAAAAAAAAGAAAAAAAAAGAAAACACTCTCACTGTCCACGACAGTGCGGACGGCTGAGGAACACGTGACGCATGCACCTGAAGCCACAGAAAGCGAAGTGTAAGCTGATGCTCGCAAAGCGCTTCTAAGGACACGGGAGGATGCTCACAGTAACAAGAGGGAGGGAAGCGAGCACAAAAGCACAGCCACGTTTTGATGGCAGCTACATGAAATGCGATGTAATGCCAAAAAGAACAAAGGGGTTGTCAGCAGAAGTTATCTTTGGGCAGTGCAATCACAGATGACTTAAAAATCAGTTCTGATTTGGAGGAACAAATAGGAAGGACACAGGGACCAGAACTAAGGGGGCTGGAAATGGGAGGGAGGTGGGGAGCAAGGGGTGGGGGAGGCTGGGATGGGAGAAATAGACAAAAAACTGTACTTGAAAAATAACTAAATAAAATTAATTTAAAAAAATCAGTTCTGTGTTCTCTGGGTTATCTGCAACAGCGCCACGGCTTTTGAAGGCATGAAACAAGGCACTTCAGCATGTGGATTTAAAGACGGGAAAAATCTAAGTAAATGAGTGGATTTGATTATCCAGAACAGTTTGTAGACTGCTCTGCCTGGTTTTAGGAATTGTAACTCTACCCCCTGTGGCTAAAGATGAGTCAGTGACCTTTGGAATTCGAGCCACAGGAGACAAAGCTTGTCTCTGGTAGCAAATGCTGCCTCAGTTTCCTCCCTGCCCCCAAAGCATGGTCAGAAGTCACTGACAGGTAAGACCCCTCAGAGGGGCAACCTAGGCCACACAAGATCACTTGGGAGGCCATCATGGAAGGACTGGGGGGAGGGGGCTGCAACAAAGAGTGAGCAATGGACTCTTGCCCGCCCCCCCCCCCAGCCTAAGTCCCCATGTTCTCTGGGAGAAGCACTTCCTGGCTCTAATCCCCTTAAGCCTGAATACCTGATGGGGAGGGGTGCAGCTCCTTACCTTGCTAGAGCATGCATGCCCTGGGGGAAAATCTGATGTGACAAAGACTTCCTGATAAACCTGTGTAATCTGCTCTAAGAGTGCTTTCATTCATATGTTAAGGGTCAAGCAGGAAACCCTAAAATTGTTCCTGACAGACACTGAATCAGACTAAGCCCTCAGATTTCTTTGAAATGTTATCTACTGTTTGATCCTTGCCACTCTGTATTCCTGTGTATTAGAACCCAATAAAAGCCCTTGGAGGAAGGGGCTCAGTGCCTTTTTTCCCTGAGAAACTGGCCACCTCTCCTTCCCAAGCAGATCATGTCTCAGTCATGTTTACTCTCGTCTGTGGCACACGGGGGGACTTGGGAGGAAAGTCACCCCCACACAGAACCATCCCTCGGGGGAACCCTTCGTTCCCCGATGACACCCATCAAGGGGCTGCCTACCAGCCACAAGCTCCCAGGGGCAAGAGAGGTGACTAGGTGGGCCAGGGTGGCCAGCTCTGGCTTGGACACTGATGAGTCAGACTTCCTGGGAGTTAGAAATGGGGGGCGGAGCTATATCCTGGAACAAAAGACTCCTGGAAGAGGACTCAGCTGCTTTGACTCACGTCACTGTCCTGACCCTCACTGGCTCCATGTCAGAGCTGGGCAGCCTTAGTAGGACACTCGTTTTAAACGTTTTATGGAAAAAAGGAGAGGGGCTAAATATTCCTGAAGACCTAGAAGGCAGAATTCACTTCTGCATTCACACAACTAGTGTTTACTGATAAAATAACATGCGCCAGTGTCTTGCGGCCCAGGACGGGTAAGACATGGTCCCTGCAGCTGTGCTCGGTCTGCTGACAGATGGGGTGTGAAGGGCTCTCCCAGGACCAGGGTCTCACCAGGGAGCACGTGAGGTGGTGACCGTCACGTGGCTCGTGTCCTTGGCCCCACACAGACACACTGTTGGGACCCATCTCCACTCGGCCCCCCTCCCACCTCTTTTTCTCACAAGGACTCTTAAGTGTTCAGGGGATAAGTGTGCAGGCAGATCCTTCCGAGAGGAGGTGAAAGTGGTACAAGACAAGGAGACTGAGAACTTGACCGTAACCCCCTCACTTTCAAGGCCTCCTGAGCCTGTACATGAGAAGGCAACTCCGAGAGTGTGGGAAGGCAATGCACCCACCACCAGACAACAGTGCTGGGAAAGAACATCCGGGCCCCAGTCCCAGTCTATCCGTTAACTGTTTCGTTCCCACCTGTAAGACGGGGAGGTGGCAGATTGCAAACAGCAGCGTGTTTTATTTGCCCCTGCTGTTAAGGGGCCACGCCGACTCAGCTGTCAACGTGTACAGATGGGCCATTCCCGTACCGGTTTCTTTAGGCAAAGACCATGTGGCAACACGGTAACAACTCGCTCCTCAGGCCACAGACACCCAGCTCTCCGGTCCTCCCGCGGCCCGGTGTGCGCCCACACTACCCACCGGCCCTGAGAGGATGGGGGTCCGACCCTGGACAGATGCGTTCGAAGTTCCTCCCCGAGTTACACAAAATGGTCTGCGTCACCTCAGGCTGCTACCCAGCCCACCCCTGCAAGACACACTTCCCAGAAAACATCTTTGCGACGGCACTCCTCAAACCAAGACAATGAATGGGGGTAATGACCAGTTTCTCCCGATCTTCTATGGACTGCAGGTACTGCTGCTTGCCTTCCTGGGACTCATCCTTCTTCTTCAGATAGGGCTCAATGGACTTGTACTGGGCATAGAAGTTGCTCAGGTCCTGAGGGGAAGCGGAGGAGGAAATGGGTCAGAAGCCACCCTCACCTTAGCCTTCTCCTTTACCCCATTTCTCAGCCTAGTTTTCTGCTGTATGACGGAGAGATGTCAGAGTCTCTTCCTTCGGCAGGGGTACAAAAAAAAGATTCAGAAAGGAGACATGGTCACAATACTAAGTGTGGTTAGGAAATCTCAGCTTCAGCCCCTTGGGAAACCTTCCAGTCAAGTACTGGGAGGTAGAAAAGAAAGTAAAATGGGTAACAACTGTGGCTTTCCCAGCTGGTCTCCTCCACATGACTTCTTTGTAGTTACGGCCAAATTCTTCATTTCTGGGGCTGTTTCAATTCCGTCCCCATTCCCAATCTTCACCCGACGAGCCGCTGGAAGATCTCCCATGTGTTTTTATCTTCCATGTTCAAATTGCTTAATTAAATTCAGGCAGAAAAAATGCCTGCCCTAAGAACTAATGGTGCCCTGCCTGCTGTGGCTCAGTGGATTAAGTACCAGCCTGTGAACCGAAAGGTTGCTGGTTTGATTCCCAGTCAGGGCACGTGCCTGGGTTGCAGGCTGGATCCCCAGGTCAGGGTGTACAAGGGGCAAGTGATGGATGTTTCTCTCATAAACTGATGTTTCTCTCCCTCTCTTTATCCCTTCCTTCCCCTCTCTCTAATTGAAAAAAAAAAACAAAAAAACCCCAAAACACTAACAGCATAACCTGAACACACCTCCCCCCTTCCTCTGCAAACAATATGGTGGGAGCAGGGATTGGGAAGAGGGGAGGGAGGGTGCATAAACTCACAGGAACAAGATCTTTTATCACATACATATGTGGCAGAGGGTAGATTTTGGAGACTTTGTTGAGGTCAGTGTCGATCCTTCGGGTGCAAGCTAGAGTGTTGCCTCCATTAATGTTCATCGCACAAGAGCCGCAGATACCTGGGAGACAAAACCATGGAGCGTGTGCTCACCCGGACGCAGAGCCCCTCGCCCAGCCGCACACTGTTCCCTGTGGACTGCCGTCAGCTGCTCGGCCCTCCGGAGCGGTGCAGGCAGGCAGCACACCGGTGGCGGAGGGGCCTGCTGCCTTTCTTTCTTCTACTCCTTCTTCTTGCCTAGAATGCAGAGCTAACAGCTGTAGTTCCAAAACCCATTCTATGACTGTGAGGCAACCTTGAGGCCAGATGGCACAGGAGAAGGACAGAGGAGCCCGGGATCCAGCTGGTATCATGGAGTTCCCAACACCAGTCCCAGCTCCATGCATCATGTATTTTGAGAGAAAAACCAGCCTCTGTTCCCTAAAAAACCCACTGTCTCTGGCCATAGGCCCCCATATCTGACCTTGGAAGCCACTGCCATCTGAACTCAAACTCTGAGACATATAACACCCCAAAACAAATCGATGTCGTCTCGGCCACCTTCAGGCTGAGGCCTGGGTACAGATCACCCGGGGGCAGCTCTTGCTTTAGCGTCTCCACACAGAACGAGCGGCGCGGTGGTGGTCCTGGGGGCGGGAAGGCCACAGAGGCTGCCTGAGCGCCGACTTTCCAAGGAAAGTGATGAACTGATGTGAGACCACGGCAAAGCAAACCCAGCAAACGTGAGCTGCTGGCCGAGGGAGGGGCCCTGAAATGAGAATTTCCTTAGCCTGGACTCATTTCCTGTGCATGGAGATTCCCTGGGTATTTTAGAGTTTAAAGATGATTGTGCCAGGTAAACCCGGAGTACCGCTTCTCTGAAGCTGCATTTCGATTGCCAGGCTGGGGAATGTGACTGCGGGGGACACGCGCGGGGTCTCCACTCTGTAGGAATCCCCCCTCTCCGGAAACCGCTGGGAGTGAGAGAGAGCACTGGGGACTCTTCTGCTCTTCCGGTCGTAGGCAAACGCTCCTCAAGGGACTGAATACCGTCAATATATTTATGGATGCTTGGCATTCAACTGGAACCGTGTGTTTTTGTAAGAAATTGTATATAATTAAAAAAATAAACTCAGCGAATCTTCTAGTAAAAAGGCTCCCTTGGGAACTCTCTTAATAAGCAACGAGAGAATAAAGGAGTGGCAGTCGGTACGGGTCTGTCTCATGTATGTTAGTCCAGGAGGGCCACACTGTATGTTCTTGGCTCTGAAGGGTCTTATGGGTCTTTTCTACTGAAAGCATCTCTATTTCCTGTGTTGTCAGGATTTATGAGGGAAGGTTGGTGTTCAATCACAGCAGAATGTTCTCTGAACAGCAGGGCTCAGACAAACTATCGTAATAACTGTCAGCATTTGCTACATTAAATCCAATGCTGTAAGATTAGCTGAATCAAAGCAGATGTCTTAGAAATAGGACTTTAAATGCTTGAAATGCACAGCAGAATACACATAAAAAGCGATGGGCCAACATCTATAGTGACTTTCCTTTTTGAAAGGTTATTTTAGGAAGAAAGTTCAAACCTAGCCCTTGGTCCTGGCCCAAGCTATGCTGTTTTGGTTTTATCCCAGGTTTCCTAAGCCCGACCGCACTGTACTGCCCGAGTGCAGTTCTGGCATCTGACAACCCTGGCTGACTTTCGGCTTCCCAACTCACTACCTATGAGCCCCTCTGGGAGTCCCTTAACCTCCCTGGGCCTCAGTCTGTCCCTACATGCGGGTAAATAGTCAGGGCCCCTGTCTCTCTCAGAGTGGAGCCTGGCCCACAGACTTGTTCCACGGCCGTCGCGGCCAGGTGGCCTTCAGAGCATCCCTGTGTGATTTCAGCCACATCTGAGTGCCCCTTCAATGATTATTTAGGAGTTTTATTTAAATCAAATAATTTTTACTTAAATTCACATTGAAAAACCATTCATGTCACTGCTACTCTTAGCAGTAATCACATTTTTCTAGTATGTGAATAAAGACAGAGCTATCAGTAAAATCTGTTGGTAAGCACACTGCCTGAAATCAGCTCACAGGGCACGAGCAGCACACTGTGGACACGCTGCTCCCTTCCAGAACATTCCTACTGAGCACCTGCTCTCTGCACAGGTAACTCTGGGAGCTGGAGGCGGGCACACATGCCTCCCCTGTTGGATGAATGTTAACTGTGCATAAGCACTAGCTAGACGCTCTGCACTGCCCCCTGATAAATGAGCGCTGCAGGGCAGAGGTGGCCAGCTGGTGCACCCGAGCTTGTCCTCGTGGGATGCAGCGGCTCTCGGGACTGCCAGGCACGGCAACCACGTGAGAAAGCTCCCAAAGGAAACCAGAACTTGTACCACAGTTACAATTTCTGACATTTTCCCCCCAAAAGGAAGTGCACTGCACAGCAAGGTCACCTGGCAGAGCCCTGCAGATGTTCTCTGGGTATTTCTGTTGGTTCTGGCCATCCTGGGCCTCTTGGGAACCAGAGCTAAGTGTGCAGGACGTAACAGGGAAGGAAGTGCTTACCTTCTCTGCATGATCTTCGGAAGGTCAAGGTAGAATCAATTTCATTCTTAATCTTGATTAAAGCATCCAACACCATAGGGCCACATCTGACCAAAACCAAACCAACAACAAAAGACCCAGATGTATTATATGTTCAATCTCTCTCCACTTTTACCATAATATGAGGAGACATCTGCCCACATCAGCTGCTTTTATTATCCATGGGGCCTTCACACTCTCCCCACGTCACGTTCACACTTGCCCCCAGAGTTTTATTTTTGCACATCCTTACACATTGAGTACTGCAGAGTTCTATTTTGGTGATCACACTGAACGTACACTTCTAGGAAATAGAAAGCTACAGAAAAAGTACTTAGGTTACGAAACAACCTCCGTATAGTGTCAGTTCCTGTTTTCCCCTTCTAAAGCTCCCTGCAAAGCTTGCCCAAATACTTTATTTCAAATTAAAAAATTTTAGAATCCAGACAGTAAGTGGCTCTCAATGGCTCATTAATAACAGCAATGCATAACTGTAACAGAAAACACAGTACAGAGAATAAATCACCCATGGTCCCCTAATCCAAAGCACCAGGTGTCCCATGCATGTGGGGGCAGCGACAAGGGCAGCGCCCTGGCCTGGAGCCCAGAGTGCAGGTCTGGCACCTGAAAACCTGGTCTGAACCTCGCTGGGGCGCCTCCTGGGTTACAGGCGCATCACTCAACCAGCTTCCCGTCTATAAGGCACAGAGAGCAGCACCCGCACCTCACAGGGGAAGTGAACAGGACTGTCGCCACATGCACTAAGTTCAACGGTGACTGTCCTCATGAAGAGATGTGATTCTATGCAAGTGGCTTCCTGTCTCTGAGCCTCGGTTTTTTAAAACTGTCAAACGGAGTTAATGCTGTATCACAGGATTATAATGAAGATTAAATAAAAACACATAGTTTTTATGTTGAGCACACAGAAGTGCTCAGCAAAACTTATTTTCTGGCTGCCACTTGATTTCTCTTGGTATTTTTCTATGCATGAGATTTAAGAAATACGCGCCCTCCCCAAATATCCATTAGCATTGTCTGTATTCCTATCAGCAACGTGCAACACTTTTCACTCTACTTCTGCCAACAATGGAAACTATAACCTTTAAAAACCTCTGCTGTTCTGAGAATGGAGGTGTTATTATCATCAGATAATTTGGAATATCTAATTATCATCAGAATGTTTGGAAATCTCTGAATACTAACTACAACGGTTGAGTGTTTGTCATGAATTCATTACTTTTTCTTCACTCATCAGCTACTCATTGCAAGTCTTCTCTGGCCAAGTTGCATTCTAGGTGCTGGAGATACACCCGAGAACAAAACTGATGAGAATTCCTGTCCCCCAGAGGGTGCCTCTAGAGGACTAATTCGAATAGACTCATTCTGGTGGACTCAGTCTGTGAATGCTCTCTGACTGTTTACTGAGGTCCTGAGACACTTTTTTTAAAGAGCTGAGCTTACTGTCCTGGCTGGTGGCTCAGTTGGTAGGAACACTGTCCCATATACCAAAATGTAGGTCCGATCACTGGTCAGGGCATGTGCGGGAGGCAACAACAGATCGATATTTCTCTCTCACATTGATGCTTCTCTCTCTCTCTCTCCAATCAATAAACATATCCTTAGGTGAGGATTAAAAAAAAAAGACTGAGCTTATCATTTTGCAAAGGGAAAACTCTTCTGCTTCCTTCTATCTACTACTACTTGCTCTGAATACTTCACTTCTGGTCACCAAACATGTGGGTATTTTCCCCATACTAAGCAATTCTTCAACACCAGCTGGGTGTCCCGCACGTTAACTCAGTTCTGACCCTATCTACCTGGAGACAAGCATCAGATACCAGAGGCTGACGACTATCCCACAAGACTGCCCTCCCTCCCTACCTGGCCCCTCAGATGCCAATAGCAAGGACAGGCTGTCACTTGTGCTTCTGACCGAATGGCTATAAAGCGGAGATTCTCATGACCCTGTCCTTGGGCTTGATAATTTGCTACAGCAGTTCACAGAATTCAGAAACAACACTTTACTTACTAGATGGCTGGATTATTATAAACGAACACCACTCTGGAAGAGCCAATGAAAGAGCTGCACAGGACAAGGTGGCGGGAAGGGGAGCAGCGCTTCCACGCCCTCTCTGGGCGGGCCACCCTTCCAGCCCCACACAAGTTGACCAGCCCAAGCTCTCTGAGAAATCCCACACTTCGGGGATTTTCACGGAGGCTTCATTACAGTTACGACTGACTGCATCACTGGGCACTGGTGACTGACTCCACCTCTAGCCCTACCCCTCTAATGACACGATTGGTTCCCCCTAGCAACCAGCTCCCATCCTGGGGCTGGAAAGGGGCAGCCCCATGAATAACAAAAGACCCATTTCACCTGTTGTTTTTCTGGAGCTATTTCAGTATCTGGGAACAAAAGAAAATGTTCTTTATAACAAAAGATGACCCTGTAGGCCTCATCCCCTTTGGCTACCTATGGAGATCCTTAAAAGCAGGAAATGGTGGGAAAGAAAGCGGTTCAAAGAGATGTGGTGTGAAGGACTCAACCTGCTGCCTGGCTGTGGAGATGGGCACTAGGAGCCAGGAGGCAGCCTCTGAAAGTCGGAACAGCCCCTCAGCTCCTCGCTGACATGGGAATTAGGAACCTGGGTCTTCCAGCCACGAGGAACAGTGTGAAGAATGGAAAGTGGATGCTCCCTCAGTCTCGGGAAAGGAACAGCCGCTGGCACCTCTACTGTAGTCTGATAAGCCCTCGACTGGACTTTTGACCTACGAACTATAGGCATCTATGTTGTTTTAAGCTACTCTGTGGTAATTTGTTATGACAGAAAACTGATACACAGGTGCGGACAGTTTTCAGTACTTTAAACTGCATCCTTATCGTGTCCTATCGCCATCCCAGCCGGGTTGATGGAGCTCATCCTCCCTCTGCAGCACACAGGCCCAGACACATGACCGCCACCCCAGCTGAGTTGATGGAGCCCATCCTCCCTCTGCAGCACACAGGCCCAGACACATGACCGCCACCCCAGCTGAGTTGATGGAGCCCATCCTCCCTCTGCAGCACACAGGCCCAGACACACGAGACTCTCAGACTGACGCTGTGTTAAACGACTGCAAACACTATGCAGAGAGCCAACTCTGCCGCGATTCCTAGAAATCAGTTATGCTTTGATTTGGGGGAAGAGAAAGAATTTTGCAAAAGTTATTTTTCTTGCTATTATCTTTCTGAATCAGGCACCCGCCTCATTCCTGTTTCAAAAAGAAGATGCATTCCAGAGCCACTGATGATCTTAGTTTTGAACTTTCCAGGATGTGAAAAGCATGTCCCTGAATCAGAAGAGCTCACCTTCCTTTATCAAACGCCCAGCTTGCAGAGATACTCACTTATTCAAATCAATCTCATAAGTCTGCATACGAGGCTTATCTCCAGTTTTGTCTGGGTCCCATCGGTAGATGGCGAACTTCTTGATGCGGGGAGCTGCGGCTGCAGCTGTCTGGGCCCCTCGGCAGGCCTAACATTTACAAAGTTCACAAGAAAGAAAAATATTAAAAATACAAGACAAATCCTCCCACTTAGCTGCACCATAAACTGCAATACTGGATACAAACCCACACATTACTGACACAGTCTTCTTGAAAAAGGCAGTCACCGAATATTCAACAAATACTAGGCATCTATCATATGCCAGATGTGCTAATTCATACTAAGTTTTAAAGCAACCATTTATTATTGCCAGGTACTATAGTAAACGTTTTATATGAAGTATTCCACTGAATGTGTATTTTAATACTGTTTTTTATCCTCACCTGAGGATACGTTTATTGATTTGAGAGGAAGTGGGGAGAGAGAGAAACATCGACATGATGAATATCAATTGGTTAACTCTCGCAGGCACCCCCTCAGGGGACCGATCCCAAAACCCAGGTCCGTGCCCTGACCGGAAGTTGAACCTGCAACCCTTTGGTGTACGGGACAATGCTTCAAGCAACTGTGCCACCCAGCCAGGGCTAAATCTGCATTTTAAAGATGAGAAAAATGAGACTCAGAGGCCAGGTTACGGGCCCAGGGTTACAGAGCTGATGAGTGGAGAGAGGGATGGAATCTCAGGTTCATGCTGCCTGACACCGGAACGCATGTTCCTAGACACTGTACTGCCCCAGTCAGTTGGGAATATTCTCAGGCCCCTTCTTGGTGCTGTCTTCTCTGTATGTCCTCACCCCTTGAGGGCATGTATTTTGGTGTTTTCCAGAGAAACAGAACCAATGGTGCATACATATACAAGCGGACATATGAATGTATGTACACATACATGGTTAAAAATAGGTTTGTAGTAAGGAACTGGCTCATGTCATTATGGAGGACAACACACCCCGAGACCTATGGTCGGACAGCTGGGAGGCCAGGAGAGCCAATGGTGTAGACCCAGTCCAAGGCTGCAGGCCTGGGAGCCAGGAGGGTGGACGACACCTCCAGCCAGAGGCCAAAGGCAGGAGCAGACCGGGAGCCATGGTTTGACAGAGGAATAGGAGAAGCCCCCTCCCACAGGAAGGGGTGAGAGGGACTTTGTTCCAGATAAGGGCAGGCACTCTGCATCTATCAGTTTTCCAACGTGAATGTTAAGTTCAGCCACTAACACCCTCACAGAAACACCCAGAATAATCTGACCAACCCTCTGAGCACCCCACAGCCCAGTCAGGCTGCCACATAAAAGGCGCCTTCAGAGCACGGAGCAGGTTATATTTTGGGTCTCCCAGCGTGCTTGGCCCAGGCTTTTGCCTAGAGCAATGCAATCCATGGTTAGGGCAGATAAGAGAAAAGGGCAAAAACTGAGCATTATACTAGTGTAAAAATGTGGTTTATTTTAAATGTACCTTAAAAGGCTGAATTGAACAGTGCAACCTCTATCGAGCCATTAAAAATAAAACAGAAACACCCCTGAATCAAGAGCCACGCCGTCCCCATCCCATAGTCCTTCCTGGCAGCCCTTTTCCATTTGGCTGAGACCACACCAGGTCCTCTAAGCTCCTGCTGTGGTGGCGGGAGGGGAGGGTCCTCTCAGCCCAAAGAGCACATACAAGCCAAACTCTAATGTTTACATAGAAAAATTCAGACGAGATTCCAGGCTAGCTAATTCCCTTATAAACTGTTAAAGGAAGTAAAGACTCTGAAGGTTAACTGCTATTACAAGAAAGAAGCCCTGGCTGCTGTGGCTCAGTGGATTGAGTGCCAGCTTGTTGATTCCCAATCAGGGCACACGCCTGGGTTGTGGGCTAGGTCCCTAGCAGGGGGCGCATGAGAGGCAGCCACACCTTGATGTTTGTCCTTCCTCTTCTTCTCCCCCCCTCTCTAAAAAGAAAAATTAAAAACATCTGGTTTTAAAAAAAAAAGAAAGTAATGGTGTGTGTTACTTGCTGGCCAAAAGTGGCCCAAATCAACTGAAGCTGAAAATATAAATATCAGCCCTTAGTATGCAAGAAAACGTGTGAAGAAAACGAGAGTGAAGATGAAGATGAAAGCTGTATTTTACCTTATCACCAAGCTGGCTAAGATCATTAGTAAAAGGAAAGTCATTTTTACAAGTGAACGTTTTCCACGAGGGACTCCATTTTGTAAACGGAGAGGAACGTTAGGCTAATGCCACCTTGTGGCACTTAAGAGGAAGTGAAAAGACTCCCCAGGACAGCTCCAGCAGTCTTTTGCTTGCTTAGTGCCCACCAATGTTGGTTTGGGTGAGGTTTAATGAGGAATAATTCATTTCAGACAGTCACGTGTCACTTAATGACAGGGCACGTTCTGGGAGAGGCATCGTGAGGCTACCGCGTCCCTGTGCGAACACCACAGAGGCCTTCGCGCAAACCCGGGTGCTCCGGCCCCCTGCACACCTGGCCGGCCCCCTGCACACCTGGCCGTAAGGTGCAGCCGCTGCTCCCAGGCTACAGGCCTGTACGATGCGTTACTGCTACTGTGCTGACTACTGCAGGCAATCGTAACAGTGGTATTAGTGTGTCCATACATTGAAATGGTACAATAAAAATACAGTATAAAAGATTAAAAAATGCCATGGCCGGTGTGGCTCAGTGGATTGAGTGCCAGCCTGTGAACCAGTTCAATTCCCAGTCGGGGCACATGCCTGGGTTGCAGGCCAGGACCCCAGGTGGGGGAGTACGAGAAGCAACCACGCACTGATGTTTCTCTTCCTTTCTTTCTCTCTCCCTTCCTCTCTCTCTAAAAAATAAATAAAAGAAAAAGAACACTGAGATCCCACATACTCTTTACTCAGTTTCCCTCAGTAGTACCACCGTACAAAACCGCAGCACGATATCAGCCAGAATATTAACACCGAAACAGTCAGATGAGGAACACGTCCATCACCACGCAGATCCCCAGTGTTGCTCTTTTATAGCCGCACCTCCGGCCCTTGCGCCTCCCTCACAATCAGAATCTGTTTCCATTTCCGCAATTTCGTCATTTCAAGGATGTCACAGAAATGCAACCACCTAGTATGTAACCTTTCGGGACTGGCTTTTTCCCATCCAGCATAATTCTCTGGAGATTCGGCCACGCTGTTGTGCGCCTCAATAGTTGTTTCTCTTCATTACTGAGTAGTGTTCCATGTTACGACGTACCACGGTTAGCCATTCATCCGCTGAAGAACATCTCGGCTGTTCTGGTTTTTGTCCATTATGCATAAAGCTGCAATGAACACTTGTGGATAGGTTTCTGTGTGAATTTAGGCCTCCATGTCCCTGGAACAAATGCCGAGGAGTGTAACTGCTGGGTCATATGAAGGCTGCATGTTTAGTTTTTTGAAAGAATCTGCCACACTCTTTCCAGAATGGGTGCTCACTGTGCTGAGGGAGGGGGTGGGGGAGCAGAGACAAAATTTTGCCTTTTAAAAAATACATGTACAACTCCTTCAAATTTCTACCCTGGGATTTGGGGGTTGTCAGCTCTGGTTCAAAGCCTGATTCAATAGTATCATCGGTGGGACACAGGCATCTGGCTTGATGGAGGTCAGGTTCACGCTCACAAAGCTGTCAAAGAGGATCCGGGTTCTCTGCCATGCACCCTCACTCTAACACCTCTTTCTAATGCTTAAATGCCTGCTCCGCATCCACTCTACAAAGACAACCAGATCTTGACTAGACCGTGCAGACCTTCCAGAACAGCGTTATGTTTATTTAGAAACCATTCGAACAGACTCATGAATGACGTGCGACAGAACTGATGCAAGGGCCCATCACAACAGAGTGTCACAGGTGATCAATCCCAACGTAAATTTGGGGGTACCCAAAGTATCACTATTTTGCAGAACAATTAATTTAAATTCATTCTGAGTAAAAAAATATATTTTATACAACACCTGGAGGAGTTAAAGGGAGTAAGGAGAGAGGGCATGGAAATCAAGATGACCGGAGGTGGCTGTGGATCTCCAAGCAACGGAGCTCCATGCACTGTGAGGCCACACCAAAGCCAACCCACAGGGTCACAGCAGCTGTGACTTGTAGAAAATCCCCTGAACAGAGAAATCTGGAAATCTGTTCCGTAGGTGCTCACAGCAGACATGATAGCAGCTTTCACTCCCTGAGCCCTTGTCAGGTGTCAGATGTTGTACTAAATCTTCTCTACTCTCCATAAACTCTCTGCAAGGACGTGTTCACTACTCTCTGAGATCACGCGGTGAAGAGCCAGGATTCACGCAGAGGCTCCAAAGCCCAACCTCTTAGCTGCGATACCAGTGGTGCAAGTGCCAGTCCAAAGTAGAATAACACAAAGAGAGAATTTCTTTTCCCAAACAGACCCCAAAACAATAGAAGTTGTCACGGTATCCCTACAACCAGCAAGACCTGAGTGGCAGATGTCCCAAACACACTCCTTCCCTTATTTGTTCGGTAAGTAACTATGGAGTGGCTACTATGTTCAGGGACAATTCTAGGCCTCGGGGATCACGGACAAAACAGACACACATTCCCACCCTCGTGGAGCTTCCCCAGTGAGTAGAGGAAAGTACACGCAAAATGTCTAGTATGTCAAGCGGTGACATGTGCTTTGGAAGGGAGAAAAAAGGGGGATGGGGATCCTGGCTGAATTCCACAATTCTTAATGGGGTGGCCCACGAGGAAGACCTCACTGAAAAGGTGACAGGTGAGCACAGACCTGAAGGAGGTGAGTGAGCAAGACATACACATGCTCAGGGGAAGAGCCACGCAGGCAGAGGGGCATGGAGCACAGAGACCTTGCTGCCCGAGGACCACAAGGGCAGCTGGCGCGGCTGAGCGTGGAGAGAGAGGGACAGGGGTGGGAGAGGCAATCAGGGAGGCAACGGGACAGCCAGATCGGGCAGGGCCTTGTAAGGGTTTTTGCTTTTACCCTGAGTAAGGTGGGAAATTACTGGAAGGTTTTGAGCAGAGGAGTGACAGAGTTGGACCGGTTTTGAAAGAATTATTTTGGCTTCTGTTTTAAGAGTCAACTGCAGAGGTGCAAAGATGAAAGAAAAAACCAGGTTAAGAAGAAATTGCAATAATCAGCCGAGAGATGATGACGGCTTGAAGCAGGCTGGAAATTTCCTGTTGCCATGGAAATGGTGAGAAGTGGTTGGGTTTTGAATACATTTTGAGAAGGAACTGACAGGATTTGCTCACAGACTAGATGTGAGAAGGAAGCAAAGAGCAAGGATGGTGACTCCAGAGTTTCTGGCCCAAACCACACAGAGGATGGAGTTGCCATCAACTGAGATGAGAGGAGCAAGTCACTGTGCGTGGTGGGTGGATGTGTGTGTCGGGATTCTGGGTTTGGGCCAAGTTTATGCTGTACTGTTAGACGGCCGTGCAGAGGTTCCAAGGACATAACTGGTGGACGATCGAATCTGCAGACCCGGGGTGAGGTCTGGGCTGGGGACACGAACTGAAGGGTCACCGGCACGGACAGGTAAATTGTATCTAAAGCCCAAAAGAGCGCATGTAAAGAAAAGGACCGAGAACGAAGCCTTGGTGTTTAGATTCCGGGGTGAGGAGGAGAAATCAGTAAAAGGGAAAAATAGCCAATGTATACGGAGGAACACCTGGAGGCCAGAATGTTCTGGAAGCCAGGTGGAAGAAGGGTTTTGAGGAAGGAGTGAACAGTGACAGACACTTCAGAGAAGAGCCTTGTGAGAATTGAGAAGTGACCACGGGATTTACAGAGCCCAGGTCACTGGTGACGGGGACAGGAGCAATTTCAGGGAGGTGGCGAGGGTGAAAGCTTGGCTGGAACAGGTTCAAAAGAAAACGGGAGATGAAATTTGGACAGTGAGTTGAGACATCTCATGAGTTTTTGTATACTGATGAGTAGAGAAATGGGGTGGCTTTTTTTTTTTTTTAAAGCATGCCCACGTGCTCCTGCTGTGACCTGAGAAGGAAACTCGGATAAGGCAGAGGGGAGAGCTGCTGAACAGTGATTTCCGAATAAGTGACAGGATGCAGAAGATGAGAAGGGGCTAGCCACAGGGGTGCCACCGATCCTCCCAGGGTACCGGGAAGAAAAGGAGAACATCCGGGCAAAAGCAGGGAGGCTGGCAAAGTTTTGAGGCTTTTTTCTCTTATTGCCTGTCTAGCAATTTACTATAAACCCACGACGAAGGGGGATTCTTTAAAAGCATTTCTACTTCAATCTACAAAACTAATGAGCACTTAAGGCTGAGTGTACCTTTCTGGAAAACTTGGAAAACATTAACTTCATAGTTTACAATTTAAGGAAGCAAGATAATCAATAACTGGACTGAACAGAGGAGGATAAGGAGAGTGAGTTCTGATTTATGCTGAATGCTGCTTGTAGTTCCTTTAGGAAAGATTCCTTAGGGAGCAGGCCTGGGGTTAGACAGAGCAGATCCAGATTCAGAGGCAGGAGAGGAAGGTGTGGAAATAGGAAGGGGGGCTAGGAAGTCTGCATACACCTGAGTCCATACACCTGTGTGGCCTTCTTTCTGAAATGTGTGTGGCGAAGTTCAAATCCAAGCTCTACTTAGTAGCTGTGTGTCCCTTGGCAAATTACTTAACCTCTCTGATTCCATTTCCTCTTTTGTAAATCCCTACCTAGCTTTTTGTAAAAGGGTAGGGATTATTAAAATCTACCTCATACGACTAACCAGAGGGGTCAAGCTTCTAGTGTGGCTCAGAGAACAATTTCTGCTTTTCAATACGGGCAACGTTACCAGTTTCTGTGTTCCTGTGATTGGCAGATGGGTGCTCTAATCCCTGCCACTGCTAGGAGCACTGAGACCCACAACTGAAAGTGGGCGGTGCTTGCCCTAAAGGAGTTCATAGTCTAGATGAAGAACTAAGGCAACACAAACGCAGCTTAATCACTTACAGACAGAGCTACGGTTCAGTGGTGCAGACTAATGCATGAGAAATTCAGGAGAGAAATCCTATTGTGTCCGAGAGTCCTAGGAACCTGAGTACCACCCACAGGTGATACACCAAACTCATGACTGAATTATTTTGCAGTAGCCCTTGTGGAGGAGAAGGTACACTCCTACAAGAGAGTGGGAAGAGGGATTCTTCTATTTTTCTGCCCTCAGGACGCCCTACAATGGCCTCACCTGGAATTACAACACTTACCTATGCAAACCAGCCTCCACAATTTGTTCTTGGAAGAGGGACCTGAGCTTTAGAACTCACTCTCATTGGTGGGGCTCTCACAACTGAACAGCTTGCTTGATACTCTAAGGGCAGTAACTATAAGGTACACAAGGTCATGGGCAATCACCAATTTAATGCTCAGAACTCATCATCTTGAGTCCCTGTAGGCAGTCCTCTTCCCCTTTTCAGAGAGACCATAAAACAAACTTGTCCAAGTTCACACACAGCATTACAAGCACAGAGCCAGCATTACAAGACAGGCCATGTGCATTGTGTTATGCCCGGAGCAGGCACTTAAAATGCAGGGTATTTTCGTGTGAGTGCAAGAGAGGCAGAGGAACAAATACTTTTCGTACACCTTCCATGTGCCCAGACCTGTGCTAGGAGTTTCTTACATGTTATGTTTAAAAAAATACTAGGTTTACACCTTAGATCTACCGGTTCTTAGCCATGACATTCTCAGCAAGTAAAAAGGTCTTTCTGAAGCCTCGGGTTTCAAATCTCTCAAAAGAAGGTATGAATTCCTGCTTGCCCACCTTACCGCGGTGGCTGAGGGGCCCCCAGGAGGACACACTTGAAGATGGCTTGTAAATTCTCAGTCCCTTACGCATGCAATGGCGATTCCCTGTCCCCTTCTAAATATTCCGACTCAGAATGCAGATCAGAAGGCGGCAGTTTCCTGACAACACAAGAAGTGTGGGAACCCATCACTGCACACCGAATAAAACACAGCAGGGCAGTGCCACGCCCCGTACCTGTGCGATCCGTGCCCAAACTCTGAGGTCGCTACTGTTACATGCCGTTTACAGGCGGGGACACCGAGAGGGGGGTCACTGCTTTAAGGAACCGAGTCTTTCCCGCAGCACCCCTGGCAGGAAAGGGGTCAGACCCTTCAGGGGACTGGACGTCCCTCATTTCTCCCTTCCCCTGCTCTGTCCTAAAAACCCACTCGCCCTTTCCTTTCCAGTTCCGGTCCAGTTCCTCTTTCCTGAGCCCCCAACCTTGCATCCTCTGAAAGAGTGATTTCACGGCCCGGTTCCTGTCTCTCTTCACACTCCCCGCAAAGGCGGCAGTTTGGTGGCAGAAAAAGGGCTTGGAGCCCAAGTGTTTGGATTCGAGCTCTGCTCCCATCTGTCACTCACTTGCCATGTGACCTTGGCCAATTCCAGTCCTCCTCTGAACTTCTTTTTTTTCTTATTTCTAAAGATCGTCTTCGCCCTCACCACCTCGCAGGCTGCTACAAGACGCAGGAGGATGACAGGGATGCTCCAGGCCAACTAAGAGCACTGCGCAGGTGGGAGCGGTCTCCCCCTCCCCGAGGCCTTGCCCTGAGCTCCCTCCCTCTCCTCATCCTCGGCTCCAGGCCATCTCCGTACGGTCCGTGCCTGACCTCTCCGTGCGACCCCGGGGCTCACCTGAAGGCAGGCTCCGCCAAGGGCTGTGGCCGCGAACCGGGGTCTCAAGGACACTCTGGCCGCCGCCGCCATCTTGGCTTCTGACGTCGAGCCCCACCCCTTAACCCCGAGGTCGCTCTGTTGGCCGACCAGCAGAGCACTGAGCCAACGCCCGCCCAAGCTCCGCTGGTCGCGTAGTAGCCTCAGAGAGGGAGGTGGCTTCCGTTTCCCGGGCGGGAGGAGGGAAGACAGAAAGCCAATGAGAGCGTGCTCAGTGGCGGAGTGTCCGGCGCATGCTCAGTTGGCCTCCCGCGTTTCTAAGGTGACCTTCCAAGGAGGGGGCGGAGTTAGAGGGAGGGCGGTAGAAGGGGTGGGACTAAGACTATAAGGGGGCGGAGCCATGCGACTCGAATCTTGTCTTGATTTTAAGCCCTCTGAAAATTTGTCAATCGTATCACTCATTCTCTGTCGCTCCGTGGCTTTAGTGGGACATAGTACGGTTTGCTCGAGACTCTCCAGGATTCAGCACTGAGAGTCCCGAGTCTCTTGTTCAGAAACCCTATTCTCAGAGAACTTTGGAGGGTTGCTGAATGAACCAGGGGATTTCAAAGATGACGATAAAGGTATTATGCATTCATTCATTCAAAAATATGTATGGAATACTGCTATGTACCAGGTGCTGGGATATTACAGTAAGTGAGTGGGTAAATCAGGCGCAGTTACTGCCCTCACTGCATTTACTAATACACAAGTAACAATTACAATATACTAAGCTCCATTCTGTAAAGTAGGGGTGAGAAGGGAACTCAGCCCTTTGTGGCTTAGTTAGCCATTTAGAATCAGAAACCGTTTCTTAAACACCTGCTGTATGTAAAACATCACGACCCACCATCTTACTTAACCCCACAGCAGCCTGTGAGGCAGAGTTGTGTGTGTGTTCTGTCTTCATCTTAGGTGTCTGAGCTGCTTTTCCTCAGACCCACCTAAGGGTCACCTTGGAGTGTGCCTCACTTGATTACTTCAGGCAGGGTGTGGCCTCAGTCCTCTAAAACTCCTTGGTCTCGTCAGTGTCCTCAGGCATTTAGATACATAGATAGTTAACTTTGCAGGTACCTGTGTTTCTCAGGAATGATGTGTTTCCTTCTCTGCCCACTTGGTTTTGACATATGAAGGGCACCTTATTATATTCTTTGGTTTCTACTTTCATAGCTCATTTAGATGTTACTGGAGAAGTTAGAGTGGCCAAATTGGTTGAATGGGGCTAAGTTTTCAAAGTCTTGGACTGGAACCTGGCTACACTGCCATGTGGCCTCATGAAGGGGGTGTGTGGTGAGGCCAGGAGAAATAGCCTGGTGCCCTGGGTCTACCCTTGAGTCTTCTCCTCAAAGCTGGTGACCTTGGACAAGTCTCTTCCCGTCTCTGGTCTATTGTGTCCCTGCCTGTATCGTCGTGCTGTTGGGCCAACGACTTAAGATTCTGTGATTCACATGGCAGTCTTGGGAGGCTACCTTGGGGGTGACTGGTGACAAGGCCAAGGTCATCTTAAAGTCATCTTGACCTTTTGCTGGGGCTGACCCAGCTTTGGAATAGGGCTCCTCCGAGTCTCCCAAAGGGACCTCTTGGGCCACCCAAATTGGCTGAAATCATGAGCACACTATCATTCTCCCTCTAACTTCTGGCTAAATTGTCTTCCGAGAGGAAGGAAGAGTGTCCTCTTTCTCCAAGGGACATGTTTCTAGAACATTGATCTGAGAGAGGCCAGTAAGCCAGGACAAGTGGAATAGAAACAGACAGATAGCTAAACAAACTGGCCATGCAATTAATAGCCAGATAAAGAAGGTTACCTCCCTGCAGATAACATCTAGGTCTCAGCTGTATTTCAACCCCAGGTCCAAAAAGGCAGAAAAACCAGGTGGGTAACACCAGGACCAGCTGCAATGACTAATGATCTCGTGCTCTGACACTGACCAAGTCAGCGGGGATCATGGCCCTTAACCCACACACCTGCTCCTGCCCAGTCGCCTTTCCAGTAACTGGCCCTCTTTCAGGGTTCTTTCATCTCAAAGTCAGATGCCACTCGTAGGTAAGTGGCTACCCTTTTACTTTGTCTAGGTCACCTTGGAAAAAACAGTCTGAGGCCAACAGAATCGAGACCTTGATTTATGAAGGGGCTCTTGGTGCCAAAGGGCCCACGTACCCTGCAGTCATATCCCTGGGCTTCATGGGGATTTGGGGAGCTCAAAGTGATGGAGGAATACATTCCTGGGCAGCTGCACCTCCGCCCTGAACTTTGGGATTCCAGAAAGGCACAGCTGCAGAAAGGCTTTGCCTGGCAGGTTTTTCCTGGCCAGCTCCTGACATACCTTCCCGAAGTGTCCTGTGATGAGACCCAAGGTTTTTCTGTTTGCTTCCACTTGTCTAGCAATTGAAGTATTGCTTTTCACGAGTCCGCTAGATGCTTTAAGTTTACGCTGAATGTCGTCATTTACGAATGTGTTTGTATAAACAGTCTCCTTTAGTCCTCATAACAATCCTTTGGTTTGGAATAACTGTCCCCACTTTACAGACTTTCTCGGTCTTTGGATAATGAGAAAGCTGAGCAATCGTGGGTGGCAATCTTGCTTCAGGAGCTCTTTCTTCCCTAAGGGCTGGGAATCAAGTGCAGAATTAAAAATTAAAAAACAAAAGCATCGCCATTTCTACAGTCAACTCTATTTCTAGTGTCTTGTGATTTAAGGTAAACTGGTTGGATTCCATGCAGCTGGAGGGCTAAGGAGGGCTGGACTGAGAGGGGAATATCAGAAGGTTTTGTTGCCTGGGTGAGTTTTTTGCCTCTGAGGACAACCCACCTCACTCCAGTTAAGCCCTCTAGTGGGACCCAGGGGCCTTTTCATTCAAAACTGAGGATGTCATTTGCCCTCACTGTTGCTCTGTTCCATCTCTCTGGGTGACCCTTTCCCTTTGTCCAGTCGTCTCCTGAGCATCTCCATCTGTGTGTCCCAATGGCCTTTAAAACTCACGCTGCCCCCAGCTGTACCTACCACCCGAGGAGCTTGTAGCTCCCCTCTTATTGGCGCCACCACCTCTCCAGTCTCCAAGCCGGAAACTCGGCGTGGCCCTTGACTCTTCCCCGGCCACCTGCCACTACCCCCCAACTCCCAGCACAGCCTCCCAGGTTTCCTGGACGGGCCCACCCACTGGCCCTTCCAGTCTCATCTTTCCTTGTGATAAAGCCCCTTCTGCTTCCTTCCTTGGTCCTCACCTCCATGCCTTGGCTTGTTTCCATGCCTTGGATCTGCAGTGCCCTTTAAAGTTCTTTTCCACATGGCCGGTTCCTCATCATTTAGGATTCAGCTTCAGCTTTCTCTACCCTTAAGGGCTCACTGGTTCCCCACCCTTATCAGTTCTCTGGATCTGCCGTCAATGCATACACACCCAGTTTAACAATTACCCATTTATATGTCTGTCTTCCCAAACTGGGCGTTTTGAGGGCATGGCCCATTCATTAAATTTTCTTTTTAAAAGATTTTATTTATTTATTTTTAGAGAGAGGGGAAGGGAGGGAGAAAGAGAAGGAGAGAAACCACATCAGTGTGGTTGCTTCTTGTGCACCCCTTACTGGGAACCTGGCCTGCAACCCAGGCATGTGCCCTGACTGGGAATCGAACCACCAGCCAGGGCCCATTCACTTAATTTTCTTCACAGAATGTATTGCTATTTGCAAGTTTAATTTTAATTCCTTATGAATATATATTTTTTGTCTTCATTGCCCACACCGGAAGTCAAGAACTGTGTCTATCTTGTTTATTGTTGTGTCCCTGGAGCCTGGCACATAGCAGGGGACCAATAAATGCTCAGTGAATGAACAAGTCCATGTTTGTTTCCAAGGAGGGCTTGGGACTTAGCCCACAGTAGCTAGGCATTGATGGCTGTTAGCTGAATGCAGGAGTAAACAGAAACAGGATGCACTGTCCCTGTTCCTTGCAGAAGGTGAAGGGAGAGACTGGGGGTGGGGTGGGTGGTTAGGGGAGCAGGGAGCTCAGTGGAGACTCAGGCACCCTTAACATCTGGGTCAGGACTAGGGCAAGATAAGTGAACAAAATTTAAGAGGGTCAAACAACTTGGTCATTAAGATAAATAATATTTTAATGCACTATTAAAAAAAGTAAAGATGCAAAATCTGAAGTAAAGACAGTGTTCTCTAAGAAAAACCAGGGGACTGAGCCAGTCAAGGGAACTGGGAACAACCATCTTAGGTTCTCTTTGTCCTGGTAAAGGCACTTGGTGGTCATCTTTGCCGTTATTGTTCAGTGTGCCGGTGACAGTGATGTTGGGGCTGCCGCTGCTGCCGCTGCTTGTAGCTGCCACCTTTGGAGGATTCCGTGCCTATCTTGCCCTCCGCCGAGCCCTTTGGGTACATCTTCCCTCTCTAATCATTTGAACCCCCACCAGGTAGGGATTGTTGTTTCTCATTTACAGTTGAGGCAACTGAGCCTCAGAAGGGTCAACAACTTTCCCTAAGTCACATAGCTAGGAGGTCGGCATCTTCAGTGAGGGAGATATACTGCTTTGGGCACGTGCCCAAGGCAATGCGGCGGCTGCAGGCACCCGGCTCCACCTGCAGAGGGCGCCCTGACCCCACGGAACTGCCAGGGCTCCTGAACCTCCCCTTCCAACGCGCTCTTACAACCCTCTTCCCTCTAAACCCTACCATATAATTAGACTGCTCAAAATATTCTCTCTGAGTGGGACGGGGACAATCATATGCTACAGGCTTCTCTAATTTCATGAGCAGACTCTGTGGAACTCCCGGAGCAAAAGTCACGAGCCACCCCCACTCCAGATGGGGCTGCGTTTCACACAGCTGAAGTCAGCTCAGCTGCTCGGACTTAGCAAGTGGCCTAAGGCCTTTCCGGGGACTGTCACGTTGCCGGTCCCTGTAGCAACACACACACACACTCACTTACACATACAGAGTGAAGTCACCCTGCTAACCTCAGGGTCACTCCCATCTGCTTGCCACATCGCCAGCATATTCTCAAATTAGCGGTTAACTCTCGGTCCTCTGGGTACGTACCGGTGTGTGCTTTGTCAGCACAGTGCATGACACAACTCCTGTTGTGGCTGAATCTGAATTTTGAGCACCCCTTCCTATCGAAGACAGAACCATGTAGTGAAAGGAACAGTGGTAAACATTCATCTGTAGTGGGGACATGTCAGCTCACAGGCAACAGAACAGATCAGGGGATGCAGAGTCTTAAAAGCAAGTTGACCTTCTAGAAAGGCAGGGGGTGGGACAGTGTGTAGGCTTTCAGGAGTTCAAGTCCTGTTATACCAGTTATTTACTGTGTGACCTTGACTTAAACTCTCTGTGCATTATTTTCTTTAAAAAAAAAAAGATTTTATTTATTTATTTTATAAAAAGGAAAGGAGGGAGAAAGGAAAGAAACCTCAATGTGTGGTTGCCTCTTTAGCAACCCCCACTGGGGACCTAGCCCACAACCCAGGCATGTGCCCTGACTGGGCATTGAACCGGTGACCCTTCCATTTGCAGGCCGGTGCTCAGTCCACCGAGCCACACCAGCCAGGGCAGCATTAGTTTCCTATTGTGTAAAGTGGGGACAAAGAACCATAGTCATCTCACCGGGAAGGGAGTAAATGAAGTAGTGTCTGTGAGAAGCTATCAATCTTAAACTGGTGGAAGGAAGCCCAGCTGGGGGAAGAAAAGAGGTTAAAAGAACTGTGAATTATTAGGGGGAGGAGATTATGCTAACCACGATGGGGAGACTTCAGCATAAATAAGATGCCAAGGGATTCAGACAGTTTTAAACAATTATTTAAAAATACATATGTAATTAAGTTCTCACTGTGTAAAAATTTCATACAACATAGATAAATTTAGCTTAAATCCCCTTAGTCATCTTCCTTTCCCAGAAGTGATTTATTACTGTCGGTTTCAAGAGATTGGTTCCGTATCCTTTTCTTTGCATGTATACACAAAGGTCTGTCTGGAAAAAGTCCAGCCATTGTTAATATAACAAGAACGGTTTGTGCTTCATCCATTTAACCTGGCAGCCAGGGCGAGTGGACTGGAATGAGCATGCGTGACCAATGATGACTTCACTCTACTAGGCAGTGGGGGCGGTAGAGGCCACTGAGGGCACATGTGTACTGTGTGGCCGTTGCATTAAAAATGACTGAGCAAGCAGGGCAACAAATCTGCAACAGATTAAACTTGAACATTCCCCTGTGGAAACTATTTGGATGATTCAGAGGCCACAGCTATGGGCAACTGGTGACTGGCAGCTTCACCACGACAACGTGCCTGCTAATGTATCACATCTCAGGCAGTTTTTTTGCAAAGCAGCAAATCACCCAGGTGACTCAGCCTCCCTACAGCCCAGAGTTGGTGCCTCGTGACTTTTGCTTTTACCAAAACTAAAATCACCTCTGAAAGGGAAGAGATTTCAGACTGTTGATGAGATTCAGGGAAATACATCGGGGCAGCTGATGGTGACTGGGAGAACTGTGTGAGGTCCCAAGGTGCCTACTTTGAAGGGGACTGAGGTGTCATTGTCCTCTGTACAAGGTTTCTAGTATCTTGGATCTTCTTCAGTAAATGTCTCTATTTTTCACAGCACATGGCTGGATACCTTCTGGACAGACCTTGTATGTGTGTATGTTTCTACAGAAAGCCATGGCTTTGCTAGAGGTTCTTTTTTCTTTCCCCTTCTTCTTTTTCTTTCTTTCTTTTTTTTAAAAAAAGATTTTATTTATTTATCTTTAGAGGGTAAGGGAAGGAGAGAGGGAGAGGAATATCAATGTATGGTTGCCTCTCGTGCGTCCCCTGCTGGAAACTGGCCTGCAACCCAGGCATGTGCCCTGACTGGGAATCGAACTGTGGTCCTTTGGTTTGCAGGCCTGTGCTCAATCCACTGAGCTACACCAGCCACGGCTCTCCTTCTTCTTTTTCAAAAATACCACCACCGAGTGCTCTGCCTTGGAGCCCTTCCCTTGTCAGTATGCACAGATCTATTTCATTCTATGTGCCTCAAAATATTTAAATGTAGGGATACACCATGGTTTGATCATTCCTCAGGTACATTAAAAAATTTTTTTTCTATCAGCTTCATAGCAATACAGAAATATATGTTACTGTCCTCTTTCTAAAATCCAGGATTGGTCACATGACCACAGTTGCTCCAAACCTTTAGGGGGCATGTCACACACCCCCCTTTGGATCTGCGCTCAGTGTGGCAGCCCTTTCTCCCTGCTCTCCCCAGTCACCTGTCCCTACATGCGTTCAACAGGCCCTCAGCCCAAATGAACACTCTCTCCCAGCTGGAAACAACTGTGTGTGTGTGTGTGTGTGTGTGTGTGTGTGTGTGTGTGTGTGTGAACCCACAGCTTTTTGTGCCTTAGTTATTTCCCCTTTCAGCAAATCTTTATCACGCACCTACTCCACCTGTCTGCCTCTTGGCTCTCCTGTCTGTCACCCCGGCTCAGCTGTCAGTTGCTTCAGGGCTGAGATCATGTCTCATTCCAGGGCATCCCAGTTCGCCCAGCGAGGCTCTGGTTTTCACCTGCTATCCTGGTGGGATTATTTGTAGTCCCCCCTTTCACTGTGGTTTAGATGAACAATAATAAGATCTGTCCAGTTGTACCTACAAGAGATGCTTATAGTAAGCGTTAATGAAAAAAAAAGAGTGAATGGGTAAAAGAACGAATGTTACGTGATTTTCGTGATTTAGTACAACTAAATGTTAGTATATCTTGGAGCTAAGGCCTCCAGGGCACATGCCCTGCTATGTGGAGGCCATTTCTCTCTGGACTCTGTTGCCTTTGAGGGGTTCATAGGAACCCTGTAATCTCCAGACATCTTGCTCATAGGGAGCGGGGTTTTCTTACTGTAAGATTCTAACAGGACATCTACTATGTTAAACAGTGACTGGTGCGAAGGCAACATCTATGAACAAAAGAATGGTGACATTGAACTTGGGTTAGGAAGTTATTTCTAAAATGAGGTCGTCAAGAGCAGGAAATTAGCAGGGGGGTTCTGGAGTCAGACCACCTAGGTGTGAACCCCGTACTTCCTGCTGTGTAACATTGAGCAAGTCATGTCCTCTCTGAGCCTCAGTTTCCACATCTGTGAAGCGTGGATAATAGTAACCTCACAGATTTGCTGTGAGAATTAGGGGAGAGGATGAGTGTAAAATATTAGGCTGAACTCTATGAAATCCACTCCATGTGACCATTTCAACCTTCCAAATGGCATTTCCTATAGTTCAACCTGGCAGGTGCCTGGCATGTAGCCAGAGTTTAAACAATGGCGGTTATCATTCATTACTTCACATGTGGTTGGGCTGATATTTCTTCTTCTATTGCCTGGCTGAACAGATAGTTCATCCTTTCACTCAAAATATACTTGCTGAGTGCCAGTGATGCCCCAGGAGGAACATAAAACATTCCTCTTAAGGGTTCAGCGTATCTCTTCAACATATCAGCAGCCCAGTGGCAGGTGAATAGGGGCTGGAGCTGGTTGGGGACTATTCTTAGAGAGTCATCTTGGGGTACGCCCACCACTGTGAATAAAGTCGGCCTCAGCTTGCAGAGCGTGAGGGGCTGAGGCAAAGCAGGTTTGACCTGAACCTGGCAGTTTGCTTTGTGACTAGAGAAGATCAGCCCTGTGCTCAGAGGTCAGGGCTGAAAAGGTAGCTGGGGGCTTTGACTGCTCCCGCCAGCCAGGCGGGGGGCGAGGCTGCAGAGCTGAGCTCTCTGCCTGAGCACATCATCTTTCTGGTTGTCCAGCTGGAGAAGAGATTCTAGCTGTTCTTTGGTGTCACTCACTATATTTAGTTACAAATAACATTGTCATTATGTAACAGGGTACAGTCCGGGGGGGGGGGCCAAATAGGGATTTAATGGGGTCCAGAACTCAGGGTGTCCAGAAAATATTAGAAAATATATATATATAGGATGTCCTTGCCCCCACAAGTCTGAGCTGGGTGATGGGACACATGGAATGGGGCCATTGAGAGTTGTTTTGCATAGCAACAGTTTTGCAGATAATCTCTAGAACGTTCATTTAACATATCTATAACATGTAACTGGTTTCGCAAATATGTTAAACAGCTGTGCCCATGCTTTGAGCCAGGGGGATGGGAGTGACTTCAATCCATGATGTAACTGGCAGGGAACTACCCCTGGTTACAGCACCTGCATAAGAGCTTGGAGATGATTGGCTCCACACCACAGGGCCACACCTGCCCGGACTTACTATGGCAGCCCAGTGAAGCTGGAAGGGTATGGGAATGCTGGCAGGTGTAACTGATTGTGGGAGGAGTTGGAAATGGGGCTGCAGAGGAATATTGGCGCTGGGATTTAAACCCAGGCATGGCAGCCACGTGGGGGCTTTTAGGGATCACGTGGCTTGGGCAGAGAAGAACCATGGGCTTCTATTTCTTTTTCTGAGATACGGTACCCCAGACTGGGCAGAGGGGGAAGGAGGGACTGTATGTTTGTGGGTATTCTAAGGGACTTTGGAATCTCAATGAAGACATTAAGTCATTACTCTTAAGTTTGTATAGCTCTTTAAATAAATAATCCCTTTCCTTTTCACCAATCTCTGGCATTGAGAGATGTCTTTCCCTGGTGGTGGGCAAGGCAAACCTAGTACAGGGTGGGGGACCCCCGGAGCCCAAGGGTGGGTCCATTCGGCAATAGTATATCATTTGCACCCCCTGGGTCTGTTCTGTAACAATTAGTCTCCTGGACCTAATGTCACTAGGGTGAGGACCCTGGATAAGTCCCTCCCGGGAGGTGGAATTCATCCCTAGTTGTTCTTTTGTTGGGGGTGGGAAGAACCTCACTTCCCCAGGCTTTTGGCTATGCCATGGTGTGGCTCAGATCTGGAATGAAGGGCTTGGGGTAATGACTCACCTGGGGCCCCAAGACAACATCTTACATTAAAATGCAGATTCAAGTTGTGTCCAAGGGAGTGGTGAAGGGAAGGAGGCCAGAGGTGAGGGAGTTATGTTTTCCCTTTCCGCGGGCTGGTGGGGTTCCTGTTTTGACTTGGCCAAAGGCATGCCCCTTGCTGAGAAGGAAGCCAGACGAGGTGACATGGCACAGCTATGGTTCAGGCAAGAGGACCTCTAGAGGGGCCAAGCTCTGCACACAGGGGCAGAGAGGACCAGTGCTTACTTTATACTTCTCTTTATGGTATTATAGTGATAAACTTTTATTGGTCACTGCAACCAGTCTAGCTGGACTCCGGGGCTTTAAGAAATGTGCCTATTTCTACAACTGGGGCTCAGTCTGGCAGAGAGGCTTCCAGAACTACACCTTCCAGTATGGTGGCCACCTGTGGCTTTTGAGCATTTAAAATCTGACTAGTCTGAATAGAAATGTGATATGTGAAAAATATACAACAGCTTTCAAAGGCTTGCTATCATAAAATGTAAAATATTTTATTAATATTTGAAGGTTTGCCCTGGCTGGGTGGCTCATTTGGTTGGAGCATTGTCCCATATAGCAAAAGTTTGCGGGTTCAACTCCTGGTCAGGGCACATACCTAGTTTGCAGACTTGATCCCTGATTGGGTGTGTATAGGCATCAGCCAATCAATGCTTCTCTTTCTCTCACCCTTTTCTCACTCTAAGATCAATAAGCATATCCTCAGGTGAGAATTACAAAATATTTAAAAAGTTTTATTACATGTTGAAATGACAATAATCTGGATATATTAGTTTAAATAAAACATCATTAAAATTAACTTCACTAACTTTTTACTTTTTAAAATGTGGCTACTAAACATTTTTAAATGACCTATGTGTCTTGCAGTATGTTTCTCGTGGAAACTATTATTCTAGAAGTCTCTGGGTGGCTTTCGCCTATTCTGAGATGAGTGGCCAAATGCAAAGACACCACCAGTATGGATTTCACACACCAGCATCCCTCGGGGATTCTCAGGAACAGGTGGGTCAGGAAAGCCCATTGAAGATTGATTTGGCCTTGCTGTGGCTTGGGTCGCATTAGTTGGGTACAAAAGAGAAGAGTGACCTCAGAGGGCTGGACCCATGAGTTAAGTCTGGGAGTAAGAGACTAGTGAGTTTTGTTTTGCTGTGGCCCCTTAATGTGGCTGCAGCAGAACATCAATCCAGAAGCCCAAGATGGAACTAAGGGGTAAGAAGCCACCAGGTATATTGCAATGGGCTTGGAAGTGGCTTCTAGGCCCAGCAAGCAAACAGGTGACTCTATTTCAGGGCCCCAGGAGTTTGTTCATGAAGATCCTGTTATACTATGGCTATGCTGTATGGATTTTTATACCCCGGGTCAAATCACAAACACCTATGAGTGATGATTGCATATTATGAGAACATGGTATTACCCAGAGCAGTGGATACATTCAGAGCACTACCCAGATCCTCTTCTGGTTTTGTGAGCTCATCCCCAGCTCCTGTGACTTTGCTGCTAATAACTACAGCTGTGGTGCTCTCTAGATGGTTACCTGTGGGCTTCGAGTGCCCCGTGCCCATTTGGAGCAAGTTCTCACAGCCAGCGATCAGCTGGTGCAGGTGCACAAAACTCCAGCTGCAGCCACCAGAACTCTGAGCTGCCTCTTAGGCTCCAGAGCTCTCCACTGGGCAGGCTGAGCTGCAGCTGAAATCACACTCTTGTTTGGCTTCTTCTCTTTTCCCATCTTGCTCCCTTTCCCCGCTGCTCCCTGGTTTCTCCTAGACATACTTCCTTAATAAATCACTGGTCTCAAATGCTCATTTCAGGGTCTGCTTCTGCGGAATTCCACAAAAACACAGTCAGACCTCAGTGTGGGTGTTGGTTTCGACCTTGGGTGGTGGCCATGTGACACACATCCCCCGAATATGCGGGGGATTCCCAGTGCTTGAGGTACGTGCCCTGCTGAGAGCCCGGACCCTGTGCCCAGAGGGCAGAGTCGTAGAGTACAGCCTGCATCACTCTAGGCTGTGCCCATGAAGTGGCGGCGAACCTCACACCGCAGCCACGTGACTTCCCCTCCAACCGTTCATTTCATTGCTGCTGTACCTAGTGCTTTCTCCCCATCTTTGATCTGATTCATGGCCTCTCGTCCAGAGGGTTGGAACTGTTCCAACTTCACGACAGCCCTGCCCTCTTATATAGAGTATTTCAAAATAAAGATCGAAACAGGAACTTTGCTGAGTTTTGCAAGACAGAGTATATTCTAGGCCTACATTTATAGGAAGTGGTGGGGGGGTAAGGAAGAGCAATGAATTTGTGGCGTTGGGGGGGAGTCTATACCTTGGGCAGTCACACGGGTGGGCAAACAAGTGGGAGTGGGCGTCTGAGCCCTAATGGTTCCAGCGTCACCAGGAATTACTGACTTATCGATGGGGAAAGCTTCAGAAAAATCTATAAACACACACAGTTTCCACATGGGAGGCACTCACTTCCCCTTAAGATAGGCTAGAAAGAAACCAAAGCAAGCCCAAAAACCCACATTAACCAAACACACACGACAAACTCGAAGTCTCCGGAAAAAAACACCCTCACATAGGCACTTGGTGTCTCCAGCTCTGGGGTTGGAGAGAAGCTCTGGGGCTTTGTTCCCCTAAGGCAGGGGCCACTGTCCCCATGGGGGGCACAGCATATGAAGGCTCAGGAGTCTGATCTGTTGGGTGGTCCCGGCCCAGCTGGATGGGAAGCAGGTCTGTTTAATGAAGACCCTCTACCTCCCATTTCACTGAGACTGAATGCAGAAGGTGCTGGGACCTGAATGTATATTATTTTCTGAATACAGCAGCCTGGCACTTCTAAAGGGCACTTCGTGAAAGGGTAAATGCTGGCCGTTCAAGTGTGAGCGTGGCATGCTGGGAACTGAGGGGCTCCACGTGTCCAGCTTGGTGCTAACCACGGAGTCCTCAGACCCTAGCACTGTGCCTGGCGCTTAGTAGGCACAAAACAAATGTTTATTCAATGACTAAATGAAATAACCTGGGGAGAAAAATCCATTTCTCCCAAGAATACAACTTTATTATCTTTTTGCTGGTTATAAATTGGTTCGTTTTGACCTTCAACGTGGAATTGGGACTCATTTATTCTCCTGACACAGGCTGACCCTGAAGGAGCTTTTGTTAGTTAGGTTCTAGTGAGAGGGTCTCCGGCAGACTCGCTGGTGCACTTCCGTGGGATGACCAATTTATCCCTAAGGCCAGCAGCTGGCCCAGACTCGGCTGCTCTGGCTGGAGGCTAGGCCAGGTCCTCCTTGTTGGGTCTGATGTCTGGGGAGGAGGCTTTTAACCATATCCTGGGGGGAGTCCTCGTGGTGAGGAAGTCCTGGTCTCGCTGCCCGAGGGGCCAGCATCAGGAATCGGAAGCAGGGGCACTGAGAGGAGGGAGGTTGGAGCCCGGCCCTAGAACTGAGAAGCAGGCAAGAGAAGATTTGTATGGCTGACCCCAGGGCCTCTTTGCGCGCTGAATTCTCAGGCCACAAGGGTGCTGGTCTGGGGAGAACCCTCTGAGCACCTGGGAGAGCCTGTGTCCATGAGAAAGATGAGGCACAAGGAGCATCTCAAAAGTGGAGAAGGCTGCTGTGATAAAATCTGCTCCAGGGGAGGCTCTAAGTGACATCATTGGACACCCCCCCCCCCCCCCGGGAATGGGGAGGCTAAGCCATGGTGTCAACACCGCAGACAGAAAGCCAAGCGGGAGGGGCTGGGAGAGGCTGGTAAGGAGTGAATGACTTGGGCAACCACCCGGAACCCCAAAGGAGGTGAGTTTGAAACGGTGATGGCAGGTCAAGGTACATCAGGGTCCCAGGGTCCCTTTCCATGTGGTCTACCTTGACCTTCAGGGCATGGCTACCAGGGGAACTGGCAAGCCCTGAACCTCCTTCCCTTCAACTTCATTCAGTTTTGGACAGGAGACCAAGGCTTCTTTGGGGAATGATTTGGGTGTTTTGAAGTTTTGTTTTGCTTTTCATGTCAGGGCTATAGTGCTACTGACCAAATGCCCAGCTACTTTTCAGGGAGGACAGAGCTGAGGCTCATTGGGGGGGACTTCAGTGGACGCTGAGGGTCTTTGAGGAAGGGCAAGGCACAGCTATCCCAAATCCCTCCTCAGTTCCTAAAGGTCTCCCGGTGCATCCGGTCAGGCAGGCGGAGGCCCCAGGACAGAACTCAGGAAAGCAGGGAGGTGACAAGTCCCCTGTAGTGCAGCCCTGAGAGCCGGGTTCCTTTTTTTTTTTTTTTTATAATGCATGTACCTGGCTGAAGCGTCCACTTTCAAGATGTCTATCTCAAAGAATCTCACTGCCAGCCACGCACCTGACCCCTTCCCCGCAGGCCCCTTTGGGGTAGAGATCTTGGTTGAGTTTGATAGCTGACCATTTGGGGAGTGTGTTTTTCCTCTTCCCTGCTTTAAAATTCCCCTCTTATGTTTTAAATTTTCCCATAAAGGGTAAGCCTGGGAAACTAGGCCCCCACCCCCAACCCCGATAAAAGTAGAACCCCAGGCCCGGGTGTTCTCTCTCTCCCCCCACGACCTCGCTGTGTGGCCCCCGTGTGCTTTGTAATTTCCAGGTCCTGTGAGTCATAAACTTCCTTGTTTTTGTTCTGTGCGGTATCTTGATGGTTATCGTGGAAGGGCTTCTCGCAATCGTAAGAGTCACAGGGCCGGCCCAGCCACAGCACTGGTCTCGGCAGGCTGACTCCGGCACGCAGCAGCCCCGCGGGTCAGGGCACCATGTGCCACCATTTGAAGGGGAAGGGCTTCCTGCGGACGTTGGTTCCGCAGTGCACTTCTCCCAGAAACTTGTGGTAGGCGGAAATGTCGTCGATGAAGGTGCAGCAGAGGCCCAGTGGCTCCAGCAGGGAGCGCACGTGCGTCTCCAGGCAGCACACCTCCTCCACCTGGGGCCCGAAGGGCTTGGGGATGCCCAGGTCCTTGTCCAGCACGATCATGTTCACCTGTGATGGAGGGCGGGGCGCCGGCCCCTGTTCAGTACACACCTACTATGCACCTGGCTCTGTTCCAAGCTCAGTAAACCCTCCCAACAACTTTGTGAAGCGGGTATTGTAATTTATTCCCACTTTACGGATGAGAAAACTGAGGCACAGAGGGGGCTAAGCAGCTTATACATGGCAGAAGCAGAAAAGGAGACAGCCTACTTCTGTATGTATGTGCATGCCTGTGCACATGGCTATATATGTACACACTAGCATGTATGCACATGCATGCATGTATTCACATGTACATGCATGTAGGCAAGTGTATGTGTGCATATATCTACGTGTGTGTTCTAATCTCTTTCTATCTCATAGAAGACTCTCTCTAACAAGAATCCCTCTGTCCGTCCCCCATTCATAAAGGCTTTTTTAACTCACACAGCCCTTCCTAGCTCTTTAGGGTAAAGGTTCCCAGGAGCCCAGTGAGGCAGCTGAGACAAACACATCTCCCCTCGGAGGGAATGAAGCCCAGAGAGGGCGAGTGCCTGGGGTGGGTGGGGAAGGCCACACAGCATCTCAGCCAGGACTGGGACCCGGGCCTTCTGATTGGGTGGCATCTAGCTAGGGGGCCTTCTGGGCCTGGCTGCCCCGTGATGGGCCTGGATGGGGTTTGGAGTCCCGAGTGGCTCACCATGTTTGGGAAGTAGGCTCTGGCCTGGCGGCCCTCATCCATCTTGAACAGAGCCGGCAGGTCGATGATGTCCTGCTCCGTCAGTCCTAGTTCCTTCTTGAGGATGTCACGGTTCCAGTCCAGGCAGCGCTAGGACAAGTGAGAGGACATCCCCGCCACCTTCGTCAGCTCGACTCCTGTCGGCAGCATCAGACCCAGGACCCTGGCCCTCCCCAGCGCCCCTCTTCCCAGTGCTCAGTAACAGCAGTGACAAGACAGGGAGGGAGGAGATCCAGCAATAATACTAGTAAGTGCTCAGCAAATGAATCACACCCAGCGCTGAGTGCTGGCCACAGGGCATCTCATGGACTCTTTGGTCCATCCCATGAGGTGAGAGTTCAGGTGACCATGGTTTGGATTAATAATAATAACAGCCCCACCCTCACCTGGAAGTACTGGTTCTCTTGCACGAGGCTCTCGTTGGACAGAATCTTGTTGATGGTGATCCGCTTGTTGCTCATCCCGCCCAAGCCTGTGGGGTTGAAGGATGAGGACCGTTCAGCCTCAGGTATGCCAGCTCCCGGGCTAACTGCTAGGAGGAGGGAGACGGGGCCCAGGAGGGCTCTCCCAGGGGAAACGAGGCGCCCTGTGCCTGGGGAAGGCGGCCCACACTCCTTTCCCCAGGGTTGCCTATGTCACCTGGGCCACAGAAGGGGTGGTGGCTGCCTTGCTCTTTCTCTGGCCACCTGAGTTTCACCCCTGGGGCCTGCTTCTGGGGACAGGCAACCCTCCAGGGTGAGTGTGGCAGAGGCAGGATGCCCAGAGGTGTCACCGTCCAGCTTTCCAGACCTGCCTCACACTCAGCCCCTGCCTGGGTCTGTGCTGGCATCTGCCTCCGGGTCCACAGTGAGGGCCCAGGTGGCTTCTGCCACGATGCATAACACCCGCTGCTCACGGAGCACCTACTATGTGGCAGGCACTCTTCCAGATGCTTTACATGGATCAGCTCAGTCATCTTCCCCACATCTCTGTGAGGAAGCTGCTAGAATTAAAGATGGGGAAATGGAGGCACAGAGAAGTTACGTGACTTGTCCAAGGTCATACTAGTGGCACATCCTGCTCTGGGAGGAGTGTCTGGTCCATTGCACTTTCCAGTTTTTTTCAGCTTGGCAGTGGCAGAGAGGTGGGGGCTCTCGCCCTGTCCCTGAGCTGTCTCCGCATCAGCACTTGGACCTAGTCGAACAGGGATAATGGTTCCTAGACCCTATGGGTAGCTTTGGAGATATGTTTAATCTAGCAAGTAGCCTCCAGAAAGTCAAGACTTATGCCTGCCAGTTCCAGGAAAATAATTCCCGTCGGTGAAGAATTAAAAAAGGACAGTGGTCTCAGACTGGTCTCGTCTGTCCTGGACACCGCTGCCTTCGGACGTGGAGGGCAGTGATGTGTGTGAGTATCAACTGGCCTTAGGGACGCAGACTTTTGGAAGTAACAGACTGGAGAAACCAACTGAAAGTGACAAAGAGTAACTTAAGAAAAACCGAAGAAACTGCATGGCCTGCCGGACCTGGCTCACTGGGTCGGCCTGATGAGCTTTCCCTCTTTCCATGATTAATTTAAGAGCAAGCCTCGTCCCTGTCTACGTCTGTCCCACTTACACGGATGTCTCAGTGACGCAGGCGTGGCAATCTCTCACCCTGGGACCAACGGGGATGGTGCCGGGCTGTACACCAGGTCTGTGGACGCCCACGTCTCTTCCTGTCCCTCCCACGAAGGCACATTTCTCTCTTTCCCTCTTTGTAAAACACAAGCCCCTTGAGGGCAGATTGTGTAGCAGTTTTGCACCACGTAACCCTCCTCTGGGTCTGGTGCCATTTAAAGTCAACTCCAGCCCCTGAAGAGGCACGTGGCTCTGATGGTGGTAGTAAGGAGCTATGGGCAGCTCCGTGGTCCAGCTGGCCATAGCACAGGTCGACTGAGGCCAGGGCTGCTTCCCACCTTGGTGACAGCCCTGGAGTGGACCAGCCGCCTATAGAGGTGGGGCTGGGTGCTTAGGGACAAAGAGGTCCTGGGCCCATCTGCCTGAGGGTCTCTCTGGGGGCTCAGCTCCCTGCTCCCTGCCAGGGCCCTGTGGACACTCACCTTTAAACATGATGGCCTCGCCGTGGCCTTCCTTCTGCTTCTCTCGGAAGAGCTGGTAGCAGGCCGAGGTGCTGGCCATGAGCATCCGGAATTGCTGCGAGAGAGAGCATCCAGAGGGACAGTGTCAACAGAGGGGAAGTGGCCAAGGGGCACGAGGGGGCCCCTGCCCGGAGGGACCAGGGCTCTGCCCGCCTGGGTCTCAGCCTCCCCACGACGAGGGGCAGAGGCCGCGGGACAGGGTTCTCCCCTTTCCGAGGACTACTCCCGGCCCTTCCTGCTTTGGGAATTCCTCCGCCTCCAGTGCCACTGAGTCAAAGCTCGGAGTCAAAGGTGGCCTTGGACGGGGGTGGGGAAGGGCTTCTTCACGTTGCCCAGAGGACAGACCACGTGAACAAAATTTCCAGGGTACGCAGTTGCAGCCACTCCTCTCACTTCAGAAAATGGAAGAACCTCTTTCGGAGGCCCAGGCCCACACCCCACGCTCTCTGCAGCCTCACGGCCACACAGCAGCCTCTGGCCCCGTGCGGTTACTGGACATTCGGACTGTGCCTAGTCTGAAGTGAGATGTGCCATGAAGGGGAAAATACACCCAGATTTTAAAGACTTACGCACAAAAATTGCAAAATCTGTCACTGATAACTTTTATATTGGTTGTGTGTTGAAATGCTAATAATATTTTGGGAATGTTGGATTAAACATTGACCTGCTACAGGGAAACGTACAAACCAGCGTCAGCCTCCTTCCTTCTCCTTCCTGTACTTTCCACCTTCTGCTGACGCAGCAGGCAGGGGTTCTCCACTATCCCGTCCACTCCGGCCTCTGGAGCCAGCTCACCTTTGTGCCCGGGATGGGGATGAAGGTCATGAACTCGTCCACGTGGCCCACAGTCAGCCAGTCTGAGTAGAGCTCTATGGGCGCCTGCACCTGCTGGGCCTGTAGGAAGTCCCGCACCACCTTGGTCATCCTCCGACCGCCAGACCTGGGGCGGGGTTGGGGAAGAGGCAGCTTTTCAGAAGGCCGCCGTCGTCTGTCTCACCACAGGCCTGCAGCCTCTGGAACCCAGCCCGAACCCAGGGCGGCATGAGCACAGGAGTCATGGGAAGGATGCTGAGCCGCAGGGCCGAGAGACCCTGGTGTACCGCTTAGCCTCTGATGGTGTCAGCAGGTGTGAGGAGGGCAGCTTCCGTGCTCGGGGGTCCTGCTTAGACTGCTAGAGGGGGCTAGGGCACAGGCATGGCTCCCAAATCTGCCCTAGTCCTTGTGTCTCTTTGCTACATTAACTTCCATTTAATTCATTTTCAATAAAGTGACACCTCCTCCAGGAAGCCCTTTCTGATTGCTAGACAACTTGAGGTCTTTAATCTCCCCATTATTGCCTTGAACAAGGAAGACTCTGCCTTTCCATTGATTGCTGGGTCTTCTGGGGGTGGAATGAGGGCATTGTGGACAGTCTGTGGTGCCAGAGACTCATGCTTTGGGGCAGGGCCATGTCTTCTCATGACTTTTGTGTGTGGGCCTCCTCAAGGGTTTCCTGGTATGCTCCCACTCATCCTCATCCTCTTTCAGTATTCCTTCTTTGGACTCCTTCATCCTTTCCCTACCTGGTCTAGAATCTCATTAGATACCCTCCTGTGTGGAGAAGAGAGGTACTTATTTAGCTTTATATTTGATGCTAATTTATGCTAAGATGTACAGGCTAACTTGGTTTTCTTTCCAGGAATGTCTGTATCCCATCAGAAAGTCGTGGGAGGGGTTAATGCTCCCAGCCATGTGCTCCCTCCACGTGTTAGCAACCCAGGCCACTCCTAAAGAGACTGAAGGACCTCCCGCCTGGCTGCCCCCGGCCCCACCCTGGCTTCTCTTACAGTGGAAAGCTGCTCCCGATGAGGATCCGGCCCAGCGGGTATGTCTTGCCATTCACGGTCACTGGGGGACTGACTTCCAGGTTCCCAAAGGAATCAAGGCTGGTGACAGGCTCAAAGAGGGGTTCCCGGGACACGTAGCCGAAATCTGGGCCCTAGGCAGGGGGCACACCACCATCATTAGTGTCCTGCAGCCAGGAGTCCTTAGCCCCAATGTAGCCTCGTTCTGATGGCCACTCTGACCACCTTTGGTCTGGCACCGTGGGCACTTAGCCTCCCCGGGGTGGGGGAAGGTCGTCCGTGGTGTTCTTGTTCTCATCGAACAGCAGGACCTGGGAGAAGGAGGCTGAGTTTGTGAGCACATTGTGTGAGTTGGGTATGCATGTGGTATATAAGTGTGCGTGTGTGCACGCATGCGTGCATCTGAGCCTCTGCCTGTGCCTCTGGTCCCTGAACATGAAGACAAATCAGTGATTTCAGGACTCGTCCTCATTTTGCGCTATGGATGCCCCTGCTCGTCTCTTCATTACTCTGACCCTCAGTGTCCCCATGTGCCAAAGAGGTGTTGGGTTAGACGACCTGAGACAAGGACGTAGATGGTATTATTATTCCCAGAAACTTGCTTCCCCCTTCTTAGTAAGAGGATTCAGCATTCTGAGCTATTGCTGTGTGACTTCTGGTATCTCCCTGTAGAAAGAATATACTTCCCTGCTCAGTATCATACTTGATCAAATGACTTGCTTTGGTCAATGAAATGTGAGCAGAAGTGATATATGCCCGTTCAGAGCAGTAGCCACAAGTTTCCCTGTGTGTGCCTGCCAACTCTCTCTCTTCTTGTGCCAGGAGAATGGCACTTCCCAGAATGGGGCTGCTCCTGCCACCTGGGCTGTAGAAGGAGAAAGGAATGAGGGAGCAGAGCGGTGGACAACCACCCAGCAACCAACACGAGTGCAAGGAAGAAACAGTGCTTTGTTGTTGTCAGGTATTGAGATTTGGGGGCTGTTTGTCACTGCAAGCTTACCTGGTGAAAGCTGACCGATACATGCAGGAAGGGCAGATATGTAACCTATGTGACATTTCTACCTCTTCCCAAACAACCATAATTGTCACTGACTGAGCCCAGGTGTAGCCTCAGAACCCTCCTTAGCACAGAGCTCCAACAGACTGGGGTTGGCATAACCCCAAGGGTCCCCAGTTGAGATAACCTTGGTGACCCACTCAATTTTAAGGTTTTTCTTTGATTTTGTTTTGGTTAAAAAAAAAAAAAGTAGGGGCCTTGCTTGGGAATCTGCACTGGGGCTGGGACTAAGCTTGTCTCACAAGAATTCCTGTAAAAAACAAGTGGAGTGGAAAGGTATGTGGCTTATCTTGGCCCAGCCGAGAGTCTCCAGGGACAGCTGTGGCAGGTGGGGTGGATGGCCACAGCTTAGCGTGTTCTCGCCTGGGAGGCCCGGACGGCACAGTGTGATTTGCCGGGTGCTGGGGCAGCTGGGGCTTCACGGTGTCACACAGGCAGGCAGGCAGGCACGCAGCACAAAGCTGGGCTTGGCACGGCCTCCAGGAACGGTGCAGCCCAGGGCTTTGGAAGCAGGCCAGCCTGGGAGGCGCTGAAGGTAGGCGGTGACCCAGGGAGAGTGAGCATAGGACCTGCCAGGGACAGGCCAGTTTGACTCTGCAGTGTTGGAGGAGGTGGACAGTCCCCATAGAGGACAGTACCAGGGCTGTGGAATGACAACTGTAACAACAGCTAGTGATGGGCATCGTGTTGGGTGCAGCACAGATGCCCTGGAAAATGCCCCCAGTCTTCACACCGATCCTGTGAGATGGGCATGGTTTCCATCCCCACTTCAGAGATGAGCAAGTGGAGGCTTCAGGAGGCTGAGTTGCTTGCCCAAGGTCACACTGCTGCTAAGGTCAGAACCGTGACTCAAGGCTCTGTCTGCTGACATTCTAGAGCTTTGTGCTCACACCAAGGGCTTCGACCCCTTTGCATGACGAGGCAGGTAGGTTAGCGAGGAAGCAGGTGTGAGCCTGGCAAGGGGTCACCTCTGAGGGGAGTGGAAATGGCCTCTGGAATTGGGGGGGTCAGATTATGTTAAAAAGACCACATGCACTGAAAACCACAGCTTTAATGAGCTTTGAAGTTGGAACCATGGCTTTTGACAATTACTTAACTGTAATTTTCCTCTTTGAAACTCATTTTGCTGCAAGCGGGGCGTGGGGCCGTGGCGGAAGTCACATCCCCTGCTCTGCCTTTGTCTCCCACAGGTCCCATTTCTCATGTAACAGAAAACTCTCCATTTTTCGGAAAGGCATCTATTCACTGAGCAGGGAAGGACCTTAGAGGTCACTTCTCACAGACCCATTTTGAAAGTGGGAAAATGAAGGCCCTGGGCCAATCTGTCCCGGGTGCCCAAGGTCTCCTGAGCACTCTGTCCTGTGAGAGCCCCCAGGACCGTGCCTCCCCTCCCCACACCGAGGTGGCCCTCAGCATCTCACCAGCAGCTGCTTCACTGGGAAGTCCTTCAGGTTTCCGTCTCGGGGGGAGTCCAGCACCACAGGGAAGCCTTTGTGGGGGGCCTCAATGTAGCCAAACTCGATTTCGTCCTGGGGAGGGACACCAAGGAGAGCCACCAGATGAGCCCAGGGTGCCGCCCGTGAACACCAGCCAGCCCCCCCTTCCTGACAGCTGCATCCTTCTGCAGACGACCTCTGCACGTCCCAAGCACATGTGTGTTCACACCAACCCTGTTTTATAAAACATAACTGGTAACATCCTGTATACATTTCCCTGCAGGTAACACCGCACCTGGAAGCCTATTCTGTATTTATAGGGTGGCTTTCTTTTAGCCATTGTATAGGGCCACCGTAAGGCCGTCATATCATATGTATGCTTACCCCGTGCCCAGTGGGTGGACATTTGGGGTGTTTTATAGCCTTTTGCTACTTTGGCTGCTGTTAGCTGCCTTGTTCCTTTACGCCTGTGAGCACATGTGCACATACGAGCCGACAGCAGAATTCCCCCCACGGAGCTGCTGGGTGCTGGGGTGCCAATGTCAAGCCCACTGTTCTGGCCTGAGCCCTGGGCCAGGTCCTTCCCAGCCTGAGCTTCCTCACCTGGATCCAGCGGTCCCCTCGGTTTATGTACTGGAAGCAGACCTTCAGGCTACAGTTGGTTTTCTCGACCAGGTTCTTCACCTCTTTCAGGAACAGGTAATTGTCCTTCATGCTGAGACGTTTAGGGAAGAGGGGAAGGCCAGGAGAAAGGGTGAGGAGGGATGAGGGCCGGCCCGCTGAGGTGGCAACAGCAGCTGGCACCTCTAGGCTGCGCTCGGCAGGTGAGGCCCCAGTCACCTTTGCAAAGGCCACAGACTCAGGGGCCAAGCAAACATACCCACACGTGTGGTGTTTGCCAAGGTCATGAGTAAATGACATGAGGAGGGGAGCTCTCAACCCCACCTGTCCCAAAGCCTGGTCTCGGATTCCCTAATTCCCAAAGAGGAGCTCTTCTTAGCAAGGAGGTGGGGGATGGGCCAGCACCTCAGGGTCCTTTGGGTGTGGCCAGCATCCACCTGCAGGAGATTCTTTCCCCTGCTTCTCATCTTGCTGTGGCTGTCTAGCACAAAATAGATGCTCAATTAAAAAAATCCCTGAGTGAATGAGATGACTATCTATTGCATAGGCAGCTCCTGACTCCACAGCACGGACCAAGAATAAGAAAAGAAGTGGTAACTACTATTTTTAGAGCTCGAAACTCTGTGCCAGGCCCTCGGATGAACGTTTTGCCTGCTTCGTCTCCTTTAATTCTCCCGGTGACTGTGATGTTAGCATTTCAGAGAAATGGAGGCACAGAGAGGCCAAGTGAGTCACTCAAGGTCACAGGCCTAGGGAAGTGGCAGAGCCAGGGTCCAAACTCGAGTCTGCCTGTCCGCGAAGCCCCAGCGTTAGCCGCCCGGCCACACGGCCCCTCCGCACGCTGGCCACTGCTTACCAGCACACGTACACGGACACGGGAGGCAGGATGTTGGGGGTCATGATCCACGGAGCAATCCGGAAGATCACGGTGTCCGTGAAGATGGGCGTCAGGGGAATCTCCTGGGCGTGGGAGAGAAGGGGCGAAGCATCGAGAGGTCTCGTCAGAGTGCTTTTCACGCCTGCCTTCCAACGTGGGTGGGACGGATAACAACGGCACGTTCGCTGGGCACTTACTGTGTGCCAGACCCTGGGGTGTTTTACACGAACCAGTGCATTCTGCCTTCCCCCCAGGGGGTAGACGCACTATAACCCTTGTTTTGAAGATGGGGAAACTGAGTCACAGACCTCCGAGTCACAAAACTCTTATGTAGCTGCCTGAGGTCATGCGGTTGGCCAGTGGTAGAGCCCAGAGTTAGACCAAGGTTGCCCGGCAGCTGAGCACACTCGCGACCACTCTCTGGTCTTGCCGGGTCAAGGCCCTGTTCCTGAAGTCGGCCCACGGGAGGGCCGAGCCGCCCGTGGGCCTGTTTCTGGGCTCACTCCGAGCACCTCGAAGTTTTCCGTGTGCGAGCATCTTAATGTTGATGGGGGTCACTTCGCTGTGTCCAGGTTGTTCTTTATTTTCAGGAAAGACTCAGGGAGCTGGCCTGCCTCCTGAGGGAACATGAGAGATGATCCCGGGTTCCTTGGCAGGAGTGGCTTTGAAAAGTTAAAGAAAACCCGGACCCTGCCCTCGCTGGGCAGGGTGGAGGCCGGGGCTGTGGGGGTGCGGGCCCTTCCCTCCCAGTCCTGCCTTTGCATCTCTGCGGTACCCGCTGGGGCACCCACTGGGAAAAGCCCCTTCCTTGCCCCTGCTGTTAGCTGTGCCTTTTCTGCCTCTCCCTTTTCCCACAAACTTGAGGGTGCTTTGTGAATGAAGTCTTACAAGTTCAAATGCTCATAACCACCCCAGGAAGCAGGAATTTTTGTTGGAAACCAAAGCAGAGGGAGTCAGTTCATTTGCCCAGGCTCTCATGGCCTTGAACGTGGGCAGTCTGACTCCAGAGCCCACGCACGCTGAGCAATCTAAGATAGATCCAGCCTCACCTGAATGTGAATGGTGGGGGGCATCTAGGTCTCCAAGCCTGGACCTTCCCTTGGAGCTCTGAGGGGAGGGGAGCCTAGTGGGGGGTCCTGGGTGTGGCCCCCTCCCTAGAAGGAGCCCTACGTGGAGCCCAGGGGCAGCCCCACATGGAGGCCTGGAGCCCTCACCTCGGCCATATACTCCAGCAGGCTGACGTGGATGGACACCAGGCCTGGGAAGCCCTCGTCGGGGAAACGCAGGCCTTCCACGAAGAACAGCAGCTCCGCAGAGCCACCCGTGTACTTGACCACGTGGTAGAGCTTCTGCCGGCCCAGGATGTGGATGTAACGCTGGCCAAAGAATGGATCTGGAGGGAGAGGGACTGATGTCAGACCCTGGGCCCACGAGGAGAGGTCAGTGGGGCGGGGTCACCAGTGGGGGACAAGATGGCAGAGTAACTTGTCCTCCAGGTGAAGAGAGAGAAGCACAAGCAGAAAATGCCACCAGAGGGGCCGTGGCCTGGTCATTACCCCAGCATTGCTGGGTGTTACCCATGTGGCACTGGAGCCATTCGTGTGCCTTCCTCATCTATAAAAGGAGCCCACTCTCCCGGGGACGACGTGCATGGAATGACGGCAGAGGATAAATGAGCAGCTAGTGATGCTGAGGAAAGATATTATTGCTCCTATTTTACAGAGGAGGAAACCGAGTCTCAGAAAGGAGAAGTGGCTTGTCCAAGGTTGCAGAGCCAGTGAATGGCTGAGCTGGGCTCAAAGTCATGGCCAATTCTGAACCCCAACTTCCCCTTCCCGTTATATAAATAAAAGACCGATGTGCCCATTTGCATCAAAATTCTCCTCCATGTAATAGAAGCCGTATTGGTGTGAAATCCCATGCAAGGGTCTCTGGCTGCACATTTTCGTGGCTGGGCGGACAGGCGGGTTTGTTCAGTGCTCCTGTGACTCTGAAGCCCCCACCACTCCCAGTGCCATTCCCTGTCCTTCCTCTTTCAGGCCTTGACTTGTGTCACTGCAGAGAATGGGGCTCAGACCCCTCAGAGACCAAGCCCGGGGCTCTGTGCGGAGCTCCCGGCACCCACCCTCTGCCTCCCAGCCTTTCTGAATGGGCATGATCTTAGTGTTTACTTGTGGGCTCCGAGAGGCTGTCGCCTTTTCGGGGGCAGAAACGGGCCCAGCTGGTTTGGCACACGTCATGTGTGATAAATGTCCACTGGACCGATGAACCAGTGGCTCCCACACCGCTCCCCAGGGGAGAATTTTTAGGCCAACTCAGAGCACATGTACTGAATTATCAGTCTATGATCAGCATGGGCAAGGACCGTGGAAGAGGCAGGGACACAGAGTCAGCGCTCAGTGGGTGGTAAGTAGAACAGAGCTGGGAAGTGTCATAACAGAGCTACAGGGTGAGAGAGCCCATGGGGTTCCCGGGGCAGGGGGTGGGCAGGGAGGGGAGGCAGGGTGGGAAGCATTGGAGCAGAGGAGGGCAGCCTTTGCGATGTGCTGCGGGGTGGCGGAGGCGGGGTGCAGAGGAGAGAAGATACTTGCACCGGCCGAGGCATGGAGGTAGGACCCTACGCAGTTCCCGGAGGAGTTTCTTTACGCCCTGCAGAGCTGGAAGGGCAGAATCAGGCTCAGCTTAGTGCTGTTGTCACCCACAGTGGAAATGGTTAATGACCGCTCATCCAAGGGCTGAAGCAGGTAACCGGAACAGTCCCGGCACAAACAGGGTGGTTGGTTAAAGCTCGCAGAAGCAATGGAGGAACCGCTGAGGCCCAGGTTTGGGATGGCTCCTCACCTAGGACCACATGCTCAGCTAGACCCTGGTCATACAGGATGGGGCAAGTTTACAGTTGTTCGTGTGGGTAACGACACAATAATGAATAAGTAGTAACACAAGAATAAGCTCTGTGTTTCGCATATGCACAACTGTCAACCTACTCTTGCCTCACCCTGTACTGCTCACTGAGGGCGGTCACCTGAGTGGGGATGGCTTCCAGAGCCAGACAGGCCTGGGCTTGAATACCACGCTGGCTTTGTAAGCTGGAAAACCTCAGGGAGTTCACTTATCCTCCCCGAGCCTCAGTTTACTCATCTGTTAAATGGGGGAATAATGATATCCATGCCACATGGTCACTGAAAGATAAAATGACACAGCACCCGTACCTTCAGTGAACTTGGGAGCCATGGGTGACCATTGGTAACACAGCTGGGACCCGCTGCTGCGCCCTGTGAATGAGTCAGGACACCCCTGACTACAAAACTCACGGCCTTTTCATCACACGGCTCAGGAACAGAAGGCAAAGGAATGATATCTCACGTCACCTCCCCTTGGAGGGGCTCAAGAAACGAGGCCTATAGACTCAGGCACCACATGTTCCAAGGAACTCAACCAGAAGGTGAAATCCTTGTCACTGAGAAATGACAGCATGTGCCCGCGTCTCAATCAGTGAGTAGATCCAGGTGGATCTGCATGGTTTAAAAAGGCCCCCCAAGGCACTCCGGCTCTTCCACGCCCACACACCCAGGCTACACTGGAACTGATGCTCAGGGGAGAGATGTCATCTGACAGCTGACTTGTCTTGGCAGAAAGCTGGACAAAGATGGTGGGGGAAGGGCTCCACTGGGGTCTGGGTTGGGGAGCGGCCTGGCCAGGAAAGTTCGTTCAGGTGGATGGACTTGATCTTGCCTATCTGCATGCATTTTTCTCCCTCCCCTGGCCTGCGATTTATGTCTCTCTTTCTGGTGGCCTGAGCCAGCAGCTCCAGGCAGATGGATTCCTCGGTGGGAACAATCCAGCCACTGTCCCGAGGTGTCTCCTTGCCCTGTCCCCTGTCCCCGGCTGGGTGTAGGCCCGCCTGCACATGGCTGGCTCTCCCGGCGGGAACCAACAATGCCCCTTTATTAAGTGGCCCACGTGCCTCTCGCTGGGCCCGCTGGCCACCCTGCCCTCTCCTTAGCCTCAGGCGTTGGTCCCTGGTCCTGCTGAGCATGTGGTATGCTTTGGCACAACCCTTTTGGCTTTCTCCCTTCTTTTGGTCACTTCGGAGACATTTCACCTTCAGGTAGCATGATCAACTGTCCTGGTTTGCCTGGGACTGGGCGGATTCCTGGGATGAGGGATTTTCAGGGCTAAACCTGGGAAGGCCCTGGGCAAGTGGAGAGGCTGGTCCCTACATCCTTGTAGGAAGCAGTCAGACCTCAATTCCGGATCCTGGGGCAGAAGCGAAGGCTGGAGCACAGACACCTGGGCCTTCCTAACAGCCCTGGAGACTTCTAACGGTTACAGTTAATAGTCATAATAACAATCCCAATGAAAGCAACAAGTGCCATCCAGGGAGAGTGTGGCACGGACTGGCTGCGGCACTGCGTGCCCGACCCACGCTCCTTGCCAGTTCCCACCGCCAGCAGGACAGTCAGGCCTCCTGTTGCCCCGAGGTCACATCCCATCTGGGGAACACACGGCATGGCCCAGTGAGACTGGCTTAGATCTGAGGTTTGAATCTCCTGGTTTCGGGGCTCCCTCTTGGGGTCTCTCGGCCTCCAGCCCAGCCCTCTGCCCTTGGGCGATACAGGTGACATGTGACATTCCTGTAACACAACCTATTCTCAGGTGTCCTTGAGTGTTGTCAGAACCCCAAAGTGTTTGCACAGAAGAAAAGGAAGAAGAGGACACTGCCACCGATGGTTGTTTTCCTCCTGTTACCATGACAATGAGCATTCGCCCAGGGCTCAGCCCACTGTGGGAAACCGACTATTCTGGGGCCATCGCTGCATCAGGAAGGCCACCCGCTGCGGGATGGTGGCCCAGGTAACACAGACTGGGGACTGGCGTCCGAAGCGCTTGCACTGGTGATCCCTCTGTTTCTCGTCTGCTCAGGACCCATCTCGGATGGCAGGTGAGGAAGGAGGGACGTGATTATGGGGCCAGACCTCAATCCACTCCCATCAACAAAAACAACCCTTTGGATAATGTCCAGGAGTCACTATTAGTAACGGGTCACTTATCACAATTCAATGTCATGGTCAGTAGGCCCAGGTGAAGGTCCTTCCTGGACTGTTCCAGTCCCCACCGGCAGCCCTATGCCCGGGGCACACCTGGCCTGCTCAGGGTAAATATTAACATCCCCAGCCTCCTGGGACATGGAGCCAGCCTGACTCTGGGGATATTCCAACCTGGATGAGGTCACTGCCGGGGCCCAGGATGGATCCAAAGGAGGAGTGGCTTCAGGTGGCAGTTGTCCATTGCTGTCCTGACAAAATCATTCCCTGAGATGAGGGTCCAGGGTCCCCATGACTGACTGTCCTGGCTGGGGTGAGCCTCCAGAGTTGGGCCAGAGATCGTGGGTCCCCGGACTGTGGGGCACACAGGGGAAGCCCCACACTGCACCCAGGCAGACTGCAAAGTTAACGATTTCACTTAGCATTCTAACGCCTATATCAGATCTTGACGGTCTCTTGCTTAAAGCCCTCTAATGGTTTTCCGCTGCCCTCGGAATCAAAGCTAGGCCTTCTCTGCACACCCTGGCCACTGCCCCGTTCGCTGCCCTCGATGCCACACCTCCCCTCGTTCTGCTCTTCTTTCTGCTTCTCTAAGCTGGTTCCTGCCCCTGGGCTTTGTCCATGCTGTTCCCTGTGCCTGGGACACCCTTCCCTTAGCGCGTAAGTATGTGGCTGCTTCTCATTGTTGGGGTGGGTCTCAACTCAGAGGTCACCTGCTAGGCCAGCAGCACCTCACCTCTGCCTGTGCTACCCTCCGTTACGTGGTCTGTGTCATGTTTTCCAATCATGCTACGTACTACGTCTCCCTCACTAGGCCGTCACCTCCCCGGGGCAGGGTGTGATTGCAGAGCTCACTTCGGGGACCCCAGTGCTGAGAACAGCCCCCTGGCACTGAGGGGGCTCAGCACACACTGACTGAAAGAATGAGTCAAGCAGGCAGCTCCGTGGCGGAAGCCTGTTCCCTACACAGTGGGGATCCAGGATGTCCTGTCCCTGTCAAGAACAATAACAGGGTCAGCTCCCCCAGGGTGCCCACAGCATCGTCAGGGGCTCTTTAAAAGTCAGAGGCAGTTCTTAGCTTCTGGAAGTCTGAGATGGGCAAAACCCCGCAGAGGGGCACCTGCTTCAGGTGTCATGGAGACATGACTTCTGAAAAGATGGACCTGACAGCCCTCCCTCCCTTGGTTCGTGAGGAAGATGGGCCTCCAGGTTTACAAAAACGGGTGTTACTGTTGCCTCCTTTGAGAAAGGAGAGATCTGCCCTGTGGGGCTTCCTGACATCGCAGGACAAGTCGTACTGTGAGCAGTAACGTAACTCAGTAATTGTTACTATCACTGAGGCCCAGCTGCTTACTAAGAGGCCAGTCCTGGGTCTCTCCAGCGCCTGTACCTGAGGGGCCACGACTGCTGAGGGGAGGGGCCTGGGGAGCCTCAGCGGGTGGAGCTGGGCTCCGGCAGGGGCAGCTCAGTGAGCGGGAGTGGATGGAACGGCGGGAGGGCTGGGCTGCGGTCACTCACTGTCCACGTAGAACACGCCCACTTTGTCCGAGTCTGACATGGAAATGTAGAGGACGATCTCGTATCCCGCGGGGAGGCGGTCCGGGCCTTTGGTCCGTAGGATCATCTGGGACATGTCCTTGAGGTCTGAGGGGTGGACGTAGGAGGAGGTCAGAATTAAGAGATGGCAGCTGGACTTTGTAAGTCCTTTGCTGGCTTACAGAGGACTGATGTCGCTTTTACAATCAGAACAAAGCAAACCCTACACATTTCTACTGTGTTGTGGAAGCAGTAGAAATGCATAAACACCGGCTGGCATCTTTAGTACTGCAGACCACCAATAACCTCTTGGGAATTTCCTTTCCGCCCTTTTTCTATTCGGGGGTATCCAACCTGTGGCCCACAGGCCACATGCGGCCCAGGATGGCTATGAACATGGCCTAACACAAAATCACAGATTTACTTAAAACAGGAGTTTTTTTGTGTCGCAATGCATTTAATACGTGGCCCAAGACAACTCTTCTTCTAGGGTGGCCCAGAGACACCAAAAGGTTGGACACCCCTGATTATATGCGTCTTCTTTAAAAACGTGGTTCCAGTTGAACTGCGTGAGTAGCTTTGTCTTCTTTTTAGCGAGAGTGGATATTCGAGTCTACCTCCTCCGGGAGATCTGAGGTCACTCCTGCCGCACGCTCAGCTCAGCCCAGGACTTAGCCGAGTGCCTCCACTGCCCCTCCCTGCCCCAGCCCCGAGGGTGGGCCCTGCTGGTACCTTCTTTGCTGTAGACCTTCTCGTCTCTGAGGTCTTCCTTGGACAGCCAGGGCGTTTCTCGGTCACAGTTCACTAGCAGGATGGCCCCCTGGCCCTCGGGGCCCCAGGTCCAGGACGCCTGCATTCGCAGGGACAGAGGTCAGTCCCCTCTTCTCTACGTTCTGGCCGATATTCCCAGCCCCAGACCTCACCGGACACCAGAGAAATGACCCCAAGAGGAGAATAAAGAACAGCCACCGCCCACTGGGGCAGCTGTGACTTGGCAAACACGAATCCCACGTCTGAGGCTCACAGGTGGTCGGTGTGAGCAACAAAGGCAAGTTCAGGAGAGGGACGGACAGTGGCAGAGAGAGACACAGACACTGGATGAGGCACTTGTGAGCCTCAGGTCTGGTGTGCCTGTGCCCGGGGAGGGTGGAGACAGGAGACGGAGGCTGGAGAAACGAGCAGACAGACATTGTACGGCAGGCTCTGCAGGCCCCAGAGGGCCTCGGGGGAAGACGCCTGGATGGACAGACACGCAGCTGTTTCCAGCCCCCTCTGAGCGCTCCACACGGGACCTGCAAGGCGCCCCATTGGCTGCACTGCAGCCAGAGTGGTTAGCATGAACCCAAACAGATTGGGTGGCTTTCCTGCTTTCTTCCTGGTTAGGGGCTCTCTGCTGATTTATGATAAAGTCACCTGGCCTGCAAGCCCCGGGGAGACCTGCCCCCTCCCCATCTGTTTCCCTCCCCTTCCTTCTAGCTCACTCTGCTCCCCCCACACGGCTGCCTTTCTGCTCCCCACATGCCAAGCCCTCGGGCCTCCGCCTGCACTGGCCCCTCCGTCTGGCGTGCTGTCCTGTGTCCCTTCACCTGGCCAACGCCACTCCTCCTGGTCACAGCAAAACTGTCCCATTTCCCCAGAATGACTTTATGATCCTCCCGAGCAGAACGGCCTCCCTGGGTTCACACTCATGACACTGAACATGTTCTTTTTGGAGTGGATTTAGGACAACTGTGATGAAAAGGCCACCTAGGACATTCTTTATTTAATGCGGGCCCCCCGAGGGTAGGAGCTGTGTCCCCGTGGCCTGACTCAGACCTGGGATATAAAAGGTGCTCAACAAATATTTGCAAAATGATAAACATGGTGTAAAATGTCCCTGACTCACAAGGGGAAAGCCTGGGTGAGTTCAGCCCCTTAGGGACTATGTGACTTCACCAAGTCACCAAGGCTACAGAGGTCCTCAGGCGGGGCTGAGGTCTCAGAGGCCTGTGTGGAATCTGTTGTCACATCTGGGGGCCACCGACACAGAGAACGGACGTGTGAGGCTGACTCAGCTGCCTGGGGAAGGCAGGGCCAGAGCAGAGGCCCGCTGCGGAGTCTGGGAGAGACGGCTCCCTAAAGGGCTTCCTGAGGCCCCCTTAGCAACAAGCAGGGAGTCTGCAGCCAGCGGCTAGTAAGTACCCAGGCTCCTCGTTGGTGTAGTTATTTAACTTTTAAAAGTATCCATCTATGTGTAATTTAAACCGGGCTTTAGATGGTTATGGCAAATAATTAGAGAATGTAACAGAGCAAAGCCAATGGAGCTTAAACACTGTGTTTTGGGCAAAAAGTACTGAACAGAATGAAATGGAGAACATAATGCTGTATGCACGAGTTAAAAATACCTGCACACCAACCAGACCACAGGTTTTTGCAAGAACCAGAAGAAACGAAAGAGACACATTAAACCCATTAGAATGGTCCTTTGTCGGGGAGCAGAATAGGAATGGGGAATGTAGGACAGAAGAAAAGGAATGAGTGAATGAATGAATGAATGAATGAACTGATGAACGAATGATGGATGAGTGAATGAATCAGCAGCAGGAGAGGGGCTGTGCAGGCACCATTCAAGACCACGTGCCTTGAACTGAGGCTGATGAATGCAGCCTCTGCCCCTTGCTGGTCTCTCCCACTCAGATTTAAACATTTTTTTTTGAGGCAAAATAATAAGAGCTAATACCTTGGCAGTACTTCCTCTGTGGCAGGACATTAGTTTGTTCCAACAACTCTATGAACTGGGGGTTCCCTATCCTGTGGGGTGGGGCTGAGACTTGGGAACCTGTTCCACAGTTGTTCTCATAGGGGGTCTGTCTCCTCTGCGGGTCTGTCACTTTGCACTGTGGGCCTGGGAGCCTGTCGAATGTCCCCATCTCCCCCTCTGAGAATTACAGTCACCTTTGTTTGCTGGGAGGACCATGGCTGCTTCCGGGATCCAGCCTGGGGCTCTGTTCTCGATGCCCCCCTTACCTCTGTCTGTTTCTCTGCCCTGGTAGCGAGGTACCTTTTTCGGGTTGTTCTTCTCGACCACGCCATCCCGATCTGCGTCCACATCCAGGGAGATCTCTGGGGACAGACACAGGGGTGAGTTGCTGAGCCTGCCAGACAGGGAGGGGCAGGGACAGGAGGAAGACCTGTGGGATTAGGGTGTGGCTTGCCACACGCTGGGTCCCTGGAAGAAGAGGGCCTGGCTGAAGGCATCTTGTCCAACCCCTTGCCTCAACACCCCCTGCAAACATAGGGGATGCTGCCGGCTTCACCGTTATGGCTTCGAGAGGTGCTGCCGGTTAGGTCCGGATCGCCCACCGCTTTCTGGTTCCTCAGGCAGTTCTGGGTGGGGCGTGGTATGAGCCTCACTGTGTAGATCTGGGAACCTCAGGTCAGAGGGGCCCAGGGTCACGCAGGTGGCCTCAGTGACCTGGGACACATACTGCGGTTGGTCTGATTCAAAGGTTTTACTTTGAAAACTGCCTTCCCAGCCTGTCCAGGGCACGTGCGCACCTGTGCGTCTCAGAATGTGCGTCTTCTGGAATTCTCGGTGGCCCACATCCCACCGCCAAGGATTGAGGCTTTACTTTGGGTGGGAAACTGGGTTCCCAACCCCTCTTGATCTGAGGGCACCTGGGAGGCCAGGGTATCCGAGAAAGGGTCCAGGGCGGGGTCCTTGTCTATCCTTCCTCCTGGGGAAGGGACCTTTGGTGTCCTTGCTGAACGAGGCCTGCAGTGGGAATGGGCTTTGTGGAAACTGTGGTGAAATGAACCTAAGACTCAGCATCAGGCAGTGCTGGGTTGGAACCCTGGTTTTCTCCTTATAAGCTGTGTGACTTTGGGCAGGTTAGACAGCATCTCCGCGTACCAGTTTCTTTTACCTGCACAGTGGGGCCCTTTCCCATTTGAGGAGATGCACCAATTGCAACAGTAGGCACTACAAACAGCTCGAGCCGGACATTTCTGTGTGGAGGGAGTCGCCCTGTGCATCATCATAGGGTGTTTAGCAGTACCTCCTGGAGGCCAGGAACATCCCCTAGCTGCGACAACCAAGATGTCTTCAGATACTGCTACATGTCCCTGGGAGGTGACATGACCCCTTGCATTAGTGACTAGTAGGGTGGGGCAGGACAGTTGTTGAGAGGTGACGGGAGCATCACACAGACCGAGAGGAGCCGGGTCCAGGCCCAGGAACTGCTTGGAGGGCTCAGCTGTACACTGGGCATGACTTGGACCGAGAAGGGAGTTGGGTGGGAATGAATGAATTCCTGGTAAGTCCCTTTGGCAGGCATGCCCTCTCCCCGGGCTAGGTGGGGAAGAGGATCCCGGCTCAGGGAGGGTGCTGATGTCACCCCTCCTCGGGCCACTCACCCTCAGTCTGGGGATTATGTTCAAGTCCTCCCTTTGTCCACAGTCTGATTCCCTCCCACCCCTGAATGTGGCTTCTCTGGGTCCAGAAGGAGGCTTTCAGGACACCTGGTCCTTGTGGCACTCCAGCATCCCACACCTGCAGCCCCGCTGTTTGTTAGAGACTGTAAGGTGTAATCATATTCACTCCTCCTGCTGGTCCCGCCCACTCAGCAAGTCACTGGTGAGCATCTGCTGTGTTGCACGCACTGTACTGGGGACAGAGACCTAGTGGTGGGACATGGGGGTGCACGGCCTGCTCTCAAGGAATCCCCAGTCCTGTGAGATAAATAGCACTGTTTCCATTTTCGAGGTTGGGCAAACCCAGACTCAGAGAGGTCCCCCATCAGAAAATGGGGCCGGGCATCTGGGGGGCTGGGGTCCAGTAAGGCTTCCAGGGAGAGAGCGGGGGAGGCAGAACCCCCAGCTGCCGTTAAAGAGGCTGGAGGCTCGGATGGCAGAACTGTGTTGGTTTTGGCTCCCAGACCTTCAGGGACTTCCCTTTGGACTTTCCACTGAAGCTCCTCCCTGGGAACCAGCCTCGGATCCAGCCTCCTTAAGGAACCACTCACTGCCTTTGCTTTTCAAGACAATAATGTCTCCGGTGTGTATAGTTTAGCCTGCCAGAGGCAGGCACTTCTCATGCACGTCCTCCTGTCACGCCAGAAGGAAGGGCTCTCCTCCATCCAGCCACCCCCTCTGTGCAGATGAGGAAACCGAGGCACCCAGCAGGGAAATGAGGTCTCCCTAGTTCTCAGAAAGTGCAAAGCCACACAGCCCACGGGGCCCTGACTCTGGACCCCTGCCTGGCTGTTCCCTCCACTGACTCAGGCTGACCTCTGCCCTGGGCTGCTTCCAGAAGCCAAGCCCACCTTCAGGGGCCTAAGATTTATTCCCTAAACATCATCCCCTGAGGAACTGGCCACAGACCCCCTCACCCCCACCCTGAGCGGCCCTGTGGTCTTTGTCTCTGGGCCACAAGGTGGCACCACTTTGTGGCTCCTGTGGTGTGTCCCTGAGATCAATTCTAAGCACTTGATTATGCTTTCCTTCATTATGCTTTCTTAAATTTAAACATTGTATGAATGCTTGCACCTCGTGCACAAGAAATCGCTTAGTACGCGCAGTTCTAAAGAAACCGTTTGGCACGAAGTTCCCTGTTAGGCCTGTCCCTTACCTGCCTGAAAGCAACCTCTGTAACACGAAGTAATACGCTCACTGCTCTTTCTTGATTTATGAAACGTGGGTAGGTTTCACTGACTTCCTGTTACGCAATGTGGGCGTTAACGTAATCGGGTGCCTCTACCACCCACCTTCCAGCCTCCCCCAGGGCTGCACATTTGCTGCCTTATGACTCATGAGCTGTCTCTGAAGTCAACTGAAAATGGCCTTCTCTCCCCTCCTCCCTCCCTCAAGATGCCCCTTCCTCAAGCTAAGAGCCATCCCTCGAGGACTGCTCCCCTTCAAAGTTTGTCCCAATGTCTAATTTAACTGGATTCTAACGAGATGCTCCTTATTGGGTTGGAGAGCAGAACTGGTATGACCTGGCCGGAGCTCTGCCCTGCTGGAATGTCTGCGCCATCCTGGAGAGAAGGGAGGGGACACGTGTTTCGAGGCCGCAGGCCTCTGCATTTCCCAGAGGCTTTGAGTCCTACCTCAGCTCCTGGGAATAGCCTGAAGGTGTCGGGTGGCGCCTGGGGTGTGGGGCAGATTAACGGGAAATGTCAAATTGGGTTCAAGGCAGCCTGCCCTAAGTGAGAACCCGGATGCTGAGGCCTCAGCTTTCGACACAGCGCCGCAAGCATTTTGGTGGGCCACCAGCCCCCGTGGACAGTGACAGCGTACCTGGCCTTCTTGACTCACTGGGCAGCCTGGGGTGTGGTGGGGGAGAAGGTCTCTTTCCCCCACAACCACCCTAGGTGCTGGGGAGGGGGCACAAGGGGCGAGGTTCCCAGGGTGATGTTGAAACTTCTCAAGGCTTGTGTGGGCGTACTGCTCCCATTGCCAGGTCTGCAGCAAAGAGGCTGAGACTCTGGGCCTCCCTCCTCCCCATCCCCACTTCCTCCCTTAACAGGAGAATTTTGCAGGTCAGCCCTAACTGGAGTCCTAAAGGCCCTCAGGGACCAATGAGCTCAAACCCCTCATTTTACACCTGGGAAAATGTCCGGTCTAGAGGTGGTAGGCTACTTGTCAAGACCAAACAGCAAGTCCTTGGTAGGACTGAGACCCAGACCTAGAACCTGATCTTGCCAAAAGCATTACGGGTTTGTTCCCGAATACCACGAAGAAGCCTGAGTGCGGCAGAGTTCCTCACCTTCACCCGGGCAGAGTGCGGAGGTAGCCACTGAGAGGGGAGAAGAGAGAACCTGAGCACCTATTCTGCACCAGGCTCTTTGCACACAGTGTCCCATTGAATCCTTGCAAGTGTTGTGCACTGCGAGCCCATTTTGCAGATGAGAAAACTGAGGCACAGTGGGGTGACGGTCACCATGTGGCTGCAGGGGCAGAGCCAGTACTAAGACTTAGTTGTGTCTACTCTGAAGCCAGGGTTCTTTCTGCTCTGTGCGGGTTCAGGACAGAGTGAGGGGGAGACAGACTCACAGATGTCCTCAGGGCACAGCCCCAACATCTTGGGACATTCAGGTGTCCCCGCCTCCGAGGTGCTGCCTTGAGGGGTTATTTGGGATGTAGGGCTCAAGCACCCCTGGGGTAGATGCTTGAGAAAAGGCAAGACCCGGAAAAGTCAGATAGGCCAGTGGGCCCCAAAGGTAATCAGATTCCCACCTGGGACCCGGGTGGGCCAGCAAATGAAAGTTCAGCGAGGCGAGTTCGCCATAAAGCTCTGTCTCCACAATGTGAAGACTGTTTTACTCTGAGGTTATGCCCTGCCTACTTTGTAGGTGTATGAATGTCGAAAGATGGTGATAATTGAGGACAAATTATTAATGTCTGTTTTGGGGCCAAGCATTAAAGATGTTAATTTTATTATTATTATTATTTTTTTGGTGGGGTTGGGACATTTTACTGGTTCGTGGAACCTAAATATCTGGAATGTGTAGCAGGTCACTAAATAATTGTCCAGCGAAAGCACCATGGCAGAGCCCTGGAGGGAGGAGCCTGGTCGCTCACCACAGCACGTTCAGTATCTTCTGGGGACTCAACACAAGCTTTGCTGTCTTCTCGGGTGTGCGGAGGGTCTGGTCTTGCTACCTTACAGTGTGGTATCTGCCATCTACCCTAAGTTGGCCTTGCTTCTGTGGAATTCCTGTTCCCAGTACAGCCAGCCCTCGGCGATCACCCCAGTTCCTGGGCCTCTGGCCGCTGTCCTTCCCGCTCAAGTCCTCTGGTGTCCCGTCTCTGTGGGATTAGGTTTCCTCAGGGGACGGTCACCCGAGATGACCTGGGGGCTCTGTGTGCACGTGAGGTCCAGCCCGTGCCAGCCCTCAGTGGCAGCTCGGGAGGCTTTGGTTTCCTCTCTGAAGTCCCCTGAGGTTGTCCTGGGGACCCGCCCCAGTCTGGGCACTCCCTCAGGTAGAAGGAGGAGTGGGGGACCAGCAACCAAGCCCTTTGGGAATAAGCTGAGAAGCGGAAGAGAACTGCTGTTGAGCCCATTTTGGCAGCTGCGAGTGCAGGGCTGGACAAGGAGGGGCTGGCCTGGAACTGGCTGGGTTTGGGGGGTGGGGTGGGGATTTCTCAGTCCCCTGGAGCATATGAGAGGACTGGAGTGACTTGGTGTCTCACAAACCACTTTCCAGCTGTGTGGCCTCTGGCAAGTTTTTCTTTTACTTTTTTTTCCTCCTCACCCAAAGACATGATTATTGATTTTAGAGAGATGGGGAGGGAGAGAGAGAAAAAAACAAAACCAGAAACCATCGATTGTCTGTTTCCTGAACAGGGATCAAACCTGCAACCTATGCGTGTTGCCTGACTGGGAACTGAACCTGTGACCTTTTGGGATAGGGGGACGATGCCCTATTAACTGAGCCACACCAGCCAGCGCTGTTTCACTTTGTCTGAGTCTTGGTCTTCTCATCTGTAAGATGGGGACATTAGTAGTGTTTATCCTTGGAACTGTGGTGAGAACAGATTGCGATCTGGCAGGACGCACCCTGCACAGTCCTGATCACTGAGTAGGTGTTCAATAAAGGGGGGACGTCAGTATCATTTTTAAAGCATTCAGCATGTAGTCAACACTCAGTAATGGGTAGTTCCCTCCCCCAACCACGTGGCAACTGCCAGTGTTAAACTAAGGCTGGATGGACCAATCATCCTCTGGACTATAACCACATTCTATGATTAAACATTTAAAGAAACCACATATACCATTAGCACCTTAACTACAGGAGAGCTGAATGACAGAAGGTTCAGGAAACCACATCTCTGGGCCTTGCTGAGCCAGGCTGGCTCCGCCAGGGCAGGGAACTGCCGTGTGAGGCAAAGAGCCTGGGGTGGGGGTAGAAATCATCCAGAGTTCTGCTGTGTGACTATGAACGAGTTGCCTAACTTCTCTGGGCCTCACTGCCCTCATGAGTTGAATGAAGGGCTTGCACAAGGTGAGTTAAGGACCCAGGTGGAATCTCTGGGCCCAGGGAGCTGAAGGGCAGCACAAGCTTACCCCTCACTCTGAAAGGTGAGCTCTTTTCCCAGTTGCAGGGGACGGATGGGGGAGGAGATGACTTTGCTCCTCCTTCTTCATGACCCACAGAGCCCTTGATGGGGACCCTGACACTGGGGTGAGTTGCTTGCAGACCAAGGTGCGCCTCCCCCTGTACGACATCCCCCACCCTCGTAGAGAAGAGCCCGGACACCTGTGGCATCACTCTGTGGTCCTGCATTATTTAGAGGAAGCTGTGGGTGCCAGGCCTGCAGCGTTGAAAACAGTGCCAGTGCTACCGAGAAGGGTGGCGAGGCCACACCCTGGGGGATGAAGGCGCCCAGGCTATGGCCTTGTCAACTCACCAATGGCTGTCAGGAGGAGCCCAGCCTGGTTGATGGGGGCGTTCCCCTCCTGCTCATAGTAGTTGACGGTGACCTTGGTAGGGAGAGAAAGAAGAACAGAGGTCACTTATCACAGGCAGGAAGATCTGCGGTGGTGACCTTCCCTGCCTTTCACCTCACAGCCTGTCAGGCTAGCTTTCTCCTGATAGCTGAACCCTCTCCTCCAGGAAGTACTCCTGGGTTGGTGGGCCACGTCCCCCAGATGATCAGACTAGAAAGGGACTCCCATCTTCACAGAGTGCATCCAGGATGCCAACTGCCTGCCTGTGCCCCTGGGGTACTCTGCCACTTGTGGGGCCCCTATACCGGCCGTAGTGTATGTCTGGCTCCCACCAAGTAGCTAGGGAGCAGGGCTGAGGTTGTTTCCTTTGGATAAAGCCCGTCACTGCCGTGGGGCACCTGAGATTCACAGTTAGAGAGGTTCCCAGGGAGGAAAGTCTGGCCTTGCCTTTACCACCTGGGCAAATCACTTTGCTGCCCGGGCACCCCGTACCCCATTTTATACATGATAAAAACAAGGGCACCGGTGGCTGTGACGTCCAGAGATTCTAATACTTTTCCATTCAGTAGCCCGCGATTTAACCTTCCGCGCGCAGCCATCATTCCACAGTCCCACACCGAGCCGTCTTACACAGTAGCCACTCGCCACAGGTGGCTATCGGGCCCTGACGTTTGGTGAGTGTGAACTGAGATGTACTGTGAGTGTGACACGCACACCAGCCTTAGACTGGGTGTAACAAGAGTGTGAGCTGTCTGGTTAGTAGTTTTCATGTTGACACCATGTCCATTTTGATAACATTTTGATATGTGTAGTGAAGTAAAAGATGCTATTAAAATGAAGTCCATCTGCTTCTTTGTTTTTTTTTTGTTTTTTTTTTGTGGCTGCTAGAAAACAGAAAATGATACATGCGGCTTGATTCTATTTCCATGGGGCCGCTCTGGTCCAGCCTGCCCGGGTTCCAGCAGGGCCTGCGGGGTGGACGTCCCTGGCCGTGGTACCTTGTCGCTGCTGGCCTCGGTGCTGGCCTCGCTCATGGTGAGTCTGAGTGTGGTGCTGGGCGAGAGAGGCCAGCGCTGTTTGCCGTTGGTGACCACCTCCTCGGCCTGCCCGTCACACACCACCTCCACCTGCACGTGCTCCGAGTGCTTCAGGCTGAAGGTTTGGGCCCCGGCTGGGGCGGCACTGCAGGGAGAGGGGAGAGCAGGTTATGGGGATCCCTGGGGCAGGTGGGACGAGGAGATTCAGGAGGAGGCTCCTGAAAACTGCAAGGCCCCTCCCGGGTTGTCTGGCCTGGGGGACTCCAAAGGACCTAGCTGTACTGCAATCACCTGGTAGTGCAGAGGGTGCTTTATAAACATACAGATTCCTGGGCTAGTCTTGTACCTCCTCAGTCAGACGGTTTGAGGGTGGGGCCCGGGAATCTGAATTCTTAATAAGCTTCCCAGTGTTTCTGATGGGCAACCAGCTTTCAGGACTATGTGGTACTGTAGAGGTGGATGACTGAGGCCCTCAACCTATACCCTGTCTCCCACCTCCCGTCTGGTGGCTGAGCAGGAAGGCAGGAGAACCCACCCGGCCGGAGGGCAGGAGGCAGGTGCCCCAGGGCTGGATTTGCACAGGACCTGGGGGCTGGGGCTCGGATCCTAAAGGGGCAGGGGTGGGCTGGCTCCATCACAGAGCTCCCTCCTTCCCGCCACAGCTTGGGGTCCCCTCCTCTGAGAGTTATGCCTTGGGGTTGCACAGTGGTTTTCTTTTGAAAGGCAAACACTTTTAGAATTCTTGAAAAGCCCTCAAGATTTCAGGGCAGAGAAAAAACAGATTTGATCCCGGTGATGTGGAGTGAATGTTTGTATTTCGCCAAATTCACATGTTTTTATTGATTTATTTTCACATTTTTTCCAATTGTTCAGGTACAGTTTTCTGCCTTTTCCCCTCACCCCAGATTCACATATTAAAGCCCTAATGCCCAATGTGATTATATTTGAAGATAGGGCATTTAGAAGATACGTAAGGTTAAACGAAGTCATGAGAATGAGGTCCTAATCTGATAGGGTTTGTTGCCTTATAAGAAAGACAAGGGAGAGAGAGCGCTTTCTCTCCATGCGCAGCGAGGAGGGCTGCATGAGAATGCGGCCGGCTGCAAGCCAGGAAGGGCGTCCTCGCCAGAATCTGGCCGTGCTGGCACCCCGACCTCAGACTTCCAGCATCCAGAACGGAGACATAAAAGTCTGCATTTAAGCCACCCAGCCATGATACTTTTTTATAGCAGCTCAAGCTGCCTAAGACACTGGCTTAACGGGAGGCAACAAACAGGAAGGACAAAGAGACTAGGGGAGAAAGCGGTCGAAGCTCGTGGTTTTGCTAATCCAGCCTATGGCCTGAAGGTTCCCAAAAGCCAAAGAGGGATAGAGGTGGGATTCCAGGGGACTTGGGACTGAGGCAGGCACAAGTGTCTGCCTCAAGGGCGTATCGGCTATTTTGATGGCCTGGTGCTCCGAGGTTCCAGAACAGTTCTCCACTGTGGCTGGGCATCCAAATCATTGGGGTGCCGTTTAAACCTTCAGGGTTTATTTTAAAGCTACAGATTTGTGGCTCCCATCCCGGAGAGTCTAGCTGGCAGGACTGAGACGCGGCCAGGGCAGCTGAAGATGTGGGCAGGAGCCAGGGTGCAATGAGAGGGTTAGACCTATGGCTCTCCAAGTTCAGCAGGGGCAGCAGCAGCATTACCTAGAGGGCTTGTGAAGACACCGACTGCTGGGCCCCTCTTCAGAGTTTCAGATGTGGTGGGTCTGGGGTGGGGCCCGAGAACTGGCATTCCCACCAGGTTTCTAGGAATCGTCAGAGCTGTTGGCCCAGAGGCTACGGTGTGAGAACCCCTGGTCCAGACATTCAGCAGAGCTCCCTGGTGGTTAGAGCCCCGGGTGGCCAAGGCTGTGAGGGTGAAGCCGTAGAGGCCACCACGCAGGGTGTCTCTGACCCAGGCCACACACAGACCAGGGGCTTTGGGCCCTTGAAGGGAGAGTGTGTGGGCAGGGACCCAGCAGCGCATGCTCACTGCTGGGAAGGGAGCTCCACAGAGAAGCTCCAGCACCATGCAAATCCTCGTCCGCCTGCCCCCTTCTGAATGCCCCAGCCTGTCAGGGGAGCACCGCGCTGATCTGGGGCTGCGCACCTGTTGGCGTGGCCTGCTGCCCTGTGTCCTCATCTGTCGCCAGAAGTCTAAGCAAAAACCCTGGATGAGAGGCACATATGCAGATGAGGCTGGAGCCCAGTTTGCTGTTGAGGGGCTATCAGTGTAGAGCTGGGCCGGACAGAGGCTAACCTTTTAGAAGCACCAGGCAGCAGTTCCCAAAGGAAGGTGTGGGCACACTCGTGAGATGCTTTTAAGTGGCACGTGGATGCACAGTTTAAAAAATGCGTGTATTTATTAAGTGTTATCTTTTCATGGCAATTGTAAAGACCTGCCATGTATGGCAATGATGTAAGATCTCCATTTAAAACAAAGTTAGAAGGAACATGTGAATTGCTTTAAAGAAAAGTGTTAATAGTACTATAGGTGAAGTAAGGTTTGGGTAAAAATTGTAAGAGCTGGGAAACATTCCTCAAGTGTAAGTCCCAGCTTTGACCGTCAGCTTGCTGGGCGGCCTGGAGCAAGTCACTTCTGCTCTGTCTGTTTCGCCAAGTGCCACATGGGAGGCTGGGAGCAGGTCAGAGGTGGCTGGAGTCCGGAGAGAGGAGAGGGGGCAGGTTCTGGGCTAAGGGGTCGGGAGGAGGTGCCGAAAAGCTGTACCCCCACTTCAGCTAGAGCCACTGTCACTTCAACTGGTTTTATATATCGGGTTTCTGCATACAATTTTATTTAGGAAAAAATGCTTTACAACCTCACAACGCGGGCTGACCGCTTGCGACCCAGGCTCCGACAATAGTGCTGCAAGGGATGCCTGCTTCCACCCTCCTTCCTCCCCGCCAGTGAGAAATTGGAGGAGGCCCCAAGGCTCAGGGGGTTAATGCCTGGGCCACATGAAAGCTCCAGGGCCCCACACCCTCCTCCGACCCAGCACCAGCCCTGCTTGGAGCTGAGCAAACAGCTATTCTTGGAGCAGCCCTGGCAGAAGCAACAAAGTCTCCCATTGTCTCAGAAGGATCCTCCCCTCCCCTGGAAGAACCTCTTGGAAGCCAGGGGCTGTGGGCACCTCTGTTGTCCCTGGAGGCTGCAGGGAGGGGCCCAGGGACAGTATCGAGGGTGAGCGAATGGGGGCGTTGGAGGTGACTGTGATCTCCTTCTTACGGGAAAGAGGCAAAGATAAAGACGGTGTGGACGGAAGGACAGGCTGCAGTTCCTGGGGCCGCGTCTGCTCTGCCCAGCGCTGTGTCCCAGCACCTAGCATATGGCCACACTCGAAATATACTTGGTGAATGAGTGAACTAATGAAGCCACTCTTCTTGGCTTCCCACACTCTATTACTGGAATGATTAAAAAAAATCAGGTCACTGGCCTGATCGAAATTATTCCGTGGCTCCTCAGTGCCTACCCATGCAATGAAACCCAAACTCTTTAGCCTAGTGCTCACTCAGCGGCATTTAACCACTGCATCTGCACTGCACTCTCCAGCCTCATGTTCTGCAACTCCTTCCAGCCTCTCAGCTCCCTGCATTGTCTAACTCACCGTGCACTTTGCACATGCTGTTCCTTCTACCTGTAATACTTTTCCCCGACTTCTCTGTCTGGTGACTGTCCATCTGTTTGAAGCTGCAACTCAGTTATTTGTCCCCATGTTTACTTTCCCTTGTGGTGGGTAGCTCATTGGAGGTAGCGGCTGTCTTTTCTCTTTGTTTCAGCACCTGGCCCAGAATAGGCACAGAGTAAATGTAAAAATATTTGCTGCAGGACAGTCTGGAAGAAGGAGGGCTTGCTTCTGCTGTTAGTCACTCACTATGTGCCAGGCACAGTTCTAGGTGCTGGGAGTAGATCAGTGAAAAACATATTTCCTGGGCATGTGGAGCATATATTCTGGTGGAAGAGGAAGACTTTCAATGAATGACACAGTTAACTGTGTGCGTACAGCTGGGAATGGCCGTAAAGGAGGGGTACGGCGTGCCATGAGGTGCTGGTCAGGGAGTCAAGGGAGGGTCCCTGGAGGAAGCGGCATTTGAGCTAAGATCTAAACTTTCCACTCTGAAGGACAGACCAGAGTTCATTAGATCGGTGTTTCTTAAATTTGCACGTGTGTCAGCATCACCTGGAGATGCTGACGTTGCTGGTCCGGGAGCCACTGTTAGAGAAGCGCTGTTAGAGAGGAAGCAGAGTGGAGATCTCCAAGCAGCAAGGTCGGCTGGGGGGACGACCTGGGGTGGATGTTTGCCCGCCACGTTGGAGACATTGGGAGGAGGTCTGTGTGGCTGGGGTTGGTGGGCGAGGGGGAGGGGTCGGTGGGAGGAGAGGGCCGGGTCATGGCCTTCTCCCTGATAACATGAAAGCTTCAAAGCAGGGAGGCATGGCTGTGTCTACGCTGCAGACAGATGACCCATGGGGCAGGGTGGGGAACGGATTTCAGGAGAGCAAACCTGGGAGAGGGGGGACCAGTGAGAAGGTGATTGCAGCTGTCCCCATGAGCGATGACAGTGACCTGGGACCTGGTGGTGGCCATGGAAATGGCCAGGAAATGGCTGTGTGGTTGGAGTCAAAGGGTCTTTGAGCAAGACTGGAAAGCAGCCTCAGATGTAGAAGAGGGACGTTCACGGAGCCCAACCCCAGGGAATCCTGGGGTTTGTGACTTCACGTCTGCCTGGCCCCTCCGATGCTGGGGAGCTATCGGTCTCGGTGGCTTTCACTCAGTCAGCAGGGAGCATCCCCAGTGCGGCCCTGCAGATCGGGGGCAGCTGACTCTGCCCCTGGCTGGAGGGCATGACAGGCCTGCTCCTCGCTGGCATCTGGCCCTTTCAGCTTGTCCACCTGCTCTGAGCCTCGTTAACAGCAGGTGGGCTCCACTGCGCAGCGACCCCAGCTCTGGTGCCTGAGCACGAGGACATCCTGTCCTCTGCTCTTTGCAGGAGTCCGGGGGAGGGGGCGTCGTGGGTGCCGGCCTGGCATGCAGCCTCAGGTGGGCACCCTACCCGTGAGGAAAAGGGGAGGGAGGCCAGGCCTCATTACTGGCAGGGTAGTGGCTGCTTCTAGACACGGGTTGGTGCAGGCAACTGTGGCGTCTGCCTTCAGCCAGCCTCTTTCCCTGCTTGGTAACCCCAGCAGCCTCTCGCACTGGACAAGGGCACCTCCTCTGCCCAGAGTCCTCTGCTAAGGAAGAAACAATGTAACCTATGGGCGCTCTCTTCTCAGACACCTGGATGACTCTCCACTGCCTAGAGACCAAAGTCCATTGCCTGAGCCCGGCATTCAGGGCCCTGTCTGAGCCTGGCTCTCTAGCCTAATCTTTCAGGACTCCGAAACTGTGCCCTTGCAGCCCCCATGTGTCCCAGTTTTCCTGCTCAGTATACTTGCTCCTGCATAGCATGTGCTGGTCACACTGTGAACCCCTGTCCACACTTCATCGTGGTGCCACCTCTTCCAGGAAGTCTTTCCTGATCCCATCAGTCAGGGACTCATCTTTCCCTCTTTTTGCTGGTGCCTCAAACCACCCTAAAAAATTGTTCAACATTTTTCTCCCATGAGCATTATGAACTCTTCGAGGGCATATCTCATTATTATTTGTCTTAATAACATATAGCCAACCCAATACTAACTCATGGTAACTACGTATGAGTATTTTTTAGGTACCAGGCCCTGAGCCAAGCCCATGGTCCACATGATCTCAGTCCATCCTTTCCACAGCCCCACGAGGCCTGCATTAACGTTGTCCCATTTCACAGATGAGCATGTTGAGGGCAAGCACTTGTTCCATGTCTCAGGGACAGTAATTGCAGAGTGTGAGCTGAGCTTCGGGCCTGGCTGCTCCATTCCTGGGAGAGGATCTATGGGTTATAGCGCTTCCTAAAGGTGCTCTGGGAAGGAATACCTGGTGACCGAGTGGCAAGCCTGGCTCAGGAGAGGATCAAATGAGAAGCTCCTAGGAACCTTGAGAGCCCTCTACTTATTTCTCAGGTGGGGTCAGAGGCCCAGGAAGGGGACAGCAAAGGTGGGCTGCGGCTCTGGGCTCTTGGGTGAATGACTGAGGCTTGGACCAGTCAAATTCCTGGGCACAGGGTCAGGCACGGCTGGGCAGGAGGGAGCTGCCTGTGAAAACTGTCCTCCCTGAAGTCTAACAGGTGTGCCTGTCCAGCTGGGGGGTGGGCATGGGGGTGAGCCCCTGCCACTGAGCTCCCATCATGGCTCAGGGCCCTGTGGGCAGGAAGGAAGGGCGCTCGGGGCCCCAGACATGCAGGAGGCTGTGGGCTCCAACCACAGGGGACCCAGGCCTCCTTAGAGCCTTCCCACTCTCTGAGAGTTGGCTTAGAACTCGAGCAGCTCCTGGCAGCGCCTCTTTTTAAGGGGGAGGGCTCTGGGTGCTATTTTAATTTATGGGACCACCTGACCTGGCTTGATTCCTTCTACCATCAATCAGGAGCAAGTGCTGCTCTGGCCAAGTTTGGCCACATGCCCTTGACCTTCTACTGGCCGGCCCATCCAATGGTGCCTGTCCCTGAGGCTGGGGGCAGAGAGCTCAGTCCAATGATATGCCAGTCCACATGTCTTTCATTCATTCACGCAACCAAGAAGACCTGCATTGACTCGAGGGCCAAGGGGCATGGGAACAGGAAGGTAGTGACATGGAGGAGGACACCCCTAAAGCACAAGTCCCCAAAAGCAGTGCAGTCAGGGGTCTGGGATCTGTGTAGCCAGGGCACGGCTCGGCAGAGGCAAGGGACCATTGTTAACATCACCTCTGCCCTGAAGCTCCTGCAGACCTCAGGATACAGGTCCTGCCTTCTCTCTGCCAGGGTCGGGGGGGACACCAGCCCCATCGGGAGCTCTCACCTGCCTGGACAGATGGAGCAGGTGTCTCCACGGCCGGTCGGTTCGTGGGGCAGTGGGAGAGTTGGCCAGTAAAGAGTTGGCCTCACTTTATTCCAAGGCTGCCTTTCTCCAATCTCTCCCAACTTTATGGGTGGCCCTGGCTCCAGGGAAGGGACAACATCCCTCACCAGAGGGGAGGTGAAACCAACCTCAGACACCGCTCATTTTGTGCCCCTCTCCAATTTCCAGCCAGAATCAGATGGGGACCCAGGCCAGTCCCAGTGGAGAAGCGACTGCCAGGGAAAGGGACCACGGTGGGGATTGTGTGGACAGGGCATACATGTGCCAGACTGAGATAAATACTCACAAAAGTAGAAGGGAACAGCTTGTATCCTGAGCAACTATCTCAACGTAAATCTCCAGAACGAGACCGTACTTCCCCTTCCTGTGCATCTCCATGGGGAGGTCACAGCTTGCAGGAGGCCAGCGCTCAGACGTGGCTGAGTCAGGGCACCCATCCCCAAAGGGCCAGGCCTGCTGGGAGCAGGTGGGTGGACCCTGTGTAGGGTCTGCTGGGGATGAGGAAGGCAAGGCCCCTGCTGTGTCTGGAGGCGAGGGAAGCTGTGTCTGCATCGCAGGAGAGCGGGGCCAGGGCCCTTGGGGAAGGGAGTGGGTGCTGAGGGAAGCGTGTTCAGCCACCTCTGTGACTCAGAAGGAGTGAAGGGACAAGATACCAGTCCCTAAGTAACTGGGTCCAGGGCCTACCAGGCCTCATACCTTGGTGTCTCTTTGGAGACCCTGGGGGGCATCACATGGGGTCTTGAGTAAGGAACGGACGCAGTGGGAGATGGAGGGTTGAAGGGAGGTGGGTGACGTCTCTGGGTGCATTGTGGTCCTGGCTCAGGTGGAGGGTGGAAGAGAGGCCGAGGGTCATCCAGTTCAACCTGATAGTTTTAGGGTCACACAGGACAGAGTGGAGGTTGGACCTGAGTCCCCTGTGAGGCAGGGCAAGTGGCTTCCTCTCTGAGCTTCGCTCTCCTCCCCTACGAAATGGTTGGTCCCAGCAGGACCTCCAGGTCCATGGTGAGAAGACAGGTGATGACGCATTCGGTTCACGAGAGCGCACTGCTTTCTCCCACCGCTGTGAAGACTGACCGGAGCCCTTACAGAGGCAGGTACGAGGAGCCACGACAGCACTAAGAGCCCAGGCTCCTGAGTTCTGGAGGGGCTTCCTTTGACTACACCACTGGTTCTCAACTGGAGGAGATTTTTGTACTCCCGCCAGGGACAGCTGGAGACTTTTCTGGTTGTTACAATTGGGGACCGCTACCAGCATCTTGGGGTTAAAGCCAGGGATGCTGCTAAACATCCTGCAATGCCCAGGACAGCCCTTGCGACAAAGAATCATCTGGCCCACAGTGCAATGGCGCCAAGGACGAGAAGCCCTGCTCAAGGCCTGTGCTGTTCAGTACAGGAGCCACCAGCTGCGGGGGCCGCGGAGCATCTGAACCGATGTGAGTATAAATGCCCCCTGAGTTACAAAGCCTTACTATGAAAAAGAGGATGCAGACTACCCAATAAAAATGGTTACAATGATTCCGAGTTGAAAAGCTAGTAACTTGGATATGTTGGGTTGAATAAAATATACAACTAAAATTAATTTCACCTGTTTATTTTAACCTTAAAAACATGGCCGCTGGAAACCTGCAAATGAGATGTGGCTCTGACGGCGGCTTGCGCTCTGTTTTGGTTGGACGGTGATGGGCTAGACTGAGTTTCTCCTTTCGGGGGTGGTGCGGAGTCGTAAGTGAAGTGCAAGTCGGGGGGTGTGGGTCATTGTGGCTATGACTGGTTTCTTGAGAAAGGACAAAGGGAATTGTCACACCTCTGTCCCCTGCAAGATGGAAGATGACACCCTCCCACACTCCCTGTCCCCAGTTGGGCTGGGCCCCTCTCTGCCAGGGCAGAGGGAGGGCCGGGGGCCTGGAGGTGCCCCCCTTCTTTACTCCCCACCCCCTGCCAGCTACTCAGGCTAAGCCCAGCGAATAAACAGGCGGGTATGGTGACAGCAAAGGCTTAGAGACTTGCGCGTCCTGGCTCCTGGCCAGCTCCCTAGCAGTGCCCAGTTTATGATGGGATGAGAGGGAGGCTGGGGGAAAGGGGAAGCCCTCTTGGGGCACCGAAGACTGGGGCACACATCGCTGCTGTGTTATGACCCTCAGACACCACCCCTGGGGTTTACATGTGGGACACTGAGGCCAGGGGCAGATGAGTGCAGAGGTTCCTGGTCTGCTGTGACCCTGACGGCCAGCCCTTTGCCCTTGGAGAAGAAGCCTGGGGCTTGATGGTATCCTTGTGGTGGTCAGTGCCTGCTGAGGAGGTGGCAGGAGCATGGCTGGGCAGTGTGGCCAGGGCCACTGAAGGGGACAGAGAGAACAGGCTGGGGAGGGAGTGTGAAGAGACACAGGGGTGCAGTGTGGTGGGGGACCGAGTGAGGCAGGGCGCTCCAGGTGACGAGTTGGGAGCAATAAGCCACATTGTCACCTCCAGCACCACTCAAAGCACAGAGAAGGGTGACAACCCAAAGCTATCAGCACGGCCCCCCCTCAGTCCCACGCGCTTCCTCCTCTCAGCACAGACCCCTGCTATCTGGCGATGGGGAACATTTCGAATTCTTGGATAGAAGGCTGCCTGGCCCTGCCCTGGACTCTCCGTGACCCATTCACACCAGTCCCACCTCCACATGGCCAGCCCCTCTCGCTGAGGGGAGGTGGACCTCCAAACTGGACTTGGCTGCTTCCTGGGAGTTGGGAGTAGTGCTGGGCCCTGATCTCAATCCCTCCAGCCACATTCTCTGCCTCAGAAATCCTGCACCCCACCAAGTTCACCCCACATGGTTCAAGGTGGGGAAATGGTCCTGAAGAAGGGGCACTCTTCGGACGAAGATCCCACCTCTGCACTGTACCCTCAAATCTCAGCCAGGTGCTGCAAGGTCCCTCCCTGACCCCAGGGTGAAGTCAAGGGAAGGCATTTGGGGACAAGGTGCTCACAGCCAGTGTCTGGGGACGGGCAACCACCAGCAGCCCCCACAGGGCGAAATCGGAGCCTGAGCAACCCCCGGGGCCAAATTCCACCCCCAGGCAGCTTCCCAGCAAATTCTGGAGGAGCTCAGCTGATCTGGAAGTGGGGTGAGGGGCTGGGTGAGGGTGGGTTGGGAGGTGAACCAGGAGGGGCTGGGGGGAAGGAGAGAGCATAAAGGAGAATGGAGGGTCTGAGGGCAGGGTGGGGAAATGAAAGGGGAGAGGATGGCGGAGAAGAGGAGGGGTGCTGAGGTTGCCCTAGGAGCTGGAGAGGGTTAGGCGGTGGGAAGACTGGGGTGCAGGGGAGGGGGTCTGGGAAAGAGGCGGTGAGGGAGCTGGGGCTGTGTTAGGGTGTCTGGGAGCGCCTCAGGATTTCGGGGAGGCTGACACAAGGTTTGGGGCTGTCTGGTTTCTGGATGAGGTTCTTTGATTTCTGGGAGCGGGGTGAAGGGCAACTCGGGCTGGAGCAAGGCTGTCCGCGTCCCCGAGTCCCAGGACGGTCTCGGACGTCTGGGCGGAGATCTCCAGCTTGCCTGGCTTCCGGGGAGGGTGTGGGTTCGACGCCGGGGTCCTGCTCACCTGTAGACGTCGATCCAGAGGTGCGTGCCCAGCACGTACACCGCCTTGACGCGGCTCCCATACAGCAGCCGCACCGTCCGATCGCGCAGCATCTTTCCCGCAGCGGCAGTGCTTGCTCGTCCAGATCCGCCTGAAGCACCTGCAGCAGGTGAGCTTGCTGCAGCCCGCACGGGCCGCTGCCTGACGCACCCTTATTCGGGCGCCGGTGGGCGGGGAGTGGGCGGGGCTGCCTGCCGGCCCCATCTCAGTAGGCTGATGGCCTGTCTTTTATATATGACCACGCCCTCAACTCTTCAGCGCCCCCCTCTGGTTGCGTTGCGATTCAGCAGAGGCCTTTCCTCGGTTGACTTGTTCATTCATTCATTCAATACACTTTCAGTGGGCTCCCAGCTGTCGGGAGCCAGGGTGCAGGACCAGTAATTTCCTCCAGGTGCCCTCAGCCTTGAGGGGTAGATAATGCAAATGCGCTTTGTTCCAGGACAGGAGGTGGTGGGAACCCAGAGGGAGCAGGACCCTAGCCTGGGGTCTGAGACCTGAGCCTTTTTTAAGGAGGCCTTTGCGAACTAAGGAAGGGGAGAGAGGGAGCTGCCTGAGCAGATGCAGGAAGCCAGATACAGCCTGACACCCCTTCTCCATCCCCTGATCAGATTGGTGTTACCAAAGGGAGACTGGGAAAAGGGAACCCAGCAGCCGACATGGTCACAATGCCAAGGCAAGGCATGAGAAGGTGGAGGACGGGAACCTTGGCTTGGCTTCCTCAGAGAGGAGTGGTCAGGGGTGGAAGTGAAACGGCCGTTCTGGCTGCTGTGAATGGAGGTGATCCTGGAGGGGGTCAATGAAGATCCCAGCTGGGGCTTTGTGAGGGACTGGAGAGGGCGGGGGTGATCAGACTAGTGTTTGGGAGCTGAAATATTGATGTTCCAGGGGAGGGACAGTGAGGGGGCACCGTTCTGGCCTGTGTTGCTGGGCAAAGGAGGGTGCCAGCGGGTGCCACTGGGGACATCAGTTTGTCTTCCAGAGGCTGAGGTGCAGGATGACGTCCAGGCGGAGCCTGAGCCAGCCCCACCCCTAGCCCTGACCATTCCCACTCTGAAGCCAAGCCAGGGCCTGTTCGGATAATTCAGCCATGTTGTGAGTAAGTAGTCCCTGGGGACGGGAGCTGGGGTGCGGGGCTGAATGGGCAGAGGCTAGAAGAGGGAAGGAGCAGGTTGAAAGTGATGAATGTTCCAGAAGCTCTGCTGGGGGGATGGGCGCCCTAAAGGGTTGAGGCTCAGAAGTGGGAAGAGCTGACACACCCCTGATCCCAGTGGCCTCCTCCAGGGGCCCGAGTTAGAAGATGGTGAAGAGCCCAGCTGCTCATGGGTGGCCAGGATCTGGGAGGAATGTGGGTGGGGAAGAGGAGAAGCTGAGTTGAGCTAGGGGGACATCTGCCCCAAAAGGCATACAGACCCAGGGAGGTGTTGGTAACTGCTGATTGGCTCCCGGTTGCGATGGGAGTGCATCATCCAATGAGGAGACAGCCAGCCAGCGGCCACCCGTCAAAGAGGAAAAAGACGGGTACAGCTCAGAGCCGACTTTGAGGCCACTGCTCTGCCAGGAATTACTTTTGAGCCCCTACAATGTGGCAGATACGGGGCATATGCCAGGGTTTCCACTTTCCTGAGGGTCACAGAGTACAACACCCTTATTCCACCCTCTGGGAAAGCGGGGCCCAGAGTCAGGGTGGAACCCTGCACATTGCACCCGCTCGGGGAAGGTCACAGCAGGCGCAGGGGAGAGGACAGGGGATTGGCAGGAGGGGAGGAATGAAAGCAAGCCTTACTGCATTCTCCCTCTGTGCCGCACACTCTTCCGGGAGTGGGTTTCACTATCAGAATGGGATCATTACACCCCCAATAACCCCGCCATGTTACAGCTGGAGAAGGGGAGCTGCAGAAAGGTTAAAGAATGACCTCAGACCCATAGCTTCTAAGAGTGGGAGAGCCAGGGTGGGAACTTGCATGGCCCTGGGGGTGGGCTGGGCAAGGGAGGGGGACAAAGCGGGTGAGAACAGAGGGGGAATGTTGTCCCTTGATGGGTAGATGAGGCGGTTCTAGTCCCAGCCCTGCGTTTGGGGAGCCTTTGGTCAATTCACCCTGCCATTTGCAGCCCGGCCCCCCACAGATGGAGCCACTGGTTTCTCAGTATGGATGTAAGGGTGACCTTAAATGAGATGATGTATGGAAACCACCAGTGCGGTGTCTGGGACAGAGCGAGAGCTCAAAAAATGAAATTCCCACTCTTTTACAGTCCGGCCTGGACCCACTGCCCCGCACTCTGGGGCTCTTGCCCTGGCTCCGGCCGCAATGTCGAGCTGCAGGGCTTCGTGGGTGTGGCGGGAGCCTCCTGGGGCCAAGGGTTTAAAATAGCCAAAGTGGTCACAGCTGTCGGTGGATTCAGGGCCGGAGGTCTCAGGCATCACAGCGGCTTCCCCTCGCTCCCCTGGGGCCCCGAAGAGACCCATGACATCTCCTTGTGCCTTTTGGGAAATACCAGCACAGGGCGGGCTTAGCTCAGGCAGGTTCCTGGCACTGACCTGCACCCCAAGCCCCCAACTCTGGCTCCAGCCAAGCACGTGACTAGAGGGCCTGGGCTGGGAGGGGCTCTTTGGAGCTGTTCCCTGCTCTGATCTTTTCCGGGGGTCTCTCTAGGCCAGGCCTTGGGGGAACCTGGAGGGTGACTCTGACACCCCAAGGCCTGCCTGGCGGAGTGTGACAGCTCACTGAGGGGGTCGCGTGAGCAAGAATTTAAAAACAAAGAGACACACGCTGATCTTTGTGGAAAGATTTAAAAAATCTCATCGCCCATGACCATAGGACCAGCGACCACCACTGTTAACATTTTTGAGTGTGACCTGGCAGCGGCTGCCCTGAGACGTCGACGCTGCTCCCGGCACCGCACTCGCTGAGCCCTGAGGCTGCGCCAGGGGCTGCTCTCTGGGCTTCGCACCTCTGAGCTCACTTAATCCTCCCAACACGCCTATGAGGTGGGAGCTATTATTATCCCCAATTTGTGCAGGGGCATCGGCCTGCCTGGTGGTAAAGAGCTTACATGGTCTTTGGACTTGGCAACCCTGGGGGCGAGTCTAGCTCTGCCCTTCACTGGCTGGGGGACCTCCACTTCTTCTTCCACGTGGGAGACACAGTTGTCCCCCTTTATCCATGGCGACATGTTCCATGACCCCCAGTGGATGCCCGAAAACATGTAGAATACCCTTATATGCATTGTAATTTTTCCTGGACATACATCCTTAGGATATGTTTAATTTATAAATTAGGCACAGTAAAAGATGAACAGCAATAGTAAAATGGGACAATTATAACAATATATTGCAATAAAAGTCATGTGAAAGGGTATTATTAAGTAAAACGAGGGTTACTTAGACATGAGCACTGGGATAGTGTGATAGATCTGATGCAGGGGTGGCTGCTCAGTGACGAATGGGCGGGCAGTGGGCACAGTGGGAGGACTATGGACACAGGGATGGGGGTACCAGGGGGGGGGGGACCGCGGGGGGGGGGGAAAGAAGCGGGGGGGGAAAAAAAAGCTGGACACAGGGATGGGGGTACCATGGACATGGGGATGGGGACCACAGACACGGGGATGGGAGGACAACAAATAAAGGGAAGAGGGTACCATGGACACAGGGATGGGGGTACCATGGACATGGGGATGGGGACCACAGACACGGGGATGGGAGGACAACAAATAAAGGGAAGAGGGTACCATGGACACAGGGATGGGGGTACCACGAACACAGGGATGAGAGTATAATGGACACAGGGAGGGAAGGACCACAGACAAAGGGATGGGGGTACCACAAACAAAGGGAGGACTCCCGTCCCAAGTGGGACAGAGCAGGCTGGTGTGAGATTCTATCATGCTGCCAGGGGGCAAGGGGAAAGTTCCCCTCTTTGCCCTCTTAGTTTCTGGCTGGGCTGATGATCAAATAGACATGAGACAATAACAAAATTTATTTACGTGTGTACAGACAGAGGTTCCATAAGACTGTGGGGTAGTGGAAGCTTAGATGCCACCTTAACCTAGGGAGAAAGGGCAGGTAATGCTTTGGGACTTCCAAGGGCAGGAAGGTGGTTCACTAGGAGATAGAGAAGTGGGTGGTCTGTAGACCAGCCTTTGTGGGGCCCTCTTTAACAAAGGGACACAGAGAGGACCTGGATCAAACCAGCCTTCCTAGGTTCCTCCCTGTGACACCTAGTTGATATTCAACTACCATTATCTATAATTAAAACTCCCTTCCTGAAGCAGGTTCTCTACCTAGGTTCTTTTAGGCAGTGATGGGGAAGGTCAAAGTTTTTTCCTGAGTCTCTATTTTCTTAAAAGTAACCAGCTAAAACACTCAACAAGGCATATTTGGGGATGGCAAACCCTGCTCCCCACACTACCCAGAACAGCGCACAATTTAAAGCTTAAGAGCTGTTTATTTCTGGAAATTTCAGTTTAGTAGTTTTGGATCGTGGTGGACCATGGTTAACTGGAACCATGGAAATCGAAACCGCAGATAAGGGGGACTGGTGCACCAGCAGCACCAGCCCGCAGGGCGGAAAGGAGTAACGGGATGATGCAAGTATGATGCTTAGCGGAACAGGGTCTGGCAGAGACTCAAGTCCCAACAGACGATAGTTACTTTCTACACATGTACACAGTTATTTAAATTTTTTGTAAAAATAGACTTCTGGCTGTACATGCTATTTTATTTTATTAAAAAAAGATTTTATTAATTTATTTTTAGACAGAGGGGAAAGGAGGGAGAAAGAGAGGGAAAGAAACATCTATGTGTGGTTGCCTTTTGCATGTCCCCAACTGGGGACTTGTCCCACAATGCAGGCATGTACCCTGACTGGGAATTGAACTGGTGACCCTTTGGTTTGCTGGCTGGCAGTCAGTTCACTGAGCCACATCAGCCAGGGACATACATGTTATTTTATAACACATTTAAGAAACCTCTGCAATGTGTCCTGAGCATGCGTGCCTAGGGTGCCTTCATTGTTTCCTTCATATTATCCAGAACTTCAGAGTTTGCAAATGCAACCCTGGCTAAGGTTCTAATTAGAAGGAGACTCAGAAGGGGGAAGGGATTTGCAAGGTCACCCAGCCATATGGCACAGGAAGGAACCCAGGACAGGGAAGGATGATATTCAGGAAATACCATAGTGTGCCAGTCTTTGCTGTTAAGGCCTTCAACTGATTGGATGAGGCCCACCAATGGTATGGCCGGCCGGCCATCAGCTGTACTCAGTCTGCTGATTCAAATGTTAATTACACCTAAAAAAACCTCTTCACAGCAACATCCTGTCTGGTGTTTGGCTAAACAATTTGGTGCCATAGCCTAGACAAATGTACAATTAACCATCACAGTGCCAAAAAGCAGGTTAAAGGTCTGGTTCAGCAGGTCACCAGTTATGGAGCAAGGGCTTCTTGCTGCCACCCCTGAGGTATGTACTCTTATTATCCTCTTTTTTTTTTCAACAATAAAGTCTTTTATTTAAAAATTTTTTTTAATTTTATTGATTATGCCATTACAGTTGTTCTATTCTCCCCTTCATTCCCCTCCACCCTGTACCCCCCACCCCTACCATTCCCACCCTTTAGTTTATGACCATGTGTCTCATGTTCTTTGGATTCTATATTTCCCATACTATTCTTGCCCTCCCCCTATCTATTTTTTACCTACTGCCTATGCTACTTATTTTCTGTACCTTCTCCCTCCTTCTCCTCCCACTCCCCTGTTGCTAATCCTCCTTGAGATCTTCATTTCTGTGGTTCTGCTCCTGGTCTAGCTGTCCTTTTAGCTTGCTTTTGTTTTAGATGTGGTCGTTAATAACTATGAGTTTCCTGTCCTTTCACTGTTCATATTTTTTATCTTCTTTTTCTTAGATAAGTCCCTTTAACATTTCATATAATAAGGGCTTGGTGATGATGAACTCCTTGAATTTGATCTTATCTAAGAAGCACCTTATCTGTCCTTCCATTCTAAATGAAAGTTTTGCTGGATAGAGCAATCTTGGTTGTAGGTCTTTGGATTTCATGACTTGGAATACCTCTTTCCAGCCCCTTCTTGCCTGTAAGGTGTCTTTTGAGAAATCAGCTGACAGTCTGATGGGAACTCCTTTGTAGGTGACTGTCCCCTTAGCTCTTGCTGCTTCTAGGATTCTCTCCTTCATTTTAATCTTGGCTAATGTAATGATGATGTGCCTTGGTGTGTTTCTTCTTGGGTCCAACTTCTTTGAGACTCTCTGAGCTTCCTGGATTTCCTGGCAGTCTATTTCCTTTGCCAGATTGGGGAAATTCTCCTTTATTATTTGTTCAAATAAGTTTTCCACTGGTGGTTGTGCCTTTCCCCCTTCTGGTACCCCTATAATTCGGATGTTGGAGTATTTAAAGATGTCCTGGAGGTTCCTAAGGCTCTCCTCATTTTTTTGAATTCTTGTTTCTTCATATTTTCCTGTTTGGTCATTTTTTTCTTCCTTCTGGTTCACTCCCTTGATTTGAGTCCCAGTTTCCTTTTCATCACTATTGGTTTCCTGTGCATTTCCCTTCATTTCAATTAGTTTAGCCTTCATTGTTCCTCTAATTTGTGACTAAAATCAACCAGTTCTGTGAGCATCGTGATCACCAGTGTTTTGAACTATGCATCTGAAAGTTTTACTATTTCTTCATCACTTAGAGTTATGGGCTCTGGGGCTTTGAGATCTTCTTGAGCCATTTTTGGTCTGTTCGAGCCCGTTAAGTATGAGGAGCAGAGCCTTAGGGGCGGGGCGGGGCCTCCAGGGCGGGGTCGCAGGGTTGTGACGCTGTATATGGGGGTGGGGTCAGAGCTGGAAATGGTGGCCCTCTCTGCTGCCTCCGGTTGCTGGGACCCACTTGGTCCTGTCTCACCGCCCACTCCTTTGTTGGTCTATCTGCGCAGGAAAGTACCACCACAGTCAACCTGCCGCCCTTCACCCTCGCCGGATCCGCCGGTAGCTCACTGGGTCGCTCACTGGGTCTGCCCTTTGCAACCCCACGCCTGGGATCCCTGTGCCTGAGTCCGTCTGACTGAGTTTTCCTGTGCAACCCCGCTCCGCCAGCTGCTGGTTTCGCCTCTCTTACCGGTCAGGCTGAAGCATTCGTTGTTATCAGACTTCCGAAAAGTTCGATATTCTGTGTTCTGGCTGTGTTTTCTGTTGCTAATATTTTGTTGTCTCTAAACTTGGTTGTGTGAGAAAGCACGGCATCTCCATCTTGGCGGAAGTCCTGTCCTCTTTCTTTTAAATATTTTATTTATTTATCTTTAGAGGGGAAGGGAAGGAGAGAGGGAGAGAAATATCAATGTATGGTTGCCTCTCATGTGCTCCCTGCTGGGAACTGGCCTGCAACCCAGGCATGTGCCCTGACTGGGAATCGAATGGCGATGCTTTGGTTTGCGGGCCCGCACTCAATTCACTGAGCTACACCAGCCAGGACTCTTTATCCCCTTTACATTTCAATGAGTAAAATGAGTTGCAGTTTCCTACCCCTAGTCACTGAGATTCACACCCAGCTCAGTGGGAAGAGAAACTTGGATCTTAACGACCCCACGTGCTGAAGCAAAGCTCCTAGGTGAATTTTGAAGACATGATGGGCCGCATCCCTGAAGGGCTGTCAGGGGGCCCAGGAGAACGCCGGCCGGCCTGTCCAGAGCTGGGCTTTCCATCAAGGTAGCTGCTGCCTCGCAGGGCTCCTGAGCACCCGGAATGGGGCTGGCCCTAACTGAGCTGTGCGGGAAGTGTAGAATACATTCAGATTTGGAAGACTTAGTACACAAAAGGGAGGTCATGAAAATATTTATTATAGGTCAAAATGATAATAGTTTGGAGTTATTGAGTTGAATTAAAATTTATTGAATTTTACCTATTTATTTTAATTAAAAAAACGTGTCCACAGGAAATTTTGAAAGTAGACCTGAGGTATGCGTTTGTGGCTTGTATTGTATTTCTATTGGAAGTGCTGGTCCAGACTCTTGGTAAACTGCTAGGCAGGGACTGTGGTCACCTTGCTCACAATAGTCTCTCCTGGGCTGAGCCTTGGTGTCTGGACATTGTAGATAAATACTTGGTGAAGAGAGTGGATTGCTCTGGAAGAGGTGATGACCACACGGTGGCGCCAGATACTCATTTCAGAAGCAGTGAGGCTGGAGGGAGAGGAGGTACTTGCCTGGATGATCCTGAGAGATCAAGGGTGCCTTCTGCCTGTCCAGCCTCACTTAGCACCTTCCTTTAGCTATTGGGACCTCTTCCCCCTTTCCAGGATAGTTCAGGTAGGGGTTCAGGGACTCGATTTGTGTGAGGTCAAGTCCCTTAAAGGGGAACCCTCTCCCTGGACACAGGGGCAGTTGAGGCCCAGAGAAGGGGGAGCGAGGTCGAGAAAGGGGCAGTGGCCTGCCCAAGGACACACAGCTGGTTGGTAGCAGAGCTGGGTTCTTTGAGTCTCTTCCTTGATGCCTGTCCTGTGGCCTTAACACCTGGGTCCCGTGAGCCTGAGTTGTTGATTTGCTCTAATGAGTGCCCAACTACTGAGCACGTGCAGGTACTTGGCTGAGCAGGGGGAGGGGCCTAGATCCCTGAGACATGGTTCATCCTTACGAACGACTATCTGGGACGACACACGGGTACATGCATGTGTGTCCACACACATAGGACCCCTTTGCTATGAATACCTCGCAGGCATTTACAACTACCCAAGAGGTACACCCACAGAAAGGTCAAATTTTCCATTGCTACAATCAGTCGTCTCGGCTTTATACCCCAGTCCTGACACACGCGCTGGCCTTGGAGACCTTGGGTAACTCATTTCACTTGAGTCTTGGTTTTCTCACCTGTGAAATGGGGGTGTCTATAGCCCCTACTTCCCAGGTTGTCACGAGATTTAAATGGGGTATAAATATAAAGCGCCAGGCATGCAGAAAATGCTTGACCTATCTTCCCCCTGCTTTAATGGTCATCACTTAAGTCCTCTGCTGACCGGTGCTACAGCCAAAAGCATCAATGGAACACCACAGAGGGAATGCACGGGCTGAAGGTGGGCCCCCGGAAGTGGACCCTGCAACAGGAATTCAGCGAGAGGCAGACCCAGGAGAGAGCAGGGGAGCGAGGAGCCGAGGCAGTAACGGGGCGTTCTTAAGGACAGCACTAACTAGTTATTCACTGCCGTGTGCAGGGGCGGCTGAGCCCTCTGGGGTCTCTGGTGGAGCATGAGCTCACACTTACCCCAGCCCAGGGGTGAGAGCTGGGCATGCTTCCTCCATCCACAATTGAATCATGGGTTGAGGGTTGGGCCTGGGTGGAAATGGGGGTAATTGTCCAGCCCCCCTGTTCTGTTGCCTTCAGCAAAGAGATATAGGTGCTGTTGGAAGTCTGGCAGCTTTGCACACCCTCTGCTTCAACAGAGGAGGCAAAAGTTAATTCAAGTTGAGGAAAGACAGGGAGGCTTCATGGAAGAGGTGGCCTCTGGGCTTACCTCTGAAGGAGGGCTAGGAGTTTGACCAGCAGAGGTGGGGGAGGGAATTCCTGGCAGGGGGCAGAGAGTAGCCAGGGAAGGAGAATATGGGAGCGAAGGGAGTGTGGGTAAATGGTGGGGGGTATTTAGGGGGATAGGGCCCAGAAAATGGGGCTAAGCCAGGAAGCCTAGAGTGCCAGGCCGTAGAGCGTTGTGGCTGATTTGGGGAGCAGTAGGGAGCCATTTGGAAGTTGGAAGGGAGGGAAGAGATTCCTGAGAGCAGGTGGGAGTTTGTGCTCTAGGTGGCAAGTGATGAGGGCCCAGATGGGACAGTGGCACTTACCTTACAGTAAGTCAAAGTGGAGGTTAAGTGACTTTTTGGGATGGGGTCTAGAAATCCTGGAGCTTGGAGCTCTTTCTGACCCTCCCAGGAGAAGACCTCAGGTGAGCACCTGAGATGGCTGTGCGATGTGCTCAGAGGCCAGCAGGTGGCGCCATGGATACAAGGAATGCTCACAGCCTTTCACACTCAAAGGAGAGAAGGGGCTGGCTCTGCGGGAGGTGATTGGATGGGTTCCTTTCTCTAGGGGACAACTTGAGACATACATAGCATGACACAGCCAGAAGAAGAGCCCCACCATTGGGTGCACCTTGATTGGAAACCTAGCCCTGCCTTTACCTTTCTGTTCTGTCTCTTTACCTTTTGATTTCCCCCTCTGTAAAATGTGGGATCGTTGTAAAAATGCAATGAGGTAAAGCCCAGAGAGCACCTGGCACCATACGGGTGCTCGGAAAACGGTAGGTAGGTGGTGGCGAGGCTGCTGGTGGGCAGGGTTGGGACCCAGCCACTGCCCCTCAGGGCTGAGGCCAGGAGGGGAGCCAAGAGGCTAGACTGACCGGAAAAGGTGGCAGGAGGAGGCCAGAGACCCAGTGCCTTGCCTGAGGATGTTCAGTCCGATGGCCAGTCTAGTGACTTGGGAGACTGCAAGTCACTGGGAAGGTGGGAAGAGGTGACCTGAGTTTAAGTTCCCCAGCTGTGGTTGTGTGTCAGGTGAGATTTTGGTGTCTGTGAGGAGGAGAACTTTCTGCCTAGAGAGGATGATGATGAGGAGGATTAAAGGTTTTATTTGTTTGCTTATTTAGAGAGAAGGGGAGGGAGGGAGAGAAACATCAGTGTGAGAGAGAATATCATAGATGTCCCAGCTGGACCGAACCTGTGATCCAGGCTTGTGCCCTGACTGGGAATCGAACTGGCGAGCTTTGCAGGTCGATGCCCACATCAGGCATGGCCTAGAGAGAGTTAGTAAGTGTCCCCTTTGGTTTTTAAAAATTAACATTCAATATATTATCATTATAAATTCAATAATCCCACTTCAGCCTTTGATTTCAGATCAAAAATATTTTAAAATAAATATAGAAACTTTAAAAATAATTTTTAAGGGGATTGGATGAATGTCTGTTTAGAATCTTGGTTACTTGAACAGGTTGGAAACATTTTAAACTGCACTTATACATTCAATATTGATACAGGGTGCAGCCGGGGGGGGCCCCAAAAAACAGATTTGGAATGGTGTCCAGAATTCAAAGTGTATAGGAATATTGGAGAGACATATTAAGATGTCCTCACCCCTCCCCCCAGGGGGAAGAAACGAATGGAGCCAGGCCATTGAGAGCTGTTTTGCATAGCAACAGTTTTGGAGCTAACCTCTGGAATGGTTATTTAACATATCTATAACCTTTAACTGGTTTCATAGATATGTTAAATAGCAGTGGCCAAGTTTGGAGCCAGGGAGAAGGGGGTAGCTGGGACTCAGGATGTAACGAGGGGCTGCACTCCTGAGTGAGAGGGGCTTGAGCACTCAAGATGAAACTAGGGGGCTGCACTCCTGAGTGAGAAGGGCTTGGGGACTCAAGATGGAACTAGGGTCTGCGCTCCTGAATGAGAAGGGCTTGGACTGAGGATGTAACGAGGGGCTACACTCCTGAGTGAGAGATCCTCTGTGGGAGTTTGGAAAAGATGGGCTCCAGGACATGAGGGGATAACTGCCCAGGTGAAAGGGAAAACCAGGCAGCTTTTCCAGAATGGAGATCCCTGCAGCCAGGTGAAGAAGAAAGCCACATGCTTTTGGTGGAGTGTGAACCCCTGCAGCTTTGGTAGAAGAGGCCCACGCAGCTTTGGGATGCCCCCTTTGGCCGCATGGCCTGGGAAAAGCAAGAGAGACTTTGACCGGAACTGGGTACAAAGAACTCTTGCCAGTGGACCATGAGAGGGTACCACAGTACTTTGGATTAACTTGAGATCCTGCACAGTGACACAGCTGATGGTGCCAGCGGTCTGCAACACAGACGTGCGCTCTTTTCCTGATTTACGGTACCCGGAGTTGGGACAGTGGGAGAAGGGAGCGCTGTGTGGGTGTAGGTGTATACCCTGAAGGACTTTGATATTTTAGTGGTGGCATTAGGCTTGAATAGCATTAAATAAACATTTTTGTTTCCTTTTCACAAATCTCTGGCATTAAGAGATGTCTTTCCAATTGGTGGCGGACAGAAGGGCCCAGTAGATTTTCGTATTTTGTTTTTGGGAGGGGCCCCTGTTGTATAACAGTTTTGGGCATCCCTAGGTGGGCCAAATATTGTATTGCCCCTCCCTCGGACCTCTTGTTTGGTAACAATATGTTATCATATGGTAAGTTTCTTGTTAAAATACTTCACTTGCCTTAACGACAAACAATTTTCTAAAGCACTTGAATAGTTCTTAGAAACCTGATGGCTTGGCCCTTACAAATACGATGGATTTAAATTCTCAGAGCTATTCTAATACTGTTGGCAAACTTGGATTTCAACTTAAAAACCACAAGTCTGAATCAAGGGTTCATTTGCGCAATTTACCTAAGAAGCTGAAGGCTGATCTGCTATTCCCGTAGCCCATTTTCTCTTAGATGTCACAAATGCTTAAAATTTCCACCATGCATGATTTTCTAACACAAATATGTAACTACTAAAGGTTTGATTCTCTTAAACATTTAAAAAAACTCAATTCTTATGAAGTTTAAAAGATGTCGACCCACTAAGGCAATGATCTTGTCACCCCAAGCAAACTTGGGAGTTACCATCCCAAGCCATTTTTGGGCTGATCATCTGCTCTGATATTTCTTAATGTTCACAGAGACTTCGGGCTTGGATGTAGGTTTTCACCCATGACCTTGATGGGATATGAGTCCTGTTTATAGTTAGTTGAACAAGACTTCCTGTCGCCTAAAAGCTCAACTTAGGTAGCCCCGATTTTTCGAGTCAGATTTGAGGGTAAGTGTTTGGGTTCGGCTGATGGATTTGTTGCTTGACTCCATTCTGAACTCTGCTCAAAGGCTTCCTGTTGGGGCCACCGTGTTGCAGACGTTTGAATAACGCCCCGCTGAGTCAGCTTCTGTCTGGCTCCTGGGCGTCATTCTCGGGTTTCTGTAGTGACGATGAGTTGAAACTTAAGAAACCTGGGTGAGTGGGGGTAGAGGTGGAGTTTGGGGTGGGGTCTTCCTCCTCATTCAGGTCTCAGCTTCCCTATCCCCGCTCCCCCCGCCCCGCCCCCCAACCCCGCACTCTCTGTTACACCAATTGCTCTCACTTCTTTCCCTCCGATTGTCACCAGCTGAAAATATCTTACGTTGGCAGATAGAAACAAAGGACCAATTACATCTGAATTTCAGATAGGCAGCAAATCATGATCCTGGGTCCTAAATATTGCTCAGGACATAGGAAATTACTCACTGTTTATCTGAACTTCAAATTTAACTGGGTGTCCTATACTTAATTGGACCAGCCTAGTTATTTGGTTGATAGTGGCCTGTTCTTCACCTTCCCTCTAACTATGCCATGAGCCTGTGGGGTTCAGTCCCTCTGCCTGGCTCGCTGATATATTCTGCGTGCTCAGCATAGGCTCCAACACATGGGAGGTGCTGAATGAATGAATGAATGAATGAGCTCAGAGAGGTGTCTGCTCAGGCTGGCAGATGGCAGATGGCAGGGCCAGGGCCAAAGCGCGTGATTGTTGAGGGTAGGTGGATTTTGGCCTTTCCCGAGGGAGGTGCTCTGCTGGGGGGGGGGGGGAAGAACCGGCTGCCTCTGGAGGCTGGGCAGCTGCCAGGACTCGGACTGGGCCCTTTTCTCCTGTGGAGGTGGCCTCGGATGAGCTCGTAAGAAATCAGCATGAGCCCCTCAGGCTGAGCCTAACCCCGAGTATTCTTGGGCCCACCTAGGCCCCGGCTGGGTGTGACCCCAAAAGGTACATCCTAGACAAATTTTTGGTGCTGGTTGCTGCAGTGTATTGAGATGGAGTTCAGGATTTGGAGTGTTGGTATTTTCTGATACTCCTCACGGTTGGGACCAGCGGCGGATGCTGGCCCGGGAGCCTCTGGGTCCTGACATCCTGAGGCCAGGAGATGGCCATTCAGACAGAGCAGGGCTAGGGGAGGGCACCAGCCACTGCCCAGTCTCACTGGGGGCCTTCCCAGACCCTCACTGCCATTTGGGGTGAGGCATGCCCTCCCAGAAGCATGCTGAGTCCTGGGGGAAGGGGCACAAATGGGCTTCTGGGGGACCGACACGGGGTTCATGGGTTTGAACCTGTGTGGCAGGGAAAGAGAGATCGTGTGTGTGTCAGCCCCTCCCTCATGCTCAGGGACCTCTAAGTCACCTCTGTCCCCAGAGCCTGGCACGGGGCTTGGAAGCGCTCAGTGACCACTGACTGAAGGGTAACATCAGAGACCTTGCCCGACGTAGCAACAAAGTCAAGTGCTAAGTACCTACTGTGTGCCAGGTGTGAACTCACTGAGCGCTCTCAATAAGCTTATGAGGTGAGTGCTACCATTGCCTTCCCATTACTGAAGAGGAAACTGAGGCACAGAGAGGTTAGGAGAGGATAGTCGTGAATTTGCCTAAGCCCCGGGAGCCTGGCAGTGAAGGGTAAGAAACCCCCACCCTTGTGAGCTGAGACTCGTGGGTGCCCCCCAGTTTCCTGATGACAAGGCCAGACACAGGTGCTTCACACTCCCATCTGTTGCCTGGTGAACGATGAGCTGAACAGCTGTCCCCACTGGCCAATCAGAACGAAACGCCTGTTCACCGGTCTTAAGCCTCTTTCCTTCCTCCAGGGCCCCCTTAGCCTGAGCCAGCAGGTGGCACCTCCTGAAAATAGAGGGGCTCGGGGTAAAACGGCTCACGCCTGCCTTTCCGATCACTCGCCCTTCCAGCCCACGTCCCCACGCCTGGTTTCCCCAGCCTCGTTTACTCCTCTCTGTAACAGAAAACCGCTTTTCGCCCACTCCTGTGATGCTTGTAGAATTCCTGGCCAGAGAGGTGTCCCTGCTGCCGCGGTCCCCCAGCCCCACCGCGCCCAGCCCTTTCCTTCCCTGCAGCAGGGCTTTGGAGACTGCCTCTCCTGACTGTGTCTGCGTGGGGGGGGGGGTTCCATGTGACAGTGACTTGCCCAAGGTCACTCAGCTGGCAAGGGGCAGAGTCAGGGGTCAGACCCAGGCCTTCTGCCCCAGAAGCTGCATGCCAGCTCTGCCACCGTAGCCTTATACGTGTCCCCATACGTCCACAATGACACGCAAACACACATGAAACACGCAGGAGAAACATACAGCTCACACACGGGCTCCTGAGCACACTCACCACCCCACCCACCCAGTCCCCCTCCACAAGACAGCACATCCTTGCTCAGGCCTGCACATATCCACGCATGCGTGTGCACACGCAGGCACACACTCTCCCAGATGCCAATGTGCTTCAGACTCATGTTCTTTGTGCCAGGAAAGGAAGCGGAGGCTAGAAGAGCCGGCGCTGGCTTTGACCCCATTCTCCCTTCACCCCTGCCTGCTGAGATCTCCTGATTCCCCCGCCCCCACCCCCATGCTCTTCCAGGGCACCCTCTGGGCTGGGCTGGGGTTGTCACTTGCTTCTCAGCCTCAGTCAGTTGACGATTCAGGCCCCTGTGGGGAGGCAGTTGGAGGGGATGCGGGACCCAGTAGGTGGTTACTGTCACTGGGGAACATGGGCCCAGCCCCCAGGATCCAGGCGGAAGGTGTGCAAAGAAGACTTGGGCACTGCCGCCCGTCCCACCCGCTCCAGACAGGAGTGGGTCTGCACCCAGGTTTGGGTCTGCTCTGCTGCCCGCTGGCTGGGGGGCCTCAGACAAGTTACTTAACCTCTCTGAGCCTCGGTGTTGTCATCTTGACATGGGGGGTCAACGGAGTCCGGGGCTCATACTGCCTGTCATCACCAGCCAAAAAGCAGAGACAAGAATTGGGTTGTAAGTGAGCGTTTAATGATTTCAGATAACGTGGCAGGTAAAAACCTGCTCACCTTCCCCCCGAACGTGTTCGGGGTAAGTTTCTCTAGGGGAAGCTCGGGAAGGGAATGGGGAAAGGAGCACAGTGGGGGTCCTGGTGACGCGCAGTCTTTGGCATCTGAGACCCTCTGTGGGTTTAGACCTTGAGGAATATCCTCATTTCTGACTTCTGGCTCAGAGTGGCCAACCTTCCGATAAGGATCTCAGAGCCGGGTGAGCGGCGGGCAGGCACATGTCACCCGGAGTTCTGGGGCGCGGTGGGCCAGTCTCCACATTCCTGGACACATAGGTTCAGGGCTGGGTTAAAAGGGCCATTGTTCTTTCCTACTCAACTGTTAACGGCAAGTAAATCTCAGCCAGAACATGAGGTTAGACCTACCCTTTTGATTAATTGGTTACACATTCCACTAGTAATCATCTAAGGCTATAATGGAGGAAGAAGAAAAGAAAGGGGGAAAAAATCTTGTTTTCTCTTCTGCCCCTTATACTCCTATCGATCTGCTACATGAAAACAAGGGGAACAATGAAATAAGATGAGCTACTGTCTATTGAGCACATACTATGTGCCAGACACTGGGCCAAGGAAATTCGCTGAATTAATTAATTTAATTTTTCCAATAACTTGCCAGGATAGATTTTGGGTCCAACTATGTGAAATTGTCATTTTTATAGAGCAAAAATTGTCAAATATTGATACATTTATTTGGTTGAACTTATGGTATTACCCCTGTGTTCCAAAGGAAGAAACTGAGGCTCAGAGAGAGGCTGTGACCTGCTCAAGGTCACACAGCATGGAGTAGCAGAGCTGGATTTGAACCCACCTGGCTGTTGTTACACTTTCCATTTTTTTAAAAAGTATTTTATTGATTTATTTTCAGAGACAGGGAACAGGATGGAGAAAGGGAGGGAGAGAAATATCAATGTGTGGTTGCTTCTTACGCTCCCCCTATCAGGGACCTGGCCCACAACCCAGGCACATGCGCTGACTGGGAATCGAACCAGCGACCCTGTGGTTTGCAGGCCGGTGCTCAATCCACTGAGCCACAACAGCCAGGGCCCACGTGAAGTCTTTCACACAGCACCAGGTACACAGTGAGTGCTCAGTCCGTGCTGTTCCTTTCCTTGCTTGCTGCGGTGACCTCTGTCAGAGCTAGAACCTTAACACCCCACCGAGTTAGATGGCTGACCCTGACGGTCAGTCAGGGTTTTCTTGTTTTGTGATGTGAGCACCTGGCTGATGCTTTGGTGGCTGAGGAGCCCCCTTCGAAGGCTGCTGTCTGGATTAAACGCAGGGCCCGCCTCACCCCTAGACAGGGCCAGGTGCCTCCCGGCACTGAGACATCTCTGTTTCAGAAATCTTGGTTGGTTTCGATCACTGGCCCTTTGGGCTACTTGTTTCTCTTTCTGCACTTAAATCCCCACTCACATGTTTTATTTTACTTAACATTGCTTGTTGCTTTTTCCCATTGCTGTTAGTCCCCTTACACCCTGCTGTCCCCTGCACTCACCACACTGTCCATGTCCACGGGTCCTTCCCCACTCATACGTTTTACACTCACCAATAGTGAGCCTGTGGAACCCTAGGCCCCGCCCTCGACCTCCACCCAATAAAAGCAGGCCCCCCAGGTCCCTGCGCCCTCTCTGTACCTGTGACCTCGCTGCGAGTAACACGGCTTTTCTCCCGCATTCGCCTGATGGCTACTGCTGTGGGGTGTCCTGAGAGTGTAGTAAGAACCACAGAGCTGGCCCAATGGTAACACTGGTTGAGAAAGGGGAGATGTCTGTGAAGCCTCTTGGGGGGCAGGTGGGCACCCCCAGATGTTTCTGTCCAGACCAGCTCAAAGCACTCCCCCATCCCTGCCCCAGCCCCTCCCTCTAACTTGTTGCTCATCCAATGCTGGGGTGAGACACATGCTAGCAAGCGTGCGTCACCCCACACTTGACCTTCATCTTTCACCACCATCTAAGTAGTTCCTGACAAAGGCAAGCCGTCCTCTGTCAGAAAGTCTTCCTGGATGGGCACTTCCTGCCTGGTGCACACTTCCCTTCCTCCTGGGCTCAGGTTCAACACCATGTTCAAGTGCTTCTGCATTTGTCCCGTAAGGCTGGGTGCCAGGAGCACCCAGCAAGGGCTCTGAAGCCAGAGTGTCCCTCTGGGACCTTCAGCTAATATTGGGTGCCAGGCCTTAGGCTAAGTGTTTCCCGTGATGTCTATTTTCATTCCCACAATATCCCTTGGAGAGGGCGGTACTTCCATTCTTGCCATTTTGCACATGTGGAGACTGAGGCTCGGAGAAGTAAAGTGACTTGTAGGCTTGAGGTGAACCTGGGGGTAGAGGTGGGCCTTGACCTCCGCCCAGGGGAGTGAAAGGACACATCCTGGTGGAGGTACGTTTGGGGAGACCCCTGATGGGAGGTGGTCAAGAGGGAGAGATGAGGAGGTAAGGAGAGAGGGGGAGGGGGAGCCGGCAGCGGGGACGGAGTGATTGAGGCTTGGAGGCTTGCATGGCTCTGGGTGTCGTCATGATTCACATGGAGGGAGGGTGGCCAGCAGAGCTGACTGTGGCCGCTCACAGTCGGTGCAGTGAGACCCTGGGACCGAGGTCAGGCAGGGAGAGGAGGGCTGCTGGGGTCGGGCAGGGGCTCGCATTCCAAGTAAGAAGCAGGTTCTCGACCATAGGTTCTAGAAGGTGTCTTCCACCACAACACTCTGGTGCTCCCTTGTCCGAAGAACCTCAGCTCCAACATCCCCAGGTTGAACAAGTTCACCATTTTAACATCTTTTTTATTTTCACTTTCTTATCCTCACCTGAGGACATTTTTTTTCCATTGGTTTTAGAGAGAGAGGAAGAGAGGGTGAGAGAAATGAAAAGGAGAAAGAGAGAAGCGTGGATGTGAGAGAAACCGTCCCTGGTTTCTTGCAGGCGCCCTGACCAGGGATTGAATCCACAACCTGGGCATGTGCCCTGACTGGAAATGAAACCTGTGACCTTCGGTCTATGGGGTGACGCTCCAATCAACCGAGCCACACAAACTGGTTATTTTTTTAAAAAAACAATTTAACAGTTAAAATTTTCTAATCCTAACATTTTAATGGTTCAGTGTCCTGCACGTTCCCCCTAGATTCTACTAACTCAAAAGCTTAAACGCTCGGAAGTTCTTTAATTCATGCCTGCTGAGGAGCCTGTGGTTTTAGGCTCTGTAATTTGCAGGTTCTATGATTAATTTCAGGAAGGCAGGCACAGGTCTGCCGCATAAGCATCACCCCCACGCCCCCCTCAAGTGTCAACTTCCCGAAGGCTGGGTACAGAAGAGGGATCAGGAAGTATTTGCAGAATGACTGACTATTTGGACAAGCAAGGACGGGGCTGGCTTGGGGGTGGGGTTTCGGGCCGGGGGTGGCTCTGGGCCAGGTGCAGGGCTTGGGTTGGCACAGTTAAGAGGAAGGAGTCAAGTACATTATGGGAAGCCCACATAAAGTTGCAGATAAAATGTCAAGTGTTGGAGGTTGCATTTGAAATGGAAACCATGCCGACATTGGTCAGGCCTGCAGTCCAGCCCACAGCTGCGGCGAAGCCAGGATGAACCAACATCAGGGGGTCAGCCAACCTTAGACGGCCAGGGAGTAACTATTTTAGGTGCTGTGGACCAATACACACACTGTATTCTTTCAGCCCAGAATAGTCTCACTGCAGAAGAGGCACAGCGCTTGCCATCCGATTGGGAAACAAGATAGTACCCACTCCCCAGTACCGTAAAAGTGAGACATCGGACTGCCAATGGATGAACAGATTATTCAGCCTCAAAAAGGAAGGAAATTCCGACGCATGTGACAAAAACAGGGGCGAAGTTCGGGGACATTGTGTTCAGTGAAATAAAGGAGTCACAAAAGGCCAAATACATGATTCTGCTTCTGCGAGGCACCTGGAGTAGTCGGATTCACAGGGGCAGAAAGGAGAGTGATGGCTGCGGGGGGCTGAGGGTGGGGCATGGGGAGGGACTGTTTCATGGGGACAGAGTTTCTAGAAGGAGATAGTGGTGACGGATGCCCAACAGAATGCCTGTACTCGATGCCACTAGATCACATTCCTTGAGGACGGTGAAGACAGCACACGTGACCCCGTGTATGTTTCGCCGCAGTCAGAACGGCAGCATCCGAAGCCCATGTTTCTTGTTGGACACGGTGGATGTGCTGTGGCAATAAAAAATAAGCAAAAAGGTGGCACCACGGTGCCCTCCACGCGGTCAACATACCGCTGTGCCACTGAGGCCGGTGTGCGGAGCAGCTGTGAGAAGCGACCAGAGTGACGAGGGGCAAAACTGCTCAACTCTGCCCTCGTAGGGTGAAGGCTGGTGGCCAGCCGCTGAACATGGTGGGGTTATGTTCCAGTGGAACTTGGTTTATGAACATGAAAACTGAATTTCACTCAATTTGCATGTGTCGTGGTATATTCTTCTTTTGATTCTACTCCCTCCCCCCAGCCCCCTCCCCGCAAGCAACCACTTAAAAATGTTAAAACCATTCTTAGCTCGTGGGCTGCAGAAAAACAAGCCGTGGGCCAGTTTTGGCCCGCAAGCTGTAGTTTGCCAGCCCCTGGTCTAAAACATCACACTTCTCCATAATTTGGTTAATGGCTTCCTTGGAGTATCTGTCATTGGGTGAGTTGACTTCTAGTTTCTTCTAGATCAGTTGGTCTGCCTCCCAGTAAGTGGGGAAGAACTTGGGCCACCTCAGGTGCCACTTGGCCTGATGTCTCTCTCAGGGGAGAGGAGCTCCGGGGGTTCTCACTGTCCAGCTGCCCAGAGGCTGCTGCCCAGATCAGCTCCTGGGGGAGGCACTCAGGGGCAAGGCGTGGCTCAGGGCTGTGTTCCAAAGGGCAGCCCTTCACTGTTTACATTCTCAGATGCCGGGGGCAAAAGCTCATGGATGCCCCCCACCTGTGCGGTGGGTTTGGGTCTCCCAGTCCAATTGCAGCTGCCTCAGCTGTGAAATTATCAGAACCAGACCGCCCAGAATAAGTGATTTTATTTGTTCCTTCCCAGCGAGAGCCAGTTGCCTGAAGGGAGGGCAGAGACGGGTTGTCGGAGGAGCAGCTGAGGGGGGCAGTGAAAGAGCTGGAGAGGGGGGTCCCAGAGGAAGTGGGAGGGGCCCACAATGCAGCGGACAAACCCTGAGCCAGAGGAAGCGCGCCTGCTCATGTGACCCCACCCTCCCAGGTGGCTTGCCTCGAAACCAGCTCTGAGAAATGGCATGGGCGAAGAGCAGCCAGGACTTTGCACTGTAGGAAACCCCATAAAAACGCATGGAGATGCTTAGACCCACGGCACATGGCCTCTCTTAAGAGTGACGTGAATGCACATGATGCAGCTCTCCCTGGGCAGGGAAGAAGGGGACAGGCATTCTTCACTGCGTTGCTGAGCTGCGGAGCATTGCTGGTCTGCTTTCCCACAGTGGCTCCCCCTCCCCCTCCCTGGGAGGCGCAGCTGATCACCACTTTCGAACCCACTCGTTCATTCAATTAACGCTCTGACAGCTCTTGCCAAACGCTGGGGATGCACCTACTGTGTGCTGGGTCCTGTGCTGGCCATTGTGTGCATCCTGTGAAGGGTCAGAGATCTCCCCCTACCTTATAGCTAAGATGCTACCTGTCATAGTTTCACGGATGCTGGCAGAAGATCTGAGACCTTGAGGGGCTGAGCCCTGTGATCCAGAAATAAAGGGAGGCAGCTTATGGCTGCAAGGAGCTCCAGCTGGGGACGCTGACACAGGTTTCGACTAGTACCTGCTAGAGAGGGGAGGAGTGCCAAGGAAGGGACGACAGGTGGGAGTTTGGGAAGGCTTCTCAGAGGAGGTGGTGTTGGAACTGGGTCTGTCCTCAAGGCGAGCAGGAGTTTGCCAGACAGAAGGTAGAGAAAGGTGTTGCTGGTGGAGGGACGGTGTGTGCAGTCGGGACACGTGAGCAGTCCAGAAGATTCCAAGGAGTGGGTGTGGCAGTCTAGCCCTGCTCATTTAGCTATGCTCGTATTTAGCATCTTCGGAGAGCAGGGCAGCAGAAGGCCCAGGAGGCGGGTGACCTTGGCCTTGGAGATGCACAGGTTCTGTGCAGCATGGCATCAACAGAGAGAATGGATGGGGGACCACTTCCCAGAGGGACGGTGTTGTTTTATTTTCAGAAACATTTACAAATTATTATTGCAAAGATAATAGATGTTTGCTGTAAAAAGCCAAACAATGCAGAACTTTATAAAGTAAAAAAGTGAAAGCTCACCCTCCTCCATGATCTTTTTCCCCAAGGGTGACCATTTTTAGCATTTTCATGTGACTATTTCTAGAACGTCCCTAAAATACGCATAATTCTAAATAAATTTTCCAACAAAACGGTATCATATTAATAGCATATGTATTATTCTACAACTTGCTTTTATTCACCATCACTATTTATTTGTCCAGCAAATATTTATTGAGAACCTACTGTATGCCAAGTACACTGTAGGCTCTGGAATAAAGCAAGGAACAGGTTGGGCAAGATCTTTGCTCCGATGAGCTACTTTATTGCAAAGAGACAGAGTAGATAAGCAAATAAATGCATAAATAAAAATAATTACACATTACTGGAAGTGCTGTGAAGGAAATAAACAGGATGCTGTCATAGAGAAAAGATAAGAGACCTATTTACAAGGAGTGCCCAGGGAGGGCTCCTTGGAGGAGGTGACATTTGAAGTAAGACTCAAAGGAGGAGAAGAAAGCAGCTAAAAAGCCAGATAACAGCACTGCCGGCAGAGGGAAGACGAACACAAACGTGTTTTTACCAAAGCGCGTCACCTGAGCCTAATTATGAGGCAGCTCTGGACAGACCCACACGAGGGACATTCTGTGAGAAAACTAAAAATGTCAGCGTCATGAAACATAAAGGGAGTCTGCAGAATGGTTCCAGATCAGAGGGAAGTGAAGAGACACGATGACGGGATGCAACCCGTGACCTTGACTTTTCTGTGGCTGTAACTGACGTTGTTTTCACAGTTGGTGGAGCCTCAGTAAGATCCGCTGGTTAGACATCAGTGCTACTCGTACAGTGGCTGTGTAAGAGATTTCCACACTTTCAGGAATTGCCTGCTTAATGATTTATGGTAAAGGACATCATGGCTGCCATTCACCACTAAGTGGTTTGGGAAAAAGAGATAAAATATTGAGTAACATAGAAATATAAATATATTAAAATATCGAGGGAGGAGGAGAGAGAGAACACTAATGTAGTAAGATAATGTTTGGGGGGATCTCATGATCTAGGTGGTGGGTATCTCGGGATTTTTTGTATTATTCTCACCATTTTCCTATTAATCTGAAACTAAGTCAGTTTTAAAAGCTCAGGTCTAACAATAGGACTGGCCATTCTACCCTATTTTATCTGTCAGTAGGTTCTGGGAGGTTGTCTTCCAAAGGAAGATGATGCCGTTTACCCTTCTGTTAAGAAGCGAATGGAAGTGCTGCCCCCCCCCCGCCCATATCTATACCGAGTATTATAATCTTTTGAAGCTTCACCATGGTGTCAAATTAAAAATATGTCTTGCCCTGACTGGGGTGGTTCAGTTGGTTGAGGGTCATTCTGCAAACGAAAGGTCACCGGTTCGATTCCCTGTCAGGGCACGTGCCTGGGTTGCAAGCCAGGTGCACAGTTGAGGGAGTGCGAGAAGCAGCCAATTGACGTTTCTCTCACACATTGGTGTTTCTCTCCTTCTTTCTCTCCCTCCCTTCCCCTCTCTCTAAAAGTAAATAAATAAAATCTTTAAAACTATATACACTTCATTTGCTTTATTGGGCATTTCTTATCTTATAGCTGGGGCCCAGCCCTTGTTCTCTGTGTCTGGCCGTCTGTTTTCTCTTCTGTGTACGGAGGGAAGCGCGGGTCCTCAGACCAGGCCCCTCCCACACTTGCAGGAGGAGGAGAGGAGCTGAGAGCGTGCGGCAAGGTGATGGGAGGAAAGATGGCGCTTCGAGGAGGAGGGAGGCCAACTGTGTCCCAGGCTGCTGAGAAGGCCAGGAAAAGGAGGACAGAGGAGTGACCGGGTTTGGTGGCATGAAGGCGACAGTTTAAGTGGCGTGTTGGGATGGAAGCCTCATCACAGCGGGTGGAGGGGAGACTGGGAAGTGACGCTTTGGAGAGACCATACCCACTCTTTCAGGAATGCTACCTTGGAGTAGAGCAGAGAAATGGGGTGGGGCCGGAGGGTTGGGTGGGGCTGGGAGTGCCGGGGGTAATTTGCTTATGGGGGTAATTCAGAAAAGGGAGAGAAATGGATGGTGCAGGAGACAGCAGAGGTGACAGCAGTGAAGTCCTTCAAAAGAAGAGAGGGTCCATTACATTCTTGGCCCCACAGTGCAAACCCCGCCTGGAGAGCAGTGACCCCCAGTGGCAGGCTCTTTCTTCACCCTAAGTGCCCTCTGAACCCCAGGCTTGTCCCTCCACCTGCTGCTTGGTATCTCTCCCTGGATGGTCAGTGGATATTCAAGTCCAGCTTGGCCAAAAAAGAACTCACGACTTTGGATAAGTTACTGAACTACTCGGAACCTCAGTTTTCTCATCTGTAAAGTGGGGGTAATAACGGGAGAGACCTCATAAGGTGCTGGTGTGGACTGTATGGGAGAATCCATGCAGAGAAATGTCCTCAACCTGGAGTGACTTTCCCGCAGGGGCCACTGAGTAACGTCTGGAGACACGGCTGGTTGTTCGACTGTGTATGTGCCCCCATGGGCACATGCCCACTGGCATCTGGTAGGCGGAAGTCAGGGATGTCGCTAAACACCTTACAGTACACAGGACAGCCCCATGACGAAGAATCACCTGACCCCAAATATCGAGGTGCTGAGAGCGAGACCCCTAATGTGAAGCATGCCAGGTATAGAGGAAAGTATCAGTATGAGTCAGCTGTTATTATTGCTTTAAAAATTCTGTTCCAGACCAGCCATCCCTGCCCCACCCTTGCTGTTTTTTCCCATCTGAGAAAGAGTACCACCATCTACCCCGTGTTCAAGCAAAATATATACGGTATCCTTAACCCCCTTTTTTCCTTCATCCCTAAACCCAGTGCCTTATTTGCAAATCTTTGTCACTCCCCAAACATCCCGAATCCCTATACTCCGCCCCTTGCCCCTCCCACCAAGTGCATACACCTCATTCAAAGCCCTCATCAGCTCCGCCCTGGGCCAATGCCGTACCTTCTAACTGGGCTCCCTGCTTGTGCTCTGGCCATGCTTTGGTCAACTTCACGCATTGGCCAAAGTGACCTTTAAAAAAACCCAACCAGGTCACGCCACTCTGCTGCTTAAAATCTTCCAGGGAACTCCCACCTCACTTCAACCTTGATTCCTCCCCAGGCTTACAGAAGCCTGTACTGTCCGACCTGTCCAGACTCTGTACTTTCTTCCTTGCCCACTTCTCTTCGGCCACACTGGCCTTTTTTTTTGGCTCCGTGAACATTTGTGCTCACTCCTACCTGGAGACCTGGCACTGCTGCCTCACTGATCCCTCCCCAGCAGCGCCTCCCCTCTGCGCTGCCCCATCACCGACCACTTCCTGGCTGGTCTGCTGTTGTCATTGAGACACCAGCACCTCTTTGGGACACCTTTCCTGACCACCCTACCCAGAGTAACACTGTCGCCTTTATCATATCCCCCCATTTTACTTTGCTGAGTAGTACTCATCACTGCTTGCCATGTGAGGCACATATTTGCCTGTTTTTTTTTGTTACACCCTGTCTCCTTTCGCCAGGTCATTACATGGGTGCAGGGACCTTGTCTTGCTCACCATGAACCCCCAGTGACTGGGACAGTGCCTGACCTATACTAGTGGTTCAATGAATAATGGCTGAGTGGATTTTAAATTAGGTGACTTGCCTTTTCATGACTGTTTTCATTTTTTTCTACTGCCTTATGACTTATTTATTTGTAAGAGCTCTTTGTTTATTAAGGATATCATTCAATTGTCTTTTGGTTTCTTTAGAGGTGTTTGCTGGAACAAGTGGTACAAGCTTTTGACTATGGTCGCATGGGTACCTGGCTCTAACCACTTGGGTCAATTGCCCCGCCTCAGAATAGAAACAGTGAAAAAACCACTGATGGACACTGAGGGTTGACCAACTCACAGGCAGAGTCAAAAGGAAGAACCACCTCCCCTCCTTGGAGTGTTGAGTAGCTCAGACTCCCAGATCCTCGGATTGACTTAGCTAGTGGCATGAGCAGGTGACTTTTTGGCGTGCCTCTTTGCCTGAGCTGAGTCACTTGCAAATTGGAGATAAAGTTGTTAGCACCTGGCTCAAAAGCTTAGGGTGTTTTAAACTTTTGGGGGTGGTAGTTTGGGGTTGGACCAACAGGTCCACAAGTATTTGCGGAGTTCCCTTTCCATGCCAAGGCCCTGATGGAATAAGATGTAGTTCTGCCTTCCAGGGAGTTTGATCCCTTTAGTAGTTATGGGAAATGGTAAGTGCGTGCGCAAAGTGTAGACATGGTACTCAAGAGATGGTGGCTGCCTAGAGGGACAACAAGAAAGGCTTCCTGAAGGAGCTGACATCTGCGTAGGGTTTGAAGGGATGAATGGGAAGGAGGCGTCGAGCAAAGCAGTCATAGCAGAGGCAACTGCACCCGCAAAGGCGCGGAGGGAGGCGACAGGACTGGGTGTGGGAAAGCTACAGAGATCCTTCTCTGCCTGACCTCGGCACTGCCCTTGCTTCTTTCCTTTCCCAACTTGAGCCCGAGCCAGTGTGGTCTTGCTGGGGAGGCAGCTGACTCGTGATTGCAGGAGTGCTGAGCCTCCCTGGGGGCGGCTGGGACATGGCCCTCCTAGGAGGGCCCTGCCTGGGGGAGCAGGTCTTTAGGGGCTTGCCAAGTCTCTTTCCTCTGCACCGCGTGGAAAGAGGCAGGAGGTCCTGTTCTGTGGCTCTCTGGCTTGGCCCAAAAGTCTCCCCCATCACGGCATTTTTCTCTGGCTGACCCTCTTTCCAGGAGCAGAGAAACCACAGGGAGTGGGGCCCTTGGGGGGGATGAAAGATACTGAGCTGAGTGGCGGAGCTGGCAGAAGCTGATCTGCCTTAGTCCAGGAGGAGCAAAACGTTGCATCCTCCCTGGCACCTCCGTCTTTGGTTCTCAGTGGCTGCTGGGAGTTATGTATTTGAGGCTGAGATGTGTTTCAGCAGGAAAGTGTGTTGCGATCAATTAGCAGTGTCTGCCCTGAGTGTTGGAAGGGGAGAAGGGCCTGCATGCTATGCACCTGGCCATCTCTAACCTAGTCATTTTACAGATGGGGACACCGAGGAACAGAGAGCAGAAGTGTCTTATTTGTTGCTCAGTCTCTGCCTGTGTCTGGCAGTATCTGTTGCTCAGGGTCAGGAAATGTCTATGGAATTGACTTGCATGAAACTCACAGGCTAGTTCTCCCAAGCCTCAGTTTCCCATTCTCTCTATTAAAATGGGACAAGTGGCTGTTTGGTGCATGAAAGCTTGCATGTTTCTTGGGAACTTTTCTGGAAAGGAACAGCCCCTATAGGGGCTGGGGAACCAGAGTGGTGCATCCTCCCGGCTGCTGCAGGCTGACCTGGGCAGAGAGGCTGGGGACAGACTCGGGCATCAGGAGGCAGGAGAGCTGATTCCGCCTTTTATAAAAAGACCAGTGAAAAAATATTAAATATAACAGCAGAGACACAGACCTTTAAGTCAGAAAGTCCTCGACAGACTTTTAGTTCAGTTCAGCTGGAAAAACGGCACAGACCTGGGTTCAAATCACAGCTCTACCTTTTTCCAGTCCTGTGACTTCAGACAAGTGACAGAACCTGTCTGATTCCATTCAGCTTCCTCGTCTGTAAAACAAAGATAATATAATCCCAGCTGAAAGGGTGAATGAAGTATGCAAGCGAACTGCCAGCCCAGCACTTGACACTGAAATATAGAAGCTTCCGTTTTACAAAATAAAAGGAAAAGGAAAAAATGGGCAAATTCTCGTTCGGAAGGCACTAGCGCCCATATTTCTAGCAGGTATCCGTGTGAGACAGGTGCCTTCTCCTGGTCCATTTCACACCTCCCAGCATTTTCCATCCCCTCACGCCTCCCACTGTGTCTTCAGGGCACAGTCTTGCCTTTCTCTCAGTTCAGCGTGGAGTTTACTCAACATCTACTATGTGCCAGGTCCCTGCCTAAGTCTCGGCAGGAACTGTGGATGACAGCTGGGTGGCGGGCGCTTCCACAGGGAAGTCCAGGTCTGCCAAGTTCCTTCCTGGTGGGCCTGTTTTTCCACCTATGACTCGGGTGTCGGCCTGGACCAGAGCTGGGGAGACTCATCTGGCTCTGGGGTGGAGTGGGGCCGGGGTTGGCTGCTGTTATTGGGGGGCTGAGGATGGGAGGGGTGAACCCCGTGGCGTGAGCTGGGCCAGAGAAGTGTGCCCGGCCCGGACCTGACCCGTGAAATCCCGGCCTGATGCGGGAGTGAGCCCGCGCAGCTAGGGTTTAGTGAAGCGTTAGCCCAGGATTAAGAGAAGGAGCGAGCGGACCAGTGACTCAGCGACCTGTTCACAGTCTGTGCCCCAGGCGCCGGCGCTCCACTGATACAAGTCCTGTCTTAACCAGCCGCCTGGGCGCTGAATAAACGCCGAAGCCTATTGGTTAGTGGTGATACGTCACCGAGTTTGCGAGGAGGTCCCACCCCCTTCCTGGCTTTGGAGAGTGCTGGACGGGGGCGTGCGTGGCACCTCCCCACACCCCTGGCCCCGCCCTCCCCTTCGAGGAAATTCGCGCCTCTCAAAGCATGTGAATGGGAGCTGGCTGTTTTTACAATCCGTCTTTCCCATTTCCCAGGTGGGGTGACTGAGAATTCCACATCAGAAGCTGATGGCTTGTTTCTGTCCTTCAACACAGAAAGCTGCACCTGGTATCTGGGCGAGGCTCTGGGCCCTGCCCCTGAGTCTTGTGGCCACTCCCAAGATTCTCCCTTAATCCTTACTGCTTAGGCCGGGGCAGGGGAGACAGCTCAAGATGAAAGGAACGAAAGTATTGGGGCAGTGCTAGGCCAATATGCCTCATGCAGGTGGGGAACGTGCTTCTCAGGGGGCAAGCAGAGGCTGAGCCCCTGCGGGCCTGGCAAGAGAGAAGTGAGCCCCCCGTGGGAGTCTGTATTTGAATCCTGGACTCCGTGATTTCAGGGCTGGGCTCTCAACTTCTAGTTCTCCCAGGATGCTGTGGCGGTCATTTGTCAAAAGAAGAAACAGCATGGTCTGCGTTAATTTCTAGTGGCCTTTGTACCAAATTGCCATAAAGTTGGTGGTTGAATAATACTAGTTTATTATCTTCTGGTGCTGGGGGTCAGGATTCCCACCTAAGTCTCCCTGGGCAAAAAGTGAGGTGTCAGCACGGCTGCTGCCCTCCTTCCAGGAGGCTCTGGGGGTGAATCCATGTCCTTGACTCCTCCAGTTGCTAGAGGCCCCCACAGTTGTTGGCTTATAGCCTCCACCCTTCTGCTTCAGTCAGCAACACGGCATCCTCCTGACCCTTTGTCTGGGCCGAGTCTTCCCCTGACCCCTCTCTGGAAAGATTTCCACTTTTACGGAGTCATGTGATTGATTGGGCCCACCTGGGTAATCCAGGATACTTTCCTTACCTCAAGACCCCTAATTTAATCACATCTGCAACATCCCTTTTGCTCTGGTCACAGGAACATTAGGACATCTTACAGGACCATTATTTTGCTCAGCACAGAGGCGTTAAGTGATCTGTCCAAAATCACACAACCCAGAAACAGCAGGACCAGGACTTGAACCTAAACCCCAGACCTCTTATTCCAGTGACCTCTCCCACTCTGCTCTTCTGCACTCTGCGTGTAGCTTCTTTGGACTGGATGAGGTTCATTCGGAGGCTTCAGGAGCCTTTTAAATTAATGAAACATTTTATAAACTAAGTCTCAGCAGACTTGATGAGTTGGAAGGCGGAAATGCCAAAGGTGGGATGAAGGAGTTGGACTTCTTGAGTGTTACTTCTGTCCATGGAAAGCCAGTCTTTCTGCCAGCGCTGCTGAGATAGGAATTTGTTTGTGAGATGTGGCTGCTTTAAGGTGGAACTGGGAAGACTGGCCTGGACCTGGCCAATTTCCTCGTCTGCCTCCGCATTTACCCAGCAGCCTCCAGGGCTTCATCCCAGATTTGCATTTGGGGGTATAACCTCGAGGCCGTGATTTAGCAAACTCCGTGGAGAGAAGAGGCAGTGTGGGCGGAGCTGGAGCATGAGTAGCAGCTTCCTTGCTTCTTGCTTTCCCACAACCTACCCCAATAACAATTGGGGTCATGAGAGCCCTATGAACAGTCCGGTGCCTGTCGTGGGGATAGTTTTGAAACTGTTTACATTTGACAGGTTATTTTTCAATACGTGCAAGTTGTAGAAAACCCAACTCAACTCATAAAGGGGATCTGTTGGCTCATGAGATTGAAAAGCCAGAGGTAGGTTAACCTTCAGGTATAGCTTGACTCAGCAGCTCATGAATGCTCAGTTCTATAGCCTTAATTTTAGCTCCATTCTCTGTCAGTCTGGGTTCCTAAGATGGCTCAAGAAGTGTTTGGGACTCTGTTTCTAGCTACAGATGCAGTAGAAAAGAGAATGTTTGTCATCAGCGTATGTTTGCGATATAGTCTTTCCTATAAGTCAGCCTTCGGTCCCTGCTTGAATTGTTTGACCTGGTCCTTAAGAACTGAAAGTGCCCAGCTGCCTGTGCCACCACCAGTCCTACAAATGACACTGGCACCGAGAAATAACAGGGAGCCAACTCAGGTGACTATGCTCTTCACTTGGATTTTATTAATGCAGGTTCACTCAGCTTTTATTAATGAAGATTTAATCCAGATCTGTATTAGCCTAATAATAATACTAATCACTCAGAAATAATCAGTAATAACATTACACAAGAGAACTGGGGGATAACGAACCCGAGTCCTAGAGTCTCAGTTTGCGGGACTGGAAGACAGCACAGTGGGCAAGGGAGCCGTCAACGTCTTGCAAAGAAGGATCTCCGGAGCCAGGTGGGCAGTAGGGCAGACGAAGTCCTCTGTCCAGCAGGGCAGAGCCTCTGGCCCACGGTGAGGGAGAGCAACGTGGTGTGGAGCAGCACTCTGGTGTGTGGAGCTCAGCCGTCTCCGCAGTGGTCTGGAGCCTGCCTCAGTTATAGCTTGCAAGTGGTGTGCTCCACCCTTCTGGGTCTCTTGATAAATGTCTTGGCACCCCTGCTGACAACTGGGGACTTCCCCCAGGAGCCTATCTATGGGTGGTCCTGCTCTGCAGACAGAGCTGTTCCGGTCACGTGTGCAGATATCTTAGTGTGTCTCCTTACCAGATGTGTCTAGTATAACTTAGGTAGTTTCCTTCTTGAACCAAAGTGTCATGCTTGACTGGCAGCCACTTTGATTGACATGAGGGACTTCATTGTGTTTTATATACTTTATGCTACCTTGACCAGATCGATGCCACTTTATGGATCCTGCTGTCCACAACATTCACTTCTCTGGTGGCTCAAAGAAACTCTGGAATGGAGTTTGTTGGCCTCGGTGGGCCTGCTTTGAGTCATCTATACATCTCTTAATCAATAACTGTGGCCAGAGGAAGACATGTTGAATGACAGGCTAATCGGCACCTGCCTCTGAAACTGGGGGTGGGATCAATTTCTCCCAAAGCACCAGCATGGCAAATTCGAAGTCCTGTTAGGAAGGGAGGATGGATGCTGGGGGGTCTGGGGTATGGTCCTTCCAGGTATCAACATGTTTCCTTCATGGGGACACACAGCTTTGCCCTTTCAGAGTGGCAGGTGTGTTGGCACCTTTGGATACCACGACACTCATATGTGTGTATGTGGGGGGTTCAAATGAAAAAGAAATTAGGGAGAAAAGGAAATAAAGGTCAGATAAGGGGAATGAGCACATAGAAATTAGTGTCACAAGCTTGTAGTTTGTCCCAGCCTCTCTGAGCCTTAGTTTCCTCACCTGTGAAATGGGGACACTAATCTTTATAGTATCTGATGATGGGGATCTAATGATGAACAAGTCAAATGTAATCCTTGAGTTTTCCAAGTGTAAGAAGTTGTTGTTTTTATTATTAACAGATGCTAACGTCAGAGGGGCCTCCCCAGCTAGTCATGGGAGGGTAGCGGCATTTCCAGGGCCACACAGTGACGGAGCTGGGGCTTGAAGCTGCAGCCTTCAGCTCTCTTTACCGCCATCCACAGCTCTGCCCTCCCCACGCAGTGATCACCTCCTGGGTAATGGTGCGGACTTCCGCCTGGTGCACTTAGAGCCGTGTTTGATGTTGCTCTTCCTGGTTCTAGGAGAGGACAGACCTTCCTGAAATTAACGCTGGTAATCGTGGTGGAGAGTTAATCATGGCTTCATGGCTCTGCCGTTCCACTGTTCCCTCTGGCAGACTGGCAGTGCTGCCCAGGGAGGGAAGCAGAGTGTGAGCATCAGGTAATGGTTTTTGTGCTCTGGGATGAAGCCACGGGCAGGAGGTCAGGCCAGCTCTGCTCTGCGTTCGTGATTCTGGGTGCTTATGCACGGTGGGGCGTGCATGTGTGTGGGGGGCAGAGTCGGGGGCCCGCCCCACAGGAGGCCTGGGTCTAGATCTTGTTTCCTTGTTCCCTAGCTTGGTCACTAGGGCCAAGTCACCTCTCCCCTCCAGGCCTCAGTTTCTTTAACTGTAAAACGGAGGGCATAATCCTTACCTTGGTCCTTGTTTTCCTTAGAAGATGTTTGTGAACAACAAATAGACCACGAGGACAAAACTGGATGGTGAAGGAAAGGGAAGGACCCCTCACAGAGGCAGAACAACCTGGTGCTTAGGGTACAGCCTGCTCTGTTCAAGCCGCCCCTCCTCTGTTTGCCTTGGGTCCCAGGCTCCTTCTGTCTTGTTGCTCTGCCCTCCTCAGTACTCGGTTTCCAACTCACGATCTAATCTGGCTGCCCCAGCTCCCTCTATTACATCTGTATTCCATCTAGTGAGAAGGGAGAAAGGGGAAAATGAGGGCAGATTTTTTTCTTTCTTTTGTTTTTTAAGGGCACAATCTAAAAGTTGCATTTATCACTTCCTAAGCTGCAAGGGATGCTGGGAAATAGAGTCTTATGCTGTGTGGCCATGTGCCCAGCTGAAGTGTTTACTATTGAAGAAGGAGAGAGTGGACCTGGGGGAGGGGCATCTAGCAGCCTGCCGAATGGAAGGTGGATGGGGTTCAGTATTCCTTTTTATACGTGCACGGTTCGTGAAGTCATCCTGCCAGGTAATTGCTGGTTCCGTTTTTATGTGTTTTTTCCTTTCCTGTCCGATGGGAGGCAGTGTGCTAGAAGGAGAAGTGTGGCTCTGAAGTGGGGGTGAATTCTGGATTTGCCATTTTCTAGCTGGGAAACGGGGCAAGTCACTTACTCGACTCCCCGTGGAGGGTCTGTGCTGCCTAGGTGCGCCCTGCCGCCACCCTACCAAAACAAGAACAAAAACAAAAACTCCTGAGCATGTTTTCCAGCTTGGGGGAATATTGATGGTGGATGGCTCTCAGGTGAGTCCCTCCCTTGGACTTGCCCTCAGCCAAAGGCAGCTCTGCCTGGCTCTAGGACATGCCAATGGGGCAGCGCACATCCAGGGCCTGGTGACACCTTGCCTTGGTGGGACACCTCTGAATGCAGGACACTCTAAGCCAGTTAGTTCCCTCCTTCTGTAAAATTGAAACAATATAGTTAGGAGGATTACATGTGATATTGTAAGTACATGGTGGATGCCCAGTAAACAATGACATGAGTACACACTCAAATAGATAGTGCTGACTGTTCACAACAAGCCTGTGAGAGAGGTACTATTATCCCCACTTTACAAATGAGGAAACTGAGGCCCAGAGAGGTTAAGTAATGTGCTCCAGGCACCAGCTTGTAAATACTGAGATGGAGCACAGGTGCCTGGCAACTGGTGGGTTGGGATGACAAAGCTAGAGCCGGGAGCCCTGGCTCGGCTGCTCCAGGCGAGGAGCCTGGACCTTTAGAGCCCCTGCTGAGAACCCCACCCATGTCACCTCCCAGAGGCCCCTGAGAGACCATGGATGGCAGTGCTTCGTCAGCTGTGCTGCTCTGGGCACTTCTGAGCTGTGGTCACCACTTGTGATGCTTTTTATAACAATGATAATTGTGTCCATGGGGGTGTGCCCTGACACACTCACCACGTGCCAGGCCCCAAAGTAAACACTTGACAAACGTGATGTCATTCACTCCTCATCAACCCCACGGGCCGGTGGCTGTTCCTGCATTTTATGGGTGAGGAGGTAGAGAGAGGCTCAGGGAGGTTAGGTAAACGACCTTAGGTCCCACGGCTGGGAGGTGGCGATGCAGGATGCACAAACCCTGGTCAGTGGGGGTCTGGAGGCTGGCCCTCGGCCTCAGGCAGGATGAGGCGTGGAAGTGCTGCCTTCGAACAGACCCCAGATAGAGAGGGTTCACCAGGGCTGGCCAGTCTCCCAGAGCAGGGGTCTAGAAAGTTCACGGGGTGTGGGGAGACACAGGTGCACCCTGGAAAAGCCCCCAGTTAGATGGGCAGGCTCAGAGGCCCCAGGAAAGAAGAATCAGTGGTGAGAAAGGGGCCAAGGAAGGGGAGAAGCGGGAGCAGGAAGCTGGCCAGAGGCCAAGGCCAAGGCCAAGGCCAAGGCCAATCTCTACTGCTTTACTCATCCTTGTGTAACAACCTTGTGAGTAACTGCCTGGTGCCTAGGAGTCGGTCATGAGGACACGATGGGGTCTCATGAGGAAGCCACACAGCCGGTGTGTGGGACCTGCTGACTCAGGAGCTGCCGTGTAGGGTTGTACGTGGGCCAGCTCCACCGTCTCCCCTGGCTCCTCCCCGCCCCCACTTGCTGTATGGCACTCAGTTTCCCTACTCCTGCCAATGGAGTTAAATGGCCCTGGACATCTCTGTCCCTCCATGGCTCAGCCATCTCAGGCTGTGGACCAGCCAGGAGTCCTCAGCTGGGTCAGTGTAATTCTGAAGACCCCTCCTCAGGTCCTGTCCCGGCTGGCTCTGTTCTTCACACCTTCTTGGCTCTCAGCATCCCCCAAACAGCCCCTCCTGAGGGACCTTTCTGTCAAAGCCAAAGACCAGTCCTTGACCACACAGTGGCTTTGACTCTATGACCTCTTCTCTCCATGGGTTGGGAGACAGGGCAGCTTCCCAGTTCCCATCCTTCTTGCTCTGCTACCTTCTTCCTGTGCCCTTGGCAGAGGCCGGGCTTGGGGGACACTCAGCTGTCCCTCTATGAGAGTAGTTCCCAGGTGCACGTCCAGCTGTTGCTGGGGCTGTCCCTCCGGGGTGTCCCCAGTGTGACCCGGCAGCGTAAGTGATTGCGACGCCCACTGCAGTTCCCCGTGCTCTGTTGTGGAGGTGCTGCGTTGTCACTGCCTTCCCCACGCCCAGCGACTCCTGAGGCCTTTGCGGTCCCCTGCCCAGGAAGTCGGGTCTGGGGCCCAACGCCAGGCTCCCCTCGGGTGGTGTGCTCTGTGGGGCGGGGGTTGTGTGTGTATTATGTTGCGCTTCCTTATACCTCATTCGTGGACTCCAGACCTGGCACGTGGAGGCAGCTCAGTACGTTTTTGTTTAAATAAATATGGGTGGCCGGCCGGAGGAACAAGTGCACGAAGGTGTCCTCACTGGTATGATGGGGCCGGTCACGGTACCAACTTGTGAAGGTCGTTGGGAGAGGACACGAGAGACGCCCGCGGGGCCCCAGCGCAGGGCCTGGCGCAGAGCGAGTGCCGGTGCGCACTGCCGGAGACGGTTCCTGCCTGGCTCCAGGGCGGCGGGGCAACGTGAGGGGCGTGTGCACGCGCACCTGCTGGTTTCCACTGGGCTTTCATACGGATTCCCGCCCGTGGCCTTTTGGAGCGAGTCCAGGCCAGCCACTGGTGGACAAGCTCAGAACCTCAGAGTCTCAGCCTCTAGTTCTGGGGACGGTGGGCCACCCAGACCGCAGTGCTGTTGTCGGCTAGTGCCCAGGGCAGCCAGCGACCCTTCAGGAGGACCGCATCTGAGAGGACAGAGGCCCGCAGGACCCCACACAGAGGGTGACTCTGGGTTGGACCAGCCTTTGGGTCAGTTTCCAACTCCGTGCTGAGCACTGACTGTGCGTGTCCACCGGAGGAGCGTGGGGTCTGGGTGAGGTGTGAGGGGGGAGGGAGCTGCTTATACGGAGCTCAGAATCAGGCAGACTCGGGGGCAAATCCTAATGGGGTGACCATGGAGGAACCCCTTCACCTCTCTGAGCCTGTGTCCTCCGGTTGCAAGTGACTGAGTGCGAACAGAACACATGCTCACAGTCATGCTCCAGGCATAGCACGTAGCATTAAAAAAACAGAACCTACCTGTTACACTTACTGTTAGAATATGGGCTTAGCCCTTAAGGATCTTACATTCCAGGTGAGGAGACAGGACAGGTAAGAAGCAAGCTGGGAGTCCATAATTCCAGCCATGATGTGGGTCCCAAGTGCTATATGATGGGGAAGAGTTAAGATGGAAACTCACCTGGGTTAGAGTGATCTGGGAGGGCTTCCTGGAGGAGGGGGTCCCTGAGCCAGTCCCAGGGGAAGGACAGGCTGTGGACAGGTGCACGGGAGAAAAAAGGGCATTTGGTCTGGGGAACAAGGTACAGAGGGCATGGCGGTGGGGTGGAGCCCACGTGCTGACCTGGGTACCGTGTTGGGGGGTGGCAGGGGTGTGGTCTGAGGGCTGCTAAGTGTACTTTTAGGGGTAACAAGAAGGGCTTAGGAGGCAGGGCCCACTGTCTTCTGGGAGTAGGTGGAATTTGCCGAGGGGGCCTGGATTAAGGAAGGTTGGTTGTTCTGCACCCACAGGGTTGAGAGTTAGTTTAGCAGCTCAGAGGAGAGATGAGGGGAATGCAGCCTCCTGCTGTCTTCAGGATCGGCCCCAGCCCCTCAGCATACCCCCAGTGACCTTCGTGACATGGCCTATTCCTGCCTCTCTGACCTGAACACCCCCAGCTGACCCTCTAGCCATGCCGAGTGACGCCCTGTCTCTAAGCATGCTTGGGGCCCTTGCTTCACTCTCCTCGTGCCCACCTGGCAAAGCCCTACTAATCCCTTAAGACCTGGCCATTTAAATGTCACCTCCTCTGTGAAGCCTTCCTTGATCTGCCCAGGAGGCATGGGCTCTTTTCTTGTTCGTGTCCCACAGCACCCCCTGCCTTCGTCCATCATAGCAAATGCAGTTTGCTCGGCCAGTTAGTGGCTGTGTGACCTCGGGCAAGTCATTAAATGTCTCCATACCTCAGTTTCCTCACCTGTAAAAAATAGGGGCAGTAATGGTAGCCACCTCGAATGGGTTAACCTTGTACAGATTACAGGGCAGTGCCTGGCACTTAGGAAGTAATAAGTGTTACTTATTATTAGAATAATTACTGTTACCTCATTGGGCTGTTATGAAGATTATGAGTTATTGTCAAGTGGTTAGCGTGGTGCTGGGCACACAGTGAGCGCTCGTCACTTTGAATCCACCATCCCCACTGCTGCCACGGTCAGCACAGCCTCGTTACCCGTTTGCCCATTGGCTTTTCCCAGACCGAACCCCCGAGGCACAGCTGTATCTGGGCCAGCTTTGGGCGCTGTGTCCGGCTCAGCGCCGAGCACATAGTAGGTGATGTTTCCTGAGAGATGAAGGAAGCAGGGCTCTGGCCGGTGGGTGGCTGAGAAGAAGAAAGACAGGAGCGAGGTTTCTGGAGGGAGAGTTGTCAGGACCGGCCCCAGGGATGGGGGTGGCTGGCACCACCGTGGGAATAGCCAGGACCAGGAGGTCGTGTCCTCTGCAAGCCACACCCAAACCTTTGGGTCCAGAGCTGCAGCCGTGCTGGAGGGGATTGGTGGGGAAGCAAAGCAGGTCTCCTCTGAAGCCAGCTGCCCTCAGCCTCTGGTATCAGGGAGTACAGGCCCTGGAACCCGCTGACCACTCACCGCTGACCCGGACTGAGCCAGGCCCGTCCTCAGGGTCCTGCACTTCACTGCCTGCCCTGGGGAGGGGATGTCCTAGAGCCTGGACAGGCCGCCCACCCCTCTTGCCGTCCCCGCTGTTACCAGTAGCAGGGCCGTGAGTCATCCAGCATCGCCTCTCTGGCTGCGAGCCCAGCCAGCTGCCTGCTGCACACCACGTTTTATGACAGCTAATTACAGCCATTATTGTCATTTTGAAAAAACTGTGTGATGTCTCTGGCCATGAAACTCCAAAACGCCCAGGGGAGCTGCTACCCCTTGGATGCTTGGGAGGAGGTGCTTCCCAGCCGGCCTGTTCTGTCTTCCTCCATTGGACCAGGGGCCCTTTGAGGAGAAAGATGGTGTCTCCCTTGTTAGGCTTGGGGCAACAGAGCTAAATGAATGCTTTAAAATGCGTGATTGAGCTGGTAAGAAAGTAGACAAAGCACTCAGAAGCAAAGCAGTGATAATGAAAATAATAAATGAAGACGAATGTGTACAAATATCAAGAGAGGCAAGTGAGCCCTGAACTGGCAACTCCCCTGAAAGATTCCTAGAAAGCAGAGCTCCCGGTTGGTTTTGGAATTGTGACCAAATTTAGAGGGAGGGAAACTTACCCTGTTAGTGCGGAGCTCCCGAGTCACTACCCTGCCTTCTGTCCTCATCTAGTTCTGCCCCTTTCAGAAGGCCATGTAAATGGAACCACGCCGTGTGTGGTCCTGTCTGGCTCTTTTCATTCAGCAGAAAGCATTCGGGGTTCATGGGCGTCATGGTGCACGTCAGCGGTTCATGGCGCAGCACGGGTGTACCGCGGTCTGTTTATCCGTTCACTTGTTGAAGGCCGGCTGGGTTGGTGGCGGTTTTTAGTGGTTGTGTAGAAAGCTGTTCCAAGTATCTGTGAACAGGTTACGGAGTGTGGAGAGGTTTCCATTTCGCTTGGGTAAATAGCTGGGAGTGAGCTCGTCAGGACATATGGTAAGTGCAGGCATGACTAGAGAAGAAATGGCCAAGCTGCTTTCCAAGGAGGCTGCACCCCTTTATATCCCCCTGCGGACCAGCAACATGGAGAGCTCTGCTCCTCACAGTTGTACATGAGGAGAAACAGTCCAAGGCCCGACCGGGGAGGGAATAGGATTCCCCCAGAGATTCAGAGCCTCTGCAGGCAGCGCCTCTAGTATGGGGGTGAACTTGAAAAATATCTGTCTTCTGAAAGGAGATGGCAAGAAAGATGGTTGGTCTCTGCTCCAACTCAGGATGGGGGGGGGGGAATAAACTCCCCCCTGAGTGCAGATTCCTACTTCTTGCTCGGCCGAGAAACCTGAAGCTGAGAATTTAGTTTAAAGTAGCTCTTGGTGAGTAACGCTCCCGGGCGTCAACTACAGAACAGACTAAAATCCTTTCTGGGGAAAAACAGAGCAATCGGAGCCTCGTGACAGCTCCACAGAGTCCCGATATCATGAGCTTATAATAAAACAAAAACCACAAAAACCGAGATTCCATGAACAAGTTTTAATAGGAAAGAAGCAGCAGAATCAGGCCTGCAGATCCTTCCGGTATTAGAATTAGAGCATTCATACTGGGAAAGCAGGGTGTGCAACAATTTAAAGAAGGAAAAAAAGTACTGGAAGTATGAACACGGAACAAGGAGCTATTCAAAAACGACCTGGCACAGTTTCTTCCAAAATTAAACATGTATTGTATTTGCCATATGAGCCAGTCATTTCACATCTAGGTATTTGCCAAAGAGAAATAAAAGCACATGTCCTGGAAAAGACTTATATATGACTGTCCCTAACAGTTTATAATAGCCCAAAACTGGGAAGAACACAAATGCCCATCGCCAGGTGGCTGAGGGAACAAAGGATACATCATGAATATTGCTCAGCAATAAAAAGTGGTGCACTGCAGGTATTTCCAACTCCCCGAATCAATCTCACAAACGTGGGGAGAGAGAAGCTAGACACAAAAGAGTGGAAACTGGATGATTTAATTTGCATGAATGCTTTGAACAGGCCGACACGAATCGGTAGTTACAGAATGCAGGCTATAGGGGTCGGGGGTCTCATCCTCTCTCCTGCTTCCAGCCTCCAGACGACTCCCCCACTGCTTCTCCAGCCCGGTCCTGGCCCCTGAACTGCACTGGGATTATCCAGGCCCCCGGCCATGCACCACTGCAGTCTCGACACCTGCGGGGCCATCCTCCCTGTTTCCTGCCTTCACACCTGCTCCTGCCCCAGACTCCCCCTGCCAGTGGCTGCTCCAGGATTTGGGTCACTTACACCCCAGACTCCGAGTCATCTTTGGCTCCTTTTCTTCTCTCACACCTTGTATGCGATCCATCGGTCAGCCCTGTTGGACCTGCCTTCAAAGTAAAGCTTTAATCTGACCACCTTTTACCTGCTTCACTGCTTATTTCTCGCCGGGATTGTTATGATCGTTATCGCTGTCTCTAACTGGTCTCTGCTTCCCACCTTGCCTCCCTCCAGTCTGTGGTCAGCAGGGCAGCCGGAGGGATTCGGTGGGACCCTCCCAGTGCCTCCTCATCCCTCTCAGAAGCGCGAGATCCCTCTTCCACTTTCAGGGCTGACACGATTCTCCACCTTTCACCTTTCTGACTTCATCCTCTAGGACCTCGCCCCACTTCCCCCACCTCCTGGCCACCACGCTCCTGTCTAGGCCTTTGCATGTTCTGTTCCCCTCCCAGGTGCTGGGATCCCCCGGACCCCCCACTGTTGTTCTCTCACTTCCTTCAGGTCCTTCTTCAAATGTCACCCTGCTAGAGGGGCTTCTTGACCCCTGTGTAAAGCAGTGACTGTACCTGCACTGTCGTGTTAATCACCACATCTTACCACTATCCGTGTCAACCTTGGTCACCTGGCTAATGGTGTGCTGGTCAGTTTTCTCTTTCTCCCCTTGTGATGGGCTGAGTTGTGTCCCCGGCTCCAGATTCATAAATTGAAGTCCTAACCCCCAGTACCTCAGAATGGGGCCTTCTCTAGAGAGAGGGTCTTTGCAGAGATAGTCAGATTAAAATGAGGTCAGTAGGGTGGGCCTTACTCCAATGTGACAAGTGTCTGTATAACAGAAGGGGCAGTTTGGAAGCAGGTGTGCACGCGGGGAGAATTCCCAGTGAGCATGAAGACGGCCATGGGTAAAAAATTATTAGGAAATAATAATGTCACTTATAAAAATAATTGTATATAATTATGTATTATTAGCACATAATCATATATAAATGTACATAAGTAGATACAAGATATGTTATTAATATATAATAATAAAGGGGTTACCACCTAATGTTAACGTGTTCAATACATCAGAGAGTTGAGACAATTTTTTTTTTTTTTTAACTTTCGAGGCACTTTAAGAACAGTTCACGACACGAAGCTTCTGGCCCGTTCTGCCAATGTACAGGCTACCAGTGCTTGCTTGGCAGCTGAGGAGCACTCTTTAGTAGTGTTTGAAAACTGAGTAAAAATCCCTATAAAACAAATATTCAAATAGCTTCCATGAGAACACTGTAAGCCTGGCCCCATCTCCTAGCCTTCCGTAATGTTCCATTGGTGCCAACCCTACTCACAAAGATGTTTCGAAAAGAACGGTAGCTAAGTGGTCCCTCCAATCCCTTAATTCAAGCTGCCCTTGCCATAACAGCTACATGAACGGCATCGGCACGTTAGTGCGCACCGATGCGCAGGCTGCTGGGTGGCGCTCCTCCCCACTGCCGGGCGCAGTGCGCCGGCGCGTGCTGACGTCCTGCTCCTCCACTGCGGGCGGAAAGTCACGGTTCTGGACTGGCTGATGCCAGCCTAGTCATTGTGTAGCAGGTGGTTGGCCTCCGGAATCCACTAAAAGTAGAAGCAGAGCAACGGTGTAAGCACCCATGTCTCCAAAGAGCATGCAGTCCCCCACATGCATCTCGGGCAAGGCACAGCGCCCTACAAGGGCATGGAGGCCCTCCCGTGGGGTGGGCTGCCCTGGAATCATCAGCGGCGGTCCGCAAAACCAACCTGGCCTTCAAATGTTCCCTGGCAGCTTTCACCAATGCGACTGCCCATCAAACGTCATCATCTGGACTCCATTCCTGGCAGTATGTTTAACCTAAGATACTTGTTTGCAAGGATTTGCATAGACAGTCCTCTCTGGAGGCACCCCAAGACTCTGCACCAATCGTATTTCAACCCTGGGGGCATAGACAAACCCTGTCCCAATGGCAGCGAGGGTCTTCACTGTGGTTCTGCTGTCATTGCATTTTACTGCATGAAAGGGGGTGATGGGATGGAGAGCTTTTAACCATTTCATGTTTCTTTAAAATGTCTCCCAGGTCCGCAACATAAAAGGCATCCTTATCATTGGAAGAAGATACCTCACTAATTTTTTGGTCCAGAATGTCCTTGTCAGCAAAGCCTTTATGGAGGAAATAACAGCCAAACTCTTCATCACTGAAGCTGTTCATGGTTTCTGGATGTTTGCCTGAGACTCCACAATAAGGAAAACTAAGGTGGATTTTAAAGAAATTATTGTGCGCTCTTCCCAAAGGCAGTTCTCCAGGAATTCCAAGTCCTGTGGAACATGGGTGTTCACTCCATGCCTCAGCAGCAATGACCTCTGAGCACAGGGGGCCTCAAACTGACCCCATGGAGATGCCATGGCAACTGGCAAGCACACAGGAGCACTGCGTGCCCCCGGCAGTGCCCGCCCAGCAGCTCACCTGCTGCCTTGCTCCCTCCCGCTGGGGACCCAGGCCTGCCAGAGGTGGTGCTGAAGAGCTGAGGGGTGATCAAGCTGAGACAATTCTTAACCTGTGTGGTGTAATGAGGTTAAGTTCAAAATATATAAAGCTGAGCTTCCTGGGTTTTCTTTTCTCTTTGTGTCTCCCAGACCGGGTCCTGGAGAAACCAGCAGCCTGGGCTCCAACCGGCACAGACAGAAGCCCAAGAGCCTGCTGAGTCATCGGTGGGGGCGGGGGCAGGAAGACGCCCGCCGAGTGAGACAGGTGTCTTAAAAAGGTTTTAAAAAACATCTAGACAAAATCTTAAAAGACAATAACCACTCTACTCCGGCCAAACACCACAGAAAAAGCTGTGATCCCAGTGTCACCTCACCGGCACAAGCTGACTTGGGGACCTGGAGTCTACCTTCGCCTGACCTTTGTTGACGAGGTGCCTTCCTGATCCTGGGGTATCAGTGAAGACCCTGTTGGGGGAGGGCAGTCTGGTCTTCCACCACCCTGCTGGTGCAAGGGGCTTCGCCTCACAGGTGCTATCAGAGAAGGCTGGAAGGAAGTGTGGACCTGCACGGCCATCCAGGGTAAGGAGGCCACCCCTCACCCTGCAGTATCAGGAGAGGCCGCGCCGGGAGCGGTAATAAGTCCAAGGACCCCCTCACACTTGGCGGCCATCAGGAAGCCCTCCCCACAGGTGTGAACAAAAGCTGAACGGGGAACGTGTATTTACATTCCCCCCTGGAAGAAGAAAAGTGGCATCTGTCTTCCCCCACCGAGCAGCCTCAGAGGAGGCCTGCTGTAGCCTGATATTTAAATATGATGCAGAGTTTCATAACATGATGCCCCCAGTGTCCCGGTTTCAATAGAAAGTTATTTGTCCCACTGAGACCTAGGAAAATCCCAACTTGAGTGAGAAAAGGCCACACTCACCCACATGCAGATGACAAAGATGTTAGAATTAACAAAAATGTTAAAGTGCTTATCATAAAAATGCCTCAAAGAACAGTTGTGAATACCCCTGAAATAATAAAAAATGGAGCCAGCAAAAAAAAAAAAAGAAAGAAAGAAAAAAGAAAAAAAAGCCATAAAGAAGAACCAAATGGAAATCTCAGGACTTAAAAATACAATCACCGAAATAAAACTCAGTGGCTGGGGGGAAGAGCAGACCTTAACCCTGATGTATGGACATTTACTTTGAATGCGCACCATCCACATAAACCAGTGAAAAGACAGAGACTGGCAGAGCGGGTGAAAAAACGTGACCCCGCGACCTCCTGTCTAAAACTCGCTTCCAACCTGACTCGAGTCAGCTGGGAGTAAAAGGATGAGAAAAGAGATACCGTGTCAAGTTTAATCAAAAGAAAGTGGAAGTGGCCTGTGTCAGCTTCAGATGACAAAGACCTCGAAGCAAAGAAATGGCCCGGGACAGGAAGGGACATTATGTAACGAGAAACATTCGCAGGTTTCTAAGTCTGCTTCAATTTCTGTATCTTTTTGACATAGAAATCCTAACTGCGTATGCACCAAACCACAGAACTAAAAAATATATGGGACAAAAGCTGAAAAGAAGGAAATAAAAACAGAAGAGAAGTAAACAAATCCACAATTATAACTGAAGGCTTTAACATCTTCTCAAAATTTGACAGAAGAACTGGATATACATCGACAGTTATAGAAGAACTTAACAATACTATCAACCAATCGCATCTAATTAACATTTTAGAACACTCTATCTCCAACAGCAAAATACATGTTCTTTTCAAGGGCCTCTGGAACATATACCAAGACAGACCGTATCCGGGCTCACAAGACACATTTCAAAAAAATCTGAAAGACTTGAAATCACAGGGAATGTACTTTCTGACCATAATGGAAGTAAAATAAAAATCAACAACAGAAAGATAACAGGATAATCTCTAAACACCTGGAAAATGAAACAAAACACTTCTAAATAATACAGGGGCATGGAATTCTCAAGGGAAATAAAAAAAATACATTGAACTGAATAAAAATGGAAACACATATCAACATTAATGGCACACCGTGAAAGCAGTTCTGAGAGGGAAATGTACGAGATACCAAATGCTTACAATAGAAAAGGTCTCCAATTGATATGAAATACTTGCACCTTAAGAAATTAGAGTGTTTTGATTTGCGTTTTTCTACTTGGCTCGTGGGGTGCTTATCAGCCGTTCATGTGTCTCCTTTGGAGAAATTCATCTTCAGACCCTCTGTTCACTGTGATTTTTATGTTGGGGCGTGGTCGGTATTCTTTACAGATTCTGAGTCTTAGATCCTTAGTAGATGGACGCTTTGCGAGTAATTTCTCCCATTTCGTCAATGGCCTTCTCACTTCCTTGATGTTTTTCTTTGAAGCACTAAATTTTTCATTTTGATAAACTCCAGTTTGTTTTTCTTTAGTTGCTTAAATTAAATTTAAATGAAAAGAAATTATATGCCAATAAATATGAAATGTTAGGTGAAACGGACACATTTCTAGAAAAATATAACATCCCTACAACCAGTGGTGTGTTGGTAACTGCTTAACAATGGGTTTTCCGAGCCAACCACACACACACACACACACACACACCCCCTCATGTGTAGCATTTACTGAGTTCGTGGTGGGGATAGTCCCACTACAGCCAGTTCCAAGCTACCGAGGTGCCATCACTGAGTGCGGGGTGGGGCAGATGGGCACGAATGGCTCCGAAGAGCCGGCCTCCAGTACGACCCTGAGTTGCAACACAAGAAGTGGAAATCTGCCCCGTCTTCCTGCAGATGTGGCCCCACCAGCCACAATCCACTGTCGTGCAATTGCTGGTGCTGCAGCTAGTGAGGAACGACATCAGCACTGTCCCACCAGGGTGACAGCCCAGGAACTCACACCTGCTCCTTGCCTGGCTCTCTTCTGAGGACCATTACTGAGCAGTGGCCCTGCCTGGACCTTGGAACCTAACCAGGCAAGTGCAGACTCGTTATCAAAGAATGTCGGTGACCAGCTTCTAGGAACAGAGGCTCAGAGTTGGCCAGCAATGTGACCAAGGTCACACAGCAGGATGTGGCAGAGTTTGATTAGAATCCCAGCCTCTGAACTCTCATCCCAGCCTTGGAACTGTGCAAACTTGATTTTTGCCTATGAACTCTCTTCACCTGTGCTCCTGGGCCCCTCCTGCCGCCCTGCACTGGTGTGGGAATCGATGGGCTGGAGGGTACCCCAAGGCCAGGTCTGCTGTGCCTGCCCAGTTGCTTAGGAAGCCCCACATGCTACAGCTGGGGGAGAGAGTGGCAAGGCAGGCTTTGAGCTGTGAGCAGAGGCCAGCCCCCGCAGGACCCAGTTGGTGGGTGGGTGGGTGAGGTTGATCGGAGGCCCTGGGCACTCCCCAGAGGAGGCGGGTACCCCTGGGGCTGTTCCGGAGGCTGCGGTTACAATGGAGAAATAAAGTGTGGGCTTCGGAAGCAGACAGGGCCAGCTGGCGTTCCAGCTCCCCACGTAGGTGCTGTGTGGCACTGGGTGAGGTGTCACAACATCTTTGAACCTCTATTTCCTCTTATCAAGAAGCCCAGTCCCCCAGTGGCTGTGAGACTCTTGAGGTGCTCGGTAAGAGGAGGTGCCTCTCCTTCCCCCGGCTGACTCAGCTTTCCCCTGCTTAGGGGATCCTGGTGGCTGACAGGGTACAGGTGGAGTGCAGGGCTGATGTGACCTTTCATGTCCCCCATTACCCATCTCAGGAAATTCCTAGCATGGCCAGGACGTGGGGCGGCCTCCTTAGGGGCTGCTCTGGGGGAGAGAGGGTGCGGAGGCAGGAGTGGGGGATCCATCCCCAAGGAAAACCCCCAAACATCCCGAGTACAGAAGACCTTTCTGACATCCTGAGTTGCTCCCACAAGTAGTGGGATGAAAAGCTGCTCAACCTGGCCCAGTGCTGGAGCAAGCTGTGGCCAAAGGACAGGGGGCCAGTGGCAGGGGTCCAAGCTCTGCTGTGTGATCTTGGGCAAGTCATTGCCCTTCTCTGGTCCTCACTATTCCCTTCTGTAAAGGGCAGGGGTTGGCCAGCTCAACCCCGGGGTCCCTCTGGCTGTGGCCGTTGGATATTTCCAGCCTCTGCCCAGCCGTGTCTTTCAGAGAAGTGGCCCAGGGGGACTTCCCTTGGCTCATGCAAAAGCTGTGCCGCAGGCTCCTGGGGCCAGAGCCATAAACCGGGCTCATAAATGCCTGGCAGGGTGGCAGGGCTCCCTCAGATTAAAAGTGGTTTCCAGACCGGGTTGAGAAAGGACCTTTCAGGGCAGAAGGCAACAGGGCAGAGGGTGCCCAGCTCCCCAGCCTTCCTGGGCCAAGCCCCTAACTTAGTCATCTGCCCCTCTTCTCTGTTTCCTCCTTCCCCTCTTCCTGCCTCCCCCCCTTCTGTCTGGAGATAAACTTGGGCGCTAGTCCTGCCTTGCTGTATGGCCTTGCCCCTGCTACTTCTCTCTGGGCCTCGGTTTCTCTGACTAGCCTCGGCTAGCCTCGGTCCTGGCTGGTAAGGAGGCCAGGGAGACAGCGTGGGAAAGCCCTCCCCGGCAGTAAATGAGCGTGCATTTGAGAGAGAGTGGGTCCCTTCCGCCGACAGGAAGAGAGCTGTGTGAGCACTCCTCCGTCAAACTGGAGATTCCTCCAGGACAGGCTGTGCCCCTCCCTCAGATCAGAAGACCTTCAAAAGGGAGAGAGGGGCTTTGCCTAACCCCAAACTCCTACAGGGCAGGAGTGTGTTTGTCCCATCGGACTCGGTGATCTGTGTGCTCAGGGGCTGTCTCCCAATCAGGTTGGAAGCTTCCCAAGGGTAAGGATCGCACCTCCCCCAACAGGGAGGAAGCTCCTGAGGGCCAGGCAGTTGTGTCCCACTTAGTCTGGGGACCCCGCAGAGCAGGGGCTCTGGCTCCCACCCTGCCCGTTCTCCTCTGCCTTCCTTCTTTACAGCCAGCACTCAGGAGGCAGGCGTTGTATGGGGCTGGCACTTGGGGACCAGCCTCGGATGTCGGGGAGGACGGAGGCTGCACTTGGACCCAGGGGAAGCGGAACAGGAAGGTGGTATTAGGAAAAGCTGTGGTTCAGAACGAGGTGCCCGCCCCACCCGGTCACGCTGACAACTGTGAGCTCCCAGGGCCAGGCCGGGTGATTCAGGCTGGCGCTGGGGCTGGTTGGCTCTCAGACTTGGCCGAGCCCTGACTGGCCTCACCTTGGGTCCCCTGGGGGTGGGTATCACTGAGGCTGGGGTCATGGGGCTGATGCTGGGGAGGAACTGGGGAGGGGAGCAGGAGGTGAGAACCTCACCTGGTCTCCCTGAGTCAGGGCTGGACAGCTTTCTGAGGCTCAGCTCCCCAGTCCTCCCCTTGTACAGATGTGAATACTGAGGTCACAGAGAGGGTGCCCAAGGTTGCCCAGCCAGTCTGCTGTGTGACAGGGCTGTAATCCTGGCGAAGTGCCCTGTCCTTTCTGCTTTGCTACCTCTTGGGGGGACCCAGCTTGTGCTGGTGGGAAGCCTCTCCTTCGCTCCCCTCCAAGTGGACAGAAGCCCCATTCCCACCCCACTGTTAGCCCAGATCATCCAGGGGAGAGCCAGGGCCCGTCAGAAAAGATTTCCTGTGCCTCTCATTCTTCTCCCAGTGTCATAGTTCCTCCTCCTTCTCTCTGCGGTTCTCCTGGTGCTTTACGTGAGACTTTCCAAAATGGACCCCAGGAAAGGCACAAGTGGGAGCACACTCGGTGGAGGAGCCTGGAGTCACAGCTGGGGAAGCTTTGAGCACAGAACCTCCCTGAGAGTCTTGCTTAATATCCACGAAGGTTGAGTCCCACTCTCCTTACAGGGCTGGCGGTTTGCCTTTTCACATGGTTGTGTAGGTATTTCTTATGATGTGCTGGGTGTCCATCCTTTGTCCGACTAAGAATGACGATAGTCTCCTCCAAGGGGAAATTTAACTCATTCAGTCACCAGCTCACTTCAGGAGCATCAGTAATGAACAGGCCGGGCCCTGTTCGTGCTGGGCGCTGGGCGCTGGGCACCGGGCTCTGGTACATGGACAGGGCCCCTGCCCTTGGACAGAACTCAGCTCTGCTGGAGGAGACAGGCATTTAGCATGAGAAGGAAATAAAAGCAATTGGACAGGGGCCAGTTCCACCCACCAAGCGAACATGATTTTATTTACACAAGGTTTATTAAGAAGAATTTTCTCAGAACTCTGGTAGGATGAAAAGAAAAATTTCCCCATGTTTGTTTTTTGGGCTGCGCCTTTAAATCCTTTGCAGTGAGTGTAGCTTTTAGATGTTTCCTTGACTCCATGAGCCCCATTGTCTGACTGTGTGTTCACCTGCGGACCTCTCCCCTGGTTTCTGCTCTGGTCTAAGAGTTCCATCTAGACCCCCCAGGTCACTGTCAAAATCTCGGCTCTGGAACCTGGTTCTCGGTGCTCAGTGGGGGTGGTTCACATGGCTGCGGACGGGTGAGGCCTTGGTGAGGAGCAGGGGGGCCAGACTCCCCTTTCCGCCCCACAGGATTCCAACCCCTAAGGGGACTTCAGAGGCTGTGAGCAGGACGGGAACGGAGGCCGATCCTTGGAGCAAAGGGGCCAACCAGGCAGAGACCAGGTCGGATGGGCCTGGCTTGGACGCGGGCCCAGGCCACAGGAAGTCCATGGCCCATCATTGCATAGATGACAGGGCCTCACAGGCTTGGGGCAGTGTGTCCAGGAGAGTGACAGTAGGCAAAGGCAAAGGGTGCTGCAGGGAGCAAGTCCCCTCTCAGGGCCTCAGTTCTGTGACCTTTGAAGTGACCTAGCCAGCTCTGGCGGTCTTGGAAGAGTGCCTGGGAAGTCGGCACCATGAACCCCTTGGAGCAGGTTGCCCAGGGAACTGACCAGTCAATAAGGAGGGGGCACATTTGACCAGGGAATGAAAACCCAGTCCTGGCCCATGAGGTTCTTGTGCCTCTTTGTGTGCTGTGTCACCTCTCACTGGAGGGTCCCTGACCCCAACCTGGACCGGGAGCCCATGTGGTAATGTGTGATGTTATAACTGCTGCATCCGTGTGAGATGTCCCCAGCTCCTTGAGCTCCATGAGGTCATGGGTAGTGTCCAACCCCAGTGGCCGCCAGGCCCACAGCACAGCAGGCAACGCCAGGGGGCTGGGGGGTGCTGACTCTGCACTGGATCCCAAACTCTCACCCCTACCCTGTGCCTTCCTGGGTCAGGAGATGGGGACCCGGATCAGGCAGATCATCACACCCACGCCCTCATGACCCCTGACCCCAGGAGCCATGGGTGCTATCTCCTGAAGGCCTGGGGATCCTGGGATCAGCCTATGAAACATCATAGCCACGTTGGAGGGTAGAAGGGAGGACCCCGGGCCCCCGTGGGCACATGGCAAGTGAGGAACTCTGACTTGTCTGAGGTCTGCAGTCAGGGAGCACCCTCCCCTTCCCACCCAATGTACCTCAGGGCACAGGGCGTGTGTGCAGAGCCGGGGTCTCAGGGCCTGGGGGGGGTGCAGAGCACTCAAGAGTGGCAACCTGGGGAGACTGGGTAACATCAGGAGCATGGGCTCGGGGCTGGACGACTGTCCTGAATGGCCTGCATGACCCTGGGTGGCATCAGCCCTCTCTGAGCCATGCTTTGTGCGCCTGTGCCTGCCTTGCTGGGGCGCAAGAGACCCCGTGAGCTCCGGGGAGGGCTCGGAGCAGGTACTCAGTGTGTGTCCTGCCTCCTTCCTCCAGGGGGGCAGAGCCTGAGGATGTACTTTGCTGGTGTTGGCAAAGTTAAGGTCGTGGCCACAGCTACCCTGCCTCCTGCCAGTTCTGGGTGGGAGTCCAGGTTGGGTGGCAGGGGGTGGGGAGGTGGAGATGCCACCTGTGGGGGACCTGAGTCCTAGAGGGGGACAAATTTGGATGGTAACAGAGCTGCCCTTCCCAGACAAGGCAGCAGGAGAAGGCAGGAAAGGGGTGGGGCAGGGGCTGTTGACAGCTTCTAGGGTGTTGGCTGCAGCCTGTCTGGTAAGACCTGGAGCCTCGATGCCAAACACTTAATGAGATTTACTTTGTTTTCTCTGGAGCCAGGTGAGGTGCTGAGAGCTGGCTGTCAGCCTCTGCTTGGCAGCTGACTACTGTGTGACCTGGAGCCAGGCTCGGCTCCTCTCTGGGCCTCAGTCTGCAGGTCCATGACCTTCCCGCCTGCACTCCAGCACTGCCAGATCCAGTTGAATGCGCTGAGTCACCCGATGGCTCCCAGACTTAGTTTCTTCATCTGCGCAGTGGGCATAAACACAGCCACCGTCTGGGAGGAGGCCAGGGGATGTGTTCCCAGCACCCAGGCTAGGGGAGAAAGAGGGTGATCAGTGCACGTCTGTCTGCAAGCAGCACGAGGCTGGGGGAAGGGAGACGCTGGGGGAAGCAGGATGTGAAGGGGGGCCGTATAGGCTCTGGGGACTCAGGTGCCGTCTGCGGCCCCCTCCCAGTGTCTGTCTTTCTCTCGCTCTCCTCGCTGCTGGCATTGCTCTGCCTCAGTCTCTCTGTGCCTGCATTTCTCTGTGTCCCTCTTTCTCTCCCTCTCCCTTCGTTCTCTGTTTTGTGTTTTCTTTGTCTCTGTCTCTCTCTGGTTTTCAGTCTGCTTCTTTCTCATTTTGTTTCTCTGTCCCCTCTGTTCTCTCTCTTCTCTGGAGGTGCCTCTGGCTGCACGGAACCGTAGGGCCAGGCCAGGGTGGGGAGAAGGCCTGAGTCTTCTCTCCGATGTCGCTGGGCTTCCCGAGGCTGCCCAGCCAAGTGCCGGGGTCAGGAGACGGAAGCTGGAGAGCCCATGAGCTCTCCAGGGGGTGAGGGCTGTGCCCTGTGACTGGGGAACATGGGGGAAGCTGCCAACAGGCTATGGGAAGGGGGCCCAGCAGACATTGGCTCCTACTTTTACCATCCCTTCCTCCGTGCCTGCGACCCCAGTCCTCAGCACAGTGGAACCCTTGTACCATTGTGGGTTTATACATTTTCATTTAAATCAGCTTCCTGATCCCCCAGAGCTGAAAGCCTGGCCAGTCCTTTTCCCTATGAAGTGTGCAGTCTTGCCTGAGTGACAAGAAGACTGGGGCTAAAGCAGGTGGTGTCCTAGAGTGGAGCCTGTGGGGGCTGCTTAGAGAACAGAACCCTCCTTGGAAGCCAGGGCCAATCTGGGAGGGCTCCCTGGAGGAGGTAGACTGCGAGGAACAGGAAGGAGACTAACATGCACTGAGTGCTCACTGGGGGCCGGGCAGTAATGGATGCTTTATAAATGTCACTTCAATGTCTTCATCTGTAGAGTGGGGATAGCACAGCTACCACCTGGAAGGTGTCAAGGGCTGTCATGTTATAAAGTCCAACACCTGGTACACACAAAACAGCAAGCGCCATTTCGCCGATGAGGCCAAAATAGCCCCAGAATGGTCAAGTGGCCTTGTGTCAAGTGCTGGTCCTCTCCGGGCTTGTTATCGGTGACATGTTGGGTTTTCTGAGCAGATCTGTGGAGTCCCAGGCTCCTCCAAGGGCTGTAGGAACTTGCCGGAGGGGGAGAGGTGAGCAGAGGGGTTTGGAGCCCCTATTCTGCTTGGCCCTGAGGATCTAATCTTGTATCTGTTTTAAGTGTGAACCCACAGACTTCCAGGTCACTCTCTGAAGCCTCCTCTTCCCTTGTCTTTCTAGGAATGTATGTGCCCCTACTTCCCCACCCAGCCATCAGGGCCCTCTCTGAGGTGTGCCTCTGCCCCCAGGCCAGCCCAGAACTCAGACCAGACCAAGGCCAGCAGGGGCTGGTGGCCTGGGCCTATGTCTTGGGAGGCTCCATGGGGTGGGCGTCAGAGTGACTCGGGGGAGGTGGCTGGGAGTGAGTGTCTCCTGAGTCCTCCTGCTATCAGGCCTCTGTGCGGGGCCAGCAGGCCGGACTCCGGATGGTTTTGCCCTTCCCAGGGTGGAAGTTGGGGGGGTGTGCGATGCAATAGGAGGGGCTGAGGCCACGCGGCCCCTGCAGCCCACTAGCACCAGCAGCCCATGAGTAAAAGCTACCCTGGCTCCACCATCCTCAGAGATGGTAGAATGTAGCATTAACACACCATCCTTGAGGATGGGGTTCCAGCCCTGCTTCCATCGTCATTAGCAGAAGACCTGGAATGTGTTGCTTAACCCCCTGAGACTGAAGTTCCTCCTCTTCAAACAGAAATACTAGCAGAGCTCACCTCCTAGGTTTGATGCTGACAGGGGCCTGGCCCAGAGCTGGAGCCGTGGACGTGCTCAGAGAAAACCGGCCTCCAGTTTTACCATCCCCGCCCTCCAAGCCTGCATCCTTGGTCCTCCAAGGAGAACAGCAGCGGGAAAGGCCGGACCAAGAATGAGTGCCTCCACTGGACTGAGCTGCGCTGGTGGAAGGAAAGAGGAGAGTTCAAGGAACGATGGAGGGCCGCCCAAGAGTCCAAGTGTCTGACTCTGGAGCTGCTTTTCTGTCCTTTGTCCCACTTTGCCTCTAGGAGGCTGTGTGTTCTTAGGCGAGTGGCTCTCCCTCTCTGGGCCTTTTTGTCCCTGTGTGTTCAATGAGGCAGGTGATCTAAGCTTTTTGGAAGGACCAGCTGAGATTCGAAGCCCTGTGTTAGGCCATGCCCAGCAGAGGTACTACCCTTACTCCCTTGGCAGGAACAGTCCCCCAGCTCCGACGGAGCCAGTAGGAGGTGCTGGACCCGGTCCGATCTCCCACAGCGGGTTTTCAACTGCAGCCGGGTTGGCTGACATTGGAAAATACTGGATCTCTGCTCTAGCAGCTGGAAGAGAGAGCCAGCCGACCTCAGAGAAGGAATCCCAACCCCCTCCACTCCCTATCTAACCTGGGGTTTGCTAAAACAGAGAATGCTCATGGAGGAGGGTCCGAAGGACGCCCAGCAGACAGTCCTGTGGATGCCCCACCCCCAGCGTGTCTGTGCACCGAGCCAGAAGTAGTCATAAGGATGCTGGGAATCACCTGGTTCAACACCCTTGCTGTGTTTACTGAACCCCACCCAGGTGTGGGGGAACTTCCTTCAGTTTTCAGGGCCCGGAAGAGCCCGGCTTCTCTTCCTCAACTGGGTTAGTTTTACCTTGTGAGCCCCATGATTCATGAAATTGATTATATTCCCCTTTTCCCCTGGGCCACCAGGGAACTCAGAACTAAATCTACCACCCAGACAGGACCCCTGTCTTTGTCTCCCCGCCCCTCACTCTTTGACTTAATTTTCTCACTTAATATAAAATCGTATCCAGGGTGTGTTTTGGAAGCTGTCTCAGATCTTTTTATTAGAATGTGGGAAGCAAATTCATGAGGGAAATGAAGTGTTGAGCCTGTCTGGGGAGTGGGCACGGGAAGAAGAAAGGGACAAAGAAGAAAGAGGAGAGGAGTCAGGGAAGACGGGGTGGGCGGGGTTTCTGGAGGAAGCCCGGAGTGAGGGCAGCGGGGCGGGGCACGCGGAGGGATATGATCAGGACAGCGGCTGGGCACAGAGTGAAGGGGATGCATTATCAGGGGGTCTGGTCTGGGGGGGGACTTGAATGCCAGGCTAAATGTCCATTTGTTGAGGATCAGCTGTATCGCAGGCACTTTGCATAGGTCATTTACAGCTTCTCCATTACTCCGGATGCTATAGATTAGGAGACCGAGCCTCAGAGGAGTTAAACCATTTGCCCAGGGTCCTGAAGTCTAAGACATGGCTGAGCCCAGACTGGACCCCCAGACAGTAGGGCCCCGAAGTCTAGGCTTTGTGCACTCCCACGCTCCTGTATGCTGGGGGCCGAGGGGCGCTGCAGACAGAAGGCAACGATGTGATCAGATGCACGGTTTCCATGGATCACTGCTGTCTGTGGCACGGAGTACAGTGAGCCTGGGGGCTGGGAGGCAGCTCAGGTCTCAGCTGAGAGATGGCATGGCTGGGACAAGGGCCATGCTTGGGGTGGGGGAAGGGGTGGAGGGGAAAGAATGGGGCTAAGAGAGGTTTGGAAGGTAGCGCTGACAGGTCAGGGGCGACTGTGTTGATGTTGGGGTTGAGGGAAGGGGCAAATCGAAGAGGTTGCCTGGGTTTCTGGCTTGGGCACCTGGGTGGAGGCTGCACCATTTGCTGAGATGGAAACAGGCCAGCTGTGGGCAGGCAAGCAGGTGAGGTGCTTGGGAGGCTGCTCAGTCCCCTACTTTTGAGGGTGAAGCTGTCTCCACCGACCACAAGACCCTCAGGCCTGTATCGTGTCCAGCCATAGTGCTGCTGAGGCTGCCACACAGACCTTGACGTTCCAGAGTCCAGGAGGGAGTTGGTCATTCCCAAAGGCCTCTGGCGCACAATGGAGACTCGGACCTGGGGTTTGGGCTCTGAGAGGACCAGGTGGACTCACGACCCTCACTACTTCCTGCTATTAAAGTCATTTAATAGCAGGAAGGGGCACATTCCTCCTGGCCTGAGACTTTCTGGCCTCGAGGGAAGCAGTGAGCACCCTGCTTTCTCACGAAGGCCAAGTCAGAGCCTCTGAGCTCCCTTCTTTATCCTCCCAGGGGTCCAGGATCTTGCCCTGTGCTCCAGGGGCACAGGACAGGGTCAAGGTGACCCAGAGGGGTGAGTCAATGTAAGAGGCTGAGAGGGCCCAACAGGTGGTGAGAACTCTGACTTCTAGAATAGCACATGTATACAAAAGGTGTCCAGGAGATGTTTTGTCAGTAAGGGAATGAATGAAAACCTTGGATCAGGCCTTGGCTTCCTGTGACTTTACAGGGTCATCACAGATATGTCATTGCTCTTCTCTGAGCCTCGGTTTACCCAGCTGGAAAACCAGGGGCCCTGCCAGCTGCGAGGCCTGCCTTTTGAAGGGTGCTGTGTCTGTGGTGCTCGGGGTGCTGCCAGGGGAGAAGGGCCACAGGGCTAGCTCTGCTGACCCTCCCCCGCTCCATGGCTGTCTCAAGCAAGCTCAGAGACAGGCTGTGTGTGTGTGTTAGGGACAGGGTCCCCCGGAGCAGAAGAGCTGGTGTCAGTGATCACGGGAGCAGCCCAGACCCACTCTGATGAGTTCCATGCCCGACAGTGACAAGGATCACTGGGCCCAGGTGACAGATCTCATCAGCATCAAATGACGTCTCCAACCAGTTATTTCCTCCGTCACCTTCCGGACCCACCCATCCATGAACAGTCGATGTTGGGGTCTGAAGCTGCCCAGGGGTCAAGGCTGACTTACAGATGGGTTTTCTTGACCTATAGTACTCTGTTTTTAAGAAATCTTGAATTTTAATACTTGGCCAAACCAGTCTCTATTCCCTTTGCCACAGTTGCCACTCCTCCCTATTGCCTTGCACTTGGCAGCTTCCCACACCATGCTGTCTGCCTGACCCCTGAAGGCATCTGAGTTTGAACACTCTGGTCTAGCTGACAACCCTATCTTATGAAGCCTGGAAGCCTGAAGGGGGTGCATACTCCTGGACTGAAGGAATTCTAGATTATCTGAGGTTAGAAGAGCCCTTGAATGCCAAGTGCTGGTTTTCCGATCTCTGCTCTGCTGTCATTTCCCCAGATAAGCCTACCGGGATCAGCCCACTCAGAACACACCCCATCCAGTCCGCCCTTTACCCTGCTTCCTCCGAGTCTCGTCCCTCCTGACACCCTGGTCTCTACCCTGCAGTTTATTCCGTTTGTCTTGCTACTTTGCATGCACCTTGAGGGCAGGGACTTTGTCTAATTCACTAGTGTGTCCCCAATGCTGAGAATAATGCCTGGCACATGGAAGGTGCTGAAAAAAATCTTGAAAAATGGGGGAAATGAGGCCTTAAACATGGTAGCACCGGCATCATATACCCTCCCTGCTGTGATTTCCCTGGGTTGATCCAGGGGCATCTGGGAATCATGCTAGAGTCCCACGGTCACCCAGCAGCTGGCAGGCCACCCCCCTGCACGGGGCTGCCTTTGAGGCCATCCCAGTGGTATATTCTACCCAGAGGGGAGAGGTGGCAGTTATGTCCTTCTGTTCCCCTGCTCCTATTCTTCCCAGATCTGACCTAATGAGTCTGGAATCCCAAGTTCAAATAGACCACAGCATGGGTGCGCAGGAGGTGACTTTTGGGAGCTCCGAGCAGGGCAGGGACCTGGGGAGGTCATGGTGTCTTAACAGAAATGTTCTCAGAGCTGGAGGAAAAAGGGAGGAAGGCAGGGAGCAAATAGCCCAGGGCGGGTAGAGAGGCCAGAACAGGAAACTCTTTTTATTTTTTCCTCAAAGGGAGATTATTTTCTTACATTAGCAAAAACATTTGCTCACCAAAGCTTTTCAAACAATATATAAAAGCATGCGGAAGAAGGTAAAAGGACCTGATGATCTGCCTCCCAGGGCTGAAGCCAAAAACTACGAGCCCCCCTGGGTTCAGATGGCCCGGACTCAAATCATGCCTCCGCCACTTTCCAGCTTCAGGTCTCAAAAGGGCCCCTTAATGTCTCTGCGCTTGGTGTTCTCGTCTGTAAAATGGGGGTGCACTGTCGTTCCTCTCAGTCTCTCTGCCTGCTCTGCTCTTTCCCCCTCCTCCTCCAGTTCTGAAAACATTTCTTTTATGTCACCGCGACCTGCTCTGGCCCTTGAACTGCCCGCACGCTGCAAAAGTCACCTCCTGCACGCCCATGCTGTGGTCTGTTTGAACCTGGGACTCCAGGCTTAATTGGTACCCGCCACCTAGTATTGTTGTGAGGATTAGATGTGTTAGTACGTGGAAGGGAGTTACAACACTGCCTGGCATGTGGTGAGGGCTACACATGTGTTTGCTAGCATGTTGTCATCATCATCATCGTCATTGTGGCCATCATCATCGTCATTACTATCATCTTTGCAGACGGTTCTTTATGTACCAACCTACCCTCCTCTGGTCTTTTCCATCTAACCACCCACAAATCCACCCACCAATCCACCCACCTATTCATCCACTCCATCTACCCACCCATCCACCCACCCACTCCATCCACCTGCCCATTCGTCCATCCACTCCAGCTACCCATCTATCCACCCACCCATCCATCCACTCTATCCACTTATCCACTCTATCCATCTATCCACCCAACTACCCACCCTTCCACCCCTCCACCCACCTATCCACTCATCCACTCTATCTACCCACCCATCTATCCATCCACTCATCCATCCACCCGTTCACCCATCTACCCATACACCCATCCATCTGTCCTTCTCCAATGGGAATATGCCCATGTGCTGTTAGGGAATCTGCATTTTATACTCCACTTTACATTCTGTTGAACAAAATGGCCCTGGTCTGGTTAATAGGGGCGGGTGGGTGGAAACCTCACATCACTGAAGTGCTGTTTTCCTGGGCTCTGCATCCATGGGCAAACCAGACTTTGTCTAGGTGCCTTTGGGTGTAATCAGTGTTGTAGATCAAGAACATTTGTCATCAGATATGTTGGCAGTAAGAAAGATCATTCCAGGAAGATCTGCAAAATCAAAAGTAACCAAATAACTGTTTATGCCATTTTTATGTTTCCCATCTCCCTCATCGGGCTGGGGGTTCCTGGAGGCAGAGGCTGTGTCCCCCTCTTGTCCCATCAGACAGTGTTTCCCTAGACAGGGGTGGTCCTTCTTTCTCCATCTCTCTCTCTTTGCCATGACCCACCCCAGACCAGTGAGCCGAGGGAGTTCTGGTGGGGCATCCTTTATTCCATCCTGCTCAGTGGCCGCACAGAATGAGAGGACCCCATGGCTGTGGAGGGCTGCCCTGTGATTCCTGAGGGAACCTTCCGCCTCATCACCTGCCACGCCCCCACGGAGGGAGCATGCCACCTGTAATCCATCATCTCCACTCAGAGGTCTAATGGACATGTCTAACAAGTCCAACGTGGAACAGCCAAGCCCCCACTCAGCTTGACCACCCCCCACCTTCCAATCTCTCTGATGACAACTCGATCCTTTTTGCTGCTGGGGCCCCAAACACTCCAGTCATCCTTGCGCCCTCTCTTTCTCTCGTACCTGCATCCAATCAGTCAGCAAAGCCTCTCGGTTCCATCGTCAAGACTGATTCAGAATCCAACCACTTCTCACCACCCCTATTGCTACTCCCCAGGACCAAGCGACTGTCATGTCTTGCTTGGATGACGGGGAACAGTGCCCCTGCATCATCTGCTGTTACCCACACTTTCCTCTTGTAGCTTATCGCCTGTCTCCCCAGAATACCAACGCCTCCAGAGCAGGGATCGCAGTCTGCTTTGTTCGTCCCCATCCTGAATGAGTGCCGAATACAGAGCAGGTGCTCGATGAATGTCTGTCAAATGAACGAACGGAAGTCCATAAACACCCTGGGAGTAGGCGGGAACCAGCATTCGCCAGAGCCCTGCAAGGGCTGGCTCCCACCTAACCCTAAAAAGGGGGTTTTCAGAAACGAATCAGCCCCCCTCAGCCCGTTGCTCTGAGCTCCTTCTCAAGTGCCCTCCCCACTGGCTGGCCAAGGATGTGTAGCCAAGGTGGCTTCTGCCACCTCTGGAGTTGAGGTACAAGGGCATAACCTCACCTTTGGGGGGTGGTATGGTGCTGTGAGTCAGGTGGGCACTTCCTGTCGGTGCGACCTGCAGCCCGGATTCTCTTCCTGTAAGGTGGAGATACTAGTGATAATCCCTGGCGTTTCCTCTAGTGAATGCCAGGTGCCAGGTACTGCACCGGGCCTCTCACACTTAGCCCATGTAATCCCCACATCGACCCAAAGAAACAAGTACTATCATTGCGACTTTCATCTTACACGGGAAATGGAGCCGCAGAGCCGTGAACTACCCCAGCGCGTAGGCTGGGCTGCATCGGAGCCCAGGCAGTTCAACTGCATTGGGCTTTGTACACTGCCTGATCTCCTCGCATATGAGATAAGATCTGTAAACTGCTTGGTCCAAGATCCAGTCAACCCTTGGAGGACGCTGACCTCGTTAACAGTGTGGGGTCAGGCACCAACTGTGAGGATGGAGGTGGAGCCAGGGAAGGGGGACGGGGGCTGCTGCCCCACCAAGGGCACCAGCTGAAACCTTCTTCTCCAACCTCCAGAGAAACCTCGGCGCCTCCTCCCCTGACCTCCTGGACTGACAGGCCTGAATGAGAAGGGCTGGGCGTGGAGCCAGGAGGTGGGGACTTAGCTCAGGCAGGCTAATCAGGTCTCGGAGTGAAATTAAAAGGGAGGAGGAAAGCACCGACCCGTCAGAACTCACACTCCTTCCTGGCTACGAGGTGCCCAGGAGGGGAGCTGGGGAGACAGGGCGCAGGAGGGCACAGGATGTCCACACAGAAAGCTGTGCGGCTGTCCCTGAAGAAGCCCACCTACGCAGTGTGTGTGGTGGGCGTCAAGACGTATGTGGATGTTCGCAGGTGAGACCTGAGAGGTGCCCAGCTGGCTGCAGAGGGCTGGGCTAGAAGGAAGGACACCAAGGCAATGGGGTGCATGCCTGGTGCCTGTTCTAACAGCAGAGCAGGTGGAGTTGGCTGCAGAGCCCGGGAGGAGAGAACAGCGTTCACCTCGGGGCGCTGGCTCCTGGGCCCAGGGTCAGGACGCTGGGCTGGAGCCCTGGTAAGAGTTCAGGCTCTGAGGTCCGGTCTGTGCACTCTGGTGCCCAAGTGGAAGTGTGTGGAGCATCGGGATGAACTGTTGCCCAAGGCGGGGAGCAGGCCTGGGCGTCCCCCGGTTTCTTGCCAACGACCTATCTCTCTGAAGTGGAGGGGTGGGTTGTGTGGCAACCTGATCCTTGGAGGCTGACCAGGGCGATAGGCATCAGGAGGGAGTGGTTAGGGGATGATGCCATGAGTTAAAAAATGAAAAGAACTTGCAGCAAGATCTGGAGTTTGTGTTCGCCAGGGTGATGGTGGTGGTGGTGGTGGCAGCGGCGGTAATGGTGACTATGGTGACATCTGAGGGGCAGTGGAATCATCAGCTTCTCCTCTTGACCCAGATCCTCTCTGTCCTGGCTCTGCCCAGATCAGGGCAGGCCCGGGGATCTGGCCCAGGCTCAGTTTCCGCCACCTGGCCACTGATGGAGTCAGACCTGAGGGTCTCTGGGGGCCTCTCCAGCTCCGACAGACTAGCTATGGATTCCATCTTGCTGGATCAGATAAGGCTGGAGCCCCTGCAGATGGGGGGCTCAGGGCAGGAACCCCTCCCAGAGGGGGCTGGGGCTGAGCTCCTATCCCCCTTGGGTCTTAGTACCTGTGTTCTCCCAGTCCAGTCACTGAACGCTGGGCCCGGCTTCCCAGCTGGGCCAGGGGAGCCTCTGCCCCAGAAGCCCTCCCCACCCCGTCTCCAGCCGTGGAGCCCCAGTGACAGGCTGGGGAAGGAGATCTGGGAGCACCGGAGGTCAGAGGTTGGCTGGAGGTCACACTGGGGACCCTGCTGTGGGGTTGGTTCTCTCAGAACTAAGTGGCCAGCAGAGACCCCATTTTCTCTTGCCCCCTTTTTTTAGAGTACATTTTCCAATCACAATTGGCATGAATATTATGTTCGTTTCAGGTGTGCAGCCTAGTGACTAGACATTTATATAACGTATGAAGTGATCGCCCCCATGCATCTAGACCCATCTGACACCGCGCATAGTTACGACAGTACCACTGATTATCGTCCCAGTGCTGCTGTACTTCCCATCCCCGCCCCTTGCCCTTTTGACACAGGGCTGCCAGACTTAGCAATGAGAATTGCAGACCGGTTAGGTTTGCACTTCAGATAAACAGCAATTTTCTTTTTTAGTGCAGTAGTCCTGTCCGCTGTTTTGCCTTCTACGACTTCAGTTACCTGTGGTCGACTGGAAAGATTAAATGCAAAGTTCCAGAAATAAACAATTCATAGGTTTTAAGTTGCGCACTGTCCCCGGTAGTGTGACGAAATCTCGCATCGTCCCCTTCCATCCCGCCTGGGGCGTGAATCATGCCTTTGTTTAGCATCTTCGTCACGTGGCCTCGGCCTCATCTGACGTCGTCACAAGGAATAGAAGGGTGGGTCCCGGACAATGAGATATTTTGACGGAGAGAGAGGCCACAGTCACATAGCTTTTATTTCAGTACCTTGTTATAATCGTCTCATTTTATTATTAGTTATCGCTGTTAATCTCTTGCTGTGCTTCATTTATAAACTAAGCTTTATCGTAGGTGTGTGTGTGAGAAAAGAGCATGGCGTTTATGCATAGAAGCACCAGCCATGGTTGCAGGCACCCACTGGGAGTCTCAGAACCCCCTGCAGATAAAGGATGACTAATACATTGAGTGGAACATACTTGTATTCAAAAAGTCTGCTGTTTGGCTGAAACTCAGATTTAGCTAGGCCTCCTGTGATTTACCCGGCAACCCCGTTTCAATGCCAGGAGAAGGGGAACGGTCTCTAGGGGACCTCCTCCTCCTGATTGCCGACCCCTGTGCTCGCCCTGGGGGGCTGTCTCTGGAAGGTGATTTCCAAACCGCTGGCCCTGTGCGGTGCCCTTGGCTAGGGCCAGAGGCATCTGACTGGGAGCTGGGAGGTCTCTGACGGGGTGCTTGGGAGGGCTTCCCCTCTGCTGCTGGCTTGCTGTCGGGCCTGGGCCACACCACTGGCCCTCTCTTAGCCCCAACAAGATGAGCTTCGTCCCCTCTGGTTCAGCAAAGAGTAGAAGGGCCCAGACTCTGGAGCTGGATAGACCTGGGTCCTCATTTTAGCTCCCTCTACTCATGCAGAGCAACTCTGGGCAAGCTGCCACACTTTTCTGAGCCTCAGTTTCCTCATCTGACAAACAGAGAAACAATAGTAAGCACTTTAATGGGGCAGGAGGAGGATCTATGAGATGTGTGTGTGTGTGTGTGTGTGTGTGTGTGTGTGTGTGTGTAGGGCCCCTTGCATGCTGGGTGTCCCGGGAGTGGGAGGTGCTCACGGCAATGACGGTCCCCTGGGCCCCCTTTTCTCCAGGATCTGCTCTTCCCATCATGCCTCAGAGGGTGGGAGGAGCAGAAGACGGACCAGGGTGCACATGGTGGGACCACAGGACGATGCTGACTGTAAATCTCCTTTGGGGTCACCAAGCACCTTAGCGTCCTCACGTGTGGCCTCTGCCCAGCTGAAGGGGACAAAGAAGTTGTCTGTGTTGTTTGTAGCTGCAGTGTTCTGCTTGATTGTGGGAGGGGCTGCTGCTTCAGGGTCCTGAGTGAGCACTTTGAGTCCCTCAGGACACTTCTGCCCCAGTGTTGGTAGTGATTAGGGTTGTTGCCACCAAGACGCTAAATTAGAAAACAGAAGTTTATTCTGCAGTGGATTGGAGGTCTGCCGTGGATGCAGAAAGGAGAGTGTGGAATTGTCAGGAAAGGTGGGAGATGTGGAGATGGTGTTGTCAACCTAGAAAAGCTTTAAGAGGAGCCTGCATCTCACTCCCAACAAAGAAGCTGCACTCGATAATGAGCTTGAGGCTCCCCTGCCCCCATTGCTAGCTGCCTTGCCAGCTGAGGTCAAATAAGAGGTTTCTATTTAGCCCTGCTGGTAGAAAGGGGAAGGCCCCCAGAAGAGGTGTGCCAGTCACCTGAGTTTGGAGTCTGAATTCTCCAGGGGAGCCTGGGGAGGTGGGCGTGTGGTTTGATGTCATGGGAAGTGATTAATTCTCCCAAGTGCTGAATGGACTGGCGATCTGGAGAAATATTTGTGTTTGGGATAATTGTGTGCCCCAGGGTGTCTCAGCCCAGGGAGCCCTTAGAAATCCCCTGACTTAGCGTGCGCGGCAGATCCTACCCCCCACCACTGCAGTGAGCCAGCTCACCACGCTGCCCCCTTGGGTCTGGCCAGATTGCCCTTGCTGTCCATGTCCTTGCTTGAAGGTGGTCCCCAGAGGACACATGCCAAAAAGAGAGGGGCTGGGCAGCATGGGGAACCCATTAGTGGCCCAGCCTGGCCCTCCTTGTCTTCCCAGAGGCCAGAGCCCTGGGCTGGAGGCTATAATAAATGTTCATTCTTAGGGATGGAGGAGAAGGCTGGCTGGGGTGCGGGGCGGGGACATTCTGGATTTTTCCAGCCTCCCTCAGTCCTGCAAAAGCATCAAAGCAAAAGGGACCCTTTGGATCAGAGGTGCCAGACTTTGGAGGTCACGGTGGGGAGGTGGGTCTCTGTAGGACCTCTCAGAGAGCCAGAGAGAGGATCCAGACCACTTCATTTTGGGGGGGGGCTCCCTGTACAGAGTTATAAAACTTGTGGTAAATATGTTCTTAATGTTTACAGGAGTAAATTAATGCTTTTACCGTGCACAGAGGTACAATGAGGTGTAACTGTGCTCCTTCGTGGTGATTATTGTACAAGATCGATGCCTCACCAATCACCGTGACTGACAGGTTCCCATGGTGGGGCTGGGGCACGGGTTTAATGCCCATGAGGACCTTTTCTCCTCGCTCCATCCTGTTGCCACGTCACATTCCTTTACTGATGTTAAAGTTTAAATTTGAGGGTTCTTGGAGCATAGGAGGCCAGAGTTTCCCATAAGTCCCATGGGGCCATGAGAGGCCTGTGTGCTGTGGACTCTTGATGTGGAAAGGTGTGTGTGTTCTTGAAACAAAATATTGTTCACCAGGGAGGGCCTCGGAGACTGGCCACCCTAGTTCAGGTCTTCCTGTTGCTACCCGCCCTTTCTGGACCAGCTAGGCAAGCTCCAAGGTCAGCCACTCTCTCCCGCCCTCCTCCGCCCCACCGCCCCTCCCCTGCACCCTCTCCCCTTCTGATCGTTTCCAGCCTTGGCATTACCTTCCCCTTTTCCCCTCCCAGCTCCCATCACTTCCAACCTCCAGTTTTCTCTCCTCCTTCTGAGACCCCACCCTTCTGTTCCTCATGGGCTGGGGCCACAGGGCTGCAGGCTTGAGACAAGCCCCCTCTCCCGAGCTGGTGCAGCCTGAGAGAAGACTATTCCCGATGTAAGACATGAGGTGGGGGCCGTTCCCTTGTGATGGGGATTCCTCTTTGATCCCAGAATGCTTTCCCTGTGATGTGCTGTCCTCTGCTCTGTCCAGAGAAGCTTTCAGTCCTCCCTCTGTGGCTTCTCAGCAACTGGTCAGCTCTGCCAAGTGGTTCTGATGCTCAGAGAAGGGGGTGGGACGTGGAGCCAGAAGGACATGAGAGTCAACTCGATGATGGCTGGAAGCAGGACCGCTCTTAGTCATAACTACTGGCCGGGGGGGTCAGCTGGTCCTCACAGACTGTGTGAACTTGGCCATCACTTAGCTTCTCCGAGCCTGTTTTTTTCCATGCTAGATGGCGATACCTGTTGTTTGTACCTGAGAGTTTGGCCCCCACTTGAAAGATGCAGAATCTCATCGCCCACAGAGCCCAGGCACACTTGTCTTCATCTGGCACATGGGGAATCTGTGGCTGAGAGCGGGGGAGGGACTCGTGATTCCAACTGTCCATCTGGGCCCTCTTTAAGGGACATCCTGGTCCCCAGCCCCTGTCGGCCTCTGCTGGGAAGGCCTCTGGGTGAAGCTGCTGCCCCTCCTCTCCAGCCCCCATCCCCGGGCAGGCAGCGGTCCACTGAAAACAAGGCCTGGCCAGCCGGGGCCCTCCTTCCAGGGCCTGGATGTGCCCCTTCCTGAGCAATGACAGGGAGACGGCACCGAAACTGTTCTCTCTGGGTAGGGGGGGGGGACACGGCCACAGCCTCTGTGATTCTGGACTTTGGAGAAAATGCCTGTGGAGCTGTGGATTGTCAGCCGCAGCCGGCACTTGACTGGAAGCCACAGCAGGCCAGGGTCTGAGCCTGTGTGGCCTGTACCCCACTGTGGTCATTTAACAAACCTTAGCAGCCACTTGCTCTGGGACCAGCTCCGTGCTGGGCTATGGCACAGGGAGATGCTACAGCCCATGGTGGGGGTTCCCCTGGAGCCAGAGAACTTCAGGATGTGGGTGCTAACCACCGCATGGCTCATGCGTTTCTTGGTCAGGTCGGAGAGCGAAGGGAGGGGCAAGAATCCTCTTCCCCGGGCTGTGCCTGCTGCCCCCCACCCTTTGTGGCAGTCGTGACAATGATGGCAGCGGGGTCTCAGTGCTCACAGTGCTCACTGTATTGTGTCAACTGAATCTCACAACAAGCCCACGAGGTCGGGACTGCCATGCTCCTAATTTTGCAGACAAAGAAACTGAGGCCCAGAGAGGTCGAGAGACTGGTCTGGGAACCTTCTGTGTTTCTGGGGCTCTGCGGGGGCAGAGTGGGGGCAGGATGGGGGTGGGCTTTGGGGTCAGACCCAAGCAGTGTCAAATCCCTGCCCTGCCACGGTTACCCTCTGGGTGACTTCCCTCTGATTATCAGCTCATCCTCTGCGAAAGGGGAGAGGAATGCTGACCCCCTTCGCAGCAGGCAGGGGCCGTGGGGAGGGGCTTGGGGTGGAGTAGACCTGTGCTGTGGACTGTGATGTACTCGCCAAGCGTGGGCCCTGCCCTTGTCACCCTGAGGTGGTTCCTCCCTCCTTTCTGGGGCTCAGGACGTGAGTGTTGAGACCCTGTGTGCCCCTGGGGATCCGCTATCCTTCGAGCCTGGGACCCGTGGGGGGACTGCCTGGCTCTGTGGGACTGTCGGCCACGGTGGGTCTCAGCTCCAGGCAGCAGGTTCCACAGAGCTGGCTGCACCAGCGAGGCCTTGCTGGGTCCTGCTGACTGGTCCCCCGATATCTCCTGTGGCTTCAGTTCAGGGATCTTTAATCCAGGACACTTAGAAGGTGGCACCCCGGGGGCTCCTGGACCGCAGGTGGCTCGCCAGGGGTGAAGGGGAGCCCTGGCTGCCCACTAGCTTGCTCTCCAGCCTTTCTATTCAGTTCTGCATTGTTCTTCCCTCCTGACCTTGCCTCTTTCCTCACGGTGCCCTGGGCAACTCCCCAAGCACACTGGTCCTTCGCTTCCTGCCCCCCTTATCCGCCCACCCATCCAGAGGCTGGATCCCTGCCCATACCCTAGTTCAGGGGTCGGGCCCTTCCAGCCCCGGAGCCTGTCCCTGAGGGCTGGGGAAGTCCCAGTGGCAGGTCGGGTGGAGGGCATGGGAGGAACTTCATCGTGGTGGCTGTGTTTCTCCTTCCCCTAGAAACCGACTGGGAAACTTGACTTAAGGTGTGGCCTGCGCAGCCTCAGTGGGTGGGAGCTTCTGGGAGACAGGTTCCAGCCAAGCAAAAGGAAACGTTTTCTAATTACCTGAGCCCAAAGCACAGAGAGGTGTGAGGCGGTGAGCTGTCTGTCGCGGGAGGATTCGACCTTGGAGTCCTGTGCTGGGAGGGGCTGGCCAGGGCGACCCCTGAGACAAGGCCTCTGCAGATCCCCGGCCAGGGGCGTCCAGGCTTTCGGTGTCTCTGCGTCCCACTGGAGGAAGAAGAATCGCCCTGGGCCACACATGGAATGCTCTGTAACATGTCATCATAAAAAAATCTCATAAGGTTTTAAGTAAATTTACGATTTTGTGTTGGGCCGCGTGTACAGCCATCCTGTGGGCCATGGGTGGGACACCCCATTGTACGGTCTCCTCACCTTCGGGCAGGTGGAGGCTGGGAGGTCACAGGCACCGTTCTCTTGGCCTGCCCTGGCCGCACCCCTGCAAGGTTCAGGCGTGTGTATGGGGAGGGAAGAACATGGCTTCTCTGCCTCGGTGCCCCCTGTTCTGCCTGGGCCTTCTCTACCAGCTCTCAAGGAACCGTATGGAGAAATGGGTGCCATGGAGTCTCAACATTTCCCTTCTTCCTTCCTGGTCAGCGCACGCAATGCTCATGTTAACGTCAGCAGGGCAGAGCACGATAGAAGACAATCCTCCTCCCTTTGCCAGTTGTGTGACCCCAGGAAGTCACCTAATGCCCCCGAGATTTCTTCATCTGCCAGATGAGGGCAATAGCACACACCCTGGAGGGTCGGTGTGCGGTGCGGGCGAGATCACAGGTGTCAGAAATGGAGCACGTGCCTGGCACGTCCCGTAGGTGCTTGAAAGTGCTGCCCAAATATACTCACCCCAGTGTTACCCGTGAGACGTGCTGTCCCTATGCCTTCACGGGTGGGTGGGCACCTACCTTGCCTAAGCGAGTGGGCATGGCTGAGGATTACCTATTGATTTGCAATTCTCTGCCCACTCCCCACCCCCCCACCGCACCTCCTCTTTGAGACTCTCTGAGAATTGACTCCATTCTCCTTGCACCTCTTTCCTGACCTGGAGCCCCAGGCCTGCTCTGGGCATGCGGTGAGGGACGCAGCAGGGTGGGTCAGGCAGGACGCTGCTGTGGCCGGCACAGAGGGACTGTGCAGGGGCCTCACGGGGGTCTGGACCTGTGCCGTGGGGACGGGGAGAGGACATGGGGTTCCGGCCGGAGTGGGCTGAGGTGCACGGAGGAGGAGTGATAGGAACAGTGGCGATGGCACCTGACACTTATTAAGCACCTACTGTGTGCCGAACACTTTACTTTTTATTTGTATTTTTGTTTTAACACCTGTTTTTTCGTTTGTCTTGTAAAAGATTTTATTTATTTATTTTTAGAGAGAAGGGAAGGAGGGAGTAAGAGAGGGAGAGAAACATCAGTGTGTGGCTGCCTCTCATGTGGCCCCCACTGGGGACCTGGCCTGCAACTTAGGCATGTGCCCTGACTGGGAATTGAACCAGCAACCCCTTGGTTGGCAGCCCGTGCTCAAGCCACTGAGCTACACCAGCCAGGGTTGAACACTTTAAATATATCAGTTCATGGAATTTCCCAGCAGCCCTAGCCAGTAGCTCTTTGGATTCTATCCATGTGACATGTGACAGAGGAGGAAAACCAAGGCTCAGGGCAGTCAGGTGACAAGATTTGAGGCCCCCTTCCCGAGTCTACACCCTGCTCCACAGAGAAGGTGCCGCTTGAAGTGGCTCTTCAAGAATGCAAAAGATGGCCCCTGCCACACCCCACCGCCACTGTTACTTCCTGCAGAGATGGGGAAGGGCACAAGGGGCAGAAGGCAGGTGAGGGCACAGCTCGTCATGGTGACCCTGGAAATGATGATAAAGATCATGACCGTCACACTGCTGGGGTGTCTCCTGTGTGGTTACAACTGTAGTTCCCCTCATTGACACGGCTACTTCAAATTCATCACTTTGCCTGTGAGTCTGGGGACACGCCAGGGATGCACCTGGGGGCTTGGTCAGGTCTGGGGGCTGTGCCAAAGCGAAGCAGCCAGGCAGGCAAGGATTAGGAAGCTCCCTCGGGGCAGACTGGAGAGCTGGTGAGGCAACCCCACTGGGGGGCACCCTGGGGCCCACCCAAACACCCATGCCTTCCTGTTCCACCCCTAAGAGCAGCCCTTAATCCACAGCACCCCACACAGATCTGGGAGCCTGCGAGAGGAGCAAAGGCCCGAGCCTGCCTGGCACATGACCTGCTAAGTGTGAGCACTGGTGGAAAACCCAGTCCCCCTGCTTGCGGGCTGCGAAGCTCACGCTGGGGTGGCCTCAGCTCTTTTGCATCTTTTTACTCTGAGAGGCAGCCACCTGGATGGAGGTGACAGGGGCAGGGAAGGCAGTGGGGCCAGGACTCAGGCCTCTCTTATAGGGCAGGTGACCCCTGGGCCTCAGCCCCACCCATCATGTGCCTCCTGAAGGAAGCCACTTTTCTCCAAGGCCTGTCTGGATCTTGTACCAGGGACTCACCTGGCACTTGCAGGGGAGAAAGAAGCCGAGGCCAGGATCCCAGCGCCCCAGACAGGGGCGAGCTGAGGTGTGAGCTGCTGAGCTAGGCGAGGGGGCAGGAAGGAGGTCAGGCCAGTCTCGGAAGCCCCTAAGACCCCCAGAGGAGTGGTATCAGTTCTTTACCCTCTTCTTCTTCTTCATCATCATCAGCAGCAGCAGCATTGTTATTGTTGTTATTACTATTTTCTACCAAGACTCCAAATACGGGGTTGTGTGGCCAGGGCTGTGACTTGGAAATGTCAACTTTTGCCCAAAGCTGGGGATTGGCTTCCCCAAACCCCCCACCCCTCAGAAGGGCTGTGCCTGGAGATGGCATCCCTGGGTGGGGTGAGGCAGGGGTCTCCCACAAGCTGGCAACCCTGCTGCCACCCGCTGGCTGCCTCAGCTCGTGTCTGCTTGCTCTGGGGATGTGCAGGCAAGGGCTCTGGGGCCCGGCAGGTGGGGTCCAATCCCAGCTCCGCCGCCTCCCAGCTCGGCCGTTCCAGGAAAGCCAGTCCTGGTTGCCCTGGCCTAACGCATAGAACCAGGGTTTGCAGTGCCCTGGTCCACGCCAGACACCGAGCTGGGCACGGGCGATGGATGAAAAATGCATCATCCAGTAAACACGCTGGGTGACAAGTTCGTGGTTAAAATGAAAATGGGTCATGGGGTTAGGGAATGTGGGGTCCGGGGTCATTCACGTCACCCTGTCTCACTAGGCAGCTGGGGTGCCTAGTTAAGGAGATGGGGAGCGGGGAGCGGCGGTCAGAGGGTATTTGTTGGGGGGAAGAGAACTACAAACGCAAAGGCCCACAGTGGAGCCAGCTGGGAAGCCGGAGGGGCAGCAAGGGGCTGGGTGTCCAGGAATGAAGGGGTACTACAAGATCAGTCATCCAGTTTGGGGCAGATACAGAGGCTCTGTGGAAAGGTCACGAGCAAGAGGGACATTCCGTGACTTCTGTTTAAGCGGCTCTGTGAGCAGGAGCAGAGAGAGCAGGGGGAAGCAGCCTATCATAAGATTTGGCGTGGAGCAGGGTGTTAGCCATGGAGAGGGAAGGGTGTTTATCTTCTGGAGCTGCAGGGGAAGGTTGGGAAGGTTTGTGAGCGGCAGGATGTGAGTGAGAGGGAAGGAGACAGGACCAGGATAAGTCCGAGGGTGGTGGCCATGGGCTGTCTGGGGCAGGTCTGACGGGGCAGGAGCGAGGAAGCACGGGTTTGCTTTTGGACACGTTGAATTTAAAATGCCTGTTAGGCACCCAGGAGAGATGTTCAAAAGACAGTTATGGTTCTGCAGGTAAGAAGTGGGGGTTCCAAGTATATCCATGTAGCAAGTGGCCACCCCCCGAGGGGTGAGTTTTGACAGAGAGCAGAGGACTGAGCCCTGAGCCCTGGGGCCAGGCGGGCTGGAGCCAGCTGGACACACTCACGAGAGTGCAGTGGAGGATCTGGTAGCAGTGAGTGTGTCTATTCCAATTACACACTAGTGTGATGGGTCCCACTGTTTTTGAGCAAAAAGGAACAGCTCACTATGACTCACAGAACAGACTGGAGCGGGTGGGGGGGCCCAGGGAGATCGGAGAGGAGGCTGTCCAGCTGCCCGGGGGGTGCGGGTGGTGGCGGAGGGACTGGCCAAGTGGATTCCCGAGGGCAGCACGACAGTGGGGAGCCTGGAGGTGGTTGCTGTCTCGGCTCGCTGGAGTCTCGGGGTCTCTGCGAAGCCCAAGGGTGGAGCATCGTGGTTCACCCCATTCCCAGCATCCCTGTCTGTCTCTGTCTCAGGCCCCGAGGGAGGGCTGCTCAGGGGCCTCTATCTCTTAACTGAAGCTCAACACTGCTGCCCTGCTCCTACCCCACAAGCCGCAGATGGGGAGACCACAGCCAGGGTGGGGGTGATGTGCCCAGGGTGGGTCCCAGGAGGGCCAGTGGATGCAGCCCAGGCTGCCCCACGCCCAGCCAGGCGGGACTTCCTGCCAGAGGCCCGCCCCCGCCATTCCCCAACCCAGCTGTAGGGGGTGCTCTTTGGGTGGCCTGGCTGCCCAGCCACTACCCCACTGTGGTCACCCTCCTAACCCTGGGCCTTTGCCCCTCTCCTTTCTCTGTCAGCGATGTGCCGAAGGGCGCCAAGACCTTTGGGGTTTCTGGGAGCTCCGGGGTAGAGATCTTTATGGTCCACGACCCGGCAAGAGTGACAGAGCCTACAGGCAAGTCCCACTGGCCCCTGGATGCCAACGTGGATGTGACTGTATCCGTGGACACAGCCAGTAAAGACTTAAATGATCTCAAGGTAAGAGGCCCTTACCTGCGGTAAGGGGCTGCATCTCCCCCCTTCCCTGCACCCAAGGTCAGAGCCTCCCGACCCATACCTCACTTTCATATGTCTCCCCACGCAGCCAAACCCCACGAGGCTTTCGACACCTCATCCACACAACACACCCTGATACAACTCCGTAGACACCCCAAACATGCCAACCCACCTCAACACCCAACATGACGGATACGCACGCAAATAAATTCTGTTAAAACACAGCCTGCCTCCTCTCCCCTCAGACTCGCAAACAGCCCCCCGTGACCCCTGTGTTCAGCCTACACACAGGCCCCCAAGCAAGCCCCCCACTCTCGTGTAGGCAGGACCCCCGCACACACACAGTGCAGGAGCAGGTACATACCTGAGTGTGGGTATCTCCCACACCTGACGCTGCGGGAAGGCTTCTCTCACACAGATGACGCCTCCTCATTTGCCCCTGGCCACCTACCACATACATAGTGACCCACCAATGGGACAGGACAAAGCAGGGACTGTGCAGCCTTAGAGAGCAAAGGCCCTGGGGCCCGCCATGGGTTCAAATCTTACCTCCTCTGCTTCCTCGCTAGGTGCCTGTAGGCGGGGCCCTGAGTAGCCTCATTATGAATGGGCCCATCTGCTGGGGCCATGCTGGGGGACCTGGGTAGAACACTTGGTGTGGGATCTGGACCATCGGAAGAGCTCATGACCACTAGCTGTTATTATGGGGCGGAGGCTGTTGCTCCCATTTTACAGGTGAAGAAACAGAGGCCTTGAGTAACTTGCCTAAGTCAATGGCGACAGCCGTCCCTTCTCCTGACATCCCCCGTGAATCCCAGGGGGCCAGCGGCTCCTTCTGTGACCCACCCCGCCCTGCCCAGCTCTCCTTGCTCCTCGGCACAGCCTGGGGAGCCAGGGAGGTATCCACAGCCTCTCTAGCTGGAGAAAGCAGCCTGGAACCCAAGCCTGGGGCCTGCGGGACATGGGTCTTTAGCCACAGGGAGGGCCTGGGGACCCCCATGCCTTCCTGGCCTCTAAGCAGGGCTGTTGGGAGGTGTGAGTCACCCCCATTCCCTGGCCACTGCCATCTCTGAAGGGGCGGCCATGCCATCTTAGAGCTGACCCTGTCCCTGCAGGTGAAGGTCTCCTACTTCGGGCAGGGTGAGGACAGTGCCCTGGGCCACAGCGAGCTCTACCTCACGGGCGTCGGTACGTACCACCTCCCGGCCCTCTGTAAATCCCCGCTGTCCTCCATGTTGGCTGGTGAAAGTCTTAGGGGAGCCACTGTGAGCCATGGCCAGCTTCCTCCACCATGGAGGAGGGTGGCATCCTCAGGGAAGAGGACCCAGCGATACTTGGGGCTGCGGGAATCTAGAAACTGCTCTGCCCACATGTCAACAGCTAGATCCACAATGAGCCCCTTTCATCTGGAGTCCCAGCTGTCACATGCACTAGAACCCCAAGATCCAGCACTGAACCTTGGACGGCCACGTGCCCCTTCAGCCTGAGCCCTGGGCAGCCATCACCCAGAGCCTCAGGCCTAGCCCCCAGCCACCAGAGTCAGGGCCACCGAGAGCTAGCAATTCAGCAAGTGTAGGTGAGCAAGCGATTCCAGATTGAAAGCATCCGTCCCTCCAACACCCAGAACCCCACGGGGTGGCCACAAGGGCCTCCCAGAACAGGGCTTCCTGGTTCTCATGGGCTTGGGCAGGGGGCAAAGCTTTCCTCGACCTGGAGGCGGTGGCTGTGAAGATGGGACTGGCCGAGCCCTTGGCGACTCCTCCCCGTCCCTTTCCAGACATCTCCCTCGATGTGGACACAGGCCGCCAGGGCAAGGTAAAGAGGAGCCGAGGTGACAAGGTGAGACTTTCCTGGCTGCCTGAAGACAGCAGGGTTGACAGGCACACCTGGGAATGTGCCTGGGGTGGGGCGGCCCTCCTTCCAGAAGGGCGATGGGTTCCTGGGGTCCGTGGTGTCCAGCAGAGTAGGAAACCCGTCTGAGGGCCAGCAGACCGGCATAGGCAGGAGTTAACTTACACCGGGGGGTGGACCTGCTGTGTGACTTCCAGAAAACAGCTCACCCTCTCTGGGTCTCTCTTATGCCACCTTGGAATTGGGACTGGTCCTTTTGCTTGATGTACCTTCTATTTCCTAGGCTGTATTTGGAGCCCCAAACATGGTAGGTACTTCATAAAAGGGTGTTGAGTGACTGAATGAAGGCAAGGGGGAAGACGAGGCTTCTAGTAGGGGAGGCAGGTGCACAGCCCCTGTTAGGCCCTGAAGAGGGAGCAGGAGGACGGGGTGGGCTCCAGACATTACCCCACAGGGAGTATGTGGAAGATGTAGTTTGAACAGAGGAAGGCTGGGTTGCAGGGCTTTGTGGACCAGGTGAAGCTGGGGCTCACTAGTTGCCCAGCGGGTTGCTCACCACACACGGTGCTCGGACGAGGTGGTGAGTGGTGCCGTGGTACGAGTCACGTTTGGGGCTGGTGCAGGGCAGCATCTGCCCAGAGGGGCAGACAAGAGGGCCACAGAGGCTGGTGGTGGTCCTGTACAGCCCCCCAGACCTGCATTTGGAGGACCTGGGGCTCACTTCCCACAATCTCCTTCCCCTCTTCTGTGAAATGGGAAAGTGAGCCCTGTGTCACAGGGTCCGGTGGGCATGGAGTTAGAGGCACGTCAAGAAGAGCTTTGACCACAGAGACTGGGCTCCAGCCATCAGTCCCGCCTGAGCTCGGACCTTCTGGAAGGGCCTGGGCGGCTGTGCAGGTCAGGTCCCAGGACAGTGCCGGGATGAGCAGGGTCTCCTGGGGTTCTGCACTCCTGTCAAGGTCAGGGCCAAAGCTCAGCAGGCTTGCCAAGACCATTTCTGAGTGTGGCGGCTGTGGCTGGTGGGACCATTGTGCACTGTAGTGCGGTTGTCTGCTGCACCGGGGTGCAGCCACTCTGTGTCCAGACCTGGAGCCCAGTCCCCAAATCCAAGAGCCCTTGGTACACCTCTAAGCCAACCCAGGATCCAAGTCTTCAAGCAAACAAAGCCACCAGCCTTAACCTCACCCAGAGCCCCTTCCCAGGGCCCCCTGGGTGCCATTGACCCCAAAGTCTCTTATTTTACACCAGAAAACCTGGCGCTGGGGCCCTGAGGGCTATGGGGCTATCCTGCTGGTGAATTGTGACAGGGATAGTCCCAGGTCCAGCGGGCTTGACCTTGCCAGCATCCAGCTGACGTCACTGGATGGTGAGTAGCGGAGGGACGTGTGGCGTTGTCCAGGGTTGATGGCGTGGGGCGGAGAAGGGCTGTGGTGGGCGGCGGGGAGACTGCTGGGGGGGCAGATGGAGGGTTATCTTAAGGGTACCACTCTCTTCAGACCTGAAGGACATGTCCCCAATGGTGCTGACCTGCGACGGCCCCGACAAGCTCTTTGACAACCACAAGCTGGTCATGAAAATGCCGTTTTCTGATTCCAGAAGAGTGGGGGTCTTCTGTGCTCGGGGTGAGTGGCCTGATGGGGCCTCTTCCCGCCCAGCTCCAGCCTCTGCTTCCCACACTCTTCTTTCTCCTCCGTTCCACACCTTTCCCCTCCTTCCGGCTCCGGTCGTGACTCTCACTACAGCTCACAAACAGCCATTCCCTCTGGACACGACAAACCGCCCAGGAAGGAGGTTCAATAACTAGTCCCCTTTTACAGAGGGGTCAACTGAGGCTCAGATGCATGAATTCACCGTCATGAGGTCACACAGCCCTTTGTGGGTGGAGCAGGCATTTAAACAAGGTCTCTTGAGGAACAAAGCCCCTTCTTTGTCCCCTGTGCCAGTCTCCTCCCGCCTCCCTCCTCTGGCTGCTCAGCGTGCGGTGAGCCCTCGGCACCCAGACAAGCACTGTCCCAGCAGGGCGAGGTGCGGCAGGAACGAGCAAAGCTGGGGCCCAGGCCCGTCCTGAGAACGCTGCTCTACCAGAGATTTAATTAATCAAAGTCTGCGGCTTAAAGAAAATACCAGTCCTTAACCCTCAGGTGTCCTTACTCATGTTTATAAACAGCAAGACGCCTCTCCCGCCCCTTCCTCCTTCCTCTCCACCCACCTCTGTTCGAATGGACCCAGAACTTGTTGTTCTGGCCAAGTGAGCCTGGCAGGAACCAGAACATTCCTCCAAAGGCATCCGTGGTGGACGTTCAGGCAGGGACCTGGTCTGAGAACCTTGTGACACCAGAACGGGAGCGAAGCCTCAGTGACTGAACTGACAGCCTCTCCTGCTGTGAACAGACCGCACCACGGTGGCTTTTCCCAGCCCAGCCATCCGTCAGGGGAGGAGAAAAGGAGGCGGGCTGAACTAGTATGTTTTTTTAAACTCAATTTTACTGTTCATTTTTTAAAATTGAAGTGAAATTCACATAACCTAAACTTAGCCATTTTTAAAGTGAACGATTCGGTGGAATTTAACACATTCTCAGTGTGGTACAACCACTACGTCTCCCCAGGGCTGGCACGTTTTCTTCACGCCCCAGAATAGAGCCCTGTACTCAATCCCAGCCCCTCCCTATTCCCCTCACCCTGGCAACCACTAGTCTGCTTTCTGTCTCTGTGGATTTGCTTATTCTAAACAGCTCCTGTGCATGGAATCAAACAATACATGGCCTTTTATGTCTGGCTTCTGTCACTTAGCGTAATATTTCCAGGGTCTTCCGTGTAGCATCTATGAGCTCTTCATTCCTTTTTCTGGGTGAATAATAGTCCACTGCATGGTGTTGTTACAATTTGTCTATCCATTTGTCTGCTGATGGGCATTTTCATTGTTTTCACCTTTCGTACCAGCTGCTTTTATCTCCTTCCCTGGTTTAAAGCTCATACTGACCTCCTGAGAAATACAATGTTAGCCTGTTTTACAGATGGGGAACTGGGGCTCAGAGAGGCCGAGTCGCTGAGCCAAGGTCACACAGCTTGTGTGTGTCAGAGCCGGAGAGGAGCCTACGCACGTCTAGGGCAGAGGAGGCTCTGCCCCTGGCTCCTCCCCTCCGGCCCTCACAGCCCCACACCCCCCAGTGCTCACTCCGGTTCCCTTAGGTGGGAATTCCCTCTCAAACTACAAGCAGGTGCTGGGCCCCCAGCATCTGTTCTACGAAGTCGAGCGGCAGCCAGGGGAGCGCAAGATCAGCTTCTACGTGGAGGGGCTCGCCTTCCCCGACGCTGATTTCTCGGGGCTGGTCTCTCTCAGCATCAATTTGGTGGACAAGGCGGTACGTGCAGCGCTGGGGTCTGGGGTAGGGGCTTCAGGGCTTGGAGGACCAGTTTGGAGGTCCCAGGACTGGGCCTGCTGGGGGCGGGGGGATCTTGAGGTCTGATGGGGATCCCTGCAGGGCCCACTGAGTCCTCTTTCCCCCTCCCCCCAGACCCTGCTCGAGGTACTCATCTTCACAGACACTGTGGTCTTCCGCGTGGCCCCCTGGATCATGACCCCCAACACCCAGCTGCCCCTGGAGCTGTATGTGTGCAGGTAAGGCCTTGCCCCTCATACAGCTCCCCTACCATCTCTGGAATCACAAAGATGGGACCAGAATGCTGGTCTGTGGGTGACCCCTCACTCAGACTGGGTGGGTTCACTGAGGCCCCACTTGCTCCGGGCAGCTGAGGTCTCCGACTCACCCTCTATTCCCTGCCCTATCCTGCCTGCAGCAGGCCCGGAACATTTTGGGTTCAGTCGAGGCAATGAGCCCAGGCCTTGTTCAGGCTTCCGGTGGCTGCGGGAGCCCTGGCCTTGCCCTGATGTGGGTGTGCTTCTGGGTCTGCAGAAGAACACGGGAACCCAGACTTCGTGTCCCCTGAGAGCCCTGGCCCACCCCAGGTCCCCGGGCCTTCTGCCATCTCCCAGAATCACTGTCAGGCCCCTTGACAGCTAGTGAGCCTCGACTGGCCAGGCCGCTCCAGGCCTCTGCATCAGAGGTCAGATCAGGGGAAAGGGTCGCAGCTGGCTGGGGACACAGGGCAAAAGGCAGGAAAGGGTGTGGCCGACCAGGTTTGCTGTGCTTCCCCGGGTCCCGCTCTGTGCCGGTGTTCAAGAGAGAACTCTTTCTTGCCCTGTGCCACGCTGACTCCTTTGTTTAGGTCAGTCGGGTGGAACAGGACTAGAAGGGCGACTTCTGCCTTAACCAGTGAGGCCCAGTCCTGTCACTTCCTCCATGGCTGTGTCTGGTGGCTTCAATGCCCTACCTCTGGCTTGCCCCCCGCCTTGCACCTACCACCTGATGTGATCCGGGGACATTATCTGGCTCTGTCATAGCCTGTGAGCCTCTCTAAGACATGGACTGTGTTTGAACCCCCACCTCCCGGGGTCACCCAGCCCAGCACAGACTAGGTCAAGGCTACCCCATCCATCCCCTGCCTCCTGGCCCCGTGGTCAGAGGCCATGCTCACCCTCCCCGCTCCCTGGGTTTTGCAGCGTGAGAGACCCTCACAGTTCGAATGAGAAATTTCTGAGGGACTTGTCTGACCTGGTGTTGAAAGCCAACTGCAAGATGATCACCTGCCCTTGGAATGAAAATCAAAATGACCGCTGGATACAGGTGGGTGCTGGAGCAGATGCTGGGCGAGTGTGGCGGCCCAGGGCGGCCCAGAAGGCCTGAGCCCCGTCCCTCACCTGGCTTCGGAAAAGGGGCCTGCACAGGTTCCTAAGCACCTATAGGGAAGCCAGGCCATTTGGGCTCCAGGACTCAGGGTGGGGGCGTGTCAGGTTAGGGGACACTCCTGCTGCCTGCATCACTGCAGTCTCTTCTGCTGCTCTCCAAATGCCCTGGTCCCAGAGTACTTCCCTGGCCGGGGTCCCAAGATACCTCAGTGCCCCGAAGCCTCTAGATCCTGGGGAAAATCTGCTGCGCCCGCCCTGCCCCAGGCCTGGGGTCACCTCGTCCTGAAAATCCACACCGAGGAGGACACCCCTGTCTTTTTGTCTCCCTTCCCAGGACGAGATAGAATTTGGCTATGTGGAGGCGCCTCACAAGTCCTTCCCAGTGGTCTTCGACTCCCCCCGAGACAGAGGGCTGAAGGACTTCTATAAGAAGATCTTGGTATGTGGCTGAGGGCAGAGTGGGAAAGCCTTGGGTGGCTTCTCCTATAAGACCCCAGTCGGTTTTGCCTGGTCCCCGTCCTTTAGGGGGCAAATGAACATAGGTGGTGGGCTGTGGCAAATGGGGTGTCAGTGGGAGGTTTGGGCAAATATGCAAATGACATGTAAATCTCCCCATGTTCTGGGAGGGGCTGGCTAGCAAAGTCTACTTTGGGGGACTTTCTCCCCGCCCCAGGGGGCTTGACAGAGGGATCAGCCCTGGGGAGGTCTTGCTAAAACCAAGGCTCTTGCTTTTGTGAGCCAGGATAACAAAGGTTTTCTGAACACCTACTGTGTGCTGGGCATGCGCTTTTTCCTCACACTACTGCAGCTCTCACTACTGTGTACTGAGTTTCAGGCACTGCCCCAGCTATACAAGGTTACTCATTTAATCCATGAAGCACAGCTAAAGTCCCTCTTTACTGAGGCTCAGAGACCTTAAGTTACTTGCCCAAGGCCACAGCTCGTTAGTGGAGGCTGCCTGCATAGTCCCTGCGCTTATCTGCTGAGCTACACTTGACCGTCCTAAAGCTCCCTAAAGCTCGGGGTCTCTGCCTGCTACCAACCCCCATGCTCCCACCGCCCAGACAACCCCAGTGAAGGGACAATGAGCCCTGCAGGCTGAGCCTCAAGGGGTGACCTGGCCGGGGCATTTTTCATTAATTCCCCCCGTTTATCATTTCCTGTCTTCCACTTTCTTTGGGTTTGATTTATAGGTTTTTTTTTTTTGCTAGCTGGAAACGAAAGCTAAGGTTTTCAGTGTTTTCTCTCCTAATATATGTGTTGAGAGCTAAGCAATCCCTGCGAGAACAGCCCCACTAGTCCTGTGCAAGAGTTTTACTGTGTTGCATTTTCACTGCCTCTCAGTTCAAAGTATTGTCTAATTTCCACTTTGATCTTGTCTGTGACCCGTGGGTTTTTCCGAAGGGTGTTGCCTACTTCCCAAACACTTGGGGGTTTTCTTGTTACTGTTCTGCTGTTGGGGGGGGTCTGTGAAAGGTGGACAGAAGTTGTTTTTCTCTCTTCCAATTCTAATTGACCCCTCCTTCTGGGGGGCGGGGTCTTGCTGGTCCTCCCCTAGGGTCCCGATTTTGGATACGTAACCAAGGAAATCCTGCTCGCTGGCGCCTCCGGCCTTGACTCCTTCGGCAACCTGGACGTCAGCCCACCGGTGACGGTGGGCGGCAAGGAGTACCCCCTGGGCCGGATCCTCATTGGCAGCAGCTTCCCCAAGTGAGAGGCCAGGGCGGGAGGGTGGCAGAGGGCACAGGGCGCCCACTGCAGCATCCACCCTGCCTCTCCCTCACGATGCTCTAGTCTGAGAATTGGCTTAGCGTCCTGTGTGGAATCCTAGAGTTGTCGATTTGGAAGGTCACAGAATCTTAGGGGAAACTGCTATTCATGGTCTTTTGGCTTGCCTAGTATTCTGTGAGCTTAATTTAAATATGTATTTGTGCATATGAGGAGGCCCCCCATAAAAAGCCAAATCTCCAGCCTCTTGAAAAATCAGAAGAGTGGGGGAGGAGATAGCTCTGTTACCCTCTCCCTGCTGGAGACCCACACAGCTGCTCTCCTAGCAAAGCTTGAAAGGGCCAGGCGTCCACATGGGCCGCAGGTGAGTGGGCGGCTGGTTAGGACACCAAGGCAGAAGGGCCTCAGGGCCTTCAGGTGATCATTCTAGTTCGGGGAGGAACCTGAAAGAAGAGGCACAGGCTTTGGGATCAGATGGACCTCGGTTCAAGTCCGGTGTCTTCTGCCACTTACTAGTGATGTGATTTTTGGGTGCATCAAATAACTGGTGTTTACTGGAGTGCCTGGCACATAGTAGGTACTTGATTAATTCATTAAAACTATTTAGTGCATGCTTACTACGTGCTAGGCACTGTTGAAGGTACCTGGGGTACATGATTCAATTAATTAGTTTTTTTTTTTAAAGATTTTATTTATTTATCTTTAGAGAGGAAGGGAAGGAGAGAAAGAGAGAAATATCAATGTGTGGTTGCCTCTTGTGAGTCCCCTGCTGGGAACTGGCCCACAACCCAGGCATGTGCCCTGACTGGGAATCGAACCACAATCGTGTGGTTTGCAGGCCCGCGCTCAATCCACTGAGCTGCACCAGCCAGGGCTAATTAGTTATTTTTTAATGCTCCATGCCTCAGTTCCCTCAACTGTAAAACAGGCCTATTAAAAGTCCCGGTCCCAACTATGTTACTGGCATTACTAGGCATAAAGGATTCCTGTTAACCATGTCTGAATACTTAGGCATTGTCTAGCTGCCCCCACAGCAGTGGGTCTGCTTGGAAGGAGGTTGGAACTCACTGGATGAAAATTACTGATCACTTACCTACTATGAACATAACACTTTACCCAGGTTTCCTCATTAAATTCTGACAACACCCCCATGAGGTTGGGCGGATTGTTATCCCATTTTACAGAGGAGGAAGTTGGGGCTCAGACAAGTGGAGTGAATGTGCTCACTTATGTGTTCGTTTACCACTTTGATAAACAGTCATTGAGACTTCTGACAGGTCAGGTCAGGGACCCAGTGCTGGGGCTGAAACACATGTCTGGAGGCTCTCGGACTCAGAGTGAGGACCCCAGCTAGGGTGGTGTGGGGTCTCCAGGGCAGCTGTGCCCCCGCTCCAGCAGAGGTACCATCGGAATCCAGGTCTCCTCTTTGGGCCCCAAACTAAAATGTAACACCAGGCTTCTGTCCTGCGTTCCTGTCTTGGGCTCTGTCCTCAGCAGGGAACAAAATAGATAATCCCCATACATTCCAGCAGGGAGGGACGGATGGTGAGAGAACGTAATAAGTAGGGAAATAGTCTAGCATGTTAGGTAAAGAAAGCCTTAGTGAGAAGTTGACATTCAAACAAAGCCCTGAAGAAAATGAAAGGGTTACAGATGTAGGGGGAGAATGTGTAAGGGAGTGGAAACAGCCAGTGCAAAGGCCCTGAGGCAGGAGACAGAGCACAGCAGGGAGGCCTGTGGGTCTGGACAGAATGAGCAAGGAGTGGTTTGGGGGATGAGGTCCGAGAGCTTGGCAGGGCAGGGTTCAGATCATGGCTGGAGCCTGTTATGTGTGTGTATATCATAGATTATCACAAAAATTACAGTGGATAGTGTGAGGAGCCTCAGGCAGCACCGGTGCTCTCAGCGAATGCCCCGTTCACCCTCTGCATCGTGGGTTCTCCTAGCTCCGTGCTCACATTTAAAACGACCTTTGTGCAGCTCTGCCTCCTGGTGGTGGCTTTTATGTAATGCAGAGAAGAGGGTTGATGGCCTCACAGGATCGAAGTTGGCTGGTCGGTCTTGGAGCCTCGGAGAGAGGGTTTCAGAGCATCCAGAGGCACCCTGCCCCTCCTCAACCTCGTTCGTCTCTGATTCCTGCCACTTTCTGCTCCTAAACAATTTCTAAAGTCTAACTCTCTTCCACCATCTCACTGGGTTTTAAGAAATCTTTAAAAATTGCTGGCACTGTGTTAAAATAACAGTAATACAGAAAATTATTTTCTACTATCCCAGTCCCCAAACCAGAGCAGTATCGCCATGTGTCTCTGCTTGTTGGGTCTTCCTTCTAGTCTTTGTCTATGACATATTTGCATTACATAGACTGTGGCCTCTCACATAGCTCTTCCAAAGAATTAATATCATCCACTAATGTTTTTTGAGCATCTATTATGTAAGAGGTACTGAGTGGATATAGACAAAAACCCCAGACATCTTGGAGCTTGCATCCTAGTGAGATGCCAGACAATAAACAAAATATCAGGTGTGCCAAATGGTACCATATGGTGTAGACCAAAATAAAGCTGGTGAGGGGGTTGAAGAATTGTTGCAACTTCAGACACTTCATAGTGGAAGAAGGTGACGTTGAGTTAAACTTGAGAACAAGTGAGGGAATGAGCCATGGGGGCACGCATAGCCACTCTTAGTTACAGGAACAGCATGTGCAAAGGCCCTGAGGCAGAAATGTACCTGGTATGTTTGAAGGATAGCGGGAGGCCTGCAAGGCTGGAACTGAGTGAAGAAAGAGGAGAGTGGTGGGGGTGGGGGGTGGTCGTTGGGTTTGGTGGAGCCATGCAGGTCCTCGTGAAGACTTTGCATTTTACAGTTAGTGTGATGGGAGTGAAGTGAGAGCTTTGTCCATAGGAGGGATGTGATCTGACATATTTAAAAGCCTTCCTCTGGTTAGACTGCAGAGAAACCAGGGTGAATGCAGAGAGAACGGGGAAAGGGACAAGCCACCAGGATGATTTAGGTGAGGGAGGTGCCTTCGGCCAGGTGCTGGCAGAGGAGGAGCCTGGGAGAGGCTGGACTGTGTTCTGTTTAAGGTAGACCCGCCAGATTGGATGCGGGGTGGGGAGTTCACCCACATGTCCTTAAAGTGACAAGGGAGGGCAGGGAATGTGATTCCTTTTTTTTTGGGGGGTAAAACATATTGAAAAACACCTCTATGCATGTGTTTGCACATGGTCCTGTGTGCCAAGGAAAGTTAGAAAGTGCCCAAGTATAATCTATTGTTTTGATTTGGGACAAGTCGAACCCTTGAACCTTCCAGTCCTCAGCCTCCTCCTCTGTGACATAGGAACACAGCCTTTGCCTGGGGCCATACCAGAGTCCCTGCATGCACAGATGGCTTTGGGCAATGTCTCCTTCCTCACAGCTCTGGGACTCTAGCACCTGCTCCCCTGTCCCCTGGACCCTGTTCTAGGCCACCTCAGCCCCTCCCTCCTCCTCCGTCTCTGCTAACAAAGGGTGGTTTGAACTTGCTCTGACTTCATATCAAGAACCACAGACTGAACAGGGCAGTGGTTCTCTTGCACACGAATCAGCTAAGATGCTTGTCAAAGCGCAGACTCTACACCTTCGGAGGCACTACATCTTCAAAAACTGCAGCGTGAAAGACTTCGGGGCCCCATGGGGATGCCCACAGGTCACCATGAGTGACAGCCGCTCTCTCCCTCCCCTGGCAGGTCAGGTGGGCGGCGAATGGCCAAGGTGGTGTGTGACTTCCTGAAGGCACAGCAGGTCCAGGCGCCTGTGGAGCTCTACTCGGACTGGCTCTCTGTGGGGCACGTGGATGAGTTCCTGAGCTTTGTACCCACCTCCGACCAAAAGGTGTGCCCCCCTCCTGCCTGAGCCACCTCTGCCCTTGCCTGACCCGATGAGATGAAACAGGGCAAAGCTGCTTGGAACCAACTCAATATCTGTATCCACAGTGAGCTCAGAGTCAGAGCGCCCTTGGGGGCCGTGTGCATTCATCTTGGAGGGCTTCTTGGAGGAGGTCAGTCAGGGCTCAGGTCAGGAGGGTACTTGTTCACTCACTCTCACACTTACTGGGTGTTTCCTCTGATCCACACCTCTGATTCCGACCAAGACCCTGGTGAAATGTCACTGATAATGATTAGTAACATTTACTGAGCACCTACTATGTGTACATGCTTTAATGTATTCAATCCACATGAGGTGGGTACTATTACCATTGCCCACCTTTGCAGGTGAGGAAGAAAACCAGGCTCAGAAAGGCAATTAACTGGTAGGGTTAAGATTGAAACCAAGGACTCTGGGCCGATATTTCACCCATGCAGCTCCACTGCCTTGCGGTGTGGGCAGGGAAGGCACAGCCCCCAGGCAGCAAGCAGCCTGGAGAGAGGCTGAGTTCCAGGGGAGTGAAGTGGGGACGGGCCTCCAGGCATGGAGGGGGCCATGGACAAAGGCCTGGAGGCGTGGACCAGCGTGGAGAGCTGGGCGGGGGGGCTTGGTGCTGGTAGTTCTCTGTGGCTGGTGGGCAAGTATGACGTGCAGAGGGGCACCCCATGTGTGGTCTGGTCCCTGAACTGCAGCCTCTCCTGAGTTTGGGGTCTCTTGCATTTAGGGGGAACCCGTGCACTGAGCTACTCTCCCTCCCTCTGTGCCAGGGTTTCCGGCTGCTCCTGGCGAGCCCCAGGGTTTGCCTTAAACTGTTCCAAGAGAAGAAAGAGGAGGGCCATGGGGAGGCAGCCCAGTTTGACGGTGAGCACCGGTGACCCAGGCCCCTTTGGGGACGCTGCCCTTTCATTGCCAGCCCTGCTTACCGCTGATGCCCTTCCTGACTGTTCCCCGTTCATAGGCCCTGGGTCGGCAGATCTCTGAGCTCAGAGCCCAAAGTCACACATTCTCCCAACTCCCCAACATGGGGGCTAAGGATGAGGGCTCTTCCTTCCTTGGGCCAGGGAAGGAGTGACCAGAGAATGGTGATCTGCCCCAGGCACATGTAAGGGAGTGACCTCCTCCATCAGGTGGGCGGTTCCTGGCCACACCCCAGGAGAGGGAAAAACAGGAAGCAGTGAGCACGCCCACGTGCCAGTCTGTGTCCGGCACTTTCTGTTCTGGCCCCTTTGAATCTCCCATACCCCTCTCCTTGTCCCTCTTCACAACGGAAGAGACTGAGATACAGAGAGAAATGGCTTTCCCCGGGGCTATGGGGAGGGGGCAGTGGGGCTAGGGACTCAGGAGAAGAGGGCCCAGAAGCCAGATGGGTGGTCAGGGCCCCTCTGTGGTCCCTCCTGTAGGATCTGACAGACCCTCCCAGGGCCTGGTTGGCCCCTTTGAGCACCTTCCCCTCCCCCCACCATAGACCTCAGTGCTCTCACCTGAGGAATGAGCACTGTAAGGGATGTGGGGTAGCCTGTGGCCTGGATAGACCTGGGTTCAAATGCTGGTCTTGCCATTTGCTGGTTGTGGCATGACTGACAGGTGGGTTCTGAACTTCTTGGGGCCTCAGTTTCTTCTTCTCTGAATTGGGGGTGATAATTAACCCTGCCCGGCATTGGCTTAAAGGTTAATAATAAGTTTAGCGGGGGGCCTGGAGCAAGGTGGGTGTCCAGTAATGGTAGCTGTACTGAAATTAATAGGTCCTGTGCCCAGTCCCTTCCCAAGGGGTCTGTAATCCATTCCCAGGATTTACCTGCAGCCAGAGCCTGGTCCCATCAGGGTTTCTCATCTCCAGCTTTCTGTATTCTTGCTTCAGACCCTCGCACTGAGGTGTGGGGAAATCCTGGCCCAGATTATGTAGCCCCAGGCCCGACTTGGCCCCAGCCAGTTCTCCCTGAGCCAGGTACTGTCTTGTCTCTTTCTCTTGCAGGGGTAGAGCACCAGGTGAAGAGAAGCATTAACGAAATGCTGGCAGACAGACGCCTCCAGAGAGACAGTCTCCATGTACAGGTAAGGCACAGGCCTGCTGCCTGCTCTTGGGGGTCCCCCACCCTCCAGGGAGAATAGCTGGGGTGGGTGTGAGGGGTTCAGCCCTGAGCCTTTGACTGTACTGGGGGCTGCTAAGACCTGTGGGTGGGTTCCCCGCAGTCTGATGGAAGAGACAGAGCCAAGCCAATGTGATGGGGGGCTCTTGCCCTGCCTTTCCTGGAGAAGCCTGGTGAGGTGAGAGAGATGGAGCCCTGCTTGGGGGGTTGGGGTTGGGGGGAGTCAAGAAGATCTGGGGAAGAGAATGGGTGGACTGGGGTCTCAGGAAGGGGCGGAGCTAATGCCTGTCACATGCCTGGTGCAGGTGGCTCCCTGCTCAGCAGAAGGAAGGAAGCTGCTTGCTCCTCCGCACTCTCTCCTGAACTGCCGAGATGGGCTGGAGCCTAGGCTGCGCTGTGGCTGGGACAGTGGGGTGTAGTGGCACAGACCTGTGGAGCCAGAATGCAGGTCCAAACCCCAGCTCCACCACTTCCCAGCTCTGTGCCCTCAGGCAGGTCACTTGAGCCTCAGTTTCCTCGTGTGGGGGTAGCAGTGGCACAAAGATCAAAGGAGCTAAAGGGCATAGAGGCTGCGCACAGTGGGCACTCAGCAAGCCTCAGGTCCTCACTCACTCCCCCCAGAGCTGCATCGACTGGAACCGGGAGGTGCTGAAGCGGGAGCTGGGCCTGACGGAGCGGGACATCGTGGACGTCCCCCAGCTCTTCTACCGGCAGGGCTCCTACGCAGAAGCCTTTTTCCCCAACATGGTGAGGGCATGGGCGTTCTTTCCAGTTCACGGGCCTCACAGGGTCCTGGTGGGGAGTCAGCTGGGCGTCCAGAGAAGAAGTACTCCCTGTACAGTGTGCGAGGACAGAGGCACAGAGGCTAGGGTGGCCCACACACCCCCTCAGTGTTTGTGGGCTTTCTGTGCAAATACAGGCCATCAGTGGTTCTTAATGTTGGGCCATCTTGTCCCCCAGGGCATCTGGATTGCTACCACGAGGGGAGTGCTCCCAGCATGCATTGGGTGGAGTGCAGGGATGCTGCTAAACACCCGCAGTGCACAGGGCAGCCCGCATGGCTAAGGGCATTGTTTCCTCCCAAATGGAAAGGGAAGTGTGGTTTGTTCCAGATGTTTCAGGCTTTCGTTTCTGGGGCTCCTGAGTTGGGCAGGTGGGGCAGGCGGTGGCCACCTCTGTGGCTGTCATTAACCCAGGCAGCTGACAAGCTGATGAGCAGATTGTGAGCTCTCTGGCATGGCCCCTGGGAGGGGCCTGAGCGATGGTCTTGGCATGGTCCTGGCCAAGTCGCCCATTATTCCCTCAGGAAAGGATGTAGGGATCCCTGTCCCCTACCCACTAGATGCCAGTAGCTCCTGCCTCGTTGTCACAGCCAGGGGCAAAATCGCCCCTCATCGAGAACCACTCTTCTGTGGCAGTGCTGTTGGAACTTTCTGGGGTGACAGAAATATTCTGTTTGCACAATATGATACGGGAGCCCCTGAGCCACATGTGGCTGCTGAACACTTGCAACGTGGCTGGTGTGGCTGAACAACAGAATTTTTACTTCTCTTTAATTTTAACAGTCACATGTGGCTAGTGGCTGCCATAACTGGACAGTGAAGTTCTAAGGGGTGACCAGCTCTGGCTGAGGGTTGCTGGCAAGGCCTGATGGGAACCCATGACCTTGGTCACCCCTCCTCTGGCTGTGGTGTTGGTCATACCTGCCGGAAGCCTGCTCCCCAACCCACCTCCCTCTGTGGGAACCTCCCAGTTTCAGTCCAGGCCCTGCTGAAGAATCCCAGATTGTCCACACTGGAAGGGCCCTTAGGAAATGCTCAGTTAACCCCTTCATTTGTCAGATGTGGGGAACTGAGGTTCTCAGAGAAGAGCGGGTGACTAGACCTGCGGTCTAGTGAGTGGGCCAGCGAGTGGGCCAGTCTCCGGTCTCCTGAGTCCTCATCCAAGAGGAAACCCACCTGGCCTGGCCCTGGCCCTGCACCAGGCTCCTGGCTCTTCTCCCTATCCTTAGATATTCTGTTGCCCCATTGTATCCCAACGTATTCTGGCCCATTGGTGAGCAACTGGGTAGTTCAGGGCCAAGGCCATGGGACTGACTCCCCAAGACCCTCCAGCCTCATGCTGGTCCCAGCCTAGATGGCTCTGCAGGGTGGAATTGAGAGTGAGGGGCTAGGGCTAGGAGAAGTCATAGAGGCCCGGGCAGCCCGCCCACCACGCTGAGATGACCCAGCACTACCCTCCAGACAGCAGGTCCAGAATGTCCCCTTAAACACCCAGGGCAGCTCCTCTGACTCTCAGTCTCGGACTGAGCTCTCCCCTGAGAAACCTCCATGCCCTGCCCTGGGGAGACTTCCCTCCCTGGCTCTACGGCCCCGAGCCATAGCCCCAGAAAAGGAAGCAGAGATACCACTGGAAATAAAACCCCTGGTCCCTTGTCTCAACCCCTGAGCCCCAGGCTGCCAAAGTGCCATATTCTGGCAGAGGATAAAGAGCACGAATTTCGATGTGAGTCAGACCCAAACCAGGTTTTAGTCTCTGCTTTCTCTGACTGTGTGACCTTGATCATGCTACCTAACCCATCCACATCACAGCCTCAGAGGAAGGCCTCGAGGTTCAGTGGTGATACATCTGGCACATAGTAGTTGCTCAATAAATGGTGATGATTATTAAGGCTTCCGGGGACAGCTGAGCAAGCCAAGCACACTGCCCCATCAAGGGCAGTCACACTGTGGCCTTGTAGACTGTGTGTGTTTGTCGTACAGGTTTCTGACAGATGATGGTAAAATCTCGTTCTAACCAAGTTGTTAGGACAACTTTCTGATAGATGGAAGAAAGTGTTAGAGTGTCTTTAATTCATATAAATGTCCCCTGTGTGTTACGAATAGCCCTGCCAGCCGTTAACCCTCTCTTCCAACCATGACTCTATTTCTTCTTTGCTGTCATAGACCTTTGTTCTTGAGTCAGCCCCAGCCCTGGTGGCCCAGGGATGTGGGCCAGGGAGGGACAGGCCCTGGGGATGGGTCCACCCGAGCCACAGGCCAGAAGCAGCCCCTGTGTGTAGAGTGTTCCCAGCCAGCCAGGCCTCCTCCCTCTTGCCTTCTCTGTCCCACAGGTCAATATGGTGGTGCTGGGCAAGCACCTGGGCATCCCCAAGCCCTTCGGGCCCATCATCCACGGCCGCTGCTGCCTGGAGGAGAAGGTGCGGGCCCTGCTGGAGCCGCTGGGCCTCCACTGCACCTTCATCGACGACTTCTTGTCCTACCACAAGCTGCTCGGGGAGGTCCACTGCGGGACCAATGTGCGCAGGCAGCCCTTCTCCTTCAAGTGGTGGCACATGGTGCCCTGAGCCTGTCCCCCACTGGCGTCCTCTCTGCCCACCTGTCGGGAACCCCGCCAGAGTGAGAGCAAGGAACCTCTTCCTGGCCTCCATCCTCTTGGGGGAGGCTTGGGCACCTCCCCAAGTGCCTGAAAACGTGCTGGCCACTGTGGGCACTGGGACACAGGGATGGACACCACACAGCCTCACCTCTGGAGTGGCCTATGCAGCCCAAGAAGGTCCAGCCTCATTCTTTCCTCTCCTCCTCTCCGTCCACAATGCCCAGAAGTTCTGCAGAAGATCAACAGCTCTAGCATGTTCAAGGATGGTCACGCGTGGCCTCCTGGGATGGATCCCCCTGTGTCCTGGCAGGCCCTTTGTGTTGGCACCAGGAATGGGACCCAGGGAGCCTGGGCTCTTGTGTGAGGGCCCTGGATCCCTCATACCAGAGCCACCTGTGGCTCCTGTAAGACCAGGAAGGGGTCTCCCCCCGAGGTTCCTTCTTCCCTCCTGGCTACCTTCTCCTGCGGGGCACCCCCAGGCTGGGACTCCCAGAACCCTCAGCCACGTTTACATGGGTAAATAAGGACAGGGGAACCCCGCTTCAGAGGGACTGCTTTGAAAAGAAAAAAAGCCACAAAATCCCTTTAATACCCGACTCTGTCCTCAGAAGGGTGCTTGTTATCTGTTTGGAAAGCCTTTAATTACGAGCGCTGACTACTTCCAGCTCCAAGAGGCTACAAAGCCGAAGCAAGGCCTGGGAGGACAGCAAAGGAAGGAGGGCCCAGCAGGAGCAGGGACGCCAGGATGGCAGAGGAGGCCGGGGCCTGGCTTCTGCATCTTAGGGCTCCTGGGCCTTGGATTCTGTCCCCTGGATGTGAAAGCAGCTGGCTGTTCCAGATGTGGCAGGGGGTGGGGGCCCAGATGTTAGAAGAGGGTGGAGGGCTATTATCTCTGCAGGTGAGGTTTAATTTCCTTTAATAGTCTGTAATTATTCCCCTTCCTTCTGCAGGCGGTGGGAGGGGAAGGTTCACCTGGTCTCTCTCAGCAACCCAAGACCTGGAGTATAGCTTGGGTTTCACCTGTGAGCAAACCCCCGTGACAGCCCTGTGTCCCTTCCCAGAGAAGGGAAGATAGAGCCGCCACAGGGTTTGGTAGTCCAGCCCCGGGGGAGGTCACCGGGATGTGCACGGGCAGGCAGGCTTGGCCAGTGCAGGGTGAGAGGTGGCCCTTGCCTCAGACAGGTGTGGGCAGCAGGGAGCAGGCCTGTCCTCTTTCTCCCACTGCTTGTGGGGGCCTTCACCTTCTGGGTTTTCAGTGGCCCCTGGAGAGACCAGATTGAGCCGGCTGCTGTTTCACTCTGCTGGAACACTTAGTAATCAGATGCTTACATGTAAACCCAACCTAGAAAACCAATCAGAATGGAACTGCTCTGGTGTAAGGTGACGAGGGCAGTGTACCTGAATCCTCCCCTTCCAGAAGGCTCTGTGGAACCCCACTTGCAAGCCCCTGGTCTAGCTGCTCACTTCGTGGTCATAATCAGGAGGAAACCTAGACTGAGTCAAGAAGAGGAGGAAGATCTTCAGGGGCCGAGGGCGTGCGGCTGGGGTTGGGACTCCCCAGGGACAGGGCAGAGAGGGGAGGGGGCATCGCAGAGCGATGGGGAGGGTGGGGCGCAAGTCTTCTCAAGTGGCAGGAAGTGCTGGCATTGCTGGAATTGCTGCTGGGGCTGTTGGGGGACCCTGATGTCCCCTCTGACAATGTTCTGGGTGACTGGTCACCTTTCCGATGAATATAAATGTCAACATGCATTTCTTCAAGTGGCTGCCTCCTTCTCTCCTGTTTGTTGGGCTGTGGGGAGGAGGGGAGACAGCATCACCTGCCATACCACCGGGTCCTTGGCTCGACTTCCGCTGGCCCTGAGCAGCTCCTGCCCAACTGGGAGAGCCCCCAGGAGCAGGGCCAGGCAGGCGGCTGATTCATTGGCATGGCTGGCATAGGCCCAGTGCCCTGCAGCGAGCGCCTGAGATGGCTATCAGGGGAGGGTGGGTCCTGCCCCTTCCTTTCTTCTCCCTTCCTGGATTATCTCCTCCATCTCTCAGAGGGCAGGGTGACTGGGTCTATTGACAGAAGTGGGAGAGTCCCCAGCAGGACTGGTGCTGAGGGCCACAAGCCACTATGATTCCCTCTCATTTCTGCCTCCAAAGGCACTAAGTTACTCAATGGCTGATTTGGGGGGTCTGAAATGATCTCCCCTTACATTCTACACACTGGCTCCTGGCTCAGATGGCACCCTTTGACATCCACTCACTCATTCATTTTATTTTAGCTTTTGCCATGGACTAAGAGGCAAAGACTTTTCACCATCAGTCATTCACACTTTAGTCTGAATGAAGCACAGAGCTGTTTCTAAATGCTGGTATCAATTGGGAAGAGGTAAAGGCGTGGGTGTGCTGCCAAAGGGAGATTTGGGGCTCTGAGTGGGAGGCTGGTCCTGTCCCCTGCAGCACAGCAGGCCAGGTCCCCAGGGAAGGCCACCAGTTTCCGTGTCTGTTTCCCAGTTGTGTTCACAGTTGGCTCAGGAGATTGTCTGGGGCTTCCTCCTGAGCCCCAACTCTTACCCAGAGCTGAATCAGCTGCCAAGCCATTTTATAGTAAAAAAAAAAAAAAAAAAAGATGACGCTGTCCCTGGACTCAGCTGCTCAGTTGAAAAGAACTTCTCCCCAGCTGCCCCAGAAATTGGGATATAGGAGCACCAGTCTTAGTCCTGCTTAGGTCCTTGAACTTGGCAAGTGCTTCAGCTGGGAACCCAGAAGCTGGTCCTGGTCCCCACCCTGCCTCAAACTGTCAGCCCCACCAGGGAGGAGGGAGGCGACCTCCCTTCAGCACCTTCTGAGCCTCTGTGGGCAGGGCGCGTCCCTGCCATTACCTCTGCCAGGGCTGTGATCAGCCATACTTTCTGCAGATGAGGAAACCAAGACCCTGAGAGAGGGGACAGAACCCTCGAAGCCACATAGCTGTTCATGGTGGAGTCTGGATTTGAACCCCAGACTCCTTGCCCCAGAGCCCTGGCTCCTGCTGTTCTAGGTGCCTAAATGTCCCCTCTGACCCCAGTTTTCCCACCGGAAAAGTGAGTCTTTCTACTCTGACATTCTAAGCTGCCCCTGGTCGGAAAAAATTTTCACCCTCATTTCTTATTCCTTCCAAAGACTGTTGTATTGATAATAATAATAATGACAACAACAACACCCAAAATAAAATAATGCCAAGCTCTGTACAGCTCTACCCACGTTGTCTCATTTAGCTGCACAACCAGCCTTTATCAGATGGGAAAAGTGAGGCACACAGCAAGTAAGTGACTTGCCCCAGGCCACTCAGCCAGGATGTGGCTGAGGCAGGGCCGACATCCAGGCCTGCTCACAAAATTCCCCACTCTTAGGAACAACGTTGGTGTTTCTCAAAGTGCATCACAATTCTTTGGGGTGCTTGTAATAAAAACCCAGATGCCAGGTTGTATCCTTAACCCGCTGTATCAGACTAGGGGCATGGCCCAGGAATCTGCATTTTACCAACTCTCCCACCATGATAGAGAAGCTCCCCACTAAAGCGTGTCATCTCTGAAAATGCAGGAATAGGGGGTGAGGAGAATGAACGCAGGAAGTGAGGAAGGGATCCAGATCAATACCACACATCTCTGTACCCCAACCAAGGTCCCGGTGCCCTGGCTAAATAACCTGTGTTGACTCGTTCCCCTTTAAAACCATAAATTAACTCCCTCTGTGCTAGGGTGGGAGCAACAGGTTCATATGCAAATATAAGGTTTCTTCCAGCCAATCCTGAGCTCCTGGCTCTGGGAAGGGGCTGGGCTTCCTGAACTGCAGCCAATCAGCTAGCACCCCGGGATAAAGGGGCAGGGGCAGAGTCTTTTAAACCACATTCCAAAGGGCCTGTATGTGGGCAGCGTTGAGTTTTGTGACCCCAGCCCAGTCCGAGGCCAGCATGTCCCTGCAGAGGATTGTGCGTGTGTCCCTGGAGCATCCCACCAGCGCTGTGTGTGTGGCTGGCGTGGAGACAGTTGTGGACATTTATGGGTAAGAGCCAGAGTCCTGGGGTGTGGACCCACCCTGGGCTCTGCCTATGAGCTGGGTAGGGCTTCCTCAGGGCTTGGGCCTGGCTTCGCTGCCTTCTCCTGAGCCTTGGCCTTGGAACATCAGCCAATCACAAAAGCCTGGGTCCTCACCTTTTGCAGCTGGGTTTCTTGAAGATTCTAGCCAGGGGACTTGAAATGTGGGAGACTAAAGGTGGGTATAGAGGCTTGTAATAGCTGAGCTCTGGCCAGGGCCTTGGAGGGGCTGGTATGATGGGACTTGAGCATGTGTCTGTCCAGAGGACTCTGCAGGTTGGGCTGAGGGTCTGGCTGAGCACAGAAGAATAGGAAGAGACACGCCACCCCTCCGCACCCCGTACCCCAAACTGTGAGCCTGAAAATAGAGCATTAATCACTTTTGAAATTGCATATACTTAGGTAGCCCTTGGTGCTAGGCATGTCCTAAGTGCTTAACAAGCCTTCTGAATCTAATTTTTCTAACAACCTCGAGAGCTAAGTTTATTATTAGCTTCATTTTGTTAGACAGGTAAGAAAATGGAAGCACAGCGAGGGTAAGCCTTCTGCTCAGGTCACTCAGTTACTAAGTGGCCAAGGCAGGATTTAAACCCCTTCATGGCCAGGAGTCACAGGGATGTAGCTGTTTGCGACTCGAGGGGGAGGGGTCTGGTTTCCTCCTGCCGCTCAGTGCCCAGCATGTGCCCCTACTGTCTGCCCGTGTCTTTAAGGCCAGTGGCTGGAGGTGAGACCCGCTTCCCCCTCTCCCAGGAAGAAAAGGAGAGTTTGGGCAGGATCTCAGGAGTTGGGCTTTGGGAACCACCAGGAAGCTGGCTACTAAGCCTTCTGGGGAGTCTGCAGGGGCCCCAGCTCCTGAGGCTGAGCTAGGGACACAGGCAATCCAGGACCTGAGAGGGGAGAAGGCAGGGCCATGTCATCGTCGCCAACTTAGAGACCAGGTTTCTCCACCTCCGCACTGTGGACGTGATGATTCCATGGGGGGATGGGGTGGCAGTCTGCGGTGCCATCCTGTGCGCTGAGATGCTGAGCAGCGTCCCTGACCTGTACCTGCTAGATGCCAGGAGCACGCCTTCCACTGTGACAACCACAAATGTCTCCAGACACTGTTGGATGTGCCCGGGGTAGGGGGATCACCCCAGCTGAGAACCAGTGTCCTAGATGAAAACTTAACAATTGGAGTGAACTTAGAAGCAGAGAGGAGGTGAGGAGCTGGTCGTAGGAGGGAACTGAGTCTGAATAGGCCCAGGCCAGCTAGGTATCGGGAACTAAAGTCTGGTTGAGGCTGAGTGTGCAGTGAGGAATGGGAAGGGGATTTGGTGGCTTCTGAAGGAGAGGGCAGCCACAGAGGCTGCTCCAGAGAAGTGATGAGTAAGGAGGGTTACCCGTGGGGCCAGGTTTCACAGCCTATTCCACCACTGTGTGCTCTCGGGGTGACTCACCTGTCCCAGCTGGCTCCTGCCCAAATGGCAGTTCGACCTGCCCCTGGAAGCCGGGGGCTTGCTTCTCACTCTCAGGAAGAGCTCCCTGAGAGGCTGGAGGACAGATTGGGATCACGAGGGGCAACAGCATTGTTGGGGCAATGGAGTGGGTGGGCCCTGTTGGGGTTTGCAGAGGAGGCTTCAGGTGGGATAGTCATGAGGTGGTGGGCTGGAGCCTGCCACACCTGCAGACTAGGGATTCTTGGGTCCTGATGACTGAACCACCTTGGTCTTTCTTTTGGATCTAGTGTGTGCCCGGCACAGGATGCCCAGCCTGCAGGTCCAGTAGGAGGTGGATCACCCCCTCTCAGGGGTGCTGTGAAAGGGATGCCCGTCTTGCAAGCGGAGTGAGACTGGGTTAGCGCCAAGGTCTCTTCCGGCTTGGCGCACACCAGCGACACCATGATCTAGCAATGCTTGTTCTCAGACTGTGGGCCAACAAGAGAAGGGGCAGCAGACCTAGGGCTCCGTCCTGGCTTTGCATTTTAGCGGCTGTCTGGCCCTGGGAAACTCATGTAACCTCTCTGAGTCTGTCTTCCTCTGTAGGATGGAGATAATAATAATAATAATGATAATAATAATAATAATAATATTGGCAATGCTACTTAGAACCTGCTCCATCCAGTCACTGCCCTGGCAATTTACACATGTTAGCTAATTCTCATGACAATTCTATGAGGTAGGCATTGCTATCCTTCCTGTTTTATAGGTGAGAAAACTGAGGCACAGAGAGGCTAAGTAACTTGCCCCATGTCACACAGCCAGTGAGGGGTGCAGAACCAGGATGCAACCCAAACAATTTGGCTCTGACTTCCAAGGGCTGTTGGGAAGATTAAATGAGATGGTGCATGTAGAACATGCAGGCGATGCCTGGCATGTGATGAACATTCAGTTATGGTGACCGACATCATTATTATCGTTGTTACTGTTTTAAGGCTTTGTCCTGACCCTATGGACAGCCTTAACTGTCCCTAAATCTGCCATACACAAGATGACTGGGGAACAACCTCTGAGCCATACTGGGAGAAGGAGGAGATGAGAAAAAAGAAATTAGCGTAGGCTGAGCAGTCAGGGCAGGCTTCCTGGAGGAAGGGTCCCAACCAGAGCCTTGAAGGATGAGCACAGACAAGACCACTGGACCTCTCTATCTGAGAAAGGGGATTTAAATCCTGTCTCCCTGCCTTCTGCTGAGTTGGAGATGGCCCTGACTCAGTGAGGGGGCTTTGTTTTCCTGAGCAGGGATTCCCATGCTGAGCCACGACCTGGGAATGCATGTGCAGCCAGAGCTGAGAGCTGCTGCCTTAGGTGGAAGAGCAAACAGTCCACATCACCCTTTGCTCAGCAGAGGTGCTCTAATGGGATGAAAAGACTTGGGTACCTTTGGGCCAGTGACCCTCTGTTTGGTCCAAGCTCTGTCACCATTCACTGTGTCCTTTGGAACAACTTCTTGCTTCTTTCTGAGCCTCAATTTCCCCACATGTATCCTCAAGAGGTGGGCACAGAGCTGTGGGTTTCCAGCTGTGCTCACAGAGGCCTCTGAGCCCCTCCCCGAAGCGGCTCCCTGCCACCCACCTGCAGTGGGTGTGAGGGCTCTGATTGCATGTGGGCAGTGGGGCCCTGGGAGGCAGGGACATCTCTGGCTCTTAACTGTTTGGGCTTTAGGAGAGGTGTGTGGCTGCATTTTCCTGGGGCAGGAAGAATGGGGGGTTGAGGAGGGGCAGTGATTCCCTGACCCTGGTTCTGCTGGAGAGGCCAGGAGCTGGGAGCGTCACGGAGCAGGAGAAGCAGCTGGTACCACCCCTCAAGCCAGAGCTGCCTGGACCTTGGTCTCCCCGACCCTGGGGACCACTCAGTGGGGACCTTGTCAACCTTTGTATTCTCAACTACAGGGACCTTTCCTGTCAGTTTCTTGGCTCCGAAAGTCTGCCTCTCTCTTGCCAGAGGTCAGTGGGTTTGGGTTTGCCAGGCAGTGGGGACAGGGCTGGCCATGAGTCCTGGCTTTGTTGCTCACTAGTTATGTGACTTGGGCAAGTCGCCTGTCTTCTATGAGCCTCGATTTTCTCATCTGTAAAGTGGGGATAATATGGCTATGGGAGCGACCTTCATCACCATTGTCACTGTCATCCTCCTCACCATTGGAGGGAAGACCTGAGACACGAGAGAAGACCTGACTTGTCTTGGTACCCAGGGCAGGGCGGCTTACAAGCTCCAGCCTTTCTGAGACGGTCCACTCCTAGCTGTGGTTCTGACTTCACTGGGCTTCAGGATGGTTTTAAACACAGGTTCCAGGTCCCTGCCTGTAGTGCTTCCGGTTCTGAATCTGTTTTCACCAGGTGGGTCCGAGATTGGCCACTGTGAGAGTGACCTGCCGTCCCAGTTTGCCCAAGACCTTCGAGGTCTCAGCACTGGAAGTCCTGCACCGAAGGAAATGCCGCCATCCCTGGCAAACCTGAGCTGTGGGTCACCCTGCTGCATTTCTCCCTCCATCCACCGCCTCCTAGGCTGGCTGGGAGGGCGTGGTGCTGGGGGAGGGGCTTCTCTTGTGCGAGGATGGCCTCCTATGGGGAGAACTGGTGGCTCCAAGCCACAAGAGCTCCAGGGCTGGGCTGGGGGGTCTCTGTCAAGAGCAGCATGCTGGCAGCTTGAGGTGGCCTCACCCGAGGAAGAACTTCGTCCAGGTGAGCCTCTGGCCACTTCTGCTGTCCTTCAGGAACTGGGAAATCTGGATCCTCGCATACCTGATGCAGGTCTCCTCCCATCAACCACCCTTTTGATTTTCCCAACACAGAGTTTCCATGACGGGGCGCGAGCACTGGACTGGGAGTCTGGGCCCCAGCTTCTAGTCCCTTTTCTCGGAAGCCTCAGTTTTCCTGGCAGTGGAATGAGGGCATGGGTTCAGGAGCCTCTGACTTTCACTCACATCCAGAGTCTACACACACCCAGTCCTTTGATGTTCTCCTGACCCCCACTTTATGGACGCTGACCCTGAGGCAGAGGGAGGCCACTCCCCCAAGGTTGCCCACTTAGTGCATGGCGGGGCTGGGATTTGGACCCGGACGGCCTGGCCCAGGAGCCCACAGGCTCAACCGCCTCACCACAGCTCCATGTGTTGCCCCTCAAGAACCATCGCTGGCTCCCCTTTGCAGAGGGGTGGAATAAAACAAGCTTATTACAGCCTGACTTTCAACTTGACCTCCTAAGGCTGCGTGGTAAAAACGTCTTCCCCTCAAATGTGTCTCCTCCTAGTCCTTGTTCACCTGCCTTCCTCAGGGAAGCCTTCCCCAGCCACTCTAGCCCACCCTCTCAAGCTGCCTCTAGCTTCCTCTGCCTTAACTTACTTTAATCAGCCCTTCCCCCAACTGGGCAGGCAGTTTTCCAAGCCTTTCCTATCAATTATCACATATGAGCCTCGTGGTAGCCAGTGAGTTTGGCCAAGCGGGGGTCATTATTCCACTTTACAGGTGAGGTTACTGAGCCCAGGGAAGCTAGGTGATGCATCCAAGGTCACCTGGTGGATGTGCGACCCAGCCTGTCTACTATCCTACTCCTGATTCTGGTCCAGCCACCATGCGAGCTCTTTGCTTTTGCGGGTCCCCCCAGGGAAGGGGCACTTCCCCCTGCACCTTATGCAGGGTCTGGCCCAGGGAGGTCCAGGGAGCTGGGTCAAAATACCCCAAACCCAGGAGTTGGGGTGTAGAGCTGAGTGGGGGGGGGGCTTTTATACCAGAAGGACAGTTAAGGGTGCTCAGCTCTAGCTCCTGGGTGCATTGGGGTCCTAGGGGCAGCTTGGGGTTGGGGGGATGCCACAGAGAGTTTACAGGTTTCCTGGGGAGCTGGAGGCCAGGGCCTGGAGCAGTGGGGCTGTGGGGGGACCCTTCATGCCCAGATCTGTCTCCGTGTGCCTCTGTCTTTCTGGATCTCCTCTCCATCTCTCTGGGTCTCTCCCTGTCTCTTTTTCTCTCTCTCTCTCTCTGTGTCCCAACGCCTCTCTATCCAGGTCCTCTGTGTCCCCGAATGGGGGCTGGCCTGCACACCTGGGACACGACGGAACAGAGGGCACCGCCAGCCCTGGAATGATGGGCTGTGGGAGGGGCCTGCCGGGCAAAATCTCGGGTACCCAGTGAGACCTGCCATCCAGACGAACAACTAACAATATTTTCGTAGAAGCGTGGCCCAAACACGGTGGAGGACATACTTATACGAAAGCAATGATTCATTTTCTATCTGAAATTCGAGTCCAGCTGGGCATTCTGTATTTTTATTTGCTTAATCTGGCAGGAGGAACAGGTGTGTTGGCACCTCATACCTGGTGAGGACTCCGGGCAGGGCTGTGCCCTGGAGTGGGACCTCCCGGTGGAGCACGGCTTGGGCTTGATCTCTTTCTCTTTCTTTTTAAAGCTACTATGAGAAGTATCAGAATCATGCTGGGGGCGGGGGGTGGGAAGTGGAGAGGGTGCTTCGAAGGAGGTCAGGTCCCCTCCAGGCAGGGAAAGCGAATGGGAAGGGCCTGGGTGGAGTGACCAGCTGGGAAACACTGGGGAAGTCTCTTGCTGACCGAGCCTCAGTCTCCCCACATGTGAATGGGAGTAACAATCCCTTCCTGCTGGGGTCGTGCTGAGGGTCAGCTGAGCCGAGAAGGTTCAGGAAGGTGCGGCCAGGCCGAGTGTGTGGGGGTGGGGCCTTGAGGGTTGTGATTAGTGTCGTCGTCACCCTTGGGGAATTGGTGAGAATGTGGACTCAGGGACCAGAAGGCCTGGGTTTGGGTCCCAGTTCTGTCACTAGTTCCATGGCCTTGGACAAATGACTTACTCTCAGTATCCCCATCTGTAAAATGGGGACAATAACAGTACCTACCTCCTAGGTTATTGAGAGGATTATGTGACTTAATACACACGAAGAACCTCAAACAGGGCAGGCGCATAGCAGACCCAGTAAGTAGTGGCTACCTTTAGCTATCAGGTGTGTGTGTGTGTGCTGCTTCCTCCAGGAAGCCTGCTGGTCCCTTCAGCTCACAGCTCCCCTCTCTACCTGGGCTCCCACTGACCCCTGACTCATTGGCCCCGAGCCCCATCTGGCTGCCCTCAGCTCCGAGTGGGATCAAAGGCTCTGGCTTCTTCAACCTGGCCCGCCCCATGCACGGCAGGCACCCCTCAGACAATAAGATGAACAGACTGGTTTCAACCAGAACTCCTAGACAAGCTGGAGTTGGGGAAGCTCTGTCCCAGGCCCAGGTGACAACGCAAACTTCTTAACTGTACAGTTAATGCCCCGGGAAACTCACAAGGGAAATGTGAATGAACATAGAACCTTGCAAGGCAAGACTGTGTATACATTTGTGAGGGGGCCAGGATTGACTCCCAGAAGCTTACTCTGAGGATCTGAGAGGCCTGGGTGGTCAGGGAAGTCTTCCCGGAGGAAGCAAGGGTTTAAGCCAAAGCTCAAGCAGCTGAACCAGGGCTGCCCCCTCTAGCATGTCTTATGGGTCCCTGTTCTTCCCAGGTCAGTACCGGAGGGCACAGAGATGTTCGAGGTCTACGGGTCCCCTGGCGTGGACATCTACATCTCTCCAAGCCTGGAGAGGGGCCGGGAGCGTGCGGACACCAGGCGGTGGCGCTGTGACACAGGGTTGGAGATCATTGTGGTCATGAACTCTCCCAGCAGTGACCTCAACGACAGCCATGTGAGTGGGTCCCCTGCTCTGGGTGCGTAGCAGGGAGGCAGGAATGTAGCTTCTCCAGGGCCCAGTGCCCTCCCTCTCCCGGGTGCAGGGCAGCATGGTGGGTAAGTGCCGGGCCCTGGGGCCAGCAGCTCTGCAGCTTAGAAACACAAAGTTTGTGTCCTCTGGCGTGTAGGGCCTCGGTTTCCCCTAGGTTATCTCTGCCACTCCGAACGGAGGAGAGAAAGCAGGGACCAGGCACAGGAGGTTGCTTTCTGGGGAAACCCCTTCTCCAAGGTGACATTTCCCCAGGTTGCCTCTCCTTCCTCTAACCCACTCCCTTCCTGTCCCCCTTCCCTTCCCAGAGGTATGGTGACTTCCCTTGCTCTCCTGTCACTGCTCACTCAGCTACAAGAGTGAGTTTAACAAGGCCCAGCTGTAGACAACATTCTGGCCCCAGGGCAAGAGACAATAAAAAGTGGGAGATACGGTGGTGGGGGTTGGGGGGGGAGCTCGAGCTTAGCACACATGATGGCTGATGGAACCAGGACTTGGTGTATGGAAGTGGTGGGTTTACACTCCATGCCAGGAACAGTATTTTGAAACACTGGCCCTTTAAGAGCGCTGACCATGAGCCAGGCATGGATGACCCATTCATCCCTCACAAGAGCCCTGGAAGGTAGGGTCTGATCCCTGTTTCAGCAATGGGGTTACCAAGGTCCAGAGTAAACTGTGCTGGGGCCACAGGGCTAGTCAGGAGGAGTGCTAGCATTCAGTGCAGACCTGCCCGAGAGCTGTGGCAGGCTCCCTCCATCACTGCTACCTCTGCTCTCATCCGTGCACATGAACTGAGCCTCTGCACTGGGCTCTGGGAGGCAGGTGGGCAGGACTCAAGGCCAACGTTCTGCAGACAAGGAGACTGAGACCAGGATGGCTCACCTCAAACCACACAGTCAGGTGAGTAGCAGAGTTGGTGACGGTCAGGATGGAGTCCCCAGGGCAGGACAAGAGGACCGGCAGCCTGTGAGGTGCCCCGCCGAGCTGGGGGCTGTGTGGACACCTCCCCTCCCTGATGTTCTTGGCCCCAAGGACCTCAGGGATTGAGGAGGGTCGGAGTGTACCCCCTCCCCTCCCCCTGCCTTTGGCCAGGATCCAGGTAAATGTGTGTCCGAGGCCAGCATTGTCGCTGGGGCCTGACACCTGGGGGTCAGTACTCACAGGATTTAGGGGCTCCCAGGACCGAGGGGGTGAGTGGTCCTGGGAGCCCACTCCCAGGTGTCAGGATCCTAAACCCTCTGGTTGAGATGAGGCCATCGGAGCCAGACAGTTGAGGGACCCACATCATGAGGGAATATCCCAGTGGAGGGCTGGGCCTCCGACAGCTTTGTCGTCCTCACCATCTTCAGCCCCACCTTTGACAGGTACGGGGTGCTCGCCGTGGGCCAGGCACCACGCTCAGCCTGTCACGTGCGTCCCTGCCTTACTCCTCGCAGCCTATCGTCAGCCCTGTGGGGTAGGAGCTGTTATTATCCCCCACTTTACAGCTGAGGAAACTGAGGCCCAGAGCAGATAGTAACTTCCCAGGATGTTTACATGTGTTGCATCCAGAATCTGAGCTCTTACACAATGTCACCTGCCCACCAATGACAGTAGCTGATGTTTCTTGGGCACTTTCTACTAGATCCGTCTTTTACATGTGCTGTTTCTAAGCTGCACTACCGTCCTCTGAGGTAGGAACCTGTATGGCCCCCATTTTGCAGACGAGGAAACTGAGAAGGCTGAAAAAGGTGAAGGTCACAGAACCCAGAGGTGCTGGGCTCAAGTCCAGGCCTGCCCAAGTGCCAGAGATAAAAATTCTCATCAGCTTGGAGAGTGTCCCTAAACCCTGCCCAGTCGGAACTCCACATGTTACAAACAGTGGGGCTGAGACCCACCCCTGGGGCCGGGGCCTGCCAAAATCACATGGTAGTCATCAGCAGTGGGGGGGAGCCCAGGCCTGCCTGGCTTCCCTCTGTGTCCCAATGACAGTCCCATTTTATGGAAGGGCCCACCGAGGCACAGAGAAATAAATGGCACAGAGAAGGCGAGAGAAAGAGCCGAGCTGGTAAACTCGAGTTTGGTGCACGGCAGTTCCTGAGACCTTCTCTTCTTTTGCGGGTTGAGGCTCTTGGCTTTAGCCGATGCGACCCTGGCTCATCTCTCTGCAGGTTCAGATCTCCTACTATGCCAGCCACGAGCCCCAGCCTCTGGCGTACACGGTGCTGTACCTCACCTGTGTTGGTGAGTTGGGGGTCATGCTGAGGGTGTGGCCAAGGGGCCTTGGCCCGGGGCAGGATGGGGAGCCATGGGGAATTACACTGAGCAAGGATCTTTTTACCCAAGTCCATCTGTTTTATTTTTTAACTTAATGTAAAAAAACATACATTTAAAAAATTCCAACAGTACAAAAGAGTATACAGTGGACCCTTAAACAACAGGGGTCTGAACTGCATGGGCCCACTTATACATGGGCGGTTTTCAATCAATCCGTGCAGTTCAGCGGACCCAAGCGGTTCAAACTGTGTTGTTCAAAGGTCAGCTCCGTGGTTGGGAATCCGAGTCTGCAGGGGGCGGCTGTCATTAACGTGCACAGTCGGTGCCCCTCACCTCCAAGTTGTTCATGTCAACTATAAATTAAAAAGTCAATCTCCCTCCCTCTAGCCTGACTCCCAGTACTCCAGGCCCAGCACCCTGCTGGAGACACACTTGCTTCTATAGGCAGGCACACGCGGACCCGTAGGCTAGTCCCCTCTTTTGTAAGCAATTGGAAGCATTTACATCTACAGACGTAGAACTAGACCTTGCTTTTTCCAAATTAAATTTTTTTGCCAATTACCCATAAACTGATATATAAATCCCATGCAAGATGATGCAGATGTTGGAACTATCAGACGGGAAATGTAAAGTAATCATGATTAATGCATTAAAGGCTGTAGAGAATAAGATGGATGACACGCATGAACAGATGGGGAATTTTAACAGAGAGCTGAAAACTATCAGAAAGATTCAAATGGGAATGATAGAAATAAGAATCATGTTGTGGTAACAGATGACACATGCTTTTGATGGGGCCATAGGTAGATGTGACACAGAGGAGAAATAATCGGTGAAATTGAAGGTGGGGCACGTGACCCAAACCGAAACACAAGGAGAAGGAAAGAACGAAACAAAGTAACGCGGCAGCTCTGGGGCCGCACCGAGCCATCCAAACGCAATGACGTGCCCATCAAAATAGAACGTCATTCTATTTAAATGGCCTTTTGAATGGAACTTTGTCAAGCTGACCCTAAATCTCATCGGGAAGAGCAAAGGGCAAGAATAGCCGGAACTATTTGAAGAAGGAACATCTTGTGTAGGGATTCGTGGCACCAAAGACTTTTCCCCAGGTTGTAGCTCTTGAGGCCTGGGATGTAGGTGCAGGATTAAGTACAGACCAGATGGAACCAGTGGAGAGCCGCACACACACCCCTGCGCGTGTGGTTATCACGTGAGAATCAGTAAGTTTGGAACCACCTCTAGTACCATACTCAGAAATACATTTCGCATGAGTTGAAAATCTTAAGGTGAAATAAAAAATTTAAAGCTTTTAGAAGAGAATATCTGTGAACTCAAGGTCCAGTTTGTTTTTAACAAGGCAAACCAATAGCACAAATCATAGGGGGAAAGATCGATAAGTTAGACTGTATTAATATTTAGAACTTTTCTACAACAGAGGATGATAAAAAAATTCCAACTCTGGACTGGGAGGAGATATTTGTAATGTATAGGGTTTACTCAGAGCATAGAGATTATGGAAAACTTCAATCAATAAGAAAAGAAAAACCCAAATAACTAGAAATCAGCAAAAAAGATGGAGAAGCAATTTGCAGAAGACAAAGCCCCAGTGACCAGAACCCAGATGAAAAGATGCTTAACTCAGCGTTGCCAAGGCTGTGGAACTGGGGAGCCCTTTGCATTACGGGTAGGAGTTCGCATTGGTGCAAGCACGTGGAGAGCGATGGGCAAGAGGGCTGACGATGCCCCCTCTTCAGGAGGCATTTTTAGAAGCAGAACTGCTGACTTACAGGAAATGTACATTGTAAGTTTTGACAGATATTGCCAAATTGCACTCCAAAAAGGCAGCACCATTTTACACACCGGCCAACAGCACACAGGAGTGCCCTGCCAGCCCTGCTCACTGTTAACCTTCTCCCGTTTGGCCGATCAGAGAGGTTGTATCTCATTGTTGCTGTAACTTGCCTTCCTTTGATTAGGACTGATGCCGGGTATTTCCCTGCCTCCCTCTCTCCGTACACACACACATACCCTTGTTCATTAGAAAATACATGCTCCGGCCCGCGGAGCAATCAACTGGGGCTCGACCACCTACCTAGAACAAATGAGTTGGGGGGACAAGAGGCGCAAAGAATGGCAGCAAGACAAAAGATTCTGATCAAGCTGCAAACTTTATTTTTCCGAACTGGATATATATATAGGGGGGAGGGAGAGATTAGGTTGCTTGCTATTGGCTAGCTTGAGACAAAGAAGGGCCCGCTTATTGATTACTTGGGTGCAACTGGTACTCGTGGACACCTCATGTGCCTGTAGCTGATTGGCTTGTGGAGCGCATGCACACCTCATGTACCTGTAGCTGATTGGCTTGTGGAGTGCACAGGTTCCTGTAATCAATGCAATGTTTTTAGCTAGAAGGTGTAAGGTTCCCAACAAATACACACACAGAAAAGTGCATAAAGCTCTACTTCCTACACAGACACATTAACAAAGAGTTACAAAGCAAACACTTCAACAGCCCTTACCCAGGTCAAGAAACAGAACATGAGCCGCACCCTGAAGTCTCCCCCAACTATACGTTCTCTGATCCCTGGCTCCTGCCTGTAGAGGTGAGCACTAGCTTGTGATAAGCGTTTCCTTGCTTTTCTTTGTGGTCTTATCACCGGAACGTGCAAACCCAAGTAATAGAGTCCAGGTCTGCCTTTCTTTGGATGTCCTGTGCACGGAATCATATTGTATACATTCCTTCCAATTGGACTTCTCTTGCCCACATTCTGTTTGTGAGATACATTCACTTACTGCGTGGCGGCTGGGTATCTTTTCACGCGTTTAAAAATTATTTCAAATTCTTCCTCCTTCTCCCTCCCCCTACCTCTCTTCCTGGAATGCTCCTCCATTTGGGTTACAAAATCTCCTCCAGGTCTAGGAAGGCACATGAAGAAGGTGGGTTGGAGACTGAGATGTTCAGATTTTGACATGAAGGTGAGGCTCAGACAGGGCACAGGCTGTAGGTGGTGAAGCTCAGATTCACACCAAAGCCCAGGCTCCCTCTCCCATCCTAAGGAGACGAGGCAGCTTCACACAGACCAAGAATGTCTAGGGCAGCCTTAGCTCAGTGCAGGGCGTGCTCCAACACTGAGCGCTGTAGGGATGCAGAAGAGGGAGAGATCAGGGAAGGCTTCCTGGAGGGGGCAGCATTTAATCTGGGCCTTGGCTCTGACCGTGCCTTCTCTCCAAGGCCTCTCTCTTTCCCAAGGTCAGGGAGAAGGCCCCAGATGCCCCTACAACTAGAAATGACTTCTGTTTTCCTGGCCCCAGATAGGCCCTGAGGGTGAAGGTAAAAGGTGAGGACATAGGCTTGTGCTGACCTCCTGGGAACCCTGTGGTGACTTGCCCTCTGCCCTCCCCTTGCAGACATCACTCTGGATTGCGACCTGAACTGTGAGGGCAGGCAGAGCAGGAGCTGTGTGGACAAGGTAGGGCATCTCAGCCTAGGCCCAGGGAGGACTGTGGGGTTCGGGGCTGCGCTGGGCTGGGTTGATGGAGGAGAGGCTGCTATAGTACCCGCTGCCTCCCAGCGGACACACTGTGGTCATGGAGCCCAGCGGGAACCAGGCACGGCTGGGGACCTTCTTTACCAAGAAAAATGCCATCAGCAAGAATTCTAAAGCATGCCCGTGCCCAACCCTGGGCCAGGCCTCGCTTTATGGGAAAAGTCCTTCTGGACTTTCAATCCAGGTTGGGGGTCGATAAACTTATTCTGTAAAAACAAGATAGTAAATATTTTAGGTTTCGCAAGCCAATACAGTCTCTGTTGCAAGTACTCGATTCTCCCATTGAGGTTTGAAAGAACTGTAGTCAATAGGCAAACAAATGAATATCACTGTATTCTAGTAAAACTTAATTTACAAAAACTGGCCAAGGGCGGGATTTGGCCAGGGGGCCATACTGTGCTAACTCCTTGATTGAGGTGAGGAGGGAAACCTACCGAGTATGAAACTGTTGAAGAACTTTGGGCTGAAGCGTGGTGGCACTTCATGCAGTAGGAGTTCAGAGGAGAAGGTCAAGGTGGGCTGGGGCAGTAAGGAAGATTTTCTGGAAGACAGCCCCTTGAGCTGGGCTCTGAAGGAATGTGAAAGGGAGGGCATACCAGGTGGTGGGAAGAACAGGAGCCAAGGTGGGGAGGGAGGGAGGGATTCAGAGTTAGGAAGTTGCCTGTCGAGAGAGGGGACATTGGCTGGAGACACATCACAGACAGCCAGGAAAGATGGCTGTTACTTGGACTTGGTGATGTGGGCAGGAGAGAGCCATTGGGGTTTCTGGAGCTGGAGGTGCTCCCCTGAGAGTGGACCAGCCCTCCCAGGGTGGGGTGAAGCAGGAAGGGAAGGGTCAGGAGGCCAGCCAGGAGGGGGCCAAGGAGGGAGGTGCAGGTCCGGTCTTAGCCGCCAGCACAGATCTGCTTTGTCACTGACAGCGCCAGTGGGTCTGGGGGCCTGAGGGGTACGGAGCCATCCTGCTGGTGAACTGTGACAGGGACGATGTGAACTGTGATGACCAGGACAACTGCGACCAGCACGTACGCTGCCTGCAAGGTGAGGGGGGTCAGGGTAGCCCATGACCCTGGGTGTCCAGGGTCATTGCTCAGTTAGCTTGCAGAAACTCCAACTCCTGGGAACGGCTCTGAAGGCAGAGCTCAGGGCTTCCAGACCCACCTTGCTGATCCTGAAAACCTGCCTCAGCCTGGCAGTGTTCTCTCACCTTCATCTCCCTCCAGGGGAGCAGAGGATGCCAACATTAGTTGAGCACCTACTGTGTGCCAGGCCCTTTCCCCAAATTCACTGTCTGGCTCCACAGACCTGGAAGACATGTCCGTCATAGTCCTGCGGACCCAGGGCCCTGCTGCCCTCTTCGATGACCACAGACTTGTCCTGCACACCTCCAGCCATGACGCTAAGCGGGCACGGGTCTTCCACGCCTGCGGTGAGTTCACAGCCATCCCCGGCTTCCCTGGGCCCTCATTTCCCTGCCTTGGGCCAGTGGGCAGGGTCTGCGCAGGCTCTGCCTCAGGGCCAGAGGAACAGATGTGTGAGCTCTGGAGCAGGTCAGCTGGCATCTCAGGCACAGCCGCGGCCCGGGTTGTTTTACGGGAGGAATGAATTTTTAAAATATATTTTAAGCACATTTAGGAAATGCTACTCCCCAAAATTTTAAGCATACACAAATTAGAGAACAGTGTAACGGCCTTTCTCCAGAGGCATCCACTCCGACTCACTCAGCACTCTTCACCTCTCTCGCTTCATCCATTCCCCCTGCTTCCTGAAGTGTTGCTAAGCCAGTCCCAGGCTCCACGGGTATTGTCCTTACAGAATTCAGCATGCATCTCCAGAAAAAAATTACAATCCCTTCACATAGCCATGGTGCCATCTATCACAAGTCTAAGCAAGGGTATACACGACCTTTTAAGAATACAAACGTATACAAGTAATAAGATGCTCACTTAAAAAAAAAAGATCAAACAGTATATCAGCATATAGAGTGAAAAATGAGTCCTCTATCTCTAACCCTAAACTTGACTCTTAAGACAAGTTCACTGTTGAGGATTTGGTGTGTGTTCCAGCCGACTTAGTTCTAGATGTGTGCCTTGCGTGTGTGCGGTGTGTACATATCCAGCCTCCCAAACGGCTCCTTTTTTATTTAATATTTATTGTATCTTTTTTTCCATTACCAAACCCTTTCTTTCATTGAACTTTATATTCGACGCCTCTTTCTGTGTATTTATTTGGTTCTGCTTCACTCTTTTTCCTAGCTGCATAGTATTCCGAAGCATGGAGGTGCTGTAACCTATCTGGTCCCCTGAGACGTGTGGGTGTTTACAGGGTTTTGATTTTATAGTATAAGTTCCTAAGGCCTCGCTCATGGCTGTACCTGAGTGCAGAGCCGTGACTCATAGGTGCATAGTAGGTGCTCAGTAAACATTTGTTCAATGAACAAGGAAACAACCAGAAGACCCTCCCCTAGAAGTGGTGACGAAGACACATGCCTGGAAGTGGCATTGCTGGTAGGGGTGCGTGTTACTTCGTCAGATGCGGACGCCCCGCCCCTACCTGCACCTTGCCCACACTGCGTGGCAAGCAGCTTCCTCTCCTCTGGCCGTGGGAGGTGAGATGCAGGCGTCGTCTGGCCCGCAGGCGTTCCTGGTGAGGTTGCACAGATCTCCTGCTCTCATGCTCCCCAGGCCCTCCAGGGAGTCACAGCTGCTACTTCCGTCCCCTCCCAGGTCCCGAGGACTCGTGCGAGTCCTACAGGCACGTGCTGGGCCAGAACAAGGTGTCCTACGTGGTGTCCCGCTTCCACGGGGACGAGGAGCGCTTCTTTGTGGAGGGCCTCTGCTTCCCCGACGCCGGCTTCACGGGGCTCATCTCCTTCCACGTCACCCTGCTGGCCGACTCCAATGAGGTAGGGCTGGCTGGGCGGAGCAGGTGACAGAAAGCTCTCTTCCCGGGAGAGACAGCCCCGCTGGTGTGAAGAACTGCAGACTGCTCACCGCCTTGCCGGTTCCCTCTCTAGAGACTGAGGTGAAGCGGCTCGCCCAGGCTCACCAGCCCTCGGATCACTGGGCCTCTGGACCCGAGGCCAGGGCTCTGTCCTCTCTGCTCTTCCCCTGCAGGATTTCTCCGAGTCCCCGATCTTCACTGACACCGTTGTGTTCCGTGTGGCTCCCTGGATTATGACGCCCAGCACCCTGCCGCCCCTGGAGGTGTACGTGTGCCGGTGAGTCTGGGGAACTCTGGGGGGCCTTCTGACCCTGGTGGCCCCTCTGGCCTGGTTCTGACCCACGCTCCCTGGGCTTGTCTGCAGTGTGAGAAACAACACCCATTTTGTGGACGCAGTGGCAGAGCTGGCCAGGGAGGCCGGCTGCAAGCTGACCATCTGCCCACAGGCCGAGAACCGAAATGACCGCTGGATCCAGGTACCACAGCCACTGGGCAGTGCCCAGCCGGGACACTGTCCTGGGAGGGGAGGCTGGCCTATTCCGACCGGGTGGGGCAGGGGGCTACTGGGGAACATCCAGGAGGTCCTGGGCACTGTGATATCCCACCTCAGGACACTGCTTTTTCTAAATCTAGACCTAGAGCTTGCCCCCTCTCTCCAGAACTTTCCGGACATCCAGGAACACACTGACACTGGATTCAACACCCATTCACCCCCAGGATCTGGCTAAGCACTGGGTTGTGCACATACTCCCTGCCCTTAGCAACCTGGACCACTAGTTCTCAATGGAGGGCGGTGTTGTCCCCGAGGGATGTCCGGCAGTCTTGGACATTTTTATTGTCACACTGAGGGTGGCGATGCTACTGGCTTTTGGCCCCTGCAAAAAAGAATGATCTGGCCCCAACCGTCCGTGGTGCCGAGGCCAAGAAGCGCCGATGTGGTGAACTATTGCAGTACGAATCCCAGCTCGTACGATCTAAGATGTAGCAGCAGTGCCAGCAAAGCACCAGCCAGGTTTGCAGGAAGGTGGCGCCACCTCTGTCTGGGGGCTCCGTGTTGGGCTCTTGTCCATCTGAGCTGGACCAGGTCTGGCAAGTGGATGGGTAATGATGTCTGCCATTCCGTGAATGCTCACTGCGCACCATGTGTCCTTACCAAAGTGTCATTCCCGCTTCTTGACAACTCCCTGTCATTGCCCACCCGAGGAGCTCCCAGAGCTGCAAAGGCCCAGGGAGCTGGGAAGGGCCGTGCTGGGACTCAGCGGATGGGGGTCCTGGCAGGGGAGCAGCACGTGCAAAGGCCCAGGTGTGGCAGGCGTGAGAAAGAATGCGCACTCTGGCCAGGGCCAAGCTGCTGTGATGGGTAAGAATTGAGGTGGGAGACCTCAAATGCCAAGCCAAGGATGTGTGGTATGGTTGGAGGCTCATCCAATGAGGTGGTGAAGGGCAGGACCCCGAGTGAGACCAGTTGGATTTGGATTCTGCCTGTGCTACTGACTAGCTGTGCACCTTTGGACAAATAACTAGACCTCTCTGCTCCTCACTCTCCTCATGTATAACATGGGTCTAGTAGCGCCTATACATAGGCGTGTCATGAGGATGAACGGAGTTAATATCTGTAAGGAGCCTAGGGCAGGGCATGTAATATTGAGCTTCTCATTGGGTGTGTAGTTCGTCTGGGCGGGGCCCCCTTTGCCTCCAGGACCAGAGGGCTCAGGATTGACCCGGGCACATTTATGGGTCTGAGAAAGAGGCAGATTGGTACCTCCTCGTGTCCCCGAAGCTCTATCCAACTGTCAACCCTCCATGACCACACGCGGAGGCCAGAGGTTCTGGCTGATGCCCGGAGTCTTGCTTGTCCAACTCAGGCCACTCTGAGTCCTTCTCTGTGTCCACTCTGCCCTGACCCAGCATGGTGACACCCCCAAGGTCATGTCCATGTTCTTATTCATTCCTGGCCTGTCTTGCTGTGTGACCCTACACAAGTGCACCCCCTCTCTGAGCCTCCAGCACCTCCTCAGCCAGCAGACATCATGGCCCCTGCCCTTGTCACTCCTGAGGACAATGTTCTCTGAGGCAGAGACCTCCTGGGAGCAATCCCCCCGCCCTCCAAAGTGCTCAGTGTCAAGCAGGCGTGGGGAGTTGTTGACGGCCCACCGCCGAGCTTCTCTGTTGTTTGCAGGACGAGATGGAGCTGGGCTATGTCCAGGCGCCACACAAGACCTTCCCGGTGGTCTTTGACTCCCCCAGGAATGGGGAACTGCAGGACTTCCCTTACAAACGGATCCTGGTGAGTGGTCTGGGGCGTGGCCCAGCACTGAGGGTCAGGGGATGTTACCTCGAGGGCCACACTGGGGTGTGGAGAACCGGGGGCAGCCCTGGGAACCACGATCTTGCAGAACAGGAATGGAGTTGCCAGGTTAGACACAGGCTAAATTTCAGATAAGCAATGAGTATCGTTTGGGTATAAGTATGTCCCAAACATTGCATGGGACATGCTTATACTAAAATATATTTGTTGTTAATAAAAATAATAAAATATATTGTATATCTGGAATCAAATTTAACGGGGCATTCTCTATTTTTATCTGTTAAAAATCTGACAGCCCTGGACAGGGCGGGCGGGACAGTGCAACTGTTCAGAACAGCAGCTCGGCTGTCACTCACGTGCTGTGTGGCCTTGCATGAGTCACTCTCCCTCTCTGAACCTCCATTTCCTCATCAGTAAAAACGTCATCACAGCCCCAGCCCCATATGTGTCTGTGAGGCTGCCCTGTGTCTGCACAGAGGGGGCATGCAAGTATTATTGGTGACGAGGATAATTGTGCAGACAGCGATGGCTGACCAGGGCCACCTTGAGGAAGGAGGGGAGATCCCAATGGTGCCTAGAGAACGGGAGCGCCTCCCCATCCCCCCCGCCACCAGATCACACAGCTGGCAGGGCCTCTCACCTCTGAAGGGCCTTCTAAGAGGTGGCCCTGGGAGGTCCCCTCCTCTTCCAGAGTTGAAAGACTGAGACTTAGAAGGCTGTCCCCAGCCTCTTGGATCCCAGGGACTGGCCACTCTAGAGCAGCCAGATGACTGTCCTTGGCTGGACTTGGCAGGATGCCTGTGCACAGAGAAAGGGGGTAGCCATGGCCTTGGGCTCTGTGTCTAATGGGGGGGCTCAGGGGCAACCAATGCTCTCTTTGCTGCCTTGCTGTGACCATGGGGGATAACATGCTCTAACACGGTAGCAGGGCCAGCAGGCCTCTGTGTTTCCCAATGTTGGCCCTCGCGCACATATGTAATATCAAATAGTTCGGATCCCAGCCTTCGACTCAGTGTTTGCATCTGAAGGATGGGCAGCCACTGCCACCGCATCTTTAAGGAATTCAGAACCCGGAAAGTTGCTTTAAGCTCTTCGTGGTGAGCTGTCTGCCCTCACCCCAGCCAGCCTGACTCAGTTTCCCCTACCAGGGTCCAGATTTTGGCTATGTGACCCGGGAACCACAAGGCAGCTCTGTGTGTGGCCTGGACTCCTTCGGGAACCTGGAGGTCAGCCCCCCAGTGGTGGCCAACGGGAAGGAGTACCCCCTGGGGAGGATCCTCATTGGGGGCAACCTGCCTGGGTAAGAGAGGAGCCGGGAGAGATGTTGCCGGGATGGAGGCTGGGGCAGGGGTGATGGAGGCTGAGGGGTGAGGGGCTATTGCACTCCCCAAAGAGAACCAGAAAGAAGGAACGATAAAATCATAGTCCGAGAAGCTGCGGGTGGGGAGGGTGGTGGGCTCTTCACTAGACACTGCCACTTAAATTGGGAAATTGAGAAGGCCAGAGCAAGCAGGGACCCAAGGCACCATTCAACCCTTTTGTTTTACACGTGGGCCCAGAGAGGGTGAGCGACCTGGAAAGGTGACACCAAAGGTGAAGTTATAACTAGATGTAGGTCTTCCAATTCAGAAAATAAGTAGACGTTGCTACCAATGAACTCTTACAGAAGGAAAAGCTTTCAGTCTCAATAGTCCTGGGAGAAACTGCATTTAAGTCAGAGCTTGTTTATACTATGATGTAAATGACTACTATCAGATCTTTTCCTGAGAGCAGGAGAAGGGAGGTATGGGACCTGAGAAGTGAGATGGTGGTAACACACACACACACACACACACACACACACACACGCACACAACTTATGTCTTATTCAGCATGTAACCACAGGGGGCTGATGGAAAAGAAAGGAATTGTATGGTAATGGTTGTTTGCTGTATGATAGGCCAACACATAGAGTTAACCAAGCTCAGCAAGGCAGTTAGAACGGACTTGGGATCGAATGGCGGTGACTCAGGAAGCTTCGGAGGGGACTGACTGATCCCACAGGAAGAGGCAGTTTGGGCAAGGCCACTAGATCCTTTACCAGAGGGCAAAGAAAATGAGATTGAAATTCACCACCATGACCCCACCTCCACATACAGCGTCATAACCCAGCGACTCTGAGTGGCCTGGCCCAGGTGAACCACCTAAGACGCTAATCCTCACCCAGCTGTGAGAAACAGCAGAGGGGGTCGCCATTTCCCCCGCTCTGACCACGCCCCCACATACAGCTTAGCGTCACAACCCAGCGACCTGGGAGTCCAAGGCACTGCTTCCCACACTTAAAGGGCCAGAACAGACCAAAAATGTCTCAAGATCTCAAAGCCCCAGAGCCCATAGATCTAAGCGATGAAGAAATAGCAAAACGCTCAGACGCACAGTTTAAAACACTGGTCATCAGGATCCTCACAGAACTGGTTGATTATACCGACAAATTAGACAAATATATGAAGGCGAAACTAATTGAAATGAATGGAATTGCACAGGACACCAATACCAATGAAAAGGAAACTGGGACTCAAATCAATGGAGTGAACCAGAAGAAAGCAAATAATGGCCAAACAGAAAAGTCAAGAAGCAAGAATTCAAAGAAATGAGGAGAGTCTTAGGAACCTCCAGGACATCTTTAAACACTCCAACGTCCGAATTATAGGGGTACCAGAAGGGGGAAAGGCACAGCCACCAGTGGAAAACTTATTTGAACAAATAATAAAGGAGAATTTCCCCAATCTGGCAAAGGAAATAGACTTCCAGGAAATCCAGGAAGCTCAGAGAGTCCCAAAGAAGTTGGACCCAAGAAGGAACACACCAAGGCACATCATAATTACATTAGCCAAGATTAAAATGAAGGAGAGAACCCTAGAAGCAGCAAGAGCTAAGGGGACAGTCACCTACAAAGGAGTCCCCATCAGACTGTCAGCAGATTTCTCAAAAGAGACCTTCCAGGCAAGAAGGGGCTGGAAAGAGGTATTCCAAGTCATGAAATCCAAAGACCTACAACCAAGACTGCTCTATCCAGCAAAACTTTCATTTAGAATGGAAGGGCAGATAAAGTGCTTCTCAGATAAGATCAAATTCAAGGAGTTCATCATCACCAAGCCCTTATTATATGAAATGTTAAAGGGACTTATCTAAGAAAAAGAAGTTAAAGCAACATGAACAGCGAAAGGACAACAAACTCACAGTTATTAACAACCTAAAACAAAAGCAAACTAAAAGGACAGCTAGATCAGGAGTGGAAACATAGAAATGAAGATCTCAAGGAGGGTTAGCAACAGGGGAGTGGGAGGAGGAAAAGGGGGGAGAAGGTACAGAAAATAAGTAGCATAGACAGTAGATAGAAAATAGATGGGGGGGCAAGAATAGCATGGGAAATATAGAATCCAAAGAACTTGAGACACATGGTCATAAACTAAAGGGGGGGTAATGGTGGGGATGGGGGGTAGGGTAGAGGGGAATGAAGGGGGGAATAGAACAACTGTAACAGCATAATCAATTAAAAAATTTAAAAATAAATAAATAAATAGATGTCAAAAAAAAAAAAAAGAAATTCACCACCACATAATGCCGAGGCTTTCAGGCCCCTTGAGGGTGATCTTGTCCACCTCTCTCCCCACTCGTGTACAGGAGGGTGAAGCTGTGAAGAGAGAAATGTAAGGTAAACTCGAAGAAGGACCACCTGCCGTGGAGGTGGCATTCAGGGGTAAAAGCGGTTGCTTGGAGAATGTGAGATTGGGGTCTGAGGACTTGCCTGGATGACGAGATATATATAGCTTCCCTACTTACAAATACAATGCAGAAATCTTGAGCTCTTGTCTTTCCATTACTGCATACCTCTTTTGTTTCTTTGTTTAGTTAAGCAACCTTTTTCAACTCTTTGGGCCCCAGGTCAAGTGGCCGCAGGGTCACCCAGGTGGTGCGGGATTTCCTCTACGCCCAGAGGGTGCAGCCCCCCGTGGAGCTCTTTGTGGACTGGTTGGCTGTGGGCCACGTGGATGAGTTCCTGAGTTTCGTCCCTGCCTCCGATAGGAAGGTAAGGACTTGGGAGACAGGGCTGTCCCTGGCGGCTGGGTCAGGGGATGAGCTCCCGGGAGCCGTGCTGAGTCCAGGCAGCTCAGCCCGTCTGCTCTCTCCACACAGGGCTTCCGGATGCTCCTGGCCAGCCCTGGTGCCTGCTTCAAGCTCTTCCAGGAAAAGCGGAAGTGGGGCCACGGCAGGGCCCTCCTGTTCGAAGGGCTGGTTGGTGGGTACCAGTGTCCCCCATCACAGTTCTCAAACCCCCTCACTTAAAGCAAGACACATGGTGACTTGAGAGAGGGATGGCAAATTTTAAAGCAGGACTGTCCCCCCAAAATCAGGAGCCCTCACTTCTGTGACTGCTCACCTTGCTCCACCAGCCCCTGTGGGCCGCGGCTGGGACAAAGCTGGCAGAGAGCACCGTGGTGGAGGATGGGCAGCGGGCTGGAGTGGGGCCAGCTTCATGCCTGGGACCAGTGCAGTCCCACAGGGCCCTCTGCTCAGAAGGGCCCCTTGCCTGAGGTTTGATGCCCAGTTGTCACTGTCTTGAAATTCACAATAGTCTGTGCTTTGTGATAAAAATCTGATTAGTCAATGGACCGTCTATTGGGGGATTAGAACCTGGGCTCATGGATGTTCCCGTGAATAGTTCTGTCCCCTGCTGCCTCCCAGGACTGAGTTCCCACCCCCCTCCCAGAACAGTCCTGGGACCCCAGACGAAAAGTGTAAGGAATACAGATCTCTCCCACGCCGATGCTCCCAGAGGGACCATGACCAGCCTCCTCTGAGCTCAGATCGAACCTTAAAAATCCTCCTCTTCAAATGTTATGTACCAGGCAGGGAAGCCCTCATCATCTTTCTCTGAAGCACCAGGTTGGTGGTGAATGAGGCCCGGGAAGAGGCTGAGCAGTTTTTCCAAGTGCCCAGCTGGGAAGGAGAGTGGGGGGACTCATGGCTGTCCGGCCACACACAGCCGCCATGCTGCCCTGGTGACAGCCACGGCTGTGACCAGGGAAGCCCAGCATCGCTATATAATAACATACTTTGTGCCCAGCTGCTGGCCTGTGCTCTACCCTAATTGTCCCATTAGACCTTGTGGAGGCCTGGGGGGATCCCTGTCACCCCCCTTCACACCGGAGAATGCCTGGAAGTTGGTCCCTGGCCCAGAGGCAAGGACGTAGCAGAGCAGGCTCTGAACCCCAGCCATCTGACTCCAGCTGGGGTAGAAGGGATTGCCCAAAAGGGTGGAGGGGATGCCCAGCTGGCAGCTGGGTCCAGGAAGCCATTTCCTGTCCCACGGTCAAGGCTTCAGGCCCTTCCCGAGTGCTGGGCTAGTGTTCGATCTCAAGCTCCTCTCTGTTTCTCAGCTGTAAGACCCTGGGCAAGACTTTCACGTCTCTGAGCCTCAGCTCCCGGATTTGTGTGGGGATAATGACGCACGTCCCGTGAGGCTGCGGTGAGGGTTAAGTGAGGCGCTAAATGCATAGCTCCGACCTCAGGGCCTGTTGTGGTAGGAGCTGCATAGACGGCGCCTGCAAGGATGATGCTGGCTCTAACCTCCCCTTCCCTGTCCAGCCCCGTCTCCTCGGACACCCCAGGCCTCCGCGTGCTGCATGCTTCCCCTGGTGGAGGGCCAGTGGTGTCCACCACGGCGGGCACCGGTGGGCAGGTGGTGACCCAGCCCCACCCTCGCTACACAGAAGAAGAGGAATCATCACCAACTGCCCTGGGGGAGGGGCTTGTCAGTGCCCAATGAAAGGCATTGCCCCTTCCAATGAACTCAAATACTGGTCTAATGCTCACAGCGCTGTGGCCCTCTGCCCTGTTCCACAGAGGGGCCGGTACTGGCCCCTCCCTTCAGGTCTCTCTCTCCCCCTCACAGGGAGCGTGCAGGTCAACACCATCTCCATCAACCAGGTCCTCTCCGATGAAAACCTCATCAGCTACAATAAATTTGTGCAGGTACAGGGCATGGGCTGTGAGTAGAGGTAGGCAGGGATGGAGACAGGGATGGGATGGGCATCTGAGGCTGATGGTTCCAGAAAGTTCAGGCTGGACGGGACTAGACAGAGGCACTCTAAGCCCCTACTCTGACCCTAGAAAAATGAGTGGGTAAGACATGTGCCTGTGCGGAGGACAAGCATTGCAGCCAGCGGGAACAGCACAGAGGATGGCCCTGAGTAGAATGATGGGGCTCAGAGTGTATAAGGACAAGCCAGGAGGTCCACAGGGTCACACGAGGCCTTGTAGGGCATTCCTAGGGCATTGGCTATGGCTCTGGGTGAGGTTGGAGGTTACTGAGCATGGGGAGCGGGTAGTGGGCAGAGGAGGGACCTGATCTGACATAGGCTTTGAAAGGATCTCTGTGCTGCTATGTTGAGACTGTATCATTGCATCACAGGGGTAAGGGCAGACAGTGGGTCCCAGCAGCAAATGCATGGCCCGTCAGCTGTCTAAGCTTAATCGAGGGAATATTTACAAAGACACAGGCAGCATCTGGGGAAATCAGCAAGGTCTGTGCAGTGTCCCCAGGCTGGAAAAGGGGAGCTGTCCCTATCCCTAGGCCTGAAGGAGTTAGGGACCAGAGCTGTTGCTGGAACCCAGAGAGGTCACTCTGAAAAGAGGGGTGGGAGACAGGAGCTGTGACCTTCAGAGCCAGCCCACAGTGACCTGGCAGGGAGGGAGTGGGGAGAACCAGTACCCCCCTGCACCATCCTACCAGCCCCCACCTCCTCCCTGTGTCCCCATTGGCTGGATCCCAGCAGAAGCCAGTGGCTCGGGACACCTGGTTCTCAAGGGTCAGCCTCCTGGGGCACAGAGCGGAGATGGCGTGCAGTGTGTCCAGAAGGGCCAGTGGGATCTCTGGGATCCTACAGACACAAGTGCCGAGATGGGGTCAGATGTGCAAGGATTTGCTCAGGGACCTCGGGGAGAGAGGGAGGGGGCTGGAGGAGATGGGAGCTCCGACCCTGAGCAAAGGAGAAGGCAGGCAGGCTGGGAGGTAGAAACCGGGCAGCCGTCAGAGTCCAGATGGTGTTCAAACTGAGACTGGAGGAGGGAAGGGCGCAGAGAAGGGAAGAGGGCCAAGGATGGAGCACTCTGGACCACTGTCATTTTGAACCCCGCTGGTGGGACAGGACCATGAGGAGTGGCACATAGGACAGGTGTATTTTGATGAAGGGTACACAGGTTGGTATAGAGAGCTGGGCAGCCCACACTGTCTTACCCAGACAGGACCCCACGGGGACCCCTGTACACATAGGCAAGGGTTCCCAATTCTGCCTCCCCCTGCCCCAGAGCTGCATCGACTGGAACCGGGAGGTGCTGAAGCGGGAGCTGGGCCTGACGGAGCGGGACATTGTGGACATCCCCCAGCTCTTCAAGACCGAGAAGAAAAAGGCGGTGGCTTTCTTCCCTGACTTGGTGAGACCACCATCTGGGACTTAAGGTTTCCTCACAATAGGCTTCACGCCTCCACTCTCTGAGAGGCAGGATGTTTGGTGCCTGCCACGTTTGGGATTGCAGTCGCCAGTGGGGGTGGCAGAGAGAAGCAGGGGTTCCACGGTGGCCCGCAGAAGGGCTTCTGGTTGGCTGATCATCATGGTCCCTACAGATGCTTACTGGCCAAGCCCCTTGCTCAAGGACCACCAGGAAAGGGCCACTCCCCCCTCCCAGGGGCTCACTTGACATGTGCAGAGTGAAGAGGTTGTTGCATGAGGTGGTGTAAAACCCACAGCGTCAGCTGGGAGGGGAGATGTCCATCCTCCCCTTTCCTCCGGGCTCACAGCTATTCATCCAACCTCCACACGTTAGGGTGCCCTGTGGGAGATACGGAGATGATGCAGCTGCTCCCTGCTCCCAGGCAGCTGCCGGTCTAATCTGGAGAGGGGGAAATGCCTCCCTTCTCTGAGGACCTGTCCCAGTGATGTTCTGTATCATAAAGTGGTGTGGCAGTTCAGAGGTCAGACCATCCCAGAATGCTGCATGGGAGCAGTGGCCTTTGCTTGAGCCCTGAGGACTCAGACTTTGAACTTGCATCTGGAACACCTGGACGCAAGCAGGTCTGATTCAGCAGGTCTGAGGCAGGGCCTGAGACACTGCTGCCTTTCTAACCAGGACCCAAGTGACATGGATGCTGCTATCTGAGGGCCACACTTTGGATAGCACTGCTGGAGAGCACCCAGCTTCCCTCCCTGCACCCCCTTTCCCTCCCTGCCCCCACCCACTCCCACCTCCATCCCCAACCCCCATCCATCCCCAGACCCTTGCAAGGAGCCTGTCTGCACCACCGTCTGCACCACGGTTGCTTCACTGCCCCACCCCCTTTTCCTTCCCTCTCTGACTTTTTTGCCCTCTTGGATTTCCCCACTTGCAAAGCCTCTCATCACTCCCCTTCCTTCCTGCATGTTTAAGGTGGCCTTGCGATTACCTATGTGCCACCAGAAGCTTGTGCGTGGGTTCGGATTCCTGTGTTTGCAGAAAACAGAGGGCTCCCAAGCTAGCTTCACCTAGAGAGGGGGGTTTAATATGTCCTAGAGAGGACACCATGAAAGCGGAGCGCAGGGATGGCTGGAGTGGGGGGCTGCAGGGGGGGCTGGGACCATCTCTTAACACTGCATCTATTTATATCGCTCATCCCCCTCCCTCCTCCTTCCTCCCCCGTCCTCCAGCCTGGCTTCCTTTGCTTCTCTGTCCCTGGGGATGGACATGAACATGGCCATGCACGATAGATACAGACACAGAGACTGACTTGACTCTCCTGCCATGTCAGCTCCAGAAATTCGAGCGAGAGGATCTGATTAGTCTGGCTTGGCTCGGATGTCTACCGTGGTCCCTAGGCTTTTAAAAGGTGGGGATTCTGTAGCACAACCCGCCAACCAGGAAGGCAGTCACTAGAGAAATAAGTTGTCATTGTGAGCTCTGCAGATGGTCCTGGGGAAGCACAGCTGGCTAGAGTTCTTACCAGCCCAGGTCCCTCTCCCGCCACACGGAAGAGCGAGTAGCTATTTTTGAGGCTGCCTAAAAGACAAACTCAGGTCTTGCCAGGTGGAGTGAAGGTGTTGGGGTGGGAACTGAGGATGAAGTGCCGCCCCTGACCTGGGATCTCACCTTCGCAGGTGAACATGCTGGTGCTGGGCAAACACCTGGGCATCCCCAAGCCCTTCGGGCCCATCATCCACGGCCGCTGCTGCTTGGAGGAGAAGGTGCGGGCCCTGCTGGAGCCGCTGGGCCTCCACTGCACCTTCATCGATGACTTCACTCCATACCACATGCTGCACGGGGAGGTCCACTGCGGGACCAATGTGCGCAGGCAGCCCTTCTCCTTCAAGTGGTGGCACATGGTGCCCTGAGCGTGTCCCCCCTGCCATCCTCTCCCCCTGTGGGGTGGGACCTCTGCCCAGGTGATGGAGACTGAGACAGGCCCCTAAATAATAAGGGTCAGGAGACCCCAAGTGTCCAGATGGAATGCCAAGGGTGACTCGGCCCTCTCCGAAGCCTGTTTCCTAGAAATGTTCATGCCTCATCGGAAGCCCATTTGCTCCTTGGGCTTGATTTCACTTGGCCTTCCGTGAAGGAGGACCTCATTTCTTGTGGCCTCTTCTGCAGATCAACATGACCTGTGGGGGCTCCTCCAGACATCCCCACCCCCAAATCCTCCATTCACAGCCAAATTCACTCTGGGATCTAGAATCATCCACGCACCTCATCCATCCTCTCGGCCTGTGTATCCTAATGGAGGAAGGACCCATGGTTCTGCTTTGGCCTGATTGCCCCGCTCTCTGCAGGAGAACAGCTCAAAGTCAGATCCCCCCCACAGGAGAGATTCTGCCCGTCGCCCCACCCGCAGGGAAGGAGCTAGGGTCCGCTGACCTTGAGGCAGGACCATCCCCCAATTGCCAAACTCCTGTCCAGATCCTGAACTCTCCACTTAGCCTGCCCAATGCCCAGTATGAATGAGTATAGAAGGTGCTTGTAGGTGCACGTGCAAGAAATGATAGTTGTCCCTTAGCCTTAAAAATTCCCCATCACCTGATATTCAGAAACCTGGCTTTGTACCTCCTGGAATGTCTTGGTGATGAGGGTATCCAGGGAATTCCTGGAGATGGGGAAGTCTGTGGGTACAGGGGCGAACACATCCTCAAAATACATAGGGTGCTTGGGTGGCCCTGGGGCCTCCCTCTGCTGGAGGGGACACCCCTGGCAGGAGGTAGTCCTGCTGTGCCACAGAAGGGACCTATAGGGGCCAAACCCACCAAGACTGGTCTCAGTGGGGCAACTCTGGGAATAAACTGTTCCGTGTGCTGGGGGAGAGAAAGGGGGGGGGTGGGCGGCATGCTGTGGGTGGCAAACAGATGTGCATCAGTTACGAGTGGTCCAGCTGTGTCCTTCCATCACTGGCTAATAAACCTATAGAAGCACAAATGGTTTGAGTCTGATTCTGGCCCTTTTTTAGGATCAGAACACGATAGTAAGAACAGAGAGCTCCTCAAAGTTGAAGCCTTTACTTGCCCGACCTATGAAAGATTTGGGGACGATAAGCCCAGATTTCGCTAAGACTTCGAGGTCACTCTGTCTTGGCCACAGGATGAGTTAGGACTGGCGGGGAGGCACAGATGCAAGTTCATGGTCAGATGCCGGGCAGCAAGGCCCAAGCGAGCGTGACAGGGCAAGGGCTGGGCTGCGGCCGGAAGGTTGCGTTGTGAGTGTGGTAATGGGGGAAGCCGGATGGAGCATGTGGCGAGCGGGGCGGCCTGCTGCGAGCGAGCCCTTGACGGCACCCCCTTCCTGCCATGGGGAGCCCCATTAGAGGCCAGGTGGGCTTGCGATGGGGGCCCGGGAAACCACTCCCTTTGCCCGTCACCCTGCCAACCCTCCCACTGTCGCCAGATGTGCGAAACAGCAGCACTCCCAGGCTGGCCCCGGCACTGGGCTGCTGCTGGGTGGTCAGAAGAGAGCTACGGGGGTCTCCGATGCCGCCTCCCCAGCACCGTCTGCTTTGGTTCTCTGGGGCGGACTCCTAGTGCCCCGCCTTGGCCAGATTTTATCAGAATAAGGCCACCTCCCGAGGAAGTTGAAACAAATGAGGATGTTGAGAAAAATCCAGTTTTTGGAAGGGTTTAATTAATCAATGTTACCCCAATAAATTGAGTAATAAAAAAAGAAAGTGAAAGGGTTTGGGGTGGGGAGTGTGACTTTCTTGAAAGCAAGTACTTAAAACTGGGAGAACAGGGTTGAGATTCCCAGGTGGCCTTTTTTTTTAATCTTTAGAGGGGAAGGGAAGGAGAGAAATATCAATGTATGGTTGCCTCTTGTGCGTCCCATGCTGGGAACTGGCCTGCAACCCAGGTATGTGCCCTGACTGGGAATCGAACTGTGCTACTTTGGTTCGCAGGCCCACACTCAATCCACTGAGCTACACCAGCCAGGGCTGCAAGCTGGCCTTTTTTGCCCCCAGGTACCCTCGGGCTGGCCACAGGGCTCTGGGAGGACGTGGCAGAAAGCCCTGGGCACTTCTCTCTTCCCCAGTCAGCCTCCTGTGCTCCAGGCCGGTGGGGGTGAGGTTGACTGGGCAGCCCCAGGAGCCTGAGCCCGATGCAGAGAGGAAGCAAAATAAATCCCTGTTCGGGCCACCGAAGCCAGCCTTCGCCTCTCCACACAGGGGATTTAGTCGGTGTCTTGGCTTCCTCCGGCTGCTGTAACGAATGACCATGAGCTCAGTGGCTCTGAACAATACAGTTCATTACCGTACGGTTTGGGAGGTCAGGAGTCTGAAATGGATCCAGTATCAGGATGGCTGGGTCCCTTCTGGAGCCTTCAGAGGAGACACTGTGTCCTTGACTTTTTCAGCTCTGGGAGGCTGCCTGCCTTCCTCGGCCTGTGGCCCTTCCTTCCTCCCTCTTCAAAGCCAGCAGTGTGATGCCTTAAGAATGTCTCAGACCTTCCTGCCTCTTCTTCCACTTATAAGGACCTTGGCTGCACTGGGCCCACCTGGACGAGCCAGAAGACTCTACCATCTCGAGTCAGCTGATTCACAACCTCCGTTGTGTCCGCAACCTTGACTCCCCCGGCCACGTAGTCTCATATTCACAGGTTCTGAGGATTCGGTCATGGCCATCTTTGGAGGGCCATTATTCTGCCAGTCTCAGGCAGCTGGCCCCCGACTGGGCTTTCTGGCCTCCATGACCTGGGCCACACACGCCACCTCTGAAATCCAGCCTGGCCACCTGACAGGTGTCATGGAGTCAACAGGAGAAAGATGCCATCAATGGGTCCTCCTGAGCTGGTGCTCAGTCCTGGACCCTCAGCAGTGCTGGGCTGACACCGGGACCCTGTGGGTGCAGACTGGTGACTCCTAAAAGCACTGGGGGCTGCTTCATCAAGTCTGAGGATAAGGGTCACCAAACCCTCAGCTCGGTTTTGTGTTGGGCCGCATTCACAGCCATTCTGGGCTGTACTTGGCCCGTGGGCTGCAGGTTGGATGGCCCTGGCTAGACCACATCCGGGCACTCTGCCCATATGCCACACACACCGCAGGCTCTGGGCAAAGCAGCGCGGCACAGTGCAAAGGCCATGTGCCTCGGAGTCGGACGATGCGATGCGGACCTGGAACTTGGCTGTGCACTTGGCTTCTCTGAGCCTCAGTTCTCTCCTCTGCAAAGTGGACTCCATAGTTGTGCCTGCCTCACGGAGCTTGCGTGGGGTTAAGTGGCGCGATTAGTAGCAGTGACTGGCACATAGTAGGTGCTCAATAATCGGTGACTCTTGTTATGTGACATCCTGCAGACCCTCCTCTAGCCAGTGCTTTTTAGATAAATTCCTAATTTCTGCATTCTAACAGGGGACCAGGACCCTGTGCGACCAAGCAGTAAGATTTTGGGGGAGGGGAAGGGCAGGCTGTCCCAGCAACTCTCAGATCGAATCCTGCTGGTCTGGGCTTCAAGGGGCAGATCCTGGAAGAGGCTCGGTCCAGACTGGAAGCACAGGCCTGTCTTTCTTGTGGGAATTTACAGCTCTGGGTGGCACTGGGCCCGCCTGACTCACCCTGTGTTCAGAACGAGGAATCAGTAACTGCAGGGCCTTGGCAGGAGGCTCCCAGTCCTGTGGTCCCCGGCACCTTGGTTGGCAGCCCCAGAGAGCAGGAGTGTCGAGAGGGGGGCACCTGGGGCTCTGGGGAAGCGGGTGGGAAAGGAACTGTGGGTGACTGCCCAGAGTCGGTGAAAGCCGTCACTTCCTACGAAGTCCCTATGGTCCCATATCCCCTGCAGCGAGATGACGGTGAGTATGAGCCGTGTGCCAGGCACATGCCGGGCCCGTGCTGGACCCTTGGCACACACCCTGTCACTGGCTCTGCATGACAGGCTAGCCAGTAGTGACTACTGCACGGAGGAGGAGGCCGAGGCGCAGCGGAACGAACTTGCCTGGGTCACTGAGTTAAGCGGGGAGACGGGTGTAAGCTCAGACACGGGACCGCCACAGCCTGGGTTCTTAACCAGCCATTCTAATGGTTCCCGACCTGTCTGTGTGTTAGGGTCACCTGGAAGGCTCTAAAAACCTAGCAGGGTGAGGACCCCTCCGAGTCACCCCTCGGAAACTCTGTCTTGATGTAATTGCCCCGTGATTCTGACATGCCGTCGGGGTACGGCGTCAGTGACCCAGGCCACACTGTCCTCCTAGCACCCCTGCCCCTCCCCCTCCACGGTAACCGGCCCCCCTCCTCCCAGAATCAGCAACCAGGAGAACCCAGTGGCCATGGGGGGTGCAAGGCACTCTGGGAAATGGGGTTCTCTGCAGGGAAGCAGCCTCCCAGGGTTGAGTCCCCATGATAGACAAAGGAATTCTTTGCTGCCGCTAGCCACCTCAGACCAGAGGAGAAAGACAGAAGGCCATTAAAATTTAAAAAGGCTCTCTTTTACGGAGGAGGCGTCCCAGGGCCCAGCCTTTAGTTTTCAGTTGCATTTCTTTTTTTTTTAATTGCAGCTTTTTAATTTATTTAAATTATTTTATTGTTGTTCAGTTACAGTTGTCTGTATTTTCTCCCCACACCCTTCCCCCAACCCCCTCCAAACCCACCTCCCTCCCTCGCTTCCATTTCTATCCATTTCACGTGGTCCCACCCTTGGGGATTTAGAGTCTGCCTTCTCCTCCTAGCTGTGGTCACCCAGCGCCGGGCCCAACCCCCGCAGGTTCCTCCCAGTCTGCTCCTCACCCTGTTCCCAGGCGCCCTCAGGCTGCGGGGCTGGGGCTCCCTGGTGGACAGAGAGCCACGGTAAGCAGAGTTTCCTGGAGAGAGATTAGTGGGCCAAGAGCCACCTCAGAGGGAGCAGACAAGGCCGTCCCCAAGGACCCGGCGGCTGACAAAGGCGTGTGAGCAAGTGTCTGTCTTTCCCTTCCCCCTTCGCTGTTTGGGATGATGAAGCAATTCACCGATGTGCCCACACAGAGGTAAGTTGAGGTTCTCTGCCCACTTGGACCTGCCTGCTGCTCATGCGTAAGAGCTCTACAGATGGGAAGGCACAACCGCCAGGCACACCTGTATTTAGTTCATTAGCTGCTTGCTGAGCACGTCCTGTGCACCCAGGTGTTCAGTGTGAGCTTCCTGGCTTGGCCCCTGGGCCGCTGTGTGTCTTTGGGGAGGTTACTTAACCTTCCTGAACGTTACGTAACTTTCCTCATTGGTAAGCTGGGGACACTAATAGTACCCGTGTTGGGGTGGTGTTGGGAGCTGTGTAGGAAATTGTCGGGTAGGTGCTTGGCACAGTGCCTGGCGCTCGTAAACTGCAGCCGCGTGACGGGGAGGATGCAACTTGAACTGACTTGCCCCTGGAAGCTCAAAGACAAGTGTGCTTGGCTCGGAAGCCTCGATTTTCTGCGCTGCCACCCAGAATCTTTTATGTGTCTTTTCCTGACCATAAACATTTTTAAGCTAAAGTTTCTTACAAACATGTAGGAAGTCTGGCTACAGCAAAGCCTTGATTAATGCAGCAGGTTGGAGCATTTCCCACCCACTGGGAGGAGGGCTGCGGCGTCCCTCCTGAGTCCACCACGATGTGCCCTGACAAGCGGTGGGCAAACTTGCACCAGGCCTAGGGGAGGGGAGGGGCTTGGCTCCCTAGTCCCCACCATCACCCCTATGCTGGGCACCCGGTCTTGATCTCCTGGCTCCCCGAATTTTCTCGTGATGGTGGCAAGGGTTAGAGACAGGTGCTGGCAGGATGCCAGGGGGCAGGAGTCACCCTTGGAATTCCTAGAAATGAGGGTACACAGGGTGAGCACGGTCACAGTGGGCACTCGACAGGTGTGTCTGTCAGGAAGCAGCGGATGAAAAGAAACCTCTCTCTGAAGCAGTTATGTCTTAGAAGAGGTGAAGGCCAATGTTAAAGTTAGTTCCATCCTTTGTTCTTTGAACCCTTCTTGGATCTTTAAATGAGTCTCAGCATCCTGAGAAACTGCGCCTCCGTGTTAATTATGTTAATCTGAAACATCTCACTGGCAGAAATTATAGCCGCCCCGGGCAGTTCCCAGGGCTCCAGCAAGCAGGAACCTGAGAAGGGCTGGGCCAGGCGTCATTCAGAAACGCATTCTTAGGTGAGTAACACCGTCCGGGAAGGTCCTGGACAGCTCTGTCATTATGTTTACTTGTTTTTTTTTTACTCCATCGATGTAATTCTCAAGGGATGTGAGGCCACTTATAAGAAGGACATAGTCAGCAAGCTGGTGATTTAAAAGTGGAGGGAAGTAAAACACCAAAGCAGAAAAAAGCTAGGAAATATAGGTGGGGGGAAAGGACAAACATACTCACATTTGACCATGAGGATCAAACTAGTTGGGTGTGGTTAAGGTCGGGGTTAGAATCTGAGCTTCCCAGCAGCCCATGCAAAGAAAGGAATCAGAATTAGCCCCCCGACTCTCATTATCTGAAGGCAGACATCCGGCCAATGATTCCCACCACACGGGCGCCTTGATAGAAGGACGTGGAGTGGTCAGCACCCCCAACCCCGCTGCGGCACCAAATGGGAGCACCAAGCGCTCCCGTGGGGCCGAGCCTCTGTCGCTCATCCGCAACGGGTGAGTGATGCTTCCCTTCCTGGGCGGTGTGAGAACCAGACCAGGGCCCCCGGCAGACAGCACCCAGCAAACGTTCGTTCCTCGCTTTCTTCCCTCCCCCATCGCCACAGCGTCAGTGCCTCGGTCACCGTGTCCCAGACAGCTTTGTCATCCTCACCCCTCTTGTATGTGGCCATGGTCACTCCAACTCTGTGTCCAGCTCAGCAGCAGAGCCTGGGGATGGGGCCGCGACTGAGCAGGTGCGGACCCTGACTTCAGGGAGCTCACGAAGCAAGGCTGTCAAACGGACCAGGCACCACAGTGCAGCGAGTACAGTGATAAGGGCGTCACTGGGGACTGTGCTTGTCAAGAACAGTGTGAGAAAGGAAACCTACAGACACGGCAATGAGCCTGCGAAGCGCAAAAATTCTAAGCAAAACCCTTAGTGAACTAAATGCAGAAAGGATACAATGGCAGATTACACACTACCAGAACGAATCAAACAGATCCCAGGAATGCATGGCTTAGCTTAGAAAGCCAGTTCAATAGGTTAATAGAGCAGAGAAAAAAACTACACAACCATCTGAATTAAAAAAAAAAAACGGTTGATAAAATGTCCATTTATGGCTTTAAAATAAAACGTAAGCTAAGACTAGAAAGGACCTCCTTTAACCTGACAAAGAATATGTATCATAGTGGTTCTCAAAGGGGGGTCCGCAGACAGCAGCCTCCGCATTGCTAGAGAATCCGTGTGAAGCGAAGCCCCTTGGGCTGCACCCAGGTTCACTGAATTGGAAACCGGGGCTGGGGGAGCCAAAGGGGGCGGCAGCCTTTTGTGCCTGAGTAAGGCCTCCAGGGCTGTGGGTGCTGCTGGAGCCCACGAACGCCCGCCCACAGGAAACCCACCCTGCAAACCTGCTGACATGGAAGGTTGAGACCACCCTCCTGGGATTAGAGCAGGTGGGTGCCCGGCCATCCCTTCCACTGAATAGAAGGTTCAAGCAGTGCAGCGAGGCAAGAAAAGGAAAGAAAAGTTCTAAGGACTGGAAAGGCACAGTTCTACATGTAGGAAATCCGAATGAGTCTCTAGTCTATCAAAATTAGTAAGACGGTTTAGCAAGGCTATTATCGCTGCAAAACCAGCATGTAAAAACCCATTGCGTTCCCATATGCCAACTGCAAATAGAAAATGGGAAAACTTAAATATGCTACTTCTAGTAGCAATAGAAAAGTGGATAAAAACAAAGAGCAAACCTAACAAAAAGATGTCCGAGACCTTATGGAGCAGACGATACGGCTGTGCTGGGAACATTCGAGAAACTCTAAGCTAGTGGAGAGGGACAGTGCTCACACACTGACGCTCAGTGTTGAGGACATGTCGGTTCTCCTATGAGTGAATGCAAACCCAATTAGAATTGCTGTAGGGTGTGTGTGTGTAGGACTTACAAGCTAATTTTAGATTTTACATAGAACTGTTAAGAGCCAAGAACCACTAAGTCGTCAAGATGAAACCGTGAGCTAACTTGTTCTACCAGATATGAAGACTTGTTATAGCCCTGGCTGGCGTGGCTCAGTGGATTGGGTGCCGACCTGTGAATTGAAAGGTGGCAGGTTCGATTCTCAGCCAGGGCACATGCCTGGGTTGTGGGCCAGGCTCCCAGTTTGGAGAGTGCAAAAGGCAACCGACCGATGAATCTCTCACACACTGATGTTTCTCTCCTTTTCTTTCTCCTTCCCATCCCCTCTCTCTAAAAGTTAATAAATAAAATCTTAAAAGAAAGACTTAATATAAGACTAGAGCAACTAGGACAGTGAAGAACGTAAGCAGAGACAGATGAACAGACTGATCTCAGAGACCAGAGGGCCGGGCATTTCTTGGTGGAGTCGTTGGAGTCGACAAACCTGTACACCACTGTCACTGCTTACATGTATGATTTTCTCCCAGAGGCTTCTCTTTTTACTCTCTGAATCTGTCTTTCAATAAATAGAGTTTCTCAATTTTGATCCAAAGCTCGTCATTCCTTTCCTTTTTTTTTTTTTTTTTTGTTCTTTGTGGGCCTGGCAAGAGGCAGGCAACCATGCGCAGGAAACACCAGCTTCCCGCCTGCCACACAGGAGCTGTGGCACCCTGGGAGTCACCTTCGTTCGCTGAGCCTCTATTTTCCCTTCTGTAAAATGGGTAGCAGTGACAAGCTCCTCTATACCTCGTAGTGTAGGCAGAGTAGATGTTACAAAATCGGAAAAACATGTGCCGTGTGGCAGGCAGGAATGTGTCTCACACTCAGGAGAAGGATGCCTCGGGTTCAAATCCTGGCTCTCCCGCTTTCTCGCCGAGTATCCTGTCCGAGCCCATTTCTTCTACTGTAAGAAGAGGTGAAGCTACTGGCGGAGTGGAACAAGGGAGTGGTAACAGCATTTCCTTCACAGGCTGCCTCAGTGAGTTATTCCATTTGAAGCTCGGGGAAGGGTGCCCAGCACACAGAAAACACCCCGTGGGCCACCCAGCCTAGGGGACTTGTCCCAAGCCAGGCGTGTCTTCGAGTGTGTTGCCCGGGCTGTGACCTCTTGCCTAAGATCTTGAAACTTCCCTGTGTTTCCTGCCTGACCTACTCTGATAGCCCCGGCTGGCACAGTCAGAGGAGGCTGGCTGGATGCAGGTGTCTGCGGCCCCAGGCAGGGATGGGTCGGTCTATGGCCAGGGGGGCCCGGACCTGCAATCCCGCCCCTGGACTACGCCAGCCCCCCGCCTTTCGTGGGAACCTGGCAGAGCAAGCCTGCCTCTGATTCTGGAACCAACACCCATGGGGTCAGTGGCAGATCTGGGGCAGAGGAGGGGCTGACAGCACAGGCCTTGGACCTGAGTGGGGAGGGGCTAAGCCACTGAGCCGCAAACCACAGGTGCTGCTGACTCACGGTCTCAGCTGGGCAATATAAAGGAACCGGCCCAGGGGCTTCCTGTAGCCACAGGGACGAGCTGGCTGAACTATGGCCCGGGCGACAGTGATCCATGTGTCCCCAGAGCAGCCCACCTACGCTGTGTGTGTGCTGGGCACCGAGATGCAGCTGGATGTCTACGGGTGAGCAGGGGATGTCCTGGGGGTGGGAGGAGGTCCGGCGATGTTGGGTGAACAGGCTCTGCCGACACAGGACGTGTGGCTGGGTCAGGCTGCGGGCTCCAGCCTCTGTAGCCACTGCCGGGGACAGGCTGGAAAAAGGAGACCTGGGTGGCCCTGGGTTGTGCCATATACAAGAGGGAGTTTCTTGGGGCCTCACCACAAATAAAGTATTGCCACTGAGGCCATGGGAGCTCAGAGAGGGTCTGCGACTTGCCTAAGATCACACAGCAAGTGCGTCCTGGAAGCAAGGCTAGAGCCTGGACTCCATGGCCCATACGTAGCTGGTTCCTGGCACAGTTAGTCACACCCCACTCCACAGCCAAGATTCCCTGCTACCTGGCTGCGTGGGTGTGTAACAGCACAGGTGTGAAACAGCGCGGGTGTGATGAGACAGGCTCTGATGTCGGCCAGGCTGAGGCAGCAGCCCTGGCCCTGCTGTTGGCTGGCTGGGCCGCCCTGGGCAGCTGAGCCTCGGTTCTCCCCCTAAAACTCAGCCGGTTGGCACCCCCTCTTCAGCAGCTTGTCCAGCGTGACCTCCCCCCATGTTACCCCCAGCACACACAGGCCTCCTCGCCTTTGCTCAGGCCGTGCCTTCTGTCACTGGACTTGGGGCCCTGAGAGTGACAGACATGGAGGTGGGGACAGACCACAGGGGTGTGGTGCCTGTTCCAGAGCCGAAGTTACAACGCTGCTAGTGTGTTTCATCGTCCATTTCTAAAGTACTCTCCCTGGACCAGGAACTGATCCATTCAAACAAATCCCCGTTGGCTTGAGGCGAACACGGGGGCTTGTCGAGGGCTCTCTGTGACTCTGTGGCTGGGCCCGGGCACGACCACGCACCAGGTCCCTCCCTGGTGGTGACTTCTGATCCTCACAGACCGAGCCCCCCCCCCCCCCCCCCGGCGTGCTCAGCACCGTTGTCATGCCCATTTCAGAGAGGAGCAGTCTGAGGCTTCGTGGTAGAAGCATCTACCAAGGTCACGCAAATTAAAGGTGGCAAAGCCAGGAGATCGGCACCCGGGACCGTCTGATCTGCACCTCGCCTGCCTCCCCAGCACACGCTGCCTGTGGGTGCTGCGGGGCTGGCCTCGCTGGGCATGGCTGCCTGCTTGGTGGAGTTTATGCAGCTTCCACAGGGCGTGCAAAAGGCCCAGCGTTGGGGGGGGAGGCGCATCTGGGAGGTGCCAACCATGGAAGATGGTGGGTGTTCTGAAGCTGCCAGCCGTGGGCTTCTCCTCCTCCTCTCAGGGTCTCCTGCTCAATAGGAGACCATTCAGGGTGATAGTGAGGAGCATGAACAAGTCTGTGTGTCTGCGCCTCAGTTTACACATCTGTAAAATGGGCAAATCCACAGCCGCCCTGCTGGGTTGTGGTGAGGCTGAATCACAAGAAGCAGGCCAGCTGCCCCACAGAGTGGTCTGCTTTCCCAGGCGGGTTGCACGTGCCCCTGACTGCGAGGGTGTTGCAGACTCATGGGGGGTCGTGGTTAGGGAATGCTGGGTGCGGGAGTGGGAGAAATGATGTCGCTGGTGTGGGGCACGGGTTCTCCGTATTCCTCCGCCAAGGCTGCTGGAAGTTATGAGAAGAGTCAGTTCTGGCCCTGGCTGCGCGGCTCAGTTGGCTGGAGCATTGTCTTTACAGCAAGAGGCTGCGGGTTCAAGCCCCGGCGGGAGTGTGTACGGGAGGCGGCCATTCGGCGTTTCTCGCATTGACGTTTCTGTCTCCTGCTCTCTCTAAAATCAATAAACATCCTCGAGTGAGGTTTAAAAAAAGACCAGTTTGTCAGGTATGCCATTCCAAGCTAACTGTTATTTTTTTTCAATATGCTTTGAAAATATCCCCCACTTGTCTGCTGGATTTTATTGTTGCTCTTAGAAAGTTGGCTTTTAGTTTTGATTGTTATTTCTTCATAGGTAGTCTGACTTTCCTTTCTGATTTAAGTTCTCTTTGTCTTTGGTGTTCTTCAGTGTAACTATGTGTGTGTGTACGTGTGAGCATACGTGTGAGCGAGCATGTACGAGAAGTGAAGGGAGTCCTCAGCGATTTTTCTCACTTCCCACGATCCCAGCAGTGATTTTAAATGTGTATGTACACGCCCTGGCTGGTGTGGCTCCGTCGTTTGGGCACTGACCCGCAAACCGGTTCGGTCCCCAGTCAGGGCGCATGCCTGGGTTGCGGGTTCCGTCCGCAGTCAGGGCGTGTGCGGGAGGCAGCCAACTGATGCTTGTCTCTCACACCGGGGTTTCTCTCCCTCTCCTCCTCCCTCCTTTCCCCGTCTCTAAAATCAATCAGCATGTCCTCCGGTGAGGATAAAAAACAGGACGTGTTTATTTTTCCTTTTTACCGAATGTATTGGGAGACAGTGTCTAACACAGTCATATAGGTTTCCGGTGCACGATTCCACAACACGTCATCTGTGCACGGTAGTGTGGGTTCACCGCCCCAAGTCAAGTCTCCTTCCCTCCATTTGTCCCTCCCGTACCCTCCTCTGCCTCCCTCCACCCCTCCCCTACTCCTGCCCCACTGTTGTCCGGGTCCCCTGGTTTTTCTCTTTTGCTGCGTCTGTCCCCCACCCCACCCTGCCCCCGCAGCTGACCGCCTGTGGTGAGCAGACACAGCAGTTTCCTGAGAGGTGGGCCTGCAGTGAACTGGGCTCCCGCAGCGGTCTCCGCACAGACACAGCCCTGAGTGTGCGTGTGTGTGCACACGCACGTGCGTGTGTGGGCAGTAAGCCTCCGGGGGTGCACACTGCTCTGTGCACACTTCCTGTGTTTCTCTTTGGCGTCCACATCCCTCCGCCAATCCCCGAGGTCCAGTGCCAGCCCTGTAGGTCGGGGACTATATTCCGGTTTCTCAGCCTCCTGACAACCTCCTGGGGTCAGGGTCGGACTGGCTGCTACCTGGTGGCGGCCCTTTGGGGGGAAAGGAAGAATGCCGGGAGAGGAACAGTGGGCCAGGCCCTGCCTCTCCATGACCCCTGTGCTCCCCATCTCTGTCTTCCAGCTCTGCCCCCAAGGGCTGCGCGACCTTTGGCATCCGAGCCTCCCCAGAAGTGGTCGTGGACGTGGTCCCCAGCCCTCCAGCCAAGAGGAGTCCCACAGGTTCCTCCAAGTGGCCGCTGGCCCCCGGGCTGGAGGTGAGCCTGGGGGTGAGGGTCGCCAGCAGCAGCACAGGTGACCAGAAGGTGAGTGTGGCAGCCGAGGGGTGTGGGGCTCTGAGGGAGGAGGACAGCGGACACAGAGGCTCAGGTCCCCACAGTCCCCCCTGCACTGACCCAGGGCCCTGCCCTGGCAGCGCCTGCGTCTCCCTGAGGAAGCTCATGATGGCTCATCCCAGCCACAGCGTCCCCGCAGACAATATAGGGACAATATAGGGACCGGGGGGCCATTGAGGCCAGGGTTTTGAGGATGAAGAAATTCATCTATTCAGCAAACGGTGATGATCAGCTACCACATGCCGAGCACTGGAGATACAGAAGCAAACAAGACAGGTGAGGGCGCCGCCTTTATGGGGCTGAGAACCCACGGGTGAGGGCATTGGCCCCTCTGTGGCTGAACGATTCCAGACGCCGGTGGTGTGGAGCGGCGGCCAGGCAGCCCCGGGAACTCGGTCCGTGCCTGCGTACCTTGTTCCCTGTGGCTGCTGTCACAAACAACCACAACTGTCGGCTTAGCGCTGCAGAGCTGCATCTCCGGCAGGTCCAGAGGCCCGAAGTCTGACATCCAGGCGTCCACAGGGCTGCGCTCCCTCCGGAGGATCCGGGAGGAGAAGCGTTTTGCCTCTTCCAGCCTCTGGTGGCTGTTGGCGCTCCTAGAGGAGGGGCCTCATCACTCTGATCCAAGGGCTGCCTTGGTGATCCGGGAGAATCTCATCTCAAGACCCTTATTTGCATCTGCAAAGACTTTTTTCCAAATAAGGTCACACTGACAGGTTCCTGAGATTAGGAGGCAGGCATATCTTTTGGGGTACCACCATTTACCACTGCACCCTCATTGGCTGTAGATGCCAACAGGAACCTCTGGGGTTTCCATGGAGAACTGGGCCAATGACCCCTTGTTCCTAGCAGGACAGGCCAAACAGGCTGCCCCCTGGGGCAGAGAGTTGTTGCCTGCTGTCGGAGCACAGAGATTGGGTATCAAAGCAAGTTGGGGAAGCTGCAATCAGGGAAAACTTCCTGGGAGAAGTGGCAAGTTGAAGGATGGTATGAATGACCCTCCTGCCCCCCACCAAGAAGAGAGAGTTCTACGAAGGGGATGTGACCTGGCCACTCACTCTGGGTGAGGACAGGGTGAGACCCGTGCTGTGGAAACTGGAGAAGATCTGTATGGCAAGAAAGGAGAGTGGAGAGGGAGGTGGGTGGGGGAGAAAGGCAGTATTAAAGGGTTTGGCATAAGGGACCTCATTCTACAAGGGCAACAGGAAGCCAATGAAAGCATTTCATTCAGGAAGCAACACGGCTGCACTGGCGTGTTAGAATGCATGCAGGCTGGCTGCAGTGTGGGGAGTAAATTGGGTCCAGGCACTGGACGAGAGGCTTGGCCCAGATACAAGGTGATGGTGGCCGTGACATTTCTCTGGATCCCCACTATCTACAGGGCAGATCCAACATCTCAGTATGTCCCCTCAGGAGCCCCTGGTATTCCATTGGCAGCTCCTTGGGTTTGCTTTGGGGAACTTCACTCTGCCATTTTGCTTAGAAGTGTCAATCCTGATGCTCCACCCTCCTCTGGCCAGGCTGGGCCAATCAGATGTGTCCTTTCTGGATTTTTTGTTGTTGTTGTTGTTAAACTTTGGGTAATGGGGGCTGGTGTTTCTCACCCAGGACAGCCCCTGCCCTGAAGGGACCACCACCCACCCAAATATCCTGCTCCCCAGATGCTCAGAGAGTGGGGGCTCCAGCCTTTCCAAGGTCCATTTGCTTCTTCTGCTTGGCCGGAGCCAGTCGCCATGGCTGCTGTCCCTCTAATGCCTTTTGCACCGTGTCCCCAGCTTCTTCTCTTAAATGATGTGCCTTAGTGTGTAGCATCCTGTCTCATCTGGGCAGCATAAGCCCCCATTTCTGGGCTCCCATGGAACCCTCGTCCACGCATTCCAGCCATTTGAGTGTTTTGCTACCCCGCTGCTCCCACAGTTGGGGTGCTCCCCAGCAGCTAAGACTTCTTGCCCTTCCCTTGTCTCCTCAGCATCCGGTCTCAGTCTGGCACATAGGAGGGGGCCAATTTGTGTTTGTTGAATGACTAAGAGAAGTCATTACTGGTTTATCCTATAGGTTCAGATTTCCTACTATGGACCCAAGACCGGCCCGGTCCAGGCCCTGCTCTACATCACCGGGGTGGGTAAGTGACCAGGACCCTAGAGCACCGCCCCTCGTCCCCTCCACACACAGCCTTTCTCCAGGAGAAGCCACACTCTGGCGCTTACTCAGACTGAGCAGAGAGAAAGGACAGTTTCCGGCCAGCCACACCTGGTAGTTCATAGTCCCAGTCAGCGCAGGGGAGAGAGGATTATTGCGGGGAGCTTCAAATTCATCTCACTACTTTGTTTCTCCACTTAGGAAGTGGTACATGGATTTTTTAGTACATGAGCCTCTATGCATTTTTGACCGACTGCTCATAAGAAAAAGATGATGACGCTGCCGTATGTGATACTGTCGCAGGCCAGTGTCCTGGTTCCTTATTCACGTCCCAGTGTCACAGGTTGTGCCCTCTCAGTGATCAGCCTAGACTCCTATCGATTTAACAGTCTTCTTTGAATAGGTGTATTTTTTAACTTGACCCCATCCTGAACAAGAATATAGTGACAGTATGATTATTATTTAAATGGGCATTACCTATATGAACTGCCTGTGAAAGCTTTGGCTTTCATTTCATTAATGAATTTCATTTATTAATACACATTTATGTCATCCATGCACATTTTAACAATAACGAGGATCATAATAAAGCAGTAACTCTATGCCAGCCTTACAACAATCCAACAAAATTGGTACTATCATTCCATTTTACAGATGGGAAAGCCAAGGCACCAGAGGTAAGCAGACTTGCCCAAGGTCCCTCAGCCGGTTAGTGAAGGAGCAGGGAAGTCCCGGCCACACTGCCCTGGCCCCTCACTAACCCGTGGCTGTGGATATGGTTAAAAGGGCAGCTGGGCTGGCCTCACACTGTGAGCCCCAAGGGCCCTAAATCATGGCTCTCTGTCACTGGGACGACCACCCAGTCACGGTTCTGAGGAGGGAGGCAGAATTTGGAAGCAAACATGCTTCCTCGACCATGCCACGCGGACAGAGGGGGCATGTTGGGGGGCATGACTTGTATCCAGGGCACGCATGACATACATCATAAAGTGACAGGTGGGGCTGAAACAACCCCGGCGTCCCCCACCCCAAGGTTGCTGGGGGCTGGAGTTGAGGCGTCCCTGCAGGGGCTTCCCACCAAACATCTCGGTGGGCTGTGACTGGTGACTCTTCCTGAGACCCCAGAAGGTAGCTGGACAAGCAGGGTCCGGCTGGCACCACAGCTGTGGTGTGGCCCCCTCCGAGGGCGGTACGTGTGGTCAGAAGCCCCAGTTCTGCTGTCTGAATTGCAGTCAGACTTCTTTTTGGGGAGGAGGGGAGGACATAAGGGTGTCTCTGAACCTGTGGATCCTCTGAAGGGGAGAAAAGGGAGCCCGGTTGCAGACAGTGTCCTGGGGAAAGGATTGTCCTTTTGGACCAGGCCAAGTGCCCCAACCCTGTACCCTTACCAATACTCTCCTCTTACTTGGTGGGATTTCAGAAATCTCCTTGAGCGCGGACATCACTCGCACTGGCAAAGTGAAGCCAACCAAAGCCAAGAAAAACCAGGTATGCTCAACCTTGACCGACACCCAGAATGTCCCCTGTAAAGCTGCTGCATTATCCTCTGACACCCCCTGGTGGTGATAAGGTGAATGGCGGTCTGTTTTACACACCCCGGGTTAACAGGAAGACACAATTTAGGAAGAACGAGAAAAAGAAGGAAGTTAAAATCACCATTACCATTTTCGTTCACATATTTCCCATCTCTTTAAAAAACTAGATTTTCACTGGTTGTGAGTTCAGAGAACGTGTTGCTCTGCAAACTGGAAATTACAATCCCCCAGCTGACGCACAACAGAGAGAAAATTTGCAAGCGGGTCTCCTCTCTGGCACAAAAGTCCCCTACCCCAGGCTTTAACGACTAGAGGGAAAGATTCCCACGGTGCTGCCCTGTGGTGTGAATCACCGACAGAGGAAGAAAGGGCAGCGGGTAGGGGAGAGAAGAGCCAGGTGAGGGCAAGGGATGCCCATTGCAGAAAGAGAGGAGGTCGTGTCTGTGAGTGAGCAGCAGGCTGAACCGCAGTCCAAGGATAAACCCCAGGGCAACCCTGAGGCCTCAGAGCCGCCTGCACAATCCTGTGCTGAGTGCCCCTTAGGGAGCTGTGCCTTGTCACGGGATGAAGATGCCTTTGTTAGGTCTGTCCAGAGTGGGGGAGGAATTCCAACTCTGGGAGTGGAATTTGTCTTCCCTGAGTCCCACCCCAAATGCAGTCACTCCCTAGGGGGGGCAACACTCCCCTGCCAAGGGGGGGCATCATCGCTGTTGGGAGGGGCTGCTTCATCGGCTGGAACTGTCAGACGGAGAGTATCTGGCTGCTAAGAATAGTGCTCGTACTTTGGTGAGTAATTAAAAGTTCCCGTAAGAGTAACTACTTAGATTAGAATCTTGGTGCAAGTATTTAGCGCAGTTTGGTTTGCCAATCCAACACTTTTTAAAAGCTGTTGAGAGTCTATTTTACTGTTGTGGGCTCCTTGTGTTACATGGATATATTGGAGTTTTGGAGGCTTGCTCATGACTTGAAGGGAAGGCAAAAATCCACTCCTGGGGACTAAAGAATTTCAAAATGTACAAACTGTTTGAGGCCACTGGGATGCTGGAGACAGATGGCTATGCTTCCCCGGGGGTCAGAGGGACATGCGCAGGTTCTCACGTGCACCCCATCTCTGCTGGCATCCACAGAGGACCTGGACCTGGGGCCCCCGCGGACAAGGCGCCATCCTGCTGGTGAACTGTGACAAAGACAATCCAAAGTCTCCCTCCTCCAGGGACTGCATGGATGACCAGGTGCATGACAGAGAAGGTAAAGACCCCGAGAGCTACGGGAAGAGAGCTTCATCTTTTTATAAGGCCCTTTGTCCTGAGCCTTGTAACTACCCTCAGAAATCGGGGCTGTTGGAGGCGTGATCTTGTTAGTGGGTCCATCGCATAGGAGAAGGAATGGACAAGGGTCCTGAGAAGGCAAGTGGCTCTGCCCAAGGACACAAGCAGCCAGATAAGGATTAGGACCAACCCCAAGTAGCCACAGCACCTGCCCCAGGCCTCAGTTCCCACGCCCCAGGCTGCTGCCCAACCTGCACTTCTGCTCTTGGGTCAATCCTGTGGCCCGAAACAATTCAAAACGAGAGTCTGACCGCTCCCCCAAGGCCCTGCTGTAGGCCGGGCACTGCTTTGACCACTTCAGAATTAGTACTGCATTTTTGGACCATAAGACACACCTAGGTTTTAGAGGAAAAAAATTTGAAGCCAAAAAATGTGGCAAAATATTTAATAACATAAATAACATAATATTTCACCAATGTAAATGTAAACAGAATTCAACAGCAGCATTAACAACCATTATTCCTCCCAAATTGGGGGTTGTGTGTCTTATAGTCCAAAAATACATTGATTCATTTGACCCTTTGACATGAGGCTAAGAAGTGTGTACTGCCTCCCTCCCCTTTACAGAAGGGGAAACTGAGGCACGGGCAAGTTAGGCAATTTACTCAAGGTCACGCCGCTAGTAAGTCGAAGGTTCCAGATTTGAACCTAGGCATCCTGGCACCGGGCCCAGTTTGGGGGCACGCAGATGGTGGCCTGGGCAGGACCTCTGTAGCATGCCTCTGAAGTGTGGCCAGGGTGGGAGGCACATTGCCACCTGCCTTGGAGAAGGGCGCTAACGGGTGAGGTCACCTAGCTCGGGGGGCGGCAGTGGCCCTCCTGGAAAGCACAGAGACAGATGCATGCAGCCAGCCTGGTCCGATGTCAGGGGGCAGCCTCAGCTCGGTGCCCGGCACACAGTGACAGTGGCCCAGCTGGCAGGCTCTGTGGACACTCACTCCCAAGACGCCGGCACTGTGATAAGCACTTGGTATGGATGACCTCACTCTCCCCTCTGCGTGGGCCCTGCCCTTAGCCCTGTTTGCTGATGATGAAAACAGAGGCACCAGGAGCTGAAATAACTCCCCTAAGCCTGCCCAGATCCAGGGTTCGAACCCCACCGACCCCAGCACTCTTAGCCACGTGACTATCGTCCAGCCCATGACCATTGTCCAACCTGAGGCTACTGTCCAGCTGCCCACACCTTGGTCAGCCTTTATTCTAGTTGGTTCACAAACTTCACTTCCCGCTCGGGCCCAGGGGAGAAGCCTTTCCACTTATTTATTGCACAAATAGCATCACGCACTGGCCACGGGCTAGTCATTCTAGGTGTTTCTAGGTTTTCTAGTCTCTGGGGGCCAGAGAACGGTGAATGAGATAAACAAGGCCCCGTGCTTACATCCTAAGTGCATTCTAGTGGGAGAAAACCACACACCTGATTGCCTTTAACTCCAAAATGGGAAACGTCATTTAAACACTGGAACAAGCACAAAGAAAATAAAACCGGGAGACACGGTGAAGGGTGGTCTGGTGCTGGGGAGCTCGGGGTCGCAGGGGCCTGCGTTCAGGCCACACCTTCTCGTCCCAGACCTTCAGGACATGTCCCTGGTGACCCTGAGCACGAACACCCCCAGGGACTTCTTCGTCAAGCATCAGCTGGTGCTCCACGTGGCCAAGTCTGAGATGGACAAAGTCCGAGTGTTTCAAGCCAGTCGTGAGTTGTCCTCGGCCGTGATTTCGATGTTCCCTCTCTGCCCCCACTGTAGGCACAGCCCTGCACACCCAATTTGGGGAATAATCCCTGAACACCTACTATGTGCCAGGTTCTAGGAATTGAGGATAGAGCAGTGAGCAAGACTGACAGGGTCTCTGTGCCCCGCTTCTAGAAAGGACAAAGGCAGAATGGGGACAGATTCTGAGGATGGTGCCTGGAACTGGTGAACTCTGAGAAGGAGTGACTTCCCTCCCAAGAGCCGTTGTCATCTGTACCCATTTGTGTGTGTGTGTCTGTCTGTTGTCTGTCTGTCTGTCTCTCTCTCTCTCTCTCTCTCTCACACACACACACACATGCAGAGCTCTTATTTAAGGAGATGTTTGAATCCGAGCCGACCGCATGTGTTGGGTCAGCCTTGTTCTCCCACATCCTGCTGATCAAAGCTGTCAGTGAGCCTTCACCAGCACCTGCTGCTAAGTGAGCACCAGGCTCAGTTCTAGGTGTGAGGCCGAGTGCGAAGACCACAACGAAGCCCCTGGCCTGGTGTCCCCTGTGTCTCAGAGGGTTGGGAGAGATGACATGTAAAATCATTAAGTAAAATGCTTAGTGTATCAGATGGCGTTGAATATTACATGGAAGAATGGGACAGGGAAGGGGACGTGGGTGACGGGTGGAGTCAGGGGGTGGGCAAGAGGATGGTCAGGGCCGGTGTCCCCCATAAGATGTCATTTGAGCAGAAGGAGGTGTGTGGGGACAGCCATGGAGGCAGCCTGGGGAAGGACATTCCAGGCAGAGGACACTGCAAGTACAAAGGTCCTGAGGCAGGATAGTGCCCATGGGCTGGAGGGATGCAGCGGCCCGGTGTGTCTGGGGCGCAGTGTGCATGGTTTGTGGGGTAGGTGGGGGTGCGGAGGAGAGGGCAGAGGGGCAGGGTCAGATCGGGAAGGCAAGGAATGACTCAGACCTCTTGGCTAAGGGGGGTGGGGAGGAGCTATCTGAGAGTTTTGTGCTGAGACACCACTTGATCTGACTTATGTTCTAAACATTGGTTTGGTGGCCAAGGATCGCCTTTCCCAGGAAGCCTTCCCTGGTCCTCTGGGCTTCCCTCTGTCACAATGCTTATTACCACCTGGGGTTGCGACTGTCTTTGCACCTTCCTGCTCACCCAGGAGACTGTGCGCTGCCGGGGGACCAGGACAGCGACTGTCTTCTCGGTCTTCCCAGGTGTCAGCTGAGAGCAGGTGCTCAGGAATGAATGAATGAATGAGTGAATGAATGAATGAATGAAAGAACAACGTACATTAGACTTCCTATCAAGTTGGAAGTGCCTCAGGCACTCCGCTCACTCCATCCCTGGACCCCCAGGCTGGGGTTGGGGGTGGTATGTCCCAGGTGAGGCTTCAGTCCCTTTCTCCTAGGGGGAGGCTGCAGCCAGGTTCAGCTGTGAGGGGCCCTCAGGGGTGACCCTCAGGGGCCCTGAGAAGGCATCACAGACCCAGGAAGAGACAGGGTCTTCAGAGGTCAGGATGCAGACAGGAGCCTCCCGCGCTTTCTCCTAGGGGGCAAACAGCCCTCCGGGTACAGGGCGATCCTGGGGCCCCAGCGGCCCTCTCACGCCCTGCAGCTCCCGGGCGGCCAGCACAGCACAGACTTCTACGTGGAGGGCCTCGCGTTCCCCGACGCCAACTTCCCAGGCCTCGTTTCTCTCACCGTCTCCCTGCTGGACACGTCCAACCTGGTAGGCCGAGATGGTGGCAGGCGCTGGCCCAGTGGGGGAGGGGTGGTAGGAGTTGGGCCCTGGCTTCTGTGACAGCCCCTGCCCTGCCCCTCTCCCTGTAGGATCTCCCCAATGCCCTGCTGTTCCAAGATAGTGTGGCCTTCCGTGTGGCCCCCTGGATCATGACGCCCAACACTCAGCCTCCAGAGGAGGTGTACGTGTGCAGGTGAGGGGCCCTGGGGTGTGGGGGCAGGGCCCAGACACACCAGGAGGAGGCCGGCCCCGGAGCCCGGAGCCCGGGGCTCTGGCTGCAGGCCCACCGTGCACTTGCTGTGCAAATGGGGAAAACGGCAACCCCTGTGCTGCTCTGGGAGGGCTCATGGCTTGTCGGGAACCACTCACAGGCAGGGCTCATCCCTGTGGCTGTTTCTGTCCTGTTCTGTCCTGAGGGCTGCTTTTGTCCCCTGGGGGCCTGGAGAGTTGGCTAGACCTGCATGATGGAACCCTCGGAGCGTGGCTCTTGGACCTTCTGCACCAGGAGCTCCCAGGACTCATTTAAAATGCACATTTGCCCTGGCTGGTGTGACCCAGTGGGTGGGGCATTGTTCTGCAAAGTGAAGGGTCACCGGTTGGATTCCCGGTCAGGGCACATGTCTGGGTCGCAGGCTGGTCCCCAGTGGGGTGCATGTGAGGGGCAACCAGTCAATGTTTCCCTCACACATCAGTGCTTCTCTCCCTCTCTTTCTCCCTCCTTTCCCCTCTCTCTAACAATAAATAAATAAACTCTATAAAATTAAATAAAAATACAATGCACATTTCTGGCCAGCCTCTGTACTGCTGGGTCACGTACCTGGAGATGGGCCATGTGTATGGAGCAGGCTGCTCTGGGAGCCTTGGCATCCAGCCTGCGGTCTGAGAGCCCGTATTAAGTATGCTGGGCTCTCGGGGGTCCCTCCCTTCTGCTCTCCCGGTTGAGTCAGCGGAAGAAGAGGCGAGAGTGTAACCTGGTAGTCAGGGCACAGCTGGAGGCCTGGATTCAAGTCCCAGTGAGGTCCCTAGGGGGCGTGACTTTGAACGCCAGCCTCCCCACTCTGTAAGTTGTCACGAGGGTTTAATGAGATAATGTTTGTGAAGAGCGAAGAGATAGGTCAAGCCAGGCACCTCCCCCCTTGGGCAGCAAGCCTCTCCTGAGCACCTACTGTGCGCCTCCCCACCTCTGGCCAGGCCTGAGCTCTTGCTCCTCCCCTAGGGACCCTGCAGGGGTCTAGTTGGCCTACTCAGATCTGGGCCAAGGCCACTGGCTGCTGCATTCAGAACACTAAGGAACTTCCTCTCTGTCCTTTCTAGGGTATTTGACAATGAGGACTTTGTGAAGTCATTGGCTGCTCTGGCCGAGAAAGCCAAGTGCAAGCTGACTGTGTGCCCCATGGAGGAGAGCATGGAGGACCAGTGGATGCAGGTTCGTGGCCACGTGGGGTGAACAGACCCCCTCGCAAAACCCAGGCTCCGGGGGGCCCAGCTAGTGCCTCGTGACCACCCTTCCTCAGATAGGCAGGGAGCTAGGAGCCTGTCACGGTCCTTGCGTAAGGGGACTCAGGCAAGAGATTCAACTGACGTTTACTGCGGGCTGCAGCATGCCCACCATGGTCACCAGGGTGAAAGCCACCTTCTCATTTAAAACCTCTCTGATGACCTCTGGACAGGAGTCAAAGCTCAGGGACTGGAGCTCAACTGCTCTGTCCAGTGGCCCTTCCTCCAAGCCGGCCTTCTGGGCTCAGCCACCAGACAGGCCTCAGCCCTGCTCCAGCACCTCTGTGGCTCCCATCTCCTCCTCCTCAGCCTGTGTCCAGGGCCTTCTCACTCTGGCTGCCCCGCCCTCTGCACCTCCCCCCCCCCCAGCCCCAGTCTCCCACCACCGCCAGCCGGCCACCACACAGGTGACTCAGCATCAATGATCCTGTTTCCACGACAGGTGCCCCATCAAGTCACGAGTTCCCTGAGGGCAGACCCAGAGTCTCACTCATGTCTGTACCCCAGCGCCTGGCACTGGGCCGAGCCACTGGGAGGTGGTGGGCTGACCCCAACTTCCTCGCTACGCCCTTGCCTTGCCTCAGCACTCCGCCCCTCCCAGCCTCTCGCCCAGCCCCCCCCCCACAACACTGCCCACGCTGTCCCTCCTCTCCGACCACCTTCCCACTCTCATCCCCATGTCCAAAGCATGCCTGTTCACTCGCAGCTGGAAAGTCTCCCCTTGGTAAATGTCCCCAGTACCTCCAGCAGGGATTCTTCCCTCTTTCTTCTAAGTGTCCTCTGTCCCCAAATAATGCACCCCCTTCCTTTCTCGCCATTCCTTCTACTCTCAATCAGGCTGAACCACATGAAATGAAAGATATGCCACTATTCTTGACCTACCAGGATGGCAATTTTATATGGTTCAGTCTAATAGTGATTTATGGCCATCATCACATCTGTCTGCTAGAATACAGCAGGGTCCTTCCCCTAACCTGTCCCCCCTCATGGGAGGGCCACTCCTCCCTGTGCTCCAGGCCCTGGCTCAGCAATGCTCCCTTCCCTGGCCTGCCCCAGCCTCCTGGCCACCGAGGCCCCCTTCCCTCCCATCTCCTCCTAACATGGGGTGGTAAGTCCCCAGCTCCCCGGATCTCTCACCTCAAGGTCAGTGCCAAGGCTTGCTCACCACAGGTCCCCAGGACCTGGCCTGGGGCACTCACCAGGCCTGGGGGTGAAGGACACTCCAGGGTTACACAACATGTTTGCTGATAAGCTCTGCTTCCTCAGACCCCCCCCTTCTGGGGTCCCACATAAATTTGCCCTTGGCCACAAGGGGGAGAAAGTGTGGGTGTTTTTGTGTCCCCCATCCTCGCACGGGGGGACCCAGGCAGCACGGCCACGGGCCTCACTTCCACTCGCTCTGCCCAGGACGAGATAGAGATTGGCTACATCCAAGCCCCGCACAAGACGCTGCCCGTGGTCTTCGACTCTCCGAGGAACAGGGGCCTGAAGGAGTTCCCCATCAAATGCCTGCTGGTAGGTGCGGGTGGGTGCTGGCGGCTGAGACCCCCTTGGCCCGGGGCCTCCTTCTTCGTGGCCTGTCTCCCTGCGCGCCCCCTGCAGCCGAGCGTCCCAGCTTGCACAGGTGCAGTTCCTGCCCAGGCAGCCATGGTGCAGGTGGACCTGGCATTTTGCTATAACTGTGGTGAGAGCTGGCTCTTCCTTCCCCAAAGCCCTTTCCAGCCGCAATCTCACCTCAGGGTAGTCCTGCTGAGGACGTAGCTGGGCCTTGGGCATATTCGTTCCTGGGCTCTGCCCCCCTGCACAGGGGGGTTGCAAGGGAGTAGTGATGAGTAGGGCCCAAGACCAAGAGTACACTGGATCCTGAAGGCCAAGTGCAGGGAGAACGCATGGGTATGACCGGCTGGCTCGATGCTGATGGTGGGCAAGGAAGACAAGGCCTGGGCCTTGCCCATGAGTTTGGCTGTGTGATCGTGAAGAGCAGTTTCAATGACACAGTGAAGGTGGAAGTCAGGTTGTTGGCACAGGTGTTTGAGAGAAAGGAAGGACAGGACTTGGAAATGGCGGGTTTTAAATCAGTAGAATCCCAGACCTCCTTGAGATGATTTATCTTCCCAGAAAAAGGCACCCAAGCTCACAGTTTGGAACCTGCTTTCATGGCGTCTGTGGCCCCCATGAAGCCCCAGGTACAGACCGCCAATGATCTTCGATACTAGAGCTAGTGCTGTAGACCGAACGATGGCCCCTCAAACTCTTCCCTGCAGCCTGATGCTGAAGGGGCTTTGGGGTACGATCAAGTTAGGGGACTAGAGATGGGGAGATTATCTTGGATTATCTGGGCGGACCCTATGTATTCATAACGCTCCTGGTAAGAGAGAGAAAGGAGGGTGTGTGAAGACCATCGGGGATGGGAACAGGTTGGAGATGGAGGAAGAGGCCACCAGCGGGCTACAAGGAGCTGAACAAGGCCAGGAAATGGATTCCCCCCTCAGAGTCTCCAGAAGGAACCAGCCTGGCCACACCTCAGTTTAGCTCTGGGAAATGGATTTCAGACTTCCGACCTCTGGAAGTGTGAGGGAATAAATGTGGTGCTGTAAGGCACTGCGTTTGATATGGCAGCAGTAGAAAACCAATACGGGGGGTGAGACATGTGTTGCCCCCCTGCCTTCTCAGGCAGATCCGTGAGGAGATGTCACAGCTGTTCGTGGAAGCTCATTCCGGCCCCGGGTGGGGGTGTGGGCCGAGAGAGTTCGCTGTGCAGGCAGCTCAAACCCTGGTCCTTCCTCACAGTGGCTGCGGGCCTGCGGAAGCCACAGCCAGCATTGGGCTTAGTATCTTCTCTGCAAAGTGAAGGTGGAAGTGGTATTTTGTTGGTTCGTTATCATGCTCGTGGCAGTAACTAGGTTTACAAAGCAGCTGGCAGGCAGGAGGGACCCCGCAAATGCCTCTTCCGGCCCACCTGACTCAGGGGCCCCTTCAACACCCCGCGGTCATGGTACCTGCTATGGACCAGCAGCTGATGGCGAATGAGTTCCTTCCTGTGACCAAGTCAGTCTCTAAACTCTGACCCCACCCACTCTTCGCCCAGGGACTAAGTTTTCTAACCCTCGGCATGTTCTTCTCCCATCTCAGGGTCCGGATTTTGGCTACGTGACTCGAGGCCCCCAAACAGGGGGCGTTAGTGACCTCGACTCCTTTGGGAACCTGGAAGTGAGCCCCCCAGTCACAGTGGGAAAGAAGAGATACCCACTGGGCCGGATTCTCATTGGGGACAGCAGTTACCCCAGGTGAGCCGGGGAGGGGCTGTGGGGGTGGCCAGGACCCGCAGGTGACATGGAAAAGCAGAGGCCAGAGCTAAAGCCTTTCCTACTTGCCCCCAACCCAAGAGGGCTCAACAAATGGTGGGACACAGGAGAGGGATCCAAGTACAGGGCAAGAAACAAGGGCTTCAAGTCCCAACAGACCCAAGTTCAATGTCTAGTGCTGCCACTTACACTCTTCCAGTCAGTGACTATTTGCTGAGCACCTGCTATGTGCCAGGCGCTCTGCTAGGTGGTGGGAAGTAATGCAGCCATGACCATGACAGACAAGTCCCTGCCATAATGGTAGTGAGGAGCAATGCGGCAGGGACAGGAGAATAAACAAATAAGATCATTTCAAACAGTGAAGAGGACAAAATGGGAGAGGCAGAGGAGGAGGTGGAATTGTGTTGGGGTGACCAGGGAGGGCCTTTTGGGGGACGAGGCTATTGAGCTGAGTGCTGATGACAAGAAGGACGTGGGTGTGAAAGGTCTGGGGTAGAGGGTTCCTGGCAGACGAAAGAGCGTGTGCAAAGGCCCCGAGGCAGGGATGCTCTTCGTGTATTCGGGAAGGTCAGAGTGGCTAAAACAGATTGAGTAAGAGGATGAGCAAAGGGCTAGATCACAAAGGACTTTGGAGGCCAGAGCCAGGAGAAACTGAAATTGAAAAGATGAAGGAATGTCCCCAAGGCCACGTGGCTAGCAGATCACCAGCTCAGGAGGGGTCAGCTCCAAACCCCATGTTTATTCCCACCCTCATCTAGGCTGCGTCAACAGGCAGTGCTTTCTGAGGCTAAACTCTGGTCCTGTTTACCTTGCTGACTCCGTGCCTCAGTTTCCCCAATAAAACTGGGGTGAAAATTCCTAAATGCCTCAAATGTTAGAGGACATAACAGAGGCAGCCCGGGCCCCCGAGTCCCTTTCCTGACCCCTTTGCCAAGCCTCCAGTCCCACAGACCACCATGCCGAGCCCTCCCCGACCCCTCCATAACACCCCTTTACTCCTGTGTGGGCAGTGCCAAGAGCCAGGAGATGCATCAGGCCTTGCAGGACTTCCTCGCTGCCCAGCAGGTGCAGGCCCCTGTGAAACTCTACTCTGACTGGCTGTATGTGGGCCACGTGGACGAGTTCCTGAGTTTCGTTCCGGTGCACAAGAAGGTGCAGTCTGGGGGGGCTGCCTGGAGGAAGCCACACACCTCCTTCCTGGGTTCCCAAGCACAGCTCTGCACTCGGCCTGGGAGGCCTGACCTCACATGCCCGGCTCTATTTCACCTCCTCCCAGGAGGGGGCATGGAGGAGGTGGCCTGCTCAGGTCTGAGTCCACACTCCCTGCACCCTCCACAGAGCCCTCCTCCTTGGGAGCCCCATGGCCGAGCTGACCTCTGATCCCAGTGTTTCTGCCTCCAGGGCTTCCGGCTGCTCCTGGCCAGCCCCAGGTCCTGCTACAAACTGTTCCAGGAGCTGCTGAAGGAGGGTCACAGTGAGGCTGTGTTGTTCGAGGGCATCGCGAGTAAGTTGGCCCTGCCTCGTTCTTCCATTTGGGCACCTCCCTCTGCCTTCATGTGGTTGCCTATTGCCAGATGGAATCACTCAGGCGTCAGGTGTCTTCTGATCACCTACTGTGTGCCAGGCACTGTGCTGAGTGCTGGGGCTGCTGTGTGAACAGGGGAAGTGAGTCAAGGAAACAAGTGTAACACAGGGGCTTTGGGGGATGTCTGGGAGGAGCTCAAGGTAGGCTTCCTGGAGGAGGCAATATCCAAGCAAGAGCATGAGAGATGAGCAGGAGTTGGCCAGACAATTAGGGTGGTGGGATGAGAGGAAGAGTGATATTCCAGGTAGAGAGAACAGTGAATGCAAAGGCTCAGAGGCAGGAGGAAGCAAGATGTGTTCACGGACCTGAAAAAAAGTTCAGTCTGGCTGGAGCACGGAATGAAATGTTATTTTGTTCAGTCGAGTCCATGGATACAGACCGGGGTCCGAGGCTGGCAAGTCTCCATGGCTAAGAGTCTTTGCCCAATATCTGTAGTATGCTGCATGGCACCAGGCAATGCCCTGGCCTCTGTTTGCCCCTCAGTGAACAGGATCCCTTTGGAAACAAGAGAGTTTAAAGGAATAGAGCAGCACTTATAATGAGAACCTACCCTGATAAAATATTTTGTTACTGGCATCTGCCTCCTAGATCCTCACAACAAAGCTGTGTGTTAGGAGGCAGTGCTGTCCCATTTTACAGATGGGAAAACCAAGTCCCCATTGCTGGCTAGGAAGAGGGAAGCGGACCTCTGAATTAATCTGCATTTTTTCCTCTTTTTCTCCAAAACAGAAAAAAAACGGCAGACACTAAAGGACGTTCTGTCAAACAAGAAGTTGAGAGAACATAACTCCTACGTGGAGGTACCAGCGCTGGGTGCCCCGGAGGGCTGGTACCCCCACGAGGCAGGGCCTTGCTCGGGCTGTGTCCTGGCTCTGTGGAACAGCCCTGGAGTGGGAGTAAATGTGTGCGAGTGAGGAAGAGTGTGGAGGGCCCAGGTTGCCACCTCGGGAACACACACGAGGTGACATGTGGAAAAGAGAGACTGTCAGGAGAGACAGGTGACCACTCAAAGAAGGACAGAGGCAGGAGAGAGGCCAAGTGCTGGAGTGACAGAGTGGCTGGAAACACAGGGACAGACCCAGGGAGGAAGGGAAGAATGGGTGTCATCACTCCTTCCTGACCCTGTCCCCGGTCCTCCCCCTGGCAGTCCCCACCCTGCCTAGGTTGGCCCAGACCATGCTCACGGCACCCCCGCCCCTCCCCCAGAGCTGCATCGACTGGAACCGGGAGGTGCTGAAGCGGGAGCTGGGCCTGACGGAGCGGGACATCGTGGACGTCCCCCAGCTCTTCAAGCTCCGTGCGGACGTCACAGGGACCTTCAAGGCTGAAGCCTTTTTCCCAAACATGGTAAGGAAGTGGCCTTGGGAGGTGGCCCACCTTTGCCAGTGGCCTTGAGCGCGTGAGGTCAGCTGGGCTCTGGGTGCGAGGCCTCCGTCGTCACCTCATCTGCTGGGGATTTTCACGGCCCAACAGGCTTACTTAGCCCCTGTGGGCATCTCAAGGGCAGAGACGATCGTCACCCCCACTTGACAGATGAGGCACAGAGAGGGGAGGTCTCTGGCGCCAGAGCACGTAGCTGGCAAGAGCGGGGTCCAGAGCCAGGGGTCCAGCCGCAGAGCCCACCCTCTGACCGCTAGCGGCACTGCCCTTGCGGGGCTCCCCTGACAGAAGGGGGTTGGGAGTGGGGTCAGGGAGACAGGCACCAAACAAAACCCTCTCGGGTGGAGCCAGGCACCACGGAGCTTCACTGGGTGGTCAGAGAAGGCCTCCCTGCGGAGGCGAGATCGGCACTGCCGCGGCTGGCACCCACCTGTCTGAAGGGTGGGCCCGAGGGCGATCCCACCTTGTCGAGAACTTTTAACTGTGACCCTCAGCACCATCCTAGGTCACTGACTGTGTTGCGACCCTTTCTCTGCCCTGTCACTCTGTCCCTTCAAAGAGTACCAGCAACTTCGCCTGGTTCTACTGGGGCCCCTCAGCTTCCCCCTCCTGCCGGAGCTGGGGTTACAGTTCGGGGGGAGCACAGTGGTCTTCACTCTGGGTTCGCCAGGGCTCGGGGGTTCCAAGGCAGGGCCTCTGATCCAGTGGTTCAGATTTTTCCTGTTTTATGCACTGAAGTTCTGCAAATGATTTTGTTTGGAGTGAAGGATTCCTTGGCCAAAGCAAGGCAGGAGGGGGCACCCTCCTCTCACCCCTCTGAACAAAATTCCTTGGCCCCGAGACTTTGTTTCTCCTCCCGTGCAACCCTGCCAGGTCTCCCAGCTCTGGGCAGAAAGCCGATGCTGATGGCGGGGGGCCGAGGCACCCCTAATGCAGCCGTCCGCTGTGCCAAGGGCTGACTCTGGCCCTTCACTGTGTGAGGCCCTGGGCGGAAGGCTGGGCACCAACCACGGCTCTCCCAGGAGCCCACAGTGGGTGGGGGGAGGGCAGGGGGGTTGGGGGAGACCCAGGCAGAGAATTGAAGAGTGCGGGCACTCCATGTGGGCTGTGTCTGAGCCGGGACAGAGGTGACAGAGTAAGAAGCCCCTTCAGTGACTCATGAGCCCTGAGACTGAATCTGCACCTGCCACGTGCCGACACGGGGTCCTTGTCTAATTGCCATAGCAATGGAAACGTGTAGGGCTCATTTTGCTGATGAGGCTCCAAGGGGTGAAGAGATGTGCCTGAGGCCACACAGCTGCTGAGTGGTCCCCATGGGGGTCTGGAGCCGAAACCCTGGTCTTTCCATCTCACTAGCCCACCTCCCAATGTAACAGAGGAGACGGTCATTTGCATAAGTTACCACAGATGGAATGTGCTACAAAAGAGGTCGTCACATTCACCCACTCAACAGATATGTATTAAGTGCCTACTACGTGCCAGGCACTGTGCTTGGAGCTATGGGGACTCGCAGGAGTTTGGGATTTACAGGCACCTTCGCACAGGGGGTGGTGGTTGACCTGAGCGCCGCTGAGTAACAGCGTTGGCCAGAAGGCAGTGGGTGGGGAAGGAGCCGGCCCCCAGAGTCTGACAGACTTGGGTGTAAAGTCCTAGACTAGCGGGTGGTCTGAGGCAGCCCACTTCCCCCTGGGCGGGCCTCAGTTTCCTCATCTGGAAAGTGGGGCTGCTGTTTCCGAAGGTCAGAAGAAGGACAGGGGCTGGGATAGTGACGTGGGTGGCACACTGCCGCCCCTGACCTGGGATCTCACCTTCGCAGGTGAACATGCTGGTGCTGGGCAAGCACCTGGGCATCCCCAAGCCCTTCGGGCCCATCATCCACGGCCGCTGCTGCCTGGAGGAGAAGGTGCGGGCCCTGCTGGAGCCGCTGGGCCTCCACTGCACCTTCATCGACGATTTCCACGCCTACCACCTCCGGCACGGGGAGGTCCACTGCGGAACCAACGTGCGCAGGCAGCCCTTCTCCTCCAAGTGGTGGCACATGGTGCCCTGAGCCTGTCCCCGACCCCCAGCTTCTTCTCCCGTGGGAAGCTCCTGGCCAGAGGCTCTGGCCCCCTGCAGTGTGGCATAGCAAGAGTTCTTGGGGACATTTTGGCTCCCCAGAGGTGACTACCTTCCAGGCAGAGGCTTGCTTGCTTCCCCTGTGTCCGCTCTGAAGATCCCAAGATGGTCCCGGCATTGCAAACTCAGTTCTGCTGTGAGAAGCTGCAATAAAGTTTTGTAATTCATGTACAGGAGGCCAAGCTATCTTTCTTTCCTCCATTCATTCACGCATTGTCGAATTGGATATTACAGACCCGAAGGTGCTATCAGGGTTTTTCAAAGGCCAAGGTGCCTGCCTGTGCCCAAGAATTGGATCCCCGATCATGTTGTCCTTCGAGAAAAAGGCAGCAGATAGGTGACGCAAGAGCCCAAAGGGGACGTCCGGGTTTGACTGTTGTGTCGGTACACCCGGAGGTTGGCAGATCTTCCTTGTCCCTCCAGTGATCATTTCCGGGCCACCAGCTGGAAAGCCCCATAAAGCAGGCTCCTGGCTCTCTGGCTCTGAGTCATGGACCACTCACCTGCTGAGGTGTGGTGCATAGTAGGAGCCATGGGTTTCTGTGGAACGAAATCATTGGTCCCCTCTGTCCTTTTCGCTCGTTTTCTTTCATGGCCCTGACACAGGGACTTAGATTCCTCAATAGACAATAAACCGTAATGACTTGAGGGCTTTGAAACTGAGGTCTTGGCTCTGTAGAGCCTGCGATACTGAGAAACACCCAGATGAGGTACGGTTTTCCCGTGGGTCGTGGAGAACGCTGAGGTGGAAAAGATGGACATGCAAAGCCCCTGCCCACACACTAAGGAGAAAGGGATCCGTGAACCTGGTGAAAATGTGCCTCTTCCCCCTCCCCCAGATTGTTGGGGCAAAATGTGTCCTGTATTCCTTGTGAACCAGGAAAGGCAGCTCGTACAGAGGAAGCCGGGTGAGGTCATCCCCAAACCTTAACCACAGGGCTGCCCGGGGCAGCGACAGCCTCTCGAGGCTACAAAGGATCCGGAGACGAGCTGGTGGCTGAAGTAGCCCTTGTATCAAGGCAGATGCAGGTGAGCATCCCCAGCCACCCAGGTGGCGTGGGGGGCATCTGTCACGGAGGCAGGGAAGCCCCTGCGGGCACAGCAGCAGGTGTGCATGCTACCAGCCCCACGGAGCATCCTGGGGCAGGAGCCCCAAGCAGAAACCGTGCTGCTCCCTCCCCTCCCTGACCCTCGGTTCCCCTCCCTCCCCCAGGGGTCACAAACTGGGTGGCTAAAGTCACCAGAAATTCATTCTCACACAGTTCTGGAGGCCGGAAGGCCCAAATCAGTTTCGCTTGGCCGAAATCGAGGTGTCAGCAGGGCCGTCGCCTCTGGAGGCTCCAGGGGAGAATCTGGTCCCTGGCTCTTCCCTTCTCTGGTGGCTGCCAGCTGGCCTTGGCCGGTGGCTGCGTCACTCTACTCTCTGCCCGTGTGGTTGCCGCACCTGCTCCTGTGAGCGGGTCAAAGCTCCCCCTGTGTCTCTCTCCTGAGGACACGTGTGATGCGTTTAGGGCCCACCCAGATAATTCAGAATAGTCCCCTCCTCAAAGATCCAGTCACACCTGTGAATCGAGTCCCATCTGCAAAGGTTCTTCCTACAGATGAGGTAGCACGGGTTCTAGGGATTAGGGGCCGGTAGATTTGGGGGTTATTCCCCAACCTCCTCCAGGCCCGGAACCACTGTCTGCCAGCTGGGGCAGGCAGAAGGGAAAGAAAGAAGCTGAGTGTCTCCTTTCCCCAGCTCTCGGCTGTGCCCCTCCATTAAACCCTAATGGGAAAGACCGAACTTTGTAAAACTGAGTTTGGAGATTGGTTTTTTTTTTTGCATTGGTCTGGACTTTTGAACTTCTGAGCGGAGACTGGCGACTGTTTTGTGCTTGACTCTGAGAGGGAGACTGGCCTGCTGGGGGATCCACACCGGGGAGGGGTGTGGGGCATGCTGGGAGGTGGTGAGCTGGGAAGAGGGCCACGGAAGTGCCGGGTACTCTCATGGGAAGCTCGGCGGCTGCGACAGGCCCTGGAGTTGTCCTGAATTAATATGCACAGTCTGGACTTTGTCCCCCACATCGTATGTAGCTATGCCACAGGAGGGGGTGTAGCCTTGGGAAGTGGCAGAGGACAATTCCTGAAGGACTTGCTGTGAGCTGCCAGAAGCCGACTCGGAGCATCTGGGGGCGGGGGATGGGGTTAGTGGCTCCTTGGGGGTGTAGGGGGACACCATGGCATCTATCACAGTGACCTAATGTGAAAGCAGAACTCGACTACTGAGGAGGGAGTGGAGAACCTCCAACACCGCACAAGCACCCAAAGGAGCTGTGGGCCTGCCTCTGTAATATTGCTTTGTGTTTACAAACCTCTTGTTTTGGTTGGAGAGCCTCGTGGATGCCGACCGGGTTACCTTTTGGGGGGATGGAGGTGGGGGTGGGGATCGTTTAGTCATTGGCTACACAAGAATTTATTGAGCATCTACTACATCCAAGACTTTTGTGGGAGCTAGGGATTCAGTAGTGAACAGAGCCCCCTCTAGACTTCTCCAAGTCGCTTTCATGTCCAGGGAAAAACCAAGGGTGCCCTACCCCCCTTTGCAGTGCTCTGAAAGAGCCCTGGCACCAAGCAGGGCTCTTTGAGGGCTACAGGGACAGAGCTTCCCTGCAGCCCCACTCTGGCCGCCTGTGTGAGCAAGTGAGCGGGCAGGTGTGGGTAAGCCCTTTGTGGGGCAAGCATCCACGTGTGGGACTCCTCCTGCTCAATTTTGCCACTTTCAACTCAACCAGAGGGGTTTCAGGGTCTCTTTGCCAGCCCCTTGCTCTAAGACCCCTCAAAACAAAGCCACCCCGATAGTTATGCTGTGTTCTTCAACCCTCCAAGGAGGCATATTTTTACTTTTGTCCCAAATTGAAGAAGCCTGGCTAACTGAGCAGTCTTCAGGACCCAACTTACACCCACCATGCTGTTACTCACAGGGTTGTGCGTCAGGGCAAAAAACTGAAAACAGGTGCTAATACATATGTATGATGGTGTGGCCCTGTGTGAAATACTATACAGCCATGAAAAGGGTAAGGCTTCTTTTCACATACTGATACAAAGGCCTCCTGTCTGAGTTATGCTATGAAGTGAACAAAGCAAGGTAGGGCATACTATGTAGCATACACTACCCTTTATGTAAAAACGAGGGGTGGGTATACACACTTTTCCTTGGTCACACACAACATTTATTTGGAAAGACAGGAAAAACAGAGGCCACCAGCTGCCTCCAAGTAAGGGAACTGAGTGGGTGAGTGACAGGAGGAGGGGGACTTTGTTTCAAGCCGCTTTTGAACTCGGAACCATGTGAATATGGCACCTATTCAAGCATAACCTTAACCCTCACTTAAACATGAAATGAACGCCGTTTTCAGGGCAGCTGGTGAGTCCCCGGGGCTGGAGCAGGAGCTCCCACGGCTTTGCTAAGTGAGCTCAGTGAGCTCAGTGGAGATGAGGAGCAGCTGGTGAACTCGGCTCAGCACGGGCTCCCCCGTCCATTCTACCAACACCTGCTGAGCCCCGCAGTGAGCTGGTGACTCAGTGTGGACCAGGAGCTCCCCCTAACCTGTAGCTGGCTTCCCAGGCCACACCTCACACTTGCCAGGCCTGAGATTTGCAACTTAAACAAGACTCCCTGGTCATTCTCAACCGCCATAGCCTTGAGAACCACTTTGTAGGGCTCCCCTCGTCAATTCCCAGGAAACGCACCCCTAGAGCCGAGGCCCCAGAGCCTGGCGTGGCTACCACACGCTGCCACCCTGGAGGCCGCCCCACACACCTCTGCAGACCTGCTGCTGACAGCCTCCGGCACTGTGAGCAGGTTGACCAGTCCCAGAGCCCCCCTTGTCCCCAGCTGAAGGCCAGAGGCCTAAGCAGCCAGCCCCTCACGGGCCTCGGGCCTGCAGGCAACAAGCTGCCTAATAAATTGTGATGAAGGGACTCTGGGCCCCACCTGCTCCTCTGCAGCTGCCATGGAGAAAACCAGTCACACCTGGGCAGCTGCTGCAGGCAGGCTTCTTAACAAGGGGGCGGGCTGGAGAGACCCTGAGTGCATAAGAGGGGAGGACAGTGGGGAGCCCTGGGGCGGGTTGAGGTGGTGGTCGGTTGGGAGGGCTGTGCCATGTCTCTCCAGAGTGTCATCCGCCTGTCCCTGGACAGCCCTGCCCATGCGGTTTGTGTGCTGGGCATGGAGTTCTGCTTGGATCTCTGCGGGTGAGGAGCTGGGGGCACTACCCGGGCTCCCCTCCCGGAGCCGCCCCTGGGGTTTGTGGGAGTTGCGGGTTTTCTCCTTCCTTGGCATCTTATCTCGTTGTCCTGTCTTAGTTCAACTAGGAGCCAAGTGTGGGTCCCTTAGGGCTCTTCTGTGTTGATGCTACAGGACTCTGACCGGATCCTATCTCTGCCCCTTGTGGTCTGGGGGCCTTGGGAGCCCATGCTCTGTGCTCTCTGTCCCCTGACCTCCGGCATGGGGGCGAGGCTGGCTCTCAAGAGAGACGCCTGTGAACTGGGAGAGGTGACACTCCCAAGGGGCCAGTGTCTTTCTTGGGGTCATAGCAGAGACCTCCCCTGGCTAAGGCCATGACTCTTGTGCTCCAAGGACCCCTTGTGGCTCCCTTCTCCCTGGGAGTTGGGGTTTACAAGTAAGATGCAGCTTTGGGGGTCTCTAGAGCATCGAGTGGGAGGAAGGTGGGGCCTGGGCTGGAGCTTGTCTGAGACATGACAATAAGGGGTCCTTGGAATAGGGGAGGGTAAGAGTAAGGCTGGAGTTGTGAAAGGACCCCCCAAAACTGCTCTGGCCATGAATGGGGGGCCTCTGCACCCTAAGGAGAGGAGGTGGGAGTTTACCCCACCATGTCAGCTGCACTCCAGGCTGAGAAGGTAAGACACTTGTGCCCTGAAGTCTGTCCCCGTTTTGGGCAAAGCAGGTGTGCCCCGAAGGAATGCGAGTCCTTCACTGTTAGCGGCTCTCCGGGGGTCTTGGTGGACGTCCGAGGCACAAATGACAAGGAGGTGACCACCCCCCAGCTGCCTCTGTCTGATCTCACGGGTGTGCTGGTGAAGATGACGACCCCCACCCTCGCCCTCGAGCAGGACAAGGTGGGCCGGGTTCGGGGGAGGGGTTGGAGTAAAGCTGGAGTAACACAACCCCGGGGTCTCCCTGCTCACAGCTGGCATTCCCTGAGCTTCTGAAAAATTCAGTGCCCAGGGTTTTGCATGGCTGATCTTTCTCGCCTGCAATGCACTTGTGAGGGGGGCACTCGGTGACCCCGTTTTGCAGATAAAGCAGTGGGGGCACTGAGATTGAGGGCCCTGCCCGTGTCCGTAACCAGCAGAACTGGGATTCCAGCTTGGTGTGTGCTTCTGACCATGACTCTGGGCTAGCTTCCAAACCGGGGCTTGGGCAGGCTGCCGGCACAGCTTCCAGCAGCAGAACTCAAACAAGCTTTCCGGTGAAGGCTAGTCTCCTGGAGGTGGAGATCCTAATGAAGCTTACGAGCTCATGTGTACTAAACGCATGCCATGTACCTAAGTATCTTGTATACAGAGGTCGGCTTTGCCCCGTTTTACATTTGTCAAGTTAATTGGTGTAACTGGAGTGGGGGAAGACCCAGGATTTGAGCCCACGGCTGTGCCCTTGCTCCTGGGCGAGCTGTCTCCCTACTGGAGCACCTGTGGCAGGTGGTGATCGACTTCCCCTGGCGGTAGAACAGGTCGACAGGCTCGTGGTGGGCTGGGCATCGGTGGTGGTTCCGTGGTGGCGGCAGATCAATTAGAAGCATCAGGGTTGCTAACACTCAACACTTGGGCCACAGCCCTGCCAGTTAAGTCACCCCCTGGTTGGGGGGGCGGTCTTGACATCAGCATTTCCCAGGCTCCAGGTGACTTCACTGGGAGGCTGAGCGTGAGACTCACAGGTGAGGCCCATTCAGGATCAGGGCGTTTATCAGAAGCTGCCGGTGTGGTCTGCTGGGAGGCGGCAGGGGGTTCACCTGGGGTAGCAGGTAGGTGGTACACATCCAGGCTACGCCACGTGCCCCGGGCAGATGCTGCCCCAGAGGCAGGCAACAGGCTAAGCCGGGAACGGCACGTCGCCCAGCTGAGCCCAGACGGTCTGAGAAGCAGTCTGCCCAGGGCTCAGCCTCCAGCCCTGCCAGGAGTGGCCTGCGGAGTGAGATGCTTGACCTTGGAGGAGAAGAGCTTCCCTTTAGGAACAGGTGGTGGTCCTACGCATGTAACTGTGGCCCTGGCTAGTGTTTGGTTCTCTGGTTCCTGGTGAGGGCCTTCAAGGCCAATGGCTGAAGGGCAAGTCTTTGTCTGGAAGCAGAGGCTGGCTTGGGGCAGAAGAAAGACCGAGTTCCAATTCCAGTCCCTGCCCCAGGTATCCCCACTTCCTACTGAGTGTGTGGCTTAATTTATGGGAGGCCCCACTTCCCCCCTGCCCTCCTCATGGGGTAACAGGTGAATCTCAGGAGGGCAGGTATAATTTAAATAAAGCTTGACCTCCAGGGCCAGGAAGCCTGATCTCCAATCCCGTACTACCCCTGCCTGTCTGAAGGACACAGGCAAGTCCCTGGATCCCTCTGCCCTTGGGGGTAGAGCCCAGCTGGATGGGTGGTTATGAGACTTGAGTGTGGAAGTCTTTGGAGTGGTGGTGGCATGTTAAACGGGTTGTTCTTTACCTAGTCTGAGTCACAGCACAGGGCCCTGTACTGGCTCCCAGTGAGACATCAGGGGCTGTACTGTGAGACCAAGGTCAAGGGGCTGGACTTGAGTACGTGGCACAGGCCCTGCTTTTGCCCTTCACTGCTCCCATGGGTTCTGGGTGCTCTCTCCACAGGTCGTGGTCTCATACTATCGACCCGATGACCAGGTGCCCGTGGCCATGGCTGAACTCTACCTTGTTGGCATTGGTGAGTGCTGTTCCCGCCCATGGAGAAAAGGCGGGGTTGGCAGAGGCTGGAGGAAGGGACTCTCCCTGTAATGAGCCACTTCCTTGGGTCCTAGGGGATTCACTCGACACACCACGCACACTCCTGCCTCAAAGCTTGGCCGCCTCTCTCCCACCACCACCCTCGTTCTCTGAGAACGGAGGCCATCGAGCGTGTGTTCCCATTATCTGCCCACCTGCCCATGTCTGGTGCCAGTGGGAGGGGTTTGGTTCAAAGTTAACTTCATCACTCTGGGTGGGTCCTTTTTCCTCACGCGCATGTCAGAACATCCCTTCAGCAATTCTTACGACGGGAGGACATCACTGCGCCTCCCCCTTCTCTTCCGAATCGGTCCAGAGCAAGCAATGATGCCTCTAATGCCTATCAAATAAGCCATACCATTTGTTCTCTTCAACCTAATTCTGTATTATCTTCGAACTCACTCCCACCTTTCTGTTCCTGTGCAGCCATCTGTGAGTCTCGATTTCTCCTCCCTTCCTCCTGAGCCTGCTTGGATCAGAACCCCCACCACCAGCACTGCCCTGTCGGGGACCCTAGCAACGCCTACTTCACTTTGTCCAGGGGCCAACTCTCTTCTTCTGCCTTCAACGGTGTTGCACGCACCTGGTGTTTTTCTTAATGTGTTTCACTTGAAATACTCCAGGAACCCCGCATGCAGCTTCGCCCCTGCGTAGCTGGCTGTCCCTTCTCAGATCCCTTTGCCGGATCTGGAGAAGTGGCTCAGGTGGCCCACCCTGTGGCTCTACAGACAGATGGCTCCCAAAACTCTCTAGCCAGCTGTCTCCCATTAACTTGGCTTGGCTAGCTGCCGACCCGATGCAACTGGAATGTCTACCCAACGTGTCAAGCTTTAACATACCCCAAATTGGGCTGAGACGCTCTACCCCAAACACCTGTTTTTAATTACCTTCCTCATTACCATAGATAGTAGTCCACCCTTCTAGCCAACCAGGTGTTACCCTTATTCTTCTTTGGCCCGTGTTGATCTGTGACCCTTGGTGGTGGTGCAACCTTAAGTTTAGCTGGAATACAGCTACTTTCCACTTGTGAGGCCCTTGGTCTGGTCTGAGCCATTGTTCTCTTGCCTGGGTCACTGCGCAGGTCCCCTGCTCCATCCTTACCCTTCTATGTGTTCAGTCTTAATTTGGCCCCCAGAGCGGCACACCTGGAAAAGCATATTGGGTAACGTCTCCTTGGATGGAAGCCTCTCACTGCTTCTGTTTTCTCGGATTAAAGCCAGGGTCACAGTTAGCCACAGGGCCTACCTGAGCCAGCTGACGTGGCCTCTAATCTGTGCCCCACTTCTCTTCCCCCTACTCATTCTGCTCTTGACACACTGGTGTCTTTGACCCTTGAACTTTCCACCTCAACCTTTCCACTGCAATTCCTATTTGATTTGCTCTTAACTCCAGATATTAACATGGATCAATTTCTGGCCTCCTCCCGGTCTCGGTTCACATTTCAACTTGGAAGACCTCTCTGCTTAAAACCGAGACAACCCGCTCCATCCCTTCCTTGTTTCCACAGCACTTTTACCATCAGACGTGTGTGTGTGAGGTATTCTCTTCATCTCCTGCCATGTGTGTGCAAGCACATGCACACACACCTTTACACTTGAAGGCAGGGCCCATCTTGCACTCGGCAGTACCTCTAGGGCCTAGAACCGTGCCTGGTTTGTAGCAGGCAAAAGGTCATGCGCATCTGTGCCAGGTGCTGAGTATTCAGCAGCAACCAAGGCCTGTTCCCTTGGCCTTGACATTCCAGTTGAGAAATAGCATGTTGGGTGACAAAAGCCATGAATGAGAAAGCCACCCAGCCGGTCATTTTGCGGTGGGGAGGAGCAGGAAGTGAAATGTGTGGACAATAGACCGCCTCTGTGGTGGTCCCCGGGCACAGCCTGGGTCCATAACCTCTAACGGGGCTTGCGATTGCTAGATGTTGAGCCCTCCTTGTGTCTTAGCATGCCGGGAGCTTTCCAGAAGGCTGGGGAGAGTAAGCCCTTCCGGGTAAGCATCAGCATCAGGCACAAAAGGCACCATGGCCACAGGGGACTTGTTCTGTGAGTCCCCAAGAGTCTGGGGAGACGTGTAAATACTTGGGCCCCTCCAGGCTTGCTCAGGAGCAGCAGTCTGCCTCTGGCGCCCTTTTCCAGCTGAGCCGACAGCAGCTTTGGGTGGCCCTGGGGGATTAGCTAGCGGCAGCTCCGAGGCTCCATCCAGCAGGCCCAGGGGCTGAGATCTCTTCATCCCGTTGCAGCGGTCTCCCTGGACGTGGACCTCTACCGCAATGGAAAAATGGGGATGGCAAGTGACAAGTGGGCTAAGGTGAGGCTGCCAGGGGAGGGGTGCCGACCTGGGGACCCTGGGCCAGACCAGGCCACCAACCTCTCTGCTTGACCTTCATCGTGTCAAATCGCTGCAACACAAATCGGAGCTGATGGGGTCAATTTCTAGTTGAAAAAAACCAAGCAAACGAAAACTAGCCTTGAATGGTGTGGCTCAGCGGTTTGGGCACCGTTGTCCTGCAAACTAGAAGTTCTCCGGTTCGATTCCTGGTCAGGCACATCCCTGGGTTGTGGGCCAAATCCTCAGTTGGGGGCCTGGGAGAGGCAGCTGATCGATGTTTCTCTTGAGTGTCCTTGTCTTCTCCATCTTTCTCCCTCTTTCCAAAAACCTTAAAGAGCTAGACTGTCTGGAGATGCTAGGTTCACACCCTAGTCTGCTGGTATAGTCAACCAGAGCAGGGAGCTGGGTTAGCGGCCTCTTTGGATAGAACATGTCTCCTCTATTTGGCTTCAGTCCCTGCTTCCTCTGACACCAGGTAGAAAGCTGGTGGCCCATCCCCAGGTGTTTTTCCCCTTCTTCTTGGCCCATTTTCCTGCTGTCACCTTCCGGTTCCTGTAAGGTACCTGAGCTGGCAGGTTCTGACCTGCAGGCTCCTATCACCTTGAAGAGGAGGTTCAGCTCTGCCCCGATGGGGGGCAGCATCTGGGAAGCAGAGCCTCTCCCCGACATCTTCTGGAACCACCATTCTTGTCATCTTTGCAGAAGAACTGGGTCTGGGGCCCCAGCGGTTGGGGCGCCATCCTGCTTGTGAACTGCAATCCTGTTGACATGGGCCAGGTCACAGACAAGACCAAGAAGGTGTTCTCTGCAGAGGGTGAGAAAGAAGTGGCCACTGCCTGGGACCATTGCCACCTGTCCTCCTTGGGCCCTGCCTTACCTGTGGCTTCAGCGCCCTACCCCTCAGCCAACAGCTTCCGGGCTGATGTCTCGGGGCTGGGCCAATCGAGTCTCATTGAGTTGAAGCTTGTAAGTAGGAAGAAAGAGGCCCCGTGGGGAAGAGCATGAGATCTGAAGTCAGGTAACAAACTTACTTCTTGGCTGTGAACTTGAGCATGTCCGCTTAGCCTCCTTGCTCCTGTTTTGCCCTCTGTAAAATGGGCCTGATACAGTTGGCCTCACAGGGCAGGTGAGAAGAATAAATGGAGACAAATATGTGGGAGCCCCGCTAAAAACCCTCTGTTGTCTGGGATGGGACCCTGACTGTCTTGGATCTGGTCCTGACATGTGGTCAGGACCTCAGTTCTAGGTCTCAGCAGCAGGACAGATGTCTCTGTTCACACCAAGACTGGAGGGAAACTCTCTGCACTGCCCACGCCAGGCCCTGTTCTAGGTGTTTGTGGGTTACCATGGGCAGGGGCGGTCAGTGCCACCCTCACTCAAAATGGGCCTGAGGATTGCGAGTTGCCTGTGGCCCACTGTGTAGAGAGCAAAGTGTGATGTGGACCAGGGCAGCCTGGGCAGAACAGGAGGCAGGAGGGTCCAGCACTAAGGCCCCCACCCTTGGAGCGCCAGCCTCCAGAGACCCTGAACCTTAGCCTTTTCTCTTGCCTAGAAATAAAGAACCTGTCCCCGATGGTACTGACCCTTCAAGGGCCCAGCGACATTTTGAGGAAGCACCAGCTGGTTCTCCACACCTCCAAGGAAGAGGCGAGGAGGGTGAGGGTCTATCGGCCCCAAGGTGAGTGTTCCAACGCCAGCTCTGTTTTGTCTTCTTGGCCAAGGTGCGGCCACACCCACACCTGGCAGGGTCCCCTCCAAGCCACTGGGGACCTGGAGATGCTGCTGGTCAGGCTCTGTTGGGTCTGGAGTCACATCCCTAAGTGTCTGTCTGCCACTGTCTCCCCAAACTGTCTGCACACATGGGTGAGTCCCTGTGCATCCAGGACACCTTCCCCGGGGAGGCAGTGAGGGTGCCTATCCTGAAGGACTTCTGTACCTGGAAGAGGAGACATGCGCAGTAGCTAAAACAATAGCTCCTGCCTTATACAGATTAGGTAATGCCTCCTCCCGATTACTCCTGCCGGAAGAGTAATCCACCTTCGTTCCGGAACCAGGACACCACTATGTTAAGTTTCTGGAGTTCAGAGGCCAAGAAGCCGGTAGCAGTGATGCCGGGGTGTCCACCTCAGGCCCCACGCCACCTTCAGTCCCTATCAACCTGGCAGGCAGGTGCCATGTCCCTGTTCCATGAAGGTGTGAGGGCTGTTGGGTTAGAAAGTGGGCTTGTCCAGCTCCAGCGAATAGCCTTGAGCAAACAAGTCTTCTGACTTTGCCGAACAGGTTTAGCACCCAGGGCCTCTGCAGTCCTGACGCCGAGACTCAACTCTTTCCTTCCGGAGGCACATGTCAATTTGTCACCTTGTTCTAAAAGCCATGTTCAGCTTTAGCTGGGCATTTGGTGAAGCCTGTGGTTTATGCTGGACCAGCTCTGTGTCCCGCATGGGAGCACACGCCTCTGGCTTTCTCGGCTGTCTCCCATTGCATCTCCTCTGCGGACCAGAGGTCACAGCTGGACTTGGCAGTGACCTGGGAACTAGACAGAAAACATAGCCCAGGTTGTAGGTGGCCCTTCTACTTATGGGCTAGGAGGGAGCCTTAGAAACCTGTGGGTCATGGCCTGGTTCAGGCCGTGAGGGCTGCTGTGGCCCCTGAGGTCCACCAAGAAGTACAAACAACCAGGCTAAGCTGGGCAGTCCCTGTGGCCTGCTCGGGAAGCCAGTGAGCCCCGTGGCTAAAGGTGCTCCGCATCATCACGTATGTATCAAGCCACCCACCCTTGTTTGGCTTTGTTTTGTTTTGTTCTCACCTGAGGACATGCTTATTGATTTTGAAGTGGGCGGGGCGGGGGGAGGAAAATATCAATGTGAGACAGAGACATCGATCAATTGCCTCTCGTACGCATCCCAACTAGGGACCGAACCTTCAACCCAGTCATGTGGCCTCATCAGGAATCAAACCCGCAACCGTTGTTTATGGGACGATGCTCCAACTAAATGAGCCACACTGGCCAGGGCTTTTATTTTTTCAACTTAAAAAATGTTTAAGGCTGAGATACACAGCCCAATGTTTTAACGAGCCCTCCAAGGGATTCAGAATCTCCAGTGTGAGAACCACTAGTCTAAGATACAGTAAAGGAAGCTGAGAAGAAGCTTCCGGAGCAATAGGCACCCAGAGCATAAGGTTCCAGACACGGTGGGAGAAGAAAGCCTTCGCAAAGGCGGCGGCGGTCACCCATGGCGGATGCTGTCGGCAGACGAATCAGACTGGTAGTCACGTCTTGTTTTCCAAGCAAGTCATTAGTGAGTTTGATGAGAACAGTGGGGACGAAAGCCAGGCTGAGGTGGGCAGGCGTGGGGAATACGGACCGCAGCAGGAACTGTCCAGAGGGAACTGTAAGGATAAAAACTGAGGGGGAAGGTAAGGCGGGGGGGACCGTATCTGAAGGTGGTGGAACAGCACATCTGTGTGCAGAGGGGACCCACCTGGGGAGGTGGGGAAAGACCTTGGAGAAAACTGCAGGAAGAGCGCACATGCTCAGGTGAGGACACTGGAAGTGGGAGTTCATAAGCATGAACGAAACGAGTGTCCGAGGGAAGGTCCCCCGGAGGGCTGAGGGGCTTGTAGCAGGCGATCTTGGGACCCTCTTGCCCCCGCCACTCCCTGGTGAGTCAGCTTTGAGTGGAGCACCTATGGGGAGCCCAGGGCCCTGGCACAGTTGAAGGTGCTGGGTCTGCAGAAGCTCTAGGGGGCCAAGTGGCGGTCAGCTGTGATTCAGTCTGTGGAGCTGGGAACCCAAAGGGCACCAAGCCGCAACCTCAGCAGTGAGTCAAAAGGGCTGTGTTTCTGGGCTGGGGGCCTACAGGGGTCCTGGAAGAAGCCTCATCTTGTCCAGTCTGACCCCCTTGAGGCCTGGCCCAGGGCCAGCGGAGAATCTCGCAGGGGCATCCCCAGCTGGCCCAGCCTCTACACAGCCAGCAGCAGCAGAAGCAAAGGGGACTGAGGCCAAGCCTGTGGCCAGCACCCCTGAACCTTTAAGAAGGTTTTTCTGCATAACTGCTAGTAGCTGAAGTCCCTCTGAAGGGACAATCCACCCCCCCCTTCCCCAGGCCATTGTGGAACTGCAGACCAGAGTCAAGAGGCCAGTGAACCAGAGCCTGTGCCCTGGGGACAGCTGTGACCTCAGCAGCCACCTACTGGCATGTTGAAACTGGAGACCAAGGCAGTGGGCACCTGCTATGCATGATGTATGGCGAGGCCTCGGTGGCCAAGGTCAACCTACAGTGAGGTTTCCCCAAACTGGAATCCATCCAGAGGCTTTAAGCTGGAGCAGCTGTCATCGGGGCTACGGCTACGGCTGCCACACTGAAGGTGGTGGGTGAGAAGGGTAGGGACTCGGGAAGGAAGGCCAGGTAGGGAGAAGTGGTCCAGGTTGGTGGCCCTGGGACACGGTGATCTCCAGAGATGGAGAACGGATGAATTTGGGGCCAGATTAACCAGAGGCAACTACATGTGGTCAACGTCCCTCTGTTTGCTTCTGTGGGTGGTTTTATATTTCACCATCTAAAGCTGCAACAACGTGGGCTTGACCCATGTGGTAGGAAGCTTCTCACCTTCTTCAGAAACCCTGAGCGGAGCCTGTCCCACCCAGGAGACAGCTGTCGTTGATGCTTCCCGGTGCTTAGTGTCAGACCTCGGGTGAGGCCACCGAGTCCCCTTTTGATCATTGTTTCTTACCTTCAAGGCTTTTCATGACCTTCTGCCCAAAGGTGGTCAGTGCGTAGCCCATCATGGGTCTTCACCCTAGACTGCGTGCTTTGAGGGCAGCCCTTTGGAGCTGAGTCCCGAGTCCTGATGTGCGACAGGCCTTTGTCCTAAACACTAGAGACATAGGGACAGGAAAGCCAGCTGGGCTCCTGCTGTCCCGGAACTCTCAGCCAGGCTTCCGATGAGAGGAAGGAGCCAGTAGCCTGGTCCTTCGGCTGTGGTGACCGCTGGCCTGTCCATCCTCTCCTTCCTAGAGGACAGCTCCAGCACCTTCGAGCTGGTACTGGGGCCAGACCAGCACTCGCACACCTTCCCCCCGCTGGAGAGCAACTTGCAGGAGACCTTCTACGTGGAGGCCACAGAGTTCCCATCTGCCAGCTTCTCTGGCCTGATCTCCTTCTCTCTCTCCCTGTTGGAAGAGTCTCAAGACCCAGTAAGTCCCTGAGAAGACACGCCCCTCTTGGAGCAGGAAATGCATGGTGGGGGGGGGCATCCCTTTTGGCCAGGTGGCAGGGAGAGGGGAGCACACAGCTTGGTGGGTGGAGCTGGGGTTTCAATGCCACCTTTGGAGGAGAGAGTGGCAGAGGACAGGTGGCCTGGACCAAGCAGCTGGAGTCCCGGGGGGACAGGGAAGAGGGCAGATGTGGAACCAGGTCACCAGCCGGACCGTGTTTTCTGTCGCAGTCCATTCCGGAGACCCTGGTATACAAGGACACGGTGGTGTTCCGGGTGGCTCCTTGCATCTTTATCCCAAGCACCCAGATGCCTCTAGAGGTCTACATGTGCAGGTGAGAACCCTGCAGGCTGCCTGCGCTAGGCTGCTCCCATACCCAGTGCCCCCCTCCACCTGTCTGCAGACGCTTCAGTAACGAGGACTAGACTTCTTATCAGGAAAGTGAAACCCTTCCGCCTGAGCTGCCTGGTCCCCAAGATGGTCATCAGTACGAGTCTGAATGCTTACCAAGTGAGGGATAGAGCAAGGAATGCAAGGTCCTGCCCCCAGTCCTACCAGGAGACTGACAAGTAAACAATGTGTCCTCAGTATCAAATGCCATAGAGCAAAAGGTAGACGAAATGGCGAGGACAAGAGTGTGTCCTGGGGACAGCAAGGAGGCCTGTAGAGCTAGAACAAAGCAGGTGATGGGAGGGGAAGAGGAGATGAGGATGGGGCCAAGGCCAGCAGGGCCTCGGGGACCCCCGTGTGTCAGGGCACAGCCTCGGGGCTGCAACAGACCCCACTGCAGTGGCTTCAAGTTACCCAGCGCTAAGCACCTGTTTGAGCCGACAGCTTGGAGAAAAGCCCATGGTGACTGGTCTGTCTCCAGCAACTTGAATTCTAGGGAAGCGTAAATGCAGCACCAGGTCTGACCAGGGTTGGAGGCTTGCCAGGCAAACAAACCCAGGTTAGTGCTGGGCAGGGGTGAGACGATGAGAGACTCAAAGCCAGGTAAGAAGAAAGGCGAAGAGGCAGGGCAGTGAGAATGAGGGCAGTCCAGGGCCGGTGGTCCCTGTGTGGTCAGGCTGCTAGCCCAGCCACTAGACGGGGCGAGCAGGGAGGATGGAATTGATGGAGCTGGACGTTAGGTCGAGACCTTGGAGGGGGTGTGATTGGTGGGAGGAGGCTGGGGCGAGGTAGATAATAAGGGCTGTCAAGTCAAAGACCGAAGAGGCTTCGATGACCCAGATGTAGCAACACATGGCAAGGAGGAACCCCTCCCCCAGGCGCATGGGGTACCAAACAGAAAGAGCCCTTCCACAGGAGGGCAGCTAGGGTTGGAGGGTCCTCGGGAATGGCAGGTTTTAGAACGAGACCATCAAGGGAAGGGCTCCAGGACTTTTGCTGATAACACGCATGCAAACACCACCTCTTGCTACTTTGTCTTTTGTATCTGAAGACAAGTTGTTCACTCACAGGAGGCACCTGGGGGAACCTGGGTCTTCTGGGAGCCTCCCACAGCAGGAGTCTGCAGGCACGGCTTGACCTGGCTTAGCCACAGAAGGCCAAGACACCCAGAACCCACCCCCAAGACTGTTCTAGACCTCGTCAGGGTGGTTAGCTCCCTGTGGGCCTGCAGACCCGAGAAAGTGTTTTTGGAACAGGAGTGATGACTGGCCACACATGTTTTATATCAGGAATAGGATTAGAATACCCATTTCGACATTTCTCAGCGTGGCCTTGCCCGTACGCAAGTCACGAGGGTCTGTTTGTAAGACGGTGGTCATCTTACATAGCCTCCCACACTGCTGTTTATCTCCAAGGAACAGATGCTCAGCGTGGACCTGCAGGACGGTGCCCAGAGTGCTGTGCACCATGGCCCTGAGATCCCGGGCTTCAAGCCCCAACTCCTGCTACCCATACAAATGACAGCCATGGTGGTCAGCTCACAGGGGGACTCCTGAGGTCCTGACATCTCTGGGGAAAATGCAACCCCCTCGGGGAGAGAAGAGCCCGCCCTCTGGGGAGACTGAGGCAGAAGAGCCTGGGGTGGCCCCCAAACTGCCTGGGGCAGGGCCAGAAGGAGCTTGTAGAGAATGACTGTGGGATAAGGACAGAGGAGGGACCTAGGCCCCCAGAGTGGGGACCGATATGGATAGTTCCTGACCAGACACTGCCGTGAGCTAAGCCAAATGGTGCTGGGCAAGACACGCTGAGCTGTCGGCTTATGCCCCATGAGGTGGGGGGACAGCCACTCTGCTTATCTTGTGGGTGAGGACATGATCTTGACCAGAAAGAGGTGCCCCCTTCCCCTGGGACAACAGCAAGGTCATGACCCAGGGGGAGGGGGGCAGCCTTGAAGGCCTTCCCAGAGGTGGTTCATCTCCCTCCACAGAGAGCTGCAGGTCCAGGGTTTCGTGGACACAGTGGCGGAGCTCAGTGAGAAGAGTAGCTGCCAGGTGGCGTTTGTGTACGAGGACCCCAACCGCCTGGGCAGGTGGCTCCAGGTAACAGCCCACCTGGGGAACCCTGCCAGTAGGGTTCCCGATGGCAGCCCATACGATGAGCATCTCAGGCTTCCGTTTGACCTTCCCAGTGAGGTGTAAGCCCCCGAGGCATCTTTATCTTTAGAACCTCACTGGAGGCTCCGATGAAATGACTTGTCCGAGTCACAGCCACGAAGGAATACAGAGCTTAGAGTTCAGCTTCTCCTAACTCAGGGTGCATGTGCGGTCAAGACCACAGAACACATGCCCTTGACCCCCAAGCACCTGAAGGGTCTGAGCCTGGCAGAGCAGGAACTCCTCCTGGTGCACTGTTCTCCAGGAGGAGCTGAGTGATCATTGCGTGCCGGCACTGTTTTGACTATCAGAAGAGCGGACCCCACTGCCCCTGATCTAGCAAAGATGGAGCTCTAAGTGCTGTGCAGACGAGATGTGGCAGAGCAACTGGTCCCACCAGGGCTCTGGGGAGACCAGGACAACCTTCAGACTCAGGAAACAGAACTGGCCTTGTGAAGGTTGGGCTTGCAGGGCAGACTGGGAGCAGGAGGCCCCCGGGCTGGAGGAGCGGCTGACTGAAGACCGTAATGGGGGCCGCCCTTGGGAGACTGCAGAAATGGGCTGGGCAGCTGGGTCAGAGCAAAGAGGTCAGGTGCAGGTCATGTACCAGGGCCCTCCAAGCCAAGGTGAGGAGCAGAAACACATCCAGAGCAAGACAGGATGATGTCGGACAGCGCGAATCAGGGCTGTGAGCGTTCTGACTCGGGGCTGAAAGGACCCCTTCAGCTGAGAGAGAGAGATCAGGTCTCAGGACAAGAATAGGTGAGAAGGCAGTCGGAGGGCATGGTAGTAACTTAGGGAAGAGACCACAGCGGTTCTCCCACGTGGCTTCTAGGTGAGACCGATCCTAATGTGTGTTAGAAAGGAAGCCTGGGAGGTGTGTTCATGGGGGTAAAAGATGAGAGGAGGAAGAATGGACGTGGCTCACAGTTAAACTTGAATGGGAGAATGAGTTGAGAAAAGCCCCCCAAAAGGTGGCGTTCCTGAGCTGAGTTCCGAGAGCTGAGCAGGTGTTGGAAGGAAGACATGTTCCCATTGCTACCCAACCCCCGCCCTGCTCTGGAGGTGGCCCGAGTACAGGGAACACTGTGCCTGGCCAGCCAGATGGACGCGGGCAGGAAAGCAGCTGTGGGAAGCACACATCACAGCTCGTCTTCCTGTCCCCTCCAGGACGAGATGGCCTTCTGCTACACCCAGGCTCCCCACAAGACTGTGTCCCTGGTTCTCGACACCCCTCGGCTCCTGAGGCTCGAAGATTTCCCCATGAAATACTCACTGGTGTGGGGCTCGGTTTGGCTGATCTGAACTCGGTCTGACCGCTCGGGCCTGGTGCCTGTCTGGAAGTGATGGGGGCGCCAAGGGGGAGGGCCCAGGTGGCCTTGGGGGGCGTGGGAGCCTGAGAGTCTGAATTAGGGGTGAGACTGGGGCTTAAATCCCATCCCTCCTAACACCCCCGCCCCGCTGGGTCTGCTTCCAGAGCCCAAGGGTTGGCTACATGATCCGGTACGCCAAGGACCACAGGGTGGCCAGCATGGACTCCATTGGGAACCTGATGGTGTCCCCGCCAGTCAAGTTCGAAGGGAAAGAGTATCCTCTAGGCAGGATCCTCATTGGCAGCAGCTTTTACCCCAGGTGAGGCAAGTGGTCAGGTGAGGCAAGCGGTCAGGTGGCGGGTGGCCAGGTGTCTTAGAACTAAAGGAACCCTGGTAGGTCACCCAGTTGCACCTGCCTCCCCTGCGACCCAGTAGGCCACCTGCCTGGGCCATTCCTTAGACTCTCGGGTAAAGGATATTTGAGTCTGCGATTCACATGGGAAACTAAAGGGAGAGACAGATATTCTGAGTGGTGATTCCCAGGTTTAAACGGAAGCGAGCCGAACTCAGTGGGTCTGTTGACCCCACAGGATGTCACTTCCACAAGATGTGGACTTCTAGGTGGCCTCCCTCAAAGCTACACCACTTCTTGGTGGCCATTAATTTACAGCCAGGAAATACTGAGGACCGAGGTCCAGTCTTTTTTCTAGAATCTCTTGGCTCAGTGCTAAATTGGACCCTAACAAAGGGTTTTTAAAAGATTTTTATTAATTTTCAGAGAGGGGGGAAGGGAGGGAAATATCAATAACTAGTTGCCCCTTGCATGCACCCTGACCGGGGACTTAACTTGAAACCCAGGCATGTGCCCCGATTGGGAATGGAACCAGTGATCTATCTTTGGGGTAACGCTCCGACCAGCAAAGCCGTACCGGCCAGGGGGTGCGTAAGGGATTCTTACCACCCCACCCCTGTGGGCTGTCACTGGAGCCTGATAGGTGGTTAGAGTAGCTGGTTACCTGAAGGTAGCCTGGCACTCAGCGGCAAACCAGGACTACGCTGGTTCAAGGGCTGTTCCTTCCCTCTTCCCTTTAGCAGGGAGGGCCGGGACATGAGTAAAGAACTGCGTGGCTTCCTAGACGCCCAGCAAGTCCAGGCCCCGGTGGAGATCTTCTCAGACTGGCTGATGACCGGCCACGTGGACGAGTTCATGTGCTTCCTCCCCTCACCGGTCCAGAGCAAGGACGAAAAGGTCTGTGTTGGGGGCTGCAGAGGGTGTCTCCCGCCTTTTAGAGACCCTTAGAGGTTTCCAGAAGGTGGGGGAAGCTAGCGTCTGACCCTAGCTCCCTGTCTCCCAGGGCTTCTGGCTGCTCCTGGCCAGCCCCAGCTCCTGCTACAGACTCTTCCAGGAGAAGCAGAAGCAGGGCTATGGACACATGCCTCTGTTTGAAGAAGTCCGGGAGGATAAGCTCCTTTCTAACGGTAAGGGAACCACTCAGCTACAGAGCGGAGGCCTGTCCCCTCCTCCCCATGTATCCGTTCCAGAATCATTTTACTGTCTTTCCTGGAAGAAAGGGTCCTAGGGAGACATCAAAGCATAGCATGTACCCTGTTAGAACATCTTCTTCCAGTTCTGGGCTATTCTGGGGGTGCTGGGACAGCACAGGCAGATCAGAAGTTCTGGGGTGGCTCAGGCTGCCAGAACGTGTGAAGGGGACTCAGCCAGCAGGCGATAGCTCAGCGGGGTGGGGAAGGGGGAGGGCCAGAAGCTAGCATTAGTTTCCAGAACTACATAGGGAATGCTGGATTAAGCACCCCAGGGATTGGGGCTTCAGGGGTCTCCGGTCACCCTTAGGGAGAACAGAGACTGGAGGAGGTCGTGTAGCTGGTGCCACGTGTGGTTCTTCTAGCATGTGGGAGCCCTGGCACGGGGTGGCAGGTGGCGGGAAGTCCTGCAGGCCCTTGCCGTTCAGCGTGTGGTCTGAGGGCCACCTGGGAGCCTGTTACAGAGGCAGTTTCTGCCGCACCCCAGACCTCCCCCAACCAACTTCTGGGATGGGGTCCGGGTCTCCTGATCCCGGGAGCACTATGGAGGGGGCATTTACTGAGCATGAACCATGTGTCATATGCGACACTTGGTGTTACCTCAGCTGAACTGTTCGAGAGACAAGGCAACTGAGAAGCAAAGTTCAGTAACTTGGTCAAAGTCACAGGTAGCAGGTAGCCCGGTTGTACAGGTCAGAGGTGGGTGGGGCTGACGCCACCTGCGGGACCTGCTCTAAGCTGCTTCCCAAGCAGGGACTCTCCGTCCTGCCAAGGACAGAGTGGCTAGGAAAAGTCCTGCCTGGCCTCTCAAGGCCCCTGTTCAGTCCCTAGAGACTAGCCAGGTCACCCACCCTAGTCACTGGCCCAAGAATACACACAGTCAACTGTGTCTGGGGCTTGAGTCTGGCCAGCCTTGGATACTGCTGCCTGCTCCTTGGCCTTACACGCCTGCCTGCTTTCTCCTTCTTCCTCCAGGGAGGCATTACAGCACCATCAATCAACTTCTGGCTGATGAAAACCTGAGAAAGCAGAATAACTATGTGGAGGTAGGGGCTGAGAATGTGGGGGACCTTCTCCAGAAAGTGGGGGGAGGCAATGACAATCTAGATGAGTTCCTAACTGAGCAACTACTGTAGCCCCAGCAGCATGCAAGATGCGTTCGTTACTGTGGTCCTCGGAATAACCCCGTGAGGCCACACCCACCCGTGTGTGATAGGCAGGCTCGGAGTCAAGTCACTGGTCTAAGCTGATGACTTGGAGTCCTGGGTTTGAACCTGTGGGACTACCATGTTCATGCTTCACTCACTGCGTCACTCACGGGGTTGGGCCAGAAAACAGGGCCAGAGCTCAGCAGCCTCTGGGCGGGGGACCCCACCCCTGACTTGTCCAAGAAGCCAAGTACCTGAGACAGGAACAGACCAGGGCCTTCTCCATGCTCGGGCCCATCGGCTCGGTGTCCAGAATCCAGCAATGTCTGCAAATGTGGGTCGCGGGCTGTGGGAAGCACAGGAGCTCCCTGAAGAGCTTACCTGACGAGCTTACCTGACTTCTGGAAGGGAGGCCAAGGCCTGGAGGAGGGTGGAGTTGCCTGGGGTCACACAGTTGGCACAAAACTGCTTTGTCCTCTGGCTCTCTCTGGCTCCCAGCCAAGGCACATCCAGTGCCACAGAGCACTGGTGCTCTGACCTTTGCTAAAGCAGGGAAGGCCTCCTGGCACAGCAGGGTAGGTACTGGCCAGGTCTGGTGTCAAAACAACCCTGGACAGTGCCCTGGGCGGAGGGGTCGTGCCCTATGTCAGACCAGAGAGATGCTCGGGCGCTGAGCATCACCCGACCTGAGCAGGAAAGTGCCCAAGTGGGAACCACTCCTCCTGTCCCTTCTTCAGGAGGGAAGCAGAATTTCCTGTCCCCCTATCCCCTGTCCCCCTATCCCCTGTCCTTGCCCAGGTCCCCTGTCCTTGCCCAGGTCCCTCACCCCAGCCAGGATTGAGGGCTAAAGGGGGACCCAAGCTCCATAGAATGAGGGCCAGTGGCTGCTGCAGTGCCAACTGGCTGTGAAAGCCCGGCCTCTGGAGGCCAGGCCTTGACACTGAGCCCCCACTTCCTCTCAGAAAAAGGAAACTCTGCTTTATCAGAGGGCTGGTGCGCCATGTGAGGCTCCGCCACACGGGGGGGGCGATGGGAGGGTGGGAGCTGCTGCAGGCCCCCGCCCTCCACGCCCGTGAACTCACGGCTGCCCTGGCCCACCTGCCCCACAGAAGTGCATTAACCTGAACCGACAAATCCTGAGGTGGGAGCTGGGTCTGCAGAACAGCGACATCATTGACATCCCCCAGCTCTTCTGTCTGGAGCCGCTGAGGAATGTCCCCTCGAGCCAGCAGACTGAGAAACTCTACGCCAGGCCCTTCTTCCCCAACCTGGTGAGAGGCTCGCTGGCGGGCTGTCCCCTTGGTGGAGCTGGGGGTGGGGAACCATTCGGCCGACGGGACATACAGCGCCAGACTAGGGGGTGGGCGGTGCAGAGCAGGCAATGGCCTCGGAGAGGAAGCGGAGGGAGGACCCCTCTCCCCGTGGAGCAGTGTGCAGGACCCAGGCTGAGGGGCTTGCCAAGCAGTGCCCATGGCTGGGCCCTGGGGAAGTCACCGTGCAGCCCAGCTCAGAGACTGGGACACAGTGCCACCACCAGTGTCCGGGTAGCTGAGCCACCTGCTGGCTGAGATGGTGGGCAAGGTCCCCACGACAGGACTTCCCACAGAGCCTGGGACCAGGGCAGCATCCGAAACAGGGAAGTGCTCACACTCATAAGGGTAGTTACTATGTAGACTGCGGGGCAGAAGTTGGGGCGTGCAGTACACAGGAGACCCTGCTGAGCCGAGCCTACCCGACTCTGGCCTATGTCTGACCTTTCTCCCGCACTGGGACCCACCACGCAGCCACTTAGCACGCATTCTGACACTTGAGCTCAGCAGTTCCCCCAAACACCAGCAGACCTCTTCCCTGAGGCCCAGGGACACAGGCCTTGCATTCACCAACCACACGTGGGTACCTGCTAACTTTACCAGACCTGTGTAGGCCCTGGGAGCAGGTGTGTGGGGGAGGGGCATGATGGGAGTTGCTTTAAGGAAGTGATGCTGGAGTCGACAGTCAGATGACAAAGCTAGGGGCGGGGGAACATTCCAGCAGAGGTAGGCAAGGTTGTGAAGAACAGGACTTAAGGCCAGAACGAGAAATGCAGGAGAGGAAGGAACCAGGGAAGCCGGCAGAGCCAGGCCTTGGCCAGGCAGGATTTGTTTTACTATTGAATCCTGCGGGGGTGAGGCCATTGGAGGCTTAAGCAGGAGTGAGTTGGATTTGCCAGGACTGACTAGTGATGTCTGCACGAACACAGACCTGGGGAAGTGCTGGTATGTGCGGGGCCTTTCTGGTCCAGTCCAGCCAGAGGCAGTTGGGTTTTCCTTTGCATTGCACGAACCCAATGGGACTTCTAACCTAGACGGACAGGGGCTTTCTTCCACGGCTCCAGCCTGGCCAGGCCTTGCCCACCCTGTCTCTCCAACAGCTGCAGTTGATAGTGATGGGCAAGAACCTGGGCATCCCCAAGCCTTTTGGGCCCCAGATCATGGGCACCTGCTGCCTGGAGGAGAAGATATGCCAGTTGCTGGAGCCCCTGGGCTTCCAATGCACCTTCATTAGCGACTTTGACTGCTACATGACTGAAATCGGAGACTTCTGCTCCTGCGCCAACGTCCGCCGGGTGCCCTTTGCCTACAAATGGTGGAGGATGGTGCCTTAGACCCAGGCCCAGCACAAATGGCTCATGGTCACTTGCCCTTGCCCTGCTCAGGCTGGAGAGTTGAGACACCATGCCCCTTCCATATCCTGTTCCTGTCCCTCGGAATCCAGTGGGGTGGCAAAGGCTGCCAGACTGAACCCCTTGGAGAGAAACGTAAACGGCCTTCAGCTGATAAGTGGTTATTAAAGCTGTAGCTGTTCTGAGTGCATTTTGGCAGCGGCCGCCTTGTTCGGGGGCGGATGGAAAGCTGAGCAGGGATACCTGTGGGATTCCACAGGTACCTGTGGGATAGCAGTGGCCAAGCTGTCCTACTTGTGGGGGCAGGCCACTGGGCTTACAAGTTGCTGTTGGCCTCACCCTTCATGCTGGCTCGAGTGAGAAGTGGTGGGAATCAGACTGCTTGCATTCCCCTAGAAAAACACCTGAGACTGGCCAGGTACGGCAGCGTGAGCCAAGTGGGACAGATCAGGCAGGGGGAAGAGACAAGGCAAGGGGCCTGCTGCAGCCGAGGAAGGCCTGGCCAAGAGGGGTGGTACCCTTCGGGCCTGGGGAGCAGCTGGCTGTGTCAGGCGCTGGTCTTCTTGGGGGCTGCTGGTGTGTAGCCTCTGGGAGATAGGGTACATCAGGGGCAGGCCTGGGTCAACTCCCATTACGCCTGCCTAAGTGTCTAGGAGAGGAAATGCTTACTCTACGGCCATCTATTCCCGCCCACCTGCCCTTGTGTTTAATGGCACAAAAATGCCGCTACAGCAAATGAATGATTCTGGCTGTTCCCACCCTGCCTCTCCCAGGGCTGTGACACTCCCGGGGGGTCCAGGTGTTTGGAGTGGGGCAACGCCCACTGGGAGAGCAGGTCTGCTGGTGTCAACAGCCAGTGTCCAGGCCCCACCAAGGAGTGAGCGGTGTTGAAATGTCAGGGGCTGCAGGGGCCTGGTGGCTGGTGCGGTGCGGCCAAATAAGCCTGGAGGAGCAGCTGGGGCAGAACAGAAAGGCCAGGGCCTCCAACACACGGCTTGCCTCTCGGTACCCCTGGTGGGCAGCTTACCTCGCTGCAAGTAAGGGGCCAGTGCGGGCTGAAGGGGCACATCTGTGACCATGCTCTAGTGACATAAGGCTCCCCTCTAAAAAGCGGGTAGGGGAGGGTAGCAACTGACACTAGATGTTTTTGGACAAACACCTCCCGTTCTGGTGCCTTCCATGCCCCATCTTGTGGTCTCAAAGCCCCAGTGTGGTGGACACAAAGTCCACTTGGGCAAGACAGGTGCTGGCCGTCTCCTCACAAGGGACCTCCCAACCCTAATATGGTTTCAGCTGAGAAGCTAAACCCGTCGCCCTGGGCTGCTGCTGCGACAGCCCCTTGGCAGAGCTCTGGCCCGGGCAGGACGGGGCTGCACGTGTGGGGAGCCGAGGAAAACCGGAGTCGATCGTGTCCTTACCTCCGTGCCACTGAAAAGGAAGCGCAAAAGCCAAAACAGAGTAAACAATGATGTTGTTTATTTAAAATGTTTACTCCAAGAAATATATATAAAAAAAATAAGACAATTACAGCACTAAACCAGGCACCTTCGACCAAATCACAACCTCCTCTTAGATTCCCCTTCACTCTAAGCCTCTTCTTCCCAGTTCCTCCCGAACTGGAAGACACGGCCAATGCCTCTCTCAGCTCTGGTCACTCTGTCCCTTTCTCTTGGAGTGCAGGATGCCCCCCCCCCCAACTCCTTGTTCTGTAGGAGTTCCCCCCAGTAGGAAGTTCATTTTAAAACTCTTAAGCCAAAAGGAGTGATTGTGGGAGAGAAAGGGCAGCTTCACTTGGAAGCTGCATCCCTTTCCTGCTCCAGTCCCTGGCAAGGGGTTCTAGCATCGGCTGGCGGGGGCTGCAGACTCTCAGTCCACTGGAAGACCGAAGCCCTGCTTGGCCAAGGGCGGCTCCTGCACCTGGCACTCGCTCAGCGACTGCACCGCCGGGGCGGCTGTGCGGGGGCAGGGACATAGGCACCTGCCCCCACGTCAGGAAAGAGACTTGTCCGGGGAAACGGGTCCACGTGCGGAAGCTTGAGTTGGAGACGGTGGCTTAGGGGTGATTTGGACAAACCAGGTCAGTTTAGCAGAAGCTCTGAAATGGCAGAAGCTTCTCCCCTGGACTATCGACTGAACACAGGACAGCGGAGATGAGCGTGAAGTCAGACTAAGTCTCAGATGTGGGCCGTCCCCTCACGACTGGCCAGAACAGAGACCGCTCCTACAAGCCCTGCCCAGGCAGAAGCCACTGCAAGGAGGAACGGGACGAGTAGGAAGAAAAAAAGCAACAACTAGTTCATTTTTGGCATTTTAACATCAAGACAATGACAAGTGGTAACAATAGCAAAGCAAAAATAATAAAGACCAATATTTAACTTTCCCATCCACCCAAGTCTCACACTGAAGTTCTACCCCCTTCTCCCCAGAAGCACCGCTGAACTAAAACATCTATTTAAAGCACCCAAACCAGTCCAGACCATCTCGGAACCAAGAGCCCCAGCCACAGCTGTCGCCTCTCGGGTCCAAGTGAGAGGAGGGTTCTGGGAAAGGCACCTCGTAACGCACACAGGGCAGCGGGACGCCGGGGACGGGCTCGGGCAGAGGGCACTTGGTGGGGAGCTGGGTGGCAGTCCCAGCATCTGCGCTGACACGCGGGGAAGAAGGACTTCATCATCCCAACTATTTGGTACCACGGCTAAGCACAGGTGACTACAGAGCTGGGATGGCAGAACTGGAACCCGAGCCTCGGAAACACACAGGGCCGTTCCAAGCTGGACCCAGCGGTGGGGGGTGGGGGGTAGTAAAAACAGAAGCACAAGGCGATAAAGGCTGGTACAGGAGGGCTGGTCCTTCTTCACAAGGACTGCAGAATGCACTTTTTACTGCTGGCTAGTCAATCTCTAATGGCGAATGCTGGCGAGGCGGCCCCGGCTCCTCAGAGGAACCTTAAAGCTGGTTCTTGAACCAGGTACGATGACCCACAACTGCACCCCCCACCCCCTACTGGTTCCATGATCACCTGATTTTCACTTGGACTTCATTTACAGATAAAATAGATATAAATGGCTAAACACATACCCACAGCCCCCACCAGGGGGGAAATGGCAAGTTCTATTAATGGTGCAGCCACAAGGTGGTGGGCGGGGCTTGCAAGCAGCCACGGGAAAAGAGAACCAAGGCTGGAGGCTGGTCTACAGGAAAAGGCAGGAAGGGAGTGACCCAGGTGCTCCCGAAGCACGTGGGCATGATTTTGGACAGAGCTGGACCACCAGGGACCCTCTTTGCCAATAATGCTGCCAGTTCCCATAAGGGACGTTGTTTTCTAAGTAAACGGGGACTGCTGTCCCAGGGTGCACCCACTCGGACCACAATGCTGATTACAATCGAAAAGGGGAGTTTTGAGAAGTATATTTGGGAAGCAGGGGCAGAGAAACTTAAAAAACAGAACAAAACCCTAGATTGCTCAAAGTTTCTGCCTCTTGTAGGAATGGTAAGTCAACTATGAGCAAATACTTTAATTAAACATCAAGAGAGGAAAAACACTTTGGAAAGCATACAGAAAAGGTAGTTGACGTTGAATCACTTAAAAAACGGAACCTCAGGGAGTCTAACAAAAATGCACCTTCAGTCCACTTCCGCTCGTTTCAATCCCTCGTCTGACTTCCCGTCCCAGTGCACGTGGAAATGACAGCTGCCTCGAGGTGTGGAGTGGGAGGCTCCGGGGCAATCAGAGGGTGCGGGGGTTGTACTCTGGCAGCTTCTTGATCTTCTCCTTCTCGGTCTCACTCTCATCTCTTGCTATCACCAAGGAGTGTGAGTAGCCCATGGCAACCTGGAGGGACAGATCAGTGTTGGGTGTGACACCGGCACACAGGCATGTCACACTGCGTCTGGAGCAGACGGGACACTAGCCAGCTGGGCGGGCAAACTGGGTCAGTATGGGAAACATGGAGGACGCCTGAAAATGCATGAAAAACCCTTTACGAAGGTGACGTCTCACGTGCCTGTCACCAACACCCGGCCACCAGCGCCTCCCAGCTGTCTTGAGGAGGAGATGGCGGGAGCCCACCCAGCAGGGCTTCCACACCACCTGCCAGCAGGGACCAGTGGGGACACACGGGTCCCACTCTGTTCCGTCTGCCTCCCTGGACCACAGCCCTGCCTCGTGGGAAGGCACACACATGGCCTGCGTCTCGGCAGGCAGAGCTGGTGGCCTGGTAGACCTAGCGGCAGAGAAGGGGCCTCAGCCCACCACCTGCCCCCAGCCTAAGGGTGGGCAGTCTCGGGGACAGCTACGAGGCCGATGTGAGAGAGGGAGTCAGCCTGGAGCAAAACCACCTGGGGCCAAACCGGGGCCAGCGTCGTCCAGGGTGAGAAAGAAGGACGACAGAGGCCTGGCCAGCACGCCTCTGTGCGTCCTGTGGACGGCGGCTACGCATCAGAAAAAGACCGGAACCAGGACGGCGAGGTGCAGAGGGCATGGCCTCCCCCAGCAGCACAGAGGGCCCGGCTCACCTGCTCTGTGAAAACGCCGTCCAGGGTCTTCACCTCCTGAGCTGCAGTGGAAGACTTGGGCTTGTGGTCCCCGTAGCCCTGGCAAAGCAAGCGGAGGGGGCGCTCACAGACCTGCGGGTCCCTGTGGCACGGGCCGGAAGGGCATGGCGGCCACCCGCTGACCGGAGCCAGAGCCCGGTGCCTCTGTTTTTGAGCCCTACTGTCCTCAGACACGAGGGGCCAGGCCACGTGACCAATGTTCACCCACAAAATGTGCTGCCAACATGTGACTATTTCTCAACTTGGGGAGGACAGAGGCTCACCTGTAACCCCTGGGGATCTCTGTGATAACAGGTACCTTTGGAGACGTCTCACTAACGAGAAAACACCATCATGAGCCCAGAAAGAAATGGCCACTACCGCCCTTTAGGGCTACAAGGTCACAAAGAAGGCTGGCCGTCTACCCGCCCACCACCTGTTATCAGTGATGACACCATCATCGCCTGACCAGGGACGAGATTGGTCAAGGACTGCTGGGGGGAGGGCCCGGGGCAGGTCGCAGGCGAGGAGGTGGGTGGTTTCAAAGCCGGCAGACCCCCCAGCTCAGCTCTAACAGAGGGACACACAGGGCAGGTGAGGAGACCTCCCTCCCCAGCACCTGGTGCCACCGGGCCCCGCCCCATGCCTCGCCCACAGTGAGTGGCTCCTCCAAGTGCTGTGCTGTCTTCTCACCCCGAGAGGCTGCCCTGAAAGGCCCTCTCTTTCCCCTTCAGCTTTCAAGTTGACAGTCTGTATTTCTGAGAGGCCCCTTCCCTAGGATCAATCCATCAAAACTGGGCCAGGTTCTCAGGCCCCGTGGGGCCCCTCCAAAGCCACCAGGCGGAAGGTGGGTACCCAGCACCCAGGAAAAGAGACGTTCACCCCAGCAGTCCTAGAGACGGCTCAAGCGATCCAGCCCTTCTTCCCTCGCCTCCACGATGCCACCAGCCCCCGTCCGTGACAGGAGGGAGGAGAGATGGACTGCATTCCCAGCAGGAAGCACACGAGCCCAGCAGAGGACCAAACCACAGGCAGGACAGGCGGACCCCAGGGCGAGCCCCAGCCCCGCCTTCCTTCCAGGTGAGGAGAAGTTTGGGCTGCCCAAGCAGCAGCACCTGAGAAGCAGAGGCACGTGGCTGGGGAAGGCCAAGTACGTGGGAGAAACTGAGCACCAGGTCTGACCACTCACCTAACTGTGAAAAAGCCAGGAACACACTTAAAACTTAGGAAAAACGAGGGAAGGTGTCTCCAGTGACCTAAGAGGCTGGCCAGGTGGCCACTGCTCCATGAACCGGCGAGGGCTGTTTACGGAGCTAAAAAGGCTCCGAGGACCCAGAGGAAAGCAGCAGACTCGATGTGCACCCACCACACGGTTTGAAAGGTCCCGCTGCTCCCCTCGCTCAGGCTCCCTCCCACCCTGGAGGGGCCAGGGGGCCCGGCCTTTCCCATCACCCTCGCACCACACCCACGGTTTACAAGATGCAGGGGGCCCGGGACTCAATCCTGCCCGATTCCCATGTCACAACGTGGCCACAAAGCCCCTTCAGTTGTCTGGCCCTTGAACAATGAGGGGAGAGGGGGTAGGGTTAGGGACCAGTCTACCCCAAAGCTGACAATCTGCGTGTCACTAGCCCACCCTCTGCACGTGCGGATTCCCACCCGTGGGGCTATAACCCGACACAGGTCTGTTGACCCGCAGCGGACCAAACAAATCCTGCGTGTAAGTGGACCCGCACCGTCCGAGGGTCAACTGTGTTTGACGACGGCGCAGCGCGGAAGTGCTCAGAGACTGGGGACTACGACCGGCCTTCGCACAATAAGGGAACGGCCGGTTTCCCCAGTCGGTGTATTTCTAGGACTCGGTCTCGGCGAGCCCAGACTGGGCCGCCTCTTGCAGCGTGGGGGCCAGCTCACCAGCTCCCCGAAGGTCGGTGACGGGCCCCAGCTGATCGTGCTCTCATCCGCGGCCACGATGATGCTGCTCTTCCTGCAAACAGCGGAGGTGGGTGGTCAGCAGACGGCCGGCAGCCCAGGCCCTGGACCTGATCCAGCTGCCAGCTCAAGAACGTGGTGTGACGTGTGAGTTTTAAAGTCAAGTGCGTCCACTAAAACTCCAAGGTGCTCTCACTTCCTGGTAATGCAGGGCAGGGGGGCTACCAGGTTTCTCTGAACCTCCTGGGCCCAAACTGCAGGGCCTCGCAGGGGACCCTGACCCGCCTGCCTCACCTCTGCGCGGGGTTCTAGGACTCTCAGGGGTGGGGGCGGGGGTGTCACAGTTGAGTGAACACACTGGAAAAAGGGGACCAAATAGGGACAACGTGGAGCTCCTTCCAAAGGGGGTGGCACCTCACAATTATTTGGGCAGGACCAGAGGCTGCAGCAGATGAAAGCCACCCCCACTGGTGTTCCCCCCGCAACCCAGCTGGGAACTCCTGAGCAAGAACTGCCGGGCACCTCACCAGGGTCTCAAGCTGACGTGACAGCCACAGACTCTGATTTCTTACCAGCCACAGTTTCAGTGTCAGAGCCACTGAAACCCCACCACGTGTCCCTAAATGTAACTTTGAACCTGTCGCATGAGCAGAGCACACCAAGCGCCTTTCCAAGTGACTTTCCCTGGAGGAAGGGAAGCAAGTCATCTGCTCCAGGACCGCTGCCCCCCTAACAAGCACAGCTCCGCCTCCTGGACTCGGGGTTCAGTCTACCTGATGCTCCGATGGACAGCAGAACCCTCCCAAGGGCAACCCCCCCCGTAAGTCCAACACCCCCAGGAGGGGTGGATGCCCTGCCTCGCAGGAGCCACGGCCACGTACCCACAAGCCAGGCTCCGGATTCTCCAGCCACAGAGGTCCTGCACGGCCTTCGGGTACATGGTGGACTCACGGGACGTGTTGGTGGCCCCCCAGAAGAACAGACCACCTGGAGAAAGATAATCCACGGACCCCTGTGAGCTGAGTTCTCCCCTTCGGCAACACCAATGACACAGGGAACAGGGCTGGGACTGTCAGGCGAGACACCTTGCACCAGTGACAAAGCAGTGTTGTGCACGAAAGGACACCGGGAAGCAGCCATCATTGGCCCCGGGAGCGGACAGCGGCTGTGGCTCCCACAGGGCACCAGGGCACGCCTCTGCCGCGGAGGCAGACCACGACCTCACTCACCCACTTCGCTGACGGCGAAGGAGCAGGTGTAGCCGGCGTAGATCTGGGACGCGCCACGCCCAGGGAAGTCGAACAGCTTCACCAGGCGAGGGACCATCTCGTCCTTCTGCTCGGCGTGGCCCAGCCGGCCATAGCCGCCGAAGCCCCAAGAGAAGACACGTTTCTGGGAATCAAGGACCAGCTGCGGGAGAGATGACACAGGGTGGGGGACAGGCCTGCCGGCAGGAGGGCTGGCAGGAGTCCTCATTTCTGTTCCGGAGAACCTGGTGCGGTGGCTAAGGGCAAAGGGCCCCAAACACGAAGAGACTGTCCCGTCACCTGCCTCCACGGGTGGGGAGGCAGCAGGAGCAGCAGCAGCGGCACGAGGACCGGGCCATTGCCTGTGCCAGGGACACTCTGTTTTGTTCCTTAACTCACATGTCTTTCCCTTCCCTCACCAGAAAGGGGCTACATCCCCGGAGCAGATGGACACACCATTTCCCAATGACACTGACTGAACTGCACAAAGGACCAGGCAGGCTTCCCGCCACGCTTGTCTTTAGACTCCCCAGCCCCGTATGTGCAGGTGACCCCCTGGTCCCTGGTGCAGTGAGCACATGGACGTTCCAACAATACAAAGTGTTCTTTACTTCCTAGTACCTCTGGTGTTTAACGTCTGAATCACGTGAAACACAAACTGCTAGGACAACCCGATGAGGCTGTTTCCAGACTTGGAACAACCGAAACCTCCTGGTCCAAGCCCCCGCGCATCAGACCGGGAGGGAGACACCCGGGACGGGGCAGTGCCCGAGGTCACCCAGCTGCACAGCAGCCCCCAGGACACCAGCTTGGCCCCTGGACTCCCAGCCTTGCGCTCTTTCAACAGAGAAAAGGGCTGTGCGCGACTCACGGGCATTCTCAGCGAAGCAGCTGCAAGGAGGCCGCTGAGATTGTATTTGTACACAAAGTGCATTGCCATTTACCTCAAGTGACTTCATGGAACCCATTTTCATCATTAAAATATGATTTATGAAAACCAGTCAGCATCTCCCTATGGGACACTGTCCATCCACCCAGAGGGACACCCATGATGTTCTGCTGGACAGAAGCAAAGCAGAGAACGACGTGTGACCCCCCAAACATCCATGTGCTCAGCCATGCCTGTGGGAGTCAGGAAGAAAGCTACAAAGGCAGCTGGGACACAGGAGTGTTCGCCACTGCCCCACGGAGGGGACTCGCAGGACGCAGGAAGACAACATCAGGAACACTCAGGACTTACCGTGTGGTTAGCGCCACAGGCCACGTCTCGCACAACCACGTTGGGCACTGGCAGAATCTGCCCGTCCTTTGTCTTCTCGATGAAGATGGCCACTCGCCGGGGCACCAGCTCGCAGTCATACTCTATCCGCTGCGCTCGGGCAATGAACTTCCCGTCCGAGTTGTGTCCTGTGGTGGCCAGAGCCAGCGGTCAGCAGCAGCCATGGCCCAGGGCCCTGTTAGCCACAGCAGCCAGCCAAGCACCTGCCCCAGGCTGGCCAGCTGGCACCTTTGTCAATCAAGCCGCGTCCTCCAATCTGAGGCACAGCCCTGTCTGTGGCCATGAAGCCCATTTTGTGGGTCAAAACCAGTTATTCGGTTATTTTCAAAATGAATCAAGAAACACCCAAGGTCTGCAATAAGGGCGTAACCTTGTGTTTGTTTCTGTGTTCAGATCGGGCTGTGTTGGTGAGCGCACTTCTCACCGTGGGCTACAGGATACCAAGTTGGAAGGTGCTGGTCCCAAGGAATGGTCTGTGTTCCACTTGGGGGCCTCAAGAAGCCCCCGAACAGGGCCAAGACGGTCCAAAGAGTCCACCACACAAAACCCCAGACCTGCCTTTTTTTGCATTACCAGTAACCCACATGTATCATTATGGTTGGTGGAACAGTTAACTGGTACATTCTCATCTTTGTCTTGCCTGACCCAGTAAGTGTACTGTGATAGGGGGTAGGGGAGGGGGGAGCTGGTGATACGCTTCTCCTAGGTCACGTTCTAGTCCCAGAAGGGATAGCTCTGGATTTGGACAATGAGGTTGAAAAGAGGTTTACAAGCTGGCCAGTAAAGAATAACTGACGCTGTAGCTATAAAGCAAGCCAGTCTCTCAATATCTCTAAACGAGTATCAGCTAAGCAGAGGAGAGCTGTATGAAGCACTTAAATGGTGACTGGTACACAGCAATTACGTGTTGGCTGTTCTCACCAACTTCGCTGGGTTCTCCCTGAAGGATAACCGATGGGTTGTGACAAGCCGCTTCTCTGCAGATCTGGGGCGGCCACGGGCGGCAGGGGAGCCACACTCGGTTCCGGAAGTAGACCAGAACGCCCTTCTGGCGTTTAGCTCAGGGCTGGGGACCGCATGCGGGCCTGTGGCTATGGAAACGCTTTCTCCAATGGTCTCTGGCAACTCCCTGGCAACCGGCACTGAATGTACGTACGTAAGGGGCTGTTCTTTCTTATTCATGTCTGACTTGAGGTATATTTAGTTTCCCAAAGTCACTGTTCCCTGAAGTCTAAGGCCAGCGAGACGCTCCTCCTTCTATTTATGCAGCCTTCCATCTGCCTGCTGTGATGACGCGCAGCCCCAGCAACCCAGATCCGGGGGCGAGGGCCCAGAGCGGCATGCAGCAGGGAGCCAGCAGAGGGCGCCCACGCCTCACCTCCCACTCAGAAGGGGCGGGTGGGGGTGGGGCGGCGGCACCAGGAAGGGGAAAAAGGCTTTGGTGTCAGGTGGGAAAAGAAAATGGAGACCCTACGAAATCAGGATGGAGAGATATCCTGAGAAGTGGTGAGAACTGCTCCCTGAGTTTCCCGTCTTCACTCAATGAGCTGTAAGTACACGTTTTTGGATGAGTACTCTTGTTTAGGGATGAAAACGAGAAGGGCTCCCAGTCGCTTTTGCACGTGGCTCCTCAGGTGTGTACCACAAATGCTGGCCCAGGCCAGGGGGTCCAGAACAGCCTGAACCTCGCGTCAGTCACTTCCTCATTTTCCACAAAAGCCCATCTTTAAATATAGAACGAAATGAGGGTGGTTTGGTGCCCCCTTTCCCCTTTGAAATCCTTGTATATATCCATGAACTCCCAAATCAGAATAAAGCACCTTTTGTCAGACTTGCCCTTTTTCTTTAAGGCAAGTCATTGTAACTAACACTCCCCAGCCCTGTGAGTTAGGACACGCTGTTCCACTAAGCGTGAGATCCACTTAAGGGACCAGGGCTATTATCTGAGATCAATTACCCACATTCCTGACACGTGTGCAGCCCCACACTGACTTCGGGTTCTAAATATACAGTTAGATCACAGAGCTTTTAAAAAAAAATACACTTCCATACCCAGCTGACCGTATTCAGGGCACCCAAAGGAATAGAGGTTTCCTTTGCAATCCATTATCATACTGAACTCAGCCCCACAGGCCATTTTGGTAATTGGCTGGCCGTTGTACATTATCTGAAAAGAAAAGACAAGAGACTTTCAGACACGGCTTTAAAAGGTTGATTAAAAAGTCTCTACCTTTCTGTTGGTGCTGAAACAATTACTGGACTACAGAGGAAATGTAATGGACTCAACCATTCTGAAGGCAAAAGCTTAGGGTATACGTAAAGAAACACCCTGGGGACCCCTACATTCCCACTAGAGTCAAGTTCAAAGACAGGTAAGTGGTGTCCCAGGTGTTTGTAACTCTGACGCTCAGAACAGCCAGCACTGGGCCTCGCACATCCTGGTGGCCCATGAAGGCTGACTTCCACTGACCGGTGTGGGCGTGAGTGTGGAAGACAAGGGAAACTCACCATCACAACCCTCAAATCTCACTCCAGTCACTAGGCTCAGCCCCAACGTTTCAAAGAAAAGCTTTTGTAAGTGTTACTGCCAACCGTTCTCCTTTACCCTTGCAAAGACATTTGACCAACGGTATGAACAAGAAACAGACTGGTTCACAATTAGAAGTTAGAAGCCAGCGAAGGCCCCGAGTAACTGAACATGGGATTGGAAAGCAAATCTCAGAGAGCACTCGGAAACCGTGCTATTTACTGCACTCTAGCTGCGTCCGGGACAGTCCGTGACAAGCGGGGGGAACGAAGTAACAGCGGGGAGGGAGATCTGCACCGGGGGCAGATCTGTGCTGGAACTGGGGACGGGGTGGAGACTCTGGAAACCCTGCCATCCTGATCAGGAGCACATGGCTGACACAACAGGAACGCTTCAAAAATCCTTCAAACCACAGACCGGCTTGGCCGCCGTCTCTTTTTAAGGCCAAGAAACCTGCATCCCTCCATCGTGAAACCACTGGTCAGACACTCGTTAGCATCCTGCTGCCTTGTATGAGTTCCTGTTTTAGGTGTAAGCCCCGCCCCTCCAACTCATTCCTATTTGTGTTCCAGGCAACCTGGCAGGCAACGACTGGCAGATAAAGACGAATGACACACACAACATTTCCTCCTTTCTTTGGGACAGAACAGGCTTCAGACGAGGCCTCTGTAACAAATTATTTCATTCAGAAGGAAACTCTGCTTTCTGGTTTTTTTTTTCCAATGCCAGACATACATCACAGCATAGAATTCCACTCAAAGCATCTAGACTCTGAACGAGGAATCAAGAGAAACCCACGCTCTCGTCCCAGAAAGTCAAGCGCAAAAGGCTGGCGGGGCACAGGAGGGCGAGGTACCTGTGCGGGGCTCGGGACGGCGTCCGTCTGGTTGCCCAGGCCCAGCTGCCCCATCTTGTTCTCTCCAAACGCAAACACGGAGCCGGTTTCTGGAAGGAAAGAATGACACCACGAAAGGGAGAATAATGCCGAGGGCTCTGAACTAGATCTGGAATCAAGGGCTCCCAAATAATAAAAGCAGCTCCTTTGCCAGAAGGATGCAAGCAAAGAAGGTATTTATTCCAAAACGCGGTGGGTGGAGGGGTTGGCTCAGAGCAAAGCCGTTTCACAGCACACAGCTCTGGCCTCTGCCGCCGGTGGGTGAGGCCCTGGACGCCTCCTGGGAGCACCCACCCAGGCTCGCTGGGGCATCTTTCTGATGGTGCCCAAGGGTCACAGGGGCAACTCTACCCTGCCCTGGACCCAAAGAGGACCATCTGACCTCTTGCCACTCACAGAAACCAGCCATCCCTTACCCGTCAAGGCCAGGGTGTGGTTCCGCCCACAGGCTGCTGACACAATCACCTCGTGGCTGAGACCCTCAATGAGTCTGGGAGCTTCCACTCTCTTGGTGTCACCATGTCCTAGCTGCCCCTTCTCATTTCGACCTGCGGAGCAAAAGCAAGATGAGTGGGGAGGACGGAGGGTGGCGGAGCGGCTTCACAAGGCACACAGAACAAGCAACACACAACAGAGACGGGTCTGGTCTCCCAGGTGCCCTCCTGACACAAAGACAAGGAGGGGGGAGGGGGCTCCAGCGTCTTCGTCAGTGGCCCGCCGGACTTCTGAGGCCCGCACAGGTGACCAGGGTGAGACGCTCCCCAGGGATGTCTCTGCCACAGCCACCTGCGGCCCAAGTCAACTCTCCGGACCCTCTTTGCTGGGGTGGCAGTGAGGACCACGCAAGCACTCCCCTTTGCTCTCTGCTCCCATGGAAAATGAGGGGGAGGCGCTCGTTTGGCCCGATGTCACACACCAGCGGAAGTGATCACAGACACTCAGGTTCACGCTTCAGGGCCCTGCCTGACAGCTGCTCCCTCATTCCCTTAGCTCCAAGATGTGGTTTAAGACAGAGCCATTTCGTACCTGCCTCCCGAGTTTGATGACCTCAGTGCTCTGGGCAGCCACTGGGGCCCGTTAGGCTTCTGCCTGTCACTTCTCTTCCTTCTACCTGCCCTGTAAACGGAGCTCACCTGACGGGGCCCACCCTTCACAGGACCCCAGCTGTGTGCGCCCCAGTGATGGACAAAGGCCAGGCCCGTGCTGAACACAAAGCCTCCCTCCAGAGCTGCCCTGGCTGTGGGGTCTGGTGGCAAGGAGACCCGAGGAGGCAACCCTGGCTGCCAAGTGCCACCCAACACACGGCCCCCGGGCAGAGCCCCTCGGCTCCATCGCAGACACGGCGAGTTATGTGGGCCAGGAGGAGCCTGGGCGCCCCTGACCGCCCCCCTTTTCCACACTGGCTACAACAGCTCCGGACAAAACCACCCAATGGGCCAACAGCAGGTCAAGGAGGAAAACCACACTTGCTACCCAATGTGGAGGTTTTACAGGGCCACAAAGTCAGAGCGATTCAGGGAACGGTGGCAGTGGCTCATGCCCCTCCTCAACAATGAACTTGACCTTTAGGTCATGGGAAACAAGAGCAGAGCTACAAAGATGAGCACCAGTCATCCTGGAGCCAGTTTGAGGAGGAAGTTACTAGCCTCAGGTTACCTTAGGAAAACCACATTTGGACATGAACTTTGACTTCAGGCCCCTGGCAGGACAGGCAGACACCAGCTTCTGACGGAGCTACCCACGCTCCCTGCGAAAGGCACTTCAAACGCAGGACGAGTGCTGGGTGGGGTTCGGGACCCGACTGGCTGGCGAGTGCAGACCCCTGGCGAGGGATGTGCAGTAGAGCACCAAGGCCCCTCGCCTTGGGGTAACCGGCAGCGGCCCGTGACACCCCACTGGCACATCGCCCCTACCTGCTGGCACCACGTCTGCTCACCGGGACACGTCTCTGTCCAGGGCCAGGGTAGGTGCACAGTCTACAGAGTCATTCCCTGCTCACAAGGTCAGCAGAGGAGACATTTTTAGAAGCACCAAGTAAGGGAAATTCAGGAGAGACACCGGGAAGGAGGTGTTTAAACTTGTGGACAGACACAGACTGCATGCTCGGTGCTGGGCCACGAGGTGGGAGGGGTGCCAAGGAGGCGGGACACACCTCTGTGCCAATGGGGGGGGACAACGGACAATGAGAACCGAGGCGATGCCGGCATGCATCAGGAGACTAGGAAGCACAGATTTGGGCCAGACAGACTTGTTAGCTTTTTTCCAACTGAATGACGAAATTAGCAGTGCAGAGAGAACAGATGTTAATATATTTGAACATCGTTACAGCAGCTCATGAAATGGCAAAAAAGAAAAAAAACAACCAAAACAGTTCAAATAGACCCAAATGCAAATGCGGGCATGCGAACTAAAAGCTGGCCACAGGACAGAAACAAGGGCGGCGACGAAGGCCGGCACACAGGGGGAAGCTGTCCGGGAGCTGCCAGAAGGGTGTGGGGAAGAATGGGGCCTCGTCAGTGGCTGGATCAGTGACCTGGAAGGGGCAATGGGCGGCAACGCGTGCGAGCCCTCCTGGGGCCCTGACGTGGGGCAGAGCGGCAAGGCCAAGGGCAGGGAAGTGCCGAGTACCCAGGTGAGGAAATCCAGCAGCGGAGAAAGCCAATCAACCTGGAAAAAGTAAGCCGTCTGGGGACACACAGTGAGAAAGGGACAAAGGAGGCCACCAGCTACGCAAACCGGTACAGTCCCCAGAGGCAGAGGAGACTGAGTGCAGAGACGCAGGAGCCGATGTCATGACGTGGCTGCTGTGAAAGTGGGTGGCATCTAACGTGGCAAGAACAGAGGTCTTATGTCACTGAGTTGCAAAACAAGGGAGGGGGAGGGAGGGGCACCGACTGTCTGCTGGGGCGACAGCAAGCTGGATGGAGACAGGAATCCAGCTGCAGGCAGGCGCCCCGGTATCGGAAAGATGCAGATGCAGTCAGAAGGGCCAGGAAAAGGCTGCTTAAAGGGGGAGCGTCCAGAGAACTAGGGGCCGTGTAAAGACTAAACAGAGGAAACAGCCAAGTGGAGGGAGCGAGGCAGCCGTAGGGTGCAGGCAAGAGCCGCCGGGACTCAGGAAGAGGAAATGGGGCCGCACACTACGAAGCTCTGCAGCGGAGAACGCAGGGGGCGTCAGCCGGCTGCCATGAGTCACCACAGCACCCAGCCAGCTCGTACTCACCCCAGCTCCACAGCTTCCCTTCCGTGGTGACCAGGAGGCTGTGGGCAGCGCATGACCCCGAGACCACCGTCCGCACCCGGACCCCCGACAGGCACCCATATCTGTGGGGTCCCCACAGATTCTGACCAAGATTGCGGTAGGCAGCTGCAAAGAGAAGAGTGAAAATCTAATACCCACAGTGACAAGCAAGTGGAGCGCACCCCCCAAAACGTCACCAGGCACCCGGGGCCCACTCTGCCATGGTACAACTGCAGGGGTCCTGGGGGTGCCACCTGAGAAGTCAGCAGCTCCAGCACCCCGCCCCTTGCTCCTGAGCTGGTGCAGATCTAGCCAGTGGCCACCGATGTTCCACCTCTGCCTGTGGCCTCAACCCATGGGGACCGCAGACGCACATGCAGCGGCCACTGAGCATGCCCCCCTGCAGCCCTGTGGGGTGCGGGCCAACCCAGGAGAGCCAGCAGTGCACCTGGTGTGTCCCTCACTTTTTTCGCCGCCCCAGCAGCCATGCTGCAGCCGGGAGGCTCTCAGTGCGACTGCGCATCCCATCCTCCACCAAGACCTGCCCTCCTTGCAGTCTATCAGGCCCTCTGCTCGCCACCAAACCGACCTCCCCCCACTGGTTTGCTCCTTTCTCAGGGATCCCTTTGTGTCGGCCAAGTCACAAACCTTGGCCTCTGCCCACGTATTCACTTCCCTGGAGAACCCTTCCCTGCCACCTTATTATACAAGCGCCCCCTCCTCTGGGAGGAACCCTCCCTGCCACATCCCCTTGAACTTGTCACTCCCCACACACCAGCGCCCTGTGAGTCCTGCCACAGACGGCACTTACCCCACTGAACTCATGTGCCTTCCCACTCTGCACGGCCACTGGGGCCTCACCAGCGCCTGGCACATGGGAAGCACTGTCAGTAACGCCAGTGGACGTGTGGGAGGGGCGAAGAAATAACTACCTCCTTCAAAATCCCCACTTCGCCCTGTTAGTGCATGGGGCGTGGCCAATGTTTTGCTCAGTATTTTCAACCTGGGGCTCCCGAGGACAGAAACTTGAACGCGTCTGGGGGCCTCCGGTGACCGTTACGAAATGCCAGCCCCTGCCAAATCAACCAGGTCAGGTGGTCTGGACACGGGACTGAGTGAAAGGCTAATTTCTCCATCAGGCTCCTGGCGCCACGGAAAAGCGTCTGTGCAATTGTTCAGTGTCAGGCCCCACCCTGCCTGCGCCCCACCAGCAGAGGGCGCCACTTGTGCCCTCATTTGGTAGCAAGAACTCCAAGTCACAATGCCACACGGTAACAGCCCTGAGCTTCACCTGAATGCATTCTTCTACTACACTAAAAGGTGCAAAGAAAAACCAGCAATGCCCTGGAGCTAGAGCAAACCAAGGGGACAGCCATCATGGGTTACCCTAAAACTTTCAGGGAACCCCAAGGCCTGTTTAGCACGAAGGCAAAACAAGGGGTGGCATGGTACTGAAACCCAAGTGTACATGCTGTGTGCCGTCTCCGTCAAGAACACGGCACCAGGGGACCGCTGCGGAGGTACAGGTGCCACAGCTGACCTAGCCTGGCTGAGGAACCCTGGCTGGCAGTGAGCCTAGTCCCAGGAAATGGCTGACAGGTGTCCCAGGCCCCTTGGCTGGGCTGGTGGTCATGAACTCCCTACAGTCACCAGGCCTGGGTGGGGGGAGGGCAGCTCAGGCATCCCTGTGGTGACCTTGAATATGAGCTCGGCTCCGTGCTGCTGATTTTACAAGATCCACGGCGCCGAGGGCTCTCCCTGTCCTCACGGACGGCAGGGAACTGGGGAAGGGTGGACTGAGGGGCCACGACATCCCTCCCCTCACGCCTGGCACCAGTGGGAAAACAAGTCCTACCTCCCCCTTCTGTCTACTAGCAAGGGTTTGAAGGACTAAAAAATATCGTAAAGTACTTTTTAAATTAAAAAAAAATTATATGAAACTTCACTCAGAGGGAAGAAAACCAGGAAAGCAGAACTGGGAAACAGAGACAACAGAACACGCTCTTCGACAAGTCCGATGAGGGCGGAATTCCCTCGTCGAGAGCATGGCGGCGGTTTTCAACCCACATGGCAACTTCCCGACCTTCTGCACCTTGTCCTGTACTTGCAGGCAGCAACCCGGGCTCTGCCACCCGCTTCCCACTGAAACGTACCCCCACCTCGCTGGGCCGAGTGTCTATAACTGGGAGTGGGTCACTTGTGTGAAGAGCATGAGAAAAAACGCCACATGTGCCCAGGACCGGCAGACTTCAGTCACCCTGCATCAGGACAGATTTCCTCGGGGGACACCAACAGTTAGGGGGACTTGGGCCCCAAGTCTAGGCACTTTCTACAGCAAGAGAAAATGGCTCGGACCCACTGCTGGTTCGGCTGGACCCCGAGTGAGCGCTGAGACTCCTGGAATGAGGATCACCATGGAATGAAGTGATCTCCATGTCTTGAGGCACCGGGGCTGTCGGGGTGCAAAGATCTGCTCACTGGGCAACACCATCAAGTACTTTGGGACACTTTCCAAATGAAATTAAGAAGCTGTAAAAGGTGGCACTGCACCACCCCTCCCCCTCCCTGCACCGGGCCAGTATGCTCCCAGAGAAAGACCCATTTTCTAAAAGCAGAGTTTGGGGACTAATGTTTCTTCTTGGGGCTTCTCTGCTCCCTCCACTCGACTGTCAAACCAGCTCCTGCACCAACTTGGCAGCTTGCAAAGAAATGTGGACTCTTCTGAAAGATCTAACAGTGTGACATGTGACAAATGTCCAGGACATTTTTACATCCCACAGGGGCAGCTTCATTTTCATAAGAACAAGTGAGGTGAGGAGGGGAGAAGGTGTCAATGTTTTACTTGAGGCTATTATTCGTGTTTTTCTGCTTAATCTTAAGGGAGTTCATTTTTTAAAAGCAGAATTGTGAGGTGAGACTCACAGAAGACCAGGGTTCAAATCTAGTGCCATCCTTAGAGTGGCTGTGTGGCCTCAGGAAAGTGACTTGGCCTCTCTGAACACTCTTGTAAATGAAGAGACTACTTACCTGGCAGATGGTCACCAAATTACAGCAAACACCTAGGAAGCACGCAAGAAATAGTAGCTTCTTACATTTTTAGAACTGCTTCTCATACCTTGTTGTTTAGGCACTTCTTTTCGACCAATCAAGTCCCAGTTGGTTGCCCCAAAAATCAAAAGCTGCCCTTTGCATTTAGACCCTTCAAGTTTCTGCAGAGACAGAGAGAGAGAGGGAAGAGGAATTAGCCTCCAGTGCTGCTTCCAGCTTCCTAAGTCTGTCCAACAACGGCAGGAAACAAAAATAATACACTGTTAACACTTCCAACACTTCCACCAGTGGACAGAAGCCCGGGGGGTGGGGCTCACCACCTGGCCAGTCCACCTCAGTGTGCCAACCCCAACGCTGCCCCAGTTACGCCCAGGCTCCTTGTCATCCTTTCATTTCTCTTTTTAAAATGTCGTTTGCAAAACTCAGACATGCACAAAGCCAAGTGACATCCCCCGCCCTGTACGTGGCGGCTGCCCTGGCGGGACATTTTGGCAACACGGTGCGTCCTTTGTAAAGTGAACACATCTTCACTTCACTATCAAGGGTTCCATCTCCTGGGGACCTCCGTGTGACCCAAACCTGGCATTGCTGGCGCCCTACAGTACAGGGCCCGCTGTGCTCGCCCACTTGGCCACGTTTCCGTGGCTGGAAGCTGGTCTGTCTACAGGACACCGCTGGCAGTCGGCGTGCGAAGGGGGGACACACAGCCAGGGATGGAGGGACTTGGCTGCACTTAAATAATTGAGAGGACAGCCTTCGCCGGAGGCCAGTCCATCCCTCCAGAACCCAGACTCAGATTACTTGAACGGGAGCCTAGTTTCCCCTGGTTATCTATCTCCCCTTCTTTGTTTAACTGGCGGGCCTGGCTGGCACTCTCTACTGCAGATGAATGGCAGCCAGTGGGTACTGTCGAGTCCCCGTGGGAGGAGTGGCCCCAAGGCTCTGCCATGTCACTGACTTGCTCTCTACTGTCCCTCAGGTCTGTCTGTGTGGAGAGGGCAGCAGACACGGGGAGGAACTAAGGCACTGTGGGATGAGCTGTCAGGCTGGAGAATGGCGGGAAGGGTCCCCAGAAGGCCGGCACCGCAGGCCCGGCAGCCCCCCCTGTGGCCCCTCAACTCCAGGCGGGCAGAAGGCTCCCAGGTGCCATGTATCGCACTCACTGTTAACCACCGAGATGCCGTCACTGCAGCAACAGTTCGCCAGGGCGGTCGGCTGCCGCAGGACCAGCAGCTCCGTCACTGCCAGAACTTGCTGCAAGCGCCCTGGGCGGGAGCAGGGTCTCCTCTGTGACCTGGAGACGCCACATCTGCATCAGTGGTCAAGGGCTTGTGGACACCTTCAAGCCAGCTAAGCACTTATACAAAAATCCAACCTTTCTGACACAGGGTGTTTCTGAGAAACCTCAGTAACCTGAGTCTATAGCTGTGACAGTGGCCTGATTCCTAGGGAGGGCGTGACGCGTTATCTTGTTCAGGTTCTGGTGTCGGGGCCTCACTCCTCACACTTTGGATGGAGGGCGATGGCCCTTTCAGTGCTATTGTCTATGTACTGTTTGCTGTAGACTGCTCCCTCTCACTTCTCCGAAATTCAACTCTTCCCTCTACTATGAAATAAAAGACTAAAGTAAGGAGAACCCCTTAAATCACAGCCCATGCCCCTCACTGTCAGAGCTGCTCCAGCCCCAGGTCGCAAAGACCCCGGGTGCCTGGCGGATCTATCCGGACACCCTGCAGCGATGGCCTTCAAGGCTGTGAGACCCTCCCAGGTGGGACCCAGCCTTTACTTGATGTGTCAAGAGATTCTTTCTGGATAAACTCGAGTGTCTGGGACATTGCCTGTGCCCAAAGGCGAAAGAAGCTGGATGATGTCTCCCCAGCAGGATGAACGAGGGTCGCCTCACCTCGCTGCCTCGGAACAAGCCCAGGTGTGTAAGCTGGGTAGAGACAAACCGCCCCCGCAGAAGACGGTGCTAAAATCTTCAATCAACACAATGGGGTTTCTGGTCCAAAGCAAGTTTTGAATCATTGCCCAAGTGTAAGGAGCACGTTTATGAACCTGAACCTTTAACCTGTATCCACTTAGAAGGCTGCTGCTCTCAGCAGAGGGGAGACCATTCACAGAAATGCCAGCAACGCCAAATTCCCTAGTGGGCTTTCAACTCAAACGGACTTTAAGCTCGGTGTATTTGTTTGGCCCTTTCAGATGGGAGATATGCCACAAAACCTCAGCCACCCAACACTGGGAAACTTACAAAGACCTGAACAGCTTGTGGCACTTGCCCGTTTCGTAGGACTGAGTCCAGGAGGCTTGCTTGCTTTACCTACAAGGTCACTAGGTTCAGAGGACACTGGGGCTCGTCAGCTCCAGGCCACCCGAGTGTGCTTGTCTGACAGAGCCACCGCAAACCCCAGGCCCTTGGAGAGGGCATTTTCTGAGACTGAGGTAAGTGTGTTTCATGGAAGTGCATAAGGTTTACTTCAGGCAGCTCTGCTCCTCAACCATCCAAGTGCCTGGGGCGCCCCTCTCACAAGTGCCACATCTGCAGCTCTGAGCCTAACCAAAGGCGACTTGGCGTCAGATAAGCTCCTGGCAACTGCACTCTCACAAACCTCCTCCACAGGAGCCCTGAACAGTGGGGGAGCTTGCGAATTTCTCAGTTAAAAGCCTCTTTCTGAGACAGGCCAGGGGCTGCTGTCAGTCTGGGGCAGCAGACAGGGTTGCCAGGTTCCCTTAAGAGGAAGAGAACTTGCTTCTCCTTTGAGGTCCAGGAAGCTGCAGCCAGGGATTCTGGGCAGAAGGGTCATATAGGACTAGGGCAGTGCTGACTCAGACTTGTGGAAGGGCAATGAAGCAGCACGGCCCTGGCCTTGACCCTGGACAAAACTCAATGGATGCTAATAAAAACTTATAACTTGGTGTATGCACTTCCATGAGGCATAAAAAAAAAAAACAACCACTTGTTGAAACTTCAGTCTCCTGAGCCTAGGATGGCGTTCTGACCAGTGCAAAGGAAATTGCTTAACAACCCCCCTTTGTTTTTTAAGGGGGTTTTGGAAGGGACGTATACATAGGGGCATATATGTGTGCATTCATCTCTCAGGAACTTAAAAGATATGAGAAGTAAATGTAAAACCACCTTAAGCTGCATTGGACGGCTGTGTCTCCCGGTCAGACTAATAACAGTGCCATTCCCATCAGGCTGGCAGCTGTGCCCCTGCCGGTGGGCAGCCTGCACACCCTTTGCACTCTGTGTGTGGCTATCTTCTGGGGTGAATCCCAGCACTGGGTAAGAGTCTCACTTCCTGACGACAAAACTCAATGCTCTCATAGGGTGACTGACTGTCCACTCCCACGAGAGAGAACACAGCAGAGGCGAAGCACACCTGCCCTTTGTGTTCAGGGCCCTCCCACCATACAGTGACTGCAGGGAGCCTCATACTGTGGATCATGCTGGTCCAGGGAAAACAGTTCCTGTGCTCAGTTTCTCAAGACACTGGCCATTTCCCTAGTGCTGGTCTAGTCCCCACCCTAGATAAGACATTTCAGTGACACGGGCTCCCCTTCCACCCTGCTCCACCCTTAGGGGTGGCGACCCTTTGACTGCGAGGGCAGTTAGCCAACATTTTCCCAGGAGCAAAGGGCAGGGGCCTGAGAATGGCATCAGAAAACACCTGGGCCCATTTGGAAATCCAGCCCCACGTGATCTCGGGCTGGGCTCTTAAAACTCTGTGCCCCAGTTTCCTCATCTATAAAGCGGATGGAGAAATGCATGATTTTTAAGCATTTAAACATTGCCAGCGTTCCTCGGGAGGAGAGCACTGATGCTGTTAACCCTTCCATACCCTTCAGAGAGAGAACTGGAGGTCTCCTGAGGTCCGATTCTAGAACCTAAGTGGAAGTTCTTACTCTCTTGGGATCACGTGAGAATCTGGTGAAAGCTCTGACCCTCTCTCTAACACTCATCCCACACTGAACTTGTAGCTTTGGAAGATCACAGAATGCAGGTTAAGAGTTTTGGCTCTGAGGCGGTTTGAGGCACATAAGTTGAGATGGTCACGATCTTAAGACCCAACTCTAATGAGCAAATTCAAGTCCACTTATAACATGGGAGATGCTTCTTGCCTGTGGTGGGGGCGGCGGTGTGTGGGGGGGTATAGGGTGCTACATAGAGCTCTCACCTAGCGCCCACACCTTCGAACCTTAAGCGGTGAACAAAGCCCAAACACCTCTCAGATGGGGGCTTCTCGACCTCCAGGGGGAGGACTCTACGGAGCATGCGCCCTCGCACCCCGCGCTGGCGCCGGCCACCCCCGGGTCCCCGGCGGCGCGAGACAGTGCAGTGCTGTAAAGGGCATGCGCAGCGGCTGCCAGGCCCCGCCCCCCCGGAGCTCCGGAGCCGAGGCGGCGGGAACCTCAAAGCCTGGGCGCAAACCGCCGCTCCCCGTAGCGCGAGGGAGACCCCTTCCCCTGCAGCACCTGGGCAGACTACTGGTGCAGAAGGCCAGGGGAGGCCGAGGGCACAGGGCGTCACACCCCGCGTACATCCCTTGCTCCGGCCCAAGACAACTTGCACAAGTCTCCCTTCCCGGAGGGGGAGGGGAAGAGGAGGCAGTAGGCTCCAGCTCGCGGCGCCGGGGGCGGGGCCATGACCCCCTAGCGCGGGCGGGCGCGGGCTCCGGACGCCCCTCCCCCGCCGGGGGCCCGGGGAGCGCGCCCCAAGCATCAACTGCCGCGCGGGCGGGCGACGTGGGGTCGGATAGGCTGCCGACGGCGACTGTCTCTGGCCCGCGCCCACCCCGCGCCCTTTTGTTGTGCGGCGGTGATGATGATTCAGCCCGCGGCCTGTGCCGGCCCGCCACCCCGGGCCAGGACGCGCGCTGTGGCGCGCCACGGGCCTCAACCCCTTGCCCTCAGGCCCCGCACTCACGACGCGCTCCTTGGTGTGCTCTGGCTCGGTGATGACCACCGCTGCGCCGCCCGCTTTGGTCGCCGCCGGCCGCGCTGCGCGTTTGCCCCCACCAGGTGCCCCGTCGAGATCTAGGCCGTCCTCGTCGCCACTGCTGCCACCACCGCTGCTGCTGCTGCACCGCTCGGGCCGCTCGCGCTTCCTACCGGCCGGGCCGCCGCGCTTCCTGGGTCCGGCACGGGCCGTGCCGTTGCCGGAGCTCGGCTCCTCCCAAGCTGCCGCCGCCTTCTTCCTGGGCATGGTCGCGCTGGAGGAGACACGGGGCAGCGGCGCACAATGGACGGGTTATAAACTGCGCGGGGGGAGGGGAGCGCAGCGGAGCCACCGGCCTCCACTTCCTCCCCTGCCCTCCCCAAAGTGGCGGCCGCGGGGTGGGCGGAGAGGGGGTGAGCCGGGAGGAAATCGCGCCCCTCCCGGGCCCGGCGCGCCTCCTCCGGGGAATCCCGCACGGTGGCCCAGGTCCCCAAATGCAATCCGGTGAGAGAAAGAAAAAAAAAAAATGGAGACCCCGGCCCATCCTCAAGTTAGATTTGCCTACATCGCATCACAATTGCAGCCTGGTCTCCAAAAAAGTAAAGGGAAAGAAAAAGAAGCCTCCGATTCCGTATGCTCTAATTAGAGAAGGCTTCAGGACACTTTAAAGATCCTTCTTTGGCAGCTCCGATGGTGAATGGGCTCCCTTTCCCCCAGTCACCCCACCTGCTGCTTTTGTCTAAGTGCCCCCTCCCCAAGCTCGCTCAGTTAAATGCTATTCTCGGCGCCATCAACCCCCACCCCGAGTCCCCAATTACGCCCCAGCCTGGGGGTTCGAACCTCAGACTCTAATTATCCGAATCCCTCTGGATGGGCTGCCCCAGACGAGCGGGGGTCGGGGGGCAAATGAAGCAGGCCCCCGACCCCCAAACACCTGCTCGCACAGACACGAAAAATAAAAACTTTAATGGTGCCCAACTCTCTTGGTTCTTCTCCGAAGGTGAGGCCGAGCCGATCACTCGGATCCCGGCCACAAAGTGCCCTGCTCCGCGGCTACTTTCCCCCAACGTCCCTGCGCTTTCGCCCTGTCTTTTTTTTTTTTATTGATTTTGAACAATGGGATCTCTGTCTGTCTCGGATTAAACCACGTGGATCCGCCTTCCCCTTTTTATTCATTCAGTCCCCCAGCCCCCCTTCCTCAGGTTGGCTTTTTTTTTTTTTTACCTTTTCTCCTTTAAAGAAAAAAAGGGAAAAAAAAAACTTTCCCAGATCCCGCAAAATGATCACTGCCGATTTTGATTTTCAGTCCCTACCTGGCTGGAGTGATGAGAATCCGGAAAGAAAAAAGGAAGAGAAACTAAAAGACGAACCCGAGGGCTTCCCCCCCTTCCCACCCCCGACACAGGCCAGATGAGGGCTCCAACCCACTCACCAGATACACTTAAAATGTAAATACAGGCTTCCAGAACAAATGCTACAACACAAAACAGAAACACTTGTGCGGCCGGGTGGCAAGCGATCGTGCGGCTGGCCCGGCGGCGCGGGTCCCGGGGCGCGTGCGCCCCCTGCCGGCCGGCGGACCCCCACGGTTGCCCGGCCCGCACCCGAGGGACGTCTCTGCCCACCCGAACCTGGCTCGAGCCGCGCCACCAGACTTCACTCCCACTTCCTGCGCGTTCCACAGGCCCCGCGCAGTGCTCCTTGGGCCTTCTACGCACAGCGTCCTGAGCGTCAGAAATTTCTTTGGGGGTTTAGGAGAATGTTAGATTGTTTTTCCCCCACCGGACATGTCTAGACAGGTCACCTGAGGACACTAGCTGGAAAATACTTTGCTCACGCCTCCGCCAACAAGGGACGTGTCCTAATTGAGTGATCGGAATGAAGCACGAATACAGTTTGAATAATTTTGTTCTGTACAGAGAGAAGACATTTTATATCTATATTTGTTTGTGGAAGGGTCCCCAGTATGTAGTAAGGAGCTGTTACACGCTAGAGTTACAAAAAGGTTTGCTAATTAATGTAATCAACTTGGAGGCCTAGGATGCCCTGAAATTTCCCTCTTTTGACAAATATTTAGTGAGCCTCTGGTACACGCAAGACATACAGTGCTAAGTGCTGGGGATACTGACCTAGAGGACAAGATTTCTGCCCTAGTGGAATGCAAGGTCTAATGGGAAAGGTAGACACTTAAGTAATTACATGTGTGATGAGTGATGGGTTCAGGGCACGCTACCCCAAAATATGGCACCTTAGCATATTGAATATTTTAAGCTGAAGGAGTTTTGAGAAAATGATCACCCACCCCTACCCCCAGCCCTTCTCTGAAATAAGCCATAAAACCCTCAGGTGACAGGTTTCCTGCTGGTGTCAGGAGGAAAGGAGCATCCTTATCTCCAGAGACCAAGGGACCAAGGGACACAGGGAAGAATCGTAATATGCAATCGTAATAACCACCACATAGACACTTCCCCCCTACTCCTTAACCTACCCTGGTCCTCCACTCTGTCCACTCTTCAGCAGAAAAACACACAGGTATGTTTCTTTGGGTCTTCATTTCTTTATGAAGCCTCTCCTGTCACATAACACTTACATTAAAATACATTTGTAGCCCTGGCTGGTGTGGCTCAGTGGATTGAGTGCCAGACTGTGAAACAAAGGGTCACTGGTTCAATTCCCAGTTCAATTCCCAGCCGGGGCACATGCCTGGGCTGTAGGGGGGAGCAAGTGAAAGGCAATGTGTGGTTACACACGGATGCTTCTCTCTCTTCCTCCCTCCCTTCCCCACTCTCTAAAAAGAAATAAATAAAATCTTTTAAAAAATAAAATACATTTGTACTCTTTTCTCCCGTGAATTTGCCTTTGTTAGTATAATTTTCAGACTCTAAGAGGGTCGAGGAAAGCTTTTTCCTCCCCTACATAAGCATTGCAAAGTGATACTTTTGTAGGACCATCAGGGCAAGGGAACTCTCTCTATTCTGGGGCCAGGGAAGGCATCCCTGTGGAAAGTTGAACTGACGTACAGGTTGGATAAAACCCCCCAGATGAACTGGGGTAGGAAGACTATTCCAGGGCAGTCGAAAGGAGGAACTGTGCCCTAAGAAAGGAAAAGTAGCCTTTGGGCCTGGGTATGAAGAGCCATATGGCTAGAACTGAAGAGGTAGGTAAGGGCTGAAGGTAAGGGCTGACTCAGAGAGCCTTGTAAGACACGTTAAGAATTGATTTTTTGCTAGGAGATCCTTGTTTTGAGCTACTGGTCTCCTCTCCTCTATTAAGATCTCAATATCACTTGGTCTTCTATCAAAGTTTTTTTTTTTTAAGATTTTATTTATTTTTGGACAGAGGTGAAGGGAGAGGGACATCGATATGTGGTTCCTCTTGCGCACCCCCTACTGGAGACCTGGCCCGCAACCCAGGCATGTGCCCAGACTGAGAATCGAACCAGTGACCCTTCGGTTCTCAGGCCAGTGCTCAATCCACTGTGCCACACCAGCCAGGGCTCCTGCTGAAGATTTTTATCTGCTTGCTTATTTCTTAAGCCATTCTGTACAAGGAAGTTTCTTCTTTTGGCAACTTTCTGAGGATGGAGAGAGTTCTAGGATTTTTGCAATTCATTCCTTAATCATTGCAGCATGAAACAAAATCGAGGAGGCAACAAATGTCTAAAGTGAAACCACAAGGTACACATCTAATATTTGAAAAAAGCCAGAAGTCTGTGCACCCGGGGAGCCAAGACCACTTATGTACAAATAAAAGAACTTTAGACATGAGATGTGAAGAAAGGTTGAGGGGTGGAGAAGCACTCTTTGAAAGCCTCTTCTTAATAGGCCTGCATTAAAAGAGATTTAGGATCCCTGGCCGGGTAGCTCAGTTGGTGAGAGCATTATCCCAATACATCAAGGCAGTGTGTTTGATCCCTGGTCAGGGCACATGCAAGAATCAACCAGCGGATGCTTGAAAGGGAACAATGGGTCGATGTCTCCCTTTTTCCCTCCCCCCTCTCTCTGAAATCAGTCATTAAAAAAACCCTTTTAATAATTAAAAAAAAAGAGACAGGAGATTAAAGCTTGATACTTTGATATAGAATACAAATGGAACCAGCCAGAAAAGAATTTTGCCCATACAAAGGTGCCATCCAGGCCCCTTCAGGAGACGGCATGCCGATACTTGCCGGGGCCGCAGTGCTTGGGTGGGTGTTTACCCTTCAAACACTCTGTGTGGCCAATTAGGAACAGTGCCGACCGTGCCTTTAGATTTCATCCAGCAAGTCTTTTTCTTTTTTTTTTTTCCCCCTCCTTCCCCATTATAAACCTTTCTGCCAGCGTAAAAACACATGCGTCAGAAACACTGATGCAAGGAGACGCTAATATCAGATTGCATCACATGGTCCTAGGTGTGGTGCTCCGAAAACTGGTTTTTCTCGAGGTGGTGCAGCGGTGGAACGGCGCTTTGGGGATAACACCGGAGAGCTGGCTCTACCCGTCAGATGACAGAAGTGAGTTTTGCAACTCCGTGCCTCAATTCCACACCACTGTTCTCCCAGGGAAAGCCGGAGTGGCTTTCGGAGCTGACATGGGTGAGCTGCAGCGGGTCATCGGTGCGGTGTGTCATGCTGTGGCTTATGTAACAAGTGTGTTACCTGGGGAGCTGCACCTACCAGGCCAACCGGAAGTAACACTTCCTCTGCATTGTATCTCTCTTTAATCCATGAGCTTCTCTGGGGACAGACCAATTTGGTGCAAAACCGGAAAAGGAGGAGGGAAAGAAGGTGGAGATTTCTCAGGCACTTTCTAGGTGGCTGGCCCTGTGTTATAAGCCCTTCACGTACAGAACTGTGAAATGTGGGTTCCAACTGCCAGCCTGCCATCACGGGGACCAGCGGCAGGCTATGTGGCTTCTTCTGGTATTCACTAAAAGTCCATGTATCAAGTTAGATTAGGCCACTTTTAAGGTCCCTCCCAGAAATGGAATGCTATTCAACTTGGCCACAGAAAGCTCCACCGCCAGTTGGAAGATTAATTTTCTGGCCCGGTGACTGTAAAAAAAAAAAAAAGACTACTGATTGTGGAAAGGATGCTACTGCCCAATGGAACATGGACCCTAATGGCCTGTGTGTGCAGTTGGGTGAGGAGAGTATGAGGCAACTTACATCTTTACCGTTGTCACCAGCCACATGTGGCTCCTGACTGCTGGAGACGGGGCCAGTGCCACTTAGATGTGCCAGGAGTGTACTTCTACTGAATTCCAAAGTCTTAGCACAATAAAACAATATGAGATATCTCATTAACCATTTATTATCTTGACCACATGTCAAAATAATATTTTGACTTATGAGTTTACTGTAGTATTAAAATAAATATCACCTGTTTCTTTGGACTCTTTTCGATGTGGCTACCACAACCTTTAAAATTCCATATTTAAAAATTTTGTGGTTCACATTTTATTTCTATCAGACAGCACTACTTTTTTTTTTTTGTATCCTCGGTGAGGACTGTTTTTTCTTTCCACTGCTCTTAGAGAGAGAGAGAGGGAAGGGGAGGAGAGAGAGAGGGAAACATCAGTCGGTTGCCTGTGTAAGTGCCCGGACCAACCCACAACCCAACCCACAACCTGGTTCTGACCAGGAATCCAACTCCGACCTTTCAGTCCACAGCGTGTGCGATGCTCCAGCCAGCTGAGCCACACTGGCCTGGGCCGGTAGAGCCAGACAGTGCTACTTTTGAAAACATAGTTGCAAAAGCAATATTTTGTTCTGGACCCAACGCTTTCTGCCTCTGTTCTCTTGTTTCCCCATCTGTTAAATGGCAAGATAGGGTTTGGGCTAAATTTCTCTTGGGGTTACTTCTGGGTTGAATGTTCCTTTGTTTTGAGAACAGTAGTAGGTGGGGAACCCTTGTCAGCATTTGGAAAGATGTTTGGGAGAAGATCTTATAACCCTAGTTCTGCCTGCAAGCCATGAATTTTTAGACTCAGAGCATCTTTAAATATTATCGTCGAACCTCAGCCGCCCCCGCCCAGTGCCTGCAGCCCCTCCTGGGCTTGTGGTTTTTCCAGGAAGCACTCAGGGTGACCTGACACACAGTAAGTGGTCAATAGACAAGGGTGGGCAAAAGTAGGTTTACAGTTGTGAGTAGGCAAAACAGAGTTTATTCTGTATTATAGTTAGTTCATTATTGTGTTATAACTGTAAACCTACTTTTGCCCACACCTGTATGTTTGTTGACCTCTGTGCTCTCCAGAGGAAGACTGGAAGCTCAGAGAGACTCTGAGACCACCTGAGGCCACACAGCTGGCTGGTAGGAAATCCAGGAAGGATACAGGACAGTTCAGGAAACTCGTGGTGTGGTCCACAGACCAGTGGACGGTAACATCATTTGGGTGATGGTTAGAAACAGAGTCTCAGGCTGGCCGGGGTCTACCAAACCTGAGGCTGCATTTTTGTGAAGACCAGCCCAGGTGATTTTCCTGTCTCTTAAAGTATAAGAAGTTCTACTTAAAGTCAAACCACTTTTCTCAAGGAAAACCTCACCATTTGTGCCCTGGGGAAGCTCTTCCCAGTCTAGTTCCCGGGTGAGGAGGTACAGGATGCAACCCTGAGACTCCCGTGCTGGCTGAGATTTAAGAGAGTTCAACAAGTATTTTCTAAGCCTCTACTCTGCCTAGTACTTGCAGCCAACACACCCCTTCTCTTCCCGAGGACTTCAGGGGCTTATACTTTTGTGGCCCCAGCCACTTGCACCTCGAGAAACAAACAACCCTGCCCTGGCCGGTTAGCTCAGTGGGTTAGAACATCATCTCCATACACCAAGGTTGCAGGTTTGATTCCTGGTCAGGGCACATACAAGAGTCAATGAAGGAATACATAAATAAGTGGGACAACAAATCGAGGTTTCTCATCTCTCTCTTTCCTCACCTCCTTCCTCTCTCTCTCTAAAATTAATAAATAAAAAATTTTAAAAAAGCAACTCCTTCACAACTTCCCCTTTCCCAGCTGCTGGTCCCTCTATCCCTACTTTCATGCTAAAGAGTCCAGGAGAAATTTGAAATGAAAACAGGCACACCTTGGGAGTTGAATCTAATTTTTCAGACCCAGGAAAACAGGACCCAAATCGATTTCATCAACGCCTGCATATCAGTTTGTAACCACCAGCCGCTCCCAATTCTGCACGGGTGTTGGCATTTGTGTCATGCTCCTGGCCTAGGGTGGAACCACAGTTTGCAGAATTGGTCTCTAATCAATAGCTCTCCAGTCGTTTGTTAAGAGTATCCCTCACCCAAGCTTGCACAGAAAAGCCACACACTGCAGAGATTCCGCTTTTCCCTGGCAGCCAGCAGTGTGGCCGTGAGACTAGAGAAAGAGACGGGCCCAGCGCTGATTGTGTGACCGGCCGAGGAGCCAGGCGACTGCTCTGGCCTGGGGAAGACACAGAGTTTGAGTGGACGAGGGAGAAACCACGGCTTCGGGCTCAGCTGCGGAAGTGGGTCACGTGTCCGGAAGGTCCAATGACAATGTGAGGAGGAGGGCGGCCTATCTGCTGCATTGGTCGGCCCGGGTGTCTGGGCACGAACCATTGCATTTCAGGCCACTGAATGACAACTCTTTGGAAAATAAACAAATCAAACTAATGTGAGCCCCCGTAGTGCCGAATACCTGGGCCGTCGGATTTCCACATTCAGTAAATGGACTGAGTCAGCCGGGTGAAGAGAAGCGCTGGTGTTTATTGAGCACTTACTGTATACCAGGTGTTGGGCCATGTGCTCTACCTAGAAAAGCCTATTGAATCTTTATCACACCCATACAATGCGGGCACTCTTGTCGGGGCCTGTATTAGCCTCCTTGGGCTGCCATGAGTAAGAACCACAGACCGGGGGCTTCCACATTTATTTTCTCACAGTTCAAAGGCCACAGGTCTGAGATGGAAATTCCAGCAAGGTTGTTTCTTCTAAGGGTCTCTCTCCTTGCCTTGTAGACGGTTGTCGTCCTGCTGTGTGGTCACATGCTTTTATCTCTGTGCCTGTCTGTGTCTTAATCTCCTCTTCACATATATAAGGACACCAGTCACATTGGATTGGGGCCCACCCTAGTGACTTCATTTTAACTTAATTATCTCCTTAAAGACCCCGTCTCCAAACACAGTCACATTCTGAGGTATGTGGGGTTTAAGAATTCAATGAGTAAATTTGGGCATGGGGTGGGGAACACGAATCATCCCATAATAGTCCCATTTCACATATAAGAAAACCGAGGTACAACGGAAGTAACAGGGCCAAGGTCTGGCAGGTGGAAGTGATGAAGACAAGATTTCAGCCCACGCGGTCCAATCCGCACCTTTCTTTCTTGTATGTCAGACCCAGCTGCAGCACCAGGCGGGGCGACCTCTGTGCACTCAGGTCCCAGGGATGGAGAGCGAGGAGGGAACGGCCACCTTGCAGAAGGGGACAGGGTCCCACTCAAGGCTGCAGCCCCAGCAGGCAGCCTGCCCACCCCCTTCCCGCCGACCTCTCCGGGGTGTGGGCTTCTTCACTCTCCCGCGTGGCCGGCAGTTCCTGCCCCGCCTGCTCCCAGGGTGGTACATTAATAAGAGGCTATAAAAAGCCTTCCCGAACTTCAAGGTGCTGTTCCTGTGTAACAGGGGACCGTGTGGCTTTAGGTCAGCACAGCACCCTTCTGTGCCTTTTCTCTAGCCCCCTACTTGGCCAGGAAGTTGTCCGCTGAGCCTGGCAGATGCCGCCTTTCACACTGGCAAAGGCCCCGGGGTGGGAACGCTTGCTGCTCCTTTGGGCAAAGTGGAGAAGGAGACAGAATGACAGCCCACCAAGCACTCTCAGGCGCCTGCGAGCCCGTGAAGCCCTGTGCTAGCAGAGCAGTTAATCTCCGGAACAAGCGCGAGGAAACTGGGAAGTTCCAAGGTGGGGACTGACTGGGACTTGGGGATTCTGCAACCCACACTCCTCGGCTGCACCACACTGCGGCCCAATTCTGAGGCCTGGGCCTCTTCTCAGGACTTGCATTGGTGCTGCTAAGGCTGAGGCTGGGGACAGCCCTCCTGGAGCTCGGGCGCCTTCACTGCAGAATGAAGGGGCTGGACATGCCCGCGGGTGTGCTTTGTAAGTGCACCGTGGATGTACTGGACATGCTCCACGGACACACCGTGGACGTGCTCTGTGCAGTCACACCCTGGACTGGCACCACAGCTGTGCACAGGGTGCTTCATAAACTGGCTTCACGAGTGTGCTCCGTGACAGGCTCCTGGACATGCCTCATGGGTTGCTCTGCCGTCACGCCCTAGACAGACACTGTGCTATGCTGGGTGGCCATGCACCTGGAGGGAGTTTCGGCTGGTGCACACGTGAGCATCCTAAAAATCCCAATTGCCACCTGTTTATGGCAGTGCATATTAGAAATACACGTACGTTTGTATAAATAGCAACCAATCCATGCTTTCTATAATGAAGGATAGTTTTCTTTCGTAAATAACCCACTTCAGTTTAAAAATTGGTGTTTATTTAAAGCAAGATGCTCAATCAGGTGTCACGTAGATCTCGAGAAAATGAGGAAGGTGATGCACAAACAAGCTTGGCCGAGGGACCAGATCAGCTGCTTTCCGAGACCTCTCCCCTCTCCGACGTTCTTTGGTCTACGGTGCACCATGTACCCGGATGATCTCTTCTCTTCTGAGCAGAGAGGTCAGGGAGTGGACAGGAGAGCAAGCCTCTCTGAGTGTTCGCAAGGAATCGTGCAGGTCTGCACCCGATCCAGGGAAACTTCTTGGCTTTGAATATGTGACCGGGTTCACGACGCGTCATCCAACACCAGCTGGAGGACTGGCGGCGGAGGAGGCCGGAAGCTGGCGGCAAACAAGGAGGAGCCTCGCGGCCGGGAGCCTGCTCTCTGCCCTTCGCGACCAGTCCAGTGTGTGAGTGTGAAATACGGTCATTTCTGTGTTCGTGAGGTTGCTCTGGAAAGTACCGTCTTCTAGCTGGAATCCAGTTGCCTCCTTCAAGGAATGGACAAGGGAGACTTGGAGAAGGTGGGCTGTCTCCGAGGAGGGGGAGGACCGAGTGCTGACTCCCCGCCCCTCTGCCAGGGAGCCACCCCAACAATGAAGCCCCTCATTACTTTTTATCTGCTGCCTAGTTTCAATCATAATTACTATGTGCACATTTTTCAAAAGAGAGCGTTGATGACCAAATCTCATTAAACTGCCCGAGTCTTGGGCTGCTTTCCCTTCCTTGCCCTGGAGGGAAGGAAGGCATCTGGCTGGCCGTAGAGGAACTCTCCCACACCCTCATTACCTACTGCTCTGTTTCCAAAACAGGGTGCAAGGGGCCTCTGGGCAACCAGTCTGACAGGGAGAGGGTTTCCAGATGACTCACAGGGCAGTGGGGAGCACAGGTAGCTCCAAGAACCCACTCAGGGCCCTTTTGAGGACACTGAACGAGTAGACTGGCCTGAGAGACAGCGTGGGAGGGAGATGGAGAGAACAAACTGCAAGGAATCTGCCTGGGTGCAAGTCCCAGCTCTGCCCCATGCTGTGTGATCCCAGACAAGATAAACAGCTTCTCTGAGCCTCACTCCCCACCTCTGTAAGTGCCAACGACAATAGAATCTACCAGAGAGCCTCACTTTGTGGCCTAAGTGAGCTAGTCTCAGAATAGTGCGTGACGTAAGCGCTGCTGGGTGGCAGCTGCTATCCTTGATCTTAGGAGGGCAGCCCATGAACCCACAGACCCGGCTGGAAGCACAGCTCCCACTGACTCACACCACGACCTTGGCCCACCTGCTGCACTCCTCTGGATCTCAGTTATCTCCCGTAGAATCAGGGCAGCATGGAGCTCACCTTGAAGGAGTCTCATGAGGAGCCATGAGCTTGAACCCAAAGTCTGGCACAGAAAGAGCCCTCGAGAAAAAACTTTCACCAGCCACAAATCTTGTCCATGTCTTGCTGGCAGTGCTCAGGACAGGCCTTAGCAGTGAATGTCTCTGACCCCATGGGTGGGGAGGGAGTGAAAGATATGTGAGTGGACAAGACCCGGGGGTAAGGAGCCAGGGTCCAAGTCTCCAGGTGACCCAGGCAAGGTCCCTCCCGCTTCTGGGGCCTCAGCAACACCAAAGGTACAAAGAGGAGCAAAATCTCATCGAGGGGTCTTCTCAGGAGGTTTCCTTGGAGGCGGCTGGGCCTGGGCTCCCTGACTCCAATTCAGTCAAAGCATATTAAAAAAATAAATAACCAATACCTGTCAGGTCCTTGCCACGGACCAGACAACTGACAACTGTGTGCGTGTACCAGTGTCTGGCTCCTTTTTACTGGACTGTGTCCCATGGGGTGGAGGCACCTCGGCTTCTTCAACAGTCACCCAGTTAAGGGATGTGCTGGTGGTTTCCAGTGCGTGGCTCGTACAGATAACGCTGCTGCGAACACTTGTACACAGGTTTCTGCGTGGACATGTTTTTGTTTCTCTTGGCTAAATGCCCAGGGGCATAATTACACTCCTCCTAAGGTAGGTGTCCATTTAGTTTCTTTTTTTTTTTTTTAAAGAAACGAGCAAACTAGGACATCCCCACCAGCAGTGCGGAGAGAGAGCAGTTTCTCCACACCCTCACCAACATTTCTGTTTCTTTTTCTGCTGTTTTAACAGGGACGCTGTGATGTCCCCCAAGGGTCTCGATGTGCCTTTCTCTGGTGCTGTTGGACATCTTTTCATCGGCTTATTGGCCGCCATCTGTACTTGCTCATCAGTAAAGTTTCTTCGAGTGTTTGGCCCATTTTCTAATTGGACTTTTTTTTTTAACTGTTGAGTTTTGAGAGTTCTTTATGTATCTTAGATAGGAGCCCTTTGTAACTATGTGGTTTGCAAGTATTTTCTCCCAATCCGTAGCTCGTCTTTTCATCCTCTTAGCAAGCTTTCTCATAGAGTAGAAATTTCTAGTATCGATCAAGTCCAATTTATCAACGTTTTTCTTGTATGGATGATGCTTTGGTTCCCTAGGACCTACCCCTAGGTTCCAAAGGCATTCTATTGCTTTCTCCCAAAAGTTTTAGAGTTTTACTTTTAAGTCTGAGATCCGTTCCGACCTGATTTTTATAGGAGGTGTGAGGTTTAGGTCAAGGTCATTGTTTTGTCCTGTGCGTATCCAATTGCTCCAGCGCCACTTGTTGAAGACTGTCAGGCTTGGACTTAATCACCACAACGCCTTGTCCCCTCTATGCTTTATGAATTTGTGATCCCTGCAGGATTTTGCTTGAAGAAAAAATTCCACTGTTAAAAATCCCACAAGAAGACACAGATAGTTTCATTCTCCCAGACGCGAATAGCTTAGTTCTAAGCCCTTGGGCCATGCGTGAGGTTCAGCAGCAGCTGTGAAGGTTTCCCAGAGAAGGGACTTTGGAACACCTGCCTCAGCACCAGCCAGGCCTCCCACCAGCCCTCCCAGGACCCGAGCCTCTTATCTCATCATCGTCATCAGGGGCCTCCTCCCCAGATGGGGCCTCTAACCACAGAAGGAACGGGTCCTCATTAGTGGGACAAATGGCATTCCTGGCCAAGGGCAAGGTCCCAGAGGGAGGGAGGCAGCCTCCTAGTGAGGAGCAGTGAGGAGCTAGCAACTAGGAAGAGGGGGTGGGAATCAAGAGGGAGAACCGGCCAGGACTTGGAAGGGCGCTTCACAACGCCACAGTTCGACTGCTGCCTTCACCCACCAGCTCTCTGATGCCGGGACAGAATGCCAGACACTGAGTGCCCCTCCCGCCCTCCCCCCTTGACAGGAGAGACGTTGCAGAGGATCAAAGACATGTGGGGGACACTCCCTGCCCCCCAAACATGTGTAGATTAATCTCAGGCCAGAAGTGGCCTAGATCCTTCTACTCTCTGCTATCCCTACCAACTGCAATGAGACCTGAAAGGCATTTGCAAAATTTTGCTTTGTTTTAGACAAAAAAGGCAGCTGAAAACAACACCTTTGTTTTAGACCTGGGTGGTTGCTGCTCACATCACTGTGATGATAATTGGGCCTCACGGTTCTCCAGTGAGCACATGGGTCATGGATCATTGTGCCCATTTTATAGGAGGGGAAACCGAGGCTCAGAAGGTCAAGTGGCTTGCCTTTCCACTCTTCTGGCTCCCTCCACTAGGCCTGAAGGTGATAAAGCAGAGTTTTTTAAAATTTTTATTTATTTATTTAATTTATTGACTTTTTAGAGATTGAGGAAGGGGGAGAGAGAGCGAGAGAAACGCCGTAAGTCACGTATCGTGTAAGGGGAAGAGCAGGTTCACCCCAGGCATAGAAGATCCCAGAGCCTGTGTCCTTTCTGGGTGCAGCCGGCCTCTCCTGCAGACTCTGAGCAAGCCCCCTGGGAGAGCCCCCTGGTGTGGTGAACTGCCTGGAGTCCTCCGCCACCCAGTGGTGGGGTCCCGGTTGCTGCCTCCTCTGTGGTCCATCAGCTTCCCTGGAGCCACTGCCTTCCTCTTCTCCCGCTCAGCCCGGGGTACCTGGGTCCTGGCACCCTGGAGGTGTGTGGGTGCTGGCGTTTGAGTAAGTGGGAGGGGCCTTTGGAGAGGCACCAGGCTGCAACCTGCTTTGCCTGGCATGGCCCTCAACCAGGCAGCCTCGGCTGTCCGGCTGCCAGCCCGGCTGTGCCAGAGGTCAAGGAGGACGCTTCAGGCGACACTCCTGCCACCCCTCTGCATTCAGGAACCCCGCTCTCCAGGCTCCTTCAGGTGGGTTGTGAAAGGCACACAACAGGTAGGGACAGAGGAGCTCATCTGCTGGCCTGAACCTCTGCCCAGAGGAGGCTGGGGAATCTTCCCGTCCTTGGGTCCTCCTTGCACCTCAGCCCAAAACACAGACCTCCCTCAACCTGGCCAAGGAGCCGCACTGCACCTCGCATTAGAGAATGGCTCCCTCCCAGACCGGAAGTGAGGGGGATGTTCAAAACGACTTCAGGAATGTGCCCAAAACCGTTTCTTTCTTTTTTAAATATTTTATTTCTTTATCTATTTATTTATTTATTCATTCGAGAGAGAGGAAGGAAGGGAGAAAGAGAGGGAGAGAACTATCAATGTGAGAGAGAAACATCCATCCTCTTATACCTCACATGCCTCTTATGTGGGCCCCGGCCAGCAACCCAGGCATCTGCCCTGACTGGGAATCAAACTCAAGACCCTTCGCTTTGCAGGACAACACCCAACCAGCTCAGCCACGCAGCCAGGACATACAAAATAATTTCTGCATCAATACATAACACACAGAGCTCAGTTTTTTTAGATTTTTAAAATTTATTTTTTAGAGAGGGGGAAGGGAGGGAGAAAGAGAGGGAGAGAAACAGCCATCAGATCAGTTGCCTCTCACACGCCCCCAACTGGGGACCTGGCCAGCAACCCAGGTGTGCGCCCCGACCAGGAATCAAAGCGGCGACCCCTCAGTCCACAGGCCAGCGCCCAATCCACCCCAGCCAGGGCAAAACTTTTCTTTTTACAGTTTATTTTATTCTCATGTGACAGAGACAGAGGAGTGGGAGAGAGAGAAACACCCGCGTGAGAGAGAAACACCAATCGGCGGCCTTCTGTGTGTGCCCGCAGGGCGTCCTTCCAGCCCGAAACCTGGGCATGTGCCCCGATCGGGACTCGAACCCGCAACCTGTTGGTTATGGGACAACTCTTCAACCAACTGGGCCATGCAGGCCAAAGCAGACGTTTTTGTATTTAGGACTATTTTATTCAGGTAGATTCCCAGAAGTGGGGTCCCCAGGACTGGGGCAGAGGGCATGAAGCACCATGTGCCCTGCTGTAAGCAGCCCATGCCAGGACCCGGCACGGCTGCTGGTGTCATTAGTGGGAGCACTTTAAACTCCGAGCCCCAAACGCCCCCCATATAACTGCACTCAGTCTTCACTGAGCGCATGAATGGTAGGGGACCTGTGGCCCTTCACGTGTGCGGCACCAACGTTCGGACACTTCTGCGAATTTCTCTTCATCGGAGCCTCGCAATGACCCTATGAAGTGAGCACTGCTGTTATCCCCACTTTACAGACGAGAAGGCGGGGGCACAGAGGGGCAGAGGCTTGGCAAGGGACAGTGCCTCTCGGGCACCCCGCCCACCGTGACCAGCCATTTCTGCTCCCCCACGGCCGCAGGTCTCTGCTCAGCAGGACTTCTGGGCTCCACCTGGATTCCAGCTGCTCTGGGCGTTTGGGGAACCGTCCCCAGGAAGCAGGTGGTGGGCGGGGCAAAGGGCTGGGCTCACTGGAGAGTTTCCTTCCTCTGGGTCGCAGGGACCACAGGCTGGGGCTGCCTGTGGTTTGATGCCTGAAAACGGTCCCTCCCTCTGGCTGCTTTGTCCAGTTTTGTGGTTCAGGGTGGGGCCGGTTACTCCCACCTAAATGGGAGCTTCACAGCTGCCAATGAAGCTGCCATTCCTTGCTAGGATGGTGTTTCTTTCTTTCTTTTTTTCCCATCAACAATTTTAAATTGCGGTCAGATATACACAACCTGGAAGTCACCACGTGATTCACCTCTAAGTGTCCTGCGCCGCTGTGGCAGTGAGCACACTCCCACCACTGTGCCACGGGCCCCACCATGGTCTCCAGAACTTTCTTCATCTTCCCGAACTGGAACTGCCCCGGCCCCTCCCCCGTCCCAGCCCCCACTCTCCTTCCCGTCTCTGTGAATTTGAGGGCCGTGAGGACCCTGACTCAGTGGATGTGACGATGTCTCTTGAAAGCCTGTTTTAGAATACGAAACAACACAGAGGCCCACTGAAGGGAAAGTAGAAAGCCACAGGGAAGGGGGGAGAAAGCTCGTGCCCTGAAGGGCCCACGGCTCGGTGGGTCCTTGCCCCCTTTGACAGCCCTGCTTTTCTGGGAGCCATCAAAGTCAACTGCGGTGTTTCAGACTCCAGCCAGCTGAAGCCGATCCAAACCATGAACTTGGGGTGGCTGGGACCCAGACTCCAAATGGACCTCACCGAAGACCCTTTTTGGATGGAAACACAATGAAAACTGCGTACAGACCTAGGGACCCACACAGTGCCCCTCCCCCCTTCCCGCCCCACACACTGGTTTGCTGGGCTTCCTCCTCACCGCCAGCCTTGTCCCTCCGTTGAGTAACTCGGCCCAAGTAACGTCTTCCTACATTTTTAAAATCCTAACCCAACCAGTGACCCCTCTGGCTGACTTTGTTTTGGTGGTGACCTTTACGTGCAGATCAAGGACAATTACTAAACCTCCCTTTCCCTGTGCACTGGGCCCGAGATCTTGGAGAAACCATCCAGTGCCTGCCCCGAGGTGTGTGGGTGCTGGACACAGCCGGTGGGGGGGCAGGGGGAGAGGAAGTTGGGGAACAAAGCCTGCCGTTTTGAGAAACCATCATAACCAGGGCTGTCGTTTCTTGGGCTTTTTCTAGAGACAGTTGGGTACTCAAGACCCATTATTTTATTCCTTCCTGCGATTTGACATTATTTCCAGCAGAGGGAAGCTCAGAGAGGCAAATTGATTCATTTTAGCTTACACAGTGGGTATGTGGTAAAAACTATTGTAATGATCATTTATTGTTATTATTATAGCAGAGAGCTTGTATAGAGCCCTTGCTAGGTGCTGGCAAAGCTTTACTTTTTGAAATATGATCCCCTCCTATCTCGGGTGGGCGGGGCTGGGGAGGGCAAGTTACAGTTTGTCGCCCATTCTCTCTGGTCTGAAGGGCACAGGCCCGGGCAATTCCAGCGATTGGACTGGGGACTGGCCTCCTCCCGCTCCCATGGCCGAACTGTAATCTTGTGGCAAAATCTGAGGGATTGGGTGCACTTGCTTGCTCACAGGGACACTGGTACCCCAGTACTCATCGTCGATTCGTTCCGGAGCTCAGGACGAGTGCCGAAACCTTGCACATTTTCTCTTGAGGGGTGGTGTCGTGACTCACACAAGTTCTAGCAAGTGCAACAAGTCCCGAGCAAGCGCCAAGTGCTGAAACATTTTTTTTTCTCATCAAAACTCGTTGAATACAAGGTCTGACGTGTTCCAAAGCCAACGAGCACCGAGGCATGACTATTATTTGCAAGTTTGGCAGCAATCTGAGCTCAGGCCTGGGGAAAAAAACAGGCCCCATCATATGTGAATTTGGTGCCTGCTGTCTCATTAAGAGAAGTTCTGCTTTTGCAAACCGCTTTTCCCACCTTCCAGGTCCTTAAGGCCAGCTGAGAGGGGAACCCTTTGTCCTCAGGTCCCAAACTTAAAGGCATTCTTTCGCTTTCCTCCCCTTCTTTGTTTGTTCAGACTCTTTTCATTGAGGTGTAATTTACATACTGGGAAACTCACTCATTTCTGGTCACAGCCTGGTCATGATGCTGAACTTACCTGTCACTCCAGAAATTGCCGTCAGCCCTTTCCCTCCCTCGTGCTCCCTGGCTGAGGGCCCCCACCAGATGCCGAGCCAAATCACTGGGCAGCTCCGTGCCCGGCCCTGGGCTGGGTGGTGGCGCCCCAGGGTCCAGGGCAGAGGGGCACCCAATCTTAGCCTCCACCAAGCTGACCGACTAGGGGCTGAGCAGGAGGGGAGAGAGGTACTTGCACCAGGTGGGGACCCAGGTAATGAGAGAGGCTGATGAGGTGCAGAAAGAGCCCAGCAGAGGAGAGGGCCTTTCCATCTATGGGGAGAAGAGGCACAAGAGCATCAGTCTAGGCTGTGGCTGCGTAAGTCTGCTCGTTAGAGCATCGTCCCAATACCCCAAGGTTGTGGGTTCAGTCCCTGGTCAGGGAGCACACAAGGACCAACCAACAAATGCATAAGTAATAGGAACCACAAACCTATGTTTCTCTCTCTCTCTCCCTTTCCTCCTTCCTCTCTCAAAACAATAAATTTTAAAAAAAGAGCACCAGTCTAGCTAATGCAGGGTGTGTGTACAAAACCCAACGGTGACAACAGGTGCAGTTAGAGGAAAAAACTGCACCGGTAACAACTGCAGGTTTAAAAATAAGAGGAGAGACCGTTGTCATTGGTGGAGAGATTGAAGTCCACTCCAAACACATCACAGCCAGCTGGGGATTTATAGACAAGGAGCAGTGTGAGGGGTAAATTTTTCTTTACAAGCGCCCTGCCAGGAGGGGGAGGCTCACGTGATTTATTGTGACATTTATTTTCCCAAGGCCCATACAGACGGAGACACACTGAAATGCATTTTTCACAGATGGGAGAGGGGTGTGGCCCCATTCGTAAATTACTTTTTGGGGAGGAAGCTGAGCTGTGGAGAGGAGAAAGGGGAAAAGTGGAAGGGCAAAATGGAATGGTAAGTGCTGAGCGCGGAGTTAAGGTGACAACCTTGGCCTTGCATTCCCTCGGATACCTGCCCTAGTGCTGCATTCATTCGAAGAGCTTCCTGTTGGGCGGATCCCTTTTGCAAATATTTGCTGACAGAATTCCACGCTGCTCCTGGCACTGGGGATAGAGCAGGGACCAATCAGGACAAAGATCCTGCTCTCCTGGGGCTTCCATTCATTCCTCGGTGTAAAACCCAGGGCTTGGAGGGGAGACAGATAAAGAAGTGAATTGTGGGGACTCTGTGGGGGAAAGGGAGAAAGAATGCCAGCCACACTGGCAGATTTACAGTAGCAAATAAGGTGAACTCAAGAAGAGTCCACTGGGAAGGAGACTTTCTGGCCAGGGAGCTAGCCAGGAGGATACCTAGAGAAAACCATGGGGCAGAGGAAGGAGCAGGTGCAAAGGCCCTGAGGCAGGCTCATGGTGGGTGGGGGAGGACCGGAACTTCCCCTTTTCCCTTTTAGTTCTTCCAGCTGGCTGAGTAATTCAAATGACATACAGCAGATGAACAGGAGAAAATCAAGTTTTAATACCCGCTCATGGGGAGTTCGCATAGGCATGAAAACTCTGAAGTCAGCCAGGTAAGAGGAAGGGCATGTGCCACTCAGAACTCAGGAAGGGGCACACACCTGTGTTGGGCCGTCCTGAAACAATGGAGATCAGCGGGAACTTCAGCCAAATATTGCCAGGTTCCTCCCTATCAAGGACACCTCACCTCGTTTGTATTAAAATGTAGTCTTCTATGATGGTAGCTCCTTTGCTGGAGCAAGTTCTTTGTCTAAATTCATTTTGGCTGTCAGGAAGAAGGTCAAAGATCCTTCCGGAAACTTCTGGACTTTATTGCTTCGGCTGGAAATAACCTGCCTTCGAGGCCAGGGCGGCAGGTGTTGGGGTCTTGCCCTGAACCCCCGCACTAGGATGCTGAGGATCCACAGGCCCGGAGGCTGGTGTGGCTGGGGCGGAGGCGGGGCAGTGGGCGGGGAGGGGGGCGGTCACAGGGCTTGGCCCGGAGCCCGCGGGCACTGAGCAGAGGAGCGATGGGATCCTCTTTTTAAAAATGGGTCGTTTCATTTGCGCTGCTGAGAAGGTGGCCAGGGAGGCAGCCGGGAGATGACTTAGGACACCAGCGTGCGTGTTTGAGGTGTATTTCGAAGGGCGGCCATCGGGACCCGTTGCTCGTGGGTCTGGGAGGAAAACAAGGTGATTCCACCATCTTAGCCTGAGGGACTGGAAGCCCTCAAATGAGAGGGGTAGACCCGCAGACCCGCAGAGAAGCAGGCTGGGGTGGAGGTGGGGTGCAGCGGAGACCCAAGGTGGGGCTGATTGGAGCTCAGTGTGGGGACGCTGACACCAGGTGCCACTGACACGAGGTGCCACTGGAGCTCCAGAACGGCGTTCAGCTAAGGACATTTGAAGACTGCACTGGCTTTGTTAATTAATTCATGCATTGGGCCGGCTGTACCCCATCTGGCAGCTAGCAGAGCTCCAAGGGGTTGAACAAAACGGAAGGTTTCTACAGGGTGGGGCAGTAGTTGGCTGTCTTCTTTTATCCGGTGGGGGTTTTATCATGCAGATCGCCTCCTTAGTATCGATTGGGAGTTTATAGACTGATTGGTTTATAATTCTCCCTCCTGGGAGAGGCTGAAACTGCAAGCATGTCAGTTACTTTGTTTTGCTTTGGTTAAGTGGCTTAGCAAAAGTGATTCCATTTTTGGCCTGTTGTTTTCCTTCCTTCCTTCCTTCCTTCCTTCCTTCCTTCCTTCCTTCCTTCCTTCCTTCCTTCCTTCCTTCCTTCCTTCCTCCCTCCTCCCTCCCTCCCTCCCTCCCTCCCTCCCTCCCTCATATCCAAGCGTTGAGCCAGGCAGTTGGCCCTGAGTCTGGAGTCTGGGGCAGGTCTGGCCTGGGGAGGTACAGGTGTGAGTCACCTGCCTGAAGGCGGGCACACTGTTCAAAGCCTTGAAACTACGTAGGCTCTTCAGAGGAGTAGAACCTCGGGTAGTAGCGTTGGAAAGCCCCTCCCCCAGCCCGATGCTCCCATTTCACGTGGAAGGAATGAGGCCCGGAGCAGGGAGATTGCTGATCAACCCAGCCAGCGGACAGCAAAGTTAGGCATAAGACCTGGCTATCAGATCGGCCGGACCGAATCGGGTTCCTGGTGCCCCACCCCCGTGCCCGATCGCCCTGGCCAGCCCGCAGCAGGAACCCTGGGAGGGAAGTTTAGCCGGGATCCTGCCTTACCTCCGGCACTCCTCTTGGCACTTTTACAACCACCGACCCTCAGCTGTCAGCTCCCACTTTCTCCCTGTCGTCTCCGGAGCTGAGCCCCATCTCTCTGGCTGCAGACCCCCAGCGTAGGGAGCCTCAGGTCTGTCGCGGTGGTCCCCTTGATGAAAGTCCGCCTTATCGTTCCTTAATGAGGGCCGTGACTCATTTTCTTTTGCAATAGAAGGCAGCTTGCGGTGACCATCTTCTTGTAGGAGTAACCTGGTGCTTTGCGGTGTCCGTAAAGTGTACCAGGGACACACAGGTGACTCAGAGATGAGATGGAAGAAGGAGGGGGGGGGGTGTCTCCACCCTCCTGTCTTAGAGATGACACAGCTGTAGCCAGTGGTAAGGAGATGACCACTGGCTTTTCTGAGGCTTGGGTGAGAGGGGAGCAACTTGTATCTTTCATCGTGGGTACGCTTTCTTCCCCTCACAACCATTCTCTTTGCTATAGAATTTTCTTCCCCACTTGGCTCCTGAAACTTGCCGTCTTTCCTGGGTCTGCCAGTTGCCCTTGCTCGTGGGCATGTGCTGAGGCAGGGTTCTCAGGCACGGAGGACACGGGGTGGGGGGCAGGTAAGTCAGCCTCGGGAGCCGTCCTGGGCCTGTGGGAGGTTCGGCAGCACCCTGGCCTCCACACACTAGACTCTAGGAGCACCCCTCTCCCAGTTAGGACAAACGAAATGCTCTGCAGACATTGCCAGATGTTCTTTGGGAGCAAAGCCGCCCACCCCCACCGCCAAGCTGAAAACCTCGGAGTTGCTGGGAAGACCGTTCTCAGCTGTGGCAGCAGGGCTGAGGGGCCCCTGCAGGGCACAGTGACCAGAACCAGATGGACGCCTTTGATCACAACACTGGAGCCCACTTTACGGCCACATGTTTCATATCTAACAGGGGCCTCAGAGACTGCGTTTTTCGCTGTAATAAACCCCTGGGGGTGGAGACGGTTTTTGAGAGGGTTACCAGGCTCTCTCCACACAGTGCAAGTGATGACAGGTAAGTGATGTCTTGGTTAATGAAGAAATATCCATCTGGGAAGGGACGGGGAAGGGGGGCGAGTTTGGGATTTGGTCCCAGCCTAGCTCTAGATGGCTGATGAGCTCTCAGGCTCCTCACCTAACCTCTCTGGGTGGTGAGGACCCAATGCACCGAGGGATGGGAAGTGCCCAGGAGGGTGTCTGGCCTGCCAGGGGCCTGTGCCGTAAATGCAAATTCTCCACTTTAACTCTGAAGGACGACATGCGGCATGATCACAGCAAAGAGTTCCTAACAGCCTCATGATGTTGAGCTCTGGAAAAACAAAACCAAATGTAAAGATCATCCACCCAGGGGTAGATGTGAGGGCAAGTTAATGTTAGTAATTCTGCAGCGTAAGCGGCACCGAGAGCCGAGCCAGGACGCGCCTATTTCTAGAAAGAAGACTCAAGGGGTTAGGAGGAAGCCTGGGGGGTTATTTAATGACTTGTTTCACGCTGATCTGGTCCAAATATTCTTGGAAAGTTTGATGTTCTCTTAAAGATGTCTGGGGAGAGAAAACACACACACACACACACACACACATACACATACACACATGCACACACACAGTAACTTTTAAAGGAGTCTTGAATCCTGGCTGGTGTAGCCCAGTGGATTGAACATGGGCTGCGAACCAAAGGGTCGCTAGTTCGATTCCCAGTCAGCACACATGCCTGGGTTGTGGGCCAGGTCCCCAGTAGGGGGTGTGTGAGGCAACCACACATTGATATTTCTTTCCTCTTTCTCCTTCCCTTCCCCTCTCTCTAAAAAATGAATAAATAATATCTTAAAAAAGGAGTCTTGACTGCTAAATTCCATGTACTTTTAGTGCCAGGATATATGCCCAGCCAGTCCCTGGCAGACCCCTAATGAATCTACATAATAATGTCAGAACAGGGTGAGGGGAGAATCGCCCAGATTTGCAGGTGGTACAAGGACCATAGAAAGAGTAGAAGTTCCTCTGAACAAGCACTAAAGAGAAAATCACACATTAGGTCTTTCTTAACTTGACTAATATTGACCGAGAGAAGTGAGCCTGACTTGCCAACCAATTAGCTGCCCAGGGCTGATCTATTTGAATCCCTTTTCTTCTTTGAGTTTTGATTGGTTGGTCCAATGTTTTGTTTATTCTGGGAAGCCCTGGGTTTGAAGATATGAATGAGCCAGAACCTTTCCTTCCCCCACTCTTACCTTCCTTCCTTCCTTCCTTCCTTCCTTCCTTCCTTCCTTCCTTCCTTCCTTCCTTCCTTCCTTCCTTCCTTCCTTCCTCCCTCCCTCCCTCCCTTCCTCCCTTTCTCCTTCCTTCCCTCTGTTCCATCCATCCAGTCCCTGACCCCAGTTGAATGTGGCCCCAGTTGCTCTCACCCATCAATCTCTGCGGGTGAACCTTCAGGTCGATTTCATCCCCAGGATGCAGTTTACATGTCAGTTTAAGATCTGCATCACCCTCAGTTTTCTACAATTTACAGAGTGTAAATGAACTTACAGACTGTGAAAGGTGAGGATGGGCAAGCCAGTTGGGACACCCACCGCATCTCAGAATCTTTCACTACTCTTTGGCCCTCTGCCTGTCCCTTCCCCCTGCTCACTCTGTTCCAGCCACCAGGCCTCCTTGCTGTGCCTCAAGCAAGCTAAACTTCTGTCCTCAGAGCTTTTGCCCCTGCTATCCTGTCTGCCTGGAATGTGCTGTCCCCAGATAACCCCGACTCTTTAGCGCCCTCCTCTTGCTCAGGTCTCTCTGCTCAGAGGTCACCTTCTCAGCGAGGCCCAGACAAAACAACGGCCGCCACCTGTCCCCTGCACGGCTGGGTCCCAGGCAAAGGAGTTACATTATTTTTAGAACTGGAAGTGGGCTTGAGATCTTTTTGACACACTGTTATTTAAGGACAAGAAAACCAGGAGCAGGAGAGGGAAGAGCTTGCAAAGGTCACGCAGTGGGTCTAGTTCGAGGCCAGGGTGCAGCGGGGAGGCCTGCGTTCCCGAAACCTGCTGCTGGGCTCAGTTCTCACTGTGTGACCCCAGGCCAAGTTCCTTCACCTGGCTGAACCTCAGGGCCCTCACCTTGAGAAAGGAGATGCTGCTGGCACCTGTTGGAAGGACGTAGATGAACTTCCGAGCGCCCCGATGCTGCGCAGCACACATTGGCGTATTACAGGGGCCCCCCAGACCGTGAAAGAAGCCATATGGAGTCGCGGAACTCAGACCAGCCGGTTCTCCGGGGCCCATGTGGTTTGCGAAGGGAGTTAGAGGTGCAGCAGGGAGTTGAAGTCTGAATTGGAGAGCAGGACCCTCAGGAATTGCTTAGACAGCGGTGCTCAGATTTTAGCCCTGCTTGGAGGGACTTGTTTGAGGCTCCGCTCATCTAACGTGTCCCCAGGTGGCCAGATGCCACCCGCTGTCCTGGCTCCAGCTCAGCACTACTTCCGTCTTGTCTCCTCCACCTTCGCTGAGTCTCCTGAGAAGCCTCTCCTGAGAAGCCTCAACTTCAGTTCCTTCCGGCTCAGCCCAGCTCCCTGCCCTTCCTCCACCCACCCACACCTGACCTGGGACTTCCTCTCCACTCCTTCCACACCTGTACACAGGTGGGTCTTTCTGGCCCCACTGATGCCTTCTCATTCTTTAAGGTGCAGACAACATTCTTTGCTTTTCTTATCATAGGCAGGGTGGCCCCTGCCAATTCAACCTAAATTATTTTAGCCCCAGGGAATTGAGTGCCTGAATCAGAATACCTATCGCTCACTACATTTCACCTCCTCCAGGAAGCCTCCCGGTGAGGGGAGTGTGAGCTTGTCAAGGCAGGGAGGATGCCTTACCCACCTCAGCATCTTTAGTTCTCTTGGTGTTATTTTTTACTGCAGCCAGCAGAGGGCACCTCAGCACCACGATTCTGCCTGGCTGGGTTCTTTCAACTTTGGATGGATTTCCTGTTCTCAGGAGGAGGCCTGGGACAAAGGTGAGGCTTCCCTTGTTCTTTGAGAACCAGGTCACCTGTGATTAAGGTGACTCAGTGTGGAGTGACTCAGGCCCACCCAGACATGTCTAACTGCATGATTCTGGGCTTTGGGACTTGATTTTTCTCTTCTACAAATCGGCTATAATAACGTCTCTTGGAGTTTGTATTTTCTTAAAAAATATTTTATTTATTTATTTTAGGGAGACAGAGAGAGAGAGAGAGAGAAACATCGATGCATGAGAGACACATCAATCGGTTGCCTCCCACACACCCCCAGCCAGGGACCTGGCCCACAACCCAGGCGTGTGCCCTGACTGGGAACTGAACAGGTGACTTTTCAGTCCACAGGCTGGTGCTCGGTCCACTCAGCCACACTAGCTGGGGCTTGGGGGTCTGTATATATTTAACAAAATGATCAAATGAAGTGCTTGGCCCAGCCAGGCTCAGGAGGGACATGTCCACTACTCACTGGCTGGGTGACCATGGACTGGAGGACTTCACTTCCCTGTGCCTCAGTTTCCTCATCTGTAAAGTGGTGATAACTTGAACTCCTCACAGGTGTGGATGCCAAAGGGGCCACATACTGAAGCTGGCAAGCCCAGGGGAGGCCTGCATGGTGGCCTGACAAACTCAGAGACCGAAGTAACCACACAGGATGGTCTGAAATGAACACTTTCTAACTAAAAGCAGGTCATGGCAGGCAGGCGTGTCCTAGGCCAGTATTTTTCCCTGACAAAGGTCAATATTTACCTTGACTGAGCCTGTTATGCTAATTGTTGACTGTCCTGTACCCACCTATGTAAAAGAAGTGTGCCTGTTTGTTTAACTTTTTATCCAGTCTCAGAGATTTCTCCCTCTTTGCTCTCTCCCGCCTTCCTCATCTGTCACCAATGAACTTCATGTAACTCCCTTTCTGATGTATAAAATAAGCTGTAAAACTGCCATTTTCTGAAGCATTTTCTCAGTCCCTTGAGATCTTGCTTTCCAGCAATTGTCGTCAGTTTCGCTCACATAAACTCATAAAAATTCTGCCAGGTTTGAATGTTTCTTGCGTTGACACAGCGCCGTTGTGAAAATTAAGTGAATTAATACATATAAAACACTGAGAACTGGCAGGCACATGGTCTGTGCTTTCTTATCACGTCCTTTTACTCACATTCCTTGATGAGATGACCGTGACCCAGCTCTGATCGTCACCTGTCCCATCCTGGCTGATAACAGGCGCAGAGGCAGGGCTGCTCCACCCTGCCTTCCTGGGCTCCCCCTGCTCCCCCAGAACTATTGCTCCTGCTGGGGGCAGGATCTGTGTCCCAACTTTGAGAAGAGTTGGTGGGGACTTTTGCCCTGAGCTGGGGTGCCAGGTGGCATTTGGAAGCTTAGCTTCCTTGAACCTGACTGCAGCTCAGGGAGGGAGTGAGAGTCTGGGATGCCCCCAGCATGGCCCGGTGCCCACGCCACAGAAACCAAGACTGCTCTCTGAGGGGCAGAAGAGGCAGCAGGCAGCACTGGGGCTGGGGGCTGGGTCAGGGGTCAGAGGCCAGAGAATGGAGCTGGGACTGCCAGTTTCTCAGTTTCTCCATCCTCATACTGGGCACAGAAAGACCTGTCTCCTCTCTCCCCTCTGGCAGGATGTTAAAGCCCCTCCGTTCAGTGGAGTGAGATGAGGGGAGAGGCCCACAGTTTGGGGCCCGATGATCCAGCTTTGAACCCTGAGTCTACTTCCTACGAGCAGTGTGACACTGGGCAAGTGACTGAACCTCTCTGAACCTCAGTTTCCTCGTAGCGATGCTGGGAGGACTGAGCGTGTTGTGTGTTGTTGCTCGTTTACTTTTGCGTGGTTATTAATGTTAGAAGCCAAGTGGGTTTCTGTGTGATTTTCGGTTCAACGATAGATTATATTCTCTGGGCCAGCGCCTTGACACTAGCGGTGGGCTTGACCTTGAGCTTCCTGCCACCTGATGTTCATGCTCCCTTCCCTGAGTGAAGAGGTGGAGCTGCTGTCCTCGCTCCTGGAACATCCATGAGGCACCAGCCCTTTGCAGATGTTACTTTGCTGATTCCTCACAGCAATGGTGAGAGGTCATCGCCCCACTTGACAGGTAAGAAAATGGGGCTCCAGGAGGTGGAGCAACTTGTTCAAGATACACACCTGCGAGACCAGGTGACCCAGAGGCTTCCACTGGGGTGGAGGAGAGGGCCTGAGCACCTGGGCCCAGTCCTGGGCCTTGAAACCTCTACTGACAGTAGTGGTCAGTGCACCCACCAGGGGGCGCCATGCACCACACAGACTCCTCTGGAAGACTTCCCCCAAGCCCTTGCCATCCCTCTGAGCTGCCACTGAGGCTGATTACTGATTTGAGTGAAGACATTCTGTAAGGGCAGCACTGTAGCTGGTAATGACTGATTATGCCCATCACCAGCCTCTTGGAAACTGGGCCCCCTTCATGCCCCCTCTGACTTTTTGTTTTAGATTTTATTTATAATTTTTTTAGAGAGGAGAAGGGAGGGAGAAAGAGAGGGAGAGAAACATCATTGTGTGTTGCCACTTGAGTGCCCCCCACTGGGGACCTGGCCTGCAACCCAGGCTTGTGCCCTGACCGGGAACCGAACTGGTGACCCTTTGGTTCGCACCCGGCGCTCAATGTACTGAGCCACGCCAGCCAGGGTTGTTTCTGCAGTGTTTAGAGTGTGCTCTGGCTGTTTGTGCTGCTGATTCCATTCCCACGATGTCTCTGAGCTGGGTGGCAGATAGACACAGTAGGAGTCTGGTAAAAATGCGGGCTGCTGGGCAAATGGCTGTAAATAAGTTGTGCCTCTGATCCCCTCTGCGGGGTAACGTCAGAATCCTGTTTAAGGGCCTGAGCTGGAGAGGGAAGAGGCCTGAGTTCAATACCAAACACAGAGAGAGTGGGCGACTCGAGCTGTAACTGGAGACGGGATGCCATAAGAGCCATGGGCCTGTGTTCAAATCCTGGCCCCAGCACTGTGCAAGGGACGGAAATGGCCGCCCTGCTGTCTTTCTCCCATTGTGGGGTGCTTTTCCGACTTTGCTGTGACCAGTGGAACGTGGTGGACGTGAGAACCTGTGACTTCCAAGTCAGGGTCTCCGAGGCCTTGCCTGCGTACACATCCCCGCTGTTGGACCTTCGCAGCCATCATGTGGTGTGAGTTTGTGCGAGAGTACTGGGGGTGAGCGGCCACGCGGAGGAAAGGGTCCTAAGCAAGGCCACCTACACCAGCCGACTGAGGAGCAAGCCAAACCCAGGCGAGATCAACTCAGTTAGGTCCCAGCCAGGAGAACAGACAACCTGTTCTCTGATGAACATCTCTTTAGATGAACATCTAAACTATATTAGATGCTTATTGCTAAAGCCACTAAGTTTGAGTTTTTTTTTTTGTTTGTTTAATTTTTATTTTATTGATCATCAATTACAGTTGTTCTATTCCCCCCTTCATTCCCCTACCATTCCCCCCCTTTAGTTTATGACTATGTGTCTCCAGTTCTTTGGATTCTATATTTCCCATACTATTCTTACCCTCCCCCCTATCTATTTTCTACCTACCGTCTATGCTACTTATTTTCTGTACCTTCTCCCCCCTTCTCCTCCCACTCCCCTGTGGGTATGTTTATTATGCAGAAATAGTTTATCAATACATCCACTTAAGTTAAATGATCATATTCAAACTGCTTACTCTCTCTGAGCCTCAGTTTCTTTATCTGTGGTATGGGCACAGTAATAGTTTATGCCCCATAGTCTCTACACATTTTTCCTGCAGGGACTTGGCCTGGTAGAGGTTTTAGTAGGCCTGTTTGAATGACAGGTAAGAATCATTTGCCATTAGCCTGGCCATTATGAGTGTAAATAGGGCGTCCACAAAACTCACTTTTGCTTTCTTGAATTTCTTTTTCTTTTTTTACTTTCTAGATAGTTTTTACTTTTATATTTTATTGATTATGCTATTAACTTGTATGTTTCTTTAGGTTCAGTTGTTGATACTTGTGAGTTTGTTGTCCTTTAACAGTTCATAGTTTTGAACTTTTTCTTAGCTAAATCCCTTTAACATTTCTTATCATAATGGCTTGGTGATGATGAACATTTTTAACTTGAACTTTTCTGGGAAGCACTTTATCTGCCCTTCCATTCTAAATGATAGCTTTGCTGGATAGAGTCATCTTGGATGTAGGTCCTTGCGTTTCATCATTTTGAATACTTCTTTCCAGCCCCTTCTTGCCTGCATCATTTCTTTTGAGAAATCAGCTGATAGTCTTATGGGAACTCCTTTGCAGGTAACTGTCTCCTTTTCTCTTGCTGCTTTTAAGATTCTCTCCTTATCTTTAACCTTAGGTAATGTAATCATGATGTGCCTTGGTGTGCTCCTCCTTGGGTACAATTTCTTTGGGGCTCTTGGAGCTTCCGGGATTTGTCTATTTCCTTCCTGCATGACTATTTCCTTCACCAGATTGGGGAAGTTTTCCTTCATTATTTGTTCAAATAAGTTTTCAATTTCTTGGTCTTCCTCTTCTCCTTCTGGCACCCCTATGATTCAGATGTTAGAACATTTAAAGTTGTCCCAAAGGTTCCTAAGCCTTTCCTCACTTTTTTGAATTCTTATTTCTTCCTTCTGTTCCAGATGAATGTTTATTTCTTCCTTCTGCTCCAAATCGTTGATTTGAGTTCCAGTTTCCTTCTGTTCACTGTTGGCTCTTGGTATATTTTCCTTTATTTCACTTGTGCCTTTTTTTTTTTTTTTTGGTGCCTGTACTCAATCCTGATTACCAGTGTTTTGAACTCTGCATCTGATAGGCTGGCTACCTCCTCGTTGCTTAGTTCTTTTTGTGGGGTTTTGATCTGTTCTTTCATCTGGGCCATATTTCTTTGTCTCGGCACACCTGTTATGTTGTTAGGGGTGGAGCCACAGGTGTTCCCCAGGGCAGGGCAGCCCATGGCACTGCACTGTGGTGCCGTATGTGGGGGGGGGACAGTGCTGCGTGCCCAGCTCTGCCCCCACTTTCAGTCTCTTCCTCCTGTTCCTCACAAGTGAACCATGTCCTCTCGGGTGCTGCCCTGATGCTGATTCCTGGGTGGGTGGGTTTGTGTACATTCTACGACTTCATGGGTCCCTCCAACAGCCTCTCCTGTGAGACTGCAACCCCCACAGTTTTACAGCCAGAGGTTTTTGAGGTTTTCTTTTCCTGTGCACAAACCCTGGGTCCACATGCAAATGTGGGACCGCCCAGTCCCCCGGCTGCCGCCTGCCAGTCTTCCTCTCCACCCCTCCTACCAGGCTGGATGAATGTTTCTCCTTTAACTCCTTGGTGGTCAGACTTCCATACAGTTCAGTTTTCTGGCAGTTCTGGTTGTTTTTTGGTTTTCGGTTGGCTGTTATTCTTCTTTTGGTTGTGTGTGGAAGTGAAGCGTATCTACCTACTCCTCCATCTTGACCAGAAGGCTATGTTTTCTAAAATTTCTTGAGTTTATTTATTTACTCACTAAATATTAATTAAACTCCTACTATGTGTGGGGCCCTGGGTTAAACACTGAGGATGCTGATGAAGCAGACATATTACCTAATTACAAATCCCCTAAATGTTTTAGCGGGAACAAACGAATTTGCTTATTAAAGCTTAAATGGTATAAAGGTAAGCCTCAGGCTAACCCATGGGCTCTGAAGGTTTCTCTAGGATACTATAATAAAGTCACATCAGTATGGCCTGCTAAGACCACATATGTAAAGGAATGCTTTATGTAAGCAAGGTCATTCACTCCTTACAATGACCCTCAGAGTTGAGTGTCATTATCTCCACTTCGCAGATGCCCATACTGAGGTCAAGGGGTCAAGTGACTTGACGGAGGTCACGTGCACGCTGAGGAAGCTGGATCCAAACTCCGGTCTGTTTGCTCTGTCCCTGCTGCCCTCCAGACCTTGCCCGTGCAGTGCTGGCTGGGCTCTCGCGGTGTCGTTTGTCTTGTCTGGGTCGTTAAGCTCTGGCAGGGAGCTCTCACCGCCACCAGGCAGAAGGGTTGGGAGAAAGCAGTAGAAGTGACCAGTGGGGCATGTGTCCGCGCCTGGGGTCCAGGCTTCCCATCAGAGCTGGCAGAGGGGACGGGAGTGCTGTGACACAGAGGCTGGCAGTCGCTGGTGTCAAGGTCTAGTCCAGAAGCTTGTCTATGACAAATGAGAATAAATGATCTCTGTCTCCAAGAGGCACTGGCAGGCACACCTGGAAAGGGCCTCTGGCCTCAACCTTGGGCGCAAAAGCTGCATGAGGATGATGGGTTGCGGCAAGAGCCCCAGCTCTGCGTCCCCGTTGGCCAGTATGTCCCTCGTGGGCTTGGCTGTTTCCACTCTCCAGGCTGTAGCATGTGGCTTAGGAGGTCGGAGCCAGTTTAGAGGCCCCCAAACTCAAGAACCAGCCTCCTTGCTTCTGGTTCCATTTGCCATTGGCAGTTGCTGTGTGGGAAGCACAAGCCCCCCTAACCTCTCAGTGTGACCAATAGTTTGAAGAAAAGACATGGAAGTGGATTTGTTTTTTTATTTTTTTCTGGCTCCTTCTCAATGAATATGCAGCCCCTCCACTGCCCTCTGACCTTGAGGGTGGGGGGTGGGGGAGAGAAGGGGCAAGAAAAGACCCCCAGAGAGCAGGAGAGGAAGTTCCGGAGGGTTTTGCACCATTTGGGAAGATGGCAGTCTGGCCCAGGTGTCCCAAGGAAAAGACCCAGGCTGACTGGCCCCTTCCACACTTCCCCATGACCTTTGCTGCTGCTGCTGCTGCTACTTCTGGAAGTGGAAGGCCTGGGCTGGTCCCTCTGAGCTGGTGACATGGGCAAGGAAATGGCCCTTTGGCATGGGACTCTGGGGACAAGGGTGCAGCCTCTCAACAGTGGCAGCCTCTCTCCCCAGGCCGGGGTTAAGGGACAGTGCTGGGGTGAGGGCGGGCCGCAGTCATGGAAACATCTCTCCTTTCAAGGCCCCTGAACTGGAACGAGGAAGCCTCCCTCCCCGCGTGGGCCGGGCCCTCTTAAAGCGAGAGCTCACCCCACTTTTACGGCTGCAGTTGAAGCAGCCGCTTCTCCACCTCCCTGCCTCTTAGCTCACCCTTCATGCTTGAATAACGATGACAAGGCAGCTTAAGCAATGACAGAGGCCTCCTGTCCTTGACGCTGACCTAGGTGCTTTACACGCACGATCTCATTCGTTCTCTGCACTCTTCCTGTCCCCACCTTACAGCTGGCTAGTGGTGGAGCCAGGACTCTGACTGGGGCACCCTCTCAGGAGGGAGTGGGGGGGGCCAGGTGCAGGCTGACTCTCTCCCTCCGTGGGAACTGCCATTCCTACTCGGGCTGGCTAAATCCTGCCTGCCCCAGGCCTGTGAGCTCACTTGGTAACTCATAGAACCAGAGGCGTTGGTCCCTATGAGCCCTCCATTCAAAATATCCATCTGCCGCAGGGTCTCAGTGTGACCTCGGCAAGCCACTTCTCTCTCAGTGGCCTCAGTTTCCCTTTCTGCAGAGAGGGGGACACCTCATTGTGAGCTCTTGCTTGTACAAAGTTACGCAGGAAGAGGTTTCTAGTGGTGAAAACATGTGAGATGACACAAATCCAAGGTCATCATCATCATTACATCCGCATCACCAAAGACCAGCACACGTTCTCCGTGGGTCCAGGCAGCAGATAATTTTGGCTTTGCGGACCCTACAGCCTCCGTCACTACTCTGTTCTGCTCTTGTCTCTCCAAAGCAGCCATGGGCAACAAGCCCATGGATGTGGCTGTGTTTCGGTAAAACTTTATTTACAAAAACAGGCAACCAGCTGGATTTGGCCTGAGGGCCATAGTGTGCCAACCCCTGGACCTTGGCTTGATTGGCGGTTTCCTGTAGCAGAAAGTGGAGCCAGAATGCAGGCCAGGCTTGGTGCGAAGTCCAGGCATCCACGTGTAAACCGCTGTCTGTGGGGTTCGGGGAGAAGGGGCTGATCTACCTTTGAGACCCCCATCGTGGATTCTCAGGGGCACGTGGTGTTTGTGGTTAAATGACTTGATCCTAATAGCCAGATACTTGTGCTCTTCCTCAGCAAAACAGATGTTTGGCTGACCTCGGGGGGCCACCAGCACTGATAAAAACCATGCACACAGGGCCCTGGCCCGCTGGTGAGAGCACTGGCCGGTGTATCAAGGCTGTGGTTCTACCCCCAGTCAGGGCACAGACGAGATCAACCAATGAATGCACCAATAAGTGGAACAATTGATGTTTCTCTCTCTCTCTCTTTCTCTCTGTCTGTCTCTCTCTTATTGATTAAAAAAAAATTCAAGCAGCCCTGTCCCAAGTGGGCCATTCTGCTTTCTGGAGCAGGTGTCCTTGCAATTGGAGCGAGGTGATCTCCCGCCCCGGGGAGCTGGGCCTCCAGCGCCCTTCCCTACCGCCTGTGATTCTCCCGAGGACCTCGCCCGAGTGGGACTGCTCCCATGGACCCAGAGGGCAGCAGGCCCTGAGGGCAGGGGCTCAAACCCAACACCTTCCGAGGCCAGTGTGCTTTCCCACCCCCCGAGGGCCCAGTCCACGGGAACTTCCGACCCTCCCTCATGCCCAGGCCCTGTGGCCATTCCCGGGCCAGCAGGCAGCCCCAGTGCTAAGCCTTTCTGTGTGCCCCCGCCTTTCGAGGCCCCTGCTTTTATTTTTCCTTCCTTCCTTTCTTTTCCACCCTACGAACTTCCTGGTCCTAGAGCCCAGCCCCATTCCTGTCAAGCCCTATTCAGTTGACGTGTTTCTTAAGTGCTTTTGGAAAAACTACTGCCCAGCAGGTCTAGCAGGTGTGTGACTCACCTGTTACGTGCTGATCAGTGTCCCGTCCGACCCCTGGACTCCTTCCTCATCTGCCTGCCACTGCGACAGCTGGGACCCTTCCCTGCCAGCGGGGCCTGCCACCGTCACCCGTACTCCTGTCCCCAAGGGCTGGAATTGGATCACGCAGAATCCAGGTCAGATTTTGGGTTTTTAATCATCTCACTGAGCTGGAGGACGATCCTTTGGAGCTCACTGGGGTTGTGGGTGGGTCTCTCCTTGGTCTACACCCTTGGGTTTGGGCCCAGGGACACCCTGTCCCCTCCCAGGTGTCGGCGGGGCTTGGCAAGGGGAACTCTGCTGGGGGGGGTCACAGGCTCAGCAGATAGGACGCTCAAGGACGCTGGTCCTTGTGGCCACCTTGTGGGGCAGGTCAAGGCAAAGGGGGGCTGCGGAGTGCAGAGGGAGCCTCACAAGGGCCGGTGTGTGGGGGAAACTTCCCCCCACTCCCTTCTCATGTCACAGAGTTTGATGACTGTGCTTGATACGGTCTCAGGGAACACCTAGTTCTATGGCATCGTTTCACATCTGGGAAAGGCGAGGCTCAGAGTGTGGGGAGTCAGTTGCGGTCACTCCGTCAATGGGTGACTGAGCAAGGTCTGGAAGCAGAGCCGGCTGCTGCTTCTGCCTTCTCTTTGCCCGCTCCTCCGTTCCTGCCCACAGACCACCCTGGTAGCCCTTTCCCCTCTCCTCCTGTTCTGGCCGCGTTGGGGAGGAGGAGTGCGGTGTGGGCAATTTCACCGGCGTGATTCCGTGGGCTCACAGATGGAAGCACTTCGAAGATCTCCCAGGCGGCCCCCTTCCCCGCGGCTCCCCGCAGGTGGCTGTTCAGCCACAGCCTGCCATCTCTGGCGAGGGCGAGCTCCCTGCTTTTCGAGGCCGTCAATTTCCTTTGTGTGGCTGATGTCTGGTGAATATCATGCTTGCTGGATGTTTACGTGTGCCAGGCACTTTGCTCACGGAGCACGTTACATCTATGAACTCTGTTAACCCTCTCTGCACCCCTGGCAGGCGTTACCATTATCGTTCTTGTTTATGGCGGAGGAAACAGGCCCAGAGAGCTTGAGTAACTTACTCAGGAGTTCACAGCTTGAAGACGCGAGCTGAGACCTGACGGGAACAGTTCTGGTTCTGGGGCCCGACGGCACCCTTACCCCCTCACTGGACGGCCGGCCTGCACCGAGGAGGCTCACCAGGGTGGGGGTTCGGCTGTGTGTGGCAAGGCTGGGTTCTAAGGGGGATGTTGAGGTGATTGTATGTCCCTCTGGCTGCCCTCCCAGGGTCCTGGGAGCACAAATGTCACCTTTGAAGCTTTCCTCCTTTTGGCCACGCCCACTCCAAGCCAGAGGCAGGCAGGAGGTGTGGGTGGGCGTGGCAGAGGGAGCAGGAGGGGCCTGGTCCTGGGGCCTTTTACTTCCTCCCATCATCCATCACCTTCTGCAGTTGCCTCTGCTCTGCTACCCCTTGCGTTGCGGGGCTAGGAAGGGTCCCTTGGTGATGAATGAGGGCAGTGCCCCTCGGAGTGTGCCTGCTCTTCTGATGGTCTCCCGCCAGCCTGGGGAGCTGGGAGGGGTGGCAGGTGTGATCCCACTGTGACGATCCTTGATCCTCGTCATTGGGGACAGGGGCTCAGAGGGGTGAGGTGTCCTCCTCGAGGTCACACAGCTAAGAGACGGCAGAGTCGGGCCCTCCCTCCTGGTCCCTAACAGAGTGTGCTCCTCAGTGGGCTGGTCCCTCTTTTTTGGTGGCTTTTCCTCCACAGATCCTGGTACATCTGGGACAGGAGTGTCTGAGGCGATGAAGCCTTCCCAGCTTTTGGTCCCCGAATCAGCAGGGTCTCCTGAGGCACAGCTGGGGGCCAGCACCTATCTTCTGCCCCCCGGTGCAGAGGTCCTCTGGGACTATGCCGGCAGTCCTCCTGGCTGGGTCTCCTCAGGCAGTGACTTTGGGGTCTTCGCCAGGGTGACGGGTCTAATCCCACTCCCATCCCTGACACCTGGACTGTGAGGAGGTTCCTGTGTCTCCTTCCGGGGCCTGGCTACGTTCTGTCTTCTCCCCCTCGTGATAATAATCGCACCACGGCGCTGTGGCTTTCTAGAACTGCCACCCGACATTCCCGTCCGTCGGGCCTCCAGGGCATCCCCATCCCCAGGTGAGGAAGCTTGGGCTGGGAGAGGTGAAGTCCCCTGTCCCCTGGGCTGGGCCACCATGGTGCTCGGGGACCATGGGCTCTGGCTGTGTTCTGACTTGGGCGAGGCTCTCAGCCTCTCAGGGCCCGAGTCCCCCTCTCTGGGTGCAGGGGCCGGCCTCACCGAGGGCTGGGAGTTACTGTCACGGCCGGGAATGCCTTCAGTCCCTGAGTGAGTGTGAAGGGAACTAATTCCCCGAGCAGCAGCTCCGTCTCCTCGGTGCCTGGGACGGCCTTGACTTTTAATCCCCACAATCGCCCTGGGAGGTAGGAACACAAGCCGGAAGCTGAGACTTAGAGAAGGGAGGTCACAGGACTAGTAGATGGGAAAGCAGGGATTTGAACTGGGTCTGTGTGTTCCCAGAAGTGAGCACCTCCCACCATGACGAAACAGGCCCCTGAGATGGGCGCCCCTGGCTCTGAGCGGTGAGTGGGTTTGGGGACACCCCTCTTTGGATTCAAGGTGGTCAGACTCAGGGGAGCAGGTTCCCGGCGGCTTAACAGGTAGGTCTGAGGCAGGTGGGGTTCAGCCACAGAGTGAGTTCCTGGCTCCCCCACTCAGGATTCTTCCCACCGTTCCCTCTGGGCAATGAGAGAGACCCCTGCCCCATCCTTCCTTGTCTCAGGGGCAGAGGCTGTCCTTGTGCCAAGGGGGCCAGGAGGTAGGGATCTCTCCTGGCCACACGGGGGCCTGCTCCACAGGTGACCCCTTTGTGGTCTCTTGGCTCAGCCAAGCCCACTCAGCAGAGGGAGGGAAGGCGGCAGCGGGGTTACGTGGTACCTCTGCCCGGCACCTCCCTCCCCATCTTACCCTACGGCCTGGTTGTCCCGCTGCCAGTGTCATAGTTAAATCTGATAACTGTTCATTTTATCTGATGGAAGGGGCTCCCATGTCATGGCTTGTTTGAGACAGGCTGGGGCGGGGCCGGAAGGCTGCCTCTGCTCCCATTTCATTCCATTCCATTCCTCACCTTGTATAATTTAAAAAAATTTTTAAGCTATTTTTTTTAGAGAAGGGGGCAGGGAGGGAGAAAGAGAGGGAGGGAAACATCAGTGCGAGAGAGAAACATTGATTGGTTGCCTCTCATATGTGCCCTGACTCACAACCCAGGTGTGTGCCCCGACCGGCGACCCTTTGCTTTGAGGGATGAAGCCCAGCCCACTGGGCCACACCAGTCAGGGCAGCACTGTGTGACCTTGAGCAAATCCTTTGCCCTCTCAGTTACCCTTCCGTGAAAGGACGGGGTTGGCTTGGATTCTTCCTAAGGACTCTTCCAGCTCTGAAAACCTCTGAATGGCTCAAATGGGGCTCCGAGGGGCCCTCTGGGCTCCCCGCCATCTCTCCCTTCTTCCCACAAAGCTGAGGAGCACAGGCACGGGGCGGGTGGTGGTGGTGGGGGAGTGTTTGCTTCCGGTATGTGGGAACCAGCAGAGACTGGATTGCTCGCCACAAAAACCACTCCAATTCTGTCTGGCCAATTTTGGAACAAACCCAGGATGCCAGTGTTTGCCCTGCTGTGGGGGAGACCCCTCCTGAGTTCCTGGTCACTTTGTCATTAGTGGAGAGAGCACGGACTTTGGGGTCAGGCTGAAGATCAAACCCTGTCTCTGTCCCTTCTAGTGGTGTGAACTTGGGCGAGTCACTCGGTCTTGGTTTCTGTAACTGAACAGGAAGCTATTAATACAAAGCTCACTGAAGTGTGATGAGGGTGATGCATTGTCCCAGGCACAGCCCCTGGCCTGGCACATAGTACGTGCTCAGAAAAAGCGAGGGCATGTCCCTTCTTTGGGCCCCAGTGCCATCCTGATACCCCATTTCTGGCAAATAGATGAGGCTGAAGGATGACAGGACTCCTTGCCCTGCTGTTTAGGAACTCAATGCCATGTCCATGCAGACGAGCAGATGGTCCCAGGTGGAAGGGATGATACTGAGCTTTATAGTTTTCCCCTCCTTCTTAAAACCACAGAACAGGCCCCACGCTGCAATGCATGCTTCCTGGGACCCTGGGTTTCTTCTCTGCATCTTGCTGGAAGCCAAGGGCTCTGCAGGGATGAGTGGGGAGGAGGAGAGCCTGCTTCACACTGATCTGACCCCAAATCTGGCTCGTTGGCTTAAGCCAATGATCAGAACTCAAGAGGTCCAAGAATTTGAGGGGCAGCATGACAGCTTTTAAATTGTCAACTAGAGAACAAGCCCCCTAAAGCTCAAGACTCCTGGTGGGGGCTCCAGAATTCTGAGTCGGCACCCAGGGCATGGGCTGAGGCTGACTCCCCGGTGTCTGGCCCTGCTCTGTTCTGGGCCCAGGCCTGGAGCCACCGGGCAGGACAATGTGGTTTGGGATGGAGCAGGTGAAATTCCCTGCTGAGTTTCTGGGGAAGGGGGAACATGCTCGATCCTGCTACTGCTTACTTTCAGCTCTCTCAACGCCGTCACCCACGCGTCTCTCCTGTTTTCCCTCCCCGATGATCAGCACACCCCTCTCTGCTTTCCCTGGAGTCCTGGCCAGGGGATTTTCCAATTAGCAGAGTGACTGCCTCCAGCTTTGTCTTGCTTCACTGAGCGGGTGGCTGGCTGGGAGTGCGAGAGGTATGTGTTTTTCTCTAGTTCTTTCCTCTTGTTTTTCGATTCTGTTTACCCACCCATCCATCCATCTACCCATGTGTCCATCCATCCATCCAATCACCCATCTGTTCATCTATCTATCATGCATCTATCTATCCATCATGTCTCCACCTACGTGTCCATCCACTCTTCCATCCGTATGTCCAGCCATCCATCTAAAGACTATTTATTGGTGTCTACACCTGGCACTGTGTTCAAGAGATACAAGCCTGTGTCATACAGACGTGGCCCTGTCCTCAGGGACATGACGGTGCCGCAGAATGACAGACAACTCCACTAGTTACAGTGCTTTGTGCTATGGCCCTGTTGTCCTTGCCTGTCGGTTTCCTTATCTATTGTGTGGGATGATAACAGTGCCTACCTCATGGCGTTGTTGCAAAGAGCTGGTGAGATAAAACAGGGGAAGGGTTGGCCCAGTGCCTGGCATGTAGTAAGTGCTCAATAAACGTTGGCTGTGATGGTAATGATCCTGATGAAGGTGGTGATGATGGTAGAGATCACCTGAATCAGTGTCTGACACTAACTAAGCGACCATATGTTTCCATGAATTGTCCCAGGCAGGCTGTCTTTCCTCGGCAGCAACGGAGGGTAGTAGGAGAATGGTGACAAAGGGCAGGCCCCAAGCCAGCTTCTCAGGGTGGGGCAGTCCAGAAGGACATTATTTCAACAAGGGGTGCTGGCCATGCCCTCTGGTGGGGGCGTATGTGTGTCTGAGGGCTTCCTGGGGAGCCTGGGACAGCATAGTCATGTCCTCGGTTTGCCCAGTTCAGAGCCGGTGGTGAAGCATCTTGGGGCAAAATAAGCCTGGAGACCTGGAGCTGTGGGCCACCCTGGCAGGGGCTGGCACGGGCTATCAGAAAGCTCCTGGAAGCTGAGGGGAGGCCGGGTGGCCAGGGGAGGCAGCGGTGGGAGGGAGCCCTGTGCTGGGGGTTCTGGGGGGAGTGGCTGCTGTTGGAGCTCCAGGAAAAGAAGCTAGAAGTGGTCAGGGGGTCCCTGGAGGTCCCCCATGGGGCTGGTGGGTGCCGGGGCACGTCAGTCTATTCACTTCCTGTGGGAATGGCACCAGGCACAAAGTAGGTGCTTATGTGAGCATTGTGGGGAGGCTGGTTGAGTGCACACCAAGACAATTGGCATCCCAGTTTGGTTTTGTTATTGTGCGGACTTACTTGGGAAAAGCAGTAGCTCTGGAACCAGAGAGAAGTGGGCTTAAATCCTGATACCCACCACGTAGCAGCTCTGTGCAACCCTGGTAGGACACTTCCCCTTTCTCAGCCTCAGTTTCCTCACCTGCCAACAAGAAACAGCAACATCGACATTGCGATTTGTTGGGTAGGTGGGAGATGATGAAGGGGTTTAGAAGCCACCCAGTAAAGTTGACCATTTTTGTCATTGTCCACGCATCTGGGTGACACCCAGGGTGGTGAGCCAGGACAGCGGGATTGGTCCTATGGGAAGACAGTGCCTGCTGAACTCCACACTGTGAAGTTTGGGAGAGACCTGGGATCTGTTGCTTACTTGCTGTGTGACCTTAGGTAGGCTACTTACCTCTCTGTGCCTTAGCTCCTCCTGTGAAAAAGAGGATCTCGAAAGCAGCCATTCTACAGGGTTCTTGCCAGAGCACACGGGCTCATGTATGAAGAGCATGGGACCCGGCGCACTGTATGTAAATGCTCACTAAAAGGGGCTGTCATCATGCACGGGGCTTCAGCGGAGGAGCGGGTGAACCTGCTGGGGAGTGTGAACGTGAGATGTGGGGAAAGACTCTGACTTTACCCGAGGGAAGGGGCCTGATGTCCTCTCCCTTCGGAAGTGGCCCGCCCTCCTCTGTCTCTGCTGACTCAGGGGCAGGTCAACAGGACTATGCTGGCGAAGGCATGCAGGCCTCAGAAGATGCTTACTCAGTTCCAGAAATAAACCGAAGAAAATCATTCTGCTTCACCTCTTGGATTTCAAGGGGCAGGACTTGAGTGGTCATAACCAGCGACCACGTGGTACGGGAGAGGGAACCCAGAGTTTGGGTTTGAACCCCGACCCCTCCACTCTCTGGCTGTGTGATCCTGTGCAAGCCACCCAACCTCTCTGGGTCTGCTTCCTTATTCGTATTCTGGGACAAAGGCCCCCTCCTTGCAGGGCTGCCTATAGGCCGAGCACACTGTGGGCCTCTGTAATCAGGAGTGATTTTGCAGGCTCCATGGAGGGCGAGGGAGTAGATGTTAATGAACAGTGGGACTGGTCCAGAAACCCAGTCTGTAAAACTCCTGCCTGCAGCTTCTGGGGCGTTGCTAATGGGAGCTTATGTGAAGGACACAGCAGGATAAGGGCCCATTGTTCGGAGCCGGGACAGTTTTATGACTCTTAGAAAGCGTCTTTCATCTGGGAAGCCGGGGAGCTTATGGAACCTTCCAGCCCTGGGCGGTGAAACTGGGGAACACTGAAGGTTTCTGGGGCTGGTGCCAGGCTGCGGCCTTAGCCAGGTCCCACCCCCCCACACAGCCTGGGCGGGCAAGTGGGAGTGGGGGCAGCTAAGACCCCCCTGTAGTGTCACTGCAGTTCCAGGGATGGCAGCTGCAGACCTCCCTTCCCCGGACCCTGGTCCTTTCCTCCTGGCCCCCTTCTGTTGGACCCCAGGCCCCAGCCCACTCCCCACCCTCAGCAATCAATGCCACGTTCTCCTCATCCTAGGGCAGCTTCCAGAACAGGCCTTGGGCCCTGTCCACTGTCAGCTGACCAGCAGCTCTCACGCCTGGGAGCCTCTCCTGGCACGCCGAGCCTGGCTATGGGCAGTAATATGATGCCAGGAAGCAAAGACCTTGCTTTTCTTGTCCTTCCTGGCTCCTTGGCCAGGCCCCAAGCAGAGAAATCCAACCTCCCTTGGCTCACAGACAGCTGCAAGCCCTCTGCCTGCTTATCCCCAGAGGCGGCTGCAGCTGCCCGGGGATGGGGCTGGCACATGGGGCCTGTGGGGTCTGTGTTCACAGCTGCTTTTGATGCTCCAGGCTCTTCTCCTTCACCCGCGCTCAGTTTTCCATTCGGGGAGATACAGGAAGGCTGGAGTAGGGTGTTTGAGGATGCCTTTACTGGGCCCAGAGTCCCCACTCCCCCTGCAGAGACAGTAGCCGCGGGCAGGGGGCACTACCTGAATATAAATTAACCCCTCCTCTCTGTCACAGGAACGAAAATCCACGCAGGTGAGTACAAGTCAAGGGTGGGGCCCTCTCTGCAGGACTCGCTGCTGTCTGTCCAAGGCTAGGACGGAATGCCTTTGTGCTTCAGTTTTTTCACCTGTAAAACGTGATAGAACTGCCTGCCTTCTAGGTCTACGATGAAGATTAAATGAGTTAATACACGTACAGTGCTTAAACAGAGCCTGGTATAGAGAGTGCTTTGGAAGAGTTTGCTATTATATTGCTGTGAATGCCTTCTATGGCTATATGGTCTCTGCTTCACTGTCATTTTCTTCCACTTTACTCTGCACTCTTGCTTTTTATTTTTTTTCCTCCTCTGGCAATTCTGATCTCCCAGAACCTCAGCTTGAACTTGGCTGTGGTTTGTTGCAACATGAAGGCTGGCCCCAGCTCTGCCTGGTCTTTCAGGCTCAGTGTCCATTGTCATTTGACCAACTCAGCCTCTCTGCTTTCCAGTTCCAAGTTCCTGGAAGAAGCGAGCTGATTGGCTCCATGTCAGTGAGATTCGTCCAATCAGCTGGGCCGGGGAGAAGTGGGCTGCCACGGCACATGAGGCCGGTCCAACACACCCTGGCAGGTTCACCCCGGTGGCACAAGGAACTTTATCAGAGCAGCAGCGGAACTGTGAACTGTGGTTTGGTGCCTTTTCTGATGTCCCACAGGGGTGTTCCCATGTTCCTAAGTGTTCAGGACAAGCTTTTAGAACTTCTTCCCTTGCTGGCACTTGGAGCTGGATTGGCTGACAAATTACTAGCCCACTTAAATTTTGAAATAGTGGCCCTGGCAGGGTAGCTTGGTTGGTTAGCGTGTTGTCCGGCCATGACAAGGTTGCGTGTGTGATCTCTGGTCAGGGCGCACACAAGAAGCAGGATGGTTGGGATGACACATCGATGTGTGTCTCTCTCTCTCTATCTGTCCCTTCCTCCCTCTCGCTCCCTCTAAAATAATAAAAAAAAGGTGAAATAGTTGCCAACATTAAAAACTGGGGATTTCATATAGAAGTCAGATTTTTGGTGTCTCTTGGGAAAAAGTAAAGAAAGCTCTGGAGGGATGCGTCTCTTAGCACAGGGTGGAGGCTACCCCCTTCTCCGGGGGCATGTGCTTTCCAAGCCTCTGGGGGTATCCCCTCTCTTGGTGGTGTCTCTGATCTTGAAACTGAGTGTCAGTTGTCACACAGACTCATCCTGCTTCTCCCACTGTCATCCCCTACCCGGTTCTTTTGGCACTGATGTGTGCCACCTGATTCTATAGCCTGGTGCTCTCCCTGGGGATGGGAACTGCATGAAGAAAAAGAAATCGATGTAGCTTTTCAAAGTTTTGGCATATGTCTATGTTTATACTTCTGTGCCAAATAGTATTGTATTTAATTCTTTAGACAACCCCTGTGAAGCCGGTATTATTACTTCCACCCATATTATACAGATGATAATACTAAGGATCAAAAAATTCAGCAATTTGTTCTAGAGTAGCACAGGCCCCTGGCTTTAGAAATAACTTCAAATTTACGGAAAAGTTGCAAGTACAGCTTTTCTCCTCTGAGGCATTTGAGAGGAAACCACTGGTGATGTTTTTTTAACTCTGGACACGTTGGTGTGTATTTCCCATAAACAAGGACACGCCCCCACACAACCACAAGACGACCATCAACACCAGGAAATTATGCAAGATATTCCTGTCCCCTGGTCTTCAGACCCTATTTAAGTTGTGCCCATTGTCCTCATAGTGCCCTTTGGAGGAGAATGATGGTGTTCGGAACCACACGTGACATTTTGTGGTTGAGTGTCTTCTGTCTCCTTCAAAAAGTTCCTCGGTCTTTCCTTGACTTCTTTGACCTTGGCACTTCCAAAGACATTCAGAGGAACGTCCCTCGGTTTGGGTGTGTTTGGCGTTCGCCCATGACTATGTGAGTTACGCATCTTCTGTAGAAGGACCACGAAGTGAAGTCGCGGGTTTCTCAGCGCATCCCGTCAGGGAGACCCGTGATGTTCACGTGTCCCACCGCTGGTCAAACCCAGTGTGGTCACTTGTGTGAGGACGTGCCTCTAAGTTTCTCTACTGTAGAGTTGCTCTCCCCACCTCATGGTTGGTGTTCTGTGGGGACATACTTCGAATATACATAATTCCTTAGCCATTCCTAACTTTCAATTTCTATATTTATTGATTCACATCAGTGTGGACTCTTGGTTTTCTATTGTATTCAATGGGATATAAATCCTTACAATTATTATTTATTTTGATGCTCAAATTGCCCTCAGTTTGGCTATTTGGAACCTCTTTGTGCTGGCTTCTGTGTCCCTTTGCTATGTCCTCATCACTTCTTGAGCAATTTATTAATTTCTGGCACAATATGTTTTAGACTTAACTTGTTTCTTCCACAGAATCAGCCATTTCTCCAAGGAGCTCTGGTTCTTTTTAGTAGAGAGTGGCATTTAGAAGCCATGATCTAGCTGCTAAATGTGCTCATCACTATTGGGATGTCCCTGCTCCCAGGTCCCCTTGGAGGACAGAACTATGAGCTCACACCAGTACTTCCAACACCGCAGGTCCATCCTACCCCTCCCTTCCCATACTTATAATTCCCTTCTTTAACACTGTGAATCCCAAGAGTTTGAACTCTTGACCACTACTATTCTTGTTTGCCTCTCATCAATAATAGTTACGACTATTTATGATCACGTAGTAGTTATTTATTTATTTGAGAGAGGGGAAGGGAGGGAGAAAGAGAGGGAGAGAAACATCGACTGGATGCCTCTCAGACCTGCCCCGACCAGGGGACTGAAACTAGGCATGCACCCTGACCAGGAATTGAACCAGTAAACCTTTTGCTTTGCAGAATGATGCCCAACCAACTAAGCTGCACCAGTCAGGATGATAATATAGTATTATGTAGCATATTTATTTAATTTTGTCAGTGAGAAGTTGAAAAAAATCTGTTAGGCTGTACTAGACGGATCCGCTAAAATCTTGTGAGGTAGAAGAGGGCAGAAAGCTTATCGTTCCCACTTTACAGGCAGCGGGACCAAGTGAAGGGGGTGAGGGCTGTTCTCAAGGCCCCACGGAGATATCAGGGTGGAATCAGGCCCAGAGCCCTGTGCTGGGTCCACGTCCAGCCCACTCAACATACGCTGTCCACCCAGCCCCTGGTTGTCTTGGGAGAACTTGGACACTACACCCCCAAGAGAATAAACTGCTCAGACTGGCCTCTTTCTGATACCAAGCCCCGTAAAATGGCAGCTCAGAGAAGTCAAGTTTCCCTCTCCACCTGAGCCCCTGGAAACATCTCCACCTGCGGCTGTGCTTTTGACCTCGTCTTGCTTCCCACAAACGCAGGCCCTGGGTTGTGAGGAATCTGAGAGGCTTGGAGGGTTGCTCAATGCATCCCAGTCCCCTTCAGACTGCCCATCCTGGGGAACAGGGCCAGGAGTGTGTGGAAAGAGGGTTTCTTCTTGGTTAGACAGACTCTATCATCCTCCTTGGTAATGAAAATGCGATCCAGCCTCTCGCAGATAAGAGCCCGTCCATGAGTGGTTTGATGTTATAGTAAATGCTGAGGACTGACAGTTTCCTGCATGCTCTCCATTGTTCTGCTGGTGTGAGGCTTGCATCTGGGCTTGGGAAGTCCACTGCCCCATCCACCCACTTCCTTTCTGACCCACCATGGGCCTGGGCTGGTGGAAGGGGAGCCAGGCTGGGAGGCAGAGGCAGGAGCCCTGGGTTTCCATCTTGACTTTGCCACCAGTTTGCTAGGCAACCTGGGCCAAGTCACTAGCCTCTCTGGCCAACGGAAGGTTCCACCCCTGCACTCATTCCCTCTTTCCCAGGTCAGTGGTGGACACAGGGAGAGCAGAGTCCCAGTCCCATTCAGATGCATCATCAATGATTATGCTTACACAGTAAATCCTGTCCTCGCCAGAACGCACAGTGAGTGGGAAATTCTGGTTAATTGAATGTTCTGGGACATGGAAATGTTCCCAGAAATTCTTTCTGTTCATTTTGTGGCTAATGAAACCCATTCATTCAACTATTAGCAAATATTTATCTCCTGCCTATGCTCTGCCAGCCTCTGTCCCAGGTGTTGGGATTCCAGCGTGAATGACACATCGGGGCCCAGCTCCCAGGGACTCACGGTCTGGGGGGAGACACGGGGCAAATGCACTACACAACACAGTGGGATGGGCACACTGGTGTGGGGAGCACAGGGCCCTGTGCGAGCCGCGGGGTCGAGCCTGGGGGCAGTGGAGAGAGATCCTTGAGACGGCATTATTTATATTGAGGGCAACAAAGAACAGTTAGCTGCTGAGTCTGGGGGATGGAGGCAGAGGGAGAAGCGTGGGCAAAGGCCCAGTGAACACCTTGCACGTTCACTTGTGCTGTGGAGGAGAGAGAGGAGGGGTGTGTGTGTCAGGAGAGGGAGATGGTGAAGAGATCAAGAATGTAGAACAGCCCTGGCTGGTGTGGCTCAGTGGATTGAGCACAGGCCTGTGAACCAAAGGGTCACCGGTTCGATTCCCAGTCAGGGCACATTCCTGGGTTGTAAATCAGGTCCCCAGTAGGGGTACTTGAGAGGCAACCATACATTGATGTTTCTCTTTCTCTCTTTCTCCTTTTCTTCCCTTTTCTCTAAAAAAAAAGAAAAGAAAAAAGAAAAAGAAAAGAATGGAGGAGAATGTGGCCTGGCCTGGGACCTGGGCTAGCCTGGAAGGTTAGCCTGGAGGGCTGCAGGCTCATTTATTCAAGTATGTGTTGCTTTCTCATAAAAGTACAATGGAGGGGGGAAATGAAGTGAAAACACCAATTCCCAGAGCAGAGGCCTCCAAGTCAGACGGGTCACGCAGGCCTGGGTGGGATGGAGGTAAGTGGAGGGCACAGCTCTGGTGAGTCACGACTCTTTGGGGACTGCGGAGTATGACCCCAGGGGACAGGGGCCCGGCCATATCGAATCTTCAGATTTGTTAAGAGAAGCCAGCAATCTGGCTTTTTATGGGCTATCTTCCCAGTGTTAGATGTTGGTAACTGATGAACAGCAAATTGTTGGCAACAACAAAGCCACTATGGGCAGGTGAATGAAGCAAAACGCTTCCTCGGGCTCCACTTGTTCTATGAGCTGGCGGGTTGCAGCCCTGGAACCAGAGAGCTCTGCTGATAAGGGTTCGAGGGTGTCCATGGAAATCTGCTATGATCCTCTAGTGGTCGGTCCCAACCCGTGCCAGGCTCTGGGGCACAGTGGGGGCCTGGGGTATGGCCCCTGCCCTCAAGGCCAGATCATAGCTGCCCTCAAACTGGACACAGTTCAAATCAGTTCCTACCCTGAGTCAACTCCACAAAACAACAAAAGCAACTAACCAAAGGTCAGAGTGCTGTGGAGCTCAGAGGTGAGAGGTGGTCGGGGAACAAAGGCCAAGTGGGGAGGTTTCCTGGGCATTCTGGGTCCCCTGGGGGTTCTGGGAGGGAGGGTGAGCCCAGCGCAATGAAAGAGGGGCAGACATTCAGCCCGGAAGGCTCAAAGGGCTGAGACCCAGCAGGAAAACAAGAGTCAGGGATGGGGGTTGGCACAGATCAGAAAGACTTCCAAAGCAGGTTTGGCACATCTAAATTCTGGTCCAAGGCTTATTGCTGTGAGCCCCGGGTCTTGCTGGACATCCGGAGATGTTCTTGCTGCTTTGCTAGAGCTCCAGAAACTTTCCTCTCTGCGGTCATGGCCACCGTTTATTCACCCCGGAATAGAAGCTCTGGCACTAGGGCAGCATGAGGACCATGCCTGTTTGTTCACCGATGTGTCCCGTGTGCCTAGGAACTTGTGTAGAACACAGTAAGTGCTCAATAAACATTTACTGGCTGATTACGATGAGCCGAGTGTTGCTGTAGGCCTGGGGCTTTGCACAACCCCATGCACGAGCCTTAGGACAGGCCTCACGTCACCCGTGTCCCCGTTTGGGCCTGTGCAATAAATAAACCAACCAGCCAATGAATAAGATGATTTTGGAGAGTGTGGCCAAGTGCACTTGATTCAGTTCACTGTAGCGAGCAACCTGTTCATCTGGGTCTCCTCCTGGCCTCTGAGAACGGAGCGGGCAGGGATCTGTCTGGTGCCTAGTTTCATTCCTAGCCCCGGAGGCTGGTGCCGACAAACAGGGAGTAGTTAAGAAAAAGGTTTCTGCTGGCTGTGCCGGCTGAACGAACTGTGTGATAGAGATTCCAGCCCACATACTACACCTGTGCCCTTTGGAGTCTACAGAACTCATTATTATCAACCCAGGAGTAATTGCTGATAAGCCTGAGTGTGAATTTCACTGCAAATTGAGGGGTAGCAAGGCAGTGTTTAATAACCACAGGGATAATCTTAATTAATGACCTGATAGCTCTAATTAATTGCATCATATCCGGAGGCCCTCTTTGGAATTCTGGGAGGGAGTAACTAACACTTGGCAGCTCCGGGGTCTGGAAGGAAGGAGGTGTGAGGATCTCCTTTCCACCACATTGCTGGGTGAGCTCGGGCAGGTTACTCACAGATCTAAGCCTCAGTTTCCTCATCAGGAAGATGGGGCTACATGGCAGGGCCGTTGCCAGTTCAGTGGGATGTTCTCACTCAGCCTAGCAAACGCTTCATGCCTGCAGCTGCTAGGGTCATATTTACTGAAGTCTTTGACAGAGGCCAAGGGCACTGCCACCAGGGCCTGGAGGGCTCTCTGCCATCTGAGACTGGGTGGGAGCTGTCACATTGCTGGGTTTTCCCCTGGAGCTGTCCCAGGAATCTCTCGCCTTCTGGGAAACACCTGGGCAAACTCCTGAACCCGAGGACAGAGAAGCAGGCAGCCAGTGAGCGTGGGACAGTTAGGTAACGGGATGGGATGGCGTGTGGGAGCTTCTGGTAGGAGAAACAGGGAAGTGGGAGGGGACACGAATTGAAGGGAGGGTCCCTGTGGGGCCTGGGGCAAGGTCCCACCCCCTGCAGGCCTCAGTTTCCCCAACTGTATTGTAAGAGGTTGGGTCAGGTTGATGGGAGCAGGGCCAACGGGAAGGCCGGAGAAGCTCTCCTGCCACCGGTGGTTGGGGGCTCCCTTCTTCCCTGTCCCGCGTCCTCCGGGGGCGCCCGCGCAGGCAGGGGCGCAGCAGCGGCGGCCGCCGGCCACCAGGGGTTAAGCGGTGACTTCAGCGGCAGCGGGCCGGGCGAGCGGGGGCGGTGCCGCGTCTCCGGGCTTCGCGGCTGGACCAGGCCGCTGCGAGGCGGGCGCACTCCCGGCGGGGCCGCGACCTCGCGGGTGGCGCGCGGCGCGCTGCGCGGCCATTGGTTCGGTGGCGGCGGGCCGGGCGGCGGCGGGGTGCGGAGTTGGGCCCGCCCGGCCCTAGGCCCCCGAGGCGGCCGGGCGGCTGAGGCGCGGAGCCGGCCGCCGGCGCCTTTGTGAGCTGCACGGACAACAAAGACGCGGCTGGGCGGCCGGAGCGGGTGAGTGCGGCCGCTGGAGGGGGCCGGGCGGGGGCCGGGCGGGGGCCGGGGGCGCCGGCGGCCCGCGGCTCTGGGAGGGGGTGTGCGGCTCCGTGTGACTCCAGGGCGCTGGTAGGGGGCCATCTCTGTGTCGGGGTCGCGGGGAGCCCAGCGGCGCAGTTGTCCAGATCGTCCGGGCCGCTCTGCGTCTGTCTGCTTCTGCGGGATCTTTGTGTGTCCCTGCTTCGCACGCACAGTGTGAGCCTGGCGTCTTCTCCCTGTGTCCCTGGGTGTGTCTGCGAGTGTGTATCTCTGTGCCTCTGCGTGTGAGAGTCCAAGCCTGGATGGTCCCTGTGCCCCTGGTGTGCGTGTGTTTCCAGGAGCTGGTGACTTCTCTTTCTGTCCGTGTGTCCCGGGAGCCTGAGTATTGTGGACAGACTGGGTCTGCGTCTGTGTGGGGGTGTCTCCTTGTGTCATTTGGTTGTGAGCGTGTATGTGTACCTCCGGAGTGCGAGTGTGTGAACCCCTGCCCCACGGGAGTCTGTGTCCCTTAGGTGTCCTGTCTCTCTGCATGACTTCTGTCCTTCCTGCATCAGTGTGTGTGTGACTCTGTGCCTCACTTCCCTGTCAACTGATGGGACCTTCATGTTTCGCTGTCACTGTGGCTCACTCCCCCCCCACCCCCCGCACTGACCTTGGGGGTCTCTGGGATTATATGAAGTCAGGGAATGCCCCTGGCGCCTCTGTGCTGGGCGAGCCTCTCCAGCCTGGACGCCCGCCCGGAGATGGAACGGGGACGGCTTCACGGAAGAGGGGCTGGTGGGAGGGAAGGGTGCCCTGCTCAGCGGGAAGCCATGGCTGCAGAACCGGGTCAGGCCTGGACACTCTTTGAGGCAGGAAGTGTGTTGGGGTGGGCCTCACTGAGAACGAAGACAGCACCTGGTGTCCAGGGGTGGCCCCTGAGACGGGAGCCCAGTCCTGAGGTAGGAGTATTCGGGGAGAGTTTCTCCACCCTCTCCCAGGGTGGGGGCCCGGGGCAGGGGTCAGGAAACTTCTTTCAGCCTGGAGAGCCCAGGAGCCTGAGGACTCCAGCTCAGGCCACAGCAAGGGGGTGCCGTCAGGTAGGTGGCACTTCTTCCTACTTTGGAGCTGAGGCCTTGGTTTGCCTCCAAGTCCTTGGTCTTCCTGAGGGACTCAATCAAGGGAAGCCCCTCCCTGCCTGCCCACACACCATCTGCTCCTCCAATGCAGGGGAAAGGAGACAGGTTGTGCTTGCTCATTAAGACACCCAGCGCTTCCCCGCAGCCCCGTGTGCATGGCCATCAGCTGCAGCATCCATCTGTCTATCCGGCCATCCATTCATCCACCCATCCGCCCAGCACTGTAGTCCAGTGTCCGGTCCTCTGACATATAGACTAGGAAAGGAGGGCCCAGTCTGGAAATCTCCAGCCTCCCTGTGACCGTGGGTGGGGGCGGTCCTGCCCCTTCCTCAGGCTCCAGAGTAACGCTCAGAACCCTCCTCATGGCTCACCCTGCTCCCTCGGGCTGGCCTTCCTGAGGTCCCTGCCCCTCCTCTCCCACCGAAGACTCGTCACCCTTGCTGTTCCCTCCAAAAGCTGATCCCACCCTTCACCTCTTCACTTCTCACCCGGGGCCTCTTCCTAGCAGGCTCACGATCAGATCCAAGTTCAGGATGCCATTCCAGCCTTCACTGCAGTGGAGGTGGCTTGTTTATATCCCCAGGGGACTGTAACCCTTTGAGAGTGGGGACCAGTTTTGAACCCTGCTCGTTACATAGTTGCTGATTAAGTGGATGTCCAGTCATCAGTGGTTTCTGAAGTCTGCTGTTTCAAGTTTTAACTTCTGGGGGTGGGGTGCTTATAGCTGGTGGGCTCCTCAGGGCCCCGGTACCAGGTTAGTGTATGAGGAAAGCCCACTGTTAATTAGATAAGTAGTGAATGAACAGATATTTATAGTATCTGCTTAAGTGCCAGGGCTGGGCTGGCTGTTCCACATACGGGGGAAGAGCAGAGTAGAAAGCGTATCATCTTCTTATGTAAGTTTAGGAAAGATGAAGTGGCTGGTGTGTATACATAATAGTAGTAACTTAGACTCGTATTGCACCATCTCTTTGTTTCTGCAGCAGCCCTGATACTTCAGCAGGGGAGATGGGTTCATACCCATTTTACAGATGAGGAAAATGAACCACAGCCTTAAGTGACCACCTGGGTCTCCCTGCCCACCTAGTCCTTGTTTTTGGCGAAGGCTTGTCTTCACTGATTTCTTATCTGTGGGTGGGCCACGGCCCTTGCCGTTGAGGGGTCTGAAGTTCAGGGAGAAGAATCGTGCATTAGCAGCAGAGATGCCCAGAGCCCTCTGTCCACCCCACTGTGCCTCCTGAGCCATAGCTCAGCCCCGTCTGGTCACGTGTTCCTGGAGAGTCCCTTGGTCTCTCTCCACCTCGCTGGAGGGCCACAGAGCCACCTTCCTCTGGGGTCCAGGTCTGATAGAGGTCCCGGGAGTGGCCATCCTCCTGCTGGGGCCAGCTTGTGCTACAGCATGAGGGCTGATCACTCAATTTTAGGAAATTTGTGAGCTGACTGTTAAACACAGCCTTTACAAAATAAAATTGTGCCCTGGCTGGTGTAGCTCAGTGGACTGAGCTCGGGCCTGTGAAGCAAAGGGTCGCTGGTTCGATTCCTAGTCAGGGCACATGCCTGGGCTGCAGGCTAGGTCTCCAGTAGGGGACACATGAGAGGCAACCACACATTGATGTTTCTCTCTCACTCTTTTTCCTTCCCTTCCCTTCTCTCTAAAAATAAATAAATAAAATATTAAAAAAATAAAATAAATAAAATTGTAAGTATGTAAGTTTATAATTAAATAAATTATGCTAGAAGCAAGGGTAATAAATACTCAAAATGTAGTCCTTCCTAGTTATTTCACTGTTACCTATGTGCTGGTGTGTCTACAGATGTATGTTATATATGAGGGGAGACCCCCCCCAGAAATGGAATTAACTTCTGAGGGGCGGGCCCTTGTCGTACAGGTTCCCCCACTAGGTGAGTGTTCTAGGAACCCGTCAGTGCACCAGCTGGTGTTGTTGTGAGAGGCTGTGTTTGGCTTCAGTGAGTTTTTTAAGACTCTTTCCACACATTTGCTCATTTCATGAGGGTGACTTATGGGCGGCCCTGCCCATAGCACACTGAGCGTTCAGCAGATTTTGATAAAAAAATGGCATCACCCCATGCTCCACCCTCCTTAGTCATCTCATCTTGCTCTGAGCAACTCTTTTAGTTTCCCAAGATGAAAAAAGTCCTCAAAGGGAAACGTTTTGCCGATGTAGAAGAGCTGAAACAAAAAATGGCAGAAGCGCTAAAAGGCATCAAAATTGACCGCTTCACAAACTGCTCTGAGCAGTGGGAAGTTCCATCAAGTGGATGCTGTTGAGGGTGGCTGAAGTTTAAACATGTAAGAATCAGTACACAATTTTTATAAGTAAACTCCAGGTTTTTGGGGTCCTTCTTCTGTGCCTCGTAACCAGCTTTCCGTCAACAACAGACAGACCGCATACACAGCGGCCGTCCGAAGAGATAACGGAACTGTGGGAGATGGGAGGGTTCGTGGTTCGGAAGGGTTCTTTCCTCTCTGGCGGGGGCTGTGGGCCTGGGCAGGAGACCCCCTCTGGCTCAGGGCACCTCTGTTCCCAGGGCGCAGCCACAGGGCCACAGTCCAGGCTGCTGGGCACCGACCCGCTCGGCACAGGGGAGCCTGTCCCTCGGCACGGCGTGTGCGGAGGGCGCTCCAGGCCCCCAGCCCTGGCCCGTGTCCTCAGAGACCGTGGCTGTAAGTCCCCTGCTGGGGACCTGAGACCCTGTGCAAGGACACAGGTCCCCAGGTGTCACTGCCACTTTAGTAAAAGCTTTCTGAAGCTTTCTGTGGCCTGTCCCTACACTCGGACATATTTCGGTTGTAATGGTGTAATGCATCGTTTTATTTCTTCCATCAGTTCAACACTGGAGAGAGCCTTTTATGCCAGACAGGGTCGATGGAGCCAAAACCAAATTCCAAAGTCGAAATAGCGAGTCCTCAGCTCTACACTCTTTCCACGTTAACCCCCCTTTTTTCTGAACACGCCACCAAGTTCCTTGACCTGTTCACTGCTCCGACAGGCAGCCGCCACACCACAGGGCCACGAGGTCCCCTGTGCTGCTCTCCTTCTGTCTTAGTGTCCTGTCCCCGCGGACCCTCAGGCCGCCCCCTCACTCTGTCCTGATGGCCACTGACGTGGTCTCCACGTCCTACCAGCCAGTGTCTCCTCGGTGTCCCTAGTCAGTCCAGCCTGCCTCCCTGTTCAGGGAGCAGCTTTGAGGTTCTGCCTCTGACCCTGTCAGGAGGAAGCGGGAGGCCGGCTTGTGGGGCAGCGTTACAGAGTCTCCAGGGTGTCCAGTGACGCCTGGGGCTTCACACTCATGCACCACTCACCCACGGACTCCCCGGGGCAGCTTCTGGGCCTGCAGGCTCCATTCACAGTACGTGCCCTGTACAGGTGCTCCATTGGAAAAATCACCTGTACCATATTCTACTGTACCTCTGCTACGTTTAGGTATGTTTGGACACACAAATACCACTGTTACGGTTGCCTGCAGTAGTAGTCAGCGCAGTAGCGGTAACGTGTTGTACAGGCTTGTAGCCTGGGAGCAGCGGCTGCACCTTACGGCCAGGTGTGCAGGGGGCCGGACCACCCAGGTCTGTGCGAGGGCCTCTGTGGTGTTTGCACAGGGATGCGGTAGCCTCATGATGTTTTTGCCAGAACGTACCCCCATCGTTAAACAACACATGACTATATGACTGTGGCTACTACACATTTCCTCCCAACTGTGTGTTTGGTGGTGTTGCCTTGGTAGCTTGAAATCGACTTTTAGTGAGAGTATTTACACCACAGAAATTGTTGGGCACTGCAAACCAGTCCCTTCCCTGCAACCCCGACCCCAGCCAGTTGTGAAACATTTATCAGTTCATCATGGGGATCCAGCAGTGAGCGACTCAGGCACAGCCCCCACCCCCAGAGCTGGTGTTCTGGCGGGGCACCACGCAGGGCTGGTCTAGGGTCCACGCAGGTACAGAGCGAGAGGGGAGGCTGCTGGGCTGGGCCTGCTGTGGGGTGAGGGGCTGTGAATCGCCCTCACATGACCTCTCCCTTTGGAATCTGGGTTATTGGTTTGCCATGCACCACAAAGAGGGGAAATGGGATGAGGATGAGATCCAGTTAATTGAGAGTCCTCTTTGCTGTTGATTGAATAACCATACTCAGGGGGCTGGGGCATCTGGGCAGCAAAGTGGCAGTGGTGTCCGAGGACTGACTGTGGGCAAGTCAGATCAATCACAGCTGGTGGAGGTGTGATGTCCGGGGCCCGGGTGGTGAGCGCTGTCTGGAGGAGGCTTAGGCCACAGTGGGCGTGACCTGTCCATAGAGGTTCAGGGACAGTGTAGGAGAGTGGAGCTGGACTGCGGAGTGGACAGCTAAGAGCCATAGTTCTTGTCCCATGTGTGAGCTCTGGGGGATGGACGTGTGTACCGGTATGTACAGGGGAGGTGTGAGCAGGAGAATGGGGTGGGGGAGAGAGGGGAAGGGTCTGGATCCAGGGAACAGCATGTGCAAAGGCTCAGAGGCATGAGCTGTTGGGGAGTTCAGCCTGGCTTGGGGGTCAGGGCAGGTGCTGAGCCTTCCTCAGGTCAAAGGGTACAGCATCCTCTGGGTACCGGCAGAGGAGTCTTGCCGCACCTCGCCTGCTGGAGGCAATGTGTTATGTGGGTCACGCTCTCTCTCCCCTGCAGGCCTTTAAGATTTTTTTGGTAATTTCTTGTTATTCTCCCAAGCTTTCTACTATTTCAGCCCTGGCATCTGTGGCAGGTGGATTCTCAAAAAAGATTTCCTTTTTAATATCAGACCGACCAGAACAGGATAGGAAAGGGGTCTGCTGCCGATATTATCAGAAAAGCCAAAGATAAAAGTAACTGGTATGGAGGTTCTCTAGTGTTCTCGGTTACTTCTGCCTTTCATTTGACAATTGGGAGCTTCTTCTTTGTTTTAATTTACTTTTAGAAAGAGGGGAAAGGAGGGAGAAAGAGAGGGAGAGAAACATTAATTGATTGCCTCTCACACTCCCAACAGGGGACCTGGCCCAAAACCCAGGCATGGGCCTCGACAGGGAGTTGAACCAGTGACCCTTTGGTTCCCAGGCCAGCACTCAGTCCACTGAGCCGCACCAGCCAGGGCTGGGAGCTTCTTTCTTCAAAGATGACTCATGTTTACTTTATGCCTGGACATGCCAGACAATTTTCATGCGTCAATCATTTCGTTCCCATACTGATCCTGGAGACAGGCACTGTGATCCCATCTTACAGATGAGGAAACTGAGTCTTAGGTTGAGCGACTTCTTCGAGGTCACTATGTTTGTATGTGGTAGGTTTCAAAGTAGGTAGTGAATCTTCTAAATTTCTATTTTCCTTCCTTTATTCCATTTTTCCCTTTGAGGAGGGGAGGGAGAGATGATTCACCACTGGTCTGTAATCTCAACCCACTTTGCCTTTCTTTGTTTGACATTGACCTGTGTGTTTTCATTGCCCTGGGGTTTAGGGTCAAGGCCTAGAATAGAACCCCGGTGCCCAAATGGGCCCCTGGGCCTGCTCTCAGGAAAGCGCTAATAATAATGCTCATATTTATGGAGAGGGCTGTGCTAATGGCTCTTACTTAGGGAGCAGGCACGCTGGCGGGCGTGGGGCCCGAGGGAGCTTGTTCAGTCCTCAGCCACCCCGACAGGTGCGTCATGTCATCATTTCCAGTTTGCTCCCGTGAGGCGGAGGCCCAGGTCAGTCACCTTGCTTGTCTAGGTCACGCACCTCTGAGGGGTGGAGGCAGCACCGGTTAACCTTGTTCTGTTTAGTCTAGAGCCCCAGCCCCCAGCCCTGCCTCCTAGGGCACTGCCACCCTTTCCAGGACCTGGCCTGGCTGCCACCCTTGCCTTTGATGTCCCCTGGCAGCAGTGGCCACGCGGGGTGGGAAGCAGGGAATGACAGTTGACCATTTGGCCAGAAGCACAGGTTGGGCCCCCTGTGGTTCAAGCCAGGCGCTGAGCCCCCTGCCCAGGCCCAGGCCCAGGGGTTCATCTGCCCACCAGCCTGTCTGTCACAAGGGTGGTCTTGGCCCAGGTCTCACCACTGCCTTCTTTGCGGGGGCACTGGCAGTTCAGGGCAGTGCGGAGTTTCGGGGGGCCCCTGCCCACATTGGTAGGCAAGGCAGCATTTGTGGCTCTGGACCCCTCCTTTTGGAGAGCCCGGCCTCCCGGCCTCTACAGAAATCCCCGTCCAGTCTAGCGGCTGCCGATGGGCATGCGCCCTGCCTCCCTGCCTCTGGCCCTGAGCACTCAGCGGGGAGCCACCCTCGTTACCGCCCCTTCCATTGTTTGAAGTGGACAGACTTGGAGAGAGCTTTAAAAATGCAGGCTTGTTATTCCATTTCTCCAGAAAAACAATGGTTTAAATGAAGTACAGGAATGACAATCTCTGAAATAGAAGAAAAATATCCCTGGACTAAGACATGACCCCAAACCTCTGCTTTCCTTTTAGAAATAAAGATTTATTGTTATAATTTAAAATTACGTATGCGCTACATGGCCTTTGAAGAAAACTTGGAAAATACGGAGAGCAGAAAATGAAGCTTGCCCTCTGTACCACCACACTTTCAATATTTTTTTTTTCACACTTTCAATATTGAGGTGCATGTCATTCATCGATTTGGTGATTGATTTGACCATGTGGCAAGTGTCTGTTTAGGGTCCACAAGGGGCCAGGCCTGTGTTGGGCTTCCCGGGGGTAGGTGGGTCCCTGCTCCTTCCTGGGCCTCTTCTGTGTGGGACCTTGGACAACTCACTTGGCCCCTCTGTGCCTCAGTTTCCTCCTCTGTCAAATGGGGATAGGACCAGCAGCTGGGGGCTGTTGTGTGGATTTGGTGAGGAAGTGCCAGGGGGCCGCTCTGGGCAGTGCCTGGCTCCTGGAAGGGCGCGGCGTCATCAGCTGCGTGATGTCGGCGAGTGGCCGACCGGCAGTGGCCCTGCCCTGTGGGTCTTATGCGATGGCAGGGGTGGGGGACAAAAACCGAACAGATCACTCAGGATTGTAAAGTAACTGCATGTCATTGATGACAGAATTGCAACCTACAGGAAAGTTTTTAAGAGTTTAATTTGAGCCAAGATTTTGAGGATGCAGGCTCCCAACGGACTGAGAACATGCTCGGGAGAATGGCTCGTAGCTCTTTCTGTGCGGTGGAGGTCAAAGGCAAGAAAGAGCCAAGGTCACAAGGAATCCACGGGTGGTAGATTGGGGGAGTGGAAGAAGGCGAGGAGGGGCAACCTCTAGGACTGGATTAAGAGGGAAGTGGAGAAACAGAGATTAAAGCACCCACTGCTTTTACGCTGGTGGGTGTGGGAGAGCGGACGTTTGACATCTGCAGCGCATGCAGGCGGTGTGCCGGCCACAAGATGACAAGGAGGAGTCTGGTGGTCTCGTGCTCTGGTGTTGTGGCTGTGCCCCCCGGGTTCTGGAAAGGCAAACCACTTTACCATCCCACGGGTATGTTATTCTAGATGCGTAAGAACCAAGGACAGTGTTCGCTTCAGGTAAAGGTTGATTTCTTGCTGAGGAAGCGCTAGGCCTGGAATCTGACTTTGTGCTTTGTACCTGCCCAGTTAGGGATCTCTGACCAGACCGTCTGGTGTGGTGACTTCCGTTCGCTGAGTGGGCCAGCCCTGCCATGCGGTCCCCAAGCTTGTCGGGTCTACTGTGTTGTCTCTTTGCATTCACAGTGTCGCACAGTAAGTCCTGCGAAGGAAACAGCCTGATGGGATGTGACGGGAATAACTGGGGGCCTCCGGGCTGAGATTCAATCTCAGGCGTGGTTAGCACGGAGATGGGGCGGGCGTACCGCCCAGAGGTCAGGTGGAGGAGGAGGAGCAGCCACGGGAGGGGTGTGAAACGGGGTGCTGGGCAGCCCACACGGGGTTCTGCTTCAGAAAAGAGCTAGTGGTCAGCAGGGCTGCAGGCCCGTGAGAGCCCGAGTCAGCTGAGACGGAGATGTGGGCCCCACGGAGGCTGTAAGGATGGTTTTGGAGGGGCACTGGGGCTCCGGTCCGAAGTGGGAGAGGGTCTCGGGGATGGGAGGTGAAGAAGCAGAAAGAAGACAGTGTGTGTGGACCACTGCTGAGACTCGGCCGTGAAGCAGGGTTGGGCACCTGGGAGAATGGTTTGTGCTGGTGGCCAAGACTGTTCCAAAGGGGCAGCTACAGGAGCTGGGTGTTGAGGCAGAGGGGAGAGGAGGAAGTGCCCAGCTCTATGGTGCGGGTGGTGGGCTTCTTAGGAGGTGGGAGAAGTTGGGGTAGATTTAGAGTACACGTGAGGGGAGGTTGGGGACTGTCCCATTGGATAGATTTCCAGGTCCCCCAAATGACGGAAACAGGTGCTTCATAGCCCTCCTTTCTAGAGAGGAGGGGCCCGGTAGGGTCAGCGGCGAGTCTGAGGTGGCGTGGCGGGGCCCCGGTCTCCAGGGTACTGGGCTGCTGCTGGTGGACGTGATGGGCGCCCGAGCCAGCAGGGAGCTTGGTGTCGGGAGAACTCGGTTCCCTGCAGCAGAAGCCACCCCCGCCGGGCTAGGTCAGACGGCCACTATTCTTCCTTGACGTGAAGTGCAAGGAAATGACCTTCACGTGCCAGGCACTGCGCCAAGCACTCCGGAGGGACCCGCTCACTGTGTCCTCACTACAGGGTGTAGGTGCTGCTGCTGTCCTCACCCTACAGAGGGGAGAGGCCACCCAGCCGGCATTCTGGCTACAGAAGGGGGGTGTGGGTCCCACCCAGCTGTTCAGCTACTTCTCCCACAACATTCCTGGTTGGCAGGGAGGAAACCGAAGCTCGCGGGGTAATTTGTTTTTGTTTATCTGTCCTTGCATTCCTCTCTTCTCAACACATATTTATCCAGCACAGATTTCTTTATGGAGCCGGTGCCAGGTGAGGAGCTGGAGATGGGTGAAAGGTGCTTCCCCTCTTTCTGCTGGGGGAGGCAGACAGTTAGCCACACAAAGCGCCTGACCCAGGCATAGAGGGGGGAAGAGACGCTCCTTGGGGGAGTGTCTGAGCAAAGCAGCCAAGAGGCAGTCTGTTCAGGGAGAGGGGAGCATTGCAAAGGCTTCGGGTGAGGAATCCTACCGGGATGGAGCCGTGGGGGATGCTGCTGAAGGGCTCTGAACTGCTCATTAGGACCTCTTTATCTCGAGGACCTCAGGAAGCCCATTAAGTGTTTGCGGATAAGGAGGAGCGAGATCAGAAGGTTTTGTTCGTGGGGGAGACAGGGTTGGAAGGGACAGGAAACCTCAGGGAGACCTTTAGAGGCTCTGATTCCTAGATCATTCTGCAAACCTTGCTGCTTCCTTAGTTCCTAAACTCTGCTCATTTCTCTTTTCTAAAAAGGTTCCTGAGACTCAGAGAGGTTAAGCAGCTTGCTTGAGGTCACACAGCATAACAGGGCATCCAGGCTGGGACAGGTCCCCCGAGTGAAGCGGCCAAAGTCTCAAGGGTGGAAGCAGGTGGTGAGTAACCCCGGGGGCGGGGCTCCCTGGAGGTTCCAGGTGACCGTCCCGCCATCCTCGGTCCTCTTGTGGTTTCGGCTGCTGCCCTCTGGCAGTCTCGAAGAACGGGCATTGCCGCTGGGAAGTGGGAGTGGGCCCTCCGTGGAGCCAGAGCCCTGTGGGTTGTGGGAGCATTTTCCTGGGCCTCGGCTGCCTCCCCAGTGAGTGATTAGAAAACTTCCTGGGGCTGGGCCAGTATTTGATCCTGGACCTGCTTCATGTGAGGCCAGTGAGGGAGGCCGTCTTCGCTGGGCACAGCGGCTGCGTTTTGCAGATGGCAGGCAGAGGCCTCATTTTCAGGGCCAGGAGAGAGGGACAGCCATTCCCAGAGACCTGTCCCTGAGGAGCCCCTTCACTTCGGGCAGCTCTCTTGCCTCTTTGCAGTCTTGGTTGTCCCCTCTGTGAAGTGTGGCGGATAGGAAATGTGATCCCAAAGGACTGAAAAACAACCGTGTTTACCGACGGCCTAGAGTGTACCGCATAGCATGCATTATCTTCTTTGAATTCTTTGTGGTGATCTTGTGAGGTATATATGGTTATTATCTTCATTTAACAGACATAGCAGCCGAGGAACAGAGAGGGTGAGTAATTTGCCTGAAGTCACACAGCTAGTAAATGGCAGAACCGGAAGCCCAATCTATCTGACTCGGGAGACTTTTCTGGAAACCCTTTGTTCCACTGAGCCTTTCCTTGGCAAATTACTTGATAGAATCTTTCAGGGCCCCAGCATTCAGCCTTCCCCACTTGGGGACATGTGATTTAGTCCCACCCCTTTAGTTTTATCACAAGCCTTGAAACTCCAACAGGCCTAAAGCCCTTTGATTGTCTTCCTGGAGCCACTTGGTGCAGACTGGGGGCGAGCACTCACTCCAGCATCCCAGACCCCTGGCCTCTGCTCTTTCCATCCCCCCAGGGCCTTGGGAAGAGTGACTGATTGCGGACCATGCACCTGGGTTCCAGTGAGGATGGTGAAGGGACAATGATGGCAGGGATGGCGAAGGGACAGTGGCTGGAGTGCAGGCCTCAGCTGCTTACAGGGAGGGGACTCGGGACCCGGAGAGGCTGTGACTGGTGGGGAGAGAAATAAAAGCTGAGGATGGGACGATGGAGTTGGAGACTCATTTAGCGCTGGAAGGGCCTTCTAGGATCATCTAATTTTGATCCCAAAGTCCTAATTTTATGTATGGAGACATCTCCATCTGGAGAGGGGTGGCGACTGGCCCCAGGTCACAAATCTTCTCTTCCTGGTTCTGCTGCCAGTCCGGGCACAGAAGGAGACTTGAGAAGCTGGATCCTCAGCCTCGCCCCTCGGCCCCTCTCCCTGCCGTCAGAACAGAAGAGCAACAGTAAAAATAAGCGGGAGGAACCATCTCACTGAGTCCTGAGCACATGGGCCCCCAGGACGCACTCCAGGCACGCTGTCTCGCTCAAGTCCCGCCATCCCCGCTTCCTGGTGCATGGCTTTGGGTACATGACCCCTCTTAGTCTCCAACTTTCTTCATCCGTGTCGTGATTTACCGTATTTTGCTGTGGATAATGTGCACCCACGTTTTTGTATGCATTATACCTGGGATTATGGTACCCATGGTACATAATCATTATACCTATGTATAATGTGCATCCTTATTTTTCCCTCAAAATTTGGGCAAAAAGTGCACATTATACACAGCAAAGTACAGACTAAGCAGATCCTGAAGTTGCAGGACTTTGCAGTACCTTGAACCTGCCCAGAGTCGTTCATCTCCAGGAGGGAGAGTGCTACCCTGATTCTCCCAGAGTCTTCGACCTCTGAACACCTTTTTCTCAGTGAGCACCTGCCAGCATGTTTCAGAACACAAGTGTCCCCCAAAGAGGTGACTTGAGAAGCACGGGTGTTGTGATTCTTCTGGTGTGCTTAAACTCATGTTAAATTTAGACACTGGACTGATTGTGAAGTTTCCTTTTTTGTTTTTTAATTGAATATTTTTATTTATTTATTTTGAGAGAGAGGGGAAGGGAGGGAGAGATGGAGAGAAACATCAATGTGTGGTTGTCTCTCGCTCACCCCTTCCTAGGGACCTGGCTTGCAACCCAGGCGTGTACTGTGACTGGGAATCAAACCAGAGACCCTTTGGTTTGCAGGCCAGCACTCGGTCCACTGAGCCACACAAGCCAGGGCTGAATGTGGAGTTCGGGGGAGGCATTCTCCACTGAGCTTTGACACTCAGACCCCCTCCCCGCCCTGTCCCTGAGGTCTACTGCTCAGACTCGGTGCCCACTCTTCCCTGGACTCTGAGTTGCCTCGTCGCTGTCTGTGGTGGAGCCAGCCTGGGTCTTCCATGATTAGAATCACTGTGACTTTCTGGGGCAGCAGGACTGGCTGAGACCTCCTGGGCTGACAGCTGCTGCCCTGCCGGAGGCTCTTCCCAGGGACCCCAACTCACCTGGGAGCGGGTTCAGAGAACATGAGGTTGGGGAGACCTTCCCCTGCAGGTAGCCTGGGCCCGCGGGGTGAGCCTGGCTGTCGTGTAGGTGACATAACATCCATCTGGCTTCGAGTGTGGCTCTGGCACTCACTCTTATATGACTTTGGGCCAGACACAGGCCCCTCTGGGCCCTGGTTTTCTCATCTGTAAGACGAGAGGCTGGGCCTCATGACTCGTTGGTTCCCTTCAAGGCCCAGGTTCCAAAGAGTGGGCACCTTTGCTGCATTTTGGCCTCTTGCCTCGGTTGCCGGGTTTCCTGGAGTCCGTCCCATCAGGAGCTTTTCTCTCTCATCAGAGGTGAGGTGTGCGGCAGGCGCCAGACACAGCAGGAGGTCTGAGTGCCCCGGGGAACCCACTCGTGTGTGCCACGGTGGCCCGGCCTGCCTGTTAAGGATGCAGATTCTGGGAGCCTCCTGCCCCCCAGAGACTCTTAAGTTTATAGGCTGGGGAGGGACCTTCGAATCTGCTTTTTAAAAAAGGCTTCCTCTCACTCAGGCAGTTCCGAGGTCAGTAGGTCAAGGGCCACGCTACAAAAAATGCTGTTAGGCTTCTCCTTTAAGCCAGAAAAAGTTCCCGGGGAAAGTGGTGACCGGGCAGAGTTGGTGACGGCTCTGTGAGACCCTGCTCTGAGACGCCTTCACCCGTGGTCATAGCCTCCAGTAGCTGCGGACTCCTCCTCCCCACAAGCTAGCGTTTCCCAGACCAGGCCAATTACTGGACTGGCCAGGAAGCTTTTGAACAAAACATGCACTTGAGTTTCACGCTCAGAGGCTCCGAACCAGCAGATCTCGGCCAGGACCTAGAAATCTCTGTGTTTAAAATTCCCTGGGTCTTTTGTTCATTTGTCTGTCACTCACTTAACAAGTGTTCACCGAGGCCTCCCATGGCCTAGGCCCAGGGAAAGGCGCCGAGGACATAATTGTTAGGCCAGACATGGACTTGGATACCACGTCACCTACGCTGCGGCCTGGTGAAGGACACAGATGCTGATTACACAGAGGTTCTCGGCCAAGTTGGGGAAACGTGTGTCTAGAAAATGGTTGGGGCTGACTAGATACCGGGGGCAAAGCTGGGACTCCCAGGTAGTTGAGCTCCAGGAAACTCCAGATTGAAGTAGAGCCCTAAGCCCAGTGGCCTCCAGTTATTACGTGTGAGATCCTATTGTTTGTTCTTTTATTTAGTCATTCTTTCATCCACCCACTCACCCACCCATTCCATGTATTCACCCACCCATCCACCCATCCACTCACCCGCCCATCCACTCACCCACCCACCCAGCATTCCATCATCTCTTGAGTCCGTACCGTGTGCTGAGGACCGCACTGGGTACCGGAGAGACAGAAATGAGAGTCATTGTCCCTGTCCTCAAGGAACCCACAGTCTAGTGCGGGGGGGGGAGGGGTCAGAGAACAAAGCAAGTGATTCCAGGCCAGGGCATTGGGGGCTCAGAGGGGCGGGCAGTGGCTCCCCTGGTGCGCAGCACAGTTTCCAAGCCACACTGAGGAGCTCCTGCCTCTTCGGGGCCCTGGACAGGGTGCAGGCAGGGAACGACACCGTCACCCAGGCTCCCTTGGCCTGGGGGGAGAACAGGGAGGGCAAACAGAGGGGCCTTCCCAGCCCTCACCTTCCTCAGCCTCCTGGGCCTTTAGCTCTTTGTTTGTGGGGACCAGAACCATTGCGCTCATAAAACATGGCCAGCCCGTGGCTCCTTCCCAGGGACGGGTCTGTCCTGCAACTCAGGAGCTCTGCTTGTACGTGTTGAGGGGAGGGGACAGCGTCATGTGGGGGTGGAGTTCATGCAGTGGTGGCCCCTGGAGTGAGATCGCCGGGTTCTGATTCTTGCTCTGCCTCTTGTCGGCTGCGTGTCCTGGGACAAGTGTCTCAGCTGCCCTGTGTTTCATTTCGGTTTCTCAGCTCGTCAGGTAGTAGCAGCCTGTCCCTCACCCGCATCTTGGACAGATGAAGGCAGTCGTCGTGTGTAAAGCTCACAGAGCCGTGCCTGGTCCTCGGTGAGCACCAGGTAAACAGCAACTCCTGGTGTTTCTCAGTCGTGGAGCCGGGAGGCCCGGTCTGAATCCCCCCTGTGCCTCCGGCTAATGAGAGGCCTTGGCCAGTTTCTCCTCTGCGAAAAGGGGATCGATGCCCCAGACAGTTGGGGGAGGCGTTCTGGTGGGTCCTTCTCCGTGTCGGGCTTCTGATTGAGGTCAGAAAACATGCGTCTGAACAGCGAGAGCGAAATCTCCATTTGATGGAGGCCACCTCCACCGCCCACAGACACGGGGGCTCTGTCTTATGTCTGTGGGACCTCGGCCCTCACCCTTCTGTGTTCTCCATGGTTTCTGGGGCCATGTGGAAATGGGACATCAGGTGGCGGGGGCTCCCGGAATCCAGAGCAAGTGCTGCGGGGTGGAGGGTGACTCTCTGCCTGCAGGGACACGGGCAAGGGACTGTCCTCTCCTGGCCAGCCTGGGTCTGGGTGGCCCGGAGAGACCAGGGTTTCTGACCCCTGTCCCAGTTTCAGTAGCCCTTCCACCTTGTGTCCCTGCCTGGTTTGAATTCTCAAGGCTGAGTGAGTCAGCCATACCTGATGCCCCGGAAGATGTGAGTCATAAGCAGGCAGAGATGAACTCCATGAGTCCAGCTCAGAATGCGAACCCGTTTGGGTTGGCTGTCTGGGGCCCTGCCAGGCCCCGAGCTCCTGCCCAGCTGATGGCCGGGATGAGCAGGGTCCCTCCAGGGGGAAACAGGGTGCCTGCCTCATGCCGGGTGAGGCATTTACTCACTGTCACTGCCCGGTGGTCTGGGGCTGCTGCATCTGTTTTTTAGCAGAGGAGGAGGCTGAGACGTAGAGAGGGTGGGAGGCCGGTTCAGGTTCACACAGCTAATGGGGCGGACCTGGGGTTGGAGTCGGGAGGGTCTCCCTGCAAAGCCCCTGCTTTCCCTCCCGGGACCCCTAGGGCTACCCTTGCTGCTGATTGAGCCGCCCCAGGATGCTCTGCGCGTAGCAGGTGCTGGGATTTGCTTTCTGGCTCCTTTGCTTTCTTGGTCTTCGATTCTTCTTTTGCAAAGTGGATATAGGCTGCTTTGGGGTCCCCAGCAGGCAGGGCCGGGCACAGGACACCCGAGTGTAGTGAGGAGGGAACATGGGGAGCTGGACCCACTCGTGATGTGCTAGGCTCTCCTGGGGCCTGAGCCGGGGTTGGGGAGTAACCACTGGCCAGCAAATAAGCCTCTGCTTGGAGACCATGCGCAAGGCACCACGGGGACACCTGGGGCCCAGTTTCTGTCCTCTGGGAGCTGACACAGGAGCAGGAATGAGAGCACAGGTTTGGGGACTTCAGGATCTGGGTTTGAGTCCGGGTCTTATTAGCTGCGTGAGCTTGGGCAGGTGCCTTTGGGTCCACCCGAGCGGCTCCCTCCATAGTGACTTTGGGAGGGGTCGTTACCCCTGCGTCACAGGGTCAGTGTGGGGTGAAGTGATGCCGTGCTCACACAGCCCCTGGTACGTAGCAGGTGCTCAGTAAGTGGACTTCCCTTCTCGGGCTCTCAGATGACAGTCTTCTAGGGCCGAACGGGACCAGCGGGTCCGAAAGATGAGTGAAGGCTGCTTCCTGGTGAGGCCGGCAGCCCAGCGGTAGCCTGGGGCAACCCCACAGGCACCTGGGGGTGGGGCACAAGGGGGTGGCAGCTCCACACCTGGTCGGGGGGTGCTAATGGGATGTGGACTCAGTTTGGCTGGGGCAGAGAGGGAGATGTTGGCTTTCACTTGGTCTTGCCCTGCCCATTCCCATCCCTCGCTACCCCCCCACCCCCACCCAAGTCCTGTAGGTAATGGCAAGCTCAATAAGGCCATGGCCGTTTTCATAGGCAGGGAACATCAGAACCTGGGAGAGGAAGCGACTTGCTCAATGTTGGTAGGAGTTGGTGGCAAAGCAAGGCTGACCCCTAGCCTGAGGCCAATCAGACCTTGACCCTGCATCTCCAGATGCCTGGGCTGAGCCCCTGGGGCTGTCAGGACGTCTGGCCACAGAGGCCTGCCTGGAGCCAGCTGTGAACAGAATATTCTAAGGCACATGACTCGCAGGCTGGTCTGTCCTCCACCAGAGAGCCCTTCCTGTTTTTCAACTTTTAGTCCCTATGAGGTCTCATGTGGCGCTCACCTCTCCTTCCTTGGGCCCTGGTTGGGGCTGGTGCCTTTTGCCCCAGAAGCCTGTCCCAGGAGAGCTGCTATCAGACAGCTCCTGGACTGCGGTGCTCACATGTGGGGAAGGTCAGAGAGAGGCTGGGCAGAGGCACTGGAGTTGTGTAGACCTGGTCCGTAGCTCGGCTGGCCCAGTCTAGCTGTGTGACCTTGGGCAAGTCACTTTACCTCTCTGTTTCTCAGTTTTCTTACGTCAATCCAACCAGCATTTATTGAAGGCCTGTTAGATGCCAGGTAGGGAGGTAGGCATTTTGGGAAGACTCAGCCACTGTTCTCTGGCGGCCTTGAGATTGAGTGGGGAGTCGGGGGGCGCTAATGGGATGTGGACTCAGTTTGGCTGGGGGAGAGAGGGAGATGTTGGGAACCTGGATCTCCACCTTGCAGTGCCGAGAACCTGTGAAACACCGTGAGAAACACCTCGCAGGGCTCCTGGCTTTAGCAGAAAGGCAGACATGATAGCATCAGTTTCGTTCCCAGCCCTTGAGAGCCGCCTCTGGGATTTCGCATGAGTTACTGTCACTTGGATGTCACTTGTGGAGGGACACAAGTCCCCTTGGGGATGGGGGGTGATGTTGACTTTCCGTAGGCATTGGTGATGCTAGTTAGTGTCCCTGGTTGTGGGCTGAGGCCGCCACATTCCCATGCATGCTCTGGCCTTTGTAGAGAGGAAATGCAGCCCCGGGCACAGAGGGGGCACCCAAGAGGCGTTTGGTGAACTAATAAGAGGGACCGTGGCAGCCTGGCCTGGGGTCCCAGTGGGAATGCAACTGACCTGGGGAAGGAGGGACAGCTGACAGGTGTCCTGTGCCGGAGGTGGGAGCCTTGTTCTGAGAAACTCCAGATGGAATGAGGGCAGGTTTAGATCATTCTTATGAGTCTCTTGCCAGAGGAGGAATTAAAACCATAGATTACAATGTGGGACAGAGACCCGGGGGAGGCGGAGCCTCTGTGCCAGGCTGGGGCGAGGCTCAGCCAGTCTGCTGGGGCAGGGAGCCATTCCCCATTGTTCACCGATGCATCCCAAACACGTGGAATGGTACTTGGCTCACGGAGGTGCTTAATCCATATGTGTTGAATGAATGAATGAGTGTATTACTTACTTGGGTTTTAGGAGAGTCATTGCACCCAGTCTGCAGATGAGTAAACTGAGGCTCAGGGAGGTCAAGCCACACATCTGTTCAGTTGTGGGGCTGGGATTTGGAGCCAGGGCTGCCTGCCTTCAAAGCTCAAGCTCTGATACACCCACCTGCTAGGACCGAGGAACTCTTGCTCTGGAGGACAGGTTGGATTTCAGCCTCGCAAGCATCCCTCCCTTCCTAGAGTGACTGGATGTGGGAACAGACAGGCTGCAGGACTCAGAAACAATGGCGGGGTCAGTGCCGAGGAATGCAGATGATACTCCAGCCATTAGCTCCTGCTCGGGGGATTGAGGGGGGTTCCCTGTTAAGGGGCCAGGTGAGGAGGGGATCGATGCTGCTTGCAGTCAAGGGGGCCCTTCTGGGTGTGGCTGGACACCTCGGTCATCCTCAGCCACAGAGGGGGAGGGTGCTGGCTTAGGGTTGGCACAGCGGGGACTGGACCTCAGGCTGTGCCTGCCCAGGTACCTTCTCCAAGGTGGTGGCTGGATGGGCCTGGGTGAGTCCCGGTTCACAGGACCACGTGCCTGTCCCAATCCCCCAGCTGGCTCCAGACCAGAATGCCCTGCGAGACTTACTGAGTTTACCTTTGGCTGCTCCTGGAGCTCAGGGCTGGGGCCTGGACAGAGGGTACTGCTTGTCGAGGCTCCATTTGGGGCAGTGCAGCTAGAACTGTCGCCGGATAGCACAGGGCCCGGTGAGTATGTTGCCAGTCCCCCATGCTCTCTTCCTGATGTGCCTCCCCATGGGGGTCCTGGCCTGCCAGCTCCCCCTGAGTGAGGTCCTTGTGGTCCCAGCTGCTCACCAGAGCGGTTCCCAGACGGCCCAGCTGACTGGTGACGGGCTGGAGCCTCACTGAAAACCCAGATCCTTGTGGGGTTTAGCCCCGCAGCCAGATGGCTCAGGTTTAAATCCCAGCTCTCCCTCTATTGCCTGTGTGACCTTGAGCAGTTTTCTTAACCTCTCTGTTTCCTCATCTGTAAAGTGGGGATGACAATAATTCTTCTCTCACAAGGCTGATGCAAAGGTAATTATAGGAGGAAAGGCTTGGGATAGCTCTGGGCACTTAGAGCCAATTAGCCAGTGTTGGCTGTGGTGATGCTGACTTTGGCACTCAGTCCTTGGTGGCACTGGGCACCCTAAGGAGCTGCCGCCTTTTTGTGTGCGCAGTGTCTGGGCTCCGGGCTCCGCCCACGGCATACTGTTTGTCAAGAGGGAGGAGTACCTGGGCCAGGTCGCTGGGGACAGCAGGGTGGTGGCAGCCTATGGGCCCCTGACCCCCACTGCAGGTCCCTTTCTACCTTCTCCCTTCTGTGCTGCTCACATGTTCTCACTGCTGCCGTGTCCCAGGCCTTGTAGAGACGAACTATTCGTGCTGTGTTTGTTGTATTAACTGATGGACAGCCCCCCCCAACCCAGGTTCAGGGCCCCTCCTAGGAGTGCCTACGGCTGCCACTTCTCCCCCACAGAAGCACTGCCTACCATTTGTTGTCGGTACCTGTTCAGTTCTCCTCCCCTTGCTGGACTGTGAGGTCCCAGGGGTAGGGACCGATGAACGAATGCGCATGGTTGAGAACTACGCTGGGCTAGGCTTGGGGGCTCGAGAGGACCTGGCCTCAGAGAGCTCTCAGTCCGGTTGTTTGTCCAGGAACTCAAAACCAGCTGCTGCTCAGAGCCAAAATGGCACTGGTGCCAGGATAGGAGGGGCATAACTCAGTCCCTGCCTCGAAAGGCTGCCCTTTGCCACCCCCCTGCCCCCACTCCTTCCCTCCCCACCTCTGTGTTCCAGATGCTGGGCCAGGTGGTGGGGAGGCACGGACAAGTGGGTCGTGGCCTCTGCCCCCAGTCTCGTGGGGAGGTCTGCAGAACCAGTAACCATGGTAGAATGACCTGTAGGCTGGTATTTATCTGCTGTGGAAACCAGTGGTCATGACTTTGGTCTTTGTGTCCCTGTGACTAATAGCAGTAACATTACCCCGTGCTGACAGGCCAGTGTCCGTCCTAGATCTCAAAGGGCTTGACCAGGTGCCCTCGGAGTAAGGGTCCTCCACCCCGGCACTGTTGATGCGCATGCTGGCCCATTCTCTGGTACGGGGCTGTCCTGTGCGCTGTAGTGGGTTTAGCAGTACCCTTGGCCTCCACCCCCTAGATGCTGCTAGCATTCTCTGCCCTTCCAGTTGTGACAACCAAAGTGTCTCCAGGCATTGCCAAATGTCCCCGGGGGGACAGAGTTTCCCTCAGTCGAGAACCGCCGCCTTAGACGGGCCAGTAAGACTATCTGCCTAAAACAAGATGGGATGGAAATTTTAAAATGTATACTGCCGCCCCCCCAAAAAAAGGCAAAAGAGGGACAAAGAGCTCACGCCCTATTCCACGGGTGCACACATGGCCTTGTTTGGCATAAAATGCGGGCGTCCATGGGGCGGTGGGAGGGTCCCCGGTGGCTGAGCTGTGTGTGCCTTGGCCCAGGCCACACAAAGGCAGAGCTCCTGGCAGAATTAACTGGGCTGTCACCAGGTTTTTGTGTCCCCCGGCTTTGTGTGGTTGTGACACAGGGCAGGTCACCGGATGACCGCATGGAGTCCACGGGACTGGCATCCATCCTGGAAGAGCTGAGTCAGGTTCAGCCGTCCACCTAAGTGTCAGCGAAACTGGGGTTTTCTTCCTCGCCTCACAGCGCCGATCCCACTTTTTGACAACGTGTGGATGTGTGTAATCGTTTCACACCTGCCTCCTGCGGGACCATGGAATCCAGGAGGGCAGACACCAAGGGTGTCTCGCTTACCAGCAAACCGCAGACCTTGTCTGGTGCCTGGCACACAGAGGTGCTCATTGTGTACTTGTGGGATGACTGAGGGGTGCTGTTGGGTGGCAGAAGGATCTAGAGAGTGACAGCTGGCTCTTCTGCTCTCCACTTGAATGCCGTCCAGCTCTAGGGCTCCCGGAGTGAGGGAGTGGGGCCTGGAGACCTCAGTTCTAACGCAGATGGAGCGTGGGTGGGAGATGTTACCTCCATTGCTCGCTTCCTGGTGTGTACCCCAATGGGGAAAGAGATGGTGCTTCATCTTCTGACCAAGACGCTAGCCACAGGACAGACCTCACATGGACCCGGCAAAGGCTCCGTCCTGGCGGGGAGTGCAGGTATCCATGCCTGCATGGCGCTCACCCCTTCGTCTCGCACTGAGCGCCTGTGCCGTGTGCCGGCTGCAAGCAGGGAGGAGAGCCCTGAATGCCGCCTGCCCAGGCCTGCGCTCTCTCCGCTGGTCCCCCAGGGTGCTCCTGATGTTGTTGAGTGACAGCCCTGGGCATGCGGGGGTCACTGTAACTTTGCTGCCGGGAGGAGGATTGTCCCTGAATTTAGCTGAATACATTGGAGCTCGAGCAAGGAAATGGAAGCATGCTGGGTTTTGCAGCTCTCCTGGGCTGATTCTCCTGCCAGCGTGCTGTACGTAAAGGGGCACATCTGCACCCAGCTCGAGCCCCCTCTGCCTGCCCACACGGATTCAGGGGATTGCAATGCCTCCCTGGCACCACACACTGAGCTTCGGTCATCGCTGTGTTTCACACCAATTAAAGGAACTCTCTGTCTCTCTTTGGGGTCCTCCCCTTTCCTGCCTCTAATCCCTTTCCCTGGAATCTTGACTTTAAAAGGGATGGGAGGCGGGTGGAGGCTTTGGGGTGCTCACACGGCTGAGTGTTAGCCTCCAGGCCAGGTGAAGATGGCGCTCATCCCAGGACACGTCGGTGGGCACCCCGGCCCTCGGAGGGGTGCTGCACGGTCAGGTGCTGCATGAGGGCTGCTGCCCTGTAACTTGCTCTTACTTGCCGAGCAGCGATGGGGAGGGCTTTAGGATACCTCAGCTCCACCTGGGACAGCACCCTTGTGGGCCAGGGCCACTGTTCAGTTAGGAGGAGGTGGTTGGCCATTCATTCAACAAACATTTATTGAGCACCTACTGTGTTGCAGGCTCTCAGTGGGGTACTTTTGTGAACTATCTCATTTCATCCTGATAACAACCCTATGTGTGTGTGGGGGGGGATTCTGACAGCTCATACAGGGAGGGAGCCAGAGGTCAGAACGGTGAAGTAACAGCTTAGCATCACAGTAAGTGGGGAGCCGGGACCCAACCTGGTCTGATTGCAGAGCTCACCTTCCTCAAAAACCATCCCCAGGGCATGGTGGTGTCAGAAAGGGGCACCCCAGGGCCCCCTGGGGGACCAGAGCCTGCTGCAGAGCAGGAGCTGCCCGGAGTGCGTGGGCCCCTCCACTTTCCACCAAAGCAGTGACCCATCCCTGGCAGCAGGGCATAGGCAGGGGTCGGCCCACAGCTCATGGTACCCAGCGTGGTTTCAGTGCCACGAGCAAAAGGAAAACGAGGGAGTTTGGGAATTCTTTCTAGCACCAGCGTGTGGGCGGCCCCTGGATTATCCAGGTCCGCACGGGTCCCATTCACAGGCTTGGTGAGCACTAGTATGTTCTTGCTAAGGCTGAGTGTAAAAGAGGACTGGTGTGTAGGGCTGGCTCCTGGGGGGGGCATGGTTCTGGGTTTGACTCCCACCCCAGCACAGCAGGATGCAGGACTCTATTTCAGGTGGAAACCATCCCTCCACTCTGTCTGCCCCGGCACCTCCAGCCCAGGCTCCTGGTCCTGTCTGCTGGGCCCACCCTCTCAGAGCTGGGAGGGAGAGGCGTGGATTTATTGGGGAGGGAGGGGCACCCCTACAGGCAAAGATGGGGACAGACCTTGATCTAATCAGAGACCTGCATCTGATGAACTTGACTTTGGATACTGTATTTTGCCATGTATATATAATGTGTTCCCTCCCAGGTTCGGGGCCCAAACGCTCAGGAAAAAAATCTTTTGTTTTAATTTTTTGATTCAATTATTTTATGTATTTATATTTAGATGCTCGTTTTTTATATTATAAAGGAATTTTAGCATTTATTTTTAAACATATTTATGGTACAAGAGATTTTACGTAACAAACAGTTACAAACACAAGAACAGATACAAGATATTTTGGGTGCTACCCATGTATAATGTGCACCCTTATTTTTCCCTCAAAAAGTTGGGCAGAAAGCGAGCATTATACACAGCAAAAGGCGGTAATCCGCCTCTCTGAGCCTCAATTTCCTCCTCTGTGACACCGGGGTGACCCCGCCCACTTGTGGGATGGGCCGCCTTCTCCGGGGCTGGCAGGTGGATGTGCGGTTCTGGCCTCCCCCACAGGTCTGGAGGGCGGAGAGCAGCTGGGATGACAGCCCCGTCCTCCTCGGGCACTGGTTTGCACGTAAGTGCTGGCTGCTGTGAGGGTTCAGCTGGGGCTGTCCTGGGCCCTGTGGCTGGGGCCTTGTGGCCCCTGGGGCTTGCCTTTCTGGAGACCCCAGGTGCCGCCTGGCCAGCTCGCTGCGCTCTGGTTGGGTGGGTTGAGTTATTTTCAGCCCTGAGTTTTGCACAGGTCGTTTCTTCCTGCTTAGAGCTCTCCTGTGGGACAGAGTAGACGGCCCCTTCCGTGAGAGAGGCAGAGGGTGCGTCTGAACGAAGAGATCAGAGCCAGATCGGACCCTTGTGGGCTTTGAAAGGAAGGCCTTTTCCATTTCCCATGGTCTGCCAGCCAGGGTCCCCAGCACCCAGCCTTGACCCTGAGCTCCTCTGCCCTGCCCCTGGGCCACTGGGTGGACGGTAGGTGCCTCACCGGTCTGTGCGGGGAAGACTGCCGCGTGCCCGTCCTGCTGGAGTGGCTGCGAGCGGCAGCCGCTGGACCTCTGGGGTCCTGCACCCTTGTCCAGCCACATGCTTCTGACTCACCAGGGCAAGAATGTGCACTTTTTGGGAGCAAGTCCTTAAAAATAGTCCAAGTCCTTCCCCCTACCCTGCCTCTCCCTCCCCTCTTCTGATCACACCCTGCCTTTGGCCTCAGATCTGGTTTTGGGGAACCGCCCCCTGCACAGATTGGCAGAGAATCTGTTTACGACGTTCTCCTAGGAGGAGCCGTCCTGGCTGCAGGCTGATTTCAGATGGAAGGAGGCACAGTTCCCAGACGTGGGTGCCCCTCGGCCTGGGCTGCCGCACCCCCTCCCCTGAGGGAGGTGGCGAGGCCGACCCAGACCAAGGGGCGCCTTCATTCATTTAGCAGGTGTGCGTGAGGTCTTGTGTTTGCCAGGCACTACTCCAGGGCTGTGGGGACACCAATGAACAGAAATGATAACACCGTGGCCTCTGTTGAGTGAGTCCACATTTCCGTAGGAGGAGGCTATTATAAGCAATTCACACGCACAGTTGCCCGGAGGTGTTAAACTCTGTGACCATGGGGAGGCCGAGTCAGGAGATGAGCGTGCTGGGGAGGTGCGTGTGCTGTGTTCAAAGAGGGTGGTGGGGCAGCTTCTCTGATACGGGGGCCGTGCAGCAGAGCCCCAGGAGGCGAGGAGGCGTCTGCGTGTATGTCCAGGCAGAGGGAGCCAGTGCAAAGGGCCGGGGCTGGAGCCTGTGCAGGGTGGTTCAGGAACTGCACGGTGGCTAATGTGACTGGGGCAGAATGAACTATGAGGGGAGAGGCAGGGTCTGAGTCAGGCGGGTAGTGGGGGCAGGTGCATCTCGGAGGGCCTCGTCCTCCAAGGCGAGGGCCCTGGCTTCCACTCTGGATGAGGTAAGAAAGCATTTGAGGGTTTGAGCAGAGGACGAACTTGGCTGCCGCCCTGCAAAATGGAAGCAGGAGAACAGTAAAGGGTCCCAGTAAGGGAGGATGGTGGTGTGGACCAGGCAGTGGCAGGGTGAGAGAAGGGAGTGGGGAGATTCGGTCAGTTCTGGACCTGTTTGGAAGGCAGAGCCGACAAGGTGTGCTGATGGGTAGCATGTGGGTGTGAGAGGAAGAGGGAGACAAGGCTGTCTGAGGTTTCTGGTCTGAGTCCCCGGCGGGCCGGGGCTGCCAGCAGGTGCTCCGGGAGGATCAGGAGGAGCAGGGGTGATGCTCAGGGGTTGGACGGATGCAAAGTTCCAGATGCTTTGTTTGACCACAGACATGCTGAGCAGGCTCTTTCCCGGGCAGGATTCTGGAGTGCAGGGGAAAGGCAGTCTGGAGGCATCATCGTGGGGATGATCTTGAACACCATGAAATGAGTGCGGTCACCTGGGGGGCACAGGTGGGATGAGGCCATGAGCCTGGAGCGGCCCAATTTGGACACCGGAAAGCGTGGTGGAGGAAAGTGGGCGGAGTGGAAGCTGAGCAGGAAGGAGAGTGGAGGGAGCGTTTGGAGAAGACAGCAGCCAAGTGGTAGGGGGTTGGGGTGGGCCTGAGGTATGTCCACTGCGTTTGGCATTGTGGGTGTCGCTAGTGGGTCCAGTGAGCTGGATGACAGATGGGTGGGGAGAGCACCCAAGCTTGGAGGCACCTTCCCTGGAAACCCCAGTTCGCTCCAGCCTCTCTGCAGTGGTCTGGGCCGTTTCTGCCGCAGAGACTGTCCATCCTGCCCCTGCAGCCACTCAGTCACGTAGCGTGGAGCCAGGCACCCCTCCGTCTCCTGGTCCCGTCTCATTCAAGCCGCAGCTTCCCCGTCTGTCTGTGCAGGGAGGGAGGGAAGCCCACCTCTTGGGTTTGGTTCCCACACAGAAATGCTCTGCCGCTGGACGGAGTGTCCTGGACAGGCGTGTCCCAGGCTGGCACTGGATTGCCTGGCAGGTGGCTTCAGATGGGGAAACTGAGGCTCAGAAAGGTGAAGGGGTAGCATGAAGTCCATGCTGCTCCCTTCTGGCCTCCAGGAGTGTGTCCTGTGGAGCCTGTCGCACGGGCCTCCCAGGACCTGGGACCCTCTGGTGATGCTCGCAGAAGATGAGGCCAGGATAGTTTGGTCCATAACAGGAGTCTTTTCACCTGGTCCTTCAGCCTGGTGCCTCCTGTCTGGGCCGGATAGCTGGGGACAAAGGGGTACATGTGCCTGGGGGTTGTGAGGAGGAGGAAGGGCCAAAGACCAGTCCAGCAGCAGCCCTTCCCACCCCCAACCCCCTTCTCTCTCTCTCTCTCTCTCTCTCTCTCTCACACACACACTTGGTTTTGCAGCCTCTGGCTGGCTCTGGTTTCCTAGGCAACCACCCTTAGGGATGCCCTCTGGAGGAATGTGGGGTGGGGTGGGGTGGGCTCTTCTGTCCAGAGGCCTCTTTCCAGGGCTGCTCCCACTTGTCCTGCCTGGGGATCATTGACGGGGGTGGGGGGGCCCCCTAGCTGAGGAAGTCAATGGAGGAAGGAGGGTGGGGCTGGGGATGCCTGCTCTGGTGGGGACAGAGCGCCTATTGTCTGAGGCTTCAGCCATTGACCAAGCCTCACCCCTGCCCATGGCCAGCAGGGTGCCCCTTTCAGAGTCTCCCCCCACCCCAGGACACCCATTGAGTGGCCTGGCGTCTGGTGGCAGCAGGCAGGAGCTGGGCCTGTTGCCCCTCTGGCATTTGGAGGCTCCTGTCACGGGCTGGGAGGACCCGGAGGAAGCTCCCCCTAGTCTCTTGGCTTCCTTTTTCTTATCTGCTACGGGAGTTAAGTTGGACAAAGATGGAACAGTGTTCGGCATGGGGCCTGGTGCACAGCAGTGCTCGGATATCAGCTGTTCTCATGTCAAAGTCGATTGTTTTATGGTCTCAAAGGTGGTGAGGGTCACGGAGGGCAGGGGTCAGCCTGGACTCAGTTGGCAGTCTGCAGAATGGGACAGCTCGAGTGTCCTCAGGGAGCGGCAGGAACTCTGGGAGGGGAACCAGTGTTCGTTTAGACCCTCCCAGCCTTGTCAGACGGGCTTTCACTGGTGTTTGCCCCTGACCAGAGAGGACAGGAGACACAGGGAGGGTGACCGACTTCCCAGGGTCTTCAGACCAGTGTCTGAAGCGGGCTCTCTCGGACCCTGTCTTGCACCCTCTTGCGCCTCTCTTTCCAGGTCTCTGCCTTCCGGTCCCGTTCCTCTTGCTGTATGTGGCTCCTCTGACGTTTTCTGGGACCAGGCACCTCATCGTCTCTCTAGAGCCCCTGGGAGCCATCTGCCTCCAGGCTTGGCAGCAGATGGCTGTTTGCTCTAGGCCTCCGATGGCAGAGCTTTGGGTGTCCTGCCACCCTGCCTACATGGCTGCGGGTCCCTCTTCCCACTGTCCTGCTGGATCCCTACCTTATCCTCCTGTCTCTGGTCTTTCTGGACGGAGCAGAGGACACCTGGGGGGCTGAAGTTCTCACCTGGACCTGTGCTTCTCTTTCCACTGGGCAGGAAGTCCCATACCTGCTGCTGCCCCCGGCCCAGGGACTGCACAGTGAGGAGGCCCCAATCAGGGCAAGGTCTCCAGGCTCTTTGGTTCTCAGCCTCTGGGCTCCATTCAGCTCAGCTCAGCTAGAGTGTGGCCTGGTGCTCCGGACACCGAGATGAACAGAAGAGGCCACGGTCTAGTGAGGGAGACGGTTATAATCTGGGTTCCGAGTGCCCCAGAGTCACCGGTGCTTTTGATAAGACTTCTGCTAGACTTTCCCTGGCCACACCTCTGAGCTACAGAGTTCAGGGCCTGGGGCACGTGTACTGTTTTTTTTTTAAAGCTCCACAACCAGGCATGGGAACCACTGCATGAGATGGGCTTGGGGAGGCCTCACAGAGGAGAAACTGGGTCTGGGTTTTGAAGGTTGAGTAGGAGTTTGCTCGCTGTTTGCGAAAGAGGATTCTATGGTGGAGGGAGCAAGTGGCCGAGCAAAAAGCCCAGAGAGGTAAAACAGGTCGGCATGGTCATGGGCCCGAGAGCTCTTCCTGGGGGCGGAACAGGGTTCCCCTTCAGCCCTTCAGGCCAGGGGAGGGAGCTGCTGAGCCCCGAAAGGTCAGGGCGAGAGGCAGCGTGTGTCACCCGGGGCCTTGCTGAGGGCCTGGACTTCATCGTGCAGGCGGTGAGGAAGGGTCAGACGGTGTGTGTTGTGGGACAGTCACATGGGGGATATGTTGGCCAGGGGCACGTCTGACAAGGGCTGAGAGCCAGAGATGCCTCTTAAGGGTACCGCGGAGCAGCCCTGGTCTCGCCATCCCAAGCCACTGGGTCCTGCCCCTGTCTCACCCTTTCGTCCTGGTGTCTGGGAGTGAGACATGGCTGCTGGCCCACAACTTATTCCTTGTTTCCGTCTGTGCATGGCCAGGTGACAGCCACCTTCCTCTGGCGAGGCTGCCGGACGTGAAGGTGCCTCCTCTGCTGCTTTCCCAGCATCCAGGACTGACTTCTGACCGCTTGGACCCCTGCCTGCCCCCTCCTCCCCAACTGGGTCCTGTCTCCACAGGCCAGCTGTCCCTGTCCCTAAACTTCCGGCGGCTTCTGCAGCCTCCCTGACTTTGGGGAGCCCTCCAGGTGAATTTCTCCAGGTCTCCTGCAGGAGGAAGGGGGATGGGGCCACTCAGCTGAGTGCGGCTGGGAGCTGGCCCAGGATGGGGTGGGCCTCCTGGCTAGCAAGGCTGGGCGGGCGGCAGGTGTGGGCTGGAGGGGCTGTTTCCTAATGGGCCTTTGGGCCGGGTGGACTTTGACCCGTGAGAGGCACTTTGGTTGGATTAGAGCTGGGAAGAAACCTGCCCTGGTGGGCGGGGCCACTGAGGGTAGAGGGAAGTGCTCACATTGGCTGCTCGGGTGGTCTGGGTCACGGAGGCCGACCAGCTGAGGCACGCCCTGCAGCCAGCACCTGGGGGCTTCTTCCCTGGCTCCTCTGCCTCTTGCCCTGGCTGAATGTGGCCATTCTGCATTAGTGGGGAAGGGCACCGTTCAGGGGGTCTGCCTGCCCGACAGTCATTTTTAATGAGACGACCCCCTGCAAGAGAATAAACTCTCCCTGACCACCCATGCATACCACTCTTACCATCATAATAATAGCAATGTGTATGGAGAGTTACCTGGTGCAGAATACCTTGTACACCCAACTCAGTCTGCATTCCATCGCCGTGGGACTCTTCATGGCAGGGACTCATGAGAAAGGTGTTCACGGTACTGATGGCGAGGGCAGACCGGGACCTGCACTCAGAACTAGCAACAAAGCGCATCATTGTAACCACTGCACCAGCACCGAGGTCATGCCCTGCCTCTCCAGTGCCTCCAGCATGAGCCTCGCCTCCTTTAGACTCAGTTTCCACGTCTGTAAAGGGAGAGCCACGCCCTCTCTTGGCTGCTTCCTGCTTCTGACCTGCTCTGATGTTTCTGTGCCAATCTTCTTTTTAAGAATGAGCAGCGTGGTTATTTATATTTTCTCTTACAATGATCATTGTAGAGTATCTGGGAATTTTAGAAAAGTAGAAAGTAAACAGGAAACGCATAACCCTGAGCATAATAACACTCTGTGTATCTCTGTCAATTTCCTTCCAGTTCCTTTCCTCTGTGCACTTTTTTTCCCCAAACTATAAGAAAAAGTTGATTTAGAAAGTTACAGAGACCAAAGAAGGGTTCTGGGAGCTTAGGGAAGAGAGAGGTAAAGGTAAAGGCCCTGGGGAGAAAAATGGGCGGGGGAGGCTCAGGTGTGGGAGAGGAAGGGAGAGCGGGCCGGGAGCCTGCCCTGGGTCTTTGGTCCTGAGGGTTTTAAAGGCTGAGAGCTTAGGGGAGGTCTTAGGGGAGGATTTAGATAGAATATTCATCAGCTATATGAAGATGAGCCAAAATGAGATTTATTCCCCTGACTTCACCACTGGTCCTTGGGTGTGGTCCTTTGTGCACTTAATCCCCACCTGAGGACATGCTTATTGCTTTTAGAGAGAGGGGAGGGGGGCAGGGAGAGAGAGAGAGAAACATCAATATGAGAGAGAAATACTGAGTGTGTATCTTGCACACAACTCCAGTGGGGACTGAATTTGCAATCTAGGCATATGCCCTGACTGGGAATCAAACCTGCAACCTTATGGTCCACGGGGCAGTGGTCCAGCCAACTGAGCCACACTGGCCAGGGCTGTGCACTTTTATTTTATTTAAAAAAAACATTTTATGTATTTATTTTAGAGAGATGGGGAAGAGAGGGAGAAAGAGGGAGTGAAACATCAATGTGTGGTTGCCTCTAGCATACCCCATACTGGGGACCTGGCCCGCAACTCAGGCATGTGCTCTGACTGGGAATCAAACCGGTGATGCTTTGGTTCGCAGGCCCGCGCTCAATCTGCTGAGCTACACCAGCCAGGGCGGCTGAGCACTTTTAAAATAGAGTCGGAGAAAACCAGCATATGCCAAAGCCAGTGAGGGAAGCAAGCATCTGGGTCAGACCCGGCTGCGTGGCGGGACTCTGAGCAAAACCTACCGCCAGGTAGATGCCGTCAGTCACTGGGGGTAAAGGAGACCCCAACGAGCTGGGGGGCAGGATGTCCTCGTGTGCCTTCTTCGTGCCAACCTGCTGGGACGAACACACGAAGAAACACCCTGACTCTTCTGTCAGTTTCCCTGAATTCTCCAAGAAATGTTCGGCAGGATGGAAGACCATGTCTGCAAAGGATATGTCGACGTTCGAAGACTTGGCAAAAAAGTGGAAAGCTCGCTGTGCCATGGAGAGGAGACATTGCGTCCCTCCCATGGGTGGTCAGATGGGAAAGGGAAGAGGTCCCAGCACTGCTAAAAATCCCTGTCTGCCTTGCTGTTCTGCTTTGAACATGGTCCAAAGATCAAAAGTGAGCATCCTGGTTTCTCCCTGAGACGCACTGCAAAAAAAAAAAATTTGGGTGAAGTATGGTCTGAACAGTCAGCCAGAGATAAGCGACCACAGGAACAGAGAGCAGCCTGGCTGAGGGAGAACTGCGGGAAGGACCTTGGCGCGCACCCTGCCCCGGGCGAGGGTGAAGCGGGGAGAAGGGCCCTGGCCGGCCGGCAGGCTCCCAGGGGACCGGGAGGGGGGCGGGGGTGGTGGTAAAGATGGAGCCTGAACCGCTGCCCTGCAACTGTGTGTGTGTGTGTGTGTGTGTGTGTGTGTGTGTGTGGGGGGGGTGCGTGCTCCGTGGTAGTTTGGCTAAGAACTTGACGTTCAGTGCAGCTCAGGATCTGCTTTGGGATAAAAAACTGCAGATTTCTGTATAGCTGGTAAGATCCTTGGTAGAGAAAATACTTCTTTAAAAGTACAGGTTGCAGCTTTTTGAGTGGCTGCTACATACAGTTAGATTTTAAGGCTTCTGACGTCGAATGTTTCTAAATATGCAATGGTTTCTTTAATTCCCTGACCCGTGTGTGGTAGCACGGTGAACTCATGGGAATTTGTATCAGTAGTCAATTTTGGGTTTCTTAGAATGTTGCATTTTTTTATTTGGCATGAACTGATTGATGTATGTTAAAAATCAGTCAGATGGGGTCAGAAACCCCCTGCGTGCTGGGTCACTTTTGGTTTTCAGCCGGCTGCTGCTTTTGCCAGAGATGGTCATGGCTGGAAGGTTCTGGATCGATTTTTCACAACACATTCCTTTGGGCTCAGGTTCTCACCTCAAAAACGTCTGGACCGTGCACAGCTCAAGGAAGACGTAAAATAAGAAAAGGAAACAGCCTCCTGTTCCCTTAGCATTTCCTCACCCTTGACCTGGCTCTTTGCAGGTAGCAGCCCCTGGGATTGTCTGGGCAGGTGCTGCCTCTGCTTTACAGAGACAAGGCCCAGGGCACCCGAGAGGCCGAGGAGAGGTCAAGTTCACTGAGAGGACGAGGCAGAGCCCAGCCTGCAGGTAGACCTGGCTGCTCCAGGCCACTGGCCCAGGTTCCCCCAGCTTGAAGCCCTGGGATCTCAGGGTCTGTCTGTGGAATCCAGACAGAGTCCCATTTGCTGTCCCGGATTTTGAGGGACATTAAGGACAGGCATCTTGGTGCTGACCGAGCCTGCCCAGGACTCGGTGGTTGACCTCAGGTATGCTGCTGGGATCCTGTGGGGCAGGTAGCAGGACCCCCATTTTACAGATGAGGACGCTGAGTCTCAGCCCCCCATTCCGGGGGACCTGAGGCTCTAGCCCGGGTCGCTGACCCCAAGGCGGAGCTGTGGTGATCACGTGCCTGAGTGTCGATGACAGCCATAGACTAGTGTGTCCCAGGGACCCTGCCAACACTTTTACACATTTTTACTCTTAACTTCCTTCACAACCCTCTGCGGTGGGTACTTTGTAATGTCCAGACACCAGTGAGTAAACTGAAGCCCGGAGATGGGGGTTAAGCAACTCATCCAAGGCGTCGGGCTACTGAGTGGCAGGACGCAGGTGGGATCAGGTAGCCTGAACTCTCTCCAAAGAGTTGCCACGAGGGTCTCTAGTGGTGACAATGCACTGCCCTGAGCCATGCCCACTCCCTTGCACACGTCTGGTGAGACTAAAAGTAGGTATGTGCACGATGGTGGCTGCAGGCCTGTGGACACGCATGGGGTCTGCAGGTCTGTGTCCTTGCCCCGAGACCTCGCTGGCCCGCATTAGTTTATAACCTTCTCCACCCCCCCCCCCCACCGAAGCTTCCAGCCCCAAAGTCCAGGGAGGTGGTGCAATCAGAGGATTGAGACTAAGGTCCGGGGTCAGTGCCTGCCCCCCTGTTGCCTTGCCTCTGTGACTTGGGGCAAAGCCTTGCTCTCCCTCGCCTTGGTTCCCTCATCTGTGAGTGGAACAATGCAGGCAAAGCTCCGGCTTTATAAGGGTTGGTGTGTCTCTTCCTTCCTGGGGAAAGCCATGGGCTTGGAGCAGAGGGTGGGAACCCCCCCGAAGTGGGTGGACAAAGGGGAGGAGAGCAGACTCTGGCCTGGAGGGAAGATCCTGAGTTTCTGCAAACTGCACTTAAGGAACAGTTTGCACAGGAGCCTGGGCGAGGCGCCTCCCTTCTTCCTCCTGGAAAATGGGTCCGCCTCTCCCCGAGCCTCCCTGAGTGGTTCTGACGGAGCCCACAGGGAGGGGAACGGCCACCTGGAGGGCTGCTGGCTGGAGAGAACCCTTGGCTGGAGAGAAAATTTGAGTCCCGAGGGTTTTCAGTGTGGGGCTCAAAGGCAGAGGTGCACGCTCGGTGGAGAGCAGCTTGCGCTCAGCCAGAACTGACCCTGGCAGGTCCGTTTCTAGGCACGTGCCCTAGGTTCACCCATCCCTTCGCCGTGTTATGGAGGGTGTTAGCTGCTGCGTTGTTTATAAAACATCAAAACAACCTTCCGTTGGTAGAGACAGTAAAAGAAACTGTGGTACATTAAAAAAAACGTGCAGCCATTAAAAAAACTCATTTCTCTGAGCTGTTCTGAAAGGATCAGTGAGACCCTTCAGCAGAAATAGTGGTTGCAGCACGGCGGGCCGGTGTGCTTGTTCTGTGCACAACAGGCCGTCGACTGGGCACACAAGCTGGGTACCGGGGGAGTTCTGCAGGCTTTGCAGGGAAATGGTCACAGCGGTCACTCCTGGGGACTAGGGTGACCGGGGTCGGGGGCGAGAGGTTTACTTTTCATTGTACACCCTTTGCCTCGTTTGGATTTTGAGAGGCACTGGAGCGTGGTGGTTACTTAAGGAGTGCAGACTCTGATGCCCATGGCCAGGTTCAAGCCTTGGCCCTGCCACTTACCAGCTGTGTGACCTTGGGCAACTTACTTAACTGCTCTGGGCCTCCTGTTCTCATTTATCATGTGCAGTCCTGTATGTTACCACTGTTTGTAAAGTGCTTAGTGTTTGAGATAAAGCAGGCGCTCTGTGAATCTTCGCTGTTATTAATTAATTGCCATGTACGTGCACTCTGTCTTTATTGAGGAAGCCAGTTCACAAGCGCAGGCTTGAGGAGCGGAAAGGAAAGCAGGTGAGCAGCCAGATTGTGGCAGGGGCTGATTAGATAGGAGGGCTGGGTGCTCTCCCTCCAGGATGTTCCCCTGCACCACGGGGCCCTCTGGAAGGACAGCCCCTAGTTCCGAATCAGGGGCCGAGTGGGGAGTGGGGAGAACTCTTTCCCTCACTGCTCTGCAGGGGATGTCTGGCAAGGTTGGTCCCAGGGCCCGAGAAGCCCACTGGACACACTGGCTTCTTGGTTGCATGAGTTCCCGCGGCGAGGCCAGCTCCCCGCCCGCTCTGAGTGGTTGAGATTCTGCCCCTGTCTTACACCGTCTGCTGCTCTGCTGCCTTTACTTTCCTTATACCTATGTGCCAGCTGGTCAACCCCACAGGGCAGGACAGGGAGCACCAGAGAGTACATGGCCTTCAGCGGGGCTCAAGGGAGCCGCTGGCTATTGGGCACCTGGGAGGAGGAAGTGCCCGGCCAGCTCTATGACAGGTCAGGAGTGATACGACTTCTGGAACCAGGGCCTGAGCCTGACCCTGGTCTCTGGGACTGCAGCTTCAGCTGCAAGTCGGAAGGGACAGGGCAGAGGGGCAGTCTAGCCGGACCCCTCAGACTCCTGAGGGTCCTTGGCACCGGGCAGAAGGAAGGTCAGCGGCGGCAGGGGCTTTCTGGAAAGACGGGGTTACTGCTCGGCAGCTGCTGGGTTTGCTGGGTTAATGATTGGTGACGGTTGGGGGCTGGGTCCTCTCTGCTGCCTTGTGCTCCTGGAGCTGCTGGGGAAGCCCTGTGGGAGCTGGAGGCTGGAATGCACAGGTCGTGAGCCGATGGCCCACCCTTCAGCGCTGCTGAAGCTTTGGCCCCGGATGTCATCTAATTAGATTTCTGGCCTTCTTTTCACAGGCGAGCAGCTGGGCTGGTGCCGGTCTGAGCTGGACTTTGTCTGATGGCTTCCTCCGACCCTCCTCCACAGGCCGCCGCAGGTACCGCACTGGGGGCTTCCTGCTTGTCCCTCCTCTGTGCAGGGCTGCAGGGGGCCAACGGAGGACCCCTGGCTTGGGAGCAAGCCGACCTGGGATTGGGGGTAGGGGTGGGGAATCCAGCTCTGCTGGCGGTTAGCTGCGTGCCCTGGGGCAAGAGATTTCACCCCTCTGCCTCGGTTTCCTAGTCTGCCACAGGGAAATGATCACTTCCTTCTCACAGAGTGGGCTCCTGGCACAGGTCGGTTCTTCACCTGTGTCCCTAAGATCCCCTGGAGAGACAGGTGGAACCCACCTGGGGACCGAAGTGTCCTGGGGGGTGAAGTTTAGGAACTGAGGGTGGGGACCCGAGGATTAAGCGGAAGGGACATCTGTGAAGGTGCTACGGTCAGGCCACCTGCTTCCAGAGTTGGCAACAAACAAACAAAAATACTTATGTTAAAAAAAGATTTGTTGTTCATCTGAAATTCAGTTCGACATCCTGTATTTGACCTGGCAACCCCAGGTGGCAGGGCCTCAGACACTGTGGGCAGAATCCAGGCCGCACCCTGGAGGGGCTGGACGCAGGCTGTTTCACCCCCTGGGCCCACTTCCCGTCCTCTTTCCCGAACTGGGGGGAGGCAGATAGCAGAGTGGTGATGAGAAGGGGCTTTTTCATCAGCCTGACCTTGCCACTGGCACCTGAATGACTGGGTGTCTCTGTCTTGTCACCCACAAACATGGGGATAATAGCGACGACGCCCTCCCTTGTGTTGTGGCAAGGCTTAAGTACAGGTAGGCGCAGGCATGTGGTAATCAATCACTCAGTGAATGGAGGCTGTCAGCGCTGTGGGGTGTGGGCAGGAGGCTACCTGAGCCGTGCGTGCTCTGCCCTGAGCTGTGCTCCCCTCCAAAGGGTGGGTGTCAGCACAGTGGACCTGCCTTCTCTACGACAGGGGTGGCTTCCCGGGGCCCGGCCTCCCGCACGCACTGGGGTTGCTCGTCTGGACAGCGGGGTGTGTCCAGGAACTTCAAGGGTATGTGTGGCCAGCTCTGCCTGTGCCAGCTGTCCAGGTGGGTGGGAGGGGCTCAGTTTAGCTCTCAATTACCCAGGGACGGGCCTCCTGATTTTTCCTTCTGATAAGGAGTGAGGTCTGATTGCCTGGGTCTTAGGAGCCTGGGAGCAGCACTAGAGACAAGGGCATCTCCTGGGTCATGACCATGACTTTGGGTCCCAGGATACCCCCTCCCTGGCCCCTGCTGTCATGGTCACCTTGCATCCTTTCTGTCACCTACCAAGGGGCCAGGCATGGAAACTGAGAACAAATCATTTTATGATTAATTCCATTCAGTTCTATTCGAGAAACGTTTGATGGCCACCTCTTGTTCCAGCTCTGTCTGGTGTTGCTGGCTGGCATCATCTGGTCGAGCCAGGCTTGGGGCCATTTTCTTACTTTTTGAGAGCTGCAGTTTCTCTGAAACACCTCTCCAGTCGTCTTTTAGCCCCTTCATTCTTGCTCACCTGCCCTGCTGGGCACCTCGGTGTTTGCTCTCTGCACCTGTTGCGGCCCCAGCCTGGAGCACCTCTCCCCGCCTGGTCCTGTCAGACCTTGGCTCATCCTTCAGGGATCTGTGCAGGGCAGCCTGGTGCCCGAGGCCCTGACTGGCCTGAGCCCCCTTCTCCGTTTCAGCCCCAGCTCAGTCTCTCTGCGGTTTGATGTTTTCCTCTTGTCGTGTCTGCCACCCGCTCCCCCCCGCACTGAGCTCCTTGACATCCAGGGTCACGTCTTGCTTCTCTGTGAACCTCCTGACCCGGGCGCTGCCAGGAACAGCCCATCGGATGCAGGCATCTGTGCGGGCCATCGATCAGGAGAGGGTGCAGAAATGACCCGAGTCCCTAGACACGGTCTGGGCCTGGCCCGTGAGGCGGGAGCGCCTGCCCACCTCACCCAGGGTCAAGGACTGGGCTACGCACGACTCCAGGCAGCAGTGAGAATCATGGTGGTGGTGAGGATGATGGGGGTGATGATGCAGTGACAGCGATGACATCACCATCAGGTCAGCTAACATTCAGCGTGCACATATGTGGCACCAGGCGCTTTGCGAGTGTTAGTTCATTCCGTCCTCCCAACTGCACCGCAGGACAGTTGCGATCGCTGTACTCACTGTTCAGAGGAGGAAACTGCAGCTCGGAGGGGGAACTAACTGGGCGCTCGCACAGCCGGTGTGTGCGCGAGCCGAGTCTGCACCAGGTGTGGTCTGGCTGGGAACCTGGTCTGGTCAGCGCCGTGACACCGGCCGCGAGTGCAGGGACGCCCTCCCCGCCACTGCCTGCCCAGGGGGTTCCAGTGGACAGGGACCCAGGGCACCGAAGCACTGCCCCCCACCCCGGTCAGGAAGGGCCTGTATCCGGTAGCCCAGTAGTGGTGGGCAGGGACTTTGTGGCCATTTGTTTCAGTGTTTTCGAAACTTTTAAAACGATAACTCACAGACGTGACCACAGGAGTGTGTGTGTGTGTTCAACATATACTTTTTGTTGCCTACCAGACGCCGGGCATGCAGCAGTGAGTAAAACAGAAACATACCTGCTCTCAAGAGACTCTTTTCTCACAGGGGAGCAGGGAGTGAAAGAAACTTGGAGCGTGTCACGTACTCGTAAGGGCCACAGAGAAAAACAAAGTGCGCAGGCGCGTAGGGAGCCCCCATGCCCCTGCGGGCGGTTTGGTCGGGGCTGCCTCGCTGGGAGCCGGTGTGGAGTAAGACCTGAAGGAGGTGAGAGCAGGAGACACCTGGGGGGGCCGTGCCAGACCCTGGGGCTGACAGGGCAGAGGTCCTGGGGCAGCAGCCCCAGAACGTGCGGCACATTCACGGCACAGCACGGAGACCAGTGTGGCTGGAGCAGAGTGAGTGAGAGCAGTACAAGGTTCTGCACACATGCACACACGCCAACACACACGTATCCACATGCACACACCACACACATTTGCACACACGAATAGGAATGCAAACATGCATTACACGGAACCGTCACTGGAAACCCACTATGCCCCTCATTTCTTTTGCTGACGTATCGTCACGGGGCCAGGTGGCCGCAGGCTCACGCGATGAGGCAGCAGGGTTTCGTGGAAGGAGTGTGGGGCGTGAGCAAAGCCAGGTCTGGGCTGAAATGCAGCTCCCCGCTTTCTAGCCGTGTGACAGAGGGTGTATCACTTGGGCTCTAGATGGCTCTGTGGCCTCTCTGTATGAAATGGGGGTGGTCGTGAGGCTCACACAGGTAGCTCCATGGGGTACATTCCAGGCTCTGCCCCGTGTTCTTTCCTCCCCTCCTGGGGAGGGCGCTCAGTGTCAGGTGCAGCGCTGCCTGGAGGAGTCTGCCTGCTGATGCTGACCCACGGGGCCCCCAGAGCTCCCAGGAGGGGTGGGTGCCCACCTCAGTGGCCTCTATCTGGTCATCACCCTGCAGGGGAAGTCGGAGGGGGGGAGGGTGAGCTCCGGGTCTCTGCTGCAGCCAAGCAGCAGAGGAAGGGGCTTCTTGAATTTGATACATTCGTACTAAAATGTTCTGCTCTGGAGGCCCCAGGTCACTGTGGGGGAGGGACTGGATTTTTTTGTTCAGAGAGACTGCTGGAATCGGATCTGTCCATCTGTCCATTTGTGGGTCTGTCCACCTATCTCTGTGCTCCATCCACCTCCCTGCCTGTTCACTCATCATCCACCTGTGAGCACACCTGGACCAGACAGGCCTGTCCTCGAGGATCGTGGGCTGGGAGGGGCAGTTGTTACAACACCAGGTGACATTATGTAACACAAATACCAGGCACTATGCCAAGCCTTCTAGCTATCTGGCAGTTCTCAGGTAGGGGCAGTTTTGTTCCCCAGGGGACACTTGCCAGTATCTGGAGACAATTTTGGTTGTCAGAGCTGGAGGGTACTACTGGCTTCTCATGGGCAGAGGCCAGGAGTGCTACTACGAAACCCGCCGTGTCCCCCCCAGCAAAGACCACGCAGCCTCCATGCCGACAGTGGCGAGGCTGAGAAACTGACCTACCTCTCGGTGTACCTGCACAGTGGCTGCATGGGGCAGGGCCTGCTTTTGTTCTCCAGCTTACAGGGGAGGAAATGGAGGGTCAGAGAGGCAGAGCGACTTGTTCAGAACACACAGCTGGAAGGGGGCCCAGACAGGACAGGCTGAGCCCCAAGCTCATGCCTCAGCCGTGTGGCCCGAGCTGCAATAGGACTGCCCAGGGCAGCACCAGGCTGAGGGGTCAGCCTCGGGGGCTTTTACAGCCAGACCACACTGCCCTTTGGCGTGGGAGCAGGTTTGCAGGAGGTAGGGGGATGATGGGCTTAGTGGACGCTTGCGGTTCTGTTCTGCTCCAGGTTCTGGGGAAGAAGACTGGGGACCTCAGCTGGGAGAAATGGCTGGAAAGGCAAGGGCTTGTTAGGCTTCAGGTTAGAGAATCTCTTCCTCCACTTGTTTATGAAAGTTGCAGGGCTCCGACCTGGGGCCAGGCCAGGACCTGTCCCCAAACAGGCATGAAACACATCCTTCCTCATTCACAGATGAAGAAAACAAGGGATCACAGAGGAGGAAGACAGGACCTCATTTAGTTAGGGCAGTGGCTGGGGGAGGAGCCTGGGAGTGTCTTTGCTTGACTTGAGCTTTGAGGGCCAGCAGGAGACAGGGCCATGACGGGGGTCTCCGAGGAGGGAGGAGCAGGTCTTGAGACCGCACCGGGCAGAACTCTATGCCAGGAGCATGCCCACCCCGCCCTGCCCCAGCCAGTCTGTACCCTGGCACCTGAGAGCTGGTACCTTCAGGCTCCAGACACTTCCAGGCAGCTGTGTTTTATGCCGCTGTGCATGCCGAATAAAGTGCGGTGTGCAGAATGAGCCTGCGCGTGCTCCTTTGCACATATGCAAAATGCACAGCTGTGTATGCACATGTGGAAACACACATGCAGGTACTTATACACACACACGAAGATGCATTTAAAAAGCCCCCTCGCTTATAAAATAGGGAACTAGGAGACAAGAGTATGAAAGACATGCATTCGAGTACAGATGGGCACATGTGCAGCACGGAGGCTTGCTCCCTCCCCTTCTCCGTCTCTGGCCCTGCTTAGAGCTTGAACCCAGCCCCAGGACCCCTCAGGGGCACAGGAGGGCCATGAGGCCTGGGTGTGGGTTGACCCGGTCTCTGGGAACTGCCCTCGTTCCCTCGCTCAGACCTGCAGAGCTGCTCAGCCATCTCTTGCTTGGCCAGACCCTGAGACCCCACAGCCCCGCTAATAACTCCTCCTACCTTCCAGGAGATCAGCTGGTTCCTGAAGGAGGCCTAGGCCCCTCCTCAGAGGCGGAGGACGACCCCGGAGAGGCCTTTCAGTTTGAAGACAGTGATGATGACGAGGACACCAGTGCTGGCCTGGGCGTCCCAAGCGTTGCTCCAGAGAAGGACACAGATGCCCCACTGATCCATTTGGACCCTGTCCCTGTCACTGGTAAGGTGCTCTGGGAGCCTCCAGTCCTCCCGTTCCCAGGCCTCTGGGCGGGGGTGGAAGCTCCCAGACTCCCGGAGATGCTTCTGGTCCCCTCTGCTGTCCCCAGAAAGCAGGAAGGGAGAAGCCATTGGGAAGAAGCTGCATTCTTTTGCCTCCCCTGGGAACTAGGATTCCTAGCATTCCTGCAGCATCTGGTGCACTTTGGCACATAGTAAATGGAAGCCCCCTCCACTCCCACCCCCCACAGCTTCTCCCAGGGAATCACGCCAGCCAGAGAAGCAGCCTCCCCGAGGATTGGAGAGTCCCGGGCCCTGGGGGCGGGAAGGCCATGATAAGGCTGGTGTTAAATGGCAGCTTCTGGGCTCTGGAGCCTGTCCTCTGGGAGAGGCTGGGGACTAGACTAGCAGGAACTTCCTGCGTGCTTGGGGACAAGGGACTCCTTGAGGAGCTGGGGGTGGGGGGCAGGCCCAGAGCAGGCAGGGCCGCTGGTTCTGGTTGGAGTTGGGATGTGGGCCACGGGGGTGGGGGCGGTGCAGGCAGGACAGGTAGGGGAGCTTGATGACAGCGAAGAGGCTGGGGGAAGGGAGGCGGGCCCAGGCCGGCTGGGCCCTGTCTCCTGCACCCCGGGGAGTCCACTGGGCCAGCCTCCGGCCTGACGGGCTCTCCTCCTGCTCTTCCCCGCAGACCCAGACCCAGCGGCCGCGCCGCCCCAGACGCAGTAAGTGAGCCTTCTTCTTTGCGTATTTTTTGGGGGCTGGAAAAAGAGGAGACGCTGGGCAGGAGGTGTGGGAAAGGGCGGAGCTGCAGCCAGAATCGTTCACGGCAGGTCTTAGGCTAAGAAGGAACACATTTTAAGATCTTCGGGCCTGAGGGAAGAGGTCAGTCCTTCAAACTCATGTTACTTCTTTCTTTCTTTCTTTGGCCCATAAGCCTGTGAGACGGCAGAAGGCACAACTAGCTCCCAAACCTGGCTCTGCCCCTTGCTACTAGCTGCCTGGCTTGAGAAGCCACATGAATTCTCCAGAGAGAAGTCTGTTCATATGCAAAACGGAGACAGCGAAGTCTTCAGCCCCCTGGGCGGGGGCTGAGAATGAACCCGCTCTCTGGTGTTCAGTGCAGGGCTTGGCCCCCATGTCTTTGCTGTGGCCGTTTGTTCTGCCAATACCGTCCCCATTCCTGTGACTGCTGACTGAAGGACCCTGTCCTTCTCCACCTGGGAGCCTGTCTGGGGCAGGGCAGCCATCTGGTTAAAAGCCTGGATTTGGGGGTGATTGCCTGCGTCTGACTCTGGCCCTAGCACTGGCTGTGGGTTCTTGTGTAAGTCACGGTCCTCTGGGCTTTGGACTTTCTCATCTGTAAAAGGGGGCCACTGCTCCCTTCCTGGCACAGTGCGCTGTTGAGTAAGAGGCTCAGCATGCAGCAGGCCCCAGGTCAAGGCCCTGACCCTTCCCTCTGAGGTCTTAGGCAAGTCAGCCTGGGCTGTGTGGTGCATTTGGGGGTTGGGGGCCTGCTGCTCACTGGCTGTCTGTGGGGACATGGGTGCTTAGGGAATCCTCCTCCAAGGGAAGTGCTAGTGGGGGATCCGGGCCCTGGGGTGTGTGGCCGGGGCAGCCATCCTGGTGTGGGGGGAAGGGTTGAGACTCCCTCTGTCCTCCAGGTGAGAGGGTGGGTGACTAATTCTCAGGCAGGTGTTGCCCAGCAGGAGGCCTTCCAGAGGCAGATGTGGCCCTGGGCCCCTGGGGCAGGAGGCGATCCTGGATTCAAATGTGTGTCCCCGAAAGTCCTTGTACATTTTCCTTTGTCGCCTGGAGTGGGCGGGCCCTGTGCAATTAAGGCCCCAAGTGGGAGCCAGCTTCTCCGCCCTGACTAGGGACCAGAAATGAGTCAGCAGTCCTTTTCTGGGACTGGGGAGTTGCAGAGATGGCTGTGATCTCCCAGGATTATAGCCCTCCAGGTGGGCTGGGAGCACAGCTCCCAGTCTGATGGGGGAGGCAGACACTTCAAAGTGAGACACAGGAGTGCCCAGGGAACTGGGACACTGGTCCGAGGGAAGTGGGTGAATGAGCGTAGATTCACTGGTGGGGACAGGGCAGGGATGGGAGGGCGTCCCCATGGAGGAGGTGACTGAGGCCGGAGGTGTGCGCCCCACCCAGGGCCTGGCCCTCTTGGTTCTTTCAGGCCACCCTTCCAGACACCCCCATTCCCAACCTCGAGGTCAAGAGCACAGCACCCCAGCACCTGCCCTACCTGCCTCCCCTCCGTGTGTCCTGGGGGCCCGATGAGTCTGCAGCCAGATTGTGTGTCTGGTGCTTGGGGCCCACTGGGGCTGTGACCCAGCGGTCCCAGAGTGGCTGCCTAGCACATTGTTTTCATCAGCCCACTGGTCAGGGCCGCTCAGGTGGACCAGCTGTTTCTGAAAGAGGCCCAGCCCCTCTGCCTGCCGCCCCCTCGTTCCACAACCAGAGCAACCCAAGTACCCTTGAACACCATCTCCAGGAGACACCAGGGCTGGAGGCCTGCAGGTTCAAGTCCCCATTCAGCCCCTCCCTAGCTGGGGGGCTTTGGGCTGCCCGTGAAGCTCTCTGAGTCCCAGTTGCCCCATGAATAAGATGGACATAATACCATCCACCTTGAAGCATCCTGAGGAATGAGTGGACAGCTTGTGGGAAGCTTGACACACACACTGTGCTTGCTTCTGCCCCCCGCCTCCTGTCCAGTTTGGATGATTCCAATGTGACGGGGCGGGGGGGAGGGGGCCGAGATGGTGTGTCCACTGCCTGGGGCTGGGCCTGGATTGCCAGGGCTGGAGTCTCACCAACAACAGAAGTGAATAAAGATCACGCTTGGGCGGGACGGGAGACCCTGCGGAGCACTGACCACAGTGGGAGTCCATAGAGGCTCCATTCCAGCCCTCTAATTTTGTTCATGGGGAGGCTGAGGGGCGGGACTTGCCCAAGGCCACGCCCTGGGATGCGGTGGCCTCCGACTCCTTGTCCAGTGCTCTCTGCCCTTCCTGCAGCTTCATTCCCTCCCTCCCTTCCAGGTCTTCGTTTCCCTATGTTCTAGCTCCTTCCCTGGACGGTGATTTTCCACTCGTGAGTCCTCTGGGAGGTGACTCTATCCAGATCAAGTTCCTCCTCCTTCTTACCCAAGAGACAGGAAAAAATCTTGATTTTCTTCTGAAACTTCCCTAAAGGTAGTCACCAAGCAAACTCTGCTTTAAAAAACAAATCTTCCAGTGGAGGCCATCTCCCCTCTCCTGAGTGCGCTTCCTCCACGGCCCCTGCCCCAGGTTTGGAAATGGCCTTGAGGCTTTGCCTGGCTGCCCACCTGGCCTCTCAAGAGGCCCTGGACAGTACAGGCAGAGAGTAATCGCCCAGGTCCAGGCAGAGCTGCCGCCTCGCAGGGACCTCCCGGCCGTCAGGGCTCTCGGAGGGAAGGAGGCAGCGCCAGTCGGAACCCCCACTTCCCAGCTGGTGGCCGGAGCTTGGTGGGTACAGTGGGAGTGGGGGGCCATGCCTGCGAGGGCCTGGGAGCTCGGGCTCCGAGCCACGGACCTGGCTTCAAGTCTTGCTCTGCTACTCACTAGCTGGGTGTCCCTGGGCAAGTGGCTTCCTGTCCCCAGCCTCACTTTCTTAACCAGTAAAATGGGCTGTGGGAGGCATGCACAAGTTAACATTTATCCAGTGCTTAGTCTGGCTGGCACATCCTGGCTGCTCCGAACGTATTTGCTGTTGTTATTCTGAGTCCTGGTTTAGGTTTGGTTTTAGAAGGAGCTGGTTGGGCCCTGCCCCCTGGGAATCAGACAGACCTGGGTTTGATCCAGCTCTCACCAACCCTGGGAGTCTGTGCAGGGAAGAGGATTATACCTGCCAGGTGGGCGGTTACAGGGACAGTTGAGGCTGGTTAGCAGTGAGGTCCGGGGGGGCTGGGGTCTGTCTCTGGCTTTCAGACCCATGGACTTCCCGGTCCCTTTGCCTGCTGGTCTGGGCCACCCAGAGGAGGAGGCTAGGCTGCTATGGGGTAAACGGAGGTGCCGGCGTTGCTGGGTGTGTTATGCTCAGGCCTGTGCGGTGAGTTTTAGGGTTGGGTCACCCTGCTGAACACTCCCAAGGAGTGAGCCTCTGCTGCTTAGTAAAGGCAGCCCTAAAGGCGCTCGGCTAACTGCTGGTCCTTTTTCTTTCCTCGATAGGACACAGCTGTGATCACATGATGATGATGATAATGATGATAAAGTAGCCTGAAATAATAGTGACAGTAATGATGCTTTTTATTGTGTACCAGGCACTGGGCTAAACACCCAGGCCCATGTACTCACTCTTCCCGTCTCTAGGAAGTGGACACTGTCATTACCCATGACGCAGGTGGGAAACTGAGGCTGAGTGGTCAGGTGGCCAAGGTTTCATGTAGATAGTGTGTGTTCATTCAGGGCGGAGACTAGACCTGGGGCCTCTCCGATGGGAGGCCAGGTGTGGGCCGCTGCACCCCCCTTCAGGGATGGCGAGCTGCAGGTCTAAGCCCAGGACCTCGGACTTCAGCTCATGGTCAAGGTGCAGATGGCTCCCTGTGAACGATCTGATTGTTTGTGTGTTTACTTAAGAACTTCTCCTGCCCAGAGGCGCTCTCTAGCTTTTGGGACGGCAGTTTCTGAGTAGTTGGGGTGTTCCGTGGACAACACCTGGGGAGCCAAGCTGAGTGGCCTCGGTACTGCCGTGTGTGTGATTCTGGGGGAGGCCCCTTCTCTAGCGGTGGGAGCAGAGTAAAAGCAGCCCATGCTGAGGTCTTGTGATGGTAGAGGGGTGAGGAGGTGTTGCCCCACCTGTGGGCCAGCCCCCTGGGACAGCTGGCAGCTACATGCTTGTCCTCAAGGCTCAGCATGGAGCCAGGCACAGGGCGAATGCCAAGGACATCCCTGTAGAATGAATGGCGGGTACTGATGGACAGAAGGATGGGTGAGTGGGTCCGACAGGAGACTTTCAGTGTCTCTAAGAAGGTAATCAAAACACGAGTGGTGTGGAAATGGAATCTCTGGGCCTGGGCTCTGACTCTGGCAGCCGACAGGGGCCACGAGAAGGGAGTGAATCAGTGGCCTGAGGCCACACAGTCGGAGTCTCTGATCCTGCTGGCACTGATGGTGTCGGCTGCCACTTAACTGAGTGCTTCCCACACATTATCTCGTCTCCTGGGCACTGTAGCCCTTGAGACAGGGACTGCTGATGGCTTCCATTTGGCAGATTAGGAACCGAGGCTTAGAGGGTTGGGGTAGTTTACCCAAGATCTCACAGGGCTGGTGAGTGGCAGGGCTGGGGCTGACCCCCGCTGACCCCCCAGCCGTCCCTGGGAGCCGGCAGGGTTGGCCTGGCCTTTGCAGCCAGTGTACTCGTGACCGGCCCTTGCCCTTGCCGGGGGAACTGTGGCTGGAGGAGCAGCCTCGAGCGCCCAGTGGCCCCTGGCTTCCTGTGTTTCCCTGGACGCAGCCCACACCTCTCACGCCCACTCAGCACACGGCTGTGCACTCCGGCCTCCCGTGGAGTTGTTTGCTTTTCCTGCCGAGTTCGTGCCACCACAGGAGGGCCCCTGCCCTTTCAGCATTTCCTGTTGGGTCAGGCCTTTGGCTCCTGGCCTGGCTCCCAGGGGCCCCCCGGAGGTACCAGTTTTGCCCCTTCCTGGGCTTATCCCGACAAGATGGTCCATGCTGCCTGCTGGACCTGGACCCTGAGGGAAGCAGGTGGGCAGCTGGATTCCCAGAAGGACAGCCCATCATCCCTGGATGCATCAGGTGCTGACGGGGTCAGGCCAGGAGGAAGCTGGGCTCGGGAAGCAGCGTTTGCACAGAGTAGAGATGGGCTGGAGGGCCTGCCTGCAGCCTGGCCGCGGCCCTGTGGCTCCTGAGGCCTGTGGGAGGGGAGCAGAGGGAGCAGTGGACAAGGCTGGAGTGGCCTTTCCCGGAGGAAATTCTCCCTGGGGCACTCGAGGTTTTCTGGATTGTTGCAGACCCAGCCTGGAGTCGTTTGGAACTGGGGGCTTGGCCTTAAACTTGCCATTTTCCCAAATCCCAAGTGCCCTTAGCCTTTTGCGTCCTGTCCTGCAGGGCCCATGTGGGACCTGAGGCCTGACAGGGATCAGCTCCCCACAGTGGGGTCCCTTGTGGAAGACCTCCTGTGGCCCCTTTGCCAGTCCCTAAATCGGAAAAGCTGTACTTTTGCTTTTTCTGCTTTTTCATCCTGGGTAAGTGGATTTCCACACCAGAGATGCAGCCTTTGGATCGCAGGCCCTTTGGGAACCCAGTATAAAGGCCCCACGGTCTCTCCCCTGGAAAAGGTACGCCCTGCTCATTTGTGACAATGAGGACCCTCTCAGGAAGCTTGTGAGGTGCACCCCGGATCCCTGGAGCAGCAGGAGGACTCTGCCTCCTACAGCTTCCGTCGCTGGCTCCCGGCACAAAGAAGCTGCCATACCAACAGCTCGCATGTGCGCAGACTTCACGGTTTATGAGGCCTGTCCACGCTCGTCTCATTTTCGTTCTCGTAACTGTGGTAGGCAGAATGACGTCACCGCCCTCCCCCGGAGATGTCCGCGTTCCAATACCCGGAACCCGTGAAACGTTACCCTGTGTGACAAGGGGACTTTGCAGATGTGCTTACCTTAGGGATCCTGAAAGGGGGAGGCTTTCCTGGATTGTCCCGGTCAACCCACTGGACTCGCAGGGTTTCCTGTGAGAGGGAGGCCGGAAGGTCAGCGTCAGGAAAACACCAAAGAGGCCTTGCTCTTGGCTTCGAAGATGGAGGAGGGGCCCACGAGCCAAGGGGTACAGGCTGCTGGCAGGAGCTGGAGAAAGACAAGGGGGCTGACTGTCCCCCGGAGGGGGCCCAGCACTGCCAGGGCCCTGCCTTCAGTCTAGTGAAACCCATTTTGGATGTCGGACCTCCACGGCCGTCAGGTGATACATTTGCGTTGTGTAAGTCACCAAGCTTGTGGTAGTTTGTCCCAGCAGCGACAGGAGTAAGAGCAATAATTTGACACAACGGCCCTGGACAGAGGGAAGTATTACGGGGTCCATAGTGCAGACCCCCAGAGGTGCAGTCACGGGTCCGGGGGCTGGGCTGGCACCCGGCTGACAGCCCAGGTCAGGGTCTCCGTTCGCTCTTCCTGCACAGACCCCCCTGTCCACCCAGGGCAGGGCTGGGGCTGCCCTTGATCATTGTTCTTCCGGCTGGTGTCCTCCCCGCCCTTGACCTCCATCCTTGATCCTCTTATCATGCACATCCTTACTGAATGTCTGTGAGGTGGCAGGCACTGTGGCGGTGACCCAGGCAAACAGTCCCTGCCCTCGGATGGGGGTTGGGGGGCTGCTGTTCAGGGCAGGGTTGAGTTCTCCACACGTGCCCTGCCGGCTGTGTGTACAGGCTCTCGAGCCAGATGATGAAGGTCCGTCTGCAATCTCTACTTCTTATGCACCATCTTATTCAGTTCTGAGAGCTTCAGCTGCCTTATCTCATTGGTCCTCTCACAGGCGGGTCCTATTTACATATGCGGAAACAGGTGCCAAGAGGGCCTGTCATCAGCCCGAGGTCACAGGGCTGAGATGAGGCAGAGCCCAATCTGCTTCCAGAACCGGTCCTCCAACTTCTCCCTCGGAGATGTGGCTGGGACCCCACCCGCCCCGTCTGTCAGCTCCCCTGTGTATCAGCTCCTCCACCCAGGACCTCATCTGCTACATTTCCTCTCTGTTGAGTGGAACAATAGACCCACCTGATGAAGCCCTCGGGAGGAGGAAATGGGCTGTCAGGACAGATGCTTACTCAGTGAGCTGCCCTTCATCACTGTCCCCAAAGGGTGTGGGCCTGTCTGGAGCAGGACTCCAGAGCATGGGGACCCCCGCTGGCCAATGCATCACTTACCGTCACCTTAGATGTGTTTCCTTCCTTCCTTTCTCTTTCTTTCTCTCTTTCTTTCTTTCTTCCTTCCCTCTTTCTTTCTTTTTTTCTTCTCTCTCTTTCTTCTTTTTTCTTAGTAGTGCTTATGCATATTTATTGTAGAAAAGTTGGAAAGTACAGAAAATGATAGACTAAGAGTAAGCTTCACTTCTACCACTGCGTGTTTCTGCCCAACTGCTTTGCTGTGCACATGTACAAGTATACAGGTATTTATAGAACTGCGGTTTTATTACACATACTGTTTCATGGCTCACTTTGTGAGCTAATTACATAGTGTGAGCATTTTCCCATGGGAACCTGTGTTCTTTGGAACCCTGCAGGGTCCTTGATAAGTTATTACTGAGGGCACAGAGCCTGTGCACGGTCTGACTGTCTCACCCGGTGCTCTGGAGCCGTCGGGGAGGGAGGCGTGTGCACTGCAGAGCAGAGGGCCAGAGGCGTGGTCTGGACCAGCCTCTGGGGCTGCAGGGCCAGGCTCCTGGGTTGAGATGGTTCCCCAGGGGCTCTGGGTGCTCACTCCCCATAGGGGGCGGGCTGTGTTATGGATGCTGCTCAAGGGGCCCCTTTCCAGACTTCACCTGGGGGCTCCTCACTGCCCCTACTTACTGTAATAAGTGATGTGTGACCATGGTGGGGTGGCATAGGCAGGCACACTGGGCCCTGGAACCCTCCTGGATGTGAGCGGTGGCCTGGCCGCAGCGTGAGGAGATGGACGCACACAGGGACCCCGTAACTGGAGGAAGGGTGGGGGACAGGATGGGGACGGGAAGTAGCACACCAGGAGGACTGATTGTGTGCCGGACCCTGTGCTTAGGATTTTATGTGCCTTCTTCATTCACTGCATAGCGGAACCCTAAGAGGAAGGAGGTATTGTTACCCCATTTCACTGCTGTAGATGTTGAGGCACAGAGAGAGCTGAGTGCTTTACCTGCATTATCTCATTTCGTCCTCCCAGTAGGGAGTGAGTTGATTATTCACTCCATTCTACATCAGCGCCCAGACGTTCACTGACTGTCCCTGTGTGCAGCACCGAGTGGCGGAGCTGGGGTTCGATCCAGGTCTCTTTGCTCCGGGGTGTTCCCGTCACACCTCCAGCCCATGAGCCCCGGTTCTCAGCCCCGGCTGCACGTTGGACCCAGTGGAAGCTTTAAAGCCGCTGGTGCCGGGGCCCCTCTGGACCCACGGGTCAGAACTGCCCGGGCAGGGGCCTGGGCAACTGAAATGGGCAGCTGCCCGGAATCATCTGAGTGGACCCTCTGGCTTCAACATGTTACAGGAACTAGAGAGAAGGTGGCTTCATCTGGGTTTAATGTTTTTGCCTTTCTTTCATGTCTCTCGGACTTGGGGTTAGCGGACCCGGTGGCAGTGGGGCATTTTGGCCCAGGCGGGGCGCCGATCGAGCCGGCCGCCCTGGGCGGGCCCTCTGTCGAGGCCCTCCGAGTGGTGCTGCAGACCGGGCTGCACTCGGGGCCTTATAAGGCAGAGGTTATTCTGGTCCTCTGCATGGGCCGAAGGTGGAACTCCCCCCCTTCCCATTAGTCATACCTTGTCCTGGAAAAGGCCCCGGAATGCCCTGGGTGTGGGGCCGAGCTAGGAATCCTCAGACCGTTCTGGGTTTGGGGGGCTTCTCCTTGACTACCCTCGCTCTCTAGGCTCTGGGATGGGACCCTGTGGGATCTGCTGCCATGGAGATTTGCTGAGAACCTGGGGCCTGTTCCTGCAGCAGTGCGGCCTCTTGTCTTTAAAATAGGCCGGGGGCGGGGAAACATCAGCCACTGAGCGTCCACCGTAGGCCAGGGCTGACGGAATGGGGCCACCAGGACAGGGCAGGTCCTCGCTGTCACAGGATGCTCACTCCCTTCTTGTCCCCGGTTTGTTCCTGCAGACACAGGAGGCGGGCACAGAAAGTGCCCAGGGTGCCACGGTGGCCTTCTGGGGCACTTAACCGAGGTCTGGTCGGTGAACCTGTCACTGGGTGCCCAGGAGATGTCCTTTTGTCTGTCTCCCACCGCCTCTTTTTCATCCACCTTCTCATTCTCAGTCCCTCTCCGTAGACTTGGCACCTTTCCTTTATATCCGGTGGGCGGTGGCCCCACCTTGTCAGTCTGCTGCCATCTTAGATGCGGCCTCTCTCCTGTACAAGCCTTAGCAAGCAGGAAGCTCTGATAAGGGTGAGCTAATCGGCCTCTTATTGCTTTTTATGGCTCTTTTATTACCTGGGGAGGCCCCAGATGGAGTGTTTGCTTATAGGGAGAATCAGACTTCCCAGCCCCTCAGCTGCTGGGAGAGGCTGCCCATAGCTCCCTGCCCCTGCCCTGTGAGTGCAGGGTGGGCTGGTGGCCTTGGCTGGATGGGGGAGAAAGGAGGAGGCATCCGGGGCTCACTTCTTACCAGGCCCTTTCCCTCCCTTGCCTGGGAGGCCTTTTCCTCCGTCCGCATCTGCCCTGGCAGCTCCAGACTGGGGGCAGCAGAGCCTGTGTCGGAGCAAGCCTTTGCGGGCAAATTTCAGCTCTGTCGCTTGCTGGCCAGGTGGCCTGGGTCTAGGGGCCTGCCTGTTTGTGAAATAGTCGTAATAAGACATGCACTTGGTTCAGAGATTTAACACAGCCTGGGTGCAAAGTTGATGCCAGCAAAATGCAGGGCGGGGGTGGGTGGTGGTCTCTGGCCACCCTAGGAAGACCTGCCCACCCACAGGCACTGGTCTCTTCTCTCCCATGGAGCTCCCAGGGTCTCTGTTTGCCTCAACCATGGAGGCAGTGTGAGTGGGTGACTTTTCTGTGCTGTGGGACCCCCACTTCTCAGCCCAGGAAGCCGGGACCGGTACCTGGGCTGGCCGCTGCATGGAGTGAGCCCAGACTAGCTTCTCCGATGGTGCAGGCGGCTAAGCTCTGTGCTGTCTTGTACGATGGCCATGAGCCACAGGTGGCTATTTCAAGTGAAGCTGGTTAAAATTAAGTGCACCATGTTCTGGTTATGCGCAACCCAGAGGCTCATGTTTGCAGCCCCACCCTGAATTTTCCTATGTCATGAAGTATTTCCAGGTCTCTGCAAAAGCTGCCTGACCTCAGCCAAAAATACCCACCCACTCCCGCTGCCCCTTGACGCCGTCTTTAGAGCTTGTCCAGGACCTTCTCCAGTTGAACTGCACTGCAGCCCGGCAGCTGAGTGTTACAAGGCATGTCCAGTATTTTTGTTGCAGGATCTCTGCCGTGGACATTTTTGCCACGAGCATTTTTGCCACATAACAAATTGGCCATAAGGTAATTTTCCCATAGAAGAGATAAAATCATGACAAACAAAGGAGGGATATGAAAATGAGTAACAGGCCCTGGCCGGGTAGCTCGGTGGTTGAGAGCATCATTCTGTTGCACCAAATTGCAGGTTCGATCAGTGGGTGGGGCACGTACAAGGATCAACCAATGAATGTGTCAGTGAATAGAACAACAAATTGATGTTTCTCTCTCTAAAATCAATAAATAATAAAGCAAGGAATAGCAGAATTAAAAAGGCTACTGAGAAACACAAAAGATCTGAGTCTACCTAAAAGGTGTGTAGCTTCATGGTGGTCCTGTGCAAGTACCTGATTGTACTTTGTCGGTCACATCTGAGCACCTGGGTTCGTCCTGTGGGAAATGCGGGTTCCACTCTGCGCCCTCCGAGGCGGCTCTTGGTGCATCCTTTCCTCTCCTCCGGACATGGCGAGTTTCAAAATAAGCGGCCAACCTGTGGGTGGGTCGTCACCTGGGAGAAGTGCAAACTGTTTGAAGGGCACTGCTGTTTTGCTGTTTTTCCCGTCAGTTTGTCAATGGAGAGATGAAGCCAACTGACAACTGGCTCAAATACATTTTTAGTTTGTTGAAGGTGGTTGATTTGTCAGTGGAGAAAGGAAACCAACAACAACAAACCAACTGTATTTTATCCCTTTTTACGGCAGTATGGCCTTACGGCTAGTTAGTTTGATGGTGAAAATGTTTGTGGCAAAATGGCCAGCACCAAAGTACCTAGAACCATCACGATTTCTTTTGGACGAAGACTTGAACTTGTGTTTCTGACTCTATGCTGAGTGCTATTTGTCCCTTAAAAAAAGTGCTAAATAGTTTAGCGAGGGGCAGTGACCTTATGTCACGACAAATTCGTGACCTCGGTCAACACTTAGATGTAAGTTCCCTACTCCTGGTTGAAAGGGCATAAACTTTGTCGGCAGAGAGCCTGGGCTTCGGGTCCCAGCTTCCTCTGATGGCACCGAGTGACGCTGGGTAAGTCGTTCAGGCTTAGCCGTGAGCCCTGGCTTCCCCATCTGTGGCACAAGACTGATAAAACCTAATACGCGCTGTTGTGCAATGAAATATGGAAATACCAGGGTGGGCAAAAGCAGGTTTACATCTGTGAGTATGCAAAACAGAGTTTATTCTCGTTATTATTAATTAATGATTGTATTACCTGTACAGCATTCCGGCTGTAAACCCGCTTTTGCCCAACCTGTACAGGCAAAGTAGAGCAAGCAGCACCTCACAGGCGTGTCGTCATGGTCACTGGTTGTCACAGTTAATGTCTCAAAGCAACTTTCAACCAAACTCTGCCCGACTCTCTGCCCCGGCTGGTACGGTCGGGTTCTGTTTGGGTGTTTCGGAGCCGCTGTCTCCAGCCCCTTCACGGTGTCCCATTTGAGCAGTTGCTGGCTCATGGAGGCAGCTGGTAGGGGTTGGGGCTCAGGTGGCTTCCTTCGAATCCCAGCAGCCCCTCCTGGTGCAGACCAGCCCCGCCCCCTCTTGGCATTTACTTCCTGTCGGTGGAAAGCTTTACCCAGGGACTGAGTCCCACGCCCCAGGGTGGCACTGCTGACTTCTAGCTGTGAAACTGGAGCTGAGCTTGGCTTCTCCAATAGGTGACTTAGATCTGCATTGTCCTGTACAGTGGCCACTAGCCACATGGAGCTGTTTAAAATAAAATTAAGTTCCTTAGTCACAGTAGTCCCACCAGCCACATCCCAAGTGTCCAGCAGCCAGCCAAAGCTCAGGGGGCAGCAGACATGGACGTTTCCACGGTCACAGTTACCTGGCTCTGTTACCTGGGACGCAGTCGTCAGAGCCCCGCTTCGGGGTCAGGTGAGCGGGCTCCACAGTCTGGCTCTGCCCCTCACAGGCATGATCTTGGGTGGGTCCCTCTGCCTGCCGCCTGCCGGCAGGGAGGGTGAAGGCCGAGGGCCCACTCACAGGAGTGTTGCTCATTCTCCTCCCTCCCTCCTTGCACTGTTCTGGGCTTCATCTCCCTGTACCCCATCCTCTACTAAGGGCTCAGGGCGTTCAAGTCAATTTTTGACCTCCGTGGCTGCTGCCTTGGACAGTTGGAGGTCTCTACCCTCTGGATGGGCAGATGTGGCCCTTGTGTTTTGAGTGTGGGCTTTAAAACTCACACACACACACACACACACACACACACTCACACACTCTTTCAACTGGACTAGTCCCAGATTTACAGGAAAGTTGTATTGACAGCGCACAGAGTTCTGCCGACCCCCCTCACCCTGCTTTCTCATTGTTAACATCTTACGTGACCAGGGAACATTTGTCAAAACTAAGAGACCGTTCACCAAACTGCAGACTTTATCTGATTTCCGCCCATGTTTCTGCTCGTGTCCTTTTTCTGCTCCAGGACCCCATCCAGGGTCCCAGGTTGCATGTAGGTGTCATGTAGCCTGCTCTGGTCTGCGACAGTTTCTCAGGTTCCTCTTGGTTTTTATGGTCTTGGTGGCATTGAACAGTGACGGGCAGGTATTTTGTAGAGTGTCCCCCCGTCTGGGCTTGTCTGGCACTTTTCTCCTGGTGGGACTGGGGTTATGGGCTCGGGGAGGACGCCTGCACAGGAGGTGTCCTTCTCATGTTGCGTCACGTCAGGGGTCCGTGGTGCCTGGGTGACATCGCTGGAGATGGTTGCATGATTGGTTGGTCTGGGTGGGGTCTGCTGTATCCCACTGTGTCCTTTGGCACGTCCGCTCCCGGGGAGCGAGTGCCTGAGTCCAGCCCGTTCTCAGGTGTGTGGGGGATTAAGCTGTGTCTTCCACTCGTGGTTTTGCAAACCTTTTCAAGTCCTCATTTCTCCCAGGAGGCGGGCCCCCCCCCCCCCAGCCCTGGTCTCCGACTCTTTGTGGGAGAACAAGGGGGAGATGGAGGCTCCCAGGGAGCCTGTGTCAGAGGGAAGACCGGTGCCCGTACCTGGGGAGCACTTGGCCTTGACTGCCGTGCTGTATGTGATCTTTCTGCAGTTAAAGCAGCAGGTTGGCCTGTGGTGCCTTCTAATGATGAGGAAGGGGCTTGTCCAAAGCCTCCACAGCTTCCTGACTGATGGCCTTGGGGGCCACGGCTCCTGTCCTCAGCCTGCCCCTGCCCATCACGAGTGCCACCGTTCTGCTGAGGGGTTGCTGGAGACTTCGATAGCAGGCTTTATCTGTCTCTCCTGCCATCAGAAGCTCTGTCCCCCTCCCTTTTGGCTCACTGGCACTGCGTCTCGGCCCACAGGGTGCTGGCCGTGGTGAGCAATGGAGAGGCTGTGGACACAGCTGTGCCTGGGGTCCGGCGCTCCAGTTGGAAGCAGAAGAGCTCCCGTCGCAGTAAGTCCCCTGCCCCGCCCCAGGCCTCGGCCCCAGGAGAGTGGTGCCAGGATAACTTCAGGGTCCCTTACTCTAGGCTGAGAGCGCTGACATGGGCCCGCACGAGCTCATGTCCTCATTGGGTGGGCTGGGTGGCAGTTCAGAGGTGGACAGGACGCTGCCCATGCTTGATGGTTGCCCCCATTTGTCCTGAGAGCCTCGGTCCAGGAGCGGACCACACATTCAGCTGTTTACCGGTTCCCCAGAGACTTCCGCAACAGTTGCTGGGTGTCCCCCTGTGACCAAGACGAGTTTCCTCTGGGAGCAGGGCCAGGCACACAGTCAGGCAGTCACGGCGGAGAGGGCAGGTGGCGGAGCGGGGAGAACCCACGAATCCTGAAGGCAGAGAGCCAGGGAGTGGGGCTCAGGGAAAGGGTGTCCAGGCAGACGGGACACATGGCACTGGGGATCAGTGAGCACCAAGGCACCACGGGGACGATGGGCCGGGCTGCCATCTCTCTGCTCCTCCTGGGCCTCAGGGGTCATCCTTTTTTGAAGGCAACTGGGAGCCAGGAGAGGCCTGCTGCAGCGGCAGCCACGTTTGCATTTCAATTCAGTCACCGTGGGGTGGGGGCGTAGCTAGGAGACGGGAGAGACAGGGTGGGGTGGGCTGCATCCCAGTGAGGAGGCTGGTCAGAGAGGGAGGCCATGGCCAGACAGAGGTGGGTGGGTCTGCAGCCATGGGGGAGGTAGAGTCCGTGGAGTGGGGAAGTGGTTGGAGGACCAGGCTCCGACAGGGCCCTGGGGCCCTGCGACAGCTGGAAGCATCCCAGTTAGAATGGCGGGGACTTCAGAGGCTATCATGTCCCATGCCTTTCTGGAGGGCCGTGGGGTGAGGACAGGCTCCCATCAGGGGTGGGGACTGGCGTTCAAAACCCTTGCTCTGCAGGGGCCCTATGCCCCTAAAGAGAGCAGAGAGTGGGCACACAGTTTTGGGGGGTGACCTTGAATTCTGTATCTAGGGGGCTGCTAACCTGGCCAGGTGCATGCCCTGCCCTGCTGACTGACCTCCCAGTGAAATGTGTGGGGAGGACTGTGCTCATTTGCTGACTTCACCTATCAGGGCTCTGCTGGCTGAGTTTGGGGGGCTCTTCTTAGTCCCACTCTCCAAATCCAGCCTCCTCCCCTTATTTCCACTACCCACCAGAGCTGGTTTGCCCTTCACTGCCTCAGGCTGGGAGGTGGCCCCTTCTAGGGTAGTGCTGGAGGCCTGGGCAACGAAAGATGCTCCCGGCCCCAGGTGCTGGGTCTGCCTCCTGCTCCCGCAGGTGCTCACAGCAGCTGCCTGTCAGCCAGATGGGCAGGCCTGTGGGTGGCAGGAAGGCAAGTGGGGTCTGTCCCTGTCGCTGGGAGGGTGCCTTGGAGAGGCTGGGGGCGGGGAGAAGGAGCTGAACCAGTGTCCTCGGAGAGCCGCGGGGCAGGCGCTCCCCAGGGCCCAGGCCGCCTGATGCTGGCCCGGGAGCTGCCAGCTGGTGCAGCCTGATGTCAGTCTGGCCGCCGCCTCCGCCTGGGCCGCCGCAGCCTTATTCGTGCTCTTTCCCTCCCCCTTCTCTGCTCCCAGTCGACCGGTTCACTTTCCCTGCCTTGGAAGAAGATGTGATTTACGACGACGTCCCGTGTGAGAACCTGGATGCGCTTCAACCCGGTAGGGTTCCTTTCACGCTTCCTCGCTTCTCTGGGGATGCGGTGGGAGGGGTGGGAACTGGGTAGGGTCGTCTTCCATTTCCTCCCTCCCCACGCAGCCCATTGCCCCTCCTTCCTGCTTTTAAAAACTGCTTGTAGTCCTCCAGGGAGACTCTGGAGATGGCTGGGGGCGGGGCTGGGTGGGGGCGGGGCCTGGTGGGGGCGGGGTTAGGGCCTCGGGCCTGGGGGCTCTCTGGCTGAGGGCCCCTACCCTCCAAGTCCTTTCTCCTCTCCAAACCTGGATTCCTCCCTCAGGACACCAGGGTAGTAGTCTGGGCTTCCCAGGCCTGCAGGGTAAGGGACAGCTGGTTAAAGCTGAGTGGTGAAGCCTGCTCCTTGCTCTGGGGTGAGGCCCTCAGTGGGCCAGGAGGGCGGGGAGACGGTGGCCTCAGCAGGAACCCTGGTGGAGGGGTGTGAGCCCTGCTGGAGCTGGGCCCTGCTTACTCATCCTGGGGGAGGAGTATTTGTCATCAGTCCATCTTTGCTTGAACACATTAGGCCAGCAATGCTTATGTTTGTCTCCTGTACTCTGTTTCGAATCTTTGATTTGGGATATATTACGTCCTCGTTCTGCAAAGAAATTGCAGAGGCAGGCTAGGGATTCGAACCCAGGCCATTCTGACTTCAAGTCCAGTGCTGTCCCCTACCCCAGGACTATGTGGGCCATATCTTATGGCAGACGAAGTGTATTTGCTCCCACTGTTCAATCAACCTCACGAGGTTGGCAGGGCTGGGCTCATGGCTCCCCAGCTGACAGTCACATCAGTGACGTCAAGCCACCAGCCCCAGATCGCACAGTCAGGGCTTTACGGCACCTGCCTGACTCTGCTTTTCCCACCACCGCTATTTTGCCTGCTTTTGGGGGCTCCCCGTGTCGGGGAAACACAGCCCCTGCTTTTGAGGAGCTTCACCATCCTGGGGCCACGTGTGGTCCAGTGGGAAAGACGGACAGACATGACAAGACCTGAGGGCCCCCAGAGCCACACTCCTGACTCCTGTCCCAGCAACAGGGACAGATGGGCCAAGGACAGGCGCCTCCCTTTGCAAGCCCAGGAGGTTGCTTGACATCCCTGCTTGTAGTTCACTTGAACCCAGGAGAGGCCGGGAAAGGGCGCACGGAACAGGGAGGGCGGGGGTCTTGCAGGAACGTCCCAACCCAGGGGACCTGGGGCCTGAGACCAGGCGTTTAACCTCTTTGGGCTGTTTTCCCACCTGAATTAAGTCAAGCAGCTAACTACTTGGTCCCTATTCTGCCCTGAGCACTGTCGTGTCCCCAGGGTGTGGGGACAGGGCATGCTCTTGCCCTCGGCAGTTCACCCTGAGGTGGCAGCAGCCTTGGCGCCCCAGCACTGAGCCTGCAGACTGAGGCCCCACGGGCAAGGCCGTGGGAGGGCTGAGCAAGACGAGGCTGTGGCCGGCCCCTGTAGGTCCGCTACACGGGGTCACTGGCGCTGTTAGCATTGCACCCGTCAGCACAGGCCTGCGTGGACTGATGTGGGCTCAGCGGCACTGGGAGAGGAGGTTGTCAGCCACCATGCAGGCCAGTGGACACTCGCAGCCCTGGGTTCAGGTCTTGGCTCTGCCACTGATTAGGGCGGAGGAGTCTGGTTTCTTCACGTAAAATCAGAATGCCATCCTGACCTCGCCGGACTTCGGGGAGGGTCACACCAGGACAAGGGGCCTTTGATCTTGAGTCTTCCAGTGAAACCAGAGGCCCCAGGAAGTGGAGGGCGGGGGCCAGGACCACCATGATGCCCCCAGTGACTGGGGCATCTGGTGACACTGTGTCCACCAGAGAGAGTCTTTGTAGATGAGCCCAGGGTAGTCCTCAGGATGGAAGGGCTTCGGCAGAAAGCTGTGCGATGAATGGATGGAACCCGGCCTACAAGTCTGCAGCCCCCTCCCCATTTGCTGCCTGACCCTGGGCAAGTCCCAGGACCTTTTGGGGTCCTGTTTTCTCCTCTGTCTCATAGGAGGGGTGGTCATTTGCACCCTGCTGACCCAAGAATTGGTGGGCCTTCCACTGCAGTAATAGGACCATCCACCCAGCCCTGTGAAGGTCACAGGCTAGTCACCAGCTGCTCCACGCCCTGGAGACATTAGTCACTATTATTCTTTTGCTTAAAAATAACCTCATGCTCTCTCCTGATCCTGGGACCTGAGTCTCTGGCTAAGCCTCAGTGCGTCTCTTTTGTTCTTTGGCTGACAGTCTTCCAGACCCTCCCCCCCCCCAGCTTTCCTGTGGGGTGCAGGTGGGGTCTTGAGGCCAGCGTGATGACACCAAGCCCACCCAGGGCCCCCATGAGTAAAGATCAGCTGCTGTCTGCTGGAGCTTTACGCGTGTGTTTTATTTATGCCACCTTTTAGCTTGTTATCATTGCCCCCATTTTTGGAGAGGTTTTGGAGCTTGGCCTCACTTCTGTGAGGTGTGCAGTTCAGTTCTGCAAGCACCAGGCTCAAGTGAATCCCCAGGGGCTGAAGGTGAGGCCTGAGGTCTCCCAGTGGTGGAGCTGGGGTAGGGCCGGGCCCCCCGTGTTGCCGTCCGGGGACAGTGTCTTCGCACCTCTGCCTGGAAGCAGCACCTCGCACCCGACTTGACAGAGATCCCAGGAGTGCCCAGGTCCTGGTGGCACCTGTCTGTCTAGGTGGCACCAGGAGAGCCCAGGAGCAGGTCTTTGTCCCCAAGCTTTTGGTTTAAGGCATTTCCTGTGGGGCTTTGGACTCTGGACCAGGTGCGCCCCCTACTGGATACTCTTGGACCCTTGCGGGAAACTCAGGTTTGGGGTCAGGGTGTCGGCTCATTTGATGCCTGACCATCTCTGTTTTGCCCCCAGCACGCTGAGGCCAGAGCTGAGGGCCCGACTTAGTCCTAGGCCTTCTCTTTATAGGAGCCCTGGCCGGGTGGCTCAGTTGGTTAGAGCATCGTCCTAATGTGCCAGGGTTGTGGGTTTGATCCTGGTCAGGGCACGTACCAGAATCAACCAATGAATGTGTAAATAAGCGGCACAACAAATTGATGTTTCTCTCTCTCTCTCCTTTACCCTTCTCTAAAAATCAATCAATAAATTTAAAATATGCCTGGGAGGCCCAGGAGGGGCGCTCAGAGCCCAGGAAATAATGCTGACAGTGGGAGGAAGTTACTGAGCCTGGTTGTGCGTCTGGCACAAGGCTTGTGCTTTTCTCCATTTTCTCGCATCCTCCTCACTTTACTGGGTGGATGTTGTGTTGCTGTCACCTCTGTTTTGTGGACGAGGGAGCAGAGGTGGAGCTCCAGGGCCAAACCACACGCCCCCCTACCCACCCTCTCAGCGGCACACCAGGGCTCAGACTGGGTCTGGTGGGCTTGGCCTCGGAGCCCCCGCTCACCAGCCCTGTCCCTTGGCCAACAGGGGCAGAGAGAAACCTGCTCTACGAGGATGTGCACCGGGACGGGGTGCCCCGGGAGACGGAGGACCTAGGCTGGAGCTCCAGCGAGTTTGAGAGCTACAGTGAGGACTCAGGGGAGGAGGCCAAGCCGGAGGCAGAGCCTGCCAAGCACAGAGTGTCCTTCCAGCCCAAGGTGAGGAGTTGGGGTGCCCTTCCAGCCAGGGCACTGCCTCGGGGAGTGGTGAGGGTGGTGAGAGCCAGTGGTGCTCAGGCATGTGTGAGAGAGGAGGTGACCCAGGCGTCCTGAAACAAGAGATAACCTGCCGACATTGCTGTTTGGCTGTGGGCAGCCCTAACCCTGGGATAGGCGTGGTCCATGCCAGGTGCCCGTCTATGGCAGATCCCGGCATTGACCGCAATGCTCACGTGCTCAGATCGGGCTTCAGAATCCGCCTCAACACAGGGCTCCAGGCAGCCTAGCCAGCTGATTATAGTTGGCACTTAGACCAAATCAGTTTGATCCTCCTGCCTTGCACTGGCCTGTGTTCTTGGACCAGTCCGAGACCTCCAGTCTCTGCCGGGGGAGGTGGGCAGGCGGGGGCTGCCGTGGCTGAGGCAGAGCTGCCCGAAACGCTTCTTCCCACGGCCTGCCAAAATGCTGTCGAGGCTTTGGTTTCTTCTGCTGATCTCAGGGAGGGAGCCACAGAGAACTCGAGGAGATGCGTTGGCTGGGTCCCCTTTCCTGTGCCAGCCTCACTCATCCCATTTATTATATAGAAGCCCCTGGAAGGCAGATCCTGTCCCTGCTGAGATCAGGGGTTTAATGGGAGCAGCCTCTTACAGGCAGGCCCTGACCAACCAGAGGTGACTGGGTCCCCCTTGGGCTTTTTTTTGAAAAGACACAGACAGGCAGGTGAGTTCCGCCTGTTGGCCAGTCCTGCCTGAAGGCGGGGCAGGGGCAAGGCAGGGGATCCCCTCTGGGAGAGGAGTGCCAGCCAAAGAGTCTTCAGACAGACTTTCCTCAGATCAAGAAGGGCTCCCCAAGTCCTCGGGAAACCGGGAAGCTGAGCAGGCCTCTCCTGAACCCTGGTCCTCTCGTGGCTGGGCCTCCATGGGCTGGGCCTCCGAAGATGGCCTTGACATTTTGCTAGCAAAAATGTTAATATCTGTGACATCTACTGTGTCGCCAGTCCACATCTTAGGGTATGGGCTGGGGTACATGGGCCCGGAAAGGCCCAACCAGGCTTGGGGAGCCTTTGTGGTCTAGGAAGGGGTACCGAAAATGAAGCAGTTTGTCAAAAATGAAGACACAAGCCTTCCTGTAAACACGAGCCCCTGTACCTGTGGCCGCCTGCCCAACTCAGGCCGGACCTGGTGGGGCTGGTCAGAGGAGGGTCTAAGAGAGTGGAGCTGGGAGTGTGGGTGCAGACGCCAGAGGGGATGGGCGGGGGTCTTGGGCTGAAGGAATGGCCCAGGTGGAAGCCCAGGAACAGGCTGTCCCTGCTCTTTCCTCAGAAAGGGGCAGCTTGCACTGCTTTAGGAGAGAAAGGGGGCTTCAGTTATAAAGCCCCCGTGTCCCCCGGGCAGCCTTTCTGTGGGAGGGCAGGATGGGTAGGTCTGAGCCCTGCCCTGAGTCAGTGGGAGCAAGCAGACATGATGCCTGGGCCAGCCCTTATTCTCCACCTCTGGTTGTCCCTCCTAAACCCCCACAGTCCCTGTTCCAGCCCCTGCCTTTTTGCTGGGCACGGGGAGGGCACCAAAGGTACCTCTCATTGCTCAGGAGGCAGAAGGATGCTGAGTTGGGGCCCTCTAGTGGTGGCCCTCAGACATGCATGGGCACTGGGGTCACAGTAGCTAGTTGAAACGGCAGATGCCAGGGTTTCCTTCTCCCAGGGACTCTGGTTCAGGTGTGGCAGGGCCATCTGCCTATTAACCAGAGCTCTGCCCGCAGGGGATGCCAGGGGCCCAGGGAGCATTCTGAGAATGCTATGCTGGCCCCCACCTGGGGCCTCTGGCTGCTGCCTTGAGCTCAGCACACCCTGAGGCTGGGGCTCTGGGCTCTTCCTCAGCAGATAAACAATTGGGCAGAGTTCTTGGCATTTCTAACTACTTTTTCTCGGGCTGTGGGAAAGGCCCTCCCGCTCCCTGAACTGCAGGCTCCCCGGGGCCCTTCCTCGGGTACCCACCTCTGTCTGGGACCGCCCCCCCCCGCCCCGCCCGCTGTCCCACACCGAACTCTGCCTGCCGTGCTCTGTCCCCCAAACTTCTTGGGACACACCTGCTGCTGCAGCTGGCACTGCAGTGGCTGCGTGTTTCGGGGCCACTGCTGCTGGGCTCTGGGTTGTGTGGCTGTGAGGCACTGGGCAGCAGAGACCTGGGGAAGTGTTTTGTTCTGTCCTTGGACACCGAGTGGGGGACTGGGATCCTGCCCAGCTGCGAGAGAACTGGTGGGTTCCTCCTTCAGGCGTCTTGAGGGGCCAGCTCTCAGGGGGTGAATTTTTGCTGATGAAAGTGACAGAGGGGTCTGTAGCGGGACCTCCTTGGAAGCTGCTGACCCAGGGTAAGCAGGAGCCCGATCCTCTTATGTTAGTAAGTACCTGCTGGCTGCCACCCCTGGCCAGTGGCAGTTATTTCTTTCTCCTGGTTATGGAGTGGGCTGCATTCCAGAAGTTCACTGTGGGGTGAACTTTTCCACTTCCCGATGGTGACTTCCTCATAAGCAAAGTCACTGCGATCCAGCTGGTCAGCGCACAGGGCAGAAAAGCCAGTTCTGACCTCAGGCTTATTTGCCACCCTGCTCTGATCTGGCCAGTTCTGCAGATGCCTTCTGCTCCTGGTTCTTCTGACCTAAGAGAGGTGGAGGGCATTGGACGGCCCACGCGGGCTTCATGATTTTACTGCCTCAATGTCATTTACAGATAAAACAGGATGCAGGACACATTTCGTACTCCCCAGCTTTGGGGAGCACTGAGCAACTCAGTGTAGTATCTCTGCCCTGTTACTTCTTTGTGTAACAATCACAAACCTGTGTGGTCCGACTTACAAAGCAGTTTCATTTATTTTTTGTCGTACCCTAGAGTGGTCGGTATTATTGGCATTAAGAGTCTCATTTTATTCATCAGAGAAATGAGCGACAGAGTCTCAGAGAGGTTAGATGATGTGGTCAGGGCCACATAGCCAGTTAGTGACAGAGCCATATCTCATATCTCATCACATATAATTTGAAAGAAAATGCCTTATTTACCCATCCATCCATCCATCCATCCATCCACCCGCCCATCCACCCATCCACCCACCCATCCATCCATCTATCCATCCATCCATCCATCCATCCATGCATCCATCCATCCATCTACCCGCCCATCCATCCATCCATCCGCCCACCCATCCATCCATCCATCCATCCATCCATCCATCCATCCATCCATCCGCCCATCCATCCATCCATCCATCCATCCATCCACCCACCCATCCATCCACCCACCCATCCATCCACCCACCCATCCACCCACCCATCCACCCGCCCATCCATCCATCCATCCATCCATCCATCCATCCATCCATCCATCCACCCACCCATCCACCCGCCCATCCATCCATCCATCCATCCATCCATCCATCCATCCATCCACCCACCCACCCATCCACCCACCCACCCATCCACCCACCCACCCATCCACCCACCCATCCATCCACCCATCTACCCGCCCACCCACCCACCCACCCACCCATCCATCCACCCACCCATCCATCCATCCACCCATCCATCCACCTATCCATCCATCCATCCATCCACCCGCCCATCCATCCATCCATCAATCCATCCATCCATCCATCCACCCATCCATCCATCCATCCATCCATCCATCCATCCATCCATCCATCCGCCCATCCATCCATCCATCCATCCATCCATCCATCCATCCATCCGCCCATCCATCCATCCATCCATCCATCCATCCATCCATCCATCCACCCATCCACCCGCCCATCCATCCATCCATCCATCCATCCATCCATCCATCCATCCACCCACCCATCCATCCACCCACCCATCCACCCACCCACCCACCCACCCACCCACCCATCCATCCACCCACCCATCCATCCACCCACCCATCCATCCATCCATCCATCCACCCGCCCATCCATCCATCCATCAATCCATCCATCCATCCATCCGCCCATCCATCCACCCACCCACCCATCCATCCACCCACCCATCCACCCACCCATCCACCCGCCCACCCATCCATCCACCCGCCCATCCATCCACCCACCCACCCATCCACCCACCCACCCATCCACCCACCCATCCATCCACCCATCTACCCGCCCACCCATCCACCCACCCACCTATCCATCCACCCACCCATCCGCCCATCCATCCATCCATCCATCCATCCATCCATCCATCCATCCATCCATCCATTCACCCATCCACCCACCCATCCACCCACCCATCCACCCATTCATCCACCCATCCATCCATCCATCCATCCATCCATCCATCCATCCACCCACCCATCCATCTACCCATCCATTCATCCCTTCAACAGATATTGAGCACCCATTTGCATAAGATAGTATGATGGTAGCTCTGGGCTTCACGTGTATTGCCCATTTCATCTTCTCAAGAGCCCTGTGAAGTAGGTGGCCTCATGGCCAGTCCACCAGTGGGGAAGCTATAACTCAGAGGGGTGAAGAGACTTTTCCAGCTACAAGCAGGGAGTGGTGATGTGAACGCAGGCTCGCCTGCCTTCCGAAGGTCGTACTCTTGATTTCTCTGCTCGTCTGCTTCTCTAGGAGACCCACCTGTCTTGGCCTTCTGTGTACTTTACCAAATACCACTGTTGCTTGTATGCTTCATGCATTTGAACACCTATCTGTTCATCTGTCCATCACCCACCTTTCTAGGTAGTGTGTAAGCTGGTCACCCATCCATCCTTACATCCAGTTGTCTACCCCTCCCTCCCACCCTCCCCTCTGTTTACCTGCCCCTTCCTCCAGTGGTGTACCACAGCCAGCTTGCCCTAGCTCGCCAGAACCCAAGAACTCACTGCCTGCATCTCTGTCCAGCTCCACATTCAGTTCTCCAGGTTGGTAGCATGAGATTGGCTGGGTGGGAGCATTCGAACCATGGAAATGCTACAAAGCAGAGCCGTTTCCTGGAGAACTGGTTGTTAAAGATTTATCAGCACAGTGCTGTCTCTTTCCACCCCCCACTCCATGCATCCTTTTGTATTTTTCATTCGTTTTATTGTCGTTCATCCGTCCAGCCCTTTGCTCTGTTACACAGCCACCTAACTAAATGTGTCCATTTGCTCGCCTGTCCATTCGTCTACCCATCCACCCATCCATGACCCTGTCCGTCTGCCCATCTGTCTCTGTTTCCACCCGCCCAGCCACCCCTCCACCCATTTGCCCATCTTTCTGTGCATCCGCCCGCTCCTCCATCCATCCCCATGTCCTCCATTCCGCTCAGCCCTCCGCCTGCCATCCATCCATGTCGCAAAGTTGCCAAGACCTCTTGTGTCACAAGCTCGGGGATGGGGAGATGACAAAGACACAGTCCTTGTCCTCCCAGCATTGCTTCCTTTCCCTGAGAGGGGGCCCAGGCTGTCCCCCTCCCACCGCTCCTCCCCAGCAGGGGGGCTCCCTGCTGCAGAGGCCCCGCCCCAGCTTCCGGACACGTTGGGGTTGGGCAGTGCTGGAGCCGTGCCAGGCAGGAGCCTGGCTGGACCGCTTCTGGGGCCCCTCCGCAATTATCCATCGGCCACCTCACCTGAGTCTCCTTTTTCCTCTGTTGTCCCTGTTTTGTCTCCTCCCTGTCCTGCCTGCCTGCTCCTCTCACCTGCTCTCCTTCTGCTTGGCCGCTTGGGGGCTCCAGCTCTCTCCAGACCTGACTAGGCTAAAGGAGAGATACGCCAGGACTAAGAGAGACATCTTGGCTTTAAGAGTTGGGGGGAGAGACATGCAGGAGCTGAAGCACAAGTACGATTGTAAGGTATTGTTTGTCTGTCCCTCCCAAGTCCCGGGGCCACAGAGGGTGGGCCTGAGACCTGGGCTGCCCCGGAGACCCAGAACTGGCCGCCTCTCCCATCTGTGCCGGAACTGGTCCATGCATTAGCGGGCTGGTTTCTTTCCATGTTCTCAACTCTCTCTCTCTCCCCATCCTTGAGTGACAACAACCACCTACGGGGGTCCCTTGGGTGGGTTTTCAAACTTAGGGCCCTCAGAATCCCCTGGGGTGCTTTGAAGCATGCAGACTCCTGAGCTCCACCCCCAGAGAGGCGGGTTCTGCAGGTCTGGACCAAGGCCCCCCAACCTGTGGACTTAATTACTGTGGAGGATGGGTTTGGTTACTGTTTGAGAAACGTGAGTGGTGGGGACATTGCACGCCCCTCCCCCTCCTAGCTGTTCGGAGAGATTCAAGGCACCCTCTTCTCAGACAGGCCTCAGATTCCTGGATGGTGATGATGCTGGCGGCAGTAGCTTGCATTAATTGAGCACCTACCATGTGCCACGGGCTTTGAAGGCCCAGAGAGGCCTGGGTTTGAATCCCCGTCCCACCACTTTCTTGCTGTGTGATCCTCGCAGGTCCCTTGGCCTCTCTGACCTCGGTTTCCTTGCCTGTGAACTGGGGGCCTTAACAGGACCAGCCCCGAGGGCAGATGTAGGGGTTTGAGGCGCACAGGTCTGTCAGGCGCTCAGTGCTGCGGGGTGCACGACCCGAGAGCTCAGTGGATGGCGGCATTGCTGTCCGTGTGCCTGACTGTTCTGTTCCCAGGGTGGCCTGGGAGGCGCCGCCTTACTGCTGTCACTTGGCATAAGTGATGGAGGACAGCAAGGGTCGTGTCACCTGTCAGCGGCCCCGCCGGGCTTCAGACCTGGGCTCAGGCGGGTCAAAGTGAATTCCCCAGCCTACAGCACTGACCCTTTCATCAGAACCCGGGGCCTCCCCAGGAGGAGAAGAGGCACGTTCTGGTTCGCAGGGCCCTTTTACAGCCGGCCATCCCCTTAGAGGTCTGGGGCCTGGGGGCCTGCGGGCCTGGGGGCCTGGGGGGCAGGGCAGGTTGAACTTTTCAGAAAGCTGAGGCCCAGAGAGGAGCAGGGAACACGTGAAGGACAAGAGGCCAAGACCAGGGTGCTTTTCCTGACCTTGGCCTCCATACTGTGAAGATGAATGGGGGTGGCAGGTTCACTCAGGGACGCCTTCGGGGTGTTTACCTGTTCTGTTTTGGCCCATGAACATGCCACAGAAGGGCTTTGGGTGTTTCCCCCAAAGACCTCTTCGGCGGTGTCTAGACAGCGCCCCCCAACGGCTCTCTGCGGGACAGGAACTGGGCCCCTGGACAGAGGTTTGCCATCTGGGGGCGGGTGACCCCCCCCAGAAGAGGATGAGCATCTTTGTGCAGTGTTGGGGTCAGCATCTGTGTCCAGATGGGGACAAGAGCTGGTGGTCAGCTCTTGTTAGTTCTCAAAGGTGTTGCTGATCCTCCCTGCCCCAAAGGCCAGGAATCTCCCCTCTGGAATTGTCGCTGTTGATGTGGGGAGGGTCTGGGGCCTTCCCTTCCCCGCTGTTGGTTGTTTCTAGGAAGTTGGCCCGGTTCCTGAAAAGCCACCGCCCTGCACCCTGCCCCGGCCTCAGCACCCACTGGGTTTTCAGCACGACTTCCTTTCCCAGACTTGCACGAAGTTCCCCGACCATTATGCTGGGGACCCAGGGGGTGTCTGCGGGAAGGTGGTAGAGCAGAGACCAGGGACCCCCCCCCCCAGACGAGTGCTCCCTGTCTTCAGCAGAGAGCTTTAGGAAGGAGAGGGTTTTCTGAAAACCACACTGTCCATTGTGATAGTCACGTGGTTATTTAAACTTGAATGAATTACGATGAACTGTATTCAGGAGTTTAGGTCCTCAGCTGCATCAGCCACTTTCCACGTGTTCGGTAGTCGAATTTAGCTAGTGGCAGCCATGCAGCCTGGAGAGCTAGCCTCTCCGTCCTTGGGGAGACTTCTCTCTGGCGGCGCTGGCTGTTCGCTGGGGAAGATGCCAGGGCTGGGCGGGGTGCCGAGGGGACCAAAGAATGAGTCAGGGGACAGCAGCTCTGTCTGCAGGCCCGGGGCTCCTCCAGCACCCAGGGTGCCCGCTCCCCCTCCTGGGCACGCCTCCTCCTGTGCCCCGAGTTCTGCTTAGCTTGCTTTCCCTGTGTCCGTGGGGCCCTCCCCGCCCAGGGGAAGCCCTGCCCTGCTCTGTGGCAACTTCAGCCTTCTCTCCTTTCCCGGACAGGGGCTCAGTAAGAAACCTGGCTGTGTGGGGGGCAAGGGACGGGCTTTCTCGCCCAGCCGATGGGGTGGCGGTGTGACCTTACGTAACCACCGACGCTTGTGCAGCTCGTTTTTGCATTCAGTGCGCCTTCCCAGGCCCTGGCTCTTTTGTCCTCACAGACGCTGATGAGTCTCAGTGAGAAACTGAGGCTCCCTGAGGTTAAGGCTCGTCCCGAGTCCTGTTCCTGGGGAGTGGAGGAGCTGGGATTTAAACCCAGGCTAGGACTCCAGGCCTCGAGCCTTACCCCATGCGGGGCACCTTCTCCTTAATTTGTTGGGAGTAAGTGCTTGTAATTTGTCCCAAAGGGAAAGCATCAAGTTGGGACCCCCCCTTGCCCATGAAGAGGGTCCCCCCAGGGAGACCCCCCGGGCACAGATGCCCCTTCTCACCTGCCTGTCCCAGGAGGCCTCAGTGTTGTACCACCCACTGTCCCTCTGGGTCTCTGCTGCCACCTCCACGGGAGGGAATGGAGCCTGGGGGCTTGATGTTCGTGACCCTGGCCTGGAGGCCTGGGCGGGGCTGGTGGCTCTTGGTGGCAGGTGTCCCAGGGCCTCCTTCAGCTTCTCTGACGAGTCCCTCTGCCTTTGCCCAGATGACCCAGTTCATGAAGGCGGCCAAGAGCGGGACAAAGGATGGGCTGGAGAAGACGAGGATCGCCGTCCTGCGAAAAGTGTCCTTTCTGCACAGGAAAGACGTCCTCGGTGAGGCACTGTGGGCCGGGCTGGCAGGAGGGTTGGCCTTTAGTCCTTGGACAGCGGGACTGGTGGGCGAGGTCACAGGTGTCGGCTCCTTCGACTGTGGCACTTGGGGACTGAGCCCCAAGTGTCCGGCCACTGTCTCAGCCTGTTTCCTACTTCTCGTGGAGGCGTGGCCTCTCCCTTCAGCATCCCTACCCTTGCCCTCTGTCGTGGCCTTGCCGCTGGCCTTCCGGCCTCCCACACTGGGTGTCTCAGCTAGCCTCACCTTTGAGTGCTGCTGTGCATTCCCGCCTCTACCCATCCGCCGTCTTTCTACCAGCCAGTGTTAACTGAGCACCTACTAAGTGCCGTGCCCTGTGCTGGGTGCAGGGGCGCTGAGATGCATGGAACAGCATTCCCTCCAGGAACACCTGGCCCAGGGGAGGAGTCAGGCGTGTAGACAGGAAATGTCAGTGCAGACGACAGGTGGCATGGTGGCACGATGGCGTGATGTGGGAAAAATGGGCGTGCAGCGTGGAAATGGAAGGCCAGGGGAGGGCTGAGAGCAGGAGAAGGGGGAGCAGGAGTGGGTATGCGCAAAGGCTGGCAGGCGGCAGGCGATGTCCAGAAATGACTTCCTTGGTGGTCCATAGTCGTCGAATATCTGTGGTGTGTCAGGCACTCCTAAGAGCTTTGCAGCCCCTCCCTTAATGCCTATGAACACCAGACAGCTGCTGAGGACTGGCCCACTCCCACTCAGAGATGAGGGAACAGGCACAGAGTGGTTCGGTGACCGGCCTGGGGACCCATGGGTGTGGAAGGGATGAAGGAGGCTCTTCCTCCGGCTGCCAGGACGGAAGGAGTGAGAGATCGGGGCTGGGCTGGGCGTTCAAACCAGGGAGAACTAGGAAGCTCTGCGCCCTCTTGAAAAGTTATGTATTTTACCCTCTTTGTGCCCCGGTTTGCCCATCCGGACAGCGGGCTGATGTGGCTCTGTCTCGGGGCTGTGGCGAGGGTGGCCGAGGCAGCGCGTGGAAAGAGCCTGGCCCGGCCCCCAGCTCCCGTGTGGCCAGCGTTATTCTCGGTGGGCCGACACTAAGTGGGGGTGTCTGGTGCCAGGACTGAATCTTGCTGTCCTGGATTCAGATCCCAGCTTTACAGCCCCCTGGCTGTGTGACCCTGAGCAGTTCATCCCACCGATGCACGCACTGGATGGGGGAGCCTTTGGGGTCCCGTGGCCCCTGATGAGGAAGGGAACAGACTCAGGGGTCATTCCCAGTGGAGTGGAGTGGCATAGAAAGGGCAGGGTGGACGGGCGGGCTGGCCGGGAGCTGTTCCCGGCCGTTCTCCCCACCCCCAGGCCGGCCAGGCCACCAGCGGGCTCTCCCCTGGCCCTCCCCACTCGACCCGTTAGCCCAGAGCCTTTCCTGAAGTGACCCTCCCACCAGAGGGGTTATTAATAGCCGTGGCAGGGCTCGAATCACCAGCCAAGAATGTTACCCAGTGGCTCATGGGGGAAGAGGAAGCCGCAGGGCCGGTGGCTGGGGTGGGTGCGGAGTGATGCCCCCGGTACCATGTGGGCCAGGCCGGAGGGCGTTCACCACCCCCACCCCCACGCTGTCGTTCGCTGTCCCTCTTCCTCCTCCTCTTCTGTCTCCTGCTCAGGTAAGGGCCTGCCTGGGTGTCCCTGTTCCCACGGCCCCTGGGATCACTACCACTTCCTCTTTCCTCCCAGCTCCCCCACAGCACCCACTTCCTGCTGCCCATGGCCGCCGCCATGGAGTTTCAGAGCCATGAGTGGCGGGGTCCCGTCGCCCTGTGCCTGCGTCCCTTGTGGGGGCTGGGCCGCCAAGGCCAGCCAGCCCGACCCCTGCACCCTGCCTGGCCTCCCCCTTTCTGTCTGCCTGAGCCTCTGGCCCTCCGCGCCCTCCATCTGAGGCCCGTCCCCACCCATGCCCGTGTCACCCTAAGGACTCCAGCTGAACTTTCCCCTTTCGCGTGTTTGCACAGTGTTTTAAAAGGTGAAAACACAAAGCCAAATAGCTCATTTTGGGGGGGCTTTTCTTTCCCCCATTGTAGGCAGCCAGAAGAAAACTATTTTTAGTGCCCAGCGACTGGCACTGAGGCGGCCTGGCCCTCGCCAGGCCAGCGTGGGCGGGTCCGGGCAGGGCAGGGACAGGGACTCTGGCGGAGCGGATCCTGAGGGCTGGGCTGCACCGCACGGTGTTTTGTGTCCCCCCCTCCCTCCCTCACGTTTATTTAGGTAAGGACTGCTGTAGAAGGATGTGGCAGTGGGTGCAGTGATGGGCTCTGACCCTGTGTGGCCCCAGGCGTTGCTCAGGACCCTGGGCTAGGGCAGTTCCCAGCTTCTGGGGTCCGAGCAGGGTGTGTTGTCCTTGCCTGGCACATGTCACCAGCCCATCTGATTTTCCAGGTGACTCGGAGGAGGAAGACATGGGGCTCCTGGAGGTTGGCGTAACGGACATCAAGCCCCCGGCCCCGGAGCTGGGCCCCATGCCAGATGGCCTGAGCCCTCAGCAGGTCTGTGGGAGGACCAGGGGGGTGGGGGTCTGCAGGGGAAGGCCCAGTTGGGGCCCCAACCTGTTACCTGGGGCCATAAGCTGTGCATCTTGAAGGGGAAGCGATGATCGAGGGCTCTTGGCAGAACCCCAGCTGGGGCCTCCTGGGGCTGCCTCTCACCCGGCTGCACGGACTTCTTGAACCCGGCCGTGGGCTCCACGCCACTGTCCTGGGTGGTGGGGCCCCCGCCTCTGGAGCTTTGCCTCCCACACCCCCCCTGCAGCCAGAGCAGCTCCGACTTAACCGCTTCCAATGAAGGTGGTGTTTGATGAAAGGGACTGCAAATAAAAAAGGGCTGAGAAGTAGCGAACTAGTCCAGCTCAGGGAGGGCAGGGTGCTGGAGGCGAGCGAGGTGCCCAGTCCCACTCTCTGTCCACCTAGCGTCAAGCTGGGGCATCAGAGTTCCCACGGACTTCTGCTCTGAGCTGGGGCTTCTCGGGCAGTGTCTCCCTTTTCCCAGTGTCACATGAGACAGGTGGCCTTGCTCTGGGATCTTGGCTGGTCACGTTTGATTCCCTCCCAATCTGGGTTTTCCCAGCCACGAAGCGGGGTCACAGACCCCCACTTTCTTCTGGTTGTGAGAACACTGAGCAAGCCATGGTCGGGTCGGGCTCAGTGAAGGGGTTTGTCATTCTTTTGGGGGGCAGGAAATCCTGATGTGTGGCCTCCTGTAGAAGTGAGGGAGCTGTGGCCACACTTCTCATCTTGGACTCCGCCTGCCCACTTCCTTCACTCCTGTTTCCTGCCCAGCCCCGAACGGCAGTGAGATGGCGATGCCCCACCCTGCCCCTGCAGCTGGCCGGTCTCTCCGCTCAGAAGCCTTGGCCTTTCCTGGGTCAGGCCAGATCGGTTACTCTGGGCCAGCGGCTTTCAACCAAGGCGATTTTGTGTCCCAGGGGACATTTGGCAATGTCTGGTGATGCCTTTGGTTGTCACAACTGAGCGATGCTACTGGAATCCAGGGGATAAGGGCGGAGGATGCTGGGAAACACCTCACAGCAGGCAGGACGGCCCACAGCCCAGTGCCCTGGCCTCAAATGCCAGTGCGCTGATGTGGAGGACTCTGCTTGGGGAACAGTGTGGGCACCAGGGGATCAATGACAGTGTGTCCAACTGTGGGACAGCTTGAAGGGCAGCGGCCTGGCCCGTCCCACAGTCATGGGGCTGTGCGGGCCACGGGCAGGCCTGGGCCGCTGCAGGCTGGGCAGTGGGAAGAGATGAGAAGGGGAGCCGGAGGCGGGAGCGAGGTGGCAGAGGGCAGCGGGGAGGGTGGCACTGGGTGCCTGAAATGACACTCTCAGGCTGGCGGTGGGGACAGAGTGAGGGTCCGTCACCATCCCAGCCCTGGACCCAGGTGCACAGGCTCCCCGTGGGCCACCTCTCACATAGGTGCTCTGCCTTGGCTTTGCTGCGTAGTAGAATCATCTGGAAAGCTTTGAAACCCAGATACCTAGGTGGTACCTCAGTCAGAATGTCCAGAGGGGTGGGGGCAGGAGATAGCATTGTTAAAGACGCCTCTGTCATTCCCGTGTGCAGCAACTCCCCCCCCACCCTGGGATCCGGATGAAAGGGGTGCAGGTCACACGTCCTTGACCTGGTGCTGCTCAGGCTACGCCTGACAGGCCACCGATTCGAGGGGAGAAGAGACAGGGAGGGTGCTGGGAAAGGGGCGGGGGTGGGGTGCGGGGGCAGCCCATAACCTGGGGGTGGGTCCGTTAAGGATTGGATCCGCAGGTGGTGGGAGCTGGGATTTCAGTTTCGTCTAAGAAAGACTTTTCTCCTAAAGTTGTTCAGAGATGGAGGAGGCCACCGTCCCCCTGGGGGAGAGGTGGCGATTCCCCCACCCCTGGAAGTGTGTGAGCCGAGGCCAGGACTCGAGCCCCAGTGCCCCCTGCCCCGTTCTGCCCTGGGGAGCAGGGGTGTCTCTGGGGTGCTCAGGGGCCCTGGGAAGAAATGCCGTCCCTCCAAGCCCCAACTGTCCTAGGGCTCTGTGGGGGACAGGTCCCTTCGGTCCCTCCGTCATTGGCTCCTCGGGGCGTTGTGACCCCTCTTCCCATCACCTGGGGCTCAGCATACCCAGCAGGTTCTGGCTCTGTGCCGTGGTTGGTGCAGGCGCTGACCTCGCTCTCTGGCCCGAGCAGGTGGTCCGGAGGCACATCCTGGGCTCCATCGTGCAGAGTGAGGGCAGCTACGTGGAGTCTTTGAAGCGGGTACTCCAGGTACGCCCCTGGGCCCCTGGGTAAAGGGCAGGGAGGGCCCCACAGGGACACTTTGCAAGGAGTGTTTGGGGAATGTGGGCAGTTTTAAGGGGACGGCCCCCTTGGTGTTTACACGGGGACTGTGTTTTCGGAAACAAAGGTGGAGTTCTGTGGAATAGGGCTGTTCCGGAGAGGCCAGGGCAGGAAAGGGGCTGTATCTTCCTTGCCACTCTCAGAGACCCCTGGGACGGGGCCATGTCTTCCTGTCATCCTGGAGTACCCTGAGGTGGGGAGTAGGGTGCACCCCCTCTCTCTGTCAGATGCCCGGGGTTGCTGGATGGTCATGTGACTTGATTAAGGCCTATCCAGCTGGTCTGTCCTTTGCATTCCTGAAAGATGAACCCGCTGGGATGCTGTGGCCAGCAGGGAAGGGAATGGCCAGGGCGGGAGCTGCAGAGGGGAGCTCCAACCTCAGACAGGTGGCGATGAAGACACCCTGTGTTTCGGACAAAGCTGGTTGGAACTTGTGGCTCCAGGTCTGGGGGCTGGAGGGGGGCCTGCTGGGACGTCACCGCCACTGCTCTGTCAGAGCCCAGCTCGGCCAGCTTGGCCCCAGGGCTGACTCCGTGGAGCTCCTCAGGGGGGCAGGCTACTCCCAACCCAGCCTTACACATAAATTACAGAGTGGGTTGCGGGTGGGCACAGAAGGGCCAGGGGGTTACGGGCAGGGAGGTCCTCCTAGGAGACAGGTGAGTGAGGATGAGGGACACATGCTCCCCCTATACGAAGGTCCACCCACGGCCCACCGAGTTCTCTTGGGCCTCGTCCAGGGAGGGTGAGGGGCCGCAGCCCGGCCGTGGGGTGCTCACCCCTGTGCTCAATCCCAACAGGATTACCGCAACCCCCTGATGGAGATGGAGCCCAAGGTGCTGAGCGTCCGCAAGTGCCAGGTGGTGTTCTTCCGCGTGAAGGAGATCCTGCACTGCCACTCCATGTTCCAGATTGCCCTGTCCTCCCGCGTGGCCGAGTGGGACTCCACCGAGAAGATCGGGGACCTCTTCGTGGCTTCGGTGGGTGTCCCCAGACTCTCTTTCCCTGGCCCACCAAGGGGAAAACCACTGCCCACCGGATCTTGAGGCCATTCGGGCCCACCTCCAGCCTCTGCCTGGTTACCCTGTCCAAGTCAGTGGGGTCAGAGGGTGGCAGGGCCTGAATCAACCCTGTGGTCCAAGCTGGGGGTGGCACCTCCAAGTGCCCAGTGTGCCCTTGGGGATGTGTGTAGACGTGGTGCTGGGGGCCTCCAGGAGACTGGCCACTATGGGTAGCCACCAGCGGCCTGAAGCTCTCCCAGGTGACCACTGTGTGTGATGCTCAAACAGACCATGCCTTGGCCCCCAGAGGCTGCCTCGGGGTGCTGGCACCTATGCAGTGCGCCGGGTCATGCTCCAGGAGGCCTGGCCTGGCCCCAGCTGTTTTGCTGTGGCCGGTAGCTCCAGGGTCCTCTCAGGCCCAGGTCCCCTTCATGGAGTGAGGGGCACATTGAACCAGCAGTTTTTCAAACTGAAATCTATGGGCCCCAGAGAGATTCATGGAGCAAAGGAGGGTGATGTTGGTGGACCCCCACTTTGGTCTGTTTTAGATGATTGGGTTCTGCGAACAGAAAACCTGAGTGCTCATCAGAGCTGACGCCCTGGTCAGTGTGTCCAGTGGGCTTGGGGTCAGGGGCCCTGTCCTTGATGCAGGAGGCCCAGGGGCATTTCCTTTCCTGGGCGTGGTGAGGAAATGCATGTAGAATAGGGGTGTCCTGCCTGCACCCCCTTCACCTGTGGGCCAGGGCCACCTTGTCACCACCTCTTCCTCCCTGTGGCCCCTCTGAGTCTGAGCGGGTGACCCATGTCCCAACCCCAGGTGCGTTGAGACCCCGAAGGGGGCGCCGCCAGCGCGGCCGTGGTACAGCGAGTGCGGGTGGCGGGTGCGGAGCCCGCCTCAAATCCACGTGACCCTCTCGCCACACCCACACCTGTTTCAGTTCTCGAAGTCCATGGTGCTAGACGTGTACAGCGACTACGTGAACAACTTCACCACTGCCATGTCCATCATCAAGAAGGCCTGTCTCACCAAGCCCGCTTTCCTCGAGTTCCTCAAGGTGGGCCTGGCGGTGGGCTGGGGCCCCTCTCGGTGGGGCGCAGGCCGTGGGCAGGCAGGAGGGCTGCTCAGGAGAGAGGGGGAGTTTTAGCCCAGTTTCGGGTACCACAGCGCTTTGGCCTGGACACCTCCTTTTACCTTTGGGGCACCCCCAGTCCTGTGGGGAGATGGTGGGTTCCTCCTGCCCCCCAACAGGAGGGTGAGGAGTTACAGTGTCAGGCAGCCTGGCGGGATCCGGGCTTTGCCCGGGGGAAGGGGAGCCTGCCTGGTCTTGAGGACAGGTGACAGGGTGGCGGGCCTGCCGTAGGAGACCTGGCAGTGCTAGGGCCCGTCCCTCTGATGGGCTTGGGTGGGGCTCCAGGTATAGCTCAGGTGTCGCCAGGCTGTCCCTTTTCCGTATTTGTAAAAGGACGAGGAGAGTTTCTCAAAGGGGTGTCTTGGGGCTCATGTGGGTGATTAGAGGTGAAAGGACCAAAGGCCTTGTGAGCTGTGGCCAGGCTCCCCCCGATTTCCTTGGGCGTATAATCAGGCAAATCATGTGGCTAGCCTACCTCGCAGGGAGCATGTGCCTAGTAGCGGGTGCAGGTGGGCCAGGAGCTGGGGCCCTGCGGAAGCCACTGCCCCGCTCCAAGAGGGCATCTGACATGGGTCCTGGGGGCGGGGATGGTGATGTTGTAACAGATGGGGATGGGGGAGGGGTATAACAGGTGCAGGGGTGGTGGGGCAAAGGTCAGGGGCAGGAGGATGGGGTCAGGTGAATCTGGTTGGACCCTGGGAGCACTGGGTGCCTGCTGGGGCATCCTAGGAGGGAACATCTTGAGGCAGCTGCATCCAGTGTGGGTGGTCCTGGACCTGCAGGATGTTGGATTTCAGGCAGTGGGAGCTGCTGCAGAGGTTTGGGCCGGGGGAGGTGGGAGCAGGGCCAGGGCCAGGGCAGACGGGAGCGGAGGCCAGTGGAGAGGCTGAGGGAGCAGCCTGGCTTGCCAGGGACGAGGGCCAGGATCTAGGTGACAGCTGTGTGGATGAAGTGGTGGAAACAGATGCAAGAAGCAGCACAGTAAGACCCCTGTGCCCACCCCTCATCCTGGCCTGGGCCCGGCTGCTTCAGTTTAAGTGGAGAGAATGGTCATCTCGGCTCCTTACAGAGTAGAGCAGACCTCTGTGATGAATTGCTGAACTTCCCAGTTATGGTTTTAGTCCAGAGACCTTAACTGGACTGCTCTGGTTTCTCCAGGGTGAGAGGGGCTGTGTGGGAACCCCCCGTGGTGGCAGGGAGCCCCAGCAGCAGGAGCAGAGACTGTCCCCTCCCCGGCTCTTCTCTCAGGCCCGAGGCTGAGCAGGTGCAGGGGCGATCTCCTGGGCCTGGGGAGATCTGCACCCCCGGCGCTGGGGCCTCGCTGCAGAGGGTCAGCGAGTGATTGCACCTCGTCTCCAACAGCGGCGGCAGGTGTGTAGCCCCGACCGCGTCACGCTCTATGGGCTGATGGTGAAGCCCATCCAGAGGTTCCCGCAGTTCATCCTCCTGCTTCAGGTACCACCGGGGTTCACTGGCCTGCAGGGTGCGAGCCTTGTGGGGAGGGGCTTCTCATCCCTTATCTGCAACCCCTGCGTCTTCTGTGGACTGTGGGCAGGGCCTCACCTGCGCCCCTGCCCCTGTCTTTCTTCACTCCTGGAGTGGAGCTGGTCAGATTGGGCAGTGTATTTTCTACCTCCCTGGGATGGGATTCCAAGTGGCTGGTGGTGGGTGAGCCCAGGATTTGGGAAGGGAATGAAGGCAGGTGGGATCCCAGGGCCTGTGGGTGCCGGGCAGGGAGGGGATGCTCAGTGAGTGAGCAGACCTGGGCCACTGCAGGCTTCTCGGGGAGCCCTGCCGCCCGCCTCACCACAGGGTCCCCAGAGCTTACAGCACCTCTGTCAGGGGTGAGCCCTGCCCCCTCAGCTGGGGAGGAGGACTGCCAGCACTCCATGGATCGGTGACGCGGGGATCGGTCCACACGGTTATTTATTTTTTTTTCCATTCATTAGCTGTTGCTTGAGGCCGTGCTCTGTGTCGTGTTCCGCAGCGGGTGTGGGGGCTGAGGCTTCGCCCCAGTCAGACAGCGCAGGGCCTGCTAGGAGGGGGTTCTCAGCCCTGGCTCTCTCTGGGCCCTGCAGGACATGCTGAAGAATACCCCCAGGGGCCACCCGGACAGGCTCTCGCTGCAGCTGGCCCTCACGGAGCTGGAGACGCTGGCTGAGAAGCTCAATGAGCAAAAGCGGCTGGCTGACCAGGTGGCGGAGATCCAGCAGCTGACCAAGAGCGTCAGCGACCGCAGCAGCCTCAACAAGGTGTGTGCCCTTACCTGTGGTGCGGCTCCTGCCTGGTGGCCACCACTAGGGGGCAGTATTTGCCGAGGGAGGGGCTTCCTTGCTTCCGTCTGAGCCCACAGACCTTACCTGGAGGATTAGTCTCAACTGGACCCCCATAGTTACTACTGTCCATGTTACTTTAGATGAAAGCTCATTTTGTTCATTCATGTACTTGCCAGTAAAGGTATCAGAAGTGATAGCCCAGAAGTGTGCTTATCTAAGTGGGCTTGGGAATCAGAGTTTGGGTTCGAATCCAGATTTTGCCCCTGGTGTTCACTGTGTGGCCTCAGGGGGATCATGCAACCTCTCTGAACCTCCCTTGCTCCCACTGAAAGGAGAAGTCAAGGGTGCCTGACCCCCAGGGGCATATGAGGGTGTCGGCGAAGCCACAGGCCCAGAGTGCTTAGTATAAGGTGGTTCTTGTCATTATCCATGTTATTTGTAAAGAAGAAAGATGATAAATCCATGCTGTGTTTTGAGGTTGCAACTAAGGAATATTCTACTCCCCAGAATCTTGAAAAATGTTCAAATGAACCCATAGAAACTTCTGTTTATGAAATACAAAGCCAGGGCCCTGGCCGTTGGCTCAGTTGGTTGGAGGGTCGTCCCATGCACCACAAGGCTGAGGTTTGATCCCGGGTCAGGGCCCATGTACCTGTACCCAGATCTGCACCCTGGGCTCTGCCTCCTTTCACTGACTAGAGGGGGGTGGTGTGTGAGGTGGCTCAGGGGGAGGAGACCCAGGCCCGGGCATGTCGGTGAGCACATGGGTCACTCAGGGAAGGGATGCTGTGTGGGGTCATTCAGAACCTTCCAGAGGGAAACCTGGGAGCCTTCTGGCTCTGTGGGCCTGAAAGCAGAACTCAGGCCAGTGACTAAGGCCAGTGAGAGGTCAGCCACACGGGTGGAATTTTCTAATAGCACAGGAAGGACTGCCAGGGAGACAGCAGCCCTTCCAGCGTGGACCGCACTTTACAGTACGTGATGCTGTCTGACGCGCGTTGCCAGTTTGGGTCGTTATCACAGCCTGCAAAGCCAGGCTGGGACAAGGCAACCCGCAGGGTCCCTTGCAATTCTAAGCTTCAGGGGTCCTACATCTTGCGACTCTCCCACCTCAGGCCACATCCAGGCCGCACGGGTGTTCTGGGGCCCACACGGTAGTTTGTAAGGAAATAGAACAGTTGCCAACTTTGCAAAAGCAGGGATGTCATGTGAAATTCAGACCCGTGGATCCTCCTGAAGGATGGGAAGAGCTGGCTTGCTGGCCTATTGGCCTGCGTGGGCACCTGAGCAGGCATGTGGGTTTGCTCTGTCTGTTCCTGGAGAAAAGCGATGGGAAAAGATGGGGTAGAAGACAGAGCCTCCTCCTGGGGGGATGTCTGAATCCAGTGTTGCTCGAGGTGGGTGTGAAGGCTTGGGGTCATTCCTCGCCCCCTCCCTGCCTCCAGACAGAATACCCTCAGCTAGTAACACACAAGACTTCTATTTTGAAACATCTCTCAAGAAAAAGACTTCAGCTTGGCCATGGCCACCCGTGCGGGTATTTAATGGTCTTTGCACTTGGGAGTGTCTTCTTCTGTCCTCTCGTATAGCTCCTTTTCTGTAAGCTGGAGGCTTTCTCCTGCCTCCGCTCACACACCTGTGCGGCTGCAGTGGAGAGAGGTGATCAGGAGAAGGAAGGTCCTTTCCACAGAGAGCACTTGCTCTGGGAAGAGCCATCCGTCCCCCATGGGGACCAGGGTGGTAAGGAGTGGGCGGCAGTCAATGGCTAGAGGTGGGGAAGAGAACTGAAGGCTGAGCCTGTTTCTCCACCTGTCCAGCAGGGGGCGCGTTCGTGTGTGTGTGTGTGTGTGTGTGTGTGTGTGTGTGTGTGTGTGTGTGTGGTGAGAAGTGGGGTGGAGGCCACGGATGGGCCTTCCCCCTGTCAGGGCCCCTCGGGCAGCTTCAGCCAGCTCCGAGACCAGGCCAGTGATTGTCCTCCTGTCGTCCCCCCACCCAGGGGACAGTGGAAGTGAAACTGGGTGTGCCCCAAGCGGAACCTTGCAGCTCTTTCAAAATGTGCCTGCTCAGGACCCTCCCCGGGGATGTTTGTGCAATATCTGGGTTTTTTTCTTCTTTTTTAAAAATCTGCCGAAGGAGCAGGGAGATGGTTTCCAGAAGCCCAGGGACTTTCCTCTCCCAAGTTTTGGGTCACGGCACACTTGGCAGTCTTCCACGACGGGACCCGGTCGTCTGAGTCCCAGTTGTGTGTTCGTGAGCAGGTGGTTAGCTCATTGGCAGAAGTAGTGGGACGGAGGAGCTCGGTGCTAGCGGGGGGAGCCCGGGGAACCCCGAGTCTTCTTGTATTAGGAGCAGTGGGGCCCTCCCCGGACTCCTGTGGGGACAGCACATGTGGCCTGGCCTCGTCCAAGCTGGGTCTCGACAAGTCGCTTCACCTCTGGAATCTCGGTTCCCTCCTCTGGGGACGGGGTGGCCTTGGGACTGCTGAGTCAGTGAGATGACGACGAGGGGAATATTTGGTGCTGAGCACAGTGCCCAACCCTCTGTGGGGATTCGTGCCGCTTGGACGTCTGTGTTGTTGTGAGACACACGGGTCTTTAGAGGCTGACATGCGTTCTTTCCAGGAGAGGCTCTGGGGGGCTCTGCCTTTATCCTAGGGAGGGTGGGGAGGAAGGGGGGAGTAATGCTGGTCCTCAAAGTGACGGGTTTTGGGAATGAATTTTGCTGACACCATGCCCCCACCCCCACCACTGAACACCCCTGCCAGTAAAAAGATGTTTTCCCAGAGGGGCCCTGGGTTGGATGGCAGTCCCCATGCTGGAAGGGGGTCCTTGGTGTCCAGCCTGAGATGGGCAAACACCTGCAGAGTTGCCTGAGGCTTGGAGGGCCTTGGCTACCTCAGAGTGTGGCCCCACTGACCAGCAGTTCTGCCCAACCCCATTGGGAGCCCTTCCAAGGGGCGAGACTGGCCGCCGAGGCAGTTCAGCAGGTCAGGGCATTTGGACAGGTCCACCTTCCAGGCCAGGCATCGGCCGGCGTGAGGCCGCACTTCCTCATGGTGAGCTCAGTTGCCCGCAGCAGCACTGGGGACAGCTGCAGTCTGCGCAGTGGCCCCCTGTGCCACATGCTGGGTCAGCTCCGGGCTGTGCTGTCACACAGGGCCTGAGCTCAGAAGGGCCCCACACTGGGTTTAAAGATCTGCTGCCGCCATCTTGAAATTCGTAATAACTTTTGACCGAGGGCCGCATTTCACCCTTCCCTGGATGTGGTGAGTTATGAGGCCAGGTCTGCTCCTGCATTAATTAGCCCGGTGACCTGAGCCGTGGAAGTGTTTGTCCCACTTGTCTGATGAAGTGGTGTCACAGCTGGTGCTCGGGGAGCCAGGGTGTGGGGAACATGTCTGTGACTTGGGAGCCCGTGCCCCTGGTAGTGCTGGTCACGCAGAATTGCCGTAGGGATGGGCTCACCTGAGGATAGGGTGCTGGCTGCTGGGCAGGGTGGGTGGGTGGTCCAGGAACCCAGCATGTGCGTGGACCTCCCAGCGCCTCCCATCTCCCCGGAGGTGGAGGGCACGGCCCTGCCTTATTCCACCTCTACCAGCCTCGGTCTCCCTGTAGCTGGAAAATTCTGGGCCTTTGGCACATGGATGTTCGGGTGACAGCCCGTGGGCTCGTTGGTGTTGACCTTGCTCTGTCCCCTCCCCCAGCTGTTGACCTCGGGCCAGAGGCAGCTGCTGCTGTGTGAGACGCTGACAGAGACCGTCTACGGTGACCGTGGGCAGCTGATCAAGTCTAAGGAGCGCAGGGTCTTCCTGCTCAATGACATGCTGGTCTGTGCCAACATCAACTTCAAGTGAGTGGGCCTGGGCTGTCACCCCTCCTCGGGGACCCGTTTCTGTCCTGTCCCCGTCCCTGGCCTGGCCTCTCTGGGCCAGGGTCTCAATGAACTCTGTCTGCGATGTACCGGCTTCCTCTCCCATCCCTCTTGGCCTGCTCTGTTCCAAGTCCCCAGAGCTAGGAGGCACCTGGAGAGGTCCCTGGCGGCCATCGCCAGCCCCGGGCAAACAGCTGTCCCCTGTACGGTGTGGTCTGTCTGGGGACTCTGGAGTCTCCTGAGTTTTGACTGCTTTGAAATTCAGGAGGTTGTTCCTCGTGTCCCGCCCGAATCGCAGCTGCTTTGGTTCAGTAGCTTCCCTCAGGCTGCGTCCCCATGCTGCCCAGCAGGGCTCTGGGCCTCTCTCCCCGAGGCCCAGAGCGTCTCCCTCCGCAGGAGCCTGCTTCTGAGCCAGGGGGTCGTAGGAATGCCCAGAGCTGTGCTGCCAGGCTGTGCCCGAAAGAGTGGGAGCCCTGGATGGGGTGGAGGTGATTCTGTAGACCGGAGCTGCATTAGGCCTCCAGGAATCCTCCGACTCACACAGAGTTCACATGGAGATAGAGACATTGACTTTTCTTGAAAATGTCAAGAGACCCTGTTCATCGCCCACATGGCCCGGGGCTGCAGAGGCCTGGAGCTGGGTCACGTGTCCCCTCTAACGGGGCTCGTGCTGTGTGTGCTGTTCTTCACCGTCCCCACCGGCGGGTACACTCGCCTGCATCCCTTGCTTGGCTGTGGGCCCCTCCCAGCTGGGCTTTTTGCCCACCTGTGCAGGAAGACCTCAGCCTTGGTCACTAACAGCACTTTTAAAAACCCAACAAAATAGCAGTATGGCCACCGTGACCCAGATCTGAGAGGCAAAGCAGTCACCTGTGGTCGAACGTCCATCCCAGCCTGACTCCTGCCCCAGCCTAGAACACGTGATGGGTCCGGGCACCCGTGAGCCTGATGTGGGCTCCACCCCTGGAGTGGGCTGTGCGTTCCCGCCCGCTGCCAGGACCGTGGCTCGGTGCAGAGCTGGGGATCGTCAGTGGTTGTGGGTCCCGGGCCCTGGAAGGGGAGCCGTGGGCAGGGCTGTTTGGGAACTCGGACACTGTTCGTCTGTCCGATATTTATTGTGCCCTTACTCTGCCCGTTCACGGGCTCGGACAAGGCCCAGCCCTGCTTGGCAGCTCCAGTGGGGCAGCCTCTGCCCCAGATCACACCCTCCCTCAGGCCCTCACGCACTGTGGTTTTGAGGTCCTGTTGGTGTCCCAGGCACCACATGTGACCCGCACCCTCTCTGGCTGCCCAGCATGACGTGGAAGCGAGATGGGGATGCTGCTGGCCCACTTTGGGGTCCGTTTGGGTGGCTGGGGGTGAGTTGCGTGACCTGTCTGAGCAACGGTGTCCTCATCCAGAATAACACATTACACAAGCTTCCTAGCAGAGCCGTTGTGGGGACAGGTGACAGAAAGCCTGTGCCCAGCCCAGGAAGAAGGTGCTCAGTGTGGTCCCTTCTGCCCACCCGACCCCTCCCAGTGCCCAGCCCCCAGCAGTCTCATTCCCGGTAGAAATGACTCAGTAACAGTGACGGCCTTTCCCTCCTTCTTGTCTTTTTCCTCAGGCCTGCCAACCACAGGTAGGGGCTGTGGGGCATGTGATTCTGGGGCTGGGGCTGGGCCCTGGGTGCCTGGTGCTTCTGCCTCACCCACAGCTCCCCACCCCGCCTGGCTTGGCTTTGGCCTGAGCTTCCGTGCTTGGGCTGTGAGGTGCCTGGCCGAGCTGGTGTGCTGGGAAGCGTGCTCTGGGCTGGCCCCGAGGCTGGGTACTGCCAGCTCACAGGCCTCGCTCTCTTTGTCCCGGCAGGGGCCAGCTGGAGATCAGCAGCCTGGTGCCCCTGGGGCCCAAGTACGTGGTGAAGTGGAACACGGCGCTGCCCCAGGTGCAGGTGGTGGAGGCAGGCCAGGAGGGCGGCTCCTGCGACAAGGACAACGTGCTCATCCAGCACGCTGGAGCCAAGAAGGCCTCTGCCTCGGGCCAGGCCCAGAGTGAGTACCTGCCGGGCTGCTGCCAGGGAGTGTCTGCCCAGGCTCAAGTGCCCGTCTGGGGCCCCCAGGCCAGTGGGCGGCTTGGTCCAGAGGCTCTTGCTGGTTGGCAGCCCCATGCTGCCCACAGGTGCACAGGCACTTCCTGCAGTCACGCGGCCAACCCACCCCAGCCCCATGTACCCTCGTGCCCCCACTTGTGCACGCACAGGCAATAGGCAATGACCTTGGGGCCAGAAAGTGTGATTTCCAGTCCCTGCCTGGCCATTGCCTGCCTCCTTGGGTGATGTGTGCAGGTGTTGCCTCCTCTCTGTGCTGCAGTTTGTCCCTCTGGACAGTGAGGGTCCCCGTGACACTCAGCCCACCCCCACATCCTCAGGGACCAGGCTCAGGGCTGCCCGGCCCGGCCTGGCTCCTCCTTCCCCTGTCCCGGCCATCCCCTCAGACTCTTTGGGACGCGAGGAGAATGACACCTCGGACGTGATGCTCGGTGGCCTATATCTTTGTCATGTGTCCCCGTGGCTTCCCCGGGTCTCAGGATGAGTTCCTGGTTTTAACTCGGGCCATGTGCCCTTCCTGGAGGTGCCACTGCCCTTCCTCGACCCACTCCGCTGCCCCTTTGATCCCGGGGCATGGCCACGCTGGCCTCTTGGTTCCTGGGTCGAGGAGCGCCCTCCTGCTCCAGGGCCTTCTCCTGCCTCCGGCCAGGCTCCTGCTGCCTTGTTTGGTCCCGTGCCCTTGCTCATCCTAGCACAGGGGGCCCTTCCCCTGGAAGCCTTTTCTAATTCCTTTGGACTGGGCCAGGTCCCATCCCCCTCCCCAACCCCACCAGTGCTCTCAAGGCCATGTTTGGCCCCTTGGCGTGACCGTTGCCCTGCCTGAGGCCGGTTCGAGGTGGTGTGAACAATGTTTGTTGAATGAACGAAGGGCGCTGAAGTGCAGGGCCAGCAGAGAGGAGTGCTGGGCCAGGAGGTGCTCGGCTGGGAGGTGCTCGGCTACACTTCCTCTCCCCACCGTCCAGCTTGGTCTCCTCTCCCCGGCTCTCTGTCTGTCATGTGACCCTGGAAGTTGTCTCATGGGGCTGTTGGCAATTGTGGAAATCGAGGGTGATTGCATCACCCTTGCCTTTGGGCGGCTGGGCCAGACAGCTGTGTCCGTGTCTGGATGCGGCGTCTTTTCCCCGGGTCTGTGAGGCAGCAAGGGCTGCCTGTCCCCAGGAGCCTCCCCGGGGAGGGCCGTGGCTGCACCTCCCGCCCAGGCTCTCCTCCACTCCCCCCTGCACTCTGCCCTTACTCTGGGACCCTCCCTCTAGGACCCTCCCTCAGTGACAGTTTGTCTGTGGCCGCATTCCTGAAATAAGAGTAATTTCAGGACCCCCTTTAAGGGGGAAGATAGAAATTCTTGTTGAACTCCAGTTGGCTGTGAATGACTTTTTTTATTATACTGTTATTCAAATATGTGCAAATATAAGACTAGGTATAATAGACGCCTTATGCTCATACCCCTTGAACAACCATAAAAACCAAAACAAAAATCACAAATGGGATAAAAACGAAGCTACAAAACAATAAAATTCAAATGAACAGCATTAATTTCTCGTGATGCTGGTGATGTTGTTTCGCTGGAACCAAACTGCTCACAGTGTGGAAGTGGCCTCCTAGGGGGCAGGTTCTCCCGAGTTCTCCGCGCCCACAGCCCAGGGCGCCGTGTGGTGGCCTGCGTTTCCCGCCAGTGTACGCGTCGGGGTCCCTGCAGAGCCGGTCCTGTTCTGTTTTCGTCATGAGCATCGCTCACTGCCCCTGTCCACTTTGCTCCTTGCTCCTTCCTGGGGACCAGCAAGTCGCCCTGCTCAGGAGGGACCGAAGTCCATGGAAGCCCTGACTCTGTGCCACGGAATGTGGCTTTAAAGTCACTATATCCAGGCAACTCAGGGTGTGCATCTGTTTTTTTTAATGAGCTCAATGCCAACCCCAAATAACTGCCCTCCTGGGGTTCCGTAAGGTCTCAGCTTGAGAAACCGTGACCTAGCGAAGACAGCCCGAACCCCCGGCGTGGTGCTCAAGCACTTCCCCATCCAGGCCTGCCGGTCCCCCTGCCCTGCCTCTTGCTGCCCACTTCCCACGGCCCCGAGACTCCATCCGTGTCCAGCTGAGCAGACGTCTGGGCTTCCTTACCCCCATCGCTGTCCCCTGGCTCTGATATCATTCTCCTCAGCACCTGCCACCGTTTGTGGTTGCAGTTGACTGCTCCTTCTCCCAGGCCATAAGCGCAGTAAGAGTGGGGACCCTGCCTGTCTTGTCCACAGCTGTCTCTCTAACACCTGGAATAGAATCTGGCACATAGTAGGTCCCCAGGATGTTTTTGAACAACTCACTGTTCACGGGCTTCCTCAAGCCACAGTGCCTTTGCACCTGCTGTTCTTCTCCTCGGCGGTGCCCACCGCTCTCCTGGCTCCGTGAAGGCTCCCATGTCTTGCAGGCGCAGTTGGTTCTCAGTCTTCTGGTCTCCTGTGGCCCTTTGTACAGACCGAGTGTGTCCTGGGTTGCAGGTGCTAGGCTTTTCCCGTGATTGGATCTGTGTCCCCCAGTAGACACGAGCCTGGTCACGTTTATCCCTGTGTCTCTGGCGCCACATCCCCAGGGCGACAGCTCTCCTGTCTGGTAGCAAGTGGTGCTCGGGTTCTCATGAGCATCTTCCTACTCCCGAGGCTGACTTGGGTCTCCCTCTGCTCAGATAAGGTGTACTTCGGCCCCCCGCGACTCTTCCAGGAGCTGCAGGACCTGCAGAAGGACCTGGCCGTGGTGGAGCAGATCACCCTCCTGGTCAGCACGCTGCACGGCACCTACCAGGTATGCAGCGCTGGCCTGCCCGTGGGGGCTCCGGGCCCCTCCCTGCAGGCAGTGCCCAGACTCAGCAGGCAAAGCTGAGAGCTATTCTCCTGGCCTGCCCCCTGGCGTGGCCTGGGCTCTGTTTTCCGCAAGCAGCAGGAGGGGTTACACCCCCTGTCGCTGCCTAGACGTCTGGGGTGTGGCCCCTGGTTCAGGCTGAAACTCTGGTTCTGGTTGAGGGGGGCGCGGCTGCCGGGCATTTTTGTTGTTTTTTTTTTTTGCACAGTCAGTCTTACAGCCCCTTCCTGGCTTTGCCTCAGGCTGCAGAGGAAGCTGGCTGGGGGGGTGTCCCTCTCAAAGCAGGGGTGCCGAGTGGGGTCTGAAGCAAGGGCAGCCCACTGCAGCCCAGAGCTCAGGGGAGTCGGCCCCTGCTGTGACTGAGTGAGCTTCCTGTCTATGGCTTCTCCCCAGTTTCTCTCCCTGGGGCACCCTGACTGCCGTAGAATCTGGGGTGGCTTTTGGAGAGCTGGTGGGCTGTGTGGTGACTTCATTGGCCTTCTTAACCCTAGAACCTGAACATGACTGTGGCTCAAGACTGGTGCCTGGCCCTGCAGAGGCTGATGCGGGTGAAGGAGGAGGAGATCCACTCGGCCAATAAATGCCGCCTCAGGCTCCTGCTTCCTGGGAAACCCGACAAGTGAGAGGCGGAGGGGCCTGCGGTGAAGTGGGGGTGCTCGGAGGGAGCCCCTGGAGCTGCCCTCTTACTCAGTGTCGCTGTGATGGGAGTGGATGTGTGCACACTGCAGGCTGTGCCCTGCACAGCATGGGGTACAGAGCAGGTGCATCCAGTTGAGTGAGTGAATGAGCGAGTGAATAAGTGAGCGAATGAGTGAGTGAACTAATGAGTGAGTGAATGAATGAATGAAGGAGCCCCCTTTCCTGCCTGGGGCAAGGCCATCCCCTGCTAGGGCACTGGGACACTGCTGTTGGCTGGTTCCATTTGTGCTGTGTCCTTTGCATTTACGTCCGACGGTGCTGTCCCCTGGGACCAGGCCCTGGGTCTCCTCCCACGGACCCTCCTGCCTCCCCCAGTGCCGCCCCATTCCCTAACCTGTTCCCTAGCGCCCCCATAGCAGCTTGTGGTGCCTCAGCTGCTGTTTGTGGAATTGATGACGGGCTGGCAGAGGTGGGGGAAGGTATCTGTCTTTCCGTAGCTCAGCGAGGCGGGTGTTATTACCCCATTTTACAGATGAGGAAGGTGAGGCTCAGAGAGTTACGTGCCAGGTCCACGGCCACACAGTAAGAGGCAGAGCTGGGTTCCCAGGGGTCTGACTGTGAAGCTCAGGATGGCACAGTGAGGGGCTGGGAGGCCAGGTTTTGACCTTCTGGGTGGGGGGCAGAGATTTAAGCAAAATGGCTACAGGGAAGGGGAGGCCGGAGTGTGACTGTCTGAGGTGGGGCCGTGAGCCCAGGAGGCAAGGCTCGGGAGTGGGGGCAGGGAGGCAGCACCTGGAACCCTAACCAGGTCTGTCACCGCCCTACTGAGTGGCCTCCCTTCCCTCCTCTGTGCCCCTTCCACCCCCTGCTCTACAGAGGGTTAGTGACACTGGTCCAGCTCGCCTCCTGGGGGCTGGGATGGCCCATGGTGGGGAGTAGGGCCCACAAAACACTGAGGGGCCCCCCGATGCTCCAAGGTGAACGGGCAGTGTGGGGACAGCAGTGACTTCTGGCTGCCCCAAGCCTGTGCACAACCCTGTTCATTCATTTCTTTATTCACTCTCGTGTCCCTTTGGCAAACATTTACCAGGCCACTGCGCTGTGCCAGGTGCTGGACACAGGCCCGAGGGAGACGTGTTCCTCCTTTTGGAGGCTCCCGGTCAGACACGCACGGGCATCTGACAAGGCCCATGGGAGGCTGGGCACGTGGAGCCCTGGCAGGGCCTCTCGAGTCACAGCCCACAGAGGGCCAGACACCTCTGGCTTTGCTGGGCACCCAGGCCGAGGCACCTGGGGCTGGGCCGGAGTGTGGCCTGGTGGGACCCTGGGGGTGCAGGGGCTCCTCCCCCAGGGGCCTGAGGCTTTGCAGGGTGGGCCGTGGGCCTCTCTGGCCACACTTGATGCTCTGTGCAGACCTCACTCCTTCTCCGGGGCACGTGGGGTGAGGGAAGAGCTGGTGCTTGTGCAGGGAGAGCCAGACCCTTGTTCCAAGCGCTCACACTCTTTCTCTCCAAAGGTCCGGCCGCCCCATCAGCTTCATGGTGGTCTTTATTACCCCCAACCCCCTGAGCAAGATCTCCTGGGTCAACAGGTTGCACTTGGCCAAGATTGGACTCCGTGAGTAAAGCCCCAAAGAGAGCACCTCGGGCGGCAGGCTCAGAGGAGGGGAGTTGTGGGGTGTGTGTCTGGGTGTGCGTGGGGGGCACCCAGGCTCATGGTGGAGGAGGCTCCTGAGTTGGGGGGGAGGTAGTGGAGAAACAGCTGGAGCAAGGGTCCTGAGTCCTGAGACACTGCTAGTGACCTTGGACAGGTCGCTTCCCCTCTCCAAGCCTCAGCCTCCCCGCCTGTCAAACAGTGGGAGTTGACATGAGGTGTATCGGTGGTCGCCAGGGACCTGGGGGGACAGGGAAATGGAGAGAGACTGCTAAGGGTGTTTTTTTTTTTTTTTGTGGGAGTGATAAAAAGGCTCTCAATTTTGGAATGATGGTTGCCTAACTCTTACTATACCAGAAACCAGTGAAGTGTCACTTTAAAAACATAGCTTCTGTGGTAGCTGAATTATAGCTCAGCAAAGCTGCTACCAAAAGATGATGCTGGTTAGAGCATTGAATCTGATTTTCAACCAAGCATCTCTTTAGGGCTTTTTTTCTTTCTCCCAGGCAACTCCTAGTGAAATAGAGGTAATGATGGAAATCTGTATTCACAGAGCGCTTCCTTGTACACGCGTTTTTCTAAGCACTTTACACATTTCCTTCATTTCCCATTCATAGTAACCCTCCGAGGTAGGGCTGTCGTGAGCCCCTTTTTACAGTTGAGGGTCCTGAGACCCCGAGAGGCACGGTGACTCGCCTGATGTCACACAGCAGGCAGGGGTGGACATGGGGCAGTTGCTCCCTGTGTGTGGCCCACTCCCAATCCCTGTCTATTCTGCTTCCTTGGGTTGGCGAGTGTCTGTCAGTCAAACCACATTCACTAATTTATAATTTTGTTTGTGCTTTTTGTGAATTGACAGAAGGTCCAGGTCCTTGCCGATCAGAGCTATCATTCCCTGTGAGGGACTGGAATTCTCATTTGCGGATTCCAGCCAATAGCGGCGATTTCTTTTTTGTTCTTGTTTCCGCTGTGATCTTTTTATAGATAAGTATGTATTTCCAATAGGTTCTGAGACATTTCTGGAAAGAAGTCGGGACCTTCTTCAATGGCTTTCATCAATTAGTAAACTGTTTATTGAGTCTCTCCAGTAGTTACAGGCTGCAGGAAAGGAGCTGTGCCAAACGCAGAAAGGTCCCTGGTCTCACGGAACACACAGTTTAGTGGGGGGCAGGGAGACTTTACATGAGGAGCAAATCTACAGGGAGGGGTGCACTGCCAGGGGTACGGTGCTGAGTGACATGACTGGCACCAAGCCCGGGGGCCGGGCATGCTGTCACGGAGGGCATCTGAGGCACTGACATCTGAAGCCATGCACAATTTGGGGAAAAATAACCCAGGCTTGAAAACAGCAAGTGCAAAGGTCCTGAGGTGGCCAGAGCCGGTGAATTGGGCAGGTGGAAGCTGGGGCAGGTTTTCCAGAAAGCCAGGGCAATGTGCATAGAGCTCACTTGGGGTGTGACGGGAGCTGTTCGTTGCAGCACCGAGAGCTGGACAGTGGCGTGGCCTGGCTTCTGTTTGAATCATTCTGGTGCTGTGCACAGAGGGCACATGGAGGTCGGGGTGGGGGAACGGGGAGGAGGCTGTGGCTTCGGAGGAGCCAGGATCAGAGGCTTCTGCTCATCCAGTCCCTTCTTGGATCTGGTGCTGATGTTGCCAGGCCTCCGCTGGATGTTTCATGGTGACCAGGAGGGTGGAGGAAGGATTTGAAGCAGAGGCCGTTCCGTGCCCTGGCAGAGGACTCTGGGAATTAATTCTAGCCTGAGGAAAGGCTAGGTCAGCTCCCCACCTGCCGGGCCGCAGGCGCCACGCTCCCCTCCCGCCTGTGCAATGGTCAAGTCTTGGGAAGACACCTAAGCCCCGGAACCCCAGGTGCTTTGCTGAGTGGAGCCTGGTGTTGGAGGGAGAGGTGCGGACTGATGTGAGCATCTGAGTTCTCAGCTGCCTGTGAAGCCCAGCCAACCTCTGTCTACGCAGCAGAAAGTTTTCACTGCAGCAAAAAGTTTTAATGGCATGCCAGTCATTTGAAATCTTATTTGAATGCCTGGGTCCCCCTGGGGCAAGAATAATTTGTTCCTTCTATTTTGCCAGTTTGTTTTTTTTTTTTATCTTCAGTGCCTGGTGGGGAGGGGAAAATAACAGGAGCTGGTTAGAATATATTTTAAAAATTTATTCACAGAGGACATTATTCCTTTAATTTGTTTTTCTATATCTTACTCTCTCCCTGACTGCAATGCTGATCATAACCCACTGAAGACTAAGAAAGGAGAGGGCTGGGATCTGGGCGGGGGCGTCGGTTCTGCCCCTTGGAAGGACAGGGGACCCGGCGAGTCCGGGGACCTGGTTTACCTCCCGTCATGGCCACCACTATGCCGGGTGGTTCTGGGGAAGGCAGGCTTCCCAGAGACCTTTCCTTGCTGTGTTTTGGGATCTTAGCACCGCGTGAAGTGGAGTCAGGCTGCCTTGGTTCAGTTCCCTGCTCTGCTGCTTACCTGTCTGTGATCTTGGGGAAATGATGCGGCTTCTAGATGCCTGGGGTTTGCCGTCAGAAAGTGGGGGTGATGCCAGTGCCCCCACCACAGCTCTCCAGTGAGCGAGCGGGGAGACGGTGCACGGGGGGTGTCTGGGACGGCCAGCAGCTGGCCCATGGGAGGAGCTCCTAGCACAGGAGTGTCTGCATCTGCACCGCCTAAGGTCATGCGTGATTTAGTGCAGAGCGGGGCCAGGAAACCCTCCCACCTCTCTGCCGATCAGTTTCCCATTTGTATGGGCTCCAGAGAAGGACTGTGGGTAGAAGGTGCTTCCTGGGCTGCTGGCTTCTCTCCTACCACGGCCTCCTGTTCCTCACCCCTTGGGCAGGCCGGGCTGTGTGGGGGCCGATCCCACGCTCCCAGGGGCGTGTTCTCACAAATGCAGCCTGGGGTCCCTCTCCTGCTGCCTCTGACCTGGCTGCTTTTCTAGCCCCCAGCCCTTGCAGCAACGCCATTGCTCCTCCTGGCTGTGGTCCGGTTACGAAGGTCTGAGCCCGGCCCAGGTGCACACTCTCCCCTTTGTGTCCTCGGACCCCCCTCAACCACCCTGAGCTTGGGACCTGGCCAAGCCCTTGGCTGGAAGCAGTGGGTCTGCCCTCTGGGCAGGAGCCAAGGAGGCCTTGGGGCAAAACTTGGGTTTTATCCCTGCTGGCTGACCAGGGCCACTTCCCTGGCCTCCTGTGTCTGACTGCGGAGGGCGGGGCGGGGGGGGTGTTTGTGGAAGACTGTGCTGAGGCTCTGCCAGCCCTGGCGTCTGTGCTGGGATGGGGGGAGGGGAGGCAGAGAAGGGCAGTGGGCTGTCCACGGGGCAGAGTGACAGAAGGCAGGACGGTGTGGCTGAACACAGGAGGCGCATGGCAGGCCACTCGGGGCTGGGGGAGCAGGACAGGACAGCGGTGCTGGGGAGGCAGCCCCGTGGGCAGCACCTAATAGTCCTGGGTGGGAGTGGGCAGTGCTCTTACCCTTCAGGACCATGGTCATAGTGGGTACTTTTCTTGGGCGCCCAGGGTAGGCCAGGTGTTCTATCTGTTCTTTCCAGTGCTCACAACAGCTCCGAGTGGTTGGAATTACTCCTGCATTTTCCAGGTGAGGCAGCAGTCTCGGAGGGGTGAAGTGCCCAGCTCGGCGCCACACTGAGCCAGGGGCTGAGCTGGGATCTGCCAGGGCCCCTGGGTCAGGGCCAGCTTCTTGCAGCCTGCAGGGCTGTTCTGCGGGCTGGGAGGTTTGGGAGCAGAAGGGGATGGGTCCCCAGCCCTGAGCTGCCCCCGCTGCCCCACGGACAGGCACCCTTGTGTTCAGTGGGTGCTGCGGAGCCGGGTGCTAAATAAGCCCCCACTTAACGTCATTTGGAAATCACAGCTTTGCCGTCGGTGCCAGTCCTTAATGTCACTTATCCCAAGTGGGCCCTCTGTGTTCAGCAACAGCAGCCTTCTAATTTGGTCCCAGCCGCTCTGGTTTTGTGACGGAGACAATGGCAGTGGCAGACGGGCAGCCCAGCTCCATTTTCTTTTAACGTTCCCTGGCACAGGCAGGGAAGGCGCCATCTGGAAGGAGAAGGTCAGATCGTTACAGCAACGTATACTAATAAATTTCTAGGACTCAATGGGCTGTGGGGGAGGGGGGAGTGGAGCTCAGCACGTGACGTTGAGACGGGGGAGCCGTGTTCATGGACAGAGCTCCAGGAGGCCCCCTGGCAAGGGGTGGGGTCTGGGAGCTCTGCGGGGCCCCCGCCTGGCAGCGGCGAGGGGCTGCGTGACCATAAGCTTTTTGAGAGCAGGGACACACTCAAGTCTTGCCCATCTTTAGTCCTGCAGAGGAGGCGGGTGCTGCCCACAGACGGTGGGCTGTCTCCGCGATCGCTTCGCGTGACGCGCACTGTGTGAAGTGCTCCTGTGTCTCAGTTCCGTGTCCCCTGCCCCCTGCCTTTGACTTCCCTCGGCCCCTGTTTGCTCAGGGCAGAATGGGGTGGAGACACGGAACCCTGGCAGCCATGAGGGTGAAAGGAGACAGCATGCGGGGCAGCTTTGTGAGCTGCGTGCGGAGTGCAGAATGTGTGGCGATGCCGTCCTGTGCCGTAGCTGTCCTTGTCCTTTCCCTGGTGGCCTCTCCTCCTCAGTGGAAGGCACCAGGTTTGATGTGACTTTGTCTGCAGGGCCCAGTGGGGCAGAGGGTCCGTTTAGGGGGTGAGCTCACCGCTCAGAGACTCCACTGCTGGCGGGACTGGGCGCACCAGGCTCTGGAGCCTTTGCGGATGCACGTGTGTTGCCCAAGTGGTAATGGCCGACATTCGCCCATGTCTTTAACTTCTCAAAGAGCATCCATACCTGCCACCTTGTTCTGGCTCCTCTCGCTGCGACTGACACTCAGGTGCCACTTTTCTCTGGTAGCAATGGCATTTTTAAAAATCCACCTTATTGAGGCGTGATCGGCATTCCGTGATTGTGCATATTGAATGCGTACAGCTCCGTGAGTGTGGAGATTCGTGTGAACCCATCACCACAGTCCAGGCCGTAACACACCCCTCCCCTTCACAGAGGCCCTCCTGTCTGTGTGTCTGCTAATTTTTCTGGTAAGAACCATGAACAGAACATCCACCCTGCCGTCCAGTTTTGAGCACATGATACGGAACTGATGGCTGTGGGCGCCGTGCTGTGAGGACGTAGTTGTGTGTAACTCACACTAGATGTTAAGTGGCCGCTCCCGCTTGAGGTGTCCCAGCATCTCTGGCTTTTGCCTGCTTGTTGTCCAGCGTCACCATGTCCAGGGTCAGTCATGCCCATGGCTGTCAGTAGCGGGCTGGGGGCCAGGGGCTCGGGACTGGGAGACTGCCTGGTTTAGTACAAAGAACTTGGGCTTTGAGTTTCAGACAGACCTCGGTGCCTGGGTGGGCTTGGCCATCTAGAATGACGTCCGCCTCATCATCCATAATGTGAAAATCATTTTTGGAATGTGCTTGGTTACTGTGAAAACAAAGCCAGGGCACATGTGTCGAACTCAGTGTGGGCCTGATATGTGGACACATAGTAGGTGCACTTTAGCTGCACCTCGCCGCTGCCATCTGGCTCCTGGGAAGGCGGTCGTCATGGGGAGCTTTGGGATGGGCTCCTTAGCGGGGAGAACTCTTTGGAAGAGATAGCGGTCTGCTCGCCCGCTCACTGGACCACTCCTTTCATTCATTCTTCTAACTCACGTTCGCCGAGCTCTGACTCCGTGCAGGCAGTGCTTAGGGTGCTAGGGAGACCGTGGGGAATGAGATCCCCCTGATCCCTCTGCCTCAAACTGACGTTCTAGAGGTGGCTGGAGACGGGTTGTAAACAAGAAAGCAGACAATGATTTTAGGTAGTGGTGAAGGCTGTGGGAGAAACCAAACAGGGTCAAGGCCTTTCCCCCTGAGAGAAGAGGGCCACTGCAGCCAGGGTGGTCAGGGAGGACTTCCTGGAGGTGGGAGCCCACCAGGGAGCCCTGACCCAAGTGGAGGAGCTGCTGCAGAGAAGGTGGTTCAGCAGATGGTCAGAGTTCTCCGAGTGTGAGACCAGGGCCTGGGCTCAGGCCTGGGCATCTGTGCCGGTGACAGGTCCCTGGGGGCTTCTCTACCCAATTGGACAGGGGCCTGGAGGTTTCAGGGTAGCTGCAAAGGAGGCAGGAGAATGGGCCTTGCCCTTCCCCGGCACTGTCCCCAGTACCGTCCCAGCACCGTCCCAGCACCGTCACCACCAGGCAGAAAGGCAGCCTGAACTTGCATCGTCACATGCTGGCTGGTTTATGACCTTCTCCCCTCTCTAGAAGGTCAGGGCAAGGCAGCCGGGCCTGGGCTGAGTTCAGCCTCTCAACGCCCCTTGACACCCCTTCCCACCTCTTATTTCATTGGATGCTCACAACAACCGGGGGCCGAAGGCATTTTTATTGTTCCTATTTCACAGGTGAAGAAATTGAGGCTCAGGGAGTTGGGGTGATTTGCACAAGGTTGCTAAGCAAAAGGCCGGTCAGGCTGGGACTCAGACCCAGGGTGTCCTCTCTTTTTGCCAGGGACCACAGGGCAGGGCCGGGTTTCGTCTCAGATGGGCAAGAGTAGGGCTGGGGGGGGTGTGGCTCTGCCGACGTGCAGTCCGGGTCCCTGGGGCCTGCTGGGTGTCCCCCAGGCTGCTCACTGCCCTCCGGGCCGCCAACTCTGACCAGCCTCACCCAGCTCCTTCCTTTTGCTGCAGGAGAGGAGAACCAGCCGGGCTGGCGCTGTCCGGACGAGGACAAGAAGAGTAAAGCCCCGTTCTGGTGCCCGACCCTGGCCTGCTGCACCCCCGCCTTCTCCTCCCGGGGCCTCAGCCTGCAGGTGAGTGGAGCAGGCGCCACTGGGCTCGCCTCCTCCTGGGGGAACCGGCATTCACAGTGGGAGAGGCCCTGGCTCCATCCAGATCCGGCTCCTTGGCTGCTTCCTGAGGGAGCTGGTCCAGCCTTTTTATCGCCTTAGGAGTCAGCTTTCTCACCAAAAACATGGGGGTAGAGGCACTCATTGGGTCAAGTGAATGGAAAATTCCATTATTTTGAGCTAACAAATAGCAATGATCTCATTGTTGATGGCGTGGCTCCAGCCCAGAAGATGGGCCAGAATATGCCCAAGTAGCTGAGCAGCACTTTGTGGGTTGGATCCTTTGCAGGCTGGAGCCAGGCAGAAGCCGGCTTGGATGTGGGCGGGGCGTGGGGGGCGCGCATTCCACAGTCCTGGCGCCTCCTGATGTCAAGCACCTCCTGTGCTCCCCTACTGCTCTGTCGTCTCTGTCTTGTTTTATATTTATGGGAACCCTATACACAGTTGTTTCTAGACAGTTCACAGGTAAGGACCACCTAAGGCTCAGAAAGATGACATGACTTTCTGAAAATGACACAGCCAATCAGGACGGGCCCAGGAATGGTAACCTTGCTCTGTCTGATTCCAACACCTGTGGTCTGGACCTCCACCGGTCACCTGTCCCTGGTGTCCTGGCTAACCTCACTCCTTTATCTGGAGCAGTGGCTGCCCCTTGTCCCCCCAGGGAGCTGAGGCCATCTAAGCTCCGGGGAAGGGAGCGCAAGCTGGGCACCTGGGCCCAGGTAGATAAACCCCAGGAGATAAGCTGATGGGGCTGTAGTTTGGGGTTCTGAGTAGCTGAAAGAACATAGACTTGAGATGTCAGTTTATTCATTAGTTCACCCATTCCGCCATTCGTCTGTCCATCTGCAAGTGGTTGTTGAGCACCTACTGTGTGCTAGGCCCTGTGTTGGGCACTGAGAATATAGTGGTGCCCCAAACATGCCACATACCCTCATGTAGCTTCAATCTAGAGACAGGAAAGACCCCGGCAAACAGCAGGAAAGAGAAGAGAGCTGTGTGTGTTGTAAAAAAGATCAGATCTAATAGATACAGAGGTGAGGCCGACATAGTGAGGGGGTCAGAGAGGGCCTCTTGGAGCAGGTGGCATTTAAACTGAGACCTGAATGACACGAACAGTGCAGCCCTGTGAGGGCCCAGGGGAAGAATGTTCCATATGGACAAAGCAACAGAGAGCAATGCCCGTACCCCCCACGGCCCACAGGTGCAGTCGGGGAGCCGGCGGGCCGTGGCTCCGTGAGCCAGGGGAGGCTGGGCGGGGAGGTCTGAGGGTGAGTGAGCTGGGCCAGGTTTGGATTTTGTTCTCAGAGCGACCAGAGCCAAGGATGGCTCCAAGCAGAGGACCGGCGTGGTCTGGTTTGTATTTTTGGAAGGGTCACCTGATCCCTCTGGCCGTTGTGTGAGTGTGAACTGAGAGGGGAGACCACACAGGGCTGGGCGTGGGGGCTGCTGAGCCCGGGCAGGTGCCGCGGGGGGCGGGGGTGAGGCGAGGGAGGCCCTTACCTCCGGTGCCAACACTCCCAATCGTCCAGATAAGTGACGCTTTGATGCAATATTTAAAAAATTCAAATCAGCAAACGGTGGCATTGGTCTGGCTGCTTTTCTTTGTAAATACAGGGCCGGGGTTAGGGTGAGGCAGGGTCAGGTCCGGTCTTTGCTTCAACTCTTGGTAATTTGTTCATCATGGGTATTTTTTGCATTAATTTTGATTTTTAAAGATGGCATTGAAATATTTTTCTGATGTCTGAGTGTTTTGACACCCCCTGAGGCTTGGCGCCTGAAGTGAGCGCCCCTGTCCTCACCCTGGCCCTGGCCCTGGCGGAGGCAGGGGGTGCGGGACATGGGGACCCAGGTGGGGAGCAAGGTGGGGCAGGGCAGCCCCGAGGTGAGAGATTGGACGGGGGGCTGAGGGCAAGGAGAGAAAGCCTGTGCCCAGGGCTTTGGCTCGTGTACCTGGAAGGTGGCATCGTTGGCGGTGCGGTGTTCTGGGTGCCATGGACTGATTTAGGGGCTCAGGGAGAGAGCCCCAGCACCGGGTCCCCAGCACCGCGCCTGACACCTACAACCAGTGTTCAGTAAACAGTGGCCATAGCAACCAGAGGGTAGTTCTTAAAGTTCTTTAGTCCTGACCATGTGATGGCAAGCCCCCCCACGAGGTGCCCGCGTGCCAGGCCCTGCTACGGGTGCTGCTTCGTGGGATTTGCTCTCTCGCCCCCCCCCCCCGCCTGCAGAGGTGGGCCTGTCAGTCCTTGAGGCTGGGAGAGGGGTTTCGGGGCAGAACTTGCCCCTTGGCCCTGGAAGGAGATTCTTTTAGACTCCTGCTGGATCCTGCTCCTTTCTGCCTCTCACTGGGGCTTAGCTGGTGTGTGCCCTGGCGTGGGTTCCCCACTAAAATTTCCAGGGGTGGCTGGGATGCCATTAATTTCTGTCAAGCTGGGGAAGCCTGCCCTTCATAGGACTTCAGTCCTTACTTATTGAAGAACGAAAGGCCTGCTGCATTTTTTGAGCTCCTTCCCAGCAGACCTTGGGGTCCGAGGAGTGGGGACCGTTCAGGGTCCACCCTGCCTGTGTCTCACCTGGCCTTAGGGCCTCTGCGGGGAAAGCTGACCAGGTGGGATGGGGAGTGGTCTCCACCTCCCTTCCATCCTGGGCCTCTTCTGCCAAGGACTATAGGACTTACTTAGGTGGTACCCTGACAGGTCACCCCTCGAGGGGCAGAGTCACACACAGGCCACACCTCTAGGGCAGAAGAAAGCCCCACCCAGGTGTGGGGCCACCTGCTGCTTTGAAGCTGGGGGAGAAGGGCCCCAGAGGCTCTCCATTCAGAGCTCTTGGGGCCGGGCTGTGCAGGCTGGAAGCACCCCCACCCCTGCCCTGTGGAACTGCCCACGAGATGCCCAGGGGAATGCGCCTGTGGAGCTCCTGAGGGACCTGCCAGGGCGTGCATGTCCCCGTTAGCTGGGCCCCAGGACACCATCACAGCGCCTGTGCCTGCCTCCCGGCCTGGATGTACGGACGGATGGACGGACGGACACGCCCTGTGATCAGCCCTGTGCTGGTGCCTTGTTCGTTACTTCAGAAAGTTGAGCGTGCTGGCCGCCACCTGCCCCTCCCTCCCTCCCACTGCCTCTCCCCAGGTCCAGGGGCCCAGGACTCCCACTTGGCTCCTTGGCCGGCCTCACGGGAGCTGGAGGCTGAGTCTGTCCCCACGGAAGACTCAGTGCCCCAACCCGCCCCCAGTGCCACCGTAATCAGCGCTTGTGACCAGCCAGCTGGCCAAGGGTGCTCGATGGATCTCCCCTCAAGGGAACAGGGACATGGGGGCCAGGGGAAGAGCATTTCTCTTTTCAGTGCGGATGGGTGACTGGTGCCCGTGCTGGGCCCCGCCCAGGCCCTCTGACTTGAGGGACCTGGTTGGGGGCAGGGGGAGGCCATTGCCAGGAGCCACCTGCCCGGGTTCAAATCCCAGCTGTCCGATGACAGGCGGAGGGCTGCTCCGGCCCTCGGAGTCACGGCTGCGCGTTCAGTGCACAAACTGAGGTGGCTGCAGAGCCTCCCCCACCGGGTTCTATGAGGTTGAACGACACTATCCGTGTCACACGCGCCTGCTGCCTGGCCCGCCCTGAGTTCAAGAAGCGGATGTCCAAGGACACTCTGGTCCCCGGGAGGGAAGAGCCACTGGTGTTTGTTTTGGGGCATTTCCAGTGGCCTTGACTCCTGAGGTGTCGGGGGTTCTCATTGGACCCCCCGCTCCATCCCAGTGGGGGCCTGCTGCTGGAAGACAAGGGGAGGGCCCATCACAGACCCATCTCCCTGGGGGCTGAGGTCCAGCCAAGAGGCCTGCTTGGGGTCAGGGGCCTGGGGAAGCTGGGGGGGGGTAGGGCCTGCTCTGGGGCGCTTTACTGTGCAAGCACCTGGGGAAGTGGGAGGGCGAGCATGGGGGTGGGGTGGGGTTGAGGGGCCTTGCGGCCGAAGCCGGGATGGCTGAGGAGTCGGCGGGCTAGCTGAGTGGCTTCTGTCCTGCCTGTCACCCTCTGTGAGTGCATGGGGTCCCTGTCTCCTGACTGTCACAGCCGCTCATCTGTAACAGTCGCTCCCCTTGGTGTCACTGTGCCAGGTGAGCGAGTCATTGCAGGTAACGTGCTAGGATGCCCCACAGAGTCCGGGGAAAGCGGTGGCTGCCGGGCTCCCGCCTGCGCCACGTGCTGCACACCCGCGTCTCTAGTCTCCGTGACCACGAGAGCCGTTTGCTGGGTCCCCCCGCCCGTGGCAGCTGAGTTGCCTCCAGAGCCTGCTCCTTTCCCCAGCCTCGGGCTGCTGCCCTCTCTGCTGTGTGGGCACATGCATTTGGGGGAGTCCACCCCCTGGCACGGACGGGACTCTGGGTCCAGTAGCCATTCCAGTTTTAACCGTCGTGTTGGACCTGGGAACTGTTGACATCAGGGCTGCTGGAGTTGCCATGGGAATGCCAGAGCCAGGGCTGCATTCACCCCCTCCCTACCTGGGAGGACAGGCGCAGCCTGGCAGAAAGGGCTGGGCGTCCAGCTGAATGTGGCCAAGAAGCAGAGTATGGGGAGCAGGGGTCTGGGGTGCCCAGAAGGCTGGCAGCCAGCTGGGGTGAGGAGGGACCCCGAGGCCTCCAGTGTGGCCTCTGGGCGGAATTCAACCAGAAGAGACACTGGGCCCTGACTTTGCCACTGACTTACTCTGTGACCTGGAGCCAGTCCTGTCCCTTGCCCTGAACTTCAAGGTCTCTGACTCCTGAGTGGGGGGCTGGAGGCTGGAAGCTGTGACCTCTTTGGGCCCCCTCACCCTTGGCCATTAGAAATTTTTTCGAATATTCCAGCAAGGCTGGGGCTGGCCTGGGCCTTTGGCACCAGCAGAGGGCAGCACCTGCTTGGCAAAGGGTCTGGTGGTGGCCTCATTCCTCAACTGGCCCCTCCGAGCAGTCAACCCTCTGCCTCCTGCCCTGGCCATCCGCCCAGGGCTTCCAGCAAAGCCCGTGAAAGGGCCAGGCCACCTCTTTCTGTTGCCGGCCTGGTCAGAGACAGATGGGCAGGGTTGAGCTCAGCAAATGCCCCAGAGCCACTTGGCATGGATGTTGGGGAAAGCAGTTCCAGAAGAGCCAGCAGCCGGTGACTCTTGGTGACACTCACTACAAACAGAGCCCCCAACCCCCGTCGGCAGGCTGCACTAGCCACCCAGCCCTCTGTCCCGGTGGCTCGTCTGCTGAGTGGCTCTGGGATCCCTCCACCCACTGTGCCTCTTGGGAGTCCTGCCCGAAGGCTGGGGAGGGAGGTGGGCACAGGCCAGGCCCTGTCATTCACCTTCCTGGTGGCCTCAGGGCCACAGATGTGTTATCTGTGGACTCCATTGTCCCCACCAGTGAAATAAAGGAGGGTGGGGTGAGTGTTAGTGCTTCTCAACCTATTTTAACTGGAAGCTGGTCAGTTTGAAAGATCCCTGGGGGTCCCAGAGTATCGTCCAGGCCCCTCCTAGCCAGAAGGTTCTGGGCAAGCAGTGGTTCAATGCGAGTGCACAGAAGCTTCCCAGAGGTCCTGCAAAACCTGTCACTTTCCCGGCCCCTGCTCAGGGGTTCTCATTTGGGGCCTGAATGGGGCCCAGGAACCTGTGGGTATAGCGACCCCCGACCCCTGTAGGTGGTGGAGCCAGACCTTGGCCTCTCGGGCACCCCGACACGGAAAGCTGCATGTGTCCTTTCTGTCTTCACAGCTTGGGGCGCTGGTCCACAGTCCTGTCAGCTGCCCCCTGCTGGGCTTCTCGGCAGTCAGCACCTCCCTTCCACAGGGCTACCTCTGGGTGAGTAACCCCTGTCCCCAGCCAGGAGTTTAGCCTCAGGACAGGAATGGGGAAAGTGGCACCTGGCAGGGAGCTGCTGGAAAGAGCCACCTGCCTGCTGGCCCCTGTTCTGCACACTCTACCCAGCAAGGTCTTTCTGGGGACACCTGCCCAGGCTCTGTGCTTGGAGTTGGCAGCCTTACTGGGGATGAATAAGTCCCTGGATAACCAGGGGACAAATAAGTGAGCATGACTCTTGCAAATGGCCGTAGGACGGGGCCTCCCCCCCGGGGTCGGAAGTCAGGGCTGGTCATCGCCGTCTCTCGCAGATCCCAGCCCACCTTGCTGCCCTCAGGCTTCCTGGCGAAGCTCCACCACCCCTCTGGCTGTCCTCTAACTCCCCTGCTTGTTCCTGTCTCCGGGCACTCTGCCTTACCCTTCAGAGTCCAGCCTGAATGTCCCCCCTGAGGGTCATTTGTTCTTCACTGTTTCTCCAATGTCTAGCATGTGGCGTAGCCCTCCAGCCATCCACCCACCCATGTATCCATCCACCACACACCCATCCATCCACCACCCATCCATGCATCCGTCCACCATCCATCCACCATCCATCCATCCACCCATCCATGCATCCGTCCACCATCCATCCATCCATCCATCCATGTATCCATGCATCCGTCCACCATCCATGCATCCATTCACTCATCCATTTGTCCATCTAGTCATCCATCCATCCATATAGCCTTCTTTCCTTTCTTACTTCATTTGTCTATCCATCCATCCATTTATCCATCTACTCATTCATCCATTTATCCACCTATCCATCTAGCCTTCCTTCTGTCCTTTTTTCCTTCCATTATCCGTCCATCCATCTACTCATCCACTCACCCACTCCTGTAACCGTTCAGCCAGTATATATTAAGTACCTGCCGTGTGCCAGACACTGAAGTAAAACAGTAAGCAGGCAGAGAAGGATGTTTTAGAAGGGCAGAGTGTATGTTCACTATTTGTTGATTGAAATTTACCCTAAAGACAAGGAAATAGAAAGTTGGTTGGTATTTAGTCCACCTTAGCTCCTTACCTGGTTCCCTATGGGCCCTGAATCTAACTTGCTGCCATGGACGCTGGGACAAGTGACCTTCAGTGACAGAAGGATGCATGTGGGCAGGAGGGGGGCTGCTCCTGTTAGTTATTGGTGGCAGGCAGGAGTCTCGGGCAGGTCGCTGGTGGAGGCGGGGGATGAGAGTAGAGCTCCGCCTCTGCTCTACGGGCTCCCCTGACAGCCTCTGTGGGTCTCCGCCTCAGGTCGGGGGCGGGCAAGAGGGCGCAGGAGGCCAGGTGGAGATCTTCTCCCTGAACCGGCCCTCGCCCCGCACGGTCAAGTCCTTCCCACTGGCGGCCCCCGTGCTCTGCATGGAGTACATTCCGGAGCCGGAGGAGGGGGAGAGTGGCGACAGAGACGGAGATGAGGGCCACACGGCCGCTGACCCCTCGGCTGTGGCGCACCCGACCATCTGCCTGGGGCTCCAGGATGGCAGGTGAGGGGCCGGCTGGGGCGGGCCTGGGCGGGCGGGGCGGGGCGGGGGCTGTTTTGGTCAGCTGGTTGCCCACCCACGTTTTCCACTCCTGGTTCTGAGAAGGCAGATGGGGACCAGGGTCACCCAGCGTGGGAGCCAGAGTGTCAGGAATCCGTGGCACTTAACCGAGACCCCTTGGGAGCTGCTTCCCGCGTGCTGGCTCCTCCCCGGGCAGTGGGGGAGGGCTGGCGTGAGCGAGCCTCTGTCTGCACTGAGCAGTCACCCCGATCTCCTGTGGCCCTCACGCCCTGGGAACCACTCCTCTGCTTCCCGCCCCGGTGGACTCGTGTGTGCACACATTTCACAGACATGGAATCACGCAGTGCGTGGCCTTTTCTGCCGGCCTCATTCCTCTCTGTGGCTGTGAGGTGGGCGCCTTCGCCCTAGGTTTTGGAGAGGACTCAGGCTCAGCAGACTGGGGCTGATCTGGTGGAAGGCAGCTTGGCTGGACTCGCACTCAGGTCGGCACCTTCATTGTGCTGCTTCTGGGGCCTCCCCCGCACCCCCCACCGAGTCCTCCACAAGACAGAGCCCAGGGAGGCACATTCCCTCACAAGGCCCCTTGAGGGAAAGTCTGAGCCTCCCAAACGTGGAGCAGAGGCCTGCTCACGCTGCAGGGGACCTGGTGAGCAGGAGGGAGCCCCCAACCCTTCTTTCTGGAGGGCGTGTGGGGGCTAAGTGAGCCGCGTGGGCCTCTCCCCACAGCATCCTGGTCTACAGCAGCGTGGACACGGGCACCCAGTGCCTGGCGACCTGCAGGAGCCCCGGCCTGCAGCCCGTGCTCTGCCTGCGGCACAGCCCCTTCCACCTGTTGGCCGGCCTGCAGGACGGGACCCTCGCCGCCTACCCTCGGACCAGCGGTGAGGATGTGGGGCTGGGGCGGCCCCGGGGGTGGGGGCGGCCCCGGGCCCTGACCGGGAACCAGATTCCGCACCAGAGTGGTTGAGGGAGGCAGGCCGAGGAGGCAGCTCAGAGCTGGGGGGTTGGAGGTCCCTGGTCCCCATCGGGGTCCCTGCAGGAATGGGGTGCTCACGACTGCACAGGCAGCTCAGCCCGTTGGCAGGATGAGAGCAGCGGATTCTGGGCTCAGACAGGCCTGGCTTCCTGTCCGGGCTCTGCCTTGGTGGCAGCTGTCACCATCAGTGAGTGGCTTCTCCTCACACCCTGTCTCTTTGTCTCTAAAACGGGAATAATAGTGGAACCTGCCGCTTGTGGGCACCGGAAGGCTGAACAGCCCGGTGAGGGCAATGCACAGGGCCCGGCAGTGAGTGCCCAGGGGAGCCCAGCGTTTTGGTCTCCGTTATGTTGTCCAGCCATCAAGGGCCCCGATGGTGATGTCTGCAAGGCAGGGTGAACCGCGTTTGAGCTGCTGTGTTCTAGAAACCCGGCAAAGGGCTTAATGTTCGCGCATTATCTTAATTGTCACCATAGCCCTTGAGAATTGCCTCCTCTTTACAGACCGACACCGAGACAAGGGAAGAGATGTGGCTTGTCCACAGCCTCCCAGGTGCTGTGGTCCCTTGTCCCTTGAGGATGATGAGGGCTGGGCGGAGGGGGCAGCTCTCCTGGTGCCCTGGTACCCCTGGGAGAGGGCTGGTGGGGCTGAAGCGCTGTGGCCGCCAGGTGCTCCCTCCCTCCCTGTCCCTCCCACGAGCCTCTAATTGCTGCGTCATCACAGCCTGTTGCAGGGTTATAAACGGGTATTCGTACTGAGCTATTTTTTCGCCACTTGGCACTGTGTTGGTATTTTTAATTAGCTTTTGATAAGGCATTTATAGTTTTTAATTAAAGGGGGAAGAGGGAGGGGAAAAAAGCTCTCACTGTCAGAGCGTGCATGTGAATGCAACCATCAGCTGAGATCTTTGGAGATTAGATGAGGGCTTCTGGGGGGGGGGCTCTGCCCCGGGGCCCCCACTGCGGAGAACACTGTGAGCCACGCCGAGGCCCACCCTGGCCCCACTGGTCCTCGGGAGGGGCTGCCTATGGTCCTTTGCCTCCTGGTTCCTGACTCATCATTTTGGGTGCACAGGTTGGGAAGAGGGGAGGTGAGTGTATGCTTGTGGGGCTGCTGTTTTATAACAACACCCGTGACGTCGGACTAGGGGTTCACCCTGCTCTAGTTCGACTTCCTCTTAACTAGTTATATCTGCAACGACCCTGTCTCCCAATAAGGTCACATGCTGAGGTCCTGGGGGTTAGAACTTTGGCATATGAATTTTTTAGGGGACACATTTCAGTCCATGGGGTTTGGGATCTAATTACTGGCTTTCAGTCTGGGGTTGGGCCTGGCAGTTTGTTAGAAGGGCCATTGAGCACCACTGAATTCCGCACCCTCGTTTTCCAGGTGGGAAGGGACTCCCCAGAGTCTCAGGGGTGAGCAGAGACCTGACCCCGGCCTAATTTGGGACTGGACCCCTCTCAGGTGCAAGGGGGCCTTAGCTTCTCTGAGCAGAGCTGGCAGCCGTCTGGCCTGGAGGGGAAGGTTGAGGTGCCTTTCCCGCCTTGCCAACATTTGTCCACCAGCTGTTTACTGAGCACCTACTATGCACCGTGGATGCGGTGGCCAGTGAAACAGACGTGACCCCGCCCTCACAGAGTTTACAGAGGGAGACAGAATTGGTCAAGTGAGCGAGCAGGGTGCTCACAGTTATGTCTCGTGCTGGGTCCCTAAGGGAGGAGCAGGGTGTCAGATGAGGGTCCGACCCTTCTGGGCATGAGGTGGGCTGGTCAGCAAAGGCCTCTGTAGGGAGCAGGACCCGGACCTGAGTCCTGAAGGAGAAGGGGATGGGCACGTGAGGGCCAGAGGGAATGGTGCTCTCAGCAGAGGGATCAGCGTGTGCAAAGTCCTGGAGGCAGGGGAAGCTGGTCTGGTGGCGGAAGCCAGCGGGGAGGCCGTCTTGCCAGACAGCAACCAGAGGGCGAAGTGGCAAGAGGCAAGGTCTGGGGGCAGACGCTGTGTCCTGTGGACCTTGGGATTGTCTCAGTCGATGGGGAGTAGAGGGTGGTGTTGGAAGTGGCTGAGCATTGTGTGTCCTCTGGCCGGTGGGCAGGAGCGGAGGTGGGGAGACCGGGTGGGAAGCTGCTGCAGCCACGGACAGCTGGGCAGGTGAGCCCGGGTCCCTCTCCTCCTGAGTTCACCCCTGTGCCTCTGGTTGGCTCTGGCCAGAGAGGCCTCTGGGAGAGGCCTTGCCGGGTGCTGCCCCGTCCTGTGGTGTTCTGCAGATGTGGCCGGGGCGGGAAGGGAGGCTCTCAGGACATGATGCATTGGGGTGGGGGTCCTCTCCATGGCCTTTTCCCTGGGCTGCACCTGGCTGGGACTGGGGTCATCGGCTGTGCCCAGGATTGAGCTGTGGGACTTCCTCCAGACTCTCCGAGGCCATGGATACCCTTCAGACACCCCTGCTCCATTCCAACCCCCTAGCTGAGCAAGGAGCTCGGTGCCTGCAGAACCCACCTCTGGTGCCCCCTGGTGGCTGGAGGGCCTGGGGATTGTGAATGATTCAGACCTGAATTCTGGGCTTGGAGCTGGTGTAAGATGAGAGGTTACCATCCTGCCTTGAATTGGCTGAGACCAAGACCGGATAAAACTGGCGTTCCTGGACCATGGTTTGGCTCACTGCAAGAGGGCAGGACCAGAAATATTAACCTGGGATTTGCCTGAGTCCCAGAGGACCTGTGGAGTCAGCAGCTGAGAAGCAACTGAGGAATCCAAGGCACCAGGTCCCTTGGAGTCCTGGACTGTCAGAGCTGGAGGGGGTCAGAGTGCAACCTCCAGCTGGCAGGTGGGGAAACTGAGGTCGAGAGTGGTGTGGCCCTGGTGGTCACTTACTCACTCAGAAAATGTGTGTTCATTGTCCCGAGGTGCCAGGCACTGAGCAGGACACCAGACCCGGAGAGGAGCCAGGTGGCCCCTGACCCCGCCCAGTCCTGTGTTCGAGCAGAGCTCCCTGGGTCCCTCCTGTCTCCCCCATCTCCGAGGAGGCACCGGAGCATGACCAGGCCTGGGGGAAGGTGTGGGAATGTCCTTGCTTAGCTGCTGGGGATGTGGGTCAGGGGCGCCCCCTGCAGGTGGAGCTGGATGATGGAGTGGCTGAGGGGACAGGCTGGGGAGTCAGGCTGCCTGGGGTTGAGATTGGGTCTGTTGCTTCATCTCTTGGAGCCTCAGTTTCCTCACCTGTAAAATGGGATGAAGACAGCGCACCGCACAGGCTGAGTGCGACGGCCAGGTGCGATCAGCCACACCAGTGTGCAGGATGGAGTCTGGTGTGTAGACTGTGCCTGTGACCCCCTGTTCACATGGCTGCTACTGTCCTTGTTTCTGACCTGGCACGGCTGCCCTTCGGGTCCCTCTGTGTCCTGCCTCGGGCTTCTGCTGGGTCTGGATCCCTGAGGGAAACTCTGGGCTTTCTCCTGTGGGGAGAGGTGCTCCAGTCTCTTGAAGGTGCCTTTGCTGAGACAGGCCTCCTTCTCCCTTCACCTGGCAGCGAGAGAGTGGTGACGGGCCCAGACGAATGGGCTGTCATGCAGGGTGTGTGTGTGTGTGTGAGAGAGAGTTGTGTCCTGGAACAGGTGCGTACGCAGCTAAAACCTGGAGGGCAAGAAGCAGAGTGGAGGGTGGACCCCCCAGCGGGCTGCAGGGGCCTGGCCCTACATAGAGCTTATGGCGGTTGTGTTTAAAATGTTAGGATTGTGGCCCGTGAGGGCTGGGAAGAACCTTAGAGGTCAGAGTCCTGTCCCCTTGGGGTGCAGATGGGAAAACTGAGTCCCAGCAAAGGGCAGCCTTTTGTTCTGGGAGCACTGTGCGCCCTTGAATCAGGGACAACTGCCTAGTGCGTGCTGTGGCAATGTAGGTGTTACCACAGTTTAACCTTCTGTCCTGGAGTCAGGACATCTTAGAGGTTCCTGGAGAAGCCCTGCAGGTGGAGCTGTGCTCAGGGCACATGTGACCCTTGGGGGTGCGGCCCCTTGCCCCTACCTGAGGCAGCCATGGCCATGAGGAAAGTGCAGGTAGAGGTTGCAGGGGTCCCGGTAGCCATCACTACTGTGCCCACAGGGCAGAGCCCCATTTACTAGTTTTTGGGGTGTGGTCCCAGTATCCCCAACAGCTTCTTGGGGAGGAGATTGCTGTCTCCACCTTAGCCATAACAAGCACTACTCATGTGTGACCACTTGGGGGCGCTCAAAGCTTTGTATTTTGTGGATCTGGCGTTCTGGGCGGGGGCCAGTGTGCCTGCTTCACAGAGGCTTGGCTATCTTGTGGTCATTCACCCCTCCTTGCCCTCAGGTGCGGCCCCAGAGCCCTTTGGAAGCTTTTGGAACCTGAGAAGGTGGCAGGGGTTGGGGAGGATGGCTCGGGCCAGAGTCCACTGAGTTTCAGTCTTCTGGGCCCGTCACTTCTGGGGCGGCTTTGGGCGAGTTCTCAGCTCTCTGGTCTCTGTCGTCACATTAGTCAAATGGAGGCAACACCTGTTTCCGCGGCCTGTTGTAACAAATGACACCAAACAGCACAAGCTGGTGAGCAGCAGGCGCCTCCCAGCTGTGGGGTGTGGCCTGGCCGTTGAAACCCTCTCTGTTTTTGCTTCCTCGGTTGTAAAACAGGGGTAAGAACAGGAGGCACAGGCTGGGAGTTAGGAAGTAATTTGTGAAAGTAGTGCCTGTTGTGTAGACGCAGAACGGCACGTGGCGGCCGTTGTCAGCCTCCTACTGCGCGCCCACCCTGTGCTTGACGTTCTGCCTGTTTCCGTTGGCCCCGCCGTATCCGGTGAGGTGGAGGCGTGGTCCTGCCCATTTTACAGATGAGGAAACTGAGGCCCAGAGAGAAGCCCCCGTCTAGTTCGTGCAGGAGTCTGGAGGCCACAGCCAGGATGCCGGCCCAGTCCGCTTCCCACCTGCTGGTGTGCGTGGGCTAGAAAGACCTAGTTGTGTGTTTGGGGGGTCCCTGTTCCCTGGCTCTCAGGTGAGCTGGGAGTCTGTGATTTTAAATAGGATGGAAGGGCGAGAGGCAAACCTGTTTTACAGGGGCAGGAGGGTAGAGAGAGAGAGGGAGGGCCTGGCGGAGTGGTCATGGCACAGAGGCTGCTCTGTCCACCACGGGCTCTTGCTGCCACGCCCCACGCAGTGGCTCTGCCTTATACCCTAGGGACCCCTCCCCACCTGCAGACAGCTGTGCCCCATTGAATGACCAGCTGTGGCTCAGAGGAGGCTCTGTGATGGGGCAGGTGATTAGCTGCACCTCAGGTGATCACCTGCGTCATCATGGGATTCCAGACCCAGCTGCTGCTGCTGTCTTCCCGGGGTGTGCCCCCACTCCCCCCTCACCACCCCCTTTCCCACCTGGCATCCCTGCAAGACAGGGCAGCCACTGGGGTTCCGTGTGACTTAGGAGAAAAGCCCATCTCCTCCATCACTGCCCGAGGGGGAGATTTCCAGCCTGTCCTCAGGGGAGCTGAGTGTCCTCAGGGCGGGTCAGGGAGAGCCTTGCTCAGTGACAGGCCAGGGCCCCTTGGTTTGTTCCAGCTTCAGGGGTGGTGGACTGGGGACTGATTTCCTCTTGGGACTTCCTCCCTCCACACCTGGGGCAGTGGCGTCTCTGTAGAGGAAGGGCGGAGATTTTGACGAAGATGACAGAGTGCTTTGTAATGGCGAGCAGACCAGTGAGAAGGCAGGCGTGTGTGGAGTGAACAGGAGGGGGAGCCAGAGGAAGAGAAGGGGGGGGACAGCCCCCAGGGGGTGGCACATCAATGAAGGCTGATGGGAACAGCCGGCACCCCTCTGGGAGGAGGGAGAGGGGCCACCGAAACCAGCCAGGGGGTCTTGGGGAGCCAGGCTGAGCCCACTGCTGCCGGCCATGGCCCCTGGGGGTTGAGGAGCACTGGGCTCTGACCTGCGTCCTCCTTCTCTCTCCAGGAGATGTTCCCTGGAACCTGGAGAGCCCTCCCGTGTGCCTGACCGTGGGGCCAGGGCCCATCCGCACTCTGCTGAGCCTGGAGGACACCGTGTGGGCCAGCTGTGGGCCTCGGGTCACTGTGCTGGATGCCACCAGCTTGCAGACTCAGGTACTGGCCTTTCCCCCGCCTACAAGGCCATCAGCTGGGCACACCCCTCCTGACCCTTCTTACCTTCCACCTGGCACTGCGGTCGGATCTCTGTGTCTCAGGGATCAGAGTTCATCAGGAGGCAGGGACGTCCCTGCTCCCTGCCCCCACATGCATCCCAGGGGCTGCTGTGACGGGGAGGGTCCCGACCACACCGGGCTGTGATGCGAATCCTCAGTTGTGTCTGTCGCTGCCAGTGCGGGTGCCTGTCCTCGCACTGGTGCCCAGGACCCAGCTGCGCTGAGGGACAGCCAGTGTGGACGCAGCCGTGCTGGGGCGTGCAGGTGGAGGCTGCTGCGTCCTGCCTTGGCCTTGGGTGGAGAGCCTGGCCCCGGGGCCCATCCTGGCTCAGCCTGGGCCCCCCGCCTGTCACTGACCAGCAGCAGGACCCAAGCTGCCTCACTGCGCCCCAGGGCCCATCCTGGGGCGCCTGGCGTGAGACTTGGGCGCAGCTTCCTGAGCGGTGACGTTGGCTGTTGCTTCTTTTGTTTGTATTATTATCAGTTTGGAATGAGCTGCCACCGGGGCCAGAGGGGGGCTTTGGGTATAGGCCGACCACCAGCACAGCAGGTGCCCCAGGGGAGCTTCCTTGTGAGGGCCATCTTTAGTCACCCACGGGCTCATCCCTCTGATCGCTATAGATCGGCCACTCAGCAGCCAGGCAGGAACGCTAGTGGAGTCGGGCCATTGTCCAGTGGACCATGGGCGATCAGGGCAGGTCCTGGACCTCAGTCCTGGCTTGGCAGATGGGGAACCGAGGCTCAGGGGGAGGCGAGTGAGCCCCGAGACCCATCAAAGCACTCCCTGCTGTGCATACCTGGCTCCGCCCCTGGTCCCGGGCCCCGCCCTCCTGCCCCCGGTGCTGGTGTGGGCCTGTCAGTGAACACGAGTCTTTTCCTCCTGGGCAGGGTCCTTTGGCTCTGGCAGAGTCAGATGATGCTGGGGGTGTGTCTGCTCAGCAGGGTCCTGGTGCTGGGGAGGGGGGAAGGCCCACGGCCCAGCACCTTGCCCTGGTCAGAGGGTCTAGGTTTGGAGCATTTATTGTTCTTTGAGGAGAAGTGGGCTCGGGGCTAAAGTGACTCCTGGGACCCCTCAGGGCTGTTTGGGCAATACCTTCCCTCCCACACTCCAACTAGGCACCGCTGGGCCAGGTGGGGGGGGCTCTGGAAGGGGTCCTGGAAGGAGCCAACAGACAGGGAGACCGCTGCCCCCGTGGTCCTGATTTCTTGGTCCTCTTTCTCCTGGGTGGAGCCAAATTGGGTCTGAGGAGCCCAGAGCAGCTGCGGCCCTCAAATCTCTTCCCAGCCCCTGGCTTGCTTTATGGGGGGCTTCCGTGCTACCCCCATTCCAACCTCATCTTTTGTCTCCAAGGTTTTCTTACCTTCTTGGCCTCCCGAGAGGAAAGTGAGCAAGAAGGCTGGCTCTCCCCAGGTCTTTGGGGTCCTGGACTCACCTGGTCTCAAGCCCCTTGGCAGGAGTAGGGACTGGGCTCGTCAGCGTCTCCTTGGCCTGCCCCGCTGCGGCCCCTCCCTGAGCGTCCCCACACTGTCCTCACCTGAGGCCCAGGTGTCCTCGCTGCTTTCTCCTGTGCAGCCTGCGTGGGCTCGACCTGGCCCCGGAGGAGAGCGGCCTGCCTTAGGCCAGTGCCGGGCAGGGCAAGGGGTCCCCGTGCCGCCATTGGGGGCCACCAGTGGGAGGCGGAGACACTCCTGCCCTTGAGGGGCCTCCGGTCTAACGAGGGAGACAGAGCTGCCCTTGCTGTATCCAGGACCAATGGGGGTGGACATGGGGGAGCTGGGAGCCAAGGGGGGGGTGGGGTGGGGCAGTGCAGGCTCTCAGGGTTCTAGGTGGGGTAGAGGGCATTCTCAGCACTGCCGCCTGGGGAATTAGACCCACCCCTCAAGAGGGAGAGGTCCCGTCCCAGCTGCGCCCACCTCGGGTCCCCTGGGCACCCCTTCCTTGGATGTGTGTGGTTTGCCAGCAGCTGCTTCAGATGGGACCGAGCTCTGCCCCTGCCAAGCTCTTAACCCCCAGACACGGCACCGAGCCTCCGGGGCCTCAGTTACCTTGTCTGTGAAATGGGATAGTCGTGTAGAGCTACCCGGAGGAACAAAGGCGAATGTTGATGCCAAAGGACTGTCTCACACGGTGCCTGATACAAAGTGGGCGCTCGTCAAACACCAGTTAGCAGTGTAATTATTTCTCATTTCAATCCTCGTCGCTGAGGCCTGTGGATTATTTGGAAAATCGAGCTGCTTCCTTGGAGTCTGAGTTGGTGGGCATGTGTCCGTATCGCCTTGTGGGCCTGCCCTCCTCTCCCGTCACCGGCAGGGCTGCTTGCTCCTGCCCACAGCTGCCCTAGGACCCGAGACTGATGGTGGGAAGCACCGGGGCCTGCACGGGGCCCAGCCCACCTCTCACCGCCTTCTGCCCCTGGCCAGCCACAGGGCAGTCAGGTCCGGGTCCCCCATCTCAGCTCTGGCCCTGCCGTCCCGGGGCCGAGTGGCCACCGGGCACCAGCTTGTGGCTGCGATGCTTTAAGATTATCTCTGGACCGGCCACTCTTACTTACAAAGGGGCTCCACACGGCCTTTCACCTGCTTCGCACACCACGGAGGGTGTCAGAAGGTGCTGGGTGTGGGGAGATGGATGCAGGAAAGGGCGGTGAGGGAGGCTTCGAAGCGGGGCCAGAGGGAGCGAGCGCCCGGTCTGCCGCCAGGGAAATTGGAAAGTTTGTGTGGGCAGCTCGCCTTCCGCACTCACGATCCCTGGGCACAGTAACGAGGTGATCGCCATGCATGTTTAATGAAGCCGCGCTCCGCCGCTGCTGGGGATAGAGAGGAAGCCTCCCGCCCCAGCGCCCCGGCTGGGAAGCAGCTCGGTCTGGCTGCTGCTAATGACCTCCCGGTCTGCACAGCCGCCCACCCCACATCTGTCTCTTCTCGGTGCCTCACGGCCAGCCAGGCACCGAGGAGGGGGCTGGAGCTGGGGCTGCTGTCTGGGCTGTGGGGGGCCACCCACGCAGGTGTGCTTGGGGCTCAGCACCTGCAGGATGGAGTCATTGTAAGAACTTTGCCTCAGAATGGCTCTCCTCCCAGGGAGGGCGTCTACCAACCCTCCCCCGGGCTCCAGAAACTGCCCTCTGGGGCTGTGAGATGCAGCTGCCCAGGGCTCCAAGCCTGGAGGGATGTATTGCTGGCTCCTGTGTCTCTGGCCCAAATCTGAAGACATAGGGGTTGATCTGAGGATTGTGTTAACTCCAAGGAGCTCTCTCTCCCAGGAAGTAATAGTAGCCTATACATACTGAGCACTCATGTGGACCTGGTGTGGGTTTTAGTACTTTGCACGAGTTGACTTACTTATCCTCAAACCACTCTCTGAGGTGAGCGTTGGTATCATTCCCACTTTACAGCTGAGGGAACAGGGGCACAGAGAGGCTAAGTGACTTGTGGAAGGTCACACAGCGGGGAGGGAGGCAGAGGTTGGGATCTAGGCACGGGCATTCCACACCTGAGTTCCCTCTTAACCTTCGGTGCCGGTCGCCCTGGTAGGCTGGAGGCTCAGTCCCCTTTGGGCTGCGTTGTCCCCTTCAGTTTCTGTGCCACCAAATGTTTAGTCTTGGGAACTGTCATTGCTTTACACACCTGCTTTTTCCACTAACACGTCCTCTGGTTCTAGGATTGCACCCCATTCGCATTTCTTTGCCACTGCCTGTCCAGCTCACGCAGCTCACGCGGCCGGGGTGCTGGCTGAGGAAGACGGGCAGGTGGCGTTCTGCCTTCCAGGCCCTCATGTCGGGTGTTGGGGGACGGACCCGGGGAAGACAGAGCTCGGTGGGATGGTCAGTGCCAGCCAGAATGAGGAGGCCCCGTGGGAGCCCAGGGGAGATGCAAGGGGTGCCAGACCCAGCTGGAGGAGGGGCAAGAGCAGTGGAGGCTTTTGGGGGACGGGACCCCCGAGGAGGCTGGGCACTGAGGGGTGAGGGAGGAGAGGAGGACCCATGGGCCAAGCCCAGGCCAGAGACAACCCAACGTGCGTGGGCCCTGGGGTGTGTGGGGGCTCCCCAGGGAGGGCCCTCTGAGGTGGGCCCGCGCTGGGCTGTCTCCATGAGGCCCACGTGGCTGCTGCTGGCTGCCCCTGACCTTGGGGAGCCCGCCTTCCGAGGTGCAGCGCCCGCGGTTCGTCTCTGGGTTTGACGCTTGCCCACCAGCTGCGTGTTCGGCTCCCTGACCCCAGAGGAAGCGGCGGCAGGCTGTTGAATAATCATCGGGCTCGCAGGGGCCTGTGTCAATACCGCATCCTCCGGGTTCATTATCGAGATCCGCGGCCACCTTCAAAGTCTAATCTAGTCATTGGAGTTCATTTTAACTGGTGCTGGAGGGGAAGACCGGCTGTGGGGTGATTGTTGCAGCTTCATTTAAAAAAAAACACAACTTACTGGAGGCCGGTCCGAGAGGAGGCCCTGGGTGTGTGGGGTGTGCTCTTCCGAGCAGGGGCGGTCTGGGTGCCGGGGGGGCTTGCTGCCTGCTCCTGGGAGGGTGGCCGTGGCGACAGGGATGGGGGTGTGCAGACAGGGCTGGGCTGTGAGAGTACTGTACGTGATTGGAGCCTTCTGATGCTGCGGGGACATCGGCTGGGCCCGTTTCACAGATGGGGACGTGGACTGCAAGGCAGACCTTTCGCTCGTAGCCTGTGGCCTTGGCTTCCCTGCCACGCCTTTGTCTCTGCTGGTCCCCAGCCTGGAACCCCGTTCCCTCCCACAGCTTTCCTTGGGTGGCTCCCTCTCCTCACGCAGGTTTCGGCTGCTTCCTCTTCTGCCCCCAGTTACAGCCTTGCCACGTTTCCTGCCATTATTGTTGAAGTATTGACCAGGGTCTGAAATTGCCTCCTTGACCGTGATCCGTCGGCACCTGCTGGGCTGTAAATAAGCGAGGCAAACAGGACCTGGCCTGTCTTGTTCATTGGTGTGTCCTGGGCGCAGGCACCGGCCCTCAGTCAGTGTTGGTGGGAGGATGGGGGGTGGGGGGTCCCCTTCCTCTCTCCCTAGGCAGGGCCCCAGTGGGCCATGCCCATTCTTTCTGGGTGGAAGGCTGGAAATCTGGACAGGCAGAGGCTCGGGGCGCCTGTGCCAGTCGGAGAAGTGTCCCGGGCGGAGTTGCGCCTTCGAGGAAGCAGGACGGGGAGGCCACCCCTGGAGAAGGCGAGGAGGAATTTGGGGAAGGGCTGGCCAGAGGGCCCCGTGCCCAGCTGGGGTGGGTCCTGTGCCAGGGCAGGCACTACCGCAGCGCAGGGGGGTTTGGGCCGGTGGGACCTACGCGGGTGGGGCGTCAGTGCGCCTGGCCCTGCCTGGTGCCTGTGTTCGGGTTCCAGGCCTGGCTCCTGCCAGCGGGGCTGTTGTGAGGGTTCTCTGGGGCAACACTCTCGCAGAAGACCCCGCTCCCCCACCCTGGGAGAAGCCCGTCCAGAGCGCCACTGCCCCTCCACACGCCTTGGTCACACCCCTGTGACCTGCTGCTGCAGCACCAGCCGGGCCCTTTCGCAGAACTGGTCACAGCTGCAGTTTGACGTTTTGGGGACAATTATCGAGTTAACTGGACTGACACTCTGTAGGGCAGGGCACGCCTGGTCAGCTCCCATTGCTTCACCGCATCCTGGTGCAGAGACCAGGCTGGCGCCTAGTAGGTGCTCAGTGAGGGGCTTCTTCTTTAGGGAAGTGGACTCTCTGCCTGCGGTGGGTCCGATGAGCATGGGAGGGAGATGTGGGCACAGCAGTGGCCCGAAGCCTTGCTTTTAACCAGTTTCCGAGCTCACGGAACACGCCTCCCGTGGGCTCCCAACATGCCACCAGCGCCACCAGCACTGATGCCTTTTGTCACTAAGCACATCGGATGAGAAACTTCTCTGGGATCCGGGGCACCGATGGCCCTGCCCACCCTTAATTTTCACGTTTAGTGCCCAAACGTAGTTTGCATGTATTAGCTGTTGTAAATCTATCACAACAGTGTGATGCAGCATGAATAATGCATCACGGGGCTCTATTAGTTTTCTGTCTCCTATCTTATTTATGACACAAAACGGGTGGGAATTTGCAAAAGTGAAATCCAGGCGCAGGGCTTCTTGGGTAATGGTATGCAAATTGACGCGAGGGCGGAAAGATCCACCAAGTCCTCGGTGGTGTGTGTGGGGTGGGGAGGGCTGGGGGCTGGGGGAGCTGCCAGGCCAGGCCCTGCTTTCAGGTCCCCTGAGCCTGCAAGTCGGGGTCACATCACTCCACAGAGTCATATCAGTTCAGCAGTTTTGCCTTAATTTTGTGTGTGTGTCTCATCGTTATTGCTGTCATCCTGTTCTTTTTCTTTTTTCAAATTATAAGTAGGCAGGGGAAACTTGAGAAATTGATTTTTCTGAAGGTCTTGGAGACTTCCCTGGAGGCTCTGACAGTAACAAGCTCTGGGAGGGTGAGTGTTTAACAGCAGCATGAAGAATTGAGGTTAGATGTTCAGAAGAACTTCTTTTCAGGAGGCTTGTGAAGGACAGAGTGTGAGGTGGATTTGGGGAGCCTGGGGGAGCCTTGGGGGACTCAGGACCATGGCTGCCGACTTTGCTCCAGAGCCCAGGATTGCGAGGAGGTTTCTCAGGGCACCTCTCATCTTGTGCGGCTGGGGGTGGCTAAGCGCAGGGCCCCAGGTCCCTTCTCTCTTCCTCTGGGAGAGCGCAGATCTTTCTCATATCCAAAATTAGGTCCCCACTCCCCAGTCCCGGAAGATTTACGAGGATGAAAGGATGTCGTGGTTGGGAAAAAGTGGTTTGAAGCTGTTGGCTCAGGAGCAAGTTCTGTGAAGCTGTCGGAGCAGTGGGGGGAAGGCAGATGAGAGGGGCACTGCAGAGGGAACGGAGGGGCGCTGGAAGTGCGTGGGGGTGGGCCACGGCAGCAGGCCGCAGCGTCCCTGGCTCTCAGGGTCTGTCCGTCCATCCTCCCACATAGCTCCTCCACCTCTGCTCACCTCCGTGTCTGCACCGTGTAAGGCAGGGTCACTGCAGAGCCCACCCCAGGACGAAGCAGGATGCCTGTGGCGCAGAGAGTGAGTGGCCGCAGCCAGTTTGTGGCGACTGCAGGCCTTGGTCAGGGCCCGGGGACACCCAGTGGGTGGTGGAGCCAGGATCGCAGGGTGTTTCTTACCCCCGAGCCCCGGCCCAAGGCCTGAGGTCCCCTGTGTCTGGTAGGTGTGTGAGCGCCTGCACCTCCCACGGGATTGTGTCGCCTGTGAGCCGGGACAGAGTCTCGTGTCCCCTGGTGTTTTGCTCTGGTGCCAGTGCAGGCGCTGAGCTGGCTTCTCTCTTGCTTTCCTTGTCCTTCTTGCGGCCCTCCCCACTGCCTCCCTCCTGCACCAGCCCTTCCCTTCTGCCCGAGCTCTGAGCTGCCCAGGGCTCCCGCTACCCCAGCTATGCACAGACACTACATCCCCTTTGCATGGACACTGTGCTCTGGTGACCAGAGGCCAAGGGCTGGGCAGGGTCTGCAGGTGCCACTCGGTCTGCTCTTGGAGCTGGGGAGCAAACAGAGCGCAGAGCAGCCATAGGTGGGCACCTGGCATCACTTTCTGAGGCCTGGCTGCTGGGGATCTTTCCAGAGCAAAGCTCCCGTCACACCTGACCTTGCTTCAGAACCGTCCAGGCTGCCTCTGCCCCAGCTCTTTCAGCCTCTGCCTCGGGGGTGGTCACTTACCAGCACTTCCGTCCCTGTCCTGGGCACTGGGCTTCAGCCGGGGTCCCTGTCCACACGGCAGGGCCTGCCACATCCCTGGTGAGTTAACCCTTCCTGAGACTCACTCATCTCAGGCTGTGCCAAGCTTTTGGCAAATAGCAGCTCACGTGGTCTTTACAACAGCCCTCTGCCGTAGTGATCTCATTACCCCCATTTTAAAGTTGAGGAAACTGAGGCAGGAAGTGGTACACCTGTGACTTGAACCCTGACAGTCTGGCTCTGGGCCTGTGGCCTCACTGTTTCTCCCAAGCAGGACACAAATGACAAGATAATCCCGGGCTGCCGTGAGTGATGTGCGAACGGTGAGCCGGGCACACCGAGCTCGGCCTGCTGTGCCCAGGACAGTCCACTCCGGCTCTGAGCCTCCGTCCCTCTCCTGGTAGAGGCCCAGGGGTCTAACTGCCTGGTGGGGGTTGCAGGACGCTGTGAGGTGAGCTGGGCTGTGTGACTGTCACCTGGGCTTGCACAGGTGGTGGAGATGCCTGTCCCTGATCTCTGCTGCTCGGGCTTCACAGGGTCCCCGTGGTGGCTGGGCCAGGTGGGCATCAGGCAGACCCCTGGCTCAGCCCAGCCACCTGCTGTACAGGGAAAGGCTGGAGCAACTGCTAGGGCCAAACCGTGCAGGTTCTTGGTGGCCCTGGTGGCAGCCGGCCCAGCCTCCCTCCTCAGGTGTCCATGGAGAGGGACCGCTATGCTGACTCGCATAATTGGAGAAAAAGGAAGAGATTAAACAGTCCTGACGAGCCCATGTCCTGAGATGCTTTCCTTTCCCACTTCCTCTGGAGTAGCCAGACGTGCCGGAAGATTTTAGTTTGTTTTGTTCGTAAAGGCAGAGCATCAGTGTGGCCGCAGGGGGACAGTCCCCCTGCCGAGGTGCTTTCTGTGACTGGGTCTGGGCTGCGGGCAGGGTGGCGAGGGGCCAACCCCAACCTCTCTGCCTGCCTCCTGGTGTGTTTGTGACAAGTAGGGCTTTGACACGGGAAAGTTGAACTTTGGGGTGGCTGACTGGCCATCTTTCTAGAAAAATGCACCAAAGTTGCCAAAGTGTGCACAATCAGTTCCAAAAGGAGTTGTTAAAAGTTTGGAATAGGCTCTCGGCCTTTAAAAAAAATTCCTTACCCGAGGACATTTCTTTGCTGCTTTCAGAGAGGAAGGGAGAGAGACAAACGTCAAGAGAAGCAGCAGTTGGTTGCCTCCTGTGCACCCCAACTGGGGATCGAACCCCCAACCTTTTGGTGTGTGGGATGACACTTCAGCCAACCGAGCCACCACAGCCGGGGCTGGCTTTTAGCCTCAAAGCTGATGAAGATGTCCATTCCCTTTATCCCTTCTAGGTTTCTGTGGTGGCCCTGAGCTAGGAGAGCCCAGGGTCCGATGAAGTCTCTTGTTAGTCAGGAATGACCTTACCCCCACTTTACAGATGGGTAAACTGAGACCAGAGATGTTCACCAGCTACTGGTGAGAGGTGGGGGAGGATGCCTCCGTCAGAAATGTGCCAGGAAGGACAGAGCTGCCCTGGGGACACCGTCCCTGGGCCGTGACCAGGTCAGATTCGGAAGGCAGAGTGTTAAGGCATCGGCTGGAATACACGGGAGGGTGTTTGCGTGTGGCTCAGAGATTGGGTGTGGTCACCCAGTAGCTCGACTGACCGTCCGTCCCCGTTTGCCCAGGACAGGGAGATGGATGTCCAGTGCTACGCCTGGGGCCTCCCTGGGCACCCTGGGGCGAGCCGGTCACCCCAAGCCAGAGCCGTGGCTTCCCCCATTTGCTAAGTATGGTGGCTCTGTGAACACTTGCTGTTCTGTCTCCCCCTTTGCTCCCTCAGCTGGGAAGCGTCCATAGGAAATACGACAAGTAAAGGAAGGACAGGGAGTTGTCGTGCTAATTGTCTTTAAAGATGAAGTGTGTCCGCCCAGCGTGGCAGCTGGAGCGCGACCCCTGGGCCTCAATCTCCAGCCCATCCCCAGGCTGACCAAGGGACCCCACCCCCTTGATTTCTGGAATCTTCGGAGTCCTACCCCTTAGAAGAGGATGGAGTGGAGGTGCTGGGGCGCGGAGTGGGGGCGGAGTTGTCGGGGTGCTGGTGAGTGCTCTGTGGCTGACCTCTGGCCCACGGCAGTGCCCCCCAGGGCTGGCTGGGTGTGGTGGCTGAGCAGGGAGTCGGGGGCGAGACCCCTTCACACCACATACCTGCCAGGGCGCTTGGTTCAGCTGGTCAGGCCCCCACCCAGCTCCGCCCCACCCAGTGGATCTCGAGTCCCCTTCCTGGGCACGCTCCTGCCCTTTTAACAAGGGTCTCAGTGAGGACGGATACTGTGGCCTGGGAACCCTTGGCACACGGTGGGTGCCCAGCAGGCAGTAGCTGCCAGCCCTCTGCCTTCGCCTTGGCAGCTCCTGGCCCCTGAAGGCCCAGTGCTCCTTCCCGGCTCCTTGATGTCATCTTTGCCTTAATGACTTTGAATGCTGAGCTGCTCACCTGGGAATTTATAGAAGCCAAGCACAGAAGCGTCACCTGGAGGCACATAAATATTGTAGGACTGGAGGTTGGGCTGGGTCAGCACCATTTGGGGCAGCCCCGCTCACCCGAAGCCCTCTGTGTGGACGGACGCTGTGAGGCTGCAGGGAGGGGCGGAGGCACAGGGCGTCCTCTCTGGCCACCGGCTGTTCTTCCCCCAACTTTTCATTTTAAAGTATTTAAAACTGTAGGAGCGCTGATAGAATAGTACAGTGAACACACATATATTCTTCACCTGGTAAACCATCTTTGTTAACATTTTGCCATCAATTCTCTGCCCCCCAAATATTATACAAATACACCCTTTTTGGGGGTGGGTAAATCACTTAAAAGTCCATTGTGGACATTGTTACCTTTCATACCCAGATACTTCAGCACGGCTGTCCTGTGTGATAACTTCAGTAGCCTTTCTCGTGCCCAGAAACATGACATCAGTGTACTATACGTGTGCACATGTCCCCAGGTGTCCCCGAAATACCTTTCAAAGCTCCCCCCAGCCCCACCCAGGACCCAGCGAGACCACACGGTGCACTTGGTTGTCATGTCTGTTCAGTCTCCCTTTGATCTGGAATAATCCCTCTGCTCGTGTGTGTGTGTGTGTGTGTGTGTGTGTGTGTGTCCGTGATACGGACGTCTTCTAAAAAGTCCTGCAGTCTGGGATTGCCCAGTTGTTTCCTTCTGATGTGATTTGAGTGTCTGGCCAGATCCTGGGCCCGAGGGCCTGATCCCTGGGTTGAAGTAGGTCCGCCCGGTCTCCCCGTCAGTCATAAAGGTACCAGATTCCTGTCATATTACTAAGTGATCTGCAGGTGATACTTGGGGAATTTGTGAATATCCTGTTCCTCAGCAAACTTTCACCAAACTGTCATCATTTAAAGAGTTCTCCCTCCCCTCACTTGACCACTTTACCCCGCCTCCCCCTTAACTGTTGCTACAAACTCATAAGCTCTTTCAAAGTCCAGTGTGCTATAATCTCAGACTCTCATTATTACCCTTAATGCCCCAATTGTCTCAAATTCGGCCGATAGGAGCCCCTTGGTATCGACTCCAGGTCCTTTGGACACTGCCCATTGTTCTTTGAATGCTTCCTTGCTTTTCCACATCGGGACAAGTTCTAGGCTCAGCAGCTACTGCCCCGGCCTGGGTCAGCCGTTTCTCCCAGGTGCTCTGGCTGGTTCAGGTCCATGGGATGGCACGTATAAATCAAGATTGGGGCTGCCCACTGTGGCTGGGGTGCCCCTCCTTCCAGACCCTCTCAGTGGACAGAGCCAAGAGGAAAATAGGAAGTCCATGCTGAAGTCGCAGAACTTGACCTCTGTCACTTCACACTTGATTCCTTTCTCCCTGTGTAAACCCTGGTCCCCAGTAACAACCTCAGGGTACCTCTGCCACCCCACATGGTTTTAGGGGAGCTGTGCCCATCTCCCCACCCTCTCCAAGCCTGCTAGGTCGCGTTTAGGATTTCTCCGCAGACCTGCTGTCCTTAGGGACCAAGGGTGTGAGGTCAGGGTGCTGACCTCCCAGGCCACTTGAGTGGCCTCTTTTCTACGTGAATGTGGCCATGTTCCGATAAAGCTTGATTCACCGGAACAGGCAGCGGGTTGGTGTCTCCCGAGGGTCACTGGTTGCAGCCCCCTGGCCCAGAATGTCAGTGGTTCCTGCTGCAGGGCAAGCAGCTAGTGGAGAGTCCTGCTGGGACCACAGGGGCCGGGGGGGGGGGGGGCGGGCAGGAAGCACCGGGCCTTTCAGCACCCAGAGGAGGGGCGCGATTGGGCTGGTGGCCGGTGGCCCTTTCTTCGGCACAAGCAGGTTAGAGGCCTCTTAGAGGGTAAGCTGCCCCCCCCCTTCTGGGCCCCCAAGACTGACCAGTGATGAGAGGAGACACCTGGAGGTGAGAAAGGGGGAGCCCTGGCCTGGGGTGGGGTGCCAGGTGGGCAGCGTTTCCACCGGCCCTGGTTGGGTGGAAAGGAGACCTGGGCGGGCGGCCGGCCTCCCCCGGCCATCTCTGAGATCCCCTCTGGGCCAGCAGACACCCCATTTGGAAAACCAAGTGAGCTGTGTGTGGCTTGTCAGCACCGCCCCCAAAGGCAGCTGGGGCTGGGCCTCTGCCGCCTGCCTCCGCCCCCAGTGCTGCGCTCAGCTTCCCCAGTCTGCCTCGGGCACTGTGGTGCCTCGTGTCACTGCTTCTGCCCGGGGTGCCCGGGTGCCCAGCGGGACTCCCAAGATCTGGCTCCTGTGAGCAGGCTCCTGGCATGGGGAGGGGCCCTGGGGAGCCCGGAGGGAACTGAGGAATGAGGGGTGGGGGCTGCTGTGCCGTCGTTCCTGTGTACCCCCCTCCTCCCACCCGCCTCACCACTGGGCTTGGCGGGTTCACACAGGCCTTGTGCAAAGCCCTTTGGGCCTGGAGACAGACTTGTTATGCCTCTGGAGAAATGAGTCTGGATTTCTACCGCTGACTTCTCTTTTAATTAGATTCTGACAGCAGCACGCAGGCCTGGCAGGCTGCAAATTCAGGTGCAGCTTTGTGTGGTCCCAGGCCTCGCGGTTGCAGTGCGGTTTGGCGTCTGGAGGCAGAAATACTCCTTTTCTGCCGGAGCCCGGCAGGAATCTCAGTGCACACTTGGGAGCACACCCGCCTTCCCCACGGTGCGTGCGCTCGACCACTCATGTACAAATGTGCGAGCCGCCTTTGGAAAAACGTGGAGGAAGCACATTGGGCGCCCCTCCACCCTCCTCCCCATCCTCTCGTCCATCTATCCACCGAGGGCGGGCACTCTGGGGAGCTGGGCTGGGCCGCAGCGTCCCCTCTGTGACCGGGCTAGTGGCCCCTCGGGAGGTGTCCTGTTTGAACCAGGTGCCCTGCCTGTGTGGGAGCCCCCGGGAGGGCTGACTGTAGTGCAGGCTGGTTGAGGCAAATAACACCCCCCCACTCCCACCGGGGTCTCCCTGAGGGACCAGCCTCTCAAGAAAAGAGAACTTGGCGGGGCAGGGGGTGGGCGGTGTGAGAAAAGGGACAGGGATTAAGAAAAACAAACTCAGAGGACACTGCGGTAAATGTCCTCTGAGCGAGATGGGACGGAGGACGTAGAAGGTGAAGGGGGACACATGGTGACGGAAGGAGGCTTGACTTGGGTGGTGAACACACAGAACAGTGTACAGATGATGTTTTACAGAACTGTACACCTGAAACCTGTGTGATTTTATTAACCAGTGTCACCCCCAATAAATTCCATGAAAAGGAAAAGAGAGAGAGAGAGAACTGGGAGCCAGTACTGCCAGGGCTGTGGGCAGCAGATTTGGGGTGAAAGGCCAGGAAAATGGAAATTCTGTCCTTCCTGAGGCACTGCATGGGCTGGGCCTGGCTTTGTGGAGGCTGTGAGGTGTTTGGCCTCCTTTTCCAAATTCCAGAGGCTCCCTGGCTGAGCCTCCAGCACCTGGGCCTTCACCGCCGTGGGGGTGGGGTGCTAAGGAAAGAGGGACAGAGACCCCCCCTCCCTGGGAGCTCCTAGCGTGAGCCCGCAGTCTGAGGGAGGAAATAGCTCCCTGCCCTCTGAGTGTGCTGAGCCTTGTTGCGATGCCCCCTCCTTGCCCCCAGGGAGCCCCCACTTTGATGGGGACATGTGCCCCTGCCCTTGGTGAACTTCCTGTCTGACAGGGAGCTACAGCTACTGCTCTCGGGGTCCCCCCAGCACAGGGTAAGTGGCAGGGCCCTGTCTCCTCAGGGCAGGACACCTTTCCTCCTCTCCCCCCCTCCTCTGGGGGTCTTTGGCTTTGCGGCTGCCTCTGCCCCCAGGCCACGGAGCGCAGCCCTCAGGGACTGGCTTGGGGAAAGCAGTTTTGTTCGCCATCTCAACGTCTTGCCGTCCCGGGCTCTGCATTCGGATCAGGAATGGGATTCAAGTTCATTGGCTTGGCTCCCCTTGGAGGACGCCCTACCGCCACCAGCTTCTTTATCTCTGTGGGAAACCTCTTGGTGACTTGAGTCAGGATGGCCTTGGGGCTGAGGCTCTGGCTGGAGTGACTCTGCAGCGTGTCACTGCCACTTCTGTTCACTACACCCACTCGAGGGCCAGAACTCCAGCCTCCTGCCACACACAGCTGATGAACTGAGCTTCTTTCAAAGGTAAACCCAATCGTGTTGCTTACCAGCTCAGCCCCCTCCAGCACTCACACACAACCGAACTCTTGGCTGTGCATTGCAGGGGGACCTGGCATGGGCTGGCCTCTGCCCACCTCTCCCACCTCTGTCTTACTGCTGTGCCCCCAACACTGACCAGCGTTCTGTTTTTTCTCAAACCCGGCAAGCTCATTCCTGCCCCAGGGCCTTTGCACCTGCTATGTTCTCAGCCTGGAATGCTCTCCCTTCCCCACCTTATTATCCCAGGGTTGATTCCTTCACATTTTCCATGTCTGATTAAATGCTGCCTCCTAGAGAAACCTTCCCTGGCCACCCAATCCTAGTGGCCCCCAACATATTTTCTGGGCAGGGGTTACCGTTGTTCGGAGTGATCTTTATCTGCATTTCAGCTGTCTCTGCCCCGGGAACACACACTTCATGAGAGCGAGCCCCCGGACACTCGTTCATTACTGTCTTCCCAGCACCCAGACCCGTGCAGGCACAGAGTAGGAGCCCAGGGACACCTGACGAATGAATGAGACCGTGCCAGGAACCAGGCCTGGGCCGAGCTCCCCCTGACCCAGGTCTGCATGACCCTCACAGCAACTTCCACTTACACACAGGGAATTGAGGCCCAGGCCCGGGAAGTTACTGAGGACATGAGATTTGATAGCAGGTCCGATATCAAATACACGTTCTGTCCAGCATCGTCCTGCAGCTTTGGGCTTCTGTGCTCTTTACAGACAAAGTGGAGATGACAGGAAAGAGGAAGGGACACTCCCCAGACACTGCCCCTGGACCGGCCCTCAGGGATCAGGGCCTTCTCTCAAAACGTCTTCCTCCGGTTTTCTGCATTTACCACTATAACATTCACATTTCCCCACGTTCTCCCACAGTCCCTGTAAACGCCTTTGAATGGATGTGGAGCAGCCATTGTGTAGATGTGTCACTGACCCGACTGTCCCCTGTGACCGTGTATTTAGGTCGTTTCCAGTTCGCGTGCAGGACTTGTTTACATCCGAGTAACAACTCAGTGTCGCAGATGAGACCCCAGGGTCCGTGCGTTCTCTGTGTGGCCACGTGTTGCTGTGCTGAGCAGGGGGACAGATGGGCCTGAGGATCAGCGTCTGTGGTTGGAGCTCACGGTCCAGGGCAGAGGTTGCTGGGCAGGGCCACTGTGCTGCAGGCGGTGCCTGGCGGGGCCTCGGAGGATGGCATGCAAGGGGAAGTTCGGTGCGAGGGTGGGTGGGGTGCCTCATGGAAGGGGGACGTCACCCCAAAGGGGTGACAGAAGGCTGTTCCCAGGAGGGCACGTAACACATAAGTCCTGCTGAGGGCAGAGGTGTGGTCACGTGCTTCGTCCTGAGCATCCTTGTGGCCCAGGCTCTGGTTGGCCTGGGTGTGGGGAGGAAAGAGTGGAGGGCAAGCTGGGCCTGGAATGCCGAGTTAAAGAACTTGGACTTTGTTCTGCTGTGGATGCAAGTGCTGACTGTTTGTCTTCTCTTTTTTAAAAAAAAAAGCTTCTTTTTTTTAAGATGAAAATTATGTATACACCTACTTAAAAAATCAAATAGCATAGACTAGTTCCTCCCCAGTCCCGCTTCCTGGGAGAAAATACTTTCCGCTTGCTTCTGTTTTTAACTCACTGGCACTTTTCCTCAGGACTCAAACATGTCTGCTCGCCAGCTCCTGATTTATCCATTTCGGACGTTCGGGGTTGTCTCCCCACTGGGAGGGAGGAGGGTCTGGCTCACAGCGCCCACCTTCCTTCCCAATGGCTACGCTGGTTGCCTTCTACTCCATGTACTGCGTAGGCAGCTCCTCCCCCACTGACTTTCGGCTCTTTCCCTCGTGCACGGAGGTGTTCCAGAGCCAGTCCTGTCGACTCCCGAGAGCCAAGGGTGCGTGAATCTCTCTGTGCTCCTCATTCAGTGCTGTCGTGCGGGTGGCTTCAGATCGGCCCCCGTTAGCAGTATTTACACCACGGGAATTGGCAGACGTGACGCACCGGGACGCCCCTGTCGGTTAAACAGATACCGACACGCACTGCTGGGCCTCTGCCATTTCCTTCTAGCCTCAGCTGGTTCCGGCGCGGCCTCCAGGTGCGTGGTGGGCCCGGCCCAGCACCAACACCCCCCACTCTGTGTTGCAGCAAAGCTTCGAGGCGCACCAGGATGAGGCCGTGAGCGTGACGCACATGGTGAAGGCGGGCAGCGGCGTCTGGATGGCCTTCTCCTCCGGCTCCTCCATCCGCCTCTTCCACACGGAGACGCTGGAGCACCTGCAGGAGATCAACATCGCCACCAGGACCACCTTCCTCCTGCCGGGTGAGGCAGCTGCGGGGGCGTTGTCCAGGCCTGTGGAGGGAGGGAGGGAGCTGGTGTTTGTGGAGCACTTGCCACAGCCAGGTGGAGGTGCGTCCTGTCCAGCCCATGTCCTTAACCCGGTGACAGCCTTGGGTCGGCCTTGAAAATGGCCTCTGGGGGGAAAGTAGTGGTTTTAGAATTCAGACCCAGGCTCGTCATTTCAAAGCCCTTCTTGTTGTCACCGCTTGTCCCGCTCACCCGGTAGCACAGTGGGCTCGGGTTCCCGGGAAGTGAGGCTCTGAGCTCAGTGAGCTTTCCCGGTCACGCAGCCACTACAAAGCCACCTGGGTGGGAACCCAGGCCTGTCTCCACCTGCCACTCCTCAGGCTGGCGAAACAACCATTTCTGCCTCATCTCCTTCAGAACAAGGTGAAGGGAAAGAGAGAAGGCCAAGAAGGGGCTCTTACTTAGAGGTTTTTCTAAGAAAGGCAACTGCCCCTTTCAGTTCATTAGCTGGGATTTGGAGGTCGGGGGAGGTCCAAGGGCTTGGATAGCTTCCCCTTGGGGCCTGTGCTCCCACCTGCACAGCTGTTTGTGAGACGTGGTAGAGAGGGTTAGGTCAGAGCTCACGTAACACCCCGCCCCTGCCTTGTATCTGTTGAGGCCTCGGTGGAATTGGCCCCAGGTATCTCCCTTCCCATCTGCTGCCTGTGCCGCTGCCCAGACCCCTGCAGGCTGTGCAGGGGGAGCCAGGGCGGACACCTGGTCAGGGCCCACTCCTGTCTCCAGCCGGCCTTAGAGCAGTCCACGGAGCCAGCAGGCATCAGCTTGCCTTGCCTTCCTGCTTGGCCCGTCTTCCACCAGACAGACAGATTGACCCCTGGCTGGTCTGGGAGGACAGAGAAGCTCTGTCTTGTGTAAGCACTGCTGGCTGGACTGGTGTCAGCAGCTGGGAGAGACGAAGGGCCCTGGGGCTGGGGACACAGTGGGCGTGGCAGGCTGTGGGCCCAGCCAGGGGACTGGCCTCCCTGGGTTGTGCGGCTGGGTCAAGGGCAGGCACGCTAGCCAGCACTTCAGGGTCCGTGGGGCCTCAGTCTTACCCCAAAGGCCTGGTCCCAAACTCCAGATAGGGTGCCTGGAAATCACCCTGGCTCCTGCTTCCTCCTGGCTGGTCATGACTGTCCTAGAATCTGGGCTTGTGGCCACAGGGTCTAGTGGTTACTAACAACAAGGTCAATAACAAGTGGTGATGCTATAGGGTTATCTACTGTTCTGCCGTGAGCCCCACGGTGAGCTGGGTCCCAGGCGCTTTGCCTATGGGACCTCACTTCACCTTAACCCCACGAGGTGGGGGTTGGTCCCGCTGTGCAGGTACAGACGCTGAGGTTTGTTCGCCAGGGTCAGGAGGCTGGTCCGTGGTCTCATAGCCAGCCTGAGGCTGGACTGGGAGTCACAAAAGGTCAGACTCACTTCAGAGTCCCACTGTGAGTCAAGGGGCAAGAGAGGACTTCAGAGGTGGCCACAGTCCTGGCTGGACCACTGCTGGGTCTGGGGCAGGTCTGTTTGCCTCCGGGAGCCACTGGGCCCTCTGTGGGACCGGAAGTGGGCCTGGCTCTGGGTAAAGCCACCAGGCGTGGGAAGACACCTTGCTCAGGTGCCGGGTGTGGTAGGTACGCCAGGAGAAGAAATACCTTCCTGACATGTTCCCTAGGGACTGGCCGGGGCCTATGGAACCTGTGTTATGGGTCTTTTCTTTCTTTCTTTTCCTTTTCGCAGCTTTAGTTTTATTGTATTTCATAGGATTTAGCCATTATACAAAGCAAATCCATTTTAACTACGATAAATGTGTCTCTACATCACAAAAATAGTCCCACATTCATGCTGATAGCTAAATTATTGCAAGTTCGTGGAACAAGGAGAAACATGGGGAATCTCATGGGCCTTTCTCGTTCGGTCTCCTCTGTGCGGGGAGGGAGAGGAAGGATCACGGCTGTCCGGTGGCCAGCGGCTGGATTTGCAGACAGATCCAGCCGCAGGTGGAGAAACGGCAGCTCCCCCCGGCCCAGCTCCGACTCGCTGTGGGTGTTTAACGTGTCTTCACGCCCACCGACTGACTGGTTCTGTGCAGCTCCCCTTTCAAAGGGAAGCGGGTTCATCAGCGTGATGACTATTTCCAAGCCAGGTAAACTGAGGCCCAGGAGGTTCAATGGCCTGCGGTCTCACCGCCGACGAGGCTGGAGCCAGCATGTGAATCGTACCTCTCTCACACTTGTACCTGGCAGTGTCCCCTTCTCTGGGCCTCAGTTTCCCCCTCTCTACAATGAGGGGCTGAGGTTTGAGTCAGGGCTTGGCCGGGCCATGTAGGGCAGACCAGGGTCTGGAAGGGGCAGCCCCACTGGGGACCTGGCTGTGCCGCCATTCAGCCCTGTGACTGGGAGCAAGTGAGGAACCTCTCTCGTCCTTGGTCCCTGCCTCTCAGGGAGGTGTGGGGCTGAGGGGAAGCGGTCCCTGGCTCAAGTAAGTCTCAGGTCCCGATGGTACGTCATCACATGGGCCCTTTTTGGCCACGCATCTCTGGAGGGGCTCCTTGAGCAGCCCCCACCCTCTGAGTCTCTGCCCGTCCCACCTCACCAGCTACGTCAGCGCAGACAGGAGCCGCCCTTCTGCTTGCTGGAGCTCTTTGGGGCTGGCCCTGGCCGTGTTCGGGGCAGAGTCTGAGGTTCAGAGTGTAGGGCTTCCCGGAGGCCCCCAGGAGTTCCTGCCCTGGGCCCCTCCAGCTTCACTCCCAGGCCTGACTGTTCCTAACCCCCAAACCCGAGGGGAGCTGGGCCTCAAATCCACCCCAGCCTGTGCCTCAGCCGCAGAGCAGCAGGGCAGGGCCCTTAAATTCTGTATTAGCAATATTTAAAAAAGGCTTTTAAGTATTTTTCTTCCCCCACACCAGCAAATGAAATAATTGCATAATTAGTAAAAATTTGTTCCTCCTTTAAGCGTGGGTTTTTTTTTTTTTTTTAAGGGAACGTTAAAAATTTATCACACTTGCTTCCCCGACCCCTGTCTCCCACTCATGTACCCGGCTGGTATTAATGCATTTTTGAATCTAAACTCCCTCCTCCTCTTAACCAGACAGGTCATTAATAAAATGTTCTCCGAGAGCCTGAGCTTTTTAAAGTTGTATATCTCCAGATAGATGGCTTGGGTGAGTTGCACACTGCCGCATTAAGTCTCTGTGATAAAATATTTATCCACCATTAGAATTTTTTTCCTCGGACTGTTTGTGAAGTGCCTCGCTCCATTCCTCTAGGCGGACGGGGGAGGGGCAAGGGCCCGGGAATGAGGCCTGAGATGAAGTCATTTCTCAATTCCAGCATCTCGTCTGGTCCTTTGCTGCCTTCCTTTCCCTTGCAGGGGTTCGCCCGTCTGGCGGTGGAGGGGTGGGGGGCCGCGAGGACGCAGGGGCAACAGGAAGTGGTCTCCTCCTGGTCTCCAGGGCCCCTCGGGGCTCTGGAAAAGTGAGTGAGGCACCGAGATGAAAAATTTGCCATCGTTCTCTCCCTTGGCCTTATTGTTTTCGCAGGTTTATGGCTCTGGTGGAGCTGGTCTGAAGACATTAGAGTGTAGGTCCTTTTAATAATTATAGCTGTTACTCTAATAGCCTCCATTTATTGATTGTATATGAAGGCTAAGAGCTGTACGCAACTGTGTGTATATATATATTATACCTCATATATGCTGTATATATTCTAATAATCATAAAACCGAGCAAGGTAGATTTGTAATATTCATCGATCAGTGAAAGTGACTTATTAATTCAAACAGTAAGTGACATCAACACCCATGTCCTTTTTCACTTTCTGCATTCATTCACTCGCTTGTTAGCTCGCAGAGACTTTTTGAGTGTCCGCCAGGGAGCCGGGGCGTTGACTTTGAGCACATGGATAAGTCCCTGCCCTCATGAAGCTTCCATTTGACGGCAAACAGTCGTTAAACAAAGGGACGGACGGTGAGGGCAGTTGTAGACCTTGGCCAGGGCCGGGAGGGAAGACCTTGGGAGTGAGAGGGAGCTCTCGGCCCGAGCTGCTTGCTGTGGTTTCCTGAGGGCCGGGGGGCCATTGTGCACTGGGAGGTGTCCTAGTAGTTGGAGCCTGCACCGTCTGCAGTGACACAGGTGTGGGGCAGAGTCCCGCCGCTGCCACTGCTTGTGAATTAGTCTATTGTCAAGTGATGAACTGGCTGTTTTTCCCAATGTGGTTTGTGTTTCTCTGGAATCAACACTATGAACATGACTTTCTCAGTTTGCGTCATGTCCCCAGACTCATGTATCCCACTGCCTGCTGGCAGCTCCCCTTGGCTGTCGGCTGTGCCTCTCACACAACACGTCTGGTAGAGAACTTGGCCTTCCACCCCAAGCCTGCGCCTCCCCCATCTCAGTCAATGGCACTGCCATGTCCCCAGCTGCTGGAGACAAAACCCTCGGAGTCTTCCTTGATTCCTCTCCTTTTCTCTCCTCCTGCTCTAGTCTGGAAGAGGTCTGTCGTTCTGCTTCAAAACAGACCTCGAACCTGCTGGCTTCTCGTTTTCTCCTTGTCACCACTGTGTCCTGGCCCCCACCACCTCGCCTCCTCTCCCCTCCTCATCACACTGCTAAAATGCTCCTCTGGAATGAGTCTCTCACTCACCTGCTTAGACCTTCTGGTAGCTTCTCATCACACCCAGAATGAACAGTCACAGTCCTGACCTGTCCACCCTCCTGGCCTCCCTCCGGTCACCTCGAGCTTGCCCACATTCCCCAGGCTGCACTGGCTTCAGTCTGCTCTGCTGACCCGCTGAGCTCATTCCTGTCGCAGGGCCTTTGCACATGCTGGCTCCTGGGCTTCTGCTCAGGTCTCAGTGTGGTTGCCTCCTCTTTGTCCTCCTGGTCTCAAATCTTCCTGGAAGTGGACTGAGGCGTGAAACCCCGGGAGTCTACCCCCTGCCCCACTCTTCCCATAACCCATGCGGATCTTCTGCCTGATGTTTATGTCCCTCGTCCATGTTTTCACCTCCCCTTTCCCCTCTCCAGTGCTGCACTGGTATGGTAGACACTACTAAAATAAAATGAAGCGAGAAAATGAGTGCCCCTGTCCCACTAGCCACATTTGAAGTGCTCAGTAGTCACGTGTGGTTAATGGCTACATAATTGGGTGGCTTGGTAGAGACTGTTAGCATCAGGCCAGAAAGTTCTAGAATGTTTGCTCCTCAAGAGTAGAACTATGTGCGTGCAGCTCCCACTGTGCCTCCAGCTCTGAGTGCAGAGTCCGGCACACAGTAGGTCCTCAGGGATGCCCCAGGGTGGTGAGCGAATGGATCAGTGCCGGTACAGCACACAGCATTAGACAAGGCTGTGTGAGCCCCAAGATAGGAAACCCTGCTTCCTGGGTGACTGCAGAGCCCCACTGTCCCCCGGAGACTGTTCACTCTGCAAGGGCGGCCCTCGCACCTGCCTACGCGCGTGGCCCTGAAGCCATCTGCGTAAGAGCGGAGAGGCAACTGTAATAAGCAGAGGCCTGAGCGAGGCCCTTCACCCTGCACTCACCAGCTGGGAGAACTCTTTGGACCTTAACATCGTCCTCTGGAAAATGGGTGTGACATCTGTCCTGCAGGCCTCTCCGACGTTGCAGGGCTGGCGTCAGAGCAGAGCTAGCACAGGGGTGCTGCCGACACTCCAAAGCAGGACTTTCCTCAAAGTGCGGTCCTGGACCGGCTGCTTTGGTGCCACCTGGGAACTTGCTGGAAGCGCAGGTTGGAGGCCTCACCCCTCGGGGTTGGCCCTGGGTGGTGAGCCCTCCTGTGGCCCCGATGCCGCCTGGGGTGGGGCCCGCTGCTCCCAGCGTCATTTCACGTGTCACGTGGTGGTGTTACTGCCGAGATATGGGGCAGGAGTTGGAATTTCCTTTGAGGGGAGAGTCAGCTCCTCTTGGTGGGGCAGAAATATTCAGGCAAGAAGTGATCAAGACAGCCCTCTGCAGAGGCAGGGGTCCGCTCCTGGCGTTTGCCTCCTGCCCACTCTCACTGACCGGAATTGTAAGCAGTGGAGCAGCAGCGACAAAGGCAGCCAGCAGCGACAAAGGCAGCCAGCACCCGCCTGTGCACACCCTGTGCCCAGCACTGGCTTAAGTGAGCGACACTCATCGACCCATTTCATCCTCAGGGCAAGGCCATGAACGTCCTCGCTGTCCGCTCTGGCACGTGAGGAACCCGTGGCACAGGGAGGTTTAGGGACTGGCCCTGGGTCACGTAGCCAGGAGGTGGTAGAGCTGGGTCTGAATGTGGCGTCTGGGCCTGGAGCGCTGCTCCAGCCGCTGCGGTGTAGCCCACACCGTTCTTCCTCCCTGTAAAGAGCAGCTCGACCCTGCCTGCCGTCGCATTTTTCTGCAGTGGAGAGACAGCACCCAGGGGACAGCCAACAAGAATAATGTGGGCCGACATCAAAAACACGCTCGTTCCTGGCACTGAGTCGTCCATTTCCCTCTCGGCCCGGGGACTGCAGGGCACACTGAGCCCTCCCTGGAGGAAGGGCCCGCCTGGGCAAAATGTCAAGCCCCCCGGCTGGAAATTCAGGGGCTGTGATAGTTTGCCAATTCCCCCCCTGCTTCTTGGATCTACCCCGGCCCCTCTCCACGCATCCTGTCTGTGCCAACACCCTCCCCGCCCTCAGACCCCCACCTTCCCAGGCCTCCCTGGTCTTACTGCCCAGGTGGCTGGTTGTGACCCTGGTGTGGGCTGCCCAGGGTCTGCCCTTTGTGCCAGAGGACACAGCCCCTATGTGTGGGAACAGACAGGGGCCAGCACTGTGCCCTATGGCATTGCCCCACGGAATCCTTGCAGCAGCCCCGAGTTCCATGGGAGGAAACCGAGGCTGGGTGAGGGGAGCGCTAACTCGGGGACCCAGGGGCCGGACCCCAGCCCTGTCAGCCTCCCAAGCCCTGGATCTGAACCACACCCTATCCAGCCTCCCGCTCGTCTCCTGGGCGGAGCCTGGACTCTACCATGTCTTCAGTTCGAGGTGGCCTGGAGCCTACTGCTGTCCCTGGGATGGTGTGCTGCTCACACTGGCCCCTCTCTCTGCAGGCCAGAAGCACCTGTGTGTCACCAGCCTCCTGATCTGCCAGGGTCTGCTCTGGGTGGGCACCGACCAGGGCGTCATTGTCCTGCTGCCTGTGCCTCGGCTGGAAGGCATCCCGAAGATCACAGGTGAGGTTCTGGGAGTCGGCTGCAGACGGCGGGGCCGGGGGGCGGGGGAGGTGGGACGGTGAATCAGGCCCAGATGTGTCAGCGGCATTTCCCACAGTCCCCCAACTTTTTTCTGAGTCTCCAGTTCCCAGCCTGGCCAATGGGCACAGCAGTGAATATTGGCTGAGACTCCTGATTGGCTGATGGCAGAGGCTCTGCCGGGCCCCTTCTGCTCCCCTCCCTGCACAGCAGCTTCAGAATGTGCAGGCTCCAGAGACAGAAACAGCCGAGGGCCCTTGGGGTGGGGGCCGGGTGCAAACGTGTGTGTGCACGGAGTGGGGGTGGCTCTGTTCTGACCGGTGGCACTGGGGCCCAGGCGGGTGAGGGCGGGGTCAGGAGGACCCCAGGGCCCTGGGCCTCTCTCTGCTTCTCAGAGAGTGAGACAAAGTGGCCGGAGAGTGGGGGTGAGTGGGGGGAGGAGCCCTGACGGCAGGCCAGCGCTGGCCAGATCTCGAGCTCTCCGCTAAAGAAGTCTCTCGATTCTGCGATTTCCTGCTTTCGTCAGATAGGTCGTGTTGTCCTTCCCAGGCCGGGTCCTGGGCTTGCGGGGATGTACCAGGCACAGCCCCTGCCTCCAAAGTGTGGCAGTCTGCTGAGGGCAGCTGCAGTCCAGGGTGGCAGGTGCTGAGGTGGGTGGCCTGGGGACTGCGGCTCAGAGGCAGGAGCGGTCAGCTCTCCAGGGGTGAATTGCAGAAGGATGTGCGGTGGAGGGGCCGGAGCTGGGCTTCCAAGGATGAGTCACAGAGTTACGTGTCTGGCAAAGGGACTTCAGGTGGAGGCAATGACTTGGGAAAGGCAGGGAGCTGCAGGCCCTTTCACCCTGAGCTTCCCCGGGGTGGTTTTGAGGCCACTCCTGCCCTCCTGCTGCGAAGGAAGAGGCCCTGGAACACGGGAGAGCCTGACCCAGACCCTTGGCTCTCCAGCAAGGTTCCAATGTAGATTGCAGTTACCCAAAACAAACAAACAAATAAACCCGCAACCAGAAGGTTCTCCCAGAGATGTGTGTGTGCGCTTCACGTAAAGCTCTGGACCTTTGGGCCCCTTCTCTCTTCCCCATTTCCGCAGGGAAGGGCATGGTCTCCCTCAACGGTCACTGTGGGCCTGTGACCTTCCTGGCTGTGGCTACCAGCATCTTGGCCCTCGACATCCTGCGGAGTGACCAGGAAGAGGCGGAGGAGGACAGGCCAGACGGGCAGGCTCCTGAGCCGGCACCCGCACCCCCCAGTCACGTGGGCCGAGAGCTGACCCGCAAGAAGGGCATTCTCCTGCAGTACCGCCTGCGCTCCACCGCCCACCTCCCGGGCCCGCTGCTCTCTGTGCGGGAGCCCGTGCCCGCCGACAGCTCGGCCCTGGAGCACAGTGAGGAGGACGGCTCCATCTACGAGATGGCCGATGACCCCGACGTCTGGGTGCGCAGCCGGCCCTGCGCCCGCGATGCCCACCGCAAGGAGATCTGCTCCGTGGCCATTATCTCGGGTGGTCAGGGCTACCGGAACTTCGGCAGCGCCTCGGGTGTTGGTGGGAGGCCGGCCCCTGGGGAGACGGACAGCACCCTCCTCATCTGGCAGGTGCCCCTGACGCTATAGCCGCCGCCCAGGGCCACAGCTGCAGCCACGCCGGGCCCTCGGGCCCTCCAAGGTCCCCCAGGGAGTGCAGATGGAATCGCCTTTCAGGGACCTGCACGGGGCCGTGAGGCCGGCCCTGGGTCTCTAGTAGCTGTCTTGGCAGAGCAGAGAAAAACCTCTTCTTTTTTAGGGGAAAAAAAAACTTAGAGTGTTCGGGGAAGGGGGCTAGGTTTGTGGAAAGGAAAGACTCCTCTGGAGGAAATGGCCTTTTAAAACACAAAACACAAAACCTCACAACTGCCTGGCAAGCCCCGCGCCTCCCGCCTGGGCCGAGCGGGGCTCAGAGGCGGCCACGCGCCCCTCCTGGAGGAGAGTGAGTGGGCTGGTGTGTGAATATATATAAATACGTATATATGGTGTATATTATCTGTGTGTAAATAAAGTCTGTACATATTGGAGCCGTGGGAGATGCTGGAATAAAGGGCAAGGATAACGCAGTTCTTGGATGGAGGGGCTTTTTCTTGGTGGGATGTGACGGGTGGGACACGGAGGGACACGGAGGGCTGCTGTCACCATTGGGGGGTCGCTCTGAGGCAGGAGTGACACCGCCCTCAGTAGGCAGGACCGAGGCCAGGCACCGGAAGGGCCTGTGACAGGAACAGGCCCCAGCACTGTGCTGTGTGAGGTGGTCGTCATTGGTCACAAATGAGTTTACTTTTTTAAATTAATGAATTAAAACTCAATTAAAGGACAGATTCAGTTTCCCAGTCTTCTGAGCTGCATTCCCAGGGCGGCTTGAAGAGCCCCACAAGGTGAGGGCCACAGTATTGAACACGGAGGTGACTTTCTATCATCCCAGAAAGTTCCCTTCTGCTCAGCAAGGGGCTCCTGGGAGTTTCTTTTCTCAATATGTTTTTTGGGGGAAAAAAAGGCTGGCTCCCAGCTCTGCAGTGATAAGAAGGCAGGCGGACTTGGCTTTGCCAACCTGGGAGAGCAGGAGGCTGAGGGCTTCCCCGTGTGGAAGGCGGGCCTGGGGCTGTTGCTGTGGGCCACAGAGCGAGGGGGGCAGGGCTGAGGTCTAGGTGGTGGGAGCAGAGCCCAGGCTGTGGTGGGGATCGGCAGGGGGGGCTGCCCAGGGCCCCGGCTTCCCTCATCCGGCTCAGTCTCCATCCTTCTATCTCTAGAGCTGCCTGCACGGAAATCAAAACAAAACAAAACAAAACACCAAAACCCAAACCCACCACCCAAAAGGGAAGTGTTTTCTCCCCCTTCCCACTCATCCACCTCTCTCTCGTCTGTCTGCGTATCTGTCCATCCACTTGTCTGTCTGTTCTCCTTCCCACACACCCCAACGGCAGCAGCACTGGGGCACAGGAAGGGAAGCAGAGATCCACAGAGATGGGGGGCAAACCTCTTAACTGGGCCCAGCTCCAAGTTCAAAGGCACTCTGGTGGGAACCCTGTGAGAAGAGCCACCATGGAGAGGACATTTCGGCTGGGTCCTAACCTGGTGGGGTCGCACCCACTGGTGCTCACTCAGTCACATGTTTTGAAAACCCCTCGAACTTCTGCTGGACTCAGGTACTGTGTTCATTGCTGGGGCTTCAGAGGTAAGTGAGGGAGTGGGGTCGCCCCTGCCCCCAGGAAGTACATGGTTAGAGGGTAGGGCAGGCACAGGTGTGGCCTTGGCGGAGGGGGAGGGACTCGGAGGGGGAGGCCTACGCAGAGGTGGGGTGAGTAGTGGTTGGCTTTATTGCCAGAAGGCAAGTTGTCCAGGGTGGGTCCCTGGCAGGGGCAGGGAGCCGTGTATGGAGGAGCCATGGCCATGGGCACTGATCAGCGATGTTCCATTCCAGTGGGGCCCATCTGCTCTGGGCCTCAGTTTCCCATTTTATATCAAAGGGACCCTCACTTCTGTCCTGCCACCTCTCATGGAAGAGGAGTGTCCTACCCAAGTAAAAGTGGGACGAAGAGCTCTGTGCTCAGGTTCACTACCAATGTGTCTGGCTGTAGCTCCTAGGGGGTGCCTTCATCCCATTCATCGACTGTCAGTCAAGACTTCCTAGAACAAGGACTAGTGAGCAGAGGCTGCTTGGGACAACGAGCAAGTCCGGGACCCGGCAGGCCCGTGTGCAGGTCCCACTCCGCCGAACACCCACTGCGTGCCTCCGTTTCCTCATCTCTAAAACGGACGGCACCTTGCACAGTTGCTATGGACGAGCTTTGGCCCCTGAACACGGGTGTGGATGTTAGCAGTTTGATGGGGAGGCAGAGCCACTGACCTGGGACATTCCCAGTCTGGGGTCATGGGGGGAGGTCCATGTGCGTCTCAGGAAGCTCCCAGTCTGATGGAGAACTCACAGCCCCTCTCGCCTAGTTGGCTGCAGAAGCCGCTAGTCTGAGGGGGAGACAAGGGTCCGTCCCTAAGGACCCGTATCTGATGGGGGAGACGTAGCCTAACTCGGTGGTGAGGAAGGTACCTTCCTGCCCGGAGAAGACCTGGTCTGGTGGGGGAGTCTCCAACCAGCTGGTGGAGACCTCCGGGCTGAAGCGGAAGATACGTCCTTGGCCTCCAGGTGCTCCCAGTCTTACAGGGAGACGGGACCCTCACCCATGACGAGACTTAATAATAAGACAACGGCAGAAACTTTTTAACAACGCGGACCTAATTACAGCACTGCTGAACTGCCTAAGTTCCTCATTTGCACTTTCCTGGGAACCGTCAAATAGCAAGAATGTGTAAATTGAGGAAAATTAATATAATTACCTGAGCTATTTCTTGTCATCTTTTCCTATTAACAGAAACCACAAATGTTTCCTGGTGAGAAGGCCGGTCGGATGGACTCCCTCCTCGAGGCAGGCAGCTGGCTCCCTCTCTGCAGGGAGCAGGTTCCTGCAGGTGTCCCAGGTGTGAGCTCTGGAAACCAGCCTGCGGGACAGATGGGCCAGTGGGCCAGGCTGTGGGGTGGAGAGGGTGTCTGGGCCTGGAGTCAGGAGATGTGGGTGCGAGGTTTGGTGCCGGTGTGAAGGTGATGCACAGGTGCATGCACCTCTGCGAACCCAAGTCTTGCCCAATACTAGTCCCAACATGCTGAGGTCTTGTTGGGTCCAGGGACTGGTTTAGTGTCTTATGCCCCTCACTACACTGAATCGTCACAACCACCCCAGAGGAGGTTCTGTTATTCTCCCTACCTTACAGATGATGAAACTGAGGCTCAGGGAGGTGAAGTCACTTGCCCGGTGTCACACAGCACAGAAGAAGACCTCAGGGCTGTGGGTCATAATCCTGCTGCCCCGTCCTTGGCCCATTTCCTGGCCCCACCCTCCCCACTCTGCCACCCAAGGACCCTGTGTGAGGACAGGTGCCCGAACGCCAATACAAACCATAGGATGTTTGCAAACCCTTATCCTTGGTCTCCTCTTCTAGAACTTGGGGATATTAACAGCATTGACCACCTAGGAGGTTTCGAGGATGAAATAAGTTAATTTATGTTAAACACTCAGAGCAGCTCCTGGCCCATAGTGAGCCCTCATTAACTTGATTATCATCTCACACAGGGTCCCTGCCTGGTGTCTGTACTCGAGACGCTCCCAGTAGAGTGTTAAGCACACAGGCACGCCGTGAAGCCCCCAGCCCCTTCTTCAGAGAGGCATAGCTCTGCTTTGGCCAGCTCGGAGAACCCAGCAGTTTGTGCAGGAACCTCTAACAGTTTTGCTGGCTTAGGACCCACGAATGGCGGCATCACTCACCGAGCATTTTGGGAAATGAAGGCAAAGTGCGATAAACACCATAGTGACAGAGGCTGCTGGTTGGGCCCAGAAAATAGATGGTGTGTTTGCAGAAAACAGACTTGCGATTGAGCAAGTGATATTCCCGAGTAGGTTTCATTCATTCACTCACTCACTCACTCACTCATTCATTCATTATTCATTCACTCATTCATTCATTATTCATTCACTCATTCAGCAAGTGTCTGCTGCTGGCTGCTGTGTGCCAGGTTCAGGGTAGGGCTCTGGGGCCAGGGCACCGAATAAGCAGACATTGTCTCTGGCTCCCTGGAGCAGAGCCTCCAGCCTCATGGGCAACCCAGAATTGGAAAGAGAAGGTTCACAAAGGCCCCACATGTAGGGAAGAGAACATCGGCTTGGGGCTCCCACAGATGGGGGTCTTCCCCTTGTCTGTCACGGTTTCCAGGGCTGGAAGGGGGTGTAAGACGCTGCAGCCCAGGGTAAAGCAGCCCACGCGTGTAAAGTGCTCAGCACTGGACCTGCTCACTCGGTGTTAGTGCTTTTTAGTGGTGATGGTGTTAATAAGAGGCCTGCCTGGCAGTCAGCACGTGGATCTAGGGGGGGGCTGGGGAGTGCCTTCTTCCGGGGCCCCACCTGGAGGGATGGGAGACCCTCTGTGAAGCCGGACTCTCTCGGCCAGCCCAGTGCTGTGGGCTCCTGGTTCCAGGGACTGGAGGGCTGTGGCCCAGGGAGGCTGGGGGGTCCCATCTCCATTCCAGAAGGTCTGAGTTCTTGTCAGCCTGAACCTAATTTTGACGGACAGACATGATCTTTTCCCCCTGTTATTTCTGCTGAATTAGGTGACCAGGCCTTTTTCTTCAGCAAATGCGGGGATGTGCATTTTCATGCTGTTTTGCATAAATCAGGAACCCATTTGCATCCATTTGCATGTTTCACTGGATGTGAGACTTAAGAGGCTCAAACTTAATGTGTGTGAAGTGAAGTCAGTGTGTTGAGTTCACTCCCACCGCAGCTGGCCTGACCTCACAGCTGGGATGCAGGGACTCAGAGGGGCCAGCCGTCTCCGTGGGATGGTAAGACCAGGGGAGGACTCTGGGGCCAGCTCTCCCCAGTGCTGCTCAGGACTGAGGGGGAAGGAGAGCTCTGGGAAACTGGCTACAAAGAAGCTAAAGAAACAGATGAAACTGCAGGGCAGGGCGTCCTCGATGGCCTATCACAGACTGTGGGACAGGTCTGGACAGGAGGAGTGGTGGCGACCCTTCCAATGGTCCTCACGTTCCAGCATCTTCTGCGTGCCAGGCCCTGGACTGGGCTCATGACACGTGATAGTCCATTTTCTCCTGAGAGCCTCACAAGGTGGGGGGTTAGCTCCTCTTCAGAGACAAGAGAACCGAGGTGCAGAGAGCTGCAGTAACCCATCCAACACCACATGACTGGTTTTGGGGGGCCCTGGACTCAAACACATGCCAGTTTGGGTCCAGACCTTTCTGCCACGATCAGGGAGAGAGAACCCCAACCTTTGCCAACCCTCGAAGTCCCTGAGCACCTCTCGCCCAGGGGAAGGCCCTCTCTTCTTTTCCTGTGTTTTGTGTGATGACCTCACGAAGAAGGAACCCATGCCTCCAGAATGGCCTGGTCTCCATGACAACAAACACACAGCCAAGTGGCAGGCCAGCCCCAGGGAGGGGTAGGGGGTGGCTTCCTTGAGGAAGGGGCCCTGGCACAAGCCTGGCAGTGAGCAGGCCTCTGAGCTTCTTCAGCTAACTCAGAGGAACGGATGTCAGGTGGCCTAGCCCTCCCCGGGTGAAGATCCCTGGTCACCTTCCCTCATTGGGAAGTTCATTTCCATTCTTTTGGCTCAGAGGTGGTCTGGAAACTACTTTGACATTGAGATACGACTCACGTGACACTGTGCCAGTTCTGGGCTTTCACCCTTTTGGGAGCTCTGAGTTGCCACGTGAGAAGTCCAGCCACCCCGATGGAGGGATGACAGGGACGGAGGCCTGGAGACAGAGAGGACCTGAGAGAGGGCCCCAGCCCTGGGCACACATGCACCCATTGCCTTGGACACAGCTTGGTCAAGTCCCCAGAGGACTACGGATCCAGACGATGTCACCTCGGGCAGAACCACCTAACTGAACCCGGTTACCCCACAGAATCATGAGAGAGGCTAAGTTTGGGGTGGTTTGCAGCCCGTAACCCCATGCTTCCTCCTCTTCCAGCAGTAAAAGTACTCTCTGCAATTCCCTTTCACCGGGCCAATCAGAACAGTGATTAGCTCAGAGATGGCCATGTGACCCAAGGTGAACCAATCAGGGCTCTTCCTTGGGCTCAGTAGATTGACGCTGGGTGAAAGAAGCTGTTTTTTTTCTGGGGTGCCTAAACTGGAAGGATGCAAACCCGGGAGCGGTCTGTGGTCACGTTCCCCATCTTGTGCCCATGCCAGCTCGGTATGGAGCTGTCTCAGTCACAGTGGCAGAGATGGAGGCTCAGGCAGAGACAGAAGAGGTGGCTGGGTGACCCCTGTGGGTCCTTGGAGTCTCTGGGCCAGCTCTGCTTCTGGACTTCCCAGTTTCATGAGTCGATATTTCCAAAGGAGTATTTCCTCCCACCTGTAAGCTGATTGAGTTGATTTCTGCCGCTTGAACGGATGGGGCCCACATCTTCCCCACTCCGCTTCTGTATCATATCAAACTTAGAAATAGCAGGGGCTGAGCTGTTCTGTCTCTGAGGCTTCGGTTCTCCACTGGCCCTATCCGTGGCCCCACAGGGCGCTTTCCCATGTTCTCCTACTGAACCTCCCCACTGCCTTCTCAAAGGCCGTGGCTCCCGGTGCTTTTGCAGGGAGGGAGCAGGCCAGAGGCTGCCTGGCAGAATGAGGGAGCACTCAAGAAAGTCAGGAGTCGATGGTTCTTTCAGAAGAGCCACTTTCTGAAAGGACACACAAGGTCAGTGAGGGGAGGGGACTGCCACTATTTCATTTTAGTAATAAGAACGGCTGCTTTACTGAGGACCCACTGTAGACTCGAGGCACGAGTCAGAGCCTTTCTGTGTATTATCTCATTTAGTCAGTGCTGGGAGGCAGGTCTGCCGCGCCTATTTTACAGCTGTGGAAAACAGAGGCGCTCAGAGATCCAATGGCCTGCCTCCCATGGCTAAGCCAGGATGGAGACCCAGCTTGTTTCCAGAGACCCTTAGAACAAGATGCATCCCCTAGTTCTTCTGGCCTCCAGAGGATGAAATGCATGGAGGGGCAGGGGCAGTGGGCCCGGGAGGCGCTGTCCGCAAGCCTCAGCACCCCTCACCTGCTCTTAATTGGTAGCGCTCAGGCCTCAGGGCAGCTGCTCTCGGACACGTGGTCAGCTTTGCTCTGCTGAAGTTCATTAGTTTATCAAATTAATTTACACGAGCCCGTGTGGCCACCTAATTAAGACGTTTCCCAGGGCTCCGTGCTAACTGCTTGATGAGGCAGGAGCGGCTGGACTCCGGCTCTGAGTGTTCTGGGCTGAGGAGGGAGGGAGGCGTCGGAGTGGGACCTGACTGTGCCAGGTGCCCGCTCTGCCACGGTCCAGAGCTGCGGGTGACTCGCGCCCACCGCTTCATCCATCTGCTTGCCACGGTGCCCACTCGGCCCTCCAGGACTCCTTGAGGTGTGCTGTAGCCTGCCACGTCTGAGTTCCTGTCAATTAATTCCACGACGCGGAGAAGACTTTCCGTGGTGTCCGTTAGTGACTCAGCCCTGCGGTGGAATGCCCCCAGTTTTGGTTAATGAATTTTATTTCTTTCTGAAAATGAGGTTTTGGAGATGGGAGGGGAGGATGGGCAAGACGGCCAGCTAGGAGGCGGTGGTGGCATCCCAGGTGAGCGAGGGGCTGTCTGCAGGGACGGCGGGTGGGGCTGACAGGAGGGCGGCTCCTTAGGTTCGACGGCTGGGGGGTGAGGGAGGGTTGGGGCGGCATCCTGGTTTCTGGTTCGGGCAACTGCACAGACAGTGAGTGGCCAGTCCTGACGATTCATTCATTCATTCATTCATTCATTCATTCACTCATTCACTCATTCACTCATTCATCCAACACACACAAGATCACACATGGACACACATCGCTCCCCTATAAACCAAGCCCTTGGGTACCAGCGACTGCAGGTAAAACAAGGACAAAACGGACCAATTCCCTGTCTTCACTGAGCCAACACTCTAGTACGATTTAGTCTTAAACTCATAAATATTTAGAATCTTAAAATCTCGAGCCTTGGAGTCACCGAAGATCAGAGACCCTTCACTGTACTTCTGTGAACTTCCCTTGAATGAGTGGGCTTCATGCACCATCTCATTCAACCCTTGCAGTGACCCTGAGCGGCAGATTCTAGAGTTACCCCCATTTGAGGAATGGCGCCATTGAGGCTTAGGGGGCAACGGGTTCACCTGGCCCCTCGGCGGCTGAAGCCAGGATGTGACCCAGGCCTGTCTGACAACTGCACTCTCCTCTGGTGCCTCCTTCTTATAAACCGCAGTGACTTCGAACAGACAGGCTCAAGCCTCCTCGGTGCCACCCCGAGTCCCTCCAAGGCATGTCTTGGATGAGGTCATGCAGCCCCTGGCTGGCTGCAGGTTCATTCTGGTTCAGATCTCTGAGCCCTCGAGGCCCCTCCCCGCCTGCCCAGCCCCTCCCTCGGCACCGCAGCTTCGCCTGCCTCCAGCAGACCGGCGGCCTCTCTTCCTGTCTCAGTCGATTCCTGCAGCTGGACATCCTGCAGCCCCCCTGCCTTTGCTTCACCCCTACTCCCATCCCGCTGGGTCTGCTTAGTTGACAGTAGAGCCGTCTCAGTCACGGTAAGGAGGGCGTGAGAATGGCAAACACAGCAACATTCATTGGCCCTGACTGCGGGCTGACTGTGTGCCATGCCCGGCCTCATCCCATCCTCCCAAGTAGTAAGTGGGAGAGCTGGGATTTGAACCCAGGACTATGGCTCCAGAGCCCACACCCTTAGCCCATGTTGCGCAGGGCTGGGAAAGCTGGGTGAGAAACGCCCCTGGGTGAGGTTGCATAAGGAGGATCTGATCTGCAAACAGCTGCCTGGTTTGCAGCGAGGGTTGCTGGGGAAGAGGGCAGGGGCGGCCTGTGATGGAGCAGCCAGCCCGTGGTCAGCAGCAAAGCCCGTGGCCAGTGCCATCTTCCTTGTGCGGGTATTAACGGGTGTCCTCCCATTGTGAGGCCCTGTCTGAAGTAGGCTCTGCCGCAATCTTATTTTTATAGAGCTGATCAGTACCTAAGAATCTCTGGACTGACTGGTTTCTTCCCCTCCGAATGCAAGCTCCAGGACGGCAAAGCGCCCCCCCCCCATTCACATAGGGCTGAAGCCCCAACACTCACGACCCTTTGTTCATCTGCAGAGATGAGGGTGGGTTTTCCCCAGAAGAGACGAAATACCAACCCCCGTGATGGAGTATGGCCCAGACGTGGGGCTGCTAACTTCCTGTCACTTAGGGTCAAATGGTTGCAGAGCAAATAAACAGAGGCAGCCAACAGTCAGCCTGGGATGGCCTGTTCTTTCTCCACCAGACTTACTGCCGTCCAGAGCCTCCCCCTGCCCCTCCATGCAAGCCCTCTCCAGCTGTGACATCCGTGCAGCTGCCCCAGGGTCCCAGCCTGCTTTGCCTTGAAATTTTACAACCTTGTCTGCGGCAGCTCAAGGCCCAGGCACTAGAGATCACATGGTCCACGGAACATTCGCAGCTGCAGGTGCTGCTTGGCGTGGGCAGCGGAGGGTGTCTGTGCTGATGGGTGGCAAAGGAAAGCGAGGGTGTCCCTAGACCCTGGCCACAAGGAGGGGGAGGGACTCACGGGCAGGCCTGGTGTGCAGTGGGGACCCTGAGCTTTTCCTCAGGAATGAAACCCATGTGATCAAGCACCTCCGAAGTGCTCTGCACAATCCCAACACCAGCAACCTGCTCTTACCACCTGCGGTTTGAGATGCGGAGACCAGAGACATGAAGGCCCTGCCTGGGCAGCACTGCAGGCTGGGAGCCGAGCAGGCTGAGCGAGCGGTGACGGAGGAGCAGAGGGGGCCGCAGTGGGTTAATAGCTGTGTCGATAGCTCTGTCTGGAGAGAGGAAGGCTGAGGGGAAGGAGGAAGTAAAGTTAAACTGCTTTTAGAGGCACGAGGTGTCTGCAGAAATTGTTCCCAGTTGTCTCAAGGTGCTTGTAAATTGTTGCCTCTGCCTCCATCAGCCAGCCTCCTAGAAGGAGAGAGTGTCTGGTCTCCCCCCTCGGGGTTCCACATCCTGAGAAACTCAGCTGCCTGCGGAAGCTCTGGCCTTTCTGGGTCTCTCAGACACTTGGCCCTGCAGGGAGGTGGTGGTGGGGGGGACTACCCCTCCTGTCTGCAGTGGAAGGTCAGGCTCTGGCAGCCACCCAGGAGGAACCGGGGAGGTGGGACAGATGGTCAGCGGGGGAAACATTGGGGTCCTCCTCTCTGAGCCTCAGTGTCCTCGTGTATGTGATGGGTGTCCCAAGTCCCTCAGGCCTGCCGAAGCCTTCAGAGGGGGCAGCGTGTCCTGTCTCAGGCCTGGAGAGAGATGTGGGACCTGGCGCTGGCTGTGTGAGTGCAGGCATCCCTGGGCCAGACCCGTGAGGGAGCCGGCAGTGGGGGGGTACCTGCCTGCCTGCCGAGTCTCCTGGTGCTGATGGGGACACTGCAGGGGTTGCTTCTGGTGCTGGGAATCAGCCCAGCTGCGGAGACTCGGGTGAGCTGCACGACCTCTCTGAGCCTCAGTTTCTCCAGTGTCCCTGCAGTATCACTGCAGCTGTTGTGATGCCTAGTTTGCGGCATAGGAGGGGAGGGAACTTCCCCAGTCTCCTATTCAGGTTCTTTCCTGGTCCTTTCAGGCCTTTTCAGGCTGGTAGCTGTGGCCCTGTCTGTGTGCCCCCAGCCTGCATGCAAGTAGGGGGCCTGTACTGCCTTTGAACAAGCAGGGGAGGCAGTGACCACAGCTCCTCACCTGCTTCTCACCTTCCCAGGAGTCAGACCAGGAGGCCTCTGCCCTCAGTCCCTCTCACATCCCTGGCTCCCTCCCCGCGAATCCTGTTGGCTGTTCGCTCTTTTCGAGCGCAGTGTGGTCCACTCTGGGGTCTGTCTTGTCCCATGTAGGCCAACTCCAGGCCTGTGCAAAGAGTGTGGGCCCTGGAGTCAGAGCTGAGGGCAGCTGTGGTCTGTACCCTGCCCATGTGGCCCAGGGGCCTTTGCCCTTCCCACCAGTATGGCGGCCCTCAGTTTCCTCCTCTGTCCAGAGCGGAGCATGGTGAAGGTCTCCTGGCGGGCAGTGTGATTCTGAGACACGGCTTATGACTGATTCGCTTATGCATCAACGAGGGATTCGGGACGTGTGGCTCACCCAGTCACCCTTTGCAGGACGCGGGGGAGTCCTAGCTCCTGCCTGCAGGGACCTTGCTACCAGGTCCAGGGAGGCGAAATGCAACACGAAATCAATAATTAAGTGGTGATTCAGATTGTGATAGACAAGGCAACAGGAATCCCTGCTCCCCGGGAGCTGGCTGTGAGGCCCGGGAGAGAGGTAACAATAGAAATGTTTGTAACAAAAGTACAGTTAACAAATAGTAATGATAATTTTTGAGTATTTATTATGGGCTGGGAACTGTAAAGTACTTTACATGGATTTTATCTTAATTTTCCCCCAAATTTGAGAAAGCAGGTGTTATCCTCCTCAGAGAGGTAAAGCTGCTTGCTCTGAGGCTTGGGCTTCGGAACTCGGAGAGGGAGCAGAGGGTTCTGCTCTGTGCGGCCCCACAGGAGGCTGTGGTCTCCTGAGCGCCCCCTATGTGCCACACCAGGCACTGTCGCCTCAGTAATAATCTTCAGTACTGAGATTAGGGTTGCAGGTGACAGAAAACCCAACTCAAACAAGTTTAATAAAGGAACTTCTGGTGTACATAACTAAAAAAGAAATGAGTCCTGCTTCAGGCAAGGATTGATCCAGCCTCTGTGCCCTGATTGGCATGGTTATATGCATTTTTCCTTTCCCCATCTCTTGACTCCACGTCCTCAGTGTGGCAACATTCATAGCTGTCCCACCCCACCTGCCTCCAGGTTGCCGCCAGCAACTTTCTCCGTAATAGCTGTGAGTCAACAAGAGTCCACCTCACCCAACAGCTCAATCCAAGTCCCAGAATTTGGCCTGTGGTCGGCCAGACTTGGGTCACGTGCCCATTCCTGAACCAATTCCTGTGGCCTGGGAAATGGGAGACACTGATGGGTCTAAGCCTGGCAAGCCCTCCATGGCCAAATCGCATGGCCATGAAATTTAGGGCAATGGGAGGAAGAGGGAAGGAAGAAGAGGACGCCAAGGAAGCAAACTACAAACAAGTATTTAGTACTCCCTTCCTGCAAGACACATGTCCTTCTCCCCATTTAATGGCTGAGGCAGATGAGGGTCAGGGCAGCCACCCAACAGGGGGTGTTCCAGAGAGCACAGCCAGCCTACCACTGTGGGTCTCTCACATCAGAAATACTGTGCACAGCCCCGACCGCTGTGGCTCAGCTGTTTGGGTTTCATCCAACAAAGCGAAAGGTTGCCAGGTTAGTTCCTGGTCCGGGCACAAGCCTGAGTTGTGGGTATAGTGTCCCGGTTGGGGAGTGTGTGAGAAGCAACTGATCGATATTTCTCACATCGATGTTTCTCTCCCTCTCTTTCTTCCTCTCTTTCCCTCTCTCTAAAAATAAGTAAATAAATCTTTAAAAAATATCCCGTGCGCACACACATGCTTAACGAGGTTCTTGTAATCTGACTTCTGACTTCCCCAAAGCACAACGCAGCATCTTGCTCTGCTAACCAAAGAATGCAGGTGGAAACTGTGAGAGTCTAATTTTTTCTCACCGAATTGGCATGATGTTTCTCGATGCTGGGGAGCGTGGAGTGAGGTTTTCATCCTTGGCTGGCAGAGAAGAAATTGGTACAAGCTTCCCGGAAGAGAGACTGTGCTTCTACACTGTGTGAAGAGCTTTGAGCCGTCAGGGGCCTCGGACTCCCTGCCATTTTACTTTCCAGAATCCCTCTTACGTGACGGGAGTTGGGGACCGTTCAATAAAGCTGTCCACGGGACCCCTGGGAACACTGTGACCTCAGTTTTTACCTGTGGGTGTCTGGCACACATCTCAGCCCCCCACGGTGTAGGGCTGAGGTGTTCTTAGCCTTGTGTGGTCATTTGTTCTTTTTTGAAAGACTCTATTTATTTTTAGAGAGGTGGGAAATGAAGGGAGAAAGAGAGGGAGAGGAACATTGATATGTGAGAGATTCACAGACCAGTTGCCTCTTGCACGCCCCCAACTGGGTATCTGGCCCGCAACCTTGGCATGTGCTCCGACGGAGAATCAAACTGGTGACATGTTGCTTTGTGGGTCGACGCTCAACCAACGAGCCACACGGTCAGGGCTGGTTGTTCATTCTTGTTCCATTTAGCTCCTGCCTGTGACCCTACAGGCTCCCGGTCCCATGTGTCTTTGCGTGTGGAGAACGTTCTGCCTCAGGGATGCAAGAACCTGGCGAACAGCAAGCGCAGGCCCTCTGCCTGGACTCTGCAGGTGGCCATTTCTCCTGTTCTCATTCTGTGTCCATGCAGGAAGCTCGGGTCTCCTTGCCTCTCTTAGATCTCCCCACCTTGATGGAGGTTAGCATATTTGCAGTGCCTTCTTGCCCTCTTCGATGTTCTTGTGCTTATCCCGGGCATTCCTTAGCTGGTCTGGGGTGGAGACCCTTGCTTTTATAGCCTCCTGCTTTCTTCAACATCTTCTACCTTACGTCAGGAGCCAAGACAGCACAGTCCCCCCAATTGGTTGTGGGGTGGGGGCTGGTGTGTGAAGGAGGACTCTGAGGGGAGCCTTGCTTTGAACCCCCCAAAAGAGCTGCTGTTATTTACTGAGACCCTATTCTAACTGATCGCCGTGTATTAGCTCGCTTATTTGACTTAACACCTGCTTTGTAGTTAAAACAGGCTCAGATGGGGAAGTCATTCACCCAAGGTCACACAGTGGGGAATGTTTAGGATGGGCTTTGAACCCAGGCAGTCCAATCCCCAAATTCCTGCTCCCAACCATTCCTCCTGTAGCAGGTGGGAACGGGGATGGGTGTTGGCAGTGAGAGGGGGCTGAGATGGAGAGAGCCCCTGGGCTGATCAAGGAGAGAAAGAAGTTCAGGACCAGGCCTCCTCCCCCATTTCCTGCTGCTACAAACTACCCTTCACCTGGGAAGGGCTGAGCCCCACTGGGGTGTGCATGGGACACTGCCCTTCTGTGGTAACTGAATCGTGGGCCCCTGACCTTGACCTCAGCCTTGCCAGTTGAATCACCGTATGAGCCACCTCTTAAGTCTCCCAATAGTGGATGGATTTTTCATGGGAACCTTGGAAGCCAGATATTTCCACGGTGGTCCTGGGATGCAGCCTTCTCCCACCCTCAGACCCAGCCCTTCTGTCTGAGTGGGGGGTGGAGGTGGGGTTCTAAGAACCTGCTGGGTACTCCCTATGTCCACTGTCCCATTGCACCTTGCATCTGCCCTGTGTTATGAGTCCCCTTTTACAGTTGAGGAAACTGAGGCCCAGATGGGTAAAATCACTTACCCCAGGGACACAGCCTGTAAAGAGGCAGCTTGGCTTATTCTTATCCTGCTCCATCAGGGGTGCAAATAGGAGATGGGGCCCCCACCTTTAATTCTAGACCCGACTGGGTCTTCTGGGGAGTGGGGCCAGGTTCGGGTTACAGTGTTGGAGATGGGAAGGGGGCTTGGTGAGCTCCGAGCTGTGGAAACTGTGTGCTGTGTTCTTTTCTTCTTTTTTAAAGATTTTATTTATTTACTTTTGGAGAGATGGGAAAGGAGGAAGACAGAGAGGGAGAGAAACATCAATTGGTTGCCTCTTGCATGCCCCCAACTGGGGACCTGGCCAGCATATGAATAGAACTGGCAACCCTTCTGTTCACAGGCCGCACTCAGTTCACTGAGCAACACCAGCCAGGGCTGCATGCTCTTTTCTGATGCATCTGGGAGAACTTCCTGTGTGAATTCTCTTAAAGGAACTGTGTGAGTGAGAAGGGAAGGGGACGTGGATAAGTCTGACTTGACATTCAGGTGATGGGCTCTAGGATCGTACAAGCACTGCCTGTTACCAGGTGTGTGGTTTGGGACAGCCCTGCATTCTCTCTGATTCTTGGGCTTTACATGTAGCAAATAGATACAATACTTTCCTGATCCTACAGGGATAACAACATACACAGTCTGCGCATAACCTTAGCCAAGTTCATCGGGCGCTTGGGTACCCTGTGCACCTGTTCTGTTTCAGACCCTGTGCTAAGCACTTGAACATCTCATTCGATCCTCACAGTTCTCTGGGGGAGGCACTGCTGCCCTCCCCACTTTATAGGGGTGGGAATGGAGGCTGAGAGAGGCGGAGGCACAGGCCCCAGGCTGCACAGCTGGGAAGAGTGGTGTTGGGGTTGACCACCAGACCTTTCTCCTGCTGCACTTATCCATCCCTGGCCTGTGCCCCCAGCCTCTGCAGCTCAGGCTTCCGGGCCAGCTTGCCTCCCGCTGTCCACATCCTCCCTGGACTGGGGCCAGAGCACCCTGTGGGAGGCGGGCGGTAGATTTTACAGGGGAGGGAGCTATGGGGGAGGCCCCCAGCTGCAGGGAGGTGGAGAAATGGGTGGATTTGGGAAGCTCTGCCAGATGAGGGTTGTGTACTTCCTACTCCTCACACCCCCGCCCCTCATGTAGCCTTCAGTCTCGTCTCCCACCCTCCCAATCCTGGCTCCCTTAGACTCTCAGAGTGGCCTTTGTGGCTCATCTATCACAGGCTTTCAACAGATCCCTCAGAAATTGTGAGACCCTTTGGTGGAACGACATCTAATGCGGACTCGAAGCACATCAAGCAGATGAAAGTGGGTCTGGTCTGGTGGCCGCTGGGGGTCAGGGCCAGGGCTCCACTTTCTTGTCCCCCCTTTCAAAATGCCCCAGAGGCCTTCCCGTGGGACCCCACAGTGACATGGAATACACTTGGAACCCCCCGATCTTGTCCATACCCTTCCTGGAGCAGACGAGGAGAAGGAGGCCCGGAGAGGCTGCTTGACTTGCTCAAGGTCACTCGGGGAGTCAGGAGCAGAGTCCAGGCCTGGACGGCCTGGCATCCCTGGCGCGTGTCCCCTGTGTCCTCTACACTGCTGGGTGCTCCGCAGAGTGTCTCAGAGCCACACTTTGTAAAATTCCCTATGCAAATGCCCGGTGCTGTTTGCTCACAGTGCGGAGACCTGTGCTTCCAATTGCTTATCGCTGAAGCAGGGATCTTCACTCCTGGCCTCCCCGACCTGCTCTCTGGGCTCAGATAACGAACATTATCTGTCTCAGAGTCCAGAGCTCCAGGAGCCGGAGACGTGATAAATGGTGTTTGCTGATCAACACTGTATTGTGCTGAATCTCCTTGAAGGGAAGACACAGAAGTAGCTTAGCAGTCCCCAAATGCCCCAAGGTCTGAATTCCCCTGGAGATGTGAGAACCAGGCAATTCGAGGCCTTGGCAGGCACCGAACTTGACTGGGAGCCTTCTCAGAGGGGGCCCATAGGAAGGTCCCCTACTCCACACAGGATAAGCTGGGTCCCAGGGTAGTAGCAGGCTAGGCCAATGCCCAGGGTCCAGTTGTCTCCATCTGGTTGTGTGAGCTTAAGTGTCCGTGCCTCTCTGGGCCTCAGTTTCCCCATCTATACCATACCCCTCGGCCTGGATAATCTCTGGTGCCCTAGGAGCTCCGGCAGCCTCTGTCAGCTCAACCCCAGGACTGCCCCGGGCCCCGCCGATGCAGGCAGAGCTTGTGGGCTGCCCTCACCGGTGTGCCCAGGGACCAGCTCCACGCTGCAGCCTTCCCTCGGCTCCCGTGGCTCCTACCTGCCCCCACCCCCGGGGGACCGACTCCAAAGGGAGCCTGTTCTTTGTCAGCAGAGCTGCCTCGCACAGCAAAGGGCCTTTCATCTTTGTGAGCAGCACTTCCCACCACATCAGCAGAAACTTCTGGCTGGGGAAGAACCGGACTCCTTGCACCAGTGGGAGCCCCCGGTGCCTCCAGCCTCTTGTCCTCAGGGATGTCATGGCCGGCGTGGCTGCTGGGGAGGTGTTGCTGCTTAGTGGCTAAGGGCACGGACTTCGGAGTAAAGGGGACCTGGCCTTGAATTCTTGCTCTGCCACTGACCTTCTGTGTGACCTCGGGCTAGTTGATTAATTGTCATGTGACTCAGTTTTTCTAACTGGATTATGAGAGTTAATAATGGTACCTAAGTAAATGTTAGAGGTGATTCAAGAAATAGGAGTAAATGCTAACAAGTATAAACCCTCCGGCACACTGCCTGGCCCCTGGTAAAGACTCTATTATGAGAAATCAATAGTCTTAACTACCCTAATTTCCAGTCATTCTTGTACCTCTGCCCTGTACCAGGAGACCTTGTGTTTGCCCTCCCCTGGGCCGGGTCTGGCCCTGTGACTGGCTCCGGCCAGGCAGGAATGTGCTGGGAGTGGTGGGTACCAGCTTCTCGTCTCAGCCTTGTGCACCTCCGTGCGTGTGTTCTTGAACTTTTGCCTTTGCCACGAGAGCATGCGTGGACTGCCTGCTGGGGCACAGGAGACATGCTGCGAGGAGTTGAATCGCCCCAGTCTGTCAGCTGACAGCCCGCCCAACACAGGAGCCCCGCTCAAACCAGGGCCACTTAACTGATCCGCAGGCCCACGACCTGAGTAGATGCTTATTGTTCTAAGCAGCTGATTTGGGGATGGCTGGTCCCGTTGCGCTGTCCTGGCACCAGATAACCAATGGAGGTACCTCAGAGATATTGGAGGTAGCCCCAGCTACTAACTTGCCGGGCGTGGCGTGGGGAATTCACATCTTTCTGAACTGTGCATTCCTATTTGCTGAATGGCAGTGATAACACCCAGGGATTTTTGCGGTGACAGCTGAGGCTCCGAGGCTGGAGCTAGACTGGGGTCTGAACTCTAGCCCCACCGCTCTCGTAGTGCCTGACCTTGAAATATCGCTGGACCTGCCTGAGCCTCACGCTCTTCACTGGTTGTGTGAACAGCACCATCTCGGAAGGACTGATGGGAAGATGAGGAGTTCTTAGTTCAAAGGCCAAGTCCAGCTTGGCACATATTAGGGACACATTTCAGTGATCTGTTGCTACGTGACAGGAAACCCCCAATTGAGAGGTTTGAAACAACAGTCATTCACGATTTCTCATGAGTCTGTGTGTTGGTGGGGTGGTTTTCCTGCTTCATCTGTTCTCATCAGGGTGGTGGGGGTGGGGGACTGTTCCTGGGAGTGGGACTTGTCAGTGCCCCCTCTGGGAGAGTCCCAGGCACACTGCAGTGGGGTGGTCACTCTTGTTGATGTCCGGGTCACCCCAGCAGCTTTGCTGGCTGGGATGCCTACGACGGCTCTATTCACCCGGCTGGCGGTGGGCTGGGAGCTCAGCTAGGGCTCTCCGCTGTGGCCTCGAGGGTTTGCTCTGTAGCCTGGCCGTCCTTACTGCTTGGGATTCTTAAGGGAGCATTCATTCCAAGAGGGGTGTTTTGGGAGGAAAAGCCCCCAAAGCAGGCATCTACAGAACTTCAGCTTGCTCGTGTCCCATTGGCCAAAGTGAACTGCATGGTCTAGCCCAGTGTCAGTGAGGGAGGGGCCTCTACACGGGCAGAAATACCAGGAGGTGCCCGCCGTCACTGGGGGCCGCCATGCCCTGGTCTGCCACGGGCTTCTCAGGTGGTGTGGCTCATTGCTGTGATTCTTATTGATGTAATGAAATGTCTGGATTGATGATCTGCGAGGTCCCTCCCTCCCAGCTCCTCTATTCTGTGATCCTGGAGGATGAATGACTTGCCCAGGGCCACACACAGAGGTGGGGGGCGGAAGCCAATAAATCATGAAACTCACATAGGCAGCACTATTGATAAAACAATCAGTAACCGAGAAATGACAGAAACATAAGACATTACACACCTGAGCAATTGTGAAGAGTTTAAAACGCGGAAGGACCATGGCAGGGGCCAGCCATTTGGGGCCGGCATTGCTGCAGACAGTGAAGGGTTGGGAAGAGAGTCAGAGAGGCCTGCGTCCGTGGGGGTGACTGTCACACAGCCCTTAGCCCCCTTCCCAGGACTGTGCAGAGGCTCTGCTGGAGGAGCTGTTTTCCAGCCAAAAGTGAAAGCGTGTCTTCAAACTGAGGCTCAGAGTGGTCAAGTCACTTGCCTGAGGCCACACAGCTGGGACACAGCAGAGCAAAGATTGGACCCAGTCCATCTGGTTCCAAAGTCTAGGGTGTATTGGGGAGCCAAGCTGCCCCCACTTGTCATGTAGCAGCAGCCCTTCTCCAGGAGGCTGGGTCAGAGAGGATAGTGCATGCTCCGAGGGGCACCAGCTTCCTGTCGCCCTCTCTGGAGGAATGGGGGCACCAGACTGGAATGAACAGGGGCCACTAGGGACTGCACCCAGGGAATCTGCAGGTCAGGAAGTCACAGCACCTTGCGTTCTTGACCCTGAAGCCCTCCTGTCAGGTAGCCTGGTAGGTGGTCAGACTCTGGGTCTAGATGAGTTGGAGTGTGGGGTGCAGCCTCATACCTTACCATCTCTGGGCCTTCGGATAAGGACCCTACCATCTCTGGTCCTAAGTTTCCCCAGAGAGCTGCAAGGATGAAATGACAGGATGCTCCCTGAGCCCTGAGCCCGGTTCCTGCTCCCAATAAACCCTCTGTAATGCTCGCTGGTACCCTGCACGCCAACTCCTTGATCCTGCCTCACAGTGGTGATGGGGACAGGATGACAGGTGACCTCTCTAGGCCTCCTTCAGATGGAATTCTCCCCCAAGGCCCAGTAAAGTGGGTGCAGACATGTCTTCTCTACCGCACTAACCCCCGCAATAGGGGATGATCAGAAGGAAACATAAGCAAAGTGTAAGCAAAATGTATCAGTTGGCCAGTGGCTCCCACTGCTGGCTTATTCTTGGGAAGGGCCCCTCATCCCCTGGAAGGGTGACCTCTATTAATATTGATGTGTTCGAAAACCGTGTATTGGGATGCAGTGTGCCTCTCCTGTCTCTTTAAAGAAACTGCTGTTAAGTTTCAAAGACCCCGGCTGAGCGTGAGGAGTGTCTGGGAGCGCAGTTCCTGGAGGAGGAATATTCCATCAAACGCCCGTGATGAATGGGGCCCCGCACGTCGGCGAGCGGCCCGGCGCGGAGACTTCACTCGCGGGGATAAAAGGAGATTCATTCCAAACAGAATGCCTGAGCAAATACCGGCCCCTGTGTGCATTTCTGCCACCCTGTCCTTTTTGGCAGCCCTGGTCCCTCCTCCTCCCCCACCAGAGCCAGTCTGGGCTCCAGGAGAGCCAGCCTCTTGCCAAGAACCAGCTCCTTGCAGGTACTAAGGAGCCTCTGTGTGACCAGGACATGTGGGGTGCTTTGCATATGCTGTCTCATTACATGCTGGCCATGTGTGGCCAGGTGGGAGTTATCATCAAATTCTGCAGAAAAATGTGAAGACCAGAGGGGTTGGTATACTTGCCTAAAGTCACACAGCTCGGTAAGCCAGGGGCCAGGAATTTGACTCTGAAACAGTTTTCTTTGCACTGCCCAGAATGCTGGCACTGAACGAACTCTTAAAGGCAAGCAGTGCCAACCACAGCATTTTATAGTAGGGCAACCGAGGTCCAGAGGTGAGATGTGATTTGCCCAAGGTCACGCAGCCACTTTGGCAGAGAGGGATTTTCTAGAAATCAATGGAGATAGTAAGTTCAGCTCCCGGCCTATCGTTGGCATTTACTAGATTTAAATTCATTTCCTTCTTCCTTCTTTTTTTTTCAGCCACAGCCCAGGAAAGGAGAGCGGGTGACAGTGATGAGAACTGCAGATGCAGTGAGGTGGAGTGAGTCCTGGCTCACGCCACCACCCTGGGTAGGAACCAGGTTGTGCTGCCTCCGTTTCACACACGATTTCCTTCAGCTCCGACCTCAGGCACAGGCTTGACTGGGGTGGTGAGGGGGATGGTCCTGAAGGTCAAGAAAGGCATTCTGCACTTGGGGCTCCCAGCAGAGCTTATGCAACTTCCAGAGATCAGGCCCTGGAGGGTCTGGGCGCCCAGGATGACAGCCTCCTTGCCTGCCTCACCTGCTCCCCCAGCCATGCCCCACTCCAGCCCCACTGCCTTTAATGCTTCCTCATTGCTCACAGGCTAATGAGGGATGCTTCCTTTCCTCTTGCCCTTGCTCTTGCCCTCAGCAGGGTGGCTGCTTGTCTCTGCAAGCACACCTGCTCTTTCCTGCCTCTGGCCCTGTCTCATGCTGTTCCCTTGGACTGGACCACTTTTCCCTTGCTCCCTGCCTAATGCCTGCGTCTCAGGCTCAGTGTAGGGTCCCTCCTCCCTGGCCTTTGGCCTGGGCACCTGCCCCTCCTCCTAGGCTCCTGCAGCCCCCAGACTGGCTTCTCTCGGAGCACTCCTCACCTGAGTGGTGACTTCGTATTCCAAGTCTGCTTCCCGGGATGGACTGCATCCACTCACCTCTGTGGCTCCAGGGCCCGGTACAACGTCGGTTCTCTGTAAACACCAGTGAAACTGAGTGGAGTGCATGACCGAACACCCTCCAACCTGCAGCTGTTCATGGAATGTTGGCGTGGCCGTATGGGTGCGTGCCTGTGCGCAGACATGTGTGTGCGGTATGTGTGTGTGCAAGCTCACACACTTCGGATCCCAGCTGCTCCTTTGGAAAAAGGCCCAGGAGTCTTGGTTCAGATCTCAGGGTCCCACAGGTCCCTCCCCTGAGCCCTACTGCGGGAGTCGTCCATGGGGCCTGGCCAGGGCCAGGGCCTCGTCCCCACAGCCTCTGTTCATAGCACCTCTGAGCTCCCGTCCATCCCGCTCCTCATCTGCCCGAGGACTGATGTTCTTCCTTGGCCTTGTCAGGGGCCAGACTGATGCCTGTCTTAAGGGCACCAGCCTCCCTTCAGAGCCACCAAATGGCATTTTGTGGAGGTGGCTGTTTAAGAGCACAGCACCTTTCCTCCTGTTCTCGACTCGGAAGTCACTCACTGACCGCGGGCGCAGGGCCGGTGCTGTGCTCTGCAAGCGCTTATTCTCTTGCCCACCATCTCTTGAGACGGGCCGTTATGGTCCCCCTTCAGATGAAGACACAGAGGTTTGGGCTGGTGTGGTAACTCGCCTGCAGTGTAGGGCTGGGACCAGAACCGCGTTTACTGGATGCTGCGTCCATGTGCGTAAGAGGGACCTAGCCCAGCTCGGCTGAACCCCTGCCTGGCAGCCCTTTCCCATGCCCACTCAAAGTCCAGGGTTATCTTGCTGCTGGCTGTATTCAGCAGGCCCCAGTCCTGGGGGTGGGTCTCTCCCTCCCATCCCTCATGCAGCCTCCTGCCTGCCTGATTGCAATTAAGGGTGAAGAACCACTGAACAGGGCTCAACTCGTGAATTAATAACCTTATCTCGCCCCAGCCAACTCTGTGGCTGTTGCACAGCTGGGCTGAGGGGAGGGAGGGGAGGCTTCTTTATCAGGCTGCAGGCAGCACGGAGATTTTCCTTCTTGGACAAGAGGACACAGTAATCTCAAGTCTGTAGCTGCTTCCTGCCCCCTTTCCCAGCTGTGGTTCTTGTACCCAACCACTGCCAGGGATGTCCCCAAAGCCTGGGACTTCGTGTCCCAAACACCCCCCGAACTGCAGGTCTAAAATCTCAGGATTGACTCCAGGGCCCACGGGGTGTCTTTTTCTGTCACGGTGCTGGGAGTGACCAAGATCCCCCAGAAGGGATGGCACTCCGTCCAGCTTGTTGGGGGCGGTGGTGCTGAGGCCTTGCATGGGCCACTACCAGGCTGTGAGGTCCCACCTGCAATCGTAGGGACCAGCTTCGGGCCTGGCACAGCACACACTGAGTGAAGGGTGGAATAGAACCACCCGGCATCCTCTCTGGTGCTGGTTCATTTTCCTAATCGTGGAGGCCATGAAGTTCTTCTGCCTTGGGGTGTGGGAACCTGAGTCATCGTGAAGGACACCAGATTTTGGCCATGATGCTGGAGGGAGAGAAACGTGTAAATCCTGGAACTTGGGCTCAAGCCCCGAACGCTCTTTTCGGTGGCACGATGCAGCAGAGAGAGCGTGGAGGCCAGAATGAGACGGACCTCGTGGAGCCCGGCTCTGCCACCGGAAGACAGAGTCTTTGGATGTGCGGTTGGGCTTTGTCAAGCTCGCCTCCCCTGTGAGCTGCGACCCGCAGCAACAGCAGCAAGTGCGCCGGGGGCTGATGGAGAAGAAATGAATGCGTCCATCTGTGTAAGTGCCTGCCGTGGTGTCCGGCCTCAGTCAGGGTTGTGTCATGCCTGTGGTCACTGTTTTATTTATCTTCATGGTGAAACCTGCCTCCCCCACCCCCGCCCTGAGAGGTGATCGGGAAACCGAGGACCAGGGAGGGGGAGCAACTTGTCCAGGGTCACAGAGCTGTGAAGGGACAGCTGGGATTTGAACCTGTAAATTCTACCATTCCCCTTTGTCCCTGGCTTATCTCATGGCCTTGAGCAAGTCACTTCCCCACTTTGGACCCCGTTGTTTCATCTCTAAAACAGTCACATTACTTTTGCCGAAGGCAGGCAGACCGCTGGGTCGGACAGAAGGGATGGACTGGAAGGGGCCTCAGGAGCAATCCCGCCTCATTCGGTCCCGTCACAGGTGTGGTCACCGGAGCCCAGACAGGAGCGCAGCATGTGGGATGGAGCCGGGGCCAGAGGTGACCTCGGGTGGCCCCCCACCCCTGCTCCCCGTGGAGACCTCTGGGTCCTCTGCACCTGGCAGGTGTGACGCCCGTATCCTGGTCACAGGCTCCCTGCTTCTTGCTTCTCCTTTTTGGATGGGACTAGCCAGTTAGGAACTGGGCCCTTCTGTTGAGGGCTGTGGTTCCCGTGTCTGAGTCCCCACCGTCCCCATCCCCACCCAGAGCTGGGCTGACTGTGGGACTCACAATTTCACCAGCCAGTCACCCACTCCTTCTCTTCCCCGTTGGGAGCCTGTCAGCACCTTGGGGGGCAAAGGAGGAAGCATTTTTGAGCTTACAGAACCCCATTGCCCTCTTCCTCAAGTCTCGGGGGCTTGAGGAGAGACCTGTGGAACCGGCCCCATTTGGCAAGTGGGGTAGAAAGACAGGAAGGGATTCCCCCCAGGAAGTAGAGAGAAATATCCTGGAAATGAATGACATCCTGCCAGACCTAATAATGGAAGGGGATTGGAGTCCTGTCCCAGGAAACTGATGTGCCACTCCCGGCTGGTCTGTTAATGGTGATGCTGGATTATTGACATCTCGGAAAGTTAATGCCCCAGCCTCACGAAATCTCAAATCCTGAGGTTTGAAGATCCTTGGGACCCCATTCTCTGAGAGATGGGACTGTAGGAGTGTTAATCACCCGAGCGCTATTACATAAGACAAACTGAGACTCTCCACCCAGGAAATCCATTCTCCCTGAATATTGATTCCACTGTGCAGTGGGCACCCTGGAAATATCCGTCTCTATCCTCAGGCCCTCAGTAGCCCTGCTTCCCCGGGAGCTCAGTCCAGGCCTGATGGGGTCCCTGGGAGCGGTTCCTCCCTGGAGGACTTGGCAGGAGTGCTTCTAGAATCTAGAGTGTGGCTCTCGCCCTAGAGCTACAGCTCACCTGGAGACCTTCTTAAAACACACGCTGGGCCCACGTCCCCCAAGTGCTAGGTTCAGCAGGTCTGGGTGGGTGGGGCTGGTCCAGGAATTCACATTTGTAACAAGTTCCCAGTGACGCTGAGGTTGCTGGTCCAGGGTCCACACTGAATGAAACCCACCGTTCTAGAATTTACATGCTAGGTGCTTTGCTCTGCACCCTGGACTCACCTGTGGAGATGGTAAACCACTCCCAAGGCCCTGGGCCCCCTCTGGGAAGTCAGTTTAACTGGTCTGGGGCGGGGCAGGTAGTTATCTAGGTGATTCTAGTGTGTGGTTGGGATGAGCACCGCTGGTTTCAGCTGAGCTTGGGTTGAGGTGGGTAGGCAGCAAATATAACTTTCTAGAGGCTCTGAGATGGGGAGGAAAAGACACCCTCTGGGGCTTTGGGGGAGACCCTTGGGCTTAGCCTCCAGTAGGGGCCTCCCCCAGACTTGGAGGGCTGTCTGGGGCAGGCCAGGACTCTCCTGTCCGGGCTCCTGAGGCAACTTCTCCTGAAACAGGCGCCACCAGGAGCTCTGCTCACTCACCCACCTGCCTTCGACAGACAGGTGTTTGGTACCTGCCGTGAGGACAGTTCTAGACCCTATGGTGCACGGATGTGGAAAAATTAGACAGAGGTCCCTGCTTTCATGAAGCTTTCGTCTGAGTTCACAGAACTAAGGCTGCAAAGTGAGGCCTGATGTCGCCCTGGCACCTGGCACGTCTGTTTTTCCTTGCATGTCACTGCCAAAGTGACAGAGCCCAGAGGCTGGGCCAGGCAGTGGGGTCAGGGCTGGGCATGGGTGGTGTGGGGGCTCCCAGCCCACCGTCTGGGTAGAATCTCTAAAACGTGGCCAAGGGGGAAGTCACACCGTCTCCTGGATCCCATCTCCTGTTGGCAGACCTTGGTTCAGCTTCTAGGTGACAGGCACCTCAGGGTCACCCAGTCCATTCCCCACGCGCAGCAAAGATGACGGCAGGTCTCCCCGAGGGCCGACCTGTAGTGCTGGGTCTGAGGCCCACTTCCGTCTCCTGTTCCGGCCTTGTTCTGCTCCTTCTTTGGCTGTGCCCTTCCCTGTTCGTTTATTCACTGTCTCAGTTCCCTGCTTTTCTCTCCATTTCTCCACGTTGGCCTGTCCCATCCTCAGGCACGGGCAGACCCCTGACCACCTTAGCACGCCGGGAAGCATCTCATTTAGTGGGACTTCTCTTCTCTGGCCACAGCCCCTTCCTCCCGAAGAACATATTCCCAGCCCGAAGGTCCACGACCCCTTGGGCACCTTGGCTTGTCTGTCTCCCTCTGCCGACCGCCCTCCCTGGCCAGGGCTGTGCCGAGCAGATGGTAGCGTCCTTGGGACTGGTGGGGGCAGCGACACCAGTTCATCTCTGATACATTCATTCGGTGGACACTTATTGGCTGTCTATGTTGTTCAGGCACGGAGGCAGAGAGATAAATTAATTGTGTTCCATACCCTAAGGAGTCAAGTGAATACCATTTAAAGCGCCATCCATCTACCCTTCTATTCTCTTGTCCTGCGTGCATTCCTTTATCTGTCCATTCCTTCATTCAATGAATAGTGAGCACCTACTGGGTCACAGACACAGGGGCATATAGGACTAAAACTGAGACCGTCCCTGCCCTCAAAGTCACCCCCTGGTGTGGGACACAGACAAGCAAATGGGCAATTGAGGGGCCCTGAACTCTGAGCTCTCTCCAGATTCTGGGTGGGCTCTGTGGGCTGTGCTGGGACAGCCGCTGCAGCCATTGGCCCGGGCCAGGTTCAGGGCTGGGGCGGGGCTGCCAGGACCCAGCTGGGAGGGGTCCTGACATGCTACAAAGTCTCCCAGGGCTGGGAAAAGGTTCAGGGCTGCGGGCCAGAGCCTGCCGTAAAGTGTGGCCCTTAACACCTTGATGATGCCGTGCATAAGAATGCAAGCTGTCTGCCAGGGGAAAGGGGAAGAAATCCATTTCCCAGCTAGGAAATTATTGACTATTTAGGACCCAGAGCAGATCGTTTAGAAGGGAAATGAATTTCTCTGGCTTCCTCTGGGCAAGATAAATCAGCCCAGATGCTCGTGTATTTTCATTTTCCCCGCAGAAGGGTCTGGATGGGTGTTTATGCAGTGCTCACGTAATCGTTTTTCCAGAAGTGGTAACAGTTGCTCCCAGAGCCACAGCTCCATCTTAATGCTGGCGTGGAGGCCCCACTGGTCAGGCCCTGCCCTGCTTACCCCTGTGCCCTGGGGCCCAGGAGGGGGAGGAGTGGGGCAGCCGTCCACGGCCATGGGGCCATTCCCTTCCTGCTGGTGGTTTTGCTGGCTCGATGGGGGGCTGAATAAGATCTAAGTCTCAGCCAGTAACAATGGAAGACCCAATCAAGAGCTCAGGTTGGGTCAAGGGTCTCAGCCATGAGGCAAGAGGATTGGGGTGCTGGATTTAAGGTACACCTATGGAAGGCCTGCCAGAAGGTGGTTATGGTATTGCTCTCTGTAGGAGATTGGTCAGGGTGGAGGAGACCCTTGTGGATGGGGAATAGAGCCTGGGGGTGGACCAAATGGCTTCTGAACCCTGAACGACCAGATCACTGACCTGGTAATGCCTGGGAGACTCTGGTCTTGACCTTGGGCCTGACTGATGTTTCCTTTGTGAAGTTACGTTCTTCCAGACCAGGCCACACATTTTCTGCAAGGGGCCAAATAATAAACGTTTTTATTTTTGCAGGCCATATACCATTTCCATCATAATCATCCAACTCTAATGTCAGGGCTGAAGGGGCCTTTGACAATATGTAAATGATGGATGTGTCCGTGTTCCAATAAAGCTTTATGTGTAAAGACAGGTGGCGGGCCGGGTTGGGCCCCCGCCACCGTTTACTGACCCTTATTCCAGATCTTCTGTTTTGAGACTGAGGCTGAGCCACTGGTTTCTGGATTTGGTCTGCTTTATAAAGAGCTCTATATTATTTATCTGATTAGAAAAGTAATGTTTGCTTATAGTGAAAAATTAAAACAGAAGATGAAAGCTGTTGGTGTGCCTCTCCCTTCTCGAAGAACCAGTGTGCTCAGTGTTCTGTTTGCATACGCTGCCGTCCCACACCGCGTCTTTCAAAGGCTGTCGTGTGCAGATCGTACTTACCGAGGCTGTCGGATTCTAAACCCCGAGTGGACTTTGGTTGAAAAGAAAACTAGAGATGGCCCCTAGGAAGTTAAATCCGGGGTGGTGGGAGATGGGTAAGTGGACTTCTCTTTCCCGGGAATGTCCCTCCCAGGGAGCTGCTGGGTGTCTTTGGCAATGATGTCTGCTGGGCGTGCAGCTAAGGGGGGAAGAGTGGTGGTGGGAGGGGACTGGGAAGGTGGGCGGAGCAGCTCCTCCTGGCCATTTTGGGGTCAGAGCTCACTGCCAGGGAACTTGCTGAGCCCAGCCCCTGACACACCTGATGCAGGTGTTCTTTGCAGAGGAGAGAAGAATCGGAGCCCCTGGGTTTCAGGTTGTTTGGCCTCCCCAAGGGGCTCTTCCAGCTCAGGGCACTGGAACGTGAACTAATTGAGCTTTAGGAGGAGCAGGAAGGTCCTTTCCCGAAAAACCATAGAGTGCAGGGGAGGGTGCTCCTTACCCCTCTCGCTTCTCACCGTGAGGAAAAGTACATTGAAATGGTGGGGGAAAAAGAGGGTACAAAGAAGAAGAGAGGATTCCAGTCTTCGTAAAGGTCTCTCATGTTCCCCCTTGTGGTCCCACGTTCTCTGTGGGCCGGGGGAAGGGGATCGTGACTCCCCCATAGACCCTGAAAGAGGAGTGCAGACCCCAAACACTGGTGTTTCTGCCATCTCTGTTCCATGGGGGGGAGAAAACAGCCTTTTCCATCAATGACAGGATCGAGAGGAAAGGTGGGGGACAAAGTGCCACTAGGCAAACTGTGGGTCCCCATGGCAGAGGTGACGGTGCCTGGGCACCGCCCCTGCCAAGGCCAGCCTCACAGCCACAAATACCCGCCCGGGGCTGCCCACACACACCTTGGCCCTCACTCACTCATTTCCGGCCGTTGACATTCTAGGGTCACGCTCAGGTCTGACCCGGGTGCAGGCAAGTGCCCAGTGCGTGAAAGGCGGAACAGCCTGGTAGTTCTAAGAACAGGCTTGCCGATCATTCAGGCCTGGGTTCAAGTCCCAGATTTGTCACTTCCTCATCATAGACAAGGTTGGCCTCTTAAAGCTCAGTTTTCTCTTCTGGAAAACGGGCATACTATCAGCATCCTAAGGATCACACGCATGCACGGTGGTGCATGCAAAGGGCACGCTCCCATGAAAGCCGTGGGCGTCACCTTTTGTTCCTCGGGTAAAACAGAGGCAGGGACAGCGACTTAATTTGCGCTAAATCTCAGCCTGGTAGGATGTCTGGAGAAAACCACTTTATTTTATTTTTTACCCTAGAATCCTAGGATTCTCAATGACTAAGCTGGACTGAGTTCTGGGGCAGGAAACTTGACCGTCTTGTCCACGGCTGGATTTCTAAGGCCTGGCCGGGGCCTGGCGTCCGGCGGTGACAAAGGAGGGCTTTCTCCCAGGCAGAAGGGAGGAGGCAGGAGAGCCGAGCGGTGGCCCCCAAACCCCCGTCTTCCCTGTGGCCTCTCCTTCCCCAGCAGCCCGAGAGCCGATGGCCCAGTTTCCCGCACCACCGTATTACTCCGCAAATTAATTTCAGGTTGGCTGGATTTAATTTGGTTCCCAAGTTAAAAAAAGGAGGAGGCGTAATTAAAAAACAATAACAACAATGGAACAGAAGTTCGGCTATCACGGCTGATTTTTCACAGAAGCCGGTGATGGGGAAACCGGAGCAGCCCGTGTGGCTCTGGAAGCCGTGAGGCGGGGAGCAGGCTGTAAGGGGAGCAGGCTGAACGGGCCCCGCCTCCCAGGCCTCGGGCACCTGCAGGAGGGAGCCGGAGGCTGGGTGTCTCCCCCCAGTCCCCTGCGTGCCCACCCCGGACAGACCTTGCATCCCTCACAACCAGGCTGACCTTTGTCCCTCTTTGTGTCCTTCTGTGGCTCCAAATCTCCAGTCAGCATTCTGCAGCCCTGTCCTCTGTTGCTCTCTCCAGGACCCCACGCCCCCCGCCCCAATGCTCCCACATCCCTAGGAGACCACCGAGCCAGCAGAGTGGAACTGAAGTGTCTTAAAGAGCATGGGCTTCAGCCCCTCATGACAGTCCATGATCACAGCTGGCCATCATTGTGTACCTACTATGTGCCTACATCTCCTTCTTCTCATGACACTGTGCAGTAGGTACTGTTCTGTCCCCATTTTTTTAATAGATGGAGAGACAGTGTTGGGGAGGTGAAGCACCTTGTCCGAGGATAGCAGTTAGGAAGGGGTTAAGTTGGGTAAGACTGTGCCAGACACAGGGCTCCTGAGAGTTGGGAATAGGGAACAGGTAAGGGGAGCCCCCTGACTTCAAGGAGTTCTCAACCAGGGCAGAGCTGGACCAGGCCGACTGGCTGTCTGAGTGGATAAGTGGGTGAAAGGATGGGTGGGTGGGCAGACAGATGAATCAGTGAGTAGATGGATAAAAGGATGAGTAAATGGATGAATGGGCAGGTGGATGGATGGGTGGATGGATAGATGAGTGGATGGACAGAGAGATGGACAAATATCCAAATTTGAAGACAGAAAAGAACAGGCAATGAAGAGGGGTAGAGAGTAGACCCCAAAGATGGTAGAACCCTCTGTCTTTGATCTGGTGGGTGACCAGGAGCAGGTCTCTCTGGCCCTGGTCTCGCTCACTGGGTGACTCAGGGAGCCAGGTAACCTCTGTGAGTATAGCGATGCCCTTTGTGAAACGAGAACTTGAACGCCTTGGCCCCCACTTCCCACCAGGCTCCAATGTTCTCTGACTTTCTAAGTCTATGAACCCCACAGTCTCGAGGCCCACATTGATCCTGGAAAGTGGAGGTAGTAGTGTGGGTGGTGGGGGTGGTGGACGAAAGTTTAATCCTGACTTGCTGAAATGTTCTGAGCAGCCATTCTAAACTGGTAGCAGAGAGTCTGACGTGGGTATCTTTTGCTTCTGCCTGTAAATATGATTTTTTCTTAACGAGCAGCCAGCCTTAAAAACAGGCTGCTTTTCAGTTCCCTTGGACAACTGAGGGCTGGACAACATGGCCACTGTCCCCCACACAGTGGTGGAGAGCTCAGCCGTGCGCCTCGCCCACAGGGGTCCACCCCAGCCTGGCCTTTTCCACCCGTGAGTCTGGGGGGAAGCTACTCAAGCTCTTGGGGCCTCAGTTTTCTCACCTGTAAAATGGGAAGGAGAACAGTGCTGACTTCAGAGGGCCATTGTGAGTGTTGGACAAACGGTGGAGAGACTTGGACCCGTTCCTGGAACACAGTGAGGGCCGCGTTAAGTTGTGGCTTTTGTTACTATGATCGCCACCCCTCCCAACTACCCTGCTATGTATGCTAGTCTGCTCAGACTGTTACAGACAAAATACTGGGTTGCCCAAAACTGCCACGCCTTTTCCCCCATAACATAAAAGACACATTTTTCATTTTCACCAATAATTCTATTGAGTTGGATATTCTGAGTATGTTGGCTAGCTCCCACATGATACGATGTTGATTGTTCTCAATTAATGTTTCAATTTTATCACCGTCACCTTCACCTGGTCTACCTGACTGCAGAGCATCGCCCGGCGGGACATCTCGAGCACGAAACTTCACAAACCACTTTTGACACGTTCCATCAGTCACAGCAGCTTCTCCGTACACTGCACAAATCTTTTTCGTTTTGCATTTCAGGTGCATTTTTACTTTTCTTGAAATAATACAGCATCATATGCCTAAAACATTGCTTATTTTCTTCCACCTTTAATATTAAAATGGCTATACGAAAATTCACCAATTTGGGTAAGCTTTTTTTGAATGCACGCTGATATGACAGCTGTCACAATACAATCTCACAAAATTGTTTCAAATGAAGTTAAAGACAACTCAGTGCTAGGAGAGCCATCTTCCAGAAAAATATCAAACCAACTTTTTTGTCAACCCAATACCACAATAGGAACTTATTTTCTTAAGGTTCTAGAGCTGAAGGTCCAAGACCCAGATGCCAGCAGGGCTGGTTTCCCCTGAGGCCTCTCCCTGTGGCCTGCAAACAGCCACTTTCTCGCTGTGTCCTCGCGTGGTCTTTTCTCTTGGCGCATGCGTCCCTAGTGCCCTTCTCTCTCCTTCTGAGGACACCAGTCCTATTAGATGAGGGCTCCACCCTTATGATTGTATTTAATCTTAATTACCTCCTTAAAACCCTTTCTCCAAAATGGTCACAATGAGGGGTCAGGTTTTCTCCACGTGAGTGAGGGACATGGTTTGGTCCATAACGCCGCATGGCAGCAAGCAGCCCAAGGTTACTGACGCCTGCTGTCCCAGAGCCAGATGTTTTTTCCCGATTATGACAGTCCCAATGAGGGTGACCGCCCTTCAGGTGTCCCCAGGACAGAGGGGGTCCCTGGGTGCCAGATTTCAGTTGTAAAAGGAGGCCGGCCAGCGTGGGTCTGGCACGCTCCGGTCCTAATCACAGCTGGCTTTCCTTCATCTATTTTCCCTGCCCTGCCCCTGGGTTTTGACCTTGGATTGGAGCGAGCCCTGGCCCAGGAAGGCTGGTGGGAGGTGGGAAAAGATGCCCTCCTCGTGCTTCAGGGAAGCGGGAGGGTGTCATGGTGAGTGTCTCAGCTGAGTGGGGGGAGAGCACGGAGCCCAGGCTGCCCAGGGTTAAACCCACTTTGAGGGAAAAAAAACCCAGCAAACGCCCAGGGAGGAAACCAGCCAAAGCCTAATTGTGATTAATGTTATTTCCAAGATGTAATTTTCCCCCCTCGTCTAGAAATGCTGGTGCGCTGGCGTGCCGAGTGCTGGCTCTTGATTCTGAGTGTCTTTCCCCGGAGTAATTTGGAACAAGGTCGCTGTTCACCAGGCAGCCTTCTTTGCCTCTGATCTACCCACAAATAGCCCTGTGAGGCTGAGAGGCGTGAGCAGCACAAGGGAGCCTGATGGAGGAGGTGAGGGGACAGGACCTGATGCTTTCAGGGCTGGGCCCTCACTGTCTGCAACCTCACCTCACCCAGGGGCAGATAGGAGGAGCTCCAGCCCAAGGGGTAGGACAGGGAGGGGACTGGGGTGAAGATCAAGACCTTTATTCTCAACCAATAAGACCCCTTGTTGGCTGAGAAACTTCTCCACGTCTCAGAGCCCTCGCCAGCGAAGGAGGGACAAGAGTGTTACTTCCCCTTCTGGGTAGTATGTAATCTCTTGATTCTGAGAAGTTCGAGCACTTCTCAAACTCAGCAGGGCACACCCACCCCCTGGATGGGGGAGTGAGACAGGTGCTGCATTTGTAACAGGTGGCCCAGTGATGCGGGCCTGGGGGCCACACGTGCAACAGCAAAGCCCGTGAAGTCAGAAGGCAGTGTGAGTTCTCAGCATCATAGGAGGTGCTCAGAGTACACATTACTCCCCACAGCCATCCTCATCCTCGTCGTTTATCACGCCGTCACCATGGGACAGGGAAGGTGCACAGTCAAGGGTATGGACGCTGGAGCCGCACCATCCTGTACCGAAATCTCTGCTCCATCACTGGCTGGTGGTGGGACCCCAGGCTAGTCACTTCCTCTCTCAGTGTCTCAGTTTAGTCAGCTGCAAACTGGGGTGTGAGGGCCAGTTTCCAAGACGGCCCCCTAGTGTTTACATCCTTCCCGTCTCCTCCCACCCTGTGCTTGGTCAGTGTGATCAGCAGACTAAGGCAGGAGGGACGATATTCACACCCCAGCCTAGGAGGCTGGGTTAGGAAAGATGCGGTGGCTTCTGCCTTGGCATCTCTCTCTCTCTGTCTCATCGCTCTAAGAGGAGCCCGTTGCCATGTCCTGAGGCCACTCAGGCAGCCCATGGGGAGTCCCATGTAGTAAGGAAGTGAGGCCTATTTAACAGCTAGGTGGATGAACTGGGACGTGGATTCTCCGGCTCCACTGGGCCTTGAGTGAGACCATAGCCCTCACCATGCACTTGACTGCGACCTCATGGGAGGCCCAGAACCATCCTGCCAAGCCACTCCCAGATTCCTGAGCCTCCAAAGCTGAGTGAGATGATTAAGATGAGTAATTTTAAGATGCTGGGTTTGGGGGTGATTTGGTACACAGGAGGGGGTAACTAACAGGTGGGGCTAATACCTCTACCTCGCCATGGATCTGCTGTGGGGACGAAATTCACTAAGGCACTTGCACAGTACACGATGCACTTGAAGGCCACACGAAATGTAACAAAAACGTAACTGATTGACAGCCCCCAGGATTCTGCAGTGAGGGTGGGCCAGGGTGGTGATCTGTGCTTCCCAGTTGCCCAGTTTTGACCATTTGTGCTCCCTGGCCATCCTGACCTTGGCGGGCCACCGGAGGCTTTGCCAGAATGGAAAGTGCAGGGTCAGAGTGTGGACTCGGAAGCTGCAATGTCGGCGGTGACAGTCCCTGGGCCCCTGAGACAGGGAGCAGCCCCAGTGTGCGCTGGGGGGAGGAGGGCCGAGGCACAGGCTTGGTGTATGTGTGTGCGTGTGCACACGTGTGCATGTGGGTCACCCCTGAAGACCCTTCAGCACAAGATCAGCTGATTATTTGATTGGCTGCTTGTTTCCGGGCCTGCTCTCTGAGCAAGGCTCAGAAAAACCATGGCAACGGAGGGATAATTAATAAGCAGGGACTGAGGAGGCCAGAAACCTGGGTATCTGAGGCCATGGAGAGAGAAGCTCCAGAGAAGGTCCCCTGGGGCTTGGGTCCCTGCCCTCAAGGGGACTCTCTGGTGAGAGAGATTAGAGATGGAGAGTGGGAGGTAAGCCGCCGGACCTCCAGCCCCAGCACAGAGGCAGCACAGCACAGGGCTCTCTGGGCCACCAGACAGCCCCTTCGGGCCATCTGCTCCCAGGTTCTGGCCCCTGGAATTAGAGGCATTGTTCTTGGGAGGCTGTCTGTGGCCTCTACCAGGTTCTCAGATGGGTCTGTGATACAAACCACGGAGACTTCCTAGATATTATTCTTCATTGTAGAGACAAGACAAAGGGAGGCACAGAGAGGTCAAGGGACCTGACTCAGGTCACACAGCAGGCTATGGCAGGGTCAGGGCTGGAATCCAGGCCTGTCCCAGGGTGGGGTCTGCAGAGGGTGTCCCGGGACACTGTGGTCCAGAGGGCTTCCGTGCGTGTGGGCTCCTCTGGCTGGTAGATCCTTGGCCAGGAGAGCTGGCTCACCCCTGCCCCCTGCCTGGGTCAGATGGGCAGCCCTCTCACCCCCAGCTTCTCCACCCCTGACCTTTCACAGGGAATAGGTGGGGCAGAAAATTCTGGAGAAGTGCACAGGCTGCCAAGTTCGAACCTGGCGCTTGCCCAGGCACCTGGATGCCAGGCGGGTTGGAAGCAGAATTGGTGAAGGGGCTCCCTGGGGGGCTGAATGGCTGGGAGCAACTTGGCAACAGCCTCTCCTGGGTTCTGCCAGACCTTCTGTGCCAGCGGTGTCTCCTCCCTTCCAGATCCTTCCTGCCATGTGCCAGGAACATCTGGAAGAGGTCCTTCTGGCTGGTTTGGGGAAGCAGCAGTGGGCCACAGGGGCCTCAGTCGTGTACACGGTCACAAATAACTACAGAGGAAAGGGGACGGTGTGTGTCGGGGGTACTACGAATGCAAGGCACTGAGCGAGGACCCCACACGTCGTCCACTTCCCTTCTCATCACTCCTGTTACACCGGAGTCCCCGTGTTACAGACGAGGAAATCAAGATGGGGGAACTCTAGACGACTCACCCAAGGTTGCCCAGCTTCAGTGGCAGAGCTGAGATTTCAATCCAGGCCTGTCTGATTCCAGAGCCTGCCTTTTCCCATCTCTGAGCACCTCTGAGCGCCCTCTAAACCTACTATGTCCAGGTACTAATCTAGACACCAAAGACACAGAGGTTAGCGAGCTATGGGGCTTGCCTTCCAAGTACTCACAACGAACCTATCAAGTGTAGCAGGTATTGCTAGCATGTTAACGCAGAGCGACAAATAGCACCCCCTAGTGGCTTATAACTATAAGGCATTATTCCTTTTGCTCATAGTGGGTCAGCTAAGGTGGCCCTGCAGCAGGCCACAGCTCGGGCCCAGACAGGCTTCACTCGTCTCCCATTTTTCTTGTACTGGTGGCTACTCGGGCTCGTTTTTATGGCCACATAGAAACACACATGTCCTAAGCCTCCCTCTTAGAACTGGTGCATTGTCCTGCTGCTCGCGTTCCAAGACAAGTTACATGGCCAAGCCCGGTCCGCCTGGGTGAGGCGAGGGCATTTTTATCGCCCACTCTCGTGGGAGGTGTGCAGAGTCTCTCGGAAAAGACGTGAATGTCTAACTCTCTGACAGGGAGGCAGGGGGCAACAACGCAATGTTCTGCCGTGGGGAAGACAGACTTGTGACGATAATGCTGCAGTGCATTTTATCAAATCTAAGAAACCATCAGCTGTAAGACACGCCATCAATCCCTGCGCCGCTCGGGAAGAAAAGTGGCTGCCAGCTAATGTCGAATGTCCCGCCGCTGTCTTCGCTCATCGTATTTTTATTCCCAGTGAAAAGGGCGGTTTGATGCTGGCTGAGACATGGAAGTGACAACGACGTGAACAGTTCTGACCCGGTTTGCTCACGCACAGGCGGGGACAACCATGGCAGGATGGCCACTGGCCAAGGAGACGGTGAGAAGCCATTGGTTGGAAGACCCATTCTGATTTCAGAGATACTGAAATGTGTGTATCTTGATAAAATCCGTTGTTTACTTATGGCAACCATTCGTTTTGAGATGAGCCCTGTGTTGAATGTTTTATGTGGATGATAAACTCACTTGTCCCTCATGACAACCCAAGGGGACAATATTATTATCCCCATTTTAGAGATGGGTAGAGCAAGGCTCAGAGTGATCGGTGGTCTTGTCCAAGATCTCCAGTTGGCAAGAGGAACCTACGACAGTCTGCTTCCAGAGACAATGTGGTTTAAGAGTGTGGACACTGTGACAAACTGCGCCTCAGTGGCCTCATCTGTAGAATGGGGATGCTAGAAGCAGTTACTCTATCGGTGTTACAAACATTACAGTTTCGGAAACAGTGTAAGACATACAGCACTCAAGACATGTCTGGTAGCACCAGACACTTTTGCCTCTCTGACGCTAACCTCAGTGTGATAAAAGCAGTGACTGCACTGAGAGCAGAGGGTTATGGGAGCCCAGAAAAGCAGGCCAATAGCTTAGTGATTCTCGGGAACTGTCGCGAGTTTGATGTGAGCAAAGCAAAAAGAGTGTGCGACTCATGCATGCATTTATTTACTCAAAAATATTTATTTGCTTCCTGTGTGGGGGCAGTACACAGTGACTGGGTTTCAACCCAAAATTTACATGGCTAAATTAAAAAATTGAGATACATATAATTCACCGACAATGAAATGCACAGATCTTAAATGTTCCATCTGAGGGGTTTTCACAAATGTACACACTTGTGTTACCAGGAGCCCAATGGCAATAGAGACTAATTCCATTACCCCGGCTACAAATTCACCCTTCTTGCCTGCCAGGTGAAAATGGATCTGAGCCCTTTAATTTTTCCCCCAGGCCAGCTGGTCAGCCACACTATATCAGCAGAGGGCGCTGTGGAGTCTGTGCGGCCGGAAAGGTCCTGCATCCTGGTCTGCGTGGGCTCCACTCGGGCAGCCTCTCCAGTGCCCGGCCACCACAGAGCACAGTGGGCAGTGGTATCCAGCGGCCCGCAGCGTCCCCAGCACCCCTTCGCAGGCAGTTCTCTAGTGGGGTGCCTCTGGGAAGACGCCTTCTGAGAGCAGCTTTTGTGGCATCCCTCCCCTCCCGGGGCAGACTTCTGGTAAGGTCCACAGGTTGGATTTCTAGCAGTTTCCACCGGTGTGGGGCCAGGCTAACACTTGGCCGAGCAGTGAGCCACAGGCAAGCCTTCAGCAAGGTCTGGGCGTCGGCCCTGCAGGGGGTGTGTGGGGGGAGGCTTTGCAAAGGGCTCCCCCTCTGCCCAGTGGCTTTTCCTTGGGGACTTAATCCCAGCCTTAGAGGGGGTCTTACTCAGGGCCCTGGATGGGAGCTCCTCCTGGGTGGGTGTCTGTTTCAGACTGGTGGGTGGTCTCGTCCTTGAGGCTCTAGGCTCTGTACCAGCCCTGGTGGGCTTTCCCTTCACTCTTGGGAAGCCCTCCCTTGGAGGGGGGTCTGTCTCCTCCTGGTGGGAGGTCACTTTTTGGTGGGTTCTGTGTTTCCTATTAGCTTAGGGGAGGGTAGGGGAGGGGATTTTCCTTGGGGGTTAGACTTCAGCCTGGCTGGGGACCGACCCCTCCTTGGGGGCTTTATATCGGCTTGGGGAGATGCTTTCTTGGGGACTTCACCTCAGCCTGATGTGGGGGTCTGCTCCTGGGAGGCTGTTCTTGGGAGATCTACTTCAGTCCTGGGGATGAGGGGGTTTTCTTTGGGGTTCTAGCTCAGCCCTTGAATGGGGTGCCTTTTCCTTGGGAACTCTACCTCCTCCCTGGGGAGCTGCTTCTTGGGGTCTTTGTTTCACCTCTGGGGGGACTCATTTTTGGGGGGGTTCCTACCAAACCCCTCAGCGGCTCTTCCCTGGGGACTCTATCATTGCCCTGGGGGAGGGGAATTTTTAGGGGGTCCGTCTCCCCTCTTTGTTTGTGGCTGCTCCTTACATCCATTCTGACGTTAATTGTAGTTCTGTGCATTCTTTATTAGCCAGCGCCTCCTTCATCCAATCCTCTATTACAGGTTCACAAGTCTTCATAGGAAACTCTCTGTTAGAAGCACTGTGTGGTTTCTTTTTGCCGATGGGACCCAAATTGAGACGGAACTGCTGCCAGGCGCGGTACTAGGGGATGGGACGCAAATGGGGTTTGCAGACTGGTCTCCTCATGCCTCTGGGCTGGGGCGGGGCCCTGAGCTCCTTGCCAACGGGCAACAAGATGCTAGTAACCTAAGACAGGTAGTGGCCTTACAACCTGCTACCCGTGGTTGATTGGGATGAAGAGCCACCGAGGCCTGTCCCTTGGGAGCCGGAGTGGGGCTGCACTTGACCGTTACGGCAGCAATGACAGCAAATAAGGACTGTGGGTCAGGATGAATGAATGCTCTCAAGGGCTCTCAGCGGCTCTCAGCACTTACGGAGAGGAAGCAGCACGTGCGGGCCCATGCGCTTCCCCTGCAAGGGAAGGTCTGAGAGCCAGGAGGGCCCTGCAAGACGGCATTTCTCAGAGAAGCAGGGCAGACGTTGCTGGAAAACAACCATGGCCTTTCATTTTGTTTTTATCTCTCTGGTTGCTGAATTACAACCACAGTTGAATTTACAGCTCAACAAATTCCTCATGTGAAAATTAGGGCATTGATTTGGAAAGACAGGGGGCCTTGAGATGTGGAATGGGGAACATCTGTGGGACCCTGATGAAATGGACGGTCTTAACCCCCAGGTGGCTCTGAGCCTCCCTTTTCGGTGGTGGGAGCTTGCCGTCCAGTGTCTGAGGAGACAGGTTTCTCTGTTAAAAAAACAAAAACAAACAATCCCGATAACCTGGGCTGGAGCAGGTGGTCCGAGATAGGAGTCCCTTTGTTCTCAAGACTCACTGGGACCACCCCCTGTCATCACTGGACGCTAGGGTCAAACTCAGCGTGTTGCATGGTGGTAGGACACACCGTGACCTAGGAGGAATCACCAAACGTATCTCACGCCTTTGCCAGTGTGAATTGCACCAACCTGGGGAACATGCGTGGCAGTGGGTGCCAAGGGTTTCAGACTGAAGAGGGCAGGGAATAACCGTAGATTGGGCTGAATCGTTGCTATGGATGCCCTTAGCAGGCGTTCTGGATTTGGTCATTAGCGTGTGCAGCTGGAGGGGGCTCTAACAACTCACTTTGTCGATTGTCTGAAATTTGGACCCAATCGTGGCCTATGGTTAATATGGTTGCGATGTCATAATGTGGAGGGGGTACTCCAGAAGCTCGGGGACACAGGGGTGTTGATGGGATCGCTACATGCAGTCTGCACACTGCTGACCCCCCCAGCTATGTTCCATAAGAAGGAGCAGAGCTTCATGAGTGTGGGGAGGGCATCACCCTTTAAATGCTCCACTGCTGCTTTCTTGTAAGCGGGGCGTAACAGCAGAGGCTGCCTCCCCTGGGACGGGCTACATCTGGGCCCTTTAATGGTTCCCCCAGGCCAGCTGGCCAGTCAAGCTTCGTCCATAGAGGGCGCTGTGGAGCCCGTGCAGGAAAGGCCCTGCTTCCTGGTATCCACCCACTCCTGCATACCTGCAGCCTCTCCAATGCCCGGCCGCCACAGTGCACAGTGGGCAGTGGTACCCCGAGGACCGCAGCTTCCCCAGCACCCCTTCGCAGGCAGTTCTCTAGTGGGGTGCCTCTGGGAAGACGCCTTCTGAGAGCAGCTTTTGTGGCATTCCCCCCCCCTCCCCGGGGCAGACTTCTGGTAAGGTCCACAGGTTGGATTTCTAGCAGTTTCCACCGGTGTGGGGCCAGGCTACCACTTGGCCGAGCAGTGAGCCACAGGCAAGCCTTCAGCAAGGTCTGGGCGTCGGTCCTGCACCTGCAGGGGGTGTGGGGGGGTACTTTCTTAGGGGGCCCACCTCAGTCTTGGGGGTGGGGGGCTCGCTCCTCTTTGGGCATTCTCACAGCTTTGGCATGATGGGGGGTGTTTCTTTGGGGCTCTATTCAGCCCATACTGGGGGCACCTCTATTTCACTGGCTGTATGTCAGCCCCTAGGGGGATTTCTCCCTGATAGCATCCCCTAGAGCAGTGATGTTTACTGGGGCACCACAAGAATTCTTAACACATGTAATTCCTGACGATTTAGTCAGGGGCACTCACCTCTTTTCCCTTAGATTGTTAAATAAAAAATGACAACAGCCAAGGCAGCAGTAGCCATCTCGTACAAATGAATCAAAATGATACCTATTTTTTTTTGTTCAGGTCAGCAAAACATACATTTTTTTTTTTTTTTGGTGTGCTGAGGCATTTTAGCGATTAGTTCATGGGCACCACGAGATGGAAGAGGTTGAACATCGCTGCTCTGGACTTCTCTGCTTCTTTCTGGCCAGTCTCTTGTTCATTCCATCTCCGGTTATAGTTAATCCTTTGGGTGACACGTTTCCTTTCATCCAATTACCGTGCGGTGTCTTCCTCCTGATGGGTTGCAGAGTCATTCCTATCGTCTGTATAGAGCACAGTTTTTCTTTCTATCAGTTCTCACGTCGCCATCTCCAGTTTGGGGCCGTTGTGAGTAATCTGCCGGGGTGTTTTGAGTGAAGAGCGCTTTTGTTTACCACGCTTTCACTTCTCTCCGATGGATGCTTTGCTGGGTCCCTTTGGGAAGGCCTGGCCGAGGGGTGTTCACTTTGTGTAGCCCACGGGGGTGTCCAACCCTCGGCCTGCGGGCCGCATGCAGCCCAGGACGGCTGTGAATGCAGCCCCACATAAAATCGTAAATTTACTTAAAACATTGTGAGATCTTTTATGGTGATGCGTTTCCATGTATTTAATGTGTGGCGCAAGACAACTCTTCTTCTTCCAGCGTGGCGCAGAGACGCCGGAAGGTTGGACACCCCGGCCCTGGAGCATGCTGAGGAAATCCTGGGAGTTTGCAGGCCTGTTTCTTACAGCAGCGGTGGGACCCAGTGTGGGTCTTAGAGGGATTGCTTGGCCTTGTGTCCGTGGGCGTGAGGGACACCAACTTGCGTTTCCCCGGGGTGAGGGTGGCATCTCAGCCTAGGAATCCAGGGTGTGTGGCTTTGCCTCATTATCTATCTCTAGACCTGTGAAATGGGCACATCCACATGCACCCAAAGGATTGCTGATGGGACCAACAGGGTACTGCCCGAGGGGCGTGTGGCGTGGGCTGGCACAGAGCTGGCACACAGCGGGTGGCACCCTGCATACTGTTAGCATTAGATGTTCAGGCCAGAGTGAGCCTAGATGGGTGGGAAAGGATTCGGCGCCCTGCCGAGAGGCAACTCTGGACCCAGAAAAGGTGGGATACAGCTGCCAGTTGTTGCCCAGCACCTGGCGCTTTCCAATGCCTTATGGCTTCCGAGGAGAGGACCCTTGAGTTGGCTTTGGGTTCCGGGCTCCATGCCCGGGTCCTGACAGTCGCCTCAGCCAGCACCCTGCCAGTCTGGGCCCACGCCATGGCACCCCAGCACGTCAAACAGCTGCGATTAGTCAAATAAAGTTTCCATCTGTTGAGGAACTTAATGAGTTATTACCATAAAACCAATTGGAGGAGAAGGATGCATCTGAGGGGGTAAGCGCCTCTAATTAGGTGCAGTAGTGAGTTTCAGATAAGGCTGCTGATGTCCTTATTGGAGGGAGCCAGGTCCCCGGCACTGCCTGGGCCGGAGGTGGTGGGGCAGGTGGGGGTGGGCCCCTCACTACGGAGGGAGGAAGGAGAGGGGCTGCTGTACTCAAACCTTTGGTGGGGGGCATTGTGGCTTTTGGAGATACTGCTGGGAAGGGTCTAGCACCTGGCCCACCGCAGGTACTTCACAAATGCACCTTTCTGCTTTCCCCACTTCCTCCCTCCTTCCCCTCGGGACCGGGCTGGGCGCCCAGACAGAGGCGGCAGTCTCTCCAGGCTGTGTTTTTGCTGTCATAGACTCTGTGTGACCAGTTCACATATGCTTGCTGGGCCTGTATAGCTTCATCTTTAAAGTGGGACCATTAATTTCCAAGTGCCCACCCCCAAAGGATACTGGGAGGGAAGGTTTTTGGGCACGTGGGCCCAACCTTGTTCTGCTATTAATACATGGCTTTGCTCTAGTGCCAGACCCATTTTAACTCCTCTGTATCTGGGGACAGAGGTGATATCATGCTGGGCTCCTCTGCATTGGGGATGGGGAGGTTTCTGAGGCTGAAGGGCTTATCTCAGGTCACCTGGATTCCAGGAGCTCCTGCTTTGTTGGAGGGACATGGCTTTAGACGCCTGACCCTTGATCCTACTTGAGATGCTGAGAGCAGGGCCCCACATGGGGGCCAACTTGGGCTCCTGGAACTGAGGGAGGGCCAGTAAGGTAGGTGGTCTTGCTGGAAGGGACTTGAACGTAACTGAGGCCCAGGACTGAGGGTGGAGGTGCATTAGCCCAGCTCAGAGAGAGCGGTTCACAGGGTCCAAACTCTCAAATGCAGGCCTGGCCTCAGCATCTGAAAGCATGCAGCGTCCTGACTGCTGGGTCAGGGGGTCTTTCCCCAGCCACTCTCTGTCCCTCCCTGCCTATCCCCCATCAAGCACAAACTAGCCCCCTACCTCTTGGGCCCCTTAAAATCATAGGCACAAGCTGAGGCCCCTACTGCTGGTCACACTTTCATTCCTTAGAGTCAGTTGTTAAAAAGCTCGCACCTGTGCTGGCAACCAGGGAACTAGGTCCTCCCAGGCTCCGGCTCATTCCTGGAAGGTAACTCTGGGTCCCCCATTCTCTGCCAGGCGGGTTGACTGTGGCCATTTCTCACTGTTTTGCCCTGTGTCTGGAGTCCACTGGTGCCAGCCTCTGGAGCCAAGGGCGCTGGGGCTGGGAGGTGGGTGGGAGGGCAGGGGCGGGCCGAGCAGGGGGCTGGTTGGCAGCCTGGTTGCTTGAGGAGCTGAGGCCTCTGGACTGGTTGGGTCTGTGGAGGGGGCCGCAGACTGTGGGTCCCCCCTGGTGACTTGGTCCTTTGGGCTGAGGGTGGCTGTAGAGGAGAGACTTCAGCCCCATGGGGCTACCAGCTCTGTTGTTGGCTGTGTGATTGGAGTGGATCCCCTGACCTGTCCGGGACTCAGTTTTCCTGCCTGTGAGTGGGGATGATAAGTCTGCCTTGTAGGGTCCAGGCGACAATGAAGTGACAGTGTTTGTATGACAGGCAGGCTCCTGGCCAGGAGCGGGTGTCTGATTCCTTGTTCGCATTTCCGGTCGGGCCAGGGGAAGGGGCAGAGGTGCGGGTCTTGCTTCAAGCTGAGGCCTCTGAGGACTGGCTCCTCTGTGGGGGGGAGGCTTTTGGGGCCGGGGTGAGCATCTTGAGTCTCAGGCGTTCTTCCCAGCCCCCAGCACCGTTAGGGGATGAAAAGCTCTGGAACAGCGAGGTTTTGTCTTTGGATGAGCTTCTGTCATGCTGATGGTTTCGTTCCCACCTGGGTTTCACGGTGGGTGGCGGGGGTGCAGGGGGGTCCGTCAGTGCAGCTCCTGGGTGGGGCCTGGGCTGGGCCAGGGTCCCCGCTCAGGCTTCTCCCTCCTCTGTGCCCTCCAGCCCTTTCCACAGCCTGCCACCTGTGTGACTTCAAGGTGAAAACAACTCATCCCTCCTGGTTCACACGTAAGGAGAAAGGCTGGTCTTTGGGCTGGGGTGGGGACGGCTGGTTTCACACCTCAGAGATCAGACTTCCTGTCACTATAACAAATCCATCCCTCGTTTAATGAACATGGCCTCTCATGTCAGATGCCATAGCCGGGGCAGGGGATGCAAGGACAGCCAGAAGCCAGCCCTGGTAGCTCCTCGGGTCTTGTGGGGAGATAGGTGACGGGTGAGCACACTGGCACTGAAAAGGTTTCAGGTGATGATCAGTGTTGTGACCACAGTGGGCTAGACGTGCCAGGTGTAGGTGGGGGTGGGCAGGGTCCTCGGAAAGGCTCCCCCGAGGGCTGATGTCCCTGGCTCCTTGTGGTCCCATTTGCGTGCCCCCCACCCCAGTGGTTCTCCCATCCCAGACCCAGGGAGGCCTGGATCCTGTGCACCTGGTCTCTCTTGCACCTGGCAGTGTTGGGAGGTGCAAGAGGGGCCTCCCTGGAGCCCGCAGCTCTGAGCTCCCCCTGGGGTCCTGCCCTCCCTCCCTTCCCTGTCACTGAACCACAGGCTCAAGGACCCCAGCCCTTCTCCCTGCTGCTCCTGGGGCTCCTGGGGACAGTCTGGTGATTTCCCTCTTGCACAATGGTTTGGAGGGCACCACAAAACCCTCTTCTGCTTGCAGAGGCCTTGATAGGGGCTGGTTAGGTTTCTCCCTTCCCCCTTCCTCAGTAGCCAGAGCCCTTCCCCATGAGAGGTTTCCCAGGACTTCTGGTCTGTGGCTGTGCCTTGGGTGTGGGAAAGCAGAGCAAACTGTTTCTCAGTCTCCCCACTCCCCCAGAAAGGCGGGGAGCTTGGGAGTGTTGAAGCTGATGAGGTGCACTGTGTGGGGGGCGGTAGCTTTGAGGAGGAGCTCTGGGCCTCACTGGCTGATGACCTGGTCAGTCTCGGCCTCACTTTCTCATTTGGTACCTGGGGATGGCGACCTCACAGGGCTGTCACCAGGGTTAAAGGACACAATGATTCCTCTAATGCCTTCAGTCATGGTCGTCATGATTTCCGATGATGCGTCCCAGGCCAGAGAGCAAAGGATGAAAACAGCCGTGGGGAGTGGAGCTGAGTGAGGCCCTGGAGGCCGGTGGCAGAGCTCGAGGGCACACTGGCCCCTGAGGGACCTCTGGGTGCTGCTCCCCTTGGTAGGCCACTGTGGGGCTGGCCTTGGGAGTGACCCTGTGGTCCTCCTTCCTGAAGGTCCTTCTGTCTTTCCCTGAGAGCCTTTCCCCTACTGGCTTTATAGTTGAACAGCATCCCTTCAACTCTAGATTTTCCTTCTTGACCTAAGGAGAGAATTGGTTCCTTTCTGGTAGGAGGCTGAGGGTATGCATTCACATCAAGTTCCCCAAGGGTGAAGGCTGTCTTGAGCAAGCAGGCGACCACGGCATGGCCCTGCCCACAAAGTGTGTAGTGACTGCTATGAGGGAGTTAGATGGGGAGAACACAGAGTGCGCTACTTACCTGTGAGTGGAGCGCAGCAGGGAAGGCTTCCTGGAGGAGGGTACATCTGAATGGATTCCTTAAATGCAAACAGATAAAAGCCGGGCAGATTAAGGGGTTAGAAGAAGAGCAGGCCAGGAGGCAAGAGGGTCCTGAGACAGGGATGACCTGTGCTTTGTTGGTGCTGGAAGGTCAAGTGTGGGGCAGAGAGTGGTGGGCATAGAGATGGAGGACCCAAGTCAGATGGCCTTGAAAGTCAGGCCACGGAACTCGGGTTCCATGCCCAAGGTCATGGGCGCCAGGGAAGGTTTCAGGTGGGGAGCAGCAAGTTCAGGTTTTTGCTTTAGTTGCTTTTATCTCTCCAGCCCAGTAGTTTTTAACTGGGGCGATTTTGTCCCCCAGGGAAATTTTGGTTGTCACAGCTGGGGTTGGGGGAGACTGCTGCTGCCATGTAGTGGGTAGAGACCAGGGAAGCCACAGTGCACAGGATGGCGCCAATGACAAAGAATGACCCGGCCCGAATGTCAATAGTGCCGATGCCGAGCTAGACACCCTCCAGCTCCACGCCGGGCACAGAGCTGGCTCTCAGCAGAGGCTGAGTGAACGGGATTCTGGGGCAGAGCCAGGGGATGAAGTCAGCCTGAAAATGGGGAGCTGCCCTCCTCTCCGCAGGCTGCGCCCTCCCAACACTGGGTAGTCCCGAACTGGAGTGTTGCTAGACTGAGAGGCAGGCTCTAGCCCGAGGCCCCTTGGTGGGGACGGGGCACTGCGGTGACCATGGTGGCCTGGCCTCCTGGGGCCCCTCCCCTCTGTGGAGCCCCGCACCCCGAGGCCAGCGTCCGCTCCAGCCTCCCACTCCTCCCCTCAGCCACATGCTGCTGACGCTGCATTAGCCCCACTTGGTATGCAGGCCCTGTGTGGCCTGAGAGCCCGGGTTTTAATAGCTGAATATTTCTTTATACAAAAATTTGACTTGTCTCGAGGCCCTTACGCCTCCCACCCTGCGCGCCTGGCTCCCGGGGGAGTTCATGCAGAAACTGATGTGTTAATAGGCCCAGCGGCTTCTCCTCGTCTGGCTCTTCACTCAGCTGCCTCGGCTCCATCCCCGAGCGCCCCTGCCTGCAGCTGGACATGGTGCTCGCCTTTGCGCCCATGTGAGTGGAGGCAGCGGGGGCTGGGCAGACACCCAAGGTCAGCCTCTCCCGGGGAAAGCCACACCACCTCTCTGTGAGAGGAGTGGAGGGAGGTCTCGTGGCTGTTCTGCGGCCTCCCTCACCCCCTTCACCCTGGCTCTTGAGGCCCCCATGTCCTGCCTGCGTCTTACCTTCCACACTAGGCTGGCTGCTTAGCATGCGCTGGGCATCTGGGGAAGCCTTTTATTCAGGCCTGACAACCACCTCGTGGGGATGGGTATGGGTATGCTATCATTTCTCCCGTGTGACGGATGAGGAAGCTGAAACTTGGAGGGGTCACTGGTTCAAGGTTGTACCTTTGGTGGGTGGTACAGTTGGGGCTTGAACTGGGGTCATCTTTCCAGTCCCAGAAGGTTCCCTGGGACTTCAATCAGGTGACACAAGGAGCAGCCTTGTTCTGTGGAGTCACCAGGCAGGAAAGTTTCCAGAGTGAAAACTTTCTAGCAAGACTTCAGTCTGCCCCATAATGCGATGGACTCTCTAGTGAGGTGGTAAGCCTCCCGTCACTGGGAGCATTCAAGCAGGGAGCCACTGTTCAGGTGGGACCGACAGAACCCTTCTCAGGTGGGAGAGGCTGGGCTGGAAGGTCTCTGAGAGGCCTTCACCTCCACGCATCGAAACCTTCCGAGCCACCAGAGCTCCCCAAACCCTAGAGAAGATGGAGACCTTGGCCCCATTCTCAGGATGAGGGACTGAGGCTCAGAAGCAGGCATTTCTGTGTCTCTGGTCTCTTCCACCTTTCATTTACCCCAGGCGACCTGGTGCAGAGTAGGCCACCCCTCATGTCTTGCTTGATGGCAGCACAATGGGGTGGGAGGGGGAAAAACTTTGGTCTGGTTACAGTTCTCCATCCATCCTGCTGAGACCTGCTGTGCGCCGGACCCTAGGGACGCGGGGCTGAGGGGAGGTGGCCCTGCCCTCAGTGAGCTGATGGCTGGCGGGTCTGCTTGTGATTCCCAAGCCTCAGGCTAGAGTCTTGGCCTTGCTCACAATCAAAGAATGGGTCATCAGATCCCTAGGGGGTCACTGCTGAGACTCTGATCGGAGAACCGGGATGCACGACTCTCAGTGGGCTACCGTGCACCAGTGGGGAACTCGGCCTGAGGGGACGGGGTGGGCTCTCACTGCTGGGAGAGCCTCCCAGTGACCAGGACTTACCGCCATGCAGAAGGGGCTCCCCTGCTGTTGGAGCTGCTTCAAAAGGCAGCAGGGCCCTGCCTCGCCTCTGCCAGAGCGGGGCAGACTTTTTACTTCAAGTCGCAGAACCTATTTAGGACATCTTATAATCCTGTGAAGTAGGCAGGATAAGTGTGCCCATTTGACAGATGCAGAAACTGAGGCTCAGGGAGGTGAGGTAACATGTCCAAGCCCCTCCCCACAGCTGGCTCCTCACCATCCTGTGGGTCTCACCTTAACTTTCTCCCCTTCGGAGGGGCTTCCCTGAGCCCTGGGCCAGTGACACAGCCCATCATTTCTTTGCTTTCTTCAGAGAAGCTGCAAATGTCTGCTTTGTCCGCCTGTTCCTCATTGTCTCTACTCCCTGGAGTGTCAGCACCGGGGACAGCCTCCGCCTCCTGGTGGGCCCAGGGAGGGCAGGGCCAGCTGGTCCAGCTTTGGACACCTGTGTTCCCAACCACTGGGATTTCCTGCCTCTTGGCTTGACGAGAGTTGTGAGTTTATTAAAATAAAATTGGTGTCATTTCCTGGGGACCCTGATGTGAGGGGGACGTTCCTTCTGGATTACCCTCCTACCCTCAGCCGCCAGGGAGTTCATTTGAACCCCAGGTTTTAGATCAGCTGAAGTTCAAGCAGCCAGCCCTCCCACGGGTAATTACTATAATTTCCCCTGCAAAACCCTCAGCTTTTGGATGATATTGTGACCGAAATGCAAGAAGCCTGCCTTTGTAATAATTGAGGCTTCCAAAGGGAGCTGGCGCTCAGTGCATGTGTTGGAACGTCCCCTTTGAGCTCTGGCTTTTGGATGTTGCAGTGGCTTTGCAAATATAGTAATGATGAGCGATACGCTTGTTCACCGTTCCCCCAAGGCTGTGTTCCCATCCCCAACCCAATTTGGGAGTTTCATGGCAGCCCCCCTGGGCTGGGAGGGGTGCTGGGCCTTGACTTGATCGGGCAGCAAAGTGGCATGTTCCCCAAAACTGTGCAATGTGTGAATGGCACGGCCTGGCTCCAGTGCAGGTCTCTTACCCCCATGTCACATGCTCCTTTGGTGTCTCTCATCCTTTGCACTCATGGGTCTCATTAGAGAGGAACTCCTGCTCCTGATGGTGCCACCACCCAGCTGAGGGCTGTGGCAGAAGAGCGACTATAGGGGTAAATAGAAGTAAAAACCACAGCCCGGGCACTGATGGCGCTGTTCTCCTCACCTTGCCCTCGGGAAGTTATTCAGTCCTCCCAGCAGCCCGTCGTGGTGGGGCTGCCCCTGTCCCCACGTTTGCAGAGGATGGAACTGAGGCCCGGATGGGGGTGCTGAGCCAAGGGCAGGGACTGGAACCCAGGCCGCATCCAGGGCCAAGCTTCTGACCGTCCTGCCTTGTGAAGTGTTAGGAGTCAGCATTCCTGGAGGTGCTGCAGTTCTTCTTCAGGAATTGATTCGGGAGTTCATTCATTTGTTCACTTGTTTGTTCATTCATCTATTGAAGCAGCGCTTGTTCACGGGTACCTGTTATAGGCCAAGCGTCGTTCCAGCTGTCAGGGATGTAGTCCTTAAAAGAGCAGACTTGTGTTCCGGCCCCCATGGATCTTCCGATCCAGTTGGGAGAGACAAACCGCAGCCGACAAACAGTGCAGTCTAGGTTTGGGGGAGCTGGGGAAAAACACTAATGGACAGGAGATCGGAGTGATGGGAGAGGGGAGACTTTAGCTGGGGTGCTCAGGGACAGGTTAGACAGACACCCGAGGGGAGCAGAGGCAAGCCATGAGAACAGCACGGCGAGGAGGTCTGGGCAGAGGGGGCAGCGTGTGCAAAGGCCCCGAGGTACAAACGTGCAAGTCGTGCTGGAGGCCCTGCAAGGAGGGTGGGGGGCGGTGAGGTCAGAGAGGTAGGAGTGGGGAGCCGCTGGGTGGTGGTGGGGGTGAGCAGCAGAATGGTAGGATCTGACTGCCACTGTCGAGGACAGGCTGTGGGTGGTCAAACAGGTGGAGGCGAGGACACCCGTGGGAGGGCTTTTGCCGGGACAGATGGTGTTGCCGCTTAGATCCGCGTGGTTCTACAGAGTCTCAGAAACCTCTCCTCCTGCCTTTCTTTGTCCAGCTGACTTCCCTGCACCCTCCCCTCATGGCTAAGACCTTCCCTGCACTCCTAGTAGGGTGACTTTGTCCTCTTTTATGCCCACAGCCCCTGATGCTGCTTGTTTGCACCCACAGGGCTGGCTTGGTCATTTGTCTCCTGGCGTGTGGCACTCCCTTTGCCCTTGGAACATTGAACCAAGGCCCCCGCACAGCCTGTTCTCCTACTTAGGTGCTTAGCTTCTGTTTTTTGGCACCTGCAGAAATACCTGCTTTATACGTAACCTGTTCAGTTACATCTTGCTAATTAATTAATTAATTATTTTCAAACAAGAGGTACCACCCTGCTTGGCTTCTCGGCTCCTTTGGGCTCCATTAGCCGGCACGAGAAGAATTAAGCTGTGTTACTTAAGCAGCTGGCAGCGGGGCTTCTCCCCGGAAGCTGTGCCTACGCGTCCCTGTGAGGGGACTGGGCGTCCGCAGGCTCAGCTCTGGGAAGGGGTGTGAGCATGTATGTGACGTGGGGTCTAGGGAACCAGTCAGGGCCCTTTTTCTTTCTTCCTGCCCCACCTGCAAATGAGAGGCTCTGGCCAATTTCCACAGATGTGGAATGGCTCAGAAGGAAGCTCGTGGAATCTGAGGTCCAAACAAATGATTAGCCTTGAAAAGTCCAGGAACCCAAAGCCCTCTGGGATACCACCAGGAAGGGTGACCCCAGCTGACTTCTAAGGATCCTGCAGGATGGAATTCCATGTCCTGAGAGAGGGGATCCGACGGACGTGGCTTTGGCCATGTGACCGGTCCTGGCTTGGTGGAGTTTTGGGCCTCGTGATCAGCAGCCCTGCCATGGCTGAATGTGGGAGGGGAGGATGGGTCCCGGGAAAGAATTTGGGGGCGCTGCCTTCATAGGAAGAGGGGAATGGGTCCTTAGCTGCTACAGACACCTAATGTGCCCTGGAAGGATCTCCAAGATGTGTGAGCTGTGTCCCAGACCTTCAAGATGCTAAGGGCAGACAATAGCGCCATACAGAACGCTAGGGAACAGGACCCAATTTCTCTGAGCAAATGAGGAAGCTGTGTTCAGAGCAGAAAGAGGTTTCTGGGACTGGGGAGGTTGTGGAAGCTCTGGCTGGGCCCAGAGGGCTGGGTGGGCTTCAATAGGAGGGTCTCGAATAGTGAGGCTCAACGTCTGAGCAAAGTCACGGAGGTTGGTACGCGTCTGCTGGGTTTTGTGGAGGTGGAGACCAACTGGTGCCTCACTGGTCGGGGGCAGGGGGTGCAGCAGAGCCACATGCCCGTTGAATGTGCATCTGAACACCAGGTACAGGAGGGTGACCGTGTGTGGCTGGGGCGGAGCAGTGCCCAGGTGGTGGCCAAGACCGAGGAGTAATAGAATACATTGCTTTGGTGGAGCCTGACATTCTACTAATCATGCCGCCGGGGTGCTGCAAGGAACATTGAAACATGCAGTGCCTGACTTCTTAGTCAGGGGCACTGACCTCTTTTCCCTTAGACTGTCAAATAAAAAAATGGCAACAGCCAATACAACAGTAGCCATCCGGTGTAAATGAATCTGATTATGCATTTTTATATCTATTTTATTGTCGATTGGCAAAATAATACATTTTGTGATGTGCCACAGAATTTTAGAAATTAGCTTATGTGTGCCAAGAGATGGAAAAGGTTGAAAATTGCTATACTAAGTGCTTCATTGTGACCTTATCAGCCTGCACAGCAATCCTACCCCATGGTGCTGCTATTATTCCTGCTACACAGATGAAGAGATGGGGCTCAGAGAGGTTAAGTGACTTGGCCAAGGTCACACAGCGAGCAAACAGCAGAGAGCAGATTTGAATCCAGGTCTGGCTGATATTCCCCACTTGTCTGTGTTACAGAATCACCAGCTGTGAGGTTAAGGGCAGCCTGCTGACCTGTGCTGAGCTATTGCACCAGTACTTTTTCCTTCAGCCTTTTATTCCTCTGTATTCTAGACAGTGCTGAGCATGGCTGAGGGCGGGTGGGGGTGGCAGAACTCAGGGGGTTGAAGAGGGTCCGAGGAGACTTTCTCCTCATCCCTGCAGAGCTTTCACCCTCCCTCCTTCTCCCTGCAAAGAGCTGGAACAGAGCTGGCAAAATTAGTGTCAGCAGAAAAATCTAATTTTCACTTTAGACATGTTTACAGTAGACAGATATCAACCCAGCCTCTAGCCTTTCCCCTCAGACAGGTCCAAGCTAAGTCCTGCCTGGGACGCTGGAGGTCAGCTCTCTCAAGTCCACTGCTACGTTTCAGGGAGGGTGTTTCCACCAAGACAATGGGGGCAGTGGCACATGAGGTCGGGTGTCACAAATCCAGATGCCTAGCAGAGCCCCTCAGGAAAGAAAAGGGTGTGAAATGGGCCCGATGCAGGAGAGAAGATCGTGCTGGGGCTAGGGGGAGCCCCTGGTCAGGCCCAACCAGCAGTTGCCGTGTATGTAGGTCTGCCATTTGCCAGGTCTCTGGGTTAATTTCAAGAAAAGCCAGACATCTTAATTGTGCTACAAAATAGTTCAGATTTTAAGTGGCAGCCACTTATTTAGAAAGTTTTGGAGAGATGGTATAGGAAATAAAATAGCTTTGTGGGCTGACCCTGGCCTATGGGTCACCAGGGTTGATACCTGGACTAGATTATCTGGATTTCTTCCTGCTGCACGAGATGCCACTACTTTCAATATGCAGATAGATGAAAATCAAATATTTGCCTTCTAGGCGTATTGATTTGTATTTATGGATGAGCTCTGTGGTTTACAATGCTTGTCTAAGTTCAGAGTTAATAGTAGGGTGGAGACTTCCTGGAGAAACTTTAATCACAGATTTGGTATCTTGTACCTGTACCTCTCTCCCTGGGTTGCTTCTGCCTCTAATGTCTACCTTGAATCCTTCCTGCTGCAGACACAGCTTAGCCTTGTTTCTCTGACAACTGTGCCTGCCACCTCCTCCCCTTGTTGTTGGATGTTCAGAGAGAGAGAACTCGGGTGGGTGGCTTTGAGATTCCCCTAACCGGGACAGCGGTCTTGGGGACTTCGACTTTCTGCCCCTGCAGAACAGTGGACGGGACAGGTGCATGTGGAGCCAGTGGGCAGCCTGAGAGCAAGGCTCCTTGGCTCTTGTGAATTTTTAGAGAACTCAGACTAGAGCTGCTGACTGGATCACATCTGTGGCTGTTCCCAGTCTAGATGCGCTTCAGATCGATTTCTACAGTATCCAGAGAGCAGTGGGTTTCTAGGCCCTTTTAAGGATGGGCCAATTACAGAGCCAAGATGGTTAGAAGAGGATCTAGGGGTCGTAGTGGCTAGTGAGCTGACCAGGTACTCCGGTTATTCCCACTATGTCCAGAGAAGCCAAGAGGACCTACAAGCAGGGGTGGAAGATGGGTTCCCTGGGGCTGTGAGAGCCGTCAGCCCTGGGTTCTGACGGGAGGGACAAGGGAGTGGGCAAAACACAGGCATTGGAGTCAGATTGCCTGGTTTCCGGCCCTGGGTCCACCGCCGTGAGGCTCTGGGCCTTGGGCGATTTAATTACCACCTCTGAGCTTCTGCTTCCTCATCTGTAAAGTGAAGACCAGAGTAGTTACCTCCTCGCAGGCTGTAAGGATGGAGATGATCGTGTAAAGCACACAGGAGTCTGTAAAGGGTCAGAGGGTAAACATTTTAGGCTTTGTGGGCCGTGGAGTCTCTGCCAGACTCCTTGACTTCGCTGTCGTAAACTGAAAGCAGCCAGAGACAATATGTAAATGATGGACATGGCTGTGTTCCAATAAAACTTTATTTATAGCCACTGGAATTGGAACTTTCATGTGTCACACAAGAGTCTCCTTTTTCTGATTTTTTCCTAACCATTTAAAAATGCATAAACCATTGTTGACTTGTAGACCATTTAGAAAGAGGCAGTGAATGGGATTCAGCCCATGGGCCACAGTTTGGTGATCCCTGGTGTAGAATACTATTTTTTACGTGTTCATTAAATGTTTATTATTACCTTTATCTTCATCATCGTTCTTTTCCTCCTAGGAGGGTGCATCGGGCTGGGGGAGGGAGGGTGTTTCATAACCGCTGTCGGGAGGGATGATGGGGTGTGTCCTGTTAATTCCCAGCAGGGTCGTCCTCCGGGGCTGGTGGGCAGAATCCACCGGGATGTGGATGTAGCAGCTGAAGTTGGAACAGACTGAGCGTAGTGGGCTCCCGTCCCTGGAAGTGCCGAGGCAGAGGCCGGAGGCCCCCTCGCCTGCCAGGAGAGAGGCTGGCTCACTGGATAAATGGACCCTCAGGTGCTGGGTTCTGGCAGCTCCAGCTGGCTCTGGGCAAGGGGCGGTCACTATTTTTCCAGGTGCCTTTTCTTAATTCCCAAAAGCACCTTGCTCTCTTCCTTGCTTCTTGAATAGTTCAGTGATGTGTACGGGGCCAGCATGCCCACCCCCCACATGTGGGTGAGCCGGGGACCGAGAGGGAGCTGGACACCTGGCCAGACCTGTGGGCGAGGCAGGGAAGTGCGACTCGGTGGAAACACACGCACCGTGGTCATGGATCTGGTCCCAGCTCTGCTGCTTCCTACCTTTGTGACCCTGGGTTAAAAAAAGTCCCGTGATCTCTCTGAGCCTCAGTTTCCTTATTTGTAACATGGAGATGTATGATCTTGACAAAGCAGTTGTGAGGGTGAAATGAGTTACTGCATGTAAAATGCCTTGTGTGGCTCCTGACAGACAGCTGGTATTCAGGCACAGCTTATTCCCGTCCACACTCATTCCAGCCTCTGGTCCCTGGGCTGTGGGCGTGGTCTGGGAGGGCCGGGGAGGAGCCTGCTGGTCGGGAAGCGGCCTGCCCTGCCTCCGTGCACTGTATGCGAGTCAGCTCATGATTCTGTGGGGCCAGCATCTCCAGGGAAGGGTGTTAGGAGGCAGTTGCTCCAGTGCAGCCTGGACAGTTCCAGGCCTGGAGGGACATGAGGCCAAGGTTGGGCTGCCCACAGGCCTGGCGATCAGGGCCAGAGACATTCCCTGCGGAGACACAGAGACGAACATTGGGCAGCGGGTAAATAAGTAGATTCTCTTTCTGCCCATGTGTGGCTCTGGGGACTTGCAGAGAAAGATTCTGGGGAAGTGAACCTGGGGCCACGTGGGGTTCGGCCGGGCGGACCTCCCCTTACTTCTTTCGTCCTGTGCTGGGCTCTCCGCATGAGTAACTCACGTGGGAACCCTCACAGCCACCCTGTGGGGACCATGCACTTTCTGGCTCATTTTATGGATGACCAAACTGAGACTGAGAGCCAAGATGGTCCAAATAATCTAGTCCAGGTGTCAACCCTGGTGACCTATAGGTCGTCTGTCCAGGGCCACAGGGAGGAAGTTGGAGAGTCAGCATTGGAACCTGTGTCTGACAGCAGCAGCCTTCACCCTCCCATCTCGCGCCCCCACCTCCTGGCACCTTTTGGTTGGCATTGGGGTCCACGGGGTGTAGGGTCAACTCTGGTAGTGAGAGTGGCCCACGTGGTTGGGTGGTCACTATGCCCCAGACACAGTTCCAGTGAACCACATGAGAGACTAAAGAACGCCTTCTCACATTTATTTATCTAATCCTCCAGCCTCTGAGCTCTTCCCATTTGATGGATGAGAAGGCCAAGGCACAGAGACATATGTACCTTGCTGGAGGTCACAGAGCTAAGCCGTGGAGCTAGGAGTCGAACGCAGGGCTTTAACCGTGAAGCCCACCCTCACTCAGCTCCCCGGCCTGCATCGGATGCTGTTGAGGTGACCTAAATACATAAGGAGCCAAGAGCAGGGGGCCAGCAAGGGTTTGTTAGGAGATTGGCGTCTGGACCCAGTCTGTAATTGATGTTCCCCGCTGTGCTGGGGACATGACCCTCCGCCACACTGCCCTTGCCTGGCAGGTGGCTTCTGTGTGCGAAGCACAGCCCCCTTGGCTGTCACATGACAGACATGTGCAGAATCCCTGTATGATGCAGAACTTCGCAATGAAACCCCAGGGTTCATGGGAAAATGGGGCTGGGGCCCAGCAGTCAAACACTTTGTCAATGACCCCCTAAAAAAAACTTGAAAACAATGTTAGCCGAGTTTTATTCATGGTTAATTGTTAAGAAATACATAAAGTACATTAATTTTAGTATGTACCTTGAGAAAACCTGACGTTTGCTTGTGGGAGTGTGTGCCCGATGGACCTGCTGGCTGCCCACCCGGTTCCCACACCTGCCATTGCCATGTGTGGAGGGAAAGAACAAAAGAGAGAAAGCACAGAGGGAGGATACAAAGTAGGCTGAAGGTGTGAGTTCGCCCTGTGAAGTGACAGAAGAAAGCTGTGGGAGATCAGGTGGGCAGATGGAACCCCAAGTGTGGATGGGCAGGACTCGTCCCTGGGAGGGAAGGTGTCTTGTGTGCTCCCCGGAGGTTCGGGGGTGGTGGTCTGTTTACTAACCGTTTCTCATGGACGGAAGCTCCCATAATGCCAAATTCATGTAATGCTCTGATTGTCCCTTAATACATTGATTGCATTGGACAGCTCTGCATTTTCAGAGCAAATACTGTAGCAGAGTTGAAAACTCACAAGCTGTGAAAGGTGAGAGGGTCTTTTAAGTAGGAACTGCCTTAGAAGGTTTGCCTCATCCCAGAAGATGGGCGTGCACTCTGAAATCCAGGGCCCACAGTGAATGGCCCCTAGAACTTGGGGGAGGTTGACCGTTCCCCATAGTCTGTCCCCTCGCTGACCCCAGCAACTGGCTCTTTGTGATCTCAACGTGCCACTCCAGGTCCTCTAATAATCCCGACCCCCTGTTCTTTGGGGGTAAGCCAGCATGGAGGGGTTCAGGGCCCTGGGCCCACAGACTCAGCAAAGAAGCTGTTCATATGGAATAGTGCTTGACTAGAAAGATGGGCCGCATGGGGTGGGAGGAGAAGGGGGGTTCCCGCTAGAACAAGAGGAGAACAGGAGTGGTGGCCCTGAGCCCCCCCCCCCCCCAAGCTCCCTGGACCCTCAGCTGTGTGTCCAAAAAGTCCCACGACCTGGGTGCAGAGCTATGAGGGCCAAGGGGTCTTTTCTTGTGGTCAGACCCAGGAGACCCAAGAATCTGCCTTTCTTTGCAGTGGAACCCATGTGGGCAATGCAGTCATGTGACCGGCTCCTTCTTAGCGGAGCAAAGAGGGGAAAAAAGGATTGCCTGGAATTTATTAGTCTAATTACATTTTCCTAATGCGGTTGACTCCCGCTCACAGCAGTGTGCTTATCAAAGCCACAATCACACCAGCATTATTGGAGTTTTAATAAGAGTCAATTGGTTATTGTCCTCGCTGTGTCCGACACTGTAGATGTAATCCCCGAAGCCGTTGGGGAGGCTGGGCGCTTGCTTTCTTTGCCGGAATATTATTTACATTAATAACCGGGATTAGGGACTTGTACGTGTTTAGGAGAAGTGGAGAAAGTCTTTGTTCAGGCAGCTCCTGACGGCCAGCTGAGTGCTCATATCCGTGCCCATCTGCAGTCAGGGGCTCGCTGCCACAGCACCTTGCTGTGCGAGCTGGGGCAAGCTGGTGCACCTCTCTGGTCCCTCCTGTGTGAAATAAGAAGGCACAGCAAGCACTTTCTCAGCACAAACAAGTGCTAGTAACTGCTGGCTATTTCAGAAATGGTCACGTAAAGGGGCGGTGGGAACTAAGCCCCACCCCACGTAGATCTTTGCTGTGCTTCGCAGTCCAGCAATTTCACATCTGAAGTGAGTTTGTCTAGAATGCTAGGTTCTGCCCCGGTTACTGTGCATAAAGTGTTGGAGAAGAGATGGGATCTCCAGGGCTCAGATTTCTACTTTCCCGTTGGCCGTGTGACTTTGGCGCCATTCTTGACCTTTCCGTGCCCAAGTTCCACTGTCTGTAAAATGGGGACCCTAAGGGGACCTCTCTCTTAGGGTTAATGAGAGAGGATTACAGGAGGTAATCCACGCCGTGTGCACGACAGTGCTTGGCCAGAAACTGGTGAATGGGACGGCATCTAAGCTTCTGTTCCCTACTTGATGGAACGGGGGAGCTGATGTTACCTCTGCAGTGTCACTGTGGGAGTGAGGTGGAATTGCGTCTTGTGACACCTGGCATACCAGGAGCAGTCAGAGATGGCGGGCGTCATCGTTGTGGTCTTCTGGCTCTCGCAATGACCCTAGAGGTGTCTCTTCACTCGACAGGGAGAATCAGGATGTGCACACTGCAGGCAGCCAACCAGGAACTAAGGCCTGGGGGTCTCTGAGGCCAAAATCTGGGCTTGTTTGGCTGCAGTGGGAGTGGCTGGGGCGGTGTGACTCTATGAGCAAGGGGCTGGCAGCCTTACCAATGATTGCTCCCTGTACTGGGTCCTGGCCCCGCATTGCCCCCATTTTGCCAATGGGGGAATCTCTGAGCAGCTACGGGTGCCCTTGCTTTCAGCCACACTAGGCATCTTGGTTTCCCACTGGCTCAAATGTCACACCTGGGGGCGGGGGTGGGTTCTCTAATCCTCTGTGGCATCCTCAGGGCCAGACACAATGCCTGGCACATAATAGGTGCTCAGTAAATATCAGACAAACACTCGTGCCCCTGTGAAGCTTATAGTATGTCAGATGGTGATGAGCATGATGGGGAAAAGTAAAGCACAGGATAGGGATACCGGAGGGTGTTTAGGGAGGCTTGTGGTTGAACTTCCCAGGGGTCAGGGAAGGCTCACTGCTAAGGTGCCACCTAAGCAGAGCCTCCAAGGTGGTAAAGAAGCACACTGTACAAGCTGCATGGGGGAAGGGTGTTTCCTCAGAAGGAAGAGCAAGTGCAAAGGTCCTGAGGTAGGCATATGTCTGGAGTGTTTGGAAACCAGAAGGGAACTAGGACTCTTGAGTGCAGTGAGCAAGGGGGGCTGAGGATGAGGGCAGAGCTCTCCCTGCGGTGACAATAGCTGAGAGTGCCTGCATGGGACAGGGAGGCGGGGGGGGGCAGGTGTCTTAGAGGAAGAACAGGAAATTCCCAGGACGGTGTGGGGGAAGCGTCTGGTCTACCTGGGGGAGTCAGGGAGGGCTTCCTGGAGAAGGCATCCCTCAATGAGAAGCTGCTAGCAGAGAAGCAGTTACCTAGGAATCTAAGGTAGGGTGGAGGGAAGGTCATGGCAGGCAGCAGGGCATCAAGGATGAATGTGGCATACTTGAGAGACTGCAGAAAGTTCTGGAGGGTGTTTAGCTCTTTGTGGCTGCTCTTTAGCTCTGAAGGAATGTGGGAGAGGAGGCTGAGAAGAAAAATCATGGAAGATCTTCTACAGACTAATAATGAGAGCAGCCCATCGAGTATCTATGGGGTGCTCCTCCCGTTACCTCTTCTCAAGTCTGGGCGTAGCTGTCATCATCTGCCCTGTGGAGACGCTGAGGCACAGGGCAAGGGGGTCACTGGCCCAGGTCACGCAGCCTAGAAATGACAGGCCAGGATTTACACCTCTCAAACTCTTCTTCCCAACCAAGTGCTGTGACCTGTCCCCGAGGGCCACAGGGAGTCACAGAAAGCGTTAGAGCTGTGGACAGAAACTGGTGAGGAGCTGGTGCAAAGGTCCCCCCAGCAGCCTTCATTCCACCCCTTCCACCGGCCCTGGCGAGCTGTCCCCACTGAGAGGCATTGCTGAGGCCTAGAAGATGGTGAAGATCGTGGCTTGAACCAGCTCCTGCGCCGGCCCCTCTGGGTCCACCAGGACCTGGAGCGGGCAGGGAGGACTTCTGCGTGGTGCTGAACTTGCCTGGCTCCTGCCAGGGGCCCTTCTGTTCCCTCCAGGTGCAGGGGCAGGTGGAGGAGCTTGGAAGGAAGCCCCCGCAGCCTCCCGGGAGCTGGGACAGCTACTGTCCCATAGTCTGGTCTCTCCAGACCAGACCCAGCTTCCCTCTCCCTGCCACGTCCCTCTCCCTGCCACATGTCCCCAGTGGCCTCATTCTCCCTCGCAGGCTGAGTGAATGCCATCTGCACACTCAGCAGCCTCGTGTGTGTCCTTGCACCCAGCTCCACGGTAGAGGTTTGAAAGAAAACCGATTTTAGCACTGGTCCCTTGGACAAGCTTGCTTTTCACCTCTTTCCTTCCAGAGGAGACTGTTTGTCCCTGGTCTTTGTTTCTTATTCCTAAGCTGGTAAGTAACCTAACCACAGCACAAGAAACCCGTCTCCTAGACAGTGCAGATCATATCCATGTTGTACTGGGTCGGAACCTTCAGGAAGTCTAAGATTCTGTGGCCTGGTTTGCAGGGAACCTCTCAGCCTCTCCAGAGTGCTCAATGGTTGTTCACATCCCAGAAACGCCACTCGCCTCTGCCGGTGACTTCCACGTGCCCAGCATCTCTTGATCAGCAGAGTGCCACTTGAAATTCTTTAGCCCCGGGCCCCAGGCACATGTCAGTCCCACTTCTCAGTGTGTCCTGATTCTCTCACTCAGGCCCCTCGATGAACGTGTGCCCAGAGGTGGAAAGCCGCCCTTGTATCTGAGATCCTTGGCGGGCGAGAGCAGGTGTGGGAAGTGGCTTTCACGTGGTGCGCAGGCTCTGAGAGGAGGCCACTGCTAACTGGAGTGCAGGGTGGAGAGGTTCTGTTCTTCTGCTCAGTGGGAAGGAAGCTGATGATCGATTGGTGATGTCTGCCATGGCCATGAGGGAGCGGAGTGGGGGGCGCCTATGCTAGAATGTGGCATTTAGCTGGGACCCTTTCCTCTTGCCTTTTCCTCCCTTGTCACCCTGTGTGCTCTGGAAGTTGACCTTGTGGGTTGTAGTTGGCTGCTTTGAGGGCTGAATGGGAGACAGGTTAGCCCCAGCTGGTTTAGGGGAGCAGCTGGAGCTGCTCTCTCCTGAGACACGGGGTTATGCCAGGGCAGGTGCTTTCCCGACAACAAGCCGTGGGTACTCTCTAGGATGCGGTAGGCTGGGGCACCTCTGGGAGATCGGGCTGAGCAGGGGGGACTTATCCAGGCACCAAGCCTTGAACTCTTCTCGCCTTGGTGCAGAGGGCTTGCTCTCCCCTCAGAGGGGTCTCACTGGGCAGAGGGGCTACAAGGCTGCAGCCTCTCCCTGTGGGGAGAGACGCAGGACTAGGGTCTCTCCCAGAACCCCCGAGGAACCCGGGGTTAGCTGTTCCCAGGAGCCCCAGGGTTTTCCTTCCCTTCCTCCCTCCATAAACACTCCAGGTGATGCCCAGTCAGCTGAAGGGGTGTTGTCAGGCATGGCCAGTCTCTGGGGTCCTGAGAAGCAGAGCAGTAAAAGAAAAAACAGCATGTCTGGGGCCCGGTCTGCGTCCTAGTCACAAAGATGTGCCATGGATTTGCCGTGTGGCTTTAGGCAAGTTGCTTTCCCACTCAGTGCCCACCTTTCTTCACTCACTATGCAGTGGGGTGACCAGTGATCTGAGAGCCGTTTCTGCTAACTGTGGAAATGGGCTGTCCTGGGCTCAGCCGTGTGTCCAGGACTTGGGGCCCAGACTTGGGACTGCATCCCTACACAGACCTCGCAAAGCCTCCTGGGCCCTTATGGATGAAGAACTGCGGTCCGAGTGGGCTGGGCTCTTCTCTGAGGGGCGGGCGGCAGGCCCCGGCTCTCCCGTTGCCTGGCACCGTCCTTTCCTCCTTGTTTCTCTGGCCCCAGAGCCTGGAGCCTGCTGTCTGATCCTGCCGTGTGATGCAGGTGGAGGCAAGATGGCATCGCTGGGGCTCTGGGGAAATTATTTTAAGACCTTGGAAAGCAAATTAGAATTTCAAACCATCCAGCCCTTTTGAAAGCAGACCGGGGGTGTGTTAGAAGTAATTTAATTTTTACTTTGTTTTATTAATAGGATGTGGGAGGTGAGGGGAGGGTGTGAGCTGTGGCTGAGGGGGCTGGCTTCAGAGCCCGGGCTGAGGGAACCAGTACAGAATTGGGAGCACTGGAGAAGAGCTGGGTGGGGCGTGCCCCGGGCTGACCAGACCGGCTCAGGGAGGGTCCGGGGCTCTGGCCGCGCACACCGCTCAGGGAACTACCAGCTCCCACCAAAGCCGGGCCTACGGCGGGCCCTCCCGCCCCTCTGGGGTTGGGGCCTGCATCGGCGTCCCCGGGCTGCCCGCACAAATCCACTAACTTGGTGGCTTGAAGTGACAGGAAGTTATTCTCTCACAGATCTGGAGTCCCGAAGGGGCTCTGGGGCGGGGGACTCCTTCTCCCCACTTTTAGCTTCTGACATCATCACCCAATGTCCTCCTTCCTGTGTGTCCCTGTGTCCTCTCCACCTCTTATGGGCGGACCCCAGGAACTTACAAGTCCTCGGGTGGAGGGCATGGCTGAAATCCAGGATGATTTCACCTTGAGATCCTTAACTAACCACATCTACAAGGACACCATTTCCACACAAGGTCATCTTCTGAGGTTCTGGGTGGACGTGAATTTTAAGGGAATACTAGTCAACCCACCACAGAGCCATTCGTGGGTGGGCTTCAGGAGGGCGCAAACCACCTAAATCCATCATCAGATTCAGCAGGGACAAGTACCCCCAGGAAGACACACACCACACTTTTCAGACTATAAGACGCTCCCCGCCCCCAAATTTGGGAGGAATAATGGTTGCTAATGCTGCTGTTGAGTTCTGTTTACATTGACATTGGTGAAATATTATGTTATTTATGTTATTAAATATTTTACCACATTTTTGCTTCAAAAATTTTTTTTCCTCCTTTAAAACCTAGGTGCATCTTATGGTCCCAAAATACGGTAACTTCCTTTGACCTGCCTGAGACTCTGAGGTGAGGGACCCGCACTCCTACAGGGCACCTCTCCAGCAGGTGGCACTTCTAGAACAGAGGACAGGTCACGGGAAACACAGAGCCTGGTGCGGGGGGAAAATCTGTCAAACTGGTTACCCTCGGAGGAGTCTGGGCAGAACAGAGAGGAGATGGGTGGGGCCGTGTCCTGGGCGGGGCCTGGGGCCATGGGTCACATTGCTCAGGTTTTTAAGAATATGAATTTTTCAACTCTTCCCCAGAAAAACGTGCACATTCCTCCCCCTGCCAAAGCCATCCTGAGACCCCCGAGGCCCCCATCATCAGGGCCCCTGCTGGACGGCTCAAGTCCGATTTGGCAACGAGCCGGCCAGGGGTGGAGGCTGCTGCATCCGCATCTGGTGTTGAGGGTGACAGGAGATAATAGGGGTGAACATGCTCCCTGCTTTGAAAAGCAAGATTACTTACTTCGTTTTTTTTTGTTTTTTTTTTTTTGGTTAAACCATGCAAAGCAGTATCTGTTCGTGGCAGGAAAAATGGAGCAGCACAGATAAAGCCGAGGGAAGGAATCCCTTTCATGTTGTTGCCCGCAGACCCCTGCGGTGACCGCGCGGTCTCTGACCTTCTGAACCCTTTTCTCTGTATTTTATTTGACACAACAGGGAGGGTAATGTATCGAATAGCGAAGTTCACATTTTTGCCTAAAATAGCGAATACCTTTTCGTGTGAAGAAAGGCTCATGAAACATCTTTAATGACTGCGTGGAATTCTGACCAGAACTTGACCAACCTTCTCTCTGGGGACGAACAGCCCGGTTTCCCTCCCTCCCGATAAATGATTCTGTAGGTAGCATCCTTGCAGTTGCTGTCGTCTGTCTGTTTCTGTAGGGGAAGTGCGTTGGAAACCCTGGCTGTGGCGCGGCGAGGTGCCGGTTTCCATCCTTTACCTGACTCTGGCTCTGCGTATGGGGCACCAGGAGGCCGGCGGAGGCAGAGCAGAGGGGGGAGCACCGGCTTCTCCATTTCCCGTGCCCTGGCTGAGTCCCTGTGTCACTCCGTGCCTGAGGTCTCTCTGTGAGGGTGGCGGTGGTTATTTAGAACAGTCATTGTCTAGTGCTTGTGTCCTGGACTGAGCTGGCTGGGGGGACAGGCAGAGGAGGCCCATTCTGCTGCCCTGCAGCTCTCTGGCTTTGCAACTCTGGTCCCTTTTGTGTGCAAGAAATGAGCCTCTTCTGAGGTGTGAGGGGTCCCGACCGGCAGGGCTGTGCTGCCGAGATGTCATCTCCAGGCCTCCGCTGCAGACAAATGTTCAATGATAGGGCTGAAGCTCTATTTCCTGGGGGGGGGGGAGGGGATTGGGGGGGTGCACTTCTAGGGCCCTGCGGACCAGGAATTCTGAAATGAGGACTCACTCTTAGCCTGGGCTGGTGCAGAGGGGAGGTCCTGGCGGGTTGGCTGAAAGCCTTTGAACTAGTAATACCCTGGAGCTTGGGGTCTCAGGGCTGGCCCCCGTCACCCTCCAGGTCTAAAGAGAGTCCGTCTTCCATCCTGCCTCTCACTGTGCCGACCGGCCAAGTTGCCCAGTCATGTCAGGCCTCAGTGGTCTGGTCTCCGATGTGGGAAGGTCCTGCTGTGTCCCTCACAAGCCTCACAGGAATGTTAGAAGGCTCGCTTCGCTCACCCCTGTGGGTCATTCGTGTGCTTGGAAGAATGATGCACAATAACCCATTTTCCCAGGACTTGTTACTGTTCAGAAATGAAACTCACGCTTTTTGTCCCCCTTTTCTTGTGAGCAGTATGGGACATTAGGAAAAAGGTTTGACGCTTGCTGTCTGCCAGGCACCCCCCTAAATTCTGTCCATGCATGAGGCCATTTTTCCCTCAGGGGCTTCTCCCCATTTAACAGATGGAGGAGACTGAGGCCCAGGGAGGTGGAATGGTGGGTTAGGCGTGGCCGTGGAGTTAGATGAGATACAGCGCGATCTTTGTGCCCAGCCTCGCTGGTTTGAATGCGTGCTTGACATGCCACTTGCAACCTGTGTGACCTTTGAACCTCTGTTCTCTCATGGGTGAAGGGAAGTAACACCTGTGCTAGGTGGGCCCTGCAGCATGCTTCGGTGCCTGGGTCTGCGTGTGGGCCGGCTGGCACGTGGCGAGTCGGGTTCCCTGGAAAGGTTTCATCCTCCAGCGTGCAGTTGATTCCTGATGCGATGGTTCGGACTGTCCCTTTCTGTTCTAGGGGACAACAGGGCTGTTGCAGTGTTTGCTGCTCCCTCCCTCTCTACGCCCCCTTCCTGGCCCCTCAGGGTCTTAGATATCCACGCCCTGCCATAACAGATGCTTGTAGCGTCCTCTGCCCCAACTCACTGTCCTCACAGATTGCAGCCGGTTTCTTTCTGTTATTCTCTGTCCTAGTGGTCGTTCCTAGTACTTCTCAGCATGTTTTCCTCAATTCCCCCCTTTACACTTGATCTCAGCCAAAAGGCCAAGAAGCAATCAATTCCCCCTTTTAATTCTTAATTGGATGAGTGTGTTAGTTTGTTCTTGCTGCGTAACAAACCACTACAGATTCTGAGGTTGAGGACGACACATGTTTGTCATCTTGTATACAGTGAGTGTGGGTCAGGACCCCAGCATGGTGTAGTGGGGCCCCCTGCGCAGAGTCTGACGAGGCTGCTGTCACAGTGTGGACGGGGCTGTGTTCTCACTTGGAGGCTTGATCAGGGAAGAACCGATTGTAATCTTCAGACTACCAGCAGAATCCGTGTCCCCAGTTTCTGTGACCGTGGGCCCAGGCTCCTGCCTGCTGTCGGCCGGGGCTGCCCTCAGGCCTGCAGACCACCACCCTCAGACCCCTCTGTGTGGCCCCGCCCTGCACCATTCACAACATGGCACCTGCTCCCTCGAGGCCAGCAGGAGAGTGTTTCTCTCTTTTGCCTGTGAAGACGGGGTTTTGTATAATGAAACAAACCCATTCGCAGCATCTTGTTGCTTAGAAGATGGGCACAGGTCCCGCCCACGTGCAAGGGGAGGGGACTAAGCAGTCCTGTGGATCATCGGGTCCCCTTCAGGCCTGGCTGCCACCAGCAGCTGGGTAAGCTCATTAAAATTGGGTCAAATAAGAATAATTCGCTCAAAGCCCTTAGCCTGGAGTAAGGAACACGTAATCCTTTTTTGATATCAGATCTCTAGTTTGCCGTGAAGTTCTAGGCTGTGTTCTGGAGAGGGCAGGGCACCAGATAAATAAGACGCTCAGCTGCTTATTCCGAATGGACCTGATTTTCTTGTCTGAATTGTTTGACGTGAGGAGCAGGGAGGAGACTGGGGATGAAAGTGGGCGTGAAGCCAAACAGGACAAAGGAGGGAGGGGACTTTCTTTACTTATGTAAACATTATTTTACAGGCAATTTAATCTACATGCATGAATGTTACATTATGTACTTCGGTGTAATTTCCCCTGGTTTTACCTATCCCGAACCCTCCTTTGGTGATGTCGCTCCCCCTTATGTCCACCCCGAAACCATGTTAAAAAATCCCGTATAGATCTTTTCATGTTTTCCCATGTCATATAACCACAGGCAAACATATATGAATGTTTTTACATCAGGATCATCACCCTTCGACAATGCCCTGTGCAAACCCTTTTACCCTGATGGCGCCGGGTTGTATGCATCATTTTTCCTGACTGTATACTACTCCAAAGGTGGATGTCTTGTCTTTCCACGGACCCTTCCCCTGTGGATTGTCACTCACTCCCTGTGTTTTTTTCACAATAAGAAGCGTGCCGATAAACTTCTGTGCACGTTTATCGTGGAGATAAACCTCCACACACACACCCCTAGGTACATCCATAGATTTTTATCTCTCTGGGGTGTAAATGGCTGTGTCAGAAGATTTATATATTTTTAATTTTGATCCCTGTTGTCAGCTTGATTTCCCCAGAGGCTGCAGCGCTTCAGAGGCGGCACTTCACAGCCCAGTAATTGGAGAGCCATCTTTCCCCCGTAGCCCGCCGGCGAGCGTTGTAATCGGTCTCGTTAATTTTGACCAGGTTGAGAGGTAGCAAGTGGTGTCTCACTGTTGCTTTTCATTTGCATTTCCCTGCCTAGCAGTGACTCTGAGCAGCTTTTCATCTGGTTGGCGGTTCGGACACGCTTGCCTGTGAATTGCTCGTGCGAATGAATCTTGTGCGTATTCCTCCATGGGGTCATTTGTCCCCTTTGTGTCAACTTGTCAGCTCTGTATAGTGCAGATTTTAACCCTCTTTGGCCTCCACACTCAGTGATTTTGCCGGAGAGATTGAGTTGTCTGCTGACCTTGTTTATGGGTGGCTGTTTTTCTGTCGTGCAAGTGTCTTGCAGGGTTTTGTGGGTAGACACCTGCCCTTTCTCCCATGGCTCCCACACCTCCAGCGTTGGCCGAGAAGGCTTCTCACACCCACACGTTTGCGTTCTTTTTACATCAACACTTCAGCCTAACAAATGTTCACCAAGTGTTTGGTCTGTGCCACACCCTGGGCCACATACCACCAACGTGGGATGAATAGGAGGTGGTCCTACCCTCAGGGGGCTCAGTGTCACACGGGTAATCACAACCAGTGTGACAGGGCACAGGCAACCAGGGCAGGGGCTGCTGCCTCAGCTCAGAAATGCCCAGTCTGGGTGCAGGATGCAGAGTTTGCCAAGGCCTCATGCTCCCAGCACAGACAGCCGGCACCCAGGGTGGCCCAAGTCCCCAGGAAAGTCACCTCCTGCCATGGTGGCCTCATCCACTCCCTGACACAGGTTTCTTTTCTCTGTTTCCCATGTTGTGGGGCTGCCTTAGCTGATGCTTTAGGGCTGGTGGCTGAGGTAGTCAGGGGAGGAAGGAGGGTGGCGAGGGGGTGCCCTGGAGGAAGGGACAGCAGGACGTGTGGCAGAAGGGCTTGTCCTACGTACTCGAGGAGCCCTGGCCGGGGCCGTGGAGGACGTGGGGCGGTGGGGAGATGTGCTGCCACTCTGCAGATGCGCGAGTGCAAGTCAGGAAGGGGCTGGTGTGGATGCCCCCCGCCGGGGAGGTGGCATCTGTGCGGGCTGGCCGCGCCTGCCAGCGGACCCCCTGGCACGCCTCGGGCCGTCTTGGGACGGCGGCTGTGTGGGTCCCAGGAGAGAGTGTAAAGAACCGGAGTGCAGGAAACAGAATGAGAACTTCATTTCTATTTATGTCCTCATCTCCTCTGAAGGTGTATTTTTATGTATGTTTAATGATGTACATAAAATTAGGGAGGCAGCGCCTGTTTATAATCATAAACAGACGCTCACCGGGGTGTGTGTACAGCCCAGTGTGTGGACCATCGATCTTAGTGGGCCCAGCTGTTTCAGCCCCCTGCCCGCCGCCCCTGACGGGGGGAGGGCCCCTGTCACAGAAGGGAGGGCCCTTGACGGCGGCGTGGGAGACCTGGGAGAGTGATCGTGGGAAGGGAATTACTTCTCCCACGCTCCAGAAGAGCTGGCTCTGCCTCATGTACCTCGTCCTCGAGGCGGCCCCCTTCCAAGCCCTCTTACAGTTTAGTCTGGCCTCTTTTTTCCCTTTAGAAAATATCTCGTAACGTGCAGTGACTTTGTTTAATTTTTTGCCTGCATCTCCCCTGGACTGTGGGCTCCTGAGAGTAAGGACTGAATGTCCCAGACTTTGGGGTCCCCCTCAAGCCCAGCACAGTGCCAGGTGCAGAGTTCGTTTTCACATCAGTCCACTGCACAATGAATGGACATGTTAGCACATATTAGGTGTCTTCGATGCCTAGGAAGGTAGACATCACCATCTCCGTTTTGTGGGCGAGATACTTGGTTTCCGAGAGGCTCAGTCATTTGCCCCAGGTCACACAGCTATTTGGGTACAGGAGTGGGAGGAGGGGAGCTAACATTTCCTGAGTTCCTGCTCGATGCCTGGCTCTCATACACCTTGATGCCATCTCACTGGTTATGAAGATTCAGCCTGTTCACAGAAGGGTAAACTGAGGCTTAGAGATGGGAAGTGACTTGCCCAGGGCCCCTCAGCTAGGCAGCAGAAGAGCTGGGATTGAAACCCAGGTCTGTCTGGGTCCCAAGCACATTTCTTTCCATCAGTTTGACAGTGATTCCTTTATGCCGAGTTCACTCAGGGGCTGAGGTCCATGGGGGGCACACATGGTCACACACTAAATAGCAGGCACGTTGGCAGACACCCCTGCGGGCGGGAGGTGAGGCGGTGGCCAGATGGGGCTGCCCCGATAGGGGGCACTAGTCCGCAAGCCCTGGCCCCCAAGCCTGGCTGATTTGCCTGCCTGACGAGGAGGGTGATGTTTTATGCATGGTGCCTAATTTTGCCCCGGCAGTCTCTGGCTATATTTAACACCATTAATCATTATTGTTGGCTCCCAGGGGGATGGAGCCCTGATTAGTGTCAGCAACACATCACGTAAGGATAGAGAGGGGAAAAAAACAAGTTTGTTCCTCCAAACTCGAGACACGTGTTCGCGGCTCCCTTCCCTCCGAGCGGCTCGTGCAGCTGCTTCCTTGGGTTGGATTCCCGCCTCTTTGTTGCTGGGCTGTGGCTGGTGCCTGCCCCCCAGTGGGCCCCTCTCAGTACGTCAGTACCCCTCTTCTCCACGTCAGAGCCGTGTGTAGCTCAGCTGATGAGATCAGCTGTCTCTGACTTGGGCTGAAGAAAGGGGTGAACCCAGTACTTATTAGACTCCTGCTGTACACAGTTGTCCCCAACTGGTGGCCTGCATACCTTATAACGATCACCCTAACTCTGTCCTAGAGGGTGTGTTTTTAACTGAAAAATGGGGAAACTGAGGCTTGAGTTAGGTTTCGCAGGCCTGTGGCTGGTTCCATCACGTAGGCGGAAACACTCTGCCACTTACAAAGAACGACTGGGACGTTGGGTGAGCACGAGGCTTTGCCTTCGGGTACCTGGAAGGGCTTTCTGGTGGCAGCAGGCCCAGAGCAGAGCCCAGTCTGTCTCCTAATCCAGCGCAAACCTGTGCAGGGGCCAGGGATGCGCACACAGCACTTACTCTCGGCTTCCCTCGGGCTGCAGGTGGGCGTCTGAAGTTGCTCCCCACCCATCTCTGCCCCCTCCTACCCCACCTGTGTCCTGCCCCCAGGGCCCTGCGTATCCTGCCGAGGTCACCTTTATGTGGATACTGGGGACAGCAGCTTCCTGTCTTGTCCCATTGTTCCTGGGGGCTCTTTCCTGAGCGGGGGGGTGGGGGAGGGCCTGCCCTCCTGCTCAGAGTGATGGCCTCCCTTGACTTAATTTGGACGCTTTGCTGAGACCCTTCCCCAGTGGCGGTGAAGATGGGAGAGAAAAAAGAGAAGGTGAGGACAGAGGAGCCTGTCCTGCCATCACTAGCTGCCCAGGGAGGCGGCCGACTGAGGGTCAAGGAGAATCGGACAGAGGTCCGCAGAGTGGGGTGGGTCCCATGAGGGGACTCGGTGTCTTCCAGTGTAGGAATCTTCAAGGCCTGCAGCTCCCCTGGAGAGGGGCTGACCTGCGGAGCCCCCAGTTGGCTGGCAGGGGCCCCCTCATCCTTGCTGTGCCAGGCGCAGGCCCTGGGCAACAGGCTTTATCCACCAGTTGACGTACGAGTGTTCACACTTCACGGGTGAAGTGGGAATGGTTTTGACTTTTCTACCTGTCGCCCTCTACAGAGTCCTCTCGGGTCCACCTTCCTAGGGCCTTGGTGCCCTGAGGTGGGCCTCAGTGTGCTCTGGCCCTGTCCGGCTATTGAAACGCAGTCCAGTCCGTTTCAGAACTGGGATCTCACGTCTCATCTAAAGCTCCCCAGGCCATTCCGGGCCCCTCCGGGAGCAGGGGACCACGGCTTGCTCTCTAATTTACCAGGCAGGTGGTGGGGGCGGGGCCCCCTGCCCTGGTTTCGGTTGCTTCCTCCACACACTCTGGTGGCCTCTGCCACCCTGATGGCACCTCTGCTCTGTCTCTTTGCCTGTGTCACGTCTCCATGGCCAGTGCTCTGTCTTCCTGTGGCTGACCTCTTCTGGGCACAGCATACGTGGGCCGAGCTGGGGTTTGGGGCTCATGTTGCCGCCTCCTGGTAAATCCTGGCAGGGGATAGAAAGAGGGAGTCCGGTCGCAGTTTTGGGTAGTGTCTTGTCTGCACCCTCTAGAATCTGAGTGTACTTTGCCCTCCCTGTCTCTTCTTTTGACTCTCGCTTTAATTTCCAGGGTCCCAGGAAAAGTCCCCTGAGCCCCATCGTGTTCCATGTAAGTTTTTCTTGCTGGTGTCTCACAATCAGCCTGTTTGGTTTATGGGACTGTTCCCTTTGGCGGGTGAGGAAATAGAAGCTCAGAGAGACACAGTCACTTGCCCAAGGCTGCTCAGCCTGCTCAGAGGGTGAGATTTGAACCAGGTCTGGCTAACCTGCCATGTTTGGGAATCCAAGGGCAGATGGGGTCAGCCCAAGGTCACCAGGCACACACCCATTTCTACCCATGCCTGACCTCTAGTGATCAACACAGGGCCTGGCCCTGCTTCTGGTTTATGGGTCTCGTTGCGGAGTCTGACTTCCTAAACTGGAATCTCAGCTCTGCCATTTCCAAGCTGTGTGAACTTGGACAGAGCTACTTAACTTCCTTTGCCTTGGTCTCCTCATCTGGAAAATGTGAACGACAATGAACCACACAACCCAGGTGTTGGGAGGACCACACACGTTATACAGCAAAACTCTCGATTGCGTTTGTCACCAGGACTGTCGTTGGCATTGCCTATTAGCTACACTGTGCCCTCTTGGCCCAACAGAAGAAATGGCTTTTAGGCCCAAAAGCCTGGAAAATGTTGACAGATACTGAACAACCAACAGTCAACATGAGTTGGTTGTGTTTCCTTCTTTGCTTTGGCTGCTAGGAAGCTCAATCAAATTGCTGCAAGTGTATGGGCCTTCCTGGTCTCGTTTTATTTCTGTACTTTTCTCTTTGCTGTAATCACTTCGCTTCATTGTGTCTTATTTACTACTGTATGAAATTGTATAACATTTTCTAAACTTGTGTGTGCGAAGCTCTGGTTGTCACAAACGGATGTCACCAGGAGAAGGGAAGTTGAGGGCACAGCAGAGATCCTGGGGAGATGCTCTTCCAGGCAGTGTCTGGTCCTTTCCCCTCAAAGCAAAGCATCTTTGCAAGCTCACCTGCCCTTGTGGGACTGAGTGGGTTGATAGCACCGGAAGTTCCTTCTAACCCCCCAGAGGCTGAGGTGGCAGGACAATTTGCTGACCAAGTCCTCAAAAGGCGGATTAACCGATAGGTCCCCAAATCAGTGTAGGATTAATGTAGGAAAAATACAATGTTGGGTGAATGCAGAAAACCCCCAGATAAGAGACTCAGACAATAAAGAAGTTGATCTCACTCTCACATTCTAATAGTCTGGAGGCAGGTCCGTCCTGGCGGGGCATGGGGCCCCGTGTCACGAGCTGGTCTTCCTCCTTTCTCTCTCTCTGTTGTGTAATAGCTGCTGTTCTCTGAGTCACTCCTGTTCCATGTGGTTCCTGGAGCTCACTCACCCTCCTCTCTATGTTCCAGAGGGAGGCGGAGCCCAAAGGGCCCGTTCTCTCAGTAAGGACACTTCCTAGAAGTGGCAGATAGAACCCTCCTAGCCCCCTTTACTGGCCATTGAGCAGCTTCAGGACTAGGCTTACTTAGCTTCGAGGGAGAGAGAGAAAGCAAGCCTCTAACCCTGGGCAGACTTGGGCTCCTCTGAGCCTGTCTCTACCGTAAATACTCACTGCCTTGCAGGGGGCTTGTGAGGATTAACTAAGGATGCAGTAAAAGACAACAGGTGTTCCACAGATGTAAATTTCCTTCTAACTTTTAGTTTTCCCTTCCCTTCATCCCTTGGGACTAAGAGGGAAGCTTGAGCTAGACTAGGGAAGATTTGGGAGTGTTGAGGAAGAATGTTCCTTGAGAGGGAATGTGGGGGACCCACGCCAGGACCCTGGGTGAGAGGACTCCCCTCGGCTCCAACTGGTGAGGCCCTAAAACAGAAACTGGGAAGCAGGGCCAGGGGTCCCCTGGTGATCACTAGAGGTTAGATATGTATGGAAATAGGATGTGGGCCTGATGACCTTGGGATGACCTCACCTGCTTCTTGATTCCCAAGCAAGGCAGGGACAGGCTGGGGTTGCATGCTGGCTGTTTGCCAGCTGAACACGAACTTGGGCAATTCCAAGACTACACACCGAGAACACTGGCAGGGGGCGCAGCAGGGTGCAACATCTCATTCCCCTGGCACCCTCTTTCTGCTAGAGCTGAACCCCACTCTCCCCAAGGAGCCCCTCTGGGGCCTTTAAAAGTTGAGCTAGTGAGTGTAGGAGCCCAGCAGGTGGCTGGCTGTGCTCTGTGGCGGCTGCTGAGGTTGATGCTCTCCCCCAGGGTTCTCACCAGGACAGGGATAGTGAAGTCAGCAGTGGGGCAGCAGGTCTTAAGGACCCCCAGCTGCTCTGGCTACTGAGCATGCCCAGACCGACTCTGCTGAGTACGGTATAGCTCCCTGGAGGGTGGAGGAGGAGAGGAGGAACAGCAGGTGGTATGAGTGGGGGTTTAGAAGTTCTTCCCTAAGTCAAGGCCAAAAGGATTCTCCCACAACTTTTCTCTTAACTTTATAGTTGTACTCTGAAGAGCTGGGACTCCAGTCCCTTTGGATTTGGTTCTGTGTTCTCTGTGTGGGAAGCACACAGCTTTACTTTTCTCTGCCGTGCACACTGTTCCGACCCCTGTCCCCCGCCCCCCGCCCCCCACGCCCCGTTCCTTTCCCCGCTGGTGTCAGGAACCACCTGTATCACGCTCCAGCTTCCCTGCGCAGGAGGTTCTGTGTCTGGGCTCTTTTCTCCCCCATTGGTTTGTCTGCTTCTATCTGAGCATCCGGCTCCATTTATTGCCATGACTCTGAGATGTGTCTGAATCCCTCGGAGGCCAAAGGCTTCGCTCTTCTTCTTCAAGATTGGTGGACCTTTTCTTCCTCCAGATAATTTTAGAATGAGTTGATCACATTCTCTGAAAGCCTCACTATAATTTCTACGGAAATTTATTAAAGTTTCTTAGGGGAGTTAACGGATGGACAATGTTAACACAACATTTAGGTTTTCTTTTTCAGTCGTTTATTGATTTAATTCTTCCTCCCCTATGAATCTTGGGTATTTAGATCAATTCTGAAATAGTTGATATGTTTTACTTGCTATATGAGTGGTGTCTCATTTTCTGTTATATTTCCAGTTGGTTTTTCCACTGTGGAAGAACGCTAAGCTTTTAAGTTGATGGCTCTGAACAGGTTCAGGTTCCTTTGGATTTTTTCCTATAAATGCTGACATTGCCTTAAATGTGACCACTGGTAGTTTTCTGTCTCCCCTTCCAATTACTTTGTATTTCATCTCTCTTGTTCCACTGCATGTGCCGGGACCTCTGGTGTGCTGTTGGACCGTGGCAGGTGACAGGCATCCTTGCCGTATTTCCAGTCTCACATGGAATACGTTTAAGCTTCTCAGCTAAGGATGGCCTTGCTAGAGGTTTTACTCTGCAGTACTGATCCAGTTCAGGACATTCCCTTCAGTCTCTTGTTTGAGTTTTAAAAAATATCTTCTGCCAAGATGGAGGCGTAGGTGGGAACACCTTGCGTCCTTACACAACAAAATCTAAAAACAACAAAGTTTTAATAACAATAAATGCAACCAAACCACACAGAAAATCGAATACGGAATTGGAAAATAATGAACCACTCAGCTAAACCGGTGAGAGGGGTGAAGCCAACAGCGGAGCGGGTCAGGCAAAAAAGATCCCCCAACCCGGGCGGTGCACAGGCAGCCGAGGGTGCGGATCCCAGGTGTGAGCTAGCTACGGGCTGACACAGGGAAGAGGGGCAGCTGGCTGTCTGCAGTCGGTTGTGCATTTGCACGCAGATAAACCAGTGAAGAGGCGAGCGTTGAGACATCTCGCAGGCCCCGGCGGCGGGCGCAGGGCAGCGGGCTCGCACATTTGCCCTCGGATAAGCAGGCAGGGGCGAGTGGTGAGGTGGACTGGGCAAGGGGAGAGGACCGCCATTGCTCCCTCTCTGACCCCGCCCCCACATACAGTGTCACAAACTAGCAACCTGGGAGGCCCTGCCCTGGTGAACAACTAAGGCGCCTCTCCTCACACGTAACAGGCACAGACAGATCAAAACATGGCTCAAGAACAACTCAGAGCCCCAGAGCCAATAAATCTAAGCGATGAAGAAGTAGCCAAACTTTCAGATGCACAGTTCAAAACACTGGTGATCAAGATGCTCACAGAACTGGTTGATTTTAGTCACAAATTAGAGGAACAAATGAATGCTAAACTAATTGAAATGAAGAGAAATGCACAGGAAACCAATAGTGATGGAAAGGAAACTGGGACTCAAATCAAGGGAGTGGACTAGAAGGAAGGAAAAAATGACCAAACAGAAAAGGATGAAGAAACAAGAATTCAAAAAAAAAAACGAGGAGAGGCTTAGGAACCTCCAGGACATCTTTAAATGCTTCAGCATCGGAACTATAGGGGTACCAGAAGGGGAAGAGGAACAGTTATGAGTGGAAACCTTATTTGAACAAATAATAAAAGAGAACTTCCCCATTCTGGCAAAGGAAATAGACTTCCAGGAAATCCAGGAAGCTCAGAGAGTCCCAAAGAAGTTGGACCCAAGAAGGAACACACCAAGGCACATCATCATTACATTAGCCAAGATTAAAATGAAGGAGAGAATCCTAGAAGCAGCAAGAGATAAGGGGACAGTCACCTACAAAGGAGTTCCCATCAGACTCTCAGCTGATTTCTCCGAAGAGACCTTATAGGCAAGAAGGGGCTGGAAAGAAGTATTTCAAGTCATGAAAACCAAAGACCTACAACCAAGATTGCTCTATCCAGCAAAACTTTCATTTAGAATGGAAGGACAGATAAAGTGCTTCTCAGATAAGATCAAATTCAAGGAGTTCATCATCACCAAGCCCTTACTACATGAAATGTTAAAGGGACTTACCTAAGAAAAAGAAGATAAAAAAGGTGAACAGTGAAAGAACAGCAAATTCAGTTATTAACAACCACACCTAAAACAAAAGCAAACTAAGAGGACAGCTAGATCAGGAGCAGAGCCACAGAAATAGAGGTCACATGGAGGGTTAGCAACAGGGGAGTGGGAGAAGAAGAAGGGGGGAGAAGGTACAGAAAATAAGTAGCATAGACAGTAGATAGAAAATAGATAGGGGGAGGGTAAGAATAGTAGGGGAAATATAGAATCTAAAGAACTTGAGACACGTGTTCATGAACTAAAGGGGGGAATAGTGGGGGAGGGGTGTGCAGGGTGGAGGGGAATGAAGGGGGGAATAGAACAACTGTAATGGCATAATCGAGAAAATAAAAAATATTAAAAAAAGAAAAAAATAGATGTTACATTTTATTAAATGCTCTCGTCAACCTATTGAGGTGATTGTTGCGTTTCTGTGCTGAATCCTCCTCTCCGTAAGAGTATTTCTCAAGTCCCACCTGTGTGCCAGACCGTATCACGGGAGCCTTCTAAATGTTAACTCGCTTCATCCATGTGGCAATTCTGTGAGCAAGGCACTCTTGACTATCCCCTTTGTAGGTGAGACAGCGTAGGCAGAGGGAGGCTAAGTGACTTGGCCAAGGTCACATCACTAGCCTGACCCAATGCTAGTGTTTGCAGGGCCCAGGGAAGAACGCAAGTGGGTACTCAATACACCAGTATTTAAAGATATAAAACAAGCTAACAAACTGTTAAATAAGATGTATTCTTTTCTCTTATCTGAAAAACATAACCTTGATAAAGATCAAATATTGAGATGACCGGGTTTAATTATTATCACGCATTTTGGTATGCTGTTAATTTTGGTGAGCAATCAAGTTAAACATAACTCACAAATTACTTATTTATCCAATTAAACTTACTTTTCTTGTCTCCAGCTCGATAAGATGACTAAATTTTGTTGTAATCAAGGCTTTCACATGTTCTATTAATAGTGATATGAGAGATTAACACATAAAGCATAATTATGTTCAAAGTATACAAAATTAAACTTTTATCAACTATAAATTAAATTAATATCAAAATAATTTAAGTTATAAAAAAGTTTTCATTTAAAATGCAAAAACATCTGCTAAAATGAAAAGGCAAAATATGACTCAATAAGATTTTTAAATTCAAAATTCTCCAAAGCTGGACGAGAGCTAAGGGGGGTGGAAATGGGAGGGAGGTGGGGAGCAAGGGGCGGGGGAGGCTGGGATGGGAAAAATAAACAAACTGTACTCGAAAAATAACTAAAAAAAAAAAAAAAAATTCTCCAAAGCTTCAATTCACCTGCCCTTTGAACATACAATTCTAGCCTGCACCGCCCACGTAGCTGCCAATGGAAATAATTGGGGTCATGTTCTTACCTTCCTCAGGTCTGGATCTAGGCACATGCAAGTGTAAGGGTCACACAGATTGTTCAGTGTTTCAAAATGTCCCAGAGCTGCCACGTGTGACCCCTGTGACCCCCGTTCTGAACCCCTGCCCCAGGCTGGGGCCCGGAGGGAAGGCGAACTTCCAGGAAATGCCACTTCCTCCTGGGGAATCCGTTGCAGGAGAGCTGAAGGAAAGTGCTGACAGTTTGGTTCGGTTGTCTTTTCTCTTACAAAGTGCTTTTACTGCCACTCATGTCCTCCCTGTGCCCCGAAGCCGTGTCCTTCTGGCTGTGTGTGGCATAGATGACGCGCTTCCATGGCAGCTGGACTCGGGGGCCTCCTGTGTCTAGGGCCGGGCAAGGCCTTCTGGGAGTGTTTCTCGGGAGACGGAATGTGTTAGTCATGAGAGTGATGTCGAGTTAGGTGTTGTGTTGGGGTGTGTGTGTGTGTGTGTGTGTGTGTGTACACGTATGTGTATGTGGCCCAGGGCCGGGTCCTCTCTTACCTGGGTGTAGGGGTCGCTACAGTAAGGAGTGGGAGAATTGGGAATTGACACTTGAACCCAGGTTGACTCAAGTCCGTGCCCTTGATCATGACACCAGGCTGCCTCTCGACCAGATTGTTTTAAAACGACTCATGCTTGGTGAGCCAATCCTCTGTTTGGGATTTTTGCAAATATGCTCATATGTAAAATAGGCCTACGATCTCCTTTGCTTATACTGTGCTATTTAATGGTGGAATCCGGGTCACACCGGGCTCACAAAATGAGTTGGGTGCTTTTCCTTTTTCCTATTTTCTATCAGCTGGGACGAAACAATGAGGTAGAACTCTCCTGCACAGCCATCTGGGGTCTGGCCCTTTGTGTGGGGTTATCTTTGATTATAATTATAATTTATTTAGTGGTTCACTGAATACTTGTTTCTTTTCTCTTTTTTTTTTAAACTAATGTGGACGGTTTTATTTTTTTTTTCTGGAAACTTTAGTTTTCAAATTTGGGACTACGGGGTCACAAGGGGGAGAAGAAAGTCACAGTGCGGTCCTCTGGCTGTCTCCCGTGACGGTTGGTGCCTGGTCATCGGGTCCACCAGCTACTGCTTCCCCACGGGCGGCCCCACTACTGTCCAGTCCGTCTCCTAGTGGCTTCTCCTAGTCTTCAGAGTCCATGTCCATCTTCTTACGGCCGCAGCAGGACGGGGTCCGGGAGAGGGCAGCTGGTATCGGCCGGGGAGCCTCAGATCAGCAGCCAGAGTCCGTCCTCAGCCCCGTCAGGGCTGAGCTTTATCATTATCTCGTGTGAAAACTGCTAATGGCTGGAAGTGTGAAGAGACCTCTCAGTGCCTCGGGGCCTGCAGGAAGGAGTCCTTCAAACGTTAGTGATGGCTGTTAGTGATGACTGAGCGATGACCTCTGCAAATGGGTGGGGGCAGTGTGGGCTGCACCTATTGTTTCCAAGTTAAATCGTCAACTCAGCTGCGAGTCCCTATAATTTGAGATGAGAAGAGATGAGAGAAAGAATGTGAGAGTGTAAGTTTAAAGTGTTGCCAAATTCTAGCAATATGCCGTATGCCATTGGGCAATTTATTTTTCTGAGCCTCGGTGTTCTTATCTGTAAATTGGAAAATTGGATGTAATACTTCAAAGGGTACTTGAAAGGCCTAGGCGAAATAGTATACATAGCCTGAGGATTCTGTGTCAGGAGGAATCTAGCCTGCCCAAACTGACTTACACAGAGCAAGGAATCTGACCAACTTGAAGAACTGAAAATCCCCTAGGCAGGGCTGGCTTCAGGAGCAGTGTGATCCAGAAGTCCAGGATGCCAGACCCTAGCCCTGTGTCTCTGGGACTTTCTTAGCTCTGCCCTTCTCCATGGGCCTGCTTCTTCCTCAGGCAGTGGCCAGGTCACAGGAAGGGCTGTAGCCATTTCAGACCTGACATCTGCATGCTAATCGAGAGAAAATGGTTCTTGGAGGGGCCTCCTGTGATAAGGGGAAAAAGATTTCCTTTAAAGGTTTTATTTATTTATTTTTAGAGAAGGGGAGGGAAGGAGAAAGAAAGGGAGAGAAACATCAGTGTGCAGTTGCCTCTCATGTGCCCCCTACTGGGGACCTGGCCCATAACCCAGGCATGTGCCCTGACTGGCAATTGAACCGGCGACCCTTTGGTTTGCAGGCTGGCACTCAACCACTAAGCCACACTGGCCAGGGTGGAGAAAAGGTTTTTACCAGAAGTCCTGAGTTAATGCCACTTTATCTCCATTGGCTTAAATTGGGTCACATGTTTCTCCTTGAATCAGCCACTATGGCCAGAGTGGGGATAAACCCACTGAATTAAGCCCATGGGAAGTAACCCCTGTGCTGAGAGTTGAGTAAACCCGATCCAAGCCATGGGTGGACCTGGGGGAAGGACAAGTCCAAAGCAGGGTCTGGGTGCTCCTGCCTGAGAGGGCGACAGGATACAGGGGAGGCAACTGAGAGCTGACCTTGGGGACAACCACTGCCTCCTAACTGGTCTTCCTGCTTCGGCCATTGCCCCATCATCTGTCCTCTCCCGGGAGGGACAGACCCCTCTCAGAAACATTCAATGGCACCATCTTTCTAGGGGGCAGATGCAGAGTCTGTATGATTTCCTGACAGAGCCCAAGATGCTCTGCACCCTGTGTTCCCCACTGCTGTCCCGCCCAAAACAACCCACCCCTCTGGGTTACTCCCAGGCACTGGAAGCACCCACACCTCAGGGCCTTTGCACACACTGAGGCGTCCGCCTGGAACTCTCTTCCCCAGACATCTGTATCCTTTGTGTCCTCACTTCTCTTCCATTTTGGTCAAATGGCATCTCCTTCAGAGAGGCCTTTTCTGCTCAGCCCGACTACAATAGGAAGTCTTCCTTCCCTCAGAATTTTCTTAATCCCTGTCTCTTTTCCTTCCTTCCTTCCTTCCTTCCTTCCTTCCTTCCTTCCTTCCTTCCTTCCTTCCTTCCTTCCTTCCTTCCTTCCTTCCTTCCTGTAGCCAAATATGTTTTCTCCACCCCACTCCACCCCACCCACACCAATGACAGCTTCACGGTCATCTTATTCTCAATTGCATCTGCAGAGTCTAGCGCGCTGCCTGGCACATAGTATGTGCTCAATAAGTATTTGTTGAAGATTGTAGCTCAAACCCTGCCACCTGTTCCTAACAGCCCAGTGAGGGCTCCTCTGCTCTCACTTGCCTGCCTTCCCTCGTCCCAGGGCAGGAGGTCGCAGGGACCAGATGCCACCTACCCCGATGACCTGTGATGTGTGGCCTGGACATGGGTGTGTCCACTGTGATCCTTGGAGACAGCTGGTTAAAGGTGTGGCTTCCCCCTTCCTCCTTGTTCACCTTACTCTAGGCTGCCAGGATCTTATTAGCCCTATTTACACGGCCGGGATGTCGAGCGATTAATTTTTAATGGCTTGGTTTATTGCATGTTTGAATGGTTTATTGAGTAATTCCCACATTTAAGTGATTAATTCCCAGAGTTCAGAACGACTGGTTAGTTTTACATTAATCAGGGTTTCTGAATGCCAAGAGACAATCAATCAATCCTCCCTGCCAGGGAGAGTAATGTTAAAATACCTCGAGGTCCAATGAGGGTAAGAAAAGGAGTAATTAAAACCCTGTCTTCCCCCCGCACAAATTTGATGGCTCTTGCTCTCCCTCTCTTCTGCCCGGCAACCCATTCCATAATGAAGGCACTCCCTGAGCCCAGATGTTCCCTGGAATGATCAACTCCACTTCACTGCTTGGACCTTCCTGTAACGAGGTTCAGCCCATCTGTCCCTGGGAGGTGGGGGTCTCAGGGAGGTGACTCAGGAGCCTGTGGGGCCTGTCACACAGTCCCTGGCCTCGGTCCTTCCCGGCTTGGTTCCTAATTTGCAGGGAGGCTGGGCCATGTCTGGCTTTGGGACAAAATGTCCAGGGTCACCCGGTAGACACAGCTCAGTCTCCCCCACAGAGGGCGTGGGGGGTGTTTGGGAAAGGGGCTCTGCACTGGGGGCTTTGCCTCTGGGCCCCACCCCAGAGCTCTTGTGGCCTGGTTGGCTTCGAGCAGGAAGGAATGTGAGCTGCCTTGGCCCCAGGAAGGGTTTCCGACTGCCAGTGTGATGAAGGACCACAACCCTGGTGACTTAAAACAACAGTTGTTGTCTTACAGTCCCGAACCCAGAAACTGGAGCCCAGTGCAAGACGAGGCTCCTGGGGCTAAAACTGAGCTGCTGTCAGGGCCTGGGTTCCTTTGGAGGCTCCAGGGAGGGACCCATTTCCTCGCCGTTGTCCAGTGTCCAGAGGCCAAGCACGTTCCTTGGCTGGCGACTCCTTCCTCCATCTTCAAAGTGGTCAGTGTTGTTGCATCTTTGGTCTTCGTCTGACTCTGACCTTCTGCCTCCCCACATTTAAAGGAGCCTCGTACTGCACTGGGCTCACCTGGGTGATCCAGGACTCCCTCCCTATCCCAAGGCCAGGGACCCTAAGGTGTTCGTAGGCTCCGGAACTGGGAAGCAGACATCTTTATGCTGATAGGATGAGACGCAACGTGGCTGCCTGGTAGAGGCACAGACTCGGGGGCCGGAGAATTCGTTTAGGTCCTAGCCCAGCCCCTCAGGAGCCATGGGAAGCTGCGCTGCAGGTTCCGTACCTGCACAGCTGAGGCCCGAGCTCAGGCACGTCAGCCCGAGTGGCTGTGCTGGCGAAAGGCAGACTGGAGAGATGGCGGGGCCCCTGGAGGGCAGGAGGCACGCTCGCTCCCCTCGGCCGCAAGAAAGGGCCGACACCTGACCTGGGATGAAAACCGGAAAAGCGTGTCCTACCCTAGAGGGATTCACTGAGGATGTAGAGGCAGGTGCTGAGTACGTGGGACATTCCTTGCAAAACGTTTACAACCACAGAGCAACTCATAGGGGCCCCAGAGGGAGACCCCATGGACAAACCCCGGAGCATCCCATGCATACGGACACTGTGCAGACTCAACAGGGAGGGCCAGCCCTGGGAGGGAGAGAAGACCCCAGGCAGACGACTAATGGGAGCAGACAGCAGCGAAGGGCTCCACAGCCTGATGTGAGAGCTGACGTGCTGTGTCTCTGCACCCGGTTTCCTTCCAACGACACTGCTAGTCCTTTGCGTGTCCACGGAAGGTGGTTATTCTCACCAGAGACTAAGGCTTCGAGAGCCTGAGGTATTGCATGCGCCTCATGGTTAATCGCAGTGGTGTTGACCAGCTTGGGCTCTGGAAACCCACAGACATGGGTCTGCATCCTGACTGCCCTTAGACTGGGCGTCTTTGAGCCCATTCCTTCATTCCTGAAACTTTAATCGCTTTGTCCGTAACCAGAGATGGTACCATGCCCTGTCCTTGGGCTCGTGTGCAGATTAAATGAGATAGTATGTGGGAAGCGTCTCAGTGCCTGGCACGTAGTAAGCACTCAGCAAGGGCTCTGCTTCATGGTGGTCCGTGGGGGAAGGAGCTCTCATGAGGAAGTTATCTGGTGTCAGAAGCTTTCAGGAGTAAAGCTTAATTTGGATCTTAAACACCTGAAAATGTCATAGACAGGAGTTTCTAGCAGCAAAGAGATGTAGAAAAGGGCGACTTTCTCAAGAAGTAGTATCCTGCGTGGCTCTAGCTCTCGGTGCGTGGAGAGGAGAGACGGGTGAGCTTGGCCAGGGGCCGGAGTCCGGTGCCCACCCACGTCCAGCTGAGTTTAGACTTTGTTTTGTTGGCAATGGGAGCTGGTAATGGGTTTTGAGCAGGAACGTATCCAGCAGCCTACGGGAGAAATGAGTATTTTAGGGACACAGACATGGAGTCCATATGGAACCATCACGCTGCCAGCAAATCAGTGTGTTTTAAAAAAATTTATTCATTCAACACAAATCGATTTAACAAAAATATGCCAGTAATGGGATGGGAATATGGAAACGAGAGACAAACACCTGCCCACCTTGGACCCCGCATTCAGGTGGCACTTGGAGGAAGACAGACAAGAAGCCGGAAATCACACGCCATAGTTAGGTGTTGGGTTAGCGCTGCAAAAAGAATAAAAGTTGCTGAGATACAGGCTGAGAGTCCAGTGGGGGGAGGCAGGGAGGGCTTCTCTTGGGGGGACGGTGACGCTGTGATGAGGCCGGAATAATGAGAAGCAGCCGGTGGCTGGCGGAGCAGGGACAGGTGCTCCAGACAGAAGGGGAAGACATGCCAGGCCCTTGGGGAGGAAGGAGCCGCTGCGGTTCAGCAACTGGAGGGTCAGTGGGTCTGGAGTCCTGTGAACTCGCACTGGTGGGGGTGGGAGGAGGTGGAAGAGGATTCTGGAGAAGCAAGGAGAAGTAATAGTGTCCAATCTAGATTTAATTGGGGTTTGTTCTGACTTTATTCAACTCTTTTCTCTGCCGGATTATTCGCATCGACACAAAACCTTAACATATTACTTCTCATCTTAAGAAGGGAAAAAAACCCCCAAAAAACAAAACCCCTCCCCTCCTGGGCTGCCATCTCTCTCCACATCTTTTGTTGTGTTTCGTTGCTGCCTTTCACAGCAGAACTCATCAAAATTTTCCATCCTCACTGTCTCCAGTTTCTCTGCACCCGCATTTTCTTTTAAAAACCTTTTAATTTTTCAGAACTGTTCATATTTAGAGACGGTACAAAAACGGTTCAACGTACGCGCCTATATGCAGTGTTATTATCTTTCGACCACATTTGCTTTGAGACTTTTTTTCTCTGTGTACATGCTGTTTTCTTTCTCATCTACTTGAAAGTAAATTGCCTGACACTTTGCCTGTAAAAACTTATTCAAGGATGTTCTCTTTCAAATCCATAATGTAGTGATCAAATGCAGGAAATGTAACGCTGAAAATATAACCCATATTCAAATTTCACCAATAGTTCCCCAAATGTTCTTTTAAAAAATTCACTGACAATTTTGCATGCGGTGCGAGGCACCCCTTTGATGTGTAGTTCCCAGTTTTGACAAATACACACAGTCATGTAATCACTATTATAGTCTAGACGTAACACTGTCCCATCATGTCCACCGCTGTCCCCCGCCCCCCGGCGTCCTCAGCCCTTCCCACCCACCCCAGCCTTGGCAACCGCTGGTCCGTGTTCTGTCCTCAGAGTTCGGTCTTCGCGAGGATGCCGTTTATACGGCAATGACACTTGCAGGCCGGGCTTCTCTGGCAGAGCCTGCTGACTTTGGAAGTCACTCATGTTACTGCGTATCTCCGTAGCTTCTTCCCTCTCCCTGCTGAGTGGGGTACTGTCGTGTGGATGTGCCACAGTTTGTCCATTCCCCCGTTGGACATTTTAGGTCGCTGCCAGTTTGGGGTAATTTACGTGGATTTTTACACTGGTGTAAAGGCTTTTGTGTGAACCTAAGTTTTTATTTCTCTTAAGACTAGGAGTGCTGGGTAGAATGGTTAGGGTATGTTTAACTTTATAAGAAGCTTCCAAGGTGTGTCCCTGATTGCACCCTTTCCTGTTCTCCCCGGTGGCAGAGTGTGAGAGTTCCAGTTCTCCCGCCTCCTCACCAGCTAATGGCATCGTCCTTATTCTTGTTTTCGAGTTAGCCTTTCTAACAGGTGTGTGGTAGTATCTTACTCTGTGTTTTCCTAATGACAGATGCTATTTAGCATCTTTTCACGTGCTGTTTCCCACCTATACAGCTTCTTTGATGAAGCATCCGACTCTTCTGCTCGTTTTTAACAGGTTTGTTTTCTTATCGATTTTTGATAGTTCTTTATATATTCTGACCAGCCTACGTGCAAGAAATGTGATTTGCAAATGTTTTCTACCCACCAGTTCATGGCTTGTCTTTTTCATTCCCATAATAGTGCCTTTCAAAGAGCAGAAGTTTTTCATTTTGATGGAGTCCAGTATATACATTTTTTTCTTTTATGGGTTATACTTTTAGCATTCCATTTTAGTTTATCTCTCCCTGGTAATTTTTTGGTTCTGATCCAGGATCAGAAGACATCCATTGTGTTGGTGGCCACGTCCTGCCCTGTCCTGTCCGTTTGAACATTCCTTGACATTGTTGGCTTTGAGGGGCCAGTTTGGGGGAGGCTGCAGGTGACTCCTGTGTTGCCACATCCAATAGATACTTCCTTGTCTTTCACCTTCATTTCTCCACACATTGTATTTCTCTCTTCTTGAAATATTTTCTCTGCTTGGCCTGAGACACCACGCCAACCTCCCTAGTTGCTCCTTCCTATCCTCTCAATTGGGTCCTTCTCAGGGCCCAGCCTCCAGGCCTTAAAGTGCCCTCAGGCATCAGTCGTTAGCTACACTGAGTCACTTTCTGATCTCTATCCCCTTCTCTTGCATTTCCACCCACTTGGTGACCCCCACTTATGTCCCCGGCTCAGATGTCTCTAAACTCTGCCTTCAGACATCTTCCTGTGTGTCTGGGATGCATCTCAAACTTTTATGATGCCCCAGATAAAATTTCTGATTCCCTCCCTAGCCCAGATCTGTTCTTTCTATAGTCTCCTCCATCTCAGTAAATGGGTACTTTGTTCTGACAGCTTTTCAGGTCCACAGTCTTGGTGTCTTCCTCCATTCTCCTCCTTGTCTCATACTTCGCTGTATCAGTCTTTCTCAAACATACCCAGAATCTGACCGCTTGTCACCCTGTGTTTGCACTGTTGCCACCTTCGTGCAGGTCACCACCATCTTTAACGTTTAGCCTTTCTATCTCCTGCTTCTCCTCTTGCCCTGTGCAGTTTGTTCTTCACATTGGCCCAAACGGTGCTTTTTAACATCCCAAGCGAGGTTATGTCACTCCTCCGTCCAACCCCCCAGGGCTGACCCAGAGCTCCGAGCACAATACAAAGGCCTGCAGGGCCCATCTGAGTCTCCAACGCCCTTCCCCTCGCCTGCCATGGCACGCTATCCCGGCCTCCGGGCTGTTCCTAGAACTCATCCAGCCATTTCCTCCTCAGGGCCTTTGCACTTGCTGTTCCTTTGGCCTGGAATGCTTTTCCAGGCAATCACATCCTAGTTCTCTCACCTTGTTCAGTTCTCTGCTCAAATGTTACTATATAGAGAGGCCTTTTCTGGCTGCCCGGTTAGACCGGCACCGCCCCTCTGTGCCTCCCACGGTCCCCGTCCCTTGTACCAGACTTTATTTTTTCCCGTTGCACTAATGCCCCCTGGCATGATCCATTTGATCTGGTGCTTACAGACAGCCTTTCTCAGAAGACTGTGAGCCTGGGAGGGCAGGAGCTATGTGCATCCGTCAAGGGTGTCTGATCTGCAGCTTGCAGGCCACAGATGTCCCAGGATGGCTGTGAATGTGGCCCAACACGAAACCGTGAATTTACTTAAAACATGAGATTTTATTGTGATTGTGTGTCACAACGTATTTAACATCTGGTCCAAGGCAAGTCTTCTTCCAGTGTGGCCCAGAGATGCCGGAAGTTTGGATGCCCCTGCGGGATGCTCAGTGGGGATTTGTGGACCTGTTGCAAAATGCTTTTCACTCTGTGGATTTTCTCTCTATCCTTGGAGCTGGCTCCCTGGGCCCTGCAGCTTTTCTTCCTACTGTGTGGTCCTGGGGGAAGGATGATTTCCCCAGCCTCCTGCCCTCACATTCCCCGGCCAGATCAGCTGATCCACCATCCTGGAGTCCCCCTTTGTGAACCTCCTGATTGACAGACACAGGGATGTCACCCTGCCGGCATCTCCTGTAGCTCCAAATGGCAGGTTGGAGGAAGTATTGATCAGTCGCCCCAGTCCTGTGGTACAGGAAGGTCAATGGCCGAGCCTGCTTCCCGGAATGCCATCCGGGCACGCGTGACTCAGATGAGGAATTTCTCACGCAGCCTGACAGGCGTCTGGACTCCATCTCTCCCCTCCTGTTTGCTCTCCTCTGTCTGCTGCCAGAGCCAACTCAAGGCAGTGCGACGGCCTGATCACTGCCCCCAGGCTGGTGACAGAGGGGAGCTGCGGCCACAGCCAGGCGGTGGCCGTCACGCCCCACAGGACGGACAGAGGCGACTGCTCTCCAGAGACTGAGGCGGAGCGGACAGCTCGCTGGAGGAGCGACAGCCTGGGAAGCGGCCTTCGGGCAGAGCAGCCTGTCGGGAGGTCTCTCTTACACGGGACGCCCACGTGTGGCCTGGGCACTGAGTCTGCCACGTGGCAGTTTGCGTGCTGCACGGTGCTGTCATACATCTTTCATGTGTCCCACCAGCCCGGGGTTAGTCCCTTAAAAAGTCTTACAGTAAAAGGCACTCTATTTTTATTTATTTATTTATTTAATCCTCACCCGAGGATACGTTCACTGATCTGGGGGCGGGTCAGGGGAGACAGACAGACAGACGGAGAGAAACATGATGTGAGAGAGAAACATGGATTGGCGGCCTCCTTTATGTAAACCAACCGGGGAATCTAACCTGCGACCCAGGTATGTGCCCTGACTCGGAACTGAACCCGCAACCTTTCGGTGCATGGGATGAGGCCAGGGCAAAAGTCACTCCAGTGTGTAGTTGTGAGAGTCTTGACAAATGCTTCGAGCTGCGTGTCCACCTCCACAAGCAGAATACAAGCCAAGTGTGGACCCCTGCCCCCCACGTTCTGCCATGACCCCAGAGTCAGCCCCTCTCCCCGCCGGCTGCTGCTGGGAGCCGCTGGTCTGTGTTCTGTCCTCCTTGTTCTGCTCGTTCCAGAATGTCCTATGAATGGAGTCATACGGTCTGTAGCCTTTTGAGTCTGGCTGCTCTCACTCTGCTTAATACGTTTGAGATTTACTTGTGTGACTGCATTATTCGGCCTTTTTTTATAGTCCGGAGCCATTCCACGGAATGGAGATTTGCCTACCCATTAACCGGCTGAAGGATATTTAGGTTGTTTCTGGGTCTTGGTGATTATGAATAAAGCTACTGTATCTGTGTACATAAAGATTTTTGTGTGGATATAAGTTTTCATTTTTCTTGGGTAAATACCTCAGAGTACAGAAACGAGGTTGTGTGGTCGGTATATTTAACTTTCCGAGAAGCCGCCGTACTGTTTCCGAAGTGGCTGTGCCCCGTTATGGCCCCCAGTGTCGGAGGGCCCCAGTGCCTTCGCCCCCGATTCGCGCCTGGCGTGGTCCGCTTTAACCAGAGTCGTTCTTGTAAGTGTGTGTTAGTATCTCATTGTGGTTTCCATTTCCGTTTTCCTAAAAGCTAATGATGTTGGGCATCTTTTCATGTGTTTGTCATCTTACATCTTCCTTTCCAAAGTGTTTAAATCTTTCTCCCATTTAAAAAAGGCAGCTGCTCTTCTTATTGTTGGGTTTGGCGAGTTCTTTGTGTTTTGGGGACACGAGGTCTTCGTCAGACGTGGTACGTGTACACATTTTCCCCTGTCCAAGGCTCACCTTTTTATTCTCTCAACAGTCTTTTGAACAGCAAAAGTTCTCAAACTTGATGAACACCAATCCATTAATTTTGCTCGCTTGTGTATCAGGCTATTGATGTTACATCTGAGAAAATTTTACCTTATCTAAGGTTCTGATGATTTTCTCCTGTTTTGTAAATAAAATGCTTTTCAGTTTTAGGTTTTACAAATGGTTCATTTTGACTTGGTTATTTATAAGGTATGAGGTGTTCCATACCTTAAAGTTCATTTTCTTTCTTTTTCTTTTCTTTTTTTTTTTTTTTAAGCATACGGTTATCCGACTGCTCCCTCCTATTGGCTGTAAAGCCTGCTCTTCCTGCATTTTGTTGTCTAGCATCTTGTCAAAGATCAGTCCACCTTTTTGTGTGTGGGTTGGTTTCTCCGTGGGTCTGTGTGACTACATCTCATCCCCTCCACTGTAGTTTTAGGGTGAGCCTGAGAATCAGGTAATGACCACGCCCACTTCTTTAGCCTGGAGGTATTATTCCGCAACCCCCCCCTCCCCCGGCCCCCTGTTAGAGGTGAGGAAACTGACCGTATCACGGCGCGATGCCTCACTCACAGCCTCCCTTACATAGTTATCGGCTCAGCCCATCCTCAAAACCTACATCTTCTCATGCCTCACCCAATGCTCGGAGTGGCCTTCAACTCTCAGCTCTGTTTTTATTGCTAGCGTGCCTCAGTTTCCCCATCTGTCAGATGACTGTAATGAGGCTACCTGCTTTACAGATTGTGGTGAGGACTGCATGAGTATCAGATCAGAATGTACAGAATTGCTGGTATTTGACCATTTTTGATGGCTACGAATGGTAATTTTACATCGTTCTACCTAATGTGCAAAATGTCCCTCCCAATACTAGAGGGAGGGAGAGCATGGACTTCAGAAACGGTAGCCACAGCTGACACTGCTGTTATCATTGCCTTTGTCGCTGCTCCTGCTGCTGTTGCGCCTACACTATTACTGTTGACTGTCATCACTGTTGCATTCCTGGTGGCCCCTGGGGCTGGTGGGTAGTGTCCATGTGTCCTCCGACCACCACCTAGTGCTTCCTGGGAGACAAAACTTTTTGCTGAACCTGGAAAGAGCAACAGGGCCTGCCCCCTGCTGTTGTAGAGCCGAAGTGCCCCCCTGGCTTCACAGACGAGGGCTCTCAGACGGGCTAGTTAGGTGGCCCTTGTAGGACGATTGGGAGTTTGGAATGGGAAGAACATTCCCATTCCCATTCCAGGTGCAAGTGACAGCTTGTGCAAAGGCTTGGAAGGGCGAATGGGCAGGCTTTGGGGGATCCTGAGGTTTGATGTGGGGTGAAGAGCGGGATGCATCCCACAGTGGCCCAGAATGGGTTCACAGAGAACCCCCCACCCTTTCTTTCCACAGGTGGACAAACCACCCTTGAGAGGCCGAGTTCAGAAGACACCTTCCACTCCTTCCCCTGCCTCTGCCATGACCGAAAGTACCATCGTCATTGACCACGGGTCTGGCTTTCTGAAGGCTGGCATGTCTGGCTGGAATAAGCCCCATACGGTCTGCCCGAACATCGTGAACTACAGGCCATGCAGGGAGAACCCTGGTCCCAGCTCCGCCCGGAGGGTCCTGGGTCTCGGCATCGACATTTACCATCCTGACACCTTTAGCTATCCCATCCAGCGTGGCCGTATCCTCAACTGGGAGGCTATGGAGCGCATGTGGTCCTTTGTCCTGGAGACGCACAAAAAGGAACATGAGGTCTCCCCTGTATTGTTCACTGAGCCTCCCCTAAGGAAGCCTGGGGACCGAAGGAAGACCCTGGAGGTAAGTCCTTCTTGGAGCTGCCATGACCAAGGAGCGGGGAACAGCTGGCTCTTTGTGTTTGGACATGATTGGCTATCAGGATGCCAGGCTTCTTTCTTAATCATTTACCCCACAGATATTTCCTGAGTACCTCCTGGTTCCTGGCCCTGGGCACCAGGACTCACACAGGCTCCTGCCACAACTAGAGACGCAACAGGACAAACTCTCTGGCGAGGGCGTTCCTGGGAGACACCAGACATTTTCAGTCATGTTCACAGACCAGATTCTGGCCCTCAAAGAGCTTACCTTTCGGGGGAAGACCTGACTGTGAATAAGTTAACAAAAAAAAAGAATTCCACGTAGTGGTCAGCTCTAGAAACAAAAACAATGTGGGAGGATAGCTGACTGGTGAAGCTGGATCCCAGTGCAAGAGGGAGACAGGAAGGTGAAAGTGGCAGGGGCCAGAGCTGGCAGGCTTGGTAGGCTGAGGAAAGTGCTTGGATTTTACTTTAAATCAAGGGTTGACCAACTGTAGCGACTGTCCCAAATGTGGCCCCGCATCAGTTTTTATAAATAAAGTTTTATTGGAACACAGCCATGCCCACTCACTTACATATCATCTATAGCTGCTTTTGCTACGACAGCAGAGTTGAGTGGTTGTATCGGTGACTGTGGAGCCCGTGAAATATTTATTTTTGGAGGTTTGCTAGATAACATGCAGGGTGCCTAGTTAGACTGGAATTTCAGAGACACAATGACAAATGTTTTATATAATGAAGTATGTCCCAGGTATTGCTCAAGACATACTTATACTAAATCATTATTTGTTGTCTATCTGAAATTCAAATTTAACTGGGCATTCTACATTTTCATTTGCTCCATTGGGCAACCTGATACTCTAGCCCTTTACAGAAAATGCTTCCCAACGGCTGCTCTCAATGAATAGGAAGCTCCTGAGGACTGTTAATGGGGGGTGGGGGGGTCACCTGTGACTGTCTCTTTGAAAAGGGGGATGTCGGCTTCTATTTGGAAAGCGGATGGTTGGTGGGGGGAGGTGATGATGTTCTGATCATGGGAATGGAGGGAGCGCTCTCCCATGGAGGGGAGAAGATAGGACTCAGGGGCTCGAGGAGGTGGGGAAGTGGGGCGCCGTGTGGGAGCTCCATAGAGATCAAGGGGCGATGGGCAGGGGGAGAAAAATCAGCCAAGGGACTTTGCCAGCTGCTAAAGTTTTGGCTTGATGTTTGAAGTTTTAATGGAGAGAACAACAAACAAGTCTTCACTTCCCAGGAGGCCAGGGCATCATCTTTACACCCCCACTTTTTGGGAGGCAGTGTCGTGGATATGCTACACTTCTTTCTTTTCTAATCTCCTCTTCCCTCTTCTAAAGAAATAATGTTGGCTGCTCCTCGGGCCCTTGGTCGTGGCCCCCCAGTCTTCCCCCAGTGTTCACGGAATCCTCTGTACCATTTCCAGCAGCCTGATGGCAGTTCCCCGTCCCTCCACTCAACTGAAAGGCGGCAGTCAACAGGCTTCTGAGGGCAATTCAACTCTAATCCTCTAGAGCCCCACCCTCAACACCTTAGGTGGGGGTGGAGCTCCAGGGGGTGGAGCTCCAGGGGCCGGAGGCCTGGGCCCAAAGTTCTGAGGGCAGCCTGCCAGTTCCTTAAGGACGGACACACATCAGTGTCGACCTCCGTTTTGAGAGCTGGGCATAGCATGGTGTTAGGTAAAACAGAAAGGGATCAGGGCCCTTGTCCGAGGAAAATACCCTGCATGTCTATCTTCTCCCTTCTTGCAGATTATGTTCGAGTCACTGTGTGTCCCAGCCCTGCTCCTGGCTGACGAGCTGGAGATGTCTCTGTATGCCACCGGCCTCCTGACGGGCGTGGTGGTTGATTCTGGCTACGGCCTGACCCGAGTGCAGCCTTACTACCTGGGCCGGCCCTTGCAGAATGGCCTTAAGGTCCTGGAGTTTGCTGGCCAGGATGTCTCTGCCTACCTCAAGAAGAGCCTGTTTCAGGATGATTCCAGTGCATCGCAGATGTTTCGGCTGCACACAGCAGACACTGTTCAGATGGAACAATGCTACGTACCACAGGATCTTGGGCAGGAAATAGACATACTTCAGAGCCTGCCGGCTGGCTCTGCTGTGGAAAACACCTATCATCTCCCGGACGGTACCACTATGGACCTGACCCCCATGCAGCGCCTGGCCCCTGAGATGTTCTTCAGCCCCGAGGTGTTCGACCTGCAAGTGCCCAGCCTCTCTCAGGCTCTTGTGGATTCCATCAAGACGTGTGAGGCCTCCCTGCAGCCCCTGATCCTCTCCCACGTGATAGCCTGTGGGGGGAACACCATGTACCCTGGCTTCTGCACCCGCCTGTTCGAGGAGTTGGCCATAAAGCACCTCTCCAGCGCCAAAACCATGGTGCGGTTAGGTTCCACAAGAAAATTTAGTGTCTGGGTGGGAGCGTCTGTTGTGGCTCATCTGTCTACTTACAAGTCCCAGTGGATAACCAAGTTGGAGTACGATGAGGGATAGAGGCTGCGACCTGCTGGCTGTCGTGGGAGGACCTGGCTCTCATCAGATGGACGTGCGTGGATTCATTTTAGTGAGAGGGTCTGGGCGGGGTTGGGGTTACCTGGCGTTGGAATTCTGAACTCACGGAGGACTTTTTAAGTGCTGGGGTTTTATCTTGTTTCAGGAATGGGACCCAACCCATGGGAGGACAGGGTATCATCCTCGGACACCCTCCAGGGGACAGTTTTTCCAGGGGTGGTCTGTTATTAGGATGGGAGTGGCCTGCTGCCAGATATCTCCATACCTAACAGACACTCATTGTTCACTGGCACCTCACTTGGGTTGTCCATTCTTTTAGGACAGTAGGTTTTAACTGGGGTAAGAGAGGGTTCTTACTGAATGGGGGAGTAGGGGGGTAGGGCTGGGGGAGAGCTGAAGTTTCTAGTCCTCTGCACTCTGGTCAGAGAGGAGTGCCCTTCCCGCACGGCCGCATGGCCAGGGTCTTGTTTTATATGTGCAAATAAACCACTTGGTTGGAGCAAGTGCCGCCTGCTGTGATGAATGGGGTAGTGTGGGCAGTCCCTTGGGGAGACCTAGGGACTGTGAGTATGCGGGAACTAGGATGGGGCCTGGGCAGCTGTTGATCTTGGGGCCTGTGGACAGTGGTGACCACTGAGCAGGAGGGGTAAGGTCCCGGAGCCTTCCTCAGCCACGCCCGTTCTCTCCGTTCATCCCAGATGTCCCAACATTCTGTTCAAGTCTGAGTTCCTATTAGGAATACGGGACAAACTGCTGAGAATGTACTGTGTGCCAGGCTCTACGCCGGGCATGGGGGACGTGGAGGTGAAAAAGGAGCAGGAGATTTCTGGTTCTAAAAGATTACCACCTACTGTGGGGACACGGGCATACATAAGTCACTGTATTTTTGATGATGAAGGATGAAATAGATGTAGCAAAGTCACGTGATCTGGGGGGTTGCAGGGAAGCCTAATTTCGATGAGGTGGGCCGGGACCACTGGAGATTGTCGGGGACTGTGCCCTCCCCCATTCCTCGGCACACCGGGAGGTTACACTTCCCGGCCCCCTGGCAGGTAGGACCACGTGACCGTACCAGAAGTGCTGGCCAGTTCGTGTGTGCCCAACCCTTAAAATAGTGCTATCTGCCCGCGGGATTCAGGGGGTCCGATAGGGGAAGGGACAGTAGAGCTGCAGATGGAAGAAGCCTGCGTGACTGGGTGGGACAGAGCCCCTTCCCCCACCTACACTGCTCTGGGCATGAGGAATAGTCTATGATGGTCAGCCACTGAGACGTGCGGGTTGCTTGTTACAGCAGCTGTGTTGCTTACTCTGACTAATACAGAGAAAGGAGTCATACGTACTATTTATTTAACAGATATTTTTCTGGTAAGTGGTAAAAGTGGGGTTCAAATCCAGACTGGGCCACAGCCACCTAGTTATATCATTGCTTCTGAAAGGAGCTCTTGGTTCCAATGTTGGGAACTGAAATACAGTAGCAGAGGGTAGAAGATGAAGGCCCAAGGAACCCCGATGTTTCAGGGACAGGGGGAGGAAATTGGAGGCCAGAGGCCAGCTCACCTTGTCTCTGACATGTGAACTTGTATTCCCTTGGCCACGAATTTATCCCCAAACATGAACCATCAGTGGTCCCCAGGGAAAGAAGTGGGGGTCTGGAATGATGACTCTTTAGCAGAACAGGTCCGAGCCAGCCTGGCCCAGGCCCCAGGGACTTGGAACCACACTTGAGGTAGAGGCTGGCTCTGTCATTAGCTAAGTTGGGCAAGTTGCTTAAACTCTGAGTCTATCAGGTATATATTAAGGAGTAATACTTCCTGTTGTCAGAGATTTGGGGTTGAAGATGAGCTAAGATGAGGGATGAGAAGTCACTTTGAAAACCAGAAAGTGCTACTGAAATATGAGATGTCGCTTTAAATTTTATAATCTGGTTTTTCTCGCCTATTAATTAGGAGTATTTATAACAACAGCAGCCACTGTGCCTTGCCAGGCATTGTGGTGAGTTCTTTACAAATGGAGTTGCATTTAATCCTTACAGGCGCACCAGGAAATGGGTGATATATTTCTCCATTCGTAAATAGGAAAATGGGAGCTTAGTAGTGATAAGCATTTGCTCAGGCTCACACACAAGCTGAAGCTTATTTAATAAGGGATTGTCAAAGTTAGAATGGATTCAGCATCCCTAGAAAAATAGACTAAAAGCGGCTGAAACGTATTGGAATTTGTCTCAGGTAACAAGTAGGCAGCCCAGAGGAATAGTTGTATATCTATATCACCAAGGACTCTTTCTATCTTTCCATTTTTCCATTTCTAATGTGTTACCTCAAGATCACAAAATGGCTGCAGCAGCTCCAGGCATCCTGCCTATTTGTCCTGCAGGAAAAGGGAGGGCGAAAGGAGTATGCCATCTGAGTCTCTCTCCCTATCAGGAAAGCCTCACCTGCAGACTTCTGCTTATATCTCGTTACTTAAAAGTAGCTAAAAAAAACAGAAGGCATATGGACATTAGGTGAACTGGCCCACTGCATCTGTCCTTTGGAAGAGGAGAGATTTGAACCTAGGTCCATCTATGTGTAAGCCCATGTTGTTACCTACAGCGCCAGATCACCTTCCCAGCTTTCTGCACCTTGTTGGACCTCTTGGCCTGAGAGATGAGGATTTTGCGAGATGAGGATTTTGCCATGCGCATGAAATCTGCTTTTGGGTGGTGACCGGGTGTCGATACACTGAGAAGGAACCTTTGTGCTCCAAGCCAGTTTATTTGCGTACTCCTGAGCCTTACACAGAAGAAGGGGGAGACACAGAAATGAGTTTAAGGGAGCAGAGGGAGCTGGGCAAAGGGTATTTTTTTTCCTTATTTAGCTCTGGGCAACTGTCATCAGAACTCTTTTTCTCATTTTATTCTGAATGTAACATTTAACCTTTCTGTTCAAGCATCAAATCTGGCTTCCTGGTGTATAATTACGAACTTTGCTTTGCTTTCTCTCCCCCCTCCCTACCCTGAAAGCTTTTAAAATTCTCTCACTGGGTATCATCTCTCTCTTCCGACTCTCCAATTAAATTAAAAATAGCAGCTCCATAGGGCTGTGCAGGGCCATCAACCTAACGTGGAACTTCTGGCATGCCAGGCCCAGCAGCTGCTGAGAGCTGGGGGAAGTTTATCCTCCATAAGGGGTCTGGGGCCGCCTGCCAGGGGCGGCCAGGTGCAGGGGGTGGGAAGCAGGGTCTTGGCAGCTGGGGAGGGAGTGCTGGGTGGGGCTGGCAGAGAAGATAAAGGAAAGGGCCCTTAGCTGGGCCATTTCCAGCTGTGAGGGTACAGTCCTGCCACTTGCTGTTGCCAAGGCTGGGGCTTGGCACACTGGTATTTGGGTTTGGGTGGGCTTTGGATGCCCAAGTTCCCTGAGATAACCCTGGTAGAAGCTTTAGATTCTGCTGATTCAGAGTACAAAGTCAATGTTAACATTACTTCTCCTGGCTCTAGAAGAGACTTCCATTGCCTCCCCCACATTTCAGTCCCCTTTCTGCAGCCAGGCAGATGGTGGAATGGACAAGGGCTGGGACTGAAGCCAGACTGTCTGGATAAGCATGTTCGCTGTGCAGTTTTCTGGCTCTGTTACCTTGAGGGAAGTTGCTTGACCTCCTTTGCCTCAGTTTTCCCATCTGTAAAATGGGTATAATAAGGATGTGTGCCTTGCAGTGATTTGATGATTACCCCATGGCTTTGATGAGTTTACATAAAACACTTAGCAAGTGCCAGATACGTAAGGGTTAGCTATATTATTTCTGTATACATCAGCCTCTATTGAACAAGTCCTTAAAAAAACAAACAAACAAACAACAGCCTGGCTCTTCTGTTTATTTTTACCACTTGCTCACATGCAGATAGAATAAAAGATCACAGAGTGCTGGCATACTGTCCAGGAGGAAGCACAGCAAGCTGATTCCTTTCTTTGTCTGAGTGATGGAGCAGAAGCGTGTTCTGTACACAGAGCTATCAAGCGGATGGAGAACGGCTGGCTTCAGGGAGAGGCGGTCAGCCAGAGGAGTCTTCCATAAGGAGTGATGCCTGAGATGACTCTTGCCAGAGCACCAGGACTTAGCACCTGCTGTTCCTTTTGTTTGAAATATTTATCCCTGCCACCAGACCCATAAATAGGACATTTAGAATGGCTAGACAATAAGGGTAGTAGGGTGTAGGGACAGATGAGGGTGGAGGGAGGTAGGGCCAAGTCTTGAAGGACGTAGAGTGTCATGCTAAGGAGTGAAGACTTCATCCTGAGGGTGATGGGAGGCCTCTTGGAATTGTAAGGAGAGTCATTACATCACTTGAAGAACTGGAGCTCTGGCTACAGCTTGGAGAATGGCCCAGAGACGGACCAGGCCAGAGCAGTAACATAAATCTGAAAACATGCATATCATTAGACCGTAGGTTAAATGTTTCTGCATTGTCCATGACCTTGCTCCTCTCTGATGCCTTGGACTGGAAATTTGGTCCTGGTGATACTTAGCGTTGTGGTAGGTTTGAGGGACAAACAGATCGTCCTTCCTGTCATCTAGCAGTGGTCTGGTAGTTGTCAGTTTAAGAGAACATTGGCTTGAGTGGTGTCAGGAGAGGCAGCGGGGAATGTGGGACTTGGGGAGTGTAGTCACCAAGGTGAGAGAGTGAAATGACGTCATGGCGAGGGCAAGTTGGGCCCCGCCCCTGCTGGGAGTCTGCCTGGCTCCCTGTGTTCTCCCTTTCAGTGCTGCAAATCCTGGGCAGCTCCCAGGGTTCTCCCTTCCTGCTCTACTTGTGATCATATGTTCCAAGAGGCCAGTCCCTGCTGAGGAAGGGGGAACCCTGGCCGGCAGGAAAGAGCTCAGATGTCAGAAACGGACACCCCGGGCTTGGACTCTGTCACCAACTTTGTGTGCCGTGCAGCACTGCCCTTTCCTGGTTCTACAGCCTCATCTGCAAAGAATTGACAATAGCACCTACCTCCTAGGGCAGATGGATATTATTAGGCTCCTACCCTGCGCTGAGTCCTTCTCTAGGTTTTGTTAAAAGGAAGAATGTTTATAAAGTTGCTTAGCATGGTGTCCGGCACATAGTAGGTGATCAATACAGGTTATTTTTCACCCTAACCACTCTTCTGCAACAAAAAACCAGAATCAAAAGACTCTGGGAGTCACCAACCACACACAGAGTCGCGATGCCTGGCCCCAAAGCTCGTACATGCTGCTTGTAGATTCCTTTCCACCCTGTTCTTTTGATGAACTTTTCCACTAAGGTCTTAGGCTCTTGACACACAACTGCTGTCAGGAACCTTTGGTGTTTTAAAAAGGGCCTGAAATCAGAGTGTGAGAGATGGGTCCAACTCTTTTCTTTCATTAAAATAGAGTTCATTGGACTTGCCCAAATTCAGGCCACTTCTGATGTTCCAGAAAGAGACCAATCTGAACCCAGGAAGGATGATGATGGTAGGGTGAAGATGCAGATTCATGCAACAAGCATTCCTAAACCCTGCTGGGGGTGCAGTGCTGGGGGGAGGGAGGGACAGACCTGATCAGGACAGACCCCAGGGAGGCGGGAAGGTGCCCGAGCCCCCTCCTCTGCAGCCCTGCATCGAGGGGGGTCACCATCTTCTTCCAGCTGTCCAGGCCAGCAAACCAGGTTCCTGGAGGGTTCCCAGGGGCCCTGAGTACGGTTCCCACTGGAGACATTCAACTAGGGGAGGGGAGGTTGGCTGTAAACCATGTTTAATTTCTCCAGGGCCTCCATTATAAATTCTATAACTCTACCAGTCAAAACATGACTAATTCCTGAGACTGCAGCCCCCACCTGGGAGTGCAAAGCCCTGTGCATTGTTGCTGCCTTTTATCACTACTAATAAAGGCTTGGCAGTTGGAATTTAGCTGCTGTGGGTGGTTTTTATAGGTACGTGGATTTCCCCCTCCCCCCACAGGGTCACTATAGAATAAGTGCTTGCTTGCTGGGCTGGTTTTCTACCAGATTTGTAATATTCCTGGCCCCAAAAGCTGTGGGTTTGGAGGAAGTCTGCAGAGAAGGGGCCACAGTATTCAGGGTTAATTGGGCCTTTGATGATTCTGACAAGGGCCTGACGCTGCATGATTTATGAAGAAAAGAATGGGTTTGTCCAAAGTAAATAGAGTGAAATTGCAGGTGTGATGTCGAACCTGCTGAGGGGAATGTGATGGAGGGTGTGTTCCGCACCCAGCCAGTTTAACGGCCGTTGCAGGGGTGGGCTGTGCGGGCAATGAGTCTGAGTCTGCCTGGGAATTGCTACTTCAGCCCTCCCAGCTGGGTGACGCTGGGCAATGTACTTAGCCTTCCTGAGCCTCAGTTTCCTGAGCTGCAAAGCGGTGCTGAGGAGCCGTTCGTACTCCGAGGTTTTAGGAGAGTGTGACTTCAGCAAAGTGCCTGGCCTATCAGGAGGCCGCCCTGAGTTGGGGGAAAAGCCCCTATGGTCTTGTCATTTTATCTAACATCGCAGTTGTTATATATTTCTTGAAATGTTCCCCAAGGGTTTTAGTTCATTGTCTTTGCAATGGGCAACCAATTCGGCTTTCACTTCTCTAAAAATAGTGCCTGTTTCTGACTCTCTGGCCTTCTACCTGGAGTTAAGGCCGTCTTACTCCAGGTGCGAAATGGTGTCCCTGTGGTGCCTTTGCTGTACAGAGTCAGTGGGGGACGTGGCTGGAGGGGGTGCGTGTGGAGGGCTAGTCCCACCTCCAAAGAGAAGGGTGGGCCAGTGGGGTCAGGGGTTTGTGTAGATGCAATGACGAGGCTCCATGAAGGCAACTCTTTGTGGTTTGTTCACTGCTGTAGTTTCAGTGCCTGGGACAGTGCCAACACATAGTCACTGCGCGATCAATGTTTGTTGAATGAATGAATGAATCTTCCTTCCCTGCGAGTACTGTAATTTACACAGGGAATGGCCAGCCAGCTCTTCCTTCTCTCCTGAGGACCAAGCAAAACTGTATGGCTCCAGCACCCAGCAGGATGCATTTAGCTTAGCTGCTTGCAGAATTTTCTGGCATTGAGCTCAATATTGGCATGGTGTTGTGAATGTATTGATTGAAATGGCTTTCTGGGAGATTTGAAAGCTTCGCACCTGCAGGGTTATGTATTAGGTAGCTAGTTGCCTGGTAGAACTTTCTGCCATGGGCAGATGGCTCTGATTAAAGGGATAATGAAGAAGTTCAGAGAAGGGACAGAATACACTCAAGGTTGCCCTCTCATTGGGGCAGAACAAGGTCCACAACAAGTTGCCTATTCAACAACCCTTGTTTCCATTTATTGAGCACCTACTACATCTGAAGCCATGCAGACTCACAGGTGGGTGGCTCCCCTCTTTCGGGCTCAATGTCTAAACCTCTGATCTCACCACCCATGCATCCCATCTCAAATCCCATTATTTAAGGCTGTCACCCTTCCTCCTAAATTCTGGAATGTCCCAAACACACCCTCCATCTAAATCTCTCTTCTCCTTCCCCCACCTCTGATGTCTTCTCTGGGCCCATTTCTCTCCCTTCCTCTTCAGCCTGGCTCAAAACCCCATCACCTGCTCCACTCAGCCTCGTTAGGTGGGAAACCCAGGTCCCACACCGGGTTCCCTGTGAGCCACAGTGCCCTCACTTCTCAGTGAGGGTGAGGAAACACGTCTCGCCTTACTGGGAAGACATAGTGAGCAGTGCCCGTCACCGCATCTGGCCTGTTGTCAATGGTCAGTGCAAAGCTTGCAGAGAGGTGGGTAGAGGGGTGTTTTCTGGAGTCAGAAAGCCTGGGTTCAAATCCTGACTGTTGCTCTCCAGCACCGTGACCTTGACTAGGTCACCTGATCTTTCTCTGCCTCATCTGCGCACTGGGGTTATGCCTGCCCGGTGGGGTCATGGGAAGCATTCAGTGACAGCCCATAGGAAGCCCACAGCATAGGCGCCTTCTTGGAGCGAGCCTATTGTCTTGCTCGTTTATTGCTAGAAAAAAGGGTTGCCATGCTGTAGAAGGAACTAGGAGAGGCAAGTCACTTCCAGGTCCCTAGTTTGCAGATGGGGAAACTGAGGCCCAGAGAAGTGGAATGGAGACGTGTGTTGTTGACTCCCAGTCCTGCTCTCCCTCCTCAGTTCCACTGTCACTGTCCTTTCTGCCCTCCAGGGCGAGGGCACGGTGGGGGGTCTGTGACAGCGCCCTGCCTGCCTTGGGTGACACGTCTGAGGTGTGTCTCTCACCGACACGCCATTATAATCTCCACTCAGGAGAGTCAGACTCCAGTTCCATGAACTGCAATTCTTTCCCCCCAAATAAGAAAAAATGTCTTGGATACGCCTTGTGCCGCAGCCACTCCTAATCCGAAAACCCTGTAATGCTCTGAAAGAGAGAAGAGGGAAAAAAAAAATGCCTACTCAGTCTGGCCGACTCCTGGGCCGAGATTTAGTGATGGGAGCTGTAGCGAGGTCTCGCATTACTGAGCCTTCATTACTTTTACAAAATATGTTCCGGTGGGTTCGCCCGCAGCTATAAAGCGCCATCGTAAATAATTAAACTCCACTTGTCAAGGGGACCGAGAGGGGGTTGGTGAGAGCACAACACTGTGCAAGGAGCACTAGGCTGAGGGGGGGGGTTCTGCGGCCCGTCGGGGCTGTCTGATCACCGTGACCTTGGGCCTCTCCAGGCCTCAGCTTCTCGTATTCGGAGGAGGAGGTTGGAACAGGTGACTTCTGAAGTCCCCGTGAGCTCTGACAGTCCACAATGCTCAGCTCCCATGAGCATGCATGTTGGGGAGGGTGGGTCCAGGCCTCCCAATGTCCCTTCCTTCTATTCGTCCTCCCATTTACCTAAGTTCCAAGGGCTGTGTCAGACCCTTGGAACGCAGTAGGGCACAGCACAGGCGGCCTCAGCTCTGGAAGCTCGCAGTTCAGTAGAGAAAACCACCCAGGAAACTGATCGTGACACTGATGGAGCCCAGAGCCCTGTGGCAGCTGAGGGCCTAGGAAGGCTTCCTGGAGGAGGTGCCATTGGGCCTAGTTTGAGAGAAAGGTTAGGAGTTAGGCAAATCAGGGCATTAAGGTAGAAGCAATGGCCTGTGAAAAGGGGCAGAGAAGAGCCCAGGAGGTAGAAGGCTGACTGGCAGGTCCACCAAGAGCGATGGTGACCTAGGAGGTTGGTGAGGGATGGGAGTGAATCTGAAGTAGTAGAGCTTCTGTGGTTCTGTGCCTCATCCTGCATGACATACAACCTTGGCAAAGCTGGCTTGCAGTTGAGGAATGTTTGCCCTTTGCCCTGCCCTGCTCTGCCCCTTAGTCTTCATTCCTCGAACTTAGGAGCACTTGGTAGAAGGTCTCAGTCAGCTCAGACCAGGAGGCTTGGATAATGCACATTTATTCTCTCACAGGTCTGGAGCCTGGAAATCCAAGTTCAAGGTGTGAGCAGGTTGGTTTTCTGCAAGGCCTCTCTGCTTGGTTTGCAGGTGGTGCTTCTTCTGGAGTGCTCACAGGGTCTTCTCTAGGTGCGGGACCCCTGGTGTCTCTCTGTGTGTCCTAACCTCCTCTTCTTATAAGGACCCCAGTCAGGTTGGATTGGCCCCCCACCAATGACCTCGTGTGAGTTAAATCACCCCCACCTGCAGCTCCCTCAGCTGCCTCGTGGGGTTCTGTATTATTCTCCACCTGGGTCATTTGTCTCCAGCTGCTTCGTGATGAGGTCCCATGTCATGGTTGTGTCCCACTGTCCAAGCACCCAGGGGGACGCATACCTAGCCCTCCAAGTGGCCTTGCTGAAACGCCCCCTCCTTGGGCTTGATGGAAGGGCAGGTGCCCCACCCTTCATTCTTGGTAGTAGGGACTCTCAGAACTCCAATTGCCCCCCAAATTCCCTTCCCCATCTCCAGCCCCTCTTCATCTTTCTACTCTCTTTGAAGCTGGAGGTTGGCGATAAGCTAAGGGCTACAATTCTCATCGACTCTTTTGCAAATCCTGCGTGGGTGGTCTCGCACCTCATCTCGGACGTCTCGGAATACAGGTGACGTTGGCATCTATTGTATTTGAGCCTCATCCAAAATTGAGACCCATATTGTTCCATTTTAACACCCAGTTACCTTCAAACATACCAGGAGTGTTCTCACCTCAGGACTTTTGAACACACTGCTCCCTCTCTGGCCTGAGTAGCTGTCCCCAGATTCCTGCATGGCTGAGGCCTCATGCAATGACCTCAGATATTTCACCTTGTCATGCACTCGCCACCCCCCAGCTAGTCATGCTATGAAATCATCCTGCTCGTCTTCCCTCTGTAGAGCACTTATCAAGACCCGAGGTGTTGTTCGTTTCCTTGTTTATTGTCCGTCTCCACTCCCACACCCCCCGCCTCCACTGACCTTAGCACATCAGCTCCTGGACACTTGGTCTGTTTTGTCCACTGCGACCCCGGGGTTGCCAGTGGTACCTGGCACAAATCTGATCCTTAGTAACAGTGCTGTGAGTGATCTTCCCAATCCCGCTGATCAATCAGCACAAAGGGACCCACAATGGAGCCTGTAAGGTTCGGTCGAGACATTTGGTCAGAGAGCCTGAGGTAACAGGGGCTGTAGTTCTCTGTGTACCTGTTTAACGCAGGTGGCAAAGGTGTGGCCCTGGGCAGAAGGGCATGAGCCAGACTGTTCAGCTGCCCCTGGGTCCTCTTCTACATGGATGAGTTCAGTGCTGGGACTTAGATGCTCAGACCTCAACTGGGAACTTAAAGGCCAGGGGAGGTGGCTGTGAATGTTGAAACAGGAAGGAGCAGGGAGGTAACTTGGGCAGGGGCCAGTAAGATGCTGACCACCCCCTCCCAGGTAGGGACCACACAGAGGGGCTGGCCAGGGATGGGGAGAATTGGAGCCACACCCAGGGGAGAACAGCTGCCACAGTAGGCTAGACTGTAGGGGAGGCTGATCAGACCAGGGATGGGATAGTGGGGAGGGAGCCGGTCCCTTCCCCTGGTGCTGGTGGGAGAGGGGCAGAGGGAGCTGGTCTAGCCACAGGAGAGGGAGTTGGAGACATATTTCCTCAAGAGCCAGGGCCCTGGCCTCCGTGTCCCTTGACTGGCTCGGCTTCAACCCATGGGGAGGATAGTGGCCTAGTGAGTGGCCTGGGACATGTTCAGTAACCAACCCGAAGCTCAGACTTTTCCCTTTGTCCTCATTTTGGTGAGACCAAAACTTTAAAGGAGGCCATTGACAGGGTAGGCTACGGAGCCACTGTGCAGCCGTTCACTGAGCACCTACTATGTGCTGGGTGCTGCACTAGCCAGCACCTTGCAGGAAGGTGAGGCAGGTGTGGGTGTAGGTGCCTGAGCACAGGGACAGCCCAACCAGTCAGGGTGGTGGTGGGGCACTAGTGGGCCCGCCTCCGAGAGGGACTGAGTCGGGTTCCACACTGTCTCTCCGAGGACCCTGGGTGCCACTGTGCTAACTGCCCGTTGCTCACCTCTGTGGCCTGCCTCCCCTCCCCACAACCCCCGGCTGTGTACGTGGTGTCCTGGGATCCCCTTTGTTGTAATTGACCTTCACCCAAATTCTTCTGTATGAGAGGCCTAAGAAAGGTGGCCAGGAGAGAGAAGAGGATGGAGAAGCATGAGCTCCCCCATTTCACCCAGCCAGGAAGGGACGATCCTGGCTCAGGACTCAGCTCCGTTTGGGCCCCTGAGGCCCATGTGGGAACGTGGGCAGGGAAGACGAGTTGGGTCTCTGGAGTCCAAGTCTTACTGGGGCCTTGTTTACAGGGCAGCAAAAGGTCCCTGGGCTTGGCTTCCAGAAGACTCTGCAAGAGGCAGGATTTAGAAGAGTCTTCACTGACCCCCAGATCCAGGGCTGGGGACCGTGCAGGGGGCTGAAGGGTTGACACAGTCAGGAGGGCAGTGGGCCCAGAAGCTGCGGGATCCGCGTGGGAGGGCCGTCCAGCAAGAGCCCCGCAGGTGGGGCTGGGGGATAAACCCCAAGCGTTTGGGGCAGAGAGGGCAAGCCCAGCCCGGCCCAGCCCGGCCCAGCCCAGCAGTGCAGATGGTGCAATTATAGGATCGGACAGTTTCTGCGGAAGATGCTGCTGCTTGAGGAGAGGAAACAGTCCTGCGGGGGGCCTTTTCTCTGTTTTAAAAGCAGTCAGCAGTGGATAATTCCTCCAAGCAAATTGTATATTTAAGTGCGTAGGGTGGGGATGCAGCCGTGGTGCTGGCTTGTATGTGGGAATTAGGAAGATGCTGGGTCCTTGAATCTGGAGCACCTGCTGGGGGTGGGGAGGGGGTCTCAGCCCAAGCTATAAATGGTGGGGGCAGATGGCTTTTCCTTCACGACCTTCTGAGGCAAGACAGGGTCCGCCCCTTGCCCTTCTCTGAGATGACAGTGCCTGACCCCAGGGACCGGGTCACAGAGATGCTTTGCAGCCGGAGAGGGGTGGGGGTAGACTCGCCCTGGCTTAGGGGAGAGCACAGGGTACCTCCCCAGGGGTTTCTAGCACCTCTGAGGTCACAGTGCTCTGTCTCCTTGTCCCACCGTGAAGCTCTTTGCCAGCGTCCGCACCACCCCGCGCGCCTCCGGAGTGAAGGGAGGGTAAAGCAGGAGGAGCCTACGGCGAGCGCTGCCGGCCGAGTGGAGGAAGCCGTGCCGCAGAGCCAGGTGGAAGCACTTGAAAATGAAGCGTCTCCCCTGCGCACCGTGTTTCATTATCCTATTAGAGGACACTAACTGGGCATTAGGATTTTCAATAATTATTAACAGAGTATTAAACAATGAATTATCATGAAAAATTAAAATTAATTACATTTCTTGGAGTTAATTAAATTATTCCTTTAATAGGGCAAGTGGCTAAGCAGACATAAAAATTAAGAACTGGAAAAAAGTGTGCAGGAGCAGAGTGTGAAGACACAGGGTGCTTTTCTGTCTCCGGCCCGGGGCCGGGCCCAGCGAGCAGGTGGGAGGATCTCACCGTGTTCCGAGAGGAGGATGAACTGACCAGGGTGGACCCAGGCCAGCTGCTCGGAGTCCTGCCTGAATCCTCACCCTTCCAGCCCAGGTCAGGTCCTGCCTCCCTTTTCCTACCTCCTTTCCTTTCTTTCCTTCCTCCTTCTTAAATGTTTGCTTCTCTCTTCAGTGTGGGTCAGGCATGTCCTGGGTGCTTGATGCACAGAAATAAAGCAGTTAAAATGCTGTCCCTCTGGGGTTCATGGCCAAGGAGAGAGACCTAGCAATGTATTAATAAGAAGAGTCAGATGGCTGGGGTTCAACTTTGGACTCTACTGCTTAACAGCTGCCTGACCTTGGGGAAATGACTTACTTTCTCTGAGCCTCGGTTTTCTCATCTGTAAAACGGTACCTGCCTCATGGAGCAGTTCGGGGACCAATTGAGTTATTACATATAAAGCCTTTAGTATAGTGCCTGGACTATACATAGTAGGTGCTCAGTAAATGCTAGTTGACATCGTTGTCTCTGTGGGCCATTTATTGCTATGATGGTGTTAAGGAAAGGAAAGATATATAATCTGGCCTAGGAAGGCCAGAGAAAGTTTCCTGGAAATTAAATCATAATGAGTCTTTAAACCTGGGTAGACCTTGGCTAGGTTGAGATGTGAGGGAAAAGCATTCTAGGCAAGGGAACAGCATGCACAAAGGCACAGAGGCATGCATTGGCTGAAAGTGGGGAATGGGGAAAGATGTAGCTTGGAGGGGTGTGGGAGCCAGACTCCAAAATGGAGCAACACCCTTGCATAGTTCCCTTTCACACTGTGTCAGAGTTGGTCTGTGCGACCGATGGAAAATGGCAGAAGTGATGCGATGTCTCTCTGACGCTGGCTCCTAAAAGATACTATGGCTCCGGGATCAGGAGCTTTGGGGGAAGCATGCTGCCATGTCCAGTAGCCCTATGGAGGCCCATGTGGCAAGGGACAGGGGTGTCCTGACAAGGGCCACTGCTCCTGGTGAGTGGAGGCCAGAGAGGCTGCTAAACATCGTGTGGTGCACAGAACAGCCTCCATGACAGAGACTGATCCAGCCTCGAATTTAATAGCACTGAGGCTGAGAACCCTGGTGAGGACTCCTCCGCATGTCCTGGGTGCAACCCGAGGTTCTGAGTGGGTGTGTGCTTGCCAAGTCCTGCTCTTGGGACAGGCCCTGGGGACTGAAGCTGCTCTGATCTGTGGTGACACCTTGAACTTGGGAAAAAGACAGATAGGCTCTCCCTTTGGCCTGGTGTTTCCAGAGCCTCCATGAGGGGCAGGAGGGAGGAGGCTCAGTGGGTGGGGGTCTTGGGCCACTCTTTACCCAGCAACTCATTTTATTATTTTCAAATCTGGGAGCTGTGTGTATAATGAATATAAATTTTTTAAGCTGTGTATGTACTCTGGTGTGTCCAAAACTGTAACTTTATTTTTCTCTCACTGAACTGAATCTCTGTCCCCAGCTCCCTTTCTGCCGGAGGGCAGGAAGTGTCATCTTGGACAATTCCAGGTAAATGCAGCCATGTTGGGTTTCAGCTCAGTCCATTCAGGACTGCGCCCCCTTCCTGAGCCTCTGGTTGCCGTGGTAGTTCCAGGTCCATTGTGGGATCATCAGACCTAGTTCAAGATCCTCAGACCTGGCTCGTCATCAGCCTCTGTTGACGTGGGGCTCCAGTGGGATGGACAGCGTCTAGCCTGGTGCTTGGCAGAGTTGCTCCTCCCAGAAGGTGTCCCCTGGGCGCCCACCCTGCTCTCTGATCTCCGGGAATTGAGTTTGGGCCTTACCTCTGGCCCTCCGGGGAGGGAACGTGGAAGAAGGCTCTCTCCTCTCTCCACCTCCTCTTCCTCCTCCCCCTCCTCCCCTTTGTCCTCTGTCTCCCTCTTCCCACTTCCACCTTCCTCCTCCTCCTCTTCCTCCTCCCCTTTTCTTTCCACCTCCCTCTCCTCCGTGGAATCCAGCCAATCTCTAAGGTCCTCCCAGCAGAAGGCCCAAATTCACCCCCAGTTCCCCAGGGGTGGCAGCCGGCTCAGGCTGTGTTTGCAAAGCACTTCTGGATGGTTCTGCCAGTTTCAGACATCTCGGGGGAGCTTTGCAGAGCAGGGCTCTGCGCTCGTGCACAACAAGCAGTGGTTCCTCGAGAGCTCTGCCTCGCTTTCCCAACGTCCCCAGCTCCCTGAGAGCCTGCTCACACCTGAGTCCTGCCAGCATCCCAAGGGAGCTGGGCGCATGGGGCACATGAGGAGAGCTGTGGGAAACTTCCACCTTTTCCCAGGTGGGACCACTGGAGTTCAGAGAGATATAGACATTTGTCTAGGACATTGGGCAGCAAAAGGATGGAGGCTGGCTCAGCATTCCCTGCAGGGGAGAAAGGCAGGGAGTGTGGGTGGCACCTGTGGAGGGGAATGAAGGCAGAATGTCTCCACATCAAAGCGACTGCCTCGTGGGAGCCTGCTCACTGGATGCAGGGGGCTGGCATCCCCTCCCCCTCCCTCTGTGCCAGGATGTCTTCAATTCACACAGTGAGTCTGCAGCCAGACACTGTTATTTCCATTCTGCAGATGAAGAAACTGAGGCTCATCGAAGCGATGTGTCCAAGTCCCACTGTACATCAGTAACAGAGATGGAAGTTTTAAAAATTGCTGTTGCTTTGTTTTTTTTTAATATATGCTTATTCACACACTTGAAACAACACTGAAGTCTGTAAAACATGATGAGACTTTCTCATGCTTCTTTTACTTCCTATCCCCGACATTGCCTCCCACCTGAGGTGACCAATATGGTCACATACCTTTAAATACACACAAATGTAGCCACACGTACACAGAGGCCCTGGGGAAACGGTGGGGTGCTCTATCCATGTTACTCCCTAACTTTGTTTTTCTTTAGTATACTTTTCCTTAGCCATCTATTGTTTTGCTTGACGATACATTCTGTACATCGGGTCAATATGACAGACATAAGTTATTTCTTTTATAGTTTCCTAGTAGCCAATAGCGTGGAGCGCCGTGGCGTCTTCGGCCCGCCCCTTTGATGCACTTCCGGGCTGGCTGTTCCTTCTCTACCGACTCTGTGAGACGCAACCACATACGGCCGTCCGGATGTAATGGGGCTTTTATGTCCGAGGATCGATTCCAGGAGCGGGACTGCAGGTCAGGGGTTTGAAACATTTTATGTTTTCATAGATACCAGAGGCAGGATTTGAATCTAAATATGTCTGTTTCCGAAACACCAGAAAGACCCTGGAGAAGAGCATGACCCACGGAGGCATCCTGGCCTCCGAGGCGCCTGCCCCCCGCTGACCAGGAGTGTCCTGCCTGAGGTGCAGGGGGCCAGCATCCCGGCCAGCAGGTGCCTGGGGCCTCTGGCCACGGCCAACACCAAGTCAAAAGCTCAGCCTGATCCATCCTCAGGAGCAGCCTGTGAGGGGAAAGGCAGGAGGGTGGTCATCCCCAAGATGGGGAGCTCATGGAGCAGTAGGGGCAGGACCAGTCTGGGACAGAGGGGTCGGGCTGAGAGCAGAGGGCAGGCTTTACAGAAGGCCGTGTACCTGGGAAGGTAGATGTGGGAGAATCCAAAGCAGGGCCATTGGACCAGTACTGGGGACAGGGGGACAACACTCTCTGTGCTCTTACGGCTGGAACGGGAGCCAGACACACATCCCCCTGGGCTCTGCCTGGTCCAGGTGTGGGCTCCGCGCTGCCCTTCTGCCCCTGCCCTCCAGATGCACACAAGCATGCACACTCCTGTCTGCTCCAGCTGCCCGAGAGGCTGGGGCTGGCCGGGCATAGCACCGGTTAGCAAGGTGATGGATGTGCTCTCTGACTCAAAGGGAAGGAGTCACCAGAGGTGGACCCTGGGAAGGGACAGCGCTGGGCCCATATGCTGGGAGGGGAAGTTGCTGCCAGCCTCCTCCTGCACCTAGTAACTGATGGACGGAGGGCAGAGGAAGGCAGGGCAGAGCTGGGGCTGGGTGGGAGGGGAGAGCTGGAACGCAAGGCAGGCATAGGAGGCACGCTTTCTGTCCACAAGAGCTGCTGGCCTGTGCAACCGAAGTCCCCAGAGTAGTGAGGCAGGGAACAATCCTGGCTCTTGGAGCCTTCCAGTGTTATGGAGATGGTAGAAAATACTAGGAAGCTTTGGCATAGTTTGCAAAGTGACCCGCCTGAGCCTATTTTCTTGCTAAGCAGAGAGATCGTTTTCTAAGCGAGTCAAAGCACAGCCCTTGACTGTGAGTACCCAAATTGTGGTAGCTACTCTAATTAATCTTATTTGGACAGTTTTATATCAGGGAGGGCTTCCTGGAGGAGGAGAAAACCCTGAGGCTGGACTTTGAGGGCTCTCAGGCGCTGAGGGTTTTCAGACTCTGTGGGTCTCCCTGCCTCTCCCTGCACCTCTCCCAGGCAGCCGAGCCTGGCTGCTCAGGAGTGATGATGTGCTGAAAGCAAGAGGACAGGTTTAAAGCCTGTAACGGAATGGAGTAAAGAAGATAAAGGAAGGAGACGGCACCCGCTGGAAGGTCCAACTTACAAAGGAAAAGCCATCCAGTCTGAGCGCTCTCTGTCCTCCCCGGTCATGAATACTTCCTGTAATTGCCACATCAATCGCTCCCGCTCACCTGCTGCGGCCATGCTCAATGTGGACAAATTGGTGGCTGGAGTCAGGCCAGGTTGGCAGAAGCTGGAGTGTCAGCAAACACTGGGGACAGGTGATGAGGCAACAAACAGAAACTGGGGAGGGCAGGAAGGCCCAGGGAGCGCCGAGGACTTACCAGAAAGCAAACGTCTGGGCCCTGGCTGGTGTGGCTCAGTGGACCGAGTGCTGGCCTGAGAACCAAAGGGTCACTGGTTGGATTCCCAGGCAGGGCATATGCCTGGGTTCCAGGCCAGGTCCCCAGTGGGGGGCACACGAGAGGCAACCACACATTGATTTTTTTTTTAAGAGCAAACTGCTGGGAGCACCTTCTCTGTGACTGGGTCATCAGCTAAGGGCTGGTCACTTCCTGCTTTGCCTCCATTAGCCAGTTTCTCTGGCCCTGACCTCCAGAGTGCCTGACCCAAGTGACTCAGCATTCTGCCTGGTCTATTTAAATTCCCAGCCCCCACCCTGTGTGGCCCAGGTCCCAAGGTGGAGCTGATGCGTGTCGTTGATGCTGGAACAGGTGGAGCAGAGTGGAAACCAATGAGAAGTTGGAGGATCAGAGCCCCAAAGGTGGGGTGGCAGGAGAGGGGTTTGGGCGGTGACCGGGGCTGGGAGGACACACAGGGGTGTGCTGTTCCTCCCATTTTCACTTGTTGAGCAGTTGCTGCGACTTGGCCGCTGTGCTAACGATAAACATTGTTGCTTAAACATTGTTGCGTCTGGTCCTCCCAACCGCCCTACGGCTGTGGGTGCAGCTGTGCTCTCCACTTCACGGGGGAGAAACTGAGGTTCACAGAGGTGAAGTCGCTTTCACCAGATCACACAGCCACTCTGCTCTGATGCAGGCCTGGGAAATTCCGGAGTCAGTGTGCCGGGCAGGCCAGTCCTCGAGGGACAATGTCCTGGAATGCTGGGGCATCACTGCTGGGAAGATTCGGGAAGCTGGCTTCTCTCCTCGGGCAGGGCTTGTCTGCACCTTCACCGCTTCTGCAGACCCGAGGTCTGTACCTGTGATGGAGCTTGTCTGTCTTGAAGGTCCCCAAGAAAATGTCCCCTCCTGGTCAGGCTCATTCAAGTCGCCTCCACCTTGACCCTGTGCCTTGCAGTGCTCCAGGCACATGCAGCCCTACTGGCTCACAAAGGGGAACTTGGGACACTTGGCCATCATCTCAGCCCCCACCCAGCCCACTCTGGGTCGGTCTCCACCAGGGTCCTCACCTTGGACCTGCCTCCTTGTTCTCTGTCTTGGACCTGATCTTGGCTTTTTTCCTTAGACTATGCAGCTCTTGCCTTTGGCTGTGGACTCCCTCTCCCACCGCTGCCCACTCCCAGCCCTGCAGAACTGGTACCCTGCCCAGTGTGGTACAAGGGTCTGGGCCAGGACCCACTGGCTCTGTGTGCCTCCGAGGGTCCCTGGTATAGAGGCGTCGTCTTTCCTAGCTTTCGAATTCCATGTTGACTAGAGCAGTTACTGGAAGAAAAAAGGCAGGCAGCTGCATGGGAGGAGGAGAGGAGAACCACACAGGAGGCTGCTCCATCCAAATCCCAGCTCCCCCGAGACAGGGCTGCCCACAGATAAGTGGGCAAAACAGTGCAAAGGTGCGTAATGACACACAGTTATTTCAAAGCGGTTATATGGGATAACAGTAATTATGCCCAAGAACAGAGAAGGTCAAAGCCACTGGTCCCATGGCTCAACTCCAGCGAGCCTTTTGCCAAGGGTACGCTGCTGCCTGTGGAAGGAGGGAAGGGAGGGGAGGGGAGGCGGGGTTGGGAGGAGGAGAGGTGGAGAAAGGCACCACCGTTCAGAGCCTAGCTCTTGGCCAGGGCCTCAGAGGGGGGCTGCCAAGGGCTGAGCTCCTGTAGAAAGCTCAGGCGTCCGTGCACCCAAGAAGCACTGGCTCTGGCCGGTTCTTAGACCCGGGGCAAGGGTCCTCTTTCCCCGTGATCCTGAGCCTCTGCAGTGCACACGAGCCCTGCCCTCTTGTCTTTCCCCTCATTTCTCCTCCCCTCTGTCTCTTCCTCCTCTTATTGCTTCCACTGCTGCATTATCACACGCCCACACGGTGAGGCCTCTAACCACCTTACCATCTCTCTCCCCAGACACTGCCCTTCTCCTTCCCACCCCTGCCCGTCCAGGCACCCCCTGCCCCTCACCCTCCATCCATATTCACGTCTCCATCGTTTGCCTCCCCATAGGCTCCATCCACGGGCCCACCCTCACCTTCTACGAGCCCACGTTGATACTCATCCGTGCGGCCAGTTCCACCTGCCCACTTCTCACTGTCTCCTTTTTTCATATCTATCAACAATTACTTTCATTATTTTTTAATGTGTAATCTTTATTATATTTTCCATTACTGTTTAGTCCCCTTACACCCCCCCCGCCCCCGCAGTCACCACGCTGTTGTCCTCCCGTGTCTGTTTTGCCTTTTTGCTCAGCCCTCCACCCGCTGTCTGCTTTTCAACCCAGTCACCTGCCCTTTGCTATACGCCCGGTCACCTACCCCCGATCTGACTGCCGGCAAGTCATCTCTCCTTCCCCCCCTCCCCTCCCCTCGCCTCGGCCCCTTCCTTTCCTTCCCTTCTCTCCTCGGCCCATCTATTCATCTACCCATTCTTATATCCACCCACCACTGTTCGTGGGCCACCCATTAACCCATCACCCCTCCGCCCATCCCCACCCACTGCTACCTGTCCACCCTCCTATCCCTCCACCTACCCATACTTCATGTTCACCTTACACTCACCCCTTCTTCCACCCATCCGCCCTTCCTCCTCACCCCCTCTCTCTGTGTCCACACCTGCTTCTATCCACACAAACCCCCTTCCGCTCCTGGGCAAACCTTTAGTTCAGTCTGTTCTCCGGCAGCCCCGTCCTTCCCTGCTCTCACGAGTTTGGCTGGCTCTCCACCATGCCACCAATGCCCCTCCTCAACCCTGGTGACTGAGATCCAACCCAGTCTTCAAGCTTGATTCTGGGTATCTATTTCAGACCCGTGTAGCACAGTAGAAAATAAGCGAGTCTTCCCCCAGAGACGTGAGTGTTGCATACCAGCTTAGCCATGCCCTGGCTGCTTGACCTTGGGACACATTCTCGGCCGCTGCAAGGCTGGATTTCTTCACATGTAAAAGGGGTGGCTGATACCTACCTTGTAAAACAGTGAAAGTGTTAAACGAGGTTATCTATAAGGTGCCCAGAAGCATAGAAGACACTCAGGGGCTTCTCCACAAATGGTCCACTCCACTGAGGAGGAAATGCAAAACTAATTAAAGATCCTCCTAAACTCTCAAGGTATATAAATGAGATGGCTAGCTGGGACAGACATGATTCCTGAGGCTGACTCCCCTGCTTCTGCTCTCTGCCTTTCATAATCTCTACTCCGACCATTGATATACCCACCAGCAGTGTTAAAAGCGGAGACAAAGGGTGGGCAGCGTGGACTGCAGGATATGGGTAAATCAACTTCATCTCTGCAGGGGGCCCAGGATGAAACCATGGGCATCAGGCCAGCTGCTCATTAGAGACAGGAGACCGGCTCCGACATGCATAGCAATGACTCCAGAGGGCCCAGGGTTGTTATTTCCAAAGGGAGCTGCATGTCTGCTAGAGAGCCCTTGACTGGAAGCTGTGGCCACGGAGGCCCCCTGCTGTGCTGATCCAGGCTGCTGGACCCCAGAGGGGACATGCCCTGAATTTTCCACCTCCCACAGGGACGCTTCTCCAGACAGGCAGAGAAAGTCCAAAGCTGGGTCTGTGTTTTGAAGTGGGATTTTTTTTTTTTTGAGTGAAGATGGCTTTCCCTTAATTATCTGGTGGTGGAGTGGAGAATCATAAAGCCATCCTCTTTGATTTGTGACCTCGCTCTGTGTTGTAACCCAGCCACAGTGTGCTGGTAAATGTTTTATAACAACCCTTCTGGGTCATTAATAAAAACAGGACCCGGTCCATAGCGTTTGCCGATTTCCATAGTGTAAATACTCCCACCATCGCCGATTGCAAGCAACCAACGTGGCATCATTGAACGTGGCGTCGGGAAGAGGTGTGTACGTCATAGGACACGATCACTGAGTATTTTCATCATAGAGGTACAAGGGATGTAAATAACCTTAGGAGCCTGGATAGTAGTATAATATAATGCAATAATAATGAAGTGAGGAGCTTTGAGTATTTATTATCTTTGTTTTTAATGTAATTTATTTAATGGCAAGTTTATATACTTTAATGTTTTTAGTAATGGCTATATTCACAACTGGCTCATAAAGTTCCTGAAAAATTTAACAATGGCTCTCATGAGCCTTTGCGAGCCAGCTACACTTACTCCAGCTCAGCTGACTTAGTTTTTCCCCAGCACTCTCAACTTCAAGGGGCTGGGGAGAGCACCATGCAAAGTATGAGCTGGAGAAGTGTAGGAAAGCACCTTGGCCTTGAGCTTGTGCTGGGGCCCTCTCCAGGGTGAGCAATCGATGGGGCTGAGCTAGTGCCGCGCTCATGAGGGACAGGAGGGGAAATGTGATTTTCTGCATCATTCACTTGAGAGGCAGGTGGTGGAACAGGCCGTGGCCTCCACCAGACCTGGGTTGAAAATCAGGTTTTACCATTTAATAGCAGCGTGTCTTTGGGCAGGTTACTCAACCTCTCTGACCCTCTTGGTCTGCTTAAATTATTCATTAATTCAGTGAATACTTACTGAGCACTTAATGCATGCCAGGTACTAAAAATAAAGCAGTAAATAATCAGACCAAAACTTCTCTGTGCTTATTGTTTATATTCTTACTGGACAAAGTATTCAAATGCGTGCCATATGGGAGGTGCTTGGACTTTATTATTCATATATTATTGACATTAATTAATTAATTATTTAGATATTATTGTTCCCTTTACCCACAAAGTTTCAATGAGGGGATGGTGGGTGAAATTTGTTTTCTTCTCAAAACAAGCACATATTGCTACCAAAAGCACAATATTCTCTTTCAAAGGGGTTTGACATTTGTAGCTTTTTAAAATAGAATTTGTCTCCCTGCTCTGGTTTGGTAGGTCTTACCTTGATTTTTTATCATCTGCTCATTAATTATTCATTTATCCACCTACCCATCCACCCCTCCATCCATCCATCCACCCCTCCATCCATTCGTCCATCTGTCCATCTGTCCACCCGTCCATCCATCTAGGAAAAACGCATCTCTAATTCCAGTACTTCCTCCTGTGGGAAGGCAGCTGAATTAGTGCAACTCTTGTCTGCTCCTCTAGGGCAGGAAGAGGGATTCATCTCATTGGTGAATCGGGTTCATGTGGCTCATTTGCCTCTCTTCCCTGGGGAGTAGGAACAAGTCCCACATCCCCTGAGACCTTCGCCGTCCGGTATGGCAGCCACTCCCTGCATGAGGCTGTTAGCACTGGAAGCGTGGTTCGTCTGAACTGGGATGTGCTAGTGTAACACACCGGACTGTGAAGAGCTGGTATGGAGAGAAAAGAAAGCACAATGTCTCAAAAATTCTCATATCAATTTTCTATATCATATTTTGGAGATAATGGGTTGAATAATATATATTATTAAAATTAATGTTCATTTTTTTAGCGCGGCTACTAAAAATTGTAAAACTACCTTTGTGGTTTGTATTATGTGTATTTCTATCGGACAGGGCTCGACTGGGTTTGGGCTTCGCTCCTGCAGTGGGGGCCGGGAGGTTGGTGGCCCGCCCTCACCCACAGTTGTCCGTGACGAGGTGGGTTGGTCTGCTTAATTCTGGGGTTCATCAAAGAGGCCCATTTACCTTTCACAGAGAGCGACATTCTGTTCCCCAAATTAGCCTTTGTCTTTACCAAAGGTGACATGTTGGCCTCCATCTGCTGCTCCTTTGTCTCATTTCCCAGTGTGTTCAGAACTTGGGTGGAGAAGAGGAGAACTATTCTGGGTCCTGGTAAGGACCCCGTGCCATTTATCCGAACAGTTTGTACCAAGCGTCACTGAGTGCCCTGCCCCACGCTGGGTGCTGAGCATGAAACAGTTTGACAATTTAACATCTTGTCAGGCCTCAAAACTGGGCAGAGGCTTAAAATAATTACTGTGCTGGGAAAATTTACACAGACACAAAGACCCCAGATTTTGCTTCTGGTCCCAGGGAGTCCCTTAGACTTCTGAACGGACATGCCTGGGCCTTCTGAGGGTCCTCGGACCCTGATGAAAAACTTGTTTAGGGCAGGGCCTTTCCACCTCAGTACAGTCAACATCTGGGGTTGGATAACTCTTTACTGTAGGGCTGTCCAGTGCCTTACAGGGCGTTTTAGCAGCATCCCTGGCTTCAATAGATGCTAGTAGCATGCCCCTGGCAATTTATGACAACCGAAAATATCTCCAGACACTTCCAAATGTCCCCTGAGGGGTAAAATCGCCTGGTTGAGGACCACCAAGCTGGAGCGAGCTGTGGCTGGCTAGATTCTGACTCTGACGCCGTGGGCCTGTCCTCTTTCTAAATAGATGTGGGTTCTGCGGTTGATAAGACCGTTTCTTATTCATCCTTAGGCCCCCAGTGCCCGGCCCAGCCCCTCCTTGCCTCGCCGGGCCCATGATGGTTTTGTTGAATGAAAACTGAAGGAAAGGATAGAGGCTCCTTGGTCCCCCCTCCCCATTGGTATGCAAAACTCACTCCTGGGATTCAGTCCTAAATTTCCTATTAGGTCCTGAAGGGTGAGTTTAATTATTTTAAACTCACCCTGTGCTGAGACGTGTCCCTCACCTTCTAAGTAGAAGTCACTGCTTCTGAGCAAGTGAGAAAAAAGAATGTTTCTGAAGAGTCTCAATCTGGAGATGTCTGGGGAGTCCGCTAGCCTCCGACCCCCTCTCCCGTTGCCAGGAGGGCTTCACCTCCCCGAACCCCACTCTCCGAACCCCACTCTCTCTCGGAAAGTGGGAACATGGGCTGATTATCTTTAAGAACCTTCCCACACGGACATTTGAGGGTTATTTTAGTTCCCACAGCTGGCGTTGGCTCTTGATTTACTTTGTCCTGGCAGACTGACTTCCTGTGGTACAGGGGTTGGGGCAGACATTTCCAGTTCGGCCCTAATGTCTGTATGTTGAGGTTTTCACCCCAGGCTGCTTCTACCTCCTGCGTCCTCTCAGTGTTGATTTCCAGGCTCAGCAAAGACCTGAGCGATGGTAGTTATTTTGTAATCGAGTATCTTATTTCAGCCTCACTTTGCCGACCCATGCCTCAGTTTCCCCATCTGCACAATGGGCGTAGTAGATAGTTCCTGCCTAATAGAGTGGTAATACTCATTATTTCCCCTTCGGAGATGAGGATCCCAAAGCATAGACAAGCCACATGCCTTGGCCAAGGTTACAGAACAGCGAATGGTTGAGCTGGGATTAAGCCCAGGTTTAACTCGGGGGCCAGAGTCCAGGTGTTACCCTTCTGGGGACATGGTCTTGCAAGTGAGGAACCAACTATGACTTTGCCCTAAGGGCAGGGGTGTGTACAGGCCTGCAGGTGGATCAGCAGGTGGATCAGCAGGTAGGTGTGTCAGTTTGGCCCTGTGCGCGGAAGCCCGAGGGTCTGCAGGGGCAGCCCTGAGTCCACAGATGTCTGCTCAGTGCCCATGTTAGGCACCCTATGGAAACAAAAGCACTGCCTTGCATTGCTTCCCATCTAGCATGAGGAGGCAGATTACAGTCCCAACGATGCATGCATTCTAGTGCATGCAGGAAGGTGAGTGGTATGATGGTGGGGGGAGAACAGAGCAGAGTAAAGATCAGGAGTGAGGAAGAGGGAAGAACAATTTTAAATAGGGAAGTCAGGGTAGGCGCAACCGAGAAGGTATTATTTTAGCGAAGACTTGGAGGCCTTCAGCAAAGACCGCATGGCTCTTTGGGAGAAGAGTATTCCAGGCAGAGGAAACAGTCAATGCAAAGGCCCTGAGGCAGGCATGTGCTTGATGTGTTGAGAGCCCAGCAAGGAGATCACTGGAGTGAAATGAGCAAGTTGTAGAGGTCAGAGAGGGTCAGAGAAGTGATGAGGGTGAGACTGTGTAGGACTCTGTGGGTCCGAGTAGGGACCTGGAGTGACTCGGAGTGAGATGGGGGCCATCAAGAGCTCTGAATAGACAGAGTAGTCCACCCAGGGGCCCTGTCTCAGCCAGAAGGAGGTGTGGGGCTTCTCCCTGGGGGCTCCCTTGTGGGGAGATCTGGTGCAGGGGTGTGGGGCTCCTGCAGTCACCTGTCCAGGAAACCCCAAGAGCATCTGGAATCCAGCATTTGAGCCCAAGGCACTGCTCGCAGGGGGTCCAGCCGCCTAGCTTGAGCTGCCTGGACGCATGAGCTCCCGGAGACTGGATCTCCCCCGCCTTCTCCCTCCCACCAGCCTGGAGCTTTTCATCTCGTTCTCTGTCCCCTGGGCAATTATTTATTATTTCCTTCTCCAAAGTGTTTCTGAGACACGGCTCTTATGAAAGATGCTACACTGAATGAAGTGGGACGGCATCATAATTCACCCTGGCGCCAGCTGAAATATTTGAACGACAACACATTACTGTCCAATTTCGCCGCTCCGAGCTTCCAGGGAGAGGCAGGAACCCCACTCGGGGTGCTCTGGAGCTCTCTGCAGAAGTGAATGAAATGGGTTTGGCTGCTGCGGTGCTCAGTGGAACACCACGAGGAGCCCCAGGATGAGCGGCAGTCGCTGAACAAGAATAAGGGGGCCTGCGCTGCTGCTGCTGTGCCCCTCCCATCAGAGCGGGAGTCCCGCAGGGCGGGGACCTGACTCGTCCTCCCTCCTTGGTGCGTCACATGGGGCCTTGTTCAGGATACTGAGTGAGGTGTTGTGGGTGGATGCTGCTCTGGAGTCAGGCTGGCCTGGTTTACGACCAGCCCCACCTCCTCGAAGCTGCATAATCTTGGGCCACACCCTTGAGCCTCCGTCTCTGTACCTCTGTAACGGGGTTACCGATACCTACCAAAAACTTGCCTGGGAGGACCCCCATGAGATAGCGTGCATGAGTTATTTATGGCTGCGTAGCCAATGATCCCAAAGTTAGCAGTTAAAAACAACGAACATTTATTGTTTCACACAGTGTTTGAGGACGAGGGATCTGGGAGCAGCCCAGCTGGGTGGTTCTGGGCCAAGGGCTCTCATGAGGTCTCTGTCAATCAGGAGGGGCCCAGAGTCATCTGAAGGCCCGCCTGGGGCTGGAGGGCCTGCTTCCCTGATGGTTCGCTCAAAAGTAGATCTGTCCAGGAGGCCTCCTGTCCTTAAGACACAAACCTCTTCAGCGGCACGTGACACAGCAGGGGGCAGCTGATGATTCAAACAGCAATCACATGGAAGCCTCACTGCCCCTCCTGTGCCCCCTCAATGGTTTAGTAAATTTCCAGGGCTGTGCAGCTGTTACCACAATCCAGTTTTAGAACCACCCCCCCCCCCCCCGCGCAAGTTACCTTGTGCCCATTTACAGGGAGTTCCTGTCCCCCCTGCCCAGCTCCAGGGGACCATGCTGCTGCTGTCTGACGGTGCTCATTTGTTTTTCTGTCATTTCACACAAACAGAACCAAGAACGCGCAGTGTTTTCTGTCTGGGTTCTTTCACCAAGCACAGTGTCTTCAAGGTTCACGCCAGTTGCCGCGTGGACTGAGCATCCATTCCCTGCTCTGGTGGCGGGAATTCCACCGTGTGGGCACGTCACGCTTTGTTCATCCATTCGTCTTTGAGGGACATGCGGACTGTGTCCAGTTTTTGCCTGTGACGAGCAATTTACGTGTGTGTGTGTGTGTGTGTGTGTGTGTGTGTGTATTTTTTTCCTCTTGGGTAGATTCCTAGGAGAGGAATCGCTGGGTCATAATAAATTTATGTTTATCTTTTATAGGAACCACCAAACGGTTTTCCAAGGTGGCTGTGCTGTTTTCAGTCCCCACCAGTGATACACGAGGGTCCTAGTTCTTTTGCATCCTCATCACCGCGGGTTTATCTGTCCTTTTGATGAAAGCCACATGAGTGAACGAGTAGTCTGTCTGTGCTTTTCATTTGCATTTCCCTCCTGATTAACTGTGTGGAGTGTCTTCTCATGAGCTGGCTGGCTATTCATACATCTTCTTTGATGAAATGTCTTCCCCAATCTTTCGAATCTTGGGCTTTCCGTCTTACGCTAAGTTGTAAAAGTTCTTCGTGTATTCGGAGTACAAGTCCTCAGATATATTACTCGCAAAAGTTTTCTCTCAGTAGGTGGCTTGTCTTAATTATGATAAAATCAAATGATCAATTTTTGTCTTCTATTGACCATGCTGTTACTGTCATATATAAAAACTTTTGGTTTCACTCGGAGTCATGAGGATTCTCTCTGTGTTTTTTTTCTAAGAGTCTTATACTTTTGATTCTTGCATTTAGATCTATGATCATTTTGAGGGTTTTTTTTTGTATGGTGTAAGGTATAAGTCTTAAATGTTTTTTTCCCCAGGCCTGTGGATGTCCCATGGTCCTACCAGCAACAATTGCTGAAAAGATTCTCCTTTCTCCATTGGCATCTTAGGACCTTTGTTGAAAATATCATAGATGTACAGATTCACTTCTAGACTCTTAATTCTGTCCTGTTCACCTGTATGTCTCTACCTGCACCAGGACTACACCGTCCTGTTAACTGTGGCTTTAAAGTAAGTTTTGAAATTGGGTAGTGTAGGTCTTTCAATTCTGTCCTTTTCTTTCAGAATTGTTTTGGCTCTTCTAGCTCCTTTGCATTTCCATATAAAATTTTGGGGTCAGTTTGCCAGTTTCTTTGAAAAGGCCTGCTGGGATCTAAGCAGGAATGGCCATATCCTTCATAGTCCGCTTTAGAAGGTGTCATGTTGTCAATTCTGCCGTGTTCTTTTGGTCACGTCAACCAGCTCTGGCACAGTGTGGGAGGGAACCCCCGAGGGGCCTGAATCCTAGGAGGCGAGATTAGTGGGGCCCACCTGGAGCCTGGCAACCACCTAATGGACTTGAATGTTCACTGGAAACAGGGAGGGCTTGGGCACTTGGGAAGAACTTTACCACCGACCCTTCAAACCACCCACCAATGTCCTCAAGTTCTTCTCTCATCTTTCTGATGACCTGGACATGAAGGTCGAGGTCCAGGCAGCAGGGTGGGGGTGCACCAGAACTGGGAGGTGACAGAAAGCCACAGAGGGAGGAAGTCACTTCAGATCCCCTGCTGGGGTTGGGACACAGACCTGCCTGGTGATCACCAGACTCTCACCAGACTCACCAGACTCTCCCAAGTCTCCTGTTGGATGGAGGTTTCATGAAAATTGATTTCAATGAACTTTGTAAATTGCGGGGCTGTCTGGCAAGGAAATGGTCATTCTCCTCTTGACCAGGGGAAGTGAGCTCCCACCTCTGGAGGTATTGACATAGAAACTTGATGGTCATCTTTCAGGGATGCTGGGGAGGAGTTGAGAAGCTGAACCGGTTCATACCAGAAATTCCTTCCAGCACTGAGCCCAGTGTCACTTGGTCAGGCAATGTCAGGGCCACAGTGTAAGTCCAGGCCTCCTGCCTCCCAGATTTAACAACCATGGGCAATCTGTCACTTCTAGGAGCCCTTAGAGGTCATGCAGTCCAACCTTTCCATGTTACAGAAGTGAGAAGTAACTAAAGGCCAAAGAGGAAACTGCACAGGGACAGCTTTGGACTTAGTGACAAGTTTGGATTTGAACTCCAGTCTTCAGGGGAGCCGTCTGCCACTTCCGAGCCCTCTGCTGTGGGGCTGTGGGGACCAGGAGCTGCTGCCTCACGCAGGCCTGGGCCAGGAGGGAGTTAACAAGGCAACTAAGTGGCAGCCACACTCTGCAGCAGCGTTTCTTGTTTCTTGTTTCGGAATGTAAATGCCTTGCAAGGCCATGCTCAATGCTTCATGTGTTCATGCCACACAGATTACTCTTTTTTTCTCCCTCCCTCTAAGACTTGTCTGCGATTGTTTGTACTACAAAAACCAGAGGGAATTGAACTATTTGCTGGAACAATCCTGCTGAAACCAGCCTCTGGGACGAGGCCTGCCTCAGCAATGAGGGCCCTCACCCCTTCCTTCCTTCCTTCCTTCCTTCCTTCCTCCCTTCCTTCCTTCCTTCCTTCCTTCCCCTGGCTGGGATTGGGGGTGGGCAGTGGGGATGCAGCCTCCCGCTTGGTCTTCTTCCTCCAGAGGCCAGAGATGTGGGCAGGCAAGGCTGCCCAGGAAGGGCACCCTGTAGGTGTTCTTTCCATTACACAGGTGGGAAGGTGGAGGCAGGAGGGGTCCTCAGGTCCCAATTCTCTCTTCCACTTTAGAAGACCAAGGGCAGTTGTCGTGTTTCCAACAGCTGGATTTACTTCTGCGCCCTGGGCAAGTCATGCAACGATCTCAGACTGTCCTATGGGCTCTGAGGCAGCCCATTGTGGTACTTAAAGTCATCCTGGTTATCAGTTTAATCCTCGCAGTGGGGGTCCTTTCCTCTATCTCAGGAAAAAGGAAACTGAGGCTCAGAGAGTTGAAGGATCAGGTTGAACTATATATAAAGTTGTCCTTTGTTAATATATTAAAATGTGGTTGTTTATTGGCTCTTTCACTGATTCAACGCAATCATCCCCCCTGGGTCATATAACTTACCCTTTGTCTAACAAAAACAAACCATCTACCATGCTGTAGTTTGACCCTCCAACTGGCAATTCACTTTCAGCTGAATCATGGGCTTCTGTTTTGATGAGGGACATGAATATTTATATGTCAGCCTCCATTTCCATAAATCTTTTACTTCACAGCAGTTACTGAGGCTCAGCCCACGCAGCTCCGTGGGCTCCCAAAGGTCCTCACAGCAGAGAGCGTTACTGTCCCCTCACTCAGTCGTCTTTGTCATCTGCTGCTATTTATCAAATGACCCTCAAACCTAGTGACTTAAAACAACATTCAATACCTCCCAGTATTTTTTTTCATCCTCACCCAAGGATATTTTTTTCTCTCATTTTTTAGAGAGAGGAGGTGGGTGGAGGGTGGGGGGAAGAGAAAGAGAGAGAGAGAGAGAAACATCAATTGGCTGCCTTCTAAAACTTGCTCCAACCAGGGATCAAACCCACAACCTGGGTATGTACCCTGACCAGGAATCAAACCCATGACCTTTTGGCCCATAGGACTGCACTCCAACCAACTGAGCTATATAGGACACAGCTATCTCTCAGTTTTTATGGGTCAGAGACTCAGAAGCAGCTTGGGTGGGTGGTCCTGGCTCAGTGACTCTCAGGATGCTGGACAGGCCTGCAGTCATCTGATAGCTCGACTGGTCTTGGGGATCTGCTTCTAAAGACGCGTGTTTCCGTGGCTGTTGGCATGGGGCCTCAGCTCCTCACCACGTGAGTCTTTTCATTGGGCCACTGAGCTTCCTCAGAACGTGGCACCTGGCTTCCTCCAGAACTACGGATCCCAGAGAAAGATGGAACCCGCAATGCCTTTTATAATCTTCCGTCGGAAGTCACACACCGTTGCTCTCTCCGCATGTCGCACGTTAGAAACTAGCCACCAAGTGCAGAACCCGACTCAGGGGTAAAATACTAGGCTCCCTAGAAGGGAGGAATCGTAAAGAATTTGTGGACCTATTTTAACGCTGCTGTATTCAGCCCTGGCCTAGATGCTGTTGGTACCCGAGGTGGGAGAAACTTCCTGGTGCTTTTTTCTGGAGTTTTGTTCCTAAGCTGACCACCTTTAACATTTCTCTTTGAGCAACTGTTCTTTCACTAAAAAAAGAGAGAGAGATCTATTGAGCCTTCTCCTATGTGCTTCTTCTATGTGGGGACACAGTAGAGAATATGACAGACTATCTCTGGTCTCAGTTCCCAGGCAGATGCCCCCTTCTTCCTCGGGGATGGCTGTTTTATTAACTGAACCGCAGGGCATGGCCTGGTGAGAGGAGGTTGTGCAGTATCGTGGGATAGATGCTGGATTGGGGGAAGGAAGGACTGAGCTTTATACTGATCTGTACAAACAGGCTGCAGGATTCTATGAAATCATCAGTACTCTCTGAACCTTAATAGCAGAAAATCCAGGTCAAATTGGCTGAAGCAGAAATAGGAAATTTAATATCACATATCAGTGAAAAAGACCCAGGGCAGACCTGGTCTCAGAAATTGCCTGATACTGAGGCAGAGGAGGCTGGGTGGTCACCGAAGTTCGGCTCCCTCTTTCTAACTGCAGACTTGTTGCTGAGAAGGTTGGTTAGAAAGAGGCCCCCCAGCCAAGAACTACAATTCCAGGATGCCTTGCATTCAGGTTTGGCCACGTGACCTGTTCCCACCAATAGAATAGGGTGGAGGTGATATGTGTCATTTCCAACCCCAGGAGCTTAAGACACGTATTTGCTTCCTCCACTCCAACTTCTTCCAAGGGCTGAGGACGGAGAACTCCAAGGCACGAGGGGAGGATGTTGCAGAAGATAGAAAAATCCTGGGTCCTGAACCACTGGAAAGACCCACATCACACAGTTATGGGAGCAAGAGATACATTTTTATTGGGCTAAGCCACTGAGACTTTGTGGTTTATTTGTTACAGCAGCTCCATCACCCTAACGAATACAGACATCATCAGGACACCACCCCCCTCTCTGCTTTTTTCTTTGTTTGCTTCACTCTTGGACTCTATGGGATGGCCCTACGGTGCCAGTGATTCTAGACCTCCACATCCTGGGTTCAAGGCCAGCAGAAAAGATTGCACATTATCCTCTTAATAGTTTGAACAAAGTCTTAGATGTTCTATTTTGTTGCGTAAATTTGTGAGCTTATCCCAGAATGAATTGCTGTGCCCAGGAGGTTGCATGGCTTGGATTGGCAGCCCAGTGCATGTCCATTCCTGCAGTGAACTGCATGTGGGCTGAAATTGGGGTAGGGGTCTGGATGATAGGTATTTGTTCATCACCATGAACTTGAGCAGTGCTCATAAACTCCCTGGGCTTCAGTGTCCTTTTCTATTCAGTGCAGGTGCTGGACATGGGTGGGGGTGTTACGGAGGGGGCGTTGGGATGACATGACCTTGGAGAGTTGCCCGGCTTTGAAATTCGTGACTTGAAGATGCCCAAGTTTCCTTCCAGTTGGAACACTGTGGAATTGGCTCATTTGGGTTGTGGATTGATTGGCCCAGCTGAGTATTTTTCACCTCCTCCATCCTTTTGTTCTTCCTCACATCCACGCGGGGCACTTTCTGGAAGGACATCAATGTCTGGGCCCAAAGTGTGCGGTTTTGAACATCACTCACTCGGTCTAGCCTGCTGCCAGCGCTCCAGTTGGTTCTGTTGCCATACCCCGTCCTTTGATCAGAGGGAATTGATCAGAGCCAGTTTCTCCCCATCAGAGGCAGTGGCTTTCAAACCTCGAGGCAGTGTTTTAAATTCATCGCCTGCTTTTCTGGCCCGGGCTTGCCTACTGGGAACACCGTCCCTGAGGCACTTTGTGTGGCAGATAATGAGGCGGATGGCTCTTTTTAAACACCTCCTCCCAGAGGCCCTCCAGACTGCCCAGTCCATGCAGAACTCTCTGAACTCCTAGGCAGCTTCTTCTTTGACGCCTAGTTGTAGTTTGTCCTTTAAATGAGCAGTTTACTGCTCTTGCATCTTGTATGAAGTCCTTCAGGACAAGAATGTATTTTCTCCTCTTGCGTTCCCCCGTGGGGCCTTGAGAAGAACAGAGCAGAGTCAAGGAAATGAAAGAAGATTAGGATGACATCTATTTAACACGGACTCACTGTCAGACACCCCACCGGGCGTGTTTGCATGGGAGCTCTCTCATTTGCTTTTCACTGACACTCTGTGAACTCGATATTCAGACATATTTTTACACATAAAGAAACAGACCCTTAAGACAGACTGTATCAGACGCCCAAGGTCACATAAAGAGTAAGAGAAGAGATAATGATTCAAATACAGGGGCGCTGTCATTCATTCCATGTTTATATCTTCTGTGCGACACGCTCCGGTTCAGACTCCTGCGGGGAGACAGTGAGCCGAACATGATTCGCTGTAACCTAGCGGTTAACGGTGGGGTCTCTGGAGACGGGCTTTGTGGAGTCAAATCCTGTCTCGGATGAGGCCTGTCCTCTCCCCAGCTCCAGGTGCCTGTGTGGGGGGATGATGTAGGATGTCCCTCTGCTCTGTACCACTCCATTTACCAAACCCTTATGCATCTGATAATGCTCAGACAGCCCTGGGAGGTAAGGGCCATTGTCACTGTGGCTATTTCACGAACAAGAAAACTGAGGCTCAGAGTGGCTCAGTGACTGGTCCCAGCATTAGAGCTGGGATTTAAACCCAGTTTGCCTGGCTCCAGAGGCCCTGCTCATAGCCTCAGTGCTCAGCTGTCTGTTTATTTAATAAAGAGTGGTTAAATTGGATTGAATTAAATCACCAGAATGATTTTTTTGCCAGGCTTGCTTGGGGGTGAGTTTTCACGAGTCCCAGTAGGGCTGAGTCGATCTTATCCATTTTTTTCTTGGACTCTGATTGGGAGAGGGAAGTCACATTCCCACAAGGGAGGCCCTGACCACGTTCCAAGCAGACAGTGGCCCAGGAAAGATGCCCAAGACCACCCTGGAGGCTGGACTGCGGCGTCTTTCAGGGGCTCCCAAGTGCGATGTTCTGCTTAGACCAGGGCTCATGGTTCCAGGTACTGCCAAGCCCCATGCAGACTGGGCGCCCCCACCCCCCGCACTCCCAGCACCCCATTCTCTCCATCCTCCCAGATTCAGTGAGGAAGACGCTCCCACCACAGGCTCCCCCTTGGGTGCCTGTACTCCACGGCTTTCCTTGCACAGAGCAGTTTTGATCTCGGCGTTTCTGTTCCCCTCTACTTGACTGGCAACCATCAGATGCCGGCTCCGACACATCTCAGGGTTACTGCACAGTTTCTGGTGTGGCTGATGCTGGCAGCCCAGGCAAAAGGAGCTGAGATTGGCTGGCTGGCAGTGGCTGGCTGGCTGTGGCTGTGTCAGCATCGGGGGTTGGGGACTGAGGCAAGTGTGCCTTCTCCCCTCGGGCCACGTGTGGTTCTGACTGCTTGCTGTTTGTGGGAGCTGCCCTTTGAAGATGGCTCTGCTCCCAGAGGGCACTGGCGCCTGAGAACACAGGTGCAGCGCAGAACCTTGCAGCCGGGCGTCCTCCACCGCCTCATCCTTTCTTTCTCTTCTGGCTTGAGTGTGAAATATTTGCATGTACAGAAAGATGGAAACAAGTAATATTACCCAAGCCCTGCTTATCTAACCCCTGGGTGTTTGTCTCCCATTTCAAAGGTGCAGGTGCACATGCTGTGTCCCCTCCCCCCCAGCGAAAGCACTGCCCATCTTGCAGCCAGACGTCAATTCCTGAAGTATTTCCATATTCCTTACCTAACTGGAAGGAGGCAGGTTGGTATAAGTACCCCCATCTTACAGATGAAGAAACTGAGGCTCAGAGAAGTGGGCTGTGACCTGCCTTTGGTCACACAGTGAGGAAGTGATGGTGCCAGAAGAGCAAGATCTGTTTACATCCTCTGCCCCTCCCGCTCCCCACCAGATGCCAAAGCAACCAGCACGACCGAGCGGCCACTGCCTGTGTGTGAGTCCCTTGAGTGAGGGCCTGTATCTTCTCTGTGTCCTCAGTGCCTGGCACTCTCCAGCTCTCTGTTAATACTTGTGGGACCCTAACTATGAGAGAGATTTGAGAATAATTACTCTCAGATTCCATGTTAGGTTCTTGGGCCTACCACTTAAAATGGCAGAGTTATTCTCTTGCAATTCTGAAGTCTACAAGTCTACCTCAAGCAGTGGCCGGACCATCCCTGGTTGGCTTTAGAGAAGGATCCTTTCTTGTCTCCTCTTAGGATTCTCCCTAGGTTGCTGCCAGTCCTTGACCTTCTCTGGCTTGCAGACACATTGCTCCCATCTCCGCCTGTGTCCTTGAAGGGCACTGTGTCCCCCAGAAGCTCCTCTTTGCTGCTCTGTGTCCTGCAAGCCTGCCTGTCCTTATGAGAACTAGTCGTTGGATTGAGGGCCCACCCCGATCCAGTAAGATCAGTAGGATCTGATCTTAACTAATGACAAAGACCCTATGATCAAAGAGAGCCACATTCTGAGGTTCTGGCCAGATGTGCATTTGTGGGGACCCAGTACAGTTTTTAATGCATCAGTGACCAGCTGGGTGTCCTTGGGATAACTTACCTTGTTGGAGCCCAAATGTCCCCACTGGCAAATATGGGGCCAACAGGGTGTGCCCCTGTGGGGCTTGTGCAGTGAAGAGGAATGACCGCCCCCTGCCCCTGGCACTCTCAGACACCGAACACAGCAGCGAGTTTTTTTTGATTACTGTTATTTTTATTATTAAATGAAATGGGAATGAATGTAGAGAAATGTCAATGTTTATATTTGGAAGGGAATATATTTAGAAGGCGATGAATTCTCATAGGAGTGAACAAAAGCTGTTTATTTATTTATGTGTTTATCATTACTGGGGTTTAAGCAAGGACAACAAATAACACTTTGCTCTGTGCTCGAGTTTGGAACCAACTGAGGAACAGATGCCTGAGTCAGACAGAAGGTCACATGTCACCCAGATTGCCGACGGAGCTGTCTGGAGGACGTGCCCTGGGCTTCAGCCTGCTTCCTATGGCTCAGCCCATCAGCAGAGCTGCCAGGCCCTGGCACAGCCAGCAATGCTGGTCCTCTCCCTTCACTGAGGCCCGAGAGTGCCCCCTGCAGGCAGGGTAGAGCATATCATGCATGCTCAGTGCCATACCCGCCAATGGAGGGTGGGGGCGCTGAGGAGGAAGCAAGCGAGAGGTGGCAACAAGGGGGAGGGAGGAGGGAGGTATGAAGAGAAGACGGGAAACCAGGGAAGTACATTCTCCAACAGCATATAAAAGTCATCCCGGCCCTGCCGCCTTCCAACTGGGAGCCCTGTAGCAAGTGACTCAGCCGCTCTGAGCCCCAGTTTGCTCTTCTGCAAAATGGAGATAAGGAGGGATTCTCACTCTTCGGCCTGTGTATGAATGAGATGATTGAATGCCTGTGGAGCACTTGGAACAGTGCCTCTCAAAGCAAGAGCTTAATTAATATCGGCTCCTACTTTCGTTGCCCTCCTCATGGTGTCAGCGTGATGCTCAGGACCAGTGGGAGGGCGCGGGAATCTGAACCTCACCCGGGTGCTGCCGGAGCACAGTCTGGTTTGGGGGAGGGGGTGGGGCTGCATTGCCCCACCCCACCCTCAAGATTTTTGAGTAAATGCACCTTGTGGTGAAGTGCCCTCCGTAGTGAAGGGGTTTCCGGGGTTATCGTGAAGCTTGAGAGCTATTGGCAGAGCCTCCCTCTCCTGTCCTGTGCTCATGAAATACTGGAGTAAAGGCCTTTTCTGGGCACTTGAGCTGGGCTTTGTGTAGGGTTGTGGGAGGGCAAGCTTGTGGACATGGAGAAGTCAAAACCGGGGGATCCTAGGACACTGGAAGGGGATGATGTCACCTGGAAAGGATTCTCTCCAGCCTAGAGGATGAGGGAGAGAGACAGAAGGAGAAAGTGCTGGCTGGCTGGCTGGGAGAGAATCCATCACGCTGCCAGAGGGACCGGCTCCTGCCTGGCATTGACCCTCCTGCGGCTGAGCGCCCCATGGTACCCTGTGCAAAGCCAGATGTGCGCCCCTCATAAATGACTCTGCAGGTCAGCTGGCCTGGTGATGCCCCCTGAGCTCAAGGGCAGATGGCAACTCAGAGCCCTGTCCCAAAGGTCTGCATCTTGGGATGTGGTGGCCGGGGCTGCACTGGAGTCCATAGAAGTTAGTGGCCCTCTGAGTGGCTGACCTCCTGAGACAGGCTGAAGTCAAACTGAACTAGTGTTGTCCTAGCAGGAATCTTGGGTTGTCCAGGCTCCTGGCACTTTTCTTGTCAGGATGGGATAAACAGCTTGAATTTCAGTCCTTGGGCAAGATACGGGGTCTCCGAGAGGCTCAGTCCCTTGGTCCCTACAACAGAGATGAGAATGGAGGAGCCCCTTCTTCCCTGGGGATGCTGGGAGGAGCAGAGAAGGAGATCACGTGATTCCTCAGCACACTGCCTGGCACACGGTGAGTGCTTAATGGATGAGAGTGATGGCAGGTGTGGTGGTGGTGACGGCGCCGGTGGTGACAAGGTGAAGGCGGTGGTGGAGGTGGTAATGGGATATAGTTCCAGGCTTGAGTTCTAGATTTTTTTTTTAATTAAGTCAAGATGAATCATAGACTCACCTTTTTTTAAAAATATTTTATTTATTTATTTTTAGAGAGAGGGGAAGAGAGGGAGAAAGAGAAGGAGAGAAACATCAATGTCTGGTTGCCTTTTGCATGACTCTCCTGGGAACCTGACCCATGCCTGGGAACCCTGGCATGTGCCCTGACTGGGCATTGAACCAGCGACCCTTTGGTTTGCAGGCTGGCGCTCAATCCACTGAGCCACACCAGCCAGGGCTGGATTTTCTTTTAAACGTACAAAAAATAAATGCATAATTGGTAATTACCATAACTTGTGACAGGGCAGTCATAGAAGACTATCAGATCAAAGTGGTTAATTGTTTAAGAAAATGCTTCTTTAAAACAATCAACTACTTGCCCTATTTTTAAGAAGGCAAGACACAGTGCCTAGAGGGGAAAGTGCGTGTGCAATGGCCTGGAAGTATGAAATGGCAGGGTGTTCCCTGTTGCTGGAGCAGGAAACCTGTCCTGGGGCTGGAGAGGCAGACAGAGGGCCACGCCCACAGCTGCTGGTCTTGTTCTCGCAGTGATTGGGGGAGCACCGACACCACAGCGCAGTTGGACCAGCGATGGTGGGGAGAGGGGGGGGAGAGGTATTCCAGAGACAGCTGATGGTACCAGCTCTTGGGGGTGTGTGTGTGGGGGGTGCATGTTGAGAGGGTTGGATAGGCCAGAGAAGAATGGGGATTGTCCTGTGATGGATCGTCAATGGCTGGAGGTGTCAGTGAGTTTGGGAGCTGGGAGCTGGTGTAGAACCTGGGACTGGGGGAACCAAGATGGCTCAGTCACCCAGCTGGTCCTTTGGGTTCCGTTCACTTCCTTGGCCTTGGTACTTGCTAGAAGCTTCAACAGTCTCCAGACCGACTTGTCCCTGGATACAGACAGGCTCTGTCTGATCCAGGGCTCCAGCTGTACAATGAACCCTGATTAACTTTCTTTCATTCATTCATTCATTCATTCATTCATTCATTCAATGTCTATTTATTGAACACCAGGCATTGTTCTGTGCATTAGGGATTACAGTGGTGAACAGGACATCCCCCATTTGACTGACCCCAACCTTGATCACAGCTTGACCCCCAGTTCTGGGCATAGAGGGGACCTGCACCCTGATCTTCTGTACAAGTCTCTCGAACAGAGCTCATCTGCGACCCGGCCTTCACAGACTCCACGGGCACCACCCCTGTGATCAGCAGGTGAAGGGGGGGAGGCAGTCTGGGCGCCTCAGTATAACTCACCCCCGCCGTTGGAGCCGCCGTCCTGCAAGTCTGTTTCAGTAGCCTCGGGCAAGAGTTTGCCTGTGATCACCTCTTGGTGATCATTGCCTCTCTGACTGCCCTCGGTGTGCGCCTATGTGTGTTGGGGGGGGAAGCCTCCCAGAGACAGCAGGTCCCGAGCCTTGTTTTCCAGGCTTAGCATCTCGGGTTGGGTCTAACCTCCCTGTGCTCAGCGCAGGACGTGGGATGTTCCAAGGGCTCTGCTGCTGTGTGTTGAATGAATAAATGGATGAATGAATGAGCTGAAGTGAGGCTCAGGGCAGACAGGCTGCTTCCACCAATTCTCCCTCCTTGCTTGAAGTCAGCACCTCATTCTCCTGGTAACTGGAGGCCCAGGCAGCAAACCCTGCGGAAATATAGTGTTATCTAAATGCTAAATAGCAGCAGTAACAGTTGGGATGGGCTCCATGAACAATGAGAGGGCTTATGGGCCATCTTCTGCCTCCCTGCTCTCGCTCCGATGCTCCGCTGCTGTTCTGGAAGGCCTGTCGGCCTGGTTGGTGCTCACACTCCATCACGACCAGTGAGGCTCTTGGAGGGCCGAGACTGCACCAGCGCGGGGGACTGCAGTCCTGGGAGGGAGCAGGAGGCTGGTTGAGGTGGCCAGCAGGGGGCTAAGGTTGCCAGTGTCCTGTGGAGTGAGGGGAGCATGCATCCCTGCTGCCAGCCCGCATGTGACCTTGCAGAGGACTGACATCTTAGCACATCCTCAGGCTCCTCATTTGTAAATAAAAAGAATTTAATGAATGTCACTGAAAGCCCGCTACTCACCTGGTGCTTTCCTTACACTGTTTCAGATTCTCAGAAGCAGCCTGGGGAGTTTGCCGTTTTACAGACAGAGAAACTGGAGCTCAGAGAGGGAAAGAGACCCCCTCCCACCACTGCTCATGAGTTTTATAAATAGGACGTAGCCGGAGGCCACCAGACTGCAAACCTTCGCAGGCTGCCGGAACACAAGGTGCCGGGATAGATCAGAGGTTTGCAAAATGTGTGCAGTGGAGGAGAGCTTTGTTCAAACACAGTCTTCCAGGGAGACTCTCTACGGAGCACAGATGAAAGCAGGGTGGATCTGACTGAAGCTGGAGCCCGGTGGGTGGGCGGAGTCTGCCCCACTCCTCCTGCCCGCCCACGGCAGCAGGCAGGGCTCCGTGGGGACTCCCCTGGCAACGGGGCTCACCCTGAGGGATACAACGGTGGCTACTTGGGGGTCACTCAGAGGGTTGTGGTGACCTGAAAGCTCATGAATCCATCCTTGCCTGGTGGTAGGGACCCAGGCTCCACAGGTTTTCCAGGGCAGGACAGGGATGAGGCCACACTTGAATGTCCCTGCCTGCTTCTCCAAACCTAACCTAACCCAGGGCCTGTGGATCATGGAGTCTGGGCCCCCTCCAGCCCCCTCCACTAGAGGGACCATGGAGGTGGGAGGCAGAAATGGGATTGTGTGTGGATCCTGATTTCCCACCCTCCCCTGGGGCTTGCAGTGAGAGTCTGTGCTGGCTCACTGAGAGCTGGGATGTGCTGGGGGGGGGGGTGGATGGGGAGGGGAGCGGTGGAGACCGGGCCTGGGGGTGTAGGGGAAAAGGGCTGGGGAAAGGGTGTTGTAGGCAAGGCTGGGGATCTGACCCAGGGAGGGGCTAATAGCTCCCAGGCCTGGAGGTTTTTGGGATGTGAGTATGTGTCCTCTTGGCTGTCACTGCAGTCCCTGTCACTTGGTCCTGCAGATGACAGATAAATTCCAGCACAGAGCCCAAGGACTCAGGGAAGCCGAGGGTCTCTGAGAGGGTGGTGGTCTCACTGAGAGGGGAGGGTCAGAGAGGGGCTCGGTGAGGGGGTGGGGGATGAGAGAAGCACCTCAGGTTGACGGTCTCTTCAGGGGGCTCAGATTGCTCTGGGAAAGGTCATTTTGGAGGGCAATTCCAATGCCCTTAACATGGGATCAGCTATTCTTCTTTCGGGAGCAATTCTCCCTCTTCTGGCAAGTGCTTGAGCCCCGAGTTTGTCTCCCAGCTGTGACTCCTCTTTTTGCGGCGTTTTCCCACCCAGTGGTCTGTGGCTCATCAAAATATCACTGCCCTCGCAGGCCCCAGCTCTTCCACACCCAGCCTGAGACCCGGGAATCCTGGATGTCCCTGCGATATGCCTGCGATGTTCCTGCCTCAGTCTCCTCACTTCGAGGGTGTTGGGAGGGAGGGTCCCTGGGGCTGGGAAACCCCAGGAGGCTGTGGCTCCAGGGCTGTGCCAGTGCTCCCTCTCTACCCCTCCCCCCACTCCCGCCCCCACCGCCGCTGCCTCGGGCTCAGTAGGAAGGAGGCTTGTTGCCGCCAAGCTTTCTCCCTGCCTCCGCCATCAGTCACTCCGTGTGGACTCCGAAACGTCCATTCGGTTTTATTAACACAAACACTCTTGGCATAAGCCTGGAATGGCAAATTGGATGGGAGTTCACGGAAGTCAGGGGACGTGTTTATCACCTCCTGCTCCATCACCTGTCCCCGCTGCTGGCAGCCCTAGGACTGGCTGGGACTGGCCTTGGGGGAGGGGCAGGGGCGGTGAAAGAAATCACCTCCAGAAAACCGCTCCCCCTGATGAGGGCTGTCCTTGCAGCCCAGTAAACAGGGATCTGCTCTCTGTGCATGACCTTGAGCAAGGTCCTCCTTCCACGTTTGCCCGTTGGCTCCATCTGTAAATGGGGCAAGAGGAACTGCAGGGACAGCCTGGGCTTTAAGGGCAGACTCCGCTCTGCTGGTGGCTGGCTGAGCGACTGCCAACAAATGCCTCTTGCCTGTCACCACTCTGTCTCACTGTCCTCAACTGTAAAGTGGGGGAAATGGTTCCTGTCTTTATCCATCAACCTCGGGGGCTCAAAGATTCATAGTAATCATAACAATAATAACAGCTGAGTATATGCCAGCAACTTCGTGGATTCTTCCCACTGTGTGTGCGAAGTGCTCTGATCGCACCACAGCCCAGTGAGGTGGGCGTGTGTATCTCAGATGGGTAAGTTGGTGGGGCCTGTGGGCTGCAAAATGGGGCGAGGTCAGTTCCAGCTGAAGGACCAGGAGAAGCATGAGGAGAAAGGGACAGTTAAGCTGTAGTGTCAGGCAGGCGGTCCCCACTGGGACACAGGGAGCAAGGTGGGGTCATTCCAGGCCGGATCAGCGCCTGTGAGCGCGTGGGCAGCTGACAGCCCAGCTTGTCTGGGGGTGGCAAGCGGTTTGATCTGAAGAGATTTTGAGAGGAGACCCGGTTGTGTGTGTGATCACACTATCGTCTGAGGCCCAGAGCTCCACAGACTGGGGGCTTATTCCACAGATGTGTGTTTCTCACGGTCCTGGAGGCCGCAGGTCTGAGATTGGGGAGCCGCCAGCTCGGTTCCTAGTGAGAGTTCCTTGCACCAGCCAGGCCTCATCTCCAAACACGAGCGTATGGGGAGGGAGAGAGCCTCAACAAATGAATTGGGTAGGCACTCAATTCACTTCACAGCCCACCAACTTTGGAGAATTTCTGAAGAGTTTCTAAGAGACAGAGCTGGAGGTGGAAGTCAGGGCCATCCATCTCTTCACTCAGGTCCCAGGGCTGTGGGTGATGGAGGAAATGCAGGGAAGAGGAAAAGGTTCTTTGAGCTCTTTGGGAGGGGCGCGTGGCAGGGGGCTCTGCTCCTTGGGAGGGGCCAGGCCTTTCTGAGCCTTCCAGGGCAGACAGAGGAGGTGGGCCCCCTCATCGGGAAGCAGGGGGTCCCACAGAGCTGGGAGCCATTGCTTCCTTTCACACTTTCTCTTGGTCCATTAATCTCTGCAGCAGTGTGTGCTGTTCCCACCTGCTGGGCCCCAGGGGCGGGGCTGCTCCTCCCAGAGCCAGGTATTAGGGGGAAGCTGAGGGCACCTGATGTGGCGGAGGGTGTGGCCTTGGATCCCAGCTGGCTCCGGGCCTTTGGCCATCTTGTGATGAAGAAATTGAAGCTTGGTTGGAGTGTTCTTAAAGTGACTGGTCAAGGTCACACAGCAGCTGTGCTGGAACAGGAGCTGGCATCCAGGTCTCGGAGGCCGTGGGGGCAGCCCGTTCCCCTGCTCCAGGAGTTCCTCCAAAGCCAACTGCATATCAGCATAGGCAGGCCGAGGGGCCTTCTCTGTGCTCTTCTCTCTCTCCTTCCTCTTCCTCCCCTCACTCTTCCTCCTCAGCTGCCCCCCTGTCCCACTGGCAATTCTCTTTCCCTGCTTTGCTCATCACTCCTGCCTGTACCTGGAATCCCTGGGCCAGATGAGAGAGCTGCCCTGGGGCTGAGGTCCCCAGCCTTTGTCTGCAAGGACAAGGGAACAGAAGATGTAGGTCAGGGGGATAAACTGTGCATGGGGGTGAGCAGGCCAAGGAGAGAGGGACTCATCCCCACTCATGCCGGAAGTGGGCACTCTTCCAGAAGGAGTGGGGGAGGAGCAAGGGCTTCCCTCTGAGTCTGCCTGCCCTTGAACATCTCTGGCATCCCTGTCCTGCTTCCCCTCTGGCACATCATGGCCCCACGAGCTCCTCCTGCACATGCCTCAGACATTCTCCTCAATGCAGCTGGAGCAGTCTCTCGAACTCAGACTGTGCCTGTCCCCTGCTCCCACCTACCCTCCCTGCACCAAGCCCCATTGCCCAGAGCTCGGGACATGGTGGTGGCCCTGGGTACTGGCGATGACGTTGGTCTGGCAGGCCCTGCGGGGGGTTGGAGGCCAGGGCGATGGTGTTGATGGTTTCTGGGAAGGCGGTCTGGGTACTCGGTAAGACGGAGTTCACCCCCTGCACGGCCCTCCTTGGGAAGGGGGCTCCCTCTTTCCCTTCTAGATTTGCCTCCTCATCAGAGCCAGGTGTTGGGGGGTTTGGGGAGAGGAGGCTGTGTACAGGGGCCAGATCCTAAGTGCTTCTTTAGTGGATTCCTGAAAGTTCTGGGTGCAGCTGCCAGCCCTGTCATTCACTGGCTGAGCGATGGGGGCCAAGAAGCTGGAGTCTCTAAGCCCTTTGTCTGAAGGGAGTGTAATAATTCTCTCTCTAGGGTCATGTCAGCGTCAGCGGGGACAACATGGGAAAAGCACTTGACCTGTGCCCTACAAATGGCGTCTGGCATTCCCGAGGTCCTGTTTCCTGCTCTTAAATCATTTTATGTTTTTTTTTTTTTTTTGTCCCTGGCTGGACTATCTGGAATCATTGAAATCGCTCTTTGGGTTCAGGTTCTCCCCCAACACCACAGAAGCTGATACTGGAAATGTACTTAATGAAATAGAAATGGACTTATTTTGCCTAAAAAAGAAATATATCTTTGATTTCCAGCCCCAAGTTGAAGCTCAACTCAGAGCTGAAGCCAACGAGTGTGATTCCCTTCTTGCCTGGGTGCACCTGCTCGCCCGGCCGCCCTGGGGGCGGCACTAGGACCCAGAATCCCCAGACAGCCTCGGGTTGCTCCCAGCCCCAGCTGGCTCACCCCAACTCAGGCGTTATTGGCCTGAACCCCAAGTTTTGGGTTAGGGTTAGGGGTATCTGGATTCACCCAGCACCTCCAGGTGACACCCACCTTAAGCTGATTGAAGTCTGTGTAGAACTGTCACCACAGTGGTGGCTGGACTGAGAGGTGGGACCAAGAGGCTATGCCCTGGGTGCCCGGCAGGTGCCGATACACTGAGTGAGTGGAGTGTGGGTCAACAACACACACAAGAACAACTGAGGGGAGGATGGCACTAGCAAGCAAGGGAGTGAATAGAGACAGGAGTCCATGTCGGGGCTGATCACCCACCTGCAAACAGTGCAGGAAAAGCCACCCTCCTTGTTGACTAAGGGCAGTTCTGGTGGCCCAGGCACAGTCAGAGGACAGAGATGCACTGTGGGCTTTGCTTCCAAGTCCTCACAGGATCCTCTCTGAATGGCCCCTCACTTGGCTCAGCTCCCTCGTCTTATCCCTGCTACATAAGGAGGCAAGGAGGCATCGAGTGCTGTCACTGAGCTCTGGGTGAGTGGGGCAGAGAGGGGGAGAGAGAGAAAGGGAGAGAGCCAGTGCACAGGCGTGGTCGGCGGCACCTCTGGCTAGCAGGCTGGCCCTGGCACTAGTCAGCTATGGGCAGAGGAGGGGACCGTGGTGTCTTTCTTCCCGGCAGCATCTAGGGAAATAACCCCATCTTCTGGGATCTGTCAGGAAAATCATATCCCTTGAAGGTTTACCCCTTGGAAACTGGATGGAAGCAACCTTTGCTGGGCCGGAAATGCCAGGCTGGCCTGAGAAGAGCATCTTAGGTCTGCAACCACGTGACTAAGCATCTCTTCCTCCCCTCCCTCTGAAAAAGAAAAAAGGTCACACGTGTCAACTCACATAGGGTCCTTAGGTCGTAAGCATGGTCAGGATTGTCCCCATTTTACAGATGGAGGAAGTGAGGCCCGCAGAGATCCAGTGACCTGCCTGAGGTCGTGGGGCTGCAGGCCCTTCCCCCGCCTCCTGGAGAGAAGGCCCTCAATCGGAACCCTGGAGACTGGTGTGAACCCGGGCTCTGGCCCTGGGCTCCCAGGCCAGTGGTTCCCCACTCGGGTCTGGGCTTTCCCTGTGGAGAAAGGGTGCGGGTCGGGGTTGGGGATGGGCTGCACACACGCTGCTGCCCTTCTGCAGTGGAGTGACTACCTTGCTGGTGTAAAGCACCTACTACGTGCTTTGCACCAGGCAAGACCAGCGGCACACATGGTTGGCCACACCCATGTCTGCGTAAGGCCGGCACAGCTAATGAGCGTTTACGAATCCGAGGTTCTGAGACACAGAGCTGCTGAGGCATGGAAGGGGATTTGAACCCAGATCCTTCTTCCAGCCACCAGCCCACACGGCATCTTAAGAAAAACCATTTCATTGTCTTACTGTTGCTGCTGCTGCTGATAAACATCACAACTACGATTTGTTGGGCATCTACTGCTTGTCAAGTATTATTCTTGAAGATTTTAAGTGCAATAAAAGTGTCTGTCTCAGTGAAGATCTTTTTATTTGCAAGTGAAGAAATCCAGCTCAGACTGGCTTAAGTAAAATGGTTACTTACTGGCTCACGTAATAGGCAGGTCCAGGGCGGATGTCTGCACAGCCCGGTCTAAGGGCTAACTGCGGTCTCCTGGCTTTCGCACTCCACTCTGCTCAATTCCATCCCCCTCCCTGTACGACTGCATTCTCTCCTGCTGGGCTGGGGTTCACACCCTGTGTCTGGCCCCGGATTCCCATTCTCCCCGCTTCGTCACCCCAGGAAAGACCTTCTATCACCCAGGGTACATACAGTCATTCCAGGGCAGACCTTTGATTGGCTTTCCTCTGGAGCATAAGTCCACCCACCCCTGGGCAGTACTTCCAGGGTAATGGAATCTGTTCATGCCACATGTCACCGCCTCCCTCCCCCGAGGGCATGGTGGACGCAGTCCCACCGGAAGTATTAATGCAAAGAAAGGACTATATATGCCCAGTTCAGAGTATACTCTCACACGGCCCCATGAGAAAGGTACAATGCCACTTTGCATTTTATAGATGAGGACACGAAGGACCAGAACAGATGGATAACTGTCCAGGTCCTGTGGCCTGTAAGTGACCATGGACCACTCATTTAGACTCTGGTGATTATCGAGGGGACTGGGACTCAGTTAAATTGAATGGATAAAGTACAAGGGGTGACCACCCAAAACTGGAATTATCTTCTGGAGGGTGGACCCCTTGTAGTACAGGCTTCCCCTGCTAGGTGAGTGTTCTAGGAACCCATCTGCATCAGTGTGCCAGCTGGTGTTGTTGTGAGAGGCTGTGTTGGGCTTCAGTGAATTATTTGGAAGACTCGAGATGTTTGCCCATTTCACGATGGGTGATTTATGAGCATACCGCCCACCCATGCTGAATGTTCAGCAGTTTTTGACCCAGAACGGCATGACCCCCTTGCCCCACCCTCCCTATTCGCCTGACCTCACCCCAAGTGACTTTTTTTTGTTTCCCTGGGTGAAAAAAGTCCTCAAAGGGAAACTGTTTGCTGATGTGGGAAGAGGTGAAACAGAGAACAGCAGAAGCACTAAAAGGCGTCAAAATCGATAAATCCAGAAACTGTTTTGAGCAGTGGAAAAAGATGTCTTGATCGGTCCACTGCGTCATCAAATGGAGGCTACTTCGAAGGTGACTGAAGTTTAAACATATGAGAATACACAATATTTTATAAATAAATTTCAGGGTTTTTGGGTTCCCCCGCCCCCTTGTATTATTGAGCACCTACTGTGTACAAGGCTTCTGAGACAAGCAGGAGATGCAGCCCTGGGGCCATGGGGCATCTACAGTCTACCAGGGAATCCAGAGTTAAAAAACAACAACAGATTTGAACAATGGGTGCAGGCCTCGGGAGAAGGGCTGTCAGGCTAGCGCTGAATAATTGCTAAATGAGTGGCACAGACAGTAATTGCTGGAGGAGTTCATAAGAGAGAGCAGACGGTGGGCTGCAGTCAGGAAAGCTTTTCTGAAAGAGAGAGACTCTGAACTTGGCCTTGAAGGACAGGAGGCTTTGTAGAGGCGGAGAGGAAAGGGCAGGGAACCCCTGCAGGGCACTGCCCAGGTACTTGGGGCTCTGCAATTCTGTGGCTTAGAAAAGCTCCCCTGACCCTGTTTAAAACCTCCCAAGCTCTCCCATAGTCTACTTCGACACCCAACGCTGCCACTAATGAGCTGTGTGACCTTGGGCAAGGCGCTTTCCCTCTCTGAACTCAGAGTTTCCATCCATAAATTGGGAGACAGGATTTCTGCTCTGCATACCTCACCAGATAGTTGTGAAGATGGAATGAAATTATGTGCATGAAAGTGCCTTAGGGAACCATAACACGCTTTGTGGATATGAGCGATGATTACACGGATGGCTCCGATGCATTTATCCTTAGCCTCGGGGCTCCCGACGATGTGTCAACGAAGGCTCGTTGCTTTCCCCTCCCCTCTCCTGAGCCCCAAGCTTTATTTCAAGGTGGTATAGTGTGTAAAAAGGTTTGAAGACAAAAATCACCCGCTTCCCAAACCTGGCACAGCCAATTTCTATTTGTCTTGCTTGAGGAGACTGATCTGTCTTAAGCCCCAGTGTGAGAGTTAACAGAAGTAACGTGTGGAAGTGCCCAGTACAGTGCCTGGCCCAGAGTAGATCAAAGTGCACTTATTCCAAATACATTCACGTCAGATTGTTCGAAAGCATCTAGGGCCTGGAAAATGGAACGCGATGATTGGCCAGACTCAGGTCACATGACCAGTGCCTTGGAGGGAGGCGGGGCCCCGCTCAAGCCTTGCGCAGACGAGTGGGAGGTGTGCTGACGTCTCAGGGGTCAGCAGCAATGGCTTGTTTCCCCGCCACCTACAAGCTCAGAATAATTTTTACATTTTAAAGGGCTTAATTAAAAAAATAAAAGTATACCGCAGAGATTTATGTGGCCTACAAAGCCTAAAATATTACCATCTGGCTTTTCACAGGAAGTTTGCTGACCCCTGATCCATTTCGTTGTAAGCACAAATGAGCCAGCTTATTCTTCTGAAATCCAACATTTAATGAGTCTAATGAGAGGGCTCTTCATAGAGCAATGTAAGATTGTTTCTGACTAAGTAGAGGTTTGGGGAGGTGCATCAGTCAGCTCCTAACCGTGAAGACGGAAACATCTCCAAGGATCTAAAATGGGGTGGCGGCCCCGACCGCTGGGGCTCAGCTGATTGGGTGTCGTCCCACAGAGTGGAAGGTCACTGTTGGGGGTAGGCCTGGTCAGGGCGCGCATGAGATCGATGTTTCTCTCGCGTATTATGTTTCTCTCCCTCTTTCTTCCTCCCTTCCTCCTGTCTAAAAATAAACAAATAAAATCTTTTAAAATGGAGTGGGGGAGGCGAGGGAGGGAGGGCCTTAATATAAGGAATCAGCATTTACACGTGATGGAGGAGCTGAAAATTCAAACAGAGGGAGGTTCTCGCCCCCTTCCCCGCCCCTCCCCCCTCCGCTATCCGCCGGCTGGAGGGAAAGGGTGGAGGCGTGACTGCAGTCTGGGGTCCACGGACCCCGGGGGAAGCTGGAGCCAGCTCAGGCCTGTCTGCCTGGTGGGAACTGGCGTCAAGGAGGAGCGGCGGCCACTTCCTGTAGAGCCAAGTGAGCAGAAAGGGAGAAACACCGTGGCTTCACCCCGCCCCCGCCCCCATCCTTTCTTTTCCAACAGCACCTCCCCTTGGCTAAACCCGGCCAAGAGCCAGTTCCTGTGGAATCTCTGAAACTCAGCCTGCAGTGCCTGGACTACTGCTTTCTGGACTTGAACTTAGGTGGGATGAGGGAATGAGAGAGGGGCCAACAGGTCCCCAAGGGCCAGGAGGGAGGAGCAGACAAGGCTCAAAGCCTGGGGCTGTAAAAGTGTGTCTCTGTGTCTCTCTCCTGGGATAAGACTTGGAACCCCTCGGTGGCTTGTAACCCTTGAGAGTGGAGTCCACGTTCATTGCTGCTTGTAAGTAATGAGCAGTCAGCTTCTATTGAATTAGTGCTAAGTGGTTAATCCCCTCTCAATTTGATTATTTCCTCTTCCTTGTGGGCACAGAGGTGTGGACAGGTTACCGATGTGTGACATTCCCCGGCCCCCTTCTGGATGCTTCCATACTTGGGTTCCCATTAAACAACCTCCCTGACTCTTTGTCATGCATGCCCACATATAGCCGGCACCCTTGTTCTTCTCTTTTCCACTCTATTTTTGAACACGTTAATCTAGTTAGGAAGAAAACTCTATATCACAGCTATAAATAAAAACTTGGGATTGTATATGCCATCAATATAAATAAATACCATAAAACAAAATCAGTGTTAATTAAATTCTGGCTAGCTGCTCCTGCCTTGGCAAAGGCCACGAGTGTAAGGCTCTTTGTTAAAATGGGAAAACATTAAAAATAGAAAGGAGAGGTGGACGACAGGAGCCGAGAGGGGCAGCCTTCTCGTTGTAATCAGCAGCATTGAAATAGACCTGGACAGGGGGGTCGCTCTCACCACCTGTGTGATTGGATGCGATCAGCGTTACTGATGTCATTCTCTTTCCACCTGAAATCACACTAAATTTGTCACACCTTGGGGCGCCCAACACAAGGGCTTTCTTTCCCCCTCTGCTCTGTTAATCTCTCCTTGAAGGTTTTCTTATCTCTTTTCCCGTTTTTATTGGGTCCTGACACACCATTCGGTCATTGTTGACACTGCCTTGAGCCGTGCAGTCCGAAGACGTGAGTGAGCGAGCGCTCGAAGACGCTCCCCTTTCTTTGGTTAATGAAAGCCAATGGCCTGGAAAGGAGCAGGTGCTGTGAATGCCCTGTTCGCTGAAGAAGGGCCAGGAGAGCTCGTGTTTACTCTTCTGCCTTGTGAAAATTTAATATCGGCTATTTGTTTATTTTTTTAATTGAACTTATTGGGTGATATCAGTTAGTAAAATTACACGGACTTCAGGTGCACGATTCTATAATGCATCATCCGTATATCGTGTTGTGTGTTCACCATGCAAAGTCAAGTCTCCCTCCATCACTGTTTACCCGCTTTACCCTCCTCTACCTCGCCCAACCCTGTTCCAGCTGGTTTTCCCCACACTGTTGTCTGTGTCTATAGGGTTTTTTGTTTGTTTGTTGAATCCCTTCACCTTTTTCACCCGACCCCTCAACCTTCCTCTCCTCTAAGGGCTCTCGGTCTGTTCTCTGTATCTGTCTGCTTCTATTTTGTTTATTTTTTCATTAGATTCTACATATGAGTGAAATCATATGGTATTTGTCCTTCTCTGGCTGCCTTATTTCACTTAGCATAATATTCTCAAGGTCCATTCATGTGGCCAAAAAGGTAAGATTTCCTTCTTTTTTCTGGCCGAGTAGTATTCCACTGTGGGAATGTACCACGGCTGTTATCTGCTCATCTACTGGCGGGCACTGGGGCTGCTCCCGGATCGTGGGGATCATAAATAAGGCTGCAGTGAGCATGGAGGTGCACGTGTTCTTTCAAATCAAATGTTCTCTCTCTGGATATATTCCCAGAAGTGGGATTGGTGGGTCATAAGGCAGTTCCAATTTTAATTTTTTGAGGTAACTGTACTTTTTTCCACGGTGACCACACCGTCTGCATTCCCTCCCACAGGGCACTAGGGCTCCCCTTTCTCCACATCCTCGCCAGCACCTGTTGTCTGCTGATTTATTGACGATAGCCAATCTGACAGGTGTCAGGTGATATCTCATTTCGGTTTTAATTTGCATCTCTCTGATGATTAGTGACGTTGAGCTGAAGTTTGTTTTTCAGAAACATCATTTTGGTGATTAAGTTATGAACAGTTACTTATAAATAGTTACAACTTATCTGTCATCTGTGTCAACATTTATGACTTAATGACACGGTTTTTATGCAGTTACTGGCGTTTGTGGACGTCGTCTATGCGATGGCAGATTCGGCTGAATTTTGGAGAAATATGCCTAAGTCATAAATGTGTGTGTGTAATGTTATATGATGCATATGACACGGTGCATATTACATATAATATTTCTTACATCTTTGCTAAACTGTAGACTCTCTAAGTGAAGCACTTTATGTGACCTTAATTTTCATAATAACCCCGTGGAATAGAACTAGCATGACCCTCCTTTTTCCAGAAGGAAGCAGGCTCAGAGAGGTCAAGCCAATTCTCAAGGTAATGGGCCTTGGAGCATGGAAACTGGGGTTGAATTCAGGCTTGTCGGACCCCAGAGCCAGTGGCCAAAACCACAGCACTTCATTCTCGTCTGGCTCCGGTTCCTCGATGGAGAAACTGAGGCCGGAAAAAGGACCTGGCCTTGCTGTGGCCTTATTGTCATCATCTGAGTCTGTGGGTAAGCCAGCTCTCCGCCCCTTGCTGCCCTTTCCCGGGTACTTTTAAAGAAAATATATTTTATGTATTTATTTTTAGAGAGAGGGCAGAAGGAGAAAGAGAGGGAAAGAAACCTCAATGTGTGGTTGCCTTTCACACCCTCACCTAGGGACCTGGCCCGCAACCCGAGCATATGCCGTAGACTGGGAATCAAACCTGCGACCCTTCAGTTTGCAGGCCGGTGCTCAGTCCACTGAGTCCCACCAGCCAGGACTCTCGGCCACTTCTGACCCTTGCAATTCCTAACACAGAACAGCGCCTCAGTTGTCTGCCCAGCCAACCATACTGGGAGGACTGTCTTCAATCAACAGAAAATATTACCATTTCTGTGATTCCTTCTAATCTCCCTGCCTTTTCTTCTGAAGCTTTTCTTCCCCCTGCAGGTCCTAATGTGATTATTTGTGTAGCAGACAAACATACAAATGTACCTGGCTTTGAATTATGGGGAGTACCAGGATAGGTTGTATTTAAAACAACGACTCTATTACTCATAGCTGAGAAGACTGGAGTGGCGTCATTAGGAGGCCTTCTGCGGAGTGTGCTGTGGGCTTCTATTTGCTAACATTGATTCTTCTATTCTGATTCCTTCTATTCAGATTCAGCTAATAAGCAGCATTTGGCCTAACTAAGTGCAAGGCCCAGTACTTGGATGGGAGGGATGTGGGCACAAAAAGAAAAAAAACTTCTGGTCTTGAGAGATGCCCTGCCTTCTTTTCTTGCTCTCTGTCCCTCTGTGTACCTTCCTTCTCGCCTTCCTTTCTTCCCTCTTTCCTTTCCTCCCTTGTCTTTCCTCTTTATTCTGTCTCCTACTGCCTGCCCCCCGTTTTTTAACCATTTTTGGGTCCCATTATGTTTCTGGGCACCCTGCTAAGGCATTCACGCAAAGATGAATCATGATCCATTTTATGAAGGAGCTAACAATTTGCCTGAGTTGAATGTGGCTAAGCAGGAAGGATTCTTTACAATCATGCCAGCATCCTGTTTTAAAGTTGTATAAGCAGAATAACCAGAGACGTTCATTGATTTCCCCAGAGTCACACAGCTGGAGAGCCACAGCTCAGAGTTAGCTAGCGCTCAGATTTCCATTGTTCTATCACAGTGGGGGAAATGCCATTGGGATTTATGCTAATACTGGGAACTAAAGGAATGGCACACCCTTCGAAAGGCCTGCTCTGGTGGATAGAAGGCAAAAGAGGGCAGGCAATGGACCAGCAACAAGAAACCTTGTGTTCAGCTGTCAGGCATCAAAATGGCCTCAGAGGAAAGCATCCAAGCCTTCTGTTGATGATCCTGGTGAATTCTCCTTCTTCCCTTCCCTGGTCATAACGGCCACTCTGGCTTTAAATAGAGCTTTCAGTTGGACCCTCTGAGGCCCCTGAAGTGACGTATGACAGAGTCCTAGGAAACTGACCCTAAGAAGAGATCTCCACCTTGACCCTTTTGCTTGTCTTACCTTTTTTTAGGTACGTGGCTCATTCATGGCCTACGACCTTGGCACAGAGCCGTCCTTCTATGCTGCCCTTGAAGGGGGGACAAGCCCCACAGTGCCAGGCCCAGTCTAGCCTCCCCTGCTGAGAACTGGGTTCATACTCTACAGTCAGGCCATGTGGGTCTACAGCAGAGTCTCGGCATCCATCTAGGTCCTCCTTACAGATGCCTCAGTCCCACAGGCCCAGGTTAACCCGGGGTGAGTCCTAAATAGGAGTTCAGTGACTCCCCACCTTGCTACTCCTGCCAGCCCCCTCTAGGGTCCTCTAGCCCTTCCACACTGCTCCTTTAAGCTCTTGGGGTCGCAGCCCCCTTGACTCCTACCCCAGTGTCCTGTCTATGTCCAAGTTTAAGCAACAAAAGCTCAGGAAGGCTACCACTGCAGTTGGCCAGCTGTGGGGCAAGACAGCAACCCAGGGAGTCGGGGAGGGGTGGTCGGGCGAGCCCGGCCTTGAGCAAGTGATGAGTACTCTGTGCCTCAGACTCCTCCCCTGCAAAAGGGCATAACAAGGGGACTTGCCTCACGTAACTTTTCGGAGGATTAAATGTCAGCTCATGGGATGTGCTTGAAATAGTAGCGTGCACCAAGCCCGGGACACGCATGGCTTTAGTTTTCATGGTCGTACCTGCCGCTCTCAGTCTCCGTTGAGTGGGTAGCTCCACCCCCCCCTCTGGGCAACTGGGTCTGATTCTGCCCCCAAATCCCAACGCTTCTCACTACATCCATCAGTGCTTCCTCAATCCCCCAGATGTACAGAAGACACAGTCATTACGGACCGCCTGCTCCATTCAAGGCTCAGCGAGGCAGGCCCGCTGGGAGACCCCAAGTGACCTGGCCCCTCTCTCTGCGCCCCCCTTCTCTCACCTGGAAAGCAGGCCTGCAGACACTGCTCGCCTCCACGGCTGTGGGCAGGAAGTAGTGAATGAATTGTACGGGGGCACAGTCAGTGTGCAGTAACGAGTCCCAGCTCTGTGGATTGAGACGCGAGCCTCACGTCCAAGGTCGTCACAGATCCTGCTTCTTCTGCCGTGTCTGGCCTACCTCTGCCCGCCTCCCTAAATCCAAAGTGAACTCACACACTGTCATGTTCTCTCTCCCAGACCAGGTGGCTGGCTTGTCCCCCTGGGTTCCACCCCTTGAGTTGCCCAAGGGTTTCTTGCCAACTCAGGTGCAAACCTTGTGGCCTGTGACAGCTTCCTCAGTCGGTCCCTTTAATGAAATTGTGCTGAATAGCTTTACAATGACCCTGGGTAGTAGGTTATGATAAGATCACTGTTCTGCAGATGAGGAAACTGAGGCTCAGAATTTAAGGATTTCCCAGGCTCACAGGCGCCTGGGGACTGAGAGGCAGATCTGGGACTCAAATGACCAGAGCCCGAGGTCTGTCCCCTCAGTCCACCCCATCTTGTTTCTAGGGAAGGCGTTTCTCGCCTTGTGCCCCCCTCCCCGCACCCAGGCTCAGCAGACCCTCCCTGGCTGCCTCCTAGGATGATGGTCTTCCTCTGTCACCTGCGGTAGGGGGGCCGTCTGTCCTCCAGGGTCTCCAGAGCAGCCCTCTCTCAAACTGAAGAGCGTCCCAAACAGGCCTCTGTAGGCCCAGGCCCTGGTCCTGACCCTGACCCCTGGTCTTTCCTGCTGCTTCTTGAGGTCGCTCCTTCCAGGATGCACTCATGTCTTCCTGTGACTCACTCATCTCTCTCAACGCGCACATTCCCGGGCTGATGGCGGATGCCTCTCCAGGTGCTCGCGGGGCCTGTGTGGTCCAGAACCCAGAGCGATGGGGAGGGCTTAGCCATCCCGTGGAACAGTTTGCCGATGTGTGTTCCAGACTCTGTAAGTGAGCCCCCTCAAAGGAATCCCTTCACCAAAAGACTCAGGGAAACCCCACGTTGACGGCTCCATCTCGGGCAATGGCCGGGTAAGCAAGCTGATGTAATTTTATTGAATCCAATACCTTCCAAATGTAGTTGGTAATAGGACTTTGCTCCCCCCCACTTTGCAGTTCAGTTAACATCCCAGAGAAGCTCCAGGGCAGACTGTGATGTGGGCTGGTCCAGTGACCACACACAGTCTCACCCGTGCAAGGTGCAAATCAGCCCACCTTTGCCTAAGAATTCAACTCACCCTTCAAGGTCCCATTGGAAGCCTGCCCCTCCCGGGAAGTTTTTCTCGATTCCTTCAGCCAGAAAGAATCTTTCCCTTCCAAAAATCTTCATGTCAGGGATTGTTACTAGTGACTTTGGAGCAGGCACTGGGTGTCACGGTGCTTGAGATGAACTTTGAATCAGATGCAAATTTGAGTCCTGGTCCTCCTCTTATGAACTGGGGGCCCTTGAACTTCTCTGAGCCCCATGTGTAACAGCTTCCTCATCTGCATCGTGGGACAATAGTAGATCTGTGCTGCGTTTCTGCATGAACAGCTCAGCAGAGCATATGGCACACAGTAGGCATTTAATGAGGGGCAGTGGTCACTATTACTGTTGTTGTTCTTACTGCCGCTATTAGGAATATCAATGTCTATTTGTTGAATTGAGCTGTAGTTTGTGCCAGGACAGAGGGGCCGCTTGGAGTGTGTGCCGAGCCACAGAGGTTACTTGAATGTCATCAACACTGACCTCACTTAAATCCTGCCCCCCATCCATTCCCCTCCTATGCTCTGGCACAGAAGTAGGCAAAGTAGTGGATGGAGTGTCTCACACCCTGAGTTGGCTCCAACAAAGGGGCAGCGTTTGGAGGCTGGGCTCCCTCCACATGAGAGCACAGAGTTGCCAAGCTTCCCTCTGTCCGGGCCGTAACAGGAAAGCCTGGGGGCTGGCGTGGGGTTAATGAGTCTTCCTCTCCCTCTGTAGTAATCTGATAAATGGCTCCTTTCTACCCTGCCCCTCTCTGCAACCTCTAGGTCCTTTCTTTGGCTGCTCCCTGCCTGGTGGAGACCTCTGAGTAGATCATTATTGCTTAATTACTGGCTAAACGGTCTCATTTGTTCTCCATTTGTCAGTGGTGAGTCCGGGTCGGGGCAGCCAAGAGAATTTTGAAACTCCTCAGTGAGCTCTGGCTCTGGGAAGTGGAGGCCTTGGGTCTCCTTCCCCTCTGGCTGGCAAGGCTGGGCACAGAGATGACAGAGCGGCTCCTAGAGCTGGTGTCGGCTGCCCTCCCCACCACCATCTGCACTGCTGTCTCCACTATCCTCCTCGATCTTCTCTTTCTTGTCTTTCCTTGCCTTTCACTTGACCTCAGTCTGATAGAGGAGAATGAACTTGGGCTCTGAAACCGTGACACCCAGTCTATGTAGCCCTGGCCAAGTGGGTGACCGAGTGTCCACATCTTCACCTGCAAAATGATGTGATCGCAGCACCGGCCTTCCAGTGGCACAGGAAATGTGATGTAAGAATGAATTTCCATCGTCAGCGACGGTTGTGTATGTTGTCCAATGACTAATTTGAATAATGTTTTTGTCACCTGCATGATCCATCTCATCCCTCCGTGTCACTTTCACAGAGACTTTCCACGAAGGTGGGGGAGGGAGAGGTGGACCGCCCTCTCGGGCTGTCACTGGCTTCTGCTTCTCGCCCGCCCCTCATCTCCTTCCCCCTCTGCAGTGTCCCGCACGGGTGATGCGGGTCTGGGAGGACAGATTCAATGCTGCTGTTGAAAAACCTTTCCTGTGCTCTTTTTCCGATGTGAAAAATCACCTGGGTGATAAATGGATGATTTAAAAGGCAGGTATGTTGGCAGCCAGCAGATGAGCTGGCTGGGCCTCTCAAGGAGGGGAAGCTGGGTGTGCAAGTCTGTGGCGGGTTGCGTCCCGTGGGAAGCTGACTCCAGCCAGGACAGGGCTTGAGGTGCAGGGTGCTTACTAGGAAGTGCTCTGGGGAACGGCAGCCATGGGGAGGACAGGAAGGAAGCAGGACTGGGAAGAGGGAGAATTTGAGGTGGGGCACAGTCTCAAAATGACCTTGGCCAGCCAGAGCTGGAGTCGCTTTTCAGAGTATGTCATGTTGGGGGTGGTGGGCTGGGCCTTTATACCCTTGGGTCAACTGGTCCCTGGGTGTGGGCTGACCCGGGAAGGGCCAAGGCTTGGGAGAGGTGGCTGTTCAGATGAGGCCATCCCTAAAGGGGGCGGACAGTCAAGGTCTGTCAGTGGGTGGCCTTCCCAGCAACCAGGACCCCTTCCTGAAGGGCCACCTGGGTGGTACATCATGGAGTTCACTACGGCAGCTCCCAGAATGTCTCCTGTGGTCCTGACCTATTTCTCCTGGGTATTCCAGGTCCCACTTATTGTCAGCTGTGCCTTTGGTCCCCGGGGCTCCTATTGCTCACTTCAGACCCAAACAGGCAGTGAGATGTGGCTTCTGAGTTCTCAGATACCTTCTGCCTTAGCCTCTGGCCTTCACCTTGAGCCCAGGGAGTCCTTCTGCAAAGAAAGGACACGAGCCCCTTCCTTCACCAGCCAGCTCCCGGATTTTTGTGCTTATGGAAGGGAGCCATGCCACCAATCATGCAAAACAGCAGATAATGCAAAATCATTTACATTTGTCCTTCAGTTGTATTACGTGATTACAAGGCGGATGGAGAAGGCGGGACGGGATCAAGTGCGTGCACTCTGGGTTCAGACCACCTGCAAGTGCCCTGGCCCTACCACTTACTAGCGGTATGACCTTGAGAAAGGTATCAATATTAAGCCTTCCTGTGCCTCAGTTTCCTCATTTGTAACAAGCAAGACTTAGTAATGGCACTTGTCCCATAAAAACGTCAGCATTGAATTAATTAATTCCATGCCAAGCCCTTAGAACAGCGCCCAATAAATAGAAATTTGCCTAGACGGTGATGTTCGGTAGAGACTTTTGTTAAGACATATTTGTCACCTAGAGCCATCCTTGCTTAATTGGGGTTAACCCAGAAGAGCTGCAGCAGCAGGAGAAGATGTCCTGATGTTGAAGGATTGCCACGGATGTCCCAACAAGTGGATTGACTCCAGACAGTGGTCAGTAGAAGGGACCTTGAAGAAGAGGAGTCAGCACCACCGACAGCTCCCATGGTCCCCATCACCACAAGATCGGTCTCTTCCTAAAGGACAACAAACACCCAGACTGTCAACTGCTTGTCTCCCAGCCCTCCTGGTGAGCTAAGGGCCCTTAATGTTCATAGATCAGTGCTCCTCTTGCTATCTGTCTTGATTCTACCCACAGATGGTAGTAAAAGGACCCGAGGAACCAGTGAGAGGGAAATTCAAGCCTTGAGCCTGCCTTTGATAGCTGCATGTACTTGGGGCTGGGGATCCTCCGACCAGCTTCCAGGCCTCGGTGGGTCTCTGGGGGTGGAGGCCATGGATCCTAGGGGCCAGCAGATGGCAGCCTCTATCCTGCGTCCACCCTCGAGGCAAAGTTTCCTGACTATCACTGCCATAGGCCACCTCTGAGCATCTCTAAATCTGCCACAGGGAGTGCAGCCCTTGAACCCTGGGCGTCTCAGCTCTCGCTGTCACCCCTCTGTTACCTACCTCTCTAAGCCCTAGACCTCCAGCTCCTGTCATCACGCTGGGGCTGGGACCAGGCCTTTGGGACGGAGTTTGCCCTGCTTCCCGGACTGATTCCCTGTTACTGCCTGGTTCGGAGGCATTTCAACGCTCTCTTCGTTCCCGTAGAGGTCTGTGTTGCAGGGTTCAGGCAATAAGCCACCACGCTCCTTCTCCTTCCCCGCCACCCCTCTGGTCTTCCCCTGTGGGGTGCTCTGCACTGGCACGCAGAGGGAACCAGGCTCAGGGTAGGAGGGAGAATGATGTTGCAGCCCGGATCTCTCATGGTAGGGCTTGTGTTCGCTGGGAGCGGAAGGCGATGTTCTTTGAGTCACAGGAGAGGAAGAAGTGGAAAGACGCCCCGAGCCGTGAGGGTGGTGGATAACTCCATAATCATTACCGAGCACCTGCCCGGTGCCAAGCACACATCTAACCCACAGCGTGTGAAACAGGTACTATTCTGGGGAAGTCGAGAGCCAGGGAGGTTAGAGCATTTACTGAAGGTCATGTAGCTAAGAAGTGGCAAAACCAGGCATCACAGCATCCAACTTTGGAGGCAGTGTGGGAGGAGCCTTGAGCAGGAGTCAACCCAAGGAGTTCTGGGTTCGACTCCTCCCTTGAACTGAGTTGTGTGCTGTGACCTTGGAGAAGGGGATCTCCTCTCCCCGGGCCTCAGTTCCTCCATTTGAAAATGGAAAGATTGGATTGGGATGCTCTCTAAGGATCCTCCAGCTTTCAGAGTCTATGAATAGACCCCCCTGGGACCAGTGTCCTTTAAAAACTCTTTGCAAGAACCCACATATGTGCAAGCCCAGCCTTATGTACAAGCAGAGTAGGCGGCAGCCGGGACGGTGTGAGTGATGGCTGCTGGGAGGGGTCCCTGCCCGAAATATCTCAGTCGCTCTTCCCCCTGCTGAAGTGCCTGGAGTTTCACCACTGTAGAATCCTGCCTCTCCCGAGTCCCTATTTCAGAATGCCAGTATCTGGGGAGGCCAGCAGACTACCCGTATGTCCTCTCCTTGGGGAGGAGGAGAACTTTTGTTTTGGTGGATATCAAAACTAGTTTGCACTTTGTGACTTCAACATAATCTTTTTTCCAATGTGAGTAGGCTTCCCAGCTCAGACTGGGGGAGCGGGAGCCTTCCTCCCATTAACTGGTGGGAAAGGAGGCAGGCGGATGCTGGTTGCTTCCTGAAGCTTTCCGGGCTGTGGATCCAGATAGACGTGGGTTTGAACTCAGGCAACCGTGTGACCTTTCGGGATATGCTCTGAGTTCCTCCCTCCCCAAGCCAAAGCTCTGATTTCCCTGGACGCAGCAGGCGCAGGCGGTTGGGATGCATCTCTCTGGAGGAGGTGGGATCAGAGCAGCCTCCGCCCTGCTGCGTGGGTGCGTTCCCAGAAGACACCCGGAGGCTGGTGCCTGGGAAATGCCAGCTCTCTCCCCTGGCTCCTGCTGGCAAGCCCAGCTCTGCACCCCTCCCTTCCCTTTCAGCAGCCTGTCAGAGACTGATGAATGGAACTCTGTTATCCTCTGCACCTACCCAACTTCGCCTCCACATCCTCTACCCCGCTCCCTCCAGCAAGCTGGGAAGCTGTTCCCGATGCGGGGTAGCTATGGACCATCTGTAAACTGAGGATTACCACAGCCCCCCGCCTCCCATGGCCCCGCTGGACAGGTAGGATGAGACGGGAGGCGCCCGGCATGTGATGGGTGCTTGATGAGTGTTGGTGACACTCTAACCATGGCCAGATGGTGAGTTGCGCCTGAGCCCCGGCTACACGCATTCTCTCTCTTGTAATCTATCTGTCCCTTTAGCTCCAGAGAACTCAACAGAGGGCTGCTGTCACAAACTCACAAAGTGACAAGGCTGTAGGGGCACATATGTGACAGGCACGTAATAGGTACTCAGAATGGTACCTAAGGCACCTCTTCCTGCGGCCCCTCTGGCCCCCGGGGGATCTGTCTGGGCCTGCCCAGCTACCTTTCTCCTTGCTCACCCCTCTCTGCTACACGGGCCCTTCCTGGACACACCAGGCACACGCCTGCCTCCGGTCGTGAGCCCACCCTGCCCTCTTTCCCGGGACATCTCTCCCAGGTAGCTTTGTGGCTCCCTCCCTCGCTCCCTTCACATCGCATGCCACCTCAGCAGAGAAGCCTTCCCTGTTACCCTAGCAAAAACAAGCACCCTAGCACGCCATTCTTCACCGTATTTACCTCTCCCTAAGTTGCCTTACGTAGGTCTTTGTTTACCTTCCTATTGTGAAAGGCTAATTGCACAGACTAGGTGTGGCGTCCAGAACACGGTCTTATTTGTTGTTGTACCCCCGGCACCTAGTGCAGTGCCTGGCGCATTGTAGGTGTTCGGTGAACATCTGTTGGAGGAATGAATGGATTAGGTAATGAGAACAAGTTGGGGGAGATGATTTGTTCGGATTCACTGTTGCCTAACACAGATGCTCCCAGTCCATACAGGGCACCAGAGGCTGTCCGGCGGTTCTAGAGCCCCCTTCCACTATTTGAAGAGTACAAGGGATCATGCTTACCCAGAATTAAAACCACACTGGCTGTAGCTTAGTAAATAATGTCCATTCTGTAATGATTCATTCCGCAAACACTTCCTGAGCACCTGTTAGTTGCCGGGCACGGGGCGCGGTGTTAGGGTTATGGTGCTGAGAGAGACAAAGGTGTTCACGCTACTTTGGGGCTCAAGGTATCCCTGGGGAGTGGCAGGTTTCACGGAGTGGGGTCCTGGGTGCGGTGCTGACGGGATCTCTGAGTCACTCCCAGATGGTGTCCCTGCGCGAAGAGTGAGTCCACTTCCTACCGATTTCGCCCCTCATCCTTGTTCCGTGAAACCTCGATAAAGACCATCCTTAAGGACCTCTCCAGCTCCCGTGTTCTGTGATTTGCTGAGAATCTCAGGCCGAGAGATGTGCTGGGTGCTCCTGATCTTGGGTGGCGGGTTGGGGTGCTGAGGGGCAGCTCCCCACTGGGGTCCCCATGAGGCCACACTGAACCCCAGGCTCGGGAGATCCCAGGGTCCGCCCTGCTGTGCGGGAACGGTCCTTTGCCTTCGTCAGCAGCCCAGCACGGCCTGCCCGGGGCCGCCTTCCCTGAGTGGGGTGGTGAAAGCCAGGCTGAGTGCCAGCTTCTCAGGAATAGCTTCCCAGCTTCCTGCAGCCAGGAGGGGCAGGGAGGGGGACCCGGTGATGATGTCGGATGGGGAAGAGGATGACAGCTTCCCGTCCATCAGAGGCTGACAGGCTGCTGATGGGGAAGGGAGGGGTGCACAGCTGGGCTTGCCAGGCGGGGCCAGGGGGGAGGGCTGGCATTTCCCAGGCACCAGCTTCTGGGCCTCTCCTGGAATCGGGGCCGCCCAGCAGGGTTGGGGAGGCGGCCGGATCCCACCTCCCACATTCCACAGCCTGTGGGTGCTGACTCCCAAAGGCAGGGACTCAGCTGAGGGAGGGAAGAAGTCACAGCAAAACACAAAGGAAGACCTTTGCAATAAGGGTGCTGTTTGTCTCTGGAGAGCTCCCCCCTCCCCTAAAAATGCAGGAAGCATTTAAGTCAGATACCAAAAAGAACATCCCGACTCAGCCGGTTGCCAGCCAGGGAATCGTATGATCAGAGAGGGGCATGGATACCTGTGTGGAGGTTGCTGTTTCTGATTTGAGAGTCATCTGCATGAACTCTCATTCATTCTTTCATTCATTCATTCATTCAACCTTACTTACCTTACTGTGTGTCTGACTGAGACTTGGGTAAACAGAGATAAATAAGACTAAGCCCTTGCCCTGAAGGAGCGTATGAAGAAGACCAGACCCAACTACTGTCACACACCAAAGCTGGTGCTGCTGTCACAGAGGGACCAACAACGAGCAGCAGGAGTCAGAGGAGGGAGAGAGGAGATGACACTTGGGACCCAGAGGATCCCAGAAGGCTTCCTGTAGGAGGAGGCATCTGAACTGGGCCTTATAGTATCTTAAGCTTCCTGGGAGGAGAGAGGGCAGCATGGACAAAGGCTCAGAGGTGGGAGAGTGAAGGCCCAGGCGGAAGAGGGGATCACTATGTGGGTGGGTTCCCTGGTTGGGGCAGGGGTGCTGAGACAGAAGTGGTGGCCAAAGAGGGCTGGGCCACCTGACCACACCTGGTCAGCCAGTACAGTCCATTCCCTTGCCTATGTGATTGGTTCCAGGATGGCATGAGCTCCAAGATGGCCCAGCAAAAATCAGCCACGGGACCTCTGCTGAAATTGCCCCCATAGCTCCTGTCATTTATATCCAAGTCGGTTCAGGCTTCGCTCCCAGAAGACTATACACTGGAATCTATTTCTCCCAGTGCTGGAGGCTGGGGTTCCCAGGTCAGGGCGCCCCTCCATCCTCTTATAAGGGCGCTCATTCCATGCTGCGGCCTCCACCTCTGTGACCTCATCCAAACCCAGTGACCTCCCAAAGGCCCCACCCCCAGATACCCCATGTGAGATTAGGGCTGCAACATTTGCATTTGGGGGGACACACCCGTCCCGTCCACAGCAGAGTTACTTGATGCTCATCTTATAGGGGAGATGGGGAAATGGGGAGACTGGGAGACCAGGACCAGGGACAGCTGGGGTGAGGTCCAGTGCTGCCCCGCACTCATGGTGCAGCCTTGGACATGTGGCTGTCCTCCTCTTGGGGGTCTCAGTTTCCATGCTTGTGGAGGAAGGAACTCAGACGAACTTTGAGGCCCCATAAGCTCTTCCACTCTGAACTGACACCTCCTTCCTCTGCATCCTGGTGCCACTGTTTTGCGTGGGCGCAGACGGGGCATGGTGGGGGAAGCTCTGCTGAATATCGCAGCACAAGAGCACGGGAAACCATAACGATTCACGCGTGCGGTTTCTTGGCTCACCTGGCTGGCCTCTTTTTCCCTCCCTGCACAAGACTAGGGGGAGATTTTTGATGGGGCTTTGCATCTTGCAAGAAGGCAGAACCCTGCCTGGCTCTCACCTTCCATCTGCGATGGAGGCTCAGAGACAGCCCAGCTGGAGCCAGGACGCGGAGGCTCGGAGGCTGTGTCCCCCCAGCATCTCCCCCATCTCTGTTCTCCACGAGATTGGGAAGTTCATTATTTCCCGGACTGGCTTTTCTGGTGAGACTCAAATTAATTTTCCATCTCTCCCCCTCTCCCAAGCCTTGCAATCATTAAATGCCAGGGAAAGTTAAATAAACAGCTGATTTACAGAAGCATTTTCTTTCTTTCCTTCTTCCTTTTTTTTTTAAAGAAAAGCAGGAACCTCTATTAATCAGTTGTGCTGAGAGCAGTCTGATTAAGCAGTTGGCGCACCCTTCAGATGAGCGGCCAGAGGGCCTAGAGGCTCCTAATCAGGGGCTAAAAATAACCCAGGCTCCTGCCCAGCCCCCCAGCCCCTCGGAGGCCAGGGGCAGGCCTCTTCTGCAGGCAGGGGTGGAGCCAGGCACCTGGCCTGGAGCCCCTGGGTCTCTTCACCATTCTCAGCTGAAAGGCTTTCTACCAATAATTTCACTCAACTCCACTATTGTTTAGAGAGACTTAGAGACAGGAGGGGACCTGCCCAGGGTCACACAGCAACGTCGTGACCGTGCTGGGATTTAGAACCCTGAATCCCACTTTAGGGATAAAGAGGTTTCCAGATCTGAACGCCTTGAATAATTTGACAAAGAAAAGGAAGCGCACACACGTCGTGGCACTGTCAGTGGGCCCTGCCCGGCACCACCTGGCCCCGGCACAGGTATGCTGTTTACTCATTCACGTGGAGCCGACCCGGCCCCGAGGCTGGTGCCTGAACCACTTCTCCATCTTGTCCCTGGACAGCCCAGTGGTTTCCTGTCTACCTCCTGTAGTGATTCCTAGGACAGTGTTGGCCGAATGGGGGACCTGGTCCACCAATTAATCTTGTGCCCTCGGGGCCCTGGAAGCTTTCTGCAGTCTCCTGGGGGCTTCGGCACTGCAGGGAGCCCCGTGGGCTGTGCCAGGCACTCTGGGCTCTGGTCTTTCCTGTCCCCTCGATGGCTGGTGACTCTGGGCCTCTTGGGACCCACCACCTTTGGTGAAAATAGGGACAGAAGTGTTTTCTTCCCAAGGCCACGGTGGAGATTAAATGAGGGGATTTATAAAGCACCCGCTACTGGCCCGGGTCCCTAGGGGCACTCTGTCCTGTGTCTCCCTGCCTTGGCACATAGTAGAAGCTCAGTAAATGAATGTGACTTCCTATCATCCCCATCAGGCATTTACCGAGCAATCACCCTGTGCCAGGTGCTGTGCCCAGCTCAGAGGCAAAGATGTCTCCATGGAGGAGTGCTCAGGATGGCAGGTGACCACAGGCACATATGAAAATTATTCCAAATGATGCAGAAAACGCTATGAAAGGAGAAACAATGATCACAGCAATACTTAGACCTCACATGTGCCTGGGGATCTGCATTAAGTGCTTTGCCTCTTAATAAATTCTCATCCACCCTATGAAGTTCTTACCTTTATTTTATAGATTCAGAAACTGAGGCACAGAGAGGGTTAGGAACTTGCCCAAGGTCACACAGCTGTGAGATGGTGAAAAGGGCAGTGGAAGCACAAAGGAAGAAATGGTACCAGAAGGGGAATCAGGTATGAGAGGAAGAGCTTTGGGGTGGGCCTTGAAGCATGAGACTTCCATCCCTTCTTTCCAATCTCTCTACCCTCGCCCTCCACCACTCCTCACTGCGTCCCACTGCTTGACTCTGAAGGACAGGCATGTGGTCTTTTCTGCAAGCACTAGCTGATTGGACAACAATGAGCACCTGACCAATGGACTGGACCAATGAGACTCTTGCTCATGAGAATTTCAACATGCATAACCAGAGAGTGGGAGCAGGATCATCAAATGCCTGGGAGGTCGAAGAGGAGGGCGGACAGAGCAGATCCAGAAACAAGCAGAGCCCAGAAGCTATGGTAGTGCTTGGGGGTGGGTGGGAGAGGGTAGGAATGAACCTGGTTTGGATCCGGTTCTTTCCCATTTCTAAGTTCTAGGGGCCTGGCTGGTCTTCCAGCTTGTGGAGCTCCCAGGGCACCCTTGTAGCCAGCCTCATGATCAAATCTTCTTTATTTAGGTGAATCTAGGGGCTTTGGTTTCTTGCCACCAAACAACGCCAGCTGAAGACAGATGAGTGAATGAGTCCGTGCAGGCTGGAGGAGACAGGGGAGGGATGGAGGCTGGGACAGGGAGGGAGAGGCATTCTGGAAACTTCAGGCTGGGATTAGGGTGGGAGGAAGGGGGGCTGTGGGGCGTGGGTACTGAGTACAGACAGCATGGAGCCTGTGGGCCTGTCTGCCTCAGAGGTCGTGCCCAGGTGTTGATGGGGCTGCTCCATTTGTGAGGTTGCTGGGCCCTCCGCCTTGTCACAGAGGCTCCGTGGCTCATTTTCAATCAGGACCTGTCCCCAGCACACAGCAGAGTTAATTAAACCTAGCCCTCCCTTCAGCCAGGGATTGAAAAGCCGCCTCCTCATAGAACAATTAATATTTTCAGCCCCTCCCCGCTCTTCCTTCTTCCCTCCTTCTCTTAATATCTCGCCTTCATCATCTCAGACTCTGCTTGCTGCCCATAAATTAGCATTAAGAAGCCAAGCAGCAAAGAGGAGGGCAGGACAGAGGGCCCATTTATTCCTCCCGGGACAGGGAGACCCTGCCTGTCAGCGAAGGTTAGGGCTAGCCGCAGTGGCCGCTGAGTCGCTGGGAGTGGGTGTCTTCACCTCTCTGTTTTCTCGCCCATATCACAGGGGTCATACGGTCTACTGCATAAGACTGTTGTCAGGATGAAATGAGGTTCGTATAAAGAAAGTGCCAGGCACAGTGCCTGGCATGGAATGTATCCTATTTCTTTCTTACTCCCAAGGTAGGTGTGGCCAGGGATCTCTAGTCTAAAGCCAGGTGGGCCTCAGCCTTGCTGTGTGACATTGGGCTCGTCACTTGGCTTCTCTGAGCCTCTGTGGAGAGGAAGGCTATTGTGAGCCAGAGGGCGGGCATTATGGCGCGATGGTTAAGAACCCGTGGTCTTGTGTCCCATCCTCTCTGTCTCTGCTGTTTTCTTGCGCTACCAACCAACTCTAGCAAGGGCTTGACTCTCTGAGCCTCAATTTCTTTGACCGTAAAATGGGGTGATACCTCCCTCTTTGAGGGATCAAAGGTGCGAGTATGTCTGAAGGATTTGGAACAGCGCTTAGGACAGAATCAGCACTTGATGGCGGCTATTCTTACTTATTTATCTGGGTCCACTCCTGCCCTCAACGAGCCTGAAGCCAATGGGAAAGCCTGTTCTCAGGGGATGAATCTGGACTTGCTATATGGAGCCACTCCAGAAAGAAGAGGCCACTGCCTTGGCTGGCGGTTACCGTGTCTCAGATTGTGAAGGGGTGGGTGAGGAGTTTGAAACAGAGGTAATGAAGCCCCAGGCAGGGCTGGTAGGAGGAATTAAGTGGGATTACCATGCAAAGTTCTTGGTGGGTGGCCCTTTCCTCCATCCACTGCCGCCCTGCTGATAGGCCATTGCAACCCCTGAGACTCTCCAGCAAACCAGAAGCACTAATTGAGCACCAGTTGCATGCAGGTGTCGTGCCAAATGCTGGGGATGGAGACAGGCAGGACGCAGACCTGGAGCTGCCCTGTCTTGGGGCAGAAGTGCTAGCTTGACCTGCACTGAACTGAACAGTGGCTTCAGGCTCTGGGGTGTGATGAAGGCTTCCCAGGGAGTGATGCTTCTAGAGCAGAGTGGTCAGGTGCAGACACAGGGCCAGAGGGGCTGAAAACAAGAGAGGAGCTTCTGAGAGCAGGATGCCAGGGCCTTGCTTGGGGGTTGGCCCTGCCCCAGCCCTTTTGACTGGCAGGTGCACTCTGGGGTCTGACCGGAATCCTCGCTGTCTCAAAAGGGTCTCCAATGGCATCATCCCAATGACGGATCTTGTGAACCATTTTTCTCAGTGTAAGGTCAGAGAGTGAGATGGGTGTCCTCATGGGATTCAGAGGACGCTCTGGGATGGTGGTGGGTTAGCGCCACCTGCACAGGACAACTGGACTGTTGGTACTGAGGTGGGTCTGCTTTACACCCTGGAGATGGGCAACTTTTAGGTATACACTGGTTCTTACCGTTGTTACAATCTTTATCTTTTGGTGTCCTGGGCCATGAAGCCATCGATGCGTATTTCCTTGCTGTGTCTGAAAGTCAAGGCTTTTGGTTTGTTGTCGGTGTTAGGAGTGTGAGCACAGAGAGGATTCGAGTTCACCTCTGCTGCCCTGGCAGGTTTCCTTTCCCTGGGTGCAGCTCCCCCTCTGGTGATGGTCAGTATTGCACTCTTTCCAAATGAGTGTTGAGTAGAGGAAAACCCTGTTAAACGGGCTCAGAGTCCTTCCACATGTCTTGTCTCAGTGTGTCCTTCACGGTCACCATTTGATAGGAGAGGACTTCAAAGCCCAGAGAGGTTTGGTGACTTGTCTAGGGCCGCACAGCACGCTGATCCACCACTGCCAGCCTCTGGTTAAGGGCTCAGAGAGCCAGGCCCCTGTCCCCCACCAGCACTGCCACTGTCTTTGCCATCTCTGTGTTACAGTCTTCTGGTCATTTCTACAACCACTGTCTCATGTGATCCTCTCCACAGCCCCTTGATCTGGGTGGGACAGTAGCAATCACACATTACTGTCATTTTTCAAAGGGGACACCTGCGGCTCCACGCAGGCTCACGCTGGCCTCAGTCACACAGAGTGAGGCGATCCAGCCTGCAGAGCGGGGCAGCCCTCCCGGGAAGGCTCTGCTCCTGCCCCAACCCCGCAGCACCGCCCCCTCCCCCACCAGCACAACTCCGAGGCTCCTCAGCTGAGAGCCCTCGAGGGTGGGGTAGGCAGGCACCTCAGAAAACTGTTTTATGGGCCTGAGATCTCCAAACACCAACATGCGATGCTTTTGTTTTCTCTTAAAGGAACAGAAGACATTCTGAGTTCTGACCACTGACCCTGCTCTCAGCCGAGTGGGACAAAAGCAACAGGTGCCCCGTCCAGGAAGACAGACGAAGTCCCTGCTGCAGGAGACATTTCCTCTTGTCTGGAAGTCATCTTGGGGGTTTTCAAACACGTGTCCATGGGAGAACACGGCGAAATTTGTCACCAGGAGTGTCCAGTGAGTTCAAAGAGCTGGGACTTGGGGTCATTCTGGCCCCATCATGTCTCCCCCCAGGAGGGCAGTACACGAAGTCAGACTAAACCTGTGGGGAGTCCCACTTGGACCAATGGGAGCCCTGGCTCCAGGGCCTGGAACCTACCAGCTCTTATGAGGATTAAATAAATCGGTGCAGGAAAAGCACTTGGAACAGTGCCTGGCTCCTAGCAGACTCCAAGTAAGTGAAAACCATTATTATCACTCTTCACAGCATTTGTGTACCGTCAGGCCGAGGGCAGGAGCCGTGTCTGTGAGGCAGTCAGATTTCAGTCTGGTAGTGGGAATAAGAGGAGAAGAACACTTTTTGGCCTCTGTCTTGCAGTGTCCTGAAACTTGCACCTCATTGCATTCAAAAAGAAAAACTGGTAACAACAAAACAAAGCAGGCCCCTCCTGGCTGGGGAAGGGGTCTCCTCGGGCCTGGCAGGGTCTCGGACAGGGGTCCAGGGAGAAAAGAGCCCAGAGGTGGGGTTGTGGCGCCGGCACCATCTCACAAAACCAGCTGTTTCATGGGCTGCAAAATGTCATGGGTCCCTGGGCACCAGGCCTGGGGCCCATGGTTGGGGCCGCGGTGCTCAGAGCGGTGTTGGCCTGTGTTTGAACATCATGGGATATGACAGGTGAGCGCACAGGGTGCTGAGGGTCCATGCTCAGTCAGGAAATGTCACCTCTGAGTCTAGGGTGCTTGGTCTGATGTGGAAAGAAGTCTGAGCTGCCGAGCCTTTATGGATAGCACCATCAGCCTCTCCCTCTCTGACTTTGAGGGGAAGCAGCCCAGCCCCTGCAGGAATTAGAGTCACCTGCCTCTCTCTCCTGTTCCTGCCTTTGTCTGCACCTGTTCTACCCAGAAATGGGCTAGAAGAGCCCCGAGGAAATGGGGGCTGCAGTGTCTCCTCCAGGATTTTGTTCTACATGGACCTTTTTCCACATGTCTGCACACACTACCCAGTGTCTGGAGATGTGTCATGCACCAGGCTGGGGGACATCGTTCTAAATCACAGGGTCCTGGGCAGGAGGCTGGGCGCAGAGCAACAACCACCTGAGCTACATCCATAAAACACTTCTCATGTGCCAGGCGCCAAAATGCAGTAGCTCTTTTAAGTCTCCCAATCAGCCTATGAGGGAGGCGTGACAACCCCCATTTTACAGGTGAGAAAGTCGAGGCTCAGAGAGCTAAAACAGTTGGAAAGGAGCAGAATCAGAATCTGAACCCAGCTCTGTGTGATTCCATTCTTAATCGCTGCAGTGCCACCTGCTTTGGAAAATGGGAGATGTTTAGTTTTCTTTAATAAACCCGCGCTCATCCTCTATTTTCCTTTTCAAAACAGATTTTGCAGTTTCTCCATCCGTTTGTTTCTTTGATCAGGAGGGAAGGACTGGGGCATGGCCTTTGCAAGTTAGTGACGAGGAAGCCGAGGCCCAGAGCAGAGAGGTGACTGGCCCCGAGGGGCAGCGGGGAAGCCCGGTCTCCCGCCTCCTCTCCCTAGAACGCTGAGTTAGAGGTGGCTGTGCGTCTGGGAGAAGCCATCTGCCCACAGAGAGAATGATGACCCCAAACTCATTTCCCAAAGTATCAGTCCCCTCTTTCTGGAGACTGGATTTCCGTTGTTAGCAACAGCTGCAGCCCCCAGCCTTTCATCCCACCTCCCGTTTTGGGGCTCCCTCTCTTTGCTGCAATTTCAACCCATTAACTGCTATGTGCCCGGAAGGTATTTCTATCGCCTGTGTTTTTGGAAACTCAGCTGCATTTGAAGTGTGGGGAACAAGCCCATGAGCTGCTTGGGGACCAGGGAGGATCTGGGAAACTCGCTCTGGCTGGCTTCACCTCTCACGACCCTGAGTGTACAGAACAGCAACCTGCTGCCTTCCGAGTAGGAGCCACGTGGGAAGCAGGGCAGGCAGATGTGCGTATTGTCATTTCCTTACCTAAACCCTTCCTGTGGCTCCCCACCATCTAGCCAGCCTTCTCATTTCTTCTATCCTTTCTTCTAAACATCCATCCATCTTAATTTCTTAATTACTTTATTAATTCGTTTAATGACGTCCTACCTCATCCCACTCCGATTTTCTGGTTTTCCAAAGCATTTATCACCTTTCAACATACTCAAATAATGATCTACCTACCTACCTACTATCTATCATCATTACTATTCATTGTCTTTCTCCACCACCGCTTCTCCTTGCCCACTAGAATAAAAAAAAATATCCACAAGGGCAAGAATCTTGTTAATATTTACTGGTATTCTATTGCTGCTCAGTAGGCACTTAATAAGCATTTGTTAAGGGAGTGAATGAACATGGTTATAATATTGAAGAAGACACTGATTTATAGGAATTAAGATTAAAGCTGGAAACTTTGCTGTGTTTAATACATGCCCATGTCCAGCCCCCTGCAGGAATATTTTTCCTCACCTTCCTTTAGGGCTTCTTAGGAGGGAAAGGTTGAAGTTATAGGCCAATAGGAAGAATTCAAGCCCCTCACCTGGCCTTGGGGTCCCCAACATCTGACCCTGCCTGCCTCTCCTGTTACTATCTTACAGGCCATCCGGTGAGCTGGAATTGCTTGCACTTGTCAAACACACTCTGAGCTCTCTTTTCATACCTCAGGGCCTTTGCCCACACTCTTTCCCTGAAGGAATCTCTTTCACCTGCTTGGCCAGCTGGAAAACATTCTGCATACTATTTGGAACTGCATTCAGATTACACCTTCTTTGGGAAGTCTTTATAATCTGTTCTTCCTTCCCATTTGGGGCAAAATTACCCTTTGTCCCGGTGACACCTTCTATGGAAGAATGTTGCATATCATGAATATCGTTTTTGTCTGTGTCCTCCACGCCATGGGAGCTCTTTGGGCCAGAAACTGTCTCCTCAGTACCTAGGAGAGAGTGGCATTTGGGAAATTATAGTAATAATAACTATTTGTGGAATTATCATAATCATAGCCGCTACTGATTATTGGGTACCTGCCAGTTACTGTTCTAAGCAACACTATACGGGAGGAACTATTATTTTCCCTGTTTATATTGAGGAAATAGATGCAGAAAGATTATGGTAATTTACCCAAGATTACACCTTAATAACCGGCAGAGCCAGAAATAGAACCTGGGCAAGCCGACTCCACAGGCCTTGGGCTGAGCGTCTCTGTGGCGTAAAGACGACTTTCCACGTGTCTGCGTCTCAGTGTTTTCGTCTGTATGATGAATTGTCAAGGTCAGGTAATATCTAAGGACGCCTTCATTGTCCTTGTTGTTACATAGCTAATGGAATTGCACTTCCTTTGTTCATCAAATGCCTCCAGGAAGGCAGAGTCCGAGTGGGCAAGGCCTGTCCCCTCAGTCCCCTTTGGTATATTTAGTCTAGAGTTAGGACCTTCACGGTCTGGAACCAGCGCACAGAGGAGCTCGGTGCGGACTTTCTGAGGTGGTAAGTGATGAGAAGAAGCAATGAGAGAAGGAGCGAGGTAGATGCATCCTCCCCTCCCAGCTCCCCAAATTCATCGAGTGGGTGTGGGTGGCTCCAGCAGTGTGTGGAGAGGGAGGCGGCAATGGCGAGAAGGAACTTGACAAGCTGGTGTCGTGTTAGAGCCTACGCACCTTTGTGAAAGTCTGCTGTCTGGCTCAGCCGTGGTCTGGGTGTTACCTAACTGCCCTGCTTTGGCACATGCCAGTGAAATCTCCCAAGACCCTGCCGGCCTGTGTCCTTAGTTCTCATGACCTGACCTTAGGACCCCGGGGTCATGGCTGCAGTGATGGATGGGCCTAGAGGTCACAACACCCAGATACCTCGTCTCTTTGGACCCTGTATCAGCTTCTGATTGCTGCTGTGATAAATGTCTGCAAACTTAGTGGCTGAAAATGACACACAGTAATCAATCCTCCTACCATTCTGGAGATCAGAGGTCTGAGAGCAGTCTCTCTGGGCCAAGGCCAAGTTTGTCAGCAGGGCCAGGCCTTTCTGGAGGTTCTGAGGAAGAACACACTTCTTTGCCCTTTTTTTAGCTTCTGGAAGCCACCTGCCTTCTTGTCTTATGACCCCCGTCTTCCTGTCAGTTTAGCCTCTTGGTTTTGTCATCACAGAGTCACTGCAGACTCTGATCTTCTGTCTTCCATGTGATTGCCTCGGGTCACCTGGACAATCCAGGATAATCTCCCATCTCAGGATCTGCAAGTCCCTTTTGCCATGTAAGGGGACACGTTCCCAGGTTCCAGGAATTAGGACCTGGACCTCTTTGGGGGTGGGCATTATTCTGCCTGTCAAAGGCCCTGATAATTCCTCCAAGGTAGGAAACACGAGTATTATTTCCCAGTTATTCCCATTTTACATTTGAGGAAACAGACCACTAGGTTGCATGTCCAGGATGAGAACCTAGGCTTCTGACTCCTACTCTTTAAGCTATTATTATTATTGTTGTATTTATTACTAATTTTCATTATAGTCGACATACACTACCTTAGTTTCAGGTGTACAACATAGCGATTTGACATTTATTTATATATCTTAGGAAGTGGTCGCCGCAAGCCTAGTAACCATCCACCACCATACAAAGTGACAGTATTCCCCGTGCTGTACATTACATCCCCGTGACTTAATTATTTCATACCTGGAGGTTTGTATTTAATCCTCTTCCCCTTTTCTGCTCATATTCCTGCACCCCTCCCCTCTGGCAAACATTAATTTGTTTTTCTGTGTTTATGAGTCTGTTTCTGTTTTGCTTTGTTTGTCCATTTGTTTTGCTTTTGATTCCACATTTAAATAACAGTGCCATTCACTGAATGTCTGTGGTGTGCCCAGCACTGTTCAAAGCACCTTTACAGATGTTACGCACTGGGATGACTCCCATTTTACTGACAAGAAAACTGAGGTTTAGGGAATTTGGGAAACTTGTGCAAGATCACAGATGGAGTTGGGATTTGAACCTGGGTCTTTTATCTGTGGGTGCCCCCCACCCACAGATCCTCATTAGCAGACCACGTACCCTCCTCCAGCTGCTGCGAGTGTTGACTGCTCACAGCTCACAGCTGCCCTCTTCTCCTGAGAGCCGTCCTTGGCCTCCAGGAATCATTTCATCAGGGAAGACCTGGAAGATGACATCCCACCCCAGGGGCCCCCCAGGAAGTAACTGGCTGATACAGGGTGCACAATGCCGACCCCCTTCAAAGGGGGTCGTTGAGGCTCCGGAGCTCCCCGTGGGGTTAGGCTGAGGCCAGATTTCGGATGAATGCACATCTTTGGTCCACTTCTTCCCCTGCCCCCATCCTGCTTCACTCCGGCCCAGGCTTCTCCTGAGAGCTTTCTCTCAATAAATCACCGGCATGGGGATTACCATCTCAGGCCCTGCTTGTAGGGGACCTGACCCGAGACATGGTCTCAGTTAGGGTTTGGTCAAGGAAGCAGAACACAGGGGTGCTAAAGAGCAAAGGGTCTGTGGTAGGAGTTTGACCTTATGTGACTGTGGGGACTGGTTGAAGGGTCTGCACCTGGTGTTGGTCCTGTGGTCTTCGGGCAGGCAGTTGGGAAAGTGCCACAGCTGGCTGTGTTATGGGGAAGACAATGACCCTTGCAAGAACCAGGGCACACCAAGCACAAGAGATGTACGGGAGCTCAAGAGTGTTTCCCACCATCACTGAGCGTCCAACCTGCAGAAGCAGCTGGCATGCTTCGCCCTGAGGCTGCACAGCCTGCAGCCTGGGATCTGGAGATGCTGGAGGAGGTGGGGCAGGTGCCGGGATTGCTGCAGGCCCTGGTGCTGCCCTACCTCAACACAGGGAGCCAAGTGCAAGGGCAACCACTGTCCCTGATCCTATGCTGACCTTCTGAGTATGGACAGGGCTGCTGTTCCACTTCACTTCTGTCTTACAAATCACAAGCCAATTTCTCAACCACCAACCAAACTCAGAAATAGGAAGGGAAAGGAATTCTGGGAAATGTAGTCCTAGCTTAGTTGATTAGGTAGAAAACCACCAAAGATTACCCATGTCAACTTGGCATATATACATCCTTGTTTTAAGTTCCTAATTAAGATCATAGCAAAATCATACTTAATGCAGCTATCCCTGGTGCAAATGAAAAAATACAAACCTTCTGCCGGAAAGAGGGTACAAGTCTCTTTATCATCTCTGGGTGACGTCAGACCTTTTCTGGTTGAATCGAACTCCTTCTTAGACATCCTATCATATAAATAGTGAATGATAAATTAGCTGCTGTTAACAAATCTTATGTTAGATGGTAGGGAAATGAGAGAGGGGGAAAATAATTTATTAACAAACACACAAATATTTTCATACAAAATAAGGAAGAAATACTCAATCTATTATCCTCATTTTTTCAACTGGTCATGTATGTGATTGTAGTTGGTATTCATAATTTCTTTCTTCTTCTCCCATTTTGTTTTCTATTTGCCCTTAGCAAGAACCTTGGTCTATCATAGTCCCTTGCCTGACCAGGTGACTCAACCTTCATTCTTTAAGGGCCTGGGTCATCGGTGTCTTACCTATAATGGATCATGTTTTTTATTGGCTTTTATACCAGGCCATGCAAATACTAAGCAATGTCTCGGTGGGGGGGGGTCTCTTGAATTCTGGGCATCTTCCTGTCTATCTGTTGTGTGCCAGGAACCAGTTTCCCTTTGATGTTCAGGATTCACCACTTTAGTCGGTATGGAGACCTGTTGCTATGCCTATCCATTCATTGGCATGGGGGGGAGTCCCAAGAGGCCAAACAGCAGTCTCAACTCCAGTTTAATGGACCATTGTTATGTCTCCTGGTGGAAGCATTCCTCCTTTGGAAGCTAAGACCTCTGGCCCAACAGAACCTAAAGTCATGGAGACACAGAGCAAAATGTGTATCCCTGGATTCCTAGACCGGGAATCTGATCTACAGGGTGAACGGCGCCACATACTGGTTGCTGGTTTCAGTGCATGGACTGCTTCCTGGAGGATACTACCACAGCCCTGCAAGGTGTTGTCACAAGGCTGGTGCCCTACCTGAGCCTTTAAGAGGATATTGCACCATTTTGACAGACCAGGCGCTTCAGGGTGATGGAGAGCATGGGAATACCAGTGAGTTGACTGAACACAGGCCCATCGCCACCCTTGCCTTGTTGTGAACTATTGATGTGGTCAGGAGCAGAACCGTGTGGGACGCCATGATGGTGAAGAAGGCATCTGTAAGTCCACAGATGGTGGTTTTGGCAGAAGCACTGCGGGCAGGGAAGGCAAATCCAAACCCAGGGTCAATAAAGGTCTGGCTGAGTGAACAAGGGGAAATCATGGTGCCATATTGGGGGCTTGCTATTGGGTTCCGCAGTTGGTACTTGGGCACTGAGCCATGAGTGTAGCCAGATCAGCTTTAATGAGCCAAAGTCTGATTTGCTGAATTCATGCAGAACCTCCATCCTTTCCACCATGGCCATTTTGTTCAGGAGCCCACTGAGTGATGACGACCTCCTGGCTAAGGGTGGACTGAAATCCACAGACAGACCCTTCTGCCCGTCCAATTATTGAGACCCACCTCTGCTGAAGTTGCTCTCTGATGAGTGTTCACACAGTTCACATGCATTCACACGACCTGCCAACTCAGAACGTTCTAGCCACATACTTCTCCTCAAGACCTCGTTTCACCAATTTCCCAATTACGTTGCTTCTGAGTGTTCGACTTCTCAGCCAAACCATTAGCCACAGCCCATGAATCGAAGTAAATTCATACCTTTGGCCATTGCTCTTTCCAGGCTAAGTAAACAATTACATTCACTGCTCAGACACCGCCACCGCGAAGATTTTCCTTCACCGCTGTCCCGAAGAGCAGGGTGGACGGCTGCAGCTGCCCCCTCTTGTGTGGTTCCAGAGCCGTCTGTAGTCCTCAGGCAACTTGCTGGGGAATCCAACGTGAGGCCCTGGGTGTGGGCAGAGAGAGAGGAAGTAATGTAGCATTTGGAGTGTTTGCTGAGGAGACCGACTCCTGTCTCCCTGACCTGCTCGAGCTGATGTCTTACATGCTGCTTTCATTTTACGATAAAATTGCTGCTGCGAACATCCCATTGTATGGTTTGCTTGCTCGGACAACACTCAGTTCGGGATGGGCAGCTTGGAAGGCGTGGTAACTTGGTGGCCCATGGTCTAGCTTTCGGTCTCTAAAAGGTTCAGTAGCCAAGCACAAGCCATTTCTGAGAAGGAGGATAATTATCTTCAGAGGGTGGCATAGCTTCCCTCCAGACTGTTAAGAGTCTGTGCTCTGATTCACCTATGGGTCTGCCTACGTGTCCACACAGCATCTCTTTCTGTCTCGGACCCTCTAACCATTGTCGAATCTTCTGGGTCACATAGTCCAACTGGCAGAGCATCTTGCGTGGCAGCCTGCACCTGTTGGGGGTAGAGGAACATGATAAATCCACTTCAGCATCTCAGTATCCTTAAGCATTTGGATACCTCCTTCTGCAATCGATCAGGGACATGCTTGGCATTGGGACCTCATTCAGTGTAAGCCACCTTTGGATCCAGGTTTTAGTCAATCGACCAAGCGCACTGCTCCAGCTGGTCCCAGCTGCTTGTGCTAATGCATTGAATCCGGAATCTCCTGTCAGTGAGTTTGGCCTGATCTGACACTATATGTCTTCCCCGCTCTGATCCAACATTCTCAGGTTCATTCCCAGAACCACACAGAAGGGAATGCTGGGAAATGTAATTCTAGCTTAACTGAGTTGACAGTATGAAAGACTGCATCCACCATGCCTTACAGTAACATACTGCTGTTTTAGTTTCCAAACAGAATACTTCTTGATGGCCCCCAAAGTGAGATTTGTGTCTCTCTAGAGCCACAGGGGTCTGTGTAATGGCATTCTGTCCCTAGGCTGAAGCCCAAGGTCACCGCCTCTTTCTTTTAAAACCCAGAGCCACACCCCTTCTCCGTTGAGCCTCTCTGTCTCTGGGTAATAACAGCAGCTGCCCTCAGAGCTTGACCGCATCATCCCACCTGACTCTGACAACCTCAGGAGGAAGGAATCCTTATCCCCGTTTTACAGATGTGGAAATGGAAGCTGAGGGGCAAGTTGTACCAAGGGCAGGGGTGGACCCGGAATTCAAACTCAGCTCCCTGCCTTTGTAGCCAGAATTTATTATAGAAGATTTTCTCCTCTTTTTTTTTTTTTTACTTGTTTCAGTCAAAATCTGACCCAGGCTGTTATGATGGATTAGATGTGGAATCCCAGAACCGCAGACTGACCTTGCTAGATGGGGCCCTAAAGAACACTTTAGAGTTCAGGAAATTGAAGCCCCCAAAAGTGAGGCAATTTGTTCAAGTCAACTGAGTGACTCATTAGCAGGGCTTGGGCCAGCAGGCGAAGGCCAGAGGTGTATATATCTTGGGGGATAAGAACTGAGAGGTCAAATGAGCTTGCCATTCCAAACACGCCCGATGCCGGAATCCACATCAGCCTTAGACCACAGTGGGGCCTGTTCAAGGAATTCTATACTTTTTCCTGTAATTGCCTCTGGTCCTAGAAGCCGGGTAAAGCTGGCCAGCATGGCTCTAACCAAGCTCCATCAACTGCTCACCTCATTAGCCAGTGTCCTCAGAGAGAGTCCCTTTTTGCTGATCCTCAGGTGCCGCGTGGATTTCTTTGGCCGCCTTGGGTGCATAGGGGTTGGGGCTCTGTCTTCTCTGCTGGTCCCAGGAGCAGGTCAAAGGAGGCTGGTGACTCTTCCTTGAGGGCTGGACTGATCTGTGTGCTAAAAAAAAAAAAAAAAAAAAAAAGGAAGAAGGAAGGAAGGAAGGAAGGAAGGAAGGAAGGAAGAAAGAAGAGAGAAAGAAAGAAAGAGAGAGAGAGAGAGAGAGAGAAAGAAAGAAAGAAAGAAAGAAAGAAAGAAAGAAAGAAAGAAAGAAAGAAAGAAAGAAAGAAAGAAAGAAAGACACAAACAATATGGTCTTATTTTCAGCTTATCCAGGACCAGCTAGTGTGAAAATTCCTATTCAGATGCTGGCGCCTACATAGGGAAACCAGAAAAAAGTGTGGTTTCCTCGATGTTGGGCCCCTTCAGCTTGGCACCTCTACCCCAAGCCCAAGGAAAGAGCAGGCACCAGGCAAGGAAGGCTTAGGCTTCATGGGTTCATGCCTCCTTTCAGCAAATACCACCCATCAGCCTTCAGGGGCTGGTGCTGCTGGAGGGGCTGGGGCATACCTGCGACCCAGCAAACAACACCTCGCCTCACAGAGGGAGAGTCTAGTGCAGAAAGATGGGCAATTAAATGAACACAGTACATTACTAGATTATATCGCGTGGTAAAGGTAATAGGCTATATGGGAGGAAGAGAAAGTGGGGGGTTGTGGCGGTGAGGAAGGGCCTCACTGGGAAGCTGAAATTTAAGCAAAGACTGGCAGGAGGTGAGGGAGGCAGCCTTGTGGGTGTCAGGGGGAAGACATGCCAGGCAGAGGGAGCAGCCAGCGCAAAGGCCCTGGGGCAGGGGTGCTGGTATGTTACAGGGACAGCGTGGCTGGAGAGATATAGGAGAGGAGGTCAGAGGAACGGGAGGGGTGGAGGCAGACCCATTGCTATTTTGGCACAGTAGGCACTTGGCTTTTATTCTCAATGCAAGCCGTTGAGCAGAGGAGGGGCAGGATGACTAAATTACGTAGCAGCGCGGTGACTTGTTGGTAAAAGTGCCTCTGGCTGCTGCATGGAGAACAGGCTGCAGGGGAGCAAGGGACTGGGCGGTGGTGGGAACCAGGGCAGTGATGAAGGGGCTCAGAACGGGAGGGTTGTGGGGTGTGGGGGGGTGGAGTAGACATCGGATTTGTAAACATATTTTAAATGTGGAGCCAAAAGAATTTGCTGGCGGATTGGATGTGGGGCATGAGAAGAACAGAGGGTCAAAGATGACATGTAGCTGCTGGGCTCTGGGATGGACGGATACAAAGTGGGACTTCCTGACTGGCACCGTCACTTCCTGGGCAAGAGAGTTACTGAACACCTTCGTGCCTCAGTTTCCTCAACTGTAAATGTGAGAGAATAATATTCTCCACTGTCTGAAGTCATGTACTCAGTGAATGTTAGCAGTCATCATCATTACTGTTGTTGTTTTGGGGTGTCAGCAAACTACAGACTGAGAGGCCCGTTTTTGTGAGTAAATAATGATTGGAGCAGCCCTGGCTCCTGTGGCTCAGTGGATTGAGCGTTAGCCTGTGAGCCAAAGAGTTGCTGGTTTGATTCCCAGTCAGGGCACATGCCTGGGTTGTGGGCCAGGTAGGGGGAACACATGAGAGGCAACCACACATTGATGTCTTTCTCCTTCTCTTTCTCCCTCCCTTCCCCTCTCTCTAAAAATAAATAAATAAATACGTAGTTTTAAAAGAATGATTGGCGCACAGCCACATCGTCCCTTCCCTGTCACCTATGGCTGCTTTCTTGTTACCAGGGCAGAGTTGAACCTGTGTATTTGCCAAGCCAAAATACTCACTGTCTGGCTCTTAACAGGAAGTTTGCTAACCTCCACTCTAGAGCGAGTGGGCCCTTCTCGAGAGCATGTTTCAGCAAAGTCCTCACATGCTCTTCCTGAGGGGGAGCTGGGCCCAGTCCTGCACCAGGACGGGGGTGCAGTGGGAGATGTCTGTGTCCCCTGCCATCCCTGACACTCTGACAGCATCTTCCCCGGGCCTGGGGCTCAGTCTGACGCAGGCTCTGGGAGAGATGTCAGGGGCTGCCGTCCCTTCCTTCCCGAGAGTGTCGTTCATAGTAATCGCGTGCCCATCTCGGCACCTGGTTGACACAATGTTATGGAATTACACGGCTGAGTGGAGGGATTCACAGCTGATGGACTTGGAGAGTCAGATCTCCCAGCGGCTGAGGCACATGCCCCCGCCCCATCCCTGTCTCCTCGTTACCCTCTCAGTCTCTGCGGGGCTTCTCCGGGCAAAGCTGTCCATCAGCAATGGGTTTGGAAAGATGACAGACCAGCTTGGGAGGCATCCGGCTGGGTCTGCTGCAGCTGTGCCCCTTCCTGGCTGTGCCGCCTGGGGCCAGGCACCTAGCCTCTCAGAGCCTCGGTTCCCTCATGTGCAGAAGGCAAGTGGTTGATATATTTGGCTCAGAGAGGAAACTCATTTTCTCAGGGACCTTGGCTGCCTGTGAGCCAACATCAGGACCTCATCACAATGCTGGCGTGTGTTAGGTGCTCAGGAAACATTCGCTGAGTGAACAGAGGGTGAGAGTGGGGGGTGCCCACTCACCACCGTTATTACTGATAGTGATAATTCTGCTATGAGATTGTAGGGTTCTCTGAAGCGCAGCGTCTGTACCTTCCTGTGACCAGCTGGCAGGGGCCAGCGCCAGCTCTGGGACACATGATGGGTCTTACCAGCCTTAGGAAAAGGGAAGAGGCCTATGAGGCTGCACATGCACTTGGCTTCCTCAGGGAGGTGGGCGAGAGAGCGGAGGCTGTGGGCAGCTCTGACGCCCAGGGAGACGAGTGATAGATGCAAAGATGGACAGAAAGCTAGATTGACAGATGACTAAATAGAAGACACGAGAAAAGGCAGACAGGCAGGTGGCCAGGCAGGCAGGCAAATAGGTAGGTCTGAGCACCCAGCCCCACCACCGCCATCAGCTGTCACCTGTCACACTCTCTTGGTAGGACAGCCAAGCCCAGAGTTGACTCAGAACCCAAGAGGTGCCGGGACCTGGGGGAAATTCTGGAGGCAGCAGGGCTACGTGACCTGTGTCTGCCTTAATGGGCACATGCTGCTCGAAGGGACCGGTGGGGACAAAAGAAGGCAGAGTGGCAGGGGCATGCCTGGAGAGCCTGAGATAGATAAGAATCTTGAACTTGACCTCTGCTTTCCACTTGCTGATTGAGTGACCTTGAGCAAGCCTGTGTGTACCATCTCCCCCCCCTTCCCCGGGAGCCTGAGGTAACATGAGTGGATGTCTCCAAGATGGAGAGGCGCCGGGAAGCTGTGAGTGGCAACGATTCCTCATGGGCACCCATCTGACACACGGCTGGGGGAGCTGAGTGACAAGATGCAAAGCTATGATGAAGTGAGGAGTGTGGGCATATGCTCACCCACATGTGGGTCTGTCAGTGTGTGGGGCGGGGAGGAGCTTAACGAGGAAACTGGGCAGGATCGCTGTCACAGCCACTGGCTTGTCAGCCAGACCGCCCGCCCCAGGGGGTGCATTCGGGGACTCAGCGGCCTTGTTTCACAGCTATGGCGGGTGGGGCCACAGGGCACAGGGAACACATTGCTATTCCCAAATCACAGATCACACCACAAAGTTGTCTTGGTATCTGGAGGCAGAATTGGCTATGTAATTTTCAGAACCTGGTGCAAAATAAAAATGTAAGACCTTTGTTCAAAAATTACTGAAAATTTTAGGACAGCAACAGCAGAGCAGCAAACTAAGCCTGTGGACCTGCCCCGGCTTCGTGCCCGCAGAGCCGGCCCCGTCTCAGACACGCGGGCCCTGACTGGTGTGCGGGGCAGGGACTCGTCAAGGACAGGCACTGCTCAGCTGTGAGTCCTCGGTTTATACCATGGTTCTCCCACCAGGTACCAGGTCTGTGACTTTTGACTGGTTGCTTCATTGCTCTGTGTCTCCATTTCCTCATTGGTAAAATGGGAGTGATACTAGCATTAATGTCTATACTTATCGTATCAAGGAAATGAGTTGCTGGGCTGTGCCTGGCACCAGTACTCAATAAATGTCAGCTGTTGTTGTCATCCTGATGACCAAGTTACGGAGCTAGTAGGTGGCCGAGTTGGAACCAGGGCCTTCTGAGTCAAAGCCTTCCCTCTTGTCCCTTGCCCCAGCCCAGCCCAGCCCAGGTCAGGTTGTGCAGTTGGCTTCTCCCAGGCCCTCGGGGACTGACAGGGGTTTGCTCACGGCTGTGTCTTTAGGAGCAGATGTGTCACCTGCTGTCACTGGCTGGGAGCGCCACTGACTCTCTACCCCTTGCATCTCATAGAACCTGCTCCTGATATCGTCCTTCTCTCCTTTCCCCATGAAGGTGCCCTTGACATTGACTTGTTGATATCACCTGAGTACAAAGGTATGGGCTGAAGAGGGGGAGTCTCAGGGACACGTGAGGGCTAAAGAGGGATGTCCTCAGGGACAGAGGTGGGTGAAGGAGGGATGTTCAGGATGGGGGCAGGGCAGGGGTCTGAAAGGTGGGTGAATTCCCAGCACAAGGAAGATGAGACGGGGGGGGGGGGGGGGAGCAGAGCCACATAAAGGGGAGGTTGGCAGGGGAAATGAAGTCGGGAGGTAGAGACAGGAGTGCGAAAGGCTGGGCCAGGGAAAAACACAGGTTGAGGGAAGGAAGGGGCCATTCATTGACCAGGTTGGTGATATTTCCTGCAATCGCTGGCATTAGTTTCCTTACAGCCACAGGTTGGGGGCCTGGGAAACATGGTGTAGTCACCAAGTCAGAACCTCGGGCTCCTGTGGGCCCTGAGCTTCCTCCACAAATGCATTTGTTCCCTCCCTCATGTTGACACATGAGAACAGTCAAAAGGAAGTGGGCTTTGGCAGCATAGTCCTGGTTCTTGGCTTTGATCTAATCAATTGCAGCCATCCTGCATCATGTTGCCATTCCTTCTGGAAGTCTGGGATGCTCTGAGGATATGTCACCTGTCCTCTGGGCATTCAGTGCCAGTTGGTGGCCAGCCCTCCTGCTACTCTGCCTGGCCTGTATTAAACCCAGGGACTTGAGGTCAGGTCTGCAAAGGATTCTGGGGTCTAGGGCAGAGGATATCATGGTTAATGATGTGGTTTAGGAGAGTCTAGGCCTCGGATGTGTTTGAAACAACCCCTGCTCCCTGCCCTGGTGACATGGTCAGGGTGCACATCTTCTATATTCTGATGAGGTTCAAGAAGACCATGTCCCCCTGAGCTGTGGAGCTTCCAACTCTGTTTGAGGACTTTGAAAGGACCCATGCAGTTCAGTCCAGGAAAGACCTGGGCATCTGGAGGAACATTTGGGTTGCTGTTGGCATTTTTTTGGTACCATTGAAGCCCAGTCTGGAGACAGTTTCCCAAAAGCATCTGTGGTCCTTCTCTCTCCTGCAGCACAGCTGACAACAGCCTCTCTCCCCTGTAGCCTGGCCCTGGCATCAATGAGAGCACAGGAAAGGGGATTCAATATTGGTCAAGTTTCTACAGACGCCTTGCTGGAAACCCTTCCCCAGAAGGAGTGGTATGAGTAGAATCTGAAGCCAGATTGCTTAGGTTAGAATGCTGGCTCTGCTCTGACGAGCTGTGTTCCCTTAAGAATGTCACTTAACCTCTCTGTGTCTACTTCTCAAGGTTGTTGTAGGGATTAAATAAAGCATACTTTGAGTGCATGCATTAGCTGTTATTGTGTTCTCTCTCTTTGGACTTTCCCCAAATCCCATAAAGTAGGTTCTATCAAGACCCCCATTTCATAGATGAAGAAAGCAAGAGAGGTATGTTCCAAGAGAGGCATGACTTGCCCAAAGCCATAGAGCAGAGGAAGGGGCAACATGGGGCACATACCCAGGCTTGTCTCCTGCCCAGCTTATGCTTTTTCTGCTGCCCACCCCTGCAGTTGGCTCTTCCCTAACTAAGCACAGAGAGGAGGAGGAGGAAGTGAAAGATGTGAAACTCCCCAGTCAGTGCCCTTGCTCCCTGAGGTCCCTTATCTGAGGCAGGCTGGTGGCACTTGCTGACATTCTGTCTCTTGACAAACTCATGCCGACATTCTGTCTCTTGATCTCTTACAAGGCCAGCTGGGAAGGGGAGGAGCCCTCCTCCTGACCTCCCAGGCTGTCAGATCCACTCCTGCTCAGGTGAAGGAAGCAGCTGGTGCAGGGCCACCCTAGCTATCACTTAGGGGAGCTTCTGCCTTGCTTATGTGACAAGCTGCCCACCACCTCCAGGCTCAGGGGCCAGGATGACTAGTACCTGATTATGGATCATGGGACCTGAAGGGAAGGTGATGGTTGGGTGGTGAGCAGCCCAAGGACCCAGAGACAAGCTTTCTGCCTTGATATCCAGCTCAGCTCTGATGGCCGAACCTGGTGGTCTTGGCTCTGGAATCCATTTGAAACTCTCTTAGAATGGACCAGAAGGGAACAGAATAGACTGTAAGAATAAAACTTAGACATGCTGTTGTGTTAGGGGAGAAAGGTGAAACATGTCTGTTGAGCTAAATTCTATCCACTGTACCAGGAATTACAACCACAGAACACCCAGATCTTAGAGCTGGGAGTGCAAGTTAGGGATTCCCTGGTACAATTGTTTCATTTTCCAGATGGGGAAACTGAGGCTTGGAGACACATGAGTTACTTACCTACGGTGACACAGCAAACCTTACATGATGGAGCCGAATGCAGAGCCTAAATTTATAGAGTCACTGACCAATGTGCCTTCAGAGAGCTTTCCAGTCCTAGCCAGTGTCAGGTCTCTGTGGAGCCAGCCTCCCCAGACCCTGGCCATGCTGATAACAGTGGCTAACATTTGCTGAGCATTTACTATATGCCAGACACTCTTCCATATGCTTTACAACCATTAACTTATTTTATCTTGCCTCTTAGGAAGTAGTTTATAGCATTATCCTCATTGCACATTTGGGGAAGTGGGGTCACAGAATAATGTGCCCAAAGTCACCCAAATGGCAGAGTCAGGATTTGACCACAGTTCCTAGGGCTCCAGAGTCCAGAGTGTCTTGAAGGTTAGGAAAATGTAGCTTAAAGGGAACTAGAGTCCACTGTCCTCAAATACTCCACTTACTGTGTCAGAAGTAGACTAGATTGGAAGTGGCATCATGAAATATAATGTAGGAAAATAATATTGGTCCACGGGAAAATCCTACAGCTGAGGGGGAAAGATCAGAGCAAAGAAACCTGGAGGGATGATCATCTGGGGTCTGGCTTGGGACAGGAGGCAGGACAAGTGAATTCTAATACCCAGGTGGCCACTCCATGTGTCACCTTGGTCTCTTGAGCCCTTCCCTGGGCCTCAAATCTCTCATCTGTAAAAGGGAAGTTGATTTAAGAAGTGTTCTCTCTAAAGACCCCTCCAGCTCTGACTTTTGAGGATATGATGAGCAGCTCCTGGTAGTTTCTCTACTTACCAAGAGCTCTGTATCCAAATGGTCTCTTAAGCATTCCCTGACTTTGCCATGGGTATCTGCTCCCAAGTGAGTTTGTCCCACCCATCCCAACCTGGACAGTTCCTGTTGTGGGGGAGATCTTCCTTGGGCGTAAGTGAAGAGCCCTCTCTCCCTTCTACCTTCCTTCTTTGAGAATCCCTTGAGTCCTTTTCTTAATGTCAGACGATCTCGGAACACGATCCTGGGCTCAGATTTGCCATTGTGCATTGGGGCATGTCCAGGCCTGTCCAAGATGCCACTGGTGACATTATTACGCCATTGCTAAGCAAACCGGACTGTGAAGGAGAGAGAACATGCTAATTCCTCCACTCCAACCTGAGCCTTCATGGGGCCCAACGGGGAGGAGTAACAAGAGCCGCATGCTGCAGTGTGAACCTCAGTTCAGCTCACCCCGTGCCCTCTGTGAGCAACCTCAGGGGGAGGGGCATCAGGATCACCTGACCTTCCCCTGCACCCAGCATATGAGCACAGCATGGGATGCCTCTCCTTCCAGTTTGTTTGCATATCCACCCAATTCTCTCACCATTCTCTTGTTCATTTATTCAATGAGTTAACGTTTACTGAGCCCCTGCTGAGTGTCATACTCCAGGATGGTGGCTGGCCTCTCAGGGCCTTATGAACTGGAGGGCAAAAAAAAAGGCATGGAGTTTGGATTCAAGTGGATCTGGGTCAGGTCCTTGTTCTCACACCAATAACATGCTGTGAGATCTGGGGGAACTGCTTAGCCCTTCTGACCTCTGTGACCTTACCTAAAAAAACAGACATAATAATATTGACCTTCTCTGGCTGTGAGGACTTATCTGTCTGGTGCCTGGTTTGGTGTTGAATAAATGTTAATTCCCTTTCACCACTCTCTCCACCCCTGCCTCTACCTTCATATATCATGACTTTTGTAAGTATGCCCTCCCTCTACAGCACCAGTCTGGAGAGTCTTAGTGTGCTTTTCTGTTACAGCAGCCCCCTTGCCCCAAAGAGAAGCAGTATCTGGCTTTCCTTCTTATACTGAGAGCTCCTGAAAAAGGGGCTTCTCCATCCCTATCATTCAGACCAGAGTTGTGGGAGTCCCAACCTGGCTAAGCCCACAGAAAGGAACAGAGCGGGAGCTGACCATGGTGCTGACTCATCTTGCCACTCTGACTGAAGAGGGAGGGAATTGTATTTGGCAGATGTCTTCACACTCCCTGGTAGACCTTCTGGATCCTCCCATCACAAAAGTGTTTCCAAGTGTGAGAAGCTCTATCAGACTCAGCTCGTAGGAGCAGGCTTGGTAGAAACACTCTACAGTGATAAACATGTCAGGGTGACCAATCAAACCAAGGGTGCCAACTCCTGCTCCTATCTCTCTGATGATGGTGGGCATGTGGGATGATGTGAAGGGAAGCTTCGAAATGCACAAAAAGACCACCATAAGACAGTCACCAGTCTCCCTGTTCTCTTCCCACCTGCCTTGTACGCTGCAGCCCAATTCATCTTCTGGATGAAGTCTTGCTATTATCTGAGAAAGAGTTGCAGAACATTAAGAGCTACAAGAATCTAATTCTGGGCTAGCCCTTGCCTCTTGCTTGACACATAACAGTGTTATAAAACAACATTCTGGAACTTTGAAAGCCAGATCATAAAAGGCTTTGCAATGTTGACCTGGGTTTCTTAGAGTGTTGAGCCAGGGAAAGCCAGCTCCCATGTCAAAATTCTCACTACCCAGAGACCATAATGCTGTGAGGAAGGTTAGTTCAGCACCTGGGGAGGGAGAGGCCAACCCCCAGATAGTTTTCCATCCCAGGTGAAGTGCCAGACACGTGGGGAAAGAAACATTGTGGACACAGCAGCCACGTGACTGAAATTGCACGAGAGATCCAAGTAAGTGCTGTTAAGCTGAGTCCAGTCAACCCACCAACTTTGGGAGATAATAAAACTTGTATTATCATCTACTTAGTTGGGTACAGATGAATTGTTACAGAATGATAAGTCATCTAAATAGGACCCATTCTGTGTACACTCAAGGCCCCTGAGCTTCTCCCACTAAGCAATCCACACATACATGTTATTGTGACTCTGTGCAATGGCAGAGATGTGGGCTATTCAACCAAGATTCTTCTCCCTTCTCATACAGTACTGTGTGTGTTGGGTTGTGGTCACCAGCTGGACTACATTTCCCAGCTCCCATTGCAACAGTGGGTCAGGTGACTAAGTTATGGCCAGTGAATGATGGGTCAAGGTGATGTACACTACATTCAGTCCTGGCTTACAAACATGTCCCATGTGGTCCTCCATATTCTCTGTCTCCCTCTGTGTGTCACCTGGATGGCCCTTTGGGAGCCCTCCATTAAAGATGGTGCTCCCCTCTCACCCACTGATTGATCTTTATGCAGTAGAGAAATAAACTTTTACTCTAAACCACTGAGGTTTGAGGGGTCATGGTGGTTCCACTATGCTTTACCTTAACACTATACTTGTACATTGTGTGTTCCTACCAGCTATGTCGTAGACACTAGGAGGGCAGACACAGTGTCTGACTCACTCGCCATTGTACCCTCAGCCCTAACCCAACAGCTGGCACAGGCAGAACATTCAATAAATGCCCCTAAGCTGAAATCTGGCACAGGGGGAACATTCAATAAATGCCCCATGAATAAATTAGTATGTGGGGTATCCAGTTTCTCTGCTGGATTAGCTGGGTCAGGCTTTATCCTCAGGCTAAACTTTGGTGGCTTGTCAGTCATTCTCAGAATGGGGGTTGTTATGGGCTATGTTTTATTCCCCCAAGTTCACATGTTGAAACAGTGCCCTACAATGTGACCATGATATCAGGAGGTGCAGACTTGGGGAGGTAATTAGGGTTAGATGAGGCCATGAGGGTGAAGACCCCATGAATGGGATTAGTGCCCCTGTAAGAGCCATGAGAGAGCTTGTGTCCCCTCTCTGCTCTCTACCATGTGAGGACAGAGTCAGAGGCCACCAGTCTGCAACCCAGAAGAGGACCCTTGCCCAGATGCTAACTAACCATGCATGCATTCTGATCTCAGATTTCCAGCCTCCAGAATGTCGGGCAATAAATCCGTGTCATTTACAAGGCTCCCAGTCTATGGGACTTTGTTATAGCAGCCAGAATATGCTAAGCCATGGTGAACCTGAAAGGCAAACATTCCTGCCTCCCTGAGAGGCGAGAGCTAGAGAGTCCAGCTTCCAATTCCTTTTTTTTCCCCCCCTTTGGCCTGATTTTAATGACTGATGTTTTTTTAGGTCTTTTTCCCCTCTTTTAGGTGGAGGAGGGTTAGGCGGGTGGCAGCTTCATTCTAGTCAGGAGCTAAAAGGCTCATGGGTTTTTCTGATATCCTTTGAATGGCCCCTTCTCCACAGACAGCTCCTCACAGCTGATGGGACTCAGATTCCTCATGCGTTGAGGTGGGCAGAGAAAGGATATGAAAGGCTTTTTGGCTGACACAAAAGAGGGGGGGGGGAAGCAGAATAAAAATGACAATGTAGTTAATACATAAAACGGTGAAATTTCTGGCACTCTCTGTATCATTAATCTGTCTAAAGTGGCTTTGATCTCTTCTGCTTTAATTAACTTGTAATTATAACGTGATGATTTTTGCAGTGGGCAGAATCTGGGAGCTGGGCCCTGGAAACATTCAGCCTCTGAGTGGCATCATAAAGCAGGGTTTGCAGCGTCTGCCTGTCAGAGGTGCACTGCTCACATCTGTGCCCACACACGTGTGCATACATGCACACACACGTGCACACCAGCAGGGCCAGCATTGCATGTGCCCCAGCTCCCAGCCACACCCTGCAGGGGAAGGAAGCATTATGTTGGAGCCTTTGCACTCAGCACAGTTAAAATTGGGGTGCATCCTGAGCTGGGCAGAGCGGGGTGCAAGAGGAAGCAAGAACAGTACTGAGCAGAGAGAGGTGGGGAGGCTTCTGGGTGGAGGTAAGATCTGAGAGGAAAACCTGAATCCGAGTATCAGCCACTGAGTAGGGGAGGGAGCACAGAAGGTGATCAAGGTGGTCTGGGATTTAGGCTGCACAGGTGTGGGGGCTGCAAAGAGAACACTGGAAAGGTAAGTAGGACCCATTTAAGGAGGTTGGTCCGGGAGCTGGAGTGGAATATCCAGATGCCTCCAGGGGCTGGTGTTAATGAGAGAAACCTTGGCACCGGCTATTGTTTGCATTTTAAATACAAAGAAATACCCATCTCTTCCACAAAGAAACATACTCTCTTTGTTTTCCTTGAATCACGAGGCCCTTAAGGTCTATCTTTTGTTTGCCAACTTTCAACAGAGACATGTACAGAGAAATGTCTCTAAAACAAGAAAACCGAGAGCCTAAGCTGAAGCAGGAGTGAGCGGTGAGGACTGTTGTCACAGCCTGGGCACGGCACACGTCCCAGTCTAAAGGGGCGGCCGCCTCTCAGGCTCCGATGGTCCATGGTCAGGATCACGTGGAAAGGCAGGGCCCAGGGTCTTCAGATTTTTCAAAAGGATTTTTAAGTGATGGTTTCTGATATTTAAATGTTGGTTCGAACTCTATTTTTAAAAAAAAAACACACTGTGGGAGCAAAAGAGAATAATAAAAAAGAAACAGTGAAAAAGAAAGATCTGGGCTCCATGAGCCACCAACTGGAGCCTCTGTGGTGGAGGAGGGATTAAGAAAGGTGAGAAGACTGGAGAAGGGGTAGCAGCAATTGTCCCAATGGGACAGCCTTGGTATGGCAGTGAGAATAACAAGGAGGGAACAAGTGGAAGAGGAGTGTATCAGTTATCCATTGCCATGGAAATGCTGCATAACAGACAACTCCAAGACCTCAGTGGCATACTGTTGTAAACATATATGTTTGCTCTGGGTTGGCTGTGTGCTTCTGCTGAAACCATAGGTTTGGGCAGGGCACACCCATAGGTCTGGTCAGCTGCTGGTCAGCTGCAGGTCAGCTAGGTGGCTTTGCTGATCTTGGCTGCGTGCCTGGCTGGGACAACCGAATGGGCTGGTCTGGGCTTGGGCTCTGCTTGGTCCTCCAGCAAGCTGGCTCAGGAGTGATGTTATCCAAGGCAGAAAAGCAGGGGAGAGACCCACAATGCATGAGGCTCTGAGACACAGGGTTGAAACCTGAATATCAGCATTGCTGCCACTGTTGATCAAACAAGTCACGGGGCCAAGTCCAGAGTCAAGGGAGGAGGAAAATGGGTTCCTTCTTTTGGTGGGCGGAGCTGCACAACCACCTTGTGAAGGGCACGGATACAAGGATGGGTGGAGAAGTAGGGCATTTTTGCAATTAACTGATCACAGCATAGCTTTGTGTAAGCCACCTGCTCCAAAGGAGGAGGCTGCGTGAGGTAACCCCTTCAGCTCAGCCACCCTGAGGATCCACCTCATCTCAGCCCTCCGGGCCCAGCTGGATGCTGGCTGGGAACAGTGAGAAGGGTTTTGCTTCTGTCCTCCCTCTGCTGGGCCCAGGGGGTGCCTGCCCTGGGATCCCAAGCCACTGTTACCAGGGATCAATAGCTCTTCGCCTTCCCTAATGGGCTCCCTGATGGTCTTCAGCTGCACCGGAGCCATGGGGAGAGATGCATTAGCCCCCCTCGTATCCACAAGGGGCATTTACCCTTAATGGAGGGAGGGATCTGGCTGATTCCGTCTCTCTATGGCCGGCCACTTGCTGAGGAGGGTGACACAAAAAATAGAACTATCTCACAGGCCTAGTTTCCATGTGCTAAAACCTGCAGAAACCTGCTTACAAAGAATGCATCCCATCTGTCCATCCCTCCCTCCCTCCCTCCCTCCCTCCAATAGTCTCCTTAAGATCTCCTGTGTATCAGGGCAGATGCAGACAGCTCAGAGATTGTTAAAACCTGGCTGTACCCCTCAAGGGGGAAGGCAGACAAATAAGCAGTCAGTGGCCTGTTCTGAGTGTTGGATGCAGGTAAGCATGGAGGACAGACCTAAGAGGGAACCGGATTCAGGCTGAACACCAAGGGGAATGACAAGGCAGCCCCTTTGCAGGCCCCAGCCACTGTCCTGATGGTGGGTCCAAAGCTGCCTTCCAACCTTTAAAGGATGAAGGGTAGTCTCCAGCCAGAGTGCAGATCAGAGCCTGGCCCCATGTGTGCCTACATTTAAGAAGCTGACTCTCGAGAGGCTGAGTGAGAGAACACCACAGCGTTCAGACTCAAGCTCTGCCACGTGCTGGCCTTGTGAGTTTGGCACAGCACTGCAGCCCTGCTGTCTAAAGCCTCTGGTCAGGTGCAAACAAGGGGCCTGAGCTCTGTGGCTCTGTGGGCATCCACGGGAAAGGTTGCTGGCAGGTAACAGGGTGAGTTCATGCACATCGGCACTCCAGAGGGCTTTTCTCTCCAGACTGGTCCAATGGAGAGGTCCAGGTTCTTCCCTGGAGGCTGTGTAGGTGAGTCTCTGGCTCTGAGCTCCATCCACCACCCAACTCCCTACCAGGGCGAGAGGAAAGGCGGGACCAGGAAGGACCGGATAAGGGACAGAACTCACTCAGAGTCCCAGACAGATGTATAATCACCTTTTGCAGCCACAGAAAAATGTACAATATAAGTGCTCCAAATTAGGCATGTAATTTTTTTAGGGAGATCCCTAAAGTCCCAGGATAAGAACTCCAGCTTTAGAACTTAGATTAGTTTCACCTAATTAGACCTCCAGCTCAAACCAATAAAACTTTCTAGTATTGTCAGAGAAAGCTGGTACCCAGCCCCCGCTACGATGGGAAGGGGTTTTGATACGTGGCCTCAAAGTGACAACTGAGGTTCCCCTGCCTGAGAGATGTGACGGCCCAGGAAGTGAAGGAGGGCGGCCACTTCCCCCTGGAGTCGGAACTAGGAAGTGGCAGGCAAAAGGCAGACTTCCCTTCCATCGCATGTCTCTTACCACGGAAAACCTCAGTATCAATTCATCACTATCGCCTCTCCAGCTCCAAAGATGGATTGTGTAGATATGTAAAATAAGTATAACAAATAAAGGAAATACATTTAAAAGGTACAAGCATTGGCCGATTTTGTCATATTTCACCTCAATTTTATATGCTGTCAAATATACTTGAAATACATGTGCGCTAAGCATGACAAATATACAAGAGAAGCTAAAGCTCTATTATTTTGCTGTAATGGACCAGGGGAATAGCGTTGAAATAAAATTCGTCTGTCTGCAGTAAAGGCTTTTTTTCTGAAGCTGCCTTAATACTATGAACAAAGCTGAGAGCTCTCTCAAGGGCTTGTTCCTTCGATTTACTTGCCCTCTTTGAGGCCTTCGCCATGATGCGTCTGTGGGTGGATGGCGACGCAGCGTGTGATTCGGCAGGGTGAGGGCAGCGGGAGCCCCCCGCTTATCCCCAAGCTGATAACAGGGAGAGGAGGGATGAAGGTGAGAATGTACACTGGGTACACGGTGTCTGGGTGGCAGCCGCGCGGGGCTCAGTGCCCACCCCCTGCAGACACACCTCACAGGAGGCAAACTCAGCTGGAAAGGCTGGCTTGAGTAACTGTGTGGCTTGGCAGCAGCAGGCTGGGAAGGAGTCTGAAGGCCTCGGGGACTCGGACTCCACAGTCAGACAGGTTCAGAGCTGTGCTCTGCCATTCATTGGCTGTGTGCTCTTGGAAGATCATGCAACCTCTCTGAGACTCACTTTTCCTGCCTGTAACAACTCCAGCCCTCTAGGATTGTGGCCCTCCCACTGCGCAATGCCAGGGGGCGCCATTCCCATTGTGCCCTGGGTAGACAGTGCTCCCAGAAGTTGTGCAGTGCGTTACCTGTGCACATCAGCTCTGCATGATGTAAAGACCCCGGCACATAGTGGGGCTCCAATACATAGTAGCTGTTGTTATCACTGTGCTTCTTAGTCCTAGGTACAAGTAGTTCTAGAAGGCTGAATTTGGACAGGGCTCACAGTGGGCTGTTTTGCAGAATGACTTAAAGAGATGACTTTGGAATCAGGCCTAAATTCGAATCCCTGCTCTGCCACTTCCTAGCTCAGCTGTCTTGGGGAAAGGAAGTTGCTTCACATCTCCCTCACTTTCCTAGTCCATCGAATGGGGATGATAATAGAGCCAATGACGGAAGGTCCTGTGAGAATGAAGTCAGATCACTTAAGTCTGAGCTTTCATTGGCCAGTGTCTAGCAAATGCCAGGAGTTCAAAATGTTCATGTCCACAGGGCAACTGGATAGACCGAGCGAGTGTCTGGCCACTGTGAGGATGGGAGCAGTTAGAAGCGAAACCCACAGCACCACAGCAGTGTGATTGATCGCAAAACCTGGGGCTGGGAAGGAAATTCCTTTCAAGTGCATTGAAAACGTGCACATGCAGAACTGTGAGAGCATTTCACAGAGAAACGCACGAATGGAAGGACATGCATCGAGCAGACCAGAAGTTTTGCCTGCGGGAGGGAAGAGATGGAGGGAACTGGGGATAAAAGGGAATGTGTAGATAAATAAGAATGGGATGTGACCAGACCCTGAGCTGTTTCAAGTCTGTGGACAGTATTCTTTTCCAGAACCAACAAGTTTGGGATCTCCCGGGACTGAGCACCGTGGAATGTCGTACCTGGGAGCCACCTCAGAAACTGTGCAGCACCTCCCAGACAGAGGAGGTGCGGGAAAGAGTGGAGTGGGCAACGTGGCCTGTGAGCACATGACCACAGAGAAGGGTGTCACCTTTAATAAGAAGGATTTGGAGGACATCAGGAAAATGGGGTGGAGTCCGGCAGCTGGGCCAGTGCCTCTATAGGAGAGGGGACATGAGAGTTCAGCTGGAAGTGGGACTCGGAGCCAGAGGTGATCACATGACCTGCTCCCCTAGCAGTGCTCGGAAAACGAGGGGAGAGCATTAGGCTTGCCACAGGATGTTGGACAGAGGGCTTGAACCAATTACATGTCAGTATTAAAGGCCAGGGCTCTTTGTCTTATGCTGGGTCACAGGCAAACCCTAGAAGCAAAACTGACCAGCTTGTCCCTGGATGGACAGCATTTGTTGGCACGAAGAAGGCAGAACTAAAAATGCAGAATTGGGTAGCCGGGAGGGGGAGTTGTCCAGCAGAGAGACATAGAGTGTTCTGGTTGAAACATGAATGAATAATTGGATGGATGTTAGACGCAACACCTGTTATCAGTTTTGGTAAAATTTTTTAACATTAATTAGTTTGAGGATGTGTGGCTCCTTCTTTATTCCTTTGGTTACCTTTCTCTCTGCCTGTTTTCCTGTCTTCTGTCTGTGTCCTCCTCACCTGTGGCCCTGATCTCACTCCAGGTCTCCTCTCCTTTTTCTTCCTTCCTTAGTGTGGAGATGCCGCCCTGAAGACCAGCCCTGACCCTGGTGCTCACAGATGCTCCCAAAGTAGGAAAAGAAATCAAATTGCTCCAACAATCCACCCGCCTCAGCTGTCTACCCAGCCTTATGCCTCCCTGAAGGCCAGAGCGCCCTTCGAGCCACCAATGAGACAGATGTAGCCAGGTGACTCCATGTGTACAGTGTTAGAGAGACAGTTACTTCCCAGCAATGTGAGCTTACGCCCCAGCAGGGGGAGGGCTAGGTGGGGGAGGGCTAGGCAGCAGAGGGGTAGGTGCCCAAATACATTCTTGCAGAATCAGAGGCATGAGTGCACACAGGAACATACACACGGGCACACAAACACACGAAGGCATGCCTTAGCAACACCATGTGAGCACATAAACAGGAACCGTAAATACGTGTGCCCCCAAATGTATATGCACACCCAGAGGGGTAGGCGTGTACAACCCTTATGTGGTTATGTGCATACACACATAGGTGTAGAAATAGAAAGAACTAGACACCTGCATGCAGCCAGGCACATACATAAATGAACCAGGAAATGGAAGAGGAAAGCCCATCCTTCACTTCCCACCTTACACACAGGTACAAACCAACATGCACCCAAGAGGGCGAGATGCAGGTGCTCATGCAGGTGCACGGCCAACAACCCTCCCCCTCCCCATTCTTCCCCTCTCCTGGCATGTGGGGGCATGTCTGCAGTGCATTGGAGCGGCAAGAGGCCAAAGTGGAGAGACACATCCCAGGACCCCCACGGAAGCTGTGCCAGATCATGGGAGCTCTATCACCCCTTCTGCTGTTGGATGGGCAGCACCCCGAAATGATGGCAGCCAGCATTCCTGCTTGTTTCCTGTGTTTGAGTTGGCAGAATTCCACTGAAACCATACCTCCGATGTGAGAGGTCTGGACTCGGGGAATACCACTACCCACGTCCCCCTCACTGTACACATGGCCCAGCCCAGGTTTCTGTGGGGAGAGGGTCAGGGGCTGAGAGGACTTACACTGCTTTGTTGTTTTCTGTATCCTAACCACCATCTGCCACACTGCACATCTTTTCTACCTTTCTTGTCTATTTTCTGTCTCCCCACTAAACGTGAGCTCCATGAGAGCAGGGGCTTGGTTGTCTTATTCAATGCCTGGGGGAGTACTCTGTGTGTAGTGGGTGCTCAGTACACATTTGTTGACTGTAGGAACAATGCTGTGAGGTGGGCCTTTTGGCCCCCATTTTACAGATGGGAAAACTGAGGGTACTAAAGCCACAATGATGTGTCAAACTCACAAGACCAGCAAGTAGCAGAGCTTGAGTCTGAACCCAGGTTGGTCTGGTTCACAAGTCAGAAGCTATATTTATCCCACCTGGATGCCACAGTACCCACGTGCCACATGCTTTCCGTGGATTCCAAACCTGTGGCTGCCAGACTCTCGTAGCATCAAGATCAACGAAGACCCTTGGGCTCTACACAACCCTAATTAAGGCAACAGGGTGCTTCACAGAACACGCTTGAGAAACACAACTGTAAACTAATTTCCCAAGATACCCAAAAACCTGTGATGTTACTTGGCTAACCCCTCCAAGCATGTTTCAGAAATCATTATTCTCTGCACTTACTTTTCAACACTTATCAGTCTAGGCAATAGTAGTAGAGTCCACTTTTTAGGACCTGGCTATCTAGGATCAGGGTGAAGGGAGAATAAACTTTACTGAGCCGCTATTACATCTGAGCACTGTTTCAGGAACATGACCTGTGTTGAGGAGGCAGACTGGTGTTGTAGCTATGTGCCTGGGCTCTGGACTCAGGCTGCTGGGTATGAGGTCTGTTTTTATCACATTTGTGTTCAACCTGTGCTGCTTATTTAATTTCTCTGAGCTTCCATTCGCCTATCTGTGGGAGGCTGGCTTTGTTGCAGATGATTATCTCCAATATTTCTCTCTTTCTCTCTTGCTCTTTCTCATTTTTGTAATAGAATTGGTGAGTTCTAGCTGGGTACATGGTCATCAAGCAAAGACTACATTTCCCATACTCCTATGCTGCTTGGTGTGCCTACGTGATTATGTCCTGACCAATAAGATTTAAGAGGAAGTTATGAAAACAACTTCCAGGCCATGCCCTTAAAAGACCAGGAAATATCCTGTATTTGCCTGCCCCACTCTGCCTGCTGGTGAGTCGGCTGGAGCATGAGACTGGAAACCCCATGTGCACAACAGCAGAGCGATAAAGTTAAAGGAGGCCTTGACCTTAACATTGTGAAGCTACCTTGTGAGCCCTGAATTATTACCGAAGAGAGAAATTCCATCCTGTTTAAAGCTTTTTGGTTTTTGGCTTTTGCTACAGCAGCTGAGTCTGTATCTTAACTAAAACCAGCCTTGGTACCAGAGTGGGGCACTGTCATAACATAATTTAAGCTATGGAGCTTTGGCTCAGGGATCCAGGAGCCGGTGGGGAAGATGGCAGGTCACAGAATGGGGAGTCAGTGGCCCCTATTATGACAGGTGAGCATCGGCCACTGCCTGTGATGCCCTGAAAGCTGATAACGTGCCACAATGTTTGGGACTCCAGCAGGTCTGTTGAAACTCTCAGAGTGTAGTATGTGTTGGCCTATCCTTTCAGGTTTAGCAGATCCTATGAGAGAGGACCCAGGAGGCTAGGTATAGAACAAGATTTGGAAGAAGACATCTTTATGGGCAGGAGAGAGGACAGAGGCTCCAACTTTGCTCAGGCACCTCAGGCCAGACTGTAGGATGGCATATGGCAGAGAAGCTCAGATCCATGTTGCCTCCCCACCCAAGCCTCCTGTCTGTCTCAGGTGGCCCAAGGGAGGCCTCCTTTGGGTTGGGAGAGACATATGGGCAAGATGAAGATACCAGGCAGTGAAAGACAAGAATCCTCAAACAGAAAATCTATACCTAGAAAGGGACCTTGGTTATGGTTAACTGTACATGGAAGTGACTGGGAGAAAACAGAAAGAAAACCAACACAACTCATTATATCCCCAGTTTGTCTGGGACAAGTTGATCACCCCAGGCCAGAGCCTACTTCTGGCACAGGGCTCACCTTGCACCCAGGCACTTCTACCTAAGCCCAGGTGTCCTTGGAAATGCAAAGTTCTGTCCTGGCATGCTAGACCTGGGCCTTGGACCCTCACATGGTTCACCTCCCCCTCGTTTTGTCTGTGGGGAAGTGGAGGACCAGAGAGGCACAATGCTGAGCCAAGACCACACAGCTCCATAGTGGTTGAGTTAGGGAGCAATCACACATCTCATAGGGTCCCCACAGGGTCTCTGCTTGTTATCAGCTCCTTCATGCATATTTCTGGGACCCAGTGAGATGAAGAGAGATGATGTTTGTCACTGGGTGGAAAAGGTGAAGGGATTGAGCAAAATAAAAACAAAGAAAACCTCATAGACACAGACAACAGCATGGTGATCACCAGAGGGAAAGGGGGTGGGGGGAGGTAGAGGGGGATAAATGGTGATTGAGGGAGACTTGACTTGGGGTGGTGAACACACAATACAACATACAGATGATGTATTACAGAATTGTACACCCAAAACCTACATAATTTTATTAACCAATGTCACTCCAATACATTCAATAAAAATGATGTTTGTGAAAATAGTGTACAAAATGAGGCATCATAAACCAAGCTGGTGGCACCTCTCACAGTTACTGACCTTTCCCTGACTCCCATTCACTCTCCTGCCTTCCCCGGGAATGGAGAATGTTCTGGCAGGACCAAGGAAAAACAGAACCCAGGCATGAGCACCGCACCACCGGGGCTTGAATCCTGATCCTGCCACATGCTGTGTGTGCAACCTTGAGCAGGTAATTTACTTCTGTGGGCTCCAGTCTCTTCATCTATGACAGTAATGCCTAATGCCTGCCTCATGGGGTTGTCAGGTCCAGACGAGGACAGAACACACCTGCGTACAATGGTGCCTGCCACACAGTTAGTGCTCAATCAGTGTCAGTTACTGTGTTAAGGTGATTAAAGTGAAGTGCTAATATCTTAGTGGCTTTGCACAATTGTTTACTTCTTACTCATGTCACAGGCTGCTGCTGCCCGGGAAGCCCTTCTCCATCTTCCAGCTACATCGGCCAGTTTCTCCAAGAAGGGAAACAGGGAGGTCCTGGCTGGTGTGGCTCAGTGGATTCAGTGCTCAGTGGATTGAGTGCCCTGGTTAGAGTCCCAGTCAGGGCACACGCCTGGGTTGTGGGCCAGGTCCTCAGTATGGAGTTCATGAGAGGCAACAACACATTGATGTTTCTCTTCCTCTCTTTCTCCCTCCTTTCCCCTCTCTCTAAAATTAGACAAATAAAATCTTTAAAAATTTGTTTAAAAAGAAAGAGGGAGATAGAGGATGTTTTGAAGGGCCAGACATTACCTCTGCCCAGTCATATCAGCCAGAAGTTGTCAATGACGCAATCACATTGCAGGGGTGGAGGGGAGGTGCTGGGCAATGTCATTCACCATGTGTCCCGGGAACAGAATGGCATCTTGACCACATCTGGGCTGTAATACTGGTCTGGTCCCTTGTATATTGTGTGGTTCTCTATATGTTGTTTCATCTCTTTGAGTCTTGGTTTCCTCATTATAAATGGAGCTGTTATGAAGTTCGTATAAGGAAAGGGAAGTTCAAGGTGCTTGGTACATGGGGGATGTTCGGACAATATTATTTTCCTTCCTTTCTTTGTTCATCAGTCTTTCTCCTTCCCCACCTCCACCTTCCCTCCCTGCCCACTCCTCTGTCTTTTTTTCCATGCCCTGCAGTGAGCAGGGGACAGCTGGTAGTGACCCTGACCACTGCCACTGAGCCTGCCCACTTTCAACCAAAGGGGCAAGACTACCAACCAAAATTCTGAGAGTGAAGGTGGTGGCATGCAGTGAATGACTGGAACCGTGTCCCCTGGTCCCCAATGTAAATCTCGGAGAAAACCATTAGCAGGCCCTGCAGCTCAGAGACAAATTATGAGGCAGGGAGATCAATGTTATTTTTCCATGAGTTGAATGCATAACAGTTTATGGCAAAATCGATGCAAATCTTCGTGAATAAAGTGATGGCAGGTGCACTTAGAGAATGATTGGGGGGACCTCAGCTGATCAGCAGGGAAGGTGGCATCCCAGGGGGGAGCCAGTTGCCCAGTAGCCCTGGGGTTTGATCCTCTCTGCAGCCCAAGGCCCTTCCTGGACTGGCCACGGCCTTTCTGAACACCTTCGGGAGGGAAGGGGCTGAGGATGGGAGAGGAGTTAAGAAGAGATGACATTTTCTTGAGAGTGTACTCTGAGTGTCATGCTTTATGTCCTTGCTGGATCCTTGAAAGCACTCTCAGAGGTCAATGCCATCAGAACCCCCATTTCACAGCTCAGGAAACTAAGGCTCAGAGAGGAGAAGTAACTTGTCTGGCATCTCACAATTAATAACTAGCAATGTCTGGATTTGAACCCAAGTCCTCCTTATTTCAGAGGCCCAGAGTTACAAGCATGGCCTCTCTGACCTGTACTTTCCTCCACCCAGGAAACAGAAACTCCTCGCTGGCCCTCGGCACCTGGCTGTAGCCTTGCTGCCAGCATCTGTGATGTCTTCAGCCGGCGTTCTCATGCCCTCCTGGTGACATGCGTACATGTCCAGTGTGGGCCCTGCGATACCGTCTAGGGAGTATGGGTCCTCCTGGATCCTTACCTACGCTGTGAGCTACTCAAGGTTGGACCGTACGCTGTCTGACTATGTCTCTTTCAAGTCATGCACCTGAATATCATGGCTGACATTCATCCTTCCATCCTTCCATTTATCCAGTCAACCATCCATTTGTCTATCTTCCTTTTTTCCTTCCTTCCGCTTTTTCTTCCTTCCATTTCCAGGTAGTTCCCAGGACTTACAAAATTATTCGAATTTAGTCTGATAGATGCTACAATGGGGGTGAACCTTAAAGACATGATGCTAAGTGAAAGAAGCCAGTCACAAAAGGACAAACATTCTACAGTTGTGATCATATAAGGTGCTCAGAGCAGCCAAATTCACAGACACGGAGAGTAGAGTGGTGGCTACCAGGGGCTGGGGGAGGAAGGTGGAGTTGTGTTTATGGGGACAGAGCTTCCACTCTGTAAGCTGAAAAAGTTCTGGAGGCGGACGGTGGTGATGATAGCACAACAGTGTAAATGTACCTAACGCCGCTGAACTGTGCCCTTAAAATGGTTAAAATGTGTTATGTTGTGTATGTTTTACTACAATTAAAAACCAATGAATTAACCTAGAAAATTAACAGATTTTCCAAGGAGGCTGTGGACCCCTGATACAGAACCCCATCCCCTCTCTTCCTGTTCCAGACCAACTGTTGGTGAAGCTCTACCTTAAGTCCCACCTCCCCGTGCACATTGCAGGTTTCTCCAGCAACATCGACCCCTCCTGTCTCTAAATCCCCCAAATGCTCATGGTTTGCACAGAATCATTATAAGTCTGTTCATCACGACAGCCAACACATGCGGAGGGTGTTCGCTCTGTGGGAACCTGTTTTGAGGGCTTCGATTTGGTTGTCGCATGCCCACCCTATGAGCTAGGCAGTATCGCTGGTCCCATTCTAAAGAGGAAAACACTGAGGCTTGGGAAGTTAAGTGAGTGCCCAGCCTTCTCCAGTTAGTGCGCCTCATGGGAAGGACTCATGGCGCCAATGCGACAACTGGTCCTCACAGGTGTTACTCGGGGCTGCCCCCCTACAGACCACACTCATGTGTACAACAAGTCTTCTCTCTCCCCAAGACCTGGAGCGCTCCTGAAGGTGGGGACTGGACATTTATGCTCCTTGTTACTCCCTCTTGACCCAGCGTGGATTCAGGGGAGGGGTCTGTAAACCAGGGCCCGGGCTTGAGCTTGAGTGGGAGGGGGATACTCTTGGGGGCAAAATTGAAGGGGCTTCCCAAAATCTGAATAACCAAGGTAAATCGTGTTTTAAAGCAGTATTTTAAAGTATCAAATTTAAGGGGAAAAGCCCATGATGAACAAAATATCAGAATTTTAAATAAAGACAAGATCTAATCTTTTACAATCCTGCCTCGTTTGTCTTACCTGAGTCCTGGTTCTGCTGCAACTACAGGTGGAGATGTCATTAAGTTGGGGTTGTGTTCTGGCATAATTTGGGGGATCTCTGACACCTGGGCCTGAATACGTAGCCATTGCCCTCCGTACCCACTCACTTGGCAAGAACCACGTGCTTGCGGGGCAGCACTGCAGACCCTGAAGTCAACCTCAGCTTGGCAGCCTGTTCCCCGGACTCCACAGCTGTGTGACCTTGGGCAAGTTGCTTAATCTCTCTGTGCTTCAATATCCTCCCCTGTAAAGGGCACACCCACGTTGTAGGGCAGCCTTGGGGATTAAATGAGATAAAGCACCGGAAGAGCTGAGCACAGCTCCAGACCCTCGGCTAACTACAAAGGGTGAGCTCTGGTTAAAGTGATTCAGCTGATTCTTCCATTGAGGGAAACAGAGTAGCATGTGAATTTATGTTGGCAGGCATCAAAAAGCCATCAGCTTCTGCTTTTCCTTTTCTTGTTTCCGCACTGACATTTCTTGACCACTCCTGACTTGGGGGAATTGACAGTTGCAGAGGTAAGACGGCAAAGAACAGGAGAAGGGCAGGAGGGAGGGGGAATGGCAAAGTGGTCCCTGGCTTATCAGAATAAGGCAGCTGATGGCTTCTGTTTTCTATGCTTGAGGTCTTGCGTAGTTTTTTGTGACTTCAGTAGGAGGCATTCCCGGTTCCCCAGATGCGCACTCTGTATAGACTGCCACGTGTCTGGAGGACAGGATGCTGGGGGGAATTAGCTGTTTCATCTCTCCTCGCTGTCTGCAGTGTACAGAGGGCCAGATGACCAGTGGCCAGTGGTTGTCACATCCGAAGGGAAGCTGAACTTTTCAACTAGATGTGTCAGCTATGGTGGTGACTTAGGGTTGCTCGAAGCCCCTGGTCATCGGGAACAGCAGAGAAGTGGCCAATCTCATCACCCATTGCCTCTCCAAACCAAAGGTAGCCGTGGTCTCCATCTCCCTTGAGCGCAGACCCCAAGTGCGATGCTCTGCTCAGCGCTGGCCCTGAATCTCAGCCTCCTGAAGCTAAGGGCTCTAGCCAGAGGTTCTTGCCCATGGAGCCACTGGCTGTCTTTCTGAGCAGTCAAGGAAACAGAACTCAGGGCTGTGGTGGCAGAAGCAAAGGGGCAGACATCAGTGGATTGCCTCCAGGTTGGTTAGAGAGGCATTGGCCAGTCAGCCATCTTTTTTATGTGCCAGTCCTCAAAGAATCCTGGGAGGAAGAGATGTGGCGATGACTTTCCTCCTATACAGCCGGGGAAACTGAGGCTGGGGCGGTTCAGGGATTGTACAGCACCACCCAGTCATACTGGGCAATGCTAGGATAGGCAGTGTGGTTTGTTGAGGGTAGGTTGCTTCCAGTAAGCGAGGCTAAGGATCCGGCCCCGATGGCATGATTCTGCCTTCCAGAGACTGCGACTACCCCCTATCTTCTTCTGGACCAAGGGAAGTAGGGAGAAGTGGAGGAACTGTCCAACACCCACCAGTGGCTGGGAGAGAGCAGGGACTGGCTCAGTTTCTCGCAGCACCCTCAGAGTCATTCTTATGACTTTTCTTCATTGCGATGAACCTCAGCACTCAGAGCATCAGGGCTGGCAGGGGCCCCCTTGCTTCAGTTCAGCCCCCATCCATGTTCTACCTGGGGACACTGAGGCCAGAGGCAGAAAGCAGCCTTCTAGGGAGAAGCAGCTGTTTCATGGAAGAGCCAAGGCCACTGCCCAGGTGGTCTTGATCAATCCCCTTGGGCTCCATCTGCTGTGGTGATGCAGCCTGCCTGGGGGAGGCCAGACCCTGCACAAGCTCATCCTGTGACCACAGGCGGGTTCCACCTCCTCTGAGCTCTGGCTTTCCCAGCTGGATAAAGGAGGAAATGGGTCCCTGCCTCGTCTGACTCAAAGCGCGTTTGGGCAGTTGGATGATAGGTGTAAACGGAAAGGTGAAGAGAGCTGGCACTTCCTGAGTTCCCACTGTGTGCGTGGCCTCAATGCCTGGAAGTGGAGGCGGCGTGTCCTATAGCACACAAATGGTAATATCGGGACAGAGTCCCGGGGTGCCATATTGCAAACCCTTGTGCTACAGACCAGGCACCTCAGACTTCAGGGGCCTCTCAGGTTCAAGTGCTCCTGGATGCTGGAAGTTTCAGAGCCTGAACTGCATCTGGGACCTGGGATTGACCAGGCAGGAGACAGTCATTCAGCCTTGCTGGCTTGGCTTTGGAACTCTGGAGCAAAAGGAACCTCTCTGCGCTTTTGTTGTCTAATCTGCCATGGAAAGTGTCAATCCTGACTAGACCCGTCCTGTAAGGGCTGCAATTAAATGCAATCAGGCTTCCAAGACCTTGTGGGACACAGAGTCCAACCTGCATTCGATGCCACTTCTGCAGCAGGATTGGAAGTCTATAACGCTCCTCCTGACCCCATTGCAGACATTACCCATCAACAACAAAATGCCTTCCTGTGGGCAATGTTTGAATGAAGCCCATTGGCATCCCAGGCCTTAAGCATTTTGGTCAGACGGCCACCTGGGTGCCTTGTTTGACCAAGCCTTTGTCACTTCCTAAGGCAGTCTCTTTTATTGTCACCAGATGCGATGCCTGAAACTTCTCTCCAGGTGACAAACAAATGCACCATTCAGTCAGCACACTCCTTACGTTAGGTTGTGTCCACCAGGGACTCAGCAGTCAGATGTCACCTTCCTTTAGAAAACGGAAGTCCTTCGTCCATAATGTGAAAATAACAGTCATGTCCCCTTGTCACCCAGTGGACCGTCTCCAGTTCCTGACATGGACACATGACCCTTTCCAGCCCTGCTTCCCTCAAGTTCAGACCCCCAGGTGTTTGTCAACATCGCCCTTAAAAATGTAAATCTAGATTAAAAAAAAAAGAGTATGGTCTGATGAGAGCCCAGTTGAGGACAACTCTGCTACCCTAGTCTCAACATTTTACATGGTTTAACACTGCCTAGAATTTTACTTTTAAGCCATCAGCTCCTATTTAGCTCATGCAAGAAAAATGTGAGCTAATTTTCCCATGAACTGAGCAAGACCAGCTGTCCCCTGTCCTGTGGCTGCGCAGTGGAATGTGCAAACCCCGGGCCATGCTCGGTGCTTCCTGCTTGGCCCATGTCGTCAGCGCAGCCAGTGACTGTTTACAGAAGGCTGTGTCTGCAGGCCAGCCCGGGGCCTGTGCAGGCTCGGTAACGAGAAAAGAAACACCATTAGTCCAACCCTGCTCTAAGCATATTACAGTTACTGATGTGAAGTGAGATTGGTACTATTTTTTTTCTTATTTTGTGAGGAAGGAAATAGAACCAGAGCCGAGAGAGGCTGAGGTCTGGGGCGGGGTGGCTTGGGGGGGTGTTGGTGAGCAGATGGGGGAGGCACAGGAACTGGGTCAAGAATGGGCAACTTGGAGGCACGCTGGGGAACACTCTGGGCTCCCAGCCCCAAGGCAGTAGTGGTCCAGAGTCCTGGCTGCTTCTCGTGGAACAGCATCCTGTTGGTGGTCTTCCACCCACCATTCCTGGGTATTTGCCCTCCGTGTGCTGGGCTGTTTTTCCCACTTCCCTGGGGCCAAGCTGGGCCTTACGAACAAGGAGAACCAAGGCGTGGAGTATGTGTGTGTTGGAGGCAGTGACCTTGACCAAACAGAAGGCTGGTAAAGCTAGCCTGGGAGAAGGGCTTCTTCGAACCTGTGTATATCTTGGTCAAAAACATGCACCTGGAGAGAGGTGTGAGGGGTCTCCTTGCCGGAATCCGGTATGGTTCCTGGGTCTCAGGAGAACACAAACATCTTCTAAGTTCTTGTAAACCAGCTACGCCTTGGACTCCTTTTCAGTTACCCCAGGACCCTAAAGGGCCACAGCCTTGGGGAGAGGAGCCTAGTAACCATAGGACAAAGGTGCAGTTCTGCTTTGCTAGTTTGCTGGGGCCGCTGTAACAAAGTACCATGAACTGGGTGGCTTAAACGGCACACATTTATTCTCTCCTAGTTCTGGAGGCTACAAGTCCAAAGTCAAAATGGCCGGGGCCATGGTGCATCCTTCCTTGGCTCTTCTCAGCTTCCAGTGGTGACTGCTGATTGCGGGTGCTCCTCGGCTCCCAGAGGCATTGCCCTGACCTCTGCCACCATTGTCACATGACATTCTCTCTGTGGGAGTGCAAATTTCCCTTGTTTTAGAAGGATACCAGTCCTATGGGAGGAGGGCCCACCCTCATGCCCTCATCTGAACTTGACTGCATTTGCGTTTAAAGTCACATTCACAGGGACTGGAGGTCAGGGCTTCAGCATACCTTTTGGAGGGACTCATTGCAACCCTACCGCCTATGATGTGCCAGGCCCGGTGATAGACATTGGAGGAAAATACCTGCTGAATGGAAGAATTCACTTTTTAACACCCCTTCCCCGCCACACACACACACACACTCTCTCTCTCTCTCTCTCTCTCTCTCTCTCCTATAGAGAAAATGCTGTCATTGGGCCAAGGACCTCGCTCAGATAAAAATTCCCAGACCCCAGGTTTGCTGGGAACACCCACCCCACCTCTCCAGCCTCACCCGTCTTGGGGAAGCCCCACTGGGCCCTCAGCAGCTCATCTGTGACCATAAAGGAAGCAGTGGACAGAGTATCTCCCTCCAAAATTAATGTAGCTCGGGGGGAAAAAAAGGTACATTTACTCATTTCAACTTCTTGTTGCAAGACTCTTAAGTGAATAAATCCCAAATAAATGTAACTGGGACGAAGGGAGAAGCCACAATAAATGCAATCCCATTGCCCTAAATGAAGACAAAGGCTCTGAGACAATATTAAATTTCATCCCCAAAGGCTCATTTCATTCCAGTCCCAGATTTCCACAAAATCGAGTTTTATCCAGTGAGCCAAGCCCTCTCTCGATCCCATCCTCCTCCTCCCTGCTCCTTCCCCACAAAAATGAGTCCTACTTCCCCTTCCTGCTAGTCTCCTGGCTTTGTTCTTGTCCCTGCATTTTCCCTGCTCTGTCTCCACACACGCCAGCTGATGGTCCCTTCCCCCCATCCCTGGAAATGCCAAGACATGGTGACTTCCTCAGCTTTTGGAGGTACAGCTTCTCTGCACCCTGGGGACCTGCAGCATCTGCTTGGGCGTCTGGGATTTGCATATTCTTATCTGCATCCTCCTGCAGCCCAGGTGCAGTGTGAGAGGAAGGGCTGCCTCACCTGTGTCTCTCCACTGATGCTTTGGACCCGCAGGGTTGGGAGTCCAGGCCTGCAGGTAGGAGGCTGGATGGTCCATACTGACAGGCCTTCCAGCCAAAATGCTTATGCCAGGTCTGCTAGGGCAAAGGTGGCAGAACTGTGCTCAATCTTACTCGGTTTCCTGCTAACCTACTAGCTACGGATCTCACCTAGTGTCTGGATGTCCCTGGGGTAGGTAAGAAGGTTCCCCTGGAGGGGAACACAGAGAACGGAGTAGTCAAGGTCTGTGTTCAGGAAGGTCCCCAGCTGGTGTGTGGGGACATGCTTGTCCAATGCATTTAACTTGCCCTCACTGACCAGTTCCCCACCTCTGACAAGGTCACCAGCCAGGGCATCTCCAGTGGCTTGTTGGTCATGAACATCAATTAGCGGGGCTGAGCATTTCACCATCTTAATGACACATCTGAACAGACTGAGCAGGAGGTGAAAGGTTTACAGGGAATTCAGTAGGATCCTTGATGGAACTGACAGATGTCTGTCACCAGTGCCCACAGTTATGTCTGTGCCAGAATGCTGCCAAGGTCAAGAACTTCGTTACCTGAGCCCAGCCCTTCCCAGGTAGGCTGTGGGTGTGATTTTGCTGTTGGTGGTGAGGGCAGGTCTACTTTCAGCAACGATAACAGCTGCTGTGAATCAGCACCTACTCTGCCTGCTTCTCCCCACAAGCTCGTTCATTCATTAGAGCTCACGTGAATGCCTTCCACGTGAGAGCTTCCATTTCAGTAGTGCTGGGTAGCACTGATGTCATGCAGTCTACGTTCTAGAAGGGGGCAGTATATTCTATTTTATTCTATTATGTTCTAGTGGAGGGAGACATATATCATCATGTTATTACAAAATGTATGTACACAGTTGATATGAACCACAGGGGCATGGGGTGTTAGGGTCATAGACCTCCTGTGCTGTTGAAAATCCACGTATTAACATGAGTATAGTCAGCCCTCCACATACACAGATTCCCAGCCACGGAGTTGACCCTCGGGCAGGTTGAGTTTGAACCACGCAGGTCAGTTGAACTGCGATGAACAGAAATTCTCATTGAATGGATCTGCACTGTTCACACCTGCATTGTTTAAGGGTCAACTGTATTCATTTTATTACATAAGATGTAATTATATTAAAATGTATTATCTAAAGTTCATATTAGATAAAATTTATGTTATGTTACACGACGTATCACACTAGCCCCAATTAGTCCTCACAACAACGGGGCCAGGAAGTTACTGTTATCTTTTTTTTGCTGAGAAGATAAGCTCCGAGGAAAAGGAATGTGCTAAGTGCCCAGAGCTAGCGAGCAGGCAGAGGATGCCGAGTGAGAGTCCAGGGCAGGAAGGCGGCTTGTGAAGAGGGGCAGCCCTGGATTCGAGTCCAGGAGGGGGACCTCCTCCTCTGCACGTCTTGGTTTTCCGAGCTGGGGTAGCTTCCCTGCCAGGATAGCTGTGGGTCTCACCTGGGAGAATATAACACCTCCTGTCTCAGCTCCCAGCTCATCTCCAGAGCCGGGTAGGAGCCTTCCTTCCCTGCGGCAGGGAGGGTGGCCGTACTGGGGCCAGGACCTCAGAGCTGCTCTGCACAGGACCCAGGCGCCTGGTCTCCCATGCTAGACCAAGCAAGAATCAAACAGCCTCACTCCTTACTCACACCTGAGACCCAGGTGGTCAGCCCCTCCAGCTCACTAGCTCTTGCTTGTCACCTGAGGAGAACTAGGTGTCAGGGTTAAAAGGGTAGACTTTGGGCCCCGGCTTCTAGGTCTGATCCTCTCTTCCTTACCTGTTCTCTCCTCACCCCAAGAAGCCTGGGCCAGGAGAAGCTAAAGAGATGATCCTGAGAAAAGAATGCCTCTCCTTCATGGGGCAGTAAACAGTTGCATCCACCCATCCATCCACCCATCCATCTATTCATCCATCCATCCATTTATCCACCAGCAATCACTGATTGAATACCAATAACATGCAAGGCTCTGGTCTAGGCAATGAAATGATTTAGGGGAACGGGACGGAGAAGTCCAGCACTTGAGGCTTCAGACAATTAATAGGGAAACAGACCTACCAAAGAGAGCTGTCAGGTTGCCTTCAGGGCTGTGAACACAGTCAGAGAAGGAAATGAAGAGTGACTGGCCCCGGGAGGGCCGCTCCTTCTGCTCCATGGTCAGACAAGCTCTGGGAGGAGGAGATGTTTGGTACGTACGAGAGGCAGCTCTGCAGAGGTCTAGGGGACGAGCACTCTGAGAAGAAGGAACTGTGTTTTGGGACTGAGTTTGGACTGTCAGGGGTGCGGAGAAGGCCAGCGTGGCTGGAGCATCCTGGCATGGAGACAGGGCAGGAGGTAAGGTTTGCTTTCCCCCAACTTCCCAGGGCTCCTTACCCGTCATAATTCAGTTGTTTATCCTTAGTGGTGTCTCCTTTGCTGGCCTGGACAGCAGGGTCCAAATCCGAGCACCTCGTTATGCCTGGTGCCCAGCCTGGGGCATGGTTTCCCCTTACGAGTGGCTTCAGTGTTGTTTGAATTGATGTCTTAACAGGAGTTCCCATGGATGGCCTTTTTGAGATCAAGTTTGCATAAATAAAGCTGGGGTGGGGGAGGTAGCTACAGACCCCAGAGGGTGTCAAGGAAGGGAACCTGGGGGAGTGGGGCAGAACCGGGCTGACAAAGACACGCTCTGCCCATCGGTTCCATTGTGCTTCCCGTGCCTTGGGTTTCACACTTGCCCTTGTCTCTTCTGTCATTTCTCCTTGAGAATCAAGTTGTTCGGGAGGGAGAAAACCAGTTGCATAACTGTGTCCGTTGGCAGGCGCGTTCTAATTTTAAAAATTGTGTCACTCTCCAAGCTGCACGTCCCCTAATCAGGCAATTACTTTATGATGTAGTATAGTTAAGGAGAGGAAAAGAAATTTAAAAAAACCAACCCACCAACCCTTGAAATCTCAAATAATTTTTTTTTGCAGGGATTAATTTGGTAAATGTTTGACTTGAACTCAAGAATATCTTGTTTCTATTTCTGAATGACAAAAGGGACACCAAAGAAAGGTAATAATTTGGCATTAATCAATCTTCTTCATTAAAATTAGCTCCCAAATCAAGGGTGTCATGGAAACAGAATGTTGGGAGAAGGACTTGGGGGCCTGAGGACATCCTGGAGGGCAGGGTGACTGTGTGGGCATTACCCTGGGAATGCAGGATGGGACGGGATGCATAGTGTTGGCACTGACAACAGTAACCCGCATGGACTGAGCACCTTCCACATTCCCCCCCCGTTCCAGGCTTTTTCAAAACCCTGTGATTTTCTACCCAGAGCAGCCCTGTGACGTGGGTATTGCTATGTCCCTTTTACAGTTCCAGACACTGAGCCTTGGGGAGGTTGGCAAAGAAGGTGCTGCGGGCATATGGTGATGGGATAAATCTGCAGTGTGGGGCTAGTGACAACTTCTCTGATGAAGCTGATTTCCAAGGTGAGATCTGAATGGTTCAGATGGAGTGTTCCAGGCAAAGCGAACAGCATGTGCAAAGGCCCTGAGGCTAAGGGCGGAGGGAAAGCATAGTGTGCCTGCTGTGACGGTTTAGGTGATTGCTCAGCCCGAGTTTCCTGTCCTCCCCTTCCATGTGGGTGGTATGCACTTCCCTGCTACATTGATGTTCAGCTCGGCCACACGGTGAGCTTTGGCCAGATGTGATGGGAGCAGAAGCCTGATTTGGCTTGGTGGACTGTGTTCTGCTGATCCACCAAGAGAAGAACCTCTGTGGCCTCCAGAAGGAAAAATCATGTAGCAGAAAGGAGCCCAGCCTGCAGCCTGGAGCCAAACCCAGACTACCCCAGCCTGGAGCAGAGCCACTCAGCTACACCTCACCTGCATCAGCCAAACCCATGCCAACCTGCTGACCCATGGGCTTGAGACTAAATGCTTAGTATTATAAGCCACTGAGCTTTGGGGCGGTTTGTTATGCAGCACCTGTATGGCTGTAACTGACTGATACAACATCTGACTGGAATGGGGAGGACACTGGGGAGCGTGGTGTCAGATGCTGCAGAACTGGCAGGCATTCTGGAGGCCTGTTAAAGCCATGGGGCAGTTCCCCTTTTTACAAAGAGGCAGACCAAGGCCAAGAGAGGTGAAGTGCCAATGGCAGATGGCAGGTTAGGGGCAATGCCTCCTAGATCCCATGCACACCTGCCCTCCTTCCACCTTAATGACAATAACAGCCCCACTCCAGCACCCCAGTATTCAGGGTGTCCCAGTCATAGCTAGGTATCCAGCACTGGACCTGATTTAACACCCTTCCTGTTTACAGTTGTAGTCAAGGAAATGGGATCATAGAGGTTCCACATTTTGTCCAAGGTCATACCATAGTTTGTTCAAGCCAGTGCCATGGATTCTAACTCCTGGGCACCCCTGCCGCTCACCAGCCTGGGCTCAATGGGCTTCTCCTGCCAGCTGTGCTGAGCTGGACTGCTGGCTTTAGACAGAAGGGAAAGGTGGGAGAAAGGGAGAGAAATATCAATGTGTGGTTGCCTCTCAAGCACCCCCTACTGGGAACCTGGCCTGCAACCAAGGCATATGCCCTGACTGGGCATTGAACCAGTGACCCTTTGGCTTGCAGTCCAGCACTCAGTCCCCTGAGCCACACCAGCCGGGGCCATGGACACCAGTTTCTGACTCCAGGGCTCTCTGCAACTCCACTGGACTCGGGTAGGCTGCTTGTTTTCACGTCAGGCAGGAGCGTCTGGGGACCGTTGGCTGGAGGCAAAGAAGACGCTCAGATCCTATTGTGCATCCCTGGTAATTACAGGCTTCTTTGTTGTCAGGCAATCATGGGACTCCTGTGGGGAGATTTCCTTCTCAGAGTGTGGCTCATAAAGAGGGCTTAGGCTGCTGTCTGATGGGAAGTGACAAGTGCAAAGGACTCTCAGGGGAGATGGAGATAGGGTAGGGAAGAGAGGACACAGGCAACTGCTACTCTCAGGACACCCGTGGAAGGAGGGAGAAAAGACTCCAGGAATCCACAGGGAGGCTGTCTCTAGTCCAGCCCTGGGCACCGGATAACCTGGGGCCACCCTCCAAATGGGGCTCTACCGAGCCATAGGGTGCGGGGGAACGTGGGTACATGATCTGTAGACCAGCGAACCCTGGGCGAGGGCTCCCACCCATTCTCTAGCTCTGTGCTTCCTGGTAGGTGGCAGCGGTGCCCTTCCTGGCCCCCTGAGCCTTGGGTGAGGCCAGGTGACTCATTCCATTCGATGAGCTGTGAGCAGCAGCAGTATGATCACTTCCAGACTGGAGCATTTAATTGCTGGTACAGACCCTCAGGACTTTCTCAGCCTCCTGCTGGGTAGCGCCTGTTGAGAGTGAGTGACTACCGTGAGCAAACTCCCCCTGCCAACCCAAAGTACACACAGAGTGTGGGTGAGACACACACCATTGTCGTCATAAGCCAGGAATGTTGGACATTTTCGTTACTGCAGCATAGCTCAGTCTGGCCTCACAGATGAAAATGATCCAATGGGAAAGAAACTTACAGGGCACAGGGTCATCATAGTGAAGGAAATGAGAAGTCCTAAAAAAAAGCAAAAAGAAACTGGTTTACTTAGGTTTAATGCAAGGTCTCCCAAATGAGCAGACTGGCCATCCTTCTTTCTATTTTTATGGAGCCCCATGAACAACATCCAATGGACCATCTTTGAGAAAGGCCATTGTGGAGTGCCTGGGACAGCAGGAGGGGAGCAGAAATCTTCCCGAGTGCTCTCCCGGACCCAATGGGAGACGTCTCATCTCTGACACCCTCTGGGCAACGCAGACATGGGAAGTGTTGGGGAAGGGTTTGAACACTCAAATAGGAGACTGAAAATCTGCTTATCAACCCAGCTCTGCCACCTGCTCCCTCTCTGGCGTGGAGAGCCCTCTCGCTCCCCTAAACCTGCGTCTTTCTCAGCATCCAGGCTGATGCGGAGGATGAAATGACTCCGTAGAGTGCTTGGCACATCAGAGGTGCCGACTTGGCCAGCAGCAGCTGTCCCAGATGTGCAGACAGCTGTCGGGAGGGTGGACTGCAGCCATGCCCAGAGCTCAGACCCAGGTTGCGCTCAACTTTCCAGAGAGAGGGGGTAAGACTTGGAGAGCATGACTACGGCAGTCTGTATGGAGATCAGTAACAACAGATCCCACTATTTGCCCTTAAGACACCCCCTATCTCCCCTGTCTGGGCATCTAGCTCCACGTGAGTTTCCCACCTGAGATTCCCGGACAACTGCAAGAGCCAACCTGCCCCTGGCAACCCCAGGGACATGGGGTTCTACCTCTGGGGTCCTCTGGCTGGGGCACACATTGTCCAGAACACATGAAAATGGGCCCCATTTTTCCTGCCTCCCTTAAGACCACTGGGAGTCCTCAGGGCTCAGCTCTCCAGGCCCAAGCCACTGTTGGCTCCCTGAGGGGTCCCATGGGGGTCCCAGCTCCACATCCCCCCAAGGCCTTTCCCTACCCTCATTCCTGGCAAGGTCGCAAGCTTGGACACCTTGGCCTATGTCCTGTTAGGGACCAAACACATCTTGGCTCAAAACAATGAAGCTCTTTTCTCTGAGTTTCAGTTAAAGGTCTGCATCAGGGGTGGAGGTGTCGGGGTGGGGAGGGGTGTGGACTATGCCAGTGGTTTGCAAACATTTTTCTTTAAGCCATGGGTTCTTTCCTTTGAATGACATTTTCCATGGAACCCCAATATATTTAACAGGTGAGAGGAGAATGTCCAGGGAGCAGCACAGAGGACAGCTCACCCGGCTTCCCGCTCACCCCCCTCCGCACCCCCACTTTCACCCACGGGCATCTTATGCCTCCCTGGCTCCTTGTGAAAGTCACTGAATTAAACCCACCAGGAGACCCTCCAGCTGACACAGATCAATGAGGCGGATGCCCTGCTGCTTTGTCCTCCCAACCCCGATGTCCTCTCCCCCCCCATGAACTGTCACAAAGTGCCACTTCAGTCCTCCTCTGATGTCTGCTGGGCAGGGGTGCTGCGGGGTGCACGGGATGGCTGCAGGGGCCAGCAGCCTCCATCTCCCACTGTACCCTTGTGGGTGGCCCCCAGCAACGGGGTCTGCTGCTGCCAGGTGCCGGATGTGGGGGCTCAGCCTGATGTTCCTTCCTTGGCGGTGAGGCCCTGGGTTTTCTCTAGCTCACCTCGCCAGGACGGGGACTGAGCTGTGCCTGTCCCAAAGTGTCTGGGGGTGGGGGCTGGGACGCCCCCCCACTCTGGGAGCCAGCATTCCAGGTCCCTGTGCCTCCGGAAGCCCTCTCTCCACCTGCTAGCTGAAGGGGAGCTTATTAGCTACAAATTAGTGTTATTAGTCAAGTCAAGTGCCTGTCAGGGGCCTACACAAGGGAACCATCAGGCGCCCGGTCTGCAGGTCTGCTTATCCTTGCTTGAGATTTTAATACCCATCAAATGTGTTTTTTAATGTAATAACGATGATGATGATGGTCTGTGGGCCCAGCAACACTCCCTCCCAGGGGGCCTTGGCAACCTGACTCACGGTGCCCAGTGCCCTGGCCTGAGGTGGGAGCAGCATGCAAACCTTCATCCCCTAAAATAACACAAACAGGGTGATAACAGACCTGTGGGCACATTTTAATCTGCTTCCTGCATCTGGCATTACGCCATCAGGATTAAAGGCCCCGCTGCCCAGTTTCTAATATCTTCAAGACCAAGGATGTATTTAATAGTTCCACATTAATCCTCTAGGGGGAGCCCTCTGGGACGTTCCCAGGTCCCCTCTTGGTCCTTTTCAAATGGCTTCCTCTCTTCTGGTCCTCTGAGACTGGCCAGGAGAGGGAACAACCATGTTATGCTGAACAGAGTCCCCTGGACCAGAGAGAACTCTTTTGGGAACAAGTGACAGAAAAAAAAACTAATTTAGATAGGCTCACACACAACAACTACAACAGATGATGTTTTTGGCCACAGATCATGTAAGTTTGGGGGAAAGCTTCAGGTCTGCTCAAATCCAGGTGGCTCTAAAAATATCAGGATACCATAAAAATATAAACATTTTATTTGCATAAGATATAATAAGTTCCAGTCTGAACATATTGATCTTTTTCTTGCCATCACTTAGCCCTGCTTTCCTTCAGGTTGACTATATTCTCAGGCCCTCCCCTCATGGTGCCAAGATGGCTGCCAGCAGCCCCAGGCTTCTATTCTACTCTCTGAGTGAGAAAGTCTTCCTCTTTTTCACCCGTCCCTACTAAAGTCCAGCATTGACTCTCTGGCCTCCCATTGGCCCTGCTTGGGTCACATGCCCATCCCTGAACCAATCGTTGTGGTTGGGAGAAGAAGATGCTCTAATTAGATAGGCCTAGATCACATGCCCATTTCTGGAGCAAAAAAGGGGACAATACCATATAAACCGCCTAGACTGAGAGGGGAGCAGGATGAAGAACTCTGCAGGGGAATCAGGGCACAGTTACCAGGAGTACGGGGTCCATACTCTGGACAGGCAAAACCTAGATGGACATGTATATACACTTTAAACAGCGCTGCTCAAGCCCAACCCCCACTGCCACCACACTCCTGGCTTCCAGATCCAGAGCCAGCCTGTATCCCAGCCTCTACTTATGTCAAGGAAAGCTGTCATCAGCAGAAGGGAAGGCCAGAGCTTGGCAATGGTCGACTGAAATCACCGCGGTCAAGGTCACTCAGTCCAGCCTTCATCTGATGCTCCTTCCCACTGCAGCCTCTCCAAAAAGCCGTCCAGTCTGTGTGGCCAGGGACTTGCCACCTCCAGGACAGCCTGCATCAGTAGACGGGGGGGCTCCATCAGGGTGAAGCCTTCGTCTTGCTCTCTTCCTTAACCCCAGGACCGAGGACGGCTCCTGGTCCATATTGTTGCATAAATAAATTTTACAATTGGTTGGCTCTGACTTGGAAAAAACCCTCCTTAACTTTAAGCAAAGTTCAGTGTTTAAGGATTTCCACCCTTTGGTTCAGACCACTCATTTATCGTGTTCAAGGGACCACGTGTCGGACATCTGAGACTACCAAGAATCTGTCAGCTCTCTCGTCAACCTCGCCTCTCCTCTGGCTGCACAGGGCTCATTCCTTCATCGACTTTCCACGCGGTAAGGTGTGGAGTCCCGCTCCCCAGTCTCTGTCCAGATCTAATCCCCTTGGCCATTATCTCGTTCAAAGTATGGCGTCACTCCACCAGGTGGGGGAGCACCAGAGTGCGGTACAGCAAAGGTACTCACATCCTGCAGACTCTGTCTCTGTTAACACGGCCAACATCCCATTGTTGTTTGGGTTCCGAGCTCTCACAACAACATCCTTACTATTTCCTAAAACCCTTGCGTTTTTTACATATCCTTACTGTGGCTTTCCCACCCCTTTCTTGTATGGTTCCCTTTATATTAAAAGGGCTCCTGGTAGCCAAGTAGAATCTGAGAATGGGAGAAATTTACTTTTGGGGAGTACTTCCTATGTGCCAAATAATTCATATGTATTCAGCTTCTTACTTCTGACAGTCCTGTGATGTCGGTATAATTGTCCCCAATTTATAGATGTTGCAACTGAGGTTCAAACAGATTCCTCATTTGCAAATGTCACACAGCCAAAAGGGGGCAGATGAGGATGCAAACACAGAACAGCCTGGTCCCCAAGCCCATGCTCTTATAGTGACACCAGGAGTCAGTCCCAGTGACAGGGCGCTGAATTGAATGCAAGGCAGCCAGACCACCCCAGAGAGGATTTCACTGCTCACATAATTTCCCTGGTGCGCCCTCCACCCTGCTCCAAACCCATCTCATTGCACCCCCCAGGACTGCCCTTCTGAACACTGCTTTTGGCGTTCAGCAAGAACTTTCAGAACCTGAAAGTTCTCTGAGTCCATCTGCCTGCTTGGCACGGCTACACCTGCAGGGCACCGTGGGCAGCAGATGCGGGGTCAGCAAGTCTGGGGCCAACGCGCCACGTTGGCAAAGGCACACGGGAGAGAAAAGGCCAGTCCAGTCCACTGCACTCCCGCCTTCCATTCACCAGCTGTCAAGGGGGCTCAGCAATTAAGTAGCCGTTTAGGGCTTTCAAAACCACTAATCAAACCTGCCAAAATCTTTAAAGAGAGCTTTAACATTTTTTCTCTTCATTTATTTTTTTAAGCATGTTAAAAGGTTCATTAAAGATCCGCAAAGGACGACGAAGAAGCCCTTCTCCGGCTACCCTCCCCCCTTGCTCAGTAATTAAGAACACGACTCCCCTCCACGTTAGCTTTCACTCCTCCCCCACCGGCAGCCGCAACCATGGAAGGAGTTCAGCAGCATCTTGTTAGCATGTCTGCCCTGCAAGAATCGCTCGTTAATGGGAGATGCTGGGAGTGGGTAATTTGGTAAGAATGTGTTGTTATTGTCAGCACATGGCTTCTCCAGCTCTTGCTCTTGCCTGGGCCTCCTCGCTCCTCTTTAACTAGTTTGGGAAACACTCACAGGAGAGATGGCCCTCTGGGTGTCCCGCCAGAGTGCATTCCCTTAAGGGACTGTAGAATGGGTGATGTTTGGGAAGCTGCAATCCGCATCTGCACCTCAGCACCTTGCCCCACCCTGACAGAACTGCCTTTTTACTATAGTGGGCACCAGGGCCTATGGGAAGGGCATGGGCCCCGGGGTGGGCAAATCTAGACCAGAGACCCCATTTCTTCCTCTGAGTTACCCGGGACAGGAGGTGTCATCTTTTGTCCTCCATTTTTACATCTATGAAGCAGAGATAACAGTATCTTCCTTGCAGGAGTGGCATGAGGGCCACATGCCACAGTGGGAATTAGAAGGCTAACTACCACTGATGGGCATTTGCCAAGAGCGGAACTCTCTGCTGATGTCCTCAAAACATTCACTCTATAGGCCCAGAGAGGTGGAGTGACCTGACAGCAGCCACACAGCTAGCAGGTGGAAGGGCATTTGAGGCCAGGGCGGGCGTGCTGCTGCAAGTTCACGTTCCCATCAGGCTCCAGGTGCGGGTGTGACTGGAGCTGCAGCTGGAGCAGAGAAGGTCTGTGCCGGCCCCACTTGCAGAAGCATCCCTATTGGCCCCCTGTGAGCTGTGAGCCTGCAGGAATGGGGAAAGCGGAGGGCCCGTCCCCAGTGTTCAGGGGTGGGGGAACAGGGAGGAAGGGAATGGGGGGCAGGGAGAGGGACAGACAGACAGACACACTGGCTGAAGGCCCTGCAGCACATCATCGTCCAGTCCATGGTCCCGTGCTTAGAGTGAGCAGCTCTCAGGGGCTCTGATGAATAGAACCTGGGAAGAACCACCCACATGCATCTTACTGCCCTGGAGCTTAGAAAAGGGTCACGGGTTCAACCGGCAGGTGATAGGAATGAAGAGCTAATCCTGGTGGGCTCCCTGGTGGAAGGACACCTCTAGGGAAGGGGTTGGCCTAGGCACAGATGGAGGGGAGGCTGAGAGCAGAGTTGTACAGGGAGAGTTGCCCTGTACAACAGCCACGATCCACGGGCCCCAGAGGAAAGGGCCTGGCCCTGCTCTGGCGGCTTCAGTGCTGAGACAGCGGAGGAAATAGTTGGCCGTATCATCAGCAGAGCTGGGGGTGGGGCGTGCTCAGGGAAGCTGGCAGTTCAGTGGCCAGCCTGCTCACAAACCCTCATCCCTGTTTCTAGCCCGCTGCCATAGCAGCAGCAACTATGCCCCTAAACCTGGCAGAATGAGAAGAGAGAAAAAAAAGAACAGAGAAAGGGGAAAAAAAAACCCTGTACCAATTCCCTAGGAACACATTCGAGAACAACATCTCATTGAACAAGGAAAGCGTGCAAGGCTCGGGCGGTGCAGGCAGGCTCGTAAGTGACCTCATTTCCGAGGCCGACACCAGGCCCTCCCGCTGCCCGGCGCGGCAGAGCTGGCCTCCGCGTGGGCCTCGCCGAGCAGGAGCTCGGCCGGGCAAGATGTTTCTCCTGGAAGGAAGCACTGGTGCCCAGCCGGCCCCGCAGGGGTCTGATGAGCAAATGTTCTTTCCTGTTTCAACATCCCCGGTCAATAGACACTTCCTTATGGCTGCTAGGTTCCAGGCGCTGAACTTCATGCTGGGGAAGCAGATGAGAAAGACGCAGACCTGCCCTTGAGAGATTGGCAGTCTGGAAGCAGAGAGAAATGCGGAAAACAGACAGTGGAATCAGTGCAGAGGTGAGGAGGGGACACGGAAGGGCCATCTGAGGCTGACAGGCCCCGGGACCCCACTCTTCCATTTGGAGGGAGTGTCTAAAGGTCAAGGGGCCTTAGGGATGACACCCTGGGTAGAGGAGAAAGCACCGCCCCATGTCATACTCAACTTGCCCAGTTCCTCCAAGGGCCATGGTTGGGTCAGTGTGTCCCATATATGACAGAGGATCAGCACAGATGCCACCCCAGGGTCTCTGTCCCCAGAGACAAGGTGGAGAGAAAAAGTGCAGACGATTTTGCACGAGGCTGGTGTGGACTGTTAAATTTGAGGGTAAAGAGTGGTAATGGGGGACTGTTACGAGCAGTGGTGAAGAATTCTCGTTGATGGGGGTGAGGTGTTACCACGCTGTGGGCGTTACACCCAAGGAGATGATAAAGGTGTTGACAGTGATGCAGAGGAGTGACAACAGTGGGAATGGAGTGAAGGCGGTGGTGGAGCTGGGGTGGACCTGGGGGTGCGGAGAGAGAGCGTGATGACCCCGGAGACAGTCGTGCTAATGGTGCAGAGCAGCGAGGACTTTCGAATCCCTCGCCAACAGGCCCGTCCTCCGGACTGGGAGTGCAGACGGCAGCCAACATCACTCGTCCCCATCCTCTGGCAGCGCTTGTTAAGATATCTTTGTAGCAGCCTAACAATAGAGCTGCCCTTGGGAAAAACATGCTTCTAAACCAAGGCTCGGCTCTAATAGTCTCCACTGGGCTTCAGCCAGTGCCTGTCACCCAAATAAGAGAGAATTTTCAGCACCCTTAGACTTCCTGGTGGCCCTCTGGCCTGGAAATTGGGGAGGGTCCCAAGAAGGGGTTCTTCCCTGGTGAGATTATTCATAAAGTGGACAATACCCATCTGTGGAAGACGTCACACTGCCTATTGGGAGAGCGAACCGCTTAGGGGGCAGAAGTTGAAGTCCAAGGTCAGAACAGGATCCCAAAACAACTCAGCCATCAAGTTCCAGCTCCAAAGTCACCTCCTCTGAGAAGACCTTCCTGATTGCCCCCATGGGCTGGGTAGGCCCATGATGGCCTCCCCAACACTCCCATAGCACCTTCTTAGTCCTTGATCATGGCCCAGCGTTTTATGATTCTTGACCCTGTGTCTGTCTCCTGCATAGACCAAGCCCTCTTTCAGAGAAGGAACCACATCTTTTTGGCAGTAGAACCCATGGTCTAGCCCACACTCTGATAGATGGTGGAAGCTGGTAAGTCAAGGTCAAGGGTTGTAGCATGAGATCTGCTGTACCCATTTCCCCCCTGATTGTCAGCTGATGGCCAGCTCGGGCTGCTACAACAAAATGCCATTGACTGGTGGTTTAAACAACAGACATTTATTTCTCACAGTCCTGGGGGCTAAGAGTCTGTGATCAGGGTGCCAGCTGATGTAGTTTCTGGGGAAGACTGTCTTTGTAGCTTGAAGATGCCTCCTTCTTTCTGTGGCCTCACACGGCAGAAGGAGAAAGAGAGAGGAAGGGAAGGAGAGAGGGAGTGGGGAGAAGGAGAAAGGGACATTGAGAGGGAGAGAGAGAGAGAGAAATGGGGAACTTTGGTTTTTCTTCCTCTTCCTGTAAGGGCACGAATCCCATCATGGGGGCTCCAACTTCGTGACCTCATCTAAACCTAATTAATCCCAAAGGTCCCATCTCCAAATACACTCTATCACATGAGGAGTTCACGCTTCTACTTACGAATTTGGGGGAACACAGACCCTCAGTCTAGAGCTCTGATCCTGTCTCCTCTGGGGAGCCAGACAGCAGCCACTTAGAAAAGGAAGAAAATAGACAGAGCCATTCTGGGGCATCAGCGAGTGAAGCTGAGGGCAAAGCGGGGAGTGCCAGAGGTAGGCGAGGACACCTCCTGGGACTCTCTGCCCGGTGCTCCCTCCCAGCTCATGGCTGCCTTCAGCTGACCTCCTCATTACAGCCGAATTTCTGGGCTTTTAATAAGCTCCAAGCTGTCTTAATTGATGGCCAGAGACAGTTCAGATCTTGGGGAGAGAGCAGTCAGATTCCAGGAAGGCAGGAAGAGGGTGACCGCAGGGACAGACCCAAGCCAGAGCCATGTTCTGGCCTGTCTCAGAGAATGGGCTCTCTAGAGGAATTTAAGGAAAAGCAGGACACATTGCTCCCTACTGCTGTGTTGTTGGGCTCCTTGAGGAGTGGGTCCTCCTTTCCTCTGTCCCTCCCTTCCCTTCGTACTCATTCACTCTCATTCATTCATTCATTCATTCATCATTCATATTAATCTAGCTCCTACTATTTGCCAGGCACTGTTCTCAGTGAGGGGCACGCAGTGGTGAATAAGACAGACCCTGTCCTGCCCCAGGGCTCACAGGCTAGTAGACACACAGAGAAATCACACTCAGAATCTTCCCGAATGAGAACGGGGGGAGGCAGGAGGCGTTACAAGTAACTGAAGCACAAACAAGAGAGGTGGGACAGACAGTGGCGCGGTATAGAGAACAACGGCTTCGGAAGGAGACAGGGAAGGAGACAGACGTGGACCTGACACAGGATGCTCCCCTCCCCACCCTGCGTCTCAGCTTCCTCATTTGGAGAATGAAGATGGTGCCTGCTTGTTGGGGCTGCTATGAGGATTTTTAAAAGGCAGCTCCCAAGTGCAGAAAACCAGTACCAAGGGAGGGGCAGAATTCAAGGTGGGAGGGACGCTGTTTAGCCGGGGGATCTCAGGAGTCTTCGAGACTCCTTTCCTGAAGGAGTGTTTCCAGAGAAACCTTGGCAATGGCTAGCCAGCCGAAGTGGGCTGGCTGGGGAGCACGGGGCTGCTCAGAGTGCCGGCAGACAAACTCACGGTTAATAAAGGTCAGTAAAATGGGCAGCCACGCTCCACCACACCAGTCTGTTGGTCTTCCTGACACAAGACTCTGTTTGAGATTGTGATGTCTTCTTATTGTGGCTCTCCCCTCACTAGGTCATAGACCCCAGGAAGGGCAGCCTCCGGGATCCCCATGCTTAAAGCAGCCTGGCACAGAGTGGACATCTGGTTACTCTTTGTTGGATGAGGGAGCAAAGCTGTAAAGGATGGCATTCCGGGAATCCAAGGGACAGCCTCTTGATGAGGTCAGTGATTGCCTTGCCCACGACCTTCCACAGATTGAGTTGCTGGCTTTTTAGGGACATCCGACCCTACTGACATTTGCTGGGCTACTGCTGTTTCAAAGGAGCCACTGCCCAAACCTTCCTCAGAGGGACTCAAAGCCAAGTTGCTTGATGTGATTATTTCAATTAGCTCTATTATCTCACCTGTCCCAGCTGGCAGGGTGGGCATGGTGACCCCGTTTCCCAGTCCACGAAACAAAGACATGGAAGGCAAAGCACTTCTCAAGTTCATCGGGGTGCAGACGGGGCAGCATCAGTCCCCAAACCCAGAGCTCTCTCTCCAAGCCACTTCCTCTCCAAGATCCTAGATGATGACCAGTTATGCCGCAGAGGGGTCACTTTGTCTCCGCGCCTTCTCTTCTACCAAGGGTGATTCGTGCGCTGCAGGAGGTGGTGCAGGCCATTCCGCATCCCCTCGCAGCCCAGGCCTCAGTTTCCTCACCTGCACTGTGCGCATGGAAATTTCCACTTTACCTGCTTCGAGTGCGTGTGGAGAATCACACAGGCTTAGAACCTGATGCAGTGCAGAGAGCTGCTGCTCACACGGGGCTGCCTTTCCCCGGGGCCTGTCTGGCTGCTGACCTGCCAGGCACAGGCAGGAGAGGTGGGGCTGGGAGCTGTTTGACAGGTGGGGGTGTGGAGGGCAGGCTGAGAGCCCGGGGTGGAGGGAGGGACTCAGGAGTTGGGGCGGCGGGGTGGGGAGCCCGGAGGACAAAGGCAGCGAATGGCACCCGGAGCCGAGCAGGGCTGATCTTAAGCAGGAATGAGAATAGCACATACTTGCCATGTCATGTAAATGATAAACAATAATAATAACATTGGTTTGCGTGTAATGAGAAAGACTACAGAGACCGAATTACCTCCGTAATGGGCTGTGGATGTCAGGGAGTCATTTGTTTCTTGAGGGCAGAGCTGAGGATTGCTTTCTCTCCTTCTCTCTTGTGCATCCTCTCTCTCATAAACAGACACGCAAGCGTGTGCACACACACACACACATACCCAGCATGTCGGTCAAGGTGGGGAGGAGGGGGATGGAGCCTGGGCACAGACCAAAGCAGCTGGGCAGGGGAGGAGGTGTGTGGGGCCCAGGAAGGGATGTGGTGGTCGCTGTCGCTGTTCCTCACACGTCTCTTCTCACCTTACGGGTGCTGCAGGTTTGCGGTTGCTGGCCCCCGTGTGGTTTCTGGGGCCACTGAGTTTTCAGGGGAATGGGCGTGTATCCCCTCTGGGATGGGGCCCTTCCTGGCCCGTGGAAGGCCCTCTAGAATTGCCTTCCCTCTGCTGCAGAGACTGTGGAAGTGCAAGCGGACATGAGGCTCCATCAGCCTGGGTCCCGAGGTGAAAAGGAGGCAGCACAGACCCTCCACCGAGATGGATGGACAGCAGGAGAAAGAACCCAACCTCCATGGATGGAGGCCGTTGAAGCTGAGGGGCACTGTCACTGCAGTGTCCCCCAGCCCACCTGGACTGACACAGGGACCCGCTTCGGGGCCACAGCTCCAGACCACAGAGCCGTGCAGCCGCCCAGAATCCCAGCCCCTTGAATACAATTCCCCTGGTCCCATGGAAACTGTCCCCAGGCCTGCGAGATGAGGAGATGGGTCTCAGCCTTGCCTCATCTGGCGGTCTGGTCCTCACATTGCTTTGTTCTGCTGGCTGGAATATCGATCCAGGACTACGCGTCCCTGTTTAGTCCAGGAAATAAAAATCAGATGGGCTGTCCAGTATCCTGGAGACAGAAGGCGATCTCGTGATTGAATTTTGCTTTTTTCAATTACTTTTTAGATCATCGATGTCTAAGCACTGTGGCTTTGGGATCGGAGCCTGGTGTGTCAGCCAGGTGTTTCATGGTGCTGGTTATGGACTGTGCTTTCATTCCATCCTCATTAGGGGGTCGGAAACTGAGGCGCACGCGTTCAAGGTCACACAAGACAGATTGGGTTGTTTGGAACTTTCCTGGAATCTTCTTGAAGTTTCTCACTGCACTTCACCCAGAGAGGCAGTCTCAGGGAACCTGAATATTACCTTCGTGTCTTATTTAAGGAGGCATAAGGGCTAAAACAAAGTTTGGGAGATAAAGTCTCACACCTGGGTTTAAATCTCAGTGGCTAGACAATGACGCACACCGCTCTCTGCCAGGTGGGCGAACCAGCTCCCTGATTCCCCTTTAATCTGTCTGGATGCTCAGCTCGAGTCTGACCCCCACGGTTTCCCCACAAACCGGGAGAGCTGGTGCCTGGGCATTCTTCTCCAAAACCTCCGCACCTCGGCTCTAGTAAATAACACACTCTCCGCTTTGCTTGCCGGGAGGTGTGGTGCTCCAGACCTTGAATCATGTCTCAAGTTCACTGCTGGATCCTTTCCAGTCGCCACCTCGCTCGGCATCTCGGCAGAGATAGTGCTTCCGCTGCCTCCCATCCCATATATTATACACTCACGTAGTCAGCCTAATAGCCCTCACCGCCCGGAAGCATACATCATGTTTTAAAAAGGAGCAGAGGGTTTGCACATCTTAAGCTGGAATGATAATACCAGATCACACTGATGGAGAGGGCCAGGGACCATGCCAGGGACTGTCCCCGAGGCTCTAGACCTGTGAACTAATTTCTTCGCAACAACCCCGAGAAGTGGGATGGTTATTTTTCTGTGGAGAAAACTGAGGCACAGAACATTTTAGAAACTTGCCTGAGGTTGTGCAGTAGGCGGGGCAGGGCAGGCAGTAAGGCATCGGAGACAGTGTCCAAGCTCCGCATGCTGGTCCCTGGTGTCTCCTTCTGAAGCACTGCACTGGAGACGAGCACAGAGAGGCAGCGTGACCTCTGACTCCCACGGGAAGTTAGAAGATCCACGGACTGCTCCACTCCCCACCAATTCTATCCCCGTTTCCTTCATCCCTGGGTTGGGGCAGCCTCTGTTTGTGCTGCGCCAGGTTGCATGCCTCTTGCTTCTCTCTTCCCTGCTCCCCCTACAGGCCTGGCTTCCTCGTTATCCTGAGACCGGGCCCCCAGGGAGGAGACGGACCCGCCCAATCTGCTGGGCTCCCAGGCACATCTCAAAGTGATACACAGGTGGGACACAACAGCCAGAGTGACGCACCTGACCACCGTCCTCTGGGCGGGAGCTGTCGGTGTGGAGGAGATGCTGGCACCAGGAAGGGGTTCCCACTGGGCCAGCACCTGCCCAGGCTGGTTACACTTCTCTGAAGGGGAGCAGGACCATGTTCTGTTTGGTTACACCTGCCTACGGCCAGACTCCGATGACTTCCTCTCTAAATACCTCTGACAAAGAGACAAAACAGGTCCTTATACAGAGATCTCAATTTGCCAAGGAGTCTGAGAATGAAAAAAAAAAATAAGGCAAAACCAAAACCAGGAATAGATGGGTCTCAGGCCGACAGGTGAGAACCAGAATTAGGAAGACCCAGAGCTCCCAGTTTACCTCCTCAATGACATATCACGGAGCATTAAACTAATCAGCTATGGAATGATTTTATTATATAAGCCAATAAAATGGGAAAATTACTTTTTCTCTGTTCTCTATTAGGCCGAGGTTTTTGAACCTTATATTTTATAGCTTCATGGTTCTTGAAAAAAGATTTTTTTAATGTACTTTTTCCTATTGAGCAGAGTCACTTTTAAACGCATGCATGCCATAGGTAGGATTGCAGTGCCTAATTCTTCACTGACCCACATTCCCCTTTGCCATGTGACTTTAAAGTGGCCCTGGGGACACCCCTGCGGCACTGACTTTGGGCATAGCCATGTGACTTGCCTGGGCCAATGGAACTCGGGAAGGAGTGATGGAGAGGCCATTCCGCGCTGTGGCTTTAACAGGCATCGGGTGTTTCTGAGTGTCATTTGCAAACCCTCCGCCCTCCACTGGGACCAGGGCACGACCCAGGGGGCCTGGTCTAGGGCCCAGACCTGGACCCAACCTGCAGCTGGAGCGAGAAGCCTGGAGCCCAGCCCTGCTGAGTTGTCACTGGCCCCTAGACTCAAGAGCACAAAGTAAATGCGTGTGGTTTTCTTTTAAGCCACTGCAATCTGGTGTTGTTCTATATCTTTACTGCAATAAAAACCAACTAATACAACATATACTTGCGGATGCAGAAAATCTGAGAACTTGAAATTTGGAAGAAACCTTTTTCAATAATAACGCCCATCATGTATCGAGGTCTTATTAAGTGCCAGGCACTGTGCTAGATCATCCATATGCAGCCTCATTTTCAGTTGAGGGAGAACAGGAGCTCAGCGAGGTCAAGTACCTTGCCCAAGGTCACTTAGCTAATTAGTGGTAGATCTGGGTGTCAACCTTAGGTCTTGCTGACTGCAAAAGTCTCAGTCATTCACACCACTCCAGACCCTCACTAGATCAAGTGGTTCACCTCAACCTCACCTGGCCTGGCCCCCCTCATACTGACCCATCCTCTGAGACCTTTGCCAAGGTTCCCATCAGTGTGCTTTGAGTCCTTTCACTAAATAAAAAGAAATTTATCTCCCCTCAGCCCCCCATCGAAGTGCATCCATCTTTGAACATTTCTGATCATTGGAAATTCTTCCTTATCTTGAGCTGAAGCCTGTTCCTCTCTGGTCCCAATTTTTTCCTCCTTTGAGACTCTGTGGAAAGAGGACACGTTCCCATCCACGTCCCAGTTGTTCACAGTTGTAAGAAAGCTTTTGCGTTTACCCCATATTTCTGAACTAAGCACCCCTACTTCCTTAGCTGTCCTTAAGAAAACGCATTTTAATTGTGAACTGTTGCGTACAAGTAAGCACATGAAATAGAAATGCACTTATCTTTACTAAACAACCCTAAAGTAAGTCCCAGGTCCTCCTTCTGGGCCATGAGCTAGAACTCTGCCATCTCCTGAAGACCCCGAGTGTCCCTCCTGATGACCTTTGGCCCTCACCAGCTGCAACTACCATCCTGGCTTCTTACCCTAAACGGCGTAGTATAGTTTTGCCCGTGAACTTCACATAAATAAAGCCACAAAAGTATTTTTTGTGCTTTGTTCCTTTAAATTCACATTTGTCTATAAGATTCATCTGTGCTATTGCCTGTGGCTAGGTTTCATTTATTTTTCCTTTTTGTATAGTATTCCACTGTGTGACCGCAGACAATGTCCTTGCCCGTTCAATTGTTGGTGGATGTTGGGGATGTGTCCAGGTTTGGGTTGTGTTACACAACGCTGCTATAAATACTCTGGTGTATGTGTCTTTGCCATATGTCCAAGAGTTTCTCTCAAATCACAGGAAGGGGCCTCTCTTCAACAAGCTGCTGTCCAAAGCGGTGGGACCTAATTCAAGCACCCAGCAGCAGCTTTGTGAATTGTCTACTGCTTCCATTCATTGCAGGAGGTGGAGTCACCAGTCTGCTCTTCACTCCCTGGCCAGCCGTAGGGTTATACACCTACACTCTTGGGTATGAGTCTTGGCAATGCCCTCCTGTGGTGGCTCGGTGTACTTCTGCACCTCTTGAGCCGGGGCTCCACCCTGCATCGTGCCTTGGCCAGTGGGAGGCTAGCAGAAGCGACACAAGCAGAGACTTGAAATGCATTTGTGTGGTTCAGCTCCTGCTCTTTCCTGTGCCTCCGCCTTTGCTGAGGGCCCGGGAAGAGGACGGGAGCCAGGTGGAGTAGAGCAGCCCCAGCTGAGCCCAGCCCACGTCAGCCAACTGTGGGTAATTAAAGAACTAATTAAATGCTGCTGTCGTATGCCACTGAGGTTTTGTGGTTGTTTGGGATGGAGCAATAACTAACCAGTACAACTATCATCGTCATCATTGCCATAATTCAATTAATAATGGCTACCATTTATTGATCATACATCACACGCCAGCCACTGTGCTAACAGCGTCACATCCCTTGCCTGCCTGGTGGAACCCCCACACTGCCCCTTGGTGGTAGACACCATCATTCTCTACATCTTGCAGTGGGAATCGGGCTCAGAGAGGTTGGGGAACTGCCCAAGGTAACATTAGTAAGAGGAGGCTCCAAAATTTACACTCAGTTCTCGCTGATTTGTGAGGTCATTACCAGCTTGGTGAAGTGGTAGGAAGAGCCTTTTTAAACACATTTTTAAATTAAACGGCTCTAGAGGACTCAGGGTCACAGCCACTCCCATGGCTAGACTGAGAGAAGCAGAGAAGCAGCCAACATGGGGCCTTTTATGAGCTCTCTCCTGTTAGCTGGCTTAGGCTTGCCCTTGGGCTTTCTCCCTAGTGTCAGTAGAATCTAGCAACAAAGCCACACTGCGCCAAGTTCCCAGAGATGGAGTGGAAGTAATCAGACATTTGAAACAGGTTGGAGCTGGGTTGGGGTCCTGGCTCAACTTCTTAGCAGTGGTGTCCCCTTGGGCAAGTCATTTAATCACTCGAAGCTCTATTCCTCATCTGTGAAGTGCGGGAGAAAAACAACCCCTCGGTGTTTTGATCCGGTTTTCTGGGAGGGGCGATAACACCAGGGATGCGCAGAGTTTGTACACGGTCGTGGTTATCATCTTTATTGTTGTGATTACGGTGTGGTCCCCATCATGACCATGTCTCCAAGTCAGAGGCACAGCTCTCCTGGACGACTGGGCAAAGAGAGACAGCCGGGACAGAACAGTGAGAAGAACGAAGATCACCTGGGTCTCGGGACTGGCCTTACGGTTGGCTGATGCCATGATGAATCCCAAGGGCGCTAGCATTGTTCTTTGCCATCCTGCCCTGGCCCGGAAGCCTCCAGTTAGGAGGGGAACATCCTCATTTGATTAGTCAGAGAGAACCCTGAGCTTCGGAGGCTATGGGAAGGGCCAGGTAATTGCTGAGGCTCAAACAGGGCAATGGTTAAATTCAACACCTGGTGGCCCCAGAATGGTCCCATTTGGTGCAGCGGCCATCTCGAATGTCCTGCATGCTGCAAAACAGCCGGAAAGGCGGGGGGGCGCTCTGTCTTGACCTTCAGCTTTTATGTGCTTTAGCTTCTGCGAAAGCCTCTTTCATTTCTCCCCAGAACAGCATCTGACAGCTCTCCTCACTCCTGTGTGTGCGATGGCTCCTTTGTTTGCTTGAATAAAGAAGCTTGTTACCGGAGAAAATGCCTTGGCAAGTGTCAGTGGAGATATCTGTTTCCTTGAAGAAACTCCCATTAAATCTTTCAAGCGGCTGCTTTTGAGTCCCAGAGCCCCTTGGATCCAAAGGCCTCTCCGTTTTCCTCACTTCCTTCAGCCGTTGCCTGGTGATTTTCCCAGTCTCCCCTCTGCTGCAGGAAAGGGCAGCTGAGCTCCTGGAGCCTCGCGGGGCCCCTGGCGAGCTGGTCTCCATCATTTTCCTTTCCCGGTGGTGGCTGACCCTGGGGCCAAGGGAGGGGAGGGGAGTGAATTTGTCTGAAGAGGTTGTCTGGAGGAGACATTCACCTGTGGCCAGTCCAGGGCTCAGCCTCCTTTGGAAATGGCCCAAGGCCCAAGTTTTTAGGATAAAGTTTCTAGCGTGTAGACTTTGTCTGAGCCCAAGGGAAGGTGACACATGTCACACAAGGTGTCTATGCCTGGGGGCTGCAGCCCACCCCTCAGCAAGGAGGTTCTAAGACATGCTCGCCTCACTCTGGTTTCACTGCCTGCCATCCCTTCCCCGGGCCCAGACCTTCGTCCATCACGTATCTTTCGTGTGGTCCCTGGAAGCCACCACTCTCTCTCTCTCCCACCTGTGTCTCTCCCATGATGCCCTTCTTCCTCTACATCACCTTCCCATGAACGCTTCTCTCACCACTCGGGGAGGCCCAGCCCCCTGCCTCATCCCTCCATTTTATCCCTGCTTTTATTTTAGCACTATTTTATTTTTGATGCTGCACAGAGGCAGGACTCCTGGGACATAAGGAGCTGGTGTCATGCACTGTGCCTGGCACTCCAATGGGGCTATAATACGTGGCTTTCGATGAGTCCCATCCACATTGACTTTGGTGATGTGGGGTCAGGGGTTACTGCGGGGATGAAAGGGCAATGACTTAGTGTGGCCATGCCATCGTGCTGGTTCTAGAATTTGCTGAGCACCCAAAAAACACATACCAATGCTCAGAAATGGCCCCCCAATACTTCGGATGACCCACCTCCTCTGGGCTCCCCAGCCCCAGCATCTAGACCTCTACAAAAGAGAATCGAATAATCCTGTTTGCTACCATCTAGAACGAAGCTGGGGAGGTTTCCTCAAGTCTCTGCAGACGACATCAGCTTCTGTCACAGGCTTGGCACTGACCCTGGTCCCTCCTGATAGGACAGGGCCTCCATGCTCAGGCCACAGGACAAAACCACTTGGCAGAAAGTCTCTCTCTCGAGATGTCTTTTCTCAAAGGGACAGCAGGCAAGGTGACTCCTGAGGCCCTCTCCAGTGTCACACACCATTTATCAGGAGTGGAAGGAAGGCTCTCAGAAGGGGTCCTGCTTTGTGGTGGGAAGACAGCTGGCCTCAGCAAGCGAACTGAGGGAAATGAAGACGGAGACCCCGTGGCACTTGGCAACCTGTGGGTGGCCAACAGAACACTTTCCTTTATGTTCCCACTCTGGGCCACCATAGAGGGGACTTTAGTACCCAGGGAGCAACAAAAACAACTGCAAGTGTGTTGAGCACTTCATATATATTGGGAGCGATCTGTTCCATTTAATCCTCCCCTCAGCCCGGTGAAGTCAGGTCCTGGTCTTGTTCCATTGCATGGGTGTGGAAGTAGGACTTGGGTTAGTGGAGTGACCTGCTCGAGCACATGGGAGGACCAGGTGTTCAGCTCCGCTCGACTCCAAAGCCTGTGCTCCTGACCTCTGCTCCTTACCTGGCCTGTCCTGGGGCCCTGGGCTCCAGGCCTGTCTCTGCCTGCCCCACTCCTGACAGCTGCATCCTGTCCCTGGGCCGCTCAGGAGACCCTCCCACTCCATCTGCCTGGTGGTGGCAGGGGCTGAGCCCCATTCTCGACAGCAGGGGCCACTGTTCCATAGTCCACCCACCCTTGGGTGGGCCTTGCTCTAAGCCATTCTCCTCTGAGGTGCCTCTGTTCCTTCTCAAGGGTCTGAGCTCTGCTCACCCAGTGGCCCAGGGGGCTGGGCCTCATACACCACTGGTTCACTAGTTATCCTCTGTGCGGGGCGAACCAGGCCCCATGACCCAGACACTGGTGGGGGTGTTTCTTCCCTCCATGGCAGCTTTTTCTCTTACCCTAAATAGCCCCCTGGGCCCCCATGAATACCACAAGCCCCCGGACTCTGCCCTTAATCAAATACTTGCGTGAGCAGAGACAATAATCATGGTCCAAGTTGCTGCTTATTGGGCCAGGCCACCTGCCAGACAAGGTGGGCTTTCATGTGTTACCCCCTCTAATCCTCAGTGGGTTCCACAGGTCCCATTGTTCAGAGGAGGAACCCGAGGACCTGAGGGAGTGAACGACCCTGCTGTGGGGGCAGCGCTGGCATGGCAGGCTGTCAGAGAGCGGAGGCTTCTCCGCCCTTGGACACTACTGAGGGCCCCCCTCTTAGAAGACAGGTCCTTCTTCCCTGGCTGGGTGCTCCAGGGCGGGGGGTGCAGAATAAACTGCTCTGCAGTCTGGGATTTCCCCTCAGGAGGTGTCCTACGGTGAGAAGGACTTAAAATGAAACCGCCGAGGAGCCCGGCAGAAGAGTTAGGATTGTGTCTGTGAACTGCTGCCCGCCGGTGGGGCCCCTCCTCCTTCTGTGTGCCAGACCAGAGGATGACCACGTGCTGCAGAACAAAAGTAACGACAACAATGCAGGCCAATATTTTGTAAGGGTCCCCTGGGCCTCTCACCCTGTGCTGAGTCCTTCCCATGTAGTAGGGCTACCGAGAGAGGGCTCATTCCCGATGGCAGGGACAGAGCCCAGCATCAAGGATCCCGGGGACAAACTGTCTCCCCGCTTTCTTCAGAAGCCTCCTCATCCGATTTCTCATGGGGCACATTAGCCCTGTGCAGTCCCCATCTCCTACCATTCCTTTGCAAAGTGACAATTTTTGCATTGTTGCAAAAAGGGGGAGGGGGCAAAAACCCACCCTCCACAGCCAACAAGAAATAATTAGCATGCATTGTGTCATTAAACACTAGACTTTAATTAAATTGCATGGAGATAAATACCCCTAACGACTGGAAATCTGGGGCCTGTAGACAGCAAAGCACTCAACATAATGGAGTAATAGACTCCAGAAATAGCGTCAAGTCAGGGATTCCGACTTGATTAAGAATCTGACTAAATTGGGTTGTCACCTCGTATGCCGGACCTACTACCTGAAAATTGCTCATTATCTTCCCCATTTGATCTTCTGGGAGCTAACAAGCCTTTGTGGAAATCGGTCCAATGATCAAAGGACCCATTTATTTGGGATTCTTTCCTGTGTCGGGGTCCGCAGTGCTGGCGTCTCCCTCCTCCCTTTTTTATTTGTAATAAATCATCACCTGGCAGCTGCCAGTGGTGAGGCTGGGCTGGAGGTGACCTCTGAGATTTCTGAGATGATTGACATGTCTGCAACCCTGACCATGGCTCCAGAAGCGGCGTGGATGTCTCTCTCTCTCTCTCTCTCTCTCTCTCTCTCTCTCTCTCTCTCTCTCTCGACTTTACCCCCCACTGGCAGTCAGTGACCAACCCCAACCTCAGCTTCTCCTTGCGTCTGAGCCCTCCATCCTTATGCTTCTTGCAGCTGCTGCCTTAGGTGAGCGCACTAGGCTGGAGAACACAAGAATATGCAAACATGTTCTCACCCCCGTCCCCCTCTGGCCAGAGCACAGCCTTGATGGGACCTCAGCAATGGCTTCCCATTGCCTTACCTGGCTTTCAGAGCCTTCTCCATTATGACCCCAACCCCCTCCACAGCCCCCAAATGAGTAAGTCCCCAGCATGTGTCTGCAGAAAGCCCCTGCACCCAGCCACACGGGGCCACTCTCATTCCCTACTCCAGCCCTGCCTTTTCCTACCTCTTAGCCTCTGCTTATTCTGTTCACCCCACTTGCAGTGCAATGCTGTTCCTTATGAGCTCAGCCCGCTGATACCGTACACGGTCCCCAAGGCCGGTCTTCCATCTTTCTGTAAGAAGGCTCCTTGGAAAGCCCAGAGGTGTTCGCTTCCCATCAGCCGAGGTCTGAATTCCAGCACCGTGTTGCAAGCTGGGACCCTTGGGGCATGATCCCATTTGTATAACCATGCCTTAGAAAGTGCCTACTGTGTGCCAGACATTGTAGCAGGCTCTGGGGCTAGAACTGTGAGCATCCAGAGAACTGGGGCTTAGAGAGTGAGTGATGTGATGGGGTGTGAAGGGATGTGAAATGAAGTGAGTAAGAGTGGTGGGGAAGGGGGTGGGTAAGGCCTAAGAATGCAAAGCCCGGCGGGGGGTGGGTGGTGGTGAAGGGGTTTAGATAAATTCCTGCAGAAGTCACTGAAAAGCCTCTGAGCCTCAGTGGGTCCCTCTGTAAAGTGGAGAATGCTTGCACCCAGCTGGCTGAGCTGGGCTGGGGCTGAAATGCAGCCCCGAGGTGGGTCTGGCAACGGGTGGCACTTAGGAAGGCAGGTTCCCACAGCTATCCTCCCCTCAGGGGGTCTCTCCAGAAAAGAGCAGAGTCCTGTCCTTTACTCCCTTGGCCATAAACTATTTGAAGACAGGGACGTCTGAGTCTCTCTCTGGGCCTCAGTTTCTTCTGCAAAGTGACTTAATGACAGCACCAGCCTATAGATCTGGTTGGGGGAGGAACTTAGATAAGTCATGCCAGCTGACAGGTGTTTAGTGGTCGATGCACTGTTTGGGCCTGCCTTCTGCCCTTTCCTTCCTCCCTTCCTTCCTCCCTTCCTTCCTTCCTTCCTTCCTTCCTTCCTTCCTTCCTTCCTTCCTTCCTTCCTTCCTTCCATGCTTAATGAGTACTTACTACGGGCCAGGCCCTATTCTAGGTACTTGAAATCTATGAATAAAAGAGGGTAGAGCTCTAGCCTTGTGGACCTTATATTGCAGCAGGGAAAGATAGACAATAAGTTATATATTATACATATCACAAATAAGTAGAGTTTATAGTTTGTTAGAAAGCCATGAGTGCCATGGGGAAACTAGCAGGCAGGGTGAGGAAGATCTGAGGTCGGGGCTGTGGTTTTTGAAAGGGTGACCACTCATTTGATCCTCTGCGATGGTCTTATGAAGGGGTGCCAGCATTCCACAAATGAGAAAATGAGACCGGGAGTGGATAAGTAACTTACGTGGCATTGAGCTGCCAAGCAAATGGAAGACCTATGATTACTAATTCGTGTACACAGAGAACAGAGAATTTGCAATAAATGGCAATTTCTGGTGATGGTGATGATAACTTTGCATACAGCAGATGACTATCAAATGTTTCGGGGGCTGCAGTCATTGAAACTAGCAAACATTTAGCCAGAGCATGTACCTTAGCCCCTGAGAGATGCACTAACCAGATAAAAACGTGACCTTCTGGTTCTGGGTAGGCAAGAACCCTGGCTGCACACAGTCCAGTGGGTGGATCCCTGCCCCTTGTTCAGATGCCCCATTTCAAGGGTCTGTTGGGTGCTGGGACCCAGAGTTGGATGCTAGGCAGGGAGGAGAGAGAGCTGGAGCTGAAGGACAATTGCAAGACTGGGGAGGCAGCTCAGATAAGAACCCACTGCAGAGGTGAGTCAATAATTCACAGGGCTCCTTTAAATATTTAGCTCTCTAGCTGCTTAAAATGTAGAACTTACTCTCTGAATATACATGTGTATTTTGTAGTTTGATCGTGGAAATACGGACACCGCAGACAGAATGATGGGGGTGGAAGGGCGTGGCGGAGCTCTGTGCCCTCGGGGACATGCAAAATAATTTTGTATGTAGGAGGAGAGAGTGCAATCTTGAAATACTAATCATTGCTACCACATATTGAGCGCTTGCTGTGTGTTGGCTGTTGTGCTAAGAAATTTATTACAAACTCATTCATTCACTCATCTAGGCTTGCTAGCTCTGGAGCTGAACAGCTGAAGTTTAAACCCTGACACCACCTCGGGGGACTGGCTGTGTGCCCTGGCTGCTAGACCTCCCTGTGTCCCTGTCTCCTCCTCAGTAAAGCAGGGTGATGGGGAGGGGAAAATAAGGGAATGCCTGTGAAGTGCCTGGAACAGTGTCTGGCAGCTTCTAAGAGTTCAGTAAATCATATTCTTATTGCCATCATCGTCATTCACTCATTTATCATTTTGACAAACATTTACTGAGTGCCTACTATGTGACAGGTACTGTGGGGTGCAATGATGAACTCAAACAAAGTTTCTGCCTTCAAGGAACCTCCATGGAGACATGGGCAATAAGCTAACAACAACAAAAACTAATGAACAAAGCCAGTTCAGGTTGCCACAGTGTCACAGGGTGCAGCCAAGGGGGGGGGGTACCCCAAATGGGGATTTGTAATAGGGTCCAGAACTCAGGGTATCCAGGAAATACTAGAAAAAATATATTATATATAGGATGTCCTCATCCCCACAGATCTGAGCTGGGGGATGGGACACGTGGAGCAGGGCCATTGAGACTTGTTCTGCATAGCAACGGTTTTTCAGATAACCTCTAGAATGGTCATTTAACATATCTATAACCTTTAACTGGTTTCACAGATACGTTAAAGAGCTGTGTCCTGGCTCGGAGTCGGGGATGGAGGTGGCTTCAACCCATGCTGTAACTGGGAGGCGACTCCCCCTGGTTACAACACCTTGTGAGAGCTTGCAGATGATTGGCTCCATGCCATGGGGCCACGCCTGCCTGGACTTACTACGGCAGCCCAGTAAAGCTGGAAGAATGCGGGGATATGGCAGGTGTAACTGATTGTGAGAGGAGTTGAAAGTGGGCTGTAGAGGAAGATTAGCGCTGGGATATAAACCCAGGTGTGGCAGCCATGTTGGGGCTTTTTGGGACCATGAGGCTATGGCAAAAGTTGGGAATGTGCAGCTTTGGGGTGCTCCCTTTTGCCACGTGGCTTAAGAAGCAGGATAGACTTTGCCTGGAAGAAAAGGGGTGAAAGGATTCTTGCTGGTGGGCCATGAGAAGGTGCTACATAGTTTTAGATTAACTGGAGATCATGGCGGCAACACAGCTGATGGTGCTGGGAACCGAGGGGCTCCCTGAACCACGGACTTCTACATCTTTTCCTGAGATAAGGTAACCTGGACTGGGCAGAGGGGGAAGGAAGGACTGTGTGTGTTTATGGGTAGTCTAAAGGACTTCAGTATTTTTTTTAAAGATTTATTTATTTATTTATCTTTAGAGGGGAAGGAAAGGAGAGAGGGAGAGAAACATCAATGTGTGGTTGCCTCTCACATGTCCCCTGCTGGGACTGGCCTGCAACCCAGGCGTGTGCCCTGACTGGGAATCGAAATGCGATCCCTTAGTTCACAGGCCTGTGCTCAGTCCCCTGAGCTATACCAGCCAGGGGAAACTTAACATAACTTCAGTATTTTTAATGAAGACATTATGTCATTACTCTAAGTCTGTGTAACTTTTTAAATAAATAGTCCCTTTCCTTTTCACCAATCTCTGGCATTGAGAGATGTCTTTCCCTGCTGGTGGGCAAGGCGAACCGGGTACAGGGTGGGGGGCCCAGAGCAAAGGGTGGGTCCATTTGGCAAGAGTATATTATTCACCCCTCCCCACCATTGAGGGGTGTGGAGACAATGAACACAATGATGAGATAAAGGGGCACTGAATTAGCCAGGTGGCCAGGGAAGGCCTATCTGAAGAAGTGACGTTAAAGCTGAAATTTGAACTATGAAAAGTTGCTCAGAAAAGAGAGTTTCAGGCTGAGGGAACAGCAAGTGCAAAGGCCCTGAGGCAGGAAGTAGCTGGATGCATCGGAAGGAAAGAAAGAAGGTCCTTGTGGCTGGAGAGTAGCATAACTTTGCAAACTCTCCAGGGAGTCTGGAACACTTGGAGGGTGTGGGAAAGCAAGGCCAGAGACATGTCAAGATTGGCCCAAGGCTTCCCAGCTGGCACTGGTAAAACCAAGGTCTGTCTGACTCTAGAGCCTGGCCCCTAAAGAACACATCAGGCCCCTCCCAAGTGGGAGCACAGACCCCCACGCACACAGCCCAACTGGGGTATGTTCAGTGTGAATTCCTGGTGACTCTGAATCAGGGAGAGTCCCGAGAGAGGCAGCCGGGTCCTCTTGGAGCTCTGACAGTCGCTGAGCCAGCCACTACCAATGCTGCCAAGGAGAGGCCCTCCTGGACCCTTCTAATGAACACATCAGAGGCACCTCCAATTAACATCTCCCTGGGCAGCAAACCAGCCACACCAGGTGATTCCAAATTGTAGTAGAGGCTCACGTGGGCAGTGGGGAAAGGAAATGGCACAGGGCTGACAGGATGGGGTGTTCATGGAGCCCTTTTCCTATGCCAAGCACTGTGCTATTGTCCTTGGGCATCATTTAATCTTCGTAAGTATTTAGAGCTGTAGATATGACCACCCTTATGTTAAAAACACGAAACTCATCAGTATCAGGTAATTCACCTGCTGGAACCCAGCTCCGAAACCCCACCTCTCTACCTCAAAACATCACTGGTTCCAGGTGATGCTTAGCTCAGGCTAAGAAGCCTGACGTAGCCTCGAATTACCCATCTTTGCCACAGCCACTCATTGGCCAGTGTCTGCCATGCCAGAACCTTCTGTGACGTGGTCACACTCATTCACAAACAAGGTAGCCATTGGGTCTGGGAATTAACAGCAGTTTTTCCAGAACTTCCTAATACAGTTCCCAGGCACTCCGGGAGCTTCTGGAGTACCAGCTCTGGAAGAAGACACATCACCTTTGGAAGCACAGAGTTGTCCTCATCGAGTGTGACCAAATGTGACTTTGGGGAGGGAAGAGGAGCATCGTGGTGTACATAGCAGAGCTGGCTGATAAAAAAACATTTTAGGTTAGACCTGTAAATTCCAGGAGGGCAGGGCCCATGTCTATCTATTTTCCCACTCAATCTCCCCGACCTAGGACCTAGCACAGGACCTGGTGCATAGCAGGGCTTCCAATAAATAGGTGATGAATGATAACTATAGCCCACGTTTATTGGGTCCTTCCTAGGTACCAGCCCCTCTGCTGAGAACTGTGCATCATTGGTGTGCAGCCTCAGCTGCCTGCGGAACTGCTGCCAGAGTTGAGAATTCACTGACACAGAGTCCCGCACCCCAGGTATCCTGTTTCAATTGATTTGGAGTGCAACCTGGACACTGGCATTTTCTCAAGGTTTCCAGGTGGCCAAGGTACAGCCACAGTGGGAAGCACTGTTTTCCATGCCTCACCTGATCTGTAGAATGCGGTTTCCATTCGTGTACCCACTTTGCAGATGAGAAAGTAGATGCTCAGAAAGGTTAGAGCGACGGAAAAAGGAAGAAGGTACGGGTTAGGGTTAGGAAGCCCTTTGCAGAGGCACCTCCTTGACCAGAAGCTCCTCTTATAGGAAGTGGCTCTGCCCACAGAGAGGTCCTACCCTGGGCTGTTTCCAGAGCAAAGGTGACACCTTTCTGTGCCTATAACCTGTTCCTGGGTCAGAAATGTTTGGATTTGGGGCAGGCAGGCGTCTGACTCCAGGACAACCAGCCCATAGAACGGATAGCAGCACATCGAGGGTCTGATATGAAAAACCTTCCCTTGTAGCCTAACCCTGGTTTCTACAAGTTAAATAAGCATTTATGACATTAATTGCTTGATATTGCATTTGACAAACCAGTGAGCAGATCCGTGCACTGTTCACATTTTCCTCCTTCATCCCACATGTTCCCTTTCCTCATTGGATCCCCTAATCAGCTCTGCCCTTCTGAAAGTGATGATCGGAGCCTCAGGGCAAGCCGTTCGCTCACTCACTTGCTCATTCATTTCTTCGTTCATTTAGTATCTTCTCTGTGCCAGGCTGTCTCCTGGATGTCTGAGCCTTTTCTTGTGAGTAACCACCCATCAAACAGCAATGAGAGAAGGACCCAGATTCCTGTCGATTTCACTTGCTTTAATGTAAAACAGGATTGGCTGCATTTCAGTTTTACTAGTTTATCTTGCACAGCCCAAACCCCAGTTATCTCTGCTTCACTAAGTCTTGAGATTGGTTTGGACCTGGAACATCTATTCTTCGGAACCATTAAAAGTGGTTTAATTGGCTGTTCAGGGAGGCCCTCCTCTCTGCTCTCCAAATGGATCATTCTTTCCATCTCTCCCAAGAACCGGGAGGCTGGCAGCCCTTGCCTGGATGATCCACCCCCTGGATTTATTTTTCTTGCTTTGGGACCCAGAAGCATCCGAATACGCATTGCAGATCCTGCCTCTGTTCGGAGCCGTACATCCCATTTCTGCCTCAGACACCCACTCGAGCTCACAACGCTACAGCTCTGCAGGACGGGCTGTGCCAGCCAGCATCTTCCAAAGAGAGGCCAGGCACTTTTAAAAAATTCAGACCTTACCTGGATAGCCATGGGGGTGGCGTTGTACAAAGGAGGACTTCAGGAGAAAGAGCAACGGCAGCCTGGGACCCCATCACGTGAAAGACAATGACCATGGGAGTCGGATGTACTGGTGCGCTGGCCTGTCCCCATGTGTCCATATCAGAGGCCTTTCCATTCTATGCTGATTGACCTTGAGCAAGTCGCATAACCTCCTTGAGCTTGTCTGGTGATTTCACAGGCTTCCTGAGAATTTAAGTGAGGCCAGTGAGGGTTGCCTGCTAAAGAAACCCAGTTAAATTGGAGTTTTACCTTTAAAATAATAATAATTGTTTAGTATAAGTATATCCCAAATATTGCATGATCAAATGTTACATGAGACATACTATGCCCCCAAATTGCTCATTCTGTGTTTTTATTCGCTAAATCTGGCAACTTCACCTGACTATTCTAGACAGTTAGTTCCTAAATTCGACTTTATTTTAAAAAATGCTCAAAGGCTTCAATGGTTTTTCAGCACCCACAGGCTAAGGCAGAAAGCCTTTAACCTGACATCTGGCCTAGAAGCTCTGCCCACCCCAGCCCCTGCCCCATTCGGAGAAGGTGCTTAACCACTGCCTGGTGCCGTCCGGGCCCCTCCGCTCAGGTCTGGCCCGATCTCTGAAACAGCCACAGGCAGCCAGTGGCAGGGCGAGTAGCTTGGCCTCTGCTTTGGTTGGCGTTTCGCATTAGCCACCTCCCCAGATAAAGTCACATCTCAGCCAGGCATGGAGCCCCTTCTGTTTAATGCCTATGGTGGTGGTCTGCACAGAATCAAACTTCACACCTACATAGACAGAAACCCAGCAAACCTTCTGCTTTACCTTTTCGGGCACTAAAAATGCAATTGCCTTTTCCCCAGCCATGGAGGACCTCACAAAGTGCCCGATCAGAGATGAAGGCTCTGCCACAGGCGAGCAGCCGTAACTCACTGCCTCGAGGTGGCAGGCATTGCCCTGGTGTTGGGACGGTGAGCTGTTTGGGGAGCACTTCCCTCCCTTCACCGCCTCGCTGGACACCCCAGGTCACCTCTGGGGGTTCAGACAACACAGGCTGAGACGCACTTGAAGGAAGGGCAGGACATGGGGAAGGCAGAGAAGAGGGACTTGCAGGAAAGATGGAGCGGCAGGGGTGGCTGGAGCTGCCCTGCATCCTGGGGACAGCACCCTGAGCATCGTGCCACCTGGAAAAATGGGAGCCAGGTCCTACTTCTTGGGGGGTGCAGACACTCTGAGATGGCATGTGGGATGTGTCCCCAGGTAGAGTCTGCCTCGAGACATCCTTTCACTACGCACAGCCCGCAGTTGGATGTCTAGGCAGCCCCTCCAAGGCCCGCTCTCGTCAGACGGCGTGGACTTGATGCAGTGCTAGGTAAGAGGCTCAGCTGATGCAGACGCAAGTCCCTGCCTCCAAGTACTCACACCTGCCAGCCACCCTGGAGACATTTCGGGGCCTGTGACCTCTGCCTGGGCTGCCCATCTCTGACCTGGAGAATCATGGGGAGGCCAAGAAGCCTAAGCCCGGCCTCCTTTCTCCAGAAATAACCAGCCATCATCCCAAACAACCCTGAACTTGGACACCATGGCCACCTCCTTTCACACAGGAGGATGTGAAATCTTCGACACGGAAGTCACGGGAGCTGCTCGGAGCCAGGCTGGGCTGTTCGATTCCTGGACGGCGACCTTCACTGCTGGGCCTGGGAAGAGACTGGGGCTGGATTTCAGCTCTGTGCCCACAGGTCTGAAACGTCCATTCTTGCCTCTCCCTTTTGTCCCAGGGACAGAGAGGGGCCCCAGCGCCCCCTCACCCTGGCCCACCACGTGCACCCAGGTTCACCTCAAACCCGGCTCGGCCTGCAGCCACTCTCAGCTGCAAGCTCCCCTTCCCTTGCCCCCCTCAGCTGCAACCTTTTTCCTGGGTATTTTTCCTCTTTGTTTCTCTCTGCGGCTCCGGCCGTCTCTCTGATATTAAAAAGAAACACACAATAACTAAACACATTTTATACAGTCTTTGATGTCTAATGAACTCAGGCCCCGGATTGATAAGTAAGCAGATGGAGTGCAGACCGGAGCTGGGGAGGCAGCGCTTCTGCTGGAGAACCCCCTCTGGGGGTGGAGCAGGGGGTGCAGGTTCTGAGGGGGGGCAGGCCCCCAGGAGCAGAGGTGGTGGAGAGGGGTGCGCTCAAGTCCAAGGGGTAGGCTACTCCCATGGAGGCTTTGAAATGGACTTGGTCTCTCAAAGGCTGGATCACTGAAGGTTCCCTCTCAAAACAGGGAGGGACAAAGGAAGTTCTGTGTCCTCCAAGGCCTCCTACGGCATCTTTGCACCCAGAAAAAATAGATGGGGAGTTGTTGAGGTTCTGTGTTCACTTGTGGAATGCATGTACATGGGTGCAAGTGGCGGAGGAGGGGGTGAGGGAGTCGGCCTCCTTTGTCCACCCCTCCCTATCACGTTGCTTGGACAGGGACCTCACCCCGAGGGCAGACGCTCAGACACAGCACAGAGGCCATCGTGCCTGCTGGTACAGAGGGAGAGGTCCAGCAGTCCGCAAGTCCGCAAGTCCGGGAGGGCAGGAGCACTCTGCCGGCAGGGGGCTCCAGGCTGAAGGAGGGAGTTCCAGTCCTTACCCCTAGGAAGTCCCCGGTGAAGCGGGGGAAAGAGGATCCACAAAAACATGAAAACCACTGACCTGGGAGAAGTCTCAGCCCCCAAACTTCTGTGGAGTGAGAGGTGCCCGCCCTGCCTCCCAGTCCCGCTGCTGCTGCCTCTGAGGTGGTCTCCAGGCTTGGCCCCACCCCCGTTCTTTCTCAGGTCTCTGGCTGACCCTGACCCCTCTGACCCCATCTCACTTCCACTTAAACCCCTGCCTCAAGTGCACACAGGTGAAAAATAGGTCCCAGGACCAGCTCACTGCTAAGGCGCCTTCCTATTCTTACTTTTTAAAATTTCATGTTCTTTCCCCAAACTCCAACAGCACTGTCCTACCACTTCATACTGATCAGATTGGAAAACATTAGACAATTGGCTAGTGCTGTGTTGATCACACTGGGAGCTCCATGTTCTGGAAGACACCTGGCAGTATTGAGGGAAACAAAGTATCACGTACCTATGACCTCACCATCCCACTCTTGGGAGAGACCAGGGAAACCCTGGTGGAGGGGGGGGGGTGCAGTCTGGGTGCCCACTGTTAAGGGTTCAGTTATCCCTCTAGAAAGTTCTGTAGTGGTCAGAGGCGCAGAATAAGATTTACACACAGCAACACAGGTATATCTTAAAAACACAGCATTTAATGACAAAAAATTAAGCAACAGAATGAGATCTATAGCCCAATACAATTTATGTAAATTAAAACACATTCGTGTGATAAACAACACCATGTATTTTACAGGAAGCCTCCGCGTCTCAGAGCATATATCAGAGGTGTTAGAGGGGGTGGAGGAAGGGCAGGTGGGGGAGGGGGAGGGAATTGGAACTGGGGGAATAAGAGAAAATGGAAGAGAGCAAAGCAATCCTGAGGCCACGTCAGACATGGTGAAAACAGGCGGTGAGCCGAGAGGTGTGGTGAACTTGACCGACTCTTCTTTCACGGTAAAGGGAAGGAGTGACTAACCAACCAGTCTCTGGCCCACCCCTCCTTCAGCCTGTGACTCCCGTGGGCTCAGAGGAGATTTGGACAAGATCCCTCAGCCTCAGCACTATTGACATTTTGCCGCGGGGACTGTTCCGTACGTCACAGGAGCTTCAGCGGCTTCCAGCATCTTCCCGCCAGCTGCCAATAGCACTCACTGAGTTATGACAGCCAACATGCTTCCAGACCTTACCAGATGTCCCCAGGGGGACAGAATCACCCTGGGCTGGGAACCTCTGAGTGGGAATAAAAGTCTGAAAAACTGCTCCAGATCTTGCAGGTAGGCGGCCCACGCTGGCTTTACCAAAACAGGCATGCACAGAGACAGAGAACCTCGGATCCAGGCTTGGCCGGGAGCTCCATCTTGCAAGCTGCTGGTGTCACTTGCACGTGTAAATCAAGGCTCTGTGGAGATTCCAGTTACAGCCCTGAATCTGCTTCTGCCTTGGGCTTCCTCCTAATTTTAACCAGCAGCTGGATTTGCATAGGACATTTGCATCTGAGATTACCCATGGTTCCCTGGGAGGCACAGTCTATAGCAGACGATGGCAAAACAACATATAATTCCATTCCAGCTTCCAAAGGAGGAGGGGGAAAGTGGGGAGTGCTTCAGGGAGGGAGGGTACTTGTAGAAAATTTCAGAGCCTCATGTACTTGATGAGGGGTTGGGAAGGGAATATTGTACTTGGCAGCGAGCAGAGAGGGCTGTCCACCCTGACATTTGGCATGCAAATCAGTAAATCAAGTAGCGCATGAGTAGGGCCCCCAAGGCTCCATCGGCAGGGTCTGCTACTGCAGTGGAGGCAGGCAGAGCAGCAGACCCAGCCTCTGTCCCCAGGAGCCCAGGCTCCCACCAGCACTGCTTGGGATGTGCCACACAGTGTCCCTAAGGGCTTTCCCTGCACAAGACTATTTATCACACAGCCCACCCCCACTCTCAAAAGGAGGCACCACTGCCCTCCTTTCAAAGAGGAGGAAGCAGAGGCTCCCAGTCGTCCCGTCCCCCTCCAACCCCTTAGGAAAGAGTGAAGCCTGAATGGAAACAAAAATCTGCCCGGCCCTAGAACCAGCCTTCTTTCCAAGCCGCCTCCTTATCACTGACTTGCAAAGTTAATGAACAGAGCAAGGGCATCTCAGGCAGTGCTTCTGAGGGGCAGACAGCCTCCCCCTTACACTTCAGCAGCTCTTGTCTGTGCAAGACTTAGCCAAGTCTGGACAGACACCCGTAAGCCATGACCTAAACGGCAGGTGAGGTGTGTGTTCCACATGGGTCAAGGCTCCCCTGGAAACTGTCCTGCTCACCCCACACCCCTCCCCAGGCACCCTGTGGCCCTCTGTGACTGCATGTAATTTATTTCCTTTCTTTTTTTGGTTCCCTTTTTGCACACAATTTATTTTTTCTATGTTTCTCTCCCCTACTAGACCAGGAATGTCTTAGGGGCAGACATTATGGCTGCTCATCTCTGTCCCCAGTGCTCAGGAAAAATGTGCTGTGAAGTGAGCTAACTTTGGACTGCGAACAGGAGGGTCACCAATACACATCATTCCAGGTGAACGTTTCCTCTTCCAGGAAGAGTTTCTTGATTTCCCCCCAAGCCATACATGTCAGGAGGCATTGTGTGCCCCAGTCACATTCCGTCTTGCACACGTGATCTCCAGGAATATGTTAAAGAAGCCTCAATGGAGAGGAACTTGTCCATTTTTTCCTGTTTTCTCAGGGCCTGAAATAGTGCCTTCCATGTAGGAAATAGAACATGGACAGAGATGGATGGATGGAGGGAAGGAGGAAGGGAAGGAGGGATGGGTAGGTGGATGGATGGATAGAAGGAAGGATGGTGGATGGTTGAATGGATGGATGGAAAGATGGACAGATGGATGGATGAATGGATGGATGGATGAGTAAGTGAATGAATGGCTGGCTGGCTCTCTTGCTGGATGATGGATGGAAAGGTAAGAAGGTAGATGGATGTGTGATAGGCATGTGGTTGGATGGTGGTTGAACAGTTAAGTGAGTGGATGGATAGAGGGTGGACTCAAGGATGAGACAGTAGATGGACAAATGCATAGGACATTGGTGGATGGCTGGGTGGATGTGGGAAAGTGAGCAGGTCGGTGAAAAGATAAATGGATGGATGGGTGCAAGTTTGGATGGGTGGATAACGCTTTGGAGGGTGAGGTAAGTAGGTACGGAGGGGTAGAAATGACTGGACCCTCATGGTAGCAGAGGATGGCTGGTAGGGTAATGTTTGCACGGCTGAATAAATTTTCTTTCCATCTGCCAGCATCGCGCTCAGCCTCCTCAAGTAAAATAGCCATTTGTAGTCCTTTTTTCCAGATCCCGCACTTGCGTCCTCTGCTTCTCCTGCTCTCTTCCAGCCTCTAAAATGCGGCTCTAAGATGCCAGATGGAAGTCTTCCCAGGAAGTTCAGCTCCAGTCCCTGCCTTGGTGTTGAGCGTTCCACGCTGTGCAGATTTAATGCTTAACTTCAGCCTCTCCCCAATCCTTACCTGCCTGAGGAGGTAGAGGCAGCAATTTGCATATTTATTAAAGATCTCTTAGCAGGATACACAAGCCGCATTGCTACATCCCCTCCCGAAGCTGTCCTGCTGACAGACAAGAGCTTGAGCGATCAGCTGCTACAATGCTGCCCCTTTAAATCACTGTTCCCGGGCTCTGGAGACTAGGAAGGGGGGAGGGACCGTGGGATGGGCAGGGAAGAGGAGACCCCAGAGGCCGGGGCACCACGGTCTCATAGTTGTTTAGCAGTGGGGGATTCTGTTCTCTGCCCACGCGGAAAAGGCTGCGAGGGCATCTTCCCCAGCCCCCTGCCTCCACACGGGCCCGCTGGAAATCGGTCCTTCCCTTAGACAATTCCCAGAGGACTCAAAGCTTCTTCATTTTGTGTTTCTCATGCCGCTCAGTTTATTTGAAAGTCCTTCCTCTGCCTTTGCACAATCCCATCACTGGTGCATTGTCTTTGGTCACAACAGGACAAACGACCACCATGGCTGGGCTCAGGATGCCCTCCTTTAAGCATAGGTGCAACCTCGAATCCAAGTGTCCAGAAGCTTGACAACCAGTGCCTGGAGTTTTCCAGAAAGGAGTCCTCGGGGTGGGGACTGAGTGTACTGAGGACCAGGAGCTCCCTGCTGCACACTGGGTGGTGCTGCCCTTTCCAGACAGGGTGTCCTGACACTTTTTCCTGTCTCCTGTCGCCATTCCTAGGTGGGATTCAAATCTCGGGATGTGTTCCTGGAGCCAGACTTCCCCGGTGCCAATCCCTGCCTCTCCTCTTCCTGGCAGGGTGACCTGGGGCAAGTCCCAGAACTTCCCTGAGCCTCAGTTTCCTCATCTGTAGATTGGGGATAATGCTAGTCCTCACCTCATGAGGTTATTATCAGAGGCACGTCAGGGCTCAGTGTAGTGTCTGGCTCCCAGTGAATATTCAGAAAACGTTGTTACTGGCACAGAATCACAGACAGAAGAGCAAAGGGAGGGGGATTGCCTGCACGTTTCTCCCAGGGAGAGGGTGAGGGCAGAGGGGCTAAGACCTACTCTCTCTTCTGCCTGCCAGATCCTTGTGCTGAGCATGCCTCCCTACAACCACCTTCGAGACAGGTACTCCACACGTACCCACTTCACAGATGAAGACACTGAGGCCCAGAGGGAGGGAGGAAATGCATGAGATTTTGTGTGAGCTGGGGACCCATATCTTTCCCGGCCTCCTCTTCCCCGATAAATCATCAAGGATTCATACCCCAGGAACGGCCCAGGACCCAAGGAGGAGGAAGAGGCCGACAGACAGACAGCTGCTCCAGCTCCACCTGCCCCACCTCGCATGGCTCTGCGCTGGCAGGAGCCAGGAGGAAAGGCCTGTGCCACAGCCTCATAAAGCTCCTTGAAAGCCCTCATCAACACCAGGCCTGGCTGAGAACCGGGATCTCTGATCGTAACGTAATCCCAATAAAAGGAGAGAGAGAGAAGGAAAAAAAAAAAGAAAGAAAGAAAAGAAAAAACCCTGTGCTGTAAAAACAGGAATGGCCTCTAGGAAATACAGAGAGGAGGTAAGCCCCTGTGACTGGTGGGGGAAGCAGGAGCCCCCCGCCCCAGCAGCCCCCACCCGAAGGCCCCAAGGCCAGGGAGCCTTGTGGACCGATGGTTCGTTGAATATTGGGAAGTCGAAGAACGGTGATGTTTATGACGATGATGATGATGAATGAAGACCGCACTGAGTACCTCCACTCTCCCCCCTCACTAGAGCCGCCAACTGTCTCAAGGTCTCCAGGGCTAGGATCCCATTGCGTACATGCAGAAAGTGGAGTCAAGGAAAGTAGGAGCTCCCAGCCAGGACTCAGGCCCGCTGCTCTCTCCAGGACCCTACACTGCTGCTCTGGTGAGCCGAAGTCCCCAGAAGAGGTGGGGGCTGGATTCCCTCCCCACCCCCCTGCACTACAAAGGGATGTCAAGGCTTGGGAGGTAGATGCAGCCGTGGGATCCTAGGTGGGTGTCTGCATATCCTCGAGACTTGGTTGGCAATATACTCATTGAGGATGATGGTTCTTATCTCAGCTAAGGGAGAAGTGAGATGATGCTCAGGGCTCTGCAGATGGGAGTGGTGGGAGCCAGGGTGGGGCACTTAGAATCCCTGTGAAGTAAGGCTCCCAGGCCAAGGGGCAGGGATGACTTTTAGAGGTGGGGACAGATAAACTGCCCTAACCCTCTCTTGAGTGCCTGCCCCACCCCCAGACAGAGCTCTGCTCAGCTCCAAGTCTCTGAACCCTGAGAACTCACCTCCTTTTTGTCCTTCCCCCGGCCTTTTCATTCCCCGCCTGATCCCTTCCCTGAGCCTCTCTCCTTCCCTCTCAGTCCCCTCCTTTTGGCTTTTGTCTGCCAGGTTCCAGCTTCTCCATCTTTTCATGGAGCTGACAATCCCCTTTGCTCTGCCTCTTCATGTTTGGGGAGCTGTTGTCCTCCTGGCTGTCAGAGTCAACTCTGCCTTTCTCCGTTTAAGACGACATGCCACTGGCCTCTCCCTGGACCCTCTGGTGGCCCCACTGGGATGCAGTTTCTGTGTTAAGACCGGTCCTAGCCTCATTGGAAGCTCCTTGTGATCCCAGCCCACAGCCCTGAGGAAGAGTCCACCTCCTTGGGGAACGGGAGCTCCCCTCTCCCACACCCCTTCCCAAACCTGCCAGCTTATCTCCAGGAAGTGAGGGCTGTAAGAACCCACCTTGTCACTGTGCACCTGCCCAGCTCATCCTCATCCATCCTCTCCCAGGACAGGGGGACAGGCCCACACTCTGCTCACCTTTGTCTCTGCTTCCAACCTTGGCCCGGGCCTGGGCACACTTGGGTGGAGGTCATCATGAGAGCAGAGTTTGGACAGACCTGGGTTTGAATCCTGATGGTGTGTAAGTGGTAGAGCGCAGTCTATGTGATCCGTGGGGGTGTTTTGGAGCATGGGCATGTGTAGCTAGTTCATTGGTGAAGAGGCTGGCATGACCCCCCCTCACCCCCGACACAGAGTAAACGTCGGCTCATTTGTCCAGGCCTGGGAATCCCTGACATTTAGCATGTTCGAATTTAGGGACCTTCTCACCTGCCATTCCCCCTGCCTGCAATTGCCTCTCTTTTCCCACCTGGGCTTTTTCTACTCATCCTTCCAGATGGTTCTTCAGGAAGCCTTGTCTGGTTCCCCATGCAGCCTCTTTAACATCGCTCTCTCCCTGGTAGTCGCCAATCACACGTCTGTCTGGAGTACTGCCAGGTCCCCAAGGGCAAGGAGGGTGCCATATTCATCTCCTGTCCCCAGAACTTGGAAGGGGCTCCGATATAGTTTCAGAGCAAATGAGCAATAAGCTGCTGAATGAGTAAATGACAATAAATGGCAGGAAAAGAGTGGCATGAGCAGCATTCTTGTCTTGTCATATTCAGGATCAAAAACAGGGATGACAGAACCCTTCCACGTCCCCAGTTGTCCCCTGACCAACATACCTCTTTTCGGCATGTAAATGTGCCCATTGTCCTTGTGGAAGATGCTGCCTCATCATGAGTCTAGAAAGTCAAGGTCACAGTGATCTCTGGACTCGGCAGCCACTGCTCAAGGCTGGCTGCATTCCAGAAGCCATGGAGCCAGTAGGACCTGAGACACCCACGACTCCCCTCTGGATTTGCCTGGATTTTCATGCCGCTTGTCAAGAGGGAGAAGGCCTGTACCACGACACCCTGGAATCTACGCAGTCCTTATTTTGAGGATCCTCCCCAAACACTCCTGCCAGGGGAGAAACTGACTTTATCGTGAATCAGTATGTGCCACGTGGCCCAGTGCAAGCCCATTCTCAACTCTGACAGGGAAGCGAAGTCCACTTCCTGGGCTTTGCACACCAGCATGGAGGCTTCTAGACTTCCAAACGCTGTCTTAGGAAGTCGGAGTTTGAACACGATCCCTTGGGTGATGCGTCCGAAGAAGTTCTCGCTGAAATCCCCCCACATCGTAAAATGTCAGGATGTCTGCGGTCTTTATTTATAGACAGATTGCTTTTCAACTTTTCTCACTCCACCATTTCAATGTGTTATTCCTGAAGATAAATGTACATTATGATTTCATAATAGAAATTGCATTTCTCCCTTGTGCCGCCTCTAAGCGTGTAAATACATAAATATGGCCCATGGCCTCAGACAGTAATTTAAAAGGCACTTTGGAGAACCTATTGATCATGACCAGAGAACAGGCTGGCACGGTCTAGATTTTGCTGAAGTCCACCTCTGCCTAGTCCCTGCCCTCCCTCTCTCTTCTTCGTTTGGATTCTGAAGCTTAGGAACTTGGGGTTTCCATTTTATCTGCGTATATTGGGATGCCTGTTTATAGGCAACCTGGATTTCGGGAGTGGGGAAAGAAGGAAAATTTTATAAGTCCAAAGTGTAAACAAGAAATAAAAAATTCAGCCTTCTTGCTAAAGTTACCGGGAGGCAGGTGTTCTCCATCTCATTCCCGATGGACGTGAGATCTTGGGTGGCAGGTGCTGTCCACCGTCAGCTCGGGGCCACCTGGGCGTGCACTTGGACCAGACGGAGCACGTCTCACTTGTCCGCCTCCTAGTGACCTCAGGCTCACCCAGGAACATTCACCTTCCCTCAGCCCTTTAAGCTACTCCCCACCATCCCTGGAAACTACTAGAAACTCTCCTAGGGAGCTCATCTGACTACTTGGTGCTGTGACCCAGCAACCTACTCTCTCTGTTCCCCACTCCCTCCAACTCTGCCCATTTTAAAGATGATTTATCTTTGGACAACTCTTAAGATCATGTTGTCCTGGGCCAGGGAGATCAGTGAGTTGGATGAAACCAAATTGAAATTTTTTGAGCATCTACAGTGCCCCAGGCAAGTTCCCTTAGCCCATCCCATTTACTCCCTACAGCTGTCTTAAAGGGTAATGCTTTATTCTCCCATTTTACAGAAGAGAAAGCTGAGACTCAAAAATGTCAACCTATCCATGCAAGGTCTTGAGCCACTAAGTGGGAAAGCCTAATTCAAACCTCCGAAGACCTCATGTCACTAAAGTTTGGGAGTCAGTTTAGAAAGATGCTGAGGATCTTTCCAGTTAAGAAGAATAGTCCCCCAGCTGTATGGGTGTCCTGCAGATACCCACCTCTGGTCGTGAGGGGGCCAGGCCAGTTAAAGCCTCAGTTCTAGCTGCACCACCCCCTCTTTATCTCTCTGGCCCTTCTCCTCAATCTCCCTCACTAGCCCTTTTCCTCTGCCATCTCCTCAAATGTCAGAATCCCCCCCACCCCAGCCCCCAGCTTTGGTCTTGGACCTCCTCTCATCTCCCTTTTCTCACTCTTGCTTTCTCACTTCCCCTCCCGCCCCGGCTTCACTGATCACTTTCCTCTTGGCAGCTTTACAGTCTCTGCCCCAGCTCTGGTCCCTCTCCCAGCTGGCCATCCACTGGGCACCTCCACTGCAGGGGACATCTGTAGTCCTCTCCGTCGGGGTCTGGCCAAGGTGGGGCTCAACACCCCCCTAGCTTGGTGAGGGCACTGTCACCCATGCAGGTTGCTAAAACCGGAAGCCTTGGCCATCATACTTGACTCTTTCTACCTGATCACGCACACCCATGCATTGCCAGCCCCTCTATCCCCCACTTCTTTGTACCTGGGCACAATCTCCCTCCTGACTCCTCTTACTCTGTGTGAGTTCAGGCCACCACATGCTCTGACCTGAGCCACGGCAGTGGTGTCCCGACATCCCCATCCTCACACGTGCCCTTTCTGATACACTTTGTCTATTATAGCCAGAGTGAGCACCCTCCAGCTGCAAGCCGATCACGTCGTCATTCTCTTGTTTAACATCCATCACAACCCCATTGGTGGTCCGTGGGGCACTTCCCATTGTGACTTCTTTCTCATGCCAAGTGCATGTTGTAGGCACTCAATAAACAGTTACTGAGTGAGTTCTCCCCCCTTCTCCTTGGTCTGCTCTCTGGGCCCCGCCTGTTGACTTCCTCCTGCCCAGGGCCTCCCAGGAAGGATTCTGCCTCAACATCTTAGCTTTGCCTTAGAGCCAAGACCTTTGGGGCTGAGCTGGCCTTTGCTTCTGCCATTACCTATCCTCCCTTCTCAATTACATGCTAATCCCTGTTAAAATTACAAATTTATTTATAGTTTTTTTCCTTTCTTTTTTTCCCCATCCGGCAATTTTTACGGCTCATCGGCCGTAACAAATTCTACTTCATAAAGCAAAGGCACGTGTTATTATTACCTTATGGAAATAGACGGCAGCAGCCGACTCCCATCCCCAGCCTGCATGTCGTCCCCACGAATCCGTAATGGCTTCAATCAATACCTCTGTGGGATTTGTTCCGCTCTCTGGCGACGAAAGCATTTGGACCTGGAAACGGCGTTTCTGCCTCCAAGCCAGCTGGCAGCTGGGACCCCACCAAGGGACCCTGAACTTGGGTGGCTGCCCTGGTGAGGTGAGCAGGGCAGAGACAGCCGGGCGATTCCATTCTGTCCAGGAATAAGGAGGTCACACATGCGGACAACATTTATGGAAAGCACTCCATAAATATTATTGTGATAACCATAGGAAGCAGGTGCTCATTATGAACCCATTTATAGGTGAGAAGAGTGTGGTTCAGAGAGCATCCAGAACTCTCCCAAGGGGACAGACAGGTCAGGGGTCTCTAAGGGACACGTCCCTCGAGACCTATGGAAGTGGGGAGGAGACTCTGAGGGTGCCCTGAACGATCTGTCCCCTGGAACACTTTCCTAGGCTTCCCTATGGGGACCATAAGTCATGCTCTCATTCATTAATTCATTCAATGTAGTGGCATTATGTGCCACACACTGTACTGGCTACTCAGACCCTGTGATAATTTAGCCATACATGAAAGGAGTGGATGTTACACTTAGAAGATGTCTTAGAAGTCATCTTTATTAATAATAATGATGCTAGTAATAATAAGGAGGATCCTCCCTGTGCTGTTAATTTTGTTAGCTAACTACACGGAGGCAGGGGACTGGCCCAGAAAACCCTCCTGTTCATCTTTGGGCTTATTAAAACATTAGGATGTTAGACACTTGAGCTTCAGACTCAAGGCAACTATTAGGAAGGAGTTTTTCTGCTTCTGAAAGAGCAATGATTAACATAAAATTCAATAGCCCATTCTAGACTCCTTGAGAGGAAGTCAGGTCTATGGGGAACCAACAATGCGGCTGCATGCACATCAGCTCTAGGAGTGGGAACTGGAGTTCAAATCCTGAATCTGCACTAATTAGCCATATGACCTTGGGAAAGTCATTTAATTCTCTCCTGCGCAGGAGGATAATAACGCTAATCATGAAGTTAATGTGAGGCTAGATTAGATAATGGAGCTGAAAACACTTCACACATGTTAAAACACGCTAGGAGTCATTATAGAAAAAAAAGGAGCCGGCTACCTGCCTTGGGGGTCACCATCTCATAATTTACAGGACGAGGTGCTCATCCAAGGTCGTAATAATTCTTTTTAAATGGATCACTACAGATGAGTGGTTCTTCTGCATGGTGCAGTTCCTGCAGTGCTGGGAAGGGTTGCAATAGTGAGTTTCTAATAATCAAGTGCTCAAGTGTGCAAAAAATAAAAATGAGGAGGATGAGACTTTAGGGATATCAAAGATGAAGGCAAAGAAGAAGAGGAAGGAAGGCTAAGACCCAGCCCTCTGGGATCGATTCCAGAGTGTGATATCACGATATCCTTGTAGATACTGGGGCCAGGGGAACTTAGCACCTGAACTGAATCCGAGCCCCTCCACTCCAGCTCATGACCTTGGCCTGGTGACTGACACTCACTACTTCTTCCATGAAATGGGGATAACACTAGCATTCACCTTTAGCTTATCATGAGGAACAAAGAAATCACACTTGTCCACAGTCTTTCTGAAAAGCACTCAATAAATACTGCTAACCCTATGGAGTACCACTTATTCCATTTTCCAGGTGAGAAAAGTATGGCTTGCGGCATTCATAACTTGTCTAAGAGGACAGAGCCAGCGAAGGGAAGGGTGGGCTTCTGACGTCAGCTCCCGGTCTGCCTTCTCACCGCGTCGCAGGACCCCCCTCATTACCTCTGTTCCACACATCTGATGAGTAGTTAGGTTTTCTGGGGCTGGGTTGGCCACACCATCAGGAAAGAGCATGGAGTGTCTGCCCTCAAGGGGCTTGTGGTCTTGTGGAGGAGAAGGGTATTAACGAGAGTTCATTCATTTGCAGCACAGCAAACGTGGGAGCATATGGTAATGGGTGTGTGTGGGGGGGGGCAGAGGGGCCCCTTGGCCAGGAAACAGAGGAGAGGGGCCTCAGGGAGGACGAAAATCATCACATTCCAGGTGTGGAAGGAAGGCTCTGAGAAACAGCTGATCGGACTTTTCCTTTTCATCATCATCCAGGTCTCTGTGCCCCTGTGTGCATCAGTCAAGACTCCATTCTGGAGTCAGCTTCCCGGGGACATTCCCTGTGAGGCTCGGACCATGCTGGGCTCCCGTGAACTCCCCCAGGACCTCTCCCCTCTCTGGACACTTGCCACCACTGCCAGAGCATCATGAGCACCCGGGTGACTATCCCTGCAGGATGTCAAATTCCTCTTATCCTCTTCCAGGTCTACTCAAAAGCCTCAGGTTGGTCCAGGGTGTGCGGTCTTAGTGCAGTGTGAACAGAAGGGCCGTGAGAACAAAAGCAACTGGTGTGCTCATGATTGGATTGTTTCTGTAACAAAAGACATGATGTTTGGGGCGAGGTTTCCATCTGCCCCAAATGGGCACCCTGAGCAGGTCCAGTGTGTCTGCCTTCGCGGAGGTTACAACTGCAGGTCAGCGTGCTGTGGTCAGGGGCTGCTGGGGGGGGAGCCGCAGGCCACCTCCTCCCCTCTGGCTGGGGAGAGGAGGCCCACGGAGGAGGGCAGAGGCTATGAATGAGCACTGTGAGGCCTTGGTTACTTTGTGGACTTCTCCCTGCCTCTGGCTGCAGATTTGATCATATTTGAGAAAAAATCCATCATCAGAGAATGGTAAGGCATCCTACTGGTTGGGTGCAGAGCTGGAAATGGCTAGTAGGATATATCTCTTTCAGCCTCACTTTAAATGCCTCCAAAGACAAGGAACTCACTACCTGAAGAACAAGCCTGTTCCTGAGAGACCGAATTGACGATTCTGTGACTTCTATTCATAGATCCTAGTTCAGCTTTTAGAAGGCACAGGAGTGAGTTTAAGGCTATCTGTCTGTTTCAGCTGCCGATGGCTGTTGTAGACAGAACACCAGAGCAGAGGCTCATGGAATTCATGCCTCGCCTCATCGTACGATGGGGCTGTGGTCACTGCCGCCTGGGGCAAGCTGACCGAGCTTCAATTTCTTCATCCATGAGGCAGGATCTGCTGTATACAGTGCGAACTGATCCCAGAGCCAGAGCAGGATCCCACCCTCCGGCCTCCTCGCTTGCTGTCTTTGGTCACAGCCTTAGGCAGAAAGCACAGTCGGCCAGGATGGGCCCCACTCCAGCCGTCCCTGTTTCCCACTCAGCCCTGGGTTACCCTGGCAGACAGAGCATAGCCCCGGCCTGTGGGGTAGGTTGAGTGCTTTGTTTAGACCCCATTTTATCCTCATCCATTGGACTAACTTGGCTGATGGAGGCAGTCCAGGGTGTCAGCCGGCACCTGTGGGAGTCAAGCAAGTTTTACCATGAAGTCAACCTTTGGGTTTACTCCAGCAGGAGGAGGGGGCCGTCTGACTCCTGGGTCCCTGTCACCTGGAAGCTAGGCTGCAAGCTCCAGCATCCCGTCCTTGGTCCTCAAAATAAACCCACTCTGAGTCTGGCAGGCAGTCTGGTGGAGCGGCAGAAAAAAAGCGGGGACTCCGGGGATGGAGAAGGCAAGCTCCAATTCTGGTTCTTTCTCTCACCAGCTGTGTGGCCTGACTCCAAGCTCTCCGATCTCTTGGTCTCAGTTTCCTCATCTGTAAGACAGCGATAAAAATATCCATTCAAAGGGCTGTTGTGGGGTTTTAAACGGGAGACGTGAAGACGAGTGTCTGGCATGATGTCTGGCACATACCCGACTCTCGGGAGACGCTGGCCTCCCCGTCCCAGCCTCCTACACAGGCACCCATGTCCTCACCAAATCCCTTCAGACCTCAGCCTCCTTGGGAAGATCACAGTTACCATGGCAACCCAGGCAGCCCAGTTTCCAGTCCCGTTCACCCAACCCTGTCCCTCTCCTTTCCTGCCTCCAGCCAAGCCCAGCTTCTCCTGTTGGCCACAGCCACCGAGAGATTTTAAGGGGTTTAGTACTCAGTGGGCAATACGGGCTTTTCTCATCCAGTATGGCCCACCCATGCCCCTGCCAGCAGAGGCTCCGCTCACCCATGCCCCTTCCTGCTGGAGCCTGCCCAGATCAGCTTTGCTCCCTCATTGGGAAGTCAGTTGGGCTAGGACAGGTATTTGGAGAACTCTTCCCTGCCTCAGCCTCACTTCTTCCTCTGCCCCACCCGCTCCGAGCATTCGCTCAGCAAATCCTCTGCAGACCCTCTTACCTGGGCAGGCTGGGCCTTGTGAAAGGAGTGTCTCATGCCTGGAGAAGTGATAGGCTCTGGATTCAGAGGAATGTGGATTCAAAGGAATGTGGGTTCAAATCTTTGCAGTGCTAGTTTGCCAGGGCTGCCCTCACCAGCACCACAAACTGGGGAGCTGCAACAGCAGACGTTCATGTTCGTTGTCTCACACTTTGGAGTGGAGCCCAAGACTAAGGTGTTGGTTCCCCCCAGGGACTGTGGAAGAACCTGTTCCAGGACTCGCCCTGGCCGTGGGTGGTCTCCTGGAATCTGTGGCAGGCTCTAGAAATCTCACTCCAATTTGTGTCCAAATTTCCCTTTTTGATAGGGACACTGGTCATAACAGATCAGGGGTCCACCCTACTTCAGTGAGGCCACATCTTAATGACATCAGCAATGACCCTATTTCCAAATAAGGTCATATTCTGAGATACATACGGAAGGTTAGAACTCAGCATATCAATTCTTGAGAGATACAATCCAACCCATAACACTAGCTGTACGACCTTGGACAAGTCACATCACCTCTCGGTGATCACCTTGGAATAGCTCATCTTGAAAATGGGAGTAAGTGTAACAAACTCCTCATATTGTTGTAAAAATTGTGCAAGACAATGTATTGAAGTTGCTGAGTCTAGGACTAGCAGATCATAGTAACTGTAGTTGCTATGAGTTCCTTTGTGTGTCGGGGGGTCCTTTTGCTCTGGGACCATACCCTTGGTCCCTTTTATTCTTGATGGAGGAAGTGAAAAGATGGGTGGGAAGCAGTCCTATGCCTTTGGGCCTCATCACAATAATCCAGCCTCCTAGCAACCCTGATTATGGCCATGTCTTTGGCATTTACTCATTGACTCCATTTATTTATTCCACAAATGCTGGGTGCTTTACCCATGCTATTTCACTTCATCTTTACAAATGTACCACTGTTTTCTTTCTTTATTTTTTATTGTTTATTCTCTTACAGTTGTCTCCATTTTTCCTCTTTTGTGCCCCTCTGCCCAGCCCACCGCTCTCACCCACACTGTCCCCTCTCTGTTGTCTGTGTCCACAAGTCATTGGTACATATTCTTTGACTTTCCCCTTTCCCTTCCTTTCACCATCCCTCCTCCCTGCTCCCCTCCTACAGCTATCAGTCTGTTCCATGTTTCCATGTCTCTGGTTCTATTTTTCTCATTAGTTTATTCTGTTCATCAGGTTCCAATTATAAGTGCGGTCATATGGTATCAGTATTTTCATTTAACGGATGAAGCTCTAAGATGTGGTGTGGCTTTCCCAAAGTCACACAGCGAAGGGAATGGTGGGGGCTGGGCTCACCAGTCCAGAATATGGAGGAGTCTGACCATGGGGGCACATTCCTGAGGCAGCTTGGCCTTTTCTCTCCTGCATGGGCCCCACAAATCTTTCACTGTAGCCCAACCTAGAGGAGCCCTCATGTGCTCCCATGGGGTTGGCACCTTGCACGCAGCCCCGGGATATAATTTTTTTTTGTATTTATATCTTTCCTTTCCTGTCATCAGGTTGTTTATTGGCATACAGCGATGAACCTCTTAGATGTGTTAAATATATATGCGTCTCTGTGTGTATGTGTGTGCCTTCCAGGTTATATTTATGCAATTCCTCCGAGGATTAATTTAGCCAAATAACTGAAGCTATTTAGGTAGCTGACATTCATACTGCGAAAGAAACGTGGGTGCTAAGTCAGCAAGGTGCTGGCTTTGTTCCTAGGCTTCCCTGGGACTCAGTTTCCTCGCCTCACAGCTTGATGTGGCAGAAAGTGGAGACACTCAGCAAGGCCATTGTCCAACTCCAGGCTCTGCAATGGGAATGCTGTGCAACTTGGGGGGGGAAATCCAGAGCTGAACCTCAGTTTCTTCAGCTGCAAACAGGTCCTTTTTTCACAGAGCTGTTTCAAACTTTAATTGATGTGATGCATTTAAAGCTCTTTGTTTTCAGCAGGTGCTTATTTGCAGGTGGTTCCCTTCAATCTCCTCTTTCTCCCTTCAATTCTTCCCTGTGGCTCCAAGGGGGTATATAAGATAAAGTTAAAATTCTCTGGCTTTGCACTTGAGACTATCAACTAGGTGGCCCTTGATGATCACCCTTCTTCCAGAAAGTATTCTGTAACTATGCCTGGAAATTTGGGATGGCCAATGCTGCTGGTGCCCTTTCAGTCTCTCCTTGGTGCTCAGCATTCCTGTGTAAGTTCACTGGTCAGCATGTGTGAGGGCTTCCTCTGAGAGCCAGACTCAATCACCTACCAGAAGGGCAGGCTGGAGGTGGGAGCAGCCCTCAACCAAAGACTGAGTGGAGGTGATGCATAGATACCCCAACTCCCTCACCCATCAGTCAGAGTAACTGGGGTATACTCTGCATACTCACTGTGCCTCAGTGGGGGGAGGGCCCAGTGGCCCACAGCAGAAACCTGCTCCATAACTTTATTTGTTGGCTTCCTTCTCTTTTTCTCCCTATCTCTCTCTCTTATGTTCCTACATGTGTGTCCAAGACCCCTTCAAAATAACCTCTATATACTCACATTTTTGTCTCAGGATCTCATTCTGGGAAAACCCAACTTAAAACCAGATGGGGTAGTGGGTGGTAAGAACCTGGGCTCTGCCCCCCTCCATCTGTCTTTGAATCCTTATTTAAGAGGCTATAAGAAATTAATTCTCTAAACTTTCTGAGCCTCAGTTTCTTTATCTGTAGAGCCGAGGTAATAATCACAGTACCTGCTCCCCGGAGGCATGAGGTTACTGACTGAGATGCCCCGTCTCTCTGATCTGGGGCCGGCTTGTTCCATAACCCTTCTCACCATCTTCATGGAGAGCCTATATGACTCAGCAATAAGTGTACGGTCTTTCTTCACAGAGGCTGCCCTACCCCGTCTAGAAGACCAACACTGTGAGCTGGGGTCTGTGTCTCTGTTCACTACTGTTTTCAGAACCACGGACAGCGCCAAGTCCTCTCTCTCCCCCTGAACGTTTTCTCTTGCTTTGCTCCTCACTGCCTCTCGCCAGTGCCTTGCTCATTCCTGGCCTCTGATTTTGTGCTGGCTGTTTCTGCCGCCTTGGATTCCTATTCTATCCAACTCTATTTACCCTTTACATCCCAGGCAGCTTCCCAGGTCAGTTCTGCCCCTTCCTTTGAGATTCCCTCTGGAGCCTTGGGCCTCGGGCTGACACCTGCTCAGCGCCTCATGTCTCTCCTCTCTTGTCCTCCTCCCCAGGTTCTGAGGGGATGCAACTGGGACATCTGCAGCCATCACAGAGTCCAGCTGAGGACCTCTCCAGGATCCTTGCACATTTACAAGACCTCTCTTCTCTGTCTTGACTTACTGACCATTGGCACAGTCAGGCCTGCTCAACCTCAGACTTGTGTGTAGGCTGCCTGATGCTGTGTCTTAGCATCTTTGTGCCTGTCCAGCTTCAAAAGTCAGGAGCAGCAATATAAAAGGAGCCGTGCTTCCTTTTATCTCCTTCAAAATGACCGAGATGGTTCCGGACATGGCAGGGGAGAAATCAAAGCTTGTTGAAATGAATGGAGTGGCATAGTTGGGCAGAAACAGGGTCAGAAGATTGGTCCAGGGTGGCTTGCTTCGTGGCTTCAGCAAAATCTTTCCTCTCTCTGAGCCATGGTTCTCCTATCTGTCCTCTGAGAGGTACGGCAGGATGACCTCCACGGTACCTGCAGCAGGGCAGAAGGTGTCTCTCACTGAGCAGGCCAGGTATGTTTACAGGCATGGTCCCATATCATCTTGACCCTGAAAAGTGGATCAGCTTCCACATTTTGCAGCATAGAATTTCTGAGGCGAGTGGAGGTAGGAGGATCTGGAATCCCTGGAGCTCTCTGTCCCCAATCCTGACCTCTGCTTGGAAACAGAGGGTGGGCAGCTGAGCCTGAAGGAGCTCCTGAGAGCCTCGAGCAAAAGTTCCTTCCCCACCTCACACCATTGTCCTCCTGAGAGTCCTCACCCACTTCTTCAAGCCTCGGTTTTCTCATTTGCATATAGGAATAATAATAATAATAATAATACCAACTTCTCTGCATTAATTATTAATATGAAAACTTAGTTCATGCAAGTAAAATACTTAGGACAGGTGCCTGGTACAGAGTCAGGCTCAATGAATACCAGATATTATTATTATTTCACTTTTATTTTTATTATCCTCTTTCTCATCATTAATCCAGTATGAGACCTGAAAGCTGTAGCATCCCCTTCTGTCTTCCCTGGGTCCCCAACCTTGCATCTAGCTTGTCCCCCAGGACCAGCCTCCTCCCTCACACAGATACCAGCTGCCTGTGGGGTGCCTGTCCTGCACCTGGCTCAGGTGGTTCCATTTATGTGTGACACTGTGCTTGGCAACACATGGTCCCACATGTGGTTTTGGCTGACTGAATCCAGGATAAAGGCCTGAACAAAGGCCACCCATAAGCTGATGGGATGCCTGTGAGGTGGCCTGGGGTGGGGGCTCTGCCCTAACCTGGGGATATTAAAACATTTGTACTGAGAAAGTCCTGCATTTCAGGCACTGTGCCCAGCATGCCACCGAACGACCTCACTGACCCTCACAGCCTTCCTTTTTATCATGCCCACTTCACAGATGCAGAAACAGAGTGGAGAAGGGTAAGTGACTGGTCTGACTTCAGGATTTAAACTAGATCTGTCAGACTCTGGGTCAAACACGGAGGTGGTGATTAATTGAAGAGCACAAATCTTTCTTGAACCATCCAGCTCTGAGTGCCCCTGACTCCTACAATGTGTGTGTGTGTGTGTGTGTGTGTGTGTGTGTGTGTGTGTGTGAAAGAGAGAGAGAGAGAAGTTCAGGGAATAGAAGTAAGCAGACATGACTAAAAATGTGGATAGTAGCCTAAGAAATGAAGCCAAGAGATGATGAAAACTGAGAGCAGGGATCAGGAGTAGTGTGCCAGGAATCAACATTGAACAAAGCCCCCATTCTCCACAAGGCCTGGTCCAGCAGTAGCTGGGATGGATTCCCATCCCTTGAAGAGCAACAAGGATGCCTACATCCCTTGCAACCTGAATAAGCCAACTCAACATTGCTGCTACCAACACCACCATCACCATCATCCACAGCCACTATTATTTCTATCCCCGACATTGTTACCTCATTTTCACAGATGCCTTTTCCACACCACTCACACCCTGTCTGCCATTATCACCTCACCATCTACCTCACTTCATTCATTCATTCATTCATTCATTCAGAAAATGGAGCCCCTAGTATGTGCCAGCTGCTCTTATGGCCACTGAGATTACAGCAGGTAACAAAACCAGTGCCAGCTCTCAGGACTTCTTCACCACTCCCTCCATGACCTTGACTGCCATCACCAGCACCATGGCTAGATGATCATCGCCATTATTTAGTGAGCACCTACTATGTGTAACACATTAGGCCGAGAGCTGAGCATGTAAAAAGGCAACTTGCCCTTGCAGTTACATGTCCCGCTCCCTACTCTGCCATTTGCACAAAGAAAAACCCCTCCTGGCAGGGAGACACCTCCAGTTTCTCCCAGATGGCACCCCTCAAAGCCTGCTACTGGTAGAAGGCTGTCTGACCTACTTGGAAATCCTTTAGTGCGAAGAGGCGCTCATGCTTCAGCTCAGAGGCAGCTGTGTTTCCCCTGAGCAGGAAAGGAAACAAGACAAAGACTGTGGTTTTCCTTAAAACATGCCATGAGATGCCAGAGAGGGGCTGAGGATAGCAGTGGGGCCTGCGGTGGGCTCCGGCAGCCTCCGCCCACCACAGCCTCTCTCAAGGAATGACTGATAGGGCAATAAGAGTGTGTGAGTTGGGGGCAGAAGAGCCTTAACTCTCTGCCTGCAGTGAACACATCCACTCACCCCAGTAGCCCCACCTGCCCCGCACCCCAGCTCCCTTCTCGTGCCTGGCACTCCGGTTACAAAGGGCTCTGCCAGCCCCAGGCTGGGATTTATTGAAACAGTGAGTGAGCCGTGTGGCTAAAGTGCGTGTTAAGCAATGTTTATTACAATCAATAAATCATGGTCCCGTATCTGATCCGGAGACAGAAATAGCTCTCCAGCCCACGCTGCAGGGGAGAGTGAGGTGACCGCAGTCCCAGAGATAAGACAAACCCAGTGAAGTTGGCATCTCCATATTGTCTGCAAGGGGCCCCAGTCTCACCTCTCCTGACAGTTCCTCCTCCTCCTTCTCCTTGAAGGAACCTCAGGAGAGAGCAGATGGTCTGTTTCTCCCCCAAGTGAGAGAGAGGGCTGGCCGCGGAGCAGAGGCGTGACTTAGCGGCCCAGGTGGGGCCCTTTAGGAAGAGCAAGACTTGGATGAGAAGCCTATAGGGCCTTTTTTGGTGACTTCTTTGCTCGGCGTGGGTGGAAGTTTGGCTCCATTCCCTGCAAGTCTAGAAGGGAGGCAGGGTAGTAGATGAGGAGAGGACTTGAAATGTCATAATCAGAAAGTCTACAGCTCTGAGGGGAGAGGAGCAGATGGAGAGGCAGGATTATATGGTTTCAGAGCACGGGTTTGTTATCACAGAGAGCCGGGTTCAAATCCCAGCTTTCCCCCTGCCTTGGATTCATTACTGGACCTCTTAGAGCACCTGCTTCTCCCCCCCCACACCGTGCGAAGTGGGGGAACACTATCCCCTGCCTCCCAAGGCTGTTGAGGAGTTCATGCGTGGAAGTGCTAAGCACAGGGGCTGCAGTGGTCAGTGCTGAGCAGATGGTACCTGCTGTTGGTACCAAGGATGTCCCTGTCCTGATAACTCTCAGAACCCGTGATTATTACTTATATGGGAAAGGGGACTCTGCAAACATGATTAAGTCAAGAATCTTGAGATGTGAAGCTTATCCTGGATGACGGGGGGTGGTGATGCTACTACAAGGGTCCCTGTAAGAGAAAGGCAGCGTAGTGAGAGTAGGGAGACGGCCACGTAACAGTGGAAGCCGTAGGAAGCAGAGCTTGAAAGAGAAGTTGCTACTCTGCTCGGCAGAGGTTGGAGATGGAGGAAGGAGCGATGAGCTGAGGAATACATGTGGCCCTAGAAGCTCAAGAGGGTAAAAAAGATAGATCCTCCCAGGAAGCCTCCGGAAGAAACCAGCCCTGCCTCCACATTGGTTTTATCCCTCCAGGACTCGTTTCAAACTTCTGGTCTCCAGAACTGTAAGAGCATAAATTCGTGTCATTTGAAGCCGCTGAGTTTGCGGTGATTTGTTACAGGAGCAACGGGAGACCGAACGTGCCTGCGAAGACCTTGACAGTGATGCTGGGGCCAGCTTCTGAGATGTGTTCCAGCTTCTCCTCGCTGGTGTAGGCAATCACCGCCAGTCTCCTTGGAAGGCGAAACCTGGCTAGAGAAGACTCTACTTCTGCCCACTTGGCATTCCCAGAGCAGGCCAGGTGGAAAAGGTTGGAGCACCACACAGATTTTGGATGCCCACATAGGGGGCAGCCTAATCCTTGGTGGTCCCAGGCTTGTGGCTGACATGTGGACCATCTGAACCATGTAGCAGGGCTAATTCGCAGGACTGATCTGTCAATAAACACCTCCAGACCAGTCAGGACTGCTATTTGGAAGCTTAGAGAGGGAAGGGATGGCGAAAGCAGTTTGGGAGGAGCTCAAATGCTGGGTTGGCCAGTAAGAGTGAGAACTTGGCAGAACCAGTTGTCAGTATGGAGAACTGGACAATCACTTGATCATAGAGCCCAGGCAGGAGACCCCTTCCATGGTTAAAGGTCAAAGCAAACTTTCTTTGCTGCAGAAACATCTGACACTGGCCCAGAGCTCCCTCCAACACCCCTGGCTAGGATTAAGGTCTGTCCTAGACCTCAGGGTCAAGGACAACTTACCATGAGCCCTTGGTACCCAGGGAGAAAGACTAAGGGACTGGTAGAATGAGGAGTTTGTTTTTTTAACAAATTGTATTCTCCTTGGACAGATGCATGGGTCCGATCACAGGATGAGGGAGGGTTCCCACACCACGATCAGACAGATAAGCCGTTCTCTGCAGAATGACTCAGGCTGGTGGAAGCCGTGGGCAGCAGCTTCCTTTTCCTTAAGCGGAGCTGCCAGCTCTCCCAAGGCTCCTTGCCTGTCCCAGCAAGGACTGTTGCGGGAGGGGAAGATGGTGGGTGACAGTGGAGGAGGGCGTGTGGGATGGGCACTGGGATGAGTTCAGGGAGTGATTCCAAGGAAGACAGGAATGAGTGTCACCAGCCTGGGTGAGTCCAGTCTCCATTATCAATTCCCAAATGCTGGTGCCTGGATTAGCCACGGCAACATCATCTGGGGAAAGTGTCCAAAAAACGGACTTCAGGGACTCCCTCCCAAGAGATGTCCATTCATGGTCTGGGGTAGGGCATTTGCATTGTTAGGGCCACTGTCTACAGCTGCACCCAGAATCTGCCCATAGTAATTACCTCTGCCCACTCCCCATGCTCCAGACCAGCCCCTGCTTCAAAGCAGGCTCCCTTATCTTTGGATCTCAGCTGCATTTCTCAGTTAAGACCCTGGCCCTCTGAACTTGGCATTGGGACCACATGCTTCTGCCTCTTCCCTAAGGATTTGTCTCCACCCCACCAAATTGACTTTTTCTGCTTCAAATGCCCAATTGGTGCTCGTTCCTCCCCGCCCCCAGCACCCCGTTCAGAGCAGCACTGGGGAGAGACCCACACACATTTGAAATTTTTTTCAGTCGTGTCTGTACCCAGGGCATAATATGGGAACTGGGGAGGGGGAGAAGCTGCCTCGTTCTGTGAGCTCTCATCCGTGTTTGCACTGAGAGTGATCGAAGTCGTCTCTAACCTGGCATCCCCTGTGTGGCGGGTAGGAATGAAGCCAGTGCAGAGGAGGCGTGATTATAACCTCATCAGGAGAAAGGTGGAATAAGAGGAGGAGAAGAGGAGGAGGGGGGAGGGGAGGGGGATGAAATAATGAGTTGTTTCTCTCTTTCTCCACCCCCTTACAGATCACTGTGCGCACAGCAGCCAGAAACATGACTCCGATGCATAAATATAAAGATTTCTCTCTATGGCAGGGTTTCTCATTGACATATTGGAGCAGCTGATTTTCTGCTGTGGGGGCTGTTCTGTGGGATGTTTGGCAGCATCCCTGGCCTCGATCCACTAGATTCCAGTAGCACCTCTCCTAGTCGTGAGCAAAAATATCTCCAGATATTGCCGAGTGTCCTCTGGGAGCGACACTGCCCCCGGCTGAGGATCACTGCCAAATTACTTAAGACTTGCTGTGGCCAGGGGAACAGAAGTCGAAGTGCCAGTTCCAAGACCAGACCTTTAGAGACACCACCTGTTTCTGCTTGTCCTTCCTGCACTTCTATGACCACCTGAGAAGACCGTGCCTGGAGCCAGCCACTGGCCCCAGGAAGAGCACATGTTTGTGTGGAGCAAACCTGGACCCCACCTATGGTTGGTGCCAAATCCAGCCAAGCCACGGCTGGATGAGGTTGGCTTCAGCAGGAAACCAACCCACAGACACGTGAGTAAGGACCACTGATCATCACTTTAAGTGGTGGGTGGTTTGTTATGCAGCATTGTGTGGTAGTAGCTGACTAATACAGCTTCCTGCTGAAACCAGAAGAAACCCTAAACTCCTCACTCTGACCTACAAGGCCCCGCATGACGTGGCTACTGCCTAACTCCCTCAGCACAGCAGGCAGAAGGGAGAGCGAGGAATAAGACCCTGAGACAGGACCAAGTTGGGGTGTTCAAGACACAGAACTATGCTCAAGTTCAGGCAGGGACCAGATTGTGGCTGCAGGCTTGCTTTCCGAGAACCCAGGCTAATACAGGAATAGTCAGGATTCAAACCCAGCACATTCCCATTCTAGATTCTAGGTGTGCCTTTATCTCCCATGCCGTGGATAAAAGTATCCTTGTTGTTGTTATCATTCCTATTAAGTTCTTTCTCTGGACCAGGCATCTAGGCTAAGTAGTTCACGTACAGTACCTATTCAGCCATCTTGTGCTAATGAAGTCCTGTTATTGTACCCATTTTGCAGATGGGGAAATCAAGTCATAATTTTCCTGAGTTCACACAAGTACTGGTGACAGAGCTGGAATTCGAACTCAGTTGCATCTGACCCCAGAACTCAAGCTCCGAAGCTACTGCCCTGTCTCTCCCTTGACTAGCTCTGCGTGCTCAGACATTTTCCAGAACAAATTTATTTCCCTTCAGGGAGCAGGAGAGCTGCTTGGCTTTTCAAGTGCATGACACCTTCAGGAGACAAGTGTCACTGTGGTGCCATCAAGCCTTTGGTTCCCTTCAGAGACCCACCACACACTTTACAGGTCCTGGTGCCCAAGGCTTTTCCCTTTGCTGGGAGAGGTGAGCTGTGTGTTTATTTGGGGTCAGGCCTCTGAAGACACATCATGGGACAGAGTCCGGGGGAGGATTTTTAGACACTGGAGTCGGGTCTCACATCTAAAGAGCAGCCGCAGCAGGAGAGGGCTGGGTGGACCAGGTGAGATAAGAGGTTGATTATTTGAGAGCCTGTCCAGAGAGGAGGACTTTGGGTGCCTAGGGGGGCTTTAAAGAATACATAAGGCTGGGCTCCAACCTACTCTCTGATTTAGAGCTCAGGGCTGTATTTTTTAAAGCCTTTTTCCACTCCTAGGTGGTTCAATTTGCAACCCTCTTTAAGAATTTCTGTCCTGGAGGCTGTGTTCCACAGAATGTTCTCTGCCTGTAACACCCTTCTTCCTCATCACACTACATGGACAGGGGCTTTGCTAGCTCCTTTGCCTCCTCCATGATGCCTTCCTGGGTTTATCAGTCACAGACAGATGCCTTTTTAGACCCCTTTGTCCATAGCTGAACATTTGACTTATCCGAGTTGCCTCAAAACCAACTCATCTTTGTCCCTAAGTCTACTCCTTCCTAAATTTTCTGTCTCAATAAATGGCATTCCTGTTCCTTCCAAAAGCCAGAAAAGGAAGACACCATTGGCTGAAGGATAGGCCTGCTCAGTCCCTTGAGTTTGCAGCTTGGTACTACCACTTCTTCTGTGTGATCATCCATGGGTTACTTAACCTCTCTGAGCCTCAGTTTCCTAACTTGCAGGATGAGGCAACAATGAACCTGCATCCTGGAGGTGTGGTTTGGAGTCAGTGAGATGACACAGGTATAAGGCTTAGAACAGCACTCGGCACACAGTCTGTGCTGGGCATGCTCACCGTTACCCTCCACGCCTCTCTCTCCCCACTCCTTGTGTCCAGTGCATCACCATGCCCATCAGTTCCGGCTCCTCAATATTAAATCCATCCTCTTTTCTCCATCTCCATGGCCACCCACCAAGTGCAGGTCTCCATCCTCTCCGTCCAGGACAATCACGCCCGTGTCCTCCCTGGCCTCGCTGCTTGCCCTCCTCCCCGTCCCCAGTCCATTCTGCATGCTGCAGAAGCAGGGGAGGTCTCTTAGAAACAGAAAATTGTGGGATCGTGCCTTTGCTGCTTAAACCCTTCAGTGGCCCCCTGCCACCCTCAGGGTCAAGTCTCAGTTTCCCAGGTATGCTCGTTCATGCTGTGCCCGGCCGCCTGTCTTGTCCCAGTCCCTCTCCCTGTAGCATTTGGTCTCTGTCTCTCTCCCTCCCCACCCCCAGTCCCCCAGGCTGTCACAGTGCGGATCCTTCTGCGATAACAGACGTGACTGAGGGCGCAGTCCTGACTGTGTGGTCTCTTGGCCACACCTGTGCCCAGCCAGTGCCCGGGGGCGGGGGTGGGGGGGGTGCAGTTCTTGATTGTTCTTATTCAGTGTCCAAGAAAAAATGGAACAGAGGGCTTTTGAGGACTCAGCACTTAATTTAACATCCTCATTCCTTTCTTTCTTTCAAAGAGAGGGAAGTAGTGAACAAGCCAACTTTGCCTCTGGTGAATCTTTGCACCTGCCTGAGGCTGGTCCGGAAATTTCTGGCCATCCCCAGCATCAAGGTGGGGAAGAGGAGGCTGCTGTGGCCTTGAAGCCACCCACATAGCTTCGCTGTGGCATTGGCATTGAGTCAGCTAAAATGCCAGGCACCCCAAACGTTAGAGAAACTTCCAGCTCAATGTTAGCCCCTAAGCACATTCCAAAGCCAGAGAGAACTGTCTCTCAGGTGTCCCTGAGTGCTTTATGTATTTATATTTGAACAACTCTTCCACTCTCAGGGCACGTAGTAGGTCTGTTTTCTGTGAGAGGACCCCAGGGAAAAGCATTTTCCTCTCCAGGGATGGGGCTGATGGCGGCTCCCACCCAGGGACGAACCATAAAGCCGACCTTCGGAAAAGTGTCTACTTCAAATGACCTGGCAATTCCATCTGAATGTGTATCCAAAGGAGTTGAAAGATAGCCAAGAAGTATTTGCATACTTATGTTCATAGTGTATTATTCATCATACACAAGAAGTGAAAGCAAGCCCATCAAAAAATAAATGGATGAACGAATGTAGCATAACCATGCGATGGAATATTACTCAGCCTTTAAAAGGAAGGAAGTTCTGCTAAATGCTGCCACGTGGATGAAATGTGAGGACATGCTAAGTGAAATAAGCAAATTTGTCTTTGTCACCAAAAGACGAATGTCCTGTGATTCCACTTACATAACACACCTAGACTAGTCAGATTCAGGGGAACAGAAAGTAGAATGGTGGCTGCCAGGGGCTGGCAGAGGGGACAACGGGGAGATCTTGTCTCAGGGGGACAGAGTTGCCATTTTGCAAGGTGAAAGTGTTTTGGAGATCAGTCGTACAACAGCGAGAACAGACTTAACGCTACTGACCTGTGCGCTTAGAAATGGTTAAGGTGGTAAATCTCATGTGACCTGTTTTTTTTTTTTTTTACCACAAAGAAAAATAAAAACAATGCACACTATACCTGTTTGACTATACTAAAATATAAGAAAGAAAATAAAAAGACCCCTCATTCTCATAGCCTGGACACCATTTTTAAACGTTTGCTTTAAAAATAACATGCGTGACCCTGGCCAGGGGGCTCAGTTTGTCGGAACGGTGCCCTGTGCACCGAATGCTGCGGTTTGATCTCCTGCCGGGGCGTGTTAGAGAGGCAACTGACTGCTGTTCCTCTCTCACCTCGGTGCTTCTCCCTTCCTCCCCGCCTCTCTCTCTAAAAGCAACGAAGATATCCTCGGGTGAAGATTTTAAAACGTAATGTGCACAAATGGTTAGAACACTAAAACATTACAGAAAAGCATAATTTATATATACTTTAAAAAATTTACACTAAAAGGATCTCTTTCATACCATCTTGGGCCTTGCGGTTTTCACTTAATAAAGCACCTTGGAGATCTCTCTCAATCGGCACATCCAGGTTTATCGGGCTTTTCAGAGGCTGCACAAGCCCAGCACGAGCGTCCATTTTCAGAGCCCTTATTCTAGGTCAGGTATTATTCCAGGTGATTATCACAGGGTAGCTCATTTCATCTTTGCAAACCTTCTGAAGCAGGTCCAATTATCACTCCCATTTCATACAGAAAGAAATGGGCCCAAAGAGGTTAAGTTGCTTGCCCAGCTTCACCTAGCTGGGAAGTGATAGAGCAGGAATCGGAACTCAGAGAAGCAGGTCCCAGAGCCGTGCCCTGGGTCGCTTTGCCACTTTGAACCAGGAGGCATTTGCTCCTACGAATGAACCAGACGTTAGTCACCAGCTCTCCTTCGGTAGCCATTCTGGTTGCTTTCCTTTTTTTTTTTTTTTTTTTGCTGCTATAAATAATGCCATGCAAATTCTCTCTCTCTCTGTGCATGTGCTGTGTATTTTGACTACAAGAATGAGTCTATGGGGTAAATCCCTAGCTATGAAATCAATGCATTAAAGGGCTTGTGCATTTCAAAATTTGATATTATCGCCAAATCGCTCTCCAAAGAAGTGGCATCGATTTGCACTCTTGCCACACTAATGGACGGGAGGGCTGGCAGGCGCCTCTTTCGAAGTGCGCCCCGGAGGACATTATAGGACCGCCTGGGAGGGCTCCCTGCTCTCCTTCCAAAAGCTGGCCTCTCCCACTTTGGCCACAGAGTGGCCACGGAGCTCCTTACAGAGATCAGGGGCCTGGACCTGAAGCTGGCCTGGGGTGCCACCCGAAACCAGGATGGTGGAGAAACATTTCGAGCCCCAATAAAGTGCTGACTTGTGGTCACTGAATGCTGATGTACCTGGCTCTGCACCAAACACAAACTGTTGTCTGGCTTTTCCAGGTGAAGAAAGTGGCCTTCTTCAGGATTACCGCACCCAAAGAGTCCCATTGAGACCTCCTTTCCCAAGGTGGCCGTCAGGCTGGATGACCTAGGCCCTGGATGACCAGGAGGCTGGGGTTTGAGTCCCAGCACTGTCCTTGGCTTCCTTGGTCAAGGGCCCCTTCCCTGCTCTCAGTCCTACCCAGCTGCAAAACGAGAAGATGGCACCAGTTCAAGTGCCCGCTTTCCACCCCATGGTTGTGGGGTCCTTGTGGTTCTCCACATAGGCAGAAATTTTTCATAAACCACGTTCAGCTTCAGTTATTTCTATGGCGACAAGGAATATGTGGGCCCCAAAGCCAGACCGAGTAGATTCATAGCCCAGCTCAGGGACACATTAGCTGTGTGTCCTCAAGCAAATTCCCTGAAGTCTCTGATCCTCTGCAGGCAGAAATTAAGTGGTTATACACTAGAGTCACTGAGAGAAAAGGGATAATAGATGCGAAGTGACTGGCACTGCGTGAGCCCTCGACACATCTTCATTCCACTGGCACCTGGAGCGAGGGGGACGCTGGGAAGGGCCCCTTCTTGGGCTTCAGCTGCCTGGCTGACCTTTCCACAAGGAACCCCAGGGGCATCTCAGGCTTCAGAATCTGTCTGCAAACAAGGCTTCCATGTTGCCTGCCCTGAGCGTCTCGGAGAGACGAGGAGACTTGTTTGTAGCTGCCACTCACACTGGTGAAAGCTTTGGGGTCCCACCAGGGAGGGGATGGTTGGAGATGTAGAGAGGCAGCACCGCCGCTCCCTGCACCAGTGACTTCAGGCCCCTGGGAGGCGGTAGCTGGAGGAGAAGGTGGAGAGGGCGCCGTGCGGAGCTCTGTGCTCTGCTTGGTGGGACAAGCGGGATTCAGGAGACTGACAGATCTGGTGGCAAAGGCTGGGTCTGACACAGGGTAGCTGGATGTCCTTGGTGAAGTGGCTGTGCTCTCTCAGCCTCAGTTTCTTCATCTCTGGAGTGGGGATAATAGTTGCTTTGCCAGCTGTCCTTGTGATGATCGCGTGAAAGTGCCCGGCACACGGGAGGTGCTCGGTAACTGCTGGCGTGGCTTCCCTCTTCTCGAAGTTCAGGCAGCCCTGTGAGCAGAGCCCCGGCCTGGGCACCATGAAGAATCAGTCGGGGACAACAGATGCAGCTCTTGGCCTTGGGGATCTCCTGGGCTGAGGATCACGCCTTTGGTGAGCCGAAAGCTTTGGTGGGCCATCAAATGACATTCTCTTGTCCTTTCCCGAGAGGCATGGGTCCCTGTTTCTGGGCCCGCAGCACCAGTGTCCCCTGGGACCTCGTCAGAAATGCAGAATCCAGTCCACCCCAGGCCTCCTGGGTCAACATCTACACTTTAATAAGATCCCGGAGGATTTGAGAAGCGCTGATGTGGAGCTGTGCCCCTTGGCCGCACTCTCCTGGCTCGGCATTGCCATGGGGCCTTCCATCTCCAGGTCCAGAAGGTAGCGGGGGAAATAAAGGGTACGGTTACTTCAGACCCACAGAGGAGGTAGGAGATGCCCCCAAAGGGGCCACTGTTCGGGGTGCAGGTCCAGCTGCCGGGATGGCAGCCGGCCCCCTACCTCATCCCCCAGTCCGAGGTACAGGGGACCTGCAGGAACTGCAGACTGTCACCACCCAGCAAATAGTCCCCCGAGGGCAGGCCAGGGCACGTCTTTCATAAGCTTCCTCCCATTCCCCTGTCCCTGTGTCAGGGTCGAGCTGGGGAGACCAAGGCAGCGGGGCGCAGCTGGCTGGTAATGAGGCAGATCCGGCAAACAGCCGCCACAGCCGGCATGTTAAAGACGCTTGATCCCACTTTAATAACCGGCCCGCCTGCGGGGCCACACATGGCTCAGAAGTTGGGGAACAAGAGGGCCATTTCTTATTACATTTAATAAAGAGCTTTTCATCGCCGACTTTGTCGGTGCTATTAGCATGCCGCGTGTTTAATAAGACCACACGGCAGCAAGGGGGCTGCTTAGCTACTTATGTGTCCATGAAGCAGGAGTAGGTGCGGCCCTGCTCACACTCCGTGTGCGCCGCACGGGTGGGATCATGCCGCCCCTGCACGCGGGCTCTCCCCCAAAACGTGAGCCCGGCACGTGTGCAGCCTTTCCCACATGGGCAAGCGAAGCCCGTGTACACGTGAGCATGCACTCAAGTACATGTGTGTTCTCATACACGCATGTACCTCACACACATGCAGATAGGTGAACCGGAAAAGGGCAGACATGGACCCGGTCACATGAGTTGTACAAACATATGCACATGTGTTAAGAGAAGACTGCATTCGTACACACACATGGAGTCTTCAATCCCTGGCATGGGGGGGTACATTCAAAGAATGTTCCCCACAGACCCCAGGCTCTCTGCAGAGCAGTGGGACTGGGGAGGGGGTCCCAGGAGCCCCTCCTCCTCTGTGTGTGTCCAGTAGGAGTTGCTGAGTGGAGCAGCCCCAAGAAGGACGTGGTCAGAAAGGAGAGGGGAGGCCACCGGCTTCTGGAGTCTGCCGGCCAGTGGGGTTCAGGAACAAAAGCCTGTGGTCAGCAAGTGATTCTGAAGGAGGAGAGGGGGCAGAAGAAAGAGGAGCGGGTCATGGGCCACTTGGAAAGCATCCCAATGGGATCGGGACCAGGCGACAGCAGTCCCACCTCTGTTTCTCTCTCTCTCTCTGTCTGTCTCTGTCTGTCTGTCTGTCTCTCTCTCTCTCTCTGTCTTAGAAGAGCCTCTCCCACACCCAAGGGTCTATTTGTGGATTTTTCTTTAATCCGACACACACACAGATAAGATAAAAGCTGCAGCAAACACCCCAGGAGAGCCCACGCTGTGCCGGCCCCGTGCTAAGCCCTGTGCAACCTCACTCAAGCCCCTTCTCCACAACCTCTTCCAGGGACGAGGGTGGGGGGGTCGCCCATGACAGTCTAGTCCTCCTCCTGTCTCCCTCCTGCCTTTCTCCTCCTCTTTCTTCCTGTTCGCCAGGACTGCACAAAGAACTTCTTTCATCTGTTCCACACAGAGGCCTGAGGGTGAGAAGGCTGACAGGTGTTGCCCAGCGACTGTGTTAGGAGTCAGGGAAAAACAATGCACAGAGCAGGAGAGTAGCCGGGTAAGTGCCTTGCAACCAGGGGCAGGGGGTCTGGCACCTGAGCCCAGAACCTCAGCCTCGCTGTGAGTACTGCCCTCCCCTTCTTAGAGCAGAGGGGGAAGAATCGAGGAGCTGGGGATACAGAACGAAAAGGAAAGGAGACCGGGAAGAGGGGGAAAGATGTGTGTGTGGCACAAGGGTGACAATGACAGTGAGCTCCAGTAATTTATAGCCACTTTGGTACTTCCTTGTCACGGTCACATGAACCCAGGGAGCAGGGGGTGGGGGTGGAGAGGGATCGGAGACCTCACTGCCACACGTGAGACGTGGGAGGCTGTGCAGTGTGCCCCCAAGTGACACTGCAGAGCGAGTGTCCCACCCAGAACAGCTGCCTCTGGGGGGACATGCACATGCGGACACCATCCACAGGGTGACCACACACACCTTCTGGACACAGACCACTCCCCTCTTCCTGCTCTGTTGGAGGAGCCACAGAACCACGGGTCAGAATCTTCCTTACAAAGTCCCCGACCGGGACACCGAGACACCGGCAGCCTCTCATCCCCAGGCCTCCGTGCGGAAGAGATGAGAGGGGCTCTCTGCAACTGCAGACTCAGAGAGCGGCGAGGGAATAAAGACCAGGAGACGAGCAGGAGGAGAGGTGGGGGAGGAGGATGAATAAAACCATTGACGTTTGCAAAAGAACAGACGATGCCTTTTCTTTTTTGCCTTCTGATCTGTAAACCTCTGGAAATTGAGGGTCTGTGGGGGTCCCTCCGTGCAGCCGGTTTAATTCTGGCCTCTCTGCGGCACACAGCTTTCCGGAGCCGGCATCGAACGGGCTCCCTAAAGGAGACATCGATAGGCCCGGGAAGGACAAAACAGCAGCGAATCCCCTGCCTTCCCTGGGGCCTGGGAGGAGGCTGAGGCAGATGGGGAACCATTGACAGTGTAATAGCTGCAGTCGGCCTGCCGCTGGGCGGTCAGGCTCGACAAAGGCCCCAGGTCCCCTGACTCCTCCCCTTGGCCTCCAGCAAGCTGGCCGCCATCCTGAGCCCTGTTCAGAGTTAGCTGGGCACCCTCCGGCCCTCTGAAAGGTCAGAGGCTCCTGCCCACCGGGCCGCACTTGGGTCTTGGACGTTAAAGGGACAGTGAGAGGTTGTTGGGGCTGTTCGTGGAGCTGATGCAAGGAGGTGATGTGGGTGGGGACAGTCTCTCAGTCACTACGAGGAAAGGAGGCATTACCACCGCTACAGAGAGCAAAACTGCTTTATTGGGCCCAGAGGCCAGGCCAAACGTGGAGTTCAGGGGTTTGCATAAAAAATTAGTTTACACACCGACCCTGGAAGGTAGGTACTGCGACCCTCTTTTTTCAGATGGGAAAGGGAGTCTCAGGGGATGGAGAGGCCTGTCCGCGATCACGCACACAGTGAAGAGCTGTGAGTTTGCATTGGAGCCCCAGCTCCCTGACTCCCAGTCACACACGTCTCTGTCCCCTCCAAGTCCCCGGGGCCTGGGAAGCATTGCAGCCCCCTCCCCGTCCCTCCCACACATACCTCTTTTGGTCACCTTTCTCCAGTCTTGCACCAGTCCTGCGACCTCCAAGTGTCCCTGGACCGTCACTTGCATGGCACCACTTTTCCCAGAGGTTCTGGAACGTCTCCCTGTGTGGCATGGGAAGATGGACAACAGTGATGGTGGCCCCATCTCAGCAGGCCCCAGAGAGAGGGACCTCATGGTCTGTGCCCATAGATCCTGCCAGGAATACTGGGTGTGGCTCTCTAAGCTCAGCTGACAGCCCAGGGAACTTTGGGGGTCCAGGGGTTGGGCGAGGACAGGGATGTGTCCTGGGTGTTTGAGGTCAGTTGAAGGAAGGTCCCTCATACAGGCACCATAAGGTGAATAAGCCCCTATAAGACCCACTCCCAATTCATGAATTGAGAGGTAGGTAGCCCTCTGTCCACCAGCCACAGGTAGAGTCAACGACCTCCTTCATTCAAGTCTGGAGGTAGAGGGACAACCCTGGGAACCTGCCCAGAGCCCACACTTGGGAATCAGGCAGACAGGAGTCTAACTCCTTTCTTACCACATATCGGTGGTGTGATTTGGGGGGGGCCTGAGTTTTCCCATCTGTAAAATGGGGATGATAAGACTCGCTCCACAGATATTGCAAAGGTCCCACATGCCTGGTACAGCCCCGACATGAAGTGACATCCGCTAATATACACAGAGAACTCGCTTCGAGCTAGGCCCCTCCCCCCACACACTGCCTCCTCATTGCACTTCTGGAGAACAGGGCCAGGAGCAAGGGATGGACATTTCAGCCGTCAACAACGGCATGGTCTGTTTGGGGTCAGGAGCAGTGGGCAGTCAGTGGGCAGAGGCTGGCTGACCACCTGGTAGGGAGGTTGGAAGGGCCTCTGGAATCGCGCTCTGTCCGGTCTGAATCACCTCTGTTCTTCCCCAACTCTTAGACACACGGGAAAGCAGCCGGGGAGGTCAGTATCTGCTCAAATGACTCAGATTGGATCAAACTGAGGACCGTGGCTGCGCGGCTTAGGCTGCACGATGTAGCTGCATCCACAGTGGGGGCTTAGCAAAGACTTTGAATGGTGATAATGAGGACAGACGACAGAGCAGACCAGGCTGAGCTGTGAGAACTGACAGGGATGGAAGCAGTTCTTCCGGGTGAGTATAAGAACGACGAGTGAACCCCTGCAACGTCCCCCAGCACTAGGCCAGAGCTGGGGACCCCAAGATGAGCATGCAGAGCCCTTGCCATGGGCCAGCGGGGGACACATTTTTGGCAGTTCGAGGTGGTAAGGCTAAGTCAAAGGTAGATATGGGATACTATGGGAGCCAGAGGAGGGGCCAGCCCGGAAGAGAAAACCTGAGACAGTCCCAATGGATCAAAAGTTAGAGAGAGTGATGATGGAGGAAGATACGTAAGGTATTCCCCGTGGAGGGGAGAAAAGAGCACAGATGAAAAGCATGGTCTTCCATCTATGTTATTCGCCATAGTAATACTCTAGCACGTATCACAATGTCTAGCAATTGGAGGTGTTCAATAGACATTTGTTGAATAAATAATAAATCTGGTGCTGCACTCTACTTGTTGATTTAACCCATACAACAGCCGTGTGAGGCAAACGTTATTGTTGCCCTCCTTTCACAGATGGGAAACAGAGGCACAGATGGACTGAATAATTAACTCAAGGCCAAGTGACTTGAATAAGGTGGTAAATGGCAGAGCTGGGATTCCAACAGCAGGACCTTCAGCTGCAAAGCCAATGCCCTGAATCACTCTGCTAGAGTGTGGTCCTACTATGCTCCCCTGCTGCTGGGCAGCCTCCTGTGTGCAGCAGCCACAGACAGAGCTGTGTGGGCTTGCTCGGGCTGCCTTAACAAAGTACCACAGACTGAGTGGCCAGAATGAAAATTTTCTAATTTTGTTGGTTTAGAAGTCTGAGATGAGGATGTCAGCAGAGCTGGGGTCCTCTGAGACCTCTTTCCTTGGCGTGTGGACGGCCTTTTTCTTCCTGTGTCTTCACACCTTCTTCCCTCTGTGTGTGTCTGTGTCCCCATCTCCTCTTCCAGGAAGGGCACCGGCTCTATTGGATTAGCGCCCGCCCTCAGAATCTCATATTAACTTTATTACCTCTTTTAAAGACCCTATTCCAAATAGGATCATATTCTGAGGCACCGGGGTTTAGGGTTTCAACAGGTAAACTGGGCAGGGACATAATTCAGCCCATGATAAGGGGGTGTGGGGGATAGGTGGGAGATGAGGTTAGAGGGATGGACAGCCCTCGCATCCTGCTGGGTCTCTGCATGGATGGGCCACATCTGGGCCACATCTGGAGGCCCAGGAGAGAACCCAAGCAGGATGGCTAGGCTGTAGCAGATGTTCTCAGACTCTTGTACGTAGCTTACTTCAGTGGGTAAAAGGCTCCTGTGGGTGCCCGCTCTGCAGCTGAAAAAATGAAGTTGGTGCTAACAGCCAAGCATCACCATCGAAGCAATTGTACACATTTGCTTTGGCCAGGGATGCATGGATGATTTATTTTTAACTGTGACTCACGCACATTTGAAAATCCAGTAGGGCGAACGGAACACTGTAAAATTAACCAAACCACCCCCACCAACTGAATTGATAAACAGTGACGTTAAACTAGAAGGCATTGCTAATTACAAGGCAAGGAGAGAAGCAATTGAAAGCCACAGCTAACTCCAGACCAGCCTGCTGATTTGCTGATAAACAATAAAGTACCCTCCCCCCACCCCACAGATAAGGGACACAACACACTCTGCATGAGTGCGTGCCCAGCGGGAGCCGTGTGATGCTGTCAAGTGTGTGAGGCAGCCCGATCTCTTAAAAGAGAGACGTCTCAGCTCCGAGTTGACGGTCATTGTTAACAGCTCACCGAGTAGGTTAGTAATAAATAAGTCTCGGTCCGATGTCAAAACAAAAGCTCATGAAAACCTGAGCCATTTGCCTGGAAGGACGAAAGAAAAGGCCCACATTACAAATTTGTTCATGGCCCAGCAAGCGGCCCCCGTGGTCCTCCAGAGAGCTACAAACAATCCTTTGGAAACCCCTGTGGTGGAGAAAAACCTTCGATCCCCCCCATCTGGCCTGCACCCCAGGACTGTCCAACACAATACAGGTGTTAATATGTATATAAATGCGTTCAACACATCCACGGTGAGAGGTGTGAGCATTTTCTAAATCCGTATTTAAAATCTCGAAGAAATAGAATGGCAGCCTTCAACCATTCACATGCTGAAAGAGCTCTGGCCAGAGAGAAAGGGGAGCCACGTTCCATTGTCTGTTCAGACCCAGCTCAGCCCCGATCAGCGGCGCTGGAGACTTATCTCACCTGGAAGGCCACTCACTTACACAATGCCTGGCTAAGGTTCTATAAAGGCTGCGCTTCCTGTGACGTATCTTCTCGCACCTGTACTCTCCCTTTTCCTGTTCATTTTCTGCATTAGTTCTCGGCTGCTGTCCAAAAATTAGCCCCAAACTTAGAGGCTAAAACAGCGCACAGTCAGGAATCCAGGGGGGTTCAGCCGGGTCTTCTGGCTCAGGGTGGTAGCTAAGGCTGCCGTGTCACCTCAAGGCTCAGCTGGGGACACACCCGGGTCTGAGCCCAGGCTGGTGGTCCCTGGTAGGATTCAGTTCCTCATCAGAGTTTGGGCTGAGTTTCTCATGAGCTGTTGTCGAGGGGCCACCTTCAGATTCTTGCCACGCGGACTTCTTCATATGGGCAGCTCAACACGGTGTCCAGCTGCATCAGAGCTAGCACAGGAGGGACCAGAGAGAGTGCCCCCAAGACAGAAGTCACGCACGGCCTTCTGTGACCTGACCTCAGAAGGGACGCCTTCCTGTATCACTTTTGCCGATCCTACTGCGTAGAAGTGACTCACTGAGCCCAGCTCACATTCAGGGGAGGAGCCCACACGAGGGTTTGCAGGCAGAGGACAGGGACCAGTGGGAAGTGTTTTAGAATCAGCCGTACCTCCCTCCCCACGGTTCCCTTGGCATCACTGGGTCACCCGAGGCCACAGTTCCCCCTCTTGGATTTTTAGAAGAAGCCTCATGAAAAGGGGATTGAGAAGTGAGAAGTGATGACCTGGAAGAGCAGGAGGAGGTCAGTCAAGAGAACCCCAGTGGGGTAGCTGCTCTGGGACAATGATAAGAAGGGAAGTGGACAACAAGATGTAGCCCTGTTACCGTGAGCGGCAGTTGCTTCAGCCGATTACCCTGGGGAGCTGTGTCCTAACAATACAGACAACTTGGGAGCAAAGGCGGCATCCGAGGCACATCAGATGGGAGTCTTTCTCCTGTTCCGTGAGACCTGTGGGCCCGTCCTGCAGCCCCACGGGTGAGGAGCTCTAGAGGCTGGCGTGTGATCACTGGAGCAAAGCGCGGCATTTAATCGGGTCTCTCGAGCTCAGTGGATATTAGCACCTTCAGGAAGAGAAAAAACCAAAAAGCCAGAGCCTCTTTGAGGAGGTTAATGGAGAATCGTCTCCATGCCACGGGCATGTCACTTTCTCGTTGCACGGAGTTAAGGATAAGTTAAACGGTTTGTGGGACGTGGGAGGAACAAACGGTACATATTTCAGGGGTCTTGCCTTGGCCATGGAGGGCAGGGAGCCCGATGCAGCCGAAGTGCCTGAGAGGTACTGGACAAATGCAAATATTTAGCTACGGCTCAACTCCAGCCACATGGTTTGGTTTTATGGAGAGAGCTTCAGCTCTTCACAGCCCTCGAGAGTGGGGGCAAGGGTAGGCCAGGGCTGGGGCTAGGGGGAGGCATTGCGGGGGAGGCCCTCACGGTCAGAAGTCCAGGATGACCTCAGGCTCATCCCCGACGTAGACTAATCGGTCCAGCATCAGCCTCGCCGTCTGCAAGGCGCTCCCTGCCAGTTTTTATTTGCCGCTGCGTTTTCAGTGCTCCCGAGGGGGCCCGGTGCTTATTTGTGGGATGAATAAATGAATAAGTCACTAAATCAATGAGTAAAATCTCCTCTGGGTGAGATTCTGTTCATCTGTCAAGACCCAGCTCAGAGGCTGACCTGTTGCGGAAATCCTGCCTGTCCTTGGGGCCACCACCTGGGTTCTCATCACACCCAGACCCCCCGCCCCCACCGAAGAACGTCTGCTGACACTCTACAGGATAGTGCCAAACAGCCTGGCCTCCAGAGTTGTTTTGTTGGGGTTTGCATTCTCCCTCCATTTCATGAACTTGTGACCCTGGCCAATTTGCTTAACTTACCCACATCTCAATTTCCTCATCTGTAAATTGGGGCCCATAAGAGCTCTGTCGTAAGGATTAAAGACATTAGTACATGTTAGGCACTGAAGAGGACGCCACGCACAAAGTAAGTGCTCAGTAAATGCTGGCTGTTTCCTGCCTCAGCTCTCTTATCATCCTGCGCTGTAATTATCAACTTAATTACATTCCGAACCCCACAAGGGCAAGGACTTTGACTTGCTCATTGCAGTGTCCTGCCTTTGGGCACACAGTAGGCTGTATGTCCTGATCCGCTTAATGTGACGTTTTGCCTAAGGAGATAGAACAGGGCCTTGAACTCTAAGACAAACCCTGTGGCCTTCTATCTCCCCCTCTCCTTCCTCAGCACCCCCACGTGGTGCCGTCCACCCCTGGAGACCTGTGCAGGGCTCTGGGCCCCTGTTTCTCCCTCCCTTCCCCCTCATTAATCTTGATTAGGGAGTCCTTGCACTGGAGTTAATTTTCTTGTAGATACTTATCAGTCATGTAGCTGGGACTCTCTCCCGAGCTAATGAGGAATCATAGTGCTGCCATGTTATTTCGTAGCTAATTAGTACACAGCCTTCTCCGGGGGAACCAAAGGTCAGGGGAGATATGAGAGAAAGGGAGAAAGTTGAGATTCCCCGGGGGACTGGACAGGAGGTGGGGGCGGCATTGGCCTCCGGCCCTCCTTCCCCTGCACTGGCTCCTGGAGGCCAGGCTGGGGCACAGACACTGTCCCTACCTGGAGCCTGGTCCTACACAAACCTCACCCCGACCCTGTGCAGGCTGTGGGAGCCCGGGGCTTGTGAGTCTAGCATCCTGGTGAGGAAGGCAGAGGCCAGCTGGGCAGCTCCCGGGGTCCTGGGGCAACAGGAGCGCTACTGGCTGTGAGCAGGGAAGACTGTCAAGGCCGGGCTAGGAGACTGGGCCTGGCCGGGGGACCAGGAAGCCCGAGCAGAGGCAGGGCTGTGGCTGCGGCGTTTGCCTTGTGTAAGCTACTTGTTCTTCCGCTCAGTGTTCCAAATGGAAAGAGGGAGTTGGGTCCCCTGCCTGCCCCTTGGAGAGTGGAAGGCGGGAGCATGTGGCAGTTAATTGTGACGGTTAATTTCTCCAAACAGAAAGGCACAAAAATACCCTCTGCCTACTTTGCAAGCCAGTCCCCTCTTTTATTCAACAAAGGTGTATCAGGGGCCAGCGGGATGCTGGCACCTTAGGCTGTGCTTAAGAAGCTAATGCCCTAGTGGGGGGATCAGAGAGACCCCTGTGCATCTCCCAGGCGTAGCACACTCTGGAGGGCACACTGATCACACGGTCCCAACTGGTCTCACTGATGGGAAGAGACCTGTAGTTTAGGGGCGAAGACATCTAGGGCAACTGTGAATCCCAGGACCAGGCAGGCAGCACAGCCCAGCGGTCAGACAGGTCTTGACAGCTGGTGGCAGGAGGTGGCAGTTACGTCTCTGGGCCTGAGCTTCTCCGGGCCTGAGCTTCTCCATCTGTAAATGGGTTGTTGAATGATTAAACAGGATGCTGTGTATAGCAAGGGCCCAGTGCATAGTGGGTGCCCAGGATGTGCAGGGTTGCTGGATCCAGAATTGGGTCCAATGAATAATTGGAGGCTGTTTCAAGGAAATGGTACAAAAAGATCTCATTTCAAGGAGGAAATAACAGAAGACTAGGAAGCCCTGCCAGAGGCGGGGTGAGCTAAGGCAGTTCTGGAAGGTCCCGCAGGCTGGAGGACATGGGGACGGAGGCGTTGGCGTACTGCAAGCTGGGTGCAAAGCAAGGTCAAAGAGCCACATCCCCGCGCGCCCTCCCCACGGAGAGTGCATTTCCTCCACCAGGAGGTGCTCTCCAGGGAGGAGGTGGTGCCCTCCTCGTCAGTGTGGCTTTCAATAGCACAGACTCTGCAGCCAGTGGTGTCTGTTTAAATTCTTTCTCTGCCGCCCTGGCTGGTGTGGCAAAGCGGAAGTTCTCTGGTTCAATTCCCAGTCAGGGGACATACCTGGACTGCGGGTTCGGTTCCCCAGTTGGGGGCGTGTATGAGAAGCAACTGATCAATGTTTCTCTCTCTCACATCAATATTTCTCTCCTCTTTCTCCCTCCCTTCCCCTCTCTCTAAAAGTAATAAAATCTAGTTGAAAGAATTCTCTCTCTGCCACTTCTCAGTTCTGTGGCCTTGGGTGTTACTTAGCCTCTTTGAGCCTCAGTTTCCATACCTCTAAATTGGGGACAAAATGCCACTTCGTGGCACCTACCCCATAATATGTCTGCCCGTAAAGCCCACATTAAGTGTTTAATAAGTGTTCACTAATGCATTAGTCATCAATTGCTGCATAAATTACACCCCTCAAACTTACCAGCTTAAAACAACATTTATCAAAATAATGGGGAGCTCAGGATTCGAGGTGTGGCTTCGCTGTGTCCTCTGGCGCAGGTGTCTCCCAGGTTTCAAGGCCACAGGCATGTTCAAAGTCGGCAGGGAGGGTGGCCTTGGACCTTTCCCAAGCTCACTCCCGCCATCGCCGGAAGGCGTCATCCCTCAGGGGCTGCTGGACTGAGACCCCAGCCCCTCACGAGCTGTCATCTGCCGTGGCTCTCCCTGAGGTCCTCGCCACATGGCCCTCTCTGAGATCTGGGTGTGGGCTCCAGGTGAGCGAGCAGGGGAGGCGCCAGAGAGAATGCTGGCACTACCCGAGTGGCAGTGCTTTGTAACCTCCTCTCATCAGCCTGTTCTGTTCACTACAAGCTAGTCACTAGGTCCAGTCCACGCTCAAGGTGAGGTCACACAGGGGGGAAGCCCAGGAGGTAGAGGCCACCCCTAGGGCCCGGGCCAGAAATGGCCACTCACACAGGGGGCAGCCTGCGGGGATGGACTGGGAGGGGGGACTTTGTCCTTTCCTTGACGACTGCATGGCCAGCAGTAGGAAAATGCCTGCAAGACACTTCCGCTGTGCCAGACCAGGCCCCTTCAGGGCGGGGGGCGGGTAGAAAGGGGCCTCCTCTCCCTTCCTCCTTCTCTGAGCACCCAGACAAGGTTTTGCAGCCCGGGGCCCGGAAAAATCCCCCAGGAGAGCCTTTCCCACCCGAGGCAGCCTCTGGCTGCATTGCAGCAGTTTGCTGTGACCTCCCACTCAGGCGGAAGGCAAATTTCACCCAGAAGGAGATGTGTGAAAATTGGATTTGCTGGCAGGGTCAGTGCTTTATCCTGGCTGTCACCTGCTTTTGAAACAGAGAGTTCCTCCCAACTATGCCTCTCCCTCCCAGCCCCGCCCCAGGGGCATCAGTGGGTCCCTTCTTGGCCATTCCTGTAGCCTCCAGCCCAGCCTGCCGCATGCAGGGCCACTTTTGTCTCCTTTTCCGCCCCCACCCCAGCCTCCTGCCTGGTGTCATTCCTCCAAACCCCGCCCCCTCCTTTCCAGTTCTCGCAGTGGAGCCGGAGAGGTCTTTCCCTAAGCCTGGATCAGAGTGCCTCCTTCTCCTGCTTAGAGCCTTCCCACCGCCCCCTGTCACTCTGGAACAAAGTCCCACCCCGGCCCCCTGCTGCTTCTGGGAGCTCATTTCCTAAAACTTGCCCCAGGCTCTGTCTGCCTGTTCCTGGAACACCCTAAGCTCTTCTCCTTCAAGGCGTTTCTCTGCTCTTCCTCGGCTCTCTGCAGGGCCTGAATCTTCTGTGTAATTGCCACCTCTTCAGGGAAGCCTTTCCTGATTGCATTACACTCTCATTAGTGCCGCTCACATCATCTCATTTATCTCCTGGTACGGATTGCCACCGGTAATCAGTTTGGTTTGGTTGTTACCTTGTTTATTGTCTGTTTTGCCCACAACAGTCAGGGCTATGAGCGCCACGTAATAGGGCTATTGCTCCCGGCTTTACCCCCAGGTGCCAGCCTGCAATGGGACAGATGAACACCCCTCTCTGCTCTGCAGGGCTGCAGCAGCTGCCCCAGCCGCCCTTTCTGCCTGCAGGCTCCCCTCCTCCAGTCCTCCTGCACAGGAGGTAAAGCAGAGCCCTGAGCCTGTCACTCCCTTCTCAGTAGCCCCAACTGCCCAAACAGGGTCAAGGCCAGTGGGTTCAGGTTCAGAGCTGGGGCCCGCCAATCATTTCCTAACACCCCCTGCATGTACTCCCTGCTCTGTTTTTCTTAACATCCCCTGACGTTTTCTACCCCTGTGCTTAGGCTGGTATTTTCTTTTCCACCAAGAAAGCCTTTTTCTCTTCTGGAAGCAGATGTGCGTATCTGTCTTAGCTTAGGTCACCCCTCCTCCCCCACCACCCCAGGAAGTCACCCCTGGTCACTGATGCTGGCGAAGTGGGAAGAATTTGGGGTTTGGAGTCAACCCTGGATTCATGCCCCTGTTCTGCTATTTGCCCGTGTGTGACCTTGGTTAGGTCACCTCACATGTGTAAACTTGGTGAGAACAGTCCCAGCTATCAGAGTGGCTGTGTAAGAGGGTGCAGCCAGGGCCCCCCCCAAAAGAAGAATTTGTAATGGGGTCCAGAACTCAGGATGTCCAGGAAATATTAAAAATATGGGATGTCCTCACCTGAACTGGGGGATGGGACACATGGAGCAGGGCCACTGAGAGCCGTTTTGCATAGCAATAGCTTTGCAGCTAACCTCTGACATGGTCATTTAACATATCTATAACCTTTAACTGGTTTCATAGATATGTTAAACAGCTGTGGTCAAGCTTTGAGTCAGGGGGAAGGGAGTGAGTTCCACCCAGCATGTAACTGGGAGGCGAATCCCCTGGTTACAGCGCTTTTGTGTGAGTTTGGAGATGATTGGCTCCACACCACAGGGCCACACCTGCCCGGACTTACTATGGCAGCCCAGTAAACCTGGAGACAAACGGGAGTGCTGGCAGGTGTAGCTGATTATGGGAGGAGTGGGAAATAGGGCTGCAGAGGAAGATTGGCGCTGGGGTTTAAACCCAGGTGTGGCTGCCGTGAGGGGAAGAAACACGCGGCTTTGGGTCTCCCTTTGCCACGCAGCTTAGGAAGCTGGAAAGCAAGATGCAGCAGTGATCAGAGCTCTCTCTTAGCTGTTCGGAAGCATGCAGGAGAGACGCTACAGGAGGAAAGGGGTGAAAGGACCCTTGCAGGAGCCACGTGGTTTTCAATTAAGAACTGTAGGTCCCAGTGACACAGCTGATGGTGCTGGGAACCGAGGGAGGCCTGCCGGCTGAGTATGGATTGCCGGGGAGAACTGGGGGCTACCTGAGCCACAGACCTTTATTTCTTTTCCTGAGATACGGTACCCTGGGCTGGGCAAAGGGAGGAAGGAAGGACTGTGTGTGTTTGTGGGTGTTTTAAGGGACTTTGGTATTTAAATGAAGACATTAAATCATCACTCTTTAGTGTATAACTTTTGAATAAATAATTCCTTTCCTTTTCACCAATCTCTGACATGGAGAGCTATAATTCCCTGGCGGTGAGCAAGGCAAACCTAGTACAGGGGAACCCCAGGAGAAGGGGGGGTCCATTTGGTAACATTGTGCGACCCCTTCTCTGGTGGCCAAGCAAGGAAAATCATGGGAGACCACATGCGCTGTAGCTTTCAAGTAATACTACTACTTGTACATGCGCAGTAAAACTAGCCAGGAAGGATCCTCCCTATAAGAATGGAGTCCCTCCAGTCCCGGAGGTCAATCTCTGCCTTGAGTTGCCTGCTCCCATGTTCTCTGTTGTAAACTCTGTGTATTCGGTTCAATTCTTTGTCCCAATCACCAAGAACCTGGTTACCTGTGCCCACCTGTGACAGCTTCACGGCACGTGGGCTAAGAAAGCTCCTGGCTTTCATATGTCTGCTCCAAGCGGACACATTATGGGGTGGAAGGGATGCGGGAGGCCCTTTCCAGCACTTCCTCCTCATTCTGAAACCTTCATTCTCCCCACAATATGCTCGGTGCTGGACTTGTCCTCCTCTGTTCTGCCTGGGCTACGAGCTGCACCTGGACGGCCCCGCGCCTTCTCCATTTCCTCACCCTGCCTACCAGGGCACTTGCTTTGCACCAAGCAGGGTCCACAGAGAGCTTCTTAAATGTCCTTGACTTTTCTTCTTCTCTGGATATTCTTCCTTTACAGCAAACAGCAACTTGATACAATATTATGACCATTCATTCATTCATTCATTCACAGAGTTTGTGTCATGTGAGCAAGAAAACCACATCTCATGCCCCTGCAGAACTTGCTTTCTAGAACTTTGGAACTTCCATTATTCACTTGGCCGACAGACACTTGCCTGCCAGTGGTGTGTACAAACCAGTCAGCCTATTAAAATCCCCAGCCTTTTAGCAGCTGATAGCGGTTGCCATGAGCACCTGGGTTCCTTTTCCTGTAGCTCCAAGCTCTCTGTGCATTGCTCCTCCGAGCTCCACCTTGCACCTACTGTGAGGCCCGTGAGGCCCAGGACGCAGGCAGGCAGAAACTGTGAAATCCACCACACCCTACTGCAGCCAGTAGGGGAGTCAGGGGTCCCCTGCCTCCCGCTCACCTGTGTGCACCCCAGCCTCTCTGACCAGGCTCGCCACCTTCAGAGGTAGCCTGGGTGCCTGGCAGATAGCCCCCACAGCGCCCCCTTTCTTAGAGAAGAGCAACCATGTGACCCAGAAATCCCTTTTCCAGGTAAATATCCAAAAAATGGAAAGTAGAGTCTCATAGAGATATTTGTACGCCAATGTCCATAGCGGCACTAATTCACAGCAGCCAAAAGGTGGAAGCACCCCCAGTGCCCACGGGGGAATGTATGGGTATAGTAATAATAATAATAATAATAGTAATAATAATAATAATGTAGCCTATCCATGTAACAAAATTTTATTCCGCTTAGGAAAGAAGAAAACTTGTGACACATTGTCCAAAATGGATGAACCTTGAGGACACTGCTGAGTGAAACAGGTGGTCACTGGGAGACACACGCCGTGTGATTCCGCCAACACGCGGCACGCAGAGCGGCAGATGCGTGGAGACAGAAAGTGGACAGTGGCTGCCGCAGGCCGCAGGGAGGGAGCATGAGCGGGTGTTGAACAGGGGTGGCGTTTCAGCTCTGCAAGACAAAAAAGGTCCGGAGCTCCGTTACCTGAAGATGCGAATGTGCTTGATCCACTTAAAAATGGTTCCCATGGTACGTTTTATGTCAGGAGGACTTGACCACAGTTAAATGAGAGAAAGAGAGAGAGAGAGGCCTTCCTGGGAAATAATGCCTGGGCAGGCAGGGGGGCTATGCGGGGTCTGACCTTGGCCTCCGAGCCCTGCCTCCTGCTGGGAGTCCCTGGCTCTGGCTCCTGCCCTGTCTAGACTGGCCAAGTGTGGACAGAACTCCTTTCTTGTCAGCACGCTTTCACACAGCTGACTAAGACTGGTGCTTCCAGGTTTCCTAAGAACAGAAATAAATCAGGAAGGAAATAAAGAGAGAAAAGTCAAACTGGAGAGAACAGGTTTTGGATCCAACAACCAGCAGCCTTCCCTACAGCGCCTGAGGTCCGCCCTTCCAGCACACTGGTGCATGGCCCTGGGTGACTTCTTTGTCCAATTCAGCCTGGTCTTCGGGCCCTTAAACTTGGGCCCTGCCCTCATGGGTTGCACCTCTACTGGACCTTTGAGATACAGGTAAGGGTTGGGAGGCATTTCTTCAAGAGCTGCTGAGCCCCCTGCGTGGGGCCCCGGGGCTGAGAGAGCCCTTTGGGGAAGGGGAAGTTGCAGGCCCCGAGCCCCTGGGCCCTCAACCTGAGGGATGACTTAGCCCCTGAGAAGAAAGCAGACAGGTTTCCTTCCCGATCCTCATATGCTGGGATGTGAGCTCAAGAGATGAGAGGCCAGACAGAGCTCAGCATCCTTTGACCCTCCAACCTTGGCCATCAGAGGGCTGTAATTGCTCGACAAACTGCTTTCTACCTGAGCACATCCCACCAAAGCCTTTGCTTCATCTCTGTCAGTTTGTGGGACCTGGCAGATGAAAACCGCCCTCTCTCTGCTTCAGCCCGTGAGTGATAAAAGCCAGACCCCGGTTTCTGAGGTGGCGACGGCTTCACGAGGTTCCGTTAGGACCATGTGCTCACTCTGCAGCCAGCGTGACCGTGACCGCGACCATGGGGCGGCTTTGAGGGCCAGGCCACAGGACGACACATCTGTCCTGAGTGCCCAGCTCATCCGTGGTGGCAGGCAGTCAACTGGAACCTTTAGTTCCCCGCAGCCCCCAGAGGAGAGGTTAGCACTGGCCTGCGTTCAGGCTGGTCTCCACCGCTCCCACGGTCCCTCACCTTGCTGAACTTCAGCTTCCTCATCAATGAACAGGCGTCACACCTCCCCGAAGCACTACTGTCATGTTCAAATACGATAATATATGTAAAGCACCCAGCTCTGTAGCAGGAGGGTAATCAGCGCCGTTTCCCTGCTGCCCCGCCACGATGGGCAAAGAAGCCAGAACACCTACAGCATCCATTGCCGGGATTACCAGACATGGTCTGCAGTTCGCTAACCTGCTCCAAATGAGCGGCTGGGGGGGAATAATGATAAGCCTCTTACAGTTGTGCCTTACAGTCCTCAGAGCCAATTTCAGATTTTTCATCACATTTGTTCTTTCCAAAAGACCAGGGTGGCTGACAGGGGTGGACTCCATTGTATAGCTATGGGTGCTGAGGCCCAGAGGAGGAAAGGATCTTATCCAACATCACACAGCAGGCAAGTGGCAGAGTTAAGGTAGAAACCCAGATCTCTCCTTTTTTTTTCTAATTTAGTTCCAGAAAGTTTGCCAAGGCATCCTCCCCCACCACCACCCCGTTCTCAGGAGCCTCCAGGGGCAGACACCGTTCCAAGGAGAAGGGAGCCAGCGCTGCTGGCTGGGGGCCCCTCAGACCCCGCGGAGCGGTGCCCTGGTTGAACTAATTGCCACGCTCGCTCACACTCACGCTGAGCCCGCCTTCCAGAGAGACCCTAAAGTGCCTGCGAGCTCCTCGTGCATATTTATATGCCTGCGTGAGCGATAAAAATAAAACCACTTCACCCACCACTGAAAGGCAGCCACTCGGGGTGTGAAATATGGGGCTTATCGAACAGCCGCAAGGAATGGCTCTCAGGGAGGGGCCCCTGTCCCTGTGACTTTGCAAAGGGGCAGTGGCAGGGAGCCGGAATCTCATTATCTTGATCAGTAATTGTTGGACGTGGACGCAGGAGCCAGGAGGACAGCCAGTCCCCGGGGCCCCAGGGTGCTCTGGAGCCTCCCTGTGTCAGGGAGCTGGTCCTGCCAGAGGATGTGGTGCCGTCGGGCTAAAGGGGAGTGTGAGTCCCTCAGCTTACACCTGTGCACCCCCGAACCTCACTCCCTGAGAACTGGCCCGCAGGTACTGAAGACTCCAGCCCTATGTTCTCCTAAATGCAATGCCCACCCCCCCACCATGTACTACTTCTTCCTTTAAAGGAAGGGACCAGAAGGTCTCAATGATCTAACATGGCTTGGAGCAAAGTCCAGCATGAGCACCTTTGCTGAGCGTCCATTGAAGGCAGCCTTACTTAACAAAGGTATTGTTCTGGAGAAGTTGAGCATTTTTTCTGGCCATTCAAACATTCCAGTGCTACCTCGACTCTGTCCTGATGGCTGATTCTGAGCCTGCTCCAGATTCAAACTTCTGGGTCCTTCCCTCCCTCCCTCCCTCCCTCCCTCTCTCCCTTCTTCCCTCCCACTGTGCTTTGCCCATCCTACCACCATCCTCTTCATTCCCTGGGCAAGCACAGAAAAGGCATCTCATGCAGCCTTCCTGAACGAGTGACAGCTAAAGGGGAGACTTAGGGCATGAGTAGGAGCTAACAGGCTTCAAGGGTGTGCATTGGATACTTGGGGTAAGGGAGGTGGCAGTGAGGAGGATGGGGAGGGTAGAGGGAGAAGGGTGTTTCAGGCAGGGGGAGCTGCATGTACAAAGGCGTAGAATCAAGAGAGCTCAGTGAGCTGGGGTGTGGATTGACTGGTTGTGCTTTATTCGCAGGGAAGGTGCAAGGAATCATTCGGAGGAGCAGACCAATATGCACACATAGCCTTAAGGTCCTCGGTGGAGGAGGAGACCCATTAGGACCATTTACTTAGAGACCATTAGGGTTGGAGCCCTTGCAGCTGTGCCTCTTGGGTCTGTCATACCCCCAGTGCCTGGGCCCCTTCCTTTGGAATCATACAAAGCTTTAAGAACTCTTGTGTTATTTCTCATGGTCCCTCAGAGTGCCTGTTAAGGGATGGAGAACTCAGGGGGTTGAGGGACTCTCCCTCTGTGCCTCCAAATATCCTTCGGGTTCCAGGGAAACACCCCCCTGATTCACTAGCTGCCCCTTTGCAGGGGCACCCTCTTCACAGGGCACCTGGAAAGGGCAGGAGGCTTCTGCCCACACCCACAAAGGGTGTAAGCAGAAGAGAGGTGACGCAGGAAGCCAGGGAGTGGAGATGGGGTCAGGTGACTGACTAGCTGGTAAAGGGTCAGCAGGATTGTTTCCATTGATCGATGGTTGGGGGAAGAAGAGGGAGGAAGAAGAGCAACCCCACGGAGAGAGAAGGGTTCCAATGCTGATGAAGTTCCTTCTGGGGGCTGGGGAGGGACAGGTCAGTTCAGAGAGATCTAAGGACGAGAGTCACAGAATCTCAAGCTGGGCAGATGTGTCCAGGTCATTCTGTCCACTGCAGGTTTTTAAAGCAGTTTTCCTTGCTGTTTTTCCCTCTCACGGCACTCCTTGCCCTCTGCACAGGCCCTGGATGACCTTTCAGCTGTACCACCTTGCACCCCACCCGCCCCAGCCTTCCTGGGCCACCTGCTATCCCTGCCTGGCCACCTCAGCTGCCTGCTTGTAAGGCTTTGCACATGCGGCTGCCCCCAAGTTCTTCTCTAACTCTTAGGCACCTGTCCGGGCTTCAGGTCTCACTCTCTGCAGAGCGCCGGTCTCCCAAGTGCTAGCTCAGCGCCAGGTGCAGGGGTTGGGCTTCCTCTGTAGCACAGGAGGAGAGAAAGAGACAGAAGGTGGAGGTAGATTCGCTCCCAGGTGACATCAGTCAGAGGCTTCAAGGATCTAGCCCAGCCTTTTGCCTCTTACCAATGAAAACTCGGAAGCCCAGAGAGATTAAAGTGGTCCTCTGTTCTACAAATCAGACTGGGGTTTTTTCAAATGTCTCAGGGCAGGAAGCAGGCTGATGGAGAGAGGAGGAAATGATCAGGCTTCACGAGATGGCTTTTGCAGTTACCCAGAGCCTGTTGGTTACAAATCCCTTTATCCTCCCACTGGACAACTAGCCCAGCTGGCTGGACGTCCCTTCTTTGTGACCCAGGCCTGCGCAGGCGGCTCTGGAGGTGTGAGGGACGAAGTGAAATGGGCCTGACTCTTCCAGCGCTCCCAGTATGACCTGGGGGAGCAAGACACAAAGGGGAGTCGATTGAAGGAGATCTGACTTCTCTGTGTAATGGAGACAATGTGCGCCTCAAATGGTGTGGACGCGGGGAGCTGTCTTGCTCGGGGTCTCACTTCATCTATAGTATTATGGACCCATCACACAGTTTCACCTCACTCGGGAGTTTTAGGATACACATTTCGTGACATCATGCCTCATTGGGAATACATTAAAGCTTACAAAGTAGTGAAACAGGAAGCAGATTTGTTTTACAGAAAATAGGACCTCAAACGTGGAAGGTTGTAAGAATGGAACAAATCACATATTAGATGGCGCCACCTGTTGTCTGTGGGTGGTACTGCAGTTTGGTGAGGAAAGGGGAGGTTCCAAGGGTGATCTCAGCAAAGGATAAAAACTTTCAACATTAAAATGGCAACAAATTCACGGCTATAACAACTGAATGTAAAGCAAACGAACTAAGCAAACAACCAGAATAGGAACAGAATCATAGATATGGGGATCATTTGGAGGGTTGTCAGCGGGGAGGGGGAGAGGGTAAAATGGGGGAAGGGTACAGGAGATAAGCATAATTGGTAGGTACAAAATAGACAGAAGGAGGTTGAGAACCGTATGGGAAATGGAGAAGCCAAAGAACTTATATGACCCATGACCCATGGACATGAACTAAGGGGGGGACTGCTGGAGGGAAGGGGGTACCGAGGCAGAGGGGGGGCCAAGGGGAAAAATGGGGACGACTGCAACAGCATAATCAATATATTTTAAAGTATCTTCCTCTCCAGCATTGTGTCTGTAAAGTCTTGGTCATTTCAGGATTCATGATAAAGTCCTTCCTCACTTTTTCAACCTCCTACAAAAAGAAGGAGGAGGAGGAAGAGGAATAGGAGGAGATCCCAGGTCTGACGGGGCAATCATGGGGACGAGAGTCTAAGGCTGGGACTAGACTAACTAATGCCACAGAGGGCGAGTGAACTTCAGGTCCCATTTGCACTAAACTTTTTTTTTTTCCTGATTTTTGTTGTTGGCAACCATCTGCTGAGTCTCTGGAGATCTTGACCTTGGAGTCTTTATCTGCCCCTCTCCACTGCAGGGGCAGGAAGTTAAGGATGGAAAGGTGGAACCACAGCTCGGGGTAATTACAGCCTCGCATGGCTGCCTTGGTGGATAGTATCTGCTATGGCTAATGTTTATTGAGGGCTTACTTCATTTAAAGCCCTGCCTTATTTAATCAGTGCAACAACTTGATGAGGTTGGTACTTTTACCCCCATCCCCATTTTACAGATGAGAAAATCAAAGTGCAGGGAGATTAAATGCTTTTCTCAAGTCCTTATAGGAAGCCCTCCTTCCCTCCCCCCCTCCCTTCCATCGATCCATCCCAAGCCGGCATCCATCCCACAGTCTTTGTCTGGAGTGCCAAAGCTGAGATTTGGGTCTAGGCAGGCCAACTTTAGAGCCAACGCTTTTAGACACCGTGCTTGACTACCTCTGCTGGCACTTTCTAACTATGACTAATACCTGTTAGTTCAGGTCTCTTATACTTACTCAATTCAATGACACAGAAGAAAGTACAAATCTTACTGATGATTTCTAATCTTGAATCACCCATTCACTGCCTCCACCTATGCGCTCATCCACCATCAATCCTTTTTCCAACCCATCTGTCTACACACCCACCCATCATCCCCCATTCATCCACCCACCCACCTTTCTTTCCATCTGTTCTCCCACCCACTTGCCATCCACCCATCTATTCATTCATGTCTCCACCCAATAATGCTCACATTCATCTGTCCATTCATCCATCAACCCAGTTATTCTTTTACCCATTTATCTTTTTATTTATCCATCTTCTTTCCTTCCTTCCTTCCCCATCCAAACACTTTCTTGAGCACCTACCATCTGCCAGGCACAAGTAACACACATAAATTAGCTGTGGTCCTTATTTCCATATTGCTTACCATCTCAGAAATACAAAAAGCAAAGTAACTTTAAGTAAGGGGCTTTGCCTTTGCCTCTCTGTGCTTCAGTTTGTCTATTTTGGAGGGTTCAGAACAGAACCAGCCTCATAGAGTTATAAAGGGAATTCAAGGAATTAGTACAAGCAAAGCCCTTAGAGCAGAGCCTGGTACGCAGTAAACACTCAATGAATGCCGCCAGTTGGCAGCGGGTGTTGCTGCTCCTGTCATTCTGATCGTTACTACTACTACTATGACTGGTAATCCGGGAAGGGGTCGGACTGATCCAGGGCACGAGCAGCATCTCCCATCCATCTTGTAACCTATGGAACTCTTGCTCATGAGATGCTAAGAGGTATTTATGCAAAGAGGGTTCTGAGGCCAAACAAGTTTGGGTTTCAAGTAAACAAAACCGAAAACAGCTGCAGAATTTCTTATAACCTCTAATATGCTCATGCAAATTGTAAATTTCCGAGAAGTGGGGAGGGGCCTAATGGGCAGCATTTCTCCCACGTATTTAAACACAGAGCCCCCTTTCAAGGAATGTTTATTACAAACTTGCAAAGCCAGTGGTTGGTGGGACCTGGTTTGTGAAACGCTGGTCTCCTCTGTTAATCTTTTTCTCTCTGCCAAGGCGGTTCCCACTCCTCCCTGTGGTCCAGCTCTTTTCTCTGGGTCTGTAATGCTGAGGCCCTTCCAACCACCACAGCCTCAGACTCCCCGTGGAAAACCCACTGGGCTCCTTCTGTGGGAAGACGGGCTGGGGCTGGAGCATGAGCATCCAGATGGGACTGAGGTCCGTTAAGGACACGGTCTGGACTTAATTCCAAGAGACCGACTCTGTATCGATTTGGATCACTGGTGTTAAGGCGTCACTTTCAGTTGTGTTTAATTTAACCAAACAATAAAAGACTCCATCCTGTCTGAGAACTGGTCTGATGGATGTTTAATTCCCAGCACGGAGAGGCCGAGGGCAAGGTGGGAAGGAGCCGGAGGACCGCGTGACCGAGTGCGTGTACATGGGAGTGGGGGAAGAGGGGAGGAAGCGAGAATGAGCACACACGTGTGTATCTCCAGGGCAGGCCCAGGGTCCAGCAGTCCTTTACCTTTGCGCGTCTTTTCACTCCTCTGAGACTCAGTTTGCTGAGCTGTACATTGGGCATACATAAGGCTGCCACGGGGGACTCTTATGAAGATTAAATGTGACGAGAGAGGTGGACCACATGGAACTTATTAAAGTTTTTTAAAAATCTCATTTCTCGTCAAAATACTTGTTTCCAAGGTGAGAGTGCCTGTGTGTGTACACACACATGTCACATATGAGTGTGTGTATCTTGGCCTGGAAGAGCACTAAGAGCTCGGGTTCTGGCCTCTTCCTGGGTACAAGTCTGGTTCTGTTACTGTGTGGTACTGGGCAAGTTGCTGAGCCTCTCTGTGCCTCAGTCTTCTCATCTGTAAAATAAGAATAATGACAGTAGCAACCTCGTATGTTATTGTGAAGAGTCCTCGAGTGCCCATTACAGGAGAAGCACTTTCATAAATACTTACTACTTTTTTTTAATCCTCACCCAAGGACATGTTTTTTTCATTGCTTTTAGGGAGAGAGGAAGAGAGAGAGAAACATCAAAAGAGAAGCATCGATTGGTTGTCTCCCAGAGCACCTGGACCAGCAATGGTACGTGCCCAGACCAGAGATAAGACCTGCAACCTGGGTACGTGCCCTGACAGGGAATTGAACTCACAACCCTTTGGTTACCAGACTACACTCCAGCCAACTGAGCTACACCAGCCAGGGAATAAATGTTTACTGCTCTTAGCGTCCTTATCAAATTTCACAGGGGGTGTTTCTCCTGAACAAGAGAGCCTATCCTTCGGAATACCAGGCTGTGGAAGATAATCATATACTGTATCCCTCCCCTGTCCTGGAAACAAACAAGCTAGAGGTCACGGAGGGGCCCTTTGACCCCTGGGGGTGTTCCCTAGGGTCAGGAGAAGAGAAGTTTGTTTGGTGCTGTAGTGCCCTCTGTTGTGAGAGAGGCTAGCTCGGCACAGTGGACAGAGGGAGGCTTGGGCGTGACTGCCCCACCTTGGCCGCCCCAGCCAAGGGGCTTGGGCGTGACTGCCCCACCTCCCCACCTCCGGGGAGGTCCAGGGCCCCTGCTGGGCCAGAGCACAAAGAAGGCATGCCCCGCCCTGGCTCAGGGACCTGAGTGCCAGGACTGCAGAGTGGAGACCACGTCGCTGGCGGCACATCCATCAGCAGACAGGAGCCAAGGGACTTAAGCAAATTAAAAGCCTGTGGCTGCCCTGGGTGACTTTTCTTTGGGCTAAATCACCCTGTGCCCTCTGCTAACCTTGCCTCTCAGGGTTTCAAATACACCTTTTTCTGGGGCAAAAAAAAAAAAAAGACTCTGGAGCTGTGTTTTGTAAAACAGGAGCAGGATGAGTGGGCTCCCTCCAGACAAGGTGTGCGAAGGTGGCGGTATTACTGGGAACAGTTTCCACGCCGTGTAAACACGCACACTGCAGCTGTGCTTTTTTGGGAAACCACCTGGGCAGGATGTCCTCTCCACGAACACGCCATCCAGTGGGGCGATCATCCTCCGATGAGACTCCTGTCACAGGATGCTTGCTAACACCTGCCAAGCGGCAGCCTTGTACTAAGCACTGAGGAACACAGTGTCTATGAGCAGGTGCCCTGCCTTCAGCCACCCAGGCACCCATTCATCCATCCATCCAACAGTATTTATGAATGGCCTACTGTGTGCCAGGAGCTGGCTAGGAAGATCAGTGCTTGTAATACAGGGTGATATTGCAGGAGAGTGAGAACGGTGGGGGGTTCGCTGCGGTTTCCAACAGCACCAGCCCCTCTCCTGGTCCCATTTTGGGCCCCAGGAGGCAATCTTCCCTTGGCCATCAGGCCTCTTTTCCTCCTTGTGAGCCTCTTGCTTGATGCCATTTACTGGTGGCACAATGAAGGTGAATCTCTGGTCCCTTCCTGCTGCTGCCTGGGGATTTTATCCTCCAGCTGGTGTGGACCCACGGGTGGGTGGAGTCGGAGTCCCACCCGACCCCGGCCGGCTGTCCTCTCTCGCGGCCGGGCAGCAGTGAGTGCAGACAGGAAGCCTCACCTATTCAGGTTTCACCTGATGAACTCTTGCCCGTCTACCTGCCTGGATACACTCTGAGTCTGCAGCAGGAATGTCCACACTGTGACGCCTGGCCTCGGCCTGGGAACTCAGACCAACGTGCTAACACGAGGGGCCTCTCAGCTTGATGCTGCTCCCCAGTCAGGGAAGCCCTTCCACGGATAGTTTAGCAGGGGGGACAGGTTTGGGCTCTGTGGGCTTTTTCCTAGGCCAGAGCTGGGGTGAGGGAGGGGCAGGGGGGACTCAGTGAGGGACTGTGCCCCGTGGCATGGCTGGATCAGTCCAAAAAAAGGTGTCGGGGAGAGGTGACATCAAACTGACCCTCAGCAACTTGGAGGAGAAATGGGTGGGGGGTGGGTGAGAGGGAGCAAAGAACAGCCAGCCGAAAGGAAGAGAAAGGGCCCAAGGCTCCAGTATTCAAGCCATAACCAGCCCAATCAGCCTGGCAGCCAATTAGTCTGATTCAAAAAAAAAAAAATTCCCACATAGGGACAAACTGTAATCAAACACCTATTTATAAGGGTTTATTACGATCATTATTATTATTTTACTGAGATCATTCTAAAGCCTGTCAGGTGAATGTTTGCTTTCAGATCTTCATAAATGCAAATCGCTCCTTCTCTGGCTGGGGGCGGGGCGGGCGGGGCGGGGCCCGGGGGCGGGGCTGCAGCAGGGTTGCAGGGAAGCCTGTAGAGAGGTGTGGGGAGGGCGGATGGAGAAAGCAGCCCCTGCCACGGGCCCTTTCTGCACAGGGCCACCCCGCACACGACTCAGCAAACACTCAGTGCCCCTGGTGCTCCCTTCGCCCCTTCTAAGGGCTGCTGGAGACGGAGCTGGCGACGTGCCCACTGGCTACCAAGTAAATGGCGCCCAAGTCGTATGCGGCAACCTGACAGAACCAGGGAAGCTGGGGGTTCTCTGTGGAACGCTGTAGAAAGAACACTGGTCAAGAGCCCAGCCAGTGAGCTGCGTTTTGAACCCAGCCCTGCCCCTGGCTGCGCGGGCCTTTCTGTGCCTCACTCAGCTTGCCATCTCCTGGGTCCCAGCCAGGGATGACATTACATGCTGTGAACTTCCCCATTAAACCTTACCCCCGGGGTAGGGTATTCAAGTGCCAGGGTACCTCTCCTCTCCTAGGGGACCTCCAGGCCCACAGCCAGGCATGAAGTTCAATGGTGTGTGTGTGTATCCAAGTGCTAGGGTGCCTCTCCTCTCCTAGGAGACCTCCAGGCCCACAGCCAGGTGCGAAGTTCAATGGTGTGTGTGTGTGTGTGTGCCTGTCGGTGGAAGGATAATGCTGAGATACAAGTCCCAAAACCCACTCCTCAGGCAGGTTGTGGGGGTGGTATTGAGAGGAGGCAGGGTGTTGGGCTTCCCAGAAAGTGGAACCCTGGCCTCTGCCAGGAGGAAACAACCAGCTCCTTACCCACTTCCTGCTGGATGCAAGGATATGGCTATTCTTGGAAGAAAGGACAAAACATGCCCCATTTCTCTGGGATGCCGAGGGGGGGGGGCATCCCTAATTTGGGAAGTTTCAAAAACACCTATGCCCCTAATGTTCCCCACGAAGGGCATTAGTGGGTGGCCAGGCCAGTGCTCGGGGGGCCACACCCTGCCTGCTCTGCTCCACCGCGGTTGGCACCGCTCTCACGAAGGCTATCCCGGGGATGGGATGAGGTGGAGCGGGATCGGATGGAGCCCGGCCTCCGCAGGGCAGGGGAGCTCGGTCAGCTGGGAGGTGGTTATGAAGCTGAGGGCTGCGAACGGGTTGTGAGTGAGGGGGAAACCTGGGGGGGGGGGCAGAGGGGATGGGAGGCAGAGAGGAAGGGGGTGGGACCAGGAGCGGGGAGCTCTCCTTCTCCCTGCAATAAATCGGCTTATCGGACGAGAACCGAACAGCCCAGAAAGGATTAAAGAAAAGTCTGTATAATACAGCGGAGAGCGTGGAGAGCTGGGAGAGGGGAGGGCGGGGAGGGCGGGGGGCGGAGAGAGGGGGAGGGACGGAGGGAGGGCGCCGGGAGGGGGGCGCTCGCGCCTCCGGGAGAAGCGAGCGCGAGGCAGAGGGAGCGCGATTTGGCTCTAACTCCAGCGCCGCCGCGGATCCGACTCCCAGCCGTGGTGGGTGCCGTTCGCAGTTGAGGAGCGTGGAGCCAGCGGCTGCGAGCGCGCTCGGAGGACGCCCGGAGCTCGAGGGTCCCAGCGCCCCGCGGAGACCCAGGCGAGTCGAGTCCGGCGCCCCGGCGGCCGGGCCGCGGGGGCATGGGGGCGCCCCCGCGGCGCCCCGCGATGTCCGCCACCATCTCGGCCGGCGGCCGGAGGCAGGAGCGCGCCTGAGCCCATGGCGAGGGGACCTGCCGCCGCTACCTCCGCCACCGCCGCTGCCCCGCCATCGCCGCCAGCTCCCGGGCACCATGCGAGCCGCCCCGAGCCTCCGCGGCTGCGTCTGCCTGCTGCTCGCCGCGATCCTGGACCTGGCGCGCGGTGAGTGCGCGAGCGCGGGGCGGGAGCCCCGGCTGGGGATGCGCGCGGGGGCGGGCCGCTCGCGAGGGGCGCGGGGCCGCTCCTGAGAGGCTCGGGGTCGGAGCAGTGGTCTTGGCAGGGTGGGCGGGGGTGGGGGTGGGGTCCGTGGAACTGGTGGGCTCAGAGAGGGAGGGAGGACGTCTCTTCTGGAGAGAGCGCTCTGGGTCTGTGCCAGGGCGTGTGTGCGTGTGTCTTTGTCGCGTCTCCGTGGCAGGGTGTCCGGGAAGGAGCTGAGTGTGAGAGGGCGCGGGAGTGTGTTGAGAGATGTACGTGTGATGGTGTGCGAGTGAGCGAGTGCCGGGAGGGGTGTTCGAGTGTCTGTATCGGCTACACGGAAAATGTGTGTGTGTGAGCGAGTGTGTGAGGGTAAGAGCGGGTGTCAGCTTCTCCGTGAGGGTGTGAAGTGTGTGAGCTTGTGTGATTGTATGTGTGAGCGTGTTAACGGGTGGGTGAATATGTGAGGTGTGGCTCTTCACGCGTGTCCCAAATGTGCGGGTCTTTTGAGGGGTGTGTGGCAGTAGGTGAGTGTATTGGTGTGGGGGGAGAGCAGCGTGCGTGCACAGCAGGTGAGAGTGTGGCACTTGGGCAGGAGTAGGGAGGTGCGGGCTCGTGGGGACTGGGCGTGTGTGTGCGCGCGACGGAGCGTGCAGTTCTAGCGGGGGCCGCGGTATAGACGAGCTGGGGGGTTGCTGAGGAGCTGTGGGCGGTGGTGCGTGTGTGTCCCACGCGGACTTGGTCCCAGCTAGGCTGAAGGAGCTGGGAGGAAGATGAAGTCGAGAGGGGTCCCCAGAGCTACCGATCTGTGTCTCCGCGGCTCCAGGGTCCAGGGTTCAGGCAGCCGTGGTGCCTCCCCCCGGCGCCACCGGCTGGTGGACCTTAAATGCAGCGGTTGTCGAAACCTGGCGACCCCGGCACCTTGCAGTCAGGGAGCCCGAGTATTGGCTGCGAGCCCAGCGGGAGGGAAGCAGGACCAGAGAAGATTCTCGGGCCCTGAGACTAGGAGGACCCCATCCTTGATTCCCCCTGAGTCTGGTGTCAGACTGGGCGCCCAGAGCCAACCCATCTGGACTCACAGCCCGGTTCCGCCATGTAGGGGAAAGGGACGTGGGGTGCTCAAAAGTAGCCTTTGTGATCAGTAGGGTCTCAGCCTTTGGTCCAACTGGACGATGGAGGTGTGTGTGTGTGTGTGTGTGTGTGTGTGTGTGTGTGTGTGTTGGGGGACGCTGGTGTCAACTCTGTCCCCTGCCTTCTGCCTTGTTGTAAGGGGTGGCGCCTGACCAGGCTCTGAGAATGCCTGCCAGGAAGAGGTGTCCCCTAGAGTAACCCCGCTCCCTTCTACCCCGAGGTCCTTGGGAGAGTGCTGGGTCTGCCTGCGGATGGGAGAGCTGCAGAATTTGAACCTGAATAGTGGTCCCGCTGGCAGAGAGCGGGGAGAGGCTGGCGCAACCCAGATGGAGTGCAAGCCCTGTACTTTGTCCGCCTATCCTTGGAGCAAGAGACTTTTCAAAGTGGATCAAAATCTACCCCCAACTTTGGGGTGAGGGTTCCTCCCTCGGATGCCTCTAGGGAAAAGGTTTTATGGAAAGGCGGGGTCTCTCTTGTCTCGGTTCCAGTGATACCGGGAGGGCTCCGAGCTTTGTGGAAAGGCCCCGGAGACCTGGACATTGCAAGAAGTAGGGGTTCGTGTTGGGGGCCGGAGGTTTGCACCCCTTCCCTCTCCGGAATGCTCGGAGCAGGGAGACGCGGCAGGAGAGGGGGTGACGGCGAGTGGTGGAAAGGCTTTGGTGCGAAACCCGCTCCATGAGGACCGCACCCTGCGAGCCCTGCCCGAATGCTCGTCGGGCCGCCGAGCTGCGGAAAGCTGACCCGGCCTCCTGGAAGCCCCTGTCCGCCTCTGCAGGCTGCGGGAGGCGGGATAGGGGGGCGCAGACGCGGGGGGTCGGCGCCTGTAGACTGGGAAGCCGGCGTCGCCTCTGAGCTCTACTGCTCAGGGTGGAGGAAGAGCGCCGACTTGGATCCCGGGTCCGAAACTTTCCGAGCCTGGGGCTCCGGTTGGGGGGTGGCAGGCTGCCCGGGTGCCGTCTCTTCTCCGCAGAGGTGGGGGTCCTTCCTTCCCGCTTCCAAGTCTGTGCCCGCGAGGGGGCGGGGATACCAGAAGGGTCCGTGAGGGATGCAAAAGGCCAGCTTGCCGGAGGAGGGCGCTCTTCCTGGATGTGACCAAGAGCCTTGCACCTGGCAGTAGGCTCTGCCGGGCCACCTGCCAGGGGCTGCCTTGGAGGGCGGGGAGGGTAGAATCTAGAGCAAGCTTTCAGAAACTCGCCTCCCCAGCGTGGGGCAATGGCGGTCTCCGCTAGGGAGGGGCATGGCCAGTGCGCCCTGGCCTGTTCTGCCCTTTTGGGTCACAAAGCAAGGCGGCTCAACTTCGGAGAGGTGGGTCTTTGCGCTGGGAGGAGAACGGGTCCCTTGGACACAGGGCTGGCTGGGCAGGACGTTCCTACCCCCGGTTCCCCATTGCCAGGTATCTGACTCCAGAGGAGAAACCCAGATTTCTCAGGTCTACCAGATCACCCAGGATGCCAAAGTGGCATTTTCAACTGGGCATTTCTGGGAAGGAACTCCTGCCCTTGGGCCTGTGCCGTGGCCCTGGGCGGGGGCGGGGCGTGCACCGGGGACTAGGGGTGGGAGCAAGAGAATGGCAGTGGATGGTCAGGCCCAGTTAGGTGGAGCCAAAGGCCCCAGCCAGAGGCCCTGCCAATTTTCTATTCGCAACCTCGCGTCAGCAGGTGGGTTGGGTGGCTACTACGGAGGCAGCCGCCTCGCAGACCGCCGGGGCTGCGCACAGCGAGGACTGGTGTTACAACTACGTATTTATCCTCCTTCCCCACCTGCAACCCAATCACCGGCAGGCAGGGAGGGCTCTTTCAGAGCTCTCAGCTGTGTTAAGGGGTCTGGCCAGTGCAGGCTGCTCCGCCCCTGCTCCCCCAGATTGGCCCCGCCCCAGATGCAAACTGGAGTTCTTCCTGAGACTTCGAACCTTTTCCTTTTTAAGTGCAGAAAATGTTAGAGCTGGAAGCAGCCTCGGAGATTCCTTACTTCAGTGGTTCTGAAACTTCCATTTTTTTTTAAAAGCAGGAGAACTTTCTTCAAGAAGGAACTGATGATCATGTCATTCACCCCACCCACAAATCCTAATTCCTTAGCCAAGATGATAGGCACAAAAGCAGAGCCACCCCAGTCCATGCCGCGATGAAACCCTGCCCCTAACAACCCTTCCACACCATTGTAGCTAACAATCTATGATTGCTCCTTTCTTGTATCATAGCTGGCTTTTGTTTTTTCAATAGTCTCCGTTACATGGATCAGCTACAAGGTGTCCAGCTGGTGGTGCTGGCTGCCCCACCGCCCTCAGGCCTGTGAGGCTCAGGGTTTTCAGATTCGTTCGTAACAGAGGAGTCCTGGCCCCTTCCAGTTCCCAGTACCTGGTCCAGCCCCAGGCTCCTTCTTTCCTTCCAGTGATCCCTCTCCTGGGCTGCTGAGAATCCGGTGGGCGGGGCATGTGGGCCGGGGCAGCAAGGCACCAGTGATACCTTAGGTGGGCCTGGCTACTCGGACTTTTCAGAGCATCTGTATCACACACGCTGGAACCCTACTACAGTTATGGGGGGATGGTGGTTGGAGGAGTTTCCTCAGGATTTGCTCAGGCTTCTGGTCCAGCAGTCTGTGACTTCAAAGGTAGAGGCCAAATAAAGAGCCGAACAAAGAAGAGGCTGGTGAGTTCCGCTAAACTGGGTTTCCGGGGATCTGTGTGGGTGTCTAACCTGTCCTACCATCCTGCCCACCCCTGCTATATCCTCAGGCCCCTTGAAATTCATTCGTTCGAGCGCTCGATGAATTTTTATTACACACTGATTGTGCACAAGGCACGGTGCTGAGCGTGGAGGCATAGTCCTGAACGCGGCAGGAGAGAGTCTGCCTTTATGGTGTTTTCAGCTTCGTGGAAAATGGATTCTTCACTTAGAGGAAGGAAGGGGCTGTCGCTCCGACCCCAGCTGAGCTCTCGCTGTTTGTCAGACGCCATGTGCTTCGTCGTTCTCATCCCCTTTAATGCTTACAGCCACCCAGAGAGGTAAAATTGGCCTTATTTTGCAGATGAGGAAACTGAGGCTCAGAGAGGTTAAGTAACTTCTCCAAGGCCACCCAGTCAGTGAGTGGCAACTAAAGATGTAGACACAGGACTGTCTGACGCTTTCTCTCCATGCTGTGCTGTCACCCAGGGAGAATGGCCTTCGGCCCCTTCCTCAGGTCCGGCCACATGGACAGTTGCAGTGTCTCCGATTTGCTGTCTGGATGTTGAACTCCTTTCCAAGCCCTCACTGAGATAGAATTATCCAGTGTGTTCATCTGCGCAGATGGAAGAGGGGTGTCCCTGAGAGCCTTGGTCATCACCAAGAGGATGAATGGGCATCTGTTGTGGGCAGGGCACATCTGCACAGAGAAAGACCTGAAACTGGGACCCTCATCCCCATGGGGTGAGAGGGTGGGCATGTTCCCGGAAAGATGAATGACAGTCCAGGGGGAAATTTGTTGATACCTGCTAGATGCAGAGGGAAGTGATGTCCCCTACAGGACGTTCTCAGGGGAAGAGTGATTACTTGGGTGTTCGGGAAATGCTTCGGAGAGGAGGGAGGAATTCAGACATGGAAGTAAAGGGAGGACTTTAATAAGCCAAGGGCTGTGGGGGGTGGAATGTGGCAGAGAGAGAAGCAAGCCTGTGTGAGCAAAGAGCCAGAGGCAGAAGCATGCATGGTGGGACTTGCTCAACTCAAGGCCGTCTCCTGAGAGTCCAGCTGAGGCCTCGGAGGAAGAAGTGTGGTATCACTGATCACTCCCATTTACTGCACACCTGTGAGATGCTCTTTACGCATTAAGTACCCTCGACAATCCACAAGGCAGTATTAGTAACTACATTTGCAGATGAGCCCAAGAGGCCCAGGATCTCTCTCTCTCTCTCTCCCTTTCTTCTGTCTTTTCTTTCTTAAAAAAATGAACGAAGTTCAAGAGCTTCTTTAAGTAAAAAAACTGGTACTTTGAAACCCAGGTCTGAAGCAACCCAGAGACACTGCTGCTCCTGGAGGAGAGGAGAAACAGTTTATTTTGTCATCCCTGGGAAGGGGGGGTGCAGCAGCCTCTACCATTTGCAAGAGGAGGCAAAGCCTTCCATGTTAAGTGATAGATGTTGGTGGTGATGAAACACTTCCTAAGAGGTCTCTGTTTTCAGCATGAGGTTCTGTTCTTGGTAATGAACCAGAGAAATAAGATTCTGGAACCCACCCTTGCACATTTCGTGGGGCCTAGTGGAAAGGACTCAGGTTCACCATAGATCTACTGTCCATGACTCCATGGGTGTAGCAAATAAATGCAGCGTGCATGGAGCTGGAGGTGTGCGGAGTAGCCACTCAAAGGAATGCGACACCCAGAAAAAGAATCTGCTCTTTGTCTTGGCCTCTAGACATTCCTCGCCTGGTAAGATACTCCAGGTTTACTTTGGGAAATTTATGCAAACCCCAGCCCCAGTTGTGTGTGCATCTTGGTAGGTGTCATCATCAGTAATGCACTCCCAAGATGAAGAAGCATCAGACATCCTGTCCCTGGAATCTGAATGTTAAGCAGAGAGTCAGGAAGACTGAGAATCGCTGGAAAGTCCCCCTTGCCAGTGCAGGCCCCCAATGAACTGTACTTTGCCAGTTTCCCTAGAAATAATGGTGAGACCTACCTCCCAGGGAGCTGACTGAGTGGAACGAGTCATTACATGCAGAGCTCTTAGCTCTAGGGAGGGTTACCAGTATTAACCATGGTTATGCCAGAGCTGCTCCAGCTCAGCTGGCATGGGTCCTCCCAAGGCCAAGGTGTGCAACTCATCCTCTTCAACCAGTTAGTTTTTGGTTTGAGTTGTCCAGCATCGATTTCTGGTACTTGGCAAGAAGGGGACCCCACTTGACAGCCCCCCCTGGGTGTGATGACCCTTAGCTGGTTAGCCACTCCCGGTAACACTTGGAGGATGGCCTGCGGGCTAGGGGTGGCCAGTCCCACCACCTGCTCCCTGCCTTTCCCTGGAAGCTTGAGGCATTGCTGCTCCTCGTACCTACTACAGTCCAAGACCCAGTGAAATTCAGGAGCTAGTCTCACTATGAACCTCCCACACCCCCCTTAGTAGACTAGGAGCTCCATGAAGACAGGGATGTTGTCTGGTTCTGCTGTCAAATCTTCCCCATGAAACACAGCTTAATAGAGGCTGGCTGCTTGGATGAATAAACCACCTTCAGCCTTTAGACATGTGCATCCTGGTTTAGAACAGGGTGGGGGGGTACAGGGCTTTTGACAGAAAACTGTATGAGAAGGTTGATAGCATGTGGAATTACGACTGGTTTTATAGGCAAGCTTCCCGTTGGCCAAGTTCTGCTTCTGTTTTTCTTGGAGACTGACTCCAGACACCCCAACACTCTATTTGCTGGTAGAACTGGAGAGGTGACAACATGTGGGGGAGCTTCATCCAGCAGAGCTCTCCCAACCACTGTGGATTAGAATGAGTCTACCAAGACAAGATCTGTTTGGGGAGAAAAGGCTGACCAGTCTCTCAGAGGAGATAGGTCTTGAGCCTCTCTCTCTATGGGCTTTTATTGAGTTTAGCTTTCATAGTGATTCATATCAAAGAAGGGAGGTATGATTTACAGATAACATTTTTCAGATCATGGGGGTCCTTTTGAGTCAGGGTCTAGTAGACAGGGTGACACCAATTGGCCATAAACACTTGGGAAACAAACTTATTTTGTGCTTGGACCCTTAACATTTAAATTGAGGACATTCTTAGCAAAACAGGTTTCATAGGATTTAATGTATTCTTTCTCAGGCCTGATCACCCCCCTGCCGGGTACCGCTGGTTTCAGCACAGGGCTGCCACCCCCCTTCTGCATTGTAACAGGCCTGAATCAGGTGGGAGAACCAAGGCAGCCAAGAGATTAGGAGACTTTTTACAGATAGATATGGCTATGATAGAGTTGAGGAGTGAGGGTTTTTTGTCCCTCCTCCACAATCCCCTAAATCCTTCCCTGATGGCCCCTTCGTAACTGTGCCTGTCTTAGGTTGTTCCTTAAGGAATCTTACCCATCTTTGACAATCCAGCCATTCTCCAGGGGTCAAGCAGAGTGAAGTAAAGGGGGAAGAGGCTGTGCCCCTGCCAGGAGGATAAATTTTGCCTCCTTAGTGGCTTATGGTCCCAAGGTCCCTTAGCCATGGGGCCTTTTCACTTGTCTGTGGGGTTACAGCTTCTGAAACCAGGCAGGACAGTTCCTAACAACAAGATGCTTTTGGACCTATTATTCCATATTGTCCTCATATCAGACATGATGGTAGCTACTCGTGAGTCTATGGAACAACCTGGTAAAATGAGGCCTTGGTAGTAGGAAGTGCCTGGACTGGTACCCAAGTTTGGTGGCTGTGAGCCCAGCCTTCCCTTCCTCCCCCACTCATTGCACTGCTTCATTTGGTCCACAGGGGTCTGGAATGAGACAGGCCAGCTCCCCATGAACTCACAGGCCAGTAAACGTGAACCAAAAAGCATGCACTGTGAGCTGGGTGCTGTCCTTGCCACTTGGCTCATGTAATCTCCTCCCTCATCCACTGCTATCCGAATGGGTATTAACATCCCCAGTCCATAGGAGAGGACACCAGTGTGCCCGTGGTCACACAGCGTAGAGACCAGAGCCTGCCATCTCCCCAGCCCACAGGCTTGGCCTGCCTCAGAGGTCTCTGGTCTTCTCTTCACCTCCTCACCTCCTTCTGCTCACTTTTGGAGCAGACATTTGTTCTGGCTCCCAGTAAACCTCCCTGTAAGTCTCTGCTTGCCCACTTCCCACCCTCTACAACTGCCCCAGCCCAGGTGACACTGGTGTCCCCTGAGTGTGCTGGCAACGGTTACTTTGGGCAACACTGTTAAATCAGTCCTCTTTTGGGGCTGGAGATGGTGGCGGGTTGCCCTCCCTACTGAGGGTTGGATATTCCTTGATTAGTGATGAGGGCAGGGTATGGGGAAGAAAGGAAGAAAGGAAGGGAGAGAAGGAACACCCTTAAACATCTACCATGGGCCAAGCCCTGTGCCACCCAGGGTTCTAATACAGCCTCCCAGAAACTCCCATTTGGGAGGTGATATTCTTCCCACTGTACAGATGAGGAATGGGGCTCAGAGACATCGTGTGGTTTGCCTAGGGCCTCACTGCTAGTGAGGGGCAGAGCCAGGCACACACCCAGGCGTTGATTTGCACAGCTCTTTGCAACTTGGAGTCGATCCTGTTCGGTGGCTTGAAATTGACCAGGGGGGGGGGTATTTACACCATGGGAATTAGCAAACACCACAGGTCAGGACTCCTCCCACGTGGAGCTGGCAATTAAACACTTACCAGCACTCACCTGGCTCCACCCATCCTTCCTCTGTCACTGTCCTGGTGCCTGGTGTTTGCCTCCTTTAGTTTCCATCAGAACTGGGCTCAAACCCTAGCGTGGCCACTTCCTAGCAGAGCTGATGTGGGCAAGTCAGCACCTCTCTTGAGTCCTGGTTTCCTCATCTTCTGAAAACGGAGGCTGTGGTGAGCTACAACGTCAAAACACCTGGCACGTAATTGGCCCTTAGTCAGCCTTCCCAGCCTTCCTCCCGACCCCCAGAATGGGGTCAGCTAACCACGAGGTCTCTCTGGGAGGCGGTGTATGCTCCCACTTCCTTCTCCATCGGAATCCAGCCAGTCACTTCTGTTAACTGAGCAGCTGCCCAGCCTTGTCCCCAGCCAGCAGAGACCTCCCTCAGGGAGTTTCTGGTCACTGGCAATCCCACACAGGAAAAGCTCATTGAGAACAATAAAAGATCATGAATAGTCGATGGCTGCCACAGGGATACCAAGAAGGCTCTGGGAGACTGAAATAACCTTGACAGGTAAGGAGGGAGGCACGGAGGGTGGGGTGGGAACAGTGTGTGCAAAGGCCGGGCAGAGGGGAGCGGAAGGCTGTCTGTGTGACCTCTGGGAGGCAGGGAGGTGGCCGGCTTCCTGGGAGCATCAGGTGTTCGTGAGAAGCTGGGAATGCGGTCAGCGTTGTTGGTGGGGGCCTGTGTTCCAGGACGAGGGGTGTGGGTGCGAGCCCAGCGGCTCTTGGGAGCAGTAGAAGAGACGAGAGAGGTGTGACCCCCCCCCAGAACAGTGCTCTAGGAAGATTAATTTAGCTTTTCTGGACCCCCCAAAGCTGGAGGCTCTTCTGGGCCTCCACTGGGTTATTTTTCTGGGGTTTCCAAAGAGACAACGGCCTCAAGAAAAAAATGCCATCACTTGGAGATTGCTCACGTGTCCCCCAGAGTGTCCAGACCTGGCGAGGAGGGAAAACCAGGCCCCTGCCCCAGGTCCTACCGATATTGCACAGCCTGAAACACGTACCTTGGGTATGAACCAGGAGTGACGGGAGGGGAAGCTCTCAGATCCCTAGGGGACATGGGTTCTGGAGTCTGACCAGAGTTCAGATCCCACCCCTAGCCTTTATCCAGCAAGTGAACTCAGGTAACCTCTTCACGGCTTTCAGCCTTGATTTCTCTCACTGAATACGGGGCTGCCACAGCAGCTGGTCAGGGTGTGGGCTGCCAGGCGGGCAAGTCACGCGATAAGAGGGGTTTGCCTGCACTGCATCTTGTGCAGAGTGGGCGTGTGAAAAGTGGCTGCCGCTGTGACAGTGCTGTTGGGCTCCCTGGCATGTGGGAGGCCCCAGGTGTGAGGAGAGAGAAACCCCAGTGTCTGGGACGGGGGGGGGGGGGGCTCCATTGCAGGCTTCCCACGTGAAGCATAGAGCAAGTCTTCAGGCTCCGAGTCACGAGGCCAGGGCCAGAAGGGAGCTGAGAGATTGTGTGTCCCATCTCCTTACCCCCTGTTTTAAAGTTGAGAAAAGCTGAGGCCAGACAGAGGAATGAGTCTCCTGTGGGCCCACAGGCTGCATGGTGTCCAGGCCAGACCTTCTCCCTCCAGGTCCCGGGACTCATCCCGGGACTCAGCCAGGCAGACCCCGCCCTAAGAGCCTTGCATGGGGGGCAGGGGGCAGCAGTGTTTCCCAGAGACTTGGGTGGGGATCCTGGCGGGCCTCCAGCAGGAGCAACACCCCGCCCCCAGCCTCATAAATCCTAGGAGCTGCTTGGGAGTCGCTGGGGAGAGAAGCAGCTGAGCCATTGGGGTGTTTTGGTCCTTTGCCAAGCTGCTCCCTTTGCCCTTTTGTTTCTCTTTCCACAGAGGCACTGGCGCTCCTTTGATGGGGCTGTTTGTCACCCACCCCTGGCGCCTCCGTGATCTCCCCAGCACCCTCCCTTCCTCCCTCTCCCTAATACAGCCACTGGTGGGCGGCAGGCGGCCCTGGCACCGCTGGGCCGGGCAGGGGCAGGGGTTGGAGGAGGTGCTGTTGAGTGAAGCCAGACAGAGGCTGGTGCAGCAGGAGGGTGGGTGGCCTCTGCATTTGGAGCTGGTGCTCACTGCTCCAGAGCAGGTTTTTGTCAAGTGGGTATTCAGGTTACACAATCACCCAAGGCCAGGTGCCTGGTTTCATAGAAGCAGGTGATAAGTTGCTAATTGTCGCTTGGCACCTAATGTCCCAGACAGCGAGGAGGGAGTGAGGTGAGGGACCAGGAAGGCACCCACATCACAAAGACTCCTTTGTTCGCTTGGGCAGCAGAGAGGTGGGCGGGGGCTCGGCACGCAGGGGGAGAGGCCTCATTGGACGCTGGTTCTGAGGGTCTGTCGCTGGTGAAGGGGCCCGGTGTTGGGAGAAAGGCAGACCTGATGGGGGAGAGCTGGCGGTTCCCAGGGCGGTCTGAGTGGGAGGAGAGCAATTTCTTGTTGCAGGAGCAGCTTCATTCATTCGTTCATTCACTCATTCATTCATTCGCTGGTTCATTCATTGGTACAGTCATCATTAACCGAATGCTTCCTGGGGCCAGGCACCCGTGTTCTAGAAACCCAGCGGGGAACAAACAGGGAAGTCCTCACCTCACGGGGCTTACGGTCTAGGGCTGTGCTGTTCAGTACGTGGCTGTGTGATGATTGACATTTACATTAAAACTAAGCCAAGTGGCTCAGCTTTTATTTGACTGAATGCAACAAAATTTGGTTCTTCAGTCACATTGGCTACATTCCATGCGCTCAATACTCACACGTGGCCAGTGATTCCTGTGTTGGAGAGCTCAGGTGTAGACAGGACACTTCCGAGTTGCAGACGCTCCATTGGATAGTGCGGGCTCAGCCGTGGTCCTCTTTAGGTGGGACCTGCCCATTTGCAAAGAATAACAAGGATTCACAGAGAAGGAGGGCCTTTCCCAGATTCTCGCATGTCCTGCCCTTGTAGTTGTGCCTCAGGCTGATGCTCTCATTTCTTCTCATTTCCTCCATCACTTGCTAATCTCTTTCAAAAAGAAGGGAGGAAGGAAGGAAAGAAGAGGAAGGGAAGGAAGGAAAGAGGACAGGAAGGACGGATGGATGGATGGACACCTTGTAGGTCTGGGCAACAAGGCTCCAGCCAGCCAGAGGGAGCAGGGCGTTTAATGACAGTTTTGTTCTTATTGTAATTCTTTTTCAGTTGCCCTCTGTTTAAGGCCATTGACACCAGTTTGTCATTTGGAGCAGTGATTGAAATTCTCTCTTTTTAAAAATGGCTTATTTAAGTAAAAGTGAGTCATGTTACAGAGAAATGTGCAGTACGCAGCAGAGCAGGTACCTGGGGGGACGGCCCGCCTGTGACGGCGGCGGGCGCATCTACCGTGGAGAAACCCTGTTCAGATGGAGCCACTCGGAGCGAGGAGGCAGATGGAGGGTGTGTGAGCCCCGCTGTTTGCAAGCTCTGTGGCTCTGTGAGCTCTTCTCTTTCCCTCCATGTCCATCAGGTGCCGGCAGGAAACACCAGACCTACCCAGGGGGTTTGAGCAGGTTTATGAGAGGGGCCGGTTGTGTGGGGTTTAGGGAACAGCGCAGCCCCTTGGGGCTCAGGACTGGGGGGGCTGTTAACTCCCCTAGACTGGGAAGAGGGCTGTGGGGAGGGCCGCCTGACAGGACTGTAATTCTGGGGACAGGGATGCAGCCAGCTCTTGACGACAGGCTGAGCCATGGCAGGGACTGGAAGGAGGTACACTTTATCCTTCTTCTGCCGTTGAGTCTCTCGCTGGTATCACTCGTCCACCGAACCCAAACCGGAAGCCCATACAGGTTGGCCCGCCAGACACAGAGCGGGCAGAGAGTGGAGGAGAGTGAGCTGGCAAGCAAATAGCAGAGCTCTCGCACCGTCCTGGTGAGCCTCAGTTTCCCTGTATGTAGAATGGGGGTCCTGTAACCTATTCAGCAGAGCTGGGGTGATGGTGAAATGAGGCAAGGTGTGGGGCTAGAAATTGGCTACTATTTCTATCAATAACGATAACAGTAAATTTATGTGTCCAATCCTGTGCTGCGTGCTATAGTTTCCTGAGCCAAAAAGTAGCAAATGAGTGTGTGGCTGGCTTTTCAGGGGTCCGTGAATTGGGGAGAACAGTGGAGTTTGCAGAGAAGAAGTATTGGTGCTCCCCACTGCTGGGGTTGACTCTGCAGTGTCCCTGTGCCTCCCCGGCCCCTGGGCCTTCTCCCTGATTCATGATTCCACCCCAGGGCACACCTCTTCTTACCCCTTAGTCTATTTTTCCACCCTGTTTCTCATGGGGAGGTTCTTTCTCTTTAGACTCACTTGGGTCGTCTTTCCTCCTGCCGTCCCCACCGGCTCTTACCATGTGCAACCCAGTCCCCGTTGGTCACAGATGGCCCCAAAGCTTCTTCCTGCCACATGGAGAGGCGGATGCTGCCCAGGCCTCAGCTGCTTCCCCAGGGCAGGTGGCTTCCGCCCTTGCAGGGGTGGGCAGAGGGAGGACACGGTGAGCAAGTGAGCCCTTTGGGTCACCAGGTCTCTATCCTTGACCTGAAAGCTAAAAGCACCACCGCCAAATGTAGAGCCATCTCAGCGGGGCGTGGCTGGAGTGCAGGCGGCGGCTCCCTTGCAAACAGAGAGGTTTTCTCGGGAAAACTCCCATCGACACCGGCCCCACCCCCTCGAGCTCTCAGCTTCTCAGTGGGCCGAGTCGGCTTCTCTGGTGCCCTTCTGTTTTTCTTTGTCTGGCCCCTTTCTCCATCCACCTTGACTGTTGAAATTGTCTTTGATGAGGACTAATTTTGTCGGCTGAAATTCGTGAGACACATTCTGCGCTTTGCTGAAATCGCCGTGACAAATGCCAGCAGCAGTTTCTCCCCCCGGCTCATTCCTTGAAGGGCTCTGGGCAAGATGGAGGGCCACTGCCCCCCCCCACCAGTGTGCCATCTGAGGATACCACCCTCTTCCTCTACCTGCCCGACTGATACAGGCTGGTCTCCGTCCCCCGACCAGCTCCGTGGCAGTGTGACCGTTTGGAGGTGGCGCGGTCGATGGCTCGCTGGGGATAAATATTCCTTTGGGAAAACTCTGTAGAAAGTCCCCTTGGTTCCAAGTTGGCAAAAGTGACATTCCTTTGTTCAGCCCCCTTTCCATCGCCCTGAGGGTTCAGATTGACTTTGACGAGGACTCGACCTGGTTGAGTTTGGGGCCGTGTCCAGCAGGCTGGGCCTCCCTCCCTGCCGGCTGCGGAGCCTCCCTCAGAGCGCAGGGGCGCTGCACCCGGCTCCTTGGGTAGGGCCCTGGGTCTCAGGGGCAGCTTTTGTCACCTGTCAGTCTCAGCTCCCTGGGTGAGGAGAGTGCCCAACTTCAGTCACTGCTCCACGACTTTTGTCCTGTCTACATCCCATCTGTACTATTATTCACATCACAATTTTCTTCCAATCAAATTTAAATTGATTCCCTTTGTTTTGATTTGTTTGGTGCAAAGGTATAATGTATAGGTTTGTTATACTGAGTGTATTTTTCTTAATATATAAGAAAATAAACACATGACACTTGGAATTTCTAAAAAAGCTTCCCTGTGCCCCCCCCCGGCTTCATCCCGTGAGCCACAGAGGGAAACACTGTTTGAAAGGAAAGTCACCAGCCCCAGAGTTACGAGCCCCAGGCCCTGACTTCCGCGCCTCCGCTAACTTGGCGCATGGCTGGCTTACCCCTCCTCTGAGGCTTGGGTCCATAAAACAAAGAGTCGACTCTGGATGAGCCAGTTCTAAGAGTCCTTGATGGACAATAAACTTGGGAAAGAGAGTCCCATCTATTCCCAAATATTTCCTTTCAGGCGCATGGGATTCCCCCAGATTCGCACCTTTGGGATGAAGCACCTGCTAAAGGGCGGCTGGGACAGTGACCAGGGACACTCCGGTAGCCACTCCTTTCCCTGGAGCCAGACGTGGCCTCATTGCAGTCCCACTCAGCGCGTTTACTGCACATTTGCTCTGCGTTGGACCCTGTTCAAGGGCCGGCACGACAGGGGCAGAGGAGACCCAGTGCCTGCCCTCAAGCAGTTCAGTCTCCTGGGGCAGAGGCGAGCAAACGAGCCAATTGCGGTGTAATATTGGAAATTCTAAAGTTGAAATAGCTACTGAGTGCTTGTGTGAAAGCAGAAGAGGAATAATTAATCTGCTTGAGATGTTAGGGAGGTTATATGTCACTAGTGAGAGTGATACTTGACTCTCTTCATGGGTCATGAAGGTTGCACAGGAATTTGTCAGGCTGAGAAGGGAAAGGAGGGGTTTTGGGAGGGGGTAACAGCAAGAACAAAGATTTATAGTCTGGAGAGGGCTGGGGCATTTAGGGGAGTCTGGGTGGTAGGGTGGAGGGTGGGTGTTGTAGGAAAGAAGCAGCCAGGCTGGATGGAGGTGACACCGGGACAGGTCAAGTGCATTTGCTGGAGGTGAGCTAGCCTTGCAGTGAGGTAGGTTTCCCAGGTCTGGACCCCCAGGCTCACTGGCTCTCGCAGCAGCTCGGACCCTGCTGGCCCCACCCTGGGAAGCAAGAGGCCCTCCTTTCCCACTGAGAAGACCCCTGGGGCTGGCTGCCCCGTGTGGCTGACTGCCCCTTGTGGCCAGAGGAAAATGCTGTAGACTGGGTATAGGGACAGGACTTCAGGGCTGGAGCACAGGTGGATTTGAATCCACGTTGGACTCTTTAGAAGCTGTTCCCTTCTATTAAAGGGCCTGTTGCTGGGACAGACACCTGGTTCTAAAGTGGCCAGAGTCTCTCGACTATGGGGATGAAGAGAAGAGTTCCTGGCCTTGAAGTTGGGAGGTGGGTGACCTGGTCCAGGCTTTCTGCCCGGGCCTCCTGGGCCTCACCTGCAAAGTGCTAATAGTAGCAAACATTTAGTGAACACTTGTAGTGTGGGCGCAGGTGCCGTGCCAGCTCCTACTTGTATTATCTGCTCATCACGCCATCTCCACAAACCTCCAGGAGGCATGTGCTTCTGGTATCCTCATTTTATAGCAGAAGAAACAGGAGCACAGAGAGGTTAAGCCACTTGCTCAGCATCACACAGCTAGTAAGTGGCTGTGCTAAGTTTTGAAGCTGCCACGTTTTAACTGCTTTCTATGCCAGAGCTCCCTTGCGACTTGACCTTTCATGATTCTGGGGCTCTCTGGACCTTCCATCTTGATTCCATGTGGTTCTTGGGGGCCTCAGAAGCTCTAGTAGCAGCTGGAGCTGACTGTGGGCCCTGGCGCTGAGTCACTGGCCCCTCCCTGCCTTGGCAGTCATTGGTGGCAGCTTGGTTATGTTCTGTTGTCTCTGGGCTCGTTATTATTATTATTTCTTTCCAGCATGCTGCTAAAGGCTTCCCGTGGAGAGCGCGCAACTCAGCTCTTTAAAATTTAAAGGGCTTTACTTAAACAATGTTATTTCCCTTGGAAAGGAGACAGAAGAGGCATATGTGACAGTTATATTTAGTGCAGTGTGTGGGTCTCAGCAGATGAGTGTGGGGTTCAGTGGGCGTGGAGGTGACCAGGGGAATCTGCAGCTGGTCTTCCCAGCCTCTCATCCCCCAAGAAGCGTGGCCTCCGGGGAAGCTTCCTGTGCACAGTGGAGGAGGAGGGTGGGCGAGGCCTGAGGTGAATCACTGGGAAGATGTAAAGCTGGACAAAAAGCCCCATCTGTCTGCCACACAGGATCTTAGCACTGATGACACGGTGCTCCCAGCTGCCCCAGGACCTTTGCACATGCTATTCCTTCTTCTGGAACCCGCTTCCTTCTTTGGACTAAGTCCCATTCATTATGTGTGTCTCACCTTAGACATCACTTCACTCATTCATTTTATTCAACAGATATTTTCTGTGCATCTACTATGTTCTCAGCACTGTGGGACACAGAGGCTATTTGTGACTCATCTTTATGTCCGTTGTGCCTGGCACAGGTCCTGGTGCAGAACAGATAACATTAAGTGCTTATGGAACTAATAAAGGCTGGTTCAGATGCTGTAGGTTCTGGAGGAAGGATACAGCCCCACAGGAGCTTATAGACTGCTTAGAGATTCATACCAGGCATTGTAAACTCTGAATGAACTGATTGGCCCTAGCAGAGCCACACTCCTCCTTCCTCCTTTTGATCATCCATGCATCCATCCACCCATCCAACCATCCATCCATCCATTGATGCAACAAATTGGACACCTACCAGCTTCCGGCTTGTGTGGTGGGCGCTGGAGATACAGTGGTGAGTAGAAAATGCTAACGATAAAGCCTGCCCTCCCGGAGCTCACTTTCTAGTGTGTATGACTATCCAGGTAGTATGCAGGAACATGTAACAGAAGGCGGAAAGTGGTAACTGTCTGCAGAAGAACAAGACCTGGTGAGAATGATGGCAAAGGGTGAAGGAGGAACCGTCTGCAAAGTCCAGGGAGGGGTTCTATGTATTGACCAGCCATGTCCGTGGCCCTCTGCAGACCCCGCGCTGCAGACAAGTCAGGCAGCGTAACCGCTGACTACGGTAAGTGTCAGGATGGAGAAGGCCAGGCTGTACTGGGTACTGACCGGGAGAGATGCACGATCCTGAGATACGAGCTCGGCCTTAGAGGATGAGAAAGTTTAGGCAGGACTTGGCCGACTCTTTTTTCTCAAATTGTGTTCCTTAGAACTCCAGTTTCTCATGGAGGTACACCCCACTTTGAGAGGTCAGCACAGGGGTCAAGGTGATGATTGAGGGAGTCCTGGTCCCCAGTCAAGCCAAGAGACTTTCTTGTCCTGTTTTACAGACTAGGCTTCTACTCTAGCTTTACTTTGAATGCAGGGTCCCACAGCCAAGAAAAAAATGTGAGAATTAGTGGACTGGGTGATGGGGAGGAAGTCCCCACTGTTGGGGCTGGAGGAGGTTCTGGTGCCTTTCAGTGTGGGACTGACCCTCCCGTCACTCTGTACATGGGGGAACTGGGGCACAAAGAGGCCAGTGACTGGTCCCAGGTCACCAGCAGAAGGGGACTGTATCTGGGACAAAGCCTCTGGTTTCCCCGTCTCCCTGAGCTGGGACAGAGGCCTGTGAGAGAGCCCACTGTGACCCCGGACAAGAAGCTAGGGGGCTGCTGCCCCACCCCCAGCTCAGCCACAGGGCACCCCCTGGAAACCCTTCTCCTTCGCCAGCCCCACTGGGCTGCCCCGCCCTCACGGGAGCCTGGCGTGCGACGAAGTATTTTATAATCCCATGCTTCGTTATGTTTTATTAAAAGCACCCGTGCCGCCTTCCACAGGCGCATCCGCCGGGCTCGGTCCTGGGGCTTCCTGTCGCTCTCCACCCCCACCTCTGGCTGCCAGGGAGGCAGACAGCTGCTGCCCCACCACCACCCTTGCCCCTCACAGAGCAGGGCCCCAGCTGTCAGGTGTCCGTGGGATGAAGGGGATCCTGCAGGTGAGGACAGATTGGAGATTGAGGATGATAATCCCGTGCCTTCACACATCCCTAACCCCACCTGGTCCTGCAGCTACCCCTGGTAGGGGCTGGTTCAGAGAGGTACAGGGCGAGTCCAAAGCTGCACAGCACAGCACATGCTCCTAGTCCTGCAGTCCTGACCCACCCCATGCACCCGTGCAAACCCAAGATGAGGCTGACGCCCCTCCCTCCTCTTTGGGCTGGTCCTGTTCCATCCACCGGTGACCCCAGGGAATGCCCTGCGCTCAGCAGGCTCTTGGTCTCAATCTGGGAGCCAGGAGGAAAGCCCCTGCATCCGCTTCTGGTGGAGAAGCACCCCCCTTTCTTCCCAGCGGGAGGTGCTCTGCCTTATCCAGGGCCAGGTGGAGTCTTTGGCGGGTGGCTCGCCTGGATCTGATGCTCGGAGCCTCAGTTGCTGGGAGTGACGATAGCCGGCTAAGGGCGTCACGTGAGGCATCGGGCACATAGTAGACGTCTATACACGGTGGTGATGCTGTCTAATAAGATCCCCCACTAAAGGAGAGAGGGCCTTTGATCAAAAATTCATCTGAGGGAAGAAGGAAATGGTAATCTTGCGTATTGTTATCATTATTATTATTTGCTGATGCTAATGGAGAATTTGTTCCTCATTTATCAAGTACTTATTGATCTCTGACTGTGTGCCCCCAGAGGTGGTGCCAAACAAAATTGCCAAGAGCCTTGGCCTCCTGGGCTAGGTACGGGCCTGTAGGACACCTTGTCTTTGGCTGGGGGGGAGGGCTTTCCGGTAGGGCGAGCTGGAGTAGTCAACAAATATGTGAATAACCTGACTTTACATGGCCCTGCGCTGAGAGGAGAAGGAAGCAGGGCTGGGGGGTAGGGCGGAGCTTGGGGGCATAGCAGCTTCTCTAGGTTGAGTGGTCAAGGAAGGCTTCTCGGAGGAGGTGCCTTTGAGTTGAAAAGGGAGAAGAAAAGAAGCAGGAAAAGCCCTGGCTGGTGTCGCTCAGGAGAATGAGCACCGGCTAGCGAACCAGAATCAGGAAAAGTCTGGCTCAGCTCTGACTTTGGCATCTCCTGGCCACGCTGCTTGTTTGTAGCTGACTCCTGAGGGGAACTCCTGGATCCTGCTCCGTCACTGGAGACGGGACACCTGCCATTCCCTGGCAGTACCCGTGCCACGAACTCAGCTGGCTCACGATGACACCCTCCTCAGGGAAGCAGGAGGCCAGGGACTGTGTTGGGCATGCCCTAGCCTGTTCTCATGTAGTTCTTGCCGACCTCTAGGAGGTTGGCCCTGTGCTTCTCTCCATTTTGCAGATGAGGGGCCTGAGACTCAGAAATGAAACATCTCATAGTTGGAAGAGGGGTGGGTATTTGAACCGAGGTCTGTCTGCTCTGCCCCACCTAGACTATCCATCACCTGTTGCTTGCTCACTGCGTGTACCTGTGTGTCTGGTAGGAGGACGAGCAGAGGGGAAACGCTCACCCTCACCTTCTCTTGTTCTACCTGGAATCTTCAGCGTGCTTCTAGGCTGGGGCTGGAGACTCAAGCAGGTGGGGGCAAGCGGGCTGGGAGGCAGGGCGCCCGCAGAGTATTGATGGCCCTCGAAGCTGGCAGGCGTTGGGAGGCAGAAAGGTATTAATTAGCAGTTATTCCCCGGCAGTGAGGAGATGGATAGAGATTAAGGTGGCGGCCCGCGCATCCGTTTTGTAGCAGCCGAGAAGCAACAGTAAATCAGCGCTATGAATCGATGCTGTAAGAGGGAGATATGTTTTAATCTTATTAGTGGTGTAGTGTTACCGGAGCGAGGTAGGAGAATTCCTCACTTGCGGGTCCTGGCTCTGGAAGGAGGGAGAGGAATCGGCAGGGGCTTGGGCCATCTGGGAGAGCATCAGGGTGGAGAGTTTGTACCTCTGTTGGGAAAAGGCAGGGGAATGGGAGGTGGGAGAGGGGGTGGGAAGTGGGGAAGGGGGGACCCTCCGGTCTTCCCAAGGGTCTTCGCCATAGACTTACTCCTACTGTGTACCCCTTCCAGTCCCTGCCTGTGAACGGGGGGTCTGGGTTGGACAGTGATTCAACTGCTGGGCCTGGGTGGGGTTCTGACTCTGAGTTCTCGGCCAAGCCACACCCCCACCCGTGGTGAAGGCTCAGGGGCTGAGAAACAGGGCAGTGGGTAGCGGGTGGCAGTCAGCACGTCTGGTTGGCTGTGAGATGTAAGGAAGAGGACAGGGTGGGATGGCGCGGGGGGAGCCATCCGGGGAGTGCCCCCCACAGCAGGTGGTGAGGAGCTGTCTCGCCCTGTACAACGTACCCTTAGGTCCTCCTAGTTAGCATCACAGCACGTGCCTGGCCCCCATGCAGAGGGGAACAGGTGCAGGAGGTGGAGGGCCCTGCGCAGGTACAGCTGCGCCAGGATTTGACCCCATCTCTGAGTAGCGAAAGCCTGCTCCCTGTGCACTGGGGTGCTGGACCACCTCCAGCAAAAGATGTGGGGAAACTGTGAGATCCAACCTTTGAGTGTGACCAGGGGCTTAGAGATGGGCTGCCTTCTTCTTCCACCTCTCCCTTCCTCAGTTCCACACTCCACACCAGGACAGGAAGTGCCCATGGGCAGGAGACTGGAAAAGGTGGAAAAAAACAGAGCAGCTAGGGTAGATTATGAGTACCTGCCTTCTTGTCCCATCCAGGGTAAGCGCCTACCTCCCTCTGGGCCTCATGTTCCCTACCAGATCTCTGAGGGTTTTTCTTGCTGAAACGTTCTCCACTTCTGTGTGTCTCCCCTCTTGTGATCAGTGACCCACTATGTTATTTAATCCTCTCCATAACCTCTGTGATGCAAGCATTATTAGCTCCATTTTACAGATAGGTAAACTGAGGAGCTCAGAGAGGGTTAGTTACTTAATCAAGATTATACAGCTAGTGAGTGTCGGGCCCTGGATTCAAACCCAGATCAGTCTGCTCTCCAAATCTCAGAACCCTTCCTCATGAGGCTTCTCTCCTTGTCCGAGAGTGAGAAAATCATGGAGAAAAAAAAGTTGCCTGAGAAGGAACTTGACTCCAGTGGAGAGCAGCAGCCCTCCTGTGAATGTGCAGTGGGTTGTTTTTTTTTTGCCACCCACCTGCCTCTAGGGTCTGGCTATGTTTGACCGCCCTTTGTCAGCCAACCCTGCTCTGATGGCCGAGCCAGCCCTGTGTGGGTGGCTCTGATTGCCTGGACAGGTGGCCCGGAGCACCCTTGAGCTCTGGCAGCCCTAGGCGGTGAATGAAGATGTCTTGGAGGTCTGCCTGGGCTGCCAAGGACCGGGCCAGGCCTTTGGAGAAAGCCAGCTGCCTCCCAGGGGTGGAAACCCAGTGTCTCCACAATCTCCCGGTCTCCTATCCTGGGAGGAGCAAAAGGGGTTCCCATGGATAGAGAAAAGCCCTTCTAGAAAGATAGCAACTGCCAGAGGAAGAGGTTTCAGCCTGGGGACCTCTTGTCCCTGCTTGGAGTAGGGGACACCAGGGTCAGATTTTTTGTTGTTGTTCCATGTGTTTGGTAACAAAAAACACCCTGCTGGCCCAGGGGTAATTGCCCAACCTCAGCTTCTGCAGCCAGAGGCAGATGAAGACATTGGACCTTCTGGTTCCTCGCTGGGGTTCCCTATCTGTACCCCCAACTAGGATCATGTTGCCAATAAAGTGAATGGATGTGTGAGCCAGTGTCAAATCCTGGCACCACCGCCTTCCCGCTGTGTTACCCTGGACTGTTTAACTTACTTCTCTGAGCCTTACTTTTCTCATCCAAAACTGAGGGCAACAATTAGCTACCACATGTAGTTGTTATAAGAATCAAATAATATGGTTTTATCTCTTTATTTACTTTGTTAAGTGGAAAGAGCATGGGTTTGCAGAATGGTGCATTGTAAAATTTAATTATACAGGTTAGCACTTGCTGCTGTAACAAACTCTGAAATTTAACTGGCACAGCTCAGTAGTTTATTTTTAGATTCCATGGCAGGTGTCTTTGTAAGTGGGGGCCTTTGCTCCATGTGGAGACTCAGGAACCAAGGTTCCTTTCATCTGTGACTCTGCCATCCCCTAGGAGTGCCAGAGCCCTCCTTTCCAGCCAGTGGAAGAGAAAAGAGAAAGCAGAGGAGCATCTGGGAAATGTCACCCATGTGGCGGGGAGAGGAGAAGGGTGGCAGTGACCTCTTAGAGACAATCCCATTTTATGCAGCAAGGTGGAGGTGGAGTGTGTATTTTGTGTGTGTGGATTTTTGGTATCTAGATGATGTTTCTGCTCTAATAAATGTCATATTTACTTGCCTGCCTCATCCACTCTATAAAATCAACAAGGACAGTGTCTTTGTTTGTCTTATTTACCCTGTCTTATTAATTTGTATAATATTAGAACCTAGCTCTGTTCTGGGCACAGGAATGTATTTATTAAATATTTGGATTGATGGATGAGTGGATGGATGGATGGATGGATGGAAAGATGGATAGATGAGTGGAAGTGGAAGATAGATGGATGGATTGATAAAAGGGTATGGATGCTGGCTAGATGGATAGCATATGGCTGGATGGATAGATATAGATGGATGATACGCAATAGAGAATGGAAGGATGGGTAGAAAATGGGTGGATGGATGAAAGATGAATAGGTAGATAGTAGATAGATAATGGATGGCTGGTGGATGAAGGGTGAATAGATGGGTGGAAGATAGATGGATGATGGATGGGTAGATAGATGGATGGATAGATGAATGAATAGATAATGGTGGGTGATGATGGAGAATAAATGGAAGATGGATAATAGATGAAGGATAGATGGACAGGCGAAAGTGGATGAATGGATGGATAGATGGATGGATGGATGGATAGATAATATATTAATGGTGGATAGAGAATAGATGGAGATGGATGGGTAGGGAGATAATGGATGGATGTCAGATGAAGGATGGATGGATGGCTAAAAAATGAATGGTTGGTGGATAGATAGATGGAGGGAGGGACAGAGGGAAGGATGGATGATGGATGGATAGATGGATGAATAGATAATGAATGAATGGGGGATGGGGAATGGATGGTCAGATGAATGATGGATGGATGATTAATGAAGGATGAATGCATGGGTGAAAAATGGGTAGATGATGGATGGATAGATGGATGAAAGATGGATAGATAGATAATGGATGGATGATGGAGGGAGGATGGATGGATAGATAATGGATGGAGGGTGGATGGATGGTGGAAGATGGATGAAAGTCAGATGGATGATGGATGGATAAATGGATGAATAGATAATGGAATGAGGGGTGGAGAATGGATGGGAAATGGATGGGTAGATAGAGAATGGATGGAGGATGGATGAATGGGTGTGTGGAAGATGGGTGGATAGATAATAGATGTACAGGTGGGTGGGTGAAATGATAGTGAATCAAACCACAAGGACCTATGACTATGGGAACTCATAGATTTATGGTCAGCCCTGTGGACATTCCGGCCTCACTGGCTGTTAGATTCCCACCACCAAGCATGGTGTGTGGCAAATGGCAGGTTTCCAGTGTTTGTTGAATGGAATTCTTACAGATCCTATGGAATGGTCAGTATCTGAACCTGGGCTGAGTGCTGCCAGCCGCAGCTTTTGGGCAGAGGGATGGACAAGATGACCTGGGCATGTAGTAACCCAAAACTGGGAAATGACTTCAGACTCTCACTGTGTCAGTGGATTCTGGGCTCAGACAGCCTCTAAGGGCTGTCAAAAGAGGAGGTTTTGCAGATCTCTCCAGAGCATCCTTTAAAAGTCCCCTGCCCTCACTTGAATGCCTGATGAGGGCCCCTGGTGTTTCCCTGCTTTCTGCTCTGTCAGGGTCTGGGGTTGTGGAGCAGACAAGGAGGCTCCGAGCTGTTGGAGGAGGGTAGTGGAGGGAGGAGACCACTGAGACAGGGTTGAGTGCACCCCTCTCTTGTTGCCAGACCAGTGAGAATTTGGCTTTAATTTTTTAACCTAAATAGAGTTATATTTATTCTCTCTCCCACTAGATGCAAAGTGGTTTTTTGGAGCAATTAAGGAAAAGCATAAATCAGTCCATTTTTAAAAGCTCAGGCTGACTTTTTGGCTGGCTAAAATTAGTGTCTCCATAAAGGAGAAGGAGGGCGGGGGGAGAGGAAGCTGGATTTGGCCTCAAGATATCTATTCACTGAGGCTGGGGTGAATCCAGGCCTCTGCCCAGATGTGTGCCCAGGTCAAGAGAAGCCAAGGCCCTGAGCCCCATCTCGGCTCTGCTGACCAAAGAAACCTTTCTGGTCCAACCCCTGTCTCAGGTACTTCCCCATTTCCTGATACAGCAGGAAAAGAATTTGTTTGCAGAGTGAGCTTGAACTCCAGTTTTACCACACAGCCGCTGGGGGCCCCAGGCAAGTCACTTTACCTCTCTGAGTCCCCAGTTTCTGTGTCAGACAAATGCCACTCTTTTACTTTCAGACCCTTCTGCTACCACCTGACCAGCGACAACACAAACTTTGGATTCACACAGTTCAGAACAGGAAATACAGCCCTCCCCCCTCCCTTGACCCTTGACTTGGTTTACAATTACACACATGAGCATATTTGTTACTTGACCACAGCTGACTCCTCCATTGGGCTGAAAGCCCCCAGTGGCCTTGTCTGCTTGTTCACTTTTGGCACATCATACGTGCACAAACAGTATTTATTTCTTGACTGAACGTACTGTGACAGCCACATCCACCAGTCACTTTACCTTCGGAGTCTGTTTTCTAACCGTAAAATAAGAATGAGGATGTTTTCTTTGCAAGTGAGACCTAAGTGTGATAAACCTCATATTTGAGAGATCTTTATCAAGCTCTTACTATATGTTGGGCTTTGGAGATAAAGCCATGAGCAGCTGAGGGTTGATCCATACCTTTCAGGAGCTACAAACTAGTGGGAGGCAATGTATGTTTCAGCACCTTGGAGAGCGCCCTCACCAATGACTTTCATTGAATGATGAATGAGTGAACGAATGAATAAATGAAAGGAAGGAAAATCATCTCCCATCTGTGACTCCCCTTAACTCTCACCTGTAATGTTTCCACTGTATATTATCCCACGAAGTTTGCTTTTGTGCTGAGTTTAGAGACCTGGTTCCACTCTGGCTGTGTCACCCTGCTGGGTGCCTTGTCTGGGATAGAAAGATTATACATATATATATGTATATATACATATTACATATATGTGTGTGTGTGTGTGTGTGTGTGTGTGTGTGAGTGGGGCTGTCATTTAAACTCCCTTTGACTTTGAGCTGGGGCACATGTTGTGGTCTCTTGCAGACCAGGTCTCAGGAGCATCCAGGGCAGAAATCCTGTCTCCTCACCTTTCCTCTGGCCTGGTTCTTCTCTAGGTCAGGTTCTGACGCTGGCTCAACATTCAGGGCTCAGGTTCGTTACTCACAGGTGCTATCTGCTCATCTCCCAGACCTCTTACCTGGGACAGAAGCCTTTAGGCAAACACATTAGGCCAAACAGGCCAGACTCATGGGAACCCGAGCCTTCTGACAGACATCTGTGGGCTTCTCTCAGCCATGGAGGGTGTATTTGGACCAAGGCCCATTCAGCCCATGCCTTCAGGATCAACCTGCAGGTCCTGAAAATTCCAGGCACCCAAGTTCAGGTTCTCCCTTTCTCCCAGGGACTCTGACAGCAAGCTTGAGCTCCAACCATCCCCCTCCCGTACCAGCTGGCTCTGTGAGCAGATGCACTCCGACAGCAGCCTCCGTCAGTCACGGGGAGAGAGAGAGAGAGAGAGAGGAATCCTGCAGAGAGTTCCCTGGCCATGCCTGGGAGCTTAGAGGATTCTGTGTGATTTAGGTTGATCAACAGATCTTTCTGGAGGAAAAGAAGACTGTCAGTGAGCATATGTTCTCCCCCAGACTCGGACTCGAAGCTTTCGCATGCACCAACCCACGCACCCTCCCACTAGCCCAGAGAACTGGCATATTGGGCTTCTGTTATATGTGAGGACCCCAAACCTCAAAGAAGCAAAGTGACTTTCTTTTGGGAACTGAGGATGGAAGCTGACATTTACTGGGTGCCTTGGGGGCAGATCCAGGACCAGGTATTGCCCTTACCTATCTTCCTGTACTGCTCACCTCACCCTAAGAGACAGAGGCCGTTATTATTCAAGATGGGGAAACTGAGGCTCCGAGGTATGAAATCACTGACTTGAGGTCCCTCAGCTGGGGAGGGGCAATGCCATAGTCATGTCTGTGTACCGCACCACAAATCCACCTGGGGAAACCACTTTGGGAAATGGAGACAAAAAGAGAATTCATAACTAAAATATATTGGCTTGCATTTCTGCCACATACAAAGGATTTTCAGACACCTGTCGTTTGAAGATTCCACCACAACCCTTTGAGGTAAACAATATACATGTTTACTTAACAAATATTTATATAGTACTAACTGTGCCCATCTTCTAAGCACTTTATAAATATTAATGTGTTTAACCTGAATTAAAAACTCTCTGAATGAGGCTCTATTATTTTTCCTATTTTATAAATGAGGAAAAAGGAGCACAGAGAGGTTAAGCACCTTACTCAAGACCACACAGCTAGTGAGTAACAGAGCCGGGTTCCCTCTCAGGCAGCCTAGCTCCTGGCTCATATCTCTTGCTCTGCTGCTGTCTTGCCCCCTGCATTTTAGAGAAGAAAAGGTTAGGCTCAGAGCAGGGAGGGACCTGCTCTAGGATGGGCTGTATGTAAGTGGCAGGGCTGAGCCTCGAGGGGGCCTGACTTGGGGTAGGAGCTGAGGGATGCCTCCTCTTCCCCCTGAACCTATCAGGTCCCCATTGTGGAGGCCGCCCTTCGTCTCATGGCCCAGGTAGATGAGGTTAGATCGGTTCCAGGGAAGCATTTGTCTGCCCCAGGGTTGGGGTTGAAGAGAAGACAGCCCTAGGTGACAGGTGGGACAGTGGGATCCGCAGAGCTGGGGACAGTCTGTGCCTGAGCCCCACACACAAGCTACGGAATCAGTGAGCTTTAAGATCCTTAGCTCATGGCTGAAGTGTAATCCCTCACAGGACACGTGGCCTCTCTTTCTTCCTCCCCAGCTTTGTCCAGCTGTTTATCTCAATCTGCTCTTACGGCTGCCTGAGAAATAAGCCGGGACCAGGGCAGTATTGGGTGGTCACTTACTCCTCAGCCCTTTAAGGTTGAGGCGAAATCTACTACTATTATTGTTCTTCATTTTTTAGGGGGGGTTCCCATCAAAATGAACCTAAGACAAGATTTGGGTACAGGGAGTTTCTTGGGGAGTCACCCCAGGAAATTCCAGCAGGGGAGGGGGCCAGTGAGCCAGGAGAAGGAAGGACGCTGGGACTTGGCCAACAGAGAGGCAGTGTAGGACATACCTCAGGGTTTCCCCCCATGGGGGAGTATTTACCCACCAGTCTTCACCCCCCCCCTTGTCGATAGAGCACCTCTTTGGGGCATTACTGTTTGGTCCTGCCACATGTGGGTCAAGCACACCACGGTGGGGTCTCCCCTTAGGTGGAGAAATGCAGGACACCAGCCCCACACTGGCTTCCTCAGTCCCATCACTGTTATCACTGCCTCCACCACTGTTAACTGAGCATTTACTATACACCAGGCTCCTGCTAAGGGCCTTCCCTGAAGGATCTCACCTAAATCCCCTTTTGATGGATGTTACTGACCTCTTCCTACAGGTGAGGAAATTGAGGCACCGAACAGGCCATTCCTGCCCAGAGGCTGTGGGAAAGCTGAGATTTAGACCCAGTCACGTAGCCACCAAGTGCTTAGCAGGCATCTACCATGTGCTGGGTCCTGGCTAGGACGCTAAAACCCACATTTGTGATCAGTGACCTTGCACTTCTTCATGCGTGCGCTTCTCTCTCCAGGGCACCAATTATATTCCCTAGGTTCTATAGGACGACCCCAATTGAGAGTATTTTTATCCTTTTCAATAAAGACAATTTGTGACATATGTAACTGAATGCACACTCATGTTTCAACCTCTGTAAGATTTTTCGCATGAGTGAATGTACTCTTTCTTCCCTGCCCACTGGGAAAGCTGTGTCTAGCAAGATGTTCTAGATCCGGCTGGGAAAATGTGGTCACTGAACGGGGGCGGGGGGTCCCCGATTCAGCCTCAGAACCCCAGGCTCTGTGAGGCACTGCCTGGGCCACATCGGTGATGAGGTCAGTGGGGGTCCCCAGTTCCTAGAACATCTTGGGCCTCCCTGGGGAAGCACCCCAGCCACTCTCCTCCCAGCAAGTCTTGGCCTCCAGTAGTTCTCGCCCTCCTTCCTCTCTGTCTTCATTTCTCACCCCTCCCCACACTCTCAGGAGTGGACTCCGTGGGGCAGTGTGGCTCCGTGGTTATCATCACAGATCCCTGGGTTTGAGCTCTACCATGTGTTGGCTGTGTAACCTGGGCCTAGATACTGGATACTCTGGGCCTCAGTTTCCTCATCTGCAGTATGGGGTTAATGAGGTAACAGAGACTGTCAGGGCCCAGTGATAGTGCCTCAGTGCATCTGCTAACCGGAGAGCCAATGTCTGCTCACTGTGAGTGTGGCGACCCTTTGTCTGGGCCAGCGGCCTCGGCTGAGCCCAGGGCCAGCTGCTGCGTGGAGCGTTGGTCTCCCCAGAAATGGCCCTCACCCAACCCAGGATGGACAGGGAGTTGGCAGGTGGAACCCCACTGTCCTTGTCTCCGGCGAACCCTCCAGTGGGTCTTCGGCACCGGCTCCCGGAGATCCCCGTGGGACTGAGCTCTGGCTACCCCCATAGCAGCTGTGTGATGGTACATCACATGGGCTCTCTTCTCCTCCCTGCTGCCTCCCTGAGGTTTCCCAGGTAACCTCCCAAAGAAGCTACCTGGGTCCTTTTCTGGTCTGGGGAGCCCAAACCAAGCCATGGCGGTACCTCCCTGTGGGGCAGCTGTGGGGAGTTCGTGGGCACATGCAAAGCGCAGAACAGTCCTGCACATGCAGGTGACATCAGAGCAACACCCCCATCCCTCGTCCTCTCGTTTGTCACCCGCTCCCTACCCTGCAGGTCCTCTGCCTTCGCCTCTGCTGTTCCCTCCGCCTGCTCCGCCCTTCCCTTCCTCTTCGCCTGGCTTGTGCCAACATATCCATCCGGATTTAGCCTAGAAGTCACCTCTTCTTGGAGGCCTTTCCTGACCACCTCTGCACTTGGCTGGGCCAGGGTCCCTCCACGGTGCTTCCATGGGCTTCCTTCCTTTGTCACAGTTATACCCAGGGTTATAACCCCTGCTGACTGTCCCTTTGCCCCAGTTGTTCCCTACAGCCACAGACCGTCTTTCCGCCGTATGGTTCTTTGGGAGAAAGGGGAGCGAGTGTGTGTCATGTACATGCCCCTGTTTTCCACGGCTCCAGACACGTGTCTGCGGCACATGCTAGGCACCCGGCAGACATGGCTTAATGATGGCTTCCAGCCCCCATGGGAGACAGGGACTTTAGTGCAGAACTGCGGACCCTCAGTTCATTCCCCACCCTTCCCTTTCTCCTCACTGCTTCCTGGGGGCACCCAGTGAAACTGGACCCTGGAGCAATGAGGTGAGAATCCAAGGTAATGGGAACTGGTTTTGGGGGGAAAGGGTTTAAGGGCCTTAAGGTCAAGGTCTCATTTGATCAAGAGGAAGAATGAGACACATGGGGAGACAGAGAGAAACGGGGGAAGCTTTGAGGCCTACTTTGTTTTGCTTTGATGTATAATGATGATAATGATGATGGTTTAATAAGGGAATGGTGAGTCAAAGTTTTTACCATCTGCCAATGACAAGAAAAGAAGATAAAGGTTTACTGAAGCAAGAGAAATTGCAGTCAGACACAAGAAGGAACTTCCCACTCTGGTGAGCAGAGTTGGCTGTCGTCAAACTCTCAGCAGGCAATCAGCAGAATGACAGGCTCAGGGAAAAGACAACCTGGAACACAGAGATGCAGGGAGAGAATGAAGACCCAAGGAATGACAGAGAGGAGAGAGGAGAGGGGAGGGTGAAGCGCAGAGGACAGGTATAGAGGGTGCTGGTGCCATGGCCAGAAAGAGCACATGGGAGGAGGCTGGAGACTGAATTCTCTGCTTTCCTGCCAACTTGCTGGATGACTTTAGACAACTCGCTTCACCTTTGTGGGCCTCAGTTTCTTTATCCATAAATTGAAGGGACACCCCCAGCCAACTTCACCAGCTATTTCCTAAGCTGTCAGATGGAAATATGCTTTCCAGAATTTAAAGTGCAGTTCAGATGAAAAATGAACAAAACAAAACCAGCAGGGTGAGGAGAGGAGAGGCACAAAACCAAGTGTATGCTTTTTATCTCTTGCAAACCATGTCTCATGACATGGGGATTCCATTTAATAAGGAGCTAAATACACCTAGCACTTCAGCTTTAAGGACTGTTAATCCTCACAACAGTCTATGCAGGAGGCATTGTCTCCATTTTACAAAGGAGGCCCAGAGAGGTCAATTGACTTATCCAGAGTCACACAGCAGCAAGTGGTAGAATCAGGATTAGAACTCAGGCTTCTCTGAGTCAAAGCCCTGGCTTGTTCTCCTTGACCGTATTGTCAGAGCTGGGATGGCCAAGATTTCCCACACTCGTCTGATGACTGATGGCCCTTCTCCCCCTTCTTCCTGTGACAAGAGGGAGGATATCTTCTCAGGTCCTTGGGCTCTCCCGGTCCCTGCCACCACCCTGCAGAAAGCCCTGTGCAGATCCCCTGCCCTCCGGAAAGGGGCATCTGGCCCCGTCTGGGATGTCACCCTTTGCCCAGCCAGGCTTGGTTGGGAGAAGCTGGCCCCTGTACCCAACAGATAAGATCTCCGGCCCTGCAGCCAATCCTGGCGGCCTAGCCGGGCAGCAGGCTATGCTAATTGCTCTGTGGACAGTGGCCCTTGTTTGCATATATGCAAATTAGGATGGCTGATTCCCTCTTCTCCAAGATGGGTCAGTTCTGGCCTCAGCCTGACCCTTGCATGGCCTGGTTTAAAGGGCTCTTCAGCCAATGGGACAGATGCCCATCCAGATGGAGGACTCAGCAGGCAGTGGCGGGCCCATGGCCTCAACAACTGAAGGGTCCAGTGGGAGCCGAGGGTTTTGATGGGGGAGCTGGAGACTGTGGTCCGGTGTTTCTTTGGCTTGCCCAATCTAGGGGACCCCAGGCGCTTTTTCTCTCAGGACCCAGACTCATGAACCTGACCGTGGCCCCGCACATGCCCAGTGACAGCAGATGCCTGCTGTCCAGCTGCAAGGGCTCCGGAAGACTGATGGTCGTCTGCAGAGGAGGACCCTGGGTCTGCGTCCTTGAGCCTGGTCAGGCAGCTGCTTGGAGGGCAGCTGCTCTTGAACCTCACCAGCCCTGCCGTCAGGCTGAGCTCAGAGGTCCGATAGTTGAGGCTCCGTCCAGGGCCCGCTGCCAGGAGGCTATTCCTCCCCCCCACAGCTGGGCCCTCAGACGGGTGCTCATCTCCTCCCCAGACGACCGACTGCAGCGGCTCTCTCTGGTCTCCTGCCTCCACTTCTCCCCCACTGCCCCTCCTCCTGGCAGCCCAGCCAGGTTTTCAAACCACAAATCTGGTCACCCGCCCCTCTGCTTAAAACTCCCATGGCTTCCCGGTGTCCAGATGTCAAGTCTGAATACCTTACTCTGTCTTTCCGGATTTCGAGTCCCTCTGGGACTCACCCAGTGCAGGCCACCCCGCGGCCTGTGCCCTCGTCACTGTGTCTTTATTGAAGGGTCCCAGGGTCCTTTCCAGGTGAGGGCCCTTGCCGCCTGTGGGCGACCAGGAGTTCTGAAATACGGCAGGGGTGCGTCTCCCCATCAGACTCGGGACCCCGGGAGGGGCTGTGTCTCCCCCTCAGACCTTGGCTTCCCAGTGGCAGAGGCCCTGTCTCCTCACGTCAGTGTGGGGGCCCCCGAAGGGCAAGGTCATGTTTCAGTTCAAGGGGGACGTAATGTCCCTGCTTCTGTTCCGTGATGTCTCTCATAGTTGCCTGTGGAAGACTGCAGAGGAGGGAGGACAGGGTATAGGAAGCTCTCTGTCCCCTCCTCTCTGGGCCTGGGCCACAGTGTCTCGCTGGGACGGGACAGCCTCTCAGGAAGTCTGAACTGAGTGGGAAGGACTGGGATCCACAGGTGATTCCTAGGCCTCATCTCTGCTCCAGGCGAGGAGCCCACCCTCACCCCTCTGTACCCTGCCAGCCAGGTCCTGTGGTGGCGGGGCTGTTCCCCTCTGCCTCCCTGCCCACATGGCCTGTGACTGAAGCCGCTGACCTGGCCCAACTCCCCAGACCCGAGGGAACCTGGTCCACCTTTTCTTCCACACCCAGTTCCTGCATCTGCTTAATCCTGACCTAGCCTAGCCTGCATCTAGAACCTTCTGGAAGCATTTAGGTCCAGTTCCCTAGCTCCCTGAAGAAACCGCTCGCTGTTCTAAGTCTGACCAGAGAAGCCTCCAGTAAATACAGCCCGCACCTCAGACTACCAAAAAGAGTGCCCAGGACCCTCCAAAGTGAGGGCCCCTCACCCCATCTGTGGACTTTCAGCTCTGATCCCCCCACCCCCCCACATCCTGGGCCAGAAGAGAACCTGGACACAGGAGGGTGACAAAGGGTGGCAAGGCTGGGAGGGACAGAGAGCTGCTTTTCATCGAGGCCACGCTTCTGGGTCACCTTGACTAAGACACCCGATGCCTCAGTTCCTCCATCCGTCAGGCCGGAGGGGCGTGGTGGGGACAGGACAGGATGCCAGAGCCGGAGCCGCAGCGAGGGGTCCATGTGGGCCCATCACGGGTGCCTGGGAAAACAGGCCTTCCTACTCTTTTGAATTATCTGATTTTAAAAAGATGACTTTTTTTTTTTTCGATTAAGAAAGTAACACCTACGAGCTGGAGATAATTCAGAGCTTTTAGAAAAGGCCCAAAGAAGGAAATATCACCACTCAGACAGGGCGGGTATGTTCTCTGTGGCATTGCTCTGCCGGCCGTCTCTGTGCACGGAGACAAAATCTGGGGGGAGTGTGCGTGTGTTTGTGTTTTTAAAGTTATCACTGGAGTAGTTATTGTGACGAGATGATACCTCCTTGCTTTTGTCCCCCGACCCTGGTGTGGGGATCTGAAAGCCGCCCATTACCCTGTTTTTGCCACCTATTTCCTCGATTCATACTCCCTATAAACCACCCTGGGGAACTTTATAGACCCACAAAGGCATTCAAAGTTAATGGCAAAACCAACCATGTGAAAACCCGCCATAAAGTCCACCTCCCTCCCTCCCCAGTGCCCCAGCGCCCCTGCCCCTCTGGGGTCCTGTGAAGCAGCCCCTTTCCTGCTTCCCCCACGGCACTGGACCCTGGGGCGGGGCACGGGGAAGGGGGCCAGGGATAGAGTCCTAGAGGTGACCTTCCCTCCACGCTGGGACGCACTGTCACAACACAGGAGCCATAAATATCGGGACAGTAATTTATGTAAATGTTTAGCAGCCCAAACTGAGGCGTGTGGGGGGGGACTAAGGAAACGGCATCCCTCATGCTAGCGTCTCAGGGCAGGGGACAGAGTGGGTTTGTAATGTGTAGGGACACTTGCTAACCTGAGGATGGAGGTTAGATAAACCCAACCACCGCCCTTGGACTCCCTTACTGAGGTCAAGGCTCTGCCAGGGGATGGGACCCAGAGCTGGGAAGGACTTGGGCCACTTCTTTATTTATCCCTTCAATAAATATTTCTAGGCTCTGTTCCATTTCCTGCCCAAGTCCCCCCCGGCAGGAAGGGACAGAAGTCTGGCTTGATCTTTCAGTGGAGAAATGTATGACGTCTGCCAAGGCAGTGAAAAAAAGCATGGATGGGGCTCTGCTGTGTGACCTTGGGCAAATCGCTTGCCCTCTCTGATCCCATTTGGACATCCATCTAATAGAGAAAGCAAGGGCATTATAAAGATTGAGTGCCATAGTGTAAGGAGCCAGGCACAGAGAGAGTGCATCGTAAATGGCAGATTCTTCCCATCCTTTATTCAGTGTCCTGATTTCTTACAAACTGTAGGGGAGGTAGACCCCTTGCTGTCTGTCTCAGAGTGTCCAGGTGGAAGCCCCAGGCCTGGCTGGCTTCAATCAGTTTGGGGAGTGCTCCCCTGTCTTTGAGACAAAGAGGCTGGGGGCTGGGGGTGTAGTAGGGGGGCGGGGCACCTCTGATCTATTCTGCACCCTTCACTGACTCAGCAGGTGACCTTGGCTGAGTCACTGCACCTCTCAGGTGGGGCGGCACCTGAGCCAGAGCCTGTTCTCGTGGGGCTTCCGGGAAACATCGCCCTTAAGTAGGGAGTGGTTCTGAAATTGAAGAGACTGGCTCCCCTCCCAGCAGCCCAACCACACCCCTGCCACACCTACTCTATTTGGGGGTACCTGCTCTTGGTCCAGGTGGATGTGGGAGGAGGTAACCTAGAGAGACGTTTTCTGCCTCACCGGATGGGTCAGGAAACTGGAGCTGGTTTCCAGTCAAGGTCAGAGCCCCGGAGGGTCCCAGGCGGGAGCAGAATCTGGCCCAACGTCCCCCTTCTCCCCCCAGCCCCCTTCCCTGCCTCTCACTGGTAGCACTTTCACATTCTGTGTTTTATCTTAATGAATAATCTTCACTCTGCAAGGAGCCAGATAACATTACCCTGGTTAATAAATGAAGGAAGCAAGGCTCAGAGAGGTTAGGTGACGTACTCCAGGTCACACAGACAGTTAATGGCAGGGTCAGAAATCAACTGGATGTCCCCTGGCAGATGCAAAAAAAAAAAAAAAACCACCCCAAACACACAAAAATGAGTCACCCTTGATTCCTCTCCTTCCCTCACTTGGCAATGAGTTTAAAAACAAGTTCTGGCAGCTCTTCCCCCAACACATCCCGACTCCGGCCCCTCGTCCAGGCCACCATGGTCTGGGCCTACCCAGCCTTCCAGCCGGTCTCCATGGCTGCCACCCCCACCCTCCTGCTTTCCATTTCTCAGTGAGCCCAGAGAGATGTTATTAAAATGTAAATCAGATCAGAGCGCTTCCAGGCTTAACACCGTCCAGGGTTTGCTGTTGTACTTGAAAGCGACCCCCACTCCTCATTCTGTCCCCTCACCCGGGCAGTGGTCACCCACTCTGATCTCACCTGCTCCCGTTGCCGTCCACGCTCACACTGCTCCAGCCACTCTGGCCTCTTGGCTTTCTTCTCCACGGGCTAGGAGCTGTCCAGCCTGTGAGCCTTTGAACTTGAAGTTTCCTCTGCTTGGATCTTTCCACAGCTGCCACCTTCCCTCCCTGCAGGGTCAATTGAGGTAAAAAGGCCTAGGAGATATCTTCCCTGTCACCTCATCAAAATGTTGTCTTCTTCCTGTACTTTCTCCTGTCTAGGAACCCACCTGAGCTATCCTCCGGGGTGCATGTACCATTAACAATTTTGTTTGGTCATTTCCTTCTTCATCATTTGATTCTGGACTGAAATATATTGTTGTTGTTATTGAAAAATTGGTACCTTCTACATACCAAGACTATTCTAGGTATTTAGACACACACATGACTCATTTAAATTCACAAGTCTGCCAGAGAGGTACTGTTATTCTATCCATGTTACGGATGAGAACACTGAAGCCCAGAGAGGTTAAGTAACTTGTCCAAGGCCACACAGCTGGGTAGTAGTAAAACTGGGATTTGAACCCAAGAAGTCTAGCTCCAGAACCCAGGTTCTCAACCATAACACTAGACCGTAGGCTGCAGCAGGGCAGGGCCAGGTCTGCCTTGTTCCCCACTGTGTCCCCAGTGCCTGGCGCGAGGCCGGCTTGGAGCGCAGGTACAGTAGTGTTCGCTGAGTAAAGGAGTGTGGAGCACGATGAGCAAGAGACCTCCTGTTACAGCTTATTTCAGCGCTCAGAAGAAATGAGGAAATAAGAGCAAGAAGTGGAGAAAACAAGCCCGTGTAATTTAAAGAATGAATGTTTTATCCTTGAAGGAGGGAGGTTGTTTCTATTCAAGAACAGAGCAGCCTGCCCGCCCCCACGCAAACAAGTTAATGTTTTATACCCATTAAAGAAGCTGGAGCGTAAACCCAGGACTTGAACTTATGTGTCCATGAGCCCTCACAGCATCAGCTAGACATGCTCACTCGCGTGTGCCTGGTGGTGTCTGGGGACTCGTGACAGGCTGAGTGCCTGTGTTCTCTAAACTTGGACCAACAGCCAGGCCAGGCACATGTCACTCACACATGCCTGCATCCGTGTGCCTGTCAGTGCTGAGAGACAGGACCAGAAACTCAGCTCGGGGCCAGACAGCCCGGGGCGGGGGTGGCCATAGTGGAAGATCTTGGCATTCGTGGCGGCCGGGGGGGGGGCTGGGCCAGTCCCCAAGGCTTCAGGGTGAGGGACACCTTGTGAGGCCAGGATGATGCAGGCACTGGGCTTCCCAGCACGGTCCAGAGGTTCAGACTCATTGCCGTGCTAATCATTAGTGTCAATATGGCGAATCACGGAGCTAATGTCGCTGATAATAAGGGTGATGTGTCCTGAGTCTGCCGCCCTGGCTGGGTGCCCGGCCCAGCCGGACCTGACTCCCCCGCACTGCTCATGCCCGTGGGCTCTCGGCCTCCGGCCAGCCCACCACCTGCCCCAGTAGGTCTTTGTACAGTAACACGAGCAGGTCCTGGAAGGGTCTCTCCAGGTAGGACCTTGGTTTCTTAAATCCATTGCTTCCTCCTGGCTTCATCGTTTTCCAGCTGTGTGACCTTGGTTGAGTCATTTGCCCCCCTTGGTACTTCATCTGTGAAATGGGTGCTGCAATGCCTACCATCTAAGCTGGTTTTGAGGATCCTTGAGATGAAATGAATGCATCGCTGCACAGAACACCTGGCACAGGTTTCAGTATATGCTAAGATTGTTACATTAAGTCACGTGTTCATTTATTTGGTAGAGAGAATGTAGGCTTTGGAACCAGGTTGATCTGCAGTGGCGCCCCCTGCTGCCACTCGCTCTGCCCCTGGAGGACCCTGAGCCTCAGTTCATCTGGAAAATGGGGATAATAGTTACCTTGTGGGAGTTGGAAAGAGTAGAGACAGCGCCTGTATAATACTTGGCACCCGATACTTCAGGTGGCTTGAAAAGTGTCCCAATTTTTAAGTTCCCACTGTGTGCCAGTCACTCTGCCCGAGCCTGGGTGGTTCTGTTTTAATTCCACATGCTTGAGGCTGGGGACCCAGGGACAGGAGCACTTGCCTGTGGGGTCGGTGAGGACGGGTACGCAGACACCTAGTTCAGGACTGGGCAGTCACAGACACGTGCCGTCCCCTCCCTGCTGGGTCCCAGAGGGTCTGAGTCATGTTCTCAGAACCTCCCAGGGCACTGGGATCCCTGAATTCAGAGTAGTGTACCCAGGCAGCCCTGCAGCATAGCCACCCCTGCAGAGCCACTGAGAGACAGACACGTTCACTGGGACAGCTGTGACCTCGCCATGGCCTCAGCAAATGAGGTCACACATGCCAGTGCCTTCTGGACAGTGCAAAGTGCAGAGTGTCTGGTCTGCTAGCAGGGCAGGAGGGGACCCGGAGCTGACAAGGCAGCCCTGTCCCTGAAGCCCCCTCATGTCTGTTATTATCACATCAGCCCCATGTTGGTACCTTCAGGGGAAAAAAGCAGGAGCCTTGTCTGTCCCAGTTTCAGGCAGGTTATGTGACCCAGGGAATATGGCCAGGTGGCGAAGGATGCAACCCAGCTACTGAGAGTCACTGGGATTGCAGGATGCCCAGGGCCTTTGCACATGCCACGTCCTCTGTGTGTAGGTACATTATCTCACCTTAGTTAGGTCTGTGTTCAGATGTTCCCTCCCCAGAGAGGCCTTCACTGACCACTTGTAATAGTCAGGAGATTAACACTAGTCACTGTAATAAGCAACTCCAAACTCTCGGTGATAGCACCATGAAAAGGGAGTTCTTGTTTGAGCAAAGTCAAAAGTGCTGATTCCCATATTTACTCACCTCCAAACAGTGGTTCAAGAATCCTGGCCTCTTCCACTGTGCGTCTGTGGGGCCCCCGGATCCTCTGTATTCAGCTGCCGAAAATTGGAAAGAGTTCATAGAGGGTCTCAGCTGCTGTCTCAGGGGCCAGGCCCAGAGTGGCATACCCCCTTATACCTGCATCCCGGTGGCCGAAGCAGGTCACAGGGCCAAGCCCAACTTCAGTGCGGGGAGGGAGAGCATGCCATGCGGCAGGGGGTGGGGTGGGGAGGGGCTCGAACACCTGCTGACCAGCAGTCGCACTTGGCAGAGGGTTTCATGGGACTGAGGTGCTCCCTGCGTGCCTGTTGCGTAAGTGAATGCAGTTATCAACCCTCCCACAGATGAGTTCTGAGGACCAATTGTGTGTTGGCCCACCTTGTGCTTGCCCTCCCAGAGCTTCACTCTGGTGGGGAAATCAGATGTCGGATCAGGAAGAGTAACTTCCAGGGCGGTTGGGCTGCGGATGTGCTGTTTGAGCTACGGAGGTTTGGAAAGCAGAGACCACAGGCTCAACTCTAATCAGTTTCAAGCTTGCAGTTATTAGGCCTTTTAGAGGCTGTGTGAGCCTCATTGAGTGGTTTGACCTCTCTGAACATCAGTTTCCGCATCTGAAGGAAGAGACCAAGGGCCGGTGCCTTTGCGGGTAGAGGCCGTGTCTGAAAGCTGCCTCGTTGCTGAGAGCCTGGCGTGTTGGTGGGGACTCGGCAGGCGGTGCTTGTGGTTCTCGCCATGATTTCTGTCCTGTAGATTTTAGACTTGTGCTGCCATCCCCTCACTATGAATTTTGGTCTCTGGCCATGCAGGGGACATGGACGTCCTGTCCTGCCCATTGTGCAGCCCCTTCACGGCCACCCAAGATCTCCCTCAAGTGCCCAGTGCAGGAGCCCTTGTCACTGGATGCGGCCTGCTGGTGCCTCAGCTCGGCCGGTGAGTGTTGTGTAAGCCTGTGCAGTCCACTCGGCCTCTCTGAACCTCAGTGTCCTCAGAAAAATGAAACACACTCATATGGGGCTAAACTGAGGGTTAAAGGGCCTGGCCCAGCTCCTGCCCCATAGCTAGGGTGCAATAGCACCAGACTGATGCTGATTGCTCTCAGGGTGCTGGCCAACAAGGCTGAGGTCCCGGGGCCCAGGGGCTTGACGGATGAACCCCCAGGAGCACCCAGGAGCACTGGTAGCTGTCATCATAGGGCTCTGTGGCACCAAAGGGGAAGGGCATCTTGAGGATTGCGCCTCGTGTGTTCCACTGGCTTAGAGCAGGTGGCCAATGCTGAGGAGCCCAGATAGTGATGAAGGCAGCCCCAGGCGATATCTTGGATTCAACGTAAGCTGTGTAACCATAATGGATGGCTTTGTCCTCCCAAGCTGTCCATCCCATTACTGTCCGCAGACGGCTATCATGGGCTTCCTCACCCTCACTCAGCACAGAGGCCCACCCAGAGCGAGGGAGCGGGGCTCTGAGCTGCCAGGTGTCTACAGCCCGGGAAATGAAAGAGCCCCAGCCAGGGGCTGGACACACCATTTGCCAAGCTCCGGTGACCTAGCTCACTAACAGGGAGGGAAGTGTTTCCTCGGAACCAGGTGCTAAATGGGCATCTTCTCCTTTAATCCTCATCGCCCTGTGGATTAAGTGTTATGATCCGCCTTTTACAGATAAGACTACTGGGGCCCAGAAAGGTAAAGCAATAATCTTCTAAGGTCGCACAGCTAAGGATGGGACAGCTAAGGATGGCAAGAGTGTGGTCGTTGGTGGAAAGGGAGGGACCAGGGCTCGAGTTCCTGTTGGTCGGCCTATTCCACACAGCCCCTGTGTAATCCATGGCCATTTACCCACAGCTGCCTGTGCTCCATCTCACGTCGTTGCTGCTGCTAGCCCGCGTGGAGCACCAGGCTTGCGCATTCATTTAACAGATGGAGACACCGAGACCCAGAGCAGGGAAGGGCCTTCCGCCATCACATAGTGAGTGAGTTGTAAGTGCCCATTGATTCCTAGGTCCAATGTCTTCCAGATCAGCATTTTACCATCTGTCTCTGTGTTAATGAATTTTCACACCTTCAGGTGGGGCATACAGTCCCCATCTCACTGCAGTCCCCACCACTCCCTATTGCCTTCACCAGAACTGATTCTCTCACTCAAATCTCCTGTTGCATACCCTCGGCATTTGCCTCCCTACCTGCGCTCTCCTTACAGGGCACTTTTGATAGAGTCTGACCTGGTATTTCCCCCTCTTCTTTTGAGAACACTAGTGCCCCTTTCAAGTCCTGTCAGCCCTAACTTCGTTTTGCACCTTCTTACAAACCTCCCTTCCTACAGGAAAACTTCCCCATTCAAAGCTGCGCTCCTTCAGTTTGCCCTGACTCAGTCCCTCCCCCGCAAAAAGTTGTAGGGACACAGAGGCCACCTCGGCAATCCTGAAATCAGGGCTGATGAGCCCCTTGGTGCAGCCCTAGCAGGGCAGGAACGGGCTGGAGAAGGGCAAGCTGTGTCCCTCCAGCGGTGCTGACAGCCCAGACAGCAAGCTGAGCTTCTCCTGAGGCCTGAGCGGGAGTGACCTTGGGCGAGCCTTGCTGCCAGCCCCTCTGGGGTGAGGAAAGGGAAGCTAGTAACTGCAGTCAGTCGGGGAGGCTGGGCACTTAATTGATTAATGCTTGTATGTGTTTTGACGGGCCCAGATGCAGTGCTGGGGAAAGGTGAAGTATTAATATATATAATATATAATTATGATATACCACCAGCCTGGCAGCCTGTGTAAATAGTTACCCAGCTGGGAACTAATCTGGGTAAGTGGGCTGGGACAGCTTGCAGGTCCCTCTCAGGCACAGCAGGCCAGCTTCCACCCTGTCGTCAGGAGGGGCTGGGCTCTGGCTGGCCTTGTCCCCCACTGGGGAACCATTCTGCCCGGGTGGGAGGGGTCCTCCCAGGGCCTTCAGGAACCATAAAGCTCTAAGAGGCGTCAGTCCAGGAGGGAAGGAGACCAGGGTGGGCTGAGCACTGTGCACACACCATCCCACGCCACACTCTGTTGGCACCTCATTCTCTTTGCAAATGAGGAAACAAGTTCAGAGAGGGGAAGTAACTTGCGGAAGGATGCACAGCAAATGAGTAGCAGAGCCGGGATCCAAATCCAGGTCCACCTGGCTTCAAGTCTGAGTGCTATTTCTTGTGAAAGGCTGGCCCAAGGCAACCCCCGCCCCCACCTCAGTCCCCTGTTGGGAGGGTCCTGAGGGAGGTGTGCAGCATCCTGGGTCTTTTTCTCTTGAATGTAACTTAAACGTTTTAGAAACCTGGTTTTGTAAAGAGAGTTTGGGGAAGGCTCTAGCAACTCTGGGGTCCCCTAACAGCCAGCTACAGCTTTTGTGTCTGAGTTTGTAGAGCCCAGAAGACGAAGCATGACCAGGAAGGTGACAGGAAGGTGAGGGCAGTGGGTGTGATGCTAAGGGGGGGCGGGGTGGGACGTTCGGATTTAAAATAACTTTCAGCAGCCCTGGCTTCCCGCTGTGTCTTCCCAGACACCCCCAGACCTCCGCCCTTGTCTGCCCCTCAAGGACTTTTGTGGGGGGTGGTGTTGGGGGGGGTTGGTTTAAGCATGTTCTTGGGAGCTTTAATGCTGCCTCACTGTCTGTCCCCAGCCTGGGCTAAAGCAGGACACCGTCATGGTGATTCGCTGAATGGCGATTCCAGGCAAGTCCTGGCTCTCCATGTCCTTCCAGCACCTCCCAGGACCTACCTGGGGACTCCATCCTCATCTTCCCAGCGTGTGGGCACTGACTTCCTGCCTCCAGCCCCCCCCCCCCACACACACACACATTAAGACTCAGCTTCAGCAGCACTGCAAGTCAGCCCTTCTTCCTCGTGGCTGCAGCCCTAATGGGATGCCAAGTACCTATTTTGCAGATGAAGAAATTGCAATTAGGAGAGGTTAAGTAACTTTCCCGGGGGGGTCCCATATTTGGTTTGCCTGATTCCCAAACCGTGATTTTTTCCACTTCATCAGATTGCCTGTTTGATGGATGGGCCTTGTTCCCGCATCAGACTCAGGGCTCTCCCGAGGAAAGGGCTGGGGCTCCTCCGTCGGACCACGCATTTGCTCAGAGCAGGGACCCTGCCCCTCCCACTAGACTGGGAGCTTCCCAAGGGTGGAGGCTGCCTACCTCCCATCATCCTGGAACCCTCCAAAGGCAGGACCTGTGTCTCCCCCATCAGACTGGGCTCTCCCCGAGGGCCAGCTCAGGGTCTCTCCCACCAGGCTGGGAGCTGTCTGAGGGCAGCGGTGAGTCTGAAGTCCCTCAGTGTCTTTGCACGTGCCCCCCACCGCTCCCCCCAGCCCAGTGGTAGGATCCCTTGCCTGCGGCACCCCTGGCCTGGGCTGGGTCCTGCACCGGACTCGCCTTCAGCCTGAGCAGAAGCTGCCAACCGGCCGCAAAGCCACAGTACACCCCGGGCATTAATTAGTGTTGCCGCTGTTAAGTGCTTCTTCCCATTTATGCAAATCAGCGAGGTAAGAGGCATATAATGAAGTGTTTGTGGTTTAATACTGTGCAGTAGGAAGGAAGATGAATTTTAATTACTGGCTCCTAATTGGATGGATGGCTTGTTAATATCCTCCTGACAGGATGTCTGAGCCGGTGCTGCCCGCCCACCCAGGCCAGGTGTCTGCTGACCCACCCACCCCAGGAGGCCTAGGCTCACAGAGCCCGTCCTTGCCTGGGGGGTCGTGCTGAACATCCCTCTGCCTTTGCCTTCGGAATCCCCGTGGGAACCGTAATCTCTCTCTCCCTTGCGCAGAGCCCTAAGGCTCCTGTTCAGATCCCCACGGTGCCGCTCACTGTGTGACCCCTGGCGAGTCACCTCCCCTCTCTGAGCCTCCTGTTCTGCAGGTACTCGGGGGTGTGGATGAAAGGCAGTGGGAAATTTGCAGTTAGAAGCAGTTTTACAAGAATAGGGAGAGATATGTAGCATGAAGAGATGAAGAGAGGGCAGCCCAGCCAGAAGGTGTGGGGTGCTCAGGAGAGGTGGACGCTACCCCAGAGTTAGGGGGTGCTGAGGGCAGTCCACTTCTGATCATCCCTTCAGGGCTCTGCCTGGGCAGCCCCTCTCCCCAGAACTCGCCCTGCCCCCTGGGGTCCCAGGGTTGAGGGTCTCTGCCCTGGGTGCAACGGCCTGCCTGTGTGCCTCCTTCACCGTAGTGTCCGTCACTGCACTTTCGGCACAGGTTCCCTCCCTCCTTCCATCGGACTGTGAGCTCTCCAAAGGATGGGCTGGTCTGGTCATTCACCCTGCCTCCTGGTGTCCCGCACAGCGCTGGAACCCTCTATTCATCCGATACGACTTTGTTCAAAGAGAGAACGACCAGGAGCTGCTGAAATGCTGTGATCAATGGCATCTCTGTGGGACCCCCTGCCTCCTCTCCCACTCCCCGCCCCATTGGACATGCAAGTTTTGATATGACCTCAGGTCTCCCGATGACAAATTCAGAAGCATTTATGGATCTGCTAGGAGGTGCACAGTGGGAGCGAGACCTGAAAAGGGCGGGTCCAGAGGGAGACAAGGCAAGAACGTCCTTTGTATCAGGAATTTCACTGAACTGGCTCGAGGAGCTTTATAAACAGGCTGCAAAGCTGTAGCCTGAGCTCCTTGGGAAAACGCACCAGAGTTTGAGCTTTGAGACTAACGAGCTTTGAGTCTTTCTGAGCCTCAGTAGACAGATGTGTACAGCAAGACAGAGCCTCAGTCAACAGACCTTATAAGGTGCGTTGAGAGATAAATAACAAAGTATTTCAAATAGCAGAGTGCCAGGCACATAGTAGGTGTTCAACAAATGGTAGATATTATAGTTATTGCATCTCCCTCAGTGAGAGAAAGAGGGAGACAGAGAGAGTAAAGGCTTAATTCCCAGGAGCCTGGATTTGCTCTCCAGGGTGCAGCTTCCTGCTGGGTGGGAAGCACAGGTGTTTGACCTAAGGCACACCTGGCTCTGCCACATTCTAGCTGGGTGGCCTTGCCTCAGTTTCCCTCTCTAAGACATAAATTCTTTATTGGCAAAATGGGAATCATATAGATTCACAAGGTCTGGGAAGTTTTCAATGAGAGGATCCAAGGAGGGTCCCCCAGATATCCAGGGGGGACCAGAGGCCCCTCCCTCCCTCCGTCTGCTCCCTCTGCTCCCCACCCCGCAGGTCTCCACTGCTGCTGCCGCTGCATTGCAGGCTGCCCATGTGCCTGTCCCAGTGGTCACAACCCATGTACAGGGGAACGAAGCAACTGGAGGTGCCCTTGGGAACCTTGGCTTCTGTGCCCTACCTGGGGTCCCCGTCCCTGCACAGATGACCCCCCCCCCACAGAACCCCTGCAAGGCCAGGAGAAGGGGGCTGTGTGCAGTCTTCCTACACTGCGTGTATGTGTGTGGCGGGGGTGAGGTTTGCAGAGCTGTTCCTGCAAGGTAACTGGGCTGGGTCTGGGGGGAGGCAGACCCCATGTACCTCCTGCACCCATGTGGCCACCCAGAAGTGATCCTGGGCACAGGAGACCCTCTGCAAAGCCCTGGGCCTCCAGTCCTGCTGGGGACTGGTGGGGAGCCTCTTGGGTCAAGGTCAGACCTCCTGGGCTTGCACCCAAGATCAGCAAACTCCTCAAACTCGGGGTTTAGGTAGAAAAGGACTGTGTCCTCCCCCCTCTCAATACTGATATCCTGCACTCAGAGTCCCTGCAGGACCCTCCCAACCCCACTGGGATGAGGAGGAAGCACACACGGCACTTACCGGCCACCTATTGTATACAGCAGACGCTCATCTTGGCACCATTAACAACCCCCCACCCCCCAATGCCACAGAAGAGGAAACTGAGGCAGTGAGCAGACCGCAGAGCTGAGACACCAGCCCAGGCCTGGGTCCCACGTCCCGCTCTCTTCTCTGGGCCTGTGGACACCTGCCAGGTTCCCAAAAGTGTGCCTAAGCCTCCAAGAGCCTTGCTAACCTTCCTCCTGGCCCACATGCCTGGGGTTTCTCAGGCAGAGGCCAAAGCAGCTGCTCACACTGCACACGCTTGTTCCAAGTGGCCCCCGATGACAGGAGAACAGACGAGTCGGAGCCCTCAGGAATCCGCTGGCCGAGGGGCCTGCCAGGATTTTAAAAGGATAGAAAAGCTATGAAACCGGCATTAAAAACAAAGCGAAACGTTTGCTCAAAAGGAAGGCAGATGCCAGACAGATGTGCTCCCAATTCACACCGCAACCATCTAACGTGGTGCTGGAGAGAGGCTCCATCCTTGTGTTCAGTGGCCAAATATTTATTCAGCGTTTCCTGCTGGAGGCAAAGCGATGGGACCAAGGCACCAAGCCTTCGGAATTGAGCCGATGGAGCGTGCCAGGGTTGGGATCGCAGCTTCCCCTTGGAGCGCTGTGTGACCTTGGGCATGTCACTTTACCTCTCTGAATCTCACTTTTCTCAGCTGCGAAAGAGAATCATTGTGCCCACCTGAGAGGGTTTATTAATACATATTAGGAATGTAATGTAGGTCCTATCACATCGTGGGCACTCAATAAATGTTCATTCTGTCCACCTTAGCACTGAGGCTCTGGCAAGCCACAGATGGGAAACTCACCAGAATTTGCCCTACCGATCACGCTGATGGGAGGGGCACCGCTCGGGAAAAGGACAGAATTGTAAGGTCCTGGTGGCAGGGGGTTACACCCCAGGAGTCTTTGGACTTGGCAGGCCAGGGGCTGAGGCAGACACAGGATGGGGCTTCGTTGTGGGAGGGGCCCGTCAGGGTAGTAACTGGAGGGTGTTTTGAAGTTGACTCCACAGGATGTGGACATGGGGAGGTTAAATTGGATCCCCGATCACTCTGGGGTGATCCTTCAGAACTGAGGGGGTCTCCTTGGTGCTTGAGGGTGCTAGGGCCGAGGCTGGGGGCTGTACCCTGGGGTCAGAAGGCCTGAGGTCCATGCTTGGCCCTGCTAGTCACCAACTGCTGACCTCAAGCGGGATTGCTGCATTCTCTGAGGCAGCTTCCTGAGCTGTATCGGTGGGGGGATCGTGACACTTACCTCGCAGAGTTGTGGCAGCAACAACAACTACAGCAGCAGCAACAAGGCTAAGTGCCGGCAGGCAGTTGGTGCTCAGCAGATAGTGACTGTGGCTGTGTTGTTGGCCTTGATGTTGCAGGCGGAAGTCGGCAGACAGAGTAGGAAGAGAGGGCAGAGGGAGGAGCTGGAGCAGGATGGGTATCCGAACACTCATTTCCTGGGCCCTGGGGAAAAGGTTCTTTATGCAAACGCACCACCTTTACCCAGGGCTGGGGCAGCTCCACAGCTCTAGACGAGCCTGCCCAGGCCCCTGTCACGCACTTGGGCCTCGGATTCCCCATCAGGCGGTGCGAGGCCTGAGGCAAAGCTATGTATGCTCTCCATCCACTCAGGTTTGGGTTGAGACCTGCAACTCTCAGCTTCCCCGACGGTCACTGATGCAGCCACCGTTGCTGAGGGGGGTGCCCCTCCCATACCCTGCCCCATTGGGGTAGGAGACAAGAAGGAACGGAAGTGTGTACCCCACCCAGGTCTTCTCTGACTTCATAGTGCGATGCTAGCCTAGGGCGCCCACTGGGGTCAGAATGGAAATCATAGCTTGCGAACCCAGTCTCGGGGCTCCAGCTAAAACAACGGATGTTTTCTGATCCCTGAAATGTGTTTATATGACACATGAAACACGGCGATGGCCATCATTTCTCTCCAATCCCGTTCAGCTGCTCATTTGGTGAATCGCTGTACGGAAACAAGTGAAGGACGGGAAAAGCGTTTCAGAATCCCCACCATCTGAGGCTGCCCTGCGGCCAGCCCCCTGGAGGGTGGAGATGATAACAGTGACGGCAGGACAACCCTGGCCCGTCTGCGGGGCACGCTCCAAGGAACGTGCCCTCCCTGTGCCCTGCATAAAGGAGGAAACTGAGGCACAGATAGAGGAAGAAACCGCCCAAGGTCGTGCAGCTCGGACGAGGCAGAGGTGGGGCTGGAACCCAAACTCGACCGACTCCAGGGCACACATTTCAGTTCCTCCCTCTCCCTCCTTTCTTTCCTTCTTTCTATGGGATGATGCCAGATTGCTACCTCTAGGCTTGCACAATTTACACTCCGACTGGCACCGATGCAGAGCCCTCCCCAGTGCCCCCAGTCTTGCCAAATGAGGTGTCCTCGGATGTCGGGAACTTGCCTCCCCCGACGAGTGGAAGACGTGCGGTTTTAATTGATCGTGAGCAAGGCTGAGCATCTTCTCTTAGAATATGAGCCATTGTATTTTTTGATGAGCATCTGTCATAGTCTCTGCCCACCGTTAATATTAGTTTATTGGGCTTATTGATTTCTAGGAAATCCTATGCATCAGGGATGTTATTTGTAGCAGGAGGCTGTTTAAATCTGCTCAGGCTTCCATCAAAAAGTTCCGTCTCAGCGACAGAAGCGTATTTTCTCACAGTCCTGGAGGCTGGCAGTCCAAGATCAAGGTGTCGGAGGGTTTGGTTCCTTCCGAGGCTCCTCTGCCTGGTTGTCTTCCCGCTGCTGTCTGTCTCCTCACTGCGTCCCCACGCGGTCTGTGCTCTGTGCTCGCACATTACCGGTGACTCCGTGTGTCCACATGGCCTCTTCATACACGCACACCGGTCAGATCAGAGGAGGGTCCGCCCTAAAGGCCACGTCCCAACTTCATCCCCTCCTCCAAAACCCCGTCCCTGAATGCAGTCACGTTACGAGGTAGTAGGGGTTAGGGCTTCAGTGTGTGAGTTTTGCGGGGATACAGTTCAGCCCTGTAACAGAGTCTTATGTATTTTTTTCTGGTGCTTTTGGAAAAATCTTACCTGTATATTTTTCTTGCCATGTCATGGAGCCTCCTCAGATCCCCGAACTTGAACGTGCAAAGTCTGGTCTGAGCCAGCAGACTGAGTGTTCTCTTTGCCCCGTTCCCCTAACTTGTCTTCACAGACAGTGGGGTGCACAGGGAGGAACGCGTCAGACTTGGGAGTCTCTTTGAACGGCCCCGTGACCAAGTCCTGGCACTTCGCGTGGCAGCAGGGCGACCCTGGGCCAGTCATGCTTCTGGCAGGGAGGCCGATCACGGCTGGCGGGCGGGGTCGCGCTGGGACAGCGGGAGCCGATGTCTGTGAGACGTGGAGCTCCGCGTCTGGCCGGCAACGGGGACGCGGCGTTCTGTGGCTGGTGGGAGTTTATGAATAACAGCCGTTTATTAAGCAGCCAGGACGTGGAGAGCACGAGGGGAGGGGAGGCAGAGATGAGCGTGTTCCGTCTTTGCTCACGGGGCTCACAGTCTGGGGGGGGGCAGCTGGAATAGATGGGCCCCGCCGTCCTCCAAGACCGGAATCGGGGAGGGGGCGTTTAAGGATGTGCTGGCTCATATCTGAGTCTGGGAAGTGACGAAGTTGGGGGGGGAGGAGAAGGGTGGGCGGGCCAGTGTGCTCGAGGGCGGCGAGCAGGCGGGCAGAGACCACCTTCATGGGGTGGTCTGCCCTTCTGCTTTCTGAGCAATCCAGAATGGTTGCAGTCGGAACGCAGTGTGGCAGATCCTTCTGGCAAACAGACCCCCTTCCCTAGAAATAGGCAGACACATGAGTGTTTGCTGGAGTTTGACCAGGACACTAAGTGCTCCCCTAGTGAACAGCCACGTGGTCAAGCAAAATCAGTCAGGTTCTGCATCAGCACCCACCGGGTCAACCATAGGCATCCCAGCTGAGGCTGGGCTTGCAGAGAGAGGCCGCCCAGCCTGGTGGGGGCCCGGGGAGGTGTGTCCTGTGCAGGAGCAAAGGGTGACCGGGGACATCAGCAAGATGGTGGGGCCTGGCCCCCAGGACCATGTTGGGTGGGAGTGGCTCAACCAGACAACGAAGAAAGAGGCAAGGCCTTTGGTGTCTGCTACTTCATCTCATCGGAGTCCTGCTCCAGGCCTGCAGCGTGGGCACTGCTGGCCTCGTCGTGCTGGAGAGGAAGCAGAGTCGAAAAGGCAGAACAGTTTGCCCAAAGTCGCTTCGGGAGGGGGCGCCGGGCTCAGAGCCCAGGGTGACAGCATGTCCTCGTGCCCCTTCTGCTGGGTGGAAAAGGGCCCAGACGGGGCGATGTCAGGGTTCCATGACCCCCACCAGCCTCATGCCTTGCCATATCCTCCCCCCTTTCCCACAGCTCCTTTTTCAGAAAAAAATGACACCTTCCTCTTTAACTGTTGCTGGAACCTCACTTTGTACCTTCACCCTCGTGACCTGATGTGGGGGTGCACTGAGCCTCAGCTTCGCTCCTCACTCCTGCTGATTCCGAGGAGAGAAGGGACCGCCCCGCCCCCTGAAGTGAACGCTCTCCCATTCCCCACTGCACCAGGGGCTGAGCGGCCAGGGCGCTCCCCCTTTCCATGGGGCTGCGGCTGTCACTCTGAACGATCTCGTTTGGCTGTGGATTCTGGGGCCAGAGACCCCTCCTTCTTCTCCTTATTCCAAGTCAGCCAAACACCTCAGCAAAGCCTATTGCAGGGCCTCCTCTCCTTTTAAAGACCACGTACGTCGGAGGAGACCCGCCAGCTTACTGTCAGGTTCCTAAATGTCTCCCATGGGCTGCGGACGCCTTGTGGATTCAGTGGGTCCTGCCCCCTGGCTTTGGGTGGGGGCAGGGTGGAGATGGGGTGAGCTCTCTGAACCCCAAGGAGGGTCTGTGCCCCACCAGGGCCCCGTCCGCATCCCCCTGCACACCCCGGAAGAGCACGGGGCTCTTAGCTTATATGTAATAACCCTTAAACACTGCCATTAAGTCACCTCTCATTCTTTGAAACTACCCAGGAAGGGACTTCAGGGTGATATATGGAGGCTTTTATGGCCGGTACTGGGCAGCTTAAGGACTTAGCAGCACGCTGAACATACACATCGGTGCATAAATAAGACTCGCTATGATATCAAAGCATCACTCAGCTCAACTCAGCGTCCGGGCTGCTTCGCATGGCAGGCCCCTCCCTGCGGCCTGAGTCCTTGCTACGTGGTAGGGGGCACGGAGGACAGAGGGGCTGGCCCAGAGCCGGACCACTGGATCCCTGTGATGTCACCGCGGCCGGATGCACCAGGAGACCCTGATACTTTATGTCCTCTGTCCCCCTTCCCTCTTTCACTCAGTCTTTTCCTCAGGTACCCTGTCACGCTGCATGAGGGACCCGATGAAACCCGAAAGGCATCGCCGCATATTGTAAACCTATGACATGCCAGGCACTCTACCCACACAGTCACATCAGATCCTTGACTTAACTTGGCACTAACGGTGTTTTGCCCATTTGCAGCCGAGGAAATCCAGTAACACACCCAAGGTCACCCAGCTCGTAAGTGACAAAGCTGGGATCTGAACCTGCCCCTGCGCCTTGCATAAACATCATCTGTAAGCAAGACCAAGCCCTACGGCTGGGGTGGGGGTGGGGGCTGGTCCCGGCACTGGTGGGCAGCTCTGACGGAGCTCCCTGGGGGTTGTAAGAACAGAGCAGGGAAGAGAGAGGCTGGGAGCTTTTCTGGTGCTCACCAGGGTGGGCACAGTCACATCCAAGCACATGGACAATGTTAATATTTAATGAGCGATGATGGCTATGGGGGAATTGCTGTTTACTCAGTGATTCTCTCCAAGGGCCCTCAGCCAAGGGCTCAGTCACAGAAGAGGCCCTGCTGGCACAGGCTGACACGCCCTCCAGGTCACGTCTCTGCACAGGACTCACAGTAGGGGGCGTCTGTGGGCACCCATTTGGCAGCTCTGGAAGCCTGGTCCGGAGTTGGTCCGGAGTGGAGAGAAGAGCAGAGAGCTGGGAAGTCACTGGCCCGGGGAAGGCCCTTATCCGGGGGCAGCTGAAAGCAAAGTCCAGATGATACTTCCTCCTTCCTCCTTTTTTGTGACCCTCCTCCCCTCTTTCCAGCGCTGACTGAGGTGCCAGCCGTGCTGCTGGGGGTCTGCCGCTGTTTCCGATTCACAAGACACCCCAGGGTTCAAGGGCTGACTCCATTGTGTCCTCAGCCCTCAGGGAAATCGTACGCCTCCTTTGGTCCTTCTACTGCCCGAGGACAGTACCCACCCTCAGGCTCAGTGGCACAGCGGGCCAGGTTAGCCACAGTCTGTGCTGCAGCTGGAGCTGCCCCCCTCACCCCCAGCTCAGGGTGGGGAGTTCCTTTTCTCACTGGCCGTTAGTTACGCCTGATTAACACAAGTGGAAATGAGCTTATTGCTGGGAGCGTGTGCTGCTTATTTGGTAGGGAGAACGAGCTTTCAAATCTCCGAGTCCTGGGAAGGGGGAAAGGATTATAAATGGGATTCCTGGTGCTAAAGCGTCGGGGGTCCCCAGGGTGGGTGCTTGGTGCTGAAGATAAGCAGCCCAACCAGTGCGGGTGGCAGACAAGCCTGAAAATACAGCCAAGAGCGAAGCAGGGTGTCTGTAAGTGTGGGTGGGGGATGCGTTACTCTGTAGGCCATGCAACCAGGATGGCCTCAACTCAGCAGGCAGACGTACCAGAGGGGCAGCACAGCTAATGGTCAAGCACACATGCCTGGGGGTCACGCGGCCCTGCGTTCCACCCCAGACTGTCAAAGCCCTGGCGCACCATGCTTACCTAGTCCGTAGTAGTGGTGACGTCGTCACAATGGGGAAGGCGGGGAAGGGCATTCCAGCGAGAGGGAACAGCCTGAGCAAAGGCGCAACTGAACCTAGATGTTGCGTTTGGGAAATGCTATGCCATGGTTAAAAAAGAACCAGTGGCAGGGGACAAGGGACAGAGGTGAGGTGGGTAAAGGAGGTTGGGGACCAAGTGTCTAGCGGAGGAATATGCTATGGTCCAAAGAAAGTCAGGAATCATTTCCGAGCAGGGATTCTGGAATCCAGTGAGGGAGAAGGTCAATGGTTCCCGAATGGCCGACTTAGAACCCTGGCTGGCTGGCTGCAAAGGAAGCCACACTTGGGATGATACATAAAAAATAACATGCAAAGTCTAGGGCTTCACTTCTAGAGGGTGTGATTCAATAGGTAAACATACCTAATGTGTATCTACTATCTTGATTTTATTCTTTGTGGGTTTTTTTAATCTTACATAATCCTCTGCCATTCACTCAGCGGGGGGGAAAGGGAAGCACCGAGAGGTCAAGTAACTTCCTAAAGGTCGCATAGCAACAATGATCAGAGCCAGGATTTAAACCTAAGACTGGCTAACTCTACAGCTCATGCTTTTAACCACATTGCTCTCCTGGCTCTTATGCAGGCTGAGGAAATGAATATTACTTGACTTCACTCAACGTCCCCCTTCCCCATGCCTGCAGGTTTGGGACCATGGGCACCGTCTGTGATTGTCCTCGCATTCAGAGAGGTCAGAGGTCGGAGCAGGTGGCAGCATCAGGAAGGGCTCCTCAGAGGAGGTGGACTTAAAGGGGTCAGGTCGGGTGGATGCGTGGAGTCAGGGAGGAGGGCATTCTGGGAGGCCAGGAGAGAGCAGACTCATGGGCCCATGGGAGAGGCTGCATGGGGGAGACGCTGGGGAGGGGGGCTTGGTGCAGAGGCCCCAGAGAGATTTCTGTCATGTGGGACATGAGAAGGAATCAGTGGGGAACATAAGACCTTAAGATCCCTTCTTTCCAGAACCTTCCCAGGCTCAGTGAGAATCTGTCCATGGTACGAAGAGCAGCTCAGAAGGAAGCAGCTGTCGCTTCACTTAGAAATGATTTGGTAGGACTCGCTGGACTTCCCTGAGTCAGGCTGTGGGACCGATTGGAAGAGCCCAGGCTTCCCACAGCAACCTGGCGGGGAAGTTCCTCTCCGAACTGCTCTGGGCCGGGGAGCACCCGAGGGGCCCAAGTTCCCAGCAAGGGCAAAAATAATACTAGGTCAAGTCGTAGCAGTGCCGATGGAGTGGTGGCCTAGCAGAGAGGTTAAGAGCCCAGTCCTCGGAGATGGAAAATTCTAGTTCTGGCACCGCCGCTCACTAGCCATGGGACGTGTTCAAGTGACTTTTCCTCTCTAAGCCCCATTTTTCTTAATAAAACCTGCTGGAGTGGGATGAGTCACGAGACTCATCATAAACACTCAATAAACACAGCCGTTAGTAGTTCTCCTCACACGTGCTGTTAGCATCTACCTCACAACCATTCTTGCTCATTTTTCCTTCCTAACAAGAGTTTAATTTTGTTCAGGAATTCACCTTCTGCCATGTGGGCAAGAGAGGCAGCACCTCCTCCAGCTGCCAAGACTCAGTCATGATTGGTCTCAAGCTAAGCCAATCTTGGCTGTCCTGTTCCCTCTGCCAGTGATTGGTGGAGTTATGGGCACCTAACACAGTTCTGTCCAATGAGAAGTCTGCAAGGGGGCATCTGAGAAAAGAGGCGTATGGGAAGAAATGGTCCCTCTTCTTCTTCCCAGGACAGAGTTGTGGCTGCAGTTAATGGCTGGCATGAGTGCAGCCACTTTGCAGCCATGAGGGGGACTTGGCTAACAGGCTGAGGATGGCAGGGAAAGAAAGATAAATGAGACTTGGGACCTGGATGAGGGCCTAGGCTGCTGAATTAATCAGCCCTAGAATTCCCCTAGCTCAGGATTTCTTATGTGAGATAATAAATTTTCAACACTGTTTCAGCCAAGTTGCACTGAGGTTTCCTGTTACCTGAGCTGGAAAGTATCTACCTACAACCCTGAATTAAGTAATTAACGTTTACTAAGCACCTGAGTGTCCTGGAGGAAGGCACTGATGTATCTGTCATTCCAGTTATCCTCACTATATAGACAATATATATTATAATACATACAATAATCCTACAGAATTAGTATCCCCATCTGTCTTAGTCAGCTGGGGCTGCCATAACAAATCACCGCAGACTGGGTCCCATTAACAACAGACTTTTATTTTCTCACAGTCTGGAAGCTGGAAGATCATGGTCAGTGATCATGGTGAGGGCTCTCTCTGTGGCTTGTAGATGGCCACCTTGCTGTCTGCTCACGAGCCCTCTTCTTGGTGCATATTCAAGGAGAGAGAGAGAGAGAATCTGTCCTTATAAGGCCACCAGTCCTATCAGATTAGGACCCTACCCTTGGGTCTTCATTTCCCCTTAATTCCTTAACTACCTGCTAAAAGACCGACCCCCAAGTCCAGTCACACTGGGGATTCGGGCTTCAGCATAGGCATTCGGTGGGGGGGGACACAGTTTGGCCCACGGTATTACTGTACACACAAGAATATCTCGGCTTGTAGAGGTGAGATGACTTGCCCAGAGTTATGGAACTTGCAACAGGACAGAGCTAGCATTTGAAAGTAAACTTGCCTGAATTCCGAGGTGTGTGCTGTCTCCACTAGTCAAGCAGCTCTAGTGTGTGTGTGTGTGTGTGTGTGTGTGTGTGTGTGAGTGAGAGAGAGAGAGACTTGAGCCACACACCATCCCACTCCAAGATACGCTGAGTTTTCTTCTCTTTCATTTTTTAGATCAGCTTCAGTTGAGGTGTAACTTAACTTACAAAAAGAGTCACCAATTTTAACCGTCCAGTGAGAGGAACTTGACAAATGTTTGCGGTTGTGTAAAAACTGCCACCATCAAGGTCCCTCTGTGCCCCTCTGTCTCCATCCCTGGGCCCAGGCAGCCGTGGGTCCGCTCCCAGTCACTGTGTGTTGGCCTTTGCTAAAATTTCCCGTAAGTGGAACCAGAGACTGTGTCTTCTGGTCTGGCTTCCGTCACTCAGCATAACGCCTTTGAGATTCGCCCTGTGGTTGCACGTGTCAGTAGTTTGTTCCTTTTCACCACTGAGTAGTGCTCTCTTACAAGGATGTGCCAGCTCTGGCTTTATCTGAATGTGAGAACAAGGCTTCACACACATGGATGCTCCCTGAAGCTCAGCCCCACTGTCTGTGGCTCCACGCCCTGCCCCAGTCACCTCTGTGTTCCAATAGGGGACACACCTCGCAGGCAGAATTGCCTGGGACGTTGGGCTCTGTGCGCTGAGGTCCTGACTCTGAACAGCTCTGAGCCCCCTGTGTCTCCCGAGAGCCCCGAGCTCCGGGGAGAGAAGTGTTCAGGCTTCTCCAATCCCATGGGCAGTGTTTACACATCTTCACAGATGGGCAGCACATCTTTTATCTCATCCCAAACTTTTATGCTTCATTACCACCCTCCTGCTGGTGACAAAATGCAGGCTTTGAAGTGAGGGGGGGTGTATGGGCCTGAGGCACAAGGGGATGGATAAGAAGACCCAGGAGTCCCTGAGTCCCTGATTATCCAAAAAGCTGTTGAATAGTGCAGCGGATGCTCTCGGGACCCATTCAGGTCCCCTCGCTCTTCTTACTGCGGGGCACGCGGCCTGATCCCACCCGCCAGCTCCAGCAGCTGTGCCTGGGGTTGCTCTGTGCGAGGCAGAGCCCATTTGCCCACCGATCCTCAGGGCCTTCTGCCCTCGGGTGGGATGGCTCGGAGGCTCACGTTCCACGTTGGCTCCCACTGTTGCCCAGGGCGCTGAGCCCCGGCTGCTCACTTTGTCTGGCTTCCCTGGGGCCCTGGCAGTGTTCCCTGGAATTGCCCCCAAAATGAACTACCCGCACTTGAATCCTTGTCTTGGATCTGCTTCTGGGGGTCCATCTGAGCCCAATGGTACCATTTATTGAGCACTTACAGTCTGTGACACTCCGGGTTACATGCTTTTTCATTTTTATCACCACAGTCTTCTGAGGTGGGACCCATCCCATTAGTGTCATTTTGCAGGTGAGATGACCAAGGCTCAGAGAGGATGAGTAACCTGTTGGAAGTTACACAGTAAGTTGCCAAACCTGGTTTCAACCTCCCTGTGCTTCCCCTGCCCCAATGCACACACACACACACACCACTCAAGTATCTATGTGATCCTCATCTGAACTTTGAGTAAAGCACTCTCTCCTGAGGGTCCAAAAATCAGTGCCCTGTCTCAACTCTGCCATGTGTGTGCTGTGCAGCCTCGGGCAAGTCGCTTGCCCTCTCTGGGCTCTGTTCCCTCATTCTAGTCTGTAGGGATTGGGTTGCTTGATGTACATAGGCCTTTCTAGCTCTGACATTTGGTATAATCTCAGGTTGAAGAGGTGGTTTGAAGACAAACAGTAGGCCCCCTATTTCACCCAGTGGGGAGTAAGTGTGTGGATGTTAGGGAGGGAAAAGAGAAGGGGCCTTTGAAGATTCAGAGCAAGTTGACAATGGAGGGAAAAGGCAGCCCCTGGAAGAACATTGGGAGGCTGGGGTGGGGTGTAGAAGTCCAAGGTTAATGGCATGGGTCAGGAGGGAGGTGTCGGCTTGGAACCGTTCCCCTGAGTCCTTCCCTCTTGGCTGGCAGTGTTCTGGGGAGGACCTGGGAGAGGGTGTCCCCTGTACTGTCCCTTGCCCGGGGTCCCCAGAGCAGAGGATGCCCCAGACCCTCCTTCCCAAGAGGACCCACTCATCGGGAGGTAGCCTCCCCCCAGCACAAAGGAGGGCGGGTGAGGGGAGGGAGAGCTAATGAGCCAGTGCCATGTTCTGTCCACCTCTGCAAGCAAAGAGCAAGGCGGAGGGGAGAGCCGGGTGAATTATGCATGTGCCTGTTAATCACACCCTGATTAAAATGATTGTGCTAATATTAATCCTCCCAGCCCTCTCAGCGGAGAGGCCCGGGGGCCGCCGCTGGTGGAGGCCAGTGCCCTGGTGCTAGATCACGCCGGACAGGCTGGTGCCTCTGTGGGATGCTGGCTCCCCACCAACCCCTGAGCACCCCCTGGGTGCGGGCTCATCCCCCTAACTGCGTGCCCCCCTCACCCCACCCTGTGGAGGCAGAAGGGCTGGTGACGGACTTGGACTTAGGAGCCTGCTGAACGAGGCTGAGATGTCGAATGCCGTGACTACGCACAGACAGTGATGAGCCTGGTTGGGAACCACGCGCCTCGGTTTGGGGGCCCTGTCTAGAGGTTGGGGACAAGGCGGATTTGCAAGGCAGCCACCCAGGAATGAACTAACTGCTTTAGAAAAGACAGAACTCTTCGTTTTATCAGATAACTGCAGGGGGAGGCCTGGGGACGGGGCATCCTCAGTTTACAAACACCAGGGCTGTGAACACCCAGGCACCTGGGGGCATCATGGCCAAGTCCAGCACCTAGGAGCCTGGACTGGAGCCCAACAGACCTGACTTCCAGCCTGGGCTTCACCAGCCTCTGAAGGGTGACCTTGGCAGTAACTGAGTCTGCTTCTTTGAACCTTGCAAGCCCCCTGTGGAAAATGGGGTGATGAGTTCTGCCTCCCAGACCCGCTGTCTAGACTGAAGGACACCGTGAACTTAGGGTACCTCCTGGCACATGGTGGATGCTCCACAGGAATTAATTTTTTGAGGAGAAATCCTTTGTTTCATTGACGTGGAAAGTTAACATGTCCTGGAGTGGAGGAGTATGCTCCCCGCCTCATCTTCCTCCCATCCCCCGCATCTTCCTCCCCATTCCCCTGACCTCCACCACGTCACCGGGCTCTGGAGAGCTTCCCTCCCCTTCCTGGGTGAGGCGGGATGACTTTCTGGGTCCCCACAGAGAATCCAGAACATAGACCATTTCCCCAGGAAATAGTATTTCCCATCATTGGTAGCCACAGACACAAATAAAACTTTGTCAGCTACCCGCCCCCCACATTGGGGGGGCTTTGGGGGGCTATCCTGGGTCTGACCACCATCAATGGTGCTAGCAATGCAGCTACCACATTAGCAAGGATGACAAGAGCCACGGTTTATAACCAAGTGCTTACTGGGTGCTGGCCACTCGACATGCATTAAGTCTTTTATTTCCAGCCCGCTTGAGGTTGGCAGATATTTTTATTCCTCCCCTTTACCGACAAGGAAGCAGTGTGGTTCGGTTACTTACTGGAGTTTGCCATTCTCAGTGTCTGTGCTTTCCCCAGTGGCCTCATGGCACCCACAACACCGCTTCCCTGGGAAGATGTATTGCCTGACCCAAGAAGCTAACTTGTAAGTGAATTCTGGGGACAGCACCTTCCATAAAGTAAGGGTGGCATGGGCTCTGGTGGCCTGGAGGATCAAGGGCCAGATGTAATCAAGTCAGTGGGCACTTTCTGATGGGCCCAGGCCACAGGTTAGGAGGGACAGGGCTCAAGGTCTTGCCTCAGCCCAGAAAAATCCAACAGAGCTCAGAGGACATACCCAGAGATGACTGGTAAGAACTCGTGTGTGTGGGTGTGTTCACGCATGCACACACATACAGGGGTGCATCCGCATGAACCTGTCTGTACCTGCCTCACACATGCAAAAGCCATAAACACAGGCCATTGCCCGCTCACAAGCGTTCTCAGATGGAATTTTTTTCCAGCCGATTACTGCTTTGCCCCGACCTCATCTCTGCTCACAAACACACTCATTCACGCGGCCTGCACTTTGTCAATTTGCATGGGCTTGCGCGGTGCCCAAGCGGTGGTGGAACATCTCACTCCCCTCTTGTCCTTGCCACACACGCTGGGAGTCCCCCTTCAGAGCAGTGACCCTGTGGGAGGGGGGAGGCCGGCGCCTTAGAGACGGGACTGGGGGAGGTGGTGCGTGTACTTTTGAAAGCAACGTTCGATGTGCCTGTTGTCTTCAACGCGTATCCGACAGCACATCAAGCTTCTTGGCAGGTGAAGGAGGTGATGGAAACCTCCACGTGAACCTTGAGGTGGGCGGGCGGAGAGGCCCCGAGGTTGGTGAGTTTGTCCAAAGGGCAGAGGCTCTGGCTGAGGAGCCTCCCAGAGAGTCTGCCAAGCCCGGAGTCTCAGCCCGTCTGTGGGATGCGAGGAAGCCACAGAGGGAGGAGTCTCCCCTCCGTCTTGCAGGCTCTCATTGGCCAGGGCTGGAGCCACCACTTAGATTTCAATCAGCTGTAACAACCATAACCTTGAAGTGCGAGGTTGTTGGGAAAGAGGGAAGGGAAGTGGAGGGGGAACAGGGCAGGGATGCAGGGCAGAAAGAACAAACCCAGGCCTGGAAGGACAGCGGAGGGGACCATGCCTCCTGGGTACCTACGATACGGCAAACCTCCATCCTCCTGCTGCCCTGCTGTAGGCCAGCCCACGGTGCACACAGCCGGGTCTCGCCCAGGTCTTCTTACCCTCTTAGTAGCCCGTTGCGATTAAGAGGTATTTCCTCCGTTTGACACATGAGCAATGGAACCTTGGAGAGGTCTCTCAGCCATCAAGAGGGAGACTGGTTTCAACCTCATGTCTGTCCCCCTGGATTCACACCCCTGATCTGCCTCTTGCTATCACCTGACATCGGGCAAGTCCTGTAGCCTCCTGTGGCCTCAGTCTCCTGACCCGTGAATTGGGATAACACCCAGGAACCCACTGGGGTTGTGTAAGCGTTAAATGAGTGATAGGCAAAACGCACCAAACGCTGCCAGACGCCTGTTACATTCTGTACAAGTATCAGCTGTTATTCTGTTATTATTATTCTGCCTGTGCAATGTGATCAGCAAGACCTTAGAAGTCCTTTTCTCTCTCTTCCTCCCCAGTTCTCCTTCCTGCCCGATCCACCTCCCTCCCAGAGTTAAGCTGGTGTCAGCTTCTCCAGCAAGTCCGCGACGCGGGCCCCTGCCGCCTCCCACCCTGGGGGTTTGCTCGCAGAGGAGGTCTGCTGGTGTTACCCAGGGCCCCCCCCATCCCTTCTCTCGGAGAATCTGAGGGCATAAGTTAGATAACCGTGACACCTGTTTTAAATTAGCCTTCAGAAGCCTCCGACAGCTGAGAAATTATTTAACAGGGAAAGAATTGAGTACATGAATAAATATTAATATTAAATCACTGCTTCCCCAGATTTAAGGGGTGGAAGGGGACTCACGAGAAGTGGAAGCAGCAGCCCCTGTGTGTGGTTCGCAGGAGTGAGACTTGGGAGCGGGAATAGGGCCACCGGTGCCCGGTTCCTGTGTAGGCTGGGTGCGGGCTCCCACGGTCAGGGGGTGCTGCAGGGGGCTGAGGCTCGTGGCAGCTCCACAGGTGTCCTTCCCTGGTCCTGGAGGGCACAGCCAGAGCCTGCCCCCCACGCCGCAGAGAGGAACCCGGTGTGACTCTCAGACTGTGTTCTCCTGGGCCCCACCCTGATATAAAAGTATTACAGTGCGTAATTTATGGCCACATTGGTGTAAAAACAAATATAATTCAGGCTGGATTCATGGTTATATACTCATTCTTATGATGTTATTTTTCCCCAATTGTAAGACAATCAAAATTAGAACATTTTCAGGGGCCCTGAGCACTGTGCCTGAATGAATGACTGGGTGCCCCGGGCAGGGTGGGGCTGATGTTGATTTTGGGAAGCTGGTGAGGGGGGGATGTATGTGCTGGGGGTGAGGGTCCCCAGAGGAGGCGTGACCACCTAAGGGCAGCGACGATTTGGAAGCTCAGATCCCATCTTCCAGGCCCAGGCCGCATTCTAGAGGAATGAATAAAAATAAATTGTTATGAATAATAATGATGCTGCTGAGGTCACTGCCTCCTGGCCTTCCCATCTAGAAGGCCCCTCCCACCCCTTTCACTGTCTGTCCCCTTACCCTGCTTCATTTCTCCGTAGCACTCATGACTTCCTAACAGTATATTGTGTGACAAGTACAAACATACAGTACACCATACACCATGTGTAATATACGTCCTGGGTGTTCACTTGGTTGTGGTCCCCAGGGCTGTCAGCTCATTCTTCCCTGGGCCCTTACCATCTGGAACGGTGCCTGGCAAACTGTGCGTGCTCCGTAAATACTTGTTCAGTGAACAAAGGGGACATTCCCGGCACCTAGGCAAGACAACAGCCCCGGTACCTGGTATACGGGATTGTTGTGTCTTCATCATTTCACACACGGGGACGCTGAGTTCTGGGAAGGCAAACCAGCTTGCCCCCAAATAACATGACTAGTGGACTAATAGTGTCCTGTGATAAAACCAAGATGTGGGCCGAGAAGGGGTCCGGGAGGTGCGGCCAGGGAGGGGTCAGAGCACAGAGGGCCCACCCCGGGCTTAGCGTTTTGGTGTCTGTCTTCAGGGCTCTTATGTGGAAGCTGGGGAGGCAGCGATGACCAGGAGTTGGGCGCTGGCTGAAGTGCCTGCCGTGGAACCCAGGCAGCTGTCCTGCCCTCTGGGTGACAGTCGTCCCATCTATGATTCCTGCACTCCCAAGGGCCTCCCTTCTGCTGGGGCACTGGCTTCTCCTCCTCACGTCTGCCCCCTTCCCCTGGTCCCCACCCGACGTTGCAGGGGCGGTGGGCGCTTGGTGGTTGGATGGGCTCATGCTGGCACCGTTTAGCACCCGCCTGGCATCTCCCACGACCCGTCCTTCACGTGACAGAGAGTGCACTGTGCTGGCGACACCAGACAGACAGGAGCCCCAGCCCCGCTCTGCCGCTTGTCTGATTCTGGCTGTGAGGTCGAGGTGACAGGTGCATGTTCTCAGAGCACCACACACACTGACTCCAGCGCTGCTCTGTCCAGGGATTTTCTGGCTTGAGCACCCCAGCTCTGTCTGTGATGGTGATACAAGGACCTGTAGACTGTGGGGAGGACTCAGTGGGGTGGTGACTGTTCTCCTTGATTCTCTGAGTCCTGCCCTTGATTCCAAGCCCCTTCCTATTCCTAACTGAGAGGCCCTACCATGCCGTGGGAAGGTGTCCCTCCACCCTGATGGGACAAAGTGTCAGCTCATTCTGTCTTGAATTTGTTCTCCCAGTGTTCTCAGGGGTTGGTGGCAGGGGCTGGGGAGGGCTTCTGAAGATACTGACCTTTCCCAGTACATCCAAGAACATGTCTTTGGGACACCCAAGACACGGTCCTGGGCCTCTATTGGCCAGAACAAGTCACATGACCATGCCCTAGCTTAATGAGTGGGGAAGCCTGCTCTGCCCACAGAGAAAGGGAGAAGCGGGTTTGTGCTGAACAATAAATAGTCCAAGTGATCGCAAGGTAACTCGGCACAGTGATGAAGAGGCAGACCAACGTCTGTTCACATTAGGATACTCATTAGCCATGCGACTTTGGGCTGCATTAGTCATGCAACTGTCCCTGCCCGTGCCTCAGTTTCCCCATCTGAAAAGCAGATATCACCAGGAATAGCTCATTTAATCACATTTTGTCCATCAAGCTTCCTAGCCTTTGGCTTCCACAGAATGAGCACCTACATCTGCCGTTATTTCAAAGATGACGAGAGATACTCCAATTTCACTAGTCGTCACCCCTGGTCTCCTTCCCCCTCATTTCTTTCTTCAGGGCTGAACCACCCACCCCTCTCCCCCTTCCCGGGATCTCCACTCTCCTTAAATATTTGGACATTGGCTTCGAAGTCCCCAGTCTGGATGGTGGCTAAGCCAAGCCACACAGATTTAGTTCCTCTAATCTTTCCTCGTAAATTAATCCTTCTGAACGTTTAATCACTTTCCTCACACGTGATCTCAATGAGACGCGTCTCTGGGCTCCCACCCCACACCAGCTGCAGCCCAGCGACAGTCTTTCGGGCCTCTGGTCCTGCAGGGAGGGTGCGCGCCAGGGGGCCCCAGAGAGGAGGAGATTCGGGTGTGAGGAAACTTGTCCCCTCGCAGAAGTCCACCCAAGTTTCTGTTGGTGTCTTGCCCAGAGGTGGGAGGACTGCCTGTTCCTGTCTTTTCTGCAGTGGCGATGGGTGATTGCTCCCTCACCCACCCGGCCACCATTTATCGCTTCTATGGGGTATGTGTCCTGTCTTACACACAGTGTGTCTGATCATCTAAATCCTCCTTGTTAATTTTTTACAAATTTTATTTAGTTATTTTTCAAGTACAGTTTTTTGTCTATTTCTCCCATCCCAGCCCCCCATGCCCCCCACCTCCCTCCCATTTCCACTCCCCTTAGTTCTCGTCCCTGTGTCCTTCCTATTTGTTCCTCCAAATCCTCCTTGTTAATTTTAAGACAATTGATCCCATCTTTTGTGTAGCTCCAAAGGCTCTGGGGGTTCCCACTCCCAGGCTCACCCTTGCAGAAAGGGATTAACGTGTCCCCACAGACTGGACAGGGACCAACAGGCCCCTCTGGGGGCCGCGCCCACGATGGGGGACTAGCAGAATATCAGGTACACATGCAGTTTGTCCTTCTGTCCATGGTTGGGAGGTGGATTGGGAAGCTGGAAGCTTGATTCTACGACCTTCTAGGAAGGAAATATGCCCCTGCCTGAACTTCGAAATGGTTCCCCAGCATGGAACTGAGTGATCAAGGGGCAACATGAAACAAAGCGTGTTCTGGCTGAGCTCCTCCAGACAGCATCGTGTAGACTCGTAATTCCCCCCTGCATCTCTCAGGCATTTAAGCCGCAGGCTGTGTAGCCCACGCACAGCCGAGGCATGGGCAGGCCCTTCTTCCTCATCGTGAGGACACATCACTTGGTGGCTAGAGACAGACTTTCCGGGGGGAGACTTCCTGGGTCAGGAGCCCAGCTTCATCACTTACTAGCTGTGTGATCTTGTGTCTCCGTGCCTCAGTTTCCCCTTCTGAAAATGGGGATAATAATAATAATACCCATCTTAAGGAGTTTCTGCAAGAGTGAATATATCAAAATATCTAAAAGGCCTCTCAGGGTTCCAGGCCCAGAACGAGGGCTCAGTGTGCATTTGCCACCGTTAGAAGTGCTCTCACTTCGCCGTACCTCCGTTGCTGTGCGCGCCATGTCCCCCGCCTTTGGCCTCAGTTTCTCCATCTTTGCAGTAGGCAAGCTGCTGCTTGACTCCCCCTGCTCCCTGCCCCCCGGCCTGTTGTAAGAATCCGGTGAAATAAAGTGGGTGAAAGTGCTCTGCGCAATGGCACAGCATCATGCTTTGTGAAAGATTATTCGAGAGATGGCTGCGTACATACTCTGGCAATGAGGTGAGTGATGAGCTGTGATATTTAAATGAGAATTTTCTATGCTCCCCAGAAGCCTTCATTTCCCCATCCCCAAACGCTTATTGTATTGGAACATCTTCCCATTCTCTACCTGGGAGACTGATTCACTCCAAATTGGCTTGGGGGAGGCAAAGCTATCAGGGGTGAGGCAGGAAGGAAGGGGAGCTTATAAATCTATCCCCCAACAGCGAGTTGCTGGATGATTGGGGAATGAATTGTAGAATGTCAGTCTCTCTCTCTGCATTTCTCCCTGTCTTCCTTCCCCAGAACCACTGAGGAATGAGACGGATCCCATCTGTCTCAAAGCCAAGTACCTGGAAGTCACTCTCTATACTCCCTCTCCCTCATGCTCCATGCCCCAGTACTCATCAAGGATTATAAAAAAATCCCCCCAAAATATCACTGGGAGCTGTCTCCTGCTATCCTCTGACTCAACTACAGAGTTGAGTATCTCCCTTGAATGTCTTCAGTAGCCTCCTAGCTGAATCCCTTGCTTCCTTTCTCATCTTCCTAGACTCCATTCTCCAAGTAGCTGTTAGCAGAATCCCCCCCCCCTTTTAAAATGCTAATCTGATCATTCCCTCGAGGTTTGGTAGCTTCCTTTATTTATACAAAAAAGTTTAAAGTCCTCTGAAGTCAATACTATTATGATCCCATTTCACAGATGAGGCAACTACAGCCCAGTCCATTTCATTAACTCTGGCCCCAGCCCAACAGCTCAGAAGGGTCGGGACTGGGATCTTTACTCCAGAAGCCTGCGTTTGCCCACCTCTCTAGCCTCCTCTCCAGCCGGTGATCTCTCTATCCTTCTGAATGAACAGACTCCATCTAATCCTGCATATGCCTTTCTCATTACCTAGAATTCACTTCTCTACTCTCCTTTTCTTCCTGACCTACCTAGTATCATCCGCCCCGCTCCCCCTTCAGGTCCCCATTTCCATGGCAATTGCCAAGGGAGGTCTCCCTGCTGGCCGGGGGCCTCAAGGCTCATGGCCCCTCTGTGTACCGGTGCACCAATCCTCATCGTATTACCCCTCTGTGGCTCTGTGTTGACTGCCTCCATCTCCCTGTAGAGCAATATCAGGAAGGCAAGGGTGGCATCTCAGCCAGCTGGGCTACCGCAACCAGAGACCACAGACCTTCTTTTCTCACAGTTCTGGAAACTTGAAGTTCAGAAAAGGGTTCCAGCAGATTCAGTTCCTGGAGATAATCCTCCTCCTGGCTTCCTTCTTGCTGTGTCCTCACAAGGCAGAGAGAGAGCGCTCAGTTCTTTCTCTTCTTATGAGGACACCAATCCTATCATGGGCCCCACCCTTAACCTCATCTAAATCTAATCACCTCCCAAAGGCCCCACCTCCAAATACCATCACTTTGGGGGTAGGCCTTCCAGTGTGAATTTGGGTGAGTGGGGCACAAAAACATTCAGTCCATGTGGGTAGTAAATATCTTGTTCCCTTCTGGACCAGTGGTTCCAAGGCCAGTTCTGGGCAATAGGCAGGCACTCAGAATATTTGTTGAATGAATGAATGAATGAATGAATGAGGAATCACAGCCCCTCTTGGACACTGAATCTAGGGATCCCTCCTAGATTTGAGATGAATTCAGCAAACCTGATTGTGTCCCAAGAGGTTTTTGTGACACCAGAGAGGGCTGGAAGAATCAGCATTTAGCAACGATGCTACTTTTAAGAAAAAAAATATATATATATTTATTTATTTATTTTTAGAGAGAGGGAAAGGGAGGTAGAGAGGGAAAGAAACATCAGTGTGTGGTTGCCACTTGAGTGCCCCCCACTGGGGACCTGGCCTGCAACCCGGGCTTGTGCCCTGACTGGGCATTGAACTGGTGACCCTTTGGCTTGCAGGCTGGCACTTAAACCACTGAGCCACTCCAGGAAGGCAAGACACTACTTTTAATTAGTGACCTAACTGCTCACAAAGTTCTGGCTTGTTAGGGTCATTTCTTGAAACATAAATTTAAAAAAAAGGAAGAAGAAGAAGAGAAAAATGTCTCATTTGAACTGCTCTGGCTTCCCAACCATGAAACGTACCCCTGGGATTAGATTCCTGCTGTAAAACATGGCCCTGAGATTAGATCTCAAGCCATGAAATATAACCACGCATTTAGATCCCCCACCTTGGAAATACAGTGCGCTGATGAGATCGCCCCCGTGAAATACGGCCTTTGGTTTAGTGCACGCCGGTAAAATACGGCTCTTGATTAGATCACTGCAGGGGAGTCCGAGGCGCCGGCTGGGAGTGGAGACTGTTACCACAGCCTCACAAAATACATACAAATGTATGCGGAGGAAGAGAAAGCAGAGAAGGTAAATTAATAATGGTGACGTCTTAGAACTTGAACATTCCTGGAAGGTGTCGGTGTGACGGGAGAGGATGGCGCAGACCTAGGTGCAGAGACCCACCCGGCCAGGCTGGCACCACTCTCAGCTGGGTGACCGTGGGGACAGCTGATGTTCTGGGGCTTCCGGTGTGCTGGGTGCCATACTGAATGCCCTATGAGAGTTAGCTTCCAGGTTCCTGGGAGGAAGGTAGTGTTATTATGGTTCTCAGTTACAGGTGGGGACTGAGGCACAGAGAAGTGGTCACTTACTCAAGCACACACAGCAGGAACGTGTCAGAGCTGAGATTTGAACCTGGGTCATCTGCTCCTCCAGACTTTGTTCTTAATGCCTGCCCTTCCATTGGTGGGGCTGAGGCAACCCCTGGCCCGGCCTCTGGAGCTGGGGTGATGGCGCCCCCACAGGCTCTCTGCTACTGCGGGGGCAGGGGGGGGTGGGAATCCCCACAAGAGTCAGAGATGGCTGCTGCCGCCCCTGGGTCCCACTGGGTGAGGGTCAGGATAGAGAAGCAGGGGTCCCACTGGACCCCTCCTGGCATTTAACCAGAAGCTTAGGCCAGAGCTGGACAATGGCAGAGCCTGGCCTAGAAGCCAAAGTCGCCTGCCTTTGACATGAATATATCCCACTTGCTCTGCAAGTTTCTCTCTCTCAAAGAGCAGAAATTTGGACCCAAGTTTATTCAGCAAGATGATTCAGTGATTCAGAGGCAGGGCGGGGCCAATCGGATGGGTCGGACTCTCACCCGTAGTCAGGTGGGCTGGCCTGCGGAGCGCCCAGGCTCTCCTTCCCCAGGTGCTGCGCCCAGCTGAGCCCGTCTTCGGGAATGGCCCCCGAAGACCACCGCCTGACCCTGTGTCACGCCTGCCCAGAGGCAGCCCCCTCCACTGACTGCTTGATGGCACCAGAAGTTCTGTTCTCTTGCCTCAATTCAGGGCCCCTTTGGAGAGTCGTCTCCGCTCCAGGAACCCCAGTGGGACTGGCTGAGACACCCTAGCCCTGCTCCCCTCTGCCTAGTTCCCCTTCTTCAGTCCTGCGTGGATGCTGGTCCCAGACACCCCAAGAAACCTCTGCACACCCTCTGATCTCTTCCTCGGAGCCCAGCCCCTGGCGGACATTGGCTGCCCTCTCCGTACCTTAGTTTCTCCTGCATAAAACAGGGATATGAGCACAGCTACCCCGGGGTTGTTGGAGGCCAGTGTGTGTGTGTGAGAGAGAGACATGCTCACAGCCCTGGCACACAGTAGCATTTGGTAAACGTATACCAAAACCTCTGATGAGGGATCCCCAGCTAAGGATGAAGTTCATGTCATCTCCTTTCATCTGCAAAGTGGGCCCACCTGCCTGTCCTGTGGGCTGCTGTGATGTCTGTCTGCTGGGGCCCTGAGGGGGCCGTGGTGACCAGAGCAGGGGCTGGTCAGATGCTGGTTCTGGCCCTGTCTGTCTTTGCTTGGCACCGGGGCTCAGTGCTCAGCCAGAGCCCAGGGAGGGAAGGGGGGGGGGCACTTCCTTATCTCTCTGGAGCCAGCCAACTGGCCAGCTCTTATCAGGGATTTGTGAGCTTGTAAAACATGGCGCTATCACGTCATCTCCCCGGGTCGAGGGGGTTCTCGGCGGGGCCCTGTCAGTGGGTGATCTGGGCCTGTGATTGAGGGGAAAGCTGGGTTATCCTGGGTCAGTGGCAGCCAAGTCCACTGGGGAAGCTAGCGGGCATTGGTGCCGGCCTGCTGGGGTTGGTGTGCCATCAGAGTGGACAAAGCAGCGTGCATGTCCCCTTTCTTTCTTTTCTTCCCTGCAGAGGGATTTCAGATTGTGGGATGACCCTGGGAAGCTCCAGAACCCCAGAAGGAGAAAATTCTGGCTTTAAAAAAGGGATGGTGATACCATCCTCAGTGACACCCTCCAGTCACCCTTTTCTGATTAAGCACCTACTGTGTGCCGGGCACTTGGCAGCCCAGAGTGCTAAACTTAGTCTCAGGCTTCTGATTCTGCTTCTCACGGTTTCTGGCTATGTGACCTCAGGCCAGTCGCTTGCCCTCTCTGAGCCACATGTGTCCGATGGGAATAATAGTGCCCATCTCACCATGCGGCTTCCCTTCTCTGTGCCTCAGTCCCCCAATAACCGAGAACTGTGAAAACATCCCTTTCCTTTCCGGAAACATTCAGTCCGGTGCCCAGCACACAGGAAGCCCCAGGACATCACGCATCCCCACCATCACCCAGCTGAGGGTGGTACCTTATAACCTATGACCTGTGACGTCCTGTGCCCCCAGGAAGGACGTGATTGGAGGGATAAGCTTGTGTGCAGAGGGCACACCAGGAAAAACAGCAGAGACTGGGGTGAGGGAGTCCCAGTCGCCAGACTAGGACTCCGAGAGGGGAGCAGACTGTGCTGGGGTTCACGCGGGGGGAGTTGGTATAGAGTAGACAAAGGGTATTCCGGGCAAAGGGCATGACGTCCACTAAGGCAGCTGGGCAGAGGGCACTGGGGCAGCCCCTCTTGGGGCTGGCCGGTGGCAGCCCTGCTGGTCAGGGAGGCCGGGCCCATCTGGCTTTGTTTTTCTCTTGTTATTTGGATGCTTCTCTACTGAATTCCTCATTTGTCACTGCTTCCCTGTGATTCTCTTCTGAACTTGGCATCTGTTTGGGCTCCATCCGGTCCCCGCCTCCTTCTTTCTGATTGCAACCTGGGCATCTGGCCTCAGGGCAGGAGGTGGTTCCGGCCCCTCAGCAGTCCTTGGAGATGGACCAGAGGTGGACAGGGCAAGAGCGGAAGGCCTTTGTTCAGGGCGCTGGCGTGCCTGACCCCAAGCCTGTGGTACCTGCCTCTGCAGAGAGTTGATCCAGCGGCTTCCCTTCCCCCCTGCGTCTCGGGGGGCTGCCTGGGCTTCCCCTTCTCCATCATGCACATCTGTCCCTCCATCACCAGGTTTCAAACAGCAGAAGGGCCTGGTATTCCAGCACTTGCTTTGGAGTCAAGCGAGCCTGGGTTTGTCCCTCGGCTCTGTCACTTAGCAGCTGAGCATCCTTTGCTGTCTCCAGGAAACCGTGTCCCACCTCTGCAAAATGGAGATAGTCCTACCCATCTGGGGAGCCCACAGAGGTGGAAAGGGACTGGGCCTGGGATGGGCATGTGGGAGGCGCCCAGCTCTGGGCCAGGCTGCTGGAGGCTGCACCCTGGCTCTGCCGGGGCACTTTAGTCAACGCCTCTCTGTGCCCCCGTTTTCTCATCCACAGAAGGGCACCAGACCTGCTTTGTGGGGTTGATGGGCACAATCAGTGGGTCTGCACTGTGCTTAAAGCTTCCTCCTCACCCCTGGCATCATACGTGTCCAGGAACATTGTCCTCAGGCAGCCTGGGGCCACCTGGGGCGGAGGAGAGGCCAGAGGCCAAGGCCGGTCCGCAGTGGGGCACGCAGCACCGGCAGGTTCAGCATCTGCGCCGGGTCTCTCTGTGTGTGGCCATGTGTGTGTGTCGGGGGGCCGTCAGAATCAGAAGACTCGGGTCTGAGTCGCTCCCCTTGCTGCCTTGCTGTTGTCTGCATGGACTCCAGCTGGTTTCTTTCCTACCAAGTTCGGTTATGATCTTGCTTTTTGTTTTCTTTTCCCAGACAATTGGGATAATCTTAACCCTGAAGCATTTTTGAGAATCAAACAAGAAAATACATTTTTTGAAAAACAAATGGCCATAGACTGAGTCCATGCATTTATTCAACATTTATCTACTGAGCTTCTACTGAGTGGAAGGTGCTGTCCCGGCCCCGGGGTGCAGGGTGAATGGGACAGACGGGATCTGGTCCTCACGGAGCCTGCAGTTGAGAGAGGACACGGGCAGCACACCCCACCCGGCTGGAAGGAAGTCTCCAGGTGCCGAGATGAGTGCTCAGCACAGAGGGCGGTGTGGGGGGCCGTCAGGGAGGGCAGTGAGAGGAGGTCGCCCTTGGTAGGATGACCGAGTGAAGGGGGGACAAGCTCACAGCCATATGGGACCAGAGACTAACGGATGGAGGGAAGTACAGCATAAGGGGCGGGGACTGTTCAAGGGATACCAAAGGCAGTGTGGCAGCGTGGACAAGGGTCACGTCTGCAGGGCCTTGTGGGCTGGACCAGAATCTGGAATCTATTCCAAGGGACACAGGAGCCATGGGGAGCTTGGACAGGGGCAGGACATGGTCTGATGGGGTGTTTGTCTATTACACTCCTGTAATATACAAATGTTAATTAGTCTACAAGGGGACCAGCAGCAGGAAAACAGATTTCCCCATGCGTGTGCGAGTGTGCGCACACGTGCGGAGAAGGCTTCTGTGAGTGTGCTGTGGATGTCGCTGTGGTTTAGAGAACAATCAGGAACCAGGAAAGACTGGACGAGTCAGCGTCTGAGACCCTCTTGACCCAGAGACTGTGTGATTTTTCTGAAATAGCTCTGCGGCTCGCTTTCCAAGCCCCAGACCATGAGGGAAGTCAGGGTAACAGGCAGAATGTAGGATGAAGCTGGATGTGCACGATGCTCAGCGAACAGGTCAGCAGGGGAAGCTGCTGGGGTTCTGTTTCTAGGGGACCGGAGGTCTCTGCTTCTGGGGGAGGGAGGAGAAAGGAGACACGGGCATTGAGTTAGAGAAGAGCGGCCGGAGTAAGTGTGTGGGGCCTTCACCACGGGCGGGCTCCGTGCTCACCACCTGCATGAGTCCGTCGTTTGGCTCTTCCCACTCTTACCAGTTTGGTAGGGCTGCAGATGACGGCAGCCTAGATGGCTAAGAACACGAGGCATTTATTCTCGCACATTAGGAGGCAAGCAGGCTGAAGTCAAGGTGTCGGCAGGGCCGGGCTCTCTCCCAAAGCTCCAGGGAGGGATCCGTCTGTGTCTATTACAGCTTCTGGGGGTGGTCAGCCGTCCCGGGCATTCCTTGGCTTGTAGACACATCCCTCTGGTCCCCGCCTCTGTCGTTGCCTCATGGAGGTCCCCCGGTGTGCCTGCCTCTGTCTTTCCTCTTCTTATGAGAACACCAGTCATGTTGGATTTGGGAGGGGTCTATACACACCCCAAAACAATATTGCCTTAACTGATCGCATCAGTGAAGACCTTACTCCCAAATAAGAGCACATTCTGGGTACCCCACTCAACCCACAAGGGGGTAATGATGTCACCCTAACTTCATAAAACCTCTAGAAGGTTAAATAACTCACTCCAGTTCACACAGCTACAACGTGGCAAAGGTGGATGCGAACCTGAGTGTCCTTGACCGAGTTCCTGCCAAACCGTCAGCTGCCCCTGTGGAGGGCCTGGCAGGTGAGCCAGCAGAATGTCGCAAGGCAACTTGGGTTGCCCGGGGCTCCGCAAATAGATCCGAGTGCCATGGAGGGAGATCGGCTGATGCGGAATTGGCATGAGGATCAGAACAGTCGTGGAGGGGCAGAGGGCCCCCCCTTCTCCTCCTTCCCCTCCTGGACCCTTGTGGACCTGCCAGAGGCCACCTCCCCTCTAAGGCCTCCCCGGTGCCCTGGCCCAGTGTGGGGGTGTGTCAGCCCTGGCTCCGAGCGGCCCCGGCCCTGCTGCCTGCGTCTCTCTGGAATGAATCTGTCCTCTTTGCACCGTACATTTTCTGACTCAGACCCACCTTGATTTTCTCAAGACAAGGCACTGTGCTGTCCTTGTTTCTGTCCCCCATGCCTAACACAGGGGGCGGCACATCGTAGGTGTGCAGTGAATTCACATATTCCTTCCACCAATAGATACTGAGCATGATTACATGCTGTGAAGGGGGAACATGGACTGCAATGGTGGGGAGACAGACACGCAAACAGACTGGCATGGGAAAGCGCAGGGGATCATGGGAGCCCAGCGGGGGGTCCAGTCCAGAATGGGGAGTGTGAGGGAGGCAGAGAAGGCTTCCCAGAGGAGGTGACGTCGAGCGTGACAGGTGAGGCTGTGCAGTGACAGGAAAGGAGAGGGAAGGTCAGCGCAGCTGGATGAGCAGCCGGTGCAGAGCCCGTCAGGCAGCAGAGAGGGCGCAGAGCCTTTGGGATGGGAAGGCAGCTTGGGGAGGCCGGGGAGTGTGCCCAGAGAGAAGGTGGGCCTGGGAAGTGTTGATGGAGGGGCCCAGATGAGGAGGGCGGGGCTTTCTGCTGGGACATCTCTTCCCTTGAGATAGATAGGAAGCAGGAGACACTGAGGAGTTTTGAGCAGGGGGCCGAACGCGGCAGAAGGCTTTTCCTTGGAGGAGGGTGGAGTGGGGCTGCAGGCAGGGGGCAGGAAAGAATCAATGCCGTGACCCAGGAGAAAGATGCCAGGGGACTGAATGGGTTAGGTGGTGGTCAGGGGTGGGGGGTGCAGGAGAAGGGAGAAATCTGGATATCACTAAATGCTCATTGAACTACATTTGATATTGACCTGAAGGGCTTGATTTGACCTAATACAGGGAGGAAGGGCTTTGTCTCGAACACCTCCTGAGTCCCTGCTGAGTGTAGGAGTGTTCTTCCTGCCAGGTGGGGGTGGGCAGTTTCATTTCCTGGGGTCAGGCTCTCTCTTGCCCACAAGCCCCCAGAGGACGCACTGGATTGCAGAATCCAGCGTGTCTGCAGAATCCAGGTGTGCACGCAGTCCCCAGTGTTTGCAGAATCCAGGTGTGCCCTGCATGGCCCAGAGCTTAACAGCCCATACACTTAGATGTCAGCCAGAGAGCCCGGGGTCTGTCCTCACAGCCCACACTTAGCATGGGCTTCCAACAGGTCCTAAAGGTGCCACCCCGAGACAGTCCACATCAGGACTGATGTTGACTGATGATGGCTCGCTAGTCCCCAGCCCCTGCATTATTTCATCTGAGCCCCGTACCAGCCCCACCAGGCAGGTACTCGTTATTCCCATTTGACAGATGAGGAAACTGAGGCTCCCAGAGGGGAAGTGACTTGCCCAATGTCACACCCCTTGGAAGTGGAAGAGCTGGGACTGGAACCGTTGTCCCCGTGACTCCCAAGCCTGGCCCGTGCCACCACCCCTGGACGATGCCGTCTTTCTTGGAGGCCACGCTCACCTTCGCCCTGAGCCGCAGAGCCGGGTGGGAGAGCCACCCCACGCCCACGTCCACGTGAGTGAAGGAAGACTGATGGGCTGGCTTCCTTTCTTTCCCTGGCTTCCCGGTACCAAGTATATATTTTTTCTAATCGGCCCGGCTGCTGATGGTTATCTGGCTTCGAGAGAGAGCGAAAGAGACTTTGTGTCAAATGCTGAAAAATGACTTTCAGGCAGCCTCTCCGTCTCCTGAAAAGAGGTGACGTGCTTGGAGCATACAAATCACTCAGCGCTCGGGCGTCTCGAGGCGAGGAAGGAGTGTGTGTAGATTGTTAAAACCACTCCCGTCCCTTCCCAAGGTCACGGACAGGCAACCTGGCCTTGTCAGCACCTGGAGGGCAGCGAGGCCCAGAGAGGGGAGGTGATGTGACTCCGGACAGTGAGCCCAGTTGGCTCTGGACCCAGGAGAGGTCTCCTGGATGCAGAAGGTGTGACAACCCAACTTGGAAGGCTGGCCTGGGAGTCCAGGTCTCCATCAGCCCACAGTGAGCTGTGTGACCTTTGACAAGTTACTTAACCCCTCTGGGCCTTGGGGGTGCGCCTCCATGTATATAGTCACGCAAACTCTGACTCTGCCGTCCACCCGGCCGAATGCTCTCACATCCGGGTTAGCCTGGTGCTGACTGGCGCTCAGAGAGCCCCAGGCAGCGGGATTGACTGAGCTGTCCCTGCATGCAGGGGACGAGGTGGACTTCACAGCACCCCAGAGAGGGACTTTCATCCAGGCTATGGACTGGGCAGCCTGCTTGGGTTCGAAGTTGGCTGGGCCACTCAAGCTCTGTGACCTTGAGTTTGTGGCCTGCCTACTCTGAACCTCGGTTTCCTCATCTATCAACTGGAGGAATAAGCCAGCTCGCTTCATGGGGGGGCGGGGGGCTTTGGTGAAAGTGAGGGGCTCGAAGAAGGCCCGGCATGTGTGTCTGTCCTCAGCAAGAGTCAGTCTCACCACGGTGACTGTTTGCTAGCTGTGCCGACGGATGGACCGTGCAGGTCCCCTCCCCTCCACCAGCCTTGGTTTCTTCATCTGGAAAAAGGGAATGAGGATTTAAAAGATCAAAGTACTAACATGCTTGGCACACAGTACGCTCCCGATCACTCGTAGACATGATTCTGGCTCTTTGCAGAAAGATATTTTTAAACACAATTTCAGTTTTGAAGTGTAGCTGACGTTTTGCAATCCTTTGAAAATGTATAACAAAGAAGAATCTGTTGGAATGTATCTCAGTATCAACCCCAGTTTGATTAGACTGTCCTCTTTCCTGAGTGGCCATGCTGGGGACGCCCTGCGGGGGGGGGGGTCTGTTTACCAGAGTAAGAGCCCCATGGAAGTCAGGGCTTGGGGACAGTGCCCAGGGCGGGCCTCGGGGGGTCACACATGCCCTAGTTTCAGATGCCAGCAGTCCCCGTGCCCCTGGGCAGAGGTCTCACGGCGCGTCTTTCTGGAATCCCATGGGCCTGGAGGTCCCCCCGCCTGTGCAGAGCGGCTGCCAGAGAAAGAACTGAGAGAGATTACGAGCCAGGCTTCTGGGCTGCTGGGGGGACATTTGTCACCTGTCTCCCCATTTTTATCTTCCTGGCTATAAAACACAGAGAAACCACATAGCCAGGCCCTTAAAAATACAGACTGTCTCCAGATGAGTTTGTGATGCCGGACGAGGCCTGCCTGGAGCTTCCCTCCTGTGGGAGCAGAACAAATGGCCCTCCCCAGGCCAGAAAAACTCTCAAGTTAGCTAGCAGGCCGGCACCATAAAACGTCCGGGATCAAGAGAAAGAGCGGAGCATTGGAGAAAGAGCCCCAGACTCGGCGCCAGGCAGAATGCAGGCCTGGGCATCACTTGATAGAGGGTGACCGGGGGTCCTGCCACCTCCCTCCTGGCCCCACTTAGCTCCTGGGGTGTTGTGAGAGCCTAATGAGATGATGGAGGTAAAAAGCTTCACTATTTAAAAGAATTAGCATAAAAAGACGGTGGGCGGGCCTCTCCCTTCCCCCTCTGCACAGATACCCACCTAAAGCAGGAGCGTGGGGCAGTGACGGGCTCCTCGGGAGAGAACAGGGTGGTTTAATGGGCTCTTGGTCAGTTCCTTTTCCCGCTTCACTCTGCCTGGTCCCCCTGCCCCAGTGGGTCCTGGGCTGAGGTTGGGACATTGTGCCTCAGGTGTGGGGCCAGGTGCAGAGCTGGTGGCCTGGGCCAGGGGGAGCCAAGGAGGACACTCAGCCAGGAGTGTCTTGGAGAGAGCAGTAGCAAGCTCCTGGGGCATGTCCCACGGGGCTGAGCAGAGGGAGGGCCTGGGGCATGAGGCTGCAGCACTCAGGGCAGAGGAGTGGACCGGGACAACCCGCACAGAGGACAGCGGGTCGTGGCTTGGAGGATGGAGGCAGCAGCAGCTTTCTGGGGGTGCCTGTGGGGAGGAAGGAGGCCCAGGCCCAGGCGGGTGTCCTGTGTCTCTCTGTCTGTAAAGGAGGCAAATGAACGAGACCTGTCCGGCCGGAGCAAATATAGTGCTCGGCTTTGTGAGGCACCCCAAAATGGTGAGCAGACAAACATGGAGGCAGAGCTGCTCTGGTTAAAGGTGGGGAGGTTGGCCACCCTGTGCCCCATCGATGAAATGTCCAGAAGCCTGAACGCTGCCCCTGCCACTTACTGGATGGGTGATGTGTTTACATTCCTCGACCTCTCTAAGCTTCTGTTTCATCATCTGTAAAATGGGAATAATGCTAGAACTTATCTCCCTCATTAAATATTAAAGAAGACAAAAGATGTGCCTGATCCAGAGTAAAACTGCCCAAAATGTCCCCACTCCAGCCATGGCCGTGTTGGACTCTCGCTTAGTGGCCCTTGGACCCCTCGGCTGTGCTGGACGCACACCCCCAAAATGGCCCCAAGACAGCCGCCTCTTCAAGCATCCTCTGCCTCCAGAGTTCTCTGCATCCCAGCCCCGCCACTCCACAGGTCTCTTATTTGGCGCTGCTACCTCTGCGTGATGGGGAACTGTGCCTTGCGCTGCCTTCCCTGTGATTGTGGTAATAGAGCCCAGGGGGGAGCGGAAGCAGCCCCTTCCCCGCTCCTGCGCTCCCCAGGTCTCCCTCCTTCACTCTATCTCACCCACGGCAGTCACAGCCTCCGCGCTTTATTTAATCGCCTCATTGTCTGCAACACACAGGGTAATCTCCGCTTGGAACACATGTCAACAAACCGGCAAAGTTTTATCGGCAGCGGGGCTCCCCTCCCCGCTTTGTCAGATAAGATGCTCACTCTTTCTGGGCTGGTGCTCGGGAACCTGCTCCCTCAGGTCCCTGTGCAGCTGCACTGTCCGTAGCAGAATAACAGGCAAGGTGGGCGGGCGGGGCACAGGCTGGGGGCTTCAGGGAGCCAGAAGAAGGCCCGCCGGAGGGTTCTGCTGCTTTCTCAGCTGGCTAGTGATCCCCCAGAGACTCTCTTAGCTGTGGGGCGGGGGAGTGGAGGAAGGCTTAGTTCAAATCCCGCTTCTGCCTCTTCCTTACCCTGGGGCTCCGCACAAGTCGCTCTCCTTCTCTGGGTCTGCTTCAGCTCGTAATAAAATAAGGGGGAAAAAAGCCATCTGCCTCTTATACAAAGTGAAGTTAAATGAGATTACGGACATGCAGTTGCCTTGAGCTGAGCGGGTAGGTAGCTGTTCGTTTTTCTTTCCTATCCATATTAGTTCCCTAGAGCTGCCTTAAGGAAGCCGCTGGAAATGGCAGGCGTTCATTCCCTGGCAGTCCTGGAGGCTGGGAGTCCGCAAGCAAAGTGTGGTCGAGGCCACGCTCCCTCTGGGGACTACAGGGAAACTCCTGCCTTGCCTCTCCTGGCTTCCAAGGGGGCCGCATGCCTGTCGGTCCTGGGCTTGTGGCAGCGCCCCTGGGATCTCTGCCTCCATCGTCACCTGGTGTCTGCCCTCTACCCCTCTCGGTCTGTGTGTCCAGAGTCCCCTCTTATGGGGACACTGGTCATGTTGGATTAGGGCCCATTGTCACGTTGACTGGGTTACATCTGCAAAGGTCCTATTTCCCAGTAAGGTCACAGGTGCTGGGGGGTGAGGACTGCACCCCGTCTTCCTGGAGGTGGATATAGTGTACCCCATCACCCCACCTTTTTGGCCAAGCCCTCCAACCGAGGGGCTGGGGATCCTTGTCGCCCTTGGAAGCAGCTTCTGTCACTAAGCTCACCCGGCCTGGACTGGCACAGGCCTTATCTCATCTATTCCAACACAGCCCCTTGAACAGCATGCTGTTAGGGGTCCCCATCCTGTCCCCGCCCGCTCATCCTGTTCAAAGATAGGGAGAGGTGTGGAAACAGAGCTTTGTGTTTGCATGAGACGGGACCACGGCAGAGATGAGCACTTGTGGGGGATACAGTGGCCCTTCCACACTGATGGGAAGTAGAACTAGGAAAGCTCTTGAGGGACCCATGGAGCTGAGCCCGGAAGGGTGCAGAGGTGAGCAGGGCATTCTGGGCAGAGGGCTCAGAGAAGATGCCCTTGGGCGGCCCCAGGGTGGGCGGGCAGCCCTGGAGGCTGGGTCAGGGATGGAGTGTGTGCCTGCAGAGGATGGAGCTCCTTGGAGATGAGGCTCTAAGGCCCAGCTGGACTGACACCTGGAAGGGCAGGCTAGCAGTACAGACTCAGTCATGTGGGTGCCTCAGCCAGTGAAGGTTGTAGAGCAAAGGAAATGGTAGATTGAGCTTGGGGGCTCAGAGGGCTGATCCCAAAGCAGGAACATGTTAAGGTTCTTTCTGAAGGGAAGGCTTTTCTACCCAGTGACACGATTGTCACTGGAATTCTGGAGCTAGAAGGGTCTGGCAGCCAGAGTTTCCCAGCGGGGCCTGCAGCCGAATGGGCACACAGCAGCCGCACTGACGGGGCCTTCCGGTCCCGATTTCTTCTTCATCTGTGGGGTGGGCATCCGCTTTGGCCCAGGGTGCTCAGGGGCTGGGACCCAGCTGTTCTGCCTCCTCAGGGAAGTAGCATCCCTGGGACTAGTCCCCTTCGTCCCCCTGATTAGGGCATGAGGATCTGCCCTGTTTCCCTGACACCCCTCCCCCACCACACTTCCAAGATTTCAACTTTTACATCCAAAGCTAAGCTTGTCTGGTAGAAGCTCCCAGGAATCAGCAGTGAGAGGCAGGCTCCACCAGGCCCAGGCATCCGTTTCGTGCCCTATAAGTGGAATCATTTATTTTTGTCTGCTAATCTTGATTAAACCCACCTGCAAATGAGCCAGATATTAAATCCATGACCTCAATCTTCCCTCCCTCCCCCGCCCACCGCTCTTCCGCTTTTCACTCCAGAGTGGCCGATTTCGTCCAGGAGAGCACCGAGCGGTGGGAAATTTCTATTCCGGGCCCGCTCAGCTCATTTCCCACCGCCGAGCACCCTGCCCGCCTCTCCTGACAGTTTCACTTTTAACTCTATTTACATTCTGGAAAGTACATAAGATTTCTATCATGTACTTTCCTAATGTCAATTTTCCCATGATGAGAATACGGCTGTAAACACCCATATTTTCATAAGTCTATTACAGTTCGCCGTGTATTCAAAGTAGATGAGGGGTATGCCATCTCGAACTCCTGGGGCTGGGTGGACAGGTGGGGACAGGTGGGGACTGGAGGGGACGGGCCCAGGAAGTCGGCCCAGGGCGAACACGGGGAGCAACCACCGCCACCACGGCCCTCCTTCCTCACCTGAACCAGTGCTGTCGCTATTTCTGCTCAGCATTGTTAAAACCTGCTGGACCGCTAAGTCAAGGGGATGGGCGAACGCTGAAATGGCGTGCGTAGAGCAGGTGTCCCCCAAGCCCTCGTCACCCCGGGAGAGAGTTGCCTTGGTCTGGCCCTCTGGACCCACACTGGGCTGAGCTGTAGGCGAGGGACCACCCTGATGCTCGATAGGGCTCTGGGACCCTGGGAAGGAGCAGGACGCATCGGGTCCATGGTGGAGTTTGCAGTCCCTGAGCTTCTGGGTGGTGGGCGGGTGAGGGTTGGCTGGAGGGCCTCAGAGGTCGGTCACCAGGAGGAGTTTCCTGACCAATCTCTTTTACCAGGGGCCTCGGGCTTGCACCTGCAGGACGCAGCTGTCACAGGGCTCACTGGGGGAGGCTCTCGTAGCACCTCGGGTCTCCCCAACTGTCGGCCTTGAGAGTGCTGGCCTGCCTCTGGCTCTTGATAAAACAGTTGTTGAATGAATGGATGGATGGATGGGTGAATGAATGGTGTTTGGGCTAAAGGAGAAACATTCGCTAGAGCAGAGTCTATATATGAAAGGGGACACGTTTGGGGTCAGAATCCTGCCGCCAGCCTTTGACCCTTTCTCCACCTGGGGTAGGCAAGCATTTTCCCTAAAGGGCCAAATGGCTTTGCAGACCCAGACGTAAAATGGAAGCCATTGTGTGCAAACTTACGTAACCATTTAAAGTGCCATCATCTGAAAAATATTAAAATCGCTCTTAGCTGGTGGGCTGTACAGAAACCGGGGATGGGCAGGACTTGACCCTGGGGGCCAGCATTTGGTGACCTCAGCTCTGACCTTGGTTCCTTTACCTGTAAGTTGTGACCCTTGTCTTGTCGGTGGTTGTGCACAGTCCCCACCCCAGATGCAAGGTGTCTGGTAGCGCATAGCACATGGTAACTGCGCGATCCTGAAAGCACTGGGGTGTGCAGAGGAGCAGGTCCCGGGCGCCGCTCTGAGAGCGAGAATTCATGAGCTCCCCAACCCTGGGAAGTAGGTACAATTACGGTCTCCACTTTTCCCACGAGGAAGCGGGCTCAGAGTGTTGCAGCCAGTTGTTCAAGGCAGGGGTGGGATTCAAACCCAGGTAGTTGAGCTCCAGAGTTCGTGCACTTCACCGCCACGGTCAGCTGCTCTTGTAGTCCTTGTGGCTGCTGTTAAGTCTCACTTTCAATATTCCAAAGGCATCCCAGATTGTCCCCAAACAACAGAGGACACACAGCCTCCTCTTTGGGTGTGTCGTGCAATCGTTAGTGTCCTGTGGACTCCAGTTTACCTCCTGAGTTACGCATGTGCGAGTCTGTTGGTTTGACATCTCTGAGCACAGGCTTGGGGGCAGAGGGGAGACGAAGGGGAGGAGGCCCAGGGATGGCCGAGTTGGGTTGGAGAGTCGTCCCGCTCACGAACACGCAGACAAAGCAGTTCGAGTCTGACTGTCCTTGGAGCAGGACAATCAGTCTCTTCATCCTGGAAAGAAGGGCTCAGGCAGAGCAAGAACAGGCACTAGACAGGAATGGTAGAGGAGTGGAGGATGGGCTGGCTGACCCGTCAGGGCTGCACCCTGCCTCCCCGCAGTGCTGGGCCGTGCATGTCCTCCAGCGAAACGACTGCATAGGTGCAGGTATGCTCCTTACAGTTTGCCTGCTCAAACCCCCTATTAAATTTTGTTTACAGTGAGCTGAGGTTGGCGACATGGGACCTGAGAGGATGTACAGGAGCTCACTAGTCTGGAAAAGTTTTATGCTATTACGGGGTTACTATCGAGAACTAAGTGCTTATGTCCCCAAAATCTGTGTGCTAAGATCCTAACCCCCAAAGGAGGTGGGGCCTTGGCGGGTGATTAGGTCACAAGACTGGAACCCTTCTGAATGGGATGGGGGCCCTTGGAGAGCACCTTCACCCCTGTCTACACCAGGAAGCGGGCCCTCGCCAGACACTGAACTGCCAGCACCCGGATCTGGGCCTTCCCAGCCTCCAGCACCGTGAGAAGTAACTTCTGTTGTTTATGAGCCGCTCAGTCCATGGTGTTCAGTAGTCCAAACTGACGAAGACAGAAATAAATGGAGTCATTAGCATCTTTAAATCTAAACAGATTAGAGAGCCAGTTCCAGAAACCACAGAGGCAATTCAGAACACTCATCCTTAAAATTCTCTGCTTTTCGAAGAGGCATCAAAATCTGTATTTGTGTTCTACAGAGAAACTGTACGTAAATATAGTTTCCGAGAGGCAGAGAAGTCCCACAATGTGCCGCCTGAAAGCTGGACACCCAGGCTCCAAAGGCCCGAGAATCCCAGGAGCTGGTGCTGTAAGTCCCAGTCCTAGTGAAGAAGAGGATGATAGCAGATGTTCCCGGCTCAGCAGCGGGGCCTGTGGTTCTGTGCGGGCCCTTCATGGGCCGGATGGTGCCCACCCTCTATGGGAGAGTAACCTGATTTACTGAGCCCATCAATTCAAATGCCTCGCAGACACACCCACAAATAATGTTTAATCTGGGCACCCCACGACCCCTTCACGTTGACACATAAAATTAACCCCCAGGACTGGGCAGGAGAGGATTTGCTCCGATCTGTCCAATGAAACTAGGATCTCAAAGTTGTGCTGAAAAGTTAGTGGAGAGAGAGAGAGAGACAGGGAGAAAGAGAATGGATGAGAATTTCAAAACACGAACGGTGACTTTCTCTGTGTGGTGGTTTACAAGAGGGGATTTATTGTCCCGTACAATTACTTGTATCATTTTTTATTTTCTGTAATAAGCATTAATCTTGAAACCCCCAAAGGGAGAAGTCATAAAGATAAAAGTATTGATAGGAGCGGGGCTGTGCCTCTCCTTCCAGAACCCAACGGGAAGTTGCCTTCCCAGTGGAAAACGCCACCCTGTTTGTGCAGGGGACATTTGTCATCCAGGTCTTTTCCCGACTTCCTCTTATCTTGCTGACAAAGAGAAGGATGGAGAAGGGGGCCCGAAGCGAGTGAGGCCTATGGGAGCGTGACTCAAGCAGCGGTTGCGAGGGGAGGTGATCACAAGGATCAGTTTGGGAAATGAAATGCAATGCCAGGATTTGTCGCCGGGAGATGCCACCCGAGCAGGTTGACTCTGAGCTCTGCTGAAACCCTAGAGTCCTGGTTGAACTGGGGATGACAGACTCAAGGTGACCTGTGTGCAGGATTTGAATCAAAACGTAGAATTAGCCCTCACTGGTGTGGCTCAGTGGGTTAGGTGTTGTCATACAAGGAGAAAAACCGCCGGTTTGATTCCCTATTAGGGCACTTGCCTGGGTTGCAGGTTCGGTGCCCCATCGGGGTGCATGCGAGAGACAATGGATGAATGTTTCTGTCTCCTGTAAATGTTTCTCTCCTTCTCTTTCTCCCTCCCTTCCCCTCCTTCTATAAATAATAAATAAAGCGTTTTTGAAAGGGGGGGTGGTGAAAAGAAGCAGACGGGATTAGTCAAAGAGCATGTATGAATGACCCCTGGACATGGACAATGGGGTGGGGATGGACTGTGGGAGCCAGGAGTAGGCTGGGTGGAGGAGGGCGAAGGGGGAGAAATTGGGACAACTGTAATGGAAGGAACAAAAACTTTTAAAAAGATTTTCTTTATAAAAATTATGTTGAATCCAGTTCAGGAAAACCACGAGTGCTCACTGTCGGGGGTCAGGGAGGCGGCTGCAGGGCCCGGCCGTGGCGGCTCCGGCTCTGTAAGGTGACCCGCTGTGCCGCCGAATGGGCGTGTGGATTTGCCCTTCTTATCAGAGCAGTAGATGGCCCCGATGCAAGGCCCAGCTCATTGTGGACACTGTACAATGTCACTGATTCCCGGATGCCATTCCTGGTGCTGGAGACACCACAGTGAACAAAGTAGACCAAGTCCATTCCTCAGGGGGCCGACATTGTAGTCGGGGGCTGGTAGGAGGTTGTACATGGCTGATACTAAACAAATGGACAGACGTAATCTCTCGTGCCAGGCAGAGGGATGGTGCTATGTACAATACAGAGTGGGTGGTCCAGGAGGGTATCCATGGTAACATGGCAGTGAGCAGAGATCGAAACACAATGAGTGGACAAGCCCCGTGCCAGCTGGGATGAGAGTGTTCCTGGAACAAGAAATAGTCTGTGCAAAGGCCCTGGGGTAGGAATGAGCTTGGGGTGTTTAGGGAAGAGCAAAGAGGCATGTATGGCTGGAAATTAGTGAGCCAGAGGGAGTGGTAAGAAGTGAGGGTGAAGGGAGGGCCAGGGGCCAGACCGTGCCAGGCTCCTGGGCCATCAGAAGGCCCTGCCTCTCACTGTCCATTGTGGAGGGAGCTGCTGAGGCTGGCAGCAGGGGAAAGGCACGATCTGACAGATGCTCCAAAAGGGCCTCCTGGCTGCTGTGATCTCAGATACACATCTTGTATGAGTCTGCCATGGCTGCGTAACCATTTACCACAAACTTAGAAGCTTAAAAAACACCCATTTTTTAAATCTCATCATCCTTAAGATCAAAAGTCTAAGTAGGCTAGACTTAGTTCTCTCTTTGGGGTCTCACAAGGTCAAAACCAAGATGCAGACTGATGAGGCTCTTATCTGGAGGCTCTGGAAGAGAATCCAGAGACATTCTAAACTCATTCGGGTTGTTGCAGAATTCGGTTCCTTGTGGGTGTAGGACTGAGGTCCGTGTGTGCTTGCTGGCTGTCAATGGGTTGCTCTCTGCTCCTATAAGCTGCCCATGTGCCTTCTTTACAGCCAGCAAGGGCACGTGGAGGCCTTCCTGGAACCTTGAATCTCTTTCAGCTACACATTACGGTGTATGGTTTAGCCCTGCGTGCGGGAAATCTGTTTGGGTCTGTGCAAGCCTGTAACATGGCACTTGAAAATACGGAGTTATAAAGCTGACATTACCATTCTCCACTGTACTCTTTTGGAGCATTTATTAAGCACTTCTGTATTCCTAAGAGTGTTGTGTATTATGGAAGGATTAAAATAACAACAACGACAGAAAATTTCGTCTCGCTGGGAAGCCGAGACTAATGATGCAGAAAGCAGGCAGTGGATTTGGTAAAAATACAAGACAGCTCGGTGCTGAAGGCAGCAAAGCGGGAAGAATCCGGCTGGGGTGTGATTCTCTGTTTACGCATCTCCCACCAGACCAATTCAGAGCTCTTTTCAGGGGCCTGGCCCAACACCTAGCCCGTGTTTCGTCAATATTTGTCCAGTAAAGGAACATGTGAAAGAATCAATGTGCTTCAGTTTTTCTACAAGAAAAAAAAAAATAAGGCTATCGTGGGAAGATCGGACACAGAGGGACGCGCACACCTGGTGAAAAGGAAAGCAGGTTCAGACACTGGTGTCATTCACTCCAGGGAGTGTCAGGGGCTGGCTTTGACCTGCCTGGAGGCGAGAGGCAGGGGGAGGGGACTCTCATCACAGGCAAGCGCACGACCAGCCTTCCTCAGGGATGCCCTGTGGGGAAGGACAAGGGTCCCCAAGGGCTGGGTGGATGTGCTGAAGGCCACCCATGTGTTTCAAAACCCAGCAGAGGACGCCCTGCCTAGAGCTGACTCAGGACGGAGAGTGTTTCTGCCCTTGAAGGGACCCAGTTGTCTCTTGGGGTCTAGGAACGATATTTTCACCACAACGAGGGGCTTTATTCACAATATCTTCAAACTAGAAGCCGCCTAAATGGCCCTCCGTGGTAGAAAGGATAAGTGGATTGTGGTATTTCTTATAATGGAATGCTATGCAGGAAAGCGTTTTTGGTTTTTTTTTTAAAGCACACACTACTGATAAATGCAGTGCATGGCCGAATGTCAAAAACATCATGTTGAGAAAAAGTGGCCGATACGAAAGGGCACATCGTGCGTGAGTCTGTTTCTATGAGGGTCAAGAAGCAAAGCCGACCTGTGGTGGAGAAAAGCAGCACCAGGCTATTCTGGGGGGGGCGGGGGGCCGGTGACTGGTGACGGGCATGAGGAAACTTCGGGGGTGCTGGGAGTGTTGCTATGTTTCAGTCCGGGTGGTGGGTGTGCAATTCGTAAAAACCCATCTCGTTATTAACCTGAGATTGGTGCACTTTGCTCTACATCACACGTATAAAAGGAAATAGAATCGTTCCGGCCGTGGTAACATCAGCCGTGTATGGAGTGATACATTAGCACTTTAAGTCTGTTATCTTTAACCCTGGGAGGTAGGAGGTAGATTTCAGGGTTGCCACTTCATGGATAAAAAGACTGAAGCTTCCTTTTCTAAGAGTGTGAGGTCAGGAAGCAGCTGGGCAAGATTCCGACCTGGTTTCACGGCCCAAGGGTTCAAGCCCTTTCTGTCGGAAAGGCTTCTAATCTGGGGTGGAACTGACTCAATACTGGTTTGCACATAGTAGGCACACCATTGTTTTCTAAGTTGACTACAGGTATCTAGTTGTTGGAGTGTCCCTTCACTACGCCCGAGTCCCTGGTGACAAGCTGGCCCCAGACATGGTCTGTGCAACCTTTGCCTAGAGGCCCCGCACCCCTCTGCCCTCACTAGGCCATCTTGGGCCCTGGAGGATGGAAATAAAATGCCTCCTACACACCCCCAGCCCCACCCTGTTCCCTTGCTCCGCTCCTCACCCCTCCACTCAGTAAGATGTCTACAATCTCTACCTTGGCCTCCAGCAGGAAGAAGCTAGATGGTGAGCAAATCAGACCCAAATAGCCTTCGGGTGACTAGCAGGCACTCTATAACTGAGCAACTGTAATAGGCTGATGTTTATCTTGCAGGCTGTGTGCGTTTAATAAAGTATTAATATGAAGACCAGATTGCTTCTTCTCCTGCCAAGCAGGCAGAGCGAGATTAGCAAGGGAGGAGGCGCCGGCTGCTCCCTGGGGAGGGGCAGCCCTGGGGACTCTCCTCGGAGAGCCGGGGCTCCGAGGCCTTGCAGAACAAATCCATGCTGCAAGGGTGACTGTAAGAGAACTTTGTCCTAGGATTCTCCTACTATCACAATGGAATGGCAAAACAGGTCCTTGAGGGCAGGAAAGAGGCCCTTGTGGAGAGAGTGGATCCATTCTGATGGTAGAGAAGTTGGAATGGAAGGTGGGTGTGAGGCACAGCTGGGGCGATGTGCAGGGGAACTCTGCAGCTGTCCGCATTCCTGGTTTCTGCTAGCTGGGCCTGGTGTTTGGAGGCTCTCTCTATCTCCTGAGCCCAGGGAACTGCGGAGGGCACCATCCTATCCACCTTCTGGAAGTTTTTGTTGCTTTCGTCACTGCAAGGTTCCTTAACCACAACACAACTGACCCTTGAGGATGGATGATTCTTGGTTGTGGGAGGTGGGAGAAGAGGGGGCATCCTATGCATTGTAGGATACTTAGCATCCCTGGTCTGTCCCCAACAGATGCCAGTAGCATCCCACCACCAGTTGTGACCACCAAAAATGTCTCCAGATACTGCCGAACATCCTCTGGGGCTGGGGCAAAGGTCACCCCTGGTTGGGACCACTCTGCTTGTATTGAACTATTTCCAACAGCTGGTAGAATGCTGATGAAGAATCTCACTGGACCAGGGAGGCTGCTGCACTGGTACCCCAGCTGCCGGGCTTGACGAATCTGGACTCGGGGGCTTCTGTTCTGCCAAATGAGCCCGTTCCCTAATCCATCAGTGGGAAAACTGTCACATGAGTTTATCTGAAACGGATGCAAATCTGGAGAGCAAAGCCACACTTCCTTCAGACCAGCTCTTAAAATAATAGGTTGAAAGTAACAGAATTGTCGCTGAGCAAATTCCCTTTGCACATTTCCACGCCCTTTGGTGCCAGCATGAGAAAATCCAGTCTTGCCCTGGCTGGTGTGGCTCAGTGGATTGAGGGCAGACCTGTGAACCAAAGGGTCACTGGTTCAATTCCCAGTCAGGGCACATGCCTGGGTTATAGGTCAGGTCCCCAGTAGGGGTGCGTGGGAAGCAACCACACATTGATGCTTCTCTCCCTCACTTTCTGCCTTCCCCCCTCTCTAAAAATAAATACACTTTTTAAAAAAAAATAAAGAAAATCCAGTCTAATGTGGGCTGCCTTTTGGGGAGAGAAAAATAAAAGACCAAAAAAAAAATTAAGGATTCCTTTATTGTGCCTTTAGCATCTGAGCTCAGCGATTAATTCTTATATGCTAAAGGACTTCTGTGTTTATGAGGCATTATTATTTCATGGAAACCTATTTTAAATTGCATTTTTTTCATTAAGTCCCTGCGTTTTACTGATTAAGACCAGTTTATAATCTAGCTTAGACTGTGTTCCTTGAGTAATAACTATTTTTCTTTTAAAATATCCCTTTATAACCTCTCATTCATATTTTAAATTTTACTCCAAGTCACAGAAGCCTCCCCGTCTCTCCCGCATCTGTCCTCTGCTTCCGAGGCATGTCTGAGGCCACGGGGCGGCCGGAGGGCTGAGTGTGGCTCTAAAAATCCCCGAGAGGAGACGGCGCCACCTGATGACCGACCTCTCAGCCTCTGGAGTTCCTGAGGCTTATCTGAAACAGCCAGCAAAAGTGGGCCAGGTGCCCCCGCAACTCTCTAGCGAAGTCCTTAAAGCAGTCTCGCTGGTAGAAGAGGGCAAGGGCATGGAGAAGTGGGGTGCTGAGGCCTGGGAGTGACGGCCAGGCTCCGGGTCAGCACCGTCCCCGTGTGCCAGGCACCGTGCTAAGTCCCTTGCCTGGGCCATCCCCCTGCATCTACGTCCCCCATCCTACCCAACCCTAGAAGTAAGGACCAGTACCCCACTTGGCAGAGGTGAAACTGAGGCTCGGAGCAGTGAAACAACTTCCTTAGGGTTGCCGTGGTAGAGTCAGCAGCTGTCCCCAGGTCTGTCTGGTCCCCAAGGTCAGAGCTTCTCAGCACCGGTGATGCCTGACAACACCTGCATACAGGGAAGGAGGACACTGTTTCTAATCACTCGCCTGCTTCTCAGACCACTTTCCTCGCCATCTTCCCATCTGGTCGCCACCATTGCCCAGAGACCTGAGCACCATGCGCCCCCTTCTCAGATGAGATGACCGAGGGCCAGACGAGGGGCGGGAGACTTGCCCTTTGTGTTGATAGCAGATTGAGGAACCCAGGTCCTTGGCTTCAAGGTCTGGGCTGTTTCCTTTTCTTCCTGCTGCTGCCTGTGACTCTTCCAGTGTCGGCTGCCCCTGGCAGGCCCAGTCCCTGGAGGGGTCCCTGCAGAGGCTGAGGCTGGCCAGGGCGTCTTGTGAGCAAGCCGCATCATGCCACTCGCTCAACCTCCTTCCTCCCCAACAGTGCCGGCTGTTCTTTGGGTGCAGGGCTGACCTGGATATAAGGAAGTTGCAGTCCCCCTTGCCTACACTCAAGGACGCAGAGAAAGTTCTAGAGGGTGGCAACAGGCTATCAAATGAAAGACAGTCAGAGACAAGTCCATGGTGTGGCGGAAGGATCACAGAGCTTTGCTTCAGGACAACTGGGTCTTGGTATTAAAATTGCCTGTTAATCATCTCTGTGACCTTGGCCAAGACCCTTCCGTTCTCTGGGCCTCAGTTTACCCACCTGTATAACAAAAGCCTTTTAATTCAAGATCGTGAAGGCCACTTCCCTACAATATTCTGTGATGGGGATCCATGGTTTGGGAATCCAACTCAGTGATAGTGTAGCTGATGCACAGATTTATCTTGTTTCTTATTTATTCATCTGTTCACTCCCGTTTTTCCCCTACCAAGGGCCTAGTGAGTGTCTACTGTATGCAATATATCAGTAGAATAAGCGCTGTAACAAAGCATCCTGAATTTCAGGGGTTTAACACAATAATATTTTATTTCTCAGTCCTACTACCGACTGTCAGGGACCATGGGAGGACATCACTCATGCTGTCATTCAAATACCCAGGTTCTTTCCATCTATGGCTCCGCCCTCTTCCAGGTCCTCAGAGCTCTCTGTATCCCGGCATCTGGTGGAGAGAGGGGGTGTGGGAGGTTTCTAGGGGCCACGCATAGAAGCCATATCTCCTCCCCCCCACACCCGCCAGGATTTAGTCACCTGGCCCCACCATACTGCAAGGGAGGCTGGGAAGTGCAGTTGGGCTGAGTGCCTGGGAGGAAAAGGAAATGGAGTTTGGGGAGCACACAAAGCACAGAGCAGGCCCCAGCGCAGAGTCCGAGGGTGCAGATGGAGACGTGACCGGCAGGTCCAGCATTGGTCTCCTGCAGGAATCGGCGCCTGTCCCCAGTCATGTCACTGTCCCTTGCAGACATCTCAGAGGCTAGGGCGCTGACGGAACAAACCCTCCCTCCTCTGGTCTCAGTCTCTCCCATCCAAAAAATGGGGTGAACACTGCCCCACGCTGGTTCTCCAGGGAATTGGAGGCGTATCAGGTGTCCGCAAGGGGCCACAGAGCAGCCTCCTCGAGGCTTCTTATTAATAGTATAACCACATCATTATCAATAATGAAATACAAATTAATAATAAATAAACAAACTCATGATAAATAATACATATGCCATGAATAATACATTACGACTACAAGGCTTTTGAGCATCGATGGCCTCTGACAGATGGGAATTTGATTAGCTGGCTGAGGATCACAGAGGGGGTATGTTTCAGAAGAGCCTGAGATCGGGACAGGGGACAGAGACCCGAGAGTGGCAGGCCCTTCGTCCTGTAAGGGCTGCAAACTGTTCGAGGCCCCAGGTGGCCCGGAGCTGCACTGACCTTCTGCTGGGGGATGAGAATCCACAGTGAGGGCAGGGCCTCCCCATGGCCCACGTTTCAGGTGGGAAATTCATTGTCCGATAAGGGCAAAAGAAAAAAATCCAGCTCCAGCAGAATGGGATGTTATGGCCAGTGTCGGGCCCGCTGAAGATATCTGTAGAATTTATTCACTTACACACAGCACAGATTCATTCATTCATCCATCCATCCATCCATTCATTCGATATGTCTTCAATGCCAAGAGTGGTCAGGAGCATGTTCGGCACTAAGAGTGCAGCTCCTGAGACATACCTTTGGCCTTCTGGGGGCTCACAGTCCATGGTGATGGCAGCAAAGCGTGTCCCCATGCCACATGTGAGGGCTGTGGAAGGTGCTGTGAAAGGGTCCCTTGGCCCAGGGTTGGGGGCGCTGGGTACAGAGTGGGTGTTAGGAGAGGCTTCTCAGGTGAAGGACATCTAAGCTAAGACTCTATGGGTCCATCAAAGCCATGGGAGTTGAGTGATGGCGGGCACATCCCAGATGGAAGGATGGCAGCTGCAGAGACCCAGCAGCTGGATGGAGCCCGGCATGTCTGGGGAGTTCAGGACAATGGAGGCTCGACGTGTGAACGGCAGAGGGACGAGAGGTGAGTGGAGGAGGGACAGGCCATGGGTGTGAGAAGGAGGTGTTTGGACTTCATCCCAAAGGCAGTGGGACGGCAAAGAAGGACTTGGACCCAGGTGTGAGCTCAGTGTCCTGGGCTGCAGCATGATCCACATTGGTCACCTGCAGTGCGTCTCTGTGCTGGTTCATGCAGGAGTTTATTCATATGGCACACTGGCTGAGCACCTATCATGTGCCAACATTGTACAGGGGTCTGGAAATGCACACCAGGGCCCTGACCTTCAGGAGCTCCCAGTCCGAGGGAGGAGACACGCTGAAAGAACCATATGTTATATTACAACGTCATGCGGACGGGCTGCTGCTGAGATGTTCACAAGGGGCTGCGAGCTCAGAAGAGGGAGTATCAGACTCATAAATCAAGGACGGGGTGACTGTGGCTTTGGACCTGAGGGGACGTGTAAAAATTTCCCTAGGTGAACTTCAAGGAGAAAGGCATTCCAGGGAGAGGAAATAGCACAGGCAAAAAGAAAAACCTGAGGTCTGGAGGGGTTGGGGGAAGGCTTCCGGGTGGCACAAATACAGTGTGAGACTGAGCTGGAGAGGCCAAGAGAGGCAAGATCATTAGGGACCCAGTTGGCCATGACAGAGTCTGAACTTGATCCTGAATTGGAAGGCAATGGGGTGAAGAAATTGAATGGCATTAACCGGAGAGGTGGCGTCATCATATTTACGTTTGAGAAATGCCACTGAGACTCCAGCGTGGAGGGCGCGTTGGAGGGATGAGGCTGGAGTCCGGAGTCCAGCGAGCGGCCGTGCAGGGTCCTGGGGAGGACCGTGAGGGTGTGCAGCAAGGCAGGGTGCAGAGCTATCTGAGAGGGAGAGGGGGCCATCCGGGACACCGATGACTGTTAGCTTCCCCTCTTCGCTCAGAGGTTTCCTTGTCTTAAAAGCCCCCCTCTACGCTCTGGCCCACCTCTCACCCTGGTTTCTACTAACAGGGAGGCAAGGGCCACAGCACCTGTTAGCCCAGCATGGAAGGGTGTGTGCTGCAGAACCCTCCGTACCTGCCTGAGGACATGGTTCTGGTCATTGGTTTCATGTAATAATATTTATTACGATAGTAATTATGCAGCGCAGGGAACCCAGGGAGGCCGTCATCGGTGCTGTGCTACGGTATTTCTCTTCGTGCGGTGGGGTGACCTTTTTCTTCATGAGTGGTGGTGCATGGAGCCGTGTGTGACATGGAGATAAATCCTAGACCCCAGAGGGGGAAGGTGGAATGTATTGACCCTGACTCCCAGGGTGACCCTGGAAGGGCCTTATACCCAGGCGGTGGAGCTGATGCCACCCCCTGACCGTCTGGCTGGCCCAGGTCAAGGTTCAGTGTGGCCCACGCCCAGGGAAGAGGGGTCCTTGAGCTTCCTGCACCATTTCTCCATGTCCAGACACAGAAGCCCCTGTCCGCATTGAGCTGATGAAAAGCTGGTGGCCCATTGCTTTTGATTCTTCTCTAGTTACTTTGTATCAACAAGCGATGGCTTGGGTGTCACAAGACAGGCACTTCTGGGCCAAGGTCGCTGTCCAGAGCTGGGTTCAGAGGACCGTACATCACGGATGTGATAGAACAAATTCACTGGCTTAGCCTCCAGTCTCTGAAGGTCCTGGAAAAGTTCTCAGACTCATCTTTCTATCCTTCTTAACATCCTCTGCCAGCTTTGAACTTGCACATGGCCTCCACCACCAGTCATTCTGCTGCCCCCTTGCGGAGGTGTTGTGTCCTGTGGGTCTAATCAGGGTCTACCTGATTCTACTATACCCCATTTTTTTGTGTATTTCTGGGCATTGAACCCCTCTACCCACTCCTGTATCCAGCTTCTCTATTTGGAAGCAAAGGGTAGGGGGCTCCGGTAGACTGGGGGAGGAGGACTGGATTCAGAATCAGCGGGCCCCCTTCCTGGCAGACGCCCAGCTTCCTGCCCCAGGGCCCGGCCCTGCAGTGGTTCGGCAACTGCTGCCCTTGGATTCTGCGGCTCCTGTTCATGGCTCTGCTGCTCTGCTCTTTGCTGCGGCCAGTGTGCTGTCTGCCGACTCACTGCTGACTTACATTCCACCATCCCTGACGGGGCGGCCACTCACCACCCAGTGCCGATTTCCCCTGTTGGACCGAGTTCTCCTGCCCGGTCTCCATGAGAGGCCCCTGGATGCTCCAGGGTGGCGCCAGCATCAGTCCAAGCAGCTGTGGTCAGACAGGAGCATCAGAAGGCACCTGAGGCCGGGGGAGGCCCCGGGGCCCCCTGGGACAAGGCCTGCAGGAAGGAGGTGCTTCTAAGAGGGCCCCTGGGGAACCCCGTCCGCTCTGATGATGGAAGGGTCTGTGTGCGGGCAGGGCTCACTTGTTCCTGCCTTCACCATGGCCTTCAGTCCAGGCACCGTTCTGGGCACACAGGTAACGTGGAAATGGTCCGTGGCCTGTGCACTGGCGAGTGTGTCCTGAGCACATCATACAGCTGATTCACCCTGGCCTAAGTGGTAGGAAGGCCAGGGTGTCTGGGACTTTGAAAGCCTCAGGAGTCAGGGAGAGCTTTTTTGAGGAAGGGAGATTGCCATTAATTTTGAAGGATGAGCAAGAGTTACTCGAGTGAAGAGTAAGGGCTTGGGACAGAGGGGACAGCCCGTGCTAAGGCCCGGAGTTGAGAGAGAAGCTGCTTGTGAGGAAGAGGAGAACACAGCAGGACTTGGATGGGGTGTGAGAGCTGGCTGGGGCCGGAGGAGCCGGGGAGCTGGGCTCGGCCGGCCCAACCGCCCCGAGAGGATCTGCGGCTCTTTCTATGGAGCCTGGGAGGCCCTGGAGGCCGCAGAAGGCCGGGGGTGTGCATTTTAGGGAAACCACTCTGGCTGCTGGTGGAGGATGATTGATGGCATGAATGGATACGTGAAGTCCAAGACAAACCCTGACCCTGCCAGTGGCTTCCTTAACCACCGTCTACTGAAGGCCCAAATGCCAGGAGGCCCACATTCCCTCGCTTGGTCCTTACAGTTGGCCACGGGGGCCATGGTTACCCTTGGGAGTGAACTAGGTAGAGAGGTGTGAGTTACCCAGGGCCGTCCATGGGCCATGGTGGGATGATGACTAGGGTGACTAACTTGTCTTAGTTTGCCACCCTTGTCCCAGGACATCCCTTGGTCCTGGGCAGACTGAGACACCTGGTCGCCTTCATATGAGTTGTGTCTCTTTTCACTGCACCCCTCCCATGGAAGCCCTCATCACCTCCTGTCCACCCACAGGGCCAGACGTGAGCTGGACCTCTAAAAACATCCCCTCCATATGGAGAGAGGGGCGGGGGCAACGCTGGGACGATGCCAGTCGAGCTTCCGGACAGAGGAGCTATTCGTCATCACCTCACTGGGAGGGCGCCTGGTTCCTACATGTTGCCTGCGATCCTGCTAAACGTAACTTAACGGGAGGGGCATAAACGCTGTCAGAGATAGAGGCGAGAGCAATGGCAGTGCTCGGGATAATGAACTGCTTAGTTAAGATGAATCTGTGCCATCCCCGATCCTGCTTCTCGATACCGCGCCAGGGGGTGAGGGGGTGGGCGGGTTATGCATCGAAGCTGCTTGGTGGCGAATTCAACGCTGAAAAAGACAGACCTCTGTCTTTAGCTGGTGCCTGATTAACCGGCACACTCTCACTTCTCGGAGAGATGGCGTCGAGTCGTATCGGAAATAAAGGTGGTGAGAGTGGGGCCCAGTTGACAGCTGACATGGGATTGATTGGAGCAGGAAAGCCCTAGAAATCCAGTTCATCATTTCACAGATGAGCAAACTGAGGCCCGAGAGAGGGACGCCCTGCCCGAGGTTCCAGAGCAGGTTGGCATCACGGCTGAGGCCAGAACTCACCTGCTCCTGGCTGGTAGGTGGGCCCGCCTCCCCGACCCCTGCCTGATCAGCCACCCCTTCCCACGGGCCCGGAGGCTTGATACAGGGGTCCTGGCAGCAGGGGGCCATCTGGGATCGCCTCTCTTTGGCGTTCTGTCCTCTGCCCTGGGGGAAGGGTTCCACCCGGGCCTCTGGGCTCTGATCCTGGTCCAGAAGGCATACGTGTCTGGCTGAGCTGGCATGTCTGAATCTTCTGTCTGACCAGCTTCCAGAGGTCAGGCTCCCCTTGACCCCCTAGACAGTGGGAAGTGGGAGGGAGTAGAGAGTTGGGGGCGGGAGGCGTGGCACCCCCTTGCCCTGCTCTCGGGGTGCCTGTGTGGGCGGAGCTCATGGTGAGCACAGCCTGAGGACATGCCTCCCCACATTGGTCCCTGTGGTTGCCCCCATGGCCACGTCACACATGGGGAGACTGCGTCCCACAGAGGCTTCATCTCGTGCCCAGGTCACCACCGAGTGGGGGAGGGGGAAACTTGAGGCAGGTAACCGACTTCACCTTTTCTGGAGACCTGTGTGTGGGAGCAGCAAGGAGCGCGAAGGCGGGTGTTTTCAGGGAAAGAAATGCGGCGGGTTTGGAGGGTGATGGGGTTTTGCAAAATGGCAGCTGGAGGTTTGTCAGTCGGGCCTGGAGAAGAACGTGCCTGTGTTCTCCTTGTGCAAAAAACCCCTTGACCATGAACCCTTGCTGTCCCCTCTCCTGTGTGTGTGCCTGTGTCTGCAAAGGTGGTTTCTCACCTGTGATCCAGGTGTTGATTGGCACCGACGCAATCCTTGCCTGGTGCGTCTGTCAGAATAGGGCCTTCCCTCCTGCCTTCTCCACCGCCCCCCCATCCCAGCCAGAGATCCCCGCTCCAGGCCTGAGGCTTAGAGCCCACACACGGCCTGAGGCCTCAGACCTGAGGGGTCTGGGGGGCCCACAGATCATTGTGAGGCCCGGTTATCCAGCCCTGAGGGAGTGGGCACCGGATGCCATGCCCAGACCTGCCTGCAGTCTCCTTCCCTCTGTGCCCAGTTCTGGGCCTGCCCTTCCTGCCCTGCACGGACCGTCCTGCCCCATCTGAGAGCCAGGCCTCGGGTGCAAACGCAGTTGATGGAGTGCTGAATGGGGCAGAGGGCACGGATACCCCCAGAATTCCCACGTGACCCTGGCATGTTGCAGGGCTCTTCTTCTCCAGGTGATAGCAGGAGGTGGTGGGGCCAGGTTGGTTTCCGAGTCGGGCAGATCTGGGTTCAAACCCCGGGTTTTCCACTCATGTCGCAGCGGTGTTGAGCGAGGCACTCTGTGGCTCTGAACTGCAGTTCCACCTGTGACAGGGGACTGCCCACAGGCTGGTGTGGGGATCGAGACTGCGCACGTAAAAAGCTCAAAAAGCAGCACTTGCCCGAATCTGATCTTCATAGTCTACTGATATTAATGGAACTCACATTCCAGAAGGAGAGGCAGATGTGCAAACAGACAATTACACTCCAGTGTGGCATACAGAGCGATCCCAGCATTGTGTGAGGTGTGTGCTGGTGTCGTGCGAGCCAATGAGAAGCCAGGAGCGAGTGCGCAGGGAAAGCTGAAAAGAGCCTTGAACCGGGGAAGTAGGTTTAGTCCTCAGAGCCACAGCCTCCTCTGTGGGCTCCTGGGGGCTGAGAGGAGGGGGAGCCTCAGTCAGGAAGGGCTCCCCCTGTCGTGCACCCCCTGTGGCTCCAAGTAGGGACCTCGGGAACCAGGGACACAGTCACTGCTGCCTCAGCTTAGAGAGGTGTGTTTCCTGACGTTTGCGACGAAGCACTCTAGCAGAACCGGGGTGAGGCGTTGTCAGCGGGACTCAGGATCCTGCAGCAGGAGCAGGTGCCTCCTCTAATTTGCACCCGGGGCATCTCACCTGCCCCACCCTTGTCCTGGTCCTGGTTGTAGTGAGGCAAGCGTGCTCCACCAAAGGTGGGCTCCAGGGTGCACAACGGTGACGAAACGTGCCCTGCCAGGGCCCAAGTCTGCAGAATGACGGAGCACTCTGAGCACACTCCAGCTCCAGGGCCTTTGTGTGGGTGCTGTCCTCTGCCGGGAATGCTCTCCCCCTAGATACCTGAGTGGCTCACGCTGTCCTTTACTCTGGCCTCTTCAGAATACCTTGCCCAGAGCCACCCTTCCCCTGTTCCTCTCCACTGCTTTACTCGGATTTACACTATCACCACCTGACATGTTTCCCATCGTTTGTCTGTTTATTGTCTCCTCTGCTCCATGAGTGCAGGACATGCCTAGAACAAGGCCCGATATTGAATAGATGCTCAATAACTATTTTTTCACGAATGAAGGCAAGACAGGAAGAAGGAAGGAGAGAAAGGTTCTGAGAAGCCTCGGAGGGAAGGAACATGTCTAACTTTGTTTAAACCAGTATTCCACACACTTAGTTGATAATAGAAATTTGAAGCACTGTTAGGAGTTCCTTGTTCTCTACACACTCCGGGAAACGCTGTGCTGTGGCTTCAGAACCGCTGTATTTACGTGCCCCACCCCTGCTTCTAATCCTCCTCTGGTGTCCCAGGGACCCCCGTCTCCACTGTGCAGTGGGCTGTCCTCGGCTCCCAGCCTGGCATGCCCCAGTGAGTCCCACTGCCTGAGACATCTGCTACTGCCATTATCACCCGCTACCCGAGTTCAGCCATCCCCCCAACCCCTCCAGACTTACCCCTGTAATTCCCCCTGGCTTGTGACAAGTGGTGACTCACAGCCGCACCCCCATCCCTGGCCCACCTCACATGCATGTCCCACCTGCACCCACCCTGGGCTGCCTGCCAGTGTGTCCCTCCCGCCTCCTTCCAGTGGGAGGGGCCCTTCCCTGGTCTTGAGCTAGTCAGGCATCTGGACTGATGATGCTCAACTAGCTCTTAGCTTGGCATCCCAGGGGAGGACAGCCCCACTGGAAATGTGAGCCAGGGGTCAGCCCCAGCCTGGGAGTGGCAGCCGATGGGAGCAGGCCCGGGGCTCCTGCCGTGGCCCCCGAGCAGCCTGGCCCTTCCTCCCCAGGGTTGGGTGTGAGATGCTTGCTGTCCCTTCCCTCGCCTTGCCCATTATTAGAGCCTGTACTTAGCATGGCAGCCATAACAAAACCGAAGGCCTGGGTTCGACCTGCACTCTGCCACTTATAGCTGTGTGACCTTGGCAGGTAACTTTGCCTCCCTGTTTCCATGGTGGCAAGTGGGAATAGTATTTGTTCCTTTCTCCCAGATGGCCATGACAATTACATGGGTGAGTGCGTATTAAGCGTGTAGCCCGGTGTCTGGCTCGGAGTGGGTGCCGTGGGAATGCAAGCCAACATTGCTATTTGACTCCAGCCTGGCTCGCCCCGGAACCCTCCCTCTCAACTGGGGTTCATGCACCTGAGGGCGGCCTCCTTCTTTGTCATGGTTTGGGACCCGGCTGGGCTTGGGGACTTCCCCGATTGTCCAGACTGGGCAGTTGCCCCTGTCCCTACCCACAGCCCCCCACCTTCATCCCACGTTGCGCTTAGTCCAGCGCCTGCTGAGAGCAGGTGGGAGCAAAGTTCATGGCCGAGTGAGTGAAGAAAGGTGGAGGCAGAAGATGGGTCCCTCCAGCGGGCTGTGGGCGCTGCCCTCCCAGACCACATGGCTCTGGGCGCCCTGTGAACCTGACTCCCAGCCTGCGTTAGGGGCTGCCCAGCCATGAGCCCTGCATCTTACCTCCTCACCCCGGGCACTGGCACCAGAAGCCTCGGACTGTGGAGCTCGGGTCTGACTGCAACTTCCACATCGATCCTCCCAGGGTCGATTTTTGTTTTTGTTTTTTCTGCCCTGGAGCGCTGTAACCATTAAGTTCCAGGCAGGGGTCAGGCCCCTGGGCTCGATCTGCTCGGGTTGCCTGCACAATTGAAATCCCCAAGCCCATCCTGGCTAGTTTTCTCATTAAGATGATTGGACTGGATTGATCCATTAGATCGATGGCTGGACATCAGCCGGTGGGAAGCCAATCAGATGAGCCCGGACGATACACCTGGAGGTGCCCCACCGCGCTGGAGGGGGCGCCCAGCCCTCTGGGATGGGGCTCTGGGAGTCAGGGGAGAGGGTCAGGGGCCTCACCTGGCTGGACTTTTTGTGGAAGCCTCAGTGTGTTCCCAGCAGGGCATGGCACCAGGGTAAGGGCCCCAGCGATCCCCGGGACAGCTGTTGGCCAGAAGTTAACCTCCGGTGCTCACAGAGGTTTGAGCGTTCTTCCCAGGAAGTTTGCCTGTAATCGCCTTCCCCCACATCACCACCCCCATGGCCCAGGGTTGGAACTGCCTCTCCCCTTGGGTGGCAGGGGGTGTGCAATGGGAGATTTGGGGTCCAGGAAGCAAAGAGTGTTCCCCAGGGCTCTGCTCCCTTCTCACCAGGAGTAATTTGGTTGTGAGGCTGGGACTGGAGGGATCTGAGCACCTAAGGACACAGTATCCCAGCGTGGGTTTCACGGCTGCACAGAATGCCGATGGCGTTTAGGGAGCGGCTAAGGAACCCGGAGTCCGCTCGGTTTGGAAATGCGAGAGTAAATGCATTTTAGCACGTTCATTTCCTGCGGGGCCTGGGCTAACATGCATGGAGGCTCTCTAAGGGGGGTGGGCTGCAGGTGCAGTGTTTGACCGCAGACTGGTTTCTCTGGGAAATCTTATAGAAATAAACTACGGCACTGCCCTCGGTTTCCAGCTGGTCTTACTTTTCAAGAGGAAATTCATCCCAACAAGAAGTGTTTTCAGGATTGGAGGGACCCACAGGAGTCAGGGAGGTTCCCAGAAAGGGAGATGTCAATGAGAGGGAAGAAGAGGGTGGTGAGCCGAGCCCCATTCCTGCTCAGTCACTGATCACATAAGACCACAGTGAAAACAGCGCCCCCTAAGGTTGTGTTGTCTCTCTCTGCCACTCCTCACCCTGCATCAGCCAGCCAGCCCTCCTGACCGACTTCTGCCCTCACCTCCCCATTCTCCTTTCTCTGTAGGCTACTTGACTGTCAACATTGAGCCTCTCCCACCTGTGGTGGCTGGTGATGCCGTGACCTTGAAGTGTAACTTCAAGACGGATGGTCGCATGCGTGAAATCGTGTGGTACCGGGTAAGTCGCCACCCCTGTTTGCTCCATGCCTATGGCCAAGGGGAGGCCCAGACAGGTTCTGGGGACCCTCACAAGCTTGCCTATGTCTGCAGCATAACGCAGCTCTGGGCTGTCCTGTGTCCTCCGCGCCAGGTCTCCATCCCCCTGAAACCCTCCTCCAAGACTGGTTTGCTCGGCCCGTTCTGCTGCTCTCCAGATCTGTCCCCTTCTGGTCTTTTTGTGCCCCTTCCATGATGCTATGCTCAGGAAACCCCACTAGGACCGAGTGGGGTTGCTAAGGACGCCGTGGGCCCTGGCTGCAGTGTAACAACCAAGGGATGTCGAACGGTGGACTCTCAGACCGGAGGTTTAGTGTGGAGAGGGAAGGGGGAGAGAGACCAGGGCAGCCTCCTGCCTTCTTAAAAACCAACTTCCAGAGCTAGTCTGCCTTCTAATTCGATTCTGCATAGGAACGGTCCTAGTGTGTGGCCCCCTAAGTGCAGGTCTGAGAAGGGACGTTGTTAGAGACACGCAGGTGTCCACCTGCCCAGGGCCCAGGGCCCAGGGTTCGGCGGCAGGAGGACCAGCTCGTGGTCTCGGGCACAAGTGTGGGCCTTTTCCCAGCCCTGATAGAATCCTTCATGTGAGTGGACCGGGCACCCCAGGCTGGTCTCTCTTTGCCACAAGGGAGCTGGGGCTGGCTGGGCTCCGGAGAAGGTCCACTTGGCATTGACATTCGTCTTTGCAAGGAAGGTGAGGTTTGCACACAGCAAAGTGCCTCCATCTTGGCAGGGGGCTAGGCGGGGTCTCCCCTTCCATGATTTAAAATGGAGGTTGGCAAAACCTTTCCAGCGAGGCCCAGAGAGTAAATGTTTTCCTCTCCGGTGACCATATGGTCCCTGTCGCAGCCACTGAGCTCTGGTGTGAAACAAGGAGAGGACGCGTGTCGATGGAAGGGCATGGCCGGGTTCCAATGAAACTTTACTCACGGAGGCTGAAATTTGAATTTCACGCCATTTTCATGTGTCACAAAATACTCTTTAAAAAACTTTTTTTTTCAACCACAAAATGGTGAAAAACCATTCCGGGCTTGAAAGCCGTGCAAAAACAGGTTGTAGGCGGATTTGGTCCGATTTCAGTCATCGTTTGCTCGCCCCGATGTAAAACAGCGTTTCTCGAGCCCTTGTGGACTCTGCCAAATGCAGCTGCTTTCCATGGTGTGGATGTTTCGGAGGGGAGAGTGGGGGTGGGGCGGGAGGGAGGGAGGCGGGCACACTTTGGTGGTCGGGCATCTAACACTGGTTCCTCCACTCCTTTAAGCTCTGTCTGCATCCACGGGCAGCGTGTGGCACCTGACGGGCCACACTCGCCCTCACGGCCGAGCCTCAGATCTGCACCCCCTCGGTCTCCTTCTTACTCGTGGTCCGGTCTTGCTTTGAACCATCCTGCCCTTGCACTTCCTTCTTGTCGGTTTGGTCTTTGATTCATCATTCGCTGGTGGCTGCTGTTTTGTCGCCTGTGACCCCGGTCTCCTTTGAACCCAAATCCTTGTTCTTCATAGCCTGTCCCACTGAGATTCACCTCTAGGGCCCCCCACCCAGGCAGGCCAGGCCTCATGGGTGTGAGCCTGAATATCGACACCCCACAGGGCCCTGGCTTTAGATGAGGTTTGCATCCTGGTGAGATCAAGGGGCCTAGAGAAAGTTGAGGCATATGTTAAATAGTGCCACGGACTGACTCGCTAAGAGGCGTATTTACATGCTACGGGAACTGCTTGGCTGACACACACTGTGAGCATCTCATTAGCACCTGGCAGAAGGACTGGGATAAATTAACTCCAGCTCACTGCTGTCGATGGGAGATGGGACCACGTCTCTCCCTCAGCCATCCAAAGAGGGGACCGGAGTGAGGGGTAGCAGAAAACCTGCCCAGCTGGCAGAGAGAACTAGGGACACCCGACAGGACCTGTTAATGGGAGTGAAGGCGCCAGTGAGCCTGGAGACAGGAAAATACCTGTGGGCACCTCACTGCCTTCTCTGCCCTTGGAGCAAGTGTCCTCACTCTTGTTTGAAATCAAATGTCACCATATTGCAGCAGTGACAGTCTCTCTGCAGAGGTCACTGCCAGGGGTGGGGGAAATGCCAGGCCCAGGTGTAGGAAACCAGGCAGGCCTCCAGGTGGCTCAACCCTACGGTCTCTGAGGATGGGGCTGGGGCTGGGGAGAATGCCCAGGTTCCAGTTCCCATGGAGACCTCCCCTCCCCTTCTCCAACCCCATCCCCCTCCCCAGCCCCATCTCCCTCCACCCTAGCCTGTGATCACACTGATTGCTTTAAGAATCTCTTAAGGGTGTCAGGCCCTTCATATCAGGCCATGGTGGGTGCACTAATCAATTTATTTTATTTCATTTCACATCCTCTGACTGAGGGCCTCTGGAGGGGGGGTATGCAGATATATGCAAATCACATGTAAATTGCCCACTGGAGCCAAATGCTTGGGCCCTTTCCCATTCTGTAGCTGGACTGAGGTAGCAGCTCAGCCGACTTGGGAGTCTCCTTGGACCCAGGCGAGCCCCGAGTGCCCTACAATGGTGAGGACGGAGTTGGAGGCTGGGAGGAAACTACAGGGAAATGGCTCCCGGCTGCCAGCTCCCTCTGCCTGCTGTCACTCTGGCCTTTCCTCTCTGATTGCTTCTTTTCCCAAGGAGCCAACTGAATGGAGGGAGATAAGAGCCTACCGAGATGGGGGCACCAGGAACCACGGCTGGGCAAGGCTTCTGGGGGGAGTGAGAGAAGCAGCCTTCAAAGCCCAGGTCTCCTCTGGCCAGACCCCCCATCACCACACTTCAGCCCCCTATCTACACCCCCTCCCACCCCCCCCCGAGCCCCCACCAACAGAGAGCTGCTGAGCCAGCGTTGTTTGTTTTCTGTACATGTGTTTGCCTCCCCAGCTTCCTTTCCTCCTCCTCCATGAATGAGCTTACAGAGCCCGGCTTGGAAGGAAATGAATAGATTACACAGGCCCAGCCGGGGCTGTGTCTCCAATCCCTTTAGAAGGGAAAAGCAGGGCATTGTGATGGGGCTACCCCTGTCCGCTCAGCCCAGTGGGCACAAAGTGGACCAAAAACATGTGTAAGGCCCAGCAGCCTTCCCTCTGGTCCTAAAGACATTATCTCAGTAATGGGGTCATCCTGAGCTTTCAGAAACTTAGTGAGTCGATTGGATTCTTTGGGCAAATCGGGGAAGCTGATGAAATTGTCTGAAGCAAAAGGGATTGCCCCCTTGAGGTTAATAAGACCTCTGTCTGAGCATTCAGGAAGGTCTTGTCTTGTGGACCCCTTGGGAGTCGGGTGGGGGCAGGGAGAATAGGAGCACATGGCCTGGGTCTGCACCTTGGACACTTTGCCCCATGGCCTGGCCATTTTGTAGAAGGCACCAAACTATAGACTCAAGAACGTGAACTTGACCAGACCCCCTGGGTCTGCGTTGTCTAATGTGGCAGCTACTAGTCACATGTGGCCATTTAAATTTAAACTTTACTAAATCAAATTAAATTCAAAGGGTTTTTCCTCCATCAGACTAGCCACATTTAAAGCATTCATTAGCCACCTGTAATTAGAGGCTATTGTTTCTATCAAAAGTTCTCCTGGACAGCTTACTGCAGATATTTGAATTTTTTTTTACGTGGCCTCTGGAATATACTGTGCTTTGCTGTCAAATGAGCAGTCGTGAACCTCCTCTGAGCCAGCTTTCCAGGAAAACTCGCTCCATAAATTGTTTCATAACTTGCCATTATTTGATTGCGGGGTGTGGAGGGGGTGGGAAGATGAATCATCTTCTCAGAAGACTTCTTTGAAAACATGGCACGAGAGTTGTCAGGCCCTTAAAGCATCACAGTGGTCTATCAAAGCCCTATTCAACTGAAGGATGCTTCACAGCCCTTTTCTTCATCTCCTGATGCTTTCTCCCCCAGTGCACAGGTTCCTCTCCTTTGAGTCTCCAAGGCCCCGTCCTCCCATCTCAGGCCCAGAACTCACCTTTTTCCCTAGAAAAATACCGCGGCTAATAGAGTAGAAGCGCAATTCTGTACTTGGCCAGTAGGGGACTCTCACCTAACAACCCAACTCCCTAGCGTGTAAGTCAGGACTTGGCTCCAGAAAGTGAGTGAGAAATAACATCCTTCATTTAATCATTTATATTCGTTTACACTTGCAATTGGGGGCTCATTCAGTAATGCTGCTAATGCTAATTTGAGTGAGTACCATTTGAGCCTTTACTCTGTGCCGTGTCTCCACGGCTACATTTCGTTTTCCCATGGGCACCGAGAGGTAGGAATAATCATTAAGCGTGTTTTTTCAGATGCAGAAACCGAGACCATCCAAAGAGACTAGCTCAGCTCATGTTGCTGTTCCTGACTTTTGCAGAAAGTTCTAGATACTCCCTCCCCTGGGATTCCTCTGTGTGGGTCTGAACTCCAGCTCCTCTCATGTCAAAACATGCGTCTGCCCACTGGGCAATGAGCATCTGGAGTACAAAGGCCATGTCTCTTCCGGGCTGTGTCCTACAAAGTGTGCCTAGCAGTCACCTCAGCAAATCTTTGTCAAATGCACTAACGGTAGGGCTGTAAATATAAATGCTTGTGCACATCTGACCCGTCATGCCGTGCACTCCTGTCTTCATGCCACCTGTGTACAGATGAGAGCATCCTCCTGTCTAAGAGTGAGGGTGAGTCTTTGAATACTCAGGGGCTTTTGTGGAGGATAAAGAAATGGAACATTTCCTGTTGGGGAATACTGTCTAAACTCATTTAGTTGGAGGTCATCTGCCCAGCAAGCAAAGCCAAAGGTGTGTTTATATCATAGAAATCCATTAAATAACCACAGAGAATCATGGGAGTTTAACCTTTCACAGTAGCTTTTATGATCTCACCTTTGCTTTGTCTCTTTCCTCCACAATTTGTTTCAAGAGCCACACTGGGCCCAGGTTACAGGGCCATGGTGAAGAGAGCCACAAAGCGAGATAGGAGAGCTACAAACAGTGATCACGTCCCCACTTTCAGGAGCCCCTTATCTTGTCTCTTTCACCTGGTGGGGAGCATGTGCCTGGCGTTTGTTTTGTGGTGCAAATGCCTCCACCACAATGCCACCTGGCCAGTCGAGCTCCCAACTGTGGGGCTCTGCTGGACGCCTTTGTAGTGAGAGTTCATGGCTGTTTGGGGCCATCAGAAAAAGGGTTGAGACTGGAGGCCAGGAAGGGTGAGGCAGAAAGAGAAAGGACTTAAGCCTCAGAATACTTGCACAGGAGTACAGGGTGTATGACTGGACAGTGGCCTAATCTCTCTGCATTTTGGAAACCTCCTCTGAAACTGGACATGAACACACCTACATGGTAGACATAAATGAGGTAATGTCTGCAACCACACAAGCCCAATGCTTGGCTCATTATGGCTCCTAGTCAATAAATGGTAGCCGTTGTCCTATCACGTCTCTTGGTAGCTTAAGGGATCCCGAGAGGAAAAATATAAAATGAGAGTGGAAGGTGTGTTCTGGGAAGATCCCCATGACCAGCCTCCTTGAATTCCATCCCACCACCTACATTCTCCAAGGCAGGTGCGCAGAGACCCCAGTTTACGCTGGTCCTCTTTGTTCCTACGTGGTTGTGCTGGTGAATTCATTGGAGTTCAATCCTCTGCACTGTCTCGCGTAGCAAAGCCTTTTCCGTGGATCTTAGCTCTCTGTGAAGCAAGGAGCTATTTCAAAATGGCTTTGCTGGCATCGGCTCTCTTAATCTCCATCTTTGATTCGGTTCTTTTGTTGTATGAAACAAAATAGAAGACAAAGATTATAAGAGGGCATTACAGTCCCGTGACGTCATAAGAGCAAGAAGGCAGATACACCGTTGGTGAGGAGTACAGGCCAGGGCCCAAGTTCTGGAGGGCTGAGCTGGGCCACCCCTCTGGCCCCTCTGGCTTGGAGCCCAGTGTGGCAGCTACTCAACCTGTCTGCTCCTTGCCACTCCCACATCCTGATCTTGGGCTCCCAGGTCTTACAGCTCCAAGATCTGGAGAAGGAAGAGAATACGGAAGACAAGAGATCTTCACAGAGCCAGAGCCAATCAGGCCCCAGCTGCCTCACCCATCTCCTGCCCCTGCCCTTCCAAAGGTCTAAGATGAGCGATGTCCCATGCCCAATCTTATCCCACCAGTCAACAGAGGAAAGAGACTACCAGAGAGAGGGTCTGCCAAAGGACAGATGACTATTTAAAAATGTGATAACACATAAAGGAGGAATAAGAATAAGTTTCTAAGTCTGATTCCATTGCAATTCTTTTATTCCATCTTCAGCCATAGGTCGTACTCACTCCAAATCCTTGCCTCGCAGCTCCTCCTTCCAGGGATGGACTAGTGGGAAAAACCTCAAGCTCCCCCTAGAGGTCAGAGTATGAATTGCAATTATTTCTGTTCCCACCCTTGGTCTTCAACCGAAGCTTGGTTGTAAAGGGGTTGCCCCCTCTGACTGCTCTTTAGAATTTTCAGAGGGGCCTGTAAAAATGTACTATTGGCTGAACCTTATCCTATGGTTATTGAGTCAGAATCTCCAGGATGGGAGCCTCAGAGCGTTTAACCAGCTCCCTCAGGCGATTGCAATGCCCTTGGCCCAGCCAGGGACCAGGTTCTGGTGTTTGGGAAACTGATACCTGGAGCCGCTCCATTCATTTATTCAACATGAACTCAGCACACAGTTACCAGTCAGATAGTTCTAGGCACTTGGGGGGGGGGGGCGGGGGGGCGAAGCACACCAAGAAGCAAAACAACAAGATCCTGAAGTCGTGCATTTGACCTTGGGGGAGGAGTTAAAAAGAAAGAAACAAGAAAAATACCAGATAATGACAAGGGCAGTGCACATAGTGAAAAGAGGCTAATGGCCTAGAAAGGGATTGGGCGGTCAGTGCATATAATTAAAATAGGCTGGTGGGATAGAAAGGGATTGGGTCAGCAGGTAAAGACTCATTTAAATCAAGATCTCAAAGGCAACAGAGAACCCGCCATGCCAAGGGGAGGAGGAGGCAGTAGAGTGTTCCAGGCCAAAGGAGGAGCAAATGCAAGAGACCTGTGTCGGGAACAATCTTCACATGTTCGAAGAACAGAGGGAGGTCCCACCACGTGGCCGGAATGAGCCAGTTGAGAGATGAGGTGAGACAGGTGGGGAGGACCGTTCATGCGAGGCCCTGTGCTCGGGCATCCACACCTGGAGTCATTGTAAGGGCGGCTCTGGAGGGATTACCCAGGGAAGTAGCAGGACCTGGTTTACCTACTTAAAAGGTCACTTCTGGGTGCAGAATGAATTGTGGGGGAGGCAAGACTGGAAGCAGAGAGACCACAGTTTGGGTAAGAGGTGACAGTGGCCGGGTGAGGACTAGGATGGTGGAGATGAAGGGAGGGGAGAAATGCTGCCGTGACTTGCAGGAGGCGTTTCAAGGGCTTGCTATCGTGTGGAAGGGGTGAGGGGCAGGGAGGGTCCAGGATGCCTCTGGGCTGTCGGGCTTGACTCAGAGGAGAGGCGGGAGGAGACAGCTGGACAGGATTCTCCGTCCGCCATGCTACCTGATGGTGGCTCTGACACACGGAGACGGAGCTGCCAGAGTGGCAGTGGAGGTGACAGTCTGGAATCTGGGGAGACGTCACCACTGGAGACTGGTGCTCGGGGGTATCAGAGTATGGATGGATGCAAAGCCACGAGCCTGGATGAGATGCCCCAGCGAGGGGAGCAAGAGAACAGCACCCGGTGCTGGACCCTGGACACTCCAGGTTTACAGACAGGAAAGCAGACCAGCCAAGAGACTGAGAAGCAGCAGCCAGCAAGAGAATGAAGAAAGCCAGGAGCGAGGCATTCTAGACCCCAAGAGAGAACAGTCAGCTGTGCCGAGTGCTGCAGGGAGGTGACTTAAGATAAAAACAGACAAATGACCAGGAATTTGGCAACATGGTGCCCTCTGGGGATCAAGATAAGAATAGCCTTCTTGGAGTTGGTAGGGGCAGAAGTCTGGCTGGAGTGAACTGCAGGCAGTGCTGAGACCAGCTGTGGCGTGGCCTTGAGGTTTTGACAATTAAAGGGGTTTGACCTTGAACCTCTAGACAAACTTTTGGAGATAACAAAGACACAATTGCTTCTGTTTGGCTCATCTCCACTTGCAGGTCCTTCATAAGCTCCCAACCACATTATCTATTCCAGATGTCCCCAGCCTCGCCTTCCAGAACTGGTGGCAGCCTTGTTTTCCCCCTGCAGATGAGAGAGTGGCTACCCAGTGAATTTAGGGGATTCTGGACTAAGTAAGCTATGTATCTGGTATCTGGAAGAAGGCTCTCAGCTCTACCACCCAATGAACTCAGTGGCCTTTGGACCACCGCCATTCATACAACCTTCCTGAGACCCTCTTGGTACTCAGGACTGGAGATATGAAGAAGAGTGGGCCCGCTGCCTCCCGGCGGGGAGGTTCCAGTCCGGCCAGATGTCATTAAGTTGTAAAGATCTGTTTCTTCATCTGATCGACAGGCTTGATGGACTTCCCCTAAGCCTCTCGCAGGGGTCTGTGCGAATCAAAGAAGGGCACCCTGCAGACTAGTCCTTCCCATCACCTACGAGCAGGCGCTAGGGAGATAGGCTTCGCTTCTATGACTTCATCTCCTTTTCCCTCCTGGCCTGGTCTTATTCATTCTCTCTGCGAAGCCTTCCGACCTGGCTCACCAAGATGGAATGAAGAGATTCTCCTGCTGTCTTCCCTCAGCGCGTCATCCACACTTCGATTAAGGAGCTGTCACTTGTGTTTCAGTTATCCGTCCTGTCTTCATCTCTGTGGCTGAGTTTTATTTATCTGCTTATCCAGTGTGTGCCTGGTGCCAGCAAGCCCCAGGCCAGGGTCCTTATATGGGGTCTCAGGATCCCTAAAAAGCAGGCGGACAGGCTTCTGGGGGTGCTGGAAACCCCAGCACGTGAGCCCCATGTGTTGTGTGCATTTGGTGGGGGGAGGAGTCTGAAGATTTTCAGAAGGGTCTGTGACACCCTGAAAAGTTCAAGAATGGCAGCAGCAGATGCCCAGGTGTCTGTGAGCGTGGGGGGTGTCATGACCGCCGCACTCCCTGCTCAGGATGGACCTAGGAGACTAAGGGGCTGCGAGGCCACCTCAGAAAGTCTGCGGTCCATGAGCCTTCCAGGGGCCTGGGAGGAAGAGGTGCTGGGGCAGCCTTGGGTGGGAGGAGCAGCGGGGGGAGAGGGGCGCAGTTAGGCTGCCTTCCACGGCCACCGGACTGTCAGCTGGGGTGTGCCCTTGGCCGGGAAGAGAAGAGGAAAAGAAAGGAAAGGCTTGCTTTAGTGACACATCATCGCTGCTCTTGCCACATGGGGAGATGTTTTGATCAGAGAAATCCATCCTCTTTTGGGGAATTAACATCAGGTTTCTGGTACCGGCAATGAGACCATTTCTCTGCCCAGAGGCTTTCATGTGGGGCTGATAAGAGCTGTTCACTCCCAAATTGTTGAGACGGGTGCCAACAGTTGTCATGGACACCCAAATAACAAGACGTTCTATTGGCCACATGTGGACTGTACCAGGAATGAGCTGACCCATTGGATGGTTGTGAAAGACACAGTGGACTGGCAGCTCATGAAGGTCAACGACTTAGCTCACTCTGGGGAGTCTGTCCTCACTTACCCAGGGCACAGAAGAGAACAGCAGGGGCCTGGAGGCAACACATCCTGCTGTGCGACCTGGAGCGAATCGCCTCCCCTCTCTGAGCCTCAGGATCTTCATCCATAAAGTAAAAGGGTCAAGTGAGATGATCTCTATGGAATGTGTTGCCTCTTTTCCACCTTGCAGCCAATCACGCGCCTCCCTTTCCCCCAGAGGACTCTGGGCTGGGGGCAGAGGCTGGTGCTTCCCTGACGGGCCGTTCCCTGGGGTGAGGCTTGAACAGTTCATCAGAGACGGAGCTCCTGGCTTGAAGTGCTGTCGGGGCCTCTGAGCCAGTGGACTCCGGAGCTATATTAAGCCCAGAGTGTGATTTCCAGAAGACTGCCTGACATAGCCCTGCTGGGCTTAAATGACTGGGGGCTGACTTAACTTGTCAGAGCAGGATTTAAGGTGAACCTCCACTCCAGCATGCCAATGTAATGAAATAGCAAGACTGAAATGAAGGATGCTTCCCAGAAGACAAGCTCAGAATCCTCCACCCTCCTCAGTCCTGCCTCCTCCTTTTCTCTCTACTTTTCGGTGTTGGGTGGGTCATCCTCCTAGGAAGGGTGACTGCGTCCTCTCACCAGGAGACTCGGAGATGTCCACGGGGAAGTCACACAGTCTCCCTGCTGCACACGGGCACAGCCTGGAGCTTTTCTAAAGAGCACACATCTGATTGTATCGCCTCGGGATGGCACCACTCTTTACAGGAACTCTCATTACTTTAGGACCAAGTTCAAGGTCATTGGCCCAGCATACGAGGTTGCTCTTGATTTCTTTAGCCTTCTTTTCTACCACATTATCAAGTCGGCTCACCACGCAAATGGTCTATTTTCAGTTCTCGGAACTGCCAGCCCTCTTTCTCACCTGAGCTCTGACGCATACACTGCTTCCTCTGCCCGCCATGCCCCTGTTGGGCTCAGACTTGCCCTCCAAGGTCAGCTGCAGTATCACCCCCAGAGACCTTTCCCATTCTTCCCCCCTTGCATCTTCTACCTCATGCAACTGCCATGACCCAGGCTGACTTTGTTTCTCAGAACACTCAGAACTCTACATTATCCCTTAACACACTGGGCTCGTGGATTCATTAATGCAGCAGCTGTTTCCTGAGCACCTATTATATGCCAAGCTTGGAACAGGGCACTGAATGAGAACAACCTGGCCTTGTTTGTAGGGAGCTTGTAGTCCAGCAGGGGAACAGGTGTGGCATGAAAGCTTGTTAAATAAATGCTTCCTTCAATTGCATTAACTTCCCCCAAATGGGTGGGTGTCAGCTAGCTGAGAGCCACCACAGGGCAATTGTAGTCATTGCATGTCTCTCCCAGAACACAAGCCCCTTGTCGGTAAGGACTGGGTATCCTGTTAGTCTTGTATCTGAGGACATAGCTTAGAGAATGAATGAATGAAAAAATGAATGAATGAATGTCTTCTGTGGTTGTGAGGGACACAGAAGTCAATTCTCAGTTGATGAGATCAAGAATTTTCTCACAAAGCTTTTCAACAATGGATGAGGTGTCTTGGGGACTGCTGAGGGTGTCCAGGCAAATGTCACAGATGCAAGGGAAAGGACTTCTGGCTTCCTAGTGCACGTGAGCCCAGGGCCAGAGGTTGCCATCGGTGTCAGCTCTGGAACTCTGTGCTGCAGCCAGTCCAGCTGCCGTCAATGGCATCATGGCAGGCTGGGGATGGCACGTCTGGCCAACACGGCCAGCCCCGCACTGAGCATGGGGCACCGGGACCCAGAAAGTTCTGCATTCCCTGAAAGAGGGGCGATTGTGAGTGTTCTGGGAATCAGACTCTCGTGGCACCCCTGCCTTGAGTGAGCATTTGAGGGAGACAAGGCCACAGGCACCTGGGAGCCTGGAGGAGGGGTGAATGGGAAGGAAGTTGGTAAGAAAGACCAGGTGCAGAAAACCACTGTGCAGCCAAAGGCCTTGGAAAACACTTCTAAGTCCATGTTGCCTGCTAAAAGCCCATCAGCAAAGCCTCTCATTTTTCAGGGGGTACAGACCAAAACCCTTGGCATCGCCTTACAGGGCAGTGCCTGGTCTGGCACCTGCCTGCCTCTCCAGACTCATTGCCCCATGTGCTCCCACGAATGAAGGCACCGTGGGTGTTCAGAGGCCTCAGAGAGTCGCAGCAGGAGGAAGAGGAAGGCCTGGAGAGGGGCATAAGGGGCCCTGCAAACCGAACACTGTTATTCTCATTTCAGAGCCAGGAAAACTGAGGTTGGGCCACGTTGGGCAACTTACTGTAAGTTATGCTCCTAAAGAGATGTCAGGTCAAGCCTTGACCCCTGCTGTCCGGCTCCAAAGCCATGCTCCTGGTGTTAGGCTCCTTTGAAGGCCATCAGTGCCACCCTGAGGGGTGGGAGGGGTTTCCCCTTGAGTGACAGGCAACCCGAGGGTCGAACTCTCCGGAAGGCTGAACTCTGGCTTAGGGAGCCTGTCCCTTCTCCGTGACCATTGTCAATGCCATCACTATAGTGTAGGCCAGGAGCTCGGTCAGGGATGTCACCAAACCGCCTACTGAATGCTCACAGGGACCATTTGATATTGGTCCTCTCGTCCATTTTAGAGTTGGGGACATGGAGGCTCAGAGAGGCTGTTACTAGCCCAAGCCTCACGGACAGTAAGGTGGGGCGGGGTTTGGGCACCAGCCTGTCCGACTTCCCCTTACGGCCCCACCTTCTCAGCACCTGGCCTGGTCCGCAGAACCAACAGGGCCGGTCCTGGTGCCCCTGTGGGCAGCTCCGCAGTCTCTGCCACCGGGAATATGTACAGCAGGCCGTCAGGCTGGCTGTCCTCGTTATCACACGGCCGGGGCCACCTGTCTGCAGAGGCAGCGTCCAGATGTACTGTCAGCGTCAAAGGGAGACCAGAGGGAAAACACAGCTCCCACCCCGCAGAGAGGACACCGGCAGCAAGGTCCACCTGCCCCGACAAACACGCAGAGCGGGGACGGTCCCCTCCCCTCCGCACCCCTCCCTGCACGCCCCTCTCACACCTCGCGGCTGCCCAAGTTCCTCTGGTGACCGTCACAGAATGTTTGGTGATGCCGTATTCTTCCACCCACGGTGCACAGCCCTTGGGAGTCTGTTAATGAGGGAGATGGGCGGCCTGGATTAGTGGCAAGTCTGAATTGGAGACTATGCTTTGAGAAATGGAGTTTCATTATTATTATTATTATTATTTTGCAAGGTGGTGGAGTGACTCAAATGAGTCTCAACATGTGTTAGCAAGTAGTGGTCCTTGGGGGACCTGCTTTCATGGTTATAATAATTATTTTAATTGGCACATTAATTATACGTGAACAGGTGCTTCCCAAATAATTGAAGGTGTTGGAAAGCTGTTTATTTCTTTAAGTGGTTTAAACATTCCCCTTCGACCCTGTTTACTCGGCGAATGTGAAATCACGCAGGGCCTGTCCTTTGGAGACAGAGAGACGTGAAGCCTGGCTGAGTGTGCGGGCCCTGAATCGATCAGGTCTCCGGTTCATGCCTTCAGATTCCTTCACGTACAGAACTGCCACCGTAGAAAACCTGGGCAGGGCCCTGGGGTGTAAGGCAGGGATGCCATCACTAGCTCACTCTCTGCTGGTAGAGATGGACGTCACAGAGACAAGGGGCGGGGGCCCTCACCCCAGTCTGGAACTGTTCTGGAATGAGGAGGGGCAGAGGGCCTGGCAAGCAGAGGTAAGAACAGGTGCAAAGACCCAGGGGTTGGCGCATCGAAATCCCACTGAGCACTGGTGAAGGATGAGAGGAGGAAGAAGAGGGGCCCGGCAGAGTGTGCCACGGCTGCGGTTGCACACGGTAGAGCTTGGATTATACTTGGAAACATTCAGAAGCAAAAGAGCCGCAGCATCCAGTTTCAATGAGTCTCTAGACCCCTCCCAGCGGTGTCTGATAAGCATCTTCAACTTAACGTGGCCAAAGTGAAATTCTGTATTTTTGCCCCCAAACCCGTTCTTCCCTGTTCTTCCCCATCTCAGTAAATGGCATTTTCATCCACCTGGTTACTTAAGCCAAAAACCTAGGGACCCTTCTTGTCTCTTCCCTTCCCTTGTTCCAACCCTGCTCCACCCCCCAGCTCTTCCGTTGGTCAGACCTTATGCCCTGAGTCCACCTGCTTCTTCCCAGCTCCTGGTCAATGTCTTTCTCACCACTGAGGGTTTGCAGCCTCCAAACTGCTTCCACTCTTGTCCCTGCTCTTCTCCGACCAGTGTCCACGCAGCAGCCAGAGTGATCTTTCAGGAACAAACTAGCCCAAGTCATCCCTTGGCTTTGACTAGTACTTTAGAATAAACCCCCTGAGGGTGGCTCTGGCCCTGCCCCTGCACAGCCTCCCACCACCCCAGCCTTGTAAGTGGTCTGTAAATACCCCCAGCCCACTGTTCCTGAGAGTCCAAGTTAGCCCCACCAATCCCTAATGTGCAGAAGCTTACGGTGGGGTTTCAAAGAAGAGCAGCCCGTGCCCCAAGCAGTGCGGGGCCCAAGGTGAAGGGGCTGCCGAGCAAAAGGGATGCTTGAGGCAGAAAGATCTGAGCTCAACTCCAGGCACTGCCTCTTCCTCCATCACCTCTGTCCACCTCCACATCTGTGTCTGTGAAATGGGCTGGCGATTATCATGTGGGCCTCGCGGGAGGCAAGCGAGAGTAGCCATGGGACCCAGTTTGCCTGGAATAGTCCTCCTCGTGCTTGTTTTCTGAGGGTGATTGTTAAGAGTGTCCCTTTTCAGCCTCAAAAAGCTGCCTGTATGGGTTTGAGTGTAGATGTTGCCAATTTGGCTTTCCATGGGTTAACTCTCATGATGGCACTTTAGTTCTCTGTGAACACAGGCTATGGGACAGGTTCAAGGGCAGCGCTCCATCCATTGCCAACAATCCTGAAAAACTGAGTAACTGTAGGAAAGAGAGAGGGGCACTAGCCCCTGGGCTGAGAGAACCCTGACCTTGACTCCACGTCTCTCTCCCTTTCCAGTGTGGACACTGGGCCATGATCTCACCCAACCACCAGGCTGAGAAGGGTGTGTGTGTGGGGGGGGGGGTGTGTCACTGGTTTAAATGGGTTGTGTAGGGATGCTGGAGATGATCCAAATACTTTGCTGCACTGTCTGTGGATTCATCATCAACAGAGTTATCAGGAATCTCCTGTCCCAGGCAGGGTGCTAGAAGCTGCAGCAGAGATTCTGTCCAGTGGGATAGTCCCACACTTGCCTTTTAGGCACACATCTGACAGACACTTTTATAAATGTCAGTCTTTTAGTTTTGTTTGTTATGCAATTATATTATCTGCAAATAATGGTAAATATTCTCTTCTAACACCTATGTATCTCGTAATGTATAAAAACTCATATTGTGGGACCAGATCACTTGGATTCAAATCCTAGCTTTGCCACTTAGAAGCTGTGTGGCTTTGGGCAAGTTATTTAACCTCTCTGTGCCCCAGTTTTCTGATCTTACACAAGAACTTAAAACAGTGCCTGGCACTATGTAAATGTTGGTGTTGTTATTACTTGTTGAACTTATTACATTTCTTTTCCTTAGTCCATTGTCTAAAACTTCCAGAATGCTTATAAAATCATTCCTTGTCTTATTTTTGTTATTCATAGGATTGCATTTATTTTAATATTGCATAGGATATTTGTTTCCAGTATCTGATAGATACATTTTTTTCACGTAAAGGAAGTTTACTTCTATTCCAACTTCACCTAGAGTTTTTATAAAGAAAAATAAATAAAATGCTTCTTAAGTATCTATTGAAGTAATCATATGGTTTTTCTCCTTTAATTTACTAATGCAATGAATTATGTTCATGATTTTCCTAATATTGATCCTCCAGGGGGATTTTATAATTTCTTTAAACAAATATCTTGTGTCCCAAATTAAAGGAACTTTCAAGTATTTATTTTTATTATTATAAATGGAATCTTTTTCACTGGATTTTCTGTGGGTCTCTGGGATGTAAGAATGCAATGCAATTGATTTTTGTGTGTGTGTGTGTGGCATTCTCTTGCATCCTACGAATGAGATGAATTCATTTAATAAGCACGTGGTAGCTTTCCTTGTATTGTTTGGGCATTCAGTCTTCCCAGCTGGCATTTTTCTTTCTTTCTTTTCTCTATTCTCTGGATATGCATTTTTCAGTGAACACGTGTGCATTGAGTACCTACTAAGCGCCAGGCACATCCTCATTACTCTCATGGCTGTTCGGCAGGGTGAGGCGGTTGGACTTCTGTCCTCAGCTGACATACTGAGAACAGAGAAGGGGAAGAAATCTCCCCGGGTCCTAAAGCCACTTAGATTCTGATTGGGATTCAAACACCATTAACCCTCAGACCAGGCCACTTCCCAACTGATGAGTCTCCTTTTACAGGGGCAGGAGTACGTAACTTTGACCCCAAGGAAAGCAAGGGTCAAGATGCACTCTGGGACTCATGCGCTAGTCACTTCTCAAAGTGAAAGTGAAGCTAAGTGCTCTGATGCTAAAACCTGACCTTGAACTGTCAAGCGCTCTGTCCATCTCTTTGCCCTTGAGCCTGGAACTTGCTTAGACTAAAAGGAAGCTGATGTTTCTGTTCTAGTTTTTTCTTTCAGGCAGCACCTCAGCTCTGAGGGGCTTGGGTTTGGAGGTGCAACATGCCATTGTCCCAGGCTTCCCCCGAGCTTATGGACAATGCTCTTCCACCCCCTTGCTGTTGGCATCTCGGAGCCCAACAGGCTCCACTCACTGCCTGGCAATGCCTCTCGCTGCCTCAGGCCCCACAGCTTGCTGCCTGTCGTCGCGCTCTGGTTTTTCAGGCTAATTACTCCACCTCATCATTGTGCAGACAGCCCCCTTCCCTGTTTCCAGCATCCCGCACCCCTAGGAGCATGTATCTTGTAATCTCCTTTCACCTAACACCAGGCAACTTAATTATCCTTGTGGTGCTCAGGACTCCACGCTCCAGGCCTGTCCTCACAATCACCCTCCTTGATCTGGTCCCTCAGGTTTCCGCTGGCCTTCTGCACAGATAGCAGCCACTGTCTTGCCCCAGAGTCCCCGGAGTAAGGCCCCACCTGGGCACGGGACGGAGAAGCCAAAGGGGGACGGACTCAGTGTGTATTCTAATCACCAAGCCCCAGGCTCGGGACACCCATTATTAATTCATACCAAAGAGCTGCTCTGCTCAGAACACACGGGTCCGAGAGCCTCCTGGGCTCTGCCCTGGCCCTGCCCCCCTCCCCAACTCTCAGAGACCATGTGAGATTCATCGTCTGCTGAGGCTGAGTTTGGAAGCTGCTTGGGACTCAAGGAAGAAAGAAGAAATCCTGGATTATTCACACCATTCCAGGCACTGAGCTCAGAGCTGTCCACGCACCGCCTGAAGCAGGAGCTGTGCACAGCCCCATTGTATGTACAGGAAAAACTGAGGCTCAGCTATGTGTGAAGTGGCTCCCCCAGAGTGGCAGGCCTGGAGTTCCAAGCCAGGACCTCCAGACTCGAGCCCCACTCTGCCTGTCCTCTTGCTCTCTTGAGATGGTCAGTGGCTAGGACTCTTACACTTCACAGGGGCCACCGGTCTCTGTGATGCCAGGATGGAGCTGGCTCTTGTCAGGCTTCCAGACATGAGACTGACACTCCAGACTGTGCCAGGGGTTGGAGCAGCAAGTATGTCCCCTTTCTCTTCGGTGCCATCAAAACCCCACCTGGGCCCTGGGCTGGCGTGGCTCAGTGGTTGAGCACCAGCCTGTGAATCAAAGGGTCGCTGGTTCCATTCCCAGTCAGGGCACATGCCTGGGTTGTGGGCCAGGTCCCCAGTAGGGTATGCAAGAAAGGCAACCACACGTTGATGTTTCTGTCCTCTTTCTCTCTCCCTTGCCCTCTTTAAAAAATAAATAAATAAAATCTTTAAAACAAAAACACCCCACCAGGGACCCACTGCCTGACTGCCTGCCTTCATCATCCTGGGTGGTGGCAGGGAACAAGAGCATCGTCCTTTGAGTGTGAGTGTCCAGAGTGTGAGGCAGAGAGGGGCATCAAGACCTCTCTGTGGGGGCCTAGCCAGCGAGCTCGTGGGTTGTGGCAGGTCCCTGCCTCTCAAAGCCTCTGTTCCCTCATCTGGCCGTGAGGGAAATGGCACCCTCCCACGGGGTGTTGTGGGGATAAAATGAGATCATTCCAGCTGGTGCTTACCAGTGTGTCTGGCAAATAATATGCATAACAATATACAGAGAAGCTAATGTCGAACACCGACCATGAGCCAGACACTGTGTCGCTGTGAGTACGTCACACATATTGCCTCATCGAATCCTCATGGCATCCCTGTGGGTAGGAGCTGTCATTGTTCCCATTCTATAGACGAGGAGACTGAGGCACAGACAGGCAGTAACTTGGTCAAGGTCATACAGTCGGTAAGTTAAAGAAGTGGGATTCCAACCCTGGCAGCCGGGCTCTAGGGTCTGCACTCCTACTGAGTGAGTACTGCGAAATACCAGCTCCTTCCCCATGCCTCCCTGCCTTCACCCCATCTCCTTGGGCTAATGGAGCCACGAGCTGAAAGGAGTGAACACTCCAGTGAAAAGGGCCCAGGAATAGAAGCGTCTACACAGCGTGGAGGACTGCCCCCTGGGGAGAGAGGCCCACTGAACGCCACCAGGGAACAGGCTGGTGGCTTGTTGGGATTACAGATTTCCTGCAAGCGAAGTCTGTCTTTCTCCCTGCCTCTGGGTCCCTTCCACGCTCCCCACGTGGGTCTGTGCGCGGCGGGAGGCCGGGGCAGTGCAGGCTCATGCAACTTTGAAGGGAGAGACAGCAACTCATTTCCAGTGGCTGGAATTAACCGCCGTGTGGCGGGGCTCACGGCAGTTGGTCAGAGGCTGGTTTCCGTGGCGCTGGGGAAGTTCTGCGCGTGGTTTATAGATGGTCTTTGCAGGGAAGCGGTGCTGGGATTTTCCGTTAGAGCCGGGCAGCATGCTATGGTGGGTTCCTGGGTTAGAGGGTAGGGGCTGGAAAATGCCTCTGAAGTGCAGACAGCCTCCTTCTTGGGGCCTCGGGACATTGGTTCAGTGTGTGTGCCTGCCCTGGGCCTTAGAACACAGACATTGGTAAGGGATGGTTGGAGGAAGCTCCATGGTGCGTTCTCCCATGCAAGGTGCTCTGGGCAAAATTACTCATTTATCCAACATCCCCAAATCATTCATGTCCTTAACAAATATTTCCTGGGCAAGCTCTAGGGAGCCAGGCCCTGTGCTTGATGCTGAGGATGCAGCTTTGAGCAAGACGGGCAGGTTCTTTCTGCTCCCGACAAGATTACCTCCTGTTGGGGGCTTGCAGGGGGCACAGACAGAACCACCTGACAAGTGATGGGGGGCATCCATAGCATGGACCCCAACCCAGCCTGCAGCGGGCAGTGTGGGCTTCCCGAGGAAGGAGAGAGCATGAGCTAAGGTTGGAATCATGGAGGGAGCCTGCCAAGAGCCCGTGCAGGCCTTCGAAAATGACAGAAAGGGTGATGCCCAGAAAACGGAAGTGGGACACCTCGTGGGTGCCAAGGCCGGGAGTGGAGAAGCAGAAAGCAGTGGACGCTGAGTGGGGCCTTGAACAGGTATTCATCTTGATAAGGTGCTTGAACTTAACCCTGAGAGCAGAGGGGAATCAACCGCTGTTTTCGGCAGAGGAGCAGCAGGCAGGGTCTACTTGATCCTCGGCAGCTGTGAGGTCAGTGAAGTAGGTTTGGGTGGAGGTTAGGGAGCCCACAGGCCGGTCAGAGACCCCAGTTTGGAGGGAATGGGCAGTGTTGGGGGTGGGTTAGGGCAGGGAGATGGGTGAGTGGTGGGAGGCCTGCTAGATGCCCAGCAGAGGGACCAAAATACTGAGTGGGGGGGAGATGAAGAAGTTTGACAAAGCAGGTGTGCTGGAGGGGTGGGTGCCTTCCAAATTTCACCAGATGGAGAAGGTGAGGGGAGATAGAAGGGTGGGCAAGGTGGGGGCGGCCCTTGTGCCAAGCGGCATGGGTATCTGGGCAGCCTTTGTGAGCTTGAAGAGCTTGGCCGGTACAGTTAGATTGCCACTCCAAACCCAAGCCCAGTTTTATTCCAGCAGCATCTCTCCACACCCTGGACCCTAAATCTCTCTGGTTGAGGCCAGAGAAATGGCCAAGAGCCACATGGCAATAGAAGTTCTAGTCTTAGAAAATAAAACCTGCTCATTAGTCTCAATTTTGCCTCCCCCCAACTGGCCCACAGAAGAGGGGTTGAGGCAGTTGGCATGGCAATGGACACCCACCGGTGCGGGAGCTGGACCGTCAGAGTCTTCACCCCAAGTCCTGGCTCCCGACCGCCCTGCCCGACACACACTGCGTGTCCTCGGACTCATTTCCTGTTGCCAGGGGAAGCCTGGCAGCCTCTCCGCCTGCTCGTCCGTGAGCCAGTCCGCTCCCCTCCTCTCGCCGGGGAGGGAGGTGTGGATGCCCCAGTGCTCACAGCATGGTCTGGCTCGGCTCGGGCTCCGAATGTGCCGCTCTGTCTCTCTCTCTTTCCCTCCCTCTCTCTCCCGCACTGTCTTTCTTTCTCGGTTCAGTTTGTGCAGATCTGACTTTGCAGAGGCCCTGGCGAATTCTCGTGCGCTCTGTCCATTGGCACTCACCTCAGCCTTGCTCTACAAATGCTCCTGTGATTCTCTCAGGGGCTGAGATTCTGCCCTCAGTGCCAGACTCTGGGCTCCTTCAGGGGGGAAGGACCCATGCCTCCCCGATCAGATGAGAGCCCCTGGGGGCAAGGGCTGAATTAAGAGAAATTATTGAAGACAGAGCCCCTTTCCTTCTTTGTGCTGGACAACAGATGAGCATGTAATTAAAATACCTTCGAGCCCTGACAGGTGTGGCTCCGGTGTTTGGGCGTCATCTCACAAAGCAAAAGGTCACCTGTTCGATTCCCGGTCGGGCCACAGCTTGGGTTGCATGCCGGGTCCCTGGTCGGGGGTGTGCAAGAGATCATTCTTTCACACATCGGTATTTTTCTCCCTCTTTCTAAAAGTGAATAAATAAAACCTTTAGTAAATACCTTCAAAGGAGGCAAAAATTATTAGACTGAGCCAAGGTGAAATCTGAGCTTGCCATTTTCTGGTTTTCACCTCTCTGGGGCTCAGTTTCCTCTTGCACTAAATGGGGACAGACACTCCTACCTCCCAGAGCCATAAAAGTTAATGTTCCCCATCCGCAAGCACTTACAAGGTGTCTCCCATGTGCCAGGAACTATTCTAGGCACCGGGACATATGATGAATTAGACAAACAATATCCCTGCTCTGGTGGGGTGGGGTGGGGAGACAGCCCATTAATTAATTAATTAGCAAGAAAATATCAGACAGTGATAAGTGTGGTGTAGATAATTTAGGATGATGTGACAGAGAGTAACTGGGGCTTCTTAGATGGGCTAGCCAGAAAAGGTGCCTTTTAGGAAATGACATTGAAGCGGAGCTTTGAATGACAATGAGGAGCCGTGCCACAGCCTGAGGGAGAGGCATTCCCAGCAGGGAGGCCACCTACGGAAGGGATGAGCTTGGTTAACTGTGCCGAGATCAGATGTGTGCCCAGCACGGAGGGCGGGGGAACAGAGAATGTCAGAGAAGAGACAAGGGCTCACACCCGGGCCCTTGTCAGTGTTCTTCGTGCACTGGGACTGAGTGGAGAGTTTTAAGTGGGGTGCCACATGATCCAATTTAGATTTTGAAAAGAATTCTCAGGCTGTTGTGCAGAGACTGGACCATGGGTGAGTGTATGAGTCAGGATAGCCTCGGCTGTGCTGCATTAACAGAATAACCTCCCCAAGCCCAGGGGCTGGGTGCAACAAGGCTTGTTCCTTGTTCACAAAAAGTGGAATGCAAGTCACCCCGGACAGCTCTCCTCCATGAAGTGACTCGGGCAGCGAGGCTCATCTCATCTTCTGGCTCTTTCCCACCAACATGCATGGTTACCACCAGAAGGGACCACAAAGGCAAGAGTCATGTGATTGCTTTTATGGGCCAGTCTGGGAGTGGCTGATTATTCTGCTCATATTCTGTTGCCCAGAGCCCAGACACATGGCTGCAACTTCAAGGTAGGCGGGGAAATGTAGTTTTATTGGCAGCCCAGGAAGAGCATAACAAAATGAGATTTGGTGCCCACCCAGCACTGTCCCTGCGGAGGACAGGAGTGGGGTGTGGAAGGAGAAGGCTCCCGCAGTCTAGATGTGGGATGTGGTGACCTAGACATGGGTGATGGCAGTGGGGGTGCAGAGAAGTGGCAGGATGTCATACAATTCATACAACACCTGGTACTGTGCTTGAGTGGTAGGCTTCCATTAAACCATCACTCCTAGTGCAAGCCCTCACCATGACAACATTTAAATTTTCCCGCGTAGGATGAAGTTAAATTCCTTAAAGGCTCTTTCTGTGATTGCGTAAGGTCAGTAGGCTGAGATGTTCTCTGACCAGGTCCTCCGACATGGTCGTAAGAGCCTGGAGCTTTAACCTTGGAACGGCTTTTAGAGATACCCCAGTCCCAGTGGGAAGAGGGGCCCAGAGTAGGCTCGGGGCTTGTCCCAGTCACTGAGGTAGTCACTAGCTAAGCAGAGGCCACCAGAGCCTGGGGACAAGGGGTCTCCATACCCCATGTGCCTCTCTGTGCCATTGAGTGACTTCTGGATATTTCCTTCCCCAGCAAATCCAAGATTACAAACCACTGGGGCAGTTTCTTGGTCCAAGTTCCTCTTCTGGTCACATCTGGTGAGACCTGAGTGGATGGGGAGGAAGGGAGGAGAAGGGACCTGGGCTCACTCACCCAACCCTGCTGCTCTCTAGCCTGTCTCTGTGCTCCTGAGAAAGAACAGAGGCAGCACGAGAGAGATCGTGGGTTCTAATCCCACCTCTGCCATTTCCCCACTGGTTACATCACGAGTTAGCAACTTAACCTCTCTGAAATTTAGACTTCTTTTTTTAGATGTGGGGGCTAACAACGCTGGCCTCACGCAGTTGTTATGAGAACTGAATGAGACAGTGTAGGTAAAAAGCCCCAAGCTCAGAGCCAGGCATTTAGGAAGTGCTCACCCCATGGGAATAATGACTTGGAAGAATTTGCCCAGCTATCTCCATCCCTACCCCCTCCCTCCCATGCCCCTGCGAGCTGACTGTGTATCATCTTGTCAAACCTCCTTCAGGAGCAGGACAAATTCAGGAACTCACTCTAATGAGTGCTTCCCTTTCCCCCAGAAAGCAGGAGGTCTTTCCCGGCATCTTCATCATCATCCTAACCTCACATTCCTCTGTCGCAAGATGCAGCTGAGCATCCTTACCACCACACCCGAAGATCAAAGGGACCACAGTAAACCCCAACTTCCCTGAGTCATCCGAGGGGCTGCACTGTTTCCTGGCACCCACATGTCCTTAACTGGGCTTCTGCTGTTCACTTTGGATCACATTTAGAGGGAACAGGAGAGAGGTCTCCAGCTCCCTTGAGGACTGGGGATTGGGCCAGACCCCAGGCCTCTGGCTCCAACCCCATCATCCTCTCAGACAGTGTAGGGGCCCCTTCACCTCCCTGTGGTCCTGCCCAGGGAACCTCCAGGCTGGGTCCAGCCATCCCTGGGATCCAGCATGGGCTCCCAGAGGTAGTTTAATAAAGAGAATTTGAAAGCCTTTTAATACTTAGCAGGGAATCTGTTCTTTGCCAAAGCACCAATTAAAGGGACAGGCCAGTTCAACTTGACTTTATTACTAGCATTTTATCTGGAAGAGGAGACATGGGGGAGGTGTGGGCAAGGAAAGACACCTCGGCTTCCTCTGATCGGGACAATCATCTTACAATAATAGGCGCTTTCTGCCTTGAAGGCTCCAGGGAGAGGCCAAAGGACGCCTTGACTTTGCTGCTACTCTTAGGAATTCACGAAGTGGTGGAGACAAAGAAGACAGTGGAGTGAGGCTGGTCAGAGGAGGCTTCTTGAAAGGGGCAGACTTTAGGCTGGGCTTTGAAAGGTAAGTCAAGTTCGAGGAAAGTGGAGAGAAAGGAGAGGGCATCTTGGGTGAGAAGCCCTGCAGGAGCAAAGGCAGGAGTAATGGGGACTAACTGGTAGTGTTTGGAGGGTACTTTCTGTGTCCTAGGAACTGTGCTAAGCGCTTTATAAATGATCTCTAATCTTTTAAGCAACTCTATGACACAGGCTCTGTTATCATCACCGTTTTGTAGATATAGAAGCTGAGTCGTAGGTACTGTGGTCTAGTTCACGATTCTAGTAAGTACTGGAGCCTGGACTAGAATCCAGGCTGACGACTGGATTCCACTTTTAACGCCTGGGCTGAAAAGAATGAGAAGAGGTGTGGAGGGGTCAGGAATCGGGGGTTGTGAAGCTGCTAGAGTTTATCTTTACTGGAAGCCCACACGTCCCCATTTCCCTCTTTTGAGCCTCCCAGGGACATATGGCTCTGTCTGTGCATTCGCCAGCTCCAGACCTACCATCCCAACTGACCTGATCTAGGTCTCCTTCTCTCTAACCAGCTGTCTCTTCTTCTGTTCCAGCAGGTGCCTTTGGAACCTGTCACTCCCAAAGGAGTGTCTGTCAGCTGGCTTTCTCAGGTTGTAGCTGGTAGTCTTGAATTCTTTGTCAGCCACCCAGATGTTTGCACTACTCCTGGGCATAGACCACTCAAGGCTAGTGGCTCTGCCCCACTTCTAGAATCTTCCTTAGAGGCTTTGTCCATGCCTAGAACTTATTGGAGAATGGTGATCATTCAGGTGTTTGTTCATCTTTTCAAACACCCATCTATGCATCCACCCATCCATCCATTCATTCATCCATCCAACCATCCACTCATCTATCCATCCATCCATTATCTCTGCATCCACACATCCATCCACCCACCCATTCACACATCCATTCAGTACTTACTTTGAGACAGTGGCCTTGTCTTCCTTACGCCAGGCTCTCAGCACCATCGGCTATGACTTTCTAGGAAATGAAAAGGTTAGTTCATCCATCCCAATAACCTTTATGCTTTGTCAAGTGATAAGTGCTCTGAGTCCATAAAGTGAAATACACTGGTCCAAGGACAAGTCACAGGCCTGGCCCTGCCCAGACCTGGTCTTTCAGTCTCTAGCCCCTTCTACTGTAGAGAACTGGATGGAGAAGTGTCCCAGCACCCATTATTAAAGAGTAAGAAACTGAAGGTTGGAGGAGGTGACTGAGCCTGCCTCAGGTGCATGGCTACTGGACATCAAACTTCACTCCCCACTCCCCTGACTGCCCGCTGCCCACCCACCATGGTGCCCCTGCTGAGCTATGGGGATTTCCCCAGCCATACAAGCAGAGTGGCTTTTGTCAAGCTAATATTGCCTACAGTGCTGTGAAGTCTTGCTGTGGATAATACTGACACACCCTGACAGGTCACACAGGTGACAGAATAAAGACTTGAATCCTTTATCCTGATCATGCTATCATGCCCCTCACCTTCTCATGTTCCTCCCCGTGCACTGAACTCCTTGCCCTCATTTCTGTGGCTCTGCCATCTGTGAGCTAAGCCCCTCCCTCTCCCTTTGCCTGTAACTCTCTTGATTCTATCCCATGTCCCTCCCTCCCCTGCTTCTTATACTTGCTCCCATACACTGAATCTATCCTTAACTCCCACCTCACTCCCCATACCCAAGCAATCTCTCTCCAAGTCCTATCAATTTCACTTCCTAAATTGCTCTCAAATGTGTCCACTGCCCTGCATCCTGAGACCCTTCCTGCTAGTTCACTCCACCATCACCTAAGTCAGAATGACTGTTGCATCCTGACCTACCCAGTGGTATGGGCTCGCCTGGCCCCAATCCATTCTCTATCCTGAAGATAATGGAAACTCGAGATGTAAATCTAATTGTATCATTTCACTGCACAACATGTCAAAGCAGCGTGGTTTTGACCTCAGAGTGGAGTCCAGCTCGGTTCCACACCATCTAGAGCCCTATAGGATCTGGCTCCTACCTACCTCTCTCCTCATCTTTAACCAGCCCCCAAGCAGACCCTCCTATTCCCACCCAAAGCTCCAGCCAGATGACAGAGCTTTTTTCAGCTTCTCAAATAAGCCACACCCTCCTTTGCCTCTAGGCCTTTGCCTATGCTGTTCCTCTCTCTGCCTCTTCTCTTACTAGGATTATTCTGACTCATCCTTCACTTTGGAAATCTTTTCTTCACTCCCAAATACGGGTTACAGGCTTCTGCTCTAAGTTTCCACAGTCCCCTCCATTTCCTCTAAACAAAAGCTCTTATCGGAGTGAATCTGAATTGCCTACTCCTCCGCCTTCACTGCTAGAGCCACAAGGGCTTAGCATGTGTACAACCTAAGAGTGAAGCCTGGTTGACGGGGCCATCTCTGGGCGCTGTTCATGGTGCTGCCAGCGTCTCTGCTTCACGGAGAAGCCTCCTTACTCAGGCACCCGCTGGTGTTAAAGGGGGACGGACTTTCTTGGGCCAACCTTCTGAATCTTGAGCTGCTCCACCTGGTGGGTGTGGGTCTGCCTTTGTGTGGGAAATTCAGTGAGAAAGCTTCAAGCTTCTGGTACCACACCTACTTCTCAGCATCGGGCCAGATTTCCGGGAAGGAGGAGGGGCCATCCCAGCAACAGATAATTTAGTAGAGTTTCTCTGTCCACTAGCCTAGTTCCCCCTCCCTTCCTCTCTGACTATCAAGGAAACAGAGACCAGGTTCCCTTTTCTACTACCTGGCTCAGGTGCCAGCAAGGGCACCCTCTCCAGCCAGTTTCGTTGCCCTGTGTCATGCCACGAACTGGCTTCCCATCTCCACAGTTCACCCAGCTCAGTGGCTTTCCCTTTTCCTCTCAGACTCAGTCCTCTTGGTAATATTGGATTAGCCCACTTGCTCGAAAGCTGATTTCTATTTGCATAATCCTCCACTCTCCGAGTTGCTAGTCCCGCAGCGATAAGAGAGACGCCAGGGTGAAGCAAGCAGATTCTACTCTCTACACTTAGCAGTAGAGGAAGTTATTTTTTAAAGAAGACACACACTTTATTTTTGTCTCTGCATCCTTTTTGACCAATGGTGCTTCCCGATCTTTACCAAACCACCACAGATAGGGTGGACATTGGACCTAAGGAGGACTCCTGATAGTGGGAGTGGGAGAATGTGCGTGGAGGTGCTGTGTGATCACCATGTGTTACACTCCATCTATGTAAAGCACATTTCTATGTGTCATCTAATCTTTTCCCCATGAAACACTATAGGCAGCCAAGACAGGCATTTTTCCCAAGTGACAGTCAAGACTGATGGGAGTCAGAGAGGTTTTTGTCTCGTGTCATGGATGGGATTGGAATGAGAGCTCCTGATTCCAGTTTCTCTGACAGCTCACTGACCTCATTTCCAATCAGTAAACACCAAGTACCTACTATGTGGCAGAGGCACCACACCTAAGGCCGGTGAGCCTTGTATGGAGTGCCTACTATGTGCTGTGGGAGCCTGGGTTGCCAGTTTCTGTCTGTGATGTGAGTTTGTCAGGTTCCTTCTGAGACCCTTTGCTGCTCTGACAGCTTCGGACTCCTCGCTTTGTAGGAGTCCCTCAGGACCACCCACGCAGGCTCAGGCAGACCCCAGCTCAGTCTCCTCAAACAATGCAGCAGCAGCTACAGCAAGAGAGCTTGTAAAATGCAGATCCCCGGGTCCTGCTGAGGTGGGGGCATCTGCTGAGCAGACTGGGAATGGGTGTCTCCCCCTGCCTACCCTCCCCCACCCAGGTGACCCTCCCACACACTGCATTCTGAGAACTCCTGTCGAAAAGAAAAAGACGGAAGAATTTTCTCTCCTCTCTCCTGTAACCAGTGAAAGCCACCCAGCTGGGCCCGGTCACCTGACGCCAGTGCATGTAATTTCTAAGTGGGAACAACAACTCATCAAATGGAGCGGTTTGCAATTGCCTGGGATAAAACTATTTTCTTTTCAATCTTCCCTGGAAAGTGACAGATAATAACCAGCCTGGAGATGGTAATATTATTAGGGCCAAAAATAAAATAAAACCCCTTAACTGCTCCCTCCTACAGACCGAAGTCAAATCTTCTTCCATTCATCTAAATCAAGTGATTGTTTTCCTTGTTTATTATCTGGAATTTCCAGGAAGCTGCATTACCTTTCTCTCCCCGAATCAGGGGATGGTCCTGCTCCATCCTCTCCTGTTGTCTCCCAGTGAGTCTCTTCTCTCTCATGTGTCCCCCGTGTCCACAGCATCCTGTGGACACCCACCAGCAGGAAGCCAAGTATTATGACCCTCGTTTAGCAAGCTTGCTTCCCATTCAACCCCCACCACTTCGATTAAATGAGATCCTACACATAAGGACACAGAACTAGGCCCGGCATAGAGTACGTGTTCAATTAACGTGAATAAAATGACTAATTGTTACTGCTGATAGTATTGAATACGGGGCATTTGAACACTGTGATTCTTGTCATGCTGAGACCACATGTGCCCTCAGGCAGGTCACTGGGCACTGAGCCTCACAGTTTCTCCAGCTGTGAAATCGGGGGAGAGAGAGTGGACAGAGCGTGCCCAGAGCAGAGATCAGGATGCTGACATGGCCTTCTGGGAGGACATCAGGCTAGGAAGCCCCCGGACAAGGGGCGAGTGACCTCTAAGGCCCCATCCTTCCCTTTTCCTACATATAAACAGAAACCTACAGACCAGCAGGTGCAAATTCAGCTTTGGACCATTTAGTTTAAACTAAACTTCTCTCTTTCTAGCACTTTATTCCAGATGATTCTCTGAGGGCAAATTGCCTCTTTTATGCTCCTGCTTATTTTACCTTTGTGGTGACTCAGGTACTCTCGTAACCTTGGTAACCCTACCTGTCTCCCTCTCTACCGAATGGAAAATCCGTGCTCGCTTTTTTAGGTTGTGATGACTATTCCAGCTGACCTCCAAACTGGGCTGACCTTGTGGGCAACACCTCATACCTGGCCATTATTGTCAAGGTCATTGAGCATAATGTCATAATTCTTAGTCCCTTTTCACAAGCCCCTGACCCCTCACCAGCAACCTGGAAATCCAATGAGATCTGAAAATCGAAAGTTGTTGGTTTTTTCTGATAATTTATTTGCTGGCCAAACTGGACCTAACTTGAACTGACTTGAAGGCAAAACCCCGCCTGAGCCAATGGGAGGTTATTTATGGTCTTTATTGATCTCACTTAGTGTTACTATCCAGACGCTTCGCTGCAGAAATATTGATGTGGGTGATTACGGGATGATTCCTCAGCCCCTTGGGTGGGTTATAGAATATACTGAACACGCCCCAGGTCCCCTTCCAGAAGGAGAGCGAGGCCTGAGTTCTGAAAGCTCTCTGGTTGCAGCGTCCCGGGTGTGGGCGGCGGGACTGGTGTTCCTGTTAGGTTCTCACCTCTGTGCGTCCTCTGCCTGCCTCCTGCAAGACTCCAGTCTTGGGAGATTGTTTGTCCCGTGGCCCCAAGTCATTCACACGTGCCCATAAATGCAGCCCAAACCCACCATCGGACACAGCTTCCTGCCACACACCACGCACGCACAGGCAGACACACCGGCCTGTGCTCCGCATCCCCCCCCTCTCGGTCAGCTCCTTCTTCAGATGCTGAGTCTTCCTTTTCATAGGCTGCCTCATCACCCCCTTTTCAGGCCTGTGTCTGTGCCCACCAGGCAGCTGGAAGGAAGGCCTCCACCCTGCCTGACGTCCACATGCTCGCCTTCCCCCACGCTGCGCCGCTGGCTGAATTCTCCGCTCTTCACACAGGTTTTTGGCTCCAGGCCCCCACAGACTGATCTCAAAAGAGAAGCGTGTGTTTCCCAGGCAATTCTGCTTCTTCCTTGAGCGGAGGACTCTGTCCAAGGTCCTGGATCTTCTGCTGGCATACTTCTTCAGCAGGTTTTTCTTTTGAGCCACAGAGATGAAGAGCTTGGAGGTGGCCACTGAGGAAAGAGTCACCAGTGATTTAAGGAAACCATGATGGAGCCAGGAGTGGCAGGGGTGGGAGTTTCTTTCAATCACACTGTGCAGAGGCGAGAATGACCAAGAAATTTATCTTTCCAGGTTCAGCCCTAGAACAGAAATATTGAGTTAATATTTATCGACCACTTACAATGTATTCTAAGCACTTTATGTGAACGATCTCATTTAATCTTCATGACGCCCTATGAGGTGGTTTCTATTATTAGCCCTACTTTGTGGATGAAGAGACTGAGGGTCTGATTGGCTAGGTAACTTGCTCCAGGTCACACATCTAGTATATGATGCTGATCCTAGACAATTGAGTTCTGCAGTGCAAATTCTTAACCATATGTGTATCAGTTACCTATTGCCACAGTAATGCTGTGTAACAAGCATTACTGTTTGGCTATGTGGCAATAAGCCCACATAGCCAAAGTAATGAACTAGGTGGCTCTGTTTTCTTGCTGTGTTTGCCTTTCTGAGGGTTGGCTGACTGCTGACCGGCCTAGACATAGCCCTCACCTAATGAGAGTGTGTTGTCTAATGGGTGAGGTGGAGCACCCATATAATTAGAAAACAAGTGTTACTGTGTACTGAGGGCCAGCTGATTTGGAAAGGTACAGGAAAGACCCAATCCAAGAGACTGAACCTAGGTGGGCATCCTGGAGGAGGTGAGTCTTGGCCACAGTTAGGAAGAGGAAGCCCCCTGCTGGGCAAGGATTAGAAGGTGGGGTCATGCAACACAGGAGCAAAGGATGTGGGGAGCTGATTTGCCAGCTCTTTAGCTTTTCGTGGAGTCTCCTTTCTATCCTGTCCTCGCATCCTACTCAGGACCCACTCTCTGAGAATCTTCTGGATTGTCTCTGTCTCCCTCTTCCCACAACAGCCCCTGTGGGGTAGGTAACCTTGGTCTCCAAGGGGTTTGGAGAAGGAGGCCCCAACATCTTCATGAAGCTTGGAGAAAGGAGGAAAGGATGGAGGAGAGGAGAGAGGAGGGTAGATCTATCAAGCCCTGCAGCTGGAACCTGCCAATTTTCCAAGACCCTGAGCTCTCAGAGGACAGGGGCTCCATTCTTTGGGCCATGCTTGGCTCCGTCATAGAGACAGAATGGCTAATTCTCCAGCCCGGAGCCTCTGATAGATGCAACCACAGCCCACACACCAAATCCAGCCCACCACCTGTTCTCATGAATGAGTTTATTTGAACACAGCCATGCCTATTCATTTATGTATTGTCTACACTGATCAACAGTAGAATTGAGTAGTTGCAACAGGAACCATGTGACCAGCAAAGCTTTAAATAGTTACGATGGCTCCACACTGACACCATTTGCCCACCCTGCTCGAGCAGGTGAGCAGCAGAAGAGCAGGGATCTTTGTTGTAACCACTGCTGTCCCCCCAGCACTCAGCACTGCACAGGGCGGGTGCTTCGTCCATGCACACCAAAGGCAGGAATGACCCTGCCTCTTTGCTTTTCCCCCACCTGTGCCCAGGGTGGAGGAAGGAATCCCTTTCCCACCACATGAAGCAACATCACTCTGCTCCTTCATTTGTTTTCCCCTGGCTGATCATTTTAATGAGAAAACAGAACTCAAAGAGGGCAGAGTGAGCAGCCTTAGTCCTCTTGCTCATTCTCGGTGGGTTGGGCACTAGGACCCAGGCCCTGTGACTCCATATACTCTGCAACCCCAGGCCCCTCCCCCACAGCCACCTGAGCAATCTGTGCTGAGTTTCCCTGCTTCAGTGCTTTGTAGGAGGTTCCCTCTGGTGCAACTACTTTGGGGTGATGGATGGGGGTCTTAGGGACTCCTACGTCCCTGGAGAGTGAAGACAAAGCAGAGACGGGCCCTGCAGATAGACTCCCAAGCTTCCCTGTGATGTTTCCAAAAGAACAGCCAGCCTGCATGCAGGAGGGAGCCCCAAGGGGTGTGGCTGTGGCTTGCCTGGTCTCTCCTGCACCCCTGCTGAGGGCGGTCACCCACATGCCTTGGGAGTGCAGAAAATGGCTTGTTGCTAATCTGCAAACAAAAACTAATTAGTTTCTCCCAGGACTCTAAGCAGTTGGAAGTACAAGAGAGGCCAAACCTGTGTCTGGCCTCCATCCTGGGGGGGCTCCATGGGAGCTGGACAACTGTCCCATAGGTTTATCCAGTGGGATAGTCATTTGTCACACATGTGCCACCCAAGGCAGGAATTCCCCTCAGCCCTGTGGTCAGCGGACTTGACAGGTTGAAACACACACAGGTTCCCTCCGTCCTTGCAGTAGCTCCAGGGTCTTCTTTGCAATGAATCTTCTCCCCATGTCAATTCGGGGCCATCTCTTTGCTAAGCTGGTCGATTGTTCTCGAGGCCCCAGCACCTGCACCAGGCCTTTTTTAGGAGCAAATGGGCTGTAAACAGACATGGCAGGATGGGGGAGGAGCTGCTCTGGAAGGCCCGTGTGAAGCAGGGGCTCCACAGAGGGAGGGGTCAGATGCAGTCGGGGTGCCTGCAGCCTTTGGTGGGCTCCGATAGCAAATGTGGGTGAGAGAAGCAGCATGATTTCCATGGGACTTGGGATGACAGACCTGGGCATCCTGGGACAAGTGTGACACCCTGAGGGACTACCTGGGCATGTGCCCAAGGCTTTGGGTGACTCAGTCCCATCCTAGTAGATGCAGAAGGATCCAGAACACCTTGACCCTGTCATGGGATGGGGTGCAGGCCTTGGGGAGGACTCCCTGGGGGAGGAGGAGGAGTGTCAGCATCCCCGAATGAATGACAAGTTCCCTGGAAAGAGTCCACTGTAGGCCTCGCTCAGCCAAGGACTGGGCCTGGGCAGAAGGCCCCCTCTCAGCCTGGACCATTGAGAAAGAAGTCAAGGACAGCCACTGAGTTAGCAACCATCATTTGCCAAGTGACCTTGGGCAAGTCCCCTCCCCTCTGTGGAGTTTCGTTTCCCCCATATATAAATCAAGACGCTGGCCAGAACTTCAGAAGCAGACCTCCAGCTCTATGGACTTCCGCCCTGCACCTTCTGCAGGCACCTGCTTCCAGCACTGGCCCCTGTCTCCCACCCTCTGCATCTCTCCTCTGCAAGGACTTGGCTCTGAGGCTGAGCCAGGCAGCATCTTTGTGCTCCTGCTGGCTCCTGGCAGCTTCGTTTCCCACCTCTTTGTGCTCACAGGTGGCTGAATTACCAGCCCTGCAGGGAACCAAAATTAAGAGACTCCAAACCCACTCTGTCCCTTCACCCGCCAAAGCTCAGGGAGGTGGCTCCTTTGAAGACCTAAATTAGAATAAGAGAGAACAGTTCTGAGCTATCCCTCCCACTCACTTGGCTCTGTCCCTCATGACTGTGTGCTTCCCCAGCCCAGACAGTCCAGGAAGAATGGGCAGAAAGGGTTGGGGGGGGCCGCCCTGGATAATTCAAGTTCCCCGAGGTTCTGCCAACACTGTGTCAGCTTTATTCTTCTCCAGGACAGCTGGGTGCCATAGGGGGCCTTTTGTACTGTGACTGAGATAGAGGCACATTAGTTCAAGCTGGCACATGCTCGGTGGTCCATGTAGGCAGAGCCCTGAACCAACTCTTCCGCAGCCCCTGCAGGCTCCTCAATGCCCACCACTCACGGGAGACCAGGTGCCTGATCATGGTCATGGCAAGTGCAGTGCTAGCTGCCCTGGACACAGGCCAGGCTCCTGCGCTCCAGGCAGACCTCACCACCGGAGCTGGTGACCTTTAGGCTCCTTCATATCGGTGTCTATCAAAGACAGTAAAAGAAAAAAATACCCAATGCAGAGCCAAGGAAGCTGTCAATCACTGCTCACCACTCTTAGGTCGTGTGTATGATTCGATGCACTGGTAGCATTTCTGCAAATTACACATCATTCTCCCGCCAAAGCTGCACTTTTGGCTGCTGTAATATTTACCTGAGTGTGCAAGTCGTTTTCAGGCCTCACTTCTTGGTGGGCTGGAGAGACATGGAGGGAAGCAGGGATGGAGTTGACCTTGGACAGCAGGCCGAAAGGAAATGGGCATGTGGTGAGAAGGGGGTCCTAACAGCCCAGCCAAGCTCAGAGGAACCACTCCTCTGTCCCACGTCACAGAGGTGGAGACAGAGGGTGGACTTCTGGGGACTCTCTACCCAGCATCATTTCACTGTTGCTTACATGCTTCTGATGATAGGGAGCTCACCACCCACTACAGACACACCATTGCATCTGTGAGAGTCTCTGGCAGTTAAAAAATGCTGTTATTATCCCCCTCCCTTTGACATTGGTGGAATCTGCCACCCCATTACTTCAACCTACTTGTTCCCTCTCTGCTTCATGGGTGACATGGAACGAGGCTGACTTACTCATCTGAGTTTGCCAGGACTCCCAGTTTTAGTGAGTTAGGAAGACCAGCTTCTGGCTTGCCTGCAACTGACCAGGTGTTAAACCCCAAAGTCCTACCTTCTGTTAGCCCCTCAATCCCAAGCAAATCTGGACAGCTGGTCAGAAGGTGGGACTTTTGACCAGAAAAATATTACCCTACACAGAAAAGCCTGTGTCCACTTTTCCTCCCCTGCCTGACTTCTTTTCTGAGGCTCAAAGGCAGTCACAGTGTGCAGCACCCCAGGCAGACAATGGTCAACCAGGCATGACCAGGGACGGTCTGGTCTGTGGCAGGAGCAGCTGGGTGCAAAGGCCAGGCTCCGTCTTTGGCTCAGGCCCAGCTGCGCGCCACCTCTGAACAGAGGGCTCACCACTTCCACCTTGCTCACTCCACTCCTGCCATCGGAGCTGCAGTTTCCTTCCCTCACGTGACCAGCTCAAGTCCATCTCTGAGCCTCTGGATTCAGCGTGGCACTCTCCTTCCCGGCCTCCTCAGAGCGATTCAGGTTTTCGAAAAGCCTCCTCTGGCCCTGAACAGAGCCCCCAGGTCGATTTCTAACCCCTCACATCCTGTGTGATTTGCTCTGTAGCAGTGTTTGCCACTCAAAATCACCTTGCCTTTTGATTTTCCAAGCTATGCTGAGTGGTTGGTCTCTCGGGACAGCGCATGCTCCCTGAGAGCAGGGGCTCCAATAAAGGTGCTTGGCACAAAGTCATAACTACAGACTACATCACTGTTTCATCTCTGCTGAAACCTTGGGAATGAGAAGGCCGAGGCTCCCAGAGTCAATGAGTGGCCTCAGTCTCTTGGCAAGTGTGTGGCTGAGCTGGGATTCGGACCCAAGATGCTCTGACTCCGAAGCCTACTCTCTTTCTCTCTTTCTTTTAGTAATCACCATGCCAGGGCGTCATTGCTCTCCGGGGACAGGAAAACAAAGTACAGTCAGATCTATAATGCAAAGCAAATGGGATTTTGTTGTTGTTGCAATAACACCAAGTGCCGTTCAAAGCCAGGTGGAGATTTTTTTAATATGCTGGGTGATTTTTATTGGACAGTTGCTTTGTAATAAGAGCTAGTAGCAGCCTCTTCAATTTTCCGTCCCCCAGAGGAACTAAACCAGTCCTCCTGCTGACCCAGTGGGGAGTGGGGACATCTATGCACTCTTTGTTGGGACACGTGATGCCAGCGGCCCATGTCACCTCCTGTGGCTGTATTAGGACACCAGTCTGTAAGTCTAATTCCCGGATGTGGCAGAAATGAGCCAGGTCTGGGGTTTAGAATTTCAGCTCTCTCAGTAGTCTGCTGCTGTGTGTCTCAGGGCGTTTCTCAGCCTCTCTGGTCCACCTCAGAAATGATCCAGGGGCTCAAAGGGCCCAGCCGGAGGAAAGAATTGTGAGTTGATGGCCATGCCTTTGGGTATTGCTCCGCTCGTTCTGTCATCACATTGTTGTCCTGGGATTGGGGACGTACAGCACTGAGCACATGGTCCCAGCCCTGCCCTTCCACGGTAGAGCCTGGCACTCCCACCATTTTTACCTCAAAGCCCCATGAGGGCTGCAACCACGCCTTCTTGCTCACGCCTCTTAGTTCAGGCTTAGTTCAGAAAAGCTTTTGAGCTAAGAAAAGAATTAGTCAGAGTCAGGAGAGGAGGGGCTTACAAAGCAGAGCAGGGGCCAAATCTGGTTTTGCAGATAAAGTTTTATTAGAACACAGCCATGTTCATTTGTTTGTCCATAGATGGTTTGTGGTTGCTCTCGCGGTCTAGCAGCAGAGTTGACTAGTTGCGAGAGAGCTTGTACAGCCTGCAATCCCTAAAATATTTACTCTCAGAGAAAGTTTGCAGAGTCCTGATCAGGACAGAGGAATCAGACCAAGGGAAGGCCCGCGGGCCTCCGGACTGCTTGGAAATAGGATCGGCCGCCTGATGTGTGGGTAGGAATGTGGGGTCCTGCCTTCAAAAATGATTACAGGTTTCAGGATGGCAACAGCGAAGCGCTGAGCCAAACGTGGGGCCTTCTGAGCACAGGACCGCGTGTGACAGTTCAGAGGGCACGCTGCCGCTGGAACCAGCCCTGGGGGAGTTGAGATTTATCCCGGAAAACTGCCCTGGGGACAGTGTTATGGAGGGAACACTCCACCTGGGCTCTGCATTGGGGCTCAGTCTCCAAGCCCCAAGCCAGACTTCCCAGGAGCACCAGTCTTGGGACCTACTTTTCAGGCCAAGGGGGCGGAGGACTGGCCTTCCTTCCTTAACCTCCCTGCACCCCCACTTCACCGAGCCTGGCTCTGATGAAAAAGCAGAGATGAGCCCAGTGCTCTCTCAGGTCCAGTGCTCATGCCCACCAGGCGTCTCCTGTGATTGGACATGAGGCAGCCATGGGCAGGGACGTGACCGCTGAGTGGGAATCTCTCTCTGGCGATGCTCTTCCACGTGCTCGTCAGGAACTGTCTGAGGGGGGCTGCCAGCCTCAGGAACAGGAAGTGGACGCTGCCAGCATCCTCAGCCCTGGGACTAGAAATTAGTACACTTTTGCCACGAAAGCATACTTCATTGGTCAGTCACAGAATGTCTCCGAATTCAAAGGGAGGGCACACAGACCCCCATGTCCCAGTGTGGGAGTGTCAAAGAAGGTGGCACCATCTTTAATCCATCACACGGTCTTCCTCCAATTATCCTGCCCGTCTTCCTTTGCTAAGAGTTGGGCCCACAAAAACGAATGTCTGAGGCCACATTCCAAGACTGTGTCCATTTGCTGTGCATGGGGTTTCTGTTTTTTAATTAAGTGACTTTGGCCCTGCATGGCCTCTTCCTCACAGCAGCCACCGCCGCCCACTGTCTGCCAGCAGCTCACGCGTGGGCTGCCAGGGCCCATAAGTTCACAATCCTGGACCAGAGGCCCAGGGGACAAGTTTAGTCCGATGAGCTCATGCACAGGGACACAGACACATTCAAATAATCAAGGCTTTTACATAACTCAGCTCTCCCGGTGCTATTTCTGGGAGGAAATGTTGATCCAAGACATGCTGAGACCTTTTCTGAAGGTCCTCCAGATGAAGCCATCAAGAAGGAGGCTTGGACAGGAGACCCAGGAAGCTGCGTTCTTGTCACCACAGAGTCTGTGTGACCTTGAACAGATCCCTGGCCTCCCTGACATCATGCAGGGCAAAGGGAACAGCCCGGTTCGGACTCACCCCCAGGTTGGAGCCCAGCTCTGGGCCACTGGTCCCGCTTGCCTGCTCTGAAAACCAGGGTCACCATGAGCATCCCTTGGGCTAGTGTGAGGATGACAATGGTGACATGCACAAAGTGTTGGGTCCCAGCAGGTACCCCTGTGCCTGCTGTGCCTGTGTAGAGCCTCCGGAGCCTGGCCTTCCAGCCCAAGGTGCCACAGGGGCTGGCACAGGTCCTGACATGTAGTAGGTACTCAGGAAACATGCATTGAGTTAAACTGACTCTTTATCAAACAAAGCAGTAGCAAGAAAAATAAAAGCATATGCCCATTTAAAAAAAAATCTGTGTACAAGACCATTCTGAGCAGCTGTATGTGTTGGAGAGCCAAACAGGAAATGGTCCAGGTGTCTATTAATAAAAAAAAAAAAAAAAAAAGGCTGAACAGTGCACAGTATCTTCTTCCAATGGAATACTACTCAGCTATAAAAAGGAATGAACTCTGGGTGCACACAACTACATGGGTCGATCCCCAAAATATCATGCTGGGAGAAAAGGGCCTTCACTCAAAAGAACATACTGTATGATTCCATGTTTATGAAATTCTAGAGCAGAAAAAAAAATGGTGGGGGAAAAATCAAAACAGCGGTTGCCTTGAGGGGCAAGAGCTGACCAGAAAGAGGCAGAACAAGCTTTTCGGGGTGATGGTGATGTCAATGTTCTACGTCATGAGAGGGGGTTGCAATACACGGGAATGTGCATTTGTCAGCACTCACTGAGGAGTGCGTTTGAGATTTGTGCATTCTGGTGTATGTAAATTTTACCTCAAAAAATGGATTATACATAAATATGTAATTGACCATGTACATGCTGAAGCATCTAGGAGTCAAGTGTCCTGATGTCTGCAACTTGCTTGGAATCTGTTGAAAAATTGTGGGTCAGTGGGTGGGTGGGTGGGTGGGTAGAGCAGTGGGTAGAAGGAGAGGTGCGTGATAAAGCAGACATGTGCACCTGTCCATCGGAAAAGCCAGGCAGCAGGTGTTTGTAAGTACAGGCGTTTGCTTTAACGTTCTTGACACTTTCCTGCGTGTTGGGAATGGGGAGAAGTAAAACATGACGCAGTGGGCCAAGCTGGGCAGCGTGAAGTGACGTGTGCAGAGTCACCCTGTCTTCACAAGCGCTGAGACTGGTGTTTGGAAAAGTGAAGGCCAGATTCTATGCACCGAGCTGGGTCTGGACTGCGGGAAGTCAGCAAGCCGCTTTGCCTCTCTGAGACTCCCTATCACCCTCTGCAGAAGGCAGATGGCACTGCCCTGAGGGGTGTCGCTGGAAGACACACCTAACAAGCAGGGCTTCATAGGGACCTGGCAGAAAGCAACTTGATCCTCTCCAAGCAAGTCTGACCCGCCTCCTCATTGGGATTTCAGCTTAAATGTGGGCCCCTGGGCTGGGCCTCCTCTGGCCACCTCATCCACAGGGGCCCCCACCGCCTCCACCCTTTACTCTATTCAATTGTCTGCATGACAGTTTTCCTGACCTGATGCATTTCTTTGATCTTTGTTAACATGATTGGTTCTCTGTCTCCTCCCTCCGCAGAGTAGACTCCAGGAGTCTACAGCCTCATCCCCTCACCTGTAACAGGCTCTGGCACCTAGAGAGATGTGGTAGGCCTTTGTTGAAGGAACGAATGAATGAACAGGGCTGGGTGAGCCCCAGTGCGACCCCCTCCAGTACAGCATTCGGCCTCCCTTAGTGTGCCTGCTGCTAACGCCACCTGCACAGAATAGCAGGGCGTGAATTTAGGGAACAGCCATCCGCACCCCACGTAACAGATGAGGAAACTGAGTCCAGAGAGAAAATGCAGATTTCCCAGCACCCACTGCCAGGTAGTGGCTGAGTGGAGATGGGACCCAGGCCTTCTGGCTCTCAGCTCAGCACTCTTTTCCCCAGCAGGCTGCTGGGGTCCTCGGTACAGTGCTCCTCCCCATGGGTGGCCGCAGATGGACAGACGCACAGGCTCCTTTGGGCTGGGCTGCCTGTGATGCCATGTGCTATTTTCAGGAGGCAGGATATGCCAGCCTAGAAACGTTCGCAGGTGGGCAGGCTGGCACAGGCTGCTGACGGGCCAGGTCCGCTGGGGGCCGGTCATGCTGACACAGGCCGACTGTCTGCACAGCCTGCCGAGTGTGCAGGACCGGGCAGATCGGCACAGTGAGGCCCCTCCCCTCGGACTGGCAGCCCCTCCTGACTGCATCGGTCCACCAGGCTGGCACAAGCTGGGCATCTGCTCCCATGATGAGCCCTTGCTGGACACAACCTGTCCACACAGGTGTGCTTGCTGATGGGCGGCTCAGGAAGTGGCAGTGGGACTGAGTGCTGAGCATGGCCACTGCAGGGTGTCATGGGCGGTGTCACGGGCAGGGGGCTGGGCCAGGGCCTTGCACGCAGAGACACAGAAATGGGGCTCAGATGACTCAGCTGTGCCCCCAGCCACCTGTTCAGCAGGCTCGTAGGATCCAAAACTCAGTCTGAAGCTCTGAAGGAGGGGCTGGGGAAACGAGCTCTGTTCTCATTCCTGTGGCCTCCTCCCGGGTCCACACCCGCTTGCCCCTGAACCCATTATCTACACTGCAGCCAGGACATCGTTCTGGCCTTGGTGGTAGGTGTTGCTCCTCTGCCCTGGACGCCTGAGATGGCTGCCATCTCTCTCCCGTAGAATAATAATAGCAGTATCTGCTAAGTAATACCTACTGTGCTGAGCATCTTGCAGGTAATAATAGTTGCACACAACTATAGTGTTTGCTGTAGCCCAGGCACTCTTCTAAGCATGGTACATGGAAAAGTTACGTTCATCCCTCAGTCACTTACGAGCTGGTACCACTGTTATCGCCGTTTACAGATGGGTAAGGCAAGGCAGGGAGCTGTGCAGTGACCTGCCCGAGATCTCAAATTAGGTCTGAACCTGGGGCTTTGACACCATTAGGTGTGAAGCACGACCCTTCACGCCAGGCCCTGCTCCCATGGCCAGGCTCCAAGTCCCCACATCCCACGGACCTCATCCTGGACTCCCGGTCACTCTTCTCCCAAACCTCGCCCTTCTTTGCCTTGCTGTTCTCAACACCTGGAGGGCCCTGCTGCCTCTCCTTGTCTGCTCTGCTGCAGACTCTTCTCCAACCTCCAAGGCACAGCTCAGGGGACCCTGCTGTGCGGGGCCTGCCCTGAGCCGGTCCTGGCAGGACCCATTGCCCCCCACCCCGCCCTGCGCCATTTCCGTTCCACGCTAGGTCGGGTGGGGCGAGCACATGTTGCTGATGTCTTCCTCTGCCATCCCCCCATCCCCCCATCCTCTCCATGATCTCCTCGAGGGCCAGGGTCACGCTGACGCCAGGCTTCGTCTATGGGTCTGGCCCCCAGGAGGTACTGAATGAGTGAATGAATGAATGAACGAACAAACAAATGAGAAGCTGAGGTCACTTGGAATAGAGGAATGAAGGCTGATGGCCAGTAATGAGGAGTGGCCTTCAGGGGGATAGAAAATGGGTGAAAAAGGCCTTCTGGCCCCTTCCTCCATCGGTCTCACCACATCCAGGACGAGACAGGGGCGGCCTCAGCTACGCTGAAAAAGAGCCCTCCTTGTGGGGTGGGGCCCATTCTGGTTCTGGGGATCACGGTCAGGGGGCAGGGAAGAGGCATCAGGGAGTCAGATACGTACCCCCTGACCCGAAAGTGCAGAACAGTGTCCCCAGTGCCTCAGCCACACAGCCTGGGCTGGTCGGTCGTGGTTTCTAAGGTCTGGGTCCCAGGCGTCTGGAGGATGTGCTGCAAAGAGGAAGTGCCTCGGAGCTGAGCGCCTGGCTGCTGGCCCTGCCAGCTCCCTGCTGTGAGGCCTGGGCATGTCCCTCCCGTCTTCAGGCTGTGGTTTGGCCTTCTGTCAGGCGGGAGGTCTAGATGGGACCGTCAAGGGTCTCCTGCTCTGGGCCTTCAAGGGCACCAAGGGTCTGGTGGGGACAGCCTCTGGGAAAACAGCAAAGAGGCTCTGGTTGGGGGGAGGTCCAGAAGGTTTAGGGCCGTGTCTCGAAACTGTGGTCCCGACCCTGCATCCAGCTCCCCGATGGGGCTTGTTAAAGATGCAGAAGTGAGACTCCACCCAGGACTCGCTGAAAGGGAACCTCTGGGTGGGCTTCCAGCACAAGTGACATTTCTGCACCCTACTCCCCTGGCCCAGGCGGTTTTCCTGCACATGGAAGTGTGAGTGGCCAGCATCTACCCAGGTCCTTCCTGTCTCACTGCTTCTGGCCTGTAGCCCCGGCACACTGGTTTTTTGGGGGGATGCCCAAGAGATGGGGAGGGAGGTCCCAGAGCATCTAAGCCTGTAACTGGCAGAGTTTGTAGGGCTCGGGAGGCTGGGTCCTGACTGTGGCCTTGCATGTGACCCATGGGAGCGTGTGTGGGGTTGGGAGAAGACCAGACAACTGGCATTTCTCAGAAAATTACCCCCATTTGGGCACCCTAGCCAACATCCTCCACCCCCTGGCCTGGGGCAGGGTCGGTGTGAACACTGGGCCTGTGCTGCGGGCACAAGTATCACACACACACGTGCAGACTCCCATCCACACACACCACAAATCCACATGCTGACACAACCCTCAACATGTGCACGCACAATATCTTACACACCCCAACCCTCAGGTTCTTCCACACACATTGAGAACACCACACACTCTCACCATTACTTTGCTTTACACACACGTGCACACTCATATACAGCCCAGAGCATGCAGATTTGTATGCTCACTACTGCTGACACACACATGCACTCACACCCCCTACACGCCAGCTGCTTCTGGGGCCTGTGTTCACACCAGTTGCACATACACCTCCTCACACTCGTATTAGCGCCAGCATACATGTGCGGAGCCCGCAAAGCCGGCAGCCGCTCCCCTGCCTGTCATTCTCGGCAGCCCCCGGGGCCCCTGCCCGCCTCACGCCCCATCCCCGAGCTGCTGTCTGCCATCGCCCAGTAACCAGATGAGACAAGGCAATTTATGACACCAGCTGTCTCTGTCAAAACCGGATCTCCCGCACACTCGTGGGGAAGCCAATTACCCCGAGCCCAGCCCTGCCAGAAGGTGGGACTCACAAGAGAGACAGAGCAGAGGTGGCATCCGGCCACCCAGAGAGGCGGGTGGCACCTGGCTCGAAGCTTTCCTCCTCTTTCCATCCTTGGAAATCTCACCTCTCTCTTCCTCGGGCTCCAGGGGAGCCTGTCGTGCCCTCTCTGTGGCGGCTCCTCTGGCCCAGCTCCCAGACCCTGGGTGGAGAACAGGTGGGCAGGAGGTCTGCAGGAAGAGTGGTCCAGGGTCACCATGGCAACAAGGAAGACAGGAGCCCTGTGGTTGCCTCTCCCCGTCTCCAGCAGCCCATGGAGAGGCTGCATCTCTATCCCCTACTTCCTCTCTACTTCCGTCCTCTCCCTCCTCCCTTAGCAGGTTGTCTCACGCCCTGTGCCCGTGCCGAAATTTCCCTCGGCCTAGAACACCTGCTCCCTTCCTTGCCCAACACTTAATCCAACTCTTCGGCCAGTGCCTCAGGATCGGACCCAGGTTCAAATCTCTGCTCCTCCAGTTACCAGCTGAGCAGCCTGGACAAGCGGCAGCCTTTCTGTGGCCCCAGTGTTGGCCCCTAGAAAAAAGATGCTGATTTCTATTAAAATGTGGGCCAGGAGTGCCCTACATAGCAGAACTCTGCTCTCAGAATTTAGCAGAAGAGTTGGGAAACTCCGTGTCTCTTCACTGTCTCACCAGCTGCAGCCGCGCTGTGCTCCTGAATCAGGCACAGCCCGTGGGAGGGGCTCAGCCAGCAAACGGAAGCTCCAATGCACGGGCGGCTTGAGCCCCAGCACTGAGGCCGACTCCATCTGCGTAAGCCCTTCGTGAACGCTGGTTAACCTGGCGCCGCCTTTGCACTGGGCCTTGGCGGGCGTGTCCTCGGCCTCACTGCTGAGTGGCCGGATGGAGACAGGCCTGCTTCCCCCCATTTCCTCATTCTCTGCCTCGTTTATTCCTCCGCAATCATCTGATAAGGACTCACTGCGTGCAAGTCCCCATACCAGGCACCCAGGATCGAGTGAGGGACTTCTAGAAGACGGTAGCAAGGCAGAAGGTTCTGGATAAGCTTTCCCTCACTTACACGATACTAGGAACCGAGCAGTAAGCAGTGAGTTCACATTGTACCAGATGCTTTTGTGTACATTTGTTCCTTTTAGTGTTTCTCAGACCTCTGGGGCACCGGTTCGATGAAGAACCCCCATGTTACAGATGAGGAAACTGAGGCATCTAGACAATCCGTGACTTGCCCAAGAACCCAGGGCCAGGAAATGGCAGCCCCTACAGACCAGTTGAATCTCCTGATGCTTGCTGCAGTTCCTAGCGAACACCTGTCCCTTGCATTCTCTTATTGAGTGTCCCTTGACTCTCAGTGACAATGCAGTAGGAGCCGTCCTTGTGCTGGGCTTCGAACCTGGGCTGGCCCGACTCGGAGCCGGGCGCCGTCCACTCTCCCATGTCTAATCAGTTCATTAAAACCTTCCCTCTTGCTGCCCGGCCGTGGAGACCCCAGCTGCTCCATCTCCAGGACAGCAAATTCCTTCCCGGCTGGAGAGGAGTTGGGATAATGTAGGCAGGCAATTTAAACAGCTCCGGCAAAATACACCAGCACTTTTCACTCTCTGCCACTATTACACTTTGCAGCCGCAGCGGAATTGGCCCCTAAGTGGGATATCAAGTTTATTACAGCTATTTCCAATCTGTAATTGGTTTTGTGGAACACAAAGAGAAGGAGGTTGGGGAGTGGGAGAGGTGATTTTGCCCCCCTTTCTTTCTCTTTTTTCTCTTCCGGATGATGGCACCCTGGGCTGTTGCTGGCGAAGAGGCTGGAGCTGGAGACTTATTTGTTTTTCAAATGAAATACCTGGCTGGCAGGCTCTCACGCTGCTGGCTGGACTCAGGTCTGCTCACCGCATTGGTGGCCCCACTTGAAAATCAACCCCGCCTGGCTGAAGCCACATTTGCTGCTGGGGGGCAGCCAGGGCTCTGGGTGGGGTCCGACAGCCTCGGGGCTGGGGGCAGCTGGTGGAGCCCTGGTAGGCCAGACCAGAGTGTGAGTAGCCATGGCTCCTAGGACCAGCCATTCCAGAATGTGAAATGGCCCAAATCTCCTCCTTGAGCATTTAGGGAAACTGAGGCCCGGAGAGGCCAGCAGTGCAGAGACAGCCCATGGGACTTCGAAGCCAGGTCGCTGCCTTCTCAGTCCCTTCCACACAGTGAAGTAGATCCTTCCGGGAAATCATGGCTGAGATGCAAACAGGGTGGGAAGGAGAAAAGCCCCCCATTCTCGAGTACCCACAATGCACCAACCTGCCTACTTTGGACCTGAGCAAAAATAAACACAGTAGTCCCCCCAACCCTTACCCACAGGGGTATGTTCTAGGACCCCCAGTGGGTGCCCGAAACCATGGTGGGTACTGAATCCTAGGCATACTGATTTTTTTTCCTATGCGTGTGCCCATGATATACTGTAATTTCTAAATTAGGCATGGTAAGAGACTAATGAGAATAACAAATAATAAAACAGAACAATTATAACAACGTACTGTAATAAGTTATGTGAATGTTCTCTCTCTCAAAATATCTTGTCGTCCTGTATCTGTAACGTGTTTCACGTCCCAGTTGGGACGGAGCGCTTAGAACATCTGTGCAGTTGAAGACTTAGGGGTTGTTCACTTCTGGAATTTTCCTTTTAATATTTTCAGGCTGTGGTTGACCACGAATAACTGAAACCCCAGCAGGCACACCTGCAAACACGAGGCGACTACTGCACAGCTAGCGTGCATCGGCCACTTCCCCGTATGATTCCAAGAGTTACTGTTTGCCAAGAATGTCTGGCCCACAGTGGGCACGCCGGAAATGCTGGCTGTTTCATTTCCGTCACCATGGTTGTCACCATGTGCCAAGCAGCACACTAGGTGCCGTCTGTACTTGACTCAAAGGCTGTGTGACCCCCAAAGCTTCTGCCCTTTGCCCACACCTGCAACCTCAGAATGGGTCCCCTACTCCTCTCTTTCTAACCAATCCACGCAGAGAGTCCGCGGTGCTGGGCACCACTCACGCGACCTTGGACAGTTCCCTTGCCTCTCTTGGCCTTGGTTGTCTGCAACATGGGGACAATGACACATCTCCCAGGACAGTTCATTTATTTACCCGTGTTGGGGGCTGTGCTGGGCACAGGGAGACACAGCTCCTGGAGCCTGCAGTCCTGAGAATCCAGACGACGTAACAGAGGGAGGGCCCAGGTACACGGTCAAGCCCAGGTCGTCGCTGCCTAGGACTTGGACCTTTAGCATAACCTTGTGCACAGCCCCGTCTCTCGGGTCCAGGGTGCCCTTTCCATGATTAGGATACTTTCCCATGGCGGATGGGTCAAGGCTGAGACCTCTGACAAAGAGCGGCTCAGGCACATGCTGGTTCCTCCCAGAGCGCTGCTGTCTGGATGGTCCAGCCACCTTCCTGCTGGGGTCAGGCCACTCATGCCAAGAAGGCCTGGTGGGGGTACAGGGGCAGCGGGGGCAGCGGGGGTATTGGGCTGGTCTGGGGCAAGTCTGTACTGCAGAGCAGGAGTGCTTTTTCCATTCTTTGTGGTACCCCCGTGCCCAGCACATGGCAAGGACTCCACTTGTTCATTCATTCATTCATCTACTTATTCAATGTATATTTATCAAATGAGTACCATGTGCCCAACTCTGAAGACAGAGTAACAAACAGGACAGATGAAGACCCTGCCCTTATAACGCGTATGTTCTAGAACAGCCCGCATTTGAGATCCTGTTTGATTCCATAAAAATCGCTTGACTGATGAACACAGAAGTCCATCTTCCTCAGCGGGAGGGACACCCATACATCCTAGGGCCTTGTCCTTCCAGAACAGCACTGTGTCTGCCCCACCAGCTTGTCCCCCTCTGTCTGCCCTGACCTAGGGGCCACACCCCTCCCTCTGTGGCACTGGGGGTGAGTCTTGGAACCCTGGGGCCAGCCTGCCCAGCTCCCACTCTGGGCTGACGACCAGCAGGTGCCGGGGCCCCTGCTCTCCCTGCTTCCTCCCTGAACCCCGCCCCACCCTCCCATCCTCCTCCTCACCCACACTGGCTTTGGGCTCTTCCCACCTGTGCCCCTCCCCAGGTACGGACCCACTCCTTCCATTTACTGATATTCTGCACCCTCTGGCTTTTCAGTAAAAGACATTCTGCCCTGCAGCCCCAGCCATGGACGGTGGAAAGGGACGCAGAAAAGGGGGTGGCTCAGAAAAGCGTTAGAGTGTAGGTAGCTGTCTCTATTGGGCACGCGGACCACACGCCGGATTCTCTCATCTCGTTTAGTCCTCCCCAGGAGCTGGGTCCCCCTCTGCCCACGCTCCAGATGTGGAGACTGAGACTTGGAGAGGTGAAACGGCTGCTTGAGAGCACAGTTAACGTCCCTGCAAACAGCCACTGGCCCGCCGACCCCCGCCTGGCAGGGAGCGAATTCCGAGGCTCTGCCTTTTCTTTCCCTTCCCGGAGGCTGAGAGAGCTCCAAGCTGGGTCAGTGGACTTGGATGGTGGATGTCACGCCGGAGTGGAGAAAAATGCCTGTCTCCACTCCCCAAGACCGGTTTAGCAGAAGCGGCGATTTACTCCCGGGTGGACACAGAAGCCCAGACACGGCCCCAGAGAAACAGATGTAAATAAAACTGAAGGGAAACTAGGCTCGCCCTTGAAACTCCCCGCCCCTCGGCCCGAAACGGGGATTTATGACCCAGAAAAAACTCTGGTGCTTTATCTAGGGTGCGTGGGTGTGTGTGCACACAGAGGGCGGGGTGCAGGTGTATTTTTCTAGTAATAAAACCCTCAGTCTCGGTGAATAAATTGGAGCAGACAGTTTTACCGGCAGTATAATAAAAAAAAACTGTAGTGAAATCTGAGATGGGGACTAGAAGGGCTGCTGAATTTTAGGAGGAGATAAAAAGCCAGACCCTTTTGGGGAGGCAAGGCTGAGAGTCAACCCGCTGGGGCGCCTCCCCTACCGGGACTTCAGGAGAAAATTTCTCACCCCTCTCCTTTTGTGCCTCAGAGTCCGGCCTGCCTGTCAAGGAGTCTCCCCCCACCACCCGAGCAGAGGAGGGGCCGAGAGGCAGTGATTCATTCACAGCCTTTGAGTCCAGTGAGTGGGATGTGAGCTCTGGTCTCGGGCCGAGCTCTGCCAGGCACCCAGGGTGGGACCTGGGCTGAATCACTTGGCCTCTCTAAGCCTCAGCTTCTTCATCTGCAAATGGGGAAGTTATTGTCTCCGCACTTTTCAGGGGCATTGTGGGTCCAGACAAAGTGATGGGCTTAACGCAGATTTCTTGACCTGGACACTGACGACATTTCGGGACGTGGGGGCGGCTGTTCATCATATAATGGTTATAGCCTCTTTGGCCTCTACCGCCAGATGCCAGTGACCCTTCCTCCTTGTTGTGACAACCCAAACCAGCTCCACACGTTGCATAATAAATGTCCCCCAGCTGAGGGCCCTGGTTGAAAGGTACTTTGCCCCTTTTCCTCCCTCTTCCCTTTGTCCCCTCTTTGGGACGCTGGGCCCCCATGCTGAGAGAGCACGCTGCACCCTGCTTTCCCACCACACACACACAGTGCCCAAAAGCACCAAGTCCCCGAAGGGGCCCACAGGGGAAGTGCATGAGGAAGGGTGACAGTGCTGCGGGCTTAGCGAGGGGTAAGGAGAAACTGCAGCAGGAAGTCCCACTGCAGATCCCCCTTACAATCCTACAGCTCATGAGCACTCATCATCACTCTGACCCTCCCAGCCCGGGCTCCCTGGGGGTCCCCTGCCTGCAGAGGCCTCTCTATTCTCAATGAGCTTACAGTGGGGGAGGGAGATGCACACCGATGTGGCCCGGGCCTGGAATGCACTGGTGCTCAATAAACGCACATCATCTCCTGAATGAGTACCAACACCACCTAGGCCAGACAGATGTGGTCCACGTCACCTTGGGTCCAGATGTGCCCGGAGGAGCCCAGCTGCACCCAGGCGAGGCCTTCCAAGGACAGTGCCTAGCATAGGTGGGCGGGGATGGGGGTTGGGGGAGTGGGGACAGTGGCTCTCTGCGTTCCCCTACCCCAGCTCCTTGGAGAAAGCCCCTCTCTGGCTGCCACCCTCCCGGCCCCCTCCTCTCCCACTCCCCACCCCAGCTCCACAGGCGCAGCCGCATGGACTTAATCCCACTTCCCCAGGCCCAGGCATGAGGCCTCCTCGCAGGCTGTTAGCCTGGAGCCCAGCTGAGTGGCGAGAGGCTGCAAGCTTTCAGTCTATAATAGAGTTGCTGAGACAAGCGGAAAACTGCAGCCAAGTAAACAGATAAATAATTGAAACAGTGACAACACATACCTTGCTGCTTTGTGGAGTAACACTTTCATTAGCAGGAGGCAGCCCAGACCCGGGGATGCCCGCGGTGGGGAAGCAGGAGAGCTGCCGGCAGCTGGGAGCCCGGGACACTCGGGGCCAGCTTTTAATCAGCTGTGAGCAGCTGGGCACCTGAGCTGCCTTGTCTTCCAGCTCAGGCTTTATTATCGCCTCCTGGTTCCCCTGTGTTCCTAAGGGAAACAGGGACCTCCTGGCCTGCCGGTCCCAGTGGCAGCCAGAGCAGAGTAAGTCCCCCACCCTGTCCCGGTCTCTCTCTCCCCCATGTCAGTGGATTGGGTTCTTCTCAGCCTCCTCCCAGGTTTCTTGGCTCCAGACGTTCCCCTTCAATCAGTCCTCACCCAACACTAAAGCCAGAGGAGAATCTGAACCCCCGCAACCCCGCAGCCTTTCCCGGACCTGAGCTCCTTTGCTTCCAGGATTGGGCATGGGGTTCACTCCCCAGGGCCTTCTCACTGCACTACACCCTGAACAGCCTACCTGCACCGCTCTTTCCAGCCCCAGGGCCTTTGCTCATGCCACCCCCTCTGCCTGGAAGCACGCCCACCATTTGCAAAGCCGCCTCCTACTCTTCCTTTTAGAAGATAACTTAAACATCCCTTGCTCCAAGAAAACCTTCCCCAGTCACCTTCTCCCCGGGACAGGGGCTGCGCCGGCTCTGCGAGCCCCTGCCATTCTGGGCCCACCCCTTGTGGGACGTTTCAGAAATGATTGCCACGTAGCTTATTTGTCTACACATGAGATCTTTGCTTCGGTGACTGTCCCTGGCCCCCTCTTCTCCTTCTGTCCAGCCTGTCCCCTCTTCCATCTCTTCTCAGGCAGGGACCCTGTGGCTGACTCTGCAAAACACATTCACAGTCTGTGGCTCTGTCTGCAGCTCCCCAAGCTGGACTTGTCATTTCTGCGAGGCTGACCTGGGGGCTCCCCGACGTGGAGCCCAGGTGCGGTGGGGACGGACACAGAGGTAGCCAGCTCTGCTCCTCCTTCGCTGTAGGTCCTCAGGACGTTGCTTCACTTCAGAGCCTCAGTTTGCACATCAATGAAACTAGGGTGACTTGGGGGGGCTCCAGTGACAGCTGCGACATCTCCTCCCCAAAGCCTTTCCAGAGGCAGAGGGGCCTTGGGGTTCTGGCCTCCTCCTCTCCCCGGCAGGAGTCCCCGGAGCCCACTCCCTGTCCGGGGGAAGGGAAGGGGCGGCCAGCGCTGGCTGCATGCTCACCTGCCTCTGTGCTCTGTTGCAGGTGATGGATGGCGGCACCATCAAGCAGAAGATCTTTACCTTCGACGCCATGTTCTCCACCAACTACTCACATATGGAAAACTACCGCAAGAGAGAGGACCTGGTGTACCAGTCCACCGTGAGGTGAGGGGCTGTGGGGTGGGGACCAGGAGGCCACCTCTCCAGCCCATTGGCATCCGTCCCACAGTGTGCTTAGGGGTTCTCAGAGTCGCCCTCCACAGGCTTGGAAGGCTGGGCTGGGGACTCTGCTGCAGGCATGGGAGAGGGCAGGGAAGAAGGGGTGTCCCTTTGGTCACCTGGGAAACTCCTCACTCAGCTCCTTCTGTGGACACCCTCTTTAGACTCCTCCGCTCCCCAGCAGAACTGGTCACCCCCAAACCCATGGCTGCTGCCCCATAAGAGGGGGACCTCACCACATGGTTAACTCAGTGCCTTCACACAGGCACTGAACGTGCACAACTTTACACACACACACGCGCGTACACATGGGCCCTTTTCCACACTATACAGCCAACTGCTTTGCCTGGAGCCCAGGCAGAAAGCGCAGGCTGCCGAGAAACTTGAGGGTGACCAGGCTACCCTGAGCACAGGGCGAGAGGCTGCAGCAGACAGGGCCGGGGCGGGGCACTGCACCTCTCGGGTGCCTGTAACACTCCCGCTTTCCACACGTGGGCTGGCTCTCCTTTCCGCCGCCACAGGCATCGGAAGGCACAGCAGGGGCTCCCATTCGCCTTGTACCCGAAGCTCACAGCACAAGGCCTGATGCACAGCGGGTGCTCGACAGAATTTGCAAATTGGCTGGATGACCCTGGGTTTGCTCTGTGGCCCTTTGGGCCTCGGTTTCCCCATGAGTAAGACAAGAAGGTTCCAAAGGGCACATCCAGCCCAGCCTAGGGGGTCGGGCAGGTGGTCCTTGCCTGCCCACTTTTGTAAGAACGCAAGGTGGGTGTGCTCCCTGGGGAACCTTTCTGGGTCACCCCTCCTTGCTGGGCTTCGTGCCCGGAGTCAGACCCAGCCACTCTCTGGGGGGACCTGGTGAGAACGTGGGTGCCAAGGGGCTCTGCGGGGCTCTGGCGTGCATGTGGCCACACAGATGCCTTCACTTGTATATTTACGATTTTTCCTGCCCCTGCTTCCAAAGATGGTTGGGGGCGTCTTGAAATACTGACTCACACCTAAGACCAGCCAGTGACAATCATGATGAAACCGAGGCAAACGCTCGTTCTGGAGAAGAAAATAACTGTCTGGGAACCACAGGTGATTCACAGCAAGTGAACATTCAAATCACCCCACGTTTCCCAGAGGCCCACCGCTGTCGCCCCACCGCTGTGTGGTGATCAGGGTCTCTGAGAAGCCCCCCATGTCCCAACCTATCCCATCATTTCCAGCGCCCCACCCCCACCACAGGTAGGGTCCCTAGGGCGACTCCTTGGCTCCGGTTCCTAAGCAGGATGGAAACCCAGAGACCACCCCTGAGCCCTGCCCTCCCGTGCTCACCCTGCTACCTGAAGACCTGGTTCAGATCCCAGCCCAGCCACTTCCTGCCGAGTGACCTTGGACAGGGCCTTACCCTCTCATGGGCGGCTTGCTGAATATGATCGGGCCCGCACACCTGTGGGATTTAAGGGAGACTCGTGTCCAGTGGCCTGAGGGCAAGTCCTGGCTCCTCCACCCCCTCGCTGTAGTGTGGCCTCCGGTGTGACTGTGTGTCTGAGCTCCCGGTCTCTAAAGGGAAGGGCCTCAGTAAGAAGTTCAATGCCACCTGGAGAGGGTCCGAGGCACTGCTGCAGTCCCTGAGCGGCGCCTGTTTGCTGTTGGTACCTGGAAAAAGCCCTCTCCTCCTGGCGGATCTCGTAAGCCTGCTTGTGTGTTTGTGCGCGTGCGGTTTCCTGAGCATCTCAAACAACCTCGTGCACACAAGACCGTGTCACTGTTATTTTCTACAGTCCTGGTTTTACAGATAGGATCCATGTTTAGTGAGGTCGAGGGTCCCCTGCTGGAACAACATGAACTTGGTCAGATCTGACCCACCTCATGCTACCCCTCCACTCAGAGAGGAGAGGAGACTTGCCCAAGGTCACACAGCAGTGCCAGTGCTAGCGTCTTGGGCAGAGAGCGGGAGGCGAGAGCAGCCGTGAGGAGGCCCGGGCGGAAGGGAAGATACCAGCAGACCCTCTCTATCTGAGTCTAATCAGATCACACCAGCCCCGGGAGAGCAGCCGCGCTGGAAGAGGCTGCTCCTGGAGGCTGCAGGGCCCCATTAGGGTTGGCGGTGGGGCGTGGGACTCCACATTTACATATAAATGAAGATATTTACAAATTAATGCATACCAACGAGAGAGAGTCCCAGCTCCACAGCTGTCTCAGCCGCTTCCTCTTCAGCTGGGGAAACGGGGAGAGGGAGGCCGGGAAGATTATCAGGAATTGGCAGAGAGCAGCTTCTGGGCAGCTGGGAGGAGCCCCCGGGGCCCCCAGAGGCTCTCCTCCCACTGGTGGGGTTCCCAGAGGGATGGCAGTCCAGTGGTGGGGGGGCAAGATGTCGGCCCCCGGAGGGGAGGGTGCAGTGTGGCACAGCTTGGGCAGGTCACCGCCCCTCCCAGCGCCCCAGAGGCCCCATCTGTCAAAGGCCTGTCAGGTTCTGAGCCTCAGAACCCGGAACTCCCAGCTGGACGTCGGCAGCCATTTACTCCTTCAAAGGGTGTTTAATGTTTGATCGAGCACCTCCCGAGGGGAGCCGGGTGTGACGCCAGGTGCCACACCCAGAGGTACAAGAAAGGCGTGGTTCTCTACTTTCCTAGGGACACACGCAGCGATCTAGGAAAGCAAGACATACGTAAACACGTCACTACACGTTCCGCAAGGAATACCCTGTGTGAGGCACCTGCATGGCTTCCGTCCCTCCCACTCATTCTCCATTCCCCTCCAGCTGCCTGGGCTGCCCTCCCCAGTGAACCGCTCACGCAGAATCCTCGTCTCAGGATCTGCTTCGCAGGGGCCTCTTGTGTGGGGTGGTAGGATGTGGAGGACGGTCCCACCAGCACACCGGCTTCCCTCCTTACCTGCCCTCTCACGCCCTGCCCCAGCCCGCAACCTCCATTCCCCTGTTACACCTTGGAGAGGATGGTCCTGTGGGCAAAATTCACTGGTTCCTGCAGAATGTGGCTGTCCCCAGATGGCAACTAAGACCTTCCTGGAGGTCATGGTGAATCCCCATGAGCTTCCAACCACCCCTGACACCCCGCACCCCCCCTCAGGCTGTGCCTCCCATTTCCCAAAGCTTTCTGCTGTCCCTTGTCCATTTTCATCGGCTCGGGGTGTCAGGGGGAGCACTGGGCACGTTTCACTGGCTCTAATTTGGCCATAAGGAAAACCTAGACTTGAGGGGCTAAGTGTGCTCCTGCCCCTCCCACACTTTACCCACCTCTCCTGGCCAAGGCCCTGACTCATCCATCCAGGGTCAGCTGAAATGGCACCTCCTCCAGGAAGCCAGTTCTGACTGCCCACACTGGGTCAGATACCCCATTGTACTTGCCCTCCACACACTCGCTGCCCTGACACTAGGTGCTCATGGTCTGCCTCCTCAACCAGACCGGAAGTCCCGTGAGGACAAGGACTGGTTCTGATGTCTTCATCACCGTCTCCCCTGTCCCCAGCCTAGCACCACTCCCCATACCCCCCACACACAAACATGTTGTGATTTGTGTTTGTCCGTACATGAGTTAGTGGTGGAAGCTGCGGTGTCGGATGCATTACAAAGGAGCGAGTCAGGCATCTGGGGCCCTCCCCCCACATTTGCATCATTCATTCATCACCGGGAATTGAGCAATTGCAATATGTCAGGGACAGTGCTGGAAATAAAATAGCGAACAAGACATAACCAGACCTGCTCTTGTGAGGTTTACGATGTAGCGGGTGAGTGGGGACAGACTATAAAAATATGTTTAGAATAATAAGAAAACTATTTATACCTGGTGATGAGTGTGGTGAAGGAAATAAGGTCATGTAATAGAGAATGAGGAATAAGGCAGAGGGAGGGCCGCAAGGTTCCTTGTAGGAGAGGCGTGTACGCAGAGGTCTTCAGGACTGGAGGAAGCCAGCCGGCCAGGGCTGGGGGCAGGAAGGGCACTCCGGGCAGGAGGTACAGCAAGTGCAAAGGTCCTGAGGTGAGACAGGCCTGATCTAGGGGCTGCCAGAGGGCCAGTATGGTCAGGAAGTGAGTTGGCATCCATTCTCAGTGCCCTGGAAGCCACCGTGACCTGAGTTGTAAAGTTCGCCTGGGTTGCTGAGTGGAGGGTGGGTTGGAGGTGACAAAGAAGGTGACAAAGCCCTCCGTGAGGGAGTCTGGGGAAGTGGGCAGAGGTTTCTCCATAGGCCTCAGGACTTCATTTCCAAATCTGAGTGAAGTTGGAGTGTGGGGGGCTGGAAGACCACCTGGGCCGGAAGGTGGGGGTGGGGAACCAGCCCTCACAGGGTCTGGTTGCCAAGCGTGGGAACTTGTGCGCATGCGCCATCCCCCAAAGCTGCCAGAGCTTGGAAACCGTTGGGTCGGGTGGAGCCTAGGGGTTTCTTGGAGAACTCGAGAGCTCAGTTACACTTTCCTAATTCATACTGATCAGGGAGGGGAGGGAGGTGTGGGAGAAATCAAGTAAATGAAAAAAAAACAGCCTTGAGGATCGGAGACATGGAAAGAAACGCAACTTCTTTTATTACTTTGAGATGCAGCCGTTCACGTATTCACTCAACGGCACATACTGAGCATTTGTGGCACAGCAGGGGGGTGAGGGCAGCGGGTGGGCACGGTACCCCGAGGGGTAGAAGATGCAGCCCCCTCTCCCACCCGCCTATAAGCTCCCCCACAGGCTGCGTGCGCTCTAATCTTCTTCATCTTAGTAACTCCAGAACCGACTTGGCATTTAGAGAGGAACAATAAATATTTGTGAAATGAAAGGAGAGAAAGAGGAGATAAAACATGGAGATAAATAGCTAACAATTCAAGTAATAAAGTGATAGCTGTCATAGGAAGGAGTCAGATAGAATGCGGTGATGAATCGGAGGTGGAGAGATTGGCGAAATCACGGCGGAGGTGGCGTTTGAAGTGGCCCTGGAAGCACGAGCAGGTTTTAGACAAAGGGGAGCCGCGAGCAGATGCCCTAGATGGACCGCAGGCGGGTGCGCAGGGGTGGGGGAGGGGAGGGCTGAAGTCCCGCAGGCAGGCGGAGGTTTCAAAGTAGATGCCCTCTGGAATCCGTTCGAACGGGGGGGGGAGGGAAAATGTAGTTGGTTTTTAAACAGACACATTAACTGTCTGGTCCAAAGAGCTGAGAGGATTGTTTCCCTTTGAAAAGTTAAATGTCCCTTCTGAGTCTCATCCATTAGCGTGCAGGGCCGGCCCTTCCTTCACTGTTGGTACAAAGAAACAGGCCGTCTGATCCTTGTGATTTCCAAGCCTGAATTCCGAGGCTCCCCGCCCGCTCTTCACGCTGTCATCAACCACACCTCTGTTTTCCCTCCCAAGTACACTCACGCTGCTCGCGCATGACGTTGCCCTTCATTTCTCCATTCGTTCCACCACTCAGCACACACACGTTGAACACCTACTGTGCACCGGCCCTGTGCTAGGTTCTGCGCAACAGAACGAACGTGAGCCCCGTCTATGCAGAACTGCCTGTGGAGGCTGGCGGCCCTGATCTTGACCCACTGTAAACCCATTCTTCTCTCCCCTACCCAGAAATCATCCGGGAATGAGAATGAGCCAGAGTGAGATTGTAAGGATAACCTTAAGCCATGTTCAGCACCTTACTCAAAAAGGCTTCTATCTCTCGGTAGCATCAGAATGGAAACACCCCAGGTCTTCCACCCTACGTGGGAGTCAGGTCCCCATCTCAAACCCAGAGGATACTCGAGCGAGGGCTGCAGTTCCCCTCCTAGCCACTAGGGGAATTTTCAGTCCAGTTCTCCCTTCTCAGCACGGAGAGGTGGCAAGTTTGCTAACTGAGCAAGGATCCACAGTCAGGTGGTAGCTATACCTTTCCTGCACAGGCCAGCCCCCAGACTACCTGCATTAGGATCACCTTGGAAGTGGCTTAGAAACACCAATTCCTGGGCCCCGCCAAGATGGAATTTGATTTGGAGCAGGGCCTGGAAAATCAGTCTTTTAGAAAGTCTTCCAGGTAAAGACGCTGGCAGCGAGATTTGGAAAGCTCTGCTCACACAACACCTTCCATCTGCTCCGAGGTGCAGACTTGGGCCAAAGAACTCAGTGGGAAGCTTCAAGGCACAGATAATTTGAGTGCTGCTGGCAGCTGGTGGCTGAGGGACGATTGTTCTAAGTCCCGCCCTCAGCCCCCACCCCCACCCCCACTCCCAGGGCCAGACCCATTTGGGTTGAAGATGACAAAACAGATAGCCCAGCCAGTGACCTCCCAGTCCAGAGTGACCTCACAGGTACCGACCAGTCGCAGAGCCTGGGCCACCCCATGCCCAGCTCCCACTAGTTGTCGTTAGAGGACACAGCTGACATGTGCCCGGCCCTGCACTGACCTTTTCAGGAAGGGAGGGCATGGCTGGAGGCAGGGGGCCCGGGAACGAGAGGCTCCTAATGCAGCCCCTTGGCCAGGGCATTTCCCCCAGAGGTGGAGGTGCCATGCTCCCTGAGCCACAGTCTTGCCGGACCCCATCCTGGGCCTCCCAAGCCAGAGCACCCGTTAGGGAATGCAGAGTTCCTGGCCACCCCCGTGTCAGGCCTGCAGACCACACTCTGCACAGACTCCCGGCCTTCCTCCCTAGGTCCTGTCTGTCAGGAAGGGGACGCTCCCTTCTTTATCTCCAGGTCCTCGGGGCCTGGCCCAGGGCCTGGGATGGAAGCCCAGGGCCTCAGTAAAAGTTTGTTGAATCAATAGGCTGACAGGTTATCCAAATGTGGAATTACCATTTCAAACAGTCAGCAAAACTCTTCCCATCCATCATGCGGTTTAACCCTCACAGCCACCCCCCGGCGGGCAGAACGCAGACTCACTGAGTCCTGCTGTGCAGGCCTGTGCTGTAGTACAGACAATGACACAGGACACCAGAGGGCTGAAGTCACACGGCTTGCATGTGGTGAAGCCTGGGTTTGTCCCCCGGGGGCCATCGTAGCCCTATTGGGTCCCTGGACTCCTGGGGGTGGGGTCACTTAGCAGTCAGTGAGTGCCCACTCTCTGCCAGGACCATTGCCAGGTGCTGGAGAGTTAGGTGGCTTAGTGAGGTCATGTGACCTTGTACCGACCCCCCCCCCATATGCACACACATGTGCACAGGAGCACACGCACAGGATCCCTGGTCTGAGATGCTCGGTGTCTCCATGTAGGAAGCTGCCAGAGTCCATCCCCACCTTAAAAGTAGCTACCACCAGGCGGCCCCAGGCCCCTGGATGCCTTGGCCAAGGAGACAGGCGATGCCCACTCCTGGCTCCGGAAGTGGCTGTGGAGCCTCAGCTGGCAGCAGGAATTTGATTGACTTGCTGAGAAACCGGTTAACCTGGCAGGCCTCTGCTGTTTGCCTGTCTGTCTCCCCACTGAGGGGGCAGCCTGTACCCCCACCGCCCCGCAGCCTTCCCCCTCTCCCTGCCCTCCTCCCCTTGTTCACTTCTCAGCTCCCCACTTCTCCCCTTCCCCGGCGGTTGCTTGCCTGTCCTCCTCTGCCTTTTGGGGGCCCCGTTCAAATGCCCCACTTGGCACAGGAGCCCCCATTCCCCTCCAGGACCAGTCCTGCACCGGAAGCAGTCTGCATTGTGCCTGTGCCCCTCTCCTGTGGATGCAGTGACCCGCCCACAGGAACGCTGTCCCCACAGCGGGCAGGGCCCAGTTTCGCTCTCGCAGGCAGCTCCTCCGCAAGTTCCCGGGGGGCGGGCACTGCCTTCTCCCTCTCCAGAGTTCCCCCCCCCCCGCCCACCAGTAAAGGCCCAGCCTCTTCTCCTTTTGTTCCTGGACTTTTAGTGTTTTCCTCGGCTGCTGTGGATCTCCTTTCTCAGGGCCACATTCTTCTTTTCTTTATTTCTGCCCCTCTCAATCTCACACTTCCCACTTCCTCATACTTTCTCTTTTCCCTGCACGTCCTCACACCCCTTGGCTTGGAGCCCCTCTATGGCCCAGTAGGAACCCTGGGTCGAGGCCCCAGAGGCCCTAGTAGCATCGAGGGGGTCCCTGTTCCACATGGTAGGGGAGGCAGGTAGGGGCACTTCTCCGTGGTTGGGTTTTGGGTTAGTGGAGATCTTTGCTGCAGGGGACTGAGATGAACTCCACCGGGTCACAGCTGTCGCCAAGCAGCCTCCTCCACCCACCCTCCCCATTCTAATTTGCCCTCCAGCCCACGAGGAGGCCTCTAGGGCTCCCAGAAGGCACCCTCTCTCCCTAGTCTTTCTCCCCTGGGGAGGGAAGCGCAGGCAAAGCTGTCTGCTGCCCTCTGGTGATGCACTAGAGTATTGCAATGAGGGGGGTCCCTTAGGTGTGCGCCACCCCCCTCCCTCACCAAGAATGGGTCTTGTTCCTCAAGAGTAGGGACTCTCCTTTCTTTATCTCTAGGGCCTCAGTGCCCAGCAAGGGTCTAAGAAGAGATTTGTTAAATTAATGAGCTGACAGGTTATCCAAATGTGGAATTATTATTTCAAACGTTCAGCAAAACTCTTTCCCATCCATCATTTGCCTAAACCCTAATGACAATTTTATGAAGTGCGGATCTCAGGCCCTAGTTATGGGGCTCCAGCTCAGCCCAGAGAGGAAAAATGAGTAGCCCGAGAGCTGGGCGAGGGTGCACCCACGGGGGCCTTCCCAGTGAAGGGCAGACCCCCTGGGCTGATGGAATGGGGGGGCCGTCTCTGGGATACCCCATTTTCTCCTCTGGGTAGCAGTCTGCCCTTTACCAGGGGCCTTCTGGACACAGTGTCTTCACCCAGAGTCACCCCACGGAATTTCGGGCTTGACATCAAGCTGTGGTCTGGCGGGGTGGCGGGAGGGGGTTCCGGTACGTGTCCCGTGGACCGTGATGCGTCTCAGCCCCCTCAGGTGCGGCCTTGCCCTAAGTACTCACTTGCCATTTAAAAAGCATTTCTTTGTTAACTGTAGACATCAAGGGGTACACAAGGGAGGCAAGATCCCTATCTCTGCAGAGGCGACATTCCCGGGGCGATGCCAGCACCCCAGGGAGAGTCGGGGAGGGGGCGAGGGTAGTGGCAAGAAGCAGCCACACAAAGGCCAGGGAGTGAGCATTCTGGAAGAGGAGAGAGCGAGGGCCTGAGGTGAGGACAAGCTTGATGGATCGACAGAGAGCAGAGAAGGCCCAGAGGGTCTGGGGAATAGAGGGGCCCTGTGAGCAGTGTGGGGGAGGGGGGAGAAGGCCGCAGAGGCCAGATGGCGTGGCATGGGCCTCTCGGACTTTGTCAAAATGCAGATTCTCATTCAGTGGGTCGGGCTGGGGCCTGAGCTCCCGCATTTCTGATCCTCTCCCAGGTGAGGCCAGCACTGCCGGTCCACATGGAAACACCCAGGGGGCTTTACAGACTCCTCAGGGGCCAGCCAAGCCCCAGCTGGGTCAGCAGAACTGTGCAGGGGGGCGGGGCACAGACACCAGTTTTCAACACCCTGCAGGTCAGTTTGAGAACCACTGTTGTAGAACATCCTGGATTCTTAAAGAAATAGAACATTTCAGAATGTTCTGAATCCAGAATCTGAATCTACAATCCAGAATGTAGAACATTTCTGGATTAAAGAAAGCTTGAATTGTATTCTAGGAACGGTGAGGAGTCACCAAAGTCGATTGTGTTCCTGTCTGTATGTTGTTAAAAGACCCACTGGAGCTATTGGGGAGGATGTGAAAGTGGAGAGGGGGGACCAGGGAGGAAAGGTGGTGATGGGCTGGCCCAGGTAGGCATGGAGAGTCCTGATGGGAGATTTCGAAAGCAGAGCTGGCAGGACTCAGGGATGGACCGGAAGTGGGGGGATCTCAGAAAGAGATGAGTTGACAGTGACCTCTAGGGCCAGGGTCCTAGCCTTTAGGTGGAGGGGAGCTCCTTCCTGAGATGGGGAGGCCGATGAGGACCAGGTAGAGCTGGTGGGGGGTGGTGCAGGAATCTCAAGTTCCCTTTGGGCCAGGTTTAGACAGCAGAGCAGAGATGGCGAGTAGACTGATGGGAGCCCAGGGCGAGGGACAGCTTGTGGTCACTGATACAAATGTGGGAACCACCGGCATGCAGATGCCGTGGACAGTCACGGTCCCCTCCCAGACTTGGGACAGTGCAGCCAGCAGCCTTTTGACCTCACTGAGGCCATTCCTCTCATTCCCTGGATGAGAAAAGGCCCAGAGACTGTGGATGTTCCCCCTAAGGTCACACAGCAAGTCAACGTGTGACTTCCGGGAGGGACCATTTCTACTCTACCAAGTTCAGTGCAGCTCCCATCCCCCAGCCCCAGCCACAGTTTGAAGGACAGAGCGGCCGAGATAGAAAATAATTTATATATCTGCAGCCAGAAAACACCACCGTTAGACATTATCCACACCCACACGCACACACATTATCTTTTTCCTTCTAAGTAAAAAATCAGTAGCTGGCTGTCAGCTTTATTACTAATTACACAACTACTTTATTGCTGGTATTAAAAAAAATGAAGGCTAAAAATGTCTGGGAAAGACTTAATTTAGTAAACAGTTCAGAACAAAGTATTCGTCGCTGTAGTATTTCTTCACATTAGAATTTGCTCCGGGTGATTCAGGTCTTCTCTTTACTGTGTTACTGCAGCCTAATAAAGTTCCCAGGCTCTGGGAGACGCTGCTTTGCCTTGGAAGGTAATTGTGCTTTGGGAGGTGACGATTGGGTAGGATTGATGGCGAGTGGCGGGGGGGTGGAGGGTCGTCTGGTGAGCCTAAGGGTCCTGGAGAAATACACCTGGGAGAGGGCAGGAGATGTGAGTGCCCCACTGAGCTCACAGTGGGCTCTCAACAGTGGATGGACGGATGGACTGATGGATGAATGGAGAATGAATGAATGAATGAATGAATGAATGAATGAATGAATGAATGAAAGAGGAGCTCTCAGGTTAACCATCAGGTTGTGGTACAACTTAGTCAAGGAAAGGAAGTCACCAAAAAGTTGCCAGTGACAGAGGTAGAGGAGAAAAGGTCAGTGGCCTTTTGTACAAGTGGCCTTTTGCACTTGACACCTCTATTTGCAAATAACACAGACTGCAGCCGAGATGATGAAGCAACGCCAGACAGGGTGCAGGGACGGGGAGGTCTTTTTCATTTTACAAAAAAGCAAAGAGGCAACAGGAGAAGTGGAGGGCCTTGCTCAAGGTCATACAGCTCAGTAGCAATGGAGAAGCCAGGCCCCAGGCTTCCTGATGTTGAGCCAAGGGCTGCCTTTTCCTTCCCAGCTCCCCATAGCTTAGGTCCTTCCTCTGCACAGCAGGTGCAGAGATGCCCGGGTTCCTTCTACACTCAGCAGCCGCGGTGAGCTTTTTCAAGTAAAATTATACTGTGGCACCTGCTGCCGGAAGCCCTCCAGGGGCTTCCTGGCTCCCTTTCAAGAAAATCCTCATTTCGTATTAGACCTGCAAAGTCCCATGAAATCTCAGTCCCCGCTCTGCCCTCCCCCCGCACCATCCTCTGGTCACCCTGACCTTGTCGCCAAGCTTGTTCCTACCTCAGGACATTTGCTCATGCGTTTCCCCTAGTGGATACACTCATCTTCCATCCCAGGTCTCTGATGAAATGTCACCTCCCCAGAGGCCTCCCTGAGCCCTCATCCGGAGGAGTCCCCACACCCACCCCGGACGCTCGGGTCCCTCTACACCCACTTGCTGGTTATAGTATCATTTATGACTGTCCAGCATGGGGCTCTCCTGTGTGTATCTGAATATTTTTCTTTCTTCTTCTCAAATGCAACCCTGAGGGTGAGGACTTGGTCCCTGTGGCTTTCTTCTGTTTACCCAGCATCCAGACCGACACCAGGCAGCTCCGCCCACGTCAGCGGAGAAGTGAACCCCTGGTCAGAGGGCCCATTAGATCACTGCCTGGTACCCAGCCTAAAGCCCTAGGGTTTCAGGACTACAGTCTAGCCCCATGTCTGCAGTATGACATGGCCAGACACCCTACTTCCCTGAGCCTCAGTTTCCCTTCTTCCAATGTACTAATGGGAGGGGGCACCGGGTGACAGACAGCCCTCCCAGGTCTAACCCTCCCTGCCCCTTCCTCACCGCACTACCAGAGGGGCTGGGCAGTGGACCCGGCCCCGAGGGCACCGGGCTCCATGCACAGCCAGGCCTGGGGCCTGGAGACAGATGCCCAAGTTCCGAGACAAGCTGGGAACTGCCCGCCAGTCGGTTCTAAGTACCTCCATCTGGATCCTCAGGGGACTGGCTTGCCCTCGCTGTGGCAATTTCCTTCTGAGCTGGGCTGGCGCTCCTAATTATTATTTGGAAAGGTTCGGGGAGGTTCAGTTAATTGATTACATATTTCCTTCCTTGACAGCGCATTTGTTCAGTTGTGTCTTTTATTCCCCCCCCCCACTAGGTTAATGTTCCTGGGCATGTTGAGTATTTTGTGGGGACCATGGGACTGGAGCAAGTCATAACTCTCCCCCCGGCTCGAATGCCCTGCTAGGGGCTTTCGAACACTTTAATTTAACTTCCCCAGACCTTTGCTTCCCCCTGAGAGTGATGATATAGTCAGAGCCCCGAGCACTGAAGACTCGTAATAATGCTAACGCCAGTGTTTATCACGTGCCGTGCTCTGCTGTAAGCAATTCACACACATGGACTCAGCAGTCCGCCCGGGGCAGGTGCTGTTACTACCTGCATTCGTGGGTGCTGAGTGAAGCTCAGAGAGGTTAAGTGACTTGCCCGAGGTTGCACAGCCGCTAAGTGGCCCAGCCCTGGGATTCAGACCCATCAGCCATGACAGAGGGTAGAGGCTGAACACAGGCCCCCAGCCACTGCTCTTTAAGTGGCCCAACTGGCTTTGGGGGCAGGGATGCAGGCCCCCAGCACCCTGGGCTGTGGGGCAGGCAGGTGGGCCACTCTGGTTCCCCTCTGCCAGATGCTGTGCATAGCGACCCTGGCAGGACTTGGAGCCCCAGCTGTTCCATCCGTGAGAGAAGAATGACCTGAGCCTCCAAGCCAAGGGGAGGGTCGTAGGGATGCCTCATCTCCAGCACAGAGTGGTGTTAAGTGAAAAACAGCTGAATCACAGGTGCTAGTGTATAATGTGCTTCTAATGCATATCTATCTCACTACACATATTCTTCTGTATTGGACACATTTTATACCGCAGTGTTGAATAATAACAGGGACGGAGTGGGAAGGTCACTGACTCTCAGGGGGCTGTCCCTTCTTGCCCCAGCAGGGACACCCTGCTCCTCTGGTCCCAGGAGCCTCTCTCAACACCCTTCCACGGTTCGGCCCTGACTCCCACAGGGAGGAACCACATGTGCACCCACCCACACCCACCCCGGGTCCTGCAGAGCTCAGCACAGAGGAAGTGCAGAGAATGAAAGAATGAATGAAGGAGCTGGCTCTTTTCTTCTGCTTTTCTGAGGGGGACGGACCCTTTCCTGGCCCCCCAGTGACCCATCTAAGTGCACCTCCTACCCCCAGTCTGGTCCGGAGATTTTCCAGGAGTGATTGGGGGGGGGGGGGAATTGCTAGCTATTTTATTCATTTGTTCATTAGTGTTTCCGAGCGCCTCTCGTGAGCCAGGTGATGGAGAAAGAGCAAGGTGACATGATCGCAGAAAAAAAGCCGGCGTCCTCCCCCAGAGGAAGTGCGTCTGACTCGGGAGCACTGCCGTGGTTTCAAACATTCCACGCGGGCTGTCTTCACTGAGCCCCACACATCCCACGCAGTAGGCTGTGCCTGTGCCCTCTTTTAGCCAGAGAGACGCGTGCAGAGGCAGTTACTGTGCGGAGCCCTGGGGCGGCCTGCAGCGCACAGGATGGGCAGGTGGGTGGGGCCTGGCATGCCCGGGCTGCTGTATGCCAGTTTCGGAGAGGGTGGATGTGGGCTGCCTCAGTCTGGGCCAGCCGTGGGGGCGGTCTCCTGTTTGGTGAACTCCGACCTACAGGGTCAGAGGCCGGATGCCTGGAGCCTCCACTGTGCCCTGTTGCCTCCTTCCCCAACCTGACAAGCCTGACCACTGTGTGCCCCTCCCACAGCCCCAGCTCCCCACTTCCCACCGCCCCCAAGGCCCCCCTCTGGGGATTCAGACATGGGCAGGAACCCCTTTTCTGGCTGGATGTGAGTGTTGTGGGAGGCAGGGGGATGGCCCAGCTGACCCTGAGGGGCGCATGGGCCCAGCAGAGCCCGAATCCATGCCCAGGACCCCTGCAGCCTGCAGGACCAACCCAGGATTTTAAGCAGGTGTCAAGCAGGAGCAGGCAGCTGGGAACAGCCAGGGCTCAGAGCTCACAAACAGGCCTGGAGCCGTCTCTGCAGGATCCCACAGGTCACCAGTAGCATCGGTCCCCGTGTCCACGCTGCCGTGTTGAAGGACGAGCTGAGGCTGAGCTGGATCTGGGCTCGGCCTTGGAGCCCACCAGCCAGCGAGAGGGGTTCCTCCCTACCAAGGGCCCTGCACTGCCACCCCCACCCCCACTGCCCTCCCCGTAGCTCCTCCTCATCAGAGTCCTGGAGGAAGAGGAGGAGTGGCCTGCGGCAGGCCTGTCTGTGGGTCTGATGCCCTCAAAGGGCTCCCAAGCACAAAGGGGACCTTTTTGCTTTTATCTTCGTCTCCATCTCAGGGCCAATGAGAACACCCCTAATGATAAGAGCAAGCACCTGTCTGGGCCCCCTGTGTGCCAACTAAAGGCTCTGGGGAGGAGATAAGCACTGTAAGCCCATTTTGCTGATGGGAACAGTGAGCTCGGGAGAGGTTAAGTGACTTGCCCCAGGTTAAGCACGTGGCAAGGAGCAGAGCCAAGATGTGAACCCAGGCAGCCCGCAGCCAGCATCCCTGTGTTTCTCCACCAGACCACACCGCCTCCGGGCACCACTGGCCTGTAAGCTCGTTCACTTGTTTGGACGGTACGTGGGGGAAGAGTCAGGGAGTATGGAGCACAGAACCAGGCTTTTTAGGGCTAAGCAGACAGGTTTGGGGAGCCCAGATTTGCCCCTTCAGAGCTGTGGGACTTTGGGAAGATCACTTGGCCTCTCTGAACCCCTTACCGCACCCCCTGCCCTTCCCGGAACAAGGGGCTCAGTCCTACCGCATGCAGCTGCTCCATCCACTGCCTCTAGCTTCCTGCTGCAGGTCCGCCTCTGTCTTTGCCTCTGCTGTGAGCCGACGGAGGAGGCGGGTGACGAGGTCTGGGCCCCAGTCAGCGTGAAGGCACTGAGGTCTGAGGGAGTAGATGCCAGGGTGCCCCAGGAGGGACAGAGCTGATGAGGACGGAGTGGGGCCCAGCAGAGCGAGCAGATGCAGAGGCCAGCGGGGAGGGAGAGGCAGCCTGCGCCGTGTCTCTGCGCCATTAACTTTCCCTATTGTGTTCTTCCCCGCTTGCCCAGGCGGCCATGCCAGCCTGTGAGATCTGGGCTGCGGAGGGCCACATGGAGGCCCTGCCAGCTGCTCTAGCTGCTGATGGGACACAGGGCCCCTGGACTCATTATAAACCTCTTGAGAGTCCGCTAAATGCCCCAGTCCTGCCCATGGCTGCACACATCTCATCCTCTGCTCAACAGAGGCCCCTGGGGGCCAACAGAACCAACTCCAGATGCCCCTACCAGGCTTTGAGGCCCTCCACTGGGGAATCTCTAGCTATTTATTTTCCTTTTACATTAGGGTCCAGCAGACACATAGGGATGTGCTTAGATTCAAGGTCCAGCTCAGGGAATTGTTACACAGCCACACACCCCGGCGGCCCACCCACGGCTCAGCTCAGGGGATGAAACACTCCCGGCCAGTACCTCTCAATATTTCCTTCCACCAAGAGGGAAGCACGATGCTAACTTTTGAATCAGCTTTGACTGGTTTTTCCTATTATTGCTCTGCACACAAAGAGGATCACACTTTCTGTGTCTGGCTGCTTTGCTCAGCGTAAGGTCTGGGAAATCTGTGTGTGTGGTTGCCCGTGTCACTGGGCCGTCCTTTTTCATTGCTGTGTAGTACTCCACGCCATGGATCTATCACAGTTTCTCTGTTCTCCCGTGGAGGGACATTGGGCTGTTGCTACCAGTTTTGAGCAATGGTCAGTAAAGTTGCATTGAATGCGAGTGTTTATTTCTCTCAGACGCTTCCCCAGAAGAGGAACTTAGCACAGGGAGGTGAGTGTTCAGCTTTCGCAGAGGCTGCCTGTATTAGTTCCCCGGGGCTGCGGTAATGGGAGGCCATAAACTGGGTGGCTTAACACGACAGAAATGGATCCTCTCATAATTGTAGCAGCTACACGTCTGAAACCCATGCTCCCTCTGCATGCTCTGGGACAAAATCACGCCCTGCCTCTTCCTAGCATCCGATGGTGTGGGCAGTCCTTCGTGTTCCTTGGCGCGGCTGTCCGATCTCTGCCTTCATGCTCACATGGCGTCTCTTGTCGATCTGTGCTTCCGTGTCCGAATTTCCCTCTTGGAATAAGGACAACAGACATTGGACGAGGGCCCAGCCTAATCCAGTCCGACCTCAGCTTAGCTGGGTCACGGCTGCAAAGGCCTATCTCCAAATAGGGCCACATGCACGGGTACCAGGGGTTCGGACTTCGGCACGTCTCCTTTCTAGGTGGAGGAGCAGGAGAGACACACTTCAACCCACGACACTGCCTGACAGTTTTCCGAAGCGCTTTTCCCCTTTCCCACTCGCACCAGCAGGAGTTCTGGGTGCTCCACTCCCTGCGTGTTCCCGCTCTTAGCCCAGACATCAGGTGACTCCCATTTCCCCAAGTGTTCAAGCGCCCACTGTGCCTTTCTGTTCCCCGACTTCGCAGAAGAGCCCCCACCGGCTCTGCTTGTTGAAACCCTCCCCTCCTCCTAGTCCAAACTCACACATTCCCGCCCTCCCCTCCTCCCCAGGAACGTGCCCTGAGACCTCCGCCCAGGCCAAATTCCACGGCCCTCCCTTGGCTTCCTGCGCATTTCCCTCATTCTAGACAGACCCCCTCCGATTGGTGGCGTGAGGTGGACGGACGGAAGGCTGCAGGCTCAGGAGTGGCAGAGCTGGTCTCCAGACCCACAGGAACGAATGCCTCCCTTCTCTGCGATCAGTCTCTTTTCCCAGAAGGCTCTAGACGTCCCCATGGCTCCCTCCTCCGGTCTCTGCCCAGTGGTCACCTCCCGAGAGGAGCCTTCCCTGGCCACCTCGTCTAAAAAAGCGTCCCCAGCACTATCCTCACCGTCTTTTTGTTTCTTCATGAGCTGCACCAGCGCCTGCCATTCTGTGATGTGTTTGCTTGATCACTGTCTCTCCCACTAGAAACTAGTTTCCCCTGATCTCTCACCCACGGCTCCGTCTCAAGCACCTGGAAGATCGCGCCTGGGGCAGTTCATAAATGTCTGTTGAATGAATGAACGAACTGACCCTGTAGAACGGGGAGAAGAGCGTCTGCTCACTGGGGCGGGGGTGCTTCTTGGGTGATCACACTTAGTTAGGTTTCAGCATGGCAAGACCTGCCTCTGTCGGTGTTTGCTGTTGCATTCATTTCTTACTGCTTCTGCTACAAAGCACCGTACACCCAGCGTCCTGAAACAGTACGAATTTAGCACCAGCCGAGCGGCTCGGTTGGTTGGAGTGTCGTCCCCTGCACCAAAATGTTGTGGGTTGGATCCCCGGTCAGGCTGCGAATGGGAAATAAACAGTGGGTGTTCCTCATTCACATCAATGTTTCTCTCTCTGTCTCATCCCCCCCCCTTCCCATCCCCCCTCTCTCTAAAGTCAGTAAACATCCTTGGGTGAGGATTAATACGAATTCAGGATCTCGGAATTCTAGAGGCCAGGAGTCTGACATGGGCCTCACTGGGCTCGTCCGCTGTCAGCCGGGTTGATTTCCTTCTGGAGACTCCGGGGGGAGAGTCTGTTTCTTGGCCTTTGGAAGCTTCTAGAGGTGCCCACATGCCATGGCTTGGGGCTCCCTGCAGCAATGGCACCACTGCGACCTCAGCCTCTGCTGTCACATCTGCCCCTCCGACTCTGACCCTCCCTCACTCGTAGAAGGACCCAGGGACTGCACTGGCCCGCCCAGCGAGTCCAGGATAATCTCCCTGCCCCGTGGTCCTTACTCACACCTGCAGAGTTCCTTTTGCCATATGCAAGGCACTTTGCCCTTCTTCCCTCTGTATCTCCAGTTTCCTCTTCAGGTTCTGGCACACAGTAGGTGCTCAGAAATTCGACGTGAGCTTCTTGAGGGCAAAAGCCTCTATCATTGTCCAGGTGCCCCCATTGTCCGGGGCTGGGCCTGGCAGGTTGTCCAAGGGGCTCAAAGGCATTTGTTTAACTGAGAAGACCTACTGTGTGCTGGGTGGGGCCAGTTAGGAAACTGGGGAGAAGTGAAGGAGAGGAAGGGGTAGCCAGGTTATGGAGGGGTTGGGCTCCCAATAAAAAGATTGGGACTTGACACATCTCGATGTCACAGAATGGGACCTTTGTTCTGAATGATAAAGCTAAAACGTAAGGAACACTCAGGCCAGGAGGTGGCATGATGAGAGTCACCCTGGAGCTCGGCTCCTGCCATCTGAATCCCAGCTCTGCCACTTAGGAGCTGTGGGGCCCTAGGTGAGCCACTGCCGCTCTGTGCCTCAGTTTCCCCATCTCTGAAACGGCGGTGATAATAACAGTGCCTGCTTTGTACAGTGTTTGTGAGGCTTACATGAGTTGGCAAAGCTCTCAGAACTGGCCCAGTGTGCCTGTGACAGAGGGCAGTGGCGCCTGGGGGCTGAGTGCCTTGTGTGGATGTTGGCCTTGGCCATGCTCAGCCTGCACCATTTCCTGGGTGCCTGTGACCAGCCAGGCAGGGCACTGGGTTACGCAGACTGTGGTGAGCAGTTTGGCCCGGGAGCTGTTCCACAGGGCCCTTGGCTACCCCATGGGGACGAACTACTTACTGTTGCTCCCATTTTACAGGTGAGAACTCAAGGCCACATGCCTGGAAAGCAAAGGAGCGGGCATCTCAAACCAGGCAGCCTGAACTCCAGGCGGCGTCCTGTGTTGCCTTTCCAGCTCACAGCCCCGGGACCCAGCGTCCTGGCACTCTGCCCTGCGTCTTTCTGGAAGTCTTGGAAATAGTTTCGAAGCAGGGGTCTCTTCCTTTACTACGGCCGTCAGGGGAGGACATGAAAATTTGGCTCTGATCGAATTAGGCCCCTGTTGCGGCATCACTTTCTATATTCACCATAAAGCTAATAAACTAATAAATTAGACGGAATGAAAATATCATTGGGCAAGGCGGCATGTTAAAGCGCGGCCGTAATTACACTCTCGTCCAGGGCCAATTCCTCAAATTTCGCCTTGGCCAGGTTTCCTCAGCTCACCGTGTCCCTAATAAGGCATAACTCACTCTATAAACATTAAATTGACTTATTTATTTTAAATTACAGTGGAACTGAAAACCACCTTGATAAACCTAGTCTCATGAATCTGCTTCCCCGTGAACACAGCCCAGCAATTTTTTTTTTTTAAACAAAGACAATATCTAGCTTGTCTCAGCCCCGCTCCTGCAGCCCCTGGCCTAGCTGTTCCTCACATACTGCAATTCCAGCTTCTGAGATTCGACTTGTTCTCTGGAGGCTGGTGGAGGTCGTCCTTTCGGTATAGAGATGATCCGTGCCTAATTAATAATAATAATGATGCTAACATTTGCCAGTGTGGGTGATGGGGCTGTGCTGGGCCCTCTGCTGTGGCCTTTGTATGTGTGGAGTTGCTTAATCCTCGTGATAAGCCTGCCAGGGCCATCTCTAATGAGCCTTGCTTTGCTTTGCAGCGGAGGAAACGGGATCAGAGAAGGGAAGGGACTTGCCGGAGGCCACACAGAGCTGGGACCCAGCCAGGGTGGTCTGAGCCCAAAGCCGTGGTCCTCACCATGGGTGTCCTACCTCTGAGCAAATTAGCACCGGTGCCGATGTGCCTCCGCCTGGGGGGGCTGCTAGGAATTCCGTCTGTGATGACGGGTTTCTTGAGTTGTGGGACGTGCTCACAACCTGGTGTGGGGGTAGGGGTAGATCTGGACAAGCAGACAGTGGTCACTGGGGGCTCCAGGAGTCCAGAGGTGTCTACCCCCAGCCTGGCTGCCAGGTGCAGCAAGTTGACGGGCGTGGGTGATGTATCAGAGACCGTGAATGGTGGGGGAGGAGGAGAAGGCCAGACAAAAAAAACAGGAGGAAGTCATTCCAGGGGAAAAGCATAGCAGGGCCAATAGCTAAGCGGTGCATCCATAGATCTGCGGCTAGAAGGGAGGGGAGTGTGGGAGCGGCTGCCCTGGCCCAGCCACTGTCTTGGGGCTCTTCCATGCAGCTCTAAGGAGAGCTGTCCCACATGGAGCCACCTGGAACCAAAGCAAGAGGGAAGCCCAGCTGCACCAGAATCCAGGGTTTGACAATGTTGTTCTCGCCAGAGATGAACTCCGATAGGCCCAGGACCTGGGCACATATATAACCTAAGGCCACCTTCTCATTTGTCAAATGGGTGTGTCCATACCTACACCCAGGGGCTTTGATCCTCAACCCAGAATCTCTCCAGACCCACACGCGCAGCCTCTCGTTCCACATTTCCCTTCGGCTGTCGCTCATGCTACTCACACTCACACCGGGCTCCTGCTGCTCGTCTTCTCAGGACAGGGCCCAGCCACCCACGAGCTGCCAGAAACTCAGGAATTCGTTCAGACGCTCCTCTCCCTCACTCCCCATGCCCAGTCAGTCCCTGAGACCTCCTGAGCTGGTTCCAAGGTGGCTCGTTTCTCTCCTTATGTCCCCTGCTGGACCAAGGAACCGGCATCTCTCACCTGACGCCCCTGCAGAGGCTTCCCAGCTGCTCAGCCCACACACACTCTGTCCTCCCTCTCCCGTTCTCTACTCGGCAGGGCTAAGATGCAGTCTCACTGTGTTGTGCCTCCCCCCTCGTTTTCCCTCACGTTTCTCCAGTGACTCCCACTCTTCTTAGGAGAAAAACCAAGCTCGTTAGCATGACCCAGGAGGCCTGCACGGCCCGACCCCTGCCTGCCTCAGCCTCTGCATCTGGTACCTCTGCTCCTTACTCTCTGAACCGTCCTTCACTCCTCCAGGGACCGCTCTCCCAGGTGTTCTGCACATCTGGTTCCCTCCGCCCGCACCCCTCTCTGCCTGTCCCCCGCCTCCCCCCACTGCCTTACCTGCCAAGTCCTGCTCCCCCTTCTGACCTCTTCTCATGTCCCTTCCCAGGAAAGCTGACTTCTCAGTGTGGGTCAGTCAGGTCCCCCCACTGTCAACTGGAGCTGGTCTCTGGGTGTCTCATGGAACTCATCACACTATGAAGTAAACACACATTTCTGTGCTTAGTCCCATCCATGTCTGGAGCCCTGGAAAGCAAGCTGCGTGACAGCAGGGGTCGTGCCTGCCTTGTTTACTGTGGTCTCTCTAGCAGTTACCCCAGGGACCATTGAGTGGAATATGGCAGACACACAATGTAGAGTGTTGGATGGATGGATGGATGGCTGGATGGTTGAATAAATGAGTGGATGGATAGTTGATGGGTGGATGGCTGGGTGGATGAGTGGATAAATGGGTAAGTGGATGGATGGATGGATAGATGGATGGATGAGTACTTGGGTGGATGAGTGCATGGATGTTGGATGGATGGATAAGTGGATGAGTATGGGCGGACAGAAGCACTGAATATTTTAATGAGTTCCTATGTCGAAGTTCCCAGCAGTGTGTGACGTAGAAAAGTCACTCGGTGTTTCTTACGTGGGAAACACAAAGCTCTGCCGTGCTCCAGTGCGGGGATTTCGACTCGCCTCTCAGGCTCACTTTCTGGAAGGCAGACCTCCTGATGGGAAACCAAAACCCAGAACCAGCCAAGAGAGAGGTGTGGCAGGGGCCAAATGTGGTCCTCGGCCCAGGCTAGTCACTGGGCCCGGGCTCTGCCAGGTGGGAATGCAGGGCACTGAGGGAAGGAGGCCCTGGGCTTTTTCATAGCAGAACTGTCATCTGTCTCCTCCTTCCCAGCATGGTCATGGCCACTGCAAGACCACTGAGAGTGAGTTCCAAAGCTGAACATTGAAGAATGGGATCCCTCCTGCTGTTGATGGGTGGTCCCCCAGTGCATTTCAGAAACCACAGCTGCCCAGCCTATTGTACCCTTTGTTCATGGACTCAGAGGGTCCTACTCCTGCTCAGACCTCCAAGTGGACTCGTCCTTTTATCAGTTCCTCCTTTTTGACCTCAAATGCTGGTGTGGGCAGTTCTCCTACCATCTTGTGTGTGAGCCTCTGCCCCTCCGTTCTCTAAGTGAGTCTCTGGTTTAGCCCCCACCCCTAAGTCCCAGCCACAGTCCCTCCCTCCCCAGGATGCTGATTCTTCCCAGACAAGACCTCGATTTGATCTTGCCTCATGTGTTGGTAGTGGAAAACCAGCCTTGCAGTGTGACCTTGGGCATATCAGTTCCTCTCTCCATGCCTCAGTTTCCTTGGCTGAAAGAAGATGGAGCTATACATCATACAGTATCAGGACACAACAGCATCCACGGGGTTGTTAGGAGATTGAACCAGCTAGTGCATGCAAAGCGTCAGAACTGTGCCCGGAGCACTCCAAGTGCTGTGTTGGTGTTTATTGTTATCATCCAACAACAGACATGGAGCTCGAGTAGGAGCCCAGCACAGCTCCAGGTGCTGGGTGTGCAGGTGGACAGATTGGCTCATTCAGCTAACCTGAAAGGACAGAGCTCACCCTTTGTTCCTCTTTGCAGAACTGATGACAGCCCTCTCTACTGTCCCCTCTCTATGACCTCAGGTGGGTCACAGAACCTCGCTGGGCCTCAGATTTCCCCATGCACATGGTGCCCGCCTTTCCAGGGTTTGGTGAAGATTAGAGACGGAATTCGTACAGGGCTTGGAACCAGGGTGTTCTCAGTAAATGGTGGTTAGGACTTTTTATGCCTTTTTTTTTTTTTTAGGACCAGCATTCACCCCTCTACTCCTGTGTCTGATCGCAGGGAAAGAACATTTCCTCCCTTTCAATACTATCATCTCACTCCTCACTACCATCCTGGGAGGTGGGCGTTACAGTACTTTATTTTACAGATTAGAAGAGCACAGAGAGGTTAAGGAACCTGCCCAAGGTCACAGCGCTCACAGGTGGCAGAGCTGAGATTTGACCCTCAGTCTGTCAGATGCCGCCACCTGTGTGCGTGGCCACTAAGCCATACGCCTCCCTGTCAGAGCCACGACTTGGCTCCGAGAGTCAGGACCACGAGCTCCAGACCCCAGAGCCGGGACAGTGCTTCAACACCCGAAACTCAAATGGGGAAAGTGAATTCTTGGTGCTCCTGGGAGCAGGCCCCACCCACTTCCCCTCTGTGGGCTCCCTGATGGATTTTGTTCCTGGGACCTCCTGGTCCTTTCCGTCACCCAGTCCCTGGGCGTCAGTCCACATCCCCTACCCAGGCCCCTCAAAACACAGGAGAAGAGCGCCTAGAGATCGGAAGACACGCAAATACCATAATCGCAGTGATGAAAATGGAAACCTAACCACAGGGCACTGTCCTCAGTGCACCCCGAGGGTTAGCTCACTGAACCCTCTCCCTGGTCCAGGGAAGCCCCTGCCACCATCTCAGATTTTAAGGTGGGAAAACAGAGCACAAGGTGGTAACTTGCTCAAGGTCACGCAGCTGGTCAACGGAGAAGTCAGGATTCAAGGCCAGGTTCCCAAGTCCACGCCCTGGACCCCTCCACCTTTGGCATCCGTAGTCTCCACGCAGCCCCTCATAATTGGTCTGGAGAAGACACGGGGTATGGCAACCTGTCTTATGAAAGACCTGCCAGAGGGCAGGGGTGTTGATTCCAAACGGCGCTTCCCAAACCAGGACCTCGGGCCATGCCACCGCCAGCTGTCGGCATTTCCCTGGGCCCACGTGATGCGAAATGACTCTGCTGTGGCTGTGAGCGAGAGCCCCTGGCCTTTTCTCCCGAGCTCACGAGTGGGTGGACAGGCACCCCTTCCCCTCCTCACCTTCCCGACACTGCCGCATCTCCTCATGTCAGCAATTAGCAGAAGGATTTGGCTGCCAGGGAGTGTGCATTAAAATGCACCAGCCTGCCAAGCCAGGCTCGCTTCCGCCGGCCTTGTTTCCATTGATAAGGCGGGTGTGCGCATGTGTGCGTGTCTGTGTTTACGTGTGTGTCTATTCGGTTAAACAGGACTGTTTTTGTGTTGAACTTGGTGGGAATCCAAGAGGCTCAGTCTGAGAGCTGGAACCCAATGGGGCTCGGAGTGGGGACGGGCCCGCATAAGTGGTTGCCACCCCACCTCTTCTGTGGAAGGATCAGCTTTGAGCACCTGATGGTCCCCACCCTGCCCTTCCCGTGCTCGCTCAGTTTCTCCTGTGAGTCCTTTCGTGGGTTCTCACTCACAGACCAGGGACTTGGAGGTTAAAGCTTGCCAGTAAATGAGTTCTGTATAACGAATATCGAACTTTATTTAGAAAGTTTTCAATTCAATTAATGGCAAATTTTTGAAAATCAGGAGATTTTACATTGGTCTTTATTTTGGGCTTTTCTTTAAAGAGCTGAAGATGTGGCTTTTATACTGGTTATTCCCAAGTTACAGCAATCAACTGCCATAAGTAGTGGATGGATTCAAACCAGGGAACAACCTCTCCACTCCTCACAGCCCACACCACTGTCTCTTGTCTGAAGTTATATCAGTCAGAATTAGTTTAGGCTATGTGCAACAAAAATCCAAATAAATGTGTCTTAAACTAGATAAAAGTTTATTCTCCTCTCTCTATATAGCACATAGGATATTCCTTGGTGTCAGGGACTCAGGCTTCTTTCTTCTTGATGTCTACTATTCATGGCCTCCCTCCATTCTCAAGTTTACCTCAAAGTCTAAAAAGGCTGCTGTAGCTCCCACCATTAGGACTACATTCCAGCGGGGGGGGAGGAGAGAAGGGGAACAAAAAGGACTCAGCTCCTCCCTTGAAGATCCTTCAGGAAGTTGTATAGAATACCTTTACTTACATCCCATTGGCCAGAACATAGTCACATGGCCATCTCCCCTGCAAGGATGGCTGGGAAATGTAGTCTTTATTTCAGGCAGCCATGTGTCCAGCTGCCAGGCATTCTATTAGTATGAAAAGGGAGTAGCTATTGAATTATTTAACTTCCTTACACAGACCATAAGCCCATGAAGAGGGGACCTTGTCTTTGACTTTGTCTCTGAGCTTCTGCTACTTCATTGATAATTCATACACTGTTGTTCGTCTTACCAAGTTCTAAGGAATTCACAAGGAGATGATGGATGTCAACATGCCTAGCCAAGTGTGTGGCACTTAATGTCAGTTCGATGATTGTCAGTCTCTTCCATTTCCCCCCCAGATGTCCACACGGGTCACTCCCTTCCTGTGGTCTTTGCCAAATGTCCCCACCCCCCGACCCCCTGCAATTTAAACTTTAACCCTCCACCTCCACTCCCAGCACTCTCTATCCCTGCCCTGGCTTTATTTTTAAAAGCTTGTTTTCTTTATGGTCTGTCTCCCTCAACTAGAACATCGGCTCCAGGAGGATAGTGATTTTTGTCTGCATTGTTCAGAGCTGTGTCCCCAGCACCCAGGACAGACTGTGACACATAGGAGGTCCTCAGGAAAAATACAGTGAAGGAATGAATAGATGAACAGGTATTTCTTGAATGTCTTGCACGTGCTAGGCGCTGTGCTAGGTGTGAGAGACAGAGCAGAGAATAAGATAACTTCCAGTTTCCACGTCTCTGTGGCAAGGAGCCCAAAGCCGAACACACTAAGATAAATACCTATTACCTTGGATGGGATCTCGGTGCCAGCAAGAGTCCAGGCATTTTAATTTTGTTTTGACAGAGAGGCTGATGGGAGAGGCTGGCTGGCTCCTCTGTCTTCCATCTGCCCGTGGTCCCTGGCGCCCTGGCCTGACCTTCCCTGCTCTCAACCCATCGTAGCTCAGGACAGTAAAACATAATTGGCCTGCCCTACTTTTAAAGGGAACCCAGATTGAAGGATTGGCTTTTTTGGTGGGCTGACCTGTTTAAGAGCCTTAAGAGGGAGCTGGGAGTTTCAATTTTCCACTGCCAAAGCAAGGCTGTTTTTAGCTCAGCTTTGATGAAACAGCGGGAATCAGGTTCGGCCACGGGTCACCCATCAGCCGACCTGGTTGGGAAAGGCCTCCAGCTGCCGGCTCCTCGGGAATGCCGAGCCTGGCTCTACTCAACTGGGGTAATTGGTCCTGCCCGGAAGCGGGTCCAGGGTCACTCCAAAGGAGGGGTGAGCTCCGGGCCACTCTCAGTTGTTTCACCCTCATGGTGGATTCCTGGAGCCCGGCAGCACTGAGCGCCTGCCCCCCCACTTCCAGACACGAGCTGCATGACCTCGTCCACATCGCTTGGCCTCTCTGGGCCTCAGTTTCCTAATCTGTTCCACGAGGTTCGTCGTTTTCCTCTCTCCGGGTACTGGTAGGTACTACATGATAGAATGCCAGCTCAGACTCTGAGGATATCTCCCAGATCCTCTCTCTGCCTGAAGCTGGCTGACAGCCACACTTGAGGGCCAGGCTGGCTCTGGCAGAGCAGGCCTCTCCGAACTGGAATAGTTTGGCGTGCCGCCTGCTTTTCTAAGGGTCAGGAACCATCTCTTTAAGCCCCCTTTCTGATCCTCAACTCAGATTGTGATGGAAGGGGTTAGCCCCTGGGCTGCTCTGGTCTCATCCAAGAGGGATCCTGGTGATGGATTCTTGCTGGAGTTTGCTTCTAGGGAAAATGTGGTCCCTGCAGTTGAAGAAATCTTGTCTTGGTCACCAGAAGGCACAGCCAGGCTGTGCACCCAGGGCCCCGCATCACTTCAGCTGGCAGGAGGACCAGAGCACCCACTCCTGCCTTCTCCCCTTTACCACACTTCGAAGTCTGCAGGCCTTTGTTTCCATCCTGCCCCTGCCTGGTGACCTTGCAGAAGCTGGGCTGCATTCAAGGGCAAGGAGCTTGGGTATTCAGGGAATCCCCAGGGAATTGACTCAGGAGCCTGGGTGCCGGTGCAAACCCCAGCTCTGACATCCTCCTGCTGAGTGGCTGTCAACAAACTCCAAACCATGTCCCAGCCTCAGTTTCCTCATCTGTGAAGTTGGGATGACAATACTAATACTTACCTCACAAGATTGTTGTGAAGACTGAGCTTTACAGATGGGGAAACTGAGGCACCCGTACACATATCTTGTCCCTGGTCAATCCACCATAGTTTTAGCTGAGAGTACCTGGTACACAGGAAGCTCTAATATGATGATGATGATGACGATGATTACTAGCATGATTATTTCAGATGGCTTTGTGAGGGTTGAAAGGGATCAGTGTTCAAAGTGACTCACACAGGGTCTTGGACATAGTAGGTGTTCAGTGAACCACTGATGGACAGAGATGAAGGAAGCACTCGCAGTCCCCTAGAATCTCTTGGTCCAGTGGCCTCATCTGGCCTTGCACACAGCAGGGGCACAGCTATGTTCACGGAACTCGATCGGAGTGACCACTGGTGCCGGGAGGTGCAGGAGCCCTGGGGAGCTGCCTCTTCTGCTGGAGGCAGGCTTGGTTCCCAGGGGCTAGGGGTTCTTCATGACGCCACCTGTCCCCCACTGCCAAGCAGAGAGGCAAAGACAGAGAGATTTCTGTTAGAAAGCAAAGCACCCGCCGGGACAGAAAGGAGGCAGCTGGCAAAGCCACGTGCCCTCGGCCTTTCTGCCTCGCCTCTAGTTGGCTCACTGCCATGCTTCCTGGTCCGAGTTCCCTTTCGCCTGCTGCCTGGTTTCTAGTTCCCCACCAGCCAGTGACTCCTTGCACGGCGCATGTGCCCCGGCCCCTGGGCTTGCTGGGCCTGGGACGGCATGTGGTGGAGACGAGGTAGAAAAAACATCCTGGACCCTCGCCTACCTCCCACCCCAGACCCTGAGTTGAGCAGACTGGCCATGAAGGGCTAAATGGATCAATCAGGATGTGGAAGAGAAAGTGGTTTCCATGGCAGCAGCAAGAGCCTGGAGAAGAGAGGCCTGGGGAGGAAGGGGAGGAGAAGAGAGGAAGGGGTCAGAATGGGAGAGACCGGGGAAGGGGGGGCAGGGAGCCAGCAAGCCAGGGGAATGGGGTCAGCAGAGAGTGATGGAGTGTGGGATAGGATGGGGTGGACTCGGGGCCCGAGGCTCGGGCGATAGCCCAACAGGGTGGGAAGCGCCAAGATGGATGGCCCGGTGACCCCCATCTTCCCCTAACCAGGCTACAAGGAGGCCAGTGTGGCGGGGGCCAGTGATCCCAAATCTGTCACCCTCCAGAAACCCAGTTACTAACTTCCTGGGCTTGGGTGATCTAGGAATCCTGGGCTAAGCTGTGTGTGTGTGCGTGTTTCCCCATTGTGAATTCATTGCTCGAAGATAAAAATCTGATTTCTGAAAGGTATGCTCCAACATTTGAAACAGGTCGCCCTGAGTTTGCCCTCTGAGACACCATGACCGCCATCTCTGAAGCGCCCCTCTGGGCAGGAGTGAGGGGGCGTTCCACAGTGACCTCGCTGAGCCTTGGAACCTTTAAGCCTTTCTACAGCCGCCACGCGGAAGCCCAGGTCCAGAGAGGCAAGCGGCCTGCCTGGGACCGCAGAGTCCTCGGGGCCTGAGCTGGATTTGGATGGGTCCCCATACCTTTGAGTTCAGTAGGAACGGTCCCCTCTCAGAGTGGAAAGTCAGGCTGTGCCAGAGTGTAGCTCAGGGGGGCCCAGGGGAGGCAAGACCCCTCCTTTAGAAAGGTAACAGAGAGAGAGAATGGGGCTCGCCCGGGTCCTCACTGTACCGGCTGCATAATGAGGGGCCGGTCAGAGAGCTGCAACTATTGGAAGCTGATTATAGCGCTTTATGCTCAGAGCTGGCACGGCCAACCCACAGAGTCTGGCCGGGGCAGAGCCCGTGATGCGTCTGAAACCCCCTGGACAGGGGAGGGGAAGGCGAAGGGAGGGGAGCTGGGGCGGGGCAGGAAGGGTGCTGGCATGTCCTGGAAGTGCTCCCCGACTTTGCCACCCGTCTGCGTGAGGCCCCCCCACCGACTGTGAATTTGATTGGAAGCCACAGACAGATGTTTTGCATCCACTGAGCAGTTTTATGATGAAAACCATTTTCAGGTTGAAAGGGGGCTAAAAATCACACTAATGGCTTTTTAAAGCCCCGGCAAAAGAGAGTTCTGGCAGTTTCTAAGGGAAAAAAAGAATGAAAACGCACACAAAAAAGAAGGTAATACAGTTCCTAGTCCTGAGGGAGGGCCTCTTGGATAAGGGGGCTTTTCTGGGTGCCCAGGCCCGCTGCCCGGAGCTCCCTCCCCTTCCCTCCCTGGGCCCCTGCCCCCAGTTCCAGACAACCCGCCACCTCTAACGCGTGCCGCCAGAGCTCTCCGGTGAGCCTGCCACATTGAGACTGGCTGCACCTTGGCTGGCTCCCCGGCTGGAAGATGGTGGGGGCCCAGCTGTGGGTGCAGGCCCATGGAGCGATTCTGGCACGTCCTTCTGCTTGGCAGGGGAGAAGCTGGACCCGTAGTCTTCAGCTTTGTGTTGGGAAAACGGCACCAGATATTTCTGGTTTGTTGGGGGCCCTGATTCATCGAGACTTCCAGCTCATAGAAGGTGAAGCCTGGCCTATTTATCCTTGGTTGGCTGCAGACCGTTGCCTGGCCTGGCCTACGGCCAGTCACTCCTCTCTCTTTGGTTCTCATGTAAGGCGACCAACCACCCTGATTTGCCTGGAGCTGCAGGGTCTCTAACACATAGGGACTTTCAGTGCCCAAATCAGGAAAGTCCTGCGTAAATCAGGTTAGGCTGGGGATGGATATTAACACACTGGCCCACTCTACAACTATCCTGTGCCCGCAGGCCTGTCCCTTAGCTCAGGGGAGGGAGGTCTCCTTTCTCCACCAACATCTCTGCCTGGGGCAGTCGCCATGGCTCCACACCTCCCTAGGGAAAGGTCTCCCCAGTCTGCTCTTGCAAAGGGCTTGCTGGAGGAGAAGGTCCAGGGACTGGCCATCAGGAGGCACGGGACTCATTCCTGGGTTTCAGATTTTTCCGTCTCTGTCCCACTGGGGTTGAAACGGGCGCTTCCTCAGGAACGTATTGACGAGGGGTGGCTGGGGTCTTACCATTTCAGTTCACACTGAGCAGAATGAGACCATTTGCCCTTGATCTAGGTCTAGGGTCTGGGTCCCCTTTCTGGGGTGCAGGAGCACAGACCCACCTCCCGGGGTCAGAAAAGACTGGGACTACATCACCTCCTTCAGAAGCTGGAGGGCAGGGAGCAGGCGCAGGCTGGGCCCGGAAGGCAGGTTCAGCAAAGTCAGGGCAGCGTGAGAAGGAGGGAGGCCGAGGTCTGTGTGCGGCCGGCTCAGTGGCGGCCCCTGATGGTTCGAAGGACTCATTCGAAACTGCAAAATCTCTTAAATAATTTCCATCCCACCATTCTCACCAGGGTCATAGCCCGTGTCAAAGCCCTCTAAGCTCTAGGTGCTGGATTTGGGATTTGGTGACTGGAGTGGGAAGGGACCACCCTGTGTCTGGTATGGGGTGGCAGGGCGGGGGGAAGGCTAGACAGATGGATGGGCCTATGGAAAAGGGAGAAGGACTGAAGACCAGAGACTTGATGGCCTATTTTATTAGCTTTGCCTAAGGGCTCTGCAGAGGTGGAGAGGGCTCTCCGCTAATGTGGCCCCAACATCCAGGGGCATGACCCTGAACTTAGAGAGTGAGCAGGTGTTTGAGGGAGGGAGCAACCAGGTCGAGGCCTGGGGTGGGTGGGCTGCAGCCAATCAGGGAAGTATGGTGGATGCACACACAGTAAAACTTCATTACTTCTTCCCTCTTGAGCCCTTTCCAGCAGGGATGAGGGAAAGCAGAGCTGAGCAGGCATCGGGCTAATAAGATTGCAGGGGGTGTGTGTTAACCTACTTGCAAGAATGAACTATTTCCTGGCCCCTTAGAAGCTCCGTTTCAATGCAAACAATGGTTATACAAATGAAAGGCTCTCTAGTCTCTTCATTAAAGCAGTGCCTCAAAGGACCAATCGCTACCTGAATCTCCTCCATTAGCCCAGAATGAGATACTATGTATATAAATGAAGATGTTTGAATTACAAAATGCTTTTTAAATAGGGTGGATTATAAAAGTTTGGTTCTGACCAAACTTCTGATTAGGCTGTTTTATTTCACAAGGGATTCCAGGCCACGCACCCTTTGCTTCCTCCCTCCCTCTCTCCCTGCAGCCTTTCTGGGTCAGGGCCAGATCTGGGAAGGGTTGGACTCTCCAGGGGCGGAAGGCACGGGAAGGGAAAGTTTGAAACTGGGAAAGGACAGGCCAGATCCTCACTGTGATAAGGTCACTCTGGCAGCAAGATGGAGAGGGGACAGACTGGAGGGGACAGACCGGAGGGGCTCAGGGAAAATGAGAAACCAAAGTGGAAAGACTTTCCCCACGGAGCAGGGCCAGTGGAGTGGGGAGGAGGAGATGCCCTCGGGCCACCTGTCCCACTGCCTCCCTTGACCGGAGGGTGGATCAGAGAAAACAGGGTCTAACCCCTCCCCTCACTGTCACACACACTCTTGTCTTGGAGGAATCCCCTGGCCCCCACCTGGTGCCACCCCTCCAGCCTCTTTATGCACACCTCACTCAGCTCCAGCAGGACTTGCCCTTGGGACCGGAAGCTCACTGCCAATGGCAGGCAGCGCGTTACTGAGTAGGAATGGGGTGTGCGGGTGGGCGGGGATGTGGGGCAGGCGAGACGCTTCTGCAGGAACAACCTCAAGCAGCACGTGAAAGGACAAAAACGGACGCACGGCCGAGGGGCCTCAGACAGTCGTCTTAGCAACAGCTGGGCCGCGTCTTATCAAGTTAAACCTGCGCCCGCCGTCCCGCTCCTCGGTGAGCACCCGAGACTGGGGAAGGCGCGTGTCTGTGCAAGGACGTGCACACACGTGCTTGTAGCGCTTTCCTTTGTGATCCCCCAAACGCGCCCATCAGCAGGTGGCTGATAGACGAAGGTGGGTGGGCGCCTGCGTGCCAAGGGGTGACCCTGGGGACCCGCTATGGCTAAAGGCAATAACATGAATGAATCTCAAAATAGTGATGACGAGGGAAAGAAACCAAACCAGAAGAGTACCCCCACTCCACGACTCGTTCCTAGGAAACCCTAGGAAACTCGGTCTGCAGGGACAGAGAGCGGGGGCGGTGGATGCCTGGGAGCTGGGGTGGGAGGGAGGACAGAAGGACCCAAGGAAACTTTGGGGAGGTGAGAGGTTCCTTAACGTGGCTGTGGCAGTGTTTTCAATGGTGAAGACATTATGTCAAAACCCAACAAATGTGTATACTTTACTCAGAGTTTATTGTTTGTCAATTGCAGCTCAGGAAAGTTATAAACAATTTTTTTTTAAAAGCAAGGATCCCAGGAGACATATAGTGTAGGGGCAAACCGACCTAACCCATTGTAGTACCTCTAAGATGTGGCAGGATGAGACTGGCATTCATTATGACCTTGAACCTGAGGCAGCTGAATTAATGTCCAGCCAAGTTCCTCTAAGGAGGAGGGAGACAAATGCAGACTCCATAGAAAGGCACATCGAAGTGTTGCTGTTTAAAAGTATTTCCCTGTCTCCATCCTTGCAGTGTGCTCGACACCATAAACAGCGTCTGGAACATAATAGGGACTTAATAATTTGTTTTAAAGTTTAAATCAATTAACAGCATAAGGGGATGAAACTGACAAGCGCCTACAGCACAGTCTGTTCTCAGTGCGTTTACATATGTCCCTCCTTTGAGGCTTCGATTCTCAGCAAAAGTCAGTGACCATGGTGTCTGATTCCCCAACTTTCCAGGAGGAGGCCCTCAAAGATCCGTCCCTGGGTCCTCCCAGCTCCCCCCTCTGCATCCATGTCCTCGATCTCAATTCCACGAAGGACTCTCCAGTGGAAAGACAGAGCCAGGAAAGGAAGGGCGATCCGAGGCTGTTCAGTCGTGTCAGGTGGGGAGAACGGGAACAGGACCGGCTCAGCAAACTCCAGTCATCAGAATGAAGGCCCCCCCCTGCCCCCGGAAGCCAGCAGAAGGGAACTGGGGAACATAAAAGTTTCTCCCAGCAGGGAGGAAGCAGATGGCTCTCATTACCTGGAGGGGTGGCGGGGCTCAGAATAGAAATAGGCTCGAAAGCAGTGCAGGCAAATTCCGGAACCAGAGAGTGCAAATGGACTCACGGGTACGGGAGATCAGAGGAGCCGTGCGGGAGACGGGTGCAGAGACAGCCACCTACTCACTCTGTGACCTCGGCCGTGTCACCCCTTTTCTGGGCACCTCAGTGTTCTCACCTGCACCACGGGCATCATAACACTATTATTGCTGCATAACACATGTTACAACATGTTTATAATGTAGTGCATGCTGGAGCATGTTTTATAGACTGTGTTATAGCACGGGGTAGTGTCAAGGGTCCAGTGAGACAGGGTGACATGCTTGGTTTGAGGTCTCTCACCGTGAATCTCTATGAACACCAGCACTCCCCCGAATGCTGACATCCCACGAGGCGGGTATTATAATGCCCACTCATCAGAGGGAGAAACCAGAAGGCCTTCAACCTTACACAGCTGGTCGGGTTCAGAGCCCAGGGTGCCTAACAGCTTCACCAGGCTTAGACCACTTCCGCTGCCCTCCTTCACACAGTGCTATACCGAGCACCTACTACCACGTGACCCAGCTCACCCTTCGAGGAGCTCATATGCTTCCTGGGAGGCAAGACAAACAGGTAACAATGTAGCATGAGACAGACAGGTAGAAGGGCTCAGAGAAATGCAGCCCTGGGGAGGTGGAGAGGACCTCTGTTTGCACAGGGGTTGTCAGTCAGGGCAGCCTGCCTGGCAGAGGCGGCATCTGCATATAGAGCCATAAACAGCCATAATTGACATTATGTGTCTAGTGGTGTATTCTAGTCCGTGGGACTCTCACACTACTCTGGCTCTGAGCCACGCCCATGAATTATTGCATATGACCTTCTCAGCTGGCTTGAGGAGGTGGGATGACAGATAGGCTTTGAAAGATGGCTGCAGGCATGCTATGGGGACAAGGAAGAGAGAGCGGTCTGAGCAGGCGTGACAGCCTGGGTGAAGGCACGGAGACAGGACTCAGATCCTCGGCATCTGTTATCCACCCCAACCCAGGCGTGGCACCCAGTGGGCATAAATACCTGTGTTGAAAGTGGGAGGCCCACAGTCCTGGCCCCAGGCCTGGCAGAAGGCCCAGTGACGACCAGCCCTCATGTGTCCCCTCCTGAGTCATGGAGGCCCCTTTGGGGCCCTGCTGTCTGCCAAGGCCTTTCCGTCTGAGTGCAGGTCAGTGCCACTCATGTCTGGGCACAGGGGCTTCTGGGCCACTCAGTGCACTGGAGGAGGAAAACTGGAGGCACCAGCTCACATGAGGCTCTAAGAGGCAGACTGGTCGAACCAAAGCTGTGCCCTGGAAGCTACCGGATCTGAAGATAAGAACCAGAGTCGGCCTTGGGTAGGGAGGGGGTGGTACCTGGTTTTCAGCTTGGGGCGGGGTGGGGACAGAGTTCTCCAAGCTCACACTACAGCCACCACCTGTCCATTTGATAAATATCAATCGCGTACCTACCACGGTCCTGAGCACTGAGCAAGGCCCACAGACACCAGTAAACCAGACAGATGAAGACCCTGCCTTCTGGAGCTTAGTGGGCGTGGCTGGGGGAGGAGTTCATTCAAGAGTCACAATGTATATGATTAATTACAAAATTACAGTTGAGACTGGCACTGCTCAGGAGAGGTTTGAAGAGGCCTGCTGTTATCAGTTAGCTATTGCTGTATAGCAAGCTGTCCCAAACCTGGGTGCTTTACAGCAGCGACCATGTATTATTGCTCTTGAGTCTAAGGGTTGGCCAAGCACATTCCTGAGTGTGGCCTTGACTGGAAGGGCTGGGCCAACAGGGGCTTCCCTCCATGTGCTCTCATCTTTCGTCAGAGGCTTGTTTCTCTGGGAGAAAGTGGGGGGTGGGGTGTTCTTTTGAGACTCAGACTGGTAATTGCACACCACCACTTCCACCACACACTGTTGGTCAAAGCAAGTCCCAAGGCCAAGTGCGGGGAAATAGACCCCACCCCTAGACAAGAGGAGCTGTAATGGTACAAGCCAAGAGGCATGGATACAGGGACCAGGCCACCAATGCGATCGGTCAGCCATACCCTCCTAGTCCAAGGAGTCACTAGGAAACTCACTGTTGCTTTGTAACTTGAAGACTGTGCCAAGGGAAGAAAATGCCACTTTCCCAGGAAAAGAGAATATTGCGAGCAAAGGTGTTTCATCAAAAAAGGAACTTGGCTGAAAGCACTTAGGGGGGTCACCTCCAAGGGATCCTGATGGGAGCCTGGGTCAGAAGAAGGATGTTAGTGGAATAATCGGTGACATCCAGGTAAAATCTGGAGCTGAGTGAAGGGCAACATATCAGGCTGGTCCCTTGGTCTGACAGCTGTGCCAGGGTCATGTGAGATGTCAACAGTAGGAGAAATTGGGGGGGGCAGTATGTGGGGAGTTCTCTACTCTCTGGGCAACTCTTCCATAAACCTAAAGTCACTCCAGAATGAAAGGTTTATGTTTTTAAAAGGAACTCGGCACATAAGAGGAATGGGAAGAACATTGCTGTAGCCTGGCGCAGGGGAAGGCGGAGATGTAGCTGAAGATGCAGCGGGACCCAGTGCGCCGGCCGTCATTGGCCAGGATAAGGGTCCTGCTCTTTGTCACAAGAGCAGAGAGAAGCCTCTGAAGGGCTTTGGGTGGGGCGGCACCATGAACTCCACTGACATGGGAAAGGTCTACCTGCAGAACAGATCAGGAGGCAGATGAGCAGGGTGGGAAAAACGGTTACTTGTCTGCCCCCGTATTTCCGGTGAAGAAGGGGGCGGCAGTGGACGTGGAGGGAAGTGGGGTGTTCAGGGTGCATCTAGGAGGCAGAACACCCAGGGTGTGGTCTCGGACTGTATCTGGGGAGTCCAGAAGCAGGAGATGTGAAGGGTGGTGCCCAGGGGTGTGACTCGGACTACGGTGGGGGGCGGGGCCATTGTGGAGTGAGGGAAACAGGGAGAGGGAGCGTCTGAGACCACAAAACTAGTCCTAAGTGAGAGGCCGCCTTCTCCATAAAGCATCAGTCCAGGTGTCCCCTGAGCTGTCTTCTATGCCATCTGTGTTATGTCACTAATCCGTGTCACCCAAACATATGATTGCTCATGCTCCTGCCACCTGAGCATGTCATCAGTGAAGCGCTATCACCAAAAACACACCTGCATACGTCACCTCTGCGGCTACCTGATCGTGGCCACCTGGCTGTCGGCCTTGTCAGTATTATCTTATTACCTCATCAGGGCAGCTTCCAGCTGCGTGGCTTCTTTACAGAACTGGCACCTGAGCCTGTCACTGCGCACTGCCACCCACACAAGTCACGTAGGCAGGTAGCTTCTGTAGCTGATACCTGTGTCACCTCAACATGTCACTTTAGGTGACCGTCACTGTCAACAGAGCCCAGTCAAGAGGCTATTTTTTTAGTCTAGTGAGTTACAAACAAAGAACACCCTTCCCCGAGGGGAGACAGCCCCCGCTGTTTCCCCTCCTCACCCTGCTCTTTGAGAGCTGGAGGGAGAGGGGGCGGCACTTCCCCACCAAGTGCCCCCGATGAGAAGCTCCCGGTTCTCTCAAGTCTTGCATGGCAGTTGGTAGACCAGATGTCAACCTCTGTATATTCCATGTAAATGAAGGCATTTATTTATGCTAATGTGTGCTGGGTGGTGGGAGGGAAGGGGGCTTCAGAGGGGCTAGCTCCGCTCAATGAGACAGCAGGATGGAGACACCGGCTGGGGGCCCAGGTGTGGGGGTGGCGAGGGGAGGAAGGTGGAGGATAGTGAATCATAAGGAAATGCAGCTGGAAGACAGGAATGGGTGGGCACAGCTGAAATGGAGAAGAAAGGCGTAAATCTGAGGTTCCATTGCTCAGCAGAAGCAGGTGGGGAACAGAGGCCTTGCTGAGTCCAGCGGAAAATGTGTCCACGAGGGCGGGAATGGAGACTTGGACTTGAGGAACCTCCCTTCTCGTGGTGGCTGGGCTGGGACACAGGAGCAAGGCCAGTGCTCTTAAGGACGGCCCCTTCCTTCCCCAGTGGGGTCTCCCTGACAGGTCTGTGAGCCAGTTTGGTGGAGAGGCCAGCTTGCTTCTTTCCCCCAGGTTCCACCGCAGCGTGGGACCCTCTAAGGCCCAAACACGGTGACCCCACTTCCAAGTCATGGCCAGGAGAGGCTCCCTGGCTGCATGATTAGACCCAGGCGAGGCCGGGACTTGCTGGAGGACACGCAGGTTTCCAGCCTCTGCCCCTGCAGGTCAGGCTCTCAGGGTGGCACAGGCTGAAGGGACAATAGGAGACAGCACCTCCTCCAATCAGTGGCACCTGCCTGCCGGCACAGGGCTTGCAGTGACATCATCTCTAAGTCCTGGGAAGGACTGGCCCCATATTTTAGAGAAGAAAATGGAGGCCCAGAAAGAGACGGCATGACTTGCACAAGGTCACATGGTGGACCAACAGCATGGTGGGACTTGAACTTGGCTCTCTGACCCCACAGCAGGGCTCTTCGGTGCAGGAGTGAGAAAGAGCTGTCCCATCTGTGTTTTCTGTAGGGAGAGAGAACAACATATCAACACATTCTTAGCATGGTCTGACCTGCAGACACTGTAGAAAGATCTAGAACATGGACCATCCAACTATGGCTTGTGGGCCAGAGCCAGACTATTTTTAATAGTCCATGGACCCTGAATGTGTATTTTACATTTTCTTTTTAATGTTGGGGGAAAATCAAACCCAGAAGAAGATTTCATAATGCATGAAAATATTTGAAATTCACATTTCAATGGTTATAAATAAAGTTTTATTGGAACACAACCATGCTGGTTTGCTAACACACTGTCTGTGGCTGCTTTCCCTCTGCACAGAGTTGAGTAGTTGTGACCGAAACTATAAAAACAACAGCGCCTTAACGGTTGACCCTCTGGACTTTTAGAGGAAATGTCCAGAAGAAGGTTTTAGGGGGTCTCTCCTGTCCTCGTGGTCACCTCCTCTGAGAAGCCCTCCTGCCTACCTCAGGCAGAACCAGCCGCTCCCACTCTGTGCCCCGATAAGCTCACTCTTTCCCACGCGATTTGAAAACATGATCAGCGTCCTCACCTCCTTGTCCACTGGGGCAGCAGCTCCTTGGAGACGAGAATTTCACTGTGCTTCCTCTCCAGTCCCCAGGGCCGGGTGTAAAGGGGTAGCAAGGCAGCCTTCAAATTCCCATCCTGGCTCTTACTGGCCACAGCAGGTGGGGGGAGGGGTGATAATCTTGGTCCCTTTGGAGCCTCGGTTGCTGAGTTTATGAAGTGGGAATGATGATCCGTACATGGAGGGGGAGCGCTAGGCTGCACAGAGTGTGGCACGCAGGCGGTGCTGCGTGAATGCTGCTCCTCCTCTCAGCGCAGGACACCGGCGCGTCTGTCGAGGGAGGCTGAACCTTGGACTTCGGGGTGGCGCCTTCCAGCTTCAGATTGCGGGGCCCTCACCCTGCTCCTCTTCCTCCCCTAGGCTGCCCGAGGTCCGCGTCTCAGACAGTGGTCCCTACGAGTGCCACGTGGGCATCTACGACCGCGCCACAAGAGAGAAGGTGGTCCTGGCATCGGGCAACATCTTCCTCAATGTCATGGGTGAGTGCAGAGCCCTGGGCTGGCATCCGGGTGAGGAGCTGTGTGTACACATGCGCATGGAGGGCCTGTCCTGGGCACCAGCTGCCAAAGACCCATTGTGTTGGCAGGGACCCTCTTCTCTCCCACCTTTGCCCTTGAGGTGCAACCCAAGTGTCCTTGCCACTGAGGATTTCCTCTCAGGCCCCCCTCTTCTACCAGCACGGAGACCTTGACCTCATGAAGACAGAGCTGCGCCTCATTTCTGGGTCCACACAGACCGGGCACTTTGCAGGGGCTCGGGCAGGTCAATGAGGGCAGACTAGGGTGACGGAGTCATCAGAGCTCCCCAGGGGGCAGTGGACGGTCACAGGCTCTGGACCTCAGCTCTCTCTTCTGTACGATGGGGCTGAGACGCAGGCCTAAGGGATTGTCCATGCACCACGCAGCTCCAGGCTCCGTGACCCAGTGGGGACGCAGAAAGGGAGTTCTAGGGCACCGTGGGAGCGGCTGTGTGGGCACCTTTCCCAAGCGGAAGCCAAGAGCCATGTTCATTGAAACACCTGCGGGGAAAGTGCAGTCAGGAGGGGGCGCACCTTGGGAGTGGGGGGGCACAATCCAGGAGCCTCAGCGGTGACACACACCTGCAGGCAGAAAGATTCTGACTCGGCTGAATGTCCCCTCCCTGAACCTCCCAAGGCCTTTGCTGAGACGTGGGACAGTAAGTGATGATGTGGGAAGCAAGCTGGATTGGGTGTCGGGACTCCTGGCTTCGGACACTGCCCCTGTGCCTCCCTTTGTACATCTGCAAAGTGGCTGCCTGTGTCCCCGACCCCACCCCCACTCTCCCCATTTGTAAAAACAAGGGTCTTGCTCCTGGCGGTGTCCGAAGCCCCTTAAAGCACAGATGTTCTTGCCAGGAACACTCGGTTCTGCCTCCGGAACTCTAGGGACTTGGCCTCAACTCCGGGCTGCAGTGCTCTCCGATTTTCTTAGCAAATGATATTTATCAGGGAAACAAAGCCGCAGTACTCCGGCAATCAATGAAAGCATAAAGGCCCCGTTGAAAGCCGCTGCTTCTGGGGAGATTGAAACCCTCCGAAGGCCAGACCTCCAGAAGGACATCCATTCCTGCAGCAGCCGTGTGTGATGTGTGCTCTGGCCTCCTGGGGGAGGGGCCACGGTGGGGGAGGGGCCACGGTGGGGAAGGGGCGGTGCCAGGGAAACCTCCCCTCCTGCCGTCACCCACTCATTGATCCGCTCATGTAAAACACAAAACACGGACAGGGAGCAGTCTTGGTGCCCGGCCCTGGACAGGTCGCACCAGGGGACAGCTCTCAGTTGACACCATCCAGGGGCTCCTAGTCCCAAGAGGGACATGCAAGCAATCATGTAGTCATCAGATGTTTATTGAGCACCTACTGTGCGCCAGGTAATGGCCACATGCCTTTAACAGGACAACATCTCTGTCCTTGGGGGGTTTGCATCCAGCGTGTGAGATGAGCATAAAACGCACACGAAGGTGAATTAGTGAGATGGTTGTGGGTGGTGATAAATACCAGGGGGGAAATCAAGTGACCCCAGGTGGGGCGGCAGCTCCTTTAGGGAGAGGACTCAGGGAAGACCCCTGAGAGGCTGTGCTTTCCATGTGACATCATTTAGTCCTCACCACCAACCCCAGGGTGGGAACCAGCATTAGTGTCCCCATGTCACCGGTGCAGTTTTGGAGGCACAGGGAAAGCCAGCAGCCTGTCTGAGGTCACCCAGCCAGGATCGCCAGCTTCCCCATCTGTCTTCATTGTCGCTGGCTGCCCATGTCCCTGGTTTCAGCCCCCGCACGGAGAAGTCCCATCAATGACTCGTGACTCCAGGGATCTTTAAGCCAGTCTGAGAAATGAGTGGTCACAGCTTCATGCAGCCTGGTTCCCTGGAAGGGGCCCCCGCTCAGCCCTGTTTCTGGGAGTGGTGGCAGCTGGCCTCTGCCCACCCTGTCTCAACATACCCTGGCTCCCTTAGCCTCCACTCGCAGTTCCATCTGTCCTGGCACCATGTGTGCAGGGAAGGAGCCGGGGTCTATCCCTACTTTGATGATGACAGTAACACCTCACACCTAGCCAATGAGTGCCGCTTGCAAAGTGCTTACCACTAAGCATTTCACCTGATCCTCACAACAGCCTCTCAGGGGTGGGAGTACGATTATCCCCAATTTACAGATGCGGAGGCTGAGGCTCAGGGATGAGGGAGATTTTCTCTGGGCCCCGCAGAGCCGTGGCTGGTCCTGTCCCAAAGGAGCGTGGCTTCGTGGTTCTCCAAGGTCCAGAATGGTTCTCCCAGAATCCAGCAGCCACGTCAGCTGTGAGGCAGACCGAGGCTCAGAGAAAGAAGTGACTTGGCCAAGGTTGGTTGGGAGGATGAAGTGAGCTAATCCACAGAACAGAATGGTCTGGGCTCAGGCCAACTTCCAGTGCTTGATACATAGTATCTCTTCTAGTATCAACAAATAGTTACCACGCCAGCTAAAAAATCAGGCACAGTTGGAAAGGTGAAAACTTGTGCCACCCTCCCCCATACCTCCATGACTCTCTCCTTTATCTACATGTCAAGGAAGGTTTCAAAAATTACAATGTGCTCGTTGTTTTAGCCTGTCTGGGACATCGTATAGTCCTTTTCTCAACACACGTGCAAACACAGACACCCTCCCTCTTAGCAAGTAGAGGTCTTGCTGAGGAAAGCTGGGCTCTCCTTTGTGCCACAAGGGATCCTAAAGACCGTGGCAGCCATTAGGGGTGTAAAGGAGCCCCTGTCCAATTTGGAGGTCAACAGGAAGCTCCCCAGGTCAGTGAGGATGCGGGGGAGCCAGGGAGCCGGGCGCGGCCCTGGGCCCCATACGCATCAAAAGCACAGAGCAGTTCTGCAGGAGAGCCCAGCATCAAGCACGGAGTCCGCCATCACCGGGTTTACATCCAGCACATTCTAATGCGCTGTTTCCAGAGGCCTCCGGGTGGAAATCAAAATGCAAGAGTGGCTGTAATTTCACGCCTATAACATCCCTGCTCGGTGGTGAGGGAAGACATTCGGGAGCCCCGTGGGTGACACCGAGGATTCGTGCCGCACGCAGTCATTAAAATGTTTTTATCCGAGCTGCAGATAAATTGTAAGCCAATTTCAAAGTCGCATGCTGAGCCCCGGGAACGCATCGCGCACGGTCACAGAAGCGGTGCCGAGGCTCTCCTTGCGGGCCCAAGTTGCATGGGAGAGCATGTTCAGGGTGCAATGTTACAATCAATTAAACGTTGTGAGGCCCAGACACCCCCGCCCTGTCCGAGCCACAGACGCCGCTCTTCCGGTGCCACCAGAAGGCCAAGGCACAGAGCTGTCACCACCGAGGGGGCTCTTCCAACCCACAGCTAAGAATCACGGTCACATCCCATCAAACAGGGCCCGTGTGGCCAGCGCTGGGCGCTGCACATCAACCCAGTTAATCTGTGACCTTCAGGCTTTGTCACCCCCATTTTACAGGCGAGGGAACAGAGGCTCTGAGAGTTTAAGGCGCTCACCCATGTGAGTGACAAAGATGGGGGTCCCTCCAGGTCTGTGTGAGACCGGAGCCAGTGCTCCTGACAGCAGCTCTGAACACCAAGGGAAACGTCCGTGGCTTTGGCACAAGGCTGTTAGTAACTCCAGGGTCAGGAAGTGTGGGGGGGCGGTGCAGAGTGGGGAGAGCGAGGACCTCACCTCGGGGAGACCGAGGCCCCACCGGGAGCGCTTGGCTCTCCAAGGGCCAGACGGTCGAGTGGGGCTGCTTTCCCTGTGGGGGCCCACAGGGGTCTGAGAGGACAAAGAGCCCCTCTCCATCCCTGCGCCTCAGTCCCCACAGGTGCTTCTCCTGCCCTCCACTACCCAGGGTCCCTCAGTACTACTCAGTCCCTCCGAAAGGAGCACTGGACTTGGAGTCTAGCAGAAAATATACATATAAGAATAGGCGCCCTCTTGGCTACATCTGCAAAGACTTTATTCCAAATAAGATCACACTCCCAGGTCCCGGGGGTGAGGACTTCGACGTATCAGAAGGTGACCTGAACGCCCACACACGTGGGCGTTCTAAATCTCATTCATCCATTCTTCATTTGTTCATTTATGGAAGAAGTATTGATTAGGCACTGAGTACAGTCCAGGCATGGCTGGGTGCACTAGAATCTGGCTTCCGCAACGAGACAGACAAAATTCCTCAAGCTGCTGGAACTCATGGTGCAGGAAGGGAGGTGGGCACAGACAGACAGACAGCTGGACGCTGCAGCGGGTCAGCGGCGGTCATCCAGCAAAGCAGAGGCGGGCACAACCAGAGGGAAGTGGGACTCCTTGGCTATTTAGATTTTTCAAAACATTTTTTAGAGAGAGAGAGAGAAAAAACATTGATCGGTTGCCTTTTGTACATGCTCCAATGGGGGGCTGAACCTGCAACCCAGGCATGTGCCTGGACCAGGAATCGAACCAGCAACACTTCACCTTGAGAAAGGGCACCCGACCAACCGAGCCACACCGGTCAGAGGAGGTGGGGCTATTTTAAACAGCGTGGTCTGCCAGGCTTCTCCACAGTGATGCTCAGTGAACGTGAGGCCCGAGCCATGCAGACGTCACGCCTTCCTGCAGCAGATTCAATCACGACTGTTTCAGCACCTCTGCCTGCAGGCACAGGTCTAGAGGCCGAGGGGACAGCTCTAGAGGGAGCGGCTCACGGTGCCCGTGTTCAGTCCCAGGGCTGCCTGGCGCACATGATCACAAACCCTACGACTCCGTTACATCTGCATAAACCCGATTCTCAAATAAGGTCGCATTGACAGGGACGGGGTGGGGTGGGGTTAGGATTTCAAAGTCTTTCTGAGGGGAAACAATTCAACCAACAACAGCAGCAACTGGGCCACGAGGTGGCAGGGCAGGGGGTCACTCACTGCCTGACTCTGGGTCCGACCCTCTGCCCCCAAGCACACGGGTCACCCTGTGCCAGGTGCTGTGCCAGGCTCCGCGTAAGGTAACTCAGTGAACCATCGCAGAAGCTCCGTTGGGTGGGTACTGCCATTTCCCCTTTGTCAGAAAAGAAACCCGAGGTTCTGCCACTTGCCCCAGCGGCCCAGGCAGGTAGCGGCAGAGCCGGGGGACGCGCCGCCCGTGCAGGTAACCACTCTGCTCTACCAGGGGGCACAAGGTGTTGGTACGTGTTAACAAAACATTCCGGAGCCGCACTCTTGTCTCTTTTCTGGTTCCGAGTGAGGTTGGCAGAGGAAGTGGAGTTTTGGAACCTGAGGCCACAGTGGCCCCCAGCCACCCCATGTGCTTCCCCGTCCTGAGGCCAGGGGACACAGTCCCCACCCCGGGGAGAAGTTGTTAATGAACTCTACACAGCTTGTCTTTTTAAAGATTTTTAGTGCATTTTTATTCAATGCATCGGATGCTTTCCCCTCTTGTTTTTTTTTAATAAACTGTCTGATGGAGACATAATCCATATAACATCATTCCATCGTTTGGAGTATACAATTGACTGTTTTTAGCCTATTCATAGAACTGTGCCACCACTTTTAGAACATTTTCCTTACCCCAAAAGAAACCCTGCACCCACCAGCCATTGCCCCCATCCCAGACCCCCTCCCCCCAGACTTAGGCAAACACGGACCTACCTTCTACCCTCTGCGGATCTTCCTGGATCCCTCATGTTAATGACATTGTACAACGCGTGCTCTTCTGTGGCTTCTCGCACTTCGTGCAGTGCGCACAAGGTCCACCCACCCATCCTCAGCACCTCGTTCCCACCTGCGGCTGCATGACATTCTCCCGCAGGACAGACGACGTCCTGTTCATTCACGCGCCAGCTGACGGATGTTCAGGTGGTTTTCCACTGTTGGGCTATTGTGAATAATGGTGCTACAAACATTCACATTCAAGTTTCTGTGTAAACACGTATGCTTAATTTTCTCGTAAGGTGGCATTTAGATTTGCATTTCACTGCCGGCTAATGATGTTGAGCATCATTTCATGTGCGCCTTGGCCATTTGGGTCTCTGCTTGGCGGAAATGTTTTCAGATCCTTTGCTCATTCTCAGTTCAGTTATTTGTCTCTTTGTTATAAACTTTCAAGAGTTCTTTATTCCAGATATAAGGGCCTTGTCGGATGTGCCACTTGCATGTATTCTACCCCAATTCCAGTTACGCTTTCTTGGCGGTGCGTCCTTTAAAGGAAAAGGGGTTTTCATTTTGTTGGAGTCCGGGTTATATATTGTTTCTTTGGTTGCTTGTGCCTTTGGTCTCACATCTATGGAGGCTTTGCCTGACCCGAGGCCGCGATTTACTGCTACGGTTTTCTTCTAACGGTGTTTGTAGTTTTTACTCGAACATGCAGGCGTATGGCCTATTTTGAGTTTATTTTTGAGCTTGGTGTGAGAGAGGGGGCGAGAAACCTCGCCCCCGTGATTTGCGTGCGGATGTCCAGTTGCCCTGGCCCTGTTTTTCGAACAGACCCTTCTCTCCCCACCGAATGGTCTTGGCATCCTGGCTGAGATTCAATTGGCTGCGATTGCGAGGGTTTATTTCTGGGCTCTCCATTCTCTCGCCCTGATCTGTATGTCCGTCCTCGTGCCCTGGTGGTGCTTTGTGAAGCCATCTGGCCACCTCCAGTCAGGCTCTGTCGTGCCCTTGCTGTGTGCTTTTGGACAAGGACTTCACAGGAAGCTGTCCTGGAGCCGGTTCCCCCACTTTTCTCACCACACCAGTCTCACCCTGGGGCTGGCGAGTGCTCCCAGAGGGACAGAGATGACAGGCATGCGAGGGGTGGGTGAGGCAGGCTGAGCCGGCTCCCACGTGGCCAGGCCAGAACCCAGAGACCTGGTGCTCTGCTTTCTCAGATTCTTGAACTCAATTGTCTGGACTCCCAGCCCAGTGCTCCTCTCTAGAAAAAGGAGCATATTCCCAGAACCAATGATCGCAGGGTCGAGGGCCTCTCTTGAGATGGCTCTTCGTGGGATGGGGAGATCTGAGGGCTGAGGGTAGACTCTGACCCTCCAAGGCCTGCTGATGTTGCCGCAGACCTGAGCAAAACAGGAGAAGCACAACTCTGAGTCTCCAAAGGATGCCAGTGGGAAAACGGGCTTCAGTGTGCAGGACCCCCTTTCAGGGACCCTACCTGAGTGCAGGACGGCTGCGGGGGATGGGAGTCTCCCAGGCAGAGCCTGCACATTGCTGGTGTTTCTGGCCATCCAGGGGTTGGGTTAGGTTCCCTGGAGGGAGGGGGGGAGGCTGCCTGAGTAAGAATCCCTGGAGGTCTGCAGGCAGGGCAGCAGGAGGCAAGATTCTGAGCCACCATCAGCCCCCTCCAGAGCCCAGGACGCCTGCTGGGTGGGAAAGGAGCAGCTCCTTCCCCTGTCTCGGAGCCAGAGCAGAGGAGCCTCCTGCTGGGCTTGGACTAATTACATGAATGAGCCCCAGGCGACTGTAGCGGCCACAGACTCCAGAGAGCCCATGTCAGGAGGGGGCGTGGACGCGTGGGACAGTTAGGATCCAGGCCAGCGCTTCAGACGAGTCCAGGGTATGAAGGGCCAGAGGGTGCAAACTCCACTTCCCTCCCCAGAAGCCCGAGGGTTCTGAGGACGAGGCCTGAACAAAAGTCTGGGCCGCTCCCTGATCAAGGCTTCTTCCCTCCCTCCTCCTCCCTCCCACCCACTCCGGGTGCTGACAGCACCCCCCCAGGTCCACCATGCTGGAAACGACAGGGCTGGGTGGTCGCCCCGTGAAGAATCATCCCTCTATCCAAGTCGGTTGACCAGAAGCGGTGTTCACTTCCTTAGAGAGCTGACGAGTGGTGAAGGGTATGCATGCGCCTTGCTTTCAGCCATGAATGTTAAAACCAGCTTGCAACTACTGGCCATAAAAGCAGCAAATGTTTATTGCACATTTACTATACACCAGGCACAGTTCTACGATATTTTGCACCTGTCGACACATTTAATTGTCTTAACAACCCCCTAAGGTAGGGTCTGTGTTACCTTCCCCATTTACAAGTGTGGAAACAGGGATGGTAAAAATGTGCCCAAGGGCACAGGGCCTGTAAGGGTAGAATTGGGACTCAAACCCAGGCAATGGGCACCGGAGCCCCTGGGCCTAACCATGGTGCACACTGGCAGGCTGTTTAAGCTCCCGGAGCCTCAGTTTCCCTATTTGCTAAGTGGGGGTGAGGTGGGGTTATAGCAACAGCTCCCCCGTTGGTGCATGAGAAGCAGAGGCCTGTGTCCCAAGCTCTCAGTGAGCTCATGAAAAGGGGAGCTTTTCTCACCTCTCACCCATTTTACCGTAACCTTCACACTGTGAATGATGGCAGGGCCCAGGAATGGGTCCAGAGCTGCAGGAAAGGACATCTGTCCAGTGGGAGATCACTAAGCCAGGCAGTGGCAGGGCTGGCCTCCCACCCTGGGCACTGGTAAAGGGGATGAGGAAAGAATGGAACCAGCAGCCCCGAGTCTACCCCACCTCCTCCACAGTCCTGCTGGGACTGTTCCTCTCCCAGTCTCAGTTTCTGCATCTGGAGCTTGGGGGTAATGGAGGTTCCTACTCCACAGAGCTGCTATATGCAGAGATGAAACGCAGAGAAGGGGACAGAGACAGGAGCCAGCCCAGGGCTCAGGCAGTAGAGGTGGAACATGCCAGGGGGTTCCAGACAGAAGCCACAGGACATGGGGAGCAATTGTTGAAAAGATGGGAGCAATGCAGGGGACGTGGCAGGACCCAGCATGAGACAAGCGCCTGAGAAAGCACCCATGAAACCGCGTGATCTCACTCAGCAGAGGTGACCACTGAAAATGGGCCACTAGGTGGAGGGGCCAGGGCACCTGCTCACCAGGCAGAGCTCCCAAGGGGGCAGCTAGATGGGGAGAAGGGGCATGAGACAGATGCCTGGGCTTGGCTGCCCGAAGGGGTCACTTGGCAGGCCAGTGACCAAGGCTAGAGTGGCCAGGGTCTTCTACAATGGACGTAACAGCATCTTCCAAGCCTGGACCTGGCTAGGGCCCTGGAAGAAGGCTGCCCATGCCACCCGCCAGCCTCTCCTTAGGCCCCCCAGCTAGCTGAGGCCACCAGCTGAGAGCCAGTGCAGAGAGGAGCCAGACAGATGGGTTGGGGGCTCAGAGGAACACTTTGGAGCTACCTGAACCATCTACCAAGGACGGTCACTTCCCAACTTCAGCCCCAAAGGCCCAAGCCTGCTAACCGCCTCCTGCACAGACATCCAGAATCCGCCCTCCCTGCCTCCCAGAACATAGCCCTGTGAAGGAGGGGTGCCCTTGACCGGCAGTCCATGGTGTACTCAGCAGCAGGTGCCCTGGTCCTCCCTGGGCTGCCTCAGTGACATTTGCTCAGGGGGTCATGGAACAGGCCCAGCCCCCCACAGCCCAGAGCGGCCTGGGATTTCAGCTCAGGTCTGCTGGAAGCCAGAGCCCACGGTTCTCCTGCTACATGAGGCTGCCAGGAAGATGAGGGACCTTGTCTAAGTGGGAGGCACTATGGCAGCCAGATGGGCCTGGGCCAGAGACCAGGGCTCCTCTCAACAAGCAGCTTGGAATATTTGGGCCGCACCATCAGCTGCTCCTGCCAGCCACCTGGGGAGTCAGCAAGAGCAGTACCCCCATTTTACAGAAGAGAAAATGGAGTCTGCTAATTCAGAGAAGCCTAAAGTATGAATCTGAGTGTTCTCTGATTGTCACTCTCCCTCCGTGGGGACCTGAGGCCCTGAGCTGGGGGTGGAGATCAGGCTTCCAAAGGACCTCTGCGCACTGGGCGTGGTGTGGAACCTCGCCGACCCCCGGTTGTAGCTGGAGGGAGCAGCCAGCCGCATGCCCTGCCCTGGGCATCTCCTTCCTGGGGCCACAGGGCCGGCATCGCCAGCCCTTCTCCGATGAAGACCATTTGCTCATTTATTCCTCACACTTACAAGTTTGTGATTCAGCCGATAGTTATCAGCACCTACTCTGTGCCTGCTAAGGGAGAAGGCCTGAGAGAGCGCCCTTTTGATATGGGACAGCCTGGACATGCGACATTAGTGGTGAATTTTGCAGTTACAGGGTGCGAAACATTTCTTCAAGCATTTTAAATACATTAATTCATTTAATCTTCACACCTCTAGGAGGTAGGTACTTCTGTTGTTCCCATTTTAACAAATCAGAAAACTGAGGCCCAGAGAGGTTAAGTAACTTGCTCAAGGTCACACAGCAAGTAAGTGCAGCGGTTTTAAACCCAGACTGCCTGGCTAAGGAGCTTCTCTGCAGCCTCTCATGGAATGACTGGCTCATCCTGCACAGCTGAGTCGAACTGTGGAGCTTTATCTGCCCCCTGAAATTGTCAAGGCAGGTGTCTGCAGCCCCCCAAGACCCCCACCAGCTCCCTGGACCTTCTGTGTCTCACAGACCAGAACAGGCCTCCAGTCCCGGCACTGCCTCCCTCTGCCTTCTTCCCACACCCCCGCCCCTCAGGCTCCAGTCTCCAGGGCACCACCACAGCAGGCCTGCAGGCGCATCGTTAAACCTTGACAAGTGTTAGGTCAGGTCTATGCTTTATCCTCTGCACCACTGGGAGCTGGATTTAGTGTCTCCGGCAGAAGGTAAACGTCCCCTCCCTGGGACAGGGCCCTTAATTACAAGTGATATGTAACTGTAGAAGCTGCACTGCTTCGGGCCCAGTGATTTAAGAAGCAGGCATGAGGCTGAGGTTACAGGTGTGAACAGAACTTTGCCAGGAGTGGCGGGGAGCAGGGAACAGGGCAACTGTGGGAGGCAACGAGCTGGCCCCCGGAAAGCCTGTTGCCTTTGTCACCCCGGGGGAGACTGGGACCAAGAGCACACTCCGGCTTGACTTGGCCCTGTCTCTGCTGCCAGTGACCTTGCTCACTCCTTAGGGGTGATTATCTTAACAACGATTTTAATAATCATGGTAACCTTAATAACCAAAAGCCAGCTCTGATCAAGTGCTCATTATGTCAGGCATTGAGCTACGTTCCTGGTGAGCCTTCTCGTGTTTCCTTCTCAGGACAGCTGGTGGCAGAGTGAGTGTCGTTGTGTCCGTTTTACGGAGGAGGACACCGGGGCTCAGAGGGACGGAGCCCCTCGCCCAAGGTCACATGGCTAGTGAGTGACCGAATGGGGAATCTCAGCTGCTCTGAGTGCAGAGCCTGACCTTTAGGCTCTGGGGACACGGAGAGGGATGTAAAACCAGTGTCTGCCCTGAAGGAGCCCCTGAAAGATGGAGGAGACAGAGAAGGGCACCGGCTCACAGGTTTCCAGGACAAGGAAAATAAGGGCGATGGGGGAGGACTGGGGCACAAGCTGGGGGAGGTGGGGGTTGCCTGGAAGGAGAGTCTCCCGCCAGAGGAGGCATCAGGAAGGCTTCATGGAGGAGGCGGCATAGAGCAGGGGCTCATGGGCTGGGGACAGACAGCACAGGAGGCATTTCAAGCAAAAGGAGCCCCGTAGATTGCAGTGTGGGAGCAGCAAACCACAGCAAGTAGGGAGCACCCCAAGGGGACACGGGTGAGGAGTAGGTAATAAGATATAATAATAACAAGAGCTGACATTTAGTCGTGCTTGCCAGGGGCCAGGCCGGCATCTAAACCCTCTATACCGTGCTCGCAAGAACCCTATCAGGTAGATATCATGGGGATCCCCATGTCACAGATGAGAAAACAGGCACAGAGAGGACAGGTTACTCACCCAAGTCACGGAGCCAATAGGTGGCAGAGCCAGGTCAGGGCAGCGAGGCTCCTGAGCCCCTGTGTGACCAACTGCTGTGCCCAGGCCTGAGGGAGCCGGGGAGCTGAGGGAGGGGCCTCAGGGGAAGGCTCCTCCCTGAGGCCTGGCTGCCGCAGGGCCCGGCTGCCCTCTGTCCACTGGGCTGGGCCCCAGGCAGACAGGAAAGGCAAGGCCACGGCACGGCCCTGAGTCCAGTGACATCTGTCAGGGATGCCACCAGAGCCAGGATGGGTCTGCGAACCCCCCTCAGCACCCTGGGGTTTGGGTGTAGGAGGGAGGGTCGAGTAGGTACTCACCGGGCAGCTGTGGTGCCGGTCACCACCCCCCGCCCCAGCTGATTGCCCAGGCCCGTCAGAGAAGAGACCCCCCAACTCCCGAGGCTCCCCATCAGGGAGACCCTGGGCCCTCTTCTGCTGACCAGTCAGTCCCATTGTCTGACAGCTGGTCAGGAGGTCTGCCTCCTCCCTGACCTTGAACCTCTGGGCCTCCCCACACAGAGCAAGAGGCTTTGGAACTGGGAAAACTTTAGGAATCCCACAGGCCAGCACCAGGGAGCCCTCCCCAGAGTGACCACCAGTAAGTTGAGGGGGTGGTAATCTCTCCACCCTTCACCCCCAGCCCGCCCACTGTGTGCCTAGGGACCCAGTGGGCCCCAGGCTCAGGGTGCAGAGGAGGACACTTACTGAGCAAACCCGCCCCTGCCCCCAGTGACCCCTGCAAACAGCAGCCGGACACACACTCACTGGATCTGCCCCGAGCTGGGTCCCAATCAGCAGAGTGAACCAGCATCCCTAGTTCGAGGGGTCAGCAGCCAAAGTGAGCAACGTAGGTGAAGTCCAGCCACTGTTCCAGGGCCAGCGATGGACGTCACTGCTCACTGATTTCGTGGCCAAGGGATACAGGACTTATCATAGTGGGCCTCCTGCAAAGAGCTTCCCAAACGTGAGCTCACTTCTTCCCCACAGCAGCCCTGCGAGGCAGCAGCTGTCGGGTCCCCATTTTACAGATGAGACAACTGAGGCCAGGATGGGCCTGATGAGGCATGAGGATGGAGAGGTCAGAGGTGAGACAGGTGGCCAAGGCCCTGGCCCATGGGGCCATGGCAAGGCCAGGGCAAGAGGCCACATGTGCCAGATCTCTGAGCACCCCAGTTCAAGCCCCTCCGCCCTGACCAGCAGCTGGATCCCACTGGGGATGAAGCTTGGCTCAGCCTCACCCAGCTCTTGACAATGAACCAATGCGACAAATGTATTGTACAACAAAGCAAGTAGACTACAATGTTCCTTATAGAAACTGGACGACGGGTAAAAGTTCAGATAATGTAATTCTCCATAGGTTGGAAATTTTTCATCGTAGAATGTTGGGGAAAAAAAATCACACAATCCTCTTCCTCCAAAAGTGCCCTTTCCACGGCTTCTCCCCGCTCCTCCCTTCTTGTCTCCCTTGGAAATTGCTTTATGAGAAGCAAGCAGCAAGAATGATTTACTTGCCCTTGACTTGGAAATCAATCTTAAAATGCTGATTGGACAGGAAAGACTCCAGCCGCCGGGAGCCCTGGGAAATCTGCTGCTGGAAGAAAGGCTCTGAGCTGGGGGCGAGGGTTGGGGCCTCTGCTGTGAGCTCGGCAGGGGCAGCCCTTGCCACGTGCTTCAGCCCTCACGAGCAGCCCACACAGGACAGGCACACTATGGGTGAGGCTCAGAAGACTAGCAACTGCCTAAGGGACACACTGCCTGTGAACAAAAGGGCAGTGACCTTGGAGCCAGGTGTTTCAGGCCCTGGGTGGGGAAGGTCAGGGCTAAGTCCTGTTCTGGGACCCAGAACACCAAGGCCCAATATTTAGGGGAGCCAAGTTCTGCTGAAAGAGACAGAAGTTCTCCAGGGTAGGATCCACTCAGAGACCCCAAGCTTCAACACACTGCTTTTCTTGGCAGAGGAGAGAGGAATATAGAGCAGCTCTGAACCTGAACTTGAGCAGGAAGAACTTGAGCTGGGTGCCACTGGCTCTTGCCAGATCTTAAATATTTCCCCACTTCCTAGGACCTCCCCAGGCTTCTGTGGGCTTCCGGAGGCTCCCTTCCTCAAACTCCAAGTGCAGCACCTGATAAAATCACCCATGTGTGTAATATATACCTCTGGGATGCATTGAGAACATCCCCCAAATAGCCAGTATTGCTGCTATTTAAAACAGATTCATGTCACACCCCATAGATTTCATCTCTGCAGAAATGGCACCTATCTGGGCCTGAACACATTTACTCTATTGCCACATAAACTACAATGACGTGGAAGGGTTGAGGCAGCCTCCTGCAGTGGCCACGGGCACCGCTGCCTCTAGCCAAGCAAACCCCAGATGCAGGGTGGGTCCATGTGGGACTGGCAACCTAGTAGGCCAATCGGAAGACTGGAGACTTTGACAAACAGCCAATCAACGCACAAGCAGAAAGTTGCCTGGCTGTGGGGGCGGGGCCTTGGGGATTTGAAGGGCCTTTAACCCAATCAGTGCAGAGAGTCAGAGAGTCTGGGACAGAGCTCTACTTCTGCCCCCTCTGCCGAGACCTGGAGGAGTGTACTGGGGTTTGCCCTCCCTGAGCCTGGCCCTCCAGGTCAGTAATAATTTTCACTTATGTTCGCTGAGCACCTACTATGGACTTCAGGTCCTGTAACACCACCATCGTATCACTAATTTAGAGACGAGCAGACTGCAGCTCACAGAAGTCAAGGCAGTGATTCACACACTGAACTTGCATTAGAATCTCCTGAAAAGCTTGTTTAAAACCAGGTGGCTGGACCTCACCCCACCTTCCCCTGAGGTTTCTGATTCAGCAGGTCTGGAATGGGGCTTAGAATTTTCTTGTCTAACCAGCTGCCAGGGAAGGCTGATGCTGCTGGTTGGGGACCACATGTTGAGAAGCACCAGCTCAAAGGCATAGTCTACAAAATAGCACGAGAGCGCCAGTCCGATCCAACAGGGAGGCTGCAGCCCGGCCTCCCCACTGCCCCCTGCAAACTGTGCGGGTGCGAAGGTAGGGTTTTACTTCTTCAGCAGCAGCAGCAGCCTGCGTAGCATTCAGCTCTGCCCAGCCTCACCGATTCACCGCCTCCCTCGCTGCCTCGCTCTAGCTCCCGCCCCGCTCCCCCAGAGCAGTCAGCCAGAGCCTCCAGTGGGTTGTTAATTTTATCTTGCACCGCTGCAAAAGCACAACAGCTGTCAGGGGAGGAACCAGGCAGGTGAGTGGGTGCTCCCCGCCAGCTTCCCGTGGAGCGGGAGGCAGGGGATGGATTATGCCCGCAGCCACTGGGTTCCCTTGTAGCCCCTCGCCCCTCAGAAAGGCCCCTGTCTCCTGGCACAGAGTCCTGGGCAGCGGCCACCCTCCCTGGCCATGACCTAGAGCCAGATCCCCCACCCTCACCACTCACCACTGCATCAGCATGAGCCTTCCCGCCACTTCCAGGTTGGAGGGAGCAGTAGGCTCAGCTCAGTAGCTGCCACATAAAGGGTCCCTCGCAGCCCAAATACGCACAGACGCTGCGTTTATCTCTCCTGTCACTGAGGGCAGCTCGGTTTGGGAGCTTTTTGTCAGTTTTTTTTTTCCCCTTGGCTGCTGTTACTACTCAGTTCAATATTTAATTTTCCCATAAAGCAAAGAGTTGTGCTTTTTCTCTCCCTCCTTTTGCCAGAGTCCCACTCCTACTGAGGGCTCTGCTTCCTCCAGCTTCTGTTGGGAGAGAGGGGCTTGGGTGAGGCTGGAGATGTCAGTCCTTCCAGATTGGGCAGGAATTGTTGGGCGGGACACTTGGATCCCTCCGCTTGACTCATCCATTTATTCACTTGACAAATGTTTATTGAGCACACTCTTGTGCGTCAGGTCTTGGGGTTGAACCATGGATGAAAAGAGTTTCTGCCCTCAGGGTGCTTCCATTCTAGGGTGGGATATTGGAGAGAGAGACAAGTGTGCAAACCAGTGCATGAAATAATTATACATTGACTGTGATGACCTCTATGAAGAAGTAACAAAGCGCCATGATGACAGTAACAAGGAGACCTAGCTTAGAATGCGGGGGGGACCCAGCCATGCAAAAAGCTGAGTGAAGCACTTCAGGCAGAGGAAGCAACAGATGCAAAGCCCTGAGGTCGGAACAACCTCAGGGTATTTGTGCCCCCCCCCCAAATCTCAGTGTGTTTGCAGCATGATCAGGTGGGGAGAATCAAGACAAAGCTAGTTATGGAGAGCAGGCCCCCAGCACGGGGGTCTTGTGGGATCCCCTCCACGAAAAGGCTGTGCACCTGCCTGTGCTGGGAAAAATGAAGGAAGAAGGGAAACAAGCAGGAATTCAACTGAATTCCTGTGGGGCAGGCCTGCACTGACTCTGAGGTTAGGTTGAAGGGCAAGGCTCCAGCCTTCAGGAAGCACACAGGCTAGTGGAGAAACAGGCGTGGGTCCAGGACAGAGTGACCAGCACCTGTGAGTATGACTAGAGCAGGACACTCCCAGAACCAGAGGATAAGCCCTAATGGTGCCTGACAAAGTCCTGGAAGACTGCCTGGAGGAGGCAACACCCAAGGCCAGCCCTAAAGCAGGTGGCGGGGTTAACTAGCAGAAGGACTCATATGTGATTGGCACAGAGGAGGTGAGCAAGGTGAGGAAGGAAGCTTGGGCAGCTGAGTGTGGCTACAGCAGAGAAGGCTTCCCGGAGGAGGTGCTCCTTGGATCAGTATCTTAAAGAAGCAGAGAGAGACTGGAAGAGAGGGTGAGAAAGAAACACTGAGATGTGGAACCACAAAAAAAAAAAGGAAAAAAAGAAACAAATTAACACAGGGAACATGGAGGTACATTTATATTCATTGACACTTTTATATTAAGAGGGTGGTTTTCTTTTTTCTTTTTTGAAATATAGGGTAATGACTATGAGCTGATTGAGGAGGAAGGTAGTCAATAGACCAGGCACGCTGAGAGGAAAGAATGGATTTTTGCAAATAATATAATTTCGAACTTGTCTTTCCCCTCTTCCACCCCTCCCCCAAAGCTAATTGATTACCGCCCCGTGATAAACGGCCCCCAGAGCAGAAGTGTGCTAAGCGCCACCGTAGAGTGGTGCCCAAGGAACAGGGCTGATTCTCCCGCCCTCACGCCCTCGGGAGAGAACGCAACTCCCCCGAACGTCCCTCTAAACCAAGGGGTGGGTGCGGGCGATCGAACAGGCAATGTAAATAATCCCCTCCTGTTGGCGCAGCACTTTGCAGTCCGTATAAAAGGCTTATGTTCATTTCCTCGTTTGCTTCGCCTCTCAAAAATTCTACAAGCTGAAAGGTTGGCAGGGTATGTTTTACGGAACCCATTTTACAGTTGAGAAGACTGTCACCTGGGGGAGGGGTCCGTTGATTTGCCCAAATTCCCACCAGAGAGTGGTAGCAAAGTCTGGGCTGGGACAGGGTGAACCTCACAGCGGGAGGAGCACTGAATTCTAGTAGATACACTTGTGGACGGGCATGGGGAAGCCTCTTTCCAAGAATGCCAGGGTCTGTGCAGGAGCAGGCCTGCGTTCCCGAATCGCAAAGGCTGCAGGATGATTCGTGGAGCAAAGAGCCATTGTCTTATCCCCAAAGTGAGTAACGACGACGGAGACAAAGTTCTGCTTTCAAGAGAAAGGTAGGCGATATGTCAGAGTTAATTTCATGAAACAGCTCACCCGACCATCACCTCGCTGTGTCCGTCTTAACCATGGAGTCTGAAATACCAGCCCCTGCCTCCCTTGACGGGCGCAGAGCAGATACGACGGAGGTTAGCCGTGACGCGCAGCTGTGGTGGGTATGAAGCCACGCTGCCTTTCCTGTACTCGACAAAGTCAAAGCAACTCCCAGCAGCAGTCCTCTCCGCTGAGGGCCAAAGAGAAAAAATAAACTGGGACGTCCACTGGCTTGACTGGGGGCCACTGGGCCACTGTTTCACGGTGATGGTGGACTCGTAGAACTCGGTGAGGCAGGGGCTCTTTCTATGGCCCAGGACTGGGCTACACAGCGCGAGAACATGCCCAGGAGTGGTAGGTGAATCCCGAAGCTCTGCCCAGTGCAGTTCTTCCTGCTGTTATGGTGGCTAACTACTGTTTGTCCCTTCCCTAAGCCACGTATGCCCGCTCAGTGTCTCTGCACCCGAGGAGGGTCATCTCAGGTGCTCTCAGGTGCGCACCCCCGAGCCCCGAGAGAGCCTTGTTCTAGCACGGACATCCCTGAAGGCACAATCTCGAAGTCCGAGGGAATGAGGCACTAAGAGTGGATGCGTTGGACACTGTCACAGAAGAAATGGGGAGAGATCAGTGAGCCAGAGCTCGTGCCTGATGACCCTTTGCCATTCTATGCCACCTGGATCACAGCCAGGTGGCTCTGCTTCATACTGATCATTCCAGAGCCTGACTTTGAACTTAGGATTGCTCTGATCCGAGAAGTCACTTGACGCCTGTGCCTGCAGCTGGCCATCTGCCTGTGACTGGACACTGCTCCCGAGGCCATGGAATCTATCTGAAGATGGGCACATAGGGGACTTCTCATTTCGACCTTGGTCAGAGATTGTAACAGGGGTGGGATGGAGGGGAGAATGGAGATGGGCTTGGGATTGTGGAAGAGGTGGAGACAGAAATATGGACTGAGTTAGGGTAGGGATAGAGATGGGGGCAGAGATAGGGGTGTGGAAGGGAGTGGAAGTGGGGGCAGGACTGGAAAGGGGGTGGAGGTAAGGATGGAAGAAAAGGTGGAGGTGAGGATGGAAGGGAAGAGGGAGGTGGGATGGAGGTGGGGATGGAGGTGAGGATGGAGGTGAGGATGGAGGTGGGGATGGAAGGGAAGAGGGAGGTGGAGGTAAGGATACGATGCGGTTGGGAATACTACAAGTGAAGGAAGGCTGTAGATGAGAAGTCCATGAACAGTGGGTCGTGAGAGAAAGAACACTGTTCTCAATCAAAGGAAGTCGAACAAAAGAGGAAGGGGAGCGGGTGACAGTCATATGTGGGGGGAAGCCACCATAGGCAGCCAGAGACTCTGGGTGTAGGCAGCTCCCCAGCTGTCTGCGCTTGGAGCCCTGCACCAGGCAAGATGGCAGGGTAACATTTTTCTAGGACACGGTGGCTGAGGGCCATGTTGATGGGGAGAGTGTGGGAAGTCTGGGCTGTCCACGCTGATATTAGCGGCTCTGCTGCGTCGTCGCCCATACAACCGAAATCTGTTATTGTCTTATGAGCTTGATTAACTGTACATATTGCTAACACCTGCTCAGTAATATAACGAGGGACAGGAACACAGCTCCCAATCAGGGTCTCTGTGGGCGGCGTGCGTGACTTGGGTGCAGATCTACAGAATGGGGATGTGTGCACGTGCAGATGCGTGTGCGTGTGTGCGTGTTGGGGGGCACCCGTGGCGTGCCAGGAACCCCAGCCTGCGTGTGTAAAGCCTGGGGTGCCTGGCCAGGCTCTGCCGTTAACTCACCGTGTGACCACAGGCAAAACCTCTCCCTCTCTCTGACCCCAGTTGCTTACCTGTGAGGGGAAGGTCTAATCCAGTGCTGGGCAAGAGAAATATAAGGCTAGGCACCTAGGTAATTGTAAGTTTTCCGATAACCACGCTGAGAAAAGTTTTTAAAGGTGAAAGTAATTCCTATAACATATTCATTAAGTTCAACATAGCCCAAATGTTATTTCACCATGTAACCAATATAAAATATGAATACTATTCTTTAATAACGTTCTTTTTATAATTGTCTTCAAAATTCAAGTTCAAAATTTCATGAACTTGAAAAAGCCACATTTTGAGTGCCCAGCAGCCACTTGGGGTCAGTGATGGCTGTATACTGACCCGTGCCAATCCAGGGCATTTTCTGGGCTCCTTGCTGAACTGTGAGTTGCCCCGGGGGCGGAGAGCAGGTTTCATTCTCCCAGCCCGTAGCAAGGATCCTCAAAGAAAGAAGGTTAGTAAGTAATAGTGCTAATAAAAGCAGCTGACGTGTATCAGGTGCACTGTTCAAACACCCTGAGGTCCTATATCATTGAATCCTCACAGGTAACCTCCAATTTCATTTTGCAGATAAGGAAATTGAGGTTCAGAGGTTAAATAACATACTCGGGGTCACACACCCAGCAGTGGTACCACTGGTCTTTGAACCCTGGGTGGTTGAGTTTAGAACCCACACTCTTAACCATTGTCCTAGACTCCCTTCCTCTGTTAGGGATACAGATAATATTAGTTAAGATTGCTACACTGTATCGCAGGCTCCCGATGTGCCAGGCGTCTTGCAAGCATCATCTCATGTACTCCTCAAAGCAATCCTATAAGGAAAGTTCTAGGTGCCTACTTCCTGTCTGCTCAGTGAAGGCAAGGAAGGCTGAAGGAGTGATTTTGAAGGTGTCCCCTGCCTAAGTCTCAGCCTCTAGGACTCTCGAGGGGTGTACAAATGCCACCGCGAGCACTGCCAGAGCTTGGTGCTAAACTCTAAGTGGCATGGTCCTTGATCTTCGGGGCAAGTGCGTTAAGTAGAGCCACCCCAGGTAGTTCTCAAGGGATCTGGATTCCTGGTACCCATGGAAACGGAGACGTGCCAGAGGAATGAGTGGCTAAAGTGTGCGGTTAGGGTTCAGGTGCCAACAGGTATGAGCTCCTTCCTTCTTTGCAAACATCTAGAAGGCAGAGCTTCACATCCAAGGTTAGGCTCCGGAGCTGGGGCGCTTGGCTGCAAATCCTGACTCCATCCATGAACCCAGGCAAGCTGCTTCACCTCTTAAGAATACATAAACCCAGGCATAGACTCCTGGCGAGGGTTCTGTGAATTAACACAGGTGAGGGCTCAGAGCGGTGTCTGACTCATAAACACGGGCCGCTCTTGGTGCTTGCACTAACATCCCAGTTCTCAGTTGAATTTTACAGAAGCTAGATTGTAGAATCTGCAACTTCTGGGTAATTGAAGTGTTCTGGTATATTTCCCCCCCTCGGAGTTCCTACCTCACTTACCATCTGTTTCATCCCATCTTACACTTAATTACAATTCTCCGTCTATTGTTCTCCCCTTGCTTCCTGTTTGCCTCTCCCGCTGAGAGCGCGTGGTTGGCTGCCCGGATGAATGAATGGTTCCTACCTGGCTCTGTTCCCCCAGACCTTAAAATAGAGTTGCCAGGCAGCTGCCTCCCCTGCCAGACGGTGAGCCTCTCGTGGCGGTGTCTGTGCCATCACGGGTGCCTACTGTGAGCACCTGGCACTGTGCCCCGCACCTAGTAGGTGTCGGGAAATGTTTGTCGAGTTTAATTAAACTTAACCGGGGTGAAACCCCCGTGCCGGGAGGAAAAGCCCACCCCTCTTCATTTTCTCTGCTTCTCCCAGTGCTCGGGACCCAAGGCCGGATAAGCCAGAACAGACAGCTTTTCCCAGGTGAAGTTCTAAGATTATGGCTTTTGTGCTGCTGACAATGAGGGGGAATAACCAGAAGAATCATAAGAATAGGGAATTCCTGCCATGTGCTAAGCCTTTTTATATTGGCTTCTTCGAACATGCCTGCCAAGTGGGACTCCCATTCCAGGAAGCGGGAGATTGAGGCTCACGGTCTTGGTGACTTGCCCACGGACGTGGAGGTGGTGGTGACTTAATTGGGACAGGGACCCAGGGATGCCCGATGGTTCCACGTGGGCCCGTGCCAGTGCCCACAGTGCCTGGAGCCCGGCTTTGGCAAACCAGCCAGTGGCACCTGGTGAGGAGAACAGAGAGGTGAGCCTGTGGGGCAGGGCCATCTGTGGTCAGTCAGCTTCCAGAATAAAAGGAAGGTGGGAAGAAGCCTCCAGGCCGCCAATGCAGCCAACTTCTTCTGACTGCCCTCACCGGGGTCTGAGCATCCGTCTCCCCGGCCTCCATTCTGTTCCCAGTCTCTCGAACTGCAACTTGGGTCACATCACCGCTCTTGCTTAAAACCTTCCGTGGCTCCCTATTGCTCTCGGGACAAAGAAGGAAAACTCAGAACAGCAGAAGCCTAGTGACCCCGCCTCTGGGGGCTGGGGCAGGGGGAGGAGCAAAGAAGGCCCCAATTCACAGCCGCGGCTGATGTCCAGCCAGCAGTCATTTCACAACTGGTTCTCGAATTTCCTGAAAATGTCACCGTAGGCTCTCTGAGCCCATGGGAACCTGAGTCAGTGAGGGGCCAACCCCCACCAGCTGCCCTGTTCAGCGCTCTGCGCATCGGCCCAGCCCCACTGGGTGCCACGTTCCCCTGCCTCCCATCCTACACACCCCCCCCGCCCTTGGCCCTGGGCCAGCCTATCCCCAGGCTTTTGCACATGCTGTCCCCGGCACCTGTCATGTTTGTCCCGCATGGGTTGCTCCCTCAGGTCACAGCACAGTGCCACTTCTTCAGGCTTGACCAAGGCCTGTTTACACTCTGTTGTACCTCACGGCACCTGCTGCACTGAGCACATTAACTATGTCGTCTCTGTGTCATGTGCTGTCATACCCACCAGGCTGCGAGCCGGGTGAGGCAGGGCCCTCTCTCTCCGCCCAGCAGGGACGTCATTCTCACTGTGGTTGATGACATTGGCACCCTCTGGGGTTGGGCAGCATCGGAGCCCACCCCCACCCAGCACTCAGTCTGGGGCCTGGCCCGTCTGAGGTACGCAGTGAATTCTTCCTCACCGTTCCATTAAGCCTTCTTCTTTTTGTGCTTCCCCCTTGGGTAGCCCCTCCTACCTCCATCGAAGTGGTAGCTGCGGACACGCCGGCCCCCTTCAGCCGCTACCAAGCCCAGAACTTCACGCTGGTCTGCATCGTGTCCGGAGGGAAACCAGCACCCACGGTGAGTACCCCGGCCCCCATCCGTCCCTGCAGGATCACCCTGCTGTGTGTCTTGTTCGGGTGTGTCATCCACGTACCCACTCACGGCCAAGTCAGAGGCAGGGACAGAGGTGACAGTGCCCACTGAGAGCGGGGTTCCAGCCCAGCCTGCCGCACGCGCTGAATAACCCTGAGCAGGAAGATCTCCCCTTTGCTTCTCGTTTCTGTAAGGAGGTTCTGGGGGTGGACGCCGTTCAAGTTTTTCAGCGTGTTAAGTAGCAACAGGACTATTTGGTCTGAATGAAATACACGGAAGCGCCATGTCTTTAAATGTCTCTACAACAGTGAAGAGCGAAGGAAGGGCACCTTGTCCGTGCTGACCCCTGAGGTGTCTCTGTGGAGCCCTTGGGGTTCCACGTGGGGATGCTATGGACCACAGGCTCCCAAGGCCCTTCCAGTGTCGACATTGTGTAGTACTTTAGGTGTTGACCCCAAGAGTTTTTTACATTACTAGGGGTCAGTGGGGGGGGGGGACAGGTAGGGTTCAAGTCCAAGGAGGGGGAGGCGAGGCATTACAGACCCTGCCTGTCTCACAGGCGTGTTCCAGTGGGGTGACCATGGTACCCAGCCAGCCTCCCCCCAGCTGCCCAGGACAGGACAGCACACAGGCGCAGAAAGACTCAAGACAGGGCAGTGGGCCGGCGTGCCGGGCCCGGGTGGGGCAGCAGGCGGGTTCACACAGGTGAGGCAGGGCACAGGTGTTCGGAGACACGCCTTCGGTGAGGCCCATTTCCCTCCACCCACACCTGCGTCCCCAGGGCGAGAGCTACACCGGCACCTTCAACGCCCGCATGGGTGAGAGCAGGATGGAACCCCAGGTTCTCCTCCTTTGGAGCCCACTCGGAGGTCTGGACCCCTAAAATCAAGCAAGCTGGTCTTTTCCCCAAAGGAAAACTTTTCCAAAGGGCCCATAGAAAGTTTCCTCTCAGCCCTGGGGCTGTGGGGGAAACCCTGCCCCCGCCTGCCTGCTTCTGCCATTTAAGATGACACTAAATATTCAAATATACACAGTAAAAGACATATAAGTATGTGAAGACATATATATAAAGATATATATGTGTGTGTGTATATGTGTACCAAAATAAAAAGACAGCAAGTTAAATCAAATTCATATATATGTATGTAAACACATATATACACACACACATATATATATATGTCCTCATATATATATGATTCTCATCTCCCCACATTCCAGGCATCTTGTATTTGCCTGGAAGCTCAGAACTTGAAAAAATTCTCTGATATAAATTACAAATATGCTTTTGAAGCACTTTTCAAAAAAGAAAAAGCCAAAGCAGTCTATGGCTATTATGTGCCTAAGAGATTTTTCGTTGGAGCTATAAACTCTGACAGATTCTCTGTGCTGCAGGTTTCATCCCCTGCCCGCCCCCCAGCCCCTCTCCCGCCGCGCCCTCCTCCCCCGCCCTCCGCCACCTGCACCAGCATCCTGAGAGCGGCTTCCTGCCCTCCGCTCTTCCCATCTTCCATCTATTTATTTATCTGATTTATTAAAAAACACACCCAATCCCCACAGGCCTCTGGGCGCCTGTACCAAAATAAAAAGACAGCAAATTAAATTAAATGCCGCCTCTCAAAACTTCAATTGCTCGCTCGCAGAGAAAGCAAGAAGATGGTGTGTGCGCCTCACCCCCCCACCCCTGGCTTCCTCCCACGCACGCACCTATTTCCTGCCTTGTCTCCAAAACCTGCAAAGCGACTTCACACGCAGAGGTCCTCTCCTCATTCCTCTGACGTCTCATTTAAGCTCAGGCCCTCTCCACTTTCTCGTCCACTCGCTCTCCCCGGGTGGGTGTGGGCCGCCCCTTGGGAGCCCAGGTGGCCACCAGGCTGGGTCCCGGGCCCTCCTATTTGCCTGTTGGTTCAAGGCATTCCACAGCCCCGTGAAGTAGGTGCTTGATTGTCCCTGTACAAGTAAGGAAACTGAGGCGCAAAGCCTCTGCCGCCAGGGCCTGCGTGTCCTCACTGAGTTGAAACCACCTTGGTCTTGGGCTGCTGGAAGGAAATGAATGAGGAGGTCCATCAGGAAGGCTGCCAGGAGAAAAGAGGCTCTGGAAGCATGGCCTCCTGTGGCCACATCCTCTGAGAGCCCATTGGGAGGTCTAGGGCTTTGGCACAAATCTTTTCCCATACCCTCCCTGTGATTCCAGGTTTATTTCAAAAGAGATGGGGAGCCAGTGGACGCGGTGCCCCTGTCAGAGCCGCCAGCTGCGAGCTCTGGCCCGCTCCAGGACAGCAGGCCCTTCCGCAGCCTCCTGCACCGTGACCTGGATGACACCAAGGTGCAGCGGTCACTGTCCCTGCTGGACACTGAGAACCGGGGCGGGCATCCCTACACCGAGCGGCCGTCCCGCGGCCTGACCCCAGACCCCAGCATCCTTCTCCAGCCGACCACCGAGAACATCCCAGAGACGGTGGTGAGCCGCGAGTTCCCCCGCTGGGTCCACAGCTCCGAACCCGTCTACTTCCTGCGCCACAGCCACACCCCGGGCAGCGACGGCACCGTGGAGGTCCGTGCCCTGCTCACCTGGACACTCAACCCGCAGATCGACAATGAAGCCCTCTTCAGCTGCGAGGTCAAGCACCCAGCGCTGTCGATGCCCATGCAGGCAGAGGTCACGCTGGGTAAGGTTGGGAGCTACCCTTCCGCAGGCCCCTGCAGAGCTGGGGTGGGGGAAGCTGCGGAATAAGGGCTCCGGGCTGCCGGCTGTCATGGAGTTAAGGAGGGCAGGGAGCAAATTGGAGTCAGGGGCAGGCACACAGGTAACGGTCTGGGTTATTTATTTTTTTACCCTCACCCAAGGATATATTTGTTGATTTTAGAGAGAGAAGAAGGGAGAGAAACAAGCACCCCGACCAGGATCGAACCTGAAAACTTTTGGTGTACAGGACAGTGCTCCAACCAACTGAGCCATCCAGCAAGGGCAGAGTTCGGGTTCTTAGGCAGGTTTGCTGAGCTGGGTAGGAGGACCTGGGAGAGTCAAGCAAGGCTGGAGCATTTGCTGGATAGGGTCAGGAACATAAGAGGTCACAAGAGTTTGGTCCATCAGGATCAAGCTCATAGATCAGCCCTGGCCAGCGTGGCTAAGTGGGTTGAGCATCAGCCTGTGAACTAAGAGGTTGCCAGTTCGACTCCTGGTCAGGGCACATGCCTGGGTTGCAGGCCGGACCCCCAACCAGGAGTGTGCAAGGGGCAACTGATCCCTGATTTCTCTTGCACATCGATCTGTCTTACTCCCTCCCCCTCTCTCTAAAAATAAATAAAATCTTTAAAGAAAAGAATATGGATCAGTGTTAGGAAACATAGAAGGTTTTCAAGGTTGAAAATAAACACAGAAAACACAAGGAGGCTTGATGGACGCGTGAAGAACACAGAGTGTGGACTCTTCGGGGGGTGGGAGGTGTTGCTGAGTCAGGTCACGGGAAGGTCCAGGAAGGTTTTTAGCCATCCTGGTCGGGAACGTAGGAGGTGACAAAGCGGTTTTTTGTTTGAGACAAAAGACCCGAGAGCCCAGGGGCCAGTTACTCGGTAAGGGTCACTGACCCAACAGGTCGGAGGCCTGCCGAGTCAGGGTCGGGAAGCTTTGCCAGGTTGGGGTCAGGAACACGGAGGACACCATGCTGGCTTACACTTTAAAGTACAGTGACAACCCTGTCATCTGCGGGGACGTGGGAGGTGGGCGCAACCAGGACACTGGACACAGCTCCTGCCCTGTACCGATTCCCTCTGTTTGAAACCCCTTGAACCTTGACCTACGGCACCCAGAAGCTCTTCCTGGAGCCCCACAGGCCTGGGCTTGTCCTCTGCATCTTCTGTGGTGATGGGTGCTGCATGGAGCCCTCCCAGCTCCTAACCCCTCATGACTGAGGACAGATAGCAGTGACTGATGAGGGTGGGGACTTCAGCTTATGTCAAGGGGTCCAAAGGGCTTCTGTTTCCTGCTGGTTTACCAGAAAACTTAGCACTGGCTGTACACCAAACAGCGAGGGAAAGGATTTCATGGACATTTAGCATGTACAAAATGCCAGGAGCATTTGGAAGGCTTATCTCATTTATTCCTCACAAGGAGAAGCTTACTGGGTATTCCCGTTTTTCAGATGAGCAAAACTGAGGCTCAGTTGGTGGAGCCCCTGAGTCATCAACTTGTGAGAAGCAGAGCTGGGATTTCAAGCCAGTTCTGTGGTACCTCCTTCCCTTCCTGCAATGCCAGCCACTGAACACACCAGCCCCAGAGCGGGCATCCTCGGCTGGCTGTGGGGTTGCTCCCCTTAAGGCCCATGACATGGCCCTTTGATTTCCACAAGCCACCTGCCCAGAGAGAAGGCAATAACTGGGACTAACTTTTACTGAACACCTGCTACAGACCGCAGACTGCTGCTTGTCTCATATGAACTCAGTCGCAACCCAATCACCCAACTGGTAATCCTTGTGGTAGCTCAGCGCAGTACCCTCATTATCCCATGTCACAGAGGAAGTAACTGAGCACCAGCGAGGTTAAATTAAGTTGTTGAAGGCAAGAGGGAGAGGATTCGAAGGCAGGCAGTGAGACCTGTCACTGTGCTTCCACATAGCGGCCATTTGTTGTGAGCTTCTACCCCACCCCCACCCCCAGGTACCATTTGCTCTTCATTCCAAAGAGACTTCATGAGCACCGCTGTGGCCAGGCCCTGTGCTCAGTGCTGGACTTCTCCACCCAGAGCTGGCCCTCGAATGGCCCTCCCCCCACTCTCTGGACCCTCCAGCCTTCCCGGCCCCCCCCCCCCCGTCTCCTCCCGTCCCATCCTCAAGATGCAGCCTGCTCTTAGGCTGGGAGCAGTCTCCACCCTTCATCAGCTGCTTCACCCATGAAAGCCACCGCCTGCCTCTCCTGGCCAAGTGCGGGCTTCCCACGGGTGGCTCCCTGCCTTACCCCAACTGAGAGCGATAAAAATGAGACCAGACAAGGACTCAAAGCAGCTGGGAGATGAGCTTCAGCTCGCATCTTTGGCGACAAAGAGGGTGCTGCCAGAGGCCTGTTCCATCCCTTCCCATACCCCACCCCAAGCCAGCAGGACATGTGTGTGCACAGCAGGGAAGTGGGCAGAGGGGGACATAGCAGAGCCACCAAGGTGAAGAGGCCACACTGGTGGGTGAGTAAGAGCCCCTTAGGCTGGCTCCTCAGCCTACCTCAGCTGCTGTCAGTTGGTGAAATCTCAGGCCTCTTAGGTCTTCGAGCCTCAGTTTTCTGACCTATTGAATGGGGGGAAACCATAGTAACCTCATAAATGTTTGGAGCATGTGCTAGGAGCCCGGATCTGCGTCAGATGTGTTCTCCTTGCAACTGGGCAGTGACCTTGTGAAGCAGTGAGAGATGCTACCACTGTTCTCATTTTAATGAGGGGACTCGGGCTTTGAGGAGCTCTCCTCAGGTCACCCAGGCTGGTCGGTCAGTCTGCCCCCAGAGCCCACGAGTTATACCGTCTGCCTGGGGGGACTGCGGAGAGAACCGGGGAGAGTGGTGTGAGCTGGGGGTGGGGTGGGTCCTGAGTGAGAGTCTGCACCTCACGCAGGCAGGGCACTGGCTCCCTGGCATGGGAGGGAGGCCGTGGGTGGACGAGATGACCTTGGGCACAGACTCGCAGACTCTAGTCATCTAATGAAGACGCTGAAGGTCAGGCCAGCGAGGTTAGTGTGTCTCCCTGTGATAGCCCTGCGCTGTCCCCTCTGCTGTCCCCTCCTCTGTCCCCTCCAACAAGGGTGCTCTCCCCTCCTCCAAGAAGACAGATGCCCAGCTGGGTCCAAAACCCACCTCTGTAGATGGTAACCACAGTCTTCCCATGGATCAAGCCAGAGCTCTGGGGTCACCCACTAATCCCATTCTTTTTTTATATATCACACCCAAGCCATCACTGAGCCCTGGCAACTCAACCAGAATATGTCCTACACCTGTCACAACTCATGGTTTTCCTCTCTGACCATCCAACCGAGGCACCCAGATTATTACAGTAGCCCCCAAAGTGAACTTTTGGCTTCCCCACCTGCCTTCTTCTATTCTTCACCCTGATTGATCCATTTACTATAATTCATATCATGAATCACATACACACGCACCGCAAACCTTCTAAAGGTAGACAAATAGATTGATAGGACAGAATAGAGTCCAGAAATAGACCCTAATATATAGACTCAATTGATTTTTGACAAAGGACCCTGGGCCGTTCGATGGGGTTGGAGAAGTCTTTGTAACGAATGACCCAGGAGACGCATAAAGAGAAAATGAACTTGGACTCTTACCTCACATGTACACAGATTTAATTTGAGATGAATCATAGACCTAAATGTAAAACCCAGCATCACAAAGCTTCTGGAGCAAAACATAGAAATACACCTTTGCGATACCAGGGCAGGCAAGGATTTCTTACAGAGGTCACAATAAGCGCTAAATGAAAAATAGAAAGTCGGTAAATTGGACTTAATAAAAATTCGTATCGTCTGCTCATCAGAAGGCAATTTTAAGAAAATGAAAAGGCAAACTATAGACTGAGAAAAAGACACTCTGACCACAAATACGCGACACAGGATTTGTATCTGGAATATATAAACAGCTACTGCAAATAATGACAAGGAAACTCAATTATTTCTAAAACGAAGTTCTGATGATGGCCGATACGTGCATAGAAAGAGGTGTAACATCATCGGTCATCAGGGAGATGAAGACTGAAGCCTCTGCGAGTTGCCCGTCCACAGTTGCTGGAATGGCTGGGACTGAAGAGGTTGGCTGTACCACGTGCTGACGCGAGTGTAGAGCCATCGGAACGCCCGTCGTTTCTGGAGGCAGCGCTGCTGCTCAGAAAACTGGCCGCTGCTTATAGCGGTAAATGTACCCCGACTCTTCGGTCCACTCCTTCACTCCTCGGTGTTTACCCAAGAGAGAGGAAAACACACGCCCACAAAGGTTTGGACATGGATGTTCACATCAGCTCTATTCGTAACTACAAAAACTGTGAGAAATGCTAATGGCCATAACTAGGAAAATGGGCGAAAAAATTGTAGTATGTTCATACAATAAACTGTAGTTCTTATCGATACGTATGAATGAACTCCTGATACACACAGCAGCGTGGCTGGAACCCAAAACACGCTGAGCCAGAGAAGCCAGACAGCAAAAGTACAGACTGCGTGATTCCGTGTCTGTGAGCTTCTAGAACGTGAAACGGACCTCTGGTGGTAGAAATCCAAGCAATCTCTACCTACGGAGAGGGGACATTGACTGAAAGGAGGTGTAAGTGAACCTTCTGGAGGGAGAGGAATGCGCTAGAGTGTGGTTGGGATGGCACTCACCCAGGTAATCGTGTTCATTAAGATTCATCAAATTGAGTGCTTAGGAACAGTGCCTCGCCCTGTGTGACCTCCACCACATTAAAATCCGGGGAGTGTTTATCCACCACGCCCCTCTGGTCCGCCTGCTGCAGCCACAGGGTCCTCCTCACTCTTCCCTGAATGCATCCAGCTCAGGTCCACCTCCGAGGCTTTGCACTGACTTTCCTTTCTGCCTGGAAAAATCTCACCCCGATATCTCAATCCCTCCCCCACCCAGGTCTCCCATCAAATCTTCCACTCAGATCTTCTGCCCTATCTCAGCCCCTTCCTCCTGGCCCCGCATCAACGCCTTATCTTGTTTTGCTTTCTGGCATCGTATTTATTTCTATCTACAAGTATGTATTATATAGGTTCCTTATTTCTTGGATCCCCCACTGGAGTTTAAGTGCTGTACAGGCAGGATCTTTACCTGCCAGGTTCACCTGGTACAGGACTCAGAAAAGTCCCTAACACATTACTTAATAAACTCTTATTTAATAACAATTAGTTCTTTTCTGTGTTTGTGAAGATTAAATAAGGCAGTGCATAGAAAGTGCCTAGTATAGTGACAGAGCAAGTACCCAGTAAATACAAGCTACTGTTATCATCATTCAGCATTGTGTCCTGCATAATGATCGACACAGACCAGGTGTATCATAAAGAACTAAGTGGACAGAGCAGATGAATGGATGGGCTGGTGAGCGGACTGGTAGGTTTTTGGGTGGATGGGTAGATGAATGAATGGGTAGATAATATGAAGGAAAGATGGATGAATGGATAGAATGAATGTTTAGGTGAATGGATGGGATGCTATGATGGAATGGATGGATGTATGGATAGAATGAATGCATGGATGTGTAGATGGACAAATGGATGAGTGGGGGTGGGTGGGTAAGGGTGGTTTTATTGAACACCCAGAACTGCTGGGGGAAGCTTAGAAAATCTTGTCCACGAGATTTCCCAAGTCTGTCCTTGGAGCAGAATGCTCAGGCAAGGTAAAGAGGGTATGATATGTAATCAGGATCCCGTGTAATCAGGGGATCCTGTGTGCATTTCCAGATTCATGCCCTGTGCATGAGCAGAGGCACACCCTTTACTGTCTCCGACCCCTCCCTTACTGTCCTTTCAGAGCAACCCCTCAAATCAGGTGGTAGCCTGTTGTCCCCATTTACAGGGGAGCAAACTGAGGCCCAACAAGTTGAAGTGGCTCGTGCAGCTAGAGAGCAGAAGGCTCGGCCTCGGTCCTGGTCTCGGGGCTCTCCTCGTTCTGTGTGTCCAGGGGTTGAAAGGCGTGAGACTCTGGCGACTGAGGACATGCCTTCGGGTGATGAGTTCTAGGAGCAGGCAGGGAGGCCCAGGTTTGACAGCCAGCAGCTGCTCATGGGTTTCAGGGTGGTGGTAGAAGTGCCAAGGTAAGAGCAGCTGGCCTGGCTTCCAGAAGCAACATCTTGATGCAGCAGTGAGGGTGGGAGTCGGAGGGGCCACCTGCTGCAAAGGCCCCGGTTGGTCAGCTCAGGGAAGTGAAGGCAAGGCCGACCCCTCCCCCACCATCTCTGGCCCTCCCGGGAGCCCCCAGGAGCCCCCAGGGACCGCAGCTCAGGTGGGAGAAGGTATCAACTCTCCTTCTCCACTCCCAGGCTTCCTGCTTCCCTCTGAAGGCCCACAGGACACGAAGTCCTGCTTCTGCCACTTCCTGGCTGTGTGACCTTGGGCAAGCCGCTGACCTCCCTAGGTTTTAAACGCGGCAAAATGGGCTTTACAGTTGCCTGCCTCTAAGCACCAGGATGGGTGTGACGGCCCTCCGGTGTAGCCTAGTGCACATCAGACACCTGATACACGTCGGGACCCTCTCCTCTCGGGGTCCGGATGCCCAGACCCAGGCCTGAAGGAGGGAGAGGGGGGATTTAGAAAACAAGGCAGTGAGGAATCTGGTCCCTCACACCTTGACCACCCAGGGCTGAGACCACGTTCGGCACACCGTGGAATCCCCAAGTCCCAGCCAGGGTCCGACTCACTGCAGGGGCTCAGGAAATGTGCTTGCATGAGGCAGGCAGGTAGAGGGAAGGAAGGAACGAATGAGCATCCTGGAGCAGGACTAGAGCTGGACTGGAACTTTCTCTTTCATTTCCCCTACCCCTCCTTTTCTTGCCCAGTGCCCCCTCCCCTGCACATACATCCACCTCTCTGACCTGGCCTTTCTCTCCCTTCAGTTGCCCCCAAAGGACCCAGAATCATGATGACGCCCACCAGAGCCCGAGTCGGGGACACAGTGAGGATTCTGGTCCATGGATTTCAGGTCGGCCTCTCCCTGAGCATCTGGGAGGGTGGTGGGAGGGGCCCCAGCCAGGCACTGGCATCCTGGCAGCATGCTTTGAGACCCTGCCCTTGACCTCCAGCCCAGCCTGCTAGTCTAGGGATGGTTTTGGTGAGGAATGGCAAAAGGTACCTGCATTTTTGCTTACCCATCCAGAACTCAGATTAGACATAGCTCATGGGCCTTGACCTCTTCTGCAGCCCTAGAGTCTTCTTCTGCCTAGTGTTCCCGGAAGCCCCTCTGATCCTATCAGATGACAGTACATTGCCAGGGCTGGCCAGGCCATGGCTCTGACTCCTTCCTGCTCCGGCCAACAGAATGAAGTCTTCCCAGAGCCCATGTTCACATGGACGCGGGTTGGGAGCCGCCTCCTGGACGGCAGCACCGAGTTCGACGGGAAGGAGCTGGTGTTGGAGCGGGTTCCCGCGGAGCTCAACGGCTCCATGTACCGCTGCACAGCCCAGAACCCGCTTGGCTCCACGGACACTCACACCCGGCTCATCGTGTTCGGTACGCCGCGCTGGGTGGGGGTCCGGGCGGCTGTCCGGGGACAAGCCTTGGCTGGCACTGTCCCAAGGAGGAGGGAACAGAAAGTGCCTGAGTCCCCTACGTTTGCCCTGGGAAGGTACCCCATGGGGAGGCACTGGAGTTCAGCAATGAAAACCAGAGATCTGTGGGTTCAAGTCCCAGGCCCACCACTTAGCAGCTGGGCCACCTGTGGGCAAGCAACTTAACGTTCCTCAGCTTCTCCTTCTGTGCCATGGTGGGGCTGGCACTTCCAGCCCACAGACGTGTGACTGCACTGAGACAGGGCACGTGATGCCACCTGGCAGGTGCGATACGGACAGAGGGGAGCTCCGTTACTGTGTTCCGAAGCCATCCACTCTCTAGCCCTCTTTCTGTTCCTCCCAACAGAAAACCCAAATATTCCAAGAGGGACAGAGGACTCCAATGGTAAGTCTCCATTCTCAGGGCTCCTCACGTAGAAGTGCGATTTTTGAGGCTCCAGGAAGCTCTGGCCCCCGCATCTCCCATCTGCCTACCCTTGCCCCTCCCCTGAGCAAGCAGCAGGGATTTCCAGGGAGTGCGCCCCCAACACCATCCACAGCGACTCAGAGAGCTCAGCCACCCTGGCCCCGAGGATATGTGTCCAGCACTGACCATGGGGCTGTGTTCTGGGGCCCTGGACCACTCCGCAGGGCAGTTGGGAGCACAGCCAGATGGCTCTTCTGGGGCCCAACATATTGCCCTCCCAGGCTTCCCCCAAACCAGGCACCTCTCCAAGGGACCCAGCCACTGCTCTGAGGCCCACCAGCTCTCCTGTCCCCATATTGGACCCATCCCGAAATTCACAACGGAGGCCCCAACTCCTGGTCCCCACTGGTGGGTCCTGATGGGCACCAGGGAGCCTGGCCACAGCCCAGCAGGCCCAGGACAAAGCAGGGGCCACCCATAGGTGGGACCAGTGGCAGAGCTGAAATGTGGACCCAGTGCATCCTGACACTGAAGTTCAGACTCTTCCCTGGGCCCTTTGAAGCTCCGTTGTTCCCGGGCACCACAGCCACCGAGCCCACCAGAAAGCGACATGGTGGGTCTGCGGGCTCTGATCCTGCTCCCTGCCGCCCGGCACAGGTTCCACTTCTGGCCCTGCTGGTGTCCGGCTCACCTTGGTGCTCGCCCTGACAGTGGTTCTGGAGCTGACGTGAAGGCACGGCCCCGGCTCCCAGCTCTCGTCCAGCACTGACATCTCTGCAATCGCTTTTCCTTTCTTTTCTAAACTATTTCCAGTCTTGTTCTTAGTCTCTTTCTGTCTGTCTTGGCTTCTTCAGTCGGTTTAATTAAAACAAACAGAATGATTTTCCCCACCTGAGTCCGTGGCTCTGTATTCTTCATTTGCTCTATGACAGCAACTGGGTGCCACCTGGCATCCAGCATTGGGACTGGCACTGTGCTGGGGGCAGGAGTGACAAAGGAGCTGGAAGACATGCTCCTCCCTGGATGAGGGGTGGAGATGGGGCTCACTGTCTCACCCAAATCCTCACACCCAGGCATGGGAAGTGGCCAAAGACACTCAGGAAATTAAAGGGTCCTCAGGGCAAGCGTAATGGTCAGCAGTTGCCAGGATAATGCTGCGTAACAAACCAACACACATCTTGGTGGTCTGCAACAGCAAGCATTCACGATTGTGTTCCTGTCCAGGATGACGTGGTGAAGCTGGTCCTCTCTGGCCTCAGTGGGCAGCTCTGCTCCACTGGGCTGGACTCCAGGCTGTAGGTGGGCTTGGGTCTTCTCCTTGGGTGTTTGCTCGGAAGCTCAGGCTAAAGGGGCAGTGGCCCTCTGACATTCGATCCCCTAATGGTAGATCACTAGAGCTGAGGGGGGAAAACCCAAACTATGTACCCACCATTAAATCATCTCCCTGTTGTGTCCATGAACACTTCTTCAGCCCAAAGCAAATCACATGGCCAAGGCCAACATCATTCAAGGTCACAGGTAAGTCAGGGGTAGAGGTTCCAGAACTTTCTTCTCAACCACAAGAAGATTCCCCATGCCGTTCAGTGATTAGCTCTGGGGGAAACACAGGGTCGTTGGGAGGGTAGGGTTGGCCTCTCTGAGCTGTGGCCAAGACTGGCAAGTCACCCAGGAGAGTCCGTGGAGCACGTTTAACATCTGGATGGGACAGGCTGCGCAGCAGGAGCGCATTGGACCCAGAGTCTCACTGCACTAACACCATTTTTTAAAACACTCTTTGGGGCTATGAAAAGCCCAAAGCAGACTGGACAGTCCTCTTTCATCTTGTGGCTACCCCAGCTGGAACATGTGGCTTCTAGAATCTTCCCCAGGGCAGGGGAAGAGGGCTGCAGGATCACTGTGGCGGGCCAAACGATGATCCTCCCAGAGATGTCCACAATGTCCACGTCTCAATCCCCACACCTGTGCACATGTTACCTTACGAGGTAAGCAAAACATCGATTTTGCTGATGTGATGTCTAAGGATTTTGAGGTGGGGAGATTGCTCTGGATCATCCAGGTGAGCCCAGTGTCATCTCAAGGGGCCTCATACAAGGGAAGAAGGAAGACACTAGAAGGAAATGTGAAAACAGAAGCAACAAGTTGATTGGGGAGCGGGGAGGGGCCCAGGAGCCACGGAAGGCAGGCCACGGCCAGCAGCTGGAAGAGGGAAGGGACCGGGTTCTCCCGGGACACTCCGGGAGGAACTGGCGCCACCAGCACTTTCAGCCCAGAGCCGTTCCAGACCCCCATCGTCCAGGACAGGATGCTAAGGAAGTGCATTTGCATGGTTTTAAGCCTCTCAGTGCGTGGTAGTTTCTCCCAGCAGCAAGGGGAGTCTCACACAATGGCACAGGGCATTTTTAAGGGCCAAGCCCAACGGTGCCGGAGATCACCTCTGCCCACACCCCATGACGGGAAGCGGTCACAGCCCCCAACCTAACTGCAAGGGAGGCTGGAAAATACAGCCTCCCCGTGCTCGCTGGTGAACACGGTGCATTGTGTCCGCCATGGAGAGGCACAGGCCAGGGTGGCCGGAGGGCTGAGAGCTGGGAGGAAGTGCCCTCAGCCACCGCTGCTGCCTCAGAGTGCCCAGGCTTCTTCTCCCTTCCCAGCCAGGACACACAGTACTTCAAGGAGACCCTTGTGCCTCTCCCAGTCCATGCAAATGTCCAGGGAATAGGGACCCATCCCTACAAAGACTCCAAGTCCTGGGTGCATCGGGCTGTCATCACAGCCCCTGTGTCTTGGCCCAGGTCAGGACCTGGATGGCCCATTCAGCTCACGTCCACCTCAACTGCCAAACCTCTGACCCCATAACTTTTCCCCGGAGCGCCAGACGCTGATGTCCCATGTTCCTGTTGTTTTCCCCTCTCCCGTTGCATAGCTAATTGCATTTCCAACTTCACGCAGCTGAAACCCAACTTTGGACTGTCCCTTTCAGAGCATGGTGCTCTTTCCCCTTCTCAGGAAGTGGCGCCGTCATCAACCCGGTTGACCAGACCCAACACTTGCCTTTCATTCATCTCTTTCCTTCATATCCAAATATCTTGTTGACTCTACACTCAAAACTCATCCTCAGTTTACCTGCTTCTCTCCTTTTCCAGTGCCACCACCCTACCCAGAGCTACCTCTCACCTTCAGATCTCCTCCTTGCCGCCCCCCAATAATCTGGTCCCCCAACAGTGGCCAAAGAGATCCTTTACAACATAAGGCATTCCACGGTGGCCTCCAAGTCAGAACTCTCCAACGGTTTCTCACCTGCTGTAGATGGAATGTCTGTGTTCCCCCCTAAATTCATGTGTTGAATGAAACCTAACTGCCAGTGTCATGATTTTGGAAGATGGGGCCTCTGGAAGATGCTGAGGTCACAAGGGTGGAGCCGTCATGAATGAGACTAGTGCCCTTAAAAAAGAGAGCCCAAAGAGCTCCCTCGCTCCTTCCACCGTGTGAGGACACGGCGAGAAGTTGGCCGCCCACAACCGGAAGAGGGCTCTGAGCAGAACCTGACCAGGCAGGCACCCTGATCTTGGACTTCCTGCCTTCACAACGGTGAGAAATAAATCTCCGTTGTTTAGAAGCCACCAAGTCTGTGGTGCATTGGTGTGGCTGCCCAAATAGACTAAGACACAGGAGACAAATCCAAACCCGTTACAAGTCACGGAGGATGTAACCCAGCCTGCTGGCTTTGTCTCGTTCACTCTCTTTGTCATGCACTCACCTTTCCTCAAACTCTCCAAGCCCATTCCTGCCTCAGGACCTTTGCTCTGCCCAACTCTGCTGCTTAGAATTCACTATGTTTGTCCCCTTGACTTTCTCAGGATTAATTCTCCTTTCCACTTAGATATTCCAACTTAACTATCCCCTCCTCAGAGGGACCTATCTGACCACCATGACCCTCTCTCCACCATGTCTTCCTTAATTTCATTCTCTGCAGAGCACATACCACCGTGAGGTGCTTTTCCTATCTGTCCGTTTATTTAGTGACCGCCTTCCCCTTCCCCTTGGCCAGAGTGTCAGCCAGTAAGTGTGGGGACCACATCCGTAGCATCCATTTTTTATCCTCAGCGCTTAAGCCAGAGCCTGGCGCATGGCAGGAGCTCGGCCACTGTTTATTAAGTGTATGAATGAGTGAGTGAGCAAATAAGTGAGTGAGTGAGCACCTACCAGGGACAGGCTAAGGGGCCAGGCTCTGCTCAGCATCCAGGCTGCAGAGATGGGCAGGAGGTGCTCTCCACCCTGCAGGAGCTCACAGCCCAGGGCAGGGAGCACATTTATTCAGCTATAACCATGGACCCTCAAACTGTGATGAGTGCTCAGCACAAAACCTCTCCAGTGCTCCAGGGATTAGGGGGGAAAGAGAGTCATTCCTCTGCAGTGGGGGAGGGCGAGTCAGAGGAGACCAAGGAGAACCGATGACACACGAGCAGAGCTTTGAAAGAAAAATAGAGTTTGACCAAGCAGAGAATGGAGAAGAATATTCTAGACAGAGAGAAGAACATAAGCAAAGGCTCGGAGAAGACGATTTAGTGTATATTTAGGGGAAAGACAAGTTGTTATATCAACGCTTCTGACAGCACATTAATTTACTCAACAAATGTTCCCTAACCACTCACCACGGGTCAGGCATTGTGATGAATGCTGCAGATTAAATAGGAACACTGTCGTGTGGCTCTTGTATCAGTTATCTATCGCCACAGTGATGCTGTATAATGAACATCCCCCAAATGTGGATTCTTAAAACAACAGCTGTTTATTGTTTTTGGTTAGGCTACAGCCAGCGGCTGATCTGGGAGGTCGGCTGGGCTCCCTGTTGCACCTGAGTCAGCTGCTGAGTCAGGCGGGGGCGGGTTGGTCCATCGGGGCTTCTGTCCCTTCTGGCCTCTCATCGTCCAGCACACGGGCGTGGTGAAGACAGAGGCGCAAGGGAGAGCTGGGACACACAAAGCCTCAAATGGCCTCAGGGAACCTGCAATCTGTCACTTCTGCTACTTTTTCTTTTCTTTTGGACAGGATAAGTCGTAAGTTCAGCCCAGATTCAAGAGGTGAAGAAATAGATTGCCGTTTTTTATGAGAATAGCTGCAACAGCATAATGTGTGGCTGTGAGACAATGCAGAATTAAGGTCTTTTTTTTTTTTTGCAATTTACAACAGCTCCACCATCTGAACTTGACGTTCTAGAATCTTGGTTTCCCACCCTCCGCGTCACATACTCTCCTTTAACCTGGGAAGCCCAAATGACTCTTCATAGCAATTTCTCTTCCACAGATAGAACGAATAAATGATCCCTTCATTCAATGAGCATTTGCATGTCCACACCTTGCAAGCAGAGAGCAACACAAGCAAATGCTTTTCAAGTATCGAAGGCGCTCAGATACTCACCCATAGGAACATCCAGGCCAGATCGGCAGGCAACAACCACATAGTACCGGCTGCCTCCTCGACCCACTTCCTGCTTCCCCGGAGCCCTGCTCGGTCTCACGCGAGCCTCCTGCCCCCCTGCCGCCTGCCAGCAACCCTACATAAGCCTCTGCCGCACTGTGACTGTGTTTTCTGAAAGGAATAAAGGGAGATTTGTTCCCCTTCTTTGCCTTAATAGACGGAAGCCCACGTAGGCATGAAATTGAAATTGCTTTGCCCTATTAACAGCAGTCACTGGGCTCCACTGACCCCTGAGGTGCATTAATATCTCAGCAGCAAGTGGATGAACCACAGACAGTGGCTGGGGACACACCGGAGAAAGCCAGCTGGATGCCACAGGGCATAGGGCGACTGCTTTGATGCCGAATTTGAGGATTCTGTGTGCTGGGCAGGCTGCAAAGCATGGTTTATTCAACCTGGAGTTGGAGGAGGAGGGAAGAGTAAATCAGAGCCCAGCCTGACCTGTGGCTCTGGCCTGGCCCTGTGTCAGGCAAGGAGGCATAGAGACAGACCGGGCAGAATCTGCTGTCGAAGAACCCCAAATCCATCTGGAATGATAGACTGGAGTAGAAAAAGAGGTGAAATTCTGTGCAACCAGTATTGAAATAAAAGTAGGAGAGAGCACAATGCAGTCACGGAACGGGTGAAAGATTGTTCTACGCGGGAGGTCAAGGGAGGCTTCCAAGAGGCAGTGGCATTGCAGCCAGGACTTGAAGGCCAAGAAGGCAGCATGGAAGTCAGTGCTGCCCCCTGTCGGTCCAGATGCCTCAGCTGTCTCTTGGGCACCAACCCCCAAATGCTGCTGTCACTGGGAGAGAGTTCCGGGCCAGTTTGCATTGTCCCCTGAGGCACGTCCCGGCTCAAAGGCAGGCCAGTCAGACACGTGGCTGCTGGTCTGGGCCGACCACCAAGTCCTGGTCCCCTGGAAGCTCTGTCTCCACCGACTGCTCTTCTAGCCACAAGTGAGTGCTGGTCCCTGTCCACCATTCACTGACCCTCCACTCTCCACAGTTCTCTGGCTGCCCAACTGATGCCCACTGACCCTTGTGCTCAGGTGACTAGGCAGATGCAGAGACCCCTGCTGGGCCTCTCGGAGAAGACCCCCTCCCCCCAGCCTGTGGGCCAGGGTATCAGCCCGCCTCCTCTACTCACTAGAGCTCTTAGCAGCCTCGTGTGTGGCAGCTTGGAATGGGCCACCCTTCTCTGGCCTGGGCTTTTGAGCTCTGAACAGCTGGAGGCCCCCCATCAGTCGAGTCACAGGAGTGGGGGGGCACGTGACATTTATCCCAGGGCTGCCCCTTCTGGGTTGGAGGGTTGGAGGCAGCTCTGCCGGGGGTCCCTTGGCCTGTGCACCTGCAAGAGAAGCCAAGTCTGAGCTCACTGTCTTCTCCTTAGTCTTGGGATTGCACAGCACACCTGAGGGGGTCATGTGGCTGTTCTGTCCCCCCTTCGCCTCTTGTTTCTACCCTGGCCAGGCTATTGGCCAAGCAGAAGAGGATCTGGGGAGACCCCACCACACCCCGGGCACCAGTGAGGCTGGCCGCCAGCTCCACCCAGGGTCACGATTACCTCATCTGTGGGGAGAGGTGGACAGTGGATCGTGGCTCCTCCACGAGGCTCCGGCACCTGTGGAGTCAAGGACCAGCCCTCCTGACCCAGAATGACTGCAGCTTTTGTGAAATGCACGAGTGCGCCCAGAGCTGAGAAAACAAAACCCAAAACAAGGCCCCTGGGCTCTGCCCCAGCTGGGGAGCTGACAACCCCAGGTGGGCCCCAAATGTGGATGCGCACCTGTCCATTTCAGGGGAGAGGAATGAAAGGGAGATTGGGGTGGTGGTCCTGAGCGCAGAGAAGATGAGAGGAGGGAGAGGAGCCTGAAAAAGAGCAGGGGGTGGAGGATGGAGGAGGACCTGGCCTGGAGCGGAGAGAGGAAGGAGGGAGGGGAAGGGGCACTAAGGGTCAGGCTCGCCCTGGGATCTGACACCCTGGGAGACAGAAGGCTCCTATGAGGGATTTGAAGATAAAGGATGGAGGGGGCAGAGAGGGAGGCTGGGGAGAGGGACTCTAGAAGAGAACTTTCCAGTCCAGACAGATAGAGAAAGAGAGAAGCCAGCGTAGACGCAGAGACAAAGAGGGCGCGACACAGAGAGGACAAAGAGAAGGACAGAGACCCACATGCAGCTGGAGAGACTGGCCTTGCCGCCCACGGGGGAGGCAGAGTCTCAAAGCAGAGCAGAAGGGAGAGCTTCCAAAAGGCACTTAAGCTGTTCTGTCGGTGATTACGCCCTTGCCCTCCTCGGGGAACGACAGCCCTGAGTGATGGGTGGAAAGAAATAGATGTGCAAAGTACATGCATTTTTCCAAAACGGGCCCAATCATCGGTGGCAGGCCTAAATGTCAGCTCACACAGCAGAGCCCCGGGCTGCCAGCCGCCTCGGCCCTGGTGACAGAGCTTCCTGGGCAGCTGCCCCACGCCTCCCCTCTGCTCTTCCCACCTTGCCGCTCACCCCGACCCCCTGCCCCAGGCAGCTAGCTGCCCTCCCAACCCTAGGCTGCCATTCCTTCTGGCGTCTAATTCCTTGAACTTGCAGTTCCCAGGGACATAGACAAAAAGGGTTTTGGAGGAGTCCTTTCTTAACTGGTGCTCCACCCGACATTCTCAAACTTGACCTGCCCCTGGAACTGTTCTTCTCTGACCACAGGGACAGTCCTTCCTCAAGTCCCTTAGATCGCAGGCCGAGGGGTTGAGACTTCTCCTGCAAGAGGAGCCAGCAGAGCCGCCAAGGTCAAGCACATAGAGCCTGTTAGGGTCAGAAGTCCAGCTCTACCACTCACTGTCTTTGTGACTCGGGTGCTTTACTTAACCTTTCTGTGCCTCTATTTTCCCTCCTGTGAAATGGGTACACGGCTGTTTGTGGTGCTCATCTCAGAGAATTAAGTGGATAAGTATACAGAAAGCTTGGAGAACAGTGCCTGGAATGCTGTGCGGATTCAGTAAGTGTTGGCTGTTGTTGTCCTCACCAGGCAATAGGGAGCCAGCAAGAGCTCTGGGCGAGAGCATCTTGGAGGCAGAGTGGGGAGCTCTAGAGCCTCACTTTGCAGGTGGGAACAAGCATCCCCCGAGAACTTAACAGGAAGGCAGAACCTCAGGCCCCACGCCAGACCTACTGGGTCAGAATCTGCATTTGAACAAGATCCCAGGTCATCTGTGTGCTTGGTCAAATTGGAGGAGCCTGCTTTTGGCATAAATGGGCAGTTGTTGCTCATTTAAATAGTTCTCATGTGAGTTTCTGTGAAGGTCAATGGCACTGGCTGGAGAGGAAGGCCCTAAGTGGGCCAAGCCTTGATTATTTACCACGCATTGTGCTGGGTACTTTAGCCCTTAAAACAACCATGCACCTGCTTTCCAAAGAAGGAGATAAAGCTCAGAGCAGGGAGGTGACTTGCCCAGGGACAAACCCTCAGTGAGAGGCAGTGCCAGGCCAGGAATCGGGTCCGGCCACAGGGAGCAGGGCCAGCTGCGGGGCTGTGGTAGCGCGAACCCAGAGGAGGCCCCCAGCCCTCCGGAAATGGTGGCTGTGCGCATGAGGGCAGGAGAACCTGACAACAAGCCAGAGGACCTTGGCCTGCAGCTGGAGACTCGGGAATGAGAATGCAGAGAACGGGTAAGTTTGACGCTGGACGAGCTGACCTTGGAGAAGGGGCAACATGCCAATGTGGCACCCAGCAGGTCTGGGGCTCAAGGGAGATGCTGATTTGAGACCATCTGCCTTGGGAACCACCCGCATTGGTTAAGCGCCGACCATTTGCCAGGCACTCCACCCGTCTCACTGGCCCTAAGAACAGGTGTTCCTTGTGTTATAGATGTTGAAGTAGAGGCTCAGAGAGGTAAGGTATTTGGTCAGTCACACAGCTTACGGCCACAGCTCTGGGATCTGACCCTACCCCTGCCTGGATAAAGAGCCCACACTCTTTCCATTGAACCAAGCCACAAATGATCTGATGCTTGAAGTGGCCAAGGCTCTTAATTTGGGTTCCAAATCTCAAGGATTGGGTGCAAGTAGTTGATTTGGGAGGGGACCCAGGAAGCAGAGTAAGAAGAAGGCAGCCAGAAAAGGGAGGGAGGAACGTCCATCCAGGATGGGCCTTGGGCCAGTTAGCAGCCTGGGCAAGGGGACCCTTATTCCAAGGGGCACCCTGGAGATCAGGCATCGGACCTCCGACTGGCCCCGCCAGGAGGCGACGGAGCTGGAACAGCGTCCTCATGGCCTGACCCCCTGAGAGCTGAGCACACCCCTGAAGCCTGAGAAAGCCCCTGTAGAGAGACGCAGGTGCTGTGCAAGGCAGCCACAGGCAGTCAATGGCGGGTGGCCCCAGGGGGCACTTTGGTGGCAGGAGTGGGGCAAGGACAGCGTCTGCTAGACTGAGTCCTTTGGCTTCCCAGGATCCCTGTGGCCCACTCAGAGGCTCTTAGAAGGGAGAAAGGGCCCTGGGGGAAAGGGGGTGGGGGAATCTACCATGTACCGGATATCTCTACGCGACAGGCACTTACCTGCACAGGGCCCTGGGGAGGAGGGGGTGGAAACCAAGGAAGGAGGTGCAGGGAGAGAGGCGGAGAGGAGGGATAGCCAGTGAGCCCTAGGCCCCAAGGACTAACAGACTAGGTGCTGACCCTGAAGGCCGGCCCAAGCCTAGTCCTGGGAGGCCGTTAGGAGCGTTTGCTCCCAGCTCAGGCTGGGACATGAGTGTCACTCAGAAAAGGCTGTCATAGTGATGACGCAGTCATCAGGGCTGAAAAGCAGGCAGGCAGGTGGGCGGTGGGGGCAGTGGGAATGAGCTGGAGCCCCGCGGGGTGAGGCCATGAGCTGCAGAGGACAGGACGGTGACTGTCACCCTCAGCCCTTCCACAGGGACGGCTGGAGCTCTGAAAGGGGCTGAAAGCTTGCAGGGTCCCCCCTGGGGCTTTACCACATCCCCAGTGAGGGACTGCGGGCATGTTGCTTAACCTCTCCAGACTCAGTTTCTCCAGCTATAAAATGGGGATGATCGCTCTTAACTTACAGAATGTGGCTAACAAATCAAACACCAAAACTCCATATACCAGAATTGACATAAATATCAACATTCATCTGTGCAGGAGGTGACCGTGTACCAGGTGTCTCTGCGTCGGGCCCTTTCCGTGCGTCATCCCCTCTGATCTTCACAACAACCTTCCAGCATTAGGAGAATTTGCTCCATTCTACAAAGAAGGAAGCAGAGGCCGCAGAGAGGTTCTTTAACTCGCTGAAGTCAAACAGCAAGTAAGTTCCGGAACTGAGATCTGACCTGGGCTTGATGCACCAGGTAATTTTCCTCTGTTGCGGGAAGGGGGGGTGCCCCGCAGTGTCAAGTGCAGACCCAGAACTCAGAGAAAGTTCCTTTTTTTAGTTCCTTCTCCTCTCTTCTCCCAGGAACCTCCACCCGGGAACATGGCTCTCCCCTAAATACTCTAATAATCTCAAGCTGGTCAGTCCACTGAGGTGAGCTCTAAAGCCAAACTCTTGAGGGTTCAAATTCTGACTCCGCTATTGACTGGCTGTGTGACCTCGGGCTACTCACATAAGCTCTCTGGGCTTAAGTGGCCTACCTAGCTCTATAATTAGAGTAATAATCATACCCACTTCTTAGGACTGAAGAAAAGAGTGCAAATAAAGTGCTCAAAAAAATGTCTGGCATCAAGTTCATGCTCAATAAATATCAGCTGTCATTATTACTCACCAGACGCTGACATCAATCTTCACCCTCCAACCACAGGTCACACTGTGCCTCCTCGTCGTCCCAGCCTAAGGGGAGGGAGACAGAGAAGGAGGAAAGGGAAAAGGGAGAGAAACTTACATTTCCTGATTTGCATTCTCTACACGGTTGTCTCGGCCATCCGCACACCCGCTGTGTGAGAGCGGTACGTTTGCACTCACTGAATGAAGGAAATGCAGAGTGGACCTCTCGGGGGAGGACCACGCAGTTCTGGGTGAGCAGCGGCCCCGCCGGAAACCCCATGTCCTTGCACAACTCTCCCACCGTCCTGCCTTCCACTGAGTGGGATGACGTTGCGGCCACACCACCCACCCTCGGGGAGCACAAGCCTTAGACTGGTGGCAGTTGGGGGACGCATGCGGGTAGCCACACGCACCGGGGGCCAGGGGCAGCCTCGGGGACAGAGAGTGACCCAACAGAATAAGGAGAAAGAGCAAGGGCAGGCCTGTACTCCAGACTGTCTGTGGGCGGCAAAAGACCCGCCCCCCGACCCCAACAGCAGAGAAGAGGCCTCCTCCTTCCAGCTGAAAGAGAAAGGAATGATGAGTCTCAAGCTGTCCCGCTGCGTCTGAGAAGGCAGCACCCCCCCCCAGCAGCTCTCCCAGGGTTACAGAGCCTTAGTGGCAAAATGACGACCAGAAGTCAGGTTGGCTGGCCCCACCCCCTTTTCCGGAAAGACACTCAGTGATCTGCCTGGTCAGGAGAATATTAACTCAGCCGGTGGGTCTCCCTCTGGCCCCTTTGGAGTTTTGGAATTTGTACTTGGGAAGAATTCCAGAGACAACGAATCTGGCAGGGAGGGGAGGGGCTACTGAGGCCAGGGTGCATCTCTGTGGGGACAGGGTCCAGGCCCTGAGTGGGGGCTGAGGCCTGAGCCAGGTGCCACCTCCCGGGATGGTGAGGAGGTACCTCACCCTCAAGACCATTGCTGTGACTGTCACCCGCACCCCACCCCCAGCCTTTGAGTGCTCTGAACCCCACTGTGGGTTCTCCCCACGCCAAAGGCTTTCCTTGGAGGCTCTGGCACAGGTCCTGAGAGAGTCCAGGTTTTAAATAACAATTCAGTCTTGCTGGGAGCCTGCTTCTACCTTATTCTTTTTTCTCAGTTTTCTCTAAAATATATATGTGTGTGTTTGAGTGTGTGTGTCGAGGTTGTTCCTAGGGGACTATTAACTAAGAATAATTTATCTAAGAAATTTGTTATGTTAGAATTACCAATTAGATATGATTATAACTTACTATGGCTAACACTGCACTACTATTGGAATCCTGAATCCCATTAAAATCTAATTAGCATACATTAAGTCGACGGCAGTTTTACTGCAGTGCGCCAGCAGGTTTGAGCCGAGCCGGGCACATGGATTTGCCGCCCACTTCAGCACGCGGGCCATGTCGCTTACAGGGCCCTGGTGTGTGGCAGGAGGCCTCCCAGCCGTTTTTCTCTCCCTCTAACTTGGGAGCAGATGGTCCAGGCCTGTAGAGAAAGGCAGCTCCAAAAGTGGACATGACATTCGAGGCTCTGTCCCTGGGTGGGCGGCCAGCATCCAGGGAAAGGCATTTTTGTGGCTCACACAGTCAGGGGTGCTCTGGGGTCAGTGCTCTGGGCTAAGAGGACTGGGACTGATTTTGACAGCCCCTAGGGGCCAGTTACCTTGGCGACTGAGTGTCGGCATCACAGAATTTATTCCGCCCTAGGAGTAAGGGCATGGAGGTCCTGGTGAGAGGACCTCGTGGTTACCTCGTCCTGCCTAGCGAGCCCCTGGCACAATGACAGCAAACGTATACTGAGCTCTCACAGGGGGGCCAGGGGGTTGCGGTCTTACTCTTTCTTAATCCTTACCCAAAACTCCAAGACCCAAGTTCTAGATGTACGCCCATTTTATACATAATGAACCTGAGGCTTGCAGTGGTTCAGGGACTTTCTCAAAGCCACATAGGCACTAAGCAGCAGAATCAGCATTTGAACCCTGGTGGCTTTTCTAAAAAGCCGTCTTTTCTAACAACCTGCATTGAAGTGAATGAGGTCCTTTGTCCAGATCTAGGTCAGGCCTCGCCACTGCCCTCTTCTGCCGGCAGGGGGCGGCAGTGAGAGAGTCGGGAGCACCCGGCCAGGCAGGCTATTGGGTCAAAGCGTGTCAGCTATTGATACAAGGTCCCTAGGGAACATTCCATGGGCAGACAAAGGCCCCCAGATGATGCTGCAGTGATAGGTGCTGGGCGCAATCATCCTAACCAGTGGTTCTGAGGGGTTTTTTTTAGGGGAAAAATCCTTCTTTTGGGTAAAAGCTTATTGACTGTAGTAGATGAAATGGTTGTGCAGCAAATACCCCCTCCCCCCCACCACCTGGAAGGTGATGTGGACTTCCCCTTCCGCGCCCCATCGATGTGAAATGCCTCCGCGTGACCTGCTTTGGCCCCTGGGAAGTCAGTGAACCCACCGTGATCTCGCCTTCAGATCTGCTGGCCCGCGAGGCTTCCTCCCCACTGGCACTTGTGCCCACTGTGGGGCACGCCTGGGTGCCAGGTCCAAAGAGGGTCAGAGACGCCTGGAGCAGACCTGGGTCAAGGCCGGCCTAGATCAGCTGGTCCACAAGTAGGAAATAAATGTGTTGGATGCCAGTGAGGGGCCTGCAAAGGCTCGGACAGGGCGGCTTTGCTCCCCCACATGCCTGCCTGTGACCGGGATGGAGGGAACCTATGAGGAACCCCCACTCCTGCAGTCTCAGTGCTGAGCTGAAACTGCCAACCAAAGAACAGCTGAAACCGCCCCTGGGCTCAGTTTGCACGAGGCCTGGGAACAAGCAGGGAGGCTGCGGTCCCGGAGGAGGCAGCCCCATGTCCTCTGCAGGCACCAGCCCAGTGGGTTTCCAAACAGAGAGAAGATGACCGAGGACACCAAGCACATTGCATTAGGGCCCAACCTGGTGACATCATTTCAACTTTTGAGTCCTTAAAAGCCACCTTTAAATACAGGTACACTCTGGGGTATAGGGGGTAGGACTGAAGCATGCGAATCTCGAGGGGAAGCAGCTCAGCCTCGTAACAATGTTTCTCAGACTGAGAGACGATAAAGGCCGCTCCTCTGGCTGCCTCCGACTCTGGCTGCCAGGAGTAGGGCCTTAAAGGACTCTCGTGGGGACAGGAGGTGGGGGCTCTGTGCCAGGATCGCAAAGGGTTGTGCCCTTTGCCAAACTCTGCCTACACAGCAGTGGGCACGAGCCAGCCACCCACCACCCACCACAACACGGAGGAGCTCCCGACAGGAGGGTGAGCGGAAGCTGCAGACATGAGGAGCACGTGTCGTGTGACTCCATGCACACCAAGCTCAGCAACGGGCCTCGTGAATCTATGCTGTGGAAAGTCAGGCCCCATCGTGGTCACCTTGGGGGTGGGCCACTGACCAGAAGGGGCACAGGGGCGTTTTGGGACTGCTGGTCATTCTCGTTCTTCATCTGGGTGCTGGTGGCAGAGCTATGATCATTTTGTGAAAATCTATCGAGCTACACGCACTTTTGAACTAAATCAGGAGTCCGCACCCCCAGGCGTCGGACTGGAGCCGGTCCAGGCCTGTTAGGAACCGGGCTGCACAGCGGGAGAGGAGCTCCAATGTCCTGCTCGCAAATCATCCCGAAACCATCCCTCTGCCCCTACCCCCTGCCCGCCTGTGGAAGAATTGTCTTCCACAAAACCGGTCCCTGGTACCAAAATGCCCGGGGACCACTGAGCTAAATCCATTAAGGTACACACACTTTTTAGCTTAGTTAATAATACTGTACCCATGTCAGCCTCGTGGCTGTGACAGGGCTCTGCGGCTGTGTGAGATGTCACTGGGAAACACTGCGTAAATGGCCCCTGGGAACCCTGTGCTATTTTTGCAACTCACTGTGTCTTAACTTATTTCAAAATAACTTTTTTTAATGCTATAAAAAAGAAACCAATGAAAGCAAGACATTTTATTTTAAGGTTTTGTAATATTTTCAGCCCCCAAAGGGTCGAAATGAATTTTAAATTAAAAAATGAATAAAAAAAGATTTATGCACTTTCCCGTGTGTATGTATATTTCAATTAAAAGTTTAAAAAAAAAAAGCCTCTGCCTGTCTTTCCAAAGAGAGCTTATCCAAAGAGAGAGGAGAGAAGTGGCCGAATACCTATTATGTGCCCTATAGTTCTAGGTTCTCTCATTCACTACTCTGAGCGAGAGGAGAAGGGATTGTTCTTGCCATTTTCAGAGGAGAAAATGGAGAGCGAGGCAAGCATCCCGTCCAGCGACACCCAGGTCATTCAGGGCTCAGCCGAGGTCCAGCCCCAGTGCCCTCTGCCTCAACAGTCCTGCACGTGCCCCTGCCATGCTTGGGCCAGTCGGAAGGACAGCTGTCCTCACCTCTGCTGCCTCAGACTGCCTTGTTCAGCCTCAGGATGAGGCACTGAGGTCCCCAGCTGCCCCCTCACCCCCCACTCCCTGCTCTCACCAGGGAAGCTGCCACCATGAAGTTTTCCAAGGAACGTCCTCCCACCTGCCAAGCCCCCTGGCTAGGCTGGACTCCCGGGCCATTATCAGCACGGTGAACTGCTCTGCCTAGTGTGCAGCTCTCCTTCCTGGGGTCCCCACAGACCCCAGAGCACGTTCCAAGCCAATCCTACTCCCCCCAACAACCCTTGTGTGCACCCTCAGCACCAAAGTCCCTGAGACACTTGGAGCTTGGACAAAATTAACTCATTTATCCAAGCAACCCACTAGGGAGGACTGCCGTTCATGGCCACGGGCATTCAAATTAACCCGGCTTATCAAGTCCTCTGAATTTTAGCTCAGGCAGCTATTTTTGGGGACTTCCAGGCCTCTGGGAACAAGGAGAATGGGAGGGACTGGAGCTGATGGCTGTAACTCAGCCTCAAAGACCATCCCCTACAGTGGACGGAGGCCTGGGGTGAGACAGGAACCCTGACCTGGGAGCCAGGGGTCTGAGTTTGGGGGATATCCAGGGCCTCAGCTTCCCTGGGTCCTCCTGGCCTGACTGCCACCAGGAGAGCGCCACAGGGTGCTCTGCGAGACACTGATGAGTGTTCTGCCAGAAGGACAACGTCCTTACTGCTGGACTTGGCAGAGCCCTTGCCGGGCTACGGTCCCGGGATCACCCAGGGATCACCAAGACAGTGTTTCTCACTGTCCCTTGGGATGTCCCTCAGAGAAATGCTGGTCCCAAGCCATCAGCACAGATGTGTCTTGAGGGCATTTCTGGAACAACATAAAACAGAAAGGAATCTGAACCTGCAGTGCTGGTAAGCTGATAGGCAGGGGGTTCTTTCTTCCCATTTTGCAGATGGGGAAAACCGAGGCCCAGGGAAGGAAATTAGTGACAGAGCCAGCCCTAAAGCAACCAAGCGTTCTTTCCCGAGCCCGGGTCGAGGTCAGGTGGGTGGAAATCTGCTCGACTCCTGGGGTCGGAGGTAGAAGATCGCTGTCCACACTGTCTGCCGTGCCTGGAAGGAGGGCCCGGCAGACTCTCATTGTATGGTGCACCTGTGACATTTACAGTCCTCTTTCAAAGCCATTCTTCATCCTTTTTTAAATTACATCATTATCCTTTTTAGTCTTTACAAACGTCCTCTATCTAAATCTTTGGCCTTAAAGCCCTGTTTTAAAAAGGAGACCACTGGGCCTTGATGAGACGACGTGATTTGTCCAAGGTCTCAGGTCCCACCAGTGACAGAGCAGGGACTTCACTCCTGGCGTCCCAAGGTCCTGAGGCCTGGCCAGCTTTCCTTCTAGGCCTCCAGCCCTTGCTCAGTCCAGCGCCCCCACCACCCCCACAGCAGAGGGAAGCTTGGGCTCCGGGTGTAGGGTCCCTGGGGAGGGCACTAAAGGTGCGATTGAGATTCAAATCTTCATGCATGTGAGGAAGTGCTACTCGCTGTAACATCTCTCTCTTCCGTCACTACACAGCAGTCAAGGTCAAATTCGGCTCCAGCAGCCTAGGTGTGGCAGGACCCCTTCAAAGAAGGGTCTCTTCCTTTTTGCTTAGCAAAGTAGGCGGTTAGCTAAGATTTGGATTCAACCTTCTTGGCAGGAAACATATCTTCCCTGTTGCAAATCAGGGTGTCGGGTTCAGAGTGATCACGTAATTATCCTGAGTGCCCAGTGACCAGAGCTGATCAACCCAGCCTTCATCCTCCACACCAGTGAGCCTCGACCTTGAAGTGCCAAAGAATCTCTGGGGAGGAAGCGGGTGGTATGGACAGTGGGGACACAGTGGGCCGGAGACCATTGTTGCCTGAAAGGCCTGCTGGCAGGCTCTCGGCTAGCACCGGGGGCTGCGGCTGTGGGCGGGGAACACCCGCAACTCTGATCAAAGAGGCTCGTTGCACCTGAACTGTTTGGAAACAATGTGCTTCACACTGAACACCCGCTTTTCTGCAGGGGACTCTGGAGTTTTGGAGCCCGCCAGGAGGGAGGTGCCTGTGGCCCAGCCTCCAGCAAAAGCCCTGGTCTCCGAGTCTGAAGAGCTTCCCTGGTAGACAAATGTCACGGGTGTCCCCACAAGTCTTTGCTGAAGGAATTAAGCGCGTCCTGTGTGACTCCACAGGGACAGAGCTCTTGGAAGCTTTTGTCTGCTGTCTCCAGACTCCACCTTCGGCCACGTGCCTTTTCCCTCTTCCGGGTTTGCTCTGATCCTTTCTCTGTAATAAGCCAGAACCACAGGTGTCGCTCCACGCTGAGTTCTGTAGGTCCTCCCAGCGAATGACCACACCTGGAGGCAGCCCTGGGGCTCCCAACACGGGGAGTGTTATGAAGCAGATCCTGAGTTGCCCACCCGTGGATTCTGACCCAGTGGGTCTCAGGGGAGCAGTCTGCGGGTTGGCCCCTGCACTCACCATCTGCTCGGATGGTGGACCCCGCGTGGACGAAAGTGTTGCCCAGGTGAGCTGGCCCTTCTGAAAGGGCGAGTGTGGGGACCTGGGGCAGGCGATGGACCAGGACAGGCTGCAGGTGTCTCTGGGGCACCACGTCACCCATGGTCCACTTTGTTCCTCTTCCAGGGAGAGCCCTGGGCCTGAAGTTGTGCCCTGGCGGCTCTTCATCGTGGCCATAGAGGGTGGAGCGCTGCCCTCATCGCACCCTACAAGCTGAAGAGGCTCAGAGGACGGTGGGGTGGGAGGGGCGAGGGTCTCACCGGCTGCCAAGGAAACAGGTCTGATGAGAGGGGAAGTGGGGTTGAGGTGGTGCTTCCCCTTCACGCCTCTCAGACACAACAGGCGAGAGGAGGAGGCCCCCCACCCCGTGCGTGGTGGCCGGGCCGGAGGGGCAGGCGCCCCAAAGGCCATCATTCTCCAGGTGCCCGTGGCAGGTGTTAGACATGTACAGCCGTCCTGAGGCAGCCATGTCACTGTCACCTTTCGATCCGGGTGGCAGCTGACATCTAGGCATGCCGAAACTCTTCCCAGCCCCCTAACTTCACGAGCCTAAATTGTGTTCTCTGTGAGTCCCAGGCTACCGGACACCAGCACCAACCCCCTTTCCCCAGAGCAACACCGATTCATTGATAAATCCAATGAATATTCATTGGTAAGTTCAATGAATACTCCTCAAGCACCTAGTTCCAGGCACTGTTCTGGGTTCCGGGGCTGCAGCCGTGAGCAAAACAGACAGAACGCCCAGCCCCTGTGAAGTTGACATTCTAGCCCAGGAGGCAGACAATAAAGTAAGTAAGTAGAATGCACGCTCAGTCTAGGGAGAAAGGTACAAACCCAGAGGAGGATGTGGAGTTCGGGAGATTGCCCTAGGAATGCGGTGGGGCGGGGCCTCCCCATGGCTTCTAATCACAGCAGGAGGAGCTACTTGTGGCAGGAAGGACCAAGTCGCTCCTGTCCCAGGTTGACCCAGAGAATCAGGCCGGGGAGGCAGAGAGCCTGCAGGAGGGAGGAGGAAATGCGATTACAACGGAGATAAATTGAGTCAATGCTTGCAAAGGAGCTCTGCAAACAGACATGACAATGACAACAAATCCATGCTACTCTGCCCTGTCCCAGCCTTTGCAAAGAGAGCCCAGGATGACCCTTGTCCGCATGGGCCACTCAGAGGCTAGTGGCAGCCAAAGGTAAGTGAATGCTGTCGCCCCATATAAGCTTAGCCCCGTGTCTTTCCAAGGGCTGTGGTGAGACAGGTAGGTGCGCTGGGGGTGATGCCCTGGGCAGAGCTGCTGGTTCAGTACCTGTGGCCTGGGGGATGTGAGCAGTGGGTGCTCCCCACACCAAGCTGGCCAGACCAGGGACCTGGGGGGCTGGCGAAATGGGGCACCCCAGCCCAGTGCGGGGCTGGACGGTACAGAACCAGCCCTCCTCTCTGATTGCCAGGTGCTCCTGCGCAGTGCAGAGCTTGCCCCAGCCCCTCAAGCAGAATCATTGCCTTCTCCATCCCAGATTCTGGAACCAAGGCTGGAGCAGCCAGGGGCTTGTTAAGATGCCCAGCAGGACGGGAAGCCAGGGCTCTGACCCTGGTTGGGGGACGCCCCTGCTTCACTTCACCCTTGCAGTCAACCACGGACCCAGGTGTCGCAGTGTTGGGGCTGACTGCACTTGACCCTGAAGGTTTCTCAGAACATTCCTTGCTTTGGAGCCCCCGTCTGCGAGCAGAGGATGAGGGACGCAGGTCTTGGTTTCCCAGCTCCCTCCGAGACTCACCTTCGCCTGGCCTTGTCATCCCCGTTTCAGAGGTGCTGAGACTAACACGCAGGTCACAGGGCGGCTTCGAGGGTGAAGTGGAGTTATGGGCAAAGCGCACTTAACGAAACAACAGGCAGGATTGGGCTCCATAGTCACGGTATTTCTTTAACGATGACAATGATGCCCATGCTGACCCCTGGCGTCCTGTAGGGTCATCTAACGCCCTGGCTACTGCATTTGACTGACAAATGAGGTGGCCACCCATCCTGCACACAGGTTCCCCAGGGAAGCTGCAAAACGGTGCGACTCTCCCAGGGTGCCCTTGGGGACCCACAGTCTGGCCACAGATAGGACACTCACAGGACACAACCAGATCTATGTCAAGCTGGCAGATCATGACAGGGAGTCCTGAGAGGCCACAAGAGGGGCTGACGTAGGGAGGGAGAAAGGGCTTTGAGCCAACAGAGGTTTTTAAACCAGAGGAGCATCAGGTTAGCTGGCCAGCATAACCCGAACCCAGGTGCCTGGTGTCCACCGCAAGCCATCTGGGGAAGGGCCCACAAGCTGCCTTTAATGAGCTGCCCAGGTGATGGATGCAGGTGTCTCTTCCTATCCCCGCCTCACACCCCCTAAGCTCCCTGGAGCCACCTCAAGGCCCTCCCTTCTCTGCATGGCTGTTTCCTCTGCACCTCTCAGGACCAGCCGAGGCGGGGCCAGTCACACCCTCCCTGCCACCACCAGCACCCCCGGGCACACCTGCGCCACCTTTGCACGGAAGCGAACACCGGCTCAGGGGTCAAGCTGGCTCTGCCTGGAACCCCTGCTGCTCAACTGGCTTGTCTGGGCAAGTCAGTCCAGTTCTCTGAGCTTCAGGATTTTCAGCTGCAAAATGTGTATAAACTATAATGTATACAAAGTCTTGGTATAGGAAATGTTCGCCAGCGGTAGCTAATATATGAAGCACATTAGTAACTGGAGTGAGAGCGATGCCTTCTGTGCGCATGCCTCTCCGCCCCTGGAGGGGAGATCCTCCATGGTGCTTCCTTACTTCTCCTCACTTCTAGCACTGGACCTGACACTGAGCAGGCATTTAGTGAATGAACGGCCGAATGCAACGACGAGTCTAATCAGGGAAGGCTTCCAAGAAGAGGTGAATACTAACGCAGGCGCGGGGAGACTTGGAGGATCTGGATGGCGTGGCATACAACAAAAAGCATTGGCTGAGCTCTGTCATCGGCAGGCTGGCCGGGGCTCCTCAGGGGCCTGGGGTCCCCAGGGGTGACTCAGCCAGAGCAACTCTGCTCCACGCATCTCTCGTCCCCCTCCTGGGGCCAGTGGTCTAGCTCAGACATGTTCTTCTCAGGACAGTGTCAGAGGACCGATAGGGGAAGCGGAACTACGCAGCCCTCCGGATGGCCTAAGCCCACATTCAAGTTCACTGTCATTTCCGCCTCGTTCTGTCGGCCAATGCAAATCACATCTCGCTTATCTCCAAGTCAGAGGGTGGGAATCATCCTCCACTCCACCTTTCCGTGGGAGAAACTGCACAGGGCGTGGGTGGGGCTGGACTAGTGGGATTGAGTCACAGTCTCCCACGGGTGGGTGCAGGGGAGGGGTGCTCTGTGGGGTGGGAGGAGAGAGGAAGGAGAAGACAAAGACGCCAGTTCAGGATGCCTGTTGTGGGACTGAAAGGTCCCGTGGGGATGGCTCGCCGGGGTCCTTCCTGCTTCGGGGCCCATTAGACCGTCAGTCCTTCGCTCACTCAGCACACAACATTCCAGGTGCGCTCGCTGTCCGTCCAGCCTTGTTCCGGGCGCTGGGGACACCATACGTAAAATGAGACAAAGCCCCGCCCCTCGGGATAAAAGGCTTCTGTTTCTGGCTCCTCCCCCAACTCGCTCGGTGACCTTGGGCAAATCCCTTCTCCTCTCTGGGCCCCACAGCCACCACTAATAATAACTTACATTTGTAGAACACTTTTAACTTTATCAACTCGTCCTCCCAGAAAACGTTCTGAAGCATCGGAGACCAGTTTTATTACATCCCTGATTTGACAAGTGAAGCTCTAATGGATATGAGATGCACAGCTCCTTGGAAGTGTTCTCCAGAGAGGATGGGGGGGGGCGAACCCCTTATAACAAACCCTAGGATTCTCTCTACAACAAAGTGGGTCCCTGGATAATGGTGATGGCTGTCATTTCAAACAGTGTTTGGGGCCACACAATTCCTGCGTGACCCAAAGACTGGGACAGCTTCCTTTATCTTCCCTTTTACTTAAAAAAAAAAAATTTATAAAGCTGCTGCTCTGAACATTTCAAAGATTTCTGGAGTTTTCCCCATTTAATTAAAATAAGTAAATAAATGAATGAATGAGTGAAAAAGACTGCCTCCTCCTAACTAGCTTCACAAATGAAAGATTCAAAAATGGAACGTAAGCCAGGCCGTGGAGAACCGCCTTAATCACACCAGCTCCCTGGTTAATAAGGAGGCGCGCCACGGCCTCGGAAAACCAGGCTGTGCCTTTCACAATGGCGCAGGGAGACCAGAGTCGCTGCTCCGTCCGCCTCTACAGCAGGAGGAGGGTCGCGTCTAAAGCAGGCGTCTCTTGCTGCAACGTGCGCCCTACTTTCGATACTGCCTCCCCTAATGCCAACCCTGTGATGTGTACATACCCTCTTAGAGGGGAGGGAACTGAGGTTCAGCCAGACAGAAAGTTGTCGCCAGCAAGCGGCCGAGTTGGATCCAAACTCAGGCACACCGGAACCCAGATACCACGTTCTCGCCCCTTTGTTGTATCACCCTTTGCTGTGGGGTTGGCTTCATATTGCAGGGGACCTGGGTGCTGAGCTCCATGAATACAGAAGGGAGGAGGAAAGTGAGGAAGGAAAGGAGGAGGAAGTGAGGAAAGGGGCAAAGGACGGTAACGTTTCCCCTGCAGTTACCGTGAGCCCAGCACTGTTGAAAGATGAGCACAGAATGTGATGTCTCATCATTAAAGCCAGAAAAAAATCACCCAGGGAGCCCAGAGGGGAGTGCCCAGTGAAGCCTGGGGTGGGTGTGAGGAGGCCTCCTGGTGAAGATGAATCGGGGAGAAGGGCAGGCAAGAGCAAAGGTGGGGCCGGAGCTCGTAGGCAAGCCCTGGCTGACCTTCCACTACCGTAACCGGGGCTGTTGGGTTCCGCCCCTCTTCTAGATCCCCAGATCTCTTGGATCGCCTGCCAGGACTGTGCAGGCGGGTCTGCGGCCTCCCATCTCAGCTCCTCCAGGGCTCTCTCCACAAAGCAGATGGTGATCGTGCCCAAACTAAGTCTGATGAAGCCCCGCTCTGACGAGCCATCTTGGGGTCTCCAAGGTCCTGCCCGGCCTCCCCAAGTCTCACTTCCTGCCGCACTCTCTACCTCGACACTGGCCTTGGTGGGTGCTGCCTGGAAATCTCCCACTTCCCCTTTTCACCGGGTCAATTTCTATTCAACTTCAACTCCTCTTACACTTCATTCATTCATTCATTCATCCAGTAAATATTGATGGAACCACTAGACACTGCTCCAGGTGGTGAGAATACGGGTCTCCTTCCTTGTGGAGCCCTGAATGAACTCTGAAGGGCACCTTCCGCAGGGCAGCCCTCTGGCCTTTTCACAGCCAGGTGGATGCTACTGGTGCTCCATCCTAGCACCTCGGCCCCCCTGGCAAGTCACCAGTATCTCCAGCGGTGACTTCCCATACATTTTCCATACACTGAGATGATGCTCTGCCTTAAACAGGACATCTGTCTGTCTGAAGGCTTTCTCTGGTCACAGGAGTCTGTGTGCAGAGCTGGTCAGGAGGGTCTGGGAGTGACCGCCCCTCCAAGCAACCTGCAACAGTGAAGGAAGGGTTGGTGCATGTATCAACTATCTATTGCTGCGTAGCAAACAATCCCAAACTCAACACAGTCATTTATCTGCAGATGATTCTGCAGCAGGGCTGTGCTCAGCTGGACGGTTCTCCTGCTGTCTCACCTGGGTCACTCATGCAGTTGCAGTCATCTGGATGGGACGGCCTCGAGACGTCTGGCCATTAGGTGCAGCTGTGGACTGGGGTGCCTCAGTCTCCCCTGGTGGCCTCTCTGTCAGGGTAGCCCAGGCTTCTCATTTGGTGGCTGCAGAGCTCCCAGGAGGTGAGCCCTAACGTGCAAGCGTTTGTCAAGCTTCTGCTTGGGTCACATGTGCCGATGTTCCGTAGGCCAAAGCAAGTCGCAAGGCCCAACCTGGCATCAGTGTGGGCGGGGCCTCTGCCAGGGTCTGGACACAGGGGAGGGAGGTTCATGGGGGCTATTAATTAGCAATCCACCCTGGTGGGTAAGTATGCCAGCTCCTCAATGGGACAATTCTTAGGTGTACATCAGTCTCTCTCAGGGAGTGTCCAGTGGACTTGAACCCAGCTGCCCATAGATATAACCCACTCACTACCACTCGCCTGGGTCATGGACTTCTCCCCCTGCCCTGGCTCACTTTCCCTGCCCTGCGCACTACCAGCACCCCAGTGCCTGTTCAGGGTCAACTTTACGAAGACCTAAACAGGGTCCATGGCATAGCCAAGAGTTAGAATCCTAAGCACGTGCTCAATTCTTCTCAAGCAGCCCCTTGGAGGGACTGGGGGTGGGGGTGGAGGACGAGATGGGATGGGAACCCGGCAGCTAGGGCACTGGGGAGCCACTGAACGCTGTGTACAGACAGAGGTGTGGTCAGCAGACACTGCAGGCCCTCTAAGCCTTGGCCTGGCTTCCCAGGTTGGACCAGGTTGGGTGAGGGGAGGGGACCTGACCCCACAGGCACAGGAAGGCAAGACCCTGCAAGGGTGCCTCCCAGTCAGGGAAGACCCCTAGGACCATCAGGGTCCCCAGAGCAGTGCTCACAATTTGCTGGCCTGAAATCAAATCTCCAACCCCCTTCCTGAGTTCCATTTTTACTGATTATGCAAATCTCCCATCCCAGCCTAAGCAAAGCAGACTGGAAGCAAGACAGGATAAGATAGGCAAACGACAGATTACAGCCGCCCACTCTGGTAAACAAAAGTTTAATTGCTTTTTCAGAGGGCAGAGGAGGGGCGGGGGCAGGCACAGAAATAAAACAAATTTCCAAACAGCTGCGTCAGGGCTGCGGAGCTGATGGGGGGTAACAGTGGACTCTGGGGGAGGGGGGAGCAAGCAGGCAGGTGGCAGGGAGGGGATGCTGGAGACTTGAGGTGTCCCCTGGAAAGGCATGGGGGGGAGGGGCGGTGCACTTTATCCTCTACCTTGCAGAGTAATAAGGTCAGACTGTCTGGTCAAGGGTGGGATACTCTGCACCTCTGTGGGGTGGGGGGAGCTGATAGCTAGGCTTCTCACCTGGATCTTGTACAACAACAGTGGCGAGAATGCCATCTCACGTGTTCTTGTTGTGTGCCCACTATGCGCCAGGTGCTGGGCCAAGCCCTCTACCTGAACTGATTCCTTATTCCTCACGGCGGCCCTCTGACCGTGGTATCCTCTCCGCTTTACAAATGAGAGAATGGAAGTGCACGCTAAGTTTTCTGAAGACGCAGGGAGAAGTGCTCATTCACCCATCCAGAGCCCAAGGGCCTATTTATCCCCTGAGCCCTCCAGTTTGCTGAGCCCCGGCTCAGAGTCAGACGCTCCATGCTCACAGATCACAGTGACCCCGTGCAGCAGGCGAAATTCTTCCCCTCGTTCACAGTTGGTGGGACTGGGCTTGGAGAAGCCAAGTAACTGCTGCGAGCTCACATCATTAATAAAAAATAAGTCTGAGATTCACACCCAGGTCTTTCTGATGCCAGTGACTGTGTCTTTAATTATAAAGCTAGACAACGTCCCTGAGTACTATTGCACAGGTCCAAGACCTAACTCTTATTTGTTGGGTACTTATTCTGTGCCAGGACCCCAGGCCCACGTGCCAGGCCAGGTGCAAGATATGGCTCCTGCTCCTGAGAAGCCCATGATTTAATGAGGAAGAGAAGCACACACCTAAAATATTGTAGGGATAGGGCTGCAAGGAGGGCGGGGCGGGGGGCATCAGCAGCTCCTTATTCTACCTGCAGAGGTTAAGACAGATTTCACTGGGATGGCAGCAAGCATGTAGATGTCCTCAGGTGAGGTGGTAGCGAGCATACTCCAGATCCGCCAAGCTACCTGCAGTGGCCAGGACATGGGGGCCCCTGGAGGAGGAGGAGCGGATGAGGGCAGGGCGGGAAGGGCTGCAGGAATCGCATCCTGATGGGTCAGGCCCGTCCCTAACCCCCAGTGCCAGCCTTCCTCAAAGCGCCATCTGGTTGGGCGAGATGCTCCCAGGCTAAGGAGGTTCCGTGGCCCGGCAGTTTGGGAAGCACCGCACACTTGTGATTATTCTGGAAGCTGCACCGATGTCTGGTGAAGAAAGGCTTGTTTCTGCAGAGCTCAGCCATCCCCAAACCTGCCTGACCCCAGAAGCCTCCTCTGACCTGTAAATACCCCCCGGGACCAGTGTTCCAGGGACAGAACCTTCAGGGAACATGTCTGTGCAGGCCTAAGCAAGGCGAGTGACAGGGAAAGGCCATTCCGAGACCCCTTCAGCCCAGAGGATGGCAACAATCACAGTAATAACAATGACGACGGCTCTCTCGGAGCACTGACCCCAGCGTGAGCGGCCCTGAGTGCTCAGTGGGCATCGTCTCGCCAAACCTTCACACCGTCATTCCCATCTCACGGATGGAGAGACTGAGGCTCAGGGAAGCGGGAGCTTGCCCATGATGTCTCCACTTGGGGGTGGAGAGGCCAAGGTTCAGACCCCAGTCTGCCAAACCCTGAGTCCAAGCAGGTGGGGCGGCAATGCAACTCAGGCCTGCCGTCGGGGCCCTGGCCCTACATAGCGCACAGGTCATGGAGAAGTCACCTTTCTTATTTAGGAAAATTCTCCTGTGCCCGCGGCTCCTCTGGGAGGGTTCTGCCCTCTGTGGGGACCGAATCACGCTGCCAAGGGCAGAGAAGAGGCGGGTCAGCCCCTGGCTGCCAGGAGCCCCACTCCCCTGGAGCCTCTGACCACAGAGCCGGGCGGGAGAGGCTCTGGAAACCACACAGTCCACAAACTTGGGTCTTTACCAAAGACAGGCAGTGAGGTGCCACCTGTTAGAGTGTCCAGACCAGGGACACTGAGAGCGCCACATGCCGGTGAGGATGTGGAGCCGCAGGGACGGTCACCCACAGCTGCTGGGGTGCAGGATGGCTCCGTGCTCCTGGGTTCTGACCCAGACAAGCTGGAAATGCGTATTCACACCTGAACGACACAGGCATTTACAGCAGCTGTATTCGCAACTGCCAACACTCGAAGCAAGCAAAACGCCCTTCCGTAGGAGGACGGATACATCATCGGCGGTGCATCCAGACAGTGGAAGATGATTCGGCGCTGGAGAGAAATGAGCCAGCACGCCATGCAGACCCGGAAGAATATTAAATGTGCAGTACTAAGTGGAGGAAGCCAAGCCAGAAAGGCTACGTACAGGGTGATTCCAACCATATGGCCTTCTGGAAAAGGCGAAACGATGGAGATGGTCAGAAGACCAGCGGTTGTTAGGTGGGGGCCCGGAGGAGTGGGCAGAGCGCAGAGGGGTTTTAGGGCCGTGAAACCTTTCTGCACAGGACGCTGTGTGGTGGAGACATGTCATTGTACATCTGGCCAAACCCGTAGAACGTCCCCGAGAGGGAGCCCTGCTGCAAACAGCGTGTCAACGCAGGTCCGTCGGTTGTGACAAAGTCCCAGCTCGTGGCAGAGGTTGATGAGGAGGGAGGCTGTGCCTTTGTCGGGGTTCATGGGAAACTTCTGCAGCTCCCCCTCTGTTTTGCTGTGAATCTAAAACTGCTCTATACAAACGAAGTCTTGAAAAGAAAAGCTGGAGTCAAATCTCCCAATTTAGAACAGATGGAAGCAGAGCTGTCGCTGGAACTGGGGGGGCGGGGGGCAGCCCTGGACCCTCCCCACCCCGCTAGACCTCCCCACCCCTCCTGAGGGCTCCATGGGCAGGACCCGAGTGGTAGAGGCACAAATACAACACCACACTGTCCCCCAAAAGAAAATGAATTCCGACTGGGAAAGCCCCGTCAAAGAGGGGCTTGACCCAAGCAGGAGAATGGGGCTGGGGCTGGTCCAGGCTGAGGGAGCAGCTGGAATGAAGGTCTGTGGGCAGCGAGTTCCAGAAGCATTTCAGAGGTTCAAGTTCAGGGAGCGTCCCAGGAGGACAAGTTCCGGGAGGGTGAGGGCGATGGGAGGAGATAAAACCTCCATCTTCACTCAACCCCAGCTCTACTCCCAGTACCATCCCCCAGCCCTTCCCGGGCAGCCGGGATGGGACGGGGTCAGGGCCAGGTGGCAGAGCCCCAGGCCCTGCTGCTTTTTCTGGCAAGCATTTGAATACCGTCTCTGGCATCGGAGACTTTTCTACCCAGGCTCCAGACTGACCTGGTTATTGCTGGCAGGCCCAGCCTGGAATTGGAGAGGACAAAGGAAAGCTGAGAAGGCCACCTTTGGGGAGACCTGCCCTGGCCCCGGCCCAAAACCTGGGATCCAGCCAGATCAGAAATGCATCCTTGTCCCTCCCTGTCATAGCCGTCACCTGGACCAGGAGATGTGTGAGGTGGCACAGGGGGAAGGAAGCAACACCGGAGCAGGGCAGGGTAAATCCACCAAGGCCTGCGTTCTGCTCCCCCCGGCTGTGTGACCTTGAGAAAGCACTGCTCCCTCTCTGAGCCCTCCTCTCAGCCACAGTGAAGGGATAAAGATAAAGGTACCCTGAGGCTCTCACTAGATAGTGGATGCGTCTGTGTCCTCGTCAGGGGCCACAGAAACATCAGGCATCACTACACCACACGACACCGTCTGAATGCAGGTGCGCACAGTAGGACAAGTCAGTGCCGCCATGCCCATGAAAAGACAGGTACACGGAGGATGCCGGAGTGGCCAGATACGTGTTATCAACCCTTACCACAAAGTTCCCTCTCTTTTTTCTGAAAGATTGTATTTATTATTTATTTTTAGAGAGAGGGAACTGAGGGAGAAAGAAAGGGAGAGAAACATCGATGTGAGAGACAGAAACATTGATTGGCTGCCTCTTGTTCACGCCCCGATGGGGGATGGAGCAGGAAACGCAGGCATGGGTCCTGACCGGGAATCGAACCAGTGACCCTTCGCTCTGCAGGATGATGCCCCACCGACTGAGCCACACTGGTCAGGGCAAAGGTCCCTTTCTAGATACTCCTGGGGTTTGAATCTGAATAGGGTCCGCGTGGCGTTTTAGACAAGCTTCTCCTGCAACTCACCTGACGGCTTGAGAATCAGCCACAAATCAGCCCCCAGAGGCCAACTCTTCCCAAGTGGAGGGCAGTTTGAAGCTGTATTGAGTACTGTTTGGAGAGTCCCTACTGTGTGCCAGGGACTTTACACACATGATTTGGAAGTATACTCTAAAATACTATGTATTTTAGACTGAGTGACCCACCCACAGCCATAGGCCAGATTTCCAAACCACCTCTCGATCTTGTTTGTCTTCTTTGTGGTGCAAAGTGAAGGGAAGGCTGCGGGAGTATCAGCTCCTTCTGAGCAATCCCGGATGCCTTCCTGGAAGAGGCAGGGGTCAGGGCCTACCCAGGTCCGTGGAGAGCAAGAAACAGGGGGCCCACCTCGAAGGCAGCACGGGGCCAGCAGCTGGGAAGGGAGGGAAGAGCCCTCTGCCTAAACAGCCCTCATCTGCTCAGCTGCACCAACCCCCAATGCTCCAGGGGGCTCATCTCACCATTAGGCCTCCGTGGTTGGGAAATGGAGATTTACAGACTTCCAAACCTCCATTTAAATGCAAATGCAGCCTTGTCGCCTGGAACCAGGGATCTGAACAGCATTCAAGTCACCGTGGTCCCGTAGCTCCTGCTCAGCTGGGCCATCTCCGGGCCCCCATTTAATCCCTGGGGTGCTGCTAGAACCAGGCCTGGGGAGGACTAGGGATGGTGTCCCAGGTGATGGACCATGAGCCGATGCCCTGCCTCCCTCCCTCCACGGCCGTGCTTCATGGCCTGGGCTGGGGCGCAGAGTTTAACCTCAGGCTCCAGGCTGCACAACCTCACCAAGGTCACGCACAGATGGAAAATCCTGGAGCCAGGACCGAATCCCTGGCCTGCCTGGCTCTGGAACCCGAGGAAGGCCACACTAGGTGCCAAGTGGCGCCACCTGAGTCCTCCGGAAAAAGGCCTGGAAATAGTCAGTTCGGGTTGGGACCCAAGAAATTGTCACTGAGTTGAAAGCATGTAAGAATCTAACCACATAAATTAAGCTAATAGCAACAGGGGCCATTTGATTGAGTACCTACTATGTGCCAGGCAGAGACCATGCCAGAGTGTGCCTACTACATGCCATTTCATCCTCCCAAAACCCTAGGAGGTAGGTTTTGGGACCCTCATTTTTAATGGGGAAAATCGAGACTCAGGGTCACTCAAAGAGAAGGTACCAGAGTCTGGATTTGAACCCAAGTTGTACTCCTAAATTTAAGCTCTTATAACCACCACTGTCGACTCTGCCATTCAGCTAACTCCTGTGTGACCTTTCTAAGTAACTTTGCCTCTCTGGGCTTCTGCTTCCGGATCTACAGTGGATATAATAATCACACCCACTTCATGGTGTCTTGGATCTGGGGATTAATGGAGTAAATATAAGTCAAAGAACTGGGACAGTGTCTGGTGCATAGAAAGAACCCAACAAGTGCCGTATTAGCCACAGTTACTATTAATCACACTCAGACAGGGCTGAGTGCCTTGTGGGGGGCACAGACTGCACACTGTGGGGGGTCAAGGGGACTCGGGGTTCATGACGGGTATGAAATCAAGGACAGCTTCTTGGAATAGGCAGCCCTTGAAATGGGCCTTGAGGGGTGGGCAGGAGAGGGTCAGGAGAGGGGAGATGGGCAGCTGCCCTGCCAGGCGGAGCCTGGGTTGCTCCCACAGGGGAAGGGCTCAATGAAAGGTCAGCTGGGGCCAATTCCAAGCTGGGAAATGGGGACTGTGTTCTGCAGGCGACGGAAACTGATGGATCTGGGAGCATTTGCAACAGAGGGCGTGCTGGGTGGGGAGAGGGAGGCGTGGGACCTCTGGTCCTGAGAGCGCCAGTGCAGGAGCCGGGCCTCTGGGCTGAGTCCGTTTCACACTCCCTCCTCAAAGCAATCTTGTTGCGTTTTATTAGGATTACTCTGTTTAGGATGAGTCAACACTGGCTCAGAGGCGTTTAGGGACCACACGCAAGGTCACCAGGCTGGGAAGGTGGCTCTGGCTGCAAACCACCCCCAACCCATGCCCTCCCCACTCCCCCCGCCCACTGCTGCACCGCTGCTCTCTGATGCTAAAGTCTCCAGTCTGGGCACCTGGCAGGAAGGGGACGGACGCCCAGGTGACCAGCTCATCCTGGTTTGCTCAGGACTATCCCGGTTTTAAAATAAAGTCTTGTGTCCCTGGAGACTCTTTTCTTGAGCAATTCAGGACAACTGGTCACCCTAGGGCAGAAAAATGGAACAAAGGACAGGAGGTGACATGTTGGGAAAGTGATGGGTAAAGTTTCTTGACGGGTTGAATTGGGTCCTTGGGGAGCAGGCCTGGCCATTGCTTTAGCACAAAGTCAGGGCAGAGGTCTAAATTTGGGGATCACCCATAAAGACTTGGGGAGCCCCTGGGACCATTCCAGTTGCCCAAGCCAAGCTTAGAGAGAGAGGTCCATCCCAAGGAAGGACCTCCCTGGACGGAGAAGGGGCAGGAGAACCAGGCACTCGGTTCCAGTGGCTGGCCAGCTGAGCAGAGAGTCCAGGCAGACCCTTGTTTTAGCTACTGACCCTCACAGGGCTTTGGCTCAAGGCTTAGGGGCAAGACATCAGGGCTTCCCCTTGTGTCTGGAGTTGGTCCCTTTGGCCAGAGGACACAGTCCTTTCAGGAGCCCCAAAGGGGAGAGGACAAGCGGTTCTATTTCTGCAGTGCCTTCACTTCCAGCTCACTCCATCTCTGGCCACGCTTTGCTTTTGACCTTTGGCCTCAGACACTGACCACAGGGGGCAGTTCACTCCCAAGGAGACACCTCAGGTGTTGATGGAGAAGGAGATAACAAATTCCTTGTTAGTGCCCAAGTTATAGACACACAACTGGGGCAGCCACGGGGCAGCCCATCCACTCACCTGGCCTGAGGTTTGGGGGCACAGAGCACGGGGCCGGGAGATCCCACACTAGGTCAAGCTCTGCCCGCTGCCAACTCGCTCTGTGCCCTTGTGTGAGATGCTTTCCCTCCTTGGGCCTCAGTTTACTCATCCGTCAAGCAGAGCCCATAGTGTCTGGTGGGACTTTGGCTGTCAGGCCAAAGGACAGAGCTCATCCAAAAAACAGTGCCAAGCAGAGTCACAGGAAGAAAGAAGAGGGAGGTGAAGGATGGGGGACAGTGAGAAGCATCTGGATGAGGTACCAGAGAAGTCCAGAGAAGACAGACTGACCTAGGAGGCGGACAACGGCGTGCCAAATAGGGGTGGCCGGTGGGGGCTCATCCATCCATCAGCTTATAGCCCCTGCCCGCCCCTCCGGCCTTTCCCGCCCCTCCCAGCCCCTGTGGATAATTACAAGAGCACCAATTAAGAGGACCCTGCCCCTGGGCCTCCTGTTTGAAGCCCTCTTGGTGAATTATGCAGGAGGCTGCTGAAGAGACAGGGGCTGGGATCACTTCATTATTGATGAGAGATGACGGTCCTCGCTGACAGCCTGCCTAAGAGATACGATTCGCTCGTAAAAAATTAATCGCTGTTCTTGGGGAGGACACAGATTAAAACCCGAGGAGTGGCGTTATCGATGCTCCCTAATTTCAGGGGACTTTGAAAAAGTGTTAGCGTAACTTGGAGGAGACAATTAAGTTCAATTAGGATCACAGGTGCTGCAATGTCACCTCCTCCTGTGAAGCCAGCCGAGGGTTGGTCCAGGAGGGAGGGGCTGCAGGTGGCCTTGGGGTGGCCGCGGCTCTGGGAGCCTGGCCTGACCCTTTGCTCTGTTCTCTCTGCAGGTGATCTCATGCTCACCTATGGCTCCCATCACCACCCAGACTTGGATGACTCACATATTTACGGCTCCCGTCTGGACCGCTCCCCAGAGCTGCCCATCCAAACAGCCAGCTGCTGCTTCTGTGGGATGTCTCAAAGGCACCTCCAACTCCAAGACACCTCCCAACCATCCCCACCGCCCCTACCTTTAGACCTGGTCGTCTCTCAGAACTCTCTTAAAGCTTAGTGAAGAGCACCACCCTCAGCCAAGTCCATCCCCAAGACTTGTTGAGTTAACGCCCGGCCATGTTTGGAATCCACCCACTCTCCTCCATCTCCCTGGGCTCTCATCCTGGCCCATACCACCTGACCCTCTTCTTGGATGACTTCAGGAGCCTCCCCTCAGGTGTCAGGTACTTCCAGACTCCAGCCTGGCCCTCTCGGCCCCCGGTCTGATTTCCCCTGAGGTTGGAGTGGACAGATCCCGTGGGGTTTGACTCACCGGACTCCAACAGTGTCTGGCCGTAAGCAGGGGTTGTGACTGTCTTCCTGGTTGTCCCTGGGGCTCCTCTGACATTGGGGGACCTGTGTGCACACTCAGCACGGAAGTTTAGGAACGTCAAGGTCCCTGATGGCGGAGGTCCCAGCCTGCCATGGAGGGGGCAGGGGCCATTCTGGGAGGACTTGGGCTCGACTCTCAGGGGATCCCAGCAGGGGAGAGTCCCGGTTGTCCACAGCAGATCTCAACGGTCCTGACCCATTCCCACTGGTTTATCTCACGCCCCAGGGAGAGTGTTCCCCAATAACTACTCTGCTTCCTCGTCCCTGCTTTGCTTTTGGGTCCTGCTCCATTCTGCCCCCCCGGCACTGTCCTCCCCACCGTGTTAATGACCTTCCTCAGGAGCCCTTCCGGGCACTCTCAGGATGAAAGCGAAGCCTCGAACCCGGCCTCCAGGAGCCCGATCCTCTGACCCCTCCGACCCTGCCCCTGTCATACACCTGCCCTCTGGACCCTCACGTCCACCAGGACGGTGCCACCACGGGGCCTTGGCCCACATGTGTCTGCGGCCTGGGATCCACTTCCCAGCCTCCTTTGTTCTGTGGCCATGTTCGTCCTTCGTGTCTGGCCCAGGGGCTGTGTCTGCCAGAAGTTGTCCCCGACCCTCTTGATGAGGTTAGACCTCTTTTCTTATAAATTTTCAGAGCACCAGACCCCTCTCCTCTTACTGCTAATCAGAGCTGCAATTCCACAAATTTCAAATTTCTTTGAGGGAATCATCTGATTAAAGTCTGCCTCGTGAGCCTCGTGAAGACAGACTGTGTCTGGTAACCCCAGGGCCAGCACGGGGACGTTTTAGGAGGGAGGGAGGGAAGGAAGAGGGAGGAGCGGGTGAGGGTGCTCACTTGAGCTGATTACAATGTGCCTTCGCTCCAAACTCTGCTCCTCAAGTCTACGCAGAGAGAAATCAAAGCCTTTAGGGCCCTCCACTAAATCTCCCTTCTCCCCAACATTATTACCTTTACCCACCCCCCCAATGACCCCCCTGTCCCATTTACCCCTGACCTTCAGCCAGTCTGAGCTGCTGGCACTGCTCCATTTGGCCGTCTGGAAGGTGCCCGTGAAAACGGAAGCTCCGTGAACCAGCGTGGCTCACGGCCACAGCAAATATTCCGGGATCGTTCGGTGGATAAATGAAGGACCTTCATGTGTAACCCCCGCCGCCAGTCCTGCCTGCCTTGCCCCTGAAAATCTCCCGGTGTGTGTCAGGTGCTCTGTGGGACCATTCTGGGCATTCCCTATAGACTCTTTCTAGTTTACAAATAAGGGAACTCAGAGATGTAAAGCCACTTGCCCAAGGTCACACAGCTTCACGGTAGCAGAATGGGAATGTCGACGCAGGTTTTTCACTCCAGGCCCACTGCCCAGTGTTCCTGCCTCCTACTGCCTCCGGGATCCAAATTTTCCCCATTCCTGGAGGTCCCTTTCAAATGCCACCTCTTCCTGGAAGCCTTCCATGATCACCATGTCCCTGGCCATGACAGGCATTTCCTGTTCTGAAGGCCACCGGAGCCTCTTTATTGGTTTGGGCTTTGGCTGCATTTTAAGAGCTTTACTGAGTTACAATTTATGTGTCAGGAAATTTACCTCTTCAAAGCGGATGAGTCAATGATCAAGCCTGCATTTTTGTGCCTCGACCTGACATGTATTGATTTCCAGCTGTGGTCATTATTCACACACAACTCTCAGCTCCCTGCTGAGGGCAAGGCCAGGGCACCCTCATCTCTGGACTCCCCACTAGCAGGGCCGGCAGCCCCCGGGTGCCGGTCAAGGTAAGAGTCTGCACATGCATCATCCACCCTGGGGGGAAAGGAATTTGAAAGAATGACCAAGGCTGACATTCATGCAGATGCCAGACCGTGTGCGGGGCGCCCTGCCCTCACGATGTAGCCAAACACACAGGATCGCCATGAGGTAGGGTGCGTTACCCTGATCTTACAGACAAGAACACAATGCACAGAAAAAGCAACTTGCTAAGACCGCACGGCCCGTAGCAGAGCTGGGACTCAAGCCCAGGGCTCTGGCTTCTGGGCTGCGCTGTCACCCAAAGTGCTGTGAGATTGGGGTGACCAAGTGTTCCGGTTTACCAGGGACGCAGGACATTCAGCTTCAAAACTAGGACGTTCCCAGGAAAACTGGGACAAGTTGGTCCCCCTGAAGGACGTTTGCATTTCCGTGGGAGCTTCCTAGGTGAGGGGGCTGCTGGGCGCTGGAGGGCCGCTCTGAGGCTGGACGGAGCTCTTTACACGCTCTGTCCCTGCACCCGCTGGCCTCTGCAGTCACTATCCAAGGCTCTCTTTTCTCTGCGCAGGCTCCTGGGAGACCACTCGAGCCTCTGCTGGACCCCACCTGCCGTGTTGATGCTTCTGGGGAGCTGTGTGCAGAGGTTCTGGGAGAGACCTGAGTGCTGGCCTCGAGCCCGGCCCTCCCCTGTGACCCACAGGCTTCCATGGGTTGGAGCTCAGCCTGGAGGAGGTCACTCTTCTGCTCACTGTCACCTTGCTGAGTGACCTCTGCTACAAGACACTTTGCCCTGTCCATCAGCTCAGTGGGCAGGTCCCTGCTACTGAACATCCTGCTCAGGGACTGGGCAATGTGCTAAGTGGTTGTCTGATGGGGCTCACAGCAGACTGAGAAGCTGGGAGGCCAAGAACGATCATCCCCATTTGACCACAAGGACACCAAGGCTCAGAGAGGCCCGGTGGTTTGCTTGAGGTCACACAGCGTAAGAGGCAGCAGTGCTGTGGTTCATTCAGCAGCCCTGGGCCTCCGTGACCTTCCCCATTCTTCTCGATGTGAAGGCAAGAGCAGGCAGCAGGGTCTTGGCCGGGGGAGGGCGGGAATCCTCTGGAGAAATTAGTTCTGCTCATTTAAAATGGGCGAAGCACTTTGAGGTCAGCCATACGGCACACAAGCAAGGGGAGGTCCCAAGAGATTTCCAGCACCTCGCCAGCCTCGTCACACCTGTCTGGATTCTAGACCCCTGCTCCCTTGTGGTGCCTCTGTCCCCCAGCAGGTTCCCTTCCTTCTCAGAACCAGCCCAGACACCTCCTACTGACTACAGCTACATCTTCACGAGAATAAGGTGCAGGCTGCGTGCCTGGCCCTGGGCTACGCACTTCCAGTTACCATCTTTATGATTCTCCCAACACCACCATGGTGGGTACTGTTAGGGACACAGCCCCGGCGCATGGCTGAGGCTGAGGCTTCAGGAGTTGATCATTTGCCTCCCCCCTCCCCGGCCAGCTTCTTTGCTGCCCCTCCCCCCATCTTTAGGACAAGAGAAGGCTGGTTCCTTTGGTACAACAAGGTGGGAACTGGTGATCTGCATTTTCATAATAGCAAACCCCCCGCAGGCACCATTCTCCCCCTTTCACAGCTGGGGAAACTGAGGCTTAGAGTGAATAAGCACCTGTCCGGGGTCACCCAGCTCATAAGCTTATATGGCTGAGACTCATATACAAAGTCTAGGCTCCCGCATAACTGAGTCACAGGGACCCGCTGCCGGTCTCCAGCAGGGAGAATCGGGGTGCGGATGGGCACCCCTGCACTCCGGCAGCAGGCTCAGGCCAGGCTCTGAGCACCCTGTCTTCCCAGAGGCCAGGGAGGCAGGAGAGAAAGGACTGAAGTGTGCCTCCCAGACAGCCTGCCAAGGTCAAAGCTTCATTTGCTGGAATGGGAGCAGCGCCTTTCACCTGTTCCAGAAGTTACCAATGATGGCTGAGTGCTAATGACACTAAATTAGTGGCGATGATGGCGTAGCTCGGAGGGTGCTTCTGGAGCTGAGTGCACTGGCCAGGAATGGTCCCCAGGGCCCCTCTGCCTCAGGGCTGGGGAGTGGGACTGAGGGATGGGGGAAGAAGGAAAGACACCCAAGCTGGTACGAACTGGGGAGCACCTGAAAGGGAATCACTGGGCACTGAGGCCATCAGGCTAAAGGAAGCGGACAGAGCCAGCGCCCAGCACTTGACCTTGAGCCCATTTCCTCCTCTGTGCAGACTAGGTGTGTCTAACAGGAGCAATGACAATGATCATCACAGGGGCTGGCGCTTATCGAGCACCTGGTTGCTGCCAGGCCCCGCCCCAGTGCTTTCCGCACAGTCACTGATTCACCCAATCCTCACACAGCTCTGCAGGGCAAGTGCCAGTGGCTGTCACGAAACACGACCTCAAATCCTTCAACATTCAGCCCACCAAGAGGCACGGTTTGTGTCCCCAGCAGCCCCTTTGAGTCTGGGTGACAGCTGGCCCTTGAACAACACGGGTTGGAAGAGCAGGGATCCATCAGGTGAGGGCTGTTTTCAATGGACCCCCCGCAGGTCCAACCCATGTTGTTCAAGGGGCAACGCCGGCCCCGGGAACCACGTGTGTGCTGGGCCCTCAGCGGAAATACGTAGATTTTCAACTGTTCACGGTACTTCGACTAACAGGATACAGTGGAAAGTGACACCGTGTGACTTTCAGTGCTAGATCAGCCAGGGAGAAGCAGTGTCCTCCTTGCTGCCGAGAACGCTCACCCTCGGAGCCCCGACTCTCCGTGTGGGACTCTCACTAGCTGGAGGCTGCTGTGCCGCAAGGAACCCAGGCTCCGTGGAGAAGCCCCGTGGGGGCGCTGCAGCCCGCCGCCCGGAGGAGTCCAGCCCCCTACCACTAACATCTCCCCTGCTGGGACCCCAGAGACAGACCATCCCCTTTCTGTCCCCTGCAAATTCCTGCCCTAAGGAATCCAGACGCTTCAGGAAATGGGGAGCGTTCTATGCCCTGGAGTTTTGGGATGGTTTGTTACACAGCAGTAGGCGATCAGAGCAGCATTATTATCACCTCCATCTCCTTGCTGAGGAAACTGAGGCACCACAGGTAAGGGGCGGAAATAAGATGAAGCCGCAGGTAGTCTGGTCCCAGAGCCCCTGTGCTGAAAAACCCTCAGCAAATGGAAGGGGTTGTAATTAAGATGGCTCTCTCCTTCGGTGTGTTAGTTATGTCCCCGGCCTAATCGCAAAGCCATATTGATTCCGAAAACTGACGTTAGCAGCCAGAGATCATTAAAAGTAATTGCGTTCTTTACTGAAGTCTCTCGTAGTATATTCAAGGTGACCCAGAGGTTAGTCCCCAGCCTTAACAACCCTTCTCCCCTCCCATTTCACCAGTCACTGGCCCACCCTCTGTGTGGCACGCTTCTCCTCAATTTGACTCTCTCATGAAAGTTCTCTTCCTTCACCGCCTGGGACTTTCTCAGCAGCTGCTCCACTCCACCCCCCACCCCTTATTTCCCAGCAAGAAAAGATTCCTGCATGTTAGGAGAGGGGCACAGGGGGCTCCGGGCTGACAGTGTGGGGGTCTCTGGCGTGATCAGGGGAACGGTGACCGTCCTGGTAATGCTCTGGCCTCCTGCCACCCCCCTCCCACCTCCTGCCTTCCACTTGAGTCGTGTTTGTCATGCCCCGGTGCGGAAAGCCCCCCACCATTTCTGACCATTTCAGGAGCGCCAGTTAATGTCAGGAGTTCCCCAGGACCACCTGCAGGTGAAAGAAGCCCCTGTTCCAGGAAAACTGGTTTTCAAGAGCTGACATCTGCACTCAGTTGTTCCCAGAGGTACGCCTAGTTCAAAGCTCCCACCTGCCACCCTCCCCTGCCACCTCGCCCGGTCCTGTCTTCTCCTTCCCCCAGTCAGCAAGGCCAGAAGCCCAGAGTCCTTCTGGGACCTCTGGTCCTCACTCCCCACATCCAAGCAGTAGCCCTGTGGACTCACCCACCTACACATCTCTCAGGTCCTCCCCAAGGCCCTGGGCCCTCTGCCCCCGGTGCCCAGGGCCTGAACCTCTGCAGCTCCCTTCTCTCCTTCTCCATCACAACTCCGGTTGGTCCTACGCCCTTGAAGTCCTCTCTTCTAGCCTTTTCTCTCCATTCCCACTGTCCTCGTTGTCTGGGCCTAACAGGGACAACCCTCTCTGGCTGGTGTCCCTGCCCCGAGTCTCTCCCTTCCATGGAGGGGACAAGCAGGGGGTCTTCCTTCAGGCAACTGGAAGGTAAGCGCCCTGTGGGCAGGGGCCCTCTCTGTTCACTGTCATCTTCCAGGTGCCTGTAAGTAAGCAATGGAGCTGTGAGTGCATCCAGCTCCAGTCCCCCTTCTGGGTCCTCTGTCTTAGCAGCCCTGACACGGTGAGGTCTCAGTCCCCATCCCCACCTCAGGGGTTCCCCAGGAACCCCTACCTCTCTGCCTAGTCTAAAGACGCAGAAACGCCTCGGCGCCCATGCCGTCCTGACTCCTCGTCCTGGACGTTGGAGTCTTCGCCTAACTCTGCTGCCTGGTGGAAGCTCTTCCTCTTCGGGAGGAAGATATGCACCCTGGCTGGGCCAACTCCAGCTCTTCCCGAGCCCCCAGCATCCCGGAACCAAAGCCCAACGTCCACCTTCCACACCTGCCTCTCCAGGAAGGCCTCCAAGTCTCCCTCTCGCCTGCTTAACAGCAACCCCATCTGCCGCCAGAGCAACAGTTGTTCTCAGAGCACTTCTGATGCTCTGTCTTTTTCTCTCTGCAAAGAACGCTTGTGCGTCAGGTGCCGGGCTGCGTGTTTTCTGCTCTGCCATCTCCCTCCAATGCCCACCCTTTGTTCCCTGGCCGGGTGGACATTCTGATCTTCACTTACTGATGAGAATAGCGAGGGTGACTGCAAGGTGCTATGTTAAGGAGAAAATGAGGGGCATGAATAGGCAATTGACTAAAGAAGGACTAGAAATGCCCAAGCCACAGTGCGGTGTGGTGAGAGGTATTGTAGGAAGTGGCGTAGTCTTTAAACTCTGGACACAGAGAGCCTCGGGGCCTCAGTTTCCTCATCTGTAAAATAGGAATAATAATACAAGGTCTGTCCAGAAAGGATCCAGTCATGTAATGTGAAAAATAGAGACTTTTATTGAAGAAGATACAAGAAACACTGTACATAGGACAATGACATCTCAGTCCCCTTCCGAGTAGGCATCTTGGACCTCACACAGTTCTCCCAATTGCCATCAGCTGCCCTGTCGTATTTTCCTGCATCTCATCATCGGTCTGAAATCTCTTCCCTTTCAAAGGTGATTTTTAGTTTTGGGAAAAGCCTGACGTTGCAGGGCACCAGATAAGGGCTGTAGGAGGGGCTGAGTCACCTGGGTGATCTGATGTTTTGCAAAACTCAGCAGGAGACGTGACGAAGCTGCCGATCACCAGGTGCCCACAGCGGCAACCTTCTGAATCACCTGAATAGTTTCTATGGGGGAATGTTCAAGCTTAACGCAAAATCTGATGCAGATTCATTGCTCTGCTGATTCAGTCATTTTGAATGTGACAGCCACACAGTGCACATGCTCAGTCAGCAGTGCCTACCACCCTCACTGACTAGGACAGTGAGGTCGTCATTGTTCACACGTGTGCATTCCAGTCCCCTCTCCTTGGCTGCCAGGCTACAAGGATACCATGCAAACTGCTCTCGTTACATTAACAATGGCTGGACTTTTCCCAGACAGACCTGGCCATACCTACCGCACACAGACCAGGGCCCTCCCTGCGGTGAATGATAGCTGTAAAGAAGGGCATATAATTGACACCTAAGTAAATGCTCAGTAACTGTTAAACAAAGTCGGAAAGGAGTTCCTACTTTTTTTTTTAGCTCTTAAATTTATGGGGGAGAAATTGACATTGTCTAGCTTTGACAAGAGTTCAGCGGAAAGTGACATTCTTTTCCACCGTTAGTAGACATGGAAATTGGCACCAGCTTTCTGAAGGAGACAAATTTGACAATATGTGTCAAATACCACATTCTGGATCATTTGCTTTATGCCTGGGCTGTTACCAGCTAGCGCCGTGGCCTGCTTTCCTCACAGCTGGGCCTCCAGCGCCTTGGATGGCGCTTGGCATGTCCCAGGTGCTCAGTCTGTCTGGAGTGAATGAATGAATGAAGGAATGGGCCACATTGTTTCTGGATTTCTGCTGCTAAGAATCACTGCCAAACCAGTGGGCCAAGTTGTAGGTGCAAAATCCTTAAGGAGCATCATTTACAGCAGTGAGAAAATGGGGACAGCCTCATGTCCATTGATCAAAGACAGATGAAATAAACGATGTGGCCAAGGAGCCCCGCGCTGCCGGGCTGCAGGAGGAGGCATGTGCATGCTCACTGGTATTGAATGAAGGAAAGAAGCAAAGGGCAGAACTGAGAGTCTAATTTGATTGAATCTGTGTCTGCGTGCGTGTGTGTGTGTGTGTGTGTGTGTGTGTGTGTGTGTGCAAGCAAAGGGGAAAGTCTGCAGGAGTCACTTTTTCTGGGTGGTGGGACTCCAGAAAATACTTTTTCTTTCTTATGTCTTGTATGGATTTTTAAAATTGAGAAATACAAGCTTTGCACACAGATAACCTAACCACAACTTAAAGGAGACATTATAAAAAGGAAAAGGGAACAGAGAAGAGAAAGGCTATGTGCCAAGGTCAAGGCCTCCAGCCCAGTGCACAGGCAGGAAGGGCTGGACCCGTGCACATGTCCCTGGCCTGCCTGGCTCCCTCCCTCCTCTCGGAGGGTGCCACAGGGCGAGGGGGGGGGTGACCGCTGTTCGTATGGGGGCTCTTCGTAGCACAAAGGGCAAGGCCACCACCCACTGAGCCTGTCCCCCATCCAATGCTCTGCTTTCCTCATCCTCTTTCCAGGGCAGATGGGCACACGCACGAGTCACCAACATCGTGGATGTCTGAGGGAAGGAGACTGACCACTTCCATTGTTGCTACAGCAACGATCACTGTAAAGTCTCACTGCGGTAACAGTAGAGTTAGTAAACACGCATCGAGGGCTTGCTCTGTGCCTGGCTGCCACGTTTAATCCTCTGCGGACCCCGGCATGGCGGCGCGGCCTCGGATAGCAGTTCGGGTGTGGCCATTCCATGGGTTTTGTGTTCTACGTGTGTGTAAAATGCCCGCTTGTGATGCCCTCGTTCCAACTGCCATCAGGCTGACACCACCATCGCTCCCCCTAACCGATGAGGGAATTGCTGCACAGAGACCTTCAGTAACTCGCTCAAGGTCACCGTGCTAACAAGCAGCAGAGACAAACGCTGAACCAGGACAATCTGGTCCAGACTCCGGAACTGGGTGCCCAGTTCAGGCAGCCCAGGTCGGTAGCCAGGGTCACGCTGCCGTGGGTGGCAAAGCCGTGATCAGCCGAAAGCAGCAGCCTCAGAGCCTTTGATGCCTCTGTGTCCCCGGCTGTCCCTGCTGGTGCTGATGGCCTCTGTCCCCTCCCAGAGGCGCTCAGCCTGATGAACACTTGGGAACCGCTGCTGAGTGTCCTGTGCAGCAGGTGTTTCTACAGCACAAATGTTTTTCTTCTTTCCTTCTCGAACTCTCGAGACAAGCAAGTGCTTCCCAGCTCAGAAACTACATGAAACATGTTTTGTTACTTTCTTTAGTTTATCATTTGACATCTTGGGGGCCTTGCCGGCAGGGGACAGACAGGCCCTCCCAGCTGACTCCTACAGAGAGCAAACCCCTACCCTTCTTCAAGGGCACAGTTCACAGGCAAACCACCCAGCCCAGGGCCCGTGCGCCACAGGCTCCTCCCTCCTGGAGCCTTCCCATGCCACCCCCCAGGGCCAGGTGCCAGGTGACCGGGGCATTCCCTGCACCCCAGAGCTCAATGAAACTATTCAAACTAGCCAGTCTAAACCTGCTTCTCCTGTTCTTCCTGCTTCATTCCTTCCTTCCTGCAAAAACCACAGCGAAGGCTTCCTGAGATCCTTCTCTGTTAATTCTCTCTGACAGTGACATGCGCCTCTTGACCTTTCATAAGTCACCCTGTTTGGTGGTCTTCGTATCCCTGGTCACTGATGTTCTCCTGGGTGGTTGTTCGTTTCCCACCTGCCCCTCTTCCAGTGAGGGAGTGAGCTCCATGTGGGACCTCCTTTCCTCACCGCCGTGCTGGGGCGTTGTGTGGTTCTTAAGAGCTGCTCACTAAATATCTATTGACCGAATACATAAAAACAGAAGTGAGCAGCCTGGGAAAATGCATTTGCATCCATTTGGCTGCAATAGCAGAAGATGGACTCAGACTGGCTTAAATGCTGAGGAACTTTCTACCTCACATAATGGGATCCAGAGGTTTGGGGGGGCTTCAGGTATAGTGTGATCAGGGCTCTGGCTCAATTTCTCTGTTTTGTCTCAGCCCAGCCCTTCCCCAAGTGTGGGGTTTATCCACAGGTGGTGGCTGCCCAGAGCAATGCAAACAAGAGCCTTCCCTGTTCCCATCCCTCAGGGGAGAAAGGAAGACAGATGCTTCCTTTAGCTGCCTGGGCTACCCACCGAAATGCCGTGTGCTAATCAGCTTAAACCCTGACTCCGAACCAATCCCTGGAATCCATGACGTGTGGATGGATGACTCCAATGAGCCTGCAGATAGGGCCTCCTTCCCCTACGGAATGGGTTGCATCGGGCAGGGGTGAGCACCTCAGCAAATCAGAAGTGTCCTTAGGGAAGAAGAGTGGGGGGCAGAAAGGCAGCCCACAAGCCCGACTGCCACGCTACCTCCCCGTGTTCCAGATGGGGGAGCTTCTGCCCACAGAGGTCGGGTTGTGTGCCCGAGGTCATAGAATTCACAGATGAGGAAACCTGGGTTTGAGCCCGGACCTTTCTGATGGCAGTGACCGGCTATAAGCCCCCAGCCTGCTCAGGGCCCAGAATAGAGGTGTGTCCAGTGTTTTACACTCCCCAGGACACAGACAGGTGAGAAGACCCCTCTAGTGATATGACGGCACTGGAAGTCACGGCCCCCACGGGCCCCTCTTGCAGGAGTGGGGTTCACCCTCATGCTCCCTGGGGTTAGATCCCCAGGCTCCAGAGCATTTGCAGATGGTCTGGCCTGGGGATGGGCCCACCTCTGGGTCCCTAGGCTACAGTCCTCCCTGAGTGGGGTTCATCTCTGGGACTTAGATCCCCTAACCCCCTGCAACCTCCACACTGTCACCCCTTCAAGGAAGGAACCGTCAAGATCTATCCCAGACTCTCCACCTACCACACTCCTCCTCAAACTCTGTTCCAGCCCTGTTCCCTTCATCTCCATGATTTTGCACAAACCATTCCTCTACCCGAAGCACCATATCCCTGCTTCTCCTCCCTCTCTCCCCAGCCTTCGCTTCTCCATCAGCATCTCACTTCTTAGTTTGTGACCCTGGCAAGGTACCTCCCTCTGCTTTGGTTTTCTCATCCGTGAAGCAAAGGTAACAACAGAATTTTTGTGGAAGTTAAATGAGAAAGTTTATGTACAGTGCTTAGGACACTGCCTGCCACATAGTGGGTGCTCATAGAAAATTTGCTATTACAATGATTATTATCCATATCATCCTTTGGGTTTGAGTTTAAACATCACCGCCTCCTGGAAGCCCTCTCTGACTATCTCTGCCCAGTTTAGAGTCACTTGGCTTGCTCTGCACCCCCATGTATCACGTTCAGGGTAAAAACCCATCACTGTAACACCGAAGTAACTATTTAGTCTACTCGTCCCTGAGAGCAGAGATGACAATTTCTCTCTTGTTTACTCTCGTATCTTCAGTGCCGCCACATTGTCACAAATGTATAAATAAACACTAGTGAGAAAGAGTGAATAAACAACAGAACCAGCAATAATTCTTTGTATCCCCTGAGTCATTGGACTGTCCGTGGATTCCCCACAGTGGTGGGGATGGTTTTCTTCTGCTCTGAGAACTTCTACCTCCCCTCCCCACCCCTACCCCTACCCCCACTCCTCTCCTCCGCTACCCCCACCCCTCCCCTCTCTCCCCTCCCTGCCCCCTGGTGAACACCAGCCTGGAGTTCACCATTCCTGGCTTGTTAAACACCTTCTCGTCTCCCCAGCCTGCCTTTCAGACCAGATGCCTTGTCCCTCCCAGTCAGTTCCTCTACTGCCTCACCTGGAGCTTCCTCAAAGGACCCCGATGTCCCTCCTGAAGCTCAAACCTTCCAGGCACATTTTGGCTGCCCAAGGGGCCTGACCTTCCCTCACCCGGTGGCCCAGCCTGCCCGTCACAGCCCCCCACCCCAGTCCTTCTAGGAACCACGTGCACCAACCACACAGGTATAGATAATCCACGCAGGCAGATGGGAATCCAGGCAATGATAATTCAAAGCCAGCAGAGAATCGGGAAGTCATTTCTACTTGGCTTTGAAGTGCATTTGATGAACTTATTCCTTTTCCCCGACCACAGACTTCATTTCTTAATCCCCTTTTACTTCCGTTAATATTGAAATGAGTTTGAGGGCCCTGTGTACACACTGGGGGGAGGGGGGCGAGAACTCCAGGATGCGTCTGCAGTCGCGAGGAGCAGCTCCAGGTCTGAAGCTGACCGATGCAAAGGCCAGGCCCTGCCAGGGTCTGGGTGAGCAGCCCTTCCACCAGCACCATGCACAAGTGCACACACACCACACACACACACCGGCTTTCTCAAAAGAGAAAAACTTAAAATCACATCTCAGGGCCCTGGTTGAAGGCAGAATTTCTAGCACCTCCCAAAGGAATGGAGGAACGGAAGCTCCGGGTCACAACTCTCCTCTCTTCTCCCAGGCCACCAGGGACTTTCCCTCCTTCTGGGAAGCAGAAGTGGAATTGGAGGAAACATTTCACCCAGTATTAGCTGGCTTATCTGGACAAGATCACTTAACTTCTCTGAGCCTCAGTGCTTCCGAAAACTGGGCAGTAACACCTGGTCTGCTCACCTCACCAGGGCTTGTGGGAAAACCGTCGATGGTGGTGGTAAATGAGAAGTTACCTGTGGACATCATCTTAGTCACCCCCCACCATAATGGTAGCTGATGTTAGTTGAGCACTTACTACACACTAGCCCCTATTTGTAGAGCTGTACCTGGACTAACCAGATGAATTTTTAAACAACCTCCTAAAGCAAGTGCTATGATTCTCACCCTCCTTCACGCAGACATGGAGCCTTTGAGCAGGTACTGAGCAACCCCAGGTCCCCGGAGCCAGAATTCGAGCCCATGTCAGGTCCCGGAGCTGGTGCACAGACATTCCGCAGGCTCACGGTGCAGCAGGGCTACAAAAAGAGGGACAAGGAGTCATCCACTAGCAAGAAGCCAGCCCCGCACTCAGAACATGAAAACCGCTGGAATGCTGAGACGGCCAGGTGAGGTACAGAATGGACCCCGAGACCAGACGCCCCCGACCAGAGCAGGGAGGAGGGACCGTGCTGACTCTAGATGGGCACTGGGTGTCTCTACCCGCCTCGTTTCCATCTCCACCTGCCTTGGACCTGCTTCAGCCGTTCAACAAGTGCCAGGCCCCGAGGCAGGCCCTGGCGCTGCCGGTCTCCCCTGAAAACCACAGGTGCTTCCCCATCACTGCCACCGGAAACCCCCACTCGGGCTACCGCTGCTCCCCACAGGGGTTGCCTGGCCTTCCCCGACCCAGCCCCCAGATTTGGGCAAAGCGGAACTTATGGGGGAGAGGCATCGCGACCCCAAGTGGGGAACCGCTTGCGGCCACTCTGCGATGTCCTCCTAGGAGGGAACTCGCATCGGATGAGGGAGCAACACTGACGTGCGGGGCGTCGGACGGACGGCCCCTGGAGTGCAGAGGGTTCGGTGCGTGGAGGCGAGAGGACGGATTCCTGCCTCCGCCGGAGCCCAGGAGGTGGCTCTTCAAAGTTACTCTTGGCAGATGAGAGACAGAACCGCTTTTTCCAGCAGATGGCTCGACCCTCCTGAGAACTTCCTGTTCCTCTTCCAGTCCCTAGTCAGGCGGGATGGCGGAGAGCTCGGGGGCAAGAAAGTCAGAAGATGTGTGTTTAACACTTGAATCCGCCGCCTGCTAATTAGCTGTGTGATCTAATGCCAAGTCCTCGAGTCCTCACAGGGCCTCCACTTCCTCTTCTGTGGAGCAAGTCGGCAAGGGCAGGCCTCTCCATCACTGGGCCCACAGAAGACATCGCTGAAAGATCACTCATTCAATCATTCACACAGCCGATGTATTCATGCTCACAGGGTACCGCCTGTGTGGTTAGCAGGTGGCGTCCTAGGCACAGGTGGTACAATACTAATTTCCAAGGTGGAGAAGTTCTCTGCACCGCGAAACTTTCATTCACTTTGCTCTTACTCACTGAGCTTAGCAGTGGGCTCAGAATCCTTCTTAACACGGTTTTCAAAGGGGCCACTACTAATCAGATGAGCATGAGAGATGAACTCCGTGTTAGGCAGGGCTCTCCGGAGAAGCAGAACCAATAAGATGCATAGATAGATACTGATACAAATTTATTTCAAGGAATCGGCTTCTGCAGTTGCAGGGGCTGGCAAGTATGAAGTTTGTAGAGCAGGCTGTCAGGCTGGAGAATCAGGCGCGGTTTATGTTATAATCTTGAGGCAGAATTACTTCTCCAAGACATTTCAGGTTTTACTGTGAATGCTTCAAGTGGCTGGATGACGCCTACCTACAATCACCCCATTACTGGCAGTAATCTCTTGCATTTAAAGATAATTGATTGTAGCCGTTAATCACGTCTATGAAGTGTCTTCACAGTAATACCTAGACTCGTGTTTGACCAAATGACTGGGCACCACGGCCTGGCCTAGTTGACACATCAAATTGACCATCGCAAACCCCATGGCCCACGCTGAGGAATAATCTCTAATCAAACATTCAGCACAGACAGTCTAGGAATCAAAGCCGTGGATTCTGTGTGGTTCTTGGCAGAGCGCAGCAGGCTGGCAGTGGATTAAGTAATCAAAGAGTTCCCTTAAGTCTCCACAAGAGAAGTTAGAGAGGAGTATTTCTGGAAGGACAATTTAGACAATCACTTGCAAAGAGCTCTCTCAGGCTGTTTTGTTACAATGATCTGTTATTGATTGTCAATAAAAAAAACCTGTCTTCTTGTTTAACCCAGAACTTGGAAACGTACAGCTCCTGGGCTTTTCAGAAGGCTCCGTCTCAGGGCAAACAGGTCAGTGAAATCTTTCTCCAGAATACCTGCCCTTTCTGTGTTGGTATGTGGCTGATGCGTATCTGTGTCACTAAGGGAGGGGACAAGGAAAAAGCATGAGCACCTGCCATGGGCCAGGCCCTGTGCTGGGAACTGCATCAGTAAAGAGTTGTTTAGGTTTTGCTGCAGTGACAAAGATAACCCTGGAATCTCAGGGACTCCACATAACAAAGGCTTATTTCTCTCTGATGTTGTGTGTAGGATGCAGGTAGCAGGCAGCTGTGCTCCAGAGCCACGCAGGGATGCAGGCTGATGGAGGTGCCACCACTTTATGATGCTGCCATCTCAGCCTGTGGCTTCCAGAGTCTCCGTGGTAGGGGAGGAGACAGTGTAGAAAATTCACATGTGCTTTTAACTGCCTTGGCCTGGAAATGGCAAGCTGTATATCTGCTCACACTCAGTTGGCTAGAATTAGTCACATGGCTCCACCTAACTGCAAGGGAGCCTGGGAAATGTAGTCTGTGTATGCCCAGGAAGGACAGAACGAATCCCTCTCTATCATAATCCATTTTAACCTATTACTTTTACCCATTACCATACTTAACCTTCACAGCAGTACCCGGCAGGAGACATGCCCATTCTATAGATTAGGAAATTGAGGGCCTCTTCTCTGATCCACACACAGGAGGAACTGTAGTGTAGGGATTTTCAAGGGCTGTTTTGGCAGCTCCAAGATCTATAATTTCCTGGTTCCCATCTGCGCTGTGGACCAGCTGTTCACAGACTGGGTGCTGTGACACACCGAGAGAGTCCCCCGAGCTACGAGCTATGTCCCTTCACAAAGGGCAGCAGTAAAAATTTGCAAATTATTTGCTTTGCTAATTTATATGCATATAAATTAGAGCAAGGTGAAGGTTAACCCTAGAAGGGCAATGGTCTCTGAGAAGGTGCAAACAGAGGGGGCATTAGAGCAGGGCAAACACCAGGGGGTATTTCTCCTTTGGGAACTTGAGACTCCCCCCAAACAAGAGTCTGGGAACCACGGCTCTTAGCAGCCGAGTTTCCAGTGGAATGCCCCCTGCGGAGCAGCAGAGTTTTTATGTGACCACCTGAGGGAAGAGGCAACGGTCATCCCCTGGGACAGAACCACGGTCCTCTGGCCACACTTGGGAGGGAGCAGACATGGGGCACCGGGGAGCAAGGACCCGGGCGTCAGGCGAGGTTAGAATCCTGCCTCTGCTCCACTCTAAGCCTGAGCTCCAGCCCGTGAACCTCCCGGACCTCAGTTCCCCCACCGTAAAACGGGGCAGAGCCGTGCCTACGTCCCAGGATTGTTAGAACCGAATGGGAAAATGCCAGGGAAGCTCCTGGCACATGCTCGGCTGTCTCCTTTGCCTTCCCCTTCCCCACCTGATGGATGTGCGGCATAAGACAGATGTGTCAGCACGTCTCATTAGAAAACCCAGAGGGAGACGCTATATCCACCCTCACCTGTCAGGGGGTGTTTAAAATGCTGTATTGAAAAATAAAGTGGAAACGAGTTAAATATCCAAGTGCGGGAGATTGGTTAAACAAACTCATTCAGATTGATGAAGATTGTGGCACCAAATGTTTACAAGGAACTTGAAGCAGCAGAGGGAGTGTTTATGATACAATTTTGAGAAGAAAAAAGACAGGGTGCAATATGGTACGTGCAAGATGGTGTCAGCTAGGCAGCCATGCACCAGAGGGGTTCTGTGGCCTAGGAAACGTCTGGAAGGATAGACCCCAAAATATGGCCAGGGTCTTCAGATGAGTCGTGATCCTTTTATTTTATTTCTTATTTATTTGTTTTTTTTTAATCCTTGCCCAAGGATGTGCTTATTGATTTTAGATAGAAAGGAAGAATAAGAGAGAGAGAGAGAGATGGGTCAGTTGTCTCCTGTCTACACCCTGACTGGGGATCAAACCTGCAATCCGTGTACACACCCTGACCGTGAACTGAACCCACCACCTTTTGGTGTGGGGGACATCGCTCTGACTGACCAACCTAGCCACCCGGCCAGGGCCATTCTTTTGTTTAAGTTGTGTTTGGTTTTATGTTTATTTTACATTGAAATTTTCGTTTTTCTTGCATTTCATGTCACATTTTAAAATATATCAGATTAGAATGAGAAAACGCCCCCCTTTTTTGAGAGTGTGAATGTGGAATCTCACAGAGGCCAGTGCACCGACCGGTACGCACAGGGTCTGGCTGTTGGACGTCGGATGTGATCAGGACAGGAAGGGCGTGGGATGGGAAGCAGCAAGCAACGCTGGCAGGTAGAGCTGAACTTGACCCCTTTCATATTCCCTTCTAGTCATGTGACCTTGGGCAAGTCCCTCAAATTCTCAGAGCTTCAAAGTGCTTATGGGTCAAATGGAGATGAGAATTCCCACCTCCCTGAGGACCTACAGAAGTCACCTACCCCAATCTTCAATGAATGATTTTCCTTCTCTACATTCCGCAGGGATTTCTGGGGTGCGGGGGCTCCCCACCACCCAGATAGGGACACTGGCAACGGAGGCCTCTTGCCCGGGATCGGTGGGCAGCACCTCCCTCCCCCATCTTTACTTCTGACCAGCAGGGACCTAGTCCCTGCATCGTGTGTGACCCTCCCGAGACCCTGAGTCTCCTGAAACTTGACGTCAATGCTCTTTGCCGGTCACGAGCATTGCTGTGGACAGCTTCGCCTTCAGCGGGTGCTGAGTTCAGGAGCAGCTGCTTGCTTTGCCAAAAGGCTTTGATGTCCAGGCCCCAGAGAGCAGAGCGATTAGACAAAGTGACTTTGAAAGATCCCGTCTGACCATCACTTTCTCTGAGAGACAGAGTGGGCCAAACTGGGTTTGTGCAAATTCCTGCCGCTGTCAGGGGGTGCCTGCACCTCTCCTTTTCCTCTTAGCACCCTGCCCTTCTCTGAGGGTCCACACCACCAGCATCGCCCCCTCTGGAGACCTCCCTAACCTCCCTGATCGTTGGGCTGGTACCCTGTCCCTCAGTTCTAATCTACGTCCTCAGTAGGATAATGATGTCACCCTGCTAGACCCTGAGTCCCCAGAGGGCACAGACTGGGTCTTGTCCGTCTTCCCTTTGCTGTTCCCACTGCAGGATCTGGCACCAGGCAGGTGCTGGGAAGATGATTGATTAACTAGTTAATTGAGTTAGTTAATTGCATTATTCCTTCCCTGACCGCCATAAGGTCCCACCAGCAAGGCTGAAACTGAGTCATGACTCCCCTAGAAGGGGCTGGAATGTAGGATGTGAACGAGTCTCTGTACTCGGCACCTGCTAAACCTTTTCTGACCCCTTTTCATTGCCCAAAGCACCTTAGGAGGTAGGTGCTGTTGCTTCCACTTTACCAACGTGGACACCGAGGCTAGGACGGCTCAAATGACTAGCTGAGCAGTGACCCAGCAGGGACTCGACCCAGGGCTGCGCCCCAAGACTGGCTCTTTGGCATTCTCCTCTGTCACCTCCGTGTCAGAGGGCTCCAGGCTGTATCCAAGAATTTGACTATTTCCCTTTGAAGACATGCTACGGGCTAAAAAACATTTCTATTTTAGTACCTTTATTGAAGTGTAATTGATGGACCATGGAATCCACATGTTAGGGGTGGCACTCAATGATTTCTAGTGAATTTCACAGAGTCGCTCAGCAATCAGCACAAGCTAATTTTGGAACATTTCCATCACTCTAAAAAGAAACCTCGCGCCCTTTAGCAGTCAGCACCCTGCCCACTGCCAGCCCCAGGCAGCCACTCAACCACCTTTCTGTCTCGACAGATTTGCCTTTTGGGACGGTTCACATAAATTCGGCATGGAGTCTCTGGTATCTGGCTTCTTTCACTTAGACAGTGTTTTGGGGGGTCCATCCCCACTGGGGTGCATATGAAGACCTTGTCCCCCTTTTTGCTATAGGAGGACATCCTATAGATATACCATATTCCGTTTACCCACTGACCACTTGATAGCCATTTGGGCAGTTTCTGATGTGGGCTATGAGGATCAGTGATGTGCCCGTGAACCTTTGAGTGACCTCCGTACTAATCTTTGAGTGAACGTCTTACATTTTCATTTCTCAGGAAATTTCTAGGTTATGTGATAAAGTCATGCTTAACTTTCTGAGAAACTGACAAACCATTTTCCCACGTGCCTGGGCTGGGTTACATTCCCACCGGCAGTGCGTGAGGGTGTCAGTCCCTCCTCATCCTCACCAGCGCTTGCTATGGCCTATTTTTTGTGTTATTACAGCCAATCTACTGGACAAGAAGTGGTTTCTCACTGTGGTTTTAATTTGCCTTTAATAACCAATGAGGCTGAGCGTTTTTTCATGTGCTTTATTGGCCATTTGAGTATCACCTTTGGTGAAATGTCCATTAGGACCTTTTCGCCCATTTTTAGTCGGATTGCCTGGCCGAGTTGTGAGAGTCTTCTCTGTCCCACTGAGGCCCCATTCTCGTCATTGCTTTGGGGAGAAGGAGGAGGGAGCTTCTTTGGTCAGAAAACAGACCCGAGTTTAAATCTCGGCTCTGCCACTTTCGAAAGAATCTGAAATTCGAACATCAGTCGCAATAATGCAAACAAAGCAGCAGCACACAGTAGGGGCTCAACTTCTATCTTCTCGCAAACACTCATCGAGCCCAGCTCAGCGCCAAGCCCTGTTGCCTGATCCGGGGGCCAAGCAGGGGACAAGTGAACAGGCAAGTCCTGCCCTTACAGGGTTCACCCTCCAGAAAGGAAACAGGTGATAAATAACAAAACCAATGTGTGGTATCAGGTCAGAGAGTGACGAGCGAAAAACAAAGCAAGACGAGGGGACAGAGTGTGGCCAGAGTGTGGCCCGGGGGTTATCAGTTAGAACACAGGTGCATCTGCAGGCACCTGTGGTCCAACATAACAGCGGCTTCAACACCAGGCCTGGCTTGGTGGCCTCGCTCCTTGGGGTCAGCCAGGCACCCAGACGCCTTCCACATTGTGGCTCTGTCTTCCCGGGAGCGTAGCCCTCCTTCTCTGTACCATCTAGAGCGGCTGACTGTCTCGTCCGGGACCGACATGATCTGCATGATGGCAGTTCTCAATGATCACTCAGGTGAGAGCGGGGACTCGGGTGGGAGGCGGTCAGCACGGGGGACACTTCGGAGGGAGAGTTGACAGGACTTGCAGAGATGGGTTGGCTGTGAAATGTGCCCATCCAAGAGGAATACAGGACGACTCCTACTTTTCTGACCAAGTATGTCTTCTCAGATAGGTCTGACTGTGACCAACGGCGATGACACCCCAGAATCCAAAAGTCAAACCACACCCTCTGCCCCAAACACACCCACGTGTGTTCCCGTTGTGTAGAACCAAACCCACGCTCTCTGCGAGGTGCCAGGCCCCCTCACCTGGTCCTCAGAACCATCTCATGAAGTAGATGCTGCTCCCCAGGGTGTTAGATGAAAAGACTGAGCCAAGGGGTGCATAGTGATGCCCCGAGCAGCGCAGCCAGTGCAGGGTTCGGGGCTGGTTCTTGCGTTCCACGGGGCCCAGGCTGAGTAGCACTGATTAAATCACCGTGCTGCTGCCCGCCCAGGTGTTCCAGCGTCCCTCCCGCCTCTCCTGCACACACACACACACACACATGCACACAGAGACAGGCACACATGTGCACTCACACACAAACACACTTGCACACAAAGTGCACACGCACCAACCCCAGCCCCTTTCCCTAGCTGCTCCTTCCTCTCACATTATACATGAGTCCAGCAGTGGGGTTGACGTGTCAGACTAAACTAACCACAACTCCATCGTCTTCAGAGGTGCCCTGTACTGCTTTTGCACGGTGGGAGTTTCTTCTGAACCCCTGGCAGGGGCTGCAGTGCTACCCAGACCCTTCCGCTGGGGATCTGGGGACCACGGGAGAGCCCCTTCCTAAGCTGCATCCCTGGGTGCCTTGCCACTGGAGATATAAAAAGAACGTGGCTGGGAAGGTAATAAATCTCCCCAGACTCCCACTTTTGCCTGGTTGTTCTCACTGCTCGGTAAGGGCCCTAGACCCAGAAGACCGAGGTTCAAATTCCAACTCGACCGCTTATTTGACCATTGCACAACATTAGGCAAGATGCGCAATGCCATGTCTCTATCTGCAGAAGGCTGACCATGAGAATGCCCAGGACAAGGGTTCCGGAGAGAATTAGTGCTCCAGCTGGTGTCCGGCACATAGAGTGAGTGCCACCCCACATTATGGCTATGTGGACGAGCTCTTTCTGAGGTCGGTCCTGACAAAGCCTCCCCCTGCCTCTCTGCAAGCCAGGACGCCCCCTCTCAGAATTCCCAGTGTGTGTCCATGTCTCCCTGTGTCCGTCATCCTGCTGTAAATCTTATCATGACCTATTTTAAGTTTGTTTTGCCTCAGGTCTTCAGTTTTAACTGTATGTCCTCTTTCTTCCTACTTCCTAGCTACTCTGGCTTTTCTGTCCACATAAGTTAGGCTCCTGCCTCTGGGCCTTTGCACATCCCTCTAAGTCAGAAAGTCTATGTCCAAGAATAAGAGGTCTCGAGAGGTTGAGCTGAGGCTTGATCCCAGGCCCTCTGGCCCCAGAAACTGACTCTTGGCCCCAGCCACTAGACTCATGGCTCCCTCTCCTCTCCTCCCCTCCAGGGTGTGTAAATATCTGATGAAGGTTCGTTTCCTGCCGGTCATGGGCACCAAAGCCTGCCTCTGTGTCAATAAGCAAAGCCCGACATGTGCAGGGGAAGAAGCCTGTTCTTGGCCAGGGATTTGGAGTGGAAGGGGCAGAAGGGCTGTCAGGGAAGCCCGGGCCACAGGTCACATTCTGTTCTCCTGGAGGTGCTGAGTCTGACAAGGTATCCCTGCTGGGATTATTTACAGGCCCAGGTGGTGAGGGAGGAGGTCCTGTAGCTGGTTTTCAGAGTCTAATCAGCTTCAGAGGAACCTGCTTTTTCTGCTCAATGTGGGGGGAGGGGGGGAGGAGGGATAGGAGGTGACCCGCTGGGACCAGGGCTTAGGGAGCAAAAGGGGAACAGGAGTTGGTGTTGCCAGGCTGCCTCTGCTCTCCTAGAACAAAATGAGCCTCGGGTCAAGGGCCAGAGCCAACCAGGAGAGACAAAACATGCACAGCCTAGCCTGGCCCCTCTCTGGCCCCTCAGCCCCCCAGGACTGCCTTCCATGCTCTGTGTCGGGCCTGGAGGGGTGCCTTTGCAAGGCGGGAGCTGATCCTGGACAGGCAGGGCCTCCTCGAAGGCCCGGTCCCCCCACAATTGCCGCTGTTCCGCACCTGCTCTTCCAGCTCTCTGTTGCTGCCGCCCCAGACTCTCAGAGACAAAGCGGCTTTAAACGATGCAAAGGTGAGATCTTATAGTCCTGAGATGAGGACATGACGCGGTTCTTAGCCTCTGAACAAGGGCTAAGGTCCAGGTATCAGCAGGGCCATGTCCCTCAGTGCGGGCACTAGGGGAGCACCGTGTCTGCCCGTTTTTCTAGATGTTCCGGGCCGTCCACATTGCCCAGGGGTGGCCCCATCCCCCACCTACGGAGGCCGGTCAGGTCTTTCTCACATGTCATCACTCTGACGCTGCCTCCTGCCCCCCTGGTCCACTGGGAAGGACCTCTGTGGCCATGCTGGGACCACCCTGTCGACCCGGGGCCATTCCTATTTCAAGGGCAACCTGTATTCCACCTGCAGACTTGATTTCCTATGCCCTGGGACCGAATGATCACAAACTCCAGGGGTGAAGATGTGGACACCTTGGGGGATCCTTACCCGACCACTCACCCCAGACCCAGCCCCCGCCTGCAGGGCATCTCCACGCGCTGCCTTCTCTCCTCTTCCTCCCAACGCCCCCTGGCGGAGCTGGGCTGCCTCAGACTTCCAGGGGCCAGGGCACTTTTGCCTTCTTTCCTAAAAAAAATGTTTAAGAGTATATTTTATGACTCCCTTGGTATAAACATGAATATAACCAGGGTGAATGATACTAGGTCTTTTACTTCTGGTTTTAAATATATAATTAAAACATTTCATGGGCCTCTCAAAGTGTCCCTGGCCCTCAGCACTGTGAGATGCCTGATCAATGAGGAGACGTTGGGACCCGCAAAGGGACCACCCAGGGTCACGTGGCCAGCAGGAGGCAGAGCCAGGCGTCATACCCGGATGCCCCTGACCCTGGGACAGGGTCACTCACTGTCACCCTGTCACTCTGTTACCAACCAAACTACTCTCTGCAGAATCAGACTCGGAGCCGAAGGGACACTGGAGAGGACCTGGCCTGTGCTTCTTGTTTTGTAGATGGGGATCCACATGCCCAAAGAGGGGGTGCAGCACTCTCAGGGCTACGCAGCAGGTTAGTGCCTCAGCCAGGATGAGGACCTGGTCTCCTGATTGTCCATCTGGGACTCTTTCCCCTTGTTTCGTGTGCCCACCCCTTTGACTGAGAAAGAGCCCAGCTCCTCCCATCTCTGAGCACACACATACACTCACACACGTGCACACACACATGCGTACAGTGTCCACATAAACCTTGGCCACTGCTGTGTGTCTGAGCTGGTTAGGATCTACCCAACGCGCTCATTTCATAGGTGGGAAAACTGAGGCTGGAACAGGAAAGGCCTGACCCAAAGGCCCTCAGCCGACCACCAGGGGGCCCAGCACCACGTCCAGTGCTCGGACGCACTCTCCCGTGTTCTCTCCTCCCTGCTGCCCGTCCACACTCCTTCTCTGCTCCGATCCCAGACATCAGCTGCCAGCTGCTGAGTGGCCCCCCTTTGCCCTCCACTCGACCCTGGAGGCAAAAGAAGACGCTGGGGCTGGAAGCTTCTAAAAGAGCAGTTTCCAAATCCTCGGTGTCCAGCTCAGACCCAGAACGAGAAGAACCAGTTCGAGGAGGCCACCCTGGGGCTGCTTGAGGCCACCTTCCTACTGACTTCAACCCTGCACCGGGGAAGGCAACAGTTGGGTGTCCAGGGGAGGGGCACCGTGAAGAGCCTGGCAATTAAGCTTCGAGCCACAGAGCGACAGCGCACCACCCTGCCCCGCCAATATCTCAGAGCCTCAGCTTCCCCCCCCCCCCCCGCCCAGGAATAATAATGGCACATACCTCTCAGTGCGCTGTTGCTCGGGATTAAATGCAGTGCTTAGCACAGTGCATGGCACATGTTGAAAGCACAAAAACATGTTATGATTTTCATTGTTCTAATTACACTCAATTGCAGCCCATAGAGGAGCCGATGGGAATTGTCGGGCTGGCAAAGGACAGCCACAGCCCGTCAGGGGAATGGCACAGAGGCACAGGCCAAGGCTGGAGGGGAAGCGGACGATGGGGCCCGGAATGGACACCCTACCATGGCCTCCGGCACCACAGGGAGGCCTCTGGTGGGGCCCCAGGGCTGACGGAGTCTCGAATTCTCCATCCACCATCCTCTGTGCACTCCCCCTGACAGAACGTACATACATCCAGGGTCCTGCATCAGAGGGACGAAATTCCAACTCCCCACCAATTTCGCAGATGGGGAAATTGAGGCCCAGAGAACCGAAGTCATGTGCCCAGAAGCATGCAACTATTTCTTGAATAAGCCAGGACTCAAACCCAGGTGCCCTAACTTTTGAAGGAATGGATCGACCAGGGTATTTTGGATACTGTAACTCTTCCGATCAGTCAGCCATCCTAGCACCAGCTTTTTTTCTTTTCTTTTTTATTTCCAAGCCCTATCTGATATCTACTCAACACAATTGACTGGTCCCTACAGCTCTGAGAATAGCTCAAGGAAAGAATGGATTGCTGAGCTCAGAGACAGCAGCCAGCTCCAGTCCGCTGGCTGTGTCCACGCATGTCACCGTGACGTAGTCCCCTGCTCCAGCCATCACTTACCTCCATCCGAACGTAGCTGTGCCCTCCTACCTCGGGGTCTTGGCGCACCTGTTCCCTCTCCCCCGATACCCTTCCTCTGTAATCTCTGTGCAACCTCATCCCTGCCCTCCAGCCCACCCTGACGGTTGGCTCCGCCTCCACCAGCTCCTCACCTCCGGGTATCTAAATGAATTAAAGGCTCTGTCTGTGCTGCATTCGTTTGCTCTTGTTAACACTGGGTTTGTCTGTTCTCGTTTGTTCATTTGTTTCTTCAACAAGTGTTTACTGAACACGACTCCGAGCGCCCGTGTGCGCAGCCTGCTCTGCTGCCGCTCACCCTCTTACGGGGAGCAGAGGCTGAAGCGATGGAGCTTGGGAGATGAGGCCTGGGAACTCAGGACGCAGACAAGAGTGGTGCTCCTGGGGCGTGGAGGGCCATAAAGAGCAGGGTCGCACTGGGGACATGAACAAGGAAGCATGGTTTAGGCTCGCCCCTCTCCAAACTGAAACAGCCACCTCTCTCGTTTTCTCCCCGGTCGTGACAACCGCTGGCCGAGTAGCCCCACCCCTTGCATCATTGGGATGTTGCAATCAAGGGAAGTCCTTCCTCGGTTCTTACCTCAGTCTGTCTTGCTTTAGTCCTAGAGCTCATTTGGTCTGCAAGTCATTCCCACCCAGGTGGGGACTAAGTCTGTCCACTTCAGCATCCTGTACACTTTCAAGTGCTGAGACAGGGCCTTGGTGCCCACTGGGCCCTCTGTTTCTGCTGCCCCCTCCCGGCCTTGTCCATCTGCCAAATCCCTCAAGACTCAGTTCTGGGAAGCTCCCCATAAGCCCTGGCTCTTTCCTCCATGTTTCCATGGCAGCCCATGGACCCCCTGTGGTGCATCATCAGGATTCAGTGTGAGGTGGTCCTGCCCCCTGAGTTTCTGGAGCGCTGGGCTGGGACTCAGAGGGCAGAGGGCCTGGGGCCGACGCTCTGTCTGGGTGAACGGCCAGCTGGGTGAGCTGAGCCTCTTTGAATGTCAGCTCCCCAGTCTGTGAAGTGGGAGTAATTCTCCTACCGGTGAGCCTTCTGCCAGACCAGGAAGCTGACGCGTCTGCTGCAGCCAGCAAACCCTGAGCTCTCGGCGGCCTAACTCCACACCAGTTTACTGTCTTGCTCTTACATGGGCTGGGGGGCCCACGTCCTTCTGGGACCTGTGGCCTCTGAAGTCACCATAGCTTGGGGAGTGACGGAGAAGGCAACACACTGCTTCTTCGCTGCCTCATCCCAGATGCCTCTCAAGTCACTTCTGCTTGCCCTTCCTAGGACGTGACCCCATCACATGCGGTGCAGGTGCACGCACACCGCAGGGGGCTGGGAAATGTTGGTTTCCTGGGTGCCCAGAAGGAGGAAATTGAACCGGGATTGAGCTGAACACACAGCCTTGTCTCTGGCACAGGGCTATCATGAGGATTAAATGACAAAGAATGTGGAGTCCCTTGCCCAGTCGCTGGCATATAGTAGGTGCTCAAGGAAGCTGCTTGTTCCCCATCTTTCTCCATCCCTAGAACTAGTGCTGCATCCAGCTCCTAGCAGAGGTCGCTGGTGCCGGTGCGGGCCCTCTAGCCCCAGGCCCGCCTTCCCTGGAAGCTCTTGCTCCAGCCTCCCCTTCCTGCTCCCCCCTCCTGCTCTCTACAGCTTGGCTGGGGCCGCCCTCTCCACCTTCTGCACCTGGGCGCCTTTCTCCTTCCATAGCATTGATTTCTAATTGGCCAGAGCAGCTCTAATGGGCCAGTGAGGCCCCTGGCTGCGCTGAGTTAGCTCCATTTAGAGGCTCAGAGCTGTGGAACGCAAACCTGCCCTACCTCTCTGGAGCCAGAACCAGCCCCCGAGTCTCTGGGAGACACAGGAGTCAGAATGGGACTCTCCCAGCAAGGCCCACACTCGCCCCTCACATGGCACCTCCCTTGGGGCAGCCACTGGGAGTCACAGCCATGCCAGCCAGGCTCCAAGCCCCGCTCTGGAGCCCTGCTGTCCTCTAGGGGTGGGCGGGAGAGGGTCTTCCTCCTGGTAGTCTCTTGAAAAGAACAAAGTGTGGGGGCTGGTAGGCCGGTCCTTTCTCGGTTCCCCCTAACTTGTCTGATCGCCATGACAACTGACACAGAAGCAGGTTTCATTGGCCTCATTTTATAAGTAAAGGAAATTGAGGCTTGGAAGTCACAGAGCAGTCTTTTCTAATCTTATCTAGCCAAGAAACCTTTTTTGCATTAACACCAAGAACACACTCCCAAACACGTCACCCTCAGCCGGCCTATTTCTTACCCCAAAGCCAATCTGACATATGCTTCCAGCATTCAGCTGCCCCAGGCTGAGGGGCTTATGGCCTGGACTCTGAGGGCCCGGGGACTTCCAGAATTTGCATGTGGGCTTTTATGTGTGTGTGCGTTTTTTGTCTGGCAAGTGTTCATAACCCCCGACAGATCCTCAGAGGAGCCGGGACCCAGCACGAGTGAAGACCCCCACATGGCCTGAGTCCTTGTGGAGAACGGCCAGTTTTCATCTGGGGTGTCTCAAAAGCGAGCAGAGCAGCAGAGATGTGGGAAAGAGCGCCATGAGTGGGACAAATAGCCCGTGCGACAGCAGGGACGAGGGGACAGTAAACAGACGAGCTTGGCTGGAGCAGAACGGGTGTTGGGAACAGAGACAAATGAGGCTGGGGTATCGAAGGGACCTTGGAGAACCGGCCCAGGGGTTTAGATTTGATTGCAGAGGATGAGGGGGGCCACAGGACATGGGTTTACAGGAGCAACAGGAGGGGGTGGAAGGGAGAGATGAGCGGCTTGGAGGGGACCCCGTGGACCCTGGGGCTGGATGCAGGGAGCCTGCAGCCCCTCAAGGGCACGCAGGGCTGGCGCTGCAGGAGGAGACGGCCGGCTGGCCATGAGCTAGGCCTTTAGACCTGGAGCTGCCTGGTTTGAATCTCAGGTCTGCCCTTTCCCCAGCTGTGAAGCCTGGTGCAAGTAATTTAACCCTTCCAGTTTCTTGCTCTTAAAACAGGGATAACAACGCCTGCTCTGTACAGTCCTGAACATTCACTTAAATTAGAAGCTGCCTCTGTAGCTCTTAGCCCAGGGCACGGCACAGCCAGCCCCTGACAGGAGTGGCTTCTCTTAGGATCCATCCATTCATTCAGTAAAACCCTTATCAGTCCCCATTCTGGTCTGCACCAAATGTCCTCAGGCATCCTAATGTGTTTTCCGACAATAACGCCACAGGTGGACGGCATCTGCCTGTGCAGGAGATAAGGAAGCCGAGGCACCATGAATATTTTCATAACCAAAATCAATAGTGGCATCTATTGAGGTCAGTGTGGAAAGTTAGACGTCAGAGGGTCAGCGACAAAAGCATGACCTCTCTCTGACCCAGGGTGAGAGGACTCGCATGCTCCAGGTCGAGGTCACACAGTTGACTGACTCTTGGGTTTGTGGGCAGGTGGGGCACTGACCCAGGTGTGTGAAGCACTTTGCAAGAGCATCTGGTTAACGTGAGGGTTTTGAGTTTTTGAGGGTGGCGAGACTCCTGCAGGCTAACAAGCTCCTGGGTAATGCTTCTTTAAGTAGCAGGGGTTTCTAGAGCCTGGTTTGGCCTTGGGGGAGAATCTGAGCCTCAGTTTCCTCACCTGTAGAATGGGTCTCACCACCCCCCCCTGCAGGGCTGCTGCGAGGATTCACGGGGGCGGCGCCTGCAGCCTGAGCAGAGCACAGGGTCCGAGGCGGAGGGGCACCTGTGAACATCAGCTGCTGTCATCAGTATTACCATCACTATTATTATTATTATTACTGTTGGCCTAGAGCCCTCTGAGAGAGCCCCCTCCTTGAATGCAGGCAGGGGATTATGCCGCATACACAGAACTCAGGATTCTTGCTTTGCTTCGGCTCATTCCACCCCAGGAGCAAAAAATCAGGATGCACTCTGCCATCGCAAACGGCACCCACGAATCGTTTCACATTCAATTTCCCCATCAAATTCACAGGCACGCGCTGCAGGTCATTATTCCATGTCTTAATGGTCTGTGTGGGGAAAATTGTAAGTAGGACATTTCTTCATGCCCTTGGCATTCCCAACCTCTTTAAAACTCCCCTTCTGGGCCAGACCCCCTTTTTGGTGCCTGCAGGGTGCCTAGCCCTCTCCAAAATCCTGGCATCACCTGCCCCCGGCCACTGATCACGCCAGAACAGAAGGGAACAACAGTGACTCATCTCCTTGGAGGGCAGCGCTGGCCTCCCAGGCGTGTCTGCTGAGGGGAACTTTGGTGGCAGGCAGCAGGGTGAGCTGGACAGGTCCATAGTCCAAGGTCAATGAGGAGACTTGTTTCGAGCCCCCCCTGTGCACCACTCACACGCTGGGGGACCGTGAGAGAGATCACCTTTCCTCCTGGGAGCCTCATCTATAAAAAGGGGAGATGACACCAACCCCACAGGGCAGTAGAATCTGAAGTACCCTATGCCATTGACAAGGTTACTGTGGCCACCATGACAGCCCCGTGTTGAAGTCACGTGAGTGGAAGACCTGTTCGGGTTCCCTGGAATGGGTGGGTGAGAAGGTGTCATTCACCACGGCGGGTCCACCAGGGCCCAGGTGGGCCCCACTTTCTGACAGAGGAGGAGTCCTCAGCCCTGAGCCAGCATCACCCTCAATGAGCAGAACAGGGGGAGGCCGAGCCAGGTGTGGGAACAACCAAAATCCGGCCTCCAGGCCGGGCGTGGCACCGCCCTAGCAGAGGGGCCTCGCCCACCAAGCCCTGACTTCTAGTTCACACACGGTGGGGAGCCCAGACCGGGCCCAGGGGAGCAGCAGCCGGGCTGGTGGGTCGGGGCAGTGGCCATCTACCAATCAGAATGGAAATATTTCAACGTTTTAACCCCTCGTGTGGACGTGGCCAGGCACCTAGCTGGGGATGCAGCCTCGGGACACTGTGCCTGATAAAGCCCCAGCAGTGTGTCACCGCCGCCACCAAATACTTACTAACTGTCCTTTAGGCCAGTAGGATTTCATCCCTGGCCTCTTCCTCCTCCACCCCCCAGACCCGGCTAGACAAACTCTCTCCCTAGGCCTTACTCTTCCCATAGGTCAGACCAGTGTCCACTTATTGCTGACACTTCAGGGTTCCAGCAGGGATGCAAAGGTCCACTCTGTCCCACAGGTATGTGTGTGCACATCCATGCACATGTGTGCCAGTGTTTGCATGTGTGTGCATGCATGTGTGCACATGGGGCCGCGTGTGTGCGTGTGTGTGCCTCCCTCCTTGTCATCTCCACCCCTTCTCTGCACACACACCTCATTCCTCCAGGTGCCTGTGCCCACCTCCTCCCAGCCTCCGCCCAGACTCAGGGCCCCACTTGCCACCCCCGTGTGGATGGGCATTTGGTGAACACAGACCCAGGCTGAGGGGCCCGGGGAAACACCACGGAGTTCAAAGCTCATCACGAGAAGATGGGCTTGTTTGTCTGCATGGCACGCACTTGTCTCTGGCTGTTTTATCCACCCCCCTGAGTCAACTGAAGTGTTATCAATTTGTCCTGCCCTCTCGGAGAGACCAGATTGGAGGCGCGCACATTCACAGAAGCCCAATATAGACTTCCAATTATCTTTTAATTTCGCTCCTGTCTTCATTTGTTCATTTCACTTTTTCCAAACAGACTGAAAAAAAGCTGTAATTTATAGAGTCTGAAGTCAGCCTGTGAGAGTGTAATGTTCACCTGCCCGATGAAGAGACCTCAGCGTAGCGTTGAAAGCTCACTTCCAGTAGCCTCGCAGGGGAGAAAGGCACCTGCTAGGGACCCTCCCTACTCAGCCCCCCAAGCCCCACTGAGGTCCCTGCTGTCTGTCTCCTGACTCTCCACTACATGTAACTTTGTAACTATATTCTACATGTTCTCTGTATCCTAGAGGCTCTGGAATCCAGGCCTGCTCACCCTAACGGGGAAGGGACTGCCCCTCCCAGGGTTCGCTGCTTCTTGGGCAGTGAATGACTGCACCTTTCACATGCAGGCGGGTCGGCCCGAAGCCAGCACCCCAACCTCCCTCAGCTTTATCAGGTTCTCACGAGGCTCTTTCACCACAAGGCCAATATTCCCTGCCCCAGTCGCCCCAGGACCAGGCATCAGGTGAGCAGGGACAGTCCCGAGCCCCCTGGAGTTACTCAAGTTACCCGATCTTAAGCCTGTTCACCCTGCCTCACTCGCTCCTTCCCAGGGAAACCACAGGAGACACTTTTACCCTTTCCCCTCACCCCTCAGCCTCCCTGCTGGCCCTGGCGCTTCCCCACGGCTGGCTCTGGGTGATGTGGATTCTGGGGAGAGGGGGACGCCTCCTGGGAACCATGGGTAACAAACTACCTTTGCAACAGCAGTCATCTCCTGACCCGAGTGGTAATAAAGCCTGCATTCTAAAACAAGCTCAGTGGCTGCGTTCCCGGAGAACTGCGCTGGAGGGCGGACAGCGGGAATCCTCAACCAACGCGGGCCTCCTCCGAGCTCCGAGTTTCACAGGCCTCTCTTCTGCCCTGGAACCAGGGGAGGTCCCAGGAAGTGCCCAGGTGGGTTCAAATCAGAGCCCTCTGATACCACCGCCCACCATGTGCACAGCCCCAAAGCCTGCTCCGAGACCCAGCCTGGAGGTCTTCACGCATTGCTGTGGCTCTTGGGCCCCTCGGTTTCCCCCAGACCTTGTTGTCTCCCCACTTCTCGGCCTTCCCTGCTCCTGCACACCAAATGCCTTCTCCAGCTTCCGTCCTCGCCAGGGGCCGGGGCTCCCGTTTTACTCTCCCCTGCAACCGATGGGCACATCACACCCCACCACCTTCTCACTCAGCGCCTTCTTCCCCCGGGGTCACAGTCTCCAAGGGTGCAGGTCCACCCACGTCTCCTCAACCTACGCCACTGCATCCCAGTACACAGCCTGGTTCACGATAAACATCTGATAAACATTTGTTCGGTCAGTCAGTCCTTGCCCCTGCTTCCTTTATCAGTAGTCAGTGCTCAGCCCCTTTGTCTGGGACCCTTCCCCGACCTCTGTCCTGATGCCCCTTACTCCGGGCCCCCAGCCTTCCAGTAGCCGGGGTGTACTTGGTCCGCAGACGCCTGTGGGCAGATCGCCTCATTAATTTTTCCTTTGAGAAACATTGTGGACCGATCATATCGCAGGTGTCTCTGCCTTCTTCCGGATCAGCACATCAGTCCCCTGAGGCTGAGACTGTTGTCTGCTGGTCCCCGAGCCCCTCCCATCCTCCCACATTCCCCTGCTGCCCCAGGGGCTTGGTTTGGCCATGACCTTGGTGCCCTGGAGCAGGTTCTGAATGGAGAGGGTGAGTGCCTGGCTCAACTGGTTTATCCCGGAGCCGTAGGGAGAACGCTCCAGGGCATGGCGGAGCCTTACTGGTTAGAAAACTGCACACCAAAGGGGCCCCAACCCTGCTCACTGGGTGGCATCTGAGGAGACGATACCAGGTCACAACACGGCAATGCAACAAGCCTTTTCCTCTCCAAGGGTGTGAGAGTCCCAAAGCTGTCCCTACTGCTGGGATGGTCACTTGGCCACCGGGAGCTCCACATCAGCCCCCAAAGCCCTGCTGCCACCCCAGAACACGTCGCCTTTGTTGCCCCTCCTGCCTCGTCCTCTCCTTCTCAGAGGAAGACGCGTGGGCCACGCAGCCACCAAGACCTGGTTATTAGTCGAGACCCAGCCCCTCACAACCAAAGTGTGACAGTGGCCCGTCGCTCTGAGCCTGGGGCTCCCTCCGGAACCCAGGGAAACGAAATGACTTTGCTTATGCAAAGTGCCCGGGGCCTCAGTGGCCACGCCCTGTGGCTCACCTTGGCCATCGCCAGTCGCGAGAGCAAACCGCTCACCCACCCAGGTGCAGAGGAATCAGGCAGATCCGTAGAAAAGCCGACCTACTTCCTATTCCTGGACCCACTGAAATCTCCTGAGCGGATGGTTAGAAAATGGGGACTTCCTGGCAGCCGCCCAAACCTCCCGAATCAGTACGGGGTGGGGAGGGAAAACCTGCCTGTCTCACAAACACCGCCAGAGTCTCTGTCCCTGTGGAATTCGGAATCACTGTCTTGACTGAGATGAAGAGACAGAAAACCCTGCTGCCCTGTCACCGGTGGTGGGACACCCTGAGGAGGCCTAACTTCCAGAGAACTCCCGCCTGCGCCGGTCTGTTTGCAAGCAAACTGACATAACCTTGGAGAGGCCACAAAGTGGGGGTGACAACTGTATGTTTCCCAAACAAACACTGAGCGTTAGATGAGATTCATCCAGCGCGCCCGCCCCCTCGCTGCACCCACAGAAAGACACAGTGCATGTTGGCTGTTGTCCTATTGCTGCCTGCTCCCATCCAGACCTCCGGGACTTACCCTCCAGCAGGAGGAGAACAGAGTGCCCTTTGACCCGTGGCCCGTGACAGAGGCTGAAAGAGGAGCAAAGAAGGACGAGAGACCCAAAGAAGGAGAAGATAATCCTGGGAGAGTGGAGGTGCTGGGGAGGAGGCGGGGGAAGGCCCAGCCCTTGAGCTGACTCAGCAGGGCTGGAGAGATGCGGACCTGTGAGGACAAGGGAAGTGGGCCAGAGCCCCAGCCCGCAGCTGGGTACGCGAGGCAGGCAGGAGATGAATTTGGAAGGGTGCACTGAGGCTGGAGCGGTGGGGGCTACCAACGCAGGCACGCGTCAGGATTTCCTCCTCGCCCAGGCTTCAGAGCCCAGCGCCTCCCCGGCCTGTGTGTCCTTCGGCTCCCAGCGTCGGTTTGGTTTTCATGTTTTAATTAGATGCCATCGATTAGAAATCAGGAAGGATCTCATCACTACTGAGAGTAAGTGTCTCTGAAACAGTGGGCTCTGGCTATGGGCGGGCGGGCTGGCCCATCAGGCACCATCACAGGGTAGGGCCTCAATTTCCCTGCCCCGTCCCTGTAGGGGGCACATGTTTGAGCTCCCAACCCTGGCCTTTGGGGACCCTGAGAGCACAATTCGATCTGTGCTTCAGGAGGTCCAGCTGATGGTAATTAATAGAGCGACTGATGTCACTGGTGTTAATTACTGAGCTTGTATGAGGTAGAGCTCAGCCCTGTGTGCTTCACACACATTAACCCAGTTTGTTCTCACCACGACCTTAGGAGGTTTGTGTGTGGCTATCCCCATTTTTCAGAGGAGGAAACCAAGGCACAGAGAAGTGCAGTCACTTGCCTAACGCCACACAGCTGGTAAGTGGTAGAGCCAGGTGGTCTGGCTCTGGAACCCACATTGCTAGGAGGTGGTCTGAGCGAGTCTCCCTGGGCCTCTCGTCCAATGAGGGTGTCTGGTCCGGAGGGTGAGGAGATGCCCGGCATCTGCCCCTGCTCCGGGTATAATGCCAAGTGTTTTTCCCAAGCTCCCTCAGAATGTCCAGTTCTCTTAGTCAGGAGGGCAGCTGCACTGAAAGAGCTGGGTCAGGTGGCTTGGCGGAGGTCCCGGCTCGACCTCCCCTGCTGCTGACTGCAGGCTCCAACCCCCCTTTCTGTGGGGCCAGCAGACCCCCACAGAAAGGAAACAGACCCAGGCGGATCTCTGACACACCTGCGGTGGCTCCACCTGTCCCACACTCGCCACACCCAACCTGCCCAGCTCAGTCAATTTGCAAAAGAGAAAATAAAGCACACACACAAATAATAACCAACCCCACGAGTTTCCTAGCATCGGGTGACTGTTTGGTCAAGAGCTTCCTGCCTCTTGATGGGCCAGCTGGACACTCCTAACATTCTCCAGCCACTGTGGCCTCAGGTGGCTGGTCACAAGTGCAGTCCCCTAGGCTGACCATCCCCCAGGCCCCCACCAAGGAAAGCACTGAAGGATCCCAGGAGGCCAGCGTGGAGATCTGCCAGCTGGGGCCACTGCCCTCTGCCAACTCAAAGTCACCTTTGCTTCAACTTCTCAGCGGGCCAGCCAGAGCCCGCCCAGAACCTCCTCTGCTCAGCTCAGCAGGAACAAGGAACCAGCTCCTATTGGGTAATTATTAATCAGATTCTTGAGATTCCTCAGCCCCAGGTTGGCTTGGGAAACATGCTCCCTGGAGGAGGAGGAGGAGCCGAGGCCCAGGACTGGCATTTGGACATGCAGCTGACGGGCAAGGTGGTGCTGTCTGCAGCCGCCCTGCTCCTGGTGACCGTAGCCTACAGGCTGTACAAGTCGAGGCCCTCCCAAGCCCCGCTGTGGGACAGGAACACCAAGGCCAAGGCTGAGGAGGAGGCAGAGGGCTCCAGACAGCCTGAAGTCCAGGGGGATGTTCCTGGGGCACCCCGTCGGCGGCTGAGATGCCGGAGGGGGAGCAAGGAGCCTGGAGCACTGCCGGGCTACAGCTGGGACAGTCAGAGGAGCTCCCAAGTCCTGGCAACAGCAGCCTCTTCCAGTGACTCGGAAGCCGAAAGGGCTTGGAAGCCAGAGAGGAAAGGCAGTGGTGAGGATCTGGGCAGGAGGTGCCTGGAGTCGGGCCTGGCACCTCCTCGCTGCAGTGGCCAGGAAGCCGGAACAGCTGCCGCCAGTGAGTCCGAGCTGCCCCACCGCCCCCATCAGGGCAGTGAACCCAGAAGCTCCCCACCTGGCCTTGCTTCGGTGGACGGCAGTGGTGTGGAGGGTGAGAGTGCCCCATGGCGGGAAGGTGGACACCCCAAGCAGCCGGGGACTGGCGCCCAGGGGCCCCCACGCCAGCCCTGGATGGCCTACTCGGAAGACAAGAGTGACGTGAATAAGAGCTGGCTTTTCACTCGTGGGACAGGAGTGAGCGGGGAAGGGGCTGGGGCCCTGCGGGCTGCCTCAGACATGGGCCTCGCCCTGCGGCAGCAGGAGGGGGCCACCAACGCCTCCTACACCTTCTCCTCGGTGGCCCGGGTTCGAGTAGAGGAGAACTTCATAAGGGAGAAGGTGGAGGGGATCGGGCCCTGGCTGCAGGGCAAGGTGTACGAGTACCACGTGGAATCGACCTCGCAGGCCACCTCCAAAGGCAGACCGGCCCCCAGAACGGCAGCCCTGGCTGAGGCTCCGCCTCCTGTGCCAGGCCCCCTGGGAATAGGGGCAGTCCCCGGAGGCCACCACGATGACACGGAAGGGGGAGCCGATCCAGCAGCCTCCTCCCAGCCTGTGCTGTCGCCCCCTGGGCAAGGCTTCAGCAGGAAGGACAGCCTCCTTCAGATCGTGGAGAACCCGGAGCTGCAGCTGCAGCTCAACGGCTTCGGGAGCCCTGCCCCGTCCTGCCCCGCCCGGAGTGCCCCACCCAGCAGCCCCACAGCCGGGCAGCTTCCGGAGTCCGGCTCAGCCGGAAGCAGCGGGGAGCCCAACCTGCAGCTGGTGGCGGGGACCAATTTCTTCCACTTCCCCCTCACCCCGGGTTCAGCCCCAGAGGTCCATCTGGATCTGGGGAATTGCTACGAGGTGTTGACCTTGGCCAAGAGGAAAAACCTGGAGGCCTTGAAGGAGGCTGCCTACAAAGTGATGAGTGACAACTACCTCCAGGTCCTACGCAGCCCAGACATCTATGGGCGCCTGAGCGGGGCAGAGAGGGAGCTGGTCCTTCAGCGACGGCTGCGGGGCTGCAAGCGCCTGGTGGTGGCCGACATGTGCCCCCAGGAAGACTCTGGCCGCCTCTGTTGCTATGACGATGAGCAGGATGTGTGGCTCCTGCTGACCCATCTGCCCCCAGAGGCTGTGTCCCGGGGCTGTGCTATCTGCAGTCTCTTCAACTATGTCTTCGTGGTGTCCGGTTGCCAGGGGTCCAGGTGCCGGCCCTCCAACCGAGTCTTCTGCTACAACCCTCTGACCGAGATCTGGAGCGAGGTGTGCCCACTGAACCAAGCCCGGCCACACTGCCAGCTGGTGGCCCTGGACGGGTACCTGTACGCCATTGGGGGCGAGTGTCTGAACACAGTCGAGCGCTATGACCCGCGCCTGGACCGCTGGACCTTTGCCCCGCCACTCCCCAATGACACCTTCGCCCTGGCGCACACAGCCACGGCGTGTGCCGGGGACATCTTCGTCACGGGCGGCACGCTGCGCTACCTGCTGCTCCGCTTCTCCACGCAGGAGCAGCGCTGGCAGGTCGGCCCCACAGCGGGCGGCAAGGACCGCACGGCCGAGATGGTGGCGGTCAATGGCTTCCTCTACCGCTTTGACCTCAACCGTAGCCTGGGCATTGGCGTGTACCGCTGCAGCGCCAGCGCCCGCCTCTGGTACGAGTGCGCCACGTACCGGACGCCCTACCCTGATGCTTTCCAGTGCGCCGTGGTGGACAACCTCATCTACTGCGTGGGGCGCCGGCGCACGCTCCTCTTCCTGGCAGACCACGTCTCACCCAGGTTTGTGTCCAAGGAGCCGCGGAGCTTCCCCTCCCCCCAGGGCACCCTCCTGCCCACTGTCCTGACCTTGCCTGGCCCCCAGGCTCCTCAGACCAGGGTCTAGCCACCTTCTGCTGGGCAGCCCCTGCCCACTGCTCCGTGGGCTATTTCTGGGAGAGCAGGCAGCCAGGGAATGAGCTCCAGAAGTTGAACTCTAGTCCTCCCTCCTTCACTGGCTGGGGCTTTGAGGTGCATCTCTGCTGTCAGTGGGCTGCGGGGGGCAAGTGGGAATCTAGAACTCAGGACTGGTGTTCCAAGGCCAAGGGCAGCCGCTTCTCCAGAGCCGGTTTCAAGTCTGAATTTGGGGGGACTCTAGGACCCCAGCAAACTTCAGGGACGCAACCTTATGACAACTGCGATTCAGGTGTCAGTTTACCCCCAGTGACCCCTCAAGCTGACCCCATTGGAGATGGGCCCCTTCCTAAACATGGGCCCTATGCTTCCACTGCCGAGATTCCCAGAAGCACCTGGAACACACAGGTGGAAACAGTCCAGGGAGGTGGTCCAGGCAGGACTGGCAGGAACCTGGGGCAGCCACGGGGCCCAGCCAGAGGGAGAGGGGTGGGAGAGGTCACACAGCTAAAGCTGGAAGACTTTCTTTTCTTTTCTTCTTCTTTTTTTTTTCGGCTTCAGAATAAATTAACCAAAGCCCATTTCAGTTTTCCTCATTACCCGGAATTTTAGCACGAGAAAGCTCCATTTCTAGCAGCCTTTTGACAAGGTGCATCTTCTAGGGGTCTATTAAGGATATCGTCTGTCCTGGGAGAGGCAGGAGAAGGTGATCCAAGGGCTGCTGTCCCCCTGGGGCCCACCGACCCTCTCCCCACATCTCAGAACTCTTCACGGCACAGCTGTCCCAGGACCCCAGCCTCACACCCCAGGGGTGGGGGCAGCCTCTGCCGACCAGGCGACCCTTTTGGGCTGGTGAGAGCCAATGCCATGATCTGCCTTCCCTGTGGCATGTTGCCAGCTGGTCAGCATCAGACAGGAGAGGACCAGGGAGGGGCAGGCCCAGGGTGGAGCTGGGGAACTAGAAGTGACCTGTCGGGAGGCTGGGATCTCCTTTGCCATCAGGTTTGGGAACTTCTCAAAGGGAGGAGACCTCCAAACCCCGAAGTTCCCCATGGCCCTGGGGGAAAGAGAGAGAGAGACTGCTCCCGTCTCTAACCATGGCCCTGCTCCACCCCCAACGGAGAGGCACACACAGACGGAGGAGCCAGGGGGCAGAGTGTCCTTCTATATGACAAGCAGCATGGAGGACAGAAGCAGAGGGGGGGTGCACCCCACCAGGGCTGACAGGTCAGAGACAAGGACACAGTGGACATCAGTGTCCCTCTCTTGGAAATGAGCAGGGCAACTCATGCCCTTCTCTGTGGGGGCATAAAGAAGAGCATCCGGAGAAAGTTCTTCCCAAGCTTCTGGGGGTCCAGGCCGGAGCCCGTGCTCCCCGCAGCTGCCTGGGCTGAGCCAGAGTCGATCTGAAAGATGCAGGATGGGAAGGGAGAATGAGAAGGAGCTTGGCGTGGACATGAGGGCTTTCCGTGGGCCCCACGAGGCCCGGGGCCCAGGAGGTGAGGCTGCTTAGTTTGTTCCTAAACTGGAGGTTGAGAAAGGGAAGTAGTTAAGATCGGTGCCTGGGAAGAGTGACCCTTCAACCAAGCAATGCTCAAGGTCAGAGTCAACACTCAGGCACGGACCTCCCGGGGACCCAGGGGACTGGGGGTTGCCGCAGTGGCATTGCTAGGAGGTGGCATCGGCATGGTGGCGCCAGGCAGGGTTGGCTCGGGAAGAGAACCCCATGTGGGGAACCAGATTCAGCCCCAGGGGCAGGGGCAGGTGAGGAGCCAGGCGGAGGACAAGCCCATTGCGTACTTATGGTAGGACAAGGGAAATGGTTCCAGGGACAAGGAGACAAAGTTCCAGACGCAGTGAGGGCAGGCGTGGTCTCCACGATGACAGAAAGAGTTGAGCTTTGGCCCAGGGCTGCGCTGGGAAGGCGCCACATGCTGCCCCTGCCTCCCTCTGGTCCCCTGGCACACACCACTAACCGACCGTCATCTCTTTTCCTGTTGAACATTTCTAAGGACCTCAAACAGGCTTTGGCAAGGGCCCGAGCCCTCATTGCCAATTATGGCTGGTGCATCTCTCATCTCTGGCGCTGGGTCAGGGACGAGCGTAGGCAGGGCCGTTGTGGCAGAGCGGGTGGTCCAGGGGCGACAACCACCACCCAGAGCCCTGGAGGTCAGGGCACATTGACAGAAGGCTGTGGCCGGGTCCACTTCCTGGTGCTGGAGGCACTGCAGCCCCCTGCCGGGACCCCTGCCCTGCAGGCGCAGGTTCTAATGGAGAAAAACAGGCGATTTTGTACTTGAGTAAACAGGACCCCTGCTGGGTCAGGGCCGTAGAGACAGAGAAGGCAGGCCAAGTGGGAGAGTGTGAGCAGGCCTTCCCAATAAGATGACATTGAGCAGAGAACTGAATGGGAATCTGGGGACCTGCATAGACCAGGGCTGGTTCAGGGCACGGGAAGCCTGGCCGTGCCACCCGAAGGCCTTTGTCACAAGGGCAGCAGAATGGAGGTCTGCCTCCTGGGAGCTCTGTCTCGGTGTGTGAAGGGGGCAGGAGGCCAGCTGTTCTGCCTGTCACGTCCGGGAGAGAATCCTGTCCCACTGGTGTTTATAAAGGAGGGTTCTTGCTTGGAGATAGACTACATTCACCGGAGAGAAGCAGCGTTTGCACAGTAGGGGCAAAAGTCAGCAGAAGGACCAGGACGTCACAGGCGCCACCCCTGGATGTGTGGCTGCATGTCAGCCGGCCCACGTGACTGCATGGGTTCAGGGGCTAGGATTTTCACTTGACCTTGTTTTACAGCCTAGTCTGCCTACCTGTAGCCCTCAGCCTCAGAGTGGCCTCTATGTCAAATAAAGCTCGTCCCCGGGCCATCTGGCCTGCTTTCCCAATAAGAGGTCTTTCTTCTTCAGGGGAAAAAAAATACCCTAAGTCTGGTTTGCTTTCTACATGAGACTAACCATGTCATTACAGAAGAAAGGAAAATTGGAAAACTCAGAAAAGTATAAAAAAAAACTCTCCAGTGAACCCCCGTCATGGTGTACGTCCCTCCAGTCTGTTTCTTCCACGAGTGGACTTTGGCTGGGCTTGACTTTTGCCCAGGTGTGATTATGCCGAATATACAATTCAGTTGCTTCCTTTTTTCCCCACTTAGCTTTTGAAAATACGCATTTTCCCATGTTATTACAAACACTCGGTAAACAGCATTTCAATAGTTGCACAATGTTCCAACCAGCGGCTGCATCACGGTTTATTTAACATTCCCCCCGCTGGTGGGTCTGCAGATTTGTTTTTTCTGTCATAAATAAAAGGTCCCTTGTTTTCTTATTCCTCTCCATCTGGGGCCTCTGTCAATATTGACAAGAGAAGCCCAGCCTAAGTCTTGTCTGGAATAGCAGGGATGTCAGAACAACCATAGAAGCCACAGCATTTGCCAGGGGCCAGGCCCAGGCCCTGCTCTGATAGGGCACAGGGCTGCCCTTGCAGGCACCCAGCCTGGAAGGCCAGGCTCTCTGCAGGGGCCAGCCCAGGCTTCCTGCCCCGTGGTGCTCCTGGAGCCAGGATGTAAGACAGAGCCCCGGGTCTTGCACAGCCCCTGCACGAGAGGCTTTCTACATGTCATCTCACTGACCCTCACTACACCCGGTTTTACAGGTGACAAAACTGAGGCTCAGAGAGGACAAAAGAAGTAGCCTTCATAGCCAAGTTCAGGGACCCTCAGTTTCCTTGGAAGCATACTGGAAGCAGGCCCACTGTCAATGTGGTAGTCTCTCCATCCCCCTCTCAGGGGCAGAGGAGCCAGGAATTTGGCATCAGCTGTCACGTGGCTGTCCCCAGTGCCTTCTCCACTCACGCCAATCAAGTATACTCTATCCTTGAACTTTGAACTCAAACTTTTCTGCCACTCTCTGATCCTCATTATCCACATCTGTAAAATGGGTCTGCCACTGCCAGCCCATCGTGGGTGTTATAAGAACTAAGAGAATATGGGTAAGATACCCAGCCCAGGTTCTGCGCCCAAGTCAGTCTTGGCATCTTCTGCAGGTGGGGGGTGGGGTCACCCAAGCAGAGCTGGCTGGTATCTGAGGTTTAAGCTGCAGGGCCCCGTCTGGTTCGACAAGGTCTGGTGTGTGCTCAAGTTACTGATGTTGTAGATCATCCAGGGTTTGGGACTCTGATCCTCTACGTCCCTCATCCAGGGTAAGAATGGACTGGCTGCAGATGCGAGCTTCCGGCTCAAGGCGGGAAGCGATTGCCCAGGGGAGCTTTGAAGGGGCTGGAGCAGGCCCAGGGTCTCCTTCCTTTTACAGACTGGGAGTGAGAGTCACTCAGGGCAACTGGAAGGGGTTTAGATGGTTAGAGCTAGGATAGGTGCCCAGCACTTCCTGCTTCTCTCACCCTTCCTTGGGAGGGCCTTGTGGCCCCAGGGTGGCCAGGGAGTCCCCTGAAGCTGTGGCTGGGAGGAGGCCCCTGGGCAGCGGGGAAGCTGTGGCAGGGGGAGGGAGATGAAACATGGAGGGAGGAGGTGCATTCAGGGAGGGCAGAGCCGGAGGACGCCGGGGACTCGCAGGGAGCGGGAAGAAAGGGCGGCCTGCAGGAGCATTGCTGCAAACAGCGCTCGGCCTCCGTGTTTTGAAAAGTGGGATGCGGGTCAAAATAAAACAAAAAATGAAAAAGGATCGAGTCTGGGTTGCCTGCTTGCCTGTGGAAAGGAAGTGGAGACTTGGGTCCTGCACCAGGAATAAGAACTCCCGCGGCACCCGCACCTCGCTCCGTGCAGGTCGAATCCTCCCAGGGACACGCCGTCTGGAAGAGGCCGCCCTCCCCATAGAGGGGAGGGAACGGAGTCAAGACATTCCGCAAAAATTAAAAATTACTATTTCATTCCTATTGTCCCAGCGACCTTTTTATTATTAAAAAACCGGAAGGGAGAAACATCATCATTGTCATAGCTTTGTTGAGCCGGCCCGACACTAACAAACGCTCTACTTATATGATGACCTTTTACCCTCCAAATAACCACAGTATGTGGCAAAACTGGCCAAACTCCCCCCTTCCCATCAGTTTCTCCACCCCTTGAATGTGGCTGTGGGGCCTGCTGTAAAAAGCTGGGGCGTGGGGTGGACTCTCTTGTGGCTCTTAGAGACCTCGAGACAGTCACCATGTGCAGAAGCCCGGCTGGCCTTCGGGGGCCCGCACGTGGCCCAAATGCTCATCACGTTGCCCGGCACTCGTCTCCACCCAGAATCTCAAAGCCAGCATCATCCCATCTTGCGGATGAAGTGACGAAGGCTCCGAGGGGTCTCACAGCTGTGACGTGAGTACTCATCCTTCAAGACCTTGAAAACGTGGCCTCAGTTTCTCCCCACTGACACCCCCACTCCTGATCGGGGACCCCACCCTGCACACATAACTCCCTCACTCCTCACTCTGCAGCCTCTGCTTATAGGTCTGCTGACCCCAGTGAGTTCCCTGTGAGCACCAAGGATGTCTTGTCTGCCTCTGTCTTGGATGCCAGCACAGAGTGGCCACAGGGCGTGGCTCACAGGAAGCCGCAGCCTTGCCGTGTCCTCATTTGGAATCTGCCATCGGGCACCATGAACCAGTGTTGGCACTGTCCAGCGGGGCTGTTTTCCTGTGTCCGAGAGAGATGGTGTCCTACCTTCTGCTCTTTCCTCAAATGCCCCTCTTCACTCTGGCACACAATATCAGGGTGCAGAGCCCCTCGGTTCTTACAGTGCCTAGCACGACTGCTCTGATGAAACTGTCAGCACCCATCTGCTGACCAAGAGCCCTACCCACTGTCAATGCAAGGGGCAGGCTGGCTCAGCCCGGGAGGAGCCCCGCCGAGGAACCCGACTGGCAGGGCTGGTGGACAAATACCCAGGCTCCCTCCACCCTCAGTGGATAACCCAGGCTCCGCACTGGCTCCCTGGGTAACCTCCCTTTAACAAAGTCCCTGGGTGCTCCTGGTCAGTTCGCCCCCTGCATCTCCATCCTTCGTAAGACAGGAGTAGGAGGAGTCACTCCACCTTCCCCCGAAAGCCCAGGCCCACTTAGGCTCTTTCGGATGTCACACTAGGGACAGTCCTGCTCCAGCGCCAGCCAAGTCCCCTGTCTCCCAGGTGGTTAAAAGCAGATTCAAACAGGCTCTGGCCTCTCCACCGTGAAAGAAAAGCTTTTCTCACGATCGCTGATAAAGAAAAGCCACGAATGCACTTGAGCAGGTTAGAAACACTACCCAAATATAATGCAGCTTTATTTGTTAGGAGTGTCAAAGTGACCCGGTGTGTGTCAAAGTGACGCGGTGTCGTTGTGTTCTTGAAGAGTTCATTTCAGACTCTGGAGATTTGTTGTTGTTGCCCCTGAGAACACGTTTAGGCTCTCCCTTTCAGCCATCGTTACTTTGTAGAAAATACGAGGGCTAGCTTAACGTGGCCTCAATTTGAATCATAATACATCTTGAGTAAACTCTTAAAAAAGAAATAAAAGCCTTAAAAGCCTTTTGCTACAGAAGGCTTCCCATCTGATCTGGAGCAGCCAAAACGTTGGGTTGTACCTAGGAACATGGAAACCCATGCCACTTAGTTTCACTAACCAAGCCTGGTGTCCAGCCACTTGGTTTCACTTCCCAAGCCTGGTGTCCCCCACCTGTCCCCCCCCAGCATGGACCACACAGCAGGGGTGGACGGCGGAGAATGATGGCAGATTCAGAAAATACCAGCCTCAGGAAAAACCAGGGAAGTGACGTTTTTCACACAAGTTGCCTTTTCTCTCTGAAACATATTTTTATCATGGCAAAATACACATAACAACATTCACCATCATAACCACTTTAAAGTGTACAATTCAGTGGCCTTGAGAACATTCACCAGGCTGAGCACCTGTTTCATCTGATTACAAAAGATATACAAACACGTACTATCAAACAGAGAATTGGGAAAACACAGAGAAGTCCAAAGAAGACAGTAGAAGTCACCCCCACTCAGGAATAATCGGTTACTGTTTTGACTTCTTTATTTCCAGTCTCTTATTTATTATCCAAAATTTTTTAAATAATAAATGGGGCCCTGACCCGTGTGGCTCAGTCCTCTGGGCTTCATCCTGCAAAGAGAAAGGTCACCAGTTTGATTCCCCATCAGGACACATGCTTGAGTTGTGGGTTCGACCCGCAGTCAGGGTTGCGGGTTCAGTCCCCAATTGATTGATGTTTCTCTCCCTCTCTTTCTCCCTCCCTTCCCCTCTCTCTAAAAAAATAAATGCATACATTTTAAAAATAAAAATAAAAGTACAAAATGGGGTCTTTCTCTGAACTTGCAGTATAACTGACCTTTCCTTCTATCAAGAATATTATGACAGTTTCGAGTTAAAAAAATTCGCCACTGGGTTTCTTTTTATTGTGGTAAAATGTGCCCAAGGTAAAATGTACTGTTTTAACTAATTTAAAGTGGGCAGCTCAGAGGTAGTAAGTGCATTCATATTGTGCCCCCCCACCCCCCTCTCCCCAGCTCGCTTACCATCCCCAAGGGAAACTGGTGCCCATTAAACATGAGTTCCGCTACCTCTGCAATCCCCCACCCCTGCCAGCCCTTGGTGAGTAAAAGTTTTCTCTAACTTTGCAAAGCACCCTTCGCCAGTATAAAGAAGTTCTCTGTGCCATCAGCACAGATAATTGGGAATGTGCCTTAAGCACAAAGATACAGTGGTTTTCATTCATTTTGGAAATTTCCGCAAACAATGCAGAACCCAGCTCAGTGGGATGCTTTGGGGCAAAACGATCAATAGCTCCTTTCTCAAGGACCCTCCCTGCCCCTCCTCCTTGCCACAGGGAAGACAAAGGGAAAAAAAAACACTCTCTCTGTTCTCTACAACCCCCTCCATCATCACACCGAACTAATTATTTTTGGAGCTTTAACAAAAACACGGTTCAGAAAAGGCAGAGGTATAAAACACATTAACAATTGTGTTGTTTTGTGGGCCCTAATTACGACGCGATGAGCCCATGGAGCAGTGTGGAAGTGAGTCACTGTAATTACACAGTAACAACCTCTGGGAAGGTGTGCCCACACCCAGGACAGCAGCAGCCAGGTTTAAGGAGCCTCAGGGTGCAGTGCACAGGGGATCAGCAGAAGGTGTGTGGAGGGTTGAAAGACCAGGGCTCGGGCAGTAAAAGGAAAGGCTGCCTTTCAGGGTGGGGGGCAGGGGGGGCAGAGAGGTGGGACAGGGAGTGACAAGGCAAGCAAGCCAGCACAGTATGACAGATGCAAATCCCCCCTTCTTCCCTCCCAGGTTTATAAGCTCCTACACCCTGTGAGGTGCTGGGGTTGGGACTGTGAACAGGTCAGCACGATCTCCCGGCGAAGCCAGGAGTGCACAGGTGACCGGCTCCATAAACACTGGTGGACTGGCAGGGACTCCGTGCAGGAAGTAAATGCACTGTGTTGGAGACTGTCAGAGGGACATACCTCATGGCTCTCAAGGTGGCTTCTCGGAGGAGGTGACATTTAAGCTGTGATGTGAAAAATGAGAAGGACTTGGCTTGAAGGGAGAGCAGAAGAACATTCTGGAAGGAAGGGGAAACCCAAGAGCAAGGACCCTATGCCTACACCAGAGGCCAGTGTGGCCAGAGAGGCAAAGTGAGGCCAAGACCAGCCAGGTCACGTGGGGCAATGTCACACTGTCCACTGTCAGCTGTGCTAAGAAGTTCGGATTTTATCGTGAGCTCGATGAGAAGCCCCCAAAGGACTTTTTGCTTTGTTGGTAAACCGTTTAGCAGAAAAGTTGCAGGGATTGTGCAGCCAGATCCCATGCACCCCGTACCCTGCCCCCCATTATTAATACTTTGTATTCATAGGGCACCTGTACGTTGTCGGGAGCGAGGACCCAACGCTGATACACTGTCATTAATTAAAGCCCATACTTTATTCAAATTTCCTAAACGTTTACCCAACGTCCTTTTCCTGTTCCAGGATTCTGTCCAAGATGCTTTACTTTTACACGTCACATCCTGAGGCTCCTTCTTCCTCTTGGTGGTGACGGTTTCCCAGATGGCAGGAGGGCTGGTGGGGGTGTGCAGGGGACAGTTGTGCAGACTGTCCCTCAGGGTGCCTTTTCCTGATGCTTTTTTCATGGGTCATAGGTCACTCGACTGGGATTATGGAAGGAAGTTCGTGGAGGCAAAGGGCCATTCGCATCCCATCATATCAAGGGCACATGCTATCGACAGGACTTGTCACTGTTGACTTTGACCTTGATTATTGGCTGAGTTAGCATTTGTCAGGCTTCTCTGCTGCAAAGTTGCTCTATTTTCCCTGTCCCCATACCCCACCATTTAGAAGGCGTCACTGTGCGGTGCACACTTAGGGCAGGGCGCCAGCTTCGCCTCCCTCGCAGGGGTGGGGGAGACTAGCTCCATAAATTACTTGTAATTCTTCTGTCTGGGAGATTGGTCTCTTCCTTATTTACCTATCTATGCCATTCTCTGTCTATATCGGTATAGTCCCATAGATACGTACTTTGTTCTTTGGGTCACATTCCGATTCTACACTGTTCATTTTGTTGCCCAGAGCATTCCAGCTGTGGCTACTGAGAGCTCTTTCAGCGCCCCCCTTTGACATGCCCCCCCTTTGTGCTTCCTGGGCATCTCCTTATTTCCTGGCACTTGTGTTTTCCCGGCCCCGTCCTGGAACCCAGCATTCCTCCAGGGAGCCCCAGCCCCTTCCCTCACAGGACGGTGTTAGGAACCCGGTTGGACCCCGGGTCTTCAGAGGTTTTGAAGCACACAGGTGGCGTCACTGGGCTTTCATTTTAAATGTGTCCCTCTGAACGGACTGGTGGGTGGCCAGGGAGGGAATGGAGATACCAGTGAGGAGGGGGCTGGTCCCGTAGGTGAGAGGTGAGGGAACCCACCCACCCCCGGGGCCCTCAGAGTTAATACGAAGATTACTTCAAAGATGGTTGATGTTATCGGGTGCAGAAAGAAGCCTTCTCAGAGCTTCCTGTATTTCACTAAAAGCCGAAACTTCTGGGAGTGAAACTACCTCCGGTTTCCATCTATGGGAGTTGTACTGGGGGAGTTTGACGGCGTGAAAAGATGGAAAAGGCCACCCGCACCTGCGTGAACACACATGATCACAGATTTTCTTATCTCTTGTTTGTTCCCCTAGAAACCCATTTGCTCCTCCCGTAAAAGCCTCTTGTCTCCTTCCCCTTCCCCAACTTCAGCCATTTAGTCAGCTACTTCTTTTGTGAGCTCCCATACGAATAAATGTTGCAGGGTTTTTTCCTTCCCGTTAATCTACCTTTTGTCAGTTTAGTTTGCAGGCTCCCGGGCACTGAGACTAAGGGTTCCCCTCCGCCTCTCATCCCCCACCCCCCAGACAATAGCCTGAACTACACAAGGACACAAGGTCGCCTAGAGACAAGTCCTTACAATGGCACTATACCTACTAGATCGTCCCTGTGCCCAGGTCCCCTCAGACCCCTGCCCAGCCTACCTCTACCCCCACCCCCTCTGGTACATTGCCTTTCTCTTGAATTGATTTCTATTGCTTACAACCAGGAACCCTAACCGACAGAGTTTGACAACGTCGCCCTTGACCTCTACAGGGGACTCCCAGAAGAGAGGGTCTGGGCCTGCTCATTTCTCGGTCCCCCAGCTCTCACACAGAGCCCAGCACTTGGGCCACGCTCGAGAAATGCTGGTCGGGCCGGACGTGAGCTGTTTGATGAACAAAACAGTTGGCTGCCCGATGGAGCACCATCCACAGGGCTGCAGGGGGCACCTTGTAACCCACTTAAGAAAATAAACTGTTCGCAAGTTCTCTCCGCACATTCATTTGCAGGGAAACAATTAGTGTGCTAATTAAAATTGAGTCTTATCTGTTCATTAAAGTAGGCCCAGCAGGACCTCCAGTTGGCAAGGTTTTGTTGGCACCAAGTTCAAGGTTCTCTGGTAGCAGAAAAAAAAAGCCATTTTCCTTTCTCATCGAATGTTGAATAACTCAGGTGACTGCTGACTCTGGCTGGCCCTCCGATCACTGGGTCTCATGAGCCAGGCTGGCAGACACGTGTCAATCAACACCCACATCCGGACTCAGGCGAGTGAGAAATTGTAATCCTTCTCCAGGCCTGGCCGGCTGGAGTGTGTCTTGTTCCATGAGGGAAGAGTTTGTTGCTCAAATTAATAGTATAAGCAAGATTTCAGAGGGGAAGGTTTAACCTACTTAAGAAAACACACTGTTTTCCAGCAATTAGTACCATTTGTACACAATGGATGAGCTAATTGCAGATAAGCCTTTTTCCTGCCTTGAAGAGGGATCCAGCAGGACCAGAGCCTGACAGCACTTTGCCAGCAGTTACTTAGTATAGTTAGCATCGCCACATGCTCTCCAAAGGCATGACGCAGCAATTCACTGAGCGCAATGCCCTATATTCGGGTTTCTGGGTAATTCTCTGTAATTCTCACCGGGCCTTCATGTCAGCATCTACAATATGGGGGGTAATACTTATTTCATAGGGTTGTTGTGAGCCATTAATGAGTGTGTTTATGCCCATACGTGGCAGCTAAATCCACTCTGGTCTTCTCCCAGATTTGGCCAAATGAGGAGACAGATTCTGGGCTCGGCGTCTGGTGGGGATGACCAAACGTCTGGTCGATTGCTTCGGCAGCCACCGACTCGCACTCAGTACTCACGGAGTGAGATCTACAGCAGCCCATGGTGAATGCCCTTTGAAATCTGGCATACCTGTGGCACACCAAACCTTCCACAATGCCCTCGGGTTGTACCGGCCCTGTTCGAGCAACGACTATTTGCTTGGCTTCTTCCACATTTAATCTAAATCAACTTCTGCTTTTTATAGCTGCCAAAAATGAAAGTCACAACACCTGCTTTCTTGTCTTTGAAATGGGAGGGTAGAGGTGGGAAGGTCAGAGTTAACCACCAGCAGACGGTTGCAGGGCGGACTTTGGCATTGCCAGACAAGGCATCCGGATCAGCTGACCCAGTCTCGCACCTCCCACCATTGCCTTGTGTTGGGCCGAGCTGCCTGAATCCTTGATCCGAAAGTTCTGCCAGAAGATAGACCATAAATCAGCCAGGCGGTGAGAGACAAACACCATATGAGCTCACCTTTAACAGGAATCTGATCAACAAAACAAACAAACAAGCAAAATATGACCAAAGACACTGAAATTGAGAACAGGCTGACAGTGGCCAGAGGGGTGAGGGGAGGGAATTTCAGGGGGAAAAGGGGAAAGGTTTGAAGGAACAAGTATAAAGGACACGGACAATAACAAGTGGAGGTGGGTGGAAATGGGAGGGAGGGAAGGAGGGCTGGGGGTGGGCTGGGATGGGGGTAAAGAGCAGAAAACTGTACTTGAACAACGATTTAAAAAAATTAAAAACTATTAAAAAAAAGAAGATAGATCACAAGTGAAGTCTCAGGCAGATGAGGATAATATGAGCCTCGATCCTTCAAACCATTAACTCCTAAAACAATCAGCACAGTACAGGCTGAGTCAGAGTGACCTGGGTGCAAGTCTTGATTCCCCCACTCACCAACTAGCTCAGTGCCCCTCTCCAGGTCCCCGTGAGATTAAATAAGACAGTGGGTGTGAAGCACTCAGCTCAGTGTCTGCCTCATAAAAAACACTTAATTTAGATGTCGGAGAAACAGGAGTGGCCCAGCCCACACCAGTGGCCCAGCTGCAAGCTGTATGGCCAATGTGCCCACACACCCGTCATCGGGTGAAACCTCAGCAAGACCTTCTGTCTCTGCCTTTCTCGACACCGTTTATACAATCAGACAAATAAAAGTCCAGTTTCTCTTGGGCACCTGGCACATGGCGTGGCTCCTACATGGACTCCGCGACATGAGACTCTTTGTCTGATCAAGTGAAAGAAAGAAACTCATCCGGCTGACTGGGTTCACTGGCCATTTTTTTGCGAGCAACTCTTGCAAACAAGGAGAGGGAAAAAAATCTATATTTGAAGTGACTTCTATATAGTGCAGCCAGCTGGGATGCCGGCCAAATTTTCTAGGCTAAAAATGAAAACGGGTTCTTTTTTTCTCTTGTCTGCAGGAAACAGTGTGCCTTCAGGCCCGTGTATCTCATAAGGGTCACGACTGGATGCCGCACTCTCTGGGTGCGGAGGAGGCTCGGTCACCGCTCCGAATCTTCTTCTCAGTGCTGTTAATATTATATCGTCTGCAAATGATTATTTATTGTATGTTTCTCACTGAGGTGACCATCTCACAAGACAAGTGCCCCTCACGGGTGGCTGGTCTGGTTTTGTCATATGTCTCTCTTTCCCACCAGCAGGCAGATGATCAAGAAGGTAAATGGTGTGAGGTACTGGAGGATTCATAATCCCCCCAAAAGCAAAATGTTGGCAACTGGTTTCTCCTTGTGGCCTTGGTCACACCTAGAATAAGAAAGATTTTTGAAAGTTAGAGATGGAAGGGTGAGAAGCGGTTACCGTTCACACTCCTGGTGGCCAGGGTGTGTCGCGGACGATCAAGGAATTGGTCTGCAGATAAGCCCCTCTGCCCTTTCTTTGGTCGGACCCCCCACCCAGCCACGTTGGGGCTGGGATTAGAACCACTGTGTGACCGAGATATGGTCATGCCTGGCAAAAGGCAAAAGCTTATCTGCTGAGATGTGGTATCAGGAAGTCCAGAAAATTATATAACACATATTTCTCTGTGTGCTATGCACTCCCCCCAGCCCCAGTTTGTAGAGAATTTGGTAAGCAAGACTGTTTCAAAATCATGTACCCAAAAACCATTTAATGTGGCTCCTAGGCTCAGAACTCTGCTTAAGCACTGAGTTAAGGAACCTGCAAACTGTGCCCTTACGAAAATTAGTGCCAGGCGCCTGCCTTTGGTCCATGCCATTGGAGCAAAATGATGCAAATTCAATTCCACACATCCTGCCTAAGAGCCTCTGACTGCTAAGGCTGCACGTGTGGTGTGTGTGCACGTGTGTGCTTGGTAGCACATGAAGTACAGGAACAAGAAATAGGATACAGTGACTGCCCTATTCCAAACCTGCCACTGGAAACCGCCAGTGTCTTCAAGATCCTCAAGGCTAAGACAACCAACAAATCCACACCCCCTTCCTCTCTGACAACCACAGAGGACCACCTTATGGGAGCACAGGAGGAATGGAGGAAAAAGAACACATAGTTTGGGGGACTGTTTGAGATGTCACCCACTCCTTCTACCTCCTCCTCTCCCACTTTCCCATGCCACCAGGGTAACCCACACATCACTCAAAACTCCCACAGGTCCAGCAGCCAGGCAGCCGGAAGGTCAACGCTAATGAAAGATGCTATCTGGAAAATAAATGCCAAGCCAGGCTGACATAATTAGCTGTATTTGTGGTCCTTGAGGTTTGGCAAGTGAGGATAGGGTGGGAGGAGAGTTGGGGAAGGGAGGCACACTCTTCTGAACCTTCTGGAACAAAGAGAGCAATTTGGATGGTCTCCAGTTAGCAAGAGCAACTTTCTGAGTGGCTATCTAATTAGTGCCTGCCCAGATTCCAGGAGACGGTTGCACACAGCAAATAAACGGGGACGCTTGGCTGCCCCTCAGCTCCAGCCCATGGACTTTGAGGATGTCGAAAGCTTCAGATTCATCCTTCATTGCCGCTATTCCAATGCTAGAGGGTGTTTTTCCCCCAAAAAGTACCATTTGCATCACAGCTTAATAATGTTGCTGACATCCCAAATACCCCCAGGGCCACTTAAGAAGAGTCATTAGTTCTCTGAAGTGGATGGGGAAATGAGAAACATATATACGGTAACAAATGCCCTTCCTATCTAGTTTTTCCCTTCCCAGCGAGCCAGATTTGCTTCTGCATGGTCTTTGGCAAGGAGATTAACCTGAACTAGCCCTGTTTTCCTCCCCGTGAAGGAGGGTTCATAATAACGCACATGTCCTGAAGGGCTGTGGTGGGGATCTATGACAAGGGTGTAGCATGGTAGAGGCCCAAGAAATGGTGTGTGACGATGGCAACAGTGACAATGACAAGAATGATGCTTCTGCTGAGGATAATGAAGACGACGGTGGTGATGCTGATAATAGATGCACTTCCTCTCAGTGGTTTGTTTCCCAGAGCAGGGAGAACCCAACAATATAACACAAAGAGGGGCTGTTGGTTGATGAGCTCGTGCCCTGGTGTTCACGGTACAATGAGGCATGATAATGATAATTACCACGTGCAGAGAATGTTTTCAAAGCACTTTCACGTGCGTTACCTTAGTTGCACCATCCCACTGCTCTATGAAGCTACTCTCGTTTTCTGAAGTTTGCAGCTGAAAATGAAATGAGACTCAAAAAAATTAGGAATCTTCACTAAGCTCCCGTCACTGGTAAGTAAAATAACTAGGTCTTGAACTTGAGCCGTGAGAGCACAAATCTGATGTTCTTCCTGTGACACAAATGTTGCCTTCCAAGCATTCCAGGGAGCGTGGGAAGAAGCTACAGACACTGGCTGAGGTGGTCCCAGCACATGGAATGTACGTATCCAAAGGGAGCTGGGAGACTGAGGCCTGAGACAGAAAGAGCAGACCTCAATGGCCAGTGACATCGAACACCCACTGCTTCAGCCTACAGGTGAGAGGGGATGTTGATATGAACTCAGTCAGCCAGAATTCTACGATGCATTTAAAGAAGTTGTTTTTGTTATCCCTGCTGCGTAGCAAGCTACTCTGAGAGTTAGTAGCTCAAGATAATAGCCATTTTCTTTTCTCTCACAATTCTGGAAGTTGAGCGGCCATAGGTAGCTCTTCTGCTCTGTGCAATGTCAACTGGGCTGCAGTTGTCTGGAGGGAACTAAGCAGAAATGTTAAAAATGGCTCGCCCCATACCTGGCTGGGCTCTCAGCTGGAGAGCCTCAGTTCCCCTCCACATGGCGTCTCCACGTGATGTGGGCTTCTCACAGCTGGGTAACTGGGTTCTGAAAGGGAAGTTCTCAAGGGTGAGCGCTACTAAGAGAGGAAAGAAAAGCTTCCAGTGCTCTTAAAACTCAAAATTCCCATAACATTATGTCTGCTATATTCTCTTGATCAGAGCAGTCGCAGGGTCAGCCCATGTTTAAAGAGAAAGGAAATAGGCTCCATCTCATAATTCAAGAAGAGGCATGTGTATGGGGTGGAGGGAGAGTAGAGGGAGGAACTGATGATGGCCATCTTTGAGACTAGAAGCTGCGTCATAACATTTTCAAGCATGAATTACATTGCACTTGAGTTTATGTAGTATTATCTTGTTAGAGTAATAAAAACAGTAATAGCTGCAACACATTATGTGGACGCTATGCCCAGGTGATTTACATATCTATTTTCATCATAGGTAGAGATTATAGAGATTAAGGATTTGTCCGAGGCATCGCACCCAGACACAAGAAAAAGGGCCATCTCTGCCTGGGTGTCCTTTCTAGAAGATAGAAAACTTTTCCTGGCAATCTCCTTCCTCCTCCAGCAGATTTTCTCTCAGTTTTTCTTGGCCAAGATTGTATTGTGTATCTATTTCTAAGCAAGTCACTAGTGAGGGGACTGAGGTTATTATGAATGGATATTTAACATCTCCCACGTCCTCTGAGACCCACACATGCCCCTTCCTTGATAATATCCCACAATGGGGTGTTAGAAAAGTAATGCACCCAACTTGGTTTTTTGAGGCCAGAATAACCCCGATACAAAAATTTGACAAGAATAGTAAAAAAGATTTTTAAACAACCCTCATACTTATGAGCATGAATGCAAAAACTCTAAATAAAATATTGGCAAATGGAATCTAGCAGTATATCTAAAATCGCAACACACCATGATGAAGTAGACTCTATCCCTGGAATGTAAAGATGATAATGATGGCTGACCTACATCAAGGGTTCACTATGTGCCAGACACAGCTCTAACTTCCTTTTTCATATTTAGAACTAATGAGAATATACTCCTATGTTCTCAATTTTGAAAATGAGGAAATTGAAATACAGAGAAGATTCATTAAGTAACTTGCCCTTGAACTTAGCTAGGTAATTCCACATCAGAAAATCTATCAAGCAATTTATCACAGTAACAGTTTAAGAAGAATAATCATTTTCTCATCCCAACAGATGCAGAAAGTCATCTGAAAAAATTTAAAACTCATTTATGATTTAAAAAAAAAATTATACTTCTTACCTCTGAGAGTCCACTCCTCTAGCTTTAAAAGCAATAAAAGCACTAGCAAAAAAATTTCCAAATCAACTTTTCAGAACTGTAAAGTAACCAAGAGTTGACAATAGTCCAATGATCATTTATTCAGGAAAAAGAGCTGAATCTTGGAAAGATCAGTGAGGTTCATGTCATTTTAACTTTCTCTATTTCCATTCTTTAATTTCTAGCCCCATGTCCTTGAAAATCAGCAGCCAAAGACTACTAGTAGCTATGTAAACCAGTCACTAGAAGGGCCACTATGGGCTGAGGCTCCTCATAAAGATCCATCCCAAGAGGACTGTTGCCATTTGACTTGTCTCGAAGCTCCCTGCAAAAGCTGTATTTGCAAGACTAATCATCATTTGACATGATTCAGGGCCTGCTCAGTGGGTAAAGCCCTAAACCAGAGCATCTACATACACACACACAAAAAAAGAGCAGCAATTTTTAAAAAATATGTACTTATTTAATTTCTTTTAGAAAGAGAAGGGATGGGAAGGAGAAAGAGAAGGAGAGAAACAATGTGTGGCTGCCTCTCATGCATCCCCCACTGGATGCCTGGCCCACAACCCAGGCATGTACCCTGGCTGGGAATTGAACTGACAACCCTTTGTTTTGCAGGCCAGCACTCAATCCACTGAGCTACACAAATCAGGGCAGGAGTGGCAATTTTAGTTTATAATATCACAGCTGCCTAAGGTGGTAACACCAACTGAAGCAAATAAGAGCCTGGCCAAAAAATATTAAAATAAAAAGCTGAGGAATGGGATGCCCATAAGGAGTTTTGAAAACCTCCAATGTATTCCTGAGAATCCAGAATACCACATGCATGTATGGCTGTGCACATGCCCAGAAACAAAACAACACAGAAGGTCCTAATCTCTCACCTCTGGATGACCTTGAGACCCTGAATAAGCAAAAAGTGAAGGCTAAAGCAGAGTTGTAAACTACTAGAACACTGAAGACACACCAAGAGTCCTCTGGCCAAGGGTAGAAGATTTATTGTTTCAAGGCATTTAAGATAATCTTTGCCCAATCATTAGCTGACCAATAAGCTAAATAAGCGGAGACTTTAGTGGCTATACATAACAGCAAACAAATTTTACATAATCAGCCCAAAAGTGTCATTAAACAAACAAACAAACAAATGAGAGGATGGGAACAGTGACGACAATAAACTCTGGGAAGAAGGAGAAATCCGATTTCCAGAGTTCCACATTATGTTATTTAAAATGTTTAGTATTCAAAAAAAATTTTCAAGACATGCAAAGAATCAGGAAAATATGACCCATACTTAAGGGGGAAATCAATAAAAACTGTCCCTAAAGATATCTAGATGTTGGACTTACTTGAAAAAGCATTTTAATCAGCTATTACAAATGTCCAAAGAATTAAAGGAAAGTGTGAGAACAAGGTATCATGAAATACAAAATATCAAAAGAGATACAAATTACAAAAAACAACAAAGTAGGTAATAAGGGGTTGAAAATTACAACTGAAAAGAAAAATGTATCAGAAGAGCTCAGTACCAGATTTGTATTGCCATAAGGAAGGACCAGCAAACTTGAAGACAGGTCAATTGAAATGATCCTGTCTGTGAAACAGACATCAGAAAGACTAAAGGTAAATGACAAGACATCAGAGATCTACAGGACACCATCAATCATACAAACATATGAGGAATGGAAGGCCCAGAAGGAGAAGAGAGATAAAAGAGAAAAGAGAATATTTAAAAAACATCTACATACTTAAATATTAAAGATTATTTAAGTAAACAAGGGCAGAAGACTTCTCAGATTTGTTTTTTTAAGTTATTTACACATCTAAGGATCCCATAAACTCCAAATATGTTAAACACAAAAAGATCCACACCAATACATCATACTCAAACTTTCAAAAGACAAAGAGAAAATCCTGAAAGCAATAAGAGAGAAGCAACTATTCACATCAAGGGGAATCCTCAATAAGATTAACAGCTGATTTCTCATCGGGAACCATGTAGGCCGCAAAGCAGTGAGGTGACATATAATAAAATGCAGACAGAAAAAGACTGTCAACCAAGAATTCTATATTCAGAAAAACTATCTTTCAAAAATTAAGGAACATTAAAGCATCTCCAGATGAATTAAAACAGAGAGTATGTCACAAGCAGACTAAAGAATTACTAACGAGAGTCCTTCAGGCTGAAATAAAAGGACACTAGACAGTAACTCAAATCTATGTAAAGAAAACAAAGAGGACTAGTAAAGGTAACTGCATAAGCAAACACAAAAAAATAGTATAAATGTATTCTTGGTAAGTCTCCTCTGATTTAAAAACCAGCTACATAAAGCAATAGCTATAAACTGTGTCGAAGAGATTATAATGTATAAAGATGTAATCTACATGACAATAATAGATAAAGGAGAGAATGAATATCTTGGAGCCAAGTTTTTGCATACTATCTAAATTAAGTTGTTATTAACCTGAACTATATTGTCTTCATTTAAGACAAACCCAAAGGTCACATGTTCAATTCCCAGTCACAGCACATGCCTGGGTTGCAGGCCAGTGTTTCTCTACCTCTCTTTCTCCATCCATATCCCTCTCTAAAAAAATAAATAATTAACATCTTTCTAAAAAAGATGTTAGCTTTAATACCCAGGGAAGCTACTGAGTAAATAACTTTTAAAATATACAATAAAAGATTATTTCCCTTGCCTAAGGAAATATCTCAGAAAAAGTATTGCTATCAGCAATGTCTGACATTTTACTGCCTATGTTTTCTTCTAGAAATTTTATGACTTTGGGTCTAACATGTAAGTCTTTAATCCACTCTGAGTTTATTCTTGTGTGTGGCATTAAAAGGTGGTCTATTATCATTTTTCTGCATGTATTTATCCAATTTTCCCAGCACCGTGTATTGAATAAACTATCTTTTGTCTATTGTATGTGCTTGCTTCCTCTGTCAAATATTAACTGACTATAAAGGAATGGATTTGTTTCTGGGCTCTCTATTCTGTTCCATTGACCTATGTGTCTGTTTTTATGCCAGTACCAGGCAAAAGAAAACAGGCTGTTTTCATTACTAGGGCCTTATAGTATAGGTTGATATTAGGTAGCATGATTCCTCCAACTTTGTTCTTTTTTCTTAAGATTGCTGTTTCTATTAGGGCCTTTTGTGGTTCCATATAAGTTTTTGAAATATTTGGTCTAGTTCTGTGAAATACATCCTTGGTATCTTGATAAGAATTGATGCAAAAATGATGAAAAATTTACCCCTGTGACAGCACAGATAGACCTGGAAAATATTATGCTAAGTGAAATAAACCAGAGAAAGACAAATACCATTTGATTTCACTCATATGTGGAATCTAATGAACAAATTGAACTAACAAGCCAGATAGAGACAGACTCATAGAGAGCAGGCTGACAGTTCTGAAGGGGGTGGTTATGGGGTGGAGGGCAAAAAAGAAAAAGGACTCATGGACACGGACAACAACAGGATGGTGGTTGTGGGGGTGAGGGAGCAGGGAATGAGGGGGATGAATGGTAATGGAAAAATACAATAAAAATAATTTTAAAAACATATTTATTAACAAGAAACATGAAATAGAAAATTGTACAATGCATCCCACATGGTAAGGGAAAATAATGTTTTGGATATCTATGTGTGTATATTTGTATTTTTGTCCTTGATTATTAAATTAAATGGCTTTTTCTTTTCAAAAAATACAATAAAAGAAAAAACAAAGGACTGAAAATGATACACTACAAAATATCTATTTAACACAAAAGAGGGTATTAATGAATAAATACCCTCTACAAAAAACGCTCTACAATAAATACCCTTTTTTGTGTTTAGAAAAACAAAAAAGACATAAGACGTATGAAAACAACTAGCAAAATGAGTCCTAGCAATGTAAGTCCTATCTTACCAATAATTACATTAAGCATAGATAAACTAACCATGACCCTCAAAAGGTAGAAATTGTCTGAATGAATTTTTAAATGATCCAAATATATATATATTGTCTACAAGAGACACACTTTTGATTCAGAAACACAAATGAAATTTAAAAAACATTCCATTTACAAAATGTCAGAAAGAATAAGTGCTTAGAAATAAATAACACAAAAGAAGTATAAGACATGAGTACTGAAAACTAGGAAATACTGATAGAATTACTAAAGACTTAAATCGGTGGAAAGACATTCTATGTTCATGGATTAGAAGACTTAATATTGTGAAGATGTCAGTACTTCCCAAATTGATCTGCAGTTGAGTTACCTCTATCAAAATTCCAGCTGCCTTTTGATGAAAATTGACAAACCGATCCTAAAATTTACATGCAATACAAAATAGCATTTAAATAGCAAACACAATCATGATAAAGAACAAAGTTGGGAGACACACACATTCCAGTTTCAACACTCACCACAAAGCTACAGTCATCAAGGCCGTGTGGTACTGGCATAAGGACAGACATGTAGATGAAATAGAATGGAGAGTCCAGAAATAAAAATCTGTAGTTAAAGTGTTCTCTATGAGGATGTCATTATAATTCACTGTGGACAAATAGTCTTTCCAACAAATGGTACTGGGATAACTGGTTATACCCAAATGCAGAAGAATAGATTTGGATTCACGCATATGCAAAATTAACTCAAAACTGATCAAAGGCCTAAATATAAAAGCTAGTACTATGCAACTCAGAAGGTAACAGGTATAAAACTTTATGACCTCAATTAGACAATGCTTTCTTAGCTATTTTACCTAAAGCACAAGAAAAATAAATAAACTAGGCTTCCTCAAAATTAAAGCTCTTATGCATCAAAAGATATCAAGAAAGTGAAAGGTAACCCAAGGACTAGGAGACAATATTGGCAAATCAGATATCTGATAAGAGACTTACTTCCAGACTATAACAACTCTGACTACTCAACAATAAAACGACAGGTAACCAAATTTTTTAAAAACAGGCAAAGGGTTTAAAGAGACAGTTCTCCAAAGAAGATACACATGTGGCCAATAAGAACATGAAAAGACTGTGAACTTCATTAGCCATTAGGGAAGTGCAAATCAAAGCCATGAGATGCCTCTTCACAAACACTGGGAAAGCTGTAAGGTTTTAATAGACAAGTGTGGGTGAGGATGTTGAGAAATCGGAACCTTCATACACCGCTGGTGGGAATGTAAAATGATGCAGCCATTTGGGAAAACAGTTTGGCAATCCATCAGAAAGTTTACATACAGTTACCAGATATCCCAGAAATTCCACTGAGGTATACACCCAAGTTATAGAAGACATACATTAACAAAAAAAATTGCAAACAAATGTTTATGGCAGCATTACTCACAACAGCTAAAAAGTGGCAACAGCCTAAATGTCCATCAACAGGTGGATGAATAAACAATGTGACATGCTCGTACCACGCATACTTTTCAGCAATAACAAAGAATGGAGTACTAACACACTATAACATGGGTGAACCTTGAAACCATCATGGAAAGTGAAAGGAGCCAATCACAATAGACTACACATGTAATAGGATTCCATCTATGTGAAATGTCCAGAAAACAGGCACCTCTGTAGAGAGAGAAAGATTAGGAGTCGCCAGGGACCGGAGAGGAGGGATGAATGGGATTTCTTTTGGGAGTAATGAAAACGTTCTAAGAGTAGATAATGGTGATGGTTGTACCACTCTGTGAATATAATTTTAAAAAACCCCACTGAATTGTATTCTTTAAAATGGTGGGTTTTAAGTGTGTGAATTTTATCTCAATAAAGCTGTTATTTAAAAAATAGCAAACTGGAAATAGAGGAAACGTCCTTAACTTGATAAAATGTGTCTACCTACTTTTTATGACGTTTAACCTAAAGTAAATATCACATGTGATGGCAAGACTGTAAAAATATTATGATTAAAGTCAAAAACAGAATAAGCATGGCTGCTATAACGTTTTATACAGCATTGTACCCGAGACCTAGCAAGCAATACAAAACCAGAAAAAATCACATAAGGAATAGAAAAGAAGAAAGGAAGGGAGGGGAAAAAAGGAGAGGAGGAAGGAGTCAGGGAGGGAGGAAGGAAGAAAAGAAGGAAGAAAGGAGTAGTTATGGATGGTATAGTTGTTCACGTAGAAAACCCAAGATAATCTACAGCCGAGTAGAGCTAGCAAGGTAGCAGAAATTTCAAGATTCAAAATTCAATAGTGTTCCCATATGCCTGCAATAATCAATTAGAAAATATAATGGAAAGAAAGTTCCCAATCATAAAAGCAAGAAAAACTACACTACTTGAGAATAAATCTAGCAAAAGATGTGAGAGACCTTTATGGAGAAAATTATAAAAAGTTACTGAAGGACATAAGAGAAGACCCAAAAAGATGGAGAAATATAACATGTTCATGCATCGGAAGGCTCAACATTACACAGATGTCAGTTCCCCCCAAAATTAATCTATAAATTCATTGCCATTCCAATCCAGATCCCAATGGAGCCTGTCATAGGGCTGACAAACTGAGCCCAACGTTAATCTGATATAGTTAAGGGCAAAGAAGAGCCAAGATGAAAGAACAGGGGGAAGGAACTTTCCCAAGTAGACATAAAGACTCGCTATAAAGCCTTGTGAAGTTAAAATACTGGGAGAGGCGTGCAAGAGAGACACATCCATCAGCGGAAGGGACTGGAGAGCTCAGAGACCCTCACGTGTTTGCGAGGGCTTGCTCTTAGTCAGAGGCGCTGCACGCCACCACCAGGAGACCCTGATTATTCAACAAACTCGGTCGGCCATTGGCACTGCGGTGGGGGACGTTGGCTTCTTCTTAATTCCCACCCAAGGATATGTTCATTGACTCTAGAGAGAGTGGAAGGGAGAGAAAGAGAGAGAGAGAAACATCGATGTGAGAGAGAAACATCAATCGTTGCCTCCCTTAACATGACCCCACCGGGGATCAAACCCTCAACCTAGGTATGTGCCCTGACCAGAAATCGAACCCACAACATTCTGGTGCACAGGACGATGCTCTAACCAACCGAGCCAGGGAGCCATCCTTAACTGGATGCTTACCTCACACCACACCTAAAAATAAATTCTGTATGGTTTAAACACAAAACTTTAAAAGCAGTATGAACTATAGTTGAATACCTTCATGATACGGAGTTAGGAGAAGATTGCCTAAATACATAGCAAAAGGTAGAAATATAGTGAAAAAAAGTTAATTTGACTGCATCAAATACTCACATTATTCTATGCTAAAACCACCCGGAAACAAATTCAACGTATAATCAACACAGCTGGAGAAGATCGTTCCAACAGCACAAAAACAGTGTTTGAAACACGCAATGCTCCTACACCTCAAAAGGAAAAAGACGAACAACCCGATCAAAAAACCGAATGAAGGAAATACAAAGACAGCCCAGATGGCTGACAAATATCTGTTAAATATACCTTATATATTTAGTAGTGAAATAGCAACTTCATTAGTAATCTGAGAAATAACATTTACAACCAAAAAAACCCTGAATTCTGTTGTTTACAGATCTTATTAGCCTCCCCCAAATGCGGTCCCGCCATCCCTGCCCAGGCGGGCTCTCCCACCCTGATGGGGCGGAGATCGCATGCGCCCGATGGGTAACCCGGCACCTCTGCTGCTACGTCTGTATCTAGAGAAATCCAGGCACAGCACTGATTGCAACTGGAAAGAAAAGGAAACATCGATGTTCCTCAAAAGGAGAGCATTTTTCAATGCATTGTGTACATGCGATGGACCGTTGCAATGAATGAACGGGACCTCTGAGAGTCAGCCCAGGTAGAGTTGGCACGGGAGGGATTGGGTGAGTGAACCAAACTGCAGGTTAAATACAACGCATCGTTTGTACAGAATGTGTAAGCACACACAAGGCACTCCACAGGGTTTTAAGTACAAACGCATATAGTGAAAATGGAAAATCATGAACAGAAAGGACTAATGCACATTCAAGTCATGATGGCCTCTAAGGAATGAGGACGGAGAATTGGGACCAGGAAGGAGATGGGGGAACTTCAGCTTTATTAGCCATTTTTAAATTTTCTTATTTCGCAAAAGGATGTAAATCAAGCAGGATAAAGGTTACTGTTCATGAAGCCTGAGAGACAGGTAAATGGGAGTCTCTCTTCCCCCTTCCCTCCCTCCTCTCTTCCTTCTGTCTTTTCTTTCTAATAATAAATATCTAATACTGGCTTCTCTTTCCCTGAGGTCCAGGAGGAGCATGAAAAGCTAAAACTAGTCTATTGTTTTTCTGAACTCCATATCATATTCATAAATATATCATATACATGAAATATATATGATATATATATGTATGTTTATCTTGAGATGAGGATGATTAAACTCCCGAAAGCCTTCAGTGGGGGGTCACATAGTCAAGGAGTTTTGGTGAATTAGCAGCAGCCCCCCTCTGCAGACTGGGGAGAGGTACGGAGGGCAGGCATTCCAGTCAAGGAGAAGAGCGTGCGATAAAGCTCAGAGACCTAAAACAGCACACTTATTCGGGAATGGTATGCGAAATGAGCAAGGAGGTGAGGGAAGGGAAGCAGGAGACATTGCCAAGGGATCTCAGACCAAATCTCGTGGGCAGGGGACACTCAGGATTAAAGTGTCCAGAAAGGCTTTCTGCCAGCCATGTACCAAGGCTAAAAACAAATTCCACCCGGCTTGGAATGGGTTAAGATGGGTACCATTCCGGTGGAGGGCCCTCCCCTCTTGTCTCTTTCTCTTCCTAAAATGCCAGTTTGAGAAGCCATATCAGAGGGAGATGCCCCAGACCACGTGGTGCCAAGTGACTGATATGGGAGCCAGCAGCTCGCAAGAGTTACCCAGAAACAGCACCGGGTGTCCAGTGATTAGAGACCGTGGTGTCCTGGGGTGTTGCAGGCCCACTACCAAGTGGGTAGCTGAGTTTGGGGGCAGACCCTGACTGGGAAGAGTGGGGGTGGGCTTCGGTCCTCTGTCACCAGGGCCACTTTGGCTCATTCTGCTCATCACACAACAAGCAGCAAAGGGACGTGGCCAGGCTCGGATTGTTAAAGCCTCGTATCAAGTCAAAGATGGATTGGGCATGGGGGTAGGGCCACATTATGACTTTCATGGGCCCCACCTGCCATAAAAATAAAAATAATTTAAAGAATCTTAAAGTTCTCTTTTACCACTGTGTTGTTGGTATAAAGGCAAATATATTAATATTATGTATTAAAATATTGTTGTTGACCTAAAAGTATATATTTTCTTCTGATTTGGAAATAAACTAAAATATCTTCATGGGCCCTCTAAAAGGACTGTGCAGCCTAGGCACTGTGCCTTGATGCCCGGTGGAGAAGTCGGCCCCGGAGACAAGACGCAGGGCTGGTGACCATGCAGGAGACATCACTGCGATGGGTCCCAGGGCAGTCGCCATGGCAATGGAGAGATGGGGGGGGAGCCAGGACTGCAGCGAACACAGACAGTCGTCGTGGAAGGACAATGATGCAGGGGAGGTGGGGAGGACCTTCTGCCTCCCACACTTCATGCAACATAAATGAAGACAGAAAGAAGGAAGTTCAATGGAATCATTTGCAGCCTAAATGGAGCTCCTTTCTCACCCCTGCAGTGGGACCACCCCCTAGGGAAGTGGGCATCAGAACAGTTAGTATTTAGGAACCGGCTCCATCCCAAGAGCATGTTGCCAAATGAGTTCCCGGCGGAGCCCCCCACGTCAGAGAGGGGACACAGGCGTTCTGGAGCTCCAGGGCCAGGCAGGAGCCAGGCCCCAAGAAGGATGTCCCTTATAGCTTCATCCATCAGCAGGCAGACTGCCAGCTGGCATTGATGCCCTGATGGAGCCCACGCCTTAAGCAGAGGGGGTCCAGTCTGGACCACTGGCTGCTGTCAGCATGTGCTTCCTCACTGAGCTGAGCCAGCAGCTGGGGAGAGAGATGGATCCCAATTAAGGGCTGCCTCCAGCAGTGGCCTGATGTCAGCGGGTCTTTCCGGCTCCCTCCGCACGCATGCGCACACACACACATACACACACTCCTTTCTCTTATTCTTTCTTAGGAAGCTGGATCAGCATCCACAATCTCACATCCTACCCTGGAACCCTGAGCTCAGGCGCCTGCGCAGCAGAGAAAACACAGCAATACGGGACTTCCTGTATCTCCATTCTACACTCCGACACGATACCCTTCATCCACATCCTGGTGTGGCTCTCATAAATCTGACCTGCTACCCCCCCCGCCAGAGGCAAGGCCCTTTGCAGGGGTGGGAGGGGAGCGCAGCTGGATGCCTCTTACTGATCACAGTCCAAGTCTTAAACAAACAACCCCAGCTAGTCTCAAACATCGGCATATTCGGGCATCACCCGGAGAGCCTGTGAAAACAGCTGTGAGGCTGTTTTGTGACTCTGGGGACTGCAGCCAGGCCTGGGAGCCTGCATTCCCCGTCAGTCCCCAGGCGAGTGCTGCTGTAGCTCTGGGCCCCCACTTGGAGAAGCACTGCCGTACGTATCTCCCAGTCTTCTCTTGTTCTGATTCTGACCTTCATAACTGTCCCTCAAATCCTTTCATTTCTGCCATGTCTCCCATTTCTCCTGACTCTTAACACCCAGCCCTGCCCTAAGACCTAGTTAAAGGCAGGCAGGAGTCTGAGCTTCTTCCAGCTTGTTCCTCTCTTGCCGAGGAGGAAGCCCCCTGCCCCGGCAGATTTCCCCTGCCCTCTCACCAGCCAGAATCATTAGACAGGCAGGGAGGAGGCTCTGCTGTCCAAGAAGGAAAGCAATGATTGCCGTGGGCAAAGCAACCGCGATGGTGCGTCAGAGCCTCCCTCCTTCACAATCAAATGCCTTGTGGGTTCCAGGAGCATCTGAACGGCCAAGCATTCAAACCCACTGGACTGTACGGCCATTGGTCCACATCCTATTCCCCTTGCTATTCTCAGTGCCTAACACAGCAAATCCATTTGCTCGACACACATCTATTCTCCCCCAAGTGCCGGCTGTACACCACACGCTACACGCCCCAGAAGGAGCTGGGGCTTTGAAGCAGACCAGTGGTGTTCCAACCCCGCCATTTTCAAGCTGTGTGACCCCAGGCAAGGCAGGTCACCTCTCTGTGTTCCACTTTGGGCATTGCAGGGTGGTGAGGAAGACTTAATAACGAGAACACATAACAAGCATGGGGTGCATAGGCAGCCAGCGAATGAGAACTGATGATAATGCCTTGAAGGCAGCACGAAGAAGGCGCTGAGCTGGGGGGCAGTGACTCTGTCTGCGGGCGTCAGCAGCTTCCCCGTGTGGTGGCGTCACAGCAAACGAGTCAGACCTCACTGCTGAGGAGAAAGGACCAGGGGAGAACTCCCTTTTCAGAGCTCTGATTCCTTCAGAAGGCCCCCATCAAAATATTTAGAAAAAACAACAATGGTGACAGTGGCTACCACTTGTTGAATGGCTGCCGTGCACCTAGCATTACGCCAAAGCTTTACAAGCATTAACTCTTGTAAAGCATTAATCCTCATCGAAATAAGCATAGGAAGATACTAACTCCATTTTTCAGTTGAAAAAAAACCGAGGCCCACGGAGGTTGTAGACTTGAGCCCCAGCTCTCCCCACTGGGAACACTGCCTCCCTAGAATTGATGAAAAGGATCTTCCTGCTCATGGTCTGTACATGGCAAGGCCATTTGCTCACCTGGAGGCTATCCAGATGAAACTGGATTTGGGGGTATTCCTACCCAAAGCATGGTCACACCCCTGTGCCCCTAACCCAGCCCCTCAGAGGAGGGAAACAGCCCATTCTGCACTTCCAGGTGGCTGTTGGCATAATGGCGGGGGCCCGAGAGATGCTGGTGGTACCCTTGGCTCTGGGCAGTATTGCTTCCTTGTTGTTGTCCTGTTCTGCATCCCCAGGCCAGGCTGCAGCACCCTCCATCCCTTCCCAGCACCTGGCTACGCCAAGCCCCTGTCTGGGTACCACACGCATGCAGAAATGTGCCAGACTCAACCTGTCGGCCCCAGAAGGATCCAAGACCTGGAGGAAGGTGCAGAAATGCCAATCAAGACAAATGTTTGCAAGAGTGGCTGCAGAAGCCCAGAGGGAGGCCTCTGACTCAGCCTTGGGAAAGAAGTGGTCAGAGAAGGCTTCAAGGAGACGCTGAGCCCTGGGGGATGGACAGAGACCAGCAGATGAAGCCTTCAGGTGAAACGATGACACAGCAGTGAACACTTTTCTACACTCTTTAGTGACGTTAACTCACCAGTACTCAAAAATAACCCAACACCCACCATCCCCATTTTACAGAGAGGAAACTGAGGCACAGAGGCTCAAAACCTGCCTGAGATTTTAGCGATCATAGATGGGGGAGCCAGCATCTGGCTCCTGCTCCTGGGCTCTGCCCCACTACACAGCACTGAACGGCACAGCAGGCAGCCTGTGCAGAAGGCTGAGTGCCTGACAGCAGGAGCCGGCCGGGGACAGCTGACTGCGGTGAGGTGGAGACCAGCAGAGCAAGTGTGTGTTGATGGAGACAACTCTTGGGCAGGTGACAGCTGCCCAATCATGCAGCTGGAGTGAAAAATCTCTCTCCACATCCTGGATGATTGACAGCCGGGTCCGTAGAGCCATTCCCTGAAGAACTAACCCTCATCCCAACCCCAGCCTCAGCCCTATCCCCGGCCTCTGTAAAACTTTCTCCAGCTAATTAGGAGAGTAGAGACCATTGAACCCACTAAAGCAGGATTCCAGGAGAATCCTACAGTCCTAGAATCTCTCGGTCCCCCCTCGCCGCTCTGACCCCTGGCTGACCTGAAGTACAGAAGGCATTTGCCCAATTAATGGGTACCCTTTGTAGGATCTTTGAATGTCTGTCCTCAAACCACATCTGGCTGATTTGCTGAACAGACTTGCTCAGCAGATTAATTAAGGAACAACTGTTCCCCTTGCAGAGGGATGAACCACAAAACTCTCCAAACAGCACCCTCCTCTTCAATGCCAGTGCAATACAGAAACAGTCTATTTTTAAATCAATCCACAAATGTTTGTTCTATTGACTCTGTTGATTTGTTTATATATACCCGGTCTTATTCCACCAAAAAAAAGGAAAGAAAAAAAGGACTTGAGGCAATTTTCAAAATACATGTAACCAGATATATTAAATCGATGTGGAGTCAGGACAAACAAAAAGGCAAGAGTAGGAAATAACATAAAACAGGGAGTTTTAATTAAGTTATAAAATGTCATGTTCTGCACAGTTTGCTTGAGTTGGTTGCTTCCTGAGTTTGAGCTTCCTAGTGGCCAAAGCAAGGAAGACAAGTCCATTTATTAAGCAGATTCCCAGGGCTCATGAAGGAAAACAAAACAGTTGCTCAGGGGAAGAGGGGGAGGAGATGGAGGAGGAGGAGGAAGAGGAGAAAAATGAGGTGGAAGCGGAGGGGGAGCAACAGCAACAATAGCATAGTGTTCCTGGTCCCGATACGTGTTTATCGACCATACAAAGTTTGAGGGGGGGCCACAGACTCCATCTGATCCAATCTAAGCATCATCCCCACACAGTGCACTCAGCTGGATAAAGACCATCCAAAGATCAGGTCCTGGTGCTGCCTGAGAAGGCTGATCCAGGCTGGCCCTGCCCCAGGCCACCCCTCCTGAGTGGGTAGGACCAACAGAGGGGGTGCATAGACATCATCCTCTGGTGAACCTACAAACCCAGCTTCTGAGCATCTCTTTCCCCTTGAGCTCCAATTGGGTCACAACTGAGTCTAATTAGGGCTCAACAAATTCAACCTCAGTTGAGTCTCCATTGTCAGCCAGTGATCCTCTCAGTTACCCACCCCTGACAGCAAGGCTGGCTGTCCTTGAACATGGATAGACCATGAATGGTCCCCAGGGCCCAGACAGGGCACCTCCTGACCACTGCTGTATCTTCCCCTGAGACCCTGAGAGTTACTACTTTTAAGGTAAGAAGGAGGGGGCTACCCCTTTTGAAGCCCTCCTAGCTGCCAGGCATGGTGCAAAACACCTCTCTTGCCTAATTCTCCCTCTGTGGGGTTCACATCTCCAGCCACAACATCCCTTTGAGCTCAGACTCTTCCAGAAGTTATTAGGTATTAGGTGTCTCAGGGACACCTCACACTCAAGGCTTTCAAGATGGCCCTCACAGTGGTCTCCTCCATCTTTTTATCCAGGCTTCTTCTTGGTTTTCCGGTCTCTGGGAATGACACTACCATCCAACAGCCCGGGCGGGAACCTGATGAGTCACTCTCCCTCTCCCCCAGCCTGGTGCCCATTAGGAATCTGCCCCCAGGTGCTGTCAATACCACCTCCTCAACGGCTCCTGAAGCCCTCCCAGCTCTGTGATCCATCTTCACTTCCCTCCCTCAACTGGTCCCCCTCCTCTTGCGTGGCCCATTTCAGCTTCTCGCCTCTGGTCCCTCTAACACTCTCTTCACTCTGCAGCCAGATCAATCTTGTCAAGACACAACGCGCATCAGATCATGTCGACCCCACATAAAACCCCTCCCCAGCTTCCTCTTGCTCTTGGTGGAGTCCTCAATCCTCGGGGTAGAGAATAAACCTTGTCCCTGTCCACCTGCCACCTCTCCAGCTGCCGCTCAAATCCCACCCCTCCCTAGCTCTTCTTCACCCTCATGGACCACCTTTCCTTTTCTCCACGTGGCTGGGCTGTCCCCTTTGTCCAGAGTGTTTTTCACACCACTCTTTCCAGCCAACTCTTGTTTATCCTCCTGATGTCCCAACCATTACCCACTCCGGGGAGCCTTTGCTGACCTCCCTCACTGGTAAAATTCCACTCACGCTTTCCTAACTGTCCCTCTCTCCCCCTTGAGACCCGTGTCCTGGTTGGGAGGATGGAAGCCCAGCAGGCCAGCTTCAGAGTCTGAACTTGTAGCTCTTGATAACTACTTGCTGAATACTGTTGACTGAATGGTTTATAGACTTCTGGTAGGCTGAATAATGGCTCCCCAGGATGCCAGATCTTAACGCCTAGAGCCTGTTAATGTTATCTTATTTGGAAAACAGTCATTGCAGATGGGATTGAGTTAGGGTTCTCAGATGAGCAGACAATCCTGGGTTATCCAGATGGGCCCTAAATGTGATCCCAGGAATCCATATAAATGTGAGGTAGAGGGTATTTGAAACACAGAGAAGGAGGCGATGTGAGGCTGGTGCAGAGAGACATTTGAAGATGATGACCTTGAAGACTGGAGTGATGCAGCCACAAGCCGAGGCCTGCCAGCAGCCCCAGAAGATAGAAGAAGCAAGAAGCAGATTCTCCCCTAAGGCCCCTGGGAAGAGTGCAGCCCTGATGGCTCCTTGATTTCAGCCTAGTGACCTTGATGATGGAATTCTGGCCTCCAACTCCATGAGGGGACGAATGTGTGCTCTCCTAAGCTGTGGAGTCTGTGGTCATTGGCTACAGCAGCTGCAGGAATCTAACACATGGCTCATGGTTGGTAAACCTGAGTCAGAGAAGCTAAGCAATTTCCCAAGATCACATCCCATTTCTGCCCCCAACCCTCTCTTGGGGGAGAAAGTTGACACCCTTTCCCCTGCAGAATGAAAAGCCCAAGGAGGCTGAGACCATTCGGGAGCAGCGAGGCCATGCAGAGCAAGGTCCTGACCTGACTTGCCCACACCTCCTGCTCTGAGGCCACAGAAGATTTTGGCACATCCCCTCACTTCCAGCTCCAGGAGAGGACCCTGCTCAGGGCTTGGCTCTCCCCCAGCACAGCCCCTTAAGAAACCAAGCAAGTGGCAGCAAGGAGTTCTTACCTGAAAGCGCCTGGTTGCATGGCCACAGTTCCCCTGAACCATGCAGCCTGCTTGCTAACGTCCCACTTCAGGGAACTCTAGGCTCCTATCTTGTCCTCTCCTCTTCCTGCCACTGCCACAGGAAAGTTGTGAAGAGGGACAGTCCTGGGGCCATGAGGGCGAAGCCAGAGTAGATACCACCTTGCCAGTCCAACTTGCTAGGGGAAGCTAAGTACAGCAGCCTGAGCACATACCAGGCACATGCTAGGTACTGTCACATGAGACATCTCCCATAGCATCCCTTGCAAGAGACACGGTCCTATTCCTATTTTGCTGTCTGGAAACTGAAGCCCGGAGTCTCAAAGAACTCTGCTCAAGTTTACTCAGCTAGGAAGTGGCCAAGGTGGGATTCAACCAGATCAGCTGACTACATGTTTGTGCTGTCCCCACTGCCCCCCGATCCCCAGGCCTAGCCCACGAGAGACCACGCCTCCCCTTAATAAGGAAGACGCACAGGTGACCAGCCCTCACAGCCTGTCTCCACCTTCCCCCCACCTCACCCCCACCAAGCCTTCTGTCACCTGAGTCACCCTTTGTCCAACCAAGAAACAAAGAAGCCGCCCACACCAGCCGGAGCCCATCCCAAGCATGCTCGTTCCCATCAAATGTAAAAAGAGATGAGGAGTTGTTCTGAAAGTGGAAGTGTCGTTCCTGGGATTATTATTGTAAATACTCTGAACTCAACTCTTGATTTCCCACACTAATGGGAGGGAGCGGTGGTGCAGATAATTAAAAATGCATTTCTGTTTGGCTCCGGGACATGTGTTTATCCTCCTGTTTGGATATGGGTGGGGCTGGCATCCTGGGAACTCAGTGTGACTTCCTAATCCTTCTGCAAAAAAAGAGAAGAAAGAGAATTACAGACACCTGCCTTGAGAGAAACCAGACAGCCACCCCCAGGCTCAGCCCCAGCTTGTCACCCTGTCTCTGCTGAAAATTAAGAATGTCACCTCCAAAGTGGATGAAAAGCACCCAGCCTAGCAGAGCTTCCGAATAGATTTTTGTTGTTCGCAGGCACTATGTTTGGGTAAGTGCCCATTACCCAGCCACAGGTAACCAATGCACCCCATTCCATGTTCCTGGGAAGTTCTGTGGCTCTCCAAGACTCCAGTGAATTCCTGGTCACCAGGAATTCCCATCTTTCCTCCCTCACTGTTCCCTTCTAGGTCTGAAAGCCACCTTTCCCCCCTGATAGCCTCCAAATACCCTACAAGGCTTCTGGGAACGTAACAGACTCTGCTGAAGGTCTGGAGGAGGTGTGAGGGTTTCGTATCACACCATCTCAAATGACTTGCGTTGGGCGCTAGAGCTCTCTCTCTCTGTTCTTAAAACCCATTTGGTCGCCCCACCACGGACAGTCTTCCTCAGCCTCATCTCCTGCCAGTTGGCCTCCCTTCTCCCCCTCCCGGTTCTCCTCCCCTCCAATCCCCATGTGTTTCATGGGCTGCTGGTTTAACTATCTGCCACTTCCAGGCTCTGCCTGCTCTCTGAGTCTTATCTTCCACCCGCACAAGATTGTCAAAGTATTTTCTGAAACAAAGATCATTTTTTTCCCTAAGGAAGCTCTGATGCCAGATGTTAAGCTAATCTAGTTGCACTTTTAAATTCTGCTATATGAGTGAAGGGAGGCAGGCCTAGTTATCCATCCAGCATCCGTTCCTTCCCTCCCTCTCACCTCCAGAGTGCTGGTTTTATGCGGGGCAGTTAACTCTCCAGCCTCCTTTGCAGCCAGGAGTGGACACGTGACACAATCACAGCCCCTGAGATGCAAGTAGAAGTCCGCTGGGGATTTACGGGAGTGCTTATCCTCTCCTGGTATAGGCACTGCCCTCTTCTCCTGCTTCTTCCTGCCCAGGATGTGGACACAATGTCTGGTCAGCTGCAGCCCTCTTGCAACCAAGAAGACAAAAGTCACGTGGGCGGCAGAGCAGAAAGACAGAACCAGGCTGCACTCTGGACAGCTTCCTTCAGCTGCACCTGGACTGTTTAATTCTTAGCTCCACATTCGTTGGGAAAAATAAACTCCTGTTTGTTGGGTTTCCTGTCTCTTGCATCCGGATGCGATCCTACCCGATTCAGCAAGTAATTACGTTTTGATTTCAAAAATTTCTCCTTTAACTGCTGCTGCTTCGGGTGAAAGGATGTCAACCACCGACTAGATATTAAACAAACTGAGTAATGATGTCAATTAAAAGTGCTCAAGTCATATCCCCCGCAATGACTGAAAATTGCCTGTAATTGGGAAAGGACAGCCGAGAACCCCAGTCTCATCTCACAGTAGCCCTGCCTGAGCCCTCCTGAGGACAAAGGCGGTGCCACTATTCAGGTCAGTGTCCCCTGTGACATGCTCAGCACAGAGGGAACCCCAGCCCACCAATGGGACAAGGGCACCCAAACCGGGTGCCTGCGAGCTTCACTGTCCCATCCCCGACTTTCCGGCAATGTCTCTCCAGGCTTGGCAGGTGTCTCTGGATGCAGAAACCCCCTGGTCACTGCCCCGGCCAGCAGAACAGCCCTCATGGGGGTGGCACTGACCCCTGCTTCCCCAACCCCAGACCCTCCACTCCCCCTGGGGGAAAACGGCCCAAGCAGCCTCCCTGTGCCAGCCGGCAGGCCTCCTGCTGCACTTTGATGTATGGGCCTAACACTCCAGAATTATCTTCCGCTCTGTGTTTTGTTTTCTTCAACAATCCCTAGGAGGCCTCATTACATTGCTCCAAGCTCGGGGTGCTACATCATCAAGTGACCCCACTAACTCCAGCACAGCCAGGAGGACGGCCGGGCAGAGCCCCCAGGGGGACTCGGAGCCTCCCAGGGGCACCGCCCACTGCTGCGCAGCAAGGCCTGCTTCATTCCTGGGGGCCTCGGGGGAGAAGGGGGAAGAACCCCTGACACTCTCAGGAGCCAGAAGCCCGCTGATGCCGTATGAGGGAGCCTGGGGAGACTGGGGTTCACCAGGACAGGGCTCCTTCTAGCTTCCGGTGGTTGCTGGCAGTTCTTGGGGTTCCCTGACTTGTGGCTGCAGCACCCCCAGGTCTCCCTCCACACCATGGGGTCTTCTCCCCTGCGTGTGTCTCTGTGTCCATCTTCACAGGACACGCTCACGAAGACACCGGTCACCGGTCACTGGATTCAGGGTCTACCCTAATCCGGCAGGACTTCACCTTAACGTGATTATACCTGTGCAGGTGTTTCCAGGTAAAGTCATCCTCTGAGGGTTCAGGTGCATGTGAGTTTTTGGAAGACACCATCCAGTCGAATACCACAGATATTATTCCTCCATGTCACAGAAGAGGAAACTGAGGCACAGTGACTTGCTTTAGGTCCTGTGGCCACACAAGTGGCAGGTCCAGGATCCAAGCCGAGGCCTGCCTGCCTTCCTACCCTGTCCACCCCAGCTCCTCCGAGGGCGGCAGTGATGGCTGTCACTCCTTAGACCCGTCACGTCAGTTAACCCTCACACCGGCCTTCTAGGACAGGGGCGTCACACTCATTTTACAGATGAGGACACTCAGGCTTAGGGGGGTGAAGAGACTTGCCCAAGGCCATGCAGCAAGTTAGCAAAAGGGCCAAAATTAGCACTCACATCCCTCTGATGTCACCCCCCTGCGCTCCTCCAACGGCCTTAAAACACTATTTGTCTTTTTGCTTTGTGACAGTTTACACTTGGAGGGATCACAAGCCTCCGTACCTGTAATGAACTCAGAGACCTTCCAGAGTCACGGCCCCTCCTGGTCCCATGCATGCGAAGGGGCTCCCGCACCCCAGGGACCTGGGTGTGGGGAATGTGGAAACCACGCACCCCCACCCCGGTCGCCCAGACACCCTCCAACACACACACACACACACACACACACACACACACATAGACACGCATCCACACACTCACAGAGGAACACACACACACGCTCCTCCGCCAGCCAGCCATCTCCTAGAGCCAATTAGCCATCGAGGGCGGCTCCCAGGGAGCCCCGTGGGTGACAGACATATTGATCAACTGGAGTACGAGTGTCCGGGTGTCACGCAGGAGAGAGGAGTCGTTTAGGCAGTGTTCTCCTCTTTCAGAATGCAGCAGGGACTGTGGGGGGCGGAGAGCGAGTCGTGTGTACTGTGACCGGTAATTGAAAGGCGGCGGCAGCCACCCCTCATTGTCCGCGCCAATACCTAATTGCTGGACCGAAAACTGCAGGAGAGCTGGGGCCGGGGCCGGGGGAGAGGGGAAGGAAAAGTTAATACAGCCCAGAATCGATAGCGAATGCTTTCACAGTGTCAGGCACAATAAATGGAGCTGAACACTGGAAGCTGCAGAAAATTAGCCTCCAGGCTGACTGGGTTTGAAAGCTTAAAGCTGGTAAATGCAGCACCTGAAGGGAGTTTTTGGCCGCCCCTTCTGCAGACGTGTTTTCTTTCTTCTCTTTTCTTTTCTTTTCTTTTCTTTTCTTTTCTTTTCTTTTCTTTTCTTTTCTTTTCTTTTCTTCTCTTTCTTTTTTAAAAGATTTTATTTATTTATTTTTAGAGAGAGGCGATGGGAGGGAGAAAGAGAGGGAGAGAAATCACCATGTGGTTGCCTCTCATGTGCCCTGCCCCGGGGACCTGGCCCCCAACCCAGGCATGTGCCCTGACTGAGAATCGAACCAGTGACGCTTTGGTTCCACAGGTCAGTGTTCAATCTACTGAGCCACACCAGCCAGGGCTTAATGTGTTTTTTGATGGCAAGTGGAGGCCTGGAACCAGCTAAGACTGCACAGGCTTAATTGAGAATGGTTGAGGCGGACCCTAATTTGGCCCCCTAGGAAAGGACTCAAGGCATGGGAGGCCCACGGTAGCCCATGACCTTGGACCAGTCACGTCAGCCCACCGGGCTTCAGAATGCTCGTCTGCAGGTTGTGCCCCTGCTGGTGGGGCAGCGCTCTGGGATGGAAAGAACGTGAAGACCAGGGTTTGCCTCCCAGGTGGGCATCTCCTCGCTGTGGGACACTGAACAGGTGAGTTTACCTTCGCTACAACGCAGGAATTACGATGACCGGCTATGGCATGCTGAAAAACACAGCGCCAGCCTCAAAGACAGGCACATCCCAACCCGGAACCTGTGAATGCTACCCATGTGGCAAAACAGAAAGGGGTCTTTGCAGATGTGACTAAGGGAAGGATCCTGAGATGGGGACAGGGTCCCGGCTTTTCACTAGTGTCGTCATAAGAGTGAGGCAGAGGGACCTCTGATACGCAGAGGACACAGTGAGGTGCCGATGAAGCAGAAGACAGAGATTTGAAGGTGCCATGGCCTTGAAGACCAGAAGTGAGGCAGGCACAGACCGAGGAGCGCCAGCAGCCGTCAGGGCTGGGGAAGACTTCCAGGGGGGACGGGGCAGGGGGTGCTCCAGAGGGGGTGACGCTGATTGTCAGACTTCAGCCTCCGGATCCCTGATGGTTCTGTGGCTCAAACCACCAAGTTGTGGGAACTGGTCACAGCAGCCACGGAAAACAGACGCATCAGCTCTGCAGAGTTGGGAAGATCAAACGTATCCAGTTCACTTGGCGCCAAACAGACTTCAGAGTTCAGACGTCACAATCTGAAAGGACCTGCAGTGGCCCCACGTTCAGAGAGGTCTTGAGTTTCTCCGCGAAGCCCCTGAGACTTTCTCCAGCAGACTACGGAGATGATTCACCTCGGTCTCCTTCGGCTGGAGTGTAAGCCCCACAAGGGCAGGTCTCTTTGTTCTGTTTCACTGACATACTCAGGTGCCCGGAACAGTGCCTGGCACGTAGGAGGTGCTCAAGAAACATTTGTTGCACAACATTGAGAAACAATCATAAATGAACTCCCGACATAGAAGAGGCACTCCAAAGATGGCTGCTGAGGTATTGTTAAGAAAAGACTCTCGGGGTGGTATCTTTCCTCTGTGAGCAACATTTCCTAATCTGATAACTATCATGATCAGAATAGCTCAGCCCCTGCCCTGGGCAGTTAGCTCAGTTGGGTAGAGCGTCATCTTCATTCATCAAGGTTGCAGGTTCGATCCCTGGTCAGGGCACATACAAGAATCAACTAATGTACAAATGCACCAATAAGTGGGCAACAGATATGTCTCCTTTCTCTTTCTCTCCTCTCTCCCCGTTCCTCTTTCTCTCTAAAATCAATAAATGAAAATTTAAAAAAAAAATACACAAAGAATCGCACAGCTCCCAAGGACTGGCTGTACAGTGATGGAGGGGAAAGAGTTTGAAAACTAAAGTTGGGTCCAGAGGCCCCGACCAACCCTTCTGACCTCCTGTGAGACCCTCAACTCTCGCCCCTCCCCACTCAACCCCCCCAGACACTGAGTGCCCAGTGGTCGCTTCTGGGGGTCCAGAAATCCCCTATAACTTTGTACAAACTGTTCTGCATGTGTTCCTACTCGCACTTCCCTGGTTCAATCATTTTTAGATCATGAACCCGTAACCTAAGTATAATGTATAATCTCAGGAACAATCTGTCTCCCACATCTCCCGTTGTGGGGGGCAGGGCAGGAGGCGCCCCAGAGGTCAGCAGTGAGATCATCGCTGGCCACGCCCCAAAACAAGGCACACTGGGAGCCTGGGCGCAAATGCCTGGCTTCCGTGATCTGATCCGGAAGTGCAGGGCGGGAGGCAGGAGAAGGGGAAGTGGGGGTGGGGTGGGGTGGCCCCAGAGCGAGGCAGGCCAGGGAGAAGGCAGGGGTACCTGGACGTGATTCACACCTGCTCCAAGAGCCAGGACGCACATCCCTCCCCGGTTCTGCAGCAGCTTGAGAGCAGCCTACGTGGGAGTATTTACACCATGGAAATCTGCTATGCTACAAATCAGAATTTGTCTTCTTCCCCGCAAAAATGCTGGTTGTCAACCTTTTACCAGCACACCACTGGAGAAGCTCCACCTTGGAGACAAGCTATGCTTTACCGAGCCGTGCAAGGAAGCCACCGCAGGTCTCCCCCTGAAGGGGGCTTGTGCCCAGCATTCGTTCCACACTATTTTCCAGGTCTTCGAAGGCAGCTCTGAGGCCTGCTGGGCCTGGAGCAGAGAGCATGCCCCGCCTGCTCCCACTTCATCGTTCCTGAGGGGCCTCCATCACGGCCCTGCCAGCTGCAGAGGGTCAGTGGGGCCCTGCAGACACCAGGGCACTCTGGTGGGGCTGGTCTGTGTAGTATGCAGAGATGGCTCCATCAGGCAGGGGCCGCCCTCTGGGTCAGCCTCGCTCCATCCACCTGCTGAGCCCTTTCTCACCCCCTCCAGCTCCCGTGCACAGGGACCCTATAGCCTTGGGTAGTCACAGGGTCTGACTTCTGATAGGTCTGGCACCCCCCTAGTCATTTCCCATCTCTGAGCCCCCATCTCCTTTTCCCTACCCCAGCAGGGAGGGCAGGGACTGTGGGATTTGAATATGATAAAGTCACAGACAGCCCCGAGCCCAGGCTCATCCATTAGCATCTTCTGCACACCAGGAACTTGAGGCATAGTGCCATAATTCACCCTTGGGAGAACCACTCAAAGGAGGGCATTTAGTTAGCCCTTCCATCCCTCATCCACTGAAGAAACTGAGGCTCAGAGCAGGTCCATTCCACGCTCGAAGCCACACTGGGGAGCAGGGGCTGGTTTGGAAGCCAGGCCCGTCTGGTTCCGAGGCCTTGGCCATTGCTGACTCCCAGTGCACACACACACCCGCCCCTCCCAGGCACTCATGGACTCTGGCTGCAGGAACCAGGAGCTGACTGCAGCTGCTCCTGCTGTCCCTCCTTCCCCAGGGAAAGTCACTGGTCCCAGGTTAACTGCTAGCTTGAGAGCAGGGCAGGAGGCCTAGGGGGTAGGGAAGCCCTGGGGTGGAAATTCGATCCCAGCCTCAGCTGAGGTGCTCAGCACGGTGGCCTCCCTTGGTACAGAAGGCAAGAGTCGCCATCGCCATCACCATCGCCATCGCCACCACGGCTCTACAGGCTGGTTACTGCCTGTCCCACATTGGCCCCTGACTCGGGGCAGCCACCAAGAGGTGCTGAGAAACATACATGTGCGTGTGCGTGGGAGGATCAGCTGGCGAGGCTGAAATATCACATAAGTGGTGCCACCCCCTTCGCAGGGCTGCAGACATGGAGAACAGTAGGACAGTGATGGGGAGGAACGAGACGCGAAGAGGCCACAGCCTTCCCCGTGTTTGCTCTGTTCAAGTGCATCCCCTCCACCTGAGGATGAGCCTGAAGGAGAAATTCTCCAGGGATTAAACCCGGAGATGTTTGTTATGAAGCAGGTGCCTACAGAGCCTTGGCTCAAGGACGCACAGGCCAGCTTCATAAATGTGTCTCCTCGGGGGCCAGCAGCCTCTGGCACACACGCCCCTGCACTGTCTGTGAGGGGCTTGAGGAGCCAGCGTCAGCTCCCGATGTCTCCTGGCTCTACACACGCAGCGGCGGGTCCCAGCACCTTCCCTGAGAGAAGGCTGTTGTCTCAGAAGGTGGGGGCAATTGACTATGGCCACCTGTGCAACTGAACACCCAGACCCCAAGAGGGAGAAGAGCAAGTGGGCATCCCCTACCCATCCATCCATCCAACCTTAATAAACGTCCAGGTCTTCTCTCCACGGGGCCTTTGCTCATGCCGTTCCCACTGGCTGGGACACTTTTCCCTTCAGTACCCACATGATGAACTCCTCTCATTAATCAGGTCCCAGCTCAAATGCTACCTCTTTAAAAAGACCTTTTCTAACCATCTATGTAAAGCAGCAGCCCGTCTGCACTGCTGGGCTTAACAGCACTCACTTCGATTTAAAATCATCTTGGGTCTGTCTTATGACCTGTTTGTTATGGAATTCTGTCTCCCACCGGAAAGCAAGCATCGTACTTACTCCTGCCTTCCCAATGCCTAGAAGGCCGCTGGGTGCAAGAGCAGTGAGTGAGGGGTGGGGGCGGGGGGTGAAGAGTGAGTGAGAGGAACATTTGCTAAGCACCAGCTGTGGGCCCAGCCTTGGGCTAGGAGTCTCTGGAAGAATGAGAGAGACACAGTCCCCTCATTCAGTGGCTCACAGGTCAGAGTGACTGGTCCCGGTCCGTTGGGCCCCATGTTCTGAGTATTGTAACAGAGGTATGAACACAGCTTGAGGCTATCGGAGAAAGCATCCGTAGAAATAGCATCGGAGCTGAGTTTTGAAGGAGGAGTGAGAATTCTTCAGGCAGCCAGGGGACAGAGGGACTTCCAGGAAGAGGAAACATCAGGAACAAGGGGCCGTTAGGGGGAGTCTTGGGGAACCACAAACCTGCTGTGTTTCGAGCACAGTGGAGAGTGACATGTCCGGGTGCCCCTTAGGAGGAGTTCTGGGCAGCTGCGGTGGGAGTGGGTGGGAGGGAGGGTTTGGTGTGATGGGCAGGGGTAGAGCAGCGAGGAGACAGCTATTGAGGGAGGTACAGTGGGAGGAGGTACGAGAGGAGGGAATGGGTGTGAGAGACATTAAGGGGTAACAGAGAAGGGATTTGGGGCAAGGGAAATGTTGGAGCCCAGGATGGGATCCAGGGTTCTCTTCTGGGCAACTAATGGGGCCCTCAGGCCCCCGCTGAGCTAGGGAAGCCAGAGCAGGAGCCAGTCTGGGAGAAGGAATTCTGTTCTGGGTCTGCTGAGCTTGAAATGCCTGTGCATCCAGGCCCCCGTCACCGGGTCACCCCCTCCTCTGAGCACTGCCCCGTTGTAACTAGGACAGAACCTGTTGGCTTGTGGGGGAAGCACAGAGGAGAAAGGAGCAGGGCCCTGAGTGGGTGTGGACCAGGGTCCGTCCTCTGGAGTCTGGGGTGGACGGAACCTCCTGTGAATCAACCATCTAGCACAGCTACTCCTCTTCCAGGTAAAGATACTGAGGTCTGGAGACAGGAGCTAATTCCCTGCATTCGTCAGAAAAAGCAGAGTTTGCTACATTAACCAACAGTGGACGCAGGTCCCAGCGCCCACGGCTTACTTTTGTGACTTGCCTGTGGTGAGTGCTCCACAGCTCAGCTCAACCTCCCCCTCCTCTTCCAGGACCCAAGCTTCCCAACGAGCCAGTTGCTGTGGCAGAAGGGACAAAAGCCCCTGGAGGGTCTCACAGGGACAATCATGACACTGGGTCATTGCCCAGCTTGGTGGCCAGAAGCAGCCCACAGCTCCACCCAGGGCATCCTGGACGTGCCCCAGGGAGGAGGAGCTGGGGGTGCTTGTGGGCCGCGTGGACGGCCTTGCAGCCCGGTTTGCTTGGAGCCGGACAGCGTGCTGAGCGTTGCCCAGCCCCAACCATTCAATCCTCACGATTCTGCAAATGAAGCACCACATTGGACCCCACTGTCAGTCAAGGGCACCGTGGCTCAGAGAAGGGATGTGTCTCGGCCAAAACCACACACAGGTAAGGGGTGGGGCTGGGGTTGGAACCCAGGGCTCCTCTCTCTGGGGGACCAGCAAAGAGGCTGCAGTACCCAGGGGAGGGACGAAGGCACAGCTTTCCTCGGCTACCCCCAGCACGCCGCCAGCCTCCTCTGCGTCCCCCTGAATTCTTCCCTACTGCCACAGCTGGCTCCGTCCTCCACTCTCAGGGGAACAGGCGGTGAGGGCGAATTTGATCTGGAAATCTGTCACGCCATGTGTGTGTGGTGAGAAGACAAGAGCCATGTACTTCCCAGGTGTTTTGATTGTAGGAGAAAGGTGTGAAGTCCGGAGTCACGCTGACTTCGTCAGTGGGACGAAGCAAGCCACCTGCAGAAGTGACAGCTCCGAACCAGCGCTCGGTGTTAATTGCATCACAGCCGGTGCCCCAGGGAGAAGCGCGGATGCCGTCTCGTGGAGCCGTGCCCCCCACACACCTGTCATCACGTCTGTCCGGTGGAATTAACACCGCCCCGCAACCACCCGTGCTCACAGAACCCGGCCCCGCTTGCTTAAAAAGATAAACTTGTGGTGCTTTCCAGCTGCCCAGCACTGAGCTCAGCTTCATACATGTCACCCTGGCCACCTGCGTGGACACTGCCACCTCTGTTTTACTCCCCTGTGCCCTGCAGAGTGTGGGGCGTGTGCTGGGTGCTCAGTAAACGCCCAGGAATGAATGAGTGATGCTACTGAGTCGTCGGCTTTATGGGTTCACCGTCCTTTAACATCCAGACAGCGTGGCTCCCGGCACAAGCAGGTGGCTTCTCTCGCTCCGAGTCCTCTTGCTGGGAAAGTCTCGGCTCCACTCAAGTTTTCTTCTCACGTGGTACCCTCTGCTCCCTGCCTTGCGTCAGCCCAGATGTGGCACGCAGGAGTCCTGTGCCTCGCTCCCTCCCAGGACTCAGGTGCGTACCCGAAGTCTGCTGAAGGTTTGGGGGAGTGGCCATGGAGGAGGGTTGCTTTGCTTGCATTGCCAAGTGCCAGGCACCAGCAGGGCGCTTACCAACCTTTTCCCACCATTTTATGAAACTGAGATGCACAGACTCTGTCGGGCGCTGCGACTCCAAGAGGCGCCCATCTCTGGGCAAGCTTGGGTGCAGACAGGCCATCCAATCCTCGCTCTGGCGCATTCAGCTGACGAAGTCCCATGATGCCCCGTTCTCACCCCCACACCGTGGAGGGAGGCCGGTGCCCAGACAACACCAGGATGCTGGTCTGCCTGACGCGTCTCCACCGCCACACGGAGACAGCGTGGGACCCCTGCCCACCTGTGCAAATCCACCCCGTGTGCCCTCTCCGTTCCACCTGCCCCGATGGGCAGCTCCACATCCAGCTCCATAGGACTGCACCTGGAGAAAAGTAAAAGGCCTGCTCTCGTTGTCAGGACACGGGCTCTAGAGCTAGACCAGAGCGAAAGCCCGACTCTGCAAGAAGGACCTGAGACAGCTGGTCAGCGGCTGCTGACGAAAACCAAAGACAGCGCTCTGGGAGTTCACCAAAGTCACACGGGTTTGGGGAGGGGCTGGCGCTCACACACGCACACGTGATCTGGTCCGGTGTGGGTTTTTTTTTACGATTTTATTTTTTTCAAGAGGGAGAGAAACATCAATGTGTGGTTGCCTCTCGCACACACCCCACTGAGGCCTGGCCCACAACCCAGGGCTGTGCCCTGACTGGGAATCGAACCGGAGACCCTTTGGTTCACAGGCCAGCACTCATTCCACTGAGCCACACCAGCCAGGACCGGTCTAGTCTTCTGCCTCCACTCTGGTAATATTATACCCATTTTACAGTAAAGAAAATTAGGGCCCAGATCTTTGCCCCAGCACATGGCAAAGAGGTGACCGCGACCTGCTTCCACCCCCAGTGAGCTTCACACAGGGTCCGGAGGAGCCCCAGATTTTACAGGGTCACCCCGAGGAAATAGGGTGAAGCCCAACAGGCAGCCTCCAGCCATCAAAACAGCTCAGCTCTTTGTCTGCACGTATGTTGAGTCCACATGCTGTGTTTATTTGAAGAATGGTCCCCCTGCTGGAGGAAAAATATCTCAAAGCCAAGGCGCCACTGCTCCGGCGAGAGGCCAGGGTGGCCTTTGAGGAATGAGAAGGTCAGGATGACAGTGGTTAAGCCTCAGGAAATCAACTACCCAAAAGCATGCACCTGATTTCATCTACAAAGCACCTCCTCCTCCCCAAAGACCTTTTCGTATCTTCTCTCCTCCGTCTTTGACTCAGTTCTCCCTCCCCACTCGCTCTCAGCTGGGGGCCCTGACCCCTCTGTCTCGGAGAAAAGATGCGTAGAAGCCATCAGATTGAAACTCCCACATCTACCTGCCACCTATTCCTCCCCCGTGCCTCGGCATTTGCCCCCCCTCTTCTGGCCCCTCCTCTCACAGAGGAGGAAGGCCTCCCTCCCCCCAACACCCTCTGAAGGACAGTTTCTGCCCTGGAAAGCTGGGTCCCTCCAGGGTCCCCTCTCTGTGCAGTATCCCATTTCTCCCCTGCATCTCCGATCTTTCTCCTTCCTGGATCCTTCCTATTAGTATTCAAAACTGTTCTACTCTCTTGTACAACAAAACACCTTCCCTGGGCCCCCTCACCCCTTCTATCTGCCTCCCCTCTCATCAGCTCTTCTGCCCTCCACCTCCACCACCCCGATCAGCCACTCTCGCCCAGGCCCCAACAGTCTCCATGCTCCCAGATCCACTGGGGCCCTCCCCCTCCAGCACCGGTGAGGGCGCCCTCCCCTGGAGACATTCTTTCCTGGGCTCCCGACATCCAGTTCTTCGGGTCCCCCCGCATCCCTTCCCCCAGATCCTAAGGAGAGGGCCCAGGGCTGGGTCTGGAACCATCTCCTCATTGCACACTACGCTTTCTCTTTAGACGTTTCATCCACGCCCGTGGACTTAGATGCCTCCCGCTTCCTGATGACTCTAAAAGTTCACCTCTGCTCACACCAGCTGTGTCTTCAGCCTCCTGTGCATTTCCACCGCACGTGTAGCGGTGCCTCAGATAGGCTGGGACAGCCTGGGGCTTCTCCTTGACCCCTTGGTCTCCTCCTCCGGAGGGTGACCTCTTCTGCCACCCAGTACTCTGTGCAGAGACCTGGGGGTCCTGCTGGGTGCCCTCATGCCCCATCCAACCCCCCCAGCTGGTCCTGCCATCTCTGCCTCTGAGAGCATTCTGGAACCACCCACCCAATTGCTGCTGCCTTCACCCAAGTCCAAGCCACCACCAACAGTGGATGCTTAGATGCTGCAAAGACCCGCCGCCCCAGCTGCTCTCCCTGCTTCCACTCTTGCCCTCCCTCCAATCCATCCCCCACAGAGCAGTCAGAAGGGTGTTATGGAAACAAATCTAGTCACCCTGCTTCCTACTTCAGCGGCTCCCCACCCAGCATCGTGGCTTCTGAGGCCCTGCTCAGAGGGCCGGCATCCACAGCCCTGAGCTGGTTTTAAACCACTCTCCCATTTGCTGTCTGTACGCAGACAGCCTTCAGCCAGGCTTTCTCTTGCCCCAGGGCCTTTGCACATGCTCACCCTGCCTTCCTGCCCCCGGCTCCAGTTTCATCGTCTCATTGCTACTTATACTGGGCAGAGAAAGGGGGTTCTCAGATTCACACTCAGCTCAGTGACCCTGTCTTGCAACTTCTCCAAGGCCTTTCTCCTTCATGAATTAATCCGAGCATTGCCTGCCTTCCCTCAGGGTTCTGGGAGGTCAAGAGCTCTATCTGTCTTCTTTTCAACATGGTACCCAGCACTTAGCATACAGCAGGTGCCCAGCAAATCCTTGCTGGATAAATAAATGAGTTAGATCCACCTCAGAGCTCTCTAGGGGCAGCCCTGGGGCAATCTCCGTGCCCATGAGAAGAAGATAGGCAGGTTATGTGGGGAAACTGAGGCAACAAGAAGAGCAGTGATGCTCAGAGACACAGCCGGGGCATGGCAGGCGAAGACTCCGACTCAGGTCTAATCAGCAGGCCCCCAAGCCTGCTCCAGGCCCACGATATCCTAGTGACCTCACTCCTACCTGACTTTGATAACTGGCTCCAATTAGAGTGGCAACGTAAGTAGTGATAGGCCCACGATTGGTTATAGATTTAATTAAGTAAACCAAGTCCCAAGCCGTCTATTGTGTAATTGGCCACAGAAGACACATTTCCCTCTGCCGTTCAGCTACGACTTCATTTGCCAGGTCAGCAGCTTTGCCCAGAGTCGCAGGCAGCGGCCTGACCGTGAATATTAACAGACCCTCTCGGGCCCGACTCCACGCGGTGGCGTTCCTCAGCACGGCCCAGGGAGAGGGGCTGGACCGAGGACAGATCTGAGGCCCCAGGAGCGGAGGTGACTGACTCTGGGCCATACGACCGCCAGCTGTGGGCTTAGCCTTGGGGTTCAGCCCATGCCATAGGGCCTCGAACCCCACGCCCTCCTCACTGCCCCCCACTGCATGTGACTGGTGGCTTGGTTGATGTGTTCAAAACAAACAAACAGATGTAGACAGCTTCTCTGGAGCCTACTACTGCCCTCCCTCCCAGTTCCAGAGCTTGAGGGTCTGTCTCTATACACCGAGGCCACAGCACATACTCACAGTGCACGGGGCATTGCTGGCATCCACCCCTGTTCCCTATCTCTGCATGCCCAGCTCCTGGGGGCCGGGGACCGCGTGTGTCCTCACACCGGAGGTGCCCCGTGCGAGCCCGCACCAGAGGAAGCCGGGTCTCCGGAGCCGCTTCCCAGATGCAGTTGTTACTTCCAGAGCTGTCACCTGCTATATTATTAATAGATACAGCGGTGAAATATTTATGGATGAATGATGGGATGATATCTGAGATTTGCTTTAAGTGAATAAGACACGGGGTAGGGGAGCAAAGGAGGCTGCGGCTGCGGTGGGCGACTGGCGGCGGGTGGGGCTGGGGGCCGGGGCCAGGGTTCCCTAGACAGGCTGTTTGTTCTCTTTCGTGGAAGTTCGCTGGATATTCTCCCCATAATAATACTAACCGTGGAAATGGAGGTCGCTCACTATGTGGCAGCTCCCAGGCTGAGGTCTCTCCATGTCGTCTCGTTTGGTCCCCACGCTCCACTGTGAACAGTGTCTGTTTCCCACTCAGGAAGCCATCGTTCAGAGACAGGGACCTGGGCACGTGAACGCAGACCCGTCAGGGACCCGCCACACCGTGCACCGCAGCGACGCGGGTGGGCAGTGCACCAGCCGTCCTGGCCTGTGTTTCGGGAGAGGCCCGGGGCCCGCACGCACCTCACTCCGTTGGAGATGCATGTTCTTCATGTGCTAGGGACAGTGGGGCCCATCTTCGCAGTCACCCAGGAGTCCTTCGGAGCTGAAATCTCATGGGCCAGGGAGGCGGGCAAGTTGGAAAAAGCTGGCTTGGGTCCAGAACAGATTGCAGCCCCGAAGCAGGGACTACTTGGCCCCTCCTGAGTGCCCAGGTTCCTCCGGCTTCCTCCTCCCTAGTTCTGACCTTGGCCTCATTTCCTGTGCCCCAGCTCCCATCTTGGTTCAGGCCTCAACCTTGCCAACAGCCAGGTTTCCCTTCTCCCTGGCCCACCTGCCCATCCCCAGTCTGTCTGACCTCTCCACAGCCACCAGGAAGCTTAGTCCAGACCCCAAGCCTGACCGGTCCCGACGCTCACCCCAGACCTCCCATGTGCCGAGGTGTGAAGCCCAAATTCCTTAGCATGGCCCACAAGGCTCCACATGATCTACCTGCTCCCCACCCTCTCACTCCTGATCTTCCCACTTCATTGATCTTGCTCTCCCCAACTCCACACCTCCCATGCACTCCCCTCCTCCCCACCCCAGCCAGACTGAAAAATTGGGGGGCGAAAAAAAAACCCGCGTTCTCATATCTGGATAACTTTGCATGTCCTGTTACTTTGCACGTCCTGTGTATCTGGGACAATACCTCCCCCTCAACTGCTACCTCCCCTAAACGGACAAACTCCTACTCATTCCCTGACACTCACCTCAAATGTCACCTCCTCCAGGAAACCTTCACTGATGTCCCAGCCAGAGTTGTGTATTCCCACAGTGCACTCTGCTTGTCTCCAGCCCAGCACACTGCCCACTGGGTTATACATGTTTGCTGATCTGTTGCCCCTAACAGCCAGGAGACTTCTCCAAAGCAAGCACTCACCTCTGTGCGCCAGAGCCCAGCACACGGGAAGCGCTCAATAGATCCTGGATTTGCGATTGCGAGCTAGTCATTTAGTCTCCTCGTCTGTAAAACAGGATTAATCGTACCTGCCACTTAAGCATGTTCTTTCATTCAGCAAATATTTATTGAGCCACTACTATGTGCTGGACTTGACTCCAGCCCTGGGCTTACGGCTGAGAACAAAGCCAGCAACACTCTCCCGGGGCTGACATTTCAGTGGAGGGTATGGAGCAAACTATGTAGCCTTTTTGGAGAAGGGCGGTCTAGGTGGCAGGAAGAGTAGATGCAAAGGCCCTGAGGTGGGAATGTGTCCTCTGATAGTCCAGGGCGGGGCGGAAGACGAGTGGACAGGAAGGAGCGTGGAGAGTAAATGGAGGACTGTGGTGGGGACTCTGTCCTTCAGAGTTCAACAGGAAACTATTCTGAGCAGTTGAGTGGCGTGTCCAGACTGCCAGAGTGACAGACGGAGGACAGGCCGAGAAGCACCCGGCACCGTGCCCAGCACGCAGAAATTGCTCCACAGGGGTTTGGTGTGGGTTCCCTCGCCGGGGTGAGCAATGTGGTTGCTATTAGCCTGCCCGGGAGGGTGTGAGTGTTATCCAGTTCTGATGGCTGGATACTCCCTGCACACTGGAGCTTGTCTTGAAAGAGCCATGAGCCTGCAGAGGAAGCTTCCTGGTAGGACGTCATGTCCCCCTGTGGGAGTTCTGCTGCCCTTTTGAGACTGACAGAGGTCTCTTTACCTCAAGCAGAGGCTGTTCTGGATGACTGGGAATCACTTCCCTGGGGTGTTGATGAGCTGGCTGGGGATAAGAGTTGAAAGAGGACGCCCAAAAAAGGAAGATAAGAAGAAGAGTTAAAAAGAAAGGCTATTTCTAGAGCAAGATGTGTCTAGCAGTCGCTGGAGGGGACACAGCCCCTGTACTGGGGAGCTCCAATCTGGCCCAGGCCTGCCCCGAAGGCGCCCGGTCTGGTGGGAGAGGCGCAGCACCACCACCGCCACCACCTGCCCCGCTGCCCCTGCCCTCCTACCTGAGCGTGTCCCGGGAGATTTCCCCAGTTTGGAGGGCCTCCCAAAATGAGCCGCCAACACAAAACATCTTCTTTCAGAAATCCAGGCCACGAAAGCGAAGCAAAAGCAGAAGGGAGCGGCTGGTGGCTGACTTCCACAGAAGTTTCTCCAAGGGGATGACCGGGGTTTGTTTTTAAATCCTAAGGCAAACCACAGGGGCAGAAATAAAACGAGCCTCAGCCAAGCCCAGAGAACGGTGGGTCAGACCCGCCGCCGAGCGGCGTCTGCAGAACATCTGGGCTTTCTTCTACTTGTGAAATTGAAACGCCCTCCTTCCACCGTCCAAAACCCGGAAAACAAAGAGGAGAGAGACAGAACCCTGTGACATTCTGGCGCCTTTTCTTCCTGTCTTTCTTCTATGCGTTTTTACATCATGGAGTCACACCGCCTTTGCCTTCTTCCACTTATTCATAGAACAGCAATTTGTTAAGTCGATTTCCCCAGGCCACGTGCCCCCCTGGGCACGGGGGATGCTTCGGTGAGCGAGACAATGGACCCCCTGCTCTCCGGTGAGGAGGGAGGTCTGTTAAGAGAGAGCCTGGCAAGCACAAAGAATCCCATACATAAACTATTTTCAGTGGGTGACCAATGCTGTAAATGAAATAAAACAGGACAATGACAGAGTGACTGAGGGGTGTGAGCAAATTCAGGAAAAGGGCCTTCAGAGAGAGTGTTTGAGCCAAGCCCAACCACAGACGGTCCGACCGCGAGACCATCCGGGAAGCAAGCGTGCAGGGAGAGGGCGCCGCAGAGGCAAAATTCATGGAAGGCACATGCTTGGCATATTCAAGAAGAGAAAGATGCCCGGGTAGTGAGGGGCACATCCGTGGGTGGCTTTCCAGACAGCAGAGGGCAAGGAGGCCGGACTGGGTGGCTGGGATATTGCCCCGAGCAGACCTGGGTGTCCACGCAGGCTGAGTTGATCCTAGAATTGTGGCGTGGGGAGACCGTTTAGCAAGTGTTCGCTGCCCAGATTTTCACGTCAAGGGGACGGGCGCAGCTGTGTGCTGGGAGGTGCTTGCAAACAGCTGCTGAAAGCTGATTGGACGCCAGGCTCTGTGTTAGGGCCGTAGAAACCTTAACTCCTTTCATCCACATGGCAGCCTGGGGAGAGAGGGACTGCTTCTCTCCTATTTTACAGATGAGGAAACTGAGGCTCAGAGCTGAGACATACTTGACCAGGGTGACCCAGTAATTAGCAGCAGGCCAGGGATCAAACCCAGGCCGTCTGGTTCTTAAGCTGCCTCTGCTGAGGCTGACGGAGCCAGAGAATTTTTTAAAAGGGCACTTCTTCCTGGAGCTTCCATTTTGCTTGGTGAGATGCTAAGCTAAGTTCCCCAAGACATTATACTTATACCAAAAAGAGCATGGATGGGTAGCAGAATGCAAGGCAAAATGTGCATGAATTACAAAGAGAAAACTCAAGACTTTGAAAAAAAGTTCCCCTCTTGTGACTACCCAAGAATAATATGCCATTACACAGATGAGCAAACTGAGGCCCGGAGAGTGAAGACAACCTTCCCCAGGGCTGTCTCCCAATACAGGAGGCTGGCCCCTGAGACCCCGAGGCTTAGTGACCCAGTGACCAGGTGGCCTGGGAGTCCTGGGAAGCTGGGAGGAGACCGCAGGAGCCAGCCCGGCCTGCATAGCCCGTTTGTGGCTCCAATGGCAGGCTCAGGACAGGACCTGAGAGGCCAAAATCAAGGTCCATTGGCCAGCAGCAAGTGGTATTGCTCAGCAATACCCCACCCAGAACCGAGGGTTCTGACCCCATGATAATAAGGTTCGACCCAACAAAAATATATGTATTTATACACACATGTATAATATACATTTGGCTGAACTGTATGAAATCGCTGTACCTCACGTGTTTTGGCCTGATGGATGAGTTATAAAGGTACCCAAGTGTGTGTGTGTGGTCTGTGTAATAATCAGAGAGCACTTTGAACTGAGAGTCACAGAGGAGGCAGGGACCTGGGGTCCAGGAGCAACCCCACCGTTTACAGGCTGGGGAGCCCCGAACTAATGGCTTGCCCTCTCTGAGCCTCTGTGTCTCTGCTGGAAATGTGAGGGCCCTGAAACCTGCCTCCAGGGCTGCTGAAGGGACTGCAGGAGGGCACAGCCCAGGGCCTACCCAGGGGAGGCCTCCAAGGAGCCCCTCGGGCCCAGGACAACCCCACCAACTCATCCCGCTGGGGGCCAACCCCGGGGCATCTGAGTGGCCCCGCTGGACTCTGGAGGACTTTGCCAGCAGAAACAGGCTCTCGCATGGGGGAGCATCGTCTTTCCTGATCCCCGCCCCTCCCCCCATGCCTCTCAGTTGAAATAGTGATGGGGCAGCAGCTGACGGATGTCCCAGCCCCAGCGTCGGGCCAAGTCTGCTTGCAGAATGATCTACGTCTGCCACCCATCAACACAGCTGTGCCCAGTGTTCATCCTCGAGAGATGCCACCTTCAGTTCCCCATTCACTTGTCAACTCCCTGCAAACTGCCTCAGGGGCTGGGCCACTCGGAGCCGCCTGAGGGACTGAGGCGGGGTTTGCCCATGGAAGGGACCCCTGGCCTCTGTGCAGGGGGGTGTGCCCGGGGCAGGTACACACCCCCTCTGGGCCTCGGTTTCTCTTCTGTACATCCAGTCTAAAGGTGTTAAAAATCAGCTAAAGAAGAAAAGAAACACCTGCCAGGCAAAGAAAGCTGCCTCTGGGTGGACCCAGCCCTAGGAGGAGAGATCGCCACTCTGACCTTGCCAGACATCAGCTCTCAGGGTTTCACCTTGGTAGCTGGTGTTAAGGAATAAACACAGATTCAAACTTCAGCTCCATTGCTATTGGTGGAAATTGGGCTCTTCCTTGGATGGCAAGGAAAGCCTTCCAAGGACCCACACACGGGAGACTGCGGTTTGGCAAAGTGGTTTTTCAGTGTGGACGGCTGCCCCTGGGTTTCCAATGTCCCCTCTCTGGTCGTCCCACCACGGAAGAAGTCCAGCCTTATCTTCAGCAAGGCCGGAGCAAAAGCTCCGTATTGAAGTGCAGTCAGTCTTTTGGAGCCTGTGCAGTCTGCTCTGGGCCCCAGAAGCTGCTAGACCCACATGGTCATGGGCTTCTGGCAGAGAGGATATGAGCCAATGGGAAACATGCAGGCTCCCGAGAGCGGGAGAGGGAGAGAGAGAGCTGGTCTTTGGTCCCCTGGGATTATATTAGCTTGGGGTGGACCAGGTGTTTTTTCAAAAGACCCAATGAACTTCCCGAGCTTTTGTGGGCTCTGGATGGGTTTACACCCCCTAGTGAGACTGACAGGCCTCTGTGGTCCAGCACCTCCCCCAGCAATCCAGGACCATATGGGCAGAGGGAGGGGTGCTCGCCCCCTTGGTGGGTCATGCTGTGGTCCCCTGGGGTGTGAGGCCGCAGCTCCCTGGGAAAGCAAATAGGCTCATGCTCTCCAGTCTATTAAGCTCAATGTCTAATTCCCTTTGCCTCTCTTTTTCCTATTAATAATTAGCTAACGACCAATGGTAATATTGTGAGTTCCTCGTTGTGTGACATTGGGGAAGTCACTTAATCTCAGCTTCCCCATCAGTAAAATGAAGATAATAACACCCACTCCTCAGGGTTCTCATGAGCAATTTTCTAAAATAACATATAAAAATAGTATTTGCCATTTTTAGAGGTGTTGGGCTACATGCCAAACTCTGTGCCATGAACTCTAAATATCATCGCCTTTTTTTTTTTACAGTAACCTTTTAAAGTAGGTACTGTCATTCTGCCCATTTTACAGAGAGGCAAAATGGGCCTCTGGGAGGTTAAGTGGTTTTGGCCCAAGGCATAGAGCTGGCAAGTGACAAGGTCACGATTTAAGTCCAGTCAGCCTGGTGCCAGGGCTTACGGGCTCACCCACCAGTCGCATAGCTGATAATATGATATAATACGTGTCAAGTTCCCGATGCATGGTAGAAGCTCCTTTGGCTAAAAGGACCTTCTGAACTGGCATGTTTCCTCCAGGGCTACGCCTTAGAAGTTTGGGTCAAGACTGTGAAGAGGAAGGAGTTCAGCCACCGCGTCTGGTGCAGATCAAAGCTTTGATAGGAGACAGTCTTGTCTTCTCACCTGCTTACCCTGAGCTGACTAGAGCTTAGCGTCCCTCCCTGTGTTGGAGACATCTCAGGCTGTGGGGGAACCTGGGGCAGCGAGAGGTATGTGCTGTCTCTGCCTGGCTGCCTGAGCATCCCCACCTCGGGCAGGGGAGCCGACCGCTCTGGGTCTCTGCTGCATCCCTGGAAGAGTGGGGGTGTTAAAGCCTACCTTGCAAGGTTTGTGATGCACAAGGTGCCCGTCACGTAGCAGATGTTCAGTAAAGAGTAGCTGTCATCATTTATTATTTTGTTTAGGCCATGGGTTCCGAGCCAAGTGCAGCCAGCCTTCTTCAAACTCAGCAGCCGCTGGCCAAAACCTGGCTGGCTGGTTTCAATACACCCAGTGAATCTGAATGCAACCAAGGGCTCTTAGGAGCATTGGTTGAGTTCCACTGCTAGTTATTTGCAGAGGGCCTGGACACTCAAACCCAGTCTGGCCGGTTCTTCCCGGGACCAGTCCCGAGACAGGGGTGCAGGCTGTGTGCAGAAGGCCCGCCTGTTCCTTGCCTATCTGCAGAGCAGCCAAGTATAGAAGAAGTTTTAGCTCTTTCTTTTCAAAACAAGGTTCTGTGGATGTAGTTGAAAACCAAGCCCGGCTTAGCCTCATTGGCAGCCAGAGTGACACTTAGCCTGTATTTGCAGAAAGGGCTGCTTGGTGCTAACAGCCTGGTGCCCCGCTCCAAGCCTGTTTCTTTAAACAGCCAGCAGCCAACTTAGCTGCTGGACTGTCCAGTTGGTGTGCACACATGTGAGGTGGTGCTAAACTGTATCACTGATAGTGAAATCGCCCTGGAGAGGTGGGCGTGGCATCATGGAAACAGCCAGAGATGGGCCAATTCTCGGCTCTGAGAAGACCCCAGCGCCGCCTAGAGGAGCCCCAACTTCTGGCCATCGGTTAAAAGCAAGGTGGAGCTGCAGAACTTGGAGAGGGAGGGAATCTGTTTTGGGCTCCATGGTGAGGGGCGGGGACTGGGAGTGACCACGTGGCTGGGAGGGGGGCCTGAGAAGCCCCGTAGGTTTTCTTCCCACGTCTGCGGTGTGACCTGGAGGCCTCTGCTTGCCCTCTCTGGGCCTTTGCTGCCTCAGCTAAGAAACCGGGAGAGCTGATCGGACTGTGAACCATGTAAGATGATGACGGGGGATTTTTTCCCACTGCTGTATCCATAGCCCGGGGCTCAGTGCCTGGCACACAAAAAGGCCCCTATAAATAATTACTGAGTAAAGTAATGCCTCTCCCTCCAGTCCTCCTCAATGTAATTTTCTCAAAGGCAAGCTTTAGATTAGAGAAGCATTCTATGTTGGCACCAACTGTTCCTGGTGCAAGAAACAGTCAGTATGTATCTAATTTTAAAAGGCATTGCTCCGGCCTGTGAGATCCTAATGAGGCAGACAGGGAGAGAAGCCTTTGTTCCGGCTCCGCTCTCTGGAATCCCTCTCCCCACTCCACCACCCCGGGGCTCAGCCACCGCAGCCAGAAAGCGCCTCGGGTCCCAAAGGCAGGACTACACGCCCAGCTGCCTGTAGCACTGGGCAGGTCACTCGGGAGGAGAGGGGCCCGCTGAGGTCTGGGGTGAACCGGACAGTGTCCTCCCCGCCCACAGGGCAGTTCCTGCGGGCCCCTGTCAATCATTCCTGAAGGAAATGCAAGCCTGGTTGCAGCCAGCTCTTGTCATCTTTTTTTAAAGAGGAATATCGAGATTTTTATGTGAAATCACCTGGCTTCTAAATGTTGGTAACGAATTCCACAATCAAAGAGAAAAAATTCTGGATGAGGCCAACAGAACCTGCTGCAGGCTGGATTCAGAACCCTGAGGGCTTGTGGGTGGGGCGGGAACCTGTTCAAAGGGAGAAGCCCCGGTCCTTGCCCTGGTGAAGGCCCAGCCCTGCCTCTGGGAGCCCCTGGTTCTGATGGGAGGAGCCTCCCATCTCTCTCGTGGAATCGTCTAGAACGTGCAGGTGAGTTCACGTGCAGATGAGTTCCCTGGAGACAAGGGCACAGCCACCGGGAGCTACACAATGGACGGACCAGCCTGGACAAAGTTGGGGTGAATCAGGGAGACATTTCTGACACCTTGCAGCACAGTCCTGAAGAAAAGGCAGCATGGGGGTGACCGGGAGGTGTGTCCACGTGGAGAGCAGAGCCGGGGCAGAAACAGAGAGGCGGGCACGCAGGGCGTCGGTGTAGGAGGCAGCAAAACCTGGCAGCCAGATGGAGAGGGTCCACGTGGGCTCCTGGGGACCACCTGGTCCTATGGCCCCAAAACGCAGATGGGAAAACAGAGGTTCAGGATGAAAGGAACTTGCCTCAGTCCATGCAGCAAACTGATAACATGGGAGAGGAATGGAATTGCAAGAGACCCGGTTGTGGGTGGAAAGGGGCCCCAAAGCCAACCTGAGGGGTGGCTGCTTGGCAGTTTCCACGGATGAGGAGTCCCACCCCCTCTCCTCTTCCTGGTCTGCAAACTGGAGCCAGGTGGGGGCATCATCTCCAGCAGTGGCTGCCCTTTGAATTAACCTTTAGACTGTGCAGTTAGTAGCTCCATCCATCTTCCTCCCAACAGGCTCCAGAGGTCTGGCAGGGAGCGTCGGTGCGGCCCAGAGGAGCCAGGGCTCGGTGACCATTGGACGAGGGATCTGAATGGGCACCAGCCAAGCCGCTGGGACAGTTGGGAGCCAGCGGAGGACATTCCCATCTGTATTAATGAAGCCGGATTTTCCTTGTCACATACCTTAATCTTTTTTAATTGAGGTATCAAATGCATGAGGATGTGGCACTTATGCGGACAGCTCGGTGAAAGTCTCACATGTCCACCTCCACGTAGCTTCTTCCCCTGTCAAGGCACCAGTCGTTTCCGGCACCCCAGGAGCTCCCCATGTGTCCGTTTCCAATCAAAAGTATCTTCCCCAAGGGCTAACACTACTCTTGCCGCCAGCAATTACATTTGTCTGCTCTTGACTTTCATATAAATGGAATCACAGAGGGTGTGGTCCATGGCAGGTCGCAATTTCCAGAGATGGGTGCAGATGTCCCCCCCATTCCCCTTCTCCCCATGTGACGACGTTGACACTCCTCCCATAGTGCAGTGGGTTCTGCGTCCCCTCCCCTTGCATCTGAGGGGGCCTTCATGATGGCTTTAGCTCACAGAGGACGGTGGCAATGATGCTGTGTGACTTCTGGCTAGGTCATGCAAATGCCATGTGCTTTCCCCCAGCTGTCTTGTGACTCTTACTCTTAGAACCCGGCTGCCGTGCCAGGAGGAAGCTCGATTGGCCTGTGGAGAGGCCGGGGGGAGCGGAGTCCACTGGCCGGGCTGACCTCCCAGCAACAGCCTGCCGGCCACGTGAGCGACACACATGGAGAGTAGGACACCCCCATGCCCTACTCATCACCAGTCCCGGCTGAGCTGCCCACCGAGACCTTACTGAGCACAGACGAGCCACCCCCGTGTCCTACCAAAATGGCATCTTGTGAGCAGAATAAACAATCGTCTTTGTTTTTCGCCACCGAGTCTGGAGGAGTTTGTTATATAGCAACAGACCACTGACATATGGACCAGAAAAAGATTTTAAGCAGAATGGCGATGTTCAAATAAGTCTTTCATCCTTGTATTCAGTGAAAGACTCAAAACAAATTGGCTGAAGGGGGTAAAAAAAGAGAAAGACAAATGATACGTGGGTTTTCAGGACGAGAAAGTTCTAAGGGGGTGAGCCAGGGCTGCAACAACAGACTCCCACAGACCGGGGGCCTCAACGACCACACTACTGCGTCCCCATTCTGGAAACCGGAGGTCCCAGAGCCGGGCATTGGCCAGCTGGCCCCTTCTGAGGGCTGTAAGGAGAAATCCGTTCCTCTCTCTTTGGCGTACATGCGGCTGGCTTCTTCCCATGTCTCCACGTGATCTCCCTCTACGTGTGTCCCCATGTACAGGTGCCCCCTTTGCATAAGACCACCGATCATGTTGGCACCGATTAAGTGTCCCCCTTGCTCCGGTATGACTCCCAACACATTACATCCACCACGGCTGTATTTTCAAACAAGATCCATCCTGAGGTTCTGGGGGTTAGGACTGCAGTTGGAGGGGGGCAGAGACAATGCCAACCATAACAGGGTCAGCTCAGTGATGGACAAGTCCAGGCCTTCCTGGCTGTCACCAGCCTCTCTGCACCTCTCGGCTTTGCTTTTCCCTGTTCGAGTCACTCTCAGGCCCCACATGGTGACGGGATACTCCAGGCCCACAGCTGGAGGCCTCAAGGACCAGCAGAAAAGGCAGCTGCCTGTCTCTGCAGCCCCATTTCATGTCCTTGATTGGGCCACGGAGCCTCCCGGAAGCCCATTTCTTCCATCGAGGAAGGCTGTGCTTCCGTGGGTCCAGCCTGAGCCCCCTGTGGACCCCTGGAGCAAGGCTAGGGGTGGGGATCAGAGGCACCACTCCCAGAACAAGAGTAATGGGGCCCAAGAAAGCCGAACAACTCACTCCCACCTGCGGAGACAGGGGCTATGGAGAACTCGTGGCCCCGGCCGCCTTGGGAGGAGCGGTGTGGGAGGTTCTGTGCCAACCCCCCTCAGCCCGCAGCTCTCTTGCAGGAAGGTGCGCTCAAAACCCAGCCCAGAAATTATAGGAAAAAATAATATTTAAAGGCACTTATGGAAGATCCTCAGAAGGCCCTTCGAATGTCAAACAGCTGTGAGCCAACCCTAATTTGATGAACTACATGTTAATGAATCCCAGACATGCAGATTAAATTCTCTTTAGATCGCACGTGGTTTTAAAATGTATTTCTCTCCGGCGTGTCTGGTGGGAAACAAGGTTAACAAAACACCTGTGAGGCTGGTCCGCTGATCTGGGGGTCTGGGAGCTGAAGATGGCCCTGGGGGGCTGCAAGCCGGGTAGGGAAAAAGACATACTGACGGACCCACTAGCATCATCATAGACAAGCAGGGGCACGCTATGAGTGCAGTTGGCTGTGGGTGGTCCTTTCATTTCACAAAGAGGTACCAGGTCATGGGCAGCAGCAAAGAGGAAAGGGCACACTCCCCTCCCCCACCCCTCCAAGCCCACCTCCAGTTGAAGTGGGACCTGGCCCCTTGTGTCCCCTTCACAACCCGCATGAAGGGGACCAGCAATAAGCAGGGAGGCAGGCTGCTACCCAAGGTAGTTTCCAAGTCTCATCGTGCTATCATGGAGAGCAGCGTGGTGAAATGGGGCGGGAAGCAGGTTGGGATGGGGGAGAGAGGAAAGAGGAGGCTGAAGAAAGCAGTGAACTGTGGGAAGGCTGGGGGATGAGCAAGAACGAAGACTGGTGTCAGAACAGGCCCAGCCAGCTCAGAAATCGAGGCAGGCCAAGGGCGCGGGGGTGCCGGGCGGCAGCAGGGACTCCCCAGTGAGTGAGTAAGTGTCGTGTGATCAGAACTGCAGCTCGATGACCTTCACCGCAAAGGTGGGAGATCACAGTCTGAGACGGGAGCAATCTACGGCAGCAGGTCAGCACGCACGTCCTGGAGGGAGGCGGGGCTGGGCTGCGGGGCTCCGGTCACGTGGGCGAGTCCACTTCCGGGAGAGTCCTCAAGCTGCGAGCCCGTCCCTGCAGATACATGGTTCCTCTAGAAGTGTTTATGGAAGTAAAACTTCTGTATGGGGGCGACAGCAATGCACTCCGTGCGGAAACACGTGCCAACCGAAAGACAGACCTTGCTACAGTGGAGTGGTCACGTGGGATGGGAGGACTGACGCAGAGACCAGCCTCCCGGAGGCCCCAGACTGCCGTGTGCTGGCGACGCTCTCAGCAGCCCTGTGATCTTGGTGGAGCTGACCTTCAGGCGGAGAGGCGTGCCCCGGCAGCCCTGTTCCACAAATGGGGAGATTGAGCTCCTGATCGTGAGTGAACGAACATATGGGAACCCACACGCCCTCGCTGCTGGCCTGCAGGTGGGAAGCTGTGGAGGCAAGTTCCGAAGGTCAGCGCCGTGTGTTTTCTCCACCTCTGCAGGTGGCACCAGCCCCGCCCCCCACCGCTCCCAGCCCACCTCTGGTCAAGGTAGGATGTGGCACCTTCTATCACTTTCACAGCCTGCACGTGCCAGGGACAGGCGGCCAACAGCCAGCGGCTCCTTGGAGCCTGGTGACAACATGACAGATTAGGAGCTCCACGGAGCCCGGCCTCCAGAATGACAAAGGGAAGGAGATGATAACTTTCCCTGTCCCCTATCTATTTCTATTTCTCTCTGAACCTTAAAAGACAGCATTCGGCAGGTCGCTCCCGCTGCTGATAGAGATGTGAAGTGTCCTGAGTTCTTATCGATGTCCCAGCTCTGAGTTAGGGACGGAGGTGAGAGGTGGGGCTGGGGTGGGGGAGGAAAGGGCCCCTCCGAGTGGGGAGAAGTTCCTACAGTGGAGCCAGGGAGACTGGGGGAAGGAGCCCTAGGACCACACTTGTGAGGGCACTTCTGTAACTGAGTGGCTATGACCTCAGCAGACCCTCCCAGAGCTTGATTCCTTCCTCTGTAATAGAAGTGGGGTCACCCCAGCCCCTCCCGGCACTGGAAGGTGGGGAGGGTATGAGAACCTGCCCCAGACGTTCAGCCAACCATCCACTAGGACACCCTGAGACAGGACTCCTCCTGGGCGTCCCCTAAGACCTCAGCCCCTGGCTCCCTGGCCACTGTGGCCACCAGGGTTCCCACTGGGTCAAGGGCAGTGGGATGCCCGTTGGGGATGAGGCCAGGTTCGAGGCTAAGTCCCAGTGCCTCCATTCTCCAAGTGTGTGAACTACACAAGTCACTTCTCCTCACTGGGCCTCAGTCTTCTCATCTGTCCAGTGGGGACAAGAGTATCTCATTGCTGGGCATCACTGGTGAAAGGCTGGCATCAGTTAAATGCTTGTCACGAGGCATCAGACTCATAATAGGCATCAGCAGGTGGAGGTCACTGACCTTGTGGGGAAAAAAACTGTCCTGGGCTGAGAGTGAGCCAGTGAGGCCCTGGGTGTGACATTTAAGGAGGCCCCAAGAATGAATGCCTCCTTAGGTTCTCTGCCGCTTCCCCCTGCGGTAGTTGGACGGGGAGTCGGACGGGGACAGCTGACCCCAAAGCACGCACTGAAGAAGGACGGCAGGGAAGCCCCTAGTATGTATGAGGTGCCCACCGAATGCCAGGCACTGTGTGAGCTCAAGGTCTAAGGTCACCGTTACCCAGGCGGCCTCTCAAGAGGAGACAGGCTCAGAGAGGCCCCATCTGTGGGTTGCCGAGGTCCCTGGCCTGAAAGGGGCAGTGCCCAGATCTGAGCCCAGTGTCCAGTGATCCCCAAGTGAGCCTTAACCATAGTGCCCTCCCGTGTCCAGCATCCGTGCTTTCTCGGCTGGCATCCTTCCGGGGAATGTGCAGAGAGTCAGGGGCTGAGGGTCCCTCTGCACACCTGCCCCATCTCTGAACCACTGGGGTTTCTCCTCTTGGTGCCCCAAGTCCTCCCCAGTGCTTGGACTGGCCACCCCCACTTCTGACCCAGGTCTGGAGAGAAGATTGAGGCCATTCCTATCTTTCTAATGCTGCCGGCAGGGCAAGAGAGTGGATGGGGTCACCACCCCTGCGCTCAGGTGCCTGCTGCCACCCTGAGCCGGGAGCAAGGACGGGGAGCTAGCACTCCGGAGGGCCCGGCTTGCCCAGGCCCCTGCCTCTTTCCTCCCTGGCACACCCTGTAATCTGAGGCTATCCTATTATAAATCAGTGAATTATTTTGTTTTTCTTTCAGATCTTGCTCATCTTTTTATTACCAATGCCTGACACATATTTAGCACTCGATAAACACTAATAAGTGGATAATGCACACTAAAGATGATGAAACGCTTCCCGGTGAATTGTTAATTGCTTGCTTTCCCCCAGCATGTCAGTTCCCACCTGGTCATACTGCGTCCCCGAGGCGTAAATCTGCACCTGTCTGCCTTGCACTAGAACCTTAATAAGTATTTGCTGAATGAAAGGGTGCCTCTGTGAAGGATGTAAGGGTTCCTCCCATTTGCAGATGCGGAAACGGAAGCTCAGGGAATGCGCATTGGCGCTCAGGACTTGGGGGCCGCAGGCTCTGCATTGCTCTGTCTCTACACCAGGCCACCTCCTGGGGACTTTGCTTGAGAAGGGATGGTGCAGTACAAACTAGTGAGTTCCAATGAAATGTGAACGGCAACACAGTTGCCCCTGGGGCTTCCCGTACAATGTCCTGGCCTGTGGGACCACTCTGGGAGACCCAGCAGGAAACCCTGCTGCAAGCTGGTCCCTCTGGGTGACAGCTGGAGGTGGCGACACAAAGCCCCAGACACAGCAGTGGCCAGCCAGGTTATGATGCTGGCACTGACCCCCGGTGGCACCTGTGGCTGAGATCTTTGGGGAGGTGCTCACGGTCCTGTGGGACTCCTGGGCAAAGGGAAGGAGAGGAAGGAGAAGGCTCTGCTGAAAACCAGGGTCTCTGTCCTGCTGTGCGGGCACATAGACTTCCCAGGGCTGGCTGACTGCAGTGGGGGGTCAATCCTACAGGGATTGAAGACCACCAGGGTCCCGAGAGAGCTTACCTAGGAATTCCTCGCTTTAACATAGCATTCGGTAACAAAGGGAGGCAGGGGTGCAGCCCAAGAAGTGGGGGAAGCTCGCCTTCTCCCCTCAGCAGCCTCTGAGACGAGCACAGTTCCGAAACATGCCAATCCACCACTTCCCACACAAACAGGGATACTGAGCTCTGAGAAGCTTAGGGAGGGACAACTTGCCCAAGGTCACAAAGAGAGAAAGGGCTGGCACTTGAGTCTCCTCAGCCACCCTTGGGGACATCCATATTTGGGACAGGGGGAGCAGCTTCCAGCTCTGGATGAATGACTGAGAGTGTGCAGGGTCTGGCAAAAATGGGTCCTGCTGGCCAGCCCCGCCTGACAGGCGCCCAAGTGCCTGGGGAACCCAGCTTCCGCCCAGGCCTTTGGCGCTGCTGCCCCCTGGTGGCCACTGGCTTCGTTCTCTAACTCCAGGTCCCTGACAGCTCTTGGCTGGTCCAGGGAGGCGAAGGTGGGAACAACCAGAACGTGGACGAATGAGGGATCAGGGAGGGGAAAAATGGTGATGGGGTCTCATACAGGCTTGGCCTTGTCCCTTCTACACCTCCCCACAGAGAAAGATACTGGAAAGAGTTCCTGGAGACACACAGAAGCCAGTCAGCATTGGGGTTCAGAGAACACAGGGCCCCATTCCCACTGTGGTGGATTATGAATGGCAGCAAGTCCTTGATGCTCCTGCTGCCCAGAGCAGGAGCTGTTTCCCCTTGACTTTGGCCATCCCTGGACTCATGCTGACCAACAGAAGGCAGCATAAGTAACACTGAGTACGTCTTAAGCTGGCTCATAGATCAGCAGCCTTCACCTTTGCTTCCTAGAGCCTCCCTGGGACCCAGCCACCGTGTCACCTGGTAAAGCGACCATATGGCAGGACACCAAGGCATCCCAGCAGACAGCCCCTGCTGGGCCCTCAGCCAGGATCCAGCACGGACTGCTGCCGGGCACACCAGCCACCCCGGGCATTCCAGCCCCAACAGTTTGCACACAACTGCCCCCTGGCCAACTGTGCACGGCAGAGCCACCGAGCTGAGCACAGTCAGCCCACACGCATGGCAGACAGCACATGAGGGTGGTTCTTTCTAGCCGCAAAATTTTGCTTATCTTATTATGCAGAACCAGAAAACCAAACAGAGCTTCACCTCTCAGCCGCTATGTGAACTTGGGCAGAGTGTCAGTGCCCAGAATAGGTGTAGGGATTCAGTGAGATGGGGTGTGCAAAGCCCCGAGAAGCCAGGGACCACTGCTCACTAACGTGTTTTGAGCTCCCTGAGCCAGGCAGCACGCTCAGCCCTTTGCACACGCCATTAAGCCTCATGGCGGCCATCGAAGGTGCTCAATTATACAGATGGTGAAACAGGTTTCCCAGATAAATACTCCCAGTTTGCAACGAGGGGACTAAAGTATAGAGAAGACAAGTGGCTTGCCCAACATACTCAGCTGATAAAAAGAGCCAGGATTCAATCCACATAGCAAACACAAAGGAAAAGACAGCCATCATCGTCATCATCACCATCCTCATCTTTGTTATCGCCATCTCCACCATCCTCTCCGTCATTGTTATTTCCATCAGCAACATCATCTCCATCATTGCCACCACTATCACCATTATTATCATCCTCACCATCCTCATCACCATCATCATCACTGTCGTTGTCCACATTATGCTATATGGCCACAGGAAACTGGCTGAACCTCCCTCAGCCTGGGAAAACCACGCCTTCTGAAGGGGCCTGGACCCTCAGCCGAGAAGGTGAGGCGCACAGAGCTACCCTCACTCTCTCTGGTTCCCCTCCACAAACGCCAGCACAGACATGGGGTCTTCACCCAACACACACACGTCCCTTCCGGGTAAAACTCCCTGGACGCCTGGGAGCAGAAGCCAAGTTTTAGCTCCTGGGCGTCCTCCCCAGCTCTGAGCTCACCAGGGCCCACGGGCCCAGGGAAGGTGCCTCTGGACCTTTGGATCCCCTGTCTCCCCGACAGGCCCTGGACACAGACTAAGCCACAGTTGACCAACTTATATTCTTCGATTATTGATTTTTCACATGTATTTCCCGGACCCCGCTGGGGGCCACGCACTGTGCTGGTTCCACACCCACTTGAACAACTAGAGGAGAACAAGTTGGAAGCCAGACAGGCTCAGGCCAGAGCGGGCCCTTTAATTCCCAGGCGGTGACTGTGGGCAAGTCGCTTAGCCTTGGTGTGCCCCATGTAATGACTATCCCCAAGTGGGCACAGCCCCTTCCAAGGCACCCCTCCCCCGGGCACTGGCATCAGACTGAGTGGGGGGGTGCCAAGCAGTGGGGCTGACCTCAGGATTCTGTGGACACGGGTGGCCTGCCCTCCCACCCATGGCCGATAGACTGGGTGCGATGATGCCTTCAGCCCGGAAGAGCCTTCCAGAGTCTCTGGTCCTGGCTTCTCCCAACTCTGAGCTACTTCTAGGCCGGAGAGGACGCCTGTCAGTCAGGGGTCACTAGGACAGGGACCTGCCCTGGTGTCACTGCTCATCATCCGCGATGCCTTTGCCCAGTGGCCACCTGCACCACCATTTATAATACGGGCCTGTCATCACAGGCGCTTGGCATCTTCGTGTCAGGCTCCACGGCGCCACTCAGAATGGTTCCATCTGTCCAGGTTCCTGATGACAGTGCTGCCACCTCTCTCGGCAGCCTACTGTGCCCCAGGCTTAAGTCTACAAACTTCTCATGTGTGTGTTTCTTGAGCACCTACTATGTCCTGGGCACCCTTGTGAGCACTTGGGAGATCACAATGAAAAAAACAAAGATCCCTGCCCTTGTAGAGCTGATTTTTCTAGCCAGGAAAGAAAATAATGAAAATAAAAATAATACTAAATCAGTAAGTTTTATAGTAGCTGGTAAGTGCTATAGAGAAAGAAAACCCAAATGGGGAAACGGCACCAATATCACTAGGAGAATTTCATCTTTCCTAAAGTGGTCAGGGTGGGCCTCAGTAAAGGGCAAGGTTTAGCAAAGCCTTGAAGGAGACGAGGGGCAGAGCCAAGCAGATACATGGAGAAGGTGCAGCCTGTGCAAAGGCCCAGAGGCAGGAAGGAGATGCTGAATTCCAGAACATGGTGAGGGCTCGAATGGCTGAAACAGGGAAGAAGCAGCAGGAGAGAGGGGCCCTGCTAAGACTTTGCTTCTCCGCTGGGGCCACAGGGTGCTGGGCGGAGCTGCACCAGAATCCAACTCACACTTTAAAAGCTCCCTCGCATTGCTGCCCCAGAGCAGATGTATAGAGTGGAAGCAGGGGGGCCAGCGAGGAGGCTTCCTGCGAATGCAGGTGCAAGTGATGAGGACCGAGGCCAGGGCGGTCCCAGTAGCAGTGGGGGAGGTGGTTGAGCCTGTGCGTTTGGAAGGTGGAGCCCCGACAGGACTCCTGGCAGATGGGATGTGGCTTTATTTCAGCGTCACAGTCCCTCGGAGAGGCAGGCGTGATCAGTCAGTGGAGGCTGAACATGTAGTGAGGTTGCTCACTGCTGCCGCTGGCTCTGGCAGACAGCCGCCCAGGGTGGCTGTGTGGTGGCATGGGCTGGGGGCCCTGGGCAGGGGTGGTGGAGGGGGCTGACACCTGCCTCCCCAGACCCCATAAAGTGAGCTGGAGCATGAAGTGATGGCCCATTAAGTGCCCAGAGCACAGAGCAGCCACAATCCCTGCAGGTTATAAACTCCTAACAACACCGTCATGGCCACGCAGCCCTGCCTCCTTCAGCCGAGAACAGATGGACTATTCTGGGAGGAAGGCCACAGGCTGCCAGGCGTCTCTGAGTGGGCCATCCCTGGACTCCGTGGCCTGCCCACTCCCCTCTAGCCCCTGCTCCCGTAGTCAGGCCGTGGCCACACCCCCACCTCTATCCCTGCCTCATTGCTCCACCTCCCCTTCCTCACTTGCCAAGAATGACACCTGGTTGGGGTACAGGAGAGGATGAGACTCATGTCTGGCAGAAGCTGCTAGACGCCAGGCCCTACCTGCAATCACCACAGCATCCCCATAGGGTCAACATTGAGACCCCCACTGGACAGATGGACAAACTAAAGGGACTTACCCAGGGCTCCTGAGCTGGTGCCCACCCCTGCCCTCTGAGCCACGGGTGGTCCCCAGCCCTTGGTGCACAATGGATAAGTGGCAGCAAGTGGCACAGACGTACATGTGCCCATGTGTGCCACCCAGATGTCACCCTGCCCTGGCCCAAGTCTTGCACTCTGCACCTGGGACTGGAATGCAGACAGCACTGCTTCCTGCCCCCATCCCCCACCCCGCTGCCGCTGGTGTCTCCTCTCCCCCACACTCAGTCAGCAAGTGCTCCTCCTGCAGCCGGCAAACTTCACACTCTGTCTGCACCGAGCACAGCTCCGGGCTCTCGATCATCCATCTCGTTCGCCCAGCAGTGTTAGGAGAGGTGTAACTTTTCCCTTACAGGTGAGGAAACTGAGGCACAGGAAGGTTAAGGAACTTGCCCCAGGTCACATGGATGGTAAGGCTTTGAGCCCATATCTTTCCAACTGGAGCCCACTACCCTACCAGGCTTTCCCCTGGTAAGTCTAGGGTGCTTGTCCCCCCAAGGCTCCTACTCACTAAGGAACACAGAGCTCTGTCCAGGCCCCCGTGGAGGGGGGTACCAGCAGCTGCTGGAATAGAGGTGGCTGGGGTAGTCCCCACCCCCACCCTCAAGGTCTGGATAGACTCTACCCACCCCCAGACAATGCCCAGGGGGACAGGGGAACCCCCGATCCTCAGGAGCTCACCACCAGGTACCTGGAGGGACATTCCAAGGTGCACAGGCATCCAGGGTCTGAGCAGGAGCTATTCAGCCCGTGCCTGTGACCAGTGGGGCCCTGGCGCCACCTTGTGCACTTTAGCGGCCCTGCAGCTGGCGGCCCTGCAGGTTTGGACACAGGCTTCAGGCCCTTCCACGCCACCTTTGGTTTCTGCTTCCCCACTTCACCTGGCCCGTTCTTTACCCCACATGCTGTTCTTTGCACTAACTCAGCAATTTTCACCCGGCGTGCTGCAAGAATTGTTAAGACTTGTAATACCTATTTAGTCAGGTTTGTTTGTTTTACAATACCCAACGATGGTATTGTCAAATTAAAGCAAAAAATGAAAACAGCCAACACAACAATAGCCGTCCAGTGTGAATGAATCAAAATTATACCTATTTTTGTCAGATCAGCAAAAAATATTATATATTTTGTGGTGTGCCGCAGAATTTTAGTAATTAGCTTATGTGTGCCTGAGATGGAAACAGTTGAAAATTGCCGCATTAACTCACAGTTTTACTTAGCTTCATTGTAGGCAATAATTTCTGTGAAATCCCAAGTCTGGTGTGCTATTTGCATTTTTTCCTAATACACTTTAAAATAAATACTAAATACACGATTTCAAAAATGGTGTTCCCGTGCCTGGTAAAATTGCCTCCCCCCTTGGGCAGCTCTGCTCTGTCAAGTGGGGACCCCTCCTTCACCAGGTCAGCTGACAAGGGTGAAGCGCCCCCTGCAGATAAAGGTAGACACGGTCCCCATTCTCCCCCAGCTCACAGCCCAGTGGCAGACGTTAATCGAAGAATCACAAAAATTAGTATACAATTAGGACTCAACAATGTTATTAAGTTATCAAACTGGCTTGCTGTGAGGAAGTACAGAATACCAGATGAGCCCCAATAAGGGGATTTGACTTGAGCGGGGAAGTAAGGGAAGGCTTCCTGGAGGAGGTGGTGCTTGAGCTAAGATCTGAAGGAAGAACAAAAGTTCATTAGGTAGAGAGGGAAGGAAGGTGTGTTCTGGGCAGATTAAAAAAAAGAAGAAGAACGAACAAGAACAACAACAACAAAACAGCATTTGCAAGATCCCTGAGACAGGGGGGAGCCTTTCCCAGGAGTTCTTCGTCCGCACCTTGGAACTGGCTCCCTGCCCACGGCCAGGGTGGGCATTCAGGCTGCGTGGCCCCCTTCCTTCGCCTCCCTTGTCCTCAGCTGCCCACCCAGGTTCCCAGCACTGCCAGGGGCTTTTGGTCTCTTTCCTTTCATCCTTGAAACCCTGCAGCTTTGCTCTCAGGGTCCTCATTTCCAAATCAAGGGAATGGAATTTCAGAGATGCCAAGTTACTTTCCCAAAGTCACACAGTTTGGCAAAGCCAGACTTTGCATCTTAACCCCGTGGCTGGGCTCTCTTCCTGGGTAAGGCTGCCTCTCCGTAGTGTCCCAACTCCTGCTCCTTGGCACCTCGAACTGGGAAACCTGGCACTAACTTACTGAGCAAATCTGCGCAGATTACTGTCCCTCTCTGAGCCTTAGTCTCCTCATCTGTAAATTAAGAAGGGTATAGAATAATAGGAGCTAACGCGTATCATGCGTCACAACAACTCTTTAAAGGATGCACGAGTGTTATTCGAAGGTTACAGTTGAGGGAACCAGCTCAGAGAGGTTTAGGGTGCAAAGTCAGCCAGCTGCTATGTAGCAGAGCAGCATAGCACCGCCTCTGGGATCCTTTCTGGTAATGATATTCTGAGCTTGATTTTCCCAAAGAATTCCAGTTTGTCCCTGAAATGTCATCTGTCCTGGGCCCCTAATCAGTACTGCCCATTTGAGCCCACCACCTGCTGTCTATGGGCGTGGGACTTTGCTCCCGAGAGGCAGGGGACCCAGGGTGCCACTTGCTCCCCTCTGCCAGGTCCACAGGGAGCCCCGCCCATCCCTGCTTCCCGGCTCCCCAGGCAGCTGCCCTCATGGAGATGCCTCGACACCTTTAGAGACTCTGGGTAAAGGGCCCTTCACTCTTCCTAAGGGGTCGCATTCTTCCAGCCGCCCTCCCCCTCGGTCAGTCCACAGGTTTGCTCCTGGCACCAGAAACATTCCATTGCCAGCTCCGACTGCCTCTGTCAAAGCTGCCTTCACACCCAGGGCCCTCTGGGAGCCCTGAGACACCTGGGTCGCTCTCCCTTGGCCCCGACGGCCTGACCTGGCCCGAAGGGGTGGAGCCAGCGTAGCAGCGCAGCTCTGGGCGGAGTCTCTTCTGGGGGGTGGGGTGGGAACGGACTCAGCCAGAGCTCTTACAAACGCTGTTGGGAACAGAGTGTGCACACGCTTTGGCCCACTTGAGGAATGGAAGCATGCTGGCATGGCCCTTTGCTACGAGAGACCCAGCCTCTGTCTTCAGGGAACCCCAATCAGGTGGGGGAAACCGAGCTGCTGCCTTTGGTAGTCTCAGCCTCGAAGGAGGTGGGGCACCAAGATGGAAACAGCATTAAAACAAAGCTACAAATCAACAAAAGCAAATAAATGCCAAGGACACGGAGCCTGGGCTGGGTGAGCCAAGGGTCGAACAAGGCTTTGGAGTCAATCACAGCTGGCTCCCTGGGGGAGGCAGACACTGCACTGTATTTTGAGCAAGGCACGCTGCGGGCTGGCTGAAAGGATAAGGGTGGGCATCTTTTTTAAATATATTTTATTGATTATGCTATTACAGTTGTCCCATTCCCCCCCTTCATTCCCCTCCACCCTGCACACCCCTCCCCGACCATTCCCCCCTTTTAGTTTATGTCCATGTGTCTCAAGTTCTTTAGCTTCTACATTTCCCATACTATTCTTACCCTCCCCCTATTTTCTACCTACAGTCTATGCTGCTTATTTTCTGTACCTTCTCTCCCCTTCTCCTCCTCCCACTCCCCTGTTGCTAACCCTCCATGTGATCTCCATTTCTTTGGCTCCACTCCTGATCTAGCTGTCCACTTAGTTTGCTTTAGGTGTGGTTGTTAGTAACTGTGAGTTTGCTGTCCTTTCACTGTTCATATTTTTTATCTTTTTTTTCTTAGATAAGTCCCTTTAACATTTCATATAATAAGGGCTTGGTGATGATGAACTCCTTTAACTTGACCTTGTCTGAGAAGTGCTTTATCTGCCCTTCCATTCTAAATTAAAGATTTCCTGGATAGAGCAATCTTGGTTGTAGGTCTTTGGATTTCATCACTTGGAATACTTCTTTCCAGTCCCTTATTGCCTGTAAGGTCTCTTTGGAGAAATCCACTGACAGTCTGATGGGAACTCCTTTGTATGTGACTGTCCCCTTATCTCTTGCTGCTTCTAGAATTCTCTCCTTCATTTTAATCTTGGGTAGTGTAATTATGATATGCCTTGGTGTGTTCCTCTTTGGGTCCACTTTCTTCGGGATTCTTTGAGCTTCCTGGACTTCCTGGAAGTCTATTTCCTTTGCCAGATTGGGGAAGTTCTCCTTTATTATTTGTTCAAATAAGTTTTCCACTTGTTGATCTTCCTCTTCTCCTTCTGGTACCCCTATAATTCGGATGCTGGAACGTTTAAAGATGTCCTGGAGGTTCCTAAGCCTCTCTTTTTTTTTTTTTAATTCTTGTTACTTCATTCTTTTTTGTTTGGTTGTTTCTTTCTTCTTTCTGGTCCACTCCACTGATTTGAGTTCCAGTTTTGTTTCCATCACTATTGGCTCCCTGTGCATTTTCCTTTATTTTACTTAGCATAGCCTCCATTTTTTCATCTAATTTGTGACCAAAGTCAACCAATTCTGTGAGCATCCTGATCACCAGTGCTTTGAACTGTGCATCGGATAGGTTGGCTATCTCTTGGTCACTTAAAAGTATTGGCTCTGGGGCTTTGATCTGTTCTTCCATTTGAGCCATTCTTTTTGTCTTGATGCACCTGTTACATATGAGGGGTGGAGCCTTAGATGTTCACCAGGGCGGGGCAACCCAGTCACTGGGTCGTGATGCTGTATATGGGGGCGGGGTCAGAGAGGGAATAATGGCACTTGCTCCATTCTCTGTCTGATTTCGGTCCCCTCTGCCGCTTCCCACAAGCAAACTGGGCCCCTCTGTGCTGGTTCCCGGGTGGGTGGGCTTGTGTATGTTCTAGGACCCTGTGGGTCTCTCCAGTAAACTCTCCTGCGAGGCTGGGAGTCTCCCCTGGAACCTCAACCCCCACAAGTGTTTTCAATCGGTGCTTTTAGGCTTTATTTCCCAGTGTTGGGGCCCTGGCTTGCACAGTCTGTCTCGCTGCCCAATTTCACCTGGTTTATCTGCACGTGAATGTGTGACCAGTTCGATTCCCAGTCAGGGCACATGCCTGGAATGTGTACCAGGTTCCCTGGTGTAGGCATGCAAGAGGCAACCACACATTGATGTTTCCGTCCCTCTCTTTCTTCCTCCCTTCCCTTCTCTCTAAAAATAAATAAGTAAAATATTTTTTAAAGAAAAAAAGGAGACCTGTGATGGCCTGGGAACTACTGGGAGGAGGTAGGGTGGCAAAGGGGCAGGAGGGAATTTTAGGGTGATGAACGAGTTCATTAGCATGATTGTGGCAATGATTTCAACAATGTATACGTATGTCAAAAGTTATCAAAAGGCACATTTTAAATGTGTGTGGTTTATCGTGTGCCAGTTATGTCGATAGAGCTGTTTTTAAAAAACAGTCTGGTGTTAAGCAGCCCAGAGGGGCAGCCACCCCTGAACTGTACAGCAGTCTGAGGAAGTCACCTAAAGACCCCACATAAGCCCAACCCTGCCTCCACCCGGCCTCTACCACAGAGCCAGGGATTTCAAAAGGGGGGCCTAGAGGTTAATTCGTCTAACCCCATGGGGCACAAAAGGGGAAACAGAGGCCCGACCCACTGCCCTACGCTGTTTCCATACTCAGCACAGTGAGAAATGTACCCCATCGGGTGACCCCACGTGGCTGGGCCAGAGCCATAGTCCCCAAGGTAAAACGCCACGTGGCCCAGAGCTGGGCACCGGCCTTGACCAGCGACCGGGCACGGCCCCCGCCCCAACCCAGGCGACCGGGCCACATGCATTGCTCTGCACTTCAGTTCTTTGGCTGCAGGTGGGGTAAGAAGGCCAGGTGCTCTCCGAGGACACTTTCAGGAAACCCAATCCGACTTCAGCCACAAAGAGAAGCCACTTAGTGGCTGACACAACCGTGCAGCCCGGCGTTTGCCGGGTCAGCAAGGCAGGACCCAGCAGCAGCTCAGGGTATAACCAAGACACTGGTCTCTTTCCATCTCTGTCCTTTCTGAAGCATGGGCTTCCCCCTGAAGCTCACAGCCCACGCGGTCCCTGAGGGTGGCCAGCAGTGGGCCGGCAGCTATGGACGCCCTCGTTCGTGCCCTGCAGAAACGAGAGGGCACCTTTCTCCCAGCATCCGTAGCTTGGGAGTGAACGTGCTGGCATCCTCTGACGGGCAACGAGGTTCCCAAGAGCATCCCTTGGGTCCGGTGGACATTTCCGGTTCGCAGGAAGCGGGTGGCCGTGCCACACAGAAGCCCTGGTCCAGGTCTGGGTTTACACATGTGTCAGAGAGGGTGTGTGTGAGAACAGACGCCAGTGTGGGGGGCATCCTGTGTGCCCCTGGGCAGTTTTGTTTACATTGTGTTTCGTTTTAACTTTTGAATAGCTCGTGCATTCACATGCTTCACAAACCAAACAACATAAAAATATAGACAGTGACAAGCTCTCCTAGCCAGCCAGCCTCCTGCACAGGCACCGGCTGCTCACAGTTGCTTCTGTCTCTTTCCAGCACTTCTCTGGCAAATCCACGCAAAGAAGGATACGGACTCTTAGTGGTCCTCCTTTTGTCCCAGAGTGCAATCTACTAAACACAGCCTTTCCCCTTGATTTTTTTCTGGCTTTGACCACGGTATCCCATTTTATGGAAGGGCCATGGTACGAGCAGCCCCTCCCTGCTGGGCACGGCTCGTGTTCCAGCCACTTGTTATTAAAAACAATGTGATTTATACCTGAGTTGCCTTGTAGACACAAGACATATATGTCCTGCGAGCATGACATATTTCTGCAGAGCAAATTCCCGAGAGGGAATTGCTGGTCAGCCAGGAAATGCCCCTGAAGTGATGATGGACATCACCAAGCCGCCCCCTCCGTGCCACCACAAGGCCCAGCCACTCTGAGCCAGCGTCTGGCGGGCAAGCAAGAGACTGCTTCTCCCAGGGAACCGAGGGCGGAAGGTGGCGTCTTGCCTTCAGGGTTGCGCAGGGATGGATGTGATGCGTGGCTGGAGTTTTAAGCAACGCTGATCTTACTGTGAATGGGCTGAACTGCCTTCCCTGGGTTTGGGAAGATCAGGGCTTCCCTTTCCGCAAAGGGATCACATCCATTGTTGGGCTGGGCTGCATGGCTTGCTCCGAGATTCCTGGAGGTTCCTCGCGGGCAGGCTAGACCTTTGCCTCTGATGGGAATTAGCAAGTAAGTTCCCCCCGTTCGTCACCTGTCTTTTGGTTTTGCCCGTGATGGGGTCTTTTTTCAGCATGCAAAACATTTTTTATTTTTTTATTTTTTAAAAGATTTTATTTATTTATCTTTAGAGGGGAAGGGAAGGAGAGAAAGAGAGAAACATCAATGTATGGTTGCCTGTCATGTGTCCCCTGCTGGGAACTGGCCCACATCCCAGGCATGTGCCCTGACTGGGAATTGAACCTCAATCTTTGGTTCACAGGCCTGCGCTTAATCCACTGAGCTACACCAGCCAGGGCCATTTTTTATTTTTAAATAAGTACATTTATATATCTTTTTTTAATTAAGATTTTATTTATTTACTTTTAGAGAGAGGGGAAGGGAGGGAGACAGAGAGAATCATCTATGTGCCAGAGACACAGTGATCAGTTGCCTCTCTCACACCCCTAACCAGGGACCTGGCCCACAACCCAGGCTTGTGCTCCGACCGGGAATTGAACCAAACCGGCCGCCCCCCCGGTTCACAGGCCAGTGCTCAATCCACTGAGCCACACCAGCTGAGCAATTTATACTCCTTTTATGGCTTCTGATTTTTTTAGTTATAATTAGAAGGTCCCCCAAACTTTAAAGTCATAAAGAAATTCTTCCCTATTACCTTTGAAAACATTTATGGTTACACTTTCACATGAAAATCTTTGGTTCCTTTGGAATTTGTTTGAGATATAAAGCAGGAACCCAGAATTATTTTCCCAGGTGGCCATATTTTCCCAGCACCATTTACTGCATAATTAAACTTTTCTTCTCTGACTTGTTAAGGCAACTTGATCAAACACCAAATTTCCATCTGAATGCAGGCCTATCTCTGGGTCTTCTCTCCTATTTCATTGGTCCACTTGAGAATTTACGGGTCAAAAGCACATGGGTTTAATGAATGAAGCTTCATAACATGGTCGGTCCTTCCTATCAGCAGTCTTTTCTCCGGAATTTCCCTGGCTGTGCCTACTGGTTAATGTTTCACGTGAACTCTAGGTTAAACATAGCTAGTTCAACAAAAACTGTGGGTATTTTTGCCAGCATCGAAGTGTATTAATCCATTTGCTTAGAGAGAATTAGAAGCTCATGGTGCTGAGTCTCCTTCCTGCACCAAGATATATCTTTCTACTGAGTCACATCTCTGGTCTTTTAGTAATTTTGCTCATTGAAGTATTTATTGGAACAGAAGATGTATACAGAAAAGCCACAAATCATGAAGGGCACAGCTCGAGGAATCTTCACGAAGGGAGTACGGCCGTGAAATTACCACCCAGACTGAGAAACAGAACATGATCAGCACCCCAGCACTGGGGAGCACCCCAGCACCCCCGTCTGCAAACCCGTCCTGCCCGCAGAAGCCACTTCCCCCTCTTCCGATGTCAGGAGTGTCCCCTGGTTTTGAACGTAAGAATTTAAGTCTCACTCTCTGTGCTCTTTGGACCTGGATCCTTCCACCGAACACCGTGTCAGTGGGGTTAATTCGCAGTGTGAGGCATGGTGGTCCTTTGTTCACTTCCACTACCGTGTAGTGTTCCCCCATGTGACCATGTCACAGAGTGTCTAAGTGTTCTACAGCTGATGGATATCTGGGTTGTCTCCAGGTCCATGCCACTAGGAACCAGGCTGCTGTAAATGAACATTCCAGACCATGTCTTTCAGTGCAAATATGAGCTCATTTCTGTTGGGCCCTCCTGCAAGCAGCTTGCCTGGGCCTAGGGTGTGTGTATGTGAACTTCGGCAGATAAAACCCTGTTGGTTTCTGAAGGACTGGTACTCCTTTCTACTCCACCGGTGGTCTGCTCAGATCCATTCTTCCCTTCTCCCTGGGCACATGGTGAAACTACCTTTCCCAGCCTCCCTTGCAGCTAGACAAGGCCACAGCATGCTGAGTCCTCACCAATGGCCTGTGATGGAGGTCTGTGAGGACCCCTTCCACATTCCCTTCCCCTTCCCTCTCTCTGGAGCCCACAGTGACCCAGTGTCAACCGAGCAAACCATGGCAGTGGCCTATGAGGGAGCAGAGAAACGTGCTGGAAAGCGTCTGGCTTCCTAAAGACGTCTCTGGAGCAGAGCTGCCCCCCAGCTAAGCCGCTCACCTCACAATGTCCGCCTGTGAGAGAGTTAGACTTCTGTGTTCTTCAAGCCAAAGCATTTTGGGGTGTTTTTCAAAAAAGAAGTGGAAATACATGTAACAGGACACAGGAAATCACTAAGAAAGGGAATTTTAATGCCTAAAAGGGTGGAGGAAAGCGAGAGAGGGCTGGACAAGAATCAGGAACACTAAATTTTCTCACTTTCTCAGAAATGGTGGACCACGAATATTATAGAAAATTAAAACAACACACCAAAGCATTAAACTCCTTGGTTAGTAGAACTGCATGCAAAAGCAAAGAGAACAAACCCCCTAGAAAAATACTTGAAAATCCATAAAAACAGGGGAAAAGTTAAGTAAAATGCTGTGATAGACCCTATGAGTTAGATCTTTTATCCTCAATAACACAGGAATGTGTGCCCGAAGTGGAGTGCCAGGTCGGGACACTGTCCTAACAGGCAGGCAGAGGATGAGCCGTTCGTCACCTTGTGAACATTTTGTATGTCCGCCTTCTGTCTTGTAAGAAGGAAAGCGAAACGCGTTTCCCATTGGGCCTCACGTAGCTTCTCCTTTATAAGGCACTGACTGTTATGTCGGGCCTGTGTGTCCATAAGTCTCATCTCCACTGTGAATCACACGCCCATACATCCTCCAGTGCCTTTCTCTGTCTCGTTAAATACTTTTTCAGTCTGAACTCCTCATCATCTGATATTACGATCATGCTACAGTACTAATCTATATTTGCATTTGCCTGCTACACCTGCGCTCGGCTTCAATTCTCACCCACCCCGAATCCCTCGGTGCGGAATCGCCCTCACATGGAGCGTAGGGGTGGATTTGGTTTGGGAATCCAATCCGGATTTTATTTTTCTTTTACTTGGCAAATGAAGCCCGTTTACACATACTGACCTTTCAATACCTGGGGTCTATCACGGTGTATTGCTTAACTTTCTTCCTGTTTCTATGGATTTTCAAGTATTTGACTATGTGGTTTGTTCTCTTTGCTTTTGTATGCGGTACTTCTACTACACAAGGAGTTTAATGCTTTGGTGTGTTACTGTAACTTTATATGATATCCTTGGTCCACCATTTCTCAGAAAATGAGAAAATTTAGTGTTTCTGATTCTTGCCCAGCCCCTCTCGCTTTCCTCGACCATCCCCATTTTAGGCATTAAAGTTCCCTTTCTTAGTGATTTCCTGTGTGCTGTTACACGTTTTTACACTTCGTTTTTGACTTGTCAACTTTGAAGGATGCTCTTTGATCCAGCAAACACACTCCCCCTCCTCCCATCCTGCCCCCCATTTCTCCTCTGATGCACCGTTTTTTCTGAAACCATCAACAGAACTAGGGCGCACACTTGCATCGGCCCCCTCACTCCCCACCCTTGTGTTGGTCTCCCTTCCAAAGGTGATCACCATCAATGCACCGGCAGGTCTGCCCTGTGGTACTCTCTGCAGTCCATCTGCATCTTGAACTTGCTCCAGGTGGACCCGGTGGGCCCTGTACTCACTGAATTCTATGATAGTTGACTTGGTGTCAGGACAGCCTGGTACCAGCAGGGCAGCACAGCTCAGCACAGTATAAAATCCTGCCTCGTGCTTTCTTTCCTCGGTCAGCTCTCATAGGCAGAGCTCTGCTGTCTCACAACATCCTCCTATTGCTGGTGTCCAGCTCCCTTGCTGCTACAAGGCTGGGGAAAAAGTTAGGCTCTCTCGGTCTGCTGAGTTGTAGGCAACACCTCCTGCTCCTGTGATTTGTGAGCGACAGCACGGTCACCCCTTCAGGGGGAAGTATGTTTCTGCTCCTGTTTTCTGAGTCTCTGGTGGCATCTTACCATCCCATCCTCCTGCACGGTGTCTGTGACCCACGTGGCTTTTATACCTCAGTATTATAGCTGCTCTGGGACAGGCTTTGTGTGTTATTTTTGAGTCTGCATTCTCTGAATTGCAGTTTTGCTGAAGAGGGAATTGGGAGGCAGGAGTTTTATCTACCTTTTGCAGAAAATCCAGTGGGAAACTATAAAAATTGCTGTCTGGTGGTGCCCATTCACTTTGGCATCCTGTCGGGCCATCCCAGCAGGAGCTACGTATGAGGGGAGACAGCTCCCACCCCCAACAAGGCACTGGCTGCCTCCTCGCAGGCAGAAGCTGTTCCTCCCCGTCAGACTGGGAACCCTCGAAGGACCTGCGTGATATGTGCTCACCGGACCAGGAAACTTCCAAAGGGGAAGGCTGTGTCTTCCCCCAGGTCCCACATAAACACACACGTTTATAGCATATTGTGAGTCCTATGAAGGAAGTAAAGTAGAAGAGAGGAAGAAAAGTGGGGAGGCCACCGGTTTAGTTAGGGCGGGTGTCTCTGAACAAGTGGCATTTAAGCAGAGCGCTCAACAGCACAGGATCGGGCCAGGTGGATGTCTCGGGTAAGAGCGTTCTGAGCAGAGGGGGCTGCAAGTGCAAAGGCCCTGGGGCAGGAGAGTGAATGACTTTTTGAGGAATGGCAAGGGGGCCAGTCACTGTGGCTGGAGCAGAGCAAGCAAAGGGCAGGTGAGGTGGGACAGGTAAACATGGGCAGGGAGGGCCAGCCTGGCCAAGATGCACTGTCTTCAGCTCACTCTGAGTGGAATGAAAGCCACTATAAGATGTCGAGTGGATGGCTCACCTAATCTGACCTTTTAAACAGATCGCTCTGAAGGCCATAGAGAATAGACCGCAGGAAGTCAGGCAGTAGAAACAGACTCGGTTTCTTGCCTTTGACACTGATAGACATGGGGCTGTGGAAGTCCAGCTTAGGTCCAGGAGCCTCAGGCCCCTGCTTTCAGCCACCCTGACAGAGTCTCAGCCAGGCCAAATTCAAGGGCAGAAGGCAACAAGGGGCTTGCGGGCCAATGTTCTGTCTAAGGGCAGGGACCCTGTATCCTCATGCCCTCCTTTCCCTACTGCAATATTTGCCTTCCAGTAACCAGATAGGAAAGCCCTGATCATCAGGAGCTTTGAGGGGGTGGAGAAGAGGAGGAGATAATAAAGGGACTCCTGGGGGGGCAGATCTCAAGTCTGGCTCGAGCCCCACTTGCAAAAGAGAGAGGCATGAGATGACCAGTAGGTGGCAGCATTGCTCTGCCGAGGAGGCAGCGTGGCACTTCCGGAGCTGGGACTTTTCAGATCCAGAGAGAAGGGAGTTGAACCTTCCCCCAGCCCTCGCCTCCCAGGGACTTATAGGGATCATGTCAGTGAGTGTGGTGATTATCCCAAGGTTCCCAAGACATAATTGCCATTCACATCGGTTGCTTCACGTGACACAGCAAATTCTGCGGGATCATCCCATGGAGCTGGTAGTCCTTTTCACAGGTGAGAATGAGGTCCACAGAGGGGCGCATTGGGGCCCCGAAATCCTCCAGTGGCGGAGACTGGCCTCCTCATGGACCGTGGTCTTCCTCCCTGAACCTGAAACAGTGCTGGGGCGGAGGAAGTGGGGAAAGTGCCTTTACACGTGTCTTGGTTTATGAGTCCAGCAGGTGATCAGCCCTTCTGAGGATGAGAAGAGAGAGTTGTGAGCCTACTTCTCCACCCTTTTAGGGGCCACCAGAACCCCATCACTTCAGCTGGTGGACCGGTATCTAAAGTCCACCCACATAAAATGAAAACAGGATCGAAAGTGATGGCAAAGGAGAAACTGTGTGACTGCCTGTCTTTATAAACAATCAGTGGCATTATCATTTGTTGTTCACTCAGAATAAAGGGAACGGCTCCTCACATGCCTCCCTCCACAGACCAAGTCAAACCCCCTGATACAAGGCTCGGAGTACCTCTCCTTTGGCTCAGATCTAAAGGGAACCCGTTTAACATCCTCCTAAGTAACTGTTGGGGTCCTCTCTCTCTCCCACCAGCTGCCAGCCCAGAGAAGAACAGAAACTGGTCTCTTTATGCTCCAAATTGTATTCTCAGCTCCCATGACTGGCAGGTGGCACACAGAGGTGCTCAGTAAACATGAATGAATGCATGCATGGATAAATGAATGGATGCATGCATGAACAAATACATACATGGATGAATGGATGCAAACATGAATGAATGGATTCCTTGGCCTAATCCCATGGCCTCCATGAGGTCCCTTCTTCCTGGAGCTTCACACGGGCTGCAGTGGGGGAATCTGGTGCTGCCTCAGGGACCACTGCGTTTCATGAACCCAAAGCTGGAGTTGGTTTATGCAGGGAGAATCCCCATTCGGGTCTGGGTCTATTTCCCGGCTGATGGGCAAATGGAGCAGAATTTGAGATGACCCAGGGAAGCCAGCCGCCGTCCCCACTCCTGTTACCCCCACCCACTCCCCAGTTTGGTCAGTGGCTAGGAGTCCTGCCCAGGCTGCAGGATAGAGAAGCTGGGAGACCTTTGCTCATAAATTACATTTTGGGGAGTCTGCTGGGAAGATTAGGGTGGCACCGGTTTGGAGCCAGGGCCTTCCAGTGTCTCCCTGCAGGAAAAGTGGTTTGGGGACAAACAGACGCAGCAGCGGAAGTGACAGGGAGAAAGAAGAGAGGGAAGGAGGGGAAAAGACAGGAAGGGGAGAAAGAGGAGTAGCCAGAAAGGAGAGAGGGAGGCAGAGGTAGGAGGCAGAGAGACAAACAGACAAAAGAGAGAGCCACTGGGGAGATGAAGACCAGAAGATGCCACCGAGGACTCGGGAGACAGAGAGGAGGACACAGGGACAGGTAAGGCCTGGCCAGGCAAGTCAGTGAGCACAGCCCTCTCGCCTTTGCATCTGTTTTCCAGATCCTGGGAGCCAAGCAGACCCACCCTGCCTTCTCCTGGAAAACCAGACTGGGGAAGACGTTTGTCTGAGGTAACACAGCAAAGCTCGTGAGACACCCAGCGACTTTGGCACAGGACACCTGGGTTGGTACTCATTGCTATTTTCAGGCCTCCCCACCCCCGTTGGGAGCAGGGACCCAGGCCCCTGGAAGACAGGTGTGCAGAGGTCGCACGCCCCGCACTTCCTGTTCCTGTTTCCACTTGTTGCTGCATCCGGCCTGTTCTCCATCCCTGGCCCCACCCCTGCGCCACCCTTTCCCCACCCTCTGTAATGCCTCACGCAGAATGAACTTCTGCCTCCAGAAAGAAATGTTTAACTTAAGTTTCAAGCCGTAACACTGTGGGGGAGCAGACCTCGAGCACAGGGATTCAGGAAGCCTGGCTTCAGGCCCCGGCCAGGTAGGAACCTGCTGTGGAGGCCACGTGGCGTGTCTGGGTCTCATTCCCCAGGAGAAGGTCAAGACTAGGGTAGTGATCCCCCAGAGAGCCTCCCAGTGCTAAGGCGCCATAATGGTCCCCACCTTCTTTGGAGAAAATCCTGAGTAAGAGAGCATGGAATTGGGGGTCTGGAGTCCCCCATAATAGTCTGGGCTCCCACTGTCCCCACCTGCCTCATTCAGGGTCAGCAACACTGGTTAGATACAAGCGTGTTGCTCCCCCACTGTTGCATCGAAGCCTCCCCATCGGATGGTTTATGATTGTGCCCATTGTACAGACGAGGAAACTGAGGGCTGGACAGAAGTGACTCAGCTCAAAAGTAGCAGAGCCAGGAGTCAGAGGAATGCGAGTCTGGCTCACTCCATGGCCCCAGCTTGTCCTTGCCCTCCCCACAGGGCAATGTCTGATCCGGGGCTGGGAGGGAAATGCAGAGTGGGGAGCAAAGGAAGGTAATGGTCGTGTGCACACCCCAAACCACTCCCCCCAAAGTCCTTTGGAGACCCCTACCCTGTGTTAGTAAAAAGACCCCCTGGACAAACAGGGAAACCAAGGCCAAGAGGAGGCTCCACTGCCCGGCCGCCCTTTCCACCCTGCCCACGGGATTAGCACATACAGACACAGGACCGTACCCGAGACACATTTATACTAAAAAAAGATGCACTGCTTATCTGAAATGCAAATTGAACAGGGCATCCTGCTTTTTTTTTCCTTGCTATTCCTCGCTGCTCTATGTGGATGGGGCACACCCCACTCCCCACTTCCCACCCTCCTTTGGCATTGAAACAGGTGGGGGTAACGCAAACCCACAGGCTGTGTCTCTCCACCCAAGCTCTACTCACCCGCAACCCCGAGCTGTGCGGTGAACAGAGACTGGGAGGAACACACGGGACACAGTTCTTGTCCACAAAGTGTGGAAGCCCAGCCGTCTCTAATGCAGACCCCAGCTCTCTGGGCGTATCCCAAACCCCTGTGGTCTCCGTGATGGGGTGGCCGGTGGCTCTCAGGAACAGTCAAAGCCTGGTCTTGTGACCTGGAGCGAGTCCCATCACCCCTCTGGGCCCCAGTTTCCACATCTGTTCCTCCCTTCCCCACAGCCCTGGCTGGGAAGACTGCAGCTCCCAAAGGGCGCTGTGGGGGTTCAGTCCCTCCCGCTCTGGTCAGGGTGGAGGGGACGGGTGGCAGGGCAGAGCCACCCTGCCACCAGGAGATGCTGCTTCTGCCTCACTTCTCGGTGGGCAGGCAGCCTCTCAGAGTCACGCTGACCAAGCGCCCTGCCCGCCCCAGCCGTGTGAGTGTCCCATGTCCCCAGCCCCCGGGGTAGGGCCCAGCACGTGGAAATCCTCAGTAACACTAATTCAACACTGTTCATGCACCCAGCCCCACGGGAAGCGTCCTCTGTGGATTATCTGGTCTAATTCCAACCATCCTGCACCCTGTGAGTACACCCTTCTCCTAATGGTCACAGACCGACCTCTGTGTGTGTGTCTGCCTCCCCACCGGGCCACACGGGCCTGGCGGCCAGTCCCCAGGCTGGGACCAGCGCCTGGGCCAGCACAGGTGCTCAGCATCCGGGTGCAGAACAAATGAATGAGCAACACTAGGTGGAGACTGAGGCTTAGAGATGGAGTCAGTTGCCCAACAGCACATAGGAAATGTATCTGAACCCCAGCAGCCCGTTAACCTCTACCCTATGCAGAGGGAGCACAAAGAATGATGAATATATGAATGAATGAATGAATGAATGAATGAATGCACAAATGTGTGTGCCACCCTCCTCTCGCACCCAGCTCCCTCAGGGGCAGAGCGACCCCTTCGAATCTGGAAGCAACCACTAAACCTAAGACCTTGACCCTTACCCCTGAAGGTCATCTTTCAGAGTCCCACTCAGAGATGGTCAGTGACAGCCCTGAGTCACATGGCACGCTGGCAGGAGGCCAGACACCCTGTCCCTGCTCCCTTCCGAGACCACCTGTGCCTGGTGACAGAGCGGCGGCTGGGGTTAAGTTGCAGCCTTCCTCCTTGCTTGCTGTGAGACCTTATGGCAGTCAGGGGCCTCCCCTGCTGTGAAATGGGAATATGGGTTCCTGAAGCAACGGGGCTGACCTGAAAATCGGGAAGTGAAGTTGTGGCTAAATCTGCTCAGTCGGAGAACAGGGCTGTGCTCAGCCTCCCCAGCAGCCCTGTCCTGACGTCCCGACCTCCCGGCCAGCACTGACCATGACCTGACAAATCCCAGCACCGCCCGGCAACTCTGGAGGGCTGAATCAGAGGGAACCAACTGAGGTTAACTCCTCAGCACCTTGCACAGAACACCCACTTCTCCCAGCAGGCAGGAAGGAGATTTCTCAGTTAACGGCCTCGTCACCTTCAGGGCTTTGAAATCCTAGCAGAGAGAGCCCTGGGACGTAGGAGCATGAAATGGGAGATGAGATGGTGTTAGCACCCAGGTACTCCAGGATGACCGCTCTGGCCCCCCTGAAGCTGGGAGGCTCTTTTCCCCACCCCACCCCTTCCAGGTGCCCCTGCTGGGACCAGGCTGGGGCAGGCAGGAGCTGTGGGCTTGGGCCTGAGTCCTTCCAGCTTGCTGTGTGGCCTTAGGGAGTCCAGACACCCTCTCTGGGTGTCTTGCCTCATTAGCTGTCCTGAAAGTCCCTGCAAATCGCCAGACCCATGAGGCACTACACCTGCCCCTCTTCCCCCTGGTGGCCCTATAGCTTCTACATGGGAGATGGGGTGTCCACCAGGGAGGAAGCCAGGGACCTCACTCCCGGCCCGAGCTCCTCCCCTGCTCCCATCCCAAACACCGACGCCCCGGGCAGAGGGTCAAATGGGTATCAGACTCTTTGATAAGAAGAGCTCCTAGTTAATTGTAGCTAGGAGTCACGTTCTAATCCTCACCACGACTCTGTAACGTAGCTGCTCATATCCCCCCTCTCCAGATGAGGAAACTGAGGCCAGAGGACAAGTGGTCTCCCCAGCTCCCACAGCTGACAGGCAGGTGAGCCAGGCGTCACGTCCGGGAGGTCTGGCTCCAGCCGTTTCTCATACGTGCTCAGCAGATGCTCAGAGGAGACACCCCAGCTTCCTTCCCAAGTTCTCCTACTCAGACCTTCCACTTTTCCTGGCTGACCATGAACCTGAACAGAGCTGTACTGGGCATTTACTACAAACTGGGCTCTGTGCTGAACACTATCCTTTCACGGCTAACTCACCTCCCGAGAAACATGGGGTTTGCATCCTCATTTTGCAGGTGGTGAGTCTGAAGCCTGGGGAGGAGGCATTTGCCCGAGGTCTCGAGGCTGCTCCGTCATCCATGGCAACGCCTGATTCTTCAGGGCTTCGTGCTCTCTTGGTCTGTGTGTATGTGTGTGTGTGTGTGTACAGGATGGTGCTTATTTCCACTGGCCCTGACTTTGCAGGCTCATGGGGACCCTCCTACTCCCTCCCGGGGGGTGCAGGGCCTGGAATGGCACCAGGAAAGTAGTAGGTACTCAAGAAATGTTTTCCAATCAGGGATGGAAGGCAGTGGTTTGTAGATCCCCCTGCACAGGGAGGGGAAGCTTACACTTCAACAGCCTGGGAGTGGCCAGGACGCTCAGAGAAGAGAAATCCAGAGGCATCAGGCCAAAGCTCCCTCTGACCCAGCCACACGCGCTCTGGGACAGACACGCAGCCCAGCCTGTCCGGCACAACGGGCACCCGGAGGGAGAGACTCAGAGGCACCCCCTTGTCCAACTGGGCCTCTCTAGGGCCTAAGGGGCACTGCTGCTGGCCCACCTGTCTTCCCCAGAGCAACACGTTCCTTCTGGGTCCATCCAAAGCACCCCCCCACTCCCTCCTCAGATGCAGCTGGCATTCTCCATGTCCTCACTCAGCTCCTCATCTTCCTCCTCCTGCTCCCTCCCTCCCTCCCTCCCTCTGCCCTCCCACCGCCTCCACCCATCAGAAGTTAATTCCTCGGAAACTTTCCTTGGGAGCAATTTCCACTTCTTATTAAGCCCGCTGTGCCAGCCTAGCTCGGTGCTATCTGGCTCCCCACAGAAGGGAAGACAGCTGACACTTGGCTGGAATAGCAGAGGTGACAGCGAGGGGGGGCGCCGCTCCTGGGATTACGATAAGGAGGGCTCACGGGCCGCTTGGTATGCCGGCCCAGGCCACACGCCTTACCTTCCATATTGGGGTGATAAAGATGATTTTCCATGCTGGTCCCTATCTCCTATCAAGACCAAACATTCAAATGCAGCCCCGCATCTTAAACCCCACCTCACTCCTGCAAGATCCTACCACCTCCGAAGGAAATGGAACCTTGTGATTTGAAAGGAGAACATTTTAATTGAAGTAGCCAGGTCATTCCTTCCGTGCGACTCTCAGATTTAATGAAAAAAGGAAGCCGGTTTTGAAGCCAGGTGTGCGTGTGGGGTGCGGGGAGAGGCAGGGACTGGAATGTATTTATTTGGGTGGCTCTGCAACGGCCTCAGTCTGTGAGGAGGGTTCTGGACAAGGGCACCGCGTCCCTACCCACTTGCCAGGTGCTCTGATCTCAAACCGGTGAAATCAGGAAGGAGTTCTCGGTGCAAGAGGATGAGCTTGACCCAAGAGAGGTGGGGTGGGGGAGCGGATGCAAGGAGGGAGCGTGACTTCACCTCCCATCTTAATAAAATTTTACCGAAGAAGAATGAGGCTTCAGGAAGGTTTGGGCTCTTTTTCTTTATTATTATTATTTTTTAGGGTTTCAGAATTGTTTTCCGGGTTTGGAGTCTGTCAGCAGAATATTTATTGTACTTCATGGTGCATTAGCAACGAGATTGTCTTCCCTTTCCACGGCGCACTTCACCCCCCCCCAGTCTATCTGGAAGGAGGGCATGTTAAGTAGGAGGATTTCTTTTTTGCCAAAGTCAGCAGCTGTGGCAAAGACGCCCCAACTCCCGGAACTCCGGCTGCGGTGGCATCACCCACGGGGCTTCTGGGAGGGAGTGGGGAACCTCCCAGCTGGGCCTGGGACCCACCTCTGTCCTCCTCCATCCCAGCCGCTGTGCCCCCAGCACCTCCCGAATTCTTCAAATGGGAGCCCCTGCCCCTCCCATCCCCCCACCTCCCCCAGCGGGGCACCAGCCCCCAGAATGCCTCAGCACCAACCGCAAATTGCAGCCTAGACAAGGTGGATTACTGGCCAGCAGGAAAGAGCTGGGGAGGCCGGGTGGGGAGCTGGCCCATCCTCCCCCTCCCTCCCACAGGAGCAAAGGGACAAAGGGGCCGGAACAGAGAGGCTGTTCCCCCGGCCAGCTGCCCTGCGTACGGCAGCTTCTCATACAGGTTTAGCAAGTCTGCCACGGAGGCGGGGAGCGGGCCACAAGCCACTAATTACAAATTGGTTCAGGGAGGGAAAGGCTGGGGAAGGTGTCTCCAAGCTCAGGAGGAAATTCCTGCTCTGTCCAGGATGGGCCCAGAGCGAGCCCCAGGCGTGGGGCCCCGAGCGCCGGGCTGGGAGGCCGAGCCCTGCGTGTCCTCTCGCTGACAGGGGTTGTCCAGCGGGCGGCTGCCTCTCTGAGCCTCCCTCTTCCCCCACCAGTCAGCCGAGGGGTTGGGCTGGACCACACCGAGGGACACTCCCAACTGGGACAACAGCAATGACACGCGTTAACAGGTGATGAGAGCTGACCGGCGCCAGCACCGTGCGGTCACGTGTGCCATCTTGCAGAGCCCTCGCAACAACACCGTGGGCTGGGGACTCTTCCTGTCCTCGTCGCCGTCGTGGGCCAAGGAGCCGGAGGGGGGGCAGCCAGCGCAGTGGCCCCGCAGGCCCAGTAAGCCCTGTCGGCAGCCGGCAGTGGCGGTGCCTGTGCCCCACCCCGCCCGACCCCAGATCCCTCCCAGGACTCTCGGAAAAACCGTCTCGATGGTCCTGCAGGTCTGAGATTGTACATGTATCTTCCAACTTTCCCTCACGGACTAAAGAGAAAGGAACGCATCCAGAATGTTAAAGCCTCCTAGGGCGGTTGCTGCCTGCACCGCTATCAGCAGAAATGTGGACAGACCCAGGTCTGGGTCTCCAGTCCAGGAGCTGGGGAGGGGGCGTGGGGGAGGCCACCCCGCCCAGTGTGGAGGCACCACCTGCCCACCAACTCCATCATCTCGCTCACCCACCACCTCCTCCTCCAGACCCCACATCCCACCACCTCTCCTCCCGCCGGCCCACCGTCTGGGGCCATGGCTCTCCACCTCGATGCCATCGACACCTGGGACTGATAATTCCGGGACGTGGGGGCTGTCCTGTGCACGGTGGGATGTCGAGGTGCATCCTTGGCCGCTGCCCACTAGAGGGTAAAAAGTACAGGGACCAGGAGACCCTGGTGCAAATGCCACTCGAGTGTGGCATTCGGTGAGCAGCAGAACCTCAGCAGACTCAGTGTCCCCATCTGTAAAATGGGATGACATGACAAGAAAGGGCAGGATCCCAGGCTTCTGTGAGATAAAGCCCGTGAGGCGCACCCGAGGTGCTCAGCCGGCACCCGACACTGCGCTTGACTGAGGAAGCGGCCGTGGGCTGCAAGGAACAGTTATGTCACCCGGGGAAGACTAGCGTGACGGAAGCCCCCGGAGCTGGTCTCATGTCTTCATGGACTGGGAATAACACAGGCTAAGACAAGGTGTGTCTTTGGACTTTGAGACTTGACCCTGAAGGCCTTGGAGGTCACATTGTCCAATTCTTTATCTGAAGACCCCATGTCAAGGTTTGCTTCCTTTCATTAGATCACTGGTCCCCAAGAAGGGGCCCCAGAATGGGTAATGTCCAGAGAGTCTGTTGTTACAACTGAGCAGGGGAGGAGGGGGAAGGTGCCTTGGCATCTAGGGAACAGAGGTTAGCGATGCTGCTAAACACCCTGCAGTGCACGGGATGGCCCCCGCAACAGAGAAGTACCCAGCCTAACAAGTCAGTGGTACTCAGGTTGAGAGACCATGCATCAGACTGATAAAACACTCTTGCTTTCCCTTTTTGCTGTGGCCAGTAGGAAGCTCAGAGCACTGTTTATACTCAGTTGACTATATATATAGTTTCTCTCAGCCAGTTGCTGATTCTACTCCTACCCTCACAGCCATTTTCAATTACTCTGTATCTTCTTTTATCTTGTGTTCAATAGGCCCACGGGATTTTTAGCTTATTTGAATCACGTTTTACTGTTACAGGGATAACTGGGTATATAAACCAAACATAACCTAACCCGTTTTTTTTAAGTGATTTTTAAAAGTTTTGTATGATTTGCGGTTGCATTTATACCTTATTCCACCCTTTCCACAGTTGTAGGAGACAAGCAGGTGAGGAAACATGTTCGGCCAGGTGACCCCTGAGTAAATAGTGGCGCTGGGACTTACACACGACGAAAATGAAGAGTCGAGGAGGAAATAGATCACACTGATCTGCCTAGCTAGGGAATAACAATAATGCAATTCATTGTCTGAATTAACCAATTAGTCCTCAGCTACCCTTTAAAAAATGACTCTGTTTATTTTTTAAAGATGAGGAAACCCAACATCCCCAACCAGTTTGGGTGATCCACTTTGGTGTCCTCATCCAAACGCCAGTTTTGTTCATTCTGCGGCCTACACAGGCCAAGTGACCCAGACCATCGGCACACGGGACACTGGCCTCCCATGTTTTCAGCCCGCCCCATCACCGCCACGCCCCTTCCCTCTGCTCCGCCACGGCCTGATGTCCACGCCAGACTCTGTATGTCCAAGGCAGTCTGTCCGCACGATGGAGTATCAGCCGGCACAAGAAGGAGCACGCTGCCACGTGGATGAACCAGGAAAACATTAGCGCTGAGCGGGAGAGGCCAGACACCAAAGGGCGCCTCTCGTCTGAGTCCCTTTATAGGAAAATACTCGAAGAGGCAACTGCACAGAGGCAGAGAGGAAACGAGCGGCTGTTCGGGCTGGGTCGGGGGAGGAAGGGGTTCCCGGTTCCTTTCGGAGCGCAGAGCACATCCTGGAACCAGATGGTGGTGACAGCTGCCCCACACCGTGGGTGCCACCATTTCTTCCGTACAATTTAAGGTGGTTAAAACAGGGTGTTATGTAGGAGTATTTTTCCACAAGTTTTTTTGACGGATGGATGGAAGGAAGGAAGGAAGGAAGGAGGGAGGGAGGGAGGGAGGGAGGGAGGGAGGGAGGGAGGGAGGGAAGAAGAGGAGGAAAAGGCAGAGCCAGTCTGACTGTGCTGGGCCCGGCGTATATGAGCATCTCTGTCCTCCTTTTCATTTTATCTGATATTGAAATACACTTTGCACAACCAACCAACCCAAAGAAGAAGAAGCAAACAAGCCAAAGCGCAAACCGTCGGAACAGCTGAAGTCTTGCTGACCTTGGCGAGAACCAACAGGTCAAAAAGCTGAGCTGGCCGGTCCGTCAAAGGGTTATTTTGTCTACACAACACGGCACAGCTGGTTCAAAGTTTGGGGTTTTGTTTTCTTTTCCCTCGCTTCAACTGGCTGCTCTCACTGGGCGAATATGCAATTTGAGAATGACTGGGAAAAATAATATTTTTACTCAAGCCCAGGTTTCCAAATTGCCCAATTAATAGAAGCGGGAATGTCCTTTCTTGGAAGGATCTGACCGCAGGCATTCAGAGCCAAAGTGAGCCTGGGTCCCACTCGGAGTGACGGGAAAGGGATGCCTGCTGGGCCTCACTGTCCCCTGGGGCTTTTACATAACAGGTGTGCCAGGGGCTCGTCGCGGCATTATCTGTCCTGGGGGGAGGGGAAAGCAACCAGAGTCTCTGGTGGGAACAGCTAATGAAACTGTGCTATGTCCACAGGACGGGACACTGTAGCTACTGCATAGGCCACCTGCAAACTAACGAACAGAAACTAAGGGCGTGAAGGTCTGTTTTCCTACAGATGGAGTGAAAGGGCCCACGAACCCACAATACCATTGCGAATGCAGCGGACGGCTCTGGGATGGGCAGTCTTCTTCATTTCTGCTACATACTTTGCCAAGAGTGAGTGCTGCTTTTAGGAGTCGAAAACTATTTTCCTTTCACATATTTTCAGGGACTGTATCAAGAACCAGGCTTCCCTTTGAAATGGCTTCCAGCCTGCCCACGGCCTCACTGCCTCTTTGCTCTATGCCTCGCTGCAGCCACGGAGGGGAATCCAGATCACAGGCAGAGAAGCTTCTGAGCTGCAGGCAGGCTGCGCCTGGCCACCTCCCAGAGACGCTGCCACGGCCGGCCGAGAGCCGCAGAGAAAAGCCGGCCCTAGAGAGGCAGTGGGGCTTCAGGGGACACAGGGCCTCCCTGCAGAGAACCCCGTTTCTCTCCATCGTCTGGTTGCACCCGGGATAGTTTTGTCTCAGGGTCAGGAGCTTCCTTTGAGATCTAAGTACAGGCAGGCGTCCACCGATTCCATACCCGAAGCTGCCGTGTGTCCCTGGGCGAGCCGATTGAGCCACCAGTGAAAACAAATAGAGATTCAAATAGCAAGGTAGGTTCAGACTGGAAGTCCTCGGGGCTCCCTGTTCTGCCTGGGGTTTGTGGTGGCTCTGGCTGATTATTCATCTACCTGGACAGCCCTCTGAGGCAGAGGCCACTGGGCCCTTGAGGAGACAGAGGCTCAAACAGGTGTGGCCTCCTGCCCAAAGCCACACAGCTGGGAAATGGCAGAGTCAGGATTCCAGTGCAAGCCCCTTGGAACTGTTTCTCATTTTTGTGTCCACGTTACCCCATCAGAACCAGCAGACCTTTGTGAAGAGTCTGTAATAATAATAAGCATCTATCGTGCAGCTACAAAGTGTCAGCCACTCGGCTAAGTGCGTTTCATACATCGCCTCGTTTAATCTTCCATCAGTCCCTGAGGGGAGACGTTCTTGGCATCCCCATAACGGAGGGGTGAACTGAGCCGCCCAGGAACACACAGCCGGAGTGTCAGAGGATCTGAACCCTGGAGTATCAGATGGGGTGAAGATTAAGACTCTGAGCTCTATGGCTTGGGAATGACAGTTGGTATCTACATAGGACCACAAGGGGTGAATTCTAAACTGTTTCCCCCGGTGGAGTTGACCACAGGAAATTGGGATCCCTGGATCCCTGGGCTGGGTGGGCCTAGATTGTATCGAGTCTCCCCTTACTGGGCAGAGACCACGGGAACAGTGAGCCATAGCCAGATGTGAACTGATGGACACGTGACCCAGAGGCAGGTAAGGGGGCCAGGGGACACCACCCAGCTGAAGCAGACGAGGTAGGATGCTTTTTTCCTTGCCAACCTTGGATGTGGCCCACCAACAAAATGTGGGTGCCCACTTCTCAGCCTCTTCCATGCCATGGCCTTGGACATGAACTGATGAGGCCTCTTGCGATTGGGAGCGGTGGGATCAGCCCCCACACCCCTGCGCACCCACCCGGGGGAGCAACTGGCTCAGCCCCCATACCCACGCACACCCACCTCAGGTTCCGGAAGGTCCAAATCTCCCTCGGCTCACAAAGTGGGAGGTTCAGTTCAGCTGGATCTCCGCTGCCCTCTCCCACCCTCTAGGGCGGGGGTGTCCAGCCTTTTGGCGTCTCTGGGCCGCACCGGAACAAGAAGGGTTGTCTTGGGCCACACGTGAAACACAAACACTAATGAAAACTGATGCGCAAAGAAAAAGATTTTTAAGTAAATTTATGATTTGGTGTTGGGCCACACTCACAGCCATCTGGGCCATGGGTTGGACCCCCCCGCTAGGGTTTGCTTTTCACTTGAAGGGAAGATAAAGAATTCACCTCTGAAGGCCTCCCTTCATAAATGTAAAGGCCTCCCGGTGTGTTCCAAGGAAGCTCTGCTTCAGTGTAGACTCCCAGCTCTAATGTAAAACCACGGGTGTCCGTGAGCACGTGGAAAACGTTTGCCCTTCAGAGAGAGCGTCAGAATGGCCCACAGTTTGCCACTCCCCACAAAACAGTATCAGCCCACGCTTTTTAGTCAGCATCCTCCCCGAGATGAAGAAACCCAAAATCTGCTGCTTTTATCTGCACTTGGCTACCTCGACCTTTAGGGCCCAGACTCGCCCCCCACACACACACACACACGCACAACACCTTGTCTCCTACGGCTCCATAGATTCCATCCCTAAAATGTGAAAAACTCCTCCATGAACTGTCTTATCAGTGCCCAGCTCTGGAAATCCGGGATGGAAGAGAATTTCCAGGTTTGAAATCATGGAGGGAAGCTTGCAAACCACCTGGGCCCACATTTAACAGAGGAGCACAGGCAGCCTGCAGGGGAAGTGACTTGTCCAAGGTCATCTAGTGGCTCCGTGCTGGAGCCCAAGTGGGAGGCCCGGCCACTGCCCGGAGAGGTGCAGCGACAGAGGTCATTGTCTAAATTTCAAGGAGACAACTTCTCCATCCCCAAGGAGAGCCAAGGAAGGGAGTCTTTGCGGGCACAATTGGCACAAAAAGTTTTCAAAGCCTTTCCTAACCTAATATATGTAAAGAAATCTTTGGAGAGTCATTCCCCATTAATCAGCCGTCAGCAGCATTCTGAGGGGGGGGAGGGGAGGACAGAACAGACTAACTCATTTCCCAGAGCTTGTTTTCAGGGTTTCAAAAATGCGTTTAGCAGAGCCAGCCACGTTGGGGGGGGGGCACCCGAGAAAATGACAAATGCCTCTAGCCCTCGAGACCTCTACACGGACGGTCCCTCTGATTTAGGGCCTCTTCTACTCAAGCGAGCATCAGAATCATCTGGAAGGCTTGTTAAAACAGTTCGCTGCTACCCACCCAGAGTTTCTGATTTTGCAAATCTGAGGGGGGCCTGAGACGCCGCATTGCTAACGCATCCCCAGGTGTGCCGATCCCACTGGTGCGGGACCACACTTTCGAGGGTCAGCGTTTGAAGCCACTGAAGCTACTACCTAAGTGGTTGGGATAAAAGGGCGAAAAGAAAGCTCTACTCATCTGGGAGCAGAGGCATGTGGTAGTGGAGCAAGACTCAAGGTCGAGCAGAGGTGGGTGGCCCGAGCCTTCCACAGACGCATAGGCTCCGAAAGTGCCCTCTGGTCCTGCTGCCTGCTGGGGCTGGCGCATGGCGGGCGGCCCACACAGGCGTGTTTCTGGAGCGATCGTCGCTGTCCGGTAGAGGCAGTTCACACTCAGATGGCACGGGGGCTACGGGAACATTGGAGTGACCCCTGACTCTCACTTCTTTGCCTTGCCATTGGCCGGGGTCATCTGGCTCTGAGGCATGAACTCGGCCCGAAGGCTGCTTCCTTTCATTGTGATGATTTTCACTCTGGTGTCCTTATTTTTACAAGCTCCAATTCTCCTTCTAAAAAAAAAACATTTTTTAAATGCTTGGAGGTAAGAAGGCGAAAGTAAATATCATCCATCATCTCACCTTAAGAGGTGGGACTCACTGATCACTCAGGGAGTCCACTCACTCATCTGGGTACCCCTTCTTCTTGGGTTTTTTCCACACGCTCGTATCATTTTTTTTTTTTTTGAGAGGGGATCATGCAGTTTTGGAAGCTGCCTTTCTTCAGTCAACGTTTCATGAACATTTTTCAGGTCTTTAAAAATTCTGAGATGTAGTTCAGCGAAGAACACGGACCCTGGACTCAGACTACCGGAGTACACATTGGTACATGCCACTTACGAGGTAAGGGACCACGGACCAGTCACATAGCCTCTTTGTGCCTCATATTTTCACCGATACAACAGTTGTAGTTGCCTCAAACAGTTGTCACGAGGTTTAGAAGAGCTACCGTGTGTGACGGTGCTCACACACGGGATGGTGCCGGCACGGAGCCAGAGAAACATGCAAGTGTCGCCTCTTACAACGTGCCTTTGTGACGGCTCCGGAGTATTCCACCTCATAGATGTTTCAAAACATGCCTGTCAATATCTTACTGCTAAAGTTGTTTTTCAAGCTTTTCTTATTATTAAAAAACAGTTGTGCCCTGGCCACTGTGGCTCAGACAGTCAACGCCTCGTCCCATAAACCAGAAGGTCGGGGGTTCCATTCTGGGTCAGGGAGTGGGCCTGGGTTGTGGTTTCGGTCCCCGGTCAGCGCGAATACAAGAGGTGACCAGTGGATGTCTCGCTCTCTGTCTGTCTGTCTCTCTGTCATGTTTCTCTTTCCCTCTCCTCCCCTCTCTCTAAAATCAATAAGCATGTCCTCAGATGAGGATTAAGAAAAACATTCCTTTAAAAAAATTGTGATGAACATACTTACTGGTATATCTCTGCACATACACGTGACAGATCCCTAGAAGGACAAAGAAATACCCCAAGGACAGGTGTAAACATTTCAGGGCTTTTGAAACATACTTTCCAGGTAGCCCTTCAGGGAGCTGGGACCAATTTACCCCTGCACAGTCGGTCATTGTCCCGCAACCCTGGGTATCACTTCCTCTCTTACAACTGACGCTTTTATGGGGGAGCGTGTCTCTTGCCATTTTATTTGCTTGTCTTAGGTATCTGGTGAGACCACGTTTCATGTTTCTAGCCTTTGCGATGTCTTTAATAAATGCCTTGTCCGTGGCCTTTGCTGAGGGTTGTTCATCATCCTTATTGATTTGCAAGAGCTCTTTACATAGCAAAGACATTAAGCCTCTGCAGCAGAGATATTGAAAGCATTTCCTCCAGTTTGTCATTTACTGCTCAGTTTGATTTTTGCTAGGTTCTTCTTCGCCTCGGGTGTAACGTTGTTCCCATCAGATTCATTTGGTAACCAGGCAGGGAAGCCTTAACTGCCTCCCCCATCAGCATCTTCCCTGCCAAGTTCCATCAGCCTGGGGCCCTTTTAAGTTTGCAGCCTGGAGCAGTCCCTTTGATTTACTGGCCCCTACACAATGAAAAACCCCAGATTGGAAAGTGGTCAGTCCGGTCTTTCCAGAAGTCCTAGATGACCCCAAATCTGCTAGGCTCTTACCCCTGCTGGCTGTGCAGGTCACAGGTCATCACGCCCCAGTGAGCCCCCAGAAAGGATAACTCAAGCCCCCTGGTGATGACAGTAGATGCCGGCCAACTGGCTTGGCTGCGCGCTGCTCTAAATGTCCCGGAGGGTGTTTGGTGGATGCTGGCTGCGGCCCAGGACAGCAAGGGCAAGAGTGACACTGGCTGAGGACAAGTGGTAAAGGCTGCCCCTTCCTGCACCCTGCCCAGAGTTGGCCCCCGGACACGTGTTTTCTCTCTGGCAATCCCTCGCCAGCCAAGTGTTACTTTGCTCATTTCTTAGATGAGGAAACAAAACCCCAGAGAGGTTAAGTAACTTGCCCCGGGCAGCCCAGCTTAGGAGGGCTGAACCCCAGGTTAAGATGGAGCCGGTCGAGTGGCAGAGCCGGGGTCCTATTGCAGGGCCCCACTCGCTGGACCCGCCTGCCTGTAACCCCCAGCTCTGCCAGCCGCATGCTCCGTCACACCAGCAAAACCCCCTCTGCACCCTAATCCCAATCTGCCATCACCTGAGGGTAATGATAACCTGGCTTATACCACTCAATGTTGAAGCAAGAAACGGGTTTTTAAAACACAAACACAAAAACCCTGCAGACCGTGAAGGGGCTCAACAAAGGTGCCAATGGCACCCTCATTCACAGAATATGACTGTCCATTCGCACCCTCACAATTTACATCGGCTCGAGTGACTGTATATAAACAGATACTTGTACGACAGGGCGGATCACCAGCCCCCTTCCCATGCCTGCACTCAGTCACTCATTCTCTGGGGGAGAGCCAGAGAGTCTACCTCCTCAAGGACCCCACACCGATGCACACACATGTACACGGCTACATGCATGCACATACGTGTGCACACACATTCTCTGTTCTGTTCTGTTCTGGCGTCTTTCTCTTCCACAGCTTTGAACCCCTGGCTCTCCAAGGTCTCAGAGACACGGGATCCTGAGTTCACTTGACACCAGGTCCCCACACCTTCCCCCAGGCTCCAATGAGACAGGGCCCACGGCAGAGCCGTGCTCACCTGAGTCCCCACATGTGGGATTCCAGGGAGCACAGGTGTGGCTCTGCCCTTTCCGAACGTGGCAGCCAGAAGAACCTCGGCTCCCTCCTGGCCGAGCATCCCGCAGAGGCGAATCGGGGCCATTCCGGATCACACGCATCTGCCTGGCAGATCAGATTCCTTCTTGCCTCTAAACCAACATCCTTCTGTGTCAATAAAGGCAAATCTCAAGAACATTATGTTGGGCAAGAAAAGCAAGTTTCAGCCTGATGCCCACAGGATACCATATATATAAACTGTAAAAACAACATATTTTAATGAAAACAAGTAGTAAAATTATAAAAGCACATGTATTAGTTTTCTGTGGCTGCCATGAGAAATTACTAAAAACTCGGTGACTTAAAACAACAGAAAGTCTGCAAAACCAAAGGTCGCAGGTTCAATTCCCAGTCAGGGCACATGCCTGGATTTCTGGCCAGGTCCCCAGTCGGGGATGCACAAGAGGCAACCACACATTAATGTTTCTTTCCTTCTCTTTCTCCCTCCCTTCCCATCTCTATAAAACTAAATAAATAAAATATTTTTTAAAGAAAAAAAAAAGTCCAGAAAGCTACCCTCTCACAGTTCCAGAGGCCAGAAGTCCTGATCACACTCTCACTGGGCCAAAACCAAGGTATCACAGGGAGTGCTCTCTCTGGGAGCGCTAAGGGGCCCTCCATTCCTCCTTCCAGCTTCCGGAGGCTGCCAGCACTCCTTGGCTTACGGCCACATCACTCCCGTCTGCCTCCGCCGTCACCGCACCTTCTCCCTCTCTGTCCAGTCCCCCTGTTCTTCTCTCTTGCAGTGACACCTGGGAGGGCAGTTGGAGCCCACCCAGATAATCCAAAATAACCTCCGTATCTCAAGATCGTTAACTTAGCCCTATCACCCAAGAGCCTTTTACATTTTAAGATAACATTTACAGGGTCCAGGGATTAAGACCTAATGTCCTTGGGGGCTATTATTCAGCTTACTAGAGCATTTATAGACATGATTTGTGCCCAAGTCATCATTGTGGCGTCTTCTGGGACATAAAGAAAGACAAGGAGGTAGGGAGGGGAGGCTTCTCTAAGTGCCCGTTCTGTTACGATGTCTACATGAAGCATTTCATAATACATATATTTTTTAGAATTTTAAGTCCGACCACCTCCTAGCTGTGTGACCCTAGGCAATTTATTTCACATTTCTGGACTTTTGTCTCCTCATCTGTAATATGAAGATATTACAGATGGTACCTACTTCATGGATGTATGTCAGCACTTACTAGTGCGTGCCAAGTGCCTAGCAAGTGACCGGCTCATCATAAGTACTAAGTCACCACTATTATGGTCGCTGTTGTTGCCTTCCTGAAACTGAAGAGCATTTTCTACAGCGTGTGCACACACACACACACACACCCCTTCCTGAGCAACAGGAGTAAGTTTTTCTGCTTCAAGCCCTGGTTTCTGAAACTCAGCCCCAGTGGGGGTGGGGTGGCTGAAAACCACAGTGGTAGAAGCAGGTGGGGGGAGGGAGCTGGGGGGAGCCCCTCTGCAGAGGCACTTTTTGATCTGCTGTAACTGCCACTATAGAGAATAAGATGGAATTCATTTCTATGATGAAGGAATTAATGGTCATGGAGAGAATCGGGTTCAGGTGGAAGACTTGAATCCAAAGAAGGGAATAAAGCCTTGAAATTCAAATGAAAAATTATTATATAAGCATAAAGGAAACCTATTTTACACCTGTAAGACTAAATGTATAAATATGAACCAACCGCTCCCTCTGGGAAATGGGGATTGTGCTTTTAATGCACCTAGACAAATATGCGGTGCCCTCTTCCTTCCACCCATGCATTTCAATGAAGACCTGGCACCCACTGGGGGCTCCTGGCACCCCCACACTGGCCGCCTCCTCCCTGGGCCCAGACAAAGGCCCTCCTGGCTTCGCCACAGCCTCTAGGAGGAAGGTGGGTTCCTGAAGCCACAAACTCCTTGGACAAGGTCATTTCAAAGGCCCCCTCTCAGTTCCAGCATTCTGTGGTCCTGCTGTCCCCTGCCCCCACCGCATCGATTCCTGGGTCATCCTACAGTCATTAGAGTGTTTTGGCTTCATTCACTCAACCCATACCACCTCTTGGGTGCCTGCCTGTGCCCATCTCTGTGATCAATGCCAGGTTCATCTAGTTTACAAAAGGGGAGACTGAGGCAGCAAGCCAAAAAATGGGAGCAAGGAAGAAGACAGGCTTTGGGGTCAAGGAGGATTAAGTTAAAACCACTGTCCTACCACTGAGACTTAGAACGGGTCTCCATTTGACCTTGGACTCCAAGTCTCCGTTTCCCTCTCTATAAAACAGCAATGCTGGTATCCACCACACAGCGCAGCTTGGGGATTAAAAAGGCTGGTTGTTAGATGCCTGGCACCGGGTAGGCACTCAGAAACAGCTGGGTATTAATACTGGTGCCCAAGGTCAAAGAGTACTATGATCATTCAACTCCGTTCTTGATGGAGCACGCTCTGGGTTCTCCCAGCCACAGAGCCCGACCACAGAATCGCAGCGATGAGTACACAGTGGCCCCAGGGCTGGCTACAGAGGAAGCAAGAAGCAAGGGAGCCGGCAAGCACTGGGGCTGACAGCAGACCCAGACTAGGCATCACCGCTACTTAAGATCGTGCAGATGGGCCATGTTTTGAGTCCTGTTTGAGCAGGTGTGAGTGTGTGTGTGTGTGTGTGTGTGTGTGTGTGTGTGTATGCAGCACATCAAAGGTTCAATATTACCAGGAAAATCGCCGGCCTCAGAAGGTTCAGGCCCAGGCCACTCAACCTTTTCCCAAATCCAAGTACCAAATACCAGATAACGAATGAGTGTTACAATCACTCATTCATTCATTCATCCAATGAGAATTGCTTGAGCATGTACTATGGAACACAGGCTACAGAAACAGAATGAGTACTCCTGCATCCAGCAAAGAGCCCTCCCTACTGAGGGGGCCCATGATAGAGGAGGGGCTTCCAAGGAGAGAAGAAAGGACTAGCCCTGCGGACCAAAGGAGCCCAATGCCATCAGCTTCCCCTTAGCGACAAGCTGATATGAGGTGGGGATCAGGCAGCATCTGATCTTTTCATCCTCCTTCCCATCCCACCCCACCCCACAAAAAGCCTGGGGGCCTAGAGAAAGAGTTAGTCCGGGTTGGGAGCTCCCCTGGAACCCGTGTGCAGCCTGAGCTGCGAGCCAGCCGGCGCTTGGCCGGCGCTTGGCCCCGCGATCCGCCCCTCTTTGATTTGTTCGGTGAAAATGCTTTGCCAGTTCCATAGATGTTCAACTGTGATAAGGTAATTGTCCAAGGGCGCAGTCTACAACCCATTAACACTGGACCCGCTGCAAATTGAACTTGGAGAAGTGATCTACAGGGGCCAGAGAAGGCAGCCCAGCGCGATCCAACACTCGGTCTTTTGTTCAGGCGGCTGGGAGCTTGGGAGGAGACTCCCAGAGGTTCCAGGAAACACAAGCCCATTGCACACATACCACCTCCTCCTTGAATCTGCATGTGTGTACATGCATCCTGTGTGCACACGTGCACACATGCACACGCACAGGCGCTCTCACCGCTCTCCTATACTCTCCTACAGGGACATACAGGCTCTGAGCCTCACATTCCTAAATGGACACTCCAATGCCCACATACTCACCTCCACCCTTTAGGGCACTGGGACCAGATTGGAGGGGCATTCTTCTGGGGGGGGGAGGGGGCGGGGTGCCTTTCCCACACCAGAAATGGAAAGAAGGATTACTAGGCAGAGGAAAGAGTTTTCCAGATAAGGGGGAACACAGGGTGAAGGTGGTCTTGACTGCATTTCTGAGAGCCAGTGGGAAAGCATTCAGCGAGAGAGCCATGTCCACAGGAACGGGGGCGGGGGGGGGGGGAGGCAGCCGTCCCAGCAGTCGGCCACCGGCCACCACCGCAGCGAGGCGGGCAAGACAGGCATCCAGGCAGCTCCCACTAAGCATCAACCTCACAGTCTTTTTTCCAGAACTTCAGGAGCCAGAAAGCTCCCAAGGAGGAGCTTAGGGAAACCCTGTTCAGCGGTGGGCCTGGGAGAAGCCAGATTATTATTATCGTTGTTGTTTGCCTTGAGAACTGGAACCCAACACACTCTATTTTATTTTTCCGGGGAAAATGAAAATGTCAACCCAGGAAACACCACCGTCTCCCTCTCCTTCTTATTCTGGTTCCAGCAGATGTTTCGGGTCTCTCTCTGAAGAGAGCTACTTCTTAAGAGAAAAATAAGAATAAAAGACTGGGGGAGTATAGAAAAGGTGTTTTTTTTCAGGGGTGCCTCTTCCAACGTGGCAATGAAAAATCCCGGCCTCCGGGACCTGGAGTGACCCTCCAGAGGGTCCTTCGTTCAAGGGCGCCCCCCCCATTACCAAACATTCGAAGACTGAATAACACCATGCGTCGGTATGTTTGGCAGTAGCCTCTGAAAATGCAGAAGGCCCACTGCAACGAAAACCCCAGGTTTTCGAGGTGGACTTACCACCTTTAGAGGAAGATTTGTTGGACAATCGCTTCCCCAAAGTGCTCGTGGCAGAGGTCGGAAATAGGGAGTGTTCTCCCCACAGGGCACATGGGGGCAGGGCAAGGGGGGCGCCCAGCAGTGGCCCGAAGTTGTCCCACACTTCCCGTCATTCACACTCTGGGGCGGGAGCTGCCAGAGAAAAGCCAGCTTCCCCAGCCGTCCTGGGGTCTGGCCCCTGATCTTTGGGCCTGTGTTCTTCTTTCCCATTTTAATTGGGTGTGGAAGGTTCAATTTGGGAACTTGGGAGGAAGAATTTCTATTAGCACTGTTGTTGCCCTTAGAAATGTGTGTGTGGTGGGGGCAGGGGGATCTCAGTACAGACAGATGGAGGTGGGGGTGGGAGGGCAGTTATGTAGCCAGAGAGTACCAGCACAGGGGTGGTTTCTGGGGGCAGCGGCGGGTGCTGGAATCCAGCTGGGCCCGGTCTGGAGATGCTCCTCTGGAGAGAGCCCGAGGTAGACGCGGTGCAGAGAAGGGCCCCTCCCAAAGGTCTCTGCCCCACTCCGTGAAGACCAAAGGGCTCTCCCAGGGATTCATGTCTGAGTTACAGCCCAGAGAGCAATGGGGGCTGACATACCTCAGGAAACCATGGAGATGGGGGAGGCAGTGGACAAGATGAGCAGACTAAGAGAGGGAAGCCGCCGGGAGGTGTCAGAAAGGCAAGGGGAGAGAAACAAGCAAAGAGAGATGGACGAGCCAGAGAGACAGACTGGGCGGGGGTGCAGAGAAAGACAGAAAAGTGTGTGATGTGTGTGTGTGTGTGTGTGTGTGTGTGTGTGTGTGTGGTGAGGTGGGGAGAGAGAGAAGAGGGAGGGAGGAAGAAGTAGGGAGAAAGAGACAGGGTGGGGTGAAGAGCTGAAGGAAAAACTTTCCAGGCCAAGCCCAACCCAACACCCAACATGCAGCTGGCACCCCTGGGCACCTACAGCAGCGACTGGAGGCCCTAGGAGCTGATTAACGTCTCTATGGGGGTAGGCTGGGACCAGAAGGTGAGCAAGAGAAAATGAGAGGGGGGGAGTTTCCCCCCACCTCCAGCTGCAGCCGCCCCCGATCCCAGGTGAACCCCCCTTTTCCCTGCTGGATGTGAAATCGCCATTTCACCCCGCCACACTTCTTAATTGTTGCAAAAATCATTTGTGAAATTGGTCTCCAACAGGCGAGAACGGCCACGCTCATTCCAGCAGACACTCCCCTGTCTCCCCCTTGTCTGCCCCGAGGGAGCCCAAGGAATCCCCAAGCTGTGCAAATGCAGGGTTGGCACCAGCAGCACTAGTTTTGGGGGAGCCACCTTGTGGGGGGATCCTCCCTTGCTACTAGACCTGCTGCTCCCAGTCAGCTGCCAAAAAAGGCAGGAACCATGCCAAGGGTTAGGCGGTCCCCCACTTGCCTGGGGTTCCAATGTGTCCAGCAGCAGCTGATTGGCGAGCCCTGAATCTCGGGGTCTTGCTGTATGCTTGCCCCACACAGTTCAGGAGACATGGGTGACGGGAGGGACAGAGTCGTCCAGCATCCCCACCAGTTGTGGTCCAGGGCTCTTTCCTCTGAGGGGGATTGACCGAAAGAGCACCTACACCTTCTTGATGGCACGTGGAGCTACGCTAAGGCAACGTGAAAGAGATTCCAAAACACAAACACAGAGACCCTCACTCATAAACACACAGACTCAGGCTGGATCACGGCCTCCGGCCGACCTGCACACACAAACCCACCTTCACCTACGCACAGACACACCGACCCCGTCCACCCACAAACATGCAGACAAGGGAACTCAGTGACTGATGAATGAGTGAATGTACAATATGTGCAACATGTGTTACATGCATGCATGCCTGTATCTGAATACATGTCTGTGTTGCACGTGTGTGTCTGTATGTACGTGGTTTTGTGCGCACATGCATGCCTGTGTCTGTGTGCGCGTGTGTGCATATGTGTATGTGTGTCTATTATGTGCACATGTATGGCACGCACATGCACACATTGATAGGTGCGCGTGCATGCACACATTGTATACGTGGGCATGTCTATATCTACATGTGTGCCACATGTGCATGTCTGTGTACACATCATCTGCATGTGCACGTGTTGCGCACGTACACCTGTATTTGCACGCATGTGTGTCTATTGCGTACACACATGTGTCTGTCTGTACCTGTGTGCACATATCACATGCATGTGTATGTCTATATCTGCATGTGTGTACATGTACCTGAAATGCATCGCCTCTTCTGCAGGTCGAGGCAGGCCAGACCCCCCCAGCAAGAAGAGAGGGAAAGGGGGCTCAGGCAGCCCCCTTTCCCATGTGCACACGCTGTGGTTTCAAACTGCATCTCCCAACCTCTCCTGAGGGCCCTGGGTCTAGTGGGGTGGCACCTGCAGTGACGAAAGGGGACCAGGAAACCTCCTAGGGCCCCTGCAACTCAGGCAGCCTGGCAGCCTGGTGTCTTCCTTTTAAATGCTAAAGCTACTTTGCCTCCCCCTTCTCAATTCAGGGGCCACTGGAGGGGGTGGGTTTAATAGCTTTTTAGAAGGCCTTCATTCCTAGAGGACCCCCCCCCCGTGCGGGGAGAGCGAGGAGAGGAGGGAGTGTGTCCCATGCTGAGAGGGCAAAGGTCACAGGTGAGGAAAAGGGGAGGGGAGGGAACACAGTGGGGCCAGCCCGAGGAAAGCCCCCCAGGCCAAGACTAGGCTGACCCCAGCACTGGGAGAGGGCGGGCAGGAGGCGGGCTGGTGGGGTTGGGGGCGAGTTTGGGGGCTGGGTTTATTTTATTGTGTTTCGCTTCCAGCGCTGGGCCGGAGACACCCTTTCCCGGGGGAGACAAAAGGGCCGCGGTCGCGGCGTCCTGCCCCGCTGGGAGGGCGTTTCGCCCCCAGGACTCGGTGTCCAGGCTGGGGCGTCTAGTCTCTCCCGCCCAGGAGAGCGCAGAGCTTCGGAACCTCTCAGCGCCCCCCCCCACTCCTGACCGTTCAATTAGCCCCCCGCCCCCCGTCGTCCACATCTGAGCAGAGGAGCGCGGAGTGGCTGAAGTCAGGGTGGTACCTGGTGCTGCCCAGCTCCACTCCTCCCACCCACCCGGCTCCCCCGTCCCTGGGTCCCCGGCACCCACTTGCTGTTCGGCTCCCGGGAGCCGGACTACCTGCGGGAAGGGGGTTCTGGGTGTGGTCTGGGAGCCGGCGGAGGAGGACGGGTCTGACTGGCTGGGGAAGGGCGAGGGACGCGGCGCGGGGAGGGGACGAGGAGGTGCGTCCCGAACCCTCGGCAGACCCAATCCTCTAAGCCCTAGACCCTGCCGAGCCCGAGGCGACGCCGGGGCTCAGACAGTATTTCAGAAAAGTCACAAATCGCTTCCATGAAGTCACCCTCAGCCCCACTCGCGGAAAATTCAGCGTGTGAGTGAAATGAAGGAGAAGATGTGACGTTCAGCGGACTCTGACCCTGGGAGGCCAGAGACAAGGCGAGACTCCGGAGGAGTCACCAGCCGGAGGCAGACATTCCCATGCAGCCCGGCCGCCAGAGGGGCCGTGGGCGACAGGGGGCCGGGCGCTCTTCGGATCCGGCCCATTCGTCAAACGCAGACACTCGGACAAAGTGGGCCCCCTCCTTCTCCTCTCTCCCCACCCCCGCCCCCGCCTCTGCTCCCTCTGCCGTAACGGGCAGTTCAGAGTCTCGCCTCCCCCCCTGCCCCAAACCAGGTCGAGCTGAGGGTTAGAAAAGAGGGGAAAAAAGATATTCGCTGGCGATTTCTTTTCGTTATTGGTCCTCGGCTCCCTTGCGCCGCGGCCCCCTTCCCTCCTCATAAATAAAAGAAAAGTCCGAACCTATCAGATCCCGTCCGCTGCCTCCTCCTCCTCGCACTCCGGCGGAGCACTTTTGCACAACTTGCCCGGAGAACCACTCGCCCCCTCGCCTCCCCTCGTCGCCCCGCCGCCTCCCCTCGAGCCCCGAAACCTGAGAGGCACCCTCTTCCCTCCCCGAGGGTTCTGGGGGCGGGGGTGTGAAAGCGCGTGTGCCAGAGAGTAGAGAGTGTGGTCTGGAGAAAGGCGTGGACGGGAGTGCGGAGAGGAGGGGGGAGCGAGAGCGAGGGAATAAATATATAAATAAATACGAAAAAGAATCCACCCCGCAGCCTCTCCGGCTCAGAACTTCGGCCGGGAGCGCGAGGGCGCGGCGCTCGCCAGTCCCCGGCTGGGGCCCCGACTCCGGCCGCGTGCCCCGGGTCTGCCCGGCGCGGCCGGCCGCCCGCACAACTTCTGGCGGCGCGGAGCGGGCACAGGCGCACTTGGGGTTGGAGTGTTTGTTTGTTTGAACTTCCTCGTCGCCACCTTCCCTCCCCCAACCTCCGCCTCCACCTCGCCCCCCTCCCCAGCTTCTGGACGCGCAGACTGCAGGCGGGGGTGGGGGGGTGGGGGTAGGCAGTGTGTAGGGAGGGGAGCGGGAAGAGGTTTTTTTTTTTAAAGAAAAAAAAAAAAAGGAGGAGAAGGAGGAAAGAAAGAGATCGCAGCAGGGGTGAAGGGAACGGACGGGAAGCGATTTTTGCCGACTCCGGATTCGTCCCCCGCGGGCGCGAGAATGGCGGCCCTTCCCGGCACCGTACCCAGGATGATGCGGCCGGCTCCCGGGCAGAACTACCCGCGCACCGGGTTCCCTCTGGAAGGTAAGGGCGCCGGGCTCACTCCTCGCTCCTCCGCCGGGAACTCGAGGTCCTTGGAGAGGTGGCCGCCTCCACCGGGTGGCGGCGGCGCCAGGGCCCGCACAGCACGGGGTCCCCTTCTCTCTTGGGTCCAAGGCCGGGCGTCAGACCCGGGAAGTTGGCGGGACTGACACTTGTCGGGTTTTGTGCGTGGGTTTCGCTAACCCGCGGCCTCAGACTCGCGGGGCCGCGGGGCTCTCTGGCCTTTGGGCGCAGAGCTGACGACGTAGATTTGGGGCCCTAGTAAATTTCAGGTCCTCGTGAATTTCCGTTCTTTCCAAGGTTTTCAGATACTATTCCGCCCCCGGGCTCTTTCTCCGCTGTCTGCGTTCCCCGGATACTGGCTTTCTGCTCTTGCTTTGAATTGCTCTCGCCACCTCGGGATGGCCTTCCGATCCCTCTTATTTCGAAATTCCAACAGTGTGTGATACTGTGTGTGTCTAAACGGGGAAGGCTGTCCGCTTCTTCCAGAGCAACGATCAGAAACTCCAGCTGTGGGATGTGGAAACCAACTAATTAGAAATGATAAATAGTAACAAACCTCCCCCCCCCCGTTTAAAAAAAAAAAAAACTTTTCTCTGGAGCTTCTCAACTCTGGAAATCTCCCAGGAGAGAACCTCAAGATGGCCAAGTTCCTGGGCACCGCGCTGTGCAGGCGGGGAAAAGCGTTCGTTTTGGGATGTGTCCTTCCTAAATACCCAGCACCGGGGTGAGCAGAGAGAACGGGCGGTGAGCCGACTCTCGGCTGGAGAGAGGGCTGGGAGCGCGCCGCTGAGACCCTTGGCTGCGTTATTATTATTTTTATTTTATTTTATTTTCTTTTGAAACTAATGGAAGGTCTTCAACCTGTCAACTGGGAGATTGCTCAGTTCCTGGGGTAGGTAGCCCCGAGTGTCTTAGAGACGAGGCTCGAGAAAGGTGCGACTTTTATTTTGTAATCACTCTTTTTGTAATTATAGGAGCCCCCGGGTGCTCGAGGCCCGGGGAGAGAGGCAGGGAGGGGGCTGGGGAGGAGGGTCCCTCCGGCTGCGAGACGGCGCGGGTCCCTGAATTAGAGGGCGGCGAAGCGAGTGGCTCCGTGATCAAGTGCGCGCGAGCGGCGGCGCAGGCGGGAGAGCGCACCGGCCCGGGGATTTGCCGCCGCCCTCTCCTGTAGCGAATGCAAGGAAAACAGGCGGCCGAGGACGCGCGGCGGATTAGAACAATATTTGCCCAACATGACGGAGAATACTGAGGAGAGCCGAGTGCCGGTCGTTCGAGAGGCTCTTGAATATAAAGTTGGGCGCTCGAGTGCTCTCGAGCGCTAATGGCATATCCCGCCACGGAGACCGAGTGACTCTGGCTCGGCGACGCACGATTTCTGATTAAATCCGAGGGTGGCTTCAGACACCTACTTTTACAAAGAGAGGTGGGGGCACCTGGAGAGCGAGGGAGGAGGCGGTAGGGACGGCTCCGCAGCCGAGCCTCTTCTCGCCTCCTCTCTTCCAATTATACTGTCGGCTCCCTCCACCAAGGCGGCTGTGAAATCGTTCTAATCTGCCAGATCTCCGCAGCCGCCGAGTCCCCAAATTGGGGGGATCGAGGCCGGATTAGTGCACCGGGTGTCCCCCAGTCTTCTGCGAGGAAACGGTGTAGATTTTGCATTAAGGCTGCTGAGGCGAGGCATCTCTCTCCCCAACACACACCAGGCGTCCCCGTCTTCCCGGTTCCCGAGGTCACCCGGACCCAGGGACTCTGGCCATCTGTGTACCAGCCTCGCAGAGCCTGCAGGGACAGTGTGTTGATTTCTGGGACCAAGTGGGCATTTGATTGGGGAAACGGCCAACAAGGGATCGTGTCCCCCCGAATGGTCCCAAAACGAAATTAGAGCTCTGAGGGAGGTCAGAAGCAAGGGGAGTCCCTGGAAGGGCAGCCAGGTGGCCCGAGAGGGAACAGCCAACAGCGTTATGTCACTGGTCCTCAGCTACGCAGGTATGGGTAGGACAGTTCTGTGGCCCAGGCTGGGGCTGCAAATACTAGCAATTGATCAGCCCCTTCTGGGCCCCAACAAAATGGATGAGTCTTGACTGACCACATGGGCAACACCTCGCCCAGTGCTGGCGTCTCGAAGAGGCAGCCCAAGCTGTACCCTGGGGGACAGAGACCCTTTGCTGCCGGAGCCTCCAGGCTCCACCAGACCCCTGGCTCTGCCTCTGCCTCTCTCCCGCCCCTGCTCAGAGGCATTCAGCCCCCCCCCAGGTGTGTCCTCACTCCCCTCAGTGCGGCAGGACTGGAAGCAGACAGCACCTGGGGGGACGGGAGCAGCCAGCAGTAACCCCTCTCTCCACCCCTGCGGGACGTCCCTCAGCTTCAGGACAGTTTTCTTTTTCTGATTAAGGAACTGCCACCGCTCCAAATGTGGGGAGCTCAGAGCTGTCAGGGGTCTCAGGGCTCAAGAAAAACCGGAGTCCAGGGGTGCACCCAGTGCCTCCTCCGCATCCTCACCCTGTGCCTCTCTCCTTCCTCGTCTCCCCTTCCTTCTGCAGTGTCCACCCCGCTGGGCCAAGGCCGGGTCAATCAGCTCGGTGGGGTCTTCATCAATGGGCGACCCCTGCCTAACCACATCCGCCACAAGATAGTGGAGATGGCCCACCACGGCATCCGGCCCTGCGTCATCTCCCGCCAGCTGCGGGTCTCCCACGGCTGCGTCTCCAAGATTCTCTGCCGCTACCAGGAGACCGGGTCCATCCGGCCTGGGGCCATCGGCGGCAGCAAGCCCAGAGTGAGTGTCTTTGCCGCAGAGCTGGCAGCAGGCCTTTCCATGGTTGGGGGTCCGGGCTGTGGCCCCTGGCACTGCCCTGTGCCACCCAGTAGCACCGGGCAACTACGTGCTCCATGGCAGTGGGAGAGCGTCCCCACCTCCCAGGTATCCCCCCACCATTGTTCGAATTTCTCAGGGATGGGAATAACTGAAGTCCAGATTGCCCAGGACTTTGAGGTCCATGAGTCCTTGCTGGGCTGTTCCTGTATTTGTACCGATCCCCTGCCGCCATCCCAGACCAGGGACCATGGCCCCTCAGTCTTGCCTGAAATAGTGAGGAAGAGGACACTGAGGGTCCCTATCAGGTTTCTCTTTCATTACCTATCTCTACCTCACCTTCCACCCCAGCCCACGGCCTCCCTAGGAGCCAGAACAGGTTTCTTGAAAGAATAAAGCCAATTTCACAAGAAGGGCATGGTGACCAGAGCCACTCGCCTGGTCTGGGGCTCTTGGGAGGTTGATATTAAAAGTACCTCCCTCTCCCCCCACCCCATCTTTCCCCTCCTGCTCCCCCACCTCCACCTCTGAAGCAGGTGGCGACTCCGGATGTGGAGAAAAAGATTGAGGAATACAAGAGGGAAAACCCAGGCATGTTCAGCTGGGAGATCCGGGACCGGCTGTTGAAGGATGGGCACTGTGACCGCAGCACCGTGCCTTCAGGTGAGAAGGCAGCTGAGCAGGCAGAGCCCGCCCAGGTCCGGCCAGGGCGCCGTCCGGGGCGCGGGCTGGATGCGGGAGAGATGGTGGGTGGTGGGACCTTTGAGGAAAGTTGGGAGGAAAGGGAGCAAGAGGGCAGAGAGAGAGAGAGAGCGAGGGCTCAGGACGGAATCAAAACCGAAAGGAAGGTGGAAGGAGAGAAGGGAAGAAAAGAGGAAGTGGAAGGGAGGAAGGAACGGGCGGAAAGTTGACCTACAAGGTCGGGGGAGAAGAGAAGCTCTCCAGGCGCTTTCTCAGAGAAGTGGCCTAGACCAGGCTCTGACCCGGGAGGTTTGATCTCCGGGGGCTCCCGGAGCCCCTATTCCAGTCACCACTTCTGTTCCGTTGCTGCCGCCAGAGGGTCTCAAACATGGAAGCCCTGCTTGGTGCTGCCCGTGAGAGGGAGAGTGGCCAGAGGTGTGTGTGTGTGTGCCCGGGGAACTCGGGCGTGCAGGGCCAGGACACACCTGAGTGGCAAGGCAGCGGCCGGGCTTGGGGGCCTGCCTCCGGAGAGCTTCTGGGGAAGCGGGTGTGGATGTGAGTCCGTGTAGGGTATGTCATAGTGCCAGGTACACGTGTGTGCAAGGGTGTGTGTAGGAATGTGCAGGTGGGTGTTTCTGCCCGTCTGGCCACCGTGTGAGCGCCTGGTGTGAATCGGGCTTCCCCGTGTGGGTGAGCGACTGCACTCGTGCCTGGGAGTAGGCGTAAAGGTGTAAACGTGGGTGTGAATACCTTCGCAGTGTGTCTGGGGGGAAGGCGCTTTGGGACTTTCTTCCAGGGTCCCCAGCGGCCCGCACTCCCTTGCCCCAACAACTTATACTAGCTCTTTTGCCTTTGAATTTCTGAGGTTTAGTGAGTTCGATTAGCCGCGTGCTCAGAATCAAGTTCGGGAAGAAAGAGGAGGAGGAGGAAGCGGACAAGAAAGAGGACGACGGCGAGAAGAAAGCCAAACACAGCATCGACGGCATCCTGGGCGACAAAGGTAAGGGGGACCTTCCCCCAGGGGACCGCGCCGTGCTGGACCGCATTTCCCCACGTGCTGGTGTGCAGGCCAGCGTCTCGCTTCTGTCGCCCCAGACTGGCGGACAGAACTTGATCGGTAGGACTGGCAGCCCCGGGCAGCCAGGACCCCTCGGGGTTTGCGGAGGGCACCCTCTCGATGCGCCCCCGGGGCCCACAGGGAGCAAAGACGAGGCGAAGATGGCCTCTTAAGTCCCCAGGGAGCTCGGCTGCAGGTCCGTGCACCGAGCGTCTGCGGACCTTGAGCTCAGTGTCACCGGGGACTCCCGGGCGCGTGTCCTCCGGGGCTGGCATTTTGGCTGTTGGTCCCCGTGTCGATCTATTATTTATGGGAAACTTGGGCGAGGGAGGGGGCGAGGAAGGAGGAGCCAGCCCGCGGCTCCCTAAATGAATTTGTTAACCAGACCCGCACACGCTCTCTAAATGGTCCCTTGAAACCCCGCCTGACAATTGACTGACCGCCGCAATCAATAAAAATTAGCGAGGGCCGCCGCCTAACTCTCAGTTCCGCGTTGCCAGGGCCCAAACGGAGAAAGCGCGGGAGCGGGGAGGCAGATGGGCAAACTGTTAAGGTGCGCTGCTCCCTCGGGGCCAGGAGTTGAGGCCAGGTTCCCGGAGCCTGGGCAGGAGGATCCCAGGGAAGGAGAGAAACTGGGGCTCCCACGCCCTCTCCCCCTTTTGGCGCAGCCCCTCCGCGTGTTGGAGTCTAAGCCCGGCTGGGGACCCGGCGTCTCCGGGGAAGGCGTTTCTCTTTCCAGCGCCTGCGTGCCCGGGCCAGGGCAGATCACGCTCTCCTTTATTGAGGTGGGAAGTTTCTGAAGAGAAACTCCTTCCTCGAAACTCCTCCCCTTGCCGTTGTCTTTGAGATTTGGTAACTGTGCGTTAAATAAGGCTGTAGGGAGATGCAGAAATGGAAGACTCGGTCTCAGGCCAACCGGAAAAGAGAGGAAAGAAGCAGGTCCCCAAATACACACGTAGGGAGACAGCAGGCAGCGAGAAAGACAGTGGCCCTCCAAACCCGGGACACCGCGGCTTTGGGGAGGGTGCAGAAACTTATAAAGAGCACACATTATGTTAGAGTCTCCCTCCAGAAGTTTCTGGAGCCCCCCTGACCCCCACACCTTTGCCTCCTGTGAACTCCTAGCCCAGGTCTCTTTCCCGTTGCCTCTCCCAACCTTGAAGATGAACTTCACAGACAAAGCCCGCTTCCAAAGACAACACCCAGCCAGGCCCAGCCCCCACTGGCCTGGTTGGAGGGGGAGAGATGGAGGAGAAGAGTCAGGCCCATGTGAGAGCAGCCCGGAGCTGGGGACCGGGCAGGCTATTGACATTCAGGGCCCCCAGTGGAGCCCTGTCCCACCAGGGACAAAAGGGCGAGGGAAGAAAGGGAGCGAGCTGGGCCTGGCACCCCACTGTGCGGGGCCCACAGAGGGGCCGCCTCTGGGCGGGAGGGGCCCTGCGGCTGCCCAGCAGCCCGTGGCTTGCCCGAGACTGCCCAGAGCCCTGGTACCCCTGGAAAGTGTTGGGGGGACCCAGTCCTCACTTCAGTCTGTACTGAGAAGGTACTTAGTCGGACTTCTTCTTTGTGGGGTGGGAGACATAAAACTTAGATAATCTTTTGCAGTCAAATACTGCACAGCAGACACTGCTTCTGGGAGGTAGCCCGGGTAAAGTGCAAGATTTGGTTTTATTTGGAGAGATTTGAGAGGTGTGGGGGATGGCGGGGATATGCCCAATTTAGTCTGTGAAGAAGCACAATTGATTAATTTCTTTCGAGGAAAAAAAAAAGGAAGTGAAGAGGATGGAAAGATTGTGTGGTTTGGGGAATCCCTTTGACTCAAAGGAGTTTGGGGGCTTCCGGTGCAGGTCTGGACTTACAAAACCAGCTAACAGGCGACTTCGCTGGAGAGAGGTTTCTCCTGCAGAGAACCAGGAAGTCTCCAGGGTTGAAGGAGGAGCCTGGTAGTTCCAGATGGGCAAGCCGCGGGCCTGGTGTCCGGAGAGCTCTGCGGCCTTTGAGTGGCAGTGGGCATGTTGGGCATTGTGACTGAGTTAGATGGCCGTGTGGGCCCTTGTGTCTCTCAGTGTGACTGCGTGCCCACGGGCCTTTGGATCAAAGTACGTGGGGCGTGTTCCGAGCCAGTGAGAGCGTGAGCGTGTGTGCGGTGTCATTGTAGAGGGGAATGGATGGACAGTGGGCCAGTGGGTTGTCTGTCCATCTGTGGGAAGATCATCTCAGCTCCCGGTGGGGTACCTGGGCCACTTTGTGGGTGCCTAGTGAACTGCCCAGTTGGAACCTTTCCTCTCTCTCCCAGGCCGCAGACGTCTGTGTCATGGCCAAGTTAAAGGTGAAAAGACCTCCCGACCTCCACCCAAGCTGACCAGGTGCCGAGAGGCAGAGAGGCTCCGTGGGCAGAGCAGGGAACATTCACGAACTTTGTTTTTGGCTTCTCGCTCCTGACAAATGCTTGCTCCGTGGGTTGCCCCACTCATGGCGGGGAGCCGCCAAAGCAGGGGTTTAAGAGCTCTCCTCTTTAAGCGCTAAAGACAGATCCCTCCCTGAGTCCGTTTTTTCCTATCGTCTGCTTGGCATTTAATAATGTTAAGACTTATTAGAGCTGGTAATGAAAACTGGGACTGCTGAATGGGAAACTGTGTTGGAGAGGGGTGTAATAGCTTCCAGGCATGGTAAGAAACTATTTATCCGCAATCAGTCCTCACTCTCAGAGTTCGAAGCACAAACGTTAAGTTGAAGGGTTTTAAAGCAGATTAAATTGAGCTTTTATTTCTGTGCACTTTCATCTCTGAACAGCTCACTCCTGCTCCCCTTGGGCTGATATTCATGAGGCTGTTCATATTTTTTTTTTGCTCTTATCCTTGTTAAGACTGAGTTATTAGGATTGTTGGTTGTGAGAATTCACAGACCGCTTGCAGATAGGGGCTCCAGCCATGCTCTGCTCACCTGGACAGGGAAGTGGACAGGTCCTTGCTTTCATCTGCTTGGATTCTCTCCTCCTCACCCCTTTTTGGAGGCTCAGGGGGCAGACAGGCCAGGGACCCAACAGGGAAAGGATTTGAGGAGGAAAGGAAAAGAACAAGATTTTCCTAAGGAGCCCAGTAATACTCTGGTAGGAAATTGGACAGGGGGTTGCGCCGAGTCAAACCACCCTCCGGTGGGAACCGAGGGAGTATGAAGAAATAAGCAGCGAGAGTAATAAAAGCAGTGACAGCCAGTAACGAACAAAAAACTGAAGCCTCAAAAGCCTGGCAGTGGACAAACTTGGGTACATTGATCTGAAACTGACCAGACCAGTCTCCACCTTCTTCTCTAGAGCAGAAAGCCCAGCAGGGTCAAAGTCAATATGAAAGGAGGGGAGAAAGTAGTAAGATTAAAAAGAGTGTACATTTTCCTGAGGGGGTGTTGGTGCCAGAGTCCATCTGAAAGAATTTGCTCACTTCCTTGGTATAAAAGATCATCTGAGGTCTGGACGGAGGGTGTGTGTGTGTGTGTGTGTGTGTGTGTGTGTGTGTGTGTGTGTGTGTGAGAGAGAGAGAGAGATTTGTGGGTGTTTTTTTCTCATCTTCCCTTAATTTGTTTTTAAAGCAACAAACTTACAGGTGTTGAGTGGGAAATGACGAAGAAGGCTCGGAAAGGAGGGACAGCCCCGAGTGTCGGTTTTAGACACTTGTAAAAGGAGGTGGGAAACAATTTAATTTGGCAGCGGCAGTAGCTGCTAATGCGGTTTTCGGTCGTTTGCTACACAGGAGGAAGCTGTTTTGATTGTGTGTACAAGGACCTGCCAAATTTAATTAGGCTCCGGGGGAGCGAATGAATAGGGGAAGGGGGGCACAGCTCCCCTCAGCCCACACTGTTTTTTTTTTTTTTCCCCTGGCTTCACACCTGGAAGGGGCATTGTTTACCGGATCGGATGGAACGGGAGAGAGAAGGGGAGGGGGACGCAGAGAGAGACAGGGGCCTTGGAAGAGGGAGCGAGGAGGAGAAGAAGATAGTCCATTTATCAAGAAACAATCTGCATTGATGGAAACCAACAAGTTCCCTCCTCTGTAAATGTGTGTTTAGAGAAAGGTAATTGACACTCCACCAAATCAAAGGATTACCCCGGGTTGGCAATCTAATCAAACAGAGTCCAGGCGGGATTTGAAGCTGTTCAGAGTGGGATCAGCTTCGCATAATGGGGGCTCGGAGGAAAATGGGAGGGTGTCGGGCAAGTCCCCGGCTTCAGGCAGAGCAGGGTGGTGGATATTCAGTGCGACCAGAGGGGGAGAGGGCGGGGGTGAGGGTTTCACTGGGCCCTAGTGATGGGGGGAGAGGGGGGGACAGGGCGGGGGGTGCCGGATAACCCGGGGGAGGAGACTCCTGGCGAGTCCAAGCTGGGCAGACAGACTCCCCCTTTCTTCCCTCCATCCATCCCCCCCCACACCGAAGAAGAGAGAGGGGAGGAGGGGCCTGAGACTAAGGAAGAACAACAATGAGATAACTATTACAAAGGCAAACACTGGCGCTCGCTCGCTCCAGCCCCAGAACCCGCGGCAAATCACAAAGTCCGCCAACTGTTTGCCAGATAAACTCGTGCCTAAATCCAGTGTGACGGGCCAGGAGAGAAGAGACAGAAAGAGATAAGGTCGGAGGGGGAATGAGCAAATATAATCTAATAGACATTTAGAAAACAAACTTTAAACAAGGGAGAACAGGCCGGCGGAGAGTAATTATCCGCCCCAGAGACCCGGGGAAGCCGTTGGGGCGCTGGGGGTGGGGTGAGGGACCAGAGCCGCTGCAGGGCTGTGTGTTGGGCCAGGGGCGGGGGAGGGGGTACCTCTGGGAGACCAGGGGAAACCGCAAGAGGGTCCCAGGGGTGCACGGCGGGGGGGGGGGGGGCTCGGCTCGCAGACTGAGGTTCCTATACAACTCCGTTCTCCCCACAGCATTTCTAAACAGGGTGGGGTCCCCCGCTGCCAGGGCTTGCGAGTCCTCTGTTCACTTCTGGGCACGCACCGCCACGCACGGGCTGTTTCCAGGCCTTTGTACCTAAAAGATTCCCGTGCACGGCGCAGCCGTTCAAGGAATTAGATATTTACCAGTTTGAAATAAGCCCGGCTAAGAAGAGAGAGGGAGAGACATTGAAAAGATGAGGCTGGGGGAAGACTTCAAACGAATCCATCACTCGGAACGGTGGAGGAGAGATTTACCAGACAGTATTGGGAAGTTATTTAGATATTAATAACACATTTTCCTGAGGCGCGACCACGGCAGCCATCTGCGCTGCTCTCCAAGCTATTTGGCTGGGTGAAATGTGGGCGTCTCAAATGTTGGGGAGAGATAACGCAATCAGGCTAACCCCGGTCCTAAGACAGCATCCCAGCGTTAAACCCGGATTAACCTCCCCCACCCCCACCGCCCCCTCCCCGGCACGGCTTTCCAAATTTTTCAGTGGAATTTACATGGAAGGATTTTAAAGCACATATATAACAGTCGCCTTAAAGCAGTAAGGTGATTACTTGGGCCTGTTTAATAAAAAGAATTTCTGAAAATGATCGTTGTCACACATTGCATGATAGATAAATAATATTGTGTGAAAACATATAGTTTTAAACAGGGAGAGAGGGCTGAGCAAGTGAGATTTCCTGCCAGGTTGCCTCTTTGGAGTTCCCACTTGCCATCACCAGCGAAGCTGACGAGGCTTCTTTCCTATCCAATGGGAACCTAAGGATATGAACACGAGATGGACAGGACTCCTGCTTCTGGTTCTGGTTCTGGAAGCTCTGGTCTAAAGCCAAACCGGACTCCCACCCCAGAAGAGACAGTGCCTGGTGAACTTCCCTTCCTGCTATTAAGAACATGGAATAGAAAACCCCAAAGGGGAGGTTCTCCAGGAACTTTGGGGCCTTGAAGGCCGAGACAAGAGGGGGGGACATTCCATGAATTCCAGAAAAAAATAGCTCCTCTCCCTCACCCACTCCGCACTAATGAGGTAATTAGGAAACCCAGTTGGGGATGGGGATGAGAGGGGATTGGAAGGTTAGGATGCCCCCTCAGTTTTTGCTGTTCTAAGCCTTCCCTTCCCCCAACAATGACTGAAAAGAGGAAAAGGTGGAAATGGGGTCAGCGCTTTCTGACCTGCTACGGAGCGATTGGCCCTGGCTGGGGTCGGGCGCGGGGAGGGAGGGGACTCGCCTCCCCAAATCGAATCAAAGCAGAACGGTGACCTAAGGGGGAAACTTCGCCATTAGCAGATAGATCTCTCCAAAACTTCAAACAAAGTGGGGGGAGGGGAGGCAAGGCTGGGAAGGAGTCCGGAGAAAGCGCGGCGGGGTGCGTGGGGTGGGGGGCGACCAGGAGATTGCGAGGGGCGGGGCCTGGAGGAGGAAGAGAAGGGGTCGAGGGCAAAGGGGAAGCGGGAGCCAGAGGAAGGGGGTTAAGGATGGTAATGTCAGAGGGGTGGGGGTGGGGTGGGGGGTCGGCTGCACTTGGAGCTTAAGCCCTGGGGGTGAGGAAAAGCGTCTCTGGCCGCAGCCACAGCCTTGAGAGGTATGAGGGGAAGCTGTGTGCTCCCCGAGTCACACTCTAGGGCTCTCCAGGGAGCCTTTCCGCTCTCCTGGACGTCCCTTGGGGAGCGCAGCGAGGGTGGCTTCGCAAGCCTGCTGCGGATGTATCGGTTGGTTGGACATCCCCGAGACTGCGGGTCAACTAATGCACCTTTCCAAGACCTGGTTCCCTGGGCCCTGGGGGTGCGCTGGGTCTGAACGCCGGTGGGGACCAACAGAGCCACAGAGGTGGGAGGAAAGAGTCAAAAGGGAGGAGGAGGAGAGCGAGAGAGAACTCGCGCAAACTCAGAGCGAGAAAGACCGAGCAGGGAGAAGACACTCAGAGTGCAGCATTTGCAGATAGGGAGAAGCGCAGAGGGGTCAAGGGAGACTCCGGGCAACAGGAAGACAGAAAGACACAGAGCCGCAGAAAGGCTGGCCCTGGGACGGGCAGATCAGGAGAGGCCAAGGGACCCAGACACAGCTCGTGGGGCTGCGAGAGTGGAAAGGGCGAGTGCGCAAAGCCGGCGGGCGGCGGGAGGCGGGCGAACCGCTGTCGTCCTTTTGATCCTTCGTGGCTTCCCCTTATCAGACAGCGCTTTCGGTGACACCGGCACAAAAGCAGTTCATCATATTATAGCGCGGGCCGGCGGCTCACTGCGATCCCGCCGCTTAATTAGAGGCGAGCGAGTCAGGCCAGCGGGGCTGGAGGGAGGCCCGGGCTCCGCACTCCGACCCGAGGTGCTGGGAAGGGGCCGGTCCGCTCCTGGCTCTGTCAGGACTCAGTGCGAGGGGATGTAGGGGGCGGGGAACCCTTATTTAGAGCCTCGCCAAATAAACAGGCCAGTCCAGGTTTCACTGCAGAGAGAGTGAAGCTCGCCCGCCTTTTGGGTTTGTTTGTCTGTGTGTTTGTTTTGCAACGGCCCCTTCTAAGTTGCCAGCCTTGGGAAGGATGGCACGGAGGCCCCCATCCCCGTTCCCCAGCTTTGGATGCTGCAGACCGCAGGGTAAGGATAGGCTGCAACTCCGAGGGAGCGCGAGGCTTCCTGCTGCGCTGGGTCGCGGTCACACCCACCGTTTCCCAGCGAATCCTACCTCAGCAGGCCCTCTGTCCCTGTCTCCATCTGAACCCAGCTGTGCGAAGCAGGGGGGCTCTGGAAGGGCAGAGACCTTCGTGGTGGCCCCAGGAAATCAGCGTTCTAATGTTCATCCTGCCCCCCACTCACTAGCAATGTAACCGGGGACTCGCTCAACTTCTCTGGCTCTCAGTTGCCTCCCACGAAAAACCCCAGAATGGGGCTAAGATCCTTATTCTTTGAGGGGGGGGGGACCCTGAGCCCCTGTGAGAGTCAGATAAAAACCTAAGAAAAACTGGTAACACCTGGGAAACTGACCATTCACACATCTTCACATGGCCAGAACTTTGCAAACAGTATAAAGGGCTCTCTGGGCTTCTAGGGGCCACACTCTATTACAAACTCTACACAGGCATCTTTCTTGGTGACCCCAGTATTCTTGAGGGCGCTTCCGATTCCAGAAGCAGGCGCCCTTGATGAGGTAATGGATGGGGTGTTTGAGCGTGAGAGGGTATGAGGCTGAGAGTCTGCCCTCAGCCTGGTCCCTGCTGTGGCTTCCTTTTCCCTAAAAGGACAGCACAGCCCATTCCTCCCCACCCACCCACCCCCATTTGGGTGTTGGAAGGGTCTTCTCTGAGGTCGTTACATGCAAAGATAAGTACAAATACTGAGCTCCCTTTTGTCTGTCACAAGGAAGGAATAAAAAGGAAAAGGAAGACAGGGAGTAAGGGAGGAAGGAAGAAGGAGGGGGGAGGAGTGGAGGGAGAGGGGAGAGAGGAAAGAAGAGATTTTCCAGTGGGGTCAAATTTCTTCACGCATTCTGTAAAAATTTGCTGAGCACCTACTATGTGCCAGGCATCATGTTACGTGTCCAGGAATACCTAAGACGGGAAGGTTCCTGCTTTCGTGGAGTTCTGAGCCAGGTGGCTGATGCAGAAATTAAGCCAGCCCGCAGTGAAGCGATGCCCCAGTGTGTGACTGTGTGGTGTTTACCCGGGTATCCCACAGCGCCTGCCTCCTTGCTGGGCTGTGTCTGTGGTTGTGCATGTTGTGTGTGTGTGTGTGTGTTGGGGGGGGTTCTCTGTGTGAGCACATCGGGATGTTTCGGGCGGGGGCTGAGTTTGGCAGGCAGCCCCCAGCCTGACCTCGGGAGTCGCAGGCGTCAGCCAGGACTTCGTAGCGCCTCGGGTTGGAGCGAGCGGAGGAGGGCGGAGCAGCGGGCCGCGGTCCCCGGAGCCTCTCGCCTTGACTACCCTCTTTGTCTGAATCCCTAAAAGACTTAAGATCAAAGAGGCTCCAGACTCGACAGAAAAAGGGGTGGGGCTTCGGGCACAAGTTGTAGCTTGGAAAACTCCACCCTGAATTTTTCTGGGGTCCTTTCGGTGGGACCCAGATGACAGTGGACCCCAGACAAGTGAGCGGCTGTCTGCTCGGTGGGGCCCTCTCCGAGGTCCTAAGCCTCAGAGCGGGTGACAGGTGGGGAGGGACGGACCACTGTGGCTGCGGGTCCGGGTTCACACGGAGAGTCTCTAGGTGACTGGGGGAGGTGAGAGAAGGCAGCATTCAGGCGAAGTTTCGCAGAGTGTATGAGTCGGTGCTGTGCGGTATATACTTTTGGGGGGAGATTGCGGGTCTGGGATCAAGCCCTCATCGCCTAAACACTTGTCCTAGGAGTCTCTGCTAGACTTATGTGGGCTGCACAGACACCAAAGTCGGACTCAAGCCCTAGGACTCGATAGGGGTCAGGACAGCCCCGGGGACCCTCCTGGCTCGCTCTCTCTCCTGGCGGAGGCCTGTGGAAGAGCCTTCTAACTCCTGCTGTAACCTCGGCCACCACAGACGCCCCTGGTGTCCAGACACAGGAGGCTTCCCCCCAACTTTGCCCTGAGACCCCACCCACCCACACACCTCATCCTTGGACACCTTCCTGGCCTGCACTTCTTGAGCTTGGAATCGCCCTTCCGAGGGTCAAAAAGTCCTACAATAAAAAGGAACACCAAAGTATGAGCGTGGTAGGAGGACGCGGCGAGGAGAAGCCCTTTCCTCCGCCCTTTGCAGCTGCCCCAGTCGATACCCCTTTTTCCCTTCTCCTTCCAACTGCCTGCAAATACGGAACTTCCAGATTCCTGCCCGCGCGCTCCCGTTTTGGGCGATGGGGAAGGTTCTGAAATATTGCAGCGGTGTATTTTGGGGATGTACTGGAAGCGCGGGGAATGAATCCTAAGAAAAGGAGTTCTAGAACTTTCTTTAAGGAAGTAGGGCTAAATTTCTCTCCCTCGGGAGGTCAAATTGTGTCGGGTCGGGACTGTCCCTTCCGTGGTCCGCCCAGGAGACCCCCAAGCGGTTTAGTTGGTGCGCTCAGCTAGGAGCCGCGGACGAGGACCACTGTACACGTCCCTTTGCATCCCCCTTCTCCACACACACTTTTCCCCCTTCCTGCTGCGGTAGGATTGAATCTGGGGAGCCCATCTTCTGCTGTGGAGCCTCAGTTTCCCTACTGATGACTGGGGTAAGGGCCCCTCGACCCGCCTCCGCGCAGGAGGAAATGAGGGCGCAGAAAGCGCGCTGGAGACTGGTCGGCGGGTCCAAGGAGTGGGGAGGGAGGCTCCGAGAGTTTCCCCTCCTCCTCGGCCGCCCCCCTCCCCGCCGCCCTCTCGGCCGAGTCCCCGCTCGCGCCTCAATGGCCACTTTAGAAATACAAACAACTTTAGAAATAAAGTAACCAAACCCCGAAAGGGGCTTTGAAGGGGCGAATGCCTGGTGGCGCTTTACTATGCTGTGGGCCGAGGCCCCGGCCTAATCCCGCTTTCATTTTCACCGACGGCCGCGGGGGAAGCGCTCCCGGCCTCCAGGCCCCTCAGGAGGCTGATTAGACCACAAAGAGCCCCCATTATCCCAAGAAGAAAACCGGGGGGCGGCGCGGGGCGGGGGGAGCAGGGGGAGTGGCCGCCCGCGCCCGGGCTATTGACTTAGTGGATGAAGTCAAGAGCGGGTGCGCTGGGAGCCCGGAGGGGGAGCAGACGGGGGCGGGGGCGGGGAGACGGAACAAAACGGGACGCACAAAACCCCACAACAAAACCCCGGCTCCGGGCTAGGGGAAGCCAGGCCTGGCAGCGGGCTTCGTCTGCTGAGCCGCTGCTGGGTCAGCTGCCCCTGCGGCCTGCTGAGGGGGGAGGGGCAGGGGGAGCGCGGGCTCGGCCTTCGCTTGGAGTTGGTGACTTTCTTGGGAGGGGGTGGGGAAAGAAAGGAGAAAGTTACACCTATGGAAGCAGGTTATCTGTGCTTAAGTGCCCCGTGACTTGGGCACCGGCCCTGGCTCTCAGGCCTTCCCTTCCCGGGGCGTTGGGTCCAAACATCTCCAAAAATCCCAGCTGCGGCCACCTGCGGGTGTGTGATCCCTGATGTCTGGTGGGCGGTGGCAAGTCCTTGGCGATGCTCTAGAGGAGGAGCCTGAGTGGGGGGCAGGGAGGTGGGGATGAAGGAGAAAGAGGAGCTCCACCCCTAGCCCGAAAGACGTGGGTAACTTTGAATGAGGTGCCCCAGAGCCTCAGTGTCCCTGTCTGCAAAATGGCCCCACGGATGACAACTTCAAAGTGCTTGGGCAAGAGTCAATGTAATTACATCAAAGGCAGGGCACTGTGGAGGCCGCATAAATATTCCTCTCCGGTCCCTTCCACTCTCATCTCCCCCAAGGCGGCTTTCACTCTAGAGGCCACTCTCCACTGGCTTGAGAAATAATGGGGGCTGCACCTGTTGAAGTGACCACCAGACTTGGGAGGGGGCGGTGAGGACAGGTGTGCAACCAGGCACAAACGGACAGCATCCTCCCTTATCTGAAACAAGGAAGCGACCCCTGTGGGCAGCTTCTTCTTCAACAGAAGGCCAGGGGCAGAAGGCCGAAACAGAGGCGGTTCTGGGGACCCAGAAGCCCCAGCTGTTGAGTGAGTTCCATCCCCTCCCAGGTGGAGGCCAGGCAGCTTTGGCGACCAGAGTGTGAGGCGGGGTGGAGGGTGGGGAGTGAGCACCTAGGTGATGACTAAGGGGGATGGTGGCAACATCTGCCAGGTGTAAAGGAGGCAGGTGACATCGTCCCCCCTGCCCCAACCATAACTATCACTGGGCCCCTTGAAAATAGGGGGGTCTCGGGTCTCCGTCCTGGTGGGATGACTCGGAAGTGCTTTGAAGGCATCTGACCCTTCATTCGTTCATCCTGCAAATCCTTCTTAAGCCCTATGTGGCGTGGGCTGTGCTGGGGGGCTATCCCCAGAGTCTGGGTCGTGGCTCCTCCAGGCTAAGTTAAGGAGTTAGTACTTATTCTCAGGACAGTGGGGAGCCAAGGAAGGGATTTCAGCAAGGGAGTGATGGATTGAGCAGAGAACGGAGGTGGGAGAAGCCAGCTAGGAGGTTCATGGGGTGACAGAGAGACAGAAAGGTGAAGGGGGGGATGGAACGCAGAGGGTGCGTGAGTGAAGGGGGATAAGGAGAAGGCAGTCCCAGCCTGACGTGGGAGGAGAGAGGGAGAGAGGGAAGCAGCTGTTCCCATCCTCCTCCCGCCCGATACCCAGGTGTGCAGAATGCGTGGCTGGCTACAAGGTCAATGAAAGGAACCTTGGAATTCCTTTCTGGGCTGAGATCCAAAGGGTGAGTCAGAGTGGAACAGGCCTTAGAGGTCATCTGGTCATTACAGATGCAAAAGCTGAGGTCCAGGGGGCGTGTCGTGAGTGAGTCCAAAAGAGGGAAAGGTACTGGACTGCTGGCAGCTGCCCGGATAGGGGAGCGAAGTAAGCTAAAGTCTTGCTTCCAGGAATTTGAAGGAGAGGGTAGCCATGCGAAATACGGCCCTTTTCCATCCTGGCAGCCCATTACCCTCCGTAAGTTCCATTTCACAGAGGGGCCTCTCCTAATAGGTCACAGGACCCTAACGCCTTTACTCTAGGAGGCCCAGAGGACACAGCCCAGCTGTCCTCCTTTGCCCGGTCTGACAATTGCATTCTCCTCAGGCCCAGGGGAGACGGTGGCTCAGGCCAGCACCCCCCAGTACCACCCACCTCCCAGGTCCCATGGGCACCCGCCAGAATCTTGAGACTCGACAGATGCCAGAGATTTGGCTTCTGAAGGGAGTTTTCATCTTCTGGGAAAAGTCCTTTTAGCAACAAGGAAAAATCGAGCCCAGAAGGAAAGGAACTGCAGTGTGGTGGTTAGGGTTGGAATTCAGACCTTCTCACGAATGGCCCACGGAGCGGCCCTGGCTTTTTCTCTAACTGCTGTGTAAATCCAGGCAAGCCGCTTGACCTCTCTGGTCCTTGCCCCCTTGTATGCACAATGGCACGAGGAGCGCGGTGGTTTTCAAACTGTGTTCCATGGCACCTTGGGGTTCCGAGCAGGAGGTGATACTGCAGGTGAAGACCCTTTGCGCTCTGGTACCCCGGGCACATACGCATCGGAGGAGAAAAGTCAGTGTGCTCACGGTGGATAGAGGAGACCAGCGGGACAGCACTTTGTCCTGGGAAGGAGCTGGGGTCACCTCCTGTCTGAGGCGACTCTGGAGGAGGGGGCGGAGAGAGAGGCTCCGTTCCTGCCTGGAGTCAGAGCCCAGGGCTGTGGGTGTTGGTCTTCAGAGATAAGCTGATATTGCTTATCTGGTGACAAATGATTCCCCCTCCGCCTCCCCTTCTATTCTCTTGATTAGAGAACTTTCTCTCCTGGCTGGGAGGTCTTTTTGGAGAACGGGCAAGGCTGCCTGCAGATACTGGGCTCTTCCTGTCCCGATTGCTGGGTGACCAGAGGAGGCAGGTCCCCTCTTGGAGCTTCATGGTCATTGTCAGGGGCTGGGTTGAGGAGGATCCGATGCAGCCTGTGGGAGGTGGAAACTACTGTAGGCCAGGAGGGAGGGAGGGTGTGCCCCAGAGTCACTCGGGTGCTTTTGCTGAGTTAGCCCACCTGAGCACTTTCTCTGTTTGGGGACAGCTGAGGTCCGTGGCTTTTGGATAAGTTGCCCTGGTTGAGAGCCACTGGTCTCGGGTGACACCCAGTTTTACTGAGGCCCAGAGAGGGGAAGGGACTTGTTCCTTGTGCAGCAAATGGAGAGCAGAGTCTGAACAGGTACCCGGTCTCCAGGCCGTCAAACCAGCACTCAGAACGAACGTTCTTTCGGAGTTGCTGGGTCACTTGCTTTCTATCACTGTCACCTGAAGAGGTGTGATCAGCAAGGGCACCTTGCTAGGAACCGGGGAGCTGACAGGGCTGGGCCCCCCCTCCCCTGCTGTCCCCAACACCTGCTCACACCCTGGGGTTGGCCCTCCTGGCACCCACTTTTGCCAAGGCCCTGGGCCCTCAGCCCTCACAGCCAAAGGCAGCCTCGGGAACACGAGAGCACCACTCGGAGTCCGGGAGCCCGGCACAGCCTCCCTGCTTGGGTCCCTGGAGCAAGTCAAGTCACCTCACCACTCTGAACCTTAGTTTTCTCATCTGCCCAATGGGGATAAAAATCACAAAGGGGATAAATGAGTTAAAACACAGAGAAGGTGGCTGGCACACAGGAAGTGCCCAGCGACAATGAAATGAAAGACCTGGAAGTCATTTGGGCTGAGTAGGTGACCCATAAAGGTGTCTAAGAGGAGACTTCCCCAAGTCAGAGGCGCACTGTTCTAACAGGGCTCTCAGGTGTGTGTGTATAGTTTTGTTGTAGGTTTTTGGAAGACTTATTACAAAAGTGGTATGTGCTCATAAACTTTCAAATCAGCAAATAGTATATGATGTTAAAATCGAAAATCCTTCTTCCCTAGAGGTAATCATGTTGAGTTTGGGAGTGTTACAGCTGCCTGCATTTATATGTCTAAGTCTGTGTTATATCTGTCCATCCATGTACCCATCTAGATGCAGACATAGATTTTTGTAAAGGTTTTTATTTATTTGTTTGTAGAGAGAGGGGAAGGGAGGGGGGAAGAGAGGGAGAGAAACATCAGAGTGAGAGAGAAACATCAATTGACTGCTTCTCGTCTGTGCCCTGACCTGGGATGGGACCCACAACCCAGGGATGTACCCTGACTGGGAATCAAACCATTGACCTTTGGCTTTTCAGGACACCCAAGCCACTGAGCTGCCTCCAGTTAGGGCAGATACAGACAGAGATTTAACATGGCATCAGGTGAACTCAACCTGGGGACTACAGAGTCGTATCAGGGGTGACCACAAAGCCCCAGAACGGAGTTCTCAATCGTGTATGTGTGGAAGGATCTATGCATTTCCCCGGGCAGGGAGCCTTAGCTTTTCCTGGGTCTCCCAGGACTCATCCTGAGTTGGGAGCTGTGCAGGTGTTTGTCCTCTCTGAGCAGGGGCGGACAGAAGCCCTCCCTGCCTCCCCCCAGGCCCCTCGGCCCCTCCCTCTCCCCTTCGTGCACCTGCCAGGGCTTCCGACTTCCTCTGCTTCAAAGCGTAGGCTGGGCTTTACCTGCCTCGCCCCTGAGGAAGCAGCCAGGTTTGAAAGGGGACGTGGCATTTCAGGCGCTTAATTAGACCCAGGACAAGAATGGGGGCCAGCTGACCAGTCAGGCAAGGGGAGATTGTCCGGGGATTAACACCCAGGTAAGCCCATCAAGGCTCACCTGCCTCTGGGCAGGAAACAGCAGAGAACCCCAGGCTACACAGTGGAAAGGCTGGTCAGCAGCGTGGGTTCACACTCCCATTCGCAAAGGGTGGGGTGTGTGCAGGGAGGGCAGGGACCGAGGAGAAGGGGGAGCCCCTCCGCCTGCAGCCTCTGCCAGCCTTCTCCCCCTGCCCCCGGCCACACCAGTGCCCCAGGGAGGGGGAGTTAGGGCTCCCACTCTATTTTCACAATGACAATGTAGGAGCACTCCCAGAGGCGGGGGAACATAGCCTCGAACCCCACAAGGCCCTGTTTCACGGAGCTACCCACTGAGGGCAGACAGGCAGTTAGCTCGTCCACAAATAGGAAAACGCTTTCAGAAGGTGGCGAAGTGTCTGAGCTGGGAAGTGATGGTGGATGAGTTATCAGGGAAGCCTACCCAGAGGAGGTGATATTTGACCTGAGACCTGAATGGCAGGAACGAGCCAGTCATTCACTGATCCTCCTTAGGAGAATAGCCCATTGAGAGCTGACCGTGTGCTAAGTACTGGGTGAAGTGCTTTGTAGGAATGAATCCATGGAATCCTCCCAAGAGCACCTAGGAAAAGGCGTGATTAAGATGCCCATTTATAGATACAGAAACCGAGGCACAAGCAGGTGCCTCCGCCCTTTGGGCACCAGATGAACGGGCACGTCTCGCTGGAAGCCTGTGCACAACCTGTCCGCCTCTCACTACATGCCAGGAGCTGTGCCAGGTGCTTTGCACACCTCATCTCACAGCCCCCCAGCCCTGCACCTGGGTATCTATGATCCCAGCTTTGCAGATGAAAGCAGAGCTCAGAGAGGTTTGCTCAGCTCCCTAGAGTCACACAGCCCATGATTGAATCCAGGTGTCACAGACTCTTACTGCTGCGACACATTGGCTTTCTGGCCAGCAAACACTTCCAGCATCTGACTTTGGAATGCCCTCCCCTAATTCACAGGGTCCTATGCCCCTGAGGAGTGGCTTCCCCTCTCTCCAGAGTGAGGGGCTTATCCTTCACGGAAGCTTCATTAAGAGCGCCTGCTGATTTGTTTTCTTTCAGAAGTGCCCTGCCCACCTTTCTGACTTACGGGCCAGATTATGAACCAGGAGGTCTCAGGTGGCCTTGGGAGGCTGTTGGAGGGTAGCTGTTGGGATCTCTGTTAAGGGAACGTTCTTTCTTGTGTGTGTTTGTTGTTGCAACTCGACTGTGTGCGTGGTTGCCGAGGAATCACATCCTGGGCATCAGGAAGTAGTGGGTCCTTGTTAGACCGGGCGGGGAGCTCTGTCTTAGTGCTTGGGGTGTGGGGTTTGTCCTGGTGACGGACAGTGTGGGCGTGTCCAGGCGTATGCAGTGGTGTTGATATGGGTGTGCTTCTGTTGGTGCCGAGCAGCGAATGTGCCCGGGTGTTGCTGGAGAGTAAGGGACGTGTGTACCGGTGGGGCCATGTCAGTTCCACGTGGCACAGGTGAAGGTCAGCGCATTTGTCCTCGGTCTGAACGTATCTGCCCCCATTTCTCAGAAAGGAAACCGAAGCTTAGAGAGGTCAAGTCATCTGTCCAGAGTCACCCAGACAGTAAGTGGCCGAGCCAGCCCGGGCCATCAGGAATGACCTCAGAATCCAGCCCTTTCCCCTGCTCCCTAGGGAAGGTTTAAGTGGCAACTAGAGATTTAAATGCCAGTGTGAGGAGCTGCTGCCTTGGTTATGGGCCTGGCAGATGGACGTGTAACAGTCACATACTCATCTGGTGCCTCAGCCTCTGTCCATTCCCTGGGCCCCTAGCCCAGCCCTGCAGCACGGGGGCCAGGGGCCTTTCTTTTGGGGGATTGCAAATAGGCGGAAGATGAAGGCCTGCCGCTGGCTTCAGCCTTGAACAATGGGGACACCCAGGAAGTGAAGCAGTGGCCGGAGAAGCACAGCAGCCCTGTCCAGAGAGGTGGGTCCCAGGGTCTGCCTGATGGACTTGGAGTGGCCCATCCCCCTCCCTGCACTCATCTCCTGCCCCGCCCCCCACCCCATGCTCCCAGCTGGAAGGGGAAGACAGTCTGTTAAGAAAGTCTCAACAGAAAGAACCCTTCTCAGCAGTCGACCACCTTAGACCAGAGATTAGGAGGGAGTTTAAAAAGGGGAGGGGCACCCCCAGGGGGAAAAATCCAATCAATAATCACCTACGAGAGAGAGCTGAAGAGGGGCCCTGGAATCCCGGCTGGGCGCTGTGAGCCAGCCTGAGATGTGTCCGCGCCGCCTCTGTTCTCCTTCATGGAGGACAAAACACAACAGGATACAGCAAACCAGAGCCCAGGGGTGCGCTGCCTTTCTCCTTCCCTCCATTCACCCACTTCCCCCGTGATCGGTAAGAGTGGCAGCTGCCAATTGAGAACACCGTGGGCTGCCAGGGGAAGTGGAGAGAAGAAACAAACCGCACTGGGTGAGCTGGAAGGCAGCTTGCGCTCATGTGCGAGGCCACAATAACCGGAGAGATTGCGCTCCTTCCCAACTGGGGTGCAGCCCTGGAGAGCAAACTGGGGATTGTGCCGGACCTGCCGGGTGCAGGGCACCGTCCCTTAAGGACCAGAACCCTGTGAATGTCACAGGTTTTACTAATTCCATTTTACAGATGAGAGAACTGAGGCTCAGAGAGGTCGAGTCACTTGCCCAAAACGGGGCTAGACAAAGAGGCGGAAGGAGCGTGAATCCTGGGTTCTCCAGCTTTGGCTGCCAGACTCAGGTCGGCCCCCAGGCAGCTCAGGAGGGACCAGAGAGAGAACCAACTAATCTTGCTTTGCTCTTGCCTGCCATGTCCCGGTGACATGGGCCAGAGGGCATACATTCCTTTATTTAGGGCATCAGTATTATGATTTAATTTTAACTCTGCTATTTCGTCTGGCTGGTCGGGTTTGTGCAAGCTCCTTCCCAGGTCATCTCCTCACCCCCAAAATAAAGAATCCTATTTTAAGCAAACACGAGCATCACACTCAGCTAGCAGCCAGAAGGCGGTCTCCCTGGATTCCACTTTGCACGGTCAGAACGAGGTCTGTGGCCGGTCCCAGCCCATGACTAGGAAGCTGAGAAATGCAGGTGGCGCGTCCCCTCCGCAGATGAAGCCACTTAATTACCACGCAATCAATATGCAAACAAGTGCCAAACTGGGTTTGAATCAAATTTCTCATTGGGGACCCAGTGGGAGAGGAGAGTCCAGCAGAAGGGGGGCCCACCAGGGGAGGGCTGGCTGGGAGGGGGGCTGTGGGATAAAGAGATGGGCTTCGACTAGGACCCAGGCACCCGAGGGCCACTCGGAGGCCCCCAGAGCCCCCAGTGTTGGGCACGGGGCCCAGGTCCCGTGGAGGGGAGCGTGGTCCATGGCTCAGGGCTGCAGCCCTTGGGAGGGTTTCCAGGCCTGTCAGCCGAAGTCTGGCGGCCTCTGCTAATTCATTTGACTCGGAAATCTCAACTTGACCAGGTCCCCCCTCCCTTCTTTAAAACAAACTCATTAAACTTGTCAACACTCATTAGGCCTGTAAAACATTGAACTAGAGCCACTGGGGAGACTTGGAAAGGGTGTGTGTGTGTGTGTGTGTGTGTGTGTGTGTCTGGGCACACTCATTGCTACGCTGAACCAGGCCCTAGGAGGGCCCACCTCTGAGGCTTGGTGGGGGCAGAAGTCAGATTCCCTTGTTCATTTCCTCCCCTCCGTCTGCATCCACCTTTTGTCCAAGGCGGAACAGCAAGGGGGCTGAGGCCCAGCCCCAGAGTCAGACTGGAGTTAGAACTGCCTTTGCCCTCCTGGCTCTGACATGGGCCGGTTCCTTCTGCTCCTGTGCCTCAGTCACCCCATCTGTAATATGGGTATTCTAATAGTAGGACTCAGCTCCCTGGGCTGTCAGGAATGTAATGGGCATCAAGCACTTGTAACAACTCCTGGCACGTTTTAAAAGCACAGGTTCTGGCAGCTATTATGACGAATAGTACCTTAAATTGTGAGGGTTAGAACTTGGAAGCTTGGGTTGGGGCCTCAGCCTCCTGCTATGGGACTCTGGAGCAGGGGTCCTTTCTCTGAGCCTCAGTTTCCTCAAGTGTAAAATGAGTGCAGTAACGGAAATGCATGTTAAAAATAGGATTGTGGTGAGACAGTTAACACATACAGATCTGTCACTGCATGAATGTTAGGACTGTCCTTTCTTCTTGGCCCCTCCCCCCATGCAGCCCACTTCCCGCACTGCTCAGAGCAGCATGGAGCACCCGGGTACAGTCTAGGTCTCGCTCCAGAGTGAGTTTGGGGGGGTCTGGAATACAGGCTTCTCAGAGAGGGGCTGGGGACTGAACCCCACCTCAACCTCAGGAGGAATGTTCATGTGTTCTTAGAAGCAGGAACCTCATGTAGAGAAGGAATAGCTACTTAAAGGTAGGAAAAAAGGGTTCCTCTGCCCTTGATTTAAGCAAACAAACAAAACAAAAACACCACTCATTTTTGAAGCCACCCGATGGCAAGGAAACCAAGTGACCCTGGGTGGAAACAAGGGGCTTCTCGGAGGGCTCCTGCCCACTGTTGCCTTGAAGCCACTCTTTCCTGCTAAAGAGACGCCTGCTCTCAGCCTGGCTCCCTGGGGCAGGACCCCAGCCTTCCCTGCCCCTGCCCAGGGGGACCAGCTCCGGCCCCAGACCCTCCGATGGCGGCATGGCGGCGGCTCCAGGCCCCATGAATAGCGGTTTTGTCTGGGCTTCCATTTAGGATTTGTGGCTGTAGTCATGATGGGTTCTTTTTCCCTTTAAAGTGGGGTGTCTACGGGCTCTCTCCCCCTCTCCGTCCCATTCCCCTTCTCATTGAGAATGACTCTCGGAGGAAAAAAAAAAACACAAACCAACCCATGCCGGCCTTCTGCTATTTTTCTTCTCTCTCTGAAAATGAGAACATCAGCTATTGAGGCGGATTGATGAACTCTTCCCAAAAGTTTATTAAGGGAGGTTAGACAAAGGCCCCAGGCCCGCGGGCAACTGAGCAGTCAGTATATATACTGGGCCCTTTTGTCGCCCCAGGGCCGACGCATGAATACCTCTCAATGGCCCTCTTTAGAGTGACAAGATCAGCCCAGACAACGGCTTGTTAAAAGGACTGCCTGCGTTTTCTCTTTCCCCAGCCCGAAGCTCCGCCCCCCACCTCGCCTGCATTAATGTACATCTGCAGCGGGAGGAATAATCGGCTGGAATTCTGTCTGTTTTGTGTGGGTTTTTCTTTTTTGCTAAATACACCCTTCCTCCTCCTCCTCCACCTCCTCCCTCTCCCTGCCCCCACCTGCCTCCTCCCTCCTTCTGCCTGCCCCCTCCCCCACGGCCCTCCAGCCATATGTTGCTGAGCACAGCCTGCTTGTGCTTTTGAAGGGACCCCAGGGTGGGTGTTGCCGGAGGAGAGAAGGGGTTCCGCCTCTGTGTCCTCCCCTCTGTCCTCGTCATAATCACCACTTTACTGAACACTTACTGTGTCCTGGGGGCGCTGTGGGAACTTGTGTGTGTCACGGCTCATGGGGGCTTTTGCATCAAGGTGGGTGTTATTCCCCACCAAGATGTAGATGGCAAAGCTAGTCGAGAGAGGAAGTGTCTTTCTTGGGGGAGTTTCCAGCAGGGCCGTAAGTGCAGTCCTGGCTGACTCGAGTTCCACCCCATTTTCCAACCACTGCACTCAGGACGGGGGTGCGGGAGAAAAGCTCATCTGATGCCCAGTTATGGGGCTGGTTTCTGAATCGGTGGCTACGACTCGGCCGGCCCAGAGGGAGTCAGCGTGTTCAGGGGGCCTGAACCCCAGGACATGGGACTGGGAAAGGGTGTGGGAGAGCTGGCTGGGGCGCTGGGACGTGAAGTGGCCGTGGGGGATTGCTTTCTTGAGGATCACTGCTGAGGGAGAAGGTGCTGGGGCTCAGATGAGCCACAGTCGGAGAAAACCTGCAATCCCTCTAAATGGGATGGGGGGTGTGTGCATATGAGCGTGCACACGTATGAGTGCACGGATGTATGTATGTGCATGTGTGTGATGTGTACATGTGTACACACATTCGTGTGCGCTGTGTGGGCGTCTGTGTGTGCACTGCGGACTCACCGTCCTGCTGAGGTTAGCCCTGTGCTTCCTTGTCCGTTGTCCGACCAGAACTTCCTCGGAGGGTGAGGACTAGTCCACCGCGTGTTACTCGGTGCCAGCACAACGCTGTTTGTAGAGCAGGTGCTCACTACATCTTCCTAAATCCAGAACTTTCCCCAGACGTGTGAGCAGTGTAGGGGAGAGGGGCAACCAGGCCTCTGCTGAGGATAGAGGCTAGCCCCCTCCCTCCCCTCCCCTTCCCTCCCCCGTATCTGACACCTGTCTTCATTGCGTACTGAAGGGCGCTGAAAGGGCAGTGTCCCTCATGATCATGGGCTAAGGAATCAGACCTGTATCACTGACCTTCACCTGCTGAGCAGCTTCCCTAGTAGGCAAGCCGGAGGGGTGTCGGTGCTCATTCTCCCTGGTGGTTCTTCCCTGGGGAAAGTGATGGTGAGGAAGGGGAGGAGCAGGTAGGAGGAAACCACTCTTGCGCCTCTACATCCTGCCTTCCCTCCTGGGGGGCGGGGAGGGCGTGACTGGCTGGGAGTCTCCTGGTTTCAGCACCGAGAGTCTCATGTCCCAGAAAACCCTCAGTCTTGGGCGGGCAGGGATGACCAGTCACACTGTGGCGCAGGGACAAGTCTTTGGCTTGCCCCTCCAAGTGCATTGCCATCCAGTGGGATCAGGGGCTGGGTGGGAGGGAGGGAAACTGTGGGGCGCCCTGTGCATGTGCGGTGTTCGCTGGGGAGGACTCGTGAACGTTGCGCTCCATGCTGGGTGGCCGAATGGGGCATCCTCCCGTGGGTACCTGGGCCCCCTTCTCCTTGATGAAGCCCCCATGGTGGGGGACCCATGTTCATTTTTCACAGCAGGAGCTCAGTGCTTCACTTTAGACCAACCCAAGTTTCAGTACCGCCCTGGCCACTTGCCGCTGGTTGGTTTTGGGGGTGCCATCACCCCAGTTGTGAAACAGGAGATGCCACTGAAATTCAGGTTTGCTCAGAACAAAGCGGGCCTGCAACCAGTGTTGTTCTTCCCTAAACTTCTGCTCCGTTTGTCCCCAGACTCTAAACGTTTTTCTGGCTTCGGGACAGAGTTAGAGGGAAAAAAACAAACAAACCAGGAAACACAGACACCAAATCTATCCAGAGAGACTGAGCAGAGGTGTGGGGTGGGGGTCCCCCTCCTCCCCTCAAGATAAGAGTCCCTATTTCATGGATGATTCGAGGCAAACTTCCCCCAAGGAAGGGCTGTGACCCCTGACCCCGGTAACCTGTACTTACCACGTTCAAAAGCTCCCACTCACCCCAGAGAGGTGACCCGAACTGGGACCAAGGCAACAGGGCAGGCAGGGCTATAAACAAGCGGGCTCTGTGGGCTCAGGAATCCTGAGCGGAAAAACAGAAGGGGCTCGGAGGTGGGGCCCGTCCTGGACTGTGAGCGCACGGCCAAGGGGGGCCGGGTAGGGGAAGTGGGGTGGGGGCCAGGATGCTCAGAAGGTGGAAAGAGGGAAGAAGAAGTGGGTGGCCAACCCCCAAATAAAGCATGTCCTCTCTCTGACCCTCAGTTTCGTCACCTGTAAGATGAATCTAAGCATACCGTCGTCACAGAATTGTCCGTAAGGACGCCGCCAGCCCCTGTAGGTGAGAGCACCTCAGGCGTGAGCCTCGTACGTAGTAGGGGCTCAATGGTGCTCGGTGCTCGAGGGAAAACGGAGAGACAAATGTGCTAGACCAGGGTGGGTGGGCACAGGATGGGAGGGTGATCGCAGGCGTAAGCACTTAACCCTCTGAGGTCAGCGGATCAGTTCGTCTTTGTCGATCACGGAGTAAATGCCTGGTGCTGGGTGAAGCGGAGAACAGCACAGGAGCGCCCCCGCCCTCGGGGCCCCCGTATGTGGTGGGGAGACAGGCCAGCAAACGTGGCTTTTCCACTTCCTCTGTAACCTCAGGCAAAAAGGAGGCTCTCTGAGCCTCAGTCTTCTCATCTGTCAAGTAGGCTGAAGGACACTCACCTCACACAGTTGGAAAAAGCCAAGTGCCTGGTGCTGTGCCTGCGCACAGTAGGTCCTCAGAGGGAGGGTTCTGGTGCCAAAGGCAGGCCTGGTGCCCACGCTGGCTGCTGGCTGCACACAGGTCCCAGGGCCCGGGCTCCCAGCCCAGCCTGGCCTTTGAAGCTCAGTACAGCTCCTTATTACCGCAATTAATTACCGGGATAATGACGCTCGGCCCTGCCCTCTGACTGCGCCTTGGAGTGTCAGGGGGTGGGCGGAGGGCACAGGGAAGGGGAGGTTAACGGCTGCCTGTTTGTTTATGGGCACAGGAAGCTTTATTGGTTTTACACTGGGGCCTGCTGTGGAATCAAAGAACATTTGCGGGGAGGGGTGGACGCAGGCTGCCTGCAGCTGGGACGGCGGCTGTATTTATTTTTCGGTCCCTGGTCAAGCACAGCCTGGTCTCCATCTGCCCCAATATCCTCAGAGGCCTGCTCTGGGGCAGGACAACAGGATGGCAGTTCATGGGGATCCAGTCGGTGCTCAGCCGCCAGGGCAGCAGCGTCTCTCTTCCATGAGCTCCTGGTGGGCTGGGAAGACCCCGAGTTGGGGGAGAGAGAGTTCGATTTCCCAAAGCTTCAAGGGAGCACCTCTGAAGCCTGTGACCAGGGATCTGGCCAAGCCACTTGTCCCGTCTGGGCCTCTGTGCCCTTGCCTTCAAAACGGGCCTGAAGACGATGAGCCCGCCCCAGCCACCTTGAGAGGTGTGCTCAGTGACCTTGGGTGAGGGGACCACATTAGGTGACCTTTATGAAGTCCTGCAGTTGGCTCCTTTGCTCCTCCTTTAGGTGATTCACTCAGTCACTTATTCTTTTGCTCAATGAGAGAGGCTGCAGCTTCAGGTCATACTTCTGCTAAAAAGCAGACAAAACAAACCAACCTGGCTTCTAGCATCCAAAAACATCGTATTCGGCGTTGGTGGTATAGTGGTGAGCATAGGTCCCTTCCAAAAACATCGTATTCGTTCTTTATGATACAAGAATGATATGCTTTTTGTGTGGAGGGTGGGGAGAAGTTAAACACTGGGAGAGTATAGAAAATAAAAAGCTTGCTGCCCCCTCCTCTTCACAGTCTAGAGCTAAATATCGTGGGCAGCTTGGGACTCTGATCTGGATGTTTCTCTGCAGGGTAACAGGCACCTCCACACCTATGTGCGTTGGAGAAAGTGGGCCCGGGTGCCAGGTATTGTTCTAGACTTAAAGGGTTCGTGCGTCAAGGACGTCATCGGGGGGGGGGGGCGCTGGAGTGGGAGGCCACCGCCTCCTTGCCGCCTCCTCAGCATTGGGCTTTGTCACTGTGGACCTGACTGGTGAGAACTCATAAGCCTCACCCTGTGCCTGTCACTGTCACCTATTGACCCAAGGAGCCATTGCTGTCCCCATTGGACGGATGCTAAGACTGAGGACCAGAGAAGCAGAAGGTTACTTCAGGCCTCCTTCTGGAACGTAGCAGGGTTGGAATTTGAATCTGGAATATCCCGGGCTGCGCAGAGGAGTTGGCCCCATCCCGAAATAGAGCTGTTCGGTTTGGAGGATGGACTCCAGATAGGAGGGCAGCCGGGCTCCACGGTGACAGGCAAGCAGGGTTGACACCCTCCCGACAGGCCGGGAGGGGTTACGTGACTTTAACCTGGCCTGGAAGTTCGGGCCAGCTGCCACCAGCCCATCTGAGAGGACTCCCGCATGCCTTTCCCCTCCTCGTGAGAGCGAATGGGGAAGAGACAGAGGCTGCGTAAACCCGCCCCTCCTCCCCTGGCGTGGGAACGTGGGATCCGCAGCCTCAGTGCCCTTTCCCAGTCAAGGATCCTGAAACTCACACCAGATCATCGCACTGAGATTGGGATCTGGGGGCTGAAAAAAAGCTGCTCCTACATCAGAGCCTCTTCACATGTCAGGTCTGGGAGCATCTCGTCCAAAGCACCTCTCACTTTCACAGATGGAGGGGCAGAGGTCCCAGAAAGGTTAAGTGACTTGCCCAAGGTCACACAGCTAATTGGCGACAGGGCTGGGACAGATTCCATCCTGCTGGAAAGATGATCTTCCTCTGAGGCAGCGGTAACCTCTCCCCTGGCCCCCGCACAGCCCGCAGCCACATCTGGGCTCTCCCTTCCCCACGACGGAGGAAAGCCTTCCAGCCCCGGAGGAGGCCAGGAGGAGGCATAACAAATGGGGAGCTGGTGACCTGGAAGAGGGGAGACAAAGCCTGCGCGGTGGGGGAGGGTGGAGGCAAGCTGCTCCCGGAGACCACGGTGGGGCGGCCATGCTGGAAGCCCATTTGCGAAGCTGTTGAAGCCCCCACCTTTGGCCAGCACGTTAGAGTTTACAAAGCTCTTCCAAGGCTGTGAGCCTCACACCTCTGTGAAGTAGCCTTGTCCCCCTGTGTTACACCGGGGGGGGGGGGGGCGGAATTGAGGCCAAAAGGGTGACCTCCATTGCTCAGGGTCACACAGTGAGCGATGGGGTGTCAGACGTGGGCGGGGAAGCACTGGGGGACCATTTAGTACTCTCTTCTCAGTTCATAGACGAGGAAGCGGGGGCCAGGAGCTCCCTATTCTGGGAACTGCTCCCCTAGACACATGCTGTCCCCTTAGACATGTGACAGGTGAGCCCCGGATCCTTAGGGGGAATAGGACAATACGTTTCCTTTGCCAGGGAACATGCCAGCCCTTTGACAAGGCCCAGCTGAGATGCCACTCTTTGGTTCCAGCGACTTAAAAACATGGCAGTGTAGGGTGGTGGCCACGCTTCCAGGCTCTAAAGTACATAATCCTGACTCTGCTGTGTGTCCTTAGGGAAAACACCTGATGTCTCTGGGCCTCTCAGTGCAGCATAGAGTTCCATCAGAGACAGAGGTCGTGCGGGGTGGAGGTCGTAGGCATGCACCCAGCTTAGCCGGACCTGGTCACGGTGCTCGGTAAACGTGGGTGGCTGGTTCTGTTTACTGTCACCAGGGAGGACTGAGGGGGGTTGTAACTGGCTCTGCTCTCAACCCCAGTGGCCTGGTCAGCACACTTGTGTGTGGCATGTGGCCTGCCTAGAAGGAACGAGATGTCTTGTGCCTAAAGCCGGACACATGGGTGTGGGCAGGCGCAGCGGCAGGTCAGCTGCAGAAGCAGTGGCGTGGTTATTCACACCTCCTTTCCCCGGAGACTGTGCAGTTCAGTCAGACAGGTTCCATTCTTGTATTTTTATTTATTATTGTACTATTGACCTACTTCTGCCCTGCCCCCTATGATTTGGAGGGAAAACTAGCTCTGCAGCCCAGGGTGGAAGGCCAGCTCCAAAGCTCGGGTCTGTGTTCCACAAATCAGAGGTCAAGGTGCTATCTAGGGGAGACCCTGAGTGCCCTGTGGCCTGTGGGGACCGCATGGGCTCTCCAGAGAAGCTGTTGCAGGGTGCGGGGGTGTACTCTCTGCCTCAAGCCCCAGAGAGGCTGATGGCACAGGTGAACGCACCTGCGAGTTCCACATTCTGTCTACTAGCTGCCCAGGATACCCTCCATCTGAGTAGACGCATGCCAGCCCATGGCCATGGGGAGGCTCTGGGGTGGGGGGATGGGTGGGGGGGCCGGAGGAGACTGTGGGAGGCACCGGCTGATCCTGGAGCCCAGACAGCTTCCCCTTCGGTCCCTGGCAGGGTCCTCGAGGTTCATCCCTTCACCCAGGTGGTGCGTGGCAGCGTTCCACCTGAAGACAGGCTTTGAACGTCAATTATTTGAAACCAGGGGAGCCAAGGCCTCATGGGCCTCTCAGAGCAAACAAGCTTTTGGCAAGTTCAGAGAAAAGCAAACTGGATTGAATTTCCCCTCCGACTCACCTGGGGAGAAATTCAGACTGCTTGGTGGCGGGGGCACCGGGGAGCTTGGCTCCCGTGGTAGGCTTAGGGGGCAGGAGTCACCAAGAAACCCCCTGAGACCTCCTCCTGCTTCTCCATGGCAGCTGGTTCCACTGTGGCCTTAGGACCGCACAGACCAAGGTTGGGCAGTCCTTCCTTCGGTCTGACCTCGTTTCCTCGAGATGCAGATCAGAGGATGGCAGGGCCTCAACCACTTGCCCCAGCTCAGCGGCTAAATGAGGGGCCGGGTTTGAGTCCTGAGCCTACCGCAGCCAGCTGTGTGGGGGGCGGGGGGGACAAGCTGCCTTACCCCTGTGTGCCCGTTCCCATCTGTAAAATGGGACAGAATAGTAGTACCTGCTTGGAGGCTCTTGGTTGAATGTACAATCCTACAGAAAGGGCAGGGGTGGGAGGAGCTTGCTCCGTGGTGGGTTCCACCTGTATCCTTCAGAGTCTCGGGAGAAGAAGGACGGATGCTTCCATCTGCACTCACCCCCGACTTTGCAGCAGCCTCCTAAAGGGAGCCCTGTCCCCAGGAAGCCAGACCCCCACTAGCTGTGGCGCACACGGAGGGCAAAGTCCAGCAGATGGACTCTGGGGGATGCGTTTGGAGGACCGAGATCAGATTTAAGGCAGTGCGTACCCCCATTAGTCTCTGCAAGTCACGAGGTCCGAGGTGGAGGATGAGGGGGCAGATTAGCCAGGGTGGGGAGCTCTTTGCTCTGAGTGTGCAGTATAGGCAGGGGGTGGTGTGAATGACCTCCTAGCCCAGTCCTAGGAGCTCCTGCCCACCTGTGAGCTTCAGCTGGGACCCCCATCCCTGAGCCAGCCCAACCAGCACCTGGAGATGCGCAGAGGGTCCCATCTTTGTTCTTTTCTTCCCCAAGCCAAGACTGATGGGACACGTGCCCCCTCCCCTGCTCCCAGTTCTCTCCCTTCCTCTGAAATTTGTATGACTCCTCCCCACATACCCATCTCTTAACCAGGCTGTCTCACAAGCTGAATAGGAGATGTGAAAAACTAGGGAGCTCTCAGGCAGTGGTTCTCAACCCTGGCTGCTCATGAGATTCCCAATAAGGAGCTTTTAAAAATCGCAGCTGCACCCCAGGCCATTACATCAGAAAAGGGGGGCAGTCTTTGTTAGGGCTCTCCCGCTGATTCAGGTGAACCGGCCGAGGTTTTGAACCCCTGGCCCAGAGTCAGAGCTGTGGATAATCCAGCCACATGGATGCCTCAGCTGTGCCCTCCCAGCTTCAGAGTTCTCGCCTGCAAAAACCAGGAACCATCAGAACCACAAGTCAGACAAGAAGGGAAACCTGGTACCTAGTAGGTGCTCATTAAAAGCTTGTTAAAGTAATAATGGCTCCCATTCATGGAGTGCCTGCTCCTTGCCAGGTATTTTGCATGCATTTACATAAGCTTTTTTGGGGGCAGGGATGATTCCTGAACTGGCGCATGCCTTTGTCCTGGTTGGGGCAAGCAGGTGTGTTCAGAGGCCCTGGAGGAGAACCCTAGCTGGTTCTTGTTTAGACACATCTTAGGTAACCTTTGGCAAACAGTGACTCAGCTGTAGCCAAGTCTCTCCCCAGGCCGCCTGGCTTCCTCAGGTTTCTTCCTGCAACAAGTTAGGGCCCACGAGGATGTGGCAAGCGCCTGTGTCGGTTTTCCTTGGGGGCCCTCGGGAGGGACGGGGGTGGGGGGGTGGGGACAGGGGTCTCTCCTTTGCCTCCCTTTCCTTTCCTCAGACACTGGCTTTGCCTGAGCACTCACCTGCCTCCTAGATCCTGAGGCTCAGAGAGGCTGAGTGACCAGTCACCCAGGATTCAAACCCCCCAGTTTTTGGTCTCTAAAGCTGTATCTTGCTCGTAGCCTGTAGTTCTACGTTGGGGACAAAGGCATGATGCTTCTGGACACCCAGCTGGGCCAGACACTACTCAGTTCCTCGTACTTGGCCTCAGTCTCCTTCCTCCTACCCACCCCCCTCCCAGGTCTGGAACCCCCTGAGCCTGGGGGTGGCGGCCAATGACATTGCTTCCAGGCTTGCAGGGGAGGCCAGGGGGATGCAATCAGGGCTTGTGCAGACCTGCAGAGCCTGTGTCCTGAGTCAGTGGCCTTGGGACTGAGATAGAATGGTGGTCACACTGGAGACACCTGAGGGGACCCCTGCCTGCAGAGGCCTGCTGTCAACCCCGCCTCCAATTGCTGGCACACCCTGGGAGTGTCTGCAGGTCCCGTGTGACGTGTGACGTGTGCCGTGTGATGTCCAGCTAGTGACAGACCTCTCCGGGCGCCGTTCGCCCATCCGTAAGACAATGAGTTGGGACTAAATGATCCTTAGGTTGCTCCCAGCTTGAATGGACTGACTCTCTTGACCAGAAGGAGGTGACGGACATTAGAGACCAAGTCCGCCTGGGGAAGCTGCCCTAAACGGAGGCTGGTGCCTGCTCCAGACCGGAGATCGACCCCACCCCTGCCCAGGTTAAATGAGGTGATAAGTGTCTGGCCCTTGGTGCCTGGCTGGGGTCCCAGAGATTGTAAAGTAGGTGTGGCCGAGTCTCCCACTTCCAAACCCGGTAATGGGGGCAGAGGTAGTGGAGCTGGAAGTGGAGAAAGGGTGGGGACTGGGTAGGGTGGCTTGACCTTGTGCCAAAGATACTCTGTCCCACACACCCTGAGTGCCCAGGCCCAGGGACCTGCTGCTCCCCTCCCCCCACCTTGTAGCCCATGGCTGTGGCCCTCGCCCAGGCCTTGGTCTTCAGCAAGCCCCCGCTCCACCCTCTTGCTTCCGCTTGGGCCAGAGCTCTTGGGCCCTAATTTATGAGACCTGACTTGGAGCCCGGACATGCAGTCCCCTCGGGCATCCATCTGTCTGTCCATTCGTCTGTCCATCACATGACATCTTTGGCCTAGCTCCAGGGCCTGGAGAGAGGGTGCCAGCCGGCTGGTGGGGGCTGCAAGCTCTTTAGATGACAGCCCAGGCCTGTGTGACACCATGCACCTGGCTCCTTGTCCCATCAGGCACCACTTAAGAGGATGTACCCTTAAAATGTGGAGGGCTGGAGATGCCTTCAGAAATGGAAATGGGAGGCATTTGTTTATAATTTACTGCCTGACACGTAACGGGAACCCGATGGGACCAATAAAGGCTCCGCACTCACCCAACTCCTGCCTCAAAAGTGCTGGAGCCGGTCCAGTTCTCTGCAGGCAAATGCATCTCAAAGTGGGGGAACCGCTCTGCACCCCCACCTCCTGCCACCCTCCCTCCCGCCCACTCACCAAACTTGTGCAAGACTCCCCACCGATCCCCAGATCAGTCCCGGCTGCCAGCCTTTCCAAGCTGTGGGGCAGGAAGGCAGGGTGGGGGGCCTGCTTTCGAGGGAGAAAAGGGCCAAGGAGGCAATTGGAGAATGACTAGAATATTCCGGGCACAAGACAGGCCAAGAGAGGGGGCCAGTGATGGAGGAGAAATCCGGTTTTCAATTTTCCTCAAGAGAAAAATGAGCGCATGAGAGACAGCATAATTTTCCAGTGTGCAGGCCATAAGTGAAACCTCCTTGAGACATTGTGAGTTATTAAAGAGGAGGAAAGAAAAGAAATTGTAAAATCAGTTTGCCTTTAGCAGAACTGTACAATGCACTCTTATTTCCAGGGGAATCTAATTAGAGGGCAGGCGGCCAAGCCTGCGAGGGCATGCAAGCTGGGGGTGGGGGCTGGAAGGCCCCGTGGGCTGCATGGGAGGAAGGCTGGGAGGGTCAAGTTGGGCTTTGGGGTGGTGGTGGTGGGGCTTTTCCCTCCCAGCATCTCGGAAGCCTCAGCTGGCTTGGATTCGAATCCTGAATCTTGGCTCTGCCTGAGGTCTTTGAGTTGGTGGCTTAACTCAAAGACATGGTGGCTGAGCATCCATTTCTTCATTTAAAAAACGGGAAGAGGAACCTTCGTAGTTGGTATAGTTGTCAGGATGAGATGAAGGGATACTCGGGCAGAGCTTGACACGCACTGGGTGCTCGGTGACTGTTGATTCCTGCTCTTTCTTAGCCGCTGCGGTCACCAGCCTCCACGCCTCCAATGCCCGCACTGTCCACTTCTCCAGGCGCCCTGGTCATCTCCTTTGCTTTCAAAGCCTCCACTCACCATCTCCCATCTCTTGCCCCATCTGCCCTCTGAATCCGCCCACCAGGTCCCCTGGCCTCCTAGGGTCACATGCCTAGTTCGGCCTCTGAGGTCACCAGCCCATCTACGCTCCTCCCTGCAACCTCTTGCAGGACATTTAAGATTCATTTATGAAGAGACCAATTATTTTGCTCAGAAATACATAACAGAGAGTGAAAGTCACCAGAATAGTAAGCGCACAAGCACACACGTGCACACCCAGCAGGACCACGGCTGACAGTAACGTGTGTCCTTCCACACCTATCTCTCAAAAACACGGGACCCAGCGCCTCCCCACAATACCCGTCCATCTCATGAATGCTGCATCCCCTCCCACCAAACACAGCCCAGGCTGCAGAGCATGGGTGTTTTCTGTGGCCCCTGTCAGGGCTCTTGGGACCCAGCACAGCAGGGTGCTGGGGGGAGAGGAAGGAAGGAGTCAAAGGGATGCAGAAAAAGCAGCAGTGAATGGTGATTTCCAAGGCCTCCCCCTGCCTGGACTTAGAGAAAGGGAGATGGGATTGCAAATGGATCTGTATATGGTTTCAGGTTCCTGATGGATCTGGGTTCAAGTCCTGGCACAGCCCTATAGAGCTGTGTGACCTTGGGTAAGTCATTGCCCCTCTCTGAGTCTGGTTTAACATCAGGAAGACCAGCCCGTGGGGCCTGAGCTTTGTGCGTGCCAATCGTGCCTGCCAAGCACGGCACTGGCACCAGGTAAGCGCATCACCAGTGCTTGGCATCCCTGTTTCATGTCCTGAGAGGACCGCTTGTTCTTCAGAGCTGGGAGGCCACCCCCAAATATGTAGAAACGCGATTTTGTCCTCTGAGAACCAGCGTGTTTTCAGACTCCACGCCCTCCCTGCTAGCAGAATGCGACTAACCTCTGGCTGGCCTCGTTTTGGGAAAATAACATTATTTATTCTATCAAGATTCAGTAAACTGGACTCAGAACAATAATTGCCCTAGGGTGTGAGTAACAGATTTTATTTTTATTGATCAAAAAAAATTTTTTTATCAAAAACACATCAAACTAGAAAAGGCGTAAGCAGCAGGATCAAATTGAATTTTAACTCCTTTAAAAACCGGCTCCCTCCAGCCACCCCTTCGCAAAGATGTCTTTGCAGTGAGCTATGCTCTCAATCCAGGGGGCCGGGGACTCCGCAGTCAATGGAGGCTGCGGAGGCCGTAGTGCGGCCTCCCGCTCACACGCTGAAATCGCATTTGGCCCGCCTCGGCACGGACCAGACATCTGGATGCAGCCCGGGAGTTCAGTGGAGTACCTCTGTGTGGATTCACAGAGCGCCGATCCTCCAGACCTCTTGGAACGGTTCAGCTGGCTGGCTGGGGCTTTCGGCGTGGGGCCAGACGTCTGGCGTTGCATAAATAGGTCTTTAATGAGGTGATTGTGCAGGATGATCCTAGCACTCGCCAGTAACCACATCGGTCCGGAGAGCAGACCGTCTCTCTGAACAGGCGTCTGTGGCAGCACCACAGTGGTTGCATAGGCCTGGGCGGATAGGAGGGCAGTGCATTTGTTCTGAGATGTGCGTTCATTCATTTGTTCGTTCATTCCACAAATGCCTGTTGAGCTCTTCCCATGGGCCAGGTCTTCTTCTGGGCCTTGGGAACAAAGTAATGAATGAAAATCCTTGTCCTCCTGGAGAGGAAATATTGCCCCTCCAAATTATTCAAGCCGGGAGGCTGGGAGATGGGTCACAGAGGGGCAGGTGTCTGGCGTGGTCGCTGCCTTGAGCCTTTTGAAGGTCACTCTGCTGCTACTGTGAGAGCCCTCGCCCCTTGCTAATACAGGGACATGTCCGGTTGCTGAATTTGAAGGGATGGATGGGGGGGGAGGGAAAAGGACTCAAGTAGGAGTCAGGTGGAGAGAAGGGGTGACAGTAGGTGGGTTCAGAGGCTGGGGCCCATCAGGGGGCAGGTTGGGCCTTGGGCAGGGCTCCAGGCATCCTGGGCCATGGCCCGTCAAGACTCTGATGACCCGGTCACCGTGTAGGGTGCAGGAGCAGGGCCCACGGAGAAGGGCACTCCCTTCAGGCCCCTGGTGTCCATTCTGATCATCAGTATGAGGTTGCACGGTTTCCTCTCTCCGCAGAGCAGCATTTTATTTTCTAGCTGTTGCTGTTTTTCTCAGAGTTCTCAAACCGTGGCCCCCACGAGCAGTGAGCAGCTTCTCCTGGGAACTTGTGGGAGATCCACTTCTTAGGCTGCACAATCTGAATCAGCAGCTCCTACAGAGGCCCAGTGATCTGTGTCCCTCAGGGGAGGTGCGCGCCCTGGAGATGCTGGAGAGGCCACTGGATTTACCTAAAGTGCATGTGTTGGCTCTGGCGCCGACCCACCTGGCTTTGAAGGAGGGGGTTGGCCTCTCTGCCTCTGAGCAGGTCTCCGAGCCTTTCGAACGTTCCCCAAAGAGCCCTGGGAAGGAGCTGCATGTGCTCCCTTGGGGTGGTTGTGAGGGTGCCGTGAGTGGACACGGCGCCCGTGGAAGTCCCAGCGCACGGTAGACCTGCAACAAGCTGTCTGTCACCGCTTCTTCCTTCTGTCACTGCATTATGTGGTGGAAGCGGACGAAAGTGTTCAACAGGGCAAGTGCTGAGCCGCTTTGGAAAGTCAGCCTCACCGACTCCCAGAGCGAGAGAATCACAGAACCTTAGAGTCACAGAACCGGAAGATCTTAGACCCAAAGGACTATCAAGTCCCGCCCCTTTTTTTACAAGTGAGGAAACAGACTGACAGAGGCTGAGCACCTGGGCCAGGCGACAACCGCCGTATCAGAGCCGTCCCTCTTGTGCCCACACTCCCTTCCGACTACGCAGCTGCCCCCTTCTGTCTGTCCTGCCCTCGGAATTATTTCACACAGAGATGACAGCGAGGGAGCCCCAAATGAGCCCCTCGCTGCTTTCTGCGAATATCGTTTGAAGTTGGGCGTCATATGCCCTTCGTTCTCTGCTCTGTCAGCCACAGCCGGTTCAGTACTCACATGTCTTCAAAACCGTGTGTTGCGTGGATGGATTAATGTCTTGAAGGTGTGGTCCTAAGTTTGAGTCTTTCTTTGGCTTCTTTTCCTCTTGGCAGTTTCTCTGGGGGACAGGAGCCTGGACAGGGGGAGAGGGCAGCCGATCCAGGGGGACCCCTGCCCTTGATGGGTGCGCGTGATGGCCTTCCCACTGACCTACCGGCGTCCAGCTCCGGGACCTGACTCTGGCCAGTGTCTGCTTCAGGACCAAGTTTTCCAGGGCCGTGCGTCCGCCTGACATAATACGTAACAGTAATTAAGAAATAAGCCGCCTTGCCCAGCTCCGCAGCGATCATTTGGCTAAGTAACTACCATGGTCCAGTGCCTCAAAAATCACCATTAGAGTACGCTTCTTATGGCCATAAAATTTCTCGTTTTCTGCCTTTCATCAGCCTCCCCCTGCAATCTTCGCCTTGCTTTATTTATACATTCGTCCTCAAACAATGGCAATAAACTCTTTCCCAGAGTGTTGCAAATCAGAAATTTGTCCACATTTTTCCACCACCTTCCACTGTGGACCTGCTCTGCCTGGGAACGGCCCAGCCAGGCCAGCTGGAGAGGCTGGGCTGCGGTAGATTGATGGGGGCACCACAGGGTGGGGTTGCTGGGGAGAGAGGGTGGGGAGGGGGCAGCGGGGGAATGCACCATGAAAGGCCTCTGGCTGCCCAGCGACCAGCCCGAGACACAGGGGCTGTGACTGGCGGAGGGGGCGTGCAGGGGGAGTGAGTTTGAAGCCTTCCTACCCTCTCTTCCCCTAAGAGAAGAGGAAGGCCCTGGGGGCTCCTGGGAAGCAGTTGTGGGCCCGGGCAGAATATAGGGGTGATAAACTCCACCTTTCCTGTCCCCACAGGAGTCAGATGATGTCAGGGGGTCCTGTAGCCCGCACGGCACCTCCAGCTTAGAATCCCAGTCCCCTCTGGAGCGCCTCACTACCCATGTCAATCAGTCATTCTTCCATCGAGCCTTTGCCGAGCACCCCGCGGTTTGCCGGGAACAGTGCTGGGCTCTGCAGCGTGCAGTAGTGAACGAGTCTGCTACCACCCAAGCGCCTTCTCAGGGTTCTTCTTGGAGATCCAGGAGGACCTCTTGTTTTTAGGGATGAGGAAAATGGAGTCCGGAGAGGGGTTTAGACTTGCCAGAGGTCACACAGCAAGTTGAAGGCAAAGTCAGAGACAAACCTCAGGGTTCTAATGGGGAGCTGCCTAGTCTTTGCAGCCAGTCTCCAAGCCCCCTGGGACAAAGTAATAATCGTGTCAGTTTTTAAAGGCCGTTTTCTCTTCTTTTTATCGATTCTAAAGAGAGAGGGAGGGATGAAGACAGAGAGAAACATCCCTGTGAGAGAGAAACATCGATCAGTTGCGTCTTGCACCCACCCGACTGGGGACTGAGCCTGCAACCCAGGCATGTGCCCTGCCTGGGAACCGAACTGGTGACTTTCTGCTTTGTGGGATGACACCCAACCAACTGAATCACACTGATCAATGGCAACGATCCTGTCATTTGGCTGGGGTGCTGGGTACCCGTAGCTGGTTTGTGGGCGGGGGGCAGGTACTTCAGCAATGACCATTTGCCCGCTAACCTGGAATGACTGGAGGCAGCAGTAGGTGGAGAAGTAACCCAGCTGATGGCATTGGTGATGATGTGCAGGGGGGAAGACTGTTCCGTGTGCTTCCAGGTAAAGCTTTTTGTTTCTAAGGCGTGGCCTCCTTTAAAGCCACGCCTCCCTGTGGCAGGACAGCCGGGCTTGCTTTTCCAATGCTCCTGCTTGATTTTTGTGTCTGCACTCTAGGGTCAGCCCGCAGCTCTGCCCACCTTTAAGGGAGCAGTGCTCTTTAAAAGGGGCGGGATCTGAGGTACCTGCTCGCTTCTATGGGAGTGGAATTCACTTGCTGTAGTTGTTACAGGTGAGGGTCTGTGGGGAACCCTGCAGGTGCTTAGTAAACATTGGGCATGTGCCCCTCCGTGCACCCTGACCCGCAGCACGATGTGAGGTTTCAGAGTTTTTTTAAAGAAGGGTGGGAATTAGGTAGGTGGAAGTGACCCCCAAGGGAAAGGAGTCAGTACAGTTCTGAGACTATGACTTTGGGGAAGCTTAAGTCAGCTCTTACGTCTGTGATGACAAGGGCCACCGTTCCTTTGTTTAACTGGTGGCCACAGTTCCTGCTGGAGACTGTTATTAAGAACCTTCTAGAATGGTAGCCTCAGAGCTCTTCCCAGTTACCCTGCCCTGGGGTAACACCCGGCTATAATAGAAGAAATGTAGTCTCCATCTTCAAGAAACCGCCAGTCTTTCCCACTGTGATGGCACCACCTCGATGCCAGGGTGTCCCCAGTTCGATGGGGGGAACCAGGTCCCCACACTCCAGAAGTTCAAATGAACCTTTACAAACTGGACAATAAGGTGCATTTGGGAAACAGGACATCCGCACAGAAAGTTAATGGTCAGTCTGCAGCAGGAGTCAATGGCAGGGGCTCAAAGTTTGGCACCAGTGGCAAGTGCCACAGGGATTCAAGGAGCACTCTCCAGGTGTAACTCCATCCTGGAAAGTGTCCTGGGCTCGGTGGACCCAGAGTCCAGATTTGAAGAGCAGGGGACATGAGACAGTAGGAAAGCACATGAGAGCATCATCCAAGGCCACCGCAGGGGACAGGCCTGGAAGTGACCTGCAGGGACAGGCACATTCGGGCCACTTGCCGGGGTCTCGCTGTCACTCTGACGTTGAGTTAGTTAACCCCACTGAACCTCAGTTTCCTCATCTGTAAATTGCAGCTGATAATAACGCTCACTGGTAATGAATGATACTTGCCTCTTAGGTGATAGTGGAAAACCATGACTCACTACATGAAAGGCACGCGTAAGCTCCAAACTCACGAGTAGCTATTTTTGTTTCCTCCCCTGAGACCTTCACACCCAGTCCTGCGGGAAGAGACTTTGTGTGATCACAGAGCCCAGGCTTTGGGGTACGTGAGCCCCAGGTGTAAGCGCCTCCTCAGGGCTGAGCCCGGAGGCAGGGGGCTCGATGGATGGATGCAGGCGGGCAGGGGCCAGGGGTCCCGAGGCCACTTTCCATCCCGCTTCCTTTGAGAACTTTCCAACTGGCTGCAGCCCCCTGCCTCTCAGGGCTCCTCACAGAGGAGGGGAGAGTGGGGGTGGGAAGGGGAGGGTCCGAGCAGGCTTGACTTCTCAGGCATATGGTCCTTTCACAGTGGCTTTGTGGGGCGCTGACGGGTGGCCGAGCTGCCTTTTCTTGCCAGGCCGGCAGCTTCATCTGGCCACGGGGCCCCAGCTGCTGCTCTTTCCCCTTCGCTGACTTCGAGGCCTCTCCCCAGGCCTCCCCAGGCCCAGATCCCCGAGGTCTGTCTCCCTCTTTGGGCCCTTGGCACCTGCCAGCATTTACACGTAGGACGTACCTGAGACTCCGGCCCCCTCTGCTCTCTGTGAACACCACCTACCGCACACCTGGAACGGCTTCCCTGGCCATGGGATTGGATGCGGGGCCTGTGGGCGTGTGGCTGGGTTGTGCAGAGTCCCCGCCATGGTGGAGAAGGGATGACAAAGGGTTTCATTTGTTCATGCATGCATGCATTTGTTCCTTCCCTTTGCTCTTTGTGCCAGACAGATGAGCTTGCCTCTAGGAGATACAAAGGTAATTCAGTTCACATTGTACGCAGGCACCGGTAATGACAACAGCAATAGTAACAGTGATGGTACTAATAGCTAACGTACTGTGTATTGAGAACTGTGTAGTGACTCACCAGGTACCTGGCACTGTCCTGAGTCCTTGTCTTGCAGTGAATCACTTACTTTTCATGCATGAGGACGCTATGCGGTGAGCACTGTTATTTCCCTCACTTCACAGATGAGGACACTGCAGCCCAGAGGGTGACGTAACCAAGTGGGTGTGGCGAGTAGGCTGTGATAACTGCATCAGAGACATCACTTTGCATTTCTCGAGGGTCCGATCCACACAGCCCATCCCGACGCCCCAAGAACTAGGTGGATGCCAGTTCTCAGGCCCAGGGGATGGATGAGAAATGGAGACTCCAGGAAGACAAGTGACGTGCTCTGGGCCACACGGCAGGTCAGGGCCTGGGCCTGAGTGCCAGCCAGCTCCCCAGGTACCAGGCTGCTGTCCAAAGGAGAGGAGAGAGTGCATCGGGGAGTCAGCCCGGTGCCCGGCACCTGCAGCTCTCGGAGCGCAGCCTCCAGACCTAGTTTTCTGCTTTTCCCTGTCTCCCTCTGACCCCCATCACCATCCGCATTTTAGAAGTACAGAGAATGAGGCTTGGGAGTTAAGAGCGCATCTGGCATCTGTCACTCTTGCGGGGCAGATCCAGAATTCACACCAACCCCAGCCCATCTGACTCTCCACCACTCCTCTCCCAGCCCCCTCCCCGCTCCCCACGTGGCTGCCTGTGGCTGCCTTGGACCCTGACGGCAAAGCCCCTCTCAGGAGCTGACTTGGAGAGCTCTGCCATCCGCCAACAGCCCACTGACACACTGAAGGAAAACTGGGGTTGTTTTCAAGATTGTCACAGAGGCACAGGAAGAACGTGACAGGGGACAGTGAGCTGGGTTTCTCTTCTCTCAGGCTTGTTCCCGCCTCTGAAGCACCTGTTTGAAATGCTCGCCTTCTCCCCTCCCCAATCTGCAGCTGCTGCCCCCTTTCCAGGCCCCTCATTTGCTGCTTGTGGCACCAGAAGGTTAAGAGGACTGAGTTGGAGGGGTCCTCACAGCAGCTTCGTTGTCAGCCTCTTGCCTTACGAGCAGGTGAACCCTAGTTTTGAACTCTGCACCCAGCAAGCCTTCCGTGAGTCCCTTTGCCTCAGAAGGTTCCAGCCCTCCACAGACCCTCACCCCTCCCCCACCTGGGACTTGTGCTTGGTTCTCAGTTCAGTGCAGAAAAAGCCCTGGACCCACCGTCAGAAGGCAAGGCTCTGATTTCTCTCTTTCAACTGCACAGCGCCGTTTCAAGCAGTGCTACTTTCTGCTTCCTGGATTTGCCCCTCCCTGGTAGGAATGTAGCAAGAGTGCCTCTCTGGTGCCTGAGAGCCGTATTATCCTGTTAGCACAGATGCCACGGTCAGGTTCAGAGTCAAATGAAGGTGGGGGTGGGGGTGGCTGAATCGGGATGTGTGAGATGGGGACTTCCTGGAGAGGAAAACGTTTTGTCAAATTTAGGTTGTAAGCGAAGTGAGCGTTCCATCCTGGCTTTCTAGAAGGACATCCCCCCTTCTCTCCTCTCCTTGAGTTGGGAGAGGGACACTGGGACAGTGACTCCTCTTGGAGACTGAGGGGCAGCACAGGACTGGAAGTTAGACAGGACCAATTCGGAGTCCCACCTTGCCTGTGCCTCTGGTCCCCGGCCTCTGGTCCCAGTGATGCGAGCACCTCAGGCCCCAAGAGAGGATGATGCAGTCAGGGAAGGCTTCCTGGAGGGGGTGATCTGCAGCTGAGTCAGAAAGGATGAGCATTAACAGAAGAGCCAAGAAATCAAGAGGAGTCCAAAACTCAGAAGGGCAGCAGTGGAAGAGTTAGGAAAGACCAAGAGCAGAGATGTGTCAACAGAGACCGAGGTGAGACCACCCCACCCCAGCACCCCTAGGTACGGAATTACTAAGTACAGATGCGATAGCTGGAGGGTGAAGAAGGCTGCTGGGGGAGCATGGGTTCACATGCTCTGGGTCCTGGTGGGGAGCTCTACTGACGCCCTGGAGCACGGGAAAGATGGGCTTCATTCGCCCAGAGCAGACGAAGCCCGAAATGTCGCTGGAGGCAACAGTGACAGAAAACTGTCCTACGCCGGGCACGTCCTGAGAAGGCAGGGCTCTTTGGAAAAGACAATAATGCTGGGAAAATAGAAGGCAGTGGAAAAGGGGAAGACCAAACGTGAGACAGATTGCCAAAGAGGAAGTCATAGGCAGGGGTCTGTAGGAGCTGAGCCGGGCCATTGAGGGCAGGACATTGTGGATGTCACTCATTCATTCGTGCGGCCACCAGGAGTTGGGCTGCTGCAAACGACACATAACACGTGCGTGTTTCCTGAGCATTCTCTTGTTTATGGCACTGGTCCGTGTGTTTTAATAGACTCATTCATCTACTCATTCATTCAGTCAGTCAACAAATGTTGGAGTGCCCACCTTGCGCCCAGCACTGGAGATGCAGCAGCGAACAAAAAAGACAGACATATCTGTCCTCGGGAGCTTGTGCGGTAGTGACAGCCAGGACAGTGGGGCACAGGGAGTTGGGGACAAACAATGACGCAGAACATTTAGTGTGTGTGATTGTGAGACATGCTGTGGAAAAATGCAAAGCAAGGAAGGTGGGCAGGGAAGTCCTGATATTATCCATACCTTATGCACGTGGAATCCATAGCACCCAGGTAAACCGAGTCCGGAGCCTGTGCTTTTTAATGACCCACTCGGCTTGGCCTGGCCAGCTGAGAAGGGCGGGCCACAGGGGGTGGGGAGGGTGCCTGGGTGGAGGGGAGGACATGGCCTATGCAACCCCTGCATTAGCAGGGGTTGCCGGAGTGCAGGGAGAGAGAGAGAGGACGGACTCTCGGGTGGTAGAGGGGAGGCTAACAGGGACCCTGAATCTCCCGGCTCTGGTTCTGGGCTGGTTGCCTGTATGGAGTGAAGGGAGAGGAAAGGGGCGTTAGGGACGAGTGCCAGGCCTGGGTGGCGGTGCTGGGATGGGCGCCCAGGAGAAGTTCGAGCAGAGGAGGTGAGCAGGAGGAGGTCGCTTCCAGGGAGGATTGAGCTGGGGTCCGAACCCCACTGTCCACCTGATCCCGGCCGCCCAGCCCTTGCGTGTGGCCGGCTCCCACAGACATTGCCCAGGTGCACGCACCACACGCTGGTTACAGCTGAGCAGTCCCGGCAGCGGGGCTGGGAGGGCGCCCGCCATGGTCCTGGCTCTCTGGCCCCCAGCTGAGCCGTAAATGACTTTTCCATTTTCTGAGACCTGCGCCCAGGCCTGTTTGGTATTCAGGGACACCCGGCCCACACTCGCCAGCTCCCGGCTCTGCCCGAATTACTTGATTAAAACGCATATCAACTATTATGTGATTCGTTTCTCTGCTGCGGCTCCTGGCCGGCCTACGTTAAACTGTAATAAAGGCTGGACAGGGAGGCAGCAGGGACGGGAGCACAGGACCCGGGGTGGGAGGGTGTCTGTTTGGGGGCGAGGGGTTCTGAGAGAAGGGCCCCGTATCTCAAGGCCATTGCTGGCTTCCCCTGATCTAGAATTTCTGACAAGGATTTGGAGATGGGTCAACTCCCTCCTGCAGCTCCAGAAATCATGACCATCTTCTCCTTTGGCAAAGGGTGACTAGGGCAGGTTTGAGGGGTGGGGATGGAGAACAAGCCCCCTTGGTTTTCATGATCAGAGATGGAATTCTCCATCCCCCGGGAATTCATTGAAGCGAAGCTGACTGTCGCTGGGCTGGGCGTCCAGAGTCCTGGGTTTTCTTCCCAGGCTCACTCCGCCAGGATTCCACCGGACATCTGTAAAATGGGGCTTGTTCCTGCCTGCGTGGCCCTCCAGGGTAACTAGGAGAAACAGTGTTAACACAGTGAAAGGGCTTGCAAACTGCAGAGTGCGTGCACAGGTTCAAGGTGAGGATTATTACAATGTGTCAGCGTTCAAAGGGAAGTTTGTAACCATCCGGCTGAGCCCTACTTACCTAAGAAGCCCTAACAGAGCCCCTGCCAGGTGCTGGGCAGTCTTAGGTGCACCCAAGGGCTGCCTGCAGCAGTGGGGCCTAGAGACCCACACACAGGCAAGTTCACTGTCTCCCAATGAGCTTTGAGAGCCCAGAGTGTGGGCACTGCAGCCTGGCTGGCCCCGAGCTGGGTTCTGCTGGCTGAGCAGGAGTGCTCCTGGTGAGCCGGGGGGGGGGGGGGGGGGGGGGGGGGGGCATCCCCCACATCCCCCACCCCACAAACTCTGGAAGGTGTGCAATAGCGTGGCTAAGTCATTTAGGGAAGCTGAGAGCTGGACAGGGAACCACGTGGAGTCGCAGGGTGAGTCGGACACACAGTCAGGGCCCATGGGTGGGGCAGACTGGGGTACCTCGGCTTCCTGAGCCAGTGGCTGATGGGCTTTAAAGTGGGGGCGGGGCAGAGGCAGGGGGAGTGGCTGGAGAGCTGCCCCCAGCCTCACGCTGTGCAGTCAGCCACCTGGCGGGGGCTGGACTCTGCCCCAGACAGGCCTCATTCCTGCCCACCCTTTAGCCTTGACAAACCTTAAGGTTTGACAAACGGAAGGATTTCTGTCACCCCTCCAGTCCCTCATTCTGGGGTTCCCTCAAGTCACCTGTTTTACACCTGCTCCGGCTCGGATTCCTCTGGAAGCCGAGTTTCCTTCATCCGCCCGGGAAGTTCGCAGAACAGGAGGCGAAGCCTCCCTCTTCGGTCAGATCGGGAGCTTCCTAAGACGGAGGCTGTTTTCCCCCATAAGATTGGGAGGGCCCCACGGTGGGACTTGTCTTCCTTGCTCTGTATCGGATCCCCCCGCCATCCCTAAGCAGAGAGAAGATCCAGGAAGCCAGAGAGAGGCCCCCTCACCATCTCCCCTGGGGCTCTCTCCACACCAGCAAGAGCTCTGTCCCACCTCCCCGGCATCTTCCCATCTCACAGCTGCTTGAGAGCAGGAGGGCAGGAATGCAGCTGGCCGGGACGCTGGCCCCCCACACCCAGCCTCTGTTTAATGAATGCGCTCCCATGTCCACTCTCCCCACGTGTGCCTCCCTGCGCCAGCTGCCCAGGCTTTCGCTGCACGGAGCACTCAGCCCCAGCCGTCAGGGTTTCTCTGCAGCCAAGTCCACCTAATCCTGCTGATGAATCTAACTCTGAGACCAGCGGGCTCCGGGAGGGGTGGGAGAGCGGCGTTGGGGAAACCGAAGCCAGGGCGGTGCGGTGGCAGCGGGGTTCTTTGTGAGCAAGCTCCCCTCACTCATGCCGCTTTGGTCCCGACACCCCCCTCTTCTGTCATCATCATCCTTCTCGTGCCCTTTACAGGTTCCAGAGTACTCCTGCAGCCTGCATTTCATTTCTTTCTCAGAGCAGTCCATTGAGACATGTGGGCATGTACCATTAGCTTCATTTTTACAACTGAGAAACCCGAGGCCCAGAGAGGGAAAGCGACTTGTCCAAGGCCACACAGCGAGGGCAACACAGAACCCAGAGTCCAGGTGTCAGGCCTCCCAGACCAGGACTCTTGACTAGAACAGAGCTGCCCCAGCGGCCCCCAGACTTCCTCCCAGTCTGTCCTCCCTCCCCTTCCTTCTCCAGCAGCGAGCTTACTGGCTGTGTGGCCTCCATCAAGTTACTGAACCTCTCTGAGCCTTGTTTTCCCTCTTTGTAAAAGAGCCAATAGCCCAGACCAGTTGTGAGCCTGGCACCAACCTAAAAGGATCTCTTCCTCTGGGCTGGGCTAGTGAGGAAGCGAGAGATCTTTTTCAGAGGCCTGAAATGACGCAGTCCAGTTCTTCTTCGATCTCTTTCAATCTCTAGCTAGTGGGACAGAGCCTTGCTGTCCCCACACAGCATTGAGGGTTGTTATGGCAACTGCCAACATCCTATCCCTTCAAACAATAGAGGCCTGTGGGCCCAGCTTTGCCTTCCTCAGTCCGTGTTTTGGGCTGGGCATCTCTTTTGGCCCATAGATTCCCAGATCTGTGCGGATCCAGGGGTGGGAGGAGCAAGGAGGAGAGGAGGAAGTAGACTCCGTACTCCATAACGATTCTAGAAGGCTGCACGTAAATTGGGGGGCCAGGGCATTGAATGCATGTGGGGCCTGAGTGGGCGCTGGCTGAGGCTGGCACCCCGAATTTACCCTGCAGCCTGCAGGTGGCTAACTGCATTGACGCTTTTGGTTACAGCCCAATAGCCTGTTCTAGTATTTCCCTGATGTTTTACATTATACAAAAGCACCTTCGCAAACTGAATTCAAGGAAACAAATGCTCTTGTAAGTGGAAAATGAGTATCATGTCCTATAAGTAGACGGGAACCATGGAAACAATGGTGTTAATTCTGCCTAGAAGCTAAGGCATGCAGAAGCTCTGAGCTCGGGGCTGGGCCTCTCCTTACTGAGAAGGGAGAACCACAGTGTTAAATTCGTGCTGTCCTGTGGGGTAGCCACCAGCCACACGTGGCTGAGTAAATTCAAATTAAAGCAAAATCAGGTAAAAATATTCAGTTCTTTCGTTGCAGTAGGCACGTCTCCAGGGCCCCGTGTCCCGTGGGGCTGACACTTCCACCAGGTCGCACCACGCAGGCGCAGAACACGTCCATCATCTCAGAGAGGCCTGGTGGACGGCGTGGCTCTGGACAGAACTGAGACTTAATCAGATCGGGGTTTTCCCTGGGACAGGGCTGCGTCTCCTTCCCAATCTGAGCAGTTTCTGCCCATAGGTTTGGCCCCCGAGACCCCCAACCCCCTCTCACTCAGCGCCTGTCTGGGCTCGAGGGTCCCCACTGGAGGAGGGACGCTGGTGCTCTGTTCATCATCAGCAGGCGTCCGCCCCCCTCCTTCCGGCCTGCCACTCCTTGCTGCCTCCTTCCGAGGCCCCAAGGGTTCGCTCTCCTCATCACTGTCAGAAAACTGAGGTTAGGCTGTGAGTTTCAGGAAATGAATCCTTGCGATTAGTTGTCTTTGGCTCAGAGCCCCAGACGTGCTGGGGAAGGTGCCCAGGGTGCCAGCTGTGCCCAACATGGCCTCCTCGTGGTGCCGGGTTGCTGGGCAGCCGGGAAAGGGCGGATGGGGGGGTTGGATTCAACTCCAGCCTCCACCTTTGCGGACCAGGCAGGCAAGGATGAGGGGAGGGCCCCTTGCCTTTGGTTCCCTTTTTGTCACAATCAGGGACAGCCTGGCAGTGACCAATAACAGTCCAACGTGACTGTCCAATGGTCAAGGCAGCAGGAGGGAAGGGGACTCAGGTAGGGGGCACTGCCCCAAACTGGACGCGTTCCCAGCTGTGGATGCAGCCTGGTGGTGACAGGACCCGTCATGCCCTCCGGCACGCCGGCACTTTGCACATGCTCTTCCCCCTTCCTGGAATGCCTTTCCTTTCACCTCTGAGTAACATCCGGGCCGTGTTTGGTTATAGGAAGTGGGGGGAGGTTGTCCCTTGTGGGAAGGGCCTAGACCTGCTCATGTAGCCAACACGAATAAGAACGGGGGTGGGGACAGGACGCCGTTACATTTGCTCCCTCCGTCCCTGTTCCCTCCCTTCCGTCATTTTGCAGTCTTTTCCCAAAATGCAGTAGTGCCTTCATTTAAACTGTGAACAAGCACAAAGAAGGAAACACAAGTTCTGTCACCCGAGGTTAACGTCTGTTCATCTTTTCACTCTAATGTTTCATAATGTACCGTGCCCGCTTTTTCTAAAAGTGGGGTTGGCCTCTGCACCCCGGTCTGTACCTAGCCTTGTTCTTAAAGTCAGCATTATTGAAGTACAGTTAACATGCTGTAAAATTCTTTTTTTTTTTTGGAGGATTTAGTTCTAGAAATTTTGGCAAATGTTTTTTTAAATTATGAAACCGACCCCTGACTTCGACTCACAGATACCCTTCTGTGTCGGTGGAAATAACCTAAATAAATGCCCAGCTATAGGGGATTTTTTTTTTCTTTAAGGAATGTTGTACCTTAAAGTAATTAGCCAGTCCCCCAGGGCTGGGCATGGAGGTTGCTTCCCACTCTTCCCTCTGATAAACGGTGCCGTGTGCTCCCCTGGGGCCTGATCCCTGGTGCAGTGATGGGCCTGAAGGTGGGCACAGAGCACCCCTCCATCTCACCAGGCCCCCCCTCCTCCTCCCTCTCGCCTGGCTGCAGGGAACCGGCTGGACGAGGGCTCAGACGTGGAGTCGGAACCTGACCTGCCTCTGAAGCGCAAGCAGCGCCGCAGTCGGACCACGTTCACGGCCGAGCAGCTGGAGGAGCTGGAGAAGGCCTTCGAGCGGACGCACTACCCCGACATCTACACCCGCGAGGAGCTGGCGCAGAGGACCAAGCTGACTGAGGCGCGTGTCCAGGTGAGCAGGCGTCTCAGATGTTGGCACAGTGGGCATAGTCCAGGGGCGCAGCCAGGGCCTGGGGGTTCCCTGGGCCCCCCGGGAGTTGTGCAGCAGGTGGTCTGAGGACTGTGCAAACAAGTAATGCCACCAGCAATCGATGCTGAGTAAGCGAGCAACGAATGTTGATTGGCCGATGGAGGGTGGCGTGGCGGGCAGCCCGAGGGAAGCCAGGGGCTGCAGTGGGGGCTGGTGGATTCTGTTCATCTCTCCAGGCAGCAAGCACCTCAAAAAAAAAAAGATAAAAGGAGGGATGGAGAGAGACGTGGAGAGGAAGAGAAGAAGAAGTCAAGGGAAGGAGGGAGGAAGCAGTAAGGAAGGGAGGGCAGTAGGTCAGCCAGGAAGAGCGGGCTCAGGGAGTATAAAACCCTTCCCACCTCTGACGATGGGTGGAAGTCGTTCGGAGGAAAAGTTCTGAACGGGCTTAGCCTCCTAAGATGGGTAATGAGTTTTCCGTTATGGGAAGCATGCAAGCAGACTGGGCAGGCCTGTTCCTGGTGGGTTAGAAGCAGCAGAGGGAGAGTGGCCAGACCTTGACCACCCCTCCACACGTACACCCTCAGCTGTGCATCTCCTAACCGGTGAGGGTGGGGAGGGAGGGTACAGGCAGGGCGAGCCTGCCTGCCTTCCAGGCTGATGGTGGGGGAGGGACTTGCCTCCCCTCCCCAGGCTGTGCTCTCACATTCAGAGGACTACGGTCCTCTCTGAGTGCAGAGGGGGCCTCGGGGGACGGCTGGGAAGGACCCAGGCTGGGTGGTGGAGCAGGAAGATCACGATGAATAGCTCTAGTGGGAGCCGACTCCTGGCCGGTCTTCTCCCTGAAAGAGGGAGGCAGGTAGAGGGGCTGCCCCAGACTGCTCACGGGGGCGCTTCCGTCCAAGGTTAGCCAGCTCTTGTCGGGCACCCACCCTCTGCCATCCCAGGGCCTGTTGTGCATGGGGCTGGTGGCACCTCAGGCCACCCCATCAGAGTCAGTGTGGTCCCGCCCCAGGCCATAGGTGCGGAAGCTGAGGCTCAGAGCCGTGATGGGCCCAGAGGCGCAGAGCTGAGTAGGGGCTGAGTGGGCCTGGAACTCAGGCCTGGTGGGTACCAAAGCCCTGGTTCCGTTCAGGAACAAGAAGCTGACTCAGAGCCTAGAATTTGAAAGCAATAGAGAAAGTTCTGGAAGCAAAGCAACATTTAACTACTCCAGGAACAAATGCACCTCCCTCCGTTCTCCCCACCCCCACTTCTGGAGTGGGGGGCCCTGGGCTGCCTTTGACAGAGACCCCCAGTGGGGGCGGGCAGCAGCCGCAGACAGCTCTTCTCACCCCCGCCCCTCCTCTCCTGGGTGACACCCGAGCCCGCCCCCGCCGGCCTCCCTCCTGCTCTGATCCTGCTTGCAGCTGTTCTCCCGGCACATTCCTGGGTGCCTTCTCATTCCCACGTCTGGGGGCCTCGGCTGCTTCCCACCACCTTGCAGCCTGACTGCTCCTTGTAAAATTTCCTGGCTGTCAGGGCAGGGCTTTTATTGGCCCAGGGGACCCAGAAGCAGGTGTCACTCAAGGTCCAAGGAGGGAGGGGGGCTGGGATGAGGGGCAACAGCCAGGGCCCCCGACAAACCCACAGGGAGGGGGCAGCCAGGGCAGACATCTTCCATGTGCTGACGCCCCCCTCAGACTCTGGCTCCCCCAGGGCGGGGCTGGGTCTTCCCCCCACAGCCTGAGAGCTTTCCCTGCAGAGGGAAAAACAGTAAGTGCTGATTTTTTTAAGAAGAATGAACCGAAAGTAACCCCCTAAAAATGGAGACAGGAATGACACAGCATTTAGCCTGGAGAAGAGGAGACTCGGAGAACGTGGCTGCTTTGAGAGGTCTCAAGGGTAGAAACAGGGTCAGCAGGGAAATGTCCCAAGTCCCATATGATGGTCTGCAGAAAGGAGAGCGCAGGGCTGGGAGCCACGGGTCTCGACTCCTGTGGATTCCTGCCACTGATCGGCTGTGTCCCATTTAACAGGACAGATTCTTTCCCTGAGACTTCATTTTTCATTTCTAAATAAAGGAATCAAGCTAAATAGTTACTAAGGTCTCTTAAAGTGCTAGGATCCTTATTACAATCAAGGCTGCCTCGTGAGATGATGAGATCCCCGTTACAAGAAGCATTCAAGCAAAAGTGCAACATTTAGTGGGTCAGAAACCTGGAGAGAGGGTTTCTGCTGCGGACAGTGTGGCAGGGACCTCGAGGCCACCTGAACAATGCTTAAGTTTTATGCATCTGTACTTTTGAAGTCTTGGCCTCTGATTCTGAGTCTATGGTTTAGGGATTTTGCAATCCTATGCCACTTTTTTAACTTAAATTTTATTTTGCAATTGCAGTTTACATTCAGCATTATTTTATATCAGTTTCAGGTATACAGCATAGTGGTTAGACAATCACATACTGTACAAAATACTTCCCTGGTATTTCTTGTACCCACCTGGCACCATACATAGTTATTACAGTATTATTGGCCATATTTTCTGTGCTGAACTTTACATCCCTATGACTATTCTGTACCAAACTGTGCTTCTTAATCCTTTCCCCTGTTTCAGCCATCCTCCCAAACCTCCTCTTTTCTGGCAATCAATTTTATTTCTGTGCCATCTTTTCTCCATGGCCCCGGGAGATGTGTGGGATGGTAAAGGGGTTCGGAGTGGTCTCAGAGACAGACGCCCGGGTGTGAATTCCAGCTTCATCAGTTCCTCCTTTCACAGTCAGTTTCCTCATCGGCCACATGGACATGGCAAGAATGGGATCTGAGGATTAAATGATGGCATGGAAACACACACACACACACCAAGCTAGAAAGTGGCCAGCACACGGAAGTGCCACAAGTGGGGGTGGGGGCTGTCATTATTATTAAAACTCCATCTGTTCTCGATGGTTCCAATTCTAGCCACCCTTGAAACTCCAGGTTCATTCATCCGGCACTCATTTATTGAGCACCTACTATGTGCCAGAGACTGGTCTAGGCCCTGGGGATTCAGCAGACAGAAATCTGTAGTCATGGAGCTGATATTTGATAAACAACCATTAGGCAAACATGTGTCAGGTGGAGTTCGTGATTCAAGCGTGTTGCCTCCCTCTGGCTCCCCTCCAGCCCCACTTTGGAAACTGGCAGGGTGTTACATGGCACCCCCAGTGTGTGGCGCAGACACCCCGTCTCAGCCTGCAGAAAGCCTGAGCCATGGCGAAGGGCAGCGAGAGGGGTGTCAGGCAAGAGGGCGCATGCCTGGGGGCCAGTAACTTTCTCTGCAGGAATCTGCATTTTTAAACAGCAGGAGGGCAACCCCAGTCTTGCACACACCTTCTGGGAAGGTAAACAAATCCCGTGTGTTCAGCTGCCAGGAACCCCGCACCTGCGATTCTTCCAGAAGCAGAGGCCCCCTGAACTGACTCTCATTTTAGAGGGACTCACTAATTAGCACTTAACCCAAACTTCTCACAATACTAGACAATACGTATAATGTACTTTCTATGTGCCAGGCATGATGCGAAACACTTCACATACATTATTTTTTCATCCTCACCATAACCCTCAGACGGAACGAGGTATGATTAGAGCTCTCTGCAAACTGTCCCCAGCAGTGTGAAGGAGGGCATGTCCTCCCTCAGGGGAGCATGCTGGCTGGACCGAGGGTGACGGCTGGGGACACTGGTTCTGGCTGAGCCTCAGCTCTCTGCCAGGAGCCGGGCTGAGGGCTCTGTTCTCCACTCTCGACCCACCAGGTCTGGTTCAGCAACCGCCGAGCCCGTTGGCGTAAGCAGGCAGGAGCCAACCAGCTGGCAGCGTTCAACCACCTTCTGCCCGGGGGCTTCCCTCCCACCGGCATGCCCACGCTGCCCCCCTACCAGCTGCCGGACTCCACCTACCCCACCACCACCATTTCCCAAGGTGAGTGCCCGACCCCCGTCCCAGCATTCTAGCCACGCCCTCTGTCCCTCCCCCCTTGGCCCACCCAGTCCGTCCTTCCTTAACAAAGAAGGAATGAGAAGGGTTGTGTGTTTATGACCCTTTGTCTGCTTTCCTGTGGACAGTCTATTAAGACAAAAAAGGTGAGGTCCTGCCCTTGAACTTCTTGGCTTTGCCAACAGGCTATAGAGCATCTAGGTAAGGATTAACAAGGTCACTCCCATGTCCATGTTTAAAACAGAGCTTCTCAAACTGTAAAGTCTCATGAATTTCCGGGTCTTATTCAAATGCAGAAGAGATGGTGCACCTTGGGGGAGGAGAAGGGTTCTTCCCCTTCTTCCTTGGCTCCTGTCTCCAACTGCGCCCTCCCCCTCCTCTTTCCACTCCCCTCAGTCCCCCCTCCCAGCACACGTTAGGAACCCCAATACCCAACATCTGCCTCATGAAGCCCTGGTGGCCTCCTCTGAAAGGGCTGGCAGACAGGCGGAGCTCTGGAGGCTGAGGAGAGAAGCAGGGGACCTTCTCTGGGATTCTCGATGAGACATTAACCTTCACAGAGGATCATGGTCACGTCTGCCGTAAGGCTGTACAGAGGGGCCCTAACAGAGCAGAATAGCCTCTTAGCACCCTTGGCCACACCACTCACTACCCTTGTCACCTCGCACAAGAGCCCCTACCCCACCGAGTCTCAGTTTCTTCATCTATAAAATGGGAACTGTAGTCTTGCTTCATACCCTTAGTGTTTGTAGAAGCAACCGGCAAGTGGTCGATGCTCACAAAATGCTACTGAGACAGGCCTGGGTAGATTCAGACAGAGTCCTCACAAGGTCTGACTTTCAGTCCAGGTAATTACCAGGCTCCCAGTGTGTGCCGAGCCCTGAGGGGCAGGACCGGTGCACGGTTTCCTAGAGGTAGTCTGGAATGTTAGCTGGCTGTCAGTCCAGACTTGGCCAGTCCCCAGTGTCCTGCCTAGAAGCCAGCTTGTCCCATTTCAGGTATCAAGAGACGGCCCCTTCCCTCCACTGGATGGGGACTGGGAGAAGGAGGCTCATAGCTTGCCTTCCAAACAGGAGGTCATTTCCCTGCCCTGGGAGGCCCACCCTCCAAGGTGTGCCACCCGCTCAGGCCCTCCCCTGGGTCTCTCCACAGATGGGGGCAGCACCGTGCACCGGCCTCAGCCCCTCCCACCGTCCACCATGCACCAGGGGGGGCTGGCTGCGGCCGCAGCCGCCGCGGACACCAGCTCTGCCTATGGAGCCCGCCACGGCTTCTCCAGCTACTCCGACAGCTTCATGAACCCTGCGGCGCCCTCCAACCACATGAACCCTGTCAGCAACGGCCTGTCCCCTCAGGTAGGTGGCCTCGGCCCTCTGCCCAAGGTCCTGTCGCCAGACACCCACCAGCCCAGGCCTCAAGGGCTCCAGGTGACCCCAGTTGGCTGTCCTTGGGGAAAAAGTCACTGGGCTCACAAAGCCACTGGCTGTTGGGTACCTTGAGAGGGTTTAAATACCTCCACTTGTCAATACTTTGTGGTCCTTCACCTTGGGTTTATCTTCCCAAGCTGCAGACCTGGGTGACCCACTGGTGGAGGCAGAGGAAGGGTTTTCATAACACGTTTCCATACTCCTTGCTGCCCAGAAACAAACAGGTGCGTTACAGACTAGCTCTTGGCTTGAGAGCCACCCTGAGCTCGTGAAAATGGCCACCACCCACCTCGTGGCTGTCCAGTCCATGAAAGTGGGGCATTGTCAGAGTGTGCATTGGTGGGGCCTTTGCACCACTTCCTGTGGGATGCTGATGGTGGCTGGGGCTTTGTTCTAGAACCAGGAGCCCCTCCTGGATTCCACCCTGTGTTCCATCTCCCCGCCTTTCACCAGGAGTGACCCATGCATGAAAGGCAGGGCCATGTCCTATTGGTGGAAAGAATGGTGGCTGGGTTCCATGGGAAAAACTCTACTCCCATTGGGTCTTGGAACTCTGTTCACTCACGTGTGATTGGTTGCTGGTTAAGTCACTCATGGCCTGGTGGTGCTGTTAGAAGCCCTGGGACCCACTTACATGAAGTGGGGAAGACCATGCTGGGGTTCGAGGTGGGTAGCAGTGGGTTTGGGGAACAGGACTTGGTGATGTTGGAAGTTTTAGTGAATTTGACGAACTGGTGAGTTCATTTCTGTAGCAACAGCAGGCTCTCAGCTGTGCACAAGGTGGGGTGGGGTTCACCCTGCCTCGCACCGTCTGAGACACCTTCTTCTCTTGTGTGGTAAGAATGCGTGTGATACAAACCTACCTGAATTGGGGGGTAGGAAGGGGAAGGTTCGGAGGAGGTTTTAATCCCAGCTCTGCTGCTCAGGTGTTAGGCAAGGTAGCACCCTTAAGCCTCAGTCTGCCCCCCCCATTAAACAAGAGAGCAATTAAACAGTGTCCCTAACCTGCTAAGAATGATGTTCTCTGCATTCATGTGCTATTGGGTTAAAGCACCCCGCATAGAGCCTGGCCCAGCGGGGGCCAGGTAAACCTCAGTTCTCTTTTCCATCCCCCCCACCATTACCAAGACAACAGAACGAGTCTAGAGACCTGATGCCTGAAACAAAAGGGGCCAAAGGGAAAGTCAGCTGCAACCCCCACCTCCCCACCATGGCCATGTCCATCTGGCTGCCTGTTTTTGTAAATAAAGTTTTATTAGCACACAGCCGTGTTCCTTCATTGATGTGTTTATGGCTGTTTTTGTTCTAAACAGCAGAGTTGAGTAGTTTCAAAAGAGACCAGATGGCCTGAAAAGCCTAAAATATTTACTATCTGGCCTTGACAGAAAAAATTGCCCCCTCCTCCCCGGCCTAAAACATTTCTAAGAATGTTAATTTTCTGCATGTTTTTGGTTCATTCCTGTTTGCCTCTATTCATGTGTGGCGTTGAGGGCCAATTGCATTTTAGTTTCATCATTTACTTGTGGGTAAGTTCCCTTCTCCTCTCTACACCTTGATTTTCTCATCCGTGAAATGGGGACAATTTAGCACCTGTTTCACAAGGTCACTGGAGATTGAGTGAGATGAGCTACATGATGCCCTTAGCCCAGGTACCTGCAGAGTTGAGTGTCTGGTGATCATGTGCAGCTGAACGCTGGGTTCCTAACGGTGACGCACCCAGTCCCCTTGGGGCCCATGTTATGCGGGGCGGGGGATGCAGCCTGCAGACCAGAATGTTTTCCCAGTGGGACCCAGTAGAGCCTCTTTGGGATTCAAGGTCATGACCTCCATCTCACTAGTGCCAGGGACTCATGAGTCCAGCTAACCTTCCAGAGTCAGGAGGTATGGTAGGCACAACAGGGTCCCAGAGCTGGCTGGGTAAGGATGCTGCAGAGACCCAAGGTGTCTACACCCGAGAACATGGTCCTGGCCTGGCCTCTTGGTACGAACAAGTGGGAAGAGCATCACTTGGAAGCCTGAGGAGGGACACTGAGATTATGTGACCAGCCACCTCACTTTACAGCTGGAGGGCCCAGGATACACACATTGTCTGAGTTCAGGGCACCTGGCTCCCTGACCCCGCTCTCCCCAGCCCCCTGCTCTCAGCATGGGCTGAGGTTTATTCCCAAAGCAACACTTTGTCACAGGGCAGAGGAGAGCTGAGTGAACCAGGGGTCCCTGGCTTCTGTAGGGTCATTTGCAGCAGGGGGTTAAAGAGTGAGGATGTTCCTTGTGCTGTTGGGGTCCAGCGCTGAACCTCAGGGAGGGAGGGAAGCGGAAGAGAAGCTGGCCCACTAATGGAAGCAACCAGGTCCAGCCCAACCCTCCAAGGCTCCCTCCCCACCACTCAGGGCGGAGAGGCTGCGAGGCCGCGATGGATCGGGCGGACTTCGGACATGCACTCACCCAGAGGTTCCCACCAAAGGTGTGAAGACAGATGGAGGGTCTGACAGGGGCAGAGGGGACCGGGAGGTGAACAGCTGCTGAGGGGAGAGGGGCTGCGTGCAGGGCAGACACGGGGCCAGGCCATGTGTGCTTCTGAGCGTGTGACCCTCTGGGGTTAAGCTGCGAACACTTCCTGAAGGAAGGGGGCAGCCCAGGGGGCGTTCGGGTCTTGTAGAGAAGTTCCGGGCATTTTTGAGCCCCCACACCCACCCAGCACACTCCCTCCTCGGTCTGAGCAGGCCCGCCCGACCTCTCCTGACGTCTCTGTGGTCTGCGGAGCTGTGAGGGTTCTCCGCCAAGACCAGTCCATTTTCCATGACCTATCTCCCCAACAGGAGGAGCTCACCTGGGCGAGAGGATGGGCCCCGTGTGGGTTGGGGCTTCCCCCTGGGCTGTGGCTGGCGCATAACCCCTCACACAGAATCGCAGGCCCTTGCCACCACTGCCCACGTAGCCTTGGCCCAAAGGGATTATGTTGGGCAGTGAAGTTGGGGGTCCTGCTGAGCACCTGCTGGTCACACCGACTGGCCTGGCGCCACCTGGGGAAGGTGTGCTTCCTCTCAGGGGTTGACCCCATCTTTGTTTCAGACCAGCCTGGGCAGCAGGGTGCTGTGACCCTCAGGGGCTGCCCAGAGAGACTGCCCAGCCAAATTCACCAAAAAGCCACTTAGGTATCTCAGCTCTGTGCCTGAGCCCTGCCTCAAAGGTAGCAAATAGTTATGGGTGCCTGCTCCATGCCCCGCCCTGTTCTAGCATCAGCCAGTGAACAGGAGAGATGGAGACCCCTGCCCTGCGGAGCTGGCTGTGTAGGGCAGACAGATGATATGCATCGTAAAACAGCGCGTCACAGTTTCCTGCCAATGTTGACAAGGACAGCTCACTTTCTGAGCCCCTGTGACTCGGGCCCTGCTCGGTTTCCAATATTCTTTTTTTAGAGTTTATTTCATTGATTATGCTATTGTAGCTGTCCCATTTTTTTCTCTTCTTTATTCCCCTCCACCCTGCACCCCCACTCCCTCCAGCATCCCCCCACCTTAGTTCATGTCCATGGGTTGTACATAAAAGTTCTCTGGCTTCTCCATTTCCCACACTATTCTTAACCTCCCCCTGTCTGTTTTGTACCTCCTATTTATGTTTCTTATTCCCTGTACCTTTCCCCCCATTCTCCCCTTCCCCCTTCCCCACTGAAAACCCTCCATGTGATCTCTATTTCTGTGATCCTGTTCTAGTTGTTTGCTTAGTTTGTTTTTTAGGTACAGTTGTCGATAGTTGTGAGTTTGTTGTCATTTTACTGTTCATAGTTTTGATCTTTTTCTTAGATAAGTCCCTCTAACATTTCATATAATAAGGGCTCAGTGATGATGAATTCCTTTAATTTGATCTTATCTGGGAAGCACTTTATCTGCCCTTCCATTCTAAATGATAGCTTTGCTGGGGTGAATAACCTTGGATGTAGGTCCTTGCCTTTCATGACTTAGAATACTTCTTTCCAGCCTCTTCTTGCCTGCAAGGTCTCTTTTGAGAAACCAGCTGACAGGGGGAGAGAACCAGGACTCAGCCCTTGTCTCTGCAGCCTGAGCGCTTAACCACTCACCTTCCTGCCTCAGAAATGCCCCCAACCTTGCTGTCTTTTTTGGAGATTGGTTGGCAGCCAGAAGAAACCGTCTTGGGAAGCTGGTACCTTCAGCTCAGTGGAGCGAAAAGCTCACTCAGCCCATTTTGTAGACGAGGAAACTGAGGCCAGGACCACAGGTTAGGGGCTGATGGGCGGAACCAACTCAAACAGGAGAAAGCCTTCCTAGAGGTTTGGGTAACTGTGAGGCTTATCGCTCTCCTAGCCTGGGCCCTCACCCACCCGCAGAGCCAGCCATATAGGACCAGGCACACATCACATGCACTCCCCGGCCTTGCGTGCTGGGTCCTTCTGAAGAGGAAGACAACTTCTGCCCATGAGACCTCTCTCTCTGCTGGCTCATTGAAGGCTAGGGCCCAAAGACCCCCAGCCCACCCTGTCCCCTTCACTCCAGGCTGAGAGTCAGTTACTTGGAAAACAACTGCGGGCAGCTTAGGACAACAGGAACCTTTTGTGACCGGAATGGCTTTGAATAACCTGATACCTGCAGACTCATCACTTCCCACTGGCCTGTTTGTGGGAATCTCAAGCAAGGCGTGCTTTTAGGGGAGGTGGGCAGAGAGATGTAAAGGGGACACGGAAGCCTGCCCTTAGGGACTCCTCAGTTCTGACGGGGGAGACATAGCTCCTGGCCCGAGAGGAGGGACCCAGCTCCTGTCCTCAGGAGGTCATGTCCTTAGATGCCCTGATGTGATGGTGGAATCGCAGCCTTCTCCTGCAGAGTCCCCACTATGATGAGACAGGCAGGCACTCAGAGTCGTTTGCAGCTGCAGTGCTTGCCAACCCAAGCTCCCAAGTAAAGAATCAGGTGCGAGGTTTTGCCATTTCGAGGGTCGTCTGGGCTGGAGACCAGAGGCAGGGTGCCCTGGGCAGGGGGCTTCGTCAGGACCTGTGTGTATGCCCTCAGAGGGGGTGCAGCTGGAGCTCCCCGCTACCCCCAAGCAGTTTCGGATGCAGATGGGACCAGAACGGGAGGTGGAAACTGAGGCCCAGAGAGGGAGAGAACGTTGCCCCAAATCTCATCATCCCACTGTCCGTGGCCAGTCTGGGACGGCCACTCAGGGCCCCAGACTCCAGCCAAACCCTTGCCCCTTGGAAAGGGGGCATTTCTGTCTTGCCACTGCCACTTGCTTCGTTCCCTCCTAATGTCCCACGTTGGCGGCCCCTCTGCTTCTCTCTGAAGCTTAACACGAAAGAACGTGTAGAAGGGATTTAAGTATTTACAACCCCCCCCCCCCAGTGAATTAATGAAAAATATTCTCTAAGTGTACAGTTTATCACCTGGCCACAGTCACAGTAAACCAAGCCTTTTTGTCCTTTCCTTCCTGTGCCTGTCACAATTACTAATGACAGCCAGTGTGGCGTGAGCGCTGACGATGGGCCAGCTGTGGACACGGCTAAACACCGTGCCTGCTTCCACTCATTGAATCTTGGCAGTTCCTGTGACTTTCGTTTTACAGATGAGGAAATTCACTTTTCCAGGGTCATCCATCCATTCTTTCGCCATCCAACAAATATTTATTAAGCCCCTACCATGTGCCAGGCTCCGTGGTGGGTTCTGGGAAATGGCGGAGCCAGGATTCGAATGGTCCAGCTGCAGAGCCCACAATACCATTTAGTTGTATTAGCCCGGGGAGGTCGGTCTTACGGTTCATACGGGAAAGCTGAGGTTTGTAGCCACAGGGGCATAGCCAGGTTCAGAGCTTCCCCCTCCTCCTGAACCCAGGAGAAATAAAGCTCAACACTTAAGTTTTACTTCCTGATCAAGGGGGTCCCCAGAATGCCTTTCAACAGCAGATGCCCACCGCTGCCCTCCTGGCATCATTCACGGCCTCCAGGGTAGCCAGCCCAGCAAGGAAAGACGCCATCAGCCGCTGGAGTGCCACATCCTGTATAAGCACTTGGCCTCTAGGAAATCATTCAAGTCCCACAGAAACCCTCCATTTGGGGAAACGGGCTCAGAGAGGTTAAGTAACTTGCTGAAGGCCACAGAGCAGGTGAGCGGCAGAGTCTAAAGCAGACCTGCCTGACCCGGACCGCTGCACCTTCCCTTGACCTTTAGCAGGACGGGATCAAGTTTGCTCGCTGGGGAACTGAGCTGTGCCCCTCACGTGGTGGGCACAGGAAACTCCTTTGCCTCTTTCCCCTCTCACTTCCTCTTTGTGTTTCCCCCCTTTATTGGTGACACTGCATTTATAATAAGCATTTAAAATGAGTCTTGCTGGACCAGGGATGGGGAAGGAGGAGGGAGTGGGAGATTTGTAGTCAGAGAAAGGGAGGGGGTGAAAGGGAGGGGGAGTGTAGGGTGTTAAATAGCCCAGAATTTTTTAAAAAACTGATGCAAATCACTGGTAGGAGAGAAAATTATGTGCAATTACGTCCTGATATGGGAAGGTTTTGCCTAGCCCAGGCAACAAGATCTCATTAACAAGCAGAAAATAAGATTGAAATGGTGTGTAAAAGAGCTGAAAAATGAATTTGAATGCTGCGTTTGTCCACAATTACCCCCTCCTTCACACACATTTTATTGCAATTTTTTTATTATTCTTAATCTCTCCGTTCCTCAAAGCAGATTGGGGACATCCTGGCATTACCGGGGCACTGGGAGGAGGTGCGGAGGATTTCCTGCTCTCCTGAAAGGGGACCCTTCTCTCGCACATTTCCCAAGGTTGGGTTTTGGAGGGATCAGAATTCATTTCTCCGGCTTAGCAGGTTCTGGGAACATGAGGCTTTAACCCCAGCCCGGCGCTCCTCTGGGCCTCGCCAGCCCTTTCTCCTCCTGCTTTCCCGGTGGCTCTTCTGCCTCCTACTTCCTTCCCGTCAACTTCTCAGGGTCTCTCCTGGGCTTTCCCTTTCCCGAGAGGCCCCCCGAGCAAGGCCCCCGAGCATGGCCTTTGCTGACAAGCAGCCCCAGGTTGAAGTTCTGGTTCTGCCACTTCCCGAGTTGCTCTGTGGCCCTGGGGAAGCTTGCTTAACCTCTCTGGGCTTCCTGCTCCTCATCTGAAAATGGGAGCAATGACTCCTATCTCTCCAGGGTACCATGAGGACTAAAGGAGAACATGAGTAATGTGCCTGGCACATAGTAGGTGCTTAATAAACGAGCATTCACTCTCCTCTACCCACCCCAATCTATGCCCCCAACCCTGCTCTATGCCCAGCCCTTCTCTTCCATCTCCTTCCCCCTCCCCCTCTCTCTCTCCTTCACTGTCTTCAGTTGGTTGGAAGATAACAGACTCAGTTTCTAGTCCAGAGCAGTGTTCTGCTGCACCCTGTCTTGGGAAGAGAGGACGCTGGGGTGCAGGGAGCACCCCGCTCTGCAGAAAGCACAGGAAATGCTGTCGTCTCCCCCCACCCCAGGGCTCTGGGCAAGGAAGGAGCTCGGATGGAAGGACTGACTGGCTCCCTCTGGACAGACACTGGCTCCAAGTGGCTTTTCCCAGGGTTAGGGGAAAGCTAACTGAGTCACTCCACCCACCCACCCTTTTCTCACCATTTCTCACCATGATCAACCGTGACTGTGTGGGGTCAGAGGTCAGTTTGTGGAAAGGGCCAAGAGTCTGTGGCCAGATTTTCTTGCACCGGAAGCCAAACTGGCTTCTGCCATACCCGGTGACGACAGCCCAGCACCCAGAGGCGCCCCTGCCCCCAGCCACATCTGCCAGCCCCTCATCATAGCCCTGATTGGGGCACCAACTGAGGGCTGTGGGAACTGTCCGCTCAGCTCATCAGGTGTCTCCTACCCCTGAGTGCCCCTCCCTCTTGACTCCTGGCCAGGCCAGTTTACGGGGCTCAGAGAATTGGCCAGGGGGCCCTGGGCATCCTCAAGCCCTTCCAGCCCCTGGAGAGACAGATGCTGCCAAGATCCTGCGCTCACATCCAGTTCTGCCTTTGCCCACAGTCAACCTACCTCAGTGGGAAAAGCTGAGCTACCCCCACCCCCTGCCCCCCCGGCGGTCCCTCACCAAACAAAACCACCTGCTCCCGCCAGTCAGTGGCCCGGCGCCCGCAGGGAGAGGCCTGGGCAGAGCCTGTGCTCCGTGAAAACAGACCCGTGTTTACTTCTCTGTCCCTCTCACCCTCTTCTCCTGGGTGGAGGGGAACAACGGGGTGGGGGAGAGAGGCGAGACTGGGATAAGGAACTTTCCAGACTGCTGGTGAGTCGGGGGAGGGGAAGAGTCATTCCCACGGACAGGTTATGCTAGGAATGGGGGTATCTGGCTTATTGTCTGACTTCTGAGTGACTTTGGAGTCTTTAGTCATTGAGGGAGCAGCGGGGGGGGGGGGCAACCCTGGTCTTTTCTCCTTTCTTAGAGGACTGTGTGGGATTCCAGGACGATGGCATCTGGCGCCCACCTCCCTGTGCGGGTGGACAAGAGATAAAGGTTCAAGGCTGTCCTCAGAGGCCAGCCTGGGCCTCCCATTTTGCCCACCACTGAAGCAGGCGCAGTGAGTGGGACTCCACACCTTGAGAAGATGGGGACAGGGGCTTCTCTGCTGCTTCCTGGCCTAAACAATTGGGGAGAGGAGACCTGGATACTTTCAAGGACCCCTCGATTTCAGGGACCTTGGTCTTCAGTTAGGACCACAGGCGAGGCATTGATAGCTGGTGCGAAGTGGTTTATTTGGTAATGCACAGAACTCAGTGTCTGGCACTTAGTAGGTCTACAAGCATCGTTGACCACCCTCAGGAGTACTGCAGTTCTGAGTGCTCTCCTGGTTGTGCTTCTAACCCACTATGTGATCTCCCTGCTCTTGGCCTCTGTTTCCCTGTCTGTGCAATTAAAGAAACGGACGAACTGCCAGGTAGGAACCTTCCTGCTCAGAGTCTGGTTTCCGTGGGTTCTAAGTGATAACACGTAGCTGTGGCCTGTTCCCAAGAGCCTTTTGGGGCAGCTGATCATTTAGTTTGTACTTGAAAGTCATTATGTGATTCCCTTCTAATTCATTTATCAAGCACGGCATACAGGGGGGCTCAGAGAAGAAATGCACACGGCTGTGTCTGCTCTCACCAGGTATATCTGGGGGGAGAATGTGCTCACACCACCCCCGCCCCCAGCAATGAGAGAATCAGCAGTTGACGATTTGGTGGGATTTCTGGTCCGACAGGACAGGCAGAGCAGAGGAGTTTGGAGAAGGGAAGGTGTGGCCACAGAAGGCTTCCTGGAAGAGGAGTCTCAAAAAGGAAGTAGGATTGGTCCAGGGGAAAACAGGAAGGGGTAGGAGGCTGGTGCAGACCAGACAGCAGCAAATAATACCATGAACACGAAAACAGTGTCTGAGTCGGATACATCACAGCCTCACAGCCCCAGTGAAATGGTCATATGGACCAGGATTCGGATCCCAGATCCTCAGTCCTCTGCTGCCTTGCTCCCTGACCCCAACCAGTGACATGAGCTCTCTGAGCCTCAGTTTCCTCATCTGTAAAATGGGGTGTCGCCACTCACCTTGTAGGATTATGAGAAGTAAATGAGACTGTTTATACTTAGTACTGTGCCTGCTGTACAGGAAGAGCTTAATAAGGGACGCCTTTCTCTCTGTGCTGTCCATGTTCTGATTAGAAACTGAGTCAGCGATAGCCTGCTGGGTTTCTCTTCGTGGCCCATTGCTCAACTGGGACTGGAGGCCTGGCTCAGCCGGGGCTAGGCCTGGTCACTGGTTGGAATGTCAGGTGATCCGAATTCCCTCCCAGCTCTGCTTCTGACCCACTGTGTGGTCTCCCTGCTCTAGGCCTCGATTTCCCCACCTGGGCAATTTAAAGAGACGGACGAGCTGCTAGTATGAAACCTCCCTGCTCAGAGTCTGGTTTCCCGGGCTCTTTGTATGAGCACGTGAGTCACAGCCTCTAGTTCTGCGGGCGGTGCAGCCCTCCCGTCCATCCTGTGCCTCCTCCCTACCCTCCTGGGGCCGCAGCCCGGGTCTGCTGGCTTCTCATTTAACTGTCCAGAGCTGCCTGGTTGGGTGGGAAAGAATGCAAATAGAGGATTTGTCCTTCTTCTTGATTAGCACAGGGGCTCCGAACGAGACAGTCCCCGCAGATAGAGGGGAAGAAAATGAGGGAGATTAGCAATTAATACGGCGGGCGGATCAGAGTGGCTCAGGCCCGTCCCTGGGGTCCCCAGCAGGAGGAGGCCGCCGGGATGGCCGGCAACTGGACCCCAAGGCCCCAGGCAGGAGAGACGAGATTTGGGGGCCCCTTAGGGCTCCAAGACATTGCACCCGCTGCTGCCTCTGCATGGGCCTCCTTCTCCAGCCCCCTCAGCTCCTCAGTCCCACTTCCTCCATCGTTCCAGGCTGGGCCCTTCCAGGCGGCTCCCCTCACCCCTCAGGGCGGGTCGTTGTGCCTTCGTTGTTCATTTATCACACTTTATCAGCATCTTAAACGTACTTGTATAGATCATAATAGTAACGGTTCAGAGTTTTTTGAGCACTTAGGACAGGCCAGATGCTGTGGTATTTAATCTCCTGAACACCTCTCTGGGAAGGGGAGGGCCGTGATCACTTCTCTCTTACAAAAGGGGGGGGTGAGGGGACAGAGGCACCAAGCCGTTTAAATCATTTGGGTAAGATAAGTTGCTAACAAGTAGCAGACCCTGGACTTGAACCCACCAGCCTGACCCCAAGAACCATGCCGTTCCGCAGTACAGGTCACAGAAATGGTCTGTTTCCCACTTGCTGGTGACTTCTTCTGTGTTTTGACTCAGTTATTCCCAGGGCCCTAAGAGGCAGGAGAGCAGGGGCTCAGGTCGCAGGCTCTGGAGTCCCTGGGCCTGGGCCCGGTCCCCAGCACTGTCACTTCCTGCTTGTATGACTCCAAACAGGTTCTTCTCTGACTCAGTTTCTCGTCTGTAAAGTGGGTGTAATCAGGGTTTCCATCTCATAGAGCTTATCTGAGTGGATACATGCAAAGCTTGTTCGCTGGTGCCTTGCACAATGCAGGCGGCTATTTGCAGAGAGGGCTCCCAAGGCTGCGGTGAGTGGGGTACAGGGCCCAGCCCCCGGCCCCCTGTTGCAGAATAATTTCCCCTGGCACCTTTGGGCGTCCCTGCTCCTTCCTGCCTCCCTATCTGGCGTCTGCCCCACCCCAACCTCAGCCCCAGGGCCTCCCCCTCTGCTGATTCTCATACCTAGCCCCTGCTCTGTCCCGTCCCTCTCTAGCTGTGAATATTTTGTGGGGACGGGTGTTCTTAGCTGCCCTCAGAACTCTCTCTGGGAGCATCAGAGAGCTGGGCCACTGTCCCCCAGGGCATCAAAGGGTCGGCCCGAGTGCCCACCCTAACCCCTGTGCGGTCTCAGCCAGCCGCCCAGTCTGCACTGCTGTTTTCACCGGAGTGGCCAGGGCCAGCACTTGGCTGCAGGGAGGGCAGCCTCTGCCCCACGCCTGGCCCAGCCGGGCCTGTCATCCCACTTGTCTCCTCCAGCCAGTCCCTCATCCCAGAACCTCCCCGTGGGCCCAGCAGGTGGGAAAGCAACCCTGGTTCTCTTCTGAACGCCGCCTCTGCCGCTTGCTTTCCTCGCCCGTTTCCTCCCTCCAATACTGGGCCTCTCCCAGCCCCCTCCCCCTCAGCCCCTTTCCCCCCTCCCCCCCATTAGCATCACCCCCTCCTAAGCCTCCTGCACCTCTGCAGACTCGGCCCACCCCTTCTTTCAGACCCTCTTTTTCTCCCTCCTCCTTTCTTTCCTCTCAAATCCAGCCCCCAGCCCCCCTCCCCATTCTTTCCCCTAATCTCTCTCATTCTTCTCCACCCCTTCTCTCACTTCCGGATCTCTCTCCCAAGCACCTTTCTCCATCTTCAACCCCTCCCCTCACCCCATCCTCCTCCTGTCCCCCTCTCCATTTCCCCTTCCCTGGTGCCTTCTCTCCCATCTCTCGGACTTGTCCAGCCCGAGAATGCTGGGCCTTGCAGGCTGGGCTGGGCGCAGGTTCTGGGGGCCCAGCCGACCTGGGACCAGGCAGGGGTGGGGGCAGTGAGGGGGCGGAAGGGGGGATCTGGCTGGATCAGCCACCCCTCCCTGTGCGCTGTGCCGCCACTGCCACCGCTGCTGCCGCCGCGCCTTTGATCCATGGCCCGAGGCCGCCTGACAGTGGAAAATGCGGGGAGACAAAACCACTCAGTCAAAGTGATTCCCAACAACTGTCTCCCCGAGATAAGGACGCGCTCGGGCTCGGCCGCCTGCTTAATTCCCGCTGCCCGGCCTGGGATGGGGAGCGGCAGCGGGCCGGCGGCCCCCAGAAACGCTGAGCCCCAATGCCGCCGCCGAGCAGCAGCCTGGGCTGGGCCTGACACCGGCCTGTGGTCGCAGGTCCCGCCTTCGCCACCTGTCCCAGGTGAGCAGTGGCCAGGTGACAGGGCCCGTGAGGCTGACCCAGTGAAAGAAGCAGATGGGCATTTTCTTTGTTGGCGGTGCCTCCCATGAGGACTGCCTCTCCCATCCCCAGCCCGCTGCCGGTGCCCTTGCTGGAACATTCTCTCCCCTCTCTTCACAAGCCACACATACTCTGTTCCTCTCTCTGGTCTCAGCTCCTTGGTCCCTTCCTCCCGGGAGTCTTCCCTGTGTCGCCTCTGAATTTTGACTTTGTGGATACTGCCCTCTCCCCGAAAGCAAGGACCAGGCTATGCCGGTGGCCTGTTTCAGGTGCAAGGCCTGGCATGCAGCTGGGGGCCAGGAAATGGTCGTGGGCACCCACTGGGCACCCACTGGGCACCGAGCATCCATTCCATGCCCGGCTGTGGCCCCTGCCTTCAAGGACTTTCCAGTTAGTTCCACTAGAGACGAGCAAGCAAGTCGGGAGCCAGGAGCCTCCAGAGAGGAGGGGTGCCCCAGGCAGGGGCTGAGGAGGGGTGTCGGTGGCCCCCAGCATTCTCCTGCCAAGAGGAATGAATGCTTTGGCCTGGCTAGGTTGGACGGACCACCTGGAGGTCCACCTTTGCTTTCTAAGCCCCTTCCCTGGCGGTTAGGTGATCAGATTATGTAAACTGAGGCCAAAGGGGAGCCTTCACCATCCCACCCTGAATCCCCTTGGGGCTGTTTGTTGCTGGGACAGAGAGAGCCAGGGTGTTTGGGGGTGATGCAGCCAGCAGGCGTCATGGGGAGGCGGATTCAGCTCAGGACGAGGAAGGGCTTTCACAGCGGAACTGGCCGGATGGAACGGTGGAAGGGGCGCCTAGGCCAGTGTGGCTCGGTTGGTTGGAGCATCGTCCCACAACCGAAAGGTCACTGGTTTGATTCCCGGTCAGGGCACATGCCTAGGTTACAGGTTCGATCCCCAGTTGAGGCACATGTGGGAGGCAACCGATCAGTATTTTTCTCTCTCTTCCTCTCTCTTCCCCTCTCCTTTGAATGAGAATAAAATAAATCTTTTAAAAAAAAGTAAAAAGGAAGAGGGAAAGGGCAGCCTTGTACAAAGCAGTGAGCCCGCCCTCTCTGGCATGGGGGCGGGGGGCGGTGGGTGCAGACAGAATCTGGTTTGCCCAGGACTGTCAGAGAACCTGTTAAAGACCTAAGTTCCCAGGCTCCACCTGACGGCCTGACCCAGTAGGTCTCTTTCAGGCCGGGAGGATCTGGGCGTTAAGGGCAGCACCGTCTGGGTGGGGCAGTGGGTCTGGGCCCCAGCATGCATGTCGGCAGCCCAGACTGGGGAGCCTCACCTTGACCCCACGGCCGCTACAGAACCCCGACTTCCTCTCCCCATCTCTCTGGGAAGTGATTGGGGTGGGGTGGGGCTGTCCGAATGGAATGGGGATCCCCTGGCCAGCAATCTTCAAGCCAGAAGTCACCCTCGGAATAGCGGAGCCACGGCCTCCTTGTAAAAACAGACACATCTGCCAGAACCTGCCTTCTTCCCACTGCCAAGAAAGACTCAGGAGTTAGCAGGGCTTTTCTGAGGGCATGGTGGGTGTGGCGGTGGCCACATCTTTGCAGAGGGTTGGGGGACAGCCTTTATGACCATCCCTGCCACTCTGCTCCGAGTGACATGGACAAGCCCCGCCTTGACACAAAGCCCTGGGAAACCTTCTCCATCCAGCATGGAGCACCGGACGGAGGGGGGGGCGCACCCTGCCCGGCTCCTGTCCCCCTTCCTGCTGGTCTGTTGGGGCCAGCAGAGAGCGCTGGAGGATGAAAGCCCTGTGAGGGCCCTAGTGAGTGTCTTCCACAAAAGGGCTGTGTCCGGGCTGGAGCAGAGGTACAGTGCCCTGGGCAGAATCTCCTCGGCCTCCCCTGAGAGACCACCTTCCCGTCCCCACCTACAGATAATGCCCCCCAGCCCCAAACTCCCCAGGTTTCTTTCTGACTCCATCCCCAGGCACCTGCGTTCTCTCTGTAGATCCCTGGGAAGAAGCAGCTATCCCAGCTAGGGTCCCATCTGGCTTTGGCCCCTAAAGGAGCAGGGTCACTGTTTCAGCATCAGTTTCTGTCCACTGAATAGCGATGGCACCCCTGATTTGTCCAGACCTGGTGGTCAGTCGGACAGGTATTTGTAGCTGTTTGATCCTCCCTCCCTGAGCCCCGAGGCCTGGAATCACCATGCCCATTTTGCAGACTCAAGGTCCACAGCAAGGGGCATTGTCAGAACCCACAAGTCAGGTCTGCCCTGTGCAGACTGGACTCTCTCCTCCATGCGGGGCTGCCAGAGCAGGCAGGGCCTAGACCAGACTCTTGCTGCTCCAGGCCTGGTCTGGTCTGCACTTTAACAAGATCCCAGGGGATCTGAGAAGCACGGGCTGAAATGACCTTGTCAGGCCCTCCCCAACTCCCCAGCTCTCAGATGCCTCGTCAGCTCCCCGCAGTGACCCAGAGTGGACTGACCACCCAGGAGAGACAGCCCGGAGGTCCAGAGGAAGAAGCAGGGGGCAGCGGAGGCGGGCCGAGGGTTCCTGCAGTCCATAGCCCTTCTCTGTGCTCACAGCCAGCAGACCAGGGCACGGGCCTGGTGCACTAAGCTCCAGGGCTGATTGGGGAGGTGCCTCCGGCTGCAGGTGCAGAGGGGCATGGAAGTGGACGGAGAGACCCATAGCGAGAATCGGGGTGTGAGATGCTGGTGGAGAGAAGAGAGGTGGCTCCAGGCAGACGCTCAGAACTGTCAGGGGAAGTCAGGGATGGAGGAGCAGTGCAGACAGAAAGAGAGTCCAGGAGAGAAGCACGTGGAGAGAGACCCCCAGAGGCTGAGACAGAAACAGGAAGAGAGAGAGAGAGAGAGAACAAGAGACAGACGACAGAGAGAGGTGTACAGACAGGGACAGCGAGAGACTCGAGACTGAACTGGCCTGCCACCTCCTAGCTGGCTGCCTTGGGGAGGGAAAGAACTTTGCGTTCGGTTCCTCCCTGAGCGGGAACAGCGACAGTGTGGCCCCTTCCTCCTCCTCTGTGGTAACCTGCCAGAGCCCAGCCTCTCTGCATGAGTCCTTCTCCCGCCCACAGTCCGGGGTCCGTGGCAGGGACCTTTTCCCAGGCAAAGTGAGCTGCCCAGCCCCAACCCCAGATGCCCCGCCCCCGGCCCCGGCCTCCTGGTCTGGCAGTGGTTGGTCCCGGAGCCCCAGGAGCCCGGGGTGAGAAGTCCTGCCCTTTTGCCAAGTGTTTCCCTTTAGTTCCAGATGCCACCCTGACAGGTGTTCCCCTGTGATTAATGTCCCCACCCCCTAGGCCTGGGACCAGTCCTTCCTCCCCAAACCAGAGTCAGTGGGTATGTGGACTGCACCAGGACCAAGCCTTCCAGAACCCCCTCCTGGTCCCCCCTCTTTGTCAGCCTTCCCTAGCCACCCGCAGCAGATAAGCGACCCCTCCTCCAAGCCACCTTGGATGAGCCAGCTGACTGAGTTTTCGTTCGAGTCTCTGTTTCCATCAGTGTCACAGTGGGAGTTAGTAACTGCTGGTGCCGTGGTGAGGAGTCCGTGTCAGCAGAGCGCTCGCAGGTCCTGCGGGCCCCGCAGAGGCTGCTGCCCCACGGGGAGGCCCCGCAGCCCTGAGAGTGGGGTCAGTGATGGCGGACATGGGGCAACTCAGCTGTCAGTGACTCCTCAGGCCGTGGACGGGGCACGCAGGCTTCAGCCACTCAAAGGCCCTGTGCCGTGCAGTCGGGGGCAGAGCCAGGTGTGCTGGGGTACTGCTGTCAGAGCCGGGACCATGGTTGGAGGTGAGGGTTGAGTGTTGAATCGGGCCTGGTTGGACTGGAGTGTTATCGCCTAAGTTAAATAAGAGATCGTAACACTTGGGCAACCTAACTCTGGTTATCTGGAACTCTCTGTGCCTCAGTTTCCCCAACTACAGTACATGGACGATGTAGTCCTACTCCAGAGGATTGTTATGAGGAATAAATGAGTGAACACGTGAAGTACTCGGAATGCTGCTGGGCAGAGAGGAAGCATGGACAAACTCTGAGCTAGAATTATGAGTGGGTGCAACAGCCGGGTCACGAAGTTGGGTGGTGATGGGAGCTGGGGACCCAGGCTAGCACTGGGGTGCGTGTGGGCTAGGTTGAGGTGGGGACTCCACCAGGGCTCCTTTCCCCACCTGCCCACCCTGTGCACCCCCAGGCAGCGCCTCCCCCGCCCAGCCCGCAGCGCCCGCTAGAAAGTCACTATCTCTGCCCGCATCTCTCCCATCTCTGCGGGCCCTGAGACTGAACGGGGCGCCGTCTCTCCACGCAGTCCCCAGCCTCTTGTTTGTTTGGTATGTGGGAGCCCAGGGCGCGTTTTTGCTAATTTTGTGACTGCCTTTATCAAACCGGGATTCACAGACGCTTTATCCTCGATAAGTGGATTAGTCGGCGTGCTAAACAAGACCGTGTGGGACTCGGGGGCCGCTCCAGAGAAGGTGTTTGTTTAGAGAAGAAAGAGCCTGCGTTGCCTGCCCCGTGCAGGTGAGGCAGGCAGGGCCCCAGGTAGCTGGAGGGCCCGCCACGCTCCTCCCAGGCGGGGGGAGCCCTGATTGGTAGGAACTCTCTACTGCGCAGGCAAAGAGGTGAGGGGAGGCTGGGTTTCAGAAGGACGACCCCTGGGTCCCTCTGGGGAGGGAAGAGTGGAACCCCGCACTCAGTCCAGCTACCTGGCGTCCCGGGGCCCCTTTGGAGAATGTTCCCTCCTTGGGCAGCAGCTTCCTCTTCCCCATCTCCAACCTCCCTCCAGCTTTCCCTTCCTTCCTTCCCTTCCTCCCAGCCTCTTACTTCCTTTTTGGTTTTTTCTGCCTTCCTCAAACCTCTCCAAAGCCCTTTTTTGCTAAGTCCTATGAGTCCAGACATAGGTAAGGCATGTCCCTTGCTTTTACAGACAAAAGCACAAAACCGAGCCGACTAATGAATAGGCCCTCAAACTAGGCACAGGGGGGCCATTCTGGTTGCACACTGGGCTCCTCAAACCTCTGTCCCAAGTACCCCTGATAATAGTGGAGTGTGTCACCCGAGAGGCCCTGCAGGGGGTATCACAGAGGTTCACGGATTATCTTTAAGACGTACGCTCATGTTGCGTTCTTTGCCACGGTGCAGCCATATTGGTCGGCCATAATAATGAAATAAATCAGCATCGGGTCGAGTTGCCTCTCCAGGAAGTCGCGCCACGATTAGCGCCTGAGTTTGCACAGCGCGTGATGGCACAGCATCCTGGGTGTTGGCACTGAGGGAGGAGCCGAGGATGGCTGGACGTCTCCAGTGTCAGCGACCAAGAGCATCATGGAGTCATCATAGACAGAAACAGGAAGTGCAGGAGGGGGACCTGGATGGGGTGGGGGTGCGTGTGTGGAGGTCAAGGCCAAGAGGTCAGGCAGAGGCGTGGATATCAGAGGCATGTCTCCTCTGAGACGCTTATGGGGAATGAGATGCTCAGGGAGAAAGGAGAGGAAGAGGCTGGGAGGATGGTTGGTCCAACTGTTCCCCCCATGGGGACCGCAGTTTTTTTCCCCTTACATTTTGAATGAGTGGCCAGGATCTTGAGGCCCCTGCTCTGTGCCGCAGCGAGAATCTAGCTGGGGGGGGGGGGCGGAAGCAGAGACTCTAAGATGGAAAGGACGGGAAAGGATGGAGCAGAGCATTTGGGTCCCCAGCTGGTCCTTAGCAGCGTCTGCCCTCCCCAAGCTGCCTCCAGCTGAGTGTCATTTTGCTATTTATTTACATGTAATTATTGCTATGAGGTGCAGATATTAACGCTGTCAAGAGCAATTTGCTCTGACATTTTTCACTCGCTCAGTGCCCCCGCCACTCTCGCTGGAGCCCAGGGCTCTCCCTGCTCCGGCTGCCGTGCGCTCTGTGGCCAGGGCGGGAACCACCCAGCCGGCAAGGAGTGGTGTCGGCGAGCTCACCCGGCTCTTCTGCAAACTCATTAAGCTTTGAAATTGAATTTGGTCTGGGAGAGGGCTGACTGGGCCCTGCTCCACCCGGCCAAGGCTGGCTCAAGGCCTCCCTGCCCTGGCTTCCTCTGAGAAAACTGGGCAGGGGCTGGGCTGCGTTGGGGCAGGGCCGGTGCCTGAGGCTGGCGGAGGGCAGCATGTGAAGATGATGGAAGGTCATGGTCAGAGGTGACAGCCCACACAGCCTCATGAGGGCTATGGCACAGAGGTCAGACGTGGCAGCTAGAACCCTCTCAATGCAGTTTCCTGTCACCGTACAAGAAAATCGGGCAGCTCTAACTTTGGGGCTGTACGGCAATGGACAACTATAGCCACCCGACAAAGAGGCTTTCCTATGGAGCCAGTCAAGCATCTTAGCCGGCCTGCGGGGGGGAGGATGGCACCATGGGGGTAGGACAGGTGCTGGGCCAGCCCTGCAGCAGGTCCTGCTGGTAGATGCTAGGAAGAGCATTAACTTTGGAGTTATGTCTCCCGAGCTCACGTCCTAGCCCACCACTTACTAAATAATTCACAGACGTGGGCCAATTGCTAAGCCTCCCAGAGCCTCAGTTTTCTGATCTCGAACACGGAGCAGCCAGTAGCCCTCTGTCACTGGATCTAAGAGACCTTGATGCTGGCCCTTACTTGACCTTATCTGAAGGCGTCAGCAAAAGCTTTGCACGCAGCTCTGACACCCCTGCTGCCTGACTGGGGTGCTGCCTGGCTGCCATAGAAAGACACCATGGGCGGTAAAATGCATTTGAATTTCAGGAAGATAAAGATACCCATTCTTCTGACAGCTGTGGTAAGGAGTAAATGGCAGTGCTGCCTGCACATAGTAGGTACTTGGCACGTATTAGGTGCTTAGTCATGGAAAACGATGATCTTTTTTTTTTTTTGAGCCTTTTGATAACCGGGGGCCGTTTTATAGAAGAGGAAACTGAGGCTCATTCATCACTTCCCTCCACTGAAAGGACTTGGCTCCTGGGAGAGGGCAAGCTGGGCCTGGGCTGTCACGGCCATGAGTCCTTAACGCATGGTGATATGTGCCAGCTTGTCCGCCCAGGTACTAACGAGGCCTGCCTGCCACCACTCACTTCCTGCCACCGCCAATCTGCGTTCATGTCTCTGGCAATTACCAAGGGGGAGTCCCCCGCTACACCAGGGGGCCAAGAGCCCAGGCCTCCCCATCCTCCTCCTCCTCTCCCAACCTGGGCCCGGCGAGCCAAGGAGGCGCTCGTCTCACCCCTCACGGCCCTCCTGCCTCCCCGCTTCCCCTCGGCTCAGCCAATTAGGCCCCTGACACCTGGAGCCGCTGACAAACTGTTCCTGTCACTTGCTTTCTGTCTTTCATTAGGGGCCGCAGAGGAGGGGGAGCGGGAGGGGAGGGGGAGGAGATGGGATCTTTCATGCTTAGTAAGGCCAAATACATTAATTACAAAACGGCCATTTGCCGCGTGAAAGTGTGCTAATTAAATTTATGCAATCATTATCTTTAAATAGTCATATCTTTCCCAGCGATCGGCCCCTTCTTTCTCCAACCCCGCTGCTGCTCTGAGCGGAGCTGCACTAATCCCTCGTCCGCCATTATCGCGCCACCGGGGATGGTCTCTGCCTCCCTCGAGCCCCACCAGCCCCGGCGCCCTCCGGCGGCCAGGGGGCCCTCGGACCTACCCTGCACAGACACCTTCGGACTTGGGCCAACCCAGGATCCTCCCAGGAAAGGAGGAGGGGCAAATTCAGGCTCCCTGCAGGGTTTCCAGATATTTCTATATGTTTCTAGATTTTTGGAGATTGACATCTTATAGGCCAAACATTGAAAGTGTGTGTGTATATCAGAGTTTGTAGCTTCTGGGACAATGAGTGGGAAGTCATTCTGTGCAGCTTCTTACTTCCACATAGTTTTCAGCTAAAGCCTGCAGGGACCCCTGTGGTGGGGAGGGGGCTCTGAAATTTGTTGAGCTGAGGGCTGGGTGGGAGCATCTACAAGACCCTCCATTCTCATTCATTCAGCTCTGTGCCAGGCCCCGTGCTGGAGACAGACAGATGGATTCACTCACTCATTCGGGAATTCAGCCAGGCGTTCACTCGCTCACAGATGTTCGTTGTATACCTACTATGTGCCAGGCACTAGGTAGGAGTAGGACACCAAGTCTACCCCCAGCAGTTCCTGGTTAGATCCAGGGTCAGGATGCATTAGTGCCCAGGGTGGAAGACGGGGCCCTAGGAGGGCTGAAAGTCTGCTCTGGGCAGGGCCCAAACCCAAGACTTCATAGCCTTCTGTGGCTCAGCCCTTCAGAGCCTCGCCCTCCACACACTAGGAGGCTCTTACTGAAGTCTTGGCTGAATCCTTTCTCTGCAGAAATTCCTCTTCATCGCACACAGCCTGTCTCGTGAGTCTTCTCGGGTCTTGCACTTTGAACTCCCACATGAGCGGAAGAGATAACCTGCCAGAGTGTGGAGTGGGGAGGCCCCTCCTGGTCCGAGAGGACAGTCAGTGACCCGGTGCTCACCGAGTGCCCTCTGGGCTCCCGAGTCCCCAGGCCCTTGGTGAGGTCAACTAGAGAGGTCAATAGGACACACGCCCACATGGGAGTACATGTGAAGTGCTCATGCACACATGCACATGTAATACACATGATAATCACACACATGGGCACACCGACCCACAATATTCACACACGTGCACATGCCAACTCATAAACACACATACATGATTCACAGATAGACTACACACAGTGCTCCCATGTGCACATATGTGCATGCATGCACACCCTAATCTCACACCTGTGATATTCCAACAGATACCTGCTCAGCACACACACATACACACACACACACCAGTTAGAACAGCCCAGAGCCTTCCGTGGTAATGAAGACCACAGCCAGGGCAGGCCCATTGGGCTAGAAGTCAGAGGTCAGGTGTTCTTGCCCCAACGCTGCCAGGCATCCCCCAGGAAATTCTGGATGAGCCCCTAAGACTCAGTTTCCTCAACTGAAAAATGGGCTAGTGGTGCTTCCTAGAGTACTTATAGGCTTGAAGGGAAATGCTTTGGGAACTAAGGTACTGCGCTGTGTGAGAGAGAGTGACGGCAGGCAGACTTAGAGGGCCCCCCCGGGAGAGCTGGGTGGTGACGGATGAAGACCTGGAATCAGGGGCTGAGGCTGAGGTCGGGGGAGGGCCATGCCTGGAGGTGGGCTCTGCTGGTGGGCAGGGGCCACTGGATGAGCTGCGGACGTGGAGGGGGTTCAGGGAGAGGGCCGGGAGCCAGAGGTGGCGGGGAAAGGGGGTGGGAACAGGGAAGCCTGCAGGAAATCTTGTTTGGAAGCTCAAAGTCAGCACCCGAAGCCCATTACTGCTGTCTACAGGGGGCAGGGAGAGGGGAGGGGGCCCAGATCCTCTTAGCAGAACTGCGCAGGGGAGGGGGAGGGAGGGTGGTGGGCCGCCTGGGTGGGTGATTTCTCGCTTGCACTGATCCCAGCGTGGAGCTGGGGGCAGGCGGCGGAGTGGGCAGGGGTCTGCTGCGTGATGTGTACCGGGCGTCTGCTGCGGGCTTGTGCAGGCACATGGGCGAGCCTCGGTGCGCTGGCAATCACAGAGTTGTGAGGCTGCGGTGCACACAGATGTGCGTGTGACTTTGCCTGAGCATCTCTGAAGCATGCGGATGGCACGTGGCTAGTGGTGCGTGGGGGTGGGGGTGTTTTCATGTGCATTCTCTTGTGTTCTCATGGGTCTGCCTGTGTGATGCTGTGTGTGTTCCGGCACGAGCGTCTGTTGCATTCTGGGGGGGGGGGGGGGTGTGCTCATGTCTCGCCCACCCGGGTGTGGGTGTGTAGCTGTATGACGTGTGTGTAGCAATCGTGCTGATGGTTGGAGAGCATGGTACTTAGCCTTGCTGCACATTGGAATGAGCTTTAGGCCTTAGAATGACAGGCCAGAATCTCTAAGGGGTGGGGCCCAGGCATCGGCATTTTGAAAGACTGTTCAACTGATTCCACTGGGCACCGAGGTGAAGAAGCAGTGACTGAGCGGGCAAACCGCAGGAGTGGCCCTGTCCCTTCTTCTCACAGAGATGGACACAGGGACGGACTCCAGGCCCCAGACCCTTAGGGACCAGGGCAAGTTATAAGCTGGGCTGTCCCAGTCTGGGACAGTTGGGGGCCCAAAGGAGACCTACTTCACTCAGTCCAGACAGACGCTGTTTTCCATGCCCAGCACACTGTGCCCTTCTCTGCCTCTGGTCTGCAGGCCACCCCCAAACATGCCAGCCCCTCTCACTGCTAGTGGAAGCCCCGGGAGTGAATTGGTTGGAGGGTGGGCCAGGGCTGCTACCGAACGTGAGGATGGGAGGCTTGGAGGTGAGCACACGGGCCAGCAGGCCCTTTCGGAGCCACGCCTGGGACTGGGGCAGGAGGGGCGGGGCCGCGAGCCGCCGACCCGCTCCCCACGGGCAAGTCTGCCCTTCTCTGAACCTCAGTTTCCCCACGTGTGAAATGCATCCATCTCCAAAGTGCTTCTCAGGTTCATGGGTGTTTTCTGGTGTGTTTACATGTAAGTGTGTGCACATATTAAACATACTAATGAGTTGAAGAGAAAGAGAGATGCACCTGTGAAGGGTTTTCATGCTGGTTCATGGGAGTTTTGAGGAAAAGGTCTTCGGCCAACCAGACAAGAGGCCTCCCTGGCTTCGGTGTGTGTCCCCACAGAGGTGCAGCGTGGGCTTCCCGGTGTGAATTCTGGGTCATGCTAAGTCTCGACTGGAGACTTCACAGGTTCACTCTCAGGGCCCCGTGTCCTTTGATACCACCCCCTCACTGTAGATGAGCACGCTCAGGCCAAAGCGGGGATGCGGCTCATCCGAGGGACCCGCCTCCAGCCGCCTTTTCAGAGCATAGGCCGCAGCTTCTTCACGGAGGCGGAGTCATTAATTCTCTGTTCAGAAAGCACCCACTGTGTGCCAGGCCCCACGGGGAAGAAGAGGTAAAGACAACATGGTCCCCGACAGGGAGCAGCAGTCCCTCGAGTCTGCCCTCGAGTGCTCATTTCTCCCTTCAGCCAGGTCTCTTCCAAAATGGGTGGGAGAGGAAGGGAGACCTTGCATTTACTGAGAACCAGTGGTGTGCCGGGTACCATCATGTGTGTTTACTTCATTTAATCCTTATAGCGACCCTATAGGCAGCTACAAGTACTATCATTCCCATTATACAGACGGGAAAACTGAGGCCCAGAAGGTTAAAGAAATTGCCCAGGGCCACAGCTAGTCAGCAGCAGAGCATGGACGCTACTGCAGGTGTTCTGCTCCCAGAGCGGCAGGGAAGCCCCGCAGAGCACTGGGCGGCCGGGCGCCCTTGCTGAACTCTCGGTCTGGTCCTCCTCGGGCACTGCATGGTGAGCCTTCCAACCTACCCGCTGGTGCGAGTGGTCTTTGGCCCCATTCCAGCCCCAGCCTCACCTCCAGGTCCAATGTCCTGACCTCATCGGTCTCAGCCCCTGCCCCTCCCTCCCTCCTCTGCTTTCTGCGGAGGCCCCCACTCATCTACCCCAAACCGTGCCACAGAGCCCCTATGATGGAGATCGCCCCTTCTAATTGCAGCCTCGCTCCCAAAGCCACATTCGGTTATCACAGAGGGTGCAGATCTCAGCTCAGCCTCCTTGGTCCCAGGCCCTGCGGGCCAGCTCAGGAACGGAGGGAATTAATTACATTTCTCCCAGCCCCTTCTTTTAAAGTAGGGGAGCGCCAGCAAGTCCCGGGGGAGGGGGCGGTGAGCAGAGGATGTGGAAGGGGGGCTGGCACGGGGCTCCCTCGGCTCCCACCCCCCCAAAACCTGCAAGCCTCTCCCCAGCGGCAGAAGGGGGGGGGTGAGGCCAGCCCCTTATTGATTTAGTCTGGTGGAGGCTGGGACTGATTTAGAGCAGAGAGAAAGGAAGGGGCTGGGGGCGGGCGGGGGCCACGGCCAGTGGGGGGGTAGAGGAAGGGATGGCTGTCACTCAGCCTGACGGACAGCCGGGAGATTTGCCTTCAGATAAAACCTTACAGATGTGGAGGTCGGTATTGATTTTGAGTTAGTAACGGTAACGTACCAAGAAGTAATACATTAGTGAAAGCAAGGTCACCGGGAAAAAAGTAAAACCCACCAGGGAGAGGCCTTAGCATTCTTGAGGAGGGTGGATTACCGCATCAGACCAGGACTTCCTCAAGTTCAAAAGTTTGCAGGCTCCAGACCTCGGCTAGGCCCCTGATGGTGGGCAAACGTTCTCTGCTTCTGAGGGCAAAACGGGACTCCGGGGAGTCCACGGGCCAACTGGAGGCCCGCACCGCTCTGCGCGGTGGGCTCCTGAGCACCCCTCTCTGTTTTCTGCCCATTTTCCCCAGCACTGCTTGTTGTGGGGAAGAACATGGTAGAAGCCAGAGAGACCTGGGTTCATAGCCCAGCCCTGCTGCTCACTGGTTGTGTCCTCTCGGGCACCTTTCACGCCGCCGCCGTGTGCGGAGTGGGGGTGGTAATAGTCTATTTCCTTGAGGAGTCGCTGCTCCTACCTGGCACCTCCCTCCAGCTGAGTCCTGCCCCATTTGCTTGGAAGCCGCCATGCGCGTGGAATGGAAGCCCTTTGATCCACAGGCCTCCAGGGGCCCTGGGACAGAGTAAGCAGATGCCGCCCCCTCCATTCACACCTACCCCAGATGGGGATTTGGTTTGATGTTCCAGGGCAAATCCCACTGAGCCAGTCCCGTTACAGCAAGAGCTCCCTGGGCCTGAGCTGATTCAGAGGAGCCCGGTAATGGCCCAGGGTCCGAGGCCCCCGGAGCCACGGGCACCACGCAAGTCCCTCTGACAAAGGATTCTCCTTGCGGGGTGCATGGCACGGGTGGCCTTCCCAGTATTATCTGCGCCCACCTCAGGGCCTTTGCACTTGCTGCTTCCCCTCCCTGGAAAGCTGTCTGCTTCATCTCCTCACGGCGTGTGCTTTTTGGTACCGATCGCACCTCTTTTGGGGAGGTCTGGACTGATTGGCTCTGGGAAGGTGCCGGGGCAGGTAAAGGACAAAAGAGGGGTGTCCCCAGTGCTGAGGGGAGTGTGTTGAGAGCGTCATGGGAAGAGTCTTAGGGGACAGGACCCCCACCAGTAGCTGCCCAGGAAACAAACTGGCCGGTCCCTGGAGTAAGAACCTCTGAAGGTGTCTCGTGCCTAAGAGTCATCTTTGAGTTAGTCTTGGCGCTCTCCAGGAGAGCCAGTGGGGTCCGGCCAACCGGCCCTACCGTGAGATGGGGAGAAACCCCAGCCCTGCGTGGGCCTCGGGTTTGTCATCTGAGAAATGGGCCTCGCAGCTCCATCCCACGTGTCTCTGTAGGGCTCTGGATTGGGAGAGTCACGTGAGTGTGTGGCTGAGCAAGACGAGGCGGAGGCAGGGAAGCAGAGGACTGGAAGGGCGGGGCTGCTAGTTCCCCGAGCACTTCCTCCTGCCAGGCTGGACACAAAGCCCTTTCGCTGCTGAGCACGTCCCATCCCCTGCCACACTCTGAGTTTAGCCCGTCACCACCTGAGTTAGGGCACACAGCCCCCAGGATGGGGCGGTCACAGAGGGTCAGGGACACCGGGAGGCTGCACAGCTAGGAAGTGGAGGTCCTCCGTGTCTGTCCCTGGCATGAGGTTGTCGATCCCGACCATGCCCTCATGTCTATGGCAGGGGCAAGTCAAGAGGGAGAAGGCAGCTGTTTACGAAGATGTCATCAACCATAAGGTCGTTGCTCGGAAGTCTTTCACCCTCAGTGTCCCGGGAGGTGGGTGGGGAAACCAGGAGTCAGAGAGTATAGTCATGTGCCCAGCACGGATGGCGGCGTGATTCTTTAGCACGGCGTTGGGCAGACTGTCAGCAAGCCTGGCCCCACCGGGCACTGGGGCCTCCCTCCCATAGAGGGCGGTGTTACCAGAAGGTTACCAGGGTCCCGGGCCTGCAGGTTAGATGCACAAAGGTCTGCCCCTCCCTCTGCCCCTCCCCCGCGGACTGACAATGGCACTGTGCTCTCTCACTCTGCAGGGAGTCCTGCTGCCTGCCCCTCTCTCCCCACTGTCTCTTCTAGAGAGCTGGATAGCAGGTGTCACCTCCTCCAGGTGGGCCACCCAGCTGGCTGGGGGCCCTCCTCTGGGCTCGCACTGCCTCTTGAGCTGCCTCTGTGACAGTTCGTCACTCCGTACCTCGACAGTCTGTTGCCATGTGCCCCCCTGCCCCAGACCCAGACACTCCCCAAGCTGAGGGCCGTGACCATGGCTCTCCGTCCTCTGAAGTCCCAGGGCTCTGCCTCAGGTCTGGTGTCCAAGCACCATCCATGTTTGCGTGTTTGCTGAATGAATGCGTGAACACACCAGTGAACCAACACCCGGTTCTTTAAGCGGAGTCTCTGGGGACGAGTCCCACGCCCTCGGTCCGAGTTGCCAGCACTGACGTGGGTTTCTGTTTACTGAACCAGGCCACTCAAGGAGGCGGGGACGGTCACAGACATCTGGGGTCTGTCAGAATCAAAGAAAGGTTCTGGGGAGGCCACTGGACAGACTGGCCATGTGCATGGGTGTTGTACATTCCCAGGAGGGCACCAGGTCTTGGCCAAGGTCAAAAGCATAGCGGGCCTAGCATGGGGTGAGGAGTGAAGCCAACAGACCCAAGTCCTGCTCTAACCTTTGTGCTGGAGTTGGGGTGTCCCGGTCTGATGGGGGAGGCACAGGCCCTGTCCTCGGGAAGCTCCCTGTCTGATGGGAGACAGAAGTAGCCGGTTTGTTCATTCATTCCTTCCTGCACTTGGGCATTCCTTCAGCCAGTCAGGCCTGGGGCTAGAGAGATGAACAGGCCCCGCCTCACCCCAGAGCTCGCAGCGGGGGAAGCCTCCCTGGGTCAGGACCTAACCAGGAGAAACCACTAACTCTCTAACCCGCAAGGGCAAGCAGACAGGTCACCTGAAGATCTCGATGCTGCCGGGACCTCCAGAGACAAACTCCAGCAGCGGCCCGTCTGGGGCCGGCCTGGCGTCATCTCTGCAGTGCTTGCATCTTTGGGGGTCCTTCCAGCGCCCACCCCGGCCACTCAGCCGACACGGATGGTCTCTCCCCACAGGTGATGAGCATTCTGAGCAACCCCAGCGCAGTGCCGCCGCAGCCGCAGGCCGACTTCTCCATCTCCCCGCTGCACGGCGGCCTGGACTCGGCCCCCTCCATCTCGGCCAGCTGCAGCCAGCGGGCGGACTCCATCAAGCCGGGGGACAGCCTGCCCACCTCCCAGTCCTACTGCCCACCCACCTACAGTACCACCGGCTACAGCGTGGACCCCGTGGCTGGCTACCAGTACGGCCAGTACGGCCAGAGTGAGTGCCCCGTGCCCCAGCCTCCCCTTCCCCACCCCGCCCCCTGCTTATTCGTACAGAGCTATAAGGGGTCGTTGGGGTGGGGGGTTCCCATCTCACAGATGAGGACGTGGAGGTCCGTCCAGATGGGAGGAACAGCCGTTCTAAGACGGTACTGAGCCGGAGCCCTGCAGCCGCCGCCGCGGCAGGGGAAAGCTTTCTCGTAGGCGCACAGGGCTGGGCAAACGGGCTTCACAGTGGTTCGCACGGAAAGACACAGGTTACGATTCTCACAATAGCTCGACGAACTCAGAAGAACGCCACTCACAACTATAAACCTACTTTTGCCCACCCTGCATAATATGAGCCGCAAATGGCATTTAAAATTTCCATGGAGCCACATTGTATTTTATTTATTTTATTTTTTTAACCCTCCCCCAAGGATATGTTTATTGATAGAGAGGGAGCGAGAGAGAACCATGGATGTGAGAGAGAAATGTCGATGGATCGCCGTCCTGTATGCATGCGCCCCTACTGGGGATCAAACCCGCAATCTACATATGTGCCCTGTCTGGGAATCGAACCCACAACCTTTTGGTGTATGGCCGACACACTTAACTGACTGAGCCACTCGGCCAGGGCCAAGAAGTTGTTATTTTAAAATGTGAGAAGTAACAGCGAAGTTATTTTTACTAATATATTTTATTTCACGCATTCTATCTAACAGGCGATCATTTTGACATACAGTCCATATAAGATTATCAATGAAACATTTTACATTCTTTTCTTCATTCTGCCTCTTTGAAGTGCATCCCGTTTTTGTTCGGACTCAAAGTGTTCGTTGGAAGTGCTTCGTCTGAGTCAGTGTTTTATACAATTTACTCTGAGGAAATTATGGGTTTGCATACCCAGGTTGTTCCAAAGATACTGAAAAGTTTCCCACCCACTAAATTAAACTGAATTTGAGTTTTTAAATTTAAATTAGGTATGATGGAATCAAAATGTAAAATTTGGCTCCTCGGTCTCACTGGTCACCGGTCAGGTGCTCCAGAGCCACCCATGGCCGGCAGCCGCTGAGTGGGACAGTATGGTGTTAGGGACCCTGCCCCTTTCTGTCCCCTGGCTGTGGGGCACTGCTGTATTGGGGGCTCTGTCCTCTACCCCTGTCCTCAGCCTTGGTTTCCCAAAATTTTTAGCGTGTCTCACGCGCCCAGCCCAGTCGCCATCCCCTTGGCGTTCTGCCCAGAGGCCGGCGTGCAGACCCTCAGACCAAAAGCTCGGAAGGCAGCCCAGCCCCAGCTCCCAGCTGCTGGCCAGGGCAGCAGCAGGGCAGGCCAAGAGGGCACAGGTCGCCGAGGTCACTGGCTGCTCCTCCTGCCCCACCTCCCGGCAAAGGCCTCACCTGCTGGTGTCAAACTAATCAGAAGGGCGTGTGGCGAGAGGGTGAGACCTCCCAGCCCAAGGCCATCCTCACACAGCCCCCGTCCTCGCCACAGCCTCGGCCCGGCCTCCCTGACCTCTGCTTCCTGTTCCCCACACCAGCCCACTCCTCCTCGTGTGACCTTGGCCTCCACGGCTAAATGAGGGCCAGCTGTGCTGGCCTCCACATCCCAGCTGTGTTCACGGCTTCCTTTTGCATGTGCGCCTTTGAATATGATGTATGTGCACACCTGTGTGTGCATGAGAGTGAACCTGTGTTTTAGACGTGTTACAGTTTGTGTGTGTCTGTGTGTATCCGTGAGGATGCCAACATACAAGTGTTAGTGCACACGTTCTTGTGCAAAGGTGTATGTGTGTATGTGAGTGTGAATGTGAGTGGCACATGCTGGGGTGTGTGCATGTGATTATTCACACACATGCGAGTTTAAATTAGCATACGGTGTATATATGGTATGCACGTGGCCTTTTATGTGACCATGCCTACACACATTTGGTCACATAAGCATGTGTGGCTATAACAACACGTGTTTGCATGTGCATTCAGGCATGTGCGTGTGGCTGTGCCTCTGTGTTTGCCATATGGTGTGTGTGTGTTACTGCGTAGACGTATATTAATAAAGACGTGTATGTGGATGTGAGTGTGCAAGTATGTGTGACTGTATACATGTGTGCACATGTGTCTGTATTAGGAGGGTGTGTGTGGACAGGTATACGGCGTGTGCCATGTGTAAATATGGGTGTGTGCACATGTGAGTGTCTGCATGGGCGTGGCTGCCTGCTCCTGTGTATAGCTGTGTGTCCAGGCTTGGACACGCGGTGTCATCTGTGTGTATAACTGTGTGTGAACGTGTGTGCATGGGGAGCAAGTGTGTGGAAGCACAATAAAGTGGGTGCACGCACGTTTGAGCGTAGGGTGTGTCCACGCGGATGATGTTTTCCAGAGGAGCCAAGGGAGACCACTGCCCCAGCCACACGCCGGGGCGCGGAGCGGCGAGACACATGTGCTCTTGATAAAGAGTTTAGAGCCCCGGCCTGGGGCAGGCGTTAGTCACACCCGGAGCCCTGTGCCCGACTCCAGGGGCGCCTGCCCAGCTCGGAAATAAAATTAACCCCGAGTCAGCACAGGGGTGGTGAGGGAGGGGGGATCAAAAAAGAAAGGGCCCAGGAGGCGAGAAAGGAGTGTTTGTTCCCATCTCCTCCCAGAAGCTGGCGACCATCCCTCCTCCCCCTCGGCCCCTCTCCCACTCCCCTGTAGCTCCACCCCTGCTCCTCTGGCTCTTCCTCCTGACTTAGAGCACATTCTTCAGCCCAGCCCAGCCCAGCCCAGAGGGAATGAACACAAGACCCCACCCCACAAAGGCTCCAGGGTTGGGCTAGGAGGGGCCTGAGGAAGTCTGCCCCACTCGTACCCTGAGAGTGGGCAAGGCACCCTGCTTCTCTGAGCCTCAGTTTTGCCATCTGTGAAATGGGGGCCTGGGGATTAGACTCAACCTTCTCAAAATTTTCCATTGTAGCATCTTCCTCGCCTTTGACATCCTGGGACCATGGAGGGGTGCACTGTGTTCCCATTGACCTCCCACCCCATGTTCATGGGCAACCAAACGCCCCTATGACCAGGCTCCCACAGCCCACAGGCAAAAGTCCTGAATTGCCTGTGCACGCCCAGTCCAGCCTGCCATCTGCTCACGTCTGTCCTGTGCGTGAGTTTTCACAAGCAGGCACTGAGTGAAACACATGTTCCTCATTTTCTGTAATTCCTGTGATTCTCGAAACCCCACCCAAGGCAGATGTTATTTGTCCTCAGGTTGCAGATGCACAAGCTAAGGCTCAGAGAGGCTAGAAACTTCCCCAAGGTCACACAGTAGGTGAATAGGGGGCCCGGGGCTCCTAACGTCAAACCCAGTTCTCTAGCCAAACCACAAACTCATGTAAGACACCTCGTAATGGTACATACCTAGACCCACTGTGTACAGGCTAACATTCACAGCTTCAACCCATCTATGCTGCGCAGAGGCGCACACACACAGAAATTAGCTTGTACGTGAGTGTTGGTGAATACGTGTGTATACATGGCTTTGGAGTGTAAAGATACAAAAGTGTGTGTATGTGAAGGAAGGAGAAATGGCTTTTTATTGAGCACCTATTGTGGGCCTGGAAGCCCATCCTCACGGCCATCCTGTATAGTTATTCCTGGTGGATGGATGAGGAAATGGGATACCGGGGAGGTTGTTCGCCCAAGGTCACACCAACGTGTGCATCCGTGTGTGCACACCCCCACCCACGTCCCTGCCCCAAAGGGCCTCGCCTTCAGGTGTGCACAGCCCGTGCACACGGGCCAGACCCTTAAAGGGCAGAGTGCATGTCCTCTCCCGGCATGGGGACACCGCCACACCCTCCTCACCTGCCCCCAGCCACTGTCCGTCCATCTGTCTTTCTCCCCTGTCCCCAGAGGGGGTCGGGGTAGGGGGACAGGGACAGGGCACACGGCAGATTAATATGGCCCTGGCGTTCCCAGAGGCCAGGGCCGCACTAATGACGGGGCTGATAGAACGCAGAAGTGTGAAGAGAATTTTAATAGATCTGACAACTCTAATAAGAACTGGTGTCTGGAAGGGTCCTCCTCTGGGGCCGCAGGCTGACAGGATGCTGACGGCTGAGATTTGTTTACCGGTTGGCATCACGGCCGCATCTCCTGCCAACTCCCGATTAATCTAATTTGAGACGTTTGGAGCCCGAGCGTGGGTGCGAGGCAGAGAAGGGGAGACACAGAGAGACAGAGGGACAGGGAGGGCCGCTGACAGAGGCCATAATGAGAAATGCCACAGCCCTGCCCTCGCCGACCCCTGCTGGGCCCCAGGGAGAGGCAGGCTCTGCGGTGTGATGGGTGTCCTTGGAATTGCCTGGGTCGTCAGTAGAGTTTGGCTTCTTGCTCACCTTGGCAGAGCCTGGGGAAGCTCCTACTGTGTGCTGGGCCATCGTTAGTAACTGGGAAAAGCTGAAGAGGAAGGGACAGAGTGATCAGAGGTGCAAACAGGACAAACTCAGGCTCTGCCACCTCACGTGTGGTGCGTGACTCTGGGCCAGCAAATCTTTCAGCGCCTCAGTGTCCACCTCTGTAAAATGGGAACAGCCGTACCTAAAGCCTGGGGCTGTTGAAAGAACTCAGTGAGATTATGTCTACCTGGCCCATAGTAAGGGCTCATACACAGGGGTCTCACTTTGTTGTTCTTGTCACTGCTATTCAAAGCCAGACCCTCCCACCCGTCTGCAGGAAGAGCTGGAGAGGGTGGCATGAGAGGGTGGCATGATGTGGAGGAAGGAGGGGTGGGCAGAGCCTTTGGGAATTCAGGCAGCATCACCACACTCGACCACGTGCCCTTGGAGAAGTCACTTACGCTTCCAGAGTGGAAAGTGAGGCCAGTGCAGGATCTGGGGGTGCCCCGTGCACTCCTAGTGCTGGGGTTATACTGTAGGCAGCTGCTGGGTGAAGTCGTGGGAGTGGTCAAGAGCGCATCTGACTGCTCCGTTTGAGTCCTGGCTCCACAGCTTAGGAGCCACGTGATCCTTCAAATTATGCCGTCTCTCAGGGAAGGGTCCCCGGTTCCTAAATCATTATCCCCAGCCTCAGAGAGCTGTTGGGAGATGACCATGGAAACTGCCTAGGACAGGAGCAAGCTCTCAGTAAACGTTAGCTCCTCCTCCTCCTGTTCCCACTGTGACTCTGAAAATTAGACTCCTCCCACTGGGCGGGCACTAGAGCCCAGATAAAGAGGCTTCAAGCTGCAGAGGTGGTGTGGCCAGAAGAGCAGGGTCCCCTGAGGCCAGAGATGGGGAATGCCCCCCCCCCCCCCACCAGTAACGGGCAGACCCAGGCAGAGCAGAGGTGGGACAGACCCAGGCAGGGCAGGGCTGGCCCCCACCACCTCCACCCGACCAGCGGGGCCTGTAAAGAAGGAGTGACTTCAGGCACAACCCAGTGGCTCAGCCCAGGATGTTTGCACGTTCTTTAGGAACCTAGGGGGCTGTGCCCTGAGCCAGCCCTCTGTGCTCAGCATCTTAAAGCACATTGTCTTACTTGATCCTCGTAACAGCCCTTGAGGAGGGTAGAACTTGCTCTTTCCATTTGATGGGCAAGGAAACGTGTTTGGAGTGGCAAGGACGTTCGCCCAATGCCAACGCACAGGAGGTGGTCGGGACTCCACGTTGCCCTCTTCACTTTTCTTCTTGCCCCATCGAAGGTCACGTCTGATTATTAAATTAGTGGCCAACGTCTGCTGAGCTCGCTGTGTGCCAGGCACAGTGCTAACCAGCCAATCAGCCACTTTACATGCATTTTCCCGTTTCATTCTCACCACAGCTCTTCAGCCCAGCTGCCATTATTATCCCCATTTCACAGACAAGGAAACTGAGGCTTGGGCAGGTGAAGTGGGATACTCGGAATTACACAAAGCTGGCAGGCACAGAGGATTTGAACCTAGGTCATTTGAACCACAAGGCAATATGGCCTCCTATAGCTCAGTTCTTGGGCCCGCCCTCTGGCCTCCCTGTCACCTCCTGGCTCCAACCACCTACCCTAGGCAGAAGCCCTCAGCTTCAGGGAGGCGTGGAGAGTGTCACGGGGTCCCTCAGTGGGCAGGTGACAAAGCGAGTGTTGGGCTCAGCCTCGTGATCCCTGGTGCAACACCCTGTCCATCCTCCTCTCCCCCCTGGGTTTGAGACATCCCAGGGGGGTGGAGTGGCGACAGCCACGACTCTGGCTTGGGAAGCAGCATCTGTGTGGCTCAGGAGTCCTTGGTCACACGCCAGTCTCATCACTTGGTCAGAGCTGATTTCTGCCGTAGCCTCAGGCAGGTGCAATTAACACAGCTCAGACAACACGTGCACACACAGTCGTACCTGTGCACACACGCTCTGACACATGTGCATGGCTTCGGTGGAACTCACCTGTACACGGTTACCTGTACATGCATAAGCATTCCCATAGTTCCGCTCACACGGGTACACACAACTCGCCCACATCCATGCACACGTACTTGTGCAAGTATTGCTCATGTGGGAACATTCATGTTCACGCCCATTGCCACCTCACCAAGGTTCTCATGTCCACTGTTCTCTCTCACACACACACGAGCACACACCTCCAACTCTCATCCCTTTTTCCTGGGTGACCACAATTGACAAGGCTAATGGTCTCGCCTTCCTGCAAATCAGGACCCTGGCTCCTCCCCCAAATGGACCCCTCAACTCAACTGCAAAAGCAGCTTTAAGTTTTGAGTAAGGGGTCTTGCTTTGCCTCATCTGTGAGCTGAGTTCGGGGTCCAGAGAAGGCAGAAGGACCTTGCCCTAGTTACTACCTGGGCCCCATGGCGTATGCACAGAGAGATGGGCCAGTTCTTCCCTCACCAATGTGGGTGTCCTCCAGACCTCCCTACAGAACTCATGAGAGAGCTGAGGTTCTATTATTATTATTATTATTATTATTATTATTAAGTGTTAAGTAAATATTTGCTGAATGATTGGAGAGAGGTGAGAAGAAAGACCTTCATGACAAAATGGATGGATGGGTGGAAGGATGGAAGGATGGATGGATGGATGGATGGATGGATGGATGGATGGATGGATGGACGGACAAACCAATGTATGGATAAATGAATGGATGAGAGACCCATGAATGAGACAGATAAAAGGATGGGTATGTATGTGGGTGGGTGGTTTGATGGCTAGATACAGGGCAGATAGAAGAATAAAAAAAAGAATTTTAATTTCTAGGAGTTTCCTTTTTTCTTCTTCCCAGCTGCTGTTGATTACCTGGCCAAAAACGTGAGCCTCTCCACACAGCGACGCATGAAGCTTGGGGAGCACTCCGCGGTGCTGGGACTCCTGCCGGTGGAAACTGGCCAGGCCTACTAGGGCCCCTGGGGCGACTTGCCCCAACCCCCGTCCCAGCTCAGCCCTCACCGATCCCTGAACCTCCCAGCCGCAGTTCCTCCTGGCCCTGGGGGTCCCAGGAAGCCAGGAAAGGAGCCCATTCCCTTCTCATAGCCAGCCCTCTGGACGCGTGCAGTCAGTCCATCACTCACCTGTGGCTGGAGACCTGGAGTGACCCCCCACCTTGGAGTCTGCCCCTGTACTTTCTCCCTAGGAGAGTTTCTGGGCAGCCCACAGTCCTTGCCCGGTCAAACGCTGTTGTGGCCTCTGTGCTGCCTGAGACACAGAGTTGGAAGCTCACCCCAAAAGAGCACCATGAGCACCCAAGGGAGGATGGTGTTTGGGATGAGGTCCTAGAGCCCTTGGACTCCAGTCGGGACCCTGGCCAGAGGTGGGGGAGGAGCTTGCAGGCCACTCCCAGCTGCAAGTGCTGGGAGCCAGTCCCTCCAGGTGAGTGTCTGGCCGAGGGCCAGAACCTTAGCCCACTCCTCCTCTGGACACCGGGACTCCAGCAGAGAGGGAACTGAGCCCTGGGCTGTCCCGGGGAAGTCACCCAGGAATTCTGAGGACTTCAGGACCCTCCCCACACACCTCTGTTGGGTCAACGGGGGAATCTAGTTGGGACAGGGGGAACTGAGAAAACCAGGAAGAGACTTAACCAGGGGGTGGGGCCGTGTGGGGATAGGGCTTGTCACCAGTAGAGTGGCCCAAGATACAAGGACCCAATGAAGCATCCAGAAGCAGCTGGCTTTCATAATGAAGCCCAAGTTTCAATTTTGCCCACCTAGTGAGGACGTGGGGAGCCCACAAAACCCTCAGTGTTCACGTCCACTGGATCAGATGGGGGGGAGGGATCAACTCCTGAGGACCCATGAATGAAGAGGCACAGGGCAGCTCAGAGGGGTGTTTGTAACTGGGGTCCCTCTGCTTATGGGCTGCAACCCTTTGTTGCCAGAGGCTTCAGCCCCGTGGAGCTTTGATTTCTCGCAAGGCCTCCACAGAGACCTGAGCCCACCGCTGCAGGCTCAGCCTTCTAGGAAGGGGCCTCCATCTGCCGGGGAGTCCCTTCAAGTTGCTGGGGGTGCAGAGAACTTCCCTTGGAGCTCAGAGCTCTGGAGAAGGTTCTTGGACCAGCAAGGACCACTTGCTCCACAGACAAGACCACTGATTCCCCTTGGCATTTGGGGAAAGGGGACATGTCCCTGTCCACCCAGAGTGGCATCTTTCAGTGTTGATTCACTCCTGACCAAGAGGCCTCCGTCTCCTGGTGCAGTGCTGCTGTGCAGGGACAGAGGTGGTTGGTCCTCAAACTGCCACCCCTGGGTGGAGGGGGATGCCCACAGTTCTGGAGAAGAGGGACATGCCCTTCTTGGCCACTCCAGTGGCCTCCTCCAGCTCCTTTTCTTTAGAGTCGCGGCCTCTGGGGAATGGTTCAAGCCCCTGACTACGCCTCCCTTGGAACTTTTTACCACCTTCCCGTTTAACAAACTAGATTCATCTTCGCCATCACCATCATTATAATCTACACTTGGATCACCTTTCTCAAGTGCTGCTGGGTAAAAGGCACTGTGACAGGAGACACGGCACGGAATCCACAAAGACTGGACCAAATTGCTTGTCCCCATATGGGCACACGAGGCCACCTCTCTGCTCCAGCCAGGCCCCTCGCCCTCAGCCAACGAGACACCCCCAGAGAGTGGGGCTGCAGTTTCGGGAGAGGAGCTGAGTCCCTCCCTCTGGGAGCCTGGACGCTTTCCTGCACGGACATCACTTCGGTGAATAATGCTCCCTTGTTTCTTGTCTTCAGACTCAGTGGTATCACGCCCGTCCTGGACCACGCCAGGGTGGCCCATATCTCTGGCTTAGAAGAACCTATTAATAGGTGGGGACAAACAGACTCTTGGGTAGCAATGGACACCCAAGATGTGTGTGGCCCATCAAGATCAGCCCAGGTTTCCACGGAACATCCATCTTAGGAGACTTTTGGCTCTTTAAGCTCTGGACAAAAAGGAAGACTGTGCAGCCCCTTGGAGGAGCGCCCACCCTTCCGTAGCTCTCACAGCCAGGAAACAGCTCTTCCTTAAGATCCGCCACAATCTTCATTCACATTCCTCGAATGGCCGACCTTCCTCCTGGAGGCCTGGCTCAGGAATCGCCTGAGTCTCTCTCTACCCTGTTACCCAGGCGAAGGGATGTCACGCAGGTGATGTCAGAACTGTGCGGTTCTACCCCCAGGAGGTGACATTCCAGTGCAGGGACCAAGCCAAATCTCTACCCTTATGATGAAATGGGAAGCAACCAAATGGTTTCTCATCACACCCAACTTCTCCGGAGTTCTCCCAAACCACCCTCTTGCTAAAACACAAGACTTATTCCCCCCCAGGGGCCCCCACTCCCCTCAGAAAGAGACCCTGACCCAGACAGGTTTTCTCCTAAATCCCCACACATTGCTTTGTTTAGCTGACTCAGCCTATAATACTCAGGCTTGCGTTGGCACCTCACAGCTCACCGGAGATGGTGTGGGATGAGAGGTCCGAGGCCCCAAACTCTTGGGGGTCGACCACAGCCTGAGAAAGGAGGCCTGATCCCCAGTGGCTGGTCCAGCCCAGGAACGACCCCCATCCACGCCTGTAAATAGAGTCTGTAGCAAGATAAGAGACATTCCCTCCAGCTGATCACAAATAGCTGTTGGTTCTCCCTACGGGCAGCCCCTCTTCTGAGCTCATTGTACATTAGTTGGAAACGTGGTGATGTGCTGTTCGTTTCTAGGAAGTTGACTTTTCTATATATAAATATATATACTAAACAAGGAAAGAAAGCCCCCCACAGTGCGTGTCGTGCTAGTGCCAGGGACCACCTGTAGGGATATATCTGCATATCGTGTGTTTCAAATTATACATTCCAGCTTCTGTTGGGTTCTTTCACTTGTATTCTTTTGTTTTTTATCACTTGGTATTTCTGTCTTGCTATGAAAAGAAAAAAGTGACGTGTAAGAACCGAGCTATGCTTTTATACTCTTTATTTTTTACTTGATTTGCCTTTGCCATTCTTTTGCCAGTGGAACATGAAGGAGAAGAGAGACTGGGGGATGAGAGAGAAGGGAAGAATGAAGGGAGGTTTGCCCAGAACAGAGATGGGGAGGCCAGACGGCCGGTCTGACGTGGCTTGAGAACAGGTCAGGTCCCAGGCCCAGACCACTCCACCAAAGTCCAGTGTTGTTGTCCACGGCGCTTTGGATTCCGGAACTTGCTGAAACTCCACAGTTGCCCCCAAAAGACACTCTCTGGGGCCTCTCTCAGACCGGTGTTCTCCTCAAGCTCCCAAATGTGCCCCTCCCTGCTGGACACTTTTTGAGGTCGACAGGTCTTCTCTCCTCCCCTCCTGTAGAGGCACCAAGCCGAGACCAAATGGGGGTCCTCCCGCTGCCATCTTGAAATGCTCAGAGACAGCACGCATTGAATGCTTGCTCCATCGCCTCGGCCGTGGCCGGTCCCCTGCCCGGGAAATTATCTACATAGCGCTCTAGATCATTCCTTCTTCCTAGTAACTGCAACTCAGTTGCTTCCGTGTGTGTGACTCAGCGGCTGTTTTCCTCCACGTGGAAGTGTACGTGTGCATGAGAGTGTGAGTGGGCTGTGCGCGTGGGCTCCAGGGTGTGTGTTTAAATATAATCGCGCCATAATTTATTCAGCTATATGGAGTAGTAGACTAGAAAGAGAAACTGGCATTTGCTTTAACTACCTGCTTGTAAGCGCTTCCTCTGTAACTCAGGCGTAACTGTTATACATTAAAAGAAATTAAAAGCATTTCCAAGGTTCTGTGTGCTCACTCCATCACCACCGTGTGGCCGCCCTAAAAGGGTCTGCGGGGGGGGGGGGAGTAATTGGACCTAATGCAGAGGGCCCGACTAGGCACTGCATTGCTCCCACGCCCCATGGGTCCCTCCGTGCCATGCACGGCTACATCTACTGTGGCTCCCTAATCAATACTTGATCAGTGGATGCAGCTGCTGAAGCATCTCCAGTAAAACCTCAGTTCTCCTCACCAGGATGAACTTTTCCTGCTGCTACGCTTCGTACTTTCTGTGGCCACCTCCTGGGACACGTGGGGGCGGGAGGGGGCCCAGCGGCAGGCATACTGCCTTAGAAGCGGAGCCTGCTGTGAGGGTCCTTGGGCGGGTGAACTCCTGGGGGAGAAGCCCTCAAAAGAAACCGGTAAGGGGATGAAGGAAGCAGGAGGAAGCAGGGGAAGGGGCTAGGCAGAGGGGGAGTTCTGACTGGGGCCTTGCTTCATTCTAACACTGCGGGGAGCTCCAGGCGGGAATTCAGCAGTCTCACCTCGAGACCAGGAACTGGCCTTCTGGCCCAGAGGAGTGGCTGTCCGCTGTCCCAGGGATGTGGGTGGGTGGGTGGGTAAAGGGCGTGTGTGCCTAAGCGTCTGTGGTTACAGTGGCTCCTATGGGCTGGGGCCCGTTCTCCAGAGAAAAGTGCTGCAATGGGCCCTTGGTGGCAGCATTCACATCGGTCAGAGGACAGGGGCGCTGGCCCAGTGAAGGGCACCTGGGCCAGGACCAGCAGTGTCTACTCCACCCGGGCTCCCCTGGCTCTAAACCAGGGTCCCCATGTCATTCCAGGGCACTGGTTCACCTGGATGATCTGCACAGGAAGGGGCTGTGATGGAGGAGTTGTGGGAGGAGCTGTGCATGATGGGTTGGTAAGGCGCTCCTACGGACCCCGTCCGCCCAACCCGGCCAAGTTCTCCAGGGCAGGGCCAAGGCAGGTTGAGTCTGAAGCCCGAGGTCTGAGACCGGTCGGCCGGCTGCCTCAGCACCCTCCTTCCGCCAGATGGTGTCCCTGCAGTAGGGTGAGCTCTGATCCAGCCCCGTGTGAAGTCCAGCCAGGTAACTCATTCCAGACCAGGGCTCCGGACCATGTCCCACCCTCCACCCCTCCCCCAGCACCCAACCAGGCAACGGTCAACCAGGAAGTCAGGAAGATACACGCACGAGTCAAGTTCTCCTCTCAGCTCTGCATACAACTTGCTGTGGATCAGAGACAGTTTTCTCCCCATCTCGGGCCCTAATTCCGCGTATTTTTTAAAAGCAGGCTAGATGATCTCTAAGGATCTTCCAGGTTACCAGGGCAAGAAACTGAGCCACGGGCTGGTCTGGGAGCAGCCGGGAGAGCACTGGGCCAACTCAGAGCTGCCCAACACCTGTGCTGGGAAGGAAGCTCCCCCTGAGGCCAAAGAGCTCCCAGACCCAGCCTGCCCTCAGGGCCTGCCTGGAGCTCTCTGGTCACCCCCCTTAGGGACATCTTCTAGGAGTCCCACTCCAAAACCTTTGCCTACACCCATGGAAAGCTGAGAAACAGTCTTCTTCCCAGGCACACTACCTGCCTGGAATAAGACCAGGTGTCTGCATCTAAAGGAATGGAGAGGAATGGGTCCTGGACAGACAGCGTGCCAGTCGGCTGTTGTCACAACATGCCACGTAACACGGCAGGCTGTTCCTCATCTTCTGGCTCATGCACACTTCGGGGTGGGTGAGTTTCACAGCTTCTCCCTGCACAGGATGGGGAAGAGGCTCCTAGGAGGAGATAAGTGCAGCCACTGAGGTGAGGAGGGACAGCAGGACAGAGGGACAGGGGCTTCTGACTATAATCCCAACTGTTGTGGAGATGAATCTACAGTATCTGGTCCTTTCGAGAGTATAGCTTCCAGAAACACACCCTCCACTGCCCAGGCTGCTGTGGACTTACTCTGAACAGAGCATCATTTTCCTGCCCCTGAGGACGTCAACAGCTCATGCAGGGAGCAGGGACACAGTGTCTCGAGGCACCAGGGAGAGCAACGTTCAGCTCCAGTCGCCTCCACTCTCTCCTTGCAAGGAACCAAAAGTGCTCTCTCGGGCAAAGCCCTGCTTACAAACCCCGGGAAAACACTAACTAGAGAACAGACTATTTTCTCGCATGCTCCGGCTCACAGGAGCCTGTTTGCCTGGCCCCATGGCCAGAAAGACAAGGTGTGGCTCTGTCCCACCTGCCGGGAAGTGGGCTCCATGGGACCGCTGGTCCTTGAAGTTCTCCGTAAACTCAGACCACTGCCCCCCAGGCTGCTGTGCTTTCTTGGGCCCCTGGGCAGACCTAGTGCTTGGTGGCATCACCAAATGGAGCTGCTAAGAATAATTTTCCCTTCACGATACATTTTATATGTGTAGATACTGCACCAAGCAACCCGCGCATCCCTTTCCTGTCCATTCTCATGTTAGGATGAGAAGTTGGGGTCCTGCTCCAGGTCTCCCCACTAGGGACGCTCCCCCAGGGATGTCTCCTTGTTGGCAACATGAAACCCAGGCCCAGATGACCCCCTAGCCTGCCCTTGACCCCTGGGCTTACTGCCTCAAACCCTCGGGCTCCCGATAAAGCCACGGGCAGAAAGGCGGTGGGGTGGATCCCAGCTGTTTAAAACTGTTAAAAAGAAGACTTTTCCTTCTCTCAAGTAAGAGGACCAGCATCCAGGGGGAATTAGGATCTGAATCTGGGGGAGGCTGAAAAATAAATGATTGCAGGTCCGGCTGAACAAGGACGTGTGTCTCATCTGCTCCAACAGTTTAAAAACAGTTCGTCTCAAAGAAACATTTGCCTGACAGGCTGGTCCCATTCAAGGTGGTTCAGCAGCAACTGAGTTGGGAAGAAATATGTAGAAAACTGTAGAGAATGTGGGCGGGGCTCCAACAGAGGGAAGCTGGGGCGGAGCACCCATTCCGGTAGTTCCCATTCCTGGGTGCAACCTGGGGCCATTTAAAGGGCTGATGTGGGGGACCAGACCCCACCCCAGATAAGTGTACTCATCTCAAGGTGGGGGTGGGGGTGATTAGGTGTCCCCACAGGTGCTAGACTGCAGTCAGACAGAGACCCCTGACTGTGTGGGAGGAGGCTACCAGATGCTCCCAACAGCACACCTTGCTCACGGGCTGCTGGAGGAAGGAGGGGACTATGAGGCTCAGGAAGCAAAAGGAACTTTATGGAAATCGATGAGTACCAGCTCTGACTGGTGTAGCTCAGTGGATTGAGCACAGGCCTGTGAACTAAAGGATCAAAGTTCAATTCCCAGTCAGGGCACATGCCTGGGTTGTAGGCCTATTCCCAGCAGGGGACACACAAGAGGCAACCATACATTGATATTTCTCTCCCTTTCTCCTTCCCTTCTAAAGATAAATAAAATCTTTTTTTTGCCTCATTCTTTTTTTTAAATTTATTTTTTATTGATTATGCCATTACAGTTGTTCTATTCCCCCCTTCATTCCCCTCCATCTTACCCCCCGTCCCCACCATTATCCCCCCTTTAGTTTATGACCATGTGTCTCAAGTTCTTTAAATTCTATATTTCCCATACTATTCTTGCCCACCCCCATCATCAATTTTCTATCTACTGTCTATGCTACTTATTTTCTGTACCTTCTCTCCCCTTCTCCTCCTCCCACTCCCCTATTGCTAACCCTCCTTGAGATCTTCATTTCTATGTTTCTGCTCCTGATCTAGCTGTCCTCTTAGTTTGCTTTTGTTTTAGGTGTGGTTGTTAATAACTGTGAGTTTGCTGTCCTTTCACTGTTCATGTTTCTTTAACTTCTTTTTCTTAGATAAGTCCCTTTAACATTTCATATAATAAGGGCTTGGTGATGATGAACTCCTTGAATTTGACCTTATCTGAGAAGCACTTTCTCTGCCCTTCCATTCTAAATGAAAGTTTTGCTGGATAGAGCAATCTTGGTTGTAGTCTCTGGATTTCATGACTTGGAATACCTCTTTCCAGCCCCTTCTTGCCTGGAAGGTCTCTTTTGAGAAATCTGCTGACAGTCTGATAGGAACTCCTTTGTAGGTGACTGTCCCCTTAGCTCTTGCTGCTTCCAGGATTCTCTCCTTCATTTTAATCTTGGCTAATATAATGATGATGTGCCTTGGTGTGTTCCTTCTTGGGTCCAACTTCTTTGGGACTCTCTGAGCTTCCTGGATTTCCTGGAAGTCTATTTCCTTTGCCAGATTGGGGAAATTTTCTTTTATTATTTGTTCAAATAAGTGTTCCACTGGTGGCTGTTCCTTTCCCCCTTCTGGTACCCCTATAATTCGGATGTTGGAGCATTTAAAGATGTCCTGGAGGATCCTAAGACTCTCCTCATTTTTTTGAATTCTTGCTTCTTCACTGCTTTTCTGTTTGGCCATTTTGTCCTTTCTTCTGGTCCACTCCATTGATTTGAGTCCCAGTTTGCTTTTCATCGCTATTGGTTTCCTGTGCAATTCCATTCATTTCAATTAGTTTCGCCTTCATATGTTTGTCTAATTTGTGGCTATAATCAACCAGTTCTGTGAGGATTCTGATCACCAGTGTTTTAAACTGTGCGTCTGAGAGTTTTGCTATTTCTTCATCGCTTAGATTTATAGGCTTGGGGCTTTGAGATCTTCTTGAGCCATTTTTGGTCTGTCCTCGCCCTTTAAGTATGAGGAGCGGAGCCTTGGACTTTAAGGTCGCTGGGTTGTGACGCTATATGGGGGGCCGTGGTCAGAGCGGGAAATGAGGACCTCCTTTGCAGTTTCTTGCCGCTGGGTGAGGAGCAGAGCCTTAGGTGGTTCACCAGGGTGGGGCCACTCAGGTCGCTGGGTTCTGACGCTGTATGTGGAGGCGGGGTCAGAGCAGGGAAATGGCGGCGCCCTGTGCTGCTGCGCTCGCCGTGGGGCCTGCTCAGTCCTGTAGTCTCACCGCCCACTCCCTTGCTTGTCTATCTGCGCAGGAAAGCGCAACCACAGTCAACCCGAAGCCCTGCTCCCTCGCTGTTTCCCCCGAGGTTACTCGCTGAGTCGCTTACTAGGTCCAACCCTGGGCCTGGGTTCCGTGTGCCCGAGTCCATCTGACCAAGTTTTTCTGTGCAACCCCGCTCCGATAGCTGCTGGTTTCGCCCCTCTTACCGGTCAGGCTGAAGAATTTGTTGTTATCAGACTTCCGAAAACTTCAATTTTCTGTGTTCTGGCTGTGTTTTCTATTGCTAATGTTTTATTGTCTCTAAACTTGGTTATGAGAGAGGGCACAGCGTTTCCACCTATGCCTCCATCTTGGCGGAAGTCTCAAATAAAATCTTTTAAAAAATAAATCAAATATTAAACGATGAGTGCCAATGTGTTTGCTTGAAGTAAAGGGTGGGAAGAGGGACAGCAAAATGAGACCCTCACAGGGGACAGGACAAATAGGCCATAGTTATGTCAGTAATTTGATAACCTATGGTGCCTCCCATAACTCTGTAATCGCTAATCCTACGTGAATTCATTGCCTTATTTTATCATTTTCTTTGCTCACTTAGCACCCACCGTGTTCCTCACATTCTTGGTGCATGTGATGCATTTGCATACATCTCCTTGTACAGTGGATATTCTCCCCTTTCCTCTCACTTTGGGGTAACACTGAACTTCCTCCACGTGACTATGTCGGAGCATCGGCTCTGTGTGCTAGTGTCATCTCCAGTCCCCGAGGGATGCATGCCAGGGTGGCCTCTGCCCGCCCCCCCCACTCCCACCAACAGTGCCGAATGAACTTCTCTGTAGCTCCTCGCAGACCTGGCCTTAAACAGCCAGCAGCGGGGCCATGAGGTCATCAAGCCCCGCTGGGCCACCCCGCACTGTCAAGGGGTGAGCTCACTGTCGTGTTCTTCATTTGTGATTTTGTACCCAGAACAGATTGGGTACAAGTGAACCCTCAGGGCACACAGGGGGCCGTTCTCCCGGTGCCACGTCGGGGTACAGTTCTTTTATGACAGAAGAAGGCCGAGGCAGTGTAAAGTTAGGGGGACAGTCCCCAAACCACCCTCACTTCTGACACTCACTTATTCCAGGGTTTGGGGGTTCACTAGGAAGGGTACAGGTCTCACTGAAAGCTGTTACGGTTTACGATAACTCAAGGAGCTGGACGGAAATCGGCCCCCGGAAGAGACGCCGGGCTGGGATCCGGGAGGGCTCCAGATGCTGCGCACTCGCCCCCGCAGAGTCAGAGTTGACTCCTCACTGCCACATGGGACCACGCCTACAGGGCGTCGCCATTTTCTCTCACGCAATTGGCCCTGTGGCTCCGCCCACTGCAAGGCAGTCTGGGAAGTGTGAGGCTGCAGGAGGAGTGTTTGCTGGATGGAGGCCCCAGGCCCCTTCCCCAAACAGCAGCGATCTGGCCCGGAGACGTCCCACGCTTCCCAGGGACAGATGAACGGGGCGCAGTTCACGTGTAAGTCTCTCCATGCCCTGAATCCTGCCAGGATCCCCCGAGGGCTCCCAACACTTCACGCCAACTCCCGGGAGTCTGGGAACATCAAAGTAATTCAACCAACGCAGAGAGATGATGATGAGGGAAAGGAGGTGCCCCTCGACAGAGCAGAGGGAGCAAAGAGAGGGAGCTGCGCAGGTGCGAGGGGCCTTTCACCTGCTTTGCAAGGATCTTGCTGGCAGCTCAGCCACCAAGAATTACAGATGAGGCTGTGCCACAGTTGGGGCCAAGGGGGGTGGACTTGAAGGACTCTGAGTCCCCCATGGGGATTAGGAGCTTCGTTCATCTGGCTCTGCAGATAACTCGGGGTCAGAGGCCCCCGGGGCCCTCACAGGGCCCGAAGCTTCCCTGGCGAGCAGGCCTGGAGCCCGGGGGACGCACTGGAATGAGCTCTGTGACAGTGTTGGGTCTTCCATGCTGGTTACTGGCAACGACACTCATGGTGGAGAAAGAGCAGCTTCCGTGACCCCTGAGGAGCCCTGCTCTCGTCCAGGTCCTCTCTCTGTGCAGGAAATGGCACGTGTTCTCTCTATTAGCTCATTTAATCCTCACGACGACCCTGCAGGCCACATGTAATCCCCTCACTTCACAGATCAGGACGCTGAGGTCTAGAGAGAAGAAAGTTATTGAAAATGCCAGAGGTCCAGAGCCCAGATTTGAAAGCAGACAAGAAACCCGTATCCACACTTCTAACCACATGGTAGGGTGGAAATTTTCCCAGGAGTAACAATGGAGCCATCACCTGGCTTCAGTAATTATCAACTTTCCACCATGTGTGTTTCATCTGCACCCTCGCCCACCTCCCCTCCACATCCTGGGCTGCATTTGGAGCAAATCTCAGATCCCACGTCATTTCATCCTTAGACAGTTTTGCATGTGTCTCTGAAAGATAAGGAAGAGCCCACATTCTTCATGGGGCCTGGCATGGAGTGGGCATCAGTAACTATTTGTTGAATAAGGGGACAAACTCTAAGCACCTGTCAAGCTGAAAGTATACTTACAGGTCTCCAAAGGGCAGCCAGGAGTGGTGGGACGAGGGTGGGCATTCCCATGAGGTTGGGGTTCAAACCCTGGCTCTGCCAGTTGCTGGGGCTATAGAACACTGAGTGACCTCATGGAAACCACATGAGCCCCAGTTTCCTCCTCTGGAATCTGAGCATCGTAACATCACCACGTGCGAAGTTGCTGGGATTGAATGAGAACATGCACGTGAGCTCATGCCCTGCAGTGAGTCTGGCTCTGACTCTGGCTCATCTAATTTCTCTGTGCCTCAGTCTCCTCATCTGTAAAATAGGATAATATGATACCTGCTCCCAAGAGCTGCTGTGATTGAGTTAGTCTGTGTTAGAGGTTTAATGCCTGGTACTTAGTAGGTGCTGAACATGCGTTACTAACCATTAGAAGCCTGCAGCAGGGGAAAGTACTGCCTAGGATAACAGTCATTTTCCTGCAAGAAAGAACAGCGAGGGACTGGGCTGCGCTTAAGGTCGGAACGGTGGTTCCCAACCTGGGGGGATACTGGCCCCCCAGGAGCCCTTTGGCAATGTCTGGAGACCTCCTTTTGTTGTCAGAACTGAGTGAGTGGGCTGCTGCTGGCACAGAGGGAGCAGAGACCAGGACTGTGGCCAACCCTCCTACAATGCTCAGGACAGTCCCCTCTACAGAGAAGTATCTGGCCCAAAATCTCAAGTGTCAGAGCTGGATCAAGAGGTGGTGTGTTCCATTTCTCAGAGGCTGGGAGACTAAGGCCTTGGTCACTCTACACTGTGTCCAGACTTATGCCATTATCGGAATTTTTCCACCCTTACCAGAGTAGCGGTTGATCTGATTCTTTCCAGAAAGCAGCTGGAGGTGGCCACATGCCCGGTCTCAGGAGGGTACGCTGTGACTTACAGTGTGCTCTCTGACCCGGTGTGGCTGGTTTGGGGGTGGCCAGGTTGGGGGCGAGGTGTGGAGCGTTCTGCAGAATGAGGGGCCCCAGGTGAGGAGCTCCAGCGGCGGCAGCAGGGTGTGCCGCTGGTCCCAACCCGGAGACAGAACAGGTCTGGGGTGGGAGGCACATACAGGGTGGACGCCTAGTGAAGTGTGTGGGCTTCAGGACCAGGTGAACCAGTGCCAAATCCCAGCGCTCTGGGTGGCCTTGGCATGAGACTTAATCCCTCCAAGGCTTCTTAGTCTATCAAGTGGGTTTGACCATACCGACTTTATAGGAGAATCTCTCCCAACAAGTATTGAGAGCAAAGTCCAGAGCGGACGGGGGCTTCGTTCCATTCCAGTATAATCAGGGCTGGAGGCCATGACTCTGAATTCTCAGCTCAGGCCCTTCCCATATGTTCAAGCATTCGTTTGTCTGATCGTGACCTATGTGACCACACTTACCTCCCGAAGGCCCATCTCCAAGTACAACCACCCTGGAGCGCTAGGGCGTCGACATGGGAGTTTTGGGAGGTTGGACTCCAACATTCAGTCCACAGCGCCGGGCACTGTCAGCCTCGTCTGGGTCACCTCAGCCATGTGGCTTCTGGCAAGTCATCCCTAACTGCTGGCGAAGGGAAATCCTTACACAGCAATTGGGTGGCTCTACAGTTGGCAAGGCACTTGGACACACACTGTCCCGAACCCTCCTCCACAGTCCTGTGCGGGACCTTATTGTCTCCACTTCCTGGTCAGGGAGATGAGGCTCAGAGATGAAGTCACTCCCCACGGGACACTCAGCCTGGGTTCCAGGGCACGTTTTTATTCTCCTTCATCAAAGGGAGCCTGGAGTTCAGAGAGAACTCAGGGAGCGCCCCCTGGGACAATGGCTGAGACAGAGGAGATGCTTGGGAACTGTTGGACGGACGGACAGATGGACGGATGGATGATGAGTGGATGAATGAATGGGCTGGGCTACAAGATGCGTAGTAGGTGCTTCTAAACAGGGTCAACCGATGACCAGGGAGTCTACCCAGTGAAAGGAGAAGACATTAAGCATGTGGACAGCTGCTATGCGCCAAGAACATGCTAACCCTGTACACGAGGTATGGTGTACACACTGTTGTACTTTTTGCTGAAAGGGACCCATTTCACAGAGCAGGTGGATGGACAAGAGCAGCTAACTTCTGGTTCATCGCCCCTTCTGATATCCCAGGGTTAAACCAGCGTTAACAGAATTTTCAAGAAAACTCTGAGTAGAAGTTCTTCTGGGAAAACAAGGTTCTTAATTCTGGTTTTCACCCCAATGAGAAGTTCTGTATCTTTGTACCAGGTATAAGCCGGGCACATGATAGCTGTTCAGCAAACAATGGTGGTTGTTTTTTTTCCCTGACGCCCAAACTTCCTTAAATCCCCCACTGTGCCAACAAGAACTAAGGTTTATGACCACCAACCCTGGGCTAGGCACCTCGGGGGCTGGCTACTTCGGGGGCTGGCGAGCTTTCTCCATTGAAGGCCAGACGATGATTATTTCAAGCTTCATGGGCTGCGGGGTCTCTGTCACAACCACGTGGCTCTGATGTTGACCACAGCAGCCACACGGAAACCCATGAGCATGTCTGTGTCCCAGTGAAACTTTAGGATTGGACACGTCAACCTGAAACTCATATCACATGGCCATAGGTCGTTCTCCTTTTGACCAGAAAAATAAAGAATGTGAAAAATAAATTTAAAAACATGGAAAAGGCACCCTTGGCTGTCAAGCCGTACAGACAGGCAGCAGGCGGATTTGGCTCGCCGGCCATAGCTTGCCGACAACAACCAGATGCAGTAAAGTCTGTTGTTGCATCATTCTGAAGGGGAGGCAGCTGAGACCCAGAGAGGTGAAGGGGCCCGTGCGACATCACTCAGCCGGCTAGTGGCAAAACCAGGGTTTGGCGTCGGGTGGTCCGGCTCTGCGGCCAGGCTCTCACCACACTCCCCATGTGAGCATGGACCTCTCACTCGAGGGAAGTCCAGCTTCTGACTTTACAGATGGGGGAAACTGAGGCCCAGAGTGGGGATCAAGACCGACCTGCGCAGGGGCCCATGGCAAGGTGGAGACGGAGCCCTGCCTGGCCCCCCAACTCCATCCAGGCCATGAGCTTTCGCGTTGCACAGCTTCCTCGTTTGTTCCAACTAATTATCATTTGTTCAGCAGATCCAGAAAGGCCCGCGTGAGAGTCAGGCATGGGGGGCGGGGCAGGGAGCCGAGAAGGCAGGAGTGAGAGATGGGCATGGGAGCCGCCGCCTGCACACGCATCCACACGCATCCACACGCACGCACACACAACGGCTTCCATTTCCTGAGATGTCCACCTGCTTTTATGAATATAAGTGGATTTGTAACAAGCATTGCAGCTGCATATGAGGCATTCAGACATGGAGACAATTTTACTAGATAATAGACTATCATGCAGGATACAATTTAAATTAAAAAATGCAATTTTCACCTTGAAATGAACAAATGATTACAATTTCTATACAAATTAAGGCATTCAGCCTCTCTTTCAGTAGTGGCACCAGCCCATGAAATATGACATAATTACCATGAAATACATTTTCAAATATTTTGATTTTTGTCTGCCGCTTTTTAAAAAACATAGGCCGCCTTCTAGGTCTCCGCCTGTGTGTTGGCATTTCCCACCTTCTGGGAAAAACACATTAAAAAGAAAAACCAAAGTCCCCGAAGATGAAGTTGGCCCCCCTCGCTGCCCTCCCCTCCTCCCACCTCGTCACCCCTCAGAGTTCCCTGCCCTCCCCTGCCCCCCACCCCTTGGCTCAGAGATAAAATTGAAAAAAGGCAGGCGGAGGAGAGGGGACGCAGGCGACCAGCTCCAAAGCCTGAGATTTATCTAAATTGCTACGCTTATCTGAAGAATCGCATCTGTTGGCTATCTCGACGGCAGCCTCTCCAACCCTCCATCCCTCTCTCCCCTGGAAATCGCTTCCTCAGCCCCCCTCCCGACGACGCGCAGCCCCTCAACCTCTGCTCTTAGTGCTTAATTATTTTTCCATTCTGTTGTCTCTTTACGGCTGGAGACCAAAGGATGGGCAGCCGCCGCCTGCGGCTCTTCCTGCCCTGTGGGCTGGATAAACAACTTTGGGGTCCAGCGGGAGTGGGCAGGGGAGGCAGCCAGTGGACCTGGGTCTCTCTGTTCCCTGGCCAAGCTGGGTGACTCTGAGGAAGGTCATTCTTGCTCTGAGTCACCTCTCCCCTGCGTCCGTAAGCCGGCCATCCTGCACTACCATCCCTTGGGTTTGCGCTTTGGGCGTGGTCCATTAGATCTGCCTCCAAGTCACCTAACGGCAGACTTTTGACCTCTTACTGGGTTCTTGGTCTCGGTTCTGAGCCTCCTGCCCTGACCCGTCTTCCGCTGGACGGACTTCACCACTTGCAACCCCAGATGTGGTTCCTCTCTGTTGTGTGGCCTCACCTCACTCAGGCCAGTTTTGTCTGTCTTTTCCTCCTTGAGGGTGATTCTGGCTCTTCCCGGCTCATCCTGGGCTAGTCACGCCGGGCCCGTGTCAGTGTGGATGTACAGGATCTCTTTGAGATGTAAAAGAAAAGTCTATCGTGTTACTAAATAATGTTATCGCACATTTATTTTTTTAAGATTTTATTTATTTTTAAAGATTCCCAATAGGTTTAACGAAAACACACACACACAAAGTCTGGAAAGAAACCCGCACTGTTCAGAAGAGGCATTGTTGAGAGTACCTTGCTTTTGTCTAGTGTATTTGCTTTTGTTTTCCAAACGTTTTTGCTCGTTTCAACCCAGTCCCACCTTGCTGCTGTCCTGTGTGGAGGACTGTACTCGCTAAGAGACACACTCAGTATTTCACAGAGGAAGCAGTAGCCAAATATTCTAGGCCAAAGCAGGGAATTAGCAAAAGAGTTCAAGACCCATCAATCAAAAACCCACTGCCAGGTCTTCAAGCTGTTCATTTGGAAAGTACCTTCTGGGACTTTTGAACTTGGACCCCACCCTCTTCCTCTGACCCCATCCTACCCTGCAGCTGCCCCTCCTGCCCTACTGTGGAGCCCAGGGCCAAATGAAGACTGGGTCATACTCCAGCTCAGAAAGCAAGACGGCACATCCTAGTGGAAAGAGAAAGGATTCAGGGTCAAGCAGTCACAGTTTGAGTCTCGTTGCCATCTCTTCCTTGCTACGTGACATTGGTGAAATTAATTGGTTTCTGTGCCTCGGTTTTCTCATCTGCAAAATGGAGGTGATGATACTTCTTCTGAACGAAGGCTGTGAGAATTAATTTTGGAGCATGTGCAGGCCTTCGGCAAGTGTGAACTCTCCCCTCTCATGCTGTGGCTCCCAACTTGCTAGAGGATTTTGAAATATATTTTTAAAAACCTTTCTAGTTCACCAAGAGAAGCCCAAGCTTCAAACTGTCTGTCACTTAGAAACTCGCTGGTGTTTGGGGGTGAGTCAAGTCTCTGTGCCTGAGATAGACACCAGGGCACTGAGAGGTGATGTATGAGCATCAGGGAGGGGCGGTATGTGTGGAGGGGAGGCAGGAAGGAGAGATTATTATTATTATTATAAATTATTACCACCACAATGCTTATTAAACACCTACTGTCTGTTACAGGCTCTAGGTGAGGTCATCTCATTGAATTCTCACGGCAAAATTATGAAGTTACTATTAATCCCGTTTGACAAAGAGAAAGAACTGAGTCACAGAGCGGCTGTGCTGTCTGCCCAAGGTCACACAGCTAGGAAGTAGCAGAGCCGGGCGGTTAAAAAGCGCTTTACGTGACTGCTCCAGGCGGGCCAGGTGACCATCTTCCCCAGATACTTATTTCCTTAGTAGAAAGCCAAAGCCATGTAAGGTATGACCTGGGCACCACAGGCAGCCCACAGCCAGCAGGCTGAGTATGCCACGGGCACAGGTGGCTTTATGCCAAGGCAGCATTCACTGGAAGCAGGGCTACCAAGCACTGCCATGGCACTCTGTTCAGACCATGACCCAGGGAGCAGCTGGAGTGGGGGGTGGGGGGAAGGCATCGGGGAAGCGGAATCGGGCGGTCCGATTCCACCTGCAGTTCTGCAGAGCCACTCATGTGGCTCCGTCCCCTCCTGTTGAATGGAGGGACTGACCCGACATCGAAGGTCTGCACATACTCCCACAAGCCTCCCAGGGAAGGGGAAAGGCACCGTGAGAGCCTGTGCCCAGGCCCTTGGGGTAAGCAGATGACCCCAAACAGCCCCCCCGCAACCCAACATTCATTTAAATCAACAAACTTTTTTTATCTTATAAATGTATTTTTTGAATGTATTCAAAATCTGCATTGCATTCCCAAAAGTGTGCTATAATATAGAAATGGGGCCGGTTCAGCTTTGAATTAGCCCCCCTCAAAATTCTATCTGAAACCACTATCACTAACCCTCAGAAAAGTTGCATTACATTTTCTTGGCTTTGTGTGTCTACAAATTCAGCAAAAGGTCACATCTCCTTTAACAGCCTTTTCAAAGCCGAAGTTCTAGGATAATGTTGTATCCACTATTACAACACCCATGGCAATCTCAGCCCCCCACCCCCTACCCCCACAAACACACGACTTGAACATAGTTACCAAAGATCTTGGTTATCTTGAACATGGAGCAAAATGACCACCTCAGAAGTTGTCTGAGACCCTCTTGTGCGAGGTAATAATTATCATTACAACTAACATCTGCTGGGTGCTCACTAGGCATAGGAATTCTATTATTTAATCCTCAAAACCACCCTGTAGGCTACTACTATTGTCCCCAACTTAGAGATGAGAAAACGGAGACTCAGAGAGATCCGTTGACTTGTCTGAGCCCCACAGCTAGTGAGGGAGAGCAGCAGGACTTGAACCCATGGCTGTCCAATCCCAGGTCACTCCTCTGTTGAACCAATGAGTGTCGATGGAATTGTGGGGAATGACAACTCAAATCCGCAGCCTGACACAGCTTAATGAAGTGTTTATTGAGCGAATGAACGGTCCTCCTGGAACTGGAACAACCTCAGGGACTCACCAACCAACCTTCAGATGGGTGGCAGGTTAACCCTGTTTTAAACAAAACCGATGCTCAGAGTGGCTAAGATATTTCAAAAGGTCACACAGCTACAAAGTGGCAGGGATAAGGGGGAGGAGGGAAAGGCTGGAACACAGGTGTGCTGCAGGTTGTCTGTCCTCTGTCACCTCCTCTTTCAACAGCGAGGTGGTGCCCAGACTCAGCAGGGCCATGCTGGGTGCCTTGGGGAGTCATTTGTACCAGGTTACGATGGTCTTGGAGTCAGGGACCTCAGAAACGTTTTAGGGAAAACAAATGGGAAATGTGTGTCACTCGGGGCAGAGACCTGACTGTCACAAATGCAGGGTTCTCTAAGCCATGTATTAAAATAAAGCTGATTGGAGGGGGTGGGGGAGGGGAAATAAAGGGCTCTAAACATCATCATAGTCACTGACCAAGGAATTCCACCCCTGGGATCCAAGTCTCAGGGGAAAATCTATGACGGGGGAAGAGATCTCTCCCAGGGGATGCCTGGGACAGTGAACCCAATGAGAACACCCAAAGGTCCACGGAGAAACGGTTAAGGACACATGGTATTTCCACTCAGTGAGCTGCTTTGCAGCCATTCTGAACAACATAGCAAAATAACCCTATGACAAGCCAAATAATTTAGGATAGAAGGCTGACTTCACGATGTGATCTCAAATAGGTTAGAGTACATAGAAGGTAGACCAGAAGGCCAGAGTGAAAGGCAACGGGAAACTGCTGTTGAGAATGGAATGATGAGGATTTTCTTTTTTACTCACTAGATGGAGGTTCTGTTACTTTGATAACGAGAAGTTCATAAAACAAAACAAGAAGCAGAAGCAGATGCGTAAATGTGAAAAGGAAATCACACTGTTCTTGCTCATCCCCTCATGTTAACGGCAACTCCCCAAGGAGGGCAAAGCGGCCCCCGTCGGAGACAGGAAATGGAGGAGAGAAGTTCAACAAGATCCAGAACAGGTGAAGCCTGACCGCGTCCAGCGACTAAGGAGCAGCAGAAAGCTGCAGAGGAAAGCTTTGCCGCACCCGCCTCCATGATGCACACAGAGGACCTGGTGACCGTGCCGACCCCTCCTGTTCTCACATGATGTGTGGGGTGAGTATCCCCCAGGGCCCTTCCTGCCCAGATGTGCCAAGGCCACCATTCACAAGCCATCTGATGGCTTCCTCTAAACTGAAGATTCCAGTTCCCACAGGACACCATGTCACAACCTCCAGAAATCCTCACCCCCTGCCTGAGCCACAGAGACTAGGCAATTATACTTATTCTGGAGTTCAGAACACTTTCATAGCAGCAACCACTTCTTCAGTGTTTTGTATATAAAAGCGAAGACTCCAACACACATTTCTTATTTAATGCTGGTAACATCTCATGAGGCAGGTGCTGGGATTGTCTCCCTTGGGTGCACCAAGAGGTTTTGATTACAAGTGGCTCACTCAAGGGCCAGTGGCGGAGCCGGGATCCAAAGCCTGGCCTCTCCGACCTTCCCCAGCACCAGGCCCAGCTGGCTAGACAGGAGCCTGGTCAATGACACGGGCCACCATGCAGGAGAAAGCATTAACTCCTCTCTCTGCTGCTGTTAGGAGAACATGTGGATGCTCTTTAGTTGTTAAGTATAGAAAGATTTGCAAATACAGTTAGGTGAAAAATAAATAAGTTGCAAAATTCTGTGTATATGTTCTTCCATTTGTGTATGAAACAGGAAGAAAAGAACATACATGTGTGCTTGCTTGTACATGCATAAAAAAATTCTCTGGCAGCTACAGGAGAAGCCATTTGCATTGGTGACCTCTAGGGAGGGGGACAGGGAAAGATGCCTTTATCCTTTTGAATTCTGGATCACGTGACTGTATGGTATGCAACAAACAAAATTCAAACATTTTTGAAACACAGGCAAAACGAACACATCGGTCTTGAAAGCACAAGCAAACAGACAGTCATCACCAGCCACGCACCCATTGGAACAGGCTCTGAACCGTTTCACAGGGTTAGACTTGCACTTCTTTTTTTTTTTTAATTTATTTTTTTTATTGATTATGCCATTACAGTTGTTCTATTTCCCCCCTTCATTCCCCTCCACCCTACACCCCTGTCTCCACCATTACCTCCACTTTAGTTTATGACCATGTGTCTCAAGTTCTTTAGATTCTATATTTCCCATACTATTCTTGCCCCCCCATCTATTTTCTATCTACTGTCTATGCTACTTATTTTCTGTACCTTCTCCCCCCTTCTCCTTCTCCCACTCCCCTGTTGCTAACCCTCCTTGAGATCTTCCTTTCTATGTTTCCACTCCTGAGCTAGCTGTCCTTTTAGTTTGCTTTTCTTGTCTGCTGCTGCCCCAGAGGCTTATGTGCTCCATCAGACAAGTCTCCGAGGGAGCCTGAGTCAGTGAGCACCGCGGGGCTCTAAGGGCCTGGGAGGAGTCGGCAGTTCCCATTGGAACTAGGGAAGCTTTAAAAAATAGAGACAAAAAGTTCAAGAATGTTGGGCAAAGAAATTTTTCTAAGACTATCAAAGAGGATGTACTTGTGCAACAAATATGAACACAGCCATGGCTCTGGAACACAGCCATCCTGCTAGGTACTGTGTGCGACAGGGGAAAGCCAGTCACAGCTTCTGACCTCAGAGAGCAACCGAACAAAGACAGAAAACAGGGACTGCAGCCGTGCTAAGCATGGGAAGGAGCAGAGAGCTCTGGGAGGGGGTGGCAGGGCTAAATTAGATGCCTCTGAGGAGGCTGCATGTACACACAACTCTGAATGATGCCAAGGAGACCGCCACCCAGCAGCTGGGGAGAAGGATAGTAAGTGCAAAGGCCCTGTGGCAGCAAAAGGCTTGGTAGGTTCACTTTTTTTTTCTTTTTAAGAAAATATATTTTATTGATTTTGCCATTACAGTTGACCTATTCCCCCCCTTCATTCCCCTCTACCCTGCACACCCCTCCCCCACCATTCCCCCCCCTTAGTTTATGTCCACGTGTCTCAAGTTCTTTAGATTCTATATTTCCCATACTATTCTTGTCCCCCCGTCTATTTTCTATCTCATCTATGCTACTTATTCTCTGTACCTTTCCCCCCCTCTCTCCTCCTCCCACTCCCCTGTTGATAACCCTCCATGTGATCTTCATTTCTATGGTTCACTCCTGATCTAGCTGTCCTCTTAGTTTGCTTTTGTTTTAGGTGTGGTTGTTAATAACTGTGAGTTTGCTGTCCTTTCACTCTTCGTATTTTTTATCTTCTTTTTCTTAGATAAGTCTCTTTAATATTTCATATAAAAAGGGCTTGGTGATGATGAACTCCTTGAATTTGACCTTATCTGAGAAGCACTTTCTCTGCCCTTCCATTCTAAATGAAAGTTTTGCTGGATAGAGCGATCTCGGTTGTAGGTCTTTGGATTTCATCACTTGGAATACTTCTTTCCAGCCCCTTCTTGCCTGTAAGGTCTCTTTTGAGAAATCTGCTGACAGTCTGATGGGAACTCCTTTGTAGGTGACAGTCCCCTTATCTCTTGCTGCTTCTAGGATTCTCTCCTTCATTTTAATCTTGGCTAATGTAATGATGATGTGCCTTGGTGTGTTCCTTCTTGGGTCCAACTTCTTTGGGACTCTCTGAGCTTCCTGGACTTCCTGGAAGTCTATTTCCTTTGCCAGATTGGGGAAGTTCTCCCTTATTATTTGTTCAGATAAGTTTTCCACTTGTTGCTCTTCCTCTTCCCCTTCTGGTACCCCTGTAATTTGGATGTTGGAATGTTTAAAGATGTCCTGGAGGTTCCTAAGCCTCTCCTCATTTTTTTGAATTCTTGTTTCTTCATCCTTTTCTGTTTGGTCATTTTTTTCTTCCTTCTGATCCACTCCCTTGATTTGAGTCCCATTTTCCTTTCCATCACTATTGGTTTCCTGTGCATTTCCCTTCATTTCACTTAGTTTAGCCTTCATTTGTTCCTCTAATTTGTGACTAAAATCAACCAGTTGTGTGAGCATCCTGATAACCAGTGTTTTGAACTGTGCATCTGATAGGCTGGCTGTTTTTTTGGTTGCTTAGAGTTATTGGCTCTAGGGCTTTGAGTTCTTCTTGAGCCATAATGTTTTGGTCTGTTTGCACCTGTTACATATGAGGGGCAGAGCCCTAGGTGTTCACCAGGGCAGGGCCACCCAAGTAGCTGGGTTGTGACTCTGTATGTGGGGGCGGGGTCAGAGAGGGACAATGGTGGTCCCCTTTGCTGCTTCCTGCCACTGGGGCCTGTGTGGTCTGTCTCACTGCTCACTCCTTCACCTGGATTATCTGCATGTGAATGTGAGACCGAGGTCAGCCTGCCACCTTGCGCCCTCACTGGGTCTGCCCGTTGCCACCCCACACCTGAGATCTGCCAACCGCTGCCCGCGCCTGGGTTGGTCTGGCCAAGTTTTCCTGTGCAACCACTCTGCCAGCTGCTGGCTCCGCCCCTCTTACTGCTCTGGCTAAATAGTTCGTTGTTGTCGGACTTCTGTACAGTTCAATTTTCAGTGTTTTGGTTGCATTTTTGTTATTAAAACTTTGTTGTCTTTAAACTTGGTTGTGCGAGGAGGCACAGTATTTCCACCTACGCCTCCATCTTGGCCGGAAGTCCCTTGGCAGGTTCACTTTGAGTCTGGAGCAATGAGAGAAGGACTCCACCTCAACCCTTTACAGGAGGAGAGAACAATTTTGTTTTGAACTAACACTTCAATTCATTCTCTCTGTAATGATTCCATCAGGACAAGGTGATGGAGACCTCCCTTCACCACCATTAATGAGTCTCTCTGCCCAAGTCCACCCTGGTACCGTTTTATCGTTTACCCTTCCAGAGGCCTTCTGACGCGTTCACCATGTGCACAGAAACACAGTCTGGGGAGATGAATGCGTGTGGGTTGCACATATTTTTCTGCCATTTTGAAGTTACATTCACTGTATCTTGATAAGATCTGTCATTGTCAGGCCCTGGAATTCTAATTTTATTTAAATTCACTCTTACTTTTTACTCCACAAACATGTATAAACCACCCACTAAAAGCTAGGCCCAGGATATGGAGATAAATAAGATCCAGACTCTGCTTTCAAAGAGTTTACATCCTGGGGGAGAAGCCAGACATCAAACTAGGCATTTGAGCACCCGGGGACTGAGGGTTTGCAGGGAGGGGACCGAGTGTGCGTGTATGGGGGGCGGGGGTGCCCCAAAGCCAGTCAGGCTGTGAATGGAGGGGGGGCAAGCTGGAGGGGAAGGGCGGGGCAAGCATGACCGGGAGAGGTCCCGGCACATGCAAAAGCGTGACAAAGAATGGCAGGTTCAGGGGCGGTGGCCCAGTCTGGCTGGTGCTCAGGATGCATACAGGGAAGGAGGGGCAGGCAGGCCGGGGGCGCGGTGGACAGGACCCCGAGAACTGTGTTTCTAAACCGGGTGGGCAGGGCCCCAAGAACTGTGTTTCCAAACCGTGTGTGGCGCAGGCCACGTGGCAGGTGTTGTCATAAGCTTTACCTGTATTAACGTCTTTAATTCTTGCAGCCATCCTAGAAGTGGCCACTAGTATCTCTGTTGCAAAGGTGAGAAACGGAGACACAGAGAGGTTAAGAAACATCTCTGAGGACACACAGCTAGTAAGTGGAGGCACCAGGGTTCAAACTCAGGCTGTTGGTGGCTTAAATCACTTCATTTCATTAGATTACAAAGAGGGCTGGAGTTGGGGTGGGGCAGGGCATCTGCCTGCAGGGACCTTGAGAGTAGGAGGCAAAAAGCTGCCTCAGGACCAGGGCAGGGCACTGCCCTTAACATCGGAAACTCCGGGAAGTGGCGTGGCGGGGCAGCTTCCTGCAGCCCAAGGGAAAGGGGAAGGGACTTGTTCAGGGACAGCTGAAGAGGAACACAGAGTGGCCTGGGGTGAGGAGGATGAGGATGAAAAAGATGATGATGATAATCATGATGTCTGGTTCTCATGCTGAATCCTCAACAAGCATCCCTGGAAGGTTTATTACAACACAAATTACTGGCCCCACCCCCGGAGTTTCAGATTCTGGACTCCGGAGGGAGCTGGGTAGTTTGCACGTGTAACAGGTTCCCAGCTGCTGCTGCCGGGAACCACCTGGAGAACCTCTAAGCCAGGAAAGCAGGACCATAGTATAGGCCCTGGCACGGGGCCTGACTCCTAGGAAGTCTCAGGACTTGGTAGCCCCAGTTATTCTATTTCCAGGGCAGACTTTAGGGCACAGAGAGGTGGGGTGACTTGCTGACACCCCCAATGCAATCAGGGTTTCCTCAACCCAAAGTTCATGCACCCCCACTCTTGTCCTCGGCTTCATCCACAGGGGGCCTCTCCTCCCAGCCCATCACCTGGACCTCACTTCCTCCTCTGCTGACAGTTGGCGCTCGTGGGGGTGCGCCAGGGAGGGTGGGGAGGGTGGTCAGGCCAAGGGCTGCCTCAGCCACTTGAGGGGCAACGAGGGGCAGGGGGAGCAGGCAAGGGGAAGTAGGAAGGCCCCTGGGTGTGAGAATCAGGAAGAGAGAGAGGAATGGAAAGTATTCTGAGTGTCAGCCAACAGATATTTACTGAGCATCTTTGTTCTTGGAATAGATCTCGTTTCAGATTGGGAAACTGAGGCCAGACAGGGGAAGGGGCTTGCCTAGAGGCAGACCTACAACTAGAATCCAGGTCTTTGTCCTGAATTCACCATCGAATGAGAGGGTCCCCAAGCCAGCCCAGGCCATGCGAGGCAGACTCCAGGAAATGGACCGCTGCTCCTTCTACCACTGGGTGCTGGCCAGTGATGTTGAAGGCCAAGAGGGAAGCACCTGCCATTTGATGAGCTCCTACTATGTGCCAGTGCTCCCTGAAGCCCGGAAAGGTAGGCACTTTATCCCCATATTATGGGTGAGGAAACTGAGGTTCCAAGTGACAAGGTGAATTGCCGGAGACTGTTTGGTAAATGCCTACTGTGTGCTGGGCTCCCAAGCCAAATGAGGGCCCTTCACCTAGTTGGTCTAAGAGTGATGCTATGAGGTCACAGCTGGTGCAGCTGGCAAGGAAGATGAGGCTCAGAGAGGTCCACAATCCACCCAAGGCCACACAGCCAGCTGAAGGTGTTTTCTGGAGGAGGGCAGCATTGCTTGGACGGAAGGTGCCCGGGTCGGGGCGTGTCTGTTTACCCCCTCATTGACCCCGAACGCTGGGCCTCACCCCATCTCCATCCTCTATCCCAGCAGTCCCTGCAACTGTGCCTGCCCCCCTGGCCCCCCAACTGTCACGGATTATGCCAGGGACCCTGGGGACAGTAGAAGGAACATCTGGATCTTGTTACAGGGCTGAGCTGAGAGTCTGAGGGCAGGGCTGCTAAGGCAGATCTAAATGAGTTTCAGAACCTCAGCAGAGCCCTAGTGTGGACGGATGAGGGGCCGAGGGGCCGTGGTCCAGGCTGAGCAGGAAGGTGGGACCTGAGCAGGCCAGGGAGGCCTTCCTGAGCCGCTGGGCTAGATGGGGCAGGATTACAGAATTAGTTCAGGAGGCAGTGCTGGGCAGGGGTTGGCCAAGGTGGCCCCAGGCAGGAGCCCAGCCAGTCTCTGTCCCCACCTCCCAGGGGAACTGGGCACCGGGGGCATGGCAGGAATATGGTTTGGTTTAGGGGCCAGCCCCGAGGAACGGGTCAAACCAAATTCAGCTTGAAATTCCAGGCTGGTCACGGAAGCCCAGGTGAGGGCCGCATGCCCAAGTCAACAGTGAGGCCGGAGAGGTCACGCAGGGCATGGGTCAGGGGCCCTCACCATGGGGGCTTCGGGTTGCTACTCGGCATGTCCTGCAGTGTGCGGGGGGATCTGAGAGACGAATCCAGAGAAGCAACCCCATAGTGGCAATCTTTTCACAGCGCGCATTGTGTCTTGAGAATGTTTGGTTCTCATGAGAACTTCCCAACACACGGCCACAGGGTGTCCACCCGACAGAGGCTCAGAGAGGTAAGCTGAGGGGACTGCTCCCTGGAGGAGGCGGGGTCAAGCTGGAAGGTGCTAAGCCAGTGGAGGTGGAGAAGGCATTCGGGAGCAGTAGGGGGTGAGGCAGGACTGCCCCGGGACTGGGAGGACTCCGGCCGGAGGAGTGGAGGTTTGCAGGGGCCATGTGAGGCTCAGATTCGACAGGGAGATGGAGGACTGTTTGGGAAGGGCTTTGAATGCCAGGCTAGGTGGTTGGGTACTTGTGTTGGAAGCAGCAGGGAGTCGCTGGAGCTCCCTGGGGGCGGCACTGCCACGGTGAGGGAGGTGTTATCAGAAGAATCATCAGGGCGACACTCACAACATGGGGTAAAGAGAGGAAAGGCAAGGCAAGCGAGCCAGGGTGACATGGGCACGGCCCCAAGGTGACGGGCCCCAGGGCAGACCGCTGTGACGAGAAGGAAACAAAACGACCCTCACGGCAACGACAGCTCCGTGTTTACTGCACATTCCAAGTGCTGTGCGCTGTTTTGAGCGTGTACGATGTCTGCATGGGAAGTGCCCGTCTTATAAACATGGAAACTGAGACACGGAAGGTCCGTTGCTGGAAAGTCACAGAGCTAATAAGTGGCTAAGCTGGGGCAGGGACAGAAGCCTTCTTACTCCTCTGAGGTGTCATTTCCACGGGTCATGCTTCTTCCCCACAGTGCACAGTGCAGACCGCAAAGGCAGGGGCAGTGAGGTCTAGGCCAGTGGCGCTGGCACTTCAAGGGACAAGGCTGGACACTGAGTCACTGACACTCAGCTCCCTGCCTTCCTGAACCTTCCTGGCCAGGCCCGCCCTCCAGCCACTCAGCTCTCAGGCACCCTCTGAATGGCGTCACACACGGCCTGTGCGAGACGAGCCTCAGACCATGGGAAAGTGGATACAGATGGTGGCATGGGGACAAGGGACACTTATTTTCTCTCTGTCCTTTAATCTAGGGAGGCTTCTGAGCCAGGGGGAAGTTCAGAGACAGGAGATGGGTGGGCAGAGGAGAGGCAGTGTGTGTGTGGTGGAGGCCAAGGGCGTTGGGTCAGACAGACGCAGGTTTGAGTCCACGCTCTTCTTTACACCCGCCCAGTGACCTCTGGCAAGTTCCTCAGCCCCTCGGAGCCCCGGCGTCCTCGTCTGCAAAGCAGAAATTCCTGTGCCTTCCTCTCAGAGTCTCTGCAAGCAGACAACGAAGTAATGAATGTCAAGTCCGTAGCCCAGCACTTGGCACATGGTAGGTATGCAATCAAAGATGGTCAGGTCAGAGCCTGGGGACTGACGCCAGTGAGCCCGTGGCATTGTGGGTGCTCCCAGTGGCACCCGAGTCCCGTGGGGGTTTTGCACGCTGCACTGCTGATGGCACGGGGTGGTGTCGGCACATCCGGGGCAGGTGTGTGCCCTCACCCTGCACCTGCACCTGGTCCCAGGTAAGGGCTTCTTGGGGGCTGAGGTGAGACTGCAATGGCAGTGTGGTGGTGACCCTGAGGATGGTGGCGGGAAGGGGAATGGGGTGGCCAGATAAGAGGTGGTGCCAGGTGAGCACCAGGTGGAGGTCATGGTGGGCCTAACCCCAGCCCCTCCCCACCACGCTCACTCTTATTAAACATCCCAGGCCCTGCTCCACAAGCTTTGCGTGTACTGGCCCATTGATCCTCCCAGTACCCTCTCGGGTGGTACTGCATCATCCCATTTCACAGATGAGGAAGCTGAGGCAGAGAAGCTGCTCAAGGTCACATGACTGTAAGTAGCAGATCCAAGATTCGAACCCAGGTCAGGCTGACTGCAGGGCCCACACACCCCATTTCCCAACACGGCTCCCCAGGGCCCTGGTCCATCCCAGACTTCACCCAGCACTGCTCGGCTTCCAGACTGGAAATGCAGTTTCTCAGTCCTCAGTGGCTCCAGAAAGACGAGCTGGCTGGCGTGGCAGGGGGCCCATAATGCTGCCTTTTTACGAAGCCACATCGGAAAGGCAGGGTGGTCTGGTCTGCACACTGAAGCCACGCGGTTCGGTTCAAATTTTACCTCTGCCATTTACTGCTGTGTGTCTCTGGGCAAGTTACCCACCTTCTCTGTGGGTAACTTAAGTAGGGAAATGGGGTTCACGATATCTGCCTCTCAGAGATGAATTGTTAAGTGTTTTTTAATGTTTGTAATGTGCTTATCGTGTTGCCTGGCAGTTGACAAGCACTCTGCAGACATGACCTGGGCTGGGTCCCAGGATCAGAGTGGCCTTCAGACACCAGGACCTTGTGGCTCTGGAAGGTAGGTGCCACCTGCCTGAGAAGGAACGATCAGAGAGTTGAGACCCAGGCCACCAGCAGAGGCATTGCCACCTCTGACCTAAACCTCTCACCCACCCTCCTCCCAGCTGGAAGCCATGCTCGCACCTCCCTCTCCTCCAGCCACCTCCGCCACGTCCGGGAGGCCCCCCTGGGCTGGGCAGATCCGCCCAAAGAGTCCTAGAGAGCCCCAGACACCGGGCCCCCCGATTTGGAGGCCCGCCACCTGTCCTTCCTCCTGGGGCCAGAGGAGCCCAGCGGCCCAGCCTTGGGCCAACCACGACAGTGATGGAACCTGCTGGCTAGTCGTTCGACACGTGTTTGCTAATCACCTGCTGTGCACCAGGCATGGGGCTTGGTCCAGCTCAGGATGAACTGCCTGTTCTCGCAGAGCTCCCACCTCTGTGGAGAGTGAGACAGGCCGGGATGTGAGACCTGGCATGAGGGCCTGACACGCAAAACGAAGAGTGGCCCTGGCTGCTGTGGCCCAGTGGGCTGGGCATCGTCCCATCCACCAAAAAGGTTGTGGTTTGCTCCCCAGTCAGGGCACATGCCTGGGCTGTGGGTCGGTCCCTAGTCCAGGCGCGTTCAGGAGGCCACTAATCAGCCTCCCTCTCTCTCTCTCTCTCTCTCTCCTCGCTCTCCCCCCTTCCTCTCTCTCAAAAAAATTTTTAAAAAACATCTTTTTAAAGAAAAAAACAGAGTGGACCGAAGGGGTTAAGATGGAGAGGAGAATATTTTGGAAAAGCAGACTGTAGACATCTGAGAAAACAATTTTTAAAAGCCGACCCCTTTGCTCTCCCACTAAGCACGTGCTCAGTAAAGAAAGAGACAGAACTGCCCAGAGTCGTGGCGGCTACAGAAACGGGATTCTCGGCAGGGAGACATCAAGAATCACTTAATAAAATGTCCTTCCCTGGGAACCTGCCTGACGCTGGCCAGGTGGGGAGAAGCTAGGCTGTACCTCAGCCTGTCCCACCGAGCCCAAGGAGACACCCCCCCACCTCCCAGGCCTCAGTTTCTTCAGCCGGGAAGTGGGTCACAACCACACAGCCCCACCTGGTAGAGCGGCCGGCCAGGCCGTGATAGTTGCTGTGAAGCCCTCACGCTGCCTGGCCCAGCCAGGCAGTCGCTGTCCACGAAGCAGCATTGCCGAGGGCCCGCTGGACTCTGGGTGGGTCTCACAACTGAGCCGGGCTCTGGGGACCCCTTTTTTTCCTGGTCTACCACCCACCTTCAGGTCCCGGGTCTTCATGCTGCCCAGGGCTGAGCCCCTTGGTTGCCAGGCATCTTCAGGCAAGAAAGGGCCCGTGGTCCCTTTAAGGCAGACCCCAGCTGGGCCGCCTGGATATTGGAGCAGGGACGAGATTAGGTGGCGGGGAGACTCGGGTCCAAGCCAGATGCGCCTGAGCAGGGCCTTGTTATGTATTCATGAGCTGTGAGGAAAAGAAATAAAAGGATTCATTATCGCCCAAACTGTTACTAATGACATGTACCTGGAGCCCGAGCACCTCTGGAAATCTAATGCGACACACTCCAAGAGAAAATGTATTCCCGGGCTCTGCGCCCAGGCCGATGGAAAGTGTCCCCTCCCCGCCCTTCCTCATTGCCATTCACTGGGGCGACATTTACAATTCTTCTGCCATTATGTCCGACCAGGGCCTCTGAGCCTCTGTCATGACCTGCACATTAGCTGAAAATTGGAAATTCCACAGCGTGGCCGTGGCCATGGCCGTGGCCGTGGTGGGCTGGGACGCAGCAGGGTGCGGGAACCAGAGGCTCACAGGACCGAGTGAGAGGGCTGCCGAGGGACAGGGGAATGGGGACGAGAGGGGAGACAGTGTTGCTGACCTTCAGGGCCATCCGTCCTGGTCACCCACTGCGCCAAGGCCGGCCCTGGTGTGCCAGACCCCATTGGGTGGCCAAGGGGATGACCCCCCCTTTTAGACCTTTGCCTTTGCTCTCCCTCCCACCCCTATTCTGCTGCCTCCTAAATGACGGTGACAACCCTTTGCTCCCTTTAAGGGCTCAGCAAAGATAGCAACGGCCCCACAAGAAGCAGCAGTCCAGGTCTGACTTGACGAGACAAATGTGTACCGCGAACACTGCATAACCCTTGTCTCCACCCACCTCTACCGCCACGCTGTGGAGTGGGTTCTGTTTTGATCCCCATTGTACAGATAAAAAAAAAAACATCAGCTGGGGGAGGGGAGGGACTTGCCCAGGGTCACACAGCCAGGAATGAGCAGAGCTGGGATTTGAGCCCCGGCCATCCTGATTCCAAGACTTGGGCTTTTTGTCCTGGCACCACGTTGAAAGTCCCAAAATCAAGGCTCTGCTCCTCCTAGAAGTTGTCTCAGGCAGGCCTCAGCCCATGGTGATCAGATCCCTGGTTGCCCCCAGACCAGCCATCCCACACGACAAACTGTGGGCTTCTGATTAGCGTACATCCCTGGGAGAGGTGCCACTGCCTGTCCTGACTGTTATAGCCCAGGCGGGGAGCGGGGCGCAGGTGCCCCATCACCTTTGTTCCTGCGTCCTGCAGAGCTGAGCACCCACTGAGTGCACAGCTATGCCTTGCAGGGTGGCCACCTCACCCATGTGGCTCCGGAGGCAGAGCTAGGGTGCCTGGGAGCCTCAGGGGAGACTGGTTTGGGTCCTACCCATGGAAGAACTTTGACTAGGAATGGCTGACAAGATACAGAATTTCAAATAAATAATGAAAAACTTTTTAATATAAATATGTCCCAAATATTGTTGCCTACTTGAAGTTCAAATTGACTGGATGTCCTGTATTTCTGTTTGCTAAATCTGGCAATCCCAGCTTTGAGATACTCCCAGGCTACCCCACAAGGGGCCTGGCTCCCCTGGGGGATATGGAGTCAGTGCCCCAAAGCACTAGTTACCAAGATCTTAGAAACTTCAGCTAGAAATTACATTTCCCAGACCTCCTTGTGGCTAGATGTGGTCATTTGAGTAGGTTCTGGTTAAGTGATGATATGTAAAAGGTAAGACCTTTCTAAGTTATGCCTGAAAAGGAAAAGACAGGCATTTCTCTTACCCTTTCCCACTTCCTGCCTGCTGGGTTGCAGATGAGATGGCAGGAACTGCAGCAGCTATAACTGAACTCAGAACAGCAGCCCTAGCAGGGCTGGCCCACTCCAGAAAAAAAAATCAAATAAAAAATTTGAACTTGTTTAAGCCACTGTATTGTTGGGTTTACTTGTTCTAGTAGCTTAGCCTGTACCCCAACTAATACTCTTCCCACCCAAATCCCAGCCCCCATGAAGAAGGAAGTTAGTCTTATTCACTGTTATACCAGTGTGCGCCACCAGTGGGATCTCATCAAAAGTTTGTTGAATGAATGGATGAATGAATGAATGAATGAATGACCTAGATGACTTCTAAAGGTATATTAACAGTTGATTACTCGATAATACAATCATTAGGCTTCTGGCCAAGATAGAGGCATAGGTAGATATACTTTGCATCCTTGCACAACCAAAAGAAGAAAAACAACAAACTCAAAAGCAAGAAACAACCAGAAATGCCAGAAACCGGAGCTGTATGGAAGTCTAACAACCAAGGAGTTAAAGAAGAAACGTTCAATCAGACCGGTAGGAGCGGAGATGGGCAGCGGGGGTGAAAAGGACTCCAGGTGAGGCGGCAGTTGGCGGACCAGGCAGGCAAGTGGGGTGGCAGATGGGGGAGCAGCAGACCCCACATTTGTGCATCAATAAACCAAGAGGAACAACAGGGGAATGAGACCTGCGCAACCCAGGGTTCCAGCTCGGGGGAAATAAAGCCTCAAAATCTCTGACTGCAAACACCTGTGGGGGTTGAGGCAGCAGTGGGAGAAACTCCCAGCCTCACAGAAGAGTTCTTTGGAGAGACCCACAGGGTCCTAGAAGGTACACAAGCCCACCCACCTAGGAATCAGCACCAGAAGGGCCCAAGTTCCTGGTGGGTAGCAGAGGAAGTGACTGAAAGCCAGCTGAGAGCTGAGTAATTGGCATTATTCTCTCTCGGGCCCCACATACAGCCCCAAAATGCAGCATTTGGGGTTGCCCCTGCCCTGATGAATACCTAAGGCTCCACCTCTTACTATGTAACAGGCGAACCAAGACATAAAAATATGGCCCAAATGAAAGAACAAATCAAAGCTCCAGAAAAAATATAACTAAGCCATGAAGAGATAGCCAACATATTAGATATAGAGTTTAAAATACTGGTAATCAGGATGTTCACAGAAATGGTTGAGTATGGTTGCAAAATAGAGGAAAAAGTGAAGGCTATGAAAATTGAAATGAAGAAAAATGTACAGAGAACCAACAGTGAAGGGAAGGAAACTGGAATTCAAATCAATGGTTTGGAGCAGAAGGAAGAAATAAACATCCAACCAGAACAGAATGAAGAAACAAGAATTTTAAAAAATGAGGAGAGGCTTACGAACCTCCAGGACAACTTTAAATGTTCCAACATCCGAATCATAGGGGTGCCAGAAGGAGAAGAAGAAGAGCAAGAAATTGAAAACTTACTCGAAAAAATAATGAAGGAGAACTTCCCCAATCTGGCAAAGGAAATAGACTTCCAGGAAGCTCAGAGAGTCCCAAAGAAGTTGGACCCAAGGAAGCACACACCAAGGCACATCATAATTACATTACCCAAGATTAAAGATAAGGAAAGAATCTTAAAAGCAGCAAGAGAAAAGAAGACTATTACCTCCAAAGGAGTTCCCATAACACTATCAGCTGATTTCTCAAAAGAAACCTTGCAGGCAAGAAGGGGCTGGAAAGAAGTATTTGAAGTCATGAAAGGCAAGGACCTACACCCAAGGTTACTCCATCCGGCAGAGCTATCATTTAGAATGGAAGGGCAGATAAAGTACTTCCCAAATAAGGTCAAGTTAAAGGAATTCATCATCACCAAGCCCTTATTATATGAAATGTTAAAGGGACTGATTTAAGAAAAAGGAGAAGATTGAAAATACGAACAGTAAAATGACAATAAACTCACAACTATCAACAACCAAACCTAAAAAAACAAAAACAAACTAAGCAAACACTAGAACAGGAACAAAATCACAGAAATAGAGATCACATGGAGGGTTAGCAACAGGGAGGGGGAGGGGAGGAGAATGGGGGAAAAGGTACAGGGAATAAGAAGCATAAATGGCAAGTAAAAAATAGGGGGAGGTTAAGAATAGTATAGGAAATGGAGAAGCCAAGGAACTTATATGTAGGACACATGGACATGAACTAAGGTGGGGGAATGCTGGTGGAAGGGGGGTGCAGGGCAGAGGGAATAAAGGGGAGAAAAAAATGGGACAACCGTGATAGTATAATCAATAAAATATATAAAAATAGAGACTTCCAGCCAAGACGGACGCGTAGATGAAAACACTATGCCTCCTCGCACAACCAAGTTTAAAGACAACAAAATTTTAGTAACAAAAACACAACCAACCACAGAAAATTGAACTATACGGAAGTCCGACAACAACGAACCTTTCAGCCAGACCAATGAGAAGAGCAGAGCCAGCGGCAGAGCAGGGTTGGGCAGGAAAGATCCACGTGACTGACCAAGGCGCGCAGGCAGCTGTGGGCGGATCCCAGGTGTGGGGTAGCAACAGGCAGGCCCAGTGAGGGCACATGGCGGCAGGCTGACCGTGGTCACACATTCGTGCACAGATAAACCAGGCAAAGGAGTGAGCAGTGAGACAGACCACACAGGCCCCAGTGGCAGGAAGCAGCAGAGGGGACCACCATTGCTCCCTCTCTGACCCCACACCCACATACAGAGTCACAACCCAGCTACCTGGGTGGCCCCACCCTGGTGAACATCTAGGGCTCTGCCCCTCATATGTAACAGGTGTGAACAGACCAAAACATTATGGCTCAAGAAGAACTCAAAGCCCTAGAGCCAGTAACTCTAAGCAACAAAAAAAATAGCCAGCCTATCAGATGCACAGTTCAAAACACTGGTTATCAGGATGCTCACAGAACTGGTTGATTTTAGTCACAAATTAGAGGAACAAATGAAGGCTAAACTAATTGAAATGAAGGGAAATGCACAGGAAACCAATAGTTATGGAAAGGAAACTGGGACTCAAATCAAGGGAGTGGATCAGAAGGAAGGAAAAAATGACCAAACAGAAAAGGATGAAGAAACAAGAATTCAAAAAAATGAGGAGAGGCTTAGGAACCTTCAGGGCATCTTTAAACGTTCCAACATCCAAATTATAGGGGTACCAGAAGGGGAAGAGGAAGAGCAACAAGTGGAAAACTTATCTGAACACATAATAAGGGAGAACTTCCCCAATCTGGCAAAGGAAATAGACTCCCAGGAAGTCCAGGAAGCTCAGAGAGTCCCAAAGAAGTTGGACCCAAGAAGGAACACACCAAGGCACATCATCATTACATTAGCCAAGATTAAAATGAAGGAGAGAATTCAAGAAGCAGCAAGAGATAAGGGGACAGTCACCTACAAAGGAGTTCCCATCAGACTGTCAGCAGATTTCTCAAAAGAGACTTTACAGGCAAGAAGGGGCTGGAAAGAGGTATTCCAAGTCATGAAAACCAAAGACCTACAACCAAGATTGCTCTATCCAGCAAAGTTTTCATTTAGAATGGAAGGACAGATATAGTGCTTCTCAGATAAGGTCAAATTCAAGGAGTTTATCATCACCAAGCCCTTATTATATGAAATGTTAAAGGGACTTATCTAAGAAAAAGAAGATAAAAAAGATGAACAGTGAAAGGACAGCAAACTCACAGTTATTAACAACCACACCTAGAACAAAAGCAAATTAAGAGGACAGCTAGATCAGGAGTGAATCATAGAAATGAAGATCACATGGAGGGTTAGCAACAGGGGTGGGAGGAGGGGAAGGGGGGAGAAGGTACAGAAAATAAGTAGCATAAATGGTAGGTAGAAAATAGATGGGGGGGAGGGCAAGAATAGCATGGGAAATATAGAATCTAAAGAACTTGAGACATGTGGACATAAACTAAGGGGGGGTAATGGTGTGGGAGTGGTGTGCAGGGTGGAGGGGAATGAAGGGGGGAAACAGGACAACTGTAGTGGCATAATCAATAAAATATATTTTTAAAATAATACAGTCATTAGCATTTAATGAAAACTCACTAAATTATTTTATATAGTGGGTGAGACAAAAGTGTGTTTACAGTTGTTTGTATGGAGAATATAATAATTCATAAATAAGAACACAAGAACAAGCTCTGTGTTTTCCATACTCACAACCGTGAGCCTACTTTTCCCCACCCTGTATATACAGAAACTCTCTGGTCCTATCCTGTGGGGAGGGTCCCCACCCTATGAACTGGGAATCATCCACGTCCCCATTTTACAAATGAGAACACTGAGGCCACCTGCCCTGGTGCAGAGAGCAGACATGTGGGAGAGCCAGCCTGCAGTCTGACTTGGGGGCCCTACCGCTTGACTTTGTCCTGATTCCTACGAGAGAAAAAAGTGAGCAAATGGGGAAGCGAAGGGGAAATGCTAACATCAGTCATAGTTATTTACTTATTCATTCAACAAATGCATTGCCAGGTAGGTGCCAGGCACTGTCCCAGAACCTGGGAGTTGAGCAATGCACAAGATGAACAAAAAGCCGTGCCTACGGCGCTTATAGTCCACTTGGAGAGACAGACAATAAACAAGGTAAATAAGTCAAGTATACAGCGTTACTGCAGGATTCCATTTATGTGAAGTTCAAGAACAGGCAAAACTAATCTATGGTGATAGAAAGCAGAACAGCGGTTGCCTTTGGAGGGAGGATTGGCTGCAATGGGCCCAGGGGGCTTTCTGGGGAGATGAAAATGTTTATCTAGATTAAGGAGGTGGTAACATGGGTGTACACATTTGTCAAAAGTTATCAAAGTACATGTGTAAGATCTGTACACTTTACTGTACATAAATTAAATCTCACTAAATAAGTAAAATACAAGAAGGCCGCAGCTCTGGGCAACTGGTGATCGGCAGCTTCATCATGACAATGCATCCACTCACGCATCACAGCCCGTGCAGGGTTTTAGCAAAACATCAAATCACCTGGGTGACTCAGTCCCTGTACAGCCCAGATTTGGCACTCTGCAACTTCTGGCTTTTCCTAAAACTAAAATCACCTTTGAAACGGAAGAGATTTCAGACAATTGTCAATGAGATTCAGGAAAATACAACAGGGTAGCTGATGGTGATTGGGAGAACTGTGTGCGGTCCCAAGCTGCCTACTTTGAAAGGGACCGAGGCATCATTGTCCTCTGTACAACGTTTCTTGTATCTTGTGTCTCCTACAATAAATGTCTATTTTTCATATTACATGGCTGCGTACCTTCTGCGCAGACCCTGTATCTATGAATGGAAAATATACACAGTGTCAGATGGCTCTAAATGCTGAGGATAAAATGAAGGAAACTGGGACTGGGAGACTGGGATTTTATACAGGGTGTCCGTGGAAGGGAGGGAAGGAGGGAGGAAGGGAAAGAAGGAGAGGAGGATGGGGAGGAAGGGGAAATGGGTGAAGAGATAAATGGAGCGAGTGAAAGCCATGCTTTGTCCAGAAAGGGACGTTCAACAACGGGAGTTCACCGAGAGCTTCGGAGCCTTGGGCAGGAAGGCCCCTCCCACGTGGAGGCGGGGCAGAGGCAGTTTCTACTTGAGAGCAACTGAGGAATGGGCTTCTGACGGGAGTGGTGTGAGGACAAACCCTGTGTTCCAGGGCCTAGGAGACAGAAGTCCTGGAACACACAGATCCACATGGCTGCTGTGGTAGTTAGAGAACAGGAGATGGCCACTCCGCCAAGCCCAATGTCCCTGGGAGTGCAGCCCTCCCCAGACCCCACCCTCCCCCACTAGAGTGAATGGCATTGGGACCATCGGAAATCCATGTGGACAAAGTGAACCTTAAACCCTCCCTCACCCCACACCCAGTCATTCCAGACCGACTGCGTGCAGTGGAACACATGGAGTGTTCCACCTCCATGGGGAAGGTGGAATAATAAAACCGTCACAGCAAAATGGGAGGACATCTTTGTGACCTCGAGGGAGGCAACAGTTTCTTCACCAAGTCACAAAGAGTGCCAACCAGCCAAGAAAGCAGCTACAATAAGACTGTATCATCACGGAGAAGTTTAGTCACCAGATGTCCCCACGGAGACGGTGAAACAGCAGCAGAGAGGTGGGAGATACCTGAGTGCGTTTGACAAAGGACTCGTTCAGAACATTAAAAAAATCTGTTTTCTGCAAATAGAGAAACCCACAAAAAAATGCTCAAGAGACATGAACAGGCATTCCACAAACAAAATAGCTAATGGCTAAGAAACGTTTTTATTTATTTTATTTTTATAACACATTTTTTATTGATTATGCCATTACATTTGTTCTATTCCCCCCTCCATTCCCCTCCACCCTGCACACGCCTCCCCCACCGCTCCCCCCCTTTAGTTCATGAACACGTGTTTCAAGTTCTTTAGATTCTGTATTTCCCCTACTGTTCTTACCCTCCCCCTATCTATTTTCTACCTACCATCTATGCTACTTATTTTCTGTACCTTTCCCCCCCCTTCTCCTTCTCCCACTCCCCTGTTGCTAATCCTCCATGTGATCTTCATTTCTATGGTTCACTACTGATCTAGCTGTCCTCTTAGTTTGCTTTTGTTTTAGGTGTGGTTGTTAATAACTGTGAGTTTGCTGTCCTTTCACTGTTCAACTTTTTTATCTTCTTTTTCTTAGGTGAGTCCCTTTAACATTTCACATAATAAGGGCTTGGTGATGATGAACTCCTTGAATTTGACCTTATCTGAGGAGCACTTTCTCTGTCCTTCCATTCTAAATGAAAGCTTTGCTGGATAGAGCAATCTTGGTTGTAGGTCTTTGGTTTTCATGACTTGGAATACCTCTTTCCAGCCCCTTCTTGCCTGTAAGGTCTCTTTTGAGAAATCTGCTGACAGTCTGATGGGAACTCCTTTGTAGGTGACTGTCCCCTTATCTCTTGCTGCTTCTCGAATTCTCTCCTTCATTTTAATATTGGCTAATGTAATGATGATGTGCCTTGGTGTGTTCGTCCTTGGGTTCAACTTCTTTGGGACTCTCTGAGCTTCCTGGACTTCCTGGAAGTCTATTTCCTTTGCCAGATTGGGGAAGTTCTCCTTTATTATTTGTTCAGATAAGTTTTCCACTTGTTGCTCTTCCTCTTTCCCTTCTGGTACCCCTATAATCCGAATGTTGGAACGTTTAAAGATGTCCTGGAGGTTCCTAAGCCTCTCCTCATTTTTTTGAATTCTTGTTTCTTCATTCTTTTCTGTTTGGTCATTTTTTCCTTCCTTCTGGTCTACTCCCTTGATTTGAGTTCCAGTCTCCTTTCCATTACTATTGGTTTCCTGTGCATTACCATTCATTTCAATTAGTTTAGCTTTCATATGTTTCTCTAATATGTGACTAAAATCAACCAGTTCTGTGAGTATCCTGATAACCAGTGTTTTGAACTGTGCATCTGAAAGTTTGGCTATTTCTTCTTCACTTAGATTTATCGGCTCTGGGGCTCTGAGTTGTTCTTGAGCCATTTTTGGTCTGTTCGCGCCGTTAAGTATGAGGAGCAGAGCCACCCAGGTCGCTGGTTTGTGACACTGTATGTGGGGACGGGGTCAGAGAGGGAGCAATGGTGGTCCTCTCTGCTAGCCCAGTCCATCCCACCACTCACCCTGGCCTGTTTATCCGAGCAGAATTGTGCAAGCCTGCTACCCTGCGCCGTACAGTCTTAATGCTTGCCTCTTCAGTGGTTTATCTGCATGCAAATGCGCGACCTACCACAGACAGCCAGCCGTGCCTCTTCCCTGTGTCCGCCCGTAGCTAGCCCGCACCTGTGATCTGCGCCTTCGGCTGCTTGTGCACCACCTGGTCGGGGATATTTTTGGTTAACCCGCTCCACTGCTGGCTTCACCCCTCTTACCAGTTTAGCTGAGCATTTCGTTGTTTTTGGACTCCGTATTGTTGATTTTCTGTGTGGTTTGGTTGTGTTTATTATTGTTAAAAATTTATTGTTCTTAGATTTGGTTGTGCGCAGACGCAAGGTGTTTCCACCGACACCTCCATCTTGGCGGAAGTCCAGAAACATTTTTAAAAGGTGTTTGATTTCATTCATCACGAGGGAAATGTGAATTAAAACTTCCCCCCAGAACAGCGGGGTTGGGGAAAGATACTGGGTGTCGTGGAGGGTGGAGACCAAGTGGCGCGGTCTCACGCTCTGCTGTTAGGAACGTCTGCTGGCACAGCCATTGTGGGAAACTGGCCGTGTCCATCCGGCTGAACAGAGGGCTTCCCCATGACCCAGCTGTTCCACCCACTCCTAGGTACACACCCAGCGTGAGTGCTTATGGTCCCCAATAGCCATTCGCTAGAACACCCATGGTGGTGCCATCATAGGAACCCCACACAGTCAAATGACGCTCACCAGTGGAACAGATAAATAAACCAAGGTGCACTCATGCAACAAGGCAAAACACCACAATGCAATAAGAATGAATGAATGAGTGAGTGAATGAATGAATGAGGCACAACTACCTGCAATAGCAGCTCAAGTAGGATGTCAAGTAAGAAGCAACCAGACACTGTGGGCACGTACTAGACCCATTCCACTCACAGGAATGTGGGGTCCTGGGGGTGGGGAGTGGCAGGGGCAGGAGAGGGGCTCCCGGGAGCTGCTGGTATTCTCTGTGTCTTGGTCTGGGTGCTGTCCACACTAGAGCCTTGACCTTGGTGAAAAATTCCCAGTTATCTGCTCACAATTTGTGCTCTTTTCTGTATTTATGTCATGCTGCAATACAAAGTTGTTGTTGTTGTTTTTTTAATTCAAGGTCAACATTTGGCCACTTAGAGCCAGGACTCAGCTTGCTGGTTCCTTAGCACCATGAAGTGACACCTACTTGCCCAAAATGCTCCTGGTAGCTGAGCTTTTAGTATCTGGCTTTCTTGGTTGTTGGGGGTATGTTTTTCTGAGATGACTTTTTCCTTTTTTCTGTGATTTGTGTGAGAGAGACAGAGAGACTGAGAGATGGAGGGCTCCATTGGACATGACCTAGTGACATGGGTTCAGCAGGAAGATGTGGACACTTCTGGCCAGGGAAAGGTAAATGGGGTCCTCATTCCACATTCCCCACACTCAGGAGATCCCAAACCTAATGTTTGCCCCCCGTGTTGCTCTCTCCTCTATACTTAGAGCCCCCCTCAGTACCTGCCCTATACAGGTGCTCCAAATGGATGAGTGCATATAAAAATAAGTGATCGAATAAAACGAAGGCATTGCAGCACCTCCGATGTTGTTACATACCCGCAGTGATGGGGAACTCATCCCCTTTGGATAGAGCCTGGCTATCTGGAGAGCTCCAGCTGTCAGAGGCTGCCCTTGAATGGAACCCCTACCCTCTTCTCCACCCTCCTTCTCTCACTTCCCCCACCCCCCCATCCAGAAATAGCCCCCCCAGGAGCCTAGGGCCCAGCCACCCTCCTATGCACATACCACTCATCAGAGCCCAAGAAAAGGGAGACTTGCCCAGGCCTGTGAGTGGGAGAAGGAAAGCAGAAGTGGTTCTCAGACCACCCTGTGCCTTCATTCACTCACCCCTGTGCTCATTCTGTCGGCAGACACCCCCTCTGGGCTCCCATTCCAGACCAGACCCTGGGTGAGGCATTAAGAACAGAGATGAATAAGAAACCACTTGTCCCCTCAAGGGACTCCGGGGTCAGCAGGGGTCAGGCTGACAGGTACAGACATCTGTGCAATGCCTGGATCACACGGGGAGCTAAGTGGCTGATTGAAGGGACCTGGAGATGACAGTCACAGGGGAGGGAGATTCATAAACAAATGATCCAGTCCAGCAGATGTGCTTGCTGGGGCCGGCGGTGATGACGATAATGCTGATAACAACGGTGGAGCTCTTAATCATGTGCACTTATGACCTCAACTCATCTGCACGCTAGAGCTACTATCACCTTCCATTGGACAGGGGGCGGGGGCGGGGAGAGGCTAAATTACTTTGCCCAGGACACACACCACTAAGGAGTGAGAAAAATGAGACTCAACCCCTTAGTAGTTTGAACTAGAGCCGTGATGCCTTCCTAAGAGTGGAGGGGGACAGAGGCACAAAAAAAAAAAAAAAAAAGATGCCTGCAGTAATCTGGGTGGTGTCTAAGGAAGGCTTCCTGGAGGAGGTGGCCCTCCACACTCTGGAGCAACCTGGCCAGGAAACCAACCCCCTGTCTATAATAAACAACCCAGGAAGCCAGCCCAGTGGCCATCTCTAGTGACGCTCTAAGAAGCCAAACAATAACTTTATATCCGTCAGCCCCCAGTGCCAGGACTTGATTAATAACTGACAACTTCCCTAATTTTTACCCCCCCCTTTCAACTTAGAACCAACCAGAGAAAACCAATTCCACACACCTGACCAACCCCACAGGGCGCCCCGCTTCTAGTTAGTCTACCTGCTGCTCCCCCGGGCCAACACCTCCGTTTGGGGCACACCCAAAGCCTTCCCTTTCTCCACTCTGACCTTTTCCACTTCTCTGCCTGCCTTTGAGTCTCTGCCAAAACGCAGTGACAGTGGCCGCCTCCCTGCTCCAGCCGACTCTGTCTGAACGGACTTTGCTCTTCTCATCTGTGTGGTCTGGCTTCTTGCCACGGTGCACAGCGCACGGGAGGAAAGAGGGCAACGCAAACACTGCGCAGAGCTGAGACCTAGCTGGCCCTGAGGAATGGGAGATAACGAGAGAGAGGAGGGTGACAGCAGCAAGTCAAGAAAACTCCTGTTCGGCTGACGAAACCCACTTCAAGGGGTCTCCTCTATACACAGAATAGGGAACATTTCTGGGAGCCAAGGGGACCGAGTGCACCTGCTCAGTGCCCATCGGGAGCCCAGAGCAGCTTGCTTCACTAGGGGAGGGGGGGTGAGCATCCCCGTTACCCAGATGGGGAACCCAAAGCCAAAGACTCCCTCTCTGCGCCTGCCCTCTCTGGGCCACTCCGAGCCCCCGCCTGGCCCTGCACTCCCAACCCTGGTGCCCTGCCCCCAGCGTGTCAGCAACATCTCTCCGCATTAGCTGCCCTCGCTGGCTGTGCTGGCCGGCACGGCCTGGCGGAGCTCTGATTCGATCAAGGCTGTAGACAGAATCGCCCTGCTGCCACCGTTCACACTGCCCGAGGCCCAGGATGCTCAGATTCATTCACAGGATGTCACAGACACTGTTCTGCTGTGTTTGCCATTGTCCCCAGCCAGGTGTGAGGTTTGCTAGGACCCTGGACACAAGGCCTCAGCATCTGGACCCAGGGGCTCCCCCCACTAGCTCCCCTCTCCCCCACATTTACACGAACCTCCCACAGGTTAGGAAGATGGACTGCAAGTGACACTTACTAGGACAGAAGAGGGACCTGGGGCAGGACCCTAAGTCAGATGTCTGAATCTGGGATGGGCAGTAAGGCAAGAGAGACAGACGCTGGTCTGGGAAGCCCACCTGGGTTGGAGTCCCGGCTCCATCCCAAAGGAACATTAAGTTACACACCATGCCCTCTGCCCCCTCCAAATCCCTCCTCTTTTCGTCTTTGTTTTAAGTGTGGTCTGGCCACATGCCATGTGACTGGGACGCTCCAGTAAACAAGACATGGTTCCTGCCTTCGGGTCGTCAAAGTTCTCCAGGCCTCAGTTTCCTCATCTGCAGAGTGGGGCACCAACACCTCCCTGGACCACTTCACAGGGCGACTGCGAGGCTCCCGGGAAGTGGTTCATGTGGCCACGATGGGGGAGCTGTGGGAAGAAGGCCCAACACGGAGAGGTCTGGGCTCACATTAAAGAAAGCCACCAGTTAGCCAAGGGACTTCGGGCTAAAAAACTGCCCCTCCCAACCCCCCCAGCCGAACCTGTCTGCTCAGCTGCAAAATGGAGGAGCGCAAATAGCCAAAAAGGGGGCTTTTTGGCAGGCCCCTGCTATGTGCCAAGTACTGTTCTAAGCACTTTACAGGTAAAAATTAACTTAAACCCCATGGCCTCTATTTTATAGATGAAGAAAGCTGAAAGATGTCAAATGACTCAAGGTCACGCAGTAGGAGGTGCTCAAAGGCACCCAGTAGGAGGTACTGGAGCCGGGCACAAAGCCAAGCCTTCTGGCTCCGGAGCCTGCTCCCTTTATGCCTCACACCCTGCAGCCTCTCTCACCACCAGGCAGGGCCAGGTCCCTGAGCAGCCTGGCCCAAATGAGCAGGTCCCACTGCACCGGCCACAAGGTTCACGGACAGCAAAAGCATCCGCAGGGCTCCCTTGGAGTCCTCAGCAAGCAGGCCTGGTTTCTTGCACACATTCCTTCGTGTTTGGCTTGGGTTTTGACAATCAGATGGAGAGTTCTCCCAGGGTAAGTGCTCTGCCCCGCCCATGAGACAGTGTCCCCAGGACAGGTGCTACGTCTCTTGCATCAGGCTGGGAGCTCTCCCAAACAGGTGCTATGTTTCCTCATCGTTCGGGGAGTTTCCGGGGTGAGGATAGGAGGGGAGCACTTGGTTCTCACCAGTTTTGCACCTGCCTATCTGTCCTTCATCTTTCTAATTCCCATCTAAGGGCCAGCCATTTCTAGAGACATCTGGTCTACCTCCTCAGGGGGCCACACCTGTTAGATGACCTTCTCCAGCCACCTTAGAGAAATGAAATATCCTTTCCTAAACCACAGCCAACTTGGCTGAATGGGAGAAGCCTAGAGCTGGATGCATTGGCTGCTAAAGTGCTAAGAGTTCATTTAATTAGCCAGGGTGTGTGAAGCTGGACCTCTGCCCCGCCTGCAGCCACAGCCCAGCAGGCTTCCGGCAGGACTTTCCACACCTCTGCCAGAATTGCCCAGCTCCCAGTGAAACTTCAGCTTCCCCTTCCAACCTCGTGTGTGGCCCTCAAGGTTTCCACTTACACAAAAGCTAAGGAAGAATGAGCAAGCCCAACTCCATCAGGACAGTGGGGGCTACTCGGCAAATGGCAGCGGGGTGCAGCTTTATGTCCAGGATTTCGGACCCCTGGCCACCAGTTCTGTCTTTGCATCCGCTGGTCCCTCTGCCTGGGATACACTTCCCTCAGATCTCTGCTTGGATCCCTCCTTCTCGTCCTTCTGGTCTCAGCTCACTGTCACCTCCCGTGATCACATCATCTCCAGCACAGGCCCACCCCCACCCCAGAAGCTTCCATCACCTTCCCTGCTTTATTTTCCAAGTGCACCTGTCACCAGCTGGCATTGCCTCGTCTACCTGCTTTCCATCGGACTCTGCATGTAGACTGTTGGCTCCGTGAAGGCCCCGCATGGCTGCCTGCACATGCCAACCTAGTTGTAGCCGTATGTCAGCACCCGACACGGAGCTGCTCCAACAGATCTTTGTGGGATGAATGAATGAAGGTTCATGAAGCCTGGTGGTGGGACTTGGACCTATGCTGGGGTTGTGGCAGGAGGGACACCAAGGGGAGCCAGCACTGTGGGCTGTGCCCTTTCCACAGCCCAGCTGTGGCTGCGGCCACCTCCTATTAGGTCCCAATTAACAGAGAGGCCTTTCAGCCATCACCCTCCGTTAGTCACTCAGATTTTAGCCATGAAGTCTGGCCAGTGGCCAAGAAGTTGGTCTCCAGAGAGACCTGCGGGGAAGGAGCTTGGGAGGTCACAGGAGCGTGACTGTCCACGCCCCGGTGGAAAGGCTGGAGGCAGTGTGGGCAAAGGGCACAGGAGCTCGGGCCCAGGCGGGGTCCCCTGGGCTGCTGCCTCTGCTGCCTGCCACAGGGCCAGGAGCTCGCCCTACCTCCCCATTCTTCACCCTATTTCTGGCTCTGCCACCACCGTCCTGTGTGGCCTGGGGCTGGTCCCCTGCGTCCTTGGGGCCTACTTCCCAGCTGCAAAGTGGGAGGACTGGACATCTTAGAGGCTCTGCTGGCTGAGCGATTCTGAGCTGCACCTGGCTGTGATTCTCACCTTCTGTGAGTGTTGAAGAGTCTCTGAGATGCCCCCGCCTTGTCTCCAACCCCCTGGCCCAGCCCCCACACTGCAGCACAGTTGAAATCGCTCTCTGCTGCCTCATCTCACACCACCAACCCACCCCGCCCCTTCTGCCCCACCCACACCACCCCCTGCCTCTGCCGTGTCCCCTCCACCTGGAGTGCCCTCCCTTCTTCCTCTGGAGGCCACCTCTTCATCCTCCACCCTCAGCTGGTCTGTCCTGCTTCCCCAACTCCCCTCAGCTTTCCGCCTGCACCCCAGACCCAGACACATTCCCTCCCCTCCAGGCTCTCTCAGGGCTCTGTGTCACCATCCCCATAACCCTCTGCCACGCTGTCCTCAGCGGCCATCTGGAGCGCATGAGTCATTAAATTACTCACCTCCGTGTCACCAGTGCCTGGCAAAGGGCATGGCAAAGAGGATGACAATAACGATGATGATAAACACTGATTTGTGGAATACCTACTATGTGCCAAGCACTGTGCTATATTCTTTATGATAATATTTCATTCAGCCCTCACAATAACTCCATAAAGGAGATTCCTTCACTATCCTCACAGCCCAAAGGAGGCAATGGGAGGCTCAGAGAAGTTAAACTTACCCAAGGTCACACAGCAAGTAGATCGCAGAACCAGGATTTAACCTTCCAAAGCCTAGCCCCAGGGCATGGTCCCCTTTTGAGAATGTTATGCACTCCTATGATTGATTGCCCATGCCCTAAAACAGCCAGTTGCTGCCGAAGAGGTCATGCGAACATTGAATTCGGGGAGGGGAGCGTGATGAAAACTCCCATAAGGCAGTTGGTGATGGGCCACCCTATTTGATACAGGAATTCTACTTCTAGGGATCTGTTTTACGGGACTGATGTGGTACGTGGACCATGATTTATGCAGAGGGATGTTCGTCATAGTGTTTATAACAGGGAAGCAGAGAGTAGTCAAAATAAGTATAATGAAGGGTTATGCCTTCACCACGAACGATGTTATAGAGAGGTGGCAGTAACCCAGGCAGCGAGGGCTCACGTTGAATGTTGGGTGAAAAACAATCAGGCCCTGGCTGGTGTGGCTCAGTGGGTTGAGCGCTGGCCTGTGAACCAAAGCGTCACCAGTTCAATTCCCAGTCAGGGCACATGCCTGTGTTGCTAGTCAGGTCCCCAGTGGGAGGTGCACAAGAGGCAACCACACATTGATGTTTCTCTCCCTCTCTTTCTCCTTCCCTTCCTCTCTCTCTAAAAATAAATAAATAAAATCTTTTTTAAAAAATCAGGATTCAGTGTAGCAAATAAGTACATGAGAAAAAGGCTCAACACCCCAGTCATTAGGGAAATGCAAATTATGCCTATTAGAACAGCTAAAGTAGAAAATAGCAACAACACCAAATGCTGGTGAAGACACGGAAAAGCTGGAGCTCCCATTATACTGCAGTGGGAGGTGAAACGGTGGAGCGACTCTGGGAAACGGTTTGGCAGCCCTTTCAAACCTGAACACACACTTTCTGCACAACCCAGAAATTACGCTCCTGGGCGTTTATCCCAGAGACATAGAAATCGACGTCCGCACAAAAGCCTGTCCACAGAGGTCCCTCCCTCAGCAGCGTTATGTATAAGAGCCAGGAGTGGGAAACAACCAAAATGTGCTTCAATGGGCTCCAAACGGCGGCCCCTCCCCACCAGAGAACGGTGCTCAGAGATGAGTAGGCATGAACGCATTCCTACCACTGATAATGCAACAGCGTGGGTGAGTCTCTAGAAATTTATGCTGTTGTGTTTTTTTCTTTAAAACCATACATTAAGGTCACGTCCTTATGATTCACAGCATTCTTGAGATGACAGAATTATAGAGGTGGCGCACAGACTCGTGGTCGGCAGGGGTTAGGGCTGGTGGGTTCGAGGGAGACGGGTGCAGGGCGGGTCTTCATGAGCTGTGCCTTCATTGTGGGTTACACAGATCTACACACGTGACAAAGGGCAGAGACTAGACAACACCTCGTGCCTGTGTCAGTGTCCTGCTTTTGATCTTGAACTGTAGTTGTATAAGATGTAACCACAGGGGCGAACTAGGTGAAGGGTCCACAGCACTCTGTACTGTTTCTGCAACTTCCTGTGAACTTATAATTACTTCAAAATTAAAAGTACTTTCTTAAAACCAAGCAAGGTTCAAAGGAATATACAGCATGGCCCTCATCACGAAATAATAGTTGCGGGAATAATAGGAAGGGTTGTGGGTGATGTCACGGAACAACTACCTGGTGAACTTGTTGAGCTCCGACCCCGTCCTCTGTGGAAGGTGTTTTCAAACATCATCTTATTCCCGAGATCCTCTCATAACGTCGAAAGGGTTGATTATCCCCATCTTGCAGGAGAGGAAACTGAGTCTCAGGGAACTCGGGTGCCTGTCCCAGAGGCAGGGCGGAGATGCGAACCCAGCACATCTGGCCCCCACTTCGGAAGTGTGTGCCGCTTTGCTTTCTTCTCTACGTGTCCATTTTCTCTGAAAGCCTGTCTTACTGCACTAATCAGAAGAAAAAATAAGCAAACACTAGAAAGTGTCCCTTGGTGGTTTGCCTGTTTGTGCTGGAGCCGTGACACTGTAGACTCTAATTTCTGTCTCCAGGACACTCTGTCCTGGCCCCCACTGCCCGCACACTGGGACCCGCCCCAGGGCACTCTGGCCTGCGTCCCCCCCACAACTCCCCATTCCCTCATTGTGGACAGTGGGGTCTGCGGGCAGAGTCTCAGGCCTGCTCCACACCAGCTAGGCTAAGACGGTAACCTGGGAGCCTCAGTTTGCTCATCTGCAAAATGGGTGTTGATACCACGTAGGACTTGCCAGGGGTTTTAGGACATCAAATGGAATAAGACCGTATGTTCCACCAGTACTTAATACGCAAGAGCAGCCGGTCACTTGTTTGCAGAGTGGATTGCAAATTGAAGGACGGCCTCAGATCCTGGCTGGGACACAGCGGGTGAAAATAACTAAGCAAACAACCTCCCGGGTTGTTACCATCTTCACTGTTTCTGTCCCGATGGCCACAGCCTTGCGCAGCCGGATGGGCGCGGTGCCCTGAGAACTGAGCAGACCTGGGCTGAATGGCCATCCTCAGGGGATCGAGGGGAAGGCGCCACAGCCCACAAGCTCAGAAGACCCCAAAAGACCCTGCTTCACCCATTGGTTTTCCACACCGAGAATCGATTTTCAAGGGTGTTTCCCAGAAGTGGTCTGGCCTCTCTGGGGCTGTTATTCATCCACCCAACCCTGGCCGCCAGGCTGCCTCCTGGCCAAACCCTCTCCTCCCGCCCAGCCTCCTGCATTTAGGACTTCCATCAAAACTGAGATGGGTGGGGGGGGCATGATGCTGGTTCCCGTAAATATCCCCGCCCTCCGCGGTTCTGCATGCCAGCACCCTGCCCGTCCTCCCCATATCCCGGCCTTCCGCAGCTGAGGCCCTTGGCAAGGCTGGGCCTGGAACGCCACACTGGGACCGGGGCAGCCTTTCCCAGGCTGGGGCTTAGAGGACAGCGGTCCAGGCCAAGTGGCCAGGGCTGGCGGGGAGAGACACTTCCTGCCCCCGAGGTGGGGGGGCAGGGTGAGACTGCGGCCAGCTTCCCATGCCCACCCCAGCTCACAGATGTTGCAGGGAGTGTCAGGGGAGTGCGGGGATTAGGGCGGGGAGGAGGGAGAACTGCCCAGGGAAGGTGGGGGAGGAGCCCTGGACAGGTCACGGGGAGCCACAGAGAGGCATGGGACAGAGGATGTAGGCTGTGTCACTGCCCTGCCGTGGGCCCCCACGTCCCTCTTGGGCCCTGCTCCTCCTCCCCTGTGTGCAAGCCGATGTAGGAGATGGCTCCCTTCACAGCACTCACTGAGCACCTACTGTGTGCTGGGTCACGGGCTGGGCCTCTCCTCCCTGCACACGGAGCTGACATCTGGGTGGAGTGAAAGGCCCCAGGGGGCAGGTGTGGATGACAGGAGGCAGGAGCTCCCTGGGGTCCTAGATGAGTAGGAACTGGCTGGTGCCCCAGGGGAGGGGCAGCACGAGGGCCAGGGACTGGTCTTTCTCCACCAACACCAACAACGCCAACACTACCACGAGCACCAGTCCCAGCAATAACTACCACACTCACAGCCCTCGTCCCCACCCCAGCATGACCGATAAAAACATTGACACCACACCACCACCACCAATAACAGCCTCAGCACCGACACCAACTACTTCCACATCGCCAATGTCAAGAACAACTGGGCGGCCATTGAAGGTGAAGACGGGATAAGGTCTGCACTTTGATAAGTTCCTACCCAGAACCCAAATGGATACGGCAGACAAAAGGGGCTCTGCCGGGCCTGGGGCTGCGGTCCCTCAGCCCCCCTCCCATTCACAGAGACGTCTCAGAGGGACCCCAAGGCTTTGAGAGATGCAGTTTGGGAAGCACTGGCCTGGATGACCTCTAAGGGCCCACCCAGCCTGGCATTCTAGGCTCTGTGAGGATTTGGGGAGATCCTGAAGTGGGACCCCAGCCCCCACTAGCACCCACACACAGACTCTGACGGAGCCCCCCACCCCACCCCACCCCAGGGAAGCAGCCCACCATCCCTTGTGCCCACAACCCCCACCAACAGTTGCGAGAAGGGCGAGGTGGAGAAGTGAGGGTCGGTGGCTTCACCTCTGGGGGCTCCTCGAAGGTCAGGCCAGTTGTCGCCTCCTAGTAAAGTTCTCTCCCAGCCCTTAGACACAGCTGACCCCCCCAACCCTGTGCCTCCAGAGCTCTGAGTGCCGCTCCCACACACTCGCTGATCATCTCGCCAGTCTGCGCCCTCTCTGAGAAAAGGGGTGGCATCTGTTTGTGCTTCATTCTCATTCATTCCTTCACTCAATTAACAGGTGCTGGGAATAGTGTGAGGTTAGACAAGCTCCCTGCTCTGAAGGGTCACACAGTGTAAAATAGTGTTACATTCATCACAGTACATCAGGGATCCACCCAGGGACTGACACCGAGGGTCCCCAATAAGTCTGCTGAGTAAGTAAGTTAGAGAATGAAGGAAGGTGGACAGGAAAGGGGGGGCCTTGGTGGGGCAGGCTCTGTGAGCCCTGCCTTTCCCCATCTCCCACCTCCTCGGTATTGTCCCCTCTTCTCTGTCTGGCCTTGCCAGACACCCCGACCCCCTCTCTAACCCAGCTGAACTCTGGGCAAATGCTGTTCCAGTCCCGGCTGGAGTTTTTCAAAAGAAAAACAAAGAGAGCCAGATGCCGGAGCGCACAGGGCACAGACTCCTTGAGGAATGTCTGGCTGGAACAGCTGAAGCGTCATTGGCCATGGCATCGTTTCAGCCCGGCGGGGCCAGGTGCTGGGCTTGGAAAACAACAGCATCCCCCAAACTGCCACCACCACCACACCACCAACACCAGTGACAATGTCAGTACCAACACCACCATCCTCACCAACACCACCATCACCTCCACCACCCACAGGGACATCACCATTCTCAATAACGATGAAAAGAACATCAACACCAACACCAATCACTTTAACGTTACCTAAGGCAACAATACCACCAGTGACCACAATAATTACAGCCCTACCCCAACCCCAACATCACCAGTAGAGACATGAACACCACCACCATCGATAACAACCTCAACGTCAATGTCAGTGAGTTGCAGGGAACTCACTGCCGATACCAACAGTACTTTCTCTCTCTCACAACACTGCCACCAATACCATCAACTCTGCCAGCACCAACTCTAACACCAACACCACGAGCACCACCACCGACAGCTCGCCACCAATTACACCAACACTACCATCTCCAACACTGCAGCACCAGCCCCAGCCGGCAGCAGTCACCCCGACCTCAGCCACCACTACATCAGCCCCTTACCACTCACTTCTACGCTAACAGAGAAACCTGCATCAAAGCACCACCCCCGACCTACATCCACTGCCGGCAGCGGTGGCCATGTGCCAGGGACAGGACACGCGTGCTCTCAGGCAAGGCCTAGCCCAGCTCTATGCTGTACCTAATATTATCGCACCTCTCCCTACCTATGGGAACGCAGGCTCGGAAAGGTTGGCCCCACCCAGTGTGTTAGACAGAACCAAAGGGCTGGGTCTCGACTCCAGCCCAGGGCTCTTCCCATTGCGTCCCTGCCTGTCTCCTTGGCCTGGAAATCCTCGCTAAGCTGCTCCTGGTGCCTGTGAGGTGGGCCTGAAATCTCTCCCTGGCACTTCCTGGCTGGTCTCTCCATATCTCAGGGTCTTTCCTTCCTCGCCTGTCGTAATGGGACTGTAATTATTATGAGATCCCCGAGTGGTGGGCAGACTCCTGAGATGGGGTACGTAAATCATCAGGCGGGGCACCCAGCACTCAGAAGGCATGGCTGGGTGACAGCTGTCACAGTTGGGAGGACTGGCAGGGGAAAAAGGATGTTCCACTGTGCAGATCGGGACCCAAAGTCTTCACACACTGTTGGTAACAACGATCACAATCATAACAACTAGAGCAGGCTGCAGCCTTGCGGCACTGCCAGGCAGTGTCCCGGTGCTCAGGAATGGTAAGTGATTAACCGGCGCAGGCAGCCAGTCTCGGCCAGCGCCCTTAATCACTGGTCTAGATCTCCTCCAGGAAGACAATTAGCATCTAGTGAGCACCTACTATGTGCTGGTGCTTCTCACAGATTATCTCTAATCATTGCAACCTTGTACACAGATAATACTGATCCTGAGATGAACTTGAACTTGGGCTCCCCAGTTTGGCCGGGCCCAAAGTGAGGTTCTTGCTGTACCACAGGGACCCCAGCCAGGGCAGGTCTATGTCAGAGGCTGTCAGGCACAGAGGGTGGCAGATTCCAGGCCTGCCTTCCTGGCTTCCAGGGCTATGAAGGCTCCAAGTTGCCCCCGCCTCAATGCTGTTCCAACCCCAGGGGAGCTTGGAGGCCAGGCCGGTTAGGTTTTTGGCATCCCCAAACGCAGCTGCCCAACCATAAGGGTTTTGTCTTTCCAGGCTGAATGAAGAATCCTGCCCCCCTCCCAAGTTCTCGTTCCCAGAGAAAGGCCTTGGCAGGACCCCTGATCCCCCCTCCCTCCTCGGGACGGATGGCTTCCAGCTGCCTGCCCCCCAGCCTGGGAACATTCCTCGGGGCTCTGCACAGCCCACCATCTCTGAAACCTGAGTGGCCCCTCCAGAACCCCAGCCCCCTTCCTCCGCCCCACCCAGGGCTACCTCCGGCACATTCTCTTCAACACTCCCCTCTTCTTTCCCCTACCAGCCCCCCGTTAGCATAACCACAGGGTCATTTCAATCTGGAAGGGGCTGAGCACAGAGGAAATTCTGTCCCCAGTCACCTAGCACGTGCCTGGCCCTATGCCAGGCACCTTACAGATGGGCAGTCAGTGCTGCCAACTACCTGGTGAGCTGATGCGTTACAAACGGGGAGACTGAGGCCCAGAGAGGCCAGGTGCTTGGTGGGCAGCCCAGCGGGGTAGGAGCTTAGGCTGGTCTAAGGTCCTCCACACCCAGCCTGTCCAACTCTCTCATTATAAAGGTAGAAAAGCAGGCCCACTGGGGAGGGGGCTTGCCAGGGGGACACTGCCGGGAGGGGCAGGGCTGGGCGTGAGCAGGAGTGTCTGATGCTCCAGCACGTTCTCTGTCCACTCCCCACCTTGCCGCCTACAATTTGGGTGCACGTCTGGCCTCCCCTGGGTTGCATCCGGCACCCCCATCTCTGCCTCACTGTCCACTTTCCACCCCTCCTCACCCTGGTCGCAGAGAGGTTCGTTGTAGAATGCAATCTGCACACGCCCCTCTCCTGCTTTGGAACCCCTCATGGCTCCCAACGCCCGTGGGATTAGTTCAAGTGCACAGCTGTCTCTGTGACAGAGACCCTGCCTACATCCCCGGCTGAAACAGCCCCACTCCCTGTCTCACTCCCTACGCAGAGCTCCTCAAACACACCTGCCCGCTGGGCCTCTGAGCCTTCGCAGATGTTATTCCTTGAGCTGGAAGTGTCCCCTCGGCGCCTGCACTCCACACAGCCCTGTAATTCCCGGTCACCTTGTCTGCCTCCCTACCAGGCCAGGGCTGGCTCCCTTCCCCGCTGAGGACTCTCCAGGACTTGCCACGTCTTCTGGGAGGAAGACAGTGTAGCCCAGCAGCTGGAAAGCCCAGGCCTCAGGCAGACCCTCACTCTAATCACGGCCTCGTTACCTGGGCAATGTCATGTGGTGCTCAGAGTCTGCAATGGTGACACAGGGGCCCCCATGACCTCCCCAGCCACATCCCCTGACGAGGGACTAGAAGAACCAGCTTAGGGAGAGTGAGGGCAACAGGTGCCGCCCAGCCCCCAGCAGGGCCTTTCCCACACGGGCCGCCAGCTGGGGAAGATGGATGGGCCCTTCCCAGCCGAGGAGCGGGCAGCTCACATCACGGAGGGCTTCGCAGCCCTGGCCGCAAAGGCCATAAACCGTTCCGGAGCCAGACACGGGACTCAGGCCACTTTTTCAAGTCGTGGGAGGCTGAGGGGGTATTTTTGTTTTATTTTGTTGGGATTTTTTTTTTTGGAAGAAAAAAAGAAAAAGAGAGAGAGGAGGAAAGACCTGCTGCGTTGTCCCCTCTCTGTGTGCCTGTCCCCAGTGTGGCCAGGAGAGACCAGCCAGCCCGCCGAGGTGGCTTCCTGCTCGGGTTCCACTTGTGACCTGGTCTGTCTCACCGGGCTCTGGTGACCCAGGGCGGGGCCACAGCTCTCCAGCCTCATCTGCCAAATAGATCGATAGGCCACAGACCTTTAAGACAGACCCCTCCCAGCTCCACTTCCTACAAACCTGGCTTTACAACGGGCAGAGGCAGGGTTCCTATGGAATCAAGAGCCTCTCCCCGACTCAGTGTGCGGTTGGCACTTAATATTAAATAAATGCAGTACTCCCGCTCTCCAGGACTCACTTTTTCCTGCTGAGATATGGGTACAAATGTTCTTTCAGTCGTGGAAGCTGGGACTGCTGAGCCATGGCCATGCACCAGGCTCAATGCCAGACACAGATGGGGTGTGGAGGGGAGATTACCAGCCTGCCCCACGGTCACCCAGCAAGTGAGCAGCCCGAGCTGGGATTTGAACCCGCGCACCTCAGGCCCCACACTGTGCTGTCTCCTCCCAAGGCCTCCCAACAGGAAGCACTAGAACAACGCCAAAAGCGCTGGGCAAAACACAAACCAACACAAAACAAAAATGCAGGTTCTGGGCAAAGGCTCGGGCACAGCAGGAGGGGCCCATTCCCCCAGGCCCTGCTTCCGCACAGAACTTGCACTTGGCCTTCATGATGCCGAGGCTTCAGTGTAAACCCTGGGGTCTGACAGGCACAGACCCACCCCAGGCCTCCCCCCTCCTCCTCCCTTTGTGGCCTTTGTTCATTGCTTCAAAATGAGAGTAATGTGGGGGGGGCACCCCCACCCCATCAGACGATTAGCCCTGTGAGGCCAGAGCGGGTTGCTGCTTTCCTGAGCCCCACAGCATGCTCAGAGGGCCTGTCATCGATCATTCATTTACTCATTTATTGAGGACCTACTATGTGCCAGACACTGCGCGGGCCCTGGAGACACAGCAGTGTCTCCTGAGATAACGCAGAGCTTGCCACCTAGTGGAAGAGACAGGCACAGGTAAAGTCACTGGGGACAGGGCTGTGTGCCAGGGAAAGCGAGCCGTCTGCTGTGAATGAGGGGACAGACGTCAAGTGCCAGGGAGGGGAGAAGAGAGAACATCTCTTTTAACAAGATGACGTTTAAACCGAGACCTGAAGCATAAGGAGGAGCCAGCCTGGCTTACTGTTCCCTGGGAAGAAAGGGAAATTTGGCCCCACTCCCTCAACTTACAGATGGGGAAACTGAGGCCCCAAAAGCTCACACAGGCAGTCAGCAGCAGAGCCGGGACTAGGTACCAGACACTCGGTCCTGCCCCAGGGTGTGGACTCTTGTCCTCCTCCGGAGCCCAGGGAGGGGGCGGGGGAAGACCTCCAAGCCTGCGGCACAGCCTGGTGAGTGGGCAGGAGGAGGCGACTGGAGCTGGGCGGGGGGCTCCAGCTGGGCTCCACCTGTCGGGCAGGCACAGAGCCCCTGACCATGCCAGCCCCGGGCTCCCCAAGGCCCACCTGCCCACCCCACGGACCGGGCTTCAGAAAACTGATTTTCTAACAGCCGTCCATCAGGCTGGCACGTCCAGCTGTTGGTGGAACTCCTGAGTCCCCAGAGCCCCATCCACCGGAGGAAGCCGCCCCTGGAGCTCCCCCTCCTCGAAATGACCCCTGTGGCTCCAGGGCCGGTGACTGGAGACTCCAGGACGCACCTCCCCTGCAGGTCTCCCCCGCCCCACCCAGCAGCGCTGAAAGGGCCTTCAGCCTTCACCTCCTAGTACAGCCCCTCCCCCAAGGTGCCTCTCCAGCCTCACAGCCTAGGGCTGCTTGCATAGCCCTCAGGGACGGGGTGCTCAGCCCTCAGTGGTCCCACCGAGTGGGAAATCCTGGGAGTGGTCACTGTTCGCTTTATACTTGAAGACAGGTGACGAAGTTGGCTCCAAGGCCACCTACAGCCCCAGACCGCCTCCATGGTGTCAGCCAGCTCCTCCACCCTGTGGCTTCTCCCAGGATGTCCTTGCCTCTCCTAGGATGTCCCCAAATGTTCGCTGCGAGGCGGCGCCTTGAGGCCAACGCGAAGCTTCTCTACCCCTCAGCCCAGGTCCCTGACCTCTGCTCCTGGGTGAGGCTGGACGTCACCTGTCCCCCTCAGTCCTGACAACAGTCCTGGCCCTGGGGTGTCCACGGATCTGTTTCCAACGACAGGAGAGAGGAAGGGGCAGGGAGGAGAGGTCGGCCCTGGACTTGGTGGCAGAAAACTGCGTCTCCAGCCTTCTAGAGCTATCTGCTGAGTCGCCTGGGGGAATGGACAGTCCTCTCTGGGCCTCAGTGGCCTCATCTGTGAAATGGAAATAACAAACTCCGAAGAGCGGTAACAGTCTCTTATTGTGTATAACCTGTTCTGGGGAGAGGGCTGTTAAAAGGCGGTGGGGCCCCCGAGGCCAAGAACCAAATTTCACCCACGCGGAAAACCGCAGGATGACCCCACATGGTAAGCAGGACATTCCCCAGGGAACCACTGGGGTTCCTGGGTTGGAGTTGAGGAGTCCAGCCCAGAGAGGGGGTTTAAGCAGCCAAGGGTCACCCAGCTGCAAATGACAGACCTTGAACCAGAACCCAGGTGCTCTGAGCATTGGGGCCAAACTACCTTCTCACCCACAGGCCTTCCTGCAGGTCCCTAGGAGCTGCAAGACCCCAGAACGCCCACCCTCTCCCCATACGTCCCTCCGTCATCCCTGAGGGACCGGGTTTGGCAGGGCCAGTACGACAGAGGAGCTGTGCCTTCAGCGGGTAGAATCTGGGTCACAAAGAGTTAAGGCTCGGCTTGGCGGGGCTCTGCCTTGATCCTCCTAAGCGGGCAGGACCCCAGGCGGAGTGGGGGCTTGGGTTTCATGCACCCCCACCCTGGCCTGGCTATAAAATACGATCGTGTCTCACTGCTGATTGATGGTCTAAGGGAAACCTTGGGGAGGTAGGCTGCGGTGAGATTCGATTTTCAAGGGCTCAGCCATTGATATTCTATCCAAGACCTTCTGGAACCTACCACGGGCCCATCTCCATGAGCCTGTAGGCTCTGGAAGAGGCTGGGTGGCGGGCAGGACAGACACACTGCCCTCCACAGCCAAGACACCAGGTAGAAGGGCCATGCGCCCGGCACCTTCCCTGGGAATGGCCCACAGGGTCCACTCCAGGACCCCCGCAAGCCTTGACGTGGGTGGCCACTCGTTCAGTCAGTCATTTCCCAAGCACATACCATGTAGCAAGGAAAGGGGCTCAGAGGTGGGCAGGACTAGACACAGTCCTGGCCTCATGCAGCTTGCAGTCCAGCAGGCCCAGGAGGACTGACTCTGAGGTTGCCTGCCCGCCCGTGGTGCGCAGGGCGGAGGGCCAGGTCAAGAGTGAAGTGCTCGCAGGGGCTGGGGCTGTGCCTCCAGGCTGACCTGGGCCCGCACCTCCTCTGCCACTCAGGAACTAACTGTCCCATGCCCGTCCGTGGAGCAGGCAGGGACATAGCCCCACCAACAGCTAGCATCTGTCAACTGCACGAGGGCTCATGGTTTCCAAAGCCCGGCCGGGCTATCTGAGCGAGGCGCCCCCACGAATGGACAGTGGAGGGAGACAAGCCCCAGCCAGCAGCTGGCCCTCGGCCCTGCCCCAAGCTCCCCTCTTCTCAGCACCCCCAATCCCCTGGCCCTGGGGTCCCTAATCCACCCCAGAGTGACACAGAGCAAGTGCTGTGTCCCAGCATCTGCCTGCTGCCAGGATCACAGAGGCCGGGAGAAACCCAAGCCCCTGGACCCAGTGGCGGGATGTCAACAGCAGATTAGACCTCCTGCTGTTCCCAGGATCCAGAAGGGCGGGGGCTTTCTCTCCAGTTCTCCCCCACCTTCAGCTCTGGGCAGAGACCCAGCACCACCACCAACCCCCCAAAAACACTAGAAGGCCAGGACCATTGATAGGACCCTTTACTCACGTCCCAGAGGCTCAGAGGGAGCAAGAGGCTTGGCCAAGGTCACACGGCGGTCCTGTCCAGAGCCATGGCCAGCTCCCTGCTCTCCGTGCCCAAGCCTGGAAGCTTCCTGCACCAGCTCCTCCTCTTCCCATTCCCCTCTCACTCCAGTGATTGACTCTGACTGTGACCTTGACCAGGGCAGCGAGGTTTTTCTCCCTCACTCACTTGTCAGCTAACAATCTTCACGGCCTCAGACACCCTGGACTGATCGATCCCCCACCCTGGCCCCACCCCACTCCCACCCATGGCACCCCACTCCAGCCTCAGAAGGGCCCCCCAAGTCTCTTCGGCCAGGCTCTGTAGAGGGTTTCAAGCCAGCAGGCTCAGGACCCAGGGCGTTTGGTTTGGGAGAGAGAGGCGGGTTCTCACACCGTAGCTGTGGGAGGTTTCACAGTAAAATTCGGATCCTAAGTCTCTCTTGAAAAAAAAAGTGTTCAAGTTACATAGTTCCCCGCTGTCCTGTCCCCTCAGAGCATCAGCCTGGCCTCCTTAGGAAATTCAGTCTGCAAACCCTTCGGGTCAGGGTCTCCCCGGGGGCAGGGGAGGGAGTTGGGAAAACTTCAACACTAATCTTTTTTTAATGTATTGAGGTAACAGTGGTTAACAACGTTATAGGAATTGCAGGTGTACAACATTACGATTCCGTGTCTGTGTGCGGGTGTGTGTGCTCACATCCCAAAGTCTGGCTTCCCTCTGTTACCGTGCATCTGACCCTGTGCCCAGTTTGCCCTCCTCCGACCCCCTCCCCTCCGGCGACCCCCATTCTGTTGTCCGTGTCTAGGAGTTTATTATGGAAACTAATAGAGAGATTCCTTTAAAAACTAAGCCTAGAACTACCCCATGATTCAGCAATTCCCCCTGAAACAGGGAAACGTTAACTTGTGAGGATATGCACACACCTGTGTTCACTGCAGCCTTATTTGCTACAGCTGAGACGGGGAACCAGCCCAGTGGCCACAGATAGAAGATGGATAAAGAAGGCGTGAGGCGTATGCGCAGCAGAATACTACGCGGCCCTAAAGCCGACGGGGCGCTGCCCTCTGGGGGAATCTCGAGGGTACTGCGCTAAGTGACGTAAGCAAGGTGGAAGAGGACAACTGGTGCGGGTGGCGGGTGTCACCCAGACACAAGAGCACAGTGCCAGCAGCAGCATGGAGCCGACAGAGACAGGCCCGGACTGGGTCATGTGCAGAACCTCCTCCTGGGTGGGGTGTGGGGGTGCAAGAACGGGAGGAGTCAGGGCGTCCCCAGCAAGGCTGGTGGGGGCCGCTCCGTCTGTGGAAGAGCTCCCCACTTGCAGCCTGGGTTCAGCGGGTGTTTATAAAAGTTTTCCCACCATTTCTGTCCGTGAGACTGAGTGAGTTGCTTCGGTCCTCTGAGGCTCCGGGCACCCCTCTGTAAAAGGGGAGCGAGAACTGTACTCACGGGGGTGGGGGGAGAACTGTACGAGGTCAAGACTGCAAAGGGCATGGTAAAGTGTAAAATACTATCAATCACACACTACAAAACCACCAACGTTTGTAAAATCAAAAAGCCGCAAAATACTCTGTGTCACCATGACCGCTATTTCGGGTGGAGTTCCCGGTGTTGGGTGGGCGTGTGATGCCGTGCGGCAGGCTCCCTTGGTGTGGCCAGGGTGACCCGATGGCCCTGCGCCTGCTGTGTGGGCAAACCCCTGCCCTGAGACGGGACGGAGGCAGGGGCACGGCTCCGCCAGCTGAGAGGGTCCAGCTTGGGAGTCAGGAGGCCCTGGGCCTGGTCCCAGCTCAACACTGATTCTTGTGTGGCCTTCAGAGCTGCTACCCTCTCTGGGCCTCGGTTTCCCCTTCTGTAAAGTAAGGGGATTGGGCTAGTGACCCCCAATGGCCCTTCTGGCTGCGACCCTGTTCAAAGCCCATTTCCCTCTCCCTTGTCTTGCTCAGAAGTTCAGTCTCCCAGCGCCTCCCAGGGAGTGCCAGCTGGCCACACCTGGGGAAGGGCTATGCAGGCCTTGCCGACTCTCATGCCACCCGAACCTTCCTCTCCCTGCTTCCTCTCCCACCTCCTGGCTCCGGCTCTGCCAGGGTTAATTGGCCCACGGACCTCAACCCTGCAGGAAAAGCAGAGAAGGGGGCCCAGGAGCCTCCCTCCACAACCCCCCTCACCATACCCGGCACAGCTGTCTCCCCACATCCCAGCCGCCCCAGGATTACCAGGCTCCCAGGGGCCCAGAGGGAAGTAGATCACATTCTTAAGGGCCTTATGTCAGGCCTGCTGCTTCCCGCTCCCCTCTCCAGCCCCCCAGCCCCCACCGGTCCCCAGACCCCATCCCGCATGCCTCCTGGCCAAGGCAGACTAGTGGGCAGGGAGCCAGTCAGGCCTGGGCACGAATCCGAACCAAGCAAGAGTTTTACTTCCCTTTTTGAGTCTCAGTTGCTTCACCTGCAAAATGGGGATGATTCCCTTGTCGAAGGGGACATTGTAAAAGTCATATCTGAATACAGGAAGTGTGGTGTCTGTACCTTTGGGCAGCCCCGTCCTCCTGGGGGCTGTGTGCAAACTTAGTCCTCACAGGAGTCCTCTGAGATAGATAGGTCCCATCACTGTTGCCTCCATTGTGTAGACAGGGAAACTGAGGCACAGAGAGGCTGAGTGGATTGCCTGAGGTCACACAGCCAGTTATGGCATTCAGAGCTGGGATTCAAACCCAAGCCTTTCTGGCTTCAAAGTCCACAGGCTTAATTACACTAAAGTGACTGCTTGATAAGGGTTAGTTCCCCTCATCCCCATTTCCAAAGCCCTCTCTTGTGTCACACTCTGTGACCAGTCCAGCATGAGGAGAACCCTGGGTCAGGTGGCGGTCACAATGCAGCTTCCACTTGCGCTCCCCGAGCCACGGCTCTGCCTCCCCCAGCGCTGTGGCATTTGACCGGGTGCCGCCCTCTCTGGGCGTGACTTCACCTTGGACGTGAACATCAGACCAGGAGGTGCTGGCATGGCGGCCGGGCCCGTGTCCTTCTCCGAGCTCTTGTGCAGGCAGACAGCTCAGCTCCCAGAGGCTCGAGCAGAGAAGGGACAGGGGCCAGCGGCCGGAGATGTGCTGCTGATACACTTTAAACATGCAGATGGGGAGAAGGGAGGGACATTCAGACAGACCTGTGTGACACCTCACAACCTGAACCCCGCCATAATGGGTGCCAGCTGGATCTACCTGATGGGCTTTCTGCAGAGTCGCCACTTGCTTTCTGAAGTGAGAGTCCACATGGGCTCAGTGTGTCCCTCTGTGAAATGGAGCTCCAGACCAGAGACCAGGTTTCTCCCTATGGCACGAGATAGCTCATGGGGACATAGACGCTGGCACCCTTCACACCTCTGCCGTGGCTCCTGTGTCCCCAGCCTCCCCCCTCTTCCTCCCTCTCCAGTGCCTCTCCCCCCTGCCTCTCACCCTTCCCTGAGCCTGCAGGCTCCATATCTGTGCTCACACCTCTCCTGCCTCCTGGAATGCCCAGCCCCAGACCCACCTCCCTGGGCACCTTCCCTGACCCCCCAACCCCTGCATCTCCTCTGGCACAGAACAGCCCCTTGATGTCTAGTCACCTGCTACTTTGCTTTATACTGTGTGTGCGTCAGAAGTTGCTATTTATTCATGATTCCTAAAAAAACGAGGGTTCTATTTACTTTTTTTCAAAAATTTGCTGGCATAAATACAGGCTGATTCTTTAACTGACAGATTGAATTAATAAATTGTAACCCCCTCTGTCACCATCACCACCATCAATATCACCACCACTGACATTAGTACCACCAATGCCACTACCATCAACATCACCACCGACATCACCACCATCAACATCAGTACCATCAACATCACCACCATCAACATCACCATTGACATCACTATCATCAACACCACCACCATTGCCATTAGTAGCACCACTGCCACTACCATCAACATCACCATTATCAACATCACCACCAACATCACCACCATCAATATCACTACCATCAACATCAGCATCACTACCTCACCACCATCAACTATACCCGCAGCAGGAAAGCCCATGTTGCCATCTTCATCACCGTTGTCACAAATGCTACTGTTTTCATCCTAAGCTATTGGCATAATGACTTCCTTCCACAGCTTTACTCAGAACCTCCTGTGGGCCCAGCACCTGCTGAGACCTTCCCACTTACCTTCTCATGTAACTCACAATGGCCCCAGTCCCATCCCTGTCCCTGGGGAGTAGGTACGCCTACTGCACCCATTTTACAGATGAAGAAACTGAGACACTGAAGGGCTTCTTGAATATTTAAAGTGATAAAGACAGGAGAGGAATGCAGGCTTGTCTGACTCCAGAGTCCATCTCCTTAAACACCAGCACCCCAAACCACAGCAAAATTGCCATTACCTTCACCACCCAATAAATAACCAACATCAGCACCGTCATTAGCATTCCCGCCACCACCAGCGCCGTGCCCATCACTGCCAAGACCTACTGCCATTAAGCTCACCACCGTCACCTCCGTATCACCTCCAGTCCCACCATCGCTTTAAGATTCAGCTCCACTGACGTTAACCAGAAGCATAAGCCTGGTCCCCGGCCTTGTCTGTGCCCATCAGCAGGACCACACCTTCCTCCCTCAATCTTGCCACCCCGTCATACAAAGGATGCCCTGGAGAGAACCAGTCACTTGTTTCCTCATGACATCGGGGAGGGAAATTTTCACGGCAGGAAGGTCGGGCCTGGGTCTGAATGACTGCGTCCGATAAGCATTCATTCGATCATTCACCCTCTCAGTCGGCATTGACGGGGCACCACTGTCCACGTGGACCAAAGGGGTGCAGAAGAAAACAACACAGAAACAAGTCCTCTCCTCATGGAGCAGGGAGGGCCGGTGTCGAACAATCATCAGGAGAAGCGGAGCACCCCAGAAGCAGGCTGGCTGTAGAAAGGCCTGGGATGGGATAACCTAAGCTAGTCTGGGAAGTCCAAGAGGACCACCTACTCAAGCTGAGACCCGAACACCAAGCGGGAGTGAGCTAGGCAAAAAGGAGAACACACAGGGGTTGCCAGGAAAGAGTCCTGGTGGAGGACACAGCATGTGCCAAGGCCCCGAGGTAGGAAAGCCGTCTGTCTCCTCTTAGAGGAGCTGAAAGGACGTAATGTGGCTGGTGCAAGATGTCACAGGGGAGGGTGGAGGTGGCCAGAAATTGAGCCCTACCTGCCTCCTAGGGAGTGACAGGAGGATGGTGGTAAGGGGATGGTTCTTTCTGGGGTCTGAACAGAGAACTCCCAGTCCCAGAAGAGCAGGCATAGGCGACCCAGCATGAGGCCCAGAGGAAGCCGCCCCAGTACCGATGGGGGCTGATGAAATGTTATGGACGGTGCTGAGCCATTATGCAGGGAGAATCGATTGCTCGGGCTGATGCCTGCCTGGCACAGAGACACAGACACTGAAATGTCAGGCCTGTGATCTGAAAGCGTCACCCAGCAGCCGGTGAGTGAGCACAGCCCCACGGGTGCAGGCAACGATGGGGAAATTGACAAAATAAACCAACACCCCCAGATGGGAACAGGGTGCCCAGAAGGTGCCGGCAGGCAGTGGGTTCTTGTGCACGCAGACCACTCGGCTGCCAGGGGCTTGGGGAGGCTGGGCCATCACTACAAGGGGCTACCAGGTGTGTGTGCACGGATGCACTCTGAACATGCAGATTGGGGGAGGGGCAGGAGCTCCAGGGGACCGCCCAACCCCCACTTCCTGGGGAACTGGCGGCAAAGGAGGGGATGGAGGAAGGGAAGCTGCAGGCAGCGCCCAGGGGAGGCGGGGGAGGCCTGCGGGGCCGTGTTCTCACCCCAACACACTCCTGGCCATGCTCCTGCCCCCACGACGCACCTCTTTGCAGAGTTGTCCCTGTACCCGCCTCCCAGAAAAGTCTGGGCTGGCTGGGGCGGCACTCCGAAACCACATTTTCTGAGACCGATGCCGAGCCATGTATTCCCCATCTCATTTGAATTTCTGGCTATGCACGCTCTCAGCATGAGTGTGACTCTGCAGCAGGAGAAACTGTGGTTTCAGGCAGTTGGTGGCCCAAGGGGGCCGTTTGGGGGCCTCAGCAATCAACACCACGGAGCGGCAATGACCACGTGCGTGGCACTGGGAGCCCCCTGCCGGCTCCATCCATCCCATTTCATCCTCACCACCGCTGACCCTCTGAGAAGCATCGTCACCGTCATTTCACAGACAGGGAAACTGAGGCTGTCAGAGAAGTGATGTGGCCAAAGACATCCTGCCAATAAGAGACAAGCTGGGGTCTGAACTCTGTGCTGTCACAGAGTCATAGAAGGTCCACACAGGGAGACCTCACTCCCAAGATGCACAGCAGCAAACACAAAAAAGCGTCCTGCCCAAGGAAAGAGCTGGAAGTCACAGGACAACAAGGGGGTGGGAGGGTGGGGGCGGGGAGACCAGGCGGAGGGCTGGCTCCAGGGTTGGAAGCTCAAACCACCGCTTCCCAGGCCTCCTGTGTCCTGAGCCCTCTCTTCCACCGTGGACTCTTACAAAGGCCCTGCTTCAGGGACACACGTGAGCCCGTTCTGCAGGGTCATCAGCCCCATGGGACGTTCTCAGCGTGGCATCCCCGCCACCCTTAACACACCGATCAGATCGGGCCTTCGCCCGCTGAAACCTTCCTGTGCCTTCCCCGCTGTCCTGAGAATAAATCCAAGATGCTGGCGGTGCCCCACGTGGCCCTGCTCTGTCCAGCCGCTGCACCGTCCCTCAGCCTGTGCCCCCTCTGGGTGGAAGGCCTCCCAGCAGCCCCAACGTGACCTCAGGCCTCAGCTCCAAAGCCGCCCCCGAGGACACACCCTCCCTGGCCGCCTATCCCCCAACCCTGTGCAGAGCCACCCCAGCCACTGTGTCACATGGCTCTGGTCCGGTCTTCCTTCCTAGGACCGAACGCAGCATAAACGGGTCTCGTTTGTGCTTTCATTCCCCTCCCGTCCTTGCTCTCCTCAGTACTGGAGTTCAGGGTGCTTGGGTACAGGGGGTTTGTCCTGTCTTCAGCATCTGGAGCTGTGCTTGGCACATGTAGGTGCTCAATGAATAATTAACATTGTTAGCCAAGTTTCTTGTACTAGCTCAGGACTCAGCACGCAGGGACACTGAGGCTCCTGGACACTGGCCACCTGGGGACTGGACTTTTGTCCAGCTCCACCACTTCCTCACTGTCTGGCCATGGGCCGGTTGCTCTGCCTCCCGACCCTCGGTCTCCTCCCCCTGTAAAGAGGGAGGTTAGAGGGGAGTGAGGTGAGACGGTGCGTACACGGGGCCCGGCATGTGCCTGGCACAGAGTATCCATTCACTGAACTCACAATCATAGTAACAGCGCCGCCGCCTCCCCTCTATGCGGGACCCCCCAACCCTCCCCGTTCTGGGAAGGTGGCTCTGGGCACCAGGCCGACCTGCCTCGGTCCCACTTCCTAAGAAAATGAAGTCATCTTTCCGGCCTGCCCATCCTCAAACTGTTTATTATTTATTCTTCCTGCTTCTTATCCATCAGCCCAAGTGTGTGCACTTGGATCCATGTGTGGGCAGCTGTGGGCACATGTCTCCACACTCATGCACACACAGAGAAATAGTTGTGCTTAGAGGGACACAGAACAGAGGGCTTCCACACTCGACACCCACTCACACAGGTGTGCACACCCAGGCACTTGTGCAACCACACCCATGTGCTGCCCCCTCACCCCTGCACATGGGCACACACAAGGACTGAAGACACAGCTTGTGTGCATTCATGTCTGTGCACAGGGACACACAAAACACACCTTTGCTGTTAGTCCTCCCACCCTCACTCACGCCAGGCCTGGCAGATCCTGGTGCATGTGGGTCACGTGCAAGCGCCCGTGTGATCAGTGACAGCAGGCTGGGTGTTTGGCACCTCGCAGACAGACACAAGCAGCCCTGTGCACCTCCGTGTCCCATGTGACTGTGTCCGCCCATGTTCGCTCCCTGCTTGGCTGTGTCTCCCATCCGAGGGCCTTTCCCCAGGGCAAATGATGGGCCACAGAGGATGTGCTCGAGGGTCCAGACTCAGGCTCCAAGGAGCAGGGACCCCAAGCCCAGCAGAGCCTGGGAGACTCCAGCTCCTGCTTCTGCTCCAGCCCAGGAATGGGGTCAACAGCACCATCTGCTGTCGGCTTCTGGAACTGCCCTTCAGAGAGCACACGACTGGCCCTCTGCTCACTTTCCAGAAGAACCCAGGCCATGGTCGTGATCCTGAAAACAAGCTGGGACCGCGGGAACACCCACAGCTATGTTCTAGAATGAAGCTCATGGTCAGAACCACCCAGCAAGGTTCACACTCAAGTTGGGGGCCACTTCCCTTATGTGGGTAGGGAAACTGAGGCCCAGAGTCAGTGAGTAAGGAGATCCAGCGCTCAACCCAGGAAGAGGGGGCACCGCAGTGTCACAAACAGAGTGTTTTCCTCAAATTCCTCATGCCGTTGCACATCTGTGTTAGAGGGTGGGCGACTCCTTTGGGGGCCCCTGCGGTGGCACCAGGAGGCCGCAGCCTGGGGTGCAGGTGGGGAGACACGCCGGGCCCTGCCCTGGACGGGAAGACCCACTGTACCCATGAACCGTGTTCTCACCCACAGGGACGTGACACCCCGTGAGAGGTGCTGTGGAGGTGGGGAGGCCAGCCGGGAAGCCACAAAGGGGCAAGGGGCGTGAGGAAGGCTGATGGGGAGGAGGCTGGCTGCCTCTGTACATGCTCCAGTCCCATTGCCCGGACACCCACTGTATGTGGTGGGGGCGGGGCAGTCTTAAAGTAGCAACAACCCAGCCCGCCGTTCTACAGATGGGGAGACCGGGGCTCAGGGGGAGACATAATCCCCAAGGTCACAGGGACCAGTAGCCAGCTCGGAACTGGTCCTTGCAGTGGGTCCTCTGAGTCCCAGCCCAAAGCTCTCACCTTCTCGCTAGTGGCTCCTTCCTGCCCTCCTTCACTTCCTGCCCCCACAGAAGGATACAGTCTGTGCAAAGGCCCTGGGGTGAGTTCGTGTGTGGCTAATGAGTTCAAGAAACAGCAAGGAGGCCAATGTGGCTGAGCAGAGCGAGCAGAGGGTAGAGGAGGCGAGAGTGAGGTCAGTGAGGAGACGAGGAGGTCAGGCAGGCCCACTGGGCCCCCGGCAGGACACTGGTCTTCCCTCTGATGGGACAGGAAGCCACTGCGAGCAGGGAGGTGGCAAGATCTGGTTTAAGTTTCAAAGGGCACTTGGAACACTGTGTGTTTATTAGGTTGCAGCTGGCCATCAGCAGAAGCTGGGACACTGGGAGGGGCTGCCCAGCAATCCGGAGGTGAGAAATGAGGGCTGGTCAGGCCAAGGCGGTCAGACGGCCAGAGACTCAAGGTGCTGGTGCTTGTGACCTGTTCCCCAGCCCATCCCACGGTCTGCTCCGCCTCAGCCCGGAGATGGGTGGACACCCTACTGACTCTGATCTGGCACAGAGCAAAGTCTACATCTTGCTGGCATGATCAGGAGAGAGGTGACCTGGGCCTTAGGCTCTTAAATTGGAAGCTTAACAGAGGCATCTGGCCGGATGAAAAAGACCGGTATAAACATCCTCCCTGCCACCACCACCAAAACCATTGTCACCACCACAGCCATCACCAGCACCAGCACTATCACCTCCACCACCACCTGCAACACAATGACCACCATCACACCACCACTCACAAAACACCGCCACCACTGTCATTCCTGCCACCCACCTCCACCCGGTATAAACACCATCACAAGAATCGTCACCTCCAGCATCACCAGCATCTCCACCAACACCGCATCGCCATCGTCTTTATTGGCATCACCACGCCCCTCCTCACTGCCGCCACTGGCAGCCACGCCTCCCCGCCCTTCCCACCAGCCCTGCTGAGCCTGATCTAGGTTGAAATGCACCTGACACTGAACCCAGAAACCTCACTGAACCCAGAGAGGTTGAGAGGGCTGGGTCCCAGCCCCCCAGCCCAGGAAGGGCCAGATTGCTCAGTTAGTTGGCCGGGAAGTCGGGCCGGGAGGGCTAGACGGGCCTGGAGCTAGGGAGTCAGAAGCGATAGGCGGGACCCCCGCCAGAGCAGGCATCGAGCTGGTTAGAAGAAACAGACCAGGGAGCCCGCAGGTCAAGGAACCAGGCTACAGCCACCCAGAGTGAACACCAGGATCAGGAGAGCAGCCCCACAAGAGCCCATTCAGGGGGCGAAGGCTTCTCAGAGTCGGGGCCCAGCAGGCAGGCGGGCCTACCCCAGGTGGACGGACATCGTCATGGCTTCCGTGTCTATCGTGGCCATGACCACCATCACCAGGACAACCAGCCTCATGAATGACACCTTTACCATAGCTCTCGACAGTCCCTTGCATGACCTGCAGCAGGTCCTACAGGAAGACCTGAAGTTTTGGAACCCAACAGCTTTCCCCTAAGTCCATCTCTTGGCCAGGGCAGGACCACTGGCTCCTGGATGTCCCCAGCCACAGCCAGCCTCATGAACCCACCCACAGGGCACTCCTTCCCTTCTCCTTAAGGCTCAAGGTTAAGTTCAGGAGCCCCGCTGCCCTTCCCCGGTGCAGCGGGCAGAGGCAGAGCTGCATCTGTCCGGGCGCTTCCCAGACTCTGACACTTGTTCGTATCCTCCCACTTCCGCACGCCCGGGTCTGGTTCGCATTAGCACCCCGGGCCCCACGGTGGCTGGACTCAGGGTTTGGGCCCCGTCCAAAGTGTCAGATGCCGCCGGGGCCCTCCTGACTACTTATCTAACGTGCAACATCGAACGGTTTGATCTGCCAATTAGGCTCCCCGGGAGCTGCTAACGGGAAGCAGATGGGCCTGTACATTACTGCGTGGGGCGCCCCATGTGCCCCTCCTCCCCTGGACCACCCTGGACCACCCCGGACACTCCCGCCCGCTGGCAGCAGGCGTAGAGGTTCAAGGCCCTGGGAGAACGGGCCTCGTCACCTGCTCCCAGAGTCGAAGAAGCTGTTGCTTCTGGTTACGGGGTAAGGCCGGACGGGACTCTACCTGAGTGGTCCCAAGTTCCTGGCATGTCTACAAGCTTCCGGCAGCTCCCTCCGTCTGGTGCTACCGGGCCAGCCCTGGGAGGTCTTGACGAAGTGGACCTGCGCTGGCCAACAGACCCTAGCGCGCACAGAGAAAAGGGGTGGTGGGAATGAGCTCGGGTGCCTGCTGTCTCCTAGGTGGCCCACATCCCCTCACCTGACAGACTTCCCAGCCAGTCGCCACCCAAACCAGGATCCCGCCTGTCACTCCAGGGCCAGTCTGTCACCAAGAATTGTTGATGCGGCCTGAGTCCGTGGTTGTCGGCCCTGGTCCAGGCCACCGACCTCACTCACCAGCACCAGGAAGGAGGGTGACACCCCAGGGGTCTCCCTGACTCGACTCCAGACCCACGCTGCTGGTCTCTCTTCGGAGCTTCTCTTAGGACAAGGTACACAGTCCTCACTGTGAGCACGACAACCCCTGCTGGACACACGCTCTGGACCCGTGTCTGAGAAGGCTTCACACCACGCAGGCGCACCACCCCACCGCAGCCCCGCGGGGCGGTGCTGTGACCACCGCCCGTTCTGCGGGAGGGGGAGCTGCAACACACAGGGGCGGGCTAATCACACAGAGTCACAGAGCAGGACACCTCTGCCACTCTGGGTCTGTCCCTCTCCCCTTCTCCCTGTCTCTCTCTCCCTCCCTCTCTCCTCCTCTCCCCTCCTCCCTCCCCAGCTCATCCAGTCTCCGTTTTCCGGACCCACCTGGGCTCCCTTCTGCCTCCCAGGCCTCTGTTCATGCTGCTCCTTTGCCCCGTGCACTCTCCTCGGACCCCCCACCCCCACTGGACTAATAGCCGATCATTCTCCAGGTCTCAGCCTGACACCACGTGTCAGCCTCCCGAGGCGAGGCACTTTTTCTGGGCACCTCCGCAGCCCCCTGGGCCCATCTCCTGCCAGCACTGTGACATGGTGTCATGTTTGGTGTCCTGGGTCCCCCACTAGAACACGAGCCACTTGGGAGCAGGGACAGTCTTCCTAGATGATGCAGCGTCCTGGGCTCTGTGCAGGGCCTGACCCTACCAGTGTGATGCACAACCCCAGTGAGGGAGGGAGGGAGGGAGGGAGGAGGGGAGGGGGAGGCAGGGGATGAAGGCGTGCGTAAGTGCTGGCCCCCAGCACCCTGTCCTGGCTCGGGGACTCGAACCATTGCTTTTCCCACTTCCCAACCTGCTGCTGCTCCTCCCGCCTTCTGCCCTTGTGATCGGTTATAGTTGTTTCATTCATTCACTCACTCATTCATTCAACCCACTCTGTGCCGGACACATGTCCAGACACTTGAGACGTTCAGTGAGCGAAGCAGACAGCAGTCCCCACCCTCGGGGGACTGAGCGTGAACCAGGGAGGGAGTGACAACCAAGACAAAGAAGTGACATGACAGTATGTTACACGAGGGTGAGTGTTCAAAAGAAAGTTCAGCAGGAAGCAAAGTAAATGAGGGAACAAGCCGTGTGACTGTGGGGAAGAGTATTTGAAGAAGAGGGAGCAGCCGGGGCCGAGGCCCTGAGGCGGAAACACGGCCTGTGTTTCCCTGAGGGACGGTGTCCCCAGCTCAGGGGACGGCAGGAGGCCAGTGGGCTGCAGACTCGTCCAGGAGGGAGGGGGACGCCACACTGAGGTGGGAGAGGTGGCGGGAGCTCAGGGGGGTGACACACACATGAGGACCTGGGGTCTTCCCCTCGGGGAGGTGGGGATCCCTGGGTGCTGAGCAAAGGAAGGCTCTGGACTGACTTAGGTTTTTTAAGGACGAGCCTGGGCAGCATGGGGGCAAACGCAGGAGGTAGGATGAGAGGGAAGGAGGAGTCGAGCATGGCACCCAGGCTTCTGGTCTGAGAGGTAACGATGCTGCCAGCGAGTCCACTGCAGACTCGTCCTTGCCTGCGAGACCAGCTCCAGCTTTCTGGCTTTCCTCTGCCACCGTCTCCGTTCCCCGGGCAGCCCCTGGCACGAGGGGAAACAACACGACGGCAGCCAGATCCCCACGGGTCCCCACCAGCTCCGACTGCATCTGCACCTGCCCAGCAAAGGCCCCGGGCACTTCACCACCCAGCCAGCAAAGGCCCAATGCCTCAGCAGCAAATGCAATGGAGGGGCCACCGCAGGCACGAAAAGGCTGCGCAGAGAGGAACAGAGGCTGCTGCCCACTGCGAGAACGGTGGCAGCCAGGCCACAGGCGCTGGGACCAACGGGGGTTAAGCTCAAGCAGCTATGGGAACACAAAAGTCTCCCTCAGCCCCAAGGCAAGGAAGACTTCCGGGGGAGGCACAATGGAGCTGGGTGTTTAAGAATGACTACAGGTGCACCAGGGGATAAGAGACATTTGAGCACAGGTGTGAAAGTTGGGATGTTGGGAAGTCTGCTGGGGCCACCGGGAGAAGAGGGCATGGGGCCCAGGTTTCGAAGGGCCTTGAACGGCACAGCAGGAGGGCGAGCATGTGGGCACGGGAAGGCCACTGGGTGTTTCTGAGCTGGGGAGGCCTGGGACTGGGACTGGGGACAGGGGTCGTCACTTGCCTGCCCAGAAAAGATGCTCACTCATCTGAGGAGGAGGTGATGTCAGGCTGAGATCTGAGAGGCGACCTGAGAGCGATGTTTACAGGTCAAGTGTGTCCAAGGAGAGGACAGGGATGGTGACCAAATTCCGTCCTCAGGGCCACTGAGGACCTTTACACCAAAAGAAAAGATAATCAAGAAGACAACTGATGACACCCCCCTCCACTTCCCTTTTGAGCACAAATCCCAGCTCCCCCACTGACGAGCTGAGGGACCCTGGGCCAGTTAGTCAGCATCTCTGGGCTTCAGTTTACTCTTCAGTAGGAAAAAGACATACTGGGTTGCAGGTGGCGGAAAACCCAACTCAAACTATCTTAAGCCATAGTGGAGATTAATGGACTTGCAAAATGCAAGATTTCAGAAGTAGGACTGCCTTCAGGTGAGACCCATCAACTCAAAAGTTGCCAAGGACCCGGGTTTTCCTTTTCCTTCCTTCAACTTTGTCCTCCACAAGGCCCAGCTTTCTTCTGTGGCTGATTTGCCTCATGGTCCCACAAGAGCTGCCCTAGCTCCTGGGTCTACAGCCTTGCTAGTTCCTTGAGAAGGAATCTTTCTCCCAGCAAAATCCTGATAGTCCTTCTGATTGGACCAACCCAGGTCATGTGCCCATCCCTAAGCCAATCACAGAGTCTAGGGGCGGGGTATGCACAGACTGTCTTGGCCCAGGTCACCTGCTCCACCCCCTGGAGCCAGGACACAGAGTCAGCTTCCCTTGGAAGGACAGGACTGTGGAGAGGGCAGAGGAAGTGGATGCTGGGAGGCATCCACCCATGACCCTCAAGGGCCACCAACCCCTTGGGCAGGGTCATTGAGGGGACTAAAAATAGCATGAGTGAAGCACGAAGTTGGTGTTCCTTGAAAGGCAGTTTTATCTTGTTGTTACATATAAAAGGCCATCATGAGATGGAGGAATGAGATTTAATTTGTGGTCCCAAAGAATAAAACTAGTGTCCATAAATGGAAATCCCAGATAGTTGGGTTTCGATTCGATCTAAGAAGAACTTTCTAACTGACATGGTCCTCAGCAAGCCTCCCACCACTGGGGGAAAACAAGAAAGGATTACGGTCCCAGCTCAGGGCGGCTCTGGAAGGAGGTGAGAGCAGATGCCTCTGAGGCCAGAGGGATTCCAACATCCTCCTCTGAGGGTGGGCGATGAAGCACAACCAGGGAAATGAGGTCATTATCACTTAAAAAAGAAAAAATTCAACCAAGGCATCAGAAAAGAGAATTAAGAGCTTAAAACTCGCTGATCCTCTGACAATCTGGTCCCGAGGGTGGGGATGGAGCGGACTGGACACAGGCACATCCAGGAACGAGTGCTCGGAGGGGGTCCCCAGAAGTTCAGGGCTGGGCGGGGCCTCCACAGACGCTCTGGGCCCCAGGGGGAAGCGAGGGCCAGGAACAGAGAAGGGCTGTGCCCCCCCCCCACCGCCCGCCCCTAGGGCCTCCTCCCGGCAGTCTCCTGCCTGCCTGGTCAGGCCAATGCCGAGGACTCCAGGAGGAGGACCCAGGCAAAAAAGAGGCTGGCCACAGAATGGAGGGACTGCCAGCACATAGGGTGACCCGAGAGAAGGGCCAGACGCTGATGGTGGCCACCAGGGAGGATAGGGTGCAACCGCCAGGGCCAGGGTCCCCACGTCTAGCCCCGGCTGTCCTTCCAAGCTCGGTTCTGACAACCCGGCCACCCTCAGCTGTGTGCTTCCACGGAGCTCCCCTGGCCTCCCTGCACCCCACTTCGCTCCAACACCTCCCTGCACCCCACTTTGCTCCTGTTGGTCCCCTGCCTCTCCCTCACGCTCCAACTTCCTGCCTTCCAAGTACTTCTCTGGCCTTCATGGCTCTTCCCAAACGCCAGCCTCCCTTGTAGCCCTCCCTGCTCACCACCTCCGCCAGCCGTCTCCCTGAAATCTGAAGCCCCCAGCCAGCACGCCGTGCTGCCTTGGTGGGGAGACCGAGTCTCCCGCCTGCACCCGCTTCCCCATCTGTAAAATAAGGGTGCTAATAGTTTCATGAGGCATGAATGGGTAAAGTAGCAAAGTTTTTAGGGAGGGTAATAAATGTTGGCTATTGTCATTGTCCTCATCGGTTGTAGGTACAAATACTTGTTTTGTGTTTCTGAGTATCTGGCACTCGAGGCCATGGGAGGTGAATTGAACTTATGAAGCAGTGGTTTGAGGGGCTGGGTGGGGAGGTGAAGGTGAAGGAATCCAACAGTGTCTTAGCCACTGCGTCCATGTTCACGGGGCACCTGCTATGTGCCGGGCTCTAGAAAGAGGCTCAAAGAAGGGAAACAGGACTGTCTTTGCCATTATGCAGAAGTGGCCCCAAAATAGGAGGGCCATTCCCCCAAATCCCAGGTGATCCGAGCCAAATCCCGCCACCCATCACCTTGAAACATGAAAGAGGTAAATCCAAGACACGCAGGGGACAGAGGAGTGCACAAAAGTATCCCCCTTGGGGCTGGTGCTGGTCAAGCTATCGATCACTCCCAGGGTCGGGGGAGTTCACAGACAGTCACAATGTCACCGCAGTCGTGGCTTCTTCGGGGTGGTGAGGTTCTGACACCTGTTTTCTTACCTGTGAGCTTGGTGCCCCTCAGCTGGACACTTAACTTCTCTGGGCAGCAGGTTAGCAGCCTCAGTGCCAAGGTTCTGGCTACCTGGTGAGCTGTGTCAGGCCAGGTCTGACCCCCAGACAAAAAAGTCAGGGTCCCTCCTGCCCTGGAGCCCACCATTGGAGGTGGGCGGCGAGGGCACAGCCACGCCACACCACGCAGCTTCCCCACGTTTAGGCAGCACCCTGGCATGTGCTCGCTCGAGAGAACACCTGGGGCCCAAAGACCCTGAAGATCACACCCAAAACTGCTGGGTGGGGCCAACTGCCAACCAAAAGTAGCACCACGGACTAGACTGCACGCCACAGTCATCTGGATGTGAAAGGGAAACACACCGTATGTTGTCCCTGCTGGTTCCAGGGTCAGGAGGATCCGCAGTGGTTGGTGTTTACTGAGCACCTACTAGGTGCACCACACACACAACCTCTCTGGTCCTAGGTATCCTTGGAAGCAGCTATCGTCCCCACAATAAAGATGGGGAATGTAGGCTCAGGGCAGTAACGTCTGGCCCAGGAGACATGGCTGGGAAGTGGCAGTGCCAGGACCCAAACCGAAGTCCCTCAATTCCGCCTTCTCTGGGGACCTCTGGGAACAAGAAGGAAACTCATTTGTTTCACCCAAGTGAGGTTTATTCACGAGCATTTAGGAAGCACCCTCTGTGCCCGGCATGACTCAGAGATAACAGAGAAGTGTGGGTTCGAGCTCTGGGGGAATCTGGGAGACTAGACGCAGACACGCGGGGCAACTGGAGAACGATGCCCGGGCCACATTATATGAGCTCACATCCTCCCACACCAACCCCAGCTGGCCGGTGAGCGCTGGTGAAAGGAATGAGCCAGAATCTGCAGGTACCCGCTGTGACCACCAGATGGCGGCAGTAGGCTGATCCATCAGACTCCGTCCTGCAGACCCTTAATAGGTCACATTAGGTCATTTTTTTTTCTAGGAGTGGCAGTGCCTGGTTAAGATAAATAGCATGAGGGAAAGGAATATTTTTAGGCATCCACCACCAGGTGGGTAAAAACACCCAGGATGCACAGAAGCTGGAAGGGATGCCCTGTCAGAGACCAGGGTGAGGTGGGACTAGTCAGGGATGCCCTGGGTCTCCCAGGCCTCCACCAGGGGGCAGCGCTAGTCCCTCCCCATGGTGTAGCCCTGAATCATGCTGCTGAAGTACGCTGGCGTGTTACGCTCCGGGAAGAAGAGGATCATGTAGCATTTAGGGCCAAAGTAGCCCAGGCTGATGCCCATGAGGTTGAGCACAGTGACCAAGAGGTCCAGGATGGTGACCAGCACCCCCCTGTAGACAGACATAAAGGTGCAGAGGGAGACGGAGGAGCTGAAATAGAAAGTCATGCAGAAGGTGATGAACTTGGCCTCGTTGTAGTTGGTCGGCAGCTCCTTGCCCATGTAGGCGAAGCTGAAGCCTGCCACGGAGAGCAGCAGGTCCAGGCTGGTGTTGACCAGCAACCCCTTGAGGTAGTAGGGGTTGCAGGAGAGGATCATGACCTTGGGGTCGTCGGGGTCAGTGAGGGTGGTGGGGCTGGTGGTTGTGGACAGCAGGCTGCTCGACACGATGGCCACCTTGAGCGCCGTCATGGATGCCACAAAGACGTAGGGCCCGTGCCAGCGGACCCAGTAGGCATAGGCGCGCGGGAGGCGGCTGGCCAGTTTGAAGACGCAGACGATCTGGAAGGAGCGCACGGCGATGCAGGAGATGCAGATGGTGAAGCAGAGGGTGAAGAAGGTCTGGCGGCAGAAGCACGTGGGGACCGTGGGCAGCCCTATGTACGTGGGGACCATCAGGTACGCCACCAGCAGTGGCACCAGCATCAGGAAGCACATGGGGCCCCCAGCGGAACGGACCATGGGCGTCTGGAAGTGCCTCCAGACTATTACCAGGATGGCCAGGGTGCTGAGGAAGCCCAGGATGGCCAGCATGACCACAGCGATGGTGGACGCTTCGTGCCATTCCAGGAAGACCAGTTGCCTCTTGAAGCAGGAGGCGTCTCCCCTGTGGGACCACTCATTACTGGGGCAGGGCTGGCAGTCAAACTCATCTGCAAGAACCACGGCGATTCCCATCAGCCAAACCCACTCAGCCGGGCCCCAGGCACCCAGAGGGAGCTGAGGGCGACCCCTGCAGGCACAGCCAACACTCACTGAGCCCCCTTCACCTGCTGGCTCATCAAACTCCATAGCAGACCCATTTCTCAGACAAAGGAAACTGAGGCTCAGCCAGGGAAGGTCGCAAACCTCCTGGACTCAGAGCCTAACGACTATAATTCCTCCCTTTCAAGACCTCACTCTCTGGTGGGAGAGATATTCAACTGTTCATTCAAAAAATCCATTCAGCAAATATTTTCGGAGCACCGTCCTCAGGTGGGAGGCCACAGAGACAGACAAACCCAGCCCCTGCCTTCAAGCTACAGACAAGTCGGGAGAGGAAGGCCAGTGAGATCGCTGGACAGGCTTCCCTGGAGCAGCTGCCCCGCACACTGCGCCCTGCTGAGCACACCCCTGAGAGCAGACACTTGCAGGCACTCTGCACACGTGTCAGTGAGGCCGTGAAGACAATCACCAGAGCCCCAGCTGTGAGCTGCGGTGCTCAACACTGACATGGACAGAGGACACTGTTCCCGCCTTCCTGGAGCTCGTGCTCTGCCAGAAGAGACGTTAGTTAACCCTTCTAATCAAGAAAGTCACTCAGGAAGTAGTCACTGAGCAACCATTCCAGGCTCTGAACTGCACTATGCACTTGGGAGGCTGGACAGAGAAACTGGACACTGCCCCTGTCTGCCGGAAATGCTTCTTCCTCTGGCAGAGCCAGTTCATTCATTCATTCATCCTTTCATCCATCCACCGTCCAGTGCACTTCCCCTGGCCTGGCTCCCCTGGGCTGAGGACTATGTGTGTGTGTGTGGATCAAGGTCAGTTTCAGCCCCACCTGACTGGGTGCAGTTCCTCCTCCCTAAACCAGCCTGCATGGGAGATTTTTCTCTACACCAGGTACTGGGGAGATACAAGTGGAATAAAACATGGTCCCTGGCCTTTGGACACTTACGTTGCCTCAGGGAGACCCCAGAGACCCTGCAAAAGAGGAAGAGGCCAGGAGACCCCCTGGAGCAGGGGCAAGGGCAAGGGCAAGGGCAAGGGTGCGGGCTTGCAAGCCGTACCTGCAGTTTTGTTGAGAAAGGTGCCAGGGAGGCAGTCGAGACACTCGAAGCAGCAGGAATGGACGCCCATGGCCTTCTTCCTCTGCCCAGGCTGGCAGTCCTTGGAACACATGGACACGGGGGCCTGCGGGGAGGGGGCGTGAGGCCCGAGCCCTCTTTCCCCGACTCTGAGGGCCTGCCAGCTCTCCCCAACTGGCAGGACCCTCAGGGGAGGGAAGGCTGCCTCCTGTCTAGGAGAAAAAGGGGCACTGCGACTCCCGTTAGGAATGGACCTTTGTGATGACCCTCTTCGCTTTGCCTGCCCAAGACCTAACAGCCCCCACCCAACTGTCAAGACAGAGACTTTAGGAGACACTGCTGAGAGGACAGGATGTGACCCTGGGCCGCTGGCAGCCACCTGGTCTCCAGGGCACAGAACACACCTGGAGAGATGGAGCACGTGGGCCCCTGGATCCCTCCTTGCCTGAAGAAGCCTCCCTTCTACCCCTGCAGCTTTCCATGATGTAAGGCAATAAATGATCACTTTGCATCGCTTTCTGCCCCGGCAGCAGAGTCTCACAGAAGGCAGCCTTTACGGAGGGGCAGGGTTTCCAGGTGAACAAGAGCAGGCAGTAGTGACCATATCTATGGTTTCTGCTGCTCTAGTTCTAGAACCTAGAAGAAGACCCAGCGGGCAATGATTGTTCAGGAAGTGCCTGAGTGAATCGCGGTAGAGGAGGCAGTGAGAACAGGGGGCTGGAGGAGCAGAGGGGGCGGCATGCTTGGGAAGAGGGCGTGTCTGGGCCTGGCCTGGAGTCAGAATGTACGAGGAGAGGGTCGGGGAGCGCGGAGGCTTCTGAGGGCTCTGCTGTGACGCACTAAGAATGCAGGGGGTGGGAGGAACCGTGGTTCCTGAGAGTGGAAAGGGCCGGATCAGACTCGGTCGTACAAAAGTCATTCTGATGACCCATGTGTCGAGCATGCACAGAGGATGGGCCAAGGGCCCCAACAAGGGGGGCAGAGCAGGACCACTCAGCCCCAGGGGCCCCCCCTTCTTGCCTCTCAGAGGTCACCCGTCTTCTGCCCCACCTCTCAGTCCCTCTAGCCTCTGACACCACAGTTACAGCAAATAACAAGCACAGCCTAACGCCCTAACGCCCACCCAGATACGTATAAAATCTCCTACTAGAGATGTATGTAGCTCATCTTCTCCTAACGAATACATCATATCAGGCCTTCAAAAAAAATTAAAGAGCATGCAAAAAGACAAATACAAAAGTCACAGTCTGAAGAGAGAAAACAAGCATCGGATTTTAGAACATCCAAGATTTGGGAATTATCAGACCGGGAACTTAAATGAACTGTGACCAGCAGGCTGAGGCTCTAACCGGAAAAGTGGACAACATGCAGGAGCGGACAGATGACGTACGCACAGACGTGCGAACTCCAGGAAAGGATCAAAAGGAGGTGCTGGGGATTTAAAGAACAAGCAGACATGGTAACAGAGGTAGAGAATGCCAGTGAACTGGACTGAGTCAAGGAAAGAATCAGTGAGCTCGAAGATGCTCCAATAAAAATATCTCCCAACTGAAGAACAAAGAGGAAAAAAAAAGAGAGAACAGAATATCTGAGAACTATGAACAATTACAAGAGGTACAACATACGCATAATTGGAATAACCAAAGGAGACTAAAGACAGCAAAGCGCAGAAGAAATATTTAAAGGAATATTGGCCGAGAACTTTCTAAAGTTAATGACAGACCCCAACCCCCAGATCCAGGAAGCTGAGAGACACCCAGCAGGAAAAGTAGCCAAACATCTGCTCCTGGGCCTGCCACACTCAAAGCACAAAAAACAAAGACAAAGATGAAATCTCAGCAAAAACAACAAAAGCCAGAGGAGGGGAATACCAACAAAAATGTTACTTGAGAAAAAGGACATTTTATCATGATTACAGGGTCAACCGATTAGGATGATATAATCATTATAAACATACAGAAGGGGGGCCCCAAGACACACGATGCAAAAGCCATCAGCATTGAAAGGAGAAACAGACTATTGAAATATAATATTCCACAGTGATGCTTAAAGACGTCAGTGCATCCCTCTCAATAACGGGCAGACCGATCAGACAGGAAGTAAGTGAGGAAACAGGACTAGGCTGGCACAGCAACTGAGCTGACCTAACAGACATGTCCAGAGCACTGTCCAGTAAGGACAGAACACACGTCCTTCTGGAGCTCGCCCCGGGGCATTTCCCGGAACAGAGCACGTGTTTGGCCTCAGAGGAAGGGCTAACCGATGTTTCACAGGCAGACAGCACACAAGTTAGACATGAAACAGAGAAGGAAGCCCAGAAAATTCACAGATTCACAGAATTTAAACAATGCTCCTCAACAACCTGTGGATCCAATGAGAAATCACAGGGGAAACGAGAAAACACTGAAGAGAGGAATGAAATTGAAAACACAACCTACCAAAATGGACACAGCGGAGCAGGAGAAGGGGGATATTTACAGCTATAAATGCTCACGTTCACAAGCAAGGGCGTCGTATACTTGTTCCACACCTTTATCCACTCATCTGCTGACGGGCCCTTGGGCTGCTTCCACACCTTGGCTGTTGTAAATAATGCTGCAACAAGCACAGCAGCCAATGCATCTGTCTGAACTGGTGGTTTGGATTTCTCTAGACAAAGACCCAGAAGGGAAACTGCGGGGTCATTGGGTAGCTCTGTTTTTAATTGTGTGGTGACGTTCCACGCTGTTTTCCACGGTGGCCGCACCAAGCCGCAGCCCCCGCAGCAGGGCCTGGGGACCCCCTCCTCTCCACATCTTCACGGACACTTGCTTGTCCATTGATGGACACACTAGTTTAGATGAAGTCATACCGGAGCAGGGTGGCTCCTACTCTGAGATGGCCAATGTCCTGACAGAAGGGAGAGCCCCGTGTAAAGGAAGCAGAGGCCCCGGGTGAGGGAGCAGAAGCCGGGGAGAGCCAATAGTGGCCGGCGGGCCCCGGGGAGCCAGGAGAGAGGGTGGCCCAGGTCCCCCCTCACAGCCCTCAGCAGGAACCAGCCCTGCCGGCAGCACGGCGGTCTTGGACTTCTAGCCTCCAGGACTGCGAGACAACCTATTTCTGTTCTTTAACCGCCCCACCCACCCCCAGGCTGTGGCTGTTTGTTACAGCAGCCCCAGCAAACAAACAAAGACGGAAACCAATTTCCTCCATAAACATCCCCAAGAGGCCCGGGAACCAGCAGCATCAGGAGTCTGGAACTGGGGATAAAGCGCGAGGGAGAGCCATGAGGGGTCTTCGAGAAGCTTTGTGATGCCCTGGTCCCCTCCCCTCCTCCGCAGGCTGGGCCTCTACCCCTCCCTGCACCGGCAGAGCTCTGACAGCTGATGGTCTGAAGAGGATTAAAACGGGACCTTTGGGTTGACGGGCGTCAGACACAGTGGAAGGCAGAGCTACCGCCCCCACAGCACGAACATTAACGGACAGGATGGACAGGATGGACAGATGGACAGGATGCAGCCTGAACACCCTGGTGCCCGTGGTCCTGAGGGGCCAAAGAGCCCCGAACTTCCAGTTCTCAGTCAGCGGTGGGAGGACAGGACCCCAGACAAACAGAGACCCCACCAGCTACGGGTACCGAACCTGGATGCCATCCTTGATGAAAAGGGCCGTGGCCACCCCCCACCGAGCCGGCCCCACAGCCCCTGAGAGCTGACCATGCCGTTGGGCGTGTGCCAGGAGACATTGCGGACACACTCCAGCTGCTGCTGCTTGGGGTAGTAGGTGGCGATGCTCTCGAATGGGTTCTGGCTCAGGTCCCACTGCCACTGAACGACCTCCAGGGGGACGGGCAGGTCCCCGTACTGGTCGAAGTGGATGCGGTGGCCCAGGAGGGTAAAGTTGACCTTCTTGATCTCCTGAAGAAGCTAGAGGGACCAGAGAAGAGGCAAGTGGGGCTGGCCTCAGCAGGTGGGCCGACCTGGGAGAAATCTGCCTTCCCGCTCGCCTTATGCTGACAGCCCTGTCTCTGGGGCCAGACTTTTTGGGTTTAGGTGCCAGCTGTGCCGCTGGCTGTGAGGCCTTGGGCCTGTCGCTTAACCTCTCAACCCATTTCTACTGCAAAATGGGAGCAGCAAAACGCCTATTTTCTGGGCTCTAAAGCAATAAAGGAGTTCATCTATGTTTGGGGCTGAGACTAGTGCCTGAGAAACAGTAAATGTTCACCCCCTACTGAAGATTTGATCGTGTTCTTTTTTCTCAGGAAGTCCCCTTGGCCATCCCTCGGGGACCCAATACCCGCCCCCAGAGTCCATTCCCTCTCTCACCTGTAAGAGTCGGCTGGGATCTCCCCTGCACCCCTCCCCGCCCCCACACGGGTCCTGCGAGTCTCCCCCAACTCCATGCCTCACTCTCAGGATGCAGATGCTGGGACAAACTAGCACATGCGTGGAACTGGGATTCCTTGGGCCTGAATTCCACCCTAGCTCTGTCCTTGGTTTGCTGTGTGACTTTGAGCAAGTCATTGAACTTCTCTGGTCTGACCCCAAGAGCTTCCAGCTTAGATATCCCACCTGTCTGGTTCCTAGACTTTTTCCTCCATAAACAGGAGAGCCTATTAGGCTACATCTTGGGGGTCCAGAGCTCACCTGACCTTGGAGACTGACAGACAGACAGACAGCCAAGGGAGTCGGTTCCTAGCCTTCTCCCCAAAGAGACTTCCAGAGTCAGGACTCTCTTCCTGGAATGTCCAGCAGCTGCCCTCCCCTGCTTAAAGCCTGCCTTTCCTCCCTGCCCGCCCCCCACACACACACAACTCCAACTCTGACTTCCTGCTGCATTCAGCAGGGACAGAGTGTCCTCCTTGGGTGAGAGGCTAATTTTCTCACGGTGCCCAGCCTGGGCCTGGCACACAGTGGGTGTGCCACTCAGTAAATGGAGTTGGACAGCCTGGTGCTCCTTGGGCTCCACCATTAAGGGAGGAGAGACGCCAACTGATCCTTCTCCAGAGCTACTGCCAGTTGTGGCTGGGGAAGCAGCTGGCAGGAGAAGTCGGAAAACCACTGCGGAATGGGCCCGGCCTGGGTTCAAAGCCACAGTCGGAGGCTATCACAGGCGAATCGCTTCAACTCCCCGTCCCTCAGTTTCCCTGTCTGTAGATCGTCAACCTCACAGGATGGCCATGAGTTAAGGTGATGTGTGCTGGACACTCGGTGCTCGTGGGCACTCAAACAACGGTGAAGCGCCCGTGACTGTCACATGTGTTATTAATGTAGCAGAGCATCTGGTAAAACAGAACATTGACCAGCTGGCGCCAGAATATCTTTTAAAGAATAACCACATTTAAGCCCTGGCTGGTGTAGCTCAGTGGATTGAGCACGGGCCTGCGAACCAGACAATCGCGGTTCGATTCCCAGTCAGGGCACATGCCTGGGTTGCAGACCAGTTCCCTGCAGGCTAGTTCCCAGCAGGGGACGCACAAAAGGCAACCATACATCGATGTTTCTCTCCCTCTCTCCTTTCCTTCCCCTCTAAAGGTAAATAAATAAAATATTAAAAAAAAAAGAATAACCACATTTAAAAAGAAAGAATAGCTACACTTAAACACTTAGGTTTGCAAGTTTAGGCTCTGAGATTATGGGGTAGAGAGGTACAAATAAATAAAATAAAAGTAGCGAGGATTTTTAGAGAACTAACTAAAGTGCTCCATTCAGGAAGTGACCAGGTATCTAGGAGATGGGTGGGTATCTAGGAAAGAAGGGGAGAGTGAAGAGAGGCCAGAGACATGAGGTGGGTGATTGGCTGAGCCCCAGCCAATGAAAAACTGGGGAACAGCCTCAGCTCGGCCATGTCTGCCAGCGCCGGGTGAAGGGCACACCACAGCCGAGAAACCCCCTGCTCCTCCTGCTCTGCCGTGGAACCTTCTCTACCCAGGGCCTTGTTTTGGTAGAGGTGTGTGTGAATCAGCCAACACAGATTGAAGTTCCAGGTCTGAATCAAGGGGACACAATTGGGACAATGATCCTTGATCCTGATGTGGCACCAGGAGAACTGATGGGAATCCCCAAACCACTTCTCCTGGCCCCGGGCCCCGAGTGACCTCAGGGGACACTGCCGCTTCCACTTTCTGTGGGGTCTGTTCCCACGTAACTTCACCTGAACCTCCCACGACAGACTATCTTGGATGATGAGGATTAAACTAATGAAGTAGGACATTTGTTTTGGCAGCATGAAGGATTTCTGGTTTCATGTTTCCCAGAGGCAGGGCACCTCCCACGGCCTCTCCCACCTATTGGCCCAGAACCCACCAAGGGATGAAGAGGCTAGAGCAAAGGTGGTGGGGGAAGGGTGTCCCTGCACTCTCCATGGCAACCAAAGGCTCTGCACCGTCTCCCCGGGGGCTCTGGCTTTCCTCCTCACCTGCCAGGGATAGACCACCCTCTTGGGGCAGCCTGTCTGGCTGCAGCCCAGGAGGCTGTGCAGCGCGTGGGCAACGGCGTAGATAGCAGCGTACACGTTGTAGGCCCCACGCTGGCTGGAATATCTGAGCAAGGTGTACAAGGACTGAGGGGTGTCCAGGCAGGTGTCGCACTCCTGGTTGCAGGTGGCGCTCCCGTTGGACGTGCGCGGCCCGGCCTGAGCGTGGAGTGCGTGGAACTCGCCGAAGCCTGGGATGGGCACGCTCTGGGTGGTGATGCCCAGGAAGGTGCCCGTGCGGCGCAGCTCGGTGAGGCTGTGCAGGACCAGATCGGCCGCCCAGGACTCGGAGGCAATCCATACGATGCCACTGATGTTTCGGCGCAGCACCTCGTGGAAGAAGTTGCGCAGGGCCAGGTCCGGCGAGAACAGGACCACCACGCGTGCGGAGCTCTGCTGCAGCTTGTCCACAATGGCCTCCAGGCGCTCGCGCTCCTGCCGCGTCACCTCCTGGTTGGGCTGCGGCGTGGGCAGCGCCTCCTGGAAGGCGATGCAGATGTCTTGGCCCACCAGGCGCTCGCTGAGCAGGTGGCCATTGTCGCGGCCGTAGTCGTCACTGCTCACCAGGACGATGATCCAGTTCCAGTGGAAGTGCAGCATCAGCTGCACCATGGCCTCGACCTGGTGGTCCGCACCTGGCACCGTGCGCAGCAGCGAGGGGAAGCTCTGCTTGTTGCGCAGCTTGCTGCTGAAGGCACTGTAGGTGATCTGCCAGAGGGGAGGGGCCACCAACACTGACACCCCACCCGTTTAGAATTGCAGTCTCACTCCCCCTGTCCAGACATGACGCAAGTCCCTTACCCTGCTAGACTTCTCCTCTCTCCATTGCACTCCTGACTGTTTAACGTCCTAAATCACTTACTTATTCACGTTTACTGCCTGCCTCTCCCCACTGGAAGCTAAGCTCTATGTCCCCAGCTGTTTCTCCAGTGCCTTCAACTGTATCTGGCATAGTAGGTGCTCAATAAATATTTGTTAAATGAATGAAAGAGTGAGCTCAGTCCTGGACTAGATGTTTCACACGGGAATAAAAAAACATACTGAGCACCTACTATGTGTCAGACCCTGTGCTAGATGCTTTACACAACAAAAAATTACAGAACTGGTAACCACCTACTGTGTGCCAAGTCCCTTGCTAGCTGCTCTTTAATGTGTAGATATTTTATGCTAGTTCTGGACTAGACACTTTTGATCATGCTGGTGATAACACTGCTGATAATAGTAACAGCACTTTCTTGAGGACCTACTTTGTGGCAGGCCCTGGGCTAGGTTACTATATAGGAAAATGTTGAGCATTTTCTGAGTTTCCATTCTGGTGCAAGATGTTCTACATAACAGTAACGTTACCAATGACCTACTGTGTGCCAGAAACACTTGCATAGGTTAAACACTTTACTCTTCAGACAGTCGTAGGAGAGAACTGTCAGCATCTCACTTTACAGTGGGGAGACTGATGCTCAGAAGAGCTGAGAGACATGCAACAAAAGGCTTCACAGTGGGCGAGACTCAGAGCCAAGATGCAGGACCAAGTTCACCCACCTCCAAAGCCTAAACTCTCAACCAGAAGGCCAGGTGCCTTCCCAGGGTTGGGGTTGATGTCCCGACCTTGCCTTTGCTCTTGCCTCCGCCCCACGACGGGTGAGGGGAAGTGAGCTCTCTGGACAACTGCACCTCTGCCCCCGTCCCTGGCCCTTTCTCCCAGGGCCCGGGGTCCTCACCCACCTGTGGGAGGAGAATGAGGGAGAGGAAGTTGGCCATAATCACGGCGGACTCAGAGTGGTCGGGGCCGATGACGGCCATCACGCGGGGCAGGTAGTGGCTGTAGTCCTCCTGGATGGGCAGGAGGTAGTCCTTGCCTGCCAGGAAGAAGAGCACGGGCTGCACGTTGTTGGAGGTGTAGCACACGTCCACCATCTCGTAGCCCAGCTGCACACCCGGCAGCAGGCCGCTGCGGTTGTTGATCTCCTGCACCGCAAAGCGCATGGCCTGCATGAAGGTGTAGCCCAGCGCCTTCACTTCGTACCTGCAGGGGTGCAGCGGGGTGGGCAGCAGGTGCAGAATGAGAGGGGCGGGTGGCAGAGAGCCAGCCTATTTCTCCTATGTGCCCAAGGGAAGCCCAACATTGCCCAAGAAAGAGCCACTCTGGAAGATTCTGGTACTTTTACCACATTATTGTCGTGGTACCACATCTCTAGGATCATCATTGTCCCTATGACCACCTCGGACACTGATCTCTGTGGCCACCATCATTACCATCACCACCACCATCACCACCACCATCACCATCACTGTCACCACCACCATCACTATCACCACCATCACCATCACTACCACCATCGCCACCGCCATCACCACCACCATCACTACCACCATCACCATCACCACACTCTTCACCATTTTTATGACCATCAGCATTACTGCCATCACCATTATAAACCTCGCCCGCATCCCTTCCATCACCACCATCCCTTCACTGGACTCCCTACCGTTATTACAGGTGTCGGGACAGCTACCATCCTGCTTGGTGCCACGCCTGGGACCACCACCCTCACCATTCTCAAGCCAGCACACAACCCCCCAGTGGCCTATAAGTCAGGGCTCAGTCATCTTCTGCACGTTCCTTCCTCCCCCCTCTCCCTCCCAGAATGCCTCCACCCTCTCTACACAAGGTCATTAATTTATAATCCCAGGCTGGCTCCAGCATCTGTCCTTCAACCCAGCGTGGAGATGGCCCACCCGATCTCTGAGTGCCCCAAGGGGGCTCACAGGGGAGGGAGGGAGAGCAAAGCCCCTCCAGGCCTGGAAGCACCCCACCCCCTCCCCACAGCCCTGGGAAAAGGCGAACCTTCCCCCGCCCCCCGCCCCAGTCTGAAAACCCGCTGCAGAAGAGCCACATTCTGCCTGTGAAGGTCGGACACCTGGTTTCTCTACTGGGCCTCGGCAGGGACGCACTGGGAGTCCCCTGGTTGCCAGAGGGGGCGGTGCTGGTGTTGATGGTCTCTGAGCCACCGTCTCCTGATCTCAAATATCCTAAAGCTCTTTATATTCACACCGGGACAACCCAGGTCACAGTGCTTCGGGGCACAACGGCCAAAGATTTCAGTCACACAGACTGTGCGGGGCCTCCCCGAGGGCTGGTGAGGTGGGTCCGGGGTGGGGATTTGACAGTGAAAGAGAAAGAGCTTTCTGAGCCCTCAGTCTTGGCCTTGACCTGGCCTCCCATGGATCTCAGAACCAACCCTGGTCCCCACGCACCCCCACCGCCACGGCCAGCCTCCCACTGGAGACTCACTCCTTGCACTTGGGCACCTGCAGGAGGTTGAGGTGGACGATGCCCTTCACGTTGGCGTGGAGGGTGAAGAGGCCACCCAGGAGGTAATCCCCAGCCAGGCTGAAGTCCGAGTTCTCGACCGGCTCAGCCAGGACCCGCAGCAGGAAGAACAGGGAGCAGACCACCCTAGCCTGGGGTCTCATGGCAGAAAGTGGGGGTCCTAAGAAGTGGCTCTGCCTCGCCAGCGAGCTGGCCGCTAGACACCAAGGGATTTGCACAGACATTTACATAGTGACGGTCCTGCCACTGTCCGGGGGCGGGGAAAGCACCTGGGACAGGTGGAGGGGTTAGAGGTGCAAGGGAAAGGGGAGGAGGCTGGAATGAGGACGACCCCCCCGCCGAGGGCACAGGGGCGGGGGGCATGTGCTGCCAACTTGGCCCTGACCTTCTGTCTCATGATTGAGGACAAGCTGCATCCCCCTGACGCTTCAAACACCTGGGAGAGAAGGACGTAGGTGATCACACGAGCAGATAGAGTAGGGTGGCCGATGGAGCCCTGCTTTAGAGCCCGACCAAGCTGGCCTGGCACATGGTAATAAGAATGGCGCCGGGCCTACAGCAGGTGTCCCCAGAGTAGCAGCCATTGTCACCAGGAACCAGGCACAGTGCTGAGTGCTCGTCATCCTCCATCCCTCCTAACACACACGAGAACTGGGGCTGTGACGAAAATCAGTTCACAGGCGAGGAAACTGAGGCACAGAGAAGTTAAGAAACTCACCCTGGGTTGCACGATCACAGAGCTGAGACTCAAATCACGCGGGCCACTCCACGCCACGTCACACACATCTCGACGTCACTGGTTCTGATAAAAGCAGCCGGCAAAGAGAATGGGAGGTGGGGGCGGGGCTGGGGCGTCTCGGGGAGGGGGGCTGGGGGTCTCGCTCCCTCTGACCGCTGCTGTGCTCAGCCCATAGGCTGTCAGCTTTGCAGAGTGAGCCCACTCTGAGTCACCCATCTGGGACCAGAGCCCACAGACAGGGGTCCAGACAAAGAAGCTGACAGTTCCTGAAGTCAAATGTGACAACTCACAAAAAGTTGGGTGGAGGGAGCCGGCTCTCAGGGCCCCACTGGAATCAGAGACCCTCGGCCATGCAGTGCTGCTCCGGTCCTTCCAGCCCTAACCACGGGGGGCCCGACAGGAGTCTGGGGGGACAAGCGCCCAGTGCCCAGCTCTGCTGAGCCTGTCCCGGGGCCTGTTGGGTTGTGGGGGGAGGAGGCCCTAAAATACAAAAAGACCACTGGAAACCCAGTGTTCTCCCTCAAGGGCCAGCTGGAGCCTCCTTCAAGAAACGGTCCCTGCCCCCGGTTTACAGGAACCACCCTGCTCTGAGCTGCAGTGACCCAGCTGTCTGTGTGGGTCCAACAGCAGCCTCACATCACCGACTGGCTCCTGCTGATGTGCACGTCCACGCCGCAGGAACCCCGGGGCAACAGGCGCTGGCCCGCCCGGACTGGACCGCCGTGCTGTCTGCTGGGTGCGCCCGGGCAGCTCATGAAAACTCTCTGGGCCTGTTTGCTCCCCAGCGGGAACAGGGATCACAGTCCCAGTGCCACGGGATTCACGTGGGGGTTGAATTAAATGTCACGTGAGAATGTCCTGGCGAGGTGCCGAGCAGACCCTGGGGAAAGGCAACTCTGCCAAAGTTCGACACTGTCCCTCTTGTAACACCATGAACTGCCCCAGGGGCCACCACGGGCCCTGCACCCAGCCAAAAGGGCCAGAGCTCCTTGAACTCGCCTTGAAAGATGCTGCATGTTGGTAGCAGCTCGAGGAAGCGTGCCCTCCCTGGCTTGTGACCTATCCTGGGGTCGTGTCATTCCACAGACATTCAGAACAGCGAGGAGAGGTGCCCTAATGCTGCGGGAAGACAGGATTTACTGTGTGATCTTGAACTTGTGTCCGCCCCCCTCAGGGCTTAGGCAAACCGTTGACAGGGAGGGGAAGATCCATCCCCTAAAACAAAAAGAATAGCCCTGCATGGGGTGTGGGTTCCTGGCCTGGCCCTCCCCTCTCTGGCCTCAGTTTCCTCATCTGTACAATGGAAGGCCCTCTTTGGACTGCCCGTATCCACCCTCTCTGACTGCCCATCAAAGGCCCCAGTACTAACTCACCCTCTGTTCCTTTTGTTTTCTCCAGGCCCCTCCCCCTTTGCCACACCCCAAGCTCAGATCCTCAGCTTCCTGTCTGGACCCCTCTGTGCCCTTCGTGCTGACCATTTAAATCCCTGGCGGTTTACATCCTCTGAGCCTGTGGGTCCTCTGCTCTGACACCTCGCGGGGCTCCCCATTGCCTGCAGGATCATGGCTGAGCTCCTTGCCTCGGCATTCAAGGCCTCCCTGTCCCTGCCTTTCCAGCCTGCATATGTGCCCCAAACGACAGCCACCCTGGCCCCTTGGCAGCTCAGCCCCTTGGAACTTCTAGACACTTCAGGAGTTTGGAGGATAACAACGAAACAGTACCCTTTCCAGGGCACGTCAGACACTGTGCCAAGAATTCCATGTGCATTATGCCACTTAATTCTCACAAGTACCCTGCAAAGTGGCCGCGGGGAAACTGAACTTGAGAGGTTAATCTCCTGAACGTCACACCTCTAACAGGGGGTGGCACTAGAACTTCGACCAAGGCGGCCCCAGCACTTGACCTCCGTGCTACCTGACCTGGCTGTGTTTCGCCCACAGGAGCTGTCCCTGCTATGACCGGCCCGATGCCAGGCTGCAGGGGGGCTGAGAAAGCCATTAACCCAGTGGGCACTGGCTGAGCCCACCATGTAGCAGGGCTGGGTGCAGCACCAGGGACATGGCCAGGGACATTGCAAGGGATCTGGCTTACGGTCGGGACAGAAATCAGGGTCCTCACAAGAGCAGCACGTGCTGGAATGGCAGGGGCCCCAGGGCCCCCCCGCCCCCCAGTGAGGAGATCATGGCTGAGCTGAGATGGCCTGAAGAGATGTACAAACCCACCCATCACACAGATGGGGCAACTGAGGCCCAGAGAGGGACACTTGCCCAAGGGTCAGAAAAGCAGGCTGATTTCCCCTTGACTCAAGTCTAAAGTGTCAGGACAGCTCTGTGATGCTCCAGGCCACACCAGCCCCAAGATGGGACAAGGATGAGGGAAGGCAGGGGCTGCACCACAAAGCACGGAGCAAGGGGGTGACAATGAGCACAGGTTATTTCTGTGGTTGGAGGGCTCACTGCTGAGTGCTCACCACACTTCATCGTCCCCCTTTATTGTCACTACTTCCCCTATTTCCCCGTTTTGTAGACAGGGAGGCAGATTCAGAGAGAGACAGTAACTTATTCAAAGCCACGTAGCAGGTACGTGGAGAGAGGAACCCAAGGCTCAGATGGGGGCGCATGGAAGTGGTGGAACCAGGGGCTCCGAGGAGGAAGGAATAACAGGGCCTGTGACAGGGAGGGCTTCTTAGCGTGTGCGGGCGTCGGCATGGACGGGGAACCTCCCTGAGGACCGAACTCCGAAGGAGCACTGGACAGGGAGTCCGAAGTCTCTGCTCTGGCCCATCCTGCAGGCTTCCCTGGGGCAGGGGGCTTCCATTCTCTGGACCTCAGTCTCCCCACCTGTAACAGGCACTCAAGTAGGGGCAAGGGTCCTTTCGAGATTCTGATGAGGCCCCGGACACTCATGTGACACTCGGCAAGCACAGCAGACCACGAATCCAGGTGCCGCCAGGCCTGCTCCATGAGGCTCGTCTGCAGACCCTGTGCCGAGACGCCCGGGCTGGGGGATCTGCACCTCCCCCCTCTGCCCCGACACCGTCTGGGACAGGTGACTCGGTGTGGCTGAGGCCCTGACCACTCCGAGGACAGATGCCCAGGAACACTGTGTCACCCTGACTCTCTGCCAGGGTTACACAGACATAGCCCGTGCCCTGGGTGGCCCAGGCTGGACACACTGTCACCCTTCTGGCCTAGTCCAGGGCCCAAGGTCCCCATGCTGACACCTGTGTGGCCACTGGTTGCCAAGGCGACAGAGAGCTATGATAGGCTTATGGAAAGTACATGGGGTGGGGGCGGTGTGGAAATGGGGGGCCCTGGAGAAGCTGTCCATTTGCCTGGCACCCGCTCCGCCAGGTGCTCACGGAAAGAAACTGGCTGGAGGGGGCTGCCCTGACCTTCCTTCCTCCCGCTCCCATGGAGCACAGGGGAGCCCCAGGAAAGGCCTGACCCCAGGGACTGGAGGCTGCATCGGCTCCTCTTTCCCTCCCCTACCCCATCTCACCTGTTTCTTTCCTACCGTAGTCCCTCCTCCAGGAAAAAACTGGGCAGCTGGAAACCTAGCTCCAATCTGGCTTAGGGTGGGCAGGCAGGGCCTCCCCGAACAAGGTCTGGGCAATGGGCCCCCTGAGCCGGCCAACTTGGTTCAGAGAAGCGTTGGAGGAGGGTCACCGGGGAGGCCTCCGAGCCCCTCCTCAGGGGGTCCAGCCTCATCAGTCACCCCTGGGAGAGGTTAGACCTCGAAAGTGGAGTGGGCCCTGGAGGCTGGGGACCCAAGGGTCAGCTGAGGCCTGCGGGAGAAACTCCGCTGTGGTCGAGACACCCACTCAAGTCCACAGAGTTGCCTAAGCCTCCTCACTGAACTTGGCTGGGTGACGTCAAGCAGTCTGTGTCTCAACCAGACAAAGACCTGGAGGCTCCAAACGACCACGGTCTCAGTGGGAGTCCGAGGAAGGGAAGCAGCCTTTACGGAGCCTCTGCAATGCTTTCGAACATCACTGCGTCTGCCCAGCGCAGTTCCGGGAAGGATTTTTATCCCTATTGTACGGATGAGGAAACCGAGGCTCAGAAGCCTGAGCGCCTTCTGTGGGAGGACTTACAAGGCCACAGGTGGAATGACTAGCCCAAGGTCATTCAGCTAGTTAGCAGGAGGGCCGGCGTGGAACCCAGGTCTCTGGACTCCACAGCTCACGCTCCTCCCACCGGCTGCATCAGGTCCCGCCCCTGTCCCTCTACCACTGACATTTAAACTCCCCCAACCCGGCCCTTTCGCCTCCATTTAACCAGGGCAGGCTGCGGGTCAAAGCCATTGCTCACTGTTTCCTCTGCCTTCCCCTGTCCCCCAGACTTGGGGCTGGTGGCTCCCGAGAGCCCAACACCTGCCCAGGTGCCCAAGGCCTCTCTGCATGGTCGCCACAGGAAGTCCCCGTGTCCGTGTCCATGGTGGCCCAGGAGCCTCTTCATTTCCCTGCTGTGCCCCGGGGGGCCAGCTGCAGGTCTGGGCTCAGAGCATGAACCATTTGCCTGAGGCCGGATGTCCCTGCCGCCACCATCCCCCGGCTGCCAGTCGGGCGTGCACTCTAAGGAAATGAGGGCCACCTGTGCCAGCTCCCAGCCGACAGGCCAACTCGGAGCTCCTGGGGGTCCAGAGGAGGCGTCAGGGCGCAGGCCCACCCTCTTCACGAAGCCAGGTCACTTTCATGCATTCCCCCACCGCATGCGCATCCTCTATTCCCGCACCGTCTATCTGGAGTTGGGGTCATGAACAGACCTGGCAGCACTTGAACGCAGGCCGAGCCGGGCACTGTGCCCATGTGTTGGACCTCGCACCCTCGGACACTCACACAGCCACACAGATGCGTTCTGTCACGCCCATTTTACAGAGGAGGAGACTGAGGCACAGGTGGCTGAAGTAGCTAGTACACCTAGGTGTGCTTTACCCAGTAAGGTCAGTGTCAAGGCTCTATGAGACTAGACAGCCAAAGCGCTTAGCCAGTGATCAGCCAGACAACTCTGCTACTGCCTCAGTGTGACCTCAAGCAAGCCACTCCACCATGCAAAAACAGTAATAGCTATTAAAACATTAAAAACTATAAAATACAGTTGCCATCCTTCCCATCCAGAAGCTCCAGCCTGGGCACTGGGGGCCACCCTTTGGTGCTCAGGCAAGGCCCCTCTTGCCCAAATCAGTGGCAGCCCTGGGGTGAGCAGGGTGAGGGCTCTGCCAAGGGTAAAGTCTCCACTGCCCCCCATAGCTCCGAGAGCCCCAACGACAACAGCACAGATTGATGGACGCTGGGACAGGGATGCTGACGTGGCTCCGGGGCAGCTCCTTCACATTGTCTGTGGGTGGGGGCAGGCCAGGACACACATGTCCCCCCTCCAAGCCAGCTGGCCCAGGAGGGCTTGGACCCACAGATTCTGGGCTCAAGCCACCTGGCCACCGTCGCTCCCCACATGTCACCTGGCAGCTGAGCTGAGTGGAAGGAAGGGAATGGCTTTTGGCGTCAGGCAGACCTGGGTTTCTGTTCCAGTGATACCACGCTCTCGGCAAGTCCCCTCACCTTTCTGCGCTGTCCTCATCTGCACAACGGAAGCACGGCAGCCCTTACATAAGGCTGCCGTGAGGACATGCAAAGGCCTTGGCACGCGTGTTCTCGGGGCTCTCCAGACAGACAGAACCAACAGCAGGCACACAGGGGGAGAGATTTACTGCGAGGAACTGGCTCACAAGATTGTGAGCGTTGGTAAATCCAAATTCTGCCAGTGGGCCGGCAGCCCGGAGACCCACGGAGAGCTATGGACAAGCCCAAAGACGGTCTGCTGGTGGGAATCCTTCCTGCTCAGGGCAGCTCGTGGGCCGGGGGGTGGGGCCAGTCTTTGTTGTTAAGGCCTTCGACTGATTGGATGAGGCCCACCCACAGTATGGAGGGCAGTCTGCTTTCCTCTAAGTCCACCGATGGAAATGCAAATCTTTTCCAAAAACACCCAGAATAATGTTTAAGTAAAATGCACGTAATCTTAAACATCACAGCAGGCAACAGTGGTTGTTTCAACAATGGGCAACACTGTCAAATCGCTGATTTCTGCATCTGGCACTGTTCTAAACACCTACAGTCAACTCAGTTCATTCTCGTGACAACATGTGTGTGTGTGTGTGTGTGTGTGTGTGTGATCATTCCCAACTTACACAGAGGTGAAGAGACAAGGTCAGAGAGGCTGTGCAACTTGGTGGAGCTGGGATCTGAACCCCGCCCGTCCAGCCCCGCAGTTCCCACCGCCTGCAGCAGCGATTCCCATTCACCAGTGCCTGCCCTCCCTCCCGCCACACTGTGGGCACTGTGCTACTGACACCTAAGGACACGGTGGCAATGCCATCAGACTTAGCAGCTGACTAGCCCCCAGAGCCGCACCAGAAAGACCACCAATCTGATGAAGTAACAGGTACTTTATTGGGTGACACCAGGGCAAACCCTGTTGCCACTTCACAGTGCAGAGCCAGCGGAACCACGGACACTTACAGCCACCCGCCCACCCGGGCGCCGGGGCTGGCCCCTTGTGGGAAAAACAGTGCAGAACCTGGAAGACATGCCCTGTCCAGGTGATATCAGTACGGCCCTGACCGATAGCCACGGTCTGGGATCATGGCACTTGGGGAATGGCCACATCAACCCCGTGGGGACCCCCTGCCAGCTGTCCTTGCAGAGGGCCCTGCATTTCTAGGGCTCCCAAAAAATGTGCTCCAAAGTCACTCCTTATAGATCCCTGGCCACCCAGAATCTGACCCATTTGTGAGAGTCCACCGATCGGCTACTTCAAACAAAGAGCGGGCCACCAAGGGCCAGTCCACACAGAGCCACTTGCATGTAAAGGAAGGAGGATTCTATGGCCAATCCTCGGCCCTGGCAGGATGGGGACCCACAGTGGGTCTCGGGGCCTGGGAGGTGGTGGGAGCAGCACCTACTGGAGCCTGTCCCACCACAGCTGGTGGGAAGGGCGCTCCTGCGGAAGACCCCAGGCCCGCATGGGCTCTGGGAGTGGCCGCCCTGGGGGCAGGGCAGGAGCGCCCAGGGAAAGCTGACACGACACAGTCCACCCAATTTCTAAAATCATAGCCCCAAAAGGAAGGACTGGCATACCCCACACTTTGGCAGGTGGCCTCCAGCAGCCCCCAGGCCCACCCCTCAGAGACAGCCAGGAACCACGTGGTCATACAAGCTCCGAGGAAAAAGGCACATGGGCATCTAAGGTTGAAGGTTGGGCATAGCTACCCACTGGCTCATGGGAATCCAGGCAGCGAGCTAGCGTGAAGGGTGGGTGGCCCAGACCAAAGAGGGCAAAGTCAGCTGGAGCCCCACGCCCTACTGGTCACACCAAACTCAAAGACCTGGATAGCCAGGGCCCGGGAGCCTCTGTGGGTAATGAGGTCACCAGGGGGCGCAGAGTCACCTTCTTTCCTCCAGGGACTGGGAGCTTCCCCACTATCACTCCCTGAGACCCTAAAGCACCGGGCCACCGTGTTGAAGAACGAGGAGGAAAGGACAGGTGGAGAAACAGCCACACCAAGGTCACACCTACGAGATGTAATTCCCAGGACTCCCAATGGGATGAGGGGCAGGAGGCCTGTTCCTCCCCAGCAGGATCTCAAACCAGAGCTGGGGTGCCTGCCCCCGAGACGTGGGGCAGGCCAGGACATGGGGTAGTGGGGGGCCAGGGGCTGCCCCACAGGGAGCAGGTGGAGGGGCTGGGGTGGGCCCGGTGCATGAGGCCAGGCGCCCAGACAGACGGACGGGTGGACAGCAAAGGCGCCGAGCCAGCTCACTGCATGTACGAGTAGCGCCAGTCCCCCAGAGGCTCATGCGTCTCCTTGATGACCTGGGGCGACGTCCAGCGCAGGATGTAGTGGGGCCCCCCCGGCTTGTCATTGGTGCCTGTGGGAGAGACAGCTCCGTTTTTCTCCAAAAAGATACAATAGCTTGGGGCACAAGGGGAAAGGGGTGGGGAGGACAGAATAAATGGGGTACCAGCGTGGGCTGCAAACAACTAAATAAAACAAAACATGTTCACAGGGCCCACAGGTCCCCAAGTGCATCCACGGGGAGCGCCCTTGGCCAGAGGGCGGGTGAGGCAGGGGCTGTGAGCAGACAGGACGTCGACGCTCCCTGGTCCGTGCGCCCCGCCTGCCTTTGGGGGCCTCGGAGGAGGGGAGCACTGCGGACAGCGCACTGGCACTGCCACCGGGCTGCTCGAGGGACCCTGGAAAGTCCCCACCCCAATCCGAGCCTATTTCCCATCTGTAAACAGGAAGGAGGTGGGCTGAAGGGGCCTGGAGCATGTTGGTCCACGCCGTTCGTGCTGGATTCAACAGCCAGCTCTTCCACTTCCTAGCCATGCGCCCCTGAGGGAGCCACTTCGCCACCTGTGCCTCCGTGTCCTCCTCGGTAGAGTGGGGAGGAGAACTTAGCACCTTGGCCCACGCGGTTGTTGAAAGGATTCGGGGTGCGCACGGTGCCCGTCCCGGACTGCTCAGGGAAGGGCGCTGTTCCCACTGCTCTTGACGTGAAGGGTCAAGAACAATGGAAATGAAGGGTCCCCAGTCTCCCACCAGATGCTTGGCTCCCCTCGGGAAACAAAGGCTTACTCACCAGAGGCTCGAGCCCCCCCGAAGGGCTGCTGGCCCACCACCGCGCCGGTGGACTTGTCGTTGACATAGAAGTTGCCAGCAGAGTACCTCAGCATCTCTGTGGCCTCCCGGACGACGTCCCTACAAGGCAGGGCAGCGAGCTCACCCACTGGTGTGGCCCCAGGTTCCATCTCCAATACCCACCCTGGCCTAGGCTGGCTGGCCAGGGGAGCACTAGGCCCAGCCTGGGACAGCGACAGGGGCCAACCACCAGCTGTGGGCCCTCAGGCCGGATCCTTAGGGTCTCTGAGCCTCAGCTTCCTCCCCTGGAAAGGGGGGTGGCACGCCTCCCTTGCAGGGTTCCTGCAAGGACTGAGAATGTAGGTCAGGCAGCATACACTCAGGGGAGCGGCCCCTCCCAGTCCCATTTCCCTGCCCCTGGGGAGCTGGGGAACCCCCAAGACCCACCCTGCCCCCCAGACTCACTCCCCTGTCCACTCTCTAGAGGCAGACAAGGGGTGGCACCTGGGCCATAGAGGGAGGAAAAAGCCAAGTCTCAGAATGAGCACCTGGCACCCAGGTTAGAACTCTGCCTGTGTAAGATGGACAGGTGCCCCTGGCCTTGAGCCTGGGGCCCACTCCGCAGCATAAGGCCATGGCCTTGCTTAGATTGGAGGCCCCATTGGATCGAAGGGGCAGGTCAAAAGCACCCATTCCCCGCCCCTCCTCTAGAGGTCCAGATTCAATAGTGGGGCTGCAGATTCTGCACTTTGACAAACAGCCGGGCTGCCTCTGTGTACCGGTGCGTGGAAGGCCTGCCTGCCAGTCAAGGCTGAGGTGGGAGGGAGGGGAGACAGAAAGTAGGGGTGGCTTTGTAGGATCCATGTCCTGGTGTCCTGCCCACACCCTGGACAGCACACACCAGGCCCAGAAGAAGGGCTGCAGCCACTCACTTATCCTGGGCGAACACTGCCCCCGTGAGGCCATAGCTGGTAGTGCTGTCGACCAGCCGCAGCGCCTCCCTGTACTTGTCATCTGGGTAGACGTACACAGTCAACACAGGCCCGAAGATCTCCTGGGAGAGAAGCCTTGGTGTCAGCCCCGGTGTCAGCCCCGGGTGGGACCAGCACCGAGGCCTCCCAGCCTGCTCTGGCCTCTGCCTCTGTTCTCAGTCCCTGGTCCCCAGGCCTCAGCCCCTGCAAGGGCCAGGTACAGTCTCCTGCTGGATTCCCTCAGGAGCACTGTGCCCAGCTCCTGCCCTGCCCACCCCACTCCAACCTGGGGAAAGATCCGAGGAAACTTTCTGCCCCACTGCCAGCCAAACCCACACCCAGAGATACACGGGAGACTTTTCGCAACAGCCAGTCCAGAACTGACTGACATAATCACTGTCCCTGCTGCCACCAAGGTGCATTGACCTCTCAGAACCTCAGCTTCTCAGCCATAAAATAGGACTGGTAATACCCCCCCAGCTCAATCAAGTGCCAGCTATAGCCAGCCCACGGCTGGGTCCGCAAATGTCAGCCACGAGGACCCCTGTGGAGGCCATGGGCTGTGGAAGTGCTTCGACACTGCACCGACTCTGGGTCAGGAGGCCTGCGCTCAGGGCTGGCTCTGCTCCCACTGGGTGTGAGACATTTACTTTCTGGGGCCTCACGTTCCTCATCTGAGCAATGGGGTGACACCCCGAGAAGAAAACCATGAGCCCGGGCCCTGTGCATGCCTGGTGTGAGTGAGAAGCTGGCCTCCCTCGTGTCCCAGCCACCTGCCCAGTCACCTCCTTCATGATGGGGTCCTGAGGGTCCTTGCTCTCGACAATGCAGGGCTCCACGAAGTAGCCCACGGAGTCATCGCACTTGCCCCCAGCCAGCACGGTGAGGCTGGGCGAGGAGTGCGCATGCTCCAGCCACTTCCTGATGCGGCCAAAGGCCTGCGGAGGATGGAGGGGGGTGTCAAGGACCAGCTAGGGGCCATTTCCGGAGGCAGCCCTCCCATACACTCCCCCCCCCACACCTGTTCTGAAGGCCTGACTTCTGAAGTGGGGGCGGGGAGGCCGAGGGTCTGTGTGAGCCCTGACGGACACATGGGCAGATGTGCATGCTCGTGTGCCAGTGTTAGAGCTGTGGGCACACTCACACCCATGTGACAAAACACACGGATGACGTAAAGGTACACACATATAGCCATGTCTTTGTTTAAGCTTTGTTTGAAGATGCACAGGGCGAGCAAAGTGGGTTTATAGTACATGAAACAGTGTTTATGCATGCACACCTACCCATGCCTCTGCACACATGCAAACACGCACATGGATACCTGTGCATGCACATATGTGGGTGGGTTTGTTCATGTGTCTGTGGCTGTGTGTGCACTTATGTGGAAAGACTGGCATGCACTCCTACATCCAAAGGTGTTCATGGGTGTGCAGTATGTTTGGGTCTACCCACACAGATGTGCACACCTGTTTGTGTCTGTGCATATGAACACAGCACTTCAAGGGTGCATAGCAAGCGCCCTTGAAGTGCTATGTTCATATGTTTATAATTGTCCAATTCTCTGGTTGGACAAGTCTGCCCTTTGCAGCTGGAGGAGAGGGTGGCAATCTGGATGCTTCCCAGAAGCGGTGGGGCTGGTCCGTCCCCCAGTCAGGGGCCCCCATATCTCTTCCTCCCTCTCCACCCAGGCCAAGGTTCAGCTCCCAGAACAGCTGGGTTCCAGCCTGTACCTTGGCATCAATCACTGCGGAGAAGAAGGTCCCAAAATCTTCTGCGGGCTGAAGGCAGGGAGACACCAGAAGAGATAGAGTTGCCACAGGCCCCCAACAAAGGGGGCCCCTTCCGCACACCCCAGCCCCACCCGCTCAGGAGCCTCCAGCCCCCTCACCCGCCCAGTGGGCCCAGGCAGGAGGAGGGCACCGCTTACGTCGCCCACTTTGATCCGGCTGTGCTCCTCAAGCAGCCGCTGTTTGATCCGCGGCCACAGCGAGTGCGGCACGTAGAGGCGGGAGCAGGCCGAGCACTTCTGGCCCCCGTACTCGAAGGCTGAGCGCAGGGTCCCGCTCACCACGCTGTCCACGTCGGCGGAGCGGTGCACGAAGTGGAAGTTCTTCCCACCGCACTCTACAGGGGCCAGGGCAGGGGAAGAAAAGAAACAGTGGGCTCCCCTGCCAGCCCAGGGGCCCACCACACTGCCTACACCTGTCCCTGGGGCCCTGTGACCAGCCCCCAATTATGGGCAGATGAGAGGAGAGGCACAGGGTTAGAGCTGGACAACACCCAAGGAACCGAAGCACCAGGCCTTTTCTTCCACTCTGACACCCAAAGGTGGAGAGCATCAGAGGTCACCAGGACCAACCCCCCCATTATACAGAGAAAAAACTGAGGCCAGGGGAGGGGTGCTGCCCAATATAATGGCAGAGGAAGGACCACTCCACTTCCAGAGGTGGGCACAGCTGTCTTGGAGCTTCCCTAACCCCACCAATCCAGCGAGAGAAGAGGGGGCCACTCCTGTCAACCGCCAGGGCTCCATCTTCCCTATCCACGGTAGCTAATTTGCTGAATGACACATGAATGAATGAATAAGAAACACACATCCTGAGGCACAGGTGCTCTGCACGACCCCCAGGACCTGCCAGAGCAGCGGCTCTGCACCTAAGGCCCCAGGGCTCAGCCCCTGCAGGGCAGCCCCACCTATGGCTGCCTTGCCTTCTCCTCTTTCATGGAGGCCAGGGAAGGGACGAGTCCCTGGGCCAGAGGGGAGGGGGCAGGGAGAGGGGCCCTTACCTCCAGCTAGGCGTGGGAAGGTACGAAAGCGATCCAGGTTCTGGGCTACCTGCTTCCACAGGTGTTTAAAGGTGCTGAAATCAGAGGACAGGGTGGGGATGAAGAAACTGCTTGGGTGCCTGAGAGGGTGAGGGTCCTGGGGGATGGGTGAAGGCCCTGCCGGAGAAAAGGGTCGGAAACCCAAGGGAGGAAGGCCAGGGTCAGCAGCCTAGGAGGAGGTGAGCAGGGGTCACATGGGGGAGGGGAGGAACCCAGGAGGTGGGGGCAGCTGGAAACGGGCAGCATCGCAGGCCTATGGGGAGGGAGCAAGGCGGGGCTTGGCGGCAAGATGGTTTGGAGAAGGCCAGGCGAGGGGCGGGTACTGGGTTCGAGCTCTGCCTCAGACACCTGTGGTTGTGTGATCTGTTGCTCATTACTTAACCTCTCTGAGCCTCGAATTCTGCACCTCATCTGGGAACTGGGGGAACAGTCCCACTGGGCAGGGCTGTTCCGTGGTTCACTCCAGTGAGAGTCAAGTGCTTAGGACAGTGCTGGCAGACTGGGGGGGCCTGATGGAGGACAGATGCTGTCGCTGTCTGGGAGCCACGCCCCTAGCCCAGCACCCAGGCGCCAGAGGCTGAAATGAGGAGGGTCCTGAGAGAGGAAGCCCAGGCCCCCCCCCCCCCCGCCTCCTCCCTGGGCTCCGAGTGTGACCAACCTCAGCACCAGGAAACAATAAAAATGCTAATGGCCAGGGAGCCAGCGACACAGCAGCTAATACTAATTTATGACTTTCCCTCCTTTAAGCCCCACGCTCACTAGAGCATGGCAAATGGGGCGAGGCCGCTCTGCCCGCTAACAGGCCGGGACCCATGGGGCCCGCGGTGGGCAGAACAGGCCTTTCGGAGAACAGCCCGCCTCAGCGATTCTAAGGCGGCCATCACCACCCTGCAAACCCTGGAGGGAGTGGGGGTGGGGGAGCCTGGGGCCAGCAGAGAAAACCACTATCCCAGTGACACCTGCAAGGACCCCGGTGCTGGCCCCAACATCTCCACCCAGGCGACCCACAGGCACCCAAAACACAAAGTGACCAAATCGTGGGTCATCTGTGTCCTGACCTTCCCACTGCTGGGCCTTCCGGTGCTCACCTTGTGAACAATACCCCCCTGCCCCGAGCCTGGACATTCTCATTGACCCCCAACCCCAGACAGGTGATCGAATCTCCCTGCTCCTTTCTCGCTTGAACTGGCCCGCTTTTCCCTCATTCCCACTGTCTCTTCCCTGGTTCAGGCCCTGCCCAGCCTCCTGCTTCCAGCACAAGTAGTCTGTGGACAGAGCAGCCAGAGCCACCATTTAGCGCAGAGGCTGCAGACGCAGCGCCCAGAGAGGCCAGCAGGGGACGACAGAGGCCGACCAGGCAAGCGGAGACCTGTGGCCAGGCTGTGGTGGAGCTGGGGGAGCCGCCCACCTCTGGCCAGTGGTGCCACGTAGAAACGCAGGCCCAGGGGACCCAGAATGTCCAAAGAAGCCACTGTGTGGATTTTGACATGAAACTGTCAGAGTGGTACAAGGTTGGCTCAAAGAAAACAGAACCACTTGCCAGCCCCCCCCCCAAGGAGCTACCATTTGTACTCTGCTTGAACTCTAAGCCACGCCCCCAGCGTAAAACCTTTGCTGTCTCTACCATCTTCAGGGTAAAGTCCAGACACCTGTTAAGTCACGGGGCCTTAGAATCATGACTAACATCCCCAGAGAGGCGGGGCCTTGTCCGCTCCACGAGTTCACTGCTGGGTCTTAGCATGAGCAGAGCCCAGATGAACAGGTGGATGAACAGCAGTCAGGACCCAACCGTGTTTCACTCCCACCCGCACCCCCCACTCCAGCCATGTGGAACCACCACCACCTCCCAGAGCACAAGAGCTTCAGCGTTAATCCTCTGTGTCTGCTGTTCCCTCTCCAACACTCCCCTGACCTCCTCACCCTTTGCCGGGCCAACTCTCAGCTTAGATGCCACCTCCTCCAAGAAGCCTTCCTGACTCTCCTCCAATTTATCCCAAACTCCCTTGTGCCCTTCCTTTCCAGTGACAGAGATGGCATCAAAATCGGTATCGCCAAACACCTGTAAGTTGCTTCCAGCCCGTGAAGTTCTTTCCTGTTTAACTACTTCAACCCCCGTGGTTACTCTACAAGGTAGGGATGTCGGTCCTGCTACACAGGTGAAGAGGCTCACCCCCAGCCACACTGCAGGTGAGTGAGCATGGTCAGTGCCAGACCTCTGGGTTCATCGCCCCAGCACCTGGACGGAGGTGAAAAGGTGGTGGCCCTGTGAATGTCCCTAAAGCTCCCCCTCCCATACCCCAGGGACTTACGGCACGCTGCCCGTGAAGTTGATACCACACAGGTGCTCTGAGCTGGTAACAGTGTCCCCAAATGTGGGCCCGTCGGCCGGCACAAACTGGATGATGTTGGGGGGCAGGCCAGCCTCCCGGAGGACGCGGTAGACGGCATAGCTGGCCAGCACGGCAGTGTCGCTGGGCTTCCACAGAACCACATTGCCCTGCCCGGGAGACACAGTAATGACTCAGGCCAGGGGACACCAGCCCTGACTCCACCCCACCTAAAAGCATGGTCACCCCTCACCTGGTACCACCAGGCCCCTGTGCAGGTCAGGATGTCACCCACCCAACCCCACACCTCCAGCTGGCAGGCACTATGGTCTAAGAGCCCTTGCCAACATGACCACAGCAGCCCTGCCTGCTCCCGCCCGGGCCAGGCTCCCATCCTCTGGAGGCCTGCACAGGCTGGTGCTGCCAGCACCCCGCGGGCAGCTCTGTGTTCTGGTGCTTCTGAGTGCTGGGTGCTCCCTGGGCGCGGCCGGGCAAGTGCTCACAGGGCTCCCGCTGCACGTGTCCCGGCGAGGGTACGTGGGCGACGGGTGTGTGTGCACTGAAGCACGAGGACGGCCCTGTGCGTGAGTGTCCCTCAGATCGCCCGGCCACCCCGAGGGGGGCCCAGGCCCCCGATGACTCGCAGCCCCTCTGCCTATGACTCCTCAAGCCGCCCAGGCCCTCTGCAGGCAGGGCTGCAACCACCCCATCAGGCTGGAAGCTCACGAGGGTGGTAGCCACCTTCACACCGGTAACAACAGTGCAGCCCAGTGACCTCAAAACCCAGCCTGAATCCTCATCTGCCCCATCATTCACCGACTGTGCCACCGTGCAACCCTGACAAACCAGTCACCAGGCACACAGCAAGCATTCAGAGGTGAGCTGTAAGCATCACTGGGGGTGGGGGTGGCCCACAGTCAGTGCCCACAGTAAGTTTTTAAAAATCATCATCATCACCAACAGGCACCACACGCTTGCCCGCACGGGGCCAGACCTGCCTGGCATTTGACGTGCCTGGTCTCGGCGGCTCCTCACAGCCCTGAACTGCAGGCTTCCCATCGTCCCCACTTCGCAGATGAGGAAACTGCCTCAGTGCAGTGCGGGGGTCTAACCTGGGTCACCTGGAGCAGGCGAAGCCGGGATCTGAACCAGCTGCTGACCCCAAAACCTCTCCACGGTCCCATGCCGCCTCCGCCCTCCAAGCTTTCCCCATGACGAGGCCCGGGACCCCGGGGCTTCAGTGTGGCCCTTTGTCTGCCGAGATGGGACTGATGCTGAGCTCCTACCACCCCTGCCCACTGCCCACGACTCACCATCAAGGCCGGCGCCCCCACCAGGTTGCCGCCGATCGCAGTGAAGTTAAAGGGGGAGATGGCCGCCACAAAGCCCTGGAGACAGAGGAGGTGGTGAGGCCACGCTCGCGCCATCCAGCGCCCCCTCCCGCCCCGCACCTGTGGGTACCTCCAGCCCCCGGTACACTGTGCTGTTGGTGCTGGGCGGCACGCTGAGGGGCTGTTCCCCCTCCAGCTCCACGGCAAACTTGGCGTTGAATCGGAAGAAGTCGATCAGCTCGGCCGCGGCATCGATCTCCGCTTGGATCACTGTCTTACCCTGCCAGGAGGGAGGGCCAGGGACTCAGCAGTGGCAGACATGCCCCGTTAGCCCTCACGGAGACCCTGTGCCCGCGGTGGCATCGTGGGCAGAGTGCTGGCGGCTCCTGCCCGGGATGAGTGCATGTCCCCACTAGGCACGGTGGGCCAGGAGCCAGGAAGCCTGGCGGCTGTCGACATTTCCTTAGACTGTTCTTCCCGGTGGTGAAAGTGAACCACAGAGAAAGGGCCGCAAGAACGGCCCCGCCTGGCACCCAGGGTCACGGGCAGCTGCTCAGCCTGCTCAGGACCCAGAGCCAAGGAGGCTAAGAGGCACCGCCCCTACTCCGCAGAGCCACGGCACTTCCTACAAGCCCTTGAGTGTTCAAACAAAGAGGCACCTCCATCTGGTCTTCAAAGTGTCTCCCTGCCCAGTGTGGCTCACCGGGCGCACCCTGGAGCCTGGCACCCACCCCGGGGGCTGCGGAGAAAGTCAGGGACACTCGGCAGGTGTGGAGTTATTACACCACCTCTGTGCAGCAGGGGGACCGTTCTCTGCCGGAAGGGCTGCCCCGAACCCCCAGGTCTGCTTGCTGGGGCTGGTGAAATCAACCTTTTCTCCCTGCTCTGCCCCTTTCCCAGCACTCTGGGCTGCTGCTGCCTCTTGCTGGCTCAAAGGCGCTCACTCAAAAACACGGATCAGGAGCTTCCACGGCTCCAGGAAGACATGACGCAAGGCCGGGAAAGATGGAGGACATTAATGCGTGTAACTGTTCCCAAAAAGTTTGGAAAGAGGTGCCAAACACACAGGAAATCACTGCGCCCAATGCAATCTGAGCTGTAACTGACAGATGAACAGCATGCTATGCAGCGGGCCTGATCCTTTTGGGCAGAGAAGGTTCTGGAAGTTTCATAGAGGAGACACTATCTGGGCTGGCCCTTGACAGGTTACGGGACAGAGAAGAGTGAGCATCCCAGGCCCAGGGCAGAGGCAGAAAGAGGGGACACCCGTGGTGTCCAGGAACCTCACTAGGTCCAAATAGGCACCATCCCTGGCAGGATGACCTGGTGGGAAGGGCAGAACAGCTGGCGAGCTGGATGGGGTGGGAATGCAGGGCCCTGGGGTGGTGGGGTGGGACTCAGGATCCAGGATGGGAGTCTCAGGGACAGATCTTGGTGGCACGTAAGCCTGGAGTGACCCACTGGAGGTCTCAGAAAAACTGGAGGGCTGCAGGAGTTTCGCTGAGCCCAGAGGTCTGCACAGGGCAATTGTAAGTCCAGAGAAAGCATGACGGAGGCCGGGCCTAGGGTGGGGACAGATGGGCGAAGGGCGAAGGGCGTTTCCAGGGCAGGACACACAGGCTTAGCACAGAGCACCTTGCCTAACATTCCATATGTGTCTGTTCCCTCTCCTAGGCCTTGTCCCTGGAGGACACCTCGGAGTCACCAGCCAGCAGCAGGGGTCTGGGCACCTAGAAACTGCTCGGCTGACATCAGCCGCAATGGAAGGGGCACAGCTGCCTCCCACCCAGCTGTGGCCGTAGGCGCCTCACCTGTCCCACCATGGTCTTGGCAAGGACCTCTGCCCGGCGCAGCCCACTCAGCATATCCGCTGCCCGCAGGAAGATCTGGGCCCGGTCTGTGACAGGCTTCAGGTCCCACTCTTTCCTGGCGGCCAAGGCAGCCTCAATGGCTTTGTTGAGCAAGGCCTAGTGAGGAGGAAAAGGTTGGGGGCTTCTGACTGTGGCAGGAAGGGTCCCGTGGGAGGAGCGACAGAGGACAAGTCTGGAAGTCACACTCCACCTGGAGGGGTGGGGGGCCTCTGTGCTCCCTCCCCATAGCTGCCAACACTGTGTCCCACGGCCGGCCAGGCCACCCCAGGCTTGGAACCTGTTCTGCTGCTGGTCTGGAGACGTCTGACCTGCCAGCCGGGTCAGCACGCCAAGCACGCGGCACGGAGGCCCTCAGTTGCTAACCCTGCTCCATGCTCTCCTCTGGGCCTCGCCGTACTCCTGGGGCCTGGGGCCTCGCACCCACCCCCCAGAGCCACCAGGCCTGGAGGTCAGGGCCCTGGTCTTGCCCTCACCAGGCCAGAGCCACAGCCCGAGATACACAAGTGCTGTTGGCATCCCAGGTGTCAACAGCCCTCACGGCCACACAATGCCAGCTCCCAGTCTCCATGCCACGGGTCACTCCCTCCCCTCTTAATGGTCCTCCATGATCATGGTTCCCTGTTGGGCTTTGCATTCATGATGTCTCCAGATCTTCCAGACTCAGCCTTCCAGAATCTATCCCCCACCCCCACCTGCTCCAGACACCACGTCAGGGTCATGGCAACTGGCCTAACTGGGGATGTCCCAGCCCTGACAAAAGAGCCTCCACTGGGCTCGGGTTAACCACGCATGCCTGGCCCAGAGAAAGACGCCCGCCCAGGGACGCCCTCAGTCCCAACCACCCCAACTGCACCCCCACCCCATCTGCACGGCTAGAGGGGAACCGTGTCTGACCCCACCCCATCAGCAGTCAGCAGACCAGACCAGACCAGCACCCTTACCTCAAAGTCGCCAGGGACTCACCTTGTCTGCATAGCAGAACTTGGCCACCTTGTGTCCATGATTAAAGGGCTGAAAGGAGACAAGAGTGAGGTCACTGCCGGGGGAGGGGGGGGAGGGGGCTGGCACCAGGACAGGGTGAGGCTCAGAGCTGGCTTTCCAGGTAGGAGCTTTCAGCACAGCCGTTTTCTGCCCCGTGGCCCCCATGAAGCGTCCAGTAGCCTGGCGCATGATGACCTCTGACCTTGAGGGTCATGGGGGCACCTGCTGTTCTACAAGTGAGACTTGGTTCCCTCTCCAGAAGGCTCCCAGTCCAGGAGAATGGCACAGATCACAGTCTTTCAGAGAAAGCGTGGACTTTGTGGTCAGACACGGGTTCGAATCTCCATCTGCCTCCCACTAGCTACGGGGCCCATGTAAGCTGACTCCCCCTCTCCAAGTCTACCCATCTGGAGGATGGGGACTCCCTGCCTCCCAGCAAGGAGAGGAGGACCAACTGGGGTCACGGGCGGAAATTCTTCACACCCCGTCTGGCACAAGGCTGTCACTTGGTGAGGGGCACTGCCACCCCTCGAGGACCAACCCAACACCCTGGTACAGCAAGGTGCTCAAGACCCCCGCACGCCCCAAGGTCCTTGCGGCAGAGCCATTGCCTCCAGAGCCCCGTGCATGGGACCCAAACTCACTCACCTGAAAGGGACAGCCCTGACGCTGCCATGCAGACCCTGGCACCCCTGGGTGCCAGCATGGGCGTAACGTGGGGAGACACCTCCCTTCTTCCCCACCCAAGGCTGGCGATGTGTTTCACACTGTAACTACCAACACTCTGCCACCTGTTGTCTGCCCACAGACTGTGTGGGGCCTTCCTGTCTAACATGGCAGCCACTGGCCATGTGACATGTAAGCTCAGTTCCTCAGCTGCACGAGGCACGTGTCACGCGCTCAGTAACCACGTGTGGCTGGTGGCTGCGGAGCAGACGGCACGGATGTAGGACGAACCCACTGTCAGGGCAGAAAGTTCATCGACTGGGCTGTGCAGCCCAGGTCTCAGTAGAACACGGCCCTTCCCCCTTCATTTAGTGCCTGGCACAATCACCTGTCTCCTGTCCATGCCTGTGGCTAGCCTGTGACACCTAGGGGTCCGGGAAGGCAGCTAGTAGCCAGGGTGATTGCACCCTTCAATTCAGCATGTCTGAATGGACTACGGACACCCCAAGTCAGCAGTGTGTCTCCATGACATTGCTCCTGAGGTGTCTGCAGAAGGAGCCTTAGCCTCACCTGGCCATGCCCTGGGCACTTATCTCAAAGGAGCTCACTGTCAGCTGCACCTGTGGTTCCCAAGTGCAAACCAGGGCTTTGGCGGCTGCCCTTCCCTTAGAAGGGTGATCTTTAATTCTGACATTCTATCCTTGCTTCCTACGAGAGAGCGCTCCACGAGGCCATTTTTCTAAAGCGCTGGTGGAGCTGCACCTTGTATGCGGGCCTCAGACTGCTCTGGAAGGTGACGTGCGTGCGTGGAATCCCCAGATCTGAGAGTGGGCTAAAAAGCCTCTGGAGGCAGAGATCCCACCTCACATGCTCACGTGCTGCCCGAGACAGACCCCAGATTCGGGGAGGGGCCGAGCCCTGCCCACCCACCGCACTTACCGACACCTGGTACTGCACGTCCGCAGTCCACACCTCCTCGTCCCCCACCACGCACGGGATGGCTTCTGTCCGGCCCTTCAGGTCCTTCAAGGCCTGAGGAGAACACAAGATTCCCCTGTTCTCCCACCTGAAACTCGACACAGAGTCTGCAAGTGCAGACACCCTGGTGGGACCGGCTGGGCCAGGTCTGTGGCTAGAGATCGTGTGCTCCCCTGGGGGCAGCAGGACTCGGCCCCTCCACTGCCGCCTCCTGTCTGTCCTGCAGGAAGGGGAGGCCTGATTTGTCAGGGTTCCTGTTACAAAAGAAGACCTAAAAAACTATACCTGCGATGTACGTGGAATCTCACCATTTTTAAATTACTAGTGATTGATGGGACAACATGATGAAGCATAAAACGTCTACAAGCTCACGGCCCCTGACTGGCACTGAGGCCCCAAAGGGGCCCCAGCTGCCAACTGGCTGCTCCTGGCCCCTCCCACACCCCAGACACGGGTTTCCTTCCAGGGCTGGGAGCAGGGGCAGGAGCTGGCAGCGGCTGCAGGCACAGAGCAGCATCTTGAGGCTGCGGAAGGCTGACTCTGCTCCACGCCCTACACCCGCTAGCACCCTCCTCCTTACCTTCTGCAATGCAGCTCGCTCGGGGCTGCCCTGCGTGAAGGTCAAGATGGGCTCATTGGCTACCTTCAGGGAGGAGTTATGTTTCCACCGCAGCCTGGTACAAAGACGGAAAAGGGAGGCAGACAGGTCAGCGGGGACCACCAGAGACCCAGCCCCTCTGTCTCCAACAGGGGATCCTGGAATGGCCCAGGATCCTGAAATCCAGAGCAACTACAGAACTGGCAGGGCAAGGCAGGCCTTGAGGTGCAAAATCCAAGTTCAAGTCCCAGTCCTGCTACTGTGTGCCCTTGGGCATGCTGAGCTGCCTCCTCTGAGCCTGTTTCTTCTGCCTCTAGGACGTAAGAATAATGACAGAACTCACATGGTTGTTTGAAGTTTAAATCTGCAGATGCAAAACCATTTCTAAAGCGTTTGCCCATGGAGAGTTTATTTCCCTTCCTTTCCCAGCAATGCAAACTTGGTTCCAAAACAGACCCAGTCACTTTCTCTATGCTGAAAAGGTAGGACATCCCAGTGCTGGGTACCCCCAGCACTGAACCAGCTGACAGTGCCAGGTACAAAGACGTGAACTCAGGGTGAGCAGGAAGTCCAAGATGTGGACCATGAACTTGGAGGAGTGCCCTGCACTCAGTTCACAGAGATGGGGAGGGCCGGTTTGGGTGTTCAGCGTCAGAGTCCTGGGTGCTGAGTTTCGAGAACCCCGTTCTGGCACTGTTCTTCATTCTGGAACCCGGGACCTCACTAATAGTGACTGCCACCCCTAACGTGTCTGGGCTCACAGGTGTGAGGATGCATGGGTAAGACATTAGGGTCAGGCACCCCGAAGCAGGAGCCTCAGCTGCGGGGCTTCCCCGCAGGCCTCAGCGTCCTCGTCTGTAAATGAGGACTTTAACGACAAAGGCCACCTAACACACGCAGGGCTTGTCAGACTTCAGGATGCCTCCCATCCATCATAGACAGGTTGAATGGGGCTCACCGGCAGCCCCACTAAAGAAATAAGGGAACTGAATATCCTAAAAGGGAAATGACTCGTTCCAGACCAAGATGAGGAGAGACCTGGATTTGCATCCAGAAAAAACCCAGAGATCATCCCCTCTGGTGTCGACATCCGTGGCCGGAGGCCGGCAAGGGCACCCCTGCAGTTGGACAAGAGGGTTCCTATTTGATGCAGGAGGGATAATGCACATCTCGGGGTGCAGGCCCTCATTTAGCAAGAGGGGAGGTGTCTGGTACTCTGGGAGTAGCACAGTGACCCTGGTTTCCTCTGGGCCTACACAAAACTAGGGCAGGTACTGCTGCACATCACTGCCTCACGGCCTCGGAGGGACCTGGCTGAGGCCTGTGCTTAGTAGGCTGGCTCATGCCCTGCAGGAGAACAACATTTTGTCAGAGGCCCTTTTCCCTTCCTCAGCGGGAAGAAGTCTGGGGGCTCACAGAGCTACCCCCGGAGGCCCGGAGGAAGTGCACGCGAAGGGCGCCATGAGGGCGTGTCCCGCCATCATCGTCCTGGTTGCTGACCACCTGCTGCCTCTCTACTGCTGTTCTAGACCCTGAAGACATGACAGCGACAGAGACAGCAGGGCCTCTGGCTGGACGCCACTGACCTCCAGTGAGGGACACAGGCAAGAAATAAACACTAACAGGACAGAAGGGACCCGAAAATGAGTGGTGTAGCCACATTACCCAGGGGCGAGGACCTCTCTGAGAAGGTGAGCTTAGCGAAGACCAGGAGGGGGTTTGAGAAGAGCTGGGAGAAGCGGTTCAGGGCCAGGGGAGAACAAAAAGGGGCCTGAGTGTGTGTGGGGGGAGGGGCTGAGTCACCCAGGATGCCCAAGGGCAAGACACCGGGCAGACCTTTTCCCTCTTTCTCAGGCCACACCCATCAGGCCCAAGGAAGCCAGTCACAGGCCTCAGGCCCCACCCTCCCCACCACAGGAAGCTCAGCTTCCCAGTCGCTGTGTGACCTTGGGCAAGTCACTGACTAAGGGTGCCGCCCATCTCATGCGGTTACTGTGGAGGCCTGAAGAGATACTAATGCTAAGCCATAGGGCTGCTCAATAAATTAAAATCCACACTGCTCCTTCCACCCATTGTAGTGGGGAAGGGCAGGAGGCCAGATGAGACCAGCATGGGGAGGATGGTGTCTACTCCTAGGGACATCTGGAAGGTTCCGGCAGCCCCTCTGGGCCTCAGGAGCAGCATACCACCACTAATCAGTAATCAGATATGGCCAGGTCCTCTCTGAACCCAGAGAGTGCGGCTGAGCGTCAGCAGAGGAGGAGGGATGGGCTGGAGCCAGGAGCTGGGTGCCCCCTGCACCCCTCTCCGAACCCAGGCTTCTGCTGGGTGGGAAAAGCACGAGCTCTGAAGCAAACATATCCCGGACCAAAGCCCACACCTGCTCCGAGACCGCAGCCATTACTCTCAACGCTGCGGGCCTCTGCCCCTCTCCTGAGAGATGCGGGTAAGCACAGGCCCCTGCCCTTAGGTTTTTCTAAGAAAACAGCAAAGGTCTTTCAGATGGTTACTGTGCCATGCCAGGCTTTCAAAGGCAAACTGGTCCCCAGACACCCCGGAGACAGTCAGATGTTGGCCCCAGTCTGCACCACGTTCCACCCAAGGGCAGGAGCTGCAAATGCCGGTGCTCCCAGCTCTCCCTTCCCTGCTCCCTCCCAAAGTCCCGCAGGCCCCACCGCCCCCAGGGCAGAGGTCCACCTGAGCCCTGGATCACAAACCACCAGGGTTTTCTCTAGGCCTGCAAAGTCCAGGCCCTGTCACAGCCATTAGTCAGCTGAGTGCAGCTTAGGGGACAGAGAGACTAGTTCAATAATCAGTCCGAGTCATCCAGAGCCAAAAATCAATCGATGGATTGAGAAATCCAAGGACTCTTGTCAAACATGGCTTGTTTGTTTTTTCTTTTTTGGCTCAAGGGCCATTTGGAATTAAGAGGAACACCCTTCCTCTTAATTCCTTGGGAAATTCATGCCTCGGGAAAAGGTGTAGATAGATCACTCGCAAAACCTGGGGCCTCAGGGGGGCGGCCAAGGCCTGTCCAGGCGGGACTGCGCTGTCCACTCAGGCACACGTTCACTCCACCTCCAGGACTCCGCGGGAACATAGCGAGGTGGGAAGGGCTCGCATGGTTCCTCCCCGCAGGTTTCCTGAGCACCCACCGGGTGCCTGGCTCTGGGAGGCAGAGGTGACCCCACCCCAACCTTCCCACTGCAGGAGGGAGGCACACGGCAGAGTCTGAATTTGACTCGGATTCCCTAACAACCTGGAGCGCCCCTCCGAGTACATGGGGACCTCACAGCCTGGGCAGGAGACCTGAGCTGCCCCCCACCCCACTCCCGACCCCGTGTAGGTACCAGGATCACAGCTAAAAAAGCCACATCAAAACATCCCCTGACAGGACTGGTGTCAGGGCAGGCCAGAGCTGCGGGCGGGCCACCGCCACCTCAGAAATTTGCAGACGGAAAAACTGCGTAGAAGCGGGGCAGGGGTGAGGGGAGAGCTCAGTTTTCCCCCTAGGTTTCCTGCGTGCCACGTCCTGGGACACAGCACCACCAGCTTCTGCAGTGGCCACTCCTGCTCCGCTGTCTCCAAGCTACTCTCCAAATCTCAGCCAAAGTTACAGTTTTAAAGTGAAAATCCAATCATCGGACAGAGAAACAGAGGAAGCGCTCGGCTCCACACTACGCAGAGGCCTGTCTCTTACGTCATACAAAGCCAGACTCCTCACTGAGGCCACAGGCCCCTTTCCCGTGGCACCTCCCGCCGCGTCTGCTGTGGTCCAGTCACCCGGGTCACACTGTGGTCCCCTCTGCATGGGACACTCCTGACTTGGAGCAGGCCTCACACCACCTGGATGAGCCCCTTGGATCTCCTTTAGCCCTTCATTTTTCTCCTGACAGGGGCGCTGACCCTCCCCCCAGAGCTGACTAGCCGTTGGTGCTCCCACCAGGCCATGAGCTCTGCTTGGCCGGCCCGTGCCCACTCCATCCGCCACCAACACCCTGTCCGACCCAGGGTACGAATTTGAGAAATACCTTTTAGAACAGTTCACACCCAAGTGACGTCAGAGCTGACATGAGAACTGGACTCCCAAGCCAGTGCTCTCCTCCTAAGACCTGGGGCAGGACGCAGGTCCCCGTGGGCTCCGCAGGGGCTGAGGTCCGGGGTGGCCAGGGCGAAGAAGGGGAGTAGAAAGTAAACTACTCCCTGCTGCATTCCACACCCAGGCTTTTCCAGCTGTTATCTGGAAACTAATAAGGCTAATTTTCCTTATCACAGAAATAGGAGCCAGCAGGGGAAGTGAGCAGGGAAGTGTAGGCCCGGAGCAGATCCAGCAGGGAGGGGCATTGGGCCCAGGACACTTCCACTTTATTGCCCCGGAAAACGCCCAGGGACATTTATAAAGCACTTACCACAACCTGGCCCTAGGCCAAGTGATTATCTCGTCGGACCCACCCTAAAATTGTATTATAACCTCCACTCAGCAGCTGAGGAAACTGAGATTAAGAGAGTACATTACTCCAGCACTTCCCACCTGAGGTCGCACGGTGGCCCACTGGCACTGCCGGCTCAGCCCAGGGCTTTCATCCACAATGTTGTCTGCCAAGAAAGGGGGGTCTGGGGGGAAAGAGCTCCCCACAAAGGGCGGGTGTCTCCCCCATCCCCGGGGAAAGGCTTGTGTGCACATCAGGGTAATTAATTAGAGGGGAGGGAAAGGGCTGAGGACATCTGAGTTCCACACGTGCCACCATCCCTGTGCTGCAGGGACCCCCTTGTCTTGACGGTCCTGACAAAGGACAGTCATTCAGGGGAGCTCGCTAGTGGAGGAAGGGATCAGAATAATGACAGAGAAACACTCAGTTCTCTAGGTGCCAGACACTTGAAAGTGGTTTTCAGGTATGGATTCATTCACTCTCCAAGACAATCCTATTATCTTGATTTTCCACATGAGCGCAGGAGGCAGCCCAGAAAGGTCAAGGAATGTGCCCAGGGCCCTAGACCTGCTAACGCGTGGAGCCAGGACCCAACCTCACGCTGCCCTCTGCCCCTTCCAACAGGAACAGTTTAGCACCTGTAAGTGCTGAGCCAGGCGCTGGGCCCTGGAAGCAAGTGCTCCAGCGTGCGCCAGCGCCAACTGCTGCCTGATGGGGACTTTCTAGTCACTTCAGAAGCAAGTCCTAGGTTCACCGTAGGTTCCACTTACTCCACTATTCAATCATGGCAGAGTGCACCCCAGGGACCAGGCCCCCAGCACTGCACTGCGCTCCCCCCAGACACGTCCCGGGCCCTAACCTGGTAAACTCCAGGCCTGCCAGTGAACTGCCTCTGCTCTCTCGTGGCCCTGACTTCTGCCCTTTTCTCTATTTCATTCACTTTATCGTGGGTGTCCTAAGTTATGTCTTTGCAAAGAGCCAAGACACATATCTATCTTTATGCATAAATTTAACAAATTAAAAAAAGAAAAACTAGCCCAGGCACGTAGTAAGTTTACAATGAATGTTCATTTTTGTCCCTTACCTGCTCTTGTACCAGGCCCCCTAGTTACGCAGGGAATAAAATCAGTAAGTGTGATAACTACGTGTGGTGCCGAGGGGAGCCAGACATGGTGATCACTTTGGAAGGTACAGAAATGTCTAATCACTACGCTATACGCCTGAAACTAACATAACATGATATGGCCACTATAATTTTTAAAATGTACTTGCAGATGAGCTTGTTTTTATGTTGCTATTGTTTTTTAAGCAGATATATTCGTAGATCGTCAAAAACTATGAATTAAAATGGTGACAGTGATTATCTGTGTGGAGAGCTTATGGGGATGTTTGTATTCTTTTTGGTGTTATCTGGACTTTTTACTATGAACACATACTCATTAAATAAAAAGAAAAGCCAATCAAAAGTATTTTTACAAAATGGCTTCGATTCCTGGTACTCTGGGCAAAAAGGGAAACACTAAAGAACGTCACCTGCACGTGGCGGCTTCTCAGTGAATAATTCACTCTGGCACTTCCACCTGGAGTCCAGGGGGGTGGTCTCAGAGTGCAGAGAGGCCTGTGAATGGGACAGGCTGTGCCGAGCGCGGGCCCAACCTTGGCTCGGGGGAGGAGCCCTTCTCTCCCCCGACTCTTCCTGTGCCCTTTTCTGCCCAATCCCCACCCACTGAGGACACACAGCAGTCAGTACTGTGTGTCCTGAATTCCTGCCCAGTGTCCTTCTATGCCATCCCTCAGGACATCAATTAAATCAGAAAAGGCCTAGCTCAGCAGAAGAGACAAGCTGGCCACAGGTCGAAGGGGCCAGGCCAGCAAAACTCAAACAGGGGGCGGGGCTGCTCAGCTCTGAAAGGGAAACACGGGCCCTTAAGAGGGCAGCCTCCCCAGACCCTGAGCCCCTCCTTAGCAGGGTCTGTGTCTTGCCTCCCCCTTCAGCCCACAGCAGACAGGGGCTCCGAGAACATTTGTCACTGAGTGAGCAAGGGTCTAGGGAGCCAACACCACAGTGTGGGCGTTTGCAAATCTGGATTTGCAGGGCACCTTCGCTCTGCAACCGCACCTTGTCTTTATCGATAATTTGAAAGAAAATGCCGTCTACCGCACTGAAGGTTAAATACACATGATATAGACTATCATGACAATAACTGGGCATTGCCTAAGGGCCTGCCACCGTTCAATGCACTTTAATGTATTAAGTCATTCAGTCGTTACAATAAAACATTTTTGGTAAAAAATATACCAAACGCCCAGCACAGCGTTTGGCACATTATAAGCACTCCATAAACATTATTCCACCTACCACAAGAAAGGAGTCCCTTTTCTGCCCCACACTGAACTTGAAAAAAAAAATGGGGAAGAGGGAGAGAGAGATAGAAATCCCCGTAGAGAGACGAGAGAGAAGACTGGGAATTCCAAAGGTGGGTCCTGAATGTGAGTCCGAGGGAGGGGAGGGAAGAGTGTGGTGTGCCCAAAACAGAGGTCCCGAGAGGAAGCCAGCGCAATCTGGGAGTGGGCACATTTTAAAGATCTGTATTCGGAGCAAAACAAGTGCGTAGGAGGCTATTCTCCGAGCGTGGGAGCTGGGAGAGCACGGAGGCACAGCAACCGGCCTCAGGATTCGGGAAGAGGGTTCCCCTTGCTGTAGGAAGAAGACTTGGGAGTCACAGTGGGAGGAAGACCTGGGTAGCGGCACTAAGCACTGCAGGAAGCGACCTGCGTGGAGGGGAGCCCCTGGGAGTCCGGCAGGGGCGGAGTCCCCCTGCAAAGGACGCCCAGCAACTCCGGGGACCCCGGGCCAGCAGCGTCGCCCGGGGCCTCCCTAGGCCCTGTGCTCACTCACCTGGCCCCACTCCACAGGCAGCCAAGCAGGACACGGCGAAGAGTAGGTTGCAGCAGCATCTCCAACTCCAGGTGTGGTTGTTTGCAGAACCCGCCACCCAAAGCGCAGCTAACCTTGGTGCCCCACCCGGAGCGCACTATCTCGGAAAGAAGGGGATTCCGGTCTCTCTAGCCATCCTATGAGTCAGGGTCAACGGAAATATCTTTATATTTTCTCATGTCAATAAGTAATTTCTTTTTTTAGTGCATGAGAGAGGCCCTTACGCGACACAGAGCAAGAAAGTACAAAAGGGAAGTCTTGAAATGTACACGTTTCTCCCTCCTCTCTTTATGGTATGATCCAGTCGCATTCTTAAGCCCAGGCCTGGGGCGGAGGGGTGGGGCATCGGCCAATCAGAGTAAAACATGTAAGTTTCTGGGCCAATCAGAGGGGTGGTCCTGTCGCAGTCTTCTACAGCCAGGGGTGGAGCTGAAAGATCCAATGAGAGAGCGGGAATGGTACAAGTGTGGGCGGGGCTTAAGGTCCACCGGTTTGGGTTGGTTTGGGTTTGTGTTGGTTTGGGTTTGTGTGTCAGGCGCAGCAGAAGTCCTAGCCCTTTGGCCGGTGGTTATCACTCCTTTTCCCTTGCAGGGACAGGAGTGCATTCCTGGCGCGGGATGGGGGGCGGAGGGGGGGGGGCGACTGCGGTTCCTGGATCCAGCTCTCTCACCCGGACCCAGTCACCCTCCACCTCCCGGCCTGGGGCTGGACCACTCAGCTTCCCGGGGCCAGGCGCCTAGATAAGCAGCCTGACTCCTTGAAGACTGACATCTATGAAGAGAAAAGCTGAGCTGGTTATGCCTAGCTTTTCTTTCAGAATTTCTGGCCCCGGAACCAGCTGCTCCTGCACTTTATTCCCTCCCCAACCCCCTACCTCGGATTAAAATTTCAGTTTTCAATTGGAGAAGTTTGGTGAAGGCTTGAAGGTTATTTAAAACAGGTTCTGAAGCTTTTCTGATGACAGGCATCTATTCCTAAACTACTGTTCCAGCGTTTCTTACACTCTCTTCTAATTTATCTGTTTATATTTCCTCCAGCAGCGTGTTCCAAGAACCTGCTTAGTAGTCCGATCCAATCCTGATTGCCGTTCCTCCCTGTCACAATGGCAAAATACAGAACTTCCTTGGGCCTGTTTCCCTGTCTATAACGTGGGGGGAATGATGCACACCTTAAAATGACTTCATTATCTCATATTTACTCTTTCTTCAGAAGATCACACTCAGGGAATATAAACAGTTGGTAGTGGGAAAGAGAAACTACAGTAAGCTTAAGTCTTGGATATGGTGAAAAGCAAATTGGAATTGGTGGTGGTGCTGCAGGAAAATGACACAACCAGACACCGAAAGATTTCTGGAATAGGAGGTTTATTGACATGCATGGGCCCAGAGGAGTCAGTCTCCAAATTCTGAGCCCTGAATAAAGGGAAAACAGCCATTTTATAGAGTGGGGGGATAAGAGCAAGGGGGAGGCCTGTCCTTCAGACCAAAGCAGGAGATATTGTATAGAAGCAGAAAGCAGAGTGTTTCACTATCTCTGGTATGTAGGCAATAAGCTAGAAGAAACAAGGTAAATCACTGGGCTGTTAAATATCTGGGATGTAAAAAACAGTCCCCTAAATGCTGTGCTATATTTTAAAATAGCTATAAATTTTCCCCAACATCCTCCCCTTTTATGCTAAACAGCACTAGTGCTTGTTTAAGCATAACAATATTCTTCTTATAGGAATAAACAAGCCCCCGCTTTTCCTGGATTCAGAGCATTGATGAGGTTTCTTTTCTTATTTTTCTCCTCCTGTGACCTACTATCAGGGAGGGGTTCTGAGGCCCCTTTTGTCTTCTGGATTATTATATACTTCTTTGTAGAACTACTTACATAGTCCTAATAAAGCAAACAAAGATTCAGAACAAAAAGAATACAGATCGTGTAAAGACTAGGTATTTCCTCCTGCTATCGCCTACAATTTCAGTTTCATTATTGCAAAAGAGCAGTCAGAAACTAAGTTTTTTCAACTTAAAATACTTTCATGTCTTTGCTCTTTATTTGCACTGTCCTAACTCCGGGTACTATAAATCAAGAAAGAGCATACATCTGTGTTTCAGGCTGCTGGCATTGTCAACTGTATCAGGTAGGATCTTTAAAGATCTAAATCATGCAGCATGATTTAGATTAACTTTAGATTATCTAAAGTCTTTAGATGATCTAAAGTCGTGTGGCATTCTTTCTCAGTCTACTGGCAAGAGTTCTTTTATACCAAGTTTCAGTCAAAGTCTCTCCTGCTTTCTAGGCCACGTGGCCAAAGGGGGCACCCCAAAGTCTCGTGGGCCTCCTCTACCAAAGCTGCAGGGGTCTGTATTCTACTAAAAGCATGTGGCTTTCTTCTTCACCTGGCTGTAGGGATCTCTATTCTGGCAAAGCTGCGTGGTTTTCCCTTTTACCTGGGAAAGAGGGGGTCCTTACTCCGCTGAAGCTGTGTGGCTCTCTCCCACATGGCTATAGGGATCCTCACTCTGCCCTAAACCATGTTGCTCTCCTCACCTGGGCAGTTATCCCTTCATGTCCTGGAGTCGATCTTTTCTAAGCTCTCACACAGGCCCCCTCCCGAGGGGCTCAGTCCTTAGTTACATCCTGGGCAAGTGACTTTATCCCCCAGTTCTAAGCTTGGCCACACTATTTAACATATCTACGAAACCAGCCAAAGGTTATAGGTATGTCAAATAATTATTCTAGAGGTCAGCTGCAAAACCGTTGCTATGCAATACAGCTCTCAATGGCCCTACTCCATTCGTCCTTTCTCCCTGGGGGAGGGGTAGGATATCTCAATATTTCTTGGACACCCTGAACTTCGGACTTTATCCCAAATCCTTTCTGGGGGCCCCCCCTTGGCTGCACCCCATATCAATATTCTTCCTTTCAAATTTATATGTACTTTATAATTATATAAAGGAAAATGGACAAAGGTCTCATCTTCTTGTAACTGCTTCAGGCTGGAAATGGACACTGTCCTACCTACCCCTGGGTCAGGGGTGCCCTGAAAAGGGGGGGGGGCGGTGCAGCACGGAGAGAGCCCTTCCCGTAAGAGGAAAGACCTTACAGGGTCCTGGTCAGTTGGCTGTCACCTGGACGTTGCAGGCTTGGTGTCCAAAGGCTGGTATTACTGGACTGTTGGCATCCTGGTCAGGTTGTATTCTGTAGGTGACAGATTAGGCAAGAAATTGGAAGTACAATTAAATTATAACTATTACATGACAAAGGCAGGGACTTCAGTAAAGAATGGCTTATCTGGAGGAAGGTGCACAAGGCACGCTACACCTATCTCAGACTTTTGTGGCCCACTATACTTTACTCAGGCTGAGGGGAATACATTAGAATTTCCCTCCTTTCAGATTTCTGAGCCCTTTCTGTCCAAGCTATCAAGGCAGAAAAGGGAAAATCAGTTCTAAAGTGAAGCCCACAGACCGCCCTAACTCTTTATTAACTTATTTAGTTCAATCAAACTGTTGAGTCTCCAGGGGCGATGACAAAGATGGGCTCCTTAGGTGAGGCCTATATTGTAACTAATTACTCATAGGCATAGGCAGGTCATAGGCATACGCCCTATGAAAACAGAAGAACATACAGGTTAATTTATACAATAATCTCTAAACCAGTCTCTGTACTTGTCAGACTGTCTTTTGGGGTGACATTCTATTGCAAGGTCTTTCTTGCAATGACATTTACTGTGGCAATATGACAGGTCCTTTGCACTTGTATATTGTATATCTCTGGTGACATCGCAACCCTGGTTTCAACTCTTAAATGAAAACAAGCTTTCGAGATAGTTAGTTGTGCTATTCTGATGTCTAATATTGAGCATTGTGATTTTCCTTGAACTATAGTTTTTCTCCTTAAGATCACCCTCACTGTTATTACAGGGACTACTTTGGGTCCCGCTTTTGATTTTGACTGTTCATTTGCATAAACACACCAAGAGCAGCCTGGATCACTCATGATCCTTAAGTCCGCTTTGCTGGAACTCACACAGGGAACTTTCAGACTGACATCTTAGTCCGCCCCTCGGGGCACAGAAGTAGAACCACACATCTGCAGTCTGGCTTCGCCTGTACCAGTTGTTTTATTTAACTCCTTGAGCCTCTATTGTGCTTATAGGTTCCTTTTTAGCCATCTTTCAGGAAAGCAACCTTTATTCCTTCCCTGGAAAGACCGGCATGAACTGTACAACCAACCAGAGTACCAGGCTTTTCTCGTGGGCTTTTGCTCGCTTTACAGGTCAATCCCAGTTCCTCTGAGCTTTCTGGTAATGACCAGAACCTATATATGCCTCCTTCAGGTGTGACATTCCAGTCAAAGTCCTGGTTAACAAAACTACTATTAATGACTGGTCTTATTGGTTTTATGTAAAGAAACCTTATATTATTATTTATTCCTTCAGAATGCCAAATTCTGGAGGGATTAGGTAGGGAGAAAAACACAAAGCTTGAAGGAAAATCTTTCTCCTTCTAATACCTATCAAGATGTATCTCTATGCCTTACACCTTCTATTACTAACACTACATAATTGTTTCCAAAACTTTCACATCTCTATTTATTTTGATAACTTCCTACAGACTTTCTGCAATATTCACAAGCTTTCTATAGCCTTTTTACTTATCTAGATTTATCCATAATTCACTTTTAATCCTTGTTCCTTTCCTACACTGGGAAGGACTGTACTTAAACTTAGTATCTGGCAGCTAAAGTCCCTAGCACTATAGGCATCTTTTACTAAAAGTCCCTGTTTGCAGGGACATTTGCACCTTTCTGAAGTTTAGACCTTGCAAACACTTTATAACTTAGATGGTCACTCTTGGACTTCAGTTCGTGACCTTCAAAACTAAAGCTATTCTTATCAGAACCAGTTACACAGAGAACCTGACTGCTGCGGTGTCCACACAGCAGCAGCATATAGCTCATAATCTGAAAAGAAGCCTTAGCCAGTTCCAAGATGGTGATGCCCATGAATGCTCTGTCCTCCAGGTGGGGCACTTACGTGGCTCATCTATTTTATCTACAATGGCAGTACCCCGACTCTGGTCCTGCCTACCTGTGAAGGTCCCAGGACTCCGGTTTCAGGAACCCCGGAAGCCCCCAAGGCCCCTTCCACCTGTGGGTGTGGAGGCACCACAAAGCCACCCTCCACCCATTGGGGTGGTTTACTGAGGCTGCAGTCAGTAGTGGAGGCGGGGCAGAGGTCTCGCCAGCCTCTGAAGTGGGGGCCCTGCGGCTCCGTTTTCGGGAGTCAAGGAAGCCTCTGCCAACCCTTGGTTCGGCAGGTGAGCAGAGCCCACTTGCAGAGGCTGCGAATCCGTGGTGGAGACTTCTCCCACCTGCAGGGCAGGAGAAGCTGTAGTGGGCCTCACTTTCCTGGAGGGTAGCGTCACTACCGGAGCCCCTGCTGTCTGAGGTCCCCCTCATCCATTCTGGGGATGGAGCGAGGCCCCCCTTTTATCTATTTTGAGGATGGGAGGAGGTCTCCTAAAGACTAATCCACACGGGGCACGGCCCCAAGGGCTAGGGGCACTCCCAAACCTAAGCAGCGCCAGTGGCAGCAAATCAGTCCAGCCTCCCAGTGGAACCCAGCCAGAGCTTCCCGGAGAGTCCGGTCCATGCGCTCTACCCTTCTCAAGCTTTGGGGTCAGCACGCAGTGTGCCTACTCTGCCCCGACCTGCGCCCCTTCTTGAAGGACACCCAGCACCCTGTCCTAGCCAGCAGCTCAAACAGCTGGCAAGGGCCCTCCCAGCACCGATCCTGGGCCAGTGTGGCTGAAAGGAGGCCACCCACACACCGCAGCAACACTGGGTTAGTCTCCCTCCCTGTGAACGACCCCAGATCTCTGGCCAGTCCCCCGCCTGTGAGGGGAGTGGGAGAGTCTCTGAAGCCCTGTGGCAGTCCGGTCTGGGTCTAAGCCAGCTAGGCTGAGGACTGTAGGCGCCTGCAACCCTGGCCTTTGTCACTTGCCAGTGGGCTCCTTTTTTTTTTTTTTTTTTTTCCTTTTCAGAGCAGACACGGAGCAAAATCCGAAACACAATTTCAAAACAACACACAGGTAGAGGCACTCTCTTGCACTAATGCGTTCACTGGTGCCTTGCAGAGGCATACTCCTTCAGACCCGGTCTCATGGCAGAGACAGGCTGCTTTGTCTCAGGCTGAAACACACATCAGACCTAATTAACCCTTCCTGGGCAGCAAAGATCAAAAAGTAGATAACATTTCAAAGAGGTCTGAGGGAGTGTCTGTCAGGAAGAGAGTTGCAGAAACCCTGGGAGACACACCCATCCCCTCTTAGACCCTTATCATATCAATGAAACACTCCTAGCAGAGCCGATTTCACAGGTTTATCAGCAAGTCTTTGCGACGCCAGATTTTCCCCAGGACACACTCCAGCAAGGCAAGGAGCTGCACCTCTCCCTAGCAGGCATTCAGGCCTCAGGAAGTACTTCTCCCAGAGTATATGGGGACTCAGGGCTTTGTCAAAGGGGGGGGGGGGGGCTCAAGAGTCCATTGCTCTTTGTTATAGCCCCCCCCCCAGTCCTTCCATGAAGGTCTCCCAGGTGATCGAGTCTGGCCTAGGTTGCCCCCCCCCACCCCGCTGTGAGGGGTCCCACCCGTTATTGACTTCTGACCAAGCTCTGGGGACAGGGAGAGGAAACTGAGGCAGCGTTTGCTACTACAGACAAGCTTTGTCTCCTGCGGCTAGCATTCCAGAGGTTGTCTCTTGCCCTTAGCCCCAGGGGGTAGAGGTACAATTCCTAAAATCAGTCAGAGCGGTCGTCAATATCTCCCTATTCTTGTTTATAAAATTAAATCGAAATAGGCCTGTGAAATCTGCTATTTGCTATTCTCGAATGCAATTACAAGAAAACAACTTCCATATACATCATAGGGTACAAACAAGAATTAAAATAAGGCATTCCCGGGTTGTTATAACTCAAACTCCTAAATTAAGTCAGTTGAAAAATAATATAAACGCATGGGAAAGACAAAAGTAACAGGTCTGGTCACATTTCAATTTTGGGAAGAATTAGTACAGACTTCACAAAGTTAAAGATATACAGCAAGGGCTAGTATCTGAACTCAGGGTGAGACAGTTCAGCATGAAGAATCTGAAAAAACTCCTGCTTGGTTAAGCGTTAAATGTCCTGCAGCATTAATTTAGTCCCTTTAAGTTGGTAGGAAAAGTCTCTCTTAGGTGACCACTCCAGGGGTGTTGGTTGGAATTCCACACAGCTTGGAGAAATCTGGATCAGGAGAGTCTAATGTGTGGAGATGCGTCACCCGCTGGGGAAGTCTTTTCTGTGATATGGCTTCACTCTCATCACCTGCAGTTCTAAAGTTCATTCCGAAAAACAAACAGCATACCCTCTTCTCCAAGTTAAGAGTTAAAATGGCCAATAAAATTAAATTTGGGGTGGGGGAAGGCTCAAGACTCTCCCTTTTTGTTTGTTAAAGAGATTTTTTTAAAGTATGATGAGCCCGTTTTACAATTGCCAGATTAGTTAGATTGTAAGGTCTTTATTGGCAAATATCTTAGAACTAAAAATTCCTCACACCCCAAGACCCGCGCTTGGAAAACCAGCTTCAACGCTACCAGCCCCCCACCCCCCCCCAAATCTTACCTGTTGCTAGGAAACAGAGCTGGCGCTGCTGGTGCGGCCCTTCCAGCAGGGGGCCACTGCTCTGGTCAGTGTTCTCAAACTCTTTGGTAGTAGCGCGCCTGGCGGCAGCTGCTGTTGATGCACTGGAGTCCGGCCTGGGGCCCTGACTCCGCTTCTTTATTCTCAGCTCTGTGACCCTCCTCCTCCTCTCCCTCCCTCGCAGGTGTCTCGGACTCAACCCTGCGTGGCAGCGTGGCAGCGGGTCACCACCGGGGACACGCATCCCCGGGGCGTGGCACGGCGTGCGAGACTTGGCCTCAGCACAAGCCGCCCGGGCCGAGGGGGGGGCCGCGAGCGGCGCGAGGTGGAGGACACTCCCGGAGGCGGGGAGGCGGAGAAGACCGCGGCCTCCTGCCTGCCCTCGGGGAAACCTCCTCCTCCTCTGGGCCCCACAGCGCGACCAGCCCGGGGCGCACTGGGGACAGTCCGCCCTGCCCCTGGCCTCGCCGGCCCCCAGCCCCTGCCCGCCCACCCTGTCTCCAGGGCTAGGGAGGGGAGAGGGAGGGGATGGGAGAGCGGTTACGCCGTGGGAGGGGCAGCCCCGCCCTTTGGCAATCCCGATTGTCCGGGCGCTTGACCTGAGGAGATAGCCCCCACCGGGCTGCCACCTGGAAGGCGCTGGCGCTAGGAGCCCAGCCCCGCCTCTAGGTGGGGATCAGGGGGAAAGAGGAGGGAGCCTGAACCCTCTGGGGACTGCTCCGGGTGCACTTGCTTCTCCAATCAAAGAAATTCTTTTCTGAGTTTCAGGTTCACTTATACAGCTGAGAGGGCTCGGAGCGCTGGATATGAGCTTACCCCCCGAGCCCCAAGATTCAGTGCGGACACACAAAGGGCAGGGGCACATTCACTCACACTTTCACTCTCAAGCACTCTGTATTTAAACAGTCCCTCCCCCCTAATACCTGGTGGCTGGACTGGAACCAACCTAACCGGTGGTTGGACTCAGCATGAATCCGACCCAGATTTCTGATTTGAGGTGATCTGCCTCTCTCCGGTCTCGGGTCAGGTCCCTGGGGCTTTTACCGATTTGGCGCCTCTGGTCTCAGGTCAGGTCATAGTCCGAAACCCTCGCTTCCCATCTGGAGTGAGAGCCGGTGGCCGTGGGCCCCAATCGGGTGGGGCCTGAGAAATCTCAGGGTATGTGCGCACCCATTTCTCCAGTTGGAACTCCGGCCGCCACTTGCTTAACCAGGCGGCAGCAAGTTGACCCAAATTTGTGTAAGGTCGTTTCCCGGCCAATGCACCAAATGTTGCAGGAAAATGACACGACCAGACACCGAGGGATTTGTGGAATACGAGGTTTATTGACATGCACGGGCCCAAAGGAGTCAGTCTCCAAATTCTGAGCCCTGAATAAAGGGAAAGCAGCTGTTTTATAGAGTGGGGGGACAGAGCGAGGGGGAGGCCTGTCCTTCAGACCAAAGCAGGAGATAATTTACAGAAGCAGAAAGCAGAGCGCTTCACTATCTCTGGTACGTAGGCGATAAGCTAGAAGAAACAAGGTAAATCACTGGGCTGTTATACATTCGGGCTGTAAAAAAACAGTCCCCTAATTGCTGTGCTATATATATATATTTTTAAGATTTTATTTATTTATCTTTAGAGGGGAAGGGAAGGAGAGAGGGAGAGAAACATCAATGTATGGTTGCCTTTCGTGCGTCCCCTGCTGGGAACTGGCCTGCAGGGAACCTGCCTGCAACCCTGGCATGTGCCCTGACTGGGAATCGAACCGCGATTGTCTGGTTCGCAGGCCCGTGCTCAATCCACTGAGCTACACCAGCCAAGGCTGCTGGGCTATATTTTAAAATAGCTATCAATTTCCCCCAACAGTGGCTGTCTCTTTGTCCTTGAAGAAAACCTCAGTCGGGTAACCCAGTTCATACGGGGCAATTTCTCCCTGAAGAAGAAACCACAACATTGGACAATGTCAAATCCAGGGCCTGGGGGCTGGGGTGGTCTCATGGGCCATGCGAGAAAACTTATGAAATGGGAGTTTGGTGATTAACAGGGCTGCCATTCCAAACCAGGTGCTTCCAATTACTCAGCCTGCGCGCTCTTTTGGCTTTCTCTTCCCCTTTTGTAAAATGTGTATAATAAATCCTGCTTGTAAAGATTTTATTGTGAGATGCAAATGTAACAGGTGATGTGAAATTTCCCTGTTTTATCATGCACGGGCTAATTAGTTTGTATTAGTGTTTGTATGAGCCTCAATCCTCCTGGCCCGCCCCTAGCACCACCGCTTTATCCTCCATTAAAAAAAAAAGTACACCATCAATTCTAAGACATTTCACTTTATTTAAAAGAAGCCAATATACAGGATATAAAGGGCATGATATTTACAACAGTACAGTAAACAGGTTGGTTTCCTGGTAGGATCAGTAGTCTTTCAAATAGTATAACCGCCACCCCCCACCTTGATGCTAGACCCAGACAAACACCAACAGTGGGGTGGGATGGGACCACGAGACAGGGGGTCTCCCCGGACGGGATTGCAAATCACAGAGATGCTAAAATGTCCACAGAGGGATCTTGGGTGCCTTTGCCTCATTTCTTTGAGGGCTTGGCAGCAAGAAGAGTGAGGGATTTGCCCCAAGACTAACATATAGTCCACCCTGAGCCTGGAAATCACCCACCCATGGAAAACTCCCTGCAGAGAGAGCCCTCCTTCACCCACCTGGTCATCTCCAGACGCCCACTGTAGAAGAGTGCCCTTCTAGGACCAGAGCTTGGAGTCTCCAGGTAGAGGATGTAGGTCTGGGGGAGCCCCCAGTACCCCAATCCCTCATCCTGGGCCCTGAAGGAGCTCATAGACTGGCAGCCCAGGCAGTGGGCACACAGCCAGGACTGTGGGCGCCTCGTGGCACTTCCACTGTGGCACCGGCTGCCTAGCAGCCCCAAGGAAGCGGTGTGGTACCTGAACCCAGAGCCCTGTTGCCACCCACACTCTCCCAAACCCAGCTGATTTGGAAGTGGATCCTGGCATAGTTCGAGAAGCCAATCAGAGCCCACTCTCAAAGCAGCTTGTCCCCTGTCTAGGGCCCCCTCTCCCTCCCCCCCCACCTCAATTCTGAATTCCCCACTGGCCACCCACTCCCACAAGTGCCCTCCCCGCTAAGACTTCCAAAAACCCAGGAGCTGGGAGATCAAGATACAGGGAAATGGGGTGAGGTGGGGTCTATACTCTGCCGAAGCCGTTCATGGGGGTGGATGAGTAGGTGGTGAGGACAGGGGGACAGGGAGAGGGGTACCGATTATACAAAATGCAGCAGCAACATGCATCACGCCCACAGAAAAATGCTGGGCAACCACAACTGCCTACCCTAGATTAAAAAACCCTTCCTTTCATAAAAATAGATAAGAGTATCTTGCTTTATAAATAGACTACATTTAGCTTAAGTTACGCCCTGCCCGAAACCTCTCCCTCATCCCAGGCCAGAGTGGTCTGAGTCTCCCCAACTCGACTGAACTGCATCGACAGAGCCAAGTCTGAGACGGACTTGCCCTTCCGAGACCCCAAGACATATTGCCACAAGAAAACAAAACGCGTTCATGAAGAGTGTGTGTGTGTGTGTTTCACAACCAGGGAACCAAAATGAATTGCTCTCCCTGCCCCTCCCCAACCCTCTCTTTTTATAAAATCCCCAAAAATAGGAGAGTGTGAGAGAGGGCAGACCAGGAGAGTCCACCGAAGAACAGCCTAAAATACCAGCGTCAATGTGACCCTGGGCTGAACAATAGAAAACCAAAGTCAAGTATTTACAGCTTTACAAAAGACAGCCCAGTGCGTCCCGTCTGGACCTGGGGCTGCCTCAGAGAGCGTTGGGGTCTTTCTTGGCAAGCCATGGGCTCACGGCGAGGGGACAAGCAGGGCCCACTGGCCACTCACTCAAAAAAGAACTTGGTGGGGGAGGAGGGAACCAGGCCAAGACCCAGCACCCTGCCCAGGAAAGAGGCCGGGCGCACCCTTGCTGTTCCGCCTTCCTGCACCTACCTGCCCCAAATCTTTGCTCCCCAGGAGAACATAGTAGCTATCTCAACAACCAGCAGGAAGAAACTTCTCAGCCAGTGCCTATCTCTGGCTCCTGCTCTTCCCATAGTCCTTGGACAAATTCAGGGTCCCGTATCCCCAACATTGACGAAGGGGAAAGCAAAACTAATACCTCTGGACGCCAGTCACCATGGCGACCTTAGTCACCCTCAAACTACACTGTTGCCTTGCCTTACTGTCTTAATTCTAAAGATAGGTCTGTCGCCCTCCCACCCCCTCCAGGAACAACCCAGGGCCGGCTTCCACTGGACCACACCCTGCGATGCCTCCCACAGCCCTGCACAGTGGAGGCCTCGGGGGCAGCCATGGCTTGCCCTGCCCCTGGAAACGGAAAATCTTTTTAGCAGCTGAGGTCCAAGCCCACTGGCTCTGATAACCTTTGGTTAAAATAAAGCTAAACTAAAACAACAATAACAATGAACAGCAATACTAGTCAGGTGTGTCTGAACCCTGTAACCTTTAGAACAAGGGTCGGTACGGAGGTGGGGAGGGGCCGTCTCTCCCCTGGAACCGCCGACCCTCCCTGTACCTACCGAGGGACTGTGCGTGTGGCGAAGGAGAGGCGCCGGGCCCGGGAGCCTCTCGCCCTGACCGCCACAGGCAACGGTCCAGTGTTCCCCCAATGACAACAAAAAGGAAAAATTAGGAAAAAAGATAGAGGCTGCCAAGTGCTGATAAATAAAAATAACACACCCTCACTAACACACTCTTTCTCTCTCTCTTTACATATATATATATATTCTGTGAATATTATGTACAGTGATTTTAAGACTGCAAAACAGGTGCGGGAAATGGAGGAGAAAGAAGGTCCTTAAAGGTGGTTGGTACCCTGGGGAGGAAAGACCAGGGCGGTAACCTACCCAGAGGGAGAACCCAGCCTCTGCCTCTGGACAGAAGCAATGGGTGGTAAGGGGTTCTGGCCCTGGGGCACAGTGTGCTCCTTTGACCTCCAGGGGGAGCTGTTGGGCCAACAAAAGCAAAAATTGGAAATCAGACCCACAGGAGTGGGTGGGTACAAATTTTTTTTTTTTTTGGTAAAAAGCAAAACCTGGTCAGCTGGCTCCAAGCTGAGATCTGGCAGGTGGCCTTAACACAGCGCCCTTCAACAAAGGTCCACTCAGGTCTTGGGGAGGACTGGCTCAATTAACTCCCCAGCTGGTCAGTCAAGAGAAGGGGAGAAAGAAGCTCACATCTGTCCAGCAAGGGTGGTTCTCACTCAAGCGCCAACTCCCGCCACCTCCGCTCTGCCAGCAGCCCTCATCGCCCGCCCCTCGTCCCTGTCCGGTGCAGGCCAGTGGCCAAACAGTGGGCGACCGGGGCCCATGGAGAAGCGAGGTGGCGGCAGGTGGGCCCAACAGGGCCCCAGTGAGGAAGGGCCCGAGCAGGCCTGGCTCCCTTAAGACTTTCTCACAGAGAAGCTGAAGCCCTAGAATGCTGTATAGTTGGCTGGAGGGAGAGGGAAAACATCAAGTCACAGGGCAGTAAAAGGTCCTCCAAGCCCACAGAGGTCCCAAGAAAGCAAACAGGCAGCGGAAGACCTCGAGGGACCCAGGCCTCCTTATTGACCTTGACCAAACCCCTTCAGAGGCTGCGAGAGACGCCGCGCTAGCCTTGGCCTCCCTCCCAGCTCCAGGGGAAAAATCATGAGTCTGGGAGAGGGCCTGCCTTTCACAATGTATAAGGCAAGCTGCTTTTGTGTGTGTGTTGTGTTTTTTGCATAGTGGTTTCAACACAGTGAGGCTCTGCCTCCCCCACAGTGCCTTGTCCCTCCGCTTTGCCACTCTATCCAAAAAGCAAATAAAAATTTGTCCTCCCTCCCTCCTTCCATCTTTTCCCTTTCTGATAAGTGGAAAAAACCTTGAGAGGTCCCCACCCAGGGGAGTTTGCGGAGGCAAACAGCTCTGTCCTGGGCGGAGGCGGGCCACCGGAGGCCCAACTCGCCGAGTGCTGGCCAGCAGAGGAGAGGAGGGCAGAGGTCATGGCCAATCAGAGGAGCAGGTGGAAGGGTAGAAAACCACACTATACCCCTCGGGGGCCCCGCACCCCGCCCTCACCTTCAAGTTTTGTATAAAAACACCTGCTAGGAATAATTCTTTGGAGCTCAAAGTGGCTCAGCTTAAGGGAAAAGGCACGGTTAACACTGCATCATCTGGACAGAAGTCTGCATTTGTAACATGGAGAATAGAAATTGAGAGCACCATTCCTTGGGTACCGGGTGGATGGACAGGGGGCACTGGTTGATGGGTGGGAGGGAGGAAGGAAGCAGCGGTCCCTTGGGGCCTCCAGAGAGGGGAGGGCAGAGGAAGTCTGTGTGGTGAGGACTGGAGCCCCACTCCAGGAGCCTTCCTGGCTTCGTGGGGAAGGGGGCAGAGGCCCCATCACCGAGCCCACCAGGCACCGGGGACTCAGTCATCAGCTGACCATGGGCTCCACGTCTGCTTCCCGCTCAAACTCGTCCTGGGTCTCATCTGTGCTTCCTGAGTCGCTGCTGGCCACAGAGCTGGGGGACGGTGAATTCCTGGAAGGCACAAGAGAATGGGGGACAGTCAGAGGGTGGTGGGAGGACCCCGGAAGGGAATTAAGGAACAGGAAGGGCTAAGCAGCCAGCCACTCCTATAAAATCTAACCTCAGAGGGGGACCCTGCTTTCCTTAGAATCTGCTGAGCTCACAGTTGGACGTGGCTCTCAAGAGCTTGTGGGACCTCCTGTACCAGCCTCTAGTTGCTCTGGGGGCTGAAAGCCCCTTTGGGAGCAGAGACCATAGATCAAGTTTGCTTCTTACCCTCAAACCAGCCAACACAGGTCTGGCCACATAGTAGGTGCTCACTAAACACCAACAAACTCAGCATGAAAGGGAGGCTGTACTGGACAGTGGTTAATAGCACTGGGTTCAAATTTTGGCTCTGTCACTGATGAGCTGGGGGTGCCTCGGTCAAACTCCGTAATTCGCCTAAGCTTCCACTCCTCCGCCTGAACCATGGAGATATCGGACAGTGGTTTCTGGGGGATACAGTGAGCTAAAGGTAGGGCGGGCTGCGTCCAGGGGCCCACACATAGCTGCCCCTCCCTCTTTTACAGCCTGAGCCACAGCTGGCAGGAATATAGTCACGATAAGAGAGACAATTACAATGAACATTCATTTGTGCTTCGTGCCAAGAATTTTACGTGTATCGATCCTATTTTATTATCAGCGAGGCTGTCTCCCCAAGAGGCTGCGTGTTCCTCAAAGGCAGGGGCTCTGTCTGAGTTGTGTGTCCTCCAGCAAATACAAGGGGCCCGACCCACTTGGCCCTGGGTTGAAATGTGGGAAAGGATGTGAAATTGCCTCCTAAGGACAAATGGGAGACCCGTTGGTGATGGCAGAGAGGAGTGCCCTGCCTCTCCCCACTCCCCAGTTCAGCAGAAAGCGGGGTGTAAGCCTCATGGGGCCAGGGGCTGGGACTGCCGTGTTCACCACTGTACCCCTATGGCCTTGCACAGCGTAGGCTTCCAACAAGTAGCTGCTGAGTGAGTAAGTGGGGAGAGGGAGTTATGTGAGATTAGATAGGTAACTCATCTAGCACAGAGTAGGACAGTGACTACAACATGCATTGGGTAGATGGATGGATGGGTGGATGGATGGACAGACACAAGGGTGGGGCAGATTAAACGGGCCAGACTTGTAAGTTGCAGCCCCACAAAGAGCCCCCAAGAACCCAACTGCTGACCCCCCAGGGAGGGCAGGGCCAGGCACCTGTCTGCGGAGCCTTTGATGAGCCGGCGGCAGGTCTCCATCTGCACGTCCAGGCCCCGCTTCATGCTGCACATCTCCATGTACTCGTGCAGGTGGCGGTTCATGTCGCTCTTGGCCGTGGCCAGCTCCAGCTGAGAGGAACCAGTGTGGGACATGGGTGAGGCCAAGTCATCCTCAGAGCAAAACCCTCAGCAGTTCCCTCCGCACCACCCAAGTGGGGGTGCCATCACAGTCGCCCCTGGACACCGTGCCCTCGGGGCCCTCCGCAGCCTCTGCTCTCTGCCTACCGGTCAGTGGCATCTAGAACTGCTTCTGGTGAAAAGGGAATGGCTGCTTAGCAACCACGAGGGTGCCCCTCCCTGACGAGCCCCACCGGGTTCTGCCAGCCCCGCTCTGCCCGGCATCCCTGCACTCCTTCCTGTGGGCTCGATCAGAAAAGCCCTCGGGTCCCTCACACGTCTGCCCCTCTCCTCTACCAAGCGACACATCCCCGGGAATGGAGCTCTTCTTTCTCCGGCACAACGACGGCAATGACTCTCACCGAGAGACATGGCCAAGTGCACAGGCTCTTGGGCAGAGTGGGCCAGGCTTGAGGGCTGTTTGCTGGCTGGAGGCCTTGGGCGAGTCATTTGGTCTCTTTTAGCTTCACGTCCCCCTATGTCAAACAGGGTGCTCAGGACCCACTGCCCCGGGGCACCTGGGTACCTCCAGGTCCATACTAGGGTGTGGGGAGACCAGGGAGGGTATACTTGAAAATGGCTCACTCAGTGCCTAGCGTCACTTGATGTCACTCAAATGTCAGCTCTCCTTATCTTGGGATCACCGTCCCAACAGAATAACTTTAAAACAACCTTTCTGGGGCAGACGAGGATCACCACCCCCATTTTACAGATTAGGAAATGGAGGCCCTCAGAGGGGTGTGGCTTTCCTAGTGCCAGGCAGGGAACTGGCAGGCCTTCTGACTTCCGAGCCTGTGGCTGCCCCAGGCTGCCCGCCTCTGCCCATGTGGCCACCACGTAGCCACCAGGGGTCTCACCCATGTGACCTCGGTCAGCTGCACCGGGGGACTGCACAGCCCGAGCCCTCACCTCTATCTGGCCTATCGTTTCCTGGTACTCCTTGTCTCTCGTCTTGAAGAAGGATTCCGTCTCATGGATCAAGTTGCCCAAGTTCTCCTCTTGCTAGGGAAACAGAACAGAGGGGACAATTTAACTGGGCGGTGGGGGAGAATAGGGAGGAGGGGCCTGTGACAGGAGGTAGCGCCCACCCACCCCCAGTCCCCACGTCCGGGCCCTCGGGAAGCCAGGCCCAGGGCTCACCTCGCCCTGCAGGTCGATGGACGGGTTGCAGTTGGTGAAGTCCTCCCAGAGCAGGAGCGTGTCCTCGTTCTCTTCCCACGTCAGGCTGTCACAGTCGTCATCAAAGTCGAAAGTCTCTCGCCTGTGGGGGTGACACAGGAGAGCATGGCTGAACTGGGACCAGGAGGAGAGAGGGCCGGGGGCCCCGCCCCAGCGGGTCTGTTCCTGCAAGGCGGCCCTCCAGAAAGACAGAGTGGCGGCAGAAGGACAGGCCTTACCCATGGAGGGGAACTTTTCTGCATTATATACACTTTAAAATGCGTGTTTTTAAGGTGCCAGGCTTTAAAATCAACGGAGACGAAAGGCATTTTTCCTCCCAAGTCCAGTCCTGTGATTCACTGAGCAGCTCATTTCCTGAGCCCCACGTTTTTATGATTTATATAATCTCTGCAACTTGGGATGGTTGATAGTATTATTCCCGTTTTATGGAGGAGGAAACTGAGGCCCGAAGGAATTCGGTAAACTTTTAGAACAGTACTCTTGAAAGTCAGATCTGAGTTCAAAGCCTGAGTGACTTCAGGGCTGCCCTGGTCACTAGAACAGGAAGTAGGTAGGTGACAGGCAGCCCATTCAGGTTTGCCTGGGCCTGGGGGGCTTCTGGAGAAGCTCCCAGTGTGGTTACCCCTGCTGGGGCTGGGACACCTTAAACAATTATTCAGTCCAACACTCCTACTAGTCACAGGAGAAAGCTGATACCAACAGAGTTAAATCACTGGACCTGCTGAATCAGCGGAGACGGAAGTGGGTCCCAAGTGTCCGGATTCTCATGGCAGGGCTCTCCCCACTGCCTACACCCCCTCCTTCAACCCCCTCCTGGATTCTCCCAACCTTCCAAAGATGGTTCAGGCAGGGGCGGGGCCACTGGGCAGGGCCCAAGAAGAAAGAATTTCTAGTAAAAAGCTGCCTAGAACACCCCCTGGAGCCAGATTTGTCTCCAAAACACCAGAGCCTCTAGGTGGCTCTGTGAGACCAGAGAGCAGAGCTGGGGCCGGCGCTGCAGGGCCGAGAGCCCCGAGGCTGGACTGGCTTCTGACAAGTCCCCAGGGGCCACTAGCACCGCATCACATACTCAACTGCTGACTTCACTTCCTTCCCATCGTCTGGGATCTGAAGGAAACCCCAGGCTGAGGACCAGGAAGTGAAAAAAGACAGGAAGATGGACCAGAGAAAGGGCTGTGAAGAGGCGACCCCACCCCGCCACAGACCTGGAGGGCAGGGCGAAGGAGGGGGGCTGGCCACAGTACAGAGAAAGTAGCAAATTCCTCCCCTTCTCCTTGGCCCTGAGCCCAAGCAACTGATGTGGATCAAACCAAACAGCCCTGACTTGGGTGCATTATTCAAAGACTTCAGTGGAACTGGCCCAGGGCAGTCTCCGCTTGGGTCTCTGTGTTGTCAGCGGGAGGGGGCCAGGCCCCACCCAGGGTGGGGTCAGCAGGGAAGAGGGCGGAAAACTGCAAGCTCAGAGGGGAGACCAGAGGATTTTTTTAAAATGTAGGCAACTTCACCACCAGAACAATCTAGTTGTGTACACACAGCCTGGCCCATGGAGCCCCCCACTTGGCCCTTGGGCCTGCCCCTTTCAGCTCACCCATCCCGGGCAGCCTAATGATTTCCCGGTGACTTTATGAAAATGAGGACAATGATTTCTTCAGAGAAGCCTTTTCATTCAACCAAATGATCCCACCCTGGGTCTGTGGGGGCCTACAATCCTGCCTCCTCCAACGAAGCTGAGGAGTGCCCAGAGCAACATTCAGAAAACCAGCCAAGGGTTCCCCCAAAAAAGATGAGAATAGGAGATTTTGAGGGGTGATGTCAAAGAGGAATCAAGAGTCTGGGAGTCTCCCTGTCACCTTCAAATAGCAGTCCCCAAGACACAGCCCGACCTGGGCTCTGCTTCAGGGGAGCCGCATGTCCAGGGGAGTGTGGGGCAAGCGCAGCCCCTCCAGTTCCCAGTCCCGCCTTTCTTCCTGAGTGGCCCGGCTCGGCTGCAAAGGGGCCAGGGCAGGGAGGGTGCCGCAGAGAGGGCCGAGGCACACCTCTCACAAGCATGAAGACAAGTAGCTGGGGACAAAGCACTGGACTGACAGTGGGGGTCAGAGTCCATCCCAGCCTCAGTTTCCGCATCGGTACAGGAAGGGGATGGGCAGAATGATGTTTGCAGTCTGTAAGGCCAAGCCAGCCCCAGAGCTTTACAGGAAGTCTTAGGAGAGTCCCATGCTCCTAATTTTTGAAACAACTCTGACGCCAGAGGCACGTGCTAAGAGGAGGGGGCCCTCTGGGGGGGGGGCACATCTGGGAGGTTCGGTGCTAGCCATCTGAGCCAAGATGGCAAACCCACCCCTGCTGTTAGAAACCTGGGACCTCAGGGGAGAGAGACATCAGGTCAGAGAGCTCACTCAGCCTGGGACTCTGATGCCGGGAGTGGGCGGTGAGTTGGGTGAGGGGGCTGGAGCTCTGGGGAAAAGCTGAGTTCTCAGGGCTTGGGTGTCCAACTGCACCTCCAGAGAGAGAGGGCAGGGGCTGGTCATGGGAGCAGGGGGAGAAGTGACCCCAGAGACCCAGCCCCAGCCCTGCTCTTTGACTCCAGGCCCTTAGACAAGTCACCCAACACCCAAAGTGGCACCTCTCCTCCTCCCCTCCCCCACTTTAGGGTACCACATGGATTAGAGTGAAAGCTGGACCAGGGTCGAGAACACGGACCTGGAGAGGCCGAGGCCACAGAGCATCCCTGCCCCAGATGACTCTACGCAGTGAGCTTCAGGTAAACCAGCTCTCCGCAGGGGTGGAGAGCGCAGTCCTGATGACAGGCATTTGCTCATTTTCCAACCTGGCAAACTTCAAGCTGCTAACGTGCCATCACTGAAGCTGGAGCAGGCAGATACGCGCCATCAGCTTCCATGAGTTGCTACAAGCTGGCTCCAACCCACCACCAACCATGCCCAGCCCACATTCTGCCGCCTTCAGCCCGGGCAGCATCGTAGTGAGAGAACCGCAGGCAGACGGGCTTGGCTCTGAAGCCGGCTCTGCTGCGTATTAGCAGAGTCATCTGGGCCACGCTGCTTCTGCTGAGTCTCAGTGTCCTCATCTACAAAAGGGGAGTGATGACCCTACCTCCTAGAGTGGGTTGTCTGGAGTCTGTAAAGTCACATTTGTAAAGCGTCCTGCAGACGGGGGATGCGTGGCCAGCGTGATGGGCCCGGTGTGCGGCTCAGCTCGGCCATCCCACCCCAGGAAAACCTAACGGGAGTGGGTCTCAGCCTCGGACAAGGCCCTCACCCAAATGCGACCACCACTACCCACCTTTGGGTCCTTCCTGAAAATGGGGAGCTCCCCAACGTATAAATGTCACAAATGAATGCAAACTTGTTCCTTATGCTGGTCCAACAAAACACACCTGCAGGCGACTTTCAGCCCAGGCCCCAGATATCTGGGGGAGCAGAGAGGGGCTCGCAGCTGGGACTACGGGGACATTCAGAACACTCACAGCTGGTTAAACATGCGTTTCATCTCGTCGGTGATGTTCATGGAGCCGACCTCCTCATCTGAGAACCGGTTCACCTCCCCGTCCTGCTCCGAGATGTCATCGTCTGAAGTCACCTTACGCTCCTTTTTTTTGGGAACCACCTGAGCCGGAAAGGAAGAGAGCAAGGTGACCAGGAGGCTCTGCCGGGATGGAGGGGCGGGGCAGGCTGGGAAAGGAGCGAGCATCCCACGGGGCAGATGGAGTGTGGCTGGGGCCAGCCACGCCGGGAGAGATGCACAGGTCCTCTACGAAGCAGGCAGCGTTAGCAGGAAGCGTGAGGCAGGGAGACGTGCGGGACGGAGGACACACACAGCCTGGACCCCCCCTGCCCTGCTGGTTGGGCCGGCTCAGCTCACCCCTTCACCAGAGAAGCCAGAGGGCCAGAGAAGCCCTCAAGGAGGCGCAGGTGGCTCCGTGCCACCCGGAGGCCCCCTGCTCCCACGCAAAGGCAGCAGGTGGCGGCCCCAGGCTCACCATGCCCCCTCCGCTCCAAGCAGACAAGACGCGAGCGAACCAAACAGAGGCTGAAATGGGCCCCCCTGCTTTCCAGCAGAGGGTCAGCGAGAAGGCCCAGAGGTGCACAGAGGGCCCAGGGAAGCCCAGAGCTCCCCTGGTGATATCCAAACACACACTTAAAGCAACAACACACCATATTGCCCTGCGCTCAAGCAACAGCCAAACCACAACCCAGACTCAAGAAGCAGCCTTCAGAAAATGGTGCGTGCCCTTTGGGCAGCTAGCTGGACTGGCCCCCACACCTTCCCCGGAGGACAGCTGCCAGCGAACCCATCACCTCTTCTGGGGACACACACACTTGCTCGCTGAGGGGGCGGGGCGGAGGCTGAGCGCCTCTTCAGCGGGAATGAAAGACAGTCCGAGGCCAACAGCTCGTGCCTGGAATTCTGTGGCTCATCGGCCAGGGCTCAGGGCCGCTCACCAGTGCACCCACAGCCTGGCCAGGGCTCCTCAACGGCACCCGGTTCTGGCACCCCCGAGGAAGAGGCCAGAAGCCGGACAGTGAACCCAGCGTGGGCAGGTGGACAAAGCCCTGCAGGGTCAGGAGACCTGAGCTCTAGTCCCTGGCCTGCCATTTCCTTCCTGGAGCCTGCCGTGTCCCCCACCAGGTGAGCGGTCTCCTCAGCCACAGGATGAGGCCGTCGGCCTTGATGATGGAGTCGGACCAGCCTGGGAGTCTAGAGTCCCTGATTCTATGTTCTCCTGGGGAGGCCACGCTAACTCTGGGGAAGGGCGTGGGTGGGGTGTGAGGGGGACAGGTTGGCCAGGCGAGGGCAGAGGCCGGGGCTCTCTGGGAGGGTTGCAGTGCCAGGTGGGAGTGGCGGCCCTAGTCACCTGGAAGATCTTGGACACGTCTTCCGAGTTCCGCTGCTGTGCGACATCGCACAGCTTGGCCGTGATATCGATTCGGCGGCAGATGTCCATGTCCACCTTCATGGCCTTTTCTTGTATCTTTGTGTCCAGGTCTGTCATGGGCTGCAGGGAGGACAGCAGGGGTTACGTGAGCGAGGGATGGAGCAAGCATGGGGTGGGGGATTGCTCCCCGGCCCCTGCTGGACAGAGAGGGTGGGAGACCCTAGGTGTTGAGTGGGAGGCCCCGGAGTCCAAGAGGGGCCTTGAGCTTGTCCTGGGTGTGAAGGGCTGGGCCAGCGCTGCTCGGCTGGGGCTGGGGGTGGAGGGGCCGTGGGAGCCGAAGGCTCTGGCGCCGAGTGGACAATGTGAGACCGTGTGCGCTGGTCTCCCTGGGGCTGGAAAGCATCCTCTCAGCAGACACAGTGTCAGTGTGTATTTTGTTAGAGCAAAGGAAAAACAAAGGCAGCTCCCACCGGTGAAAGACTTCCCTTCTTCTCCTCCCAGCGCGCCCCACCTGTCCCCCACCCGGAGGCGCCTGTCAAGGCAGCTGTCTCTCTCTTCAAGATCCTTCCCATGGCTCACAGCACAGGTCTGCCCAGGACAGGGGGCTCCCCCTGGACCCTGGTGAGGATGAGCCAAATGGTCTCCACCTGGAGCCCCGGGGGGGCTTCTCCAGCCACACCCAGCTTCGTGCCCCGCAGGACCAGAAGCCACGCCAGGCTGGGCCTCCCTTGGTCGGGCTCCTTCTCCTTTCTGGAGTGTCTCTCCCTACACAATGCCCGCTGCTTGAATGTGGCAGGAAACCCGGGTCCCCAGCAGGAAGGAGGCCTTGGCTGCCAACAGCTCCCCTCACCCACAGTTACCCAGAAGGGCTCTGATCACCATCCAAAGGACACATACACTGGCCTCTCTGACTTTACAAAGCAACTCTGCGGAAGGCCACCAGCCTAGGCGGCCTCTCAGGCTGCCCAGAGCCTCCCTCAACCCGTGCCCAGACACCGAGGCCCACGGCCACCACCCGCCGCATCACGGCGAGCTGGGGAGGAGCCGGAGCCGACACACACAGACCCTCAGAGGAGCCCGAGCAGGGCGGGATGGGTTAAGCAGCAGATTAATGCATCTCTACTCAGACCAAGGGAAGCGGGAGTGGGAGGGGGCGGGAGGAGGGCGCCTGGTCTCCGATGCATCGGTCATCCTCACGGTCAAACGCAGCCAGCCAGGACTCTAACTAGAAGCCGAGCTCTGGAGCCTCGGAGTGAATGAAGCATTTTGCATGATAGGAGTGAGGGGAGGTCACGACACCAGGGGGCGGCGGCGGCCAGTGGCACTTACATCACTCATGAGCCCCTTAAACACCACCAGCTCGGCCTTCAGCCTCTCGATTGTCTCGTTCATCTCCTCCTGGATGGCTTCTGCCTCCTGCGCTGCCTGTGGGGGCAGAGACCAGGAGGGTTTAGCGGGCTGGGCACCTGAGGGGGCAGGAGGAGCTGGACCCTGGGCCCAACTAGGCCGGGGGCCTGATGGCTGGGGAAGGGGTGTGCTGAGGACCTCACCTAGCCTGGCTTCCCGCCCCTCAGCTTAAAACACTTCTCAAAGGACTATTAACAGCGTGGAAACACCCGTGGCAGATAGAGAGAAAGCAGGTGACTGCAACAAGTGGTCCCAATAGGTTAAAATACTGGGTCAGTTTGTGGGAAATATTTGCAAATATTTGACCAAGCCTGCTTCTCCAAAACGGCAAGGCCAGGTGTGTCAACCTACCCAAACGTACACACCCAGAGTATGTGTGTGTTTGCACGGAAAAGACAGGAAGGGCGCACACCAGTACATCAAAAGCGGAGGGGCCAAACTGGAGAGAAGTTATATTTGACTCTCTAAGCTTTTCTCTACTTTCCAAATATTTGAGCATGAACACGTTATGTTTGTAAAATAAAAAGCACTTTTGTTATAAAAATGGGGGATGTTCATCCCCTCTCTTCTACGTACTGATATTTTAATCTGTCTCTAGCTTTCTCAGAAGATAAATGTTTTAAATATCAGAAAGCGACTTTAAAAATATTTGAAAAAGTGTTCCATGCCTTCTCGTGGGGGTCACTATCCGTGCACCCATTTGACTGAGAGGAAAAGAGAGGCCAGGAAGGGGAAGCTTGTAGCCTGGGGTACTCAGCAAGCAGATGAGTGCAGGGCCCAGAGCACAGAGCTACTGGGTTAGAATATCGAGGGAGGGCCTCTGGGCCACCATGGAGAGCCCACTAGGGCTCAGAGCCCACCCAGTGATATGCCAGCAGCCTCTCCAAGGCACTCGGCACCTAGTCAGGTGCTGCAAGCTGGAGGAGAGGCGCTGAGACACCATCCAGTCCAAGCCTCAGGTGGGGAGAAGAGGCAGGAGAGGGGAGTCACTAGCCCAAGGTCACCCCTCGAGCCGGGAGAGCACCAGAACTGGGACTCAGGCTTCCCAACTCTTGCGCCTGCACTTTTCTGCAACACTGCGCTGCAGCAGGGGATGCAGAGGAGGCCTCTTGGCTCCATCGAGGAGACCGAGGCAGCAGGAGAGAATGCAGAGTAGGGGCTGTGCCCTCTGGAGACCGTGTCCCCGGCCACATGGTCCTCCCGACAGCCTCCCCTGATCAGGACCTCTGAGCATTCTCACCTCCTTTAGCGTGTCCACCATGGTCTGCAGGTTCATGTTCTTGGCAAGCTCCTCCTCCCATCTGTAAGAGCCAAGAAGGACAGGTGGTCAGAGGGGGCCTCCCATGCCAGTCCTCAGACACAGGACAGGCAGCTGCCCTGGGCTGGGCAAGGAAGGCACAGCAAGCAGTGCATCCATCCCGCATGCCCTCCAGGAGCTCCCAGTCTAGGCGTGGTGAAGGTGGGGCAGGGACAGCCAGGTGGACACACGGCCCTAATTCCAGGAGGCACTGCTGAGCGACGTGCTCCCGGCATGAGCACGGCGCCATGGGAAGATGAGGGTGGGAGAGATCGCCACTCCGCCTCCAAGCAAACTGTATAGTGCTGCACAGATGCCACTGCTCCTGCTGTCGCTGCAAGACGCAGTTTCGAGGCCGGCCCTCTGAGCCAGGCTGCAGCCAGCACCACACTCAGGCCGTTCTTTGCACCCGCAAGGAACACACTTTCACTGCACTAATGATTGCACTCTCAGTCTGTGGTCCTGCAGCCTGCCCTACCCAGCAAAGACAGCTCCTACATATCTATTAGCATCCCTATCTTACAGGCAAGGACCTGGAGGCTCAGAGAGGTTAAACGTCCTGCCCTAAGACACACAGCTAGTGAGTAGGGCTGGACTTCATATCCAAGTCTGCCTTGTTACATTAAAACAAAAATGTAATATTTGTTTTATTATGTTTAATAATATAATAAATATATTTATTCAGCACTTATTTCATGCTGGGCCCTGTTCCAGGGGCTCTACGTGTGTTATCCATGCGTGCACACGCTGGCTGAGGCAGAACGGGAGGTAATGGGAAGAGAAGACCCGCCGGGGCTAACGGTACCCCCAGCAACCGCTGGAGGCTGGATGAGATGATCATATCATCACCGTAACAATTCCAGCTCACCTTAACTGAGTGTTTACTTTGTGCTCGGAACCCATCTACGTGACCTAATTTGATCCTCAGAACGACCCTCCAGCACAGGTGCCTCCATCAGCCCCAGGTTACAGGTGAAGAAAGGGAGGTACAGGCAGGGGCCCAAGGTCAGGGTGAGGACAGGTGGGGCCGGGACTCCAACCTGGGGCCAGAGACTCCAGATTGAGTGGCTGCCACCCTGCTGGGCTCCTCGTGGACAGGGCCCCATCCGAGACTGAACCGGCTCCACACCCAGGCCCCTCCCCCTCCACAGAGGAAGCTGGGGCAGGTTCCTTCCCCCTCTCCATCCTGGGACAGACAGACAGACGAGCTTCTCGCCTTCCTCACCCCACTGCTGCCTCCCTACAAGGCCTCAGAGCAGGCAGGTCTGGAGGCCTTTTAGGATGCTGTCCGGGCCAGCTAAAAATAGGCCAGAGGGGAGGAATGGATAAAGAGTGGGTTACGTCACCAGCTTTTGGAAACAAGAAAACAGATACTGTTTGCACACACAGAGGAAAATTCCTCCACTCTCCCACACAAGAAGAGACGGGCCTGGCCAGGGCTCCCGGATGGCTTGTGTGCGCACATACACACACACACACACACACTCGCCTCTCTCCTGTTCCCTTTACCAGCCCCCACCCAACACTGGCAGCAAGCCTCGATCTGCGGTGGGCCACAGGGTCCCAAACCTAGAGGGCAGTGGGGCTGGGTGGGGGCTCCTGCCAGGGATGAAGGACACAGAGAGAGCTACGGAGGGTCCAACGCAGGCTGGACAACTCACTGAATACACTCACTGTACAAACAGGGAAACCAAGGCCCACAGTGTGCCAGGAATCTGCAAGGTCCCCTGGTATGGCAAAGGCCAGGCCAGGAGGTCATTCCTGGGCCCAATGTGGGGGACAGAAATCCTAGGTGGGGGACATTCACAAGCTACCCTCGCCTCCACCCAGCAGCAGGGGGCATCCAGGACTTCCCTCAAGAGAGGCCAATGCCAGAACACAGGTCCCACGGGGAGTCATCTCTCCTGGCCACGCTGCTCTGAGTAGGGGCGGAGAACTTGATTCCAAGTCCACTAAGCGAAGGGGTGTGAGAAAGGGCCTGGCCTCACCACTGCTTTCACAGAAGGGGGCAGCGAGGGATGAGGACTCGGGCGGCCAGGGGCATCTCAGCCATCACCCCCCTCCCACCCCCCGACACACACCCATTCCCCAGGCTCCTAAAGATGAGGCCCAGCCCCCTCTCACTTGTCATTTCAGCAACCTCCTCAGGAGGAAGGCGGGGCAGGAGTCAACAGACCCATTGTACAGATGGGGAAAATAAGTCCCAGAGAAGGAGAACAACTTTCCCCAAGTCAACCAAGAGCAAGAACCCAAGCTGCGTCTTTGGATCTCCAGACACGTCCGCAGCTGTAGGAGCAGCTCACTGACCAGTGAGCACGCCCGGGTGCCACGCACGCCCTGGGCTCAGTGCCTTGTACACACATCTCATCAGCTTCCACATGGACTATTAACCCTCACGGGTAAAGAATTTTCCCCCAAAGGCTTTTGCAGAGGAGAGAGCTGAGGTTCAGAGAGGTGAGGTAACTGGTCTAAGGTTACGCAGCTAGTAAGCAGGGCTGGGGCTGAAGCCAGGCCGCTGGTAAAACTGCGACAAGCATGGGGATCACCCCGGAATCCTGCTCGGATGCAGCCCTGGATCCTGCAGGGCCGGGGTGGGGCGGACACGCTGCATTTCTAAGGAGCTGCCCTGCAGATGGCACTCTGAGTGGCCCCATACCTCGCTAGCGATTCTAAGCTGCACCCTAGCAGATGAGCTTGCACAAATGATTTCTTGGGCCTTTTGTGTCCAAGGCTGAGCTGGGTGGGCAGCCGGCACTCCTGGTCCCAGAAGGCAGAACACTGACCCCAGCATGTAGATAGCAGCTGGCCTGGCAGACTGAGTCCGCTGCCCGCGCTGACGTACCTCCCAACGGCGTGGGGAGGCCTGGCTCTGCCGACTCCAGTGTTGACTGTGCAGAAAAGCTTTGCCCTTCAGCTGCACCGGCTGGCAGGGTGAGAGGATGACGACGGTGAAGTGCTTCTTAAGTTGCCCCAGACACCCCACATTCACTGCGACTCAGCCCAGGAGGAGGGAGCTCGCAGCTCCATGGAGAACTGGTCCGCCAAGTTGTGGGCTATGAAATTTCAACACCTGCTTCCCAGGCACTGCGCCCTCCCCGGACCTGGGTCAGCCCCCAGGAGTACGTTTTTGGCGGGACGGCTGTTTCAGGCAGAGGGATGGCGAGAGCAAAGAGGGGCAGCGGGAAAGACAGGGAGGAGCCGGCGGACACTAAGAAGGGGACACGCCTACTCTGGGTCAGGGGCTGGTGGTTGTCATGTCCTTTAAAGTTCACTGACCCCACCACACAGCAGAGGGGGTCACACAGAAGAACCCCTCCCTATTGTACGGGGAGGAAAATGAAGGCCCAGGGCACAGAGACAGCTCAAGCCAGGGCCAAGGCTGTCCGAATCTCTTAAGAGCCGCCTCTGCCCACCCCAAGCCAACAGCTGTAAAACTTCCAAATTCTTCAAGTGTCCCATAAGAGAAAGGAGAGGGGGGCACACTTATTGGTCACCTTCTGGGTTGTGTTCACCATGTTAGGCATTCATACACACGTAAAATCCATCACTTAACCCTGCCACTAAGAACTGATCCCACTCGGCAAATGAGAAAACAGAGGCTCCAAAGCACCTCAATTTCCCTGTCCCTCCCTCCCTCACAGGCTTCTGGAATCTTACGCATTCACCCAGGCTAGTCTCAAACGCCACCCCCTCTCTGAGCCCCTGAAGCCACTTCCATGAGTCTCCCCCTGCCCCCAGCTCCAAGCCCCTGCTCGAGGCAGCTGGACCTTGAAACCCCACCCTCCCCAGGTGGCTTGACAGAGATATCTCACCACGCACGGCTCTCACCCCACATACCAGCCACCGTGCCAGAGACAGCGATGGACCACCCTCCACCTTCCCCACCTCCAAAGGGTGCTCAGGCCCTGGCCCCAGGTCTGCTGTGCCCAGATCCTTTCCCTCTCCACCCCGCCTGTGGGCAAACGCCCTACAAGTCTCGTGTGTGCCAGGTCCTCAAATCACTCAGTGCACGATGCTGAGAGTGGCCTCCGAAACAGGCCTGGTAGAGAACCACGGCGAGGAGGGTGATGATAATACCAACGGCGCATCTGACATGGTCTGAGTGCTTCCGATGTGCCGGGCACCGTTCCGAGGGGCTGCACGTGCATAACCTCATTTCAATGGGTCGCACAGTAACCTTAAGGTACATCCGTGTCACTGACGAAGCTCAAGTCCAAAACCACTAGCCAAGATCTCACAGCCAGGAAGGCAGGGCCGTTTCTAATTTACAGGAGAAAACTGATACTCAAAGAATCTCCCGAAGGCTGAAGGGCACCAGGGTTCACCTCGTCCAAACCCCTGAGTGTACAGATAAGGACACCGAGGCCCAGGGTCACGCAGGGAGTGGGAGGCAGGGTGCTCTCTGCCCACGGCCTCAGCCAGAGTTCCGGAGGAGGGAGGAGCAGGAGGGCAGGGAGAATGGGCCCCGGCTCTGCCTCCCCCAGCATCTGCCTGCGCTTCTCGGTGAGAGGGATTGCGGCCCACCACCTCCCAGGGACACTCCAGGAAAACCCTTCCGCCCCCACACTCCCTGAATGTGAAATCAGGTTCCCAGGGAGGAAGGGCCTTCCCAGAAGGGCTGGGAACAACAGCCTTCCCAGAAACCCCTGGGGTGCCACTGGGGTGTGATCCACACATGGGAGCAGGGGTAGGTGCTGGACAAGGGCAAGGGCAGGGCGGGAGGGCCTCCGGACCAACGCAAGGACAAGCAGGGGCTCGGACCACGGGGCCCACGAATCTGGAATGTGGATGTGTGGGCCGGTGGCACAGGGAAGCCCTCCAGCACCCATCTCAGGGGGTCTCAGGCACCCTGTGTCCTGGCCTGTTGGCACATAGAGGAGACAGGGGTGGGATGCCTGTTCTAGGGTGGGAAAGAGGCACAGAGGAGGGGCGCCGTCAAATAAGCCATTAGAGGAGAGGGGTCTGAAGCCGGGGTCCGGCCCTTGCACCAGTCCAGAGAGCTGCTGGGAATCACTGTCCCTGTGGTCACTGCTGGACGTCCTCCCTGCACCTACAACCCCCCTGCACTCGGCGAGGAGTCACACTGTTGCTGCACGAATTTGCTGAATGAATGAATGAATCTCAATTGCAACCACTTCTCAGCCCTCCCGCCCACCCCCTCCCCATCCAAGGCCCTCCCTGCCTGGAAGGATCATCTTCTGCCTGCACCCCCCACCCCCAGCCTGGGGGCTTCCAGGAGCCCAGCTCCCAGCACCAGCTCTCTGCTCAGCTCCGTCTGTTCGTCCACTTGGCTGGCTCCGGAGCCTCTCCAGGGAGAGGCCAGGCCAGGCCAGGGGGAGAGACAGCCAGGGCAGGAAGCAGGCAGGGGGAGAAAGCTTCCCTCTCCCACTTCCCACAGCCCTCCGGCTGGGGAGGGGATGCAGGGATGCCAGACAATGAGGGCAGGGAGGGGAAATGACTCCCCAACGCCACTGCCGCTGAGCTCTGTGGCCTGAGCAACCATCTTAGCAGAAGGAGCACACGTGTGAGGCCAGTGGCCAGGGGGAGGGGCAGCACCCACCCCCAGCCAGATGTGGTCTCCAGGCTTTCCCCAGGAGCCACCGCTGGGTCACGTGGTGGACGAGAAGTCTCAGCCCGCGGCTGCAGGGAGGGGACGGGCAGCTTCAAAGTCAGCCCCGACTCCCAACACTAGGCCAGTGTCCCGCCTCCCCCATCGGCCCGAGATGACACACAGCCTCACAGGAAAGGGGCTGACAAAGCCTGCTTACTGTGGGGAGGGAAGCCAAGCTGAAGTCACTGGCAGAGAGACTGACTCACAGATTTTTCACTTCCTCTGTGATCAGAGAAAGAGGCTCTGGGGCTCCGGCTCCAGAGGAAAGTGGAGGCCACTCCAGCAAAAGGATTCAGGTTGCAGGGACAGCCTTGGGGCTTCTGGGGAGAAAGTCCTGGAGATTCCTGGCCAGCAAGACGCTGGGTTCATCTAACCACTTCCCAGCTGTGTGAGCTTGGGCAAGTCAGTTACCCTCTCTGAGCCTCAGTCCTCATCTGTGAGATGGGAAGCTAACGGGGGCGGTGGTGAGAACCCCATGGGGTGGGAGGTATGGGCGCAAACACCCAGCCCCGCCCCAGCACACGGCAGACAGAATGCTCGGCGGCTCACTTTGAACTGCAGAATGGCACGCTGGCTCCAGCAGCCAGACCTCAGAGAGCTGGGAGGCCAGGGCAGGAACGGTCCACACCTTTCTGAGAAAGGTGAGGGCGGCACGCCCAGGCCGGCTCAGGTGATGGGAAGGAAGCTCAGGTAAGGCTGGGCCAGGAGCCCCCCGGCAGAAAACTTCACTCTGGGCCAACCATGGGCCTGGCCCTCTGGCAAAGGGCAGACGGGCAGAGAGGGATTTCCACTGGGCCACGGGGAGCTCACCCCACTGCAGCACAGCCAGGGGTAGGCTGCCAGGTGACGGCCAGGGGTGTGCTGGGGTCATTCTGCTGCCTGTCCCCTGGGCTGTATGCACTGCCCTGGTTTTCTGTGAGCCCACCCACAGATACCCAGAGGCACCTCTCCCCTCCCTGCCCCTCGCTGCCAAGCCGGGGCCCAGCCTGTGCCCTGACTGGCAGGTTCCACTTCAGACTAATCTGAAATGGAGGGAGCTGCCGGCACAGATGCCGACTAGCGAGCCCTTCCTTCAGTGAGGTTGTGCAGCGGCCAGTGGGCTAACAGATCAGAGTGGGCACTTGGTGGGGGGGCCGGAGCTGCGTACCAAAACCAAGGCCCCCACCCCCTTAGCTTCTGCTGAGCCCCCCCGAGAGCTGAAAAATCACAACTGAGTCAACTTCCTCTTTCCACACCACCTCCCTTGTCTAATATCACACACAGTTCACGTTTGTGGCAGAAAAGCATGGAGATGAGCGAAAAGGGCAGTGGGAGTGGGTGGGGCCGGGGGAACCCTGAAGCACGTGGCGCACTCATCTCCGGACCTCCTTCTCTCCTCTGGCTTCACTGTACCTTCTCTCTCCAGTAAAAGGAGGGCTGGGTCCCCCAGCCGTTGAGCAGGGAGGCCCGCGGTGCTCTCCCGGGTACCTACCAGCACGGCCACGCCACTCTCACCCTCCTCCTCCCTGTGGCTCCCATCAGACTGGGCTGCCGATCCCAGCGAAGGGACGCCTGGCAGGCGTGCCCAGGAGAGGCCCGGCTGCCCAGCTGTACTCTACTGCTCAGAAGGAAACACAAATTAAATGCCAACTGATTGTCTCCATGGAGGAGGCATTAATTTAATGTGAACACTTAACCAGGGCAGCCGATTCCATTACAGGCGGCAGTAATGGCCCGCGCAGGCCAGAGCTCAGCAGCGAGCTGGTGATGGGCTGGGTTTGAGCGGCCCCGCCCTGTCAAGGGTGCCCCTCTGCCCAGCGTGCGGCCACCACACGGACACTCTCTCCACCTGGAACAGCGGATCACAGCAGATGCGGCCTGTGCAAGGCCACTTGGGCGTAAGCAAGGGGTCTGATGCCCACAGGGAAGTACCCTGTGGGGGACAGGGTTCTGGGCTGGGAGGCAGGAGGTCCTGGTTCGAGTCTCGGCTGTCACTAATTCACTGCATGACTCCAGCAAGTCCTTTCCCACCTGGGCCTTAGTCTCCTATCCTGCGTATCTCTAAGAGTCCCTCCGAGTATGAGTCACTGTTCCTGTCACCCAGTGTCCATATTCGTGCTGGTTCCCAGTGTCACTTTGACTTCGTGGTCATTTGTTGAAAATACCTTTGGAGACCCAGCAGCTCTGTAGGTGAGAAGACTGAGGTGAATTGACTTGCTCCGCATCAAGTCCGGGTCCATCTGACGCCCATGCCTGAGCAGCTCCACAAACCCCACTCTCTCTCTCCTTACCGAGACCCCAGCTCGCTGCTCAGGAAACACCATCTCATGACCAGGCTGGGGCCAGATGCATAGATGGATGTGTGCCCACGGGTCACAGTCACTGACTTTGAAAAGAGCCACTTACCCAGGCTATTTGCTTGGGCTGTTTACTCACTTCTCAAGGCCTGAACATTCCCTCTCCACCAGCCACGACTGACCGCCCACAGCCCTGCCACCACCCCAGCCCGGCAACTGGCCGGGGCTGCATGATGGCTACACAGGCCCTGGGTTCGGAGTCAGACCAAACTGGGTTCAGACCCCAACTGCACCGGGCACGTGCTTCTGGGCAGACGCTCTCCTGCCCGAGCTGCCCCACTTGGTCATTGTGAAAAGGGGGTCATAAAGGCCCCCTCTTCGGGGCTGCTCCAGTCTGTGAAAGAGATGACATACACAGGCTCTGAACACATGTCCTGCCCTGTCCTCCCTGAGGTCGCACCCTGGTCTCTCTGGGTCTCAGTTTCTTCATCTATAAACAGTCTGTTTCTTTCCACTCTGCTGCTTGGGGCCTGCACAGCGGGGGAAGGCTGCAGGGTGTCACCAGGCGCCCAGGCACTGGCCACAGAGGCCCCTCACTCTCCCCCACGGGACGAGGATGCCGGGAAGGGCAGATGTGTGCTTCCGGCCCGTCTTTAAGGTGGGGGGTGAATGGAAGCGCCCACCTTGTGGGGCTGGTGTATTCAAGAAGCCGCATGGTTAGCGCTGAGCTCAGAGCCCTGCTCCTGGTAAATGTTCCATAGACGGATGCTACACAGGGTGGGCAAAAGTAGGTTCACAGTTGGGAGTACGTGAAACGGTTCATCCTTGTATTGTTATTTATGAATCATTGTATTTTTCCCATACAAACAACTGTAAACCCACTTTTCCCCCACCCTGTATCAGCCTTGTCTTTATGTCCTTCCCACTGTGGATAACGGGCGGCTCGGCCTGGGAGGGCAGCTCTCCCGAGGGGACTGGCCAGGGTCCCAGGCGCCAGCAGGCTCCCTGCGTGCTAAACCACACCCGCTGCTGTCGATGCCTGGTAACACGTGGGGCCACCCAACGAAGACACACGGCAGGACTTCCCTCCCGAAGGTCCAGTCCTGCACGACGCCCCGGTGCCGGCACAGACCCGGCACCACGGACGCCACAGGGCGTGTGCACCAAGGCCCAGCTCTGCTGGCCATCAGCTTAGATTCCATCTTCTTTCCCCCACGACAGACACATTTCCCAAGTGCCCACTCAGGAGCCAGCGGCTAGGGCGCAGGAGTGGATGAAGAGTACTCTCCTCTCACTGAGAGAGGGCGGGCGTGTCCTGGGGGTGCTCATCCTGGGCTCTCGGGCTCCAAGTTCAACGACATTAAGCCCATTCACATCTTTGTGCTACCATCACCACCATCCGTCTCCAGAACCCTTCGCCCGGCAAAACTGAAACTCTGTCCCCATGAGACAGGATCTCCCAGTTCTCCACTCCCCTGGTCCCTGCCCACCATCATTCTTTCTGTCCCCCTGAATCCGACTATTCTAGGTGTATCATGTAAGTGGAATCACACACTGTTTGGTCTTCTGTGTCCGGCTTACTGCACTTAGCATGTCCTCAAGGTTCATCCACTTTGTGGCGTGTGTCAGAATAGCCTTTCCTTCTGCACCGTTTTAAATTTTGAATGATGTATATCACCTAATCAAGAAATCAAAGCATTTGCATTCTTAAACAACAAAAATAGCTGCTCATTTCCCCTTGTTTTAAATTGCATGAGAACTTCACAAGGATTACACAAGAAATTAAAAAAAGAAAAAAGTCAGGTAAGCCAAACAGAAAAACATAAAAATAGAAACGCATCCAAGCCCCGGTCCCAAGACAATCAATGTTAATATTGGATTGTTATGAGTATATCCTTGTTAAGAGATGCCTTTTTTTCTTATGAGATCTTTTAAAAATGAAAACGGGATCAGTCCATATTCGGTCTTCAGGCCACCTTTTGCCCCTGAACAGCACTGGCAAGCCTCCTCGGAGCAGGTGACACCGCAGGGGGCTGCGGCACCACTGATCTAATGGGTCCTGCGCCGTCATTCCCAAATCCCAGCAACCTGAACACTGTGAGGAACTTCTGGGCACGCAGGAGTGCCTATCAGTCCAGATGTCTGCCTGCAGCGGTGCTGGGTCAAGGGTGGGGACCGAGAAAAGGCCCCCGTGCCCCCCTGAAGACTTGTGTGTGACGGGGCGCACTCTCAAGGGGCTCGGCCGCTGGAGCCTGGGCAGGGAAGGACAGGTCCCTGAGTCCTCCCCTCAGCTTCCCTATTAGTCAAAAGGCCCAGGGGAGGAAGACCCCCAACATCAGTACTTCCCTACCACACACTTATTTGGGTAACACATTGCCCTCCCCAAGGAGCAAGAGCTGGGAGGGGCCCGACCTCTTTTCTGAAAGGGTGGAGGCACCAGCCTGGTGTCTCACGAGTCCTGGAGCAAGTGGCCACGCGCTGGAGGGGGGTAGCACGAAACGGCATCCCCCACAGCACCTCCAGCCCTGGGTACGTGGAGCTGCCTCGATACCCCAGGGCCTTTGCATGAGCTGACTCCGCCTGGAAGGCTCTGGCCTCCGTGCCCCCTTTGTTAACTTCTCTTTCACTTTATGCCAATTTGAAAACTCAGCTTATATGCCCCTTCCTCCAGGAAGCCCCCCGACTCCTTACTCAAGGTCAGGTGTCCCTCTTCTATATTCCAAAGGCCCTAGTCCCATGCTACCGAGGTCATCTGTTCACGTGTTGGGTCTTTCTACTTAACTCAGCTCGTGCAAGATCAGGCCCAACTCTGGTTCTACTGCAACTGCAGAGCCCAGCGCAGAGCCTGGTGCACAGGCACCGAATAAATATTTGCTGGATGGCAGGCAGGTCTACTGAGCGTAGCGTCTGGGGCCTTCCTTAGGAGATCCAACCTGTAGGCAGTCAGCGCGGATCGGTTCAACTACGTGACCTTGGACAGGCCCTCCCTTGCCCTCTCTGCTTCACTAGTCCACCTCCACAGTCTTTGCCAGCTCTGCCACTCTCATTCCATGACCCTCTTCTCTCACCCCCATGCCTGGGCCTTCCTCACAGGGCTCCGTTCCTGGGACTTCCCCTTCCTGCCCACGCCTGGCCAAGCCCCCAACACCCTCCAACCAGTGCCAGAAGGCTCTCTGCCACCTGGGCTTTAGCTCTTGCCCAAATCCAGAAGCCAGCAGGGGTTCTAAACACCTAGGCCAAGAACAAGGAGGCCCCCAGGGTCTGGCCCAGGAGGCTGCAGGGCCCCACCCCTGATATGTTTACAGTTTCAGGAAAAATAGCAACTCCCAAGGCTATTTTGGAAACCTAATTTGCAGCTTGGGTTTCTCCCTTGTTTATTCCAAGTGACTGTGCCCACAGGTAAATGCAAGGCACTGTGGGACTGCAGCTCAACGTGATCTGCCCATCAGAGGCAGATAGCTCACTTGTTCACCCAGCAACCTGGGCCAACTGCCTCCCAGTCCAAGTCTCCCTTATCACCTGCAGCCCAGAAGCATTGCTCACTGACAGGAGTTGGCACGCCCATCCTGGGTTTAAACCAAGGATCTGTCTGCAGCCTTGAGCAAGTCGCCTCTCCAGGCCTCAGTCTCCTCGTCTGGGAAATGGAAAGTGACCCCCAGATGAATTAAATGAAGATAGGCAAGCCCAGACAGGCTCCATGCATGGTAAAAAAAAGAAAGAAAAATCACAGAACGTGGAAATGGGGTCCCAGGGTGTCAGAAAGGGAAGCTCACAAGTTCAGGCCACGTGTCAATGAAAAGCCTGAAGCTCAGAGAGGTAAAGTGACGTGCCCAAGGTCACGCAGCCAGGCGGCAGCAGAGGACAGGAACCCAGAGCCCACGTGCTTCCTGCCAGGCCACTGATGAGAAGGACATTCCTGAGTGGTCACCAGGGAGGAAGGAAGGAGGAATGACGAGGACCCGGGAAAACAATTAATTACATGCGGGGCTTGTGCAACCAAGGACGAGTCCAGGCAGGCACCACCCAGGTGAGCAGTACCCTAATTGCCATAAGTGGCCCGGAGGGTTGCAGGCACGGCGGGACAAACTGCCATCACCTGCACCAAGACAGGGATTAGTGACTAAACACAGCTCAAGGGGACAGACTCATTACTCCCTGCCAGCCTCCTGTCGTCATGCAGGCCCTGACATTCAACTTGATGTAAACCAGTCGGAGGACACTGCCCCCCCCCCCAACACACGCACAGGTGCACAGAGAGTGGCCCTCCCACCCGACTTTGGGGCTAGGCTAGCCCTCTCCCAGTAGGGCCGGGTCAGTTCCCATCTTTCAGTCCCCTCCAGAGAGGGGGATGAACGGGAACAGACAAGAACATTCTGTGACAGTAAAGCCCCTCCCTGAGTCCTTCATTGGAGCCTCTCTTTCCCTCGCCCTCATTCTGCCAATGGGGAAACTGAGGCTCGCAGAGGTCTGGTGGCTTGTCCAGGGTGACAGAATCATTAACATCATGAAGTATTAGTGTTGGTGGGCACAGTTGGCTCATTTAATCCTCGCAACCAACTCGGGGGGTAAGCACTGCTATTGTGCCCATTTTACAGATGAGGAAACAGGCCCAGGGAAGTGAAGCCACTTGTGCAAGGTCACAGAGCTCGAGAGTGGCAGGGCCGGTACTCGAATCCAGGCTGTCCCAAGCTCAGCACCACCAGACTCCCCTGCCTCTGCTCGTCTCGTGGGATACTGGATGCTGCATCAGAACCGATTCTCTCTTATTCCAGATCCTGGGCTCCTTTGCCCGTGCAGGTGGCCTTATAATGGGTAGGGGAAGGTCAGGAAGAATGGACCCCCGTTGCATGGCCTCCAAACTGTACGAGTGAAATGCAGAGGCCCCGGGCTATGGCCCCTGCAGTGAAGTCCCCCCAGGCCGGGTCCAGTGGCCCTGGGAGTCCTTCAGACACTAGAGACCCCCCTTCAGAGCAATGCCCCAGGCTGCCCAGTCGGTGCCGGGGGCCTGGCCCAGGGGAGGCAGAGGTTTGCCAAACCCAGCCCTATCAAGGGACCAGAACAGCCTCTCTTCTCACACCTGATTGGGGCCACTCTTCCCCGGCAAGAGACGGTCCTCCGGCCACACGATCCCTGGGCCGGACTTAGCGAGAAGCCAAAAAGGAGATGGCCCAAGACGGAGGGTGAGAAGGAGCGACCTGGGGAGCAGGCGAGGCCACTTGCACCTGTGCCCTGCCCCTTACCCACTGTGCCATCACTTAAATACGGTGACGTCAGACAGACTCAGCTACTCCCCAGCTGGTGGCCTGGTACAGGTGACTTTACCTCTGTGAGCCTCAGTTTCCTCATCTATAAAGTGTGGGTAACGACAATATCTACCTCACGGGGCTGAGGACTGTACAAAATTGTGAATACCAAGCATCCTAGCAAGTAGGCCCCACTCCCAGCTGCTTGGGACGGGGGAGGTGCTCTCCCAGGGTCCAGGGTCCTGGGCTTGGCTGAGATGCAACATCCCTCCACATGGAGGCTTCATCCTCTGGATCCCCTCTTCCCCACGCAGGGACTGAGGGGCTGTCTGGTACCCAGAGTCTCCAAGAGCCCAGCACACAGTAGGCCCTCAACTGGCATTTACCGGATGAATGAGCTTGTGAGCATGAGCCATGGGGCAGAGCAGCGAGCAGAGTCAGGTGTGAGTCCAACTCCACAAGCACTGACCGTGGGCCCGTCCCTGTACCTCCAAGACCCCTCCGCACAAGGAAGCTCTTACCACCCCGGGAACTCAGGCCCTCCCCTACTCCTGCCCCTGGGAGACCACAGCCCAGCCGCCCCCAGAGCAGCCTGCCCCTGGTGGGCCCTTGCCCAACTTGGATGGCCTGCTAGGGACAGACAGCCACCCCAGTCGGCCTCCTCCTGGTGACTTTGCCTTGGGACAGATGGAACACCTTGTGGCATCTGTCAAGCCAGATGGCCTGGTTGGCCTGAGGGCCAGGACACCAGCTGGGAGTCCAGCCTCTGCAGGCAGAGCTGCTTAACCCCTTCCTGCCCCAGCCGCAGTAGGTAGTGTCCCCTTGGCAACTTAACCACTGTGCCTCCTATCCTCCACCCTTGAGAGTGAGGGGCCTCGCCAGGGCCAAAAGGGAGGCAGGGAGGCTGTGGGATGAGAGGGAACCAGGGGACAGATGGGAGAGCAGGAGGCCGCTGCCTGGCCCTGAGGACAGGCCTGGTGGATCTGCTGGGCTCTGAGGTCAGGCCTGGACCGCCAGGAATCTGCCATCCCGGAGGGCGCGTGGGGGAGGGCGCGTGGGGGAGGGCGCTGATACTGCGAGGGAAGCCCTCTGGGGCCAGGTGGAACCAGCTGCTTTGCTTCCAGGACACCCGTCTGGGGCAGGGACCGCCAGGCCAGAAGGCCACCAGCCACCTCGATTGGGCTGGAACACCCACTTCTGGGCCAAACCCTGGAAACAGCCCTGCCCTGTGAGGGGGACACCCAACCCCACCAGGCCGGCTGAATGGCCAAAGACATGCCGCTCAACTTCTCTGGGACTCAGTTTCTCCACCAGGAAATGGGGAGGGGGCAAAGTGACCCCCTGGGCTCTATCTAGGGCCACTTCCGGCTCAGAGGGTTCGATGACTCCAGAAGATGGAATGCATCGCTGTTCTAGAAACCTGTGGGGTCCTGAAGGGACCGGCCAGACCCTTCCACATGGAGCATGCCCAGACCAGTGTTCATGAGTCAGGAGAGACTCAGGCGGGAAGAGAGTGAATTCCGGATGGGGGGTGGGGGCGGGGGCGCTGCCTTGAGAATGTGGGAAGGGCCTTCACGAGGCAGCTGAACTCCGCCCCGGCCCCGACTCTGTGGAAGGCTAAACAGCCGGGAAGGCTGCACATGCGATTAGGGCTGGGGAACAGGAAGCATTCCCAAAGCCCAAGGCCACAAGGACACTGGAGGGCACATCTGGGGAAAGTTCTGGAGTGAGCTTCCAAGGCAGTGAGGTCTTTATAGGGTCTGCAGCAGCTCCTAGCCTCAAGGTGAGAAAGGAAAAGATGACCTCTGGAGACCCCCTTGTCCACAAGGAGCAGTAGTGCCAGGCCTCAGAGCCTCCACACTCAGGAATCCAGCCAACCTGTCACTCCAAACGGACAAGTATGTCGCCTCAGGGCAGAGCACAGCCAAGCTTGGCTCCAGGCTGGGGCCGGCATTCTGGTCCAGCCGGCATGTCCTGAGGTCTCCTAGGGCAGCGGCCGCAGAGGACTCCAGAAAAGCCAAGAACACATCGAAACAGCCAAGCAGGGAGGGGCTGCTGGGTGAGAGGGCTGCCCGCCGGGAGGGGAGAGCCATCTGTCAGCACAGCAGAGGGGCAAGGATGGTGGGGGTGGGGGAGGGCGGGGCCCGCAGACCTGGCTGGGAGGCGCAGGCCTGCCACCAACATGCTGCGCAATCTTGGGCAAGTCACTGCCCTTCTCTGAAGAAACTGCGTTGGGGGAGAACTAAACAGTCTCTAAGGATTCTTCCAGCTCTGATTTAACAGTCATCTGGCAAGCTCCCTGTGGATAGGACTCTGCCTTTCCGGTTCTTGCAGTATCCGCCCCAGGGCCCAAGCACAGGGGTCCCAAAAAGGATGGACAGATGGACAGATGGATGGACCAATGATAAAGTGGGGTAATTGCTGACAAAGAAGAGCAGAAGGTCCTAAGAATCCCCTGAAATGATTCTATACACCTGCCCAGAAGGCCTCCTGGGATCACTTTCTCATGGCTACTGACATTTAGTGTCCAATCTCCTTCTTGTAACTTGTACATACGTGTGCATACACCTACAGGGGCATGGTTACACATGCAACACACACTCCAAGCATGGTAACCCAACTCTGAATCCTGAGAATGGAAGTTGGAGCTCTGGATTCCCAAAGCCTTGAGATTTCACTGCCCAGGGCACCCTGGCTTTCTGAGATGTACTTCCAAATCTGGATTTAAAATGAGATTCAACAGTGGCGGGACCCAGTGGGGATCTTTTAAGCCGTTAGGTCATTTCCGCTGCTGAGACTGTCCTCATCTGTGCGGTGGCATGACCACAGCCACCCTCCAGGAGTGTCCTGATGTCCAGAGAACATGTCCCTGAAGTTTGACCTGCTTTGGGCACACGCGATATTCTTGGGAAGTGGCGAGGTGAGTGTTATAGGATTATAAGATCCCAGCTTTCTCCCTGAACGAGCTAAGGGAGAGCCACGCCTCCCAGGGCTTCTGTGCGTGAGCCCAGCAACCCTTCTGGCCCGTTCCCACCTTGGGGGTGATGTGCCCGGACTTCAACTGGGCAGAAGCCACAAAGCAGCCTTTGTCTCCCAGATGAAACCCTAAACCAGCTGCCCTGACGTCAACCCTGGAAAGACAATGCCAAGACAGCCTTCAACGTCACCTCTCCTCCAAGATCTGGGAGCGAGCACTTTACCCGTGAAGCCTCACCGAGCAGCCCGTGGACTGGACGAGAACGGAAGCCACCTTCCTGTCACCTTACAGAAGCCCAGAAGGAAAACAGCCGCCCCTCTGCCTGCTGAGGGGCATGGCAGGACCGGAACTTCCAACCTCCGTATCTCAGCCCAGGGGCCGGGGCCAGGACCATGCGGCCCATTTCTCAGCCCGGAAGACTGCGCTCATCAGTGTGATAGGAAGTGCTCTGGAAGAGTAGGCCAGACCCAGGTTCAAATTCCAGCTCTACCCCTGCCTCGGACTGGGGATGCGACCTCCGGAGGCTGCGTCCGCATCCTCACAAGGAGGCCCCTGTTCCTAGGTGGCAGGGACAGGGACAGACTCCCCCCATTCCAGCCCGCTCTCCAACAGGCCACTGGAAGCCGCTGGCTCTAGGGGACATGCTGTTATAGGCACAGCCTTGAAGACTAGGTCTTGTCCTCCCAGTGACCTTGTGCTAACAGTCTGATGGGGGGCAGAGGGGATATGACTCCTCCTCGCTGCTGGAGAAAGGAAGTGCCCTGAACACAAAAGGCCAGCCTGCAGCCAGAAGAGGAAGGGGGTAGGCAGTTCCCACTGCATCGGCCTGGGGGCTGGAGAGGGCCAGGCTTGGGCAGGAGGGACAGAGAGCGAAGCAGCTAAGTGGCCAGCGCCCCACTTAGCACTGGGTGTGCACTATTTCACTGAATCCCCGAGACAACCCTGTGAGCTAAGGCTGTCATCCCCATTTTACAGACGAGAGAACTGAGGCTTGGGATGGTGCTATGAGTCCAGACGTTCTCACCCCAGAGTTAGCACGCCCACCCGCATGAAGGTCCAGATAGCGGGCCAACGGTGTGCACGGAGGAAGAGCAGAAAAAGCCATTTCCTTCTGATTCTCCACGGATTTATCACACCTAAGGCAGGAGTCCCCAACCCCGGGGCCAAGGACTGGTCCTGGTCCTCGGTCTGTTAGGAACCGGCCTCCAGCAAAGCTCCCCTGAGCTCTGTCTCCTGTTGCCCTCCCAACCCCCACTCAAAGCCGGTCCCTGGTGCCCAAAGGTTGGGGACTGCTGCCTTAAGGCACAGAAAGGAACAACCTATGAGTTGAGGCTCCCTGAACATCAGGTTAATCCCTGCTCTGCCAGTAGCTGGCTGGGCCAGGGCCTCAGTGTCCCCAAATTGGATAAGTCCTGATGTTTGAAATGTTACAATTTTCCTTGAAGGCAAGTGTGAAAGCAAGCTGTATAACATGCAGATTTTCCGTACGAAACTGTGCAGAGGTCCAGTACCACTAATGGTCAGGCTGCAGCCCCAGCCTGGGGACTTGGGAAACAGTGTTTGTGGGGGTGGAGGATCAGCCCTTACGGGTCACCCAACACCAGCCCTGGAGACGGAGGTCCTCAGACCTTCCAACCCAGGGTTCACCCCTGAGAAAAGGGGGTGGAGAGGGCCTCACTGGACCGGGCTTCTCAACAGCCCTGTGGGGCTTGTCTGCCTATTTTATGTAGGAGGAAACCCAGGCACAGAGCAATGACGCAGCCAAGCACGTGGCTGGCATATGGGGACGGCAGGTTAGTCAGTCGACACCCTGGACCCCAAAGCCGAGCCGAGGCCAGGGAAGTATGTGCCTTTTGTTACAAGGAGACAAACCCGTGGCAAGGCGACCTCACGGGTCTCTTCCATAGGCCGGGAGGGCCCATCTACAGCACTGAGGACCTAGGCCCAGGGCCGAGCAGCAGGGCTTGGTCCCTGCGGACTCCATTTGACAAGCTCCAAGTTCTGCCTTTGAGGGGGTTTGTTTACTCCAAGCGTCTGGCGTCAGGGGGTTTTCAAAAACCCTCCTGAAAGGACTAGCAGCCCCGGAAAAACCCCTTCAAAGAAACCCCATTCAGGTGCCCGGGCTCAAGCCCCTATTTGGCTGTGTGACCTCCAGACAGCTGCTCCCCTTCTCTGGGCCTCACCTGTAAACTGGTCATGGGTACACAGGTGGGTGTGGGGAGGACAACACAAAGTACTAAAGGATAAACACGCAGGTCTTTTTAAAGAGACAAAAGGCACATCTAACCGTCCGGGACAACAGGGTAATGGCCTTGCCTGGAAGCAGGGGGATGGGTAAGCAACCTCGGAGGTCAGCTCAAACCCTCTGGGCCTCCCAGGGGGTAAGAGGAAGTTACAGGTGAGAGGGAAGGGACAAGCCGGGAGAGGTAAGGTGAGCAGCCTAGCCTCCCGCGGCCACTCCCCAACCTGCAGCTAATCCTGGGTTCAGACCTTCCTGGGTGGGGGCTGGGGGACTGCAGTGCCCATGACCAGAGCTGACCTCCAAGACCCGGCAGCCATCCTCCCACCAGGCAGCCACCCCTGCCCTCCACCACGATGCACAAAGGGTCTGGGGTGGCCAGGGGGCAGGGTCCTGACCTCAGGACCACAGGATGCGGACGGAGACCCAGACACGTGCGTGCATGCACGCACGCACGCGGTCTCACAAAGCCCCAGCAGCAGACAGAGAGCCCCCAGCCCGGGCACCAGGCGGGGTGGGGTGGGGCACGACCCCCTTCACAGCCCTCCCCTGCCTCAGGTGAAGCACAGAGCAGGGGTGAGAGAGCCAGCCATAGGGAGCAGAGTCCAAAACAAGGAAGAGGGAGAGAGGGTGCAAGAGAGCAGGCAGAACAATGAGGGCGTGAAGGCCACAAGGTGGGGAAGAAGGGGAAGAGGAAAGGGCAGGCAGGCCCAGGCGAGCCGTGTCCCAACTCCGGCCGGGGCTTAAGGAACGAGCTCTAGATGAGGCACCTGCATGACGATCTCACCTCCAGGCCTTGGTACGAGCTGTTCTCTCCACCTGGAGCGCCCTTCCCCCTGCTCCTGAACTCTTCCTGGACCTTCAGAGCATAACTCAGATGAGGTCTCCTCCAGGAAGCCTTCCTTAGCTGGCCCTCATCAGGTTCAGGAGCGTTCCAGAATCCCTGGGTTTCAGGCCCCGCACTGTGCCACCAGGCTCCCACCCAGAGCTTGAAGGCTCTCTGGTCCTGAGTTCTAACCAACCACTCAACGAGCTTTCCCCACAGCTACTCCAGCCCCAGTCTCCCCACTGCACCCCCGGATGGCCTTCTGCCCATTACCACAGCAGGCCAGGGGCAAAAAGGAGGCCCTGGGGAGATACACTGACCCTGCCCAGAGAAGAGCTCATCTGCCGGGGAATCTCACAAGGGCCACTTAGACCAGCAGCTCTTCCCCTCCCCCAAGACAGCAAACAGGAGGCAGCAAGCCAAGAACCATTTTAAATAACCCAAGTAATAAAAAATGGCCAGTTAAGAGGGCGGAAGGCAGTGTCTGCACTGCGGGGGCGTCTGTCCATCGAGGAGCAAGCAAGCCGGGGGATGTGTGAACCTGCACACACGAAGTCAGAGCCCACAGGCCAGAGAGCTCCGAGCAAGCCTCTGAGAGAGCAAGGAGACAGGCCCCGCCCGGAGCGGCCACGAGGAGGGCTCCTGCCCAGACCCGCCCCGGGGCCACGCAAGCCCTGCGTCTGCTGCTCTCCCCAGTCGCCCGGCCTCCTTCACCAGTGTCTGAGCCCCACAGCTCCACTCACTTTCTCCTGCCGTCCGTGCAATACGACTGGCCCCACTTGGCAGAGAAGGAGACGTGGCTCAGAGAAGCAAATGACTTCCTCAAGGTCACGGAGCTGAGAAGCAGCAGAAAACATGCTTCTCCTTTCCTCCCAGCTCCCAAGTTCCACACACTGCTCCGCATTGTCTAGCTTTGAGGGCCCCTCTCCAACACCCCTCACAGCTTGTCTCCAGATCTGGGGGAGGCGTGAATATAAGTGCAAGGGGAGGATGGGACATCTCAGGGAGCTTCGAGTAGCCCTCGGTTGCAGCTCCGAACAGCTCCATGAAGGCAGATTTATCACTCCCATTTCACAGACGTGAAAACTGAGGCTCAGAGCAGGAACACGCTTGCAATAGGCATGCCCCTTCCTGGGTGGGATGTGGGACCTGATTTCCTGGGTTCCGGTCTGGGCTTGCTGCGTACAGGCTGTGTCTTGGCCCAATTCCCTTACTGGCTCTGCGGCTCAGTTTCAACATCTCTAAAATGGCCTAATGATAGTGCCCGACTCATAAGGTTATTATGAGGTTACATGAATTAAATGCAAACTGCTTTAAATGGAGCCTGGCAAAGAGTGAGCACTATATAAACAATTATTTAATAAGTTAATTAACTAATAAATACGGAGTGTTCCCCTAGTAGGCACAGGCGCTATTTGAGCAGGTGCTTGCCACGCGGCATCGCCACATTTGCCTATGTGCCCCGTCTCTGAGCTCCTGAGCGAAGGGCTGTCTCCGGCGTGGTGGGTGCCCAGCCTCTGTCAAGAGAACAGAACTGTGGTTTCTCAGACATCCACACCCCGCAGTCTCCTCTTCCCCAACAAGCGGCACGGAGTGACTGCAACGAGTTCCCCATTCGTTCCCTGGCAAAGTTCACGGCACCAAGTGAAAGCAAAACTTAGGGAGACCAGAGCCCCGGGGCGGAGGCCCAGCTTCTCTCCAGCCACCAGAATGCCTGATGCTCTCTTCCGCCTGTAATCAGTTAGCGTGAAGCCCTGGCCACTCCCAGGGGCTAAGATTTAGGTGCTAGGCAAGAAAACAGGAGCACAAAGCCCGAGTGCGGGACCCACGTCCAGCCCTGGCTTTGCTGTAGGAGTCCAGGCAAGTTACGTTCCCCCTGAGCCTTGGTTTCCACCCTGCAGAGTTGCCACAAGTTTGAAATCAGATCACGTGGAAAGTGCCGGACAGGTAGTAATATCCCCTGCTCCCCATCCCAGCCCCTGCCAGGCCCGCCAGCCCAGGGGTGCTACCTTCTTTGGCTGAGACCAGGAACTCCCCTTCCCAGAGTCAGACCCCATTAGGATGGTCTCCAGAGAGCTGGGGGGCAAGGAGGGGCTTAGGATGGTGCCAATGCCTGTGACTCGTCAGCTTCTCAAGAAAGAGTCACCGTAACGCGACAGCAGGAAGTACTCCCAGTGTAGCAGCTACCTCCCGTTCTGCCACCAGCCTCGGTGATACTGTGACAGGCGGTGGGGAGACCCCGTGCCTCAGCCTGCCTCTGACCTGCCTCAGCTGGCATGGGACGAGGCCAGCCTGTGTCCTGTGTCGCCCCCGGGAAGAGCACGAATGTGGGATCTGGAGACCCAGGCTGACCCCGCTGCAGAACGGGGGCCAGAGGTTCTCTCTGAATCTCTCATCTACAAAATAGGCATCACAGATTCCCATCTCTGGGGTTGCTGATATAACAGTTCTCCTGTATTTAAAGAAGCTGTCCTAGAGCTTAGCGTGTATATAGTAGGTGCTCAGTTGGTGGTGGCTAGTAAGTTGTAATGACTTTTTTTAAAACTTTTTTCAACATGCTTTCACACTCCATTACTTCAATTAATTTTCTCATCAACTCTGGGAAGCAGAACTCATAAGGAAACTTACCCCCACTTCACAGAGAGACAAACTGAGATGCGAGAGATGAACTAGCATGTACAGAATTCAGACCGCCTCGGTAAAGGTACAGAGAGAGCGGTCTTCACGGGGCACCGAATAAGCCCACCTTCCCACCACCCCCACCCCCAGCTGCACAATGGGAAGTTTGGGCAAGCCGGGATCACAACCGGGACCCCATGCCACCGGGGAGCTCAGCCAGCCACAGCCCCTCAAGGGGACCAGAGGCATTTACCAGTGAGTGAAGACTACCCTCTCTTGTACAGGGAACTAGAGTAAGAAACCACATCCTGCCCAGGAAATCAAGTCCCCAGTGCCCACGAAGGGTGGGAGGGGGCACCGCCCTGAGAAGCAGGCAGCACCAGCATAAGTCTTCACCAGCCTCCCATCTGGCCCAGAATTTTCTAAGTATCTCACAGTCGGCAATGCCCAGGGGCTGCACAACCCCCGGACGCTGCCAGCAAGGGCATGAACCACCGTCCTCCCAGCTTCCAGTTTGATTCTCAACTTCTGGCCACCTCACAGAGCCAGCACCGTTCACCCTTAGGGTGCCCACCCTTCTGCCCCTGAAATCTTGCCAGCTAACTCTTCTGAACTTCACCATTTACAAAGAGCTGCAGCTTCGTGAGCCCATTTACTTCTTCCACAAACTCAGGATACAGAGCTCAGCATTCCGCTTTGGCAGATAAGGAAATGAGGCTCAGAGAGGCAAAGTGACTGGTCCAAGCTCACTCAGCTTCCATCTCCTGTGCTCAGTCCCCAGCCTCTGGCACCGAGCAATGATGTCGATTCAGACGCGTTGAACAGATGTGTCGGGACTAGAGCGTGGGTGTTCTGACTCCAAGTCCAAACTCTTCCTTCTCCAAGCTGCAAGTCCCTGAATGTGGAGCCCATAATGGTCACCGTGTCACTGTGCCTTACACCCCCCACCCAGCCCCGACTGGGACCTACCAGCACACAGCAGCCAGGCACAAAGCCTCCCTTGCCACACGGGTAAGTTGTCAAGGGGGCTGTGGCCAGTCCGGTCGGGCTGCGTGACTGACTACATGATGAAGAAGACGGACCCAAAGCCGGCCCGCAGAGCTTACAAGGGGGGACCCCTAGAAACAGAAATTATTTCTAAAAAATTGTGTAGTTATTCTTACATGTTTAAACTTCAGTCACCTTCAAAGTACTCTCTGTCTGAGGCAATACAGCTATTGAGGCATTTTTTTCACCGCTCGAAAGTTTTTGAACTGGTCGGTTTTGGTGCTTTTTAGTGTTTCTGTTTTTTTGTTTCACCTCTTCCACATGGGCAAATGTTTCCCTTTGAGGACCTTCTTTTCTATTTTTTTAAAGATTTTATTTATTTATTTTTAGAGAGGGGAAGGGAGAGAGAAAGAGAAGGAGAGAAACATCAGTGTGTGGTCGCTTCTCATGTGCCCCCTACTGAGCACCTGGCTCACAACACAGGTATGTGCCCTGACTGGGAATCGAACCAGCAACCCTTTGGTTTGCAGGCTGGGCTCAGTCCACTGAGCCACTCCAGCCAGGGCTGAGGTCTTTTTTCCTCCAGGGAAACAAACAGTTGCTCAGGGCAAGATCAGGTAAAGAGAAAGGGTGGAGCATGGGGGTCACGATGTTTTTGGTCAAAAACTGCTGAACACTCAGCATGGTGTGGGCAGGTGCACTCATTAATCACCCATTGTGAAATGGCAAACGTGTTGAAAAAGCCTTCAAAAAAATTTCCTAGGCCAAATGCTACCTCTCACAACAATACCAGCTGGTACACTGATACAAATGGGTTCCTAGAACCCTCACCTGGCAGGGGAAGCCTGTACTACAAGGGCCCGCCCTCCAGAAGATAATCCCAGTTTCCCTGGAGGTCCCCCTGGTACAGTTGGCAGAGGCACAGACACATCCCAGGCAATTATGATTCAGCGTGTAGGGTGCTGTGATGGGGGAGACAGTGGGTGCTCAGAAATGCCTGATGAAAGAATGTCAGGGAAGGGCAACACACTCTAAGCCCCACACAGGGGACAACTGCACTGCCTCCTGCTTGACCCAGGCCTTCAGCCATCCCTGACATGGGGAATAAACAGAACACCAGGCCAGCTACATCTCCGCGATGTGTTCAAACGCCAGGACTCCAAATGCAAAGCCCACAGTGTCCAGGATCACTGAGTTTAAATCAATTACCCTGGAAGTCAATGCCTTGCCTTGCAGCAAAGGGTGCGCTTGAATTCTGGGTCTACCCTTCCGTGTCCTTCAAACACTGACACGTGTGGGGATGTGGGCCACAGGCCTAGAGAGAGAGCCTGAGAGTGAGTGTGTGCGGGGGCGCGTGTGTGCCTGTGTTGCAGGGGGACCTCGCCTGCATCCGGTGGCCAAGGCTGAAGCCCCGCCCCACATTCCTGGGAGAAGGAATCTTCAGCGTCAGCTGTCTCCCAGCTTCTGCTTCCTTTTCTTTTCTGGGACTTCATTCTCTCCCCTCTAGTTTGAGGCTCTGAAAATCCCTCCCAAATTTGTCCCCAGAGAGAATGCCAGCCTGGCCAGGAGGCTCTGGAACACTGAGGAGCTAGATGGAGGGGGGGCTGTGTGTTTCTTTTAAATAAAGGAGGTTGGGGGGGGGAGATTTCCGGAGGCACAAATCAACCGCTAAGTAGGAAGAACACCCTCCTCCGATGCAGGACAAAGAAGTAGCCCTTCGCCCCCACCCCCAACACCATCCTGGCGCCTTCCACGGGACATGTCCTGAAATGGATGTGTGGGGCGGTCCAGCCTGTACTGAGGGACCCCTATAAATGAAGAACACAGACGCTGTGGGGGGAGGGGCGGGCTGGGGTGCAGGACACTACAGAAGACCAGGTTCCTGAACACGTGAGCTCATTTATTCCTTCCCAGTCTCTGGGGAGCAACATTTTTCTCCCTCTCACAAAAAGCAGAGAACCAGAGCTCAGAGAAGCCAAGCAATCGCCCAGAGTCACTCAGGGTGCCAGAGTGACAAAAGCACCCCTATCAGTGGCAGCTTCAGAAGGGACCCTAGCATCCACGGAAACAACAGCAAACAAAGCCCCCCGCTGGCTTTCAGGGGCAGTGTTCCAGCTTTGGGGCGGCCCGAGGCCAACACCCACCTGCTCATGGGTCGTCGAGGACTTGAGGGGAAGGCAGGGCACACTCCAGCTGGCTCGCCCCCCAGCTCTTTCTGGAGCTATCCTTTCAGGCTGACAGCCCAGCCCCTTCCGGTTCACTATCAGAAATAGTTGCGACAAAAGTCCCTCCCATCCCTGAAAGTGGCTTTTCAAAAAATGCTTCAAGGCAGACACACAAAAAGGTGTGAACATTCGTCCAAGCCCCGACTCAGGCAGATGACAGATAGCTCCCCACGGCACACAGGAGTCTGCCTGCCCACTTGGCTCTGCCGGTCAGTCCCCTCCGGGCCTCAGTTTCCCCATCTCAGCTGACCCTGTGATTACTTTTATTACCCCCCCTTAACCTCAGAACCCTGTTTTCCAATTGAATCTTGCTCAGAATAGCAATCTAAGAGTTATAGAAATGGAGCTTCTGTGGCTGACATGGACTGGCTCCCATATGCTCAGCCTCCCAGTGTCCCCAGAATGACCAACCCCAAGGCACCCTGCTCTGGACCCCAGGGTTCCAAAGGACCTAGTTGAAAACCCCCAGAATAAATGACCATGGTCCTTCCTGGTCATTGAAATGAAGTTCCAATCACCACAGGTACCAGGGAAAAACAAACTAAGCCCTTGATGCTGACTTGAGTCAGGGGTGCAGACACTTGGCAACCTGCAGGGGAAGGGAACAAAGCCACGTGATACCAAACCACACTGGACCTGGGGGGGGGGGGGGGGGGGGGGGAGGAGGCCCAGACTCTCATCCCAGGGGGCAGAAAGAGCAGCCCTGACTCAAACCCCTCAAGTCACAGAGCCAAAGTGTAAAGCGAGCTGGAAGGGACCACTTTATACCAAATGAACCTCCCCATCCCCCCACCCCTGCATAAAGGTGGAAGGCCTGAGGCTCAGAGAGAACAGCAACTGGTCTGAGGTCACACAGAGGCTGGTGGCAGAGGCAGGCCTGGCGTCTGGGTCTCTTGGAGGCCCATTCAGAGAACTCTCCACTTGTTGCAAGTTCAGAGATTCAGCTGGAATCTCCCAGGAAAAGCCCCCAGCTTGCAAACTCAGAACAGGATATCTGGGTGGCGCTGGGTGGTGACAGAGCAGAAATGTTTGTTTTGGTTTCCATATCAGTGCTTGACAACCTTGCTGGTGTTGTTACAGTTTCAGCAACCACATTTTCCTCCCAGTAAAGAGCTCGGAGCTCATCAGACCAAGGCCAAGTCAAAGCACTGGTGAGCAGGGCTGGGGCTGGGGGTCCCCGGCCAGGGACTCTGGTTCAGGTTGGTGTTTCTGCCAACCAAAATTCCTGTGCCATTGCTGATGGCACGTGAGATGATGGGAGGTGGTAAACAGGTGACTTTTTAAATTTAAACTTTATTCACCCAGGTGAATGCGTAAACCAAGGCAGTGTATTCGCACAGTGGAATATTACTCGGCAACATAAAGGAAATACTACCGATCCATGATACAACGTGGACGAACCTCAAAAACAATACATAAGTAGGAAAAAACAGACACAAAAGACCACCTAATGCATGATGCCATTCGCATGAAATGTCCAGAAAAGGCGACTCTAGAGAAACAGAGAGCAGATCAGTAGTTCCCCGGCTGGGGCGGGATGGGGGTCAGCTGCCCGTGGGCATGAAGGCTCTTCAGGGGGAGATGCGAGTTGTCCTGAAACTGGATGGTGGTGATGGTGGCACAACTCTGTGGATTCACTAAAAGTCACTGAATGTTGCGCTTACTGTGGGAGCATTTTAAATAAAGCTGTTAAAAGTATCTTACATAAGCAGTAACACAGGGGTTGGCACGTGGATACGGCCACAAGTGTCATGGAGGTGGGAGCGGAAATGTCTCCAAACTGGAGAGCGCTGAGCCACACATCTCAGGCTGCCCTTCGGGAAAGCAAGTGGGGTCTCCGAGCTGTGTGCTCCCTCCCCCAGGTGGACCAGAGGTGATCCTGCAACCTCCCCTTTCCTGGCGCAGGCTCCTTTCTTGGCTCACTGCTTGGGGCTCCATGCTAGACACCCTGGAAGAACCTGAGGCCTTTGGAGGCCAGGGCAGACGCCTTTGGTCTCGGGCCTCAGTCTGCAACTGCTCGCTCTTACGGACAGGAAATCAGAAGTGGGCCGGGATCACAAACTCAGATTTATTTATTGCGAAGGCTGGGAAGATCACCTAGTCCAGAGGCTTTTAAACTTTTTAAAAAGTTGATCATCTGCCCACCCTGCTCACAAAAGGAAATTCTTACGAGAAACCCAAATATAGAAACACGTAAAACCAGAGTGTTGCTTCTGTAAATTTATATGGGCTCGAATATGTAACAGCTAGCGATTCTGAATTCAGCCACTGGGGTCGAAGAGGCTATTCTGATCTGTTAATATTTAGAATTGGGATCATGGGTGACAGCGCCACATTCCATTTAATTTTATCTCCAGTTTTGGCCGCAGAGCATCAGGAATCTCCTGACTCACACAGACGAATAGCTGCGAATGGGAACAGTTTTAGCAGGTTGCTTCGCAATCTCAAAATACTCTTCAGACAAACAGAGATGGCGGAAGGAGGGCTTGCACCTGCGTCCGATTACTAACAGGTTAGTGCAGAAGGGAATTTGATGGGTTAACGTGCAGAACTTAAGAGTGAATGAGCACATTTTTATGACCATACTAACATGTTAATGTGTTTTGAAATATTCATTTTTGTTGAATATTCAAGGAATCCCTAAGGCATCTCTGAGGAAGCCTGGAGCTTGGAGGTGATATACCACCCACCTCCTCCTTCACAGATAGGGAAACTGAGGCCCAAGTCAGGGAGTATTACTTGCATTGGAAAAATCTGACTTGAGCTCTGAATCAACTTCAGAAAAGATGTGTCTCCCCAGTTCACCAAAAAAAGGGAAGAGAAGGTGCACATAGCTCCCAGCGGCGGGAAGAGAGACACCGGCCCTCCACCTGTCTCGGCAGCACCCGTCTCATTCCAGGCCAGTGCCAGAGGCTGACATCACCCCCCCACACCCTGAGTGCAACTTAAACAAAGCATTGCACAACACCAACCTACCTCTCCTTAAGACTGACTGGGCACAGTTTTTCCATCCCCTTAGTAGCCAGGTCCAAGAGCACACACACAATAAAACAAACCACACACACCTGGGCATGACCACACACTCGGCAGTGGCAGACAGAAGGGCCCATCCCTCCGAGGAGTTTCACCATCCAGAGCAAGTCCCTGTTTCCCCACCCCACCCACCCAGCGAAGCTGTCCACAGCGAGCAGAGAGGCCTCTCCACGGCCAGGCACCAGGCCATTCTCAAGCTCTCAAGAGAGACAACCAGCCCAGAAGAGTAGCTAGGGTACAGTGGGGTGCAAGACCTACCCCAGAAAGCCAGGCCCTGCATGAGAGAGCCCTGAGACTGCAGGTATCTGTGTCCTGCCAGCCTGACAGACACTACTATCTTGAACGACATCAACTTGATTCTTTTACACCTTCCAAGAAGCGTCACCATCCTACTCTCCCCTCGTGCAGCTGGGAGTGAATATCATTGCTCCTTTTCTCGGGTGAGCAAACGGGCTTCCAAGTGGTCCAACAACCCCACTGGCTGGTGACGGAGCTGCCATTTGATTCGAATCCTGACCAGTAGAGGAAGAGGAGGGAGCCCCATGACCAACTCCCCTGGCAGACTCTGTGCTGCTGTGAGCACCAGGACCCAGGGAGTGGAAGGAAAGGTCCTTCTCAGCACATCTTCCAAATCTAGGAGTTTGGAGCCCAGGTTCCCAATGCAGAGTTGCCCATGCTGGGACAGCAGAGGGCCCACGCCCACCCAGGCCTGAGATGCTACAGACAGACCCCTCTCCTCTTATGGGAAAGTGGAGCAGACAGCACCATCAGCCAGGCTGTAGGCAGGAAACAATGTTAGTTTCCCACCTGGGTAATCTGGGCTGGGTACTAATGTTCTGGCTAGTCCTGTAGGTAGTCTGTCCCGAACTCTACTCAGAAATGGTGGTCTGGGTCCATTCACTGTCCAGTCTTCCAGTCCAAGGTTATCTCCTCTGGGGGGCCTTTTGGGGCCTGAGTTTGCTGGGGCCCAAGAAACCATGATAATGAGGGTACGGGGGGAAGAGGATTGAAGGGAGGTATTTTTAAAAGCTTGTGGCCAATCTGATGTAGGGCTGGTTATCCAGCCCAGCGAGCTGTACCTTACAGAGATGGAGCAAGAACACAGAGCCTACGCAGCCCCAGAGAGTGGGGAGAGATCCATCCAGCTTCAAATACATAATCTCATTTAATTCAAGGGAAAAAAGGTCAGTGGGTTACTTTAGAGTGTTTTTCTTTTCACCCATGGAGGGAAGGGAGCTCACCTCTACATCCTTGAGAAAGTACCTGGGCTAGGAGACAGACGACCCAGGAGGTACTTAAAATCACTAGTTCAAATCCCGGCTTCACTATTTATTAGCCAAGACACCTTAGGCAAGTCACTTGCATCTCATCTATGAAACGGTGGTAAGAATGCCCTACACTCTGAGTTGCCGCGGTAATTAAATAAGATTACTTAAAACATCGATAGCTGTTTGGTCACCTACAAAACAAAGAACGTGTCTGGTCCAGCGTCGGGTTGGATGTGTCCCCTGCTGTAGTCAGCAACCGCCCCCATTCTTGGAACTAGATAACTGAGCTTTCCCAGAGAAGGCAGGGTACTCTGCAAACAGTTTCCAGCCCACCTGCTAGGACCAGCTGGCTGCCACCTGCCCCCCACCCCGAACACACACATTCCTCGGCCGCGCGAGGAGAGGGGGCGCCGCACTCACCTCCGCTTGTACTCGTCGCGCTCGCGCTTCACCTTGGCCAGCACGTTGTAGAGCGCGCGGATCTCGGGCGTGATGGTGTCGATCTGCACGCCCACGCCGTCGGGATGCACCCACGACACGCCGGGGCCCTGCACTGTCTCCACGCCGCCGCCGCCCGTGCGCCGCACCTGCGTGTAGCTCCAGATGGTCCCAGGCAGGCGGCCGTAGAGCTGCGGGTGAGAGCCGCCGCCGGGGGGCAGGCCGCCCAGGGCCACGGCGTTGGCATTGGTGCCGGCCGCCGCGCCGCTGCCGATGCCCTGCCCGCTTCCGGGCGCTGGTGGCCGTAGCAGATCCGGCCCGGTCTGCACGGCCTGCTCGCGAGTGAATGTCCTGTAGCGCAGCCGCCGCTCCCGCTCACTCTGCTGCTGCTCCAGCTGCTTCTCTAGCAGCCGGTTGCGCCGCTCCAGCTCATGCACCTTAGCCAGGAAACAGCGGAAGCGCACGTTGAGCCCCTTCAAGAGGTGGATGTTGGAGCCCAGGTCGTCCCGCAGTGCCGCGGTCACTGGTGACGGCCCTGGCCCGGCCCCTCCGCCGCCGCCGCCACCGCCGGGGCAGCCCCCGCCACCGCCGCCGCCGCCGCCCGGCGGACAGCCGAAGGCCAAAGCCATCTCTCCGAACAGCAACGAGTTCACCATGCGCCGGCTGCGCAACTCAGGGCCCCGGGCCCGCGGCTCCAGGGGAGGCTCCAGCTCCGGGCAGGGCTCCCGGCGCGGCCGGGCCAGGTTGGGCGCGGGCTCCAGCGCGGCCGGCCAGGCGGTTCCAGATGTGTACCAGATGCGGCCTCCGCAGCGACTGCGAGCCGGACTGCCCCCGGATGTGGGCGCGGAGGCAAGGAACGGGATTCAGGCTGCGATGGAGGCCGCGGCAGCTGCTCGAGGTAGTGAGGGTCGCGGATACCGGCGCCGGGGCTGTCAGAGACGATGTGGAAGCGCCGCGGCAGCAGCGCGCAGAGGACTCTTGGCCGGCACTGCCCCTCTGCGGCGGACCCCGCCCACTGCAGAAACAGACCCCGCCCACAATAGCCCCGCCCACCGCACCTCCTGCGGCGCTCCCCATCCCCGGGGCCCCGCCCATGAGACGCTCAGCGTTGGGCCACGCCCATGGAGTCTGGCTCTGCCCACTCCCGGACTTCTCCGCGTTCTCGGCTCCAATGACACGCTGCCTGCAGCTCTGGCTCCGCCCAGGTCCTCCCATACCACCCCTCCCCTGCTCAGCTCCTGCCTCCCCGCGTGGCTCTGATTCTTTGCTGGGGACACGTACTGCAGAGCTGCACCGGGCACGCGGTTAGCTGGAGCCGCCGCAGAGCCAGCACGGCTTCTTAAAGGGACCGGCAGCCTCGGCAGCTCTCGTTTCCCCCTTTAGGTAGCCCTCGCCACCACGTCTTCTGCCATGTTCTCTATTTCACTTCTCTCTCACCCCAATTCTCCATGCTCAAATTCCCATGGACTGAGGAAGACCTCCGTCTGGAAGGGCTAGGGGACCTTAGTATTCGAAGGTGCATCCTCACCCCACCCCCACTTTACCCTGGGCGGTCTAGATCGACCTTCCCAGGATAAGGCTGCTACTCCTCCTGCACGTTCCCCACGCGGTGGACTCTGGCAGGCTCCTCGACCACGTGTCCCCAAGATCCGCCTAGGCATTGCAGAGCCCTCTAGTCCCCACAGCCCATGGAGGCGCCAGGCCTATTCCAGAAGGCAGGGGGAGGGAGAATGAGTGAAGACCATCCAGGAATATGACACCCACCTGCTCAGTCTGAGCTGCTCTTGCTCCCCTAACCGGAATGACCATTTCCCCACCATCGTTCACTCACGCACTGAGATGAAGCTGACCCCAGAGCTGCGGTCCATTTCATTGAGCTGCTCAAGGGGCAATATCTGGAAGTAACCCGTCTGGAGGGCACAGCCAATCCGAGGATGCATTCATTCATTCTTTCTTTCATTCATTCAAATCTGTTTTTCAGAGCTACCACCCTAAAGTCCAAATTCTCCAATCTGGTGTAGCTAGAATCAATTTGCAAACATCTATGATTTTTTACGTGTTAATAATAGCTCCCATTATGGAGTGCTTAGTATATGTCGGGTGCCATATTAGTTATTAGCCCCATTTTACAGAGGCCACTGAGACCAGAGGAGCAGCAAACAGTCCCAAAGCAAATGCTCTGACTGCCCTTAGGACTATGCTGGCCTCTTGTCCATTTCCACCTTTGATCCTCACCACAAACCTCAGAGGGGAGGTGCCCCCCACCTTGAAATGCCTGTGGGTTGCACTGCGCGCACTTAACCAGATATGTGGCATTGTCCAGATTCTTCTGGACACATTTTCTGAATTGCAATTTAATATTTGTCTTGTTATTAGTGTTTGTATTTGCCTTGTCTCATTGAGTATAAGCTTGAGGGCAGGTACCCTGTTTTACGGGGACAATGGCTTTGTCTTCTCAGCGACAAAAGAGACACAAAGGCAATGTGGGCTTGCTCTAGGGTGAGGTCAAGGCTGTAGTGTTTGTCTGCTGTTTTTGATGCAGTCACAAGGGCAAACCTTCCACATGTTTCCTTCCTTCACCCCCAGCTCCTTGCTTCCTTCCTTTCAAAATAGGCTCACCTTTGCCACACTCAGCGTGAAACTGGCCTGTCCTGAAACCTTTCTCTGTTTATCCCAACCGTGCATGGTCCCAGCTCTTTCTTTACTCTTTTGTTCTCTCATGTCTTGGTGATTTTCTTGTTTATCTAAACGAAAAAGTCAAAACCCCTTTGTCTTAAAACAGAAGTTCATGGACACCCACAAGGGGGCTGAGGGTGGAATTCTGAGGTGTCCACAACATTGAGATGGACAAAAATCGTATCTTCATTTTCACCAATTTCTTAGCATTTCCTTTGATCAAAAATGCAGGCAAAGTCCTTGTGGTTTTACCACTAGTAGAAATCACAGCTCTTTTCATATCACACTTCAGTTACTACAGATATCTCAAAATATTGTTTAAGCCACCGTAATTCTGAAATTAAGATCATATCAGGCTCACCACTAAATCTTATATAATGTATGAAGAGAGAAGCACATGTTACTATATCACAAAAGTTTTTAAAACTTTGATAACTATTTTAGTAAGAATTGTTTTCATTGTCATCTGAATGCAATTTTTAAAAATGATTCTGAGAAGGGATCTGCAGGCTTCACCAGATGCTCCAGGAGCCTGCAAGGGCAGACCTGGGGGAATGGTTCCCGGCAGCCTTTTCTAGCAAGCGTCTCTGCTGCTAACAGAATTGCCTTGGAGTTGGGCTGGGAAACCCTGGGGAGGGCTGGGGGAGCAGGGTACCTGTCCCTGTCCTGGGCACTGAAGAGAGTCAGACAGTCCACAGTCATTTATTGAGCAGCGGCTCGGACCAGACCCTGCCAGAATGCTGGTGAAATGGTTGTGAGCAAGAACTCAAGGAGCTCTGGGGAAGCTAATGAAGAGAGACAGCCCCCAAGACCATCCCGAGACGTGGGAGGGGGTTCAGAGGAGGGAAACCTGACCCGGAGCAGATGGCTGAGCAGAGAGACCAGGCGATCGGAAGGAAATGGAGGAAGTCACACCTGGACTCCAAGTGACTTCCCACTGAGTCGTAGAAACAGGGGAAGAACAAACAAAATGGCCAGAACATAGTTCTGTGACCTCGTAAGTGCAAAAGTGAGATGCTGTGTATCTCCATCTTTGTGGGTTAGATGAAATAAATGGGTACAATTTACCCGTTTCAATGGTTTTTAGTAAATTTACCAAGTTATGCAACTATCACTGTACGTCCATTTTAGAATATTTCATCTCTGCCGATAAGATCTCACAAGCCCATTTAGTGTTACGCCCTATTTCCAACCCCCGCCCAAGGCAACCACTGATCTGCCTCTGTCTCCATAGGTTTGCCTTTTCTGGGCATTTTGCATGGCTGGAATCACACAATACTTGTTCTCCTGAGTCTTGATTCTTTCACTGAGCTTAGAGGTTTTGAGGTCAGCCCATGTCATAACATCGGTAAGGCATTCCTTTTCACTGACAATCTCTTTTTAAATGTTGATTGTTGCAATTTGTCATTCATTACCTTACTGACTTTTCTGCACTTCAGTTCCCACTCCGGAAACAAGACTAATAAAAATATCCATTTCACTGGGTGGTGGTACCGGTGAAATGAGTTAATACACGTAAAGTCGGCATGTAGTAAATACTAACAAATATTAGCTATTTTCCCACAAGCATTTTCAATCTTTTTGCTTATGCGAATGTGGAAAGCCCATAAATGTATCAAGAGCAGGAAAAACATAAGCATCTCAAAGGTCCCGCACCCGGCCACCCCCTCTGGCATCTGAGTCCTCCTGCCGCCAGGAGAACAAATGCCTCTCTCTGTTGTGTCCCCCCACCCTCGGGCTACAGCTTCTAGAACATTCTCATCAGGTTTCTTCACGGAGAAATGAAAGAGAGCAGTAAAACGTGACAGCACAGAGGAAAGGGCGTGGCTGCAAGGCCCTCATGATGCTACAGGTGAAAATTAATCCTTTAAACAAAACAGCAAATTCTTGAGGTGTCCCATCTCTCCTCCCCGAAAACAATAATGACGAGAACAACCAGAGCCAAGAAATAAAAACCCAAAGCTGGCAAAAAGGGCAACTCTGCCACGCCTCAACAGCCGTGGCACGTTGCTGGACCTCATCCCTCCTGGGCACCTCCGGGCTTACAAGTGGCTTACGGTGCCTGCTGGCTCAACAATTATTCTGGGTGGGTTGGCCTTCCTGGAAAAGGGCGTGGGTTTCACTGGCGTCAGGGCTCCAGAGTGTCCCGGTGGCTACCCAACAGTGATGTTGGTCAACAGCCATGGGGACGCCCAGGTTCCTTCCGGCACCTTCCCCGAGCTTCCACAGGCCTTTCTTGGGAAGGCCAGTTGGTCAGTGCTGTATAATCTGGCCACGAGGAGGTGTGGTTATGAGCAAGGGATCCAGATTCAAGCCCCATCCGTGACCGAGGACAAGTGACCCCACTGCTCTGTGCCTCAGTCCCCCTCTGGACCACCAATGGAGTGGTCATGTTCCCTGTGAAGATTAAACCAGTCCCTGTGTGTAAGAAGCTCAGAGCAGAACCTGGCACGTGGTAAGTGCTAGCTGTTTTGAGCCAACATTCCTCGAACCTCTAGTATGTGACAGGCACCATTCTAAGTGGTGGTTTGAGCTCCACGTGACCGGAAGTCAAGGCCAGGGGTTTCAGAGGCTTGACCAGGGCCATGCTGGATTACTCTAGGGGGAGCCACGAGTTTGGGGTGGCCGGCTTGCTCTCAGGCCTTATTCTCATAGGACAGGCATCTGTTGAACATCTCTTTTACCCCACCTCTCACTAAAACTTCACATGATAAAGACCCCTCTTACAGATAGGGAAACTGAGGCTTGGGAGGGGTGAAGGGACCTATCCATGGCACCGCTGAGCTCCGAGCCCAGTTGAACTCCGAGCCCCATCCATCACACTCTCACTGAAGCTGCTTCCTCAACAACTCAGAGGTGGGACATTCAAACATAGACCTGAGGGCTGAGCTGCTGAAGTCGTTTCCACCCTCCTATTCCACAGCGCAAACCTTCAATGAGTGGAGAGAGGTGCAGAGAAGCGAGGGGCATGGGCATCATCGAAGGAGCCCAGAGCCAAGATGAGAAGCAGCAGCGCCTTGCTCTCCTGCCCCTGGGCCTTTGCGCATGCTGATTTCACCTCCAGAAACATGGTCTCCCTCCTCGCTAGCCAGCGAGTTTTCACTTATCCTTCAGATCTTAGCTTCGGCCTCTGTCTTCTTTGTCACTTGCTGTCTTGTTTGACTGTAACAAGGTACAACCTATGTTCAGGAAAGTGCCTCAGTGTTACACGTCCAGCTCAGCACATTCCTACCTATGCACACCCCGATGCACTCACCTCCCAGATCCCTTCCCACACACCAGCAGGCTCCCCGGAGCTCCCTTTCCCTGGCGCCCCCCAAAGGCGGGCAGGTGCTGGCCTTTCTCACCACGATTCCTTTTCAACCTCAGGCAAACGGACTCACACACCGCATCTTTGGCTTCTTCTGCCCAATCTTAACCATTTGAGACCCATCCGCGTAGCTGTATGTAGCAGCATCTTGTTCTTTTGCTTTGCTGTGTGCTATTATATATTATAAAGTTATCACAATTTATTTATTCATCGTACCTCGAATGGACATTGGGCCATTTCTAGTTTGGGGCTATTTGGAGTGAAGTCTCTACGACCCTACCCACTGGAGTCTCTTGGTGACTGTAAGTGCTTGTGCCTCTTGGGGACAAACCAGGGATATAATGGCCATGTCCTAGGGGATATTTGCATTTAGAGTGCCAAACAGTTTTCCGAGCTGGCCATTCAGTAATTCACAACCCCTTCCGCAGGGTCTGTGAGTTCCGATTGCTCCATCCTAGCGAATATTGAGTATGGGCAGTCCTTTTTAGTTTATATTTTCCGGTGGATGTGAAGGCTAGCACTTCCCCCCAGAAGCCACTCTGCAACCTCCAGGCCAGAGTAGGGACCCCCTCTCCTTCCCCCTGTAGATTCGCTTGCTGTAGCATTTCTACCCATTCACACTGCCCGCCTCGTCTCATGGGGGCGGGGCTCCTCAAGAGAAGGAAGGACACCATCGGCTTGATCCAAAGCTCCCTTGGGAAAGAGAAGCCAGGCCCCGTCATCCCACTTCCAGGCCACTGACCAAGTGCTGTCTATTAAGTCCTTGGAAGGGTGCCTGGCAGAGGGGGTGGCGCCCCGAGGTCGCACTCAAGCCTGCAGCCCTCCCCCAGAGATGTCCTCTCCTGCCTCATTCTCACCATGGGAAGCTCTGTACACATCCATCACTGCCCGAAGACGTGGGTCCCTGACTTCACAAACCAGCCAGCACCAGGAGCCTCCTCTTTGCTCCCCACGCAGCACGTCACTCACTGCTCACGTTTCCCTGCTCAGGCCAGGCTCACAGCAATGGCCGAGGTGCCAGGCATCAGATTAGGTGCTTACCTGAAGCACCTCCTCTATCCCAACCTCAGCAATTTGAGGGACGGGCCGTCCTTCCCCTATTCCAGATGGAGAAACTGAGGCTTGAAGGGGAGGAGCCAGGTGGCTGAGGGGAGACTCTTTCCCTAGTTCCAGGGCCTGGAGATCACAGGTCTGAAGCCTAAAGCCAGGTCTTGTGTGGTTACTGCCATGTCCGCACCAATCTTGGGACTGGGGTAGGGGGGGGCCCTGCTGCCACGGCCTGGGGGACCAGGATGAGCGGGTCACTGTCCGGGAGGCCCTGGGAGCTCCCAAAAACCACAAGGCAGGCAGGCAGGCAGAGGTGTCCTCACCCTCTGGGGTCCCCCCCATCTTCCCCACTGGCTGGCTTTGTGAGCCTGGAGAATCTCCACTTACGTCACCTCTGATTTCTGGTTTGCAAACAGCTTCTCACGTGTCAGACACAGCCCTCAGAGGAGGGCAGGGCAGGTCCTCTGTCACCCCATGGTCCTATTTCTGCTGAAACAGACACCCCAGCAGGGGCCTCCTCCTGGGAGGTGACGGTGAAGAAGGTGAGTCAAAGGTCTGCTTCCCAGAGTGCCGCCCTTCCAGTGCCAGGGAAAGGAGGAAAGCATCCTTATCACAACTTAAATGACACATCACAGACGTCACTACCTTGGTGACTTCCCTGACAGCTGTTTCATAACTGTGGTGTCCTCAGCCAGCGAGAAGCTTCCTTGGTCTACAGCTGCCCTATGCCTTCCGGTCCAACTCCAAAGGGACAGAAGGAGTCACTGAGGTGTCCAGCAGTGGGGCATTGACCAAGTTCATGGTGGTCGTGGCACATCCCTGAGAAGTCACACTCAGCAACCCAGAGGGTAACACACACCCGTACTTCCTGGTGCAGAGAGAGGCCCGCCAGTTACCATGGAAGTGAAAGGCACGTCCGTGGTTTAATGGAGTTAAACTCCACTAAAAACTGTGTGTCGTATGTCCGCAGGGCTGTCTCCGTACATATGTAGAAAAATCTGGAAGGACACTCAAAATGTCAGCAGGTGGCTCTGACTTTCATGAAGTGTCTTCATGTGTTTCCTAAATCGTGGCTGTCACAGGGCTCGGTGCCAGGTGTGACGGGGAGGCTTTACCAGTGGGGTCTCATTTTTTTAATCCTCACACCAAGACAAGGTCAGCAAATTCCTTCCCCATTTTGTGAGAACGTATTCCTTTTATGAGGAAAAAAATGGAGAAGCTACTTTCACTTTGAAGGAAAAAAACCCATTTATCCCTTATGGCTGCACAAACGACACTGGACCGAGTGGGAAAACTGAAGACCCATGGGACATGGTCCTGGACTCCAAGAAGGTTCCAGCCCCAGGTACCTATGTAACTAGAACGCTTGTTTGCATCTGGTAAGTAGACCAAGAGAGGCACTCAGCAGTGTTATGAGAATACAGAACACCAGCTGAGGCTTGAGGGAGGATACAAAACACATATTTATTGAGTACCTACTATGTGCCTCTGCTCTGAGCACCTTATCTCATTTCAGGCTCATAGCAGCTCTTGGAGTGGACACAACTTCCATCATTGTACTCGAAGAAAATCCAGACTCACCAAGGCCCTGGAATTTTCCCAGGGCCATGAAGCAGGAGCAGGGAAGACAGAACTCTAGCTTCCGTCTCCAAAGCCAGGGCCGTCTCTCCCAGTCCTGACACTCCCACCATCCCCAGGCGGGCGTGCAGGACAAAGCAGCTTCTGAGTTGCAACTTGCTTTGTAGGTGATATTTCAATAGCAGCAGAGGCCAGTGAAGGCCAGTCGCTGCCCAGGCCTCAGTTTTCTCACCTTTGAATTGGGACTAATAATGCCAACCTCATAGGGTTGCTGTGAGGATGAACAGAGAAATCCAATGTATTTCGAGGCAGAGGCACTGGATCACCGTGTGTGTAAGGCACCTTGAAAACATGCCGGCACACGGTGAGCACTTACATAAATAGGGGCTGTAGTGGGCTCTGGAGTCGGCCTGCCTGGGTTTGTGTCTCTTCTCAGCCATTTACTGTGTGACACTGGACAGGTGACTTAACTTCTCTGTGCCTCATTCTCTTCATCTGAAAAATGGGGGTGATAAAAAATGTCCCAATCTTCTAGTTTTGTAAAAGACAATTAAATGTGGGAATGCGTTAAGGGGTTCAGGGCAATGCTAGTACATAGTAGGCATCGAGTAAATGGACATTATTATTAATGTTACTTTGTATTGCACAGGTTTCTAAGCTCTCAGAGCCTAATTTTTGCTGTTGGGTATTAACAAAGACATCCCTGGGCAGGGTAGGAACACCCCCAGTTTCCATCTGTCAACCTCTTGGCTGGCGAGAGGATGATGGTGTCACAGGTCGTGATAAGCAGGGGTGTCCAGCGTTTTGGCGTCTCTGGGCCACACTGGAAGAAGAGCTGTCTTAGGCTACACATTAAATACACAATGTTTACAGTAGTAAGTTTACAATTCTGTGTTGGGCCGCATTCATAGGCGTCCTGGGCCACATGCGGCATGTGGGACGTGGGTTGGACACCCCATAAAGGGTGGAGACTCAGGAGTCAGAGGGGCCTTGGAAGGAAGGGGAAGGACCTCCCCTAGGACAGAGCGAACGAGGGGGAAAGGGCGCCGCTCACAGAACTCTGACGTTCACGCCATACGCAGCCCAGTCCTGGCAGTACAGTATGAGGCAGAACACAGCAGTCACGGCCTGGCGCGGCCGTGGCTACGGGGCGGCCATGGCTACGGGGCGGCCACTGGGCGCAGTGTTACTTGTACAGAAAATCATTCAACCCTCACAGCAGCGCCGTGAGCTGGTGCTCACATCCCCACTTTACCGATGAGAAAACTGAGCCAGGGCTTACGCCTGATGTCTGCAGCTGGTTGGGTTGGGGGGCAGTCTCAGGGGACTGAGCGCTTAGCTCGTGGGTCTGCCCTGACTCCACGTAGTTTGTGTCCGAGCTGAACCGCATTGTTAGAGACTCGGCTGGCATTGGAGAGTTGCGGAATTGGGGCGGCACATGCTGACACTGTGTGGTCTCAGAAAAAAGACATCGCATGATCAAACTAAGAATTCAAAAAAGAAAAAGACAGTGTCAAGTGCTTGGAGGAGGCCCTCGGGGCTTGGAGAAGGGTGGCCTGCTGTGCTCCCTCGGCCTGGCTGGAGGCCACCCAGCTGTTCAGTTATGAACTGGGCATGTTTCTGTCTGTGCAAATCCCGAAAGTTATGCTTTGTTTTTTAACTTTTAACTACAAGCACGTCTAGGGCCAGCTTGGCTCTGCAGACAGCAAGGTTGCACTTCCCGAGTTAGGTGTTTGCTCCCAGACGGAGAGTCCCTAGTCCTGGAGACAACCCGGGCACCAGGAGTTGAGACTCACACCAGGTAAGAGTCAAGACTGGCACAGAACCTACAGGGCTTGTCTGGTCCGGCCCCCTTCCTCCTGGACGTGAAGTATTAAGGGGCCCCACATCAGGAGGTACCATCTCACTTGGGGCACTAAGACTCCCCACAGCCTGACTGTGGTGCGCCACCGTCACAGGCCTCCTGAAGCTGTACACAGGCGTCCGGGGGGAGTCCTGGGGCTGTTTCCGGTGGCTTTTCCAGTGGACCCGTGTCCTCCTGCCACCAGGCTTGTAGGCCCTTGACTCCCTCTTCTTGCAACTTCGATGATAATTTTTAGTGATGCTTTTAAAAGATGCTTCCAGGCCTTTGGGCACTAATGTGTCCGCAGCCCAAATTCTCCACCATTACTGTGATTAGTATTTAATTAACGATGCTAATTTCCTGCCCTGGTCATCAACGTATCATTAGGTGATTTCAAAACATTTAGCAGAGGTTGACTCACGCCCCACAGGCTTGTCAGAGACAGGTTTTTTTCTCCCCTGACATAGGTGACCTGGATTAGAACTTAGGACGCCATGCTGGGGGCCAGAAGCCCCCAGGAACAGAATCAAGCACAGGGAGGCAATTTACCAAATGACATCAGGGCTGCCTCCCACGAGATGACATTGGGCTGGAAAAGATGCCACATTAAATAACGTTGACTTCTTTCATTTTTTCAATCCTCACCCAAGGATGTGTGTATTGATTTAGAGAGAGAGAGGAAGGGAGAGAGAGAGAAATGTTGATGTGACAGAGAAACATCGATCAGTTGCCTCCCTTCCTTATGTGCCCCAACTGGGGATCGAACTTGCAACCTAGGTGTGTGCCCTGACCAGGAATGGGCCTGGCGACCTTTCGCTTTGCAGGACAATGCTCAACCAACTGAGCCACCCGGCCAGGGCAAACTACGTTAACTTCTGCAATGAGATACCCACGTATTCAGTCCATGTCCATTTTCCCCCTGAATGTGACCAGGAGAAGGTCCCAGCCCCCCACTCCTTTGCCCCGACACCCCTCCGTCCCTCTCCAACAGAGACTGGGCTCCAGGCTCAGACCCCTGCTCTGGACCCGGTCAGAATTTAATGACGCCAGTTTGTTTTTCTTTGCTCTTTTTATGATCACCTTCCATTTATGTGAAATGGTGTTGACGTGATGCACAGTTTTCTCTTCAAAGGAATGTATTTATGTAAGTAAAAGGCGAATCTAAGCCAAGTTTTAAAGGATAAAGTCTGGGTCAGGATCGACAGACTGCGGCCCGCAGGCCACATCTGCCCGCTGCTGTTTGTGTAAAGATGAAATTGTTTTTTCATCTTTACATAGCAGGGGGGAGGGAGTCCAAAGAATAATATTTTGCGATATGCGACAAATCCATGAAATTCAAAGTTGTGTCTATAAATTGTTTAAAGGGCTCATGCCCTGCTCATTGCTTTGTGTTTCGTCTGTGACTGTTCTCACACTGCAACGGCAGACTTGGGCAGATGCAACGGAGACCAACTAGCCCACGATGTCTAAAATTCTTGTTGTTTAGCCTTTTAGAGGAAAAAGTATGCTGACCCCTCGTGGGGGTATTTGGCTAACAGGGCAGTGACCTTAGAGATGGTACCAGTGAGTGAAGCGAATCCCTCATCAGAATTCTGGGTTTGTTTCACAGGTGAAAAGGAAACTGAGGCCAGAGAAGTTTAGCCACTTGCCCGGCATCACACAGCCAGTCAGCAGCACGTCGGGGTTTGAACCTAGGTCAGACTGCAAAGGGGCATTTGGTGGGCAGGGCTGACCAAACACAGGCTTTGTGATCTTGCTTCCCGTAACTCCCACCCCTTCGACCTCCTCACGTCCAGCAAACACACTTTCCAAGCTGCACGCCGCTGTTCATGTGCCTCCCGCCTCCTCTTCCCGTTGTTCCGTCCAGGTAGATGGCCCCTCCTCTGGACAGCCTGCCTCTCAGACCTCGGGCAGCCCCCTCCTCTAACCGCTCCCCCCTCCCATCCCTTCCTGAAGATAAGGCTCATCTCCCCAAGCTCAGGAAAGGCCCCTGGAGGGTGGGACGTGTGTCTTATATACATGCCCAGTGATTTCGCAGGACAGGACGGGTCCCCCGTGCCTTGAGCCTGGTCTAGAACCTCCTGTAGTTCCCCGAGCCCATCAGGCTGGCTCATTCATACCTCTTCACCGATGCACAGGCAGTTCCTTCTGATGGAAACACCCTCCCTGCCCCTTCTGCACCAAACTCCTATTCATCCTTCAAAGCCTCAATTGGACATTAGTATGAAGACCTCCGTGGGCCCACTCTCACCCCCAAGAGAGCAGATCCCTCCCTCCCCCTGCCTCCATGCCCCGCCCCCACCACTGGTGAGGCTGTGGAGGGGGAGGCTTCGCCCGCAGCCTGTGGAGCAGACAGCCGGGTTCACATCAGACTCTTCTCTGTTCTCGCTCTGTCATTGGACAAGTGACTGAGTCTTGCTCTGCCTCTGTCATTTTGCCTGTGAAATGGGGGCAGTGGCAGCTAGGTAAGCCTGGGTAAGATTAGATGAGGTAATGCCTATGAAGCCCCTTCTGACAGTACATGCTCAGTAAACATTTACTGTGATTGGTTGGAACTGTCAGTATCTGGGTTGCCTGCCCTTGAAGTGATGGGGGATGGGGTCCCACTGCGGTGGGTGCTGGCTCTCATCCAAGAGTGACTTCCAGGCCCGGGTTAGGCACTCAGTAAGGGTGAGTTCCCTCCCCTCTTTCTCCTCCTCACCTCCGCCCCGCCCCTGCCCCCACTGGCACAGAGCAGACCTTCCGGGGTCGGGACTCAGCCTGCCCAAGTACAGGTCTGCGTTCTTACGGGGGTCCCTGACCTAGTACCAGGGCCCCAGGTGCCAGGGCCATGCCGGGCGCTGCCCCCACACTGGTGTCTCCAGCCCCTTGTAAACCCAAGGAAAGGAGCCTGTGAACATGGTTTATGGGCCAGGACGCAGACTAAGAGTTTTGCCTTGTTCAAGAGTCAGTGTGACCTCAAAGAAGGCCACACCAGCATCTTTGTTCCTCGTCCGGCCCACAGAGCCAACCCGAACCTCCCGGGAAACCAGAGTCCCCATAAGTCTAAATGGAAAGGAGGTGAGTAAACTGCTGAGCAGGGCTGAGAAAGGCAGGGTAGTGCAGGGGCAGAGCTCAGGGCCTGGGTTCGAACTCAGACACCAGAACTTAATAGCTGCGTGACCTTGGGCAAGTCACTCAGCTCTCTGAGCCTTAGTTTTCAATTCAGTGAAATGAGGCACCAACCTGCTATGGGGATGAAGCAATACCTGGGAAGCGCTTTGAACACAGTGCCAGGCAAAAAATAAATCCTCCGTTCACCAGCTCATTTCATCACCTGGAGGATCCTAGAGTCCCTCTCTCTCCTTCTCGGGGCCCTGAGCAAGTCCTCCCTCCTCATACTGACCTCCTCAGGGCAGACTAGAGAGCCCGGAGCTGGGAGCAAGATGGAGATGGGACGGCTATGGTCCCGAGACTTGACTAGCCCCTTGAGGACCATAATGACGGCCTTAGACGGGGTGCCCTAAATCCAGCCTGATACAAGGATTTATGTACTTGAACATGTGGTTTATTGGGGAGGTGATCTCAGGAAACGCCAGTGGGGGAGTGGGGAAATGAGACAGAAAAGGGGGCTCCGAGTCTTGGGGTGGGGGTGGGGCTGTGAACTCCCCCGCACTTCACACCTACTGGGGATACCTGCAAGGAAAAGCTCCCGGGAGGGGCCAGGAGCCGGAAGTGGGGCCAGGGCAGCTGGGCTGCAGGTGCCAACCCGTGTTAATGGTGAGTCCTATTAGGGCACCTAGTGCTTCTGCTGTGAGCACCTGCTATGGTCTAGGCACCCAGGTACCATACACACAGTTCCTCACTCAGCCTCGCAACAGCCCTCCAAGGTGGACACAGTTATCTCCCTCCCGCTCCTAAACAGCTTTACTGAGGTCTCATCGACACACCACAGAATTTGTCCATTATAAGTATACAGTTCAATGTCTTTTATTATGTTCCCCAAGTTGGCCCACCATCACCACAATCAAATGTTAGCACTTTGTTCATTTACAGTCATTCCACCTCTCGCTTCAAATCCCCCCCCCCCCCCGTGTTAGGTCATCACAAGTCCACGATCTGCCCCTACGGAGCTGTCTGTTCTGGACATTTCATGTAAACGGAATCGTGAGCTATGTGGTCGTTTGGGTCTGGCTTCTCTCCATCATTATTGTGTTTTTCAGGTTCACCTGGGTGATAGGTTTTCAATATTTCAATCTTTTTTTATTGCCAAACACTATTCTGTTGAATGACTATACCATGTTTTGCTTATCCATTGTCTAGCTGATGGACAATGGATATTGTAAGTAAAGTCGCTGTGAGCGTTTGCAAGCAAGTGTCTGTGGGTGCATGTTCTCATTTTCAATGAGATCCCCGGGGGTGAAGCTGCTGGGTCATATGGTAACTAACAGGACAAAAGCCACTTCTCAGGCCCTCTTTCCCAGAGCCGGCTGGACCCCATAAAGCATGACTGGCCCTAACTGTTTTCTGGGCCTTTATCCTCAGGACTAGAAAATTCCTGGAAGCGCCCTGAAGGCGCAGAGGCCCCAGGAACTCGCCAAACAGGACGGACCAGACCACGACTGACCACCACCCGCACCCAGAAGACAATACGGAAACGAGCTGCAGCCCCGCTGAGAAACCCTGCTCTGCAAGCGCCCACCACCCGATAAAACTCACAGCCCCGCCCCTCAGGGCTGGTGCCCACTTCTCCGCACCAGGCCCTGTCCCTCCCTCGGGAAAGTAAAGATAAAACCTTTACTCTGCGCTTTCTTCTCTTTGTGAATGCTTTCACAGCCCGTGCCACGACCACACGATCCGTCCGTCGCTCTGGTTTCCACCTTGAGAAAACGCGTTTACCAGGCAACCGTGCCATCTGCCCTCCCACCCGCAATGCGCGGAGGTTTCTGTCCCGGACGCCCTGGTCAGCACTTGTTCCTGTCTGCTGGGTGTGAACTGGAAGCTCGTTGTGGTTTTGATCTGCATTTCCCTAATGACTAAGGATGCTGAGCAGCTTTTGTGTGCTTATGGGCACATGTACCACCTTCCTTAGGCACACATCTGTTCAAACCCTTTACCCGTTGCTTGAGTGCACTATGCGTCTTCATAGTCATCCCCCTTCACAGATGAGGGGCCTGCAGCTCAGAGAGACAGAGCAGCGTGTCCACAGCACCACGGTGCGCGGGCGACAGCCTGAGCCCAGCACGCTGCCCTTGGCACTACTCTAGGCTGTGCCCAGATCCCCCTTGACCTTATTTCCCATGTCTGGAGGCTGTTCCAAGTTAAACATTTCGTTCTTTGGAAATAAGGGGCTGGGGGACTCCTCATATCTGTCCTACTTCTAGACATGATTCCCAGAAAGACAGACACTTTACAGCTGCTTTCTTCCCCCGTCCCGATAAGCCTGTGCCCCTCCCCAGCTCAAGGACCACGGGACAGTGCAGAACCACCCTGCCAGGTGCTCAGAGTCTGCAAATGTGTGTAATGGACCACGTGCTCCACCTTGCCTGCTGCCCCCACCCCCTCAGTCTCCCTCGGCCCCCCAGGTGGGAGCGTGGCCTGCTTTCTCCTGACCGCAGGCCTTGGCTCTGATTCCTGGCTACTGCCCTTGTCTCTTCTCCACAGCCCACTGATTCCACGGATGGCCCTTTCGGTCACACCCCTGCTGGCCTGACCCAGCTCTCCTCTAGAAACCGTTGGTCATTACTCTCCACAGACACTGTCATAGCATCTGCTCAGCGCAGAACTCCAGGGACACAGGAAGGACAGGACAGAGTCTGTGCCCTCGATGTGGGGGGCCAAGCAGAGACATAAACGATCTGGAGCCAGTGAAGTTTTACGGGAGCTACAACAGAAGAGAAAAGTCTGTATAGGGACGTGCAGGGTGATGGGCTGGAGGGGGGGGAACCCACTTCCTGGACAGACCCGCCATTGGAGAAGGGTGTTCCAGGCAGTGGGAACAGCAGGAGCCACAGCACAGTGGTGTCAAACCTGTTTGGGGAACTGCAGGTCGCTCTGGGTTTGGGGGTGCAAAGGGCAGAGATGAGATCCAGTAGTGCTGGGGTCATGGAGGGGACAGCCTTGAATGCCACACAACAGAGTTTGGAGCAGGAAGAGCGAATGAGGGTTTTCAGCAGGGGAGGGGCCTAGCCAGACCTGTGCTTTAGAAAATTATAACCATGCTGATCAGTCTCTTTTTCAAGTCAGCCCGTGAGCCTCCCCAGGGTATCTGGTGCTGCCCGACATCCATTCCGTTCCATGTCTCAGTCCGTTTACTCTCCCGCTCTCCTAGACGAGCATCTCACACCTTCTCTCTTTCATAGCTCAGACAGCTCTGCCCCAGCCTCTTTCTCGGCCGACGACCTTCCTTGCTGTTTAGTGGGAAGGCAGAAACGACCAGCTGAGGTGGCCCACACTCAGCTCTCTCCTCGCCACAGCCTCTGAGCTCCGCACCCTCACCGTCTCTGTGCGCAGACTCCGCCCGCTCTTCCTCCCACCTGGCGGGCCCGGCCCCATCACCTGGCCCCTGTCTGCCGGGCCCTCTCATCGCCATGAAAATCTTCACCTTTGCCCTGAAGGTTACTTCTCAACTTTCAGCTACTGGCCCATTTCTCTGGTCATTTTTACAAGAAAATGTCCCAAGGGTTGTGACTTTTTCTCTAGCCAGATTCGATTTTTAACCACTGAATCCATTAAAAAGAAAAGCAAACTGAACCTGAAACAGGGGACTACAAACATGACCGTGGGGATTTGAAAAAGAAACGAGACATCTCAGAATGAGAAATATGTTCAGGGAAATCTAAAACTCAATGCCTGCGTTACACGGAAGATTACATAAGACTGAAAAAATAATGGGGAAAAGGGAAGAAATATTTGGAGAAACTCTCCATAATGTAGCACAGAGAGACAAAATATCAATCATGAAAAAGGGACTGAACACATGGAGGACAGACTGGGAGGGTGTAAGGTGCGACTCAGTGGAGTTCAAGACCTGGGCTGAAAAGTGGCCCCCAACGACTTCCATGTCCTAATGCCTGGAACCTATTAGTGTTAGAATATATGGTAAAAAAAAAAAAAAAGGAGAGAGAATTCTTTGCAGATGTGATGGATTTAGGAGACATCGATGGGGAGATTAGCTCTGATTCTCCAGGTGTCCTTCTAAGAAGGAGGGAGGACGAGGGAGACGTGACAAGCCACAGAGATGTTGGTAGGAGGACAGAGCAGAGAGAAATTTGAGGGTGATGCCCTTGAACATTGGCATAACGTGGGTGCAAACCAAGGAGAGCTGGCAGCCAGTGGAAGCTGGAGGAAACAAGGTGTGGACTCTCCCCTAAAGCCTCCGGAGGAAGCGCAGCCCGGCTGACACCTCGACTTCCGCCCAGTCACACTGATTTAGGGCGTCTGGCCTCCAGAACGGTGACAGAATAAATGTCTGTTGTTTTAGGCCACCGCATTTGTGGTTATTTGTCACAGCAGCCATAGGAAACGAATACAGCGGGGGTGGGGGTGGGGGGGAGCAATCATCCAGAAGATAATGGCTAAGTTTTTTTAGACTGATGAAAGACATGAATCATATTCCAGGAGCACAGTAAATCACAAGCAAGATACAAATTCAAATCTGCATCTCCATATAACACAACAAACCTGCAGAAGGCCATGGTCAAAGAAAAACCACAGTCAGAGAGAAAAACCCCCTTCTCCAGAGGAGTTACCCACCTCCTTCAACAACAAAGACCCCACAGACTCTGGACAGCTGACTTTCCACCAGTACCATCCGAGCCAGAAGACAGTGGGACAGTACTTTCCAAGGGCTAAATAATTGCCCCTTACTGAAAATAATTGTCACTAGAATTGTGGGCTCAGCAAAACTACCTTTCAAGAACAAAGACAAAATTTTCAGACAAATCAGTGTCGATGTGTTGACCACAGATAAACTTGTACCTAAGGTGCTTTTACATATATAGCATAAGAATAAGGAAAATGATCCCAGACAAAGGAGTAAAATAAAATACAAGATAGAACAACAAGAGCAAATGCGTAAGTGATGCAGATAAATATAAATACTAGCCACATAAAATATAATGTTTGCACAAGTTAATTTATCATTCGTTGCATTTCCAGATAATATCTTAATGAGGTGTTCATGGCACATGACAATACCTTTCTATTATTTATAAGAAAGAGCAAAGTGCCAGAACATTCCCGAAGAATTACAAAGGGTAAAGCTTGGCCCCTACCTATCAATACACACCATAGAAAGCGATCATTAGCACTTGTGTTGAAGTATTAGTCATTGGAGCGCTGCGGTTTGGGCTCAGGGACAGACACACAGACCAGTGAATCAGACTAGAGAGTCTAGAAAGAATCTCAAGCACAAATGGGAATGTGGCCCATTTCCAAGAGGCGGTTTTGCAAAATAACACAGAAGATCAACTATTCAATAAATAGAGCTAGGACCATTGCCTATCCATCTGGGAGAAGCTGAAATTTAATCTTTATTTCTACAAAATCAATTCTAGGTGAACTAAAGACCTAAATGTGCAAGGCAAAACTTTAGGGAGAAATACAGGAGATCATCTCTCTGACCTCAGGGGAGAGAAGGATTTCTTTAAAAAGACACAAAAGTATTTACCATAAAGGAAAACATCAAAAAATCATACTGTGTGAAGACTAAGAACTTCCTTTCACAAAAGACACAACATTCGGAATGTGAGCAGACAAGCCACAAGATTAGGAAATGACGCGTGCAATGCATATAATTTACCAAAGATTAGGAGGAAAATGTGTAACGAGTTCCTGTAGAGTCGAGGAAAGGACAACACAAGGGAAAAAGGACTGAGCACACAGCAGAGCTCAGACGAGGAGTCAGGTGCTGCCCACAGCCGCGGAAAGACGCCGACCTCATTAGGGACCAGGGAAACGCAAGCCCGAAGCCTCTACGAGGTGCCAGTTCACACCCACCGGCTTGGCGCAGTGCTAAAGCCCGACAACAGCAAGTGTTGTCGGGGCCGGGGAACAATGCGAGCTCTTGTCTGCTGCTTGCGGCAGTGTGAATTCACACCTCCAATTTGGAAATCCACTTGGCCTTGTCTGGTCAAGTTCGGATGTGCAAGTCTTATTACCCAGCATTCCTATTCCCGGGTGCCTCGCCAGCAACCCTTACCTGGGTGAGGCAACCAATACTGGTGGTGGCAATTCTGTGTCCATCGATAGGAGAAGGGACTGTGGTGCTGTGGTGTCCTCAAACAACGGAGTGCGGACAGCTCCGCTCAACCACGGGGCTGACTCGCACCACCAGAGACACGTGTGCCACAGGGCAATGCAGACAGTGGGACTCTGTTCTTCCACAACTGCAGTGTGCAGGGCTGCGTCCGTCCGTGAGAAAACCACAAAGGAAGGAGCGGAGGAATGATAAAGACAGCATTCAGAGCGGTTATTGCATCCAGATGGGAGGGGGAGGGGGAGCTGGGGGAGGGGCCCAGGGGAAGCTTCGGGAATTTGTCCCGTCAGCTCTCGCAAGTTGAATGGGGGCCTACGCTTTCGTTACTGTCATCATCAATATCTCACATATAAGACATGCTTTTCAGGGATGAAACCTTCTCAGTTGCAAAAAAGATGCAACTACCACCCATACTCTGGTAACCATGAAAACGGTGTGGACACGGGACTCCAAAGGGAGAAACTGGGGACAGAAGACCTGCTCCGTCTCTGGGGTCTCATGGGTATTAGAGGAAATGAAATCACAAATGTTCAAGAGCTTAAAACAATGCCTAGGCCGTCATAAGGTCAGTACAGGTGTTCGCTCTTCTTGCGATGCTGAGGGTTTGGCAGGAGGGGATGGTGGGTGGGGGGACACGAGATACGTGCGAGAGACTGTCTCGGCTCACCATGATCGACCGTGGCAGCAAGAGAGCCCATCGTGCCAGCAGGATTCCGTTCTATTAATAACACCCCTCGTGTTTGCAGAGCAACACGCAGGGACCAGAAGAGGGGAGGCGGCTGGCAGTTGCCGTGGTGATGGTGGTTTCTCACGCATATTTGGGTCACGTGGGTGGTGGTTTTTATCGCTACATTGTGTGCCCTGGATGGGAGGAAGGCAGATGGGGAGTTTGTCCGAGGGAAGGAGAATCTAGGACTTGCGGGAGGTGCTCTCCCAAGCCCACCTTGGCAGCCCTGTGCGAACTCTGTAGCTCACGTGTGAGGCTCTTTCAGGCCCAAGGCAACTCCAAAGAGTTCACGGGTCACCCTTCAACTCACCACGGAGCCCATCGGTCATGTGCCTTTCTCCTGGCCTCCTAAAAACACCCGGCATCTTGTTGGGGCAGATGGGCCAAACCTCGTGAGGGGGCCGCACTTGGAGCGGACAGCAAGTGCATCCTGGGAGTCTCCCTTTGTGGGTCTCACGGGAAACTTGACACCGAACCTGGCCTCTCTGAGGCGGAGTCTTCACAGACCTACCGTGGCCTTGGCCCTCTGACCAGATGTTAAAGCGAAACTTGAGGCCGGTTCTGTGGTCTGTCTTCTGGTCCCTGGACCCTTAAGTCTGGGGGTGGACTTCCGCAGGTCCCCTGGGCAGCTCTGCCTCTGAACCAACCCAGACAGACACGTCCCTTCCCTCTCTGAAGGTCTGCCACAAGGGAGCCAGCCCTGATTCTCCTGGGAACCTGTCTGCCTTCGGGCAAAGCTCCTCTTGAAAAGCCTTAAGGCAAAGCAGGTCTGAAAGGAACCCGCTGGACCCTCCAGGCGCCTGGGGGTGCCCCCTTTATGGAAGGCAGCTGCATGCGGAGGGGGGCGTCCAACCCACAGCCCACGACAGCTATGAACGCTGCCCAACACAAAGTCATAAATGGACTCAAAACCTTTTTTCTGCTCATCAGTTTTCATTCGTGTTTGTGTTTACTGGGTGGCCCAAGACAACGCTTCTTCCGGTGTGTCCCAGAGACGCCAAAATATTGGCCACCCCTGGAAGGCCTATCACAAGCTTTAACATAGCTCCAGCCCACGTAGTTTCCCAACCAATTACTGTAAACAAACAATGGGACAACTGAATAAAGAGGCACTGATAGGATCGTATATAATGAAGACAAGTGATAAAGCAACTCTGTGTCGATTTAAATTTAAATGCGTATTGGTAAATCCACGCAGCGAAATACAATGGATCCATTAAAAAAGCAACTTGGCTTGAGAGACTAAACGGCACAGAAAGATACGATACAGTGTGAAGGGTAACAAGGTAACAACCGCAGGCCATAAAGTACTATGTTAATATAGTCCCAGTTTTAAGTGTAGGGAAATACAGGAAAGAACTGGAAACATATGGAGTAAGACCTTAATAACAGTCAGCTTTGGAGTGTAACATTATGAGTATTTACCGCTTCCTCCTACAGAGTTGCATTTTCAGAGGGTTTACAATGAATGTGTATTTGTTTTCGTTTCAGGTTTTTTTCTTTTTTAATTGTTGTTCAAGTACAGTTGTCTCCACTTCCCACCCACCCCTCGCTCACCACAGTCTCAGCGCTCCCTTGTACCCCACGTGGGTGCCCCAGCTGCTCCGCGCCTCAGGGTCCTTGCCCAGGTTGTGCCCCGTGTTCTAACCTCCTCTGTCCCAGGCTGGGCCCGCTCCTCTCCCAGGTCCAGGCCTAAATGCTGTGCACCCTGAAATGGGTCCTCCCTTCCCCACCGTGTTCTAATTTTCCATCCTTTGCCTCCATAGCACCTGGCGCAACTGAAATCAAGAAGCTAATCTGCGTGGTGGTTTCAGGTCCATCTTCCCACCAGACGGAGCCTGTGAGGGCAGAGACGTGTCCGCCTTTTCTGCCCTGTGTCCCCAGCACCAAACACAGTGCCCAACACACAGCGGCTGCTCGATGAGGGATGAATACATGAAAGAATGAGACACCCCAGGAAAGAGGGAGAAGCAGCCGCTCGGGGGGGCCTTGGCCAGGCAGGGGCCCCGGCAGGCAGGGGCTCCAAAGGATGGCTAAGAACTTGAGCATCGAATGTCACCTTCCAACTGGTTGCCGTTCTGTGATGCAACTCTCTCTGTGACCCCAAGTCTCAGTCAAAGCCCGTGCTTGCTCAGGTGAGCGACACCTGGAGGAGGGGACAGAGGGAGGTGGGGCTGCCCCTGAGAATCCTGGTGACGTGGCGCAGGCAGGGACCCCACAGGCCCCCGTGGGGTGCCTCACCGAAGGGAAGGGTGGTCCCATAGGGCTGCAGGGATTTGGCGAATCCATTTTTCTACCAGATGCACCACCTAAACCTTTAGGGGAAAAGAATATTAAAAAAGAAAATCAGAAAGGACACAGAGCGCAAGAAGGCCTGCTCCTTCTGGGAGGAAAGGCTGGGGCGGAGGGGACTCACCTGACTTTGGGGCTGGTCCCAGGCGTGCTCTGCACCTCCACTCCCTCGTATGTGAAGTGGGTGTGACAGTCATCGCAGACAGGGTGTCAACAGATGACATGAGATAACAAATCTCTAAAGCGCTTGGCGCTGGTCTTCACGCTTTTCCTTGTTCGCAGCGCGTGGGGAGGAGGGCAGGCACAAGCCCAACAGCAGGGACTTGTGTGTTCGCCCGGGGGGTAGGTCAGCTTCCTGGACTTGTGACCCGGGCGGTCGCACAGGGTCCCAGGCCCAGAAGGGCCCTGAGCTTGGTAGAAGCTTTGCTTTAATGTCACCGGTTTGAAACTCTTAATTTTTGAACAAAGGACCCTGCATTTTCATTGTTTACTGGGTTCCGCAAATTCAATCATGTAGCTGGTAGCGCGTGTGGGTGTGTGAGGAGAGAAGGCTGGGACGGGGAGAGAGACGAGGGTGCTGCTGTGGATCACTCAGCACAGAGCTGTTCTTGTCGATAATGCGAAGTTCGCTGATGGCAAAGATGCCGCCGCCAATACCCACCCCGCTGCCCTGAGCCAATCCCACACCCCAACAAGCTGAGACTTCGCTTAATAATAGCCCCTCTCAGTTCCAAAATCAACAACCCAAACAACCCCTCCCAGCCTTTGGGCTGTTACCCAAACACCCCCCCACACACAGGCCAAGGCCCAACACCCAGCAGAGCCAGGTGTGGGCTCCCTGCAGATTTTCCCAAGACTCAACCAGCCCCAGAGGCTGTTTACTGGTCATTTCCATACACGAGGCATGCGATCTAATCGCTCCCCAAAGCGCTGCCCCACACCACCCTGGGTGCACCCCGAACCCGTCTTTACCACCCTGTTCTCCCTGGGCCAGAGGGCGAGCCCCTGGAGACCAGAATCTGGGCCAATGTCCTCTCCACGTGCCTACGGCTGGCTGAATGCAGGGCTTAGAACTCAGTCGGTGCCCCATAAATGCATGCTACAGTCATGTATGCACTCATTCCACACACATCTATTATCTAGAGGCGGAGATGGTCACGGGTAAGATGAACATAAAATAAAGGGACTGCAAGAAGTTTACGGCCGAGCAGGCACTTGAGCCTCAGCAAGATTTGGACCCCGACGTCCCCACCATGCCTTCTGCGGCTGCGGCTCCCGCTGCGGAGAGGCGGCGAGCATTCCTGACACTGCTGCTCCCTGGGGGTGCTCGGCGACCTGCTCAAAGTGGGGCGCACGGTGACGTGCAAGGGAGTGGCCTTGACAGTGAGGGGACCTCGGGTGGGCCACCCCCCCTCTGGACCTCACGGCCTCTCGATCAGGCGGACACCCGGGTTAGGGCTGTTCGGTCCAGTGGGTAACCACTCACCTGAAATGCGGCTGGTGAGACTTGAGGTCCCGAATTAGAAATTTTATTTCTTTTTAATTAATTAAAAAAACTGACACACCGTTTAGCCACTGGAGAATTTTTAAGTACATTTGGAACAACTTGGGTGTGGAAAACCTCTTTTCTTCCCTCGTAAATTTGATGAATTCGAACCACTGATTGAGTATTTCTGAGGAAAGTTTAGATTTTGGACTAAAATGTTCTCTAAGTATAAAATACAAATTTCAAAGACTTAATATGAAAAAGGACATTCTTTTTAAAATATCAGGTTAATCCTTTTTATATTGGTTACATATGGAAATGGTACTATTTTAGATTTAAGGGGTTAAATAAAATACATGAAAATTAATTGTACCTGTTTCTCTTCCTCATTTTGATGTGGGTAAAAGAACATTTAAAGTTACCTCTGTGGCTTACAGTCTACTTCTGTTGTACGGTACTGGGCTATGGAATCTCTTAAGGTACTTTCCTAGTTTAATAGCTAGTGGGGGCGGGAGGTGAGGGGCGGAGGAACTGGGCAGAAAGGAAAAAGGACTCGTGGACGTGGACAACAGTGTGGTGGCTGCTGGAAGAAGGGAGTTTAAGGGGACTAAATGGCCATGGAAAAATATAATAAAGATTATCTATTTAAAAATAAATAAAAATATATTACATTCAAAAATATTCTGATGTTCTGCAAACTCACATCCTTCTGATGCTGGGTAATTAATTCTCTGGGTTTCCTGGCATTATGCCCTTCCTCACCCCATTCTTGTGTGGGCACCTTGATTTTCCAAAAGGGAAATTTGCTTCAGGAAGACTAAGCTGCACCCCCAGCTATACGGCCGGGCATATGACCCAGGGCCGGCCAGTCAGGGAGGAGCACCCTTCCTTTGGCCACAGTGATTGGTCCAGGCATGACACATGACCACCATACAAGAGAGCTGACCCAGAGAAAAAGAGAACCAAGAGTGAAGAGAGGGTCCAAGCCTTGTATCAGAAGCCAGGAACTGTCCCTGGTGATTACATGAGAAAAAATCCTTTGAGTTTAAGACAGTTCAAATTGGAATTCTGTCTCCTGAATTTTGACTAATACACGGTCGCGTGGTTGCCCCCTTAATCCCAGCCCAAGTGATCGTGTTCAACCACGCTGGGCTGCCCTCAACCTCTCCTCATCTCCGTGGAGCTGGCCCTTTCCCTCCCTTGCCCCCCGCCGTGAGACCCAGCCTGCCTTGCGCTCTTCTAGCCTGTCCTCACATGGCCACTCTGTCCTCCTTGTGTCCCCCGGAAACACTTTCAGTGACACGGACCAGCCCCCTGTTCCTCTCTGCATCTTCTCATGCCATTCCTTCTGCTGGAAATAAAGCCTCCCTCTCGGTGCCCACCCCACCCTCCCATATGTCACAGGACCTGGCAAACAAAACCTCTATGTTGCTAAATTCACTGGCCACTTCTCTGTCCAGCTCCTATGTAACCGCTTGACAACATTCCACACCGTTGACCATTCCCGACTTCTTGAAAGGTTTCTCTTGGTTTCCATGGTAACTTAATCCCTGCTACCCAACTCACTACTCCTTCTCAACCTCTTCAATCATTCATTCACTCATTGACTCATTCATTCACTTTTTTCATGTGTTTGCTCAACAAATATTTACTACGAGCCCACTCCTTGCTGAGCCCTATGCCAGGCAGTAAGCAGTCTGCAGAGCGGAGCCCCGCCCGTGGAGTTCACATTCTAGGCCAAGTCTTCTTTGCTGATTCTCCACCTCTGCTCAACCTCTGAACGCTGGCATGTGCTGAGGCTCACCTCAGGAACCCCTGTTTTTTTCCATCTTATTCATCTCGTGGTTTTAAATTCCATCCACGTGTATGACTCCCAGATGTCTATTCCTGGACCCGGCTCTTTCTCCCGAACCCCAGACCCATATACCCAACCACCCGCTTGATCGAACCACTTGGCTATCTACAGGCTGCGTCCAGCTTAACCTGCCGAGATAGTTGTTCCCCCCACTCTCAGCCTGAACCAGTTTCTCCACCTCCCATCCTCGCTCTCAGTGATGGGCACCACCATCCACCCAGATGCTCAGGCCAAACCCTAGGTAGTCATCCTGATTCCTATCTTTCCTTTTCGCCCCACAACCGACCTGCCAGCTGGTCCTGTCAGCTCTCCCTCCAACGTGCCCCCTGGAACTGCCCACTTTTCTCATTCCCTCCTGTCAGCCGAGTCTGGGCCACCATCTCCCCTGCCTGGACCACTGGGATGGCCTTCTCCCCAGTTTCCCATCCACCCCGACCTGTTCTTCACACCACAGTGAGAGTGGTCTTCTCAGCATGTAAATCAGATCAGGTCATTCTTCTCCTTAAAACCCTCTGGTAGACAGCGTGGGAGAAGATATTGGCAACCCGAATAAAAGACAATGGGTTAGAAACTTGAAAGTATAAACAACCTCCCCTCATCAATCCAAAGAAGACGGCCACCTAGGAGAATGGCAATGAGTGCAAACAACACATCCAAAAGGGAAAAGACTCCCAGAGCCAATAAATACAAAATTACATGTTTGACTTCACTAGTAATCACGGAAATGCAAATTAAAACGAGTTACCATTTTACACCCAAAACATTGTCAAATTTTTTAAAGGCTGACAATATCAACTGCTGGCAAGGATACAAAGAAATGGGAACTTTCAGACGCCACCGGTGGTGATATAAATTGGTACGCCAACTTCAGAAAGCCACCTGGCAACTTTCTATGGCGTTGCAACAATGGAGCTCGCCCTTCCACCCTGATCAGCTCCTTTTCCAGAAGCAGTTGTGACTGTGAAAACACAAGATCAACCTCAATGTCTGTCAGCAGGAGACTAGAGACATACGGTGTGATGTCTATGTATAGAATCCCACAAAGGCGTTTGGGCCGTTGGTAATAAATTAGTAATAGCAGTGGAAAATAAATTAATTCAGCATCTGTCCAGTGTAGTCAGATGAAAACAAGGCAGCCATAAACAGACACATGCACACTGCTTCCATGTATTCAAATTTTCAGTTCTCGACTGAAAGAAAAAAAATGACTTCCTGTTACCCTCAGAGTGAAATCTTAATTTCTACGCTGATCCCCAGGGGCTACGAGATCCGGCTCTTGCTCAGGCCTCTAACTGCATCTCATACCGTGCACGAAGCTCCCGCCACGCTCCTGTCTTCAAGCACCAACTTGCACGCCCACCTTAGGGCCTCCATTCACTGTTCCCTCTGCCTGGCATGTCCCTTAAAGCAGGCTCCCCACCACCTCCACACATTCTGTATATTGGTGTATTGCTTATTTCTTTGTCTCTCCCCACTAGACTGTAAGCTGTAGGAGAGAAGAAATCTTGCCTTTCTTGTTCAGTGGTTCATCATCGATGGAGAGCATTTCGTAAGAGCTCAATAAGTGCTTGTTAAATGGATAAATGTGACTTCCTCCAGGAAGTCCTTCCTGGATTTCTAGACTAAGAGACATTCCTTCACTCTGCATCTCTGCAGCCCCCTGGCTCTCTCAGCCGGTCCCCCACTGCGCTTCAGGAACTCCTGACCTGGGGTTCTCGGAGGGATGGCGAGGGAATCCATAAACATCCTGAAAGTGTAGGCAAAGTTTCATAAGCTTGCTAAACTTTCTGGGAAATTTTTATCAGGTTCTTAAAGGGGCGGGCACCATAAACACACAAGACGTTTTCATCATGTTGCTATTTCAGCTGGGTTATAACTTGACCAGTTTCTGCACACTGTACGTAGGCCGCGTGAGGGCAAGTCTGCCAATTTTTCCCCCAAAATGCCAGTGCAGCAACAGGAGAACCTCAGTGACGTCTTGAATGCATGACTAAGTGAATAACTGCTTGGTTTTAGAGCCTGGATACCAGCCTCAGTTTCACTCTCGGACCACTTGGGAGCCCGAGACATCAGAGCTAGAACAGAAGGAACACAGGAAACAAAGTTGGACTCACAGCCAGGAAGGCAAAGCGCCCAGACGGGCAGGGCCTCGGTCACGGCTTTCCTCCGGCTCACCCTGGGCCCCGAGATGCTGACCCGTTACAGGTTTTTCATCCTCGGCCCGGTGCCGGCTGCGCCCTCCCTGTCCCTCCCTCCACCTCGCCCTGGAAGGTGCTGAAAATCAGGGCTCACGCAGCCCCATGGAAACCCCAAAACAAGGCACCCAAACAGAGGCCAAACCCTTCCTGGGAAACTCAAGGGGCAAGAAGGGGAGCCTCCTTCCCTGGTGACTTAGGAATCCAGAAATTCCAGTGGGGCCGACTGGGCAAGGGGTGTGGGGCGGCCGGCCTCGTTTCCTGTGAAGAGGAAACCCGGGCTCCACAGTCTATCCCTGTCTGGCACGTGTCAGTCTTCCTCCAAGGCCGCCGTGCACACCCGCGGGGCCATGTGATTCCGTGAGAAGTTCCGGAATGAAGTCCAGGCAGGCTGAGCCCTCGGGTCTCATGAGGAACGTTTCAGGATACCGTCGGCTGCCGCGGACTGAGGTCTACCGTGTGCCAGGCCTTGTGCTACCTAATCTGCGTTTTTAAACTTGAATCTGCACAACGGGCCTATGAGCCCTATGTGACAGGAGAGGAAACAGAGGCAGGAAAGGCCCTGTAGCTTCACAAGGCCCCTCAGCCAACAAGTAGCAGAGCCGAGATCCGAACAGCTCGCCAGCTTCCCATGACCTTAACCTCCACTCTGGAGTTGCCAAGTGCGGAGCGCAGGCTGGGTCACACGGGATGACACCTGATTCCATTCAGGTCTCACGGCCTCCCTGGCAGGGGAATCACCACTACTTTCTCCATGCTACAGATGAGCAAACAGAGACTCAGAGAGGCTAAGTAATCTGCCCAAGGTCGCACAGCAAGGCAAGTCAAGGCAGAGACCCACACCCATCTGACTGCAGCAAGCTGGCTCTTTACCCTTGTCTGGAACTGTTTTCCTTCAGAGGGCTGGGCTGGTGTGGCCCCTCCCACCTCCCCACCTCTCCCTACTTCAAGTCCGGAATGAAATGAAGGCATTCTCTAGGTTGAATTTCCAAGACACAACTCAGCACCTAAAACAGTAACTGGTGAACAAAGAATAAAGTATAAAAGTATGAATGTATGACTGACTGAGTGAATGAATGAATGAACAAACTACTGAACATATAATTCAGGGGATGAATGATTTCTCCAGACTACTATTTCTCCTCCCAGAAGACAGAGTCTGAGATTCCCTGCGGGAGAGTCAGAGCCAGGCGCCCACCTAACAGTCTCCCAGGGCTGGAGGACCCCCTGGATGAGGCGTAAGATGGGCTTACATGTGTTCCGAGAGGACTCGCCTTGGTATTTGCACAAGAATCATCAACCCTTAGTCCACTGAGCACGTCTGCACACGTGTTCTTGTGGTTTCTCCCCATCGCCCCCGTGAGCCACAAAGAGCCTGCAGTGCAGGGAGGGCAGGTGAGCTGTCGCACAGGAACAAGTAACAGAGCGGGGTTACTTCAGATCCCTCACCCCTTCTCTTCCGGCCTGTCCCGGTGTATATGGTCAGTCCCCAGTCCCCAGGCCAGCAGGTCAGGGAGCAGCATCTGGGTCCTCATAAAGAGGGAAATGAAAGGGAGACAAAGACATTGCAGAGGGTGTGCCCAGAGGTCTGAGTCAGACAGCGCGACCAGGCCAGAAAACTGCAGGGGGCTGCATGGCGGGCCCCACGGTGGGGTCAGGCCAGGGGCCAGGCAGAATCAGGGGCATCACCCAGGGTGGGCCAAGCAGGTACAAGCCCAGCCAGAGGCAGCTCCAGGAACCTGGGGGCAGAATCAGCAATGGCCCCTGCCTGCTCTCCTGCTCACCCTTCCTGGAGGGTGAAGCCAGATGCCAGATAATGGGCTGGGAGGGCAGAACCTCTCTCTCCCTGGGCACAGAGCAGTGCTGCCCGGCCCAGCCCGGCCCTTGCCAGACAGCCCGGCACAAAGGCTCTCTCAGGCAGGCAGACAATTCAGCCCTTTCAGGCTGAGGGCGGGCGGGCTGGCATCCCCTGCACCTTTGCTTCTCTCTGGCTCCTGTAAGTGAATCACTCAGAATGAATGACCCTGGGAACAATGAATGGGGAACAAGATTGCGTTCTTCTTGAGCAAAGAGAAAGCTGGATCCAAGGCACACAAATGACGCTGCTGCTGCTGAGGGTCTCTGCAGTGGGTGCTCCAGGGTCATAGAGCCGCATAACAAAGTGTCACAGAGTTGTCACCAGCTGTGACCATCAGAACCATAGAAGGTTAGGCCCATAGCATCAGAGGTTGTCTGAGAGCCACAGATCATTCCAATCACAGAGCCACAGAATGCCAGTGTCTGAGAACCATCGATCCTAAGCCCCGAATGCCCAGCTCAGGGGATCACAGGTGCGCAGGGCCATCCATCCATCAGTCAACAGGACCCAGCTCTTTAGGGGGGGAAAGGGCCTCAGAGACCATCCTGTCTAAGGCTTCCTTTGGCAGGTAGGGAAACTGAGTCAGCTGATCAAGGTCACAGAGCAGGGCCCCAGACCTCACCACTGTGCATCCTCTCTCCACTTCCTGGAAAAGTGGGCGGGACCTGCGGCTGTCTGAGCTCCCGGACACTTGGCCCAGGGACCGGCCCCTTGGGGATTGGTCTGGCCCCACTCTGAGGAGTCACCTGACGCTGCCAGAGCCCTGTGGTCAAGCCCTTCCATTGTGTCAACATCTGAGGCATTTGTTATGAGCTCTAATGTTAGGATGATGTAGTTGGCAAGTCCAGACAGGCCTGGATTCTTTTAGTCAATCCCTCGATCCCCTGCCTAATAAGGGAGAATAGTGCACCCTCATGATTCTACCTGGGAGTATGCCCACTGCTGATCACATGAGGGAGAGAGCCAGTCCTCCTGGGTTTCAGCCCGAGGTACCCATCGCCTCATCAGGGTCACCTGAGTTCACTGCCACACACGGAAAACCAGGCTCTCTTCCCAAGAGCCTATCACATGCTATGCTCAGAGAAGCTGCTCAGAGGGACACTGTGCCCACCTGTGAGGCCCTGTGGGCCACTGAGAGAGTCACACGGGGTGCAATTATAAGTCAAGGCCGAGTGTGATGGCACCAAATACAGAAGAGACAGAAACCACGACCGGCTTCGTGAAAGATGGGGGATGTTTACACCAAGCCATTGGAGAGCTTTCCTCTGTACCAGGTCCTGACTTCCGCTCCTGGCTGCACTGGAACAACAAGAATGAGACTTACAGCCTCACCCTGAACACCTAGAAAACCAAACAAAGTATAAAAAACAATGGTTTTCAAACAATGACAAACAGGCATGGCAATATGTGATACCTAAGAGGAGAGAAGCAAATGAGGGGAGGCCCTGATTGCCCCGGTGTTCTGCCTGGAGTCGGTTCCAGATTGTGGTTCAGGGAGAGGAATGCCAAGTATCTATTAATCTTGCTGAATTAAAGTTCTGGAAACAGGAGTTCAGGGACACAGCTAGAAGTCGTGTTCGAAGTTCCAGAAAGAAGGAAGCCAGGCAGTGAAAGAGCTCCAGGACTCTGCATGGGACCTTCCGAAGTTGTTGCTGATGGCTAGAGTGAAATTCCATGGGCCTGGGCAGAGAACAGCTGAAAGGTGGCAAGCTGAACAATTTCCAAAGCTCACACTGGACTGGAAACATTTGAATCGTGACCAGCCAGGGTGGTGAGAAGTCACTGGAAACCTAGAACCTTCAGGAGAGACTTTGTGGAAGTCATGACTTAGCTCTAGGCTGACCTACCCCTAGAGTGAGGGCTAGTCCAGACCAGCCAGAGCAACGCTTCCAAACAGGCTTCAAAGGGATGAAGCTGGTTTTCAAGTAGCCTGGTTGCCTGTTACAACAGAGCCCATCTTCCTTACAGAGAGAAAACAAAACTGAGAGTCAACTGCGTAATACCCATCATGTCCAAAATCAAGTCAGAAAACACTATTTGGGCCAACAAGCGGGAAAATACGCTAGAAAATATAATAGAAAACTCAATCCATAGAAATGAATTCAGAAATGACAGAGGTGACGAAACTAACATACAAAAATGTTACATACTGAAGTATTTTTAAATATATATGTGGGCACAGTGAAAAAAATGGAAGAGACAAAATACTCATGGGGAACTTTTAGACGTAAAAAATATAATATCTAAAATGGAAAAAATTCTTGGATGAGATTAACAGAAGATTAGACAGTGCAGAAGAAAAGGTAACTGACCCCAAAGGTGTAGCAAAATAGTCTATCTAAAATGAAGCACAAGGAGAAAAAGAGACTGGAAAAAAAGATGAGCTTAATGTCCTGCGATGCCAAATGGTCTAACATATGTGTGATTGAAGTCCAAGAAGGAAAGGAGAAAGAAAAAAACAAAACAGGATATAGCGTTGAAAAAATAGTGGCTACAAATTTTCTAACTTTGATTAACAAATATAAACCCACAGATCCAGAATTGCAATAAATCCCAAACAAAATAAACACAAAAACCCCGCACCAAGGTACATCACAATCAAATTGCTGAAGACCAATGATAACAAGAAAATCCTAAAAGCACCCGGAGAAAAAAGACATGTTACATACAGCAATGGTAAGAAGGAAAAGACTTCCCATCAGAAACCATGCAAGCCAGAAGACAATAGGCTCTGTCTGAAACACTGGAAAAGAAAAAAAACTATCAACCTAAAATTCTAGGTTTTCAGCAACAGTACTCTTTAAACAATGGGGGAGAAATAAAAGCTTCTTCATTAAAACAAAAATTGAGAGAATTTGTCACCCTCAGCTCCACACTACAAGAAATAAATAATAAAGGAAGTCTTTCAGGTGAAAGAAGAATTATTCTGGATAGAAATTTGAATCTACACAAAGGATCAACAAGTGAATAAATCTAAAGGTATTCTTTTATTCATTTATCAATTTCTTTAAAAAATAAGCAAAAATGACAGTGTATGCTGGGGTTTATAATGTTATGTAAAAGCAAAATGTAAGACAATAATAGCACATAAAGGACAGAATAGGAAATGGGACTAGACTTATTATAAGTTTCTTGTATTATCTGTTGTGATGAATTTCTATTGTCAACTCAGCTCACCTGGAAACTACATTTCCCAGAATTCCTTTCCCTGTACAGTTCCAAGTTTGCATGGGTCACAGAGACCCTAAGTGCAACATCTGGAAGGTGGAACAAATGCAAAACAAAAGCTACTTGCTTTTTTGGCTTTTGCTCATTTGTCTCATTTGTGTGTTGTGTCTTGTCTTTTGAGTACTCAGACCACTGGTACAGGGACGCCCCGCGCAGGTCACACACTCTGTCACTTGACTGCTGCGTCATCCTGACATCAGGAAGGCATGGCTGGGCCCACTGCTCCTTCCATTTCTCCGACCTCTGGCTCAGGTGTGTGTTCAGCTTCACAGGGGGAAGCCCCAGTTTTCCCCATAGGTCGCTCACATCACTGAAGTTGTCCTCTTAGCAGAGGTGAGAGATGACGTTTGTGTCTGCTCTTCCCCAAGTTTAAATCCATCTCTTCTTCCCAAGCTCCTTCCTTTCACTGTTGGAAGAGAGCCTTTTATAAATTGTTTAGCCGGCTCCATAGACTTGTATAGGTTCAATTCTTATAATAGATCATTTTATACATCACTCCCACTGGTTCTGCTTCTTTGATCGAAGCCTAACTAATAAATGTGTGAAGTTGCATAACATAGAAATACTGTGTGATAAGTTAAAGATGAATTATAATTAACCCTAAAGTAACTACTAAAAAAGCAAAACAAAGAGTAAACATAAAATTAAATCATAAAAAATAATTAATCCAAAAGAAGCCAGGCAAAGGGAAATTAAAAAACACAAGAGAGAGGGCAAACGGAAAGCTGGTAGCAAGACAGCAGATTTAAATCCAACTGCATCAACAATCACATTAAATGCTAATCTTTTCTAAGAACCCCAATTTAAAAGCAGAGATTGCCAGACCGAATTTAAAAAGCAAGACCCAACTACATGCTGTCTCCAAGAAACCCACTTGAAATATAAAAAAAGAAGCAAAAAGAAAACAATTGAAAAACAAATAGATGAATGTGAAAACATAGGAAAATATATAGTAGGAAAACACTCATTGTAAGAAAGTTGTAGTGGCTGTATTATTATCAAAGTGGACTTCAGAACAAGGGGCGTTATCAGAGATTAAGAAGAATATTTATTCATGAGAAGGAAAATCAGTTCATTCCGAGGATAGGACAGCCCAGAATACGCGCGCACCGAACAGCAGAGCTTAAAATGCACGAAGCAAAAATGGACGCACCTAAAAGGAGACGCAGACAAACCCACGGACAGAACTGGAAATTTCAACACCTCCCATAACTGACAGAACAAGCAGACAGAAGTCATCGAGGATATAGAAAACTTGAACAACTCCATCAACTAAATCGACCTAATTGACATTTATAGACTGCTCCACCTAACGACAGAGTATACATTCTTTACAAGAGCACAACAAGGCACACCGAGTGAATGCCAGGCTGCATATCATGTCTCAGTACATTTATAAGGATTGAAATCACTACACTGGTTCTGGAAAGAAAAAATGATAAGGGATGCGCCCTGGGTTTTGTTTTGTTTTTGTTGTGCTAAAAGATAGAGAAGAGAAACTTTCTATGTAATGCAAATGAGTCACCTTTGGCTGCTTGGAAGTGATAGCAGTGGGTCTTAAAACCTAACTCCTTTCAAACCAGCATGAATCAGAAGGGATTTCCAGGCCAGTGGGGCGCATTGTTGAGGTCTGAGTGGATTTTCAAAGGGAGGGTGCTGGCAACAGCGGCTTAAGTCCAGGCCCACGCAGAGCTAGCTCCCCGAGTTCCCACACCTCCACCTTGGGTGTCCCACAAGCACAACCATTTGTCCAAAACCAAGCCAATGAGCCAACAGCATACCCCCAGTACCCCCGGTCCCCACCCAGAGCGTCCCTCCTTCTCCAAACTGCTGCTTCTGTGTTACCCACATGGTTAATAGCACCACTCAGAAACCCACCTCCGGCCTCTCCTTCCATCCTCACGTTGATCATTCACCAAGTCTATGGAGTCTTTCTCTCTCACTGACCTCTGGAAGCCATCTTCCCCCCCACCAGCCACGGTCACTGCCAAGTCCGAGTTCTCTTTTCATTTCTCACTTTATTTCCTAACTGCCCCTAATGCACCCGCCCCAGGCCCTCTACCTTACTCCCCCTCCTTCCGTGCTCTGCCCTGCTTGCGACTGAGCCTCATCGTTCTTGTTTTCCATGGCTGAAAAAGTCGTACAATAACACTTAGTTCTCATCAGCAAATATCAAATTCAGGCAAGCAAAACCCAAGATACATTTCTTAATAAAGAGAAACAAAAGCAATTGTAATTGAGCACAGGCCTGTGAAGCAAAGGGTTACCAGTTCGATTCCCAGTCAGGGCACATGCCTGGGTTGCAGGCCAGGTCGCCAGTGGGGGACACAGGAGAGGCAACCGCACATTGATGTTTCTCTCCCACTCTTTCTCCTTCTCTTCCCCCCTCTCTAAAAATAAATAAATGATGTATTTTTTTTTTAAAAAAGCAAGTGTAACTTCCCATCGCCTCCCCACCACCACACAGTGATAACTACCGGTCATAGTAGTTTCTATTCTTTGCGAAATCGGAATGTTCCAGGTGCACCACTAGGGTGACGCACATCACCTGGCCAGGCTCGGTCGCAGCTCTGCAGTCCTGCATCCCAGGAAAGCACTCGGTCTTGGGCAACCTGGGGTGCTTGTCAGCTTGCTCTTTTTTTTCTTAATGTATTTAGCACATCGTGGTGTTCATAATATACAACTGCATCTTTATCTTAAAGACTGCAGGGATACCAACGTGTATATTTGTCAAAATGATCTTTGAGGAGTAAAAACCCACTTACCACCCTTGGATGTGTCCCGTGGTACAGAGCGGTGAGCTCCAAAGCAGGGGGCGGGGGCGCGTTCCCGGAGATGGACGAGAGGAAACTCGGATGCAAAGGAGGAAAAGTGCCACAATGCACGTGTGTTATGTATCTCACATTTCAAATTCCTCTGTCCAGACAGCTGGACAGCCACGTCGTGCAAAAGAATAAAAGCAGACCGCTCTCTTAGGCCATACACAAAAATTAGCTCAAAGTGGATCAGACACTTGAATGTAAGGCCTGAACACATAAACCTCCCAGAAGGAAAACGCAGGGGGCAAACTCCGTGACCTTGGTGTTGGAGATGATTTTTTTGGGTTGGACGTGAAAAGCAGAGGCGACGAAAGTAGAAATAAACAAGTGGGATTCTGTCAAACCAAAAAGCTCTTGCACAGCAAAGGAAATCCTCAACGAAATGAAAAGGTAACCCGCTGAACGAGAGAACATATTTATAAATGACATATCTGATGAAGGGTTAATATCCAGAATGTATAAAAACTCATATAATTCAAGCAAAAAAAAAGGGCAAGTAATCTGATTAAATATTTCGATGTTTGTGTGTCTTATAACGTGCATGATATATCTGTATGGTACCTCATGTCCATAATTTATTTATAAATAAATCTCTTAGTGGAGAGGTTTGTACATGGGGGGCTTTGATCCTAAAGTTGGAGACATTGGCCTAACTGACGACATATTGACTCTTCTGCAGTCTTGGGATGCCAAGGATGGCTGAGGCTTCGCTTCCCCCTCCAGCTGCACCTACGGCCTCCCCCACCCCCGCAAGCCAGACCGAACCTGGTCCGCTCCCTGCACAGCCCCAGCCTCCCTTCTGAGCCTGTGTACCAGCCGTCCCCAGTGCTAGGGTTTCTGGACGCTCCACCCTCTTCGCCTCCTGGCTAATAGGTACCTGTGCCTGGAGACCAGACCAACTGACACCTCTGCCAGGAAGCCTTCCTGGGCACACACCCCCACCCCTGGAGCCCATCCCATCCAGGCTGCGTGCCCCTCCTCTTCGTTCCCATAGCGTCCTGTGCTTACCGGCACAACACCGACCACATGACTCTGCTACTGCCTGCTTGTGACCTCCTCAAGGTTGGCATTGACCTTCAGATTTGAAGCCCTGCTGGCTGCCCAGACCAGTGCTGGCCACGTAGTTGTCTCCTAGTAAATGGCGAAAGAACAAACAAACAATAGCTAACATGTATAGCATACCTTGGGGATGCCAGGTGCTGGTTAAAGAACTTCACATAAATTAGCACACTTAACACCAAAAGTGCTCCAAAAGGAAGGTAATTCTGTTGTTTCCATTTTATAGATGAGGAGACAGAGGCAGAGGGAAGTCAAGTAACTTGCCGAGGTCACATTACAAGGAACTGTCTGAGCCGGGATTCGAACCCAAGCCAACCAGCTTCAGAACGCATGCTGTCGATCACCCTGTGAGTCCCTCGGTGAAAGAATGAATGAACAAATGAAGGGAAGCAGGAAGCAACAAACGAATAAGTGGTCAAACAACGGCACCCGGAGACCATGCCCAGCCCACCTTGTAGACATGAACCAGCTGTTCTACCTGTAAGATGTTATTTTCCCCCTTATGCCATTTAAAATGCTTTAGTTGGTGCTTAAGAAGGTGCCGAAAGCTTGGGTTTCTTCCTCATCGCCTGTTTACCGGCACCAATCGAACCATCCCATCTCCAGTGCTTTCTCTGTAGCAGCGTGCAGGGTTAACGAGCTCAGTGTGGTAGGATCGTTGAGTGTTAGGGCAAGAAGGCACGCTTAGACCCACTCAGAGATCATGCGGCCCCACCCTCCATTCTGTGGATGGCAAACGGAGGCCCGGGGGGGGGCAAAGTGACTTGTCCAAGGTCACGCAGCAAGTTAGCGTCGGAGCTGAGAGTGAGCCTAGCCTCCTGGCTTCTGGCCTCTCTTTACTAAGAGGGGCCACCTCTGTTCTCCATTGCTTTAGCCCTGTCCGTCAGAAGGCATGTGGGCCAAAATCACAGCAGGCAGGTTTAATGACGTCTTCGATGCAGACGCTCCCCCGAATCTGCTTCAGTGTTGATTTCAAAAGATCCTGGAAATAAGAACAATTCACAGTTGAAGCCCTGCGGTTCCTCCAGGCAGAGAAATAAGTAACGGACACCATTACCGAGGACTCACCGTACTTGATGTTTCCTGGCATCATTCCACTTAATTCCCCTAACAGGGAGTTATCCCTGTTTCACAGATGAGCAAACTGAGGCTCAGAGAGGCAAAGACTGTGACCAAACTCATCCCAGTTTTCCTGGAGCCATCCCTGTTTTACACCCGAAAGCCCTGTGTCTGAGGAACCCTTCGGTCCCAGGCACACCGGGACAGTTGGTCACCCCAGAGGTAAGCTGTCTACCCAAAGGAGGGGACCCCAGAGAACGAGGCCACTTCCCCTGCCCTTTCTACCTCACTGCGCTGCCCCGCTACGTAGCAGAGCTCGCCCCTTCCTTTTAAAAACGGAACAATATCCTGGTGTGTAAACACCGTGTTTATCCATTCATCCACGGATGAATACTGTAACTCTCTCTACCTTTGGCTGTTGTGAATAGTGCTGCTGTGAACATAGGTGTGCAAATACCTGTTCAACTCCCTGCTTTCAGTTCTTCGGGTGTAGACCCGGAGGTTGAATGACTGGGTCATGTGGAAATTTTAATTATTTGAGGATCTGCCGTACTGTTAACCTCCCTGGGCGGACCATTTTACATTCCCACCGATAGTTCGCAGGGGCTACAATTTCCTCACATCTCATCAACTCTGTTGTTCGCTGTGGGGTTTTTTTTGGGGGGTAGCCACTCTAATGGGTAAATTTGAGGGGAGGAAATAAGCAGACAAACAGGCAAGTTGGGGTCGGGGGTCGGGTGGGCAGGGAGGGGTAACTCTGAAGGCAGGCCAGCCCCGGGGCGCTGCTGCTGAGCTGAAGGCCGGGAGCTGGGCCGCTGCTGGGTGCCCTGCCAGAGCAGCAGAAACAGAGGCTAGTCTATTCTAATCTTATCCTGGGAGGAGTCTGTGTACCATGATAAGGGCCCTGTTATCTCAGCCATGTCTCTGGGTTCGTGCCAGACAGTGCACCGGCTTAAGGTCAGAGGCTCCGACAAAATCAGTCTCCCAGGGACCCTGGCTCACGCCCCATCTTCGCCTGAAAGCCTGGTGCGGGGAGAAGGGGAGACGCGTGGGAGCCACAGAGCAGGGGCCGCCCTGCCCACAGAGGCCGCTGGGAGACCCGGCCCCGCCCCGCACCGGGATGCTGGACTTCCACATTCCCAGGAAGGATTGCACAGTGCCGGCAGCCAGACACTGTCCCGCGCTCCCCTTTTAACCACCCCTCCCCAAAAGCACTCAAGGTCGGAAGCATCGCCTCCACCTTACGGAAAAGAATGCATCCCTTGGTGAGGTCACTTGGCGTGTCTGTGACACAGCCTGTCTGTGACACAGCGTCTGCACGGCAGAGCTATGACCCCGGGTGTCCCTGCCTCCCAAGCCTGGGCGCTTCCCTGTGCACCAGGCTGTGGAAGGGTGACACGGAGATAGACTGCGTCCTCGTGCGTGTCTGTGTGACCGCTTCCCCACAGCACACACCCCTCGCCCTCCTCCACCTGGAGGACGCCTCCTCAACACCTGCAGCCATCCTGCCTGAGCCCTGGGCCGGGCGAGGACAACCACAGGTCTCAGGTTTGGGGTGTAGCAGGGACATACTCGTCAGGCACCAGGGCTCCAAGGGGACAGGAGCTGATGTGTTCGATCAATGACCAGGTCTTCTTTAGTTCTGTCTCAATCAGGGCAAATCCTGAGGGCAAGCGCCCAGTGGAAAGTTTCCCAGCCATTACCTCTGCCCCCCACACTCACCTCCATGATCCCACCGACCGTAACCTGTCACCTCACTACCCAAAGTGTGATCACTGGTTCAGCAGTGGCAGTACCACCAAGAGTTTGCTGGATTTTCAGAAACTCGGGCCCCGCGCCCGCTCGCTGGCACCAAGCAAGGACTTGACGGACATGAGAGATGTCGAACACTGCCGTGTTCGGGCCTCGCTGTGGCCTCACCATGCAGCTGTCGCCACCCTTGTCGCTGCAGAGGGAGCTGGGGCTTGGGGAGGGGAAGCGACTCTCTCCAGGTTGAACACCCAGGAGGTGGTAGAGGTGGGATTCAGCTCTAGAGCCCGTCTCCCTCCAAAGCTGATGGGAATTAGAGCTGATACTCCACGTGGTGGGAGGGGGCGGGAAGCCTACACTTCCTGAGCATCCTGACACGCAAAGCCCTCCACCTGCAACCTTCCCGGCCCCCATGTGGAGCAGGGGGTACCCCAGGTTCACAGCCAGGAAGTGGCCGCAATGGGATGGGACCTCTCTGTTTCCTGACACCTTAGCCAAGGCTGTTCCTGGCGGAGGCAGGAGTCACAGGTGTGCCAGGTCACCTCTCCGGCTCCCGCCTGCACTCTCTCCCACTTGAGAGAGCACGCGGCCTTGGGCCGTAATCTGCACTTGCAGGTTAATCATTATCCAGCTCCAACCCAAACACACAGGCCAGTCGATGGCAATCAGACAGTGATGTGTGATGTCACGCCCCAAGTATTTCCGTCAGTTAGCAGGTGCCAAGCATTCCTGGGACGGCCGTCCCGCATTCCTAAGGTCCTTCCCCGCGTGACCCCCGCGTCAGCGTCTGCGGCGGGCCGGGATCCGAGAGAACTCGTTAGGCCCTGTCCATGATGGGACTGAGGAGTCTGACGGGAGGGCCCCAGTCCCGGGCCTTTCTGGCTCCTCCTGACTCTGAGATCTTAGCAGGCGACTCGCTGAGCCTCAGCTTCTCCATCTCTGAAATGGGTGGGCGATGACCCGGCCCCCCAGGGTGGTTGTGAGAAGTAGCAGGGGTGAGGGAAGTGGCTGGTGGGGGGACCGGGTGTCTCCATAGTTCTCAGTGGCCAGAATCGAAACGCAGCTCAGGGCTCTCCAGAGTGGACCGTGCCCGGGCGTGGACGGCTCACGGGGGGAAATGGCCGTTTAGAAGAGGGGGACAGCGGGGTCAGGGCAGTGGCATCGGTGTGCGCGCCCTGAGAGGGGGTGCCCGAGCACGAGGCAGGCAGTGCCGCCTGCGGGGACCAAGTCAGGAACAGAGCACGTGAGTGACCTTCCCCCCCGCCGCCACCAAGAACACAGCGCCGAGGGCCCACTGCGCAGGGACCTTTGGAAAAGGACTCTTGGCGTGAATTTCCACATACAGACAGCACAGCCTCTGTGGCCAGTGACTTCACCCCAGTGACTTCAAGGACAAAAGACACAGCAGGAGGGAGGGAAGGGTGACCAAAAAAGAGTGGATGAGCAAGAGCTGGTGGTGAACGTAGTAGGCTGTTGTGAGACTGCAACTTGGGGGTTACACGCAGTGAGTGCCCCACACTCACCCAGGTAAGGTTTGGCAGGGACCAGACAGCCAGAGGGGGGAGCACATGGTAGTCGGGGAGCGAAGGGTCCCTGGGCACAGAGCTGGCAGAGTGCAAATTCCGGCCACGGCCCCACGCTCTCCTGCCTGTATTCGCCCCACTTATGCCCTCCCAGGCCTGTGCACAAGGCAAAATACATGCCCAGGGGGGCCCAATAAAGTCCTTGTAAAGGGAAAACTGACTCATGAGTCAGCCCAAGGCCTGCCGGCCCAGCTCATTCATTGCGAAGGTATTTTCTTTTTAGCTCTTTTCTGCGAAGCCTTTCACTGCCTCGGAGATGAGGTCATCGCTGGTAAACGCTCTGCCTTGCGGTGAGTTTCCTCTGAACTTTTTGCTTCTGTTTAACCTGCCAAACCTCAGAGGAAGCTGGCAGCCTAGAGAAGTACAAAGGGCACCAGGCCGAGTCCGAGGCTGGGTTTGAATCCCAGCTCCGCCCCTTTCCAGCTGCGGGACCTTGGCTGATGCAAGTCACGTCTCTGGACCTCGGTTTCTCCCTTTGTCAAATGGAGTCACTGCTATTGAAAGGGTTCTAAAGAAACACACAGCGCTACACACTCTTCAATCAACAAATATTTATCGCGTGCTTAGCATGTGGGAGCACAATGCTGCAAACAGTGGAAATTAGGGTAAAGAAACACATGTGCACACATGCACTCATTCTCTTACACACACGTGGCTCCCACTCCCTGCCCCCAGAAGGCTCCCATTCTGGTGGGGAGGGACCCTTCCATGGTATACACGTATATGGAGTTACCACAGTGCACACTTGAACTATCTTATCATTTTACTTGTCAAATACAACTATATAAAGCTGAAAAAAGGGGATATGTGGAACAGTGACCTCTTCTTTGGCAGTTCTTCACTGCTGGCGCCTGTCATCCTGACCCAGGGGGATTGCTGAGAAAGCCAAGGTCATGTGCTGCCCCACTTGGCCCCTGGCCCGCCCGTGTTGACAGTAAATGCAGCAGGAAGGACAAGACAAGGCGAGGGCGGGAGCGGGGCTGGTTCCGAGGAACTCCTGCAGTGGCCGGAACAGACTTGCGCCATCGCCTCTCCCGAACACCAAATATTGGACTGTCGGAATTCTCACGGCTTTCTTTCAGATCACAGTGGGTTTCGGGGAAAGGTGATTTCGATCACGTTGGTTTCTCTCTTTAAAACGTTGAGCTGCAAGGATTGAAATGAGGACATTGCCCCTCCTCAATAGATTTTCTCGAAATGAGTGCAGTCAGCCAACATCCTTCCTCTCGGGAACAGGAGTGGAGGAAGGCAGGAAAGGCAAAAAAAAAGGAGAAGCGGTAAGGACGCTCTCAGCCTCTGAGCGCCCCACTCTGTGCCCAGCCCTGTGCTAAGCCTGGGTCACCCAGAGAACAGTAAGCCAGGCCCTGGGGTATGAGATGATAGTAATAAAAAAAGACAAATGCACAGACAGGGGCTCCCCGTGGGCAGCAAGCACCCAGCAGTGGGCAAAGACTGCGCAGGGCCTACGGTGCACAGATGAGCCCCTGGGACTGACCTGGGGCAGCCAGCCCGGCCTCGGGATGCTCTTGACCTGACTTCCACCCCTGTTCTCCTGATTTCTCCCTCGTTCAAGTTCCCATTCGTCTCTGAGTCTCAGTTTTCCTGGCTGTGATGTGGGCCACCAACAGGAACGAGTCTGAGTGAGGCGAGGTGTGCAGGGAGCTCAGTCCCCGGAGCAGCTCTCAGGGCCAGGAGACAAACGTGGGCTGGGGTGTCCCGGGAGGGTTCTCCGTGGGCTCACCTTGAGGCCCCAGCAGCAAGGGCGGGCTGGACAGGCGGTTCCCAGTTCCACAGAGGACGCTCTATACACAGGTAAGGCCGGGGCGTCCTCGGCGACGGAGGTGGGAGCGGCCACTCCCTTTGAAGAGTGATTTGTCTTAAATGAGGGCTGACCACAGACGTTGCCACTTCATGCTCTGTGACCGCCTGCCTTGGTTTATTCCAGCTTTAGCCAAGCCCTGGGTTAAACTCGGGTCACCAGGAAATGGTTGCCCTCGCGTGCATCACACTTCACCGAAAACCCATAAAACGATTCACACACCATTCAGGATGGGTGTAGGGCCCAACACTGCCCTCTGACTGGGGAAGGAGAGGGCAGACAGAGGCTGCCCAGGCCGACCCGTTCATTCAGCAAGAAGCTGTGGAAGGCAGAGACAGTGACCAGACGCTGAGTCTGTCGCTGGGGCCCACCTGCTCTGCCTGCTGCTCAGAATCATGGGAAACTGCTGAAAGGAACCCAGATGTTGCCACCTGGAAGCGCTTGCCAGCGACCCTCCTGCTCCCAGATGGGAGGAAATCTGACCGTGGCCCTGGGGAGGCCTTCCAAAGCTGGCGCCCTGTGCCCCGGGCACTTCCCCATGTTAAGGCTCTTTCCTAAAGAAGGCGTCTGTGGTTCGGACCAATACTTTGGCCCCCAGATCTCCACAGGAGGGCTGTTTCTATCAGCAACGACTTTGGAAGCAGTGAAGTGTCCCATGATGGAATGGTTAAACGGCACTCAGCGCAGACATAATCTAGTGTTTTGGGTTTGGAGAGTTTTCTAACAACGACAGGGTAGAATGTTCGTGCTAAAAATACACTGTGGGGAAAATTGATACAATAACATATTTATAAAATGACTCTGAAGTTACGTGTTCAGCATCTATGCAAGGAGCTTACGTCATTCAGCTTTGAGTGGTAATTAATTCGTTTTCTCTCTGCCACACAGCCTGGCCATTTTCAACCTTTTCCATCCCACAGCACACATAAGCTAATTAAGAAAAATCTGCGGCACGCCAAAATATACACATTTTGCCGATCTGATAAAAAATAGGTATAATTTTCATTCATTCACACTGGGTGGCTAGTGTTGTGTTGGCTGTTGTCATTTTCTTGTTTGACAATCTAAGGAAAAAAGAGGTCAGTGCCCCTGACTAAATGGTCAGGTACCGCATGTTCTAAAAAATCCCTGAGGCACCTGGCTGCTGTGGCTCAGTGGATTGAGGACCGGCCTGCTAACCGAAGGGTCACGGGTTTGATTCCCGGTCAGGGCACATGCCTGGGTTGCAGGCCAGGTCCCTAGTTGGGGGGATGCGTGAGAGACAACCGCACATTGATGTCTCTCCATCTCCTTCTCTCTCCCTTCCCCTCTCTCTAAAAATAAGTAAATAAAAACTTTTAAAAATAAAACAGTTTTTTTTAAATCCTTCTGGCACACCAGGTGCAAGTCACTGCCTTACACTACAAGTTCTCAGAGGGCCCCAGAGTGAGCAACCTTGTCACTATATTAGAAGAAAAGAATGAGTGGGAGTGTGTATTATGTGAGAGTCTGAATAGTTTATTTAAAAATAATAATAAGGAGCCCTGGCTGGTGTAGCTCAGTGGATTGAGTGCGGGCCTGTGAACCAGACAATCGCGGTTTGATTCCCAGTCAGGGCACATACCCGGGTTGCAGACTGGTTCCCTGCAGGCCAGTTCCCAGCATGGGATGCATGAAAGGCAACCACACATTGATGTTTCTCTCCCTCTCTCCTTCCCTTCCCCTCTAAAGATAAATAAATAAAATCTTTAAAAAATAATAATAATAATAGTAATGGCTTACATTTACTGAGCACTTATTTACTATGATGCCAAATCCGGAACCGAATTCTTCATACACTTGACACTCGGTCCCTACAACCCTCTTAAGTGAAGGTGACACTCGGGTTGGTTAAAACGGTGTTCCCAAGGTGTGGTTCTTTGGATCAGCAGCATTAGCACCACCAGGAATTTATTAAGAAATGTATTTCTAGGCTTCCCACCCAGATCTACTTAATCAGAGACCCTAAGAGGTGGGGGGCCAGCAGAATGCCCCTGACCAAGCTCTCCATGTAATTCCGATGCACACACAAGTCTGAGAAGCTCTGGTTCATGGAGTGACATGCAGCCCAGGTAGCCTTGGCATTGAGGCTTCAGAGTTGACTCCCAGCCGGTCAAGCTCAGACCAAGAACAAGCCTGCAGTCTGAGCAAGTCGGATTTCTCCACCCACTGTCCTGAGGGGGAACACCCACCGCAAGAACCAAAAAGAAAAGGCTAGAGCGATCCTAAAATGTATCTGAGGTGATTAACCGATGTTCTCCCAATACACTTAAGTTTTTTAGAGTTAGAATAATCAGTGAAAATGGTCCAGCCACCCTCACAGGGGTGGGCTGGCGTCTCAGCCACATGAGGGACTGCAGTTCTGCTGCCATGTGCCAGAGCCTTGAAAACCGCACACCGAGTGAGACAACCTCAACACAAAGGGTGAGAGTTGAGTGGTTCTGTTTGCACGAAATGCCCAGAACAGGCAGCTCCACAGAGACAGAACGCAGGTCCGAAGTGACCAGGGGCTGAAGGGTGGGGATGGCGATTCGCTGCTGAATGGTTACGGGGGCGACGACCACATTTGGGAACTGGAGGGTGGTGACGGCGGCACGGTGGCATGACTGTGTTAACGCCACCAAACTGCAGAGTCAGAAATAGTTATGGCGGCAAATTTGTGTTACATATATTTTACCACAATAAACATGTTTTTAAAAAGCCAGATACTGATGAAATCCAGACAAGAGACACTATTCCCCCTAGGTGGATTAACCGGGGAAAGAAGGATAAAACTTTAAGACTGGAAAAAAAAAAGAAAAGGTAGAGTTACTAGAGAACTTTGAAGCGTGGGGTCCAGGTGGAATTTCAATGAAGCAATGTTTTAGCCTCAAAGCAAAGTGGGATTTCTATTTAAAGGGACTGACCTCGAACCTGGACTGCAAAGTGGACCCACAGCCCAGGCCGGTGGCTCAGCCGGCTGGAGCGTTGCCCTGGATACGAAAGGGGTGTGGGTTGGATCCCTGGTGCAGGTAGGCAATGGATAGATGTTCACCCCCACCCCCTTCCTCTCTGTCCAAAACTGATAAACATGTCCTTGGGTGAAGATTAAAACACATTTTTTAAAAAGCAGACCCAGAACTCTCTGTCCTTGAAAGCAGGAGGTTCAGATAAACTCGGAATGCTGTGCTCAGAAGTCCCTTATCTGAGGTCCTGGACTTGGGTTGAAGGCAGGGCTGCTTCTCCGCAGGAGACTGAGAGCCCCAGGCCAAGGTGCGGACGCTTTGCTCTCACATTCCGTCCTTCTCCAGAATCCCCGTGACAGCACCGAGAGAGCAGAGACGCCCAGTGAGTGAAAAAGCAATGGTCACTTAAAGAAGCGAGGCGTTGTGACGTTCTACAGCAGCAGTGTGTCCCCGTGGCTGTGCAGAGGGGCCTGGTCCGCACCTGCTGGTCCGGGCTGACAAACGGCCGGTCAGATTTGTACCTTCTCGGCCGAGCTAACTGTCCCTTTCTCAGCTAAAAGGTGGCCAATGAATAAACATATATGAACCATCCCTGACCAATAATTCATAAAAACTCACATATAGCCTAGAAATTAATATAATTAAATATAATGTATAAACTACGTTATAGAATTAATGGAAGAATTCGTTAGCTAATTTAAATGACAGGGGTTGTGGTTTGCTGAAGGAGGAGAAAGGGTTTTCTTCTCTTCCCTTCAAGCAAGAGGATGGAATTAAAAACTGCCTCAGGCCTCGGGTTGCAGAAATGAGAAAACTGGGTTAAGAAAGAGCCTGAGTTCTGGTTTCAGGTCTGCTACAAAGGAGAGCGATGAGTGTTTACTGAGTGTCTGCTTTGTGCTGGGCTCTGAGCAAGCTCATTTGCCCTGGAGGCTGAGCACCGTTACTCTCATCTTACCCATAAAGGGAGGTAGAAGTACTAGTGTACATTCATCTGTCTCGTGGGTGGGGGAGCTCAGATCCCAGCCCAGATCACCGATGCTCTGGGGGCCTTTGGGTCCCCATTTGTAAACCAGAGGAGAGACAACAAAACAGTTTCTAAAGTTCCTTCTTACATCAGTGGTCTTTCTATAACTAAAACAGGGATAACCGCCCTCAAAAAAGACCCCATTGAAACATAAGGTACACAGATAACCATTATGAACTCTTTATGATACCAAAATGGGGAATAACCTGAACACTGAACAATCAGGTACGATTAAGTGAATCACACCTATCTCTACAGTGGTATGAATACCAGGCAGCCCTGGCAAATGGTGCTGTTGAAGCACATTAGGCACCTAAAAGACATTCATGATATATTTTTGTATATGCATATTTTGTGAAAAAGGCAGTGTAAAAACAGTGTATATAGCTTATAGAGTTAAGGAGATCCTTACCAAAATTCCAATACTTTTTGCAGAAAAAGAAAAATTCACCCTAAAATTTGTATGAAATCTTAAGAAACCTCGAAGAGCCGAGATAATCTTGATAAAGAAGTACCAAGTTTGAAGTCTCACACTTCCTGGTTTTAAAACTTACTACAAAGCTATGGTCATCAAAATAGTATGACACTGAAATAGAGACAGACATATAAACCGATGAAACACAATAGAAAGCACAGAAGTAAACCCTATCATTTATGGTCAAATAAATGACCTTCAACCGGGGCGCCAAGACCATTCAGTAAGGAAAGGACAGTCTCTCCAGAAAACTGTGTTGGACAGTGGATATCCACATACAGGGGGAAAGTTGGGCCCTTACCTAGCAATGTGTTAAAAAGTTAATTGAACAGGGATCCGAGAGCTAAATATAAGAGTTCAACTATAAAAATCCTAGAGAGAACATGGGGGACCCTTCATGACTCTGGATTTGGCAATGATTTCTTAGACCTGACAATAAAAACAGGCCACAAAAGAAACAGTAGTTAAGTTGGACTTCATCAGAATTTTTTGCATCTAAGGAAGTGACCAGCAAAGGGAAATAAGGCAACACGTGCAGTGGGAAACAATACTTGCAAATCATGTGTCTGCGATCGCATTAATCTCCAGAGTATATGAGGAATTACAAGTCAACAGCAACACCAGAAACACAAACAACCTGATTTAAAAACAGGCAAAAAATTTGAATAGATATTTTTCCAAAGAAGATATAAAAATAGCCAATCCGCACAAGAAAAAATGCTCAGTATCACTAATCGTTAGGGAAAATGCGAGTCGAAACCATGAGGAGGTACCACTGCACCCCCATTAGGATTGTTACCATCAAAAAACAGACAAAAAATAAGGGCTGGTGAGAATAGGGAGAAACCAGAACCTTTGTGCATTGCTGGTGTAAGCAGCATGGGAATTCTTATGTGGAAAACAGTACAGCAATTCCTCAAAAACTTGGACAGAATTACCGTGTGACCCAGCAATCTCACCTTGGGGAACATATGCAGAAGAACTGGCACCAATATACACATGCCCCTGGTTGTGGCAGCATCGCTCACACAGGCCGGAAGGTGGAAACAACCCCAATGTAAAACAATCCAAAATAAGTGGATACCACAAGTGTGGTATAGACATGCAGCTGAATATTGTTCAGCCTAAACAGGATGGGAATTCTGACAGTTACCACGCAATGAACCCTGAGGACATTCTGCCCAGTGAAATAGGACACAAAAGGGTCAGTACGTATGATTCCACTTACATGAGGCACCTTGAGTCCGGTTCAGAGAGACAGAAAGTAGAATGGCAGTTGCCAGGGGCCGGGGGAGGCTGGAATGATGTTTAACTGGGAAGTGTTCTGGAGGTGGGCAGTGGTAATACCTGTATAACCATGTGGACGTACTTAATGCCGCAGAACTGTACACTTAAATACGGTTAGAAGGGCAAAATTCATGTTATGTACATATACCCCAATAGCAAACTATATGTCAACTTATCCCATTTCAACTCTCCATGTATATCTTTAAAAAGATATAAAATCTGCACTGTTAACACTATCTCTAAGCAATACATTATGAGTGATTTGAGAAGTGATCTCATTTTCTCAATGTTGATGATGAACTTGTTTTAGTTGTATAATAAAATAAAATCCTGAAAGAATGCAATGGGCAAGATTTCCAATAATGTCACTAAGCAATTCTCCTCCACAGAAAACAAGTATGAACCTGGATGAAATTATTCTGCGAACGGAGCACCAGAACACGACCAAAGGCAGGTTGTTACAGGTTGTATCCTGTTGTTACAGGATACGTCTTACCTTGGGGCAGGACAGCTGCTGAGCAGAGGGACGGTGACTTTGTGGCCTCGATGCCTGGGGGTGCCATAGCTCTCCCAGCAAGGACAGCAAAGGCCACAGCTTAAATGGCCAAAGGAGGCCAACATGGTTCAAGAGTGGCTTATTTATCAGAGAGACATTGAAAGTGAGAGAGCCGTAGGTGATGGTCAATGTATGTGTCAACTGGGCTAAGGGATACGAGTAAAATGTGATTTCTGGGCGCATCTGTGAGGGTGCTTCTGGAAGAGGTTAGCATGTGCATCATCAGCAGACTGAGTAAAGAAGATCACTCCCACCAATCGTCCAATCAGGCGAGGCCTGGAATCGAACAAGGAGGCAGAAGAGAGTGAATTTCCTCTCTTTGCTGGAGCTGGGACATCATCTTCCTCTGCCCTCAGACATGGACACTCTGGTTCTTTGGCCCTTGGACTCACACTTACATCACCAGTTCCCCTGGTTCTCACGGTCCTTCAGACTGTTAGCGCGCCTGAAAATAGAACCTTTGACTGAGCTTCTCAGCTCAGCCTGAGCTCAGGTGGCCGAGGGTTAAGTCCTTATTGGCTTGTGGTGTCTGAGCATGGTCTCTGCTCGATCACTGCTGGACCCTGAACCATACAGACACAGGGGAGAGCCCTAGGGAGTCAAGCTAAATATAAAACAATAAAAATGAGCGGAAATATCAGCAGCTTCACACTGTGGGAGAGACAGCGTTTGTGGTTCAAGTCCAGGGAAGTTACCACCCGTCAAAACCAAAGAACTAATAATTTCAGAAAAACAAAACATTTTAGTTATGACCATGTATTATCTACAATGACCAGTTTTCAACCCAAAATTATAACACACGGAATGAAACAGGAAAGTGTGACCCAAAGTCAGGGAGTGGGTGTGGGGGGTGGTGAGTAGTCGTCAGAAACTGACCCTCAGTAGGCCCAGATGTTGAATACAGGTTTTTAAACTTAAAAAAAAAGCCATTATAACTATGCTCAAAAAATCAATAAAATATACTGGGAAAGAGTAAGTAAATAGATACTCTCAACAGAGAATTTAAACTATTTAAAAATCAAGTAGATATTCTAGAGTTAAAAAGTAAAATAACAAAAAATGTTTAAGGCTCAATAGTAAATATGAAATGACAGAAGAAATAAAAAAAAAATAGTGAGCCCTGGCTGGTGTAGCTCAGTGGATTGAGTGCAGGCCTGTGAACCACACGATCAAGGTTCGATTCTCAGTCAGGGCACATGCCTGGGTTGCAGGCCAGTTCCCAGTAGGGGACTCCCGAGAGGCAACCATACATTGATATTTCTCTCCTTCTTGCCTTCCCTTCCCCTCTAAAGATAAATAAAATCTTTAAAAAAAAACCCAGTGAAATTGAAGATAAATTATTAGAAATTACTCAGAAAACCACAGAGAGGAAACAGAGAAGAAATATCACTAGACTCAGAAATCTGCAGGACAACATCAAGCATTCCAACATACGTTAAACTGTAGCCCTAGAAGACAAGAAAAGAGAGAAGTGGGCAGAAAAATATTTGTAGTATAATGGCCCAAATATTCCCCAATTTAGTGAAAAGTATTGACTAAAGGATCCAAGAAACTCAGCAAGAAGGCTAAACACAAAGAGAATTACACGTAGATACATCCAGCCAAACTGCTGGAAGACTAAGACAGAAAAGAAACATTGAAGGTGGAAAAAGGAAACTGACACATCACACAGAGGAACAATGATAGGATAAACAGCCGACTTTCCACCAGAAATAGTGGAGGCCAGAAGATATTAGAATGACATAGTCAAAGTGGCAAAAGAAAAAATAATTGTCAACAAAGAGTTCTCTACATGATAAAACTATCCTTCAAAATCAGGGCAAAATAAAGACATTCACAGATAGATAAAAACAAAGCAAATTTGTTGTTGGCAGATTGGCATTGCAATAAAAACTCAAGGAAAATAATAAGAACTGAAAACTAAAGAAAAATGATACCTGGCAGTAGTCCGGATCCATGTTTGAAACAGAGAGCCCTAAAATCAGTAATTATGTGGTTTAGTTTTAAATTTTGTTCTATTAATTTCTCTAAAATATACATTGCCATTTAAAGCAAAAATTGTAACACCGTATTGCTGGATTTATAACATATATAGATGTAGTATATATTACAACAAAACCACCCACAAGGGAGATGTGAACGATGCTGGTGCAAAGTTGGTGGAAGTCAGTCATTATTAATTCAAATTTGATAAGATAAAGATGTATATTACAATGTGTAGAACAATCTCTAAAAACTTACAAAAATATAAAAAAAGAATTAAAGTCATATATTAAGGCAGGTTTTCACAAAAGAAGGAAGTATAGAAAGACATAGTAGAAAATTTTAAGAAAAAAACTTCATGGGCACAGACAACAGTATGGTGATTACCAGAGGGAAAGGGGCGTGAGGAGAGGCAAAAGAGGATAAAGGGGGGAATTAATGGTGATGAAAGGAGACTTGACTTGGGGTGATGAACACACAACACAATGATGTCTTGTAGAATTCTACACCCGAAACTTACATAATTTCATTAACCAGTGTCGCCCCAATTAATCCAATAAAAATTTGAAAAAATTAACCACACAATTACAGAGCAACTCTAACCGGGTCAGTCGCACAATAAATATAAATGGACTAAACCTGCCATCCAAGTGCAGAGACACTTCAGACCTCGTGGGAGAGCGAGACGCAGCCTTGTGCAGGGAAGTGAGAGGGCGCGCCACGCAGACGGGAGCGTGAGAAGTCTGCACCGTCCGTGCTACCGACAAACCAAACCGGGTTGGAAGCCAGGGTTATCACCACTGCTGATGAAGAGGAAGATCTCGTAATGTTAAAAGGTCCCTATGGAATGAAGATTTATAAATGTATAAGCATGTGACAATAACCTCCAACACGTGAAGACTTTAATGCTTTTCTCCTTAGTAGTTTATAGTCAGAAAATCAGGGAAGACACAGAACACATGAACACTATTAAAAAATGATCTAATTGACATTTATAAAACCACATCAAAGAATGCACATTCTTTTCATGTATATGTGGAACCTTCACCAGGGCAGATCAAGATCGGGTTGAGAATAAGTCTCAGTACATTTGGAAGAATTGAAATAATACCAAGTATGTTCCTTAAATACCAAAGAATTAAATTAGAAAGTAATAACACAAAGAAATACGGGAAATCCTCCAAACATGTGGACATTAAACAGTATACTCGTTATAACTCATGGTCAAAAAATGGTGAGAAACAAATCTTGACTCGAACAAAAGTAGATCAAAATTCGCAGGATTTAGTTAAAGCAGGGCTTAAAGGGAAATTTAGAGCCTTAAGTGCCCACACTAGAAAAGAAAAACGTCCAAAAACAATTACCTATGTCTCCACCCTAACAAGCTAGCAAAAGGAGAGGAAATTAAACCTGAAGTACAAGAGAGAAAGTAATAAAGACAAGAGCAGAAGTTAATACAATAAAAAATATTTAAAAATCTATAAGCCCTGACCGGTGTGGCTCAGTTGCTTGGGTGTCGTCCCTCAGGGCAAGGAGTCCTCAGTTCGGTTCCCAGTCAGGGCACGTGGCTGGGTTGTGGGTCCCAGCCCAGGTTGGGGAGCATGCAGGGGGCACCTAATCGATGTTTCTCTCCCTCTCTCCCTCCCTTTTCCTCTCTCTAAAAATAAATAAATTTTAAAATCTTTTAACAATTGACAAAACTAAAGTTCATGCTTTGTGAAGATCAATGAAATTAATAAGCCTTTAGCTAGAATGGTCGAAAACGAAAGAAGTCACAGATCACTACCACTAGGAACAAAAAGAGACATCACTATAGATCCTACAGACATTCAAAGGATAAGTCGCCTTCAACCAAAATGAAATAACAGAGACTGAATTCACTCCCCTGCTTGAAACAACTGAGAATCCAGACAAAAGCAATGAAACAACAATTTTTCAAAACCTTGGGTATCAGGCAACAAAGGAGCATCATCTCTGAGAGACAGAAAACAAATGAAGTGAGACTTGAAGTCACTCCAGCTCGCCGCCTCAGAGGAGTGTCCAGGCCGCAGCCCAGGGAGGGGAACCCAGGCGGGGCCAGCAGACTCCCTGAGCTGAGGAAACAGGAGCTGACAGTCCAGGGCAGCTGAGCTGGCCAGAGTTTCGGGGCAAAGTACTAAAGAGGCGAGAGCTGCCAGAGACAGAACCCCCAAGTCCTGCAGAGGAGCTGCATAAAATATAGGGGGGAGTGTTGGCCAGTGCAGGAGCCTGAGAAAACTGCCCCGGACCATGGAAGAACCAGCCTACGGGGTTAGCCCGAGAGGGTTGGGGACACAGCCTGTTTCCATCAGCCAGTCCGGGAAACCTCATAATTCCTGGGGCGCTGGGTAGCATGTTCAGAAGGGTCTTGATTTAGTAGTAATGCTGCTCTGGTTCCACCTTACAAACCTTAAAAGCAAAACCTGGAAGGATCGAACTGTTTCCAAGCAGCTTCACTGTGTCCCAGGGGAAAAAGCTCGAGAATAGTCATAGACAGACAAAAATATTTAGCATCCAAGAAGGTAAAATTCACAAGTCAGACATTCAGTCGGGAACTACTAGGCGTGCAAAGAAGCATAACGAGGAGCAGAAACAGTCAGATGAAACTGACCCAGATGGGACACAGATGTTAGAATCAGCAGATGACATTAAGACACGTGTTATAACTGCATTCCATACATTCAAAAACTCTAAGAGCACTGGCCTGGTGGCTTAGTTGGTTGGAGTGTCATCCCATACACCAAAAGTCTGAGGGTTCGATTCCCAGTCAGGGCATATACCTAGGGTGTGGTTTTGATCCCTCGCTGGGGTGCATTCGGGAGGCAACTAATCAGTGTTTCTCTCTCTCTCTCCCTTCTTCTCACTCTAACCTCAATAAAAAAATACCCTCAGGGGAGGACTAAAGAAAAAACTAGAAGAAACATTGAATATGTTAAGTAGACATTGGAAGATCTCAAAAAGACCCAAATCAAATTTTAAGAGATAAAAAACTATGATGGAATATATAAAGAAACACAGGAAACTTTGGGGGTGATGGATTTGTTCATTATCTTGATGTAGTATTTCCACAGGTTATCTATGTAAATATGTGTGCATACGCATATATAAGTTGGACCCCTTATTTATAGTTTATTGTATATTAATTGTGCCTTGATAAAGCTATTAGAAAATCAATATAAACAGGAGAAGGAAAAGGACAACATGGAAAAGTTATGAATAACTTTATACCAATAACTTTGAAAACATACATAAAGTAGCCAAATTTATCAAAAGATATAAATGACTGGAACTGACCCAAGAAGAAAAGATCTAAATACACCTATACTGAGTAAAGAAATTGAATTGGTCATTAAAAGTCTTCTCACAAGCAAAAGGCCAGACCCAGAGGACTTCCCACCAAATATTTAAGGAAGAAACACTAATTCTGCAGAAAGTCAGAAAATACAGGAGGAAGAAGCATTTCCCAATTTACTTTGTAAGGCTCGTATTATCCCAACAGCAAATCCAGACAAAGAAATCGGAAGCAGAAACAAAGCTATAGATCAATATTCCTCAAAAACATGGGTGCAAGAATCTTTAACAAGCGTCAATAAGTCAAAAGCAGCAGGATACACAGAGGATAGCACGTCACTGCCGAATGACATCGTCCCAGCAAAGGTCCATCAACACGGCATGCCCGCTCTCCCCATTTTTACCCAACGTTGCGTCATACACATCCATTAGGATAGCTGAGGTTAAAGACCAGAGCCGAACACCTGACTAACCCAAGTGGTGGCGAGGATGCCGAGAAACTGGCACCTCTGCCTTGCTGGCAAAAATGCAAATTGGTACAGCCACTTTGCAAAAACAGCCGGGCTGGTTTTTCATACAGCACTTTATCTTATGATCGAAGCATTCTAATCTAGGTATCTACATAAGCAATCGGGAAGCAGGTGTCTGTACGAAGATTTGCATGCCAATGGTCGGAGCATTATTCATGGTGTCCAGAAAGAAACGGATCCAGCCCCAAGGTCCTTCAACACGGGTATATGCTGGACAGACCGAGACAGAGCTGCACGGTGGAATACCATGTGCTAATGGGAAAGAGCCTGGTACTGATGCGGACTATGGTGTGGATGAACCTCAACAACATCATACCAGGCAGAGAAAGCCAGACACCCAAGACCATGTGCTGACTGACTTCGTTATCCACAGGCCGTTCTAGGAAGAGCAAAACTCCAGCGACAGAACTCACATCAGTGGTTGTCTGGGGCTGGAGACAGACTGCAAAGGGACATGAGGAAATGTGCGGGGTGCTGGGAGTCACGAAACCTTGACTGTGAGTATACATGCACAGCTATACACATTTTCCAAAATTTATTGAACTGTATGCTTTAAGTGGATGATTTTTTAAAAAAGAATTTATTTGTTTATTTTTCTTTAAAATTAACAGGGAAAGGAGGGAGGAAGGGAGGGAGAGAAGCATTGATTGGTTGCCTCTTATATACACCCTGACGGGGGTATGGAACCTGCAACCCAAGCCTGTGCGGTGACCAGAAATCGAACAGGTGACCTTTCGCCTTGCAGGACGACGCCCAACCAACTGAGCCGCACTGGTCAAGGCTAAATGGGTGAACTTCATGGAATGTGAATTATACCTTGGCAAGGCCGTAAAAAACGAGGGACAAAAACACTGTCGTGGAGTGTAGGCCTGTGGGAATGAGGAGGGGTGCTCTGACCAGACTTCATGTCTGGTTGGGCACCCACATGCCACCAGCCGCCAACCTGGGCAAGGCTGGCTGGGAGGACAAGCCACCAGGGAGATGGTGCCAGTTCAGCAGGGCAGAATGGCACGTGATCCAGGCATTGCAAAGCAATGTGACAGGCTTCACTGGCGTTCCAGCTCTGTGCGCACCAAGGAGGGAGTCACCTGCCCTTTCCAGAAGAAGGGACCTCCCAGAAAACAAGGTGTCTGACCCCTGGAGCTGTGAGAGCAGGTGCTGGACTTCCTGACACTCTCCCTCCGCCGTCCACCCACCAAAATGCCAGGTGGCTGTCATCTCTTTTTTTAATTAAAGTGAATCAAATTTAATCTTGCCTAGAGAGCTTCCTGACACCTCTTAGAATAATTAGTCTCCCTGGGATGTTACAAAAAAGTGGGTTGGCCCTCTCCCCTTTCCAGACTCTGAGAGCAGCAATGTGACCACCCTTCTGGACGCTGATTTGATCTCAGTGGGTTGGGGGGCGGGGCAGCCCGAAAGAGGGAGAGAGTTGCAGGTGGAGAGACCCACCTGTGCCAAGGCCCTGCATGGGACCTGGCGTGTTCCAGGGCCTGTCCAGAAGCCCCATGCGACCAGGGCATCGTCAGCCAGGAGCTTAAGGAGTCACGAGATGCAAGCTGCTGTCTCCAAGGGCAGGGCAAAGTCATTCGGAGTTATTAGGCCCCATTAGTGTGTCTAATTGTCTCAGGGAGTCGCTCTGCCCCACCTCCAGGGGCAGCCTCTTGGGGCAGAGCCTGGGTGTCACATCGTTTCCTTGTATGGGAGGGACGTTTGTCCTGAGCCTGCTGTGCTCTCTGTGGTCGCTACACGACAGCGTTCAGCCCTGCTACAGTGGGTCATTGTGTTACCTTGTTCTAGAGCAAGGGAACTGAGGTCCAGAGTGGTGAGGTGAGGTACCCAAAGCCACACAGGTGCAGAGCTGGGACCCAAAGTCTAGAGGGCCCCGCCTGAGTCTTGGTGCCACATCAGGTTCTGGCTCAGGAGCTGAGAGGTGTTCAGAAGTCCCAGGGGCGGGAGGACGTGGCCGGGCCTGGCCTGGTTGTTTGGCTCATTTTTAAATCCCAGCGCCAGGAGAGGGGGCAGCAGGTAGGCAGCTTGGGGTGGGAGCCCGCTTGGCTTTCTGCCTCACTTACCCTGGGTGCTAAGTACCTGGGGCATGACTAAGGCTTGAACGATGTGCTGAAAGTTAGATCCAGTGACTAAGAGGAAGGAAGGGGTGTCCCTTGCCTTCCCACCCTGCCCCACGCAGCCCTTTCCCAATGCCCTTGTCTGGTGTGACCCAGGCGGTGGGAGACAGGGTGGGAGGGGGCGTGGGCCTGCAGGGAGCTGGCTGAGCAGGCACTGGCGGGGTGATTGCAACAGCCTCCCGGCCTCCGGTCCGGCCCATGGGAACCGGTCCCAGCATCTGTCATCGCGCCTCGGACCCGAGGGAGCTCTCCTCCAACCCGTAGAGAAACCCCACTCTCCAGGCCCCGCCTCACCCAGCCTCTGGCCACGCAGCTCCCTGGCCACTCAATATCCTGCTCCTTTTCCCACGTGTTGAGGGAATCAACAAGCGCCTCAGACAAGCGCCCTTTCAGTCACCGAATCTCCCCTGGTCACCTCAACATGGGGGACTGTGGCCTAGGTGGCTGGTGTTTTGAATCTCCTTTCTAAGGGCCTGTCCTGGCCCCGGGTGACTGTAGAAGATGCCACCCTAAGTCCTCCTTGGAGCCTTCTTCACACTCCCAGGCAAAGCTGGGGCTCCCACTCTGTCACCCCTCAGCCTGGAAGGACCCCCCAGGAGCCTGCCGCACTGAGGCCGCAGCATTACGGTGACTTGTTCCTGGGTCTGTCTCCCCGTCGACCGGGAGGCACTGATGCGGCAGGAAAGTGTGGAGATGAAACAGAGGGAGGGAGGGAGGGACGGGGGAGGGAGACGAGCGTCCGGCCTGGCACCCGAGCCATCGGTGCGTTAAACTCACTGCCTTCCCCAAAGGAAAACCATTGCCGTTTTTATTATTCCACCAATAATCCATGCTAATGTTAATCGTTTTCTCTAGACCAAGGGTTGGCGAACTTTTTCTGTAAAGAGCCTAAATAATTTATGTTTTGTGGGTCACGTATGCTCTGTGGCGTGTGCTTCTGTTTGGTTTGAACACCCTTTAAAAATGCAGAAGCCCATCTCGACGCCTGTACAGTAACAGGTCGCAGGCTGCATGGGCCCCACAGGCCCGGACTGGCCAAGCCACATCTCGCTGGTCCAGAAAGATGCAGATGAGAAAGTGAGAACCACCTCCAACCCTCCACCCCTGGAGGTGTTGGTGTGCTTCCCTCTAGACTCTTTCTGGTCACTCATATTATGTATATTTTGCCTGAATAAAATTCTATTGTACCTACTGTTTGGTAGTTGACTTTGTTTATTTAATAAAATAATGTGGCCCTCGCTCCAGGGCACCGAACATGGGTCTAGGCCATCATTTTTGGGGGCGCACAGTGCTGCATTGTATGAATCTAATGATTTCTTTGGTGTATTTATTGAGGGCGGGTATGTAGACAACCCTCCTCCGGGTTGTTCACAAAGGGGCAGCTGGGGACCCGGCAGACATGAAGAAGTGCTTCTTGCTGATGGTTTTAGCGTGTGTTTATTTTCATTCACTTCTTTCCAGCCAGGGCTGGGAGAAGCACATGCGGCTGACGTCCCGGGCCCGAGAGGGCACCCGGTCGGACTGCACGGCAGCACCGAGAGCTCGGTGCAGGGATACAGCCGCTCGCGGCCACGGCACCAGGCGAGCCTTTCAGGACAGGCAGCGCGGACTCCGCCAGGCACCGGACATTCGTCCTGCGCTGGCGCAGCTCCTGCCTCCCCAGGTGGCTGGTGGATGCCCTTGCAGGCGTGGCCGTTCAGGTCATTAGGAGATGTCCACACAGACCAGGATACCCCAGTGATTGTAGGGAGGCCAGGGTGGCGGGGGGCCTTGTTCGTAATTGTAATACATAATTACAGAGTCAGGCTGTGACACCTCACTTAGGTCTCACAGCCACCCAGTGAGAACACCCTCCCTTTGTAGGAAAAAGACTTAAAGCACAGAGCAGTCAAGGCACCTGCCCAAGGTCACACAGTCGTGGCGTGGAAAACCCCAGATGCGTCTTGCCTGATTCAGAAGCCTGCGCTCTTTCCCATGGTGAGATGAGGCCTATTCCCTGCTATACAAACAGCAAAACCCCTGAAAGGGGGTGACTGCAATGAAGGGGGACAGCCCTGGGCCAGAGTGTGGGGACCTGTCTAGAGTCCACCTGCCTCTCGGAAGCGGGAGGGCGTGGGGAAGCCTCTGCTCGCCTGCACTGTTGTCTATCCAGGGGGTGCCTTACTCCTCCCCTCGGTGCACCTGGGCAGGTGGGAGACACACACAAGGGGGAAGGCCCAAACACAACTAGGGTCATGAGATGCAAGGGGTGACACGTTGGCTGAGCTGACCTATTAGGGACATTGTGCAGAGGTGGCACTGAGGCCAGAAGTGAGAAAAAGACGCTGCCAGCTAAGATTGGCACCTGTTGCTCCAGGGACTGGGGCCCCAAGCTTTCTAAACCCAAACCCCCCTCTTTGGCCCCTTCCCTTCTCTGGGCCAGACCCTCTCTCTGCCTCCCCTGGACTGTTGTGACAACTTCCAAATGGGCTTCCTGCCACCTGTCTCCACCCTCCGTCCATCGTCCCCACCCTGCCACCAGTATCACTGCCCTAAAAACTGAACCAGGTCATGTCACCGTCCTGTCTCAAACGCTTCTGTGGTCCCCGCTCTCCTGAGGTGAGTTGCTCGGTGTGGCAGAGAGCCCCCTAGGCCCGGACCCCGCCTCCCCCTCCCTCACCGCCTCCTGAGCGCATCACGAAAACTGACCTGGCTACTCTGAATGTCTCTGTGCCTTTGCATGGGCCGCTGCATCAGATGGATACTGCTCTCACTGGTGGATATGTTCCCTCCCCTTTTCTGGCAACTTCCAGTACATCCTTCAAGGGGACACTTCCAGCGTCACCTTCCCTGACCTCCAAGGCAGTCGGGTGCTCCCCACTCAGTGCACCCACGTGGCCTCGCACAGACAGTCCAGTGTGTGGGGGCACCTGAGTGCCCCTTCCCCGGTGCCCACATCGGCCTTCAGCCAGCAGTGGCTGAGTTAAGAACCAAATCAAATCCAGGGGTGGCCGATGGGCCCAGGGCTGGTGCTGCTCACCAGCTGCCTGCCTGGGGTCCCGGCCCACAGGGCAGCTGGGGTGGAGCTGGGGTGCCAGTGGGAACCACGCAGCCAGGCAAGAGGGAGCTTGTCTGAGAACCAAGCCAAGGGGTGACTTCACTGTTGACTCAGCCTCCCAAACACGAAGGTGGGGACGGCCCTCCTAGGGAGGGGCGGTGCCTGGGGCAGATCTAACAGGCACGGTCCACGCTTGGGGGCCAGAGAGCAAGGCGATGAGTCAGGGGAGGGGAGCCGCCTTGCCCCGCAAAGGGAGTACCTTCCCTCTCACAGGTCCCTACTAATCGCATTACACTCATCAAAGGAAAAGGAAAAGAAAAAGAAAAGTGGGAGGGAAAAAGCCAAATGCCATAGCTGGCACTTTTTCTTGGAGGAAATTAGTGATCACTCGGAAAGGATGATGACACCGTCCCTAGTGTGAGCCAAAGAAACAAGGGCCCCAGGTGTGGGCCAGGTGGAGGCCCCAAAGCCAGCCCACGCCTCTGGTACCAAGGACACTCACTGCCTGGCCTCCGAGCCCAGCGCGGTGCTCCCCAGTCAGCCATGCCCCAGACATGCCTGCTCCCCCCAAGGCCAGAGTTGGGGGCACTGGTGACTCCTCCGACACCCCTGAGGCAGATTTTGGCTTTCCCACCAAATTACCTGAAAATGAGGTTCCAGGCTGCTGTCTCTCTCTGAGTCCCCACAGTGGTCTGGCCCTGCTGGTGCTTCTGAAACACGTGGCCTGAGGAGGTGACAGGAGACCTCTGCAGTGGGTCCTGGTGACCCCATGTCACAGGTGGGGAACTGAGACGGAGTACGAGGAGGGGACTGGGGGTTACATCGCTAGGGAGTGGCCGGGCAGGGCATGGCCCCCTTTTGGACGGAGGGTCCCCACCCGTTGTCACTCTCAGGCAATGGCTGCTGCCCGGAGCCCTCGAAGGGCTCGAGACGAGGACATAGGCCCGGGCAGGTGCCATAGTCACAGGGGGTGACGGCTGGACGGTGACACCGCTGGGAAGCAGTCAGGTCTGTGCCCCCCACCCAGACGCACACTGGGGAACCCCCTGCCCTCTGCCTCCTGCCAGGGGGTTCCACGGGGACAGGGAGCTCCTGTGGCGCAGCTGCACCTGCCCCAGGAGGGAGCCGGGCACACACAGTGCCAGTTAATGTCTGTCCACCAGCTGAACCGACCCGCAGGAGGCCTTTCCGCCTGCCGGGCCAGTGTTACGGGTTGAATTGTGTCCCCAGAAGACATGCTGACATTCTAACCCTCAGCGCCTCTGAACATGACCTTCTCTGGAACCCAGTCTTCATAGAGGTAATCCAGTAATACGCAGTCACTAGGATGGGCCCTAATTGAACATGACTGATGTTCTTGTAAAAGGAAATTTGGCCACGAAGACAGACGCGCTCAGAGGGAAGGCGGTGAGGAGACCGCGGAGCGGGCGGCCAGCAAACCGGGGAGCTGAGGGCGTGCGCGCAGCCGACTCTCCCCCAGTGTCCTCGGAGAAACGAGCCTCCAGAACCGTGACAACGCATTGCTGTTATTTGAAGCCACCCAGCTGGTGGCATGTTGTCCCAGCAGCCCAAGCAGACTGTCGCAGCAGGCGGCATGGACGGGACGGACTCTCCAATGTGTCCCTGCTTCCTGTCATATCCTCCATTTGCCATCCTGAACTTAACGATGGTGGGACATGGGGCCCCCGTTCTCATTGCTCACTGGGCCCCACTCATCAGCGGGTGGGCCCGGCTCGCACCTCCCTGCGGCTCCCCAGCCCAGCCCAGGTATCTCCCTGGCAGCCAGGGCCGGGCTCAGCACTCGGCTGAGAACTGGGGGACCCGAGCCAGGCGTGGTGGGTCCCAGGGCAGAAGCCTCCGGGGCCTCCCGCCACCCCGTTTTCCACAGACCTGCTCAGGACAGGACACCCTCGTGTGGCCCTTCCATCAGGACTCCCAGGGTCCCTTGCCAACCCCAGATCCTCCCGCTGTGAGCCAAAAGCAAGCTAAACATTAGATTTTACGAAGCAAATGGTCACCTGGACCCAAGAGCCGGCCACCACCCCAGTCGCCTTGCTAAAGAACTGCTACCTGTTTATACTAACTCAGGTCCTAGGCCCTTCCCCGGAGCTCTGCCCAGAATACTCCAGCTGTGCCTTCCAGGAGCTCGCTGCCGTGTACGGATGTGTCTATTCATTTCCTTAAAAAACACACAATTATGGGAAGCATGTCCCCTCGTGGTGGAGGAGTTGTCCTCACACCCAGTGTGGGATGAGCTGGATCCACTCCCTTAACCTGGTGGCCAGGGAGGCAGGGAAGAAGGAAGCAGGCCTGTTTCTGTGGGATGCTGAGGTCCCGCCCGGAGCTGTGTCCGAGATAATCGCATTAACTCCCTGAAAGGGAGCCAGGAGAGACAGAGATAAAATGCAGCCGGGATCACTGAGGGCCACAGATAATCCCCAGATCTGACTCCAGCTCCCGGTGTCGTGGTCTGGCAACTTTTCACCCATGTGGGCTGCCAAGAATTCCCCCCCTCACCTCGCCTGCACCGGGGACCTGGGGCAGCAGCTCTGGGAGGAGGGGAGGGGCCGGCTGGAGGGGAAGGGGTGGTGATGATGGGGATGACCGGGGTGGAGGTGGCCTGAGAATGAGCCCACCCTCCCTGAGGCCCCCTGGCCCAGACTTTCTTCCCTCCCCACCCCCAGCCTGCCCCCCAGGCATTGCCTTTGCCCACCCAGCCCCATCTGCTTTCCTGATGCATTCTTTCCCTGAACACATTTTGGCTAGCTTATCCATGCGTCCATCTTTCTTCCTGGCCAGGTGAAGCATTCCTTCAAGCCAGAGCCTCCTTGACATCAGGACCGGCCTCTGGGCCTCACAGGAGGCCTCCCTCAGGGGAGGAGGTGGGCACCGAACCTTCCTGGGACAGCGCAGTGTAAGGAGGCGAGAAGAGACCCTGGGAAATCAGGGAGGAGGTCCAGTAAGAGCTGGAGGTGGTCACGCGAGGCGGTCACCCTCAATCTCAAGAGCACAGGCAGGCATTGCGTTTATGCACAAGTAAAAGGAATAAAAAGACTGATGAAGTAGAGGAAGATCTCGGTGCCCCGTGGAGGCACAAGCCAAAACCCGTTTGGTGGTGGTGAGAGAGTTTGCAAGGGCAGAGAGCAGGTAGGGGACTTGCCCTCTTTCTTTCACCAGAATCTCAGCCAATTGTCATGGACACAGCCCCCTTGGGAGCAACAGTCAGATTGGGATGTTTATTGGAAAACCCCTGTGGCTCTTTGGGGCCAGTTCCTGGCATGGACCCCACGCAGGCAACCAGGGGAAGAACGGATGCCCCCAGCCCGGAAGAGCTCAGACCAATCAGGGAACCAGGCAGCCATGGGCAGCTTGCCTGGAATCCGTTCCAGCGAATCTCAAGAAATGAAGCTAACTCTGAGGGGTTGGGCAGGGCCACGTGGGGACACTGGAAAGACTCTGCGCAGTCCGATGAGATAATGCAGTTGTGCTTCATTATCAAAGCCATGCACGGGGATTTGGGGAACTACAGAGCAGGAGTGACGGAGCCCCTGCCGCCCCCCCTTCCCAAGGCAATTGCTGTTTTATTTGGGTGCATTTCCTCCCAGGTGTGGTTTTCTGCACAAGGGAGAGGAGAGGCAAGGGGCCCCCCAGGAGGGAGGAGGCTTATCCTTGCACCCCACACACCTCACGCCAAGGAGTGGGGTTGTGACCCTTGCCTCACTGGTCACAGAGCTGCAGCTGGTCCGTGCATTTTTACAGGCCAACAAGAAACCTGCACAGGTGTGTGCTCTCTTTATTGGGGACTCAGACTCCAAGGAGGGGGCAGGGAGTCTTCTAGGATGTCCAGGGCAATGAGCAGTGAACACTGTCTGCGAGGGTCAGAATTGCAACCCCTACCTCCCCATTCATTCATTATCTACTCAGTGGGTCTGTCAGTTGGTCAGCAAACCTTCTGAGGATCCAGAGAAAATGAAGACAGAGTCCCTGCCCAACGGGACCTCCTGTTTTAGGGAAGGACACAAACCACCAGAGCCAGTGACGGCTGGGCATGCCAACGACATGTGGCAGACACTCACAGTAGCCCAGGGGGTTCTCAGGAATGGGGACCTGGCCTCCCTGTCCTCTGCCCAGATGCAGGGGATCCTGGAAGGCCTCAGACTGAGGACTCCCAAGGACACTCGGTAATTGTGTCTCTTCCACCTGCCCAGGAATATCACGGGGAGGCATTGTCTGGAAAGTTCCCCCAGGGTGGAAGGATTGCCTGAGAGCTAAGACTGTGTCTCCCCTGCATGAAACCCACCACTTACCAAGGATGGTGGAAACAAAAACACTCTGTAAACTGCTAAACACCTGGGTGAAGCTCGGGCAAGGGCTACAAATCCACCATCGGACTGGGGGTTCGCTGTGTCGGGGGCTCAGCCTCTCCCATCAGACCAGAGGCTCCTGTTCGCACGCCATGGTCCCCGGAGATCGTGCAACCAGGGTTGCTCCATGGACCCTCTTGCCTCTCATACGTGGGTGCTAACAGACTGTCCACCTTTAGCATCAAGGCTTAGCTGACTCGGCTGAACCTTTTCTGCTTCTTATAAAGACAACCCAGCTAGTCCCTGACATCTGAAATAATATTTTTAACCATTTATTAACCCCCTGACTATATATACATAGTGTACAAAGTAACTTTGACTTAAATTTATACTGAAGTGTAAATGACTTTACAACGAGATTTTATAAACTTGGAGTTGGGTGGGAAGGTGGTGCTCTGGTTCTCGTGCCTGGCTGCACATGGGGTCACCTGGAGAGCTTTCAAAAATACCAGGGCCCAGGCCCCGCCTCTAGCCCATTACGTCAGCACCCACAGGGCAAGCGCCAGGCACCCGTACGCTCTAAACTCCCAGGTGATTCTGATGTGTCAGCCAAGCCCTGGCAGTGTTCTAGAACAACCTCCTCAGTACAGGACCCTCCAATGTTTATTCACTCCACAGCCACGTAGAAGGTGCCTCGTTCATGCCTGAAACCATGATTGTCTCAATCTCTTCTGTAACTCTGTTGCTTCTCCAACCTTATTTTTTTTTTTATTCTCCCAGTGATGGGGAACTCACTCCCTCACAGGACATATCATTTCCCACAGTCTGGTGTTTAGATGGTGTGTAGGGAGGGGAGACAGGCTGGGAAGGGGGCACTGAGAGGCACTGGGTCCCACCATGTGTCGGCAATGGCGTGGGATCCTCCAGACACTGTTTCCTTAAAACTTGACACCCCGCCCAGCTACCAAGGGAGGGAGTGCAAACGCTGCAAGCATTGCAGATGAGGAAGCTGAGGCTCAGAGAAGTAAGGAGGCTGAGCCAAGACCACTCAGCTTGTCCGTGGACTTGGATCAGTGTCAGTTCAATTGGCAGGTTGGGGCTGATGGGGGGGGCACGTAGGCCAAAGATTACGTCCAAGTATCCAGAAAGACCCCCCAGGTCTCCCACCAGCTTCTTAACCCTCACATTCCAGACATTTCTCCCACCACCACCCCCGTTTAAATTCCCTCATGTCTGCCAGCGTTGGGAGACACTTAACAAACTCATTTATCCAAAGTATTGGGGACCCGAGTCGCCGCTTCTACGAGGTGCACTCACACGAATAAGGACCCCAGATGGGCAAGGCAGTGCTCACCTGAAGGAGTGGCTACCGGTGGGGACGCTGGGGGTCCTATGGGTGGAGGAACGCGCCCACCTCGGACGTGCGTCCTCAGCATTCTCGCAGTGCAGCTCAGAGGGGAGCTCCGCCCTCCCCAATCTCCCAGTGGGCGCACCTGTGCAGCCGCAGCCACCCGCGCCCGAGTCTGCTGCGCCGGGACTTTCCCCGCTGTAGCCCCCGCCCTCACCACCGCCCCGCAGACTCGGAGGGTACCGGTCCCTTTACGGACACAAACGGCGTGGAAGAGTCTGTCTCCAGGGCCGAGATCCGTCTGCCAGAGCAGTGCCTCCCAACCTTCAGAGTGTTACACATTAGTAGGGCCGAAATCGGTTTGGGGGACCGCGAACAGCATTTTAAAAACAGAGTAAGGTAGAAAAGCGTAGAGGGGAGGCTCGTTTCCGAAAACTCCCGATTCAGGTGTGTGTTGCAGGCAAGGCCTGATGGAAACGGCTCTTCCTGGTGCGGTGCGGCTCAGCGCCCCCCTCCCCATTTGCCGGGGCAGCGGGCCTCCCCAGGAAGGGCCCCGGAGTGAGACCTCGGAGGGCCGGCCCTGCCACCCGAACCCGGCCCCCCCCCGCAGCGAACCGCAGCTCCGGGCCTTATTTTGCTCCTCTTCGACCCAGTGCTCAGGCATGTGCGGGTTTTACTGCGCTTCGCTTTATTGAGCTTCGTGGTGTTGCGTGTTTTACAAATGGAAGGCAAGACCCTCTGCTGGCAAAAAGGTCTGGACTCCCTTTGTGGTGACGGTCGCCCGATCGCGGGGGTCTGGACCGGAGCCCGCAGCATCCGAGGTCTGCCTCTACCCACCTAGATCAGCGCCGTCCAGCAGAAACAGAACGCGGGTCATAAACGCTCCAGCAGCCGCTTGAAACTAACGGGTGAAATTAATGTCAATAGAATGGTATTTAACCCAATATGAACAGAGTATCATCAGCTCACCATGGAGTCGATATAAAAAGTGTTAGTGAGGTTGTATATTCTCTGTTCCCAGTCCTTGACATGCATAGGTATCTTCCCCCTGGGGCACCTCTCAGTCGCAGCTAGCTGCCTTCCCGGGGTTCAGCGGCCACAGGGTCATTGGCTACCATATTGGACGGTGCACAGTATTGGTAAACAACTCCAGGATCTCCTCCAAGACGATGTGACTGAATGAAGGCCAGGCTGGATTCCTTATGCGTTTTCCTCTTGTTGATCCCCACAGCCCTGGCTGCTTCCGGTTGCAGAAAAGCATCCAGGGGACTCGAGGAGGGAGTTACTTCAAGTGGCAAAAACAGGTCACTGATTCTGGAATCACGCGGACCTGGCTTACTCAGCCATGCGCTGTAGACAAGTCATCCACCCTCTCTGCACCTTGGTCGTGCCATCTGTAAAATGGGAATAATGATGACATCTAACCTCAGGTAGCACTTACCTTGGGCTGGGCATTGTCGTGTGAAGCCTTTTGTGAGTATTAACTCCTCTTTCGGGAATCTAGGAAGCAGCAACCTAATTTTATAGGAGGAGAGTTGAGGCACAGAGAGGTTAAGTAACTTGCCCAAGGTCACACAGCTAGTATATAGCATTGCTGGGATTCGAACCTAGGCCACCTGGCTCCAGAGTCCCTGGGCTGAACCACGGGCCCGCACTGCTGGCCTCCCGGGGAGGCCGTGAGGATTAAGCAGGACTGCCCTGGCAATGCCTGGTGGACGGCAGGCATAGAATAAACTGTTGTTGCTGCTGCCCTCCCTGGGGCGGAGAGGGTGTGGGCAGAGCCCCCGGGTGACCTCCACACGCCTGGGGCACAGCTGGGTCACGACCCGCCGAGAGGCAGCCCCTTCTGAGCTTTCCTTGTGCCGCCCCCAGAGGAGGCTGCGAAGGCGTCTTCCTCATAGCTCAGACAGGGAGGCCTCTGAGGGTGGGTGACTCAGGACCTGAAGTGCCCCGAGGCTGCGGCTCTGGGGGCGGCAGGCAGGCCGAGGGGAAGGCCTGCGTGAGAAAGGCGGCCCACCGGTTTCAAGGGCTGAGTCTCACGTGGGACTCTAATATCAGACCTAAGCAGAGATGCGGTGATCAAAGCCGGGAAAGGGGCCTGGGCCTGGCCCTCCAGTCCCTTCCCCTCCCAAGGGGACCCCAGGAGCTCCCGTTTTCCCTCCAGCTCTGGCGGCCCAGGCCACCGGAGCCAACCTGAGCCCAGCGCAGCTCCTGGCACGGCCCAGGCTGGTTGAACTGCCCAGGTAATGCCGAGGGGACCCAGACAGCAACATGAGGTGGCCCCCCGGGGTCTTGGGGTACAAAGGAGGATCTGGGGATCTGTGAACCCTACTCCCACCATTGCCCCAGGCCCTTTCAGAAAGGCCGCGCCCCTGACCATGACCTCACACTGAGAGGGACCAGCGGGCACTGGGATGGCTCCGCCACGGCTCTCACAGCTGCAGGTAATTTGGCCAGGAGCCAGGTGGGGCAGAGAGAGTGACAGCTGCGAACAGAGCCACCTTTGACTCCAGAGGACAATGATCTCCCAGTGTCGCTGATGGATGGGCCTTGGCCCCTTCGCCACTGCCTGGTCCCCAGGGACAGGTTAGGCCACGGCTGAGCAGTTTCAAAATAACACCGAGGGCATGGGCAGTGCCGGCGGCCCCCAGTCTGTGCAGCATTTTCCTGCCTTCTCTCTCCCCCGGCTTCTCACCACGATCACGAGGGGCAGCAATACCACGGCCCGGCTCCTCTGTCTGAGCTGACGCTGACGGAGTCCCACACACATTCACCTGTGTCCCTACAACAGCAACAGGAGGGGTTGCCACTGTGTCCCTGTCCCCGAAGAGAACATGGAGGCCCAGAGAGGGGAGCCCAAGCCCCTCAGCTAGAAGAGCCCGAGCCCGCACTCAAACCCCGGTCTGCGACCACAACCACCCGAGGAGCAGTTGACTCAACCGGAGCTGCTAACTTGCAGAAGACCGGAATGGCGGGTCGCCATCATCACACCCTGGAAGGCAGCCTGGGAATTGTGAGGATGGGACAGTGTCTAACACGGGGGTGCTTCAGGGAACCAGACTTCCGTTGGACCCAGGAGAGCGCCGGAGTCGTGGCACGCGGGCCGGGGGACAGAGGAAGGGGCAGTCTGGTGAGGTGCGGGCATTCGGTCGCCAGGGGCAGGCAGAGACCGGGGTCACTGGGCACAATGTGACGGGGGCCCCACGCTGCTGAGGGATGGGAAGGCATGGCCTCGGTGCCGGGATTTCAAATTCCCTTTATGTCACCAACAGGCGCCCCGTGTCCAGTCGCACCCTCCCGACCCACTCTGCACCCACAGACTCGCTGAGCTTCCCGAAGCCCCCCTCCCTCCCCATCGCCCCTGCGTGCGTCTTGTGATGGCCTGCCAGCCATGCCTTTTCCTGGCACCGAGCACCACAGGACCCGAAACGCACCACCTGACACGCTCGGACTCTGTGGGTCAGGATCAGGCAGGGCATGGCAGGGACAGCTGGGTGGCTCGGGGCGTGGGGCCGTGGGCATCCAGGGTGGCCTTGCTCCCATGTCTGGCTGTCGGCGTGGCCTCGACAGGATTGTGGGCGGAGACACCCACAATCTTGCCAAGCGGACTAGTGTGGTGCAGGCTCCCTCACCGAGTGGAAGCCGGGCTCAGGGAGTGGATGGATCTCCCGGAACGGCAAGACGGAAGTCATCTTTATGGCTTAACCTCGGAGGCCCCAGAGCCTCATACACAAAACTCCATCCAGGTTCATCCAGGAGAGGGACACGGATTCTGGTTCTGGGTGGGGGAATGTCAAGGTCACATTGAAGGAAGAGCAAGGGGGGTGGGAGGGAGCATTACAGCCACCTTTGGAAAAACAGGGCGAGGCAAAAGCAGGTTCACAGTCGTGAGCCCAGGAAGCACAGCAGTTGTTCTGTTATTATTGATTCGTGACTGGACTACTTTCCACACAAACACCTGCAGCCTCCTTTGCCCCACCCTGCAGTCTGCCACCGGGCACTCTCTGGGTGGGTCCGGCCCCTCCGCACGGCCAAGGAGGCCCTGTTGACGCCCTCGGCCTCAACACATGCTGCCCCTTCTGACCACAGATTTCTTCCACCCATCCCAGCCGACCCCCTTCACCTGGCCGACCTCTACTCAGCTTTCAGGGCTCGATGGGGACATCATCTCCCAGGAAACCCGTTGTGACCTCTGACCCACCCCAGCAGAGTCGGGGCCTCTCTTGACCACCTTTGCCCCTCTGGGTAGAGGGCCCTCCCTACTCACTGGTCTCCGACAGACTGCGAGCCTCCTCCCAGGCGTGGGTGTTGTGCATGCTGTCTGTCCACCATGATATCCCCAGCGCTAAGCCAGTGGACATCCAGCAGCCACTTCTCCCAGGAAGCCTCCCCAGATTGCCCCAGACAGTGCCAGGTGTCTCTCTGCCTCTCCCACAAGCCCCTGAGCAGGTGTTTGGGAAGCTTGGATGACAGAAAAGATCCCCTCCCCCATTCCCAAGCCAGAGCTTGTTACTGCAGGAAAAGCAACAAATTACCAGGCGGGCGGGAGCTGTAATGATTAAAACAAGGGCATTGTTCTCTGGGCTGCTAATTGCATACCTGAGGGATGAGGTCTGCTCAGCCCCAGTGCCAGGCCCGGCCTGATGGGGAGCACGGAGGTGACGGGCAGGAGGGCGTGTCCCAGGAGCAGTGTGTCCAAAAAGGGGGACCCCATCCACCTCTCCCGGGGTCCTCTTGAAAGGGCCGAGGCAGATTCCTAGGCCTTGCCCCAGAACCACGAAATCAGCACGGAATGGGGGAAGGGCTGAGGGCCCAGGAACATGTATTCTTAATAAGTGCCCAAGGTGATTCTGAGGGCTGGTCCAGTCTGGGGCTTCTAGTCTGCCCCACCCCAAAGCCAGACAGAGCCCCACCCTCACCTGGCCCAGCTCACCTGGGGAGTGTGGCAAGATTCAGAAAGCGACCTAGAGAAGAGGACAAGGAGAAGGCAGGTTTCCTGGGGACTCTGGTCAAATGGTCCCCGTGAGTGACCTGAGGGCCCCGCATCTAGCCACCTCCTCTCCGAACACGGGGCGATTCACTAATGGGGGGCAGAGGAAGCTTAAGCTTCAAGACCCCCTCTACGGCCTGGGAGGGACCCTAGCAATGGACTCACTTGTTCTTGTGCTTTGTACAATTTGCAAAAGTTAGGATATTTTGTATTATTTCACTTAGAGTCCCACCACCCCAAACTGTGTAAGTTTCAGGCCCCCTAAAAAAACGGAGAGAGTCACCCAGCCATGGGAACAAAGCAAGCAAATGTGAGTCAACACCTGCCCACTGCCCACTGCTCCCCACCGAGACGGCCCTGCCAGCATGAGGCTCGGCCTCTCCACGCCTCTGTTTTCTCATCTGTGAAATGAGCTTGTGACCGCAGCTGCGCCGTCACGTTCTGCGAGCCCGCGGGAGCGAACCCCGGAGAGCACCCAGCCAGGGCGGAGGAGTGCGTGCTGATGTGTGCTTTTGAAACCCTGCTCCCCGGAAAGGCAGACGGAAGATAAGGCCCACTTTCGCCAAGCCAGTTTCAAAACGACCTGGCCAAGAGGCTGGGGAGCGGACTCAGAGAAGCAGACTCGCTGTCATTCTGAGACAGGAGTGACAAGAAGGGCCTCCACCTTGGCGCAGGGATTTCTGGGTGGGAAGGGGTGGGTACCCAGAGCAGAGGATGCTGGAAGTTTCGGGTGAGAGCAGAGCTTGGGACAGGGGCTTTGTCCCGTCCAACCTCCTCCTGCACGGCCTGTGCTGCACGCGACTGTGAGTTACGACAGAGCTAGAGGCCAGTTGACCTCTTCCCCAGCACACATGACATTCTCATGGAGGACTTACTGGAGGAGGCAACTTTGGAGCAGGGAGGAAAGGGACAGGGATGGACATGGAGAAGACAAAGCCAGGAGGCGAGGGAAGCTTGGCGGCCCCGCCCCCCCACCGTGTGCTGAGCGGGCACCGCCAGCGTTTGCCCAAGTGCTGCAGTCAGACGGTTGGTCTCGTTACCGCGATTCTTTTCTTGTCGTGTATTCTACTTACTGGTTTTTATACTGATGTTTTTTAAAGTTTTGAAACTATTTCAGATGTAGAGAAAATCTGCACCTAGAATACTCTAAGGGCTTTTTTGGAGACTAACCTGAGGCCCATTGTCCCGAATGCTTCGCTGTTTTCTTTTGTGCACACAGGGCATTTCCCCGAACAACCGCAGCAAAACCGCCCACTCAGGAACTTGGCACTGATGCATCACCTCCTTCTGCTCCACGGGCCTCAGGCCGGCTGCGCCAACTGTCCCGGCAACGCCCGTGACAGCCAAAGGACCAGCTGGAGTCAGACTTCCTGTCTCGGCCTTGACGCTTTTGAAGACTTCAGGTCAGTTATTGCGCAGAACTTGGGTTTACCTGGTGCTTCTTCCCGACAAGGCTCATTTGTGGCAGGACCGTCACCAGGGGCACCTACTGGGCTCTGAGTGTGTCCCATGACTGGTGATGTCAAATCGGGTCACCTGATTGAAGTGGCTTCCAGGTTTCTCCACTGTCAAGGTGCCCTTTCTCCCTCTGTAATTAATATGTATTTTTGAGACTATGTACATACCTCATTCCTCATCAAACTTTCAATTTCTCCACTTATTTACTTACAGCTGCATGGACTCGTGGTTTCTGATTGCATTCAACAGCCAGTAACCCTTTACTGCCCTTGTTTGTGTTAATGCTCAGGTTGCCCCATGACGGCTGCTGGTTGTCCCGTCCAGTGGTTCCTGGGCATCCTGGCATGTCTCTCTCATTCCCGGACATTTCCTTACTTTCTGGCACAACACGATATTCCGGCTTCTTCTCATACTCTCCCCGCTTGGCCCCAGAGTCAGTCTTGCCTCTGAGGAGCCCTGACCTTGTCCTAGAGAATGATACGTAGATGCCAAGGTCCGGGTGCAGATGCGCTCGTCGCCACTGGGCTGCTCAGGACTCCGGGCAGGGGGCGGGGGCAGGATTGTGTGTGGTTACCTACACACACAGACACACACACGCACCACGTGGTAAATACCTCATACACACTACACCTGCACTTTTGTCTCTTCTATTGATAATGGTGAGTGTACACGGATATCTCGGATTTCAACTCCAGTACCATAGGACCCATTTTCCTTCTCTCCCATTCCCTATCTGTAACTGCTCTTTCTGATACAAAAATCTGGGCTTCTTTATCCTTAATCTACAGGGTCCAGCAGAAGTAAGGCCTGCTCGAGTGTGGTTGGTAGGGCAGTATTATGGATGGAATAATGTACAGTTTTAATTTGATTGTTTCACCTAAAATGTCACATGGTGTGCTGGAGTGTGATGTTGTTGTGTTACAGAATGACATGCCTATGATTTTGTAAAATTTTGTAATAAAAAAGAAGCATTACTTGTGCAGGATCCTCTATTTATCGATTAGATGAGCCCCCTTCTATGTAACCAATCCCCCACCACTGCCACCCCCTCCACACACACACACGAGGGTGCCCACGTGGGCCCTGCCACTCCACCTGGCCGCCCTCCACACCTCCCGGGCTCTGCAGCCCTGCAGGCCACGCCCCCTCGTGGACCCGCTTCTCACCATTTGGGGCCCTGACGCCTACACCAGGCCCCCCCCGCAACGGGTGCCTCCTTCTCCGGCTCAGGCCCCGACTGCTCTCCGGGCCACGGTCACCCCCAGGCCCACTGCTCACCAGGGCGAGGAAATGGCAAAGCCCGCACTCCAAGCAGACCCCCGGCTCTTGCCCACCGTGTTCTCTAAGATGCCCTGCGAAGGGGCACACAGCACCTGCCGTGTGACCTCGCCCAGCAGGAGCGCCTGGGCTCAGGGGGGCCTCAGTCTCAGTGGGGGGCTCTCCTGGGGGAGGGAAGGCGGGCACCACCTTTGCCCCCCCGGGCTATGGTGCCCCAGCCCCTTGGGGCCTCAGCAGAGCCCTCAGGCCTCCTCAGGGCTGAGCTTAGGAACTGGGAGCAGTCTGCCTGCCCGAGGCAGGTAATAAATACCACGGCTTCCCGATTTTCATAGCACTTTACAGTTTACAAAGGCCTTAGTAAATTGCAGGTTCTTCACAACGGCCCCTCAAGGTACAATCACCACACCTATTTCACTGCAGATGAAACTGAGGTTCGCGCCGGGGAGGACACTAGACCGAAGTCCATGTCACACAGCCAGCAGGTGTCAGGGCCGGGAATCACACCCAGGACTGGCCGGCCGAGCCCCGACCCCTGGAGCACACGCCCCCAGCCCCACCTCACCCCACTCCATCGCCCCCACCACTCTGCTTCCACCTTCAGGGCATGGCTGGGCTCAGAGGGCTCATGTCACCCGAGCCCCTCCAGAAGACCCCCGAGGCGTGTGGCTCTGGTCACACCTGGCAGAGCAGGGTGGTTCTGTCCCTGCCCTTCGGAGCCCACAATCTGGGGCAAACATCACAGAGGCTGCAGTGCCAACGAGGGCGGCGGTCTGTGCCCATGCCCAGTCTTCCCAGAAGACTGCCACCCACTCCCTTCACCCGGGGCCAGCAGACGAAGGCCCGTGCACTGTGTGGGGTCAACCCAGGTCTGCCTCCTCGTCCCAGGGCACCGCCTGGAACCCAGGAGGAAGGTTCTGCTGGGAGGGCGGGCCCAGCCCAGCACCGGACAGATCCCCCAAGTCAGCAGGCCCTGGGCCCTGGCCTGCTCATGCTGAGGGTGGTCCCCCAGCCTGGCGACTGTGGCTGCGCGGAGGCGGGCGGCACCCACGTCAGCCTGCACGTGTACGGGCCCTGGGCCCCAGGCTGCCTCGTGGGAGCCCCAGGAGACCGGGCGCCTGCAGCCGGCGACTCTGCCAGGCCCTGGGAGAGGTGCCTCCATGAGTCAGCCCCAAGCTGAGCTCAGCACAGAACTTCTTACCTGGGCTGCCAGGGACGCCGCTCCCTGCGGTGGGAACAGCCTCTGTTCCCCAAATTCCACAGAGCGGGGACCGAGTCCCAGCCCTGGGTTCACGATGCTGCCTGGCTCCTCACACCTGGCCAAGTCCTCAGCTCCCCCATCTGTAAAATGGGACTGCGGTTTCTGGTTGACGGTCTGTGTTCTATTCTCAGTGGCTCACCTGGGGGATGGGTGCGTGCCAAGCAGGAGGGACTCCAGCTCCCACTGTGACCATGTCCCCAGGGCCGGACCTTGGGCTTCTCCTCACACGTGGGGGGTGGGGGTGCAGAGCGGGGCTTCTGTGCAGGGTTTGGGTGGAACGGAGGATGTGTGACCACGGAGTCAGGCCTGCCCGGGAGCCCTGTACACAGCCGCCCCGGCCTCCTCCTGGCTTCCTCTGCACTGAGCCCCTCGGCACCTGCACTGTGCAGGCCCAAGCCAGGCGACAGGGCACACCGGGCACCACAACCACCCGGTCCCTGCCCCCAGGACAGTCAGGAAGGTCCAGTGAACAGGCAGAGATGAGCCCTGGTCCAGCAGGTGGGGCTGGGAACAGAAATAAGTTGAGAGCTGCCTCAGTCCCACTAAGGTGACAGTCCTTGAAAGGACAAGCCAACCACGAGGCTACTGGCAGGAATGTCTCCAAGATTCCCCGATTCAATGCCAGGGGTCCACAGAGAACAGGGCTGTATTTTGCCCTCGGGGACCTCAGGGCACCAGAAAAAAAAAAAAAACGGGGGGGGCGGAAAAACTGTTCGGGCCAAGAAACCACCAGCTGAGAGCCGTGAAAAGGCGGCCGGCCGCGCCGCCCCGCTTTGGGCGCGCGCCTGCTCCCCTTGCTCTTGGGGGACGGCCCGCCGACGGCCCCCCATCAGGGGAGGACCATGGCCCCAGGGCACACTGGGAATATCCCAAAAGACAGAGACCTCAGGATCCTGCCTGTGTGGTGGCCTCCCTGCGCCCTCTGGCCTGCTCGGTGCGGGTGCCCAGGCACATGCCGGCCTCTCCTGGTAGGGACACCACCCTGGCAGAGGGAGCTCGCCCAGGAGACGGCGTCATGGCCTCTGGGCCAGGGGACCAGCTCCGGTGACGGTGAGGGGCGGCCAGTCCTGGTAGCAGGGCAGGGAGGGCAGGGAGGGCAGGCTGTGCCCCCAGCTCCGGAGGAAGCAGGGGTGAGGTGTCAGGAGCTCCGTCCCAGCTCCCTTCCCAGGAATGCACATCCGACCAACCACCTGGCCACCCAGCCCTGGCCTTCGGGCCCCGCCCAGAGCTGGGCTGCAGAGGGGCCTGGGCCGGCCCACGGGGGTCTCGGCACAGTCCTATGAAGGGGCAGCCGCTGCAGAAAGGCCAGAGCCGAGGCTTCTGGAACTGGCCTCCCCTGCTCACTACACTCAGGCTCCTGGTGGTTTTCAGGGTGAGCCCCTTCCCCAGCACCCCCAGCCCCCTTCCCCAACATCCCAGGCCTGTCGACCTTGAAGTTCCCCGAACACACCAGGCTCTCCCCAGCTTCCAGGAGCACCTGCTGCTCTCTGGGCCCCCCGAATGGGGATTTGCACCTGGGTCTTGCTTCTCCAACAGAAGTGGGGGTCTTCCTCAAAATTGGGCGCCGAGTGTGCCTAAATCTGTGTGTTCAATGACCACCGAGCCGGGGCGGCCAGGTCTGGCGGATGAAAACACTAGCAGGCGTTCTGTGTCGTGACGAGAGTCAGCCCACCAACCGCCACCACCGTAGCCGGAAAGCAAACAGAGGGGCATTGTGTCCCCATTTGCAGTCACGCTCCGCAGGGCACCGACCCATCCCCAGGAACGAGCAGCTTTCTGCCGTGTGAAGGGGCTGGGGCTGACAGTGGCCGTGTGACTCGGCCGCAGCTCTGAGCCCAGCACTTGGGCCTCATCAAACACAAGCCGCCTTCTAAATGCCCCGCTTGCTCTGATTAGGGCACCTACCCTGATTCCCAGCAGCTACCAAGGCTGTGCCCTCCTGCTGGGAGCTGGGCAGAGCTGACCAAACCCACGCCCAGGTCCCATGGGGAGCAGGACCAGGCCAAAGAGCAGGGCTCAGGTGGTGGCCGCATCCCACTCAGGGCTGTGGGGACCTGGGCGGTGAGTCTGCCTCTCTGAGCCTCAGGCTCCTCACCGGTGAAACGGACCAGCGCGCAGTAACCACAGGCTGGCCGCCATGCCTGGCCCGAGCAGGCACTTGGTACATGAATATGAGGGTCCCCAACCGTCTACAACCATAACAGCCTGATGGCGGTCCGGCAGGAGCCTCCGTGGGGACCCAGCAGGCTGGGTGACAAGGTCATCGGGCGAAGACGGCAGAGGGGCCTGAGGGACAGAGTCCAAAGTGCCAGGAGCCAAGACCCCAGTTCCCGCTAGTTCTACCCATGGCCAGAGGGCTTGTAGGGGCTCTGGGTCCACCCACTGGTGTCCCCGTAAACTTGTTACCGGAGTTAACTCTGGTCCTGTCGCAGCCGTCCAGCCCTGCCGGCCTCCCTGTTTCCCCCGTCAGTTCCACCAGTTTCCGGAGCCACGGACACTCATGAGCTCATGGACAGCGCAGAGACGTGCACAGGTGTGAGAGCCCGAGTGGGCGAGGTGAGCTGGCAGAGGTGCCGGGCCGGCCTGGACTGGGTGCTCCGAATGCCGCCTGCCACTTTCTCTCCCAGAGGAGAGCCCCCCGCCCCTCTCCACGCCCGTCACTGTTCCTGCTCTTTCCTCTCATCGAAGTCAGCTGTCACCTGGAAATCATTCCTCTCACGCTCGTGCGGTGGTCCTGGAGGCCCCCCCCACCCCCGAGCTTAGTGCCTGGACCTGTTTGCCTGGGATGTGGGCCATGCTGCCAGTCGAGGACCCAGCAAGTCCGCCCCCTCCCTGCACCCCACCGTCCCAGGACAGAGGGGCGGAGCACACCCCAAAGCCCTGAAACTGGCAAAGGGCCACAGATGAGGCCCTGGCTGGTGCAGCCCCAGGCCCTCAGCACAGATCCCTCCTGGGCTGGGCTTCGGTGCTCTCAGGGGGCAAGAAGGCCCCCCACGCCCTGAGCTGCAGGAAGCCAGCTCTGCACCTGGGCAAAACTTGGAGCCACTCCAGGCTTGTCCAGGAGGCCAAGGGGGCGAGCTGGCAGCACACACGCCCGGGCCAGGCTCTGAGATGGGACGACAGACAACGGCGGGTGAAGGAGGAACAGCCCCCAGGGCGGGGGCGGGGACTGCAGAGCCTCGGAAACTGAAACAACCACCGGGACCAAACAGGCGTCACTGTGCAGCGGACTCACGTGCAGGCGAGGCCAGCGGGGGCGCGGGCCACGTGCGGGTGTGTGCCGCAGCCGGATGGCTGTCCCAGCAGCTGGGAGGCGAGGCGACACGGTGCCTCAGGGCTCCTCTGCTCGGCTGTGGTTCCTCTGGGCGCAGCACACCAGCAGCACTGGCCACCAGACCCGGAGCCTTGACCGTGCGGTTCAGGGCTTTCCCCCACATCAACAGACAGGCGAGGAGACTGGCCTGCGGCCCCACGGCAGCGCTGGGCGCCCCAGAGCCCTGGAGCATCCCCACACCCCACTGCCCACCTCTGAAGGAGGACACACAGGTCTGCTTAGTCCGGGAAATGCATGCTTCCTACCGCATCCTCAGGCACAGGCCCCCGAGGATCTTGGGGACCGGGCGAGGGAGCTGGCTCACACGCCCAAACCACCTGATACACCCTGGTCCTCCTGGGCCTCCCCGCACTGGTGCACTCTCACTCACGAGGGGCTCAGGGAGCCAAGCAGGTCCGGGTCTTCGTTCTGCTCTGCCTGTCTTGGCTGCAAGAACCCAGGCAGGCTCCTGGCCTCTCTGTACCCCAGTTTACTCATCTGGGAAAGGGGGCGCCCCCAGTCACATGGGACGGCAGCGGCAGTCGGTAGAGCACCAGCTTCAATGGGCCCTCGGGAAAAGTTGCTCCTCATCCCCCGCCCTGTTCAGAGGCTGCCCTGCTCCATCTGCTGCACCTGAGCCACAGACTCAGTCGTCAGAGGGGGAGAGGGCCCAGGTGGCCAAGAGAAGCCAGAGGAGTGAGTCCGAGGCTTGCCCCCAGGGGAACAGTCGGCAGGCGGGGGGCTCCAGGGGCTCAGCCCCGGGCTCATCTTGTCCCTGATGGGGATCTAGGCCCCACGGGATGGACGGTGCACACACTGCTGCGCCCTCGGTACCAGCTTGGGGCGCCGCCACGCAGACACTGAGGCCTCGAGGGGGGCGATGAGTGGACCGCTGAGCCCCGCACACTGGTGGATGCCTGACTCCCCGAAGGCGAGTCCCTTCCTCTGGGGCCGGCCCCCACCTGTAAGGTGCCAACACCACCCCCTGGCCTGCAGGGTGTCTCAGCAAACACGGCTGGAGGAAGGGGAGGGGTCTGGGGGAGAAGGGGCCACCCGGCCTGCTGCTCAGACCCTAACGGTCCCAAACTCGAAAAGCGGGGTGCCAGGAGAGGCGCGAGCCCCCGGACTGCCAGAGGCTGCAGCGAGTCTAGAAGGCGGTGGCCTCTCTGCTCCAGCCTTAGAGCTGAACGCAGACTTCCGGGGCTTAAAACCTGTGGCCATCGTTAGGCATAGCTCAGTCTGGCACCCTCCGAGTTCCCCAGCTGGAGCTGCCTGCTGAGAGAGACAGGGACCCAAAGTGGCAATGGGCCCCTACATGGCTCGGGACGGAAGGCGCTGGGCTTCTCCTTCGTCATGAGTCCTGGGCTCAGGAGGCGGAGTTGCCTCCCGAGACCACCAGCTCCTACTCCTGCCCAGCCCTGCCTCAGCCGCCACCGGGGGACCTGTCACAGACCTGCGGGCCACCCATCAGCAGCAGCCTGTGTGGGGCTGCAGAGACCATGGGAAGTGATCGTGTGGACGCTAGGAAAAGCTGTGACCGTGAAAAGAAGAGGCTTGATGTATTTGGGCAGGAGTCACATTTCTCCGAGGCTTTTGCGAGATAAACAGAGGGCAGGGAAGAAACAGGCCGAGCCCTCGTCGTGAGCTTTGGTGACTGCAGCCTTGCAGGCCCAAGGCGCCAGTCCGCAGTCAGGCTTCCAAAGGTGCCTTGTCGACACTCGGTGCCCTGAGGTGTCGCTTTGAACATGGCTCAGCCTACCGTGGCGCCGGGCGGAACAGCAAGCCAACACCTGGGGAGCAGGCACAACCCTGTTTACACCGCACCTTCCCTCCTGGCCGCCCGGTCTCCTTGCCGCCAGCACGTTGTGTAGTAGCTGTCCTGCGTGCTAACAGGTACCTGCAGGGGTCTCATGGGGAGACCACAGCAGGTGGGGGGACGAGGGACCCACAAGAAGGAACGAACTTGCTGTGTTCAGTGTGCGAAGCCAGGGTCCCTGAAAACAAGGTCCTCACCCGCTTTCACTAGACAAGCCTGACCTCACCTGAGACATGAAGCTTTGGTAAAGAAAACGTCAAAATCTTGTAGACTGGAAGTAAATTCATTAGTAGTTCAGAGAAGGTATTTCCTCGCTACATGGCAGGTGAATAATCTCACGGAAGCCTGGCGACCACCCTGCCCCGCAGACCCGACACTCCCATCTACGGGCGGGGAGCCTGGCGGCACAGGAGGTGGCAGAGCTGAGATTTGAACAGTCAGCACCTGACGCAGCTCTGGTGATGCTGCGCCGTCTCCCCGGCCAAGCCGGGCCCTCAGAAGGCCTCCCGCCCAACGCCGACGTGCACGTGAGCACTTGCACGCTCATCTGCCAGGGCCGCGGGCCAGGCGCCTGCAACAAGCCGCTCCTCTTCCTGGCTAGCCCAAGCTCAGCACTCACACCTGCTCACGGCCACCCCACCAGGAGCTCTGCGGCAGGGCCACCGAGTCCTGGCTGTGAGAGTCTTTGAAAGGTGCCCAGAGGCACTTCCTGTCCCCAGTAGTCTGGCCTGAGGACTGAGCCACAGGCTGGACATCGAGGTAAGGAAGGCATTGGGGAGTGCAGCCTCCCCAAGAGGCTGGGTCAGCCGTGCCCTAAAATCTGTGAGAGGCTCTCGAGAGTCTTGCTGCTTCACTGGCAAGAGGGCTGCTGCCCACGAACCTGGGAAGCAGGTCTCATAGCCCCCGGGGACAAGAGCCACAGTGGTTGAGAACACGGTTTCCAAGGTGCAAACCTGCGGCCCTGGCAGCAACTGGCTGGCGACCTTCGGCCAGTGAGGCTGGGTCAGCAGCCCTCCCCGTGGGACCAGCAGAGACAAGCAGAGCATACACGCCGGCCAAGAGGAGGCGTGCGGCCAGGGCAGCCGCTGACTGTGCTGTGAGCCTGCCCTGGGCCCCCTCCTAATGCATAACCCCAAAGAACAGTCTCGAGAGGTCCCTGATCCGCGGTGGGCAGGCGGGTGTCCGAGGCCTTGGCTGCAGAAAGACCAGAGCCCCAGTGCACTGAGCCTGCCTTTGGCCGAGGACCAGAAAAGCACCGGGCTCCGCGTGTCTTTGGGTTCCAGCTCTTTAGGCCAAAACACTGAGAGGCCTAGCGATTTTTTTAGGAAAGATCATGTTCATTGAACGCAGCGCCCCGACTCGCTGGCCGGAAGCAGATGGGCTCCACTTGGTGCCAACAAGAGGCCCCAAGACAGTGCTCCTGACATGTCAGTCTTCCGGTGCTGACATCGGGAAGGGCTGGGCGGCCAGGGAGGAGCACTTGGCCCGTATCACTAAGGAGGAGTTTAAGCAGCAGTCGACACCTTCTTGTTCAATGTGGATTAAGTCATTCGTTTATTTCTCAAGATGTGCACACTCAAGTATTAAGTCGGCCAGGACAGCTCATGGCTCCTGGGTATGTACAGGTCCTTCGACGGCTCGGGTTACAGACAACTTCATAGCTAGTGCACCACACACACGAGATAAAACAGGAAGCCTAAAAACCCCAAGCCACTCCAAGAAAAGGTGAGGGAGGGGAGGGGGGAGTAATGACGCAGCATCCTGTGGGGAGTTGATGCACAGGAGGGAAGAGCCCAAGGGGTGGGAGGCCAGCCAGCTCCGGTCGGCAGCAGCGGTCCTGTGGGGCGGTCAGGGGACTGAGTTCAACAGGTCCTTCAGGAAGCTCTCCGGGTCGGTGATCTCGGCGAGCAGACCTGGAGCAGAGACAGAGGCTGGTCGGGAGCAGGAACACACAGCCCCTCTGAGTCACGGCTGCCGCCCTGGAGAGAACACACTGTACTCCGACAAGCCCCGACGGCGGCTGCCAGCAGGGCGGCGGTGACGGGGCAGATGGTCGCCAAGCAGACACTCCCGCTCTGTGGGAGGAGGCCTGCTCTCAGCCAGACCCTGCAGCTCGTTGGAGGTGTTACAGTGGCAGGGTCCCCCTCATGCCCTTCCCCTTAACCCGAGGGGAGCCTTCAGGAAAGGAACGTGTCCACAGCCTCCAGCACGTTCTCAGAGGGACCTGGAAGGCTGGAGGAGCAGAGAAGGGCAGTCGGACCCTGGGCTCATCTGAGCTTTGGCAGCGAGTCCTGGGGCCTTGAGTGCGCTGCTGACACTCAGGAACTGTTTCTTCAATTATGACATGGGGACAGTGACAAGTCCTTGTTTCAACACTGTGGGGATTCGATTAGGCCACATGTATGGAAGCGTCCAGTGCACAGAAGGAGCTCGGTTAGCATCAGGGCCCTTGTTGTCCACCCCTCACCAAGCAGGGGGTGCTCATTTTATTTTATTCAGTACCTGTCCAAGGGCACTTTTCCACTGTTTTCAGAGAGCAGGGGAAGGCAGGGAGGGAGGGAGGGAGGGAGGGAGGGAGAAGGAGGGAAACACGTTGATGTGAAAAAGAAACACCGGTGGGCTGCCTTCTCGTCCTGCGACCTGGGTGCGCGCCCCGACCAGAAACCGAACCCATGACCCTTGGGTCTACGGACGATGCTCCAAGCAACCGAGCCCCACCAGCCGGAGCAGGGCGCTCACGCTGAACAAACGGGCGCTGTCAAGCCCGAGGCCGGCACCAGGAGAGCTGCAGTCCTCTCTCCAAATCTGCACGAGGCAGAGAGCACTGGTGCCGATCATCACCTCCTGGTTCTGGAAGGTGTTTTTGTCCTTGCATTCAAATGGGGTGTGTCTAATGCTCTGGAATTTTCTACTAGTGTAAACAAAGTCATAAAGTCACACTGTGAAAACCCGGCCTCAGAGTGCTGGTCCCAGAGCCTCTCCGCCGACAGGCTCTCGCTCTCCCTGCTTCAGGCGGGGGCGCCGCCACGGCTGCGGGGCACCGCAAAGCCCTGCACTGAGGCGAACGCCACCCCGCCCTGCCCACCTCCCTTCTCGTGTTCACACTGACAGTCCCTGTTCAGACATCCACCAGACTCCGGGGTGACACACTCACTTGGCACTGCGGACACACACACGTGGGCTACCTGCTCCCTGGTAGGGGTCACCCCCTGGGAAGAAAGCAAGGGCGGTGGCTATGGGAAAAGTCAGGGCTGAGAAGACGCGCGTGGGGCATCCAGCGAGGCTAACAGAGCCACCTTGGGGAGCGGCGCGAGCTGCCGTGATCCAGAGAACGGGGGAGGCAGCAGGCTGCCAAAGGCCCACCCAGGACACGGTTCCCACCTAGGCCACCGCAAAGGACCGGGGCAGAAGCCCCGTCGGTCGTGGCTGAGCTGGGGAAATAGACCTCACACAGAGCACCACTCCAGACCTGTGAAAGCCCAGTCCCTAAACGACAAGCGGGACCCATGAGAAACGTCTCCCTGCCTCCTCACACGTCCCCATTGCCCCACAGCGAACGTGAGGGGAGAATGAAACAAGCCCCCAAAGAGCCAGGTGGGGGGCGTGGCCACTCTACCTCCACCCGGAGCCCACTTGGCTCAGACAGCAGTGCCGGCCCAAGAAGGCGCTGCACCCACCGTCCGAGGCAGGTGTTCCCAGGTGGCTGCCCAAGTCACCTCCCCTTGTGGCCGTGTGATGCTTGCTTATGAAAGCCAAACAGTTTTTAATGCGTCTGCAACGACCAGGTCACATCTGTCATGTGAGGAGCCTGTGTGCAGGGGACAATGGTGACCTCACCGGCTGCGGGACAAGGGGCCATCGGAGGGCGGCTCACAGGACAGGGGCTCTGAGTGCGGCCCTGCCGTGCGATCAGAGGTGCTCTGATGGTTGTCGCTGACTTTAAGAACAAGAGCTGAGATCTTGCCCGTGTCCCTGGGGCAGCTGTGACGTGAAAGGCAGGAGGGCCTGACCCCGTGGCCTGGACTGCAGGGGGTGGCCCCGCAAAGCACAAGGTCGCCGGTTTGACTCCTGGTCAGGGCACGTCAATGCCCTGGGCTGCCGGTTCAGCCAACTGATTGAAGAGGCAACGGGTCGATGTCTCCCTGCCTCTCTTTCTCCCTTTTTCCTTCTAAAAATAAGTAACTAAAACCTTTAAAAAAGAGAAGAGGCGGGAGGAAGACGAGTAAGCTCCACGTTCCTTCCCTGAACTTCCATCGAAAGCGAGGGACCAGGAGGGGCTCTGCCAATGTTCCAGCTGTGCTCCACTGGAAGCTTCAGAGCCTGTCACCCCACCACAAAGTGGGGTGACCACGCTCCCTACCTCACCCAGGGCTGCCTGGCAGACGATGAGCGCAGGCCTGGAGCGCAGCGAGGCCCCAGTGCGCGCCAGAGCAGCCGCTGTCATTGCGAGAGGCTCCGTGTTTACCTCTCCCAGGCCCTCTGGTGGCTGACAGGCTAGTTCTCACCGGTGCTTCTGACAGGTGAAGGGAAAAGCTACAGCCAACCCCACGGAGACAAACGGGTTCTGCTGCGGATCTCTGAGAGACAAAACCTCGCCACTGACCAGCCACGTCGAGGAACTCCGAGAAGGTCTCCACCGGCATGAACTCCTCCTGGAAGGTCTTCAGGGCTTTGTCAGCAGCCTCGCAGATAGGCATGTCGTTGTGGCGGATGTACTCCGCCAGAGAGCAGGACCAGCCTCCCTCGGTGTTGCTGGTGGGCACCTTCTGCAAGAAGCAGCAGGAGACGGGCCCGGGGGTGGAGGGCACCGCCTCCGGCCGGGCTCATCAGCTCTGCAGAGCAGACAAAAGGCCTCCCCACTCCCTGGCTCTGCAGAGGTCCCCCTGGAGGGTGTCTTGCCCCAGAACAATGAAATTTCACCTCGCCCTTCTCTCGGCCCCTTCGTCACACACCACGCTGCTCGAACCTACAAGCCACAGCAAGTGGCTGCATTCCTTCCTCCCCACACACGTCACACGTGCGTTCCCCAAAGAGGAGGGAATCGTCAGGATGCCTTAACCGAGCCGTTTCGTTCGGATTACAAAAAAGGAACCAGCCCACGCCCTCTGACTCCTTCCAGGAAGAGAGGAGTGTCCCGTTGTAAGCTGGGCTGGTGTAAGTCACACTTGACAGGGCAATGAAGTTTATCAAAACTGCGGGAACAGGAGCAAGCAAAGGGCGACTCAGGAGGGAGGACTCGCTTGCAGCAGGGCCCAGGAGCGGGCAGGGACAGCCCAGGTCTGGGCTGGTGTGAGCCCCCCCACAGTGGGGGCAGCCACTGCCGGCCCAGGCAGGGTCAAAGCCAGCAGCACAGGTCACGGACACCCTTGCAGCCGCCCACCAAGCCTCTGATGGTGTCCTTACCTTGAACATGTTGTAAGTGAGATCGACGAGGGCCCAGAAGAGGAGGGAAGAGCGATACACAGAGTAGTCCTTCACGGTCTTGTCCGTCAGCCTGGAAAAGAAGGGCCGGCTGCCTGCGTGTCCATGTGCACATGGAAGGGAACTCACAGGGCAGGGCGAGGGACGTCACAGTCATCTGTGTCACTCCGCTCCAGCCACTCGTCTGTCTTCTCCAAAACAAGGGGCTGAGGGCAGCTTCTCAGCCCCTTCACGTGAGCCTGGATGTGGTGGTTTATTTACTACGAACGTGTCCCCTGAAAGACTCACCTTAACACGGACTCTTCCAAATCAGGGTGAGTTGGAAGAAAGGGGGACCTAGGCTGGGACACAGCAGCCAAAAGCCTAGGGCCTCCGGGCGAGGCCGAGGGCTCACGTGTTCCCCCAAGCTCAGCCCCCACACGAGCTCGTGGACTCGACAGGATCTAAGAAATGGAGCAGGAACCACGGCCCTCCCAGTCTTCACATTCCCACCACGAGAATTTCAGTCAGCAGACCTAAAGCCACCGGACAGAGCGACTGGTCCGCCACGTGCTGCATTGAGAACAGTGCGCTGGTGGCAAAGTGGCGATGAGCAGTGGCACCCTCGGTGTCCCTGTCCGGGACGGAGCGCACAACCGCCCACGCCTCCCAGCCCGGATAATCCTGAGCTGCTGACCACACCCACTGGTTTCTACCCAGTATCGATTGCTTCTACTTAATCCCTGATGCAGCCGAGGATTAAGGCCAGCCAGTCCCTGGGAACCTGGGGCTGTCTGCCCCCCTCAACAGACACCCCTGCTGTGAGGGATGGTCACACCAGGCACAGCCACCGGGAAACACAGACCAGACCAGACTCCTCTCTGCCCAGGGAGTGACGAATCAGGGCTAGAATTTGGTTTCTACCACCCAAGTCTACAAGAGGTGTCGCCTGCAACCTGGCTTCACCAGGTGGTGAGTACAGGCCAGACAGACCCTTGTCACAGACCCTTGCCCTGGAGCACCCTAGAGCGTGAGCCAACAGCGGACTGAAACTTAGTACCGTGTGCACGTGTGCTCACGTGTGTAAGCATCACAGAGAACAAGTGCAGCTGCGCTCTAACACGGCAGCTGAAACCGTGCTGTGTGGGCCCTGCGTGCCAGGTCGCTGCTGCACGGGACCGCCATCTGCTCCCGGTCGGTGCTCGCACTTCTTTCCCAAAAGTAAAGTAGCAGTAAGACAAGAGAGAGCTCCATTGCTGAAATATGCTTCCTGCGCCCTCCCTCCCCCTGAAGCCCTCCAAAGCACCCACTTTCTCCCCTGCCTGCCAAGCACAGGGGGGTGCCGCTGCCTGAGGTGAAAATGACTGTGAGGTGGGCCTGGGGGTCAGGGTGATGATCTGTTTCCATGTAAACAGGATGACAAGAAAGTCCCAGGCTCCGGTACACAAGTTCCTGGCAGAGGGACCCCTTCTCTGCGAATGTGGGACACACAGAAGAGGTCCACTTCTCTGGGGCAGGTCCCTGGAGCTCCACCACTGAGTGTCTGCCACTGCCTCCCTGCCCGTGATGCACGAAGCCTGCGCGGGCAACACTGCCCAACCAGGGGATGGCGCCTCCCAAGGCCCTTCCAGCCCGGCCTCTCCCTGGGGGGCGTCCCCACGTCGTGCCGACGCCCAGCCCCTCCACCAGTGTTTCAGGGGCCCCGCTCGGACTCCACGCCACACCAGGGCAGCCCCCCGCGGTGACTGTTTTGCCTCGGTGAGCAGCCGTCCTGAACGACCCTGCCCAACTTAATCATTTAAGGCTAATTAGTACAGGAAACTAACTGCTGCAGAGAAGAGGGCGGCTCGGGAGTGCAGCTCGCGTTGGGTTTCCTGACTGAGCTGTGACCAAACTGGCCTCTGTAACCTCCTGGGACAGTGAGGAGCCCTGGGCTCCTAACTGAAGAAACAGCTCCTGTGGGCTCAGATTCACACCTGCCACCGAGAGCCTGTGCCCAGCGGTACCCACCGTACGCGCGGCGGAAGCAGGCCAGCCTGGCTCACCAACGCCGTAGCACCCACCAGATGGAACCTGCGACTCTAGTGGTTAGTTGCCGACTAATGTTTGGAACGAGGGGTGGGTAGTCGGGAACCCAACAGGACGCGCCCCTCCTGCTCCCCACGCGGGCACTGACTGACGCGGGCCTGATGCAACTGCAGAGCGCCACCCGGTCCCCTGTGGGCTCGGGGCGCCCACGACGAGCACCCTCTGGTGAATGCCAGCTGATGGACGTGAGGAGACCAGGGTGCCAATTCAGGCACACGGCGGCCACCGCCGCCTGGACACTGCCCCATGGCCTGTCACCATCAGGGGCCTGAAAACCTGAGCTCCCTCGTTGGCCAACAAATGTGGGAATGTTCTCTTGGGTCCGGGAGAAAGCAGACTCCCAAGGACAGATCTTCCAGGAGGGAAGGTTTCCCCTGAGTGTCAGAAGCAAAGGGGCAAACGCCCCGCTGCTCTGCAGCCTGGGGTAGGCAGAGACTGCACGGGGCCACCGTGAGCGAGGGTGGTGCCCCCGGGGCCTGCCGCGCGTGCGGCCGTCGCGTGGGCATCTCGGGGGCCGCCCGCCGTTGTTCGCAGGCGCCTCTCCCCAGGCACCTCCCGTCTGACCCAACCCCCAGCACAAGGTCATGAAAACAAAGAGTACTTCCTTCTTTAGGAGGCATCCAGGTCACTGAGAAAGAGGAGAACAGCTCATGGAATGTGACAAGGACAGGACAGGAATGTGACCAAGAAGGGAGAAAACAGCTTTTAGTGATCGGAAAAGAAAAGCCCCAACCGCAGCCACACAGAGGCTTTCCTAGTCTGTGCCCCAACCAGGTGACCGGGAGACCTGTTGCCTGTCTGAGCCCAACGCCCAGATGCTCTTCCCTGCTGCCCTGCGCCTGACTGGCTTCCCCCTGAAATTTCCCAGAGATGAGCCCGGCTCTCCTTCCAGGGGCTGAGTGCCAGACTCGAAGGCAGCCAGGCACCTGCCAGCCATCGGGCCTGGACTCCTGACGGCACAAACTGAGATGGGTCGGGACTGACGACTGAGCCCAACGAGCACGCCTGCCCTCCCTCGGCACATGCACGTTGCCAGGCAGCTCTCGAACACTGGGCACACACAGTCCAGGCCACGGGGGCAGGAGGCGGCTTCCCGAAGTCAGCACTTGCTGAAGCAGGCACTAACCTGGTGGCTCCTCCCGGAGCCACTGCCCGGGCCTGAGAGGTCACCAGCAGCCTCCGCAGGATTTCCACTCGCGTGGTTCTCCACTTCTCGGGGGGCAGGATGTGCAGGGCCAGGACTGTGAAATAGTGGGGCCCGTCCACTTCAAAGGCACTCTCCACCCACTTCTCCTTGGGCTGCTCCAAAAAGCCCTGGAGGTTCTTCTCTTCTCGGGAAGTTGCTCGGGTTCTGGAACAAAAGGGGATGATGGAACCAGGGTAGACGCGAGGGACCAGCAAGAGCGGAGGAGGAGGCTGTGCTCAATTTCTCAAACGCTTGGGTCGTAGACCACTCCCACCCACCCCGACTCCCTTCCCCTCCTCCCCGAGTGCCACTGCTGCCCATCCAAGTCCATCCTGGTGGCATCTCCGCCCCCACCCCGGCTCGGCTCCCACACAAGTCCAAACCAGGGGCTCCTGCGTGCCCTGTGTATCAGGCACATCCATTAACATGCCACTGTCAGCGACTGCGTAACTCTGGAAGTAACAGCCAGCATGTTTTTACCACGGAACCTGAAGCCCAGAGAAATGAAGTGATTTTCCCAAAGTCACAAGCCAGTGAGTGGCGGCAGCCGATGCGAACCCAGAGTCCGTGACTCCCAGCCCACACTGCCTGCACCCTCCCTGACCCTGTGCAGTCTCACTAGAGCTAAGGGGTTCACACTCGGTTGGTGTCCGGTGGCTTTCCGTGGCTTGCTATTTTGTCTGTTTTCTTATGTGCCTGTGCCCTGTCTCCTCCATCAGAACCACTTCCAGGGAAGCACCACTTCTTGTTCTCACTCTTGCCTAAACTACAATGAGAATGATGATCATGAACCTGAGTGCCAGGTACCACTCTTAAGAGCTCCAGGCGAACCGTCTCATTTAACCCTCACAATGACCCTGAAACAGGCGCCAGCACTGTCCCAACCTTACAGACAAGGAAACTGCATGCAGTACAGTGAGAGTAAACAGCCTGCCCGAAGTCACGCACGGGGACAGGGAAGACCTGGACTGCGAACCCAGGCCACCGGGCTCCAGAGCCTGTCCAGCTAAGCGAACTCTGTCTTCCCTGCGTGATGGAGCCTTGGCACGTGCTCCCTGACCTGCACTGACCAGGCGTTTCTGGCTACTCTCTCTTCAAAGACCCTAGATGGTGCTCTCAGGACAAGAGTGCTGGATGCCCTGCCCAATTCTATGGTGGCGGGGGTGGGGGGACAGGGCAGGGTCCAGAATGGGAAGAGAATAAACAAACTCAGCACCAGCAGCCACGAGGATCCGTCGCCAGACGCGCAGAGGGCACTGCCAGACACGGCATCGTGGGGAAGCCGGAGCAGCGGTGCCAGGACACCTGCTCCCTGAGGAACGGCACCCATGCAACTGGGAAATGTGATCAACCTGATTTCCCACAGCTGGGGGTCAGAGGCTCGCTGTCATCGCAAGTCCCACTCAGCTCTGCTCTGGACCACGGTGTCACATACTCGCCTCAACAAAGGCAGCCACGGCCCTCTCCTGGGTCCCCTGGGACCAAGCTCACAGCAACCGGGAATGACCAGCTAGGAAAGCAGTCCATGGCGAGAAACAGGGCCTCCGTGAAGGCTGCGGGTCGGCCCCAAGCTGGCCAAGACAACCGTGACTGGCCCCCCCTCCAACTCGGGAACTTGAGCAGGAGTTAGAATGCCTAGCATTCGAGAACCTCTGACGCCTGATATCACCAGCTCCTTTCTGCTGGGCAAATCGCGCCAGCCCTATGGGTCTGCTCTCTGCCCTGGAGAACCGGGCAGTCCACTCTCCCTCCCAGCCGCCAAGAACAGACATGTCTCTGCAAAAGCCGAGGGCTCAGTCAGAGGCTGCAAGCAGGTAATTAGCACTGCTCGGCCCGAGGCAGGGTTTGGACAGTGCGAACGTCTGTGCTGTCAGCAGTGCGGTGCTTCTCCCGACAGTCTGTCTGAACAGCTGGGCAGATGATGCAATGTGCCCAGGGAGACCCGCCCGTGCGTCTTTTTAACCACGAGGCCTGCGGTCTGGAGGTCAGTCAGCCTTTTAACCCACACGGACGTGGGAGGGAAGCTGAAGACAACACCGTGGCGGAGAGAAGACCAGAAGGGACCAGAGGCAGGCTGCCCTGTGCCTGAGCTGAACTGCAGCCGCCCCGGGGGGCTGCACACGGCCTGTCGACTCTCTGCCCACTGGGTCTGGAGGACTTGCTAGAAGAGAGGGGCCTAAAACGTGAGACCATTTAATAAATCAAATCTAAGAGCTAAAGCATATTACATCTCTTCATCGGAAATCTGGGAGTGGAATGAAAACATATTCTCTACCCCTAAGTGCGTCTTTAAAATCACACTTTTACACATCCACCTACTCCACAGTGCACGTGTGGAAAAAACCTAAACCCTTCCTGGCCGCCTTCCTTCTCAGCTGACTTTCCAGATAACCTTTAACACGCCCGCCTCTCGCTCACACTTGCCAGAAACGTGGCTTAGCAGAGAGGAAACGGGGGAAGCAACTCCAGTTCCCACTCACGGACGGGTTCTTGGCTCTGCTGCGTCACCAGGATGTGAACCCTCACCTGTAACACCCGTGTGCCCCTGAAGTGACTGCACGCAGCTCCGACCCATGGCCGCCCCCATCCGAGAGAAGGGAGTCCAGCGAGGGGAAGCAGAGGCTGCATCGAAGCAGAAGCTTCACCGGTCTGGCTTCTCCCAGTTTCTGTCCCCTCTGTGCCCAGGCAGGAGACGGGACAGTTTGGGAAGGGAGTCACCTAAAAGCCACAGACGACCACTCCTACTTTGGCAAAGGCTGCCTCAGACATTCGCTCTGACGCTAACTAGGGCAAACACGGGACAGCGGGAGGTCCCGCTGGGCCAGCTGGACGCTGCCCGGGGTGGGGGGAGGTACTGACGTGTTCAGGACATAAAGCACAGTGTGAACGATGTATGGGATCAGGTGGATGTTGCTCTCCCGGCCGCCACCGCCAGTGTCTGCGCTGAACGACTGCTCCATGGCGAAGCGCAGGAAGAGCAGCTTGATGTCGTGGATGTTCAGCTGGTACGTGGGCTCCCGCTGGCCTGTGCATTCCTGGAGGTAAGTGTTGTGCCTGGGGGAAGGGGGGGCAGGACAAACGCTGACGTGGAAGCGAGCTTCCTGGCAAAAGCCCCGTTGGGAGAGCCCCCCTTGGCACCCCCTTCCCTGAGGGCTGCACCGGTCGCACACACAGACAGTGGGGCAGAAGGGAGCAGTGAGGACAAGGACTGGGGCTACCAGGAAGGGACAGCAGAGGACATTCCTTCTGCTGGGACTGAAAGTGATGTCTCCAAGCTTTAACAAGAACCCACTGGTTCTGAGGGACCCACTTCTTGATGGGTCACTGTCACAGGACAAATTGTGGCCACGTCCAAAAGTACATTTTGGAAGAAAAAAATAGAACTTACTCCTTCTGACTAATAAGGAAATCTAGCCACGAGAATCATTTCCTCAACCTCCAAACAGAAGTTCTTTCTATGTCAATTTATATTACAATCTATTACGTTTATTAACCGTGTGCCCGAGTAAGTTCCCCAACCTCTCTGTGCCCCAGTCGTCGCCTGTGGAGTGTGTGTAGCAGTGAGACACGGTGAGCAGCTCCGTATTGCCTACAGCTCCTCCCGTCACCACCACCGCCAGGCGGCTGTTCTGCGGGGAGGGCCTGGGGGGCGGCACCACCTCGGGGCCAAAACCTCACGGAAGCTTCGGCTCCTCTGCTCTGGATTTTAGGACAAGGAAGGCCTCCAAACGGCCTGACCTTCCCCATGTAACTAAGCTATTACTTTTCATTATTTAAACCTCAAAGGCACACGCTGTAGAAGGGAATGCCGGGAAATGCTGGCCTCGAGAACCAAGTCGGGCACCCCGTGTCTCATGTCCTCGGGCCAGCCAAGGAGGAGAGGCAGTGAGCAACTGGACATTCTCCGCGGTGCACCAGATGCCGAGGTGCCAGTTTCTCTCAGCAGAGTTGCTCTCCATTCCGAACAGCCCCCTCGCCAGCAAGCAGAGAGAGATGGATTCCCACTGATTCACCACTGATTCCCATCTCCTGGGAATCCCCTTCCCTACCACGCAAAATACTCAACACTCACCTTGCTAAGCAGGTGGCAAAAGCTGATTCAGGGACGTGAGGTCCCCAGACCGGAAGGAGCCCATTGCACTTGGTGTTGGCGTTCTGGAGGGCGGCACTTTCCCACTCTTCCCGGCCTCGAGCCAACCTGGGTGGGGAGGGGAGCAGGGACGCATGGCTGCTGGAGCTCATTCGGCAACCAGGCACCTGGGCAAGTGAGGTGGAGGAGGGTTTGCCACCGCTAAGGAAGCCAACCTGTGCCCCGACCCTGGGCAGAGAATTAACCATTTGTGACCCTGATATAGCAACTACAGCTTCACTACTTCAGGTAAGTAACACTGCTTTCCCCAGCCGTGGGCTAAAGCCATGAATACTTTCCCAGTCATATGGCAAGAATGACTCTGCAGCCTACATGGTTTAAGGTCGAACACCCTAGCCCTGGAGACTAAGAAATAGCATGAAAACTCCAGAGCTGGCAGTCCTGCCCCTACAAGTCCAAGGCCTTAGACAAGCAGCCCTCCTCAGTGAAGAAACAGAGGTCTGCAGCTGAAGCCGTGGGAGGGAGCGGCCCACTGAAGGAGCCAGTTCGCGAGAGCCGGGCCCACCTGACGGCTGCCAGGTGGCAGTCGTAGTGCACGATGTTGAAGTGGGACACGGTGCTGTAGCCCTGCTGCTTCCGGGGCTTGTTCTCCATCTCCTCCAAGGCTACCCGCTTGGTGAAGGTGTAAATGCCCAGGACCTTCGTGGGCTACCAGGACGACAGAAAGAGGAGGAGAGGTGAGGAGAGACTCAGGCAGGCTCTGGAAGTAGGCGAAGCAAAGCAGAAGGGACTCGGAAGTCTGCCCTTCTAGGAGGGGATAACCCAGGAGAAGGGGTGACAGCCAGCACCCCCTCTTGGCCAAGCTCTGGGCTGGGCACAGCGAAGCAACCAAACTAAGCAGATGCTATGCAGATGGAAAGGCAGAAATTTAAGTTTAAATTGCACTTTTGGCTTTGCTTTATTTATCTAAAAATAGAGAGTAAAGTGTCTCTTGATAAATTGCTTGCTCTTCCAGAACGACCAGGCAGCCTTCAAGGGCCCGGGTTACATACAGCAGGACTCACAGGGCTTGTGGCTTGCCCTTCAACAGTGTGGGTGCCGGGTAGTAAATTCAAGCTGGAGAGAAAGCGGGACCCCCCCTTTAGGCCTTCAGGGGAACAAGCAGGCCCTGAAGCGCAGAGGTCCTTGCTGCTCTGCTCCTCTCAGGTGTAACTCTGGTTGGGGAGCTGACTGCCCAGGTGTCCTGAATGGAAGCAGTGTGGTGTATTTCTAAAAGCCCAGGGCTCTGGCTCTGTGCCGTGACCTCTGCTCTCTCATCCATGAACTGGGACCTTTTACAAGTTGAAAGACAAAACCACGCAGTTGACATTAAGCGCTGGGCACAGGACCTAGCAGAGACGGGATCCAATGAGTGGCTGCTGTCTGCTGTCACAGTGACGGGGAAGACTAACGTTCCTGCCTGTAAAGAACAGTGGCCAAGAGCAGGTCTCGGCCACTCTCAGAGCAGAAAGGCCCGGGGGCGAGGGCCGCCAGCGCAGGGAGGCAGCAGGCTGCGCCACCTGGCCCAGGCCCGCACCTGGAACTTGTACCCCTCCCTGCAGATGCAGCATGTGAGGCCCGGCTCCTCGATCAGCTCCTCCATCTGCTTCAGGAGCGCCGTCTTGGTCACCACCTGGCCCTTTTCATTTGTCTGTTGGGGGAACCCCAGATGACATGTCAGGAGGGGATTTCCACAAACCCTCCCGCCCCAGCTTGGGGACACTTGGGGACAGGGCTGACCCTCCACGTACACTAAAAGGACTGTTGCACCAAAGGAAATCCCCACGGCTTCTGACGAGCGTGAAGACCCAGACCCTTTTGCCACCCTCTTCCCACAGGAACCACAGAGGCAGAGGGGCCATCCAGCTGGAAGCCTGGCAAGCTGCCACTCGCCACCAAAAGAGCCCCTCCTTTGTGCCAGCAACACCAGCTCTCAGCGGCCAAGGCTGCTTCATCACGAGTCATTTACTGTTCCCACGGGAGCCCCAACTGCCGGCAGGAAAGTGTGCTGCCTGGAGGGGCCCTCGGAGGGCTGTGCTCCCTGCGGGGCCTCAGGACAGTGAAAATGGCACAGCCCTCATGTGCAGACCTGGCTCAAAATCCCATCACCCACCTACTAGTTATGTGCCCTGGCCTGTTTATGTCACCTCTCCACCTCGGTCACTGCGTCCGGAACGGGTATGATTAATACCTCACAGAATGACACAAAGGCTTAAACAAAATCTTGCAAGTAAGGTGCCTAAGTGTAGCGTGTGGTGTACAGTACATCTTCAAGGGTTATCCTCACCACTTTTACTTTTTTGTGAACTTAAGTCCCTACCCCAAGTCTCATCTATAGAGCAGAACGGTAACAGCCACAGCCCTGAGGGCTGTTGGGAAGATTAAGGAAAGTGACGAGCCCAGCACACCCTGGTCCCTCCTTTCTCTGTCCAGCCTTCGAGCTCACCCTCCCCAGCCCCAGCTCCGCCCAACACACGAACGACTCTGCGGTGGCCATCTCCTCAACAGCAGGGCAAGAGTGAGGGCACTCGGGCGCGGGCTCACCGTCATGCCCAGGGTGCCCAGAGCCTTCTGCCGCATCGCCATGGCCATGCGCTTCTTCTCCGCCCGGGTCTCCCTGCGGGCGGCGTCGATCTTCTTGTTCACGTCGGGGTGCTCCCGCAGCGCCTCCAGCAGGTTCTCTGCCAGGGTCCCGATGCCCTCGTCACTGGACACCTGCTCCAGTTTGTGCAGGTTTGTGATGGAGTCGGTTCCAATCAGAACCTGCCAAGAAAGGACCAGAGAGACGCAGGCCCCCAGTTATCCCACCAGTGTTCTTCTGGGAGTGTAAAGGTTCAGGGAAATAGAAGGTGCACAATCTCATGTCATCTGGTCAAATTCCAACCAGACCCTTTGACTCTACACTTTGAAAGGGATGGACAAACAGGAGAGAGTTTGGCTCCACCAATGACCTTTGACCCATCACTGCGGTCTTTAGCTTCAGCACCTCCGTCCATAAGAGGTCACGCCAGGGTTCCTGCGACAATCGAGTCGGGTACCATGTAAATCGTCCAGGCACAGGGAAGGGGCTCAGGGCAGGCCCCCTGGAGAAGCAGCACCCACGGAGAGGCCTGAGCGGTGGCCTCGGGGCTGGTGCAGAGCAGAGCAGGCCCAGGACATTCACAGAGCCTCTGCTGCAGGCTCCACCAAAGGCCCTCTGGGTTCACCGAACTAAGGAGCATGGGAGTTTTCTTAACCTCCGGGTCTAGAGGTACAACTGCAAATGGGACTTGGAGCAAAAAAACACTTTAAAACATATAGCAACAGGAAACCGCTGTGCCCCAAAACACGCTCTGCACTGGTGTCGGAGGGTCCCGGGACACCGAAGGCAGGTGTGGTCTGAAAAAGCTCTCCGGGCAAGCTCGCTGGGAACAGCACCAGCTCACTGAGACCCGCACCGCCCACGCCACAGGTGAATCAATGACAGGCTCTACATGTTTGACGATAAACTGAACACAACAAAGTCAACTTGCAATGTGAAAGCTCAGCACGCAACTCAGACCACTCACTGGAGCCCGTAAATCTGTCCTCACACCTTCAAACCTGTGGCTCAGCAAAAGTATGGGGAGCCCCGTGTCTCCAGCTCCTAGACCCTGGCGGGCTGCACTCAGCACTCTGGGTGTGCGCTGAGTGTGGAGCAGCGTTCCAGGTGCTGGGGAGGTAAATCCGTACTGTCCTAGGGCTTACAGTCTCGTTAGGAGGGCAGACCGGGCATTAGGAGAAAACCCGAGGAACTCTCCCCTACCTTACTTCAAACCTCCCAGGTGCTCCCGCTCCTTCCAGCACCACCATTCACCTTGTCACCCAATCCAGAGACCAAACGGAGCCCTCATTCATCCACTTCTTCACTCCTACATGTAGTCAACCTCCGGGTCCGTTTATCCCGCCTCCCAGATCTCTGTGGAATACATTCACTCTCCACCTCGCTAACTGGTTGCCTCTGCCTAGCACAGCACAGGTACACGCTAGGAGCTCAATAAGTAAGTGTTGAAATAAAAGTGAATGACCAGAAGTGTGAATGCCAAGTACCTACCTAGATAAGCCTTATTCTAAAGAAAGTAATTCAATTTAGTAACTAATAATAAGACTGGCTACCAGCAGATCTGTTCTAAATGTACGTGTTGCCACCTCAGTCCTTTGATTTATCCATATTTAAAAGAGATGTTGCATGGGTAAGAAAAATAAGGTAAGACTCTTATGTAGGAAAAATTATTACCACAAAGATGTATTAATTACGACCATCTCCACTGAACTGAAGTTCAGAACAACAGAGATTTGGGTAAGACAGATGAAAATCTTGTCTGCAACCAAATTATTAATACCACGTTTGAGATGAGTTATCAAAACTGATACCAAGTAAGAATGCAGACCTATATTCAAGGTAGAACACTATAAACAGAGAAAACATCCAGCCCTGAGGACTCTTAAAAACTGCACATTAAAAAAAAAGAACAAAAGAAAAGACATGAACAGACATTTCACGGAAGATACACGCAGACGAAGCAAACGAAGAGACAGATACGCAGGCTCATTGGCCGCCAGCAAAATACAAATGAAAACCGCGATAACGTGTCACTACCCGGCTATGAGAACGGCTGAAAGAGAGAACAGTGACCCCCAGTGCCGGCGAGGACTCAGAGAAAGCGGCTCACGTGTGCACTGCTGTGGGGAACGCAACGTGCCGCCACCACTCTGGAAAACAGTGTGGCAGCTTCCCGTGAAGCTAAGCCTGCAACTGGCAGTTGTCCTCTTGGGCCTTCATCCTAGGGAAATGAAAGCTTACGTCCACATATAAACCTGCACACAAACATTCGGAGCAGCTTTGCTTGTAACCGCCCCACACTGGAAACAGCCCAGAAGCCCTTTAACAGGTGAACGGTCAGACAGGCTGTGGTGCATCCGCACCACGGACACCACTCGGCCATGGAAGGAACAAACGCTGCATACCACCCGGACAGATCTCCAGAAAATTATCCTAAGTGAAAAAAGCCAGCCCTGCAAAGGTTCCATGCTGCATGATTCCCTTTACATAACGTTCTTGAAATGGCAAAATTACAGAAATGGAGAACAGACCCGGGGTCAGTGGTGGTGGTGGTGGGGGATGGAGAGCGTGGGTGCGGCTCTAACGGTGCAACAGGAGGGGCCCCTGTAGTGCTGAGATTGTCCCGGAGCTGGGCTACACCGATGTCAGTACCCTGTCTGAGAGATCTGCCAGCTTTCCAAAATGTTACCACTGAGACAAACTGGGCAATGGGTACACGTAGGTATGATTTCTCTCTATTATTCCTTAACAACTGCATGTGAATCTACAATGACATCAACATAAAAAGTTTTCAGAAATCCAGCCCTGGCTGGTGTGCCTCAGTGGATTGACCTCTGGACTGCGAAGCGAAGGGTCGCTGGTTTGACTCCCCATCAGGGCACATGCCTGGGCTGCGGGCCTAATCCCCAGTAGGGGGTGCATGAGAGGCAACCACACACTGATGCTTCTCTCCCTCTCTTTCTCTCTCCCTTCCCCTCTCTCAAAAAACAAAGTCTTTAAAAAAATAAATAAATAAATATCCAGCCTGGCCACCTTCACAGACCAGTTAGGATCTACAAGGGCTAACAGGTGCCTCGGCCCCACGGGGGGCTGACAGGAAGAGCAGCAGAGGGCCTCTCTCACCGCCACGTCTTCAGCTGCCCGATGCAGAGCAGAAATTGGCGGTGATGAGGTTCCCGATGTCATGGGAACCTCAGCAAAGTGACAGGAGGGCCAGTTTCTGGCTGTACCCTTGCAGTCCCACTGCGGCTCAGCTGCCCCATGAGATAATAAAGCCCCACGTGAGCAGGAGCTGAATGAGGAAATCATAAACAGCACTCAATCCGCTGGGCCAGGTGACCCCTAAGAGTCTCTGCCCTCTAGGAGCTGCGTGCATGTGCTAGGGGAGGTCATGTCTCAAGGCTAATCCCAGCATCACTATCACTCAGTCCTGGGAGAGGGGGGGAGACAGTGTGTGGTTTCCTCACTCTGCATGTCCTGTCTGCAGAATAAGGTCTACGTGCAGGCTGGCTACTCACCTGGGTGGCAGGGTGCTGGATGGCCAAACCCCGGAGAAGCCTCAAGATGAACGGCAGGGCTGGACGAGACAAAAACTTCTTCCAGATGTCAGCATCCAAACTGCAAAGCAAAGGAAGACTCCTCAGCAGGCCGGAGAGGCAAAGGCTCCCTGGAAACCAGATGTTGACTCTGGCTCGTTTAAACGTGACCCTCAAGAGTGCCACAAAGGACCACAAAGGACCACAAAGGACCATGCAGCTCAGCTGGGAAGCAAGAGAGAGGGGTCCTCTACACAGAAACCAAAGGCTGCCGTTCAGGGACCCTGCGGCAGCTAAGGGGTCACCTTGGTAGTTTTCAGAAGAGGAGGGAGCCGTCCAAGGAGGGCAAAAGGGAACGATTATGTCAAGATGATGGAGAAGAAAAGGAACTGGGAAAGGGGAAGGAAAGCAGTCACTCTGCTGGAGCCGCCTCTTACTTCTTGGCACTGGGAATGTGCTTTTTCATGTAGTCAAGTGCATTCTGGGTGATTCCCTTCTGCAGAATCAGATCCTTCAGCTGGTGCCCGTTGCTGTTGTTCTTGATGCCGGCTGCTATTTTACAGAAGCAGTCCAGGAAGACTTTATCGTCGCCGCTGTGGTCTTCATCGTACCTAGGCGGAAGGAGGGGAGAGTCTGACGGTGTGGAAATAATCACAGGGCTGAACAACCCTCCACAGTCTGCAGGATCAACTCTAAACTCCTCGGCCTGGCATAGAGAACCTGCTCATCTGGTTCCTGTCGCTCTCCTGCCACCTGCTCCGTCGCCCAGACTCCAACATTCCCTGTGTTTTCACGCTTTCGCACACACGACGTCTGCCCGGCTTCGTCATACCCTCCTCCCACCCTACGTCCACTCACCAATTTAACACAATATACAGGGTCCAGCACAAACAACACCCCCTTTCTTTATTACAAAGCCATCAGCACGTAACTCTGTAACATAGCAACAGCACACTCAAGCACACCATATGACATTTTAGGTGAAATGTTCAAATTAAAACTATAAATGATTACACCTGTATTATTACCCTACCGACCACACTCAAGCAGGCCTTACTTCCACCAGACCCTGTATTTTAATTACAGAATCTCCAACTCAATCGAGCCCCTTAAAGACCAGCCAGACTGGCAGGAGAAACCTAACAGAAATCCCAGGGGCGCCTCCTCGGTCTCCCAGAACTAGTTCGGCGCTTTCGTGGGGGCTCTCCCTTTGCTGCATGAAATCCGAGCAACATACTTATCGAAGCTGCAGTAGGGTTTGAACCGCTCCACCAGGATCTGCATCTTCTCCAGCTCCCCGAAGGACAGGTACGGGATGATGCGCAGCAGGCCCTGGAGCACGCTGGGGTTGGAGCGCACGAAGGTGCTGTTGATCTGGTCCAGGAGCATCACGAGCTGATCTTTGTCCCCGGTCAGGAGGAGGTTGCCCTGCAATGAGAAAGAGGGGGGAAGGACAGAGGGGCCCGTAATCGGGTCAGGACTTCGGCTGTAGCACCTCCAGGGGTCACAAAGCAGCCCTAAAAGAACGGTGTCTCGGCACTTTCTGGAGAACAAAGAGTGTGAGTTCCACTTGATAAATTAATGTCTCAATTTCTGTGATGGCTCTGTTAGTAGTCTCAAGTGCTCAAAATAAACCAAAGCAGTCTCTCCCTCCCCCAGAGAATGTTACTACCTGAAACTCATCTAGTCATCTTTCTAGCCAAAACATTAGCATCCACCAGAATGGAGGAAGGTAATGGTGCAGTCGGCAGAGAGAAACTGAACTGGGAGCTGGAGACCTGGGTTCTAGGCCTCCGACTATGTAACACCAAAGAGCTCACTTCATCTTTCTAGGCCGAGTTTCCTCAACTGTAAAACAAGGGGCTGGACTAGGGCCATGTCTATCAGCTGGAACATGCCAGAACTTCATTAATGAACGCTTCTGAGTGAAAGAACACCCTTAGCAGCTTTGTTTCTTTTGAATCCTCCACTTTCAGGCTTCAATGCAATGATGTCATCATTAACTAGCTGAGCCTTGCCATTCCTGCGAGCTGAGCAGGTTCAAGTGTTCTTGTTGACACAGACACAAGCGAGCCCGCTGCTGGCAATGGGACAGGGCAGATCCTCAGTGTCTACAGATCCACGGGCCAGGCCCACTCACCTTGTCCTCACTCAGGGGCTCGGCATTGGACTCATCCAGAATGATCTCCATAATGCTCAGCACCTGCTCGGCCACAGCTGCCCCACCACTGTCCTTGCTCTCCTGCTCAGCAACCAGGGCCTGGGGGAGGAGACACAGTCACTCTGGGGCAACAACAGAGCCACTCACTGCTGATGCTGCCTGCTCCTCAGACACCCTTCATGGCCTCGTTTCCCAGACCAGAGCCTGTCCAAGTGTGCATGTGTGTGCGTGTCCTCAGAGTGACACCAGTACGCAGGCCTTTGAGGAGGGTGAAAGTGCCAGGTTCCAGAGTGCTCTCTGGTTGCCCCGAGGTGAGCAGCACTACTTTCCACTGGTGTATGGTCTGGAGTGTTTTAAGAACTAACTTCCTCTGCCTGTGATCTAAACCCAGAAAGGGGACAAGGAAGATCTTGGGTGTCATGGCAGCAGCATGGGGGTGAGCCGGCAGGAAGAGGAGGGACAGGATCTGAACGATCCTGAATGAGCCTCTGCACCAGTCGGACAGATAAACGACGGGCTTGGAGGCCACAGACCCATTTCGTCTGTGTCCAGAATGAGCTGTTTTTCTCCCACCCAGGACCCCAAGACTCAGTCTTTATCTCTTGCAGCCCACACTCTTTACCAAGTTTAGCGTCCCCAGCATGACGTTCAAAGTGTTCATTTCCAGCTTGACCAGCTGCTGCCGGTTGACTTTCACCTTCACACAGTAACTGAACAATTTCAGGAGCACCTGACAAGAAAAGCCAGTCAAAACCCAGGAGACCATCTGAGAGTGTAGGTGTGGGGACAAGCAGGAAGGGATGTTTGCAAGAGGCTATGTATTGTCAGCAGGTCCTCCCAAAACCCAGGAGACACAGAGGGACATAATCCTTAAGGGGACATGGTAAGGTGGCTGGGACCTCACGCCAGCTAGGTATTTTAAACAGCAGTGTTCTCTAGCAGTCGCCCTTGTGGGCTTGGTGAATCTCTTACCACCTCTAAACCTACAGCAGACACCAAATTCCTAATGGAGCAGGTGATGCTCCGCTGTCTTGGGGGAAATCCTGGTACTAACTCTGAACTAACAGTCAACAGGGAGACTCCAAAGCTCATGGCCTATGGGGGCTCAGAACCATGTAGGTCATTTAAAACGTGGGCACAGTGATGTGTGACCTCGCTCACACCCACTGGAGGTAATAATCGTAGTGTGATACTTGTACTGCCATTGGAATCCTCTGCTCTTTAGTAATGAAACAGACGAGTAAGCAAACAGAATCCTACAAGAAGTGAAAGGGTTACTTATAAATCCATTTAAAAAGAAATAATAATTACAGACCCAGTACGGTCTTTTGTAGGGAAAGACCATTAGAAAGGGTTTCACAGGTCACTACAGGGACATGGCAGAAGGCTGCCATCACGCTGGTGTTTTGGCCCATCACACGTGGGCCAGGAAGAGGGGGGCGGCGGGGGGAGAACCTGGGACGCAGAGGGCTCAGGGAAGCTGCCAGGTCCTTCACTGGCTTGCACTGGTCCATGGCACCATGCTGCCCTCTAGGGTTAAATGGCGCAATGACCATGAACTTCTTTCCACAGGGGCCTCTCCCACAGCAGAAAGCTGGTCCCACTGTACTGCCTCCAACTCACTGTTAGAAGGTGGCGTCCCTGCTTGAAATCTCGGATCCCTGCCAGCCTGTTCAGCATGCACTCCAGGCCCCCACACTGGGCCATCACGCCAGCCATCTTATACACTTCTTCTTCATCTTCTTCTTCATCTGCAGCAGAAGGGAAGCCGAGCGGAAACAGAAAAACGTGGGGACAGGAATAAACCTGACAGCCCCCCCCACCAGCTGATGGCTATTTCCCTTTTTTGTATCTCTGGTAAAGATACAGCCAATAAAAGGGGCTGATACTAGACACTAAACTACACTATCTCACTCTAGTAGCTTTTTAAAACATTCCAGTCAAGTAAAATTATTTATTCAAATATGTGAAAATACAAGTACCACAACCACTATTATAGGGGGATGCAGCGAAGTAAGCTAAAAATAAATCTGACCTCGGATCTGTTGCTAATTTGCATTCTTTTCCCCGAGGTTGGCTTTTTTCCTCCCCAATCCCAGAGGTCTGTGAATCAGACCGTAGATACCTGTTTTCTTCCTCAGTTGCGGCAGTAATCTCCCTTCAATTCTGATCAGATGTACAAGAGAGTATCTGCCCAGAACACCCCTAATCCCGGGACATGAACTGCTGACTGGTGCCAACCCCCAAATCCAGCCTGCAGCGGTTATCTGCGAAAGGGCCGTACCTGTGGTGGAGTCCAGGGACTCGATAAACTCCTCGGTGGCATCACCAAGCAGCCCCCGCATTCGATAAACAATCCTCATGGGCTCTCCCTGAGCAGAGAAAGTTGGAGAACGGTACTTGTAATCAGGCCCAGAAAAGGCAAAGAAACAGCACCTGGTCTTGGTTAACGCCTCGGCAACACGACAACTCCTATTTCTCTACAAGATGTGGACCACAGAACCTGGAATCCAAATGCGCTGCATTTCACTTAGGACACAGGTAGCAAACACAAGGCCCATGGGCTGCACCTGTTTTATCCAGCTGGGCACCTTGTTTCTCCTGGCGGCAGTGCAGAGCTCCTCGCCGCTGGTTAAGGAGTAGTTACACAGAGTCCTAAATGACATTCAGCCCTGTGAAGGGAACTGTGAAGCTGATGTGGCCCCTGGTGAAAATGAGTTTGACACCCCCAACTTAGGGGAAAGAAGGCTAACTCATTTAGCATCTGTTTAGGCCAGGAACAGCAGGAAGCCTCCTACGGACACTATCTCATTTAATAACATTAAAACTCTAGGTAACAACTCCAACAACTACTACTCATTGTTTTACTCTGTGCTAAGTCCTATGCTAATTGAGAACTTCACATTAAGCATGGATAGAACTGGAAAGCATTATGCTGAGTGAAATAAGCCAGGCGGTGAAAAACAAATACCATATGATCTCACCTTTAACAGGAACCTAATCAACAAAACAAACGAACAAGCAAAATATAACCAAAGACATTGAAAATAGAGAACAGGCTGACAGGGACCAGAGGGGAGAAGGGAGAGAATTTCAGGGGAAAAGGGGAAGGATTCACAGGAACAAGTAAAGAGGACATATGGACAAAAACTAAGGTAGGTGGAAATGGGAGGGAGGTGGGGAGCACTGGGGGGATGGGCTGGGATGGGAGTAAAAGAGAAAACTGTACTTGAATAACAATTAAAACTTTAAAAAAATGCTAACAACAACAAAAAAGAACTTCAAATTACCCTTCTGTACAAGGTTAAAGCAGCCCATTTAAAGTTACTCAGCTATCAGGCTGGGACTAATGTCAGGCCTGCATCTTTAGGACAAACTCTAACCCAGAAGGACCACTACTCAAAGAATCAAGACAAGGGAGGTCAACAGGATCAAAGAACTTTGATTCACGTCTCAGGAACCAAAAGCAAGAAAAGACGATACATCAATCTTTGCCTACGGAGAGACGAATGTCTACATGTAACCATCTGGCAAGGTGCAAATTCATGTAAACTTCCTCAGTCTAGAACCTCCCCGCTGACGGGTTAACAAGGAGGACGTCTCCGGTAATTAGAAGGTTGCAGCGCTCAGTGAACTGGAGGGTTGTGAGTGTTCACTGCACGCCAGGCAACGAGGCAGGCACTCCGCATGTCCACTGTTCTCACGTGGAGATGAGAAATGGGCACCTGAGGCCGCACTATGTGAAACGATGCCACCGCCGAGCCCATGTTCGGCATCAGGAGGAAAAAGGTCCTGGAGAGAACTTGTTAGGAAGGCTTCTCAGCTACGGATGCTCAGCGGGAGCTGAGAGGGGGGCAGCCACAGACCATGGACAGACTTAGAAGAGAGGACAGGCTTCAGTCAGTGGCTAAGGAGATGGGCTGTTCATTGGGACGTAAGAAGGGGAGTTGACGAAGCCCCAGATAATAGCTGCCATAAACCCTGGACTCGGTCAGAATAACCCCTCAGTGAATTAGGCACACTAATGTGGGGGTCGAATGATCTCAATTTCCACCTTGCCTCATGGCTCAAAAGGGGAGGTGCCCATGTGAATTCTTTGGGTTCCACGCCACCATTTACAAGAAGGCCCACAAAAGCCTGATCTGAATTTCTTATGTGCATTGGGAATTAAGTCTGTATCGTTCTGTTTTGATGCTAAAATGTCAGTGACAAGATGCACTGGAGGGGCAAGCTTCTGCAAGTCCCAGCGCCGCAGCACCAGATCTACCCGCTGGCAGCCGCCCGACAGTAAACGCTGTCCAGGACTCCCGGCACAGTGGGGAAAGGGGAGGAGCAAAAATATGTGTACGTTAAAGGCCGACAGCACACTGCCAATCTGGTTTCTTAAAATCTACAGAAATATTTGGGAGTAAGTCTAGAAAAGTGTGCAGTGCTCACTGGGACCCTAGTTTGCTGGAACTATTTCTTTGATTCGTTTACTAAATGTCTCCTTAACAGAAACAAGAGATGAAAAGAAATGGGAAAGTGAGGAAGAAAAGCAGGAGAAAGGCAGGAAGGAACAGACAGGTTAGGAAAAGAGGGAAGGGACAGGAACCATCTAGGGCAGGCTTTCATGAGCAGGGTACTGAGGGGACCAAGAGGACCAGAGAGCTGGGCTTCCTTCACCTCCCTGCTCCCTCCGCAGGAATAACCGCCTGTGTGAGTCTAAACTCCCCAACTAGTAAGACAGAGATCACGCCTCCCTGGCGCAGCCACTGGGAATGTGTTCAGATAAGTAAGCAGGCCCCCAAAAGCTGGGGGTCAACCTCGATCACAAGATGCCTGTCCTTAATGGGTATGAGGCAGCAGGCGTCCCCACTGCGGTGCTCCTGAGACGCGCCCCGCCCGCTGCACACCTCCAGAACGCACTAGCCCGCCCTCTCTGGAAGCTCTGCACGAGCCAGCTGCCTCAGAGGAGGGCACGGGGACTGGTTTCCCCACACAAGCACGATCGGGGGAAGACAGACGCCCCAGAAGAGCTGCTGCGAGCTGGGGAAGTGTCGGCTGACAGCGGCTCCTCCGGGTTCAAGCCTGCACACATCAGCAAAGTCAAGCCGCACCTCCAAGCATGAAGAAACAAGCACCTACCTCATTCGTGGTGCACCAGACCTTCTTGTAAACCTCAGCCACAGGAAGGTCCAAACTAATGATTTTGTTGTTCACTAGAAGCTGAACAGAAAGGTAGATGAGGCTGTTACTCGGGGTAATTGTAAGGCAAGCCACACTTCAAGATCAAAGGGCACTTTACAGCAGAGGCTCAATTCATGACTTTTATGTGTTGAGGGTCAATCGAGTCTCCCCCTCTTAAAAAATGCACATGTGTGCAAGACACGCAGAATTTTGTGTATAATCTCATGGGTTACAAACATGCTTTAACCCAAACCATGGATTCCAGGCTACAAATCCCTGATGAGGACCTCTTAGCCTGAGCCCATTTCAGCCTCAGCACCAGAAAAAGCAATTTTCTGTTTCACCCAACATGCTTTTCACCATGTACATAATAACAACACCAATGTACCAGACACAGAGCTGGATATCTGCATGAGGGCTGAAGTGCCAGTAGTTACAGAGACCAGCTGGGAATCAGCAGGCCTCTGCCAGAGCAACGAGAAGAGTAGGTCTACACCACGATAAGCATGGCAGGCAGGGTCAGGGCCTCTGACAAGTTATTAACCTTTACATCCAGCCAGTGGGAATCATGAGCCCCATTTATAGATGAGAAAGCTGGGGCAAGCTGGCTGTCCAAGGTTAATCAGCTCTTAAGGGCAGGAACCTGGATTTGGTCCCAGCCCATTCTCTTAACCATGGTGGCACTGTCCCATGCTTGTTACCTCCATCCCACTGTCATCCTCCAGGAGAGCCACCAAGTCACAGTCCTGGCAGATCTTGTTCTTTATATCCCTCATAAGTGGCCCAATGCCCGGCTCGTTGCTGCTGTAAGGGTTGCCAGGCATCCTGCCCTGTAAGAAGTCTTCTTGTTGGGGGTCCTTCTCCAGGGTCACAAAGAACTCAGTGACCTCATTCTCCTCCTGAAGGACAGAGAGAAGTATGCATCAGAACGGACGGCATAAAGATATACGCAGAGGGACGGCCAAGGCCTTTTAGATTTATCATGTTCCATGACCACTCTGAGGGACACACCAGACTCATGCAGCCCCTTACACATTTAAAGATATAAAGAATAGGGAGCTTGGGGTGATTAAAAAATCCAAATATAATTCAAACAGCGTTACTTATCGAGCACGTCCCCTCAGGGTGGGTTAGGAGAGAAAGCCTAACAAAATGAGCAGATGAGGAGTGACCTGTGAAAGCCATACACCAAAATAAGCGCGCGGGGGCTGAGGGGGGGGGGGGGTTTGCTCTCCTCTGCCTGATCGTCTCGTGGATGCTGACCAAGCCGGGGCCAGGTGACTTTGTCACTGGTGGCCCTCAAGTCACAGACAGCATCAGGCATGCCCGACCCCAGTGACCTCTCATCAGTAACTGAGGACCCTGGCGCCCCTCGTCCTCATCCTTGCTCGGGAACAGGAAGGGTCTTCGGACCACGCTTCTCTACAGCAAGGCCAGGGAAACAGGCACGAATGCACGTGCACCCAAAATGGGGAGGCGGGTGTGGTGAAAATGTCCTTAGACTGCAGCTCGACGTTGTTCTTTCATATCACAGTGGATTGATAAGCAGTGGGATTTTGGCAATGGAAGATTAGACCTAGTTTAACAACAACAACAACAAGGCTGACCTTGACTTTGTATTTAGCAAATAAGACCAAGGAAGGTCTTGAGTTTTCCATCATCAGGAACAGGAAAATTATGAGGCTGCTTCTGGTTTTATGCCTGCCAATGGTGTGTTCTAAAATGCTGACTGGCCCTGTCTGGTGTGGCTCGGTGGACTGAGCACCAGCCTGTGGACCGAAAGGCTGCTGGCTCGATTCCCAGTCAGGGCACACGCCTGGGTTAAGGCTGGGTCCCTGGTTGGCGGCCTGCAAGAGGCAACTGATCGATGTTTCTCTCTCACACTGATGTTTCTTTCCCTTTCTCCCTCCTTTCCCTCTCTTTAAAAATAAATATTTAAAAATAAAGTAAAATAAAATGGTAACTAGAAGGCCCACAGGTGGTAAGACTGCTGATGACTATAACGCGTCACCGAGAGGTTCACAGCAGAAAGGCCCACGCAACCCGCAGAGGGGCGTGGGAAGCACGGCCACTTACAGGGTAGATGATGCTGCAGAGCCTCTCGAAGATGAAGACAGGAGTTCGGTAGTCGTCCAGGCTGTAGCGCTTGGCTGTCTCGATGCACACAGCCATGAAGGCCTTGGTTTCCGATTCTGTTCCTGCCCGGAACCAAAGTGGCCAAGTCAGTTAGGGAAGCGATTCACACCCAGAAACCAAGGTGAAGCTTTGTTAAGCATCGTCACTAACGGCCTCTCTCTGCCTGGCCAGTTACTACCGACGCAGCAGCACCAACAGTCCCACCAGAGACGTGGAGCTGACTGCGTTTTATACTCAGGCCTCATTCCAGTGGAAAGCCTCAACGTCCGAGTCTGCACCACGTGTCGTGGTTAGTGGGAACCATGACCTCTCACTCTCCTGACCAACACAGGTGCTCCAAAATGTCAAGTATTTGACATTTTGATATGATCTTAATGGTATTCAAATCTAAGAGAAGTTATAAGCTTCATTCTAAAAGGCCATGTAGACTGTCTTCTGCAAGCCAAAGGCATAACTTCAAACTGCATGAGGAAGGAGAAATATCCTCTTGAAAAGGGTCCAACCGACAAGGTCACAAACCGTCTGAGTGTGGCCGAATGAAAATGGCAACAGAAGGACGTCCGTGTTTGGCAACATAGCAGACTGTGTTCCCTGACTGACTTCCCACTTCTCACCACTTAGAAACTACTTAAAATATTGAATAAAAACGTATCAGTGAACTGTCACATTAGCCAAGAATGAAAAGCCAGGTTTAAGAGTAACCGGGGAAGTTAGAGACACACAGAGGTACCCTGGCTGGTGTGGCTCAGTGGATGAGCACTGGCCTGAGAACAGAAGGGTCACTGGTTCGATTCCTAGTTAGGGCACATGCCTGGGTTTCATTCAGTCCAGGCCCCCAGTTGGGGGTGTGAGAGAGGCAACCGGTCAACGTATCTCTCGCACATCGGTATTTCTCTCCCTCTCTTTCTCCCTCCCTTCCCCTCTTCTAAAAATAAATAAAATCTGAAAGAAAGAAAAAGAAATGAAAAGAAAAGACAAACACGGAGGCTGCTTTTGCCCTGAGCTTTGGTTTCTACAACCTGCCAAGGTTTCCGAGCCGGACACAAAGCCCCAAGTCTGCTGGGTGGGAAGTCTGGCAGGAACGCGACGCACACTCGTTGAGTCTGGTACCCTAAAAGAGCTGCACACCTTGGTGCACAGGTCACCCAGAAGTGACTCTCCCTTCCCCCGGGCAGGTAAGAGGATACTGTCTTCTCGTAAGACGTGGCAATGAGTAGAGGGGGTGGAAGTCTCTGAGAACTCAGGTGCTCACAGAGGTCTGTGACCCCAACACCTAAGACGTGTGAAAGCCCCAGGTCAGAACTCTGCTGCAGGGGCCCTGGGAGGGCGGTGCCCCCGGAGGCCTCGTGGAAGCAGCTACAACTCCTCTCTGGAAAACCCCACCTTTGACTCAGGTCCTGAAGAATTTCCATGGATAAATATCCCCCCAACACAGTCAAGAATCACAAAATACAAAGAAAAACAAAACAAAAAAAACAAATTAAGGCACAAGAAACATGAGCGAAAATAACAACCGCAGAATGAAATCAACAAACATTTCCGCTTTTAGAATGATCAGGCGCAGAAACACGTTTGTTGTTGGAAGATTATCGAAGGGGTGGGAAATGTCAATAGAAGGGACGCGATGGGTGGATGACACAGGCAGCACGGAGAACAGAGAAAACCGACGAGCTGAACGACGAAACGGAGAAATCGGCGCAGAGGTATGGTGAGAGGAACACCACGGAAGGGCGGCGGGGAGATGAGGATGACGGGGTGAGTGGCTCAGGGTTCCCAGAACCGGCGACAGACCCCAGTCCGAGACCCTTGACCTCTTCCTGCTCTGAGCACGACCCAGAAAGCCCACACCAGACCGAGCCCCTTCTACAGCTCCACAAACCGGTCTTCCCTCGGAGAGGTTCCTCCCCTTCCTCATGCGAAAGCACGGACGCGCCGCCCCTCCACCGCCTCAGCAGAACTCGGGAGATCAGACCGGTGTCCCAGGCAGACCCGGAAGGGATGCGGGGCCTTGGGCTCCGGCCGCCGGGCAGCGCTACCTGTGGTCATGTCCTCCAGCATCTCCAGCAGCATGTCCTGCGTCTCATCGATCAGCTTGGTCCTCTGCACCACCAGCTTCCTCAGGCACAGGTAGCCATTCAGCACAGTGCCCACCAAGCGGCTCTTAAAGTGCCTTTTGATGGATTCCACCTCGACGAAGGAGGAAAGAAGGCCTGTGGGGACAGGGAAAGTTGCTGCAAGAACTCTGAATGAGAATGTAAGTGAGGAAGGGCCGTGTCTTCAAAAGATTATGAGCAACTCAAAGGCAGGAAAAAGCCGTCTCCATGCTTGGCACAGAGCAGGTGCTCCACGAAGCTCACCAGTCAGCAGAGAGCAAGAGCTGGAACACGCCAACCCGCAGGTGAGGAGAGGACTGCAGAGCTTAACGTGCACTACGGCCAACACGCGAGGGAAGAGAGCCAACTCCACACCCCAGAACTAAGGACCGGTCCCCAAATTACAACCGGGGCTCCCGAAGGAAGGGCTCGGCGGCTCTCTACCTGTGAGACTCTTGAGGGCGTAGCCCTGCTGCAGGTCGGTGCTCAGGGAGGCCTCCTCCAGGGCGAGCAGGCGGGCTATCTCCTGAGCAGGACGAGAGGCACAGTGAGTGTGGCGGCGCCGCTGATGATGCCCGCCGGTCGCCTCCACTGCCGGGCCGGGAGCTTGCAGCACCAACCGAAGACACTGTGTAGTCCTCACGCTTTATTTACTCTAATGGACCCTGAGCCCAAATCTCTGCAAACCTCCTTCCCAAGAAGCCAAGGACAGCTGCGCTGCTGGTACGGGACTGCTTAAAAACTGGAAGGGCCTAAGTGCCCCCAGCAGGTTGCTATGTCCTTTTGACAAATATAACGGAGCGATAAAAATAGTATTTCCAACAAACACTTCTCAGCACAACAGAATATTGCACAGTGTGTATCAGAGAAAGAGTTCGCTGGTAGAGCTAGGAAAGGGCTCTCCTGGGCCGCAGGGGGTACCTTGGTGATGAGGTTGCCCACGTAGGGCAGGACTCCCCGGGCTGCCAGGTAGACCTTCCAGTGAGCAGAGGCGATGAGCTTCTGGTAGAGAGCCAAGTACTCAGCGGCACACTCGCCGGCCGTGCTCAGTTCATCCAGGTAACTGCCACCGAGACAGACAGGCTCCGTGAGAGAACTCAAGTAGTTCCTACGGCCTTCTAGTTCCTTACGCTCCTTCCATCTTCCACTGTGCTGTCCTTCGGTCCCCCTTCCTTGAGAAAACCTGCACTTCCCACGCGGGAACCCCCCAAACTAGGGAAGAGCCCAGAGCACACAATAGGAAATGGCATACGATAACCATACTCATTTAGAATGAACACTAAAGTATGAACAGTGATTATTTGGGCAGCAAGACTGTGTTTCTGACCGAACCCCTTGGAAGGTGAGTGTACCACAGGGTGGCCAACAACAATGGCCTTGGGATTAGACCACCTGAACTCAAATGCTGCCTTCCCGTGGACAAGCTGATCAGTTCCTTTAAGCCCAGGTTGCTGTGAGGATTAAATGAGATAATGCATGCCAAGCATTTATATGCTCGTAAGCTGGTGCCCACACCGTATCACTACCGCTACTGCCACCACTGAAACCCAGCTTTCCATCCTTTTTGGTCTCTGTGGTCCTCCACACGGAATGAGAGGGTTAGAGCACGGGCGCGCCTCCCACCACCCTGAGCTACGGGTCCCCCTGGGAAAGCTGAAAAGGCTCTGGATGAGGTCTGACCACTCTCCCCATCCCACCCGCACATGGTACCTGGTGAGGAGGTCAAGGACCTGCTGCTTGCGGCTGGGAATGGTGGCTAGAGCTTCCACAATGGTACAGGCCGCCTGCCGGGCAGCCTGCGTCGCCGGAGTAAAGAGGACCTGCAGGGCACAGGAGGGGAGCCCCTGGCTCAGATGGTGGCCTCCCATCAGGCCCCTCCGCAGGGCCATCAACCACCACCTACCCCCAAGGCCTCTGGGCAACTCTCCAGGAAAAGGTTAAAGGCAAAAATCACATGTTACCCCAGGTCGGACCACCACAGACTGGGAAAGCGGCTGCTAGGGAGTGTTCTGCACGAGACTCTCCGTAAAGTACTTTGGAGAACGTACCTAAGACCACTGAACTGCAAGACAAGTGGGTATTTTCCTCAGCAAAGATTTCTACAATCCTGTTCTGGGGACCCCTACATGCCAAACAGTCCTCATTCTACATACCAGTGGACAAATGGGTTCTGGAAATATAATGACTTAGACGTCAGCTAGAAGGAAGAGGGAGACGACAGCAGGAGATGCGCAGGACCGAAGGGGAGAAGGGGACTGAGGGGAGAAGGGGACCGCAGGCCCCGCGGCTCAGTCCCTCTAAGTGGTCGGAGAGGAGAGCAGGAGCAAGACAAGCGTGATGAGAGAGAGGGCACCGAAGTCCTGCTCTGGCCGGTCCACCACGCTGCTGGCTGCAACCAAGAACCTCGACCCGCCCTCCCTTCCTCTTGAAAGGAAGCAGGAGAGCAAAGGGAAAGGAGAGGAAGTGCGGCCCACACGGGAAGGCGCTTGCTCTCCAGAGCTGCCACAGCAGAGTGGGGGCCCAGGGGAGGCGGTCACTCACTTGCCGCAGCCAGTTGTTGTGGCCCAATTTGAGATCCAAGGGGGGGGTCCTCTTGCCCCGCCGGCTCAGGAACTGCTTCCACCTCCACACGTACTTCTCGGTCAAATAGAGATGGTGGAGCTCTGATTTGCTTGGGGACTTCCCATTGCCATCTATCCCTGGCAGACAAAGGGGTGCAGGGGGGTAAGGAACAGAAAGTGAGAGCAAAGGGCGGATTCTGGAGCTGTCAGGACACGGGTAGGAAGGACTGATCTCCCAAATCTTCAAGACATAAACAGACCTCTGATAGGAAGACACTTCTTCCAGGCCTCATAGGATGCTTTGGGGTCTCTCTTGAGCCACAGCTGAGCCTGGGCGTGGATCTCATTGCTGTACGGCTTAACCGTAGTGAGGGCCTCCACGGGAACATCCTGCAGGAGTGCACAGAACAAGGGGAGAGTGCGTGAGGGCACACCTGAGCCACGGCTCTGACACAAGGGCACTGACACTCCACGGGGACACTCGCAAAGGCAAGAAGATCAGAAGGATCGATAATAGTATCTTCCACGCCCAAATACACGTTCTGTTAGAGCATTCTGATCCAGTCTGGCAGCAGCACCTCCACACTGAGCCCGAGGTCACTGACTTTGTGCAGGATGAGAGGGAGCCGGCTCCCTGCAGACACTCCTGTGACCACACACACTAATTCCTATCCCCAGGCCGATGTGCAGTTTCCCAAGCGTGAATCTTCAAGAGGTCCCCGAATTTAAAGCCTCCAGAATTTAAAGAGCCATTACTAATCCGAACTCGAAGCCAGCGGTTCTCAAACTCTTTGGCCTCAGGACCCCATCACACTCTTAAAAACCACCAAGCACTCAGAAGAGCTTTTCCATGTGTGGTTCTATGTATATCTACCATGTTCAAAATCAAAACTGAGACATCTGTAAGATATTTATCACCTCATTTAAAAATAAGATTAAGTCTATTTTCCAAAGCAAAAATAATCTAGAGAAAGGAAGGGGACAGTTTTACATTTTGAAAATAATTTAATGACTGCCTTAATAAGACAGCTGGATTCCCATAGCTGCTTGTGCTTTTGAACAGTGGTAGCAATATGCTGTTTGGTCAAGTATATGAGAAACCTCTAGCCCCACACAGGTATATAACTGGAAGAGAGAAGAGTATTTTTCTATTGGACCGAGTACCTTGTTCTTCTTGCTGGTTGGAGCAGGGGGTTTGATCAGCTTCTGCAGGATCCGCAGGCACATGAGCGTGATATTCTCAACGACCACGGGTGTCTTGATGTTCACAGCCATGAGGAAGAGGCTGAGAGCTGGGGTGGGAGGCAGCAGAGTCAGGATCACAAAGCGCCCCCTCCGCCTCCCACGGGCCGTGCGAGCAGTTTCCCCACCTCTCCCCTCTGGGGCTAGGACTGCACCGCCTGCCTCCTTTCCTTCCTCAGGAAAGCGCCCGAGGAGCCGCTGCCCAAACTCACCGCAGCGCAGCCGGAGCTCCCAGCAGCTGTCCTCCTTGGAGATGGAGTCTGTCAGCAGCAGCATTTCGTACTGGAGGCCACTGGCCTGGAAGGCCGACCAAAGGGGCATGAGATGACAAGGGTCTGAGGGGTCAATCCCAGGGATGGCTTATGTCCACGCTCTGACCCAGGACTCAGAACTAAACTTTTGGTCACAAGTGGCATCATAAGAGGAAGGACAGATGGAGGCCCCTGTACTCCCCACAGCCGGCCGCCCACTTCCCTGCCCCTGTGGAGCCGGGTCTGACCAGGGAACAGCACTCTGGGACATGAGCTTGGCAAGCAACCATGTTGCTCGGTCATCACGATGGGGCCGGCGGGAGAAGTCAGAGGGGACACTTGTCCTGCTCACCAGGTCGGGATTGGCCCAGTGGCCCTTCAGAGCTGTGGAGACTTTGCCAATAATCAGGTCGTTCATTTGCTGGGTGGCTTCTGGATTGTCTCTGCAGAAGCAAAAACAGGGTCTCATTACCCACCACTGGTTGTGCCCCCCATTCTACTTGGAGGAGCCCAGAGACACGAAGTCCATGTCGGGGGCCACATGGCCTTCCAGGGGCGAGACTGCAGTGCTGGCTCACAGCCTCTGGTGTGCAGTGACACCGCCGGTCACAGCCCCTGACGGGGGAAGGGCAGCATCAAACAGGGGAGCCTCCCTCTGGTCCCCGTCCCTGGCTGCACGGCCCTCGGGTGCCCCGGGGTATGTCACAGTCCCCCGATCCAGGTGCTCACGCTCAGTATTGGCCACAACTCTCTCATCTGCCCCAGCTGCCCCCACTTCGCTTCCCACAGGGCACTGGCACTTTCCGCCCACGCCCCTCTGTAACCATGTCCACACCAACAATAACAAAAACCAGAAATTCTACCATATCACTTTCTTGCTTTCCAACACTTTTTGAATAAAGCCCAAAGTCCTCACAATGGCCTACAAGACCCACCAGGATGCGGCCCCATGTCCCGCTCCCGAATTCCAGTGCCCGTTTTCCCCAGGCGTCCCTTGCTGCAGTGGCGCGGGCCTCCATGCTGCACACCCACCACTCCCGGCACAGCCCACCTCGCAGCCTTCCACGCACACTCCCTGTGCATGCGGCGCACGCCTCACGCATCTGTGCAGCTTGCTCCCACTTCACATGGCTCTCGCTCAAGCATCACCCCCCCCCAAGGCCTTCCTGGACGCAACCCCTCCCACAGACGGGGTCCCGCCCCCTTTACTTCCCTTCACTGTCTAACTCCCTGACATGGTACTGTGGAGTTAGCTGTGCACTGCGGTCCTCCCACCTGGAATGGGAGCTACGGGAAGGCAGGGACTTTGTTTCATTTACCGCTGTGCCCTCTGAGTCTGGCACGTGCCTGGCATTCAACAGATGCTCAAGAAGTATTAGCTGAGAGAGTAAGATTTCTCAGCCACCCGACAGGTTCCAAAGTTTAAGCCACATGCCCCGTAGACAGCCACAGGCAGCTCTGGGTCCTCTATGGGCATTAACTAGACACTCAACAGATATGAGTTATTATTCACGTGAATTATTTTGCTTCATCCTCACCATGAGCCTTTTAAGGGATTTACTATTATCAGTATTTTTCAGATGAGAAAAGTCTGGGCTCAAGGAGTTAAGGAATTTGCCTGAGACCCACAGTACAAAAGGACTGGATACCAAGGCTGGGTCTTTTAGACCCAGAGTCCAAGCCCCTAATCACTAGGCTCCACTGCTCCGCTGTCTTCTTGTGGGCAAGTCTTGAGTCTAACTGCCCAGTCACTGCCTTCTCCTCTTCCCCCAGAACCCAAGACCATTTCCTCAGGAAATCTCACTGGAACTAACAAAGCACAGCACAATCCAAAGAGACTATTTCCATGGGGTTTCAAACGCTCCCTAAGTTCACTCCTCACCACCTGGGATGGCTTCCCATTTTCTTCTCTGCGGTAAGCTAGCCAACCTGTCTGGCGATGAGAAGCATGATGCTCTGCACCCTCTAGTGCTCCTGGCATCGCTGCTGCCACCAACCCCCGAGCTGCAGGCATTACTAGCCCCACGATGATGCAGGCTCTGACCGAGTTAGGAGGCACATGAGCTGGCGGACCTCCTCCCGCATGGCCGCGGAGCCTCGGCGAAGATTGTAATCGAAGAGCTCCCGGATGAGGCCCTGGGAGACGAGGATGTGCCTCAGGGCTGGGTTGGAGGCCAGGGCCCGGAGCAGTGTGATGCAGTGTTCGGTGACAGCTGAGGCGCAGCCATAGCACTTGGTGGAGGACGTGTGGCCGCAGCCCAGCACGGATAAGGCGCGGTACTGGCTGGCAGTGAAGGTGGGCTGCACGGAGGTCCGGGACGATTTGGTGGCCGCCTCCCTCTGCTGCAGGTCATATTCCAACAACTCTTTACGCGAAGCAAAGACTTTCTAAGAAAAAAGACAAAGAAATAAATTAGCCATTGAAATAAGGAGGAAGAAGACGTTAACTAGAAATCAACTTTGGTTTATACTATATCCCCATTTCACTGAGGAGACAGGCTGAGGGGCTGGTGTGACCGAGGTGAGCGGCAGAGTCAGAAGAGCCTCTGATCGCAGGCCCACGCCCTTCACTTTCCTGTGACAGTCTTGTAATGGACAAAACAACGGTCAGAGCTGTAGGTACAAGTAGCAAAGACGACACACCAGTGACTTGGGGTCAAGGATACTGGCTGCCCTCCTCATCCGCAGGCAGCCTCGCATCCCATGGAGATCAATATTCCATCCGCTGTAAGGCCCACCCTGGTTGAAGGGAGTTGGTATGCCCTACCCATCCAGCCTGCCAATATTTCATATATCAGAAAAAAGAAACAGATTCTCGGCACCCAATTTTTTTAAAACCAGTAACCCCTCCACTAAAAGACGGGTTGTGAATGGTCAAGAAAAATAGATGTATCGTCATCTCCATTTTCAGTCTCCTGGAATGAACTCGTGCTCTGCCAAGCACCAGAAGCTGCAATGGGAGGGAAGCAGGGAAGGAAGCAGTGAGGGCGGCTGCTCGGACTCTGCTCTCAGCTGCGCTGGGCAAGGGCCGCCCCAGGCCGGATGAGTGCAACGGGGCTGCTTTGACAACAACTGGCCACGCACTCCAAAGTCACCCCCTTTTCTCTACCTGAATGATTTTGGAGAGTTCATCGAAAGAGTTCTTGCAGTCTCCGCAGTACTCCTGAGCCAACTGCAGGATGTAGCGATTCACGCTGGCTGAGGTGGAGCCGACACCCCCCGCGGAGCCCGAGTCGTCCTGCAACCCAAGAGGGAAGCGGTCAGCCTCCACCGGGAGGTGGCCTCCTGGTTGTGATCTGTCCACTTTGGGATTACCTGCGGCTTCTCAGGAGCTGCCTCATTCACTTTGCAGAGCAGGTTCTCCAGCTGTGGCCGATGTCCCATCAGCTGATGATACACCCGATCCGCTTTGTCCAGAAGAGTATTGATGTTGGAAACAGCCTAGAGGGGAAAAGATGGGCACCCATGAAGGCTTTCCAGCACGACGACCTTCCTGAGTGATCTGAATGAGTAAACCGTCACTGAAACATTCCCTATAGGTATATCATAGGCTCCATGCATTATTTCTAGTCTTTGCAATAACCCTGTGGGGGAGACATACATATAAAGTACAGTGTTGATAAGTAATTTATGGCGGGTCCTGCAGTATTAAAATGCAGAGCCAAAACGGAAACTTTGGTCCTTCTGACTCCAAAGCTGAAAGACCTTTGCTTCCCCCGACACTTCTAGTAGCTGCCCCAATAGTCTGCGTCTTCTCACCCCACATCCAGTCACATTGTGCTGGCCGAGAAGTGGCCCCCGAATAAGCTGACACTGAGGGACGAACAGCAGCTGCGATATGAAGCAGTCCGTGGAGAAAACGCAGGGCTGGCCAGCCGACTCCCTTCCACCTTTCCAGATCTAAAGTTGTTTGCCCCTCGAGGTATTTTAGTCCACTACCAGCAGTTCTCCAAAACCCCACACAAACTCCGTGCTCCAGTACACCTTAAACCGTTATCTTCTCCCACCCACAGACTCGGTCCTGGAAACAGTGCTGAGTTAAAGACGACCAGGGCTACAAGGAAAAGCACACAGCCCTGCCCCGCTGTGGCCGAAGCCATGGTCCTGAGTCTAGGACGGGTGTGGCCTCACCTTCTTCCGGTCTTCTTCGTTCTCGATAGGATCCACCGCACAGCAAGGCTTGGCATAGAGCATGAAGTCGAAACGCGCGTATTTACAGAAGCCACAGGCATTGCAGAGGAAGGGGTCCTTTTCATCGTAATTGATGGATCTGAAGAATCAAAGTGTCGGGTCAGGGGTGACCCGTGAGGAAATGGATTGCGCCACACCTACACTCTGTCAACCACTGCTAGGACTAGTGGAGGGACAGGAACAAGTAGGTGAGGGTGACTTAAGCAACCAGGTAACAACAACAGAAGATCCAGAAGTAAACTTACGGACCCCCGCCCACACAGGAGGGGCAGATACGCACGCCCCACTCTCCCCCCACTTCTCTCTCTACCCTAGGACTCCACACTCTACATACCGTAACCCCCTAACTATTATGAGGGCCCAGACACTGAAATTGCCCACCCTGAGGTGATGCGGAAACATATAAGAGTGTACGTGGTCCTGGCCAGGGTGACGACTGCTCGCTTACCTGCATTTGTGACACTGGTAGACATTCTCTCCACAGTTGCCACAGACCCCGGGGTTGGCAGGGACCGAGGCACTGCAGCGCGGGCACTGCAGGGTCTCTGTGGAGGCCTGGTAGTTTTCGTAGAAGTCGGCAAACTCGATCATCAGGTTGGAGGCGACGATGGGCAAGGGCAGGTCGATCTTCACTTCCGTCTGCCCAGGGGTCAGCTGCACCTTCTTGGCTTTGTGCCAGCGAGCCGGCCTATGAGAGACAGTGTCAGACAGCGGGACAGAGGGCCCCAGAGCCTCTCCTTTAACCTTCAGCGAGGGCGTGCTGATGAGATGAAGGCTGTCCATGTGTATTTTTCTAACACAATGAAGTAGTTTCTCTAAAAGCAGGAAATCTGACAAATAACAGCACTCTAATTTTAAAAGTATTTCTCTACTATTCTTTCTCTAATAAAAAAGAACATACAAGGGCTTTAAGATGTTCCATACAACTAAGCGAAATAAGCCAGGTGGTGAAAGACAAATACCATATGATCCCACTTTAACAGGAACCTAAACAGCAAAATATAACCAAAGACACTGAAATAGAGAACAGGCTGACAGTGACCAGAGGGGAGAAGAGAGGGAATTTCTGGGGAAAAGGGGAAGGGTTTGCAGGAACAAGTATAAAGGACACATGGACAAAAACTAAAGGGGGTGGAAACGTGAGGGAGGTGGGCTGGGATGGAAGTAAAAGACAGAAAACTGTACTTGAACAACAACTTAAAAAAATGTGTTCCACATGATAATTTTTGAGACTCCAGAAAAACAGAAGTCTTTGTCAATGAAAGACACCCCTCCAAAATCCTGGTGCACTGAAGCCTGTAATCCCAGGACTACCGGGGTGACGGCCGCCGGGCCCCCCACCCCAACAACTGCCTCGGAAGGGCAAAGCTCAGGTCGCTCTGGCGAGGCAGAAGGGCGCACCAGGATCTGGACCGAGTGCCAAGCCAAGTCAGAGAGAGAAAAGGCATGTAATAATTTAAGGGTAATTATATTAGTATAACTAGAAGCAGTATTTACTGAGCACTCCCCATGCGCTAGGTAGGCTCTGTTCTCAGCACTTTACGTACGTGTATAATACACACACACACACACACACATACGCACACACACACTCTAACTCAGTTAATCCTTAAAACAACACCCTGAAAGTGAGCTTACCTCTCTTTACTTTCAAGTCAAGCAACCTGAGGCTACATAGCTCCTCCAAGGTCAAAGACATGGGCAACAGAGCTGAGATGTGAATCCACAGTCTCATTCCAGAGCCTAAGAGCTTTACCGGCAGCTGCACTGACTCCACACAGAGAAAGTCAAACCCCTTCCCGCAGAAGGGACTCGGGCCATCCCAGCGAGTAGCTGCTACGCACAGGTCACCAGTGTTAACTCTGCTTTGCAAAGGAGACCAGAAAGCCTCCTTCAGGCAGAGCTCCTGGTGGCCGTCTGTTGACATGTTACACTCCAGCTTTACTCTGTCTCTTAAAATAATACCAATACTTCCACTCTATGTGCAGAACAGCATGGTAAGTCTTAATATTCAGGTACCATCATGTCCTCTGCCTGACAGCAAAGCCTGCAACCTCACCCACACAGGGTCTGTCTCTGTAAGAGTCAGCCCCGCAAGGTGCCCTCTGAGCGCAGTAGGCAGCGTGTCGGTCTCAGAGAAGTCAGCACTATGACCTGCGGGCACCTCCTGTAGCCGTAGATAGCACGCCCTGATTCAAACACTGGCGCCGTGAGCTACAAAGATCCAACACCAGCAGATACTGGGGGAAGGCACTATGCAGAAATGGAAGGACCACATACTAGAGAAACTTCCGGAGAAATACTGCCTGCTCTGTGAGCTAGAGAATAGCGTCCAAATCCAAGAAATGACAACTGCTTTCCAATACATGGAGGTGCTTTTATATGAAAATGGAATTGCTCTAGTTTGTATGGGTGTGAGAAGGCTGGAGTCCCCCTCACTCAGCTTCGCCTGCCTAGACAAGCTGTTGAGGGGCTTCCATAGCCCCCAAGGCTCCACTGGACATGATTTTAAAATAGCCTTTGTCGACATCCTTAGAAACTGGTATTTCACTCTGTCCCCCAGCCACGACTTCGGGGTAAGAGGACACACTGGATCCCTAGGGAGGTGCTGCTTTACCGGATTCCGGCCACCGAAGCCAACGCCAGGTGCTAGGCCTTACCAGCCCCCTGCCCCTCCCCAAGCGCAAAGGGCCCGTACTTGTTTTTCAGCTCCACGATGGCCTGCACGGTTCGGTTGTTGTAATAGAGGTTGATCGTTCGCACCATCTTGGTCCGCTTCAGGTCTCCGATTTTCACCGTCACCTTGCTGATGGTGTGGCTGCCAATGAGCTTCACGACCTGCTGGGTGGTGGTGTACCGCGTATCCACTTTAATGGAAGACAGCTTGATATACTGAATGCAAGAGAGCACACAAAACACTGTATTAGTTCAAGGCGAGCGGCTCATCCTTTCCTCTTCAACATTCACCAAAGTAACCCACTCTCCATCCACAGATGAAATTGCTATTTACGGTAACGAGCATGGCAGGTGAGGGTTCAGACCACTGCTGACTGAGCATTAGGAGAGGAATGCCTATGTGGGAGCAACCAGGCTCTGGAAATGAGAAACCCACTGGCCCTGCAAGCCTCAGGACTGTCCACGTGGAAGAGGTCACTTACACAAAACGGCACTTCTGGATTATTACACACCAGGCAGGGGTCACTCTCCAGGTAATAGCCATCAAACTCCACTAAGCCAGACAAGGTGCTAAAGAAGAAACCAGTCTCAGCATAAAGACATTTCATCTCAGAAAGCACTGAGCTTCGTAAAGAAGCCATGAAAAGGCCACGGCTCAATATCCCCAGGCGGTCCCCAACCTCGTGAGAACACAAGGACGCGTGAGAAATGCCAGCAGGGTTTGGCAGTCACAGGAAGGAATGGCGGCTAATCGACCGTAGATGCTTCCTGTTTCTGAGCTGTCCTGAGGTCAGGGGGTCCTAGAACATTACGTTAAAGTTCAACTCAAAGAGTCACAATTAAATATACTAAGAGTCATTAAACTGTGTACTTAAAAGGTGACTTTTATAAGTAGGGAAACTGTACCTCAATAAAGTTTGGAGAAAAAGAAAAGAATAGTCACTATTAAACCATGGAAGTAATAAACTGTCAATTTAACCAACAGTCTCTTTCAAAAATGTTTTTAAATGCAGCCATTTTCTGTGAATTTCTCTTATTTGATTTAGACTCAGACCCTTGAAACTAGAGACCTTCTTAAATCACTGATTACCGAGCCCAAATCCAGCCAGCACAGTTCGTGTAATTCCCATGGACCAGGCCCCAGCTCTGCAGGAGGGGCTGCAAGACCAACCAGACGGGGGCATGTTGACCCATACGGAGGAGCCAGACAGCGCGGAGAAAGCCACTCGGCTGCTGGCTGAGCTTCAAGGAGGGAGAGAGCAGAACAAAGCTCACTTGTAAATGTTGGAGTTGGGATGGTTGGTAAGAATGTGGTTTTGAGTCCGCAGAATCTCCACTGCCTTCTGTGAATATTCCTTCAACTGAAACAGAAGTCAACAAAGAGACACAGTTAAAGTGCAAAGGAAAGTCTTGCTGGAAAAGACTTCCATCTGCAGAAGTACCAGACCCCTCAGCCCCCAATGCAAAGCCGGGCCCAACACCTAACTGTTTAAAGGACTCTATCTGCTTTAGAAGCTTCCACAACCTTATGACAGTCCATCTTTTTAGACCTTGTGGGTGGAAGAAGATAAATTTCACTCTTATGGGGAAGCCACAAAAAGGCTGTCTAACTTCAGAAACACTCGGGGGATGCAGTCAGGGTTGCTGGGAAAACCAGAGGAGCACTGTCATTCCCAAACAACTTGAGTTACATTTTCTCCCCACCAGATCTACTTCTATTGGCTAAGCCACTTTCAGACTGTACTTACATGCTGGTGTGTGTTACCTATGTAGCATACACACTGGGAGTGTGTGTATATGTATGTATATACATATGTACATGCATGTATATGTATTTATGTACTACCTTTGGGTTGGTCGTAAGGTTCTTAACTCAAGAGAAAAAAGGTTAAAAATGGCAAGTTGGCTTCTCTGACCATAAAGAAGCAGTCTACCTTCTTCTCTGTCTGTGGCGTTTTCAAGGAGAAATAGCCGAGTAGGTCCACGAACTGGGCAGCCTTCCGACCGTAGGCCGGCAGTTCCGGCCATATGGACCACATCAGATCCAGCAGGAGCTCCTGTTGGGATTTGCTGGAGTTTCTGTAGAGAGATGACAGCTCACATCACCAAGCACCAGAAAACCCCAAGGTTCTTCATCGGCAAGGCCCAACACTGTTTCTGTGGACACATCTATTTCTCCACAAGGAATGGTTTTGTTGCTCTTCTGACAATCGACCCTAACCAATGTAGCACGGTCCCTTCCTATCTTCAGGAGGTGGCCTATTACCAACATCCAACATTACTCAATGGCAGTAATGAGCTTTGTTAGCGTAAAGAGCCAGGCCCAGTCATTTTACAAACTTCTAAACACAGCCTTCTTAGTGGGAAAGATCATCTTTTGCTTATGACATCACTTTGATAGCTAAAAAGCAGAGTAACTAGAAGAAGAAACCTGTAATAGTTAAGAGGATTTTTCAGGCTGCGGTAAATACTGATACGGTGACCAGGAACATGTAACATCAAGTCAAGGCTGAACTGTAACACCCACTCTGGTCGCCGACCCAGGAGACTGTCAAACAGCCCTGGACCTCACCTGTAGATGTGCAGTGTCAGGCAGTGGGCCTGCCAGCGCACTGAGGAAGAGTTGGACTCTAATAGGAAGCAACGCAGAAACTGGACCAAAGTCTCCTTATCTGCAAATTTGTTCAGCTGGTTCACCAGAGCTGTGCACAGCTGGTCCTCCTGGCTGCCTGAGCTCTCGCCTGCAAGAGTGGGGCACAAAGAACAGAAAGAAGTGGTCTAGAGTCCCAGAGCTGGTGCTACCATGTAGAGAGGGAGGGAAGGCTGTCCGTGCCTAAAAATTTGAACGAAATGGTTAAATCTGAAGATAATTTTCAGTTGCTTCCTGGGGGAGAAAAGGTCAACCCCAAATGAGACAGACAGTGATGCCCCCCCAAGAAAAGCATGGAATAAAGTGCCCACATTAGCCTGGCACTAGACACACACAGTTCCACTGGAGGAAAAACTCCTTTTAGATGTTTTCTGCCTAAAACAGTCAATATTACCACACGCCTGCACAGAGAAATCCGAATAATTAGTTGGGAGAACCACCTTCCTTGCTTTCCACCCCGATCACCTGTCTCAGGCCTCCAAGGACCATGAAGCACAATAAAACAGAGAGGCATCTGCCTTTCTGATGGTAAGAAGTCGGGTAAAAAGGCTTACATTCATAGAGCGTTTAACAGTTTACAAGGCCCATTTAAAAACATCCCTCCATTAAACATTGACAAGCTGGCCACAGAGCAAGTGCTACTGTTTCACAGAAGAAGAAACCTGGCCTAGCAAAAAATGCTCAGTGTACTGTGACCTTTCCTATCACTGTCACCTGAAATGGGGAGTCACACTGTTGAAGGTGTCATCTTCAATGTAACTGAAAATGAGGCCAAACGGACATGAGAGGCATTCGGGTTTCAGGTCGCCTGTCGGTCAGGATAAAAACCACTTCAGGAGAGAACAAACCTTGTGCTCCAAGAGAGATCGGAACACACTGCCCTTGCGACCAAGACAAGAGAGTGACTCTTACCCTCCTTCTCCTTCTCCTTTTCTTCTTTCTTGCTCTTTTTAGTGGACGACTTGGACTGTGTCGTGGCTTGTCCAGAGCTGGCAGCGGCAGGGGCCGAGGAGGAAGCTGCACCGGAGGACCCCGCCGAAGCAGCCAGGGCGGCGAGCACTTTGCTGCCACACAGCGCACAGGAGAGCAGCTGCAGCAGCACCGGAGACACACCCTCATCCACCAGGAAGCTGACTTGGAGGAGGAAGTACAGGACAGCTGCGGGGACAGGAGACAGTGGCTCAACTCTAAGATGACAGCTCGACTCACATGCGAGAACAGGAGTAACTCTGCCCCGTGGTCAGGACTGCCCGGTTGGCACCAGCCCCTTCTCCAAGTCCTTGCTGCTGAATGCCACCAAGGGTTTACACCCTCTGCGAGTACCCGACAAGCTGCGAAGAGACTGGCTCCCTGTCCCTACTTCTTTGAGTGAGATGGCTCTCTAAACTCCACACACCCCTCTTTAGCTTCACTGTCACATGAGGGAGGTCAGATCCCCCTCCTTCGTGTAGCACCCCACATCTGTCTACTGACCCTCATCACCCTTCAAGCTCTCGTGTGCCTTCTCCGCTCGGCAGGGCTGTCTGTGCAGTTGCGCGCCGCATAATGACAATCTGGGCAACAGCGGACCAACACGTACAACGCTGGCGTGCCACACTGCCTAGGTGTGTATGGGCTACACCGTCTAGATTTGCACAGTGTGTTCTACGATGTTTGCACAACAGAGAAATGGCCAAAGACACATTTCTCAGGAGATATCCCCATTGTCAGGCGGCGCGTGACTATCCTGCTCATGGCTGTATCTCCAGCACCCAGCTTAGTGCGTGGTATATAGGAGCGTCAGTAATAGTTCTTGAAGGAATGAATAATAACCGCAACCAAAAGGAACAGCACTGCTTACAGTCGTCTTTGATGCAGAATTTCTGCCAGTTGATGGTTCGCTGGGCAGCGATCTCTGCACAAGCTTTCAGGTGCTCCATCTGAAATGACAGCCAACCACCGAAAATGAGCTACTCTGACCAGCAGCCCGGCCAGTACCACACCTGCTGCCTTGAGGGGCCTTCATCCTGGCTTTGGATGCGCCTGAACACGGTGCTCTCTGCAAGGGGGATCCAGTGCCCTGTGACCCTGGGACAAGGCCCACATACAAGGCTCTTACAGAGCCTCCCACGGTCAACTCCCCACCATACAAAGGCCCTTTGCTTTCAGGCTTCCTTCAGCCCACTCAGCACTGCAGCAAGAGAGACCGGCCGTGACTCGGAAACCCTCCATCCAGTCTGTTTTTCTTACTAAATGCACAATAGTAAGGACGTTAGATTAGGAGTCTGTAATACTGAAGGTGTTCTTTCTGCATGCTCCTGTGCAATATATGCAGTTTAGTCCCCAAAATACAAACAGTTCATCTTCAGGTACAAGACATCACGTCTTTAGCATCCAAGGACAAAAATCAGAGGAGCACGAACATCAGGTTGCTCCTATCCATGACATGAACAAATGACACTGGTAAAAACCCAAGTCCCCCCTCTTTCTAATGCAGAAGCCAAGCCAGGTGGGGGTGGGAACATGAGGGGGGAATCGCAGACCCCAAAGCCAGTACACATGGTGTGGAACCCAGTCAGGGATTTGGGCTTTACCCTGATCCTGGCCAGGATGCCCTCCATGTGTCTGCAAGCCCTGTGCAGCTCCATTCAGATTACCTACTCAGCTGAGCCTCATCCCACGCCCCTCCCCACCCTACCATTTCCACCCCCTCGTACCAGGCTGATGAGTGTGTCATACTGCAAGGCGGAGCCTGAGCTGGCTGTCACCACACTTGCCCGGAGGAATATCCCCTGTTCCTCCAGCAGCTTCTTGATTCCACGCACGTGGGAGTCCAGGGTGTGCAAATCCCGGAGCTGGCGGTATTTGTCCTTGGACCCACAGATGAAGAGCAGGAGTTTGCGGACTTGCCGGCGCACGAATGGTGTCTGCTGGATCATCAGGTACTTGAGGGGAGAAACAGCGCGGTCAAGGACTCTGGGACTGTCTGTCCCAGCCCAGGCGCCTTGGGTTTTGTGAACTGTTACTGAAAACCGGTGAGAGCAAACCTTACTCTCCAAAGCATTTGAGCTCTTGTTTCCCATCATGTCATCAGTCTGGTTCACATAAACTAAAAAATTCTCAAAAAAAAAAAAAATCATACAAAATTAAAAAAAAAAAAAAAGTGGCGAGAAACACAAACCAAACCAAGCTATTTCCTCTCAGCCGAGCTGGCCTCTGGTGAACTTTAGTCTTCCTTGCAGAGGCCAGGAGAAAGGCACAGGAAGAAAGAAGTCAAAGAGGGGAAAAGAGCAATATTCCCGCTTCCTTCCTGGGATACTTAGGAGTGTCCAGGGAAGACTGGCCTCCACCGTGGCCCACACAGAGTTAAAACATATTAAAGAAAAATTCAGAATCTCTCCTTCAGGTAAAGGAGGTAGGGAAACAGGTAAGACTGTTACAGCTACACGCCTTGAAGTGGTCACCTGGAGTTTACTAGCAGATTATTCTCCCCAGAATTAATCTCATGCCTTCCGTCGTTGCTAAGCGGTTGTTTCTCGGCTGGCTCCAAACCCAGCCCACCACACACCCTGCTCCGTGGTGTCGGCCCAGAATTACGCTAACCGCATTGCATCTTTGCAACCGGCCCCGCCTGGGTCCTGCACTGGGGAGCACCAGAGGGACACTGGAAGGCAGGAGGGAAAGGAGGGAGCTGCTTCCTCCTGTCTGCCTGCTATCCAAGCAAGAGCCCTTCACCCTGGCAGGCCTGCCACTTCCGTACGCAAGGACAGACCAGCTACAGCTGGCTCTAACCGTCAGCTCCTCTCGGTGCTTCTGGAGTTGTCCATGTCCCAGCCCCCCTCTTCAGAGCTCCGGAGGGCCAGCAGCTGCACCCTTCCCCAGATCCCTGGGCCTCCCTCTTCATTCTCGAGGCTGCTGGCAGCGCTCGCAGTTACCCTCTCTGTGCACCTCTGCGTTCCCTTCTAACCTTTAGCTGCTTCAGTGCTCTGTAACCAATTCCCTTTGCTGGAATCTCTGTTAATTTAACTATACTGCTTTCTGGGCCGCGTGCGAAGTATTAAATCTGTCTACTGTCATTACGTGTGGGGGAAGTCAGGCAGACGGCTTGCTCTAAGGCACATCTTCCACAGCTTCGCCGCTTATGGGGGCGGGGCAAAGGAGGTTTACAGTTTGGTGCAGAAGGTAATACAATGATCAATAAGTGACAATACATGAAAAACTCTGTGTTTCACGTACTCGCAGCTGCAAACCTGCATTTGCCCTGCCCTGTAGTACATGCCGAAAAGGGGCGAGGCCCAGGGGGATACTGCAGGAGCGTCAGGATGGAAGGGGGCCGCCAAGGTGGTCACTGAGGCTGATGTGTCCACCCCTCAGTGGGCACCGCTCCCCTCACTTACCTCTGAGAGGAAGTAAAACCACGAATGGTCAAAGACAGGAGGCGGGATCCGAGAACTGGTGTCGGCGATCTTTTTGATTTGGTAGGGGAGCCTCAGCACCATCTCTGTTAGAAGCTGCGTGTAGGCCTCAAACACATCAGCAGCATGACCCTGGGAGGAGAACATGTGTAAGAACCCATGATCGACAGTCTCCACAGCCACACTCAGAAAAAGACTGGCTTCCTGCTTACTCGGCACACCTTATGCTAGCACTGGTCACTGCGCTTTCTGCAGCTGGAGCTGCCACTGGCTGACAGTTTAATGTACAGACAAGCAACGTCCCAGGCTCCTGGGCAATTGCATTACATGCAAAGATTACAGTGGAGAGGATCTCACTGCTCTTAAAAGTTCTAATATTTCGCTCTGTAGTTTTGGACACTGTACTGATTGTGTTCAACTCATGCAAAACTTAGAATGGGAAAACACTGAAGAAACAGTAGCAGGGGAAGATTTCTTACTTTCTGTTAGATGTGTATTCCATTCCCTAGAAGTAAAACTTTCATAACAACACGACATAGTCCAATAAGCCCAGGGGCCCGGAGCCACTAAACTCAGTTGAGATCTGGGTTCACATCACTCAGAGAGGCAGGGGTACAGAGAAATCGGAGGGTGTAGGGGACCGGTTTGTTTTGGTCTGGCAAATGTGACTCAGCCCTGTAGGGAAAACCTACAGAAGCGAAGTGGTGGGCAGGAGCCAGACCTTCAAACCGAGTGTTCCCATGGGAATCAGGCCTGGAAAGTGCATACAGACTGTCATGGCTTGCTCTTGCTAAAACTCCATCGCCCTGGTCTAATACAACAAATGTGTATTGTCTGTCTTCAAGGTGATTTTCCAAAGCCTGTATAAACTTTCCCAAGGGCAGAGCTAATCAGCTCATCACCATTTCCCTCTGCATGTTTTCATTTCCTTGATTGTACCTAAAACGTAGACAATAATATTCTATGTAACAGATAATAAATCTTCCTCTGTTGTAAGACCCGAGGAAAACAATAAAAGCCTGTCTAGGGCAGGGTCAGGGTGCTCTCCCCTTGAGAGAGTGGCCGAGGCACCATAGACACTCTACCCCTGAGAGTGGCAGTGCTGTTCCCTTTTTCTCCACAGGATTGCTGTCGCCTGTGCATTCATTCTCGTCGTCAGCCGCAATAGGCAGACTCTGCTGGCTGGAGTCCGCCACAGGAGGGCAGTGGACAATGAGGCCAGTGGACAACGGCTATACTGCAAGCCACCTGGTGCCCAAGAAGAGCCTGTACAACGTGGCTCATATATTTAATCCCCAGGTATTTGTTGGTTTTATGCCAAGTGCTGGGAGCATAAATAGGAAGAAAATATGGTCTTTGCAACAGTGTGAAGGGAAGACTCCACATGTGTGCACGGGGAGCCCGGAAGAACATCATCTCAATCACGTGATAGCAGGGAAGTGTGTGTCGGGAAAGGTCTTCCTAGGATCCAGTGTTTGAGCTGGGTCTTGAAGAAACAGGCATCAGCTAATAAGGGGAAGGAAGGGACGCAGAGGGAAAGGAAAGAATCTCAGGAGGGACGGCAGGCACGAAGGCAACGTCGCACGTGGGGAAAGGCACAAGTTAGGAGGGCTGCATGCAGAGGTGTTGTGGGTGAGTGAGGTAGAGAGTAAGGGAGATAGCTGGACACTCGAGGTAATGTTTGGTCAAACTAATTAAAGAAAACCCCAAAGGGTTACTAAAAAGAGAAGGATTCCTACTGCATGCCTGTTATGCTCCCACACTAGTCAAAGTAGTTCTGAGCACACAGTAAGAAGCAGAGCTAGTCCAACCCATTTTGCTCCAACACATGGCCTCGGTGGAGGAGAGACGGTGACAATGGACATTTACTGAGTCTTGGTAGGTGCCAGACACTGTGCTTTACAAACACCACCTCATTCAATGCTCACGACCGCCCACACAGCAGACATTCTTGTACCCTCCTATTCCAGGTATTCAAACTGAGGCTTACTTACTGGGGTCAGACGGAAATTCTGCAAGCCTCACGGCTAGTGAGACAACTGTTCCTAGACACTTGTTCCCAGACACACATGATCAAAAAGCCCATCTTCTAACCTAGAGCACACAGCGCCTCTGATGACAGCAGGGGGAGCATGTGACAAACACTTGTGGATGTGATCTACACTGAAAACATGACCTTATACCGTGTCATCTTTTTCTCAGGAGCTCAATGTGAAAGGACCTTGAATGTCTGGTGTCATTCAGTTCCTCAGGTTCATCAAGTGGCAGGACTCAGGACCCCGGCCGCAGGTTATTCATTAAATTGCGCTGAGTCAACCCCACCGGGGAATGCAGGCTCCCTCCTGCAGCTCCCTCAGCTCTGCTGAGTGTCCCTCACTGGATGAGGGACAGCAGTGGCTCTGGTCTGGGAAAGCCCTCACCTTCACATACTGGCGGAGGAAGAACGGGCTCATGTCGGGTGGGGAGGAAGTAGTATGTGGTTTCAGCAACTGGCTGGCAGCCACGGGCTCCTCATCGTTCTGTTGGCTCTTCCAGTACTCCAGCAGGGACTTGAGCACGTGCAGGCAGTAGTCCACGGCCCCAGAGCTCAGCAGGGCCGCTGCCGTGGCACTGGAGATGAGGGACGAGGACTGGAGGGAGGAGGTGAGAAGGGCTTGTAAATGCAGCTGTGTGCCAGGGGGTGGGGTGGGGGACACACTCACAACAGAATCAGTTGTCCTGAAGGGGGTTAGTCAGTCTCTTGAGCTAAAAGTTTTCCAACCAGCTCAAACACTGCCCCAACTCTTTTGAATAAGGGCACGGTTGAAGAAAAGACAAGAACACAGCTCTAAGCGAAAATCTCCCTACATACGCCCCCTCCGGCCAGGAGGCAAGGATTAGATCTTTCCAGCTGGAGGGCACGAACTGCCTCTTTTTCCTTGGCTAACCAGAAAAGAAGACCATTTTGATGAGAGAAAACTTTCCACTAGAGGCATGTTTTTAGCAACCCCACCCCCCAGTAGGGGCTCTTCTCATAGAACCAGCTTCCAAAGAAGATAGGGTGTGCGATCACATGAATAAAAAAGTAGGAGAAAAGCTACTGTAAATAAAACCATTAGGAGAGCCTTGCAAATCCCAGCAAGCCCCACAGCTCCTAAGCTCATTAAGATTGGACGCAGTTCAGCCTCCATTCCCACCTTCTCCGCTTTGTGTTAATCTCCCTGCCACCATGCACACCCCGCTTTCTCTCTGCTTTATTACTGCACTTATAAGCACTTATAAGCAACACAGTGCGAATCCTCTTAGCTATTCCACGCCTGCAGAACAGTCCCCTGCTTTTCAATGATGGAGCGTCCAAACCCTTTAACCCCGCCGATGGGGGGATTGTTGGCAAAAATCAGGATTTGTCAGGGATTTTGAAAAAAGTGGAGGCCCTGTTCTGAAAGAGGTAACAGCTTAGAATCTAACTTCCCTCAGGCAACAAGGGCCCCACTCTAACCTAGGACTGTCGCCTCTGCCCGCAGCCCTAGCACCGAGCAGACAACGCCTCCCCTTTCCCCACACCCAGAAGCTCGAAGGGAAGGTACCTCACATATGGAAGACTTGGACCCGGACTTGGTCCGGGACATGAAGACACTCAGGAGTCTCATCACCACCAGATGGACCTCATTCAGGGCACTGCGCTCATTCTTCTTGGAGACGTCCTGCAAGCAGAAGCAGAACCCAGACGCTCACACCAGCTTTTCAGCTTGAGGTATCTGAGTGAGATTCCCTCAGGCCTCTCAGTGCTAAATGTTTCTCAGGTGGAACTGGAGAGAAAACAAGCTCAAGCACCTGTGGGTTATACCTGGATTACTGCAAGCCTGATGCTCTTAAGAGGCCACATTAAGACAGAAACAACCAATTCACTGTCTTCACCTTGCAGGACTACAGAGGCTCCATGAGGGCAGGGACTTGGTCTTATTCCCCACTTATGCCTGGATCCGAAAGGACGCCTGGGCTGCAGCAGGCACTGCAGACAGTTTCGCTGGCTCAACAGACCGAGAGCCCTCCCCCCTTCCCCCCAAAACTTGGGGACAGTCTCTGGAGAGGAACAAAAACTGAGAACTGGTCTTAGCCGACCCCTATTCCCACACAGTGCGACTCAGATGTTACCTTTTTGTCCATGCCCAGTTCAGCAATGAGCTGGGAGAGCAGGTTGTCTAGGGCCCCCTTGTCCTTCTCATCTTCCCCATCCAGGTCTGCCGTGAGCATCAGAATGACCTAGGAGCCAACAGAGGAGAAACGGGAGGGCCACTTCCTTGGAGAACAATGCCTTCTAACACCAGGTGTTTCTGAAGAAACCCCAATCTTCTTCTCTGTCCATTAAAACAGTTACCCACGAGGAAGTTCCAAATCCCCAGATATCCAAAGTTGAAGTCTCCAGAGTCAGAAGAGTCCATTTTTGATATATACCACACTTGGCATCACAGAAAACATTTTTGCAAAAAGTTTGCAAAACTAAATGACTAAGCCATGTTACATCCATCCGCAGTGGGCTGAGACAAGGCATTGTGCTTGCTAAGAATCAAAGGGCAGTTCTGCCCAAGACAAAGGCAGCCAGTGGGAGAACAGCTGTCACAGACCACACTCTACTACTAACCTCAGTGAAGAGTCACTGCAGACTAAGAATCTCTGGGGCAGACTCCGCTCCTGGCTCTGTCAGTAACTTAGCTGGGTAATTGGGGACATTAAAAAAAAAACTCTGACCCCAGGCTTCTCATCTCTAAATTGAAGGACTATGACTTAAGCTCAAAATTGTATTCCATTTTTTTAATGACCTAATTCCAAAGCCTTATGGAGCCCCTGGAAGAGAGACGTCAGCACACCTAAGGACAATCCAAGTACAAAGCGATCGACCCTGTGAACTGAGGGATACCTGCATGTACGGGATGGCCCGGACACCTCCGACATTGCGTAACTGGGGCAAGGTCTGCAGTAGTCTCTCCAGCAGCATCAGACGGACCATGTGCAGCCTGAAGGCCAAGAAAAATACATGAAACATGAGCCAGTGTACAACCACTTACCAAGTGACCCCAGGCCTTCCCTCCTGCCACCAAGGTAAACAAGGCGTCTGCTGCTTAAGAACAAGCCCAGTATTCAAAAAATGTTAATAAATGCGTATCTGTTACACCAGCAACATAAGAGAAATCTCACTCTGTTAAAAGGGAGCAAAACTACTGCAAAATACAATGAATGGTACTGAAAACCTATACAGGAAAGTTAAATACTACTAAAGCAATCAGGTCCTGGCCGTTCTCAGTACCAGAATCAGGCCAAACCGTCCACAGTGAGCGCTATGGCTCTTCTCCAGCCGTGGCCCTATCCTGCCTCTCGGCGCTCTTCTCTGGCGTTCTCCTACCTGCGCATCCTGTATCATCCAGTTGCACAGTGACCCGGCTCTTTTATTCTCACGCTTCCCAAGTCCTTTGGAAAGCCAGTCACTGCTTTACCCTCTCCTCCCACACCTCGTCCACAATTTCTCCACGTGCAAAATTCAATCTCAACACCACCCTTCCTATACTGGACCCACAGACTCCCTCCTACACTCGGGTGCCCACCATCGAAGCCTTCCTCATCTGCAGCTTTGCAGCTGGGCTCCCACACTGAGTGTGTGCCTTGGACCCTGGTGACTACACTGACTCAGAAGGACCAATGTGAAGATCCACTAGTTAGGGCCTTGGCAACGAGCTGGGTGGCAGTCTCGCCTCACACACTGTCTCACGCAGACTTCAGAGTGCATCTGCTGAGTGAATGAATGGGTTCACGTCACACAGTGAATCAGTTTTCATTGTACTCCGTGGACTATTTAACATAAGAAACCACATGCCTATAATTTTTAAATGTGACTTCATTATATTACAACTCAAAGTAATAAAAGTTTGAATGAAAGTAGAGTGTCTTATTCGATAATGATTATCGTTCTAAAAAGAACTTGAATAAGGAGCTAAATGTCCTTTAGCACTAACACACAGAAGCCCACACACGCATAAGAACTGATCAGACAAAGCACAGGACGGGACGGCAGCCGGGAGCGGACGGGGCACAGGATGGGATGGCGGCAGCAGTTCAGCACTTTTGGGATAAATCTAAGCTTTGAGATGGAGTAAAATCTTCTGACGTGGAGAACATGCGTGTGAATGAACAGACATACACAAAGGAAAGAGTCGGCCAAACGAGCAGGGTCTGGACCTGGACCGAGATCACACCAGGTTACTCTTGAAACAATACCAAAAAACTCAACACTACCAAAGACTGCTACTTCCTTTCCTTGTGACTTAAATGAAAACAATTCCATCATACTATTCAAAACAAGTCACTGGACTGTTTAACTTATTCCTGGAAAAATGTTAAAACCACTTTGGAGACTCCCATTACCAATATGGCGAGGTTCCTAAATTGCCCTGCTAAAAAACTAAAAAAATCCAAAGACATAAAATCATTTTAGAAGCAATGCTGAATCTCAAAACGTTTCAAAGAATTAAAATCACACAATATGTTCCCCAACCACAGTAAATTAGACTATAAATCAATAACAGAAAAATAATTACAAAATCACCCCCAATGTTTGGAAATTTAGCAACACACTTCTAAATACCCCTGGATCCACCTCCTGCAATGGATCCTGTTCCTAGAATGTCCCCCACAGGAAACCCCTCGACTGAGAACGCGCAGGCCCTGACCTGTTGCTGGTGTGCACATCTCCTTCTCCGTCCCCTTCCCCTTCTCCCTCGGAGCCCTCTCCCTCCTGGTGCCCGGTGGTGGTGCTGATGGCGCCCGTGCTCGAGCTGACACTCCCAGGTCCCGCTGGATGCCCCTCCGCTGTGGCATCACCGTAAGCACTGCTCCGGCCAGACACTGGAGGAAAGTGGTTAAAAGCACAAGTCAGCCCCCAAAGCACGACGGAATCCAATGCAGTCTGAAGTCAGCAATAGTTAAAAGATGACTGGTAAGCTTACGAATTTTTTATTCTGTGTGAAGCTAAATAAGGATGGAATGCACAATTCTGGCCCCACAGCACTGTGACCCCCAGTGACTCTTGGGGTGGCCACACGTCCCTGTACAGAACATAATCTCCACCTATAGGACCGACCTCTGTCTCAGCTACTGACACATTTCCATCCCACACTCCAGAGAACACACACTCATTTGGGAGTCTAGGCATTACCTTTTACTCTTAATCTACTCCACACAAAAAATTTTCATATCTGTGGCCTGATTTATAAGATCGACCCCACTGGCTTTGTCACGCGTCCTCATTCTAGAGCCCCACCCTATCGTCCAGTACCCTGTGAAGACGACCTACTGTATTAACACACCAGACCATCAGCAGTAATTGCCCAAAGTATCTTCCCCCAACAAGAGGAGCAAACCCAGTGTGATGGATTCCAAGGTCACACCGTAAGTGTTTTAGATGCATCCCGATTCAGGGTTGGGTGTGTCCCTGCTTTCTCCACTACCAATAAGTGAAAGCTGCCTGGGAGCTACTTTAGGACCAGACTCCCTGGGTTTAAGCCATTATCACCAAACACATGAAACCCCAGGGCTGAGGTCAGGTGATTCCCTGAGACTTCCAACGAGCCCCCAGAGCTTCCTTCTGCTGAGGCCAATCCCAGAACCCAGGCAGAGATTCCAGTTTTGTCCCCACCCTCTGCCCAGGAGATCAGGACCCCAGGACCCTTTACCACTGTGCTCGCCAGCCACTGAGTCCACGGCACTGCCCCCGCTCTCTGAGCCCACACTCCCACCGTGGTCAGCGGGAGAGGTCCGAAGGGTGGAGCCATCAGTCGCTGCCGTGCTGCCCTCGTCGTCCGAGGCTGGAGCTGAGAGAGGAACGAGAGCTGTTACAGGTAAGAACCACACAGTATCTGTCCCACTGTCAAAGGAAAAAGGGAGAGAGGTGCTTTGCTGGTTAACCACTAGCAGGAGCAAACACTATGTACGCACCGAGTGTTGAGAACAGTACTAGGAGTGAAGACCCAGTTCCCTGGGCACTTCCTTCACTGTCACGCTACAGCACAAGAGGAACAGTGCAGAGTTCAATAGGTTCTGTGACATGGACACTCAGTTTTCTAATGTAAGTGCTTTGTAGTCACCATTGTGGAGGTGTTACTGACACCAGCTGAGGCTGGAAAGCAGCCATTACCATTCCAAGCACAGAACTCAATTTTAATGAGATTTGTTTCATAATCGGTCAATTCGTGCTTATGTCAGGAAATCACTAACATGAACTCTTTAATCAATCCTGTTTGTTTTCTTTTTAATCAGGTGGTCCGGAGGAGTGCTCACTGGGAAATTTCACGCCTCCTAATCATCCTCATCAGATGCTAACAATGAAGCAAGGAAATTCCCCGGAGACCCCACAGCATCCAGGATCAGGGCTGAGCGGGACAGGATGAGGCTCAGGGGGAGGAAAGCCAACACGCCACAGAGCACAGCGGGGGTACAGCTGGCACAGCATGACAGTGACCGCCAAGCCTGAAATGACAGCCACTAAAGGGACCGAGGGAAGCAACAAGCATGGCAGCAGGGGAGACGGGACAGACAATTTCTCCCTTCCTCACCTACCCAGAGTAAAACTCCCGAAAGGAAAATACAAAAGAAAGAAACAAATATAGGGAAGCATCTGCCTGAAAACCTCCAAGTCAACCCTTAAATTACTCGGGCACATTTCCCAGCAGCTGGGTCAGATGTTGCATCCTCTTCTCTTGGTCCAACTCTCTACTTAGGGAATTTTTTTTCTTTCCAAGTTAGGAAAGAGACTGCAAGTGAAGACAAAATGAGGTTTGAAAATTTCCTCTGCATTTGAATTGTACACAAAACCCCTGGCTCCGAAGCTCACAAATCCCCGACAATTAGCCACACTGACCTCCAGCTACCTCGGCTTCTTACAACTTCACTTTTACTTGCAAATGAAGAGAAAAATGTTAAAAGGTATAACCCCTATTTCTTGTCTTTCTTTAATGCTGTCCAAAGTGTCAGCACTCTGATGAAGAACTGGAAAGCTGCGATTTAAGCCCAGAGCCGATCGACCTGCAGGCTGCTCTCTAGGCCCTTCCTCGGCAAGTGAGTGGGAGCCAGGCGGCATGCAAAGTGCAGGAGGCGAAGCCACGAGCGCCCCCGCCAAGCTGCATGGTATGCCTCCCGCACCCGTCTTTCCAAAGCGAAGGCAGAAGCGGGAAGTCCAGAATGGCCTGTCAAAGCAGCTGCCCGGTACACTCTCACAGCACAGAGAACACGGCCTGGGGCCTGGGGGTCCTGGGCCATGCTCCTTGCTATGGACAGTTACCTGATGCTGTGGTGTCAGAGAGGGTTCCTGCATCCAGTGAGGAAGAGCTGGGTGCCTGGCCCGACAGCCCCAGACTCTGCAGGCCCAGAGCACTGCTGCTGCTGCCTGGGGAACAAGTGGAGAGTGAGCTAAACACCCCCTCCAGACCCCGTCCACAGCGCTGCTGTGGCCACCTGCTGTCCTCAGGAACCTAAACTCGCCAGTGTGTGACCCCCTCTGCCCCTCTGGCCTGGAGGAAGTTAACAGCCATTGCTGCCCAGCCACCCTGTTTGGCTACACAAGTGGTGGAAGACTCCCTCCAACTCAGGCTGGACCCAGCAGGGAGAGATCTAACACATGTGGGGGGGAATAGTCCAAATGCCCCAACAAACAGAAACAAGGAGACTGGCTCCCAGCTGAACATGTGCCCACAGTGCCTCTCACTCTCCACTTGCGTCTCTGAATGGCTCTCACCCAGATTGACCTCTCCCCAGATCTGGGGACGAGCTAAGTGAGCGGCACGTCAGTAACTGCCGTCCCTCTCTCCGGGGCAAGGCCAGCGGGCCACCGCGCTCCTGGCATCTGCCTTCTACCTTGCTGGTCCTGCTGCAGGCTCAGGGCGATGGCCAGTTCGACCATGGTCTCGTCATCGGCGTCAGGCGGAATGTCCAGCATAGGGGGGAAGCCCTCTGCACCGGCCAGCAGGGCCTCCAGGGGCGAGGGGTTGCCATTGTTGACATTCTCAGCAGTCTCCAGGACCATCGACTCGGACTGCAGAGAGGACGCGCGGTCAGCGGCCCATGGCTCATGGTTGCTTTTGGAAGTCCACTGAATAAGAGCTAGAGGAAAGTTAGAGGCCCCTACGCCCCTCTCCAGCTCCAGACTCACCACCATCTCAAAATCTCCATGGTCCACCTCGCTCTGTTCCTGGCTTTCCTGCCGGATGTGGCCACCATTCGGGATCCCTGATGACTGCATTTTCTCATCTGCATCATCATCGTCATCATCATCCTTGTCTCCTGAGTCAAAGAAACCCCTGTCAGCTGACAATACTTAAAAACCTCCCCCGCCTCAGCAGCGTGACTCACAGAGCAAACAAAAGCCCAGACGACGAGCTACCCGCCGGCATCTGTGCCCCAGAGAGAGACCCCAGAGCGCTGTGCCTAGCCTGGCAGGGTCTAAGAAGATAGGTTGGTAAGGGAGAGCTTGCCCCCACCTAGGACAAGACCTTTTCCAGCTGATGAAGAGTGTGAGTGAGTGAGTGAGTGAGTGTGTGTGTGGCGGGGGGAGGGGGCCATGATGGGGGGAACCTTGAATTACAAAGGGATTTCCACAACGCAGTGAAACTGAAGCCCAGTAAGTCCACAGGCTCCCACCAACTCTCAAGAGACCTTGGACAAGACAGGGAAAATAAATAATCTAATATCTGTTATCTGTTATCTGTCATGGCAGCTTGAAGTGGTACTATGCTTTTCCAAAACAACTGGGCCAGTGAGGTCTCACACTGCAGGAGCATTAGGAGAACCTGGCCCAGCCAGTTCCTGTGTGAAGGGAGAGGCCTCCTAGTGTGAGGGGGGCCAGACCCCTGGTGTGAGAAGACGGAGAACGTGCCTCTCGCCAGGCGGGCTGTGGAAGCGTGTGCACATGGCCTCGACTGGAAACATGAACCGACTGCCCTCTTGCTTCTCACCGGAGATGCACCGACTGTGGCCTAACTCCTGAGAAGCTCGGCTAAGATCAGTACCATTCAATACCTTGAATGGTGTTCAAGGCGGATGGAAGGCCACAAAGTCACATGCACCCCTGCAGCCCTGCACCGTGCGTGTGGCTCCGGGGCACTCGCAGCGGGCCCGGTCCACGTGGAAATGTGACACTAGCGCACACTTCACACTAGATGAAGACCTCACAAAGACATGTTGCAGATATTCGAAGCACTGCGCTAACAATCTACATTGACATGTTGAAATACTTGTATGCACTAGACTGATTAGCAAGTTAACTTCAACATACTTCCTATCACTCTTTTTAAAACCTGACTAATAGAAAACTTAAAATTATGCACGTGACTTTCATCGGAAATGTCCTTCTGAGGCAAACCAAGTAACCAGAGACTTACACAATGTAGTGCTGATACTTAGATGCTTTGAGAACAGCTTTCACTACAATGTTACACGTTACCCGACTTGTGTCCAAGTGTATGGCGAGGGAAGCCTCTCGTGACACCTGCTGTCAAACAGTGTAGGTGCGGCCTCTGCGGAGGCAGCGACCCAGACCCTCACTGCAGGGCTTCCATGCTCGGAAGTCTGTTTTCACTGGAAAATGGCTACACTTTTCCTTAGTCGTGTGACTTGCATAACTGTTCTTAGGTGACTTGGTTGTGGCTCTGAGGAAGCATTCATCCAGATGTAAGGTCTTCACTTAACAACTATGCAGGACCTCACGACGCAGATTTTTTTTTTTGCATCTTGGGCTTGATTTGACTACTGTACCTTTATTTTCCCATGGCTTTGATTTTCTTTATTTTTATCCCATTTTTAGCATACGCATTTTTATCTGCCACCTGACGGCCTTTGCGGAACAAGGCAGGACAACAACGACGGACCCACAGACCACAGGCCCTGGGCCCTTGGCCCACGGGGGCAGCACCGCCCTCCCACAGCCACGTGAGCCCAGGTCGAGACCCCATGTTACCCATCGGAGTGTTGCTTCGAGGGGAGGATGGCAGTGTCACATGTCTCCGCTTGTTCCTGGGCCTCAGGACTCGAATCAGAGCTTGTTTACAGGAGAAGCTCACCGCAGGGTCCTGAGGTTGAAGGACACTGTCACACTTAAGTTTCACATTATTCAAGACACTGTCTACAAACACCTTCCTCTCTCAGTCAACCGTTTCCATGCATGGAGAAGACCTACCTGCTCTCGCCCACAACCCTGCTGACCGAGCTCAGCAGTTAACCTCATCTCCTGACCTGGCAGAGTAAGACCCCTTCACCCCCACTCTTGCATCATGGTCCCTGCTGGCAGACCGGCAGGCCACCTGGCTCTCTACAGGGGGGTTTGGCTTCTCATCAGATCATCGGGCTCAACTTAGCTCTGTGCTACAATCAGCACTTCAAACACTGAGCTTCTGTGACAGAGTCACGAGAACCAGAGCTTAGTGGTGGTCATTCATCTAGCCCTTCTGATTAATACTCAGCACTAAATAGCAACCACCAGGATATTCCCTGGGTATCAGCCCTAAACAAGACAAAGTCCATCACCTCTTCAAACCTTTTTTCCCCCCAAGGAATGAATAAATCTTAAAGCTTTTATCGATATTCAAAACTCTTCATTCTCATGATCTCCTTTAAGAGTGTCCTCGCTCATTAGTGGATTTACTGCAGTTCTCCCGCCCGTGCCTGGGCGGTGCAGGGGTACGTACGGGGCACAGCAGCATCTGCATGTAGATCCCGGACGCCGTGCTGATGCAGTCCAGCTCACACGTGCAGTAGCCGTGGACGATGTCCACCAGCGCATTGACAGTGGCTTCGATGTGAGTCAGGCCTGAAGGGGAGAAGAGGACAACAGAAAAACTTCTACCTACTCAAGAGTCCAAGAAAAAAGTCTTCTAATCTCCCACACTGTCCTTAAAAGCCATCCCAGACTTCCCGAGTCACAGCAGTAAGTGCTGTCTGCTCTCCTGGACATCAAACCAGGGTAGAGAAGTGTTTAGAGCTGGCAGATTCCAAATGTCCCCACTAACCCCAAGCCTTTGGTAACAACAAACATGACCTTGGCACGCCTTCAGGTTTGCTGCCCCAGCAAACTCCCACCACGAGTGAGCACCAGGGGCGGTTTTGCTTTCCCAGGCTGCCGTTCAGATCTGGCTCTTCCCCCCCAACTCAGGATGATGTGAGAGGTCAGACACTGAAGGCAGTGGCAGCTTCGGAACAACCCGGTTCTCCAGGCTGACACCTAACTGCTACCTTGTGAAGTGGCTATCAGTCAGTCTCCCAAAGATTTCTGAAATAATTCCAAACACAACTGAGGGCACACACATGCCCCGTGTGAAACAGCCAACCCGACATGGAGAGCTACGCGAGAAGCTCCCTCGCTGCCCCTCCTGCCTTCCTGTGTCAGGAACACGGACGGACCCCCAGCCTTCTGTCCCTGACTACTCATCTGGAAGAGGGAGCGACGAGGGACAAGGCTGGGGGCTGGGCCTGTTCAAAGACAGGACTCGCGTCGGGCTTCGCCAGCTACCAACACGCAGGTGCCCCTGCCCACGCGATACCTGGCAGGCAGGCAGGCGCCAAGAAGGCGTTCTTGGGTTTGGAGGCATGGAGTTTCCAGAAGTGGTTCACCAGCTGGGTGATGAAACTGCAGCAATCCCCGTCCACCTGCTTCTGAGGCTCTCGCCCCTCCTCCACTCCTTCTACACAGAAAGAAAGTTAGTAACGACGGTAAATCGGGGATGGAATTTAATTTGTGTCAAGTTTAACTCAGGTCAAGGAAGCTTGCCTGGGGAGGGAGTTTCAAGTGGGGCCCCAATCAACATGCCAACTATCCCTAGATTCCAGCAGGCACATCTAGGAGGAAAGCAGTCTGGGAAAGGAACATCACAGAAGACATCGCATGTTAGAGAGTTAAGTAGAAGGGGGAGCATTCAGGATCTTCGCAGCAGATTCAGAGGTCTCAGGTCCCACTGCTCAACTCCCCACTGTAAAAGCTGGGAGAACCTCTGAGATTTTCTGGAACGATTCCTGGGTGACAGTATTAGGAGGAGGCACAGGATGACGACAGTACGTGGGTGCATGTGACAAAGGACTGTAAAAGCATCAATGAACTGTATCTGATAAAAGCAAAACAAGTGTGGTGCCCAGACAAAGTGAGGAGGAGGGGGAAACAGAATGGGCACCAAGAAGGGCCACCACACGGACCAACAGGAGAACAGCATGAAAGCAGAAGACAGGACCCTAGCAGTTTAAAGTGAATGGGGCCCTGAAGTTGCTCTAACTTTAACTTTAACCTGAAAATCATAAGACATAGTGACAGATTAGACTGATGTCTAGAGCACTAAATAAACCCAAAAATAACCCGGGGAATAAGCAGTGGAAGGAGTATTTACTTAAAATGGTACAATCTTAATGTCACAAACCCTCCACGAGGTGTAAAGACACGAGGGTAAAATCCCGCCAGAGCATGCAGTCAGTCGGAGGCCAGTGAGCACAGCGAAGGGAGGAAAGGCTGAAGAAAATGTAGCTGCAGATTTCAGGACCACGGCCACGTAGGCCAAGTTCACCTGTTTCCATCTGGGGCAGCTTTGACTCCGTGAAGTGGACGAGGTTGTTAGGGCGCATGATGGCGATGGAGCGAGCTGTGATCACCAGCCTCTGGAAGACCTCGGGGTCCAAATCCTTGCCTTCTTTGCTGGAGGTGTTGAGACACTGCACAGCTTTGCTCAACAAGGCCTGGTCCTGCAACAGAGGGGCCACAGGGGTAACCCACAGCAAAGGCCGCACTAACGTGGAGAGCGGAGGACAGCTGGCAGGCTGGCCACCTCCCTCCAGAGAACAGGCTGATCACCACCCAGCTAACTGGAACAAATCTTCAAAGTTAAACTTCTTCTTTTTTATTTTATTTTATTTATTTATCTTTAGAGGGGAAGGGAAGGAGAGAGGGAGAGAAACATCAACGTATGGTTGCCTCTCGTGCGTCCCCTGCTGGGAACTGGCCTGAAACCCAGGCACGTGCCCTGACTGGGAATTGAACTGCGATCCTTTGGTTTGCAGGTCTGCACTCAATCCACTGAGCTACACCAGCCAGGGCTCAAAGTTAAACTTCTTCACACATAAAAAACTAAAGGCACTACACAAAATTTAAGTCACAAAATCAGTATGATGGGAAAATCAGAAACCACTCAGTTCTCCAGGACTGTAACACCCAGATCGCTTTCCTACAATGAAGGAACCGTTCTCCTGTAAGTGCGCATCACACAAACTGTTCCCAAAATTGTCTCTCCTTGAGAGACAATGTGCTGGTTCTCTGGGCTGGAGGCACGAAGCTAACCCAGGAGTCTGGGTCTGAACTGTCGTCTTTCCCATCTACTGAAACCAGAAACCAGCCTGACTGGCCGCCTTCAGCCCCGCCGACTTCCACAGGTGAGGACCCCCCCCCCCCACTGCCCGCAGGCTCGCCCAGTCAGGCCGCAGCCGGTGGAAAGGCAAAGGCCAGCCATCCTGCTCTCCTGAGGGAGCCCCCTCCTCCCTCCCTTCCAGTACGAGGGACACTCACACGTGGATGCCCTTCCCTTCTCTTTTGTGAATCTTGCTGGTGCTGTTACAGTGACAGGAGGAACAAACGTACAGCCTGCTGTTGGCTTGTCCTCGGTTGCAGAGACTTCCACTAATTTCTCAGGAGACATCTTGGATGGCGGGGGTCTAATCTCAATGCTATGCTGCCCACCTTACTTAACCATGCCCCTGCTTTACACATGAAAAGCCAACTTAGCTCGATGCCCTGTCAGTACTCAGAAAACACTCCTGTGAGGGAACGCTTACCTTGTGGCTGTGATAGGCCGAGCGGCTGGTGTGCAGGCTGGCCAGGAGGCTCTTGGACTGCTGCTGGACACTGGGAGGGGCCGGCAGGGACAGCAGCAAGGTGGCCAGCTCCTGAGCTGCATTCTTGTTTTTCTCCTGACGTGACAGACAGCAGGGTTACCTACCACTGACTTGCCCAGTCCATGCCAAACGCACTGTCTGAACCCCGCCCTCCCCCTCTTCCCTTCTAGACCAGCAAAGCAAGGTCACATGCTCCACGGGCTGCAAAAAGCCAAACAAAGAATTTCAAAACTTATAATCTTCTCACAACATAGGTGTAGAAACTGAGTCCAAGTTCATGACCCCCAGAACAGTGTTCTTTTAGCATCACACCCTACTCTATAAAACACTACAGGCCTCCTAAAAGTAGGACAGAAGGCCCGAAGCTGAAGACTTCCCTGGAGCCTCTCTGCAAATCAAGATTAAGCTATAAATGTTCTTCAGTTTCGAGTCCCCGGGGCCTCCAACGACTCCACTGCCTTCCTGCTTCTCCAGAAAGCCTCCCATGTACTTTGAAAAAGGAACTTGCCTTTTCGATGATTGGGCCAACAGCAAAGCAGCTTTCCAAGGCTTCTAAAGAACTGACAACCAGCCTAGGGAGACAGAAAAGCTGGCTTCAGTCCAGCAGCCCTTCTCTCTGCCTTGTGCTTTAGCCAGTGCAAACTAGAGTCGTGAGGACCCTGGGGACAGCTAAGGAATGCCACACGCCAAATCGGAGCACATAGACCTGCCACGAGCACCATGCACATCGTCCCAGTGGTATGGGCCAGAAGAAACCTGGCGCCTGCTCAGAGATCAACCTGAGGCCATGTTCATTATCCATAACCCAGAGACAGGGCTCTTCTTCCTCAAAGAGGATAAACGTGCTCCTTCGGCTGCCTATGGCTGCGATCACTGAAATGGGCTTAGAAGTCTGGATGTGATGAGGCCCGAAGCTCAGGTGCCCACAGATCACAGGCAAAGGGACACTCACACCAGGGAAAAGGTGAAGTCATCTTCTTACACTGGTAAAGACAGCTTACACTTCACTTACGCCTCTTAGAAAAGGCACATCCTATGAGTCCCTAAGTATGGGAAGAGGGCAAACCGTGTTTTCAGGAGCGTGCCAATGCCAACATTTAAATGATACTTCAGAGTATCATTTCTAAATGATACTTTTAGAAACCTGAGCTAAGGAACAGGAAACCCAACTGCAGGAGGGTACCTCGGAGCATGCTCCCCAGGGCCGGCCCTGGGGGTTTCATGTGCATAGTGTGAAGACCAACACTCTGACGGCCCACGCTCAGACAGGAAAGGAAAGGACTGAAAGGGCAGCTGCAGGGAAAGGTCAAGGGGGAGAGGAAGGCAGTAAAGAGCCCGGGAAGAGGGACCAGAGGCGTAAAACGAAGTGGGACGGAACAAGTTCCCCAGTGGCTTTTCAGACGGTAGGACTCCTCCGCTGTCCTGCCGCCCCTGGCCGCCCTTCTCGCCCACTGCAGAGAGGGCACAGAGAGGAACGGGGTGAGGAAGACAAAGCCAACGAGGTCTGAAGCGGCCAACACCAAGTGCGCACGCACCGCCCTCCCCATTCCCCGCTGGCCCGCGGACAGCTCTGCAGCCATGCAATGACCAGACAGAAAGAAGCAGGGGGGGGGGCTCTACGGAAGCAGGACTGACGCCAAGCCACTTTGGGTCGCACGGCTCTCCGACACACACTCACTCGTGCAGAGAAAGAAGGCATACTAACCGGTCCAGCTTGGTTAGGGACTCAGTTTCAGAACTTTGGGGAGAAGCAAAGGAAAAAAAGGAAAAAAATGTGAAGCTCAGAGAAATCTGGAAACACATCCTAAGCAAACAATATAAGAATAGGGTAGGGGGACAAAGAAAGACAGAGAAAAAAGAAAGAGAAAAAAGGGAGAGAGGGAGGCTGCTGGTGGGAGGCAGTGATTCCAAGCCAGGCTATTCTTCTGACTTACAATGTAGGAAACTCAACATCTCACATCGTGAGTTACTTCTTCTGCCGAGGCAAACCAGCAGCTACCTAGTGCAAAGAAGCCAAGCGCAGTGCTTAAGAAGGCCACTGGAGGGAGCCTAGGAGGCTCTCAGCTCTGCTACAGATGCAGTAGCCAACCTCTGGCAGCAGTGTTACCATGACCTAAGTTGCTGCTGCAGAGAAAGATGAGGAAATGATGGAATTAGAATGAAAGGGAAGATTTTCCCCTACAATTTCAGCAAGACTGGATCTTAATCCATAATCCTGGTTTAAGCTTCTTAGTCAGCATCCTCTGGCTACTCCAAAGGACACCTGAACACTAAGAGAAGACTCAGAAGCCCTGGGCAGAGACTGGAGTTGGAGGGCTCTCTGCACACTTCCAGGCTTTGCCTGCACGCTGAGGAGACAGCGAGTGCCAGGGAGTTGTGTGCAAACGTGAAAATCAAAGGCTAGACTTGGGGCCATTCACAGAGACTGGCTCTTCCAAGACACAGGCTCTGCAAGGAGGGTGAAAACCGGTGAGGACTGCAGCCGGCCCCCACCAGTGCCGGTACCTCTCCAGGACAGTGCCGCTGGTCGTAGTGGGGGCGGCCGGGTCACTCTCTCCAGTGCCATTGCTCTGGTTCAGGTTTGAAGGGCAGATGCTGCTGACGGCGGCAGGCGGGAACTCTTCCGGGGGCTCATCAGGCCAGCCGAACTGCTCCTTCGTCTTGCCATAGATTTTCACAGCGTCGATCATGGTGACTCCTGCCGGATCCACGGAGGCCCCAACTACAACAAGCGAGAGGCGGCCTTAAGGAACACGTTCTCTGAAGGGCTAAGGCCACTGCCTCCGAAGCAGAGACCAGACTAAGCCTGGGCAGAGCAGCACTTCAGGTGCACGCCACAGTCACAACGAACCTCGTCTCCTGAGGTGCCGCAGCACCTCGGCCTTGTACAGATGCTGCATACCTGAAAATACACTCGCACTGACCACAGTCTACGAGGGGGAAGGACAGCCGCTAACCATCGCTGTGAGGATCAGACCCCCTGGTGCTGCCGGGGACCATGCCACCCACCCCCACCCCAAGGGAGTGCAGAGCACTCCCTCTGCTCAAAGCACAGCCTACCATCATCCCACCACAGCATCGGAGGGCGGGCCAGTGAGTGCTGGAGAGAGGTGCCAGCCGAGCGAAAGACTCAGGGATCTGTACTCTGAGGGTTTAAAGGCTTCAACGGCATGGCAGGCAGGGACCACCAAACACCTCCCAGAGACGTGGGGCCTACGGCTCTCATCCATGCTTTAAGACAGCCCTGTGATTACACATGCTAATCTTGCCTCCACTCTGCAGAAACACACAGGCAGCCCCGCAGCAAGGATGACCCATGCCTACAGAAGTGGGCACCGAGGCAGAGTGTGACCCGATGGGTGTCTGTCCCCCTGGGGCCCTTCCCATTCTCAAATACATCCTTTTCCTGTCCCCCTTCCTCTTTTTATCTCAGACGAAGCTCAGAGGTTCATGCCAGTAGAGGCCACAGAGACATCGCTGGAGTACAGGGCTCCCAGAATGTGGGGAGCCAACAGGGAAGTGGCCTGGGTCTGGTGACTCACTGAAGAGGTTCAGTTTCTTATCGGCCTGCAAGGCTTCTTCTCTGGTGAAGGGGAAGTCGAACCAGCGTGAGCGACTCAGGTTAAGCTGCATAGTTCTGCCGAAGATCTCAATATACGACGGAGCCCGTTCAATCGCCTGGGTCCCGATCTGGATCCGCATGCCTGTCATCACCATCGTGCTGTTGTTGTTACTGATCTCAATGGTGAAGCCACCGGGCTGCAGGGTGGAAAGGTGCACATCAGGGAATGAATACAGGTTCTTAAGGGCAAACCTGCAAACTCCTTCCTCTGACAGTCTCTTGGTGTGTGACCCCAGACAAGACCCGTATCCTCTCCGCCCTCCGGTAATCACTTCCTTGAAGATGGGCACGCTGAGGCAGGGAGCAGAGCTCCTCAACGTCAGGCTTCCTCCTCCCCACTCCCCAGTCCTCTGCACGGTAGCCCTGCTGGAAACGTTGTGCAGAAGCCCTTCTGCGCGAGAGTGAAGACATTCACTTACTCTGGGGACCCCTCAACTAGGATCAGGGGAAAAGACCTTGTACTTGCATTCTAAAAAGAGATGTCTTCTCAAACGATACCATTTCTGAGAGACGGAACCCACACGGACGCAGTCCTCACCTTGGTATTGGCCACATACATGCCAGTGGAATTCAGCCGGTGCTTTATCTGTTGTGCATTGTAGACCTGCAGGAGGTCATTACCGCCAAACTCCACATCCGTTAGCTGCTGGTTGTGCTCAAAGAAGTCAATGGGGAAGGTCACCTGGCTGGACGTGCGCGTCGCTGTGGAGAGCAGCACCGGATTGCCAGGGAGCACTGGTGAGTGTGGTCTCTGCCTCCGCCTGCCCACTCCCAGCGGAGCCCACACTCACGTGCCCCAAGCTCTCTAGACAGACTCTGCGCTACAGCGTTGGCACTGGCACGATGCCTACATGTGGGGAGCTGGCCAACAGCCCTCATCCCTGTAACCACAATACTGCCTAGCAGGACAAAGGCACCCGGTGCTGGTTTGGGGGCTGTTTGTTACACAGCAGTAGGTCCTCTCACAGCTGCTCTATGTAAAACCAACGGAAGTATTTCTTCATGGGAAGGTGAGTGGCATCACCATCTCCCATGCAGGTAGTGGGAGGACCCCCGCATCGGTCGTTGCCAAGCAAGATTCCCTCGCTCCTACGTTAAGGCCTTCACTCCCTGAAGAGTCCTTGATCGGTCAGGAGCAAGGCTCCGAGCTCAGAGGCCTGCGAGTGGCTCCTCACTGCTCAGGGAAACTGTCCAACCGAAGAGCCTGCTCCTCCATCAGCTCTGTCCTGCACTTCACAGCGGGCAAGATATTTCCCCCAAACCCAGACAAAACATTCAAGCATGGGCTGAGGGATGTTCTTTCCTGGGCACCGGAGCACGGCTGGCCCGAGGTGGACGCCAGCGGGCATGTCCCACCTGTGCGACGTGCCTCCAGATCCACAGGGAACGCTGGCGGCCTCAGGACACTCACTCTGCTTTTGGAAATCGGCCGGCCCACATCCCTACCTTTACGAAATGTGCAAGCGGGCCCTGGCTGGTGAGGCTCGGTGGACTGAGTGTTAGTAAACGAACCTAAAGGTCACTGGTTCGATTCCCGGTCAGGGCACATGTCTGGGTTGTGAGCCAAGACCCCAGTTGGGGGTGGGCAGAGGCAACCAGTCAATGTTTCTCTCCCTCTTTTTCTCCCTCCCTTCTCCTCTCTCTAAAAATAAGTACATAAAATCTTTAAAAAATAAATAAAAATATTAAAAAAATGTACAAGCGGGAGAGTCGCGGACTCCTCACGGGTGTTCACCCCAGTCCGCACCGAGTTGCAGTCTAGCCGACCGCCGCCCCGTGCCCCACGGGCGTGAGGAGGGCCTTACTGATGGTGGCTGCTTTGCGCTTCCGGACCGGCTTCATTATGCTGATGACGCTGCTGGGCTGCAGGGACGGCTGGAGCCAGTAGGAGGTGTTCTCCACGTTGGCCATGTAAATGCGCAGGCTGCCGTCCTCGCACAGCAGGATCATCGTCGTCCGCTGCTGCTCGTTGCAGGCTGTGTGCCGGATGGCCACCATGTCCTGGATCTAGGGCAAGGGGGCAGAGGAGGGCGTCGGTTCCCGGGCCTACAGATCGGAGCCCCCAGAGAGAACGAGGCAGAGAAGCAGCTACTTTCACGGTCAGTTGCGGGGCTGCATAAGGGTGACACAGACGTGCAGGAAAACCAGGTCCGAACACTTTTCTGGACCTCCCCTGACAAAGCTGGGAAAGGGGTGTAACAGACAAATACAGAACCAGACCGGGCTCAGCCTGTTCGAGTGACAGGAGAATGTGCACTGACCTTTGCTTTGGCAGGAAGAGTCTTTATCTCTTGAATGAGAAAAGTGTCTGGTTTCACCATAACTACCAGTGGCACACCTGTTGTTTGCTGGACACAACACACCAAGCCAGGGTGGTTCATCACCTCGGACCACTGGCAGAGGGCAGGAGACGTCTTACTGCCACCATTGGAACTGCGGGCGACAAAGGTGGCCACAGTTAGGTACCAATCACCGCCTGTTCATGCTTTCCTTGACCTCAAGGCCATCCTCACTACGTTCTGGACTCCCAGAGCAAGACACTTGTGCAGGAACTGAACTCCCCACGAGTCGCAGTCTTCTTCCAAGCCATGTATATGCTTTCACATGCCCCAGCAGGTATCCCCAGTGGGAGTCCTGGTTAGCACCTCCAATGCTGGGTTCCACGGTCTGAGGGCAGAGGTGAGCCCAGGTGCCCAGAGGCTGTCAACTTCACAGGGCCGTGGAGCTGCCTAAGGCTCACGGCCCACTGTCCTAGTGAGAATCTCCAGGTACTTCAAGTTATGTGCGACGCTATCTCTTTTATTTCATCCCAAACCAGGTAATTCACAAAACAGAGACCAGAGACAAAGTGCTAGAATGGCCCTTCAACAACAGGTAAGAAAGACGGGAGAAAGTCCTAAACCTCTTCATTCCCCACCCTAAACGAACACTCACCACTTCACGTACACCACTATTATCTGGAAACCCGACGGAAGCCTCCACCTCCCAAGCCCAACCAGGCCCCCACTACTGATGCCATGTTCCATGACCAGTCAGTCCCCCAGGAGGGCAACCTAAGGGGCTCGAGAGGGCATGCATGTCTAGGAGAGACTCACTTTCCCTTGTCAAAACTCAGTGATCACATTAAAATCGGGTGTGATGCCCTGACCAGTGTGGCTCCGCTGGCTGGAGTGTCGTCTTGCAAATCAAAAGGCTGCAGGTTTGATTCACGGTCAGGGCACACACACAGGCTGTGGGTTGGATCCCCACTCAGGACACATGTGGGAGGCAGCCAATCGACGTCTCTCTCGCACTGGTGTTTCTCTCCCCTTCTCTGCCTCCCTCCCTTCCCCTCCCTCGGGAGAGGATACAAAAAATCCTGTTTGCTGCCATGACCGTAGCTTTTCCTTCTGAGTGACAGTGGCCCCATCCCAAACCGCCTCTTACAGCCTGGGGTCTCCTTGGTGGGGGACAGAATAAGCGGACAGCCAAAACTGCCAATACTGGACACTGCATGACTTCAGAAATACCAAGCAAGGAAGGAAGACGTTTGCTGGACAAAAGGACATTTCACCAAACCCAAAACAGACACCAGGACTTGGGAGGGAGGTGGAGCCCCCTGCTGACCATGGCCATCACGAAGCTGAACACTACGGCCCTTCCCACCTCTTGATGTTGATGGAGAAGAGCTGCAGCACCTCCAGGGTCGTCCTGCTGATGGTGGCTGCGAACGATCTGCCTTGACAGTAGCTGAAGAACAGCATCTGCAACACGTGGGAGTAGTAGACAGACACGCCGCCACCTGCCACCTGGCTGTTAGTGTCCTGTCGGGACAAACACACAACAACCGCATTAACGTCACACGTTGCCTTGGCTACCAGCTTCCCATTTTGCTGGTGATTAGTTTTCAGTCGATATGCTGGGCCCTCACAGTCTAAGCATGAGACCCCACTGGCTAAGTCTGAAACACATGCAGGAATAAAGAAACGTCAAGTTGAATTGGTTTAATCCTAAAGAATAAGAGTTTTAGCTATGAGATAAAAAGTTAGAAGCATAAAGCAAAAAGAAAAAAAGAAAAGAACAGCAGCAGAGTTGCTGAGCTAATTATATCTGGAACAGAAGGAAATGGCAACATCTGCTCTAACCTTCAGGTCCTCGTGGTTGACTTCCAGAACATTAGTAACATAGAAGGGTCCCTGCTGGGCGCTGCTGGCCTCCTCCATGAGCTGAGTATAGATGTAGCCGGCTGAAGACATTATAACAATGATGTTTTTTCCCTCCTCGTTGAAGAGGAAGGTAACATCTCGTATCTTTGAGCTTGGCAGGAGAAAGTAGAAAGTTGGACTCAAGGCATCAACAGACAGGTCATAAATCTGTAGAATGGAAGGAAGAGGAAGGAAATAAGGGAGCTCTACTGCAGCTCCATCCCCAAATGATCCTGATCAATCCAAAGAGCTGCAATGGGTAACTATCTTTCCTCTCCCTCAAGGAATGAGTAAGGGAAAGGTACACATCAACAAATTCTGTATCAAGTACGGTAACAGCTGTGCCCGTGGTACAATGCGGACAGAACCAGAATCAATTTCATGTTGCCTACACACAGAAAGCTGCTGCTCACCAATGTAACAAAAGGCAACAAAACATTAGGGCTTTTTATTTTTAACTTCTGGGAAAAGCTAGCACACACGGGAGATCAGACATTCCAGATTTAAAAGCAAAACTATTCTGGGACCCCATCAGAGCTGACGCAGTACCTTGACGAAGTCTGCGGTGACAATAGCTAACTCGGTCTGTGAACCAGGCAACCACACGGCTTTGATGATGAAGTTCCCCGTTGCCAGCTGGGGGTGCAGCACCAAGTGATCCGAAACAGAGCCTGAGCTACTGAAGGTCAGCACATGGCAGTCCTGGACATGGGTTAAGGGACAGACCGGTTGAAAGATGATTTGGAAACAGGCTAGTGCATTTCAGAGCTCTAATGTTTCCTTTCTTCCTGACACTCCCTGCCCTCAGACAGTATTCAGACAGTCTAGGACACGTTTAGGTTTCAAGAACACAAAGACTATCCCAACATGAAAACAATCTAGAAGGAATTCAGAGAAAGATTTCTTTTGCACTCCAATGGTTTTTAAGTTTACCCTCAACCACCACTAAGTGGTGCTGGGAACAGAAGGGAGCAGGTGATTGGGAACCTGGATCTGGCTGTTACCTTCAGCCCGCACACAGCCAGGTAGTCTTCCTTGCACGGATTCCCAGTGAGGCTCAACACAGTGAAGGGGACTGGAGCAGACGCCAGGCGGGTCAGAGTCAACTTCCTCTTGCTGGAATCTGCCTGCTTCAGGAGTGCAGAAAGCTGCAGAACAGTGATCTGCAAAAGAACGACAAGCAATCTCTTCCTAACCCCAGGCTTCTCAGAGAACAGAGCAATGACACCACGCCCTTCAATAGTTGTTTATTGTAAACGAGCCTCCTTGGAAAACCCTAGAACAATAATATCAGCCTCTACTTCTTGCTGAAAGATATGGGATGTTCTTTCCTTTCTTCCTTCCAGTGAGGACAAATGAGTAATAAGATCGATTTCTCCTTGTATAATCAGTTCATAAGTAAAAAATTTCTATGTACTATATTCTTTATAATCTATTACAAAATGTTTTTGCAAGTACTTCTGAACCCTGGCTGGTGTGGCTCAGTGGATTGAATGCCAATCTGTTGAACCAAAGGGTCTCCCAGTTTGATTCCCAGTCAGGGCACCTGCCTGGGTTGCAGGCCAGTTCCCAGCAGGGGATGCACAAGAGGCAACCACACATTGATGTTTCTCTCCCTCCCTTCCCTTCTCTAAAAATAAATAAATATTTTTTAAAAGTAGAAAAGTATTTTTGAGCTATTTTAAGAACATACATATCTCTAGTTTGTTTCTCACTTCTAAGATGTTAGCTTTACTGGTGATAGAGAAGCCAGAATACAGAAAAACAGGAGTTAAAATAACCACCATTCTCTCACCTTCCGCTGGTCTGTAACACAACGTATAAACTTTCCTGTGTCCTTAGAGGGTTGGGAGGGCAGGAAAGAACTAAATAAGGAAGGCTGAGCCTTCTTATGAAGCTGTTTGCCTCTTGGCTTACGCCTTCCAGAGTGACCAAACTGGGCGAGAATGGGAGCCACACTGCCATAGGTAACTGCTGGCTATCGCCTTTCCCGGAGGCTGGAAGGACGTGTTCGGTGGGAGGTCACTAATTAGAAACAGAAGCTCTGTTCCAGTCATGCTGGGTCTCAGGCTAATCTAGTAACTAAGGGCTCACGAGGAAATGCTCGTTCAGCGCTGTCCCTGACACAGTCCTCCAAACTGATAAACCTTTTCTGAGGACCAATCTGGGCAGTCGTCTACCTGTTATACGTAGCGCTTAAACAAACAGGACCTGAAATGAGTGGGAAGGAAGTGGAGGACCCACCTTGCCTTTCTCGTGGCTGACAGCCAGGTGCTGGCGGCGCCCGTGGGGGGAGGACAGCACACACATAGCCACCCGCCTGAGCACGTGGGCGCTGATGAGCTGTCGGATGGTCTGGCCCTGGTCTCCGCTGTAGTTCATCCGGACATTCTCAAAGGCACCCTCCTGGGAGCCTAAGGTGGGAACCTGGCAAAGAGGGAAGCCGAGGGAGGCAGTAATAAGACAAACAAGGTCAAGTGGACTGGCCCACTGTTCAGGTGATACAGATGCTGCAGCTTGGTCATTCAGAAGCAATGGATTCAATCTCTGACCCATGGACACTGGTACACTTGGGAAGTTATTATCATCTGGTAAGAACAATGTAGTGGGTGCCTCATAAACCTAAGTTTAATTAATAAACACTACTGGCTCTCAAAAAACATATGTCTTTAAAAAAAATAAAATGACAGTGCTATGGAATGTTTTCTCACTGAACCAGCCTAGGAAAACTGAAAGCCAGCAGCTCTGTGGGTCACCGACACCACCCCAGTACTTTTTATCTTCATCTTTAATAGTTACAAGTCTAAAAACAATGCTCTAAAACTGCGACTTTTTTGTTTGTTTCTTTGTTTTGAGAGTGAAGAAAACACACTGAACTACAACAGTGTCTTATACCCTTATATTCAGGTATCTTGGACTTGAACGGACTCAGAACCATCTTTTATGTGCAACTGCTGTGTAAAACTGTAACAAGTTTTTAATAAATACCTTATTATTTGTGTGTGTGTATGTATGCATGTGGATTTCCATATGAATATTTTCCCTTAAAAGCAGTCACCTTGTGAGACCTAGCCACGTACCTCATTCATTTTTGCACTTCCCACTAAAGAGGCCCGGCAGACCCCGCCGGAGGTCCATTCTCAGTGCTGAGCACAGGTTTTAAAGTGGATAATGACTCACAACTTACAACCCATGTCATACAAAGAACTAAAGGAAAGTTCCCTAAAGCAAAAGAGGGCAAATATTTTTGCAAGTCAGATGACTCTTAGCGAAGAAGATACAATACAGAGATTTTCTCTTTCATATACAGAAGAAATTTCTATTCTAATTGCCTCCAAATGAAGATCCTCACACCTTGGTGGACTGAACATGGGACGTACTCCAAACGACTTCTTTACAAGACACACCTCCTGTGCTGATCTGCACACTGGATGTCATGGTACCTTAGGTTCCAAGTTCTAAATGGGCAGCGACTGACCGCTCTACGGATGCTCCTTAGAGCACCTGCCACACTGCAGTGTCTCAGTCCCCAACCCCGACACACTCACCATGAGCTGGTCTGTCATCTCGACTGCCTTGTCCACCGTGTGTAGTTCGCGCAGGGCTTGCTGCGCCCGGCTGCTGCTCCCCACGGCGGAAGCCTGCTGAAAGTTGGTCTGAATGGCGTCCATGAGGAAACTGAGCATGTCTAACACGAGAGGAGCGAAGGAGAAATTGGCCTGAGAAAAATCCAAATACACAAATGAAAAAAAAAAAAGACAAAAAATTATGGGTCATACTCATCATAATCCTGCCAGAATCTACCTTCAGAATCCATTATGGAGAACCGTCCCTTTCTCTCAATACTGGATTTGATCCCAATCAATGTGTTACTGTGCTACTAACTCTATCTAGAGTGACCTTTCTACATGAGGAGTCTCACACAGACACCCTAATGCTCAATCATGTCCGTCACGCACAACCAGTTCACTTCTCTCCTGTGAAACCAGAACGGCTAGTTAGGCACCATCCTTGGGAAATTTGACAAAATAATCACTCAAATCATGCCCTGTATTCTGTGCTTCAGATGAAGAACCCTGGCCATGGAAGGGAGCTCTACTGCATCGAAGAACTAAAACCTGCCCCCCCCCAAAAACCCCATTCACACTCCTCAGTGACACACCCCTCCCTGTGAGGCACAACTGACCACACACCCACTTTGCGTTCACACTGTGGAAAGGAGAAAACCCAGAGAAAGGGGCAACAGCCCCCAGGCCGCCCAGTGGAGCTGCACGGACAGCCTTGTGCATTGCCTGCACGAGAACCACCAGCGGGCTCTGCCCTCCGCCCGCAGTGCCGGGCACCCTGGGAGCCCAACCTGGTTCTGCAGCTCCTCCCGGCAGCCCTCCACTGTGCGGCACAGGCTGCTCTTCTTGGGCTTCTCCTCGTCAGCACCCTTGCCATCGCTGATGGTGACTTTGGCCTTGTCAGCGGGGGACGTGCTGGTATGGCGCACCAGACTCTCCGACACCCTGGGCTCACTCTGAAACGCTGACTCCTTCATGGTGGCGCTCATGCCGCTGCTAGGCGTTCGCTTGACCAGCGCCTGGGACAGAAAACGTCGGGCCCTAAGCTCTTGCCACAGGCACAGATGAAATGAGGCCCCAGGTCTTGGAGACAAATCTGACCCACAGGAGAAACTTGATAGCCACTGAAACAACAGCCAAAGGCCCGAATTCTGCTCTTAGTGGTGATTGCCTAACATCTAAAACTTACACAGAGCAATGGGTCTTGGTTACGACATCGGAAATTATGGAGAGGGTCTCATAAAAAACTCCAAGATCTCAAATGACCCTGTGAGTCCTGACATTCTTATGGCACGATCAGTGACAGAATCAGAATGTACTCTAGACCCAGGTGACATGCAGAGTTCCAGTCTGGTTAAACCTTCTCGTGTCACTAACAAGTCACCCCGTCAGCCCAGCAAGTGTGCCAATCTCTCACCAAACAGCTGCCATCTTCCTTGGCTCCACAGTCACAAAAGAAGGATCCGTACTTGGCATAGGAAATCTCGTGATCCTTGTGGCACACCTTGGCACACACTGTGCACACACCCACCCCATCAACCATCTTGCAGGTGTGGCAGTGGTACCTGTGAGGAACGAGAGCCAGCAAATGAGCCCCGAAGTCCCAACAATCAAAGCCCGGCAAACCCTCACCTAAAAGGGAGAACTCTTCTTACCAGTGCTGGTTCATGAATTCCTTCTGAGTGATGGTGAAAGTGCAAAGTTTATTGCAAAGAGAATCTTCATCCTTCAAAGATAAAAAGTCTTTTTAATTGGAATTACACCCCTCCAGACACCCACAAAAACACAAGCTATGTAAATAAAATGGTTGACTCATAAATGACATGCAGAAACCTGGAAATGGCTTGCAGGCTATAAATGTGCTACAATTTCAGGTGAGACCTTAGCACCTTACGGGTAAGAAAGAGAGAAATCTTATGCTTTCTCTACAAAGGAGCTCACGCCATTCCCACGAAGAACTCATCCCCGAAGCCCCATTTCAGATGCGCGAACTGAAGAACAGCAGGGTGACTGCCCCTGGATGGAAGAGGGCGCCTGCCTATTCAACAGGCCTTTCCCCCGAGGGGCTGGCTCCCTACAGCTTGCTCTGCAGGCCTGGAGACACACTCGGCATTAATCACATTCGAGTGGGAGATGGCAATAAGGACTGTGAGTTCTGAAGCTCACAGGCCTGTGGGGGAGACCCAAGAGCTCGTTAGCATGGGCTCTGCAAGGGCCGGTCAGGGGTCACCCCGTGATCCCCTTGGGTTACGCGGTACTTACTGAATCCTCTGCCTGGGAGTCTTCCTCTTCCACAGCCAGCTCCTCCACCCAGTCTGAGTCCACCTCGATGGCCCGCTCTTCCCCATCCACCGAGAGGTGACTTGGGCCCTGGCCATTACTCTGGCTCAGCGCATTGGTGACGTCGGCCAAGTAGGACATAATGTGGCACGTGCACTCCAGCACCACCACGTGCTACAAGAGAACACCACCGTACCGTGAACACCTTGCTTCTGCACAGGTCATCACGTAACCTATGCTTTCTTAAGTTTTTCCCAATGAAGTTCAATTTCAGAGGAATGGTATAAAAGCAAAACAAAAAAGACAAAAAGAGTTTTTAAAGCCCTGGCTGGTGTAGCTCAGTGGATTGAGCGGGCCTGCGAACCAGACAATCGAGGATCGATTCCCAGTCAGGGCATATGCCTGGGTTGCAGACCAGTTCCCTGCAGGCAGGCCAGCAGGGGACGCACGAAAGGCAACCATACATTGATGTTTCTCTCCCTCTCTCCTTCCCTTCCCCTCTAAAGATAAATAAATAAAATATTTAAAAAAAAAAGAGTTTTAGTTACCCATTTCCCCAACTCCTAGCACCACGACCACGTGGAGCTGGCCAATAAATTGTACTGAATTACTACATATTCCTTTATTCTTAAACACACACATAACGCTTTATAAAATCTTACAAAATGGAATAAAACCGAAATCAGAAAAGGGGACAAAAAGGAAGAAAAATGATTCAAAAAGAGACTGGAATAAAAGTATGAATAGGCTCTAGTCGGCACTTTTTCCACCACTGGCATTTTGTGACCACCAGTGAAAGACATTTAAATTTCTGGGTTTTCAATCGGTGCAGAGGAAGAGAAACAGCTTCAGAGACCACGTGAAAGAGGGTCCACACAACCGCCTGCAGGGAGTCCGTGCCTGCCTGAAAATCCCCCCAGTCTGGCCTCAGAGCCTCAGATTGCTCAGTTCCTCACTCTGCACCTCGACAGTTTGGAGCTGAAAGGACAAAGATTAGCATGAAAGGAGGAGAAATGAATGGCATGGTGGTGGGTCTCAAAGGCCAGTTATCTGTCCTTGGCCACCTCGGTCACGTTCATGAAAGGGGACGGGAGGGTGGGGGATGCCGGGACGCGGGGCTCCTGTCAGCTCGAACCCTCCTCCTCGGCACAGTGACCTGAGCCTCAGGCGAAGGCACCGATTCTAGAACCGAGACTGCGGCTGAGGAGGTAGCCTGCAACCCCACGTAATGCCTGCTCAGGGCGCACGGATCCGATGCAGGGGAAGGGGACGGTTCTCCAGGGCACATCAGCATCTCAACACAGCCGGAGTTCACTATGTTTTAAGAAGGATTCTGGTGGATGTTTACCAGAATATTTCCTTCCACCCACCTCCTGCCACCCAGAAGGCACCAAAGGGCACAGTTAGCAAGTGCACATCTCCAGGTCTGAGATTACAACCTTATCCTCTGTAGACTGGCCAGGGACAGAGGCCAGTAGAAGGGGGAGACTTCACCTGACCACAAACATGGGATCATCACTTCCTGACTGTGGCCGCTTCTCCCTTTCTTACCTTTCCATGCATTACGTTGGCATTCAGTTTTTCAACAACATTCTTCTGTGACAGGTACTTCTTGCTAATCCGAAGACAAAAAGAAGGGAGGGACGTAAAATCAGATGAATCAAAGAAAGAAAGCATCTTCATGAACCTTGCATCAATTTGTGGACACCATGAAGCAAAGGCCTTCTTAGAACACTATGTAGGTAATCAGAGGACTGGGGTGCTACGTATGGCCTTATCAATGACACTTAAGACAGTTCCCCAAGACTTCTCCTAGGAATAACGAATAGGAAACTCTACTAAGAAAACACGGAAGATGAAGTACAAAGTGATCAGAGTTACTGGCTGCTCCTTGATCCCTGATAAAAAGGCAGAGATTCAAATTTCTTTTATACTCACTGTGAGCAACCAAGAAAACAACCTGCAATGACTCACCCCCTATTCTCTAAGGGCAATGTTGTAACCTACAAGTGGGTTCCTCCCATTTCATCCTCTTACCATCTACTTAGCCAGTCCACGGCAGCATTATGAAGCTGAAGATGGCCAGCACCTTGACCTGCACTGGCCAGGGTGGCCATCACAACCATGAGTTCAGGAAAACCAGTTCCATCACCGTTGGCCAGCATCTCTGTTGCCATGGGGATTAGGGTACCCAGAAGCACGGCACACACACCTTCTCCAACTTGGCTGATAGAAAAAAAAAAAAGCAAATTGGTGAGTAATCAACAGGACTTTGACTCCACGTACCTCTAAATTTGTAAGCGTAATTAAAGAAAGTTTCAAATTAAACACTGAATACGTGAGTACATGTACTTTGGAGTTGGGCTACTAGAGCATAAAACTCACAGCCAAGTTACAACAGACAGGTCAAGTCACCGCAAAAGTTTTCCCACAGGAAAGATCAAAGAGCTCTGCTAGACTCCTTGACTCCAGTGAAAGAGCTATGAGGTCACCGAAAATACCATCGACTGATGCCTGAAGGAAAGAGTTTAAAATCCTCAACACATTTCTGGAGTCATTTGGGCCACCTAACACAGACGCAGTTGCTCTACCTGTTTTCCCGGACGATGTAAGTGGTCAGTAACTGCAGCAGCTGCCGGTTCTCCTGAATTATATCCAGCTGATCAGAATCTTTGGGGGGCGCCGTGGTCATGCGGGTGAGCCAGGCTTGGAGACGCACCGGCTCCACACAGGCCAGCTGCGCCAGAGAGCCGCAGAGATGAAGGAGGCTCGGGTTAGGGCTCTTCTCGGCTGGGGACAGACCAAGAGGCCAAGGTCAGTGACAGAGGGCAGGAGGAAAGGAAGGATGGTGCAAACTGTGAGCCGGAAAAGGCTCCGGGCAAGTTTTCAACTCCCTTCCACACTTTCTCTGAGGGATTCTCTTCACTTGTTAGCATTTTCCTGCTACTCTTGGGCCACAGATATGCACAGTATTAGTCAGACATCAAAGTTCCCATAAGGAGATTACTAAAAGCTGTCACTCACTCAGCTGGAAGAGTTTGGTGAAGAATTTCAAAACCCGGTTACAGAACTTGGCAGAGAGGTTCTCATTGGCTGTTGCCATCATGATCTGCACGAGTTCTCCACTGGGAGACAGAAAGGGGAAAAAGAGGGAAGAGCCAAATTAAGCCGCTATTTCCATCTCCCCACAATCTCTAAACCACTATTTCCGTTTCCCCACAATCTGTGTCCTCTGAGGGGCTGGTCATCAGTGAGTCACCACCACAGGTGTTAGGCCACCAGCTCCTCATCAGTACCCTCGAGGCACCCTCCGCCCACCCAAGCCCTCCTGAAACACTGTACGCACACTTAGGCTGCCTGCAGTGTCCCTGGAGAAGGAATACCTAAGCCGGCACAGACGCAGATGGCGCCCTGCTTTTGGAAGTATTCAAACACGGCTCACCGAACGGGAAACAAGGCTCACCTGTCAGAGAAAAACTCCTCCATGGCTTTACGAGCCTGGCTGCTTTCCAGCTGCTTCTCCAGATACTGGAGACACTCCTCCAAGATGGATTCATCCAGTCCGCTGAGGGTCGAAAGGAAAGCTTAACCACCCAAAAGAAGGCCCATTTCACTGCCCTCCTGACACTGAGTTTTAAAATCCTAAAGTTGGTTTATGCCTAAACCTTGAAGGTGATACTCAATTTTTGCCTTGTCAAAAGTTAGCATAAAGTCTGGCACACGATGAGTGCTTAATAAATATTTGATAAGTGAAACTTTAATAAAACAAAAACGAGCCCTAAAATCTGACATAACCAGTGCAGTCAATGGCTAAGAGTCCAAAGGGTCATCACTGTTATGGAAGGACAAGGAAGGACAAAGAAGGGAAAAATAGAAGGCCCAAAATTTAAAAATAAACCAAAAAACCCTGCTCTCCTCACCAACATAAAGAAATCCCAATACATACAGGCCTTGTTTATACAGTGCTCAATGGGGTAAAACTGCAACCCACTCAACTGCGCCTCAGGGCTCGCCCGCACCAGCACGGCCTAGGCAAGCTCTCAAGGGCAAACGACGCTGAGACCACCCAATCCCACTGAGCACCCCTCTCAGTAGTACGATCACAAAAATATTAGAAATGTCATCAGTCTCTTTGTACACGTCATCACATCTAGCAGAGGGCATGAGAAGCATCTGTTGAAATATGTCAGGTTCCACACCTGAACATGTAAGCCTTCCCTTTTCTTAATTTTTATTCCTAAGAATTAACCAGAAATGAAGATTCCCAGCAACCTTTCCTGTACACCCACAAGAACACAAAATGCACACAGGCTCAACAAGAAGCTAGTGATGGGCGATGTGAAGAAGCCGGTGTCGGGCCGTCTCTTGGACCGCAGTAGGTCACGGGCACCCGCTCTCTCGGGCAGGCTCACCTATTGGGATCTGCGTGATTGGCCAGGATGTTGTAACAGCCGGTGATCAGCTTCTCATACACACGAGCCAGGAACTCATCAGACTCCGCCGGGCCCAGGATGCGCTCCAGGGAGTTGCTGCTGATCTCGGCCACGCTCTCGGTGCTCGACTCCAGCAGAAGGGGGAGCAGGGTCCGAATGACCTGCGGTGGGTTCATCTCATCGGACCAGCTTCAACACAGAAAATGGAACCAAGTCAGTGAGTGCGCTCCTCCAAAAGGCTGTGCGATGGGCAGGGGGGAGTGGGGCAGGAAGAAAATAGGGCAATCCAATCATTGTCGAGGGAAGGACTTTTATTCTGGTCTTTTCCCCTTGGTAGTTGCTTTATACATGGGTGCAATCATACAATTTCATATTCTTTTTTTCATTGCTATATCTGTAAGTACAACTCATCTCCATAAGAAAAATTCATTTATTGAAACAGTAAGATATATTTTATAATGTTCGGAAAAGAAAGTTTACTAAAACCTAAGCTAGTATAATCATCCCAGACTTTTCTAGAACTCCCGGGAACCTGGATCACCTCTAAGGCAATGGGACACAGGACTCTGCCCGTGATCCACGTTCGGTCCCTCGGTGGCCTGCCCTCGTCCCCAGGTGGCAAGGTCTAACTCCCACAATGATTCTGGGGAAATGTGACTTCAAATACATCACTGTCACTCTAACATTTAAACCCGAGCCCCTCCAAACCACAGCAGGCCTTAATGAAAAATACTACAGAAAAGGGGAGGAGGTGCTCTGGTGGGCCCCAGAACTAAGTTGCACATCCTCGTAGGCAAATGCTCATACTCTAATCTACAGCAACAGGCTCTCTGCTACCACAGCACGCACAAGAGCACTGTCACGCACTTATGTAGGAAAAAAGCCCACGACCTCCTTTAGCACTGACAGAACACAGGTGCAGGACGCACTCGGGCTACGCAGTCGGCACTCACACGATGAGGTCTCCGGTCAGTCTGACCAGCGAGAGGAGGGTGTGCTTCAGGGAGGCAGCCAGGGGCAGACTTTGGCCACACAGAGTCCCCAGGTGAGCAGCCTGCACGGCACTGATGTAACTCTCCGAAGGGATGGTGTCATTGGCAAAGGCATTTCGCTGAATGGAGGCAAAAAAAGACACGAATGCACAGGCCATCTACCCGCCCAGAATAAAATTCTCAGGTCGAAAGAAAAGATGCTGAGCCCAGAGAAACGAAGGCCCTGCTAAGGATTCGAGACAATGGCTCTCCTCGGTACACGCCGCTGTTCACCCTGGGCAGGAGTGGGGTGGGGCGTAGGAAGCAGCTAACAAGTTTCATTTGGTACAAAGTGAACTTGAAATTTTAAAAGTTAAACTTAAAACGAAGTTAGTACGAAGTTAAGTTAACCAATATCACTTCCTAAAGAATTAGAATATAGCCCTGGCTGGTGTAGCTCAGTGGACTGAGCACGGACCTGGGAACCAAAGGGTTGCCAAGTTTGATTCCCAGTCAGGGCACATGCCTGGGTTGCAGGCACAGTCCCCAGTAGGGGGTGTGTGTGAGAGGCAACCACACATTGGTGTTTCCCTCCCTCTCTCCTCTTTCCCTCTGTCTAAAAATAAATAAATAAAATCTTTTTTTTTTTTTTTAAAGAGTTAGAATATACTGTAGTTGACCCTTAATCAATTTGGAGGTCAGGGGCACTGACTTCCCACGCAGTTGAAATCTGTCTGTAACTGCAGTTGGCGCTCCACAAATACAAGCCCCCAACCCCAGAGCTGACATTTGAACACTGCTGGACTGAACCGCATGGGCCAAGTGAAAAGTCCACCTGTAAGCGGATCCACACATTTCAAACCTGTATTAATCAAGGGTCAACTGTATATTCAATGTGGAAATTATTGTCTCTATTGATTGAAAAGAATCTGGATTTTGCAATGCAGCTGGGTCTCCATTACAAGTATCTTAATTATCCTTGTATTATAGCTCCAGGTGATGTAAGCTGAGGTCACAATTATAAAAAAGGTATAAAGAGATTATAAGAGTTGGCTTTTGCAAAGAACTGTAATACCAGAATAATCTGTTAACAGAGGAAATCAGAATAGAGCACATGCAAAGTTCAAATAAACTGACAGAAGATAAACAGTCTTCTAAAAGCCTAGAAAACCTAAAAGCTGCTCCATAAAACTGCAGCAAGAGGAACACGTTCTTGACATAACCCAGCGAGGAAAGGAAACAGTTAGCATTTACTGAGAATTCATGTGCCAGATAATGTGCCAGGCACTTAACACTTAACAGACCTAGTCTACTCGTCCCAGTATTTAACAGATGAAGAAACTGAGGCTGAGCAGCTGCCCTGCAACACAGTAACACACACTTCTTTGCAAAAAGATCATACGGTACCAGCAGGGTAGTTCAAGGCTTTGATTACTGACTCAGCCACAGCAAATAACACTGCAGCATGCAAATATGTCTCGGGAGCTGCTTTCGGCCCAAAGAATAACAGCAGGACACAGGAGGGCTGTGCTCCACAGCCCGATTCCTGGAAGACAGACACTCACCCAGGACCCAATGTTGGGGAACTCGTTGGTGCTGACGTTGTTCCAGGACTCGCACACACCCTGCACCGACGACGGTAAGTTCGGAACCAGTGTTGGACCTGGCAGCAACAAAAGGATCAGGGATCATCACCAAAGAGAAAGAACAGGTCACAGCATTTAAAAAGTCAAGCTCAAATGCAGTAAAAGAAGCGCCACAGCCCAGGCTGTCAAAATAATTACTAAGGTGGTGTAAATGGACATTTCAATAGCAGTACTATGTCCAAGAATTAGCTAACTGGTTAATAGCCAGCAGCCTAATCATAAGCTATTCATTTCCCACCACATTCACTTTCTAATCTGGCAAGTAAAGTGAATTAAATTAGATTAAACATCAGCTACGCCGTCCATGAGGAAGTATTGCTTTGATCCTTTTTCTTCTTAAGATAAATCTTAAAAGGGCAGAAATCATTAAGAACATTCAAGGAAGTAGTGAAATTTAATTTCTGAAAGTGAAAATATTTGAGTATCAAAAGATTATTTAGAGCTTGAAATTCAGGACAATACAAATGGCTAGAAATTTTAAAGGGTAACTGTTGTACTTAACTGCAGTCATTTTAATTCTCCATCCTACATTTCTACCAGATCACTCCTAACTAAGAGGAGGTTTTCCCCAAGCACGAAGTGTTAGCCCGCTGATCTCCCTAATCTCTATAAATGAAAAAAGGAACAAAGATCTATGTTCACAACAAAAGAGCCTAACCTTTTAGAACCAACTGACCTTGATTTAGATCCCAGCTCTACCACTCACAAGATGCAGTATTAGAGCCCTGGCTAGTGTGGCCCAGCGGACTGAGCGCCGGCCTGCGAACCGAAGGGCTGCTGATCTGACTCCCAGTCAGCATGATTCCCACAAGCCTGAGTTGTGGGCCAGGACCGTGGCTGGAGGCATGTGACAGGCAATGGATCGATGTCTCGTACATCGATGGTTCTCTCCCTCCCTTACCCTCTCTCAAAATCAATAAATAAAATCTTTAAATAAAAAAGCTATCGAATTAGGGGCAAATAACTTCTCTAAGCCTCAGTGTCCTAATGAGTAAAAAGAGATAATACCAATACTTACCCTGTGAGGTTATTCTGAAGATCTAAATAGATAAACCCATCCATGTTCAATGCCCAGAAAGTGTCCAGTAAATGGTAAATGCCAGCAGACAGGTTAATAGGCAGAGAAGCGGTAGCACTGGTCATACTGGCAATAACGGTAAAATGCAAAAGCACATTCACTTACCCAGAGTGTTGGCTTTGCACCTACTAGAGCCAATTGCCAGAACAGCAGCAAAGCCCTGCAATTTCTCCTGGGAAGGTTTTTCAGTGGATCCCTCTTCATTAAAGTTCTGTAGCAAATAGGCTCTGGGGGGAAAAAAAGAAAAGAAGCCCAAAAAACAGGATAAAGTGTAAGAGCCAAAGGACTCCTGTGATAGTTAACAAAAACTAACCCTGGACAAACTGAGAAAACTGTACCTCAGTTTCCTAACCTAGTAGCTATAGGTGACAGTTCCTGCCTTTCTGGTCTCATGAGAATTCCAATGGGTAGCTGTTCCCCAAAGAATACCCCAAGTTCTGACCCGCTCCCAAAGCCCAGTTCCAACATAAATGAGTGTGGGAAACAGTGAACACTGTATTGGTATTTCTTCCCCTGGCCTTGGAAGACTGACGATGTATATAAAGGCTCTGAGAAGTATCATTTATATATATGTATGTTTTAAAACTGTTCACTTTTATTTACCCAGCACTCCCCACACCTGTTTGCCCAGGAACACCTGTCAACAGCTCCGTTCAGAGAGCACTGGCCCCACGGGGCAGATGAGAAACGACAAGCCCCCGGGGCAGGGCCGTAGCTTTGCTACTGCTGCAGCCCTGCACCTGCAAGACCCACCTGGCCCACAGCAAGCCCTCGTATCTATGATCCACCTTTACTTGTTCACGACCTCAAGCAACAGTCCTCTCTCTAGCGGGAGGCACCCACACTAGAAGACATCAGTTAAGTTTTACAGCATCTGAACCCCTGTCAGCGTGGAAGGCCCACGGAGCAGGAGCTGAACGGTGACTGAGCTGAAAGGGCCCCGTGCACCCGGCTCCCAGCTCACGCCCAGCTCAACGTGAGGGGAGTCAGGCCCCGTTCTGTCCGTTTTGCCAACAGGAAGAAAGCCAGAATTTTTGGTTCGTAAATAAACTCTCACTATTATACATGGAAAATGAATTTTAAAATACTCAGACATCATGAAGAACAAACGACTCTATATGGCATATGATTTGCCGTGTTTATTATAGAAAGAGCTGGAATTCAATATACTCTAACTCACTAGGAATTTTTTTTCTCTAGCTAAATACTATAAAATTTAAAGAGCATTAAAGAGCTTCATCTGAGCGAATAACAGAAACAACAGTGTTTGGAAAAATTCCATTCTTTCTTTGTATCTTACAAGTAAAATGCTAGAAAGTATTTAAAGATTTATAAAAATTAAACTCTCTTGACATTTAATGAACTATTTGAAACTTCCTTCATCAGACACCTCTTGATTATGGAGAAGGAAAAAAGAAAAACAACCCTAAGCTAATCTAAATAAATAAATAAGTAAGTAAGTAAGTATGACAAAATTCCGAGTCAGTAGGGATTTGAAGAGTGAATAGTACTTAGAATAACAAAATTCATCCTTAGGAATTTTCAGGCTCCTGAAGGAAGCCAGCCCTTCCTCCCCGCTCCGGGCAGGCGGCCCATCACACCTGGTGAACGACGCATAGGTGTCAATGAGCTGCAGCGTGGCCGGAAGCAGGTTCTTGGTGATCTCGGGTGACTTATGCGGCTCCGTCTCGGCAGCCATCTTAGAAAAGTGCTCATCCAGGGAGACCTGGACCTTCGAGATGGCGGCGTCCAGGGTGTAGATGGACTGGAGACTGGGGATTTCGTGGAGCTGCAGGATGGTGGTGCAGTCGATGCTACAGAACGACGAGATCTTTAAAGACACCAAAATGTTAATTAGACGTGGCAGAAGGCCGTGACATGAGCCAAATTCCGTATTACGGATCCAGAACTAACACACCTGTCGCGCAAAGTATTCCTCCACAATTTCGACATCGTACTTCACTGAGCTGCACTTGCTGGACGCCAGCTCTAGGAGAGAGCCAGCATGCTCGGTCTTCATCCCCTGTTTGATAAGGTGATCCTATCCGGACAGCAAGAGAAAAGTGTTCAGGAGATCAACATAGACCGAGTGTGAAGTTTTCATTACTCTTATATTTAAAATTCCCAGCAGCGCAGAGCACACTGGCCTTGAATACCCCGAGCAGCAAGCGCTGTTACACCGTGGTACCTTTATCCAGTTGACATAGGAGCTGATCCGGAGGCGAGAAGACCACCGCAGAGTGTGCAGGATGTCACATTCACTCATCTCGGGCGAGTTCATGGCCAGCTGGTTCATGTAAGTCTTTGATGGTGGCAAAACCCCTAGGATCCTCCACAGTATCAAGAAGTAATATTGAAGGGCGCAGGCCTCCTGGAAGAAGCAGAAGGCGCAGTCTCAGAGGCAGCAGCACCGCCTCAAGGCCTCCCCAAGAGTGAGGATGGCTCCGAACACAGCCCTCAAAGCACAACAGCATGGAGTCTCGCTCTTCAACTGAGAGGTGGCTCTCGGGTCTTTCTAGAGAACATGGCTGATGATAAAGCAGAACTGTGTGTGAAAACACACGTACAATTCATTCCGTGGCCTGCACACTTCACAGGCCAAAAAAGCTCTTCTAGACAACTCTGACTCCCCAAATAATTTAACAAACACCAGAAGAAAGCAGGACGTTCTCCTTGGCAGGCCCCCCATCAGCGGGCCCCTTCTGTGGCCTGAATTGCTGTTGTGGCTTCTAGAGGCAGAGACACATCCCTGCAAACACAGAAAAAGCTCACGTGTGAGGCTCACGGCATTACCCGTTGGGCACTCACAGGAGATGGAGTACTTAGGTGGCCACTAACTCTCAAAGTCACACTTTCTCCAATGCTAACCAAAGAAGACAAAACTATCTCTAAGATGAACATAACCACCTTAACTACATAAAAATACTGAAGTATCAGTCAGTTTTGCAAACAGATCTGCAGTAAACTGAGTAGGTCCTAGAAGGAAATTTCTGGCTGAACTGCTACCCAGTTATCCAACAAACACCAAACTTTGCCACTAGCCCAGGCCGCCACGGTCTTACCAGAGCCGTTACGCTCTTGTTCTCCTTTCTCCTGACTGTATCCAGCTGGGACCCCGCTGCGAGCAGGGATGTCAGGGCAGTATAAAGATCGTCATACTTGACAAGCTTGGAGAAGAGAACATCACACGCCTAATTGCAAGAGAGAAAGACAATCACTTTTTCTTATTTGAAAACATGCTTCTCCTACTCTCTACCCACTCTCAACCTCAGGATTGACAAACTAGTTCATTTAAATTCTGATGAATTAATTTCTCTGCAGCAATACTGCCACTCAGGGCCCTTGGTCAGTTTCTGAGCCATCGTCAGCACCCAAGTGCAGGCTTTAGGATAAGACAACTCTGTCCATTAAAATAAGGCATATGAAAATGCTGAGTCTTCTCGAATAATGTGTCAGAGGTGGGAACCACCAGGAAGGGTAACCCCTACAGCAAAAGGGGAGCCCAGCAAATGGACCTCAAAATAACAGGTTCCTTTTAGAATAAGCTCAAACCTTAACACAGACCCAAGTCCCTCATTACAAAAATGCACCCCTTTCCTGGGACAGACTGATTTGGGTGGAAACCACCTGATCCGCATGTAAAATGGGGTTTTAAAAATTCCTGGTACCACAGAATCGAGTCGGTTCAGATCGTCCTCGGAGGCTTCTGGGGACAGGACGCAGTAGAATCTGGGCTGCGGCACAGTGTCTGAAAAACAACGCACCAATGAAAAGAGTTACTTTATTCTCAACTCTTACAACTGTGAAGTATAAAACTAAGGAAACACTTTGGAACAGGGTCTCCTGGCTTTGGCACTACCGACGTGCTGGCTCGACGACTTGGCTGTGGGAGGCTGCCCTGTGGACTGCAGGGGGTCTGGCACCCATCTGCCTTCTACCCACTGAGTACCGAGAGCGTCCGCCCACTTGAGACAACTAAATATGTCCGCAGACACTGCCCAACGTCCCCTCTGGGGGTGGGGCCACAATCACCCCCAGCTGAGAACCACTACTCTAGGAGTTAACACGCTCTATGATCAAGTCAGCCAACACAGTTCTACCATTAGACTGACCGCCCTAAACTTAAATGCTGTCCTCCTGGTATCAAAGGGACTAGTGAGAGATGCCAATGATGGTAACTTCATATGAACGCTGGATGAAGTTTCCACAAAACATACTTAACATCTAGCAATCCTCAGGACAGCAGCAAACCCATACTAAAAATGGACACAAGAGGCACCTCATCAAAAGAATGGACAATGAGAAACACGAGAGAAAGTCACGGCTCCTGTTATTTCCTGAGTATCCCCCAAAAGGAAATTTACGCCACAAGTTAGAACATCCTGCCAGACAGAAGATTTCCTAATTCTTGTATCTCAATGCTTTTTGTTTTGAAATAAATGTTGGATATGTGAAACTTATTTCTGAAAAAGTTTTGGATCCACAGGTATCCGCCACCCACGGGAAGCAGAGTAAACCAATGACCAGTGATGCTCAAGGAGTCTCCAAGCTCCAAATTCCGCCCCGCCAAGGAGAACCCGCGAGTCAGTTTCTTATTGGCAGTCTTCCTGACCTGAAGAAAAATGCTTGGACCAGTTTTCCTCTACTTCTTTGAATCCGTGATAGAGGGGGCTGGTCGTCCGGCGGCTGCTGCTATCGTGGGATCCACTTGCCCACCCAAAAGGAGGACTGAGCAGGTTATGCTGCACCTTTGAAAAGAAATACTCAGAGTAAGAAAGCTACACAGTCACCATGCTGCTTCTCACTCCAGGCGCCACGCAGACTAAAGCATCAAAGTTTGGGGAACTCTCAAACTAAAAGAAAATCTTAGATTTTCCTGTGACTTCTGGAAAGTGTCTTTTTTGCTGAAGTATAGAGGGAATAGTACTCGACAACACATTTTAAGAAATGCTGAGTAGAAATCCTGACCTGGCCCTCCCACCCTCACTGTGGACCTCGACAAAGCAAGTCACTAACCCATCAACTCCGCTCCCACCGTCTCTCAACCAGCAACAGAGGCTCCCTGAGGGCTGATGCTCAGGGCATTGTGCTGGACAACACAAGGTCCGTCCAAAGGACAACACCCGGGTTTTAACAAACTCATCGAGTCACATAATCTATACTTATCGCTTCTGGCTAAACAAAGTGTGAGCGCGCAGACTCAGGCCGAGTGGCATCCTAAGGCTACTCGGAAACCTAGCACGAAAACACTCTCCACAACAACCAGTAAAGCAAGAAGAGCACGCCCGTCCACACCTGCTCGAACAGATACATGGGGGCTCTGGAGTACTGGTGGAGCAGGTAATCCAAGATCAACAGAAGGCGAGCCAGGACGAGCGGCACGGAGCGCGTCTGCACGTCCATGCTGGCGCTCAGCTCCTGGATGATCTGCACGACGTGAGTCAGAATGGCCTGCCGGCCCTGCTCGGTGAAGTTGTGGAAAACCAGGAGCAGCAGCTGCAGGTGCTCCACGTTCAAGTCCTCTGTCTCAGCGGGCACCACGCCCTGCAGGGCATTCTGCTTCATGGTCAACAAAAACCTGCCCCAGAGAAAAGGAGAGAATGTCTGATGAGGAAAAGTCAGAACATCCCCCCAAGTGCTACAATGTCCAGTGTTGAACGCAGAAATTAAGACAGCAAACTGAGGAAGACAAAGGGCTACATGCAAATGAAAGAGGAAAACTAAATTTGGGCTACAGAAGAGCCAGGCTCGCCCACGCCCCACCCAGCACTGCCTGTGAACACCCACCAGCCATGCCTGACGGTGGGCAGAACTGCAAGCTCCCAAAAATGGTGCCTTTTTCTAAATTACCAAACCTGGTCAGGTAGAAACAAATATTACTTTTCCCTATACTTTGATTCTAGAGTTCAATTTTTGTTTTGAGAGTTTACAGTACAGGTTAAAGCAGTGCACGATAATAGTCATATACATTATAACTCAATTCTCTGCTATTCAGAGAACTTGTCGGAAGAGCTTTATGCAAAATAAATAAATAAAAATAAAGAAGTAAATGTGGCCAACTGTTCTCACTGCCTTTGGCTGTTAGAGAAGAGGCTTGTGTTTTAATGAGGGCTCCCTCACCACACCCCCACCCTCCTCCTCCTGGCCTTTTTGCAAGATTCCACCAGGAAAAATGAAGGGTCTTTTGCATACGAGAGGGTTTACAATTTCTCAAATCCAGCATTAGAGTTATTTGATCGTAGAATGGAGAAGAGAAAATCAAATTGCTTTGAAGACTCCGAGCCATGTAAACAAAAATGACAAATATAGGTCTTCGTCTAAAGAGGATTTAGATGATTAACCTGAGCTTCCCCCAAGTAAAATAAATCTTTAAAAGTTGTCCAAAAAGGACTGCAAGTCATTCTAAGTGGTTTCATGTTCAAAGCAATATAACCAAAGACAGCGTTGGCTTCTCTGTTCCCTCGCTTCCAAAAAATGAGGTCAGGATAAAATTGGTTATGTTCACAAGTCAGGTACTATCTCATAACTGCTACCAAATCCCTCCTGTGCTGATACTTCCACACCACGTGGTTCTTGTCTTTCAAACAGCACATCTTCCCCCTGCCCCGCCACCAGAAACTCACTTCTCCACCCTCATCACTTTAAATACGATCATCAGAGCACCACCTCAGAGCCACAGATTAACTATAAAGGAGTCAAACATAAAACAAAGTAAGGAACCTTCTCCACAAGGCTTCTCTTGGCAGTTTCTTACCTGTCCCAAACTTTCAGGCATTCGGGGACATCAGGGTCACCTTGAGCACAAGCTTTATGTTGCCAGATGAGCAGGAGGCGTGAAAGTACAGAGAGGCTTTGAGGGTGGATGTACAGGGGCCACGGGCCCTCGGAAAAGGGAGCGACTCCCAGCTGCTGCAGCAGTGTGTTCTGACATGAAAGACACACAAGAGACCGTTAGGAAAAAGACAGCAAGCCAGGCCAAAAGCTTAGTAATGCTCCCTAGTGTCACTTTTTAATGCTGGCAGGGGTATTTAAATGAAGGAGATCAGGTTTATTTCATAAGTAAATAAACATCTGTCACTACTCAGCATCACAAGGGAAGTCCTGAAACAGAAAAAAGGCACTGAGACAGCAGAAACAAGGTAAAGTGCCAAACGGGTGGAACATGAGGAGTCTGCTTTCCAAAAAAACTTGAACCACAGTAGCGGACATCTTCTCCACAATCAGTCACGCACTACAAACGACACTCGGCACAGGGAGCTCCAACACCCCGTAGGTCTGACAACCTACCCTGGCAGCACTGGCAGAGCAATCTGGCCCGCAAGCTGCCGAGGCGCACAGCGGCAGTCGCCGTCTGCCCGGCTGCAGCCTGCCCTTCGTTTGGGCTCTGCTCCCAGCCCAGTGGTCTGGGCTGCAACCTGTCTTCTCCAACACATGCCGACTGCGCAGGACGCCGGTGGAAGCCAGACAAAAGCCTGCTCTCCCACTAGGCTTCAGAAAACACAAATCGTGGGTACCTCAGGACACAGGATAAATTTCTGTCTGCCAGTTAAATTACATTCTTATAAAACATCCTAGAGGACCTCATTCCTTGGGAATAATTACTCATGTCACGAGTGGTTTCACGTGTGGGCAGCCACTGCAGGCTAAGCGCTGTGTGCACACTGTCACACAAACGCTCAGGGCAGTGACGCGGGGTGGGCGTGGGCTGCACTCTACCCATGAGGGAAATGGCTCCGAGTGGTTTAAGATCATGACTAAAGCCAGGTTTACCTCTAAAACCCACATTCTTAATCGCTACGCTCAACACAGCCGTAAATGACTTTTCCATCCCTGACTCAAGGAAACCTTTCAAAAAAATAAATATGCCTTGGCTATACAAAAAATAAATACTGTAGCACTACTGTAATAAAAAATAACTAGAGAAAAAATCTAAATGTTCAAGTGACATGCAGCCATAATGGTGGCCATTATAAAGATCAAGGTAAATGTAAAAAACACAATATATATGAAATTTGAAAAAGTAGACAACAAAAAAATGTATCAGTGTTCTGATTATAACTATAAAATGATGCAAACTATATGGATAGGGACTAGAAGAAAACAGATAAATAATAAAATCATAGGTTTGGTGAAAGGATTATAGTTAATGTACATATATTCCTTATAATGTTCTTTATACGATATTTTTTAGGTGAGGCTTTTACTGTGCGTCAGTTTTCAGGTCTCAGAGCTGTGGAAATGAGCTAACATTCCTCAGGAACCTGTCTTTTTCCTTACCACTTCAACCCCTCTTATCTCTGAGTTAAGAAAAACCGACTTTCTAAGAAGTAAAACCGAGCCAGCCCTGGCCTGACCACCCCTCCCGAGCACCCTCACCCGCCCCTCTCCCGTGCGGACATTCCTGAGGTCTCGGCCTCAGCCTGCGTCTCCCTCACTATCTTTCCACTCCATCTGTTCCTCCTCCCTCCAGCAACTGCCTCACTGAGTCCCGAAGCTATTAGCAACCTTGATTTTTTTAACTCAGTTTCAGACTCACATTTCCAACTGCTTGCTAGATGTTTTCATCCCACTGGCACCTCAAAATATCATATTTGAGATGATCTTTTCCATTGTAATGGCAACTATTTAAACTAAAAATCATTGATAACCTACAATGTACAACTCATATACAAAAACACACAAATTGTTTTCTCGTTTGAATGGAAGGCAACACACCGACAGAGGAAGCAATGCAGTCACAGAAAACGCCTCTGCCAATGGCCTTCAGTCGACTCCTTCGTTAAAGGGGAGCCTCGTACTCAGCTATGCTATTTTCCAGGCCACACAATGGCTTCAAGACTGCCCTACCATAGCGACTGAAAAAAAGTCGTGTCAGTAAGCTGATATCAACTCATTTGTGTTTAAAAACAGAGAAAATGGCAAACAGTGCCTCCCGTAAAACCCAAAGGACCGTTCTGAGTAAATGTGGAATAAGTGAGTAATCCGTGAGTAAATGCAACCTCTGAGCTGACCGACGCCCAGGAACTCACAGGCTGAGCGCCGCCTCCAACTCCTGCTACACCCCAGCCAACTCTCCTTCCTGACTCCATTCCTAGTAAAGACCACAGCATCCTGCCAGCCTGCATCTGAGATGTAAACCCCAGCAACACCTTAAGCTCCTCCTCCCTATGTCCTTCATCCCATGCAAATACTTTCCCATGCTCTCTCTATTAGGTCCGCTACCCACACCAAACCTCCTTTCTCTCCTGACCCCACAGAAATTCAAGCCAACTATTCCTCAGTGTCCACACACAGAAAATGTTCAATGAATACTTATTGAATAAATGAACCTAGATCACCACTAAATATTAAACTATTAGAATTCTATCAGTAACAGTAAATATAATAAAAAATACACTAACAGTAACAAAATAATAAATACAGAGGCTAACAATTAGTAGTCCTAGCAACAAACTAGTACTAAAAGTGCAAGGTAATTTTTTTGTGATAAGATAACAACATAAAATTTACCATTTTAGCTCTGGCTGGTGTGGCTCAGTGGATTGAGTGCTGGCCTGCAAACCAAAGGGTGGCCAGTTCAATTCCCTGTCAGGGCACATGCCTGGGTTGCAGGCCACGTATGCCAGTAGGGGGTGCACAAGAGGCAACCACATATTGATATTTCTCTCCCTCTCTTCCTTCCTCCCTTCTTCCCCCCCTAAAATAAATAAATAAAATCTTTTAAGACCGCCATTTTAGCTGTTTTCAGCGCGCAGTTCTGAGGCATGGAGTCCATGCGCACTGCGCAGCTGTGGTCACCACCTCCACCCCCACCCAGCACTTCATCTTTAAATAGTCATCCTGTCCCGCACCCCACCCTCTGCTGTTGATATGGAGACATATAAAAGGTGCATTTGGTCTTAGTGCCATTCTTAGTGCAGAGGGCCTGAAACTCTGGTAATTTCCTTAGTGGTAGGGGTTAAAGAAGCTTCTTTTGTTCATCATAATAAGCTCTTTTCAGTGATACCGGAGTTTATGCTAATGATGTGAGGCCCTAGATAGGCGGGTCCCAGACAGCTTCAGGATGGGGATTGGCTGCCAAAAAAACCATGTGATTAGAGGACTGGAACTTCCGACCCCATCCCCAACCTCCTCTCTGAAAAGCAGGGCTAGAGACTGAGCTAATCCATCACCCAAGGCCAGTGGAGCAGAACACCAATGGAAAAGTGGACAAAGCCTGCCTTCTCATTGGGCTTCAAGAGACACAAATCACCAGAGCAGATGCTTTATTAGACACACGTGAGAAACCAGAGGGGCCACGCCAACCAAGGACGTCTTCTCCCACAGCCTCTTGGTGAAACGTCTTCTACCCAGTACGTTCAAAGTCGTCGAGAAGCAGATTTCAATGTCTTCTCTAAGTGGAAAACAGGTCTACTAATCTCACTCAGAACCACGGTTCTTTATGTCCCAGACAGCTGAACACAACTTTTCAGGCGCAGCTGACCTCTGTCTGCTCGCACAGACTGAGGCGCATGTCACTCACCTCCCTGAGGGCACACTGTGTGCCTCCTGCAACAGCAGTCACACACCTGGGTGACTGGCCCTGTGCCTGCCCCAGGAAACAGTGTCCTCCGCAGGGCGCCCAGCGGCAGACGGCTAGGTTACACCTCCCCCCCTCGCAGCTGTGAGATCTGGGGGAAGAACCCCAAAGTCCCATGTTTGGAGATGGAAGGAAAAGGGAGGCATGAGGGTTTCCTCTGCACGAAGCCAGCAGCCGCAGGCAACCAGGCTACATGTCCACACAAGGCCTGCGATTAGCTTTGCCAAGAGGACAACACAATTCGAGGAATCCTAAATATTCTCCAGAAAGAAACCTTTCTTCCCCATTACTTCAGCAAGTTTAAGCAGGCAAAGATCTAGTCTACGAACTCTGAAACTTCCCTAAATAAACTCAGATCTGGGCAAGGGACTGGTAAGCAGCAGGACAGCGGCCGTATGCTAACTGACGCATTTCCTCCTTCCTCCTCTTCACCTCGCACGTCAACCACTTCTCTGCTCCATCTGTGTTCCCCTTCTTGCCCCGCCCAAATGTCCTCATGTAACAGTAGGTAAGTATAAACAGCTTTTATCTTTCCAACAGAAGAAAAATTTTAAGAATTTCTTGAATAGGTTGGGGTTATGAGAATCAAGTTTAACCTCCTGAAACAGCGTCCTGGAATATGTCCCTTTGAGGATAAGTGCAAGCCTTTCAACTGTATCTTGATTCTGAGAATCCACTGAAAGAATCTTAAGAATAACAAAAAAAATGTTCAAAACAGTAAAGCAAATTACTGGAGATTACCAAATTCCGCTGGGGGAGGGGAGTGTCACAGTAACTAAAAACCAGCATTTTTACCAAATTCCCCAGGGAATGCTTATGCACGATGAAGATCGAGAAGCCCTGACCTCGAACGTAAGAAAGTTACCAGGCGCACCTGACGCTGGCGAACGCTGGGCGTGAACCTGTGAGCTCTGACACAGTGCCGGTGCAGTAACACTGGGCACAGCTGCTCAGAAGAGCCACTGGGCATTATCTGCCTAAGGCCACATACTCCACAGCCTGTCAACTCTACCCCTGGTCACAGTCCTAACAGGACAGGGGAGACATGCAAGAAAGATCGCTGCAACACCTGGAATTGCGATCTGACCCGACAGGACCCAAAGGCCTGTGGGAGGAGCAGAGGGGAATGAAGAAACTGGGACAGTCATGAAGACAGCGGGATATCATGCAGCAGTCAAAACAAGAACTATAAAAACATGCAAAAATATGGATGGATCTTAGCAACATGGTCTCAACAATACTGAGAAAAGGCCTGAGTGGAAAAGGCCTGAAAGGGCTGTGTAGAACACGACATCATTTGCTATAAAAACTAGAAACGAGCCCTGGCTGGTGTGGCTCAGTGGATTGAGCGCGGGCCTGCAAACCAAAGGATCATGGTTCGATTCCCAGTCAGGGCACATGCCTGGGTTGCGGGCCAGTTCCCAGCAGGGGACACACAAGAGGCAACCATACATTGATGTTTCTCTCCCTCTCTCCTTCCCTTCCCCTCTAAAGATAAATAAAATATTTAAAACAAACAAAAAAACTAGAAACAACAAAATAATTTTTAAAACCTAAGAACTATAAACACAAAAATAAATACATGTAAAACGAATGAAATGAGAAATTTCAAATTTAGAATTCCAAACATCAGCTACTTCAGTGGGGAGAGAAAATCGTAAGATTTACAAGTCCACAAACGAGACCCTGGACTTCCTTTGTGGTGGGTCTGCAGGAGGAATGCGCATGACAGCATCCATCTCCTGTGATTGGTTCCTTTGAAACACGCCTCCTAATCTGCATTTCTCAGATTACTAATGACAAACACTTCCTATGTTTGTTGGGTATTTATGTGTGTGTGTGTGTATCCATATATACATATATGTGTGTATATATATATCCATATATACACATCCTGGATATAATTATATCTTTAAAAATCGCCCACTTATTTTGTCCGTTTTTCTAGTAGCATAGTCATCAGGAGTTGTTTGTTTTTGTAGTTTTTCCTTTTCTTTAAATTCACTGTGACATTTTCTTTCCCTTCGATGATCCTAACTAAGGCAGAGGTCACAGTAGAATATTCTCTCAGCACTCTCTCCACTGTGGGGATCCCATGACAAATGGTGTTGCTTAGCAACAAGAACTGCAGCCTGCTGAGAGCTGATGGAGAGAGCTCCCGGCCTCACTGGACATTGCACATACTAACCTGCAGGTTAGGTGACTGAAGGTCAGAAGTGACCAGAGAGTGGTTGAAATGATAGAGCGCAGCAGCAAACTCTTCATCTGATGAACCTGGAGACACACAGGAAAACCAATCACTCCAGCAGCTACTGAGTGTATCGCACCACCCTGCTTACAGCCAAACTCCACCAGAAAAAACACCCTGTTGACTGACCCTTGAGTCCATCTTTGTCCACCTCCTTAATGATGCTGGCCAGGGTAGCCATATGGTGTTCTGAGAGAGATACACTCAGGTAGTTTCTGATAAAATTGTTCCGAGAGTTCAGCATGGAAGAGGTGATGAAGTTCAGAATGTTGGACGCGAGACCTAAGAACTAAAACACACACACGAAACGCTGACGCCAGGTCCAGAAGTCCAGAGCCCCTACAAACACTGCCTGCAAACAGCAAGTGAAACAGGCCCACAGGCCTCGTGCAGTAAATACAATGAATTTAAAAACCAGATTTTAAGTCACCTACAGCAGGACTAAGTTTGATTAGGACAGCCCTTCCCTTGTAATTCTACCAGTTACACAAAACGGTATGTTGGTTTGGTGCAAGACTTCACAGAACACTGCAGGGCAACGGGAGAGTTCCACACAGAGTGACTCACGTCTTTCTCCTCTAAGGTCCTGTATTTGTCAAGCTCTTGGACATTATTGATACATTCAATTCTGAAGCCTGTATTATCATTATAGAATTCTTTATTAAAATTGAACTGAATTGTTGTGTCAATGTTGACTGTCCAGACCCTTCACGAGGCTAAGCTGTATGAAAGCAAGGACTGCATCTGACCTGTCTGCCGACATGGCTTCAGAACAGGGGCTCCCACAGAGCGTGTCATCAATAAACGCTAGTTGGAAAAATCGTGAGTGAGAACTTAGCATGTACCAAACCTACGCAAAGGGCTCTTAACCCCTCACCACACTTCGAGGCAGGTACAACCCTCAATCCAGTAAAGGACATAACTGAGGCTGAGGTCAGAGTCTTGCCCAGCGTCACAAAGCCAGAACGTGAGAAAAGCAGGACTGAAACTCACCTCTAACTCCACAGGCTATGCTACTAGTAACTCTCAATCAGAGGAACACCAAGAGTACGTGTTCCTCGGTTAAGCATAACCAACACATTGAAGTCCTAAGTAAAAATACCTTTAAATGTTACAGTTATCCATCCTAGAAAATGTTTTAGTTCAAATGATCTGCTTTTTACACACTTTCTCCCAGTTTCTCCTTCCCCTAGGCCTCAGAAATCCCCTCTTACCAACTCGGGATCTTTGCGGCTGGCCAGAATGTTGCCCTTCTCTCCAGGGGCCTGCTTGCTGGGGCTTTTAACTCTAGGAGAGCTCTCCAGTGGAGGGGGCGGGGGCGGAGGCGGAGGGGCCACTTTCTCTTTACTGGGGGAAATGGTCTCTTCAAACCACTGCCCCAAAATGGGCTCACTGTCATCATCTGAACAGAGGAAGAGAAAAGTAACAGACATTAACACATTTTTTAAAAATGTTAGTGCATCCACTTTTAAAAAGTCTAAGGAACACAAGGCTATCTTGATTGTGGTGGCAGTTACACAACTACATAAATTTGTCAAAGCTCATCTATGTTTTTACACCTGAAAGTAATATTGTACGGCAACTGTAACTGAAAAATTTGAAACATAAAATGGAAGCATTTTACTTTATATAAATTAGACCTCAATAAAACTGATACTTTTTTTCTTTGTTACAAACTGATTTTTTTTTTTAAAGAGGACACACACACAAAGGAAGAGAAAGTCTCACTTTATTTTACTGGCAACAAACCAAATATTTTCAAGAGCAAATTTTTTTTTTTTTTGCAAAATACCCTTTTATTATTTTTAACAATAGCATTTGTTTCCTGTTAGGCACTAAAAATATGAGAGGGAGCACTCTGTAAAGTATATGATCATCTAACTACTATACTGTACCCCTGAAATTAATACAAAATAATATTCAGTGTAAACTGTAATTGGAAAAAATACATATATATTTTTTAAATTTTATTGTTATTTTTCAAGTACAGTTTTTTGTCTATTTCTCCCATCCCAGCCCCCACCCTGCCCCGTGCTCCCCACCTCCCTCCCATTTCCTCCCCTCCTAGTCCTCATCCCTGTGTCTTTCATACTTGTTCCTCAAAATCCCTCCCCTTTTTCAAGAGCAAATTTTTTACTTGCCTATTAACTGTAAACCCCAACATAAGAATCGTACCTTTTACAATACTGTACATTGGTCCCAAACACCTGATTATAAAGAATCTGAGATGTTTATCTTTTTCAGTCTCTCGCCAGACTAAGGCAGGAGGGAATGCCAGACCCTCCCGCTGTTCGAGACAACAGTGTGGAGCTTCTCCCTCAGCTTCCCCAGGCCACACACGCACAGCAACAGCCAGACCCGACACCTCGCACACCTCTTCAGTTCAAGTGGGAAAGCTCAGAGCCAAGTTCACAAAACAGGTCAACACAAAAAGAGCCCTGGCTGGTGGCTCAGTGGATTGAGCACCGGACTGCGAAGCAACAGGTCGCCAGTTGATCACCATCAGAGCGCATGCCTTGGGTTGCAGGCCAGGTCCCCAGTAGGGGGCGCATAAGAGGCAACCACACATTGATTTTTCTCTCCCTTTTTTTCTTTCTCTCTCTAATAAAAATAAATATGTAAAATCTTTAGAAAAAGAAACACGAACTGAGATGTATTTGATTTTGGAGGACACGGAATGAAATGCAACCTGGACTCTGCAGACAGTAGTTCCTTTTATTCAGTCCTCAACAGCGCGGCTTACTCTTAAATAATAGGTCACCTTCAGCGCACATAAAATCAAGATCCAGGCTAGGCAGCCGACAGAAAAGGACAAACAGGGAAGCAGAGGAACCGCTGGGAACACTTCCTGCTGCACTCCACGGCTCATCTGCTGGGGGACAGAAAGGAGAGGGCTCTACCTTGGCTGCTGTCCTCCTCCGTGCTGCTGAAATCGTCCTCGTAGTAGGTGTTGGAGTCGGTGGAGGCGCTGGCGTCACTGCTCATGGAGCCCTTCCTCTGCCGCTGCAGGACGCAGGCCTAGGCGAGCAGTGAGAGCGGTGGAGCTGGCGACCACCACCCGGGAACCTTCCTACCTCACCCCATCCACCACTTGGAACGTTTTCTCCATCTTATTCTGTTTTTCTATATCCAACAAGTAGCTCTCCTACTAGCTCCCTTCAGGACTCTCATGGCTTTTTCCTACAAAAGCACTCCAAAACCAGAGATGTGGGCCAGAATTGAAAAGGAGTATCTCCGTGGTGTCTTGTATGATTCTGCTTTGGCACGCCAATTGTCCCAAATCACCAGGCAGTATGTATCACGCTGCTAATGACCAACAGCAGATTCAAATAATTTAAGAATCATTTGGAATCATTTAAGAATTCCTGTCATCTCTAAAATGATTACCACAAATCTGGCATTATAAAGGTCACAGCTTTCAGTCAGTCTTCCTCATTTTGGGAAGTTTCTCTTATACAAGATATTCCCAATTACCCATGGCATCACCCCACCCACCTTCCTGTAGGAAGTTGAGAGCAATGTCAGCAACAAGTTCGTCAGCGGGACAGAGTCGACCAGCCGCTGAACCCTCTGTGTGGAGGTGCTCTGGGCCATAATGCTCAGGGCCGCAGGGGGACCATCTGTCTCCCAACCCTGAAGGTAAACATCAAAAGAGAATCAACGTCTGAGTCACCAGGAAACAACCAACCGATCAAGCCAGCTTACCCAGAGCAGCCGGCCAGCCCTCTGCCGACCCCCGAACACAGCCCCTCACCTTGTGCAGGGCCTCCACCTGCAGGTCTTGGAAGAGGGATGTTAACAGCTTGACAGCGTGGTTTGCCAGTATGACTGAGAGCACCCCGAAGCCCTGATGCCTACACAAAGACGAGGAAAGAACAATCCTTCAGATAAGTCACAATAAAGTACAACCTTAAACACAGAGCATCTTGCCATTTTGGGGGTCCCAGACCCCGTTCAGAATCTGTGGAATTGCCCCCAGGGGGAAAAGCACAGAATCTGCATGTAATTTCAGAAGCACACAATTTCCCTGAAACCCGACCGTGGCCTGCCTAAGGACCCACTGGCTTTAAGAACTCCAGGACTACAGAAACTTCAAAATCCATGGACCTTAAATGGAAACTCTCAGTTCAAGACAACTGGGTCGGTCATGTGAAGATGCTGACATTTAAATGGTACCTGAACTTCTTAAAAGTCATTCTTTTGAGAAGAAAAAGTTAAAAGTTACCAACCTCTATAAAACTTTTTCTTTCTGTCCAAATGATCACATGACAAAGACTGAGTATATCTAACATACAATGAGCTCACGTGAATCAGTAAGAAAAAAGGACAAACACCAAAGAGAAAAGCAGGGCAAAGGACGCAGGCAGTTTACAAAGGAAATGAAGATGAGCAGTAACCACGTGAAGAGGACCACGATCACACCAGTAACCACAGACATATGCAAATAAGAGCGATAGGATGCCGCCTTTCACTTCCGGTGCCAGCGAAGGTGAACACTAACAACTCCCACCGTCGAAGAGAACCTGGGCGAGGGGCACACGCCACACAGCGGAGGGAAGGCAAACCAGAGCGGCGTGGCCACGTTCCAACTTTTCACTTATTTTTTCAAAGGTTTTATTTATTTTTAGAGAGAGGGGAAAGGAAGGAGACAGAGGGAAACATCAATGCATGGTTGCCTCTCATGTGCCCCCTAATGGGGACCTGGCCCACGACCCAGGCATGTGCCCTGACTGGGAATCGAACTGCGATCCTTTGGTTTGCAGGTCTGCACTCAATCCACAGCCACATCAGCCAGGGCTCAAATTTGTAAATAAGGGCACCCTTTGTCCTAACAATTATACTTCTAGGATTTTATCCCAAGGGGATAATTAAACAAGTTCACAAAGATTTGTGTTTTAGAAGGTTTAAAAAACATAGCTAAAAAAACTAAGTGTTTAAGAAGGTAATTAGTTAACTATGGTAATGTTTATACAGTGAAATACAGTCAGCTGTTTAGAACTTACAGAGCTTGTTCACTGAAAAGGTGTCAACAGTATTTTATAAGTGATCCTATTTTTGTAAATATATTTTGTATATGTGCACAGAAAAATGTCTGACGGAATGTTTACTAATTTAGGTGACCTTTTTTTCCTTTTCTTATGGTTTGTAGCTTATAAATTTGTACATGTATTCATTTTAAACCTCAAGAAACAATGACCATATTTTACATGTAAGTGCTACTGCTAAGAACAGAAGAACTTTTTGGAATTCGCCCATTTCTCTTTACAAGGCCAAGACCAAGGACAAACTCCCAACGTCACAAACCACCGCCCTCTCTAGAACGAACTCACCTCTACTCTGCCTGAAGCTCACTGTCATGCACTACTTAAGGACGGGACGCGTTCTGAGAAATGCCGCTGCGTCGTCCTGTGGGCATCACCGAGCGCACTGACACACACTACAGCACACCCAGGCCACACGGTCCACGCACCACCACTGCACGTGCAGTCTGCTGTCGTCCAAAACGTTACGCGTGAGTGTGCTGCCAACCGTCCCAACGCCCAGTTCAGAACACTTCCTCGGGGAAGCCTGCCCTGACCAAGGTCAAATGGCACCATTACAATGCACTCTAGATACAATGTGATACAAGTTGATATTCATACAGATATCTATCAACTTTGTCTCTTGGGAATGTCTACTTTTTGTTCATCAAAGCATTCCAGACTAACACAGAGCCTGGGGCAGAGAAGACACCCAGTGAATAACTTGTTGAATGAGATCCAGAATTGACTTCTTCCTTGAATTCTGTACTCACATACCCTACTGCCTATTCAACGCCTCACATCAAGGTCTGGCATTCATCTCGAAGTCAGCATGGCCAAGATTACACTCTGGTTCTGCCCCTTGCTGCCTCCCAATCTACTCCTGAGCTGGTGTTCCCTAGCTCAGAAAATTACACAACCCAGGTTTTCTCACACCAAAGAAAATGCTGACGTCATATTTTTCACTCAGCACCCCAGCCATCAGCAAATCCCACCTGCTATACCTTCAAAAGGTACCCCGAGTTGACCTCCTCTCTGTCCTCACCACCACCACCCTACCCGAGCCCCTTCCTCTCTTGTTTGGAGTGACGCATTAGCTTTTTAACTGTTCTGCCCCCCTTTTCTCTACTGACCCTGCAGTCTATTCCCCACACAGAAGCTGCATTCCCAAATCACTCATCAATCAGCTCACACCACCTGCTGTTGAAACCCTCGTACCCCTACAGATTACACTTGGCCCTCGGTGATCTGGCCCCTGGCTCACCCTCTGACCTAATATTCTACCACTCTCCCTCCTCAATTTCCCCATCCAAGCCATACTGAACTTGTTGACCATCAAAAATGCCTAGCTATACTTCTACCTCAAAACCTGCACCATTCTACCCAAAATATTTGCATGCCTCACTCTGTCACTTCATACAGGTTCTCCACATCTTGTCTTCAGAGATCTTTCCTGACCACTCTAACTAAAACAACAGCCCCTTGCTCTAGCTTATTTTTCTTTATAACACTCACACGTAATCTATTGTGAACTTAGTATATTTGCTCCAAATATATCATAGATTTCAAGCTGTCCAATAAAAAAACATACAGAGAAACCTGAGCAAGCAGATGTATTGTTCCAGTTGGAAAATAAACTCCATAAAGGCAAGGACATTGCTTTGATTGTGCTGGATCCCCAGCGCCTGAATAAGGGCCTCCGGCGTGGTTGGGACGGAGTGAAGAGGTAAAATCCAGAACTGCCTGTCCTTAGAAAACACACCCTGGAACAGCACACAAGCCACGTCGCTAACCTCCTTTCTAGGAGGCAGCGTTTAATGCCCGGACTTCATCAACACAGCGGCAAATGTTTCGGGAAGCAAGCCAGGAGGACCTGACAGAACCCTCTCTTTATTTTTTTAAATCAGATTTCATTTATTTATTTTTAGACAGAATGGAAGGAGAAAGAGAGGGAGAGAAACATCAATGTGTGGTTGCACCTTGTGCACCCCTCACTGGGGAGCTGGCTCACAACCCAGGCATGTGCCCTGACTGGGAATCGAACTGGCAACGCTTCTTTGTTTCACAGGCCCATGCTCAATCCACTGAGCTATACCAGCCAGGGCTCAGAACCCTTTCTTTACAGGTAAACACGCAAGGGGAGCAATCACCTCCAAATCAACTGAGCCCATTATACAAAAGCTTTTGTTTCCTGATGTGAACCTCACACAAATTCTGAAATATGTATTACACAGGAATTTTCTGCTTCTTACATATAAGGAAACAAGACTGAAAAAAAGAGTGACTCATCCAAAGCCACACAGCTCTGACGTGGACAGAGATAGCAGCCTGTGGTCATCATCGGGCCGTCACGTTCACCCAGGCACGGAGGGACACCTTCCTACTGATGTGGAGATGACCGGGGCCCCGTGGGCAGAGAATGGCGGAAGAGGACACAGCAGAGTGGCGAGCAGAGACACGTACCCTTTGCCAGGCCCCAGTTTAGGAGAGCCCACGCCCTCCTTCGTACGAGAAAGGATGTCTCTGACTCGGAGTGCGGCCAGTGGGTCTTTCTCTTTCCCCTTATCAGCCAAGGCAGTAGGACTGAGGTTCAGTATGAGGAACAGGCTGTTTAACAAGCACCAGGCACCCAGCAACTGGAAGTTCTGATAGCGCTGTTGGGAGAGACACCTGAAATTACTAAAACGTTGAATGTCAGCTGTCACTGAACAAAGGCACAGAAGAAAACTATGAACATACACCTCTTACGGGTTACAAGTGAAGAACACATCTTAGAGGCCACAAGACTTGCACATAGCAGAGACATGCCTCTTACCTCACCACCAGCCCGGCGGGAACTGCAGATTGCTTGTCCAATCATATCATAGATTTCAAGCTGTCCAATATCAAACATACAGAGAAATCTGAGCAGACATATTATAAATGCTAAATCCTACCTAACTTAGCTTCAAGACCAAAATATCTTCAAGTCACTTTCCAATGACACAGTTGTCCCACTTCCCCTCCTCTTCATGTGGCACTGGTTCCCTCTTCTAGCTCAGCTCACATGGCACCCCACAGGTGTCCCCTCCACCCAACCTACAGTGACACACCCAGATTGCTTTCTATCACGGTTATTCATCCTACATACTTATCACTATCTGACATCACTATCTGAAACCACCGTGCGTCTCTACTCTCTATATACTGACACGTGGTAAGCCCTCCAACATACATGCCGACTGAGTGACTCATCTTTCACAAGGTCACTGCCACCACAACACCGCATGCTTTCTGCAGTGCAACCTGCCAGATATACAAACCGAACGCCTACCTCTTAGACCCGCTACCCAGGGGGAGGGGTGTGGAGAGCACGCCATGTCCTTTCCTCTGTCACAGAGGAAAGTACAACTGCCCACGTCCCCCCGTTTGAACCACCAGGGCACCCGGAGGCTTGGCTTACGCATTTCTGGACGATTGTAGCTGCATCACTCTCATAGTCGTCCTCTTTGGAGCTCGCGGACCCCGTCCGCACTTGCTGAGCACAGCCCACGTGAAGGATGGCCATGCAGGTCGCCACACTCACGCCTGAAAAAAAGATGCACAGATTCCAGTCCCGGTACAGTTCCGAGAATCCACCGAAAATGAAACTGAAAACAACCCAATCACAATCTAGTCAGTGAGTTTATCGTTGCTGAAAGTAAATTCCATACGGACAACACTAAACATTGTCTTACCATATGATCCAGCAATCATACTCCTAGGTGTTTACCTAAATGAGCTGAAAACTTCTGTCCACGTAAAAACCTGCCCACAAATATTTACTGTAGCTGTATTCGTAACTGCCAAGAAATAGACGCAATCAAAATGTCCTTCAAAAGTTGAAAGGATAACAAACTGTGGTTCATATACAAATAAAGAGCAGTAAAAAGAGATGAGCTATCCAGCCACAAAGACACAGAGGAAACAAATGCATATTCTAAGGGGAAAAAAAAAGCCAGTCTCAAAAGACTACATACTATATAGCTGATTCTAACTGCAGGGCGTCTTGGAAAAGATAACTACGCAGACAGCAGAAACATCAGTGGGTACTAGAGACTGGGGTGGGGAGAGGGGAGAGGCATTACTAGGTGAAGCAGGAAGGGGTGTGGGGGCAGTGAAACTCTTCTGTAAGAGACAATGAAAATGGATACATAAGATTATGCATCTGTCAAAATACACATAACTACCACACAGAGAGGGAACCCTAATCTAAATTTCAGTTAGTAATGACATATCAATATTGGTTCAATTATAACAAGTGTCTCATATTAATGCGCTAAGTCAACAATGAACACTGTGTATCGGGAAACGAACTGTATGAGAACTCTGTAAAATCTGCTCAATGCTTCTGAAACCTAAAACTGCTTTAAAAGTAAAATTCATTAATTTTTAAATACTTTTTAAAGAACTTCTTAAGATTATGGGGAAAATCCCATATTTAGTTTTTCTTGAAGACATCAAGGACATAAATATAACCCCTTTCTTTAAATATGACCCCAAGTGATCAAATTTCAACAACAAACCAAATCTGGGATCTCAAACCCAACTAAGAATTTTCAAAGAATCTTTAATCCTTACTGACTGAATGCACTGAGATCCATGTGATATTAAGAAAGTCCCTGAAAACCGATGCCCTGACTGATGGGGCTCAGTCAGTTGGGCATCATCCCGCAAAATGAAAAGTCACCAGTTCCATTCCCGGTCGGGGCTCGGGCCTGGGCTGCGGGTCAGTCCCTGGTTGGGGTGCACACAGGAGGCGACCTATCGACGTTTCTCTCTCATGCCAATGTTTCCCTCCCTCTCTTTCTCCCTCCCTTCCCCTTTCTCTAAAAGTAAATAAAACCTTAAAGAATAAAGATGTTACTTAAAAAAAGAAAAATTCCCAGAAAATTGAAATCACTGAATCCCCAATTTAAAAATGCCAAGATCAAAGGTAGAGGACTAAGAAGCAAACACTGGGAACGGGTGTGGAGAGAGCACGTGGTCACACGCGCCCTGAGCTCTCCACTCTCACTGCTGCTGCTCCAGCTCAGGCCATGCGTGTGTCCTTCCGTGTTGGAGCGTCTGTGCCGCCAGCACCTCCCCACACCAAACAGCCTGCATGCGACTGCGCAGACGTTCTTCTCAAAGCGCAGCTCAGACCACGCCGCCCTTCGGCATCTTCAGCTGTCTCTGCTGTCTACAAGGTGTGGTCCCAGGGACTCAGAATGCATTTCTAGGCCTTCGGTGACCGGGCCTACTTTCTCTGCAGTTGTAACACTCGCTAATACACACACAAGTGTTCTATCTCTCCCCAAACCCGAGATAGAACACTTGTGGCCCTGCTTTTGCCTCGGCCTAGAGTTAGCCAAGCTAAAATCCTTCCTGCCCTACAAGACACACCAGAGAAGTCAGTTCCTCATGACTGCTGACTTCCATGGTGGAAAATGCCTTCATCTTTAGATTCCTATTTGAACAGAGAGGTTCAAAATAAGCTGTTCAAAGAATGTAGGAAAATGATTAACTTCACTAATTTCTTGGTGCACCCAAGGTCAGGTTTCCGAGGCTGTTCAAATCCTCACTTACAGAACCAAGTAAACATCAGAAATTGTTATACCTTCCAAGACGTCCTGAACTAGGATATTTAAAACCAGGGGTTAAAAAGTCATGGTAACAATAACTTTAAGAGTAAACACCAGCTGTCAGGCGCCACTGCCATGGACGCATGTTCAACAGAAAGACAGGGGATCCTGTGGAAGCGTGAAGAACATGTGTCATGTGTATAAACAGACGCCCCATGTTCTCCAAAGCCTTCCTCACACCTGCCCCACAGCAAGGCTCAGTCGCCCCCTCTGGTGTGTGCCCCAGTGAGCTGCACCCGTCGCATTGCCTTGGGCATCTCCTGTTTCTCAGGAGATGGGTCCATCACTCATATAGATGGGTCTCTACTACGTGGTCCGTCTGCTCGGGTGCAGGCTCCTTAAGGGCAGTGACGACATACCATTCACCTCGATACCCCAACAGTACTTGGCATTTTGCTTTTCACACAGGAGACACTTACTATCTGCACACACGATGGAGTTAAATATGCTCACAACACAACTCTGGCTGTTGAACAACAGGGCAACTCACAAGATTATCCTATTGGGACCTCCTTTTACCTAGAAGAGATACTAGATGGTCCTTGGGGGAAGGGAGTAAGTAAAGGCAGATGCCCCAGAAGAATCTCATGGTTTCTAGAAAGTATACCTGCGCTGACTGAGAGAATGAGATCAGACATTGTAACTTCTCACCTGCATACAGACAACTCAGGCTGAGGACTGTCACGTCTTGCAGACGAGAAGGATTGAGAGGTTCCAGCACGGGTAGAGAAAGGGTATCCAATGCCATGGTCACATCGATCACTAGTGAATGGAAACTGGAACACAACAGAGAAGACGACAAAAGCATCTCTGTGAATCACTTGCTTCCATAATCTGAAAGTAGGCACGCCGTAAAAATGACCAGCTCATCTCTCTGAGGGCAGCATTGGAATGCACAGTTTAGGTCCCCTGGAGCACCTTACCCATTACGAACAGCAGTGGCATCTGCTACTGTCGCAGGCATAATGAAGAAGGAATTGGCCAACACGGCGTCCTGAAACCGATTGATGTAGCGTAGGAAATATGGCAGGTTCAGACATACACGCAGTAGCTTCTCTGAGCCACCTGAATTAATGAAAAAGCTTGACCTTACAAATGAGCTTCTGTCTGATTCTTTCCCACTCAAGGAATTTTTGAAAGCAGAGGAACCAGCTTTCTGCCAACAACTAGGTATCTTACCAAGCTCTTGAAGACTAGCCACGTTCTGAGCTATGAACACGTTCTTGGTTTTGACAGCAGAGGTTTGGTCTGTGGATGACTGCTCCTCGCTTTCCCCTTCCGCCTGAAGAAAAACAAAGCACGCGGAAGGCCTATCAAGACACCATCGCCTGCTGACGCCGCCCTGGGGTCCGGAACCAAACCGACTGTGCACACTGGGCAGCAGCTGCACGGACCCTCTTCAGACTCCGCAGGTGACGAGCAGAGACTCCTCTCTGACGCTGGAAAGCACGGGTTAATCTTCCCAGAGGACGGGAGAAGCACATAGCTTCAAATATGACTACATCCCACAACTACTAGAGAGTGACGCATTTTACAGAGAGCGTGCTCTTCCATGTTTAGTTACACTGAGAAATGTCACAAAACAGTCACCAAAATAGTAATAATGAGACAGGAGGAGCCTGAGTGAGTTTTACTTTTTTGTTTGTTTGTATTCTTCAATTTTTTTCCTACCATAGGCATGTACATCACTTTATACCACAAATACAAAGTCCAGTTGTTATTTTTTCCTGGAGTTACCTCCTGAACAAGGACATTGGCTGAAGTAACTCACCGGCGTCTGCGGGCCTAAGGATGGTGATGCTATAGTTCTAGGGTTGAAAACTGACGTCAGCTGGTTCAGAAAATTCATCTGGACCTCCTTCTGCCTCAGCTCTGGGCTCACTGGCGAGGCCAGCTCCTTCTGATCTTCCACTGTGAAACACGAAAAGCAGACAGAGGGATGAGGACAGCACTGCCAGAAAGCAAAGCAGGAAAAAGCGGGCCAGGGAACTGGCCAAAGGAACACTCACCATCTGACAGCGTCTTCACCGTCTGCGGCAGTTTGGCCGATTTCATCATTGCCGTAAACGTGATAATTTCAGTTCTGTCTAGGCGGCTACAGCCAGTGCACAGGCCCTTGATGAGAAGGATCAAGTGTTTCTGAAAAGAAAACAAATTCAAATACGTCTTTTAGAAGATTTGACTCTTTAGAGACTTCTAACTGGCACCGGGCCCAATGCAGGTTCCTACCAAGGACTGCAGTCTTAGGAGAAAAAACCGAAGCAGAAATCACAAGCTGATGGGCCCGACCACACTGGTCTGCGCATCTGTCTTACTCTTCTCACACGCTGCTGGTTTTAATTTGAAGTTAATGCTAACTTTTTCAAACATGGGAAGTTTAACATACAAATCCGGACTTCTTATCTCTCAATCATCACGGGTTACGGTAACAAGCTTTTGAGCCTCCGCTGCTGCACAGCAGGAGTGAGCTGGAGCCAGTGACTGGCCTTCAGAGCTGGGCATGCACCCATCTCAGCGAGCACGCTTTACTCAGTCTCACGTGCCTGGCCTTGCGGGCAGTAACTGGAACCCTTTAACAGCCTCTGCAGCCCTCCCTATACCAGAGACCAGGACACCGCAGCCCCCACTCAGCCCACTGCATTTTTGCAAATGAAGTTTACGGAACTGCAACTATATGCTCGGTCATTCACGTGCGGTCTGTGGCTGCTTGCACAGCACAAAGGCAGAGGCGAAAGGCAGAGACTAGCTGCGGCAGGGACCGGATGGTCAGCAAAGTGTTTACTATCTGGCTGATTACAGAGCAAGTTCACCGGCCCCTGCTCCGTGACAGCCCTTCTCCATCACTCCACAATCCTACCTCAAAAGAAGACTGGGAAACAGGCCGTCCCTCTCACCTGGGACACAGCACAAGCCTCATCCGGATTCTCCAGACGCAGGAGCGAAAACTCAATCAGGACTTTACAGGCTGCTGCCACCGACTGAAGCTGGTTCCGCGGGACTGAGAAAGCAACGAGTTATACTTAACCTCAAACATCTGTAACGCACTTGACCCTCACCGTTAATACATCAAACGAGACATGTACTGATGCTCTGGATACATACTCCATATATCCAACAGTTCCAATATTTCTATGATAAGAATTATTCAGAACCAACAACCCGAAGGCTTCTGGTCACTGATAGTCATCAAATACTTACAAATCAATTTATCTTACATTTGCTAGGAACTAAGATAATTCTAATGAGATATACATCACCCTGGGTACCAAGAACTTCAAACATATTAACTCAATCCTTAAACCAATCCTATGATGTTGGTGTTTTTGTTATCCGCTCCCCCTCCTTTTTAAAAACAGCCACAGAGAGGTTAAATGGTTTGCCCACGTGGCACAGCTGGAGTCAGACTCAGGACGTCTGGCTCTAGAGTTCATGCCCTTAACCACCAGCACATACAACTTCTTTTCCCCATAGATTCTAATGCCTTTTTGCAAGCAGCTTCCTACACAAAGTTTCTTCAAGCTAAAAGTGATTCCTTCACCAGGGCCCAGTGCCGGTAATGAACAGCACTGGACACAGAAATTGCTCAGCAACCCTGTGGCTTCCTTTCACTTCACTTGCTTAGAAACTAAACTAAACAAATCATTACAATTTTCAGAACTGTATGAGTTAGGATTTTTTAAAATGTGAAAACGCAAAAATTCAGATAATGGAAAATAGGGGCTTGGTGACTCTTCGATTAGAAAAAGTTTAAAGATGGGGAACTGAAAGTGAAATATTTTCACATACCAGAGAACACAAAAGGAGAGTTCACCTTCTCACCAAAACCAAATAAAATAGACCCTTGATTTGCAGCTGCTTAACCCAGGCTGGTACCCACCTACCCACACATACCCCCCCCCCGGAAATCAGCTCACTGGTAATCACATTTATGAAATCAATACAACGTTTCTGATTAAGAAGGTAAAGAAGGGTAACCGAGTGGGTGATGAAGCAGTGTCCGAATGAAGTCATTTTTCAATCCCTCCTGGCTGGCCCAGGTGGAAAGCTTCTGGAGCCTTACCACACTGACCACTGTCCCCACTCCGGGATGGACGGTCAGAAGTGCGGAAGCAGAGACTTCATCACCAGCCCGTTCAGACGCCCTCCTGGGGAGACGCACAACCCCCACTCCCAGGCCCTCAGAAGAGCACGAGGAGAGTGGAACACTCACTGAGGCCGCACACCGTGGTGATGTAGTGCGTGGACAGGGCGACGAAGGACGAGTAGAACGGCTCGTACTGCTTCTCGTGGTGGAGGATTTCCGACTCGCTGCGAAGGAAACAATTCAGCCAAGATTTACTCCGTGCTTACTGTAGGCCAGATACCTTACCCCTCATTTGTAGGCAGTATCTTACTTAATCCTTGCAGCAACTCTGCTTAGAAGACTCTGTTATCATCCCAATACTCCAGACTGAGAATGTGAAGCTTAGAGAATGAAAATTAAGTAACTTGTCCAAAGTATCTGGCTTAGTGAATGGCAAGGGCTGAAGGAAAACATGAACAGGGCACCATTTGGTGCTATATTACTGATCAGTGAAGACTAAAACCTAACAATACCATGTGCTAGCCAGAAAGGGTAGACAAGAGCACTTAAAATACTGTTGGTAGGAATATAGGTTACTGTGACCCCTTCTGAAGACCAAACAAGGCTGGCCCATCATGTAATAACTTAAAAATGATCAGTTTCTCCAGGGAAGAAATCATCTAACTGGTGACAAAATCCAAAATTCACTAGGTACCAGAGTTCTCTTCCACCCCACCCCGCCTTCCTGGTGGGATACAGCTAGATCACAACTAATTCAGTGATTTTTAACCGCATCCCAATCTTTGGCGGAAAAACCTCTTCTGTGAAAGTCTGGAGCTCAACTAGGTCTACAAGCTGGATACATTTACATCATTCTCTCTATCCAATCAGATGCTAATCTGTAGCCCATGAAATAAGAAGGCAACAAAAAGACTAAAATGTATCCTGTTAAATGGAAAAGGCCAGCAGTACGGCTACATAGTTTCCTCAATGAGTTGATTCTCTAGGCAGAAGTATCAGCCTAGGAAAGGAAAGGTAAACAGTAAGGACTGTATCCACGTGCCAAATCAACACAGGAGCCAAAAAGACAAGCTGAACATTGAGAAGGTGCCAACAAGAATGATGAATCACCTTAAACAGCGCTTAAAAGTCTGGCATTGCAAATGCTTTGTTATTTGGGGATTTACCATGAATAAATAAGGATTTATCAAAGATCAGTTCCTTATGTTGGACCAACTAAGAACAGATATTTATGGAGCACTTCTGATGTTCAGGGATCTTCCTGCCCACGAAATGGTCATTCCTCCCTATTTGTCAGATGAATAAAAAGGAGGAAACAAGAAACTTTAAACCAAGTACCACTCAAAGTTTCCAGTGACCATCAAACACTGATAAGGGTCATAGCATATTCAGCAAAAAATTTCCACTAAACCCCCTTGCTAGGACATTTGTTTAATTGTTCCTTCACTTCCATCCTTATACTTTCCTATTCATTGCTCTAAAGTTTTTCCTCCCCACAGTTAGATGTATTTTACTAAGCTGCATACCTTCTTTACTTTATTGCAAAACTTCAGAGCCACTCACCTCCATGTTTTTCTGCCGAACGGGTTTACCAAAACTAAGAGGAAAAACTGTCCACCCAAAGGATGAACTTATTCCGTTGCTTTCATTCCCAGTCAAATAGTGATATAGATCCAAAATACAGTAATAAACTCATTTAATTGCTTGGTCCAATGTTGTCCCATTGTGATTTAACAAACCATACATCCTGCCCAGAAAAAACACCACCACCACCACCACGATGGCCTTATTTCAATAAAGAAGCAAGGATGCACTTTGGCGAAAGTCGGATACTAGGATGTGGGCCAGTGCACGCAGAAGTCTTGAGCTCCATGTATAATTTGCTTAGGGCAAACTAAGGATAAACCCAAGGAAATTAATTTCATAAGCCCTTGAAGGAGGGAGTAGACCTGTGGCCAAGGACAAGGTCGTATCACTTGATTTTGAAGAAACAAGTGCCTATGAGTCACCTAAGATGCGCCGCCCCACTTCCTGGCCCCACCCTCACACACGGAGACTCTGATGAAGACACCGGAGGATGCAAAGACATGAAAAAAAAAAAGGAACAAGGGCAAGAAGTGAGGTAGGAAGGAAAGAAATAAAGACATTGAAGGCAAATATAACACAGAGAAAAAAAATGAAAAACACTTCAAAAATACCTGCCTTTTCTAACTTGGCAACAGCAGCACCCGAGACTGAAACGCTGTGGGAAGACAGGTGTTCCCACACCACACAGAGCGAAGGGGATGCCGAGGACCACAGGGGGCAGCAACTGGGCAGCCGGGTCAGAGGGATCCACTCTGACAAGTAAGTAAGAAGAACCAGAAGGGTCTGGAAATATATAGTTTGTTTAGGAAGAGGCAGAAATCCAAAAGAGCAAAATAAAAGAGGAAGGATTCACCTCACCTCTCCCTCTTAGATAAGATACCACTCAGATAAGATACCGCCTGCGGTGGACGTGACTCTGAGACAGGGCAACAGCAGCTAGGACCAGAACCGACCTCACAATCATACTCCACCATTTGGTGGTGGGATTTTTCCCCTGCAGAGCAATCACAAAGTTATGTCCTGGAGCATATAAATTCAAAAGATCGCCGTATCAGTGCATCCCTTTCTCCCTTCCAAGGTTTTCACAAAATAGCTGCGTGTTATCTGATGAGGCTGTTGTAACAGCTTCTGCCTTCCCGAGTAGGTCCCTCTGGCCTAAATTTTACCTAATAACTGGGAGGCAGGGACTCAGGCTCGTCACTAAGGAGGCCAGGACAGCCTAGGAAGGACTGACTGGCTCAGGGGAAAGAGAAATGTTTTTGTAATCTACCGGGAGCCAATCAAATTGTCCCCCGAGAGCAGCACTCACCACTATTTTGCACCGAATTAAGAAAGGAACTCTGTGTTTGACAGTTTGTTAACACACCAGGCTACCTTCAGCAATTATACTAATTAACTCCACACAAAGTATGTGCTCCATTAAGCCAGTTCCAGCTCCATCTCTGGGCTGGAAAAGTGATGGTGCTCGAAAGACTTTCGATCTTTACTCCTACAAACGTACCAGCAACAGGGAGTGGAAATAAACTCCCCTTTAAGTAAACTCGGGTACCTTTTTCTTTTCAAAGTCGAACGACACTTTTGAGAGTCCCTTCCCAATTTACCCCTGCCGATCTATGCTTCCTTCGTTTCACAGGCGATTACCAGGCCAAACTCAACAGGGTCTGAACTGAGGAATTTGTTTTTAATCAACCATTTCTTCTAACCAAAAGGTCAATTCCAAGTATGAAAGTCTGAAAGAACAGGGACAAAAAGCATAGTGGTAGAGTACAAAGCAGTCTCTTAAGACATTTGTCACTGACCCCCAGAGTCAAAAAAAAAAAAAGGAATTCAATGGGTTAATTCCAATGGCTGCCAGAGAGAAAGTAAGAGCTGGCACGGACTAGGACATCAAAAAGGGAGGCAGAGGGTAGCAGATCGCTGCAGAGAAACAGAGGACCCCTGGAAGCAAGAAAGAAAAGTGCAGCAGGACACAACAACAGAAAGAAGCACAGGAACCACAGCAGGTGGCAGCGGCAGCGGCAGCAGCAGCCACGGAAGGAAAGCGGCAGCGTGGGCGCCCACGCAGTGCTGGCTCTCACCTGGCCCTGTGCTCAGTGACCACAGCTGCATATTAAAGAATTACTTCCACAATTCTGACACCCTCAATTCCCTTTATATTTTGAAAGGCAAATAAAACTTGAGAAACACAGTACTGATAGCACAGTACTCACTTTTGTGTTACAAATCAGGAGTCGACAAGCTACGGCCTGCAAGTTAAATCCAGCCAACCACCTGTTTGTGCCGTCCACACACTGAGGAATGGCTTTGTGGAATCTAGTGAACAAAGTAAACTAACAAACAAACCAGAAACAGACTGACAGCCCTCAGAGGGGGAAGGGGCTGGGAGGCTGGGAGGAAAAGGTGAAGGGATTGGGCAAAAAGAAAACCAAACCCTCAGAACAGACAACAGTCTGGTGATCATCAGCGGGAGAGGGGGTGGGGAAGTAGAAGAGCGTGAAGGGGCATCAGTGCTGATGGAAGAAGACTTGACTTGGGTGGGGAACACACAATGCAATGTACAGATGTTGTATTAAAGAAGTGTACACTTGAAGCCTGTATAACTTAATTAATCAGTGCCATGCCAATAAATTCAATTAAATTTTGTAAGTGAATTTTAAATTTTTTAATGGCTGCAAAAATCAAAAGCAGAATCTTTTTAACGTAAATATCACATGAGATCCTGAGGTGCCCACAGGTAGGGTTCTGGAACCCAGTCATGCCCACTTGTCTACCACGTATCTATCATGCAGGCTGCTTTCCCAACACAATGGCCAAGTTGACTCGCGCAGACACAGACTACGTGGCTGGGAAATACGTACTTGTCTGACCTCTTACAGAAAATGTGTGCCAACCTCTGCTCTACACCAAACTGCACATTTAATACTTTTAGTTGTTTTAACAGCAAAGAACTTATAAGCCAGATGTTTCTTTTGGAAATTTTTCTTAAGATCATATTCTTCTCACAGACCCTGACAAGGCTACATTAACTGGCTTTCAAAGTGAACTGAGCCACAAAAACCAGAACAGAGACTTCAAGGATCTTGCCTTCCAATAAAAGTTTGCTGCTAAACAGCCATAACTTTGGACCTTTTCTCTAACCCCTGAAGAGAGGTCTTTCGAGTCCGTACACACAGGCAGCTGATTACCCTACCTAACAGAGAGTGTGGGAGAGGCACCACTATTACTTATGTGACAAAATTCAAACCTACTTTAATGTGTTTGGTTTGGGCTCCTTCTACAGATTGGAGGGAGTCGCTCAACTATTGGTTTTAAAAGGCACGGGCCCAGAATACCGGATGCACAGGAGGGTGTCCACAAACGACTCAACCCTCTCAGCTTGTGTCCACAAAGACACAAAAGCAAACGTTCTAAAGAGTGGAGCACTGTCCATGATAAACAACATGGCGACTATAACTCAGGAAAAATGCCACTAATCCAAATGTTTAAAATGGCTAATAAGTGGCTACATAATTTAAGAGCAGTACCTTTGATATTTGTTTACATCTTCAGAACATTCTTGGCTTAATGATGAGAAAAATCTGACTGTAAGTTAACTGTGACCAAAACTATTACCAAAGCCAACCATTATTTCATTATAGTATTTCTAAAAACTGCATCCAAAGCAACACAAACCTAACAATAAGCACTATAATAAACAATATGTCAAACCATGGGCCTTCCTTTAGCAACAAACAGCAATTTCTAACCTCCTGGATAACAATTAGACATACCCTTGTTGGCATGAAGCTAAAATGACCCAGTTAGCAACTGCAGGGAGTTGCTGAAGGGTTGGCCCAAAAAAATGAAAGTGAGACCAACTTTAAAGGCATACTTACCATTAAACTAATGAAAGACTGTTCTGAGAACCTAAATCAGGAAGAGGCAAGCCCCGCCTTCATTAACACAAGTCTCACAACCTGAGAATCTCCCTACAAAAAGGCAAAGAACCATGTAACAGCGAGCCAATAAACAGTCCCATCTGTCAAAGAGTCTGAAGATATTTTATGGAGAAACTGAGAGTGCCTTTTATGGGGGAGAAATGACCTTTTGGACTAACACACGTAAATGTTTTTAATCAAAGGCCGTTCCGGTGGAAATACACAGTAAGTGCAACCCGAAGAGAGAGTCCTCAGTGGTCATTAGTGGCCGCAGTCACAGAAACAGCACGTGCCCCAGTGATTACAGCCCCACGGGAAGACCGTTATTAAATTATCTGGTAGGTCTCCCATTTAAAGCCCGGGCTCCGCGCCGGCCCAGGCTAGGGGCACGAGTGCCTGCGAGAAATGCAAACTCATCAGCGCTTTGACCTTAACACAGGGGGCAGCCCCGGGGACAGTGCCCTGAGAGCGCGGTGCATCGCGAAGTCACTCGCAAACAGGTCCGACCACGCCCTCCCGGAGGGGGACCTCAAAAGTTTTGCTCGGAAGGGAAACTGAGGCACGGATGATTTACACGGGCTGACATCAAGAACCGCAGACAAGCCCCGGTCTGCCGGCGCCCGGGAGCCCCGAAGCCGCGGCCGGGCCGGGGGCCCCCGAGCGGCAGGAGGCGGCCCGGGAAGCGGGTCCAGACCGTCCCGCACGACCTCCCCTCCCCCTCCCTTCGCCCGCCCCGCCGGGGCCGCCGCCCGGTACCTCTCGATGACTGAGGCCACCAGCTGCGGCAACTCTTTCATCTCGAAGGCGGAATAGGACGCGGACAGCAGGGGCCGCACAGCCACCTCCCAGCCCGGGGTCGTGTCCAACCCCGTTGCCGGGTCCCCGGGCGCCGGCGCTGCTGCCGCCGCCTCGTCGCCGCCGCTCGTCGCCATCTTCCGTCGTACTCCTGCGACTCCCTCCCGGGGATTGCCACCGGCCCAGCACCGCCTCCCGGGAGGGGGCGGAAGTGACGCAATCGGTTGCGTCAGCCTGAGCGACGCAGTCGCGGACCAAAATACGCGAGGCGGCTGAGGAAGGCCCCGCTCCGCTCCCGCGCGGGGAGCGCGGCGCGCCCGGGACTGGGCTGGGGCGCTGCGCCTGCGCAGGCCGCGGCGCGGCGGGTGAGGGCGGGGCGCCTGGGTCTCCGCGCCTGCGCGCTGGGCGTTGCTCGGGAAGGCGGGAGCTCTGAGGCTTCGGGATCCCCGCGAAAGGTGAGTCGGCCGCTTTGTTTCAGGTGGCAAAAATCGGGGCTGCGGAGCAGACTCTGCCTCGAGAGGGTGGCGGCGCCGCCCCTAGCGGCCGAGGCGAAGAGGAGCGAGCCTCCCTCACCCGCTGGTGCCTTCCCCGCCTCCCCCCGGGGCTCCCTGTAACTGTAAGGCGACGGCCTCCTTCCGAGTACAGAGCTTTCTCCTGCCCACGGCGCCTCCCGCTACTGTTGTAACCACTGGTCCTTTCTTCGCGCCCACGTCCCTTTACGTTTTGATTACCCTTGTTAGTAATGTTACCAGCACGTATCGCATCGTTCTTTCCAGTTTGCCACGTTAGGTTCCCTTTCTCCCATTTTTCTACTAGCCAAGAAAGAATGTAACCTTTTATTCACAGGGCATAATGTCTAGATTTTATCGAGGAAAAAAACGATTTGGGTACCAGAGGGAAAAGCGTTTGACTCAAGGGAAGGTATCCGTGCATTGAGAACCTTCTTGGGCTTCGTGGACCACTGTCCGCCTCAATAAATCTTCCCAAGAACCGTGGAGACGGTTTGAAAATCCTGAAGCCATGAAATTTCCCAAGTTTTGGAAGAGCCTTTGTTACCGGTGTAACGCTATGAATAAATTGGTACCTGGTGATCAATCTGCACTTTTAGTAAGGAAAAACATTTCTTTTTTTTTTTATTTTATTTTTAATTTTAGAAAGAGGGAAAGGAAGGGAGAAACAGAAGGGCAGAAACATCCATCGGTTGGACCAAACCCGCAACACACAGGCCTGCTTGGGAAACGATCCAGCAGTGGAACTGGCAAGCTTTTGGGTTTGCAGGACGAAGCCCAGCCAGCTGAGCCACACCTGCTGGGGCGAAAAGACCTATTTCATATTAGAAATAAATTCAGTCAAGGCCAGTCTTGGAGGAAACCATGTGTTCAGTGATAACATAGGGATTTTCCTTTAGTGTTTTAAGAATCTTAAAAATATGAAAAATGAAATGCAGGGTAAAAACTTTTCATAATACAGTATATATTGCATTCTTTCAAGATACCAAACCAAAGCCCTAAGGAGAAGTTTGGATACCAAGCATTTTATAGTGGTTCTTGGAATATCAATTTTTTTTTTTTACCCAAAGGACAAAATTAATCTGCCCAGATTCTCTGGGAGGGGTTTCAGGAAATAATAAAAGATCAAGTGTTCGTGCCTCCATCCTTCCCCCACCATCAGCTACAGCTGGAAGAGAGAATAAAATAAAAAGGCAAATACAAAGTATCACAAGGAGATTCCCACCTGTGTGTTAACTCATATATTTATTACACACTTTTAGTATTTCTGGCTCACAGATTGGAGAAAGCACTCTTAGGTAAAGATCTTTCCTTACAACTACCACATTAATTTCAGTATTGGAACTGTGTTCTTGTCACAGAGATTTGGAATGACATCTATGGTCCAAATTTGGATGACAAAAGAAAGGAACCAGATAAATAAGGCACTAAAAAAAAGACTTCTAGAAGCAGCACACACCTCTAATACACATACTTTGGTCCAGAAAATAAGGTAGAAACTAAAGGATAGTAATTTTTGTGAATTAACTGAAGGATTTAAAATACTAGTTCCCTTCTAATCCCAAGTGGCTAGGAAAAGAACTAAAACTGTATCATGTTGTAGGAAATGCAGTAGAAAAAAAAATCAGCAGCCATAGCCGAATGATACGCCTTAATGTGGGAGTACAGACTTGGAGGGAGCTGGAAAAATTCTGTGTCTTGACACAGATCATGTGTATTTACATGTAAATACACAGAACACAGGGTGGGCGAAAGAAGGTTTACATTTGTTCAGACGAAAAATAGTACAGTTAAATAATAAAAGAACAAACTCTGGCATACTCACAACTGTAAACCCACTCCTGTGCACCCCTGTATTCAGTGAGCTATCTACTTGATGCGTACACTTTAGTAGTTAACGATTTATACCTCAATTCAGAAACAACAGTAAGATCAATGTCACTGCAGGAACCTCAAAAGCAAGAGACATTGGCATTCCCCCCCCAAAGTATTCCACCTGATACAAAGTTATTTGAAGTAAACCATAATAGATACTGTGTGTTTAGAAACAATTAGATGAATAAACAGTAGCTACTGTTAGCTTCCAGGAGCCAATAGAGGTCAGTCTGTTCTGGAGATTTTATGAAGTTACAGGAACCAAAAGTCAGTGCATATTTGTGGGAACTCCTAAAGCAGCACTGAATGTATTGGGTTGGCAAGAAAATGTTACATTTTTCCCTACAATGACTCTAGCAGTGCTTAGTTATTTTTAACTTCATTTGAAACAATTTCTTAGATTGTGACAGCTGTTATATCAGTGTCCATTTTTTAAAAACATCAAAATTGGTGAATTTTTGTGTAGCCATTTTAATATTGAAGATGGAAGAAAATATGCAACAATTTTGATGTATTGTGCTTTATTATTTCAAGTAGGGTAAAAATGCAACTGAAATACACGCAAAAAGATTTATGCAATGTATAGAGAAGGTGCTGTGACTGACTGAACATGTCAAAAGTGATTTATGAGCCCTGGCCGGCCTGGCTCAGTGGATTGAGCACTGGCCTTCGAACCAAAGGGTCACTGGTTCAATCCTAGTCAGGCACATACCTGGGTTGCAGGCCAGGTCCCTGGTTGGGGGCGTGTGAGACTCAACAGACTGATGTTTCTCTCTCTTTCTTTCTCCCTCCCTTCCCCTCTCTCTGAAAATAAACAAAATATTTTTAAAAAATAAAATAAAATACCAAGAATATAAGGAAATACATCGGAAACCTGGTTCAATTTAGTAATATGAAATTCACTTGTAATCCACAAGGATTGATTGTTTTCCCCAAAATAGTGGGTTTTATATGGTAAAAATTTAAAACAAAGAAGAAAATATGCTTTGCAGTCTTCTTCCTTTAAGAGAGACAAATACTTTTGGCCACACTGCAGGACTAGAATAAAACATCAGTCTTACAGAACAGCAGGAAGCACGACTTACAGGAAACCAAGGAAGGATCACAATTGAAATGATTAAAATTATAAGGTAAATATCTACATTTTTATGGTGTTAATTCAGCCAATGTGAATTAACATGGTTAACTGACAAACTACACAATGAAGCTTAGATATACTAACTCAGCTTAAAGGAAATAACACAAAATTGATAATATATTGGAAGGGTTTTGTTCCGTGAAATGATTTTTATCTTCCTCAGTTCTGTGATTGCCATCTTTTAGGATTTACACTCAGCAGAACTTTGGACCATCAGATCGAGAGAGGAGAGAAAGACAGGAGGGAGGTGGATAGAACAAATACGGTAAAATGTTAACATTTGGGGAATTCGAGTGAAAGGTATCTGAGTATTCTTTGTACTATTCTTGTAACTTTTCTGTATGTCTGAAATTGTATCAGAATAAAAAGTTAAAAGAAAAAAACTTTGTAAATACTTTGCTTCAGAGTTCAAAAACATGATTAAAGTATAAAGACATGGCAGGCATTTAACAAAGAAAAGTAGTATTGTAGTCTGGGAAAAGTGGAGTCAAATGATTACAATGTATCCTTCGGGGGTGAGGAAGGGCTGCTCTGGTCAGCTCAAGTGAGTATTCAGGTCTCTCTTACCCGTATAGGCCTATAGTAAAAACCATATATATGATAATAGGGATAACACACCCTCTATTCAACTATAACCAAGCAAACTCATAATAGCAATTTAAGCTGTGGCTGGTGTGGCTCAGTGGACTGAGCACCAGCCTGCCAAACAAAAGGTTTTTGGTTCAGGTCCCAGTCAGGGCATGTGCCTGGGTTATGGGCCAGGCCCCCAGCTGATGTGTGCAAGAGGCAGCTGATCAATGTTTCTTTCCCCCTCTTCCTCCCCCCCTTTCTCTTTCTCTAAAAATAAATGAAATAAAAAGAATAGCATTATTCAGACTTCTTCATGGGAAAGAATATATATTCCAACTAGTGGGCAAGTATTCTAGTCCTCTTTACAATTCCATTCTTCATTGTCATCAATAAACCGGCATTCTGGTTATCAGTTTCTAGACTAGCTTATTTTATCACATAGCACACGGGGTATAACTCATCACCAAAACCATCCAAAGTACAGTGGAGCCCTGGCTGGTATAGCTCAGTGGATTGAGCACGAGCCTGTGAAGCAAAGGCTTGTGGTTCGATTCCCAGTCAGGGCATGTGTCTGGGTAGCAGGCCAGATCCCCAGTAGGGAACACATGAGAGGCAGCCACACATTAATGTTTCTCTCCCACTCTTTCTCCTTCCCTTCCCCTCTCTCTAAAAATAAATAAATAAAATATATTTTTAAAAAGTACAGTGGAGCATAGATGTGGAAGTATGCCTTTTAAATGTATTGCTGTTGTTTAACTTTCATTCTTTCAGATAGCATGTTAGGCGATAGTAGACAAGAGTGCGTCAATATAAATCTCTTGCTATTTTATAGATACCTTTCAAAATAGCCTGCCTCTATACTGAAAAAGGCATTATCTCAGCACCCTGTATTAGAAATCTGTATGGCCCTCGTGCTGGTGGAAATGAGGGTTCCGGATTGGAGGTCAGTCCCAACCAACATCACAAACTCCTCAAAAAATGAGGAGGTGGGATGTGCACCTCTTTTGCATTATAGATCCTAACCGGAAAGACGATCTAAGTAAGACAGGCTTCCCTGAGAGTAGTTAGTTGATCTTGTCACAATCTCTAATGGAATAACTCTAAAAAATTCCGAACTTGTGACCTTCAAAGGGGGCATGGGAGACCCATATTGTTGATCGAGTTGTAAAACCCAATTTGGTTTGGAGAGAGACACAGCAGACTTGTTCAGTGGTTACTCTGGGACACAGGGTTGGGGAGGTTTTGAAGGGAGACTCAACCGAAGTTGTTGGGAATTATAGTCTTTTAAAATAACTCAGTAATGAAATATTGTATGAAGCAGTTCCTTCATATGAAATACCAGCGTCTCCATTATTGAAGGGTAGATAGGCCCTGCCAGTGTGGCTCAGCTGGTTAGAGTGTCATCTGGTAAACCGCAAGGTCACAGGTTTGACTCCCAGTCCGGGCACGTGCCTGGGCTGTGGCGGGTTCAGTTCACAGTCGGGCCACATACGGGAGACAACCCATCAATGTACCTCTCTCTCTGAAATTAATAAATATATCCCCAGGTGAGGATTAGAAAAAGAAAGGGAGATGGTACCTCTGTTTACATTTTATAAAAAAAATAAATGTGACAAAGTATTGTCCACCTGGTTTTGATTATGGAATGCTAATTGTCAAATTTTGAAAATTTAAAGAATGGTGTTTGCCAAAGCCTATTTGGACTTTGAATCTAAGTTCTATTTATTTTGTTTATATAAGCACATATAAATATAATACCAAAAAGATACCATTCCTTTTTAAAATAGAAATTATGGTACCCAAAGCTCATTTCCAATATTGATCTTGTATTTGTTTTATGCAGCAAGATAGGGTTTGTCAGAGTACAGCACAAAAGGGGAGTAGGGCTATCTCTTGGCATGTCAATGTCAGAACTCCACACTTGTCACCAAGACACTAAGGACAGATGTCCTAAGGCTTCCATGAACAAGGCATCAGCATTTGGGGAACTACTGGTCAATCAGCAGCTTCATGCTTCAGATACTGGGGAACTCAGAGAACAGTTTATCCCTCCCTGGGACACACACCATGACACGAGCACTAAAACACTGAAATGCACCACTCGGGAAATTCTGTGGTCAGCAGTCAGGAAACTGGGAGGTTCTGGGGAGCCAAAATCAACAGGGCAGGCTTTGTGGAGGATGTTAGATTTGAGACAAGCCAGATTTTGAGAAGGGGGAAAAAAGCATTCCAAGTAAAGAACGGAGATACAATAGATACATTACTTAAAAACAAAATTTTAAATGAGCAGACATCAGTAAATAAGTCTCAGGGTGAATGCAATCATTGCAGCTTATGTAATAAGCTGGCCCGATTGGTACAGGCAGTCAAATTACATATCTCAAATTTCTATCACACTTTGTTCCAGAAAGGATTTAGGGCCTCTTTTATGAAAAACATGTTTAAGATTCATTATTTGAAAAAAAAATAGCATGATCTCATTACGAGTTCACACACAAGAACACCAAACTGGCTATTGATGCCCGTATGAGTGATTAACCTTAGTACTAGTCCACGGTAATTTTTACATTAAAAATTTTTCTACAACATGCACGTTCTATTTAAAGTCAAGGAAGTTTTGTGTGGGGGGGTCGGGGCAGGCCTTTCCCTCCCCTCTTCCTATATATTCAAAAACTTTCATAAGTGAGCTAAGAAAGACACAACTATTGTGGTACTGAGCCCAGAGGGAAATTCCTCCTTGTTCCTCTACATAAGATAAACAGTGTCCTTCAGATCCCTGGAAAAAATCCAGTGGCAGGTCCTAAAATCCACTTCTGCGGGTAGGCCATGAGAAAACCCCGCACACACCCCCCATTCGATCTACATGCATGGCTCATTCTCCGCTGGCCTGGGATTAATGTTGGAGTAGCTTGAAGAAAAGGCGGAGTATATACATACACGGGTGTCCACCACCGCTGTGTCTGAGTCAGTCTCCTTTTGTGCTTTCATTCTCCTCTTGCTGTGTCTTCACCTCTAATCTTCGTTTTATGTTATTGTGTATCATTTGTGGTTATATAAGCTGTCCCAAGTGTGTTTTTTAAAACTTTTTTATTTTTATTTTTCAATTACAGCTTCCTTTCAGTATTATTTTCTGTTGGTTTCAGGTGTACAGCACAGCGGTTAGACAGTCATATCCTTTACATAGTGTTCCCTCCCTCAACATTTCCAGTACCGACTGGGGACCAGGCAGTTACTACAGTATTAGACTGTGTTCCCTATGCTGTACTTCGCACCCCCGTGGCTGTTCTGTAACTGCCAATTTGTACTTCTTCACTTGATCTTAGCCAAAAGGCCGAGAAGCGATCGATCTGTACTTCCGAATCGCCTCACCATCTTCACCCAGTGCCCCGACACCCCTCCCCTTTGACAACCAGCAGTCTGCTCTGTGTCTGTGAGGCTGTTTTCAACCAAGTGCTTGTTGTAAGGAGGTGAGTTACTGCCCGAGGAGATCTGTTACATTAACCCTCCTGGGGCCTATCTTCTGTCCTACTCTAGAAGCACGGAGCGACACAGTCCAACAATCCTTAAAGCAGGGGAGCGGAGCAACATCCTCCCCTTAAAGTGAGAGCCTGACAAGGGCTGGCGGCTAATCAGAGGGCAGAGGGGATGCATTCAAGAAGTCTCACCTCTGCCCCTTGCAGACAAAAGGCTAGTCAAGGCCCAGAGTTCTCCTTCCGAGAGACAGGCAGACTGAGTCGACATGCAACTTAGATCGCAGATGCTAAGCAAAATAAATATTGAGGGGATGCTAACAAAGGTTGGGGTTTCAGAAAAGTTTATAACTTGCTTGGAATGATCAGTCTGAGGGTCAGCAATGAAACTGCGGTATCCACACATGAGCCTGCTCACCTTCTACTGTTGGGGGGCGAGGGGAGCGGGGTCCACCTTTTCCAAAAACAGTATGAAATCAATACGCGAGTTTTAAGAAGAAGGTGGGGCAAAACACACTAGTATATAACTCCTCCACCCAATTTAAAACTGTCGTGCAGTTCTGTATTAATTCATGCACATTCCCCAGTAGCTGGTGACTACTGTCCAGAGTCAAAGGCTAAGGGAAAACTAACAAAAGCCATAGACCATTTCATTTATTCCCCACATGGACTGAAAATCACTAAATACTATTTTTAATTATAAAGTTTTATGCCAAGAGATCTCATATGTTGACCAAACTAATAATAATAATAATAACAAAAGACATCCAAAGTACTGAGGAATCGCCTTTTAAGTGAAACATTCACTGCAGGGGGCTCCCAAGTTAACTTAATTAATGAAGACAGGGGGCAGAGGCCTTACGGGACATGCAGAGAACAGGAGGAAGATAAGAAAACCCACCAGAGTCAAAGCCATGGGCAGAGGCTGACCAGGGCCGGTCAGAACTGAGTGCTGCTTTAAGGTTAAGGAAGGTTGGGAAGGCAGCTTAGATTTACTGGACCCTGCCACCTGAGTTATCTGTCAGTCAAAATGTAGTAATTAAAGTGGAATATAGGGAATTTTATGAAAGGTCAGACAACTCTCCCATTAGCTGCTTCTTTCAGATTCTGGCCCCTACACAGGTAAACGGAAACTGGAATCTTAACAGATCCGTAGGGCTGGGCGAACATGGCTGGCGGGCAGGCGAGGGCCACGAGGCAGCCTGCAGGTGTTCACTGGGACAGTCAGAGTCCCAGCCCGGCTTCCTCAAAACTAGAGCCGAACTCACACCTCCTCCCTTCTCCCAGCTCACATCAAGCACAGTATGTCTTGAGTCAGGATGAAGAGATGCCTGTTTTTTTCCTGGAGATACTCAAATGTTCATTCATTAAAGTCAATTTCACATTTTTTAAAAAGGGTAATACTTTTATTCCTTTTCTGCCATAGTCTACCCATCAGTCTATGACCACAGAAAAATAAAAAATATTTTTGAAAAACAATTTCTAAATTGTGTCCCTGTCATGCACAAGTGGCCTTTGTCATGCACTTTGTGTCCCTGTCATGCACAAGTGGCCTCAAGAGTGTTCCTAAACCACAAAAAAGGTCTTCAACAGCGTCGCTGGTCACTTGCTTTATTCAGACATTGAGTGTGCCTCCCCCCCACAAGGCCAGAGGCCTGCTCCGCACCTTTCACTCTTCACAGTAAAGGAAAACCCCATCGTGCCCCACGTCCACCAAGGAAGAACCCTCAGGACGTCTTTCATTTGCAGCAGACACGGCTGCTCGGCCAATCGGCAATGCCTCATCCACAAAATGCCAATTTCCTACCTCTACCCTTTTTCTCCATTTCTTAAGGATCCACAAGACTTAAAGTCAGCTCATTTTAAGAGCAATCTAGTGACCCACACATTAATTCATATCTAAAACTAGAAATAAATAGTGAGGCTCTTACACGAGGATGACTCTTGCCACTTAACTCGGCTGTCCGATGGCCGGCCCAGGCCGTGGGTGTGGTGAAGATTATGAGGTGCTGTGGAACAGCCAGGTCCTCCCTCCCCCTCCCCAGAATCTCTTCAAGGCTCAGACAATTCAGTAGTACAGAAAGGCCTCAGCTTGGACACGCCTTAGGCGAAGAGCATAGGCAGTGATCAACAATCCAAGATGCTGGTTACTACTCGGCTTTCGGAAAACGGAGACAGAGCCTGGGTGGCTCAACCGGAATGGGAGCACGCACCTGGAGGCTTAATTAAAATAACTCGGACACCACATGTGGACTCCTCACCAGGAGCTACTTTGGAGAGAAGCTGTGAGAGGCTGGACCGGCCCTGAAACTGCGGCTAAGGCGGGGTCTTTGCCCTCCTGAATGTAAAAGTGCAGACGCGCCTACAAGGCGGAGTTGTCGGTCACAGCTCCCTTCCAACTCAAGCAAGAAGCAGGGAAACAGAAAGATTTCTAGGTTAACGTGGGGAACAGAAGACAACCCAAAGTCAATTTAAACAGGCCTCACGAAAGAGAAAACTCTGTTGGGAGGTCTCGTCCGAAAAAGGACAAGACGGGCAAGAGAGGAACAGGGCAGTGGTCTTTGGATTCAGGAGGTCCATCGAGATGCTCTGAGACTCTCGGCTGAGTGAGTCCGGCCTCCACCCACCACCAGCTGCGCCAGGCACGCCCCACAGCAGTGTCCACAAGCCCACTTTCCTCCTTACAACTCTTAACTAAGGTGAGCACCCGACACACACCCTCTACCACCCTGTCGAGCTGAGTGGGAGCTTCACTGACGCCCGCCCCATCCGCTCTCGGCTCTCAGGTCTCTGGCGGCGGGGCCTGGGTCTTTACCGCCAGGCACGATTCAGGAGTTTCACCTGTGCCAGCCTCTTAGTGATCATGGTGGCAAAGACCAGGCCAAAGAGGACACTGCTGATTAACACGTAGTCATAGTCATCCTTCAGGACATCGAACTGTTTGGACGGGTAGACTCGAGTTTGGTATATGTCCAGGCCGTAGGCCACAACCTGGAAGGCAGAGGGAATGAGAACCGGGTAAGAAAGGCAGTCAGTGATCCGCACAACCCCAGACTCGGGCAGGACAGGAAATGGAATCCTCAGCTGTTTCCCCAAGGGTGAAACCGAGAGCGGCTGTCCCACAGGGCGGCTTTGGAGACGGCGCCCAGGGTGGCTGTGGGCTCTACTCACCAAACAAGTGGACTCCAGGCCTGAGGGAGCAGTGTAGATGCCTCGCATTCGAGAAACGGTCTGGTTGTAGTTGATGAACCGCTCTGCGTGTATCTGTACATCTGGAGAATACGGGATTAGGTTCTCCTCCCTGCAAAACATCAGCCGGGACCGGCGTCACGCTGCTGTAAGGGGATCCCTTGGCTGCCCTTTCGGAGGCCTGGGAGCTCTCCGGGCCTCATATCTAGCCTCAGATCTTCCTTCAAAGCACTAGGCAGTTAAAAATTTAGCAACTAAATATTAGGAAGGCTGCAAGAAAGCAAGCTGCGTGTAGACTTAGACTGTGATCTGGATTCCTACCTGGTTCTGAATCTAAAAACAAGTAGCATAGAAACAACCACTAATTTACATCAGGGAAGGAAAGTCAGGGCCATTTTAAAAGCAAAATGCTGAGGCACTTGGTCAGTTCCTGGTCTTTCCTCCCCGGTACTTCTGCCTCCATCCTCCTGAAAACCCCACTATCACCCGTGTCTTTTCCCCAACTTTGTCCCCACCCCCCATCACTTTCGCTCTCATCCTCTCCCCACCCCCAAACCACCCTCCTCTCCCCTCTCCTCAGGTGCAAAGACGGATCTAATGTTGCATGCCCCAAGGGAAGAGAATTCGGGGTGGAGACAAGCAAATATGCAGAAATGATGGCTGGAATTACTGAAATTAACACCGAAAGTGACAGAAAGTGACAAGCGACTGCCCTCCCTAGTGACCCAGCCCCATTACCGTCTTGACCTCATTCCCCCGTCCCTACCACCAGCAGCCCCAGCCCATCAGCCTCCCAGCCTCCCTCTAACTCAGCAGGCATGACCTCAGGGCACTGGCCCCGGCTCTTCCCTCTGCCCGACACGCTACCCTCCTGGGGTCTCCACACGGCCAGCGCCCTCGCCCTCCCCCTCCAGGGTGCGGATCAGCAGTCACTGTTCCACAGGGGTTCTCCCAGGCCAGCCCCTCAACGTTTAACACCCCCCCACCCCTTCACAGTCCCCGTCCTCCGTTTGCTCTTCTCCCTCCTCAGCACTTATGAGTAGCCGACAGGTCATCTCACTTATTGTCCATCTCTCCAACCAGAACGTAAACCCCACAAGGGCAGCCGCACTTGTCAGGCTTGGTCACGGCTACCTCCCAGCCCCCCGCACGGCGGGACAGGGCGCACCAGACTGAGGACTGCACTTGGTCAGTAGGTGAAGTTCCTGAAGGTCAGAGCCTGTACACAGCCCACAGGCGGCTCACCTGCTCTGTTCCGTGGGGATCTCAGGACGGCGGGGGTCCAGCAAGGCCTTAGGCAGGGAAAGGATCGCTCCAGAAGGCAGTCCAACTGCGCAGGAAGGAGTAAATGTTCGTACTGGCCAGCCCCGGGCCACTCAGAAATATGTCCTTCTCACGGAACTTTAGAGTTTGAGTTTGAAATGACAACTAAAGGACCGAGGCCCCTGAAATGGCCAGAAGGACAACGTAACAATGTACGCGGTCTGAGTGAGGCCCCAGACCCTGCAGAAAGGCGGGCCCTAGACCCTGCCGGCTGCTGCCGTCGCACAGGCCACCGGCTGGAATGGGGTCAGGGCACCACCTTCGGAGGGAGGTGACACTGCAGAACTGAAGTAGTTCATCAGAAATGAGAATCCAAAGGTGTCACCTCGATGGTGGCAAAGCCAGATTAAGGACCTTCTCTGCTGAACTAAAGCCCTCCTCTCCCTCCTTGCGAAGCTTCCCTCGAGGCGGTCACTCAGCTCTGCCCTGCAGTGCGGCTGCCTGGGGCCCAGTCACCCCAGAGACCCTCCCCGGCCACTCACTGAGCAGGTGTCGGCTGGTGATGCCCCGCTCGGTGATGGTGGCCTCCATGGCGCTGATGGCGGAGGGGAAGATGTAGGACTGCTGCAGGACCTGGGGCAGCTGGGGCCGGTCCAGGGAGCTGAAGGCCGTGGCGTTGTACTGCTCGGTGCCCTCGTAGAGCTCCAGCACGGTGAACTCGTTGCGCCGGGCCTTGGTGTTCCAGTACTGGTACTGCGAGGGGAGAGGGGCCGGTGTGGGCTCGGCTGGGCCCGTGCACAGGGGACTCCCAGAAGGCACCTTTCCAATGAGCTACACGCCCAGAAAGGAAGGAAACTACCCAGCACCCCAGTTTCCTCCTTGCTAACAAGTTAATGAGTGTTCGGAGCAGTCTTCTCCAGGCTACCCAAAGAGCCCATCAGAAACAAAGATTCTTGGAGGTCGGAATAAGTACAGCTGACGTTTGGGTGCTCACTATGTGCCAGGCACTGGTGTAAGCTTGACTGGAGGTGACTGTTACTATCCCTATTTCACAAAGGAAGCAGCACAGAAGAGCATAAACAACTAGTTCGAGTCATGGTTTCATGGTCAGAAAATGGAAGAGCTGGGATCAAACCCAGGCAGTCTGCCTCCTGGGCCTCGCCCTTAACCCGCACTCCATGCTTCCATGGGTGGTTGGGATCCTATGAAAACACAGAGTAGCGACTGGCTTCCAGAACAAGGGGCGATGTGAGGGTTTAGACACGGGGAGACCAGCCCGAGTTCATCTGCGAGGCCTTACCACCACCCAGTTCTCGGAGTGCACCGTGTGCACGGGGCCCTTGGCCTTCCTCTGCACGGAGGAGTGGGTGATGCGCCCAGTGACTCCGTCCACCAGGAAGATGCCGATGAAGGTGCGCTCGTGGTGTCCATCTGTGCTCTCGGTCACCACGGCCAGCAGGTTGGGGTTCAGGCTCTGGGGAGGAGGAGACAAAAGCTCCCTCAGAGCCACAGAGGCACACCAGGGGCTCCACTGCACTGTGAGCCCCGGGCAGTGAGGCGGACGTGGAGCTCCCTGGCCTGGCAGAGGAATCAGGTTTTCTGGTTGGAAGAGCCCTCTGTTCAGAGCTGGTTCGGTGGCGTCTGCTGGGGGCTGGGGGCCATGCCATGTGCTTTGCCTGCCTCAGTTCACTGGATCCGTAAACAATCTTGCAAAGCAGCTGCTGTTTACCTTTCATAGGTGAAATGTCTGCAAGTAGTTAAGCATCTTGCTCAAGTCACAGGCAGAGCAAATGGTAACTCAACAGATACAATCCAGGCCTGCCCACCCGCTGCCCTAGGGACGCTGCTCCAGCACCGCTGCTGCTCCAGCAGCGTCTCCCTATCACCGAATCAATGGCGAGTCTCAGTTCTCACCTTACCTGACCTACCAGTACCATGTGACACGGGATCGCTCCTATCTCGGAACACTCTCTCCACCTGGCGTCCGGGACATCCGCTCCCTGGTTTTCTTTCTGCCTCACTGGCCACCCCTTCCCAGTCTCCTCTGCGGTTCCTCCTCGTCTCTCGGATGTCTGGGACGGTTCCATCTGTACTCGCTCATGGTGACCTCAGCCAATCTCACGGCTTTCGTACCATCCGTGGGTGCTGGCAATGCCCAACTCGGAGCCACACCTCTCCCTGAACGCCAGACCTGACTGACAGAGTGCCAGCTCAGTATCTCTGCTTGGATGTCTCGTCTCGAACCTGGCATGCCCCCAACTGAACCCCTGTGCTACCCCTGCTAGCACCCGCTCCCCGCCTCAGGGTTCCCCGTGCGTGTCTTGGGCCCGGAACCTCCGAGCCATCCGACCCCTTTCCCTCTCACACACATCCTGCCCATCGGCATGAGCTGCTGGCTCCGGCTCAGAAGCATCCAGAATCAGATCCTTTGTCACCACCCCGACCAACCCAGGTTAAGCCACCACCATCTTGACTGGATTGTTACAACAGCCCGACTGTCTGCCTGCTCCCCCGCTGGCCGTGGCAGGCGAGTCAACACAGCCGGCCAAGTGGGCCCGTTCAGCCTGTCATCTCGGTCCCTCCTCAGCTCGCAGCCTCCCAGGGGCTCTTCGTCTCGCTCAGAAGGCCAGAGGGATGGCCTGTGGTCTGGTCCTGTCACCTCCTGGCCTGGGCGACCTGGACGTTCCTCCTCAAAGACCCCGCTCTAGCCATATTAGCCTCCTTGCTGTTTCTAGAATGTTCCAGCCATGCTGTGGCTTTCCTGCCCAGAAGGCACCTCCCAGGTTTCCTGACTCACCACCTCACTCCGAGTCTCACTCAGGGGTCACTTCCTTGAGGAGACCCTCCCTAACCCCAGTTTAAATGCATCCCCTCCCACCCCATCCCCTCTTCTCAGGCTCATGTTTTTCTATAGAACTGCTCACCCTCTAAATACTATCTGATTCACCTACTTTTTGTCTTTATTAGCCTCTTCTAAATACAGTGCAAGCCTCATGAGGACAGGAAATGTTGTCTATTGTTCCCTGACTATCCCGGTGTCTAAAGCATACCTGGCACCCACCTGGCAGTCAAAACACAAAACAACAACAACAAAAACCCTTTGCCTTTGTGGTGTCCCTTCCAAAGGCCCATAACCACGGCGCAGACAAAGCAAAACCCCTGACCAGTACTCTTCAAAACCATCAAGGCCGTGAAAAACACAGTAAGACCGAAAACCTGTCAAAGACCAGAGCAAGCCAAACAGGCCTGACAACCGGGTGCAGCGTGGGGCCCTGGACTGGATGCTGGGGCAGAGAAGGACATTAATGGAAATGCTGGCGAACCCCAACACCGGAGGTCAGTTAACAGTGTTTCACCGATGTCAGTGTCTCATCCGGACGGAGGCACGTGGCCCTCGGGAAAACCAGAGAAGGGCCACGTGGGGTTCTATGTACTATCTTTGCGGCTTTTCTGTAAATCTAAAATTAAGCCAAAAATAAAAAAGTTAATGTAAAAGAAGACTAACCTAAAAATTTGCAAAATGAATATGAACCCAAAGAGCCCTACCTCTGTTAGGCTCATATATAAAAACACAAGTATTCCAGCATACTTTACCTTGTACAAATGAAACTACATAGTAAGTTTTCTTCTAGTTCAAATAAATTGTACTTTAGAACAGGTACTATGTTGGCAACCCGAAGGAGTGAAACTGGCCGTGGCCACATGGAAGGCACCCAGCAACAAAGATTCCAAGCTGACAGCACTAACAATAATGCTCACTGTGTGGGAGACACTGTCCTGCTCACGTTCCACGTGACCTGTGACCGCTGATCGTCAAAGTCACCCCATCACACAGACACTGCCGCCACCATTTACCAGTGAACACACACGTTCGGGAAGCCTGAGCAAAGCACCCACGATGAACAGTCAGTCTGTGGCAGAGCCGCGTCTGGTCCTGGACAGTCCGACCGGAGGCCTGCGCACCACTGCGCACCCGGCAAAGCGACTCCCAGTGGGTTTCCTGGGTCTCTCACATCCTCTCCTCAACTCGGCCTTTGCTGCGTTACTCGGAGGGTCTGATCAGTGTCCATTACTGCAATGACTACGTTCTCTCATGGGGCGGTTTGCAGCCCACAGGTCACCTCTCCGCCTCCTGCCCTTTCCTACTGACTCGAGGGCTGGGTCAGAGATGGTGTTTCTGATGGGGCGACTACGGGGTAAGCACAGAAAGTTCTATCAGTAGTAGCACTAATAATAACAACAGCTAACATCTGCTGGGTAGTGGCCACATGCCAGGCACCCCAGCTACACACGAGTCTCTCACGTGATCTCACAACCACCCCAGCAGAAGGGCACAGAGGGCCCATTTCACAGACGTTAAGTTAGGCTGAAAGGGACTGATGGACTCACTCAAGGTCGTGCACCTGCCGAATTCTAGAGCCAGATTTCCAGCCCTTGCCCTTCGCTCCATGCCGACAGCCTCGCCGTACCTTGTAGAGCACGCTGCGGTCCCCCATCACACGGCCCTGGGAATGAACATGCTCGCTGCTGCGCTTCCCCTTCACCTTGACAATACGCTGCACTTCTGGGGGAATGGTCAGCTCCCAGCTCAGTTCAGTGGTGAGATCCTAGAACAAAGGCAAACAGCCGGCGTCCGTGACCAGGAAGAGGCCGCGGCCAGATGCACCTGCCAGTCATTATGTGCAGCCTTGATGCCAGAAGGACCCAGTTTGTGGAGAGGTTTTAGAACTGTTTGATTTAATACGATATGAAAGCCACTAAGAAAAGGATTATTCAACAGCATCCCACTGTTTATCTGAGTAAAAAATACCTACAGAAAATTGACCACTTCTTACTAAAATCGAAGAATTCATATACTGGGCCAGCAGCCAGGGACCTCAAAACATTATGGGGAATGTTCCGTGTAGTCACAGGAAACCAATGAGCAAAGTTTTACGGTTAAATGTTATTCTAGCAGCAGGGGAAGAGGAGCCAGGGTCTCCCGGGCGCCAGTGCCATTCTGCTTCCTGATCTGGTGGCTATGCACACAAGTGCTCCTTTTTTGAACATTTCTGGACTTTTCCTTAATATCATGCACTGATAAACTTGGGTTTAACAAAACAACGAGGTAGAAAGAAGTCGAATTCCCTATTAATAAAAACAGTCCAGTCTGCCTCACTAAGAGCAGATGCCCGCACCACACAGACGTGCGTCGCGCAGCTGCTCCGGCGGTGCAGGGAGCACACAGGGGCACAGAGGGGACCTGCCCGGCCACCTCCCAGAAGGCGTTCCCTCTGGGGGAGCAGCCGGGAACTGTGCTGAAAAAGGGGCTGTTCACACTTTGCTTGTGGCTTCCGCATCAGTTTAACCTCTTACAATGAAAAGCACCACCAGAAGGTAAGACCGCCAGTCAACTCCCTCAGAGGTCGGAGAGGGCAGACGCCGTCGGCCAATCCCCACTCCGCCTCCTTTGTCTGCCCTTGGCCAGCGCTTACTCCGATCGCATCCTCAGGACCCCAGCATCCTCAGGACCCCACCGATGTGTGCCCCCCACACTGCAGTCTGTTCTCCCGTACCCACAAAGAACTGTCGCTTTCAGAGTCTCCTTTCTATCAACTTGGAAGGGCAAGTTTCTTTCACCCACAGAAGTAAAGAATGTTATTTCCTGGGTAGACCATTCCTGGTTGTTTATGTGAACGGCTGGCTGTTACGAAACTTCAGAGCATCACTTTACATGATTTACACGCATCCCCTCCCTGACTCCTCCCAGCCCTGTGAGGTAGGTGCTGTTACCACCTGACTTCACAGACAAGAAAACGGGGCTAGAGAGGTCGTATGCCCAAGGTGACACAGTGAGTGAGGTTTCCTGCACAGGCATCTGGGTGCAAGCTCACAGCACCCCCCAAAGGCCCCAAGGGGCAGGACGCAGGGCCATCCTGCGAGTACACGCCAGCCACTCCTCGGTGTGGCCCTGCTAGCGAGCCTGGGGGCAGGCCCTCAGTGCACCACAGGCTGAACTTCACAGCAGGCTGCCTCGCTGTGGGCGAGGGCTGGACGCAAATGCCAAGGCCAGAGCAAATCAATCCCATTTCTGGAAATAAAATTCAAAGTGCACATCCTGTAAAGCGTGAGTTTATAACATCTCTTCATATAGAAAGTACTTTCATTCAACTCCTACTCCCACCTGGCCACCTTCCCCCAAACGGAGGACAAAGCCCCTTCTTTTTGCCATGGAAAGGAATGCAGAACGAAAACTCCACGCAGCAGAGGCTCTGTCTGTCGTTCCCTGCTCCTTCCACAACGCCGAGAACCATGCCTGCCACGAAGCAGCTGCTCGATAAACTGTAAGCCCCGGCCAGGGAGCTCAGCTGGGGAGAGCACTGGCCGGTGCACCAAGGCTGTGGTTCCACCCACGGTCAGGGCACAGACAAGACCAACCAGTGAACATGTGAGTGGAAGGACAAATCGATGTTTTCCTCTCTTAAAAAAATCACTAAAAAGGGCCCTGGCTGGTATAGCTCAGTGGATTGAGTGAGGGCCTGTGAACCAAAGGATCGCAGTTTGACTCCCAGTCAGGGCACACGCCTGGGTTGCGGGCTAGTTCCCAGCAGGGGACGCAAGAGAGGCCACCATACATTGATATTTCTCTCCCTCTCTCCTTCCCTTCCCCTCTAAAGATAAATAAATAAAATCTTTTTAAAAATATCACTAAAAAGAATTGAACTATGATAAAATAATTTTAAAGAATAAAATGAAAAATAAAATCACTAAGAAGAAAGTGACTTTGATCAGACACCGGACTCTGCTGACCTGAATTTACAGCAGAGTTCGGGAGCACCTCCCTCCTGCAGCGGTGCCGGCAGGACGCCCGCTCCCTACCTTCCGAAGTCGGTATCCGCACAGCCGTCCCTGCTCTGCGTCCACCAAGTAAAAGAAGATGGAAGGGGCCAGCTCGTGGAGCTGTCGCAAGACGTTCCGAGTGGCTGGGAAAGCTGTGACCTTGAACGCCCCAGAGAGCCCAAGAAAAGTTAAAGAAAAAGGTCAGGAGTCTCCAAGCAGTTTCTCTATACTCATTACTATTTCCCCTCAACTTCAGCTGTAATCAAATGGGAAATCTTAAAAAGATGGAGCCCGCTGATTACGCTCAGATTAGGGCTTCCGTTTAGTCCCATTAAGACCCTGCGTTCTCACAAGCGCAGCAAGAGCCATCAGGCCGCTTACAGACGCCCTCCAGCCCAATCGTGCGCCGACTGCCGGCAGCTCCCATCTCTGGCCCCCTGGCTGCTGTCTGACCAGCCCTCCCCACGCGCGGTTCTGCCGGACCGTCCCCCAGCCCCACTGAAGGCGCCGCACCTTGTACTCGTCATCTATCAACAGCAGCACCTTGGCGTAGTCTTGATCCATGATGGGGAGAAGCAGCGACTGCAGGACGGGGCGCTTCAGCACTGGGGGGGCCACCTGACTCCACTTCCCAAAAATGGGATTGAAAACGTAGAGGGAACTCATTCCTGTCTCCTGAAACGGACAAACCATCAGATTCCACCAACACGAAAAGAATGCACGTGGGAGGCGTAAATCTGGAAAGCTGGGGCTTCAGCTCGAATGTGCTAGATTGGTTCGTCTTCATCCTTGTTGTCAAAAACAGTCCTGGCCGCCCTGGCTGGTGTGGCTCAGTGGACTGAGTGCTGGCCTGTGAGCCGAAAGGTCACGCTGCATCGATGGCCCGTCAGGACACAGGCCTGGTTTGCGGGCCAGGTCCCTGGCTGGGGGCATTCGAGAGGCAACCAACTGATGTTTCTCTCTCACATCTATGTTTCTGTCCCTCTCTTTCTCCCTCCCTTTCCATCTCTCTGAAAATGAATAAAGTCTTAAAAATAAACAAACTATTCTTAACTGAAGGTGAAGGTCTCCTAGGCTAATGTGTAAAAAGAAAATAAAATTCCCTTTGACTCCAAAGCTAACCAAGAACCGGACTGGCTAAGGGGCAAATAAAATGGTCAAGAACCAGTTCGGCAACCCCAGGACAGCCACTCCAGCACAATGCTTCCCAACCCCCTTCCACCAGTACCAGAACAAACCCACAGAAGTCCGTCTAATTCCGGGAGGCAGACACAAAAATAGCTTCATGTCCTGCTCTCTCTCATCCAGAGATGAGCAACAGCCCCTCAGCTGCCCACAGCTGCCTGTTTGGGACGAAGGCGAGCTGGCTACCACAGACCCGGTCACAGCCACTTTCCAGTCCATTCCACGTCAGTCCGCAAGGCCCCCCACTCTGCAAGGACTGGAAGAGACAGAGCCCTGGACCCTGAACACAGATCTGTAACTGTCACACAGCTCGAAAGGCCCAGGAAGACTGTAAGTCACAAACGCCAAAGCGCCACCATACATACCACTTAGGTTCAAACCAGAGGCGGCCTCACCTTATCCTTTACCAGGAGGGTGCACTGCGGGGGGTGGGGGAAGTGGGCAGTGGTTCTCTGCACCATCAGTTTAAAGGAGGAGTCTGGCTTGACACTGGGGAGGTACTGTTTCCACAGTATGGTGCCGGAGCTGCTTTCAATGCCAAAAAGCTGAAAGATAAACAAATACCCAGTTAACTACCAGAAAGACAAAAGGAACAGCTAATTCTCCCCATGAAAATTAGAGCCCATGCTCTCTCCCCTGCCCACCCCTCCCCGAGCCTCAGAGTGTGGTGTGCGTGGCCCGGCCCCTCTCACCTTGCCCGAGGCCGTCACCATCACCATCATCTTCTGGAGGTTGAACTCATCTCTGGCCAGGGTGTCAATGTTGATCTCATTCTTTATCTGACTCCGGGGCTTCCGAGCATCGTAAAACATTTTCCAGAGGTGGGAAGTCCATGCCTGCAGCAGGATAAGCTGGGACGAGAGTCGCTTCAGGAACATCCCCAGTAAGCCATCTGGTGTCAAGGAAAAGGTAACCGGCTGAGGCTCCTTCCCCACCAGACCCAGCGTTTGCAGCGAGGGGACACTTGCTTCTCCTGACAAGGAGTCCCCTTCTCCCCTGTGGCTGCCTGCCCCAGGCTGCACGCCCCAGGGGCAGCCCTGTGTTGGATGCTAACGGTCTCAGATGCAGGTACAGCCAGGCGGGAACTTCCAAACCTACTTACCTGGCCCACAATGCTTCCCCTGCCTGCAATCTCCTAATAGGAGACTAAGAGCTCAGGGGTCAGCCATGCAGGATGCAGTCATGCTGTGAGTATCTCCACCAAAGCCCCGCATCCAGCCTGGCCAGGGGAGGGCTCTGGGTGCCACGAACCCAGAAGGGGGAGGGACGTGGGATGCAGGGGTGCATATGTGTGCACAACCTTGAATGTGTGCTTCCCTTTCCCACCGCCTCACTCCTACTCTGTCAACTGTTGAACCTGCACCAACAGACCTACCTGCACCCAAGGCCCAGGGCTCTCATTCCCCCTGCCCCTGACTCCGTATGTGGCACCACAGCCTCTAACCTCCTTCACAGGGCGGACTGGGTTGTAAAGGGCGTGGCCTCTGGAGTCTGCCAGACCCGGATTAAAACCCCAACTCCACTGCTTACTAAGTCGGTGACCTTGGGGAATATACTTGACCTTCTGGCCTCTGGTTCCTCATCTGGGAAAAGGCATGGAACCCACTGACCAGGCTGCTGCCACTGACCCCGCATGGGGCACACGCAGGGGCCCCAGGGCGCCTGCTCAGTGCACACTGAAGGGGGTGCCCTTTCCCGTGTAACTGTCCTTCAGTTCAAGGAGGAGACGTGAGAGGCAACAGCACAGGTCACGGCCACAGCAGTCCACACACACACGTCTACACTTTGTTGATGCAAGTCAGGGAAAACAACGAATTAACCAAAGCGAGTCATGTGTGCAGGCAACGAGCAACGGGCAGCAGGAAGCAGATTTTACCTTGAATCGCTGGATCCAGGCAGCAAAAATAAACAGTAAAGCTGAATTAATCCTCGGCTTAAGAAAGTCGGCAATGCCTGCCCGGGTGCCTGGCCCAGAGCAGGCCCCTGGTGAGCAGCGCTGGCCGGGGCGATGAAGGGATGGGGAGGCGGGGGTGAGTCACAGCAGGGCACTCGGTCCACCCTGGGGCCGGCCACAGTAACGGGGGGCAACCCAGTCGTGTCCCTCTAGAAGGGCGGGGCTGTCGCTTTGCGGACAACAGGTGTGTGGTGCCTGGCAAATTTAGGCGGTCCAACAGTGGTCACTATTTCTGGAGTACATTAAGTTTCTTTTCCTTGGGGCCCTTCTCTAAAGGGAGTCACGGGTGACACCTTTCAGACATAAACCTAACGGCCGTGGGGCACTGCAGGTGGCCTCGGACCTGGTTCAGAACAGACAGGCGGACGGGCTCACGGCCCCACCCCGCCAGCCAGGGAGCCATGAGACAGCATCACCTGCGGTCCCCCTGACAGACCTGTCCCCACAGCACCCCTCCCGCAGCTCTGCAGTCCCAAGCTCCAGGGCTCATACCTGCCTTCTTGCCAAATTCTCCTTCCAGCTCAGCCTGCGCCCCCGTCAGGGGGAGGTCCACCATCTCCAGGCACACCACCTCTGCTAGAGACTCCTCCCGGGTCCACAATACCACCTTCCCTGCTGGAGGAACCACAGTCACCAAGCTGCCCGCCCCCACCCCCAGAGACCCTTCCTGGGGACTCAGGGACTTCTTGCAGCTCTTGTGTGAAAAATGAGAAATGACAGAGCAAGGTGCTAGACTCGACAGGTCAGGTGGGAAAGGTTCCATGTCCTGACCGAGAATGGTAGGGAGGAACTCAGAACGAGGAGATACATGCTCCGAAAAAAACATCAGGGTCCATGCCGCGGGAATCTTCTCCAGAAGTCTGCGCGCCACCCCAGGAGTCTCACCGGAACCCCCGCACAGGCCCAAAACGAGTGGGTTAAGTGAGTCCGCTCACCCAGCTGCTGCAGGAAGAGGAGCAGGTGGTCCTCTGTCTGCACCAAGGCCCGGTAGCCCACGGAGTCATCCTTCTTCAAGAACACCTGGATGTACAGCTGTGAGGCAAAGGGTCAAGTCCACTGCCGTCAGCAAGAATCCAAGTGCCTCTTAGAGTACCGGACCCCGAGACTCAAAGCCTCGGGAGGGGTCGGTGGGCCAGGCACGCAAGCTTCGACGTCTAAACGATACAGCGATTACACAGACTCCAACAGGACAACACGCACTCCTGGGAGACAGCGCACTGGTGCTGGGCTTGGGCTCAGACCTTCCCGGGAGGAAGCCTGAGTACTTCTCGGGCACCGCGTCCTGTACCATGTACCAATCACACCCCAGGCAGCGAGCAGGAGGCCAAGTTTCTAAGTTCCCACGTTAGAATCAAAAGAGCCGCAGCAGAGATGGGCTGGGGACACAACTAAACGTGCTCAAAGGCAGCGCCAGGCAGTCATGGGGACCGCCCACGGCAGGGCTGGAGACCCTTCTCACTAGCTCGGTGACCCAGGGTGGGGTCTGGAATCTCTGTCACAATTCCCTCGTTTGCAATAACCGCCTCATGAGACACTTGGGAGGTTAAATCAGTCAGTGCACACACGAAAAGCTTGGCACAGTGCCTGGCACAGTGATGACTTGGGAAGAATGGCACCTGCTTTTACCGTTATTCAGAGGGACTGATGACAGCCCAGTGGCTCAGGAAGAACCGGAACCCACGTCCAGATCTAATCCAGCCCCGTGGCTGTGCCCCAGCCCGGAGGAGAGGCAGCCGCCTGCTGAGACCCCCACAGGCCGCGGCCCGGAAGCAAAGGCTCCCCCTCACCCGCTCGGGCCGAGTGCCGTTCTGCTCCAGGCTGAAGGTGATGGTGGTGTCAAGCAGCCGCCGACCTGTCTCCACCAAGTAGAGGTTGATGGTGTAGGTCTGGTTGAAGCAAGCCAGCGAGTCCTAGGGGAGCAGGCAGCACAGGTCAACTACAGGGATCCCCCAAAGCAGAGTCCCCAGAGGAAGTCCAAGAAAAGGGGGAGGAAGTCCCAGAGAAGGACCCAGGCCAGGAAGAAGAAATACACACAAAAGAAAATCCAAGAGAAGAGAAAGCTAAGTCCTAAGGCAGAAATAAGATACAGGAGTAAACAAACAGAATCACAACCGCTGTACTTGTCCAGAGGAAGCCAGTCCAGGGTAGCAGGGACTTTGCAAAGAGGCAGACCGTAAGCAGAGAAATGAGAACCCCTTCGGGAAAGCTCCGGGGAAGGGCCGCAGCAGGAGCCCACGCTCCAGCCAGGGCCCGCGCTGCGCTCCAGTGCAGAGGCACAGGCTGGAACTCAACTCCACCAGTCGGGACCCCAAGAGAAACGGGGAAATTAGGCCCAGAGGAGAAAGTTGTTAAGAACAGATTTTAGAGATTCTACTTCCTAATTTTCCAACTAAAAAACAGCAAGAGAAATGTCATTTACACAACTCGGGAAACCCCATTTGAGTCAGGATATGCCAGGGGACCTGCTCGTGCCCGGGGTGCACCCCCCACTTCACCGGGTGACCGCCTGTGCCCCCAGGTCTGGCACACGCCCGACGCCACACCCTACCTGTGCACTAGACCTCTCCGAAAAGCTCCGCGCAGGCCCGTCGTCAGAAGTGCCAGGTTTCTGATGGGAAAAGAGAAGGACGGAAGGAGAAAACGGAGCCCAAGGGTCACTTCCTTGTCCCCGAGATGAAGCTTCCACCTCTGCCTCCTCAGCACTCGGGGAAGGCAAATCTCCGCTCCTCACTCCTGCCCACGAGGCCCACATAACCCTTAATCGACCCTGATGAGAGCAGCGCTGTCACAGTAGGGCCCCACTCCTGGGGACCAAGGGGGCGCACGGAAGGCTCTGTGGACGAAGTGAGAACTCAGTCCTGAACAGCCCCTTGCCCCCTGGGTTCAGAGTGGCCAGGAGAGAGAATGCCCCCCGACTTTGGCTCCCTGGGCTCCTGGCGAGGATGAGGAAGGAGCCCCGGTACTGACTGACGCTCTCAACACTCACCACGTCGTTGCGACAGGTCATGACTGCAGCCACGGTCTTCTCCCCCGTGGTGGCGAAGCTCACAAGGGCAGTCTGGGGGAAGCAGGGCATCAGTTCCTAAATGGGGCCTTTACCAGCCAGCAGCCTTCCCGAGGGTCACCTCTACAGGGACGCCCCTCGGCCCTGAGGTGGAAGTACTCCCAACTTTGGAACAACATGGCCAGGGCACGGTAGAGCAGAGGAAGGGCCCAGGTGCACCCACAGCTGACCACAGGCCTGTCCCCTGCCTCCCACAGAGGCACAGGTCAACCCTCAACCCCACGCTGCTCTTGGTGTCTGTGGGAGGCTCTACTGAACACCCCCACTGTCCTGTGGGCTCAGAAGAGAGTGCCAGTTTCACTCTAAAAACCCTTCATATCTCTTAGAAGGAAAAGTCTCCCATTTCTGCTCTAAGGCCAACCCGTCTCAAGCCACCAATGGAAAGACGTCTTCTCTCTTGAGCAAACGCGTCCAGCCTCAAAGGCAGGGACTCCTAGCATCTACATCTTGGCCCTGTCCTCCTGAATCCTAGCAGACCACGCAGCCTGCGGGTACCTGTGGGAAGTTCTTGAGGAGGCTCAGGACCCCGTGGTGGTAGTGCAGCAGGGCATAGTGGCTTGGGGACAACTGCAGGAAGAACTGGGCCCGAGAAGGATCCACTGGGTTGGGCTGCGTGGGCAGGACCCGGGGTTGAAAGCCACTTGCAAATTCTAAGTCGAGAGACTGGGAGGCAAGAGGAGGAGGGTCAGGCCTACAGCCAAGGAGTCAGTGTTCCACCCCAGGTGTGCATGCTCTGCCCCACTTTGCTGACGAGAGGAACTGGGCCATGGCAAGCAGCACCAGAAGCTCCCGTTCTGATTCTCCAAAGAGAAGAGTGGCCCACTTCGCCTTTCATCAGTTCGGCCAGAGGCCTGGCCTTCTCTCAACAGCTGCTGACTCTCGGAAAGGAAGCAGTGACGCTGGGAGAAAGACCTTTCTAAGCAGCGAAGGCCATGCCTCGGGCCAGGGCAAGCAGCGCTGCTCACTCACCTGCAGTGGGACCTGCCTCAACTCCCACTCTGTCTCCAGAGCCAAGGTTTGGAGGGAGCGTGAGCTTGGGTCAGGGCACACCAGGACAGCCTCATCCACCACACCACAGGCTCCGGTGAGACTCTGTAGCCAGGGAGTTGAAACCCTGACCTACGGGAAAGACGGCAGAACAGGAGGATTTTTATGCTTCCCTTTCAGCTCATCCGCAACGTCACCCAGATCCACTAGGGGGCCTAAGCTTCAGGGTTGGTTCCAAAGGAGTTCTGTCCCCCACCCAGCCTCCCAAACGCTCCAAAGCCAAAGAAAAATCACAATTTTCTTTCTGGTTACCAGAAAAACATACCACATTATTTTTAACACCTGACATTTCGGATAAACATTTATCTACTGTACGTGTCCTATGTGCTTTCTCTATCATTACTTTACAACGTTATCCTGCGAGATACCTACACATGCGACTTTTTTTCGCCAGCCCGGGAGAGCGCTACGTGTGAGTGCAAGGGCTTCGAATGAACACTTGGGGAGCACCTGGGATCTCTCTTCCTCACATGTCATCAACTTGGCTCAAATACACTCATAAAAAGCCAAGTAAATAAATAAATACTCGATGAGAAGGCAGCCTCCAAGCGACCAGAGTCAGGGACCTTAACGGGCTTTTGCGCCGACCCAGCCAAGTTCCCTGGCCCTCGTGCAGGGAAGGGCTCTGCCTGTCCCCTCCTCGATCCCCGGCTCCTCGAGACGACACACGACCCTACCTGCTGCACAATCTCTCCATCTTCCACGTTGAACTTAACGACGTTCACGTGGCTGAAGGGAAGGATGCCGAGGGCCCACACCGCCCCGGAGCCGTAGGAATACACCATCTGGTAGTGGATGCTGTCACTGAGGCAGGGAGGAGACAGCAGGGGCACGGGCTTGAACCCGAGGACGGGTCCTCGGCCAGATGTCACGAACTATCAGTCCCCAGCGAGTTTCGTTGGGCTCACAGTTACTCCTTTTTATTATTTCAATTAGTTGTCCACAATTGAAACAGACATTTTACATGTAAAGACCAGATTCCTCACTTTTTTAAAAAGATATTCTGCCCCAGCTAGTGTGGGTGGGCCAGTTGGTTGGACGTCATCCTGGAAACCAAAAGGTCACCAGTTCGATTCCCAGTCAGGGCATGTGCCTGGGTTACAAGTTTGGTCCCTTGGGGCCCACACAAAAAAACAACCAGTGTTTCTCTCTCACATCGGTGTCTCTCACCCTTTCTTTCTCCCTTCTCCTCTCTCTAAAATAAAAAACAAAAAATAAAGTGTTCAAAAAGTGAGCTGTTGCAACACCAGGTAACACTGCACCCTCCAGGGCAGTGTTTTCATCTGGCTGCCACAAGACCTCCTACAGTAACTGACTACTTAGTCAGGGGCACTGACCTCTTTTCCTTTAGACTGTCAAATTAAAAAACGATAACAGCCGATACAACAACAGCCATCCGACGTGAATGGATCAAAATCATACCTATTTTTGTTTGTCAAACCGACAAAAAATATGTTTTACAGTTTGCTGCAGAGTATGTGTGCCATGAGATGAAAGAGTTGAAAATCACTGCTATAAGGTACTTTTCAACTGGGTAAGGCTGCCCCCTTGAGGTAGGCCAGGCACACTACAGCTCTCAAGAATCCCCACTGAGCCTGCTTTGCTCCTAGTGGCTGGCTACCTATGCACTTGGGCCTGTAGGAATTTGACTTTTGGGTCCCTGCCTTAGGTGGTCTAAGTAGATCCTTTCTTTTCATCCCTCCCTCCTGTTCCTTCTCAGCTTTAATTCTTTCCACTACCAGAACCTCTGGAAACCATCTGAAATCCCCCTAAGCTCCTACCCTGGGCCTTGAGTTGTTACGATTCTTCACATGAAAGGCTGTCTGACTTGACCTGGAAGTCGAAGAGCCAGAAGCAGTATGACCATGAGCGAGAGAGCCACTCCCCTGGCTTGACTGGCTCTGGTGTCCAGCTTGAGAGCTTTCTCCTCACTGCACTGGAAAGGCAGGGGCCACGCGCCTTTGAGCCCAGGCCCAGACCAGCGAGCCCAGCACAGCATTCGCGAGCGACACCCACACAAGGTAGGGCTGGGCCGGAGCAGGGGCTCCAACCCTGAAGGAGGAAGAGGGACCTGCAAAGAGCAAGACCGGGTAGCCGTCCCCTGGTGGGAAGGTGGCCTTACCTTTCGGGAAGATGTTCCACCCACTTCAGATGCCCGCTGGAGAGGTGATGCAAGGCGAGCGTCGTCCTCTTCAGCACCGCAACGAACCTCGTGGACTCCTGCAGGCCCGCCAGCCCCAGCGCCTGGAAACTGAGCACAGGCACAGGGGGACAATGCTCTCACCTCCAGAGCCTCGCACTGGAGCAGACAGGCCAGAACGCTAGCCCTGTAGCTGGTTCGGCGAGAGAACGGGCTGGGGGGTCCAACACGGCTGCCTCCAGTGAGCGGACCCGGAGACAGCACTTGCACCACCGCCGTCTGCTTCCCTCACGCCCCCTGAACCTCCTGACGATCACGCCCTCCTTCCGCTGGGCCTCACAGCAACCAGGCCAGCCCTCCACCACGGCACCCATCGGGCAGAGCTGTCGTTATTGGGCCGCAGGCCTGCCCCCCTCAACTGACTAGGAGTTCCTTGGTAACAAAATGTCCCACGTTCACAGGCGGGTCCCCACTGCCTGAGGGCTCCCCAAGTGTTTACGGAATAAGTGACTATTGGGTGTAGAAGCTAATGCAAATGACCATTTAAACAACCTTAGCAAAGATGTAAAGCACTGAAAGTGTTATACTATGTTGTATCTGAAACACTGCAAAGTTCTCAAGTCAAGGTGAGATGAGGAAAGACAGTCAAGTGCAACAAGCACTATGCCCAGTTCAGAGCTCTGCATCTGACAGGTGCTCAGTGAGTGCCGGCTGAGTAAGCATGTGTTCCAACACCTCAAAAACACCAAACTGGACTGCCAAGATGGAGGCGTAGGTGGGAACACTGTACCTTCTTGCACAACCAAGTCTAAAAACCACAAAGTTTTAGCAACAATAAACGCAGCCAAGCCACAAAAAATTGAACAATACAGAGTCTAACAACAACTAACCATTCAGCTAGACCAGTAAGAGGGGCGGAGCCAGCAGTGGAGCAGGTCAGGCAAAAAAGATCCCCCGATCCAGGCGCACAGGCAGCCAAGGGCAAATCCCAGGTGTGGGGTAGCGAAAGGCGGACCCAGTGAAGGCACAAGGTACAGGCTGACCACGGTCACACATGTGCGCGCAGATAAACCAGCTAAGGGGCAAGCAATGAGTCAGACCGGGCAGGCCCCAGTGGCGGGAAGGAGCAGAGGGGACCACCTATTGCTCCCTCTTTGACCCCGCCCCCACATACAGCATCACAAACCAGCAACCCAGGGGGCCCCGCCCTGGTGAACAACTAAGGCTCCGCCCCTCATACGTAACAGGTGCAAACAGATCAAAACATAGCTCAAGAAGAACTCAGAGCCCCAGAGCCAATAAATCTAAGTGAACAAGAAATTGCCAACCTATCAGAGGCACAGTTCAAAACACTGGTGATCAGGATGCTTACAGAACTAGTTGATTTTCGTCACAAAATGGAGGAACAAATAAAGGCTAAACTAACTGAAATGAAGGGAAATGCACAGGAAACCAATAGTGATGGAAAGGAAACGGACTCAAATCAAGGGAGTGGACCAGAAGGAAGGAAAAAATGACCAAACAGAAAAGTATGAAGAAACAAGAATTCAAAAAAATGAGGAGAGGCTTAGGAACCTCCAGGACATCTTTAAATGCTCCAACATCTGAATTATAGGGGTACCAGAAGGGGGAAAGGAACAGCCACCAGTGGAAAACTTATTTGAACAAATAATAAAGGAGAATTTCCCCAATCTGGCAAAGGAAACAGACTTCCAGGAAATCCAGGAAGCTCAGAGAGTCCCAAAGAAGTTGGACCCAAGAAGGAACATACCAAGGCACATCATCATTACATTAGCCAAGATTAAAATGAAGAGAGACTCATAGAAGCAGCAAGAGATAAGGGGACAGTCACCTACAAAGGAGTTCCCATCAGACTGTCAGCTGATTTCTCAAAAGAGACCTTAGAGGCAAGAAGGGGCTGGAAAGAAGTATTCCAAGTCATGAAATCCAAAGACCTACAACCAAGATTGCTCTATCCAGCAAAACTTTCATTTAGAATGGAAGGACAGATAAAGTGCTTCTCAGATAAGATCAAATTCAAGGAGTTCATCATCACCAAGCCATTATTTTATGAAATGTTAAAGGGACTTATCTAAGAAAAAGAAGATAAAAAAAGATGAACAGTGAAAGGACAACAAACTCACAGTTATTAACAACCACACCTAAAACAAAAGCAAACTAAGAGGACAGCCAGATCAGGATCGAACCATAGAAATGAAGATCACATGGAGGGTTAGCAACGGGGGAGTGGGAGAAGGAGAAGGGGGGAGAAGGTACAGAAAATAAGTACCATAGACCATAGATAGAAAATAGGGGGGAGGGTAAGAATAGTAGGGGAAATATGGAATCTAAAGAACTTGAGACACATGGTCATAAACTAAAGTGGGGGGGTGTGCAGGGTGGAGGGGAATGAAGGGAGGGGAATAGAACAATTGTAATGGCATAATCAATAAAATATATTTTTTAAAAAACCACCAAACTGCGTGTTTAACGCTCTCTGGCTCTGTAGTGGTCCCTGGAAAAAAGCCAAAAGGCCCGAGTTGCTGTCCACGCAGATCTGTGTGCAGCAAAGCTCTGAACCAAGCCCATGCAGCTGCTCCCCCCCTACCTGCCACTGTCCAAGGTAATCTCCCAGTTCAGGCCCCCGATGTTAGTCTCCCAGGAACGCATGATCCGGCCTCCGTTGGACACAGTGATTGCATCTGGAAGGGAAAAGACCATGGTGACATCACCTCCCAAAGTGGAGCTCTGTAGCCTCCTAGGCCTGTTAGCGGTGGCCTCACCTCCAACATGTGAGTACAAATAAGAGCCCTTCGTATGCCTGCTCTTTCCTGTTGGGAATACCCCTTCTCCTCTCCCTGCCAGACCCTGGGCAAAGAAGAAGCCAAGGAATGGAGGGAGGGAGCTGAAGCCATGATCGAAATAAAGCTGGACTCTGCTCACCCTGTCCATATAGTAGCATGGCGTCCACTGTCCCCTCCGCCGTACCCTTGTCAACATGGCGCCACACTGCGAGGCAAGAGAGTCAGATGTGAACAGAGGCATCCAAGAAGACGGGTAGGAGAGAGCAAAAGAGGTCTTTGCTTGCATAGCCAAGTCTCATTTTCTTTGGAGGGCAGGAAGGACCACAGATAATTGGCAACGAGCCACTCCCACTCAGTGGGGAACGAGGGGAGGAGGGGTTGAGAGGAGCTGCCGCTGCCCCAGCCTAAGAGCTCTGTACTTCCCGTCCCCACTACCACCCCATCAAGCACAGGAATGAACCATGACACAGTTAACAAAATCCATACAATTCACAAGAAAAAGAGTGATTATAAGTTACATATCCATGATTTTAGTGCTGAAAAACATCCATAAAACCAGTACAGGTAAGTGGGGAGGGGGCAACCCAAACCTTTAGTGTAAAATAGAGTAACATGTTTTTGTGGCAATATCTAATTTAAGAATACTGAGGACTTGAGCTGAGGGAATACACCACAAAGGCCAGTTATAGGAATATATTAAGTGATAAGACTGAAAAGAAAATTGTCCGAATCTAGTAAGAGATGCAATTTTTTGGCCAACTGGCCCCTAACTTGGGAACCAGCCTGGCAGACTTCGCAAGCTGCAGACCATGCTGGATTCCCTACGGTCAGCCGTGCCATCCCAAGCTAGCGGATCCACGCAATCCACTCACGGATATCCCCGGTCCGAGAATTTAATGCTGCGATCACATTCTTCTCCGTGGCCACGACCAACTTCTTGGATCCAGAGGAAAATTCCAAGGAGGCAAATTTGAGCTTCCCAACATATTGCTGCCTCCTACAGAAAAGAGAAATGTAAAGAAAAGGGCCAAAACCATCACCGCGCAGAGCACTTTGGAAAAAGACGTGATCACAGCTTATTGCCATCATACGGATATAGGAGAAATGTTTGTTAATGAGGAGATCCGACACAAAGCAAGATTTCTACACAATGTAGTCAGAAGCAAAGGCAACAAGAATGAGAAACAGATGAGAAATACAAGCCTTCCTTCTAAATGTAAGCACATATTTATCTCAAGATAAGTGACACTCAAAGGAGCACCTGGCCTGAGGCCCCTAGAACAAACATTACAGCTGTCTCTGCATTATTAAGAGTGGGTCTAGGCACCCCTACTACAGGCTAGGGAGAAGAGCCTATTGTCCATGAACATACAATCCAACCTTCCTTCTATCTTCACTGACCTCTGAACAAGAAATTAAGCAAATTTTCCAACACAACTCCATACACTGGGTCAGGCTTTGTTCTCCACAGCCTTTTCTAACCCTTGCTGTGTTCAAGATCCATTTGACCCATTGCTTATACTTTTTGGGGACTATTATCTCGACACTTTCAACACTCTGACCTAAGCATGAAGAGGACATAATCAGCTTTGTGCGGCAGACTATCAAGTACACAGGAGGCACCTGCACATTGCTGCTAATGAGTAAGTACTGAATTCTCTAGCAAGTTAATCGCACAGGATGCTGACACTGAATTCCTCGCCATGGTGTTGTTCAGTCACTTTTTTTTTTCAAAGAAGAAACTAAACTGGTAGTGGGAGACAGGCTTGTATTACATTTTACAGTTTCTACCAGTGCTTCCGCATACTTCAGTCTCGCGGTATTCGGGGAGCACTCTGACGTTTGTAGGGCAGTTATCACTCTCATTTTACAGATAATAAACCAAAGTCCACTGAAGTTAATGAATCACTGTCAGAGCTAGAATGTAACACTAAGACCTGACTCTAGATTTCATGCTCATTGTGGACATGTGAAATATACATAAAAGTATAAACAAGAAAATAAAAATGCCCCATATAACACCACCATAAACTTATTAATGTTTTTGGAGTATTCCCTTCTGTTTACTTTTCAACTTATAAAATGCATATACCTAGTATTCCGCTAAATTGGAACCATACTGTAATATGCCACATATGTGTGATACATATTATATCATGAGCACTTGCCTGACTCATTAAAAATGTGACTTAGGTTGAATTTGTCACACCTTCTTATATCAGACACTTACACAGCAGGTCGCTGTCTCATTGTAACAATTCCCAGTGGGGACTGAACTCTAGTTTCTATCAATTAGCCTACGGTAAAAATGCTTTTGATGTACGTCATTCTGTTTAAAATTGCTGAACCTATCGAGGAAGTTACGTGAGGACTTACTGCATATCTGCCTCATGGGCTCCTCCACCTCTCTGTTTCCATGGCATGGAGAACCACTGGCCCACTACAGCCACTCAACAAATGTGTGCGCTAATTTGCCTGATACAGATACAGATTTCACTGAGTTGGGCTCTGAAGGTTAAAATGTTCCCTGAATAGTAAAAATAATCAGTAACATTTACTGATTGCACTCAATGAGCCAGGCATTGTGCTAATTTACCGGAATTATCTCATCCATACTTACAACTACTATAGGAGGTAATGGAACAGTATTAGTAAACAATATTATAAATAAGGAAAACAGGGTACAGAGTGGTTAAGTCACTTTGCCAAGATCACACAACCCTTAAATGGCAAAACTGAGATTCAAACAAAAGCAGGCGGACACCAGGGCCTTAAAAAAGGAGGTGGGGGAAGGGAGATGAGTGAGTGAATGGCACCCGTTCTGAGACCAGAGCTGGGATGCCCTGGGAGGGAAGGGGAAGAGGGCTCAATTTAGGGCTTCTAATAACCCCCAAGGTCCTGTTCCCATGCCCAAGAGATGCCAATTAGAGGACCAATGAGAATTCATGAGGGCTGAAGGCCTCCGGCACGCAGATCAGAAACCTGACGTCGCAGAAATGCGACCTGACGAGGGAGAGACCAATGCTCTCTGACCAGAAGCCCAGGCATGCTTCAATGTCAGGCTGGCTTCAAGGGCTTGCTACCTGTGCGGTCACGTGGGAAGGGTAAAAGCGCCCCAACGTTTGGTTTAACGCTCTGCTGTCACCACCGTAAAGACATCGCAAATCCACCGTAAAACTTTACTTTAGGGCAAGGGTCCCGTATTTTCCTTTTGCACTGGGCCCTGCAAGTTATGTAGCCTATCGGACCTGCTGCACGGTAATCCTTCGCCCTTTAGTAGGCAGAAAACAGGTACTGGGAAAATAGCCACATATTTCCCGAAAGGGCCCCACTCGTACGCACCAATCAAACTTGCCCACTTGGTCTTCATAAACCGCACCCGCAGGGATAAGCAAGGCAGCCAAGAGACAGAATCGGAAAGCTACCGCAGCCGCCATGATGGGAGCCCGGGCCCCGCCCACCGCCGACCCGGCATGCACCGCGCCGCAGGCGCCATCTCCACAGAACCATAGAGTTGGGACCACACGCAAAGCCCTCGATGGGGTGCCCAGGATTCGGAGGTCCTCCGACATGCGAAAAGTAGCCCTGGAGACGTGGGGAATAGCGCTGGTGGATGCCGGGCCGAGAGAGGAGGGCCGCACAGCTGATTGGGTCAGGCACGTGCGAGGACAGCTCCCGAGGGCCGTCCCAGAGTCCTCCGCGCCGCTGGGGTCCTAGGAGACAACCCGGTCTTCCGCCGCATGTGGATACAGAGCGATGCCCAAATCCAAGCGCGACAAGAAAGGTGGGCGAAAAGGACATTGGGACGCAGGGGGTACCTCCGCCTTGTAGGTGCTGGCTGTGATGGGGCCGATGGGGCTTTGGGGACGTAAAATGGGACACCTAGACTTCCGCGGGGAGCTCTGCGTACTCGCTGCTAACAGGCAACGGGATGTTTAGTGCAGGAGGACCATCCCAGGGTACTGGAACCTCGATGGGGCAAGGGAGCGGAGACTGGTTGTCCAGCCTTTGAGTGTTCTTCCAAGGCCTGCTGGGCCGGGAAACAGCCTCTGAGTCCGCAGACCGCGCCTGATCTCGCCCTGGTCCACCTTTTCAGTCTCAGCCCAACTCCTTCAGCATTCCGTGCTGTCGCCATCCTGGCCGCAGCTCCTTTCCTCCAGCACAGGCTTACTCTCGTGTCTGGCCCTTTGCATTTGCAGTTCCTGTTGCTTGGCATGCTTACGATCCGATCTTCATATGGCTGGTTCTTTCACAGTTGGTTCATATTGGCGTCTCCTAAGAGAGCATTCCTGACTATGGTGGTGTCTATCTCACCTGGTCTGTTAAGTACTTCCTCTCAACTGACCTAAGAGAGGAGGATACAGCATTTACAACAACACAGGCGTGGAGCCTTCACTGAGCTGAACATTTTAGTTATGGGAAGTATATGGACCCCCTAATACCAAAACCTGAATAACTGGAGTCACATAGTGAAGAGTCCCACGGAGTAAAAATGAGAAAGAGAGGTGATGTTATTTTGTATAGTATGATCAGAGAAGATCTCTGTGATGAGGTGGCAAATGAGCAGAAAGGGGAAGGAAGTGAGCAACCCACGGAATTACCTGGATAACGGTGTTGTAGGGCAGGGGCCTGGGACAAGAGGCCAGTGTGGGTGGAGCAGGTGGGGGAGGGAGAGCCAGATTGGGCAGACTGGGCAGGAGTTTTAAGACCTTTGCAAGGAATTGCCTTTCACATCCTGGCGAAATGTGTAGTCACCTGAGAGCTTGAGCAGAGGAATTACATGGTTTAACTATTTAACAGACAACCCTAGTTGTCTCGTTGAGAATGGGCTGGGTAGGGTGGAGGCCAGGGTGGAAGCAGCAAGACCAGCAGTAATCCAGGAGGCGATGATGCTGGCTTGGTTCACGGTTGTAGCAGTGGAAGTGATGGAAAATGGGCCCTTGTGTTGTTTGTCCTCCAGTGCTTCCTTTGCCCCTGAACCTTGGGATTACCTCTCTGTATGTTTACCATGTGAAGAGGCACTAGGTTCCAGGCAGGATAAATAAGAGGTGGCCTCTTCCCGGGGCACCCTGGCCTTTGCACCTGATGTCCTGTTAAGTGTGTATGTGTTCTGCAGAGGGAGTCATGATGAGATCTGGCAGGCAGGTGTCAGACCCTTCTGGGTAAGGGGCCAGCTGTTTCACAGCATGGGTGCTTATCCCTCTCCAAAGTGGCACTGCTGTATCCACGAGTCCAGACAGCAAAAGATGTAGCAGAGGAGGGAAACGATGAGCCCCCAGACTCATTCATTTCATAGCAGAGGCCAACCATAGATGGTCTCTGTACACCATGGCCAAGGGCAGAAAGCGGCTTGCCGCAGCCAGCAGGCTAGGTCTGCCTGAAAGCACACAAAGAGCAGGAACAAACTCCACCCACACACCTCAGGACAGAATTCTAGATTGAACTGAGAGGAACAAGGGGATGTCTAGTTTGTCTGCATAACAGGAAACATGGCAAAGAATCTCCAGGGTTGGGAACGCTAGAGAGTAGGCACTGAGGACCCTGGGAATCACCACGCTGTCTCTCCTCTTACTGGCTCGATCCAGCTGAGCTCCCGAGGACAAGAAGAAAATGGGTCTCCAGGATATCTAGACTCTCATCATGTCTCCTTTTTCTCTTTCACGTTAGTTTCCTTAACCAAAACTGCTAAGAAAGGCTTGGAACTGAAACAGAACCTGATAGAAGAGGTAAGAGCTGCTTTTTTTCTCTTTTTTCAGATCTTGTGTTTGGTTTATAAAGGTAGGTAGAGGACTGTACATTATGGAAATAGACTGTTTAAAGGAAGGAGAAAGGAAAAGGATGCTGGTCCAGCCCTTCTTCCTCCAGGGACAGCACCGATGAAAACACCCATGGTGACAACTCGTGCCCTGTACGGGGCACGCTGCATGTGTATCATTCACTGTGTCCTTCATAGGAGGGGACATTATCACTGTTCTGCAATTGGGTAACTGAAGCTTCCGGAGATCTGTTAGTCTGCCTGATGTCAGAAAGCTGGGACTTAGGAGACGCGGGTAAAAGCACCAGCTCACCATTCACCCTGCTTCAGGCTGCGGGCTGGGCGAGGCAGGTGTCTCCTCCTGCACAAAGGTTCTGTTTCCCTGAGACCACCTCATCATGGCTGCAGCCATCAACGTGCGTAGGGCAGGGTTGCTGAGCCACCGCTCCTTAAGAGTTATAATGAGGCTTCATATGTTTCATTTAGTAGATGCCTTCCTGGCCTAGCTAAGTATTTCTAGTTTGTCAACAGCTAACAAATAAAGAGCAGTGGCCACAGGTAAGTCAGAAACCATGGCTCAGGTTCTCCTGTACTTTGAGGTCACACCTGCTTTGCTCCAGGGAAATCCCTGTACGAAGTGATCCCGGCGTAGAGGCCTCCGGCTCTAAACTTAAAGTTTTCAGCGACCTGGAGCATATTCTTTTCCCATCTGAGGCCAGGGTGTTGCCCAGCCTGGTGCCCCTTGAACTTCAGAGCCCTGTGAATTGTTCCACAGCTACGGAAATGTGTGGACACGTACAAGTACCTTTTCATCTTCTCTGTGGCCAACATGAGGAACAGCAAGTTGAAGGACATCCGGAACGCCTGGAAGCACAGCCGGTGAGCAGGCGGCGGGGAGGGGGCAGGCGGCGGGGAGGGCTACCCTGCTGTCAGTCAGACAGTTATCTGCCCCCCAGGTACCTGAGGAGCAGCTATTGACCCTCAGGTACCTGGGTCACACAGATGGCACCTTAACAAGGACAGAGTGCTGTGCCCCCACTGAAGGACACTTTTGAACTGGAATAGCTGGTCTTGTACTGAGCTCCTTGCTGGTTGCTCAGGGAATGTTTTGGCATCAATCCCTCCTGGAGACGGGGCTCCCTTACCTCTGGGTCTAGTGTTTTTAGGAACACCCCTGTCAGTTTTAGGAAGTCAGGATGTACTTCCAGACAGGGCTCTGGGATGCACCAGTGTCCTGACAGCAACGTGGCAAGTACCTGTTCTGGGGCTGGAATTGTGACAGTGCAGATGACCATTCTGGTCATCCACGGCTGCACTGGTGCTGGTTCAGACCATTGAGCAGCCCCTTCCATACATTCCGGTGGGGAAGGCGGATTATCACTCAACACCCACTGTGGGCTGGTAGACAAAATATTCTAGCTCAGGTCCATAGGCAGGAAAATAGCAAAGGGGACCCTGGGCCGGAGACAGTGGGCAGGGCTCCCTGGAAGAAGTAGGAGCCTCTGACCACACCTTCAGCCCCAAAGCCGGACTAGAGCTGGTTTGCACTTAACCGAAGGGAGGGCTGGGCAGGCCGTGGCCTTCACAGACCCCTCTGCTCTCTGCAGGATGTTCTTCGGCAAAAACAAAGTAATGATGGTGGCCTTGGGTCGAAGCCCATCAGATGAGTACAAAGACAACCTGCACCAGGTGAGTCTCTGGCCCTCACTGGGAGGGGCCAAGGCGACTGCTCTTCTGCTATAGTTATAAGACACACACACACTCTGGCCGGATGGCCTGGGGGTGGGAGCAAGGTCTGGCTTAGAGCTCTGGTTCTCCTGTAACCTCCAGACCCAGCGAGTAAACACACATCCCCCAGCTGTGACCCTAAAACTGCCTCCAGATGTTGCCAAATGGGGGCAGGGGGCTAAACATTGTGCCCAGTTGAAAACCACTGCTCTAATGGGACCAGACCAACCCACTTTTGATCTTCAGGTCAGCAAGAAGTTGAGGGGTGAGGTTGGTCTCCTTTTCACCAATCGCACTAAGGAGGAAGTGAACGAGTGAGTGTTTTCGGGAGCGGTGGGGAGGGGGGTTGGTGAAAACTCTGGGGGAGGAACAACCTGGAGACTTTGTACAGTGGAGACGTTAGGTAAGAACTAGTCCTCGGAACCCCTGACTGAGCCTTTATTCCCAGCATGGTGTTCCAAGCTGGCTGCCAGCAACAGCTGAGATGAACAGGGCGGTGGGGGAGGCAGGACCCGGGGGGCCTGGCTTCAGGTGGGCCAGTCAGGAACCTCCCCTTCAACCACTGCTGGTCCCCCAAGGTGGTTCACGAAGTACACGGAGATGGACTACGCCCGCGCTGGAAACAAAGCAACTTTCACTGTGAACCTCGACCCAGGGCCCCTGGAGCAGTTCCCCCACTCCATGGAGCCGCAGCTGAGGCAGCTGGGGCTGCCCACTGCCCTCAAGAGAGGTATGGCGAGGTCGCATTGTAGTGGCCAAGGGCACAGGCTCCCAAACCCGACAGGCCGCCCTCTCTCCCCTTTCTGACAAAGCAGGGGATTTCTGCTGGCTTCCGTTTTCTCGTGAGAAGGTGGAGCTGAGAGTGTCCCCCTCATGGGTGGGGTGAAGGCAGACAGTAACTTACAGCCAGGACACAGCACTAAGGGACAAGGTGGGGGGCTGCTGAGCACCGCTGATTAGCCCGTGCCCCAGTGAGTGCTGGAGTTGGGCCCACCAGGCTCCTCCCAGCTCTGGGCAGTGGGCACAAAGTCTACCAGAAGTGACTGTTTGCTTTCCCGCCTTCTCTGCAGGTGTGGTGACCCTGCTGTCTGACTACGAGGTGTGTAAGGAGGGTGACCTGCTGACCCCGGAGCAGGCCCGCATCCTGGTGAGTCACCAGGCCCCTCCCAGCAGTCTGCAGGCTGTGGCCAAAGGGGCCACAGAAGGATCACGCAGGCTCCTCCTGACCCTGAGTCCCTTTGTCTCTTGCAGAAGCTTTTCGGGTATGAGATGGCTGAGTTCAAGGTGACCGTCAAGTATATGTGGGATGCCCACTCTGGAAGGTTCCACCAGATGGGAGATGACCTTCCGGAGAGCGCACCAGCGTCAGAAGAATCAGAGGAGGACGACGATGATGACTCCTGAGGGACGGGCCCGGGACTGAGGGCTCCCAGCTGGCCTGGCACCATCCCGACCGAGAGGGCCTGCCCCGAGCTCCTCGGCAGCAGGGGTTTCGCTGGGGATGGAGACAAGGAAGGACACTGGGGACAGACGGTCTTCCTACAACAATAAAACTTCGTCTGCAGGCTGTCTCCCTGCAGATGGCCAAAGGGACTTTTCTCAGAAAAAAAGGCTTTTGGGTTTCACTTTTGTTTGGATTCCAAGGGTTCTTTGTTCACCTCATGAGTCAGCTTCCAAGCACTGGTTCCTGTGACCCCTGGGGACAGGGGGTCAGCCACCAGGGCTCCTCCTCACCCCCTCAGTGCCCTGGCATGTCCTGGGGACTTGCTGCAAAAAATCAGCGCCTGGCTGCCCTCCTTGCTCGACACACACCCCTCCCACAAACCAGAACTGAGTGTCGTGGGCGACCAGACCACCAGAGGTTTTAGCCAAGTGGAGAGGAAAGCCCTGCTGAAGCTGAGAGTTAGCAATGTGCCACAGGATTCTGGGAGTTCTTGCTCTTCCCAGGGTGACTAATGACAGGATTTTGCCCGAATTGTTCTATTTGTAAATATTTCAGCGAAGGCATTCCCAACTGAGAAAAGCAGCTTCGGGTTGTGTGTGTGGAAGGGCCACCCCCGCCCCGTCCCTCTCCCCACTCTGGAGAGGTCAGGCTGGGCTCAGGGCAGGCGCCTGAGGAGAGCCCCCCACTGCCCCCACCCTTCGAAGGGGAAGCCGTGCTCCAGCGCCCTTCTCAGCACCTTGGGTGGGGGGGAGGACAGGACAAGCTGCTGGCAGCAGAAGAAACAAGCCCACCAGGTTGGCTTCGGGCCTGGGCAACACCAGGTCAAGGGCCTGCTTTATTCCAACAAAGTCTAGCCTTCACACACGTGGAGTAGTACAAGAATATAGGAAACCGTCTGTGAACCGAGACGATGAGGAAAGAACAGGCTAATAGAGCAGCTTAAGGCCAGGGTGAGAAGTGAAGGTGACAGACGGGGGCACCCCCTGCCACTTCAAGTTGGGTCCAGGCCTAACGGAAGTAGTTGGGGCACTCGTGGGCGACCAGGTCCCAGCCCTGATCGAAGGCCTGCACGACAGCGGGCTCCAGGGGCCCCTCCTCCGTCGCCGACAGGTTCTGTTCCAGCTGCTCCAGGCTGGACATGCCCAGGATGACCGCGTCCCCGTGGGCACCCTGGAAGGGGAGACAGTGGCCACATGTCAATGCGCCCGTGCAGTCTCCAGCCCTGCCCCTGCTACGACCAGGGCTCAGGGGTCTGTTCCCACCCTGCGGTATGACAGAAAGAACTTCACCTGGCCTTCAGACAGCTCTGAAGCCCTGCCTCCCATCTCAGCAGCAGACAGACCCAAGTTCAGAGCCACCCAGCAGCCGGGTAAACCTGGGTGGGTTACATGACCTCTCTGGGCTTCAGACTTCCTATACTTTGCAAGGTGATTGTGAGCCATACAATTAAAAGTTTGTGAAGTGTCTGCTCCAGGCCTGGCCCTTAATAGGTGCTCAATAACAGGGACAGCAGGGGGAGGGCAACCCCACTGTGGACAGCCAGCCGCCAAGGATGGACAATGTTAACGGTTAAAGGTGCAGGTCTCGAGTGTCCGTGCCCCGTCACATGTAGCAGTGGGACTCTGGTCAAGTGAAGTGGCCTCCGAGTGGGTCTCCTCGTATAATATTGCGGATCCCACCGCACACAGCCAACGGTGTTTGTGGCAGGCCACTTAAGGGACTTCAGAGCAACAGGATATGCCCTGGCTGGTGTGGCTGAGTAGAGTGAGCAACGGCCTGCGGACCAAAATTTAGATTCCCAGTTGGCACAGGGTGGGTAGTGGGCCGGGTCCCCAGTTGGGGGCCTGCAAAAGGCTACTGATCAATGTTTCTCTCGTACATTGATGTTTCTCGTCTCTCTGTCCTTCCTTTCCCCTCTCTAAAAATAAATAAAACCTAAAAAAAAAAAAGATAACCACGCAAAAGAGCTGGGCCACGGAGAAATTTCAGAGGAAGGAGTAATCTCAGAAGTCACCAAATAACTATGTAGCCCTGTCCCTTCCTCCACGCCCCCTGCTACCCCACCAAAAAAAAGGGAAAACAGAAGCAGAGCCTCCCGGACGGGGCAGCCGGGTTACCTGGAGCTGCGAGTGGTGGTACATCCACCTTAGGGCGGCCGAGGCCGTGCTGGGGGCACTGGTGCCATAAGCAGCCTGCAGGGCCTTCTCCACCAGGGCAATGGCCTTGAAGTGGTGCTCCTTCCAGAAGCTGGGCAGGTGGGGGATGGGGGAGGGGGCACAGAAGTCAGCAGCATGGGGTGAGTCACGCTGGGGGCCACAGGCACAGAGCCAAGCAAGGCAGCTGCGCCCACCCCAAGCCCAGCCAAACAGCACGGAGGGGCCAGTGCCTGCTCCAGCAGTGGGTCTCTTGCTTTGTTAGGCAGCAGAACCACTCGGGATGCGGCTCCCTCACCAGACACCTCCGCGACGTCTTTGTTCCTAGAAGCCTGCCCTCTTTACCAATGGAACACAGGTAGCTAGCACAGGGGCAGGCTCCAGGCCTCCTGGACCTCAATCCAGGCCTCTTCCCTCCCAGCAGGTGATAAGCATGTCTCGGGGAACAGGTGTGACTTGGAAGACCTGGCATACGATTCAGGGATCCTTGTTTCTTCCCAGAGGTCCCAAGAAAACAAGAGAACCCACAGAGGGTTTGGCAATTCCTGCAGGAATCCAGAGACATGGGTCCAGCCTGCAAGGGAAGGCCTGGAGCCTCCAGGAGAGCAGCCTAGAACCTCTCCTTTCAGGTAACAGCCCCCGCCCCCTTCAGCCACCTACTGCAGACATCTCCAGCTCACCGATTCCGGTAGGTCTCAGCCCAGCTATTTCCAAAGAAGCGGCCCACAGGCTGTTTCCTGTCCTTGTCTTCATACTTGTACTTGCCGGTCAGCAGGCCCCCTGCGGGAAGGCTGCCCTCAGATCCCCTACACACACTGTTCCCAGAGGCTGTTCCGGACCAGGAGGATGGAGGACACTGCCCAGCCTCTTGTCAAACCCCTCCCTGCTTCCCAGGGCCGGGAGCGCCCACCCACCCCACGGGGGGGGGGGGGGCAGGGAGCTGTCCCTACAGCAGCCATACCAGCCAAAGGGTTGTAGGCGTAGAACCTCAGTCCAAAGTGCCTGAGGCAGGGGAGGAGCTCCGTCTCCACCTGCCGGGTGGTGGCGTTGTACATGCCCTGCAGGCAGAGGGCCAGCTGAGAGGGTGCACGTGCCAAGCGAAGGAACCCCAGCTGCCATCTTTTAAGCCTTTCAGTCAAAACCTGCCCAGGACTTCAGCGATAACCTCCCAGCTCACTAGAGGTGACGGGATGGGGAGACAGGGCTGGACCCCAGGAAGGGAAATTGGACTAGAGAGATCGCACAAATATCCGTAGGCGCCAGGCTGGACACTGGGTTTCCAAACACGAGTGAATCCAGCAAGGTCTCTGTCCCCAAGAGATGTCAGAGCTGAGTTAAAAACAGAGAAGAGACAGGTGACCACAATAAAGGCGGATTCCCTGACTAGAGCGGGTGCTCCCAAACACTGATGGTTGAAGACTAGGTCTGGAGATTAGGGGCCCCGCTGGGCTGCCAGGAAGGGCTTTCCAGAGCCACCTGAGTGAAACCTGAGCACCTCTACCAGGGAGAAGGGGAAGCAGAAGGGATGGGACCAAGGTGTTCACGCAGGCAGGGAGGGGAGCCAAGGCCAAGCGAGCAGGCACCTAGTGGCCAGGCTGAAGAGCACCCTGAGGGCACCCTGCAGGCTCTGAGCAGGAGAGTGGCTGCTGAGGAGGGGGCACAGGGCGGTCAGAGGGACCCCGCCCGCACCTGGTACACAGTGGGAAGGATCCAGCCGTTGCTCTTGCAGAGGGTACAGATCTCAGCCACCTCCCAGGCAGCATAGTTGGAGAGGCCGAGCTCCACGAACTTGCCCTGCGGGGGAGAGGCGGTGGTCAGAACCAACACAGTCCAGGAGACCGGGAAGGGGAGACCACAGTGAAGACCCTGAGAGTGGGGACTGTCCTCAGCTCTGCTCTCGGATAGGCCTGAAGCCTCCACTCTCCTGGGTAATGACAGGTCAACAAAAGGAACAGCAGTCCTCCTCCCGGAGCCCGGGGCAACACGCTCACCTCCTGGTGCAGCTGGTGGCAGGCACGCAGCGTTTCTTCCACGGGGGTGCCATGGTCAGGCGCGTGCAGGTAGAAGAGGTCCACCTGGGGGCACCGCAGGCGTTTCAGTGATGTCTCTAGCTGGGACCGGAGACTGTCAGGCTTCAGTGACTTCCCATCCCAGGGATTGGCCTTGGTGGCAATTTTCACTGTGGAGGGAGAATGCAGTGGTGAACAGATGTATTATAACCACTTATTAGCCATGTGACCCTGGCTAAAGTATTTAAGGTCTCCGAGCCTCAGTTCTATAATCTGTAAAATGGGGGTGGTGATAATGGCACTGTCCTCATTGGGAGATGATGAGGGTGAAGTACATGACATGACAACTAAGTCCTAGTGTTCACTGTCCCTGTAACTATTAGTGGTCATCAAACTGCTGGCTGTGCCGGGCCTGGCGCTAGAGGTGAGTACACAAAGACAAACCGAACATGCTCAATCTCTGCCCTCAAAGAGCTTGGAGTCTAGAAGGTGATGTTACAACATGGTAAAGGCAGCACAGACAAGCGCCAGTGCTAAAGAAGCCCAAAGAGGAGGGACTGTCAGGGAAGGCTTCCTGCAGGGTAACCCCCAGCTGAGACTCCAAGAATGAGTCACAGGGAACCAAAGGGTTGCCAGTTCGATTCCCAGTCAGGGCACATGCCCAGGCTGTGGGCCAGGCCCCCAAGAGGGGGCGCTGAGGAGGCAACCACACATTAATGTTTCTCTCTCTTTCTCCCTCCCTGCCTTCCCTTCTCTAAAAATAAATAAAATCTTAAAAAAAAAAAAAGAATGAGTCGTGGTCCACAAGGAGGTATGGGAAGCACATTCCAGAGGGCGGGGACGCAGGCAAAATCAAAGGGAAGGCAATACAGTATGTGAAGGGCCGTGCTGGGCAATTCTGAGTTATAAGAGCATAAACTCCAGGCGTGGCGCAACGGGACAAGAGAGAAGAGAAAGGGCACAGTCCTGATCCCGAAGGGTTTCCTCAGATGCCACCATTCAAATGTTTCAAGTGTGTTCTGCACCCCGGCTGCAGTTTCAAGGGAAAGACTCAAGGGGGCAGGCCTGGGAATACAAAGACGGGTCAAGAGTCGGGAAAGAGTCTGGTGTGAGAATCCAGGGGAGAGACGCATCTGCCTGAGCGTGAGTGCCGGTGGCAGAGGTCGGTGTGGGAGACGGGCAGGCTACTACATGAGTACAAGGCAATTACAGCGTCCCTTGCCCTTCCAGACTCACAGAAGCGTGCTCACCACACACCCACTGTAGAGCCACGATCCGCATGAGAACAAGACAGTGTTCTGACGTGCCGGCAGCGGGGAAACGCTCTACAGGACGCTGGCTGTCTGGATTGGTGGGTGAACGGAGTCTGCACTTTCTGTACTTGGCAAAGGCAAGTCAGCAGTTTAGAGGGAAGTCATCAGACCACTTCACATGAGGGAACAAGTCCCACGGCTTTTCGACCAGATGTTCCCCAGCATGCTTAGTGTGAACTCTGCCTGGAGCCTAACCTTTGGACTTTGGCCCAGTGAGTGCTAGGCCTCTAAGAAGGAAACAAGGCAGGGCTGGAGTAGAAAAAACAGTTCAGAAACAAAACCTTCACTATCAACACCATTTTTAGTTTCAGGTCATAGTTATTATGCTTAGTAATCAATGCATGTAAAAACTGTTTGTTGTTCCAGGGACTGAAGGCATGACCTACCCTGACTCCAGGAGACCATAAACGGTTCCACTCTTGGGCCCCAGGAGGACTGCGAGCAGTCAAGGCAGCATCTGAGCCACTGTGCTCCAGGGGGGAGACACCCACCGCCCAGGACAGGAATGAAAGACCACCGTCCAGGACTCAGATGAAAGAATGCTGCAGCTTTTATCTGATTAACTTTTTCCTTGAATTCCAAACCCCTTACCTACACTTTTCTTCTCCTTATATAAAGGATTGGTTGAACATGGAATTTAAGGCAGTCTGTTAGAGTACAAATCCGCCTCTTCTCTGATCACCAGACATCTGAATAGAGCGCCCATAAAGATTCAATCCCTGTCTCTGCTTATTGGGTCTGATAGATGACAGGGAGCCCGAACGCCGGCTTTTCTCGGTTCATTCCCATTCTGTTCCTCCAGGTCCACCGAGCTATGACCCAAAGGGGAAGCCCCACAAGGGCTGGGAAAGAAGAGCCTGGGGGTCGGGTGGAGTGGGGTGGGGGTGGCTCAGAAGAGAAGGCAAAGTATGGCAATAACAACAGTAGCTAAAGTTCACTGGTCCCCACTCTGTGCCAGACACTCTCCTAGGTACTTCTACTTCTAATGGCATCAGGCTAACAAGGGACAGTCCCTCCACACTCACACATCTACTGTTCAAGCCACACCTGCCTACTGGCCACCCTTCCACACATCAAGGAACTTAGCATTTCCAAGCCCAGTCTTTGCACAGCTGTGCCCCCAGCTCTAAAGTCCCCTTCTGTCATTCTCTGCCCAGCACACCACTACAGATCCTTTAAGGCCCAGCTCCAGCCTACTCTGAGCCTTCCCTAGTGTGTCTCCCTGTTCTGGTCGTCCTGCCCCCTCCCCTCCTTCCCCCAGAATGCTGCACCTTCTGGGTTCCCCAGTACTCATTGGCTCCAATCTTCCCCACTACTCTGAGCTCCCTGGGGGTGGGTTAGGGTTACTTTCCCTCTTATGACCCCACCACAAAGCCTGGCTTGGAGCTACCTTACCCCTGCTCTCACACCTCCATCTCTGCTCCCCAGCCCAGCCCGGCCTACTGCAGAGCTACAGCTTCCCCTGAGTACAAAGTCTGTTCAGTGGGCAGTCACGAAGAAAGAACAGGATGAGTAAAGGGTGCTGAGGGGGCGCATGGGCGGTGAGGGCAATGGGAGATGGCACAGGCAGAGAACCTGGGGCCTGGTTGTGGGCACCCTGCAGGACTGGAGGCGGGGTCGGCACAGCTCTGGAGATGAGTGCCACAGAGAACACCAAGAAAGCAACAAGAGTAGAAAGCTGAGGGCTAGACCAAGCTCGGGGTAAGACTTGGGAGTTCCCGAGTTGCAACCCCTAGGAAAGAGGTGAAGGTGACCAGGACAGCACTGTCCGTCTGTCGGGGCAAGATGTGCACCTGGCCTAAGGAGCTGGGGATTCAATTCACAGAGTTGCAAGTCGGCTAGTGGAGGAGACGAAGCAGCTGGTCCCCACCGCACGGCTGGGGTCCGTGCGGGTCAGAGTCCTGTCACGGCTGGGGTCGGGTCAGAGTCCTGCACGGTACCGGGGAAAGTCAGGGGCCCAAGGCGCGGGGGCTAGGCGTTACCTCTGCAGTCGCCGCCACCCAGCCCGAGCCCCAGGCCACCCAGGATGCTCTCGGACTGGCCGTCGCTGTACATGAAGGCCGTGTCCAGCTCGGTGTGGCCGCGCTCCAGAAAGGCGCGCACAGCCGCGGCACTGGCTGGCGAGTCCATCCGGCGCCCCATCTCCATGGTGCCCAGCACGGTGGCAGGCCGGGCCGAGGAGCCCGAGGCGGACGGCGGCGGCCGGGACATGGCGGCGGCGCTGGCTGAGCGAGCCTGCGGCGGCCCGAGGTTACGCACACAGCGAACCGCGGCGCCGGCTACTGCTAGAGATGCACCGCGAAGCATGAGGTCCGCGCCTGCGCGCTGGGGCGCCTGGGACCCCGCCCACCGCTGCGGGGTGGGGTGCGTGCACAGCGAGCTTGGCGTCCCTTCACTTACGCTTTACTGGCCTTTGTCTCCCCAGCAACCCTATGACGAGAAGCGACGCGAGAGGCGGAGCCACCAGTTTCAGGGGCGGGGCGGGGGCTCGGGTCAGCTGACCCAGCCAGTGGAGACAACCCAGAAACCCCGCCGGGCGGCGGATCTGGACGTGGTGAGTAGGTTTGAGGCTTGGAGCAAATACGAGGCTGCGGGTCGGAGCTTGGGGGCTTCCCTGCCACGTCTTCACAGCGCCCTCCCCAGCCCCTGGACCCTCCTGGGACTTGTTCTCTCCTTTGGAGCGCGAGATCCCAGGTGAGGATCTGATTGGGATTGGGCAGCCTTCGGGGGTCTCCTGTCCCCCTCTTCAGGGGCGACCAGGGTGGCCTCTCCGACTGGCCTGGCCAGGGTTTGGGGTCTGGGTCCCGGATTCTGACGACTTTGTTTTCGCCAGGGGAAGGGTCCTCGGGGCGACTGAGCGCTGACCCAGCGGGCTGCCCTGTCATTATCCCCGCCAAACAGGCGGCCAGCGCTGGGCTGAGTCACGAGTCTGCCCAGAACCTGGAGTCCTGGAGGGGGTGGTGCCCACAAGCCGGGACACGCCTCCCCTCCACGTAGTTCCCAGGTCTGCAAGGAGCCCAGATTGCATTCTCCCCAACTCATACCTAGGCTGGGTTTGAGAGTGCGAGGGTTGGCGCCAGTCTTGTCCATTCAACACCTACTGAAGGCTGCCGTGTGCCAGGGACCCTTGGTGGGGGGTGGGGGGTGGCTTGGGGGAGTGCTACAGCAGAATCAAAATAATGGTCATCCGTGGCTATTCCTACTGGGTGTTTAACCTGTGCCAGGCACCCTGCCAATGGTTTGGCCTAGATTATCTCTTTTATCTCTGAGGTCAGCCAAGGAGGAGACTTGCATTTCCCCCTGCTGTACAGATTGGACCTCTGAGGCTCCATCGCTTGCCCAAGAGTTCTGTACTTGCAGGCATCAGGCAGGTCAGCTCTGGAGTGCTTCCTCCTCAGCCTTAAGCCATCCGAGCTGGAGCTCCTAACTGGCTCTTTTTTTGTCTTTCTCCCTTCCCCCATTCCTCTCAACATTTTTACTGGGCAGCTGGTGTGTCTAAGCGCTCAGTTTACAATTAGGTTGAGGGGGAGGAGTGGGCTTAAAGAGCAGTGATCGCTGAGGATAAGCATTCTTCAGGTTTGTGCATGAGGGGGGAAGGGGAAGAGGTGACAGGTGTTGCCTGGCCAGGCTTTGTGAATCCTCTTCGAGAGGGCAATTTAGAACTTGGTCTTAGTATTTCTACCAGCCCCACCCTCCTTCCGAGAGAAGGACACTCCTGGGCTGGGGGAAGAGACGGCAAGTGCAGAAAGAGCCCAGAGGTGTGAGAATGACTATTGAAGACCTGGGCAAGGGACAGGAGATGAGGGGGGCGGTCAGTTATTGAAGTACCTTGGGGCTTTGCCTCAAGGAATGTGGACTTGACCTGATGGATGAAGGTCACTTGGCCAGCTTCAGAGGAAAGCATGTCCTTGACTCAGTTTATCACCTGGGAGGGGAGCGTGGGTGTGGCAGGAGATGCCTTTTCCAGCTTCTCCACCGCAGCCTTTCTCAAAGCACATGCATCAGAATCAGCTGGGGGAGCCTGGGATCCCCAGACCAGACATGCTGATCCTGAATTTTGAACGCGTGCCCTCCTTGATTCTAAGGCACCCCAGCTGTAGTCCCTGTCAAACCTACAAACACAAACTTCTGTTACAACTCTGGACATCCATTCACTCCGTGCTGTTTGACCAGATGGGCCCATTTCCGGAAGCCAGGCTTGGGGCCCAGGCTGGCTCCCCACCTGAGTCAGAATCTGGAGGTGACAGGCCATAGGCACAGCGGCGCTCGGAGGAAGACCCTTTCTGTTCAAGGGCTCAGGCGTGTCTCAGAGCACCCGGAGCTGCACAACAGCCTTGGGTGGAGGACCACCACCCTTCCTCACCGGGCACGTGCCCTCCTCATTTCTTCCCAACCTGGTGGAAAGGGGGAGTGAGGGAGTGGCCTCAGGGTTGCTGAGACATTGGGCTTGTTTCCACAAAATCGTCGGTGCCGTGCGTTGCCAGGCACTGGGCTAGAACTCTGTGTGCATTTCATCAGCACAGCCACCCCAGGAGTGAGGCTCATCTCATTTTATAAACAGGCTCAGACAGGTCACTCACTGGTCCTGAGCCGCTCAACCTTATCTGTAAAGTGGGGACAGTATTCCCTACTTCCCAGGGAAGTGACAAGGATGACCATGTACATTTGGGATCTATAAGAGGAAGGTGGGTGAGGCAGTCCAGTTCGGGGATGGCCGGGGAACAAGTGTAACTTGGCGTTGTGACGATGCGGTGACCCGAACTGTGTGTTAGCGTGGGGTGGCCTTTCAGGTGCCGCTGACAGGACAGCTGGTGTTTAGACGGTTGCAGTGTCAGCTGTGCTAAAGGCCACCAAGTTGGGTCACCAGGAGGCAGGAAGAGGCTTTCGGCCGTGCTTGCTGGGCCCTGGAGATGCTGCAGTGAACCAGGCAGACAGTGACCTGTGCGTGGCACCTCCCTCCCAGCTCGGGGCCCTCTGCCTGCTGGAGTCGCCTCAGGACTGAGAGCCCAGAGCTGCCTGGGAAAAGAAGCCGACTGGCTTCCTTTCCCTTCCTGACAGCCTCAGGCACTGTGACCTCAGTGCTAGTGTTCCCGTCAGGGTGACTGTGCATCAGGGTTGCTCTAACAACACCGCAGACTGAGCGGCTTATAAACACAGATATTTGGCGCCGGCAGATTCAGTGTCTGGTGAGGTCCACTGCCTAGTCATAGATGGCTGTCTTCTCACTGCGGCCTCGTAGGGCAAAGAAAGAAAAAGAGATGGAGAGGGAGAAAAAGCAAAAGTGAAAGCTCCCCCGGGTCTCCTAAGGGCCCTAACCCCACTCATGAGGGCTGCACCCTCCTGGCCGAGCACTTCCCGAAGGCCTCACTCTTAACACCATCACACGGGGGAGGAGGTTTCAAAAGAAGAATTTGGGGAAGACATCAGTGTTCAGTCTGCAGCTCTGGGCATTGCTTTAGGAAGATCCTGGGCCTCCCAACAGGACTAGGAACTGAAGGTAGCAGGAGGAGCCTCGTGTAGGCGTGGGATGGGGGTGGGGGGACCCCTCTGAGCAGCGAGAAAAGGGGAAGCGTGCCGGCTGGCTGCGCAAGAAGGTACACAGCCGTGCCAGACCACAGGAGGGTCTTGCTGTGCCCAGGGACAGGACTGAGGCGGGGCTGGTGGCTCTGAGCAGGGGTTTGCATCCTGGTCCTGGCTCTGACTCAGGGCTCTGCCACTTCCTGGCTGGATGGCCCTGGCAAGTCGCTTCCCTGGCTCCTCTACTTTATAGAGTTGATACGAGGACAAAATGCATAAGCGCACATGAGGCACTTAGCATGGAGCCTGCAGAGAGCTCAGTAACCGGGCTGTGAGGATCCTCGCCTGGCAGAGATGGCGTCACCTGGCTCCCCTTTCACTTCCGTTGCTAGGGTTGTCACACAGGCAGAGACTGTCCTAGTCACTGTGCGGGGTGCCAGGGTCCCGGGAGGGGCCTTCCCTGCCCGCCCCGTAGCCAGCCAGCCAGCCGTCTTCTGGCTTTGGCAGTGGTGAGAATGGGGCACTGGCTCCGGACGCCTTGCCAGCGGGCACCCCGCACAGGTGAACTTTGGGAAGAATATGGCTTGAATCCCAGCCACCTGTGCAGCCTCAGGATTCCCCTGGTCCTGGCTGCCACCTGCCTCATCTAACCTATTGCTGGAAAAAATGTCCAGGTTATCAGAGGTTTTTTTTTTTTTTGAGTCAAACTGATAACGTACGCCAGAGAGCAAGATCCCAAATGCTGCAGGGAATAGCAGTTTTGCAGCTGCTTTTATGCATTCAAGATTCAGGAGGGAACATAAGGAAGATTATGAGAGTGTGGGAGAGAGCCAAGTGGGGATCAGATTACAGACTTGCATGCTTGCTTGCTTTTTATTTTAAGATTTTATTTATTTAAGAGATAGGGGAAGGGAGGGAGAAGGAGAGGGAGAGAAACATTGACATGTGAGGGAAACATCAGTTGGTTGCTTTTCACACACCCCCAACTAGGAACCTTGCCCGCAACCCAAAGATGTGCACTGACTGGGAATCGAACCGGCAACTTTTTGGTTCACCGGCCGGCCCTCCATCCACTGAACCACACCAGCCAGGGCCTTATGTGCTTTCTTAAGGGTGGTTACATCTGGAGGGGTATTACTTCCAGCGTTTCAGTGGTGTTTGTACCCAGGTGGATAGCACTGGCTAAAAAACTTCCCTAAAGCAGTTATATGCCTGGGGCGTGACTACCCACCATGACCTGCCCAGTTAGGAATTTATGATCAGACCCTGGAAGGTTACTTTCCATAGGACCCCTTTTTCTTTTCTTTTTAAAAAGATTTTATTTATTTTCAGAGAAAGGGGAAGGGATGAAGAAAGAGAGGAGAGAAACATTGATGTGTGAGAGAAATGTCTGTTGGTTGCCTCTTGCACCCCCTCCACCCCGACTGGGGACCTGGCCTGCAACCCAGAGATGTGCCCCTACTGGGAATTGAACTGGCCACTTTTTGGTTCACAGGCATATGCTCAGCCCACTGAGCCACACCAGCCTGGGCAGAGCCCCTTTTTCATCCACAGCCCAATGTCAGGTGACAAGCCACTGCATGGGCCTGCTCTCAACAGACCCTCACAGTGTAATTTACAACAACAAAAGATGGGAAACGACCCGAACATGCGGTTATGACAAAAACGTGGCGTGTCTGCGGGCCCAGCTCTCCGCACGGTGTCTCTGAACTCATTGGGCCCGCACAGCTGTGTGAGGGAGGCAACGTCATTGCCCGGTTCCCAGAGGAGGAACCGAGGCACAGAGTCACGGCATCGGTGAGAGCTAAGGTGGGGTGTGGAGGCTCGTGTCCCTGACCACACAACCGAGCTCCCTGCACCTGTAGTCAGCGCGCATTTGCTCTGATCGCTTCACTCGAGGCTGACTGTGCCCTTTGGTCCGGGGGCGCGCTCACTGCCAGCTGATGAGGCCGGGGTTGGGCTTCGGTTGGGGGCACCGTGACTGGGACCCAGACCTCCCGAGGCTGAAGCCCCTCTCTTTTTGCTCCACAGAGCCCTCCCTCCCGCCCTCTGCAGCCATGGTCTGGAAGAAACTGGGCTCTGGCAATTTCTCCAGCTGCCCCAATGGCTCGCACCAGTGGATATGGGACGTGTTTGGTGAATGTGCCCAGGACGGCTGGGACGAGGCCAGCGTGGGCCTGGGCTTGATCTCCATTCTCTGCTTTGCAGCGTCCACCTTCCCGTAAGTATTGCCAGGGTGGCAGGACCAGGAAAGGTTTGCAGGGCTGGGGCAGGGGCCCCAGGGACCATAGGACAAGGGGCTGCCGTCTGGCCATGGGTCTCACCAGATTCAAGGCCAAGTGTGCTCCCTCCCCCACCCCTACTCACGGTCTTCCCACTTGCCCAGGAGGGCCCTGCCCTGAGCTCACCCTAGGCCCGGCCTTGTGCTGGGCCTGGCTGACCCCCAGATAATAATAATAACACTTGCTCCTGTTTTTTGAGTGCCCTGCTACGTACTCAGCTTAGGTCTAAGCACTTAACCTGTTTTTAGCTCATTTAATCTTCATAACAATCCAGCGAAACAGATACAGTTACTATCCCTATTTTACAAGGACACAAATCTGAAGCGGTTAAGTACATCGCTCCAGGTTGCACAGTGAGAGAGGCAACCGAGGGTGGGACGGCTGGGATGCGTCACACAGGGCCTCTGCGCCGTGGCAGTCTGGTGGTGGCCAAGCAGTGATCAGGAGACAGTGTGGCCGCTGCTGTCGTCAGGGACCAGAGACACGCTGCATGAAAGCCCATGGTCGGGGCCTGGGCTGCGGATGTGGACAGCGGTGAACTCTATCTGCCCTCAGCTGTGACCCAGGGAAGTCACTTTGCCACTCTGCACCTCGGTTTCTTCATCTGTAAAACAGGAACATTGGCCCCTAGCTTACAGGGTTACTCCAAGGGTGGCAGGAGGGAGTGTGTGTAACGCCTGTTCACCCTATTCACGTGAACGTGCCCGGCCCCGTAACTGGACAGAGTACGTGAGGGTCATCAGGGCCTTGAAGTAGAGAATTCTTCACTGCTGGGGCACCTGCTCTTCATCCTGAGGGTCAAAGATGAGGCGTTCATTGGGGGCTTGACCTTCTTTAAAAAACAGCTTTATTGAAACATAATTCATATCCCCTACGATTAGCGCATTTAATTGGGTAACTCACAGGGTTGTGTAACCATCACCACAATTAGTTTTGGAACGTTTTCCTCACTGTTAAAAGAAACTCGGAGAGGAGCGACTCACTCCTCCTTCCCCTGCACCTCCGGCCCCGCCCCCTCTCCCGCTGTGAATCTGCTCTGCCAGCTCACGAAGGCGGAGCCGTGCAGCAGGGGCCTCACGTGGCCAGCTTCCTTCATTTGACGTGATGTCTTAACAGTCCCTTCGTGTTTGAGCCTGGATCAGTACTTCTGTCCTTTTCATGTCCAACTACTATCCCATGGTGTGTGCTGGTGTTTGTCACCCGCCGGTGGACATACGGGTCCTTTCTACTTTGGGGCTGTTATGGGTCAAGGCCACTGTGTGCATTCACCAAGTTTCTGTTGGGACATACGTTTTCCTGCTCTCGGGAGGCACCTAAGGACTGGAGTTGCTGGCTCACTCGGTAACTCCACAACCGATCTCTTGAGGAGCTGCAGTTGTTGGTGAGAACCAGCCCCTCTGCAGCCTCGGGTTCACAGACAGACTGGAAACATGGCTGGCAGCCCCCAGAGGGCTGCGGAGGAAAAGGAAGCGCTGAGGGTTCTTCGAGTGCAAAGCACCTTCTCGAGGAGAATCAGTCCCGAGTTCTTAGCTTCTGGGTTGGTCCGCGATCGTAATCCCACAGGTGGCCAGCGGTCTGGCTGCATGGACACTTTTTCCAGGCCTTCAGGAGCTGACCCGAGGGCTGCTGCAGGGTGGACGTCGAGTCAGGCATTGCCGCAGGGCTGGGGAGCTGAAAAGTGTACGTTCCCAGGCTGCCGCCTCCACCTACGTGGTGTCAGTAATTCGTCAGTGTCAGTAATTCGTCAGCTTGACCACAGTGACTCCGTTTTGTCTCTTCACGCCGTTCCTCGACGTTTGTACTGAACTGCCTTGTTTCGGTGCCGTACTGGGCGTGACACAAGGAAGTGAAACAGACCCCGCCCGACCTTTGCAGGCCTTCCGTTCCAGCACCCTTTAGAGAGGCGACCTGGGAGTCATTAGGGAAGGCAGACTGGAGAGAGATAGGCCATGCAACAGGTGGTGATGTCAGAAGCCATTGCGGGGTCCCTTAGGAGGCAGACCAGACAGATCTGGGTGACTGACGGTGGCCGAGGGACCGAGACTCCCTGTCCTGGGGGAGAGCTTCTCCGGAGCCATCTGAGGAGCTGGCTGAGGCTTCCCTTTCCTGCTGTGGCACCGCGCCGGCCCTGCCTGGGTCTGGCTGAGCAATCGGGGCGGCATCACAGGCCCGGGAGACAGCCCCAAGTGACTGCAGGAAGGGCAGCTACCCACCTGCTCCTGCTGAACACTCGGCTTTTCCTGAGTGTGACAGAATCATTTCACCTGCAGTTTATGGGGAAATGGCAAGTCACAGTACCCTGAAGGAGCTTTGTGGGACACAGGCTAAACCTTCATTAAGGGCCTTCTCAGTGCCAGGCCTGTGCAAGGTGCAGTCCGGTCCCTGCCCCCAGGAAGCCTGGGTCCTGGAGGGCCCAGGGTATTCCGGAGGACGAAGAAGGTGCCGTAAGCTTCCGGCAAGAGGGTCCTGAGGAGGAGCTGATGTTTCCAGAGCAGTGACAGGTGAAGAGGGAGGCCGGCGGGCCACCTGCAAGCCGAAAGCTCAGAGGAAGGGAGGGCAATCTGCACGGAGCGGGACTGGAGCCTGGGGTCTGGGAGTGTGTCCTGGCTCCCACACTCCCCCGGCTGCATGAGCTGACCAGCTTGTCCCCGCCTGAGTGGAGGCCTCAACACAGACTTGAGCGCACAGTGGGGGCTTTGAGGACTGAGTGAGTTAATATACATGAAGGGCTCAGAGCTGTGCCTGAGACCCCACAGCCACCACCAGCACTGGGCCCACGCTGAGACCAAGGACCTTTGGGAAAACACCCAAGGTGTGAACGCCGCCAGCTTCTATACCGGGCGCTGCCGAACAACAGCCCTGCCCTTTGAGTTGCTTTCTGCAGATGCTGGGCTGTGGTTCGGCCTGGCATCTCACCATCGCCTGCTCCTGAAGAGAGGGCAGTGGTGGTGCCCCGGCCTTGGGCTCGCTGCCAGCAGCCCCCTGCTCTTGTCAAACTCCCTGCCCACTTTGTAGAAGAAAGAGTCGGGGGAGTGGTTCTCAGGGCCTGACCCTGAACCTCAGGACCCTGTAAATACCCCAGCTCCCCACTGGGTACCCCCAGGGTGCTGCAGAGGAGAACGTGAGTAATGCTTTGGATCTCTCTGGGAAGATGCACACCCCATCGACTTCCCGGGCTGGAGGAATTCTCCCTGGTGTGAACCCCCAAAGGGCAAAGAAAGGCTCACGAGGACTCTGCCTGCAGAGCTCCCGGTGACCTGTGCGGCTGCTGCCCCCCGGCCCACCGCCCTGTTGTGGTTGTCCCACTGGGGGGGGCCATTCCCTTGTTGACCCTCCAATGCGTGTCTCCCTCTCCACCGCAGACAGTACATCCAGGCCTGCAGGACGGGGAACATGGACCAGGCCTTGTCACTGTGGTTTCTCCTGGGCTGGATTGGCGGAGACTCCTGCAACCTCATTGGCTCTTTCCTTGCCGACCAGCTGCCCCTGCAGGTGGGCTGGCCCCGGGCAGGGTGGGCTGCCTCGGTTAGCAATGGCAGAGGCTTTGGGACCACCAGCAGGAGAAGCCGGGGCTCCAGAATCCTGACCTGTCGTTCCATCCTGTGAGGGCCCCACGCGCTGGAGAGGGCCCTGTGCCCTGCCAGGCAGTGTGACAGTGGACTGCTCACTGCCCTTCTCTGGGCCTCAGGTTCCCCATCTGCAAAATGACCACATCAAACCAGAGGATCACTGGAGTCTTTTCACCTCCAAGGTGCTACCATCCCCATGGAGCTTGATGGGGGTGGCAGCTAGAGGGCAATAGTTGTCCCTTGAGACAGCCAGGGTCGTCATTCTCCTGTGGGTGGGTGGAGCCGGGATTAAAACTCAGGAATCCACTGGCAGTGCCTCTGAGTCAGGCCGAGCAGAGTCCACACTTAACCTCTGGTCCCCGTCGTCCTGACGTGGAGCTAGGTACCATGTGCGCTGCCTGCCCAGGCCTGACGTGCTGCCTGCCTGTTCTCTGGTTCTGCTGGGTAGGAGCTGCGCTCCGCCTTCCAGATGAGCAGGCAGAAGCTCAGAGAGGCAAAGTGACTTGCCCAGGGTCCCCCGGCTGGGACGTTCCAGCGCTGCCCCAGTTGCGGGGCGTGGCCCCAGAGCCAGGGACTCAGCTGGTGCCCCTGCTTCTCTTGCAGACCTACACGGCAGTGTATTACGTCTTGGCAGACGTGGTGATGCTGTCCCTGTACTTTTATTACAAGTTTAAGAACCGCCCCTCTCTGTGTGAGTATGGAGGTCCCTCCGTGTCAGCTACACCGGGGGCAGCCGGGAGCAGGTGCCCCAAGGCTGGGTGATGAACCTTGGGAGGGCTTCCTCGGGCCTCATCTGAAAGCCCGAGCCCAGATCGGCCACGATGGAGGCCCAAGGGTGGTGCACACAGCTGGGCAGGACCACAGGGGCTCCCTGCACTTGAGTTCTTACTCAGCAAACACGGCTTCAGCTTCTGCCCTTGAGGGTTCAGAAGAGCCATGGCCAAGGTCTGGATAAGACCCAACTTCGAGGCACCTCTTTTTGTAACACCCTTAGGGCCCCACCGCTCTCATCACTTTACAGTCCCAGGAGAAGGGTGCTATTACCACACCCATTCCACAGATGAGCAATTAATGCTCAGAGAGGGTAGGTCACCTGCCCAAGGTCACAGAGCCACTGAAGGGCCAGTCAGTCCCAGCCTGTCTGCTGCTATTAGATACCTAACTTGGGCTTCCCTCCTGCTTGTGTCCAGTGTCCACCCCCATCAATACTCTGCTCTTGTTCACCTTGGGACTGGTGTGCACCGCCCCGCTGCTGAGCAGCGCTGGCTCTGTGGCTGCCCCGAGGGAGGTCTTCAGGGGGCGGAAGCTCTTGTCTGTGGAGCCGGGCAATAAGGTGAGGTGTAGGTAGGTAATGGTGGGGGGAGACTGGCATCAAGGGTCTTCCCCTGCATGGCCACAGGGTGTGGGGATTGCCCTCTGGGAGGGAGGTGGGAACCTCACCCTGCACCTCTAGCCCCCACCAGCCCTGAGCACTCCCTTCTGCCTGCCCAGCCCTTCACCCGGCAGGAAATCATTGGCTTTGTCATCGGCTCTGTCTCCAGCGTGCTGTACCTGTTCTCCAGGCTGCCTCAGATCCGCACCAACGTGAGCCGTGAGCGGGGGTGGGGCCGAGAGGGAGAGGAGAGCCGGCCTGGCAGCTCAGGCCTCCGGGTGCAGGAGTAGCGCGGTGCACAAGGTCTGGGTCCACGCTCACTGTGGACTTGGGCAACTTAACCCAGTTCTCCAGGCCTCAGTTTGTGCCTCTGGGAAACGGGCACGGTGCTGCCTGCCATGCAGGGACCCGTGTGACCTGTGTGAGGTCAGGTGACGGGGAGCTGAGCGCAGAAGCCCGAGTGCAGAGGAGAAGGTGGGGAATCAGGGATAGGGGTCTCAGGAGCAGAGCATCACGGAGCCAGTGGGCAGGGCACAGCCTGGGCGGGGGCTCCTGGGAGAGGGGGGGCTGCAGTGAAATGGGTTGGTTCGTGTGCTGGGCCCATGTCGGACACTGCGCACACCGGGAAAGGTCAGCTTAGGACTACACGCAGTGTGACGGTGTGGCAGGGCAGATGGACACGAGGACAGTCACAATCCAGAGTAACAGGAGCCCTGTTTGAGGTCTCTGTCCTCACACCCCTCACCTTCAGTTCCTGCGCAAGTCAACCCAGGGGATCTCCTACTCGCTGTTCGCGTTGGTGATGCTGGGGAACACACTGTATGGGCTGAGTGTGCTGCTCAAAAACCCAGAGGTGGGCCAGAGCGAGGGCAGCTACCTGCTGCACCACCTGCCCTGGCTTGTGGGCAGCCTGGGCGTGCTGCTGCTCGACACCGTCATATCCTTCGGGGTGTGCAGGACGGGCGGCGGGGTGGGGTGGGCATGGCAGCCTCCACACCCGTCCATCCAATGGCCGTCTATTATCCATCCATCTGTCCATCCATCCACCATTCATCCATCCACTCATCCACAATCCATCCGTCATCCATCCACCATTCATCCATCCACTCATCCACAATCCATCCATCCATACATCATCCATCCATCATTCATCCACCATTCATCCATCCACTCATCCACAGTCCATCCATCCATACATCATCCATCCATCCACCATCCATCTGTCCATCCATCCACCATTCATCCATCCACTCATCCACAATCCATCCGTCATCCATCCACCATTCATCCACAATCCATCCATCATCCATCCACTCATCCACAATCCATCCATCCATACATCATCCATCCATCCACCATCCATCCATCATTCATCCACCATTCATCTATCCACTCATCCACAATCCATCCGTCATCCATCCACCATTCATCCACAATCCATCCATCATTCATCCACCATTCATCTATCCACTCATCCACGATCCATCCGTCATCCATCCACCATTCATCCACAATCCATCCATCATTCATCCACCATTCATCTATCCACTCATCCACAATCCATCCATCCATACATCATCCATCCATCCACCGTCCATTCATCCACCCACCTATCTATCCACCATCCATCCATCCATCCATCCATCCACCACCATCCACCCATCCATCTGTCCATCCATCCACTGAGAGCCAAACCTGTCTGTCATGCGTTCTGTCGGGCACAGGGTCCAGTAGTGAACAAGAACAGGCTGGTCCTGCCTCCGGAAGCCCGCAGCGCAGTGGGAGGCAGACAGGATGCACAGTTACAAATAATTACTGTATTACAATGGCACCAAGTACCACAGAGAACGACTGGAAGTGTGCGTGACCAGGGGGCTGTCCTGGTCAAAAGGCTTAGCAGAGGCCTCCGTGGTGCCCTTTAAACTGTGCCCTTAAAGGAGAAATCAGTCAGGCAGAGGCATGGGAGGGACGTTCCCAGCTCAGGTGTTGCAAAGGCCCTGAGGAACAAGGGAAGAATCGGCCAGAGGAATGGAAGCTGGAACGTGGAGGCACACGAGTTAGTGCCGGAAAAACCGGGGTTCAAATTCTGACTCCACTCTTTCATAGCTGTGTGACATGGAACACACTGTTAACCTCTCTGTGCTTCCGTATCTTCATCTGCACCGGGGTTAACAGTCGCCACCTCACCTAGATAATGGGGTGATTACGTAAGACGAGGCATCTGGAAGCACTGCACACGGCCCAGCAGAGGGTGCACAGGTTCTGATTGGGTCTCACTGGGAGAAAGTAAACATGGCCATTGTTTAAACATCCACCTAGTTCTGCTGGGTGCAGGGAGAGAGGAGTTTAAGGTCGCCTGAGACTAATATAAAGTTGAATGTCCAGAAAAGTTCAAGTTCTAGGACATTCACATGGCCCTGCCCGCTTGGTTTACCTCCCAGGACGGCGTAGGGTAGGAGGAAGGCAAGATTGCGGGGTCACTGCCTGAGGGAGGAAGACCCCAGCGCTGACCTGGATGGTGAGGTTGGGCCAGGGGCCGAGGAGTTCAAGGGCTTTCAGAGTGGAAGGTGTGGGCAGAGCAGAGAGGCTGGATCGTCATGGCTGGCCCTTCCCACCTGCCAGAGTGGGGCTCGGGCAGAGAGCTCTGGATGGAGCCCCAGGGGCAGGTCCACCCAGTCCCTGCTTGGCCTTAACATTGGTCCCTCCAGATCTCTGTGCAGTTCCTAGTCTACAGGAACACTTCCACCTCAGAGCGCCAGCCCCTTCTCCCAGGCTGACCTGGACCCAGGCCACGCCCAGGTGACCAGGATCTCCAGATGCCACACCAGGAGAGAGGTGTGGGCAGTCACAGTGCTGTGTGGATTCTGGACTAGCCTGTGGGGGAAGCCCTGGTCAGGGGCCTGGTACTCCTGACCCAGCCGCCTACCCCCAGGCTTCCAAAACCTCAAGGGCTGACTCCTCCAAAGCCTGACTGACTTGACCTCCAGGAGCAAGACGGCCTCTGCCCTGTCCCTGCTAGAGACTCACCCCTCTCCCCCCAGGGTCTGAGGCAGCTGTCCCTGGGGCCTTGAGGGCGGGGCTGCAGCTGGGACCACACCCCTGAGAAAACCTCCGCTCACCTACCTCATTCTGCCCCTCACCCCCTGGGGCAGCACCCAGGGCTGTCCTGTGGACCGGCAGCCAGCCTAGTAAACGGTCCTTCCCAGCCAGGCCTGTTCTGTGACTCCTTCCCAAGGTGCTGGGACCTGGGCTGCTCTGGGAACCGCGGTGGAGGGGGGCCTGGGCTCCAGCTTCCAGGGCCCAGGTGGGGGTCGAGAGGGTCAGGCTGTGGGACAGCCCAGCAGGAGGGGACCACAGCTGCCGGCTGGCCTCCCGGTGGCCTTGTTTCTTCAACCTGCTTGCTCCTCTGCGACAGGCTGCACACCTGGTGGTGGAGACACAGCAGTGAGAATGACACTCCAGCAGGGCACCTGCACCTTGGAGCTCAGGAGGAGGCAGAGTGGTTAAGGTGCAGAGCTTGGTTCTGTATTTGACCCGTTCTGTGCCTCAGTTACTCTATCTGTGAAATGGGGTGACAACATTACCGCTTTATACCTGCTTACGAGATGGTGTGATTAGGGGGTTAACCCCAAAGGCTGGCACGGAATAAGAACTCAAGTTTAGCTGCGATAATTCTTAGTTGGAGGAAAGGGACAACCAGATCTCCCTGGAGGGAGGCCTTCCTGGAGGAGGCAGTATGGCCAAAGGACGAGCAGGGCATGGCAGGGGCAGAGGAGTGTTGCCGGGGAAGAGAAGGGACAAGAGCAGATGGGGAGGGAGGAGAGGAAGGCAGGGCCCAGGCCTGAGCGGAAACTGAGTTTTTCTTGCAGACTCCATTCTGGTCCCCTGTCCCTGTTGGTGGTGACCTTGTGGGTGCCCGAGGCAGAGGGGCCACTCTGCCCCGAGCTACCCTGCTCTCGCCCCCACACCCTTCTTCAGGTCCCCAGTGGCGGGAGCTATCGATTGGCTGGGGGAGAAGCTGACCCTTGGCCTTTTGACCCCAGCCCAGGAGAAAGCAAGGAGCCTCCGCAGCTCGGGGCCGGCGATGTGGCGAGGGGTGCTGTGGCTTAGTTTGGGGCTACAAATACTCATGGAGCACAGTCCTCCACACTCTGTGCTGGAAGCCTGGGGTGCAGGAGCCTCCCCTCATCCCTGCCCTTAAGAAAGGCAGGACTTGCCAGGCCCTGGTGAGAAGGGGTGTGACGAGAAGGTACAATGTGCCATAGAAATGTGGAGACAACCAGGGAAGGCTTCACGGAGGAGGAGCCCTAGAGCTGAATCTTGAAGGCAGAGGGAAAGGCGTGTGCAAAAGGCCCTGGAGTGGGAGCCTGGGCTGCTGTCAGGTGGGGTCGTGGGGGTGGGGCCCGAGTAGAGGCTCACAGCAGGTGTCCGGGTTTGGGGAGGGAAGAGGGGGGAGTTGGGATGGGAAGGCCAGGGACCGGGCACCTCTGAGGTTCAGGTGGGCAGTGAGGGTGAAGGGGGCCAGTGTCGCCCTGCCCTGCGGTGTGCCTGTGAAGCCCCGTGTGCGGGCTGGCAGCAGCTCACACGTGTACTGAGCACTCACCGTGTGCATGGCCAGGCTGTGGCCTCATTCGCTCCTCGAAAGCCTGGGGTGGGTGTGTGCAGATGGCCATGTAACAGATGGAAAGATGGGCTTTGTGGGTTGAGCAACTGGCCCAAGGTCGTCCAGCTGGGCCTGGCCGCTGTTTGAACCACATCAGGTCTCAGCTACAGGAGTCATCCCACACTTGGTGGGAGTTGGGGGCCTCCTACCCTGGCTAAGGGCCCAGCCTCAGCCTCAGCCTCAGCCTGGGGTTGGGGGCGGCCCAACCCTGGTGGGCTCAGGCTCCCTTTGACACCACCCCGAGCAGTGACCCCCACCCCCTGGCCTCTGGTCTGTTCCATGCCCCAGGCCCCAGTTGGCTCTGGTGCAGGTCCCCTTTGCCAGCCAGCTCTCTGGCCCCTCCAAGGGCTGTGACCTGGCCTAGTCACCTGGGGCCAGGTGGCGCCCTCATAGCCTAAAGACCTGGGATCTGGTGTGGCGACACAGCCCCCTGAACTAGACCTGGGTGAGAAAAAAAAAATGAAATAGCACAGCCCCCTGCACACCCCACCCTGGGAAACCCTTCTCTGATGGGGGCACACCACCCCTTCCTCCACGGGAAGCCCCAGCCTGATGAGGAGACATGGTCCCTGCCTTGTGGGACCACCCTGTCCAGTGGTGAACAGGGTGGTGCCAGGCCCTGGCACATGGCAGGTGTCTGGTAAATAAGTGGTGGCCACTTCCGCTTATCCAATACCTGGCACCTCCCTGGGTCGCTCCCAGAGGCAAAGCGCCAGGCTGGGGGGTTCCCTTGTGCTGACTGTGCCGTGCTTGCTGGGGGTGGGATCCGTGGGTCAGGGGTCCCCGATGGGTTTCCTTTCTCCCCCTGCTCACACACCTCCAGCTCCGCACTGCAGGCAGTGGGCAGGAATCTGCGCATCTCCAGGTGTGGGGAGGTGCGGGGCCAGCTGCTTGGCAGGCAGATGGCATTCTGCAAAAGGCAGGACCGCCCTGCAGCCCCGTCCTCAGCACCCGGTCCTGGGCCCTCCCAGACTGGGGTGCCCCTTGATTGTTTAGCAAACCTGGGGTTCTCTGAAGCCTCAGCTCGGACGACGCAGCCTTCCGTGCCTCGAAATGAGAAAGGGGGGGAAGCCCACAATTCAGTCCTCTTCACCCCTTTTCCTGTTGGACTTGGCTCTCACCGGAGCTGGGTGGTGGGACCCTAGAGTCCCTGGGAACAGCCAGGTGCTGCTGAGTCCTGACCACCCAGATGTCCCAGCACCAACCCGACCAGGTCAGTGTCAGCCCCGTGGCGGGGAACAGGGATGGCCTTTTGCTTCCAATTAACTCAACTAATAAGTAATGGTCAGTCCCCCAGCCCCGTGGCAGACCTGATGGTGACAAGTCTGCCCACCCACACTAGATAGTATAGGCAGAGACTTCTGTCCTGGCCACCATCGTGCCCCCAGCACACAGTAGGTGCTCAGTAAATGCCTGGTGAGTGGATGAGTGGAGTGGGTGCCTGAAACACTGTCCCTTAGGGAGGGAGGGAGGGAGCTGGGCATGCAACTGAGCACAAGTGAATTGGTCCTCCCCCCCCCGCCCCCGTTCCTGAATGTATACACTTTAAATGGGTAAACTGTCTGCCTGTGAATTATGGCTCAATAAAGTGACTGGAAAGAAGATAGAATTGGCTGTTATTACGGTTTGACTGGGAAGTTGTGGGTAGTGACTGTATCACTCACTGCCTTGTAACATTCAACGGACGTCGTCATTGCCTGGTGACCTGAAACGCACACACGAGGCGGTGGTCACCCAGGTGAGGGAAATGAAGTGTTTCCTTCACAAGGCCAGCGACGGTCCACCTTTCTCACGGCACAAACTAATTGCTACAATTCTGCGGCACACCACAAAATGCATTTTTTGGCTCATCCAACAAATAAAAAGTACATATAATTTTGATTCATTCACATTGGCTATAGAGGCTGACAAGCACTTGCCAGGAAGATGGTCCCTCGGCCCCCTGCTTACCGCGGGGTAGAGGACACGCATCTGCCTCCGTGGCTTCTGGGGAAGGTTCAAGGCCAACGCTGACGCCCAGGCCCGGTGACCAGCCCGAGGAGGTACTCAACGCAGGTTCCCTCTCCTGCAGCCCCTGAATTCAGGGCCCACTGGCCACTGGGGGAAGGGCACCCGGTGAGCTATTGTCATTTTTTTAATTTGATAATCTAAGGGAAAAGAGGTCAGTCCGAGTTCCTGATTGAATAGTCAGGTGTTGCCTGTTTAAAAAAATTCCCAAGGTACGCGGTGAAGATCGCCGCACTGGACCAGAGAGGTTGATACCGGAATGTTTCCGATGTTTCTGTTTATTCCCCGGCGCCTTGACCGAGCTCGTGACGAGTTGCAGTTTCACAAAGTAGAAACAGAGATGAGGACGTGTGTCGGTGAGGTAATATCTTCAAAGAAAATAACTAAAAACAGAAAATAAAAACTTAATAATGTACCACATTTCAGTCTTTCAGGAACTTCATTTCTTTACATTGGGAGTTTATATAGAATGCCTGTATCCTCAATTGTTTTTAAAAACCTATGAACAATCCGAGCAGTGATATAAATCATAATGAAACTTTTCATAAAACAAGGAAACAGCACCACCACCTAGTCCATTAAAAAAGCATCTGTTTGGTAGCTCAGCTGCTCCCTGAAGAGCGGAAAAGGGAACAGCAGAATCAGTAACAAAGCTCTGAATCTGTAGGAAGCAGACGTTCTGATGGAAGTCACAACTGGACGAGGCGTGACGACTCGGTCCAGTTTTCCTACGGAGGGCTTTACAAATTTTCAGTTATATTGAGCAAATAATTATGAGACTTCTGACTTACATGTAAATTGTAGAATGGATACTTTATAGCATTTATTACAGTGCTTGGAATGAGACATACTTTCTTATATTAAGTTTGAAAAGACTTGGCTATAGAGGCTGACACGCACTTGCGAGGAAGATGGTCCCTCGGCCCCCTGCTTACCGCGGGGTAGAGGACACGCATCTGCCTCCGTGGCTTTTGGGGAGGGTTCAAGGCCAACGCTGACGCCCAGGCCCAGTGACCAGCCCGAGGAGGTGCTCAACGCAGGTTCCTGCCACATCCACTGCCGCATCCACTGTTGGATCCCTCTCTCCATGACAAGGTCCTGAGAGGGGGCGTAAGACTTCAAGGAAGCATTTTCCAACCTGGTGGACGTGGCATGGAAGGCCTTGCAATACCTATTGTGATTGTGCTTGCTTTGGGGATCATGACCCTTTTTGCTTTAATCATTATGAATACCCTTGCAGTGATTCAGATAGTGCGCTTAGACCTTTCCCTGCTCAATGAACAGAATAATGATACCATACTAGAAACGTCAGGGAATATAGGTACAAAGAAACAACCAGAACATTCTGAGAATTCAAGCTTAATCAGTAACAGATCATTGGAAAAACACCCAAGATAAGTTAGAAAACTGGGAAATCAGGAGATGATCTCACTGCTTTCTTAGCGGGAATCAAAGTATAAAACATGTCTATAAAAGAACTCCTAGAGAAACTTGAAAGAAGTACCCTTGAAAGCCCCCTGCAACGTAGGAATAGCCCTATGGGACAAAAGCCCCTCCAAAACCCAAAAATAGACCCAGGAATATTCCACCAACTGTAAAAACTCCATGGGGACCAGCATATCTCCTTAAGGGAAGGCCGTGGTACCCACCTAAGGGAGCTAAGGGCCTTCAAGTAGTCCCTACACCCCCCAGACCCACACTTCCGTACTATGGGGTCTGGGATAAAAATAGGGTAAAGTAGGTTTCAAAAAATAGGAAAAATATAACAGTAAAAAGCCTACCCTGTGCAGAAAGACTAGCAAGATCAGACAACACCCCAGAAAAATGTATGACTGCTCAAAGGAAAATAGAAGAAAAGTCTCTTAAGATACTACTCTAGAATATGGCCAACTAGATATAAAAAGATTTTAGAAGAATTCAAAGAATTACAGTCCTTAGCAGAAGAAGAAATAAGAAAAGGCATAGACAAGTATACAGGTCAACCTGGAGGGCGTAATCACCCACCAACCCATTTCTAATATTAACCCAGACACAGAACAAAGAATAGGATACCTGCGTCAACAGGCTTAGATCAGACAGCCAAGTTCCTGTTTCAGGAACTTTGAGAAACCACAAAACCCATGAAACCAGAACTGCTAGCCAAGTAGAAAAATATAAAAACCCTGCTTGATTCTCAATAAACGTCTTCAGAGCATCACCTGCCTTGAGCTGTGTAGTTGCCTGATTTCCGCGCCACTCCTACCTTCACCTCGAGGGGACCCTTTGACCCGCTGCGGCCGGACCGCGGCAGGTTCCCTCTCCTGCAGCCCCTGAATTCAGGGCCCATCGGCCACCGGGAGAAGGGTACCTGGTGAGCATCAGGCAGGCTGCAGCTTGGGGACCCAGAGGGCCAGTCCAAGGCTCCTTGCACTGTTTCCTCAGTGTCCCCTCGGCCTCGGGAACGCTCCAGGGGCCCCGCGGGGCACCGTGCTTGCCTTGGTGCAGGGAAAGGAGTAGCTGTGAGGGGGCCCTTTTGCCACTTGCTTCCAACTGCCCCTCACCTGAGAACCTGCTGTCTGAGCTTACTGCTCCCAACTGCAGCCGCCCGGCAGCGCCAGAACACGAGCAGCAATGCACCCGTGGAGGATTCTAGAAGGCGGAGTAAGGTCGGGCCCGGCACACGTCCCAGTCACAATTTCTGGGTTTCTGGTGGTGTTTTTGGTCCCGTGACAGAACACCTAACTAGGAAGAATGGTTTACTCAGCACCTTCTGTGTGCCCGGCCCTCTGCTCACACAGCTCCACAAAGCTGTCACCCCTGTTGACCACGTAAGGAAATGCCTTGGGGCCCGCTCCCCTCCCAGGGTGGCACAGAGTCATACCTGGCCAGGGCCTGCCTTCTCTCCAGCCCACCAGGCACTGAAAGGGAACTCAGTGCAGTGGTTTCTATCTCAACAAAGACATGCCCCATCTGGAACTTTGTCAGACCAGGTGGAGAGAAGCTGGCACCAAGGAGTTGGGTCAGAGATGTCGAGGATCCAGGCACGTGGAACCAGAGGGGCCAGTCAGGCTGCGGGCCCGAGCGAGGCCGCAGGTGCACTCGGAATCTTCCTCCCGCCCCTGGGCGCCATCCCTGGGCGCCGTGGTGACAAGAGGCCCCAGGTGTGCGGGCCTGGCCAGCAGGTGTTCACTACACGGAGGGGAAGCAGGGAGCAGAGCTGGCAGGAGCAGAGATGAGGTGCCGGGACCTGCCACTCATGGCTGGTGTGACTCAAAGTGGCCCCAGTGCTCGGGGCGGGGGCGCTGGGGTCTCCACAGCGGGGCTGGGAGCAGCAGCCCTGGGGCTCTGCGAAGACGCTCGTCCTTCCCACCCCACGACCAGCCCCTCCCTCCGCCCGCCACCCTGCCGAGGCTGCCACACGCCTGCCGCCGGTCGCACGACCAAGGCCATCGGCACCTGGAGATGGAGGTGGGTGAGAAAGACTACAAGGCCAGTGCTAACTGTGTCCCAGGTTCTTTTTATTTATTTTTTTGTTTTTTTCTTTTTTTTTTAAGTATGGAAGCTCAAGTATAAGATGTAGATTTTTTTTAAGCTTTACAAAAAAACAAAATAAAACAAAAAACTCCTTTTGCATTCCATAAAAATTGACAGAAAAGCACCAGGCCAGAAGAGCAGAACGGTCAGCAGGCCCCGCCCCCGCCCCCCACGGCATGGCCTCCGCGGGGCAGGGGCCGGGCTGTGCGGGACAGCGCCGAGGGCCACCTCTCCTGTCTCCCAGAGCTGCCCCTGCCCCCCACCCCAACCCCAAGCAACTCCCAAACACACGTGGAATCAGATTTCCAGTTTTTCTTCTATCTTTCACACACCACAGTTATTTCATAAAATTTTTTTGTTTTACATTTTTTACACCAATGTAACAAAAAGGCAGGAGGAAGGGGAGGCAGACAGTGTATCTGATGCCTATAAACAGGGGCGGGGCAAACAGAACGCACACGGTCTCTATGAAACATCGAGTCTGAGAGCAGAACGTGGTGGGAAGCAGGCCTTGGAGACGGAGGAGGGTGTTAGCGGCTTTATTCTCAGGGTGTGATGCGCTGTGCAGGTCGGTGACGCAGGTTGTGGTGTGACCTGTCGGGGAGGGAAGGGACGGGGCAGGGAGCAGAAAATGAGTTTTCTAAGAAAGGAACCTATCGAGTGCATGGCGGGTCCGGCAGCGTGAAGCACAGGTTTAACACTGCTGCTTCCTCTTCAACGCCTCCACCAGGTCGTTCTTAAGAGCTTCTTGTTTGGATTTGTCTGCAAAAGTCTGCACAGACCTGCAGGGAGGAAAAGAACTGTCGTGAGCAGGCTTCTCGGGAGAGGTGTGGTGGCGAGGGGCCAGGTCACCGCGCTGGGGCTGGGGCCCAGCTGCCACACTCGGCCACCAGAGTGTGACCTCCTGGGGCGGGGGCTGGCAGCAGCGTCCTCAGTGCTCCCCCGTGCGAGCAGTGCTGGAGGGGGCGGGAGGAGCAGTGCAGTGGGCACCGCAGCAGGGGGCACAGCCCACCCAGAGAAACGCTCGGCTCTGCCCCAGGCGGGGGTGACCCGGCCACAGCCCCAGAATCCCAGCCCACTCCTCTGAGCACAGGTCCCAGGACAGCTTCAGCCCAGCTACCGGCTCAGGGCAGGGGCTGATAGGCAGACCCGGGCCGTGAGGACCCCGCAACAGAGCCTCCCCCCCCACGTGGCCCTGCCCAGCACAGGGTGCCCAGGGCACAACACGAAGGACAGGTGCTTTTAGGCTTTTGCCATGAGGCTCGTTAGCTTGGCCGAGAAACTCCCTCAGCCTGGGTTCCAAGAGCCAGCACGGAACGGTGGTAAGTGGCCCTGGACCCCAGCTCTCAAGTCCTGGATCTGAGGGGGGTTAATGTCAGCACAGTTACGCCCAGCGCTCAGGCCACTCGGCAGGGCTAACGAGTAACCTCTGCAGAGGCCGCACAACTTACACAGTGCTTTCCACACTCAGCTCTCATGCAACGCTCACAAGCATCCGGGGGGGGGGGGGTCTCGATATTACTGTTCCCAATGTATAGACAAGGAAGCTGGGCCAGTGGCCCGATCGATCACTTCATCAAATTTATCCAACACGTTGCTTAACCAAGAACTTACTAACAGTTTCATTTAGAAACTTCAACAGTTTTGAAGCAGACAGGGTAGAAGCTGTGTCTCAGGAATGCTGTGGACGGCGTGTTCCATGGGAACCTCAAGTTTTATGTCCACTGACCATAGAGAAGAATGGGAAGGAGGGAATCAAAAAAAATCCCAAGGGCTGCCCTGGCTGCTGTAGCTCAGTGGACTGAGTGCCGGCCTGTGAACCAAAGGGCCGCTGGTTCAATTCCCAGTTGGGGCAAATGCCTGGGTGTGGGCCAGGTCCCCACAATAAGCAACCACACATTGATGTTTTTCTCTCCTCTTTCTCCCTCCCTTCCTCTAACAATAAACACTAAATTTTTTGGAACTGTAAGATGCACTGGACCATAAGACATACCTAGGTTTTAGAGGAGGAAAATAGAAAAAAATTTTTAAAGCAAAAAATGTGGTAAAATATTTAATATAAATAACATAAGCCGCCCCCCCCCTCCCAGCGAGCCAGGTAAGCTACATTCAGACTATAAGATTCACCCCCCCCTTCCTACCAAATTTGGGGGCAAAAGGTGTGTCTTATAGTCCAAAAATATAGTAAATAAAATCTTTAAAAACAAACACCCAAGTGCTAAACGAGGGTGAAGTGAGACGGAGCAGGACTCAGGAGAGACAGCAGCCGCCCCAGGTGGACGCTGGGTACGGGACCCTGGAACCACCAGCACAGCAGCCTCCACGTGGCAAGAAAGGGGACGGGCGAGATGCTGAAAGAACCTGCGTACTGCTGGACAGGCGCCCACGAGCCACCGCCGTCTGGGGCTGGCCACTCGCCCTGGACTGCCCCGGCCCGTGCCGACAAAGGAGGGTCGGGCTGCAGGCTCGGCTGGACCCCCACGGGCTGTTCACAGGACCGGCGGGAGGGTGCGGCAGCCGAACCCCCAGCCTGCAGCGTGGCCAGCTCTCCTGGGACGGAGGAGCTGAGCAGGCCAGGCCCCCACCACTCTCAAAGGAGAAAGTTCTCGAGTTAGAACCAGCGTTAGAATCAGGTAAGAGACAGGTCAGGCTTGGGTGGCTGCAGGTACGAGGAGCAGGGCACTCATTCGGGGGACAGAGCTTGGGAAGGTCACTGCTGAGCACCTCGACGACGCCTGGCGGGAGCACCAGCTCAGTGTGGGCAGGAGGGCCCGCCCCGCCGGGACAGGCTGGGTGCCAGGCTGCCCGGGCCTTCCGTGCTGGGAAGCCTGCAGGGGGCGGTCAAAGACCCGAGCACTCCACTACGGGGCACCTGAAGAAGGGGCTCTCCCAATGCTGCCGGACCACCACGGCCCCAGCACGAGGCTGGGGGCTGACGGCTGCCTTGGTCCTGGAGCTGGTGTGTACATGGCCCGGACCGACGTGCTCACGTCCCTCGGACACGGACACAGGGGAGCGGCTCCGCCTGGTCACATAAGGGCCCTCACTGTGCCCCACCCCATAAATCCCACCGAGCCTCTTCTGGACCCTCAGTGTCTGGCCCCAGCCCGGGGGCTGAGCCCCTGCGGCCTTTCCAGCTGGGTTTCAAAGCCCAGTGAAAACCAGCCCCCCCTCCTCTCCAGGGCATCCCCATCTGTAACAAGCTCAAGCCTGGCTGCCATCACCAATGAGCAAGGCTGCTTTCCTCCCACCCTCGCAGGGCGTCAAGCACAGCCGCAGTGCACTGCATTAAGGGGGGGCACCAGGCCAGCCGGGGGGGGGGGCTGCAGCCCCGACTGTGCTCCTTGGACTCAGAGTAACACATCCCTTTCAAATCAGCTAGCCCGGACAGCCGTGTCCCTCTGCAAGGGGCTCATTTGGCTTCCAGGACCCTTGGTGGGAAAACTGGGGAGCGCCTGGCTGCCCACAGAGCAGATTCGGGGAGGCCGTCTCGAAGCGTCTGGGTGAGCAGGAGGCAGGAGGACATGGACCGGGCGCCGTGGCCATCGCAGCAGTGCACGTGGGAGGCGCCGGCTCCGAGCAGGGCTGGATCTCTGGATCTCAGAGCCTGAGCCGGAGCCCGAGCCACCCCTCCACCACCCCAACCCCTACCCATACAGCAACACAAACACACCGCACACGTAACACGGATCCGAGTTCCATGGGGGCTGAGTCTACACGTTAATGTCGCTGCTCGCAGCCGTGAGTGAACAAGGGGTTAGTGGTGGTTTAAGTGGCCACGTGGCAGCAGCCGACCCGGCGGGGGCTCGGCAGGTTGGTGAGTCCTGTTTAGTGGGGAGGGTGTGCGCCCTCGCACGCAGAGTACCTGGATCGGCCTAATTATCAGGCTGGATGTGGATCTGCCGCTGGGTCAACACCTGGGAAAGCTCCCTCTGCAACTGCTGAAACTTGGGGTTGTCAGGGATTACGTCAACAGATCTACAGAGAGTACGTACGCACAGGTGAGTGCGGCGGGAGGGGGGCGACACGGAGACAGGAGCAGGCGGGCCAGACAGCTGAGAGGAGGCACGGGGGACACACGGGGCAGAAGGAAGGGGTGTCTTCAAGGCCCCGCTGCTCTGGGCCAGCGGGGTCATGCTCCTCCGGGCGCGCCCCCACCAACCCGCAGGCGCTCTGCCCCAGTCGGCCGGCCGTCACCGCTGCCCGGGTTACCTGGTGTGGATGGGGCAGTGGCCCTCAGGCTCCACAGCCAAAGGAAAGCAGTGCTGCCGGAGGCGGCGGGGAGGCAGGGAGGCAAGAGACCCGCTACAGACCAGACCATGGTCCCCAGAGACAGGGTGGGACACAGGGGAAGATGAGGGTCCAGAGGGGAATCCCCGCTACTTCACAACTGAGTATCAGCAGGAGACGCCAAATCTGTCTCCTGGACAAAGTCACAAGCCAAGGCCGCCACCAGAGCTGCTTCCCACCTGCCCCTCTGGCCCCAAAGGAGAGACTGGCACCTGCAGCAGGGACCTCAGGCTGGAAGCAGGGAGGAGCGGGAGCCCTTGCACTCACAGGGCCGCAGGTGCTGGGCCGCAGGCTGCAGACTCTGCCTCATCCGGTCCCTTCAGCAGCCCCGCCCCCCTGACTGGACGGGGCCCCAACAGGAGCGGCTCGTCCCAGGTCACGCAGCTCAGGGCGACAGGGTAGGTGTGAGCTCCCGGCCTCATGACTCCAAGGCCTCTCCTGCCCTGAGCAGGGCCATGGCCGCTTGCTCTGCCACCACGGACCGCAGAGAGCCCGCCAGCTCGCTCGGCAGACACTGGACACTGCAGAACCCAGGGCCCAGGACGGGCCGCTCAGAACCCTGGCCACAGCCAGCAGAGCCCTGGCAGAGGACGTCAGAGGGGCAGGGCCCTCTCCAGGAAGGAGCGGGTGAAGCGGCTGTTTGTGTGAGAGACGCCCTGCAGCCCAAAGGCCAGCCAACCAGAGGCGGCCGGGCCACCCACGGTCTGCACTCTCTCGCGTGTCCGAAGGCCTGGTCTGGAGGCCCTCAGACCTCAGAGACAAAGGGCTGGGCAGGTTCTTTAGATGAGACTGAACCCTGGGGACTGGCCCCAGGGGCAAAGGCATCGAAGGTGGTTAAGGGGACGTCCCCCATTCGACCAAAGTGGAGGCAGGAGCCAGCGTCCCAGAGTGCAAGCGGCTTCACCGAAGTCTGCACGGCAGTCCCGTCAGGCGGGGACTGTAGCCCCAGCTGACAAACGAGGTGGACTGCGGGGAAGGCCCTACAGCTGGTAAGCAGTAGACCGAGGATTCAACTCCGTATCGTTTTGATTTCCAAAGCTTGTACTGTGGGGTACATTACCTCAGTCCATTGACGATGTCCTTTGTTTTCCCAAAGTAGATCTCATTCAGTGTACTTCTGATTTTGTTTTCCATGTCCTGGGGATGGAGAGGTAGGGGTCACGCGTGATAGCAAACAGCAAGGAGTCCTGAGGTCCACACTCTCCGCCAGCTCATCCCTGCAGTTCCCGCAGTGACCACAGGGGGGCGGCACACAACTGCATGAGAGCAGGGTGCCTGAGCCCCCAAGGGCTGGCTTTCAGGTCCACAAGCACAAAGCGGGCTGGGGCCCGAGCACTGGTGGGCACTGGCTGGTCCTGGGAGCTGGCCAACACCACATCACCACCCCCAGCCCTCCACCCATTTTGAGAACAGCCCTGGGAAACCAGAGAGCAGCCCCCCTTCATCGGAGCGGCATGGAGACGGGAAAGTGGGGGAGACAGGGCTTCGGGTTTCCGGAGCAGAGCCTTCTGGGAGCATGTGCTTGGGGATGATGGAGGGGACGTCCCAGAGCTGTGCCCTGCTTGCACCCAGATCAGAAGGCTCGGAAAACCACGAGCCAGGACAAAACAACATGAGAGCTGCACCCCTGGCTGCTAGGGAACTGGAAGAAAGAAGCAAGGGAGGTGGGCAGCACACCGGGACACAGGCTCTGGGGCACAGCGTCAACGCAGCAGAACTACCCATGGCCGGGGGGTGACCCAGTGCCCGGGGCGGGGGGAGGCTCTCACCTCTACCAGGCGCCCGATGTTGGCTATGTGCGGCGAGCTGTCACTCACGGTTTCGTCTTTCTCCATCTGCAACACACAAAGACATCCCTCTGAGTTAGAGCTGGGCCCTCCCTGCGAACGGTGGCCACGTTGGCCAACGGCAAAGAGCCTGTCACTGCCGCTGGCAGCTCCAGAGCCAGCTGCAGGTGGTGCAAGGCCACCTGCCCAGTGGGGGGGGGGGGCAAGCACAACAGGACCCCAGTTTCAGGTCACGAAGAGCCCAGCCAGAAGCCCAGGGTCCCCCAATCCCAGGGACGGTCCCGTGCTGCCCTGGGTAGAACAGACACCCATCGAGCCCATGGCGGGTGGGCAAAGGTAACACCTCATCAGGCACTGGGTCCAAGGAGACCGCTCAGCCCACCTTCATCCCACTGCTCGCAGGCAGGCGCAGGCTTTCTGTGCCCAGACTTGTAACGGCAGGACCAGCTACGGAGAAAGGGACCAGCAGCCCTGGGCGACACAGCAGAGTCCTGGGCTCGTAGGCCAGGTGGCCTGCCCAATGCCCGGGGGCAGTCAGGGCAGAGATTGGGTCCAGCCCGCTCTCACTTCAGAGCCTGCGTTCTTCCTGTCCCGTGAGGCTGCGTGATGTGGGGGACTGCAGCAAGGGAACCTCGACCCAGATTCCGAGGGTGTATCCTGGGGACACCATGGAGGCGGGTGTGGGGGAGGTGGGACCCCACAATTCGAGTCTCAGGCAGGGTCCGTTCCAGCCCAGCCATCAAACTGGGAGTGGAACGGGCAGGAGGCAGGCAGGGAGGGAAGAAGCGAGGGTCCTGCTGTGAGCTCGCACCGTGAACTGTGGGCTTTCTCCTGCTCTCTTCCCACGGTCCAGGCTCACTTCCCTCCCAGGCTACACACTCCTTAAGGAGAAATTTACTGGTTTCGAGCCTCACATGTCAAGCTCACTGTTACTCAACTGACAATAAGAAGACGTAGCTACCACCACCCCTGTAGCTGAAATAAAAGGCGGAAGCTGAAATGGGTCGGCAGGAAGCAGAAGGAAACACAAGGACAGCACCAGGAAGGCTAGAGCTCAGAACGAGTTCAGACCGGCAAAAAAGCAAAGAAAGAGGCGGGGCGGCTAACCATCCTCGGAACCAGAAGCAGCGGGCAGATGTGTGTGCGTGCGTGGTGTGTGTGGAGTGGCGTGTGTGCCCAGACGGCGGAGGCCTCTGCTGCTTCTCATCCGTGTTGCCTTTTCTTCAGGGTCAAAGCCGATTTGGGGACACAGCTGCCAGAGCACTTCACAGGGGCTGGAACACTGGAGAGGGCAGAGGCCAAGCCCACTTTCGTAACCGAAGGAAGATGGCTAGTTCGACACTGACCCAGACACATTTTGATGGGACCCCTGAAAACCACCTGTTGGCACACTTTAGAGCAGACACTCCAGGAGCCAGCACGGGCTCGCTGCGAACAAGCTCCGTCCCAGAGCCTCCGATTTCCCACTCTGAGGGGGATGCTGGGCTGGAAAACCGCAGCGCTCTGCCAGGTCCCATTGACAGGCTGCAGCAGTGGCCAGGTGCTGGGCTATACAATGACCACTCAGATGAGTCCCTGCTCCCAGGGTGGCCTCTGTGGCATCCTGCAAGACTCTCCACCTGGCCCAGGCCAACCGGTGTGTCTGGGATTTGAAGAAAGGCACGCTGAGAGAGCCCGTCGACATCTTGCCAATGGCATCAGGGGTGGCAATGATCGGGTTACTCCAGAACCCAGAAACAGGGACCGCTCCCACACAGCAGCAGCTGCCACGCATGGGGGGGCTTCCCCGGTGGCAGCCACCTTATTCCACCCAGTTCTCAGGAAAACCTGTTCTAAACCCAAGGATATTGAGGCTCAAAGACACCAAGATACGCCCAGATCCAACAGCGTCCGACTCCAAGGACCTCGCTCTCTCTGCCTCAGTGTGCCGCTCACATGTACCTGGGCAAATTCGGACCAGACGCTTGGTTAATCTCACAGACTACAAAATGAGGGGTATGCCCCGTGAAAAGACTCATGATTTTAGGCCCTGGCTGGTGTAGCTCAGTGGATTGAGCACAGGCCTGCAAACCAGAGGATCGCAGTTCAATTCCCAGTCAGGGCACATGTCTGGGTTGCAGGCCAGTTCCCAGCAGGGGATGTATGAAAGGTAACCATACACTGATGTTTCTCTTCCTCTCTCCTTCCCCTTTGAAAAAAGATAGATAAATAAATAATTTTTTAAAAAAAGGCTCGTAAAAGGCTCGTGGTTTTAAGCCTATTTCAAGCTTGACGAGACTCTGCTGCGGCTGCTCCGACAGCCTCCTGTGCCTATAGGTGCGTCAAGGACTGTTCTGGTGCCCAGGTCAGAAGCTGCAGCCGTGAGGCTCCCAACTCGCTCAGGAAGCCACGGTCCCTTCTGCTCTGTCCTGGCCCGGTGACTTCTGCAGGGCTGCATTCTGGAGCCCACCTGCTTAAAAGGTCTGAACACCCCGACCCTGAGAAATGAGAAAGAACCGGGCACACTTCACGATGGGTGGGGACTCAGGAGATGCTAGGGGTCGGCGGGGTGCAGCTCCAACCCACGTCACCGCCGAGGGCCACAAGGACAGTCACGCACAGGATGACGGAGCCGCCCGTGACAGGTACCTGTCCCCACAGCAGTGCGGCCCAGCTCATGGGAAGCACCAGAGGAAAGCAGGGCGCCACCTGCCACACACACTACAGGAAGGGCAGAGGGACGGTCTAGAACCTGTGCCCCCACAAGGCTCTTCTGCAGCTATGAGCCTCCCCTGTGCCGGACAGCGAGGTCTGGCTCCGGCGACGCCGCCTCGGTGAGGGGTGGTCAGGTGGACTACAGGGCGGAAATGCCAGGCCGGCCGCCCCTCTGCCCCAGCACTGGGCCCTGGGCTGCCCAGGTGCTTCTGGAGAATGTGAGTGTTCAGAGACGCCAAGGGTCCCCACAAGACAGAAGTGAGAATGCTCATAAACTTCAAAGTGGCAGCTTCAGGTCTAACAGACACCCCAGCCTGGGCAGAGCCTCGTGTTTGCCGGAACATTCTCTGTCCTTAGCAAAATGCTGTGCCAAGACAACTGGTGTGTATACATGCTGAGCGGGACAGGAGCACGCTCGGAGGAGGAAGAATGGAGCCCTGTCTACCCACTTTTAAAATGGATTTTTGGACGCTGACGTCCTGGGCCCGTGTGTCTCCTCCCTCGCAGAGAACTGGTTCCCAACCAGACTGAGGGCTGCTCAGGGAGCGGCTCTTCTGGGCAAGGAGGAGCCTGGGGGTGGCGATCCAAATGAACCCCGTCCTACTGCAAATCAGTGTCTCGCCCCCTCCCCAGCTCCAGGCAAAGGGCCCGGTCCTGGCAACCCCGGGAAACGATGGCGCTGGGAGTTCCCTGAGAGCCCCGTTTCACACCAGCGCCAAGGGTGCAGTGAGACCAGGGCTGCCGGCAAAGGGCTCTGGGCCATCGGGTAAGTCACTCACACGACCAACCCAACCTCTTGGAGAGGAAAGGCTGAAGCCACGGGACACTCAAAGGTGAAACACGTGGGGGAGGGGGGGTGAGGTGAAGTGCCGGGGAAAGGCCCACAGGAACTGTGGGTGGAAGGAAGGTGGGCTGGCGGGTGGGGCAGAGGCCTTGGCACGCAGACAGGCTTCCACAGCCCCGCCGACTCCCCGACACCTGGTCGGGGTCAGCGTTCTGGCAACGCTGACCCACCAAAAATAGAGCTGTTTTTGTAATGCTTGTATTATTACATCCTCATGAATGTGGCTGCCAGAAGAAAACATTTCTATGTGCTGTGGCCACACAGATGTTCAACAAGGTGATTCCCCCCGAGTCTGAAGTCAGGTGCCACCCTGGGGGTGGGAAAGACAGGGCAAGTATCTGGACATCAGGGTTTTGCGGGGGCGGGGGGCCTCTGGCACCTCCCACCCACGTGCAGCACTCTTCGGGAGTGCAACCTGCAGGGCAGGGCCCTGAAGGCAGCCAGCCCCGCTCCAAGGCTCCTCGCCTGGAGGCCCCAGGGTGAAGGCCTGTCCCAGCCCCCATCTCCCTGCCTCCGCCGGGCGCTAAACGAGCTAGTACATACACAAGGCCCAGAATGGTGCCTGGCAGAAGGGTGGTCTCATTCCCAGGACTTTCTGGTCCTGACTCTTGGACAGAAGCCAGATGTGCCTTCCTGGTCACGGAGCTGTGCCCGGGTAGGAGCCGGGCCGCAGGCCCAGACTGGACACTCCATCAAGCCCAAGGACAGAGGTCAGACAGCCTCTCAAGGAAGGTTCAGTCTGCCTAGTTTCGGGCAGTTTTCACTGAGCCTAAAACTGTGTGGAGGCTAAAAGAGGAAAAGTCTCTGAACTGCGGCAGCAGCAGGAGTAGCTGTTACTTATTAGCCACGAGCCACATGTGACAACGGTTCTGTTTCTGTTCTTTACCAATCTTCCCAAACGGGCGGTACTGGCTCCACGGGGAAAGTGCCGGATTTCGGAGAAGGGGCGGGGCCTGTCCAGGTCACACGGCTGGATCTGCCCCAAGGTCTGGATGACTCTGAAAACTTTTCTGCCATGCGACTGTTCTGCTTGTTTAACTGTGTTCTTGACCAGAAAAACCAAAGACAGGCCACAACCCAGGACTCGGAAATTCCAAGCAGCGTCGATCTTTGTCTCATCACCTTCCCCGTCCCCCACCGCCCAGGGATCTCCGGTCCCTTCCTCTCCTGTCGACCGTCACTCTGGGACCACTGCAGGGAGGCAGTCTCAGGCCAGCTTTCCTTCTCGACCAGGGGCCAGGTCGCTCCGTCCCAGGCCGTCCAACCCTGGAAGCCATGCTGCTGCAGCATCCACACCCTGAACCCGTCTCCCTCCCAGAACACGAGAGCTCGGCCGCGACTGAGGCCAGGCCACCCACCCACCCCCCTGCCGTGAGGAAGCACCCCCCCAGCCCCCACCCCGTCCCCTCACCTCCACCTCCAGCCTCCCCCTAGTAAAACACAGTGCCTTGCCAAAGTGCCAAGTGCGAGTCAGAGAGGATTTCCCTGTGTGACGTGGGGGCAGGTGCCTTTCCTGGGGCTTCACTGCGTGAAGACACTTCCTGGCGCCTACTGCTGAGCGGGGAGAGCTCAGCCTGTGAACGACCTGACCTCCCCACTCAGCAAAACATTCCACCTTCCTTTCTAAATACTTAGAATCTGAAAAAAATATCAAACGAACATCTGCAGGGCCTGTCTCCGATCGGAAACCTTGCATCTCAGAGATTTATGGTCTTGCTCCTTTCCCACGTCTCCAGCTGTCAAAGTGACCCCTTCCTGCACCTCCCTTCCCCACAGGTTGGTACTTGGCGTGCAAGAAGACTTCCCAGCGGGCCGGGGGCGGTCTGCCAGAGGGCACCTTCCGCCCTCCTGGCCTGGAAGGATGGTACCACCTGGCTGTGACGAGCTTCCCCAAGGCCTGCCGCTCACCCTTCCTGCCACAGCTGCGGGGCTTTGCCGGAACGCCATCCGCTTTGCTTTCCAGCTGACATCCCTGAGAGACATCTTTTGCTGGAGCCGGGGAAAGGAAAGGCCAAAGTGGAGGAGATGGGTAAGGACGCCGAGGGAGCGTGGCCTGGGGCGCACGTGGTCTGAGCCGGCTGCAGTGCGGCACGACCAGGCACGAAATGTGGCTCCAGTAATCGTCCCCGTTACACTTACCATTTAAAGAAAGTCGGTGAGAGCAGCTTTCCAGGACATTCACTTGCCCTCCCATAAACCATCTAAACTGAGGAAAGAGGGGCTGGGGGCAAGGCCAGGATGGCCTGGGCAAGCGTGGGACCCTGGAGAAGCCCTCATCAAACCTAGCCACAGCCCCTGTCAAGATGGGGTAGGTGAAGAGGAAAGCCGGGGAGCTCCGGGGGCCGGGGCACCCGTGCTGCTCCTCGGCGGCCCCTCCGCCTCGGGGGCGGCGCCTCTCCTGCCTCAACAAGGTGAGCGAGTGTGGCTGTGAGGAGGCCTGGTGTCCAGAGGAAGAGCCGATCCCGGAAACGCCGGCTCCGTGGGGGAACCCGTGTGAGGACTGCCCTCACTCCAAAACGTCTCCTGACCTGCCCCTCCTCTCTGTTCCTCCTGCCTTGGCCTCCCGAGTGACACAGCCTCCCCACTAGCCGGCGGCAGCGCCCTCTGAAGACGCAGATCTGAGCAGACCCCTCCGCCACCTCTGCTGGTGACCGGGCGCATCTGGTCAACTTCCTTCCCACAGGAGAACCCGAGGGAGGGCGGAGCCCTCCGTGGGACGCCACAGCTCTGGCCCCACCTCGGTGCCTGTTTCCAGGGCCACGGGGCCACGACAGCTGCCCGCGCTGTGTGGAGGGGCTGCCAACAGAATGCCCATTGGCTCCCACAAGGTAGTGGACTGTCCACACTGAGCTGACTGCTCAGTGCACTTCTGTGTGAACGTTTATTCTGCAACCTACTGAATGCCAAGTACAGTGGACAGATCAAGAACAAAAAGCACAGCCCTGACTGGTATAGCTCAGGGGACTGAACGTAGGCCCAAGAACCAAAGGGTCACTGGTTCACTTCCCAGTCAAGGCACATGCCTGGGTTGTGGGCTTGGTCCCTGGTAGAGGGCCCATGAAAGGCAATCATGCATTGATGTTTCTCTCCCTCTCTTCCTCCTTCCCTTCCATCTCCCTAAAAATAAATAAAATCCTTAAAAAAAAGAGTGAAAAATATAGGCCTTTATCTTCCTAGGCAGAGAAATCTGGGTTCAAATCCTGCCTGCTAACCGTGGGGAAATGCTTAACACTCTGAACCTCAGTTGCCTCACCTGTTAAATGGGCATGATAACTCTATCTTGCCCACAGTCTTACCAAAAGAGACGGCCTGCACAACCATGCATGTTCACGCTTTACCACTGACTTGCCCAACTTCCCTGGAACCCCTTCACCGCCTACCCCAGGCAGCCACTGCCATTGCTCCTGGGCTCAAACGGGCACTGGGCACAGCCCGCAGCCGCTCTTCCCGTTTGCCCCGGAGCTGCACGTCGTTAACTCAGACGCGTCCCCGCACTGCCTCCTGGCCCCTCCTTGTGCCGTTACTTACACTGGAAACCTGCCCTGGCTTTAATGCACCTCAGATGAGTTATGTGACCGGCCATTGGGATGGTGACAGAAGCATGAGTTTCCTCAGTGAAGCCCAAGAGCACAGGCGAGCCAAACAAGGCCCATGGCCCCGGCCCGGTGCGCTGAGGACAGCCACCCATCAGGCCTTGTTTGGCTTGGCAGGAGGCACTGCTCTCGGCAAGCCGGAACCAGACCCTGGCCATGGGCTGACAGCTCTGATTTAAACTATTAGGAAGCCTGCAGATTAAATATTTGTCCAGGTCGCCGTAAACCGGGTGGAATTCTAAACAGTTTGGAACAGTAAGTGATGCAGGAAACGGTCTCCGGATACCAATGTAGGATTTTCCACCATTACCAGGTGGCAGGGTGTGGGGCGGGCAGGCTGTGGTAGAGCTGGCTGCCTGGGGGTTCGACGCCACTTCCCGGGCCAGGGTTCCTGGAAGACCAGGGCCCATTTCCATGCACAACGATGGGCTCTGCCCCAGGGAGCACTGGCTCTGCCTCTGGGATGGCTCGAGAACAGCCCTGCCCACAGGCCAGGGGCTTCGGGCCCCTGTGGCGCAGCAGAGGCTCCAGGAAGCGCCCCAGGGGGAGGCTGGCAACACGTTTGCCTGCAGTGCAGCTTTCAGGTGCATGGAGACTCTCTTGTGAGCAAAACACAAGTTCACCTGAGTTACTACATGCACGCTTCCTGGCACATACATTATCAGTGGCTGTTGCAAGCAGAACAACTGCCTGAGATAAACCTCGGATGTTAAAGGGAACCCTCATAAAGGTAGTAATGGCCAGAATGGGGACTGGGAACAGGAGCCAAGTGCCACTTGTCCGGCCCCCTGCGCCCTTTACACAAGGCAGCCAGCACACCGGTGCGAGGCCTTCCTCCTGCCTGGATGCTTAACGTAGCATCCGAAGCAGAAGCTAAGATGAGTCCACTCCAGGGGAGGCCGCGCTTTCCAGTCCAGCCGCCCGGTCCAACTCAGATGCACCTTCTCCAGCAGGGAAGCAACCACGAACGGAGGGGCACAACCTTCCATCCCGCCCACTTTCCAGGGGGCGGAGAGGGGCTAACGGTGGGATCAATCACCAACGGCTCGAGAGTGAGCCAGTGGTGTCTGTGTACCAGAGCCTCCACAGAACCCGCAGACATGGGGTTCGGAGAGCTTCCAGGCTGGGGAGCCAGACTCCTCCATGTGCCACCACTCGGGGCCCCGACTCCACAAGGAGAGAGGCTCCTCTTCTGCTTGGACCCCCCCACTCTTCGTCTCTTCATTTGGCTATTAATTTGTATCCTTTAACACCCTCTGTCGTAAACCAGTAAACGGGTTTCCCGGGTTCTGTGAGCCTCTCCAGCAAATTAATGGAACCCAAGGAAGGCACTGGGACACTTCTGGTTCGTGGCTGGTCGGTGAGAACACAGATGACAATCTGCACTTGTAACTGGTGTGTGTGCGCGTGCGCGTGTGTGTGTGCGTGTGTCGGGGTGCAGTCCTCCAGAACTGAGCCCTTACCCTGTGGGACCTGATGCCATCCCCACGGAGTGTCCAAATTAAGCTGAACTGCAGAACACCCTGCTGGTGTCTTGAGAAGCGCCCGGTGGGAGTGTGGGGACCACACCCCTCCCCACAGTGGACACAGGTACAGAAGCCAAAAGAGTAGCACTTGTCAAAATTTAATGTGTGCACAAATTGCCCGGAGAATGTTGTTAAACTCAGATCCCAATTTGGTTAAGTTTGGGCAGGGCCCAAGGCCTCTGCATTTCTGACACACCCTGGGCGATGCTGGTGCTGGCCCCGGGCAAGGCAGTGGAGGGCAGGGTGCAGATGTCCTAGAGGTGTAGCAAGGGGACTCTCAGAGACCTGGCCTGCCCAAGACCCGCTGACAGGGTGGCTCATGACCTCAGAGATGGGGACGGAGCAAGCAAAGCACCGTGTCTCGCAGCACAGAAGGAGCCTGAGGTCCCAGAACACGGGGAGCGTGAAGAGAAAGCCACGGCCAAGCCCGCAGTCACCTGGTCCCACTGAGGCAGGAAGCTGGCTGGGAGTCGGCAGGCCATGACCAACCAGAGCTCAAAGGGCACTTAGTTGAAAATAAGTAATAACAGTGGATTTTCATCTGACTAAATAAGCGCAACCTACAGAAAAGGACCCTAACAAAAACGCTTGCCAGACCGACACCTCCCTCAGGAGGTCTCGGGGAGCTACGCCGGAGGGCTCCGAGCCTGGCCCAGAGCCGATTAATGTAAGGCACAGAGTCATCGTGGCTCATGTGCAAGTGACAAAGCCAGACGCAGCAGCTAACACCTGGTTCACTGACACCAAGCTTCAATATAACCAATACGAGCAGAGTGGCTAAAACGGCAACATGTGAGGATAAATAGAAAACCTCATTTGAAAAAACACTGGCTGCATAACAACAGATTGGGAAATCCGTGGACCCTCAGGGGCCATGGGACAAAGATGGGGGACAGGTGCCAGTGGGTGGCTGCATGCGCAGGCAGTGCCAGCCGAAGCCACCCTGGGCACATTTTGGAGGACAGGCTCTGCTCCAGCTGCCATTCTGCACAGAGGCTGAAATAAAAGGGGTGAGCCATCTCCCAAAGCAGCAAGTGCCTCATGCAGGGAGGACTGCGGGAGGCATCCTGTCGGGTGGGATGTGACCGCTGAGCTCTTCCAATGCCGAGACCCTGAGACTCAGGCAGCCTTTGGATTGCTCTGGCCAAATGTACTCAATTCTCCTTTACGAGGTGAAGGACAGCTCTGAGCTCTGAAAGGCGCCCTGCTGGGGCCTGCACTGAGGCACTCAGCGAGCGTCACTCAGGGTGTCACTCAGCTCCATCCTCAGTCTGATGCTGGGCAGGGGCGCACGCGCGCAGAGCCGAGCAGAGAGCAGGCTGGCCATCTCGCCTGTCAGTTACTGGTCCCTTCCAGGCACCTGCATGGGGAGGCCAGTAAACTGGCTGAGATGCTTAAAGCAGGCACGCCTTTGGAATGCCTTTAAGCTTTTATTTCAGCCTTTACTCTCCTTTGGGGGGACCTGGCTACTGTCCCCTGCAGCCTGTTGCAAACTGTCTGGGTTGACCCTCTGGGTCTTCTGTCCCGCTCCACGCTGCCCAGCCCCCCTGCCCGATTCTGCCCACCAGTTCTCTCTGCAGAAAGCACCTTCCCGCCAGTGCCCTATGTCCACATCCGTCCTTCCTGCACTGTGACAAGCAGCCAGACTTTCCTCTAGCCCAGCACACCCCTTCTCCATCTACAGCACCACGGCAGCCACGTGACCCGAGTCTGGCCATGTGGTTCCTCCCCACAGTCTCAAGGACGAGATTCTGTGGCGGCCCGGTGACCATACCTGGGCCAGTGAGATGTTTCTGGGGGAGAGGAGACATATTCTGAAGGAGAAGCGTGTCCCCCAGGGGACACAGGGACACAGGGTCCCAGCAGCACGCTCCACGTCCCAGACCCAGCCATGCCCAATGAAGCCTGAATTTCTCGGTCATGCGAGCTGACTCGTTTCAATTTTCTACTTAAGTCAGAGTTTTACATCTGTCACTTGCAACCACGAGTCCTAATACATACTCTAAGTCACAACCGGAAGTTAAATCATTCTGGCATGTTATCAGCGGTCCGTCCTAAACATCACAGGAGCATTTTAATGCAAACACCCAAAGAGAAAACCTCCCGTGACTGAATCCTGGGACTCACTGTGGGGAGTTCCTGTCAGGAACAGACGCTGGCCCAGGACCCCTCGGTTGGGACAACTGCCCACTCATCCCCACAGTCGGCTCTGTGGGCACTGGCAACTCTACCTGTCTGGTAAGGCTGCCTCCGAGGTTCATGGTACCAGAGCCGGATTTGTTGGTTTGCAGCCACAGCATCACCGTGGAGGTCAGCTTGTAATGGGCAGTGCGACCACTGGACTTCTCCTGGGGGACGAGACAGGGGTCAGAACCTTGCGCAAACCCCAAGCTGGGGAAAGCCTGAGGGGGCCCGAGTTCAGGATCACCCTAATGTGCCCCTTCCTACGACGTCACCACAATACTACCTTCCTTATAAAATCCTTAAAGGTTTTTAAAAGAACTAAATCTGCAATCATGTGGATTCAGTTCTTCTGGAACCTTTACCATCACCAACTACTGCTGCCCTGACTCATCTGCATCCAAATGGCTTTGGGGCATCTGGGGAATTGATGGGTTTAAGCACCCCAGCACCCTCTTCAAAAAGCACCTGCTGGAGAACGGGGCTGGGCAGCCCAGCGGGGCACCTGCAGCGGAGGCCCTGGGCCCGCGGCTGCTGGGGCCGTACCTGCACTTCCACCACGTGGATGGAATCCCAGCAGCCTTTGATCTTCTTTGATCCGTCTCCAGCCTTCTTGATGAGGATCACTCCCGCGAAGCCGTGATCCAGATCCCAGAGGTAGACAGACGAGACGCCGCCCTCAAAGTACCTGCAGGAAACAGGCCCGCGTGCCCATTAGACGTCAAGTCCGTCAAATTACAGACCTCAGCTCAGGTGCCAGGGGCTGTCATTTGGCACAGAGCCACCTATGTGTCTGTCTGGAGCCAGGGACCCTTCCCGCAATGGTTCCAGGGTTGACCCTCACACGTGTCCTGAATACCCGTTGGTCAGAAATGGGGGTGCTGCCTTCTTTGGGGGTCACAGAAAAAACACGGCCTAGGAGCCCTCAAGATGAACCTGAGCCTTGCTCTGCCGTGTACTCCAGGCTGCGCGGCCTTTGGGAAATTTATCGAACTTCTCTGGGCTTCAGATTCCTCCCAGATAAAGGACCCAGCAGAGTGTGTGACCTGACAGACACGCAGCGGGGTAATAATTACTGTGGAGTCCTCACTGCTGCTCAATATTCCTGTTTTGTGATGGCTACTTTACAGGCGCGATGAGGAGAAAAAAGCGGAGCAACCAGCACTCCACTCCCACCCAGAACCCTCCAGAGCCTGGGCTCACCCAGGCTTCCGCGGTTTTCCTGCTGCAACCCCCTAGCCAGGAACAAGGAGCTCAGCTTGGGATGGATGGAGCTCCCTCCTCAGGCCGGAGCCAACAGAAAAAAATTCCCAATGAAGATCAAAGGCCCCAGGGAAGGAGAAGGCCAGAGGAGGGAAGGAAATCGGGCCGGACGCCCACATCCACGGGACCCGAGTCGATGGCTGCGGCACCGCAAATTCCCCTGACGACCAGCTGAAGCTGGAAGCATCTCATCTGGTTGCTGGAACATTGTTTTTTAAAGATTTTATCTATTTATTTTTAGGAAGGGGAAAGGAGGGAGAGAATCATCAATGTGTGGTGCCTCTCGTGCACCCCCTACTGGGGACCTGGCTGGCAATCCTGGTGTGTGCCCTGACTGGGAATCGAACTAGGGACCCTTTGGTTCGCAGCTCGCACTCAATCCACTGAGCCACACCAGCCAGGATGGCTAGCACATTCTTTACTCGAAAGACTGTGGCCTCTCTGACCCCAATTAAGCCCCGCTCAATGAATGGTGCAGCAGGTACACTCTAGGACCAGCCAGCAGTGTGAGCTCAGGTGGGAAATAGTGAGCAAGCAGTGCGGCTGCGGTGAGTGTGGGGCTCAGCCCCAGCCCTCCGGTGCCCAGCTGCACTCACGCGCTCACCCTCCCAACAACCACCTCCAAAGGGCCAGCAGGCAGCACCCGTGCGAGCTGGGCCTTAGGACTGATACAGGAAGGGAAATGCCTGACCGGAGATTACTAGTGATTTTAATAAAAACAAAAACAAGAACCAAGAGTAAACACATCTATGACTTGGAGCTCAATAAAGTTGTTATACAGTTAACATGTACATGGTAAATGTGGGTGAAGAAACACGAAAACTTTGTCCTTTTTTGTGAGAAGGTTAGGATGTGATGAACGGCATTGGGACAGTGAGACCAGGGAGGCAGCGGCCCTTCCCCAGGAATGAGCACCGGCCGCCTGGGCGCTGTAGGCTCCATCACTGCTGGCCTGTCGGCAGCGGAGGGTCCCCACCGTGGTCGCTACCCTCGCCCTCCCCACGAGGATTCCTCAGGCAGCCTGGGGCCCGCCCACTGCCACTGCCACCAACACGTCCCGTCCCCACTGCTCCATCCCAGCGCCATTCACTGTGATTACGCTGTCAGATGCAATTCACAACTCTGCCACTTCCAGCAAGTCACGCAGAGGCAGGTGAGGGCAGGCCTGCCAGGGCTCCACAGGAGATGCCGGCCCCGGGCTAACTGCGGCCAACGATGGAGGTGGGGAAAGGGTTTGGCTCCGGACCAGCATCAGTGTAGGGCTGCGAGGGGAACAGGCCCACCTGTGGGGGCCCAGGGCTCAGGGCCATCCCAGGTGACTGCCAGGAAATCAGCCAAAGCAGGGTAACTTGGGGGGCCCCTCTCAGGAAGGTTCTTTCTCTTGTTCCAAATCTCTCTTCAGCACGGCCCCTCCCCTCTCCCCCACGATCCCTGAGCAGAGAGCGCTGCACACACAGGCCGACCTGGAAGGCTCCTGGGATGCGCGGAGCCCGAGTGCTCAGGTGAGCTCGCAGCAGGGAGGCTCCAGGAGGCCTTCTGACTGTGTGTCCTGGATGTGAGCAGCTCCCTGCGCTCAGAGTTCACTGGGAGGCGCCCTGACACTGACGAGGGAGGAGCGGAGCAGCCCACGGCAGACCTGTGCACCCGTCCTGTTGGTGCAGATGGCTGGGTTCTCCCACCCGGTCCTCCCTCTCAGTCTGCTTGTGGGGCGGGCGGCCTCACATCAAAAGGGAAAGTAACGACAACTTGAAAAGACCGTGGCCTTTCCTGTGCTGGCACGGACATGCCGATCGCTCCCCTTTCCACTGGCCATCCTGGAAGGCAGGCTTAAAGCCCAGTGGGCATTTTGTCCTTCCACCTCCCTCCTCCCACAGCTTGGGGCCCCAACTCGCTGTCCCTCCCCAGACCGGAGAGTGGTGGTGTCCTCGTCCAAGGCTGGCCGCCCTGTGTGTTGAAACACTGGGGAAAACGGGCCAGGCTGTCCTGGAAGGGAGCCAGGAGAGATCGTGGTGGCCGGGCAGCCCTAGTCGATGACACCTGGTGACCAGTTTGAAAGCGCCAGGTGGCCTGCAGTTGACCCCCCCGGTGGTCCCATCCCTCAGACTTGTCTTCTTTTGGAAAACAAAACAGCAGCATGAATGTTTTATAAGGTGGAACCGCCCATTTCCAGTCCGACGTCCGTCCCTCCTACGGCCTGGCTCCTGCACTGGGCAGCTTCTTCTTGGCTTGCTCGGCTTCCTTGTGGGCCACACTGACTGGGCCCAAAGTTTCAAAATGCTGGGTTCAGAGGAGGTAAAAATGCAACCCCAACCCTGACCCCCATGTGGGTTTTTATTCCCCCAAACTAAAAAAATGTATTGCAAGAGCACTATTAAAAAAGGAAATTTAAAAATTAGCCCACAGGACCATATAACAACTTAACCCATAAATCTGATTTTTCCAAACTCCCTTCCAGACTTTGTCCAGATGCATGATTTTTTGTGTAACTATACGCCCAGCGATGGCACTGCCTTGAAGTCGGCTTCTCTCACTCGACAAAGAACCGTCAGCACTTTTCCACGTGGGTTCCGTAATTGTTTCTAATAGCGGGGACAGGACTCCACTGGGCAGTGTCCTAACTTACAGTTGATCTGACTTTCAATGAAGAAGCGGCGGCGGCAGAGTCGGAGGCGGTGCTGTGGAGCTCACCATCACTCCACTTCCCGGGGGGCATCCCTCCAGAGGTGAGGGACGTGCGGAGCCCCAACACCACCACGACTCAGGAACAGACCTGTACTCCACCTGCCAAGAGCAATCTCGAGGGACCGGAGCGGCTGCAGGTCTCAGCCCAAGGTGCGAGGACGGAGAGAGCAGAGGGCTGGGAGATCGGGAAGAGCCTTCAGCGTCACCACGAGGACCTGCCTTTGGACCAGCGCAGCCAGGGCTCAGCCAGCAACTACGGACACAGACGGCTCCCGCCACATGCTTTACTACTCTGCTTTGTGCATGAAGCATTAATTAAAGAGGGACATCAACTCAACCAGTTTTTGAAAACTTATTCTTACCTACTGTACTTTGATCATAATGACATGAAACAGGAAAAAAAATAATTTTTACAGGGTTCACATTTATGAGTTTTTACATAAAAGCTTTTGTGGGTATTTTAAGAATGTGCTAAAATGCTGTCTGAAACCACATACAGTCATCTGAGGAGCTGCCCGCCAGCACTAACAGCACACACATGGAAGCACTTTAACTGGCCTTTGTATATTTAATGAGTCAAATAGCATTAATATTGTTTAAATGCTAACATACTATTTCAATAAGGTGGCTCTACCGTTGCCAGCAGCTCGCTGTTGGCCTCGCACGTCCATGCCAATGAGCGATCCAATGTGGCTGGGGCTGAGAACAGGCTACAGGGGACTGACCAGGCCCCGCCCTGGGCTCAGGCCCCGCCCTGGGCCCCGCCCCCGCTCCACCGGTTCCAACCCCCGCCCTCCTCCCACAGGGCGGTGTCCGGTCAGGCGGGATGCTCAGAGAGCACCTTCACAGCGTGGGGACCCAAGCACAAGAGCCAGCCTTTCCCTTCACTAGCATCCCACACACAAGGGGAGAAGGGCGTGTGACCCATTAGCCAGACAGACAACACAGGGGCTGCTGTCAGGGAGACGGTGGAGAAGCCGCCTCGGAAAGTCTCGAGCCACGCAGCGGTGGGGCTCCTGGAAGCTCCAGAAATGTCAGGGAGAGGGGTCAGATCAACCAAGGAAAAACTGGAGCAAAACTGCTGGGGTCCACAGACAGAGAGAGTGTCAACCGAGCGACACGGGCCCTACACGCAGTGTTGGTGGCTTTCAAGTCTTTTCCCCGAGAATGTTGACGTTTCCCAAGGCAAACAGAACGGCAGGGAATTCAACAGCTGGAACTAGGACAGAGGGGCTGCTCTAGGTTGGCTTTATAAACGCCAAAAGATCTGGTCGCCAGGGGACCCTCTGTGCTGGGCAAGCCGGAAGCAAAACACAAGACCCTCAGGTGGAGCTGAGAATTTACCAGCAAAGTCAATTACAATTAAGCACCTGGTTGAGTTTATTATTCTCTGTCACCAGTTAGATTTCCTGAACTTGGACCAACTAAAAGCCTAATGTGTCAGTAATTCTTAGAGTTCTATGTTGTTTGTCCTTGAAAATCACTCTTCCGCTTTGATAATGTCAGAGTCACATGTACAGATTCTACAACCATAACTCTTCAACCACAGGACTTCTGGGGAAAGGAGAAAAAAGAGAAAAAGACATAATACTTCACACTCAAAATGACCTACTTCACAACAGAAGAAGAAAAGAAAACACGCCGGCTCCCGAAGCTTTATGCAGTGCTTGAAGCCGAGGACCGCGAGGAGCCCGGGGATGGAACTGGTTTCGGGAACGTGAGCTGCAGCTGTGCATTAGCCAATTCCCAGTCTTGGCCGACACTGGACTGACTGCAAGTGGAACAGGAAAGATGGGCTGGAACGGACTCCGAAGTTGGCCTTTAGTCCTTCTTTTCGAATCGCCTCCTGGGAGAACAGCCAGATTTGTGCTTCTAATACAGAGGTCCCCCAAAACGAGTCACGGGCCACAGCCCTCCGCAAAGGAACCAAAGCCAGAAGGACCTGCTGGGAGGTCCTTCTCAGGGTCGCTCGGTCGCAGTCTTTTAGCCACAAATGGGCCAGGCTACCTTCACAGGACTGGGCTGGGGGGCAACACGATGCCACCGGCCATGCAGAGGCACAGGCAACAGCCCCCAAACTCAGGCAAGTCAGGGAGCACATCCCCCAGGTGATGAAGTGTGAGGGGCTCTCTCCTGCAGTCACTTCATTAAATCAAGCCAAGAGGAAGGCAAGAAATATTTATTTGGTACCAATGCACCAGGGCCTGCACGAGGCAGACTCAGCACCACAGCGCAAATTCCTAACAGTTTAATCAAGGTGGATCAAAACCCTGCTTGCATGCTTCTAGTGACAAGGAACTCACTACTTTCCCAAAACAACCACTTCCCTTTTGAATAACTCAAATAGTCCTCCCTGGACCTGGGTGAAAACTACCTACTGCCTTCAGGAACCGCACAAAACAAGAACTCGGTGCCCTCTCCTCATGCAGCCCCCCTTTGAATATCTGAACATGGCTCAAATAAGCCCCAAGGTTTCTACCTTTTGACCTTCCCACCTTACGCTACTCCTTGTAAGACGTGACTTGAAGTCCCCATACCATAGCTATCCTCCTCCTCATGGGCACGAGAACAGAAACCAACACCTGACTGCAGGTGCAGCCAGCACGACTCTCACTGCGGAGGCACCTGTCCAATCTGGGACACAAGACTGAGTGCGCCTGACCGGCCACGGTGCCTCAGACACACCACCACATCCTGAGCTGGCCCTCGTCTCGAATACAGTATCTGTCTTACGTGTTGTCAGGAAACTGCCTCCCACATCCTATACGTTTAAGAACTGGGTGTACTGGACCTGAGTATACCACTCTGCACTCAAATCTGTCCCATTCAATCCACAGACAGCCTTCACCATTACAACGTATCTTCTGCCAAGGACCTCCTCTTCAAACCTCAGAATTCAAAACTTTCTAGAGAGTGCTGTTGGCTGGAGTGAGGCTTCTACAGGCAGCTGGTGGTCAACTTCTGGGGGAAGACTGACTCTCGTCTGAACACCCCTTTCCGTTAAGGAGCGGGACACAGATCGGAAATGACCATGGCCTCAATTCTGGAAGACTCGGTAGGGTGGATGAAGGAGAGATAGAGGGGATAGACATGGGCTTGTCCAAAACGCCGGAGGAAGGGTCCAGACTAAAAACTTAAATGTCAGTGCAATGAAAACAAGTGGAATCCGTCTCGTCGCCAGGGCCGAGCCTAGACACCGGCCCTCACGAGGCCCACTGCCACCACCAACCCAAGAGATCCTCACTTCCTAACCCTCTGGCCTCCGTCACGCCCGCAGTCTGTTCTGCTTCTAAGATCTCACTGCAGAGTAGCAGCAAGAGCTGTGACAAATGGTCAGGAGGGACACTCTTCACTGTAACGACACTCGGTCAGGACAACAGCGAGGAAGTCTCACGAGCACTCGTTCAGTCAGAAACTGCCAGGCCGATGGCTGACTGTGGCAGAGACGGGGAGAGCACCTGCAGCCCAGAGGCGGAGCCCCAAGACAAAACCTGTGTGTTTTCTCCCAGTCTAAAAAAGAAAACAACCCCCCCAGCTACTAGCAGTAGTTTGCTTTGTCTGATCATCCTTAATGTCCTTATAACACAAAAGGCACCTGGTACCCACAGGTGGGAACAATTCAATTCCCCTCCAGGAAAGAAGAAAAACCTCCAATTTGCTTGGAGACGCATCCGACACCTGGCTGCCTTCCCCGCAGTGCAGGCCAGTGGTCCTTCGGCTCTGGCTCCAAACGGGCCCCTGTCCGAAGAAGCTAAGTGCACCTCCTGTCCAACAGGAGGGTGTGGGTGCTGCCTGACGGGTGCAGCCTCTGGAAAGCCCACAGAATATGGCAGAGGGCCCACCAGCCAGGAGGGGCTGGGACACGTGGGTCCTCCCCCCACCTCATGGATGCACCAGAAAGAGCACCGGCGATAGCAGCCGGAGGTCCCGGCTAAGGAGCACACAGGGCACACAGCCATGCTCACATCCACATGGTCTTCCTCCCAGGGCTGAGAGGGCAGATCTTCCCCCCTCTCCTCCTAACCTTGGCGTGTTCTGAACTGTCCAGGCAGCGAGGTTCTGCCTGCTCTGTGAACACAGCCCCACACCCACCGCCCAGGGGGCTGGAGCTGGCTCCGCACCAGATGGAGACAGGTCAACACTTGGCCATGGGCTGGCCGGGTCCAGCTCTGTTGTGGAAAGCTGATCGCCCTCTCCACCACAGCCTGTGCAGTATGTCCTAGTCTGTCCAAGGACCCAGGACAGGTATTCTGCCCCAATTCCTTGCAGGACACACAGGTGCATCCCTCCCTGAGCACACATACCAATGGGCTTAGGCAAGTGCGACTTTAATGCCAGTAGCACTTAGAAGTCCACATCTGGACCGCGGCTGCTGTGCTTTACGGTCTCTCTTTCCAAGGCTTCCCCACTCCGTCCGCCGCCCCCAAACCTGAAGAGAAATACTGAAGGCCTATTTGGAAACAATGGTGCTGCAGCAAGGGCTGCCAATCTGGCTCTGGGGTCTGCCCAAACTGTCTGTGCTCAGAGCCACCATGACCACCTTCGGCCTCTCTGCACTGCCTATGAAAGCACTGCCATTCCCGCTTAGCCCCCAGCTCATGCGAGTGCGGACATCGAGGCCTTCTGGAAGTCCAAAGCCAAGTGCTGCCATTTCTGAAAACCCATTCTGGATCAGGGGCTTTGCATACATTACAATTGAGAACAGTGACACTTGGAGAGAGGAAAGGGATGCACCCAAGTCACCGAGCCTGGAAGTGGACAGCTGGGGCTGGGCCCAGGGTGTGGCTGGCCCCGCGTGGCTCTGGCCCAGCCTGCGAGGTTGAGTTTAAGTGAGTTAAACACACACAGGCAACCAGACCACTGTACGCAATGCTGCCTCCGGCGGAGGAGAGGCTCAAAGAAGGAACAGAGGAGTGGCCAACAATCGTCCCTTGGGGCATGGCACTAAGTACCTGGCACTGGGAATTCTGAAAAGCAGGGTTCCCCACCTCGGTGAGGTGGCTGAGACCTGTGGCTGGACTCCAGAAGACCACCCATCCTGGACACTTCTACAAAGCAGCTCCCCCCAAGACAGGATCTGCCCACAGCCTGGGAGCACAGGGTCCCTGGCAGGAGCTTGGCCACCAGAGGGAGCTGGTCCTTGCTTCCAGATGGCGTCTTCACCCAGCACGTGGACTGCACAACCCAAAGCATGACCGTTTCCACCCGGCTGAAGGAGCCCAGGAACTCTGGGGGAACCAGGGTCCCGACGCTGACTCGGGGATCGTGTTTGGAGCAAACCTGCCTTCTTCACAGTCCTGCTTTCCACTTAACCTTCTTTCAGCAGACAGAATCGAACAGTGCATGCCAAGGCAACCAGACCCTGCACCGCGGTCTTAGGGTGCCATATGGAGGGGACCTGCAGTGGACACTCCCTCACTGAACACCCCCTCTGCCCCTAAGACAGGCACCGGTACCTTTGCAAGAGAGGCTCAGAAAGCTTACTTACCTGACCCAAGTCAGTCAGTCAGTCAGCAAGTAAAAGCAGAACAGAGAACCAAGTCCAAATTTCTTTCAAAGCCCAAATCCTCCCCATTCTGCACTCTGACCTGGACAGTGTGGGGCATCACAGATTTCAGAGGGGGTGCCTGCACCTCCTGCTGGGCACTCCCACCCACCATCAGTCACCTGCTTCCCAGATCCTGTGACTTTCGTCTCTTCAGAAGATTGTGCGCTGCCTTCTACAATCCCCGCCAGAGCGGAAACAGCGAAGTCCCCAGGCCCAACGTTCCCGTCCAAGGAAGGCACAGCCCTCGGGGCCCAAGCCCAAGGCTGGGGGAGGCAGCTGGACACATGGAGTTTTAGGCACCCAGAAAAACAAGGCAATGGACTTTCTGTCACACGCAAATATGGATGCCCCTGTCCTCCCTGGGCCAGTGTAGCTCAAATGCCAAACGAAACAGGGATGGACAATGGAAGGAAGGAGTGGAAACAGCCCCACTCTAACGTGGCCCCAGGAAGGGGAGAGGAGGCAGTGGCCGGGGGGAGCTCATCTCCTAGGTACCCGGCTACTTCCAGGAAAGCCCGTGGGCTCCCGGGACTTGCACATGGTGCCAGCCTTGTCTCCTTCTGTAAACTTCTTCCAGACAAGAAGGGCTGATTAGAAAAGCTAATTAAAGCCTTTGAAGATTATCGCAGACCTAAAGCAAAGAAGAACACAACACGCCTTCCCGCCCCTCGACTCTCCTCCCCCAGCTCTGGCCTTCATTTAAGCTCTGATTTCAATCAATTGCACACCCACTAAAATTAACTTATAAGGCCAATAAATTGCAACCGCATGTTTGAAGGTATTATCTGCTGCAAGCCAAGAGCCCAGGCCTGCAGAGTGCGGGGCAAGATGTCTGGCACACATGGGAGTCATCATCGTGGGGGAAAGCGGTGCCAGCCCCTCAGCCAGAACATCTGGTCTCGGCACAGCCCGGGCCGCCAGCGGCAACAGTGAGACGTGAAAGCCAGAGCATGAGGGCTCCCCACTTCTCTGGGAACTTGAAAAATCACAGCACTGATCTTGGGGTTCACGGCAGACGAATGGTGCCTCACACCACATGAGAGATGTTTCTCTGGCAGCTGCAAGTGCCTACCCCTGGCCAGTAGCTCAGACGGTTTGAGTGCTGTCCCGATGCACCAAGGCTGCAGGTTCGATCTCTGGCCAGGGCACATACAGAGCAACCAGTAAATGTATAAACAAACAGAAAAACAAACCCACATTTCTCTCTAAAAAATTAATTAAGGAATGAAGGAAGATTCGGGTCATGTGATGAGGTTCTATAACTGACAGGCTTTCCTAGGCTTGGACCTAAAAAAGCAGAGTCAACTCTGCTGGGAGAGAAGTGACCCCACGAGCCCCCCGCCCCCGGAGCCTGCCCTTCCAGCGACCCCCCCAGTGCTGTGTCCCAATGGCACTCCCTGGACTGAGCGGGGCCTGTGAGCCAGAGGTGGAGAACCACCCGGGGCTTGGCAGAGAAGAATGAGAGTGGTCTGGACGTTGGGGACCAACATGGGGGGGTTGTGGGGGAGGAAACTGATGAAATTCAAAATGACTTCTGAGTAGGTAATGAGTTCACCCAGCCCCAGCAGAACACGCCTGTCCTCAGCAAATGTATTTTAATCTAAAAACGGGGGGCGAGGAGAGTGTCTGTCACCCTGGCTGCTGTGGCTCAGCGGATCAGGCACCGGCCTGTTAACCAAAGGGTTGCCAGTTCAATTCCCAGTCAGGGCACATGCCTGGATTGTTTAAGACTTGTCCACAGCCTGGGGTGCACGAGAGGCAACTGACTGATATATCTCTCTCACACATCAGTGTTTCTCTCCCTCCTTCTCCCTCCCTTCCCCTCTCTCTAAAAGTAAATAACTTTTTAAAAACAACAGTGTTGTCTGGGTCACAGGAACAGTTCCCTGACAGTTCCCTGACTGGGGGAAGTTACCACCATGGCTCTTCCTGCCACTAATGGCAAACTAGAAACTGGTAAGTGTGTGTGGGGGGAGTGAGGGGCGAGGGGCAAGTATGTAGCAGAGCTCCGAGCAATAGGGTCAACAAAAGGAACTGGCGGCTGGCTTCAAAGGGATCGTGCCGGACACACAGCTCTGTCCCTACTCGCCTCTTGCCCCCCCTCCCCGGGAGGAGTCACACCCCCGCCTGCTGGCACATTTACTGCATCACGGAGAAATGCCGAGTGCAGGCAGGGGAGAGGGGACGCCACACCCCAACAGCATTACAAGCCGGAAGGCCTGCTAGTCAATCAGCTCCCGCGCCCAGATCATACCAACTCCATGTGCTGGCAATTAATTCTAATTCCCTGCAAAGTCAAAGCCCTCACAGGCCCGGGAGCAAGGCCTCCTCTCGGGATGCTCGCGGGAGAGGAGCCTCTGGCGGGGAGAGTGCCCCCCCCCCCCCGGAGAGACCTGGTGCGGCTCTAGCCTGTTTCAGCTCTGAGTGTCGGCACGTCACTGGGGTCTCCTTCCCCTCGTCTCCTTCAGGAGAATGTCAAGGGTAAGCAAGGCTGACAGACCCACAAGACACAGGGAGGCGAGGGAAGCAGGACGCCAGGTCTCCACTGCACGTGCGCGCACCCCCTGCCCGAGCTGGCGGGGCCGTGTCTGCCTGTGTACTGGGTGTTGGCAGAAGTGCCCCAGGTTCAGTTTTAAAGCACAGTGTGTGCGTGTCGGGCGGGGAGGCGGGGACAACACCGTGGAGCAGGAGAGCGCACTGCCGGCCTCCAGGACAAGGCAAGGTCCTTCCAGTGAGCGGTCCACAGAGCAGGCCGCGCTGAAGGCCCCCTATAGCACAGCACTCGCCACAAGAGGACCCTGGGCCCCAACGTGCCCAAGTCTGGCAGCGCTCGGTCACCTGAGGTGGCGAGAGGGCGAGAGGCCAGAGCACAAGCCAAACCCAGTCCTAACTGCCATTCATCAGGATCCAAGGATTCAGAAACACCTGGTCGTCGGGTCCCAATTAGCATGGGGGTCAGGCGTGCTGTCGAGAGAGGGCGGCCCTGCTCATGGCTTCTCTCACAAGACCCAGGACACAGAGCACTTCGAGGCCCCTCATGCAGCAGATCAGAGCGACCAGAGCCAGCGACCATGTGGCAGTGTCATCGGGTTGGCGGAGCGGGGGGCGGGGGGGGGGGATGTCTCCCCTCAGAGCGGCCTTCACGGAGCCCACTGGCGAACGTGAAAGGGGCACACATGGACAATTACAGCTCCACGGCTTCACCCCCTGGGCTGACGACGATCGAGTATTCCTGAGGATGGGCTGAGTCAGTCCACTGGGGAAGGGCCGGGACGAAGGATGAAAAGGAGGTGTGACCCACTGTACCTTCAGCCAGGGAACAGTCTGGTCCCTAGAAATCCCAGAGTAACCATTGGCCTGAGCTGCCGCAGGCAGAGACAAGGCCTCCCAGTCCCTGGCTGACTTCCATCTGTCCTGAAACCACGGGGAAAAGAGCTCATGCTCCAGGCCCCACCCTCAGCCACCAGCATGACCACCGACAACTCACAGCCCGGAATGGTGTGGCTCAGCACGTGCGGTCCAGCGGGGAGAACGGTCCTCACGTGGTCCCGGAAGAGCGTCCCCAGTGCACCCTGACAACACTGGGTGTGTAGACTGATGACCTGGGGTCCCCAATGACAGCTCTGACCAGCATCTCTCCAGTGGCCTGCGGCTGCTGTCACACAGGAAGAACCGAACTCCCTGTCCTCCGCCTCCAGCTGAAGCAGCACAATGACGCTGCCAGGGACAGAAGAGGACTCTCCGGGCCGGGATCCCACCACCATGAGCTGTCAGGGAACCTCAGGGCCTGTCCTGACCAGTGTAACTTCCACGGACAGACAGGGGAAGCTGTCCCGTCACCACTCTCAACCCCACCCGCAGGTCGGCTCACTTTCAAAAAAGAGTGCACGTGAAGACACACAGACATACACTCATTAAAGCTTCTAAACTGCCAGGAAAAGGGACACTGGCCTCAAAGGGGAAGCCTCCTCCGGGGTCAGGCCCACCGTGTAGTGAGATACCCCCGGGGTCACACTCACAGATTAAGGGATTACTCCGAGGATTTTTTTAAATGACAATAGGGAAATACTCCGGACACCAGGCAATCAAGCTCCCACAGAGGCACACACCGAGAGTGACCCTGTGTCTTTATACAGGCAGTTCCCCTCTTATGACCCTTGACTTTATGCTTCTGCGAAAGCGGTATGCACATTCAGTAGAAACCAAACTCGGAAGCTGGACCTTTTCCCAGACTAGCAGTGTGTGCTGTGTAAGACTCTCCTGCAATGCTGGACTGCAACCCCGAGTGCCCACTCAGCTCTGTGATCATGGGGGTGAACAACCAACACTCGACAGCGTACTGAGTGGCCGGCATTTTCCGGATAATGTATTTGTATTTTTATATCCCATCGTGTCTACGAAACGCCCGCCTGCGTCTCCTGCTTCTGCTAAGAAGACGGCTGCTGCTTCGAGATGAAACTCAGCTGCCCAACCGCAGGCACACGTCTGTGGCAGGCTAGGCTACGCGGGACGCGCAGCCGGTGTATTAAATGCACTTTCACCCTAGTATGACCCCATTGTGAAGTGAGGGGCATCGTGTACAGGAACCAGCAAGGTGGGAGGGGTAAAGAAAGGGAGGAAAAGTCAAAGATGAAACCGGGCGCCTCCCCAGGTCTGGCTTTGAAGGACAGCACAAAGCAACACTTCTGCATCACCCTGTTCAGGAAATCACAGCCTAAACATCCACACTGGTAAGAAGCCAGAAGAGCCGCCTGCACGAGCAGCCCTCTGCCTGGACCACTTCTTCCCACCAGGGCACGGCCGCCCCCTCTGAACATCAGACCTCGGCTCGACATCACCTCCTGCACAGGCCTTTCTCCACTGCTCTCCTTACGGCAGTGAGTCACTCCCCATCCTGTCGCCCGCTGTGGCACTTGGTCACATTGTTTGCCTTTCCTTGGTGATGTGCCGTTCAGGCAGGACTTTGGTCAGCGGGGCTGAAGGCCGCAACCCTGGTCCTCAGCAAGCACCTGGCTCATGGCAAACCCTCAAGTGTCAGCCGAGTAAATGAATACTCTGTGGCCTCTGGAGTTGGATAAGGATGGCTCAGTAGCCCGGGTCCACCCCTTGCTGGCTGCGTGAACATGGGCAAGCTCCTTCACCTCTCTGATCCCATTAACTCATCTGTAAAACAGGGAGAATCCTCTCTCACGGGCCACTGGGAAGATCAAATGAGATCAAGACTGGGAGACAGTTAACACTGTGTTTGCACAGTCCCCGGCTGGTAACTGCTCTTCTCATCACTGCTACTTTATTATCAAATCATCACTATAATACAAAACTGATCCCACTTGGAAATTCTTAATTGCTGGACTGGCTTCTTGCCAAATGGCTGGGTAAAAGAAGAAGTAAAAACAACTACAAATAAACCGTGAGATGGCAATGAGTCAACTTCTCAGCATCTGGCGAAGGAGCTATTCTACAACAGAACAGAGTTCTAGATGTAAGAGCTTTTTAAACTGGGAAATCGAGTTTAGCTGAGAAAACCAATAATTTGTGGAAACCAGGCAAATACAAATTTAAATCCTAGCTTTTCACCTCTACTTCCTGTGGCCTAGTCTGAATCATTTAGCTTCTCGGAGCCACAGTCTCCTCATCTGTAAAACAGGGACAAGATAACATGGATGAAATACCAGCATGTGACAGAGAACACTGGTTACGAAGCAGTGCACTTGGGGTGAAGGACATGCTGGCGGCCATGTGGTCACGGCTCGCGCTTCTGAACATCACTCATCTGCTTAAATGTCTGTGTATCGGAGTGAAATGCCACTTTTCCTCCTGGCCCAACTTCTAAAAGAAATTCTTCATTAGATGCATTGGATGGAGCCTGCTATGAAGTGGAAACCCACCCCACTGCCCGGCCTAGTGCGGACCTGAGCTCACGCCAGGGGAACGCCGACGGCACCGGCCGGCAGTTCCGACGCTGCTTCCTTTCCGGTTCCGGCCTGCATCCCACTCAGGGCGCAGACTACATACCAACTGAGGGCCAAAGGCCACCCACCTTCTGCTCAAGAGGTAGTTTTTACACTTTTAAAGGGAAATATAAAACAAAATAGAGAAGGAAAAAAAGCAGACGATATGTAATAGTGACTTACAGGCCTGCAAAGCCTGAACTTTTTACTGTCTGCCTTTTTAGAGAAGAGCCTGCCACCCCCCAGCCCCCACCCCCGAGAGGGCCGAGTTCGTGCTGAGGTGGCGCTGGGTGTCTCACAAGTTCGCAGTACTATCGGTACAGAACTTAACCTACACCGAGAGTCTGTTAATTAAAAGGGAACACTGCAGAGGATGGCCTCTTCTGGAGCTTTCCCTTGCAAGGACGGTTAAGTGGCCACTCTTTTTGGTGGTGTGATGGGAGGCAGGCCTGGACAGGGGCAGAAAGAAGAGGTAAGTGTCCAATCCGAGCCCGCAAAACCACTTCCCGAGGAGCAGCCCAGGGGCCAACAGCACGTCCACTCATGCTGCGCTAAGGGCTCAGCCGTCCTGCCCTGCTGACGGGTCTGGAAGCCGAGGCCCCCGAGCACCGGAGACCTGGGTCAGACACGTGGTGCAGCAAAGAAGGGAGGGGACTTTGGAGACAGACAGACTTGAGTTTGATTCCTGGCTCTGCCCCCGCCCTTGGACAAACACCTTTATCTGAGCCTTAGTTCAGTCATTTGAACACGGGGGACTCCCTCGGCTGTCATGTTTGTGAGGGTGAGATGACGTGCAGGAAATGCCTGGCACCATGTCTTACACGCAGCAGGTGCTGTCCCAGTGGTACTTGCTGTCACCAGGCACCACGCACGGAGCAGCGCACAGGCAAACCCCATTGGAAAACCAGCGCCCAGCACCTACTCTAGGCAAGCCAGGTAACAGGCTCAAGAGAGCCTCACCGGCCTGGCCCTGACTCAGTCACAATGGGTTTACTCATCAAACCCACAGGAGCTGACGTGCACAGGGAGCGAGGGACTCACAGGTCTCGGTACTGGTCAAAGGCATTGTTGGCTTCCACCTCCAGCTTTCTCAGCCGAGCAGAGGGCATGGCCCCGTCTTCCAAGGGAGGGTCGTACTTGTTACTCCATGGTGACCTGGAGGGGGGAAAGGGGAAGTGGTAACATTATCATTTTGGGGAGACATAGCCTGTGACCCATGAGCCTAAGCCCCAGCTGTCTGAAACTTCAGACACAAAGCCACTACCCACAGCAAAGATTTTTCCAGGCCCTGGCAACAAACCCGGCTTCCCTGAGGTTTGCAGAGTGAGGGCTCTGCAAAGAGAGTCTGCAAAGCTGGCAGACTTGGGTGTCTGCTACCCAAAGGGCTGTTACGAGGAGCAAAGGAGGAGAAATATCAGAAGTGCTGAGACCAGAGCCTGGCATCCAGTGCACGTCCAACAAATGTAACTTCTCTTTCTTACCCTTTTTCTAACTGCCCTTTCTTTTTTACCCTTGGACTGATAGACACCTCTCTCTCTTCCTTGACCGCTGGCAGCTCTGGAGAAACTTTCACTCCAAAGGCCTTCCAACACGAGTAAGGAGTAGGAAGAGAGCTGACATTACGTAAGTGGGCAAGAGACTCGCCCCCCCCCCCAGGACACAGATTCCACACAGGGAATCTGAGCAATCGGGATCTCCGTGTGGACAGAGCACAGCCTTCCCAACACCAAGGGCCGTGCGCACACGAGGACTGCTGAGTAATGAGAACCGGCCCCCGCTTTGCCAGCCCCAGGACTCGCCTCGTTTCTTACAGTGCATTTTGCCACATCAGGAAAGCACTGAATCGCCAAGAGTACTGGGAAGGGGGCTATAAGGGCAATATCTACTCATTAAATCCTGTAGGTGGCGTTCACAGAGCTGGGGGTTCACAGAAGGAAAAAGAATTAAAAAGGTGAGAGGCATGGAAAGGAGAAGACAGTGTGAAACTCAGACAAAGCCCTTTACACTCTCGGGCGTAAACACCTCCATGTGCCCGCTGTACCCAAGACACAGCACCTTTCCCGTTTCTCCTACGACAAGAAACCCCACACCACTGAGGACTCAAAAGAACCTTTCGACGTGGAGTGGGTGTAAGGAAGAAGGCACCACTGTCTTCTGAATCCCAGTCTTAACAAATTCTGTGCACAAACACCTTTCTTCTTGGTAGTGGGTGCCACACCAGGCACCTAAGTCAGCAAGTTGAGAAGACCTGCCCTTTCCGAGGGCGGGCAGCTGTGTCCAGTTCGTCCTTCCGAACTGTGCTGAGGGAACTTTCTGCAGCGACAGAGATGCCCTGTGACTGCGCTGTCCAAATGCAGCCACGAGCGCCATGTGGCTACTGAGGACCTGTGGCAAGTGCCACCTGAGGACTGAACTTTTCATTTAATCTCACTCGAACCGATTTCAGTTCAGCCAGCCAACTCCAGAACCTAAGCTCTGACAAGGCAAGTCTTCCGTTCTCCGCTGTGTGCTCAGCATTTAGAACAGAGCCCGACACCCAACCCCACACTTATTCCGAAAAGTGTTGTTCGAAGAATAAATCAGTTCTCGAACACCATCCCCCGAAGCAGAGGTAACCACCCTCACGCCCTTGAGCCCTGTCCCCTCCCGCCCACATAGATGCTGATTCTTACCATATCCCCACCCTTCTCCTGCCCTGCACTACGAGAAAACTGAGAAGGGGGCCTGGGCTGTTGCCTTCACACCCAAGCTGGTAGCACCGAGGTTGTGTGCAGTAAGGGCCGGTGGCTCACAGCACGGAGGGGGAAGAAAGGACCCACGGGAACACTGTCTGCGGTGGTCCTGCAAACCGGCAGAGACGGGGCAACTTTCTACCCTGCCTGCCGAGGCGTCTCCCCAAACCCAGAGACAAAAGACGCAGCTGCAGAGTGTGGCCGCCTCTATCTGCACACTCGGCCTGGCACTGCCACTCTCCGGTGGGAGTGGAGAGCTGTCTGGGCACAAGAATCCGAACCCCCACCCCCGACACGCTGAGTCTCCCTGTAACACTCAGGCTCCGACCTTTGCTGCCCAGGTAAACGGCATCGCCTTCCTGTGGGCCTGGAAGACCCGCCCTGGCTGGCTTTCACTTGAAGGCGACCTGATTAGACACCAGAGCCCATCTCTCCTGCAGACTGGGGGTCTGGAATTTTCAAGAAGCCTGTAACTCACATTTCTCCTGGCTCACAGACGACAGCATTTCAAGCCGTTAGCCCCGGAGCCAGGGTAATTGTAGCTGGGGGGAAAATCATAACATTCTCCAGAATATTCTTGGTGGAAGGGGCACTCAGAGCACATTTAAGAGCTTAAATGGAGGCCATTTGAAAAAAGACAGATGGACAGGAACACTTAGATTTCAAAAGTCAGGCCTTTCATTTCCCTCGGAGAATGCTTTTTGTTTCAGCTAACAGGTTTCAAACGGTGCTGCTGGCAACAGTCACACCATAAGGATCTTATTTGAGCAAACGATCAAACAGCTAGGATGTAAGCGTGTGGGGAGAATCGGAAGACCTAGAAGCTCTACACAGAGAAGAGGACAAAGGGAGGAAAAGCCCCGACACCCCAGGGTCCTCTTCGGCTGCGGTCCCCTGGGCCCCGCCGCAGTGCCCGAGGGATGAAGGTGGGAGCTGGCAGGCCTACCTGGATGGGAGGCCGGTATCAAGACCTCAGGGTGGCCCAGCCTTGGTGTGGACCTGGAAACGACCCCAGCCCTCCGCAGGCTGCTGGGGAGTAGCTGCCTTACAGGGCAAGCTGGAGTTGTCAGGTGGCGAAGGGAACCACAGTGATCTCGGTTAAGCAAGACTCAGCTCAAGGTCACCTCTTCGGGAAGCCTCCCCTGAACCCTGCTCCTGGCAAGGCTGCTTGTCCTTAGGAGATGTGCACCCCGGGGTCCATGGGACCACTTGGCACCTCGTGACCTCTCTCTCTGGAAGGGCTGGCCCCCCCACTTCCTAGGAGGCCCCCCGGTGAGGACAGGACCTGGACCTGAGCTCACAGCCTGTGCCGTGATTGGCCCTCAAGGCTGAGCCTGCCTGCCTCGGGGCTCTCTCACCACCTTTACACTGGGGACCCCCACAGGGGCACCTCCCTCTCCACCCAGACCTCAAGACTCGTCACAGAATGCTGGACACCTCCACTCTCACCTAATGGGCACCTCAACCTTAAAGTGCCCCCAAACCAGCAACTCCGAGAGTCTTCCTCACCTCAATAAACAGTGACCCTGACCTGCCAGATGCTCAGGCCCAAGTCCCCCAATGGGAGACTTGTCAAAGTCCCCATTGCTATGGAGAGCAGTGCTGGTTTGAGGCCCAGGTTGGCTGACTTCAGATAGTATTGCCTACTCCATTTCTCTGACCCTGACCCCACTGCCACTCCCCCCAAAAAGCACTATGCTGAAGCTTCAAAACTCAGCCTAGGTTCTGCAGGCCCCAAATAAACCTAAAGCAGACTGGGTCCCCCCCCACCACCACCATTCTTCAAGGCACTGACTATAGCAATCCATCACAGAAATACTAGGCTGGTTTATGATTCTTAATTTTTTAACAGGAAGAACTCCTAGACACCCTTAAAAACCCAGCTCAGACATCACCTCCCACAGGAAGTCCTCCTAGACTCAACCATGGTCTCCTCTACGCTACCCTCAAATCCTACATAAGCTTAGCACCGGCTGCATGACACACACCGTACAATTATCAGCTGCTGGGTGCATCTCTGATTCTAGATCAGTGATCACCCAGGGGAGGGACTGATGTCACCTTAGTTATTTACTGCCCTCAGCATGGCAATGGAAGAGAGAAAGGAGAGTTGCCTATCTGTCTCACAAAGTCCCATTCAAATGCCCCTTAAGCCACACAAGCCCTCCTGTGCTCAGGGTCCATAGTCTGTACCTTGTCCTTTGCAGGACTTAATAAATAATGAAACTGCTCACTGTTTTGCAATAGCTTTTGTTCATGCTAAACCTCCGTGCTCACTGGAGGCACCCCACAGCACCTGTTGGCTGACTGCACGGAAGGGGAGAAGCAGAACAAGGACAAATGTGAACTGGCTGACGGGCTGCCAGCCTGCCCAGGCGCTCACCTATACGAGTCCCCGTCTCTGTTGTAATCACACAACAGGTAATCCTTTCCCACCACCTTGTCTCTGGCGATTTTCAGCGGCTGGTCAACAGAAGACAGGAGATCTTCACATAGACTGGGGACCTGGCAGAGAGAAAGGAAAAGGCAGACATGGGTTAAAACAACACATCAGACCCAGGCTGGCTAACGGCAACCGCAGCCAGATCGTGGTCAGCACATTTAACATCTGGCCCTTGGTACCCTGCCAGAATCATGGGCCTGTTCTTTTCTTTGCCCCATGTGTCTGACACCAACTGGGTCCCTCTATAAAGAAGCCTGTTCTTGAATTACAGCAGAGCGTGATTTCCAGTCCAGCCATCCTTCCGAACCTGTGTGCAGTTTTACTCACCTGGTCGCCAGGGTGGTCTAGTACATTTAAGCACGTGCATGCTTGGTATTGGTCTCTGGTGGGCAGAGTACAAGCTCAAGTCCCGAGAAGAAGGTAAACACTTTAAATACACGGGAACCCACTGAACTCTGAGAATGATAACCCGCCTGTGGCGGAGAACTCCCACAGGCTCCCATGCTGGGTGGAGTTTCCACTACTTTCCAGGCCTCTGGCCAAGCATTACCAGGTTGACTTGTACAGTCAACCTTACTTGCTGCAAAGAAAGGGCCACGCCAGCATCCCCAGCTGGAGCTCCAGTGGGTTTCTACCAGGCTGACCTGCCCAGGGCCACCTCAGTGAGGAGGAGGGCTCCGTGGGCTCAGGGCCCGCGTTGCTCCATGTGACGCGAGGCTTTGCTGGTGACCAGGCTGCTGGCCTCTTCTTCCCAACTCGAACAGCACTTTCCACCAAAATATTCCAGGAGGGGATGGCAGCACTTTCAGGGATGGATTCCTGCAGGCTTGAGTCACTGCCGCGCTGTATTTTCAATGTGCGGGCTTACTCATTCCATGGGCCTGGGTTTATGGAGGCCCCACCAGATCGTTTACCAGGCCAGGGGCTGCCAAGAGCACCAACAATCTTTCCAAATGGAAAAGTTAAATCACGAGGCAAGGACACCCAGAAGAGCAGCTCAGCGGAGGGGCTGACGGCTACAGCGGTGCCCGTGTTCCTCCAGAAGACCCTTTCCACCACCGGAAAGACGGGGACAGAGAACACACCCCCACCTCAGAGACCGCACAGCCTCTGGGGGCTTTCTCAGGACACCTCTGCTGACCCCCGGGGTGTTCCCAGAACTCGGCCTGCAGAGCCCTGTCTGGCACAGCTAGAAGGCAGTTACTTGCCTTGTAGCAACATCAATTCCGGCCTCAGTGAAATGACCACGGAACAGCATGTCGCCTATCCCAGGAGAGATACACACACACACCATTAATGCCTGGACACAATCCGCTTATTCTCAGAATCCCTTCTCTATGCAACACCTGCCTGTGCACCCCCTCCACCAAATAGAGACAAACGAAAATGGGGCTCCCCCATCAAATGGGGCTATTTTCAAAGTCATTTTTAGTGTTAATCATGTCAACTCACCCCCAAGTGTCTCCCACACGTCACACCCAGGCCAGGTGTGACACATGGGAGACACCCTCCACATGGGGCGTGTTGTCTGCTTCAGTTTGCTTCCAGCTTGTGAACTAGTTAAGCACTGTCCCCATCTTACAGAATTGAGACCTGGGGTCCCATCATTAAGGTGCCCAAGGCCCACACAGGAAGCAGGCAGCAGAGGCAGCAACCACCCCTTCTGACCACAGCTCTGGTTTAAGAGACGCTAACAGGAAGCACGATGTGCGCAAGGTACACTCTGGTGGCAAACAACTCCCTCCCACCCCACCCCCACTTGGCTAAGGACAGCCACAGAGCCTGGGAAAAAGTCGAGGCCAAGGCAGGGAAGACTGTAACAGCTTCCACCCAAAGCAAATGGGATCTGGCACTGGTCTGGCTTCCCGTTGTTGACTCGGAAACGCCCCCGGGCACCCACGAGCCTGCCCGGCAGCACATCGTGGCCTTTCCCTAAGCGTCACTGCTTGTTCTGGCAGCTGCTGCCTTGGCTAGCCTGCTGGATCCTGACTTTTGTCTACAATCCCTTCTAACTGACCCTGACGCTACTGGCCCGATTTGTCCTGGATTATGGGAGAGTCCCAGCAAATGGGCTCTGAAGTTAGACATCCTCATCCCACCGCTAACTGGCTTTGTGGCCTTGGCTAAGTCATTTCTTGTCTCTACTGATGAGACTGGACTTCCTCACCTGTAAAGTGGGGACAATGAAAACCAACCTACGGTGATTTGGGGGCTCACATGAGCTCATGCACTGGCACCCAGCACAGTGCCTCCCACCCCCTGCACAGGGAAAGCACACACGTTTGTGGGACATAGTCGCACCCCACTCTCCTCTTTGGTACTTAGTGCCACCTGTTGTCTGGCATTCTTAGGTGGCCACGCCAGCCTAGATCACACCTGAGTACACCATCCTGCTCGAGGCACTGGATAAAAACGGACCCCCGAGAACCCAGTTTTTCTTAACCCCAGTTCTGCCTGGGGGCCACCTGCTTCCCATTTTCCCCCAGTCTTGTTGCTCGCAGCTAAGTCCCCCAACATAGGAAAGCTTACAAGATAATGGGGTTTGGTATAGAATGGGTGTGGCTTCTCTCCTATCCAAGAGGTTAATCCACTGGTCAAAAATATTGAACAATTTTTCCCTGGCACTTGCTCAACCTGAAAGTCTATTTCTTCCCGGTTTGTCATCTGTCTCCCCCACTGGAAGGCACACTTCAGTGGGCAGGGACTTCAGTCTTGTCAGTGGCTGCAACCCCGGGGCCCACAGCCGTGCTCAACACGTAGCAATCGGCTTTCAGAAAAGAGTTTATTGTCAAGAAGTAAACTTTGATAACACCAATGACCAATTTCACTTGTGGTTCCAACCAGGCATTCACAAACATAAAGCGGAAAGTTGTATAAAAGCACCAGATAAAATGAACCAGAGTTTTAATGAAAATCCTGGCATTTTTATTAATATAATACGACCTGGAGGACCAACAGTGGCAAGACTGAGAACTGAGAGGCCTGGGTTCTAACCTGCGCTCTGCTGCCAACCAGCCACACGATGAACACAGCAGGTGAGCCACACCAGAGACTCACCGCATCACTGAAAACTCTGCAGGTAAAGGCTCATCTAAATGATGCCGATCTCTTCATATGGTTAAATGCATTCTTCCTTCTTCATAGAATATCCCCCTTTTGTTTTTAAGATGTCATCAATTTTAGGTTTATTTTGTTTTTGTGTTAAAAGTTGACAATCCAATGACCTAGTCTTTTTTTTTTTAAATAATTCTGGCTTATAAAAGTTTTTTAAAAATGTGACAGCCATTGGTCTAGAGAACAGGATGCAGCCTGCCCGCCGTGTCCAAGCAGCTCAGATCGGCATATGGGACCAGAAGGGATTCCACTGCTCCCATGCTCGAACTCCTGCCCCACAAAGCACAGACAACGCTAAGGCAACAGTGCAAGGAGCTGACATGTGGGGTATCAGCTGCCATCAAAAGCCACTCTCATCACCTGCTCAGCCCACCTTTCCTTTCCTAGTCACAAAGCTCCTCACTCCACGCAGTGTGGAGGAGGCCGGTCTCCACCCCACTACCCGCCACAGGCCATCGGAGGGCCACGGTCCAAAGAGCCTGGGCCAACTTGGGGAGGAAGCTCTCCTAGGGGTTTCCTCCAGGGGCCATGGGAACATGCATGGCCTGGCCCCTCCACCAGGGAAGCTGGGAGGGGGTGAGGGTCCTGGGCGGCAGCATCAGGACAGCACCTGCCTGAGCGTCTGCACAGTGCGGAGCCCGAGACGCCATCTGAGCTCCTAGATCCAGCCGCCCTTGAAGATCTGTCTCTGGACTTTCCAAAGTTCGTGAAGTTGGTGGAAACCAACTTCAGAAAAACATCCGACTGTCACTCAAAACCTTGCGGCGATATCTGGTCAAGATGGCAGTGTAAGTAAATCTGGTTCACGTCCTTGTACAACCACATCAAAATTACCACCAAAATAGAGAACAACCATCACTCAGGACCATCAAAAACTGAGTCGAATAAAGTCCGACTACAGAATTAAAGAAACCACATTTATCCAGACTGGCAGAAGAGGCGGGGGCCACGGAACAGGCTGGTCCCACAACCACGTGTGGTGGGTAAGAATCCCGGAGGGGTGGTATCTCATTAGTGAGGAGTCCCAGCCCCACACCAGGCCCCCAGCCCAGGGTTCCAGTGCCAGGAAGATAAGTCCCATAACTCCTGGCTACAAAAACCAGTGGGGATTGAGTCACTGGAAGAAACTTCTGGAGTCCCAAGCAGTTCCTTTTAAAGAACCCACACACAGACTAACTCGGACTCACTGCCCCAGAGCTCCAGCACCAGGGCAGCAGCTTGGACGTGTGGCACCCATGGCACACAGGGAGGAACTGAAGGACTCTAGCAGCAAGGCAACAGCTGAGGGGGCAGAAAGGCAGGAAGAGGCCACTGTCCCCTTTCTGAACCCTCCCCACACAGAGCCAGCAAGTGGGTGCCATAACCGAGACTCTACCAACCTAGCTAACGCTGTTTGCCCGCCCTGCAGATCCCCTGAGACTCTGTCCCAACCAACTTACCAAACTGTTAACAGTGACTTTTCCACAGGAATGGCTGGTTGTGGCTGATGCTTCACAACTTCCCAGATCCCCTCAAACAAGCGACAACCGGCCTCAGTGAGCCTCTAGACCCCTGCCTCTAGCTAAGTGGCCACAGGCCCAGCCCTAGCAGCAGCCAGCCCTGGATCACAGCTTGGCCTTACCTGGGAGCCTCCAAGCCCAGCACAAGTAGCAGCCATCTCGGATTGCTTTATAGTTCAGTCAGGGTGGCCCCAGGCAGAACAGAGGTGAGTACTACTGACCTCGGCCTGCACCACCTGGGAAACCCCAGGGCCTGTGCATCCAGCGAACAGCTACAGACCACACTGGAGCACCACCACCCTGGCCCTGAGCCACTGACCCTCCACAGAAGACAGAGATTGGTGGTCAGTGGTCAAAACAAGTCCTTGCAGCTGACTGGCCTGGGTAAAACCCTCCCACTGACCTGCCAACAGCAACCAAGGCTCAACTACAAGAGGACGATGTACTAGCCCACATGAAGGATGCACTCGAGCAGACAGTTTGGTTGATAGGAGAGGCTGTGCCACTGGACCCTACAGGAATCTTCTACATTAGAGCACACTGCCAAGACAGGGAGTCACAGCAGCTCTACCTAATACATAATAACAAATGCAGGGAGGGAGACAGAGAAACATGGCCCAAATGAAAGAACAGATCAAAACTAGAAAAAGAACTAAACAGAAAATGGAGATAAGCAATCTTTCAGACGCAGAGCTCAAAACACTGGCTATAAGGATGCTAAAGGAACTTAATGAGGACCTCAAAGGCATTAAAAAGAGCCAGTCAGACACAAAGGATTGACTAATTGAAGTAAAAAAACAATTTATGGGGAAACAACAGTAGAGTGGATGAAGCTGAGAATCAAATCAATGATTTGGAACATAAGGAACCAAAAAACTACCAATCAGAACAAGAAGAAAAAAACAAACACAAGGATAGTAGTATAAGCAGCCACTAGGATAACTTTAAGCGTTCCCACATTTGCACCATAGGGATGCCAGAAGAAGAAAAACAGTAAGAAATTGGAAATGTACTTGAAAAAATAATGAAAGAAAACTTCCCTACTTGGTAAAGGAAGTAGACATGTAAACCCAGGAAGCACAGAGTCCCGAACACAATGGATACAAAGGGCCTGCTCTGTGACACAACCTAATTAAAATGCCAAAGGTTACAGACGAAGACAGAATCTTAAAAGCAGCAGGAGAAAAGCAGTTAGTTACCTACAGGGGAGTTTCCATAAGACTGTCAGCTGATTCCTCAAAAGAAACTTTGCAGGCTAGAAGGGATTGGCAAGAAATATTCAAACTCATGAAAAGCAGGGCCCTACAGCCAAGATTGCTCTACCCAGCAAACACATCATGTGGAATGGAAGGGCAGATAAAGAGCTTCCCAGACAAGAAAAAACTAAAGAAGTCCATCCTCACCAAGCCATTATTATATAAAATGGTTTCTTTATTATATTAAGAAACTTATTTAAGAAAAAGATCTATGAACAATAAAACAGCAATAAACACATACCTATCAACAACTAAATCTAAAAAAACCCTAAGCAAACTAGAAAAACAGAGACAGAATTATGGATACAGGGAGTGTTTTGATGTTTGCCAGATGGGAAGGGTGTGTGAGGGGAATGGGTGACGAGGTGAGGGGACTAAGAAGTACAAATGTGTAGTTACAGAATAGCCACAGGGATGTAAAGTACAGTATAGGAAATGGAGTGGCCAAAGAACTTATACATATGACCCATGGACGTGAACAATGGTGTGGGGATGGCCTGAGGGAGTGGAGGGGAGCTGGGTGGAGGGGGGCAAAGGGGGAAAAATTGAGACAACTATAATAGCATAATCAATAAAATATGATTTAAAAAATAAAAATAAACTTAGGGCAGTGCACAGAAAAACATGTAGAATTTATGAATGGCATATGATTTGCCCTACCTATATGGCTGACTGATGTTTTATCCAAGCAGATACAGTCTCCCCTTTTGGATAAATTCTGAAGATATTTTTGTATTCCATTTTTCTCTGCACTCCTGTTTCTTTGATCAAAATTAAAACGCTCTTAAGAAATAATCCGACTGTTACCGTGTGGAGCGCAAAGCACAGAGTGCACAATGTGCTTACAGATCTGCACAGCAGAAGCAGATGCCCGTGCGAGCATCAGTCCTGACCTCCCCGCTGAGCCCCCGCCCAGCCCCCCCCTCACCCCACCGCTTCTGTCTGCGCCCTCTCCAGCAGCAACGCTGCCTACTCACTGCTTCCTGAACACACATTTGCACATGCGTTCTTCCTCCAAAAATCCTCCCCATTTATGGTTGCTGGATAAAATAACGAACTGGCCGGTTAAATTTTAATTTCAGATACACAATGAATAACATTTAGTGTAAGTACGTCTCAAACTTTACATGGAACATATACTTTTATTTGCCAAATGTGGCACCCTATCCCCTAGTCCTCTCTCAAATCCTACCATTCTTTAGGGGCCAGCCCAAACTCTAATTTCTTTCTCAAAATGTCACATTCTTTGGAATTCCTTCAGTAATACTGATGTCAACTGCATCCCAAGTGCCGTGGGGGTGGCTGTTCTAATACTGTCACCAGCTATTACTCTACTCCTTCCTCCCTGTTTAACATTCCCTACAAGGGCAGAGACTGGCCCCTAGACCCAGCCCAGTGACACGCACCCCGAGGCGGGGGCTCCATGTGCCTGCAGACTTCTGAGAAAGTGGGTGTTAATCTTGTGACCCGAGGTCACACTACAGATCCTGAATAGAGGCAGTTCACCTCTGTAATCAAGTCAGTTACTGAAGGACGCCCTCCCTACACTCATCCCCAACCCTACCCCCGACCTCCTGGTCATGTCAAATGGTTAGCACGGTGGAAGAAATCACATTAAATCTCACAAATCATGAGTTTGCACAGCAATTTAAAAGAAGGACAAGTCCAAACAAAGCCGAAAGTTCACTCTGGGGTGGGTGTTTCATCAGCTCTGCTGCCTCCCAGGCCAAGGAGCGCCTCCAGCGAGAACACGTGCTTGGTGCCAACGCCCGGGGGGAATGGCTTCTGTCCAAACCGCCCATCTGAACCGCTTAACAACCTTTGTAAGGGGGGAGTTCAGATAACCCAAAGGTATCAGATCAATCCAGGCTGTTGGGGGGATTTAAACTTAATTCCAAATGACATGGAATAATAAACAGCGCTGCACTGGCCACGACAGGGTTTCTGACGCCAGGTCAGGTGGCGGCGGTCTGGCCTCCACCAATTATTCCATTGCCACAATATCCGGGGGCAGGAACCGCTGTGCCCTTTGTCACTGAGCCCTCACCTGGCTCACCAGTGCCCAGGGGGCCACTGGACAGAGGGGAAAAAGGAGTAAAGTGAACTTGGGCAGCGAGTACAAAGTCCCAGAAGTAAGAAAGATGTTAAGATGTCACTAGCAACTGCCTCAAGTGACACCTTAATGACAGTGCAGACAAAGATCAGGAGGATGAAAGAGCCAACAGCTGGTAGTGCACACCTGGCACAGTGGTCCTGTCAACTCGACCTGCGTCCCTCCTTTAATCCTCCGAACAGCCCTACTCACCGATCCAGCTACCACTCCCAGTGTAAAGAAGGGGAGAGAGCGGGGCCCTGGAGAAGTAACTTGTCCACAGCCACAAGCTCCAAGCCACCGTCTGAGAGAGCACATGTGGAACACACCACAGCTAGGATAAAACACAATCACGCCTTGCTGTTGCCCCCAAACTGAATACTTTTCCACCATCTAACCCAACAGCTGATCACATGAAAAGAGATACAAATCAGACGTTTCCGGCCACAAGTGAGGTTTGTGTTTGTGCCGCCATATGGTTCTACTTTGCCTCTTCCCTTCTCCATTAGTTATTAATGTTGAAAAAAATTGTTCAACCAGAAAAAGAAACTTGAGATGAACCCTTAAAAAAGCACAAAAGCCAGACCAGTTCAACCCCATGGATAATCTAATCCACGGCGCCCTCGTCTTTAAGAAGTGCACCCTTGTACCTCGGTTTTTAAAATAATGGCCAAATGAACACATTCCGTCTTTTGATCTGCCCGCTGGCTGGGCGCCCGTCACCAGAGAGATAAGAATCAAAACCAGACCCTGTTCGCTGGGTCGCACACTCAGATGAGCAATGCTGGTGAAATCACGGCGGGGCGGGTCCTGGCCAGCCCCACTCCCCCCATCACAGCAGCCCGCTGAGCAGGGCTCAGGGTACTGAAGTTCCCTCCCGGTGGCCAGCAGAGGTCTCTGCTCGAAATGCATTCCTTTAGTTTTCCCAAGACTCAAAAACTTTTGCCTCCCCCCCCCAATTAAAAAAATAATTATATACCCTGGCCGGGTAGCTCAGTTGGTTAGAGTGTTGTCCCTATATGCTAAGGCTGTGGGTTCACTCTCCAGTCAGGGCACAGACAAGCCAACCAATAAATGCCTTAGTAAGTAGAACAACAAATCAATGCTTCTAAGTCAATTAAAATTCTTAAAGTGTTTTTAGCGATACACACACTGTCAGAAATAATCTACAGGGTGGCATTCAGCCCTGACAGTTGGTGTGGGAAAAGCACCAACCGTGAAATCAAACGTGCGTTCAAATCCTTGGCCTGCCACCTCCAGGCTAAGTGTGAACCTTCTAAACCTCAGAACGGGGGCTACAACACCTGCCGCACAGAGAAACTCATTCCACTCCCTGAACGCTCAGTGCCCTCCCCAGGCACACGGGAGGGGGCGTGGACCCAGCGGCAGAGGAGACAGACACCTGCGGCCCTGCTCACATGAAACCGGGAGCATCCGAACGTGTCACCACAGGATAAAAGCCACACAAGCTAAGTTATTGGGTCCCTTGCTCTCCGGTGAGGCTGGTGCCCTGCATGACCCCAGGACCTGACTGGTCAACACAGCTCCCACAGGGTAGAGTGGGGCTGGAAGCGAAACTCCCAACTCTGACCCAGCTCTTCCAAAGCCGGGAGCCACTGGGTCAGCAAAGCTCCCTCCATCCAGTAGGGCTCAGAGGAAAGGGGTGAGAAGAGAAGCCAATCAGGGAGAACCCTGGGTCTGCGTGGACAAAGCCTCTGCTCCCAGGGGTCAGCCCAGCACAGATACAGGGAGCTGCCACCAGGCAGGGGCTATATTGCAGCCACTCTGGGACTGCAGGTGGGGACCCTGCACCCACCACCCAGCACAGAGCCTGGCAAGAAACAGACACTTTGATCCTGCTGGACCGAAGGCCTCTCAAGCCTCCACCTTCAACAACACACAGAAGGGGGCCTGCAAACCATTTCCAATCCAGCCCCCCTATTCTTAACAGGAGAAAAATGTACAATGTGCATTATGGATGTACATGCCCGGGGGCATCACAAGACTTGAGACCGAGCTTCTACTCTAATTAAGCTGTCAGCCGACTCAGAGAATGGTATTCTTTAAATACTGACTGTATTCTTCATTCGAAGACTGTAAACTGTAGGATGGACCACCAATGAGAACATTAATGTGCACGCCAAGTGTAAGGAGCAATTTCCCAATTTCGGGAACATTAAAACATGAGTGGGCTGTGGGCACCTGGGTGCACACCCAGCAGACCAAGCGCTCACGCTCCAGAGGCACCGGGGCTACAGGTACCGAGGGTCTAACACAAAGGAGCACATCGACATCAGGAAATCGGGGGTTTTTTGGTGTGTTTTTTTTTTTTTGACTAACAAATGTTTTCTTCTACATACAAATCCATTTTTCACAAGGCATTAACTACAAAGAGCTTTCTCAAAAAACAATAAGCCCCCTCCTCTCTTTTCCTACGCAGGTGCCCCAAACCACTCCAGAGATAATAAACAAAGGCAAACTGCCTGGGTTTCAGACATTCACACTCAAGACTCAAAAGCTCTGCCTTTGGAAGCTTGCAGCCTGGAGTAAGAGACCAGAAGGTTTTCTAAAGGAAGGGTCAGCACAGGAGAACAAAGAGAAGACACATTGAAAGGAGAAATTAAAATCACTGCGTGGGAGTCAACCACGGCACACAAGGCTCCTGTTTTCCACAGGTCACCCTACACTTCCTCGACGGGGTGAACCAGGTGCCGGAGCCTAGTCAAGTTAACCACTCCTTGGCCAGGAGCACAACGCATCACCTGTGTCTGCAGAGAAGAGTCGGGGTCTTTCTAAGCCGCCTGCTCCTCTTAATTAAGGGCTGGTCCCAGAGAGACGGAGCACAATACACAAGCAGCTTCAAGAAGCCAGGGCGGTACCCTCACCAGATACGCTGCCCTGGACTGAGATCCACACTGTAGTCACCGAACTGGTATCAGAAGCTGCCACTTACGGGTAGGCAACAGCCTCCACCTCAGGGCAGCAAACGGGGAGGGCACCGAGTGGGCTTGAGCCCCCACTGCAGTTTGACGGTCCCCTGCATGCCCCTCCACCCAACAGCCGGGACAGTCTCTCCACACCAGGCCACTCCCCACTAGGAACATCCGTCCTTCCCCCAGTGCCACCTAATGACTCTCAGTGTCCTTCAAGGTCTGCCTCTTCCACTGGTTCCCAAAGCCCCCTGAAAGGGTGCAACTCCTTCTCGTCTAAGCTCGTACAGCTCCATACAGATCAGAGGGGGTGTCTGTCCCCCCTCAGGGCGGGGGCAAGCTGCCTGGACCACCTGGTGCCTAGCATGGGTGGGGCCTCCTAAGTGTTGGTGGGACGGGGCTGGACTGTGGAAACCCAGGCTGAGTTCTGATCTTTTGAAGCTCACGTGTGTGCAGAGGGAAGCCAGCCCCCCAAATGTTCTCCAGGGGCTCTCCTTGAGATGGGACTGCGGACCGGCTGGGTGAGTGGGTGGGTGGAAGGGTGAGTGTGAGAAAGAGAGACCCACGTCTGGGACTGGTGCTGCAGTTCCGTGACCGCCAGTCTCCCAAGTCAGAGGGAGACTCAAGCTCTCACACCCTCGGGGCTCTCGGGGTTGGTGTGGACGACCGACCACCTTGCTGGGGCCCGGGGGGGCTGGCCCGGTCCTCACACACCTTGGGGCCACCAGAAGCCCAGTGACAGCCTTTGCTATGAAAGGGGACAGAGCTGCAGTCCTGTTCGGGGATAGCTCTCGGGCCTGCTTTCCCACTCTAGGCTGTTCAAGTATCGTTGCAACGGCTGCATCCTTATGTCACCTCAATCTTTCGGGGGGAAACCAGGTAAAAAATACATGGGAACAGCTCGTTTATGACACTGCAATTCTGCGGGCGGGATGGGACCCCCGCCCTCCAGCTCAGCGCCAGGCTCACTGAAACCCGTGCGACCCCCCAGAGCAGGAGCCCTCAACCGCTCCACTGGGGCCCCAGGGGCACGCTGCCCGGCCAGTAACCCCGGCAAAAATTCAGCTGAAAGAATCCTCCACTGAACTGAATGGTGGGAAGAATCCTCCACTGAACTGAACTGAAATCCTCCACTGAATGGTGGCAGAGAGGAGCACTTGGAGGAAGTGGGGTCATGCGTGATTAGATCAGTGTGAACCCCTCTCCTAGAAACCGCCAGTGACGGAAAATGCGGCCCATGTCATCATTCAGTGCTTAGGTGTGGACTCGACCTCCGGTTTTATAAAACGTGTGTAAAACCATGGTTAAGCTTCCCCCAAAGCTATGTATGAATGGACTACTGCCATTGAAAGATGGGGTGAGGTTCTGGGAGAAAAATCTCTGACAGGAGGGAACACAGAACAACTGACCCGGGAGGGGTCCTCACAGCCGATCAGGGCAGACTGCTGCGTAACACCTGCGCGTCACAGTGGAGGGGGCGCTCCAGGGGAGAAATCACGTGTGTTCAGTCGGCAGTGAAGGGACAGCATGGTGAAACGTGAAAGGAATCACCAAGTCGGGCCAAACGTGGGCGATGACCACTCGGGAAGCATTTTGGATTGTGAAAGCCCACGACACACCCTCAAATACAAGAGGGTCTTCTCAGGTCCCAAGGTGAGGGGGGCAGGGGGGAGGTTTCCGGAGCGAGCGTCCACGGACATGAGCAATCGCACTCCCACTCCTGAGGCTTTGCGACCAGCAGGCCAGGCCAGGCACACCTCACCCCAGGGGTCCTGAGAGCAACCCAGGGGGGAGCCAAGGACCTGTGAAGCAGCAGCAGAAGCTCAGGGCCAGGACACCACTGGGTCACACACCAGCGTGCTGGCTCCTTCCACCACGTCCTCTCCCCAGACTCTCAAGACCACAGACTTCTGAACAGCCCACAGTCCACCAAAACTCCAGTGACACTGCCGGCTCCTTCCCAGTGGTGGTGTCGGTGCCATGCATGCGTCACAGAGGGGCCTGGGCCAGCGCCATCTGCCACAGAGTGTGAGGTGCTCCCGGAACAAGCCAGTGTTCTGTTTGGCTTATTTTATCCCCTTAGCCTAGAAATCACCCTGGTCGGCAGGCCACAGCGTTGCACACTGAATTCCTTCCGCTGAATAAATGACTCAAATCAGGATATGTTTCAATTTCACTGACTCATCCAGTGACAATGACCATGAGCGGACAGAAAAAAATCGGAAGTTCTTCCTACTGGGGAGGCAGCCGGCTCCACTCAGCAGCAACCGACGTGTCCCCTTGGCTGTCCGGGCTCTCCGTCCCCAGAGCACCGTTTCTCCACTTCAGCTCGTTAGGAAGCAAAACTCAAAGCTGTGGCTCCTGAGAGACCCACCTGAATGTATGCGAATGTCTGTGCACGCAACAGTGCCCCGCCCTCAAGGAGCTCAAAGTCTAAGCAGAAGGAGGGGCACAAAAGAAATACCTGCTTGCTTGGAGCAAAGGACAGGGGCAAATACCAGACGCCACAGGCACGCGAACAGGGTCGTTGGGGAGCAGGGCAGAAAAACTAAGAAGTACCACTGGCGGTCACAAAATGGGCACGGGGATGTAAGGTACAGCAGAGCGAACACGGTCAATACGTTACAGTAACCACCTATGGTGCCAGTGGGCACTCGACTTACCAAAGGGACACTATATATACGAAGGTCTACGGGCTACGCTGCACACTCGAAACTGACACAAAATAGTGTTGACTGCGAACTGTAGTTTTTTCAAAGAGGACTTCGTCTATTTACTTACTATCATTATAACCATCTAAGAAATGGCTTTCTGAGCTAGTCAAAAGTCTATGACGTTCTTCCTACAACAAAGCAGAACGAAACCCGTGCTGATGGAGGCACAGGGTGCCATCCGAAAGGGACCATGACCTGGGCCTGCCTCCAGGGTGCACGGCCGGGGACGCAGCCACACACAGCAGCACGAGCGAATCGTGCACAATGAGAGGAAGGACGAGCAGGCGGTGACCGCAGGAGCTTCTCCCCGGAATTCCACGTTCAAACTTAAAGTTCTTGGGAAATTGCTTTTACCCGAATCATCTCTTCTCTCTTCCAAGAGTGAGCTCCGGCCCCTCAGAGCCCCTACCCCAATTCTGTTCACTGCAGGGGAGCCCCGTCATTCCTCCCACTCGCGGCACAGGGCCCATCCACTCCAGGGCCCCTTCGTTTACCGGAGACCTCCGCAATGGCAGCCAGCACGCCACCAGCTTTTAACGTGGCTGGTGACAGACAGGCGTCAGAAGCCCCCGGCCCCGCCACACAGCCTCCACTAGAAAGCCCTGCAGGCCCCACGGGCTCCTCTCCGTCCCCGTCCACATTCCTGGCCTGTTTCAAACGTCAGGGAGAGCAGGCTGAGTACGCCACACTGTCCTCACGTGTTTTTAATGTTTCCCCACCAGATGTGTCCTAAGGGGGCGACCCAGACACTCCTCATCCAGGGCCACTGCCTGCCAAGCTGCATGGGGCTTCCTGACCGCTCTGGGAAAGGAAATGCCTGCCTTCCGCCTCTTCTGGTTCTGGGGAAGGGGGTCTCTCTGCGTTTCACTTTGATGTCTCACATTTCTCGTGAACCAGGAAGGCGGGACCTAACTCAGACACTCATTCTTCACGGCGTCCACCTGCAACAGGACCCCATACAGCTCCTAAAATGCAAGAGCTAGACGAACCTCCTGCTAGACAATCCTATCAGGGCAAGCCCAAGGAAGGGCATCTTTGTGCATTTCAGATGAATGATGCCTCCCAGCTCCAGCTGACATGAAGCCAGTATCTGCTTCACGTCCGGAGAGCCTGGCCTCCTGCTGCAGCACGCTAAGCCTTCCCGAGGCCAGGTCCCTTCCACAGCACTTCCCCGCCCCTGCAGTGCGCCTTCCCCTAACCAGAACCACGGCAGGACTTAGCTCTCCTGTTCACTCTGCCCAGAGTGCAACCCGAATGATCCTCCTGTCCAGCCTGCGGTCCATGAGCCCCACGTGGGCCAGGATGGCCATGAATGCGAACCAACACAAAATTGTAAATTTACCTAAAACCTGATTTTTGCTCATCAGTTTTTGTTAGTGTTTGTGTATTTAATGTGTGGCCCAAGACAAACACTTCTTCTCAGTGTGGCCCAGAAACACGGAAAGGTTACACACCGTGCCTGTCCCTCATCCACCTGGAAACCACAGCTGCACAGCTACCAGGAGCGCCCACTACCGTGCCCCAAAGCTGTGGCGAGACACACACATCAAGGGTAACGGAAAAGGGACCGAAGAGCGCTTGCACGAGTAATTCCAAAGAGACTAAATTTCCTGGGCACAGGCACAGTGAAAACGGAAAAGGATTAAAAAACTTCCCCAAACAAAAGTGGGGGCTTCCAAGAAGCCTTGCCGAGTGGCAAACACTGTGGAAAGAAGGAGTTTTATACAAACAGAGCAGGGCAGACTCGAGGCAGAAGAGCCAGGTGCACTGCTGGGGGCCCTTTCATTAGGCGAAGATTTGCGCAGCCCTCGGAGCACCAGCAAATCCCCCCATGGTCTCAGGGATGGAAAGAACATGGAAACCAGTGGGTAAACCACAGGTTCGAATTCTGCTCTCTCCAAGAATGAAGCCCATGGTCCTGTCCCTTGCCACCTTTTCAGGAGTCCTGACATCCGTCAAAGCAACAGAAGAGAACTCCGTGGCCGGGAGAGGACGGGCCAGATTCCTTCCCAGGGGTCCTCCCACTGACAGCGCGCAGGCCAGCTCTTCTGTCAGGGCGCTTTAAGGCAGAAACACACCAGAGGGAAAGGAGACACCCCTCAGACCCAGGGACTGGGTTTTCCGTGTGAGTGTGTTCCACGGCACTTCCACAAGTATTTTCAGGAGACCTGTCCTGCACATGGGCAGAGGGCCTGCAATAAAAGACAAAAATGACACCCCCTGCTCCTCCCAGGATGAACACTTGTGAGTGGTGGAAGCAGAATATACAGCGGTTTCCCCAGACCGCCCACACCCACAGGGATACTCTTCTTTTGGGGAACATGACGTTGGGTGCAACACCAGGGCACAATCTTTCTTCTTTATTTTTAGAGAGGGAAAGGGAGGGAGAAAGAGAGGGAGAGAAACATCAGTGTGTGGTCGCCTCTTGTGTGGCCCCTACTGGGGACCTGGCCCACAACCCAGGCATGTGCCCTGACTGGGAATCGAACCGGCAATCCTTTGGGTTGCAGGCTGACACTCAATCCACTGAGCCACACCAGCCGGGCTGTGGCACAGTCTTTTTAAACAGGCAATGTAACTCTACTTTGGAGGACACCCTGGATCTCTCATCAGTGATAAGAAGAGTTACCGAATTTTAAGTTATTTCTAAGGTAACAACGATCAAAGACCCTGCAGCCCTCTCCTCCACCAAAATCTAAGCGTGTAGAAAAATGGAAGGTGAGGAGTTGACTTTGGACTCCCGCGGGAGCAGCGGCTATTACTGACTGGAGCTGTGAGGGAGGCACCTGGACTTGACAGAGCGCCTGCATGGCCTCACTCGGAAAGTCCTAGGTCCATGTGAGATCACACTAGACAAAGGCAGGTGGCACCGGCAGCTCCATAAAGCACTTGGTCCCCACAGGGCCAGCAAGGCCATGGCCTCCCGGGAAAGGACCGGCGTGGCTGTACCCAAGGCAGGCAGGCACAGGGAGTAATCCAGGAACAAGGCACGCTTCCCAGGTCTAACCTTAAAATTGCAGATGATCGATTATCTCCGCCCCTTCCCTACCCATCTAAAAAGCCTGATGGGCAACAAACTGCACATCCTCAGCAAACCAAGTGCGTGCCCAGCACCTGCTTCTTGGCAAGGGACCCACGGGGCTGAACCGATGCCCACGGCTTACTAGGTATCAAGTCACAGGTTGTCATCTGGGCAGAGACACACTGCGGCTACTCCATCTTTGCCCAGCTAGCTCCCTTCCTATGACTCTATCAGGGGTACCTCAGGCTTCACCTACTCCAAGCAGCTTTCCCTGAAACACACCCACCCGGGTGGGGTTGGTGCTCCTCCGTGGGGCTTCTTCCACTGCCCTGTGCTCCTCTATGCTGGGATCCTGAATTACATCCCTGTGGGTATGTCTCCCACGGTATCTGTCTGACCATGAACTCTTTCAAGATACTAACATTAACTTACTTAGCACTCTGACCCAGTGCTTCAGCTCAGGCTCCAGCACTCGAGAGGGGCTTGACCATGCTTTCCTAGGTGCCCATTAGGTGCCACACACTGGGGACACAGAGGTGAACAAAGCAGACAAGATCCCTGCCCTCAGAGAGCTGAAGCGGCAGTGAAAGAATCATATAATTAAGCAATTCCAACTGAGATTAAAGGCAGGCGCCATGGCTGGGGTGATGAAGTGAAGAGGGTGGGGAGTGAGGCCCAGGCAGAGGCCTGAAGACAAGCGCAGCCTTTGCAGCACAGGGCACAGCAGACACAAAAAGCCAACAAGACAGGGCAAGATGGGGCCTTTGGGAGCCTCCACAGCAGGCGAGCGCGGCTGGTGCAGAGGGGCCCTGGGGGAGGCAGGAGGCGGCGGACAGGGCCAGATCAAGAGTTCCTAACCCAGACTGTTCCCTGGGCTGCACCCTGATGACCGAGCAGAGTCATGAAGGGCCGTGGAGGGTCAAGATCAGGACCACACTGTGGAAACATAACTGGCAGCGGAGAGCGGGACTACGGGCAGGGAAGTCCAGAGGCTGTTAGAATAATCTGGTACCCTGGGGGCAGGTAACAGCAGTATCATTCACTGAACTGCCCTAAAATGAAGATGAACCCACCTCCACCGGCCAGGCTGGATGCGGGCAGGTGGCAATCTTTAGAAGGGACCACACTGGGCGTGGAACTATGTCTCCACTGTCCTCCAACAGCCTGAGCTGCACCCAATGCCCGAGTCCTGCCTCTCTCCTGGACTCCCAGAGGCCATCCATCCACATGCCACAGGCTCAGCTGTGGCCGTCACTGTCAAGACCGAGAGGTAAAATACTAGAGGCAACAGCACTACAGCCTGCTTGCTCCTGGGAGGAGCTCTGCGCAGCCTCACTGCCCATTCCTGCCTGGACGACAGCACCTTCTCCTAGAGCCTGACCAGGCAACACTCACCCACCGCCCTGGCCAATGAGGAAAACGCAGGGCGCACTCCTGAAAAGGACAGCTACACTGCAGTGAAAAATGGCAAAGAATTCAAGCTGCTCTGACTACTGAATTTCTCCTCCGCTCACTACATGTTGTCAGAAAGCTCGTAAGGCAAGTTGAAGGCCATCACCATCACCTTTTCCTTCAACACAGTGGTCACTACTGACCCAGCAAGTGCTCCGTCTGTGCCCACCGGGCAACCATCTACCCACACTGCTTTCTTGAATCACCACTGCTGCCCTCTTGAGAATCAGGTGGCAAATTCATAATTATCTCCACTGTACAGATGAGGAAACCGAGGCACAGAGAACTTAAACAGCTTATCAAGGCCACCCAGAGAGTCAGGGCATACCCATGCCCAGCTAAGGGGATCTTAAAGATTCACAATGACCTATTGTCTTTCTGTGTACTGCCGCCTGTCACCCCAGGGGCTGAGGCATGGGGCTGCCACCCCAGGGGCTGAGGTCACCCCAGTTAACATCTCAGCCCCCTTTTATCTTTCGGCCTCAGATCATGCACACAGAAAGTATAATAGACAACCCCCTCCTCTCAGACTTTGGGGATGGGTGGGTTTATGGGATGGCTAATAGTTCTTTAGCATCAATGATGTGACCAGTGGATAGGGTCTGGGGATATGAATGAGCTTTGTTTCATTGCACAGGTGCTCTGAAGCCAGAAGGTCCCCTGGTGCTAACCACACAGAACGGTGGCACACGATGAGCAGGACGTGCTTCACGCCGACTCCTGTGCAGTGACACGACCCGGAGATGCGGCTTCTCCCAGCACACGGTGTTCAGAAGCAGGAAGGCCCATGACACAGGCATGGACGTGTTGGGAAAGGTGTGGTAAGCGACTTTAAAGTGCCCGACACTCCTCTCTAGCCCAACTTGCATTCCGCATGTAGACGGGAAGGGGAAAATCCACGTGTGCGAAGGATAATCATTTCCAGCCTGGGGCGCACCAACAGAATTTTGTTCTGAACCAGGAGTGCTGTTTTAGCTTCCAGTCGATAGTAATTAAGTGTGCCTATACACTCCAGAAAGAGCAGAGGGGGGATTAACGGTAATTAAATCTCCTCTGTGTCTGGCTCGCCTCTCCCCTCCAAGAGGCCTGCTGTCAGGCACTTGTCCCAGAGCCTCCATCCGACACCCCCCCCACCATCTGCAACATCCATTCTGGACTGGGCGCGAAGCTTTCAATTCCATAAAAGGTAACAGGCCCAGCAGGACCTGAAAATCTGGAGTTTCACAAGTGCTGTTCCTACCCCTTCCCCTGCACGCCAAGCACCTAGAATCTAGCTGGTAATCGTTTGTGGGGCACTCGGGGTGGGAGTGGGGGGTGCCCCTTCGAGAGGCCTCACGGAGGCAGCGTCTGTGCACGCTGTGATTGACAGGGCCTCTAATGAACCTTAATTGTGAGTGCAACAAGGTCCAGGAGGCAGCAGCACATGGGCGAAGGGGCAGCCGAAGACCGTCTGACTAATGAATAAGAAGAAGCGTCCGGCCTGATGAGGGCCAGCGACCCAGAAGAGGAGGAGGGCAGGGTCCTCCCTCAGCCCTGCGCCCCCCTGAAAGCTGGGGCTGCTTTACATAATGGACAGAAAGCCTCTGGGAGTACAGAAGGCCCCCCAATCTCTTAGCAAAAACAGAGCGGGGACAGTGATCTGCTTGGTGGCGGCGGCCACAGTTGTGGGGGGTCACATGATCACTGCCATGGACACTTCTGTCTCCACCAGCACTTCATCTTTAACAATGGAGGGCCCGAACAGAACACCCTTTCAATGCAGAGAGGGAAAGCTACACTCTAGGAAACTGAGTAAGTTCTTTCAGGCACTAATTATCGTGACAGTATCTGCACCCAGCGTCAGCTGTCTGCCGGTGGCCACAGTGACAAGGAAAGAGCGGTTCCTGCAGAAGCTGTGGGCGCAGGTGCACGGTGGGAGTAGGCGGCCGAGTCGGGTGGGCCTGGGGATGATTCCGACTCAGCTACTTGCTAACCAGCTGTGAGTCTCCGACCAACTCATTTCCTCTCTCAGTTGCCTCATACATCAGATGAGGACAGAAGACTAGCTTTATGGCGGCTGGTTTAAACAAGCTAAATATGTAAATGGTCTGGAACAGTACCTGGCAGCTCACAGTCATCAGAGAAAAGCAGGAGGCCAGCAGGGCTCATAGTCATGTGGACAAGGGCTACATCAGGCCATGCAAGTTGGACGTGACCGCAGAACCGCAGGCAGGCAGAACTGCTGGAAGTTCACCTGCACAGTCTCTAGCACTCAAAGTCAGTGTCGTCACACCCATCTCCGCTACGAGGAGATGGAGACTCAGAGGTCGCCCAACTAAGACGTGATGAAGACGAGAGGTGAGTTCGGCTGGACTTTTCCATTTCAAGCTGCTCAGCCTATCACATTCCAACGCTGCCACGCAGACATCTCGGGCTAAAAATCTCAGACTCGGAGCTGCCCTAAAAACCACCAACCACAGATTTTACAAGGCCCTGATCTCCAAGTATACTGAAATAGGCTCTGCAACCTGGCAAACAAAGCGAGTACGTGTGCATGTGGGGCAGGAGAGGGGGGGACCATCAAATAACCACAGCCAACCTGTTTTCGAGAATGTGCCAAATCGACGGTCACTCTGCTTGTAGCCCATCCCAAACCTGCACTTCTGGGCTGGTGGCACCTCGGGGGCATTTTCTGCATCACGTCTGTGAACAGGCAGCAGTACAGGAGCTGCTGAAGTAGCTTCCCCATCACAAGGAGGACTCAGGAGTCAGGGGATGCGAGATGCCTGCAAGGGGAAAAGCCAAGCCACGGAGCACCACCGCCGGGCGAGGCTGGAGAACACTGCGGAAGGGAATGTCTGTGGCTATGCGGTCCCTGTGGGGAGGGGCCGGTGAGAGACGTGGGTGCGAGACACAAACAAGAGATCAGCAGCCTTGATAAGATGGAATTGTATGTAAATGAATGGAAGTGAAGGCAGGAGAAAGCACAAAACTGGACAACAGAAAGGAAGCCTGAGGGTTCAGAGTTCACAGGTGTCCTGTCCTGGGAAACGTAAGGTAACTGTGTGAAGCTCTTGGTGGCTAAAATGAAGGCAATGTGGTCAAATGACCTGTGAGGCTATAATGTCAGCTGGTTTGTCCTTGGACAGTGAGTTCAAACTTAAGACCCACCCAGCCTTGTCAGACCGTCCAACCGTGTTGTTCAGCTTCTCCCCCAGGGCTTCCAAAAACACTCCAAGGGAGAATGGTGCCTGCTAAAGCAACCAGGAAGGGGCAGGGGAAGACCCACCCGCCCAGGGAGCCCACCCCTGCCAGGGCAGAACAGGAAGCATGACGTCAGGTATCTGTGCAATGAAAGGCAGTCAGGCAGTCTGACTCCGACCTCCCCTGTTCACTCTGGGGCGGCAGACACTGGTGTGTTCACAGCTTCGTTTTCAGGGGTCCCAGCCTTGATACTTCAGGGAAGGCGGGTTGGGGGGCATTTTCACGACCATCTAAAACGTCTCAGTGGAGCCCTGACCTGGTTGGTTAGAGCATCACCCCAATACACCAAGGTGGCGAAATCCCAGGTCAGGGCACATCAGATAAGTGGAACAAGTCTCTCCCCTCCCCAACCCCCTTTACCCTCTTCTCTGTAAAAAGTCAATAAATACAAAGTCAGAAAACCACAATGCTTCAATGGAGAGCCTTCTAATCTCCCCCTTCCAGGTTAAACAAAACAAGTCCTGACAACCCTACGTTGGGTTATAAACCCCATCCAAGGCTGGGCTGTGTCCACCTGTGAAAACACCGTCCGGACGGCTGCCTGGGGCGCCAGGGCAGAGCCCGGGGCAGGCAGGACCCATGGGTTGACGAACAGGCCCTAGGGAAGCCTGTGGAGGTAATTACTGAAGCACCAGCTAGCATTTACTCGGCACCTGTCCTACACGTACTGCACACTGTATACACACTCCCAAATCCCGGCAGCTGCCCCAGGAATCCGGTGTTCTTATCCCAGTCTTGTCTACCAGAGGAAACCCTGGGAGATGCTGTGGCCTGAGGTATCGAAGCTGGAAGGTGACAGAGACGCGATTCAAGTCCCAGTCCGCTTTGCTTTGTCCAGGGACTGGATAGAGACTGATCGGGGGAGACCTGCAGGGGTCCAGCCTGCTCAACTCCGCCACATCTCCACCCCACGGGGCAGTCACACGGTCACAGGCTGGAGAGAAACCCGTGCTTCTGCTGCCAGCAAAAGGGGATCCAAAAGCAGTGGCCTCGACACAGGGGGCCGGGGGTGAGGTGTGGTTCTAGGTAACAGGGCTCAGACACGGAGACCCACCGGCCCTCCCGTCACAGAGACCCAGGGGGGCCTGCTGACCACAAAGCAAGCGAGCAGCAGGCCCAAAGCTTCAGCCTCAGCTCCTGACTTCCAATAAGGTTTGCTTAATGTACGCCATGCTTTTTTCTCCACCTCCTTCTTTCCCTCCTACTGAAGGAGCTAGTTTTCTAAAGCAGTTCTCTTCTTGAAAAAGAAAACAATAAACTAAGGAAAGCTGTCTCTTTTTATGCCATTTTACCAAACAGTTAGGAAAATTTAAAAGCTGGCTAACGTCACACATAAGGCCACTGCCAGAAAGGGTCTAGAGTCCAGGTCATCTGATGTGTAGGTCGTGAACCTTCCCCGGAACCAGTGCTTCCCTGAGTGGGTTCCATGAAAGTAAATTAGAAAAGTGCTGGGTTACAGGAGAACAGGTCCTTGTCTCTCCACTGCAGGCCTTTTCAGAACCTTGAACGTGACAGTGCAACTGGTGCAAGTCATGGAGGGCAGAGCGTGCCTCGCTCCCGCAACTGCCCACTGTCTCAGTTCCTCCAGAGCCAGTATCACGGCGAGCGGAAGGCAGGATAAGGGCACGCTGCACGCAGAGGACGCAGCCCGTCCGCTGAGCAGGCAGAAGGGCCACCGGGAAGGAGGCTTTCCCAGCCATCCTCTCATTTGACTGCACTTTCCTGACCAGCAAAGCAAGATCTGTGCACATTACCTCCTCTGTGAATCACCTGTGCGCCCACAGAATATTCCTACCTTTCTTTTTTCTTCTACTCTTCACCCAAGGACACTGTTTTTTCGTTGCTTTTAGAGAGAAGGGAGATGGAGAAGCATCAATTGGTAGCCTCCCACACCCGCCCAGACTGGACTGGCACTTAGACCAGGGATGATAAGCTCCTGGACCAGGAGGTGCAAATGCACGCACCTACGCCAGTGCCCAGACTGGGAATCCAACCTGCAACCTAGGCATGAGCCGACTGGGAGCTGAACCCTCGACCTTTCGGTTATGGGACGATGCTCCAACCCAACCGGGCCGTTCTGGCCGGGGCCCCTTCTTTACTGCTGGAGGCACCAGAACACGGTGCTTGGGAGCCTGGGGCCAGGATGCTTAGGTACAGAGTTTGGCTCCACCACTGCCTGGTGACAGTGGTCAAGTTGCCAAAGCCCCTGCTACTTCTCTCAGTTCTACACAACAGAACTGAAAGTGGGGACAATGATACTAACAACCTCAGAAGGCGTTTTCTGAAGATTTTAGGAGATACATTCTTTGCCATACGCTGCAAATGTTTTTTGAGAGTCTGTCTTTGGCCTTGGAATACTATTTTATTTAAATTTGCATGTGCCAAAGCCATGTTTTTGTCATTAGCTTCTATACCGTATAAAGGACTCCCCCATCTCAATGTTAAATATTCATGTTTTCCCTCTGGTCTTTTATGTTCGTTTAAATATTAGTTCTTTAGTCCACTAGGAGTATAGATACCTGCTGTGCAATGGATATTTAGCTTGTTTTCCTTCAAAGTTTTTAGCTGTTTCAGCAATTTTTTCAATAATTGAGTGTCTTCTCACAGAGAAACGCAGCCACCACTTGTACTACACCCCAAGTCGCTCCACCACTGACTGGCCTGTTCCGGAGCCGTCAGGTCCCACTCGTCCTGCCCCTGGTTGGAGGTCTGCAGCATCCTCGCACTTGGCCCCCCTGCCCGGGGAAGCTTACTGTCCTGGAACTGGCTGTTCAGGACCAGTGGGCATCGATCGCACTGTCTCCTGGAAACAGGCTTTGCCCCCAAGGAACACAAACAGACACAAAGCAAATGGCCCTGTACTTTTCTCCTTCAATCATCGAGGTTCAAGTTTTTATCTTCTGGTCTGCTCATTCTTAATGGAATCAAATGAGGGTGTGTTCCTCTGCTAGAATGGAACTCATGAGAACTCCAATCACTCTGGTCTTATCTCTGGGGGAGCAGGACAGGTCTGGGCACCCCAGGAAGCCCCATTTCCTCTTTCTAAGCAAATCACAGCATTTCAGAAGGGCTGACTAGCTGCCACCTTGACAGAAATCTGAGGCTGCACCAGGAGGTGGCTGGCTCCTTGCCTCAGCCCCAGGCCGCGGCCTTTCGAGAGAAGCAGAGGGCTGGCTCGGCGTGGAGTGAGGGCCTGCGTTCGGCTCTCCCCGCTTCAGTCGCCACAGCTGCATCCATTCTCGGGGCAAAGGCTTGCATGAAAAGGCTCACCACAACTTTCCAAGGAATGGAGTTCATTAAAATACTGCTGGAGGCCCCTGGCTGGAATGCTTTTTCCCCTTGTAAATGGGGACTGAAGCACAGCGTCGTGGCCCACAGGAAAGCTCAAGACACCAGCGCAACAGACTCTGTGCCGGGGTTGCTGTGTTCGTGCCAATGATTCAATCCGCCCCCTGCTCCTGCTCCAGGGACAGCATCCCACCCAGGAGAGCACCTCCCGACGCACTCTCTGACCAACGGGAGCAGGGAAGCCAAGCCCTCCCACCTCCACAGAAACCCGCAAGGGCTTGTCCTTCCATAGGTACAGCGCATGGGGTGCAGCACAGGCCCCTCCTCAACGATCAGGACTACAGAGAAGCCTCCAGGCGTCACTACAGAGGGAGTCACCTCTGGGAGGCCCAGTCACAAAGTCCAGCATCACCAAACAAGGTCCTGGAGTCCCAGTGAGCCTCGGCAAAGCCATGTCCCCAGGGGGACAGAACCCAACTTCCTGGAGCATCAACCTGACTTGGGTGGAAAAAGCATTCCTTTTATTTTAAAATGTCTTGCATATGGACATGTTATAAATTGCAACACAGCTTTTAAAAAGACAAACCAAAATTCTCTCCTTGAGGCAGCCACTTTTGGATTTGCTCCCTTCTACTGCCAGGAACACTCTGGAGGGAGAATCTGAGATGAGTTACGGGGCCGGGCCAAAGGCAGTCAGCACCAGGTCGGAGAAGATGGCAAAACCCACTGCCAGCTGGGCACAAGCATTCGAGGGCCTAGATGCCTTCACTCAGAGGCAAAGACAAACAAATCTGCCTGCTATGTATCCGTTCAATAAATAAATGAGTGCAAAGCGGACCATGGCCAAGCCTTCCTTCCTCCAGAAAAACCTTCCCGGAATTCTGCACTAAATGTAAGTGCTATGGAGCGAGGGCTTTCATGCTGCACCTGCAGCACCTACCGTGGTGTCTGGCACCCAGACATTAAATACAGTAAGAACAACTCGGTTCGGCAGTGGCTCGTCAGTCATCGTGAAGATCTGCAGGCCGAGAGAATCCGACCAAAGTCGCCCCTACTGGGACCTGGTGTGAGGACCCCTGAAACAACTTCTCCCTGTGGAAGGGGAGCCAGGGAATAAAGGTTTTGTTTCTCCCCAGGGCCTGGCACTGTGCCCACTCACAGGAGGTGCTCAGTAAATGTCAACTGAATCCATCACCTCCTTTTACTGTGCATAATGCGCACTTCTTTGCCCAATTTTTTAGGGGAAGACAAGGATGCACGTTATACATGGACAGTGCTAATTCCATATCTATGTAGACGTTTTCGTTTCTTCTATTTATGCTTGTGCGTTAGAAGTGTAACTCTAGAACGCAATGACAATATCTGTATGCAAAATACTACCCTGAAATACAATAATCGTTTTTGTTTCTAAATACAAATAAAAAAATAACTGAATTAAAAAATATTAAAACAAAAGACTTTTTTCCCGAAAATCTGGGCCAAAACCATGGGTGCACAGTACACATGGGAGCACATCACAGACAGCAAAACACAGCGCCTTTCACCTACTTCGGCTGAGACCCATCTGGAAAGAAGAAAACATCCGAGATGTTGCCTCTGAAATTAAGGAGGAAAAAATGCTGGTCTGAGACTTTCAAATGGCGATGCTAATGGGGAAACCGGGCAAGAAAACACAAGCCTGCTCACTGTTGACCACAGCTGGCCCACATCACATCTGGCTCTCGAGGCCCCGAAAGCCAGCACGTGTTCATCACGGGGCAGGGACGACGGAATGCAAAGCCTCATTCCACACGACTGTCCCGGGGAAGAGAACTTACAGAGCTCGTCGGTTTAGCTGCTACAGACTGCAATCTGAGTGCCAATGCTTAGCAGAAGTCAGATAATCAGTAATACTAATGAACTATTACATATAATATTAAGCTTAATTTTACCCGTCACAATGTGTGGGAGCTTGGCTCCGAGGACAGACAGACCCACGAAAAGCAAGTTCTTAGAAATGCACCATATTTTTCGGACTATAAGACAACTTCCCCCCAAATTTGGGAGAAAAAGGGGTGCATCTTATAGTCTGAATGTAGCTCAACTGGCTCGCTGTGGGGAGTGGGGTCTATGATATTTATGTTATGAAATATTTTACCACATTTTTTTGCTTCAACATTTTTTTCCTAGTTTCCTTCTCTAAAACCTAGGTGCATCTTACAGTCTGAAAAACTCGGTAAGCTGTAGGTCTCCACTTGTGGTGCCCCGTGCCCTCCCTCCTCCCAACCGGTCGGGCTCCTGGGCAGATATCGCGCCAGCGACCCAGACTAGATAGAGCTGCACAGCCTCTGCGAGCCGTTTGAAGTAAAGGCACTGCTGAGGCTGGCAGCGTGAGGACCTGCACCCGACTGGCCCCTTCTATTTCCGGAGGGCAATTCTGGCTGCTAAAAAGAGGAGTGTGCTGAGGTAGAAACTGATCAGGTTAGCAACTCCCTGGTCAGGGCATCTGGGCATCTCTTTCCCTTGAACCTGCAAGCCGAGCTGGGATGGCTTGGGTGCTTTCCCAGCCGGCTCTACTTTCTTCCCCCTTGCTTGGTTAAAATCTGGGGACACTCAAAGCTGGATCTTTGGGTGACTATAGCAAAGAAAAGAAAAGGAACTGAAAAATGAAGTGACCAGTGCACACAGAGACTTGGCTATTTTTGGTTTGCTCTTAGAAAGGCAAAGGTGCCAACTTGCAGAAACAAACTCCTTCTTCAGCTCAGGGCTCAAAATACACCACAGCTATGGCTGCCAGTGTGCAGAGCAAAGCCATAGAAGGTCGAAGTTTAGGAAGCCAAGGGAGCACATCTTAACATCACAGGATTCTTGGCACACATGGGCCTGTGGGTATTTTTGAAACAGCTTAACAATGGATTTCAGCTGGCTTTACTCCAGTACAATGGGATTACTAAGTAATAAAATGATGTTTTGACCATCTGCAAAAGAAGGTCATTCCCACCAATCAGAGTATGCACGATAATCCCAAGGCAGCAAAAGCTCTGCAACTAGAAAGAGAAGAGAAAAGCGAGCTGATCTGGCATGATAAACTGGGCTGCTGGGGCCTCGCTGCCACGCACGCGCCACTTCTCTTTACCAGCACTCTAACCGGACCACTGGTGGACCGGGCGCACGTGCCTGCAGTCCTCTGGCTCCAGCATCTAAGAGAGGCCATTCCCTTCAGGGGGAATGCTGGCAAATCCTAGCATTCTTGTCAGTCTTAAAATTGGCGACTTTTCTTGAAAACAGCCTCCTCCCCTTCATTATTTTAGGCAGGTGAGCACAGCGAGAGGGGCTGCAATGCGCACCGTGCACTGCACTAGCAGCGCTGGAAGCCTTGGACTGACCCCAGGTCACATGAAACAAAGGCCCGTGTGCACTGCTTCTAGGTGGACCTATGGCAGTACAAGTTTTCCGAAACTACAGCTGAAGAAACGAAAGCTGCCAGTGAACTTTGGAGCCACAGCAGTACACTCCGCACAGACTGACTCTGGCAAGAGTAAGAAAACTTTGCAAATCCAGTTAAAAAGAAAGAAAAAAATCTGTCATTCCCAGGGAAAGTTGAAGAAAAACAGCAGCGATTAAAGGAAAACATTCAAGTAAGTGATTTCTAAGACTCGTCATAGGATCCGATACAAAATCAGCCCCAATGCCCCTTTGTGCACCACAGTGCAAAGCAAGGACCTTGAAGCAAGACCATTAATCAAAAAGCGGCTTCTGAAGCACGTCAATATCGTCTTAATGAGGCATGCGTTACCCGGTTCTAAGTCAGTGAAAAGTCATGCTTCATTTCCACTCTGACATTCATCATGCTTCAAATTTAAAAAAAATTAATGAGAACACCGATTCCCTAGTCTATTCTGGGTGATGGGAATCATTTACGGCCTCTTTTTCAGCCTCGGGAGGTGGATGGGCCCCAGGCTGGCCACCAGACGACGGTGGGGGAGCAGCGGACGGGGGTGAACGGGTGATGCTAAGTGGCCTGGCTCTAACAAGGAAATATCTTTCAAGTCTCCAGGTGTTTTCACTTTAACTATGTCAATTTTATTATCCTCCATAATACATTTGTGCTTTAATATTTTAAATTACTAATGAATTAAGTTACCGGAATTTCCCCCCCCAAACGGGTAACACTGACACGTAAGGAAGATGCACCGCATTTCACCTGCTAATGAGTGTAGTGACGGGACCCACGGTCACCCAGCAGAGTTCCCAAGGAGGCGGCCCTGGGACTCCTGCGGCTGCCCAGCCACACCTGCACCCCGGCTTCCTCCCCCAAGTCTCAACCCCCTAGAGAAGGTGAAGTGGTCGTTTATACATCATGGAACACCGAGGAAATGGTAACACGAATGAAAGCATCCAGCTCAGTCCCACAACCCTCACGTGCTTCCGTCCCCTCTCCAGCCACCCTGCACAAGAGACGGAGTTAACTGTGGAAAGGCGGTGTGCTCTGACAGCAATCTGTGGGCGCCACGTGCTCCGCCACGTATCAGGGACGGCACAGTGTGGCACTTCAGCCTGGGTCTGAGCACCGCCCTGCCATCTCTGCCTTGGGGCTGGTCTCTCCCACCCCATGTCTGGGCTAACGTGGAGGAGGGCTCCTTCATTTCCCATCAGTGCTGCAATGGAACCAGCCAACCAGGCTTCCCTGAAACCTGCACATCTCTGAAATAGAGAATGATGAGGGAATCACAGAGAAAATCACAGCTGTGGCAAAACACTTTCGTTGCCATAAGAACAAACTAGCTTGTTAAACAAACACAAAGACGGGTCTGAGAAAACTGTGCTCATCATTCGCTCTATGTTTGGTTCATTGCTAAAACACAGCCGTAACTAAATTGGCAAACTAAACTTCAACTCAGCCGAGCACACTTTCACGCTGAAGTGTAAAAGAGAAAGAAGCCTCTGCAGCTGACCAAATTTGGGACCTGCCCATTCCTTCCACCTTTGCCCACCTCTGCCCACCTCGTCCGCACAGTCTCCCTCCAAACTCTCTGACCGAGAAAATGCGGAGACTAACAGCGCTTCCAGAGTGCAGCTCGTAACGCTGCCTAGCAGAGCTGTCGAGCGTGAAACACAGATGCGGGGAAACTGCTCGGCACGAGTGTCGTGCACACAGCTCAGTAGGGGCTTGACGGTGACAACCAGCAACACATCAAATCCGAGCCCTCCTGACTTTCAAGGATGGCTCCTGCCTGCCCAAAATATTTCATCATTTCCCAACTAAGACTGTCTTCTCTGACCCCCATCCCCACAGCTCACATTTCCCAGGCACGTGCCCAAATTCGGCACAAAAATCGGAGCTGACCAACCCAATGTTCAAACATCAGGATAGTTCCCCTGCAACTCCAAACGTACGGCTCCTCCAGAAACACCCGAAAACAAGCCACAGGCATCACATCCCCACAGACAGGCAGTGACTGGAGCAGAGGGGCCGCTGCCCGCGCAGGAGGAGCCTGCCAGCAGGCCCCCTGTCTAGGCCCAGGCCACTTCAGTGACTGCTGTCTACTTGTTGACTCTTGGTCTGTGAGCCAGGATTCTGAGCATGTGGTAGGTCACCTGCATCACAATGCCACCTTCTTTCTTTAATGCTCATCCAAAGAATCTGTCTGGCCAGGGGCCGTCATTCTCCATCCTCTTCTCTTCCATCACAAGCACCTGTAGCTGCCTTTCCTGTCTGGACCATTTATCTCAAGAACCCTCATTCTTCCCACTCCCTGAATTATTCACGCGAAAGACAGCAAGTGCACAACTTCTCCGGCAGGCTCCATGCTGTCTCGTACAGCTGCCTCGCAACTGGGGGCCCAGGGGCCTGTCGACGCAAAACGGCTGCACGCAGGACTCTGCCGGCCGCTGTGAGGTGCTGCGTCTGCGAACGACGGGGGTCTCCTGCGGTCCCGGTTTTTCCTAGTGAAACTGACTGGGTTCTGTACAATCGAATTAAATGTGTCACTGCAGCACATGAACAAGTTTCAGACCACTGTTTTCCCAGACACCTCACTGATCAGCCGGGGCTGGCAAGTGGCAATCACACCCAAGACGACACGGGATGGAGGAAGAGAACAGCGGCCCCGGAGACGGAGCTGGAGCTCACTGGCCAAATGAGGTGGTAACTCAAGTGACCTCACAGGGCCTGATTTGATTTTACTTTACCTCCTTTCAATATTTCCCAGAGCTTTATAGACATTTTTTAATACTTCGAACATTTTCAAATAATATTACGGTCCCAATTAATCTGAGGCATCGTTCTGAGACCAATAATTTTGATCTTAAAATTAAATATTTAAAAAATTGATGTGAAGAGATCTTCAAAGGCCGACTTTTGGGCTTTGCCGTTTCCAACTACAAGTGAAGCCACTGAAGCATTTTACAGGGTGGAGTCTCCTACTGCTTTGGCTACAGAAACCTCCCCAGCGGCACAGAGAGGAACACAGCCCGGCAGCTGAATGTCGGCCGGATGCGTGACCTCTTCTCCGTGCCTAAAGGACAGTGTCTAGAAACTGAGAACAAGGCAGCAGGAGAAGGAGGCAGAACGTAACCAACTGCAGAATTCCCATCTTGGGCTTTATCAACACTGGTGGTGCTGACGACAAGACAACAATACGAAACAACTTCTCTGCCCGGAGGAATCATGTGACCCAGTGGTGGTGTCTGGCTGGAGAGAGGTTTCTTGTGTTTTGTATGCTGAATGGAAAAAGTACCGAAAGCAAACAATTATGAGCCACTGCCCAAAAAGGAGCCACATGAAAATGGAACGTACCAGGTCGATCAGGTCACTGAGGTTTTTCTCGATCTGCTGTGGAGGCAGGCGCCTCATTAAGTCCAAGGCACAGTCCAGCTGCTGATCACTCTGTGAAAGGAGAAAGAAAAGCGTCTCAGTCATTTTGCCAATAGCAACACCAAGAACCCTCTTCAACTAGCGTTTTTGCAGCTGCAATTTGCCCTGGGTATGCTAAGGCCAAGCAGGCCTGCAGCGGGCTCTGCGCCCTGTCTGCCGGAAGGAGACTGTCAGTCCCTCTTTGATAGCAGTGTCTGTCTCAAGTGGAGGCGTCCAAAAGATAATCAAAGAGTGGGAAATAGGTTAGAGAGTTCAGAAAGTGACCCTGTTCTATCCACATCTCAAAGCCTTACCAGCTTTCCCTCTCTTATGCAGCAGACCATGGGAGATACATTATGTATTAATTCCCAACTGGTTCTATGGGGAGCACGCATGAAGAGTTGATTAAGCTCTTTATACTGTCCTATAACCTGGATTTAAACAGGTAACATCAAATAGCATCACTGGACTGAGTTCCTTGATAAGCTCAAAGCCAGAGAGAAAGCCAAAATCCAGGCAAAAAACAAGTGGCAAAATCTATGGAAAGGTTAAGTGCTTCAGTCATTCTGCTTAAAGCTTGGTACATTTTCCATGGTGCCAGATCCTTGCAAAATAGACCAGGACCTGAACTGAACCCCTTGACAGCCAAGAGCTCACTCTAGCTGGCCAAGTGGACTACAAGGCGACACAATGGCGTCACACGGCTACACGGGCCTGGGAAGGTCAAGATTACTCTTGTTCACCGAGCACCTTCTTCCAGCCTCATGTGCTTCATAATACTCTCCTCATTTAATTTCATGATGCAGAAATTTACTGAGAGCCGCCCAGTGCCAGTCGTTGAAAGTATGTAATAAATAAGGGAGGGAGGAGGAATGAACTGAGTGGGCACAGACTGGTAAAGTGCAGAGTAAATTCGGGGCAGAGTCGTTTATAACACAGAAGGCCAGGCCTCAGAAGGTCTGACGAGATACAAAGTACGGAAGGCGGGCCGAGTAAAATGGTAGAGATGCTCAGAAGTGCACGGAAGGCAGCCGGAGTCCCCAGCACCGCCAATCAGTGGCACCACCTGATCTGCATCCCGGTTCTGACCTCAGGATTTCTAAAAGCCCTATATCAAGAAGCTAAAGAATCTTCATAAAATATACAAAGTAATCCTGGAAATGCCACATTTGGCTGTAACGAAATACAATCTTTCATTATGACCATCCATCCACACTCCTAACGTATTAACTTTTACGGAGAGTAGGGGACAAGGATCCACCTCACATTCATTTCAAAAACACAACACATGAAGTAAACGGGAAGCAATCTCGTTTTCAGGTGCTAATATGGCCACATGCGACAGGCTGGTTTTATAAATAGAGAAAAAACCTCCGCTGCTCAAGACGGTTATCTGTGACTATTCTGGGACACACAGCAAACTGGCTGCCCTCTACACACACACACACCCTCCCCCCAGAAACTCTGTAGCACTTGTTCTGCTGAGTGCGACATTCTAGCGACCATGAATTCCCTGCTCGGGCCATGCCTTCCACGCCAGCCAAAGCCGTGGTGACATGGCCTGCTGGCACGGGGAGACATTTTAACACTTCTGAGGCTGAGAACCCAGATTAGCTGATTTGACACTAGAGAGACTTGTGTTCCATTCCGGTTCTGCCATTCATTAATTTATGGCCTTGGACGGAGCTGTTGGCCTCTACAAGCCTCTATTTATCCATAAAATGGAGCGTATCCACTTTATAGGATTCCTGCAATGGTTTAGTTATTACCTGTTTAATTCACATAGCATGTGTGTGATTAGGAATATTTTCTGTATGTATGCAAATACATGTTTTAAATATTTTAAAACACATTTTATAACACTTGCCCCATTCAACCCAACCTGAAAGTCTTTCTGATTGCTCTGAATTGGAGCGAGGTGTTTAAACTACATTAAATAGTTATATGCCCCCTTGGCCATGCAAGAATAGAAAACCTTAAATGATCAAGTCAGCTGGTTAAAGGTGTAAACTAATACTTAGATAAACTAATACTTAGGTAATACTAATACTTAGGTAAACTAATGGACCAAAGAACTTAACAGACACCTCACCAAAGAAGATACAAAGGTGGCAAATAAGCATCTGAAATAACGCTCCACATCCCACGTCGCTGCAGAGATGTGAATTAAAACAACGAGACACCATCACACTCATTGGGATGGCCAAAGTCCAGAACTGACGACACCAAGTGCTGACAAGGGTGTGGAGCAATGGAAATTCTGATTCACTGCTGGGGGGATGCAAAATGGTATAAGCACTTTTGGAACTAATTTGGTGGTTTCTTAAAAAAACTGAACATATTCTTACTATACAGTTCAATAGCACCCCTTGGTTTTTGCCCAAAGGAATTGAAAACTTATGTCCACTCAAAAACCTGTACATGAATGTTTACAGCAGCTTTACTCACAATCGCCAAACCCTAGAAGCAATCAAGATGGCCTTTGGTAGGTGAGTGGATAAACAAACTGTAGTACATCCAGACGGTATGATTCCGGATGAAATGAGCTAGCGTACAGTCAATAATGTATGTATAGTGCTAGGTGGGTACTAGAAATAGGGGAGGAGGAGCACTTTGTAAGTGTATAATTGTCTAACCACTATGCTGTATTCCTGAAACTAATACAAAATCATATTAAATATAAACTGTAATTGAAAAATTAAAAACAAAAAAGAAATGAGCTATCAAGCCATGAAAAAACATGGAGGAATGTTAAATGTAAATTACTAAGTGAAATATTAACATGTTGATCTAAAAAGGCTACACACTGTGGGATTCCAACTATGTGACATTCTGGAAGACAAAACTATAAAGACAGTCAAAACATCAGTGGCTGCCCAGGGCTGGAGGCGAAGGAGGGAAAAAAGAGCCCGGAGGGTCCTTAGAGCAGGGAAACTACTCTGCGTGATACTATAAATGGTGGCTATGTGTCATCATCAATTTGTCCAAGTCCACAGAAGGTCCAACACCAAGAGTGAACTTTAATGCAAACTGAATGTCAAGTTGCTGCGCTGCGCCAGTGTGGGTCGGTCAGCCGTAACTCCGGTGAGGGATGCTGGCAGTGGGTGAGGCCGTGCAGGTGAGAGGGCAGGTGAGAGGGACAGGCTCCGTACCTCCGCTCACCTCTGCTGCAAACCTAAAACGGCTCTAAAAAATTAAGTCTGTTAAAAGAAAAAGTGTGAACTAGTAGTGTTTCTCCACGGGACTATTCTGCCCTCCCACAAGCCCCCACGATATATTCGGAGACCATTTTGGTTGTCATCACGGGGACAGGGGAAGCTACTGGCATCTAATGTATAGGGACCAGGGATACTTCTAAACACCTTACGTACAGGACAGTCCCCAACAACCTGGCCAGAAGGTCAGTACAGTCAAGTCTGAGAAGCCCTGGTTTAAAGCCATTAGTTTTGGGGACTGCAGACTCGCAGACTCCGGACTCTAATCAAAGCTAAGGCCCCAGAAAATCACACACACGCTTCTAATTCACAGACCATGCATAACCCCCAGGACTTCTGGTCTCTGGAGACACTTTCAATTTGGATATTAACAATCTTCCTAAGAACTACAATAAAATTTTAGGCATAAATTAAGCCTAGCTACACTGGAGCTTTAATCCAAAACATACTGGGATTCAGAGGGGCTCAAATGTTGCAAAATGGTTTATAACTCTTATTTTGCATTAATCCCAAGTAATCTTAATTGGAAATACTTTACTAAGTATTTAGTGAATCTCTAAGGCTAAGGATATCTAATTTTAATTAAGTTTGTAAATGACTAAAAGCTTTCCATAAGCCAAGCCACACGGGAAAGTTTAATGACAACTTGTAAAAAGTTAAAATTAGCCTTAACTGGAACCCTCTGCATAGGAGTCATCCCAAACCCTGAGGGGCCCAAACAAGAAACGGCCCAAGTCCTTGAGGAAAACACCAATGATCTAAGCCCCTTGCACAACAGGAGTGACCCCAGGAACAGAATGACGGTGGCAGTGAGGAAGAGGGCCCCGGGGACCACCTAGGACACTGCCACTTTCACAAAGCTCAAAAACAAGAAATGCTAAACTATAATCTACACATAAACACACATGCGTGTGCTTTAAATTAATATAGCAAGGCTTTTTTTTCTTTTTATTAGCCAAGACAAGGGAACAATAAATACAAAATCCAGAAGAGTGAGAAGAGTATTTTAAGGGGGAAAAGGCACTGGGAAAATAAAAGTTGGTATTTCCGTCAGTCTTGCATAAAATGGTGGGTTCAAAGTTATTCATAATATCATGATGCTAAATCTTACATATATTTTAATACGTTCTTTATGGTTATCGGATAACTAAAAAAATCTGAGGTGATTTTGTGAATGGCGGAAGACTGGGGTTCGGTTTCATTCTTTCTCATGTGGATGTCCAGTTCTCCCGACACCATTTACTGAAGAGACCACCCTTCCCCACTGTGTGTTCTGGGCTCCTTTGCCACAAACTAACTGACCGTGTAGGCATGGGTTTATTTCCAGGCTCTCTATTCTTTCCCTTCACTACATATTTTTTTAAAGGTAATTTAAAAACCAGAATCGAGAACAAAGCAGAGACCGGAGTCAAGGCCAAGGTCTACCCTGTCACTTGATGTCTGTGAGACTGGGGCTGCTCACTTCACCTGGTGGCCAGAATTTGGAAGATGACCCCTAAGACTCCTTCTAGACGGGCTGGTCCTGCACCCTTCAGCAAGCGCAGGGCCGCCCAGAGGATCCCACCCGCCCTGCCCTTCAACAGCCCCCTGCAGGCCCCCTGCAGGTTTCACCCCCACAGCTGCGTCCTGAGCGCCAAGCCTGGGGGCCAGGCCCTGAACTGGGCCCCATGGATGCAGCCCAGTTCCAACTCTCAAGGAACCGCCCACAAAGGAGCCAATAATCACACGCCTGCGTGGGGTGTGTATGGGGCACAGGAGGTGCAGAGACGAGGCCGTGTTCATGTATGTTGATTCGCATTTCTTCACGAGTCAGTTTTCCCCAGGGTTCCCCACCCTGGTCCCTTCTAACCAGTGGCTTCCTGTTTGTTTTGAACACTGCCATCCTGTGACTAAGGGCTCTCGCCCCCTGAGTTGGCTCCTCCCAAACCCTAACTGATCCAAGACCCTTCCTTCGTAGAGTGAGCTTTACCAGTTCTGCCTCCACGGGCGGGTTCTCCAGGTTGAAAGGTAAATGGTAAAAGAACGACCATTTCACTTCACTCTCCAGAATCTCCTGCCCATTCAATTAGTCATTCGATAATTATTTGAGTGTTTCCTAGGTGACAAGCCCTGTTTTTGATGCTGACTGGTGAACGTAACAAAGCTGCTGTCTCTAGGAACTTACAGTATAGTCAAAATTCATAATTTTGTCAAAAAATTAGAGAGAGAAGTAAAAAAAAAAGAGAGAGAGAGAGTCCTTGTCAGGATGTCAAATAAAAAGGAGAGGACCGTTATCCTGCTTGAAGCTGGTGAAGTTCCAAAGGGTCAGTTTAGGTTTTTGGTTGGTTTTTGTTTTATTTTTTAAATATATCAACAGAGCCAGGGAATATTTCACTCTGCTGGTTTTTCACAGGACCCAAAAAGACAAACTGCTTAAATCACCCCACAACAAAGCAAGCAGCTGCTAATACAAAATCACAACAATTTTTTCAGAACAGAACAGTGAGGCACATAGAACACTCCAGCTTGAAAAGCCAACCAAGGAATTTCCAGACACTTGGGAGTGCCATTATCGCTGGGTACAGTCAAACTCGGCCTGTGGAAGGAACTAGGAGCATGAAGACCAATTTGCAAATCACCACCAAATAAAATTTATTCAGTCCCCTAGGTGAGGATGAAAGAACAAGACATGGCCCGAACTATGAGAAGCTCGAAGTTTAATACGATGAAACACACCTACCCACAAAACTGAAAAACAGTTCCACAGTAAAGGTACATACTAAGCGGTACAGGGAACCTCGTGAGATTTGTCCAAAGTTGGGTGCGTGTGCTGGTGACCACTGGCTGAGCAGGAGCGCCCCACACAGGCACAGAGGAGCACTGCCAAGCAGCAGGTGCAGGGAGATACACGGGGAGGTCCGGACAGGGAGGTGCTCAGGAACAAGGGCAAAATAGCGGGGCACAGCCCCCGGGGTGAGAGATACTCACTGAGGCCAGGCCATGCCCTAACGGCTCAGAGGCAGCGGTTTTCCGAGCAGGCTCCAGGGTTCCAGGGCTGCAGGCCCCCGACTCAGAACCTCACCCACCCCCCCAGCGTTGTGCTTTAGTGTACTTACAGCAAAGACTTCTGTGCCACGCTGTCTGGCTGTTAGCACTTTAAAATCTACTTCTCCAGAAGGAATGAGAGTCCCTAAAGATTTTCCCAGAGAAGTGACAGGAGTACTGTTGAGTCTCAGAAGGTGAAACAGATTACCTTTTCCAAAACCAAATGGCCATTCCAAGCTCTCCCGCCCAACATGCCCCTCCCTTGGTGGGATGGAGTATATGTCCCTACCCCTTGCAAGGGGAGGGTTTTTTGTGACTGTTCTTATCAAAAGAGAACAGAGGAACTGACGCTCAACTCCAAAGCCAAGCCGCAACGGGTGACTCATCTTCTGCCTGACCTGCTGACCACTCAGGCTTGGGGCCCCAGGCTATACTGTAAGCAGTCTGACTGACCTAAGACCACCATGCTCTGGGAAGCCCACCCCAGCCATGCCAAAAAGACACATGAAGCCACCTCGAGACTCTGCTGTGAGATACCTGGCACCAGCCCCCAAGTGCTCCAAGCCCCCACTATTTCAGCTTCGGCTGTGTGACTGCAACAGCACAGGCCCCCAAGCCACAACAACCCAGCCAGAGCCTTCTTGAATGTATGGCCCAAGAAACTACTGGAGACAATAAAATGACTACTGTTCTCTCTGGGGTAGGCTTTGTTGGACGGCAACAGTAAGTGCTGCAGAAGGATGCACTGGTGACTGCGGGAGACAGTCTGACCAGCAACGGGACTGGGGGCAGGGGGGCCAGCAGAGGGGCCTCCGTGACAACCTGGGCTCTGACTGAGCAGTTGGAGCAACCTCGGGGTGAGGGGGTAGTCTAAGACTCTAAGAGGCAGAACAGACAGGACGAGGTCACTTCCTGAAAATGAGAGGCAGCCCAAAACGTCTGAGATGGCTAAGCTTTCCAGAAGAGAACGCCTGCTAGAAGATGACGCCGCAGCCTCCTCGGCATGCACGGGGTCTGAGTGTGCTTCACTGGAAGGGTCCGTAATTTCACGGGCAAGCAGCACAGTAACTCAGACTGCTCGGATTTCGGAGCAGAAGCCCTGCTTGGCCTACAACTGGCTGCGGCAGATCTGCACTTACCAGCATCCGTCCACATGCAAACGACCAGCCCCAGGCCTTTACAGCAGGTCCTGAAGTTCATCGGGACCTTCACTCCTTTACACTCCCAAAAGGCTTAGCGAGTACTTCACAGACAACACAGAGGTAAACTGTGCTGGAGCCAGGCTGATTCAGCACAGATTCACGGAGTCTAACTTAACCACAGTTTTGTCTTGTATAATCTGTGACCCAACAAGCAACTTTGTTTAAAAGCTGAATCTGTTTTCTGCCACACAGCTCAGGAACGGTCTGTGCTGGGGGCTGTTTGGGTCGAGATTCACTGCCCAGCCCAGCCAACGACTCATCTGCAGGCTACTCTGGGAACAGTTTGTGTCAATAGGAAGAGCGTCTCTTCCAGTGACTGCCCTCTGACCAAATCTGCAGGGAGGACACAGTGACGGCAGCCACACATGGAGGGGGACAGCTCCCCAGCACAAACACGAACATTCCCTTTGGATGGCTTTCCGTCCCCATGGGAAAATCCAATGCCCGCTATCCAGTGAGTCAAGGCCACAGTGAAAGCCCACTTGGCAGGCCAAGCCTCCTTCAACCTACTGGGGTCTACTGCACATCACCGCAGCTGGGTCAGTACCATAAAACCGAGGTAAAAACCACTCAACATGAAATTAACCATTTTACAGTACGCAATTTGGTGGCCGTGTCAATGTCATTTTGATCACTGTGAAAACACAGGCGCTTTACGAGTCTGCTTTTAAAAAATATTCCATCAGGATCACAGAAATGTAGATCTGGATAGACTTTTCAAGTTCACCCAAATCCTGCCCCCTTGCTTCTCACTTTATAGATGAATAATGAAGGTCAGAGAAAATTCTGCAAGGTCGCGTAGTTGGCAGCAACACGGCCCCTGAACCCGTATCTTCACGCTGACAGGTTTTCCTGCCACACCCCGGGGCCAGTCGCTGAGCAACAGTGTGAGTGATGGGGCAGGCACTGGGGACGCAGAGCTGAACTGTCAGATGTGGTCCCGGCCCTCAAGAGGCTTGTGGCTTCAGGAGGAAGAGATAGAAAATGACCGCAGGAAAGGAGGACACAGCCACCCTACCCTGCGTTCAGAACCATCCACATGCCGGTTATTCCGTCATCCCTGAGGAGCTGGGACCTCCTCCCAGTGACTTTCCCAGACAACCAAAGTACCAATCTTCTCTAAATCCTGAAAGATGGTAATCCCGCCGAGATGTTTTCCGAGGCACGTTTTCACAGGGAGGACAAAGCGCCGCTCCCTGGCTGAGGGACGCGGTTCGGGCACGCACTCCTGGAACACGGCCCCGTGTCTGCTTCTTCCAATTTCCCGCCTGCCTGTCAGGCCATCAGCTACACTCCTCACCTAACACGCTGCCTCTAATCTATTATGGGTTCTGAAATTAGAAACCTTTTTTTTTTAAAGACTTTGAGAAAAGGAGTAAGTTGCAGGCTCGTGAAATAACTGGGGGGCCAACCTCACAGCCCCCCCCCCGTGGGCGCCCTGAGGGGGCCTGAAGGTGGTGGTGCGCGTGCACATTTCATGCAAGGTTAAGGGCCCACCGCCTTCAGCCTTTTCTCAGAGAAGTCTAAGACTCTAAGGCACAGATGTGACCTAATATGAAAAATTCCTATTCTCCCACTTACCCTGCAGGGTGGGACTAAAAGCAAGTCGCCATTTAATTCCTCAGAGCCTCAGTTTCAAAAACTTTAAAACACGAGCCTAACAACACTCTGCGCCTTGCTGGGCTGCTGGCAATGAGGTAATGTGTCTGGCACAGTGACTGACCGAACGGGGGTCCCTACAGGCCTCCTCCACACATGGCTGGACGCCCCCAGAGTGCGAAGCGCATGGCTTATCTGCTGGACCGTTCACATAAACGGTGCTGGGTGCGCAAGACCCTTTCCCCCAACATTCTGCTCATTTGATGCAGGTTTTCCACTTGGGCTGCCAAGAGTCTCTAGAAAGGTAGGCGCGGTGTTATTTCAGTTTCCAAGTCATTTAGCACCAACAAAGAAGGGCAGACTTCCACCGCTCTCGCCCCGCACAGAGCCCCTGCCCTGCGCAGGAGGGGGTGCACGGAACTGGTGGCAGCCCTGGAGCCAAAATGGGAGGACGGGAGAGACCCTTCCGAGCAGAAAACGGTCCGAGGTGATGAGGTGCTGTAGTCACCCACCCACGTAAGATCTTCCCTTCGTCTTTTGGGCCTGTACTGTTCTGCTCTCTCCTTGTTCAGCTTTCTTCCGGAAGCCCTCCGACCCATCTCTCTAGCCCAGGATGGCACCAAGAAACACTTTCACCCTTTTACCTTCTCCCTGTTTACTGCTGTCCCCAACCCACCTGAGGCCATCAAAACCAGACAAATGAGAGCTCTAACAGGGTCCCCACACTACCTTGACTCCCCACCCAGCAACGAGAATTTCCAACCACCTCTCCCTGGTGTATTTATCCCAGAGCAGAACTTAGCAACCTGCACACAGGCTGTGTCCAGTACTGCAACAGCCATCAGCTGACTTTCCCCTTACATGTCCTTTCAGAGAGTAAAAGGTCCAAAGTGAATCATACTCAGGAGGTGGAGCTCTCTCTTTGCTGCAGAGTAGATTAGAAAAAGGTTCTAGATAACAGAGTTAGTGTTTACAGCCCGGAAACCTCTGCAGAACAGAGAGCAATTTCTCTGTTCCCTGATCAAAATTTACCTGGTGGACTGGGTGGAATGGCAAACAGTCTCAAAGGCGGTTAGCAATCTGGGCCTGAAGGAGGCACGACGGGCCAGCACACTCTCGATGAGCAAACCAGGGCTGCTGCCAGAGGCGGGAGTACAAAGCACAGGTGTCCCTGGTGCCCGTCTGCCTCCCACAAGCAGGTGTTCTTTTCCTCCTGCATCTTCCACCCCTGTCGACCCCACTGCTAACTCGGAGAGCCTGCCGACCTGGAGCCCAAGCAGCACTCAATCTAAAGGCAACTTCTGTTGCTTTTTATGACTCTGCATCGCTGAGCAGAGGGAAACACCCCGGGTCAGATGACAACTGACAAGTCCCCGGCTGTGGATGCTGCCTGCCCGGTTTCTCACGCACTGTTCTCGGCTCTGCTGAGGAGCCAGCTGGGTGACTGAGCACTGTATCTCAGGTGTGCCTCCCTCTACCTCTCCACATTTTAAAGCACAGGATCATAGAAATGTTAAGCTAAAGGGGACCTTAGGAACCACCTGATCAGCAACTGCTTTTTAAAATGAAGAATACTGAGGCCCAGACTTATCCATAACTAAGACAGATCATATCACTAAATAGAAAATGAACCAGGACCAGAAACCAAATTTCTTGATTCTACAGTTCAGTGCTTTCCATCTGCTTACTGTTTCATCATAAGTCAAATTTTTAAGAATGGAGCCAGATAGTAAAAACATTATTTTTAATGAAATTCTTTATTATTAGAATTAACAATAGCATTCTAAAGAACATTTATGTATCATCTATATAATTTTATTTATTTTCCAAATTAATTGTTCTTTATCAAGAATACTAAATATCCAAAATGTAAACCAATTTCGAAAGGGAAAGCAAACTAACATTTGCTCACGACACCCCATGAACCAGGCACACCAGTGTGGGTTTCGGGAGGGCCTCGCAACGGCACTGCCCCCCCAGCTTTACAGATGAGCAAACCAGGGCTCAGGAAAGTTTAGTGACTCGTCCCAAACCCTGCACACTGAACGACAGAGAAGGACACGGAATGAATACACAGGTCTTCCTACTCTAACCAAACAGTCGGTAGAGAGTGTTAACCCAAACTGAGACAAAATTAATTTCAAACGACTTCTAGAGAACAACTTGCTCAAAACGAGAAAGGCGCAGCGAGCCTCTCCTCCCAGGCCGGGCAGGTTGCTCCACCCGCTCCCGAATCCCGACGCCTCCTGTTCCCTTGAGTTACAGACTATTCTCGCCAACACTATCACCGACAGGCGGGTTTCTCAAAACCACGAAAGCCATTTTGGGACAGTTTCTCTGGCCGATGGTTTCCTAGACCCTTTCAGATGATCTGTCTGCAAGGCGCCATTACCTACTGTCTAATCATTAGCATTTCCCAGATGTCTACATACAGCTGCAACCTCTACACAATTCTGGCTGGTTTCATGTAACAAGTGACTAATCCCTCCACTTCGTCAACTGGTGGTCAGACACATCATTAGGGACTGGATACACATGCCGCCCATTTCTACCTTGATGGCACGAGAAATTCAAGAAGCCCTTTGAAAAACTCAAAGAAGATGAAAGCAGAGCGTCCCTGTATTCCAAATAAGAGTTAAAAAAATAAGCAGTTTGGGGAAAAAAAAAACATCATCCACATGCTCACTGACAAAAGCTAAGGAAAAAAACTCACTTTTTCATAGCAGAAGCCAAGTCACACAGGCCATCCCCCCAGTTCCCCAAAACAATTTATAATGTAGCCTGGACGAATCTGTAGCATTTGGCCACAGGTTGGCGCCAATCAGACACTGCATGTGCCTTCCAAAGGTGTGGGGGAGTCCTCAGGTCCCACCTGCAAACGGCACAAATAGACTAATAAGTCTTGATGAGAAAGGAGCAACACTTAAAGGGTTCTGGAAGAAAATAAAGGCTCCACCAATCCAAGCAGTTCATTGAGAAGACGGCAGCGCTGCCCTGTGACTTAATGTCCTCAGGAGGGTTGATGAAAAGAATACCGTGCTCGGGCATCAAGCAAAGCCCTTGGCCCGTTTCTCTCCTCAGGCCCCGAGCTCCTATTTCAGACGCCTACAAACATGGACAGCTGGCCAGTCTCCGCCTGCCCCGCCCAGCTCACAAGCTGCTGCATACAGCTACGGTGCTACGCTGGGCACCGTCAGCCACGGGCACGTGGCAGATACACAGACCCTGTCCCAAGGGCAGGCTCGTCCTCTCACACCCCCAGTGGCAACACCGAAGCTCCAATATACGCTGGTGACAGAAAAGCACAATGCAACATTCACAATCTGTGATAAATGTGTGAACAGAACTCAATGCCTGTCACAAAGCTTCCCCACTTCCAGGGCCAGAACCCACCAGGTAGGAAGAAGACTAAAAGTGAGGTCCTTCTATATCTAAGACCTAACACAGGCCACCTTCCCAGTCTATGGTTGGCAAAAAACAAACAAAAAAAAAAACATGGGAAGTGAAAAAGGTTAAATCCTTCATCCGCTACTTCCTAGCAATGGAGATCTGAACAAATCCTTCACCTTCCTGAGCCTCACTTCCTTCATCTGTTAAATGTGAATAATAATATCAATACCTATCTTGCAGTGTTGTTTTGAGTACAATAGCATAAAGTATTTGTATGTAAAAACTAAAAAACCTACCACAGTTCCTAAAACATATTAAGTGTTCAATAAAAAAAAGTATCATCACCACGTTCTTAACACAGTTTAGTTCTAGGGGCACAAGACTGGAATGCTCCTGTATGGGATTAAAATGCAGAGCCCACCTCCACTTATGCGGCTAACACCTGAAGCATGCACGTGCGCAGCCACAGAGCCAGAGGATGAAAGTGAAATCGGCCAGGGCCACTCCTTTTGGTTCTTCTGGGACAGACGAAAGTGACCTTTACCAGCAACAACACTATTCCTCCATCAACAGTCAGTTTCCTTAGAGTCAGCAACTGTCTCGCCAACAAGACATTTTCTCAAGCTCAAAGCCTTCTTCCTCTCCATCCTCAAATGCTACATGCCGTGTCTCAACAAAGTTTGTGGCTGAAAAAGGGGTTTAAAGTCCTTTAGTGAACACACACACAAAAACCCTGAATAAAGGGAAGCAACAGTTCCAATTCTAAAACAGCTTTCCAATAACCAGGAACTACCCCCAGACCCTGGAGGGCGCCGCTCTCGCCACCGGCTCTCTCGCCACCACCTGAAGCAGGCTGGCCGGGCACCGCAACTTGCACTGAGTTGTTACTCCACGGCAGGCTCAGACTTAAGGGCTTAAAGTGCATCAATACAAACAACAGCTAAAACTTATTGAGACACTGGTCTAAAAGCTTTATACGCCAACATCTTGTTCAGTCCTAAAAACAATGCTAAGAGGTTAGCACTGGTATTCTGTCGGATGTGGAGACTAGGACACACGGTATGGTGAGGTCACATGTGTCATCAGCGGTGGAGGTGACATGCAAAGGCAGGTCGGGTCTACTTGACCCCAAAGCCTATGTCCTTAATAACTGCCCTGCACCACAACACTCCCCTTCCTACCCTGAGAACTGCAGCCACTTCTCTGTCGGCCAGTCTCCAGAACAAGAGCTGGTGACTTAGCATCCACTTCTGCCCAGCCGAGTGGCGAGTGAGAGTGGAATAGCACTCTAGCTAAGGATACAGGTTTGAGAGAGGTCATCTGCATTCAAGTCCTCACGCTACCAGGCCCTGGCAGTCGGACCCTGGGTGAGTAAGTGAACTCTTCTGGGCCTCAGGCTTCCCAATCTATAACGTGGGGTTAATAAGAACACACAATTCATACTGTTATTTTAAAGGATCACGTAGGGGCGATCCCTGCACAGCCCTTAGCACATACCCGGGACACAGTCACTGCTTCACAAATTGTGCACGTTAAGTCAACAGAAGAGAGGAAGGGAGGAAAAAGGTGAAAGGATATAATCTACAATTTCAAAATAAAAGCTTCCGGCCTTCTGCCAAAACCTAGAAAACGGTCCTGGATTTCCTGCATCCACAGCATGGTGGCGACTGTGAGCACCAGGAGTCCTCAGGGCCCCAGAGCCTGAGGGCTGGGCTGTTTGATCAAAGGAGGGGCAGCATGCACTCCGGGCTGGGCCTATTCAGCACATACTTCTACAAAGCAGAAATCCAAGGGTGGTTTATATGGCAATTCTTTTTTCTTTCTTTTTTTAAGAGAGAAGGCAAGGGAGGGAGAAAGAGAAGGAGAGAAACAGCGATACAGGAGAGAAACATCCATCAGCCACCTCCCACACATGCACCGACCAGGGACTGAACCCACAACCAAGGCCTGTGCTGACCGGGAATCGGACTGGAGACCTTTTGCTTTGCAGGATGATGCCCAGCCTACTGAGCCACACCAGTCAGGGCTGACAATGCTTTATGAATCTGATTGCTCAACTTCCCAGAATAGTGTTTTGCCATTTTGTGATAAATAAAACTGCTTCTCATCCAGGCATATAAATTCTCTAATTGTTATTAAAAGCAAAGAATCTTAAAATATGGGACTTGAAGCGAGTAACGTCTCCCAGGAATGTAAGTAATGTCACTGGCTCTCATTACTTGCTTCTGAGAAATTCGAGGACACGGAACTGAGTCAAGGCGGAGGTGCCATTACCCCCATCACCTTCGGTTAGTAAGTTCCTCACCTACACCACAGGCGGAGCCACGGAGGACAAGTGAGCCCCAACAGTGAAGGGCAACATCAATTCTTCCCTGTCTCTGGGTCACGGGAGCAGACACAGAACGCCAACGCAGCTGGCCCAAGAAGCTGTGCACCCTCCGCACAGTCTGAAAGGTTTGCTCCGGGGTGGGGGGGTCTCCACCACCAGAAAAGTGACCAGGGATGGAACACGACGGGCAGTGAGACTTACTCCAGGTGCCGTCACAGCGAGACAGCCTTCCAGTGTTCCAAAACTAGCGCCGCGCCCTCCCTACACCCCCCCAGCCCAGAGGGAGGGAGTCAACTGTTTACCAGGGACCTCAGCAGAGCCAGGCTCGGAACGCACCAAAGGGAGAGCTTCCCGACACAAAGAGAAAACATCTTTGCTTTAATCTGCCAATTTTCTTAGACTTAGCTCAGAAGTCCCATGACCAAAACGAATGCGAGGCACCACGGGAGAGCTCAGAAAAAGCAGAGGGGGCTGTTTTGCTGGGCAAGTTCCTCTACCATGAAGGCAGAAATCAATTCATTTTCCCCCCATAACCCTTGGATCCCAGGAGAACGCCAATGTTTGCATGGCCTGCAAATGCTCAGCTTTCCGGCAGTGCCCCAGACAGGGAACCCATCCATCCAAGTATTGTTCTTACCTCCCACCCCCTCCTACATCAGGGAGGGGACCGGGCACATGGTTCCGAGGTCACGCTCCTCACTTAAAGGATCGTGGGAATGCTTACGGAAACGCTTGTGACAGCTCTGCCAGCTGGAACCGCTGCGCACTCGGGGGCTGGAGAGCTGGGGATCTGACACAGGAGGACCAGGGGTGCCGGCAGCAGGTGGTACGCGTCATCATAAAACAAACAAAAACGACCCAGTTGTCCACTCTGGGTATGGCTGCCTCGTGCACTTCAATTACGCTTCAATGAAGTCAGAGAACAGAGAAAAAGGGAGCTGGCCGGTTTCCTACCACCTCAAAAGTGTACTGCTGGCCCATGGCTCCAGGAAAAGCAGGATTTAATGAGAAAATTCAATTAGGAAGTAAACTTAAGGAAACCCAGAGCATGCTGAGTGGGACGAGGTTTCCCGAGCATCTCGGGGCAGAGCAGCACACGGAGGTGCTGTGAAAATGCCGCCTACTCGCTGCTCTCTGAGCCCCCTGACTCTCCGGAGCGCACAAGGGGAACCAGAACTGGAACCAGATCTGTTCTCCCGTCCCCACCCTCCTGCACTGCTTCACTAGTGACGCTCTACGTAGCAAGAACTTGCTGTGCAGAGACCAGGACTCCAGCTGCTCAAAGGAGGCAACAGCACAGACGTGTGCCTGACCCCCAACCAGAGGCTGACGGGCCCTGGGCAGCCTTCAAGGTCACCAGCAAGGATTGCCTGGCTCTCTTCCTTTTGGCTTCCCTTATACGCAACAGTGGGCAGCTGGACAAAGTTGGGACGTCCCTTGATGGAGGAATATCTTAGCTGACTCTTATAGGAAGATTAAATCCAGAGCAAGGGAGTAGGGGTAGGAATCCGTTTCGAATCGAAGATGAGAAACAGATTTACTCATCAGCCAGGATTCATTCTTGCAGGAAGTAAAAATCAGCGAGCTCCACTCGAGACCACAAAAGTTCGAGGTATGGAGGGTGGTGGCACATCCAGGAGAAGAGATGTCTGTGGGAAAGAAGTCTCCTGGCCTCGCCCAGCCCGTCGGAGAGACAGGGAACAACACGTGCCTCGGCAGGTGTTCCCCAAACTCCCATGCAGAAAGGTGAGGGGAAGGGCAGGGCTGCCCCGTGCACGCCAACGCTCTGCTCTGCCGGGAACCGAAGTCATGAACTGCCCTGGCAGACCACAGCCCCTCTCCCGCGGAGCACTTCCACGTGTCTGCATCAATGTGGGGCACGGTGGCATCACCGGTCAAGTCCGAACCCCACAGAATCACAGAAATGCAGTGACCTCAGAGTCCCACCTCCCTACAAAACCCCTAAAGCCCTGCATCTTCCGGCCTCTTCCTGGCCATCACCAGAGCAGGGACACCAGGGCAGCACTGCTGTGGGCGCTCTTCCTTGCGCCTCCACCGTCCGCCTGCCCTCTACAGCCACCCGAAGATGTGCGAATTCCTGGCCACGCAGCACCCCTTTACCGACTGAAGAGAGCCACCATGTCTCCCTCACTAGCAAGCAGTTCACTTCCTGGCCGAACGCTCCAAGTTCTGCCTGTGTCCTGCCTACCACACAACTCGGAGACCACTCACCCTCGGGTGTTCCTGGGGTTAATCCCACACTCAATGGGCCCTTTATTACACATCACTCATCTTCACTCCTATTCCTGTTAGATTGGACCCCTGGAACCTGTGTGGTGGTTTTGTTTGCTTTGAGGGCATCGCAGTCCTACTACCTAGAACTTTAGCACCCTCTCCGGCTGCCACCACCGCTGTGCCCAGGAAGAACAACAAGGCGGGCCAGGGCACGACCAGGCAGCGGGTGCTACCAATTCTGCCAGCAGCCAAAGTAAAACATGCATGTACTACTGACAAGCCCAATAAGCCGCTTAGAAAGTACTTCCAGGCACAATCATTCAGGAAACACTTTAATAAAGGATACATTTGTAATGAGTATGTGTTAGAAATAGATGCTGGGAGAGATGATGTAAAAACAACTTGCTCTCTTAAGTGAGCAAGTGTTTCTCCCAAAATCCATCTCTGGCAGCTCAGCTGACCTTGCCTCACAGTGAAGGGGTAACTTTCAGCCCAGCCTAATGCCAGCTGCCCTGGATGGCCACCACCGGGCCCAGAGCAGGGAGCGGCTGCGCGCTGGAGCATGCGGTGTGCAGCAGTGAACGAGGGGAGCAGAAGCTGGTGCCGTCCCAGCTGAGGCCCCCTAAGCACAGTGACCTAGTTTCTGTGGAGGTGTTACTGCAGCCAACACTACCAATTTACTCTAGCTCACCCTCAAGACAGACAATTACAATAAAAACCAGTTAATGCAATTAGAAAATGTGTAAGCCCTGGCTGGTGTAGCTCAGTGGATTGCGCATGGGCCTGAGAAGCAAAGGGTTGCCAGTTTGATTCCCAGTCAGGGCACATGCCTGGGTTGCAGGCCGGTTCCTAGCAGGGGACACATGAGAGACAACTGCACACTGATATTTCTCTCCCTCTTCTCCTTCTCTTCCCCTCTCTCTAAAAATGAATAAATAAAATCTCTAAAAAAATGTATATAATATAGTAATCGGCAGGAATGAAAGTTATAGAAGGGTGAATCCCACTTAGTTCACCACTGGCTGCAGCCTGGGGGCTCCCCCCTCCCTGAATTCAGAGGGTGGGGACACTGGCACACTGGTGACCTGAGCATACAGGAGTTCGCGCACTTCAGAACTCTACCAGGAAGTAACGTGGGTGTGGGCGATGTACTTAGGAACACTGCATTTTGTCTTGGTCTCAGCTTTGTTGCCCGGCCAGCCAGGGGAGAGGAGCATTTCCAGGCAGAAAGAGAAAGCCCCACTGGCCCAGTCAGTAGGAGTGGCCAGAGCACATTCATGTAATGCCACTGAGCACCCAGCATGTCTATAAAGAACAAGCCAGCCCTGGCTGGTGTGGCTCAGGTGATCGAGCGCCAGCCGGCAAACTGAAAGGTCACCGGTTTGATCCCCTGTTGGGGTACACGCCTGGGTTGCTGGACAGATCCCCAGGTGGGAATGTGCAAGAGGCAACTGATTACACACTGATGTTGCTCTCCCTCCCTTCCCCTCTGAAACTAAAAAGCCGCCACTGACTGGAGGGTGGGGATGGGCATATCCGTCCCCTTTCACAATACTGTTCACATGTCAGTACAGGGTGTGGGGCATTCTGTCGCCAGCACACAGAGACCCAGACTGCTTGTTAACATGAAACCAAGGACCCAACGCTAACTACTTTCAGCCAGGGAGGGTGGAGGGGGGGGGTACAGACTGAACAAGATTGGCCATGTAAGTAAATGGGGTTCATTGTATTACCTGCTTGAAATTTTCCATAAAAATTTAAATCAACACTCTCTTGTGTTAAGCCCCATCTAGGCCAGGCTCCCGAAAGCTTCAAGGCCTAGTTGAACCTAACATTTCCTGGACAGCATTCTCTCCCTTGCAGTCGGTCCAGGGAAGACGAGCGAAAGGAAACCCTGAACAATGCTCTGCGGCAACCAGGTGTTAAAGGACTAAAAAAAACAGGGTCCTCAAAACCCAGCACCAAACCCTGCAACTTGGAACACTGCTCTCGTCGGCTTCCTACAACGATGCCACCGGGCACCCTAGACTCTCCAGCTCTGGTTTGTTTTGGGAAAGTTCCGTCGCTTCTGGCTTTAGTTTGCCTGCCTTCTACACATCATAAAAATACAGCTCCTTTGTCTGCGGAAACTGCCTGGACACCAGCTGCACTAAAGCAGTCTGAGTTATCTGCTCTCACCCTCCTGGGGCACACAGGGTGTGAGCGTGTCCGTGTCCAGCACTGGTTTGATTTGGTGCCTTCCCCTGCCCCCCCCAAACATGTAAAAATAACTCAACCCTTCTCTACAATGAGCTTGTCGTCAAGGATTTTTTTTTAATCCATTCTCATTTTTAAGATAAATAAGGTACCGTACAACAGAACCACATTAACATCACCCCCTGTGGGGTCCAGCTGTGAACAAGACACAAGGTCGCTCAGGTCAGTTTCTGATCCCCGGCTGCCCTGACAAACTGCATGGGCCTCCCCAGTGTCTAGCACTTCACAGATGAGGAAACTGGGGTGCAAAGGCTGGGTCGCCTGGCTAACACGAAGTGGGTGTGGGGTGGCTGCAGTGTGGGACATGTACCAGGGATGGCCTTCCTCTTGAAGGAAGACACAAAACGCTCAAGGGGGCAGTTCAAGGCTCCTACCCCGTGAGGCCAGAGATAAAATGATGAGGGGTTTACAGACCCTCACCCTGGAAAATGCACAATACAAACAAAAATTTGAATAAAATATATCTGCTGGGCTCAGAGAACCCCTCTGATCCCCCAAATACCGAAGGTTGAAAGCCTCTGTTCAGATTTTTGATCACTGATAACCTTTGGCGAGAGAGTGTCCAAAGGGAAAGACGTCCGTGGAAACATCCTCAGCCTCTCTCTCCTAAGGCCTGGCAGACATACGGTCCAGCAGGGCTGCCGTCCCAGTGTCTCCTGCAGCCCGAGGTCCCACAGACACACCTGTGCTGCCCCCACCACCAATCACACGAACACGCCTTTACTGAAAACTGAGGATGAATGAAAAGGGATTATTTCCAGAAAACGGAACATGCCTAGATCTGTCTCAATGATACATCTACAGTTTTGCTAAAATAAACTACACCCTGGTCCCTCAGGGGACTGTCGTCTTCACAGGCCCTGGGCTGGCTTCTCCACTCACTTCCCACCTTATAACTAGACCTGACACAGACGAGCCATCTCCTGGAAACCTAGACCTGATGCTGGGGCCAAAGTCTGCACTTTCAAGAAGCAGGTAAAATCCAGAGACCTAGAAAGCAGTTTTTTTTGGGGGGGACCTAAATTGGGAGGAAACAATTACTTTCAGGTACAGGGCCTCTGGCCCAGACTTCTGCGCAGGTCTGACAGCAGGACTGGGCACAGTCGCTCCTTGCCGCATCAGTCACAGCAGCAAAGGGCAGGGATGGCCGGGAGGCCCAGTGCAGGCAACAACCGCACAAGGACCACTGCACAGTCACCGACAGGAAGCTTGCAAAGGTGTCTGATGTATGGGAGAAAAAGACTTACGTGGTGCCAGAAAGAAAAAGCAGGATGCAGAACTTAAAAAATCTGAAGGCTACATTTTAAAAATGTACTCAAAGAGTAAAAAAGTAAACACAAAAAAGGTCAATTTTTATCCATGAGAGGAAGAATTTTGAGTGGATTTTTTTCATCCTCTTGATACTCTTTTCCGCATTTTCCACAAATGAGACAAATCCTTTCCCCAGTCCCTCTGCTTACGATGTCACAGGGGCTCTCTGAAACAGGCTACAGCATCACAGAAACAAAAGTCCCCCTGTGACCCCACCACCCAGAGATAATTACTCCCCAAAGGTGACTGCTACTAATAATTTGGCTCCCATTCTTCCAGATGTTTTCCAACAAGCGTTCTTTCGGAATCAAATAATTTCCTTCAAAGCCAATGCGTATGACTCCATCTATAGGAAATGTCCCAAGAAGAAAGACTCGTCGGGGGGGGGGGAAACGGGGGGCAACTGCCACTGGGCACAAGGGACCTGTGTGGGGCCAGGAAAGGCTGTTAGAGGGGCTGGGGGTGGCTCCTCAACTCTGCAAATGTACTCAAACTTCACAAAATGGAACCGTACGCTAAAACTGGGAGTTTTTTTATGACATGTAACTTACACCTCTCTAAAGCGCCAAAAGGCCCAAACGCCAGAGTGCCAGGGCAGGCGGCACTGGCAGGGCAGGGCCGCAGCCCAGAGGGTGAGGGAGGCAGCTCCAGGCTCTGGCACTGCCCTTGTCCAGAGCCCATGGCGGACCACGTGGTAGGAACGGAGGAAGCTGGAAGCCGCACGGGAATCCCTGGACAAGCCGGGGGCACAGGGGTTCCCCAGGTCATGTGAGAGTAAAGGGGAGTGAGGCCAGTTGCAGTGGACACAGGACAGAGGAAAATGCTGGCCGGGCTTGCCTCAAAGATAAGTGGCGGAGGAGACAGAGCCCTGGCTCAGGTGCCCAAACACCTCACGAAGTTCCAGATGCACCGTGGGCAGGAAAACCCAGAATAAGGCTCTCGTTCAACGGAAATTTTAAAGGTGCCGGAGGCAAGATGTTACTGTCTGGAGGTACTCGGAGGGAAAAAGGAACGGCCGAGTGAAGTCGCACCAGATGACAGCGAGCCATCTGGAGGAGGAGAACGGACTGGGCGTTACATAAGGAGCACCTGGACTACAGAACGGGAAAGCAGGCTGGGTGCCTGCGCCGGTGCAGATGGGCACACTTCTCTTAGCGAGTGATGGGCAGCTGTGTTCAGAGGCTTGTCAGGTCCTCACGCCCTTCTAGGAATCAACCCTCAAGGCCTCACTCAAACCCGCACACAAAGGTGCCCACTGCTGCGCTGCAGAAAATGGAAAGGCCGCCCTGACAAGAAGGACACAACCACAGTCTGTCCGTGATGTTTGTACAGTGTCCTCGAAAACGAGGGAAGTTACCTACCTTAGGTAAATTAGCATGGTTGGATATAAAATTGTAATCTCACCTAAGAAAAAGAAAAAGCCCGAACCCTGGAGAGAAACAATATATGAAAATGTTAGGCCCTGGCTGGCGTGGCTCGGACTGAGTGCCGGCCTGGGAACCAAAGGATCACCCAGTCAGGGCACATGCCTGGGTTGTGGGCCAGGTCCCCAGTAGGGGGCACACGAGAGGCAACCACACATTGATGTCCCTTCTGTCTAAAAATAAATAAATAAAATCTTTAAAAGAAAATGTTAGCAGTGTTTCTCTTTGAATAGAAAGATTAAGTGATTTTTTTCTCCTTTTATCTGTATTCTTGAACTCTCCAATTTTTTTATGAAAGTATTTCTCCATCCCTAAAAATTTACGCCAACTGGGTTTTGTTAACGTTATCCTCTAGGACTTGTACTGTGTACAAGGTAAGTTTTACTTCATTTTCCAGACACGAAAATTCTACTTCTGATTATGCTCTCTCGAATCACAACTCCACTGATCAAAAAATGGCAGCTGCCACACTGAGGGCCCTGGCAGCCCCCAGGGGGCGCTCCCTCTTCCAGCCCTCACGGAGGCATCTGCGCTGGGAGCATGCTCACTTTCTTACCACTCTTTGGGAAATAAGGATGCTGTCGTTGTTCGGTATTGCTCTGTTTTAATGTGGAAAGAAAAATACTGATGAATTTAAAATCAAACCTTAGTTAACCTGGACAGGCACTGAGAAGGAGCAGACGTAACCCCTGAGGGATCCGTCACCTAGAAGGAAGCTGGAAACACTAGATGTTTGCGCCTTCCTAACAGTATTTTGTGGAGGCTGCAGTCCAGCTCAATGATTTTCAGCTATCAGGTTAACTGAAACGTGCCCAGAGATGCCACCCCCTCCACCCCAGTTCAGGATCGCAGCAGTCCAGCCAGAGCTCGGCTAAGAACTGGCGGAAGGGGGCACACAGCAGCTCAGGTGCCCCCTCCCCCCCCCTCCCCGGCTTCATGGCCTCAACTAGAATTCTGTGCCACTGTTAATAAGCTAGCAGCACCTAAGCTATTTCACAACTAACCGCAGTTGGAAGTAGAAAGTTTGTATTTCATATTAAAGAATTAAAACAGGTTCGATGTTAGCTCTCTAATTATGACACACACACCTGGTCTTCTTCAATGTGGGAAAAGGGGGCGGAGACAGAGCTAACAGAGGTGGCTGTGCAACTACCATTGCCATGGAGTGGGTGGGGCGCAGGAGTGCCTCCCAGGCACCAGGTGTGTGTGTGGGGGGGAGGGCTAACAGCCAGCCAAACTATTGGCCAATCAAGTGTTAAGGGGCAGGGCCAAGGGCCACAGTGATGGAAAGCCCAATAATCTCCAAGGAATCAGTGTAAGGTCAGGGCTGCAGAGCCAGTTGCTCACGCAGCAGGCAGGCAGCGTGTGCTGACGCTGTACACTGTACTCAGTACTCAGTACTCAGGGGCAGCTCCAAAGGTGAAAGTAAACATCCACGGTGTCGACTTTCTCTCCTGGTACTTTCCACCTGTGAGGGAGTTTTTCCTTTTCAAAGCAGAAATTTTACTCTTAGTTATAAATCATTTCCAATGGACTATCTCCTCCCTTCTCCCTTCCACTCTATCGGGTATTTGATGAATATTTTTCTACTTTTATTGCCCCAAGATGAGGACTGTTTAGAGACCAAAATGAATACATTACTTCTCACTCCAGTGACCCCCCCCCTTAATCTACAAAGCCCAGAGGTAAACACTCCCAACTTTTCCCTCCCTGAAGCACAATCAAAACCTGGTGGCATCTTCAAAACCAAAGAAAGATGGAAAGTGTTTTTGCACCTCTTACCTATGGTCATTCTGTTTCCTTCATTCAACTGCAAATGACTCACCTTAGAAGTTGCCTGGCAACCTAATCAACTTGTCACTTAGCCAAGACATTTCCTGGGGGGACTGTTTTCACTCTGCCAGTTTTAATTACTGGCCGTGCTCATAAACTGCCCTGACCAGTGTGGCTCACCTTGTTGGGCGTCCTGGGCAAAAGGAAAGGTCGCTGGTTAGGTTCCCAGTCAGGGCACAGGCCAGGGCGTGTGTGAGAGGCAACCAATCAATGTTTTTCTCCCCTTCTTTCTCCCTCCCTTCCCCCTCTCTAAAAATAAATAAATACAATCTTAAAAAATAAACAAAACCCTCTCCTACCATGTGCTATGTGAATCCCACTAACTTTGCTACCATCTAATTTGCTACTTAACTTTCCCTACCATCTCCACTCTCTATGACAGTTTAAAGTTTCCACCCTGGTGGCCACTTAGCCACCTGTTGCTCCACCTCTTCCATCAGATCTGACACGCACGTCACCTCTCTAGGTTCTGGGTCACCTCTTTTTGGCTGGCCCTGGCCTGAGTGGGAGAACCCTGTATGCTGGAACTATCTGGGCTTCGGAAGAAATGCTGGGTTAAAGGCCAAAGAGGCCCGAGGATGCGAAAAGATGACATGACGCTCGGACGCTGCTCCAGCCTGCCCAGTGCCCCCTCCTGACTTCTCCCATCTGGCTTCCATGCGGCCGGAGCAGCCGGCCAGGTGGTTTTCATTTGCAGATGAGACCCCAGCAGCTGCATGCTCAGCCACAAACCCGACCCCGCAGTCAGTGTACAGCTGACGGGCACGAAGTGCACTTGTACCCCTGAGCAGGACTGAGAGGCCACACTTTGCAAAGCCAGAACCAGGGGTAAAAGAACAAAGTCGGGTCTTGATGCTTGAAAATCTGGCGACAGCCAAGAAAGAGAAACGCACCAGTCTGACAAGATGTGAATGAAGGCCTGGTACACAGCGGAGGGGACAGAGGGGGTTCTTACTGTGCTGCGTGGTCTCAGACTGAAGACACCGACTCGCTGGACCTTATCTCACTAGCACACTCAAGATACTGAAAGAGCCCTGGCAGGTGTGTGTGGCTCAGTGGATAGAGTGCAGGCTTGTGAACCAAAGGTCACCCGTTCGATTCCCTGTCTAGGGCACATGCTTGGGTTGCAGGCCAGGTCCCCAGCTGGGGGTGTGCAAGAGGCAACCGATCTATGTATCTCTCCCACATTGAGGTTTCTCTCCCTTTCTCCCCACCTCTCTAAAAATAAACAAATAAATATTTTTAAAACAGGTAATGAAAAGAATAAGCAAGTTGTCACTGTGAATTACGATATGCCTGTGCAATGTAATTATTACAAAACAGCTAAAATCAGGTTTATAAAGAAAATAGTAATAACATACAACAATGGTGATCAGGATTATAATAATAATTATGCCAAGGAAGGGTTTTCTGTGGACCAGACACTGCTCTAAGTACTTTACTAAGTATTACCTCATTCAATCCTCTTAACACACCTATAAGGTTGCTTCTGTCATCAAACCTGTTTCACAGATGAGAGGACTCGCCATACAGCGAGGTGAGGGAACTTACCAAAGATCACAACACTAGTATGTAAGAGCCGGAGTATGAACCCAGAGCCCCGTGTTTAACTGCCATGCTACACTGCCACCCGTAATATAATAATCAATATAAGCCCTGGCTGGTGTGGCTCAGTGGACTGAGCGCCGGCCTGCGAACAAGTCACCAGTTCGATTCCCAGTCAGGGCACATGCCTGGGTTGTGGGCTGGGTCCTTAGTTAGGGGTGTTCGAGAGGCAACCACACACTGATGTTTCTCTCCCTCTCTTTCTCCTTCCCTCCTCCTCTCTAAAAATAAATTAATAATCTTTAAAAATGTAATAATTGATATAAATGATGACATAACATAATATATACATATCTATGTATTCATCTACCATAAAATTATAATAAAAGGCTAGAGAAATACTCCCAAATAACAAATGTTTTTGTCTAAGTAGTAAGATTAAGGTAATTATTTCTTTTTATATTTTGCTAATTTTCTACAATTGCAAAACCAGAAGCAGACAATAACGATAATTATTTTCTAGGCCTTAAAGAAAGATATTCAGTGTGCTGGGACTAGGGACTCCCAGGAGTGAGCCCCAGGCAGCCCCCCCCCACCGCCGCCGCCGCACACATATTCCTCAACCTGTGAGGTGGGCACACCACCACCCATCTCAGAGGCGTGGCAGGACGCAACGAGGGCAGAGGTGCAAAATCCGGCATCCAAATAACTGCTTCCTTTCCAGAGGCCCCAGTCCTCATTCACAGTAACAGCCACCACTGTTTGATGCCCACCCTACTACGCGTGCATACACACTGGGTCAGCTCTTTCTAACTTGCTGGTGAGCAAAAGGGAGAAAATGAGGTGCAGGAGCTTGTCCAGAGGACGGTGCCTGGAAGAGTCAATCAAGACTGCTCCACTCCGGGGCCCACATTCCTTCCTGGACCCCCATTTCCCTTACAGATCAAGCTCCAGGTGCAGACAGGGCACCACCACCACCACCACCACCACCTCCCTCTTTCTGGGCCACTTCATTTCTTTCTGACTACCTCAGGCAGGGAGAAGGGAGCACGCTTGACACTGAAATGACAGCAGTGTGGCTCTCAGTGTGTCTGTGCACATCCCAGACCTGAGCCACCGGGATCAATTATCCCCCCAGTGTCCTTAACTCAGTCCAAGTTCACAGACCAACTGATGCTGCCGGTCTTGGAAGTAAGCTTCAGCCCTCCTCTCCTAAAGCCGTACGTAGGAGCAGTCTGTTTTCCAGCGTTAGAGTCAAGTGAAAAGATGTGGCTGCCATCTTGGTACACTTGAGTCAGGGTGCAGAGAGTGGAAAGGTGGTCTTGGAACAGGCACTCTGCCAGTTGTCCCCAAAAGGACAAAAACTCGACCTCAGGTGGCTCAGCTGGGTGAGAGATGGCATCGCTGCACATTACAGGCCGGACCAGCGGAGAGCAAGCATCCACGTGCAACTCTGGACACTGACGTGCTTCCCAAGAGGCGCTCTCAGAGGCCAACAGTGGACGGTCTCTGAGCAGAACCCAGCTGCGATGATGCCTCCCGACTCATGGCAGAAGTGGCCCCTGCTTTACGAAACCAAACATGAGCACTCCAGTCCCTCCCCAGCCCCCCACACTGACTACCTGCACGAGTTACTCAGAAGAATTTTTTACTTAAAAAAATATTTTTTAAAGTTCATCATGTGATCCCTTAGGGTGCAGACCTGATGTACGAAATGTCCACTTCACTCACTATGCACGTGGTTGTAGGGTCTAAGAGCAAAGGCGCCTCAACAGGGTCCCAAGCCAGGAGGAGCAGCAGCACCTGGAGACAGACCACCAAGGTTCATCCATCCTTTCACTGAACCCAGAAAAAAGCAGCTTGCACAAAATTCCTTGCAACTAAAACCTATAAAAACCACCCTTTTCCACATTTGCAACATCAGCTGATATTTAGGCTTGTGTTAGAAAATCCTATACTCCTGAAGGATAACGGGGCAGGGAAAGAAAAGTATCTGATGTGCAGACACCACATTTGTTTTGGAAAAGACTGGTCCAGAGTCCACAAAAAGTTAGGAAAAAAGCCAGCGACACCACCACCAATGTTTGTCTTTGGAATAATAGAAAGGGATGTTTATTATTTGTAAGAATTATCTCTGCTATTACAGGACTCAATCCTGCATGCTAGGACTGCTCTCATCCGGAGCCAAGGAAAGACTGCTAAACTAGAAAGTCTGCAGAAGTTATCACTGCCCACTAAGTGACGCACTGCGGGGCAAACTGATACGCACCGAATCAGCTCTGGGGAGGAACTGTTAGCGTTCCTCTCATTATTACCAGCTGTTCCTATTTTACTGTAAGGACTTAATGACATTTTAATACAAGGACTCATAAACCTCAGCAGCTGAATTCCTCCGAAATGCCCATGGAGAACCCACCACGGGTGCTGGGAGCTGGATCCTGGCACAAGGAAGGGGCGTGGAGGGAGCAGGAGAGAAGAACCTGCCGCCACGGACGGCGCACAGGAGGCCTGTGACAGTGGACGTGCACACCCTGTAATTAATGGGCAAGATAGGAAAGCTTTTTTCTTGATCCCGACTCATGTGGTGACAGAAGGGAGAGGAACGCATAAAAACGGGTAAAATGATACTAATTACCACCCTGCGTGTGCTGCACCAACAGTAAGCAGGGCAGGCAATGCCACCCCACTGGACGGAAGGGGAAGCCGAGGCTCCGGGAGGTCGGTGCTCCCAGTGACTCGCAGTCAGACCGAGGTAAGGCTGGGCCCAGTGGTGAGCACTTTGCACAGGACAGTGCAGACCCCAAGTCACCTACTTAGAGCTTCCACTCCTCTGTCTGGCTCAGAAGTAGCGAGGCCTCAACATATCCAAATGCAGCCTCAGGGTTTTCTCCCACCAAAACCTAATAATTACATGTAAATAATAGCTAACATCTATTGCGCATTTACTAGGTGCAAGTAATGATGCTATGAAGCATTTTAATTTATGATTTTATTATTTCTCTCCGCCCCCAAGACCCGCCTTCGCTCCTTGCCAAGCCACCAGCACGTCTCACCTGGTCTGCCACGGGCGTCTTCTGCTCGACCCACACCTGCCCCAGCCCCGCCCTTCTCTACACCTGGGTCAGAGCAAGCTCTTCAAGACTCAAAACTAACCACCCCCTCATTGCTTGCATCTTCAAAGGCTCTTAGGATAAAAACGAAACCTGCAAAACCAAACCAAACCTGCACTGCAGCCTAGCAGGAAGGTCCCCGCCACTTCTCCGTTCTCGTTTGCCACCCTGGCCCTTGGCTGCATGGCCTTCTTCCGGCCCCTCACTGAGCCACCGAGCTCCCTGTCACAGGGCTCTGCCCGGGCTGCTCCTCCGCCTGCGCTGCCACACCCTCAGCTCCAGCCCAGCCCTCCCCGACCCCGTTCTGGCCTCCGATGGCAGCACCTCTCCCTCCGGGAGCCATGACCATCTGTTTACAGTGTCTGTCTCCTCAGGCCCCAGGAGAGCGAGGGGGATGGACTTCCAGGTCACCTGTTTCACCAGGGGCTGGTGCAGTGTTTAAGTCATGCCCAGGGGATAATCATGGAACAAATCGAGAAGAAAAAGGGGCTGCAAGCTGGCTCCCAGCCCCAGGCGGGCCCCGAACAGCACGGCGGTGCGAGGCCTCAGGCAGGTGTGGGAAGAGCACGAGCTGTGGGGTCAGCACGTCCAAAGTGGGAGGCGTGCCAGTGATTGTTCTTGGGGGTGAACATCAGACAAAGCAGACAAACCCCAGGCACCCCCCAGCTGGAATCAGTGCTGGACCTGCGAGTGCTGCGACTGAACACACCCCAGTCCTGCCTGCTTCCACTACTCCACCCTCTCCCTGGACACCCTAACCACTTCCACTGCTTCCACTCTAGCTTCTCACAACCCTGCACCTGCACAGCAGCTGGCACGGCCCCCTTGTAATGCAAAATCACGCTACTCCCCTGCTTAAAACCCTCTGGGGCTTCCTGGTGCCCCAAGAACAAAAGCTGGTTGGTGCACACGGTGCAATCCAGCCCTGCCGACCCGGTAGCTTGACACAGCACCCTTCTTTCTAGTCCTCCACCTTAGGGCCTGGCACCAGCTGTCCCCTCCTCAGATCTCCCTGCACTGGCTCTGTCTCACCAGTCCCGTCTCACCTGGAGGGTCCATCCGGGGGACCTTCCCCTCCTCTCAGGTCCTGGCACATCCCCCTGCTTCATTTCTTCACAGTGCTTCTCATGGAAAAGGCTCGGGTTTGTTTATGATCTGTCTCACCCCAAGAAGGCAGGGACTTTGTGTGGTTCACTATATGGGTGAACGTTCGCTGAACCAATGCCTCTTACTATGTTAACAGCAAACAGTTACTAAGCCCCACCTGGGAACCAGGTAGCTGAAAGCAGCAGGAGATGCATTAACACATCCCGCAAACAACAAGCCTATGACCAGCTTGCAGGTGAGGACAGTGAGAAACAAGAAGATAGGTGGGCCCCAAACCCAGGCAGCCAGCTCTAACACGGGCACTGCTGACCAAGATGCGCGCTGCTGCCCGCTGCTTTACAGGATTACGGTGTGTCCCCCACAGTGGACGGGGAGCCCTGGGCAGCAGGCGCCAGGTCCCCCCCAGGGCCAGGCACTGGCAGAGGAAGTCCTGGAACAAAGTTTAGGAATCAAGGAGGGAATCGGGGAAGCCCTGGAGAGGAAAGCTGTACCAAACGCAGGCATGACCAGCAACCCCCTCTGTGTTTCCAGTTCCCACCCGAGCTGACAAGGCAGAACGAGGGCTGAAGCCCTGGCCATGTAACACATGTCCCCAAAGAGCAGGTCTGTCCCATAAGGTCACCTATTTTACCCTATAACAGCTACACCCTCATTTAAAAAACTCTTCTCCACGGGAAGTTAAGCAAATGAAATGTGGAGGGGATTCCATACTGCTTTTATTTTAGAAAATGATATACAATCACTGAGAACTATTATTGTTTCCCATAGGTTACACATTTACACACAATCTTCCTTCAATCCTTGCAACCTTGTAAGGCTCACGTGACCATCCCACCTGCCGGGGAGGCTCAGTAACTTGAGGGAACTTGTCCAAGGTCACAGAGCAGCTAGGCAGCAAAGCCAGGCTGCCTGACTGCAAACCTGCACTCTACCATAATGGCAGAAGCTTCAAAAACGCATCTCAGAAAGTTGCCACAATTTTCTCCAAACGCGTTAAAAGTACTGGTGCCAGCAGTGGAGCTTCGAGGCGGAAGGCAAAGGCAGAACCACTCTGGGGGAAGGACCGTTCACAGCGCTGTTGCGAGCCCCCCACCAGAGCTTCAAGCTCCTCTGGCAGGAAACTGCAGGCGTCAGCAGGAACCATAGAGAAAAAGAAACTCTCGGTAAAGGGAGGAGGAAGGGCTGGGTGGTGAATTCAAACTGTGGCTTCACGAAACCTTACTGGTAAGAGGAAGCCAGAGCAGCCAGGAAGCAGAGGGGGCCCAGAAGGGCTGCCAGCCCTGAGCCTCGTGGGCACCCACGGCTGAGGGCAGACGGAGGTAATGAACGCCCCCTGTCCAGGGGCCCAGGGGAAAGGAAAACATCTAAAAACTAGGAAAAGCCAACGCTGTGCTGAGTGCATGCTAACGAGACTGGACTGTAGTAACAGAAGCATCCAACAGCAGGCACTGCTAACCAGGGTGCCCGGGGTCCCCAAGGTCTCTGAGCACCAATCAGAGACCTGGGGACAGTCTGTTTCCATTTCTACTTTTTAACTCAATAAACAAACTTCATTCTCTAAAAGAGGCCAATCTGAGAGGACTTCTTTGTGCCATTCAACAGGTCTGCCAAACAGGTAAGAGTCCAGACCAGCACGCTGCCCTCACTGACCATATCCCAAACTGTCACGTGGGGACATTATGGTTCAGGATTGTCTTCAACATTCGTGTTTTAACTGGTCCTGTAACACATGACGGCTCAGGACAAGCAGGACACAGCCCTGCCACTGCCGGGGGCTTGCTGGCCTAGCCCGTTCACTCACATCATCTACTTGCCACAGTGAGCTTGGGGTTTGCAATCCTGCTCCGTAAAAGGCACCAAGGAGCTATGAGGAGAGAAGAGCCCCAGCACCAGAATGTGCTGCTCGTCTTAAATCCTTCCAACAGGGCAGACAGGCTCAGAGGTCCACGGTCACGTCTAGCACCAGAGGCTACCACGTACTTTCTTTCTAAGTCATGAAGATGTCACTATCTCTGAGCAAGTTACTTGCATGAAAAGACCAATTTCCAGCCTTTCATAGGGTTCCGACATGCAAGGCTCTCAATTTTAAGAGAAATCAATAATCTGCTGCTATAGTCAGTGGGTTGAAGAGAGGAGAAAAGGCTGTGAGAAATAAACAAATACAAAAATAGTCTCTGAATACTAATAAAATCTCTCAGAAGAGTGAGCTGCAAATCCAAGGCAGGATCAGGTATTCTACAGGAAAAGCAAAACAAAACACCCACACACAAGATGCGTTTCCAGTTTCACACAGAGGCTGGCACACAGCAACACCTTTCCAAGATACCAGTTGTGAGTTCCCTTGTGCGTTCAGAAGCAAACGGAGGAGGAGCACAGAGCCAGCCCTACCACACACATCGCACTGCACAGGGGGAGGGGCTCTGCTCACTGCCCATCCCACCACAGGACGGCCTCAAACCTTGGGCATTTCGCTTGGGCTGCCCCCTTTCCTCCCCGCTTCTACCGGGAAAGGGGGGACAGAGCAGTCCAGTACAAGAACTGCTCAGACCACAGGAATCGAAAAATGCAGCCCGAGATCACTAACATTTTACAGAGAAGGAATGGGGTTGCTTAGCCTGAAACAGGTACTTCCTTCAGTGAGAGGTGCTATTACCCAGGTCATCTTTGTTCCTCTAGGTTGCAAGATGAGTAAGAGACATAAACAAAGGTCTTATACTCACCTTAAGGCACTCTTGAGGATTTTCATCCAGGAAATGGAATAATGACCAGCATTCTATGCTATTACCTAGAGATTAACTCAGTGGGTGGGGGAGGGGAGGAGGGGTGGCTTAAAGGGTACATTTAACCCCAGAAAAGCCACAAGAAGTTCCAGCAAAAAAGACTGTCACTCTATCCAAGTCTTGTTGGAAGTGAAGTACAGCAGGAAAATAGGGCAGACCAAGGGGAATTAGAGCCATTCACAATGGGAGGGGCCTTGGGATTAATGGACTCTTTAATTTTCGAATTTCCTGGGGTTTATGGCTAATTAGGCCCCTTAACAGTATGGTAATGTGCTCAAATTTCAGCTGAGTTCACGGAACAGCTGAGGGAAGAAGATGGAACAGAAGTCACCCCTGGGCCCCAGGGACTACAGACAAGGCCCAAGGCACTTGCTTCCTGCACTGATCCGCACTAATTAGGCGCCTCTAATTCCCCAAACAAGGGCTCAAAGGGCACCGTGTAATCTGCCATGTGCACCGACACCACCACTTAACAGAACTCTGTTGGTATGAGCACACGCATGTACACACACATACACACACACAGCTCAAAGGTGGGGAAAAATGGCAGTAAGTGAAACTAGCAAACACTTGTGGAGAAAATATTCAACTTTTTAACCTATGAATGAAAAATATTTAAAACCTATTATATTAGAAATTAAGGAAGAAAAACACTCAAGGCTGACATGGAAGCAGTAGAAGCACATTAGTATTACCAGTGGCATCACAACAAGGCAGGAAACTGTGGAAAAACAGTGCGTTCATTACTTGTGCAGAGTGTGAAGTGTCCACACTCGGGCGCAATAATGTCACTCCTGGGAGTCCGCCCTAAGAAAGACCCCAAATACATGGAAAAGTGCATAAAGGACCACCGTCACCCTGACACGGTTTGCAATGCAAAACACTGGAGGTGACCTAGAGATGGAAGGTCAGGGTGGCCACTGCTGTGTCTGTCATCATCTCTAAGGACCACCGAGCGGCCACTAAGGAATCTTAGTGACGTGAAGAAGTCTTAGGTCATGTAAATTTTTTTTAAAGATTTTATTTATTTATCTTTAGAGGGGAAGGGAAGGAGAGAGGGAGAAAAACATCAATGCATGCTTGCCTCTCATGTGTCCCCTGCTGGGAACTGGCCTGCAACCCAGGCATGTGCCCTGACTGGGAATCGAACTGCGATCGCCTGGTTCGCAAGCCTGCATTCAATCCACTGAGCTACACCAGCCAGGGCTAAATTATTCTTAACAGGCTTTGCTTTTTAGAGCAGTTTTAGGTTCACAGCAAAACTGAGTAGAAGGCACAGAGATCTCCTGTACAGCTCCTGCCCCCACTCATGCGTGGCCTCCTCTCGACCAACACCCCCGCCAGAGTGGCACTTGGCTTACACCCAGCAAACCTGCGCTGACACCTCACTGTCACTTCCAGCATGGAGACCACATTAGGGTTCACTACTGGTTACTTGTGATGGATCTGGCGAACGTACACACAGTGACATGTACCCACCACACAGAGTATCATACAGAACAGTTTCACCCCCTCCTAAGAATTCCGGGTGCCCTGCCTACTCATCCCTCCCTCTCCCTAACCTCTGACACCTACTGGTCTTTCACTCTCTCCACAGTTTTGCCTTTTCCAGAATGTCATCGAGTTGGAATCACAAGGTATGCAGCCTTTTCAGATTGGCTCCTTTCACTTAGTACTACACATTTAAGATTCCTCCATGTCTTTTTTTTTTAACAGAAAGAGGAAGAGAGAAAGAGAAACATCAATGTGAGAAAGAAATATCGATTGGTTGCCTCCCATACACACCAGACCAGGATCAAACCTACAGCCTAGGTGTGTGCCCTGACCAGGAATCGAATCAGCAACCCCTTTCGGTTACAGGATGATGCTCCAACCACCCAGGGCGACAGCTTATTTCTTTTTCACACCGAACAATTCTGTTCTCCGGGTGTACCACTGTTTGTTTTATTCATCCACCTACTGAGAAGCAACTTAGGTGACTTCAGGTTTTGACAATTGTGAGTAAAGCTGCTGGAAACACTTGTGTTTTGTAAAAGCAGGTTTTTGTGCGGAAGTTTTTGCCTCAGCTGGGTAGATAACCAAGGAGCACAAATGCCCGATCGTCTGGTCAAATAGGTTCGGTTTTCAGAGAAGCTGTCAAACTGCCTTCCAAAGCGGCTGCGCCGTTCGCATCCCACAGAGAGCGCACGTTCCCGTCGCTCCTCGCCCCGTTCGGCGGTCGGCACCCGGGTTCCGGTCATTCTAACAGTGTGCAGTGAGCAGCTCACTGTTTGGCCACGTGAATTTCAAAAAAGATAAATTACAGGTGGCCTATGGCTGTAACCAATAAAAAAACACATGCATAAAAGAAATAAAGGACTTAGAAAAAAATGATAGTTACTAGTGATTTTTCCTTCTATGATTCAAACTTTGCACAATGAAAATTAAGTCGAACCATGTGAAACTGGCAATGACCAACCATTTTCGTCAACAAAATGGTAATTTCATATGGTTCAACCTTACAGTTTTCCTATTAAAATAACTTTTAAGAACTTTAGGTGTTCACAGCACTTGTCCTTAACTACACTACCACCCACTCACTCTTTAATATAAAGAAACATCACATACATGTGGGCAAACAAGCCAATCAGTCTAAAAGCCAATCATCAGAATTCTGTAATCCAAGAGAGTAGACAGATCCTTTGAAGAGAATGTGAAATAGAAGACAGAGAAAGCAGCCAATGAAAGTGAGTTCCAGCACGTCTGGAAGCCCGATTCTGCAGTGGCAGGCAGGCTGTCCTCCCCCTGCTATGTGGAGACAGACGCACTTCTCTGCTACATGCTCAACCACAGACAGCCAGGACATAAGCCAGACACTGAAGAGTCTTTGTAAGAGCGAGTGGTGGGGAGGTTCTGCCCCTGCTGGACTCCCCCTCTCCTCTCTGCCCATCCTTACAAAGGCCTCCTCCCCCCCTTCAACCAGGACCCGCTTTTTCCAGGCCAGGGTCTCAGAGGATGTTTGCTTCCCTTTTCTTGCCTCGGGACAGGCCAATTCTACTTAACAAAGTCCCTTGATTTCTTGAGGCCAGAAAACGAATCTGAAAAACAGAAAAGGCAAATGGAATAACCATCCGTATAGGTGGAACCATTTTTTAAAAAATAAGCACACTCATAGAAAATGTACATCAAACTCTCTGCAGTGTTTCTGGGGGTGGAGTTAAGGAGTGGTTTCACTTTCCAAGTGACATATTTCTATGTCGTTTAAGTAGAATAAGTAGTACTTCTATAGTCAGAAAAACAAGAAGCAAATTATAGTATTTTTAAAAAGAGAGAATAGGAAATTTGCTTTGATTTACTTTTTTTTTTAAACTTCCTGCCACTCCTTGCTTAGCTTTCCGCCCCTACCTCATAGCTTCCACATAGTAGTATTTCTCAATCCAAAAACAAAATGGGAGAAATAAATGCTACATACTGGGAGACCAGCACAGGCTGGGCACTGTGCTGGGTCTTTCATCCGTATCACAGGCCCTTCTGCTTAGCTTAAGTGGGTACTGCCCTCTCGGATCAGTGACTGAGGCCAGCTGCAGGCAGCCAAGGTCTCTAGGAAGAGGTCCACAAAATGACAGGGCACTGGCTTTGCGGAACCCTCCCTTGGGAGGGCACCCTGAGCTGTGTGCCAGTCAGGAACCATGTTCGCTCTTCAAAACTACCTGTGAGGTCGATTACTAAGACTGGCGTCCCTATTTCCAGGATAAGAAAGGAAAGCTCATCATCAAGCAGGATGCAAGTGATGCTTGCCCTCATGATTGAGGGCAGATCTTTCTCTTACTCATTGCTGGACCCCAAGCACCCAGTTATAGAGTAGGGTCACAGGAGCACTTCCAGAAGTATTAGTGGCGGATATGGGAACGACTCCTCATAGGCTGCGAGAGGTAAAGCAGCTAGTGCACGGCTGCCCAGCCAGTAAGCTACTGGGAGAGTCAATTTCTGGGCTCCACATCCTTGGCCTTGCTATGGGTCTCCCTTACCTCGTGACACATGGGAACAAGAGAATGTCTTAGAACCAAACGCTGCCGCTGCCTCTCTCTTCCCCGGAGCCCCCAGAAGAAGCTGGAGTCAGCCTGGCCTGAGCTGAGCTCAGGGCTCCAGACGGCTCCAGCAGGGGCGGGCTCCCAGCAGGCCCCGCATGGAGATGCGTGGAGGAGGCCTCCACCCAGGCACCTGCTCCCCTCTCCTGAATGCTCACAATCACTGACCCCGGACGTGAACGCTACAGTCAAGTCTATTAAAGAAAAAACAACAAAAACTCACCTGAACTTTCACTTAAAACAAGAGTTTTACATGTTTATGAAAACATCTATTTTTTTTAACAGCCACTGCATAAATAAAGATTTAACTGCAGATGAGCTAGAACGAGGCATCTGAGTGGGAATCTGAACTCTACAGTTAACTGGAAACATAGTAACTACAGGTAAGTTACTTAACCTACCTGAGCCCCAGTGTTCTCACCTACAGAACTAAGATAACCCCCAGTCTCACTAGAACGAATGAGAATTAAATCACCACATTTAAATGAGATAACACGCTTACACAATGCCTGGTACACTATTCCCGGCACATAGAGTATTCAACAAACGCGCGCCACTGCTACCACAGCAACAGTCATCAACTGACTGCACAAGAAAGGACTCTGGAAAGCCCACTTTAAAAAAAAAAAAAAAGCCCACTTAGTCCAATATCCTCATTACAGACGGGGAAACCAAGGTCCGAGGAGAAGTTAGATAACTACTGACTATCCAGTTACCACAATGCCTTATAAATAGTGGGCACCTACTGAATGCAGTACATAAATACCTCATATGAAATGACGTATTCACCTAATCTGCTTAGGAATCATTTAAAATGGGTCCAACTTAATGGTGTTACTCCCAGTGACTCTTACCTAGAATAATTTAAGTTAAAGACGACTTCTCGCCCTGGCTGGTGTAGCTCAGTGGATTGAGCACAGGCCTGTGAAGCAAAGGTCACTGGTTCGATTCCCAGTCAGGGCACAAGTCTGGGTTATAGGCCAGGTCCCCAGTAGTGGACACATGAGAAGCAACCACACACTGATGTTTCTCTCTCTTTCTCCTTCCCTTCCCCTCTCTCTAATAAATAAATAAATATATTTTTTAAAAAGACAACTTCTCGGTGGGAATCAACATTCATCTGGACCTGCACTGTCCAATTCAATAACCACCAGCCACATGTGGTTATTTAAGTTAATCAGCCCTGGCTGGTGTGGCTTAGTGGATCGAGCACCCGCCTGCGAACTAAAAGGTTGCTGGTTCAGTTCCCAGTCAGGGCACATGTCTAGTTTGCAGGCCAGGTCTCCAGTTGGAGGTGAGGAAGAGAGGCAACCAATGTTTTTCTCTCCTTCTCTTCCTCCCTCCCTTCCCCTCTAAAATATAAATAAAACATTTAAAAGGACACGTGGACAAAAACTAAGGAGGGGGGTGGAGGTGGGGAGCACTGGGGGGGCTGGGATGGGAGTAAAACACGGAAAACTGTACTTGAACAATAACTAAATTTTAAAAAATTTTAAAAAAAATTTAAAAACAAATAAAAAGTAAACTGAAGTTAATTAAAATTAAGTAAAACTAAATCTTCGGTTCCTGACTACACCAGCCACACATCAAGCGCTCAGTGCGGCTCTGCACAGATGGCTGAGGCTGCCCGAGACACAGACACAGAGCATCCCATCACCACGGAAGTTCCAGTGGACGGAGGAGGAGGAGGCGTCCTTAAACAATGGAATGGACAATTCCTGTTCTTAAACAGTGGTTCTACTTCCTAAATCCCACTGTCTCTTAATAGCCCTACCAGAATATAAAAAGAAAAAACCTCACTAGCCTTCCTTTTTCTGCAGGTCTGCGCACTCATAAAAAAGTTCAAAATGGTATTTGGTGGGTGTTGGGATCTAGAAGACAAGGGGGGCAGGGATGGGTACAGTAAAAAGGGCTCTAATAAAATGTGTGCTAAGCAAACACGTAACTCGGGTCGCTGTCCCTCACCAGTAAACCGAACAGTCTTCAGAGCAGGCCAGAGGCCCCTCCCCGAGTCCCACTCACACCGAAGGACCAGGAAGACTGGGTAAGCGCCTGCGGCCCTCCAACAAGATGTGACTGGCACACTAGCTAACGCCCTTTACAGTTTATTTCTGATGCCAAAACTCTTGTGAGACCCCATCTAAGCCCAGAACAGTCCTCCACTCGCTCCTTTTAATGGTCCAAAGAGCAAGCAGTTCTGGTAGGCAGAACAGGACCCAGAAGGTGAGCCTCTCTGCCACCACGCCCACCTCCACCACCTTCTCTGACGTCCCAGGAGGCTGGCTCCCCTCCGGGAGAACCACTTGGCACCCTCGGCTCTTGGGATAAAAGGACACACGACCGTAAGTGATTGGAGTCACTGATGCACCGTTCTCACGTGAGTCTGAACTAGGCAATCAGCACTGTCTTGTTTCCGCTCTCATATTGAAACAAGTGCCCCTTTCACAGTCATTTTAGAGCCACATCTTTCACATTTTTTGTGCTTTTTGTAGATTTCAGTTTAAAAACGGCCCCAAGCCCAGTGCTGTCCAGTGCTCCTAAGCACGAGTTGACAGTGAGGCCCCTTACCAGGAAAACACATGTTAGATAAGCTCCATTCAGACGGGAATCCCAGTGCTGTTGGCCGTGACCTCAATGGTGATGACTTGACTATACTAAATAAGGTGTCCTTAAACAGGAACACATAAAACGAGGTGTCTAAAAAATGTTCCACATCAGACCTTATCCATCTTATAGCTGAAAGTTTACACACCCTTTCACTGACCTCCCCCTGCTTCCGCCACAGCAGCTGCCGGGAACTATCTTCTACTCTGTTTCTATGAATTTGAGCTTTTCTTTTAGATCCTACATATAACTGGTACCCTGCAGTACCTGTCTTTCCCCGTGAGGGACCTATCCAATTACAAAAATGCTGTGACCAGGGGCTCACAGGAGCCCTGCCCCATGTTTCCCAGAGGAGCAGTGGCTCCGCCGCACCTGCCAGTTCCGTGGCCGTGGTGACACTGCCGCGCCACAGCCGTGAACGACAAGAATCAAGGACACACAGCTGGGCAGGGAAGCAGGCAGGGAGTCAGACCCCAGCTCGACCAACAGCAGGGGGCGGGGGGGGGGGGAGCAACTTGTACATGAAATATTAAACACATTTAACATGTTTATGAGGTTTTCATAGGCTGACTATCAAAACAGCACAGACAATATGAACTTAATCCCGTGAAAAACCTTTCAAAACTATGTATACAGACCCTGAACAATGAAACAATAAGGTAACAGTAACGAAGGGCTGGCAGGATGAGATTATGGGTGATTTTCTTTTATTCTCTAGATTTTTCCAACTTTTCTATAATGAAAATATTACAACAATGGAAAAACACAATTTAGAAAATAGTAATACTATCGCCCTGGCTGGGGTAGTTCAGTGGATTGAGCACAGGCTGCCAACCAAAGGGTTTGCCAGTTCGATTCCCAGTCAGGGCACATGATATTTGTTTCTTCCTCCCTTCCCCTCTCTAAAAATAAAGTCTTAAAAAATAAATTATAATAGTATCAGATTTCGAGGGGATCCCTGTGGCAAGGAGCAGGGTCAAGAAGCTTCCCAGGGTCCCTGCCATTGGTATTCACGCTCGACTAGACGGCCATGTCTGTTCCCCACCAGACTGTGGGTTCCTTGAGGCAGGGGCTTCCTCCCATTCGGATCAGAGTCCCAGGTCCAGGCACTCAGCAAACACTCGGGGCGGGTGGCAGTGCTGGAGGAAATAATACTCACGGCAAGACAGCCGACCGCTAAACTGCACAGGTAAAGGCTACGCTGAGGTCGGGTCAGAGTACAGAGACAGTGCTCGAGTAGTGCTCATGGGTAAAATCAGAGCCCCCTTCGCGACATGGGACTTCCTTTACAAGGTGGCCCCGACTTCCTGCCTAGCCTCCTCGAGCTCTCCCACCTGCCTTTTTGTCTCCACCAAGCTTTTGTCAGTTCCCCTGAATACGCCATGCTCTCCCGCACCCGAGTTCCGACACACTCTGCTCTCTCTGCCGGCCAGTCGTGTGCACCACCATCCCCGCCCCCGGTGCTCCTGACAAATGAGTCCTCTCACCCTGCCTCCAACAACACGCCCTGCCCCCCCCGCCGTGCTCCTGACAAATGAGTCCCTCACCCTGCCTCCAACAACACGCCGCTCCGCTGGGACCCAGCCTTGAGGCCCCCCAGCCAGACTCCTTTTCAAGGCACCTGCACACACGCCCTTACAGCAATTCCCTCCCATTCCTCGGGTTTCTGTAACTGTCTCGATCTGAAGTCTCCTTGTAGAAAGTACCTTTATGCCTACCCAGCCAAAGTGGGGTACATACCATTGTTAAATGTTTGTTTCTTTGGATGGCTGGATGGATGGGAAAGCAGACCAATGTGGTAGACAGAGAAGGCTTGGTGAAGAAGAAAAAGAGTCAGGTCCTGGAAGGTAAGTGAGACAGACAAAGAAAGAGAGGAGGAAGGCACGAAGGGAGATGCTGCAAACTGAGGCCCAGAAACAGGGTCAAGCCAGACACTCGTGGTCCACAGATGAGCATCTTTCATATCAATAGTTATAACTGTTTATTTCTCATTTATTTATAAAATAAATATGTATAAAAATATATTACTTATTTATTTTTAGAGAGAAGGGAAGTGAGGGAAGAAAAGAGGGAGAGAAACATTGATCGACTGCCTCTCACATGCCCCCAACTGGGGACCTGGCCCGTAACCCAGGCCTGTGCCCTGACTGGGAACCAAACCGGTGACCTTTCAGTTTGCAGGCTGATGCTCAATCCACCTAGCCACGCCAGCCAGGGAATAAATGTTTACTTCAACATGTGCTTGGTATTTATGGCAATTGATATGGGTTTGTATTTATGGTAATAACCAAGTTTCCCTCCTAAATAATTTACTTTAAAAAATAGGCAACATAAAGAAAAGTTCATTAATGGTCTGTTATGGAGATGGATGTGGCAAACCCAGAAAGGCTAACTCAGCACAGGACACTAGTGCAGGCGAGCAAGGAGCTCCCCACGGCTGGCCAGAGCGGGGAGCCAGATTGAGGAAATGAAACTTGCTAGGCAGGGAGGACAAGGTCAGACGAGAGGGCCCTGGAGACGAGCCAGCGAGGCCATGGCTACTAAACAGTGAGAGCAAAGTGATTGGGTAGAATGGGTGGAGGGAAATAAGTCCCCTTCACCAGATCTTAGGGAAGTATCTCAAGAGGAGGAAGGAAACGGAAACACACAGACACACACACACACACACACACAGACACAGACACACACGGACACACACACACACACACACACAGACACAGATATCCGTCCACTGCAACTAACAGAGAGTAAAGGGCTTACCAACTGTTCACTTATAATTCTCACAACCCCATGAGTTAGGTATTCTAATGTGGACATTTTACAGAGCTACGAGGACTCTGCTTTATTCAACAAACCTCTTCCACTTTGCTACACAGCCTCCACAGTTCGCAATTTAAGGGCTACAACACATCCTGTTGTACTGATGTACCATCATTTTTCAACTGACTGGTAAATATCCACTTTCCCCATGGGTATTTGCTACTGCAATTCACCTCTCCTAGGTGCATTACAACAAAACAGGAGCTGTAGATCAAAGGGACCTGGGTTTGAATCCAGACCTGTCCGTACTCAGAGCACTGGCTTTCTGGATCGGTGGATCCCACTGCCAGGAAGCTCTTTCACGACATCGTGTGGGAAAGTGTGATGGTTCCGTGCACTTTCCAACACGTTGGTCATTCCGTGCACCACTGGAGAAGCACGTTCGAAGTGGAGTTTTCAAATGGGCCTGAGTTTATGTGGCAGATAAGACGCTGGCCTACTTCAGAGTGTGGACTCCAGACTTTAAAGGGTTAGACCTAGCACCCTTGTCCCAATATCCTAGTGATTTACTGTGGGACCTGGACAAGCCACAGGCCCTGTCTGAGCAGTAAAACTCCACGACACGACAGAGGTCAAAGGCATAAGGTTTAAGGCCGGAGCAGGTGGCTCTGCGACTTATTAGTAATTTGTATGTCTCTAAATTTATATAATTTATAATTTACATAGTCACACGATCCTAAATTCACAAGCTCCCATGCTAAGAGAATTCTGAGAACTAAATACAGCAGTCCCCCATAGGTTCACTTGCCATGGTATCAGTTACCTGCAGTCAACCATGATCCAAAAATATTGAATGGAAAATTCCAGAAATAAACAATTCATAAGCTTTAAATGGCATGCTGTTCTGGTCAGTGTGATGAAATCTCCGATGTCCACTCCATCTGCCTGGACAGGGATCGCCCTCTTGCCCAGCATCTCCACGCTGCATGTGCTACTCATCCATCGCCAGCTCAGTTACCAGACTGACAGTCAGCTATCGCAGCGCTTGTGTCCAGGTAACCCTCGTTTTACCCAATAATGCTGCCGCCCACCAGAGCACAAGAGTAGCGATGCTGGCAATTCGGATGGAACAGAAGCCGTAAGTACTTCCTTTAAGTGAAAAGGTATGTATGGGGTGAGGCAAAAGTTGGTTTACAGTTGTTCCCATGGAAAATAATACAATAATTAATCAATAATAATACAAAAATACGCTGTTTCATGTACACACAATTGCAAACCTACTTTTGCACCACCTGTAAGTACAGAAAAGACACAGTATGAACAGAGTTCAGTAGCATCCCCGGTTTCCTACGTCGAACCAGAGGCCCCGGAACTTGCGCCCACGCACAGCAGAAACTACTGCAGGGCGATGCACGTGAAGGGCCAGCCAAAGTCTGTAGTGCTGGATGCGGCTTCCTTCCTTTCCTTATTAACTCTGAGCGCCTACTGAGTGCTTCAGGTGGTTTGGAATGTGGCTGTACTCGTTCCTGCAGAGACCAGCACCTGAGGCTTGGAAATATTATTTCCTTTCCTTAGAGAATCTTGCATGTCATGGAATTCAACTCACAGAATTTTATTCACTAATCCAATGCCTTACGAGGGTGTCAAACAAACAGTCAAGCTTCACGAAGCACTGGGACAGCATCGCAGAAAGGTCCAATGCTACTTCCGTGTCGTGTTCTGCCAATTAGTCACATGACGGGAGGGCCCTTCCTTAGGGACCATGGCAACCAGTTCTTGTCTGTTATCTCAAGAAATACTTCCTCAACAGTCAATGTGTACAAACAGGTCCCACTGAATCAAAATAAAAGCAGGATCCTGGGGAAAATTTCCCCGATGCTTCTGTGCACTCTCCCTCTGGAGTTCAGCAAGCTCAGAAACCATCGCCCATCAACATAGGGAGAAAAAAACCTACACGGCCGGTTTTACCAGAAGCAGAGGACAAGGGAATTCTAGCTATCAGATAAACATCTCTGGAGGTGTTTATTTAACAAGTTATTTAAAGGAAGGAATGAAGAAGTCAAGGTGGTTAAGCAAATGTGAAGACTAGACCCATTTCCCAGGAATCCACCTATTGCCAAATACGATGAAAAGGAACACAGGCTGCCAAGACCTGAGAGCACGGAGCTGTGAGCAGGTGCCGATACCCACAGCCTGGCGCTCTAAGCTCTCTGAGGTCAAAAACCTCTGGGTGTGGCTCTACCTCCTAGGGTTGGACTAACTAGCTTCCCCACTGGCTAAGTAAGCAGCTAATTATGGCCTCTGCTTCTTTCTGGCCCCTGCAAACGTGAGACAGCCAGGTGTGGAGTAAGCTGGTCCTGAGATCGACTGCGGGTATGGTCACTGACAGCTATCATCCCCACACTCTGCTCATTGTTTCAGAATCCACCTGGATGTGCACAGAGAAGAGGAAGCAGAATCCACCTGGAGGTACACAGAGAAGAGGAAGCAGAATCCACCTGGATGTACACAGAGAAGAGGAAGCAGAATCCACCTGGATGTACACAGAGAAGAGGAAGCCGGGCGGGGAGGAAAGGTGACTCCACAGTACTCGGGGCCCCAAAACTAATTCCGAACCCTGACTATGGGGTCAGAAATTACTATCTGGGAAAATGGGAGAAGCTGCATGCTCATTCGTGGTGCATTTTAACCTGGCTCCAAGTCATCAAAGCAAAACTAAGGGCAGCCACTTAACAAATAGTCTATTTTGACCTGCAAAGGTTAAAAAACAAAACAAAACCCTGAACAACATCTGTTACAACCATCAACATAAAGCACTTTCTCCTACACATAACACGACATCCTTGAGCAGCCTCTAGTGCATATTAAGGGCTAGAGTTTGGAATCAGAAGGATCAGTTCAAAGGCCACCTCTGCCCCTGACTAGTTGTGTGATCCTGCACTTGTACAAGGCGCCTCCGAACTTCTTAGGCCTCCATCTCCATGTCTGCAAAATGGTGGCATGAGCAAGTCCCCCTGTGTGACAAACCCTCTGAGCGAATGTGCACAGTGGCCCATAGCAGTCCCTCTAGAAGCCAGAAAGCCAGGGCCTCTCCGTAGTGTGATCGTTGCACCTACTTTTTATATTTATGGTATTCCTCACTACAAGGATATTCTTAGATTCGATCCAATTTTCTTCCCTGTGGAATGGTGCTCATTTGCATGACAATAACAAAATTCCTGTAGATAATAATGAGCCTGTATTAACTGCCCACATATGAGGCCTGAGTTATAGTACTTTATGTACATTATTCTTATTTAATCCTCTAAATTACCCTGTGAAGAGGAGAATTTGATGTCCATTTTACTAATCAGGAAGTTGGGGCTCAGAGAGAGATGCTGTAATGTTGCAACTAGTTCAAGCTCACAGTTTGATTCAGACCTAGAGTCTCCTTCCCTTACATCCCACAGGCTGCCTTCCAACAATTGTTGCTGTTTTTACCATTTCCTTTATCTTGCCTCCTTCTTATACTCCTAAACCTCAACACTCTACATGCCCTGAAATCAAACACATCTCCTTAAAATAAAACATTAAACCCCTGAGGCAGCAAAATCTTGCAGGTCTCTGGCAGTTCACAAAGAGGAGTGAGCCTATGACAACTTGCCACCTTCAGAAAATAAGCATAGGACCTGGGGTTGGGGGTGAGGGTTGAGATGAAGGGCCCCACTCCCCTCAAAGGCCCTGGGCACCAAATGTAACTGGCACCCCAGGGCTGGCCACTCATGCCAAGTGAAAGAAAAATAAGTAAGCTATTTTCCAGAAGAGTGACTTTTATTAAAACCTGGAGAAAAGCGCCATTTCAAACAACTTACAGAGGCAGGTGTACGCTCTGCAAGGCCCCTGGGCAGCAAGGCCTCCCGCTGAGCTACAGGGAAAAGCAACTCCGCCTCTGCGAGACAAAGTACCAAAGTACCAAAGTACCAAAGTACCGACACAAGGTCCAAACTCGACACGAGGTCCAAACTCACTCCGACACAAAGCGAACGGAGTTTCCACATCTGAGTCTCGTTCAGCTCTAATAACATGCTAAGAATCTGTGTTACTGATAATAACGGTGTTACTGCTAATGTTAACAGTAACAGTTAACGTTACCACGTGTCTGGATTTACACGTATTAACTCATTTAATCCTTATAAAATCCACCAGAGATACTTTTATTTTCAGCGCTTCACTGTGAGACAGGGAAACTGAGGCAGAGTGAAGGAAGCTGCCTGCGTCTGCAGGCTTGGACCTGAACCCAGGCAGTCTGGCTTCAGAACCTGCCCCTTCAGTGCCCCTGGACTCTGGAATCCAAAGCACCTAGGATCTCTCTGAGGCTCCCAGAATGGCCAGTTGTTGTGCCTCTGGGCCAAGTGGCCAGCGCCCACCATGCACGGAGCCACCAGTGAATGCTAGTGCTATTGGGAGATCTGGACACTGCAAGATGGTCTCCCACCAGAACTGCCTCACCCTAGCGTTCAGTCAGCTGTAGGCTGAACTGCTTTTACTAAGGACCTACTAGACACCCACCCACTTGTACATACATTCCTTCACACGGTCATTCAACAACCAAGAGCCATGCCGCCAAGAAAGCTGAGGTACACCCCTACGATGGCGGGCAGAGACATACCTAACACCTGAACATATAGCAGGTTTCTCTCTAGTAAGAGACCATGGCTCGGAAAGTTCCAGCTGCTTGCATTTCAACACCCTGAACCAGAAAAAACCTTTCATCTCCTAACCCAAGCCCAGACTTCGGCCACTGTGGCCAGACCTACAGGTGACCTCACTCGACCTCAGTTTCCTTGTCCATAAACTAGTGAGGCCATCCCCACTAGGCAGGCCAGCCCAGGGAATCAGCATGAGCTTTTGAGTGGGATGGACCTGGATTCCTAACTAGCTGGGGGCCCTTACACAAGTGACTAAACCTTTCTAGGCCTCGGTTTCCTAAACTGCACAAGGAGGGAACAGCTTCATAGGTTGGGAGGGTTAGAGACAGTACTGAGAGGATTAGCAGAGACACTGGCGGAAGGCAGGTGGCTCTGCTGGACTAACAGAAAACCCTGCAGGGACTACTCAGTAACTTAAGGGACGAAGCCTGCCATCTCAGAGCACCTCTAATGCTGGGTCCACGCCTGCACTCCCTAACACTGACGTCCACACGGGCATCAGAGCTCGGGACTACCGGGGACCACACCCACCACGGCTGAGACTCCAGGAAGGGAGCTGCCCGGAGGAAGACACAGGAAGTGAGGACAGCGCACCTTGGATACTCTCCACAGTTAAAAGCACCTAAGTGGCTGAGCTGTGTCAGGGTCTATGATCCCTGGTGATGGGTCCACAGCCCCAGACACCATGCAGTGACCAGGAGGTCACCAGCAAGCCATGCTTTGAAGAGAAGCAAAGTGACAAAAACCAAGCCAGAGATGAGACAGGGAAACATTCACAAGTAGCTCCTGCAGAGGCCACAGGTCCTGAAGTTAGATCTCACCGGGAGTGTGCAGTGGGTAAAAGCGCCTCCTCTCAGTTTCCCAGCACAATATCACACGCCAACAGCCCGTCCTGGCAAAGCCAGATACACCCCATCACAGCCGAGCCTCATGATGGAGAGGCCTTGAGTGGCAATGTCAGATGTGGGCAATGCAGACCCGAACTCTGGTCTACCAATCGCAGCTGTGGCGAAGAAGGAAGAGGGCTTTCAGAATCACAAGGAGAGGCTCGATTCCAACAGGAAGCTGCTCACGATTCACATACCCCAGAAGAAAGGTATGTGCAAAAGCATCTTTTTATATTTTAATATTTTTAATTAAAGATGTTTCATTTGGTAAATGTAATGAGTTCTCTGTCTTAAGTCTTCTTATGGAAACCTCTGAGACACTAAGTCCAAGTAATGCTAAATAACAATGGTTTCAGATCAGATCCTAATTCAGAAGGGTCGTGTTAAGTGCTCAAAGAGGAAGCTTCAAAGAGTAGAAACTGTGTAAGTGCAGGTTCTGGGCCAGTTGTAACGACTGCTTGTCATCTGCAGTGTCGTAAGAACTTTTCAGCCAAAAAAACGCTGGGCTGGCAGCCCTGACGACTGCCAGCCTCGGGCAGGGGACTCCACCTCTTGGGAGGTCTCGGCAGGACAAGGGGCCACCACTTGCCTTCCAGGACGGCTGGGAGGTCAGGTGAGACACCACCTACCAACCATCTGTATTAATAAAATAACCGTATAACGACCCACACTCCTCCTGTGCTTACAGACTGCCAGGCACGGTTTACACTTTCCACACCTAAACTCAATCCTCACAACCACTCCTACAGGGCAAGTGGATGGTAACCACCAGGGCCGCTGCCTTGGACTTCGAGACTGGACAGTTACGGAACAGTGTTCATAACAGAAAGGTGTAGGTGAGGGCTCCTTTTCACAGGTTTCCAAAGATGTGGGAACAGGAGGGAAAGGGAAAGGCGAGCAGGCCCCAGGCCTGCTTGTGCCGTGGACTTCCGCCACCCCGTTCCTGTACTCACCCAAGTCACTCAGAATCTCCTATTTACCTGCTTCCATCCTCCTCCTCCATTCGACTTCAGGCCTCACGCCCAACGGGCCTGTCTGACTGCTCAGAGCACGACCATGAATGAGCGACCTCCGAGAAATGACACCAGAGGAGGAAGTGCCTGGTGTGCAGAACACAAGCTCCCAGCAAGGACTCAGCGGCCTCGCCTGTGTGATGAGGGTGACGTGAGAACCTGCCTCATAGGGTGGCTTTGGGTACTCGAAAGGGGTCAGTTAAAAAGAGCTCTTGTCACTTGTCCCTGCCAGTGTGGCTCAGTGGGTTGGGCATTATCCCGCCAACTGAAAGGTCCCTGATTTGATTCCCGGTCAGGGCACATGCCTGGTGTGTAGGCCAGGTCCCCAGCTGGAGGTCTGTGAGAGGCAAAGTAAGTTTTAAAAAATCTTAAAAAAAAAAAAAAGAAAACTTTTTTAAAAAAGAAGAGCTCCTGTCACTATTACAGCCTCCAAGTTGCACCTCCGCCCTGCAGCTCTGGGCTCTGTCCCCTCAGCAGCCTGGGTGGCTTGGGCACCTGTGTGCTCACAGCCCAATGCCTGCAAACGAGCAGAAGCTGGTGCCACAGCAGGCACAGACTGGAAGGATGCGGGGGGGGGGGGGGGGGCGGTGTCCCTGTGCTACCGGACTGAAATCCCCAGTCAGTTGTTCACAGGATACCAAGGCTTTGCAGACACCGCCATCTAGGATTTAAACTACCAGAAACAGTTGTTGGGTCAATGATAAACCATCCTGTCCTACGGGAATGCCTTCGAGGGGGAGCCCTGGGGACAAAAGCATCACCCTCAGTCCCAGAGGTGGTAAATCACACATTTCACTCTGTCCTCCTATCTTCCTCAATCGGTCCTTCCTTCCCAGGCCCACAGCCGCATTGTGGCTGGGACACTGTGCTGGGACCGTCACAGCTGGGGCCTGTAAATCTTCTCAGACCTCCTGCACACCGCGGCCAGATGACTCTCCCTAAACTGCTGCTGCTCTGCCAGCCTCCTCAAATTTCTACCTGCCCTGTCAAAAATTTAACTGACTCCACACTGTCTCAGATGAAATGCAAAGTCCTTAGCTTAGCAACTCAGGCGCTCCGCGACGCGCTCCCCAGACTGAGGCGCCCACACTCACTCTGTCTCCCCTGTGGCTGGTCCCCAGACTGGCAAGGCTGACCACACCCCTGACCTGTGCTTTTCTTCCAGGCCCCTGCCTAGAACGGCCTCCATCTGACTGTACCCCACCGCATCCTCTCTGCCTGGGCAAGGTCGGTCGCCCAGGCTTCGCCCTGAGGTGGGCTGCAGTGGACTGCAGGGCTTCCTGGAGGGTACAAAAATGCAAAACGATCTGCAGGGAGAGCTGCAAGGATGGCGGACAGGGCCCCTGTTAAGTCTTTTCTATTACCCCTCCCCTCCTGCTCCACTGGACTTTTTGGTCACGCCTTGCCTCCCCTTCTGGATTAGAGGGTAGGGTTAGGGCACTTATTTGTGATCCTTGCTGTATGGAAAGCCGAGTAGGGCAAATAACAGTCATGGCTCCCACTCACTGTGTGCTAAGCACCAGATTAAATACATCACACATTTCATTTCTTTCTCCGGGTATCCCTATAAAATGTTGCCCTGAAGAAACAGAGGCTGCGGGAGTTGAGGATCCTCACCCAGATCACACACTGAGTGCCAGCGACAGAACTCCAACCCAAATCTGCCAAGCACATGGTCTGTGGAGTAGGCGACAAAGGAAAGGCAGCACCTCTCCACTCAACACTCACTCACTCACTGCTTACGAAGCACGTACCAAGTGACAGGCGGCCATGCAAGGTGTGGGGCAGTTGGGGGAATCAAATAAACAAGGCCCCCATTCTCAAGGAGTTCCCAGGTTCTGGCCCCAGTCATGACACTCTTCTTCCAAGCCTGAGGGGTCCACCAGGCACAAACGTGGCATTAATCTCAGACCCAGCACTGGACTAGGGCAACCAGTGGTGTACAGGGCACGGGGAGCTCCTACCCTCTGTGCTGGGGTAGAGCCTTGGGCTCTATTAGGGAAGGTCTTCATTCAAGGCACAGCCCAAAGGCAAACGCACTTCAAATACGCCTTCAGCAGGCAGCCGGGAATGAAGGGAAGAAGTCTAGCTCTGGAGTAAAAAATTTTACCCAGGTCCCTCATATGGTTGCTACAGAGGAACTAACCACATACCCCCTTGAACCTCACCTGGAAAATGGTGATGATGGTAATACTACTACTCCTCCTCCTCACAGAACTATGTGCCAGATGTTGTTTGAAGCCCCTGACATGCATTATTATCTCATTTAATCCCCACAAAAGCCTTGTCTGGAGTTACTGTTATTATCCCAAGAAGTCAGTCTGGCTCCTAACACCCTAAATTATGCTGCCGCCCCGTGAAGACTAAACCCTCCTGGGCGGGCCGTTACAGGAGGAATCACTAGGCCAAAGCTCCTACCTAGTTCAGTCTCCGCCCCCTTACACTGCAACATTAAGCAGTGAAGGCTTGGGTTTGAAAATGGCATTGCTCTGGACGGCCCTAATACAGGTGATCTTGCAACTGCATCCTTTGGGCTTCCGCACCCCACCCTCACTGGGGGGATCTGCTGCAAGCAGAAACAGGACAGAATCCTGTGCCTAGGCCCCACTGCTCACCGTTTCCGAAAACCAGATTGAGTGTCCAGACAGGTGTTGGGTGGGCTCAGAGCTGAGTCCGAGGCTTGCCACTCATAATGGTCACTCAAGCTTCAGGTTTTTTGTAAGTAAAACGGAGGGCAAGGTGAAACCTAAGTCCCATTTCTGGATTGCAGCAGACCCTCAATCAATGGTAGCTACCCAGATTAGAAGGGCCGGCCCTCCATGGCACAAAGTCATGTTCGTGGATGGGAGAGCTCCTGGTCCGCAGAGGAACAGGCGACCTGCAGGGATCCCTTCCACAGTGATGGCAGAGACGAGAGCAGGCACACTCCAGCAGGCCTGGGAGTGACGCCTGGCACAAGCCCCAACTTTCTCTTAAGCCTCCTACCATACCTCATGCAAATGCGCTTGCACTTACATTAAGCAAGGCTAGTACTCCCTAAATGTCAGGCATAGTAACCAGGCCCCTCCCCACCCCTGACAGTGTAAGCCGTGAGGGCTCGGACCCTTGCCTGCTGTGCTCATCAGCGAGTCCTCCGTACAAAAAGCCGCACAGAGAAGGCAGTTAACAACTATACAATGGCTTCAGGCACCTCCCAACGCACTTCTGTGTTTGCCTAACCTGCACCCCTACCAGCAAACATTCTTCACCTGAGAAACACAAGTCTCAATGGTTACTGTACCTCCCCAGCCATTTCTGTTCTGTCAGTCATCTGTCCTCTTCCCCACAGAACAGAAAAGGAACACAGGACTTCCGAGTTATAAACAGGATTATCTGCTTACAAATATATGATTTATCATCTCCTTAATCTCAAGCTACCAATCCTATCAATCGCTGTCTGCTTCTTCAAGCATTCCACCAAAGAGAGAGGCCGGAGGGATTTAAATGAGTAAGGCCATATATACATGAGGGGTCTGAGCTGAGCCATGTCCCTCCCCCACACCAGGAAACGAGCCAACACACATTAGTGCCAACTATATTGTTTCACCTTGTAACAGCGCGACAGGCATCACTGCTCAGCACCTGCCAGGCAAAACTGTGTTTGCTGGACAGCCAACTCATGAGGGGTCCTCACCCGTCCCTCCCCTGTGACAGCCCCTCCACACACCAGTAGAATCATAGAGCTCAGTTGGAACAGTAACTCTTAAATGAGAACCTAGAGCTATGTAAGGAAAAAATGCTTTAAACTGCAAGGCACTTACAGACAGTGGTGAGACTATTACCTGCTCTGAAGGAACTCGTATAAATTCCATTTGCCTATGCATCCTTAACTGATGCCAACAAAAATCATGGAATTTACTCCTAAGTCCAGTGCATTTTAGATTCTCAAACTGCTCTTTCCCTCCACGGATAACCGAGATCTAGCTGTTCTCCCTACCATCAAACCTACTGAAAATAAAAACCACAGGGCTCTCAAGTCACGTGCCTATGCTGCAACCCCACACCACCACTCCAGCCTTACCCCAACTGTGCACACAGTTTGGTATTCAGAGTATTTGGGTAGGGGATAAATGACAATAAGCAGACATTACTTATCAACCCAGTGGACACTAAGAATAAGTTACTTAGAGAATGAGTATGAACTCCAACAGGCTAAGTTCATGGACACAGACATACCCCACTCTAAGCCATTTCCTCCAAGTGCTAGGTGTTCTTCTAGGCCTCACGGATACAGCCATGGGAAAAAATAAGACAAAAATCCCTACCCTCAGAGAGCTCCCATTCTGGTCCAGGCTAAATATGATTGCATCACCATGACCACTACTTCACCATTAAGTCTCCTGCGCAAAGGACCCAGTACTCAATCCATAATGTTCTGGTGCTTCCCGCAATACCTCGGTTGGTAGAGTGGAGAACAGTAAAGGTCACTCCTCCCTTGCCTTCTATGAGTACCTGGTTATTACGTTATCTAAACAGTGTTCTTTACATCACCCCACACTTAAGCAGCCTGAGACAATGGGAAGGAGAAAGTTTAGAGCCTGCCAGGCATACTTCCACTGACTGAGCAATACCTTGATTAAGTTATTCAATCCCCCGAGTCTAGCTTCTTCAACTGTAAAATGGGGATGGCATTTCCTCAAAGGGCTCTGTGTGGACTAAATGAGCCCCTACAGGTGAAGCTCACAGCCCCTCAGGTAATGGTAGCCCTTTTCCTGCACCCCTTCCATAGTCCTTTCAGACTGTCTAAATAAGACCCAGCACAGGCCTCCTGAGAAGCCTTCTGGACAATTTAAGGGCCTTTTCCCCATCATGTTTAGCGAATCAGGTACTCGAGACCAAGGCAACACACCCCCCCACCCCCGGATACCTGCCTCCATCACCGCCACCTGGCAACCCCACCCACTCTCTCCTGCTTTTGCCCTAAGAACACATTTACAAAACCTCACTCCACTCTTCAAGTCCTCACCCAAATCTGTTCAGAAGTGTCTTTCCCCACCCAGGCCTAGGGCTGAGCCACCCTGCCTCCCCTCTGCAGCCAGTTCTCAGCCAATGAAAAGTCCAACAGCATGAAAAATGGCATCGGCCACGTTTTTGATTAACATACAGGAAGGCATCAAGAAAAAAACTTGCAGTCTGAATTAGTCACCCTAGTTCAGCAACATCCCTTAATTAAACAAGGAACCAAGATCCTCCAAACCCTCTGGGGCACAAAGTCCACATGCAAATATCTGCCAGGGCTGGGTGGGAAACAGTGGAAGCCAGGGAGCTGTCAGTCCATCTCCAAAGGTTCCTTGGCCACGTGAGACAGAAAAAGCCTTCTGGCCCTTCCAACCTAGGTGCTGGGTCTGCTCTGCAGAAGGTTCCAAAAGTGGACTGGAGGGCTGCTTGCAGTGCGGGCCTATGTGAGATCTCACATCGGAGCCCGCGGATAGCACCTGCTTTCATTACCAAAACAAACACCATGAGGGTATAGCCTCTCCCCTCCGAGTCTCGCTCACCTGATCCAAGATACCTCCATAATCAGCAGTTCCAACCTTCACGAGCTGACAATTCAGGGGGAAAGGAAGGCTGCGCCTGCTGGGGTACATCGTGTCCAGGCCGCATGCTGGCCCGGGGGCCTCCTGGTTCCCCCAAGGGCTGCGGCCTCACAAGGGCGATTGTGCGTTCATCCCTGTCCTGTGGGCTCCCCCGCAATCCTCACACCTCCGCTCTCACTCAGGCCCGGCCGCGGGCAGAACGCTCTGGGAGCACCTCGAGCGGGGAACGGAGGCGCCAGCTGCAGAAGGGCCCGCAGATCGCAGCGCTACCTTCCGGTCACAGATGCCCACCCTTCCCTCGCTCGTTCCCTGACGGCCTCCCAGATGCCGCAACCCATAAACCTGAAAAGGCACAACCGCAAGGACCACCGGCGGGATGGAGCGCTCTCCTCGCTTCCCAGAGACGGCAAAGGTTCGCCCTGGATAAAGTGGACCACTTGGGTCGGGGGCAGAGCTGGGAGCACGGCCTGGAGGGCGAGTAAAGCCCAGGACAGAAGGGGATCGGCGCTGGCTTCTCTTAAAGCTGATGAGGAGACCAGGGGAGGGGATTTTTTTTTGGGGGGGTGACATCCAGGTGGAGACATGGGCGGAGAAGAGGGAGGTTCAGACTTAGGACCAGGGAGGGAAAGAAAATTCAGGCTGAAGCCATGCAAGAAAGAAAACAAATCTGGGCTGAGGCCACTGGAGGGGGGTGGTGGAGAAGTGGGCGGGGGTCCGAACTGAGGCCAAGGAGAAGGGCGACCGAGGCCTAGTCCTGGCCATGGGAGGGAGAAACCTCGGCCTAGCCTGAGCCGTAGGGACGAGGAAAGGGAACATAGTCCCGGCCACAGGAAGACAGACCACGCCTGGATCACTGGAGCGGGTGCCTGACCCACAGGTCCGGCGCGGGGGGGCTAGCCTGGGCCATGAAGGAGACTAGCCAGGACCCCGCGGCGGACAGTGAGGCTCCAGCTTGAACCAAGGGCGGGGACTGGGAGAGGGAGGCAGGGTCTCTGCCCACCCGGGTCAGCGGCCCCCTTCCTGAGCCAGCACCCAGAGTGTCTACCTGAGGTCCAGGACCCCGCCCCTCCCCCACCCAGGAGAACCCACCCTTCACTGGCCGGACGTCGGCGGGAGGGGAACATGAGCTCCAACGGGGGGTCCCGGGGGCTGGGGGAGGGTGACGTTGGGCTTTTACCATGGTGGCGGCGACGGCGGCGGTCCGGGTCCCGGCGTCTGTGGCTCTCCCCCCAGCAGCAGGGCCCGGCGCTTCCACTTCCCCGGGTGCCCAGGAGTGAACATCCGGGTCAGCGCCCCCCCCTCCCCCAGCGCCGGGCCGCCGCCACCTTCCTTCCCCGCCCCGGCCGGCCCGGGCCCGCCCCCACACGCAGCCGGCTCTCCGCCAATGAGCGCGCAGGGCTGCGGGGATCGCCAAGTATGGAGCGCAGCGCGGGGGGGAGGAGCGCGGATTAGGGAAGTGAGGGGCGGATCCTGCGGGCGGGACGGGGCGCGGCGGCTGGCCAGGTGGGCGGGCTGGGGGGGTCTGGTCCCAGCGCAGCTGCACTTCCCGCACCCAAGCTGACTTGGGGAGAAGGCTGTTGCCCGCACCCAGACCCACCCATCCGCTCTGGGGTTGCAGAAGCAGGTGGCTGCTGCAGAACCGTGACAGCCGGCCTCCCGGGCGGGGATGCGGAAAGCACTGGGCCGGGAGGGGTCAGTCCCTCCCTGCCGCGCCCGGTGCACGCTCACTCTCGCCCGGCGGACCCGGAACTGCTGCGGCCAGCTAGCCGAGCCCAGCCCGGTGAGAGTGTAATGAGCGAACCAGCGCTTCCGCTTGCTACCTGTGGGACCTGAAGCAAGCCGCTGCACCTGAGCCTGATCTGTTTAAAAAGTACCTTGGGCCCTGGCCGGTGTGGCTCATTTGCTGGGAGCATCGTCACAGAAACAGAAAGTTCGTGGATTCGATTTCCGGTCAGGGCACATGACTAAGTTGCAGTTTCAGTCCCTGGTCGGCCACGCAACCTATCCGTGTTTCCCTGTTGATGTTTCTCTCCCGCCCCTCCCTTCTCTCTAAATTTAATATGTCCTGAGATGAAGATGAAAGAAAAAAGTGCCTTGGGCCACACCACGTTTTGAGCACTTAGTATAAGTAAATAAAGGATAGTTGTGAGGACTGCACAGGTAGGGATTAGAAAACTGGGATCAATAATTTAGGGTGTTATGAGTAATTTTTACAGTGTTGCAGACAACCAGCGCATTTATCCAGTGGGGCTGCATCACTCCACTGAATGACTTAGAAAAAAAATTTTTTGGTCTTTTCATTTAGCAAATATTTGTTGAGTTTGGTCAAGAAGACAGGAGACCTGGGATGCTCTGCCCTCTCTAGCTTGTTCCCTCTCTTTCGTGAGAGTCAAATCAAATCATCTATGAGGGGATTGTAAATTAGTGTTGCATAAGTGACAGGAATTATTATCAGGAGCCAGGCCATGTCCTTGTCGCTGCCCCACCCCACCAACTCAGGGGAGTAAAACCTGCCACCTGCATAAAAGGGGATATAAGAATGATTCCAAAAGAATGATTCCAGCCTATATTATGGGAAGTCATAGAAGGGAATGACACTTAGGGATTCTTTTCATTTGGTAAATATTTATTGAGCACCTACTAGAGATAGAGCAATAAACAAGACAGTCCATGTTGTTGCAGATCTTCAGCGTTGGAGGGGAGGCAATCAGCTACCAAGTAGATTGAGTGTCAGGTGGTGATTGGACATATGGAGGAAAATCAGAGTGAAAGAAGAGACAGGCCAATTAGCAAAATGAGGCCAGAAGAGACCTAACTTGGTAGCATTTAATCAGAAGGAGGCACAAGCAAGAGCAAAGGCCCAAAGGGGATAGTCCCTGGTATGTCCATGATCTGGGGCTGCCCCGGATCCAACCGGACGGGTGGGAGTGGAGGTCAGGTGCAGCACAGCAACAGGATCTGTCTGGCCTGGGCTTTAAAAGTATCACGAGGCTGCTGTATTCAGAATAGACTGCAGGGGGACTAGGGCTGTTGGAAAGCTAGTTCTGTATTCAAGTCATTTTTTATTTACTTGAAAAGCACTTAGATGGGGCTTCCTGTGTGACAGACACCATCAACCACTTTACAAATAATAACTCATTTACTCCTCATAACAGAGACCCAGAGAGGTAATCCAAGGTCACACAGCAGAGAGATGAAGGTGCTTCCTCCGTCAGGGCAGTAACATTGAGGTGGCAAGAAGAGATCACATACTAGATTTTTGCTGATGGATTGGTGGTGGGCATGAGAAGAAGAAAGGAGTCGAGGAGGATGCTAAGATTTTTAGCTTTATCAACATTTGAAGGGTTTGTCATTTGTTGATCTGTGGAAGCTTATAAGGAGGAACAGGTATTTTGAGGGGGCATAAGAGTCACTTTGAGGCAAGTTATATTTTAAATTGCCTATTGGAGATTTAAATGGAGGTGCCAAATAAGAAATCAGACATGGAAGTCTGGAGTCGGGGAAAGAAGTTGGAGTTGGTGATTAACTTAGGAGAACTGTTAGCTAATAAATGATATTTTAAGGTACTTAAGAGCACAAGACAACTAGGTGAGCTCACTAAGGTGAAAGCAGAGAGGAGAGGTCAAGAAGATAAAGGAACTAGGTAAGGCCACTGAGAAGGAGGACCAAGAGAACCGTCAGAAGGTAATGTCCCTCCTGGAAGCCAAGGGACCAGTCAGGGCGCGAGGGAAAGTTTTGTGAAGGAAACGACACTTGAACTCTTTACTTAAAGAAAATAAGATAGACCTGGCTGGTGTAGCTCAGTGGATTGAGCGTGGACCTGTGAACCAAAGGGTTGCCAGTTCAATTCCCAGTCAGGGCACGTGCGGGCCAGGTCCCCTGTAGGGGGTGTGTGAGAGGCAACTACACGTTGATGTTTCTTTTCCTCTGTTTCTCCTTCCCTTCCCCTCTCTAAAAATAAATAAAATCTTTAAAATAAATAGAGGAAATAAGGTGAAAAGGAAGCCTTTGTTCAAAATGCATTACCTGTATTTTCTCATGTAATGCTCACTACACCCCTGTGAGGACAGTGCTGTGACTCGCACTGTGCAAATAAGGGAACTGAGGTACAGAAAGGTTAAGCAACTTGCCCGAGATCACATAACTAATGATTCACAGCCAGGCATTCTTGGACCAGAGCCCACTATAACCCCACACCTGCTTATGTTGCTTCCCTGCTCAAATAAGGGGGCTGGAGAACCAACCCAGAACTCAGGGGCAGGCTACTCTGTCTCTCTCATGAGGCCCCATTTCTGCTGCTTTTGATGCATCTGATACATTCTGCCTTCATTGCCCCACGTCCTCAGCTTGTAGCCCTTTCCCTCCTCCACATCTCCGCCAAATGAGGTCCACCCCGGTGACCTTTGTCCTCCTTTATTCTCTGCATCCACTTACTCTATTAACTAGCAAATTCTTTTTGTTTCATAATTCAGACCCCAAGACAGAATCCAGTTAATGCATCTTTTAGTGCCGACAGCTCATTGAACAGGTCACTGGCCAGTCCACAGACTGGTGGCCCGTAGGTCAGAGCTCACCCCTTGACCAGTCAACTATTGCTATGAGTGTGGGGGCAGCTGGCATCATGACTGCCTACAAGAGGCTGTGGGTAGGCAGGCAAGCGCCATAAATATTTTTGGTACTTTTCCTCCTCCCTCTTTCAAGAACCCAATCCCCTTCAAGTTCTCACTATTGTATTTTCCCACCTGCAACCTCTCTTTTTTGCTCTCATGAACTGGCTTTCATCTCAGTTCCTGCACCTTACTCTACAACCTCAAATCCATAAGCATAATCTATCAGAAATCTTACGGACGTCTCCGTTACATGTTTCTTCCCTACCAGTGAAGTTTTCCCTTATCCTGTCTTCAAATACCCCCTCTCATTGGTCTTACCCTGGACTCGCTCTCACCAATAACTGCGCTATCTCAGAAAACACAACTGCAAAGATCTCAGATCTGACTTTAGCTTCTTTACTAAAATATCACACACAAGCATTTCTTCAACTTCACCAAGACCTGCAAACCTTTGATCCTGCCAGATTTTCATATTTAGCTTCCCCCACAGGCTCCTGCTCCTGCTTAACCAGCTTAGCAATGATCCCGAGACTCACGTCCTCACAAAAACCCGTAACCCCTTTGCCCATTGTCTCCTAGTTCGCCCGACATAGTTAAACCCAGCCAACCTCCTACTCTCCGGTTAAATTGGAATATAAAAACATTGGGAAACTGAAAGTGACTAGTGTCACTTTAAACTGATGACCACAAATGGCAAAGAAGACTATAGCAGGAGACAATTCTGCTGTACTTCCCTGCTGCATTCAATTACCCGCACTCTGTAAGGATGATTTTTCACTCTCCTTTGTCCCCTTCTCATCCTTCACTCTGAAAAGATGAGCTTGCCTCATACATTATGGAGACAGTACAACCAATCAGACAGAAGCCCTTTCCTCTGCCAACAAGTCTGTGCCTTGCCTACGTTCACGGCCTTCCCAACTCTTAGGTGAACTAAGGGTTTGCGCACCTATCGGAGCCAACCCTTCCACTGGCACTCTGCACCCCTCTTTCCTTACCGATTTCTCCCTTTATACTAGAATACCCCCAGCTTCTGAAAATAACATGCCCCAACATCCCACATTTTTTAAAAGCTTTAACAAACATCTACTTGACCATACGTCTCCCTCCAGCCGTCTCCCCATTTTCTCTCTCCCCTTCACGTCAAAATTCTGTGAGTTCTCTGCAGCTGCTCTATCCACACCAGCCCCAGTTTCTCCTCAGATCAGTCTGGGTCGAGCCTCTGCTTCCGCCTGTTGAGCAGCAAACTCCAACTTGCAGAAGCCGATGGTCCCTCCAGGCCTCATCTTACTACCGACTTCTCCTTGATGCCCCTGTCCTGGTGCTCAGGTTTCCTCTGAGATCCCTGTTACAGTGCCTCTTCCTTTCCTGAAGGTTCAGTTCTAGGGTTCCTTTGTGTTTGTATCCAACTAGTCACCAGGGGGCTTCAGCACCTGGAACAAAATAGGCACTCAATGAGGATCCGTGAAAGAAGATAATACTGTCAACATCACAGGATTATTGTGTGGACATGAATGAATGATAAAGTAATAACTACTTTAAATTGAGTGGTTACCATGCGCTAAGCTATTGTATTATCTCACTGGTTCCTCCCAACAATCCTTTGAGCTAGGAACTTTGATTATTATCATTTATTTGAAAAAGAAGTTAAGGCTTAGAGGAAATGGCTTGCCCAAGGTCACATGGATAAGTGAATAGATGAATCCATCCTCACTTTCGTCTTTCTGACTCGATGTCTTTTCTCAGAATCATTACATTGGAATTATAGGTAGCAAAGTGCTTTGTAAACATCAAAACATGATACCACATTCCATCATATAACACGACAATCATGCATAGTAGGTGTCCATGTGTGTTTGCTGCACTGAGATAGAGTGGTGGGGAAGCCCAGAGCCGAGCAGGGCCACCCCCCCCCCCCAGAGAAAGGAGAAGCAATCTACAGGAGTTGATAAAACAGCCTTCCACCAAATATTGAAATTTTTAATAAGATTTTATTTAGAGGGGGGAAAGGAGGGTAAAAGAAAGGGAGAGAAACATCATTTGGCACCTCTCTCATGCCCCTACCTAGGGACCCGGCCGGCAACCCAGACATGTGCACTAACTGGGAATCAAACCAGTGATTTTTCAGTGTGCGGGTCAACACACAATCCACTAAGCCACACCAGCCAGGACTGAGTGAAATTTTTTTGTGATGCTCATCAGCTACTACCGGACACGTTAAAGCATGTGTTACTCAGAACTTTGCCCAACATGGTTTCTATCCTTCCTTCTTCAAGTAAGTCCCCACAACTGGAACTGTCGGGTTGGTAAACACACAAGTATCCACGGGCTGGGAATTGCTTAGCTCTTGAATTGCCTCTGACTTAACAGGCCTGAACTGCTTCCTGAATTGTGGATCTTGGATTACTTTTAGATGTTTCATTTTTGTCTTTGAAGATACAAGAGACTCTAGAATTCACCAGCTTTTAACCCCTGGCTAGACCAGGAGGGAAGGAACGCCACCTGGTAACTCCATCTTCCCCATCATCAGCTGGTATAGAGATCACTTCTGGGGTATCCCCCACATATGCGCACCCTCTTTTTACTACAACCGAGCCCTGCCTCATTCTCATTTAGTTTGGCTGGTGTTGAGCCCACCTCTAGTTCCAGAAGAGAGGATTCTGATTGGCTGAAGCCAAAGTATGGCCTTGACCATACTAATTAATTTGGTGATGGGCCCTTGACATAGTTTGGGCCATAGTGCTTTCTACACAACACTGATCAAAATAAACTCTGCATGAAGAGGGGTGGCCCCTCAAGTAAGTTTGGGGAATGATCTATTTCTCAGGATCCTTACACTTCAATTATACTGTCTCTCCCCAGATTGTTCAACTACTCCTTCTCAACTAAATGATTGCTGTGGTTTTAAACATGCCTCAGTGTCTCACACATTATGCTTAAAAAAAAAAAAAGCCTACATGAATCCCACACCCCCCTCTAGCCTACCACTCCACCTCCTGCCTTTCGCAGCCACAGAATTGACAGTATTTCCTCCCCGCACTTTCTGATTTCCCATCCTGTTCCATCATTTCTCCAATGAGATGACTCTAGGGTCAATGAAATGACTCCATGCCCAAACCACAGGGATGGTTTTTATCCCCGCCTCCTTCAACTCCCCGGTAGCGTCTGACACTGTTGGCCCCTTGCACCTCCTTGTGTCCTCCTCTTCCATTGGCCTTCAGGCATCACAGGACTCGCCTAGTCTTAGTCCTTCCCTAGGATGTCTCCTCCTCTGTGTTCTTTGCAGATTCATTCCCTTCTACACAACCACTGAAGGATGGAGTTTCTCGAGGCTCAATCATGGCATCCCCCCTCCTTCCGCTTTGTGCTTTCTCCTTAGACAATCTCACTCATGCTCATGATGTCGTTTACCAGCAGGTCTCGCTTAGGAACCCACCCATGTAACTGGCAAAGATTGAGGACCTGCTGATGGGGGAGGGGAGCTGTTTCCTTCCTAATGGGAAATCAGGGTACTATAACCAAAAGGAGGAGAAAGACATGTTGAAGAGTAGGGGGGGGAAACCCAAAACACATGGCCATAACAGACCTTACCAGTGTGGCTCAGTTGGTTGGGCGCAGTCCCACAGAGTAAAAGGTCACTGGTTCAATTCCTGGTCAGGACATGTGCCTGGGTTGCATGTTTGGTCCTTTACCCAGGGTGCAGATAAGAGTCAACCAACAAATTTCTCTTTCACATCAATATTCTCTCCCTCTCCTTCCTCTATCTCTCAAAATAAAATATTAAAACACACACACACGGTTATTACAGGCATGCATTCTGGGCAAACTCATGCAAATTAATGAAACAGTCTCCTTTGGGTCTCAGAAGTTTCTAGTTATTGGAACCCTAAGCAGGGATGAATACAGGCAAAAAAAATGCTGATTTCCTTTGAAGACAGAACACTGTGTGGTTTGTAGAAGAGGCAGCCTTGGCTAGACAGCTTGGATCAACTTTTTCCACCCCGCAGCATCTTGAAAGAACATGCAGCAGGAAGGGGGAGGTAGACAGACCACTAGCAATGCACTTGGTTTGAACACATGCCCCAAGTCTTCAGTGCCAGGAGGATGCTTTAGTCTGAGGTTAGACACTGTCATCTCAGGGCTTTGTTTTTGCTTTTCTAATAGGTACCTGGGAAAACTTGCAGCTGCCTCCTGCTGGACCAAAAGTATTTGCATCCTGACCATCTGTGGGGTCTTGCTCAGAGTTACAGAAAGGCCTCTCACATGTGGGCCAGCTGTTGGAGGTTTTATATGCATATTTGGGGGAATTCATGTTTAGTTTATTAAGCTGGCCAGCCAACCGCCCACCAGGCTGGGGCCGGTCTCTGCAAGCTGTTTAAGGCTGACCTTTCAGATTCAGAAGAATCATCGCCTCCTCCTCCTTGTAGCATTCTCTTTCAACCCCCTCAGAAGTTGTGTGGGGCCTGCTCCGTATTCCCACAGAAACCCTGTACTGAGTACATCTTATCGAATCGCTTTTTCACTTGTGATTTGCCCTGATTGCTCTCTGGGCCCCTTGAGGCAGTGGCTGTGAGTCATATTACTAGCAATTAGCATAGTACCTGGAATATGATAGTCTATGAATGATGCCTGTCAAGTGGTGAGCCAGAGAAACTCCAAAAACACTCATCCAGGATGCAGACCTGGGCCATTCTTGACTCCTCCCAAGTGTTCATCCCTCATTCCAATCAGACATCGCAATGTTGCAAAGGAATTTCAACTAGATGCAGAACTGACATCGGAGCTGAAAAGTGGGAAGACTTGAAGACGAGTCTGATGAAAGGCTGGAATAAAAGATCAGAGCAACGAACAATTACAAAAAGTTTAAAAATACCACTTGCATTAACATCAAAAAGCATAAAATACTTAGGGGTACATTTAATGAAAGATGCACAAGTCTTATGTACTTTGAAAACTAGAAAACATTGCAGAGAGAAACTAAAGATCTAAATAGATGTACGCTTTTGGTGGTTTGGAAGACTCAACATGGTAAAGATGTTCAATCTCCCCCAAACGACCTACGGATTCAATGCAATGCAATTTAAAACACCAGCAAATTTGTTTTGTGGAAATTGACAACCTAATTTAAATATATGTATGTATGTATATATGCACATATGTATATGTGTATATACGTGTGTGTATATATATGGATATGGAAATGCAAAGATCTTAGAATCTTGAAAAAGAAAGGAAAAGGGCAGAGGACCTACACTACCTGATTTCAAGACTTACTATTAAGCTGCAAACATGTAAACAATGTGATATCGGCATAAGAATAGACACAGATCAATGGCCCAAAATAGTCCAAAAATAGACCCACACAGATACAGTCACATACCTTTTTGTATGAACAGTGCTTTCAATATATGGCATTAGAACAACTGAAGGTCCATTTAGAAAAAAATGAATCTTGACCCTTACCTCCTACCATGTATAAACCCTAACTCTAAATGGATCACAGACCTAAACATAAAAACTAAAATTACAAAACTTCTAGAAGGAAACATGAGGGAAGAAATCTTCATGACATTGGGTAGACAAAGGTTTCTTAGACAGGATACAAAAAGCTCTAGTTAGAAAAATGGATGAACTGGATTTGATTCAATGAAGGAAAGTGCTTTTCCAAAGATAAGGATTAAAAAAAAAGATTTGAGTAATAAGGTATTATTTAAACTCACATAGACCTTTAATTTTTTTGAAAGAAAATGGCATTCTCTCTACTACATAAGCTTCAATCCTTCTGAATAATTAAATGCAAATATTAGCTTTAATTTTTTGTGTTCACACAAACCAATGGAATGTGTAGCAAAAGAGGACCTTTGTTAAGACTGTTACCTTCCAGGACCAGGCTGGCCCCGGTGATCTCTTTATCTACAGCAATCAATGTGACTATAGTCAGAAAGACTCCAGATTTTGGTCAAAAAGGAAAGCAGATGTCAAAGGCAGGGAAGTGATGGCAAGTACCTTGTCCAGCAGGTAACATGACTGTAAGTGGGGAAAATGAATCATTAAGATTCATTTAAGATGCAGGTGAGATGCACTAATGAGTCTTAATGATTAAGAATCATTAAGATGCAGGTAGGCAGGTGGGGGAGAGTGGAGGGCACGTGGGTCAAGGAGATTCAGCACAGAGGCCCCAAGCAATGCTAGTAGTCATGGAACCCATTGCTGATATTCATCAGTGTTGCCTAATTAACAACTTAAAACTGCCAGACAGGATCAGACATACTTGACCCTAAATCCTGTAAGGTCTGGCCCAGTTTAAAACTTTTATGTGTCAAGAACAAACTGATCGCCAAAGATCTCTCGGTTGGGCGCCATGGCCACACACTGCCCTTGAGGTTTTGTGGGGCTTTATCTGGATGGTCTTTTGCTCTCTGCCCCAGGCTACCTGTGACTGCTGCAGGCATGAGGCACCGACAGGCCACGCCTTCACCCTCTGACTGGGCATAAGCATAATCCAGAGTTTCCAGTCTCCCCTCAGTTAGGTTGTGGTTGTGTGGCTGGAATTTGACCAATGGAATGTGGGAGGAAATGTCATGTGTCACGTCCAGCGTAGTGGTCAGATGCCCTCCCTTTCTCTCAGCCAGCAGAGGACCCAAGGGAACACTCCAAAATGGAAGAAGCTTGAATCCCCTGCCAGGACAGTCCACTGAAAACATCCGACGGAACCATGTCTCATTGAGCAAGTAGACCCGTATTACTGTAATAGTGAGCTACTAAGGGCTGGGGATTTCTTGTTTCAGCAGCTTGCCTTGTCCTGATTGACACAGGTCTGCAGAGCTCCCCCAGACAGTTCCCAACATATCAGGAAATGTTTGAGATGGTCCCTAAAAGCAAGATTTCCACAGAAGTGTGAGGGTTCCACAGATATCTCAAGAAGAGCCTGCGAGGCTGATCAAAGATCTCACAGCTACATGGATGGTGAGCCAGAGTGTGAACGGAGGTCTGTCTGATCCCAAAGCCTTTGCTTTCTTTACCCCTCCATGTTACCTCAAACAAAGAGATGCTCAGATATTTTGAGTGATGATCATAATGAGGATAGACTCTAGGGTTCTGTGTAATTTACTCTCTGGCACATTTTTGCTGTAACTTCCACCACGTCCCACAGGCCAGTGAGGCTGAATATAATGATACCCTGTAATCCTCATTTTTATATCAACATCATCCTCAAATACTCAAAGGAGGGTAGTTAAAATTGTCATGATTTTCTCCAGCCGGCAACCTAAATGTCTCGCCAGTCTGGTAAAAGACTTTTGGGACCACGCCGTTAGTGTACAGGGCTTCCGTCTCCATCCCCTCTTTCCTTCCTATCACAGCCCTTCCAGCCCTAAACTGGGATCTATGCTTCTTCCAGCTGAACATGTGCATCTTTTTTTCTCCCTGCAATGTCAAGAAGGCATGTGACCGAACCTCCATATCCTATTTCCACATCTATACAAGGGGGGGTGTGATACCTACCACAATAGGACTGTTAAGAGATTTAAATAAGATAAGCAATAAGCAGGTGCCCCCCCCCAACAATCTTCTCCGTTCTTCCAAGACCAGGTGAGATCGGGCTAGTTCAGGGTGGTATGGCCATAGACTCCTTCACTGTCCTTTTTTCTTTTTTTCTAAGATTATTTATTTATTTTTAGAGAGAGGGGAAGGGAGGGAGAAAGAGAGGGAGAGAAATATCAATGTGTGAGAGAAACGTCAGTTGGTTGCCTCTCACAGAAGCCCAACCAGGGATCCTGCTTGCACCTCGGACATGTGCCCTGACTGGGAATCGAACCAGTGATCCTTTGGTTCACAGGCCAGTGCTCAATCCACTGAGCCACACTAGCCAGGGCACACTTTAAATCTTATGTGCTTTATGCAGGGAAGCTCCTAGAATAAGATTCTATTTCTGTCCGCAAGGACTGTCAGAGAGATGATTATAAAAGACATGACAGCTTATTATTCTTAAAAATAGCATTTTAAACAGGACTACAGAAATATATCCCTATTGTGAAAATGTTATAGATAAAACACATGAAAAGAGAAATACCCAAGAAATAATCACCTCTATTCTCAGAACCTACCCTAATCTTTTTCATTTGTATGTCTATACACGTTTTATAAGAATAGGATCATACTGTGTACATATTTTTGTAACCTGCTTTTTCCTGCCTAATAACACATGAATATTTGACACATTATTAAAGATTCTCTCCTGGCCCTGGCTGGTGTGGCTCAGCGGATTGAGTGTGGGCCTACGAACCAAAGAGTTGCTGGTTCAATTCCCAGGCAGGGCACATGCCTGGGTTGCAGGCCAGGTCCCCAGTAGGAGGCACACAAGAGGCAAACCACACATTGATGTTTCTCTCCCTCTCTTTCTCCTTCCCTTCCCCTCTGTCTAAAAATAAATAAATAAAATCTTTTTTTTAATGGAGGAAATTCTAAAAAAAAAAAAATCCTCCTCTGGCGTAATTTTTAATGGTGGCTTATTATGCACTCTATGGCTCAATTATGATTTTTTAAAGCAATCCCCTAATGTTGTACAGATAGGTTATTTCCTGTGTTTCACCATCCTTAGCAATGAACACCTTCGTGTGTGTATTTCTCTACTCACATCCCTAATTATGTTCTTCGAACTCGCCGGTAGAAGTTTACATCAAAGGAAGAGCACGTTGTTGAGGCCATTCCTACCCATTGCCAAGTTTTCGATTAAAAAGTCACACAGACTCACAACCCACCAGCAGCGTAGGAGAATGCTACAATAAAGGCTTTTGTCCAAGATGATGATTATGGACAAAAAAATAATCAGGAAGATAATTGTCTGCGACAGGCTTGCCCCACGCCAGCTGTGTTTATTTGTTGAACTCTGCACGCACGTTTCTTGGTCCAAACACTAACAGTCCTTTAGATTCTTAGTTCATCTAGTGCCTCTGTTAACACCCTGAAACTCTAGCCTGAGTTTTATCTGGAGGAACGGAGATTTCTGGTAAGTGCTGTTTCCAGTTTGGAAACTCAGCCCGAGCCCTCTGTTCCTCATCCCAGTGTGGACCACCTCTGTGGTTTGCAACTGCAGGGAAATCAGTCGGACGGCTGCTGACTTGGGAGCTGAGAACTGAAGTGCTTGTGAAGAAATGGAAGAGCTGGTTTGGGGTGAAAAAGTCATGTTCTGAGGTACAAAGGAAAAAAACCTAGGACAACCTAAGAGTTTGGAGTCTCATTTGACCCACTCTGATAATATCACTATGGTGATGGTCTCTGTAAACAGTTGCAAAATAACAAAGATGAAAAGGAACCAGTAAGCTCCACCCAGGAGATCTGGCGCTATTTTAGGGAAGAAGTCAATGTCATCTGGGGTAAATATGGAATGCAAAATCTGCTCTTTTAATAATCATCTCCTTCTCTTGTGGGGCTGAACAAAGGCCTGACCCAGCATCTTTGGAGCTGAGAGAAAAGCTCGGCCAAAAGAATGGAAATCATGGTTCATAACAGATGCTGGGATGATTCTCCTCACACCCTTGGCCTCTGAGACTCTGCTGAGTCTGGTGTGGCGTCCAAGGGTGGAACAAGGGTGACGTTTTCGGGAATGGCTGGCCTGGTCGAGAGGCTGGGATCGGTACCCCAGGGAACTGAGCTTGGTTGTCTGCCCCTGACCTTGATTCCTGGCCCAGAGAGGGTGGAGGGAAGCATCTTCAAGGCCATGGTCTGTCTCTGGGGCATCACCATCTGCTGCAGACGACATCTGCCACTCCTATCCTCATGCTATTCTCTTTGAACCCCTGACTCAGCGAGCCCCAGTCCAAAAAAGCAGAACTAGTTATTTTTTGCACCAAGAAAAAAATGTCAGGCAATCCACTTGCTGAACTCCTTCCGGGCCCCGAAACTGTTCCACTTTGCACTGAGCCCCTCGCTCTTCCCTGCTTCTCTGTGCCCCCTTCTCCTCTAGACAGCTAAATTGCAAATGTCACCATCATCTCTAGCGCAGATCCTCAAGGGAAGGGGCTGTTCGGCAGCCGCAGAGGCTGGAGCAGTGCCCAGCACACAGTTCTCCATCAGTGGCAGCTGATAGGAGCAGGATCCCAGATCCCATGCCTGTCCTAAAGTGGACATTTCTCCAGCAGGTCTGAGACAACGGCTGTTGTGTATTTGCTCATTCAACAAAGATTTATTGAGAACCTACTCAGGAACCATGACATCCTTCTGGAGCTACGGGGATGAACAAGATCCTGGGGCCTGTCCCTCCGAAGAGTGCATGCTTACCGATCTGAACGCAAGCGGCAAACACACCCGTCGCCAGACCTCCTTCTCTGACCATTGGGCAAAAAAATCGCACTCAACCCCTTACCCTGTTTTGTTTTCCTTCCCAGCACATCTGACCACTTCAAGGCACATTAATATTTGTTTGCTTTTATCTGTCAGTCTTCCCATGTAAAAATGTATCCTCTTTGAGGGTAATTTGTCGGTGGTGTTCACTGCTGAGTCTCCAGCACCTTCCCCACCATGCAGTAGGTGCTCAACCCATGTATGTCAAGTGCACTTGGTCAATGAACTCACTGACCTTCTGGAAGAGTTTTGTACCAGAAATCTCCAGGGAGTGAGCTGAGGAACTCCAGAGGGTCTCCTAACAAATTACAAATAAGAAATCACAACCAAGAGAGCACAGGAGGGATAAATGGTGATAAAAGGAGATTTGATCTGAGATGGTGAACACACAATGCAGTATAGAGATGATGGGTTATAGAACTGTATGCCTGAAACCTGTATAATTTTGTTAATCAATGTCACCCAAATAAAGTCAATAAAAATAGTGATAAAAATAAATTACAATCGTCCAGGGCTTTATAGTTTGTAAAGCAGGGAGGTGTGATCGGGTACAACCCTCCCCTTGCCCACCTCCCCAGTCCGTTCTGAAGCTTCCCCGGGTTGCCCCCCACTTCTTTAATGCTTAGGGGCCCTCAGTCTCCCAGTGTCTAAGCCAAGGGGATTCTGGTCCAATCTAGAGGGACCATTAGAGTCACTAGCGTAAACAAGTCAGAAATTTCTCAAAATCAGAGGCCCTAGGAACTCTGACTAAACTGTAAAGACTACTGGTAACTGAACTTCCTAAAAATAATAAGTATAAAAATAATTATAACAGTGTTCACTGTAACTCATTGAGCATCTTCTTGGCCCTGGGCAGCGTGGGAAGTGATTTACAAATGTCCAGTCTTGACAACCTGGAAAAGCAGATGTTATCATTCCCATGGTATAGATGAAAAAGTTGAAACCTGAGGAGATAAGTGATCTTGTCAGAGGTCATATAGCTACTAGGTGGTGACCGCCCAGGATTTAAATGCGGGTCTGCCTGCCTTCGAAGCTCATACTCCTTCTGCTACAAAAAGAATGGCGCCCCAGGTGGGGCGGAGTCATGTGAACTAGGCTGCCTATCCCAGCATCCTGCTGAGGGAAAGTGGAAACATCCAAAAGAATACAAAAATGGGTGGATGGGCATATGCATTATATCGAGTATATCCAGTAGAATATCCAGTGGAATATTTTGCAATTCTTGAAAATGATACAAAAGAAAATGATGACACATACAAGTACTTATGATAAATGGAAAATGTAACATGCAAAATATATATCCACGAGATTACAATTTACAAATGTGCATGTGAAGTATAAACGCGCATGTGTGTAAGACAAAGAAAATATATAAATATGATCATAACTGTGTGGTAGGTTTTGGAGGGATTTTTTCCTCTTCTAGTTAACAGTCTTTCTGTGATGCAGTTGAAGGTTACTTTGCAATTGAAACATTTGAAAACAATTCTAAGACACCCCTCTCAGAATTCCTGCAGATCCGCACACGGTGCACACAAACCAGCGTGCATTGCTTTAAATCACCACCCGGACAGATGACTTTCCTTTAGCAACTGCTCCCCCGTGCACACCCGCCTGCTTCTCACCCACAGCCTTTCCTGCGCGAGTTCCTGCCTGGGCCAGCACTGGGTGTTACTCTTACCGGCTTCTGTGTCTGTCTGCTAACACCACGCTTCCCTCTAGGGCTGCTCTGTCCAATAAAGCCATGGCCACATGTGGATATTTACATCTCAATTAATTTAAACAAATAATTCAGTTCTTCCGTTTCACTGACCATATGCAAAGTGCTCAGTAGCCACATGTGACTAGTGGCTACTGTGATGCGTAGCGCATGTATGGAATGTCTCTATCACAGCAAAAAGTTCTATTGGACAGCACTGATCTAGCTTCCAGACTGAAGATAATTTCTTCAACTCCGGGGAAAGGATTCCCCAGCAGTTGTTATCAGTGAATTGCCTTGACAGTGACTATTCCATTCTAAGATTTTACTGTCTGATCTCATCTCTACTCTCCAGAGATCTCAAGGGCCACAGAGAATGAAAGATGACCCCTCCCTCCTAAAAGGTGGATCTCCCGATTACAGTTAATTAAAAGTGCTCTACAGCCTGAAGATTGACTAGGCAGGGTGGGAGAGTGGGGACAATTAATTAGACTACTCTCTTTTATAATTAATGCTACCAACAGGAGCCATTCACTGATGTCTACTATGTATATTTTATCTCTAAATCATCACAACCCTGAAAGGTAGGTTTGACTCCTCTGTAGGCTAAGATGAAAACATTGAGACTCAAGAAGGAGAACCAAACTTGCCCGACCTGGTAAGTCAGAATTCAGGCCTTCACATGCCAAAGCTCCTGCTCATTCTATTTTGCCAATGAACCTCATGGAGAATTCCAAATCTCAGGGGAGGATTCTGATTGGCCCTGTCTGGGTAGCAATCATGATGAAAGAAAAGATCGGTACCATGATCGACCAGGCCTAAGTCATTGTCCACCGCTGTGCTAGCAGGGACAGTGACTGACTGTCCCATTAAAACTACCTAAGATCAGGAAAAGGCAGTTGCCAAACAGAAAAAAGGACGGAGCAGACTGAAATAATTGCTATTCACTGCTTTAACCACATTATTATAATTCCCACCGGGCCTCCCTGCAGGCTGATCTCATTGATTTTCCGTAGCTCCACCGTGAGAATAATAACAATTGCTACTATCTTATCGAGGGCCTCAGAACGGTGGCTTGAGCTTTACTGTTGAGCTGCACACTCGTTTTTCAGTAACATCGGCTCACTTTTCTACTTTGGGTGGAAGTAGCAGGCCTTGTTTCCTGTCCCACACTTGATATTTCTAGTTTCTCTGTGGTCTGTTTCCCACAGATGGCCCAGCCCCTACATAATGCTCCAGACTAGTTCAAGTCATCCACGTATTACACATCAAATCCTTTGCCCTGAAACCTACACTCTCTTTTTGCAAGTTCAATGAATAAGACACAGTATTACTCATTAAGCGAGGTGCCAAGGGGCCAATTCTAATGCAGAACAGTCTACGCAGTCCAGCCTGGGGACTGGACAGTGGACCAGAGCCTGGACCCAATGCCCTCCAGAGGGCCCTGGAGAGCTGAGAGGTCCACGTTTCAATGTTCAGGGGAGAAGGAAGAATGTTCCTGGGCCATGGCTTCTCTTTGGATTGAATCCAGCCTACTCAAGAGCCGCTCAGGGCCCAAGTTGTCTAAGTAAACACTGATTTCTTGACGGGTTTCCAAAACCAGGAACGGAGCAACTGTTTGGTTTGAACGGGCTGTGCTCTGTAAACTCCCGCCCGCATATCGCCAGGGCCCTGTGTAAATATTTTAGCTACAGACTGGAAGAACACATCTTTTTTTTTTAAATCCCATCACTTCATTGCTAGACTTATAATGAATCGTGTGTTTTCTCTGTTGTTGGACTTGAAATGAATTATGTGTTATTCCTATTTATTGGGAGGTCCAGCTCTCTGATTTGATTGTAAGTGTCTTAGATATGTCTCTACTGGGACTGTTCGGGTCTGGGGATAGCTCAATAAATAATGTGTGTTTTTCCCACTTGAATTTGGAACAAAATGAAGGGAAGATGCAGGAATCAAGTAGGGAGAGATTAAAATATAATTTTATTACCAAATAAGCTGATTATGGAGAAGTTGGCTTTAGGTATATCACTAAGGGGACTTCTGATTTCTCACCCCAAAATTAGGTTGACTAGCCCTGGACCCGCCCCTGTAGGGCTTCAGGTGAAGAGGCAGGAACAAATGTGTTGTCAGAAGACAGAAAGGAAGTCACTGAGCTGAGCATGCCCAGTTCCTTTTCCCAAACCCACTCCATAACTACTCCACTGGAAAACAGTAAGAGGAGCAACCAAGAGCAGCTTGAGATGTCACTATGGTAAACCTCCTGCCACGTGGAAACTTGAATCAGACAAAAAGAGGTTCTCACCAATAGACACCTTCGTGAAGAAGGAAGCAAAGTGGGGACCTGACCGAGGACCCCCAGACATGGCCTCCTGGCAAAGAAGATGCCAACTGCTTGGATCAGAAAGCAGAACTTAGTCTTACAATGATACTGGTAATACACAGGCCACATAATAGTTGGAAATACTGAGATTCAAGAGCATTGCTCCCATTGCTGCTCCAGTCACCACAATTGACATCATCTGCTCAGAACACTCCACCCAGTGCCCAACCCCACCTCCCTTCTTGACTGTGGCAGATGAGACCTGTGTGGATTTTGAACCTGACCCTGTACATGTTTCCTCTGTTGGTTATATGGCAGGATGGGTTTTCCTGGGCCCTGCATCCCCTCATTCTCAACCCTGGAAGGAGATGAGAAGGCAGATCTTTTAACGTGATGATGTTGAAAAGATCTACAGGAACCTACTCATATTGGTAAGACAGAAATAAGTCCCTTTGGCCTCAGTCACAAGGGGCTGGGTCTGGATGGACCAGAGGCCCTAAGGAGAGGAGAGGGGAGTAGAAAATGAAAGAGGGAGGCCAAGTGTGGGAGAAGGTGTCTATGCAGGGAGCACAGGGATAGTTAAGACATTTTTTTTTTTTATCTTTAGAGAGGAAGGGAAGGAGAGAGGGAGAGAAATGTCAATGTATGGTTGCCTCTCGTGGGTCCCCCACTAGGAACGGGCCTGCAACCCAGGCATATGCCCTGACTATGAACTGAACCGAGATCCCTTGGTTGGCAGGCCTGTGCTCAATCCAGTGAGCTACACCAACCAGGGCCAGTTAAGATGTTTTATACCGCCCTCTTGACTTTGAGGATGTCTGTGATTGGTTGCCTGTAATAAGACAGGAGCTTCCTGGCAGTGGACTCTGCCTGCTGTCCTTTCAGGGTTGCCGGGCATGAGGGCAGGGTTTCACTTAAATGGCTTCCCCATCCTCAGTACCAGTGGCCTCTCTACACATTCCTTTCTCCTCTTTGATGACCAAGCTTTGTTTACTCCTTTTCTGCAAGTTCTTTCTCTCGTCTTCTCTTTTCTGTCTTCACTGTTCTCTTCATTAACTCTCTCCTGAACTTTAAGAAAAATTTCTTACCTAGACTTCCTGCCTTTATCACTTCCTGTCAGCAGCTACTGTTCATTTCCTACCAGAGTGATCTTTCTGAAAATCAGACCCGACCTGCTCTGTTTTTCAGAAATCTTTGTTCATTCCCCATAAAGTGAAGTCTAAGATCCAAGATTTTCAGGCAAGCATTCAACTTACCTCCCACTATTATTGTGCATGCATCCTATATACTAAGACAAATGTAGCTAAGCAAGTATAGAGTGCTGGATCAGGAGGGGAAAATGGACAAACGGATCAGTTTTTTAAAGTTTTTATTTATTTACTTTTAGAGAGAAGGAAAGGGAGGGAGAAAGAGGGAAACACTGATGAGAGAGTGACTCATCAGTCTGTTGCCTTTTGCACACACCCAGACTGGGGACCAGGTCAACAACCCAGGCATGTGCACCGACTGGGAATTGAACTGGTGATCTTTTGCTTTGCAGAGTGATGCCCAACCAACTGAGCCACACTGGTCAGGGCCAGATGGACCAGTTTTTGCAGGAAACTGATGAAGAGGAGAAATCACTTGATATTTTTACTATTTTCTAGGGCTTCCTAAATGTCCAACCAGAGAGCGATGATGAATTATTTTATGGAAACTCTGCTTATGTTATACTGCTATAGTTTAAAATTATATTTACAGTTCAAAATAGGATAATAAGTATATGAAAGAAACCATAAATGCATATGATACTTTATTGTGAAGCCATCTAAACAGATTTTGAAGAATATTTAATGGGATTGTAAAGTAAAAAAAAAAAACTAGAATGAATTTATTATCATAATGATGTACTTTAAGAGAAAACAGGCTAGAATATATATATTTTTAAATTTTATTTATTTATCTTTACAGGGGAAGGAGAGAAACATCAATGTATGGTTGCCTCTCATGCGTCCCCTGCTGGGAACTGGCCTGCAACCCAGGCATGTGCTCTGACTGGGAATCGAACCGCGATGGTGTGGTTCGCAGGCCCGTGCTCAATCCATTGAGCTACGCCAGCCAGAACTTATATTTTAAAAATATTATTAATCTGTGGTAGGATTATAGGAGACTTTTCATTTATTCCATACACTTTTTTTGGTTTTAAATGTTTTAGTAATAAGTATTATTTTATTTTATCATCAGAAAAGAAGAGTAATGTTTATAAGGTTTGTAATATGTGGAAATGCAATTTGTTATAATGTTAAATTTGAAAGCAGCAGACAAAATCATATATAGATATCTCAACTATATAAAAATATTTTTTAAAGGTAGAAAGGAAATATACCAATATGTTACCAGTGGTTGTCTTAGAGGGGGTTTTGATATGCAAGTGTTCTTTTTAGTATAGAAAAAAACATTTTATTTAAAAATTAATTACAACACAGTATTGATCAGGTTTCCTCAGACAAACAGAACCAACAGGACTGATTTATTTACTATAAGGTGTTGGCTCTCACAATGATCAAGGTTAGCAAGTCCCAAATCTGTAGTATGAGCCAGGAGGCAGGAGACTTAGGAAAGCCAATGGGGAGGCTGGAGACCCAGGGGAGCGTCCAGGCAAACGCAGTCTGCTGAAGAATTCACCCTTGCTTGGACTGGCTGGTCTCTTTGTTCTGTTCAGGCCTTCAACTGACTGGGTGAGGCACAGCCACAGTATGGAGGGCAATCTGCTTACTCAAAGATTTAAATGTCAATCTCATCCAAAAATGCCCTTCTGCCCTGACCACCATGGCTCAGTTGGTTGGGCATCATCCCACAAAGCAAAAGGTCACCGATTTAATGCCCAGTCAGGGCCCATGCCTGGGTTGTGGGTTCGGTCTGTAGGCTGGGCATGTGCCAGAGGCCACCAATGGATGTTTCTCTCTCACATCAGTGTTTCTCTCCCTCTTTTTCCCCCTCCCTACCCCTCTCTCTAAAAATAAATAAAACCTTTTTTTAAAATGCCCTCCCGGTTGACACATAAAATTATCCAGCACAGAGAGCACAACCAATAAAGTACGCTTGCCAAAAAATAGAACTGATTGAATCTCATCAGTCTTCTAGATCTAATGATCAGTTCCTGTGAACAACGGGGGGGGGAGCGTGTGAAAACACACATGTGGAATGAGCTGATCTAACTAACCCAGTCAAGACAAATTAATGGCATAAAATAGGGGACCAGTGATAGATGGAAAGGATTTAGGAGGCATGTCAGCCAAATGTGATGTGTGAATCTCATTTGGATACTGATTTGAATGAATCAGTTAAAAGAGATATTGATGAATCAGGGAAATCTGAACATAGAAGTTAGTTGATAGTAAGAATTTTTTTTTTAATGTGGTAGTGCTGTTCTAGTTATATTTTCTCAAACAAGAGGTTTTGTCTCTTAGAAATGCATAATGAGGCACCCACAAATGGAAGGGCTTGACATCTGAGCTCTGTTTTAGGACAACCCAGCACATTGTGGGAGGTAGAGAGGAAACCGGGTCTTCCGTATTTTGATATCTGTTGGTGCTGGGGCTTGGTGGTTAGGGGGAATCATTATGTTATTTTCTCTACTTTTATGTATGTGTAAAATTTTCCATTAAAATGTCCAATTTTTCACCTCTACTTCCAGCCAAAAGGGTGAGAACTTGCTGTCGTAAGCCTCAAGAATTACCTATTGTAGAGCATTTTTAAAAGTCATACAGCCCTGCAGGTGAGCGCATCATGAGATTTTCCTGGCTCACAGAACTGCAAGTCTAGAACAGCATTCTCCAATAGAAATAGAACACAAACCACCTTCATAACTTAAAGTTTTCTTGGCCACATTAATGCCAGTAAAAAGAAACAGAAGAAATCAATGTTAATAACAATTTTACTTAAGTCTATACATCCATCATATCACTTCAATGTGTAGTATAAAAATTATTAACAAAATATTTTACTTTCTTTTTTATCCTAAATCTTTAAAACCTGGTATGTATTTTGCACTTATGACATACCTCAGTTTGGCCTTAGCCACATTGCAAGTGCTCAGTAGCCACATCTGGCTACTGGCCATCGTATTGGATGGCCGGGCAATCAGGACTCGGGGGTCTTTCTCTGTCCATCTTCACGTGTATTGTCTTAGCTCTTGGGTAAGCTTCTTCATGGCTGCAAGAAAACATCCCATGGAATGTTCCTAGTTCACATTCAACAGAACCAAGAACCCGGCAAACATCTCAAATGTCTCGTGGACCCATAGAGGCCTAGACCTGTCGTCCTGAGCCCATCAAAGTCAAAGGGCATGGGACTGACCTGACTGCACAGACTAATCGGAGGCCTGGAGCTGGCGTGGCTTTCCTGGCTCTCACTGCTGTTACTGGGAAAGGGCAGTGATGGATGTTGGGGAGCCACGGCCAAAGTCTGTATTAGGGAAGGTTCTAGCACCTGGCATTACCACCCAGGCTGCTCAAAATCTCCTCCATCGCTCTCGAGACAAGAGAACACAATTCCTCAGTGGCGCATCTTTAATGACCTTTGTCACAAAGGAGCAAAGCGCTCATTAAGAGTCTGTTTGCGAGCCATCCAGCATGAAGCTGAGCCGTTGGCAGAGACCCACAGACTTGCCTAAGGAAGTCCCCACTTCCATGTGCCTTCAGCACCATGCAGACGTGCGTGCGGGATACGCGAAACAGCCCTGCTTGGCACCCTGACCTGCTCCACCCACCATTCATGAGCTGAGAGAACTTGGGCAGAACAGCAGGCTGCCCTGTCTGTGTTTCCCACTAGTAAAACTGGATTATTTTACAATGGCATGGTTAGCCATTGTCCTAGGGTCTTGGGGAACTGAGCCTTTAACCTGTGGGTTCTGCGCCGACTCGGGGCGGGTGGTGTCAGACTTGAATGAGGGAAGCCCAGTCGGCATCTGGTGAGAACTGGAGAAGCGTTTGGCGTGGAAAAACCCACACCTTTGCCATTACAAGTGTTGTTCATATGAACCGGGGTAAAGAAAACCTGTCTTTCTCCTCCTGCATGCGAAAAATGGGACAGACTTTGGGAGTCAGGATTATCCTAGAAAACTTAAATGATGTAAGTTCGCAGGGACGGAGAGTAGAGTGGCAGCTACCAGGAGTTGGGGGAGTTAATGCCAAACAGGTGCAGAGGTTGTTTGGGACGAGGACGCTTTCTGGAGACGAATAGTGGTGATGGGTGCACAGAAACGTGAACACACTCGATGCCACCGAATTTGACCTAAAAATGGTAAAATTCCATGCTACATATATTGTGCCAGAACATATTTTTTCCAAAAACTTATCCTAGGAAGTACACAATCCATTGACTACATTTTATTCATGGGACCGATTCACTGAAGCACAATTCTCAGCTCTGGCTGTTCTGTCATTTATTCTCCCCTCACTGAGAAGGTTAAGGTCAGGGGTATTATAGTCAGATGAACCTGGGGTGCACGCCCAGCCCTGTCACTTGCTAACTGGGGGACCAGGCTAAGTCACTCAGATATAAAAATGCCCGCTCACATTTATTGAGCATTTTCCTTTAGGGTGGGCGCTACACTGAGCGTTTTACCTGCATTACTTCATTTCATCGTGGTTATCACTGTGTACAGTCCATTGGAACATTTATTCTCATATCTCAGGGAAGGAAAGTGAGGTGCAGAGAGGTAAAGGAACTCGGCCGAGGCTACGACGCCGTCCGCAAGTCAGGACGCACGCCCAGACCTGGCGACTTTTCCACTTGGCACGGGAGGCATGCATGTAGGACTCACAGTACTTTTAGGGGGCCACAGAATTGTTTTAATTTTCACTTACTTTTAAATCAAGAAAAAATTACTATAATGATAATGATAATGACTATACAATAATGACTTCAATCTGGATTAGATTCATCTTATAAATTTTATAAACATAAAAAATTTATAACATGGTTATAAAATAGGTTCAATATTTTCATGGAAGGGAGCGGCCCACAAGGGCCAGGGCCCGTGAAATCAGGACTTCTACCTCCGGACCTGCTAACTCCAGGCCCCCAGGTTTGAACCATTACGGCTTCCCAGCTCTCCAAACCTGTCAGCCCACTTCAAGGCTGGATGTCTGCGCAGACTCAGACAAGACACCTTTTCTCTGCCTCGGGCTCCTCCTCTGTGCAATGGGGATGATCAGTGGTGTCCGTTTGCCTCTGGCCACACAGATGCCCTGAGTAAATGTGCAGACCACCTGAGCAATGCGCCTGATGCTCAGTGAGGGCTCTGCAACGACCAGCTATGTCTGACGTCATTCCTCACTGAGCAGAAGGGGCTGCAGGGCAGACCCCAGAGGGGCCGTCTCTGGGAGGGCCAGCTGGCTGATGGCCTTGGCGCAGCGACACCTCGTCAGGCACACCAGGAATTCCATCGCATCTTCACAGTGGCCTCCAGAGAGGTTCCGACGCGTTGTTCTTCCACCAACCAGGGGAGAGCTGTGCTTATAAAAGCTTCCAGGCCTCGGCGATAATGTTCCCACTTCCCATACCACTCGCCATTCCCTGGGGCCCTTTTCCACCTTTGCTCAGTTTCTGCAGGAAGTGGAACAGAGGGACTGTGTTTTAAGCAAGTGTCAAGGAAAGAATACAGGCTTGGAACTCTCAGAAACTGGCTTTGCATTCCGGCTCTGCCAAAACACGAGTGAGTAAGTCACACAACCTCTCCGAGCCTTAGAACCCTTGGCTAGATAACAGGAACACACAACTAAATTAGGAAAATACACACGACCATCATTACTACAGGGTAGTGGTGGAAGCAGAAGGGCTTAGAGATCAGAGTCCTTTGGCCAAATTATGGTTTCCACCCCTTGACAGTATGGACTCTCCAAGTCCAAGTTTGTCATTTGTGAAGTGGGAAATGACAGCAGTAACCACCTCCAAGGGTCATCGGGAGGATTGAATGAGATAATTATATCTAAAACTCTGCTATACTGGGGACACAGTAAGCATAAAGGTTAGCAATTTTCACCTTTATCATGATTGTGCCTCTTTATGAGCCCTCTGGCATGTAGTCCAGTTTCCAACTGCACACAGAAGGTGTCCAGCGAATAGACGTTGAAGGAACGGAGGAATGAATGATGTGTGAACTAATGAACAAGCCTGCCATCTCTCTCCGTCTGGGACTCTCTTCTTTATGCCAAATCCCCCTTGGCCGAACTAAGGGCAACAGACATTTTTGCAGCCTCAAGATTTTCCATTTTCTTGTTTCTTCTGGACTATATGAGGGTGTTAAAATTTACCTGGGACTTTGACACTCCTTTCAAGAGTCACAGGTAAATTCTGACCCTCATTTCCTTCCGCCTGACTGTCATCTGAACATACTGACTAACTTCTATCTGACAGAGGAAAATGGCAGTGACAGGGTGCAACCCTCAAGACTAGGTCATAAAAGTCACCAAGGCTTCCACCTTAATCTTGGTCTTGGATCACTCGCTCTGCAGAAACGGCTGCCATGTCAAATATCCTGGAAGGGTACGTGGAGAAGAACTGGATGCTTCTTGCCAGTGTCCACGTGAGCAAGCTGTCCTGGGCACAGATGCTCCAGCCCCTGTCAAGCCTCTGATGCCTGTGGCCCCAGCCAACAACTTGACCACAACCTCATCAGAGATTCTGAGAAAAGCCACCCAGCTGAGCCACTCCCAGTTTTCCTGACCAGAGAAACTGTGAGATAACGTGTTATTTTTCAGCTGCTGTTTTTTTTTGGGGGGGGGGGTAATTTGTTACACAGCAATAGACAACTGATACACTTTACCGAACAGGTTGAACAGATGCTTTTCTAGTGACACCTGGCCCATGGAGACTTCTGATGGCCTGTTCTCCATATTGTTTTCACACTATTTGGAAAGTCAGAATCCACACTTCACTTCTGACATTAGTAGACCATGCTTGCTAATGAATTAAGAACCCTTTCCCCCTTAGGGTCTCAGGTGGGCTGCATCCTGACACCTGTTGTACACTGGCCCTAAGAGGGGTTGGCACCACCAGGTCCCTGTTGGGAAAGAAGAGCTGCGCTCGGGGCCGATCAGGCTGCCATCCGGTCGGTCAGCAGCTCGTGTTGTCAGCTTCATGGGGTCCTTTCCTTTCTGGCAGCTCATCCTTCCACCTTATTTGGAGACAACTCCAGAATCCTTTCCTAGGCGTAGGCGAGCCAATCTCTGCGCTCATTGCGGAGAACCCTCACAGACCTTTGCACCCGGGGAGTCTCTGCCTCATGTGGAGAAGGGTCTGGAAGGGGTGTCTGTCCCTGGCCAGACTAAGAGCTGAGGCTGATAAAGACAAGCCAGCTCTTCTCATCCCACGGTGAGGACATTTGCCATTGGGCTGTCTCAGGGCATGGCTAGTGTGGCTATTGCCATCAAATTCAACAGTCTTTTACTGTAGACAAGACCAGGGCACGATAATGAGCAGACAAGGCCCTAGCCCTGAAGAAATGCACCGTCTGTTTGGGAAGACAGGCAAACCAATCAATAAATACAATTAGGAACACTAAGCAGAGTTCTGCCCTCGTACCAGGTGAACTGGGAACACATTAGCAGAGGACAAGGAAGAGTCCCTTCCTTGGGGTGGAGGAGAGATGACAGAGGCAGGGCATGCTAAGGAGGCAGGATCAGCCATGAGTCAAGTACAGAAAGGAATAAATCCCGGGTCAAGGACCTGGAAGGCTAGGGCAAAAAACACTCGAGTTCTTGGTCATAATTTCTGGGTGCAGGTGGGATCTAATGTGTCTTCCTCTAAATCCTCTTGGAGTCTGGCTGAAACACGAACCACCACACCAGACATGAAAGTTGAAGGAAGCTCTCACAAAAAGAGACCCACACCCAGTTTGTAGCAAAGGTCCTGTCACAGGGCTGAGTGCAGGTTTCTTGTCAAATCCGAAGTCTGTTCACTTTCTCCGGCTGCACTGCCTTCAGCTCGGTCTCAGCCACCATCCTCTTCTGCCCACTTTGCAGTCGTCACCTAACTGGTGTGCTCAGTTTTAGTCCCCATTTCTACCTTTATAGGACAGCCACAGCAACCCTTTCAAAAACTCAGATTCCATAATGTCACCCCCTTGCCTGAAACCCTGGGAAGGTCTTCTAATAACTCTTAGGATAAACTATTCTCTTTTCTTCACTGCACCAGGCCAGTGAGTCTGACCTCTGTCCGCCTCTCCTGCCCTGGCCCACCTGCTCGCTCTGTCCCACTCACTGGCATTGTACTGTTGCCCCGATATACCAAGCTCTTCCTCACGCAGAGCCATCCTTTTACTCAAAATGTATTTATCTAGCACCTTCTGTGCACTAGACATTGTTCCTGGCATTGAAGATACAACAAGCAACAAAATGCACACAAGTCCTTGCCCTTGGGAGGCTTACATTTTAGTGAGGGAAGACATATAAACAAGACAAATAAATACATAAATGTATGTCAAATGGGAATCAGTACTAATGAAAAAGAAAGCTCAGAGAGGAGATCAGAGGTATTGGGAGTGAGTTTACAATTTTCAACATAGTAACCAGGGATGGTCTCAATGAGACAGTGACATTGGACACTTGAAGGGGGTAAGGGAACAGGCCGTACGTGCAAAGGCATGGAGAAGGAGCACTCTCAGTAGTGGGGATCGCAAGTGCAAAGGCCCTGAGGCTGGGCCGTGCCTGGTATGTTCAAGGAGCAACAAGGAGGCCAGAGGGGCTAAAAGGGAGTGAGAGGTGAGATTCAGGCAGTAGTAGGGATCCCAATCAGGGAACCCTGACAAGCTGGCACAAGAACCTTGGCACCTTTAGAATCTCCTACCTGGAGCATTCTATCCTGCCCTTCACGTGGCTGACTCGCTCCCATTCTTCAGATCTTAGACTGTCCTTGACCACCCTCACACTTTACTATCACAACTCCCTCTTTTCTTCGAGTTCCCAAATATGCAATTGTTTGATCTAATTCCATAGCACAAGTTCCACTAAGGGCAGGGGTCCTGTCTGTCTTCTTGACCACTGTAAACCCAGGGCTTAGCAGCCTGTCCAGCACTTGCAAGTGTTCAGTAAACAATTTATAGGAAGAAAGAAAGAAAGAGAGAGAGAGAGAAAGAAAGAAAGAAAGAAAGAAAGAAAGAAAGAAAGAAAGAAAGAAAGAAAGAAAGAAAGGGATTCTGCCATTATTATTTCTAGTGTGAACCCAATGGAATATGAAGAAATATGTTTTGATGTTGGAGGAAGATCCTCAGGAATTCTGTGGGCACTGGCCTAGAGGTGAAAAAGCTTTCAGAGGTAGGGAGAGAGAGAGAGGGAGAAAGAAATTGAGAAAATAAAAACCAAAAACATGCCACATTTAAAGACTTGGGAATGGGAATGGCCTTCATAATAACATTAGAAGCTAGAAGGCAAAGGAACAGAGCCTTCAGAATACTGGGTGAAGAATATTGTTAGCGTTGAGTTCTACACTGAGCCCATCTATCAGTCAGGTGTGAGACAGGATGAACACAATTCTAGATACTGACCCGCTCAAAAATGTTCCCCCCCATGCACTTTTTCTTAGAGTGTAATGGATGATGTGCTCCTCCCATGTGAGAGAAGAACACAAGAAAAAGTGCTCCTTATGTGCACACAAACCCCCGCACATGGGTGTTTATATTAGCAGCTTTGTTCATAATCACCAAACATTGGAAGCAACCGAGATGTCCTTCAACAGGTGACTGGATACACAAATAGCGGTGCATCCAGACAGTGGATTATTATTCAGGCTGAAAGGAAATGAGCTATCAAGCCAAGAAAAGACATGAAGAACCTTAAATGCATGTTGCAGAGTGAAAGAGGTCTTTCTGAAAGGCTGTTTACTATATGATTCCAGCTATAGATCATGCTGGAATCATAGCTGGAGAGTGATGGATGATGTACTCCTCCCACATGAGAGAAAAACACAGGAAGCAGTGGCTCCAGCCCAGGAGAAAGGTGAGGGAAACTCACAAGCTGATGGCGAAGGGAAGGCTCCGGATGACAGCTGTGCAGAGCTCAGTCCAGATGTGCACAGGACAGAAGAGGGCTCCAGGACCAAGGTCTCCTGAAGAATAGGGAATTCACACATTGTTGACTCCATATAACCAGAGAGGCTTGCATAATTTACAGGGCCCAGTGCAAAATGAAAATGAAGATCTTGTTCAAGAATTTCAAGATGGTGCAGAAAGAGCCTTAAAGCTCCAGGTCATGTGCCCAGGCAGTTGGCCATGTCTTGAGAGCTGCTCTGATCAGAGGGTGAGAGAAACCAGCTATAGTTGACTTAAGCAGAAAGGGGAATTTTAAAAAGGATATTAGGTGGCCACAAAGTCTCAAAAGGGCTGGAGAACTTCGTTCACAGCTATCCAACTCGAAATAACTCCCGAAACCAGGCCATTAGCAGGTCAGGTGAGGGTGATGCTGCTGCTGCCCCCAAGATTCGGGCACTGCAGCTGACGTTGCTGGGTCTCTGGGCATGGCTCACTGCAGCCCCACTGCAACTTCTTCTACTGCAGAAACCTCCTTGCATTTCCTGCTTCTCCGGTTATTATCTGTCTATTCGAAGTCTTAGATGTGTGCATTGCATCTGATGGGTGGAGCCCAAGCCGAGTACCCATGCCCTAGGCCCAAGACACTGGGGAAAGCAAGCATCTAGAATCTTCCTCTCCTGCAGTGGATTTCTGCTTCCCACAAGTCTCATAAGGGGGAATTCTCCAAACACAGGATGGGTTTAAGATTTGTCATTTTGGAAGAATGACAGGAATTGTTGACATGGGCATTTTTTAAAAACACAAAAGCAACTAAGCAAATGAGACAAATAGAAACACAGACAAAAAATGAAACAAAAAGTTGTTCAAGAAGGGCAACAGAACAACAGTGTTGTGCATTTGCATATTCTGAATAATGTACAAACTGCAAGTAGATTTAACCCAAAATTCTCATATTTATCACATCATGAAGATGAAAAGGGGAGAATCGTGGTTGTTGATGACTTAAGAAGGTTAAAAACGTCATCTGCTGTAATAGGAAGTTAATAGAGAATGCCTAAAATGGAGTCACAGAAAATCAGAAGTAAAATCGTAGAGAGAGAGAGACATAAATGACAGGGGAAGCTGCTAAAACATTGAAAGTGGGCCTCTGGGGGCCAAGTTCAGAGTTTATAGCAGGGCTCACTCTTCGTGTTGTATAGCTCTATGGGCTTTAACAAGGGCATGCACACTTCACCCGCGTCCTGACGCCGGCGTCGGGTGAGGACTTACAAAGGAGGGCTCGGTCGGACCTGGCGCGGAATCCAGACGCGCGAATCCAGTCGCGCGGGTTCCAAACCCAGGATTGGACCTAGTGAGCCACCGAGCAGCCCACCGGGGGAGCGACACAGTGGGGAGGCGGTGGCAACGAGTTGACTGTGGTTGCCTGGTTGCGCGCGAGTGAGGGAGTGAGCGGTTGGACCCGCCCGGCGGCGGCGCGCCATTTCCCGCTCTGACCACGCCCCCACATACAGCGTCACAACCCAGCGACCTGGGAATCCAAGGCGCCGCTTGTCCCACTTAAAGGGCCAGAACAGACCAAAAATGGCGCAGGCAGAACTCAAAGCCCCAGAGATAAATCTAAATGACGAAGAAATAGCAAAACTCTCAGACGCACAGTTTAAAACACTGGTCATCACCTTCCTCACAGATCTGGTGGATTACAGCCACAAATTAGAGAAACATATGGAGGCTAAATTAAGGGAAATGAATGGAATTCCACAGGAATCCCATAGAGATGAAAAGGAAACTGGGACTCAAATCAATGCAGTGGACCAGAAGAAAGCAAATAATGGACAAACAGAAAAGAGTCAAGGAGCAAGAATTCAAAGAAATGAGGAGAGTCTTAGGAACCTCCAGGACATCTTTAAACGCTCCAACATCCGAATTATAGGGGTACCAGAAGGGGGAAAGACACAACCACCAGTGGAAAAACTATTTGAACAAATAATAAAAGAAAATTTCCCCAATCTGGCAAAGGAAACAGACTTCCAAGAAATCCAAGAAGCCCAGAGAGTACCAAAAAAGTTGGACTCAAGAAGAAACACACCAAGGCATATCATAATTACATTAGCCAAAATTAAAATGAAGGAAAGAATCCTGGAAGCAGCAAGAGCTAAGGGGACAATCACCTACAAAGGAGTCCCCATCAGGCTGTCAGCAGATTTCTCAAAAGAGACCTTACAGGCAAGGAGGGGCTGGAAAGAAATATTCCAAGTCATGAAATCTAAAGACCTACAACCAAGATTGCTCTACCCAGCAAAACTTTCATTTAGAATGGAAGGGCATGATCTCAGTATGCACCATTATAGTATCCTATAAATAGATTCATTGCCTTAAATATTCCATGTGCTCCACTTATTCACCCCTTCCCACTTCCATACTCCCTGAACCCCTGACAACCACTGACCTTTTTACTGTCTCTATAGTTTTGCCTTTTCCAGAATGACCTATAGCTAGAATCATACAGTAAGCAGCCTTTTACGATCCATTTTGAGTTCATGTTTGTGAAAGGCATAATGTTGATATCTAGAAAGACCTCTTTCACTCTGCAACATGCATTTAAGGTTCTTCATGTCTTTTCTTGGCTTGATAGCTCATTTCCTTCCAGCCTGAGTAATAATAATCCACCGTCTGGATGCACCGCTATTTGTGTATCCAGTCACCTGTTGAAGGATGTCTTGGTTGCTTCCAATATTTGGCGATTATGAACAAAGCTGCTGATTCAAACACCCATGTGCAGGCTTCTGTGTGGATATGAGTTTTCAACTCATTTGGGTAAATGCACATGCAATCGGAAGAATGCAATTGCTAAGTCTTATGCTACCTTTTGCTTCATAAGAAACTGCCAAACTGTCTTTCAAATTAGCTGAGACATTTCGAATTTCCATTAGCAATGAATGGGGATTTCCTGTGGCTTCACGTCCAGCACGTAGAGTCATCAGTGTTTGGGATTTGAGCCATTTTAATAGGTGCATAGCAGTGTCTCATTGTGGTTTTAACTTGCAATTCCCTAACGACATATGATACAGAGCTTTTCACGTGCTCATTTGCTCTGTGTGTATCTTCTCTGGTGAGGGCCTGTCCAGATCTGTTGCCCACTTTTTAATTGGGTTGCTTGTTTTCTGATTGTTGAGTTTTAAGTGTTCTTTGTATGTTTTGGTACAGTTCTTTATCAAATATGTGTTTTGAAAAGATTTTCTCCCAGCCTGTGGCTGCTTGTTTCATTCTCTTAACTGTGTATTTCACAAAGGGAGTTTTAGTTTCAATAAAGATCACCTTCTCAATATTTTCTTCCATGGTTTGTGTTTTTGGTGTTGTGTCTAAAACTCATTGACAAAGCCATTGTCACCTAGATTTTCTCCTACATTACCTCCTAGAAGTTTCACATTTTGCATTTAGCTTTATGATCCATTTTGAGTTCATTTTTGCGAAAGGCATAAGGTCTGTACCTAGATTCGTTTTTATTGCACATGGATGTTCAGTTGTTCCAGCATCCTTTGTGGAAAAAAAACTACCCTTTCTTTACTAAATGGCCTTTGTTTCTTTGTAAAAGATAAGTTGACTCGATTTTTGAGGATCTAATTCTGAGCTCTCTATCCTGTTCCATCAATCTATTATTTTTCATCAATACCATATGATATTGGTGACTGTACCATTAAAGTAAGTACTGAAGTTGGGTAATGTCAGTCCTCTGACTTTGTTCTCCCCCAATATTGTGTCGGCTGCTCCAGGCCTTTTGCCTCCCCATGTAAACTCAGTTAGCTGCAATTCACCCAGTAAGTTGTGGGGATATTGATTGGGATTTAATGCAATTAAAGATCCAGCTGGGAGGAAATGACAACTTGACACTGAGTTTTTCAGTCCATGAACATGAATTACCTATGCATTTATTTTGTTCTTTGATTTCTTTCATCAGAGTTTTGTAGTTTTCCTCATATAGATCTTGTATACTTTTGTTAGATTTTATACCTAAGTTTTTTTGGGGGTTGGAGGGAGGTTCTTGTGTAAGTAGTTTTGTGTTTTTAATTTCAGATTCCAGTTGCTCATTGCTGGTACACAGGAAAGTGACCGGCTCCTATCACCTTGCTGTGTAATCACCCGCTATTTCTGGAGTAGATGATTCCTTGCTACAGATAATCATGCCATCTGGAAGCTACAGATAACTTTAGATCTTCCCAATCTGTGGACATTATACCATAAATGCATCATTTTGCTAAAAATAAAAGTTGGGGATACCTTGAGAAGGTACACAAAATGCTGAAGTGCTGAGGTGCCTGCGATGAGACAAAATATTTTAAGTACACCAGTCTCTGTTCCCTTGTTCCTCAAAAGTTAACGATCTTGCAGAAAACAACAACTGTGGGCAAGGATGTGAAAAAATTAGAACTCTTGTGCACTGTCTGTGGGAATGTAAAATGGTACAGCCACCGTAGAAAGCAGTGTGGAGTTTCCTCAAAAAATTAAAAATAGAATTATCACATGATTCAACAATTCCACTTCTGGATATATACCCAAAAGAATTCAAAGCAGGACCTCAAAGAGATTTTCACACGCCTATGTTCATTGCAGCATTATTCACAATACCGAAGATGGGGGAGCAACCAAGAGGTCTGCAGGTGAATAAATGGATAAAGAAATGTGGTATAAACAAACAATGACATGTTATTCACATGCTACAACCCGGTTGAACCTTGAAGAAATGATACTAAGTGAGATAAGCCAGTCCCAGAAAGACGAATATTGCACCATCCTACTTATATGAGCTATCTAGAGTCATCAAAAATCACAGAAACAGAAAGTAGAATGGTGTTCGCTGGAGACTGGGAGAGGGACATGGGAGATCGTTTAGTGGGTATAAGTTTTGGTTTTGCAAGATGAAAAGGTGCTAGAAATCTGTTGCACAACAACATGAATATACTTCACAGTGCTGAACTGTACACTTAAAATGATTAAGGTAATAAATTTTATGTTGCGTTTTTAATACAATTTTTAAAGTTAGTGGTCTTTCCATACTGGACCGGAAGGATGAATTAGAAAGCTCTTCAGGTCTCAGCAGACCTTACTAGAAATCTTCCTGTAAGCAAATACTTAACATGCCATGTTATTACTATTTAAATTTTAAATCTTTTAAGTGTCCCAAGGGGCTCTTTGTAAAAGAAATCATTATTTTGTAGAGAATGGCCAACTTTACCTAATTTGAAAAGTTAAAATTTTGTTTCTTGAGTTTTTTAAGAGCATCGAAAATGAAAACATTTCCTGGAATTAAAAATGTTCGTTGCCCTGGCCAGGTAGCTTAGTTGGTTAGAGCATTGTCCACGTACGCCACGGTTGTGGGTTCGATTCCTGGTCAGGGCACATACAAGAAGCACCCAAGGAATGCATGCATGGGTGGATAAACAAATCAGTGTCTCTCTCTCCCCCTACCCCTTCTTCCTCTATCTCTAAAATCAATAATAATATTAAAAGTTTTAAAATACTTTAAGAGGAAGTTTGTTTTCTGGGTCTAAACAAAGTGCAGCTATTCAACTACCACTCACTATGTAAGTAAAGAAGTAGAACCACCTGTGCACTCTAAGCTGGTTTGTTCTCTAAGCTGGTTGGCTCTAAACTAATGTTTGTTCTCAGTCTTAAAGGCACCGTCAGTTACACATCAAAAGTGCCAACCAGGAAACTCAGTACAAGATTTTCAGGGCATCTCAAACAGCTCCTCACAACTCTGAGCCCTATGTGTTTAGACAGCTTTGTGTTCTGATTTGCCTCTGACTCCATCAACTTATTTTCTCCCCTAATTTTAATTTAGCCCCAACTTTACCATTTAAAAAAAATCTTTTGCACAGCACGCATTTAGCACATCCTCTTTGGAATGTAGGAAGGTATATAAATAAATGAAACACAAATGAGTAATGTGAATGGAGCACCTTACAGATCTGTTACATTGTCACGGATTTCTAAACATCATCTAATCCATTACTTCCAAAGACAAATAAAACTCTAGGGCCAAGTAACATTCATCTTGTGAAGCAGAAGGAAGCAGCAAAGCATTAGGGGTGAACTCTTCAACTAATGTATTTCATATCTCTTTGTAAACAGGAAACTCACAGCTCTAACAGCCAACGGGCTGATGGGGGAGGAGGCGGAGAGGAAGGCTGGGTCTGTGAATGAATCGGTGCTGGAGGCGGTCATTGTTCACTGCTCCCCTGATTGAAGAAACCAGCAACCTGCTAAGACAGAGATAGGAAGTTAAAACTATGCAGCAAGGAAACTCTTAAGCACACGGATGTATCATAAATCACGATGACATTAATGACTTCTGTTAGCTGTAATTTGCTTTGAGCGTTTCTGCAGCGGTGGGAACGAGGGACTTGGAGCTATCCCCACTTTCCCTTCCAGTTTTCTTTCGTAAGAGCCAGGGACAGACTTAAGTGAAATTGAGCAAGTGCTCATCAATTAGGGCTCTTGGTTACAAGCCACAAAAGCTAACTCTATCTCAAACAAAACCAAAATTCATTAGATGGGTGTTATGGACAAAAGGTGTCCACTCCACAAATTCCTGTGTCGAAGCCTGCCACACGATGGGGCCTTTGAGAGGTAGTTAGGGTTAGAGAAGCCCACGAGGGTGGGGCCCGCACAACAGGATAATGCCTTGTAACTTGTTAGATAGAGGGGGGCTAGCTCTGCACCCCCTCCCACCCAGCACATGCAAAGAAGTGATCGAGCGAGTGCACAGCAACATGGCAGCCGTCTGCCAGCCAGGAGAAGGGGCCTCAGCATGAAACCTTCCTCGCCGCAGTCTCCGATCTTACCTCCTAGAATTCCTCCCTTCACTCTGTTCCAGCCACACCTGCCTCCTGGCTGTTCCTCCAATAATGAAAAGTTGGTTAGAGCATTGGCCCTTTTGCCTCAGGGCCTTTCATCTTGCCCTTCCCTCTGCCTAGAACTCTGTTCCCCGAGGGAGTTGCCTGGGTCCATTGCTCCGGTTCTTCAATCTTTGCTCAGATGTCTCCTCAACAGAGAGGTCTTCCTTGACCACCTTTTCGCCTTCTATTTCCCCACCCTGCTTCACCTTTCGTCACAGCATTTCTCACCCCCAGACATGTGTCTGTTTGATTGTTCAGTGTTTGTGTCTCATCTGAGAGATGAACTCCGTGAGGGCTGCCTGAAATGGAGTAGGCACTAGGAGCGATTGCTAAATGGAAGAGTCCAGACCCTGGGAGGGCACTGCTTCCCTCAAACCCGGGAAGCTCAGGACCCTGCAGGCTCTGCAGTGTGGGCCTCTTTCCCCACCATCTGAATGTTGATCTTGAATTCCCTCACTTCAGGGCTCTCCAGAGGGTAAAACTAAAAGTTGAAAGCATTGGCCTGTTCAGCCCCCAAATGCCTCAAGAGCTGGGAAGAGTGTAGTCCCAGGGCAGGGCCAAAAATACATATTTTTTCTTGTCCCTATCACCCAGTTTTGTTTTTCTTCATAGCATTTGTCACTATTTGAACTGGAGCTGAAGCCCCATCTAGACACTTGGCTGTTCCTATATTGTATGTCTGTTCTTGAACCTTCTCCTGATTTTCTTTTGGGGACACTGCCAGTCCCCGACTCTCAGTCTATATGATTCAGTGGGCATAACTCTCACCCTGGCTCCAGGAATGGGCATGGGGGCCAGGCCTACACTAGTCAGTCTTCTTCATCCCCCGACTGCAGGGACTGCTTGGAATCTGGCCCATGTGACCCCAATCAGACAAAAATAATCAGGACCAATTCAAGTCCATGGGACTGCAGGGGAAATAGAGCATCTTTTTCCTGCAGGTTTTAAGAGAGAACAGTAGGTAAGCCTGGAACTGCCAATGCCAAAACTTGGGAAGAGCCTTTCTGTATAAAGTTTCACAACAAAGAACGAAAGATGCGTCTTGATACCATTGAGCTCCTGGATTCAGCCATACCTGATGTCAGTGGACTTTTCAAATACATGTTGCCTAAGCCAGTTTGAGTTGAATGTTACTTGCCACCAAGGGAGCTTTCCTTTTTCACTCACTCTTCCCTCTCCACTTACTATATATTCATTCCCTCTGACTTCTCTTCTGTTAGTAGGAGCTGTATTTCTAGGTCAGACATCCGACTCCGAAATAGGATATAAAAAGCACTTCTTGCTCAAAGTCCAAACAATTGGATGAAGAAGGGGAAAGGTCAGTCCACTTTCTCCATGTTTTCAAACATTTGGACACTTGTCAACAAGAAGATGGAACTTCTAGCTTTTTATCTGATAATTCTGGAGCTCTGTGGATGCCGAAGGGTCTGATTCTCACGCTCTCCTGAGAACTGTAAGACTCAGTAGCGTCTGACTGAAGTCTTACACCTGTACAGAATGGGGAGAGAAGGGACCTGAACACATGTGCCGAAACATTTACCCATCTTCTCCTTAATCCACTTAAATGGTGTCACTGTTTTTAGAGCACTTTAAACAATTTTTTCTCCTCAGCGTTAAAAGGACAGAGATAAGTGTGTAAAAGGACTGCCTAGATATGTCTCCAGATGTGTATCTAGACTATATCTTCATCATTTTCTTACAAATAGTTAACCCTCATCACTTTTTCTCACTTATAAAAATAACACATTACAGAAATGTGTAAAGAAGAACCTGTGAATGTCCCCATGAGTTTACTCTCTAAAGTGACGCGATTTACAGTTGGGTGTGTGTTCTAATACACACCGTTGATAAAGTTCTTACGCACCAATCACCCTAATCACTTGTGGCTTATTTATTTCCCTTTATTCCCCTGGGCAACTGGCTGTGCCTTTACACAGAGCCGTCACAATCTCTTCAAACCTGTCGCACTCCATCGTGCGCAGCGCTACATAGGTTGTTTCAGTTGCTCCGATTGTAGAGACATACCATCGTTCATTTTTCCATTCTCTTTTTAAAACGGTTTTGTTTATTTATTTTTAGAAGCGGGGAGAAAGAGAGGGAGAGAAACATTGATGTGAGAGAAAAACATCAGTCGGTTGCCTCTCATATGCACCCTGACCTGGGATCAAACCTGCAACCTAGGCACGTGCCCTGCCCAGGAATCGAACTGGCAACCTTTCCGTTTGTGGGATGACACCCAACAAAATGAACAGCTAGAGCTTCAATCTCTTTTTGATGGACATTCGGGTTATTAATAATGTGTGCTCTAATAAATCACACTGTGTTTGCATCTTTCTATGTCCTCATGCTTGTACAAGTTTATAGAATGTTTCGAGATGTGGAATTTCTGGGTGAAAGGGTATGAACACTTAAATTTTAATAACTAGTGCATAATTTTCCTCTGCACAGGTTGCACCAGCTTTTACCAATGGAGCATGAGACTAATCTATTAGTCTTTGTGTCTTAATCTATTCAAGCTGCTATAATAAACTGCCACACACCGGGTGGCTTATAAATGGCAGAAATTTATTTCTTACAGATCTGGAGGTTGAGAAGTCCAAGTTCAAGTCTCTAGTGGATTTAGTGCCTAGTGAGGATCGTCTTCCTAGTTTATAAGTGGTCATCTTTTTGCTGTTGCCTAGCACAACAGAAGGAGCAAGACAGCTCTTTGGGGTCTCTTTTATTTATTTATTTTTAAATTTTATTTATTTATCTTTAGAGGGAAAGGGAAGGAGAGAGGGAGAGAAATATCAATGTATGGTTGCCTCTCATATGCTCCCTGCTGGGAACTGGCCTGTAACCCAGGCATGTGCCCTGACTGGGAATCGAACTGGTGACCCTTTGCTTCATAAGCCCCCGCTCAATCCACTGAGCTACACCAGCCAGGGCTGGGGTCTCTTTTAAAAGGGCAATTCTATTCAGGAGGGCTCCACCCTCATGACCTAATCACCTCCCCAAGGTTCCACCTCTTAATCCCATCACATTGGCAATTGGATTTCAATGTAAGAATTTGCGGGGGGACATAAACATTTAGTACATAGCAATAGGATTGTGCCCCCCCCCCCATTTAGTCAGTATTAGGGAATTGATTGCAATGAGCTATTTACTTTCATTGGTTTCATTAGCCAGAGATGAAACTAAAATTAGCTTGGCAAAAAAAAATAAACTGAAATGTGATGTGGATGGCTTCAGGCACGGCTAGCTCCAGGGCTCAAGTGATGACATTGGAACTCACCTGTTTCTCACTGGGTTGGCTTTGTTCTTCTGACTCAGGTCATGCCCCAAGCAGCTCCCAGTTTTGCCCTTGAAGGGGCAAGGTGGCTGCAGCTGCTGTAGCCCTCATATCCTCTCAGATCTAAGTTCTGCACACAAAAGCAAATTTGTTTTCCAGTAGGCTAAGCCACAGTCACTCTTATCAGACCTATCATTGACCCAATCACAGTGGCCCAAGAAATGAGCAGAGCTGGAAAAAAAAGAAGAGAACTGAGCTGACTAAGGTAGGCCTAGGTGGTTGAGTGCTCCCCATCTGGAGGGCAGAACCCAAAGCCCTACCACACAGGGACTGAGAACAGTGGGGAGAGGCAGAGGGCCTAATGGATATCTGAGAAGGCCAAGGGGCTGCTGGGGAAATCAAGTTTGTCCAGCTCTGTCAGTCACTACTGCCTCCAGTGCTATCCTACGGGAAATCCATTCTTTACCCCACAGCCAGGAAGGGGCCCTCTAAAGAAGAACAAATTTGAACCTTCTTTAACACACTTCAGTGGTTCTTTCCTTTTCCTCGGGAAAATTCCACCCTCCTTAACAAGGCCTGGGAGACTTGGCCTCCCCAATCCACACCAGCCTCATCTCTCCCCACCCCCCACAGTCCCCAGCATTTCTTAGTAAAGCCATGGCCATGGCTTAGTTGCCTGAATGGCCTTGTTCTCATTCCCACTTCCAGACCTTTGCATAATAGTCCTAGTGATTTATTTATAAAGCGCTCCCTAAGTGCCAGGCCATGTGCTAAGCATTATATGTTTACTGTATACTCCACTTGAGGACTCACAAAAACCCTATGAAAGACAGTAGGATGTACAGATAAAAACACGCACTCTGGAGTCAGACTGCTGGAGTTCAAAGTCAGGCTCACATATTAATCATGTTTTTATGTTCTGTGTTTTATGATGCTTTGACATTTTAGGGCCCTGCTAATCCTGGAGAGACTGCCTCTCCCAGGGCTAGCTAATTCTCAGAGATAGTAAACAGTGTGCCTGCAAGCAAGCCTTTCATCTGCAAACCAAACAACTCCGAGCCCAAACACCCAACTGCCTCCTCTATTTAACTCTCACACACCAACACCAGGTCGATATCCCTCTGCCCTAAATCGCCCAGGGCCAAGTACCAGACAACTAGGAGTCACCCCAGAGCCCTGGAGCCTGCTGAAATTACTAAACTAAACAATCCCGAACTGCTCACCTTGCCTCTCCCATTCCTTCCCCGTGAAAAGCACAATCAGGTCTTTGGCCCGGGCTTTTTTTCTGCCTCCTAAGAGACCCCGGTTCTTTCTCTCAGGACTCTGCAAGGCACGGTGTACCCCTCCCCTTGGAAAGTGCAAGTAATCAATTCTTTCAGAGGCAGCTGTCTCCATGTCTGTCATCTTCCTGTATCTGATTAAAATTAAATCCTGGGTACAGTTCACAACCACTTAGCCCAGGGATTTTCAACCTTCTTCATCTCTTGGCACACATAAATTAATCACTAAAAGTTTGTGGCACACTGAAAAGTATTGTTTGCCAATCTGACAAAAAATTGTTATCATTTTGATTCATTCACACCAGACATCTATTGTTGTGTGGTTGCCATCATTTTTTAGTTAACAATCTAAGGAAAAGGAGGTCAGAAGAGGTCAGCATTCCTTTTCTGATCGTAAACGATAGCACCTGACTAAACAGTCAGGTGCTGCATGTTTTAAAAATTCTTGCATCATACCCGTTGAAAATTGCTGGCTTAGCTCTTTGCTAATTATGTGAACTTGGACTACATCTCTGCCTTGAATTCTCTCTATCCAAATGAAGATAATAATAATACCTACTTAAAAGAAATAGGGGGAAAAATTGAGGAAGACTTTAAAATAGAAAAAAGAAAAAAGAAAAGGAAGGAAAGAAGGAAACCAAAGTTAAGTTTGACTCCCTGCTGCAATGAAAGCCAAACTCATGAGACAGGTGTTGGTGAAAGAAAAAGTTTTAACTTAATACCAGTCACCTGAGAAGATGGGGGACTCATGTGTCAAAGACCATCTTAATATCTCACTGCAGGCAGAGGTTTTATTAAGGAAGAAAAGGGAAGCAGAACAAAAAGGTCAAAGGGAGGGGATTGAAAAATTCTCTTCACAGGTGAGCAGTCTGTTCTGAAAAGCATCTTAAAACTGGTCAAACTGAAACTGGAAAAGCCGTGCATGCTGCCTGTCACCACCAGAACCAGTAAGTGCAGACGGGACTGTGTCTGTATGGGCACTTGACTCAGATGCTGGCCATCTGAGAAGGCCACAGGTTATGTACCTTAAAAACCATCTTAACGTCTCACCTCAAGCCTATATATAAGGAGATAAAAAGGGTAGGTAAGGGATTTGGACAAGGTTGCAGTCCTGGTCCGGCCACAATTTTCCTAGTACTTCTTTATTTGCTGATCAACAATTCTTTATCTCTATCACAGACGTTCCCTCCCTGGAACACAATGGCTCAGATACCATCTCCATTCCTGCGGCCCCCTGGGGCTCAAAGGCTGAGTTGCTTGCGGACCTCCTGGAGTCGAGTAGGTCCTGTATTCCAGTTCTGGGAACAACAGCTTGTTCTGAGGATATTGACCAGTTTCATCAATTTTGCAGTTATTCGTAAATTCACTTCAGCATTCCTTTTCTGATTGTAAATGATAGTGCTTTCAATTTTCCTTTCTTGTTTTTAAAGTTTCCTTTTAACCACCTGTAACATCATACTGGTTCCCTCGTTACTTAATGAGCTCAGTAAAGTCGTTAATAATGTTTGTGTATATTGGTGTAAGAGTCACAGTTTTACCTTTTTTTGAAAATGACCCTTTACTGTTCCACCGAGATATCCAACAGAGCCAGGTAAGCTGCATGGGCAGTACGCCTGCCTCAAGGGTGGTGTAAACGCAGACACGACCCTTCTCAGCTCTCAGAGGTGAATCCCAGGTAGCAAGAGAACTTTAACTTTACTAACAATCCACTTTTCTATTTTCTTTTTCTCTACTAAGTTTGCATCTTGTGCCCTGGCTGGCGTGGCTCAGTGGATTGAGTGTCAGCCTGGGAGCCAAAAGGTCGCTGGTTTGATTCCCAGTCAGGGCACATGCCTGGGTTGCAGGCCAGGTCCCCAGCTGGGGGCGTGCAAGAAACAACCAATGGATATACCTCTTGCACATTGATGTTTCTCCCCATCTCTTTCTCTCTCCCTACCCCTCTCTCTAAAAATAAATAAACAAAATCTTTTTAAAAAGTTTGCATTTTGTTTTTGGCTCATTCACACCAGACATCTATAACTGGTAAGTCTTTCTTCTTTAGAGGCAGTAAGGATTGGGAATTTGATTTATATGGTCAGAACAATTTAGTGATCCCTGTGAAGGGGTTAATGGATTATAAAGATCTATTCTCTATTGAGAGAAGCAGAGAATCTGGGTTGTTTATCTATTTGAGCTCAAATCAAGTAAGAAATTTATGCCTTCCAGGAAGGACAGCTCTTTGCTACCAGGATCAGTGAGCTTTTTGTGCTTTTAAGTTGATTCTTGATCTGGGTCTAAAATTGTGTATCTGTAGCTATAGGCTCTCTGTGTCTGTAGAAAAGCCTTGTGTCTTCTTGCATAAGTGTGTAAAGTTTTCTTATCTTTAGAGAATACTAATAAATTAGATGATGAAGTTCTTAAAGGAGCGCTTTTCCGAGTTGCTTGTAGAGATTTTATTTTTTTAAGATTTTATTTATTTACTTTTAGAGACAGGGGAGGGGAGGGAGAAGGAGAAGGAGAGAAATATTGATGAGAGAGGGCAACATCAATCAGTTGCCTCTGGCACATGCCCCAACTGAGGGCCAGGCCTCAACCTGGGCTTGTGCCACAACCAGGAATGGAACCGGAGACCTTTTGCTTTGCAGGATGACACCCAGCCAACTGAGCCATGCCAGCCAGGACTCTCTCGCTTCATTTAAAAAAATTACTAGGAATAATTAGATTTGCTTCACGCATTGCATAGGAAGAATTGTCCAACAGAAGACATGCTCAGCTTTCTCTGGGTGAAATATGTATAGGTAAAATGTCATTTGTATAAATATTTTAAAATCACAGACTTTGTGAGAAGTCCCAGGGACACTGCTCTTGCTCTCTTTAGTGTGTTTTTACCCTCAAGGAAAATGCTCTTACAAGCTAGTTCTTTTAAGAGCTGGAACAAGTATGAAATAGCTCTGTCCAATTTTTCTACCTTCCTCAGAGGCCTGTCGATGCTCTGTCTGATGACATTGCAATAACACTATAGCGTATCAGTCGTGAGCTCAGATATTGTATAAAACATTTGCTTGCTGTCGCCCTCCTTCTGTGTTTGAACCTAGCATGGTCTGGGCCAGTGGGATGCAGAGCAGGCTTATTTATCGTGGACTAGAGACCTGAAGACATCTATAAAATGTCTAGTGTTAGGTACTGAATCTCTTTATGTGATATTCTTGGTATAAAAAACAAATTATGTCTCAGTCTTATTATGTTAAACCTAAAGATCTTTCCCCCTGTACAAATTATGTCCATCCGTATTTATGAATCAGATGTAACAGGTACTCACTTCTTTAAAAATAGACTTCCTCATTATCTTGAGAGCTATTTTACCTAAACTTTATTCTTTTTGGAATGGTTTCATTAAGTTTATTTTGCATGCCAGAAACAAACAAAAGTCCTTGTCAGTTTCATGATTCTGACCTTTCACATTGGAAAATGGCCAGTAACACAACACCACAGTCAATTTCTAGTCACTGCTATGTACAATATCTCTGAGGCTCACCTGAAGACCTTGCTATAAGCTACAGGCCAGAGTTCGTGTTTTCAAAAAAAGACAGTCCCAGAGCCTCGTGGACAAGGGCTACACTGGACGCTTCAAACTACTGAAACCCAACACTGAGCTGACACGACTCACACGGCTTTCAGAGTGTGCTGGTGGAGTGAGCCAGGATTTCCAGATCTCTATGGTCAGGCAGACGGCTTCATGATACTCTCTCTACTCAAGAGCCAGTAGAACAAGAATTAACCGAGTAGGGCCCTGACCGGTGTGGCTCGGTTGGTTGGGTGTCGTTCCACAAAATGAAAGATTGCCAGTTTGATTCCTCGCCAGGGCACATGCCTGGGTTGCAGGTTCGGTCCCGGTTGGGGCACATGCAAGAGGCAACTGAGCATGAGAGGCAAACGATCAACATTTCTTTCTCATATCCGTGTTTCTCTCCCTCTTTCTCCTTCCCCTCCCCTTTCTCTAAAAACAAATGTTGAAAAATATTTTAGTAAAAAAGGAATTAACTACATAGAACTAAATGAACTGATGAGAGAAATTTTCTGGTAGGTCTTTGTTTGGAATATTGTGGATCTAGTTTTAATGTCCTATTTTTCCAGATTTATAAGGAAGCTTTTCTCTTTCTCCTGAAGCCATCTGTAACCCATAACAATGCAGTGGATTCCGTTTTTGTAGACTGAAGTAAAACACTGAAAATATCTGACTTTCACCAACCTTACAGGGTTCAGAACCCCTTCGTGTCTCCTCACTATTACTCCTTACTATTACTTTTCATAGTAATAGTATTCACATAACTTATATGCCCTCCACCTTATCTCATTATAATGGTGGGTTACTTTGATTTCTCCTTTGAACTAGTCGTACCACCTCACAGTTTCCCTCGTTACTTAAGAGGTTCCATAAACTCTTTGATACCGGTTCATTTCATAGGCATATGAGAATCAAAATTTTGTATTGAAAAAAATCATCTCTTGAGTTAATATAGGTAAGAAGTTTAAAACAGTGCCTGGACCCAGTACAAGCTCAATAAATGCCAGCTTTTGTAAGTGAAGGAATTAGATTATTTGCATTTTTCAGGTGAAGAGAATGCGGTGTAGAGGAGGTAAGCAAACTTGCTTAGATGACGCAGTGTGTGGGAGGTGGAATGGAACTGAGAAGTCAGGCCTGCCTGCCTTCAGAGCCCGTTTTCTTGTCCTCACCCCACCCTACCCCTCTTCTACCCACAATCCTCTTTGGCTATGCTCTGCTAACTCACACTCATTTTTCAGGTGTCATAGTTGGAATGTGTCTGGATCCATCTGGGCTAGGTTAGCACCTCCTCCAACCTTGTATCTTCCCCAACTGAGCTCTTACCGTAAATATGTTGCAACCCTCAATTTCTCCATCCAAAGTATGAGCCCGATACCTCCAGGGACCAATACTGTTTCCATCACCATCCAGCCCACAGCCTGGCATGCAGCCAGTGCCCATGTGCACGGGCCAGGAATGAGGCCTCGGGTGGGCGTGGTGTTTTCTCCCCTTGGGATGGAAAGCAGGATGCTTTCTGGAAGTGTCTGGAACCCCTCTGCTGCTCCGTTCTCTGCCAGCTCCACACTCCTTGGGCTCCTGGTCGCTCTAGAGAATACCATGCCTCCTAAAGAAGATGCCCAGAGCTACTAGCCTCTCATGACTTGGGTTTCTGGTTTTTGTTTTTTCTTTTTCCCAAATCAAATTCCAGAAATGCAGGTTTAAAAATAACCAAGAAATGCAATCTTCTCCACCAAGGCACTTGGCAAAAACAAATCCTCAACAAAGACCAGTGTGCAGGCTCCCTTCACACTTACTCATTTTCAGATGCCAACTCAGCTCTGTTTTGGGTGGGGAGGAAAGGGGGAGGCAGGGCTCCTTGGGGTTCAGGGGCAAGGACACCAGAGGAGCAGGGCACAGGCTGGGCTGGATGGCAGGGCCGACCCCCGAGTTACAGGCACACGCCCTTGCAGGAAGACAGCTGCTTGAGACTGCTGTGAAGTCCCGTTTTCCTTGGAGTCACAACTTGCTGGTCCCCAGCCTTGCGCTGGGCAGGAGATGAAAGCAGCCCTGGAAAATGGTCTCTATTAGTGGTCCGGAATTCACTCTCCTTCCCTGGGGAGACATCAGCTTCTGCTTCAGCTTGCCCTTCCCCATCATGGCTTAGGGAACCGGCGGGAGGAACAGGGAGCAGCATTTACATCCCGCTCAACAACATCCTCAGCCTCCCTCCTCTTTTCTACATGGTCTATTTTTTGACCCTGTCATCTTTCTTAATGCCCATTTTGTGGGCAAGAAAAATGCGTGATGGAAGAGAGGAAATTCAGGACCAGGGAAGGCCTGGAAAACTCAAATTTCATATTTCCTCCTCTTTTGAATCAGCATTTATGTCCCTCAATGGGGTTTTCCTGCATATGCTTGTATAACTCCTTTTTAAAACAATTTTTGCTGTTTTTTCCTTTCCCTGCCCCTGGGTAAGTTATTCCAACGACTACTTTCCACCTCAAAAGAAAGTAGTGGACAGGAAAAAAGTGGTCGTGTGGTCTGTTGGCTACGACTCTAAGTGGAGCCAGGAGACTTTGGTTCTATTCTGAGCCTTTTTCGGAACAGGACGAAGGAGAGGGACATGAGCCCTGCCCTTTTACCAGAGTCCCCGAGACCCCGTGCCAACAGGAGGAAGTTTTTCGCTCCGGATCAGCAGGGGACCAGGAGTGAGCACTTGTGAAACACCTGCAAAAAGCCAGGTCCTTTCCTGATCAGCTCGCTTCATCCTCTCAACTTCATAAGACAGGCTTTAGTGGTTTCCACGTTACGGATGAGGAAACTAAGGTTCCGGGAGTCGCAGCTGGGAATGGAGCCGGGTTCTGGTTTTCACGTCTGAGCTATTTCACTTGAATGTGCAACCTGCCAACTCTGCTTCATTCACTGAGTTACTCAATTTGCTGAGCAACTATTTTGTGTCTCCTCTCCCCTGCCATCATAGTTGTGAGCAAAACATGGATTCCTTTCTTTATGCAGCTTATTTTCTAGGTGGGGGTGGGTGAAGGAAGTTTGAAGACAGAATATAAACACAGTAAATAAGTAAGTTATGTGACATGGTAGGTTTTACACACTAAGGAAAAAAGAAACATTACAGTAGGCCAAGTGTATTGGGAAGGCTGGAGACACAGTTGTATGTTTAAGTAAAGTAATCAAGATAGGTCTCCTGGAGAAGGTGACATTTGTGTGAAGACTTAGAGATGTGAGAACCAGCAGTGCTGATGTTTAAGGGAAGATTATTACTGTCAGAAGGAATAGTCAAGTCAGTGCAAAAGCCCTAAGCTGGGAGGTTGCCCAGCAGGATCCAGGAACAGCACGGAGGCCAGGGTATGTGCAGCAGAGAAAGGGAGGAGTCCTTACGCAGAGAAGGGCCACTCTGACTGTTATGTTGAGAACAGACAGCAGAGGGGCCAGGAAGAAGCAGGGAGAGCAGAGCGGGGACTACTGCAGCTCCCAGTCGAGAGGTCCTGGTGGCGAAGACCAGGCAGTGGGCAGTGGAGGGGTAAGTGACAGGGCTGTTTGAGTTGGGTCCTGAGACTGCAGCTGGTCCACCTGGGCTCCCCAGCCTGTGTTGCCTATTTACATGTGACTGTAGGTGAACTACTTAACCTCCCTCTGGGCCTTCACTTCTGTGTATATATTACAGGCACAACGATGGTAATAATGCCACCAGTACAGATGCCTTGTGGGGTAGCAAGTATAGGATGCTTAGCACAGCGCCTGGAATGTAGACGGTACTTGCTTTATAAGGATTTGTTTTTATTAAGAGCTTTGGCTCCAGAGAGAAATAGATTGGATTTGACTGCCAACATACCTTCTTACTAGCTACGTGATCTTGGGCAACACACCAGACCTCTGTCAAATACGAATCTGGTTGTCTCTAGATCAGTCAAGGGTGGTTGTCAAAGATATTTATACACTTATTGACTAGTATAAGCAATCTCTAATAGATACATGCTCAATAAGTGTTCACATTTATTAATATTATTGATTGATTTACATCTTTTCAGTCCCTTCAATTTCTGTAATACTTACTCTTTTATCTATATTTTTAATTGTTTTTGATCTGAGAGAGGGAGAGAGAGAAACATGGATTTGTTGTTTCACTTATTTATGCATTCATTGGGTGAGTCTTGTATGTGCCCTGACAAGGGATTGAACCCGCAACCTTGCTGTATCAGGATGACACTCTAACCAACTAGGCTATCCAGCTAGGGCTACTCTTGTTTTTATTGAGCTTTCTCGATTCCATTTGTTTTTTTACCTGATGGTTCTGTGGAATATCTAATATAATCAAATTATTAAGGTTAGCTCTGGCTTGTGTAGCTCAGTGGATTGAGCGCGGGCCTGCGAACCAGGCAATTGCGGTTCGATTCCCAGTCAGGGCACATGCCTGGGTTGCAGGCTGGTTCCCTGCAGGCCAGTTCCCAGCAGGGATGCATGAAGGAATCCATACATTGATGTTCCTCTCCCTCTCTCCTTCCCTTCCCCTCTAAAGATAACCAAATAAAATATTTAAAAAAATTATTAAGGTTAAATATGGACATTTATTACCCAAATCCAAGTACCTATTGAGCTCTTAGCACACACCAGACAGTGTTTTAGGCACATGGATACATTAGTGAGCAAGAGTCAAAAATCCCTGTCCACAGCAACTGACATTCTAAACATTAGATATTCTGCCTCTTACAAAGTCCCCTTTACTGATCTAGAGAGAATCAAATGAATATGTGACAATAATAACCTTATATCAATATATTGGACACAGGTCTATACTCTTTCCCTAGATGAGCCTCTCTATGCTGGGCCGCCAGCAGCTCTCCCAACCCCACTCCCCACCACCAAGCTCTTCTTCCTTCTTTAGACACACAATGCTCACTTGTGGTTCTATGCGTTTGTACATGCTCATCCCTCTGCCTGGGACATTGGTCTACAAACTCCTACTTGCTCTTTGGGTCCTGAATCGAATGTCCACTTCCTCCATGATGCTTTCTTTGACTCCCCAAGGCAGATGCCCACTCTACTTGAGCCTTCCAGGGGACATCTGCTTATTTTACCTGACCAGCATCAATTCCTTAGTCATCCTTAGTGGTCCTTTAGGGAACATTCTCCTTCTTGCTTTTGGGTCTAGTGGGCTGATCTTTACCCTACCTCACCCCTCATTGCAGGACTGAGCTCTTGACTAAGCGTAGCCAATCAAGAGTATTTCATGTCCCTAGCAATAGTGATTGGTTCAGGGATAGACACACGACCCAAGCCTGACCAATGAGATTCAAACCTGGGATTTTTTGTTTAAGCTCATTTGAATTGGGTTTCTTTCCCTCACAGTTGAGAATTTTGACTATTACAAGTAATCCCTGTGTAGATTGTTTTGTGATTTCTCTGTTACCTTCTCTTTCACTCTCTCATTAAATATTACAGGGCAAAGATTGACTTATTCATGAGATGATTCTGGGGTCCAGGTCCCTTCAGACAAATGGCAGGAGAGTTGACACAGTCCTGGGACAAGACTGTGAATACATACTCTTGTCTGCCCCCTGGGAATGTGAACTGCTTCTGGCCCTTTTTGGTGGGGATGGAAAAGAATACATTTGCCAGATCAGTGACCCCCACACCATGTATCTGGGGTTGTGCTAATCTGCTCTAGCAAACATCCCTCATCAAAAATAGCAGCTGCGACTGGCATAATCTTCCAGGGTCTGTCTGTTTTTTGTCGGGACCACATTGGTGAATTCGCCCTCTATAGCTGATTAATCACCCTCAGCCTTTTCTTTCTCCAGTGCATCCGTAACCTCTAGCAGTAGCCAGGTGATTCCAAAGTCTTTAAAACTCCCAAACACGTGATGTATCAACCCATCAGGTTACTCTCTTCCTCTAATATCCCACTTTGGTCCACCACCAGTGAAAATTTAACAGTTGCACCGTAATTGTATGCCAGAGGCTTCTGGTACTCTACAAACCACCATTGACAGGGTCTTCAATGCCAGGTGATCGGCAGGCGGTCCAGCTCTAAAATCCCATTTTTAGTTTGCTTCCTAAGACTACTTCCAGTATCAGCGGACTTAGGTTGGATTGGTTCTCTGTGAAACAGATGCCGAGTCTGAAATTGGCATGTAAGAAGTTGAGGGGGTTGGCGGGGATGCTTTCAGGGGTTGATGTATCAACCCCTTTGAACGAGTGAGTGAAGTAGAATTGGGCAGAGAAAGAATGGAGGCAGATTCATTTCACACAGAACCCTAGGGGAGCTCTGGAGCTGAAATGGACTTTCAAACTTGCCCTGCCTTGAAGTAAGGAGGTTAGGCCTTTATACTCCCCACCTGGGGACCAGTCATTGGCTGCAAGATGCCTGTAGGGAGGGGACTTGATCCTGGGCAGGGCACCACTCCTTGGCTGGCCTAGACGAGTAAGTGCCTCATCCTGAATCGGGGGATCTGGGAGAACACCAGAGCACCCTCTACAGAGAATCTGTCTTTTTCATGTTGATGTGCGGGCAATCCACAGATATTTTATAGATTAGCCGCTCGTCAGTTTTAGATATTGCAGATGTCTTCTGTCATTCGTCTGGTGTCTCTCAGTGTCATTTGTTAAACAGAATTCCTTAATTATGATGTAACCAAATTAATAGATTTCCCTTCCTCAGAATTTGTCTCTAGTCCTTAGACACCAAAGATATTCTTTCACATTATGTCCTTCCTTTGAATATAGTTTTACATTTCATCTTTAGGTTTTTAATCCTTCTGGCGCCCACTTGGAATATGGATATTGTGCAGGCACCCATTTTCCCCCCTTTTCCTCTGTATTATTGACCAGCTTTCCCTACTTGTCTTGAACTCTCAGCTTTCTGGTTTCTGCCCTCGCCACAGTCTTAAGATGCCACATCTGCAGAGCATCATCCACCTACCAATATTCTTACTCCATCGCTTTTTATTTTTGTTATAATTTTTATTTATTTATTTTTAGAGAGAGATAAAGAGAAGGAGAAAGAGGGAGAGAAACATCAATGTGCGGTTGCCTCTTGAGCACCCCCTACTGGGGAACCTGGCCTGCAACCCAGGCATGTGCCCTGAATGGGAATCGAACCTGCAATCCTTTGGTTCACAGACCTACACTCAATCCACTGAGCTACACCAGTCAGGGCACTCCATGGCTTTTAAAAAATCCTTGTTCGCCTTGTTCTCCATGCAGAACTAGACATTTTGGACCACTTCTTCTAGAAGCTCTGTGTGTGTGCCCTTTCTAAACTTTTTATTCTTGTCTGCATTTTCTTTCTTTGTCTATTCCTCCTCTTTCACCCCCAGGGCTTTGATGGCTTAACTTTAACTTGTAGCTCTAAACAATTGGTGTAATTTAAGGCTTTATCCTTGTCTTTATTTTTATTTCTTGTAATCTCATCTTTTTTGAGAAATTCATCCATTACCAAGATTTCAATACCTCTAGGTGAGTGACTTGCTCAACTTGCAAATACAGCCCTGACCTCTCTTGTGAATGCCAGTGATCAATTTCAAACTCAAAATCGAACATTTTTTAGCTCAAATGAAACTTAACTGTGAAAGTAACTTTATACATTGCCAAATTCTCCTATGTTCTAGCACAGTACCTTCTAGAAACCAGGTGTTCCACATATATTTATTTACTCGATGAATGAGAGGATATTTTCTGTTTAGCCATATTAAAAATCCAAGTCAAATTTTTTGGTTCAAATATTCATGGTTCAAAAAAATCACATAACATTTCAGAGGGAAGTTCAGCCAAGAGTCAGCTTTCTTCTTCCTTTGGGAAGAGAGTGGCTCTCTTGTGGTTGGTCACCTCCTCCTGTCTTGCAGTGTTCCTCTCACTGAGATAGAGCGGGGAGGGAGGAGCAGGGGTTGGCACTGTGCTACCCTGGAAGGATCAAGTTTTGGAGACAGAGAGACCTGCATTGCAATGCCATACCCTCCACTTATGGGAGGTTGGTTTCCTTATCTGGAAAAGTGGGTAGGAGGGGGCAACCCAGATGGCTAGTAGAAGAACAAAAGAACCAACACACGGAAAGTGCCTTGCGCCCAATACGTGCTAAGAAGAACTATGAGCTCCCTGCCCCTCTTCCTCCTTGCATCCCTCTCCTGCATTCAACTTAAAGCTGAAGACAGAAGCGTCTGAGCTCTCAGGGTAAACGGTCCCCTTTATGAGCATCCTGCACAGCCGAAGGGGAAAGTCGGGCTGAAATTCTGCTTGGTCCACACAGCCTCCCCACACATCTGCAAAGTACAGTAGGTTGAGGGAACTATACTTGTCTCTTCTTTGCAGATTAAGAATCGGAAGTATCAAATTCCCAAGAGCATCCAACAAGTGCTTTACAGTTTACAACAGCTCAGTTCTCAGACTGGCATGCAGAGAGCTTGGTCTTAACTTTTCAGATGGGCACTGAAGAAGATAGTGCCAAACTGTCCATCTACCATGATCCCGTTAAATGACCTGGCAGGATATTGAAGTTGCTGCAGGGATGAGAGTTAAAGTCACCCAAAGCATCCTCAGTTTGTCTTGGGAATCCTTCCAGACCACCTCCTGGTTTTTCCATCCTGCTACTCCTTACTCGTAAATTTCTTGGTCCTCGACTCTCTTTGTTTTGGCTTCATACTGTGGTTCCTATCCTCCACCCATTTCTTTGCTGGATGGTCCTCTGGGCTTGACTCACTCTTCTGGCTCTCAACAACTACACCGATCCAAGCCATGGCTTTGGTCTTCGTCCTTCGATCTCCCACACCGCTCCCACGGGTATGAGGCAGCCCATCTGCTGGACCTGCGGGATGCGCCCCACCCCTCACCAGAACCACAAGGGTTGTGGTGGCCTGCCAGTTTCAAGATGGCAGAATAAAGATGTTGCTGTCCCCCCACCTTCAAAAATCGTGCCAAAACAAGAAATGCAAACCGAAGTATTAGTCATTAAACCAGGAGAAAACAGCAACCCCTGATCATACTAGATGAACTGGAGAGAGGAGGGGAAAAGCACCCCAGGTAAGTGGTGGGCTTTAGAGCACCCTCTGAGGGACACCAGGCCACACCTTAAAGACAACAGGGGGTTCACCTTACGCATTTCTTTATCCCCAGAGCTTAGCACAGGACTGGCCAAATCAAGTCCTCACCAACTCTTGTTGAATGCATTGCATCATTTTACATTTATCACATAACATACTGTATATAATATTATCAGCATATGAAGACATTTTACCTAAAGGAGAACTGTTAGGAATGTTTACTGCATTGCTAAGGGAGCTGCCATTATTTCTGTTGGAGAGAGGGCCCTTCGGAACCTGTGCACTGAGGAAGGGCATGCAAAGCAATACCCTTGCCCTGATGTTTAGCATTTCGCTGCTTCAAGTACTTTTTTAAAATGTACAAAATCTGCTCTTTCATTAGCTCAGTTTTCCTTTTTCATTATTTGAATGTGAACTTGGTTCCTGTGGAGGACAGGACTTGATAATTACAGTCAGCCCTTTGCAATTATTAGTAAGGAACCAGGTAACAGCACTGACATTTAATATTTAATTGTTTTTGATCAACATTAATTAGTCACAGATGCACACCAGATTCCCATTTAATTAAATGCTCTTGGGAACACATTGTGGGCTCAGGGATTCTAACCACATCAAAAAGTAAATGTTCAAGTTTAAAAGTTAGGCCCTAGAGACCCAGGCATCCATGGAGAGGAAATTCCAGATGTCTAGCATTCTCCCTCTGCTCAGAAATGAACCGCCTACTCCCGGACCCTGGAACTGATACCCTGTGGGTTCCTGCTGGGACCTTCCAGGCTGCAGCCACCACCTCTTCTCCCGCTGGCCTCATCGAGGCTGCCCTCTCTACTGAATCCTTCCCATCCACGCACAGACGTGAGTAAGGCCTCTTACCTACAAACCTGCTATCGACTCCTCCCCTTTTCAAGCTATGGCTCCTTTTCTGTGTCTCTCATTGTAGAAACACTCCTTGAAAAGACTGTGTACACTCACTGTCTCCAGTCTTTCCCCTCCTAGTCTCTCTCAACCCTATTGTCTTCGGACTTGGGCTCTGACCCCTCCAAGGAAACTGTTCTGGTCAGTGCAACTGAAAAAACCTTCTTGATGTTAAATCCAACGGCCGATTCTCCTTCTTCACTTGACCTGGTTCATCGTGTTCTCTTTCTCGAAACATTTTCTTCATTTGGCATCCAGGAAGCCTTTTTTTTTTTTGGTTTTCTTCCCACACATGGTCATTCCTTCTCATTCTCCTTTGCTGATTCATCCCCAGCCTCTACATGTGAGAGGGTCACAAGGCTCAGTCCTTGTTCTAACTTTCTCCTCTGGCCATGCTCATCCCATAGGAGATCTTAGAAAAGCACATATATGCATTGAATTCCCCATTTTTATCTCCAGTACCGGCCTTTCCCCTGCTTACTCTGCATTTCCACTTGAACCTTGGCTAAACCTGGGTTCCTTAGAAATAAGAGCCTGAGGCAAAGCTCCTACGTGGGCATGCTCTATTGAAGAAGTGCAATCCCAGGGCAGAAAGGGAGGGCAGAGGGAAACAAACACAAGAGGTACATTATCAAGCTAGCCCCAGATTCACAAGAACACAGCCAGTGTCCAGGTAACACGAGAACATCTCCAGAGGGGGAGGGGGGGGCAAGGAAGGGGACTACGGAGCTACAGTGTTACCTCTTGGGAAGGAGATAGAATTCATTGGTTGACTCCTTTTCGTCTCTTGTCTCTCAACGATAAATGTTTACCCCTGAATCTCTGGGTTGTAGTCTGGGTTTTTGTGCTCCTTGGGGATGTCAGCTCCCCCAGCTCTGGGTTAGGACGTGATCTGGTCTCAGAAGTGTTGGGAGGAAGCACAGCCTCTGTGTCTGGCCACTTGGATTTTGTGCCTGGAGCTTTTGCCTGATGGAGGTTAGCTGGAGCCTGGCCCTCTCCCTAGGGAAGACTGAGACAGCCTGTGGTCTTAGCAGGAGGCCATTAGTTGCAGTGGCCTCTCTGAGTAAGCAGGGGGTTGGGGAAATAGGGGGTAGCGCACAAACTGGGTCTACCGGGCGGCTCCAAACTTAACCGTGCTGACATGGAATTCCAAATTCTGTTTCTGCATACAAGCTTCCTTTTCCCGTCTTACTGTAAACTCCCATCTTTCCACTCGCTCACCCCAAACATCTTAGACCCATCCTTAACTCCTCCTTTCCACCCCCCAAACCCCACATCTTGTCCGTCAGCAAATCCCATAAGTTCTACCTTCAGGAAACACCCAGAAGCCAACCTCTTCTCATTGCCTCCTCTTCCATCATCCTTAGATGGTGGAAGAGTCTTCCTGCCTGGCTCTCTGCTCCTTGCCCCAACACTGTTCTTGATACAATGGTCAGAGTGGTCTTTGTTAAACACAAGTGAAGTGGTACCATTGCTCCTCTTGATAACTCCTAATGTCTTCCTATCCCAGTCAGAGTAAAACCAAAGTCTTTGTCGTGGCCTCCAAGGTTCTACACCATCAGCTTTTACCACCCCTCTTGAAACAACAAATTCAGCCCCACTTGCTATCATGGCACCATGTGCCCAGCAAACTGACGACCTTGTTAGACATGACGGCCGTTTCACTCTTCGGAGCCTGCCCCCAGGACTGGCAATCGCTGCAAAGCAAGACCAGAACTAGCCGCTCCCTATGGCCATAGGCGGAAGAGAACATCAGAACAAACTGCTGCCTCTTGTTACGGCGCCCCAACACAGCCCAGGGGCCACACAGCAGCGACCCCCCACCCAACCTTCTTTTAATCCAATAAAGGCTCAAAGCCCCCACCCCTCAAGACTGGTGTATCTGTCTACACTGAGCCTCTCTTTTCTTGGAGAGTGAATAAAAACTACTCTCTACACTTTCTTCTCTTTGTGAATTCTTTTACAGCCCATATTATCTTCTACCTTAACAAGCATGGTTAGTTTCTTCTTGGTGACTCAGAAGCGCTTGGTGACACGCTTGGTGACCCATGCCCCCCTTCTGGGGACTAATCATTGGCCTGCGGGCACATAGCCCCAGTCTCTGCCTCCACTGTCACCCAGCCATTTTCCTTCTGTACCTGTCTCTGTATTCTTCTCCTCTTCTCGTAAGAATATTGGTCATTTTGGACTTAGGGCTCCTCTTATTCCAGAATGATCTAATCTTAACTGATTACATCTGCAATGACCCTATTGCCAAATAAGATCACATTTGGAGAGTCCAGGAGGGACATGAATTGGGTGGGGAACACTGTTCAACCCAGTATATCTGCTTCAAGGTCACAAAGCATTAAGTTTGTGAAGTGTCTCTATCATCTCCTCTTGACATGGACCTTTTCATTAAATTGTTTAACTTAGCCCTGGCTGGTGTGGCTCAGTGGATTGTGGGCCAGCCTGCCAATCAAGGGGTCACCAGTTCCATTCCCAGTCAGGACACATGCCAGGGCGGTGGGCTAGGCCCCCAGTAGGGGGCACACTAGAGGCAACTACACATCCATGTTTCTCTCCCTCTCTCCTTCCCTTCCTTTCTCTCTAAAATTTAATTTAATTATAAAATTAAATTTAATGAAATTAATTAAAAAAATAAATAAGATCTTTAACATTTTTTGACTCAATTTTTTTCAGTGTTTAAATTTTTTTATTGATTTGAGAGAGAGAGAGAACATTGATTTATTGTGCCACCATTCACGCAGCCATCGGCTGATTCTTGCATGTTCCGTAAGCAGGAATTGAATGCATAACCATGCAATGTCAGGACAGCGCTCTAACCAACTGAGCTACCCGGCCAGAGCCCCTTCCATTACATTTGAACCCCACGCTCCCATTATGTTATATATTCAGGACATATGATTGAGGAGTTTAATAATTGGAAAGAACAAGAATTACCCCAATGGGATGCCACTGTACACCTACCAGATTGGCAACAACTTTCGAGTGCAATTAAAAACCAGCTGTTGGCAAGGGAATGAAATAACAGGAATGTTCATTCACTGCTGGTGAAAATGTAAACTGGTATGATCACTTTGGGATAAAGCTGGCAATATCCAAAGAGCTGAAGATAAGCATGTTCTACTGCTCCCTTTAGTTCTATGTCCTACAATCCTACAAAAATGCATGTCAATACTCATAAGGATGCATTTACAAGAATTAGGAGCCTTGCCCTGACTGGTGTAGCTCAGTGGGTTGACCGCAGGCTGTGAACCAAAGGGTCACCAGTTTGATTTCCAGTCAGGGCACATGCCCAGGTTACAGGCCAGGTCCCCAGTAGGGGGCACACAAAAGGCAACCACACATTGATGTTTCTCTTCCACTCTTTCTCTTTCCATTCACCTCTCTAGAAACAAACAAACAAAATAAATAAAAGCAAGAAAATGAGTAACGCGAAAGGCAGGACAGCAGTTATGCTAGCAGGGAGGAAGGGGCTGTGATCCAGCAAAGAACACACTTGGGAGTGGGCTTCTGGGGTGCTGGTAACGTTCAATTTACAACAATTTATTTGTTATGCTGTTTTTATGTTCTAGCACTTTTCTGTATTTTAGCTTCTGGACTTTGGAACCAAACAAAGAAACTACTTAGTAGCTGTTTGAATACATTGCTGACGGGACAAAACTATAAGACCCCACTTGAAGAAAGAAGATAATGAAACAAAAAAAAATGTGAATCTCCCTTTAAGAAAGGAGTTAGTTTTTAATAGAAGGGAAACAAATGAAAAAAACCCACTGAAATAAAAAAGACCTCTGTGCAGGTGCTGTGCTATAAAATATTCTCATCCGTGTTGTTAAATGAAGCTGGATTTACAACCTGGTAAACGAAACAAAGAGCTTGTGTCGAGCTGATGAACCTGCTGGAGCTCAAGTCTAGTGTACTTAAGTGACAGTTTTTGCTTTTTCATTTTTTTCTATCCAATGTAAAAAGATGCTGGCTTCTATCGTTGTGAAATTGCTTTACTGCAAGACTGTCTTAACCCATTTGAAATGCAAACTTCTATCTTTGTGAAACTTGTCCCATACAATTGAGAGAAGTCTTAGTGACACTAATAATGACTTATGTAGACAGAGTCCCAACTGGGAACTAAGCCCTACTTTCAGCAGATTGTAGTTATTGAAACATTTTGCCATGACAGCCTTTAAATACTTCCTTACTTTGTGACACAAGAAACTGTTCCATTCCAGAGTCATCTCATATTTTCTCTGGTACAGCCATGGCGTCTCAGTGTTTTCCAAGGAGCCCTGGATTTTTTTAGTAGAGGATGGTATTTAGAAGCCAAGATCTAGGCTTCCATATTGCTTCTGGTGGGCCATTGTTAGTAGGGCCCCTCAGCAAACAGGCACAGGGAATACACACATATACGCATATTTTTATTTCTATCTCTATTATACCAAATGCCATGAGTTCACACTGATACATTGAATTCCAGTCGAACAGCACAGTTCTTTGAAGCTTTCCCCATTTTCATGCTTGTAACTCCCTCCTCCAGCACTGAGAAATCTACTTTTAAATATTTTGAATGTAACAAAGTTTATAATGCGTGTATTGCTGGTCTTTTAAAAAATGTTTTTCTCATTTATATTGGGCTTTGCTCTCCAAGAACTATCAAAACTCCAGATTTCATTTATTTTATTCATTCAACCAACATATGTTTATCAAGCAAATACTATGTTTTCGGGTAATGTTCTTGGGTTTGGGGATACAGCAGTGAACAAAACATCGCATTAGGAAAGGAATGTTGAAAGACAATGATAGATAAAAAGCTAGGAAATGGTAAAGCTGGGATCTGAACCCAGACAGCCTGGCTCCAGAATTCATACTTTACCATCTGCCTCTGATTGCTTTTGTAATTGCTCTCTGCCTTCCACAGAATTTTACAGCTCTCTTGAATCCAATAAAAATGCCTCTGTCAGCTTCTAAATCTACCCAATGCATCTTCCACATTATTTTTTCTTATACTCAGTGTCCAAATCTGTGAGAATACACTAATGCCAACCTGCTGGGAGGATAAATGAAATTATATGAGATGCCTGGTGCTACTTGTAGACACATCATAGGTATTCAGTGAAGTTAATTTTCCTTTTCTATTTCAACATAAATGCTACCCTATAAAGTTCTTCCAGAACAAAGTCTCTTTTCTTCATTCAGTCAATAATTTATTCATATATAGCCATTTATTCCTTTTTTGAGATTTTATTTATTTACTGTTAGAGAGAGGGGAAGGGAGGGAGAAAGATAAGGTGAAAAACATTGATGCGAGAGAGAAACATCGATCATTTTTGCTTTTTGTACGAGCCTCGACTGGGGACCAAACCCACAGTCCAGGCATGTGCCCTGACTGGGAATCTTGCCTACAACCTTTAGCTTTGTGGGTCAACGCCCAACCAACTGAGCCACACTGGTCAGGGCCCATTCATTCTTACATTCATTCAGAAAGCGTTTATCGAAAATCCAATATATACCAGGCTCTCTGCTAGTCACGGGGGATACAGGAATGGTACAGCCCCCATTCTCCAGGAGCTCACAGCCACATCCAGGAGACACACAAACAGTTACAATACAATCGATACGTATTACAGTTCAGATGAGAGCTAGAAGGGTGGTCACGGAAGAAGCCTTCCATGAAAGTACGGGCTCTGACATAACAAGGACTGGAACAGCAGTTCTGCTGTTAAAGTTGCCAAGGACAGCTAGATGAAAACATACACAGGTGAATGAATTTGATTCAGTTCAACAAATCTCTCATAGACGATCTTACTGCCCAAGGCACTGTGCTCTGAACTGGGAGTGTGCAGGTGTAAAGGGGGCACCTCAAGGCTCTTGATGAGCTTCCACAATACTTTTCCTGGCAAATACAAACTTCCATAAAGAGATATTTCAATAAATGGAGTGAATTGTAGGGGTAGGCAAGCTCCTGTGACAATGGGATGGTGAAGGGGGGCTCTAAGGTCTCTTAACGCAGGTCTCCTGGAATGAACTTGTTGAATTGAAGGGTGGCTACTTGTAGTAGATAAATGACAGTCACTGACAGCTTCTAATCAAAGGAATAGTATAGTCAAATTGGTATTTATTGATAGGATGGAGGAAGGAAGACCAAAATCGATGACACCAGCAAGGAGGCTGAATTAAGAATGCAAAGCGTGGGGTAGATGTTTGGTGTGTAGAATATGGCTGTTGTGCAAGTTCTTGGACAGTTTGTAGAGTGAACAGAGCATCGATGGAAGGTTCCCTGTGAAACACTCTTCCAGCATCTGGCAGAGAAGAAGCAGCCCTGGAAGGACACCTAAAGAAGAGTGAGAGGAGGACTAGGAGAGACTGGTGTAATGTTCTTGGGCTTGGGGATACAGCAGTAAAAGTATGGGTTCTTTCACTGCTCTTTCAAAAACGAGCGAAGAGAAGGCAGAGACAAGGAGGTTCAGGAAGGAGGGAGCAGTCGTGTCCACTGCTGTACAGAGGTCCAAAAAGCCTCCACGTGATTGGCAATAGGGGACCTTTAGCCAGAGCAGTTTCTATGTAAGTGGCGCAGGTGGGAGTTTCACTGCAATAAACGAGTGAATGAGGGAGTAGAAAAAGTCAAGGTGAGGACGAAAATGAATGAATAAATCAAGCGCCGTGCCCTCACTTGCCTTAGGAATTTCCAGAGCCGACGTCGGGAGCTGGTGCGGAGGAAGGGCCTTCCAGACAGGGCTCTGGCTGCCACCTAGGAAACCTGATAGCCTCGAAACCCTCAGGTAGGCGCGGCTCCAAGGTCAGGGTCACCTCGGGCCTCTCAGCAACCCGTCACCTTGACGACCAACTCAAAAAAACTGTGACGAACGGAAGCAGTCAAATCATCTCGCGATATCTGGCGGCCGACGCCGGTCTTCTGGGTCCGGGAACGGCGGCCAGCTCTCGCGAGTCTTCCCTGGAGTCGGAGCGCGGGGCCGGGTAGTAAGCAAAGCTGTAGTTTAGGGCGAGAAACATGTCGGATTCAGAGCTCGGCAGGAAGTGGGACCGGTGCTTGGCGGATACGGTCGTCAAGATAGGTAAGAGGCTCCTCGTCCCTGGCAGCCCCCGCCCGGAGCCGATGAGCCAGCTCAGGGCTTCGCTGATCTGGAGGGCGGAAGGGAAGCTCCGCGAGAGGTCAGGCTGCCCGGCCTGTTCCAGTCCCTCAGGCCAGGGCCGGGTGCCCGAGCCCGGGCTGGAGGTCACTCGGGCGGTGGGGGGCACGGGCCGGAGGAGCCAGGGCTGCGCCGAGTGGAAGTAGTGGAGTTGCGCCCGGAGGAGGTGGGGAGGAGGGGTTGGGTTGGCAGGTGGCACAACCGCGTGCCAGAGGCTCGAAATTCTCCCTGGGGCCACATCTCCGGCACCGGGAGTGGAGCCTGGTCAGGAGGCCAGGTCCCACCCCAGCTGAAACTAAAGTGCCTTCTAAAGGAGGTCATCGGGAGCACTTTATAACACCGCCAGGCCCTAACGTGAGTTGCTGTCATTCCCGAGTTGTAACCTGATTTATCCGGCCTGAAACCGGAGAGACTCAGTGACGGTGAGCTGGAATGAGAAGTGCCCTGGAAAGTAAGACATTGGTCACTTTGTAGTCCTTAATGTAACTGTAGCCTTTTCACACGTGCTCAGGGGCGACACGCATTACCAAGAGGGAATTCCTTTACGGAGCGAACGTTAAGTGCCAGACACTGTGCTGGGTGCGCAATTTCATTCATTACCCCATTGCGGGTCATGAAATTGAGAGGCCGATGAGGGGATTTGCTCGGGGTCTAATCAATGGCAAGGGTATTTGCCATTGGGTATTACCCATTAATGGGTATTTATCCCAGGCTTTCTGGGTTTATCCCAGGTCCCATGCTCCTTCTTCCATACTCATTTTTATTAACCAAATTTGATGTGTGTGGAAATCTTAGGGTACTTACTAGGATTGTCCTTGAATGAAATATAGGAAAAGAAATAAGATTGTAAGCTCCTTGACAGCAGTGATGTTTTTGGTTTATTCACTGCTGTATCCCCAACCCCTGGAAGGCTGCTTAGTAAAAGTCGTTGAGAAGAGAGAATCAATGAAGTAATGTATCTCAGATATTCAATACCACTTCACCCTTGAATTCACTACTTACCAGCTGTGTGATTTAGGGCAAGTTATTTAACTTCTCCATGCCTGCTTCGTCATTTGTAAATGGGCAGTAAAAATGATTACTATCTCCTGGACTTGTGAAGATAACATGAATTAGTTTTATGTAAAGGCTTGAGTATGACTCACTAAGAATGGATTATTTTGCAACTGACCAAAGAAATACCCAATTTTTGTTAATAGCTTACGTTTTAGAGAGAAGATTTAACACCTAGATATGAAATGACCAAAGTAGTTACCACCCAGTATGACGTAGTAGTTAAGAATGGGTGGTAGATAGAGCTGAGTTTGAAATCATCCACTCTCAGGAGTCATCTCCACACCCAGTAGTCTTGTAGCTTTGAGTAAAGTCGCTTCCTTAAATGTGGACAAAGAGACAGATTTACCTAAGAGGATTATGAAGAATGAAGGTCAGAAAAATACGTAAGATACTTGGCAGAGTGCCTGGCAATGTGCATGTAGTAAATGGTGGTAGTGATTGCTGATAGTAGTATTGTTTTGCCAGTGACAATCTCGTGAGGCAGTGTGCAGTGCCGGCTTTTGTGAGTGGGACAGTGGTTGGGGGTGTGGCATACACAGGTAAAAATAGATGAAGCGAGGTGATGTCTGACTACAGATAAAAATGAAAATGATTCCGACTCTTTTTACTATAGCACTATAATAAATCACATAAGTGGATTGATGGGCTAAGGTGGTCTAGTAAGGGTTTGCATGGGGAATGGGCCGGTTAACTGACCTTTGGAGAAGGACTCGGCTGTGGATGGTCAGGAAGGGCAGGAGAACCTGAGCAGAAGCCTAATGGAACGTACAAGGAGGAGGAGACTGAAGCCCGGAAAGGTCAAGTGGCCGGAAGCGGAGGAGCTGGTTAGAACCTAGGCATTGTCATTTCGGAACCCCTGTTCCTCAGGGAAGGTTGGTTCAGGTGAAGTCAGAACTGTGACACGTCTCGGAGAGACTCCACTTTGACTTCAAGGCTTTTTTACATGCATTCTGTAGATTCAAGGCCTGTGCTTTAGATTAAAGCTACTACTTGATGCTTCCAGGTCTCATTACACATAGGCCAATGGGGAATCATGGGATGGTTTTAAACGACAAATACTTGTTGAGCTCTGGGCCAGTCCATGGGCAAATAGAGAAGCAGAAGGCATTTCACTGCCCTCACCAGGGAATCGGTGTGATAGAATGGAATATTCATACTGTTCTGGCAGTGTTTTATACAGAACAGATTTGGAGTAGAGGAGGCAAGCAGTACTGTAAATGTGAAGCGATAAAAGTCTGAACTGCTAGGCCAGAAAGAAATATTTGAGAAACTCCAAACTTTTTCCCCATTTATAAAATGAAAACAGTATAACCTACTTCCTAGACCAGCACAGTGTCAAGGACGGAGTAGGAACTCAATAGCTGCTATTTTTTCTTATTTTCTCTCTAACTGGTTAACTTTACCTTGTCTTCATTCCTTATAAAGATGACTCCTGGCCCCGGCTGGGCAGCTCAGTTGGTTAGAGCGCTGACCCAATACACCAGGGTTGCGGGTTCAATGCCCCATCAGGGCACACAACAAGAGGCAACCAATGAATGCATAGGTGGGTAGAACAACAAGTCCATGGTTCTCTTTCTCTCTCTCTGTCTCACTCCCTTCCTTTCTCTCTAAGAATTAAATGATTGCAAGGTTAGAACTTGGGTACATGGTAATGTCATTGATCAGAATTTGGAAGTAAAACAGGAGTGGGGTATGTGTATCTCACTTACACCAAGTAACATATAAGACTTAGTAACTGGTTATATTTAACAGGAGAGAGACTATAGGGAGAAAACAAGGTCACGATTTTGGTTGCTTTTCTCAAGCTTACGTAGTTGAATTTGAGAGTGATATCTGAGAAGTTGAAAGGGGGAGCTGAGTTCAGATTTTGAGGTGGTTGTCCTTTTAGTGATGGTCTTAGAGACGGGGCATAAGAGGGGCGAGGCATGGAGTCTAACTTTGGGAGGCTTTATTTAGTCGGAGGGTCCTTGAGGCTGTGGGGGTGGAGTGGTGAGGGTGCTAGCTCCTGCTCCTTTTAGGCGGCGAGAACTCTTTAAACCTCTTGGGAGGCGCGCTTTTCTAGCGCTTCAGGATGGGAATGGACTCGGAGTGGCAGCCTGTCAGAAGACAGAGGGGTTTAGAAGAGTCAGGCAGGGAAAGAAGGGGCCAGTGCAGGTGTCAGTTCCCTCTTGGTACTTCTACACTCTCCGCCCTGACCAACGCCGAGGGGCAGCCATGGTGAGTGGACAGCTCCCTTTGTGAGCACATCTCTGTTTGGCTAAAGCCTTTTTGTTTTTGCCCCACTTGCTTGCTGGGGGGGGGGGGACTTTTAATTATTCATGTTTGACCTAGATGTTACACAGGTACCTTAGGCTGCATTTCCTTTTTAAAAAATATATTTTATTTACTTTTAGAGGGGAAGGGAGGAAGAAAGAGAGGGAGAGAAACATTAATGTGTGGTTGCCTGTCATGTGCCCCATTCTAGGTACCTGGTCTGCAACCCAGGCATGTGCCCTGACTGGGAATCAAACTGGTGACCCTTTGGTCACTTGCTTAATTCACATGTTTGATCATGTGTCCTTATGCTCTGGGGACTTTTATCAACTTTTTATTTCACCTGGGGATGTAAATTACTGTCAGTAAGTCTTAATGTTAAAGGAGTATTAGAAACGTTTGGAAGTCATCAACCAAGAAACGTAAATCAGAGAGCACTTTTATTTTCAAACAAGTAGAGAGTGATGCTTTAAATGCTAGTGCCAGCGCCTTACTGCAGGAAATGAACAAGGGATGAAGAATATTACATTTCATAAATGTCATGTTCGGTAGTTTTATGTGAATGCGTCATTAATGGCTTTTGATAATTTTACGGATTTATTTTTAAGTTTGTTATCAGATTTATTGGATGCTCTGGTTTTCTTTCCTCATTCACTTCAGGGCCTGTGCCGTTTATTGTCCTTGTAGTGCTGAGTGATTTGTCTTGTATGCACCCATATACCTCACACATTCTTGTTAATGAAAATGGGAAGATTAGGCTCTTGCCAGTATAGACTGGATGGGAGGGTCTGTATATTCTGTTTCCAGGGAAAATCAGATTGCAGATGAGAAAGCCATAGATACGAGGCCTATGGAGGTGCCTCCCTGTGGCTTGAGCATCTGAGCCCTGCACACGTGGGTCACCCAAGCACCGACACTGCCTCGGGGTCCTGTTGCGACTCCCTCCTAAGTGCTAAAGGCCAGCACTGGAGGCTGTATCTCGTGACCAAGGTAATGTGTGTGTGACAAAAGCCAGAGCTTCAGGGCTGCAGATTTGCAGGAGACTTTGAGGAAAACCTGGTTCCAGTACTTCCTGGGTTCATATGGAGGTCCTGGGAATCCCTAATGTGACTTGAAAAGCTATGAAATTGGTGGTGTCCCTCTTCCCTGTGTTTCACTCCCACTGTGAGACCAGAATAAGGGATATCTGGTGTTACTAATCTGTGTGTTGGTCAGGGAATCTGAAGTGGTTGGGGGAGGGGTGGGCCAAGGCTGTTGATACTTGTCTGAAAAAGGCTGTTTTTGCAAGACTGGTATATTAAGCACTACAGTGTTTTTTGTTTTCTTTGTGACAAGGAAAAATGCAGGCCATGGGCATTTGTAAGCAGCCCCTAGAATGTATTTCGTTCAGTGGACCATGGTGGTAGCATTCGTGTGCCTTTGCTTTTCTTTTACCCATCTTTTCCCATTAGAAATAAATGCACTTCCAATAAGCACCTCTCTGTGCCCTTTCCCCTCATCTATAAAATAATAGTACCTGCCTCAGAGGGTTGTTGTAAGTAAGGAAATGAAATAATCCCTGTAGAGCAGTTAGGACATTAGCTGTTCTTGATAAATGTTAGCTGCATTAGCTATCATAAGTTAACACATTTGCTCTAATCTTGGCCGTTGTGAGTAATATGGAAACTTAACTGCACACACACGCACATGCACACACACGTAGTCTGTCCAGGAAAGTGTCCAGCCATTGTTAATGTAATGAGAACAGTTTGCACAACACTGATGTAACCTGGCAGCCAGGGAGACTGGACTGGAATGTGCATGTGTGAACAGTGACGACTTCACTGTACTAGTCAGTGAGGGTGGTAGACACTGTTGACTGAGCATGTGCACTGTGTGGCCATCACATTAAAAGTGGCTGAGCAAGTAGAGCAATGAATCTGCATCAAGGATGGTTCAGAGGCTTTTGGGGATGATGCAATGAGTGCAGCGGAAATAAAAGTGAGGCACATGTGCTTCAAAGATGGTTGAGAATCTGTTGAAAGTGATCCATGTTCTGGAAGAACTGCAACAAGCAGAACACCTGAGAAGGTTGAACATGAACAGACTGCAATAACAAAACAAAGATCAGTGATCGACAATGCAAGAACTAGAAACTAATCTGGGGATTTCAAAATCTACTGTGTCTGAGATTTTGATGTAGGATCTTGGGAAGAAACGTATTGTGGAAAAATTTGCTCCATGGCTTCTGTCACCAGAGTAGAAGGAATGCTACTCAGTAGCAGTTGCTAATGACTTGATTCAGGCTGCTCCCAGTGAACCAGATTTCCTCAAGGTCGTAACTTTGAAGGGGACTAAGGTGTCATTGCCCTTTGTACAGTGTTTCTTGTGTTTTGTATCTGCTTCAATAAATGTCTCTATTTTTTGTATTGCATGGATGGGTATTTTCTGGACAGGCCAAAACTGTGTGTGTGTGTGTAACAATGACATGTAATCATTAATGTGTATTCTTCCCAACACAGTACCAGGGATTGTGACAAGCCCGGGGTATGGGGGTTGCACAGATGAATAGGCACTGGCCCTTCCCTCGAAGGGCTTATCTCTCTCTTTTTTTTAAGATTTTATTTATTTATCTTTAGAGGGGAAGGGAAGGAGAGAGGGAGAGAAATATCAACGTATGGTTGCCTCTCATGTGTCCCCTGCTGGGAACTGGCCCGCAGCCCAGGCATGTGCCCTGACTGGGAATCAAACCGTGATCCTTTGGTTCACAGGCCCGAGCTCGATCCACTGAGCCACACCAGCCAGGGCAAGGGGCTTATCTCTGTGAGGAGTGTGAAAAGGAGGTGGTGATATTGGAGTTTCATCTTGGGACAAGATGTAGGCGTTCAGTGGGTGGGCCAGGTGGAGGACTGCATTCCAGGCCCCAGAAACTGTCCAGGCAACGTCTCAGGGGAAAGACTTTGAGTCCTGCGGGGAACGATGGTAATGGCTGCCATTTTTTGAGCACGTACCATGGCCCAGCGTGTTACATGCATTATATCATTCAATCCTATATTTTCCCAATTTCGTATTGTGATAAAATATACGTAATCGATCACCATAACCATGTTTAAGCGCACAATGGGCGGCAGTATCAAACGTATTCATAATGCTGTGCAGTTGTTACTATCACCCATCTCCATGACTTCTTTTCTCCTTTTTAAGCTGAAACTCTGTCCCCATGTGATAATGACTCCCCGCTCCCAGCTCCCCCAGCCCCTGGCAACCACCCCCCACTCTCTGTCTCCATGAGTGTGACTGTTCTAGGGACCTCACGTGAGTAGAATTGGGCAGGATTTGTCTTTTTCAGACTAGCTTACCTCTCTTCTCATTATGCCTTCGAGTTTCATGTATGTTGTAGCATATGTCAGAATTTCATTCCTTTTTAAGGCTGACTAATATTCGTGTATGTGTGTGTTCACTTGTTGATGGACACTTGGGTTGCTTCCACATTTTAGCAATTGTGAGTAGTGGTGTTATGATCATGGGTGCATACCCAGAAATGGAATTCTTGGATCATATATTCGTTCCACTTTTGGTATTTTGAGGACCTGCCATACTGTTTTCCATGGCAGCTGTACCATTTCTCATTCCTACCAGCAGTGCACAAGAGTCTCAATTTCTTCACGTCATTACCCTCCCTCCCTTCCTCTTTTCCCTCCCTCCCTCTTTTCCCTCCCTTCCTCTTTTCCCTCCCTCCCTCTTTTCCCTCCCTTCCTCTTTTCCCTCCCTTCCTCTCTTTCTTTTCTTGATAGTAGCTATCGTAGTGGGTGTAAGGTAGTATTTTATTGTAGTTTTGATTTTCATTTCCCTAATGATTAAGGGTGTCGAACATCTTTTCATGCGTGTATTGGCCATTTGTTTATCTTCCTTGGAGAAATGTCTTTTCAGTATCTTTGTTGTTGTGTTTTAGGCACTCGTTCTGTGTATATTCTGGATATTAATTTCTTACTGGATATATGGTTTGCAAATATTTTTCTGGTATGTTGGATGCCTTTTTACTCTGTTGATATTGTCTTTTTTTGAGCTGCAGGAGACTTTATTGATCTAACAGTTGAGGATGAATTCATGCACAGGGAGGTGGTAGTGGTGGTGTGGCCATGGCTGCTTGTGTATCTGGTCCGGTGGCTGCTGGTAAGCACATCTGGGGCCCGTGTGATGCCATCCTGACTACCCAGCACTTGCACCTGGAAGGCAGACACGGGTGGGGTCCCACTGCCCCTGGGGGACAGTGGCCTCTCACACAGTGTGAGAGGAGGAGGTTTGTAAATGTGTGTAAGGAAGAGAGAGAAGAGAGAATTACATTTTTTTTTCCAAACTGCCAAAGGAGGTTCTACAACTTGGTGGGTATTGATAGACTGATGCATTGACAGATTGATTGATTTTTAAATTTTATGGAACAGTTCATCATCCATTTACCTCATTTCCAACACACGTACTCCCCCCGCGCCTTCATTGTCACTGAGTCATGCTGAAATGGACAGCCAGCCAGCATTGCATGGTGTTGCTCACACCCACCCAGGTGTTGCGTTTGGGCTTCGTTGTGTTATGATATTGTCTTTTGATGGACAAAATTTTTAACTTTTCATGGAGTCTAGTTTGTCTATTTTTTTGTCGTTGCTTGTGCCTTTGGTCTCTGGGCAGGAAAAACCTCCATGTTTCTCTTTTACTCACATACCCCCAAGGACTTCTGACATCTGATGTGGGAGTTTTCCACTCTAGGTGATTCTCTGACTCCAGCTAGATGTCCTGTAGTTCAGTTCAGTTCTGACACTAACTGGAGTTAGCACGGACCACCCCGCCCGTCCCGTCCCCATGCTGAGGGCTCTTTCCCATCTGTCTGGCCGCACCTCAGGTGGCAGTCACAAGTGTAGATTGTGACCTCTGCTTCTGACTGGCTGGCTGTGTGAATCAGAGTCTTACCCCAACCCCCTCATAAAACTTAAGAAAGCAGTTGCTTTACTAGAGCACCAGTTTATTACCAAGGAGATTAAAGAATGTGAATAAACGGTCAAACAAAGAGCTAGACACATAGGGTAAGACCCTGAAGAGGTCCCAAGAGCAGGACCTTCCGTTTCTGTGGGGTTAGAGCCTGTCACCTTTCAAGTCGTGGGTGTGTCACCAACCTGGAAGCTCTCAGAATTACATACATTTTGAGATTTTTATAGATGCTTCATCACAAAGGTACAGTCAGTCCTTGATTAATTTCTAGCTCTTCTCCTGTTTTTGGAGAATGGGGACGGGACGGGCAGGGGAGGCTGAAAATCCCAAGGTTGGCTTGGTCTTTGTGGTGACCAACCCCCATCTGAGGCTCTCCAGGAGCTCACTGAGAGTTGCTTCATCACAAGGAGAGACACTCCTATCACCCAGGAAATTCCAAGGGGTTTAGGAGCTCTGTGCTTGGAACTGGGGACAGAGGACCTATATGTGTGTGTATATGCGTATATATATTTGTTTCCTATTATTTTACAGTGTTGTGTTAACAAAGTCATTACCAAACCCAATGCAGGGAAGCTTTTGCTCTATGTTTTATTTAAGAGCTTTATAGTTTCAGGTTTTATATTTAGATCTTTGAGCCATAATGAGTTAATTTTTGTATTTGGTGTCAGGTAAGGGAGGGTCCAACTTTGTTCTTTTGCATATAGATATCCGGTTTTTGTAGCACCATTTATTTAAAAAGACTATTCTTTCTTCATTGAATGGCCTTGGCACCCCTGTCAGAAATCATTTGATCATACACGAGGGTTCTCTGTTCATTGGTCTGTATGTACAGGGTTTGTTTCCGGGCTCTCTGTTCATTGGTCTGTATGTACAGGGTTTGTTTCCGGGCTCTCTGTTCATTGGTCTGTATGTACAAGGGTTTGTTTCCGGGCTCTCTGTTCATTGGTCTGTATGTACAAGGGTTGTTTCCGGGCTCTCTGTTCATTGGTCTGTATGTCTTGATGCCAGCAGTGCACTGTTTTGATTACTGTAGCCTTGTGGCAAATTTTGAGATCAGGAAGGGTGAGTTTTCCAGACTTGCTCTTATTTTTCAAGATTATTTTGACTTTTGAGGATCCCTTGATATTTCATGTACATTTTTTAATGAGTTTTTTGATTTCTTTAAAAAATATGTCGTGGTATTCCGATAGGGATCTGTAGATTGCTTTGGGTAGTATTGGCATCTGTTACCAAATAATGATCTGTGGTATGGAATCCCGCATTCTGTTTATCCATCTGTCAGCTCATGGGCATTTCCGCTGTTCACGGTTTCTGGCTGTTAGGAATTATGCTGCTGTCACCCAGTGTACAACCGTTTGTGTGGACATACATTTTCATTCCTCTTGGGTATGCAACGGGATGGAATTGATGGGTTGTATGACCGCTCTTTACGTAGCACTGGGACTAAACACTGAATGTTAAGTGGAAGAGTGACATGGCTGAATTCTGATTTCAGAAAAATCACTGAATTAGCATGAGGAGAATGATTGGAAAGGGTCAGAGTGAAGACAGAGAAGTGGGTTAGCATATTATTGCAAGATCATGCGAAAGATGGTCAGCTTAGAGGGAACCAGAAACCAGGTGAGGGCAGGAGTGGAGTGGACACTGAAGTGATAGTGACAGTACAGTGGTAATACTCACAGAACTTGAAATGCAGGCCCAGAGTGGGAGGGGCAGAGTGGTGCCTCGCCTGTGTAAATGGGGAGTGGTGTTGGAGTTGACCAATAAGAGAGGCAGGAGGGGACCCCAAGTAACATTCTGTGGTTTGTTAATTTCTGGTTTGTCTTGAGAATGGGTCATTGGTTATATGCAGCCCAGTCAACAGGATGGAAGTTATTGCTTTGCTATATGCTCATCTCCATAAAAAAAAAAAGGGGGGGGATTCGGCCTTGTTCCTTCCTTGTTAAGAAAGTAGGACAGGCCTTTCCGGTGGTGAGGACCTCCCCACGACAATGTCCCTCTCACTAAGGCTCTCCTTCGTCCCCCTCCGGAAGAGAAGAAGAGGAAACGCAGGAGGCACTTGGTGCAGAGCCCCAGTTCCTGCCTCACGGACGTGAAATGCCCAGGATACTGTAAAATCAGCCACGTCTGTAGTCCTGCACAGACGGTGGCCTTGTGAGCTGGCTGCGCCTCTGTCCTTAGTCGCCTGCAGGAGGGGCACCCAGGCTGACAGAAGGCTGCTCCTTCCGAAGGAAGCAGCACTAAAAGCACCCCAAATGAGGATGAGTGGGGAACCCTCCCAATAAACGCATTTCGAATTTTAATAAAGGTAGGACAGTACATGACGTAGCAGCTAGCCCTCCTTAGAATTAGCCACCAGGTTTTGTGTGTTCATCCATTAATCAATTGAGTGTAGTTAAATGAATTGTTCCCGGCCATTTTAATGTTAAAAAATACTACACTGAAAGAGGCTGTGAATAAAGTCATGGAAAAAGAAAGCAAATTATTGTTTTTCTTTAAGTATCAGTTCATCTGATAAATGTGGGTTACCGCAAAGTATTGGTGGTTCACCAAAAATTGCCTTTTGGTGGCCTGTGTTTGCAAACTGATTCCTCTCCATTTCAGGGAGTGATATCAATTAGGCTAAACTAAAATGCTTCAAAGGGTTTTGTTTGTGTATAGGTTTGGGTTTCAAATTAGTACATGTTAATTGTTGAATTAGCAGACATGTTTTGTTACATGTATTTCTAAACAGGGTATATATTTCTAAGCAGTTTCTAAACAAGCGCAGAAATACTTTTTCCATTGGCAGCAGCAGTACATGAATAATGGAACATTGCGATCTTGCTAGAGGAGACTTTTCTGTTAGTGTTATAGAATAATGTAATTAGGCGCTATATGGAACTGAAAAACATTTAAATTCTTGTCTGGCTGTGGTTTTATGCTTTCCTAAAATGTGGGCTGAAATAGTTTATTAGTAAATATGCTGAATTGCTTTCTCTGGCAAGTGCATTTTAGTATTGAATCCAAGTAAAAATACAAATATTTACTTATAAAAGTCATTTGGTGTGGTAATATTTTTACTACGGCCACTGACCCACTAGTGAAATGTTAGGGCACTGCTGGGTTGGATCCTATTTCTTTAAAGGCCAAGAGAGGGGAAGAGACGAAGCTCATACTAGTTTCATGCTGGTTATTTGCCATCGTGTTTGGTACACTAACATATTGCCCTTTTTTACTCTTCCAGCAACTCAGTGAGGAAGTTTATCTTTGTTTTTCCAGCAAGAAAGATAATGTTCAATGATATTTATAGAAATTGAGAAGCTTATTTTAAAATCTATATGAAAAAGTAAACAATCCATAATAGCCAAAGCAATTATGTACTTATTAATAAAGATTTTATTTATTTATACTTAGGGAAAGGGAAAAAGGGAGGGAGAAAGAAAGAGGGAGAAGCATCGAGGTGAGAGAAACATCGATCGGTTGCCTCTCCCACGTGCCCCATCTATGGACCGAACCTGCAACCTGGGCCTGTGCCTTGACCAGGAATCAAACTAGTGACCTTTTGCTTTGCCCAGTGACACCCAGTCAACCGAGCCACACTGGTCAGGGCAGCCAAAGCAGTTTTTGAAAAGAAAACCAAGTTGTAGGAATCACATTATCTGGTTTCAAGACTTGCTGTCGAGCTGCAGCAGATATGACTCTGTGTTGGAGGAGGGATGTGCGCATGGATCGGGGGATCAGCTATGTCCAGAAATACTCGTACACCCCCAAATGTGTGGTTAGCTTATTTTTGACAAAGATGCCCAGTTGGTTAATGGGGAGAGGGGTCTTTTCAGCAGATTGTGTTAGAATGACTGTATATCCATGTAGAGAAAACAATGAACCTCATTATCACATGTAAAAAAATTAGCTTGAAAGGATCACAGACCTAAATGGAGAAGCTAAAACTGTCAAATCTCTAGATGAAAACAGGAGAAAAATACTTGTGAGCTTGAGTTCAGCAAAGATTTCTTAGGGCACAAAAAGCAAAAATTCACAAAGAAAAATGGACATACTGGATTTGAACAAAACATAAAATTTTTAAAAAATGCTTTTCTGGTTAAATAGAGTTTACTTTTTTAAAAAAGATTTTATTTATTCATTTTTAGAGAGAGGGGAAGAGAGAAGGAGAGAGAGGGAGAGAAATATCAATGTGTGGTTGCCTCTCGTGTGGCCCCTGCTGGGAACTGGCCTACAACCCAGGCATATGTCCTGACTGGGAATCAACCAGGGTTAATTGGTTCGCAGGCCCATGCTCAATCCACTGAGCTATACCAGCCAGGGCCAAAATATAAAATTTTTGTTCTTTGAAAGACACCATTAAAAAATCAAAAAGAGCACACTTTCCCTTCCACCTAAGACTGCCTCTCCCGGGCCGAGGCCAAACTGCGAAGCTGCCTCTCCGGAGCTGAGAGGAGCAGACCCTCGAGGAGCAGAGCTGAGCCGTCTCACTGGAGGGGCCCTGGCCTGGCCGCCCCAAGGTGGTTAATCGCACCGAGCCGCTCTGCAGCTGTGCAGCCGTGCTCCACTGCACCCCCAGACTGGGGGCTCCTGTTGGTGTTGAGCTGGTGCCAACAACCGTGGATTGACACTAGCAACTATCATAGCTTTCTTTGCCTCCCTGTTATTGAAAAGCAAAAACTCAAGTGCAGATTGTATCTTTAGCCGAAGCAAGTAGATTTTTTGGGAAGCAGAGGTGAGCTGGGCTGCTCAGTTGAGATTCACCGGAAGCCGGACCCTTCATTCTCATCCCCAACAATTGCACCCAGCCGCTGTTACAGAGCCGAGTGAGCAGCCCTAACCTTGCCAGCTCTCCAGACACTTTGTTTATCTCAAACGCTTTGAGTCTGTGAAGGGATAAACAAAATGTGGACTATTATTCAGCCTTAAAAAGGAAAGAAAAGAGGGTGGGGGATGGTATGAAAGTGGTCAAAAGACAGGCTTCTGATCATAAGACACATGCGCACTGGAGATGGGACATGCAGCGTGATGACTGTAGCGGGCACTGCTGTGTGGGTGGTTGGAAATCGCTAACAGAGTAGGTCCTACAAAGTCTCATCATGGGGGAAAACAAACAACAGACAGCACAGAAAGACAAGCCCCAGAACGGGAGAAGACATTCGCAATACATGTATCTGATAAAGGAGTTGTTTCCAGAACAAATTAGGAAATCTTAACATTAATTATAATACATCTCATTCAAGAAAATGGGTAAAATGTTTGAAAACATTTTTTACAAAAGAATTAAAATTGTAATGAGATACCACTACACATTCATTAAAATGGTTTAAAATAAAAAGACTGGCAGCACTAAGGTTTGCGAGGTACGGAGCAGCTGGCATCTTGCTCACTGCTGCTGGGAGTGTAAAATGGTGCTGCCACTTTGTAAAACTGTTAGGTAGTTTTTATAAAGTTAAACATACCATCTAGTTGTTCCACTCCTAGGGACTAACCCAGGAGAAAGGAAAACACATCCACAGAGTCCGGCATATGAATGTTCATAGCAGCTTTGTTCATAATGCCCCCAAACTGGAAAGAACCGGATATCCATCACAGATAAACGGATAAGCAAAATGTGGACTCGCCACAGTTTACCTACCACATTTGGTAGTAGGAAGGAATAAGTACACATTCAGAATCACTAGGTTGCATGAAAGAAACTAGACACAGAAGAGTACGTGCTGTCTGTCCGTCTGTCCTGGGGTTTCACCACCAAAACACCTTCCAAACAAACAGACAAAGAGTACAGGCAGACCCTGGAGATGGGCGTTCAGCGCTAGACCACCCCAATAAAGCGAGTCACACATAATCTTTTTGCTGGTGGAAGGTCTTGCCTTCAGTTTGTACCAGCACACACCCATGAAGCTCAGGAAAGTGAGGTGCAGTAAATGACATGCGCTGTGTATACTTTATGATTCACATAAGATTCCAGAAAGTGAAAACCAACCTGTGATGATGAAGTACAAGAGATAAGTGGTTGTCTGGGGCCAAGGGTCTAGGGAAGGATGGACTGGTGAGGGGCACAAGGAGACTTCGGGGGATTACGGTGCTGGTTTCACGTGTATATACACCTATGGAACTCACTGAATTGTACAATCTAAAAGGGTACATTTTATTATACATAAATTATACCTCGAACAGTTACTTAAAACCAAAAGGATAAAGTCTGCAAAGGGTATGAAAAATACTCAGTGCCAGTGAAGATGTAAGCAGCCAGAACCCTTAGACTCAGCTGGTGGAAGTATGAGTCAGGGTAACCCCTTTGGAAAATTGGCGGTACTTGCTAAAGCTGACTATATGTACACCCTATGACACAGCAGTTCCACGCCTGGGTACACATGTACCCAAGAGACATGCATGCATTTGTTTCACCAAATGACTTACACTAGAATGTTCACAGAATGGTATTCTTAACAGGATCAACTAGAAACTACCCAAATACCCATCAACAGAATGGATAAGTAAATTGTGGTGTATTAATGTAGTGGACTACTGTACAGCAGTGATAATGAATGAACTTCTGATACATGCAGCCATTCACAACATTGTCGGGTTAAAGTTCTTACTGCATGATTCCGTTTCTGTAAGTTTAAAAACAGGCAAAAGTACTCCGTGCTATTAGAAGTCAAGACGGTTATTTTGGTGGCAATGTGGCTGTCTCCGGATGGAGAGTTCTGATGAAGGGAACACAGATGGGCCTCTGGGGGTGTCGCTTAGCTTCTGTTCCTTGCTCTGGTTGCTGGTGATGTGACTGTGTTTAGTTTGAAATTCATCAACTAGTATACTTAATTATGCAGCTTTCTGTACTATTTCAATAAAAAGTTTTGAAAAGACGTACTGTCACAGAAGGCTGTCCTTGATAATTATAAAGCAAGAAGAGCAAGTTGAAGAACATCATGTATGATATGATACTATTTATATAAATGGACTGGTAAACTTAATCCAAAGTATCCCTTAGGAATAATAATGATGCTTGGAGGGGAGTATCATTAACTTTGCTTTGTGTAATGTAAGCAAATAAACAAATGAGAACAGTTTCTTTTAAAAAAATGGTTTACTACTGAATTCAGTTGGTTCCTATAGTTGAAGACTGCGAATACTCTAAATATGTTAAGTCTAGTTTTGTTATTGAACAGGTTAGTAATTTAAGTGGAAGTCCAACTTTGGAATTACGTTGGTCTCTATTAATGAAGTTTCTCATTGATTGACAGGTTGAAAGAATGTACTTGCTCTTTGGTGGATGCGATGATGTCCCACTGTTGTTTTTCTTGGATGGCCCCATTTTAATAACCTCCATGAATTCTCAGACTTACAGAATGATAGATGATTAGAGCTGGAAGAAGCCTTAGGGATTCATTTGGTCCATTGGTTTTTAAATGTCTTCCAGAGTATCCTAGGGGTTGCCACTGAGTAGGAGTAGGTCCGGAGAGGAAAGCGAGGGGAGGCTGAGAAAGTGCTGTCTAGTCAGGCTTCCAGCCCACTCCCCCCCCCCGCTGCCCCACAGAGCAGCTCCACTTTGGTCTTTTATTTTTCTGTATAATGTGTACTTTATTTGGAAAAATAATTTAATTCTCTGGGAGTTGGTAAGGCTGGTAACACTAAGTTATTTCAGCTTTCTCGTTTCTCAGATTAGAAAACCGACACCTGGGGAGACCAAGACCTTCCCTAGGCCCATCCATTGGGTAGAGTGATTTGTTCAGAGACTGTTTCTTTCTCTGGGCGTTGGGCACATTTGTCCACCAGACTGCTGTCTTCTGTTCCCAGCTAACAGCTCTTCTCCTCCTGGATTTATTTAACCAGCCATGGGGGTCCCACCCAGTAGGCACAGACATACACCTTCTCCATTCCCCCACCACTGACCCGGAACTAGTCTGGAGCTTGGTTAAGGATGCTGTTCCTCCTGAATGGAGCTGGTTTCTGTTTCAGCTAGAGACCGTCCCCACCTGAGATGGCTGTTTGGAATCATATAAAGTATAACAAACAGGAGAGTGCATTCATTGGCAGTTTTCAAAATGTGCTCTGTGGAGCCCTAGAATTTGGGGGTCCTCTCTGGCACAAGTATGAGGTCCAGGAGGCGGGGCCTGGGTGCTCCTTGAACTCCTCAAATAGAAGCTTAGTTTTTATCTGTTGAATGTACTAGAAGAAAGGCTTTCTTTCTGTTTTGAAACTGTCCCGAGCTGCTTACTCTCTGTGACTCCCCAGCCACAGCTCTTTCAGACTAGTGCCCACACAACACAGGGTCACGATTCACACGTCTCTGTGTGCACACTCTTTCAGCAACTGAAAACAAGTTGGGAATGAAGAAAAGAAAAAGGAAAAAAACAATAATTAGAATGTCTTTTTTAAAAATGTAGGTCATGCCCTGGCTGGTGTGGCTCAGTGGATTGAGCTCGGGCCTGCGAACCAAAGGATTGTGGTTTGATTCCCAGTCGAGGCACATGCCTGGGTTGCAGGCCAGTTCCCAGCAGGGGATGCACGAGAGGCAACCATAATTGATCTCCCTCTCTCCTTCTCTTCCCCTCTAAAGATAAATAAATAAAATCTTTAAAAAAAGGTAGGTCATAATTTTAAGGGGTTTTTAAAACCAAAAGAATTCTTGTAAAAAAGGAAGACAGCAAGAAGGAAAGAACTGTATTACTTATAAAGTGAAAGTCTGTTGGAATTGGTAACTGTTAACAGCAACTTAGCTTGTCATTTTTAAAAATAAGTGGAGAAAATGAATCTGAAATGCTCTTTAGACAGCATGACAGGAATCCGAAATATAAGATAGAAACTTAAGTACAAACTAGAAAAAATCCAGGACGTGAGAGTAAGGGTGAATATGAATGGTGATGGGGAGTGAACAGGACAGCGGTAGGAGGCACGCCTGGGAGAGAGGGTGGGTGGTGGGCAGACCGTGGCATGGCCACGGGGCTCGTTTAAGGTCACGTAGACGCTTCGAGTCGGGTCAGTGATGTATCTCTAGTAGAAGTTTAAAGCTATTTGATTAATAGTTAACAGTGTACATGGGAGGAATGGAAATCCTGTGCTTGTACTTCAGGTTTCTTTATCCAACCTAAACCTGCATTAGGATGCGTAGGATAACTTATAATTAACGTAACACTGTCACATAATTGTTGATGGATTTGTAGACTTACTTAACTTTGACAAATGTTTACAAGTTAGAACAAATGTTTTTGATTGTCGAACCTGCACGTATAAACCACTCAGAATTCCTGTTTGATGGAAGTTAAATGATTAACTTTAGCAATTGATTTAAAGCACCATAATTCACTTTTTACTAGGGAGGTAGTCCTTAAGAAAGCTGCGCGTTTCTTGGCATCATTTCAGATGACTGCATCGAAATCCATTAGTTGTAGAAATGTTTATTTTTATTTTATTTTTTTACCATTTCAGCATAGGCCCATATGTGTCAAACCCTGAGCTTGTAGGCTCATGAATATCCCACTTTGATTGGAAGCAAAAGTACAGTCTATAACGGCTCCCATCATGTTTTGTCTTGACATTAGAATAATGCTGTTAATCTTATGTTTTCACAGAAAGATTGACTGTGATCACTGACAGATTACAACTTATTTTTCTGCTTGTTTCAGTGCAGCTTGAAATTCATTTTATTTCAGTTCATAACTTGTATTTTAGGAGTCTTTTTTTTGCACTGAGTTTATAAAAACTAAGTTTTGGGTTTCTTACAGTATTTGGTGATTGGGAGAGGTTTGCTTCTGGGGCTTTGTGGAATAGTGACGCCTTTAAGAAATGCCATGGTGTCATGCAAAGGCATCACAGTGTTGTGTCCCGTCTACCCACGTAGTCTGGGTGCTTTATTAGAACAAGACCCGAGTAACAAAGAAGCAGCTGCTGGCTCACAGGAAGCCCAGCATTCAGGCGAGTCATTCCAGCACCTTTGCAATGCCGATTTGAGATATTCGCTATTTGCACCAACTGTACCTTAAAGGCAAACCCCTTGGTATCTTTTAAAAATATTTGACCCCCTTTTCTATCTCTCTTTTACCGTGTCCATGACTATGTATGTCTTTACCTAAGGATCTGTTATTTCAGAGTCATCGTTAAGTGCCGTCATCCCTACTCAGAAGTTCCTAAGTCCTGTTCAGAGGTCCCTTAAACACCGACCCTTTCATTTCTGCCTGGCTTGGAATACAGGAAAGGTAGAGGGGTGGATGTTGAGGAGGGACCGAAGTATGTAAGGCAACATTTTTCAGTTGCATGGGCAGAAAAGATAATCTGTCCTCCCCATGGTTCATTTCTCCTGCCACTGCCTCTCCCTGTCCCTTCTCTAATGGTACGGGTGCTCTGCCCATTGCTTCTAGTACATCCTGCTTCTGTCACTGTGTCTTGTACACTAGACCGTGAGCAAAGTGAGTGTGGGAACTTACACCCCAGGGCCCAGCATAGCGTCTGGCTCACATGAGGTCAGGACTTGGTTTGTGTAAGTAGGGAAATACCTGCACATAGTGTGGGCCAGGATGAATTTGGGAAGGTACTTAATTTCCTGTGGTAAGTCAGAATTAATGATTATAACCGTCTGATTATAATCTCTATGTCTGTAAGGAGGCTGCCCTGGCAGTAATACAGCGTAGCAGCCAAGGCCTGGGCCTCTGGAGTCAGACCACCTGGGTTCAAATCCCAGGTTTGTGACCTGAGGCAAGTTACTTAACCTCCCTGTGTCTCAGTTTCTCTGTCTATAAATGGGGCCAATAAAAGAAGTTTATTGTGAGGATCAAAATGAGGTGATTTTTATCCCGAAGCATAAGTGCTTAGTGAATGTTCTTAATATTACATGGTGTTCCTGAAAAGAAGGTGCATGTTGCCATTTTATAAATCAAGTTATATTTTATTAAGGGAATTTGGTATTGAAGCTTATTTAATGACTTATAAATAGGACCAGTGTTTTTATAGTTATCCAGGTAGAAGTTCTCAGCATTTTCTTTGCAGCCTTCCCCACAGCACCCTCCCAAACCCCAGATACACATACGCACACTTAATCAGTTGTTAAGTCCTGCAAATTCTGCCAGCAAAATGTCTCTTGCTTTCCAAGTAATCCTACACACCTTCGCCAGATGAATCTTCCTGAAGCCTAGCCTCAATCTTGTTAGCCTTTTAAAAAACTCTTCAGGGAAGCCCCCCCGCCTGCTGAATTAAGTGCTGTGGAGGCTCCTTGGCCCAGGTTCTGCGCCTTCAGAATGAGTCCCTCCCCTTTCTCGACTTATCTCCTGCTGCCATCCTCCCCCACTCCCGCCTCCCATGCCGTTTCCCTATACAGGCCCTGCTTTTCTGCCACTGGGGGAATGCACGCCCATTCCCCCCAAACTCCAGCTGTTAAAAGTCTGTCCTTGCCCTGGCTGGTGTGGCTCAGTGGATGGAGTGTCAGCCTGCAAACCAAAAGGTCGCCAGTTTGATTCCCAGTCAGGGCACATGCCTGGGTTGTGGGCCAGGTCCCCAGTTGGGGGTGTGTGAGAGGCAACCAGTTGATATATCTCTCTCTTTCTCTTTCTCCCTCCCTTCCCCTCTCTCTAAAATTAAATAAATAAAACCTTTTATGAAAAAAGTCTGTCCTTTAAGACAACTCAAACACCACCTCTCTTGAGGGTTAAAAACAAATCTTCCCGGCAGAACACTGTCCCTCTCAGGGCATTGAGGATCTGCTTTTGTTCGCCTTTGTGGATTCCTGGCTCGCTGCCCTTTCTTGATCACGAGCTCCCCAAAGACGAGATGGCGTCTTTGTTATCTCTGACCTTGGTTCACCGCGGCACTCTTGCTTGCCCTCCGGTGGTCAGTACTCATTTACAGTTGGGGTTTGTTTATGAAAGGCTTTTTGTGGAAGACGACAAGGATGGCGACTCTGTGCCACGTGCTGTCCTTCCAAGCTTTCTGCACACAGTACTGCGCCCAGTCAGGGGCAGACCTTGTTAATGTAGTGTGATTTTCCGTGTGAAGAAACTGATGCTTTACCCAAAGACTGCCACGCGACTGCCACGTAACCTAACCAGCACTCTCAGTCGCATTTGCCTGTCTTGCCCCCAAACCCACATCACCTCATAGTCGAAGTATAACCACTGTGTAACACTTCCCACTTTTCGAAGGATAAACACTATGAACTGGAGCGGTACGCTCAGTGCCTTCTACTTAATGAATGCTAACACACTGGCACCTTGATACTCGTCGTTAATTCGTTCTGGAACGCGTGACAGGTGTTGACACCGATGAGTACCGAACCATGAAACATTTTCTCTTGCGGGATGGCATTGTCACTCATACAAGTTTCAGCAAGCGCGATGAGTCCCCAGCAAGCACCAAGTGCTGAAACATTTTCTTCTCATCAGAACTCGACGAGAACAGGGTTTGACAAGTTCTGAAGCCGATGAGTACGATGAGTACCGAGGTGTGACTGTAGATGTGTAAGAAAAAGAACGTGTTGGTACTTGTTTCTTTGTTGAATTTGTCACTGGAGCAGGACTAGGCAACAATGTAATAACTGTGATGGTTTGCGTAGGATATAATAGATTCCTGATTCTTGTATTCACTCTCACAAGGGTGAGAACCCAGTTACTGACATTGGTGAGAGAGGCTAGAGGTATTGGCGGTGTTGGGAGGGAAGGAACCAGCCACAAAACGCCCTTTCCAGCAGCTCGGGGTCATTTTCAGCTCTCCACCCATTGGGTTCATTTTTTCTGCACTCAGTGCACAGGGAAATATTTCGTGATTTGATTTGTTGACTTTCTCATTGATTCTAAGTAATCTTCAGGGTTTTGTTACCACTGCTGATTAAGTCAAATATCTGTGGTTTCTGTTGGTTTCTTAAGGGACTGAAGAGTAGTAACATAGTCATAAATTACCTACACATAGTGCTGGAATCCAGAGAAATACTTCATTGCCACATGTAACAATAGACCCACTGCTGCAAACCTCTGAGGTTAATTCTTTTTTTTTTTAAAGATTTTATTTATTTATCTTTAGAGGGGAAGGGAAGGAGAGAGGGAGAGAAATATCAATGTAGGGTTGCCTCTCATGCATCCCCTGCTGTGAACTGGCCTGCAACCCAGGCATGTGCCCTGACTGGGAATCGAAGCCAGGTTGTTTGGTTCGCAGGCCCACGCTCAATCCACTGAGCTATGCCAGCCAGGGCTGAGGTTAATTCTTGTGTACAGGAAAGAGCCATGACCAGAAGTGGATGGCCTGGGTGTGAATTCCACCTTCATAGATGTGTGTAAGTCACGTGACCCCTCTATCTCATTTAATCTTCTGTGAGACAGGACCATGATGCACCTGAAAGGTGGTTCTTCTCTCGTGCATCCTTGGAAAGTTGTGCAGTGTCAGGATTCCAGAAGTTGGGCCATGTGCTGTATGCATTCATTTAAAAAGGACCCTTTTGGACTTCTGGCCAAGATGGAGGCATAGGTGGACACACTGTGCCTCCTCGCGCAACCAAAATTAAAGACAACAAAAAATTATAAACAAAAAAAACAACCAACAGACGGAAAATTGAACTGTATGGAAGTCCGACAACCATTCATCCAGACCGGTAAGAGGGGCAGAGTTGGTGGCTGGTGGAGAGGGATTGCGGCAGGAAAAAGCGGCAGTTGGCAGACCCCGGGCTCGGGGAGGCAACAAGCAGACCCATGAGATGTGCAAGGCAGCCGGCCGACCACAGTTATTCGCTGGCAGATAAACCAGGTGAAAACAGGCAGTGAGACAGACCATGCAACCCAGGGCCCCAGCTCTGGGAAATAAAACCTAAAAGCACCAGCTGAAAACACTTGTGGGGGCTGAGGTTCCAGGAAAGACTCCCAGCCTCACAGGAGAGTTTGTTGGAGAGACGCACAAGGTCCTAGAACATACACAAGCCCACCCACCTGGGAACCAGCACCAGAAGGGCCCAGTTTGCTTGTGGGAAGCGGCAGAGGGGCCTGAAATCCAAGAGAGAGCAGAGTAAGTGCCATTGTTCCCTCTTTGACCCCACCTTCACATACGACGTCACAACCCAGTGACTGGGTCACCCTGCCCTGGTGAACACCTAAGGTTCTGCCCCTCACTAAGTAATAGGCGTTACCAGACCAAAAAAAAAAAAAAAAAGGCTCAAACACAAGAACAAATCAAAGCCCCAGAGCCAATACTTTGAAGCGACCAAGAGATAGCCAGCCTATCAGGTACACAGTTCAAAGCACTGGTGACCAGGATGCTCACAGAATTGGTTGATTTTGGTCGCAAGTTAGATGAAAAAATGGAGGTCACACTAAGTGAAATGAAGGAAAATGCGCAGGGAACCAATACTGATGGAAAGAAAACCAGGACTCAGATTAATGGAGTGGACCAGAACGAAGAAAGAAACAAACAGAAAAGAGTGAAGAAATAAGAATTTGAAAAAATGAGGAGAGGCTTCGGAACGTCCAGGACATGTTTAAATGCTCAAACATCCGAATTATAGGGCTACCAGAAGGGGAAGAGGAAGAGCGACAAGTGGAAAACTTATCTGAACAAATAATAAAGGAGAACTTCCCCAATCTGGCAAAGGAACTAGACTTCCAGGAAGTCCAGGAAGCTCAGACAATCCCAAAGAAGTTGGACCCAAGGAGGAACACACCAAGGCACATCATAATTACATTAACCAAGATTAAAATGAAGGGGAGAATTCTAGAAGCAGCAAGGGATAAGGGGATAGTCATGTACAAAGGAGTTACCATCAGACTGTCAGCTGATTTCTCAAAAGAGACCTTGCAGGCAAGAAGGGGCTGGAAAGAAGTATTCTAAGTCATGAAAGGCAAGGACCTACATCCAAGATTGCTATATCCAGCAAAGCTTTCATTTAGAATGGAAGGGCCTATAAAACGGTTTTCAGATAAGGTCAAGTTAAAAGAGTTCATCATCACCAAGCCCTTATTCTATTAAATGTTAAAGGGACTTATCTAAGAAAAAGAAGATAAAAAATGTGAACAGTGAAAGGACAGCAAACTCAGTTATTAACAGCCACATCTAAAACAAAAGCAAATCAAGCAAACAACTAGAACAGGAACAGAACCACAGAAATGGAGATCACATGGAGGGTTAGCAACAGGGGAGTGGGGAGGAGGAGAGAGAAGGGGAAAAGGTACAGAGAATAAGTAGCATAGATGGTAGGTAGAAAATAGATGGGGAGGGCAAGAATAGTATGGGAAATGTAGAAGCTAAAGAACTTATGACACATGGACATGAACTAAAGGTGGGGAATGTGGGTGGGAGGGGGGTAGGGTGGAGGAGAATGAAGGGGGGAATGGGACAACTGTAATAGCATAATTAAAATATATTTAAAAAATAAATAAAAAGGATCCTTTTGTGGTAGGACACAAAAACTAAATAAAAAGGACCCTTTTGGCTCTTCTTGAAGCAGAGCTCCAGCAATGCCTTCCACGTGGCCTTCCCTGTCGTTCCTCCTTTCTGCTGGCTGGTTTGTGTGTTCTGGTCAGAGTGTGGGCAGTGGATGTCTACCCGGGAAGTTCCTGCAGGTGTCCCAGCCATGTCTAGTCCTGATGGCCACAGGAAGGTTCCGGTCCTGTTAAATATCCTCCTTCCTGGTCCATTGCCTCCATACCCTGCAGCAGTGTTGACTTCCGAGGAGCTGATGAACTCAGGTCGGCTTTGCCATCTCTGGGTCTTCAGTCCGGCACACATTGTCAGTTAATTCATATGACTTGGCATTGATACTTGGGCACTTGGGCCAGTCTGTCTTTGCCTCGAAGGATTAAGTAACACAGTTTGAAACTGACTGAAAACCATTTTTCCCTCATACATTGGGCCCCAAGCATCTTTCATGGAAACGTCACTCTCACTAAACCCAGTCCCTGGGGTACTTTTCTCTGAAAGCTCACTCGTGTTTATTCTGTCATAGCAGATGCATGTGATGGTTACAGTAGCGTTGATGGGAACAAGATGGAACAGGAAAACCTGCCCATCAGAAATAGGTCAGTTTGATAGTAATCTGTGTTTAAAGCATACATCCAGCTTTATTAAACACAAGACCGCTCTAGGAAGGTCTTTATTTTATACTTTAAAGCAAAGTGTTCTACTTCAACAGTGAGTCTGACGGAATTCCCTATTTAAAATGTATATACATGTATATATATCAAAACCTAATATATTCCTAGAAACAATTACTAATGCCATTAAAATATAGTTGACCGTGCTAAGAAAGGGGAAAAAGGTTCTGATTTTCAGCTGTGGCTCACCCTCGGTATATTTTAGTAGAAGATTAACTATTTTATTACACTTTTGACACTGAGTTTTATTAGAGCTGTGACAGAACTCACCACCACTTACTGAGTTCTGTCGGACACTCATATACACGCAGCAGCCGTGTAAGCTTGTCCTCACTGCACAGATGTCCGGCTGGGGCCGGCGGGCCAGGGAGCAGGCCTGCGGCCAGAGAGCTGGCGGGCCCAGAGTCGCAGGGTTGACCTGGGCCTGTCTCCTGCGTCAGCAAGCTCCTGCCCTTCCCCTCCACAGGGGATTAAGTCCCTCATTTTCTGGAAGCTGTATCTTTTCTTTTTCTTTTGGACCCTCAAGAATAAAGTCTTTCCCTGGTTTATGTAGCTCAGTGGATTGAGCGTGGGCCTGTGAACCAAAGGGTTGCTGGTTCAAATCCCAGTCCGGCACATACCTGGGTTACAGGCCAAGTCCCCAGTGCGGGGCACGTGAGAGGCGACCACACGCTGATGTTTATCTCCTTCTCTCCTTCCCTTCCCCTCTCTCTAAAAATAAATAAAGTCTAAAAAAACCCCTCTCTTCTAAAAAAAAAAAAAAAGTTGTTTAGCGGATGGCTTCTAAGGATGTTAAAACTGTGCTTGTAATTTCTGTAGTTCTCTTATTTATAAACTGCCAGTTGGTTATGGTGAAATTTCTGCTCATACATCTTGATATAAGTTGGTATACAAATTAAAATGGAGTTGCTTTGTAATTTTAATTAATTTTTAGATGCAGATCAAATTTAGCATTGATTATTCTACATTAGGCTTATGAATTTAGGAGCTTGGTTTGAAGAGTTAAATGTGAGTTGGAGTGAGACCTTAATTATCATGTGAATAACATACACTAAATAGACCGGTGAGGTGGGTTTGTGGGCTTCCCCCTCTGAAAGTTTAGAGAAATGCTTTCTAAGAGAATTTCTGAGGCTTTGTTTTTTTCTGCACCTCTCCAAACAGTAGTTATTCCTCTTTCATTGGAAGTCCATTGGCAATGGCCACTTTTATAGAATTGATGCGGCAGGAGTGTGTGGTCCTCCAGCTTGTTTTACTGAGAAGCTGACATCCGAAGTACATTTCTACCCCAAGACCGCGATCAGGTGATGTGGCCTGCTTGTTAATTCTTGCTGAGTGTGTTTGGTTCCTAACTATCTGCCGTGAAGTAGAAGCTTTATGACGTGCAGCCCGGTGAGAGCAAAGATGTTTTCTGAAAAAAGTCGTGTCGGACAACTGGCTAGTGACCATATGTCACAGTCATAGCTTTCCCCCTCCTTTTACACAGTGTGGCTTAAGGTGTGTGCTGGCACGTGCTGTTTGTTAGCTGTTACTCTTCTAAGTTTGTTGAAGAATCCACTTGGGCATGAGACAGGCCAGCGTTTTATATGTAGTCAGCGGGAGTGAGTTCTCTGTTGTTTTGTTATTAACATAGTATCAGATGAACTGTTAGGGAGTTGTCCTTCCTAAAAATGTGTGTTTATCTACTAGCCAGTTTTATGATGTCCTTTTGGGCACTAAGCATGCATTAAAGTGCAGGGTTAGATTGATTTGGAGTAATTTCTTTTTGAAAGAATTTTTGCCAATTCGTTTTCCTTTCCAAAAGAAATGGTTTCAGAGCATGGGCTCTTAGCCTAATGTCAATTCCATAAGGCTCCTCTGTTGTGGGTTTTTTTGGGGGGGGTTTGCTTGCCTCCTATCTTGCCCCCCCCAATCCCCTTAACTGGGCTTTGCTGTGAGGAAGACGTGTACCTGTAATCAGGCATTTCTTTACTTGCGGTTGTTTGTCATTCCAGATAGCATGGACCAAAAGAACAGGCTTGAGTCAGGGGAGGCAGTTATATAAACTGTGCTCATAGTTAAATATTTGCTTCCAGGGAAGGTGAAAAATGCTTTGTACTTTTTCCTTTGGCTTTTTTCCTTTAAGGGAGCTTGTCATGCAACAACAGAAAAAAGTGGCCAGAGGCAGAGAAAACTCTTCTCTTTTCCATGTTGGTTTGTTTTTATTGTAAGACAAACCTTTCATGTTTTATTGTTAATGAAGTTTAAACCTGGCGCAGAGGTGCCAGTCTTTAGTGGAAGCAGCTGCAGAGCTGGTGTCCCCTGATCAGGTGGGACTTTCTTTGAAGCAACATGCTGCCTTTTAAAAGAAAATTGAGCATGTGAGAACTTGAACCTGTGAAACTCATCAGTTCCACCATTGTTCATCTCTTCAATAACTGAGATAGTTTAAGTAAGACACTGGCATTTAAAAAGCACTTTTCATATTTTTTCTGAAGAGGATAGACTTGTTATTCTGTGTCTTAAGAATACGGAAATGGAGGGTGGGAATCACTCTTGAGGACTAAAGATGTAGCAGCCTGACTTAATTAAGCCCGTAGAGCGCACTGTCTTCGGCTCATCTGAACTGTGACTTTGATTTCCTGTATAATTGCAGATAACTGCCTTTTATAGGAGCAGAGCTAGGTGGTTGGGCATATACGCCTATTTAAGTAAAGTCTAGAGGTGTAGAGGTGAAAGATTTTCTACTCTCTGTTGATCGGTGTTGAAGCATTTCTCATCTTTGTGGCTGAGGGATACTGTTAGCAGTGGGCTTAGCATCGTTCTTGGTCTGCTGCTAGGAACAGTGGAGCATCAGAGAGCTTTCTTTCCTTGCGGGAAAAATAGGAGAGACAGGCATGGAGTCAGAGGGACAAGAAAAATGCTGAAATATTTTCCTTTGGGGCTTTTGATTTGTTTGCCAAAAAATTGCCTTCCAGATGGAGAGGACCGAAAGCTCTGATTGTAAGCCATTATGTTTTTACTGGCCGACCTCCCCACCCCATTGCCTGCTTTGAAACCTGTAAGCCAGTCCAAATCCTTTACCTCATTCTCTAGTACCAGTTTACTGTCTTACTCATCTTCCAGCTGCAAGCGGGTGAGGCAGGCCGTTTTGAAATTGAACCCTGTGCCGTTTTATGAACCAAGGAACAGCAGGTTCTTGCCAAGGAGTATCCGTCGTGATAGCTCCAGTTTCTCTGAAGTTCTTGACTCATGCCCACCAGGTGGACTTGTGCCTGTGACATGTGCGGTCGGATTAGTCTGGGAATGAATCTGAACAAGCTCTTTTGGCCTTGTGTGGACTTGTTACTACCCAGGTTGCCTAGCGTTCTGGGCTCTTGCATGGGAAGCACGATTCCTTTTTGCCTGTATCTTAGTGCGCTGGCAGGAGAAATCTTGATACTCCACTTTCCCTTGGGAGGTAGTGATTGTTTTGGGTTGAAACTGTACGGGAATCCAGTGTCAGGACATACAGTGGGGATACTGGCTTTGGAATTGGGCAGACTGGGGCCCAGCGCGCTGCTCTAGACGAGCCAGACAGCGTCCCCGAGCAGGCCATTTTCTGCGCTCGAGAGTGCGGGGTCACACCACATCAGGTCATCGTTTGCTTTAACAGGTAATTTTGGGGAAGGAGGAGAATGTTGGGGACTCATGGGAAATATTGAACTGTTGGTTCCTTCTCATTATGTCGATTTTGACTAGGTGAATTATTATGGTCTGTAAATGGATCGGTTTTCTACCATTCTGTTAAATTGTATGGAAATCGGGGTGATGTGAGTGGCTTTCAGATATTGCACATTGAAGCTGGCACCAAATCAGTACCTAAGGCTAGGTCTGTTGGACAGGGCACAGTGATCATTTTTAATTAAGATTCATGTTTGTGTAGCGTACAGTCATAGGAAGAAACACGCATCATGGCCACATATACACGGTAGGGGAGAGTGACCAGAAATCATTGCGGGTGCTAGCTTAAATACTTCCTTCAGGCCAGCATCAGCTGCACTGTTGCGTAGCTAGATCAAAAAAGATATGCATCAGCTTGCTTGCTAGTTCTCTGTGTTTGGATCAGGAAGGGTCAGGCTGGTCGACTGAGGTGCACTTGGCATGTTCGCACGCAGGAGTCAGGGTGGAGGAGAAGCAGCTCTTCGAATGCCAGTGGCACAGATTGGAGAACACTTGGGCAGGTGAGAGCTGAGGCTGTGTTTTGGTGCTTAATTGTAAAGACAGTGGTCAGGGACTCTCAGCCTGCAAAACAGATGGTCGGTAAAGGGCATCAGCATGCTCTGAAAGGTGCAAATAAAGTTGTCAAATCAAAGGGAAAAAATTAGGTTTCGGTTCTCTTCCTTGGCATGTTTCTTTTTTGGATAATGGGAAAATCAGTGTATCTCAAAGTTTGGGATGTGTATCACTACAGTGTGTGGGCTGATCTCTTCCTGAAGTGGTACTACAGACAAATATTTTTATTTAATGCTTCTACATTCATTTTAACACACCTTATGAAAAGAAATATAGCTAGCACTCAAACCTATGATTATATCAATAATGTACTTAAGTTGAGGCTGAAGTTACGTAATCAATACATGCATTGATTTTCTTTTTTCTTTTTTAAAGAAAGCTATTATGCGAACAGTCGCACAGGTGCTGGGTGGGTGTAGCAAAGCTGAGGCAGTGGCACTGGGATGGCCAGTGTTTGAGAAATGCTGGTGTGAGTGAGGGTGTGGTCCTTTGTATTCAAGCTCAGGTGCCTGTGAAGTCTCATCTAAAGCGAGGCATCTACAGATGTTTTCTGCCAGACCATTAAAATAGGCTTGTGTGTGTTCTTTTATTTTGAAAGATGGTGGTTAAAAATGCCCTATGAGTAGAATGAGGGGAGAGGATTAATCTCCACATTTGGACACTGACTGTGACAACCCTTTGGGATCTTCCTAAAAGGTAGCCATCGCTCAAAGTGCTGAAATGACGATGGGAGCTTCTAGCTGAGGCTGTTTATCTGACGTTCTGGCTGTGGCATCCCTAGGGAGGATGGGCAGGAGAGAGGGCCCTGGGTGCCAGAGGCCGTCCCCAAGCAGCTGGGCGCATGTCTCCTGGGGGGGAAGAGTCTGCTGGCTTATCCTCTTGCCCTCCGAGGCTTGTCCACACAGAGCGGGGAGCAAAGTTTTCATCCCCTATTGCGGGCAGGGGACCAAAGGCATCTAAAAAGCCTCTGACAACAAGAAAGAACATTAGAAATGAGAAAATCAACTCTACTAAATTTCTGCAAAGAAAAATCCTTTGCAGATACTCACATTGACGAAATGTCCATTTTATTTTTGTCAGGTTACTATTACGAGTGTAACACGTTGTTCCTCCTTCTCCGCAGGTACTGGTTTTGGATTAGGACTTGTTTTCTCACTTACCTTCTTTAAAAGTAAGTAACTCTTACCACCTTTTCCACATGATGTCCTGGTTGCAAGCACATAGCAGGGGCACTCCTGGGAGGCGCAGCTGCATGGCTGCCAGGCTGGACAGAGAATGTGGACTCAGCAGAGGTCAGAGTGGGCTGAGCATCTCCAGAATTCCCCTGGGGCGTATCTTAAATATGATATCATTTAAAAAGCCTGCCCTTAATGTCAGTTATTTGGCCAAATGTAGACATGCTCAAATATTTCTAATTAATTATATATATATATATTTTTTGGAAAGAAACTTGGAAATGAGAGTATTGCTAGTAATAAAAACAAGTGCACCAGGAATACGCATGCTTTTGGACCAAAAGTTCTTCTCGGCAAAGGGCAGGCATTGTGCCTTTCATTCTGCGGAAGGACCGGAGTTTGGCTGTTGCCCTCTTCCGTGGAGAACTGGTGGGGGTTCATAACCAGAGACTCTTCAATAACACTTCGTGCTGATATGAAATAATCATCTACAGCATCGGCCTAAGTACACCCCACCACTAACCATAATCAGAATATGAAAATATTGTTGAGATTCCTAGATGTTTTTAAAACCCAAGCACTTGACTGAGAGTTGGTATTATTTCTGCCAAGGTTAAAAAATTAGTCAATGAGCATATGATTAGACCTGATAAGAAGTTGTTAAAAGTTTGAACTATGTCTGCTGTTTTCATATTATATTATATACCATTCATATGTTCCATTATGAATACCTCCAACCTGGCAGCATAAGCACTTAATAAGTACTTGGTAAATTAATTTTTATTAATAGCCTCCCTCTTCCTTTTTTGACTATCGATGAAACATTGAGAAAATCGGGCGTAGCATAGTCATCCGTATGAGGCGTGTGGAATATTTGTCGGACCCTAAGCAGATGTGTGCGAGCCAGAGAAAAAGCTGCCTCTTCTCACCGAGGTGCCCCGTCGGGGTGTCCTGTTTCTGCTCTCCAGGGAGAATGTGGCCGCTGGCCTTCGGCTCCGGCATGGGACTGGGCATGGCCTACTCCAACTGCCAGCACGACTTCCAGTCTCCGTACCTGCTGCATGGGAAGTATGTCAAAGTACGTACCGAGCTGATGCTTCTCTTTCCTTCCAGAGAAAAAGAGTTTTCTCCCGAGTCCTCGAAGACTTCTTCATAGTGTATGTAATGAATAAGCTGTGTGTGTCCTCTGGCACCAGGGACCCTGATGGCTCTCTGACCATTAGCGCTGCTGACACCGTGTTGGCGCCTGAAGTCTCTCCCCTCCCCTGTACCTTGAGACGCACGTGTACGTTCAGACATATGCTCACGTGGTACATGGCTGGAGTTGATGAACCTGCCTGACAGTGTGTTGTCATGGTGAAGTAGATCTGTGTGAAGACTCCGAAGCAGCACTTCTGTTCACGACCTCAGGATGCCCTGTGAGCATCTCACATATACGCAGGCTAGACTTGCAGACTTCTGGGGTTCAGTCATCATTCTGCTTCTGACTGAAAAGGCCAGGTTTTTGTATGTCCCACATAATTCTGCCGAAGTCTTGTCTACAGATGGATTTTTGATGATGCCGACAAGATGAAAAATTACAATACTTGCCTCAGGAGGGAAGCATTTCCTGAACATCGTGTGTGTGTGTGTGTGTGTGTGTGTGTGTCAGCGTTCCTCATCGCCGTACTGCAGATGACGCTGGTTACCATGGGGTTTAAGTGAAAGGGTCCTGCGAGGCTGGGTGCTGCAGAACCCAGGGGTGTGTGTGTTTTTGTTTTCCCAGGGCCTGGAACAAAGTAGGCACACGATGTGAAAGGAAGGAATGAATGAATGGAGCAAATGGTATACTGTTAGAGGGGTTAATGGCCCTCAGGCTTACTAAGGCGAACCTTTATAGCAATACGAACTTCAGTGAAGAACTTCACATTTCCTAGCTATGTAGAACCATCTACTTCCTGGGTTGCCTTTGAGCTAGAATTGCTATGACCCGGGAAGCCTCAGGGGGCTCTCAGAAAGAGCACAGACGCCAGGGGACTTGGGCATGAGTCTGGTCCTTCTCCTGCTTCCTAAGGAGTCTTGAGTTGTTCACTTCTGAGACTCTCTTTTCTTTCTACAAAATGAAGGAGGTGGTTGCCACTCACTGGGTTGCCGCGAGAGTTAAATGTGAGCATGGCTTTAGAAGGTGAGGTATTTAGCCAAATAACGAACACACAAATCGATGTGTTCGTTATTATGGTTAAGGCTGACCAAGAACGGGCGATGGACTTGTCCATTGTTTCATCATAATAACAAGTAATGAGTGTCTTAATTCCGATCAAAAGCTGTCACCAAATCTTAAGTGACAGCACACCACCACAGCTCAGTAGCCTCTCTCCTAGAACCTGCCCAGAATGCTAGCTCCCTGCCGACCCTCCTGTGCACGTTTGGAGAGAGTGGGAGCAGGGGAGTTGGCCAGCTAGATGGTGGCAGGCCTTTTGCCGCCTCCCACGTTCACGAGCCACTTCCATGCCAGAGCCAGGGTGAGGCAGTCAGAGGGGCAGCGCGAGAAGAGGCGCAGCTGCGTGGCGCAGAGCTGACGACAGGCCGTTCCCACCACTCCCCAGCTCTTCACTTCCTTGGCACCACAGCCGCGTTTGGGGAGGAACAGAAAGGCACAGGGAGAGGAGCTTCAGGTCTTTTAATTATTTGGAATGTTCCCAACTGAGTTGCCATGGATAATGGCTCAGGGGTGGTTATAGGCATATTATATATTTAATGGCTGGGACTTAACTGTGGAAAATATTGTTACATTTTTTACAGCCTTGTGTGTACTGCTCCAAAATGGCCTTGTAACTTTATCTGAACTTGAGTCTATGCCTCGATGTTGTCATCCTCCATTCTCTAAAAAGAGGAGCAAAATCCCAACTTGGAGCTTTTCGAATGTAGTCCTATTATGGTGATTGCTTCTTGAGTGCCTGCTGTGCCCTGCGGGTCACCCGGGGTGCTCTGCGTCCTTTTTCTAGCCCCCCGGGCCCCAGTAGGTCTGTGAGAGCCGTCCTCGGCCTCATTCAGAAGAAGAGGAATCTGAATCTTACTGAGGTTAAGAAACTTGCCGAAGATCCCATCGTTAGTGGGCTGTTTGATTGCAGACTCAGGTTTCTTCCACTCCCCCGGGATCTGGCCCTGTGACAGGTTAGGAATATACCTAGTCAGGTGCTGATCATCTGGCCCTGTTCCACTCCTTTCCCGCCCTCCTTCCTCAAAGCTGGGGAACCTTCCTTCGGAACTTGGCCAGGATGTAACAGTCCTTCTGTGAGATAGTTTTAAAGCAAACGGGGGGGTGGTGAGGTTTGGGGCCCGTGGGTCCCTTGGGTGTGCCCTGCAGCAGCAAGTTAGAGAGGGTTGTGAAAACTCTGTCTGCACAACTCTAACCCGAGCGCCCTTGTCTTACAGGAGCAGGAGCACTGACCCCACCTGAGAACACCCCAGTGGGAGGCGAAGAGAAGTCATGTTTATTCCTCAGGAACCCTGAAGTGCTCTGGAGTAAGCCGACATTCTTCTGTAGCGATGTTTTCAGCAATGCTTTAAACTCCAGCACACTGTTTATGTATTTGAAACCAAGGCTGTTTCTTGTTTTGTATTTTCTCTCTGGAAATTGCAAGGAGGTGGTCTTAGAAGAAATAAATTAAACAGAAATGGGCAGCCCAGTGCATTGCCTGCATTTCTTTGCCCTTGGTATCTGAGCAGGAGGAGGATTGTACCGGAACTGCCTGCTGCTGTAAACGCCCGGTCCCGGTCTCTGAGAACCGTCCTGAAGCCACAGCCGTCGTGCATTCCTAGTGTGTGGTTTTCGGAACAGTTTCCACCTCGCAAGTCAGGGGGTGGAGGTTGCTGCTCTATTGCCTGATGGAGATGATGAGTGTCGAGAGGAGTTTGGCCTCTTTGTTCTCACTCCTGGGTGGGCCTGGCGGGCGTGTTTCAGCTGGGCCTGCTGTGCGGAGGTCAGGTGTGTCTGCGCCGTGCAGCCTGACGGTGCCGATGGCTCCCTGTGCCGTGTCACGGGTCTCTACAGCTCCGTGGATCTTGACACGCTCCAGGCTTCAGCGCCGGGGGCTTCGTCCTGGGGTCTGGGAGAGTGCGTGGCACACCCACCTGGCTGGAAGGGCATGTTTAGGCTTGATTTGTGTCTTTGTGTGATAGCTGAATCCAAAGGCCAGGGGGCCACTTCTGATGCCTCTCTGTGAGTTTATTCCTTTGGCTTTTCTTGAAACAAGGAGGCTGAACACAAAAGTAGTATTGTAGCAGTTTCTTCTGAAAATATACAGAAGCCCAGAACCCAGTCGTTCATAATTTATTTCTCTCCTTATAATAAAACTAAGATGGGCAGAGCTTGGTCCACCTGTTCCTTTATCCTGTAAATGCTGACTGAGCATCTACCAAACAGGGTTAAGTGGATGAAAAGGTAAGGCATAGGCCCCTGCCTTCAAGGAGCTGCGAGTCTGGTGGAAAGATAGATGTACAGACTCTTTTGACACCGGAAGAGGAGGTTCGTGGACAAAGTACAGGGAGAACAAAGGAGAAGAAACAGCGAAGTCTCCTGAGGGTGTCCTGGCAGAGGAGGAAATAGTGTGGACTGAGGCTTGAAGTTGACCTGGACGCTCCCGACAGGCGAGGAAGAAGAGGACAGCAGTTGACGCAAAGGCTCGGAGTCCTGGCGCAGTGTGACAGTGATTGGGAAACTGCAAGTGGACCGGGGTAGCTGCAGAGTGCAGGGCAGGGGAGAGGGGCAGACGGGTGAGGCTGGGCACCAGGGTGCAGCCAGTGCCTGACCCCGGTTCTGGAGCTTCCACTCGTCAGTTCTTGCCAGTGTTGTAATAAGTAAATTCAGGGCAGGAATACGGCCTCTTTCTTCCCTCCCTCATCCTTCACTGTAGTCCTCTTTCCGAAAGATGTGCCAACCTCCGGACCAGAAGCAGCAGCCGCGGCCCTCTGCCCGGCACCCTGTCTGGGCTCCTCTGCTCTCTGGGCTGCTTTGTTTCTTTGGGTCAGTTAAAGCCCAGAGACCAGCCATAGCCGGGGCTTGCTATAGCCATTCCACTGTTTTTCACTTTGCCCCGTTTGCTCCGTGATCGAGACAGCCCATGTAATTAAAAGAATAACCCAGCAACCTGCTTCATCCCTTACACGTGTCTTCTCCATATTTGCTTTAAAAGCTACTATTTCCCCCCAGTTTTTTCATTTTTATTCAGGCAGAGAGAAGAATGACAGGTCCCCATCCAAAAAGGGAGAGAAACAGGAAACATGCGGTGTCCACTAACTCTCCGGGTGTGTTAGAAGACCGTGGAGTGGAAATGGGCGCTGGAGTCAGACCGCTCCATCTCATTAGTTACTAGGGTTAGGCATTTATTTGGAGGGATCCCTTTGCCCAGCATCTTTGAAATACTGCTCATGTGTTTTGAGAAACTGGTGAGCACTGTGAGGAAATAGTTCTGGGCGAAGGCCGGCCAAAGGAAGCAGTGGCTGTTTGCTTTAATTCCAGGGTACTTTGTATTCCTGTCTTGTAGCTCTTAGCAGAGACCGGCCCGAAGCACAATGCTTGATCTTGTCCCCACTCCCTGCCCCCATCTCAAATCAACCTTCAGAAAGTTCCAGCTCATTGGCAAAGGCCTACATTCTGTTCTACTCTAAATTAGAAATTCAAGTCTTCGGGGACCTGTTCCCTTGTGGGGTTATGAAGCTTTGACTTTGCTTCTTGTCTTCCCTTCTGGAATTAAATGTGAGGGAATTCATGGGTTTGCGGGCAGAGAGAAAGAAAGAGAGAGAGAGAGAGATACGGGAACCCGGCTGGGCACAGGATACGAGGATAAAATTGTGGCGCCCCCAAAGAGGCCTGCTCTGCCAACATACATAAATACATACAGTCTGAGCTTGACACTGTAATTTGGCCCAGAACAATGTGTATTTGGAACTCATTTAGGTGAATGACTTTGGCATTCCAAGTACCCACTGGGGGAGCCTTTATCAAGCTGCATTTGCCTTTTGCAGAAGCACGCCTTTGTTCTGAGAACTGGCCTCAGACGCACTCAGCTGAGCTGTCTCCTCCAGTGAGTGTCATCCCCACTCATCCACTTCAAAGGTCCGAGGATGCAGCCTTGAACTCCTGCTCGCAGGAGATGCAGAGGTTGGGCATGGAGGGGAAAATCCACGTAGCTTTCCGTTTAGTTTTCCCAAACCTCACTGTTTACATTTTTTTCCATGTAACCAAGCCATAATTACATTTTACTTGTTGTGGTACAATCTGATTGTATTGTTGCAGGACTATTTTCGAACCTGTCCAAATAAACTCTGCAAAGTATTTCCACAAGGATGGACTCCATGGGGCTGGAACAGCCTTCCTCTTGACTGGTACTGAGACACAAACGGTTTCCTATTGCATGCTGACTAATTACAGAAATGCAAAGGGGTGGAAGGGAGAAAGTGGAAATTCTAAGTACCAAAAGGAATGTCAAATTTAGAATAACAGGCTCATCTGGAAGCTATCACCGCTTTTTAAAGAGTGCTGCAAGCCCTGCTTCCCCTCCGACACCAGAGGAGGATTTCGGGGTGAACAGACCTGGGCAGGGGCAGGACAGAAGTTCCCACGTTCATGCAGCTGCCTTTGTGTGGGATGAGTGAGAGTCAGTGACAAGTTAGAGTGGACCTGGAGTCGGGGGGCCTGGATCCAAGTTCCTGTTCCACCATTTACTTGTCATGTGACCAGGGGGGCGAGAGGGTGGGGCTCTCTAACTTCCCTTTCATCTGTAATGGGAGAAGAAGTAATTCCTACCTTATAGGCTTTGGAGGTCAAATACATGTGCTAACACAAGTATTTAAAAAGTGGTTGCTATTTGAATCAGAGTAGAGTGCATGGTTTTAATAAGGTCAGTAGGGGACTGTTCCGGAATAGAAAGGGTATAATCTTTGGGCTCCATTTGGCTCTTAGAGTCTAAATTAGCAAGATCTGATGGGGAAAATGAATTTCTCAGGTGATTCCTGGTAATAAGAATTGTTAGAAAACTGTGCATCCTCACCAGTAAGTATCCATGTTGGTTACCTCCACTCCGTTAAGGTACAAACAAGTGGGTCCAGACCACTCAGGCTCAGGGGGTTGGGCATCGTCCTCCAGGGTGAAAGGTTGCTGGTTTGATTCCCTCCCAGTCACGTTGATGTTGCTCTCCTTCTCTCATTTCTTCCCTTCCCTTCTCTCTAAAAAGAAATAAAAACAACAACAAAAGATACACATGAGTCAAGTCACTGTGGCTTCTCCCCTTCTGAAACTCCGCCTTATGGGAAATGGGGGGGGGGGCTCCAGCACGCAGGGAACCAAACAGGCTGAGCACTTGCGTGCAGGGTAATTGGCTTCAGTTGTGCCGTCCTCGCTCAAGGAGCTCGGAGTCAGAAGATGTAATGGGAGAAGGAGGAGTCAGGAATTCTAGGAGGAAGTCGGGAGTGGGCCGGAGGGAGACTTAAATAGGGAAGAAACTGGGCCTGGAAAAAGAGCTCCTTGTCAGCTGTCGGTCAGGTCACCTTTATTCCTGGTCTAGCCAGTTGGAGGCCGGCAGAACTTAATTGAGTCACTTCAGATGAATATATAAGAACAGTACTTACAGGATACACACTTTGTGCCAGTTACTGTGCTAAGGCTTCACATATATCATGTGGCTTAATTTTTACAACAATCTAATGAGAAAAGCACTATTATCTGCATTTCATAGATGAGACAGGTTTTGAAAAGATAGATTAGCTTCCTCAAGGACACACAGCTAAGAGGTGATACAGGAGGGATTTTTACTGATTTCCAAACCCAGAGTCTCAGCTGCTCTCTGCTCTGCTCAGCGAGAGCTGTTTAAACTGAGAAGGTTCATTCTAAATGGTTTGGTCCAGCGTAAACCTGATTTGACACAAACCTGACAGAACTAGTTGAAATTGATAAGAGTTTCATTGAGTTTAAATTGTTAAGAATAAGTTGATCTGATTTGGAATCAGCCATGTTAAAAAGTAAAAATAGTAATTCCCATGTTCATTAATTGAAACATAATCGTCAACTAGAGCTTCAGGTCAGTACTGCTGATGAGTTTTACTAAATCCTTGCAAATGTCATAAAGCATCATGACATTTTATTAACCTGTTCATCTTAAAAGCTATGTACACTTTCAGTGAGGTTTTTATTTTAAGACATAACTTACAAACAGTAAAATGTACCCACCACTAGGTAGAAAGTGGAAAGCAACCTTTTTAATAATGTATGCTGATAATATTTACTACCTTTACATTTTACTTTTAAAGAGTTACATTTTTTGGTAACTTGATTTTGATATTACTATACTCACAGGAAAGTTTTGAACATAGTTCAAGGAACTCCTTTGTCTCCTTTACCCGTGTTCACCAGTCGTTCACGTTTTTCCTTATTTACCTTATGGTTCTGTATGTGTGTGTGCAGTATTTTTGAACCATTTGAGAGTAGATTGGAGACACCATGCCCACTCACCCCTGAACTTCATTGCATTCTCCAAGAGTAAGGACACTACAGTGCACTTATCAGGATCAGGAAATCAACACTGGTACAATAGAATTATTTAATCCATGCTTCATATTCAAATTTTGTAAACAGTCGAAATAACAGATCGTCTGCCTGTTTTCCCCAGCCCAGGACCCAGGCCTGGATCCTGCATTGTATCTCCTTGTGGACTGTCTGTTTTAATCCAGAGCAGGACGTCAGCCTCTCTTCTCCATCCTGACATTCCACAGGAGCACAAGCCGTCATTCTGTAGGGTGTTCCTCACGGCCGGATTTCGGGGTCACCGTGGAGGCAGAGGCCTCGGTGTGTCCTCAGTGCGTCGCATGCAGCCCCCCTGCATGCTGCCCCCCTGCCGTAACTTTAGCGATGGGAGCTTTGGCCCTGTGGGTAAAGCGGTTTTGTCATTAATATGCAAATTGTGGGAAGAGTCTCCTGATAATGTAAATATTCTATTCCTTATCACACCATCGTTAGTTTCAGCATGCATTGGTTTTTCTGAATTTATCATTCCTTATTACTTGACATTTTGTAAGGAAGAACTTTCCCTTCTCTCCCAAGTATTTATTTGTTCATTTATTTATGTCACTACGCATTCACGAATTTTCATTTTATTAAGCTGACTGTCAGCCGTTCCTGCCAATATTTCTTACTCGCATTGTCCAGACTTCTCTCTGACAGGAGCTCTTTCTCAAGCTGGTGCCTGCGCCCTTCGACCTGCCCACCTGCTCTCCAGGCACCAGACACCTGGGACTCTTCTCCCGCCGTCTCCCCAGGGAGCCCTCGTCCCTCGTGCTGGGAAGTGGTGGTTAGAAACCGAGGTCTGTAGGTGCGCTTGTTGCTCTGTGTGTGGCATTGCTTCCAGGCCTCTCACCAGACAGAGCTCCAAAATAGGGATGTGTGTGTGACCTTGAGTTTGTACTGACATCTTAAGTCCAAAACCTAGGGTTTAGTCTGGCCTCCCTCCCACCCCGTAACTCTGTCTGCTGAAGACAGTGCTGATAAGTTAGGCTGACTGGGCTCCTGTGTGCATGAAGGTGAATGGACCTGCACTGTGGTCCTTCGAGAGATGGGCCTGGTACATGTGCGTTCCCGGGCCCCTGTTCTTTGGTCTGCCTTCCCGCATCTTCCAGTTTCTGTCATTCCTTGCCTTCGCTGTTTGCCCTGCCTGTACCTCTGGGCGTGATGAAGACCCAGAGTACATTTTTAGTATATTTATGGCATGGTTTTATCCTTACTAGTTTTTATTTAGGTGATTGAGTTTAATGCTTCCTGTATTTTGGAAACTTCTAAATTAACTTCCTTTTTAAGCTGGTGGCCCTGACTGATCATTTCTACGGGTCAGTGACTTGCAGCCAAAGGAAAAACTTCCCGAGATCCATCCTATAGAGCATCCTATGTTCTCATCTGTGCTGCTTCCCGGGTCGCTGTAATCATGAGGAAGTCACTCGATCTCTCTGGGCCGCATTGTACGGCGGCTGTAATGATCCCTTCCTGCCCTGAAGTGCAGATGTGAGGTCAAGCACTCTGTCATTGAGGAGAAAAGTGAAATAGCCAGCTAAGGAAGATTGCTTTATAATACAATCAACTATGTAATAAATTACCGTCAAAAGAGCGGACCCCCCCCCCCCCGTTTGAACTGGAGGGGGGAGGTGCATCCACAGTGCTGCCATGTGAGACTTGTCTCCCATGGAGAAGGCCCCGGCTGTTGTAGGCCTGACTTCCTCTCTCCCCACAGCAGACTGTGGATAAAACTCAAGTTCTGCTGTTTCACCAGGAAAGGCTCTCCTGTCAGGGAGTACACAGGTAATGACAGATTTTTCCTTTCTCTGTGTAGATACCCTTCTGGAAGACCAGGGGGCGGAGCCACAGAGGATGGAGCATAGGACATGCCAATCAGTAGCCACATCTTCCGGGCCCAGAGAGCAGCCGTAAAACTTCTTTTTGGCCCGGACCCATGGTCTGTAAAGGCAGTTCGGTGGAGGGTGGGGAGGAAGGGCAGCCCTGGAGGATTGTTTTCACATTGCAGAACCTCCACACACCTTCCAGTGGCCTCCAGCCTTCAGCCTCTCCCCTCCTGTCCTCCTGAACACCGCTTTCTGCATACCATTTCCTGTTCAGAAGTGTTTAGTGGCTCCCCAGAAATGCATACATTATTTAGCCTGGTGCTCGAGGCCCTCCGGCACCCAGCTCCCTGCTCTGCTTCCCACTGTGTGCTCACTGTCCAGGGGCCAAGAGCAGGGGCTCTGGACCATAATTTTGGTGTCTGGATTCCAGTTCTGACACATACTTGCTATGGGGCCTTGGAAGTTATTTACTCTGCCCATGCCTTGGTTTCCTCATCTATTAAGTGGGAATGGTAATACCTACCTCCAGAGCTTCTTACGAGAATTCATATACAGAAAGGCCTTGAACAGTGCCTGGTGTGTGTATAGTAATGTTGGACTGTGCAGCATTATTACCACCCCCCATACATTTCTCCACGCAGCCGCCAGTGTTAATACATAAACTGGATTGTGTCAGTGCTCTGCTCAAAGCACCCCAGTGGCTCTTCCTCCCATTTGAAGACAAAGCCAAAGTCACTGCGGTGAACTCCCAAGCCCCTCCAAGATTGGGGCCTCCTAATACCCATCTCAGCTCGAGCTGCCATCTTCCACCTTGCTCCTCTTCCTCAGTCATTCTGTCCTTGCGGTCCCTGAACACATGGGCACATTGCCACCGCAGGGCCTTTGTATTTGCTGCTTCTGCTGAGAACACCCTTCTCCCACCTTCTGCCAGTCTTCACTCCGTGAGACGTCTCCTCCTCAGTGCGACCTTCCCTGACTGCTCTGGTTTTTGTACTCTTCCCCCCAACCCCCCAAACACCGTAACCTGCTTCCCTGCTTTGCTTTTCTCTGGCATTTACCGCTATCTCACAGTCTAGCTTTACCTAGATATTTTGTTGATTGTCTCCTCCCAGAGCTTGGCACATAGTAGGCACTCAATAAATACTTGCTGAATATTATTATATTTACTTCAATCAACTAACTCTAGTTGTTTGTTCCCAAAACGCATTTTCCTTGGGCTGATACACTCCTCCGAGAGAGTGAGTTTCATCTCATAAGCCCACGTACCCACTTGCCGGTGGCTGCCCAGAGGGGAAGTGTTGAGAAGGATTCTGAGGCTGTTTATGGCCAGTTCAGAAAGTGTGTGTTGCTGGTGTCTGCGGTGCTGCTGTGGAGGCTGGTCCCATTTGTCAGTGCAGATTCCTGTTTCTGGTCCGCTTCTATCTTAGTATGGACTGCAAGTCTCGCTCATGCTCCAGCCCCATTCAGACTCGGCCTCCTCCAGCGGGTCTTTTGAGGCACGGCAGCCCCCTGGTATTTCTCCCTTCTCTGAACTCTGGCTTTCGTGGCCGGGCAGCTTCGTTGGGCTTTTCCTTTGCTCTGTGACTTCCCGTTAGTTTCGTGTCTGCCTTTTCCCCTTAGAGGGCAAGCCTTAGGCCTTATTCTATCCCCAGGACCTGGCACCGTGCTGGACAGTCAGAAGAACACAGTGTTTTGCCTTGACCCAGGTGGCTCAGTTGGTTGGAGTGTCGTCTCAGACACCAAAGATTGTGGGTTCAGCCCCCTGTCAGGGTGTGTATGGGAGGCAACCGGGTGATGTTTCTCTCTTTCTCCCTTCCTCTCTTTTGAAAATCAATAAACTTATCCTTGGGTGAGGATTTAAAAATATCAATCAGCCCTGGCTGGTGTGGCTCAGTGGATTGAGTACTGGCCTGCAAACCAGAGGGTCGCTGGTTTCTCCCTCCCTTCCCCTCTCTCTAAAAATAAATAAAATCTTTAAAAATAGATCAATCATTTAAAAAATTGTTTTAAGACTCCTTCAGCTCAGTTTAAGATTGTAAGATAATGGAGAAGCTCAGAGATTCCAAAGAAAAGGTGACTATTGAGGATGTACAAGGCGAGAACCAAGCCTTCATCAGCCTCTTCGGCAGTCAGAGTTCCCTGGAGGTCTGCCCCTAACACAGTGTCCAGTGTCTCAGTTCTGATTCCAATCTGATTGGCCCAGTGTGGGTCAGGTATCTGCTCTGGTCCAATCCGCTCCTGCCAGCAGGGCAGGTTCAAGGAGAGCAGACTGGGCTTTGGGGGTACACTCTGTTTGTGGGTGTGGTTGGGGGCGGGTCCCCCAGAAGAGGGACTGGGCAAATATCCAGATGATATTCTTTGTGCCTTCTTTTTCTCCAATTCCCATATTCCCTAAAAAGGGTTTTTACAGTGAATTTGAGGCACAGAAGCATAAGAAATAATGCTGTTCTGTGGGATATTAAATATGCACAGAAGGGCTGACTCTTGAGGGGGGAGAAGCATTCCCATCCCACTCCGTGTGTGGGGGGGCCACTAGACGATGAGAATTGGAAGAAGCCATGCAGGGGGAATGGAGGATGGAACACAGGAAGAATGCAGCTGCCTGCCCCACCCCCCTCGTCCCACTGGGCAACCTTATTGACCGTGTTTAGCATGGGGCAGGGCAGGGGGGTCCAGGCGGAGGCCCTTTCCTGAGAGCCTAGCCCTGGTGCTGCCCCACAGAGGTGAGTGGCTTTTCCTGGGAGGTCAGGCAACTCCAGCTGAAGAAGACAGAATCCAGTCCATGGGTGTGTGGGTGAGACAGGTGGGGGAGGAAGCAAGCACAGAGAGCAAAGTGAGTGAGTGGGGAGAGCGCCTGGCCCCCCACCCCTGGCATTTAGGCCACATTCCTGGTGGCATCCACACGCTTGTTCTTCCAGAGGAGGGAAGAGCCATAACTGGCACGCATGCTGCCTCTTTGGAAGGGAAAGGACATTCTGGGAGTCCGACAGACTCGGGTTTAAGTTTCCACTCCCGAAATCCCAGAATCTAGTGCTCGTCTCTGACTTTCTCTCCTCTCATCCCCCTATTCTTAGCACTTGATCCCTGCTCTTGATTCCTGGTCTTTCACCTACAAAGAGCATTTTCACTTTTTCCCTGGGACCTCAAAGTCTAGGCCAAGGACACCTTCCACTGCCTCAAGGAGCCCTGGGGACAGACCCTTAGGTGCAGAGCCTGAGAGGAAGCCCAGCGGCTTCCTGAGCCTCCGGGATCAGAGGAGGACACAGCCCAGAGGGTGGGCTCAGGGTCAGAGGAGCTGGTTCTGCTCCTGACTCTGGAGTGAACCTAGCAAACACTTTTCCTCCTTTGGGAAGGGGTAACAAGCTGCTCCCGCTTCCCAAGGCTGAGCGCGGCCAGGCTCTGCTTCAGGTGCACGTCTCTCAGTGAACTCTCGAGGGACTCCTGCGGGCTGGGTGCTGTTGGAACTCCTGTCTCACACAGGCCCGCTCTGAGACGCGGGAAGCGCACAGCCTAACAGTGAGGTGCAGTGCTTTGTGCTGGGGCCTGGGTTTGATCCAGGGGCTCTGCTCTATGCGAACCTCCCTAAAATAGCTTTCATTTTCTGGAACACGTGGTATTTTCCAGGAACTGTGCCGAGCACTTTGCATCCATTTATCTCCCCGAGTCCTGGCTCCCTCCCGTCGTAATCTCACCTTAGACGTCACCGCGCTGAGATGTCTTTGGAGGCTTCTCCCATCACATCACACCCTCCGGCTCACTTAGTTCCTTCACGAGCCGTCGGTTAGGAGAAACCCAGTCGTCTGCTTCTCTGTGTACTCTCTGCCTCCCTGCTTCTTGAGGGTTGGAACCGCGTGGGTCTCGTCCATAATGTGTCCCCGACACCTCTGTGCCTGTCTGGCACACAGTAGGCATGATGACGATGTGTTGAGTGAGCGAGCCCCCACAACGACTCTGTCGAGTGCACACTGTACCAGCTGCGTTTCACGGAGAAGGAAACCGGGGCACAGACACGAGACGGCCCGCAGAGTCCGAGAGTCACTGGACGATGGAGCACAAATTCAGACCTGAGCAGAAAGACTCTAGAACCTTCCGTGATGAGTCCCAGTGGCCCCTCCCAGCTCCAAACTCGGAAGTGTGGACACCTGGTCTTTATCTCATGGCAGAGGAGGGACTGTGGTTCTCCTGGGCCCCAGTACCAGTCCTGTGCTCCCGTGGGGTGGACTAGGAAGGAAGGCCTTTTGCTTGTTTTCTCTTTCTCCAGGAGAGTGCAGAGGTTTGGACCCCTGTGGAGGCAGGGCTGACGGGATTAGAGGAAACAGCTGGCCTGAGCCGTGCCCTGCGGGAGGGAGCTCGCATTCCCGGGACTGGGGAGGGAGCGGCTCCCCACAGCCCAGTCACATTCCAGGTCGGTCTTTTTCCTGAGCCCAGATGTTTGCTAATGAGCTGGGGAGAGAGGCTTTCAGCCCTCTCCCCCAGCTCTGGGCCCCACAGTACCTTGGCCCCAAGAGGCTGGCCCAGGGCCAGCAGGCTCTGGCTCCAGGCCCGTGCCCTGTGCCAGCCAGGCCTGTCGGGGCAACTGGCACACCGCTGCCAACCAGGTGCACCTCAGCTCGGAGAGTCTAACGTGACAGGTTCTGCCTTTCCTGCTGGGGCCCCGCCACCCCAGGTCCTGTGGTGCCCTGGGAGGGGCTCTGGGCCACCCCGAGGGTGTGATGAGCAGAGGAGCAAAAGCTCAGGTCTGGGTTCAAGTCTAGACTTTGTCAGTCCCTAGCTACTTGATCTTGGGCAGGTCCTAAACATTGTGATGCCTGGACTTTCCCCACCTGTAAAATGGGAATAAACGGTGGGATTGTGGTAAGGATTCAGTAGTGCTTAGCATGATCTGGGGCACATAACGGTAGCTGTCGGTATTCTTAACAAGTCGCCTTTCAGACCCCTTGCCTTCACTGTGTCCCTCAAGCAGTTCCCAGTCTCCGCCAGACAGGTGTGACTCGATCCCAAACCGGGGGCCTTGATTAGGCCGTGGGGATTGTCCCAGCAGTGGCTGAACTGTGGGAGGTGTCCAGTCATGGCTCTCTGGGAGACCAGCTTCCTGCAGCACTGGTGTGGGTTCTTCCCAAAGGTGGGCGCCCTCCCCGGGGTCCACACTGAGGACGCTGGTGGTAAGCAAAACCGTGTCTCCTGAGCACCTGCTGCGTGCAGTGTGGCGAGGCTGGGCCCTGTGGGATGAGATCATCCCATGGACGGTGGCCGTTACTGGCATCACCTCGTAGTGTGTGACTTTAGGTCGGTTAACCTTTCTCGGTCTAATTTTTTATTTTTATTATTTTACTTATAAAATGGGGATAACAATACTGCTTATCTCATAGACTTACTATGCAGGTGGAGAGTGCTTGGAATAGGACCAGGCACATACTGAGGACCTCCCTGTGTGTGCGTGATTACGGTTGTTATTACAGTTATCCTCGCACATGCACTTCCCTGTGGGGGGTCGTGCTTCATGTAGACACATGCGTGGTACTCCTTGTCTGGCCTGGCGCTGAAATCCCTGCCGTCCCTGCCCTCAAGGAGCCCATGGTCTAGTGGAAGAAGGGGGTCTACTCAACCAGCCCAGAGACAAAGCACCACTGGCCGAGGTATGTGTTCACTGCTCCGGGATCCCACGGGAAGAGGGAGTTTCTGCCACCTGAGGGTCTTGGGGAGGCTTTCCACTCTGATGCTTGAAGATGCCCTTACCAGGAGATGAAGGGAGGGGAAGGGACCCCTGGCAGAGGGAACAGCATACGCAGCTGCTAGGAGGCATGGGGAGGGCGGAGAAACCAGGGGTCACGGGGGAGTCATCAGGGGGCCACTGGGAGCCACCCAGGTGCTCAGCAACCTCCAGACCTCAGACGAGCCAGGGTTCGTCAGTCCAGGAGCTTCCAGCCAGGCTGGACGCGGACAACTAGCATGGAACGCAGATCTCCAAGTCCCAGGATTGTGTCCCAGGCGGCTACTTTTTTGGAGCAGTGCTATTTTCCCACTCTACTGGGCACACAGAACAGAGAGGGCACGGCTGCGATTGCCCCAAGTGCCCACCTGTATGTAGATGGACTGGTTGGGTGCCCCCTACCCCCACTTCCATGTGAAGTTGGGGGCTGGAGGCTGGGCCCAGCCGGGGCTCTGCTCTACCCTGGAGCCCAAGAAGTGAGTCCCTTTCCTGGCGCTCTTTCCGAATAGTCCTTCCTAGGGCTCTCAGACCCTTCTGTGGATGCTTATTAAGTCAAGTGTCCAGAGTTGAGGGGAGGCTGGGCGGGGGATCAGCGACACTAGGGTACTAAGAGTACGCCCGATGGGTCCCACATCCAGAGGAGTATGGATAGGCTGGGCCCCCCGTCAGGACTGCGGAACCAGCACGGTCTCCTGATGTCGGGACTCCGCGGGCTGGAGGGCCACGCCCTCGGAGCCAGACCGGTGGTCCCACGTAAAAGAACACCTCCATCTTTGTCGCCCGAGGCCGGGCACTGCCCGATGCCCCGTCTCGGGAAAAGTTGGGCGGAAAGAAGTCGGAGAGCTCAGAAGCACGGCGGAGGGCACTTCGGAACGGGCAGGGGCGCTGGGCTCTCTGCCCTGGCCCTAGGACATAGGCCAGGGCGGCACCGCAGCTCGGTCGCACACCCTGTCCGTGCGCGGAAGGCCCGCCGGAGGCTCCTGGGCTGGTGGGAGAGGGGGCCCGGCCCGGCCACTGAGGCGCCCCCTCCTGCGCCCCGGAGGGAGCGGCCGAGCGAGCCCGCCCGCTCTTTCTTGTTCGCGTCCCTCCCTCCGCTGCCCCCGCCCTCGCTCCCTATTTGGAGCGGAGACACCCCTGACGTCGGAGCCGCTCGCTCGACCGCCGCTCCCCCGCACCGAGCGCCCGCCCGGGGCCGCAGACGGCGCGCTGCGCAGCCCAGCCGAGCCTCGCGGGGCCGCCAGTCCTGCTGGCCGTCTCCCCGAGCCTCTCGGGGCCACTGGGCCTGCCACCTCCTCGGCCCGCAGACTGCTCCGCAGGACCCGGAGGGAGCACCGCGCTCCTCGCTGCTGCCGCCGCCGCGCGCGGTAAGTCCTGTCCAGGCCGGCACGCGGGCGCTCAGCTTCAAGAGGCTTCGGCCGCAGGGCAGCGCCGCGCCCCCGGCGGCGGCGAGCTTTTAACCCCAGCCCAGGACACGGGTCTGAAGCTCTGCCGCCGAGCCCCTCCGGACCCCGGGGCTCGGGACGTGGGTGCGGCGTGGAGTGGCCAGGGGACACCTCTACTCCCTGAGCCCGTCCCCGGACTTTGTCGGTATTTTCACTTCTTGGTAGGAGTCACCACAGCCAAGAGAGAATGGGAGGGAGATGCGTGACGGAGCGAAAGCCCGGTGGGTCGAGGGCGGGTTGGGCTGCGCGGGCGCCGGGACAGTGCCCGGCGCTCGTTAGCCGGGCTCCAGCGTCCCTCCAGCTGCACCCAGGCCTCTCCGCGCTCCGGTATGTTTCTGCCTCCTTTCTGTGTCTCTCCCTTTCTTAATCTCAGTCTCTCTCTCTCTCCCTCCCTCCCCCCGCCCATCTGTCTCCCCCTCTCTTCTCTCTGGTTCTGTCCCCTTTCTCTTCCTCCGTTTCCAGTTGCCCTGGGTTTGTGTCTCTGCCTGCGTGTTTCCTCCGTGCCCCTCCGTGGGGGTCTCTCGCAGTGTGCCTGTGCGTGTTCCTGACCCCTCACCCTCAAACTCAGACAATCCTCCAGTGTCGGAGTGGTCGGAACAGTTCCCTAGACCCTGTGAAAGAAACGAAACCCTCCCCCCGCCTTCCTCCTGCCCCCGGGGCCTGGCCGGGGTCATCCCCCTGGAATTGAGTCTGGGCCGGGGGAGCCAGCCTTTCCGGGGGCTCAGTTTTCTTAAGAGTTCCACCCCCGCCTGGCGGCCTGGACAACAGGGCCCTGCTGCAGGCCACCTGCCCGCCTGCGCCCTGGGCGGGGCGATTCTGATCTTTTACAAGCAGCGGTGAAGGGGCAGCTGCCGGCCTTGGCATGGCCAGGGGGTGGCGGGCACTGGGGGAGAAGAGCACACTTTCAGGCTTTCCGAGGCCCCGCCCCCTGGGGGGGACACCAGCCTGTAACTAAGGGAACCCCGGCGAAAACAGAGGTCAGGGCCCGGGGCCAACGGCTGGGCGTGCTGGCAGGGGGTGGGGGGGGGGGAGGAAGCAATTTGTCAACAGGCCCCTCGCCCTTTGTTACTGTCGAATCACCAGCCTCCTGAAACTCCAGATGCCTGGGTGTGGCTTGCGTTTCGCTGGGGCCAGAGAAAAGGTGAAGCCAGAGCATTTTCTCAGTGACCCCCACCCCTCTCCCCCGGCCCCTGCAAACTCTCCTGGGCCTGGTGCCGGAGGGGTGGGTGCTCTGCACTTGCACTGGCAGTGGTTCTCTCCTGGTCTTTTAAAGTGAAATTTCAGAGGGCGTGTAGCCTTCTCCCACCCCCAGCCCCAAGGGTCCCAGGAGCCAGCAGGGATGCTGGTGAGGGCTGCAGGGGGACTTCTGCGGAGCAGATGTGCCTGTGCCGCCGGCCCTGCGGCAGCTCATTAGCATAGATTTGTTTTGGAGACCGCTTTGGGTCTTCCTGCAGGAGGGTCTGCGGGCAGGAGGGCTGTGGCCTGGGTTGGGGGTTTGTAGCCTGGAAGGTGGAGTTGCCAGGCGGAGGCGGGCAGGCCTTTTGGGCCTGGGCTTGGCCCTGCGTGTCCGCCTCCTGGATGGCTGGTTCATGCTCTGCCAGCGCCGACGGGGGAGGAAGGAAGCCGCCCTGCGGTGAGACTGGGGTCATGGAATCCCAGTGGCCTCCGGCAATACCCAAGGAGCCAGATTCCCTGTGAGGAAATCAGCTAAAGTGGACATTCCCAGGCTGCTCTCCCTATTTTGCAGATGTGAGGCTTAGGGAGTCAAAACCAGTGGCCTGCAGCCGGGGCTGGAACCAGTGGCTGCACACTTGGAGCCAACAGATGAGCCTGGGCCTGACTTTGCCCCGGCCCCTGAGTGGGCCCGAAAGACCTCACGAGCGGACCGCGACCGGCCCCCTCCCAGAGTGACCTTTCGAGTTGCACCATTCAAGGAAGTCCCTGCACTCGGGCCAAGATCTGAAGTGATGGCCCCGCCCTCGCTGATCCCTGAGCCCAGGGCCACAGACCACACCCTCTGCACCCGGCAGCCTGGCGGCCCGGCCCAGCCTGTTTTCTGGAAGTTGGATTCTGGAGGGGGCTGGTTTCTCCTGGACCCTGTCCCTTCAGTCAGTGGCCCAAGAATGACGAGTCAGAGTGGGATCTTGCCCTGGGCCCCCACCCTGGCAAGCGAGCGTGGGTGGGGGTGGGACTGGACGGATATAAAACCCGTTCCCAGCCAGCCATGCTGTCATCTGCATGAGCTTCTCCTCGAGGTCCCCCCTCGATCCAGTTTCATTGCAGCAGGTGCAGCCCGGGGTTTAGATTTAGATATTGTTGGGACCACCCAGGATCGGGCGGGAGGGAGCTGGGAGGAGAGGGTGAAGGGGGAGCGTGTGGGAGGCGGAGGGTTCGGAGGATGAGCGGCTCAGGGTGACTCCAAGCTAGCATTAACGGTGACATTTACTGAGGACGCACCCCATGACAGACGCCCTCTCCAGAGGCTTCCACGCACAGCTGCCCTATGAGGTGGGTACTCTCACCGCCCACTTTGCAGATGAGGAAACTGAGGCAGAGAAGGTTGCAGTGGCTGGGTGAGGGTGGGAACCGGGTCTGTCACGGCCTGTCATGACAATGGAGAAGACCCAGACCCTGCCCTGTGTGTCTCCCTTGCCATCTGGGCCCCTCTGTGAATCGGAGGCTTCACTCCGGGCTCCAGGATGCAGGCAGAGGGGTGGGTGACCCCTGGCGGCCGTGCTGTTATGGGGGGCCCCTTCCCTGGGGAGTTGGACTCTGGCTCCTGACCTGGCCAGGCCTCAGGAGCCTGTGGGGGCACATGGAGATCCGCCCAGGCCGCGCCCCACCCCTGAGGGGTCAGACCTGGGACTGAGCCTGAGGCCCGGACAAGCCTCTCTGGGAAGAGGCTGAGTGGTGGGCAGCATGGAAACGTAGAGGACTCCGAAGGCCTGCGGGACCCGCAGCCTGCCTTCTTCTTGCTGCCCCCACCTCCAGCCCTTCCCGAAGCCTGTTTTTTCACTTCCCTCTTTCTGGGCGTGGAAGATACACTGGCCACTGTCTTGGTCTGTGCCTCGGTTTCCCTAGCACTAAAATGGGTCAGCTAAGTGTCCCCACTGGAAACTCCCTTTCTGTGTTGTTGGCAGCCTCAGAATGGGTCGAATGTTTGTCCAGGTCTCGGAGGGTCTGAAGGGCTTGGATCTGGGAGGGGCAGTGAGGCTGGAGGAAGGCAGGAGGAAGGCCTGCACCCTGGGCTGCAGGCGACCTCACCGAAGCCCGCAGGGGACTGGGGGCGCGGGTTGAGGGGCTCCGGAGCTCCCCAGCCAGGTGGTGGCCGAACAGGGATGAGAGACACAGCAGCTAGGCCGGGCTGGGGCAGGGCCAGCGCCAGGGCCAAGGGCAGGGAACCCGAGGCCATGTGCCCCCTCCACGTTCCCAGCCACCTTCTCCATTTCCTGCTCCCTCTTCTGTGACCCTTTTCATCTGCAAAGGAGGCTGGTGCTGTCCAGGTTCAAAGCTCAGTTTTGTTTACTATTTATTGGCTGTAACTGTAGATGAGGTGTTCTGAGCACCTTAGGTGTATTCCTTTATTCAGTCCTTCTGACGGAGGCACAGAGGTTCCCTGTAAATAGTGGATCTCCTTTTGCTCTTTACTTCTCAGTGAATCTCGAGCCAGCCTCTCAGCATCTCTGTGCCTCAGTTTCTTCACCTACGCAGTGGGGGTATAGAGACTCCATGGCATAGGGCCGTGGTGAGGACTGAATGAATGGATTTATGCAGAAGAGCCTGCAGCAGCGCCCAGTCCACAGTCGGCTGCCCTGGGCTGGATAAATGCCTCCCCTCCCCTGGCCTTGGTTCACGTAGTGTCCTCAGCCAAGAGTGCGCTTCCTGTCTCCACCATCGGTAACTCACTGTGATCCTGTGTTAAATCCAGGGTTAAGACTCTATTCCCTGCCCCCCACACCCCTCTCTGCCGGCCCCTCCCTTAAACAACCTCCCCTGAACCTACCCCCTTCTCCTCCCCGTCTAGGTTCAGAGTTCCTGAGTGGGCACGGGGTCCGGGGCCCCAGCTCCCCTGCCCACACCCTTGCCTTCCTCTCCGCCATCCTAGGAGGTGCCCAGTAAATGAGTGTGGACTGCAGGGAACCGAGTGACTCTGGGGAAGGGTGCTGCTTGGCTGACTCACTGGGGGGGGGGGGCTCAGGACAAGGCAGAGAACCCCCCTTCCCACCCTGGTGTTCTGTAAGTCCGTGACCCACCATGTGACACTCAGAGTGGGGAGGAAGGTGTGGGAATAGGGAGTGAGGCTCTCAGGAAGGAAGGTCCGACTGCTGCAGAAACCAACCAAAAGGTAAACCTGTTGGCACAGAGCCCACCCTGGTCAGTGCCAGTGTGGTCAGTGCCAGTGCGCAGCGGCGGGTGGGGGTGGGGCTGGGGCTCGGCAGGGATTCTCGGTGGCTGGGTGTGAGGGCCGGGGGGTGGGGGGAGGGTGTCCTGATGACAGATGTGTCGTGTCCGTGGGAGAGAGTGGCCTGGCCTCCTTGCCTCCTGCTCCAGTGCCCAGCTTTGGCTCCAGTGCCCACCCAGCCTTTCCCAAGACCCCCCTGGGGGAGGAAAGCTGACCTGAGCTGGGTACCTGTTGGGTCCTGGGTGCTTTCCCTGCATCTTCTCAGCTGCTCTCCGAGGAAACTGCTTTGCTCTCTGGTCTAGGGTGGAGGTAGGTGGGTGCAGGGAGGCGAACTTTATTTCTGGAAGTCACACAGCTCCTAGGTGGGAAGGCTGGGACTCAAATGCAGGAGATCCCAGGGGCCGAGCCTGCGGGAGCCCAGGCAGCCTGCTGGAGCTCAGGGCTCCCGGCCCCTCCTCTGGGGGAGAGGCTGCCTGGGCTGGGCCCGTGTGCCTCTCTGTGCATGCAGCTGGCCCTTGGGGTTAGCGCTCAGCTGTGTGCTAGAAATGTAGGAAGACTGCCTCAGTGTCTCATTCCTCATCAGCTTCTGCCACACGGTGACCCTAGTAACCAGTCCCCGTCCCCTGGGCCAGCGTCCCCCTTAGCCACTGTTTTCACCCAGCAAGCCTTGTTATTAACCTCAGCCCCAGTCTCCACTCGCCTTGAGCCTGACCCTGGTCCATGGCCTCGGTTCTGACCTCTCCTTATCCCGGCTCCACGTCAGGCCAGGGTTCCATTAAAATCCCAGTCTCGATTCCCAGTCCTAAGGAAACCTGAGGTTGGCCCTGTCTGCCGCCTCCCTGGCCACCCCTGCCTCGACCTTCCTGATAAGTCGTGATGGAGTCAGGTATAGGACAGAAGTCCCCAGATTTCTCCGAGGTCTCTAGGGGACCAGTCCAGCCTGGGGAGACCCGGGGGGCCCTGGCCTTAGTTGGCCTCTGGCCTCCTCTGGTCAGCCATGGTCAGACCCTGCCTGACCCAGGTTGATTCCCTGGGGACAGACGGGCACCTTTGGGAGTGAGGAACCTTCCTGGGTGCTAAGCCTGTGGGAAAATTAGCTAGGTGGCCAGTTAGGAACAAGTCCATGCTATTTTGTTAGGATGTGGTTGCACCAAAAACACGGGCTTTGCTGTCTGTCTTGTGAGCGAGACCAGAAGTGTGTGGGTGGGGGCCTGGGCCAAGGCAGGGTCCCATCTGGGATGGGGGGAGACTGTCGGGACTCACCTCCGACTGCTCTCCCTGTTCACCCCACCCCCACTCCCACTCCCACTCCCACTGGTGGCTGTGGACGTGGTCACAGCCCAGCAGGCAGGACACCCTCAGCGTGTCCCCTCCCGGACACTGTCTCAAGTACCTGCCTCTTGCATCAGGAAGCGGGCTAAGCTTGTCCTGCCTGGGCTGTCCCGCTCGAACCAGAACATCTCTAGTGCTGGGCTTCTGTGGGGCCAGTGGGTCAGGGCCTGCCTCCTGCTCCTGTTTCAGCCCCACTCAGGCCTCTCTGGGGACTGTCCCAAGACACAGACTCCCAGACTGGCAGAGTTGTGTTGGTCCCCGAAACTTGTTCGAATCGCAGACTCCCGCCCACCTCTGACTTTCACACCACGAGTCCCCAGGGGATTCTGAGGATCTCAGAAACCAGTGGTCCCCGGCACCTCACTCATCTTACAGGAAGGGGCCGTGTGGCCTGTGTGCAGGGTCACAGCACGCGTGGACTCCTGACCATCCAGTGCCCTTTCCCCAGCGGCCCTCCTTGTAGGCATTGCCCTCCTTCCTGAAGTTCCCCAAAGCCTTCCTCCTCCACACTTTTTGAGGCGGGTGGGGTGGGGGAAACCCAGGGAAAAGGGGGTGGGGAACCCTGGGAGAGTCCCCTCCGGGGGAATCCTTGGGACGCACACGCTGCCCTGCAGCGCCATCTGCTGGCAAGTTCTGGTGTTACAGTGTCTTACTCCTATTTGTACTTTGCTGTGTATAATGTGCACTTTTTTACCCAAAATTTTGAGGGGAAAATAAGGATGCGCATTGTATATGGGTAGTACTAATTTCATGTCTATATAAATGTTTTTAATTCTTTTGCTTCTGCTTATGTGTTAGAAGTGTAACTCTAGAAAGCAATAATGATATCTATGTGCAAAATAATACATATACTAAAATTCCTTTATAATCCCCCAAAAAGTATCTAAATAAAAATTTAATTAAAAAATAAAACGAAAGATTTTTTTCCCCTGAAAGTCTGGGTCAAGAACGTGGGTGTGCATTATACATGACAAAGTACGGTAAATTACTGAGGGTCCAGCCCTGGGCGTGGATTGTCTCCTCCCTGCCCCAGGCTGGGACCCGGCTGCTGGCTGCGGATGTCGGTGTGTGGGTCGACTCAGGGCTCCGGGCTTTGGTGGGGCATCCGACAAAGAAATACGGTCTGGTCTGGGACTATTGTTATTATATTTTTTTACCTGGGGTCCAGCCAGCCAAAACGGCCCAGGATTCAGTAATACAAAGGTGGAAGTGAGTGTTCCGGACAACAGCTGTGGCCGCAGGTCCTGGTGCTGGACAGCCAGCCCTCAAGGGCCCCCACAACATCAGAGAGAGGAGGGAGCTAATTAATGATCGCCCAACCCCCAGCACGTGCTTGAGACTTAATGTCCTGTTAAGTGTTGATGGCAGTCCTTGGCCACGCCCAGTGTCACCACCCCCATTTTTCAGATGAAGAAACCGAGGCACAGTGGTAGAAGCAGTTTGTCCAAAGCTACCTTGTACGTTATAAAAACAACCGACACGTGGAGTGTGTGTTTTCTCCTGAGGGCTTTTCATGGAACACCTCATTTAATCTCCCTGATACCCTCTGATGTACATGCTGTTCACAGCCCCGGTTGTTTTAAAGATGTTATTTATTTTTAGAGAAAGGGAGAGAAACATGGATGTGAGAGAGAAACATCAATTGGTTGGCTCTTGCACATGCCCCAACTGGGGAGCCAGCCCGCAAGCCAGGCAGGCGCCCCGACCAGGAACTGAACCAGTGACCCTCCGCTTTGCAGAACCATGCCCAACCAACTGAGTCACACCAGCCAGGGCAGCAGCCCCAGTTTTGAGGTTCATAAGGGAGAAATAACTTTCCAAGGTTGTGCTTGGTTAGGATTTGAACCCAGGGGGTCAGATGTCAGAGCTCATGCTTGTAACACCACCACCCCCCTCTTCCCAGCCTCCTGAGCTTGGCCGGCCTCACCCACATCCTGTGCTCAGTTCTAGGGCTCTCCAGGTCACGGGCATGATGCTCCGGGTTCTGGTGGGGGCTGTCCTCCCCACCATGCTGCTGGCCGCTCCACCGCCCATCAACAAGCTGGCGCTGTTTCCGGACAAGAGTGCCTGGTGCGAGGCCAAGAACATCACCCAGATCGTGGGCCACAGTGGCTGTGAGGCCAAGTCCATCCAGAACAGGTGGGATCCAGGGCGATGGGTGGAGGGCGGGGAGGAAGGCAGGGGCCCAGGAGGGAGGAAGAGGCAAGGGCTGCCCGTCCTTGCCTCTGTCACAGTGACAAGGGCACGGTGACCTCTCCTCCCACAGAGCGTGCCTCGGCCAGTGCTTCAGCTACAGTGTTCCCAACACCTTCCCGCAGTCCACGGAGTCCCTGGTGCACTGCGACTCCTGCATGCCGGCCCAGTCCATGTGGGAGATTGTGAGTACCGCAGCCCCTGCCCGCCTGCCACACCCCCAGAGCTGTGCATGGTCTGACTCACCAGTCTTTCTAGCTTCACCTTCTCTCACCTTTTTCACTAGTTTGAAACTTGATGCTGGCTCACCTCCTTTCAGCCTCTCACAGCTGCTTTGCTGGTTATCATCACCACGGGGCCTTTGCACGTGCTCTTGGCCCTGGTTGGAACACCTTTCTCCTCCTTCTCACCTAGTGAACTTCTATCTGACCCTCTGCCCGTAGCCCACGCATCGTTTTCTCAGGGCCCCTTTCCTGGCCCATGAGCACTGTGTGCCTCTGCTTTGAGCATCCGTCACATCCCCAGTTCTCTGTCTGCATTTGGGGGATTTGGGCAAGTCTGTGTCCCACACTAGACTCTGAGCTCCTGGAGGGACCGAGCCTTGTGTCCCGGGAGCTGGCATGGAGTAGGTGTTGTGTGGAAGGAGGGAGGGAAAGAAAGGGAGGAAGGGAGGGGAAAGGATGGTAACCAGGGGCAGAGGGAGACGCTAGAGGTGTTCATACAGGGCAAACCTCAGCTGGGCTGGGGGTTCCGGGGTCAGGAGCCTTTTGAGGAAGTGATGTCCGAGCTCAGACCCAGAGGTTGAGTAGAAGGTAACTGTCATGTTTTGGGCAGGTGGTAGGGGTGAGGACCTTCCAGGTGGAGGGAGCAGCATGTGTACAGTCTCATGCAGCTCATTTGGCCCAGTTGACGGGAGTGGCCCAAAGTCAAAGTCAGGGGTAGAGAGGTTTGCCAGGTGCAGCCTGAAGGGCCTGCGTTTCCTCCAAGTGCTAGGGAACGGGCCGAGGGGGGAATTTTTAAAAATTACTTTATTGTTGTTTAGTTAACAGTTGTTTGCATTTTCTCCCCACCCCTCCCCCAAAGGGGATTTTAGGCAGGGGCCAGTTCACACTGGGTTTTCCCCCTCAGGGTGCCCTCTAGAGGCTGCGAGGTGATAGGTGGGAAAGTGGCAGGACTAGACCTGAGGATACAAGTCAGGTGGCACCTGCAGGAACTCCCCCCCCACCTCCGTTCCCCCTGGATGGGCCTGCAGAGCTGACTGGGGCCTCAAGGCCGGCTCAGGACTCCAGGGTCTCTGGGATTCTTGGTCCCCTGAGGATGTGTTACTCTTGGAACTTCCCTCTCGGCCACAGGCCTTTGGAAACACCCCCGCTGCCCTCCCCAGGTAACGCTGGAGTGCCCCGGCCACGAGGAGGTGCCCAGGGTGGACAAGCTGGTGGAGAAGATCCTGCACTGCAGCTGCCAGGCGTGTGGCAAGGAGCCGAGTCACGAGGGGCTGAGTGTCTACGTGCAGGGCGAGGATGGCCCGGGCTCCCAGCTGGGCCCCCATCCCCACCCCCACCCTCACCCCCACCCTGGTGGGCAGACCCCTGAGCCTGAGGATCCCCCGGGCCCCCCCCACACTGAGGAAGAGGGGGCTGAGGACTGAGGCCCTCGACTTGCTCCCCTCTCATCCCCCATGGAATGCTGGGGGAAGTGTGTGGGGAGAGGCTGAAGCCCCCCTTTGGCACTGGATGGACTTGGACTTGGAGTGCTTCCCAGTTGCCATGGAGATCTGCAGGGAGGGGTTGGAGCCAAGCTGCACAATTTAATATATTCCAGAGTGGGGGGAGGAAGCAGAGGTCTTCAGGGTTCTTTTTTGGAGAATGGGATTCCCTTCCTTTCTGCCTCCTAAAGATGTGCCCTGGGGAAGGGGGGGAAGGGGAGGAAGTTGGCTAAGCTGCTGAGGGGTGGGTGAGGCCATCCAAGATGGCGGGAGCCAGGCTAAGGCCCACACGATCTCTGGTGGGGCAGGGCCCCTGGGGTGCAGTGGTGGAGCTGGGCACTGAGCAGAGGGTGGGTACCTCGCCAGCAGCGGCCCTGAAGGAGGGCATGGGTCCGGACTAGGAAGGCCACTGGCTAAAGCAGGGAGCTCCAGCCCGTGCCCCACAGGCTTCTCCAGAGGCTGCTGCTCACCCCACTCCTGTGCTAGGGCAGCTTCTCTGCATGGCCCCATGGTGGCCCCCCACCCATGGTTCGGAGTCAGGCCTGGGCAGGACCCTACTGACTCGTGGCGCTGGAGCCAGGGGCTAGGCTCTTTGGGCCTCTGGCTTTCTTGGCTTTTCAGGGGTCGGAGGAAGGCAAGGGAGGACCCTTCCTAGGCTAGGGCGTGGCAATGACCGCCCCCATCACCACAAACAGCATCCTTCCCTCTTGTCTCCGAGATCTTAGTGCTTCCCACTGCCCCCAAGTCCCAGGCCCCTCAGAAAGCCGATGGAGCCAGCCTCACCCTGTTGTGGGAACTTTTTCTAAATATTTGATTTGGGGAGGGGTCACCCTGACTCAGATTCCAAGGGAGGGCCTGGGTGGGATGGACACCAGCTAAGCCTCAAGAAATTAGGAGGAGAGGCGAGGGCCTCCTGTGGGGGGCGTGTTCCCTGTGGCTCTCCAGCTGCCCCATCCCAGCAGCCTCGCCCCTCCCACTGCACTTTAACCCTGGAGGGGGTGAGGGACCCAGACCAGGGCAGGGAAGCACTGCCTGTGTCTGCTCCTCCGTCCCAGGCAGCGTCCAGCCCTACCAGCTCCCGCCTGGGGCTGCCCGCCTGTCACAGCTGTTCTGACAAGAGCTTCTGGAGCTTGTAACCAGTAGATTGTCTCCCTGACGGACCCTGAGTTTCCTCACGAATAAATTCGTTCAGCGCCTGTGTTTCCTTCCTCACTGGCTGGCTCTGCTGACCCAGGGTTCCTGCGGGGGCCTAGGGGGAGGGCATCCTGGGTGGATGGACCCTCTTGTGCCCTGGTGATCTTCTCACTTTGCTGCCGCAAGCACCTCTAGGCCCCGTCTCCCAGCTCCCACCTCTCCCTGGGTGCCTGTTCTTGGCCTTGCTTATATCTGGTGGGCTTCCCCAGTGGGGCTTCTCTGGGTTGGGGCTTGCCTCATCCCATCTCCACCTGTGCAGCAGCCCCACCTCTGCCCTTCCCTGGCCCCCAGCCTGGCCTGGATGGGGAGAAGGGGGAACAGCATAACCAGCGACTGATGACAAACTATATACAGGTCGGGCACTGCTCTAAAGATTTTACACCAACAGCTTGCCTAATACTCACCGCCACCCTGTAAGACAGGGATGGCCCCCATTTTGCAGACAGGGCCTCTCAAGTGCAGAGGGCTCAGTGTGCCAGGGCCACCCAGGAACAGGACTGAAGGCCAGGCAGTCTGGACTCGCCACTCGGCTCTCGGTGTAACCTTAGCAGTTACCACTTCTCTGTCTGCTGTGATCTGGGCTGCCCCCACCCCTGACAATGACAGTGTGGTAACATTACCCCCAGATTCTCCACTGGGACAGGACAGGGTGAGGGCTAGGACCTTTGTTCCTCACACACCTGGCTGTGCCCACCACATTACCAGACAATTACATTATTTCTAAATGGGGAGAAATGCTCGTCATGCTAATGAGAAAAATGAGGGCCTTAATTGATGCCTGGAGAGAGATTTGCCCACCCTAGAAAGTAGCGGCCCCAGGATTCCAATCGGGCGCCCTCTAGTGATGAGGGTTGTGAACTACACGTGATTCCCTTAGTGTCCTGAGCCTTTCCTTCAAGGCTGCTCTGCACTGTTGTGCAGGTTGTGAACGTCCCGACTCTAGAATGGCACTTACTGCACTCGTGCAGGGCACAACTTGCATGGCCGCCCACGGCAGTCTTGCAAGCCCTGTCGTGGAACTGCATGCGGACTTCGGTGACCCTTCAGTCTCGGAGGGTCAAGCCCTGGTCACATTAATAGTCCTATATGGCTGCGGGTGGGAACCCACTCCCGAGTGCGCAGCCCTGCGGGGCTTCCGAGGACACAGAGACCAGGTCCAAATTAAAGGCTACGGGGGCTGTGGCTTTGGTGCTGGGCGTCTGAGATCGGCACTGTCTGGGCAGCATGTGCCTCGGTCAGGAGCCGCCCCCATCCTCTGTGTGGGATAAGGCAGGGTATAAGTTCATAGAAATATAAAGAAACTAGTTAGAGGCTGCTTGGGAAGAAAGCAAGAAGGTGGGTTGGCGGGACTGGTGGCAGGCTCGGAACGCTGGTCAGAGAGCAGACTTCTCTCTTTGCAGTAGGAGCCTTGGAAGTGTCTGCGCAGAGCTGAGTGTCATTGAGACTGAAAAGAAGACTTGTGGGGAAGAGGGGGAGGCTGGAGACCAGCTGGAAACTGCAACAGTCCAGGCGGGTGATGGAAGTCAGAGCTGGCCATTAGTGAGTCTGGGAAGGCGGGGCCCACCCAAAGAGAGACGCCGCTGATTGGATTTGGGAGCAGTGAGTGGGAGGAGCCAGGTTTGAGGGACTAGAGGCTCAGGTTAGCTGTGCTAGTTTGCCGATGGGAGCGAGATGTGAAGTAGAGACTGCCAGTTTTTCTCTCCACCTACCTCAAATGGACAAGACAATCCCCCCAAAACTGCATCTCCCCTCCGCCATCCTTCCTCCCCACCCTCGCCCTCAAGGGATTGAAAGTTTTCACAAGGGCCCTGACTGGTGCGTTCAGTGGGTTGGGCGGGCCCAAAGGTCACGGGGTGATTCCAGGTCCGGGCTCAGGGCTGGGTTGCAGGCCAGGTCCCCGGTTAGGGGAGCGCAAGAGGCAACTAACTGATCGATGTTTGTCTCGCATATCGATGTCTCTTTCCCTCTCTTCCTCCCTCCCTTCCCCTCTCTCTAAAAATAAATAAATGCAAATCTTAAAAATAAAATCTCTACAAGGGATTAACACTGACACAGCATGGGCAACGCAGGCCCCTCCCAGGAAGGGTGGGAAATAGGTCCCTCTTCCCTGCCTTGTTAGCCTGTATGAGGAGGACAACCGCTAACTAGTTTTTTGTTCCTCTCCAGCTCCAAGCCTCAGAGGAAAAAAAAACAGAAAAGTTGGGTTCAAATCCTAGCAGAGCCACTTCTTAGCTGTGTGATGTTGAGCAAGTCACTTGAGATCTCTGAGGCTCCGATTTCCCAGCAGTAAAATGCAGAGTAGTACACCTTCCTCACTCTCGGGGTCGTCGTGAGCTTTTTACATCAATCAATGTAACTATTGAGCCTGAAACAGTGTCTGGCCCGCAGTGAATGTCAGTCATCATTGAAGGTACTGGGATGAATGACTGGCCCGTGCCTGCTAGTGGTCGGGCTGATAGTTTTGTCTGTTCATTTATCGAACATTTATTTACAGACAGCCCGACACGGGCGGAGGGCATAGCAGTGAACAAAACCCACACACTGCTGCCTTCATGAAGTTTCCCCAGTTGGCCAGTGTCTTCTGTGAGAGCAGTTTGGGGCAGACCTCGCGCCCTCCCTGGACCTTGGTTCCCCTGTCTCCGTGATGGGGAGCTCCCTCTGGTCCTCCGTGTGCTGACAAAAAACGGGCCTGGGGCAGAGGACTGCCTAAGACTCAGCTGTCCCATTGTGGCACCAGCCTTCTCCTCTAGGGAGAGAGCGCCCTGTGGCCAGAAGTAACCAACCAAAGGCTAAGCGTCCTTGAAGGTCCCTCTCTACCCTGAGACGTTAAGGAAGCCTAGGACAGTAATCAACACCGGAAATGAGAAACTTAGGAGCACACACTGAACTTCGAAGTTCTTAAATGTAACATAATAACAGCATGGCCACAAGGTGGCACCACCACCCAGGCCCAAGCTTGAAAAAAGACTTAAAATGATAGCAAAGTACAGATCATAATATAACAAACATCTGTGTATCTATCACCCAGAATGAACAAACATTAACTTTTTTTGTCATGTTTTCTTTAGGTCTTTTTTTTTTTAAATAAAGGCTATCAAACATGACAGCTAAAGTTAAAGCCGAGGGACTGATACTCTATTCCACTCTTCACCACTAATTTTTCAAAGCTAAAATTGATCAGGCAGCTCCCTCTGTGTGAAATGGTTAAGTGCTCACTCTGCCCACATCTTCATCACCCCAGTTTCAGAGACCGGAAGTGGAGAACTGAAGAGGCTTTGCCAAGTTCACAGAGCAAGTAGCAGAGTCAGGATCATCAACGCAGGGCCCCAGGCCATGAAGTCAGCTAGCTGCACACACTGCTGCTCAGGTGTGCCGTTGCTCAGCCCGACACCCCCAAGCTGAGGGGTCACTGCAGAGCTGAAGGCACATCCGTTGTTCAGGCGGGAACGTTGAGGCCAACCCCAACGTCACCTAGCACTGACGCGGGGCCATCAAGTTTACAGATGCTCCCTGGGTCATTTCATCCCCCCAGCAACCCTGGGTGTGGGGTGCTGTGTTGCTCTGCTAACAATTGCAGAGGAGAAAATAGTGACCCAAGGAGATGGAGCCGCTGGCCTCAAGTCCACACAGAGCTAGCACGTGGCAGAAATGGGTCCCAAGTCTGGTCTTTACGATATTCACCCAGTGCTTGGTATACTACATCCCGTTCCTGGGGACATGGCAGAAACTGTCAGGGGGCACAGGTGTTGTTGGAAGGGATGGCAGGCCTCTTCTTCTTGTTGCCTCGACCCACCTGTGGGCAAGACGGGCTCTGAGCACCAAATGGTGGCTCATGGGTGGGTGAAGGTGCTGTAGGGTCTTAAGGTTTCTCTGCCTTGGGTGTTGGGCGATCCACGTTTCAGTTCCACTTGATCACTTGCTGCTGGAGACCTTGGGTGAGGCCCTTGGCCTCTCTGAGCCCCACTTTAATGTCTGTCACTCAGCGTTATTAGAGAGGTCGGAACGATTAAAAAAAAAGCCTTTGGAACAGAGCAGGCAGGACCTCAGCTGTGGGAGTGCTCGGGGCTCAGAACAAGCCCCCACAAGGCATGTCTCTGCAGGGCGCAGATTCTGGGGCTGAAGGCGAGTGCAACCCTGCGGGCTTGGAAAAAACTTGGACCTCTCCCGTAAAGAATTTCACTGTGGGGCCTTGCCCGTCATAGGAGTTATCACCAGAAAGAACCTTTTCTTGATACATCTATACGACAGGGGGAATATCTAATTATCGGACACCTGCTCTTCTCACCCAGCTGCGAATGGCCCTCCTCCCTTCCGAGGCCCTAAGGCCCCGACCTCGTCCTTGGTTCGGGATGGCACATGCGCCTCACCGTCCGTGTCTGACTCAGAGCCTCTCATGTATGTGGGGTCCCTGTGTGCACGTATGCAGTTACATTTGGTTCTTTCCTCTTGTTCATCTGAAAACAAGATGGTCTATTTGATTGTTAGCTCAGCTGGAAGAACTTAGAAAGGGAGGGAAAATTTCTTCCTCCCCCACAGAGGTATCACTGTTCTGTACCTATGAAGGGACAAGTTGCCCCCCCAGCCCCCGCATTTCCCTGTAGTGATTGTCACTTGATGACGACGCGTCTGTTATAATGCTTACTGTTTGTCTCCTTCCACTGGAATGCACACGCCACGGAGCTGGGGTCTCGGTTTGGGTCACTGCAGCGTCCAGTTGGGCAGACCAGCAGGCCAGCACGGACACCAGAGTGACACAGACTGGGTGCTCAGTAAATGTTTGTCGAAGGAACGAATGGAATCCACAGCATTGCCCTGTGAAGTTTGACAAGACTCTCCTCAGCCAGGAGAAGCGATACACGGGGGTGAGTGGGCTAACGCCCTGGGGCGCAGCGCCCCGCCTCGCTACCTGCAGTGACTCCACCGCGGACCGGCCTGGGGCTCCCCAAACCTGTTCACGCCCGTTACACTGGGAGCGCCCGCACGCCGGGGGGCTTCTTCCTTGCTGTGCCCGCCGCTCTGAGCGAAGGGACGGTTTCCGCTGGAACGGCCCCAAGGAGGGGGCGACCTGCTGTTTAAATGGAAGGTTTCATATATAATATATGATGTGTGATATACAATATTTTATATTACATGTTACATGTAATGTATATATCATGTAGAATATATGTGTACGTGTGTGTGTGCGTGCGCATATGGATGTCAAGCAGTCTGCCCAGTGTCGCCCAATGCGCTCCTGCTGGTAGTGCGTGGCCGGGCCGCGGGTGGGCCGACCCGCACTGGGCGCCGTCCTGGATAAACGTGAGCCACCGCCTCCTCAGCTGAGTTCCTCCTGCGCCGTCGCCTCGTGTGTGCTGGGGAGGGGTACGCGGCGCTGTGGAGGCTGTCACAGCTGGGGAGGCGACCTCCTGCAGCTGGGGCACTCGATCGTCCCTCCACAGACCTGGGGTACCAGGCACCCCGCCCGCCTGCGAGTTCGGGGCTCGGCTCTCCCCGCCCGCCGCGAGGAGGGGTGCAGGCTCCGCGGCGCGGGAACCACGCGCTCCTGGTAGCACCGCCGGCTTTTCCGAGCGCGCCGGCCCCTCGCCGCGCCTCCCGGGCTCCCTGGGCGCCTGCCCGGCCGGCGGCCGCCTCTTCCTCTCGCAGCCTCGCCGCGCCTGCCGCAGTCGCCGGCGGTGGAGCAGCGCTGAGCGCCCCAGGTACCGAACGCCGGCAGAAGCGGGGCCCCTGACCCGGCGACCGGGTGGGGAGGGGGTGGAGGCGCGGCCGCTGCTCCTTCTGTCCCCTCCAGCGGGCCCAGCATCCCCACCCCCACGCCGCAGGAGAACGCGTCTGCCCAATCCCAGAAATGCCTCCGCACCGCCTCTGAGACCTGCTTTCCCCGCGCGGGGCTTCGCTCTGGCGCATGGGTCCAGCCCTGCGACCCCAAGCACTACGGCTCCGGACCTAGCGCCCTCAAACGCCCACCTGCCTCCGGGCAGCTTGTCCCGGGCCCTAGAAAGCCCATTTGCCCTCTGCTCCCGCCTCCCCGGCTCCTTGCCACAGGCAGGCTCCCTCACCCTGAGGTCGCCGCTCCTTCTAGGGGCTCCGCTCCCACCCACTTAACCTCCGAGAGTCCTCCGGCGTCCCCGTCCTCCTGACTTTCAGCCCGCTCCCTCTAGGGCACTCTGCTTCTCGCCAGGTGTCCCCTCCCAAACTTCCTGCCCGGTCGAACCAGGTGCCCCTGCCTTACAGCCGGGGACGCCTGCAAAACCCTCTCCACCGTCTTCGGGTCTCTGGCCGCGTTCTCTTCCCACCTGCCCGCGCCCGAGGGGGTCTGTTCTCGCCGACGACGCACTCCAGCCTCCATTCCTTCAGGCCTCCCACGGTGCTCAGAATTCCTCTCGGGCCTCCCGGCCTCGGCATCGCTGTCCATCCCCCACCTTCATGGTCCCAGAGCCCGGGCCTGCGTACAACGGCACCCCCGACTGGGGGTCGGGGCTGGTGTCAGACCCGGGGGGCAGCGGCTGGGTGGCGGCCGCGCTGTGTGTGGTCATCGCGCTGACTGCAGCGGCCAACTCGCTGCTCATCGCCCTCATCTGCACGCAGCCCGCGCTGCGCAGCACGTCCAACTTCTTCCTCGTGTCGCTCTTCACGTCCGACCTGATGGTGGGGCTGGTGGTGATGCCGCCGGCCATGCTGAACGCGCTGTATGGGCGCTGGGTGCTGGCGCGAGACCTCTGCCCGCTCTGGGCCGCCTTTGACGTGATGTGCTGCAGCGCCTCCATCCTCAACCTCTGCCTCATCAGCCTGGACCGCTACCTGCTAATCCTCTCGCCGCTGCGCTACAAGCTGCGCATGACGCCCGTGCGCGCTCTGGCGCTGGTTCTGGGCGCCTGGACCCTCGCTGCGCTCGCCTCCTTCCTGCCCCTGCTGCTGGGCTGGCACGAGCTGGGCCGAGCGCGGGCACCCGCTCCGGGCCAGTGCCGCTTGCTGGCCAGCCTGCCCTTCGTCCTGGTGGCGTCGGGCCTCACCTTCTTCCTGCCCTCGGGTGCCATCTGCTTCACCTACTGCAGGATCCTCCTGGCCGCCCGCAAGCAGGCCCTGCAGGTGGCCTCCCTCAGTACGGGTACAGCCGGCCAAGCCTTGGAGATGCTGCAGGTACCCGGGGTTCGCAGGGAGATCCGGGCTTGTGGGTTGGGGAGAAATGAGCAGCCACTGGGTACCTAGGGGGCATCCAACACTTAGTGTACTGCTTGCTGGTGACTTCAGAGTGGCCATTCGCAGCTCCCTCTCGTCTCCTGAACCCCCGACTCAGCCCCCGATTGTCTGCAGGATAGCTTTGTCAGGATGGGAGGCAGGCTTCTGGAAGTAACATGTGCACCAGGGAATTCAGGGTGTCCCAAGTCTCCTGCCTGCGCCTCCCGGGTCTTCCCCACGATGGCGTCACAGGGTTCCACCTGTCGCTGCTGTCTCCTAAACATGTGCCATCCTCAGTGCCCCCTTCCTCTTCTAAGCCATCCTGGCTTTTAACCTGGGAGCCTTAGACAGTCTCTGGCCAGCTCCCCTCGCTTCCACTCCAGACCTGCGCCCACCCACTTTCTGCACAGCAGTGGGAGGAAGCAAGAAAAAGAATGGCCACGTCACTTCCTTGCTTCAAACCCTCCAGTGGCTCCCCATTGCAGTCAGGACGAGGAGGAGACTCCTGTCCAGATCTGGCTTCGGGACCCCACCCTGCCCACCTGTCTCACCGCACCTCCTTCCCCCTCGGCCCCCTGCACCAGCTGCGGTGTTCTTCTCCCTGTGCCTTGAAGGAACCAGGCTGACTTCCGAGCCAGGGTCTCTGCCAGCGCAGTTCCCACTGGGAATGCTTCCCCTCAAGCTGCCCTTGCCTGGCTTTTCAGCTCACGGTGACCTTTTCCTAGGTGCCACTCCTGACCGCTCTGCCTGCGGGCCCACACCCTTCTCCACCCAGTTGCTCTCTAGCTAAACTCTCCATTTATTTGTTGATTTGTTCATTGTCTCTCATGCCACTCCAATGTAAGCTCCATGAGGACTGGGTATGTCCAGGTAGGTTTTGATCTCCACCGCTCATAGTAGGTGCTTCCTAATTACTTGTGAGTGGGGTAGGTGCCCTCAGCTCAAGGCCCTTCAGTGTCTCAAGGCTGAGTACCTGCTTTAGCCACCCAGGCCATGTGGCGCCCAAGTCCTATTATCCACCTGAGGGATGGGGGTTTAGACGGACCAGGCCCGAGCCCTAAACACTTAGGTCACAGGCCCCAAGAAAGGTCCCATCTGGACTCTGCAGGCTCATCTTGGTGTAGCCTCTGGTGGAGGGGGCTCTTGTAGGCCACCGGGGGTGGCTTGTGGGTCACCGGGTGAACGGGGAATTAGCTGAGGGCTGCAAGGCTATCACCCTGTCGCCGGTCCCCGGGAGCTCCTCGTCTGTCCCGCCCCAGCAGTGAGGCCCAGCGCTGCAGCTGGCCAGCGGCCAGGAGGGTGGGGCTTCGGGTGGGCAGGCGGTCCTGGCCGCAGGCCTGTTTTCTCCCCCATCTGTGCTCGTTGGAGAGCACGCTTGAGTCTCAGTGGGTAGCCGTGACCGTGGCTTGGTCCTTCAGCAGCAGGACGAATTGCCATGGGCCACCCCTACTCTCTGGATTCTTGTAAAGGAATGTGTCCCGAACTTCAGGCAAAAGGGACCACCTAGGGACATCTGTCTTGCTGTCCCCTCCTTCCTCCCCCTCCCCCTACACTCCTCAAGTCACTTCATTCATATGTACTTAGTGTTTTCTTTAAATCGCCTCATTTACCTTTCTACTTCCATGAATTTGTTTTGGAAGAAAACTTGTCTCTTCTGGAAATGGACAATCGATATCTTTGCCATAAGTAGAAGGCGATCAAACAGCCTCACAGAGCGCACAGAATCCGGCGGTGGCACCCAGGTCCAGCCCGGCTGGTGGGAGTGACCAAGCTGGCCCTGCTCCCTCTTTGTTGAGTGTCAGAAGGGTGTTAAAGACAAAGCCACGTCCACACGAGACTCTCACGACCTAACTGGAGAGCAGGAGGGAAGCTTTGGAGGGCGAAGGTTCCCACTCTGTGATTCACTTATTTCACGGGGTGTCCATTTCCTGCCTCAAGTCACCCCCATCCCACACTGTAGGGAGCTCTTTGCTCGTGACCAAGGGTGGGAGGAGCTGGCTGGTCCTTGTGAGGCTGGGGTGGTAGAGATCTGGGTTCTTGGTTCCAGCGGAGTCTGTGACACACAGATTTTCCTGCCGGGAAGCTAACTGGTGGTGCTAGGACTGGGCCTGAGTCGGTGGCCTCAGAGCCGGGGCAGGAGTCCCCCAGGTGCTGCCAGCTGCAGCCCCACAGCCTTTGAGGGCTCACTGTGTGCCGGGCACAGGGCTGACCTGACCCCCAAACACCTAGCGAGGAAAATACTACTGCCTTCCCTACGTGACAGATGAGAAACTGACACTCAGGGACAGGAGAGGTGACTTGTCCAAGGTCACACAGCTGGTTAGTGAGGTTCAAGCTCAGATCGGACTGATGCCAAGGCCTCAGTGTGAGCATTGGGCTGCCTGCGGGTGAGGACATTCTCTTAAAAGGATGCTTCAGGGACATCACCCCGTGTCCCTCTGCCTTACCGCTGTGTCTACTCAGTCTCCTCATTTGGGTCCCTCAGCTGTGACATCTGTGGGCCTCCAACCTTGCTCACTTTCCACATTTGCTCCCTGGTGAGCTCATCCTCTCTCATGCCCCAAGTACCATGTACATCCTGATGACTTCCAGCCTGGGCTGCTCCGTTAGGAGGCTCCAAGCAGAACTCGGGGGTTCTAGGCCCCAGTCCCCCCACAGTCTTTTTCGCATCCGTAAGTGGCAGCTCCAGGCTTCTAGTTGCTCAGGCCGGGAACCTTGGGGGCAGCCTGAACCAATACTTTTTCTCCCATTCCACAGCCAGTTTTCTCAACCCTGCTTCCAACACACGGGCAGGCTGTGGCCACTTCTGGCCTCCATTGCCATCCCCCACTCCCAGGAGGAGCCCTTCATCTGATGCCTGGGTTATCACGGGGCTCTTCCACTGATTTCCTGATTCCACCCTCACTCCCTTTCCAGCTGACACCTCTGCTTTTTTCAGAGCCATGTCTAAAACGCAATCCTGTTGTGTCGTCCCTCCGCTCCCCTGGCTTCGCATCTCATGTCACCTGGCTCTCTGCCCCTTCTGGGGATGCTTTTTCTTCTTCACACTTTCTCTTTAATCGAGCTGCCTCCGGGCTGTTCCTTGAGCACACCAAGCACAGTCCTGCCTCAGGGCCTTTGCACTTGCTGTTCCCTATGCCTGGAGTGCCCCTTCCCTGCATCTCCATTTGGTTTCTCCAGAACCTCCATCACTTTCTGTGGGCCTCTGCTCAGTTGTCAGTCAAAAGTAGTGTCTGCCCCACGTCCCCAAATCCCCTTCAGTCCTCCTGTCCTGAGTTCCTGTCCTCAGTAGCACTTAACACCCCTGACTTGTGACACACTTTCCCATTTGTTTATCTGTTATTCCCTCCTACTCTGCTCTGGGAGGTGGGTGGGCCCTTGTCTCTCTGTTTACTGCTGATTCCCAGCACCCGCAACGGTGCCTGGCCTGGCCTTGGCAATCGGTGCTTATGGACGGACAGACTGAAATGAGCACAGTGCTCCACAGAGCCGGCCTGCAACCCCTGTCCGCATTGCTTCCTCTCCTCCCACTCTTTCCAGAATCCGTTCTTGTAGCTGATGGATCCCACGCTTTTTAGAATGTCAGTTCCTTTGCTTGGTAACCTGGATCGAGGACCTACTCTGTGCAGGAGCTGTTCCCGGCTGTGATTACGATGATGAACAAGACAGAGAAGGTCCTGCCCTCTCGGAATCTTTTCTAGTTGGGGAGACAGACATCGATCACAGAACCTTATCAGGACGAGAGTGATGGAACTGTAAGAGGGGTGTCCCTGCTGGCAGCTTCTTTCTCAGCGTCTCTCTGTCTGCCAGGATTCCTGCGGCAGGGTTCCCAGTGCCCACCCCATGGTCTTCCTCTGTGCCTCATCCCTTTCTCCTTTCCCTCTTCTCTCCTGCAGTTCCACTTGACCCCATTTTCTTCCTCCTGCATCCTCTTGTCTTCCTCAACCCACTTCTCTCCCGTCAATGTCTCCGCCTTTCCCTGCTCCCCAGCTTCTCCCACCCTCATCCAACTATGCATCACTCTGTCTTAGCAATCCATCTTCCCTTCCCTCTCTGCTTCCTCCTCCTCAGAGGGGGAGGCTGTGATCACAGAAATATCTCAGAGGTAAAGGAGGGGGCTGACCTGGGGAGAGGCTGACGGAGGAGCAGTGTCAAGCACGGCAGGCTTGGCTGCTGCTGGGACCGAGGGGACCTGGTAGGGCCAGGGCCGGAGCCCGCATATCTGGCTGGCCATAGGCTCAAATCCCGCCTCCTTCCCATCGCCTCCAGGTGACTTCAGACAAGTCCTTCACCTCCCTCTGCCCCAGGGTTACTGCTGTTTATCACTTGAGTTGGTTTGGAGAACCAATGAGATAATATATGCAAACCTGACACATTGTGGGTGCTCAACAAATGTTCCTCTCCTTTCCTCTTGTGGTAAAAATACAGTTTGGGGGAGCTCATCTCCTTTTAAGCCATTCTAGGGAAAATACTGTCGCTGCCACAAGCGTCACCATCACCATTATCAAAGAGCTAAACTGGACGCTAACAGCGAAAACAACAGCCACATAGCCAACCTGTGGTTCAAACTATGTGCCAACCTCTGTTCTGATAACTTGCTGTATGTTATTTCATTTAATTCTTACTACGATGGTAAGAAGTCCATGCTCTTAGGATTGCCATTTTGCAGACGAGAAAACTGAGGCACAGAGCAGTGAAGCACCTCCCTACAGGTCACTCAGCTAGTGAACGACAGAGCCAGGATTTGAAACCAGGCGTCTGGCTCTGGGCTTCTGCCTTGTAACCTCACGCTATGAGTAGATGGTTATAAAATTTTTTTAAAGATTTTATTTATTTATCTTTATCTTTATCTTTATCTTAGAGGGGAAGGGAAGGAGAGAGGGAGAGAAACATCGATGTAGGTTGCCTTTCGTGCATCTCCTGCTGGGAACTGGCCTGCAACCCAGGCATGTGCCCTGGCTGGGAATTGAACCGCGATTGTCTGGTTCGCAGGCCCGCACTCAACCCATTGAGCTACACCCGCCAGGGCTGGTTATAAAAATTTTTAATTGCACAAGTACATTTTAAAATAAAAGTTAAAATACAGAGATAAAGTATAAGACCCCTCTGCCTTCCAACCAATCACTTTCCACTCCCAGAGAGTCTCATTAACTTAGATTATGTCTCTCCAATCTCTTTCCTATGTGTTCATGTATTTTTTATGCATCTGAAGAAGTTTAGCATTACTTGCATTTTTAAACAAATGAAATCATGCTGTATTTATTGTTCTGCAGCTTGCCATGATCACTTAATATGTCTCGGAGATCTTAATTTTTTTTTATTCTCACCCATGGACATTTTAGCATTTCTTTTAGAAAGAGAGAAAAGGGGAGAGATAGAAAATGAGAGATAGAGCCAGAGATAGAAAGAGAGAGAGAGAGAGAGAGAGAGAGAGAGACAGCAATACGAGAAACATCAGTCGGGTGCCTCTTGTATGTGCTCTGACTGGGGATCGAACTTGCAACCTAGCTATGTGCCCTGACCAGGAATTGAACCTATGACCTTTTGGTGTACAGATGACGCTCCAACTAACTTGGCCTCCTGGCCAGGGCTTGGAGATCTTTCCATGTGATCTCCTCATTCTTTTAAGCATGTGTGTGGTATTCCGCGGTGGGATGTCTAACCACTCTCCACATGATGGGCGTGGAGGCTGTTTCTAGGTATCCCCTGCCACCAGCATGCTGTGGCACACATTCTTGTAGATGCAGAAAGTGCAGACACGTGTACAGGTGTTTCTGAACATAGGAGCCTATAAATGGAACTGCCCCCTGGGAAGGCACTGCCCAATCCTCCTCCAGGTGGCTGCCCTCCGACGGTCACACAGGTCATGGACATGCAAACAATGTGACCATGAAGGCCTCTTGGTGACAGCAGTAGGGTTTCCATCACCTCACCCTGACTGTAGCTCATGGAGGCCACCCCCACCCCCTCCACAAATGGAAGCAGCATGGTGAAGCACAAGAAGTGCTGTTTCTGGAGCCAGAAATGACTTTGACCCCTGCCTCAACACTCATCCGCTGTGTGACTCCTGGCAAGTTATTTTGCCTCTCTGAACCTCAACTGCAAAATGGAGGTGACAGCACTGACCTCCCATGAAGACTGAACGGCACAATGAGTATTAAATGCTAATGTGCAGCAAGTGCTCAGTAAATGGGGGTCACAGGGCTGATTTTGGGTCAGCGGTGCTTTGGCTCAAGGCCTTGTTCTGGCACCATGTGAGCTGGGGAAGGTCCCTCACTTTCCCTGACCATGTTTCCTTCTCTCTTCCCTTTTGCTTGTGTTCTTGGGTCAACTCTTTGGGGAGAGGAGAGAAAGGAAAACCCAGGGTCATCCCCAGGAAAACTGGAGAGGGGATCTCAGAGCATCTCTAACTCCACCTCTGGCGCGTCTCCCCAGACAGTTGCCCCAAGGCATCTCCCTCAGTCCCTCGTGCCCCAGAGCTCTGGCAAGGTCAGGGTTCTCTCTCGCCTCTCCCCTGCCCCAGGTCCCAGGGCTCAAAGGGGTCCCTGTGTGGATGGGGCCTTCTGGAGACCATGGCTCCTCCTTCCTCCCCATTGTCTGTCCCCATCGATGGCAGCAGTAGGAAGGCGTGGAAGATCTCAGGAGATTCTTTGGGAAGACAGGAGACCCTCCTCCAGGCGGACCACGGTGAGGCCACAGAAGCCATGTGAAGACCCCTCTGGAGGAGAGGAAATGAGGAGAGAAAGATAAACGCAGATGCTCTCCCCCACCTCCTGTACCCCCCCCCCCCCCCACTGCAGCATGGTGAGTCAGAGCACTCGTCCTGACATATGCACTGCTTTGGGGAGCCCGAGCTGCTGGCAGAAGGGCTGGCTCCTGAGGTGCTAACATGCCTCTAATCTCATACGCTTGCCACTGCACCGACATCAGGGCTACCATGTATTTAGTGCTTACTCTGCGTTGGGCACTGTGCACACATTTCTTTCCCACAGCCTCATGGCCACTCCATAGAGTGTTGTTTCTCTGACTTGGTGGGTGCGGAAACAGAGTCTCCGTCAAGGTCGCAGAGGGAGTAAGTGGCAGAGGCATGGTCTGCAGCCAGAGCACTCATCTTAGAAGCCCAGCTCTTGACTCTGCACAATGCTGCCCCGCCAAGACAGGGGAGAGAACAAGGGCTTCTCTTTGGCTGCTGTTTGTGAATTTGACCTTGATGTTCATATAGCCAGACTTTACCTGAATAAACACATTGAAGGGTGGAAGTTACGGTTTACTTCATCTCTCCCCTCCCGCCCACTGCCATTCCAGAATTAGACCCCCTGATCCTATAGAAAGACAGTATGGAACCTGTGTTTCAGCACCATGGACAAGAACAAAGTCTGGCTACTCTGAGGAGGCGGGGAGAGAAAAGCAAGGCTGGAAGGAGGCGGGGCCCTGCGTCTGAGGGCGGGGTTGGAGGCGGGGTTTGACTTTTGCGCTAATGTAATGGGGCTGGCACATCTTGGCTGGGTCTCTTCCGCCCCCTTTCCATCTGCGAAGGTTGCCTGGGAATCCGGTCCCCCTCCTGCCTGCTCTGACTCCCGCCACTGGCTGCCTCGAACGGAGCTGGGCTCTCACGCAGTTTAGCAAACGCTGGGCTGAATTCCCGACTTTCAAAGTCTAGGTGTGCTCCACCGAACACACTCACCCTTTGCACAGTTCAATGAAGTGTGCACACCCCTGCACACTGATATTTTCTTAAATTGTGAATATACGTGGGTCCCACTTTGGGTAAATCTTACGTATGAAAGTCCGAATTATTTACAACAAAAGGTTTAGAGGAGGATTCATGGACCCCCAGGGGTTCATGGACGGACTTCCAGACCGTCTCAGAATTCTCTGGATGTGTGCAATTTTTTAGTGACTGTGTGTGTAAAAACAGGTAAGCTTTTCATTTTCTGAGGAGCAGTGTAGATGCCCTTTGATTTTCAGTGGGTTCACAAGGTTGAAAAAGTTATGGGAACTTCTGGGCTGAAAGATCACCTAGCTGAGGGAGAGTTTTCCTGTTTGGGGCTGTGGGCCGTCAGTGTGCAGAGTCAAATTCTAGCCTCCTCATGCCTGTGTCCCCCCTACCCCTTCAGTGCCTGGGAGAGCAGCTCCTTTGAGCCCCCTCCCTTCCTCATCTCCTGCTCTTTGAGTCTCTGTTTGGGAATGGAGACGTCTGCCAGTCCACACATAATTTGAGTTGTGACATGCCAAGCTCACTAGCACCCCTAGTGATCTGTAATAGATTTCATTGTAAACATTTGTTCTGTGCACACATTTTTTTAAAAAAAGCACTTTATTTTGTGGAGCCCGAGGGTCAGAGTGCAAGGAAAATTATTACTCCAAAATACGAAGAGAACCCATTTGCAAGAGGTCGTTGAGCCCTGCATAGCACCGAAGCCTCTTTTGTCAAATACCGTCCAACTGCAAGTGATTCTTGCAGTGCCAAGGGCTTTGGGAGGTGCTGGGGCTCCCAGTCTATGCTGGCCCATGCTGCTGCCCTGCGCATGGAGGGTGGGTCTTTGGAACCATTGAGTGTTCGGGGCAGTGTGTCCACCTCACTGCGGTTCCTAGGGCCCCTTGTGACGTGCTGCACCAGGGTCAGGGCTCAGGCTGGCTCGCTGTGGCCCTTAGGCTTGCTGTGGTCCAGGACTGAGGCTCAGTTTGAGACCTTGGTCACGTGCAGTTCAGTCTGTGGTAGGTGTCAGGGATCCATCGGGGCCCAGGATCAGGGCTTGGTCTGGAGTCAGGGTAAAGCCTCATGTTAGGACTGCAGTCGGGGCTCAAAAATCGGGACACAGTTTATTGCTGGTATTGGGGTTCCGTCTAGCATTAGGATCGAGGCTCAGCTGCAGGTGGAATCCGGGCCGGACTGCACCTCTTTCTCAGCTGAGTCACGTGGCCTTCTTCTCCACAGGTGCCCAGGACCCCACGCCCAGGGGCGGAGTCAGCTGACAGCAGGCACTTGGTCACCAAGCACAGCAGGAAGGCCTTGAAGGCCAGCCTGACCCTGGGCGTCCTGCTGGGCATGTTCTTTGTGACCTGGCTGCCTTTCTTTGTGGCCAACATAGCCCAGGTAAGGCCGCTGCAGGGGGCAGGTGAGTCCGGGCCTTGCTGGGGAGGCCCCCTCACCTCTCCGCAGCCTGTGTGTGGGGAGGGAGGACCGTGGGCTGCCTCTCATGGTGTGTTTGCATGTGTCTGTCTTGGCCATGCTGGGTGGGATGGTCTGTGTTCCCGCCCCCGAACCAGGAGTGATGTGTCCCTTCCCTCCAGGCTGTGTGTGACTGCATCTCCCCGGGCCTCTTTGATGTCCTCACATGGTTGGGCTACTGTAACAGCACCATGAACCCCATCATCTACCCACTCTTCATGAGGGACTTCAAGCGGGCCCTGGGCAGGCTCCTGCCGTGCCCCCACTGCCCCCAGGAGCAACGGGCCAGCCTGGCCTCCCCTTCCATGCGAACCTCCCACAGCGGTGCCCGGCCGGGCCTGAGCCTGCAGCATGTGCTGCCCCTGCCCCTGCCCCCCGACTCGGACCCCGACTCCGACTCTGGCTCAGGAGGCTCCTCAGGCCTGCAGCTCACGGCCCAGCTGCTGCTACCTGGGGAGGCCAGCCAGGACCCCCCACCGCCTGCCAGGACACCTGCTGCTGTCAACTTCTTCAGCATCGATCCTGCGGGACCCAAGCTGCGACTGCATCCACTCGGTACCCCCACAAACTGATCCGGGCTGGTAGCTGGTCAGCAGGGAGCTGGACTAGATAGAGCCAAGTCCCTAATGCCTTGGGTCAGCTCTCGGCTGTGGCCAGGAGACTGCAGGCCTCTTGGGCGCCCTCTGAACTCCAGTGGAGCGCACTGAATCAGCCCCATACGCCCGCAAGGTCCTCCACCTGAGGGGTGATGGCTGGCTTCCACAGTCTTCCCCAGGATGCTGCGTTGCTGAGTGGAACTTGTGGCTGTGTGCAGAGAATGGTTGGAGGGCTGGGGGGCAGGGGAGGGAGGAGGGAGGGGGTCTCTGGATTAGGATTAGGGTGAAGACAGTCTCCTCTGCACATTCCATCAGCTTGCATGGGAGGGAGGCCTCCGTCTGCAGAGGCGGGTTAGTGCAGGGCTGAATCCCTCAATCCTCTGAGAGTTCATGGACCCTCAGATCAGCGTGACCCCTGGGAGTTCACTGAAAATGCACACGTCCGCCCCTCACCCCGGACCTGCTGAGTCAGAATGTGCAGGTTAACAAGGTCCCTGGGGACCTGTGTGAGCATCCAAGTTTGAGGTGTGTTGGCTTAGTTGATCTGCAGCCCCTTGGATGTGTGTGGCCTCACCAGAACCCCTGAGGCTGGGAGACTGGCAGGCCTACATTGGAACCTCTGCTTCACTATCTACGAGCTCGGGCACAGGTGCTCAACCTTGTTGAGCTGTTACTCCATGTACAAAATGGGATCACGATGCCTGCCGGCCTCGTAGGGTTTCTTGAGAATCAGGGCAGGGGCCATGGGATGCCTGGTACCCGCAGGTGGTCGGTAGGTGGCACCTGCTATTGTTACGGCCATTCAGCACCCTGGCCTCCGGGAAACAGTGGGGACCAAGGGCTGTGTGTTCCCACTGCTCTTATTCAGCTTCCTCCTCTTCAGCCCCATAGCAGCTCCCAGGATACCACACTGCCTCTCCTGGGGCCAAGGCGTGGCTGGTGACTTCCTGCTCACCATCTGCCCTGGGCTTCCTAGGACAAGAAGGGAACCAGCTGATGGGGACAGAACCGTCCCCTTGTCCTACCTCCTTCTGACCTTTCCTGGGTCAGGGAGGGAAAGGGGAGCAGTGCCCGCTCAGGCGGGCGGGCTGAAGAGGAGCTGCCCCAGGTGTCACCTGATGTCGTCGGCAAGTGAACCCTGGTACAGGGGCCTGGCTCTTTTGCAGGCAGGGGAGGACTCACTTCCCACACTTTCCCGCTCAAGGTTCCTTGTCGGTCTGAGGTTTCCCTTACCCCCCACTTGCACTGGGTTCCATGAACCCAAACCCCCGGGTCCTCCGCGGGTGGCCCGGCGCCCTCCCTGGTGCTGATCAGACTCAACCCGGGCCCTGGCCGCTGGCCCCAGAGGCACCGTGGTGCTTGCTGGGATTGCCCTCTGCCAGGGGGCCTGCTCGAGTGGACACTCAGTGAACACCGGCTGGGGGCGGCCACTGCAGGGGGCACTGGATCCGCCTGGGGGCCACTCAGGCCGCTGGAGCAGCAGCTGGGGATGTGGGAGGAGACCCTGGGCACAGGTGTCTTGGGTTCTGCTTCAGACGCTGCCCCTACTTTGCTTTGGGACCTCAGCAGATCACTTTCCCTCTCGGGGGCCTCCGTTTTCCACGGATGACATTAGCTGTTTGGATTAACAGCAGCAAGATTTCTTTGTTTGTCGAATAAACAAATATACACGCCCCCGAGCACCAGCTCAGCTCCAACACTCTCACTGCCCCTGTCTCTCCTCCTCCCCGCTGCCTCCTCCGGAGCTTGTCAATACTGTCCCTGCCTGGGCCTTGATTTCCCCATCTGTACAATGGGCGGGGGATTAGCCCTGGTCCTGTCGTTTGGGGACAGAGGGAGGAACAAAGGGAAAGGTTCTCGGAGATGTAGGTACAGTGGCTGAGAGCTGGGCTCTGGCGGCCGACGGACGAGTTGGAGACCGACCCGCTGTGTGGTCCTGAGCAGATTACCTGACCTGCCTGGGCGTCAGTGGTGTGAAGTGAAGGTGATGACCATGAGACCATCCCTGTGAGCGCTCTGGGAGCTCCATGGTAAACACCCAGTAAATGGTAGCCATTGCTCCTTTTTATTTCCATCACCACCTCTGTTCCTGCTACAGGAAATCCTTCCCCCATGGGACCCATTCTTGCTACTGGGGCCAGCTCCTACCTGTACTGCAGGCAGACTTGCGGTGCTGTTACAATGCCATCCAGGGCCACGGTGCAGCACACCTTTGGGGGCGCCCTTCACATCACGTCTGTGTGACTGACGCCCCTGTGGCTGTGCAGTACGCAGCCATGGCTGTAAGTGGCTGATCTGACTGGGACTCCCAGGACAGAGAGGGAGCTGCCTGTTCCTACTGGAACCTGTGGGCTGGTGGGCAGCCCTGGAGTGGACGGGAGAGCAGGCAGACACCTGGCTTGACTGAGGCCGAGGGAGAGTGGTGGGTGGGAGCCTCAGGGCCGGGAGAGCCCCCCGGACCTCCAGGTGGACGGCCAGATGTCACAGCTGTGACCCCGGGCGGTAGTCCTGGGCTCGCAGCTGTGCTTGGTTGATCCACAGGGCTGGGCTTCCCCACGGGGCGTCCGTCGTCTCCCTACAAGTCTCCCTGCTGTCAACTCCATGCTTTCCAACCCCAGAGCCTTCAGTGTAGGGAGGGCACTGGTGGAAGTTCTTCAGAGCTCCTGCGGAGAGCCTGGTGGAGGGAGCAAGAGAGCAGCAAGGCCCATGGGAATCTGGGAAGACGGCTCGAGTCCCCTTTGGGGTCAGTCCAGCTCTGGGCAGGGCCTCTGGGCCTCACTGGCGCAGCTGGGGCAGCCCAGTGGGTTGGGGTTCATGCCGTGGCTGCACGTCTGGGGGCTCTCGGCAGGGCAGGCAGCAGCGGGAAGGGAGGCCCCTTCGGACTGGTCTGGCCCCGTTGGCACCTGGGCTTGGCTGAGGTCGTCAGATGTGGGCGCTCTGGACGTGTCTCCAGGTGCTGGACCCTGGGTTTGCCCATCCTGGTCCGTGGTCTTGTCTGCTGAGGAGGTGGCTGCTGCCTGGCGAGGTTCCTCCCGGGGCGGGCTGCCTGGGGCCAGCAGAAGCCCCTTTTCATCCCAGCCTGGCTTGGTGTGAATGCCTACGGCCTTCAGGATGGCGTCCATCTGCTTGGCGTAGTCCAAGTGGCCGCTGACCTGCAGGGGAACAGTGGGTGTGGGCCAAGGTGGACAGGCAGAGCCCCACCCTCCCCAGGGCCCCAAGCTAATCTCCTGGGCTTCACCTTCTCCCCCAGTCGCCAAAGTCCCGACACCTGCTCTCCATGACTCTGAAATGCAGACTGGAGTGGGAAGTCTCTAGGTTCAAGGCTGCTCTAGAACTCGTTAGAGAAAGACAAAGGATGTTCCTGTACAAAATCTGGGCTGATAGGGTGCGGGAAGGAATCTCCTGATGGTGGGAGCAGAGGTTCTCATTCTGTCTGCAGCTTTGGGTCTCAGCAGAAGGACTCTGTGGCTCACTGGCTTAAGGGCCTTGGGAAAGCCTCTGACCTCCAATTGCCTTGCTCAGCTGCAAAATGGGGACCGTTAAGTGCACTTACACCAGAGGGCTGCCGTGAGGTTGCGGCAAAGCCCTCAAACTGGAAATAGCGCTATGGCACAGACTGCAAGGTACCTTCCACACTTCACTCTCCCCCTTTTCTTTAGTCATAAGAGCTTCAGCTTACAGCTGGGTACTTTTTTCTCCTGCAGCAAAGTGAGGCATTGTGACAAGTTCTGGCCAATGAGATGAAGGGGCAGTATTAGGTGGTGCTCCCTAGAGGTCTCTTTAAAAAGGAAAGAGCTCTTCTTTTTTCCCTATTTCCTCTTTCCCTCTGGCTGGAATTCAGACATGATGGCCAGAGCTTGAGCAGCCATCTTGGGCCATGAGTTGGCCCACTAAGGTCCACTTGTTGGCTTGCAAAGCAGCAAGACGGGGGGAAGAGTGTGGCCCACTAAAGCAGCCCTGGACTGCCAATTCTGGCCTTTTCAATGACGACATTGACTCTTGTTTGTTTAAGCCACTTCAGCTTGGCCTCTGTTACGTGGACTTGAACCTTCACTAAGGACAAAGGTCCAGAACTCAGGGGTGTTTATGCTCTTCCTCAGAGAATCCTGACACCTCCGTTCTTGTGTTGGGATGTGCCGGTGGATGAAAAGTAGAGGTGTGATTAGAATGCTGGACGCCTGACCGTGACAATGGACAACACTCAACACACAGGGGGGCCTTAACGCACTGCAGAAAATGAACCTATGGGGTCTGGTCTACTCCTTGACAGGGGTTGGCTGCTAAGTATAGATGAAGAAATTGAGCCATTGAGAAGCAAAGTAAGTGACTTTCCCAAGGTCACGCAGCCAGGACGTGTCAGAGCTGAGGTCTGAATCAGGTCTGTTCTCTTCACAGAAAATCGGTGAGTGGGAGGAAATTTTAAAAGTCATTCACATTTTATAGACGAGGAAAGTGAAGCCCAGAGAGGGGCAGGCGTTTGCTTAATGACACAGCCTGTGAAGAGCAAGGCCATGAGCTATGCTTGCGATGCTGTGGGCAGAGGCCGCTGAGCTCAGCTGTGTTCCCAGCCACAGCGCCTCGTGCTTTTCCAGCCCATCCGGGGGGTCGGAGGGGAGCCCAAGACACAGCATTCCTGCAAGGCCCAAGAGAAAGGTGCTGCTCACAAAGGAGACAGGAAGACCCTGGGAGGCAGGTGTGAGCGATCTTAGGAAACGACACACAGGCTTGGCTGCTGCATCTGCATTTCCATGTGATCACAGTGGGTCCTGCAAAAGATTTGTCAGGAGCACAGGAAGGGAGTTTGCCGTGCGGTTTTGTTATTGTCTCGTGACCCGGACCCGCCTACTTCTTGTTCTTTTCTTTCCCAACGTTTGTGAACAGTTTGGTGATACGACACACATGTACACACACAGGGGCTTTCAGATCCCCAGGTTCGGGGTGGGGGTCAGGGTGGGGAGCTCCCTGCCACGGATGTTTTGAGTGGCCACGTGGCGTGAGAAAGAGCCTAAGTCCGGGACCTGAGAAAGGGGTTTGGTTTGTGTTTCTCTAGTAGCTGGGTGGGTCCTACAAGGTCCGAAGCCCAGCTTCCCTGTCTGTGAAATGAAGATGGCGCCCGTGCTAAGTTCTAGAAGCCAGCTGGCATTTCCTTTGAGACATGAAGAGTTCAAGACCCTGGGCTGGGTCTCTGACCCCAGAAGCCTCATGAGCTGGCCCCCTGGGGTGGCAGAGTCCCCTGCCCACAGCAACGCAGTCCCCACACGAGGAGGCAGCCTGGCCTTTGTCTGCTTCACTCACCCCAAGTTGGCCCTGCCCCTCACTCACTCCTGGCTCAGGCTTGTCCTCAGGCCAGGAGCCGCCTCAAGCCATATTTGGGGTGTTTGGGGTGGACAGCTGGCCTCTGAGGCGATCCACAAAGGGCCCGGTCCCTGCAGGAGAAGGCAGGCCCTGCGGGTCTCCGCCCCAGAGCGGGGCAGCCAAGGCTTCCCCTAAAGGCAGTAATGAAACTCTTTTGCCAGCAACCTCTCCTCCAGCAAGAAAACAGGAGAGAGGCACAAAGGCAATGCTAATTACTCTAATTACCCCAAAGAGGAAAGCACTGCTTTTCGTGATGTTCTCCTAATATGATAAAGAGCTATTATTAGGCGAGAACTGGGAAGCTGCCATCAAGGCAGGCAGAGGAGGGAGATGTCCCGGAAGCTGCTGGTTCAAAGGGAAGAACCGAAGGTGGTGGCAGGAGAGGAGGGAGCTAGTACTAAGTGAGGGCCTACTACGCACCAAGCACTCCACATGTGCCGTCCTGGAAGGTAGGTGATTTCCTCTGTTTCACAGATGAGAAAACAGGCACAGCGAGGTTAAGCAACTGGCCCAAGGGCACACAGCCAGAATACCAGTATACCAGCGGCCAAGGCAGGATTCTAGGCCAGGCTTCCCCGGTGCCAAAGGCTGTGCCCTTCCCAATATATCCCATTTAGAGGCCTCCTGGGGCAGAAGCTGGATCTTGTGCGGGCTTGTGGAATTTAAAGGGAATTTTCATTTAAAAGGAACTTTCAGCTGTTCCTCCTTCTGGCAGAGACTCTTGGGTGGTGAGGCACAAAGTCACTTCTCTTCTTCCCCAGTTCAGGATGAGGGGCCCTTAAATAGGACACAGACCCCTGGACACGCGTCAGGAGGCACCACCCTGATCCTGCGGTTCCCGGTCTCGTTACCCAGCTTCCCCTGCTCCCACGTTCCCCGCTCCGCGCCCTACAGTGGCACAGCCAGGCCTTCAGGTGCTTCTGCTGTGGTCTGGCCTGACTTCCCCCACCCGAGTCCTCTGGTGATGTCTGGGGAAACAGACTGTCCTGACTAGTCATCTGGGGGGTGGGGGAGGGGCGGGGACACTGGGAGGGGAGAAGAGGGGGCTGGGGCAGTAATGTAGGAGCCAGAGCATGGACTTTGGGGGTTCGAGTGCAGGCTATTAGCCGCTAGCTGTGCAATAGAGACTTTTCTAAGCCTCAGTTTCCTGATCTGGGATACGGGGCTAGTAAGGCCTGCCCAGAGGCTGCGTGAAGGTTAGTGGTAATTTGGGTAAAGGGCCCAATGACAAACCCATGGCACAAAGATGGGGCCGAAGGTAGGAGTCACCTCTCCCCAACAAATGCTGCGATCTCCCTCCCCCAGGGTGGAATGGGCTGGAGCTAGTGTCCCTGGGGCAGGGGCTTGCTGGGCTGGTTAGTGAAGTCCCCGCCCCCACCCCACAAACGCAGAGCCCTGGGGGGCCAGGCGCTGGGACTCACGATGGAGGACAGGTCCACGTTCTCCACCCTCCTGTCCTGCAGCTGCACCGGCTGCAGGCCGGCGACATGGAGCTGCACCGAGGACGTGCGGTACACGAAGCTCAGCAGCCAGTCTCCCCTGTGGGCACAGAGAGGGCGGACATCAGCCTCGGGAGCCCCAGCACAAGGGCGGGCCCCGCCTGGCCCGGGGAAGTCTGGTGGGTCCCATGCTTCTGTGGGAAACCAGGGCCCTGACTGCACCGTGGGGTGGGAGCGGCTGGGACCCTTGGGGGAGCTCCCAGGGCTCTGCTCTGCTCCCTGCTGGGTCCCCAGAGCAGAGAACAGTGCCTGGCGTGCAATAGGTGGGTTTCCAGTGAATGGATGAATGAATGAGGAAGCTGGATGAAGGTCTCGATAAGTCTCCATGTGGAGCAGGAGAGCTGCTATCGGCTCCGAGGGGTCCTGGTTCCCTGGGGGGCCGGTCCCGGGCTCCCCGGAAAGGAGAGAAAGGCAGCACGCTCCTGCTGGGGCAGAAGACCATTGGAACTGGGGGGCCACCATGTTCTCCCAGGTGGAACTCTGGGTCTAGTCCCCATTTGTGAGCTGAGAGGGCAGCTCTGCCCTGAGCCCAGCCTGACCTGGCCTTCTGGTCTCCCTGCCCTTGGCTGTCCCAGAGGGGGGGAGGATGGCCCGGCAGGTCACAGCCCTGGGAATGCTCCCCTGCTTTCATGGGTGCCATGAACCCCATTCCCTGTACCCACACACCCTGGTCAAACACACCCCTACACCAGTGAGAGAAAAGAACCCTGGACCCTCTGCCGCCTGTTGCTTCAGGGGCAAGAGCACTGTTGGTGGAGCACCGGTCGGCGAGACAGCCGTCCTTCTGGAGCCCCCGCGCTTTGTCCTGGGGTTAAGCTGGGCCGGCCCAGAGCCATGCACTTGACCTCACACTCGGCAAGCCCTCCCCTCTGCATCTGGGACTTAAGTCCGACTTAGCCCATCTGGTTGTCTTCTGTTTAGACCAGTTCCACGCTGGTGTGAGTGGCGACTTAGTCCACTCTTTTTGTGTGCTTGTTTGAAAGAAGGGCTGTCCCTCACCGCAGGGTTGGGGGAGATGGCTGAGAGTCAGTTCCCCAGCTGTCTGGGGCCCAGGGTGTGGGGGGGCTCTCCAGGCCCCCACCCAGGGAGCCCCTAGAAGGACTGGCCCAGAGTTGAGGGGCCCACTGCTGGCCCTGTTGGGGCCCCAACTGAGCTCACCAGCCCCTGACTCCTCCACCGTCACGGCCCCGCCCCTCAAGCAGGGCAGTGTCTCGGGCACCTATTTCTCTGTGCCCAACTTCCCAGAGTCTTGCTCATCCCCTCCCTCTCCAGACCCAGCCCTGAGGTCAGGTACCCAGCCCCCCAAGGACCAACGCCACTGCCCTGCTCACCCTGCATTGGCCTCACAGCCCCCGAGCCACCATGGCCTTCCTTAAACACTCATCTGACCTTGACCCCCACTGCCTGCAGGCTTCCTCTTCTAGAAAACTCCTCAGTTGTTTCCAGAGAGCAATGCTTGCAATCTTAACATCAGTGATAATCTTAGTATCAAGCACTACCTCTCACAAAGGGGGGCAAAGGGGGGAAGAAGGGAGATCGACTCAAGCTGTGTCACTGAACTAACCCTCGGACTCAGGTACATCAGATGCTGGCACTTGCGTGGTCCATGAGTGCTCCTGATGTAGACAGTGACAAAGGAGCAAAGTCAGAGTCTCTCCTGCGCAAACATCTGCCTCAATTACGGCCACACTCTACTTAAGGCGTAAACTGCACTTACACACGTCTAGGGGGCAGGACAGGGACATGTGCAAGAGGGTTCCATATCCTCTAAGCTGTGCTGAGCGAACCACAGGGCTCTTACTGGCACTCGAGACCCTTCACCTGCCCCTCTTGCCAGCGTGGGCCACGGGGAGCCAGGTCCAAGCCCCGTCTTGTCAGTTACTAGCTGTGTGATCCTGGGCAAGCTGCCTGACCCCCCTGAGTCTCCGTCTCCTCTCTGGCTGGGCAGGTGAGTGTGCAGAGCTGGTGTGCCACGTGAGTGCCCGCGGGTGAACCCGGGCACTCAGGAAACGTCTGCTCCCATTCCACGTCCCGCTCAGGGCCTTTGCGTGCAGGTGGCCCTCCTGCTTGGCCTAATCTTCTAGTCCCTGATGGGCTTCTGTCCATCCTTTCAAAATTTAGCTTGGATGTCGCCTTCCCAGGAACTGCCCCTGAGCCCCTCCCGCTGATATTATTCTTCCTTTGCCCCTCAGGTGCCCAGAACATGCTCCTTTTGTGACGTTTGTCACATGTCCTCTGGGTGTCTAGTCCTGGCTCTTTTCCTTATTCTAGGCAGGGCTGTGCCTCAGTCCTGTATCCTGCATCCTGGACTGTATCGGGAACTCCCTGGGGCGGGGCATGCCACGCCTGTGGCCCTCCAGGTGATGCTGATGCTGGAACCTCACAGCTGAACCCTCGATTTGCACTCACGTGGCATGAGGAAGAGTGGTCCTTGGCTACTCACAGGCCTGGAGCCACTTGTGGGCACTGGTCCTCCCTGCTCCTCCTCCTACCATCACCTCCTCCCCGCACGGGACCCGGAGCAGAGACCCCCTGGGGGGGCTCAGAATGAAACGCTCTCCTCCTGCTGTGGGCCCTCCTGACCTCACTTCCTGGCTCTGCTGTGTGATCTTGGTCAAGTACTCGACTCTCTCTGAACTTCAGTTTCTTCACCGTACCAACATGGAGCAGTCCCACTTGCTGGCTAGCTTCCAGGGTGTTCCCAAAAGCCCAAGTAAGAGAATTTGCATAGAGCTTTGTGAATACACATGATAAATTTCTAAGTGCACACAGGGGGGTAGTGTTGGCCCGAAGCTCCCCCTCCCCCCTCCCCCCTCCTCCACAGTTAAGTGGGCTCATGGCAACTACGATGCCTTCGGGAGCCAAGAATATGAATGTCTGATTGGTGCTTAATTTACCAAGAAAGTGCAGTGATGGTTTGGGTCTGTTATGTTCCTCTCCTCTTCTCTCCTTCCCCTCCTCCTTCTCCTCCTCCCTTCTCCCTCTAGAGAAATGGCCCAGGATTTCACAAAATAATTGAAACACAAGCTTATTAGTCTCAAGTTCTCAATAGAACAGATGGGTTTAATAAGGTTTCGTTGATCTCATACTGCACACATGCAGCTTGAGTTCCTTCCTTGCTGTTTATGAAAAGCACCAAAGTCACGTGCTATGTGGACAAGTCCAGTAACAGCGCTTCTAACTGCTGCTGCCTAGTGGGCACCTGCCAATGCAACCCTCTTCCTACAAAATCTCACTTGATTTTCCTAGAACCCGCGTGCAGAAGGGACTATGATCCCATTTCATAGGCAGGAAGACTGAGATTCCGAGTTGTTTGTCCAAAGCCACTACTCAATAGGAAAACGGTGGAGCCAAATTTTTTTCTCCACATCTGAGGACATGTATTTATTGATTTGAGAGAGAGGGAGAGGGAGGAAGGGAGACAGGGAAAGAGAAACACTGACTGGTTGCCTCCCATACTTGCCCTAATCAAACCCGCATCTAGGTGTGTGCCCCGACTGGGAATCGAACCTGCAACCTTTCTGGTGTCTGGGACAAGGCTCCAACCAACCGAGACACCCAGCCAGGGCAGTGGAGCCAAAGTTTTTACTGAGGATGGTCCGCCATCAAAGGTTGGTCCATTCTTTTTCTTTTATTAGTTTTTAAACTGTCCTTACCTAAAAAGTCAAATTAAAGTCTTTCATGCCCTGCCCTGCTTCCAGTGCCTGTCCGTTCCTCAGCGGGGGCACCGCCATCAGTCTCTGGCAGTCTCTGGGCCTCCCGGTGCATCCTCAGATGGGCTGGCTGACGGGCACATACACGCATGCACAGACACCCCCCCAACCCCACAATGAGACTGCGGTATGCACAGCGGTATGCACAGCGGTGCTCATTTTTTCTCCCCTGAACTAATCCCCTGTTTATGGTCATTTAGGTTGTTTTCATTTTTTAAAGATTTTATTTATTTATCTTTAGAGGGGAAAGGAAGGTGAGAGGGAGAGAAATATCAATGTATGGTTGCCTCTCGTGTGTCCCCTGCTGGGAACTGGCCTACAACCCAGGCATGTGCCCTGTCTGGGAATTGAACTTCGATCCTTTGGTTCGCAGGCCTGCACTCAATCCACTGAGCTACGCCAGCCAGGGCTAGGTTGTTTTCATTTTTTAATTGGAAATAAAGCTGCAACTACCCAGTTTTTACAGCTCTGTCTGTGCACGTGTGTTTCTAGTACAATGCGGATCTTAGAAGTCAAATCTGGGGGGAGGTCATAAACTTGGCTCGTTAAAAAATTTGAATTTTGATAGATATTGTCCATTGTTGAGATCCCAGGGGGAGCCGTGAATAGCATTCCTCCTTCACTGATGGAGAAATCGAAGTCAGCATGGGGGCCCAGGTCCGTGTGATCCCACATCGTGAGTTCTTGAACTGTCACCCTGTCCTGCTTCATCTGGGGGCTGATAGGCCCAGTACCTTCTCAGGCCCATCTCCTGAGGTCTCAGTGGTGGACGTCACCTCTCTTCTTCCCCCACGTCTGGGGCACAGCCATGGCCGTGGCCCCTCGAGCTCCCTCAAACCCCAAGCCCGGTGCCTCCTTTCCAGCCCACAGCTGCCAGCCGTGGCAGGCCACCCCCCTCTAGCTGGAGGTGTTTCACAGGGTGTGAGCGCGGGCTCCCCCATCGTCGTCAGCTCCCGGCTCTACCGCCTGGCCCTGCCCTGCAGCCACGCTCTGGGGCCTCAGCCTCCCCCTTCCTTGTTCCTGCTAAATGAGCACACTTGAGCTCCTGTGGGCATCGGGGGACCTCCCACTCGAGGCCTAATCTTTGTTTTCCAGTATTTGTCCCATTTACCAATGTCCCCCTCCCCCCAGATCACGGTGACAAGCCTGTCTCTCCTATAAGCTGGTCTCAGGCCTGACACTGAGAGACCGTTTTCAGGATCTTCATTCTCAGGGGATAGAGGCTTCCCAGTTCAGAACACTGACAGGCCAGTGCCCCTGGTCCCTGTGTCCCCAGCACAGGCGCTGCTCAGTAAGGGTCACCTCCCACTGGCTGGGGCCGGAACAGACCTGCAGTAGGCGTTGATGATCCTCCCGGACACCACCTTCCGGAAAGGCTCCCAGTGCTTGGCTTCTCCTTCCACGGGCGCACCCAGCAGGACGACGTCCTCAATGATCCCCTGGCAATCTGGTGAGAGACCCAGAGAAGGATGTCAGTGTTCCTGGAGGCAGTGGTGGAGGAGATGGATATCACACATACATGTGCACACACACATGTGCACACACACCCATGCATACGCCCATGTGCACACAGTGACGGGGCTTCCACTTCCTGAGTTCTAGGCCCTGGGTGAATCCCCTCATGTGCCTGAGCGATTCCTGCAAAGCACCATTATCCCAATTTTAGAGTTTAGAAAAACCAAAGACATTTTCAAGATCACATGGCTAGTAAGTGACAAAGCCGGAGTCAGGACCTAGACTTACTCCCACCATTCAGGAGGCTCACTGCTGGCAATGGACTTGGATGGGACGCCTTCCCTTGGAAGGAACTGACAGGCCCTGGCTCGTCACACCACCCAGTGGGAGACACCACAGCCTTCCTTGGCAGCCGTCCCCTGGGGCCTGTGCAGCGTGGAAGTGAGGAGGGGACAGGTGACGGGGTCCTGGGGCAGGGAGTGCACTCATCAGCGACACTGTTTTGTTTGTGGCAAAATTATGCTCAGAGGCCGAGATTGCCTCTGCCAATAAATTATTTAACACAGGTCCACTGTGGGGATTATAATTTATAATAATACTTCACAAGCCAATAGCACACAAGATAATGTCTCTTAATAAGCCAATCAAGAAATAACATCCTGTAGCCCTGGCTGGTGTGACTCAGTGTATTGAGTGTGGGTCTGCGAACTGAAGAGCTGCCGGTTTGATTTCCAATCAGGGCACACGCCTGGGTTGAGGGCCAGGTCCCCTGGGGGCCCCTCCCCCAGTGGGGGCCACGTGAGAGGCAGCCATGATGTTTCTCTCCCTTTCTCCTTCCCTTCTCCTCTTTCTAGTAATAAAAATCTTAAAACACACAAAAAAAGAAATAGCATCCCCCAAAGTGATGACAGGTTGGTTACATTCTTGTTCCAGGCAAAGGGGAGACGAAAGAAATAAAGTCTGGATTTCACTGAGGTGTAATCTGCTTGGCTCAGCCACTGAAGAGCTGACGTCTGCCTGCCAGCACTCACTGAAAGTCCCTTGGTGCGAGGGTGTGATGCCGGTGGTAGGACAGCGCCGGTGCTGGCGGGCAGGGTCCTCTCCTTCACGGGCCATCGCTCGGTCTACACGACTGCCGGTGAAGAGGAGCCTGGCACAGGGCTGGGGCTAACGTCCGAATGTTCTGGGAGAGCTCTTCAGGTCAGCGGAGGGGAGCCCTGCCCCCTTCCCAAACACTCTGGGAAGTCTCCCCAGACTCTTGGCATTTCGAGTGTAAATGTCCATTACATCATCTTCGCTCTTCCATTCGTTTGTATCCATACACCCTCAGGAGCAGGACAATTCTGACAATGGTGCCAACGAATTCATCATTAGATCAAAACAGCTTCACTCAAGGTATAAACAGGTGGATTGGAAATCCTAGCAAGCCAAGAGGCAACAGTGACCTTATGGTTCAGGGATATTTTAGGCCAGGGTTGTTCAAAGTGCAGTTCGGGGCCAGGACTGCTCCACGGACTCCGTGTCCTGTAGAAGCCGGGAGGAGGCACGTCTTACGTCAGACTGGAAACCAACAGTTCACAGAAGGGTGTGCACACCACACTTTGAGAAGTGTGGCTCCGGACCAATGAGCCCCCCATACACACGCACTCCCGCTGCCACCCCACACCCGTCTCTATTCCTTTACTCTGCCGCATTTTCTTCTTGCCACACATCACTTATGTCTGTCTCCTCCTCTAACATCTAGGTTCACTGAGGACGGGTGCTTTACCTGCCTTATTCATAGGTGCATGGGCTTAGAATAGTGCCTGCTGCATACTTGGTACTCAGTTGACATTTAAATGAATGAATGAACTGCTATTCCTCAGGAAAGCCAGTATAAGTACTTTGCAATTAGAAAGCCCTAGGTTCGAAGTCCCCCCATCCACCACTTCCTTATGATTCTGAGTTCCTGCACATCTCAGGAAGCTGCCTGCTGCCCCCGCGGGGGAATGGGCCCAGGAGGGGGCAGCTCTGCCCAGCTTTGCCACTCTCTTGCTGGGTGACACAAGACAGTGGGCTTCCTCTCCCTGGGCTCCAGCTTCTCACCAGAGTGCATCTGTTTTCTGTGTGGGCCTCTGTGTCAGAGTTTGTCTGAGTACAGTGTTCAGGCTGACAGGTTTGAGAACCCCCGTGACACCAAGCTCTCGGAGCCCTGCGCTGGCTCTGCTGCTGAACAGTGCCGTAGCACTGAATTCTGACTTCGCTCCTCTCGCTTCCGGGGAGATGACCCTCCGGTGGAAGGGTGTAAAACCTCTGGAAGCTGGAGGTTTGTTCTGCACAGCAAGGCTGACTCAGATACCTCTTGATGCAAGGGCTATTTCAGGGGATTGTTGCTGGCAAAGCTGTGGGAGCGAGGTTTTATTCCAAGCCCTTCCCTTGGACGATGAGGAAACTGACTCTCAGAGGGGATGGAGCGCGCCTGAGGTCACACAGGTGGTGGGAATAAAGCCGGGACCAGCGCCCAGGCTGCACAGAGAGCTGCCGGGTCCCTGAGGCCAGGCTTCCTGCTCTTTGCAGTAACAGCACAAAGCACAGCGACCGCATGCCGCTTATCATTGCTCCCACAGAGCCAAACGGTTATCAACCCAGGGCCAGGGCCAGCGCAGCAGCTCCCTCTGGGGGCCGGTCGCTCAAGGCACCTGCTCTCTGGGAAGAATCCAGCCTCTGGTGCCAACACCGGGAGGGCTGGGACTCCTTGTGGCCAGAAGTGGTAATGCAGGATTCCCGATGATGTCTGTATCTTTTGGGGGTGATGGAAATGTGAAATTGAGGTGTGGTGGTGCTTGGACAACTTTGTGCATCTGCTAAAAAAATCACTGAATTGTACTTTGTAGTATGTGAATTATACTGCGGGAAAGTTGCATCATTTCATTCCTGAGCTCAAAACCCCCCACAGCACCCATCTCTCATGGAGTAAAAGTTAAAGTCAGTGCGATGGCCTTTGATGGCAAAGCCCTTTGTGACCTTGACCGTGCCCCCCTCCCCCCACCCACTCTGCCCCAGCCACAGGGGCCTCACTGTTCCAGAACATGCAGGCCTTGTTCCTCTTGCTATTCCCTCCTCCGGAACGCTCTTCCCTCTGACATCCGCAGGCCCCCCACCCCCTCCTTCACCTCTCTGCTGAAATGTCACCTTCCAAGGGCAGACACACGCAACCCCACCCCTACCAGGTAGGTGCCCATCTCCGAATTCTTCTGCCCCATCGCATTTAAGGCCACCTGACTGACAACCTATTTCACTTTTAAAAGTTTCACTTACAGTCTGTCTCCTACTAGCATGTGGGCTCCCCAAGGGCTTAGCTTGTTCCTTTTTGTGCTCACTAGCGAATCCCCAGAGCCCGGAACATCGCCTGGCACAGAGGCTGTGCTCAACAAATATTTGTGCAACGAACGGAAGCGAGCAGTGAAACTCAGCAGCGTGAACCCTTCATCTGAGAACAAATGCAAAGGGATTGTTTTTTCTCCTTCCTTTTCTTTTTCTCCTCCTGCTACAATTGCTCCCCAGTGGCCATAGATGGGGATCTGCAAAGACAATATCAAAGCAAATGAGTGCCTCCTGAAGGTAAATGGAGGGGTATTCAACCACTGCCCTCAGTTTCCAGAGCTGTGCTGGGGGTGGTGGTGGGGGTTGATGGTACCGTGGTCGACTGCAGCCTGCAGTGGGCAAGAATAATGAATGTGCTTTCAGAGCTGACGCTGCCTCAGTCTCCTCCCCCGACCCTGCCCCCAGACCATGTGATCCAAAGGCTCACGGCAACTCTCCCAAGGAGGCCTGACGTAAGCCCTATTTATAGAATTCCTTGGCCCCTGCCCACAGCCTAAGAAAGCTCAGGGTCTCCAGGCCCTTCAGCTGACTGTGGTATGGTTCAGGGTGCCCACTCTCCGGGGGCAAAGATCCAGAGTGACTTGGAGGGTCTCCGGAGCCAATTAGGTGCCTCGTGGCTCGCACATCAGGTGTCGGAATTTTAAGACGGCGGATGTTGGTGGGACTCACAGGATTTAGGCAGCATTTGGTTACTGCTCATTTTCTCAGCCAGGAGGCAAAGCGTGACTACCCTGCCAGGCGCCAGCCTGTGAAGACGTCGCTGGTAGGTGGGGCCCACGTGCATGAGGACGTTGGGAATCACCGGCTCAGACAAACCTGTGTGCAGGGCCTGGTTTGCTGCCCAGTGAACTGAGCTCAGTTATTGAACAGCCCGGAGCCTCGGCCTCCTCGTTTGTAAGATGGAGGTGATATAATCGTGCTGATTTCCCAAAGCGGGAGTGGGGGTGTGAGTTCAGGGCAGTGCCTGGCACCCGGCTTGGCCCCTGCTCGGCTCTGCTTCCTTGTTATTCCCACACAGGCCGTCAGTCTGGCAGCTGGGTCGGAAAGGTGTGTGTGACGCGCTGTCTCTGGGGACGGCCCCTCCGGGTGCCTGCTTCTGGCCAGCCACTTGTCAGTCGCAGGCACTGTTTCAGGAGTTTAGCATCGCTGGGTGATGGCTGGCAGCTGGTGGTCGTGAACGGGAGGCTTGGTCCCCTTTGGAGCTGAGCCTCTGCAGAGAAGCAGCTGACGGGCGGTTAACTGTGGTTGAACAATTGGTCATTTTGTCCCGGCTGGTGTGGCTCCGTTGGTCGGGAGCCATCCCACAAAGCGAAAGGTTGCCAGTTCAATTCCCGGTCAGGGCACATGCCTGGGATGCACATTCGGTCCAAGAGGCAACTGATCGATGTTTCTCTCTCACATCCATGTTTCTCATCCTCTCTTTCTCCCTCCCTTCCCCTCTCTCTAGAAGTAAATAAATAAACACGTACATACATACTAAAAAAACATCGCCTATTTCTAAAGACATTTGAAAACTATGGTAAAACACACACACAGAATTTACCACCCTAGCCACTTTCAGGCGTGCGCCTCCGAGCGTTGAGTGCATTTGCGTTGTTGTGCAACTGTCCTTGTTTACTGGTATCCATCGGAGCTCAGACACATTCGCCTGTCTCATCAGGCCCCTTTTGGTGTCAGCTGCTCCCGCTGGGTGCTCACAGGACACTTTGACCTCCATGTGGCCCTTTTCAGCCTAGTGATTGTCTTAGCTTTTCTAGAACAATTAAGAGCTGAGCGTCTGCACGTTAGCAAACTCTTACCTACACCATCGCCTTGGTCTTAAAAATTGTCTCTAGACTGAGTTTTTATAAAACTAAATGTTCTGCACATGGACCAAGCAGGGCCAGCTCTTTCTAAGAGCCCCTGGAGACTCCTTTTGCACCGTGGAGGGGCCCTTGGCCTCCGGGAGGAACTCCCCCTGTGTCCTTCTGCCTTTTCCACACAGCGGGCTCTCTTAAAGCGAGGCGGGCCCACGCAGAGCTTTCCAGGTGTTTCCAAACAGCCTCCTCTGGAAGTTACCCAGAAATCTCATCAAATAGCTGAAAGGCAACATCACACACTCCCACATGCCTGTCACGTTGTCAGTAATGAGATTCTCCTGGGCTGCAAAGACCAAAGGCTCTCGGGTTTGAGAAGCAGAAGAGACAGCTTTGCTCCCTCCCGGCAGGGGGTTGTGTGTGCAGCGTGTGATAAGAGGCGAATGCAGGAGGAAATGGTCTCCTGACCGTGGGCCCAGGAGACAGACCTTGAAAGAAATGGTATGAACTGCCTCTGACGCAAACAAAATCCCTTCCAGAGATGCACCCTCACAAGCATGATAAACGCGTAGAGAAGCCGCCACAGGGAGGGGGAGCTACAGGCAAAAGGGAAGCTTTGACCACCTCCCCCTGCTGTCCCCCACCCCCAGCACTGGAATAAGGTTCACATTGGCAAGGATTGCTTAGAGAAGGCTGTTTGGATATATCGTAAGGATTCAGGATGAATTCTTTAGGGGATGAGGAAGCCTCCATCTCCCGCTTTGGTCCCCATCTCTTTAACTGGGCCATGCAACCTGCTGTGGCTATCACCAGCATCCTAGTATCTAGGACATTAGCCTGCACACCTGACCCCTCCGTGTTCCCCATTGTGGGGACTAAAGCTGGGTCTGTCCGAGGACAAAGCAGCTTGTGGACGGATTCCACGGCAGAGACTGAATCGCATCAACTGTGATGTCTGCTCTCAAAAGGATGAAAGGGCCAGCTGACCCAATGACAGCCTGTTTTGCTTCTCAGCTGGTGTCTAGAGGTGGCTCAGAGACGGTGTTCAGCCAAGTGGGAGTTTCAGGGCTCGAGGGCCGGGATGTTGAAACGTATCGATGTGAGCTCATTGACAAACTCTTTTGCCTTGGTTTTATCTCGCAAACCTTAAGGGTAGTCATGCTGGTCTGAATGCACAGGTGCTAGAAATGAAACTGGAGAGAGCTTGCTGCAAAGGCTTTTTTAAAAGTTCTGGAATTCTGTTTCTGAATCTTCCCCTTGTATCATCACCACCATCATCATCATCGTTATAACCATCACAGCTTGCTTCAGGACAGGCCAAGTGTTTTACACACCTACTATTTCATTTACTCCTCACTGCGATCCCAGGAGGCGAGCACAGTCTCTCCCATCGTATTGGGGGAAAAGCTCGTCCCACAGACCTGAGTCATTTGTCCACGGTCACACAGGAAGTAGGGCAGTGGAACTTGGTTATTCCTCCATTTTCTCCCCTACTGTCCTGTCCTGTTTTCCTTTGCAATCAAATATAATCTTGAGCCCTGGCTGGTGTGGGTCAGTGAACTGAGCGCTGGCCTGTGAACCGAAGGGTCACTGGTTTGGTTCCCAGTCAGGGCACAGGCCTGGGTTGTGGGTCAGGTCTCTGAAAATAAAATCTTTATATATATAAAATCTCGAACCAAAATATGTCTTTTGACAATCATGACGCCTTGCAAACTTGTGTTAAACAAAGCACACTTCCTCCTATCCTTGTCTTTCTCTCCTCCCTGAGTCCAGTTCACTTCTGATGTTCGTGGGGCTACAACATCAGGTCTGCTTCCTAACAGTGCAGCTATTTTAAAAGGCGGTCATATTTCAACTAGTAATTTGCTTAATTTGACTGGATCTAAGTACAAAAATGAGATTTCCCTGTGGTTGCTTCCTCCTCTCCCCTCCTAATCTTTATGACTGCTCATTTGGTTCCTGGAGCAGACGGTGCAGGGATTGCGGGGAGGGGGGGGACAGTCAGGGTGGGGAGCCCCAATAAAGCTGCCGGCCGCAGGAAGTCTTCTCGCATGAGTGGCCCTGCCAAGCTGGAGCCCTGACTGGGGACCCGCCTGTGTCTTTGGATGTCCCTGTGAGCATGCATGTGTGTCCATGAACTTGGCCATTGACTTTCCTCCTCTCTGCCCATGATTTTCTCCACCAGGGTCTGCCCAATGACAGGGGCCTCCCAGTGACCACTGGGACACAGTAAAATGATCAGAAAACTACCTCCCCCAAGGTTCCAACCACCTAAAAAAAAAAGAGCCACGTGACCCTGTTTTTAGTGTTTTGATCATTTTAAAACAAGGTGACTTGTCATTAATGGGATCCAATGTGTATTTCTTTGTCCTTTCTCATAAGAGGGTTTTTGTTAGAGTCTTGCCTCCTGATTGGCACCGAGGAAAGAAAGGTCACTGAAAGGAGAGCCCATGTGGGGCCGCCACTGCCTGGAAGTCCAGTCGCGCTTAGAGGGGCAGAGCTTTCACTGTGAGAGCGTCGGGAGCTGGGGCCAGAGCGCGCCTGTCCATTTCCTCACCTGGGAAATGGCCCCAGAATCCTAGAAACACCTGTCGCAACAGGTACTTGATAAATATCAATTCCTTCCCCTCTTCGTATTTTGGGTGCCTGGTGAGTGTAAACCCGAAGGAGACGTAGGTGGTACGGGAATTTCTCGGGAAGCAGGAGCAACTGCTTGGCTTTACTGAAGATCTCAGTGGGGGGCGGTCAGACCCACCCCAGCCAGCGCGTGGTGCAAACCCAGGGCTTGGAGGAGCCCCCTCCCCTGGGCTGCGTGTGCTCCCCCACTGAAATCCACCACAAGGTGGTGCTGTGGCTGCCTTTCTGGCCAGGTGCTGGAGCCTCCTTGAATGTCCTTCCAGCTGGAGAGGGTGAGAGCGCCCTGCCAGTGGGTGGCCTGCCTTTGACGAGCCGTGCAGCCTGGGCAAGCCGGGTCACCCCTCAGCTGTAAAATGAAAGGGTCCCAGAGGCAGGGTTGGGAGTCGGACAGGGTTAGGGCCCACCCTCAGCTCTGTGGCTTACAAGCTGTGTGATGGTGAGCAAACCCCCTGGGACCGTTCTTCTGAGAACCAGGGACAAGTGTCCCTCTCTCCCTGGCTGGCTGTGATGACGAATGAGGCACCACATGGGAAGGGCCCGGCAGGAAAGGCAGTCAATCAGCCGGCTTCGTCTGGTGCAGTTCGACAAACCCTGTTATTGGCGATCCAAGGTAGAGCCAAACTGGGGGCTGGAGACCCCTTCCTTGGGGCAGTGGAGCACGAGAGAAAAGGACTCCAGTGTGTACGTGCAGCCCCAGCGAGGACAGCGGCAGGGCAGGGTAGGGACTGCGTTCAGAGGGAGGTCCCCTCCCAGCTGGAACCCCGGGTGGGGATGAAGTCTGCTGACCTCTGACCCCTCTGTGCCCTCCACGGGCCCCTGCTAGGTCCTCAGCAGAGGTCTGCTGATGATGCTTAAATAAATACATCAAGTAAAGTTAGAAACTGAAGACCCCAGTCGGACCTGCGTCCCTGTTTTTGCCTCTCATCCGACAGGGCAAGCCCCTGCCTTCTGAACCCCGTTCGTCCCTCCGACCTTACTTCTCCCAACTTCCTAGCAGAAGCCTCGGCTCGGGTGGTGCCTTCATGGACCACTTACTTTCCTATCGCTGGACCTTTGCTCTTGTCAATCCTGGGCCCTCAGGCCTCCTGACTCCCTCATAGCCCCTCAAGGCTCACTTGTCCTTCAATGCCTGCCACCTCCTCCCGGAAGCCCTCCCTGCCATCTTGAGGAGAGGCTCCCTGCTCCAAACAGCCTCACATCTGGGCCCTTGTGATGGAGGCCCTTGGACAAGTCACCCAGCCTCCCTGGGCTTCTGGTTCCTCATCCGTACAAACGGAAAGTACACCATCCAGTTCTACGTGTAACCAGGTCCACACCTTCCAAGGTGCCTGGGGAAAAAGTCAAGATGGGATTCTATTCCTACCCAGCACATAGCAAGCTGTCAACAGCTACCAGCTTCCTCCCCTCTCCCTTGCTGGGACAATGGTTTCCTATTGTGGAGATGAGCAGCTGTTCCCCAGCAAACCTCTGCAGTGGAATGAAGCAGGACAGACTAACCCTGCCTTCTAGTGCTCGCCGAGCCTGTGATCCAGGCTCAAACAGTCCTATGAGGCCTCCTGAGTCTCTAGCAACTGCCAAATCACAAAACGAAAAGTCACCATGATGAGGATCCACCTTGGGGCCCGTCACCTCATTCACAGTCTTCCAGGTACCCAGGTGACGGCCAGAGCTGAAGAGACCATGATCTCTAGGCTTAGTATCCAGAGAAGTCCCTGCTACACGCTTCCGGTCAATCAGGCAGCTTCCTGGCAAGATTATTCCCTGCCAGGACGTTCTCCTCCTGGTTCCAGGTCTGCAAGCCAAAGCCCCAGCCACGACCTTTCTAGAGGCCAAAGGCAGAGATGTCGGAGACTTTAAGACTGAACACAGCACTCGCTCCTAAAGAGGATGAAGCTCCCGGAGGAAGTCCAGTCGAAACGGAAGGTCTTGTCATCTGTGCAGCTGGCACCTCCAGGTGCCCCCACGGAAGAGAGAAACACCTTTGGGCTTTGATTGCTAGGAAGCTACCAGCTAGATTCGCAGCTCAGTGACAGCAACTGGGCAATCAGGAGAAAGCATTGTCATAACCACAACAGTGACAAAAATGGTGGGTACGAAGTGCCTATGACTAGCCAGCCATTGTGCTAAGTGCTTTACACAGAGCATCTCACTCCCTTTAATCATCCTCTGGAGACGGTGTCCCTAGACCCATTTCACAGGCTGGGAGATGGAGGCCGAGGGAGTAAGTCCATGTGCCTGTTTGTTCAGCCAATAAGAGGCAGAGCTGGAGCTCGGACCCAGGTCTGGCCGTGGGGGCCAAGCTCCTCCCACTGCAGGCCCTGCTCCCCAGCATTTGAGCCTCTGAACTGGCTTACGTGCCCTGTTCAGATTCGTGTTTCCTCTGGTCCTGACAGTCTGTATTTATCCATAAGTTGTTGCTTCTGTGGCTGCGAGAATCCCTGCAAACCCTCTGAGGACAGAGCTGGGGCTTTGCAAACATCGGTAAATATACCGAGGTGTGAGCAAATGACTGAACAAAAGATGGAGGAAATGAAGAATAACGAAGACTGTACTCGAGCCCTAAAAAGTCAGAGTTCACACAGGGACATCCTGTCCTGGAGGGGCGGGGCCAGGGGCCCCCAAACTGAGGCCCTGTCATTACAACACAAAGTGTGGGGTACACACTGACCCACAGACAGAAACGGGTTTTTATCTTCTGTTCTGCGCAACGGGCCTGGCAATTTTCCAGAAGATAACCGTTGTGAGAAAACTGGCTGAGCAGGCTTGATGGTCCCAGATACAAGGAAAAGAAACCCCAGTTTCCATTACAGAATGCCGTGAACTGAGGTGGTTCATTAATATGTAAATTAGCGAGACTCGGGGTGTTTTCTTCCCGTTTGGAACACGCCCCGGCCCGCCCCCACACCCACACCATGCTCCTCCTCTGCAGGCAGTCTGGGTGTTTTGGTTATTACAGACCAAGGCTCAGGCACAGACTTGCTTATACAAAATTCTGAACAGGGAGGGCCAGGAGGGAAGGGGTGGTCACTAGAGAGAGATCTGTCCCAAAGACAGACTGGGACGGTCATCAGGAAATGTTTCTGGAGACCACTCCCTCCCTCCCCTGCACTGGCCAACGGGACTCTGGCACATGCTGTTTCCCGGGGGCCTGGGCAGTGAGTGCGGGCACCTGCTCCATCTGCAGTGACCGGTGGGCCTAAAAGAACCAGCATTCAGGTTCCAATGCTGTCTCTTGTGCGTTTGCTTAATGGGGCTCTGATGAGCTCAGAGAGCAAAATGGGTAGTAAGATCGTGTTTCTGAAAAGCCTAGGACCAGACCTGGGGACATGCTGGCCAGGCAGGTACTGCAGCCCTCAGGGCGCCATCAGGGTGCCAGCATCAAGGGCACCTGCGGAGCCCAGGAGGAAGAAAATGCCTTCAAAGGGAGTTGGCATAATCCCTGGCCCAGCTTCTTGGGAAGACCCTGCTCATTTAGATGAAAGCAGCAAATGAATTCTAATTTCTGCTGACTCATTCCTTCCCTGGAGCCCAGGCCGTCTGAGGACAGTGCAGTTTTCAGCGCGCTCAGACACGGTGAGCGCTGCAGCCTTGGGGTGGACCCATCTGGACACAGTAATGGAGAGAGGAAGAAAGGAGCCGTGACTCACTGAGGGTCGACCATGTGCCATCATGCACTGTTGTCACTTCTGCTGTACTGAAAGGCCAGCTATGTGGTCCACCCTAGGGACATCACTGTGCCAAGTCCCATACCAGGTGCTGTGACACAGGGGAGAGGGACGGGGACACTGTCCCTACCCTCAACCTCTTCCTTGGTAAAACAGCAGTGTCGGGTACCTATATTTTAGGGTTCACTGCACATTAAAAGAGAGAAAATATGCCAAGTGCTTAGTGTAGCACAGTGCCTGGGACATAGTAGGTGTTCAATAAATGGTCATGATTAGGTCCCAGAACCCTTCTGAGCAGCATCAGTATCCCATTTTACTAACTGGCCTAAAGCTTAGAGGTCACCCAGATGTAACTAGCAGAGTCTGCCCTTGAACTCGGGCTTCTAAATTCTGGGTCCAGTGTTTCTTCTTTCAGCTCATCATTCTCAGCTGATTGCCACGGCCCCTTGTACCTTGAAGACACGGGGAAAAGTGCCTGAATGGAGGCTTCTTACAGATGGAGAAGGGATGGGGGAGCCAAGGTTGCCTTAATTAATGGGCCCCAGTGCCTGCAGTTCAGCAGCCCTTCAGGCTTCTATTTGCTAAATGAACACACTGACATGCAAGCTGGCTCATCTCACGATGTCTTTCCAACTGTGTGGACAGGGCGACTGGGAAGAGACAATATGTGATGCCTCTAATTAATTCCCTCCAAATCTTTTGGGAATGAAGAGGAGAGCAAATGCAGAAGCCAGCTGAAGGGGAGCTGCTTTCTTGGTTCATGTGGCCATTTCCTGGTTCAGCTACCTACTATGCGTTGGCTGGAATTGAGCTCACTTTGTAACTATTTAATTTCTGAAATCCTTATAAAGCAAATACACAGAAGAACGAACAGTCTGCTGGGGTCTGAGGCCCAGAGTCTCCCAGTGAGTACTTGCATAGTGGCTCTTCCTGGCATCAGGCACCCCCCCTGTCCTCGCCACCTGCTGGGGCCAGAAATAGCCTTGGTCAGAGGGTCAGTCACTCCCAAAGCAAATGGACCCTGTGTACTGGCAGATGGGCCATTCTCAGAAGCAGACCGTTCATCTCTGGGAATTCTGGCTACATCCATTTCCTGCCCAAAGGCACAAACATATGACAGGTGCACTTTTGTCTTGGTTTTGAGTGGGCACACCACTGCGTGGGGTGTGCACATGCCCAGTCCTGCCTGCCGGGCAGTCCGGAAGTGCAGTGGCCCGGTGCCCTGGGTCACTGGGGGTGCTTATGCCCTAGGCCAAGCAGCTGACCCAGGTCTCAGGGGCTGTGGGTTCTACTTTGCTGAGGCAGCTCAAGCCTTTCACCACCCATAGCCTCAGGCACGACCTTTTGCAGGTGGCATTCACATCAAGTGCCATGTCTGCCCTCCCGGCCCTCGTTAATGAATCAACTACTAACATGTGCTTACTGGATGTCTCCCTTGGGCCAAGGCCTGGGCTGCAGGGGAACCAAAAAGGCAGTGCCTGTCCTGAAGCTAAACACCCCCTGGCGGGGGGCCGGAGACTTAGGAGCAGGAGCCCACAACAGTGTGGTGAGGGCTGAAACACGCAGCCAGCCCAAGGGTCGGGCAGGGCAGGAGGCGGCCGGGTGAGGCAGGATGACCCAGACTTAGGGGGCAGGCACTGGGTGGGAGTCCCAGGTCTGCCACCTTCCTGCTCTGACTTTGGGCAACTACCCTGGGCTCGGAGGCCCAGCGGTCCATGCGTCTGTACCAGGGGCTGCATGACACCTGCCTCCCGAGGACACTGAGGATCAGAGTTAATAAAATGACCGCCGTCGGGCATCCGTACAGACGTTCCATCCCAGGGTGGCCGACGCCAACCCCACACTCTACCCTCTGTCCGAGGCAAAAGGAACATAACAGGGTCACCCTGTCTGCTTCTGGTTCCTGGAGGGAACAGCACTTTCCATGAGCTGCTGACTCACTAATGGGAACGACTCTGTCCCCGGGAGGCTGACATCTGAAGAGACTGTGTGCCCTGCGTGGCTTCCTGGGAAATAACCTTGGGAGGAAAGGGCTGCTCTTCCACCGGGAACAAACTGATGAAAACTCCATAATCCTGGTCATCGTGAACGTGTCTTCCCTTCCAGGGCCTGGTGAGGGTGTGTAATTTGGCAAGCCAGGCTTTCTGCAGTCTAACCAATTTACGCTTTTTTGCAAGAAACAACTTTTCTTTTCAAAATGCTTCCAAATCCCCCCTAGCCAGTGTGGCTCAGTTGATTGGAGCGTCATCCCACAGACAGGAAGGTCATAGGTTCGATTCCCAGTCAGGGCACATGCCTGGGTTGTGGGTTTGGTCTCCAGTTGTGGTGCATTCAAGAGGCAGCTGATCGATATTTCTGTCTCACATCTGTGTTTTTCTCCCCCCTCTCTCCCTCCCCCTCTCTCAAAAATCAATGAGCACGTACTCAGATGAGGGTTTAAAAAAATGCTTCCAAATCTGAGTTTTCCTTCCACGGGATTTTTGAGCATATGTTGAAGGGGGCATCTGAGCTGGCTCCAGGCTGCGGGTCGGGAAGGCGGGACAGCATTCTGCAGGGTGAGAATAGGTATGAAGGCCCAGGTGCTGGGCCTAGGCAGATGGGGTTACCCTGAACCCCCAGTTTTCCTTGTTGGGCAGAGAGAAGCTCTGGGTGTGGCTGCAGGAAGCACAGCTGATGGAAATCTCAGGACTTGCAACCAAATAATCCCAGTGGCTCCACACTGCACATCACTAATTATCCTGGCCATAGGTCGCTCTGAGGATTAGGGGCCAAGTCACCAATAAGAGCCCGAGTTAGCCACTGTGGATCCAAATTTCAGCATCATCATTGACTCGTCCTGTAACCATGGGCTAGTGACTATGCCTCTGTAAGCCTCAGTTTCCTCATCTGTAAAATGGGGGCAGCCAGAACCTCATAGGATTATTGCAAGGATTAAATCATATAAGGCACGTGAAATATTTAGCTGCTCCTGGCACATAGTAAGGGCCCCAGAATCGCTAGCTGGCAAGGTGATGATAGAATGAATCAACCAGGCAAGTAGGTGGCAGGGGTCTCAGGAAGCTTCAGTTGAATCTGGGTCTATTTCTGTCTGAAGATTCCTCAGCCACACCAAGCATTTAAATACTCATCCAGAAAGCAAGCGATTCCTGCTGGGAGTCAGTCCTTCCTACCCAGCCTGGGCGCATCTGAGCTGGAGGCCTGGTTGCTCTGAGAACCCCAGGAACAGATGGAGAAAGCTGCGCAGATGCTACGCACATCTGTAGGACGACGCATGGTGCAGTGTGGTCCAGCCCCTGCTGCACCTCTGCCAACCCAGCCACCTGCCTGGAGACACGAGTGGAGCAGAGCCGGCTGGCCTGGCAGCCTGACCGAGCGTCTAACCCTGTCCTGCAGGGCTGGCTTCTTGTGACTCCTTCTATTTCCTAGGCCAAGTCCTTACAGGCTTGAAGAGGTGGACATAGTGGTGTCCACCTAAGCCCAGGACACACAGGTTAAGGGCATCAGCCCCAACCAAGTGGCTGCCCTAGAACTGGCTGTGGAAAAACAGCAAGGGCTCCCTCAGTGAGCACCTGCTCTGTGTCAGGTGCTTTTCAGATGATGGACACGTGTCACTGCTGACCCCAACAGCCGTTCTGCGAGACCTGAACTCATTTGAAAGGAAGCTGACCACCCTGAGCTTGAGGGAGGGGCAGGGCAGCTGCCAGGAGCACCTAGTGAGTAGTGGCACATCTGCAGAGCAGTGACCCCCGATCTTTGGGACATCACTCCGCAAAGGAAGACGGAGTGGTGAAAGTGGTTAATTCTACAGGCAGCGGTTCCTGGGTAAGAGGGGGAGGGAGATGGGCCACAGCTGGGAGGGAGTAAGGCGGGGAGGGGAGGGCAGGGCCGCGTGTTCCGGTCACCAGCGGGATTCATCCCTGCATTTCACCATTGGGTCTCCAGGGCCCCCAGAAAACAATTAGTGGATTCAAATGCATTGCAGTAATTCCTCTGTCACATCCCCTAACTCAGATAATGACAGCTTTCATGCAATTAGGAGAGGGTCTCCCCTGTGTGCAGATTAATTGGGTGTTAAACAAGCAGGCCTGCCTGAAACCAGACAGGGGGAGCTGGGATGAATTAGATGCGAAATAGCAGCTCTGGGCAAAGAGTGAATAATTCATTCACAGCCATGGCCAGGTGGAGACTTGCAGATGCCCCATTGGTTGCATGAGGCCAGGATGTAGGAGGGGGCTGTTGAGGAGGAAGGTGGTAGATGGCTCTGAAGGCAACCGCAGGCCCCGGTCCCCGGGGAGGGGAGTTGGGGAGGCCGGTTTTAACTCAACTCTGTCCACTGGCCCATGTCACCAGTCTGTGGGGCACTCTCATGGGCCAGCTCCTGTTCAGAAAGCGTAAGATGGTTCCTAGCATAATATAAATGTTCACTAAAAATGACTGGGCTCTCACTATCTGCCAGCACTTGAAGGCACTGCTGTGTCTCATCCTCACAGCCACGTCTGTGCCGATACCGTTACCACTCGCGTACCGTGTTTCGCCCAATCACCTGGAGTTCGGAGAGGTTGGGTTACTTGCCTGGTGTGGGTCTGGGCTTCAAACCAGCTGCCCTAACTCCAGAGCAACCATCACTACTGCTGCTATGATTATTAATATTGCTATTGGAATCTATTATTGTTAATAATCTACTGTTGGAATCTAGTATTATTATTGGAGGGAAAGCTTCCAGACAAAGCGAAACCTGAAAAATGAGCAGGAGTATCTGGAAAAGGTGGAGAGAGAATGCAGTCTGTCTGGAAATGGAGCTCCCTCCGTCTGCTGGAGCCCAGGGATGGGAGGAGATGCTAGAAGGTCGCTCATGGGCAGGGCTGTAAGTCAGCCTGAGAAGTCTGCACTTGATCTGGAGACTGGTGGGGCTGTTGGAGGCCCCTGGGGTGGGTGAGTCGCTGCCCCATGTATCTGAGTGTGTGTGTGAGTATGCCCATGTGGATGAACTACAGGCTGCCTGGGGCCGACCTTCCCCGGCTCCTTTGCCCACAGGACCCACTCAACTACTCATTTACTCCTCCATACGGGGACTGCACCAGTCGGACTCCTTCGCCAGGCCTGGGAGACCTTGTGCCAGACTCCTGCCCAGCCATTTTCTACCGTTCCACCTCAGTCCCCTCTCACCAGCTACAGAAACACTAAACCTAATGTTCCTAGGCCCTCCAGAGAAGCCTGTCTCAGTCCTGCTGACTCACCCTCTGGTCAGTCCTTTCCCGCCAGCTCCACTGAATGACCCCAGACCATTGTTCAAGGTCGAGGTCCTCTGCAAAGTAGAACGCCACCCTGTGCACAAGTCCTGGCTCTGGCACTTAGGACTTGCATGTCATACCCATGAGGCCACGGTTTTCTGAGTCTTGAAGCCGGGAGAACATGCCCCTAAGGCTGCCGTGTAATTGACTGAGACCCTGCATGGACATGCTTAGTACCTGGCCCCGTACATGGTGAATTAGAACCTGGCCCAGGAGCGCAGCAGCACATGCTTGAATCCCTCACCCAAAGTCAAGTTCCTCTATCTTCCCTTCCTCCCTCCAGTTTCCAGCCTCACATTCTGGAGGCAGCTCACGGGTGAACTCATTTCCGATTGCCACAGCCAAACAGAAAATGGTAATTAATTCAGCTGGATCCGTAAGGGAGCTGAAGATTTGGCTTGTATTAGTGATCTGACGTTAACATGTACTTTATGCTAATTGCAGCCAAAGATGTGCCTTTCTCCTCTAAATTGAGACTCAGTCCTATTCATAAGATCACATCACTCTCGGTAATGAGGAGCCTGGCAGACGGTCAGATGGTCTGCTGCATGGGCCGGGGGAAAGGTGATGAGGAAAGGGACAAAAGGATGACAGCACAGAGAATGACAGCTTTTCAAGAGCCCCCTCCCGGGGGGGAGCAGCTTTGGAGAGCAAGGGGAGTCTGTAGCCACCCCCTGAACCTGCAGCAACTTCCACCCGAAGGGTGCTGCTAGAGGATGTGCTGACCAGGACCCAGCATGGGGTTGGCTCCACGCTCTCCAGCATTTGCCACGGCCCAGAGGCGACATGAATCTTTGTTGCAAATGGAGAGATGCATGTCCAGCGAGGCTGCCTCCTGGCCTCATCCAGGCCGCCCAGCTGAGCAGAGGCAGGACTCAGACCCAGGTCTCAGATGATCACGAAGCCCACACTTTCCTTTCCCCCAGCGAGAGTCCGGGTTAGTCTTAGCATCTGGATTACTGCCTGGCAACCACTCACTCCCCTCTGGCCCTGCTGTGGGCGGAGCTCTCTGCCCCACAACACTGACCCAGGGCTTCACCATCACTTGCTCTGGCAAGCAGACCACGAGGAAGATTACAAATTGCCAAAAATTCTTTGCCCCTTCTCCCGCCCAGAAGAGGAATCTATTCCTCACTTTGTCCCCTTGAATCTGATCAGGCCTGCAGCTGGTTTTAACCAAAAGACTGTGGCAGAAGTGATATGTTCTGGAATCTTGGCCTTACGAGGCCGTGCCGGTTTCACTCTCGCCATCTTGAAGGAGGTCAGGTGGGGCTATGGAGGGTGTGAGAGGTCTGGGGAAGGACTGAGGCATGCTGGGTGATGGCCAGCACCAATGGCTGGGCAGGCAGTGAGGTTGCCTTGGACCTCCCAGGCGTTCCAGCTCTGTCTGCCACTGCATGAGCGAAACCAGGGGAGGGGCTGCCTAGTCCACTCACAGAACTGTGACAAATAATCAGTTATTGGTGCTTTAAGCCACCATGTTTGAATAAGTTGCTTGCAGTAATAAAAACTGATGCAGAATGTTTTTAGCCACTGTGTGTGGATAGGTTGTTTGCAGTAATAAGTAACTGATGCAAAATATTAGTAAATATTGCAGGAGCAGAGGTCTTAAATGCACATGAGTGGTTTGACTTGGCTCTGGCACTCTGGTGATGGACGAGAAGAAGAGCAAGCCCTGGTGACCGCTGCCTCTTCAGCCTCACAAGAACAGGACAAAGGCATGTGGTGCAGATCTGGGCCCGGCCCGCAGTCTGGGGCCACCCCTACCCAACTCATAGCCAGAAACAGAGGCTATTCTAGAGTAACTGAACCACAGACAAGCTGTAGATCCTGGGCATGCAACTATTTGGTGTCATAACCCTCTGAGTTTGGGGGTGGTTTGTTATGCGGCATCACTGCAGCAGTAGCTGACTGATACACTCATCCTGCCTCTCTATAACCCACACATTTTTATAGCAGAGACTGGGTTCCATGTAAGAGACAGTGTCCCTATTTTTCCCAGCAGAGATTCGACGTTATTTGCACAAAGCTGCAGGAACAGAGAACATGGTGTTGTGTAGTAGGACTCGGTCAGTGGTGTTGCTGCAGCTCAACACAGCCATTTACTGGAGGGAACGAAGGGCTGAGGGTGGAGACATGGTGTGGGTACCCAGGGGCTCCTCCCAGTGGGCTGTAAGGTCCCAGGTGGATTATCTGTGGCAGGTAGAACAGGAGAGGCAGGTAAGGGATGGCTTTTTGACTTGCTCTGTCTCAGCTGATGCTGGGGAGGAGGGAGTATGTACTTAGAAAGGGAAGGCACAATGCTGTCCCCGGTAAAAACGGAAGCTCACCTTTACCAGAGCTCTGGATTCAGCCCTGTCTCCCCAGTGGTCACTGCCTGACCTCTGATCGCAGCAGGCTGGAACTCCCGCTGGAACAGCTCAGAGCTAGCTCCCCAGGCCCTTCTGCATGGCGGTCCCAGGTTACTCAAAGCTACTGGAAATAGGATAGAGGTGCCTCCCCACTGCTTACTGATGTGCCAAGGAGGTGGCTGGAAGCTACAGGGGGCTTTAGGGTCCTCCGAAATGGCACAGAGGAGCCGGGAGGCCCACTGCAGGGCTCACACACAGGGCTCGGCACCCTCCATAGTGACTGCTAAGGACGGCATGTCTACCTTGCCTTTGCAACCAAGAAAAGAGCTCTGATCCTCAGTCACTTACGCAAAAGATAAAGAACAGGAAGAAATCATGCTCCTGAGCTCCAGCGTCTCTCCAATGCCCGCTGGTGACGTCAGCACTGAAAATAATGCCAGTCAGCCCCGACTCATTGCGTTGTTTCTCGGGTCCAGACAACGGCAGACATTCCCGCCCCTCCTGCTTGTTAGCAGTTGGTCAGCAATCAGGTCACACACTGGGCCAACCAAGGAGAGTGGCCAGTGGACATCTTCAGGGGTAGCCTTAGGTTGGCGGATAGTCTGAAGAGCAGAAGCTGCCAATGGACATCCTTGAGCTGAATGTAGTTAATGATGGGTTTTACGATTTGCAAAAATACTTTACGTGGGGTCCCTCGCTTGCTCCTCAAAAGAAGCGTGTGGGGTGGGAATTATTAACTCTATTTTATAAGCGGGGAAGCTGAGGCTCCGAGACGCATCTGAAATTACCCTGAGTAATAGTGCTGGCCATCACTCCAGCCTCTCTCTCTGCCCTCTGCTCTCAGGACAAGGCTGCCCCATCTCAATCCCTTCTCTTGCCATCAGGCCCTGCTGCTGCTGCGCTTCACCAGGAGAGAGGTTAGTCTGGGTCATGCAAACAGGGGACCACTAGCTCCAAGCTCTGCATCTCAGTCCCCAGCCCCCTCCTACGGCAGCCTCTGCTGACAGACCTGCCCCCAGCCGGCATTCTGCCCTGGAGACCTCACCCACCCGAGGCTTTCCAATGCCTGGCTGGGAAAGTATGCCCCTGGAGGGCCCGACACACGCCCAGAGGTACCTGTGGCGGGTTGCATGGGGCCCTGCCCCCAAAGACATGTCCACCTGGATCCTGTGAGCAAGACCTTTTATGGAAAAGGTGTCTTGGCAGCTACCATTAAATTATGCAAATGTATTAGTTAATGATCCTGAGATGAGATCATGCTGGATTTGGTGGGCCCGAAATAAACCCAATGGCAGTGACTTTAGAAGGGAAGACGGAAAGGAGAAGGCAGTATGACGACGGAGGCAGAGGTTGGGGTGATGTGTCTGTGAGCCTGGGGGTGCCAAGGACGGCCGGCAGCCGCCAGTACCGGGAGGAGACACGGCCGAGACGCCCTGAGAGCCTGCAGAGTGCACATGCCTCTGCCAACACTTTGATTTTGAACTTTTCATCCCGCTCCTTGCCTTCCCATTCAAGAGCATGCATCAGCATGCCAAGGCCAATGTCATTATTATAGGACTGTCTCGCATCCACTCTAATTTAGATACAGAAAACATACATAATTTTCCAAATGACTTAACGATTTTGTCTGTCTTCAAAGTATTTGAAACAGTGAACTATTCTCAAAACTGAGAACACTGTCACAAGACTCACGACTCCTCTCCTGAACCTCTGGACTAGGGGGTGAACTTGGGAAGGGTTTTCACCTGTGACAATAAGCCAGACTCACCTTTCTCCTGAGCCATCTCTTGCAGGCAGAAGTAGATGACTCTGGCTCCCAGGCTAAAGCCAATCAAAGTGACAGGTCGCCGGCCCTGAGGGAAAAAGGACACACGTGTCTGGGATGGGACCCAGCCACTTCTAGCAAAGCCTCAGCCCTGACAAGGGCGGCCCTCACACACTCCCCAGGGCCTGCCTTGACCTTAATGAATGGTGTGTGTGCCACTCCCGGCCCTCGTTCATGCAGGGCGCACCTGACTGCGGAGCCAGCTGCCTTGGGGCTAAGAGGCAGCTGGGTTAATTCCCTTCCACCTCACACAATTATCCAGCTGCTGGTCTCTTCTGCCCCTAGAGACAGGACTCACCCACCTCATGGCAAAAGACTGCAGTGAAGTGGGGCCTTTCTGGAGCCAGGGAGGGGAGTGGAAGGTACCCCAGGATGCAACAGGAAAAAAAGGCAGAGTGACATGGCAGGGTCAGCTGTTCTGTTTCTAGACAGGCAGGTGGGACCGGAAATGTCGGTCTTGCATTACAAGAGTAGGCAGTGAGTTAGACATAAGGAGGAACTTCCTGACTAAAGAATCTGTAGAAAAGGCAACTCATAAGAAAAAGGAAGTTATCTGGGGTGTCTGGTACCAGTTCTACTTGGAAGGGCAGGGAAGGCGAAGATGAGTCCAAAGGTCGTCTGGTCTCACCAGTCTATTCCTTCTCCTTGTTTCTGTGCCAGTAAATGTGTCCACCCTCCCCACCTGCACCCCTCCCTTACCACCATAGAAAACTGCTGACGTGCATTCCGGTTCTGCAGGACACTGGTGGCGAAGGCTGCGCTCCATCTCCCGACGCCCATGCACCGCCCCCCACCCCCATGGCCTTGGTGACAGAACTCCTGAGTTTTCTCGGGCTACCCAGCCAAAGACTGAGTTTCTCTAACTCCCCGGTAGCTAGGGATGGTGCCACAGGGCTGAGTCCTGGCCAAGGACGCGAAGGGAAGCAACAGATGTGACATCCAGGTACACCCTTCACCCCCCTTTCCTGCCTCCGACTGTCTGGAATGCAGGTGTAACCCGGACCACGTTCCCTGGCATTGGGACCACTGACAATGTGCTCAGAGGGTCGCTCTATACTTCCGGGAAGAAACACCTGGCCTCGTCTATCCCTGCAGGTGCCTCAGTTATTCAGTTCTCACCTAGTCACCTGCTGGGGATGCACAGCCTAGACCTCTTACTGGTCTATCCCAGAATGCTTCCATGACTCGAACTGGAGGAGCAGCAAAGACCACCCACTCCCCAAAGCCACTGGGCCACCTCCACACAGATGTCTTTAGGGCCGACACCCACACACGAGCCAGCCCCGTCATTTCCCTGCTGGGTCCCCACCACAGCCATTCCCAGGTACCTGCTGCCGGGAGAGCAAGATGTGGGCCAGGTGCTTGCCGACCTCTGCGGATCGATGGAGACACACCCCCCAGGGGTTGTCGATGACGCTGGCGACACTGAGGAGTGAGGCCGGCCAGGTCAGGGCAGCCACGATGCCTGGGAAGGTGACATGGGAGTGATGTGGGCGGTGGGGGTCCTTGTCAGGAAGTGGCAGGCTGGCTAATGGCTGCCCGAGCGAGTGCACACAGTGTCTCTCACTTGGGACCTGTGGGCTCTCCAAGGGCTGTCAAACCGCTCAGGGCCACAGGAGAAAGTGGAAGCTCACGCGTGTCAAACCCACGGACCAGATCCCTGTTGTTCGGGCATCTGACATGAGTGAGCTTCCAAAGATGGTCCCAAGTAGTCACTCCACCCGGCACCCTCCCACTTGGCCTCATCACTCTGCCAGGTACCTGCCCCTGCCCTGCCCATCCAGAGTGGGCTCGGCCGATGAGATGTTACGAGACGTGAGACCTCAGACAGACTTGTGCATGGAGGCTGGCCTCTCCCGCACTCCACCACTGGTGTGGGCTGGCCTGCTGATCCCAGGAGGGCGAGAGACAAGGAGAATGGAGCCACGTCGCCCTGGCTGTCCCAGATGAGGCCAGCCTAGATCAGTGGACAGCCAGCTGACCCTCAGATGCATGAGCAAGCCTGGCAGAGGTCAGCCCCGTGAAGCCTCATGGCTCCTGAGCTATTAGGATAAACGAGTGTTATTTTGAGTCGCTGAGTTTTGGGGTGGATGATACATCGTGTGGTAACGTGACCGGCTGTCCCCGTCTCCTCCCACAAACTTCTCAGCCCCGCTGCGCTTCTCAGACAGGAATGTGGTCTTAACCTCTGTGTTCTGAGCGTCCAGCAGAGCGCCTGGCTCAGTGGGGCCCCTGCGGTGCAAAGCTATGGTACCAGTGTGGGCTGGGAGCAGTGGGCATGTTGCTGGCGGTGGGGACAGGGAGACTTACCAGACAACATGGTGTACTTTAGGGCCTCCTGGGCCACCATGTTGGCGAGGCCACTGAGGATGGTCTCCAGGGCGTTGCCGAGCTCCATCAGGTACTTGGCCTCCCAGGCCAGGCAGTACTGCTCGCGGCTGTGTGCCAGGGTGGCCCACGGGGCGCTGAAGGTGCCTGGGAGGACATGGGTGGGTGGGGTCTCCCCTGTCTGTGCCAGAGGATGCCCCACCTCACTTTCCCAGACCGGGGACCACTCACCCTCAGGGGCAGACAACAGGCCCACCCCTGCCGATGAGTGGGAGCTGTGAGCGGAGTGGATGGAGCACCCAGATAGAGTGTGGCACTACCCTAAGAGTCAGCTGGCTGGGGTTCGAGTCCCAACTCCTGCATTCATTACTAGATGGGTGACCTTGGCACATCACTCTGCCACCCTGAGCCTCACTTTGCTTGTCTGTGAAGTGGGGAGATTAATACTTATCTCCCTTTACAGAGTAGTTAATAGAATTAAGTGTGAACTATTATATAGGAAAGTGGCATTCTTTTGATGTCCTGCATTAAAGCTGGCATCAAGGTGTCGAGGACATACAATGGGAATGCACTAGGGGACAAGCAGGGACCCTGGGAGTCAGCATTGTCTCATTCAATGTGCACCGCCTGGGAAAGGCTGGTCGTTTGGGGCAGAGGTATTGGAGCCCAGCTCTGCAGTGACCCCGTGAGCTCACCCAGCTCTTTCTGAGCCTGTTTTTTCACTTGGGGACTGTAAATGGAAGAATAGTGACAGTGACCAAGGTCAGGCAGGGAGTATGGCCACCACTGTCTGCCTCCCTCTCCCTGCTCCTGGCCCCCTCCCTGCCCTGAGGACAGTGTCACCTTCCAGTGGACATGCAGGCCCTCTGCGACCTGGCTTTCTCACTTGCTGCTTTCTTTTGGGTCATTTAGACGACCCATGGCTTCCGCCCTCGGGTCCCTGAGATCTGGGAACTGGGGGGCTCTGAGCATGTGCGCCTGGCTGCGTGCCCAGGATTCCCCGGCCCACCCTCACCTCCCTCTGAGTGATAGCTCTGTGCTGGGCCTCACGCTGGGGATGTGTGGGCCAGGCAGGGAGCGGGTCATGCCGTCAGTCCTCGGTGCCACCAGGTGGAGGACACACCTGTTCAGGTTAGAGCAGGAAAGGGAACTATGCTGGTGGAATGCCAGTTAGAAACCAGGGGCCCTTGATACGCTATCTTGTTTAACTGAATCTTTGTAAGTACCTTGAAAGGCAGGAACATGTAAGCTGTTCACTTTCTAAATGAAGAGCTGAGGCACAGAGAGGTTCAGTAATTTGAGTGAGGTCACACAGCCAAGGCATACTGATCTCTCTCACCTGTGTGCTTAAGTCCTTTGCTGTCTTCCACCTGCTCTCAGGACAAATTCAAACTCCTGGCCTCACCTGCTCCTGTGTGATCTGCTCTGGCCCTGCCCACACTTCTGCCTCCTAGCTCCCTGCTCCGGCAGCCTGTGCTCCTTTCGGTTCTTTTGCGCCACTGGGCCTTTGTACATGCTGCCCCTTGGCTTGGGGTGCACTTCTTGCTCCTTTATCCAGCTGATTCCCAGTCAACCCTTAGCCTGAAGGTCACTTCCTCCAGGAACCTTTCCCGAATTCCAAAGAGATGCTCTGTGCTTCCCCTATTGTGCTGCCCACAAAGCTCTCTGTGATGGTCACTTGCTTAGCCGTCTGTCTGCTGCCTCAGACCAGGTGTTCCACGGGAGCGGAAGCTGCAACTCTGTCACTGAATGCCTGGGGGCTGGCTCGGGGGCCGGCACACAGTGTGTAGTGCCCTACACATACTGCTGGACAGATAGATGCAGAGGCGGAAGGGTGGGTGAACAGATGGACGGGTAGGTGGCTGGGTGGGTAGCAGGATGCACAGACGGCTGGCTGGATGGATGATGGATGGACGTGTGGATAGATCGGTGGGCGGGTGAACGGACAGTTAGATGAGGGGACCACAGATGGAGGGACGACAGGTGGCTGGGTGAGTAGATGGACATGGGAAACAGGCTCCTCACTGCTCTGAGCCTGTTTTCTCCTCTGCAAAGTGGGGCTCCCCTCCCCACCCTCTAAAAACATATACAGGCAAGAGCCTAGGCCAGGGTCTGGCCACGACCAGCTCAGCCGACATCTACCCCCCTCAACATCCTCTGCCCCGGTCCTCACGGTATCTGCCGGACGCCAGCCACCCCGTGATGGCGATGGTGATGCGCAGCTGCCTGCCTTCCGTCAGAGGCAGAAACGTGAACTCCTCGATCGCCCCAACACGCTTCTTCATCTTGTACCCTGAAGACCCAGACACACGAATGGGAATGGAGGCGACCGTGGACCCCGGGAACGTTCGTCAGGGGGGGCTCCCTGGGCTCGCATTGTGCACAGTGAGTGCCGACCGTGTGCCCTGTCCTAGGACAAATGTCTCATTTTTCAACTCATTAAGGTAGGTGCCATTACTGTCCCCAATTATGGAAGAGAGTAAGAGGCTCCCACAGGCTGGCCGACCCCCGAGTGCAGAGCTGGGGTAGAACAGAGGACCCAGGCGTGTAACCGCCGCTCTGTCCTGACTCAGCTGGTTCCAGGTCCTTTTTCCTGTCCACAGACTTTGGGGGTCCACTGTGCTCCTTTCAGTAAAAGGGGATCAGACTGACCAAGATCCTCAGTGCAGAGAGTGACATGCCTCCTGAAGAGTGGGACAGCGACCTCTGTGGGACTCGGAGGCTGCTGATGCATGACTCGGGGAAACTCCCCCAAAAGATGCCGGTACATGGAGGGTGGCCATGTGCTCTCTTACACGAGGAAGCTCAAAGGTCTCCGAGGAGGCCCGTCTGGAAACTTCCCAAGCAGAGCCCCTTCTCAGGAAGTCTGCATGAGGTGCAGTTTCTCAGACTCAGCCCTCACACCGACCTGTGCCAAGCTCTTGCCCAGTTCTAATAGGGCCGGAACTGGCATGAGAAAAGCCACGTGCTCCTCCTTTGTCTCCTGGGAAGCCTTCAGTGTCACCGGGAAGAATCTGGGTGTGTCCTTCAGAGGCTGGGCTGCCCTGGCTGAAAACCCCTCACATCCCCGCACTGCTCTGGAACTTACCCGTCAAGCCAGCTCCGGCGGCACCGAACAGCGAGGTCATGACAGCTATGCCGGCCACCGAGCCCAGAGCTGCTGCCCCGGCACTGCCGATGATCGTGGCGGCCCCAGCAGCAACAAGAGGGGCAGCCAGACCCCCGGTCACACCTGTAAGGAAAGCATCATAAAGGCGGGAGTGCGGATGTGCCCTGCTGGGTTCTTCCCCCATCAGCTGCCAGCCAGCTTCTACGGAGGCTTCTAATAACATGAATGAATACACTGTGGAAGGAGCACCTACTATGTGCCCAGGGGCACCGTCCCGCCCGTCTCCCGCCCTCTCCACTTCCAGACTGACACCGTTCCTCACTCCGCACTGTGCAGACTCACGTGCCCCCTCCTCCCCTCGAGCTGGCCTTACCGATCACTGTCCCGCCTCCGACAGTCGCCAGGCCTATCAGGAGATAGCGCTTCCACTTCCTCCGGTTTTCTTTCTTCTTCCTGGACGCCTCGGCCGTTCTGGGGAAGGAGAGGTTGGTCTTTAGGGTCAGCTGTGCCTGGGACCCCCTGAGGCCTCCCCATCTCCCCAACCCCTATCTGGGAGCAGTGCTGGATACTCTGTCATTCAGAGCAAGGTACCACGTCACCCTGGGCCCATCGATGCTTTTAAAAACCTGGGGAATCCCAGTGCGTGGGATGCGCTACTTACCCAAAGGATCCATCCTAACAGGGTTGCAATTTGAATAATGAAAAGACAAGAAAATGACGATAATAGTAAAAGAAGCACAAAAATGATCTTTCAGCAGGTGGACCCGGATGAGGACCAGGTAGAATCACAGACTCCACCGCCTCCCTCCTTCCTTCCCTTCCCCTCAACATCGGAGCTCAGTCTCCTTCTGGGATATTTGGAGACCAATATCCTTCAGAATAATCATTTCAAAGGTGAGTTACTAGAGAAATGCCTGCCCTGGAGACCTTGGCCTTGGGGCAATAGCTAGAGTCGTTCAGACATGAAATGCAAATGCTGCACATGCAGCAGAAGGGAAGCCTTTAGAGTGAACTGGGGCCTGTGAGCCCTGCGCGTAACCATCTCGAGGGCTCAAGAGCATCGTTAAGCCCCGTTTTCCTGTGGGACACCCAGTCCTCGGTGCTTTGGGACAACTCGGGGCAGGACCAAGGGCAGGTTGGGGAGGTCCCTATGAGTGCAAACTCTGACCTGAAGTTGGAGTTTGGACAACTTGGTGTGAGGACCGATAGCAGACGGGGACCATAAAAGAGGAGTGGTTAATGTTTACTGAGGGGTTCCTGCACGCCAGCTGCCACACTGTGTGTCTCACGTGGGAGAGCTTCTCCCAGAAGCAGCATTATTTTTGTCCCCCTGTTCGGAGGAAGGGCTAATAGTGCCACCTCTGGGGGGGTGCTGGGGGGTCAGGGAAGAGAACATCCACAAAGCCCGGCGTGAGCGCCTACAAACTGGCCCCCACATTTCCTGAGCCCGTTTCCTCCTGTGTACAATGGGGATAATAACATCTACCTCTTAAGGTAGCTGGTTTGTGAGGATTAAATTCATTCCTTCTTCCTCCACTCAATCCACACTCGTTGTCTGAGAGTGGACAACATGTGGGACCCTCTGGGCGCCAGGTGCCGGTGAGCAGAATAAGGCGGTTTGAACCAATACCTGTCTCCTTCCCATCCCTTCCCTCTAGAGCCACCCCTGAGGGTGGGACATAGAGTCGCCCTCCAGTCATCAAAAAGGACCAGGGCCTGACTTGGGTATTCGGGGATCTGCTCTGGTTTTTGGGGTCCTGCTAGCTCAGCTCAGCCAACTTTTGCCCTGAGCAATTGCTGGGCGGACTGGCACGGCCCTGCTCGGATGCTTCACTGCGGAGAAGTGGTAACCAGGGATGACAGTCTCCACACACGTCACAGGCCCCTGATCTCCCTGCCTGAGATGTATCTGGCGTGCGGTGTGAGGTGTTCGGAGCCGCACACTTCTAGCCGAGTGGAAGGTGGAGGGCAAGGAAGCACCTGGGAGGTCAGGACTCCAGCCCTGTCGGCATGGGCTGAGCGCTTCCTCGGCAGGGGTGCTGGTGTGTCACCCACCGCTCACTGAGTCCCCATTAGCCCTCCCTGCCCCGGTCTCCCCACAGGAAGTGTGCACAGCCCTCCCCACTGAACCACAATGAAACGTAGGTGGGAAGAATGTGTGGCTGCTGGCAAAACCTATGAGTCAGTGCAGGAGACTGATAAGTCTCCTGTTCTGCTCTGAGAACAGCGGTGTTCCAGAGAGAGAGGTCACGCTGTCAGCCTGGGACCCAGAACCAAGACAGTGTGGACCAAAGCCACAGCTGGTCAGCAGGGGCCATGTCATACAGACAAGAAATGCACCTGTGTGGCTCTAAGTCACTGAGATTTGGAGGTCATTTGTTAATGCGGCAAAGACCATCCTGATGGAGAGAGCCCCATCCTCATCCAACAAGCGGAGATAATAATGACACTAATTCCCAGGGGTATTGTGGGAGCTGTAGGCAGTAATCCAGATACAACACTGGAGTGTTGTAATCGTCTGATATGTTTGTTGCTATTATCATGGCGTTCGTCATTAACGATAGTTTCCTCCTACACACAAGAGATATACTTTGGCCCTTAACTGCTAGCACTAATCAGGGCAAAGATAGGAAGGCTGTAAAGGAGTTGCTTTTGGCAGAGGTCAAGGCCGGAGCAAAAATTCAAGTTGTCGAGGACATACAATGGGAACACACAAGGGGACAGGCAGGGGCCCTGGGAGTCAGCATCGTCTCATTCAACGTGCACCACCTGGGAAAGGCTGGCCGTCTGGGGCAGAGATACTGGAGCCCAGCTCTGCCGTGACCCCGCGGGCTCACCCAGCTCTTTCCGAGCCTGTTTTCTCACTTGGGGACTGTAAATGGAGGCACGTGACAGCACCATCATAGTGACCAAGGTCAGGCAGGGAGTTCGGCCACCACTGTCTGCCGCCCTCCCCCTCCCGGCCCCCTCTCTTCCCTGAGAATGCCGTTTCCCCCCCAGCCCTCCGCAACTTGCTTGCTTCCTCCACAGACTCACTGCTCATCACTGTAAAAGTAATAATAATTTTTTAACTTAAGTATAGTTGGCATACAATGTTACGTTGGTTATATCAGTTTTAGATATACCATACAGTGATCTGACATTTTTTTAAAAGATTTCATCTACTTATTTCTAGAGGGGGGGCAGGGAGGGAGAAAGAGAGGGACAGAAACATCAGTGTATGGTTGCCTCTCACACACCCCCACTGGGGACCCGGCCTGTAAACCAGGCACGTGCCCTGACTGGGAATCAAACCAGGGACCCTCTGGTTCACAGCCTGCACCCAATCCACTGAGCTACAGCAGCCAGGGCTGATCTGAGATATTTATAGCTTACCACATGACCACCCCACTGTGCACACTTGTCACAATATTATTGACTGTATTCCCCTCCTCCTTTCACCTGCCCCCCGCCCCTCGCTGTGGTAACCGTCCCTTTGTTCTCTGTTTCTGTGAGTTGGTTTGGGGTTGTTTGGTTGCCCATCTCTTCCTAACTTACCCTTTGCCCTCGGGGCACACGGACTTCCCACAGGCCACTGTCTCTGCACCTCAGTGCTGTTCCCGAAGGCCCTCTGTTGCCAAGGAACTTCTCAAAGAACATCCGTGGACCGTCACCTCCTCCAGGAAGCCTGCTCCAGCCCCAAGGTTACTTGAATGCCCTGACTCTGGGTCCTCTAAGCCTCCAGGTGGAAGCAGCCTGCACTTGCAGACCATCCATTTTCGAAGAGTGGGCTTTGCATCAAGTGCATGAGGACCCCCGGGATTCAAAGCCCAGCTTCCTGGGCCAGAAGCTGTGGGCCTGAGGGTGAGGAAGCTGCCTGTCACAAGCTCTCCAGGGACCTGCTCTGTCTCAAGTCTGAGAACCGCAGGGCCAGACCTTCAGGGCGCAGGCCAAGCCCTTCTCACTCTCCACCCTCCGCTGCCGGCCCTGGGCACGGGACCCGAGGGGTGCGCAGACAAGGTTTCTCCAGCAGACCTGAGTCCTCCTGGCCAGGATCAGCCAGAAACCCTTGCTGCAGAGATCTGTCCCCCACTCACTGCCCACATCTAGGAAAATCGGGGGACATGGAACAGAGTGCAGGCCAGTCACCATTGAGAAGGAAATCCTGGTTGTCATAGCTACGTACGGTGCCAGATGCGTCCTGGAAATATTGAGGGACACGCTCTGTAAAGTATGTGATTGCCTAGCCGCTGTGCTGTGTGCTTGAAATCAATACAACATAATACCGCATGTAAACTGTAATTTAAAAAAGTTATTAAAAAACCCCAAATCCTGCGATAGTAGCCAAAGCTGCAATGTATAAAACTTTAATGATTACTACAGACCTATTTTTAAGAATATAGTGGAACTTCTGAGCGGGTGCACTTGACATTTCTCAGAATGGTCCCCCTCCAGACCACTCCTGCAGCGGCATCTGCATGGCCAGGCTGCTGGACAGTCAGCTCAGGTGGCTGGGCTTGTGGCGGGGGAGACCACAGCCTCCAGGGAATAAAGTAATTGAAAAGTAAATATATTGCATTTGTTCTTGAGCCTGTTTGATTCAAAGGTATGAATGGTCGTACATCAAATCCATTTGACAAAGATGGATATTCTAATCTCTAGTATCCTGCTTTGTGTTATTCTTTAAATGTTTCTAAACATCTGCTGAGTCAGAAAGGATGTAATCATTTCCCTTATTTAGCTAAAGGCGCTGTCTTGTAATGTTCACCGGAATTGCCAGTCTATTTCCTTGTGCGTGTAATTACTTGAAAGTTCATAAGAACTGTTTTGTACATAAAATAAAGAGCTTTCCCGGCCATCATTAATCATCAGAGCCTTTAATTCCAGCTATCGCTTCAACTGTCTGAGTTTCCACATCTAAGGCACAAGAGGAGACATGTGCTCTGTGTCACATTGACGACTTGCCCTGTATGTAAGAATTCGGGGCATGAATTTCGATTCAAAGGAAACCCTGTTCCTGTTACTGACAGTGCTTGTTGGTTACGTGTCATGGCCACACTGAGGTTCTGGAAAGCCAGAAATGACCCTGAGCTGGCGTCCTGTGTCAGTCTTCCAAAGACAGAGGCTGAAGCCTAAACGCAGATCCCCGGCCAAAGCCACAGACACCCAGGGAAGGGGCCCCCAGAAGGGGCTCTGCTGCCCATCTCACCGTCCCACAAACCAGGGTCACTCCCTGCCATTTATCCTCACCCTTCGGTCCTCACCACCACCCTCTTCTTTGTTTTAATCCCTTTCTCCCTTGATAGAGAGAGAGAGCTTATCTCGGGGAAGTTTAGAGACACTTCCCTAGTAAAAGAACTATCTTTACTGCTTTCTTCAGACTAAGGAGGGAACCTGGGATGTCCAGCTGGGCCTGGAGGGATGCCCATCAGACTGGACGTGGTGGTAAAATCAGACGGTGCCTCGATCGGCTGCGTGGCCCGAGGCGAGTCATGTTGCCTTCTCTTTCTGTTTCTCTACCTGCAAAACCCTCAGGAGATTGTTCTGACCACTGAATGAGGCGACGGCTCGGGCCTGCATCTAGTCAACACTCAATAAAAGTTAGATAGTGACAATGTCACTGTGACGTGACCCGAGTCAGCCTCCAGCAGTGCGTGCGCTCCCTAACGTTTTCCAAGGCCTGCTGTGTCCCAGGCACTTTTCCAAGCTTTTGATATGCATTAATTTAATCCTTGTAACCGTCTAATGAGGGAGCCACCTCCATGATGCCCGGGTCAGAGATGAAGAAACCGAGGCACAGAGGAGTGAAGTCATCCAACAAGTGGGGGAAGCCTGGATGACCTCTGGACCCGAGAACAGAAAGGAGGCATGTCACACCCTGAGCCCCAGCTGCGAAGGATCGCCTTGGGGTGCCGAGTGATAAGCTCACCTTGCAGAAACACAAAACCTGAGAGTTAAAAGAAGCCGACAGATAATGCCAGCCTCTACTGCTCAGAGAGGGAAGGCAGTGTGCCCAGGGCCACACAGACACCTGGCAGCAGAATCCAACTGAGAACGAGGCTGAACACTCACTATCCTTTTCCTGGGTCTCAGATCCTTCCTGCAGACCATGGACAGAAGCTGAGAGGCCTCCAAAGTCCCTACCACCGAATTTATAAATTCCACGCGTGGAGTGTTCTTCTGAGGAAAGGACTCCTATGGGGTAATAACGGCAATGATAGCAGATACTCCAGCAAACAGTGATGTTCATCAACTAGTGATTCTGTACAAGGCCTGCTTGAAGCACTTTACATGTATGGATTCATTTGAAACCTCCAAGAACCATATGAGCAGGGTGCTATTATTATCCCCATTTTGCAGATGAGGAAACTGAGGCCCAGAGATGTCAACTAACTTGTCCAAGGTCTAACATGGCAGAACTGGGCTGTGTTATTGGCCCAGGGTATACCCTGATCTAACTGCCCGTATAATCAGAATGAGTCCTCTGGGTGATGTATTTCTTTCTGACAACAGGCTTTGCAAATAAGAGCCGAGAGTTTCCTTCATTTCAAGGCACATGAGATACTATCAGTGTTCCCAAACCCTGGCAGGGGGCGGCTCCAGTTCTGAACTTGGCCTCGGGGCTAGATTCCCAGGTGGTCTGGGCTGGTACAACCTGGCTGTTCAGAGCCAGTCATTGTGTCCCAACATGACTCAAGGCTGGTAGACGTGCCTGGTGTGAGCAGCCGGTGATTAGGCTGCGACTGGATCGATTGGTCGCTCTGGGAGCCTGTGCAGGGTGTTTAGCAAAGAGCTGAGCACTGGACACGGTGCCAGGATAATTTCCCTCTACGCACTCAGACTCAGTAGCTGGCAAAGCCACCCCACAGCTGGCAGGTGCAGGGGTACACGGGGGGTGGGGAAGGGCTCATACCTCCCACACCTTTGTGCCAGCCCTGGGCCAAGCACCTTATGATGTGATCACATTCGTTTTTCACAACCACTCTGGGGGCACTCTATCCTCACTCCCGTTACACAGGTAAGAATCCTGTGGCTCAGAGAAGGTGGGGGCACCTGCCCAAGGTCAAAAAAAGCCGATGGATGTCAGAGGTGGGATTTAAACCCAGGCCACTCTGGTCCATGGACAAGAACCTGGTAGGAAGCAGGGGATCGGGGCCACGGAGTGTTAGTCACAAGCCCTTAGCAATCATCCATTCAACCCCTCGTCCTAGGAATGAGGAACAGGGCCCAGAGGGGGAAGCGACTTTGCTGAGGCCCCTCAGTGAGTCCGGGCTGCCCCAGGGACACCCTGTGCACCGTCTCTTAATGGCAGGAAAGGAAAGAGGGGACTGTTATTGGAAAAGGTCTCAATTCCCGCCAGGTGGGGCCAGGGCCACAGGGCTTCCTTACTCGGATTCCTCCTCCTTGGTTTCCTTCAGGCTCTCAAGGAACGTTTCTTCAAGGAGCTCCAGCTCCCCCAAGGGCACTTGGAGGACGGAGGTCATGTGGCAAATGAGGACTCGGGCCCGCGCGTCGTATTGCCCTCAAGAGAGAGAGAAACATGAGCAGAGAGTCAGCGTGGCTCTGGAGAACGGAGAGGTTACCGGCGGAGTAACCGATAAAACCCAAACCCCGCAAATGCCTGAAAGACACAGCTGCACGAGAACTGGCCACTCAGACAACAGCGCAGCTTCCTGGATGGAGTCCTGGGCAACTGCCGAAAACAGGAACTGGCAGCGAGGTAGTGTTGTTTTAAAAAAAGTAGCCAAGGCCAGGTTTTAAAAACAATGTAACCCCCAAGCTCTCAAGGAGACAGTGGCCACCAGTGCCCAGGTGGGAGTGTGCATGACATCAACTCCCTGGAGGGCAGTTTGACCATATTTATATAAAAAAGTTTAAACAATGTGCACCCTCCAAGCCACAGGGCCGGCAGGTAGGGTGGGGGCTACAAAGGGGCGTGGGGGGGTGGGAAATGGGGAGTTAGTGTTCAGTGGGGCAGTCTTTCAGTTTTGCGAGGTGAAGGGTTCTGGAGACGGACAGTGGTGACGGTCACACAGCAGCATGAATGTGCCTGATGCCACCGAACTGTGCGCTTAAATGCGGGCAAGGTGCTAAAGTTTATGTTACTATTTTGCCACACACACACACACACACAAAAACCCGGGGAAAAGATGTGCAGCTCCTTTGCCCCAGGAACTCTACTTCCCGAATTCTAATCTTAAGACAACAATCTCCAATGTAGGAAATACTTAGTAAGTAAAGGCCTCACTGTCGCCTTTGTAACATGAAGGCAGACACAACGGGAGGGTTCTGTTATTGGGGGTTAGATGAGTGATTACAGCACACCGCCCAGTGGAAAACTATAAAGCCATCAAGGAAGATCTCTAAAAGTGTGCAGTCACTGGGAAAAATGCTTATGCAATGAAACAGATGTAAAAAATGGACAGAAAAATGAACATGGGGGGAAAAAAACCCAAAACACTGCATGGAACAAAAGAAGGAAATATGTTAAGAAGAGGGTTTTTTTTTTTGCCTTTGAAGAGTTACCCATTATCGCCTTGGGTTAATTTACAATTGGACCAATGAATCTGTCAGAATCTGACCGGAGGTGTTGTGTCCAAGCTCAGAAGCCTGCAAGAATGGTTCACGAGGAGAGGGCACCGAAAAGGGGTCCAGCGAACCAGCTCCAGGTGAGGGTTTGTCTTCAGGCGGCACGGTGGGCAGGGACCCATGCAAAGGGCCCCTATTCTCCCGAGACTGATGCCATTACCAGCCTAAGCTGTGCCTGATCCCATCCACCAGATGATGTCCCCTGTGTGGCATAAAGGACCCTTCTGGCTCGCCTCTTGGGTGCCTAGCCTTAGAGCACTGCATCGCCCAGCCCCTGAGCCAGAGACCAGGGACGCCCACCGCCCTCCGCCCTCACCCCTTACGTCCCAAGTCTCCCAGTCGTATGGCCTCTATCTGAAAACATCTCTGCCGCATCCATTTCGCTTTCCCACTGAAGGGGCCTTCGGATCACTTTACCCCTCTGGTGAAAAGTTCTCTGGTAACTAGTTAAATCACTACAATGGTGCATCACACAAAGTACGATGTATGTGTTTCTTATGGCTGCTGTAACACACTCCTAGACTTAGTGTATTAAGAAATGCAAGTTGATTATTTTACAGATCTGGAGGCCCAATATCCTAAACTCGAGGTGTGGGTGGGGAGGGCCGACTCCTCCTGGAGGGCCTGGGAGAGAATCTGCTTTCTCCTCGTTCCCAGTTTCCCCTGCAGCCCCTCCACCTTCTGCTTCCCTCATCCCGTCTCCTACTCTGACTTAGAGCCTCCTGCCTCCCTCTTAAAGACCGGTGATTAGGTTGGGCCCCGCCCGGATAATCCAGAAGACCTCTCCATCTCAAGATCCCTGACTTCCTCACACCTGTGAAGTCCCATTGCCACATAGGTGACCGTCACAGGCTCCAGGGATTAGGACATGGACCTCTTTGGGGGAGCATTATTCTGTCCACTGCTTAAATCTTGAACTTCTATTTCCCCCCAGGATGTGGCTTGGCCATCACCGGAGCCGTCTCCCGGGCAGCCCTTAAGTGGGGCCCACTGTGCCTTGCACAGGCCCCTCTCTCATCATCTGCTCCATCTCCTGTGTCTGCCTGTGTTCTAGGTCAAAGTCACTCATCAGCATCTCTGAGCCCAACGCACGGTAAGAGCTCAAACAACACTTATTCAAGGAAGGAAGGAATGAGCGAACAAATTCTTCAAATCTTTAGGTCAACTTCTTTATGATTCCAGCACCATGACAGGCTTCCAAATGGGACCTTTTTGACCGAGGACTTAGTATCCAGCTAGTCTTCAAATAGGCCGTGTGATGATGTGCGCTGTCTAGAATACAAATTCCCAAATCCGATGGGACTCTGAGAAGACAGGGCTCCCTTTTCTGATGCTGGAGGGTGTATGGGACCCCCTTGCCCTGGCCTCAGGTGTCCCACCGTCTCTCCACTTGCCTCCTCTCCGTCCCCCGCTGCCCTTCTGGGTGGGAGGGACGTGTCCGGCTGGGTCCGTTCTGACATCCTCTCTTCTCTCTGGGACCCACCTGGCTGCCCACTCCGGCAGGCAGTGGGCTTAGCAGGGCAGCTGGGTTCCCTCAGGTGGGACATGTCACCCCACTCAACCAGCCAAACTGCTGCCATATTCTTCCGTCACCCACTGACATTGCAGCTCCATCTACCTCACTCCTGTGAAATCTCTCAACTGGTTCCAAACTGGCGGGGACAAGGGGTGTCGCCCACGGGACCTCTCGCATCCAACAAGTGCCACCTCCAGGAGATTCTGACCCAGTAGGTCTGGCAGGGGACCTGGGACCCATCTCTGATCACACACAGCCACGTCTGAGAATCACCGGTCTGGAGGGACAGACCATTGTCACTCTGATTCTCCTTGGGTCCCTCTCCCTCCTTGGTTCCCGTGTCCCCAACCCCAGGAACTCCAGTCAGGCCTCCTGGCACTGTGCTCTCTCCTTTCCTGGGAAATAATGGAGACCTGAAACCTGTCACCATTAGAACCAAGTCCAAACCCTGCCATGCCCCAGAAGGCCCCTGGCCAATGTCTGACCTTCCCTCCTAGAACGTTCCTTCTAAGGAGCCTTTGCACTTGATGTTTCCACTTCCTGGAAGGCTCACCTTCCAGATCTTCACCTGGGGCTCCTCCTCCCAACTCGGGTCTCTGCTCCAACGACCCCCACCCAGAGGGGCCCTCCCAGCCACCCCCCAGCACGCTCTCCCCTTCACACTGCATTTTATTTCTCTCAGAGCTCTCGCTATCGTACTCACTCATTTGTTTCTCTCTCCCTCCGAAATACAAACTTTACGAGGGTAGTCGTTTTCTCTGCCCTGTCCCCTGGCCCTGAGAACAGGGCCCAGCCCAAGGGATAAATGTCCCGATGACGTGACAAGCCTGGGTAGGGATTCTACTTGTGCACCGATCCTTGAGTGCAGAGCTCACCCTTGCTCAGGTGAAAAGTGGAAACATGGAGTCACACCACAGAGTCTGGAGGAGAGGGCTCCTGGTCTATGAAGGGCCCTATGATGGGACATCCCAGTGAATGTCACAGGCTGGTCTCCTCCGCTGGGTGTCTGCAATGCTGGGCAATGACATTATACTACAACAGTGTTGGCTAGACTTCATGACATAGTACCCCGCCCCCACCAAGTCCTGAAGTTTGATGTTTCAGCTTCTGCAAAATAAATTGGTTCCTTTCTTAAGCTAGGGTCCTCCAAGTGAGCTATGGTCTGGCTGCATTGGCCTAGCCACCCCGGCTGCCTCCCTGCATGGGGAACTGTCTACGTGCCGGGGAACAGACACCGCATGCTGCGTCTTGGGGTTACTAGGTCAGTTAACGCTCCAAACCAAGGCACTCCCTGTGCCCCTGTTGGATCCTAGACTATTGCACCCTGGTGATAATGGAGCTGTGGGAATTGACCGAGCCTTGGCCATGGTGATTAATTGGTGGCAATTACAATTAGTCACTAATTTATAGTTCATTCATCCAGGATACAGTGGTACGGGCTGCCAGGCACACAGATAGCCTCGCAAGGTGTTCTCAGGTTCAGGGTCAGCCTCATGTGAGGGTCATTTCAAGGATATTGGTGGCCAGGCTGCAGGCCTGGGAGCTGACATTCTATTAGAGGCAGGTGCTGGGGTGGGGGAGGGGCACAAATCCCAGGACACCGGGGTTCTCTGGTCTTGGCTCCCGTCCTGGCCAACCTGTTAGGTGGCCAACTCATCCCTCAAAGGCCTGTCTGCTCTGCCTTGGGGTCCAGGCCAAAAGCCTGGGCATTGTTCTTCATCCTTTTCATTTCTCCACCCCTGACACCACAAACCACCAGCTAATGTGGACAGCAGCATCTCCAAACACATCCTGAGTCTGACTGCTGCGCTCTACCTGCTAGGCCATTGCCTGTGACTGCCACCATGACCACCATCCCTCTTCAACTGCCAGCTGTGTCACTGGTTTCCCGTCTTTCAGTCCTGTGTCTGCACCCTGTGCGTCACGCAGCAGCCAGAGGGGTTCTTTAGTCAGAAATCTGACCACATTCCCGACCCCAGCTGGAGACTCCCCAGCAGTTCCCCAATGCACCTGGAATCAAGTCCATAGTTCTTCCCATGGTCTGTAAGGTGGACGACCCCTCCCACCTTGTTTTCTGTGTCAGTCCTTGTTTCATGCACCAGTATATGTTCCACCAGCAAGCCCAGCATAGTCCTGCCCCAGGGCCTTTGCACTTACTACTTTAATAAGAAAATCTCCCCTCCAGAGCTCCACCTGGCTGGTCCCTTCTCACCCATCAGGTCTCTACTCAAATATCACCTCCTTAGAGGGGCCATCAGCCTCTGAGGTGGGACAACCTGTACCCCAGTTTCCCAGTCCTCCTTGCCCTGTTTCCTACTCCTGTTATATCTGTGAATAGGGCTATTGTCTGGATCTCCCCACCAGAACATAAGTCCCACAGGGCAGAAAGCTTTGCTTTGTTGCTTGTTGTTCCCCAGTGCCCAGGAAAATGGCCAGTGATTAGTAGGTTCCCCCATTAAGATCTGTCAGATTATTAACTGACTGAAGCAGTTGCCTCCGAAGGGCCAAAACAACTTTAGGACTGTATAAATGTAACTACTCCTTAACTGTAAAGAAGTTGAAATTACATTCGGCCCTTTGAAGGCAATCTCGAGGTTGATGTGGCCCCCGGTGAAGATGAGTTTGACACCCCTGCCCTCCTGATCCTAAGGGCTGCTCAAGCCCCGCCCAGTCTAGTGCCTGGGCCAGTACTTTTGGAAACCCACCTGAAGGAGCAAGGAGCTGGTCTCCTGAGGTCCCTTCCAGCACAGAGAGCTAAGGGTCAGAGTGCCTATTCCCTGTCACAGGGAGGAATTTTCAAAAGTTTAAGGTCAAATGGAGTGGAAACATCCCAACAGCAGCCTCTACACCACCTTCAGACCACCCTGGGAGGCAGGAGTCTGTGAGTCACTGTGAGCTTGAACCCAGATGTGGCATCTTGAGAGGAAGGTGACCTCTGCAACAGGGACCCAATGGGAGGTCACAGGGGAGCGGGTGAAAGTGCAGATTCCTCGGCCCACGTGCAGACGATCTGGCATGGGGCTCAGGAATCTGCACTTGTAGCAACTCCCCAGCTGATTCTGCAGCAAGGGGTCCAGCTCTCAGAAGCCCAACAGGTGAGCGCCTGCCGGTCTGAGCTGTGGGCACTTGTGCCTAGGGGGCAGGGCGTGATCAAGACGACCCCTGTGCCCCCTCCACTGGGAAGGAAAACGGCATCCTTGGTGCTCCTACTGATGCCGGGAATCACTGGAGGAGCCTGCATCTGGGGTTGCTAGTCCTCCCAACGGTCCTAGGAAGCTGGTCGTGCGATGCCCCGTGTTGCAGACAGGGAAGAAGAGTGCAGACAGGCTAAGGGACTTTCTAAGTCGCACCGCCGAGAGACTTGGAGCCGTGCGCTGCTGGGACAGGTCGGGGACCCTGTGCCTCTCCGCTCCCCAGGGTCCGAGGACACACCTGTCAGGCCACAGTCACACAGCTGCTTACCTGGCCCAATCTACTACCATCCATGGTTCACCGACTTCTCCAATTACATATTTTTATGTGTGATATTTAGAATATTTATCCCAATTTTCACCCGAGGTTACATTCTTTTTTCATATAAAGAAACCACACCTCACTCCCATCACCCTGGCTGCTGCTGGGCAATGGGTTTTAGCTTCTCTGTGGATGTTCAGGGTCTTTACTTGTGAGGGACAGTGTGGCTGGAGGGCCGGGAACTTTAGGATGGCCCCCTTACAGGCCAGGAGTCGAACTCAGATAATTTCCGGTCTGGTCCTGCCTTTTCTCTTCACAGCTTATTCTGAGGGGACAATTTCATGACCAGTGTCATGGGAGCAGAGGGACCACTTCTGAGGCCCCCCTCCAGCTCCACCCTTTAGGATGCCGGCAAATCGGCTGCGCCTCTGGCCCCTGCCACATGGGGCACCCACTCTGTTTTCGGCCTCCCCACCCCCTCTCTAAGGCAGCTGTGAGGACAAGGGCTTTATCCATCCCTTTCCCCCCACGTGGGAGTCACAACAGCAGCTGAGAGTGGACTCTGGAATCACACGGCCTGGGTTTGAATCTTGACCCCCTTATGTTCTGGCTTTGTGACCTGGGGCAGGTTACTTCCTGTGCTGTATTTTCCTGTTTCGTAAAATGGGGACAGTAACAGTATCCACCTCCCAGGGTTGCCGAGGGGTTTGCAAGAATTAGAATAAAGTACTGAGCTCAGCGCCCGCACATAGTAGGCAAACAATGAATATCAGCTATGGTGAAAATTATGCCTGGAGCCCAGCACAGGGCCTGGCACACACAGTGGGTGCTCAGTTCTCTGCTGAATGAACGAAGCAGCCGTTTTAAATGCTGATTCCAAGCTGCGTGGTTCTCTAGGGTGCTGGTGGAGACCCCAGCAACCAGTGACAAAGCTGGCACTTCACCACGACCAAAGACTAATATCTCAAACCCTTCTGCTTCATTGGGGAGGCAGGGCTTGCAATTCAGTAACAAAGGCCAGGTTGGGAAGTAGAGCCGAGTTTGCGGCAGGGCTTGCTGGGCCCGTGCGGCTCGCCCCTCCTCGGGTCCCACGGCCTGGACTGAGGCCGTCTTTGGCTTCGGAGGACAGGGGGCAAAATCCATGATCCCGTTTAAGTTTCCTGGGCACCAGCGCAGAGTTCCCAGTGAGACGCGCTTCGTCTCGAATGGAAGTCTTAAACTTTGAAATGCAGTCCTGGGCTACTTAGCCTGCTGAGCCCAATTTCCTTCTCCTGTAGGTGGGGAACAACAGGACCTACTTAGCAGTTGGTCTGAGGATTGTACACTCTGCAATGATTCACAAGCTTTGTGCAGGACCTAGGAGAGCAACTAGAATAACTGTAAAGATTACCAAGTACAAATAAACCAGCCCCACCTGAGATGGCCATGTTTTGGGTCCCGGAGCACTGGTTCTCAAACTAGGGTTGTTTTCACAACAGTTACACTCTCATCCTCCCCCACCCCAGCCCTCCACTGTCCAGAGGACATCTGAAAACGTGTGGAGACATTTTTGGTCGTCACGACTCAGGAAGTGCTTCTGGTATCTAGTGAATAGAGGTCAGGGATGCTGCCAGACACCCAGCAATGCGCAGGCGGCCCCATGACACAGAATGATCCAGTCCCAAATGTCAGTCATGCCAAGGTGGCAAAACCCGGTGCAGGGTTAGCTCAGGTCCAGGTTAACCCTCAACACACAGAGATGTATTTTTCCAGTTGTGTGGGCAGAGCTTCGTGGGTTGTCACAGGATGAGGAGAAGAAAATGATTAACACACACATACAAAAAATTCCACCCAGCTGCCCAAAGGGCATTGTTTTGGGATCAAGATCCTAGTACTGTTGGTAAAGGTCGGCCTTCCAGGAAGTTCTGAGAAATGCAGCTTTTCGTGCTGATTTCCTGGGCTGACTAATTGCCACCCTGTTAGTATCTAAACTTGTTCTCTGAAGGAAGGCCACCCATCCGTCCTTCTGTCCATCCATTCTTCCTTCCATCCACCCACCCAACACTAAGTGCCCACCATGCGCCCATCACTGCTACAGACACTGAGAGACAATGGCAAACAATCCAGACAAGGGCCCCGCCCTCATGGAGCTTGTGGGGAAGAGACGGAACAAATAGCCCCATTCTGACCCTGACCTTCTCTGCACCATTCCAAGTGGATGCCTCAAATTGTGCATTGTACCGCACCCTATAAATGCTATGCTCTTTCCTTTACGCATATACCTGTGATAAGGGCTAATGCATAAATTAAGCAGAGTCAGAGATTACCAATAGCTAATAATAAAATAGACAACTACAACAACATACTGTAATAACAGTTAGGTGCGTGTGGTCTCTCTGACCAATGACCCGACAACTGAGACGACTATTATGTGACTAATGGGACGGGGCAGGGATACGCTGGACAAAAAGATGATTCACATCTCAGGCCAGACAGAGCAGGACTTCAAGATTTCATGACGCTACTTAGAACTGCCTGCAATTTAAAACTTATGAGTTGTTTTCTTCTGGAATTTTCCATTTAATATTCTCAAACTGTGCTGGGCCATGGGTAACTCAAACCACGGAAAGCTAAACTGCAGAGAAGCGGGGGAGCTACCATAGCTAAGTTAAAGATCCCAAGGTGAGGTCAGCCTGTACGAGGTTCTCATAAGAACCGTGCAGAGGAGAGGGAAGGGAGGAGGAGGAGAAAGCAGGGAAGACAAAGGGTGGGGCGTGGAGCGGTGCAGCCACAGGCCGAGGACACTTGGAGCCATCGGCTGCTAAAAGAGGCATGGAGGACTCTGGCCCGCAGCCCGCAGAGGGAGTGAGACCTGCTGACACCGTGCTTCCGGCTTTTGGCCTCCAGAACCGTGTGAGAGGAGAAGTTTTTGCTGCTTTAAGTCACCCGTCTACGGTAACTTGTTTCGACAGCCCTGGGAAACGAATGTAGTGAAATCCTGTACTGCCACTTCCTGAGCAATCAGTGGGCAAATTGCTTAACCTCTCAGAGCGGACCTCCTTGTCCACAAAACGTGCCACTAGGATCCGTCTCATTAACCCAGCCAATGGATGTTTACTGAGTGTTTACCATGTGCAGGTGCTGGATGTACGTGGTGAAGGAACCCGGCACAGTTCTGCCCCCGTGGAGCTCACAGTCTGGAGGGGAAGCCAGTTACCACACAAAGAAGCGCGTGGCTAGATGCTACACTGCAACAGACAGGAGGCCAGGACGGCTGCCCCCGGGGAGTGATGACTGAGCAGAGGGTTGAGGGAGACTTGGAGAGGAGCTGCGCGACGTGGGGCGGGACTCCTGCCAGGGGAGGGGCCCCGTGCAGAGAGGCTGGTGCCAGGAGCAGGATGCACTCCACATGGGGAGAGGGGAGGGGTGCGTGGGGAGAGGTGAGGACGAGAAGGGGCCAGCCCACCAGGAAGGGCCATCTTTCTCCCGAGTGCGGCGGGAGTGGTCGCGGGTACCGGGTCAAGAGGCAGCATTGTCACATGTGTGTCTGGGAAGGGTCGTTCGAGCTGCAGGGTGGAGGACAAACTGCTGGTCAGAGTGGTGGCAGGAAGACCTCAGAGGAGACCTCTGCTGTCATCCAGGAGGGGGGTAGGGGTGACTCAGACCAGGGTGGTGGGTGGAGACGGGGAAGAGCCAGATAAAGAGCTACTTAGAAGGTCAAAACCTCAGGGCATTACGAGGAACAAAATGAGGTAATCACTGAGAAGCACCACACAGCGCTTGGCATGGAGGAAGTGCACACCGCCTCCCGACAATGTGGGGCTCCCTTTCCTTCCTTGCACCAAAAAGACCAGGGGCAACCAGGTTCCAGGTGAAGATGAGCGCCCACAGTTCACAGAACTTAGAAATCAACTCACCATCCTTGAGTGAGAAGCTCAGCAGGTCCTGGAAAAAGTAACAGGAATTGGCAATAAGTTGATATGTAAGCAGCCGGCTCATTTGACAAACATTTATTGACGCTTACTAAGTAGGAGAGCCAGACAGAAAACATCTCTGCCTTATACTCTGCTGGTGAGTCAGACAAATAAACAAGCAAATGAATGAACGTGTGAGGGTTTCCGGGAGTGAAATGGAGGAGGGGAAGGGCCGTTTTAAATCTGTTCACTTGACCCACCACGACCGAGTCACAGCTGCCTATTGCACTGCGAACAGAGCAGGTGTGTGACAAGCCTGAGGGCACACAGCAAAACTGCTGCTTCTGAGAAAAGGCACCATGGCACGGCACTCAGGAGCAGGGGCTCTGGAGTCAGACTGCCGAGGTTTGAATCCGGGCTCAGCCCCTTGTCAGCTGCAGGACCTTGAACAAGTTACCTAACCTCGCTGCGCCTGGGTTTTCTCCTGAACGAAATGGAATGCTCTTACTACCAACCTCATAAAGCTGCTTTGAGAATTAAATGAGTTAATATTTGCAAAGGTGTTCCCATGTACTAAGCACTGCTTAAGTATTAAATCAATAGTAAATATTCAATAATGATGATGTAACACTAGCTTTGATCATCATCACTAGATAATATTCGGATGAAATATTTTATCTTTCCACCACCCCACCCAGAAGCAATGTCCAGACCGACTAGGGAAATGATTTGTTCTGGCTTCCCCAGCACCCACTGCCCGGGGCAGGGGGGGGCGGCGGGTGTACCTGAGTGATTACCAACGGGTCCTCCTTCACGATGGGATCCTTCATTAAAATCTGAGCAAACATGTCAGCTCCTTCGCCTCCCAGGCCGCTGGCAAAGGCATTCATGGTTGGCAAGACAGCTTCGGACAGCTCCAGCCACTTCACCAGGCCTGCCACGAACTCCGTGCAGAAGGAGCTGAAAGGCAGACACAGCTGAGACCCCGAAGCTTCCAGACTGCACCTCGCAAGGCCATCAGGAAGTTTAGCGTGGACGTGTTCATACATGTGAACAGCCAACACATCAAAAACTATGGTGACCACAGCGTGTAGAATTTAGAGGAGCCCAAATCCAATTTCAGGTGGTGGGGATTTTAGCTCCTTCCCCCAGAGAACCTTTGACCGAAGGCACCTGCACCTGGCCTGCCACCTGCTCTCGTAGACCAAGTTTCACAGGCACGGTCACTCCCGGCCCTTCACCTGTGCTCTCAGGCTGCTTCAGGCTGTAAGAGCAAAGCTGAGGGGCCAGGACAGAGACCACATGGCCTGCAAGCTAAAATACCCCGTCCTCTATGGAAAACATAGGGCCCTGCCCTACTCACGCATATCTCCATGTTTATGAATAGAATTAATCATAGGAAACAGCATGGGTAAGAAATAAGTACAGTGGAACCAGAGGATCGCAGTTTGATTCCCAGTCAGGGCACATGCCTGCAGGCCAGTTCCCAGCAGGGGACGCACGAGAGGCAACCACACATTGATATTCCTCTCCCTCTCTCCTTCCCTTCCCCTCTAAAGATAAATAAATAAAATCTTTTAAAAAAACCAATGAAAAAAATACTCTTAAAAAAAAAAAAAGTCCAGTGGTACCTCAGTACTCATCCTTCTTTCATTCTGGAACTCGTGACCAGGGCCAGAACCTCAGAGTACCGAGTGAGGAAACATGTCCTATTGCGGGGCGGTGTCTTGATTCACTCAAGTTCTAGCTAGTGGGAGGAGTCCTGAGCAAGCGTCAAGTGCAGAAACATTTTTTTTTTCTCGTCAAAACGTGACGAGTGCAGGATCTGACAAGTTCTGAAGCTGACGAGTACTGAGGTATGACTGTATCTTAAAGGCTTGCTTTTGTGTTCCATGTGGACAAAAGTGGTGACAGAGTGTTTGCTTTGCTTTTTTTTTAATCCTTGCCTGAGGATACGTTTATTGATTCTAGAGAGAGAGTAGGGGAGAGAGAGAAACATCAATCAGTTGCCTCTTGTCCACACCCCAAAGTGGGACTGAACCTGCAACCTAGGTGCATGCCCTGATCGGGAATCGAACCCAGAACCTTTGGGTACACAGGATGATGCTCCAACCGACTGAGCCACACTGGCCAGAGCCACAGAGTGTTTTCGTATGGTAACTGAAACCAAGAGCAGATCTGGGCTGTAAAAAAAATGGAGGCTGTGTGTAACGTGTTTGGGGCCAAGGGAAACCAAGACCAACCACATGGAAAGAGTTGGCACACCAAACCAGAAACTTCCCAGAAGGGATGCCTCAGGGCAAAGGCTTCCGGTCCACGTGCTTAGGACAATACTTGGATGTGTGCCTGCGAGGGGCACAGAGGACGGTAACTCACTTCCCTCTGTGCCCCGCACACGTGGTGCCCCGCACAGGCCCGGCACAGTGCCCAGGCTCACAAAGCTCTTCCCCACCTATGTATCAGCTTATCAGGTAGGGGTTTACCAGGTCAGGGGAAGCTTCCAGAAAGATGGAGTCTTCCTAGACAGGGCACTGGGATTGGCCACAACAGGGAGAGAGTCGAACCCTTGTGGGAGACAGGACTCTGGCTTGCTCAGGAACAGAATATCAATGAGATATTTTCCAACTCTGTGTAGAGTATGTGACTTCATTATTAATAATGAGAATATCCAGTATTTGTTTGGCAGCAGCTCTACGCCAGGCTCTGCAAGGCGTCAGCACACTCCCTCCTCATGAGCACCCTCTCTGGTGGATGCTGTTCCTCTGCAACAGTAATTCCCCAGCCCCTTCTCCCCGGCCAGCAGAACCCACCTCTCATGATAGAGGTTAACAATGGAAAGTCATTTTTTTTCCCAGTCCCCTTGAAGACGAGGCTTGGGCAAGTGACTGGCTCTAGCCAAAAGGGGAAGCCTTCTCGGCCTAGTCTGGGAAAGCCTTCCTCCCTGATGAGAGAGACTTGAGGGGAGTTCCTGTTCTCCTCGTGTGCCTTGGGCCTTTTCCTATGAGGATGTGATTTGTGGCACTGCAGCAGCCATAATGTGATTAGGAGGCAAAGGCCAAGGGAACTGGAGAGAAGCCAACCCAAAGGCTTTTCGAGGCACGGAATCAGGCCTGGAACTCCCTGCCTTTTGATTTCCTGTTACGTGAGAAGAAAAGGAAGCTATTGTGACGTGCGGCTCCAAATGCCCTGACTGGCAGGAGCAAGCTCAGTATTGTCTCCATTTTACAGATGAGGAAACCGGAGCAAATAAAATGAGTCACAGAGCTAGCAAGTAACCGGTGCCATTTACTGAGCACCTACTATGTGCCAGGCACTGTGCTGTGGGCTTTACCTACGTGATCTCATTTACTTCTTCCCCCATTTTATTGAGATATAATTCATATATACATATATATATGTCACTGTGTAATTTTAACTTACATATATTAATATACACCAACCAGCATAATGGTTTAATTTACATATATTGTGAACTGATTACCACAGTAAGCTTAGTTAGCATCCAGCATCCCATATAAATACAATAAAAGGAGAAAGCAAAAAATTGTCTTCCTTGGGATGAGAAGGCATAGGACCGACTCCGTCCACCACTCTCGTGTCTATCACACAGCAGCGTTAACTACACTCTCGCTGCACCTTGCATCCCCACACTTACTTATCTTGTACAGAAGCTGGTACCTTTTGACCGCCTTTCTCCAATCATTTAATTCTTGTCATCCCCCTGCAAGGGTGGGTCTTGTCAGCCCACCCTCAGATGAAGAGACTGATGTGTAGGGAAATTAAGTACCCCGCACATGGTCACATGTACCCGGAAAGGGGCAGGGAACTTGAACCCGGATCTGAGTCCAAAGCCCAGGGAATGTCTCCTGTGCTAATAAAACCAGCGGGGATCTACCCCCTCTTGCTGTGAACCTCGCCCCGTGTCTCTGCTGCGCTAAGCTGGGTGTAAGGCACTGGGACTCAGAGGCGAATGAGGCAGCTCCTGCTCCCCAGGAGCTCAAACTGCCAGGGTGGCAGGTGTGGGAAGAGGTACAGTGCAGCCTGGGGTCACGGTGATGGGTCACTGGGCATGCAGGTAGAGAAACACCTGGTCTGACAGTGGGGAAGGTCAGGGAAGGCTTCCCGGAGGTGGCCCCCAAGGAGACGAATATGCTCAAGTGTTGGGTCCAGTGACAGAGACAGAAATAAAAGACAAAAACAATACAATCAAACAAAAACATCCAGCGGAGACCCAAGGCATGGGAAAATTTACTCACGGAGGAGGTTTGAGGGGGGGGTGGGATCTTGAAAACCCTGCTGATGTAAAATAAAAACTTCTTGTCATCTCCTGTCCCCAACCTGCTGCTCCCCATCTCAGTAATGATATCTCTCCCCTCCTAGGCGCCCTCCCTGCCTGGACCTTTAGGAATAGTTAGCTCCTCCCTCTGCCCGTACAACATCCAGCCCGTTCCCAAGTCAACCCCATTCTCCCCGAGAAAGCTCTGTCTCACCTGTGCCCTCTCTCCACCGCTTGGTCACTGTCCTGGTCTCCCCCGTGACTCCATCAGCCTCCTTCCTGGCCTCCTCCTGCCTCTAAACTCTTTCCCCATAGAATCCTTGAAGCCCTTAAAGGCCAAGCCTTAGCTCTGAACAACTCTCTATTAGAACTTTAAATATGCATTTAAATGCACCTGTTTGATAGTGACAATGGCAGATATAAACATGTTCATTAGACTTGTCATTCTTTTGCTCCTGTGATACCCCATCTGTTGCTATTATATGCAGTCATTTAGGTATCGCCCCCCCCCCCCCCAGACCTTGCTCTTCTTTGTTTTACCTACAGGGTCTTGTAGTACTCCCAGCACACAGCAGTAGTTCAACAAATGCATGTCACATGAATGAATAAATATCTCCATATTAGACTGTGTCCTGCCTGAGGGCAGGGATACAGTCTGCCTTGTTCAACCTTATTCCTGGATATCTTCCATGTACTTTAATGGTGCCTGGCACACAGTAGGTGCTCAGAAAATGCTGGTGAGTACTGAATGAGATGTCCTATGCCCCTGGCAGGCTGTGAGCTCCTTAAAGACAAGCACAGTGACTTCCCTTTTTGTAGTGCCCCAAACACCTGGCAGGCCGCTTGGGGTGTCCCTAATGGTCTCCCTGAAAAAGTATGACCTTCCCTCTGTGAGACAAAAGCACTCACCTCTGCTCAGGTTCTGGAAACAGCTGGGACAGGGATATGCCACAGAGGGCGGCATAGGCAAAGCGGTTGGCCTCGGACAACTCCCGGCCCACGGGCGGGCGTGGCTCCCCCTCCAAGGCTGGCTCGGCCACCGGATGCGGCCTGAGGCTTGACCTGTCCCGTGTGGCCATTGCCAGTCCTGCAGGAAAAAAAGCCCAATGAATGAGAAACGTGTCCAGGGGGTAGGCAGAGGTCACTTAAATGGGACACAAAAATTTGAGCATAAAAGAAAAGATTGATAAACTAGCTTTCATTAAAATTAAGAACTTCTATTCATCACCTTTAAGAGAGTGAAAACACATACCAAACACTAGTAGGAGATATTTTCAATATGTATTTCAAGAAAGGATTTGTATCCAGAGTATATAAGCAACCCCTTTAACTTATAAAGAAGAAAGGAGGCAACTTTTAAAATAGACTGGTGTAGCTCAGTTGGCTGGAGCATTGTCCCATACATTGAAAGGTCACTGGTTTGATTCCTGATCAAGGCACATACCTATGTTGTGAGATCAATTCCCCATTGGGGTGTGAATAGGAGGAAACTGATTGATGTTTCTCTTTCACATAGATGTTTTTCTCTCTCCCTCTTTAAAAAAAAATCCTAAAAAGAATAGGCCAAATAAGTACTTCATAAAAGATAACCAATGGCCAATAAGCATGTTGCAAAGTTGTTCGACATCATTAGTCATTGTAGAAATAGAAATTCCAACCCAGTGAGACATTGCTACTCATCCATCAGAATGGCTAAAATAAAAGACTGACAATAACAAGTGTTGCTGAGGGTAAGAGGCAAATAGAATATTGCACTGATATTTCCCCCTCTTTCTCCTTCCCTTCCCCTCTCTCTAAAATCAATAAGCATGTCCTTGGGTAAGAATAAAATAACTCAGTGGGATACTACCACTCACTGTCTGAATTGTTAAAACTAAAAAGACTGACAATACCAAGTGCTGGTGAGAATACGGAGCAAATGAAACTATCATACATGGTTCATGAAAGTGTTAACCACCATTTGGAAAAGGGTTTGACATTTTCCATGAGAGCTAAACATATGTTCTCCTCTTTTCACTCCTGATAAACGAGGGCTCTGTCCATCAAGAGACATGTACACAAATGCTCACTGAAGCTTCATTCATAACAGTCCCAAACTGCAAACAACCCACATGCTCGTGGCAGAATGGATGGACTGTGCCATATTCAAACAGTGGACTATTACACAATGATGAAACAGAATGAAGTCTGGCTAATAACAGCAACAAAAGTGAATCTCATAGACACAATGGTAAGCTGACAGCCACTCACGAGGGTACATTCTGTAGGGTTATGTTTATATGAACGTGAAGAACAGATCAAACCGATCTGAGGTGATCGCGGTCAGAGGAGAGGTTACCGTGGGAGGGAACACCAGCTCAGAAGGGGCACAGGAAAGCTTCCGGTGATGGCGATGCCCTATATCTTGACCCGAGTGGTAATTACATGGGTGCAAGTGTATTAAAAAGCCATTCAGCTGTACACCTAATATTTGCGCACTCTAGGTATGTTCTGTTTCAATGAAAGGAAGAAAGAAGAAAGGAAAAGGAAAGAAGAAGCACAGGAGGAAGAGAGGTCTTTATTCTTTCCTTCCTTTCCAGAGGGAGAAGGGGACAGAAATCCATTCCCATCCAGCTATAATATTTTTGTTCTCAAAAGATAACGTCCATGAAGGAGTTATTTAAAAGTCTGCCCACAACTAGTACTTCATTAGCTTTTCAAAAGAGCCCTGAGTTTCATTAGAAGCAACAAATCAACATCTGTGCTGGCACCTCCGGTTCACAAAGCACTTTCCAATCTATTTAGGTTGTAAGGTTAAATGGGACACGAGCCATTAAGATTTTCAGGCTCAGAGAGGCCAAATAACCTCCCCCAAGTTATGCAGTAAGTATGTGATGAAAGTCAAACCCGACTGTTGGCTCTAAACCCTGTGCTCTCTCCTCTACATCAGCACAGGGATCCTTCTTCCCTTGTTTTGGATGGAGAAACTGAGGCACAGAGAGGGGAAGACTTTGCCCAAAGTCGCCCAGCAAGACTGGCCTCCAGTGATTGCTCCAGGAACCAAAGTTTGAGATTCACTGATTTCCCTGGCTTGGAGGATTGTCCCACACAATCCCCTGTGGTGGGCCACGGGGACAGTCGCAAGCCAGGAACTGAGGACAGCGCTGGGGGAAGCAGCCAGCCATGCCAGCTGGCTTAGCAATTTCCACTGCATGTAATCAACTCCATGTGCCCTTTGGAGGCTACGGTAATTGTGCCACTGCCTGGAGGGGCCCAGGATGGTATTTTATTGGGTTGGTCTCTAGGGAGACCCACCGTGGTTTTTAGTTAAAGAATAAACAACCCTCTCATCAGAGAAGCATAAGCTAGTCTGCCTCCAACCACAGGGGAGAGGGGGACGTACCGGGTGGGGCAAAAGGAGGTGTACAGTTTGAATATGCGCTATGCAGTTTATTCTTGTGTTGTTTTTTCTTAATTATTATTATTATTTTCCATACAGACAACAGTAAACCTCCTTTTGCCCCACCTGGTAGCTAGTGCACAAAAAGCTCAGCTTGAGCCAAATTCACTCATTCATTAGACAAATATATATATATATATAATTTATTTATTTTTAGAGAGAGGGGATAGGAAGGAGAAAGAGTGGGAGAGAAACATCAATGTGTGATTGCCTCTCTTATGTCCCCTATTGGGAACCTGGCCTGCAACCCGGGCATGTGTCCTGACTGGGAATCGAACCGGTGACCCTTTGCTTCACAGGCTCCTGCTCAATCCACTGAGCTATACCAGCCAGGGCGATAAATATATTCTTGATGCCCTATAATCTGTTCTTTCCACAGTCACCCTAGTGGCCTTTGTTTCATACACCAGTCCTCTCACCTGCCTGTTTAAAAGCCTCGGAAGGCTTCCTACTGTCCCAGGGTGAATCCCAGTCCCCTGAGGATGGGCTACAACATCCTGCGTGATCGGTCCGCCTGCCCCTAAGCTTCTCACGCCCCCACACCCGACTTGTTCACTGCACTGTAGCCACACTGGCCATCTTCCTGCTTTTCAAACACCTGAGCTGCTCTCCCCTCTGGGCCTTTGCACTTGTCATCCCCCCTGCTTAGGACACCCGTCCCCTGACCTTGACATTAGTCTGGCCTCAGCCCGAAGGTCACCAGGCTGAAGTACTTCTGCCCCTCTACCCCAGCATCCTGTCTGGTTTACGATACTGAGTCCTATCTTCAATAATATATATTTAAATTATTCACTTACCTATGGATACCCATACAACATAAGCTTTTCAAGGCAGGCCCCTGGCTGCTTCTTCCCTGCCGCGCCCCGAGCTCTCTGAGGTGGCCCTGGGTATTACGGGCATTCCATAACCACCTGCTGAATGAATGAGGAAGGGCATTCGATGTGTGATGTCCTGTTCCAGGCCTTGGGGCAGATCACGGGACAATACTGACAAACTCCCTGCTCTCAAGGGGCTGATGTTCTGGTGGGACACAGGCAATAAGACACCAACATGGAATGACAATGACTTAAGTAACTTGCCCAAGATCGCAGAGCTGGTAAGTGGTGAAACCAAGATTTGCACTTGGGTGGTCTGGTTGTCGGGTCTATGCCCAGTCCGCTCAATACACAGTAAACATATGGTCAGGAGGCGATCACCGGGGAAGAACAGTTAGGCAGGGTGAGGGGGTATGCAGTGATGGGCAGGTGGGAAGCGACCGTGGCATGCAGGTGAAAGGTACAGGTGCCATCCCAGCAGAGGCCCGCAGGAAATAAAGGGCACAGCCCTGGGGTGGATGGCAGAGCATTCCGGTAGAAGAAGCAGGACTGTGGTGGAGGAGGTGGACAAGTAAACAGACGATGACAAAGCAGTAGGATAAACGCTGTGATGGAGGAGACACAGACAGAGGGACAGCAAGACGGGGCCTGGCTTCCTGGAGAAGATGACGTCAGACAGGGGTGGGGTGGGAGGAAGAACACGCTCTGGGCAAAGGGGACGGCACATGTCAAGACTCAGAGGTGCAACAGAGAGAGAATGCTTTCCAATTCTTTTTCATCCTCACCAAGGGCATTTTTTCATTCCTGTTAGAACACGTGAGACATCTATGTGAGACAGAACATCCACTGCTGCCTTCTCCTACACACCCTGACAAGGGATCGAACCTGCAACCTGGGCACGTGCCCTGACCAGAGATTGAACCTGCGACTCTTGGTCTATGGGGTGATGCTCCAACCAACCCAGTCACACCAACCAGGGTAAGAGAAGATGCTTTTTAAGAACCAGAAAGATGCCCAGTGCAGCGAGGATTTGGATGGTGAGAGGGAAGAGACGAGGTGGCAGGGGATGCCGCCGCCGGGGCCACGCGCCGCAGACCTCGTTCTCCCAGCTAAGGACTGAGACTTAGCTGCAAGGCCACAGCCGTGCGAGGAGCTATGAGGTCATGTGGAAGCTCTCTGTACTATTATCTTTACAACTGCCTGTAGTCTATAATTATTTAAAACTAAAAACTAAAAAACAACAATAACAAAAAAGAAAAACACTGTGATGTCTCTATGGGATTTGAAGGACCTTTCCTCAAGGTCTGAGTAACCTAAAAACACAAGTTCACCTCCTCCCCAGACTAAGCAGTTAGTTAACTTAATAAACCCGTATTGACACCTACTATGTGCCAGGCACCATCCGACATGCTGGGGACACACGGTGACTAAGACAGACAACAACCCTCCATCCCGGAGCTCAGTTCTAGCAGGACAGACAGACAATATGTAAACTCCTAATATCTAAAATGATACTATCTTAGATAATGGCGAGGCTTCTGAAGGAAAAGAAACCTTAAATAATACTTACCCAGATTTCCGGAAACAACCACGGGCCTCCCGTCTGGGTCTGAAAACAGGCTGCCAGCATCGGATGCTTCCTGGGGAAATATGCAAATTGCCCTGCAGGAGCAAACCAGAAAAACCAGCTCGTGGGTCCACAGGGTGTGGGAGGAAGCCAGTGGGAGGCAGGGATCCAGATGCCCAGGCTCAGGAAGCCTCGCCCCGCAGGTCCCTGAACCTGGGATCCTTTCTCAGTCGGGTGGCAGGCAGCTACCGGTCACTGAGCACATAACCTGGACTCTGCTTGAACCGTCTGTTGTAAGTCCTCGAACCCTGAGCTGTGGTTGTGGGCCTGCTCCTTGGGCAGCCTGGCTGTGGAGGGCAGGAACCTGATCTCCTCCATCCCGGTGCGCACCCCTTGCCTGCCAGACTGAGTGCTCAGAAGTGTTCCTCGAATGAATGAATGAACTAGTGTGGAGGCTTAAGCAAGAGCTAGACTCTCCTGGTTATTTGGCTCCTGTTCTTACCCTCCCATTTGGGCAGTGAATGAAGAACAGAGATAGAACAAGGGCCAAGTGTCTGGAATTACCCAGGGTGTCCCAGAGCCCCAACCCCAGGATCCCCAAAGCTTCAAGTAACCTGAACTTCATCCTCATGGCCTTTTTCCATGCCAAGGAGCTAGAATATTATTTTCTGCCTCTTCAAGCCTCTGTAGGGTTTTTAATTATTACTGATAATTTACACCCTTCCCCTGGCTGTCTGCCTTCCACAGGGTATGAGAATGTGCTCGTACCACGCCTCCAACCTGACAGAGTCCTGCTACAAGTCAAACCACATTAAAAAGCTGCACATTAGAAAAATGGCCGAAGAATAGCCTCCACAATTACTTCTGAAAGATGAGAGGCCAGAAACTTTTCTGCATTCCCCAAGTGTTCTGCTATCACTGTGTACTGCTTTTGAACTTGGGAGCAAGTTATTTTGTTCATGTCCCTGTCCATAGAGAGGGGACTGTTGGGACTTGCCTTAGGCTGGTGGCAGTGGCTGTCTTTAAAGGCAGGGGGAAGGGTTGATGATAGGTGATTTTCATTTTTCTCTTTCACATTTCTGTTTTATGAATTTTTAATGATGAGTGTGTCTTGATTTTAAGATTCGAAAAAATAGACGCGATTTTAAATGATCATAAAATGTGCTGCCCCGGGCTCGTGCTGGCTGGTGAGAAGCAGCTCTAGGCATTTCTTTCCAAGTCCGTATTCCAGGGATGCTGCTGGCCTGACATGGGCCAGAGTGGAGTATTTACACCACGGACATGGGCAAGTGCTACAAGTGAGGGGTTTTATTTTCCAGAGACATGGTTCATAACATGCCATTGGATATACAATATGATTACAGTTATGTTTTTGAAAAATGTTTCACGTGATCACAAGGAAGCACATTAAAACGTTAACGATCGATGTCTCTCAGTCGTGGGGCTGCAGGACTAGAAGTAACAGGTCAGCTTTTTTTTTTTTCATTTTTTAAAAAGATTTTCTTTATGTTTAGACAGAGGGAGGGAGAGAAACATCAATGTGTGGTTGCCCCTCATGTGCCTCCTACTGGGGACCTGGCCTGCAACCCAGGCATGTGCCCTGCCTGGGAATTGAATCGGTGACCCTTTGGTTCACAGGCCGGGGCTCAGTCCACTGAGCCACACCAGCCAGGAAGTGTAATTGGTTTTGTTTTTTCTAATTTTCTATGTTTTTAAACATTTTCTGTCATGAGATTTTTGGTGCTTTTATAGTACAAAAATAATTTTAATTAAAAACATCAATTCTGTTTTAGAAGCCTATCGGGGGAGTGTTTTATCTCAGAAAGTTCTGGCTCTGTGCAGACCAGCCAAGCCTCACAGGGCGGAGGTCACTGTTCAGTCCCACTTCTGTGACCAACAGGCCTTGCTGTCAACAACATGGGCAAGGGCTGGCGTGACAGACAGGAGTCTTCAGCTGTCCCTGATGGTGGGACAGAGGTGCCCATGGTTCCAACTCTGTACATGGTCCCATCACATGGGCTGGGCCCCAAACTGTTCCAGCTGCAGGGGGTGGTGGCAGCGGTACACAAAGGGCTTGTGCCACCTGAACTGTGTATGTCAGGTGCCTCCACCCCTCGGTCTGACCAGGGATCAGGACCCAGTTCAAAGCTGAACTGGGTTCTCGGGTGCATCTGAGGAGCCAGGCTGATGCCAGGAGAGGGTGCTGGGTTACCATGGAGAGAAGACCCTGCTGGTCCTGGCCACTGGGGCTCTGCCCTCGGGGCCCCTCCTGTGCACAGAGTTCGTGCAGCAGTGCCCGGGCCTCAGGCGGTCACTGAGGAGGAGGCAGCCCCTAGCTCCCAGGGGTCTCCTGGGGGTCTTGTTCCTGCCCAGGCACTATAAGGACCCCAAGCCTGCACCTGACCCAGAAGGGCCCGACTCTCAGGGACACAACATGGACACAGTGAGGAGAGTGGGGCGAGCACTGACCCGTGGGTGGCAAGACTGCAAAGACCAGCCATGGGCTGGACAGGGACTGTTCTCTGGTAGGACCTTGGTTGCATGCTCTGTGATGACTACTCTTGTCCAGCTGGTCACATAACCCGTCACCAGAGAAAACGCTGGCTGGGTTATTTTTGTCAGGGGCAGGGGGCAGACAGTCATTCTGCACACATCTGTCCTCAGCCTGCAAGCACCCACAGTAGGGGCTCAGCCAGGATTTGCCGACTCACAGCATAGACAGCATGTGGGGGTTCTTCTCGGGGACATGAGAGGGTCCAACAGCAGCGCCGAGGAGAAAACTGAGTATGGTCACCGTGGTCCTGGAAAATTCTTTAAATCACCCTTAGAACTCCAGACCTGGGCCCTTAGTCCATCACACACAAGAATACATTTCTTTTGTTTTTCTTACATGCCGGCCAGTGGTGGCCTTTACAAATAAAAACAAAACAAAACAAAAAACAAACAAACAAAAACTTGGAGCAGCCAGTGAAGGCCAAGGTCAAATCAGATGTGCGTGTGTGTACAAGTGTGGTGTTTGTTCTCTTTTTCTCGCTTTTCCTCTTTTCTGGTTAACTAGTCACAGGTGCACGTTTAAATAAGCCCGAAGTCTAGTAAAATGAGAGTTACCACTACACAGATGGCTATAGTGTTGCAAGGAAGCCTAAGAACCGTCTAACTGTTCTTGCGCCAAGAATGAAAAGCATCTGGCTGAAGGAATCCTTTACAATAATAGAGCTCAGCACTGTTCTCAGGCCAGAAACTCTGAAGACTGTAGATCAAAGTACACACACACACACACACACACACACACACACACACACAGAGTCTCGAGAAGGTCCTGGAAGGGAGGATTCTAGGAGGATTCTGCCCAATTTATTGCCTCCTTCCCCTCTTCAGCGATTTGGGAGAGCAACTCTTCATTCCCTATCTCTATCTGGAAGTTAAGTTGGAAGCCCGTGGTAAATGCAGCATCTCAGTAGGTCTCCATGGCAACAGATCCAACAGAGAAGGACCCGGGGAGTTTGGGACACTGCCACTATAGACTGGAAGGAATCAGGAATGTTGGCACAGGAAGTTCCCACCCCAACCCTACCTCAGCAGCTTGGAGGCAGAGCGAGGTGGGCGCGGGCGACGGGGCACCGTCAGGGCGAACACACAGGCTCTGTAACATTTTGTCCGAATTTACTGCATTTACCGTTGTGCCTGCCTCCCCAACTCACACCCTAGTTCCAGCTGCCATCACCGCTCTGGCGGGGGCCTTATCATGGGCCTCTGACTTCTGTTCCGCCCTCGCCCCTCCCTAGTCACCCCGCAGCCCCAGACGGCTCCATTCTAAACTGAAGTCAGATCATGTCCCTCCTCTGCTCCAAACCCCCAAGGGCTCTCTCCTCACCAGTCACAGTCCTTACAATGGCAGTGCAGCCAGGTGCCACCTGCCCTCCTCCTCTTGTCCCCTTCACCCATTCTTTCCAGCCCCAGCACCCTGGGGTCCCTCCAGGCATGCTTGCACCCCAAGGCCTCTGCCTCTTCCCTCTGCTGGGAGTCCTCCCCACCCGGGTAACCACATGGCACCTCCCTTACCTCTTAGGGTCTGCGCTCCTGTCTCACATCTCGGTGAAAAGGCAGGTTGGGTCCATTCCACACATGCTTGGGGCTGGCGGAAAAATGAGATGTTAGTCTGCGGACAGGTGAGAGCTAGTGAGATTCACTGGTCCAGGCCAACACCCAGGCACAGGTTTGAATGGCACAGCACTTGTCCCAGGACCTTGCCCTTCCTTTCTCAGGGCCTCTGTGTCTCCATCTGCATAGTGGAGATAATAGTGCCTATGTCTCTGGACTGCTGGGAGAAAATGAGGTGATGATGATGCAAATAGCGGCACATGACTACCATTTCCCAAGCGTCTGCCGATAGGACATTCAATTTAAAATTTTTAATTGACAATACACAGAGCATACATACAGTTCACTGTCTCAACTGTTTTTAAGTGTGCAGTTCAGGAGTGTAAGGCGCATTCACGCTGTTGTGCCACCCATCTTCAGATCTTTCCAACTTGCAATCGGAAACTCCATACCCAAAGTGCAACTCCCCATGCCCCTCCCTCAGCCCTGGTGCCGCCACTCCGCTTCCTGTTCCTGTGATTTTGACTGAGTGCCTCAGTGACTAGTTAACCAGAAAAGAGGAAGAGAGAAAGAGAATGCCACGTGCGCGCACACACACACACACACAGGCACACACATACACACATGCACACACACACACATCGGATTTGACCTTGGCCTTCACTGGCTGCTCCAAGTTTTTGTTTGTTTGTTTTTGTTTTGTTTTGCAAAGGCCACCACTGGCCAGCATGTAAGAAAAACAAAAGAAATGTGTTCTTGCGTGTGATGGACTAAGGGCCCAGGTGTGGAGTTCTGAGGATAAGTTCAAGGATTTTCAAGGACCACGGTGACCATACTCGGTTTTCTCCTCGGCGCTGCTGTTGGACCCTCTCATGTCCCCGAGAAGAACGCCCACATGCTGTCTATGCTGTGAGTCGGCAAATCCTGGCTGAGCCCCTACTGTGGGCGCTTGCAGGCTGAGGACAGATGTGTGCAGAATGACTGTCTGCCCCCCGCCCCTGACAAAAATAACCCAGCCAGTGTTTTCTCTGGTGACGGGTTATGTGACCAGCTGGACAAGAGTCGTCATCACAGAGCATGCAACCGAGGTCCTACCAGAGAAGAGTCCCTGTCCAGCCCATGGCTGGTCTTTGCAGTCTTGCCACCCACGGGTCAGTGCTCGCCCCACTCTCCTCACTGTGTCCATGTTGTGTCCCTGAGAGTCGGGGCCCTTCTGGGTCAGGTGCAGGCTTTGGGGTCCTTATAGTGCCTGGGCAGGAACAAGACCCCCAGGAGACCCCTGGGAGCTAGGGGCTGCCCCCTCCCTCAGTGACCTCCTGAGGCCCGGGTGCTGCTGGACGAGCTCTGTGCACAGGAGGGGCCCCGAGGGCAGAGCCCCAGTGGCTGGGACCAGCAGGGTCTTCTCTCCATGGTAACCCAGCACCCTCTCCTGGCATCAGCCTGGCTCCTCAGACGCACCCAAGAACCCAGTTCAGCTTTGAACTGGGTCCTGATCCCTGGTCAGACCGAGGGGTGGAGGCACCTGACATACACAGTTCAGGTGGCACATGCCCTTTGTGCACAGCTGCCACCACCCCCTGCAGCTGGAACAGTTTGGGGCCCAGCCCATGTGACGGGACCATGCACAGAGTTGGAACCATGGGCACCTCTGTCCCACCATCAGGGACAGCTGAAGACTCCTGTCTGTCTCGCCAGCCCTTGTCCATGTTGTTGACAAGACCACGTGACTTCAGGCCCAGGCTCTTTCCCACTTCACTACAGAGGCTCAGGGATGGCCCTGAGCCTTCCTGGATTCGTCCGGCTAACGTGGGGCCTGCCACTCCTCTAGGGTTTTACAGCTCGGTATTCCCGTGCCTGTGCCCTTGACCCGGTGGGTCAGGGTGGGAGGGGATGATGCTGGGACGTCCGTGCCCCCACCCCCCGACTCCCCAGCAGAGCTCCCTCGGGACCCCTTTGGCTCTGAAACAGCAGGCACCACCACTCCCCCCCACCAGAGACTGGGGACCACTCTCCGGAATTTGCCCCCGCCAGATGATGGGTTACAGGCTTGTTGGTGGTCTGCCTCCCCCACTAGAGAAAGCTCCGAGAGGGCTTTGGCTTTTGTATTGTGTTCCTGGACGTATCCTGGAACAGGGCCTGGCAGAGCAGGTGAAAGAATGAATGAAAGAACAGTCCCCCACAGCTAAAAATGACTTCAGCATTATTTTTTTGATGAAGGACCATACGATTTTATATCAAGCGGGGTCCCCATATTTGCAGAAAAGCTACCCCTACAAGTAGATTTCATGAATGAGCACCTGTCCAAGCGACCTTGGACCAGTCAGTCCCTGAGGGCCTGGGTCTTACGGTCCAGGTGGTGTACAGGGCACAGGCAGAAACTTCCCAGCGGTGAGTGTCTAATTCCACCTGAGCTAAACTTCCCACGTACCCGGGGTGCCTTTTTGCCTGGGGTACTAGTCTAGTTTGAGCTCGGATCTGAAGGATGAGGAGGTGGTAACCTAGGAAAAGTGAGAGGAGGGAGGAGGAATGGACTGGAAGAGCAGGCGCAAAGGCCCTGGGGTGGGAGGGGCCGAGTGCCTCGGGCACAGAGGGCTGTGGGCAGAGTGGTTTGAGGAAGGCTGAAGGGGTGGGCCGGGCAGGGGTGGGGCCCAGACTGTGCGGCCTTGTGGTCCACGTTAAGGTTTTTGTTCTTTATCCCAAGAAAATGAAAAGCCACAGCAGGGTTTATACAGAAAGGCTATGATCAGATCGGAGGGTAGCTAAGTGGAACGTGGGATGGATCCCCCCTTCCGGCCCCGTTCTGCCTGCTGTGTACATCCAAGGTAGTGGGACCCCCACCTCATCGGCAGCCCCAGTTTAAAACACATAGCAGTCTCCTCAGGTACCACGTGTTCAGGCCTGGGTGGCTGATGCGGCCACTGCAGCTTGGTGCTCCCAGGGCAGGGAGAGAGGGTTTCAGGCCAATGAGAAATTCTATGGGCTCTGACCTTGATAAGCTCCCAGGCTGAGCTACAGCACCGAGTCAGTCGGCTCTGCCCCTCCAACCGCTCCTGGGCCTTAGGCCAAAAAAGCAAAAGGGCTCCCGAAGTGGCAGGCGCCACACAGGGCTCTTTGTGGTTTCAGCTCCTTCTATCCTCATGACAACCTCGGGCACAGGTAGTTCACAGCTGAGGACATTTGAGGAGGCTGCAAACTCAGGACCTGAGCCCACACCTGTCTGGGGCTGCACGTGTGCTGCCCAGGCTGGAAAGGCTAAAATGCTGACGGCGACAGGAGCATCCGTTTGTGGAGCCGGCAGGGGGCCTCCGTCTGGGTGCCTGGAGCTCAGCTCCTCCACCACCGCCTCTTTCCTTTCTTTACCAAGAGCAGTAACAGGTTATCAACTCGGTTCCTAGTGGCTCCGAAGCAACCCACCTGAGCTCACACCTGCTTTTACAAGGCTTCTGACAACGACGGCACTTGGGATTGTGCTTTATCATTTGTGGAGCATTTTCACCAACTCTGTGAAGTATCATGACCCCCATTGTATAAGAAAACAGGCCCAGAGAGGTGCAGTGATGGTGATGAGATCACACAGCTAAGAAGTGGCAGTGGCTGGTTTCCAGGCTCTGAGGTTAGTTTAGAACTTCCTCTGGACCAATCCCTATCCACCTAGCAGCCCCCCCCCCCCAATCCCTGGGGAATGGGGTGAAAGCTCAGGGTGGCAGAGCATGTCCAACAAACAAGGACCAAAGGCTCAGAGGGCTGGAGGCTGTGAGGTTCAGTCTCTGTCCTCTTGACATACTTCCCAGGTTGGGGAGATTCCAACGGTCTCTCCTTCCTGCCCAGCTCTCCCCACCCCCAGCCTCCCCACCAAACGGGAGGGTTCTGTTCCACTCTCTGGAGTGTACTCCTGGAAGACAGCGCTTGTTCACTGCTCTATCCTCAGTGCCTAAACAGTGCACACATCAGCACATAGTAGGTGCTCAATCAGTATTTGTTGAAGGAACAAATGGATGCCCCTAAAGCTTACAGGGGTTTTGTGTTTCTGCAGTGACATGAACACTGGTTGGGTTAGGGAAAGAAGAGGGAGCCTGTGTACTCCTACTTTGTGTTACTAGTGTCCAGGCCAAGACTCTGGCTCTAGCCTGGCTGGGCCCCGACTCCCTGGGTGACCTCAGGGCAGGGCAGAGAAGGACACTGTGAGAGCCTACTCTGCACCAGGCACTGGGTCAGGCTGTGGAGTGGGGTACCCAGGTCCTTACCCTGTTCTCCTTCCTTGCTGTGTGGTCCTGAGGAAATCACCCATCTTTCTGAGCCTGTTTTCTTAGCTGTAAAACCCACTCTAAACTTCGTAGCAGTAATTCCTCCCTCTAACAACAGCAGCTGGGCGAGGAGACACGGCCAGCCTGTAACACTGGGGGCCTGGGCTCTTCCCTAGAGGTTTCTCCCAAACCACCTCCATTTCAGTGTCTGCTGTGAGCTCAGAGGCCACAGGGGTAAGGAAAGAAAGGGCGATGGCTGCCCAAAGCCTTCCCCATCAGTAGCTGGTGTGGTGCGTGGAGGGGCTGCGTGGGACCGGGTGAAGCCCAGTGAACCCGTGTGTGACCTTGAGCAAGTCCCTTTTCCAGCTCAGCAGAGCAGCGGGCTCATTTATCAAGCGAGGTGCTGGGTGATCTCTAAGGGCTCCCAGCTCTGAGCTGGCAAGCAGGAGGTAGTCCCTACGCCCTGCCCAGCCTCAGTTTCCCCAGCCACCGTCCCACGTGATTTCTAAGGGCTCTTCCGGCTAGGAAAGAAAACAAGCAACAACCAGGCCGCCTTGTCTCCGCGGCAGTCAGCGCTGGGGAAGTGCGCGGCCACTCCGGGTGAGTCCCGCGCCCACGAGCAGCGGGGCACGGGGTGGGGGGCAAAGGGCTCAGGGGTTGCCGATGCGGAGTGGCTCCGGCCGGAGCAGGCCCCTTACCTGGACGCTAAGGCAGCCGCAGCGGCGCGAAGACGAAGTAGGCTCCACCCGCCCGGCTCCTCCCCCGCCCCGGCCCGGCCGGCCCGCGCTAGCTCCGGCCGGTGCCGCTGCCTGCCTGGGGCTGCCCGCCCCGGGTGCGCCTGGCCCCGCCGCCCGGCGGACGTGCGTAGGGACAGCGGGGTCTTCCGGGCTCCAGCTCGCGAGTTTCAAGTTCCCCACCGGCTCGTCCCGCCGACACTGCGCCGCAGGGGTGCGGGCTCTGGAAGTGACGGGCCTGTCCCGGCGCGAAACTGGGGTTGTGGGTGTATTTGCCCTGCAGGAAGCAGCGCAGGGCAGGGCGCGAGGGTAGGCCTTGCAGGCAGGGTTGCCTCTGCAAGAAAGTGCCCGAGAGGCGTCCGGGCCGGGAGTGGAAGGACAACAGCGACCTGAATGGTAATCTTCCAAAGTAAATTAGGAAAAGTCAAAGCACCAGCCACAGAAACACCCTTGCCGTGTGCACCCTGTTGAAGTTTACAGTGTTGAGATATCCATGCGCTCCCCGATTTTTCTTTCGGTTTCTCTAAAGCTAACTTTGGTTCGGTCTCAGGACCTTCGCTTTTGAGGTGCCTGTGCCTGGCACTCTGCCACCAGAACTTCCGCTTCCTGCGTATGTTACCAGCGGCTGGCATCTGCGAGTCTTCCCTAACCACCCGGCAGACTCAGTCATTGAACAAATGTTTGAGCACCTACTATGGGTCTAGTATTATAGAACTAACCATGAATATTGTTTAGGGAACATTATCTTTTTGGCTGGCTCTGTGTGCTTTTCATACATGTTTTATATCATTTAATCCTGTGCAGTTTATGCTATTATTAGCCCATTTCACAGGGGAATCATACCAGGCTTCCAGTCCTGTTCTACTTAGTATTTCACACTCTTTGGTATTGTTTGGGCCATTTTGTTTGCAGTTTATTATCTGCCAGCTCGACTAGCATGTAAAAGCCTGGAGAATGGGAGTCTCGGCTGCCTTGTCCTCAGCTGTGTGTCCAGCCCCAGGGACTGTGCCATGTACTTCATAGGTGCTTAGAGTCACTTAATGAACACATGAATGGGTCTTATTCCCCTAACAATCCTATACATTCTTATCACACTCGTTCTACAGAATAGGGGACTGAGGTCGAGGTCCAGCCAGGCAGAAGCCACAGGGCTAATGAGTTGGGGCCCCGAGCCACCGTGGCCACGACGGCTGCTGCTCCTTTGGTGAAGACAGTGCACTGCCCTGAGTGGAAGAGACAGTGAATGGGGTCAGAGACCAGCTGTCAGTGCAGAATCTGTGACTCAGGCGTGTCTCTGGAGAGTGCTCTGGGCCTTTGCCCGCTCATCTGCACACTGGCCAATCAGGACCAAGAATAGTCTGTCTGCCTACTGAGGTCACATGCGTCAATAGTGCGCACCCTTTAGGGGCATGGGGAGCCACATCTGAACGTGTGGGTCTTGTCGAGATGGAATATTAGTAACCACGTGGAAGTGATGCCAACAAAAGTGTCCAGCTGGACCTCCTCTCAATGTCTGGAGGCCCGTCCCAGCCAGACTGGCTAGGAGGGACCAGACATCATCGTGCATGCGTTTCAGCTTTGCCCTGTCTCCAACTTGGTTTGAGGTCCTGTGTTGAACACTGGTAACTCTGGACATTGCATCCAGTTATAGCCACGGCCCACTCTGCACCCCATCACTGGCACCCAACAGCACGCAGGACCTGAGCCTCACCCAAGGCTGCTGTGGGAGAGGCAGGAAAATGGGTCTTCCCTCCAGTGTACGCCTTTACAACTTCTGAGGTTTGGTGTTGGACTTTGAAGAATTTACCTTCCTCATCTGTAAAAGGGGATCATTATGGCCCCCACGAGGGCTGTCGTGAGGATTAAATGAGAATATACAGCTGAAGGGCTTTGTGAGGGTCTGGCACACAGGACGTGCTCAGTAAAAGTCAACTGTTCTCAGTCTTGGTGAAAGACATTTCTACTAAGAGGCCTTCCATCAGCTTGTCCCAAAGGAATGTTTAGGGGGTTGTGCTAGAAGGAGAAGCTGTTTCATGACCATTAACTAATTCAGCCAGAATCTACTGAGTAGTGGGTGAGGTTCTAGGCATTGCAGATACAGCAGGGGAAAGGCTGAAGTCACCAAATACAGCAAATAAAAATACAGGATACCTGGCTACATTTGATTTTTGGGTACACAACAAAGAAATACCTTTTTAGTAGGAGTATGTTCTAATATTGCCCAGAATATAGTTATACTAGTTTTCATTGCATATCTGAAATGCAAATGTAACTGGGTGTTCTATATTTTATTTGGCACGCCCCCAGAGATCCTGATTCTGCGGGTCTAGGGTTAGGCCAGGTATAGGTATCCTTCAGAAGCTCACCAGGTATTCTAATGTGTGCCCAGCATCAGGAAGCACTGATGGAGGGCCTGTGGATTTTATTCTGCGTGAGATAATGAGTTGTGAAGGGTTTGAGGCAGTGATGTGACAGGATCTCATTTTTAAAAAATATTTTATTTTTAGAGAGAGGGGAAGGGAAGGAGAAAGAGGGAAAGAAGCATCCTTGTGTGGTTGCCTCTGGTGCGCCCCCTACTGGGGACCTGACCTTGGCCTGCAACCCAGGCATGTGCCAAATCAAACCGGCAACCCTTAGGTTTGCAGACTGGTGCTCAATCCATTGAGCTACACCCGCCAGGGCTGATCTCTTGTTTTAAAAGGATCTCCCTGGCTCTTTCTGGAAGTCAGAGGGATATGAATGGACACAGGCAATCAGTCAGGAAGCTGTTGCAATACTCTGGGCCGTGTAGGGTGCCTACTGTGGGCACAATGGAAGTATGTGGTAGGGGCACAGGTTCTTGGGTCCTGCCCAAAGCTACCCATTTTAGAATTTCTCAGGGGTTTGGAAGCCCAGGAATTTATACTTTAACAAGTTCCCCTGGTGATTCTGACATGTTTTATATCATTCAATCCTATGCAGTTTATACTATTATTAGCCCATTTCACGGAAGAAGGAACTGAGGCTCCGAGAGGTTAAATACCTTGGCCAGGGTCACCAAGCTACAACATTAGAGCCAGGATTTGATCCTGGATCTGGCTGATTCTGCTATCCTGATCTCTCGTAGGTTTAAATATCAATACCGGTTTAAAGATTTTTGTGTGAGTTGCAGATAATGGATCCCCAGCAGAGGATGGAATTTGCTATGTCCCACAGATGTCCATCTTTCTGGGATGTAGGTGGGGCGTGGCCCGGCATGGATTGTTGTTGAATGGAATTGAATTTGGGGATGATTTCACTGAAGGTGGCCCTACATCTCTTCCCATAGAGCATCTTTATGATGCGGGTATGATGAACTTGAGACTGAACAACTCAGAAGATGGATCATAGTCACTTCTTTCCTAACGACGCTCAGAAATAAACAGTGCTCTGGTGGGGAGGGGCTGGACACACGTTCGAGGAATGACAGAGTAGAGGGTGTTGCAGGTGGTTCGTGGATATTGTTACATTGCTGAGCAATCTCTTGGGTCCCTAAGGCATCTTTGACCCACAGACTTAACCTCTTTTTGTTAATTGGACCATCAACTGGAATTGGCTATGCTATGTGGCAGGGGTTGGGGGTCAAAGCCACTTGGGTTAATATTTTCCTCCACTGTTCTTGTGTGCTAGGCAACAATTTTGTAGTCCTCTACCTTATCTCTTACACAGAGACTTGGGTGACAACCTCTACCTGCTTCTTACCTAAGAATGCTTTGCGCTTGCCCCTGGCCTGGTGTGTTCTAATGCAGAGACCCATATCACTGATGCATCCAAAGTACCTTTAGCTGGTACATGAACTTGCATTAGATCACTTTGGATCCTACATGAGAAAGTTGTTCCCTTCGTCCTTATTCTGTTGAGAACAGTTTGATGCTATTGAATCTTTTATTTTTTAAGATATACTTTTAATTTTTTTCTTGTAAACTACTGATAATCAAGGCCATTACTTAACTAATATTTAAACTCTTTTTCTTTGTGGCTTATAGGTTCACAAACAAGCAAACAAAAAGTGTATATAGAAAGAATTGCTTTTAAAAATAATTTTATCGAGATATTTTAGCATATAAATTATGTATATTTAAGGCACATAAGTTGATGTTTTGACGTGTGTATACCTTGTGAAGATTACTGCAATCAAGCTGAATAACTTACTTCCTCCCCCATGTGGCTACCAGTTGTGTGTGTGTGTGTGTGTGTAGATTTACTTTAAGATCAATTGTCTTAGCGAATTTCAAATATATGAGACAGTATTGTTAGCTGTACTCACATGCTGTACATTAGATCTCCAGAACTCATTCATCTTTTTTAAAAAGCTTTTATTTATTTATTTTTAGAGAGGGGAAGAGAAGGAGAGAAACATCAGTGTCTGTTTGCCTCTCACTGGGGACATGTCCCACCACAGCCCAGGCCTGTGCCCTGACCGGGAATTGAACCAGCGACCCTTGGATTCACAGGCCCGAGCTCAATCCACTGAGCTACACCAGCCAGGGCCCAGAATTCATTCACGTTGCATAACTAAAACTTTGCACCCTTTGGCCAATATCTCCTCATTTCTCCCTCCTTTCTCCTTAGCTCCTAGAAGCCACCATTCTACTCTCTAGTTCTATGAGCTTGACTACTTTTGACTACTTTAGATGCCATGCATGCGTGAGATGGTGTAGCATTTGTCCTTCTGGGTCTGGTTCACTCTTACTACGGTGTCCTCCAGTTTCATCCATGTTGTCACTATGGGAGGAGTTCCTTCTTTTTAAAGGCTGCATAAGACTCCACTGCACCCTAAAATTTGCTAATGATCCATTTTCATGAAGAAGGCCAGTCTCCAGCTCAGAGGCCTTGGCTGTCTAAGATACTGAGTTAGGATTCAATTATTCTGTCATTCATTTATTTAAGACACTTTTTTTTTATCGGGATTTTAGATTGACCAAAATGTTACACAGATTTTACAGAGTTCTTTTTTTTCATCTTAAATAATTTTTTATTTTTTCAATTATACTTAACATACAATTTTATACTAGTTCTTGTTGTACAACCCCGTGATTAGACATTATATAACTTGCTAAGTGATCACTTTGATGAATCTAGTACTCATCTGGTACTGTAGTTATGACAATATTATTGACTGTATCCCTCATGCTGTACTTTACATCCCCATGACTATTCTGTAACTACCAATTTGTGCTTCTTAATAACTTCATCTATCCCTTCAACCCACCTCCCATTTGGCAATTGTCAAAATGTTCTCTGTATCTAAGAGTCTGTTTCTGTTCTGCTTGTTCATTTATTTTGTTTTTTAGATCCCACATATAAGTGGAATTATATGGCATTTGTCTTTCTGTGTGATGTATTTCACTCAATGAATGTAATACCCTCTGTCTGATGTAATACCCTCTGAGTCCATCCACATTATTGCAGATGGCAAGATTTCATTCTTTTTTATGGCTCACTCATACTCCATTGTATATATATGTACTACTTTTTCTTTATTCATGTGTCAACAAACAGTTAGGGCCTTTCAGCTGGGCCCCACAGCGCACTGGTGCACTGTGAGAATTTTTAAAACATGCAATGCCTGACTGTGGAGTCAGGGGCACTGATGTCTTTTCCCTTAGATGGTCACATAAAAAATGTCCACAGCCAATACAGTAATAGCTGTCTGGTGTGAATGAATTGAAATTGTACCTACTTTTTTTTGTCAGATTGGCAAGAAATATTTTTTGGTGTGCCACAGAAGTTTAGTAATTAGTATTGGTGTGCTATTAGGTGAAAAGGGTTGAAAGTCACTGCTCCATATATTAGCTACGGTAAGTAAGGCTGCGATGGCCATAAGGATGCACGTGTTTTTTTTTTCAGTTTGGTGTTTGGGGTTTTTTTGGGTTAATGCCCAGAAGTGGAATTGTTGGGTCCTTCTTTGTGTCTTGTTATAGCTTTGGTTTTAAAGTCTCTTTTGTCTGGCATAAGTATTGCTGCCCCAGCTTTTGTTGATTTGTGTGTTTCCATTTTCATGAAATATCTTTTCCCATCCCTTTCCTTTCAATCTGTGTGTGTTTTTGATTTGAAGTGAGTCTCCCGAAGACAGTATGTGTAAGGGTCTTGTTTTGTTATATATTCTGCCTCCTTATGTCTTTTAATTGGAGTACTTTATCCATTTGCATTTAAAGTAATTGTTGATAGATATGTACTTATTGCCAATTTATTATTCATATTTTTAATCTTTTTCTTCTTCTTCTTAAAGAAGACCCTTTAACATTTCTTGTAATACTGGTTTGGTGGTGATGAACTCCTCTAGGTTTTTTTTTTTGGTCTGGGAGCTTTTTCTTGTCCTTTGATTCTAAATGATAGCTTTGCTTGGTAGAATAATCTTGGTTGTAGGTCCTTGCTTTTTTATCACTTTGAATATTTCTTGCCAGTCCCTCTGGGCCTGCAAAGTTTCTGTTGAGAAACCAACTGACAGTCTTATGGGAGCTTCCTTGTAGGAAACTAACCCCTCTTCTCTTGCTGCTTTTAAGATCTCTCTTTATCTTTAACTTTTGGCATTTTAATTATGGTGTGTCTTGGTGTGGGCCTCTTTGGGTTCATGTTTTCTGGGACTCTCTGTGCTTCCTGGACTTGTATGTCTAGTTCCTTCACCAGGTTAGAAAAGCTTGCTATCATTATTTTTTAACATAGGTTTTCATTTCCTGCTCTCTCCCTTCTCCTTCCAGCATCCCATCATCTGGAAGGTGGTATGCTTGATTTGTCCTGCAGCCTCTTTATATTATCCTCATTTTTTGGATTTTTTTCTTTTTGCTGTTATAATTGGGTGTTTTCTGCTCCCTTATCTTCCAACTTGCTGATTAGATTCGCTGCTTCATCAGCCCCAATGCTGATTCCCAGTCTTCTTTATATCCTTAGTTGTAGGTCTTCTGTTCAACTAGATTTCAGGTGGTTGTGCATGGTGGCTGGTCTGTAGTTCAGTTGTAATTTTGATATGATTGTGGGAGAATTAATATGCTGCATTTACTTACACTGCCATTTTAACTGGAACCCTAAGAATTCTTAGTTAAGAACCATACATCCTTCACCCTGTTTCCCTGGTGTTAACATCCTACATAATGATGTTGCATTTGTCAGGACTAAGAAACCAATAAGGCACATTTCTATTAACGAAAGTACAGACCTTATTTGCTAGTTTTTCTACCAATGTTCTTTTACCACCCCAGAATCCAACCCAGAATACGACATTGCACTTGGCATTACTTATTTTCATTAGGCTGCCTGTTTCTGCTAGGATGGCCAGCCCCTGCTGTGAGCCCCTAACACTGACCAGTGAAGTGCCTGAAATCACAATGACTCTGACGATTTGTGAAACATGAAATGCAGAGGTGTGTGGTTCCAGAGCTGGCCTAGTAGCTCAGCAATATCAGTGAGGACCTACATTATCCCACCTTTCATTATCCTCAGCATGCTGGTCGTGGCCTTCATTGTGTTACCCTGAGATCCGGGGGTGGTGAGGTATCGGAATTCTCTGGGTGGCCAACTTCTTTAAAGGAGGGGTGGTAAAGGATATGACAGGTGGTCTCCGGGACAGACAGAATAGGTATGGTACATGGACCTCACTGAGGGGGGCAATTTGGGAAGTCAGGACCTGGGGCTGCTCCGTTTGCCTCTCGGGGGCCACCTGGCCTCCCTCTTGTCCACTTCTCTGTGAGTAACAGTCTCATTAGTTGTTCACGTCCAGCTTCCTGCCTTTGACATGCACATTCACTCCGAGCATGTGGCCTAGGAACTCAAGCACGAGCTACCTGGTCAGGACTCCTTTGCTTGCAAGTGGAACAACCCGGTCAAAATGGTTTTAGCAAAGAAAGGGAATTTGCTGTCTCATGTAACTATTGAAAAGTCCAGAGGACACTCAGCTCTTAGGCATAGCAAGATCTAGGTACTCAATGATATAACTAGGGACCTCTTTCTGTCACCGGGCTCAGCTTGCCTCTGGGTCGGCTTCACCAGTAGAAGAAACCAGAGAGTCCAGACAGACAGTCTCTCAGCTTAGTAACTCTGGGGGAGAAAACACTTCTTCCAGACAGCTTCAGAAAGACTCCTAGGCAGAAGTGTCATTGGCTTAGCCTTGAACCAAACCCTGTGGCCGGGGGACACAGGCTCTGCAGGTTCGGGACAGGTGCTTTCCCCCCAGAAAACAATATAATGTTATTGCCATCAGAAGCTACTTGGACTGCGACTGGATGGAGAGGAGGCAGGCCCTCACAGAGAACCCCAGTTAGGTGGGAAGTTCACCTCCAGTGACCTGGGGTGGGGGCGGGGTAGGTGAGGAAGGGGGAGCGGTGGGGAGGGAGGGGTGTGCTGGCCCCGTGATTCAGACGGGGGCTCAGAGCTGGACCGGACTGCCTGCTTTTAAACCCCGGCTCTGCCACTCGGACGAGTTACTTCCTTTCTCCAAGCTCTAGTCTCTCACCTGATTGGGGTTTTGTGTTGATTCAGTGTCTAGCACAATGCAGTAAGAGTCCTTACCTCCAGGGTGGAACCTGAACCTGCACTGGGTAAACATTAGCCACCATGGCCGCTGCTGTTGTGTTGAAACTGCTGTATCCGCGGCTACGTTGTAGGCTGTTCATTTTCAGTTTGGCCCCAAGGAAGGACCTCTGGGTGGATGCCTTTGGACAGGTAGAGCTTGTTCCTTCTGGGGGTCATGATGTCCATAGGATGGAGTCCAGCTTCCTGTGGACTATGGCTGGCCTCAGGTCCAATGCCATGTGTTCCCACTGGACCCCACCTCTGGGCAGAGATGACCCGGGCATCTCTCTTCTGGGCCTGACATCAGAGAAGCCTCACCACGAGGTCAGGCTGGCTCTCGGGAGGGCTGTGGTGGGCGTGGAGGTGGTTCCCTGGTCTGGGGCAGTTGCTTGGGCTTTCTAAGTGTTGCCGTGGCATTTTTCAGCAACCAGAGACCTGGACAGCTCCTGCTCAGGAGTATTGATTGCTGGCAACAGAAACTGATTCTGGCTCTCTATAAAGAAAAAATCAATGAATTGCAGAGAAGAAAGCTGAGTTTTGCTAAATCTACCAGTGGCTCAGAGCTCTGGACCCACCTGCTCTGCTGCTACAGCTGCCACTAACAGACCTGCAGCCCTCCACTTCCAGCCCCAGGTTCATCACTAGCCTCAAGTGCTGGGCAAGGTCACATGACTGTATCATGTGACCACCCTCGGTGAAAGGGGAGGTGGGCAGAGGAAGGACCAAGTGCCCCAGTGGGTGTAGTTGGTGCTGGTGGAATTCACTCTCTACAAGATTAACCACAGCGCAATTTTCTTAGGCAGATGAGGGGCCGGTAGGGTGGGGTTTGGGCAGGGCGAGCACCTGAATATAAGACAGTCAAAGGAAAGAAAAGAAGTTAAATGTCCGCCACAATTTTGTTCTCTCTGAGCAAACAAGGTCTTCCGATGGGTAGTCCAGCATCCTGAAAGGCACTCTCACCTGCCTCTGAATGCACACGGGCCACGGACGGAAGCAGCGTGTGGCAGTGGGACGTGCAGCCATGATTTGGAGTGAGCTGGTTCAAGTTCTGGTCCCTCACTCACTCGCTCGTGACCTTGGTTAAGTAAGTGCCTCAGTGCCCATGGTTTTAACTCTTTAATCTGTGAGTCGGGGGTTATGAATCAGTAATTCTCATGTGGTCGTTGCCAAGACTAAAGATAATTTAGGAACTGTGGGTTCAGATTCCAACTCCGTCTTTGATAGCTGGGCACTTTTTGTGGGGAGAATATCAGGGCTTCTCTGAACTTCAGCTTCCCATCCACAAAATGGGAACAGTAAGACCTAATCTTGGGAGTCCATCAGATTCGGTTTTGAGCTCAACATGGTCACTCACGTGCTATAAGACTGAGCAAGTTCTTTATCTGAACTTGAAGTAGACCAGCTAAGGGGCATGGTGCACTTGCAGACACAGGGGAGCTACTCTGTTGGCCTCCTCGGGCTGCCATGCCAGGCGCCACACACCTTGTTGATTAAACAATAGGAATGTATGGACTCACTTAGTACGGAGGCTGGAAGTGCAAGATCAAGGTGTCAGCAGGGTTGGTTTCTGCTGAGAACTCTGGGAGCATCTGTTTTATGCCTTTCTCTTAGCTTCTGGTGGCTTGCTGGCCACTGTTGGCTTTCCTTGGCTGCTGTTGCCTCAGTCTGGTCTCTTTGTTGTCACATGACATCCTCTCTGTGTGTCTTCACGTCATCTTCCTTCTGTGTGGGTCTGTCTCTGGGTCCAAATTTCCCCTTTTTGTAAGGACATCAGTTTCCCCTTCTTACAAGGACATACTGTCTCAGGGCCCACCCCAGTGACTTCATTTTAACTCATCTCTGTAGAAATTTCCAAATGAGATCGCATCCTGAGACTCGGATACCTGTCTTCTTTTGGGCCGGGGGATACAATTTAACCAATAACAGGCACTTAGCACATACTGGTTTTCTTTCCTATCAAAATTCCTTATCGAATAAATTAAACACCCTACTCAATACTTGAAACGGAGCAGATGCTCAACCAGTACTTGTTGAATAAATAAATGCATGGATGGATCCTAGGCTCCGTGGTGTTCTGGGTTCCTCCGAGTTCTCTGCTGACTCAGGAAACACTGCCCCTTTTTGAACAGAGATCCCAAGATCTCCCGACAAGAATATAAAGTTCATAAAAGTAGCTCTAGGCAGTTTCAAGAGCAGGTATCTGATTTCTCTTTGACCGTGCTCTATGCTGTGTCTGAGAAATGGCAGGAACATTTTTCAGTCCCAGACAGGCTTTCCTTTGCCACGGACAAAGAATTCATTGTTCTAGCAAAGACTGACAGACTTCCTCCGGTCGTCTGCAAAGAAGTTCCAACAATGAACAGGGGCTGGAAGATAAGAACACGGAGGTGGGTAATGGGGCAGGTAGGCCCCCACAGCTCTCTGTCCCAGACACCCACTAAGTCAGGAAACTATAACCACACGGAGGAATGATATTCCTTCTTAATTCTTCACCCTTCTGGCCAGGTGGACCACATACCTCGAGCGCTTATGATGGACCAGAGATGTTCCTTCTGATGAAGCCAAGTGACTCAAAGTCCACAGTCTGGATTCGGACTTCTGTGGTCTACCCTTGACCCCACCACTGCCCCACTGTGGGATCTCCAGCGAGTTACTGAACCTCACTGGGCCTCAGTGTTCCTGTCTATAACTTGGGGGTAATAATAGTGCATCTCTTAGAGCGTATGTGATAACATGTAATATACTCCGCACAGTGTGTTCCAATCATGTTAGCCGTTATTGTTTTATTATAGTTTGCTGATGATACTGCTGATGCTGAGGCTGGTCTTGGGAGAGGTGAATTCTAGGGGCCAGGTTTTAATAAGCTTCCTTATCAATAAGACTGAATAAAATAAGGGGAGTCTGCTCATCATTGTTGTTAGGGCTTTCTAGCACTCAGTGCAGCTCTTTCTCCTTGTCTTTTTATTTTTCTGCTTTGGCTCCTGATGACCCTAAGTGCTCAGTCATGAGCTGTCTCATGAACTCCCCCATCGGTCCTCTGAAGCGTGGATTAGAAGCTCTCTCTCATGGGCAAGGAACCTGAGACTCAGAGAGGGAAAGTGGTGTGTACGTGGCGAAGCCAGACTGGGAGCCAGACGTGCTTCACTCCAAGGGCACAGAGTAGGGAGACAGGTCTGATGGGGATGGAATTTGCTCCACCCCCCACCCCCACAATTCTTCTTCATCCTTTGGACCTCCCCTTACAACCCAAGCACAAAGTCCTCCACAAGACTGGCCTGCCCTGGACAATGCTCCGCTTTGGACTACTGGTGTGTCCACCCCATTATCAAGGCCAGCTCCCCGCTGACTCTCTCACTGAACAGGCCCCAAGACAGCCATCCCCCATGGGGGTCAATGATGGATGATAAAGGCAACCCGTTAAGAGACAGGCTTCTTGGCCAGAAGCACTTTGGTCAGGGAGACCCTGGGACGTGTGTGATGTCCTCCTCAACTTTACCGTGAGCAAATTAAGGCTCGGGAAGTTCTGTAACTGGTCAGACACTGGGTCAGAACTGAGCTCTGCACCTTGGCCTGCCTCTCTGGTTGCTTCTACTCAGACCCATTTTCAACGCCTCCTGTTTCCTCTGCTCGCCTGAGCCTGAGCTGGTATTGGCTTCTGGTGCTCTCTGTTCCCACGCTGCAAGGGGCCAGGAGGTCTTTGGGACCAGCTGGGCTTTGAGGTCGTGGTGACAGCAGTGTCAGGATATCTTTACTCAGGGGGACGGGGGCCCACCGGTTGGGGACCCTGTGACGATAGAGCTCCTGCAGGAGAGGCTGGGCCTGGGTGGTAAAAATCTGCAGAAGAACTATCTCGTTTGCATCATTGTCTTTTCTTTCTCTTTAGCACAGACAACAGGTTGTGGAATTCTCTAGCCTCTCCGTGTATCTGACCACTGGGCTTTGGGGGCTCCTGAGCTTAGTTCTCTGTTCTCCCTCGCAAGCCCACAGGGGGAAACCAGCTTCCTAGTGGTTTGGAACTGCATGAAAAGGATGCAGCATGATGGAGCAGAGAAAGCCCTGGATGAATATGCCCCAGTGAGCTCTGAAAGTGGCTGGCTGTGCAACCTGAGGCAGATGAATTTACCTCTCTGATCCTCAGTCTCTTCATCAGCAAATGGTCTCTCCTGCATAGGTTGGTATTTAAGGCTGTTTTGCAGGGCTTGGCACAAAGTAAAAACTCAATAAATACGCAGCCACCATTATTAAGGTAGAAACAGTGTTGTCATTTATCTTGGTAAAGGTTTTCTTGTTGGTGGAGAGTCCAAGAACTAGATGAAACAGGAGTGGTTGTAAGTGGGTAGAGAACATTCTTTCCCTTTCCTATTGGCTCCCACCCCCAAACCACATGCCCAAGGCCAGCTCAGGAAATGCTAAGCTGTTCTTGCCATTTACTCATTCTGGGGGACGAGGCGTTCTTCAGGCCCACCTGGCCTTGGCCTGACAATGTACGTGACACAAGCCCACGTACGCCGACGCGTTCTCTCTCAGCACCGGCAGTCAACACGGCCCACAGCATGGGGTCGCAGAGCTGCCCCAGGAGACCTCGTAAGAACAAGAGGAAGCCTCCAGGTGTCAAGGACAGCTCATTGCGTCCATTCTGAACATTTTGACTTTTCTTTGTGTGAGGTCACAGGGAATGTGACCTGTGCACGTGCACATGTCCATTGTCTGGGGTCCCAGCATGCCCTCGGCTCTGGGCTGCAGGGGTGGTAGGAACAGTCCAGTTCTACCAGCTCATTTTGGGGAAAAGGATTTTCTGAGAGGTGAACTCTTGTTCAGAACGCAGGGCCGACCCCGTGCTCCAGTGACGGAGCTCTCACCTCTCTCCCTGACAAAGGTAAGGTCACCATAACAAGTCTGCAGGAGGAAGAGGGGGAGTCAGGGCAATCAATGGTCGTGCTCAGTGAGCCCCTCCGAGGTTCCAATTATGGGGCCTTTGGAAGGAAATAACGTCTGTTTCACCCTCCGCCCCCCTCCACCCCATGGCCCCCCAGCTGAGGCTTGGCCTGGATGAGTGTGGAAGGTCATTCACTCCAGCAGAAGCCTCCTCTAGGTTTTGGAGCAGAAATGACTGAGAAAAGACACCAAAGCCTCTCTGATGACTGTGACTCTCTGGGTGAGGCGGGAAATGTGGGGTTATTGGAGAGGACCTTTGCATTTACAAGGCTCCTTGTCTCTATGACAAAAACTCAAAAGGGAATCGAGATGCAATTATAAAGAAATCAGCACCCGAAAGACTTGGTTCTGGGGTGTGGGACTGCGCACCAGGTGGGCAGCTGGGCCACGCTGGGGGAAGTTCCCGTAACTCCGAGACTCTCTGTTGAGTCAGTTCCTGATGATATGGACCTGGGAAATCCTGGTGGGGATGCTGGAGGAGATTCTAAGACTCACCTGCATCCCCTCCACCCTCCTCAGCTCTGCCAACTAAACGTGGGACTTTCCCAGCGCCATCAGAAATACCACTTCCACACAGGTTCTCTCTCCCTCCATTTGTAGGGAAAAGGAGGGCCGGGCAACTCAGTGAAAGACCCTCGGAATGGCCAGGACCTTTGGCAAGGTGGGGTGGGCATGAGATGGGCAGCATTGGTGGGGGGTGGGGGGAGAAGCCACCCCCACAGGAGGGCTTCCCATGGGCTCTGCCTTCCCAGGAGGGAAAATGCGTAGCAGCCAGAAATATGAACAAACTCCGCCAAACACAAAAACCCAATCCAAAACCAAGCAATAAAATAAAACCAGCTACATAAATTGAAAATAAACAAAGAGGAGTTCCTGGCTCTATTCACTTTTCAGTAACATTACTATTGCAATACTTTCATCCAGATGTAGAAAGAACAACCCGGAGCATTGGAATAGGAGGAACAGGGGGTCCTCCCTGGCAGCATTCAAAGTCATTTGTGCCTTCTCACCCCGCAAACAGTTCAGCTGTGCCGTACCTGGGGCAGGCATAAGTCTATCGCCCAAGCACATAGTTGGAGACCCAGGACAGCCATTCTGGCTTTAGCTTGCAGGTCTGACTGGCATTTCTTCCCCTGCAGGAGCCAGTCCTACTTTGCAGCCCCTTACCCTGTCCACTGTGGGAGTAACGGGGCCGCAGAGGCAGAAGGCGCTGTGGGTGGCTGGTCAGGCAATGGAAGAGATCTCACTGTGTTTCCGCTGGCTGCCGACAAGAGTCCTGGGGGAGGGCCAGCAGCCCCCCCGGCTGCCGAGGTGACAGCAGAAGAGGGTGGACATCAGCAGGGCCAGGGCGATGATGAAGGTGAACATCCACTGCATGACACTGGGGTAGATGAAGGGCAGGATGAGGACGATGAGCAAGGCCAGTAGGAGCAGGTGTGCCACCAGGCGCCGCGCTGCCGTGTGGTTGACACTCTCCACATCCTGCTCATCCTCTCCCGCCAAGCTGGGGTGCCCTGCCGTCAAGGCGACAGGATTCACCAGCTCCCAAGGACAGGGCTGCATCTCTGGGCATGGCCAGGCTAGCTGCCCCGCCACGGCCTCCTGGTCGCGCAGGCTGCAGATGAGGCCCCCGGGGACGGCAGTGACCCTGCGGCACACAGGGCAGGGGATGGACCAGGTGTTGTCCTGCACACGCAGCAGGAGCTTCAGGCAGACGGCGCAGAAGGAGTGCGGGCAGCCCAGCAGCTTGGGCGGTCGGGCACAGCTGTAGGGCTCCCGGCACACCGGGCACTCCAGGTCGTGACCCTCGGCAGGGCCCTCGGTGTCGGTGGTGGTGGCTCCGGCGGAGAAGGGCTGGGGCTGCTGCGGGACCTCAGTGTGGGCCATTCTGGGCACGGGAGCCGGCAGGATATGGCAGGTTAGGGCCCGGGCATGGGCAAGGCGCTGCTGGGACACAGATGTACTCTGACCTTGGTGAGGTGGGGCGTATGAAGCTTCCTTGTCCTTCTTGTTAGGTGCCTGGTGACAGCAGCTGTCTGGCAGCACTCTCCCAGGGTGGCTCAGCTTGTCTCTGGGCTTATGCTGTCCCTTCGGTCATTATTATTTCTTTCCTGAAGTTAATCAGTAACGAGCAGGCCTGGAGACTTTGAATTACCTGATAGGAGGGCCGAAGTGGGCAGGGCCAGGGAGTGAATCAGAACTTCCCTTCTGGGGCCAGGTGCCTCAGCGATGCCTTCGGAGGGCCGTGACTTGTGAGTTTGGGATGCATGAGCAATTCTGCCACCACCACCAGCCCACCGCTGGGGCCTTTGCACAAGAAGATCTCTGGCCCCTGGACCCAGAGCCCAACCCAGCAGGCTGGAGAGGATCTGAGAACCTGCCCAGTGAACAGACATTGTCATTCTAACACAGGCGGCCCTGGGGACCCCACTTTGAGAAACACTACCACAGGCAGTCCCAGACGAAAGCTTTCGGCTGTCAGGATTGGTGGGGCAGAAGTTTGTGCTTGAACACATTTGTAAGCAGGTGGCCCGTGAAAAAGGGAGATGGGAAAGTATTCTGAGTAGCAGGGGTAGGGAAGCCCAGCCGAACAGCCTGTTTTCAGTTACTGATTCCCGAGCTTCTCATCGGTATCTGCCGTGCCCTTCACATATATGATAATAGCTACCATCAGTCCTGTGCTAGGCACATCGTGTAAGTAATGAGGACAGCTGCCGCTTACTTGGCCTACTCTGAGGGAGCCCTGTACCGGTGGCTCTGTCTGTGGTCCCCTGGAATCCCGGGGCAGTGCTATGAGGAGGCATTGGGGACCTGGAAGCAAAAAGCAGGCTGGGGGCAGGCAGGTGGCCTGCTGGCTGCCTGCCAAGGGGCTTCAGTGAAGCAGGAATCTACCAGCGCCCAAGGTCAGATTGCCAGCCGCATGGGTCCAGGAGTTTAATGTCTTCAGTTTGCGGAGGCAATTAGTTGCCAGGGAGGTGACGCAAGCTAACAGGACTAATATGGGACTGATAGGCATGAGCAGCATGCATGGCAGGTAAGGAAACTGTCCTGGGCGGATAAAGCGCCGCCCTGATACCCCGAGGTTGCGGGCTTGAACCCGGTGGGGGCTTGAACCACGTTGGCTTGGGAACCACTGTGTGTCTCAAAGGTGCCTCGGCTTAACTATGATCTCCGCTGGCCTTGTAGGTGGCTATCTGGTTCCTGTCACTTTGCTAGCTGGGTGACCTGAGGTGAGTCATTTCCATCTCACTGAGGCTCAGTTTTAACATTTGCTAAAATAGAAACCTAACACTATAGGAAATTATGGGAGACGACTTAACTCCCCACCTCATCCAAACCTGTTTAGGTGAGGCTCCGTAATTTATGCACCTTGCTTTGTAAGTGACCTTGATGTAATCCATCCCTTCCAGGAACGGGGAGATAAGACACTTTTGTGATTCTTCATCCAGTGCGTCTTAAAGAGCAGGGACTGTGGGCCCGCGGCACAGTCTGAAGCAGGTCCCTCCCCAGGGAGTGCAAAAATGTCTCTGGAGACTTAAAGCGTTGAATTCATTTAGCTGTCTCATTCTGGTCTGGGGTATATTTGTGCTTGCTGTAACATTAGAATTCAACAACTTAGAGTCCTTCCAGATCTCCAGATAAAACATGTTTGTTTTTTAATCTCTGTACAAAAACAAACTCATTAATTCCCAGTCAAATTCTTTTCCTTTGAAATGCGGTTTCCTTTATCCCGAGACTTCAGACACCGCGGGGGTTAGAAGCGGTGTGAGGAGCGTATCCTGAAGAGGGGGTAGAATTTCACACTCAGCTGCAAGTGGGGAAACTGGAGCCAGTTCTCTCGAGATGGACCACCTCGGCCTGGGCTGGGAGCCACAGATCCGAGCCCTACAAAGACGCTTTAGATCTGAGATTAGGTCCTGCATCAAGTTCATGGGGAAAGGAATGAGGGCGGAGCCATGCTCTAAGGTCAAACCCTTGGACCCATGCCTGGCCTGTCTCTGACCTGGGCCGGCCCACCCTCACACCACACTCCCGTGTCTGCGGAGAGTCCTGTCGTAGCCGAACGCCCACCTGCCTCTGACCCCCTCTTTCCCTGGGGGCTGGCTGGTGTTCTGCTCACCTCTAGAAAATTCCTATTCTAGATCAGCATTTATCAAACTGTGGCCCGTGCATCTGAAACATGCTTTCTAGCTCTTGTGAGCTTCCCACAGACCCTCCTGGAAAAACGGGTGGGCGGAGAGGAGGGTGCCATCAAACTGGAGAGTCCCGTAGACATTGGAGTATTAAAAGCTCTTGGACATTTTGAAATTAACACACCAGCTTGATTTTGTTAATTCTGATTTTATCCCAAACTTATCTCCCTGTGCAACCCTTTGTTTCTTTCGGAACAGTTATTAATGCTGTGAGTAAGAGTGACTCTGGGGTTCTGAGAGTTTGGGAAATGCTGTTGAATCAGACTGAACCGTTAGAGACTTGCACTTGACTCTGCTTTCCAGAGGTCCTCAAGGATGGTATTTTGAGTTTGCTTTGTTGGCTTTCTTCAAAGGATACTCTAAGAAAGAAGCTTATGATGCTACCTAATGGACTCTCCCATTTTTGCTTTGGCCACCAGGAAGCTCAGTGTTAGCAACTGTGAAATATCACATTTGCTTTGTGGCCCTATAGTACGTTCCCATCCCCTTAGTCTACACTTCTCATTCTAGCGTGTGGCTTACCTAGTCCTTGTATATATTTTCTAAAACAGTTGTGGAAAGAGGAGATGTACCAAAAAAAGACATAAAATGAAGGAAAAACGATACGGGACAGAAGGCAGGTGTGGGGGTGCAGAGTGTGGGCGTGGAGCCTGGCATCCCTCTGCTGAGATTAAACCTGTGGACCCCTGCATCCTCCGACTCATGCTGTCCTGGGTACTGGTGGCTTGGAGACGACATGTGCCGGTCTCAGAACACCTCTCCACTGTCCACTGCACACCACATCCCAGGAAGCACAGACCTGGGGTCTGGACCACTGGACCATGTGAAAATTAATCCTCCCAAGCACGGCCTGTGACCCATGAAACTACTCTGCCGAGTGGTTAGCCCAAGGTCAGGAGGCTGTCAGACCAGCCCCACTTTTCTCTCCCAATGCCCAGTCCTGGCCTTTGCAGAGGCCCCTGGGAGGAGGACATGGGACCAGAAAAAATGGAAGTTCTGGGCACTTGGGTGGGAAGGCTGTGTTTGAGCAAACTGGCAGGTCCAACCGACCTTTGTTCCAATCTCAGCTGTGTGTCCTTGAGCAGCCAACTTAATGTCTCTGATTCTTGATTTCCTCATTTGCCTAATGGAGATCAAAAGAGAGTCTGCGCCAGGAATCTGGGTCATTAAGAGTTGGGCAACTCAACTCAAGCTTGCATAGCTCACACGTAAAGGCGGGGGAGGGGGGATCCTCATTCACGTGACTGAGAAGTCCAGAGGTCGTCAGGGTTCAGTTATGCCTTGCCCACGTGCCTCTCACAAGAGTTAGCATTTGTTGAATGCTGTCACGGATTACTCAGTGTCCCCAACACACCTGGGAGATAGATACCATTTCTGCTCTGTGATGAGAAAACTAGGTCACAGGGAATTTAGGGGGAGTCGCATGTAGCCTGGACATTGCCCGAGGGTATCCGGCCCCTGAACCGGCACTCCAACTACTACCCCACGCCGAGTGAGACCCCACCTCTGCCCCTCCTCTGTCGGCAAAATGTGAACACAAACAGGTGCCCTCAGGCACCTCAGGGAGTCCCAAACACGCAGCCCTCCCTACACACAATGCTCCCGCCTCACCGCCGGGTCTGCCTTGGGTCCCAGCTCTCAGCTCAGGAGGCCCTTTATCTCAGTGTCACCAGTACCCACTGGGACCCCAGACTCCCAGGTCACCTCCTGCCTTGGGCTTGCCAGTCTCCAAAGGGCTCTCTCATGATCCAGTCTGTCCCCTTCTCGCATCCCTCCCTGACTCCGAAAATTTCCGCTGTTTCCTCTGGATGTCATGATCAGTGATCAGCAAAATTCCCCCGTCCTGACTTCTCCCCTGGAAGTTCCCTTTACCCGAATGCTCAGGAACCTGGTCCCCCCTTAGGACACTGTTTACTGCTCTCTCAAGCAATGGCTGTTTTTCCTCCCACAACCCTGGTATTGCTGGGCCTTGAGGTGGGGCAGGTGTCTTCCTTGCTGTAGAAACTCCTCTCTCTCCTTCATCCTAAAACCCCTTAACTTTGAACCTCCTATCATCGCTTTGTAGGTTCCACCGCCCTGTTTTCTGCTGACGTCTGAATCATTCCTCCCCATTTTCCGGTCATCTGGACTCCTGGTTCACAGTTGCATTTTTTCCCCTGACTTCAGTCAGAATTTGTGATGATGCAACACACGTGTAGGTGTTCTTTCCAAGCCTGAGGCTTCAGTTCCCTGCCCAGTCTTCTTCCTGTGATCTTGACCTCCACCCAACCTCGGTCTCTCACTCCTCTGACCACATTTTATTTTTACCAGTGAGTCACAGTGTCAATTCCATGCATTCAAGTCTCAACCCACCACCCCCTGTCTGTCTAGGTCACTCCCTTTAGTAGCCAAACTCTGACAGTCTCTGGACATTGGAACTTCCAGCGCTCCTATCAGCATCTCACAGCCCCTTGTCCCTCATCTCTTTTCCCAACTACAATTCCTTGGCCAATTATTGCAATCACTTGACTCCTTGATGAAATCTAATTCTATACCTGTTCTCTGCCTGTGCCAGTAAAGCTACACAAGGCTGGAGAAAAACTATGCTGACCTTGATCTTCCAATGGGGCTTTCACGCTGCCAGGCATGGACCTGCTTTGTCCTTAGTCTGTTCATTCTCTCCTCTCTAGAATGGCTCGTTGAGACCCTCTGCTCTCCCCTCAAACCCACGCCTTCTCCCTACTCTTTCTGTCAACTGTGGACCTTGCTGCCCATTTATTGAGACATTAGAACCATCAAAGAGAACTTCCTTAACGCCCCCTCCCCTCTGCCCACCCACCAGCATCAGCCTCCACCTTCTCTGCCTCCCCTTGTGTTTCCGTAGGTGAATTTCTGTACTTCCAGCTACAGCCAGCTCCCTGACTTGTGAGCCAGATCCAACCCCTCGGGTCTGGTCAAGGACACTGAACAAGATATTCTCTCCTCTCTGTCCTACTACATCACTTCTTTTGCTCTCTTCTGGATTAGTCCCAGTAGCAGGAAACTATCTATTGTTTTTCCTGTCTTAAAAAATCAAACTTATCTTGATTCTACTTCCCCAGCCAGCTGCCATCCTTTTTTATTTGGCCTTCCTGGGTGACTCTCTCTTGAAAGACTCATCTGCAGTCTCTGTCCCTCATTCTTTTTCTCTTCTTTCCCAACATTTTATTATCCAATTTTTAAAAAAATATTATACAGTTGGAAGACGTTTATGGTGAAAACCTGTATATCCATCACCTAGATTCTACGAACAATATTCTACTACACTTGGTTTAGCACATATCTAACCATTTGTCCATGGCTCTGTTCATTCATCAATCCATCTAATTTTTTATGCATTTCAGAGTAAATTGCAATTATCACTATGGTTCTCTGTAAATACTTTAGTATGTATATTATTATTTTATAATACTGGTTCAGATTTTTTTCTTTTGTAGAAAAATTTGCACTCTACCAATGACTTCTGTGTTGCTAAATCCAATGGGCAATCCTTAGTTTTTAAGTTACGTACTTTACACAAGCAACTTTGGCCTGGTTGATCACTCCCTCCTTTATTTGACTCCTAGACACTATCTTTTTTTTTGATCTCACTAGTCAATTCTCAGTCTTCTTTGTTGATCTTCCATATCTCCCCGATCCATTCTTGTTGAAGGGGCCCAGGGCTCAGGCCTTGGTCCTCTTCCCTTCTGTGCCTATACTCACTTCCTTGGGAATCTCAGCCATCTCATGGTTTACATCACTTATATGCCGACAACTCTCAAATTTGTCTCCAGCTTTGAACTCCGCATTTGCATATTCAACTGCCTGTACCACTCTTTGGATACCTCGTGGACATCTCCAACTTTGCATGTCTAAACCTGAACTGCTGTTTCCCCCCACCCTCCAATACCCAATCTACCTGCAACTTTCCTCCATTTTTTTTTTCAGTTGATGAGAATTCCATCTATCAAGTTACTCAGATAAAATTACTCAGGAGAGTTTGTCCTTGGTTCTCCTTTATTTCACACTTCATATCCAGTCAGTCAGAATCTAATTAGCTCCATCTTCAAACTACATCCCAAATCTAACCACTTCGCTTCTCTGACACCTTGTCTGAGCCATCACTGTTCCTCCCCTGGGTGCTTGGCAGTAGCTTTCACAGGTCCTCCTGCTCCCACCCTTGCCCTGCATACTCTCTCAACACACCCGCAACAGTAGCCCTTTAAAAATGGAAGTCATCTCACATCATTTCTTTACTCAAAACCCTGCAGGACTCCCAGCTCTCTCTGAAAACAGCCAAAGCCCTTACAGTGGCCTTCAAGACTCTCCACGAGCTGGCCTTGTTATCTCTCCGACCTTCTACTTCTCTCTTCCTTCTCACTAAACTCAGCACACTGCACTGCAATTCAAATTCAGGGGCTTTGCTCTAGCTGTTTCCCCTGCCTGGAATTCTCTCCCCTCAGATATCCACTTGGCCTTAAGTCTTTGCTGGAATGTTGTCTACTCAATGAAGCCTATCTGTGCCAACTAGCCTAGTTATTACAACAGACCCCTCCTCCACCTCTACTCTTCACTCTTCTCGTCCTGCTTTTGAACACACTATAATATATAATTTGTGTGTTTATTGTGCTGACTGTTGATTGTCTATTCCTTGTCCCACTTGAATGTCTGGTTGACATCTCAAACTCAGTGTCTCCACACTAAACTCTTTTTTTAAAAAATATTTTATTTATTTTTAGAGAGAGAGGGCAGGAAGGAGAAAGAGTGGGAGAGAAACATCAATGTGTGGTTGCCTCTCTGGTGTCCACTATTGGGGACCTGGCCTGCAACCCAGGCATGTGCCCTGACTGGGACTTGAACCGGTGACCCTTTGCTTCACAGGCCTGTGCTCAATCCACTGAGCTACACCAGCCAGGGCTCCACACTAAACTCTTGTTCCCTCCTTCAACCACCACAAAGCCTGCTCTATCTTTAGCTTTCCCAGAGGGCAGGTATCTTTGTTTCTGGTTCACTCATGTATCCCAAATGCCCAGAACAAACCTGGGCACCTAATAGCCCTTAATAAATATTTGTTGATGAACAAGTGTCTGTAGCTGTAAGAGGGTGCAGATAGGGGGCTGCCAGAGAAGGATTTGTGATGGGGTGCAGAACTCAAGATGTCCAGGAAATATTAAAAATATGGGATGTCCTCACCCCTACAAGTCTGAGCTGGTGGATGGGACACATGGAGCAGGGCCATTGAGAGTTGTTTTGCATAGCAACAGTTTTGCAGATAACCTCTGACATGGTCATTTAACATATCTATAACCTTTAACTGGTTTCACAGATATGTTAAATAGCTGTGGCCATGCTTTGAGCCAGGGAGATGGGAGTGACTTCCACCCAGGAGGCAACTCCCCCTGGTAACATTGCCTGTGTAAGAGCTTGGAGATGATTGGCTCCACACCACAGGGCTACACCTGCCCGGACTTACTATGGCAGCCCAGTAAACCTGGAAAAATACAGGAATGCTGGCAGGTGTAGCTGATTGTGGGAGGAGTCAGAAATGGGGCTGCAGAGGAAGATTGGTGCTGAGATTTAAACCCAGGCACAGTAGCCATGACGAGAATCACCACTCAGCTTTGGCAGAGAAGAAATACACGGCTTTAGCAGGGGAGAACCACGCGGCTTAGGAAGCCAGAAAGCAAGATGTAGCAGTGATGCAGAGCTCTCTCTTAGCAGTTTGGAAGAATGCAGGAGAGATGCTTCGGGAGGAAAGGGGTGAAAGGACTCTTGCTGGTGGGCCATGAGAAGGTGCCATGTTGTTTTGGAATAAGAACTGTAGGTCCCAGTGACACAGCTGATGGTGCTGGGAACCGAGGGGGGCCTGCCAGCTGAGTATGGATTGCTGGGGAGAACTGGGGGCTACCTGAGCCACAGACCTTTATTTCTTTTCCTGAGATATGGTACCCTGGACTGGGCAAAGGGGGAAAGGAAGGACTGTGTGTGTTTGTGGGTGTTTTAAGGGGCTTTGGTAGTTTAATGAAAACATTAAGTGATCACTCTTAAGTCTGTATAACTTGAATAAATAATTCCTTTCCTTTTCACCAATCTCTGACATGGGGAGCTATAATTCCCTGCTGGTAGGCAAGGCAAACCTAGTACAGGGGAACCCCAGGAGAAGGGAGGGTCCATTTGGTAACATTGTGTGACCACTTCTCTGGTGGCCAATCCAGGAAAACCATGGGAGACCACATGCATGGTAGCTTTAAAGTAATATAAGTACTTGTACATGTGCAATAAAAGCCATCAAAACTAGCCAGGAAGGATCCACCCTATAAGAATGGAGTCCCTCCTGCCCATGAAGTCAATGTCTGCTTGGAGTTGGCCTGCTCCCACGTTCTCTGCTATAAACTCTGTGTATTCATTCAGTTCAATTCTTGGTCCCGATCACCAAGAACCTGGTTGCCTGTGCCCACCTGTGACGTAGCTATATGTGCTTCTGTGTTAACTCATCTTTTGGTTGTTGAATAACCATTACCCTCCCTGTCCTTTTTCCTTGCTGACAAAATGCTAAACTGCAAGGGATAAAATAAGACAGAAGTTGTACCGGGTGGCCAGGACTGCCATAACAGAAAACTGCACACTGGAGGGCTTGAACAGCGGAGACTTCTCAGAGTGCTAGAGGCTAGAGGGCCAAGTCGATGTATCATTAAAAGTAGTTTATGGTGAGGCGTCTCTCTTGGCTTGCAGAGGCCACCTTTTCACTGTGTCTTCATGTCTTATTTCCTCTGTGCCCATGTGGGGAGAGGTCTCTGGTGTCTTTTCCTCTCCTCATGGGGACGCAGTCCTATTGGACTAGGGGCTCACCCCATGACTTCCTTTAACCTTAATTACCCACCTAAAGGTCCTACCTCTAAATACACTCACATTGGGGGACAACGCTTCAACATATGAATTTCAAAGGAACACAGTTGTGTCCATAACATAAATTTATTTTTCTACCCCAAGGAGTCTCGGTTGGTGATCTGGGGCTGGTATGGCATATCACAATGTCAGGGAGGCCTGTCTTCTTTCTCTGCCTCCAGTGGTCCCCATCCCCAAGTTCACCTCTACTACCCCATGGCTACTCAGGTCTACCTTTGGGCTGGCAGAAAGGAGAAAAAGGACAGCGAAGATCCTTGGCTTCCTCTCTGCTGACACTTTCCAGAAGTTGCGTGGATCAATACCTCTTGTTACCTTATTGGCCAGAGTTAATCATGTGGTCACTCCCAGCTCTAAAGGAGGGTAGAGCATGCAGTCTTTACTTGGGCAGCCGTGTGCCCAGTTAAAATGGAGGGTTCTTTTACTATCATCTGCAGAAACTTACTCTAACTAATAAAGCCTGGGCTGCATGTAACCTTAGGAAAATTACTTCCCCTTTTTGAGCCTCTCTTATAACACCTCTCTTCTAAGAGAAACTAGTCTGTGTTGGACATGTGGTTTATTCATTTGCCCCACAAATGTTCATTGAGCACCAACTAGGACGCAGCTCATGGGACAGGTATTGAGGACACAGCAGCGAGCCATACAAACACAGTCTATGCTCTTCGAGTCAAGAAACAAATCGGTAATAAGGAGAATTCAAACAGAGTGACAGGATCAGAGGTGACGGGGGTCTAGGTATGTCAATTGGGTAGTCAGAAAGTGGTAGTTAATCTGAAAACTGAATGACCTCAAAGTGTTCAATCAAATAGTAGCCATTGTTTTTAGCTATTATAATGGAAAAGAAACAATTGCCTGGAGTCCCTTCCTGGTACTGTGTTAAGTGCTTCTGTGTGAAGTCATCTTTTGGTTGTTGAATAACCATTACCCTCCCTGTCCTTTTTCCTTGCTGACAAAATGCTAAATTGCAAGGGATAAAATAAGACAGAAGTTGTACCAGGTGGCCAGGACTGCCATAACAGAAAACTGCACACTGGAGGCCCTTCCTGGGCCTGCTCCTGGCCCTACCTTCACTTGTTCTGTGTCCTTGAGCAAGTCACTTAGCTGTCCTGATTCTTTGTTTTCTTGTTTAAAAAAAAATGGCCCCGCCCTTTTCTTCCTAAATGGTTGAGTCCTAAAAGGACTAGTGGGCAGTGCGAGGCAGGCGTCTGCACGGTCGCAGGTCGGGTGGGCGGCCTGGGGAGCTGCAGTGAGCTGTGGCGGGACAGGAAGATTCCCACACACGGTCACAGCCTGGCACAAAGAATTGGAGGCCCGCTGGGAGGAGGGCATCTCTGTGAGGTGTGACCTGCTGGGTGTCCTCAGAGCCCTCAGACATTGCTGCTGGGAAGGGAAAACTATGCAGACGCTTTGGAAATTTTTTTGGCAGCTCGTCAACAAATAAAACAGAATAACCTCACGACAGCAATTGCACTCTCAAGTGTATACTCAAGAGAATTGAAAACCTGTTCACATAAAAACTTGTCAATGAATGCTGACGGTATTATTCATAACAGCCAAAAAAGTGAAAGAAGCCAGATGGCCATTAAGTGATGGGCAGATAGACAAAATGTGGTACATTCATACACTGGCATATTATTCAGCTATAAAAATGAATGAGCCCTGGTTGGTGTATCTCTGTGGACTGAATGCTGGCCTATGGACTTCAAGGTTGCTGGTTCAATTCCCAGCCAGGGCACATGCCTCGGTTGCGGGCCAGGTCCCCAGTAGGGGTTGTGCGAGAAGCAACCAATTGATATTTCTCACATTGATGTTTCGCTCCCTCTCTTTCTACCTTCCTTCCCCTCTCTCTAAAAATAAATTTAAAAAAATGAATGAAATAATGACGCATGCTGCAACACCAATAAACCTTGAAAACACCGTGCTGAATTAAGAAGGCAGACGGGAAAGGTCCCATTTTGTTGGGTCCCATTTATAATATCCAAAATGAGCAACAGTGTGGAGTCGGAAAGCAGGTCAGTGGTTAGACAGGGATAGAGGACGAGGGGGCCGGGGAGTGACTGGCGGAGAGTTTCTTTTCGGAATCATGGAAATACCCTGGAGTTAGATCACGCGGATGGTTGCACAGCATTGTGAATATCTTAAAAATCGATGATAGTGCATTAAACTGGTGAATTTTACGGTATGTGAATGATAGCACAATTTCAAAATAGGACCTAATTTTTCACTGTTGGAGAAGGAAGATACAAGTATAGAGAGGGAGAAAACTAAAATGGATTCTGAGGTTTTAAAGTGGAATTTGAGGCCAGGTGTGAGTTTATGGCTTTAGACAGACAGAAAGACAGAGAGAGTGTTAAATGTGTGTGTGTGTGTGTATTCCTTTCCCTTGTCCACTGAAAATACCTGCGAGAAGTGACATCCTCATGCAATGAATACAACAAACAACCCAAATTTTGGTTTCTAAATACCATTCTCCCCTTGAGGACTCCATCGGGAGTCCAAGGAAGCAGGTCGCCTTGGAGGAAGGGCTGATCCCGGGTTGGAGTGGAGACGCTGCGAGGTGAGTCTGGACACCATGTTGTGTTAGAGAGTAAGGCAGCGTCCAGAGAACACTGTCCAAATCGGGGCCATTTGGGTACCAAAATAAGTGGTGATAGTCATTGATTCAAATTCATGAAATAAGCTGGGAAACTGTGAGTCCATATAGGTATAAATCAACAATGAAGTAAATAAAAAATACCATGAACAGAATATTTACACGGAGTACCTCCTCACACAATACTAATTACAAAAAGAAGCAGAATGGCCTCCTAGTGGAAAAGCCTGGCAGATACCACTGGATGAAGAGATGAGTGATGAGCATCGTCAGGAGCGGATGCGATCTACACAAAGCTGCACCTGGTGGGGCACCATGAGAACTCAGCCCCGTTTCTATCGCGTGACTGCCAACGAAGCAAAACCTCAGCAGAATCACGAGGAAACAGTCACACCCATACCGAGGGACATCCTACACAGTAACCAGCCTGTACTCTCCAATGATGTCTATGTGTCACGCAAGCCAAGGACCAGCTGTTTCAGATTTTGGGAGCCTAAGGAGGCTTGACAGCTAAATGCAACAGGTGATTCCGACTGGATCTTTTCGACATCAGGGACATTGTTGGGACAATCAGGGAAACTCGCATGGGGTCTCTGGATTAATTGGCGTTGATGGCCTGATTTTTTAAAAATAGTTTTAATGTGGCTGGCTGTTTCGGGGGAGGGTATCTGTGTTTGCAGGAAACACACGCTATAGTATTGGGGGATGGTACTTCTGACTGGCAGCTTGTTCTCAAACGACTCAAGAAAAGCTCCGTGTCTGTGGCGTGCTGGAGCGCACTCTGCGCCCACCTTTCCAACTTGAGTTCAGTAGCATCACATGGGTGGATGGAAACGGCTGGGTGGGATTGTTTATTTACACCATGGAAATTTGCAAATGGTGCCACTCAGGCCTTTTTGGCTCTGGAGAGCCAATCGCTGAACAGTTACTGGCACACCATGCTCTGTACCATCTTTCCAACTTTTTTTGATTCTTTGAAAAAAATATTAAATTTAAAAACGAAAAGGTTTAGTAACAAGTTAGTGTTTCAAACTCTCTTGTGAACAAGTCTTGCAATAAATATGTGAAGAGCATTTGTATAGTGCTTTCTAGTTAACAGAAGTATAACTTTCACTTCATGTTCTTCCCAACGTTGTGAAGTAGAAATGATCATACCCATTGCAGAGACAAGTAAATTGAGACTCACGCAAGTTATGATCTTAAATTTTAGGGCCAGTGGCTTTTTAAAATTCGTCTCTGTACCACGTTGCCTGAGCTACCCTTTGGCACAATTGCTTTGTAAGTGACGGAGTAAGGTCTCCAGGTAGAAAAGGCAGGTCTCAAATCCAGAACTTAGGGCTTTATATCTCAAGTATTTTCCCTATGAAATTAAACTTTAAAACATTCATTTCAACTACACAAATATTGCATGAGTAAATATCCACCCTCAAGTTTAATGCGTTACCAGTAAGTGTGATTTCTCCGTGACCGCCATTAGCCCCCTCCTCTGCCCCAACTCTGTCCCCTCCACAAGGGTGCCTCTGCCGTCACTTTGATGTTCGCCCTCAGGCCTGTTGCCGTGCATTTGTGTTTTGCTCTGAATCACCCCAGACAGCAAGTTTATGACCACCCTTGGCAATCCTGGAGTATTAGTGTTTTCTCTGGAAAAGAGCTCTACCTGCCTTCTCCCTCTTTTCTCTGTTGACCTTGACTTTCCTTCTCTCTTTTATAAAAATAGCATGAAGTCATGTCCCCAGCAGTTGAGCCACCTTCCTCTGCACAGAAGCCTCAAGATTTATTTCCATCTTACCTCGAAGTCCTGGTTTGTAGCCTTGCACCGCCTTGTCCGTTTGTTGAAGGAGAAATAACCAGGGTCGTTTGGCTGTTCCTTGGCAATGACCTCGTACTCTAAAATAAACAGCTATGACCTGAAGAGAGGGGGAAGGAGAGACAGAATATTTTCCAAACATCAGAGTGTGAGGGTAAGGTCATACAGGGGTGAAGGGTGGGCTGGGCATATTTCCCTCTCTTTGTTCACCTTCTGTGGGGACTGTCTTCACCCTACAGAGTCAGCATTGACCATTTATCATCAAGAAGTTTATCTGCCTCTTAAAACAACTGAGCCAGCAACTCGGGAGACCTTACTCCAGTTGGTGTTGGGACTGAGGTCAGAGCATGTGGTTGGCAGGATAAGTTTGCTGGCAAAACCAATGGATCTCTTATCAAACATAAAATGGGACTCAAGCCAAGCAGTTCACCTTAAATTAGACTTTTTTTTTTAAAGGAGTGTGAAGAACATACTACTCATGCACATGTGATCCTTTACTGAGATAAATCTGTATTTTTGTTCTCATAATGGTGGATAGTTTCTCCTCCTCCATCCCAAAGAGGTAGTCAGAAACAGAAGTGTCCAGGTCCCCTTACAGCAGAGTACCCCCTCAGCCCCAGGCCTTGAGCTCCTCTGGGTGACCACAGTGGGATTGTCTGAGAGAGGTTGGGGCGTCAAGGGTTGGAAGAGGCAACCATCACGGGTTGGAGAGAGGGGAAATTTGAGAGAGCTTCCCCAGAGAACAAGAAGGGTGGGACAGAGAAATTCTATGAATTCCAGAGAAGTGGAGTAGGCAGGCCCTCTGATGGAAATAACTGTGGCTGAGCACAGGTAGTTCTGGCCCCAGGCCCAGAGACGCCTGACCTGGGCAAGGACCCCCTGTGCTCACATGTTGCTTGCAGGAGCTAGGTCTGGTGTGGGCCGATGATCGGTGGGTCTCCCCCAGAATGTTCTAGATTGTACAAGACCCAAGGACTTTGGCACTATCCTAGAGAGAGAAGGGCTTCAGAAAATGTGACCAAGATGGAATTTTCTTGCAGTCAGGCAAGTATTAGGTTTAGAGAATAAACATTTTCTTGCACCAGATTGTTAGGGAGTTAATGCACACCCATTTAATAAATGCCAACTTTGATCCAAATAATTTTTATGCTTCTTTTACCTTCAGTTTTTATCTATACAGGTGTATCCCATTAACTACTTTACCAGATTCCAATAAAGCCCTATAACATACAAAATTTCATTTTATCTTCACGTTACACTTTGATGGTGAGTAGATAGGTATTGTCTAATTTGCTGAAATCCAGAGAGAAATCTGATCTATAAATGAGTCTTTCCCGACTCTTTCCTGTGTCCTGGGAGGCCTACGCCTAGGTTTCATTCAACCTTGAGATCCGCTACCATAACTTCCGGTCTCTTGGTTTCCATGGGCCTTACAATTTGCTAACATTTTTCTTCTCTAATTCTTATTCTTTTGATCTGCTTTGACCTGTGCATCCAAGACTACCGCATGGCTATTTCTGTCTTCCATCAATACTGCACGCCTGGGGATTTCTCTGAGTCCCCATCAATTGTAGTCTTGTCAATGTGGGGGCACTTCTGTTGCTTGGCTTCAACAACTGGTTCAGATCTAACAGACACGTCACGAGTACCTCCTAGGTGTCAGACATGGTGCAAAGTACTCTTCACGGGGATGGCGCAACTGGCCTGACTTTCAGATGTGTCACCTAAGGTTCAGAAATGGGAAGGAGCGTGCCCAAGGCCACCCAGCTAAGAAGTGGTAGGACAAGGATTCGCATCTTCCTTCTCTGAGTCTGAGTCTCCGTTTGGTATTTCACCCCATGAGGTGGGCTGACACAGTGCCCGGGTTCTCCGTCCGTGTCCAGATAGGAAATAAGATACATGTTCAGAGGAAGTCTACGCTGTATTTCTCTGAATCCCAATTGAACATTCCTACCTGCCCCGATTGGAAGCCACCCCAGGAGCGGGAGCTCAGTTTTGCCTGTGATTGCAGACACTACAATGACAGCCCTGGCTCTCACAGCTCCGGGTCCCAAAGCGAGTCCCATGGAACAACTGTCGGATGGGATATTTGGCAAACAAGAGATTCCATTGGCAAACAAGCCTGGGGAATGGGGTGCTAAGTATTGTTAAACAGGATTTGACTCTGCAGATGTTCTTATACAAACACGTGCATTTGCATTGCCAAGGGAGGGTGGGGTGGATATATACCACAGAGTTTCCCACAGTTCTTTGTTCATGGGACCCCTTCTTCCCTTTTTAGACAGAACTCCTACCAGGACTGGGACTCAGCCGAGCAGGGGTTTGGAAGCCCGGCTGCAGCTACCTGTTGCTGAGGATATTCCAGCTTTTCCACACATGGACCCTGATGGCCACCAAAATGATCCTGGTCTTTGCAAACAGCCAACGGGAAGACTGAGTGGATGCGTTGTTCCTGGCGGGAAAAGTCCTTTTCTTCGTGTGTAAAGATGGTGGGGTCGACAGGCCACCCCTGGACACTGTGGTTTCAGGGTCCTGAACGGTGAGCGGAGCAATGCCTCGTCCTCCAGAAGGGGAAAGTGAGCGCAGGGAGAGAAGCCAACTTGTCCTAGGTCACCTGGGCATGACTGCAGTCCCCGTGCTCAGCACCCAGGGGCCAAACCTCACTGAGTGCCGGACGCCTTATACACTTCACCTTGTTGAGCTTTTAAGAATGGTAGTGTACGAAACTAACACATTCTTCAGAGTAATTGTCTATTAAGGTAGGATTGCCAGGTCAAGTTCAGGCCAGCCAGTTGAGTTTGAACTTCAGATACACAACAGTGAACATTTCTACTGAACAGCTATTCATTACTTAACTGCATTTTTATTTGCTAAATCTCACAATCTTGCATGAGTCCAAAGCCCTTGGGAGAACTTTTAGCCATAAGCACATGGAAAGATCTTGATATTAGGTTCACATCCTAATCTGGCCGCTTACAGATTCTGTGACCTTGGACAAGTCACTTAACCCCTCTGAGCTGCAGAGAGTGGTAGTAACAGATAAAGAAAACATAGGTGAAAGTTCCTAGTACAGCACCCAGCATGTAGTTGGCACTCAAAGATAACAGTTTTAATCATTATTGTTTGCTTAAAATAATGTTCCTTTCTTAAGCTCTTGTCCTGGTCAAAAAAGCATAAATATGGATTTGGGGGGAATGAATTGGAAAGGTGTACTTGGTCTGGGCAACCTAAGCACTCACGTCACTTTATCACCCACTACGTGCAGAAAAATCCAGAGCAATAAGTAGTATGTGGACTTTGGCACGTGTGGCAGGCACAGCTAGGTGCCTACCAGGGGCAGACCCAGGCTTTGTGGAATCAGAAGTTTATGCATTTTGGTGGTGGCAGGATGTTAAGTAAAAGAATATAGAACTAAGTCTCTAAAATTAGGTACAGAGCACCAGGAAGGGCTGACAAACAAGATACCCTGAACCTTTAGCTTCATCAGTTCTTCAGTAAACCTAGTGTGACACCTGCCAAATGCCCTTTCTGCACTTCCGAATATTTTACAGAACCACATCTTGTCCAGGTGGTGCTGCAGACTCAATGTTTGCATCCTTCTGGAAAGCATGGGTCGAGGCCTAATCCCTAATGTGAAAGTATTTGGAGGTGGGGCCTTTGGGAAGGTGATTTTAAAAACTATTCAGGGGCAGAAGAGCCTTTAGTCACAATGTTCCCTGTGTGACTTCATAAAACTTACACATCTAACGCCTGCCCCCAAAGAACAGGTTCATGCAACTATGTCGTATGTTCCATGCCATTCAAGTGGAATAGAGAGAGTGGAAGAAGCTTGGCTGTCTTGGAGCTTCTGCTCTAACGTTGGGCTGCGGCTCGTTGGTCTATGCATTTTGATCATTCATCGGATGGTAGACAGACGCCATGTTTATTGGGGTCAGACGCCGAGCAGACAAATGGTAGAGTCACCAAAGTCTGGGAGGAGACATTGGCATGTGAGAAAAAAATTAACACTGATAAAAATCCGGGACCCTTACTGGGAATATTTGCATTTTGAAAGACGGTTCACTTCTTTTTACCCCAGAAGGACAGCTCTGCTGGTGGGATTTCAGCCAGAGGGACATATCAATATGGGAGATCTCTTTGGGGTCAGGGGTACCCTTGCAAAGCTACTCAGCCTCATGCCGCTGGCAGCACTTTCTTGTCCTGGCAGAGGCCCTCCGGGGGGTGGGCCTCAGTAACAAAACATTCTTTAAGCTTCATTGTAAGGCAAGATGGAGAAAGATTTGGGGGAGCCCCATTGGTAGGACTTGATCTTTGTACAATGTTGAAGAAATGAGAAGAAAATAACTGAAAGAACATGACATCTGCCCCATTAATAACCATCTAGGTGGTAGAGCAGGTGCCTCCAGGTGTGTCTTGGTTGCCATGTCAACAGGCACGTCATTCAGCACCCACCCTGCTATTTTCGGAGAAACCCTCTCCTCTTCCTGCTGCCTTTTGTTATGGGGTTCAGCTTCCTCAGCCAACTCTGGGTGAGCCTGGGCCCCAGGGAAGCCCTGGGTTCTCTCCCTGTCTCTCAATATCTAGAAACACATCCGCAGGCAGGGAGGGAAAGGCAGCAAAAGATCACTGACTTGAGTGTCAAACCATAGGCCTGTTGCTTCCTGGCTAGGTGGCCATGGCAAGCCTCCCCAGGCCTCAGAAAGCGAGACTAATGTTAGAATTGTCATCAGAGGGATGCACAAGGATCATACAAAATAATGCATGATCGCGCTTTAGCACAGTGGTGAAGGTTCAATCAATAGTAACTTGGATGGTTGTTAATGTCCTGAAAATTCAAGATATGAAATCATTCAAACCTCAGGGAGACTCCTGGACCTGGCATGCACCTTTCTCCCACTGTCCTCTCCCTGGTGGCCCAGAGTATGCTTTGCATATTTCTTAGATGAGGAGGGGCTGTCCTTATGGGGTAAAGCCCCCCACCAGAGGTCGGAATTCAGAGGAATGGAACAGACTGGGTGCTGGAGTCTGATCTCTGCTGTGACTCACCCACTTTGACTTGGAAACTGCCTTTGAAAATGGAGACAATAAAACATTTCCCCTTTTACTGCCCGGCCCTTGTCTCCCAATTTATGAGGTTGACAGGAGCAATGATTAGCTTGTGAACTCTCTGGTCTTTCTTGGCAAGTACCCTCTGACAGAAGTGATGAGGACAGCTGCAATTTATAGGTACGAAGATTTGTTTTCAAAGCAACTCTTCCCAACTCCCAGAACCGAAGACTTTGTTTTGTCTGACTCGGGCAGGTATAGGCGGACAGAGTGTGAAACTCGGTCTTGGAGAACCAGGGGTCCTAGCAAAGGTATCTGTGCCCAGATCCATGTGCTCAGGAGCATTTGTGGACATCAAACCAGCAGTTGAAAGGTTGAACTAAACTTTTGCCAGCCTCTCAGAGATAGGGGAACTGAAGTAGGATTTTGAATTCCATCAAGGGTAGTGACCTTGGTAAACCATTTCCATATTTAGCTGAGACTCAGAAGGGTTTTGCCCTAGGAAAGAGGGTCAAGCCAAAGTGAACCAGCTGTGGCACAGACTGTAGCCAGTCTTCAAATCATCAGGGTGGCCTTCGAATGTTGATCTGTTTAATTCGAGGAAATTGTCCCAGAAAGATAGTCCCTGCAGGTGTCTGATTGACACTAATGAAAATCCTCTTTGGAAGAACCTAATATCTTCTCAGGCCTCAAGTGATTTTAACCAATAAGTTTAAAAATACAGTATCCAATAAGTAATGAAAGAGAAGCAGCACAATGAAGGACGAGGTGCCGTGAGCAAGAGACAGCAAAAACCAACCCCTGGGAACCACTGTGGTTAGGCTGACCAGAAACCAACAGCGAAACAATCGCACTTGCTATGTTCCAGGAGACACAAACTGAGCTGAGAAATTGCGTCAGAAAACAGGAAGTGCTAAAAATGACACAGCAGATTCGAAGACAGACAGGAAAGCTGGAACTGAAAAATGCAAGAGATAAAATGGAGAGTGTAAAAATCAGATTAGATAGAGCAAACGAAAGAATTAACAGCAGTGAACTGTAAGACGCGTCCACAGAAAAATCTACAGAAAAAAGGACAGGGGATCAGAAAGCTGCAAGCTACCGAAGATGAGCATATTAGAATGTTTAACTGAGGGTTAATTACAGCCCCAGATGGAAAATGGGAATGGAGACAAGGTATCAATCATGTCGGAGTGGCTAGTGAGCTAACAATAGGAGCTGATGAGCGGAAGGGGGGCCAGGCCCCTTTGTGGAGTTCCTGCCCTGTGCTGTTTGCTGGGCAGCGACCTTCATACTCATTATCTAGTTTTAAAGAGGATGAAAGCATGAGGCATGCAGTTCTCTCCTTCCCTCTTGGATGCCTGGGAACTAAAAGCCTTGCAGGGGTTTCCTTATGGAAGAACTGTCCTGGAGGAAGAGGGGGAAAGAGAAAAGATGTTTTATATCCCAGAAAAGTCTTGATCTTCGAGCTTCACAGCAAACTCTGAGCCCAAGGAGGAGGGGGGTTACTTAGTCCAGCAAGATTCTCTCCTCCTATACCCCCAGGCGATGAAACAAAATTTGGTAACACAAGTCTGCAAGGCCCTAGGGGGACTAATAGTCCTCGTCCTATAGTCACTAGCCTTCCAAGAAATAAATAACTAGTGTGGTCAAAACGACCCCCTTCTGGAAAGGCAAGAAGAGGAACGGGGTTAAAATCATGTGAGGCTGATTCAAACCTCTGAACTCAGTCATGTACAGCCAGCAGCACTTTGAGTAGGCAATGTATGATATATTCAATTTTCACACTTTACGTTTGTATTAGTTTGTGCAGTAATGCTAGATGTTATAGCAAATATACCCTAAAAATTTCAGAAGTTGAACATGATCAAAGTTTGCTCCTCCCCTTACTGAACAGTCCAATGGGGGCATTCCTGGTAAAGGGGTGATTTTTCTCTATCAGGGGACTCCGTGACCCAGCCCCGGAAGTGCTATATGTCACTTCTGTTCCTATCTCAGTGGCCAAAAATTTGTCCTTGGCCACACCTGGGTGTAAGAGGGACTGGCAAATGGAATCCGTGGTTGGGCATCTGTCTTTAAGCAACAACTTCACACTGTGTGAGAGGAAGCATGGATTTTCGACAGTAAGTGATAGAGACAGGATTTGAACCTAGGGGTCCGCTTGCAAATTTCATGTGCTTGTCACTGTGTCTCACTAGCTAACGGTGATGGGTGAGATATAGCTCCCAATGTCAAGATAAAGATGACATCAGGTGTGTCCTTGAAGTTTTATTTTCAAGAATAAAGTGCTCGAAATAAGCTAGGTAAGCACTTGAAAACAAGTTCTTTCATAAGTTCTTCAAAGTCAGAACTTAAATGCTACATTCTAACAGGGAATGAATCATTCTCCCTGCTCCCCCATCTTCCAACCACCCTGCCCCCCCAGGTGCTCTATGTCACGCAATCTTGCGTCTTTTCCTCCTAGCACCACCGCCGTCTGAAATCAGGCACATATTGATTTCCTGGGGGATTGACTTTCTCCCTTACTAGAAATAAGCTCCCCGAACAGGGAGCTTGTCTGTCTTTTTGTATCCCAGTGCCCATCACAGAGCCTGGCACACAGCAGATCCTCAAGAAATTTTCGTGAAGTGCGTGAGTAGGTACATCTGCACAGCGCTGTCAGAGAAGGCATTCATTTATTTCTTCTCACATTCATTTACTCGCACGTGAGTCAGCCATTCACTTGTCCATCCATTCATTCACACTCATTCATCCTTTCACTCCCAGGCTCTTCCTCAGGCCAGAGGCTGATCTGAGGATGGAGAGATGATAGTCCTGGGTCTAAGGGTGACTCGTGAAACCCAGAAGGCTTCCTGTAGGTGGTGATGTTACAGCTGGAGGGAATCTCTAATTGTGAGTTGGGAAAGGGGGTGTCATACTACTTTTGACATTTTTGCATCTTCACTTGATCTGCTACCAAATGCACCGCTGCCCCTACCGTTTGTAAACTATGGTTGCTCAGCAAGGAGACCGGCCTGGCAACTGCTTTATGACTGCAAATCTGAACTATATAAAGGATAAAAAGAGCAGAGAATGAATTCACAATGGGTCAAGGTGCCAGGGTGGACTTGTCCTTCCTGTCTCACTTAGAGGGGGCCAAGGGTAGGTTCTAGGTTCACAGCAAAGCACTGGCAGCTTTCTTTACCCTATAAATAAAGTGACCCAGCCATCCACTCGATGGCCAGCCCATCTCAAATTCCTGATGCTACAGCAATGCCAATGTCACAGCTGTACGCGTGAATGTCCCCAAGCAAATTTTTTAAAAAATGTTGAGTTTTTACTCTTTAATGTTCTTTTTGGGCAGGCCAACCCAATGGGTATGACAGCTACTCCATTCTGATACTAATGAGTATTCTTGGATAGTGTCACTAGTGACATGCCTGGCATGAATCAAAGTTAGGGTTTGCTGCTAAATTGTGGAGCCTTTGACCATCCCCACAGAAGCCCGCTCCAGCCCCAGCACCGAGGGCTCCGAGGCTGGGGGAAGATTTAGGGCGCAGACCGAGGTGCTCCAAGAGCTACTCCCATCCTTGGGGGCACTTTCTCTTATAGCCATTGTAATAAAACTTCCAAAATTTAGAAAAGTGCAAACATGCAACAACACAAAGAAAATAAAAGTCACCTCCACTTCCACGTTCTCAGAGGAAACCAACTTAGCCTTTGACATCTGTGCTTTCATTCTGTGTTTTTTCCCCGTGTCTCGTTCTGTTTGTTTACAGAAATGGGATGACACCATCTCTGCAAACTGCTTTTCTCCACCTCCTGACACAGGGCGCACGTTATTCCCTCTTAGTTCATTTGACCGATCGTCTTTGACAAGGCTATTTGGATTGGCTGCAGAGTATTCTATGGTTACAGCGGCATCCTCATTCATTTGGGAAGCATTTAGGCTGTTTACCACTTTCCCCAGGATAACAAATGCCATAATACTTATTTTTGAGGTTAGGCATCAAATGGTGCACCCATTTTTAAAAAGTGTGACCCATGAGGTACAGTTGACATAAGCATCATATTAGTTTCAGGTGTGCAACACAGTCATTTAACACGTATACACCTTATGAAGTAACCATCGTGACAATTCCCGTGACTCTCTGTCACCGTACAAAACATGGCATTTTTCACCAGCAAATGGAGAAATCCCAGTGTCTCTAGCTGCGTAAATTAAAGCAAAGGCTGATTTAAGTAAAGTATGTGGGTGATGTTAAGAACGGTGAAAACAAAAAAGAAACGCTCATTTCTTTGAACAGACTTGTCCCCCAAAGGGTCATTTTGACCCCAGTTCCTTTTTCTTCTAACTGAGCAGAGAGAGGGGGAGAGAGAGAGAGGATGTACCTGGTACAATGAAACTGGTAGATTTCACATCCTTTCAGGATGCTTTTGAGATTGTGCTTTTGCACCTGGAAATTTTACAGGAGCTTGAAATATTCTACTTTATTTGAAAGATCTCATCTCTAGGTCTGAGTCTCTCCTGGACTTTGCTGATACATGCCTCCATCTTCCCAAAGACAAGAAATGAACACAGAACCAAAGGCTGTTTCTGGGGTGTCAGCCATGCACCTTCTTCAAAGGACAGACGTGTTCTGGAGAAGGGCTGTGAACGGCGATGCCCAGGTGCCGTACCGGATACCGGACAGCAGTGACAGTGAGGTTCTGGGAGTTTTCATTCTCGCTCTACGTGGGTTCAGGTTCAACAGTCAAAGGCAGTTTCAGGCCACATCAGCTGGGCTCATAAAAGTTGCTCAATTTATAGAATGTGCAGCAGGCAGTAAACCAGGTGGTTGAAACCCATCAACTTGCAAGGAGGGCATTAGTGTCTCTCATTTGCAGATAAAGAGACAGAAATTGAATGAGGTTAGAACCGGTCCAGGATCACACATCCTGGAAGAGGTAGAGGCAGGACCCTAACGCGGCTGTGCCTGGTTCCTGTGCCCAGTTCCCGAGCCCGGCACCCTTGCAGTACGCCACCTCACCGCCCCTGCCATTGGTTGCTGACCCTGTGCTTTGCAGCTCAGCTTAGGGGTGGGCTTTAAACTCCTCAGGGTTGGGAAGATTGGACTACTAAAGGAATTTTTTTTTGGTTGTCTGTGTTTTAAGGCTCCAGCCGTGTCATTTCCTACCAATTATGAACTTCAATTGCCTCAAAAGCTTGGAGGTAAATATATGAAAAAAAATCCTAAGAACATGTCATTGCCTTTATCTGCAAATGTGGGTTTTGGTGGTGATGGTGCAAGGGATGGATTCATCTTCCAGCAACGGGCTTGGGGGCAGTTTAGAAGCTCTCCTCACGTTCTTGCCCCTCCCCTGCAGTTCCGGATGGGAGGCCCTACCAGCCCCTAATCCGGCACCGGAGGGTGACACCATGATGGCGTGTCCAGCTGTGAAGTCTGCTTCTCCCAGACATGAGACCCTTCTTCTCATCAGAGCTCTCTGCCTCGGGCAGCCCGCAGAGGGTGCTGGGTTTGGTTTCTACACACTGGTCTCTCACTTCCTGTGCTCATCTGCTCCCCTCCACACCCATTCCAGAGCCTCTCAAGCCATAGATAACTAAGAGAGAGTCCCCGGCACGAAGGAGCTGAGTCTAGTGGAGAAAGGCAGACAGCAAACCTGATCATTTAATAACAAAAAAAACTGAAAATGAGTCAACAAAAGCTACCGGGGTCAACGTGGATAGATAGTTAAAAACCCAATAATGTTTAATAAGCAGTAAACATCATAGAATGATATGTCCACTTGGTGCCATTTACATTAAGTTAAAAATGCTGAACAATCCTGCACATTGTGTAGCAGTACAAACCTACACGATACACACCAGGTTCGTGAGGTGGTTACCACAAGGCGATAGGGAGGGGGGACTGTTGGGGAAGAGGGTGCGGGGGCTTCAGTTGTTTGTGTGACATCTTATTTCCCAAGGAAACCGTTATGCATACTAGTGTCTATGACATTCCTCTTTATACATATTTGTAACCATTAATGTCTTATATAAAAGGGCAGGCATTAAAGATAGCACACCCGTACACATATAAGCCTACTTCATTTTTGTATTTAGAAATGCATTTATGTCAAGGCACATGCCTGGCTTGCCGGCCAGGTCACCAGTGAAGAACATGCAGGAGGCAACCACACATTGGTGTTTCTCTCCCTCTCTTTCTCCCTCCCTTCTCTTCTATCTAAAAATAAATAAACAAAAATCTTTAAAAAATGCATTTATGTTCATTGTAGTGAAAAGGCAGCAGAAAATATTAGGTTAAATCCCATGAAAGGATCACTTTTACAGGTTAAAAATGACCAAATATCAGCAATCTCATATAGTTTGACCTAATACACCAAAATGACAATAATCACTGTCTCTGAGAGTGGTATTATGAATACTTTTTCCTTTCTTTTTTATTCTTTAATGTCTTTTAAAAATTTCCACCATGAGCATAGTACATTTTTCACACCAGGAAAATTTCCAGGGGAGTGTTTGAGAGGAAGGAGAGAGTGTGACCTTTCTGCTGTCCCCTTGTGAGCACAGGGCTCCCTTCCGTTCCCTTGCTGGGCCAGTCACCTGGGCGGCAGGGCAGTGGCCTGGCACAGGTGCTGATGGTGCAGTACCAGGTCATTTGCACTGACTGATGATTGTGACAACGGACACCAAACAAAGATAATGTTATGGAGAGGCAAAGGTAAATCCTGTAGCTCAAGGACTAGCCAAGTCATTGAATGAGCATGAGTGTCTAGGTCAGGAATCGGAGCCCCCCACCCACACCCCATGACCTTGCCCTCCAATCAGGGGCCATTGAAGAAATGGACAAATCAAGTCAGAGTAACATGAAAATAGAAACTGATGTCTTTTCTTCCCCTAGAGAGCAGTGTAAAATGTTCTGTTTAGTTGCCAGAAAAAGGAACTGTGGAGGATACGAACCTGTTAGTTTTACATATACAAGTAATTCTTTTTAAAATATATTTTATTGATTATGCCATTACCGTTGTCCCATTCCCCCTTCATTCCCCTCCACCCTGCACACCCCTCCCCAACCATTCCCCCCTTTAGTTTATGTCCATGTGCCACAGGTTCTTTAGATTCTATATTTCCCATATTATTCTTGCCTTCTCCCTATTTTCTACCTACCATCTATGCTACTTATTCTCTGTACCTTCTCTCCCCTTCTCCTCCTCCCACTCCCCTGTTGCTAACCCTCCATGTGATCTCCATTTCTATGGTTCTGCTCCTGATCTAGCTGTCCTTTTAGATTGCTTTTGTTTTAGGTGTGGTTGTTAATAACTGTGAGTTTGCTGTCCTTTCACTGTTCATATTTTTTATCTTCTTTTTCTTAGATAAGTCCCTTTAACACTTTATATAATAAGGGCTTGGTGGTGATGAACTCCTTGAACTTGGCCTTATCTAAGAAGCACTTTATCTGCCCTTCCATTCTAAATGAAAGAGCAATCTTTGCTGGATAGAGCAATCTTGGATATAGGTCATTGGATTTCATGACTTGGAATACTTCTTTCCAGCCCCTTCTTGCCTGTAAGGTCTCTTTTGAGAACTCAGCTGACAGTCTGATGGGAACTCCTTTGTAGGTGACTGTCCCCTTATCTCTTGCTGCTTCTAGGATTCTCTCTTTCATTTGAATCTTGGCTAATGTAATTATGATGTGCCTTGGTGTGGTGCTTCTTGGGTCCAACTTCTTTGGGACTCTCTGAGCTTCCTGAATTTCCTGGAAGTCTATTTCCTTTGCCAGATTGGGGAAGTTCTCCTTTATTATTTGTTCAGATAAGTTTTCCACTTGTCGCTCTTCCTCTTCCCCTTCTGGTAGCCCTATAATTTGGATGTTGGAACGTTTAAAGATGTCCTGGAGGTTCCTAAGCTGCTCCTCATTTTTTTGAATTCTTGTTTCTTCATTCTTTTCTGGTTGGTCATTTTTTTCTTCCTTCTGATCCACTCCCTTGATTTAAGTCTCAGGTTTTTTTTCCCCATCAGTGTTGGTTCCCTGTGCATTTCTCTTCATTTCACTTAGTTTAGCCTTCATTTGTTCCTCTAATTTGTGACTAAAATCAACCAGTTCTGGGAGGATCCTGATCACTAGTGTTTTGAACTGTGCATCTGATAGGCTGGCTCTTTATTGGTCGCTTAGGATTATTGGCTCTGGGACTTTGAGCCGTTCTTGAGTCATAATATTTTGGTCTGTTTGCACCTGTTACGTATGCGGGGCAGAGCCTTAGGTGTTCACCAGGGTGGGGTGACCCAACTGCTGGGTTGTGATGCTGTATGTGGGGGCGGGGTCAGAGAGGGGCAATGGCATTTGTTGGGCTCTCTCTCGGATCTCGGTCCCCTCTGCTGCTTCCTGTAAGCAAACCTTGCCCCCCTGGTGCCAGCTCCTAGGTGTGTGGGCCTGCCCACCCTCCAGGACCCTGTGGGTCTCTGCAACAAACTCTCTGTGAGCCTGGGAGCTTCTCCCAGCACCTCCACTCTGAAATTTTTTCCAGTTGGTGCTTTTAGGCTTTAATTCCAGTTGCTGGGGCCCTAGCCTGTGCGGTCTGTCTCACTGCTTGCTCCTTCACCTGGTTTATCTGCGTGCGAATGTGTGACCGTGGTCAGCCAGCCACCTTGCGCCCTCACTGGGTCTGCCCGTTGCCACTCCACGCCTGGGATCTGCCAATCGCTGCCTGTGTGCCTGGGTTGGTCCAGCCGATTTTTCCTGTGCGACCCCTCTGTGCCAGCCGCTGACCCTGCCCTTCTTACTGGTCTGGCTGAATGGTTCGTTGTTGTGGCACTTCCTTAGAGTTCAATTTTCTGTGTTTTGGTTGTGTTTTTGTTACTAAAACTTTGTTGTCTTTAAACTTGGTTGTGCGAGGAGGCACAGGGTTTCCACCTACGCCTCCATCTTGGCCAGAAGTCCTACAAGCAATTCTTATATGGAACATATTTCAGTGTTGTAGCCTTCAAGGCCAAGTGGAGAGGATGGGCACTGTGAGGTAGGTGAAAGAGAGAAGTGAAGGGCAGCGGAGGAGGGAGCTCATATTCATTGGACCAGGACCATGATATCAATGTCTCGGAATCATTCTGAGTAGAAGCCATGACCGCTCTGGTTTTCCAGATGAGGGACCAGAGCCAGGGAAGGTTGTGGAAAATGTCCTTGGTCACACAGGTTGTAAGTGACAGAAGTGGGATTTGGACTCGATTCAATCTGAGCACTCCAAGTGCTTTTCTTTTCAGTCTGCCATCTGCAAAGTGTCTGAGACAAAAGGAGTGCCGGAAACCTAGAGAAAGAAGGTAAAGTCTGGGAGAGAAAGCAGAACAGACAGAGGCATGTGGGGGGCCAGCCACCGCCACTGGCAAGAACCATAAATGGAAAAAGAGACAAAGGGTGACAAAGCTCTTTGTGCATGTTCATGTGCAGACACACACACGAACACATAAGAACAACAGCAACAGATATAGAAACACAGAATGACTGAGAGAGAGTGGGAGAGAGGGAGGGGGAGAGAGAGATGACTTTTGTTGATAACATTCTTCTCTGTGGCCTACTAGGAGACGGTCACAGAAGATAATCAAACCATGTTGCATTTTTAGAACATTAGGTACAAATAATGACATCAAAGAGTTGGCCTTGGTACTAGAAACTCCTACTCTGAACTTGTCCTTCTCAGAGACTCTGCCAGTCAGCCATCTGTACAGAACACCCACTCTGCCCAAGTGAACTTGTGGAGTGGGGCTGGGTGCTGGGCGAGGTGATGATCTTTGAATTGACTATTTGATGTCTTCATAGGTCCTCCCTGCCCATTAAATAGAGTGATGTAACATTAGTTCAAAGTCTAGTATCATACAGTCTGTGACAATTTGGATACACCTTAGTTGACATTTACTTTTGTTTGGAAAGCCCCATCCTCACAGGACAAGCGAGTTGAAAATAAAAAAAAAAGACTCATTTGAGGGCAATAGGGTGAGAGAGGCAAGTGAGCGGGATGCCAAGGACTCAAAGCTTATGTCAACCTGAAATTGTCCGAAGGCAATAATCAAGCAAAAGCCTTTACCTGGACTTGAAGAGCTGCAATTTCGAGTACACAGATATGAGTAGCAACCCAAATAGTGTCCGCTAGTGAACAAAAGTCAGGGGTTTTAGAGGAAAAAGAAAAAACCCCAAAAGTTTGCAGAAATTACTTACAAAGAGTTTTGGTTGGTGTTGGCAGCAGAAAGCTAACCTTGGCTAAACATAAATGATTTCTGAGGCTATCAATAAGAAACATTTCATTCCTGTAGCAAGTTTCAAATGCTCTTTGTAGAGACCTTGAGCTACCTGGGGTTTGGCCCAGTTCAAAGACCTTTTGAGAAAGGTCTTTGGGGGCTATCAGCCCAAAATCAAAGAATAGAGATCCAATCAAATAGTCTTCCTCGGTATCAGTTTTAAGGCTAGATTGGAACTGGGGACCAGGGAGAAATTGGCCATAGGTGTAACTAGGGTTGTCTTTAGATTCAGACCATTTTGCTCTTTGGAGACACACCCAGCATTCAAAAAGATTTTTCCCCAGTTGCTATATTTTGAGAATAGCCCACTAGAACATTATTTTCCTATTTGCCAACAGAATTGCCTTCAGTGGAGGAAAAGACTCCAAGCTAAGATTAAACAGAGTTTTAACAAAGTACTGTCTCGTCACCATTTCGGACATAACACAGGAAGTCGCTAAGGGATAGTCCCAAGCCACAGCTAATTAAGTGGACCTTCTTTAGCAAGACAATAGGCCTAAGAAGAGCAATTAACCATAATATTCCAAAAACCTCATGGACAATGAGCATATCCATCTGGGTAATTAGGAAACTGTCTAGAATGTGGAATTACTAGATATCCAAGAGGCTCAACAAATGCATCAGCATGATGGAGCAGGTGTATCCTGAAGAGGATCGGTAATGAGGTCAGAGCAGGGTGCATGGCCCTGAACCTCAGGGAGGCTGTCACAGTCAGGTGTCATCTATCTGCCTGACTTCCTTAGTTAGTTTTAGTGTTAATTCTCCAGTCAGTGCAGAGGTCCAGCTGGAGCCTTCTTTAGGTGAGAAACATGAATCCAAGGATCAACACCGTGAAGTTTTGCAACACAAGGATCGGTTAAAAGTACCCGATGTGGTCCTTTCCATCGAGGTTGCAACGAATATTTGTGAAGGTGTCTTTTCCAGGAGACAAAAATCACCTGGTGTGGATGGTGAGGTTTGTTGCCTCATCTCCTGGGAGCACACGGTGGAAGGACTGTTCTACCAGGGTGTGGTTTTTGTCTAAGGCTCTGACTATTCCTTTGCGGTAATGACACATGTCTCCTCCAGTTAGTTGAATAACAAAACCAGGGAGGGCCAAACGCATGGGTCGGCTGGTAATCATTTCAAAGAGTGATGGTTTGTGTTTCCCAGGGGGAACAGCTCTCAGGTTCGAAAGGACCAGAGGAGGAGCTCTAGGCCAAGCTAATTTTAATGGCCCCAGGAATGTCGCCAATTAAGTTTTAATAATGCCATTTGTCCTATCAGTGCAGAGGACTGAGGGACATGAGCACAATGAAGATGCTGCATAATAGACCAAACCTCACAGATTTGTTTCATAACATGGCTGGTACAGCATAGGGGTGGCCAAGAGGAGGAAAATAATGATGATGATAATAATAATAATAATAATAATAGTAATAAGCAATTCAATAATTAATAAATAAATAATAAATAAATAAGAATAAACTGTGTTTCTTGTACTCACAACTGTAAACCTACTTTTGCCAACCCCTATGCATCCCCAGTCACTATGTGGTTCTGAGGGGATGCCCCACACGGGTAGGGTCTTTTCTTTTCTTTTTTAGATTTTATTTATCTATTTTTAGAGAGAGGGGAAGGGAGTAAGAGAGGGAGAGAAACATCAATGTGTGGTTGCCTCTCACACGCCCCCTGCTGGGGACCTGGCCTGGCCTGCAACCCATGCATGTGCCTTGACTGGAAATCAAACTGGCAAACCTTAGGTTTACAGACCCGTGCTCAATCCATTGAGCTACACCAGCCAGGGCTGATCCTATCTAATAATATTTTTGCAATTGCCAAAGCTGTGGCTTGTGGGCAAAGGAATGCTTCAACCCAATGAGAAAACATGCAAACCATGACGAGGACAAGTTTACAAACTTAGGAAGGGGGCAGCTGGATAAAATCTCTTTGCTGTGCATTGAGAGGTCCTGTAGACAAGTCAGAATACCCAGGGGTGGTATGGACAGTCTTTTCTGAGTTGTACCTAGGACACACAGTAGTACAAGTCAATTGTGCCCCTTTGGTGGTGCTTGAACTACCTTTCTACCAACACTAATCCGTGAAACTTACAACTTTACCAGCTGCCCAGCTGGTCACCTGATGAGCCATTTCTATCAGGGGTCTTTTAATGGACACTCACAGGATAGGTATCCTATGTGGGCCACGCCATAAATTAGTCAGTGGACTGAGACTACAACCATCATCGGTCCAATGAAGTTTTACTTTGTAGGGTGCCCTAGATTGAGCACAAGTTTAATAACAAGTTTCACATAATCCTTTGGGGAGTAATTAACATTCGTTATGCAGGCCTTGAGTATCATAGATTGTCAGGCAGCCGTCCCCGCTGCTTGATCAGCTAAACTGTTGCCTTGAGCTTCTCCTGGGTCTAATTTTGAATGTCCAGGAACTTTGATAATGTAGAAGTTGGCTTGAGACTGGTCACTTAACAAGAGAATCCATTCTTCATTTGAGATCCTCCAGAGATGGGAAATCCTCTCTGTTTCCAGATCATACCAAGATGGGGTACGAACGGCCCCAAAGGGGTAAGGATGGTGTGTGTAAAAGTTTGTGGTTTTACCATTTGCTGGAGTGTGAGCTCTGCCAAGCCTGTCGAGCTGAGGTGGCCATTGGCGGTAGTGGAGCTACCTTGGCCACCTGCAAAGAAGCCGTGATAGCGAGAGGCAGGCGAGCTCAGCATTCATACCGGGAGTTCCCTTACGTTAGCTCTAGGTGTCAGTATTCGGTCAAAGTCAAAGTGAAATGTCTCCTTCTAGGAGGGTGCGTTGCAGGGCTGAGACCATTAGAGTGGGAGAGCATGGAGTGGGGAGAAGCTAGTAACAGGATTTCACAAGACATCAGCTCGAAGAAAGATATTGAGTGTGGTGGGAATTTAATAAAGCTCCCACTGCCTGAGGAACATAAATGGTGAGGGAAGAGCCCACGACTATTTCTTCTGTTATTTGGCAAGAGCTGCTGTGGCTGAAATGGCTCTCATGCCAGGAGAAAGCCCTTTGGCTACTGTGTCTTAATAAAGTCTATAATAGTGACTTTTCAGGAAAAGCAATATGCTTACTACAAATTCAAGTTAGCTGATAAAACAGGTCCCTCCCTCAAATGCTATAGGGCTTCAATGGGAAGGAAGGACTGGATTTTGCTAGTGTACTAAAATATTTTATTAATCATATACATAATACACAATTACCTTGCCCTCATTGAAAAGAATTGCAGATAAAGATGAGGTCACATTCACTCTTTCCTCCCTCTTCATTCTTACCAATTTGAACTTTATCTTTCCAGACCATTTTCTACATATTTAAGTGCATACACATACCTGTTGAAAACAGACAGTTCTTCCATTTTATGTCGTTGTTCTGTGTTACATAAAGGCTGTTTGGACTGGCTCCCTCTGCCACACACTTTTCCGTTCAGCCACGTGTCTAGGGAAGCTGTCCGTGTGAGTTCATGTAGGCCTACCTCGTTTCCCCTGCACCTCTGTCTTTTAAGCTGTTGCAAACTATTTAACACATGCCTGGCCCATAATTTAAGAAGCCATTTTCCTATTGATGGATATTTGCATGGCTTTTAATTGTTTACCTTTATATACCATTAATCCTGAAACATCCTCGGATGTACCTCCAAGTGCATGTGTACAAGATTTTTAGGATAGATAATGAGATGTGGTATTTCTGGGTCATTGGGCTTCTAGAATGTCACCAGAGACGGCCCAATTGCCCTCCGAAGAGGCCGGACTAGTTTACCTCCCAACGGCAGTGTGTGAGAGCTCTCATTTCCCCCGCAGCCTCAATGATACATTCTTACGGTCCTGAAGCTGCATTTCTTCACTAAAATTCTGCTAGTAACATTTTTAAAAAACTAATTTGGGCTAAATGCCACACATGGAGTTTTGATGATTTTTAAAAAATGAACTCTGGTGAATTTGGTAAAGCATCTAGCTAATTCACAAGTACTCCTCTGCTCTGGCCTTTAGATCTGATTTATAGGCAGTATTCGTTGGCACACAGTGTTCTAACACACGCCCCTCAGCTGGGAGAAGCCAGCTCATTCGAAATTCCAGGTGTGAGCTGGCAGGCCGAGGGCTTCTGCAAGGAAAGATGTCTCCAAGAAGGGCAAGCTTTTCTGTCACTACTTTCACATGTTCTGTGTTTCCAGCTTCGTGGTGACAAACCCTTCTCCCCCTGGTTTTTGAAGTCTGCAGTGGCAGCATTGACCCCTGAGCTCCTGAACCTTCCACAACCCGTGGGATGATTCAAAGGGCTTCATTAAGCTGCTAGTTACTAGGGCCCTGGGGCTTTGCATTTTAATTTAATCTTTACAACTCTCCCACCCCATCTTATGTCACCGTAGTCATTTTGCCGAATTGAAAATTGAGGTTCAGAAGTTAAATAATTCATGTAAGGTCAAAGGTTGGAAACACAGGCCTACCAGGCTCTAAAATCTTTATGATCTGATCTAACACAGAGGAAGTTAAATAGGAAATCAGGTGAGGGCCATATGGGACAATAGGGATGGTAGAAAGGCCGTATCAGTGACAAACATGGGAAGCATATGAGTTAATAGTGAAACAAATTCATGTATGATGTATAGTTCTTTGCAGTTTATAACCAATTACATGTGTAGTATAACATAGTGGTCAAGAGCATATACTCTGGGGCCAGATGGCTTGGCTTCAAATCCTGGTTCTGCTCCCTGCTAGCTGTGTGACTTTGGGAAAGTTACCCAACCTCTCTGTGCCTCAGTTTTCTCTTCTATGAAGTAGAAATTAAAAATAATACATGTTTCACCGGGTTGCTGTAATGATGAACAAGATAGTGTTTGAAAAGCAATGAGAATGGTGCCTGGTACATAGTAAGCGCCATAGAAGTTTATTGTTCTTATCTTTACTATTGTATTTGGCCTTCATTGTTATTGTTCCCATTTGAGGGGTGAGGGAAGGGAAACTAGGGAGGTTAAACGACTAACCCAAGATCATGGAGTCAGGCAGTCACAGACCTGGACCATCCTGTGCAAGGGTTTTCCACTCCCAGCGCTGCCTCCCACCTTTACTAAATCCAAGTAGAGGAGTCAGTGCAGACCTTGGAATGTCTGTGCAAGAAAAGTCAGAGCTGGGCACAATCCTTGCTCTTCTTCCTGAGAATCAAAGCAGGATCTGCAGAGAAAGAATCGCAGGAACTTCAGCGTGCAAAACGTCCCACAACAATTCAGTCCAAGCCCGTTTCATAATGTGTGAATCTACCTTTCCGATGTACCTCTCTTCCCCTCCGTCCCAGTCCCTGCCACCTGCCTACGGACACTGAGAGGAGTCTCCTACCCGGCATCCCACTTTTAACCCGTTCTCTCCTCTACAGTCAAAGACGTACTTCTATACATAAACCTGATCATGTCAGTTCCCTGATTAAAACCCTTCAAGGACTCCCCATGGATCTGAGGACTTGGGGTAAAACCCTTCCATACACCCTGGGAGACTGAGCCTTTCTTCCACTTTCTGCCTCACTGTCCAAGCCCTGTGTCCTGTTGGACTGTACTTTCCTTCAGTTCCTCTGAACTGAGCTCCGGTGTTGGGGAGACACAAGGCCCTTTGCTCGGAAATTTCTTAGCTCGGCCAAGTCCTACCCAATCCTTTAAGCTTCTGCTTAGAACTTAGTGCTTCTGGGAAGGCTTTCTGCATTTTTCACTCACTTTTCCTTACAGCAAGCACCCTGTAGCTCCTCCTTAATAGCATCTGTTGAGTATTAATGTGATTGCCTTGTCCTTGGCTCTATGTCCTACTTGAATGTGGGCTTCCCGAGGACAATGGCCATGTCTCTTTGGTTCAGCGTTACACCTGGCACCTAGCACAGGGCTTGAAATGGGAGTATTTACACATCAAAAATAAATACAAATGCTAATCAAAACTGAGGAGGTGCAGGCTTTTGCCAAAGAGCAGCATATAAGTGGAATGAGAAAATGAGATTGTTAAGGGCAGACATCGGGAACATTTCCAGGGATGGTGATGAAGATTGCTTAGATGGCCAAGAGGAGGAGACGGTGGCATCATGATGGGAAAAGACAGTTAAGAAAGAGAAGCTGGGATGAGGGAGTAGAGGCCATTACTGATGGAGTCAGCTTCCAGAGCAGGTGGGTGTGGAATAGGTAACCGACCATCCTGCTACGCCTGCAACCCAGGGAGACCCTCAGTCCAGACAAACCCAGGTTATTCACCCTGGGCGGAATCAAGGTGACCAGAGGAGCCAGCAGAGGGAAAGGCTCCCTCTCCCCTGAGTTACGAGGGAAAGTAGAGAGGCCGAGAAGGGCACGGTAAATAAACGAAGTGTACAGCTTTGAAACCAGGGCAAAGCTCTGCCCGTCTGAGCTGTGTGATCTTCCTGAACTTAGTTAACCTCTCAGATCCCTGAAACTTGGGATAAACAATATGAAAGCGCCTCTCCTAAATGTAGGCTCACAGCTAGAGTTAAAATTTTTAGTTTCCATTCTTTCCTCGCTTTTGCCGCAGCTCTCATCCACTCTTTTTCCCACACTGTGCTCCCTGGACGCCCCGGCTCCTCATTTGGAGTACTACCCACCGCTAGGGGGAAGAGCAGAGCAAATGAAGATGCGTGCCTCTCTAGCCCGCCCAGGCGAGCTCTCTATGACCATCAAGCCCCGCGGAGGGGGCGGGGTCACGCCACGTGACCCGAGTGCCTGGGGGTCAGCGCAGCCGTGGTGACCGCGTCGCCGTCGCTGGGCTCCGTGGGCCGCTGCGCTTCCCCTTCTGTGGACCAGAGTGGCCGCCCCGCGGTCCTGCGGCTTTTCCTCCCGCTGCTGCAGGCCGCGGGGCCAAGGCCATGTCCCGAAAGCAGGCGGTGAAGAGCCGGCCGGGCAGCGGCGGCCGGAAAGCCGAGGCCGAGCGCAAGCGGGACGAGCGGGCGGCTCGCCGGGCCCTGGCCAAGGAGCGGCGGAACCGGCCTGAGTCCGGCGGCGGCGGTGGCGGCTGCGAAGAGGAGTTTGTGAGCTTCGCCAACCAGCTGCAGGCCCTGGGGCTGAAGCTGCGGGAGGTGCCGGGGGACGGGTGAGGCGGGCCCGGGAGAGCGGGGGGCGGCGCCGGGGGACGCGCTGGGCGACGCTCCGGGCTTGGCGACCGTCGCCCGCCTTCGTCCGCCCTCTCATTTCGGTGGCCTCGAGAGCCAGCCGCGAGCCAGCCGCTCCCCAGGACAGGGGTCCGGCGGCGGGCGAGACGGCGAGGACCCTCCCCGGCGACGCTGGAGTAATCTCACGGTCCTCCTCCCCCCTCCAATGGTTAATGGCGAGGGCAGTGAGGAAGCTGAAGAGGTGCGGAGAAAGAAAAGCGGAGCAAGTGTTCTTTAGATCCGTGTGCGGGAAGACCTCTTTGAAAGGTGACATTTAAACTGAGTCCTGCAGGGATGAGATGCAGCCAGAACCTTGAAGAGCGGGACGGCAAGTAGAGGGGACAGAATGACGGTCATAGAGGCGAAGGCTTCACTTGGTATAACACTTTGCCTCCTGGGAACCCTTACTTTTGGGTCTCCCTACCCCCTTTTGGGAAATTAGGTCTGTGAGGGCCTGTTTTTGGCTGAAGGCAACTTCTCGGCTTATTTTCATGGGCCTCAGTTTCTCTGTAAGCAAAGGTACTTACCCAAGCTTCCTTGCGGTTTGGAATGGAATCTAGGTCCAGCCTCTATAGGGATGAATAAATGGGCCGGCGGGGGGTGGGGGGGAGAGTGGGAGAAAGGAAGGAAAAACGGGTTCAGGAAAGGGCATGGGGAAAGGGGACGGGTTCAGGAACCTGGATGGAAGGAGGAGGGTAGCGGCAGAGGGAGGAGGACAGGTATTAATCAAGACCGTTAGGCACTGGCACAGAATTCCCTTCCCCATCTTTTCTACACATGCTCAGTGCTGTAGACTAACTGGGTTTGGAGTTTGGTTGTATTTTATTCACCACCACCTAGCACAGCCGAGTACATAGAGGCATTCGGTGCATTTTTGTTGAATGAATGAATCAATGAATGAATGATAGAAATATTATAGCGGGAGGCCAGCTAGATCCCCACCAGGGCTTCTCAAAGGGGCATTTGCTTAGTGGAGTCCCTGCAGTCAAAGACTTGCTTTGTTGGATCTTGCTTTTCATGTAGTACTTTGATATTGTTCAGATACAAAGTTTATTAAATATTCAGGGCCTTATTTTAAGCAAACTCAAAAGCACAAGACACTGCTATGTACATCAAAGCACCAGTTGAATACTTCGTAGTGGGATTCAGGTGGGGCTGTTCCTTGCACAGGATTGGATTGTTTGTGTCTGCTGTTCCGGGTATGATATTCTCAGTGTTAGGGTGCCCAGGAAATGGAAATACTCAACAGAAGGCTGCTTAGGAGCAGGTATCACACCACGAGGAGTTGCAAGGTCTTGAGGGAGCTTTCCTGGTGCTCTGGTAGACTGGTGGTGGCACCTCCCTGCCCACTGCACAAAGAGTGCTATTATGTAGTTAGTTGAGCAAGCGTTGGTGAAGCAAGGAGCTGGGACCACACTGAAGACTAAGGTACGGAGTTCCTAGTCTAGTCAGAAACATAACAGGGGGTCTCAAACATTTTGGTCTTAGGACCCCTTTACACTCTTAAAAATTACTGGGGACCCCAAAGAGCTTTTGAGTATGTGGGTTATAGCTATCAATATTTGCTATATCAGAAAGGAAGAGGAACATTTAAGACAAGACTCCACAAACACATTGCATTGGCTCAGAGCGATGGCCCGTGCATGAGGTAGCTTCTGGAGAGCACTGCACCCTTGTGGGGGAGTGAGCGTGATGGAGAGAAGTAACATCTCAATGTCAAATTGGTGGATGCCCTGACGGGCTCAGAGGTGCCTGACCCCCAGACTGGGCCGCACTTTGAGCATGGATTAGATAAATAAATAAAGTGTGATACATTCTCGACAGTGGTGGATTACAGCAGTGCTGTTGAGGAGGACATGGCTGATGCTCCTTGAAGTGGTCAGCACGGCCTCCTCGTTCAGCAGGTTCTCCTCAGATGCACACTGTGATCCGTGCCTCTCAGAGCCGGTCCTGTGCAGGCCGGGTCGTGGGGACCACTAGGAACATGCTGGGAGGACATTCCAGGTCAGGGGGTGACATGTGAAGGTACCAGAGCACATTCTTTTTAAGAGACCTACATGTTTTTAGGATGACATCATGTAGGGTGCGTGTTAGAAGTCCAGGGCAATGAGGCCGTAGAGGCCAGAGGTCAGCTTGACCGGAGTGCTCATGTTTCTCACTTCCAAGGCCTTTGTTCTTTGGACAGTGGTAGGTAAAATGATAATGCCTCTTGTGCGGGCTCCATGAAGCTAACCCACTGTCCCCGGGGTTCCCACGAGGTGGACTGGCTCAGCTCCACCTTAGTGCCCAGGCGCTCTCGGCTGTGTGGTGATAGGCTGGGTCATCTCCTGTGTATGTGGTGGGCTGGCAGGAGTCAGCACGTTCTTTTATTAATACTTATTGAGTGCTCTTTGGGGAGATACAAAGTTATGGTAATATAAAAAAATAATTGACAGTCGTCACTCTTCCGTTTTTCCGCTCTGGTCTGATTACAGTGTGGAGAGGCCCGAGAGAGCGTCTTGCTGCGTGAGCATATCCGTTGCGGTGGTACGGCCCTTGTCGCACTCTGGAGCCTCCGGGTGCTTGGGGAGAAATTAGCCGGTGTCCTCTGAGTCTGATGTTTCCATGAGTCAAGTCAGTTTTGCAAAGATTAACCAGGGAGCTATTTATAATGCATCATGGGTCATTTTCCTGTTTGTTATGTTGTCTGGAAAGTGGACCCACGTAAATTGGATTCAATTTCAAAACAAGAAAGAAATATTTTAACCTTGATGTTGTCCTTAAATCATCATTGGCTATATGTGAAAAGAATCTCTAATTGCATTAGGCAGTATAAGCAACATCAGCATCCTATGAACTCTATCCAGTTGTAGTTACTCCATGTACCCCTAAGTTACATAAGTAATGAGAGTGTTCCAGAATTAAAACATTAAAGAATCACTGCTTTTAGCCATTTAGCTCTGTCTCAAAACAAGTTGTCTTATTTTTTATGTTGTTTTTGTGATTGTAGGGTCTCAGTGATGGAAGGGCACTCACACACCATCTTGCCTGTTAGTTACCTGTTTCGTCCACACAGCGGCCCCATCTCTGTGTATAGCGTGGTGGTTTTCAACCCTGGTGACACCGTAGAGTCACCTGGGGACCTTTGGGAGCGATGCAGTGCCGGGCTCTCCCCCAGATCAGCCACACCGGCGTCTCAAGCAGTGCAGCCTGCCTGTTGATAATTTTCTAAAAGGTCCAGAGGTGATTTTTATGTGCAGCCATCATTGAAAACCACTGTTTAGTTATTAGAGTTTAGATTTTTAGGCTAGCATGCAGCAGAGTTACCTGGAGGGCTAGTTAAAACACTTGGCGTGGCTCGCTTTCTGGGCCCAGCCCCAGTCTGATTCAGTAGGCCTGGGGGGCTCCGGAATTTTCATTTCAGACAGGTTCCTGGGCGATGCTGCTGTTGTGGGGACCACACTTTGAGAATCATGACGGAGAGTAGCGCTGCCCAACAAAATCCAGTGGGAGCCATATATGTAATTTAAAGTTTTTTCAGTAGCCACATTAAAAAACTACAAGGAAACAGGTGAAACTATTTTCATATGTGTTTGAAGCCACTCTGTAAAGTATTTCAACATATAATCAATATAAAAATTTTTAATGCGAAATTTACATTTTAAAAATACTATTTAAAACCCAGTGCTTTACACCTGCAGCACACACCTGAGTTTGGATTAAGCACATGTCACGTGCTGAGTAGTCACACGTGGCTGTGGCTACCACCCTGTCCAGTGCAGAGGGACAGGAATCTTCAGGGTTCCCAGGAGAAATTACAGGATTTGGAGTCTGTGTAGTCTGTGTCCATAGAGCTGTAAAATTTCCTTTTATTTACTAAAATCTATGTCTCTGTAGCTCCGGTGTTTTAGTTTTATATTATTGTACAAGTATAAGATACCTTTCATCTAACGTCAGCAGTCCTTATGTTCACCCAGTTAGGCAGTTTAAAACCGTATCATTTCACCCTGGCTGGAGTGGCTCAGTGGGTTGAGCGCCAGCCTGTGAGCTGAATGGTTCCCAGTTAAGTTCCTGGTCACAGCACAGACCTGGGTTGCAGGCCAGGTCCCTGGTTGGGGGTGCGTGTGTGAGGTAACAAATCAGTGTTTCTCTCCCTTTCTCCCTTCCTTCCCCTCTCTCTAAAAAAATAAATAAAATCTTAAAAAAAAACAACCTCGTATCATTTCATCTGAACACTTCTCTCCTACAATGCAGTAACCAGAGTGGTGCCCAGTCCTCTAGCTGTAGTCTGACCTCAAAGAATAGAACAAATCCTGCCCCCTGCTCCCCCCCTTTGGTGCATGCCACTAGGATTACTGCAGCCCAGGAGCCTGGGAGTTTTTCTTACAGTAGTGGCTCATACCAAATGTTGGAGCCCGTAAACCCCTTCCGTGCTGCTGTGCATATTTGGTTGTTTTTGTGGATGCAAATGCAAGACTTTTATGTATGTCCCAGTAGCACTGTGGTTCTCATGGGGGGTGACTCTGCTCCCCTCGGGAACATTTGGCAATGTCTGGGGACATTTTTGGTTGTTGTCACAGCTGGTGGGGAGGGAGGTGGTGGCGGTGCTACTGGTATCTGGTTGGCAGAGGACAAGGATGCTCCTGAACATTGCACAGTTAACGGGATGCCCCCCCAACAAGAATTACCCCCAAATGTCAGTAGCGTGGGGGTTGAGGAGCCCCCTCAGGAAACAGCGGGGTCCCTGGAGCTCCTTTGGGTGGTGATCACTTTGTTCTCACGAGTGTTTGGGTGCTTCCTGGGCTCCCTCAGGGCACTCGGGTTGGTCCCTGTCAGAAAAGGGGGTGATTTGTCTCTCGATTTTTCATTTTGATTATTTTTAGTGAGCTCAGGAAAGTTTGGTAAATATAGAAAAGTATTAAAATAATATATACTTCAACCTTTACTTCTAATTCCACTACCTCAGAGTAACTATGGCTGACATTTTGGTGCCTGGGTTTGCGTCCTGGGTCCACCACCTCCTAGTTATGTGACCTTGAGCAACTTGCCTGGAGGGATGGTACTAGTGCCCGGCTCTGAGTTGTGAGGGCTGAGCACACTTAGGGCATGCATGTGGAGTGTGCACAGCAGTCCCCGGCACATGGGGAGAGGTGCTGGGGTGTGGTTTCGGTGTTCTTTCTTCGCCTGCGTCTGTGTGTGGTGTGCAGGTGAACATGTTTGAGCTCACGCGGTGTGGTTTCATACCTGCTTTTTTTGCTTCAATGGAGAACATTTGCCCATGTTACTAAGAGTTCTTAGAAAGCATGTTACTTTCTGTAGAATACCGTGACTTTTGATATATTAAATGTAAAAATAAATAAAGACATAATTTGGGGCTAAATTACATCTCTTAAGCTGGATTAAAGGATAGTCGTGGTGGTGGCGGATGCTTACAGGTTTAAGAAAAGTTTGAGAGAAAAGCTTAACTTTGAGAATGCTTCACTCATTATCTTTTTTCCTCTGTGGTTGAAAAAAGACTGCCATTGTTAGATTTTAGCAATGACACCTCAGTCTGCTATAGAACTGCTGTGTTCCAGCCCCTTCTAGAATCTCACCTCTAATCGATGCAAAGCTTCTTGGTTTCTAGTTTATAGAATTTGTCATCTCTACATTTTTTCTCCCCCTTGCAAAAAAATAGTATAAATCCTTATACATTTGAAGAGATTTCTGCCTCTTTAACTTTCTATTGAAAATTCATTTTTCTGAGTTGAAAAATGAAGAAACAAAACTTTTTCCTCCTGTGCATTTACGTCTGAAGTCCTTCTGGAAGTGATACATTCATATTTTGGAATTAGAGTCTCATGGATTTCCATGTGGAAGAGTGAACAGTTAGGTGTGAAACGGGGCAACTGTTTGTCTTCAGAACGGCTTGTTTCCGTAGCCTTAAGGATACTGGGTTGTGTGTGTCTTTTTCAAGCTCTGTGTCTCTTGGCTCTGTGTTTGTAATACACTTCGGAATTTTATTGTAGAAGTCTTCTAGGGGTTTGAAAGTAATGATAACTCTTAAAGCTTATTAGCAGCATTTTAATTTTGGAAACGAGACAAAATGAAAATCATGTTTAAAGTTTTCACTTGGCAGGAGTAGCAGCAGCCCTGTGGCCCCTGGGTGAGAGGGGAGGACCCAGGGAGGCAGGACTGTGCCAAGGCCAGTGTGAACACACCTCGTCCGAGCGCCCCTGTGTTCTTAGGGCCGAAGCAGGGTGCCGAGTTCGGTTGTTTGTACTGGGAGCTTGCCAGAGGATCATCTTGTGGCTGCTGTTTGCTAGGGGACTGATTAGTCAGCTAGGCAGCCGTAGTGAAACTCGTCTCAGGAAAGAGGCAGTAGACACGATTTACCGCTTGGAAGAGCATCTGGAAGTCAGAGCCCTTGAGAAATGGCCCGTGGTGTCCGGACCCTGTGTTCAGGCCGTGCGTGTATCACGGCCTCACCTGGCAAGCAGCCGCGGCCCAGGGATGTTTAACGACTTTCTTCCGTCAGCCACTGCTAAGTGGGGAAAGCATCCTGGTTGGTCACTTGTTATGCAGGTAATGTCATTGGACACCTGCCTTGGTGCTCTCCCCTGAGGTCTGGGAAGGATCTGCGAGTGTCAGTTGAGGCTTCCTCTTTTCTGTGTGTGGACGATTTCCACGGATGGTCTAGCACGAGACATTGTTGGTTTAGATGAGCTCAATTAATTTTTTAAAGGTTTTGACCAGCGTTTTTGTTTTGATAGCAATTGCCTGTTCAGAGCCCTTGGCGATCAGTTGGAGGGACACTCGCGAAATCACCTCAAGCACCGACAGGAGACGGTGGACTACATGGTAAAGCAGCGGGAAGATTTCGAGCCCTTTGTAGAAGATGACATTCCCTTCGAGAAACACGGTAGGTTTGCTGTGGGACGCTGGATCCTCCAGGAGGAACACAGTTGGGTAACTAAATCCATCAGCCTCCCCACTCCCAGCCAGGGATTTGGTTACGTAACTGACGGCATGTGTTGGACAGATTCTTGTCTGCTGTGTAACAGGCCGAATGCTAGGCAGTTGGGATTCAGTGGGTTTCATGTGAACGCCCTTAATAAAAATGATGCTGTAAATTGACGTGGGGAAGCAGCTATAAAGTAGTGTGTGTAGATCAGTCCTGTTTTTAAAGGTACATGCACTAGAAAAATCCTGGAAGGGCATGAACATTTTATGGTTGTGTATCCTTGACGCCAGTTCTTTTCGGAAACCACTTACTCTCTAAACTCCTCTGAAGGGGAGATAATAGTAGCACCTGTTATCGGCTCCTTTGGGGAAGATTAAATTGAACGAGATAATTAAAATTAGTTCTTAATTGTTAGCCGTCTGGGGATGGTGGGTCTATGTGTATTTTAAATTAGTGTCTGTAGATTCTTCTGATTTCATTTTTTAAACTTTTTAAATGTTTATTTTTTATTATAGGAGGGGAGGGAGGGAAACAGAGAGGGGGGCAGAGAGAGAGATCGATTTGTTTTTCCACTTATTTATGCATTCATTGGTTGATTCTTGTATGCTCCCTGACCAGGGATTGAACCCACAGCCTTGCTGTGTTGGGATGGTGCTCTAATCACCTGAGCTACCCGGCCAGGGCTGTGCAGTTTCCTGATTTTAAATGATCATGTATTCCTTCTATAATCAGAAAAATCAATAAAATTATTTTAATTTCTCACCAAAAATCCAAACATATCCTGTTCTATTTGGGGAAAATCTAGTGATTTTAATTAATTCCTTAGTAGGCACAAATCTAGTAAGAAAATGCATATGAGCTTGTAAACTTTAATTTGACAGGTATTTACTGAGGATGTACTATGCTGGGTGCTGATATATTTATGTTACAATAACGTTTTCATCACAGGACCCAGTCTTATCTGTATCTTACAGGGAAGAGAGTATTTCCTGCGCTTCAGAGCGCCACTCTGGGGACCATGTCCGGAAAGAATGGGGAGAGGAACTGGGAGGGGAGAGGAGTTGGGATGCTTGCCACGCCGGCCAGATGAAAGAGGCAGCTGCTGGGGATGAGGACAGGGGTCCAGACCAGGACACAGCTGGCAGTGGAATAGACAGGGCTCACTGGAGGTAGAAGGAAGGGAGAAGGGGAGACAGGTGACTGTGAAGGTTCCATCTGGGGAGTAGCTAGGGAGCTGCGTTGTTAGCAGGGGAGAGGGCAGCTGTCAGTGATCGTAGCTCACAGGGGACGGACTCATTCACTGGGCACCAGCAGCAAAAGGGACGCAGCAGCCAGATGCCCCGTGAGTCATTGCTGCCAGTCACCGAGCTGATGGTCCCGCTCCCTGGATGAGTTTGGTCCGGTGCACGGGCATGGTTTACCGGGTGGCCAGCAGCCCACAGATTAAACGTGATTCTGTGGGGTGAGGTTTGTAGTTTAGCTGTAGAAAGTGAATTGTGTCATTGATCCGATTAAAATAGTTTGGATGAAGAGAGTTTTTAGTTTGTGACTTGAAATTCCACTTTAAACATCTTCAGTGAAGGTCCTTTGGTAGATTTTGGGGTGAGACACAGGGCAAGGAACTTGTGTCCAGGGTGAGTCACCATAGATGTCAGTGGGAAAACATTTTCTTGAAATGTCACAGCGCATCCCTGATTGCGGTTTGGCACTTCATAAAGAATTTGAGCCTCAAAGTGAGAGGCAGCTCTGACTGCTGTAGCGACGCGGAAGGAAACTTAGAAGTCTGTACGTTCTGCGTGCGTGTCACTTGAAGACCAGACTTACCGCATTGTCACTCGTGTCAGAGTTTTGGGTCTCGAATGTCTGCCTGCCTTGCTACGCTGAGTCCTGAGGGCGGGGTTGTCTCTTCCCCAGCATGGCGATGCCTGGCTCACGGAGATGCTGGGAAGATACTTGTTGACTGAATAAATGAAAGGCTCACTCAGCTTTTCAGGACCTGGTTACCCTTGCATTGTTCTGTATCTTTTAGAATTATTTCCCTTTAGATGGTGGCTTTGGAGAATTGGCAGTGTCTTTTTCCTAACTGCGTAGATATCCAGATCAGAGTCTTGGATCTTCTCCATGCCTCCTCTCTGCTCCTCCCCATGTCCGCTCATTCATCGAGTCTTGTCATGTCCACCTCAGTGTTTTTTCCTTTCCTCCTAGCACCTCAGAAGGTCAGGCCTCTGTGGTCACGTGGGTGTTTGCCTAGATTTCTTCAGTACTCTTTCGACTGGTCTCATTTCCCGTTGACCCATTCAGTTTGCTTTTTTCAGCAGAGTAGTGACCTAAATGTATGTCTAGTCCATCTTTCCCCTGCCCTCAACCCCTTGACTGCAGGGTAAAGTCCAACCTCTTGAGCCCTTTGAGAACTGTGATTTTCTTATTTCTCTTTCATCGTCTCCCACCCTGCTCTGTTAGTGTTCTGAGTTTTGCAGACTCCGGTCTGTCTGCCCCTCTCCTCCCTCCATCTCTCCTCTCTGCCTGGAACATCATTTCTCTTCTGTGTCTCTGTCTTCCACGTGTCACTGGGGAATCAGCTTAGTCGTCTAAGCCGAGAAGCATCACTGGTAACACCTGAGCCCTGCCCCCCACCCAGCCCCTGCCTCACTAGCTTATGACCCTGATCTGGGTTTGCAGGCTTGGGGTCTCCTGGAACCATTCTCAGGTTCAATGATTTGCTACGAGGACTGAGAGAATTTACTGAAGGCTCTTATACTCACAGTTACAGTTTATTACATGGCGAGGCTATAAGTCAAAATTAGCCAAAGGGGCAGAGTCTGGAAGGTTCCAGACACGAGGCTTCTGTTGTCCTCAGGATGCATTACCCTCCTGGCATCTGTGTGTGATGCAGAGTTGTCAGCCCTGAAGCTCCCCCGAACTTTGGTGTCCCGTTTCATTATGGGGGCATTACTGATTGATTGCCTCGTTCCCCAGTTCCCACTTCTGGCTGATGTCACATGGTCAGAGTTGAGGAGCCCACTGTGAATAGCACAGACCTTCCTGTCACTTGGGAAACTTGAAGGGTTGAGAGGTTATCTCCCAGGGGCAGAGGTCAGACCTTTCTTTGGGCAAGACCAGATTCTTTACCTATATCCCCTTCCTGTAGCCCTTACACACCAGCAGTGCCCATTTTCTTGTTTGCCTCCCACTGACCATGAACTTCTCAAGGGCACAGTGTGACAGGCTGTGAAACAGTCACCAGAAGCCAGGCTGCCTGGGCTGTAATCTCAGCTCTGCTGTGTGCTGGCTCTGTGAGCTCGGGCACAGTTATAAATTACTCCGTGCCTCGGTTTGCTCATCTGTAAAATGGCGTGCATGGTAATACCTCTCAGAGGGTCATTTTGAGGAATAAAAGTGCTAATCCGTGAGGAGTAAAGCAGTGCTCAACGATATGCATTCACTAATGCAAACCGTTATAATCACTATTTCTTGTTACATTTCCTGTGTCTTTTATAGAGGTAGGCTTACAGGAAGCATTCAGCAACCATGTATTGAAGGAGTAAGTTAGTGAATCCTTTCTTGTGAAAGATTCATGTGCTTTTGATGGCAGTCTGCATACTGTTTGGCATCCAGGTCCCTAGACTCGGACAGAGCTAGCAGACTTTTTAGATGCGCACCCTTGTTTCTGTCTGGAGCTAACTAAGCACCAGAGCTTGCATTTGGGTTTTTCTGTTATAAAGACTTCAGTTTTCTTTCCTGTTTCCATGCAGTGGCCAGTTTGGCAAAGCCTGGTACATTTGCTGGCAATGATGCAATTGTGGCCTTTGCAAGAAATCATCAGTTGAATGTGGTGATTCATCAACTTAATGCCCCGTTGTGGCAGGTAGGTCACTGATTCAAGAGCTTATCTTCAGCTCTTCTTTATAAGTTGCCTTGGGGATGTGCTAAAGGTGGGGCATGGCCTGTGCCATTGAACTGTGTAGGGCAACTTGGACCGTGAGCCTGACCAAAGATGGGAAGCTTGTGGTGGCTTGGGATTACTCCGTGCCAAGTTCCCATGGAGTCTGGAGTATGTAATTCAGAAACCTTTAGATGCCAGAAACATTATTCAGCATGCAGTTAATTGGGTAGTTTGGGGGCAGAGAGCCTAATGTAGAACTACTGTCGATAATTCTGTAAAATATCTAAGTGATAATACAAAGGGTCACAGAAGTTTAGTTTGGAGTATGCCTACTCCCACATACATGTTGGTGTTTTTAGGTGGAGGGAAACGGACCAAATTTACCCTAATAACCGTTGCTAAAAAGAATGTTCTGACTCCACGGCCCAGGATGTCAGGTCCGTCCCGCTGGTCAGCTCAGCCGTGCTCCTGGCTCCCGTGGTTTCTCGGCAGCAGCTGAGGTTTGACAGCAGGCGCTGCGTGCGCGCTGACGGCAGAGCACGTCGCCGAGCCGTGTGGTTCCCCTTCGTTCCCTGGCTGCGAAGCGCTTTGGAACCCTCGGTGGCCCTGACCTCCCTCTGTCAAACCCAACGCTCTGTGTGGAAGGTCTTCCTCCTGGCGTTCAGGGTGCTTCCTGCGCTTCGCAGCCCTGCCCCCGCACACGGGGCGTGGGTTTGTCAGTCCTCCCCTCCGCTGCTCCTCCACTTCCAACTTGTTTTTTTTTAATTAGAAAGGTCAAACATATGGATCGTAGAAAAATTTGAAAATTCAGAAAAGCCAATAAACGCAAATAAAACTCACGCAGAGCGACATTCCCTAGAGATGGTTACCGTTAACATTTTAGTGTGTGTCCCTGTCACTCACACACTCTAAGCTGCACATTCATACGTAACTGGGAAGGCAGGTGTCACGGTGTCTTCATGCACCCTTCAAACACGCCTGCGTGCACTCGGACATGTCCTGGCATATGTAGGCACACACTCCTGTGTCCCTGTGTGTTACTGTGACAGAGGCAGCGGTGGCCTTTTGCTCGCTGTTTTCATGCTGGCACATATTTTCCCGTGTAAGTTGTTTATTCACAACCTTTGCTTATTAAGAATAAAGGTGAGTTTATAGAGATACAGTTAACAAACTGGAAAATTAGCCCTTCTCAGACGTATATTTTTTGGGCTCATGTAGTCATGTAACCACCGTCACTGTCAACATGTAAAGTATTCCCATTACCCCTGAACGTGTCCTCATGTCCTGTTGCATTCCCTGTCCCTCCGCACATCCCCAGTGCCGCAGTCACCGATCTGACTTGGCTCTTACAGTCTGGCCCTTCCAGAAGGTCACCTTAATGGTAGTATATAGCCCTTGTGTCTGGTGTAATGTCCTTTAAACAAAATGACAGCAGAATAATGAGACACTCCATGGGCCGGGGAGGAGTTTTGCTGGGAGGGAAGCAGCGAGGGTGTGCGTGCTCTGGGCAGTGTTGCGGGGTGTGCCGACGCAGGGAGAGCTGGCGTCTGTAGTGTGGTGCTCTCGGTGAGGGCGGGCTGGGAGCCAGCAACACTGTTACCTTCTTCACTGTCCCAGCTCCTTGTCGTTAACACAGCAGAATGACCCTATTCTTGCAGGGAAACATACTCTGTGTGTCATCTGAGTGACCATAGCCTGCTTTTTCTGCCTTTGGCAACATAGCTTTATTTTTGTTTCTTAATTATGTAAGTAGTTGTAGAAAATAATTCTGCATAGTTAGAATTTTTTCAAATACATTTTATAGTCTTTCATGGATTGCTAAACATTGAAAGTATATATTTTAAAATAAATATCTTTGCTGTATAATGGAACTACTGTATTCACTGATCTCCCCCGTCTTCCCCCACCCCAGTAAAGCATCTTATGAAATTTAGGAATTGAAACTGCTGTGATTGCTACTGTCGTGGGTAAGAACTCTTGCATTAGTAACAGGCAGGCTCATACAACAACAGAGCACTGAAACCTACATATTTTTTCTGGGTACAAATGGAGTGTGTGTCCCTGTGAGCTGTATAGGTGTGTGTGATGCAGGAAGTGAGGCTTCAAGCCCAACAAGTGTGCATACGCCTGGGGGCCTTCCCTCTCAGGAGGGCCTCTGCCCGGAGGGCGGCGCTAGTGCCCCGGGACTGACGCCTGTTTAACCTCACCGAACTCTGCCCTGGGTTTCGAATGGGCGTTTTCATATGGACTTGCTTCTATGTGCTTCCATACTAAGCATGTCGAAGCTTCCATGCACGGATGGGAGAAAGAGGGATCAGAACTGCTCTGGATGCACCCGCTCATCATTCCCAGTCATGTCACACAGAGTCTGTTGATGGGCTTCCTGGGCCGTCCAGGTAGTTCTCTCCAGGGGCTTCTGCCATCCAGATCCCCAAGGGCATCTCCCCTCTCCTGCTTCCAGATTCGCGGCACGGATAAGAGCAGCGTGCGGGAGTTGCACATCGCCTACCGGTACGGAGAGCACTACGACAGCGTCCGGAGGATCAATGACAACTCCGAGGCTCCCGCCCATCTCCAGACGGATGTGAGCCAGGCCTCTGTTTCCTTCTGTAGTCTCAGCTCCGAAGGAGCCGGGTTGAGAGCGGGTGCCCGGAGCTAAAAACCAGTGATGTTTTTATGGACACTTGCCTTTATTTAATAATCCGTGGGTTTGGGTTTTTTTTTTTAAAGATTTTATTTATTTATTTTTAGACAGAAGGGATAGGAGGGAGAAAGAGGAGAGAAACATCAGTGTGTGGTTGCCTCTCATGTGCCCCCAACTGGGGACTTGGCCCGCAACCCAGGCATGTGCCCTGACTGGGAATTGAACCAGCGACTCTTTGGTTCACAGGCCGTTGCTCAGTCCACTGAGCCATACCAGCCACGGCTCTGATGCCATTCTTACCAAACAGTTGATCCATATCTTGGGCCATTCTCTTTAATACTTCTGTTGTGGACTGAAATCTCAGTACTCGGATGAAATTTAGCCTAGTCATAGCTCTTAAGATGGTTTCTGGAATCTTTTTCCTGTATATTTCAATGTTTCTGAGATTAGAGTGTCTTCCTTAGTTGAAGAATTTGAACGTAGCTTACAGGAGTTCCATGATGATTACTCCTAAAATTTCTTTTAGTTTCAGATACTTCATCAAGATGAATCAAACAAAAGAGAAAAGATCAAGACAAAGGGGATCGACTTGGACGACGACCTGCAGGATGAAGTGGAGGATGCTGTCCAGAAAGTGTGCAGTGCAACCGGCTGCTCAGTTAGTATTTCTGCCCCGCAGTGGCCCCGCAGCGACCCCGCAGCGACCCCGGCCTCGGACCAGCGCTGCCGCGCCTAGTCCGCCTGCACGTCTGCGGCGCGTGCCCACGCCCCGTGGCCCGGAGAGGCCCGCGGTGTTTGTGGTTTCGTGAGGTTGTGGGATGCACCTTAATGGGCGCTGTTGATCCACTTCTCTCTGGTCTGTGGACTTACCCAATACTGCTCAAAAGCCCGGGGAAGCATGTGGGGTTTTTTTCTGATGTTTGTACAAGTAAAAGCATTTTATAAAAAAATCTTTTTATAAAGGGAAGAGCAGGAGTGGTTTGCATTTATTTATATTAACCGGTTATTCACGTGGCCAACTTTATTGAAAATCAACATTTTTTAAATGGAAAAGGTCTTGAAATGTCTCAATTATCACTATTACATCATTTTGTTGATCAAATTATGGCAGTAAAGGTAGAAAAATATTTCCAGAGTCTTTAAGTGTTTCTTTGTTTTTTGGATAGGATTTTAATTTGATAGTCCAGAACCTGGAAGCTGAAAATTATAATATTGAATCCGCAATAATTGCCATGCTTCAGATGAACCAGGGGAAGAGAAATAGTAAGTCCATGATTGATATTTATAAGCTTTCAAAATGATGATCGGTGTATTTTGTGTCAGTGATTTTCCAAATATTTATTTTTAATCAAGTCACAGGAGGTAACTGTACTGCCCTTTTACGTATGCATTTAGCAGTTGTTTACTGAGCACTTTCTGTGCAGGCTGCTTCCTGGGTGGTGGTCCTGCCCCAGGGGAGTGAGGCGGGGATGGAGACCAGTGCCTGACCGGCACCACCGACGCCTGGCAGAGTCGCGGGCCAGGCTGCCGGGGTGTGCAGGCTGCCGGACCCAGTTTGGGAGGGGCAGAGAGTGTCAGGGGAGACTTTATCCTTTTAGAAATAAGATTTCTTTATAAAATAAAAAAGATAACTAAAATCGGATGGAGAGAAAAATACCGTGTTGTTCCGATTGAAATATTTAGATTACTAGCATCTGCAATTCTGGTAATAATCCAGAATTATTTTTACTTGAACTGAGTTTAGTTTTGTGACACAGGGGAAGGAAGAAAGATGTGATGTCTTAACAGTTTTCTTGAGTCATTTATTGAAAATGATTCCAGTACCTATTGGCAGATGCTGTTCCTGGCGTTGTAGTTTTCCGTGTGACGGGGCACGCTGTCACCTGCTTCATACGTTTGCCGTGCCGTCCTAGGGAGCGACACTGGCCTTCACATGTGACTGTAAAGCACCCCCGTCCAGGATCTGTGCCACCCAGTGTGCTGAGTGCTGGGCGTGCGGCTCCGAGAGGCGGAGGGACCACGATTTAAGTTTTATCTGACTTGGAATGGTCACGTGTAACTGGTGGCTACTGTACTGTAGCAAAGCTTTACATCCTGTTTTCTTTTCTGGTTTGGGGTGCAAATGAAAGATTTCCCCCTAAATGTTCATGTTAAAAAGTGGTTTATCTAATGAAACAAAACAGTCTGCTTGTAGGAAGCTGATGATGAGGCTGGGCAACAGGTTACTTATAAATTTCCAAATTTTATCAAAACTTTCCCCCTATGTTCCCTGCTGTATTAATTTGATAGTAGAATTGCCTCAAGGAAACTTGCTCTCCAGATGATTGTGAACTAGGGACCCAGGTAATTTTGGAGTCACTTAATAGGAGTTGATTTGTGTAACTATTTTTGGTTCTCAATTTTAATAAAATATCTTTCTTTGGAAGATGCAGAGGAGAACCTTGAGTCCAGTGGCCGAGTGCCGAAGCAGAGTGGTCCTTTATGGGAGGCGGGTGGCAGTGGCACCAGGATCTTTGGAAATCAGGGCTTAAATGAAGGCAGGACTGACAACAATAAGGTGCGGGCCAGCCCTAGTGAAGAGAACAGAGCAAATAAAAACCAGCTCCCAAAGGTACGGAAGGTGGGGTTACAAGGGTGCATGGTGGCTGCTGTAATTCGGTGGCAGTGGTGGGGACTTGGGCTCGTTCTAGTGCGTAATTTTCTTTTGATTTATAAAGCGGCAGTTGTGGAAAATATGGGGAGTGCATAAGGGATGGCAGGAAGCAGAACGAAGGCCCCTCCTGCGTGGTGCGCGCAGTGACGACCAGAAGTGGAACTGAACTTTGTGGGCGCACACTCACTCGCCTTTCCCACCCGGCGTTCCTGTGGGCACGGTTGCTTCCGTGTTAATTTGTGCTGTAAAACCCCATTAAAAAAAAGATTTTAGAGAGGCAGGAAAGGAGAAAGAGAGAAACATCGATCAGTTGCCTCCTGTACCCGCTCCGACCAGGATCAAATCTTCAGCCTTTCCGTGTGTGGGACGACGCTCCAGCCAGCAGAGCCGCTCGGCCAGGGCTACACAGTCCCATTAGTTACCATGCGCAGTGAACACCTGCAGCATTTATTTGTATAAATCTGTATTTTGCATTACTTTCTTGGCTAAAGTCCCAGGAGAAGACTTGATAGGTTAAAGGGCATGGATATTTATTTTTTTTAAGGCTTTTTGGTAAATTGTCAAGTGCTTCCCAGAAAGATGCATTCTTCCCACCACCCCCGATGCCTACAAGTAGTTTATGATGCTGTTTTAAAGACTTTCACCAAGAAGTTCAGAGCTCAAAATGCAACCTGATGTAAAAAGCCACAGGTGGAGGCAAAAGTGCAGTGAGTTTCTGGAGTCCGTTAGCTCTAACCTGGGGCATTCCATTTTGTAGAGAAAGGTGCCCTCTGGCCTGCTTGAGGGTTACCTCTTGCTGGCCTCGGGTTAACATTTTTTGTATCATTTTGAATTGGTTTGTGAGGAGAATGGAATTGATTTTGTTTGCTAGCTCACAAGGGGATGGGATGTACATTTAAATGGAAATTTGAGCAGTAATGGAAACCACGTCACGTTTGCTCTCTTTGGTGGGGTTTCTCGATCCTGGTCTTGGTGTGAGGTGGCCCCTGCTCTGTGCCTCCGTCAGCCCCATGGCCCCCAGCCTGACCCAGCCGGCGGGCGCCTCACCCGAGGTCTTGTCTTTCAGGTCTCCAGTCGGCAGCGGAGAGAGCAGCAGCGTCTGGAGAAGAAGAAGCGACAGGAGGAGAGGCACCGTCACAAAGCCCTGGAGGGCAGGGGTGGCCATAGGGACAGTAACAGGAGCGAGGCGGAGGCAAGTGCGCAGGTCACCTTGGTGAAGACCTTCGCCGCGCTCAACATCTGACTCACCCCGGCCGGCCGGGCGTTGGGAGAAGTGATGGAAGGCACCTGAGGGCACCAGACTCCCTGGGGAGGCCGTGTCCCTGCGACAGCCCGAAGAACCGCACGGGGGCCTGCGCCCCGAGTTGGTGTCCGTGCGCTGCCCGTTTCGTTCGGGTTTCATTAGTGACGTGTGTAATTTAACGGAAGTCCAGTGAAGCCGTTCGTGTTCTGTTCTTAAAATGTTGAGTTTTAGGGTGGGTTGCTAGATCAGGAAAAACCTTGTGGGTGTGACTCCATTTGCTCTGAAAATGCTGGAAACCAGAGTTCAGTGACCCTGGGATCTTTCCTTCAGCTTTGGGGTGAGTTTTGCTGTAATTGTTCGTGAAGTAGTTTAGACGAATTGTAGGAAATTCAGAATGACAAGTTCCTTTTGTTTCTCTTTCAGTTTTGGACAGATATATTAACATACAGGATCGTCTGTACCATCTCCAACTCAGGAACATGTCTAGGTTTACTTTTCTTTTAACCCACATTAGTCAGAAAACACTTCCAAGATGTGCTCTGCTCTCCCCAGGTTCCGGGAGCCAGGGCGTGGCCTGCGGCCCGGACGGGACTCACACCAGGTGTCTGTCCTTCCCGACTCCGCAGGTGCGGTGGTTCGTTCACACTGCAGCCACGCGAGTCATGCGCCTGCCCGAGTCATGCGCCTGCCCGTCGGAGAGGCCCGGGCTCTGCAGGGAAGGCGCGGTGTTGTTGAGACTTGGTGCTCGTGCCAGGGCGGCGGCCCGCTGCTGCTTCTGGTGGAGTTGGGTTCTGGCAGCGTGGAAGGCTGAGTGGGGCAGGTCGAGGCTACTCTCGAGTGTTTGCCTAGGAAGAGGCTCAAGAGTTACCTGGTTTTGTAGGGAGAATATCTGGAAGAATATCTAAGGTTGTTCATCTTCACATTGTAACTATTTTCTTCCCCATTTTTCTAGACTTAGATGCCTTCAGAGAAATAAAAGGTAACTTGACCTGTTGCTAAGTTTTTGTGTGTGTTGTGAAAGTGAACCGTAAAGTGCTGCCTTTGTTTCTGTTTAAGCTCTGTCTGGGCTTCTGATGTTGGGAAAGCTCCCTAGGGCCACATCAACGTGTCGGGGAGTTAGGGCGGACCCGCAGGGCAGAGAACGTGCCCGGCAGGGTGCAGTTCTGCGGCAGGGATCTGGGCGGTGGCGGTCTGTCGTTCCTAAGAGGAGTTAGGTGGATGTGGCCCCGAAAACTGGAATGTCTGAAGTGGCCAGTCTTGCATAGTCTGTACCTTTTGGGGACCCAGTACTTAGGTAAGATACGCTGATGAAAAGGTAAATGTTGCCTTCGCCTCCTCGGGTTTCAGAGTTGGGCGAAGGGGAGCCGAGAAGGTGTTGATGTCGCGGCGGGCTGCGTCTGGGCCGCCCGGGTTCGTCGGCCTGGCTGCCAGTAGGCGGTTTGCTTTCTTTGGTTTAATGATGTGTTTTACTTTTTTTTCTTTGGTGCCTTTTTGGAGTTGGAGTATCAGTCGCCTCTAGGAGTCGCTCCCAGGACATTGTAGTTTGGGCATCTTCTGGCACAACACACTGTGCCGTCGGCAGGTCGGGGAACTGCAGAGCGTTCTCTCCTCGCAGTTTGCGGAGTCCGGACTTTGAGAGGCGCTAGGGCTCGGTGCAGACAGGTGCAGGGTCTCCAGCGCCTCACTGTCTCCACGGGGGCGGGGAGCGTGCGGGAGGCCGGATCCTCCCCGAAGACCAAGATGGTGTGCCAGGAATTCAGGAGAATTTGGAGTCAGAAGGAGCTTAAGGGAGACCCATTGTCAGAAGTGGCGGAATCACTTTATTTGCTTCGTTAGTGAAGGTGGCCTTGGCCCTAGCAGGTTTTAGAAGTTGTAGAAGCTGCTAAACAGTTAATAAAGAATATTGGGCACATTTATTTATATACATTATCTAAATCTGGTAACAGGCTCCAACATTTCTGGGGTAAATAGCAGTGGGTTTTAACAACTAATCAACTGGTTGCAGTAATGTTCTCTCATTACTGTTTTGTAGTTTTCTGGCTGTCCCCGGTCCGTGTTGAGTACGTTAACCATCAAGGATCTGTACGTGTCTGTCCCCCTTCAGCTATGTCTTCCAGCTAAGGGTTCGAATATAGACTTCCCCGCCTCAGTTTCCCTGAAGAGTGAGGTGGGTGGAGTCTGTACTCAGTTGCCTTCAGAGTCACTTGAAAACCACCTCACGGGCAGCGGAAGGGAGGCTGTGCGGCCGTCAGTGAGGCGCCCCCGGGAGAGCTGCCTGCGTGGGCTCCCGTCAGGAAGTGGGTCTCTCCTAACCTCTGTTCCGTCTGGGCTGCTACGCGGGGCTTCCCAGCAGCCTTCAGTGAGGCTAGGAGAAGGGGCGGGGCGGCGAGCCCTAGCTGCTTAGTAGACTTAGAAACTGTACATAAGGTTTTATGAATCAAAAAAAGATTTTTTTAAAAAGTCAAAACAAGAAACAAAGTTGTAGTGGCAACAGCGCTGTACTGTGGAGGTGGGTGAATTAGAACAACGTGGAACCGCAGCCTCCAGGCAGCGGCGGTGCCACCAGGAGGCAGTAGAGAGAGTGCGCACCTCTGACTTCTCCATACGTCGGACACGTGCTTTCGGCACCGGTGAGCGGGAGGGGACCTTCGGTGTCGGCCGAGGTTGTCCGTAGTTTCTTTTTAAGCTCTGAAGACACCTCCAAACCCGTCTCGGATCTGAGGCCTTGCAAAGTGGGATCTCCCTCGTGGGGCGCTTGGTGCTGGGCTTCGAGGGAGCCTTTGCGTGGTGGGTAGTTTAAAATGCCCCATTTCCCTAGGGAGCCTTACAGCGTGAACCGGTACGGTCGGGGCGGGCGGGGCCGGGCCCCGCGGGAGAGCTGCTCATGCAGGAAGCAGGGGTCAGACGGACTCTGGCATCGGACCGCACTCCAGTGGGTCCCTGTCGTCCACCTGCAGTTGCTCTCTTTTGGAGAAACTCGAGACTCCGTCTGGGTTTTTCTGGGCGGACACAGGATGCGATCAGTTACCTCTGTGCAGTGTGCAGCCCGGACATTCAGTCGGCGAAAGGAAACTGGACTCCCTGTAAGGGCTGGCGCGGTCACGCGGGGCCTGGGGGCGGATGGGGAGGGGGCCTCTCTGGCCCCTACCCTGGGTGGGTGCACAGCTCGGTGCCTTCGTCACCTTGGGCCTCTGAAGCAGACCTTCAGGCCCAGGGCCCGGTGCGGCCTTTCTGTTCATCAGTCTCGGACCCGCCGACCCGCCGACCCGCCGACCCGGCCGTCTTGGCTTTCCGAACAGGCTTGGCTGAAACCTGGGCCTCCCGTCCGAGGTCCCGGGTCATGAGGGGGTGGTGCTGCTTCCGAGGTGTGTTTTCCAGTGGATCGTGTTTTTCCCCTGATGTTGAGTTGGAGATCCAGATGGCATTTTTAAGTTAGAGCAGGTCCCCCACCATCTCCTCTTGGAGGAGGCGAAGTGGAGATAGCGCCAGTCACAGTGCAGCGCCGGAGCCTGGCTCGTGGTCTGTCCCAGGGTGCCGTCCCTGGAGAGCCCTTAGGCTCTCACCCATTCTCCCCAAGGGGTTGCTTTCTAGAGTCTCGCTGTCCCCCCACTAAAGTACTCTGTAGCACCCTCGCAGGGAAACTGGGGAAGACGGCGGTGCCGGCAAAGACTGCACTTCAGGAAAAGCACGGCTTCTGCACGGTGACTGCATTTAAGCAGGACACACCCAGCGCACAGAGCTGCTTCCGCTCACCGGGCCGGCAGTCGGGGAAGCCGTGATCTCTGAACAGAACCTCCGGGCCCTGCCCAGCCCTCTGCACGTCTGCGTCCAGCGGGCGCCGCTGCCAGCCGTCCACGGCCAGTCACAGGCCTCAGCCTGGCGGGTCCCTCGACCAAAACTTGAGGAGCACTGGTGTGGGGCTCCTCACGCCTTCCCACCCTCCTTGTCCATTTCCCCTAGATGCTACCCTTCCAGCATCTTCCACCAGCACTGAGCTCAGGGAGAAGAAAAGAGCCAGGACTTCAAACCTCCGTGTTCCTCTTCCTGAGGCCGACGTGTGGGGGGCGTCAGGCCCCTTCGTGGAGGGGGGCGTGCGTGTCTGTGGGCAGTGCGGGCCTCGCAGGCTCAGGAACTTTCTCTCTTTTCTAATTGCACTATACTTGTTCTCGCTTCAGTCTGGAGATAAATGTAAGACCTCCGTGGGGTCATGGCCCACGGACCCGGCAAGCCTTACCCCTGGAGCTCGACGGGAGAAGCGGGGCCGTTGCCTGGTGCCCACAGTCCATTTCCTCTAGGCTGTTTGCTGCTTCCCACAGCCTGTGTTAGTCCGAACCGTTTCGTTTTTTATTTACCAAAGTACTGTACTTGGCTATTTGCAGTGTTTTCAAAACCAAATGTTTCTTTCATTGTGTTTTCAATCTTCAATACTTGGTGCAATAGATGCTGCAAAGATGTGCCACTTTATCTATGGAAAATTCACTGCACACCAATAAACTCTAGATTAAAGACAGAGGGCAGGTTGTTTGTGTCCGCCGATCACTCGCTGCTGGAGCGCAGGAGTCTGCGAGCACCTCCTGCGAAGCGTCCTCTTCGGAGACCTTGCTCGGAAGGCGTGTCCTCACGGAGGGGTGTCTCGGTGCACAGGCGCACGCACGGGGTCCTGCCCAGATGAAGCGGCAGTTGGAGTGTCAGGGCAGGTGAGTGCGCACTGGCAGAGCCGTCCCCAGGGCCTGGACCCTCAGGGTTCCTGCTCGGTGTCTAAGAGCACCTCTGACCATTTGGGGCAGAGAAGTCAGGAGCAGCTCTCTGGCTGCCACTTTGGGCTTTCTGTGGAACTCTGAGAGTTTGACCCCATCCTGGGAGGGCACACTCCACCAGACACACAGGGACAGCGGTGACTCAGCTAGAAGAGGCCCTCGAAGAGGGAAGGGGAGGCGTGGCCCAGCCCACACCAGGGGTCGGGTCAATCTGAGGTCAAGATTGGTTTTGCCAGGCCTGGCCTTGGCTTGGCTTTGCAACTTGAGGCTCCCACTCCTAATTTTGTCCTCAGTACCTTGAGGTACAATTGAAATGCCATAAAATAGCTCCAGGATGGCTCCGGCTGGGGCGCCCTTGGGCCGTGGTGAGGCAGACACTGAGCACTGCTTTGGTTGTAAAGGCTTTATTGCCTCTGGCCTGGCAGAAGGCAGAACTGCTCACTTTGGAAAAACTTGTCCAGATCTCCCTGTGGTCGAGGGACTTCAGTATCTCAAGATAGTCCATTTTTATTTAGTTTATTCACCCACTCAGTCACCCAGGAACTTCCCCCACCCACGTTTACTGAACCTGTACTGTGTGGGGGTCCTTTTTCCTGGGCATGAGTCAGAAGTGGACCTCAACAGTGTCCAGTCCCAGAGTGAAAGTGGGGAGAACACGAGCCCTGAAGAAGGTACTGCAGGGGGGCCTGTGTGTTCAAAGAGCGCTCAAGGACGCCTTGGGGGCGGAAGCGATGGGACCAGGAATGGGAGGGGAGGCGGGACATGGAGGTGGGGAGCTGAGCCATTTGGAAGGACCAGCACAAAGGACCCTCGAGTGTGCCGTCCCGGGTGTTCAGGACGGTTGAGGACATGCGGTTCGTTTAGAGAGACTGAACTACGAACGCCAGTCACGTGCCTTGTGCTGCTGGAAGACGATGCTCGTCCTGAGTGAACTGCAAAGGTCAAGCGAACTTAGTCTGCCCTGGCTGCATTTCCACATCAGCCGCTGGTCTGTGTGTGCCTTTTGACCTTGGCACAGTCACAGGTAGACGCCCTCTAGGAAAAATGCTACGGACTCTCCCCAGCCGGTTCCGCCTCCACCTCAGCCTCTCAGGGACATCAGCTCAGGGCACTGAAGGTTAATGATTTTCAAACGAGTCCACTTAACAGAAGTGAGCACTCAGGAGCAGTGAGTCAAGGGGCTATTTAAGTAAATTAGCATAATATTTGTCATATGTATGGTGCCACTTCCCTAAAACAGTTCTAGTGGTATGTCCATGGATTCGCTGGGACAGATTTCTTTCTTTTTTTTAATAGTTTACTGCAGGTGGGATAGGCAAAAATAAGTAGCCTCGTCTAGATGCAGCTTCTCCAGAGCTCCAGCGACTTTGAATAAGTTGTCTCATTAAACCTTAAAATCACCCTGCGGGCTGATGGTTCTACCCCCATACAACACATGAGGGAATAACTAACTCAGCCAAGGTCCTAGATTGGAACCCAGGACAATCCACCATGTAGGAAGCCCGGACAGGAAGCCGAATAACGGGTATAAACACATTGCCCAGCCGTTCGGAGGAGGGTGAAACCTGCCTCGGGTGGAAAAGCACCACGGGAAAGGTGGCATTTGGGATCTGCCGTAGGCCATGTGGACGCGAACACGGGGAGGAGCAGCCCGTGGACAGGGAAGCCTCTGGGTGGAAGGGAGCTGCTGCGCAGAGGTGTGGCGGCCGGAAGGCGGTGGCACGTTCAGGGCGGGGGGAGGCACACAGGGAATTAGCTCGGTGCACATGGCTGGAAGAGCAGGGCACACCGAGCTTGAACAGCAGGGATTGGCGGGCAGGGGGGAGCCGGTGATGGTTCAGGGGGCAGAGGAGCGACAGGGTGGATGTCAGGCTGTGGGGAGATGAAGGTGGCCTCGGCTGACCGGACAGGGATGGACACCGTGTGGAGAATGGACGGCTGCAGAGCCTCGGGCTCTGAAACTCCAACCCGGGCTGCGTGGATCGCTGCGGGTGTCTGGGGGAGTTACTCCGTCCAGCAGGAGTCTCCCGTCCGCTGAGGATGAGGATAGATCGTCCCGGACACAATCTTGCTGCTCTGGTGGGAGAGGGGGTGATGATTCCCCCTGGTGGGGAACACCCCGAGTCCTCCCAAATGCTCCTATCAGGAACGGTATGTGTGGGTGTACACAGCATACATGCAAAGCTCATAATGTCGAAAAGGCTACAGTCGTACAGAAACAGGTGTTATCTACAGATGACAATTGAAGGAACACAGATTTGTCATAGGTCAGGGTCTGTGAGTCGTGCTGACACCAGAGGGTCTTTAAGACGTGTTTCATGAGATAAGGGGTTAAGTCCTTATGCCTTGAACTTAAACATCTGGTTTATATCACCAGGACCATACAAAGCAAAGCAGAGCAGGCCTGAAAGGCTACAACATGTTGATCAGCCCTGATTTCCACGGGAACCCTTGGTGTGAGTTGGGTCATACCTGCCACCTGCGTTACCTGGTTTTCCAAGGAGACTTACTAGCCCCTTTCAGAGCCTGCTGTCTTGGGGCTGCAGTCTCCGAAACCACTCAGAGTGGTCCCCAACAGATGTCTGTCTGCTGGTGGGATGCATCTGATCTGTCTCCCTCTTAGCATTCATCAAGGAGCTGGGAGCAGTTTGTAGAAAAGCCCATTGAGGCAAAGAAAGGACTTGAACACGGTATTCAGTTCTCCAGTGGACACGCTGCAGAGAACCCCGAAGGAGCAGGCAGATGTCCATGGAATCATGACCGGACTCATTAGCTCAGGAATGCCAGTGTGATTGCTATCCGTTCACTCGGCAAGTTATTTAACAGAGTACCTTGTTAATAGCCTTTGTTAGGGGCTAAGTGTTGGGGAGGGGGAGACACTACCAATCCACATCCCGTTGTCAGAATTGGAGGGGCAAGCTCTGAACAGGCAACGAAGTCCCTTCTCCAGCACTGATGTAGCCCGTGTCCTTCCTTCCCTCCCTCCCTCCTTCCTCCCCTCCCTCTGTCCCTCCTTTCTTCTCTTTCTTTCATTGAATTAAGACATCCTTAGTGCCCCGTGAACGCCACATGCCGAATAGATGCCAACTAATGTGGTTATTAGGACATTCATTCTTTCACAGACCACGAATGCATACTACGTGCTGGGCACTATTTTGTGTCCTTCACACACGCCGCCTCATTCAAGCCTTGCCGCAGTCAACCTGCCAGGGAAATGCACTGTGCCGCAAAGGCAGAAGCTGAGGGTGTGTTCATGTTGGTGCTTTTTAGATCTTCGTGTGTTCACGAACCGCTCGGGGGGTCTTGTTCACCTGTAGATCCTGCCTCAGCAGGTCTGGGGTCAGGTCTGGGGTCTGCACTTCTAACAAGCCTGCTGCTGCCACCACTGCCGTGGCCGCCGCTCCGCTGAACAGAGGCCCTGCTGCTGAGTGGCAGAGTGGAGGCTCTGGCCCTGGACCCTCTGCCCTCAGTTCAGGGCTCGGTTTCATTTTCTCAGTCCTTTCTACAAGTCTGCAGCAGGAAACCAAGTGCACGTACTACAGACACACAAACACACACAGGGAATTTACACAGACCCTTTGACGCATTCACCACCCAGGTACTGATCCCTGGGAAGGCACAGGGTACGGACGACCTGGTCTGTGGTCAGGTCAGGGCAGGTGTCCTGAAGTCTTGCTCTCCAGTTCCGTTTTCACTCTGCCGGGCGGTTACACAGCTGCTGGGTCACCAGGCCCTCGCCTCATGGAAACCGCACACCCATCAGCCCACCTGGAACATGACCTTGCTCCATCTCTCCCCAAGTTTCTCATTTATGCAGCAGCCCCATCACTCTCAGGTGGTTGAAAGGACTTACTTGGTTATTTCTTAGCATGTTTATTATTGAAAATGCAAGGCGACTGATTTCACTCGCTCAGAAGCACACTTTGCCCCCATTTCTGTGAAGGCAAATCCAGGTTTAACGCAAATCTGGGTTTCCTTCAAGGAGCCTGAATAAAATGGCCACCAGAGGGCGCCTCAAGACCACTTCTCAACAATCGGGCTCTTCCCCAGGCAACCCATTTTTGCTTTAACACCGACCTTCTGGTGGTTCTTTATTGAGTAAAGCCGGCACACCTGCTCCCTCCTTTTGCTAGCACAGAACGCAGTCACCTTTTAAAGCATATGGCGACCATCCTTCGATTTCTTCATTCTATGGCATGTCCACAGTGAGCATTGTCCTGTGAAATGCCTTTCTGCATCCTTTATCTCATGGAATGGGCTCACCCCAATCCTGCAAGGCTTTATCAGCATGTTCTAGAGAGTGGAGGCCGTCTATCCATCTCTAGGAGTAGAATCTGCCAAAGCACATTGCTTCCAGGACAGGCTGCTTGCTACCTGGGGAGAATCCTTTGATGCATTAAAATTAAATGCTTCATGCCGCCAGAGTCAGCCCCATGGTGTTCAAATCTTTTTTTCTTCCCTCCCTTTATCGGGAGCCTGGTGTGGCCAGAGCAGTCTGGTCTGTCCAAGAGGACAACCAGAGGGTCGAGTGCAGTAGCTGATACCGACCCAGGAGGAACAGAAGGTGCACTGGCCTGGAAGTGAGGACCCTTCAGCTAGAACCTCCCCTCTCTGGCCCCCGGATGCCTGTCAGGCAAAAGAGGAATTTGGATAAGATGATTTGAGAGTTTCTTTTGACTCTCAGCCTGTCTGCTAATGGGAGGGACATGAATGAAGCCTGATGAGGGTGGAGACAGTATTTTCCATGCCTCTACGACCTGCCACATGGCCAGAGGTTGCCACTATTGTCTTGGATAAGAAGGTAGACTATTAGAAAAAGGATCACAAAAACTTACTATAATGGGAAATCAAAAGGACAGAATGTTGGAACTGCACATGGGGCCACCCCTGTCGGATTTGTTCCTGCTGTCCCCCAGTGCTCAGCTCCACGATGGCACCTGGAGGTGCTCCCCAAAAATGAATGAATGATTAAATGAGTGAACGAAACTGTATGTTAATGAATGATAGAATCAGAGAATATTAGAAGGATGGAAAGCATTATTCATTTATTCAGAAGAGGGAACTGAGATTCCAGGGGTGGGATACACAGTCTTCTAGGCTGGAGGGGCCAGGGCGTGGCTCTCCCTCAGGGCAACACGGCCTGGGAGGCCCATGGTGGTCCCGGCCACAGTCCGGGTGTTCTCAGGGAGGGATGGGTTTGCAGGTCAGAGATTTTTCAGAAGCACGGTCTTGGTGCACGTGTTCCCCAGGCCTGGGGCTACAGCAGCTGGAGGTGGGGGCCTCAGAAGGCCACAGGGAGGAGGTGGGGCACAGCCTCAGCAGGGCGGGGTGGGCCCCGTGCACAGCTTGTTGGGGTAGTGGGCATATTTGCGGTTGTAGGTGCCCAGGTTTTGGCGAAAGCAGAGAGCAGCCGTCTTGTCACACTCGCAGGTCTGTCGCTGGCAGGCAGTTCTGCCTGCTGGTGGGACAAGGCCAGTCAGTTCCGCCTGCCGATGGGACCAGAGGCTCTGGCTCCTGCACACTCACACACACACACACACACACGCACACAAGGGCCCGATTCAGGGCCACGCGCTCGCCCCCTCCGTTCTGCTGGAAGCTCTTCTCATATGGGGGGTGTCTCGGGGATGGGTAAGGACAGGGCGGAACACAGGAGGGCCCGCTGGGGCCCGGGTGCTGCATGGCTGTGAGAGCGTCCCCCCCCCCCCCCCCCCCCCCCCCGCCTCCGAGCGCTGGTCTGTCCCTAGCTCTCTACACCTCCCTTCCCCCGCCCTGGGAAGTGGGGGCAGCAGCCCCTGACCCCTGTGAAGCGTGGCTGACAGCCGACTGCAGCCATCTAGCAGAGAGGAAAGTCATGAGATGACGGTGACCCGATCCCAGGTGGCCTGTGTGGGCCCAGAGCTGCCTGTGCCCGCTGGAGGCTGTTGGGAATGAAACTGGGGCCCAGTGCTCTCCCCAGGAGTGGACGGAGCCCGTCTTTCTGGTATTTACCTTCACCATCCCCCTCCATGTGTGCACCCACACCCAGCCAGGGGACCAGAACTGGCATCAGGCACCGGGGCCCAAAGCCCCCTCGTCCCTCACTGCCTGTCCACCCGAGGAGCTCTGGCTCCTTTCTGTCCCCAGGAATACGTCTCGCAGCTCAGCGATGCCCGGGCTCTTTTCCCCTAGAAGGTCAGTCTCCATGTCCCATCCGGGTTCCGCCCTGGCTGCTATTTCGGCAAAACTCAGTGTTGGAAGAGGCGCCAGTCCTTAGGGTGGCTCCTGCTTGGGGCTGGACTAAGGCTGGCAAGTGAGCGCGATTATCTGCTTGTTACAGAGGAGGAGGCAGAGGCTTTCGAGGGGCTCCCTTGTGCCCCCGAAGCCACACAGTGTGTAAGGTGAAGCCCCAAGCCTGTGTCCATACCCACCTGACACCTCCTGGCACTGTCCTGACAGGTGGCCATCCAGCCTTGCTTGAACCCCCAGTGAGGGGGGCTCACTCCTGACAAAGTGGCCTTGCCGAGTAGTTGGCTGCAGGAGCAAGGAACCGGGCCAAATCTGTCCCCTGGTTCTGGTCCTGGCTCTGCCCTCCCCCAGGGCAGACCTTGGAGATCTGAGCTGAGTTTTCTGTGACCCTCCCGGCCCTTCCTTGTGCCCCCACTGGGCCTGCTCGCCCTCCAGATGCCCCTGGTTATCTGGTCTGGGCTCCCTGGGGAACAGGGCTGCATGAAGCCCTGCTCGTTCTCACTTGGTTTGGGCTGCTTCCCAGGGCCCGGACCAGAGGAAAGCTAGTTGGTCCAAGTGAGCATTGAACCTGGCAAAGCTGAGCAAATGGGCCTAGCCTGGCAGCCCCGTGGGATGGGGGGGTGGGGTCAGCCTTTGGGAATGTGGTTCGCTGTCCCAAATCAAAGCTCCAGCATGCTCTGCCCTGGGATCGCACTGGTAGCTGCCTCCCAGGCCGGGGAGGGTGCGTGAGTGCGGCTCCTCCGGCACCTGGCTCAGCTCTGCCCCTTGGCTCCTTTCCCCAGAGACTGGAGCTGGGAGGCCTCCAGGTGGGACGAGGTGCCCGGGTCCTGGGGGTCTCTAGATAGATGGGGTGCCGGGTAAACATCTCTGGCTGATGGACACGCCTGTCCCCAAGTCCGTGATGACGGAAGACCCCACCCCTCCAGCCCAGGGCCTGGCTGAGGGGTCACCCTCAGGAGGGGTTCCATCTGACACTGGCCCCCCTCCCCAGCATCTGGGGCACCTAGGGCTGTCCACTCACCACAGAGGACGCTGCGCCTGTTGGCAGAGAAAAGGTACCTCTCCAGCTTGGGCTCGCAGCCCTGCTTCTCCAGACGCCCATAGCAGCAGTCATGGGCGTGGCAGCACCTGGAAGGGCCACCAGGGACTGTCTGGGGGTTCAGAGGGGAGGTGGCCCACACAGGGCATTTGGCCTCAGCTCCTCTACCCACCAGGCAGGCCCTGCCCCACCGTGCTCACCAGTCTGTCTCGTCCACGGGCCAGTGGGAGCCGCCGATGCCGCAGTAGCAGCCGTAGTCCGTGTACTGCAGCGCTGACTTCCCTGTGACCCTCTCGATCATCACCCCGAACTGGACCAGGTTCCCGCCAGCCAGGGCCACTGCAGGGAAGGCGGGCGGGTGCCATCAGATCCCTGAGGGCCCCCTGAGGTCCCCTCCAGTCCTAGTCCAGGCACGTCTCTGCTCGTCACCTCCTGTCTCCACCTCGCCCCAACACCAGTGACGCTGGTCAGTGATGATGTCTCCGGGACACCCATTGCACCCTGAACCCCTCGTCCTCCCTCACGTCAGGGCACCCGATCCCCCCCACTCTCCTGTACCATCTCCCAGAACACCCCCCGCCCCATTTCCCAAATGTCTCCGAGCGGGTCCTGCCCATCTATCTCCCCAGGTGTCAGTCCCACGCCCCGGAAGCACCCTGTTCCCACCATGTCTCCTAACCACCTGGACTTCCCCCAGTGCCTCCAGATCCTCCCAAAAGGGAAGCTAGGGTGGGGGATGGAGTGTGGGTGGTTGGAAGCTGTGTGTGTTGTCTGGGGTCCCCGCCAGCCCCTTTCTCTAACCCCCAGCCCCCCTGGGCTGCATCCTTCTCCCCACCCGCCCACCGATGGTCAGTGAGTTCAAGTAGAACTGGGATCAGCTGACCCACCACACCCTCCCCAAGGCCAGGCTCAGAGGCTCCCAGCTGGGTCAGCGGAGAGGTGAAGGTCACAAAGGTCACTTACCCAGGAGGCAAAGGATGGTCAGAAGAGGGGGAGGCTTCATCGCGGGGGAGGGGGAGGGGAACTGGGACCGAGAAGCCAAGCTGCAGGAAAAGGAAGTGAGTGGCCCCCTCTGATCTCCCGGTCACGTCCTCAGTTAGTTAAATACCCCGTTCTGTCCACTCCCCATGATTAACCCTCGAATACCCAATGAGGCAACGATATTTCCAGGTCTGACACTTCAGCCAAGCTCCCAGGGGAGGGGCCAGTAAAGGGCGTGAGCCCGCTTCCAGGCAGCTGGGGGGGTAGTCTGGCGCTGTCTTTGTTCTCAGGTCCCTTCCCAGTCCCTGCCCCTTCCCCCAAGTCATCACTAGCTCTGCCCGAGGAGCTCTGAGCAGGGGCTGTGCCAGGTGCTTTGCCTTCTCGGTATTTTTTTCTCACCCCCATTTCATTGATATGGTGACTGAGGCCCAGAGAGGTGGAGAAGCCTAAGTGCGCACGGCCTGGGAGGGCCGAGTCTGTCCTGCTTCCCCGCAGCCGGCTCTGTTGGTGTGGCCTCTGCTCCTGCCCCTCGCCTCCCGCCCAGCCTCCGTGTCACCCAGAGGGTGACCACCCACAGGACCCCGGGAGCCTGGGAGGCCATTTCTCCAGGAGCCGACAAGCCAGCTGAGTTAGGGACCTTCTTTGTTGCTCTTTCCTGGGGAGGCTCCTGTCTGTTGGACACCCAGTGAAAATGCTCCCAGGTGTGAATTCTACCTCCCCAAGTTCTCCCACAGTCGGGCAGTGGCCCCCCAGGCCAGCTTGTCCCCCAGGGAGAGCTGCTGTCCCCACGGTCAGACAGATGGAGGAGAGGGTGGCTCCGCTGTAGTCAGGAATTTCACAGGCCCACTGGCCCTGGACCCCCAGTGACTCGTTTGCTGACCGCAGCCCCCTCCCTTCAGTCCACTCCAGCAGAATGGGGGCAAGACGCCCCTGCCCCGGCCTGCTCTCCCTCCTGGCTCCGCCCTCCCTGTTCCTGGTCTGGGACTGGGATAACTTGACTATCCACTTCCACCAGCGTCTGGGACCTGGGAGCCGCCTGATCTACAGCCTCGGAGCCCTGGTTCCGCCGTTTATTGCGTGGCCTTGGGCAGGTTCGTTTCCTGGCTCCGAACATGGGTTTTCCTATGGTGAAGGTAGAAGGCATCCCACCCTTGGCTCCTTAGTGCAGAGTTCAAGGGCAGTGAAGCAGATGGACCAAACAAAGCACTTACTCTGTGCCGGGACTGAGATGAGACCCTCCAGGTGAAATCTCAAGGGGCCCTCAATGAGCCCCATGACGTGGGTGCTACCTCACCCCCCCCTTTATAGAGAAGTAAACTGAGGCCCACGCCTAAGTCCTTGGTGAGCCAGAATTTGGGGCAGGCAGTTCAAAGGGCCTAACTAATTGCTGACCAGTGCCTTGCACCCACAACGCCTTGAGGTGCCTCAAGATGTGTTCATTTCTTTCAAACCGGAAGAGAAGAATGACCATAATCCAGCCTGGGCTACATTTGTCTCCATCCCAATGAGGCCCTGGCATTGGCTTTTTACTTGCTGTGGCCCTGAGCTTAGGGGCCAGGAATGTCTCCTTGTAGTCCCTGACGTGGGGCCTGGCCTTGGCCTCCTTTCCAGTGGAGAGGCTGGGTTTCGCACTGCGGACGGGAGACAGTCCCCACCCACCAGGGACGCGGTTCTGGGGAGGTGTCACCTTGGACAGGGAGAGGAGAGCTGGTGGCAGGGACCCCTGGCAGCGATTTGGAATGAAAGGTTTTAGACGGAGAGGCGGGTTGGTGAACCCTGATGTCCATTAGGCTGCGGCCCTGCCTCCGGCCCCAGTCCTTGCTAATAACTCCTCCTAGACATCATGCTGGGCTCTCTCACCCGGACAGAGCAGATTTGGGGGCAGAAAGGCCAGAGGGGTGACCAACCCCCGCCCCCCACTCCCTCCCTGGCCAGGAGCGCTCATGGCAGTGAGTTGAGGTCTCCAGGGAGGGGCTCCCCAGTGCTCACCATCACCTTTGGATTTTAATGAGGGCACCTCCTGGCAGCCCCTGGCTCCTGGCCTGGGTCACAGGAGCCCAAACGGTGAGTCACTGAGGAGCTGCCTTCTAAACAACTGGGAATTCGCTTTGATTCCTGGGGAGGTCTGGCCCACAGCCCTTCCTGCAGCCGCAGGGCGTTTCCCAGAGAGGGCGGAGTTTCTGAGACAAGCCCTTCACGAGTCATTTTGAAGCCTGGCCTGGCCAGGATGGGGCCCCTGCAAATCCCCGCCAGTGGGTACCTGTGGCAGAAAACCGATGACTGAAGGGCCAAAGCCAGATATGGAAATCTGGGCCAGGAAATCCAGGAGGGCTTCCAGGTGGCTGGCCGGCTGACCTTTGAAGCGAGGGCGTTGGGAGGACTTGGGCTTGGAGGAGAGGTTGGAGCATCAGGAAATGCGGTTGGTTTATGGTTCCCTCTCTAGTGGCACCGTGTGGTTGAATCGTCTCTGCATCAACAAGAATGGGACTTGAGTGTTAGTTAGCTCTGCCACTCAGGAGCTGTGTGAACTTGGCCAGTCCTGTGCCCTGTCTGAGCCCAGCTTCATCATCCACACTCCGTGGATGATTAGACCTACCGGTCAGAATTTTGGATCAGATGGAAAGGAAAAGAAATGTGTAAATCCCTTTGCAAGACTCCATGACCATAGGAGGGGCCCAGCAATATCGGGTCTCTCTCTCCCTCCTTACCTGGCCACAGAGGACGCGGCTGCTGAACTACCAGCTCACGGCACTTTCCCCTACAGGCAGGGGGTACAGCCCGCAGCTGGACCAGGGCCCCCAGCATTTCTGTGGGATTATTGTCCCTACTTGACTGGTCTTGTTGGAGCGGAGGTGAGTAAAGCTGCCCCTTGCAGTTTAGAAGTCATCGCCATCATCATCATCCTAGCAATAAAAATGGCAAAACAACTACCACCGACTAAGCTCCTACTGTGTGCCAGGCACTGGGCTGGGGCTCCTAATCTGTCTAATCTTACCAGTTCTGTTGCTTCCCTGAGGCATCCAACAAACTCCCAGAAAAGCGGGGTAACCCGAAGGATTGTCTGCTCAGTCATCACACTATGTTGAGGACTTACTATGTGCTGGGGATACATGGGACTTACTATGTGCTGGGGATACATGGGAGAATCAAACCAGGTGTGATTTCACCCTTGGGGGGCTGACAGTCCAGTAGGAAGACAGACAGCAGTAATTACCTATTGACTAGAAACTTACAAGTAGAAGTCAACAGCTTGGCAGAATGTTCCACAGGGCCCCGAGAGCACTGAAAGGGGCATCTGTCAGGGCAGGGCATAGGAGAGGGTTTCACCACGGGAGAAGTGACTCGGCAGGGATCTCAAGACGTCCCCTGGGTAAAGATGGAAGTGGAGGGGGTTTAAATACAGAAAGAACCTGTGCAAAGGCCCAGCGGTCAGAGGGACAGAGCACCCAGGAGAAGCTGAAAGGAGGCTGGGGTAGCTGGGCTGGTGATGACCAGCCTTGAAGGGCAGCTGATCTGGGGACCTTGACCTTCCATTCACCCCACAGGAAGCCTTTTGCTGGAGCCTGATAGGCAGGTGGTCGGAGTCTGCAAAGAACTGCATAACATTTTCATCCCAGTGGGGAGCCCCTGCAGGCACCTGAAGGCCAAGAAAGTGGGTACCTCCGGTGGGAACAGACTTCATACAGTGTGGTCCCACAGTTGGGTTCTCCATCTGTGATGGAGAGAAAAGAACAAGAATGTTTGAGGTGGGCCCGCTGGCATTGTTCACAAGGTGGCCTTGGTCCCTGTAAAATGATACAGTCACTTGTTGGTGTCCCTCTAGGGAACAATGGAATGCTTGTGGGGCCCTGAAGCCAGATGCTTCCGGCTGCCAGGAATGTGACTAGGAGGGGCACCGGCAAGGACGAGGAGGCCAGTAAGCAGGACACAGCACACTCCGGGATGGCACAGGCCTCACGCATCACGAGACAGGGCGGGGCTTCAGTCATATTGGGAGGGAGAGGAAGCAGCAGACCCTGATCTTCCATACGCTTCACTGCTGACCCAAGAGGGCAGAGGGAGGTGGGGCTCTGGGGAGCAGGGACGCCCCTGCAGGCCCAGGCAGGTGCCTTTGTGTGCAGTGTGAGGCCTGTGTGTTTTGCTGGGGTGCACGTGTCTGTAGGTGCCTGTGGGGGCGGGGCGCGCCTAGGCCCCGCCCACTGTGAGGGGCCCTTTCCGCTGCGGACTTCAGGGGTCAGGCCGCCTGGCTTTACCACCTGCTAACTGGACACTTTGGGCAAAGGACCTCCCTTTCCACTGTCTCTATTTTCTCATCCGTGCAGTGGGGCGGATTCTGACAGTATCTGTCTCGTCACATCGTCGGGAGAGATTGGAACTGGAAGTTGGGTGGTTATGACTGTCATTCCTGGTGGTAGCAGCACTGTGACCCAGTAGCACAGATTTGGGGCCTCCCCTGCAAAGCCCCTCCCTGCGGGTCCTCCTCCCCCTTTCCCAGAGACCTCAGGAGCCTGCCTGGTCTGGTCTGTGGTGGTCAGGCTCCCCCCCCAACACTTTAATTTGTGTGGAGTAGGGGGTCTCCCTGCTGCGTATTGAAGTATTTCACGGTCATCAGCCACGCCAAGGGACTGGAAAATAAAGCACGTTCGGTCCTTCTGCCCCAATGTACTTTCCTAAAGGCAAATTAAAGAATACAGGGAAAGCTGGTTTTCGCGTGATGGGAAGTCAGAAGTATGTCCAAACTGATTGAGCTGAATTGTGATTACGTGTGAATTTCGGGTGTTCTGCTGATGGACTGGCCATGTTTGAGTGACTTATAAAGCAGAGATGTGCGTTCTTCACAGACTAGTACACATTTATTTCGTAAAATTTGTTTTTCATTTCAGCAAAATTTCCAATTATGTTTTAATCAAATTTTTATAATTTGTGTTCCTCTGACAGTAATGACCTAAAATATTTAAAAATGTAGTTGTATTTAAAGTGTATACAATCTAATTGTTTCATAAGAAGCACAAATGAAGAGTAAATCTAGAGAAAAATTTAAATTGTTTAATATGTTTTCATAAAGATTTTTCTTCGAAAATGCTCTAAAGTCTCTATTAAAATCAAAAGGCAAAATAGCAATTATAGCTAATGAGTATAAAACATTTTATACTCCTTTTGAGTAAAGTGGGCTAATGAGTATGAAACATCTTATACTCATTTTGAGTGAAGTTGGCTTTTGAAAAGTTTTTTACTGAAATTCATTTATATTTTGCCAAACGTTTCAATGAAAATAAAAGTGGTTGCAATTCTAGTGCTCGTGGCCCCGGCTGCGGTGTAAACAGTGGCTTCCCTGGCGCAGGTTGAGTGCCGCTGTGCAGGCAGGTGAGTCTCCGAGTGACATGCATTCTGTCTGATGCCTCCAGGGGGTTCCCTCTCGCCCTGTGACACCGGTGGGTTGCTCACTGAGTCACGAGCACCCCTAGACCCCTGAACTGGAAGTGGAGGGACACAGAGAATGGATGTTCAGAACTCGTGGGAAGTGAAGTTCCTACTGCCAGACCTCGTGCGCTCAGGCCGCCGGGAGGACAGAGGAGGAGATGCCCGGTCCCGGAGCCTCCTGTGCGCACACCGCCTCCCTTTGGAGCAGCGGCCCGCGTCCATTGTGATGTGGGAACAGCACAGCCCACGGGCCTTCGTGAGCCTTTGATGCAGCGCCTTTTGTCTCCCGGACACAGGGCCAGAAATACGAGGGCCTGTTTCACTGGGGCCTGGAGGGTGCTGGTCATGAATGTGGACGTTTGGGGTTGGGGACTGCGCTGCCCAGGTCAGTGCTGAGTGCCTGGCAAGGAGCAGGGCCACTTACGGGCCTCTCAGTAAATTCAGGGAGCGTGTGTGTGTTCCTGTGTGTGTGTGTCTCTCTCAGTGTGTACATGTATGTATGTGTGCGTGTCTGTATGTGTGCCTGTGTATGTCCCTCTATGTCCATGCATGTATGTGTGTCTCTGTGTCTATGTGTGTCTCTGTATGTATGTGTGTCCATGTCTGTGTATGTATGTATGTATGTATGTGTGGTATGTGGGGTTCTTTAGCACAGGGGCTTGGGGTGGGGCCTCCTGTGGCCTTCATCTTGGGTCTGTGCTGGTGGTAGTGACCACTACCTCCTTGGTTGTCCTTCATACTAGCTTCTACCACCACCCCGTGAGGAGAGCGTGATTCTATTTTATAAACGATGACACTTAGGTTCAATGTCTTTCCAAGGAAGTGACTGACCAAGGGCACAGGCCTGCCTAGTTCACAGGATGGGGTGGTCCATGCTGTCCCCCAGTGGGAGCACAGGGGCAGGCCTGACCCTGCTTCCACACTCTTGCCCTGAGGCCCAGCTAGGGTCCTAGAAGTTGATGTCTAGGTCCATGGATGCACTGAGGCTGCCCTGAGCTGCCTCCTCTGACCATTTGTGCTTTAATCTTCCAGAGCCTGCTGCTCTGCCCTCCCTGGAGGTAGCCAGGTGCCCTGGGAGCCTCTTTGTTTCTTGATCTGGATTTCCCCAAACTCTGTGAATTTCCTCTCCCTGGTGATACCACCCATGCCCCAGTGCCCAGGGACGCTGCTCCTTCAGAACTGGAGGAGCCCGAAGCACAGGCTGGAGAGAAGAATCCCAAATGGGGACGTGGGCCATTAGCCTTCAAATTCTGCCACTGGCCAGCCCGCTGCACCTTGTGGGCCTCTACTTCCTCAGCTAAACTACGAGACGATGGTCTGAGAATCTGCGAGAGGCCTTGGAGCTCTACACTGGGCCTTGACCCTGGACCTGCTGGGATTCCTAGCAAGGGACTCCAGAGGCGAAAGAGCCTGGGTTCCAGTTGCCTTCTGTTGGTGACAAGCCACAGCAGGCACAATGGCCTAAGGAACTACTGTGTGCTGTTCCTCACGATTCTGGGGGCTGGTGTGTGTTTGCTCTGCTGGTTTCACGCAGGCTCACTTTGGAGGGGCTGTCCTCAGCTGGAGGGCCTGCTGGGCTGGAAGGTCCAAGGTGGCCTCACTGCCGTGCCTGCTGGTTGGTGCTGGCTGTTAGTGAGGTGTCTCCTCTCTGCTCCTCCACCAGGGTGAGAGGCGTGACAGCTCATCCTCTATTTGACGCGATTGGCTTCTTACATGGGGGTCTTGGCATTTCAAAAGTCAGAGGCAGAAGCTACACCATTTCTTGGTTCTCTGGCCCTGAAACCCACCCATGGCAGACACATTCTACTGGTCCACACAAGTCACAAGCCAGTTCAGATGCAAGGAGGTGGAGAAACAGACCCTCCCTCTGAAGGGTTAGGCTTGTATTACAAAGGAACCGATATACCGGGAGGGGTGGAATTTGTGGCATCAGACAATTCATTAGACTGATAGAAAGGGGCCGTCTTCAGGGACAGATTTAAGTCAGCCTGCATCTGGGGAAGGGGGGGGCAAACTTTTTCTACAAAGAAAAACACAGTACTTATTTTAAGCTTTATGTACCATATGGCCAGTTATACTACTTCATTCTGCCCCTGTAGCTCAAAAGCAGCCACAGGCAACATGCAAACAAAAGGACGTGACTGTTCCAATAAAGCTTTATTCACAAAACCAGGTAGCTGACTGGATTTGGCCCACGGGCTGTAGTTTGCCAACGCATGACTTCCACGTCTGTTGGCGATGGCCCTGGAAGCATCTCGAGGGCAGGAGCCATGTTTCATAAGAGTGGCCACTGCTCTTAGACACAGTGAGTTCCTAAAACTCACATCATTCCTAGTGTCAATCAAGTCACTTTCAGCTTATTTATTCACTCGGTAACTATCACTGAGGACCTACCATGTGACACTACTGTCCTAGGCATTGTGTAAGTGACATAGTCCAATTGCTTTCTGCGAGCTTACTTACATTCTACTGATTGTAAGGAACAGAAGAAGTGCCTTAAACATTACAAGAAATTTTGGCTCGAGTAGTGAAGAGTCCCCAGGTGGACTCCCCGCCAGGCAAGTCTTGGTCAGGGCTCGGGTTCAGTTGTCTGTGATCATCTCCTTGCCTCCTCTCTCTTCACCATGCATTGGATGCATCCTCTTTATTCTCAGTCTTGTACTTATGGTTGTGATGTGAGCACCAGCCAGTGGCTTCCTGGGACCACCTGCTTCCCTGTTCTTATTCCAGAGAGAGAGAGAGAGAGACTTCTCCCTTAACTATCAACAACAGCCCTGATTGGTTCATCTTGGATCATGGGCTGACTGAGCCGATTCTTGTGCCTGGGAAAATGGTAAGCGATGATTGACTTAGATCTGGGTTACCAGGGCCAATTACAATGGCCAAGAGGCCGGTAAGCCCCTGATGGCTTACACCAATCAGAACCCACTTCTGGGGGCTGGATCTGGAGTCACCCCACTCTCTGCTGCTACACACGGGTGAGGGGTAGGGTGGATGCTAGAGAGGCCATCACACTGGAAAGGAATCATCACAAAGCAAGAGTCACAATGTTTCTCCCTGTCATTTTGTAGGAATCAGTGAATGAGGTGACAGAGTAGGAAGCAGTGAAGTACAGGGACTATTAGGCAGCATCAGTGGAGCAAGGCAGCGAAACAACAAGGTCAAGTGGGAACTCGATTCTTATAGATTTTGGGTGCATCAGGTCACGAGGAGGCTTAGAGATCATCTCATCTGCATCCCTTGAGGTTTATGTGGGGAAACTGAGGCCTAGAGAGGAGCAGGAGTTTGCTGAAAGTCACTCGAAGTTAGTGACCAAGTTGGAAGAGAAACTGGGTCTCTCTCCTGCCTTTCTATTTCCTCATTTCTCCCTCACGTGGCACACAGAGCTTTACCATGCACGGGCTCATGGAAAATGTGTTGACTTGACTAGCTTCTAATTATGGCGAATGGACATCTGGTGGGTATGTTCGCAGGGACGTATCCTACGACCTTCACACATTCGCCAACAGCCCATAGCAGGAAGTGATATGCTACATATTAACACACAATGATGATGTGCTTTGGACAACCAGACCTGATCTTAAGTTCCAGTTCTACCACTTAGAAAGTCTGTGATCTTGGGTGAGTTACCTCGACCTCTTTGAGATTAATGTATATTCAGTGCCTGGCACATTGTATCCACAAAAGGTATAACTGAACATCGTAAGCAACCCATCAGGCCCTCAAAGACAGTAAGTGCCTAGGTGAAAAGACCAGTTGACAAGGAAGTTATCGCGTTGCAGTAGAGATGCTGGAGACTGGCTCAGTGACGTGGCCAGCACAGGACATGACAGGTGCTAAAGGTATGCACCATACTCCTTCCTGTCCTGGGACCCTTACCTGGAATGCTGGGCCTCACGTTCTCCTCCTTACCCAGTGAGCTCCTTCCCATCTCAGCACTAATGTCACTTTGTCAAAGAGGCGATGTTAGTTAAGGTGACGCTAGTGGCTATAACACAAATCCCCAAATTTCAGTGACTTAATACAAGTTTATTCCTCTCTCATATAACAGACCAATGCCAGTTGGCTCTGTCTCACAAAGCCTTTGAGGAATCCAGGTGGATGAAGACTTTTCCAATTCCAACACATGGCTTCCAAAGTCACCCTGAGCAAGGACATCAGCCAGCAGATGGAAGAAAAAAGAGGTGGGGAAGACACACCATTTCTTCAGTGTTTTAGCCTGGAAGCAATACCCATCACTGCTGCTCACATTCCATTGGTGAGTAATAATCATGTGACCTCAGTCCAAGGCAAAGAGTACCTGGGAGATGTAGTTCCTGACCGGCTGTTGCCTCCACGTCAGTAATAATCTCCCCACAACCAATGAAGCCTGACTTTTTGGTGTCTCTGCCATATAAGTCTCATTCCATGCTTTTAAAGGATCATATTCTTTTCCTTCCAAGCACTCATCACAGTTTATTAGCATTTTTAAAGATTTTGATGACTGCTTGATTATCTCCTTTTCCAGACTAAGCCCCATGAGAGTAGGAGAGTCATCATTGCTTAGCACAAAATGTGCTTAGTAATCCTTTGTTGAAAGAATAAAGAGAAGTTCTATATCTGTAGCATATACAGGGCTCGGCAGAAGTAACGCCTGCTTGAGTGTGGTTGGTAAGGCAAGAATATGTGTCTAATATTTTATAGTTTTTATTTGAACATTTTGCCTAAAATGTCCTATGGTGTGCTTGAGTGTGATGTTGTTACCGAATGGCATGCTTATGGTTTTGTAATAAAAGATTTTGTAATAAAAAGGGGGCATTATTTGTGCATGACCCCAGTCTATTTTTTTACTTTTAATAGGACACCATATATTTATGTATCGACGATTTTCATTGCAAGCAACAGCATCACCAATTTTCCATGTGAAACAATGAAGCAGGTTACTGGCTCAAGTCCGAGAAGACTCAGGGGGCACGGTGACGTGCGGGCACAGTTGGATCATGGCTCTTGCTCTGTTTCCTTTGCAGGTCTTTCTATGCTGCTCTCTTCCAGTGTCACCTTTGTTCTTAGATGGCCTCCCTAGGGATTCTAAGACAAGCACGCAAACAGGGCTTCACACGTCCTCATTCACACTGGGAGAGAAAGAAGAGGCACAACTTCCCACAGCCACTGCATAGAAATCTTCAGGTTTGTTCTGGGAAGGCCAACCTAGGACAACCTCTGTTGCAAAGGGGATAATAGGGGAACCAACTGACCATCCCCTGGGCCCATCCTTGGATCTAGGAGACCGGAGTCTTTAAACAACGGCATGGTGTCTATGCAACAAGGAAGGAGTGGATCCCTACAGGAACACCAGGGTTCTGTTAGGATGGTGTCAAGAGGGCAAATGGATGTTGCAGAAACACAGAGTGTGTCCCTTTCACTGGTATGTTTCTTGTAGATCCGCTTCCAGTAAATACAAAAATGCCTATTAAATTAAAGGGGGGTGGGGGTGGGGAGAAGGACCCACTACTGGCTGGAAAGAAATACCAAATTCAAACTAAGTCTATAAGATTGTGAAGCTGAAACTTCTCACAGAGAAAAATCCAAAAGAACTCTGACTGGTCTGGGGGAATCCTGGACACGGCATCTGCCCTAAGCCTCTGTGTTAGGCCAGGACTATGAACCTCGAAGCGGTGAGTCGTTGGAAGATACAGAAGTGATGTCCAGAAGTCAGTGTGCTAAGAACCAACCAGGCTGCCTGCCGGTCAGCCGGCACTCAACACAAACACACAGAACACAAAACAAGCAACTGGATTTCCTTAAACCAAGAAGTCAGCAAGATGAGATGCTAGAACAAAAAGCCCTTCTCAAGAACAAAAGAAAGCAGCTCTGGTGCTCCCAGCAAGTCTGACAGCACAAACAGCGGAGCTGCCAGAAGGCAGAGAGAAAATGCCAGCAACAGCAAACACCTTGGTTTTGCCTGGAGGTGCCCCAAATAGGTGCAAATTAAGGGCCACCAAGTCCTGCAAAGAGAGAAAAGAATTTAACACATTCAATTGAGCAAACATTAGGGGTTCTAACAGTATGTCGATTGCCAAGATGAAAACACCGTACTGTCTCCATGGACAGATTAGCTAATGTGTGAGCCTGCGGCAGAAGTGTGTACAAAGCATCAGTGTGTACAGAGCATCAGCGTGTACATGCACATGACCCAAACCAGCCAATCAGACTCTCTTCTGGGACTCAATGTCTTTGGCAGAAGGATACACCAGTTTAAGACAGACAGAGCACAGTGTTCTGTCCTTGGTGTCCTGAAGAGGCCATTCCTGAGGTCTTGCTACTGAGACAGACTCTTTGCCTCTTGTCCCTCCCAAGTCCTGCTACATCAGCTCTTCTTTAATTTTCGTGAGTCACCCAACATCCTCTCACCAAGTTCGTTTTTGGCGTTGGTTAGATAGATTAAGCTTCTATAGCTTGCAAATGAGTATCTTTAATTGATATAAAAATTGTACCAGGAAGAAGGTTTTAGGCAACAGGCCCTGAGGCAAATAGGGGATCTGGGAGAGGTGACTAGGCAGAAGAAGCCATGATTTGGCACAGTAGCTGCCATGGTACCCACGGTCACCAAACGGCCACCTGCTTGCCAAGGGCCAAGCTTGGTGGATGGGTGGTTGCTGACAGTGACAATTTAAAGGGGTTGAGGAATGGCGGAGGCCTCATGGTAGGAGGGTTGTTTTGACAGAATGAGGTTAATTCAAGGGGGAGATATTTATGATGCCAGCACCACCCAGCATATTTTATGTTCCTTGTCTGTTTCTTTTCTTCTTTGCTAATAGAATGGGAGCTCCTTGGGGGCAGGCACTGTCTGGTGCATTGCTCTGTCCCCAGTGCCTAGAACAACATCTGGCACACAGTAGGCACTTAAGTATTCCACAAACAAATGCAAAAAACCAGCAAGCTCAAGGTTAGAATTTCTAGAGTAAGAAACAGAAGGGTTATTATTATGGAAAGAATCGAAGGAATCTACTAATTCCTATGATCAAAAGTCTGGGGAGAAATTGTGAGAATAGACGTTGAGGTTCCTCCACCAAGAATAAGATGCTGGGTCGGGTTGGATATGTGGCTCAGGGCCCCAGCCCAAGGTTTTGCAATTCAAGGTACCAGCTCGGGCAGCTCTGTGGGTCTCGTGTAGCCCGGGTTGGTGAATTCAAACATCACATGACGTGGAAAGTCAGGCTCATTGTCTCGACTTGGAAGGAGAAATGAAACGGCGTGGAGCAGACACATACTCCTGGAGGCGTCTGCTCCGCCCACGCTGCCTCCCACCATCCCCGGAATTAGCCGTTTCTTCTGAGTCATCCTCCTCCCCCTTGTTCGATTATGTTGGCCTCCTTCATTTTGGAGTGTTCCTTCACTTTTTCCGTGGTCCTTAATTATTCATCTTTACAAGCAAGACATTAAGCCTCTCCATATATGGATGGGGCTTGTCATTCAGTGAGTTCTGCTTTCAGATGAAGGGGCAGGAACCCAGCCTTTAGGCCAGCAGGAAGAGTTCTTTTATCTTGGGCATTAAAGTCCCACTAAGTGCTCTAGTGACTCCCAGACACCTTACTGAAATAGGGAAAAGCCCTCTGATTGTTCTGCTGGGAGTGTAGTGGTGGTTGCGTGGCAGAGGTAGAGAGATTGGCTGCCCAGGTACTAGGCATTCTGTGTGTGTGTGTGTTTATGTGAGTGTGAGTGTGCGTGCAGTGTAGTGGGAAGGGCGTCAACACTTCCTCTCCATTTTGTTGGTAATAACCATTTTTTCCTTTGATAAACAAGACCGTCTCTCCCTCCTTCCCCCGTGATCTCCTGGAGTTAACGGTCACAGGGCCCTACACTTTCCGCCACAAGGGTGGACCTACGAGCCACGCCGTCTAAGCCCAGCTCTTCATTTCCCGCAGCCACAGGCCTGTGTCCAGGAAGAGGCACGTAAACTGGGCCCATCAGGATCTTTCATCAGATTTGATTACGGGCCTTCTGTTCCCCTGGAGCCTGGATCTATGAAGCTGCCTGTAGACTGGAGCCAACATGCTGAGGGACGGACGGTGGGAGGGAGAGAAGGGGAATCCCGTGATCCAACATCGTTTGACTTCATTCTGAGCCTTCAGATGACGTGAGGCAAGACATTCTCTTGGGCACTTGTGCTACTTTGACTTGGGTTCTGTCATTGGAAACTGAGAAGGTTGTAGACTCAGGAGGTTCCCCTGGGTGTCGGAAATACGGTCCTGCCTACACTCAGGAGACTCCTGGATGCAGATGTCTGGGGAGTGTGAGCAGGTGAAGCTGAATACCGGGTGCTGTGGTCGGGAACCCCTACGAAGATCCATGGGCTCCAGCCTCTTGAAGGGGCCAGTGATCACTAGGGAGTACAGCGGGGTGTACCGTGACTCTTTCTCGAATGTTTTGGGCTGGGCAGATCCTCAAGACTGCTGCACAACTTCAAGGGAGAGGAAGAGAGTTTCCCCGAGACTTGACTTACACGGCCCACCAACTTGGGTTAAGTGAACCGAATGGGTTTTATTTGGTACATTAAAGCGATGGGACATTTCTTGTTCTTGAGGGTCATGGCAGAAACCATGCTGGTGGCTCCCTCTTCCTCCTCCTCCTCCTCCTCCTTCGCACCATCTTTATTACCACATTCCCCAGTTTCAGGCTAGTCAGTGTTAAATCGCACCATCTATGAGACATCGACAGCCAAGCTTAGGCCCACCCCTTTCTCATTTCTTCTCACCAAAGGTTAAAACAGCTTTGAGTTTTTTCCCAAGGCAGAGTTGCTTTATTCTACTTTGAAGTTACATGGAGAACATTTCCAGATCAAGATCTGAAACAAATTGTCAATCAAGTCCTTAGCTGCGGAGATAATGGAACAAAGGTGATCCAAGATGAGAACAAAAAAGACGAGTGACTTCAAACCTTAACCAAAAGCTAGCTGTGAGCTACACAAGGCAAAAATCAATCAGCCAATTAGAGAGTATGGCTTAAGACCTGCAAGATACTGTTTCAGAGTGCCATTAGGAGAGAGGGGTCTGATCGGGGTGGGCTAACTCACAGAACCAGGCCCCGGGTCACGCCCAGGAGTGGGGGAGGAGGTTACTCAGTTCATAATGAAATGGACCGAGGAGCATGGCATAAACAGTCATTAGCATTCATTAATCAGTATTTAATGAGCATTTCTTATGGGCAAGGTTTTGTCTGCGTGCAAAAGCAAACCAGATACGTAGCCTCGCCACGTTAGTGGTCCCACGTTTAACTCTCAGTAGAAAGTGGTAAGTGCATAGAAGAGGTGGAGATAAACTCTATGGTATTTGTGTGAAAATGTTTCAAACCATGAAAACAAAATTAGTCAGGGGAGGTAAGGTGTCCTGGGCCTGGCCCAACAAGCAGCAGAACTGAAAGTTCTCTACAGAAGCTTCTGACGCAGGAAGGGCACAAATACTATTTAATGGCCTGGCCTCCAACACCCAAATCGGATGTCAGCCAAGAACTTAGGAAATAGAAAAGGAGTCAAACTAGAGAAGCAAAATGCAAGTGGCATTTGAGACAAGCTGCTGTTCCCATACAAGGTGGAGCTTCGGGTGATGATCTTAGCTGGTTCATGGGGCGGGACTTAGCAGGAGCCTGGGCCATGGAGTCCTTAGTATGCAGGCTACTTCAGCTCGACCTTGAACTACGAAGGGCAGCACAGTGCAGGGGATAGCACGGGTCTTTAGCAGGTGTCAGAGAGCCGTAGGCGCGTCAGACGGCACAAGACAAGGATTCATTATGTGGGGAAGAGGCTTCCCTTCAGCAAGTCCTGCAGACTCTGGGGCCAGAGCTATGATTTGCTGCATTTCCTGTGTTTCTTCAGCCAAGTCTGCAGGCCAGGACTTCAACTTCAGCTAAATTCTAGTGTGTTCGTATAAGGCAGTGTGTCTCAAAGTTTAGTGTGCATGTGACCGACCCGGAGATGTGGTTAAAATGCAGAGTCTGACTCACTTAGTCTGGGTTGGACCTTTGAGATTTGAGGGAGGTCCCCCCGGGATCCACTGAATCAGGATCTGCATTTTCACAAGATTTTCTGGGTACAGATGTCTGGGGAGTGCAAGTTACTTCTAGAAAATTGCTGCTGTGAATATGAGGGCATTAGCTTCCAGCAGTTAAAGCCTGTACAGGTGCCATAAATGAACGGCCGAATTCCTTTCCATCGACCTTGTTTTGAGTGGCCTCTGAGCCAAGGGCAATGTCTGGAGATCATTTGGTTGTCACAGCTGGGAGGATGCTCGCGGGACCCAGGGGGTGCAGGCCAGGGTCACTGCTAAACATCCTACCATGCCTAGGCCAGCTCCACAGCAGAGAATGACCTGGCCCCAGATATCAAGGGCGCTGAGGCTGAAAAACCCTGCTGTAAAGGGATCGGCAGGCTTGAATTTAGATGGCTTGTCCAGTGTGGCTAGTTGGTCCTGAAGTCTCAAGTTAACTTTGATTATTTATGATGTATGAATTACAGAAGTCACACTGTGGCTAAACACTGGATTCACCCATGGAAAATGATGAATTTTATAACAGAAAAACAACTAGAAAAGAGATGGGCACTTTTATTATAAATGTAACATGCTGCCTACCTGTAACAAGGTATAGAAATGACACAATTAAGGGTTAAGCAGGCAATTAAAGTGGGTGCATTTGTAACACTCTGTCTCTAGAGATCGAGATTGCTCAGGAAATTAAAAACAGGAGCCAGAGTAAGTGGAGAAGGTTTTTTGTTTGTTTGTGGTTAATCTGAACAAGAACCATTAAAGAAGGAAAACAAAAGAGAGATAGGCGGGTTGATTTAGGGAGAGGTTTCCTTAGAAGAGTGGCAAATTCTCAGGTTCCACCCCAGACAGTCTGAACCAGAAACCCCAGGGGTAGTGTAGCGGGGTGCAGAGCAGGGGTCCCCAGAATGTAGGGGAATTCCTCACAGTCTGTGGTTGGGGGAAGGAAGAGAGGATGATACAGAGGTTAAGATAATTTTTAGAACAATGGCAAGTTGACAGCGTGTCCGACTTCTACCCCAGGCAAAAATGTGTATGTGACTGTGGGAGCACTCGGGGACTCGTGACATAGCGGGGTAGGCGGGGGGGCTTGTATAGCACCTGAGTGACAGGCAGGAGCCAGATGCCCCTGTGTCCTGGGGGACTCTAGCCCCGACTAAAGATGGCAGCCAAAAGAAGGTAAAAGATATGGGGGAACAGGCAAAAGTAACACATTGTTGGGGGGGGTGGACATGAGGTCATGTAGGAAGTTCCAGGCCAAGTATTTTACTCTATGGGTGGGCTGAGAGAGGAAGCAGCAAACATGCAGCTTTGCAGGTTGTAGTGAAGTGCCCGCCAGGAGGGCCGGTGTGGAAGGCAGAGTTTTGCCAGCTGGGAGTCAGGACTGTGCCATGTGGCCCGGGGGGGGGGGGGCGAGGAAGGCAGGCAGCCATGCGGGCGGAGGGAGGGGTGAGAGGAGAGAGATGATGGGGCTGTGCAGAACCTGCCAAATGAAGCCTGGATTCGAGGGAGGGGCTTTTGGGAGGTCAATGTGACATGGCACACGTTTCCTGAATCACTACGTGGAGGCTGAGGACGACTTGCCCCAGATCTGAGGGAGAGAGCTGCAACTCTGAACTCCACGCGTGTACCTGCCAGAGGGGAGGGAGAACTGTTTGCACGGCTGGCCGAAGAACAGGTAAGGACGTGGGGGACTTCGGGCACGCTTTCGGCCTACAGCCTGGTGCGGAGCAAGGGGAGTGCTGGGGCTTGTTGCAGAACAGGGCTCTGAGCAGAAGCAGGCCCAGCCCCTCTGAGGCTGGAATCCTGCAAATCAAAGCCTGTTTCCTTCAGCGCTAATTGTTGGGCCGTGTATCAAGGTGACCCATGGACAGGCCCCGCTTTGCTCGGTTAGAGTTTGATGCCAGAATTCATTTTTACAAGCCGGCCAGGTAATTCTGGCGCTGACTTCGGTTGGAGAACTGCCATCTTAGGAGAAAGGCTGAGATATTTAGGGGCTACTTAGAAACATAAAAGTAAAAATGAGGTCTCAGAGCCTTTTAAGGGAGGAGGCCGAGCCAATGAGGAATTGAGGAGGATCCGTTTTGAACTGTAATTCCCTGAGATTTTAGCTTGCAGACCAAAGCCGTATTCTCTTTAATCTAATATGCCTTGATGCTGGTTCTTCTGCCAGCTTCTTTGAAGAGGTCAGTGGGAGCTTTTTATACTCCTACGTCAAGGATGCCACCAGTCTGGTCACTGTAAAATGACACTGATTTTAAGATGCATCTGGAGAACATTAAATCTGGATGCATCAAAATGAAAGGGTAAAAACTGTGCATTTAAGAATGAATGAGTTGGGGTAATTTTCAGACCTGACAGTCAGCCCTCTGTATTCAACCAACTATGGATAAAAAATATTTGGAAAAAAGTTGCGTTGTTGCTGACATGTGCCATGTATTTAAGCTTATGATGGTGGCATCTGTACTGAACAGGTACAGACTTTTCTTTGTTCATCGTTCCTTAAACAATACAGTATAACAATGACTGCTCTAGCATTTACAATGGAGTAGGTATTACAAGTGATCTGGAGATTATTTGAAGTACAGGGAGGACGCGTGTAGGTCATTTTATAGAAGGGATGTGAGCATCACGGATTTGGGTGTCCTCAGGGCTCCTGGGACTGATCCCCCTCAGATACCAAAGGACAACGATGCTTTCTCCCCGGGAATTTGAATGAAAAAGGGTTCCTGTGCAAACGAGGGCACTTCATTGGTGGAACTTGTTATGAGCATATCCTTCTCATGTCATTTGAACTCACTGTGGAACCTCTAACAGGCTGTCCTGGACCAATGGGACTAAACATGAAACAAGGAACAACGAACGTGGCATGGGTTTTCAGCTTTGGGTTTGGGTTTGGGTTTGGGTGGTTATGCTGGGGTCAGGTTCACCAACTGGGAATGATATAAACCCAAAGTAATGGTGGCTTACACAAGATGGAAATTTTTGTCTCTCTCACAGAAAAGACGTCTGGAATTAGGTGGCCTTGAGTGTAAAAACGAGCCCATAATTACCAAGGACTGGGTGTCCTCCACCTGGCTGCTCTGCTGCTCTCAGTGTACTACCTCATGGTTCAATATGGTTGTTGGAGTACCGGCCATTGTGTCCACAGTCCACTTTGGAAGAGGGCCCAGGGACCATCCCAGGTAAGCTCTGGTCAAGTAAAGGAAGAGGCCTACAGTGGAGATGGGAAAGAAGTAGCCCTGTGAGGTGAGAGGGAAACCAGAAGGGTGTGGATCAAAAGGGAGGAGAGTTTGAGGAAGTGAAACCAGAAAAGCCGGTGTTCACGCTGCCTGTCGAGTACCAGACCCAATTCACAGAGACAGGGACTGAATCTTCATGGGCACTTTGTTCAGATGCCTGGTGATCTGAGAAGATGGCGGGTTATGTACCCTAATAGACCATCTTAAATTCCATTTTAAACCAATCTCTTTTATAAGAGGCAAGTGTAGGAAAGGGGATTGGAATTCAGGGGAAACGTCAATCAGATAAAAGCTGCAGCATTCTTCCACCTGTGCCCTGGGCGGTGGGCGTCTCCCCTGGAGCACAGAGGCTCAGATGCCGCCTTGACTGCTTGCAGTCCGCTGGGGGCCCAAAGGGGAAGCTGCTTGTGGTCTCCTGGAGTCAAGGTGGGTCATATCTTCAGCTCTTGGAACAATAGCTTTTACATGCATTGATTACTAAGCTTGTGACCTATTACCTAAGCTACAATTTTCTAACCCTTGAGTCCCCCATCAGAGGGAGGACAAAGGCTTCTCTTTCTGGTTAGGGCCACTGCGTTCTCTTTTTGCACGATTTGCTCTCTGCTTTTCAGAAACATTCTGTCAAAAGATTTGTAACCTTCCTCTTGACCCAGAGAACCACATGTGGCTAGCGGCCACCATACTGGACAGTGCAGACAGAGAACGTGTCCACCCCACAGAAAGGTCTCCTGGGCTGTAGGGGGGTATGGACTTTTCCAACAGGACTAACTCGATGGCAGGATCGGGTGGGTTGGGAGAGGGGCTGGCGAGAGCCATGGGGAGCCGGGGTTGGCCCAGAATGAAGCAGTAAATGGAATTCTTCACGTAGGTGCTATTTCAAGCACGGCCATTGCTATGGCTACCTGGAAGCAAGTGGGTGCCGGCCCCAATCTCAAAACACCCCTTTTGCTACCATTCAAGCTCGGGCATATGTGGCAAGAGATAGTCCACCCAACCCCTTCATTTATTTGGTGCACTTCAGCCAGGCCCTACTTACATACTTGCTTTTGTGCTCACTCCTGGGTGGAAAGAGGTAAACTCAACACAGCCTGTGTCCTGGAGGAACTCCAGCTAATGCTGGGTTCTACACTCACCAAAGATAAATTATAATGTCCTGGGGGAACATGGGGAAAAACCCATGATTCTGTGGGAGAAGAGAGAGAATCTTCAAACCCTGTTTGCGGACATCTAGGGAGGCTGCTAGGAGGAGGAGGTGGCTCCTGAAAACTGAGTCCGCAGGGTTAATAGTAGCAACTGAGGGGAAGAAGAGGAAGGTTGGGATTTCCAGGCAGAGGTGCCAGCCTGGGCAAAGGCAAGGAGGTTAGGATAAACGAGCCTCTTGGCTGGAGTGATAAGTATAAGGCAGAGGGTACATGGATGGACTTGACGCTAAAGAGAGGGCCAAGATGCCCTGGCTGGTGTGGCTCAGTGGATTAAGTGCTGGCCCTCAGACTGACTGCTGGTTTGGTTCCCAGTTGGGGCACATGCCTGGGTTGTGGACTGGATCCCCAGGTTGGGGTGTGTGTTTCTCTTCCTCTCTTTCTCCCTCCCTTCCATGCTCTCTAAAAACAAACAAACAAACAAACAAACAAACAAACAACAAAACCTTAAAAAGAGAGAGAACGTCAAGTCATGGACCTTGGATGTCCCAGGAGGAGGGTTAGCTTTCATTCTTGGGGTACTGGGGAATCTCTAAAGGGTTTTAAGCAAGGGATGACCTGGAAGTAAGTCTGGAAGTAAGAGGCTGCTCAGAGGAGGTAAAGAGATTAAGAAGCTCATGTAGATGCTAAGGGAGAGATCAAGGTGGGCAGGGCAAGGCCATGGTGCCTGGAACGGAAGGGGTTGGGTCCGGCAGATACTTAGCAGGTGGAACTAGCAGTGCCCGTGACTGACTGGACATGGAGGAGAGTGAGAGGGCTTGCCAAGGTGATGAGCTCATGTTCAGCTTGGGTGGATGGTGGCCCCTCTGGCTGAGATAAGGACCATGGGAGGAAGTCTTAGATGGAGCTGTGGGAAGAAGAGGTGTCCAGGTTGGGACACGTTGAACACAAGGCACTCATGGGACACCCATGGGGAGATGTCCAGGGACACCTGGAGGTGCGTGTGAGCAGCTCAGGGGAGGGTCTGAGCTGGGGACCTCGACTGGCGTTACCACTGAGAGTTGAAAGAAATTACCCATTTGATGTTTAAGGGCTCAGAGAGGAGCAGAGAAAAACAATTTGGACAGTGGGAGTAAAACAAGAGAGAGCAGGGTCGTGGAAGTCAACAGGCAGGAGATACGAAGAAGCGGGAGGTGGCGACTGATGTTGGACAACAATGTTAGCAGACCGACCCAGTGGGGTCATGGCTGAAGTTAGAGGCCTGGACGCCGGTGGGGGCCTCGGGGAGTGCAGTTTTCATGGAGTCAGAAGGAGCTTTCTGGGAGACGGAAATGTTCTCTGCTGCGATGGAATGCGGGTTGTGTGGGTGTATCCACTTGTCAAAGTTGTCCAGCTGAGATTTGTGCGTTTCAACACAAGTACACTTTACCTCTAAGACAGAACCGTAAATAATCCTACGATGATGATAGGTGAGTGCAGGTGCAGAGTGGAAGGAGATACAGATGATAAAAGAAGGCAGAATGTTGATAAATGTAGAAGCTGGGCGAGGAATACAGAGGAGTTTTTATATCATTTTTGCTATCAAAACCCCACAGTTGAAAATAAGAAGGCTAAGTGCTTTGGGGTGGTGCGCTCTTGTCTCTCTTCCTGGCTGGTGGTAGACTTCCTGGTTTTCTGTCCTTCCACGTGAGTGGTTGGGGGTGTGGGAAGATTCTGAGATTCAGGCTTAGTGGAAGACCTGTTGCCATGGTTTCACAGAGGCGGTGTATCGCAGGAATTAGGCGCTGTCTTTGGAGTCCCATGTTGGAATCCCAACTGCCATTAACTAAGACTTTGTATTAATCATTTGACCCTTTTCATTTTCTTTTTCTCATGTATGTAGTAGAATTAATGTAGCTACTTTATTGGGGAAGTTGAAAAATACTAAACAGAAGAACATATGCAAATCCTTTAGGATGTTTTAATGCAAATAAAAGAAAATGCAACTCTAACTAGATTTAAAAAATAAAAGAAATCTGTTGACTTATGCAAAAAAAAAAAAAGTAAGTATAAAGGCTTTCAGGTATGGTTTGATCCAGAGACACAAGCTTCTACTTCTTATTCTTATTTCTTTTTCTTCTTCTTCTCCTTCTCTTCCTCCTCCTCTTTCTCCTTCTTCTCTTTCCTATTATTATTATTATTATTACTTTCCAAAGCCTCCACATAGCGGTACATGTGTTTCCATATCTTATTCCAGATACCTAGGACTTTTCTTCCTTTTCTTCCTTTCTTACTGCCGATCTGCCTGAGAAGAGATTTCACACATAGATAAGATCAAGCAGGTTTCATTTCTTCTACTCTGCCGCCTGCTGACTGCACTTTCTTTTGGTTCTTTTTGTTTTTGTTGCACACCACACTTTCCTCCTTTCTGCCCTCCAGTGCGCCAAGCTCGGTCCTGTCTCCGAGCCTTTGCCTTAGCTGTTTCCAGTGATCTCCCCTTGACCACCTTAGGGCTCGCGCCTCCAGCCATTTCAATGCAGCAGCTTTCCCGGGCATTCTCTCAAATACATGCTCTGCCTTCCCCCTACCCTCTCCTACTCTCCTGTTTTATTTTCTTTGGGTTACTTACTACTATCTTTCCCCCGCCCTCGTAATGTGTTTCCTGGCTGCATCTGTCTCCTCCCAGTGACTTATAAGTGCCAAAGGGAGGCAGGGTATGTATCGGCTGGTTCTGTGCCCAGAATATTAAAAGTGCTCAATAAATGTCCTGTGGAATGAATGGAAAATAGGAAAAACAGTACCATCTCCCTCCTGGGACCTCGAAGAGAACTGAATGAGAAATGCATTTAAAATGCTTGGCCTGGGACCTGCCACAGAAAGTGAGTGCGGAGTTGTTGAGACCTGCTGTTTTTGTTCTCGTCACTGTCCTGGCTTCTGGGAGCCTTAGGCTGCCACTGGGAAGGAAATGACTCTCGGGCCATGACCCAGTTGAAAAGTGGGGAAGTCCCTTGGTCAGCCAGCTGGCTCTTTCATTGCAGGCCGTGGTCCATGTGATTTATTGGCCTTAGGGAATGGAACTCATCAGTGACTTTGCCCTTGAAAAGTCTCCTGGGCGAGGTTTGAACTAAATGTGAGGCACTCGGATGGTCTGGATCTGATTTTCAAGGTCTTCAGAGACCACTAAAAGCCTCATCACTTTGCTGGCCGAATAAAAACGCTGGAAATCAAAGCAAAGATGTGCTTTTGGGAAGATGATCAACAAAAAGGCTGTTTTTCCCTCTGTAAAAACCTAGTCTCTCCTGAAAGAGCCTTTTATTTGGGAGAAATCCTTTTCTCCAAGGGTCCTTTCTCAGAGTTTCTTGAGCTAAGATGAATAGCAATATCATCCTTAGATCTGGTTCTCCAGGGTCCTGCCCTGGGGTGGGAGGTCAAGCTGGGTGCCTGCCTGGAGTCCGGGGTCCCCTTCTAGACCCTGGTGTGAGTGCCTGGACTCTGTAATTTCTTTGTCCCAATGGCTCAGAGTCACCTTCAGGACCTGTGTAGGTCACTTGCCCAGGTTGTCCTCTTGAGCGAAGGTGACATATGCCACACAAACAAGAAACCAGCCCAGGTACTGGCTGAGAATGAAGGAGATCAGACATGGGTGCGAGAGGGAGGGGATGATGAATAGCATTTAAGAACATGGCGGCAACGGAGAAGTAGCAGGGACTGTTTCATTCCTCCTCTTGACTGAAGTCTTTTAGGAAGTCTGGACTGGATCTTGAAGAGGGCTCTGGGACCCGTCGGCCCTTGTCTCTCCCTCCCAGTGTGGCAGGGCAGGCATCTCCTTATCTGTCACAAGGGAACAAGGCCCCTGTTGCAGTGTGGAAGCTGAGCATCGCGGAGGGTGCGAGTCGATGTGAGTGGCTCAAGGAGTCAAGTGTTTGTGCGTCTCCCCAGATTCTCGCTGCCTCACCCGTGTCCTCGACCCTCAGCAGTCGCTGCCTCCCAGCCAGGCCCCCCGCTGACAGCGCACCAGGTGTGGTTTCCATCCTTGAGGAGCTCCCAGTCCACCATCCACTCATTTCGTTAATTAGTTAATATCCCATTTCATCACGTGCAGAGACTTCTAGGCTCAGATGTTCCCCTTTCCACCACTCAGCATAGACCTGACTTTACTCACTATTGGGCAGGATGCATCCGTTTAACTCCATCCTCAAACTGAGGACAAAAGCGAAATAGAAATGACTTTTAGAATACGTACGTACGACCTCTGTTTCCTAGCGCACAGAGAGCAGTAATTGACGGATGGGCATTCCTGGATTCACACGAACACCTTAGTCGAACTTCCCAGCATCACAGGCAGTAGAAACAAACAGACGTTGGATCAAGACAATTCTGGGTCTGAATTCCCACTCTGTCCGTCACACACTGTTCATTCATTGTGTGTGTGTGCACGTGAGTGTGCACGTGTGTTCACACATTTATGGGGTACATTTCCACACACCGGGATGCTGAGTCAAAGGGTAAGTGCCCTTATAATTGGCTGTTTGCTTAGCCGGTTACACCACAGTCCTTGTTCATAACACACGGTCGTCATGGGTTGTGCAAGACTCTGGTTTCATTTCACTTACTTCATTTTCCCTTTATCCTCGCTCTACACTGCAGTTCATCCTTCATCTGTTTATTTAGAGACATGGTTCCCTGAGAGATATTTCTTGTTTGTGCAATTGTGCTTCTAAATTATACACAAGATAATGGCGCTCTGCAGGCATGAGCAAAAATAGGTTTCCAGTTGTTCCTAGGAAAAAATAGTACAATAATTAATTAATAATAATATAAGAATAAACTCGGTGTTTCGCATACTCACCACTGTAAACTTACTTTTGCCCACCCCCGTATAATTTCCCTTTTACAAACTGGCATAGGCTGTGGGCTGCCTTTGTCAAAACGAATCCAGCAAAACTCCACATCTGAGGGAGAAGCTTGGATTGGAAGCACTAATGAAAGGACACATCCAGAGTCCTGCCAGGAAAAAGGAAGCCGATCTTGACTGCTGGGAGTGGGTGTCAGGGAGAAGGGGTGGCTGAGCAGGGACAAGGGCTGGCGAGATCTGGAAAAGCTTCCGACATTCTCTTCTTCCTCTCTCTTTGCCTCTCTGCCCCGGAAGCCAGAGCTGAGGCTCGAGTTCTGCATGTCACAGTAGGGCCGTCCAGAAACCCTGCAGGTGGAGGAATTGTTAAAGACAATGCAGGCCGCTCAGCTACCTGCAGGTATTCATTCCTTCTTCTGTCCCTCATCACGTCCTCCTCCACCGCCGCACCCTACAATCCAAGGGATGGCTGATTTCAGCCTCAGGATCTGGCTTCCTGCCAGTGCGGCTGCTTCCCAGGTGTTTCATGATGAAATCCTGACCAGAGCACCTGCCTGTAGTGGCAGCAAACAGGGATCATTAAACCCAGGACACATCCTCTCCCCTCCCTGCAAATGCACCTGCAGACGCAGAACTACACCCACGACAGGAGAGGAAATGTAGTTTGCGACATATGTGTTCTGAAACAGAATGGTCAGGACGGATGAACAGGAAGTTTAAATAAGCATGTTAAACATACACATTGGCAGATAAGGCAAGATATGAGCACTATACGCCAAGGAAAAAAATCATGGACACAACCCTTAAGTGTACATGTTAGTTATGAAGCATATAGTCATTGAAATGGGATAGCCAGCTGATGGATGACACAGGACTTAGAAGCTTAGCTTGAGAAATCTAAATATAAAGAGAAAATAGAAAACAAAATCTAAGAGATATGGAGGAGAAATATGCCAACATCCAGGTACTGCAGGTCCCAGTAGGAGAGAGGAAAAATGGAAGGGGCCATTCAGAGAAATAATGAAGATTAAATCCCTATATTTGAAGAAAGGTGAAAGGACCTAAGAATGCACACAGGACAGGTCAAGGAAACTGACAACGAGATGCGCTGTAGTGAATGCTACGAACATCAAAGACAAAGAGGAAAATTCTAAAGGCTTCTGAGGGAAAGCAGGAAACCAACCTCTGATGGGGAGTGATTAATATAAGACCTCTTGCCGTACTGGGTGTGAGAAGAAAATAAAGGAGTGTCTCTAGGGTATAGAAAAAATTTAATCCTAGAATATTATGTCCTTCCAAACTGTTATTCAATGCGAGGCTGTAAAAGGAATGTTCTTAGGAATAGAAGCCCTCCAGACTTTTGCACACAAAGACTCACATTGAAGAAATTCTTGGAAGAATCCTCAGTGCAAACTCTCCCGTGGATGGAGGTAACCGAGCAAACAAGCCATTGCCCTCGTTCCCTTCCCCAGGATCGAGGCAGGAGGAAAGAACACTCCTGGCAGGCATTCAATTACGGCTTTTTTTTCCAGAGGGAATTTCAGAGCCTCTCTTTGGACTGAAAAGCAGTTATGGAGGAGTAATATGGTCCCGTCCTCTCTCTAGTGTATCGTGAAATGTAGTGCAAAGGAAACGAGACTGTACCTGATAGTAGTAAGTGGTACTTACTGTAAGTCGAAGAACACTTATTATCAATTATGAAATTATTAAGGATATTCGCGACTTCCAGTCAAGATGGAGGTGTAGGGAAATACGGCCCACCTCCTCACACAACCTCATCAGAATCACAACTAAACTACAGAACAACCATCTCCCAGAACCATCAGAAGTAGAGCTGAAAGGAAGTCCGACAACTACAGAACTGAAGGAACCACATCTATCCAGACTCGTAGGAGGGGTGGACATGCAGGAACATGGAGAATCAGAACAGGCTGGTCCCAGACCCACATGTGGTGGATAAAAATTCAGGAGGGATATCTTGTGAGTGAGGGGTCCCAACTCTGCACCAGGCTCCCCGGCCCAGGATTCTAGGGCCAGGATGATAAGCCGCCATAACTTCTGTCTGTGAAAACTAGTGGAGATGGAGCTGGTAGAAGCAAGCACTGGATTCCCAACCAGTTCCTGCTAAGAGGTGCAGACACAGACTTACTCAGACTCACTCCCTCTGAGCTCTAGCACAGGGGTAGCAGCTTGAAAGGCACCAGTGGCGTACGGGGAGGAACTGAAGTGTCTGGCATCAGGGTGAGAGCTGGGGTCACTTTTCTGCCAGGCAGAAAGAGGGGCAGAGGACATTGTTCCTTTCCTGAACCTTCCCCCGACAGAGCAACAGAGCCATAGAGCCATCCTGTCAGTGTTATATCTGAGACTCCATCAACCTGTCTCACCTCGTTAGCCCCACCTGGAGATTCCCTGAGGCTCTGCCCCACCCAATTTATGGGCCCATCCAAGCTAATAGTAGCGGTTTTTCCATATAAATGGTTTGTCTTAGCTCATGCTTCATATCTTCCTAAATCCCCTCAATAACCAGCCTAAGTGATTCCCCAACCCCTGTACCTCTAGCTAAGTGGCCACAGTCCCAGCCCTAGCAGCAGCCAGCCCTGGATCACAGTTTGGCTTCACCTAGGAATCTCCAAGCTCAGCATAGGTAGCAGCTATCTCAGATTGCTTTGCAGTTCATGCAGTGTGGCCCCCACCATAACACAGGTGGTGGCTGACCTTGGACTGCCCCAGAGCCTGCACCCAGTGGACAGCTACAGACCATGTCAGAGCACTACCACTCTGCCCCTGCACAGCTGACTCTCCACAGAGGGTGGAGGTTGGTGGTCAGTAGTCATAGCCAGTCCTTGCAGCTGACTGGCCTGGGAAAATTCCTCCCATTGACCTGCCAACAGCAATCAAGTCTCAACTACAAGAGGAGGGTGTACTCAGCCCACATTTAGGGCACACCTTTAGTGCCCAGCTTGGGTGCCACTGGACCCTACAGGACAACTACTACACTAGGCCATGCTACCAAGACAGGGAGTCATAGCAGCTCTACCTAATACATAAAAACAAACCCAGGGAAATTGCCAAAATGAGGAGACAAAGAAACATGGCCCAAATGAAAGAACAGATCAAAACTCCAGAAAAAAAAACTAAACAAAATGGAGATAAGCAATCTGTCAGATGCAGAGTTCAAAACACTGGTTATAAGGAACTTAGTGAGGACCCTGATAGCATAAAAGAGACCCAGAAAGAAATGAAAGATATACTAATTGAAATAAAGAACAATTTATAGGGAAACAATGGTATAGTGGATGAAGCCTAGAATCAAATCAATGATTTAGAACATAAGGAAGCAAAAACAACTAGTCAGAACAACAAGAAGAAAAAAGAATCCCCCACATTGAGTATAGTGTTAGGAGCCTTTGGGACAACTTCAAGTATACTGACATTTGAACCATAGAGATGGCAGGAGGAGAAAAGAAAGAGTAAGAAATTGGAAATCTATTTGAAAAAATAATGAAAGAAAACTTCCTTAATTTGGTGAAGGTAATAGACACGCAAGTCCAGGAAGCACAGAGAGTCCCAAACAAGATGGATGCAAATAGGCCCTCACCAAGATACATCATAATTAAAATGCCAAAGGTGAAAGATAAAGAGAGAATCTTAAAAGCAACAAGAGAAAAGCAGTTAGTTACCTGCAGGGGAGTTCCCATAAGACTGTTGGCTGATTTCTCAAAAGAAACTTTGCAGTCAAGAAGAGATTGGCAAGAAATATTCAAAGTCATGATAGCAGGGACCTACAGCCAAGACTGCTCCACCAGCAAAGCCATTATTTAGAATTGAAGGGCAGATAAAGAGCTTCCCAGACAAGAAAAAACTAAAGGAGTTCATCATCACCAAACCATTATTATATAAAATGTTAAAGGGACTTATTTAAGAAAAAGATGATCAAAACTATGAACATATAAAATGGTAATAAACACATATCTATCAGCAATTGAATCTGAAAAACAAACTCAGTAAACAAGAAGAACAGAGACAGAATCATGAATACAGAGAGCATTTTGTGGTTGCCAGATGGAAGGCGGTTTGGGGGAATGGATGAAGAGGTGAGGGTATCAAGAAGTAACAATAGGTAGTTTCAGAATAGCCATGGGGATGTAAAGTGCAGTATAGGAAATGGAGTAGCCAAAGAACTTATGCACATGACCCATGGACATGAGCAATGGTGTGTGGGATTGCCTGAGGGAGTGGGGGGGTGTTGGATGGTGAGGGACTAAGGAGGAAAATAGGGACAACTGTAATAGCATAATCAAAAAATGTAATTAAATTTTTTTCAAAGGGTATTTGTTTTTCCTCAGTACAGGTTGGACCGGTGCCTCCCACCGAGAGGCCTAGGGGCCAGGGTTTTCCGGCCGCGGTGAGGTGCACGCAGGGATTGAGAGGGAATGTTTAGCGATCTCAGAGCAACTTCACAGAGTGATTTTATACTCATCAAACTGAATAACAAAACATCTGGATTCGTATTTGGTATGTCTTTTATTTTGCAAAAGTAGCAGGCTGAGACAGATGAAAGAGCAGGGACAGTTTGAGAAAGCCCCGACTAGACCAGGGGTCGGCCAGCTCTTCCTGTGAGGGGACAGACGTCCGGGTTGTAACCATTCGGTTCCACTGTCCTGGCCTGCGAGCGCTCGCTGACAACATGTGAAACCAAAGATTGCAATCAAACTTTATTTATTGCCACTAAAATGTAAATTTTACACCCTTTTAAGTGTGTGACAAATATTATCCTTCTTTGGATTTTTTCCAACTACTTAAGAATGTAAAAACCATTTTTTAAAAATATTTTATTTATTTATTTTTAGACAGAGGGGTAGGGAGCGAGAAAGAGAGGGAGAGAAACATCAGTGTGTGGTTGCCTCTCATGTGTCCCCAACTGGGGACCCAGCCTGCAACCCAGACACGTGCCCTGACTGGGAATCAAACCGGCAACCCTTTGGTTCACAGGCCGGTGCTCAGTCCACTGAGCCACACCAGCCAGGGCATAAAAACCACTCTTGTACAGCTTGTAAGCTGTACAAAACCAGGCAGCGGGGAGGTCTGGCCAACTGGCCATAGTCTGCCAGTCCCTGCACTACCCTCTATTGTCTCTGACACTTAGTGTCTGTCTAGGGAGAGGAATGTGCTGCTCGTGGCCACCCTAGCGCTGCTCCCTCCAGGTGACCACTTTCGTTAGCTTCTTGTGTGTTCTTTAAGGTTTCTGGTAACATCAGCAAGTACCCTCCCCTGCAGCCTCCCCTACATAAATGTAGCGCACCATTCATGCTGCCCTTCACCTTGCTCCTTTCACTTGCTGCCATGCTGGAGCCCTATTATCTGCAACAGAGAAAGCTTCCCTCGTTAAACGGGTGCTTTCCATTTCGAGGTTGTATCATCATTTATCGAGCGAGTCCACTCTACATGGACACTTGGGTTATTTCCAACCCAATTCAGAATAATGTAGCAATTAAACAAAATTCTCATGGGTCATTGTGCGTGTGCATGCGCCTGTGTGCCTTTGTAGGGTAGATTTCAGGAAGAGGGGTCGCTGAGCCCAAGGATAAACACATTTATAATGTTGACAGATACGCCGGTTGGCCCTCTGTGGGCATTTTGCCCTTCCACTGGCTACAGAGGAGCGAATTGCTTCCCCGACTCAGCCTTGCCCACAGAGCAGGTTGTCACACTTTGGGATTTATATCTATTTTAATAACATAAAAATGATATCTCAGTGGAGTTTTAATTTGCATTTCTCTCATTACGAGTGACTGTGGACATGCTCAGGGCTTTCACTAGCAAGTGAAGCATGTTTATGCAGAATTTGAAAAAGGCTCCCCTCTGGGAAGATGAATTAGAGAAAGGCGCTGCCTCTGGGTCAGTGCAGACAATAGGACTGTGCATGGGTTAAAGCTCAGCTCTCGCTCGTGTCCCCACGCAGGGGGCCTTTGTGTGGGGGTCCACACTCAGCAGCCCTGAGAGTGACAATTAAAGTAACCGGTCCCAGCGGTACCCTGGACGACAGGAGGGGCAGCAGCATCCAGGTGAAGGTAGGACCAGCTGCATAATTTATGGGTCCCAGTGCAAAACAAAAAGCGGGAGCCTATCTATTATGAATTTTGAGGAGGCTGGGGCACAGCATTCAACGAGGTGTGGTGCCCTTTCGAGGATGGGCTGGGCAGGACTCTGCCTGTGTCGTAGCCCAGGAAGCCAGTCCGAGGTGAGGGGACAGCGCCCCAGGGTCTAGCTGGTGGCCAGCATTACCTGAACCCACCTTCCCCAGGCTGGCAACACAGGAGAACATACCAGGTGGAACGTGTGAACTACAGCCCCCAAAACCTCAAGACCAATGGTCCTGTTTTCCCCCAGGAGGCCAGCAGGAGCTGCTCTTGCCCAGGGAAGGAGCCGTGGATGGCTGAGTTTCACCTGTGCCTGGCCCAGTGCTTTACATTTGGTATCTCTTTGAATTCTCCAGCAAGCCCAAGCATTCGGTACCAGAGCTATCATCTCCATTTAGATGAGGGAAGACAGGTTCAGGGAGGTGGTGTTGGGGAATTCGACTCAGCTGGTTTGACTCCAGGGTCTGTATTTTTAACCCCCAACACTACTTGTCTTGTACCAGTCTGGACATATTTGTTGAACCGGGTAAGTGGAATGAAATGAGAGCACTGATGAAAAACACCTTTATCAAAGAGCAGTCTGCCAGGTGCTTACACACACACACACACACAGCCAATGAATTGCTTTATTGAGAAGAGCCCCTGGGAGTGTAGCTGCCACTGCTCAGCAGGAAGCAGGACTTGGAGAGGGGGGAGAGTGGGGGAGCACATCTCCTGCCACATGAGGAAGAGGGGGACAAGGTGCAAGGCATGCCAGCCTCAGGGCTTCTCACTCTGGGCAGAAGTCTTCTATCTGGGGATTTAAGGGCTCCTCAGGATGAGAGAGGGGTGTTTGTTGTCGCTTCATTGCCGGGGGTGACTAGCTAGGGTGCAGAAGGGGTGGGGCCCAGAGAAGGAAACCCGGCCTCGGTAGGTGGGGCGGGGGGGGGGGCTTCCAGGGCGAGGCAGCCCTCAGCACTTGGGGGCCTTGCCCCTGCACTTGTTATTGTTGTAGTATTGGTACTTTCTGCTGTAGCTCTTCCGGGCTTTCACAAAACACATGGCGGCTGCTTTATCGCACTGACACAGTTGGCTCCTGCAGGAGTCCTGCTTTGCTGCAGTCACAAGAAAATAAACACCAGATGGAGGGTTGTTAATTTTATAGCTCTTCGTGGGAACCCTGGGGGGAAAAGATGCGGCCCCCGTCCTCCAGAAGCTTCTGGTCTGAGAGGAGCACCTATGCCCCAGATTTCTGATGGATGGGAAGATAGGGTTCCTGCCCTTGGGAAGCTAGCACCCAGCCTGATGGGGACGCAACAGCATCCAAGCACTGGGGGACTCTTAAAGGCCTTCCCGACAGCCATTCTTTCTTTCTTCTCGCCGACAGATGCGTCCAGGTGCAAAGCCCCAGCCGCTGGGGCCTGGGAATGGGTGGCGATTGGTGTAAACTAGGCATAGTCATCCCTTTTTCCTTTCAATGATTGGTCTCTGGGTGGCACGTGACCTGGTTCTGTCCAATGAGCCACCAGAGGAAGACTCCTGGGGGTTGTGGGAAGGATTAATTTATTCCCTCAAAAAGAGACTTCCAAGGGTAAGGCCATGGTTCTTGGAGGGCACCGTGCGTCCTGGCATCACACTGCGACACAGTGGAGCAGAAGGTGGGGGAAAGGCTGGGTCCCTGACAACGCAGTTGAGAAGCTGCCCCGGCCCTGGCACCGCCCTCTCCCAGACCTCCGTTTTGCCGGAGTCAGACTTCCCCGTTATCCAGTCCACTTCTAGTTGGGCATCTTGTTGCTTGCAACCCAAAGCCTGCTAAAATACAGGACCCCATGGGGAGATCATGATGGGGAGACCTAATTTCTGATCTTAAAGAGCCCAAGGTGTGCGGTGAGAGGTGTTGCTTCCTCAAAGGCCCTCCTGTGGACCTGTGGTGGTGGTGGTGGGGGGGGTGGGGGGACTGGGCAGAACTTTTCAGGGACCACCCAGCTTTCTCCTCCCCTTCAGAGCCACACTTGCTCCACAAGGTTGTCTCTACTTACCGCCTTGGCTTTCTGCTTCTCCCCGCCCACTGTAATCTGCCTCCGCCCTCATGCTCCATGGCAACAGCTCCCACTGAGATCCTTAGTGGTCTTCCTGCCTCTAAGTCCCAGGAGCCTGTCAGCCCTTATTCTGGAGACTCCGCTGCTGTTAAATCGGCCACAGTTAACTCCTTGCCCTTCTCTCTCCGCTCTTCTCCTCCCTCTCTGACTATCCCCTCCTCTGTCTTCCTTCTAGGCCTTTAAACACCAAGTAGGGGATGACTCCTGAATCTGGGGCCCCTGTCCAGACCCCTCCCTGGAGCCGCAGGTTCCTACATCCAGTTGCCTGCTTCACCTCCCCTGGGGTGTGCTGGAAGCCTCTTAAACAGGCTCTACATGAATCCCCCTACCCCTCATCCACCAGGACAACCTCCTGTTCCAGCCACACAGACGTGTACCCATTCAACAGCTCCCTCTGACCCTGCGCATCTCTGCCTGAAATGCATCTTAATGTCACTCCCCATCCCTTCCATCAAGGCTGCCATTAACATATGTCCAATGGCAATGATCTTCTCACTGCTCCCCACCCCCTTCCCTTGTTCTCTGCACCCGCCCAGCAGCCAGGGTGAGTCCTCTCAAATGCAGTCATGTCACTCCTTTGTTCGACAGTGCCCTACTGCTCCAGGATGAAATCTAAATACAGTATGACCTTGGCTTTGATCTAGCCCCTTCCCACGCCTTCAGCCTCATTTCTCAGCACTCCGTGTCCTTCAGCCTCGTTCCCCTGGGTCCCTTGGGCTCTGCCGAGTGAGTCTTCTGGTAGGAATTCCCCCCAGACACGCTCTCCCCTGGTGCCTGCATGGCCAGCCGTGAAGACTCAGCTTGGATGCCCTGTGTTCAGACACTTTTCTGAACTTCAACCTGTATTCGGGGCCCCACCCTTTTGCTTACCTCCTATTCTTGTCTCCCATGTTGTGTTTTCATGTTTTTGACTTCCCACTCCCCTCTGAGCTCCCTGAGGCAGGGTCACTGTCCCTTTGTATCTCCATCCCTGGGACCCAGCACAGTGCCCGGCACAGCGGACACCCGGTAAGAGAAACGAAGGAGCTGGGGCGAGGCTGTAGGACACTCTTACCACAGACGATTCGGCCCTTCCGGTAAGCAAACTTGTAGCTCAGAAGCTTGGTGCCACACCCTCGTTTCTGCAGACGGTAGTAGCAGCAGTCGTGTGTGGCGCAGCACCTGTGACGGGAATATGTCGTTGGGGCTGACTCCGCACAGCGCCAGTGAGCCTGGTGCCGCGGTCTCTCCCCCTTGACCCTGGGCAGAGACCCAGTGACTTTGCCATAGACTAAGCAGAGTTTCCCAAACATGCTGGCTGCTTTCCCAGCAGGGACCTCCTGGGATTCTGTGATGATGGGCACCAGACCTACAGGAGCCACAAATGGGTGGAGGGTGGGGAGGGCTGGGGTGGTCTCACCGATCCGTCGCATCCTTGGGGGATCCTTTGCCGCCCACACCGCAGTGGCAACCATAGAAGGAATAACTAGATACAGCTTCCTTTCTTGTCGCCAAATAGATCATTTTATGGAAATCCAGTAAACTCCCCTGGGTCTGCAGCGTGCCTGGAAGGAAATTGGCTGGTGGTAGGGTCTGGGGCTCTGTGCTCCCCCTCCGTGCCCCTTGCTGAGAGGCTACTCTCCCTCCCACCCTGGTCTCTCTCCCACCCACTGAGAGGGTCTGTCCAAATGGGACAGAAAGCCAGGGCTCTGGGTGCTTGCATCCTGGGCGTCCCCTTGTGGCCAGAGGTCAGGTCAGCCCTTACCAAAGGCCATGGTCAAGGCCAACAACAGAAGGGTCTTCATGGCGACAGTTCCCTGTGGGAGACATGCAGGTGAGTGGACCTAGACTCCTCTCCCAGGTGGTCCCAGCTTCTTCCCTGGCCCCCTGCTCTCCGGTTCGCACTCAGCAGCCCTGGAGGAAGGAATCTTCAAGGGAACATGCAGACGTATCCTTAATCTAGGTGACTTGTCACCTACAGAACACATGAGGGATATGTGCACACAGGACCTCCTGACCCTCCCCAGCTCTGTTGAACGTTTTCACACACGTGCGTGGGCCTCAGACCCGGCCAGAACCCCACATGGTACACAAGGTAAAGGACACTAAGGAGACCTCCATGGTACCCATCAGACCGAGACCTCCTGGAGGTTGCAACCCAGCCACCCCAACCAGCTGAGAGGTTCCCAAGGCCATAGGTTGTGTGCCCCCGCATTGGACGTGTCTTACTTGTTCCAGCTGATTCGAGGCTTGGGGATTCCATCCATGCAGTCCGGTCCCCAATAATGTTCTCCAAAACTGAAGCCACACCCACTCTTTGCAGGACTTTCCGGCTCCTTACACACATATTCCTACACACGCACAAGTGCATATATACTCACATACATATGCACACTCTCGAGCTCCCCCCCAGTGCAGGCCTTGCGTGCAGTCTACTCCCATACCCACACAACATGCTTGTGCACACAGACCCAAAGCATGCACATGCATGTTTATGTCCATGCATGCCCCCACATGCATAAACACATGTGCACACACATGCACAAACACAGCAGGGACTCATACTCCTAAAGGGCATGGTTTTCTGGGTGTTTACCTTTCAGAAGAAGCCAGAGTCGACAACTCCAAGTAACTGTCCTGATTACTCTGAACTCCAGGTGCCATTAAATAGCTGCCCCACCCGGGGAGGGGGGGAGTGGGTGGATATGCAGATGGGCAGGGGTGTGGCCGACTGGTGGACTCAAAGTTTGGCATGCCCACACCCCCAGGGCGATCCCCTTGTTTTTCTTCTTCATTAGCTTGCAGGGCAGAGCCGAGGATGGAAAAACCTTATGTACTGTTAGCTGATGCCAAAATTTTAGATTACTTTGTAATCTTTCCCCTGGGCCTCATTCCTGACTGAGTACATTGCTAGAACTGGCTCTGGGAGTGAGCACTGGTTTCCTCCCTGGGACTGTGTTTATGGAGCAGAGGCTCCTACCGCTGCAGGCTGGGCACTCACCTGCACGGCCACGGGACCGTGGCGCCTTTCCTCAGCCAAGTGTGGCATCTGGTTATAGAAAGGGGGGCGTTCATTGGTATTCATTCATGCCCTGATCAGTCATTCACAGAAAGTACGTACTCAACCACCACACAGTGCCAGGACCCATGTGAGTCTCTAAAGGAGGATGATGAGGCCTCGTCCGGCCCCTGGGGACGTCAGCTGGGAAAGGGGTGTAATGAAGCAGAAGGTCCCTTCCCACTGACTTGGGTCAGTGTCTCCAACTTCTCTTCTTGCTCCTCTTTCTTCTTCTTCTTCTCCTTCTCCTCCCCTTGTGGAAAAAGCCAGAAACTGCAGTGGAGTTTGCCCTTAAGTACTGCCTCTACCTCAGCCCAGTCCTTACCTGTTTGAGATGGGAACAATTAGCTCTCCCTGCACTGATTGTTTCTTCTTCTTCAACTGTCAGGGACGCAGTGGGTCTGGCTTTAACATCTAAAGCAAATATTTTTTTCCCCTGCCCCCCAATACACCCTAAGAGCTTAGTTTCCACAGCCTTGAGTAAACACTCCCTGACACCTGTCCCCAAAAAGTCAGTGTGGCAGAGGTCATGATGCCCATAAACATTCTACCTATTCCCCACCTTCCCCAGGTCCCCTCCCAGTACACAGGCCCAGGACACCAGTTCTGGTTAGAACACACGGGCATTGGTGCTGAGGCTCACTTCGGCCTGAACCAAGGGACAGAACCATGCGTGGCACCCTGGCCTTTCCCTGCCCCTCATGGCGGGACCAGAAGAGAGAAGCAGCTTAGGTTCCTGAGTCAGGGCACGGAAAAAACCAGTGGTGGAGAGTCCTGCAGACCGCCAGTGGACTCTGCAAGAAAGACATTTTGTCATTTCACATCACTGATCCTTGAGATTGGTAGTGACTGCCGCATACCGTGGTCTACGCCAGCAGCCGTCTAGGCAGCTTTCACCTTGGAGGTACACTTGACTTCAAGTGCGAGACCTGTGCTCGGTGGAAGAGGGTGCCCTGCCAAATTCCTGTGTTGAAGCCCTGACTCCCAGTATCTCAGAATGTAAATGTATTTGAAAGTAGGGTCCTTGAGGCTGTAATTAGCAAAGATAAGATCATGAAGGTGTGCCTAATCCAATATTACCGGTGTCCTTATCAAAACAGAAAATTTGGGCGCAAACACACACACGGAGGACGCCCCCTTCTGGTGGACGTGAAGATGTCGGCAGGGATTGGGGCGACGTTTCTGTACACCGAGAAACACCGAGGGTTGCTGGGAAGCCACCAGAAGGTAGGGGAGAAGAATAGAACAGGTCCTCCCTCGGGGGAACCCACTGCGCCCGCCCCTTGATCTCAGACTTCTGGCTGCAAGGACTCTGAAATGATACCTCCTGCTGTTTAAGCCACTCCGTTTGCAGGATTTTGTGCTTAGTGCACAGCCCTAGCAAACTCATGCACCCTCCAGGGGGCTGTGCCAGGCTGGGATGTTTGTTCTCCTAGCTGTTTGTTTTAGACCCGAGGCAAGACTCAGAGGCGATGGGCCAGACCGTGGCTTTTTGTTAAGCATCTCAGCTTTTAACATGTCATTTCTCCAGCAGGTAAACTGCCTCCCGCACACACATCCTGATCCTGCTGGGCCCCGGTGTGGCGGCCTGGCCACAACACTCGAGGACTCTGTCGGCCTTCTCTCTTCCCGCCTTTTCAGGATTTCCCCCAGGAATTCAAAGTCCACGATTCAAAGTGGCCTCTGGTGTGCCTCCTTCACCCCAGGACTAATTTAGGCACTAGAGTACATCAGTGAACCGAATACACATCTCTGTTTGTGGGTCTCCATGTTATTGGAGAGAGACAAAGAATAAACGAAAGATAATAACTTGTATGTATGTTAGGTGGTGATAATGCAAGGGAGAAAGAAGAATAGAGAGAGAGAAGGGCTCGCAGGAGTGAGTAGGTGAGGGATGGGCTGCAATTTTACGTAGGATGGACATTCCCAAATGCAACATGCTTTGAGCACAGTCAGTGCTCAGAAAAGTTTACTTAAATTATTCATACTTCTAAAGACTCAGCCTTTTGGCAGTGATTCTTTTCTTTTTTCTTTTTTTAAAGACTCTATTTTTAGATAGGGGTAAGGGAGGGAGAAAGAGAGGGAGAGAAACATCAGTGTATGGTTGCCTCTTGCACGCCCCCTACTGGCAACCTGGCCCACAACCCAGGCATGTGCCCTGACTGGGAATTGAACCAGCGACCCTTTGGTTTGCAGGCCAGTGTCAATCCACTGAGCCACACCAGCCAGGGCTGGCAGTGGTTATTTTCAATGTCAGGATATGGTTGAAATGTTTTCTGCTGCTTTCTGTTTTCTATTTTTGTGTGTGTGTGTGTGTATGAGGAAAGCTTACTCAATACTCTTTTCTGGGGGGGGGGAAGTATCTGATTTTGAAATACATTTGCATTTATAGGAAAGTTGCAATGTAAACTTGGGGAAGTTCCAGCTTCCCCAAATGTTAGCATCCTACACAGGACCACGGTATGACGGTGGAAACCAGGAAGTGAGCATTGTTCACTGATCTGCGCACGCATTGGAAGGCCGCCAGTTTTCCTATGAATGCCTTTCTCCCAATGCAGGCCCCCATCCGGGTTCCACATCACATGCCATTTTCATGTCTCCTTGGTCTCCACTAACCTGTGACAGCTCCGTACTCTTTCTTTGCTTTTCGTGACCTTGACACTTTTGAAGAACACTGCTCAGGGTTTGGTGGAATGTCCCTCAGCTGGGTTTATCTGATGTCTCCTGGAAACCAGGCTGAGGGTATGCATCTTTGGCAAGACTGTCACAGAAGTGACATTGCGCCTTTCTCAGGGAAACGTGTCAACAGTCCACAATATTGATGGGTCTCATTCCCATCGATGTTCACCCTGGGCCCTCGGCGAAGGTGGTGTCTGCCAGGTGTCACCCGGGAAAGTTACCCTTTTTCCTTTCGTGATCAGTTAGTATCTTGGGGAGAGTTACTTTGAAACCACCCAAGTATTCCATTGCTCCTCATCCTTCTACTCACTAGTTTTTAACATTAATCCATGTTCTTGCCTGCAACAACTGTTACTGGCATTTTTTTTATTTCTCTCGTCCCTTCAACATTAATAATTTAAATGTGGCCTTTCGCAGTGTTGCTATCATTGCTTATCAGTTCCAGATTTTCCTTTGTTGTTGTTGGTTTGGGGGGATTTTTTTTTACATAGACAACCACGCCACCTGTGAAGAAACACAGTTTTCTTTCTTGCTTCAGAGGTGAACACTTGTCTTTCCTTTTCTACTGCATTAGCCAGGACTTGCGGTATAACATTGAGTGTTGAGAGGGGACATCCTTGTGTTCCTGATGCTGGCAGAAAAACGTCTGCTTTTCTCACCGTTAAGTATGATTTCAGTAGGTTTTTAAATATGTTCTTTATCCATAGAGGCAATTCCCTTCTACTGCTGAGAGTTTTTATCATGAATAAGTTTGTCAAATGCTTTTTCTGCACCTGTTGTTTCTATCATATGGGTTTTCTTCTTTAACCTGTTGATGGGACAGAGGCACTAATTGATTTTCTTTTTTTTCCCTCGTTTTTTTAATTTAGTTGATTTTCAAATATGGAATCAACTTTGCTCATCTGGAATAAATCCTACTTGGTTGTATAATTTTTAAAATGCATTATTCGGTGCAATTTGCTGGTATTTTTGAAGATTTTTGTACCAGTGTTCATGAGAGATATGTCTGTAGTTTTCCTTTCTTACAATCTCTGGTTTTGGTATTGGAATCATGCTTGCCTCGTAGAATGAGGTAGGGAGAATTCCCTCTGTTTGTGTTTTCTGAAAGAGATCGTAAAGATTGGTATAATTTTTCCTTACATATTTGGTGGAATTTACTAATGAAATTATCTGGACCCGGTGGTTTCTCTTTGGGGAAGTTATTAATTATAGGTGTAATTTCTTTAATGACTGTTGACCTGTTTCAGTGATCCATGTCTCCTCGGGTGAGCTCACGGCGTGGATGGGAGCCGCTGGCTCAGTCCTGCCGAAGGTGCGCCCCTGGTGATGGGAGCAGTGATGACGTCTTCGTGGTTCCAGGAGCAGCTTCCCGTCGTGGCGGAAGCAGCAGCTCCCTTGGCAGAGCCGTTCTGTGACGTGACTCTGGGAATGTGTTTTTGGAAACTCGCCCTGTGTTCTCAGGACTCCCAGTGATTCTGCAGGATGCATTGCCCTTCTGTGCGTATTTTTATCCTAATAGCTAGATTGCCCTCTCCGAGTGGTGCCCCAGGGGACACTTGCTGGGGGCGTTCTGAGAAAGGAGGCCCCAAGTGCCAGGGATGTTACCGGGGAAGTGCGCTGTTGGAGACAGAGAGAAAAGGTGCTGGACGGACCACTGAGAATGAAATGGAGCGGGGAGGTTGGAAGGGGTCAGGCAGCTGTGAGCCTTCTGGCCTGCTTGGCTCGACCTATGACGCTGTGAAGCCATGTTGTAAAACGTGAAATATTATTGATCAGTCCTTACTTTCAGTCAAGTCAGAGAGAAAGAGAGAGAGAGGAGGGGGGAGGAAGGGAGGGAGAGAGAGAAGTGCAGTGGCCGGGTTAGGATAGGTGTGAAGAGAAATGCGTTTGGGCGATGGTTTTAACACCAGACACAGTCAGAGGCTAGTGTCCCATGACCTTACGGAATCGGATCAGCCAAGAGCTCATTTGAGGGCCGAATAAAGCAAGTCTTTCACTGCAGCAGGGGGGCTGGATGACCCTCCCTGGACTACACAGCTTAGCGATTCCGTGCGCCGCTTCCGGGTTGGCTGCATCCCTCCACGGCTCACCCCTCGCTCCGGGATTTGATCCAGGGACACAAATAAACCCACCTTTTCATCTTTTCCAGAGAGCGTGCTTTGGTCCATTTTCCACTGTGAAAAAAAAACACTGGCACCCAGCGTGGCGACCACACGTTGGCTCCGCCCTGGCCTGCCTGCTGCCCTCCGGCCATCACTCTCTCTGCAGTTACTGACCTGGGCTTCCTCCTCTTGCTCAAGGTGGGTGGCCCCCCCCCCCAAATTCCTCTTTCCACATATCTTATGTCAAAGGGCCTCTCCTTGGGATAAGACACCTCCCTTCCTTCCCTGGAGAACAAGCCACCCTACTGCTATTTTATAAGCTGCCACATGTCTTTGGATATTAGTGTTTGTGTACCCAATCTGTCCACCCAACAAGGGGCTCTTCAAAGTCGAGGGGCTCTCCCTGCAGACTGAGGACCCTGCAGGAATATGGAACGGTCTTTCCGTCCGACGGGAAAGGCCCTGCGTCTCACACACCTACATCACCCATGCCATGCTGCAAGAAGGTGTAGGAAAGTGGTCCCTCGATTCCAACCGCGGGGAGACTGCCAGGACCCCTGAGGTGGCATGGAAGTCCCCCGCAGAGGAAAAGCTCTGTTAGTATTAATGGGATCAAGTTCAGTGGCCCACTGCACCCCCCCATAGCTGAAAACCCCGAGGGGACTGGCTCTGGGCTGAGAAGGAGAGATGGTTGGCTACTGTGCATCTCCTCCCCTTAGCACACCCCGAATGGGACCTGTAGAAGGGGAGGGCTCTGCAAGGGCGTGTTGAGTGGATGAATGAGCAGATGGATGAATAGTAAATATGTGGGGACAGGGGGCCCCTCCCAGACACCCGGTAGCAGGGCAGAAAGGTTAGTTGCTAATCCAAGGGCCCCCCCTTTGGGGGGCTCTGAGCTGACTGATAGCGAAGCTGCTTGTCTGAGGCATGGTTTGCTCATAACTGGAGAGAACTATGGTCCAAAGTCTTCAGAGTCTTAGGACCTGCGGCTGAGAAGGTCCGGAGAAGGTTCTGGAAAAAGCCCGCTCATGGCTTCTAAAAGTTTGTGTTTGGTTTGCTCACAGTGAGCAGGTGCTCTGGTAGGTGCTGGCTGCCTGTTCAGTCATTTCCTTGGCTGATTCGATTGCAGCAAAATCTTCTTTGGCTACGATGGGATGGAGGCAGGAACTCCTCCAGCCAAAATGTTTCTGAGGCCATCTGAGATCAGTGGAGACTGTGGTCAGAGGTACCAGGGGAAAAAGGTTCTCTATCTTTGCTTGTAGTCCCTGGCTACCCAGCCTTTCCAGGAGGGGCTACTTGGCCCGTAACTGGCTTTGAGACAGGTCGCCAGGCAGCAGCAGGCTGAGTACCTGGTCTGAACCCTCCTTAAAGGACTGATGGAGGGATGAGTGTGGGGGTGGAGGGAGGTGCATTCGGAAACTTCAAACCCCTGCCCTGCAAAAGGAAGAACAGGGCCCTGATTTGGAAGGAAAGTGCTCAGAATAAAAATAAAGAATGCAGTGTGGGAAGGACTTTTAATGAGGTTGGAGCTCAGTCATCAAATTTACAGACCGGGAAGCAGAGGCTCGGGGGAATCACAGCAGAGCTGACAGCCCGCTCTCCTCGGAGCCTTTGCTCCGGGTCGCGGTTATCTGGGAACAGGAAGTTTATCCAATCAATCACCTCCCTGTCATTGTGTGTGCCAGCTGGCTTAAGACTCTCAAGTCAGAAGCACGTCCTTACTAACTGCAAAGAAGCCATTGTCTGGGCAACCCCAGCAGTGACCTTCACAGCTTCTAGGATTTAATAAGCACTTGACTTGTTCAAACACAAATATTTGGTTGCCCTTTTGGCTGCCATGGGGTGTTACCCACCCTTTGTTGACTTTCACTTGAGACACATGATTTCCAATCTCAGACTTATTTGGTTGAGCAAGGAGTTCCGATGCCTTTGGAAACAGAACATGGATGTGATTCAGAGAGAAAGGGCAGTGAAAAACACAGATTTTAAAAAGATGGATTAAAAAATAAACACAAGAAACATCAATTGGCACTGTCATGAAATTAGATATTTCTCCCCTCCTCTATTTAGATAACAGATGACAGAAGGTGGCACGTAGGACTCTCGGACTTTGTCTGTTTGCCTGTCTTGCTACACCATGAGTCTAGCCCATATACCAGCAGCACTGGGATCATGAGGAAACTTGTTAGAAATGTTAGAAAAAATCTCAAGACTCATCACAGACATGTGGATTATAATCTGCAAGTTAACAAGATCCCAGGGCGACATGCAGGCGCAGGAAGATGTGAGAAGCGCTGCTCTGGAGAAGGAACACCAGTCGGACACAAAACAGGCCCCGGAGGAAGAAAGAGAATAAAATATTTACTGTGCTTGCATCATAGCCAAGAATGTATGTAATCATGTAAAAACATTTATTACAGTATTGGTCCTTTTTAAATTAATAGGCTTTGGGTTTGGGGGGGCTAGTTTTAGATTTACAGAAGAATTGTACAGAATTCCTGTATATTTTCCTCCCAATCGGGACACACAGTCTCCCCTCCTGTAAACATCTTGCACTGGTTTGGTACTCTTGTTACAATGAATGAATTCATATTGATACATTATTTTTAACTGAAGTCCATAACTCAAATTATTTAAGATGGGTACTCTGTGCATGGGTTTTGACAAATGCATAATGTCGCGTATCTACGGTCACTGTTCCTTGCAGACTAGTTTTCCACTGCCCTAAATTCTCCTGTGGTTCACCTGCTCATTTGCTTTCCCATCCTGCACTCCTGGCAACCAATGATCTTTCTACTCTCTCCATGGCATTACCGTTTTCCAAAATGACATGCAATCGGACTCATGCAATATGTAGACTTTTCAGAGTGTTTTTTTTCACTTAGTAATATGCATTTAAGGTTCCTCAGTGTGTTTTTTAATCCTTACTTGAGGACATTTTTTTTATTGCTTTTAGGGAGAGGGGAAGGGAGAGAAACAAGCATTAATGCAAGAGAGAAGCATTGATTGGTTGCCTTCTGTATACCCACAGACTGGGGATCGAACCCACAACCTAGGTATGTGCCATGACTGGAAATTGAACTTGCAACTTTCTGGTTACAGAACGACGCTCCAACCAACTGAGCCACACTGGCCAGGGCAATAGTTCGTGTCTTTTGTCGCTGAATAGTATCTCACCATATGGATGTACTATAGTTCGTTTATCTATTTACCTATTAAAGAACATGTTGGTTGCTACCAGTTTCTGGTGATTATGAAAAAAGCTGCTGTGAACATGCAAGTGCAGGTTTTTTTCTACATGTGACCTTCCAACCCAGGGGAATTGAGAAAAGGAGTGCAATTGCTGGATGGTATGGTAAGACAATACTTAGTTTTGTAAGACGCTGCCAGACCATCTGCCAAAGTGGCTGTACCATTTTGCACTCTTGCTAGCAATGTATGAAAGTTCCTGTTGCTCCACATCTTTGTCAACATTTGATGTTGTCAGTGTTTTGGATTTTAGCCATCCTCATAGGCCTATGGTTGTTGTTTTAATTTGCATTTCCCTGATGACATCTGATGTGAAGAATCTTCTCAACTGCTTTTCACCATCTATATATCTTCTTTGGTGAGGTGTCTGTGCAAGTCTTTTGCCGTGTTTTCTTATTACTGAGATTTTTTTTGTGTATTTTGGATACAAGTCCTTTGCCAAATATGTGTTTGGCAAACACTTGCTGGTAGTCTGTGGCTTGTGTCTTTCACCCGGCAGAAGTTTTCAATTATAATAAAGTCCAGCTTAACAATTCTTCCCTGTTTCCACATTCAGCTGTTTCATGTGGGTAGCTTGAAATCAGCCACGTGGGAGTACTTACACTTCAGAAGCTGACAAACTCTATAAATCAGAGTTTGTTTTTTTCTCACAAAAGTCAGTTATAAAACATTCGCCAGCACGCACCTACCTCCTGTTAGCCTTCTACTGAATCATCCGTTGGTCTGATTCTGGCTTTCCTAATGATTCTATTTTTATGCACCAGAGAAGTTTTTTGTTTTGAGTAAAATGTTGGCATTTTATTTTCCTTTGATTTAATTATTCTTATTGTTCACATTTCCCCTCTCACATAGGAGAGAGGGCTATCATCATTTTTGTATCTGGGTAGGAGTTCCCGAATAATATAAATTGGTATTTTTTCTTAATTGTTACTGTGTTGTTTATTTATAAATGACTTTGATATTAGTGATTAAAGTTCTGGTTATTGATGTGATTTTTGTCACAAATACACATGTAAAATTAATAATTACAAATGATTTGATGAAACTAAATTAATAAGGAAGAAGAGCTTTGTAACTTCAGAAATCTGATTTTTTGAAAATATCTAAAATCATTCAAAGTGCATATAATAATTATATTTTGTGAGTTTTTTTAATTTAAGGAATTAAATGCAATTTGATATGACAATAACCTCCTGTTTCACTTTATTGCATGCTTAATTAAAGTGCCTGTGATGTAGTAGGCACTTCATTATTTCAAAGTCAAAAGTAAGACACAGATGCTTGCTGTCCCACCTGGAATTCGATATTTTACTATAAGTCTTAGGCAATGGAATAATACAACGAAAATGAATAGGTCTAAAATATAGGCAGAAAAGGACAAAGTTGTCTTTTAAAGACACCATGATTTTTTCTGTAGACATCCCAAGAGATTATTAACATTATACACTAAGAGAATTTGACAAAGTAGCTAAATACAAGAACAACCTACAAAACCAAAAGTCATCCCCACGCACTTCCAATAATAAGTGAGAAAATGTAATTTGGGGGGTGGGGAAAAGATTCCATTCATACTAAGAACAAAAAATATAGAATTCCTGGAAAAAATTTAGTACGTGAAAAACCTTTATGAAGAAAAATCATAAAATGCTGCTGAAGACCACATCAGAAGACTTAAACAAATAGAGACTAAGACCATGTCGTGTTCAGAGTTGACAAGACTAAATATTAAATATCATCCAAGTAACCTATAAAATTTCATTGAATTCCAATAAAAACCCCGATGGGAGTTGCCACGTTAACTCGAAAAACTGATTATAAAATCCATATAGTGGAGTAAAGGTTGAAGAATACCCAAAGCATTTCCAAAGAAGGAGAAAAAAGGAGAGGGATGTCCTTTAGTGTACATAGAGATTTAAAAAGTCGTCACGAGTGGGTGGAGTCTAGATGAATGGATCAGAGTTAAGATACAGAAGCCCCAGGAACAGACCTAAGCATCGGTGGAAACTCTGGGGCCAGGGCAGGTGTTAAAAGTCAGAGGAGGGAGGTGGGGCTGTTCAAAATGTATTGAAATAGCCGACCATCCCCGTGGAGACAGGAAATCACACTCCTGCCCCAGACAATACACAAAAGCAAACTCCAAGTGGGTGAAAGAATGAAAGTGTGGGTGTACAGAGTAGAATTCTAGAACCAATAGAAGAAAATCAAGAACACTATTTTTTTTTTACTTTAGAGTCATGACAGACTTTTTAAATATGATACCAAAATTAATTGATAACTTTCATTACATAAAAATTGAAAAGCATTTATGTTATAAAAGATGCCTTAAACACACTGAGAGACACTGGGCATGCTTAGAGAATGTATCTGCAACATATAAAGCAAAAGATCGACATCTTCCTGTCTCCTGGAAGCGGCTGATACTGGGAGGAACAGAAACCCCTCCCCGCTGCCTGCCCCCAAACGGAGCTGAGCTGGGAAAAGATTGGTGGGGAGCAGAGGACTCTTAGGGCCTGGATGAGCCCAGATCTGGCCAGACCGGTCATTAAAGAGGAAGTCCAAGTGGCCACTAAGGGCCTGCAAAACTGCTCAGGCCAGGGCTTAGAACAAGTTCGAGTGACAGTGATGTTCCATTTCATACTCATCACACTGGGAAAACTGACAAATGTGACCTTCCCGACTGTTGGCTGTGGTCCCGCCAGGGGTGTAAGCTGGCGCAGCTGTTATGGACAGTGTTTTGGAACAACTGGGAAGGTTGAAAATGTGCGTGCCCCCGAGCTGACCTAGGGAGTGTTTCTGCCCCAAGTGTTTAACCTAATAACCACGAAGAAACAGAGAAATGGACACATCCTATGTGACCACTGGCCTGGATTAAAAAATGTCAAGGTTTTGAAAGATTAAAGAAAAAGCATTGAGGAACTCTGTAGATTAAAGGACAGACAGCAAGAGCCATGACAGAACGCCAAGCCTGATTCATGTTTGGATTCCGGATTGGAAAAACAAAGCAAACAGATTGGATATAGAAGACATCATTAGGACAATGGGGGAAAACTGACGTCAGACAGTTTTAGTGGAGACTGGATGGTAGCATTAACGTATCGATGTTAAATTCTCATCGTGACGGCATTGGGTTATATAACAGATTGTCTTGTCCTTTGGTGACAGGTGCTGAATTATTCAAGACAAAGTGTCTGCAGTTTACTCTCACATACCTATGGGGGAGGAAGTGAACCAATTGTAGCAAAATGCTAACCCTTGGGTGAATCGGAGGGTTAATGGGTGTTAATGATAGGAATCTTACAACTTTTCTGTAGATTTTAAGTTTTTCAAAATAAAATTTTGTGAAAAAAATGTGAGCGCTCTATGACCCAACATTGGTATCTTCAATATTGGGCTTAGAATAAATCAGGTCTCTAGGGATCAGTATTAATAGAGTAGAAATGAAAATAGGAAATAATGTTATATATTGTTTATGGATACAAAGATGTAGCAGGGGTGTGAACTCTGGACTGGACACATCAATTTCACCATCTGGTTTCCTGTGGGCAGAAAATGAAACACGATGGGAAAGGGGACAATGAGGAATTTCAACCTAGTCCGTAAGGCTTTCATTCTTAAAGAAAAAATCTAAAACAAAATCAAAAATAGAAAAAAAAACAAATAGAAAAATTAAAAAAATTTAAAGTCTATTTTTTTGTTTATGCTACTGTAAGTTGTCCCAATTTCCCCCCTTTGCCCCCCTCCTCCTGGTACCCCCTTCCCTCCAGCCACGCACCCCCACTTAGTTCATGTGCATGGGTCGTGCATGTAAGTTCTCTGGCTTCTCCATTTCCTGTACTATTCTTCACCTCCCCCTGTCTGTTTTGTGCCTACCAATTACGCTTCTTATTCCCTGTACCTTTTTCCCCTCATTCCCCCCACCCCCTCCCTGCTGATAACCCTCCATGTGATCTCCATTTCTGTGATTCTGTTCCTGTTCTGGTTCTTTGCTTAGCTTGCTTTTTAGATTCAGTTGTTAGTAGTTGTGAGGTTGTTGTCATTTTCATGTTCATAGTTTTGATCTTTTTTTCTTAAATAAGTCCCTTTAACATTGCATAGAATAAAGACTTGATGATGATGAACTCCTTTAACTTGACGTTGTCTGGGAAGCACTTTATCTGCCCTTCCATTCTAAATGATGGCTTTGCGGGATAGAGTCATCTAGGTTGTTCATCTAGAGTAATCTCACTTTTCATCACTTTGAATACTTCTTTCCAGCCTTTTTTTGCCTGCAAAGTTTCTTTTGAGAAATCAGCTGACAGTCTTATGGGAACTTCTTTGTAGGTAACTCTCTGCTTTTCTCTTGCTGCTTTTAAGATTTTTCTCTTTCTCTTTAACCTTTGGCATTTTAATTATGATGTGTCTTGGTTTGGGCCTCTTTGGGTTCATCTTGTTTGGGATTCTCTATGCTTCCTGGACTTATATGTATATTTCCTTCACCAAATTTGGGAAGTTTTCTTTCATTATTTTTTCAAATAAGTTTTTAACTTCTTGCTCTTCCTCTTCTCTGTCTGGCACCCCTATGAATCAGATGCTGGCATTTTTGGAGATGTCCCAGAGTCTTCTTATGTATATTCCCCTCATTTAAAAAAATTCTTGTTTCTTCTTTCTGTTCTGGTTGAATGTTTATTTCTTCCTTATGTTCCAAATCATCGATTTGAATCCCAGATTCTTTCCCTTCACCATTGGTTCCCTGTGGATTTTTCTTTATTTTACTTAGTGTAAACTTAATTTCTTTCCTTACATTTTTGCTCTACTCAATGAGTTCTCTGGGAATTCTGATCACTAGTGTTTTGAACTCTGCATCTGGTAGGCTGGTGATCTTTGCAGGTAGACATGCTTCACTTCCTCATGCAACTATAAGAAGAATTACAACTAACTTCAAAACAAAAAACACTCAGAACTGCCAGAAAATCCAACTGTATGGAAGTCCGACAACCAAGAAGCCATATTCAGCCATATTCATCTAGATGAGTAGGAAGGGTGGAGTCGTGGAGTTGGGGCAGAGAGGGTGCAGTGTGGTGGTGAGAGGCAGGAGCAGTGTTGGCAGAACCAGGCAGTCCCACATTCACGTGTGGTGAGTAAAAATCAAGAGGGTTACCTTGGGAGCAAGTGATCCCAGCCCCAGGCCAAACCACACAGCCCAGGGTTCCAGCACAGGGAAGACAAAGCCCCACAGCTTCTGGCAGTAAAAACCAGCGGGGGCTGGGACGGTGGAAGAAACCATGGGTTTCTCAGGACAATACTCTAAAGGGCCCGCATGGATTTAGAACATACACAAATCTATCCACTTTGGGGACCAGCACTAGGGCAACAGCTGGAAGGGTGCCACTTGCATACAGGAAGTGGGTTGAGTGACTGGAAACAAGGCAAGTGCCTGGCAAGCCTCCAGAAACCAGGCAGCAGCCCCGTCCTCTCTCTGAGCCCTCTCCCCATGCAGAGCCACAAAGCGGTGAAGCGGGTTGCCCTGCTCTGGAGAATACCTGGGTCTCTGCCCCATACAACTTAACGAGTGCCCTGAGACAGGGAGTCAAAGCAGCTCTACCTAATACATGGACACAAACACAGGGAGGCTGCCAAATTGAGGAGACAAAGAAATATGGCCCAAACAAAAGGACAGAACAAAACCCCAGAAAAAGAACTAAACAAACAAACAAAAAAATTCTTAACAGTAGTCATCTAGGGTAGATATGGGGAAGTTTCCCTTTTAACTTTATACATTTCTGGTTTACTTTTTAATATTTTTTCTTCTCACTGGTTATGAGAAAAAAATTACTATCTGTATTGGGTCAAGGACTATATCAGTCCAGCTAGGGATTGGGAATCTGAAAAAAAGAGTCCCTCTAAGCTTACGCTTGTCTCTGGTTAGCTGTGTGACCTTGGCCCTTCTGGGACCGCCTGTCTGAAGGGCCCTTTTCCCTGTAGTGTTAACGTCTGTATTAAATGAGATAACGCATGTGTTGTTGTTTACCACAGTGCCTGGCACACAGGAAACCCCCCAGAAATGTTAATACCACCATTGTTATTGCTGCAGCTGCTGCTAATATTATCCCCAGCTTGCTTGGCTGGGCAGGGCGTCCCTTTCCACGCTGTTGTTCCAGCCTTGTCCCTCTCCCATTTCCACAATGGTGTTGGTGACATCTCATTCATGTGCTGTCTCCACCATTAAACTTCGAGCAAGGCACCCCCCCACACACACACTTCATTTCTATACCTGGTGCGCCACACAGCAGGTACTCTGGAAGTTATTTCTGCAAGAACGACACCACTGAAGTTCTAGCCACTGTTCTCTGCTCTCAGAACTCGCTTCCAGGAGTTCATCTGGTTCCTCGGTGGTTCCAATTCCTCCCACTCTGCCTGCCTTCCTCCCTCCCCACCTGCTTTCCTGGGCATCACACACCGCATGCCCGGGGTGTGTGTTCATGCTCCTGCCTCAGCCAGGCAACCCACATAAGCAAGATTGTCAGGTTCTAAAGAAAGTGCTATGCTCAGGGCCCAGGTGGAGGTGATTATTCCAGCCGGAGGGGATTAACAGAGGCCGTGTGAAGCCGGACAAGGCTGTGACCTGGGTAATTCAGGACTCAAGTCTAGCCCCCATTAGAATTTTCTGGGTGATGGCCAGGCCCCTTGGGCAGGAGCGCCAGCCCCATTCTCCGGGATTTTGCTGGACTTCCTGTGTTAGTGACGGCTGAGTGGAAGAATGCCCACCTGGGTGCAGGTGGAAGTTTCTCCTCGCCATTTCCAGGCCTGTCTTCACTGCTCGCTCCCATTCGTGGCTTTGAGATTCTGGAGCCCACGAGTCTGTTGGGCTCCTGCCGCCCGAGGCCCCCAGTGTTGGGGCAGGAGGTGGGGAGCCAGCAGGGCCAGGGGCTCCAGGCTCTGCCCCATGAGGCTGCTCTTGGGGACAGGCCACAAGAGCAGGCGCTGAGGCCAGGCCAAAGAGGTCAATTACGGGCATGGGGGCCGCACAGCCCAGGGAGGACAAACCAACTGGAGCTGGAGAAATTGGAGAAGGTGGGTCCAGGGAGCAAAGAGGGATGGGCAGGGTGCAGATGCTGTAGGAGGAGACCCCTGGGTCTACGGGGGTCCATTACCCGCAAGCTGTCAACCCTAGCTAGCTGTGTTTTTCCTAAGGAGGCAAGGCCACACCTGAAGGGAAGATGGAGCTTAGCCAGAAGGTCAAAGTTGGGCAGGGTCACAGTCAATTAGAGTTGAGACTTGTGTTTATGTTAATCCGAGGTCTTGCTGGAATTTCTTTTTAACTCAAACCACAGGAAAATATTTGTTATTGGGAACAGGAATAGGCAGTGTCTCCAGGGCCTGGCAGAAGTAACGCTTGCTTGAGTGTGGTTGGTAGGGTAATAATATGGGTGGAATAATGTACACTTTGAATTTGAACATTTCACCTAAAATGTCAAATGGTGTGCCTGAGTACGATATTGTTATGTTACAGAATTGCATGCTTATGATTTTGCAATACAAATTTTTTTGAAATAAAAAAGAGGCATTATTTGTGTTGGGCCCTGTATTTAACATTTCTTAACCTTTTCTGACATCACTGCGTACCCCACTCTTTGGAACCCACAGAAAGAAACGCGGAGATGGGCGAGTTGCCACCACCAGCCCGCACAGGAAGACCGTCCCCCTCCCTTCCTCCATCTCCCTCTAGCCCTCCTCTCTTTCCACACTCCCAGGCCCCCACCCCTTCCCCCTAGAAGTCAGGGAGGCTTTGGGGTAAGTAAATGTGGTCTTGGGAGTCAAACGGATCCGGTTCAACTTAGAGCTTTGCCGCCCGCCAGCTCAGTGGCAAGGGTGAGCAACTTCTTTTCCTTTGAGCCTGGGTGTCCTAATCTGCAAACTGCCTACAAGGGCAGTGCCTGCCTGCCTGATAGGATCCCTTAAAGGATAAAATGGGATAAGCATGTAAGAACTTAACAGGGTATCTGTGCTAATAAGAATTAGCTAGTTTTATTAGTCATTCAACAAACACTGTTTGGGTTTTGTGTCTTTTTGGGGGGAAATTGTGTTTGGGAAATTGAAAGGCTTGCATGAGGCTTCTTCCAGGAGTGCACTGCACAAGGTGGTACACAAGGCCAGAGAGGGTGGCAGGGGGCCCGATCATGAGGGCCCATGAGCCTGTGGGACAGACACGTACCCCTGACTTGGGTGGCATGTGGTGTGTGCTGTCACAGAGAAGACTGATGGAAAAACAGGGAAGAAGCCACGAAATGTCTTTGGCAGGTATCGGGGAAGGCATCTAGAAAGAGGCGGCACCTCCACTTAGGCTCAGGGAAAGAGTTCGAATGTTACTCTCTGTCACAGACATTTCAAAGGCCTATTCTCATTCCCCCTGTTGATTTAAAAATAAAACAGCAGTTATTCCCCCAGCAACATGTGCATTTTGGGGAATAGCCGAGAACTGCCACTCAGAACAAGTAAGTGATGGAGAACCATTGGCAAGACCTGAGAACAAAGGAGAGGGGCTTGCATTTATTAGGTTTGAGGAGGAAATTGCAGTGGGTTGTTTTGAACAAAAGCTCATTGGAGAAGAGTTGGAGGTTGTGGTGGTTCCTCATTGGCTGCCAGCGGTGGTTAGTGTGCTGTTGCCGGGCAGGGAGAGGTCTTCCTCCTTTTTCTTAAAGCAGAAGGTGAAATTGTCATGCAATAATTTCTCCCTTGTCAAAATAATTATCTTTCTTCTTCCTGCTGACTGTGCAGGCTGGAACAAGTGCTGTGTGCGTGAGACGTTCCCCCTGTGAGACTTCCCGATTCCAATTCCAAAGAGGTTGCCTTTATTTATTTGAATGCCCCCATCCCAACAGCAGACACCGGATTTTAAACTCGAGTACAGCGGCTGACAGCTTTAGCTTTGCATTTGTTTCCTTGGTGCCTCGCTGGAGCTCTGCCCACAGACGTTGCTCGAGAAATGTTTGCTGGGTCAGAGTGGGATTGGAGCCAAGGGGAATGGCCTGCAGCTGTGAGTGTCAGGTTCATGGGCCAAGAGCATCGGGCGCCATCTTCACTCCTACCAGTCAGAGCAATAGCCTGTTCTAAAGTTTCTCCTTCCTCCAAAAAAGAGGTGCCATTACGGCGTGGAGAAACAAATAGGCTTTGACCACGTAGAAAAGAGAATGAAGAACATTCCAGAAGCAAAGACAGAAAGATAATACCTGAACTAAGGTTCAGGGCAATTTTCTGGAGTGTGAACACTTTAATTGGTTTTTCAGAGATAAAACACAACAGGCACTAGCTACCGAGTAGGTGTTTAGATTTGCATTTTTAGCAAAAATTTTGGTGAAAGTTGGACCTGTGCCTGTTACTGAACAGTAGCTGTCACATATGTACAAATAGACTGAGGCCGAGAGAGGACTCGCTGTGCGTGTCCTGAGAGCAAGCTGCCAACTTATAAGATGGCTGACTCCCAGTGGACTCCCTCCTGCCTTAGTGGTCCATTCATCCAAGCCTTCTTTCATTCCCAAAAGAAGTGCCAACCACGCAATATGCACTAGGCTTGGGCTAGCTGCTGATAATGTGATGGGCAAGACTGACAGGTTCCCTGCCTTCTAGTGGCAGGGGTGGGGGACATAAATCATAAGTAAGGTAGTAAAGAGAGTTGAAGATGATGTTGGAAGGGGAAAAATCAGAGTGATATGGGATTACATGGAAGAGGAGGAGCTACCCTGGGTAGGTGGTCAGGGGAGGCCTCCTGGAAGAGGTGGCTTCTAAGATGAGCCCTGGAGCTAATACTAATGCTAAGTGTTCATCCCCAGGCAGGGGGAGCAGCAGGTCGCAAAGCCTTCAGTAGAAAAGTGTGGGATGTTCAAGAACAGGCTAATATGATAGTTCACACTGTCACCCAATGTCAGACCCGGTGGCCACCCTGGAGCCCATCCAGCCCGTATCCCACTCAATCCATGTCACTCTTTGCAATATCCCTGAACATGACTCCGCACAAATCAGTGTTGGAGGGCTGGGACCCAGAAGGCAGGTGGCACAGATTATTTGATGGCTCTCTCCATACTATAGAGCAACCGATGGGCTCCTGAGTTTTCTGTGCTCTTTTTTTTTTTATCTTGGTAAATGTAATTTTTAAAACACTTTTACAGATTAGAGCCTACGCTTCATAACTGACATAGCTGACTTCCTGTGCGTCTGACAGGTCTCTCGTGTTCCACACACATAAAGAAAGGCCCCTTCGTCCTGAGAAGTCCAGTGGAGTGTGTCCCATCTCCTCATTCCCACTGCCCATGCTACATCTGGTTTCTAAAAGCGGTAAATAAATAGTGCCTCTGGGGACAGGACACCCACCACCCCCAAAAGAGCTTACTGTTTTCCCAGCACACTTGGGTTGCTAGAAAGTGCTTTCTAGGCTCCAGCCAGAATCTGACTGGGAAACGGGCCCACCCTGGTGCTGGCTCTGCAGACACGTGGGAAAGTATGACCCCGATAGGTCTTCAGAAATTTGGAGACAGAGGCTGGGTGCCCTGAGCCCCCTTCCAGACACCAGTCAGCCCTCATAGCCTCCTCTGATAGGCATCCTGTGACCCAGATGTGCCCCTGAGAGGGTCTATAGTTTTCTAGAAACCCCCCTTAGAGTCGGGGCTAGGACCAGGCCCATCTTTCCAGATGGGTTTGCTAGGGGCCCGGGCCTTCAACTCCTGCCATCACTGCAGTCTGACTGGTTCCACCCTTGGTCACACCTCTGATTACTGAGCCGTGTTACCCTGCCCTGTCCTTGTGCCTTCAGATTTGGGGATCTCAGGATAGGACCTTTTCAGTCTCTTTTTATTAAACTGCCATCATCCGGGGACACCATCAGGAGAAAAGTCCAAACTCCTTAGCCTGACACCCAAGGTTGTGTGACCAGCTGCCTCTCTGTGGCCAGCCCTTCCCACCGTCCCTAAATTCCTACTCAACACATAAAGAAGCCTCCCTGTTCTGAGAAGTCAAGTAGGGGCACGTCTCATCCTTCTAGTAAAAGTAGCAAACACGGCGCCCTTGCTGCGTGCCAACCCAATTCTAAACCTCTGCTACGGGGATGGGACAGGTGATATGATTAACCTCGTTATTCAGGTTGGCAAACTGAGGCAGAGAACAGTTAAAAAACTTTCCCAAGGTCACATAGCTGATAACTGGTGGTTCCAGAACTTGGGCTCTTAACTACCTGCCTCCTGCCTCAGTCCATAGGGGGCTCCGCATGTCTCCCCCCCAACTCTGATGCTACCTCAGCAGCATGACATTGCTCGTGGCGGGAGTATTTACATTATGGAAATTGGCAAATGTTAGAAATGAGGGCTTTTTTCCCCCCTGGAGAGCCAGTGATGAGATATTTACTAGGGTACCAGTACCACTGCCTAACACCCCCAGCCACCCCATGAGCCCTTAGATGCTCTCCTAGAGGTCTCGTGCAGGCTGCTGCTTCTACCTGGAATGCCCATCCTCACGTTCTCGTCCAGGTCAGCTCCGGTCCACTCTATTTCCATTGTGATAAAATACACATAAGCCAAACTCCATCATCTTAACCACTGTAAGTTCACAGTGGGGTTAAATACACGTGTAATGTTGCACAGCCATCACCACCATCCCTCTCCAAAGCTCTTGTCATCTCATGAGACTGACCCTCTGAATCCATTAAACAATCCTCCTCCATTCTCCCCTCCCACAGCCCCTGGTGGCCACCATTCTCCTTCATGTCTCTGTGATCGTGAGGACTCTAAGTATCTTATGTAAGTGGAATCATATAGTATGCGTCATTTTTTGTGAATGGCTTAGTTTGGTTAGTGTAATGTTGTCAAGTCTAATCCGTGTTGTAGTATATTGCAGAACTGCCTTCCTTTTTCAGGCGGAATGCTATTCCATCAGCCGTAAACACCACATTTGTCTTATCCATTCACCTGCTGACGGACGCTTGGGTTGCTTCCATGTCTCAGCTATAGCAAGTGATACTGCTCTCAACATGGACGAACGCCTCTCTGAGACTTCCTCCAGCTCTTTCGGGCACATGTCCAGATGTGGAATTGCTGGGTCATGTAGTAATTCCCCTCCTGATTTTCTGAGACGCTGCTGTACTGTTTTTCCCAGCACTGTGCCATTCTGCGTTCCCCCGACGGTGCACAAGGGCTCCCCCTTCCTCCAGTCCTCTTACAGATTCAGAGCAGATGCCTACTCTTCCAGAAATCCCCCATCCTGGATGGGCCTCTCTAATGTGCTTATGCAGTACATATTTATTTATTTGCTTATCTAGCTATTATTTTTAAATCCTTACCTGAGGATGTATGTATTGATTTTCGAGAGAGAGGATGAGAGAGAGAGAGAAACATTGATGATTGGTTGCCTCCTGTACGTACCCTGACTGGGGATTGAACCCACAACTTTTTGGCACGTGGGACGATGCTCCATCCAACTGAGCCACCCAGCCATGGCTACACAGTATTTATTGAGCATCTGCTCTGTACTAGACTCTGAGCTCAGCACTTGAAACAAAGGATAGCTTAAGAGATGACCTCTGCTCTCAGACACTCACTGCCCCATTAGTGATGAACTCGTTGAGAAGATAGGACCAGCGAGGCGGGCTGGGCGTAAGACAATAAGGCATGGTGGAGACCAAAGCAAAGCTAAGCGCATGTCCAGTCTATGGGTGCAGCTACTGCTCAGCTCTGGCCACTTGTTGACATGTAGAAATCCAGAGCCAGGATTACCAAATTTTTCAAAGAGAAGCCAGAAATTTGGATTTTTGAGAGATCTCCTAATATTTATATATTAGCACTGATCCCATTTTTTTTAAGTACCACGTAGGACAAGCAAAGCAGTTTCTAGGAATGGTTTCTAGAAAACTAGAAAGTTTATCCCTAGGGATCCAGTTCCACTCACCAAGCGATGAATTATAGGGAGTTATGAGCAATAACAGTTAACTCAGCTTTCACTTCTCCATTGTGTCTATTAAGAAATGATGAGCCCTGGCTGGTGTAGCTCAGTGGATTGAGTGCAGGCCTGTGAACTAAGGGATCGTGGTTCGATTCCCAGTCAGGGCACATGACTGGGTTGCAGGCCAGTTCCCAGCAGGGGACTCATGAGAGGCAACCATACATTGATGCTTCTTTCCCTCTCTCCTTCCCTTTCCCCTCTATAAAGAGATGAATACATAAAAAAATAAAAAAGAAGAAGAAATCATGTGACAGTTTGGTCAGATTTCTGGTGGAAATCCCGATCATTATGTCTTCACTGTATCTCAACCCCTTTGTGTAGTGGAAAGACCATGGACTTGGGGGACAAATAGGTCAGGTGTAAGGTGCCGGGCCCACCTTTTACTAGCTGTGTGGCCTTGGGAAAACTACCTAACACCTGCCCCTCAGTTTCCTTACTTGCAGAGTAGGATCATAATGCCCACAAGATTTTGTGAAGGGTAATGATCACAAATGCTGAATGTGTCATGAACTTGTACACTTATTGAGTACCTAATTTCTCTTTGGTTCCTCTCTGAGCTAGGAACTTTGTAACCCCCTCCAAAGAAAGGGGGTTATACTGCCAGAATAGACAGTATGTGTGATAAGTTCTGTAACATTCCAGAGCCAGGCAAGCTTCACGTGGAAGGAGCAATCAGGGAAGACATCCTGGAGGAGGAGAACTCAATGGAGATTTTCTGCTGGTGAGCCCCAGGCAATCCTGTTCTATGTGCCAGCCTCCTGGATGTCATTGAAAAATTTGATGAGGCCAGTGGATGTTTCAGTAGTTGGGTTCCAAGGCCAGAAATTGGCCAGGTGTCTGTGGCTGCCCTCAGTGGGGGTTGCAGCCCAGGGATGAGCCTACGTAAGAAGTGCCAGAGAACAAGCATGTTTATGGGATCCTGACTTCATTCCACAAATAGTTCTGGGTGCTGGGATCAGAAATGAACCAGAGAAGATCCCTGCCCTCAACAGTCTTCTGTTCTGGCTGGGGTATTTTAATTGATAATGTGTTAAGGACTGGATCCATTACTGGGGAGAGGGGAGTGGAGAGGGGCTGGATTGTGGGGGAGACAGTAAATTTAGTTCTGGGGTTCCTGTGGGCCACTGAGCTAGAATATCAGGCAGGTATTTGAATTTTAATGATATTCATTTAAATATGTAATTAATATACCATTAGAGTATAATCATTAAAATTTAAATACCTGCCTGATATTTAAACTTGATAATAATTCAAACTATATTAGAAGTGTAGGCTGGGGCAACGGGGTATGTATGAAAGCTAGACCTGAGAAATCACGTATTCACTCAGCAAACCTAACTGAGCACCTGCTATGTGCCAAGTGCCGGGGTAGAGAAAGGAGGCAGTTACAGTATCTACCCTCAGTTCAGTGGAAAGACATAACTGCAGTAATATTTGTAACTGTTATGGCTCATTGAGCACCTGCTGGGTGCTGGGCTCCGTGCTGTGACCCTCAGCCCGCCACATCTCATTGGATTATCAAAACCACCACATGAAGCAGCTTCTATGATTGTACTGCCTGGCAGATGGTTAAACTGAGACCTGAAGAGGCCGGAGGGGACACAGGCAGCCAGAGGTGACACCTCAATTTGAATCCACTTCTGTCTGACCCAACGCTGTGCTTTCTCTCCGTTCGTTTATTCGATCACTCATTCACCTGGTGTTATCGAGTCAGAGCTAGTGCCAGACGCTGCTCAGCCAGTGAGAGCCCCTGGGCTCTGCGTGGGAGTAAGACCCAAATCCCTGACCTCAGATGCGCTCAGCCCAGGAGAGATGTAGAGAGAGGGAGCAGACCCCCCTGAAAACGCCAGATTTTGGGGGCCACCAGGGATGGGAGCTAAGGAACAGGAGGGCAGATGGCAGGTCATGGCAGCCTCTTGAAGGCCAGGGGAGAGAGAGTTTCGAGAAGGAGTTGATGGTCAGCAGGATGGAGTGCCCGAGAGACTGAGTGGGGTGAAGCCCAGGCCTTGGGCAACACCAGGATTTGGGGGACCCCTGAGAGCTGGCTCGGGGAGGCAGCTGAAACCAGGCAGCAAAGGACTCAGAAGGCAGCAGACAATGAGCCAGCAGAAGCTTCTCTGCCCAGAGATCGGGCTTTTAGAGAAAAGAGAAAGCTGAAGAGAAGTCAGCAGAGGCAGGGGATGTCTTCCCTTGTTTAGCTTCCTTGTGTTTGGTTCAGGATGGGAGGGTGGTGCCCTCAGGCACAGGAAGAAGCTGGTGGTGGTAAAAGAGAAATAAAAACGCAGAGCAGAGGAGTTTCCCACCGCAGTTACTGCCCCTGGACGTGCTGCCTGTTTATTTGCTTGATGCCTTTGCTCTCTGTGTCCCCCAACCAGAAGGCGGCTTGAGGGGGGTCTCTCTTGTTCACTGTGGGTCCCCAGCCGTGCCAGGCATGTAGCAGACACTCAGTGGGGACTTTTTGTATTCAACTGGATTCCCGGAGTCCGCGGGGTGCTTATGGTTGGGTCCCAGGATGCGGTAGTCTCAGCAAGGCCCGAAGGAGGGGCTTTTAGTACAGGAGGGCGGGTGCACTCCCGGCTTCTCGGAAAAGTGTGTGTAAGTGGAGGTCAGGATGGGGGCATGGGGGTTAACATGAGTGGAGAATAATAACAGCTCCTGTGTCCTTGCGAGAACACTCCAGGGGGTTATTATCTGTTAGCATTATTTTGCCACTGCTCTGTTACAAGTGCATTCAGTCATTTAATCCTAGTAACTATAGGCAAGAAAACTACCCGAGGCCCTGAGTTGAATGCAACAGCTTGTAGTGGGGAGACCAGGATTTGCACCCAGAACTTGGAGCTGTGATGTTAACCGCTGATTCTCACACTTCCCCACTGGGCCTCATTTTCTACAGGCCATTTCTCTCCCTGAGCCTCTCCAGTGGCCGGGAGTCATTATTCTCATGTGTCACAGGAACAGAGAAGAGCAGTGACTTTCCTGGGGGCCCCACAGCTACTTCAGGGGGGCAGGGGGGGGACTCCAGCTTATGCTCTTTAACTGCAAGGTGGCGGTTTCTCCTCAGAGGGAGGAAATGCAGGGGTTTGGTAGGGAGTTTGGGGCAAAGAAAGGCGCCAGGTGGGTTTGGAAACATTTTGCTTTGACTCCAGGACAGAGAGAGTTGGGGTTGGCAGGTGGGGACCGACAGGAAGAGAACGGGGCAGAGGCTGGAGGGGGTGCCGCCTGGCTGTCCCTGGGAAGGGGCCCAGCGAGGCAGAGTGAAATCCAAGCGGGAGTGTGGGCTCAAGGCCTGGACAGAGACCCTGGTGTGGCCCGGGGTGGGGGAGTGGGCAGGGGGGAGGGCAGCTGCGTTCAGGAGAGGGTTCTAGATCTCCAGCTCTGGGTGGAGGAGGACTCTGGACTGGGGCTGGGCCGGCCAGGCTGAGGTCACTATCCCTCCTGAAACCCACCCAGGCCCCGTGGCATCCTTGAGGAAACAGCAGCTTCTGAATACAGAGGGGGGGGGAATCCTCAGGGGTCAAAAGAGGAGAAGTTGGACTTCCTATGTGAGTACCGGGAATCCTGGAGCTGGCCAGGGGGCGGGGAGAGGGGGAGGTGCAGGGCAGGCAGGGAAGCCCTTAAAACCAGGCGGGCCCAAGCCGGGCATCTTCTCCAGGCACGACGAAGACAAGGACTCACAGCCCATCTCCCTGGTGAGGAGTCTCATTCTGGGGGCTGCCTTACCCGAGGGGGTGGCAGGGACGGGCACAGAGAGGGGCTGTCAGGCGGGACCCCTGGCCCTTCAGCGCTGGCCCCACAAATGGCAGGGAGATCTCCTGTGCCTCCCGTGAGCGGAGACTGGGACTGTTCATCTTTCCAGCTGGAGGACGTGCGCTGAGGGGGTCATGGGCGTGGGGGGCACTGCTGCATGGGGACTGGGAGGATCAGTTTGTCCGGGGACCTGCCACTCCCCGGCTCCCACATTTCCATGCTCTGTCACCATCTGTCTCTGCTGTCCCCACCTCTCCTGACCACAGCCACTGCTCCACTCCGAAATTATCTCCTGGCCACACTCATTGTCCCCTGTGGCCGCTTGACGAAAATAGCCAGCCCCACACCCTTCGCCTGGGGGTCTGCTTTGGGCTTCGTTGGTGTCCATTCTCCCTGTCCCCAGAGCAGCTGGTCAACCGCTCTGCCACCTCTGGGAAACTTTTCTCAGACCGTTCACCCCGGGCCTCCACTCACGACCACAGCCCTTGTTCTAAAACGCACCGGGTCTTATTCTTAACTCGGGTATGATGAGGCCAACAGGAGATGCGCCATTTAAAAGGTAGTTTGTTACTCACAGTTTCCAAGAGACGGAACACACCACACCAGGCTGGGCTGCTCGCAACGCCCCAGGGTCGGTCAGGAGGCAGAAGAAATGAGCGAGAGTACGATCCAGGGTGCAGGGCAGGACAGTCTGGGGGTGGGAGCTGTGGTCTGTCCGAGGCCCTGGGGTGACTTAGAGCAGAGGAAATATTGGCTGGGAGCCGGAATGTTAAATAAAGGAGGTGACTGGGCAAGGAAGTTTTGGATTGGTTGCTTTGTTTTTGGCTATCTCTAGGAGTGAGCTGGTCCTGGGAGGGGCTGTCTCTTCCCAGCCCAGCAAGGCCCCCAGCCCTACAAGGCACCCTAAGATATAGAAAAGTGGCAACGTGGCTACTGCGCAGAGGCTGCTCCAGGGCGGTCCGGTCGGTCAAAGGAGTCTAGCCACGCCCCTGGGCTGAATCCTCAGGCAGCTCACCTTCCCTTCCTGTGCCTCAATTTCCTGGTCTGTAAAATTGACCAGTGGTATTCTCTCAGTCAACCAGCGACTGCTGAAGGGACAGGTGCTGTGCCAGCAGGTCTAACAGTTTGCTCCTGCCATGGTCATTGGCGGGTTCGAAGGGGCAGTGGGTGGTGCCGGGCCCACTGTAGGTGCCCAGGACACGGTAGTTGGCATCTTCCTCCTGCTGTGAGAAAGATCGCTATGGAAGGATAGGATCTATGGCCATTGGCTTGGATATTTAGAGCCCTCCGGGTGGAGGCCATGGGTGGAGAGAACCCTCAGGAATATTCTTGGAACTCAGACGAGCTGCATGAAGAGGCCATCCCAGTAGCCAGGAGCCCTGGAGTTGGAAGTTGTGTGTTTGGAGCCAGGCCTTGGGAGGGGCCAGGGGCTCTGGGTACAGCACAAGCAGAAGTGACCTCTGAAGGGATCAGAGATGGCAGGGCACCGAAGCGGAAATGGTGGCAGACCATTGGCCGGCTGGGCAGCTGCAGATGAAAGAGGACTTTGAGATGAAGAGAGGGAAGGGAAGCAGGCAGCCACTAGCAAAGCACCCTGTGAGAGGCCAAGTTAGGATCCGGCACTGGCCCAAGACACATGGAATTTCCTCTGCATCTGGATGTGATTTTTTTTGGACCGTAGGCCAGTGATTCATGTGTCTGCCGGGGGAGGCAGCTGGGGCCTGTGAGTCCACGGGACAGAGGTCCATGGCTCAAAGGAGAGTTCACCCCTGTGGGGATGGGGGCTCGAGGCCTGGGTTCGAACCCTGCCTCCAATTCGTACTAGCTATGTGACTCCTGGCAAGTTCCTTGAGCTCTCTGAGCCTGCGTTTCTCCACTAGTAAAATGGCAATGATGATACCTGGCCTTCAGAGAGCTCACGAGTGCCCAGGGTCAACTTATTGGGGCCCATGAAAATGTTTCAGTTTTAAATTCTTTTAACATTGAAGAAAAAATGCATGTAGCAATAGTGAATCCAGCTTGAATTGCATTTGTTTTTATACCAATGTAGTTGTAAAATATAATGTAAAAAGGATTTTTGTGTGTGTGGAGAAAGAGGACTATGAAGGCAAAAGTGCTTGGGACCCACAGAAGCCCTAACAAGGCCCTGAAAGCCACGTCACACGCAGTGTGCCCTTGCTTCCTCCCTGAGCACCTGCTTCGGGCTGGGTGCCGTCCTCAGTGCTGGGAGACAGGGATGAATCTCCCAGCTTCTGCCCTCAGGAGACCAGCACAGCCCCGGCTGGTGTGACTCAGTGGATTGAGTGCCAGCCTGCGAACCAAGGGGTCACTGGTTCGATTCCCAGTCAGGGTACATGCCTGGGTTGAGGACCAGGTCCCCAGTAGGGGGCTCTCAAGAGGCAACCACACGTTGATGTTTTGTTCCCCTTCTCTCCCTCCTTTCCCCTCTCTCCAAAAATAAAATCTTTAAAAAAAAACACCAAAACAACCCAGTAGAGAAGACAGTCTCAGCCAGGCCCTCTGTACTGTGAGATAAAGGGAGACGAGACTTAACACCATTGGTCTCCCTCCTGTCCTCCCAGCCCTGACCCTGTCTCTCCCTTCGTCCCGTGTTCTTTTCTCCCCGCCACCTCCCTCATCCATCACCCTGCCCAGCCGTGTCTACTCCTGCCCCTCACTTGTGCCGTCAAGTCCCCGCCCACTGAAGGACCCCACCGACTCCTTCGGTCACCGTTAGCCACTTTCTGTGGAAGGGGCAGTTGCGTTGGGGGTGTTTGTGGTCAGGTGCATTTGTGATGGGAGGGTTCTCTCCCATCTCTATAGGGGACCTCACAAATGTCCCTCTGTCCCCAGAGACCCATTGGGTCAAGTCCTTGAGGTGTTTGCCTCATCTTTTCTCACTGGAGTTGCCTATTTTTTGACCAACACGAGAAGTTCGGATTTGGTGGGAAGCCAGGGGTAGGGTTGGAAAGGGCCATGGGGACATCTCCTGGTAAGTATGTCATGGGGTGTGTTTTTTTTTCCAGAGTCTCAGAGATGAAGGGCCTCCTCATGCTGGCTTGGCTCCTGGTTTGCAGTAAGTTATGGCCTCATGGCCTTTGAACTTGTGACCTTCTATTCTCTAGGAACAATAGGGTAATGGAAAGGAGACTAGTCTGAGTCGGTAGAACTTAAGTTTGAATCGGGGACTTGCACTTACTGTGTGGACATCAGCAGGGTCTTGGCCACTCCCAGCCTGTTTTCTGGTCCATGATGTTGCTGAAAGCCCACTGGCAGGGCTGTGGGCGGGGGGGGGTGAGATGGGAAGGGTGGTCCCAGGCGACATGTAGGGCTGTGCTACATGGAGAACATGTGGTATTGAGATTGAAGCAGGAGGCAGACAAAAACGAAATGATAGAAATCACCTTATAGAAATATTCCACCCCAGGGTTTCTGGTCATTCTCTGCTCAGGCCTGTCCAGGTTTCTATTCACCCCTGTGCTGCTGCCTCCCAGCTGGTGGTGCCGGCACAGCACAGGGGTCTGCCTTCAGGCCTCCCCTGCACTCCTCGTCAGGCTGTCCTGCTCTTGGAGGTCTCCAGACCCGTGGGGACTCCAGGGGGAGCAGGAGGCCTGGAGCCTCTGGCTCACGGTGTGCTGCGGAGCGAGCCACCTTTCCCTCCGGGCCTCAGTTTCCCGGTCTGGGAGATGAGGGAGCTGGCTGGCTTCAGTGACCTCTCAGGGGTCCATCTCGCTGGCGGAGCCTCGTGCTCTGAATGGTGCTGTTAGTGGGAAGAGGGAGAGGCACGTGGCGGGGAGACGCACGCATGAGAGCTGGGTGGCCAGCTTCACACAGATACCACGTCAATTCTACCTCCTGTTTCTGGTCACTTGGTACACACCTGCCGCTGGGCTCCAAATTTACGACACACCCTTTGTCTCGTTTTAACCTCATCACAACTCTAAGAGCTGGGTGTACATTTTAGGAAACTGAGGAAACGGAGGCTCTGAGAGGTAAGTGACCCACTCAACATCATGCTGTGAATTACTGGCAGGGCTGCAGTCTGGACCCCGGCTCACTCAGTCTCCAAGTCCAAACTCGAAACGGCTTCCCTGTGTTGCTTGCCCTCGCCTTCCTTGTCCCTGCCCCATTAATGGGGAGGATAAAAGAAGAGACCTTTGCCCCCTCACCAAGCCCCAGGGTGGGGGAAGGGGCAGGGGCATGCTGGGAGAGCGGGCCTGCAGCAGGCAGGCCTGGGTTTCATCTGGGGACGGGCTGTCTTTCAGGTGCGCCCGCTGTGCTGGGAGGCTTCCTGGAACTGAATTCGATGATCAAGGACGTGACGGGAAAGGACCCCCTGATAGACTATGGCTTTTATGGCTGTTACTGCGGCTTGGGCGGTCAGGGGACCCCCAAGGATGCTACCGATGGGTGAGCTGAGTATCACAACTGCCCTTCTGCTCCCACTCTGCACCCACATTATCTCCTCTGACTCCATGAATATTAAAGCACCATTTCACAGATAAGAAAACTGAGTCTCGGAGAGGTTAACCAACTCTCCCAAGATACATCTAGTAACCCTCTGAATCCCAGTGGCCTAAGTATCAGATGGGCTATTGCTACATAACAAATCATCCTAACATGTAATGGCTTAAAAGGATGATGACCACTGATTTTGCTAAGAATCTGCCATTTGGCTAAGGCTGGGTGGGATGGCTTCAAGTGGCTTCAGCTTGGGCACCTTGACTGAGGCTGGGTGATCCAGATGGCTCACCCAGGTAGCTGGCAAGTTGTTGCTGTCTGCTGGCTGGGAGCTCAAAGGAGGCTGGGGACCGGGGGCCTCCGCTCCTGGTACTTGGGCCTCTCCTAGGTTGTTTGGGTTGTCTCAAGGCACAGTGACTCTAGAGTTCCAAGAGAGAGTATCTCAAGGCTGCAAGACGAGAGTATAGCATTTTTATGATTAGGCCTCAGAAGGGTCATGGCAGTCCTTCCAGTAAACTCTAGGTTAAGGCAGTTACAGTGGCTTTAAGAGGGAGGTTCTAGCTAGTTCTTGATTGGGAAGCATCCATGTTCCAGAACATGGGAGATGAGAGTGATTGTCCTTTGGAAAATGCAACCTGCTGGGTTAACAATTTTGACACTTCGAGACATGTACAATGGAAAGGGGCAGTTGAGCAGTTGGATGGCGGACGGTGGGAGCCAAGTTTCTCACTGCTGGAGTGGCAGTTCGCAGACACACAGGGACAGGATGCTGGAACACTCTACATGGCAGTGGACTAGAGGTAGAGACTTCAGTGTGGACCTTGTCTAACTTCATATAGATGCAATGGTTACATATGGACATATGTATACGTATATGTGTACACGGGGTTATTGATAATACAGACACATACATATATTTTTACTCTGTCAGCTAACAGGACCTAAAAGAAACAACCCCTCAATTGCCATAAGCAACAGCTGGTGGCCAGAGCTGGTTTCTAATATCATTCTCCAAGGAACCATGGCTCCTTGGAGAAATGGCCGATGCCAGGACCAGGGCGGGAAATACTCAAGATGAGCCAGGAGCTTCTTACAATGCGGACAGTTAGGATGGGTGCGAAGAAAACCTGACGCACCCCAGACAGACCCCGCATCAACAAGGGAGGCTGAGAGATGTGTCCGTGAGCACAGGCGCCAACACAAAGGGCTCCCCCTGGCCAACGCTGCAACAATTTGAGCAAAAAATGAAAGCACATAACCACAGTCTTCACATGAGAAAAACGTCCGAGCAATCCCAGCAGCAGGGCATCCTACAAACACATGACCAGCCTCCCTCAGAACTGTCAAGGGCATTAAAAACATGTGAGGAGTGGACACAGCCAACAGGAGCCTAAAGAGCCCTGATGACCGAATGTCATGACGGGGTCCTGTAGGAGAAAGGAGGACAGTAGGAGAAAACCAAGGAGAGCTGAATAAGCTGTGAACTTTTTGCAATAATGAATCAATAACGGTCTATTGTTATTTAGTAGTTGGTTAAATTACTTAGTTAATATTGGTTTGTTAATTGTCGCACATGCATTATATTAGTATAAGATGTTAATAATAGGGGAAACTGGATCTGGGGTAATGGGAACATTCTGTACAATGTTCTCCACTTTTCTGTATCTCAAAAAAAATTTTTTTTAATGCAAGCTGCTATACCTAACACACTGGAAGTTTATTTTTTGGTCTTATAACAGCTTGACCAAACATTGTTGATTCTGGGACCCAGGTTCCTTCTACCTTGTGGCTCTGCCCTTCCCTGCAGCTTCCAAGTCCTTGGCTGGATCGTCATCCAGCTGAGAGATGGAGAAAGAGAGAGAGGGGAGGATAACGTGTGAGGTTTTTATGGGTAGGTCCGGAAGTGGTGTGCATCACTTCTACCCGCATTCTCCAGACTGGAACCTGGTCATGTGACCACATTTACCTGCAAGGGAGGCTGGGAGATGTAGTCTCATGGAGAGCTTAGGAAGACAAAGCACGATTATGAGCTGCTCACCAATGGTAGGCCGTCCGAGAGGAAGGGCATATTATTACTAGATTCTTTCTCTGCCAGACTACACCTACTGATGTGGTCTCTGCCTAAGCGACACGCCCCTTCCACTTAGGATCTAAGTGTCTCGCACTGACAGGTGCTGCCAGGTGCATGACCGCTGCTATGAGGTGCTGGAGAAGAAAGGCTGCAACACCTGGGCACAGTATTACAAGTACAGAATCTCACGGGGCCTGGTCTCCTGCGGTAAGGCTGGGGCTTCCCATTCAGGCCCCTGGAAAAGCCCGGGCCTCTGCTGGCTCTGAATGCAGCTGCCCCTAGATGTCAGTCAGCCTACATCTTGGGAGACAGAGCTGGGGGGGGGGGTGTGTGTGTGTGTGCAGAAATATTGCCCCTGTCTCTGACCTCTTAGAGTGAGTGTTTAGTAGTACCAAATGCTTTGCATATTTCCTTTTACTTGCTCCCTGAAAGTGCCCCATGAGTAGGTTTAGTTTCCCCATTCTACAGATGAAGAAACTGAAACTCAAAGGCTTGCCAATACACACAGCTAGAGTTGGGATTCAAGTTCAGGTCCACCTGAGTTCAAAGCTAAGTCTGAGTGTGGCGTCTTTGTGGGAACTGGGGTTCCTTCGGAACAGGGGCAGTCCCCACCCTCAGACTGGGAGCTCCCTGAGGGCAGGAACTGTGACTCCCTGGGCTGCAACCTCACCCTGGGTAGCAGCTGGTCCCTTCCATCAGATTACGCACCACCCCCCCCCCAGTGTAGACACTGTGCTCCCTCACCAGACTGAGTGCTCCCACAGAGCAGGGAGCAGACTAAGAATCCGCTCAGCCTAGAAGCAAGTCCTGACTGAAGCAAGCCCGGGAGTCAAGGTCGGTAGAGCGAGCGTACCTTCTGTTCCTCATTCTGCATTTGGCATCCTGTTTGCAGAGCCCGGACCCCAATGCCAGGTGCAGCTCTGTGCCTGTGACCAGAAGTTGGTCGAATGCCTGAAGAAAAACCTAAGGAGCTACAACCCTGCCTACAGATATGTCTCCAAACTCTGCTGCATCTAGTGACCCTCAGTGAGCTCCTCCCAGATCATGACTTTTGTCCCCTCCTCCTACAACATGGAGCTTTCCAACTCTGGGCTCCTGAGAGAGGTTCCCTTGTCTTGCCCCTCATTTTTTCTTGATGGTCCACTGGCCTGGGAGGAGCCCCATGGCCACCTTTCGCTCTCCACAGAATCCCCAGAGATTGAGTCTGATCATAGGACTCGACAAAGTCAAGGTCCCTGGCCTCTCCACGTGTGAGATCAGTCCTTCTGGAGCTCAGAGCTCCCTCTGAACTCCAAGCCCATCATTGTCGACTCTGAAGACAGAGCCCCATCTCCGGGAGGAAGACTTCCCTGGTATCCATGTACTTCTCAGTTTCTGCCACTCTCTAGGGAGTGTTACTCAACAAGAAGCAAAATTGACTCCATACATCTGACATGTAGATATTAAAATGTCTCCTCAGGAGTAATACAAACCACACAGGCATTCCTCTCTGCTGTGGGGGGGTTCCTGCACCTTTCTCTGTTTCTGGGCCACTAAACCCGAAGTTAACCAAGCCCTCTGAGATAGAAGGTTTTCTGAGATGAGTGTCAGGCCTTCTTTGAGGCTCACCTCCTTAAATCTTGGGGGTCCTCTGGAGCCAAGCAAGGGGTCTCATTTTCCCTTGAGGGGGTGGGGAGAAGAGAATTTGTAATTATACAAGCAGGGGATTCCAGGACAGAGAGCGCCACATTCAAGTCCCGGCTTGGTTTCTCCAGCTGGGCAAGCCCAGCCCACTTCTGAACCTCTCTGACATTGTCTTTTACAAAGAGAAACTGTCATGTTTCACGCCACGTAACTGGGAAACCTGAAGCCACCTGGATGCTGGCGCAGGGATGCTGAGGTCCTGGGGTTTCACAGAACAGAACGTTTTTTAAAGTAGGTTTCAGCTACGAGGTTTATTTTTACCAAGTAAGGACATTAAAAACCCCAGCTCATCTAGTAATTTGTAAGAATACCCAGACAGCAGGAAGAAAGGGCATATTTTAAAACAAAGGAGAGTCCTAGCCTAGAAGAGACCTTTGGCTCTCTTCCACCGACGAATCCCAAAATAGCCTCATGATAAATGGGGTCTATGTTTAAAACCTCCAGTGTTAACCATTTTCTAAATGCAGTTTGAGTTTTTGAATGCCCCAAACACACTGGTGTTTTAGAAAAGTGTGATGAGGACACGTGTCTGTATTCGACGATGTGACACAGAACAGGGCTCAGGCGTCCAACTTATTCACAACATCTTTTTGAGCAGAGTCGTTTTCCAAGCTCACTTTTAACCAGGTATGTGGAGGAAAGGGGAGCTTCATTCTTAACGCCATTTCCCTTTGATTGCAGTGTTCTGGGTGATGGAGAAGAGACCCAGCATAGGCTTCTCCCTTCCCTTCAGGGTCACCCAGCAGGCGAGGCGGTGCCTTGCTTGTACATTCTGCAGGAAGGGGCTGGGAACAGGCCCTTCTCCCCGGGGTATCCCAGCTCAGAGACCCAGTATTCAGACCAGTGCTGACAGGCATTTGTGGACTAGGGGTGCTATGAAGTTATGAGAGCAACACTACAAGCTGATGTGGGTTTGATGTGGAAGGGTCTGGGAAGAACTTGCATTTACCTACCAGGACATGGAGGCCCAGAGAGGTTAGGAGACATTTGCAAAGCCACACAGCACACCGACAAACAGATGGCTGGTTCTGAATCCTGGGCTCCGACCACTTTCCCACTGTCTTCAACTCTAGCCCGCAGGGAGAGAAAATAGAACCTGGGATGGTTCAGGGACTCAGCCACACTGGGGGTTCTCAGAAGGATCACCTGGATTCCACCTGAGAGCCAGCTCCATTTCTTCTCTGAACTAACTGTCTCCTGGGATTCCAAAGTCTGTCCTTGGGTGGTTAGCCTGGCTGGGGCCCTGACCTTCATCTTCAGTGGAGGGGACCCCGCTGGGGTCATCTATGCCTGCTGCCTGGATCCACCCTCACAGCTGTGAACAGCTCTGGAGGAAATGATTGAAGTCACATGATTGCTGCAACTTGGGAAGAGGGGTCTCCTTGACTCTTTTATTTGACTATGCCTGGCAAGAGAACCACCAGGAGGCTCATCTCTCCCAAAATTGCCCGATGGCCGCCCTTTCAGGGCAGATACTGAGATATACAGACCAGGTTGCAAATGCCTCCCTGGGTAGAGCTTTATATAAAAGCAGGCAGACAGCCCACACGCACAGACACTCGACAGACAGGAAGCCCTCGCTGACGTCTGAATCTCATCCTGCCCAATGGACTCCTTATCTTCTCTGGCTGGAGACTTGCCAGCGGTGAGGCTGATGGGAGTCCCAGGCTGTTCTTGGGGCTTGCACAGGCCCCGTTCGCTCTCCCGCTTGGGCTGCAAGACCCTAGGCAGCAGCAACAGCACAGAAAGAAAGAAACTCACACAGGCTTTTACTGGCCCCCACACTCCCAGACATCACATCCCTGTAAAAAGGTCCCTTGTTTTGCACACAGGCACCCCCTAGTTGGGTTTTCAGCCCAGTGTGCTGCCGTGCACCGGTGGGCACAGTGGTTGTTAACACATGCCGCACCTGACCAAAAGGGGTCAGGGACACGGACCTCACATTGTCAAAGTAAAGAATGACGACAGCCAACACAACAATAGCTGTCTGTGTGAATGAATCAGAAGTATACCTACTTATTTGTTAGATCGGCTAAAACTATAACATGATTTTTGGGTGTGTTGCAGAATTTTAGTCATTGACTTATATGTGCCACGAGATGAAAGGGTTGCAAACGATGGCCCTGGTCGTTCTGCTGCTCTGACCAAACCCTGGCGGATGCAGCAGGCTCCCTGGTGCCCAGCAGCATGCTTGCCACAGAGTGGGTGCTCAACAGGTGATTGTTGAGTAAATGAGTGATCAAATGAACAAATTAAGTTCCTGCCCTCCAAGAACTCACTCACAGGGAAGTCTGGGAATAGGAACTGAGGAGCTGAGCAGGCACGACAGCAGTTGTGACGTTTTGACCTCTCTGGTGGGGCGGTCTGGACAAGCTGGGCTCACCCACTGGCCTCCCAGTTGCTCATGTCTCCTTGGTCTGGAGTTATGGTGGTGACGGGTGGGAGCTCTGTTAGATGGTCACGCCAGGCAGTGTTCTCAGGAGGCCAGCGGAGATGTCCTGAAGGGGTGTGGACTTCCTGCGTGACCTGTTCCTGGTAGTGAGGTCCTAGCCATGGCACGTGTCCAGACGCATGTGTCCAGATGCTGCAGGTACAAGGACAACCTGGTCACACTTGCAGACCTGTTTCCGGCACTTGTTCCTGGAACATGTACCAGCCTGGGAAGGAAATTGGAGTGCTCACCTCTGGTTTACCAGAAAAACCCATCCCACTCACACGCTGCCCAGGTAGCAAGAGCCTCACCCAGCAACCTAAAAAATCCTGCCACTTCCTAGGAGTCTCCCAGGATGGCGACAGAATTCATTTTCCTGTGGAATTCAGAAAGCCCACAACTATGCAGTGAGTGAACCTCCGGCAGGGGGTTGCTATTATCACTCAAGAGCTCTCTACCCATCTTTTCTTTCCCTTCCTCTAAAGGCCTTCCCTCCCTTCCTCTAAAGCCTTCAATGGCTCCCCATTGCCAAGTTCTTCAGCCTGACATCTAGCATCTTCTCCTAGAGGCTGTGCTGCCTTTCCAGCTTGATCTCCCAATTATTCTCTATGTCCCCAAACCTCCACCCTGTGAATCTTGCCCTTTGATTTCAGCTCTGCCTCTGTTTGCTTGGTGTCTTCCTTCTGGAACGTTCACCCCTTCTCTTTACCTGTGAATTGCATTTTTTCCTATCAGTAATAACGATGGTAATAATAATTTAAAAAGCTAATACTTACTGATTGCCTTTCATGTGCCAGAGATGTTCAAACAGGTTATCTCATTTCATTTTCCCCAAAACACAACGGACAGGTACAATGATCCCATTTAATGGGTGAGTAAATTGAGCCTGGGAATGTAGCCCTGGCCAAGCAACACAAGATAGGCAGAGTGGGGATTTGGACCTGGGACGGTGCAGATCCAGAGCCTGAGCTTCCCGGGGGCGGGGCCTATGCTCTGAACACTCCCTACTTGCTTGTCTGGGCACCGGGCACCGAGGGCGCTCTCAGGGGATGTCCCCAGGCTCCACACGCCGCAGCCTCGTTTGCCTCCATCATTGCTGCTGTAGATCCCAGATGCCCAGAGAGCAGGGGTCATGTCTGTGTCTTCTTGGGTGCCACAGCTAGGAGTCAAGATCAGAAACTCAGTACAGAAAACATGGTTTTAGGGGGGCCTGGCCATCGATACCCCACTAGCTCAGTAAAAACGGATGACCGTAGTCATGACCCTGAGGCCCTGCAGTATTTTACGTGCCCCTGAAGCCACGAGAAGCACAGACGAAATCCTCACTAGCTGAACACATTTTGCACCCAAACCATCCAAACACCTCTGGGCACTCAGCTGGGTTCACGTTCTGTTACTCAGAATCATGGGTAACTAGCACTGTGGACTAGGCACCAGGCTCTGGTCCCACTTTGCACATGTCCTGAGTGACCTCGGGCACGTGCCTGACCCTTCCTGACTTCAGTTTTTCCATTTGACAAGAACAAGTTTAATAAATATTTTAACTGCATCTCTGGTCCATCCATGGATTACGAGATCAGTCAGGAGGGTTGTATCTGGTACGTGCAGATCCGTGTGTGTGCTTGCGTGCGTGCGTGCATATGTGTGCGCATGTTTACAAAGCGGTAAAGTACTGGCTCAGCAAGTTGTCGTGAGTGTGTCCGTGCGGGTCGGCTGGGGCCAGTTCAGACGGACGTGAGAAAGCCCAGCTCACACGGCCTCTCAGGGCCCGCCTGGCGCTGAAGTCATGGGTGTCTCAGTGGCTTCTGCGTCTCAGCCTTCATTATATAAATAAACCCCCGAAGGCTGCCCTGGGTCAGTGCCCAGGACTCCCTCAGCCTTCTCCTCGAACACCATTAGATGGGAACTGGGCTTCTGGCGGCAGCGCTCCATCCCTGCGATGATGTCAGTCCCTAAATGTTCGATCGCCATCCGGCACGGGACCTGGACATAAGTAAACACCGGTGTTTGGCTCCTCACCGGGAAACAGAGATCCAAGCCACTGGGTTGAATCACGGGGAACTAGTGTTTAAGGGCTTTGGAATCAGATAGGGGCGCGTATTGTGACTCCGTGTATTTCCTTGCCATGGAACTTCGCGAGGCCTGTGATTTTAGTTCTCTCAGCTTCAGTTTTCTCAGTTGTCCAATGGGCTCTAGGTTGTTGTCAAACATGTTTGATGATACGATGCACACAAATTACCCCCTGCAGTGCCCGGCGTACAGTAGGCAGTCAATAAATGGTATTTGCTATGGAAGAGAACCACCAAACCCAAGGCCAAGGGATTTGACTGCAAATGGTCAGCCCCAAATATAAGCCCTGAGGGCCAGGGTCAGTGTCCAGGGCAGAAGGTGGGCCCCCTTCTCCTAGTCTTCCCAAGCTGCCCCGTAAAGCATTTACCACACTGGATGTGGTCATGAGTCCTATTTGGGGTGCACTGGTGAGCTCTCAGCAGGGAGTAGCAGCAACTGTGGAGAGACCTGCCCTGAGCTCAGGGCAAGTGGGCGCTGCAGCCTGGCTGGAGGCCATGCCTTTCTCGGCACCTCCAGTCTTTGTCTGTGCTGTGCCCTGAGCTTGGAACGTGCATCCAACCTTCCCACCAGCTCAGTCCCTCCCACCCACCAAGGCCTAGTGAGCTCAAATGCTACCTCTGGGTGGCACCTGTTCCAGGTGACATCTTCCCCAGCAGAGGTCATCCTTCCTCTTCTGGGCTCCCAGGGAACACCAGTCATTTGTCCACTCACACACCCACCATTACTTCCTCAACACACTGATGGAGCCCCTGTGGGCACCAGGCCTGGCTAGGCCCTGGGCACAGAAAGACTGAGCAATAACCACAGAACCTGAGTTTCTCCCTCAGGAAGCCCAGTCAAGGGAAGGAGACAGACCCACAATGAACGAGTGCTCCACAACACAGTGAAGATAGGATGTCTGATGAAGGAGTTTTGGGTTGAGCCAGAGGCTCCTGTCCAAGCAGGAAGGGTGTGGGCTGACGCTGTGGGCCAGGCTCCCCGCAGACTCTCCCAGGGTCTGTCCCCATGACAGGGAGCAAAGAGTGTGTATGTTGCTCATGAAGGACCCCATATCGCACAACTCAGGCCGTGAAGGGGTCACCTGGCCCCATCTGCCAATACAGGGGCACCTCATGACTCTAGCTCCAGAGACCACAGCTTCCCAGTGCTGTGCGCATTCTCCCCTGGGATGGGAAAGGCTAGGGATTTAGTCCTGGTACAGCCAGGAGAGCTCTGCATAGGCGGAAGCTGATACATGCTAAGGATGCCCTAGGGCCTGCCAGGTAGACGGGCTGCTTCCGAACTACCCGTTGTTAAACACAAATCCCCAGGCTGAATCAGAAGCTCTTGTCTGGGACCGGAAATCTGCATTTGTAAACAAGCTCTGTGGGCGATGCAGACAGCAGGGACGCTGGGAGGGTTTGCGTCACCAAAGGTGAGCAGAGCTTACTTGATATGCTCAAATCTATCCCCTGGCACAGCCCAGTGACATCCCAGAGACTGGGACAACCTCTGGTCCTGGTCTGTACATTACACATTCCTAAATTTGGGATGGTGCCCTGGGGGAGGAGTGGAAGAGGCGTGTTCTTTTAGCAAATACAGAATTATACCTCACCACCCTCACCCACCTAACATACGGGCCTTTTGTAACTTTCTCTTCCAATTAAAAATGTATTTCAAACAGTTTCCATATTTTATGATAGGACATTTTCTTAATATGTGTGACTCACCCATCTGCCTTTTAAACTGAGCTCAGCCCTAGTAACTGTGTCACTGACAAAATCGGCTTAACCAAAGTCAGTTGGTCTCCTCTAAGCACTTTTTTGGCCTGGGCCCATCCCTGGGTCTTGTCCTTCGGAGGAAGAATCTTGCTACGAAAGTTAACTGCAGAGAATCCCCCGCCCTGGGTATCTGACTGAATTCCTCATCGCTCACTGTCCCCAGGTGACGACGTCTGGTCACCCCGGCCTGCCTTTGGCAAAAATCCTGCGGAGTTGGTTTGGCCAGCACCCTCCTGTACCCGTGATGTTCCTGCTCGGCAATTTTCCACCCTCTGACTCCCAGCCTGCTAACTGGCTGTAAATCCCCATGGTCCTGCTATACTTGGAATCGAGTCCCTTTCCATAACTGAGGTCTCTTTTCCCATGTTACAAAAATCTGCTTTTGCTGCTTAAGCTACTCTCCAGCTCTGGTTTCTTTAACTGCGATGGGCTCAAGAGCCAGATAGGATCCGGTTCATCCCTGGGTCCCTGGGCCTCTCACCCAGGACCCTAAGTATGCGCCATTGAAGGCTTTGTCTTCACTCCTGACTGATGGCTCAGGATCCACTGATGAGGCTGAGATCCTAGCCTGTGCTGAAGCGTGGTGAGGTTCTGTGGGGTGTCCAACCTGCAGCCCTCAGACCACCTGCAGTCCAAAACGGCCGTGAACAGGGCCCAATGCAAACTCATAAATTTACTTAAAACATTATGAGACTTTTTTTTGTGTGATTATGTGTCTCAATGTATTTAATATGTGGCCCGAGACAACTCCTCTTCCGGTGTGGCGCAGAGGCACCGAAAGGCTGGACGCCCCTGCTGGAAGCTGGGTCAGAGCCCCAGACTTCCACGTTTGTGACAGGCAGGTCTCTGGAGGGAATGGCACGTACAGGCACGTCAAGAACACGGGAGCTCTCAGCGGACTGGAAACTCCCTTCTCGAACCCCTGATGACTGTATGCCCTGCCAGCTCTGTCCTCTGTCCTCTGTCCAGTGTCCTCTGTCTTCCTCCTGTCCTGGTGGCATGGTCTTACTAAGGATGACATGGAACTTCGATGGCCTCTTCGGGAAACTTGAGATGTCCCCAGACTGGCTCCTCTCAGAACTTTCCTTCTGGTCTCCTCGTCTTACCACTTTGGTCTTCCCTTCAGTTCCCCTGAATCCTTGATTTTACCCCCTGAGAACATGTACCTTCTCCATCCCTCCATCCACCTGCCAGACCTTTTCCCTGCTCACTCCAGCCCCTTGGTCACTTGGATATTCAAATCCCGATGTGGGGATCTCAGAGGCCGAGGGGACCCCCAAACCCTACTGAGGCTGCAAAGGCAGAAGGCTCATTGGACACAGACTGGCTATTTTGTCTATTTGGATGGGTTTGTACACATCCAAGCAGCTCCTTGATGTCCTCTTGTCTCTCACCCTAAACGTAGTCCACAGCCTCCTTAAGATGACGCATGGGACAAATGCGGGTCCTAAAGGCCCCCTCCACAAACACTGTGAAAATCTTTAGCCCTCGTGTCGAATAAGGAACCTCCCCTTGTCCCACCTGCCAGAAACACAATTCTAATAAAAAGTGTAAAAGTGAAGCCAAGGGCAGAGTTTAATACTGCATTTGCCTAACTTACAGCAGACGTCTTAGAGCGAAAGCTGTAAACTTTCTATTTTGTGTGTGTTGGTGTGATTACGTATGTATGTTATGGATGTGTGATGTTTTTCTACTTCCAGATGGTATGGCCAAGTTCATTTATAAAGCCCCTTAACGGAGTTCTATTCATACTGGCATATAGATAAATAAGCGCTTACATAGATTAAATTCCTGAGACTCCCAGAAATACAGAGACTAAATCTAATGTTTCCAAATTCACGTGAGCTGAGTAAATTGTCAGTAAATACAATCAGTTACATATTTTGGGTGTAATAAAAACAGCTATGTCTTCTGAATAATCAGCATTAAGTATGGAAAGAGCATTCATTCTCATTTTCTTTGGGTTTACTCTTTCAATAAGCTAATATTATATCTACTAGACAGTCAAGATTTTAAAGTCATAAATTAAACCTAAAATTAAATATACAAGGAAAGATGCAATAAAAATAAATTGTTTAATATCCACTACTTCATGTTTATTGAGTATAGCAATAAACAAAACAAAAAAACCCACACATTTAACTGTGTTTAGGTTTTTCATGTTTTTTGTTATTGTTGTTTTCTGCTTTGGTGATGTTTTCCTAACATGCACAGGCTGTAAAAATAGTGAACGGGGAAATAACTTGAGATTAAATGTTGTGTGATAGTCTAACATTTCTGCTTTAGAAACTTTCCCAAGTCATTTCAGTAACTTGAAACCTTAAACCTATGCTAAGTGAAATGAAGTCGTAGATATTTATTAGAAATCTAGATTGTTCATAAGTAAGATAAACTACTGAAACACTAATTAATGGACATAACTTTGGGTTCACATATTTTCGGCTTCTTTTTTCATGTGGTATAGAGAAGCTAACTATATTTGAGTCTGTTAATAAGCATATTCTTTCTGAGACACTGGACAATTGCAGTAGGAGAAACCTATGTCTCTAGAAATCTGAAGTGTCGTCAGAAGAGGGGCTAGACAGCCTCAGAACGTCGGCGTGTGACCATTCACAACCCTCCACTTCCCAGTTTTCCCTGTAGGACAGAGATGATTAGTACTTAAACATTATGATCAAAATATGAAAATAAAACTACTATAAATAACACAGGAAAAATGGAGCAAGGAAATTAGGATGTGTTTTTAATATGGAAAAGTATACAAGGTATGAAGGGTGCGTTTTCATTAAGGAAAAAGAGAATAATTTTCTCCTAAAATGAGACAACAGGTCATTCCAGAAAGAGGAACAGAGAGGACAAAACCTAAATAGACTTATAAGGTCATAGGTTTGCAGAACAAGAATTTTATGTGTGGTCAAGCTGGCTGTGATTGCATTGACTTATTTATGTCTTTTTTTCAAAATTAACTTTGTTATCAAAAATACACTGATGCAAAACTAGAATTTGGTTTTCTCTCTGTAAAAACAAGCAAGTTTTCTTGGATTGTTTGCCTGCTGTTAATAAGAGATTACAAAAAGTAATCAGCCTAGGGGTCTAGATTTTGTCTTACCAGAATTATGTCCTGTACCTTAGGTTAACCTTTATCATTGTTGAAGAGAACCCAAACCAAATTCTCATATTTAAAAGATCTAATGGGTTTTTTTTGGGGGGGGGTGTTTTCTCAGCAAAAATGACACAGTTGCTGTTAAGGGTTCCCACAGACACATCTGTATTCCTGTGAGACAGTGGAAAACTCCTAACAATGCAAAGTAAGGGGGTCATCCATGGCTTGTCTATTCAGGTCAGGAGCTCTTTACTTGGGGTTTGTGGACACTGAAGTTATATAATGATGTGCATTCAAGGTACATGTCTTTCATTAGACTTTGAAATGGTGCCAAGACGTCTCAAAAGACAAAGAGTTCCTGAAATGGAGACACATTTTACATCAATTTACAAAGGTGTGTCATTAAAAAATTAGTACTTTTCTACAAAATCTTTTTTATTTTTTTATTTTTTGTATTATTTTATTTTTAAATTATTTTTCAACTACAGTATTTTTTTACTTCCATCCCAGCCCACCCCCCCATGCCCCCCACCTCCCTCCCTTTCCAACCCCCTTAGTTGTTGTCCATGTGTCCTTTATACCTGTTCCTGTAAATCCCCTTTTTCCCCTGAAATTCCCTCCCCTCTCCCCTCCAGTCGCTGTCCCCCTGTTCTCGATTTCAGTGTCGTTGTTTTTATTTTGCTTGCTTGTTTAGTGTTGTGTTTTTAAAGATATTTTTGACAGTCTAGACTTCCCAAAATCAAATCCTCAATGAAATCTTCTTGTGCTTGAACCGACCTTGAGATTTCCCAGAGGACCGACCGCCCCCCACCAAAAGAGAGATGTCGCAAATAATTCGGTTTATTCCATATGTTAAGTTGCATGAAAAGCATTGTCGAATAAGAAGAGGTACTCAATCTACCCTAGGTTACATTTCCATATGTAAAATGTTATTGCAGAAATTGTGTAAATTCCCAGAAATGTCTCAATGTTTCTGCTGTCTGTGGCGTGTCCTGATTTGATGTTATTAGTCACATTCCCAGTTACTATTTTTAAATCTTGGGTGTCACAGACATAGCCAGTTTTTCATTGTTGTTATTGAATGAACTTGAATCATATATTTAACCACAGCCATCTTAAGCTTTTTGTTGTTTTATTCCCATTCATCTCTGAAAACATTTGCAGTCAGTTACAGGCCAGGTTATAGCACCTTCGCGATGTGTTGCTTGAGGAGCTGAGCGCCCTTCCCACTGCACCGACCAAGGCTTTTCACGTTTAATCAGGGACTGATGACTTCGTAAGACTGCTGACCCACGATCCAGCAGGACAGGAATGAATAACACGGGACTGATTGAATCCATGAAGGGTGATTACGGTTTTTGTTTGCCGCGTGGCTGGTTCTTTAATATTCTACTTTCCAGGTCTCCTCCACATAAGGAACCCTTTTCCCTTGTCTCTTAAGGTATCTGCGCTCTCAATACTTTAGTAAACTCTACTTTTATAAACAGAAATAAAACCTTTATGTTTTCTCCTGACCTGATGCCTTCGATATTCAGAAACTCTTACTGAGTATTCTTATTTTCATGGTAATAACATGTGTTCTCCTTGCAACAGGAGGTAACTGGCTGCATTACCAAGGCTTTGGCTGGAATGTCGTATTTGGAAACGGTGCGCATAGATTCAGGTATGACGAGACAGTTTTAAGGAACTTACGTTGACTTTACTGGGGCCAGTGCTTGCAAAACCCTCTTGGAAAAACTGCCATGGTTTAGTACCTGGCCTCCAGGGCGTCCAGCTTTAGAGATGACTAGGGAAGGTCACTTCCTGGAGGGCCCAGGAAACCGAGGACATCTCGGGGGGCCTCAAGAAGAGAAGAATTCACTCAAAGCTGTATGTACTGAAGGCAAAGTCTGGTAATGCGTTCTTGGCTTAGGTTTCTTCACTTTGGGAGGCTTTTAAAAGTCTAGTCTGAGATTCCTATGAAAGGTTCCAGCAACACAAACTCTAAAAGGCCTATTGGTCCATTGCCATCCTTGCTGCCTTTCTGTAAGTAACCTAATGAGATCAGACTTATTTTGTAAACAAGGATAACTTTACTTCCATTATCTTTGATAAAAGTGGAAGTAATTCTGGAGAGCAATGTTGTGTTTCAATGAAAAACTATAGTGCACCCTTGTGCATTCTCCAATATCTGGCTACAAACAGCCAAACTCCGGTTTCTAATTTATTCTCCTACCTCCCTGACTTGGCATCACTGAGCACTATAAACTACCCTTTTCCAGAAGTCTGGCAAGCAGAAGCTGGATGACTTGCTACAAACTTTAGAAAAATCACAACCGAAGATCACGAATGGGCAACCTTCATGCCTGTCGTTATGTGGGCCACTGAGACAGTTCACTGGAACCCCAGATACTGTCACCGAAGTCATTTAGACTGCAAACCAGGAAATGCGTTAGATTGTCACTGCCTGTCCTTGCTCCATCACTTCAAGATGCTTTTGGTCCAACAGCAAGAAACCTTCTCAGTTGTCTGTGCTCTGAACTCAGAAACTGGGCTTCCAACTACTAATCTCTCTTTTTCTTTCATCTTCATATATACCCGCCCATTAAATGACTGACTGCTACACTGTCCGGCAAATATTCTCCAGAACCAAGTCTCGGCAGATGGTGTAGGTGATCCTTCATGAATGACCAAAGGAGAGATGGACTCTAGTTATGCAGAGGAAAGGGTGTTTCTTCTTTCCTTGAACAAGAAAGGCTGGCTGATGCCTTTCCTTGGCGGAACTGTAGTCAGACTCCTCTAGACCTTTTTTTGACTGGGCCTCATCCTCGAGAACAAGAATCCTGTCAAGTAGGTTTAGCCAGAACCCCCACCCTGGATATCTGATCACCCAATTCTTCATCCCCCACCATTTTCCAGGTGGTGGCTGATCACCGTGGCCTGCCTGCAGCAGGAATCCTGTTGAGTTGGTTTAGCCAGAGTCACCTCTGACCCCAGAGGCAGCCTCTCAGTAATTTTCCATCCGCTGATCCCCCTGTCTGTTCCTTGGCTGATGATCCCCACCCGCCTGTCCCTGCTGAATTTGGAATGCAGCCCAGTTCCATATGAGGTCCCTTGTCTTCTATTGTAACCATTCTCAGTTAGAATCTGCTTTTACGGCTTTAACTACTGTCTGGCTCTAGCTTTCTTTTGACCTCATCCTTATCTGGAGGATTCCTGGTCATCGTGTCAATTCCTCTGCACGGACCATCTCAATACACTTCATCCGTCCCATCCCTAGTCCAGCAAGGAGCTGGGGAGAAAGTGGAATAAATTGTATGGGAATAAATTGTAAATAAGTTGTCTTCCACTTTTAAATTGTAAAAGTGGGAGAAAGGTCACATCTCAAACTCACCAGTCCATTCATTTCAAAACGATAGGTTCTGAGAAATGGCAAACAACTGATTTATCAAGCCCGAGAACCCCTGATTCAAAGCACCTAAAATGGTTTAGTTGCGACGTCTACTACTCTGTGAGTCATCAGTCCTAAACAGATGACTTCCAAAACCTGGAATGCTGTATAATTGCTGTTCTGGATCAGAGTGAGCCAGCTGCTGGACGCTGGGAGTACTCAGGTTTCAAATAAACCAGTGGGTTGTAAACCTTGAACCTGCTATTATCTTCTCTCAGGATCTCTTTATCTATGACAGCCGTGATATCATATGGAACATCCAGCCGAAGTTTGAACATGTTGCAGCTTGCAGACTTCCTTCCTATATAGAACACTCCAGATCTTTTCAACATGGTGTGCTTTTCAAAGTGTTTTTATATCCACGATCCAATATAGCCTCCAAACATTTCATGTTACAGAGTGGGAAGTGAGAGACAGAAAAGTGTCTTGCTTAAAGGTCACGTGCAAGTTCGTGGTGCCAGGACTTGAACTGGGGTCTCAGACCGTCAAGTCTGGGGCCCTCATTTGACTAGCAGCGTTGGAGTTTCTCACAAGGACTGCGGCTGGGACTCCTTCATGGCCCCCACTGCTTGGTTGGGTGCCTGATGTGATGGAGCAGTTCCCAGTGTAGACAGTGTCCTGAGTGTGCTCCGGCGTTGTTCGTTCCACAGATCCTCTTATTTTTTAAAAAGATTTTATTTATTTTTAGACAGAGGGGAAGGAAGGGAGAAAGAGAGGGAGGGGAACATCAATGTGTGGTTGCCTCTCACTCACCCCCTCACTGGGGACCTGGCCTGCAACCCAGGCATGTGCCCTGACTGGGAATCGAACCAGTGACCCTTTGGTTCACAGGCCAGTGCTCGATCCACTGAACCACACTAGCCAGGGCCTGATCCTCTTATGGACCCATGAAAAAAGGACCATGAACTCCCCCATTCTGTGCATGAAGAGACTGAGGCACAGAGTGGTCAAGGAGTTTGCCCCAGGAACCACAGCAGGATGAATGCGTCTGAACCCCAGAGCCCACCTGAATCAGTGTGGCTGCCCCCTGCTTCAGAGGATGCCCAGGCAGGGTTTCAGTTCAGATCTTCGCTAGCCCGTCTGCTGTCCTAGTCATTGGCATCCACAGGCTATCCCTGGCCCTTCACGCCACAGTGACAGCCATAGATGAGGTAGCTGAGGAAGGGTCCCTTCTCTGTGGCCTGCGTGATCATGCCAGAGACCTGCAGCCAGCTGGCGTGGCCATGAGAGCAGGCAAGTCCTGGGGGGGAGTAAGAAAGTGACACGGTGACGCTGGTGCGGTGGCAGCTGACAGCATTCACTCACCAGCCACAACAGTCCCAATGGCAGCGGCCCCCTTTCCCACGGGCTGGTCTCTACGTGCCAGGCCAGCTGCTCAGTGCTTCCCAGAGGTCTGTCATTCATCCCTCCCAATACCTTGTGAAGACAGTATCATAATCCCCACTTTAGAGGTACAGGAACTGGGCTCCGAGAGTTTTAATGACTTGGAGTGGCCAAGACCCCCTCCCCAGGAGTTGGGACACCCCGGAGCTGGCAACCCTTGGGACACGGAGCCCACAGTCTCAACCACTATGTCAGAGCGTTTCTCTCACCAACCCTTCATGTGACGCATTTTCCCCACGAGTCCAGGCGGCTGTGCTGTTCCTTAGTTTTCCACACAGCCTGCGGTTTTCACTTTGGTGGTGTTGCTGTTCGTGGGGATCTGCGGGACAGTGTTGGTGAGGAAAAAATGTTCCTCCCCCTTTGAATGAGGGCCCGTGAATTAAACTAACAAAGGACGCATGGACGAGACAAGAGGCACACTGGGACATTAATATTTGTTCGTTAATATTCGCGTGCACAGGAAAGAAGCTCAACTCGGCGCCGCGGTTGGACTCAGCGGCTTCTCGAACACGTTAGCAAAGGAAAGGGGGTTTAGACTTTGCGGGACCATAAATTAGGGGGAAATGACTGGGAAATATGTGGGGGAAATAAGGGAAGATAAGGGCTATTTTCATAGTCAGTGTATGCAAATTCACGTTGGTGTTGACAGTCCGAGAGATAAGAGCTGTTCTTCTCTCCCTCGTACGAGGGCAGAGCCGGAGGGGGGGCACCTCTCCAAAGGGAAATTCAGGCCCTGCTTTTATAAGGGCAGATGAAGGGAGCACAGAGAAGTCTTCTCAATTTCCTTTGGCTCCAAATAATTCTAATTTTAATGTGGCACATTTTTGGGGGGTGGCACATCTTCATCCCTTTCAAGGCCATGGAGCAAAGGAGAGACCAGCAGGCCCGGTGTGAGGCCCCTCGGCTCCTGGCCCCAGCTCCCTGACTGCCCACTTTTGCGGATCCCACATTCTCACCCTCGTCTCCCTGGTGCGGGGCTTTCGGGAGAGGATTGAATGAACTGCACGGACTCACGGGGAGCCCTCAGACGGTGTCGAGGGGAGGGTGGCGTCAGTGTGGAGCCCAGCTACCCTGAGTGTCTCTCGGGCGCCTGCTGGTTCACCCAGCTGTTGACTGTGTACCTCTTCTGTCCAAGGAGAGTTTTGTTTGTTGCATTTATTCTCATGCCCTTCTTCTGTTTATGACGAGTGATCTTGGTTTTCCCTATGCCAGAGTGACATGTTTCCTTTTGGTTTCCCTTTTCCCCACCCAAAGATACGTTTGTTGATTGACTGAGAGAGAAAGAGAGAGAAACATCGATCAGCTGCCCCCCACCCTGCATACACCCCAACCTGGGATCCAATCTGCAACCTAGGTACGTGCCCTGCCCCGGGGGGATCAGACCTGTAACATTTTTGGTGCAGAGAACGATGCTCCAACTAACTGAGCCACCCGGCCAAGGCCATATGTTTCTTACCTAAATTTATTTAGAGTAAGAAAAGCTTTCCATAAAGTGAAATATTAAAGCAGACATCAGGACTGTGACGTGTGAAAGGCTGAGGTTTGGGGACCGCCGCCCTCGCCCCCTCCTTTCTGGCAGGTGAAGCCGAGGAGGCCCAGAGAGCCGGCTTGCGTGGTCTGATTTAGAATGTGGGTCACCAGTCTTCCCGCCCTGGGAGCCGTGCCAGCCCAGAGGGAGCACGCCTCGGGATTAACGAGCTGATCAGCCCTGGGGTTAGCCATGGGGGCAGATCCCTCTTGCTCTAGACGCCAGGCATAGGGGAAGTGGGGTCCCGGGGTCCCAGTGATAGAGGAGGGAGGACTGCTTTCTTTGGGGGGTATGGTTCCCATCCAGCAGCGCTTGTTAAAAAGGCAGGTGCCTGGGCCCCACGCAGACCCAGAATCAGACTCTCTGGGTATGGGGCCCAAGAACCTGCATTTTAAACAAGGTCCCCTGAAGGATTCTTATGAAGTCTCAGAACCGTGGCCTTAGGGAGGCCCCACCTGGGCTGGGGGTGGGGCGCCAGGATGCCGGATTACTTATAGGGCTTGACCTCCCGAGCTGGCTGGCCTCTGCCACTTCTCACTGAGGGAGTGACCTCCAGCGAGACATTTCTTATCGGAGCCTAACTCCTCATCTGTGAAATAATGAATTAAAAAAAAGTATGTAAGGTTCTCAGCATGAGAGAACTCAGAAAAGTGTATCTTCCCATCTCCCCCTTAGGAAACCAGGTGAATCTCTTCCTCTTCCTTCCGCCCTCGGGTTCCCTGACCTGGGGTGTTTAGGATCAGGGAAGGGCTTCCACTGCTGGCTGTCAGCAGAGCCAAGACCAGAGCAGACTCATCTCCGGTCTGGGTACTTGAGTGGAGGGGACAGCCTTGCCTTTGGCTCACCCCAGCCCACCCTGGCTCCTGGAGTAAACTCCAGAGAAAGCAGCCCACCTGGAGAATGACCTTCCACCTCAGTTCCACGGCCTCCAGGGAGTAGGGAAGTGTTCTTGATTTGTGACAGTTGTGATGGAGGGGGCTGGGAGGTGATAAAATGTGTGTCCCCTTTTCAGTCTGTATACCCACCCCTTCCACTCTTTCCCATGCTTCTCACCAACCGGAAGCACTCATCAAGAAAGAGGTGAGGGTCTGGCAAAAATTCCTGTTCATGGGACTCACAAACAACCCCAAGAAGTAGGTGTGATCAACTTCATTCACTGATCACAAATCTAGAATCTGGGAAGTAAAACCACTGGCTCAAGGTCATGCATTTGGGAAGTAGCTCAGTTGAGAGAAATAGGATGAGCTTTCAATTTTCATTCATTCATTCATTCGTTCGTTCTTTCGTTCATTCATTCAACAGCTATTTTATACACCTCCCGCCTTGTTCTGGATCCTGGGCATGTTGTGGTCCCTGCATTTGGAGTGTCCACATTCTAGTTGAGTGCTGGAGTAAGACGCGCTAATGGCTGAATGAGTAAGTGACAAAGAAAACCATCAGAAAATCGAAAGCGGAGAATTAGAATAAGGCGGAGAGACTGGCAGTAAGTGAGGGGGTGAGAGGATTAGTCTGGGCTGAGAGTGCAGGGATGGTTTCCTGAGGGAGGGACTGTCAGCTGAGCTCTGGATGACAGAGGCCAGTCTCGCAGAGAGCCCTGAAAGAACCTTCCTGAAGGGGCCCCGAGCGGGTTAGGCTTGGCCAGGACCCTAAGGCAGAGAGAGAAGTTCTCACAAGCTACTTTAAAATCTCTTCTTTATTTTCAGTGACAAAACTAAAGACAAAAACCCCCAGAAGACCCTAAGCTAGAGAGAGATAGGCCCTGACTCTGGGTTGCCCGGGCTGCTCTGGGTCAAAGGCTGGCATTCGGCCGACCTCAGCAGTCAGCATGGATGCAGGGACCGCCAGTGTAGACGCCCCCACTCCCCTTCCAGGGGCAGTGAGATGTGGTGGAAGCGACAGGAGCCCCAGCCCGACCTGCACAGCCACGAGGAGAGGATGTGTGAAGGGAGCCCGGGCATCTGGCAGCAAAATCCAGCTGGAAAAACAGGTAGACATGTGGAGAGGCCATCAGTTGATGAGGCCCCTGGGTGGGACCCCCACACTCCAGAAGCAGAACCCTGGATCCAGGTGACCCGAGGACTGGGCCAGCCAGTGGTGGGAAGGGGCTCTGTGCGGGAGAGTGTGCTCCAAATGTGAGCACTATTATTATTGTCGGTAAATCACTCACTGGCCCTCTTCCCCGGGCTGGCTGCCTTGCCACACCCAGCCTCACCTCCTCGGCCCTGGGTGTGGTTATCCTCCCCTTAAGGGACACCGGGGCTGAGTCACCACCTGTTTCAGTAAGAGTGTGGGAGGTAGGGTGAGACATGGCCCTGGAGCCAGACAGACCTGAGTTCAAGTCCCAGCCTTGCCACTTATCAACAAGTGACTCATCCTGAAGTTTCAGTTTCTGCAGTTGAAAAATGCAGGTGGCAAAGGCTCGAGGAGGTGGAGAGGAGTAGGTAAGTGGGCACCACAGGTTCTCAGTATCAGGTGTCCCGTGTCCCTTCTGCCCCTCACCCACTGGTGTCCGTGCAGAACCTGACCTCAAGGGAACAGGATGCTCAGTGACCGCATCCTTCTGTCTGTCTCCCACATCCAAGTGTACGTGAGAGACGGGGACCGAGAACAGAGGTGCCTGGAAGTCTCTCCCTCCTTTGTGACTCTTATCTGATTCCAGTGATGGGCAATTGGCCCAGAACAAGAACTCACTGGGTGGGAGGGCCTTGCCTTACTTCAGGGACTCAGTTCTGGCCACCCGGAGACCCTATGTGCCCCTCCCTCCTCTTGGTCCAAAGTGCCATGTCTTTACCAGCCTGGGATTCATTCATTCATTCATTCATTCATTCATTCAACAAATACCTATTGACACCTATTATGTGACCACCAGGCCCTGCACTAGGTGCTTAGCTCACAGAGGGGAGCACTACAGACGCAGCCTTGCTCCTGGCCCAGCCCCAGGTGTGCCCACCCAATGCCAGTCCCATCAACAACTCCGACAGCCCCCATTCTCACAGCTGTGCACCTCTCAGAGACATTGACCCTGCCCCATCTTAGAGGTAAATAAATCCTGAGGTGTTAAGACTGACCAGGGGACTCACTGGGGCCACCGTGGTTTGGGGGGGCTAGTCCTGAGTGGGGAGATCTGCAGGTGGTGGTGGTGGGCTGATTAAAGAGAGACACAAAAGCGACTGCATTTTCTCTGCTGGATGTTATCATGCCCTGGCTTGCGATCTGGGTCACGGCTGCCCTCTTGGAGCCAGGAGCAGCTCTCTGGAAGGCTCTGGGGCCAGCCAGGGGCAGGAGGGAGACCGGGGACGATGGCAGCATCAAGCCACTAAGGAGCCACCTCCCCCCCAGACTTATTGTCATGTAAGGTCATAAATGCCCTCACTGTCGAAGCCCATTGAGTCACAGTTTTCAGCAGGAAGCTTCCTGATCAGTACAAATGGGGTGGGTGCCAGGGAGCATGCTGGGAAGAGTCCGAGGGCGGATCCTGGCTCTGCCTTTTGCTGGTTGCAGGACCTCAGGAGGTTCCTGGGCCCATTCTGAGCATCAGGTTGTTCCGTTTTAAAATAGGAATAAATGCTCATACCCACCAACACTGATGCCCAAGTCACAGCCTGGAACATGGAAGTTCTGATGGACAGCTAGAGTCGCCAGCTCTTGACCTTGAATAAATTGGACATTGTGCTTCAGGATCTAACTGACACAGCTTACACAGTCATGTAGAAAAGAGAGAGGAATTGGGTGGCCAGAGGAAAACATGATTTTCTCCGGGTTTATTGGGACAGTGACTGGATTTGGTTACTCTGTAGCAACGATGGCAATCACAATAACAACACAGTTAATGTTTAAAGAGGGTTACCCATGGCCAGGCATTGTGCTAAGACTTCGCCATTAATTTTGTTTAATGCACTAATCTCACCTTATTTTCTTCTTCATTTCATTTATATGTCACACACAAGGAAACTGAGATCCTTCCTGGAAGGTCGCGTGGCTAGTGGGTGGTATAACTAGAATTTGAACTCAGCATCTGTAGTTCTTAATCCCTATTATGCTCCTTTGCATGAAGCGCTGAGCTTCATGTAGACAGAAAATTGCTGGGCCAGTTGTTTCACATATGTGTGTGTGTCACAGGCTGGAGGTCACGGGTGGCTTCCGGTACCCCAGCCCTGTTGCTGAAGACATGGCTAATTACATACGAATGGCAGATTGTGGATCCTTATATGAAAAAGCCATCCATTCTTTCATTGACTGTACATCCATCATCCATCTATCCATTCATCCATTCAAAGTCAGTTTCCTTAGAAACCAATCCTGAGATGAGGCTCGTTGTGCAAGTGGCAGATTTATTGAGGGAGTACTCCCAGGAGAAACCTGTAAGGGAACAAGGAAAACAGGATAGGCCGGGGAACAGAGCAAGCAAAGAGGTGGCCCCAGATGTCTGACCCCAGGAGGAGCCCTTGGACGTGCAAGGTACAGTCCACATGGCCCTGCGCAGGCAGAGGGTGGGCAATCATACTCTCCATGGTGTTATATTCCACTCTCATCCATTAGAGGTGGTGGGGTGAGTGTGGGCGGATAGGCAAGGTAGCTCCCAGCAGACAAGGTCATTCCTTAAGAGAGTGAGGCAGATGTGAGCACTTCAGAGCCAACGTCTGGCTTAGTCGGGGAACTGGGCCAGAGGGGCTCTGAGTGGGACACCAGCAACATCTGCCACCACCTCCACTTACGCGTTATGGGCTCATTCAGTCAGTAAGCATTAACTGAGCACCTATTATGTGGAGGAGCGGAGGAAAGAAAGCTGTCACCGACATAGCCTCCATCCTCTGGGAGCTCCAGTCTAGTTGGGAGGGATCAGAGAAGTCCAGACAATGATCAAGCACCCAAGGTGAAGTTTGGTAAATTGCAGACCCAAAAAGTGCTATGGGAGCTTAGAGGAGGGAGTGAGGCCTTAGAGCCGGGGAGGAATCAGCCATGGAGCCTTCTGAGGAGCCCGACGAGGGCGTAGTCACCCGGAGAAGGCAAGCGGGGCATTTCCGAAGAAAGGCCACCTGGGTGAAGGCCTGGGGGCAGGAAAGGAAAGAACCTGGAGGACGGTGGGGCATGTGCTTGCGGGCCTGGGGCAAGAGCAGCAGGGGCTTCCTCCAGCCTTCTCCAGAGGCATGTACCGAGCCTCCCCTTACACTACTTCGGGCACCAGGAATGCAGATGAGCCCAAGACAGGCATGGGCCCCACCAACCAGGACCTTCAAGCCTAGTAGGGAGAGGGATACAGCGCAGACAGTGCGGGTCCCAAACTCCTGCAAGAGGCCCTGTCCTCGGGTGATAGAAGGTCTTAGGGTTTTAAGTAGAGTCACAGGATGGAAAGATCAGTGTTGCCCTTCAGAGAGGCCACTCCGGCTGCAGCTCGGACAGTGTATTGGAGAAGTGAGATGGGACTGGGAGGCCTGGTGAGTGAGTGCCATAGGCAAGGGAGAACCTGCCACTCCTCGGCCCCCAGGCCCTGCCCCCAACACCTGCTGCTTCTGCTCAAACGCCACCCCCCAGGGCTCCCTAGCTGTGGATTTCTCCAAGATTACAACCCACCCTCAAAGGAGAGAGCCGCTGCCTAGGTTGGGAAGATTTAGAAGGTCCAAGAGGCAAGGTGGGTGGTGGGAAAGAAGCCGAGACCCTCCCTCTTCTAGGGAGTGTGTTCAAGGAGCCAGGCCGGTTCAGGAGGTTAGCTACCCTTGTGGCAGGGGTGTCAGCAATCCTGCCGGACTTCCGAGGTCCAAGAGCCAGCAGGGCAGGGGACGTGGGACAGCTGGGCAGGCTTCTCCTAGCACATAGGGGTTTGATCCTTGCAGCTGGACTTGGAGAACCGGGCGAAACGCAGCTTTTTGTTGTAGGTGCCCATGTTGCGCTTCAGGCAGAAGGCCAACTCCTTGTCACAGTCGCATAGCTGCTGCTCACACCAGGTCCCTTTGTCAGCTGTGGGTTGGAGGAGGAGGGGGCTCAGTGTCCACCCCTGCCTGAGACAGGGTCTGGGGTCCCTGGAGGGAACCTCTGAAGGCAGTGCCATCCTTGCTCAGCTTTAGGGTGTCCTCCAGCTACTTTGACTCTGGCTGTGTGACCGTGGGCCGTACCATGACCTCCTCTTGTGGCGTGGTGCCTTTCCTTATTTATTCATCCATTAAATGAACAGCTGGGCACCTATCCTGTGGCAAACCCTGAGGGGCACAGGACTGAACGCAGAGGACCTGTGAGGTTCACACTCCCATGGGGGCAGAAGATATATGAGAACCACAGAGAGGAACATCACAGACTCTGCTCCATGGACATAATGACCAAGGCCGGGGCTGCAGGACAGTAAAGCAGTGGGACAAGAGCCATCTGAGCTGGATTTGGAAGGGTCTGCTCTCCCCATAGAGAGCCAGGGTGGGGGAGGGGGAGTGTTCCGGGCAGATGGCACAGCACGTGCAAAGACTCTGAGGCAGAAGGGACCACTGTATTTGAGTGTCGTTTCCTGTAAGATGGGGATGAGGGTCACGTGCTGCCTCAGGGGGCTGTTGGGGGAGTTACAGTGAGGAGCCAAGCACTCAGTACCTAATCAGTGCTCAAGCGCGGGCCCAGGGGCCAGGTTAGCTGGGATCCGACCCAGGCTCTGTTGTTTGTAGCTGTGTGACCCCGGGGCAAACACTTCTTCACTCAGTTTTCATGGAGCGGATCTGGGTGGGGCTGCCTCCTGGCTGGGCTGCTGTGAGGAACAATAATGATGACGGTGGTGACAGCAATATCAACAGCCCATGTCATCTCTTGAGCATGTGTCCTGCAGCAGGCCTCTGTGAAGCTCATTCTGTCTGCCCTCGTTTGAGTTCTCAATCAACTACTTGGGGCAGAACAATGTTATCATCCTCAGTTTACAGATGAGAAGATTGAGGCTCAGAGAGGGTGAGCAACGTGTTCAAGGTTACACAGCTGGTCAGCAGTGGGCCCGGGATCTAAGCTGAGGTTGGCTACCCTTCCAGATAAAGGAAGGGGTCAAAGCCCCGATAGGACATCTCCCTACTTCCACCCCCACTGGACCTCTTTATATTCCTGCCCCCATTCCTGACACTCCTCCATGGCCCAGCTATTACCGCTGGACACCTAAGAAAAACAGAGAAGTTGAGTAGCTTGTGCCTCCCTGCACAGCATGTGAAGGCAGTGAGTGCCAGAACCGCTTTCCCCGGCGTCCGGTCCAGAGGCCCAGGCACTTACAGCACTGGATGTCCTCCTGGGTAAAGCTGTACTTGTAATGGTCCAAGTTGAAGCGGCAGTCGTGGAACCTCAGGTGAATATAGCAGCAGTCGTGAGTGTGGCAGCACCTGGAGGGAGAGGACAGGAGGTGGGACGGGGAGCACACACACGAGGCCTCAGCCGACTCGGGTCCTGGCAACGCCCGCCCCAGAGGAGAACCTGGGCCCTCTTGGAAGAGTCGGGGCCGGCAGGGTTCTGGCCTTTCTTGCTAACGAATCTTTACTGGGTGCTTCCTGGGTTCCAGGCCTTTGCTAGGAATGCTCTGTTAACCTTCGCCCCCACTCTCCAACAGGGCACTCGTGTTGCCTTCACCTCGCAGAGGAGGAAACAGAGACTTAGGGGAGTCCAGCCACTTGCCCGGGGGCACACAGCCTGCAGGGGTGGATCAGGGAAATGACCTGGGCCTGGTGAGCCCGCATCTCTCCTCTGGTGGGTGATTCCCAGGGTTGTGGTAAAGGTCAAAGGGGATAATGGCAAAGAGAGGTGGGGCTTTTTAAAAACACTGTGCAGTGGCAGTGGGCATGTGTGGGGGTATTCTAAACAGATCAGGTGTTGGCAGTGCAAGCGGGCGTCTTCAGAGACTTTGGGGAACCCTTTAGAAGGCAAGCCCCAGGAAGGCAGGGGCTGTGTTGGACGGAGCTTGGCAGAGTTCCCAGCACATAGTACGGAACGAATTCACAGAATGAATGAAGGCATGGAAGAAGGTAAAGGGGGATAAACGGCGGAGGAGGGAGTGACACAGGCGGTGAACACACAATACAACACCCAGGTGATGTGTTATAGAATTGCATACCTGGAACCCGCATGATTTTGCTAACCAATGTCCCCCAATAAACTCAATAAAAAAATAAATGGGTGGAGAGGAAAGGAGAGAGTCCTGGGGTGCAGGCAGGACAGGACGACCCCGGTGGGCCTGCCTGGGAGGGGTTACCTATCCGTAGCATCTACGGGTGTGCCTTTGCCACCGGGTCCACAGTGGCAGCCATAGGGCCAATAGGAGGTGACGGCTGTCTTCCCGGTCACTTGTTTGACCATCTTGCTCAGGTTCCAAATCCCGCCCTGGGTTGGAGTCACACCTGCCACAGAAGACCCAAGGCACTCGGTTTTATTCTCCGTCCCAGGCATTGAGATCCGATTCAACCTCAGGAAGACTCTCCCTGCTTCCTGAACGCCCCCACCCCTCCATCCCCGACGCCACGTTTGGTAGAGGAATTCACATAGTAAAGAGCATGCCTGGCTCTTCGGGGTGGTAGCATGATTTAGAAAATCAATGATTTTCAGGGATAATTTTTATTTCAGTCATAATAGCCTCTGGTTGGAATTGATCATAAGGGAAATCTATTTTCTTGGGAGAGAGAAATGTGTTACAATGAGTTAGGAGAAATGAAATATATGAAGTCAATGAATTCAAGGGAGAATTTGCAAGAAAGAGAAAAAATCAGAAGGGGATTAAAATGTACACGTGCGCCACCTCGACAGAGGATTCAAGGAGACAGAGGGAGCCGAGAGTCTCAGGGAGACTTGGGGTGACCCTAGTTATAGAGCTCTTGACCTCCAGGTAAATGATGTTGTAATCAAAGCTACTCACACAAACAAATTAAATCGTACGCCCAGGTGTGAGCCCTGCTCTGGGGGAGGCCAGGCTGAGAAGGGGAGGTTGGGAGGGACTCATGCAGAGGACCAAGGCTGAGGTCACAGACAGGTGGCCTTGGGCTACACCTGAAAGTGACTAGCGGTGTCAGGTATTTGCAAGCCTGTTGCGTGCCCCCCCCCCCGTGTCCCCTCAGTGTGGCTCCAGGTGTATGGATGTTAAAGAGAAATCTTATTTAAGAGTTGACCATACTGATGAATGATCTCAGGCCCTCTGGAACCCCAGATTCAGTGCTAAAGGCACCCAAAGACAGAACATTGCAAAGAGAGTGGCCATCCATCCAACATGGGGGCCAATCAGGGTCCTGAATTCAGAATCTTGCCTTTATGGTATACCTCCATCCTTCCTTCTGCCCTAAATCTACCGTTTTTCATTTCAACTTAGAAAAGCATGCACAGCCCTGGCTGGTGTGGCCCAGTGGATTGAGTGCTGGCCTAAGAACCAAAAAATCACTGGTTCAATTCCTAGTCAGGGCACATGTCTGGGTTGCAGGCTGAGTCCCCAGTTGGGGGCATACCAGAGGCAACTACAGATTGATGTTTCTTTCCTGCTCTTTCAGCCTCCCTTCCTCTCTCTCTCAAAATAAATAAATAAAATACTTTTTAGGAAAGAAAAACATGCACAAACCAGCTCACACCTGAACTATACAGAGAGAGATGGATTCTTCTCTCTTGACAGGCAAGCCATAAACTCAGCCTTGAATCAGGATGCCTTAGGATGGGCTTATTTCTCCCAGTTTTGCACTGAGGTGCAGCCAGTCCTGAGAAACTGAGGACTTCAACCTGTGGCTATGAGGGCTTTGTTGAACTGGCTTAGCTTCTCAGCAAGCCCTGCCCTAGCATCTTGCTCCATCCTTACCTGCCACCCAGAGAAATGAAGCCTTTTTCAAGGGCTCCCACCGGGGCGGGAGGCAATATTGCCACCACTCCGTGCATGCGCTGTGTGTTAAGCTATTGACTGCTTCCTTCATTGTACTTACAATTTTATTATGTATTTCCTAAGTAAAGTTCTTCTAACAACCCCGTGAAGAGGGTGCTCTCATGCTCATTTTACAGGTGAGGACAGAGAGAGATAGGGTGGCTTGGCCAAGGTCACACTGCCCGGGGACAGTGAGGCTGGCATCTGAGTTGGGTTTATCTGTGTATTTTACCTCTCCGCTCTCTTGCCTCTTTACATCTGAGAGATGGATTTCTCTAACTTGACTGCAACTTTCCTAATGGTTTGCACTGTGACTCTGGAGATGTGCTGCTCTGGATAATTTGGGAGTCCCGAGGTAACTTACAACCAAATTTAAAAATATATCCTTTCTAAAATCACATAGTTTTGAGATGGTTAGAGAACAAAATGCCAATTTGCTAGCAACCACATTTTTATATTTGATCTGCTAAAGATCCAGGAGAAACTGCTCCATCTCCCACCCAGAGTCCCCAGAACCCTCTTCCCAGGTTCAAGGGAGATCATGAGTGTGATTGGGTTGTAAATATATGCAGTGCTGTGTGTACGGAAGTGACTGTTATTATTTGGTCAAACAGGCAGGTGGGGAGATCCATTTCTGTAATTTTTGTCCAAAGTACCACAGGCGTCAGCTCAGCAGACCCTGGATTCTGAACCTTTATTTTCTGACCTTCACAGCAGCCTGGGGGCTTGCCACCCAGCCCTCTCTGGCCAAAGACAATGTTCTAGGGGACTGGAAGCTGCTGATGGCTGTTTGCAAGGGGCAGAGGGTTGGGGGCTTGAGACGCCAGGGCAGTAGGGATCCCTGCCAGCCTAGGAACGATATATAGGGCCTACCAGCATCCCTCCTTCCCTTCCCAACCGGGGTTCTTGTCTCCACTCACAAGTCAGCACCACCAGCGCACACAGCAGGGGAAGCTCCATGATCCGGCGCGGAGTGTGGAAGCAGCTGCTGGAGTCAGCTTCACGCAGGTGGTGCCTTATATAAGATGCTCCCCCGCCCCGCGGAGCCCGACCCTGCTTCTCCCAGCTCCAGCTCTTGAGGAGGCCACGTGTGTGCCCCTTCTGTGTCCTTCCTCTTTTCTGGCACTGGGGAATTTTATTTTTATTTTTTTTTGATTGCAAAAGAAACGCTTGTTCCGTGTAGAAGATGTAGAAAGCATAAATAAGAAGAAATTAAGCCCGTACCATGACCCTTCGGGTTCTATTGCTCTTTACACATCTCCACGCTTTCCCCTGACCAAATTAGGAAAATGGTATAGGTGTACTTTCTAGTACTTTGCACTTTCTAGTACTTTGCCTCTCTTTTCACTTACCAATATAACTTGAGCAAGTTTCTTCATCGTTAAATATTCTGCGGTAACATTTTGGAAGGCAGCTTCACATTCCATTTTATGGCTATGCCACTCATTTAATGAATCCCCTATTGATGGACACGTGGGTTAGTGTTGACGGCTCTAGACCAGACAGTGGTTCAGTGAAAGGGACCTTTCAGGCTAAATCTCAGTGCATGTCTGGAACTGTTGCTGCAGGATCGATTCCTGAAGATGGCTTGCTGAGGCACAGCACATGCACAACTCGAAGGCGACTGGTGTGCGTTGACAACCTGCAGAAGCTCTGCCCCAGGTCACAAACAAGAATGCTAATGAACACATGGCGAGGATCCAGCCTCACTAGGAGCAGGTGCTGATGGCAGGGCACACGGGGGCATCGTGGAGAGAGGTCCACCCAGAGAAGTGCCCCAGAATCACTGCTGGGAGTTGTCCTCTCACTCCTCTCTCTTCCTTCTCTCCTCTCAATCTACTTTTTCCTTTGTTCCTCGACCCCATCACCAGCTGATCGCCTCCTGTGCGAGAAAACGATCTGCACTGGAAATAATTAAACAGCAGGCGAAGCAGGCGTCTTCCTCGGCAAGCCTCCCCCACGTGTGCTCGGTACTCATTCCCTGACACTCAAGCCAGAGTCCGACCTCACCCTACACGCGGTCTTCTAGATTTGGGCTCTCAATGGGGCACGTGGCTACCTCCCAGAGTGCCAGCTTCCCGCCGTTTGGCATCACTGGGCAGGAGCAAAAGTAGCCTGAACCAGAAGATGTTGTTGATTCCAGAAAGCTTTCCCCAGAGAGAAAGAAAAGCCATGACACTGATGCCGTAAAGGGACCTCAGGAAAAAGTTGTCCTGGACACCTCCAAAGGCACGTCTGGAAGGCTGGGTTTGGGATCAGGAGGATGCCGTTTGAACTCTGGTTCCTTCTCTTACCATCTGTGGGGCCCTGAGCAAATCCCTTCACCTCCAAGAGTCTCGGTTTCCACGTTGGCAGGACAATATGGGGACAACAGTCCTTCCCTCCTTCCTGTGTTGCTGTGGGGCCTAGAGACCACACGCACGCAGCACAACGCACCGAGCCGCACCCACGGAGAGAATGCGTTTGGACGACCACAACGTGGGTTACGCAGTGTCACGTGGAGGTGAGAAGGAGGGAGTCTAAACCAGACGGCCTGGATTCCAGCTGCGTCGCCTGGAGCAAGGGGCTCAGCAGCGCGCCTCCTGTCTCCTCCTGTGTGTGCTAAGGGTGGCGATACTATCGCCTTCATCGCCGTCTTGTGGGATTCGACAAGACCATATATGAATAGGGCTTGGTCCACAGCTGGAGATAAGTGTTATTTATGGTTACTCCCAACGCCATCCCCTTCATCATCCACACCACCGCCACTGATCTTTTGCTTTTTTTTGTATTTGATTGGGTTTTATTGTGTTTGACAAGTTCTATCTTACACGAATAGAATATACTTATACCATCTGTATGTACTGATTCTACCATTTGGGTCATTTCTGGGTCTGTTTCTATTGGTTGATTTTTTTTTCTCACTATGACTTTTAAGGTCACCACTGTTCATTGTAACAGAAAACACTGTGATGATAAAGCTTTGTCTGTTTTTTAAAGATTTTATTTATTTATCTTTAGAGGGGAAGGGAAGGAGAGAGGGAGAGAAACATCATTGTATGGTTGCCTCTCGTGTGTCCCCTTCTGGGAACTGGCCTGCAACCCAGGCATGTGCCCTGACTGGGAATCGAACGTCCATCTTTTGGTTCGCAGGCCTGTGCTCAATCCACTGAGCTACACCAGCCGGGGCAAGCTTTGTCCATTTTTATTCTCCTGTTCTTATCCTAACCTAAGAACCTGTCTATTGATTTTACAGAGGGGGGAAAGGAGAGGGGGGAGAGAAACATCACTATGAGAGAGAAACACTGATCAGTTGCCTCTCCAATGCACCCTGACAGGGGACCCAACCTGCAACCCCGGCATGTGCCCCGACTGGGAATCTAACCTGTGGCTCTTTGGTTTACAGAATGACACTTCAACCAACAGGCAAAGGGACCAGGGCTTTGTCTCTTTTTAAACGGTCTTTCCTCTCAAGTAAATTTCCCCAAGTGAAATAGCTGGGTTAGATGACAGAAATGTTTTTGAGCCTCTTCTTTTGCCTGAAGTCTATAGAAACCCAGAAACCCCCTGCTTCTGCCTGCGCCAGCTGCTTACGAGCACTCATTGGGCCTGGTGGTTTTTTAGGCTTGTCAGCAAATCTGCGGGTTTTTACTTCCCTGGTGACAGTGGGAAAAACACTCGATGACAGTGTTAGGCCACTGCGCGTCCAGATCTCCATGTGGCGGGTGGAAGGAGGGGGAGGGGCCGAGGTGCCAAAGCGCACATTCAATGAAGAGTTCCCATCCGCTGAGCCTGTGCGGCGCGTCAGGCACCGGATGTTGACATTTCACATGCACACCATCGGGGAGATGCTGCTGTGTCCATTGTACAGGCAAGGACCCTGGAGCTCAGAGAGGTTAGAGACCTACCCAGGTCACACAGCGGGTACGCAGCAGAATCTGGGTTAAGACACAGGTCTGTCTGCCCAGAGCTGCGCTGAGCAAGCACTGTCCTAAGTGTTCCTACGCAGGAAATGGAAGTGGTTACCGCCCTGAGCCCGTTTCACAGGCCCGTCCCTGCACCCAAGGCTCTGCTCTAATTTCCTTGGCCTCCCAGTGGAGATGGAGGTGACATGAGGAGAGCTGGCAGACCGCTGGAGAGCGGTCTGCAGTCCCCAACCTCACTGATGAACAGGAAGAGGACCCCCATCTCCTTAAAAGATACCCCATGGGTGACAGCGCCTCCTCTCAGCCAGTGGCCAGGCCCTCCCCTCAACCCATCCCTCCCTGCAGAGCTCCACTTAGTAAGGTGGTCCCCTGCCTGGACTCCGTCTGTGATGAGGCTGTCACAGGGTGTTAGAGACAAAGCCTAGAATTACTGAAGTTCGCAGGATAAGAGGCAAGTGAAAGGAGCCGCCCCACCCCCAGCTTCATCTCTGATAGGCCCTGGCAGGGGAAGAGGAGGGGGAGAGAGGCCTGAGAGTCCTGTGCGGGAGAATGGCCCACTGTTCTTCAGCTGCACCAACAGAACCAAAGCGAGGGGCTTAAACAACTGGAGACCCCCCAGTGTCTGCCTGCTGCAGAGTGGATATGGGGTGGCAGAGCCCCTCCGGGATAACACGCCAGTGAGCTGCAAGGACACACACACACAAACACACACACGCATGGAAAAACTTCACAGACATAATGCTGAACCAAAAAAGCCGACAGTACAGGCTGTGGGAGAGAGACTCTGTCTGTATGAACCCTCCAGCACAGGCAAACTGCTTTTATTGTGCAAGTCAGGCAAGCAGGTACCCCCGAGGGGTGGGGGTTGGACGGGGTGCTAAAGGCGGGCTTGGGGTGCCCCTGCTCCTGTTTCTTCAACTGGGCTTTGGTTATATTGTGTGCACCGGCTGTGAAAATGCATCCAGCTATTTTCATTTGTGCATTTTCCCGTGTACATCATACTGCTACTCGTCGGAGTGATGATGTGAATGGGCAGTGGAGAGCACAGCGCAGAGCCTTCCCGAGTGTGAGCTGAGGTTGCGGGGTGGAAAGAAAACCCAGCTTTGATATCAGAGGGATCTGGCTTCCAATTCCAGCTCAACAGTGGCACCACCTTGATCCCAGCACACGGCCCCCTGATCCTGTTTCCCATCCAAGATATGGGGCCAGTGACGCATCCCCTGAAGGTTTATTGTCACGGCCACAGGTACAGTGTTTGGTCAGTGTTTGGTCAGTGATTGCAAGACACCTGGAGACCTCTCCTCCCAGGAGGAAAGAGGCAAAGTTCGGACCACAGCAAGGGGCTGGGCAAGCTGGCCTCTGCCCACCTCAGGCCCAGAGGCTTTTGTTTCTCACTGATACAGGAGCTGGTCACCCACAGCAAAGAAGTCTCCCCTGTGACCTCTCACTTTAACCAGAGGGACCCAAGCTCAGAGTAGTGGTCACAGAATGCTCTTTCCAAATTGCTCCGCAATCCCCATGCCCAGCAGCTCCGACATGGTCATGGCTGGAAGGTTCTTGCTCTGTCCTCAGACCTGCCACCACTCCTGCAGGCGCTCCCAAGGCCCCATCCTGCTGGGAGGCAGCAGCACCTGCCCGGTCGTCAGAAGGAGGCCAGGGCCACACAGACCTGACCTGTGTCCTGGCTCCGTGTTCTTGTCTGTTAAATGGGGTGGAGGAAAATGAGAAGATCCAGCTAGCGGGGTTCTTGCAAGGATGCTGAGACATGGGACCTCCACCACGCTTGGCTTGTATACAGTCAGTGCTCAGTAGTGGTAGTGGGTGGGAGACAAAGACCACATTTCCAAGAAATCCCATAGCAGCCCAGCACAGGGTGGGCTTTTCCTGAGCACCAAATGTGTGTGAGCCCCCCAGGCAGACCCCACACACTGGGCAGGGAACAGAGAGCGGGGAGCAGGACCTCTGCTGTGCCTGGAAGGACCAGCTGCATTGCAGTTGATTGAAAATCGGCCGTGCGGACGGACCTCCGGTGCCCACCTGGCAGGTGTGGGCGGGGGCCTCATGCCGATTTGCACAAGGTGAGCTGATTGATCTGTCTGAGTAGTCAGAATGGGGGGATGACTGTGGACCCCAAGACATCTGTCTGGTTCTACATGTAGGTCTCTGGTCTGTGTTTGATGTTTATTTTTTATATTGGTAAAGTGTACATAGCATTTACCACAGTGACCGCCTCTGAGTGTGCAGTTTGGTGGAAGTAGGCACATTCACACCGTTGTGTAACCACCACCACTGCCCGTCCACAGAACTCTTCATCCTGCAAACCCTCGTCCCCCTCGCCAGGCCCTGGTGACCATCCCTCTGCTTTCCGTCTTCCTGAACCTGGCAACTCCGAGCACCTCTCACAGGTGGGGTCGTGCAGGATTCGTCCTTTTGTGACTGGCTTATTTTGCTTAACGTGATGTCCTCAAGGTTCATCTACATAGCATGTTTCACAATTTTCTTCCTTTTAAAAGTTGGATAACATAATCTGTTTTAAGAAAGCTTTATTGAAATGTAACTTATATACCGGACCATGTATCTATTTCAAGTGTATAATTCAATGTGGTTTTTGTATATGCAGAGTTATGTAGCCATCACCATGATCTAATTTTAGAACACTTTCAATAACCCCCCAAAGAAACCCTCCTTATCCGCCGTCGCCCCTCTCCTCCCCCACCACAGTCTTGGCCGACTACTAGTCTACTTTCTATTTTCTATAAGTGAAATCATATAATATGCTGCAGCCTTTTTATAGGACTAAAATTATTAATACGCCTTTCATAGGAACAAACTCATATGACTATATGGCCTTTGTGACTGGCTTCTTTCATTTAACATGTTTTCAAGGTTCATCCAGGTTATAGCGTGCAGCATTTATGACTTTTAATTGTCGAATAATATTTCATTGTATAGATACACCACTCATCAGCTGGTAGGCAGCTGTTTTCCCCCCACTTCTTTGATTGTCATGCATCACGCCACTCTAAACATTTGTGTGCGTTTTTTGTGTGGACGCATGTTTTTGTTTCTCTTTGGTACATGCCCAGCAGTGGAATCACCGTGTCGTAGGGTGACTCCCTGCTTCCCACTCTGAGGAACTGCCCAGCATTCTCCAAAGGGGCTGCACCTGTTTACGTTTTGCGCAACAATGGATGAGGCTTCCAGCTTCTCCCCATCATCACCCACATTTGTTACCATTTGACTTTATTTTTTCATTGTAGCTACTTATATGGATGTGAAGTGGTACCCCATTTTGGTATTGATTTGCATTTCCCTAATCACTAATGACATCGAGCGTGTTTTTCATATGTTTATTGGCCATTTGTTTATCTGCTTCAGAGAAACGTCTATTCAAATCCCTTGCCTATTTTTAAATTGAGCTGTTATTTTTTTTATTGTTGAGTTGTAAGAGTTCTTTATATATTCTGGATACAAGTCCCTTGTCAGACATGGTTTTCACATTTTTTCTCTGATTCTGTGGGTTGTCTTTTTACTTTCTTGGTGGTAGACTGTGCAGAGAAAAAAATTTAATTTTTATGAATTTCAGCTTATTTTTTTGAGTGGGGGAGTCAGTGGTGCTTTTGTTGTAGTACCTAAGAAACCATTGCCTAACCCAAGACCACAAAGATTTCCTTCTTTGTTTTCTTCTAAGAGTTTTATAGTTTTAACCTTATATTCAGATCTGTCATTCACCTTGAATTATTCTTTGTGTATGGTGTGAGGAAGGGATCCAACTACATTCTTTTGCATGTGTATATCCAGTGGTTTCAGCACCGTTTGTTAAAGATTTCCTTCCCTATTGAATTGGCTTGGCACTTTTGTTGAATCATGTGTGACTCATTCTGATTAATTTCTGTGTATGGTAACAGGTATGGATCAAAATTCTTTTTTCTTTTCTTCCTTCCTTTCCTCCCCTGCTCTCCTCTCCTCTCTTCCTCTCCCCCTCTTCCTCCCCTCCCCTCCCCATTCCCTTCTCCTCCTCTTCTTCTTCTTGTCTCTTTTCTTCATTTCTTTTATATTCATAGCCAATTGTTCTAGCACCACTGTGAAAAAACTATTCCTCCACCTTGGAATGGCATTTGTTCCTTTGTCAAAATAAAAATCTCTCTCTCTCTCTCTCTCTCTCTCTCTCTCTCTCTCTCTATATATATATATATATATATATATATATATATATATATATATAATTCTGATTCATGCATTCTATTCCACTGATCTATTTGCCTGTCTTCACACCAATCCATACTGTCTTGATTACAGTAATTTTATAGGTCTTAAAATCAGGTAGTATAAATCATTTTTCCTCTTTTTCAAGTTGATTTGATAGTCTAGATCCTTTTCATTTCCAAATGGTTTTAGGATCAACTTGGGAATTTCTACAAGAAAAGCCTATTAGTAACTGAGAGTGCATTGACTCTACAGAGCAAACAGGGAGAGTCAACATCTCAATATTTAGTCTTCTGGTTCATGAACATGGCACATCCCTGCATTTATCTTAGTTTTTTTTTAAATTTCTCTGAGCATTGCTTTATAGTTTTCACTTTACAAGTCTTCCATACATTTTGTCAGATTTGGCCCTAAATATTTCATGTTTTTGATATCATTGTAAATGTATTTTTTTCGATTTCCAGTTGTTTATCACTAGTAAGTGGAAGTATAATTAATTTTCTTGTATTTTCATCTTATACCATGCAGCCTTGCTATACTCAGTTATTAATTGTAATGGCTTTTTTTAATGTTCTACAGGATATTTTACATGGACTGTTTGTATATGTCAGTAGAGATGATCTAACTTCTTCCTTTCTAATCTGAATGCCCTTTATTTCTTTTCTTGCCTTATTGCATTGGATAAAATGTTAAATAGGAGTAGTGAGAGTAGATGTCTTCATTTTATCGCTAATCTGAAGGGGGAAAGCAATCAGCCCTTTACTATGAAGTATGAACTTAGCTGCAGGTTCTTTGGTAGATGCCCTGTTTCAAGTTGAGGACGTCCCCTTCTCTCTCAGTTTGCTGGCATTTTGTTTTGTTCTTTAATCAGAAATGGATGTCAGATTTTGTCAAATGGAGCTTTTGCACTTAATAAAATAATTACATGTCTTTCTTCTTTAGTTTATTAATACGGTATATTATATTGATTGATTTTTTTCATATAAAGCCAACCTTTTATTCCTGGGACAGCTCAACTTGGTCATGGTATATTTTCCTTTTCCTTTACGGGGTGGGCAAAAGTAGGTTAATAATAATAATAATAAATAATACAGTGGTTAATAAGTAAATACTAAAATAAGAATAAACTCTGTGTTTCATGTACTTACAACTGTAAACCTACTTCTGCCCACCCCTGTATTATGAGATTTTTTGGGGGGGGATAACATTTTTATTAAGAATGTTTGCATCTATGTTCATGAGGGCTATTAGCCTGCAGTTTTATTGCAATATCTTTATCTGGCTTGGGTATCAGAATCATTATGCCTTTATAGAATGAATTTGGAAGCACTTTCTCCACTTAAATAGTTTGGAAGAAATGGGTGTTATAAGCTGAACTGTGTCCTCTAGAAATTCATATATTGGAGTGCCAGCCCCTAGTGGCTCGTGTATTTGGAGAAAGGGCTTTAAAGAAGTGAGCAGGTTAAAAAGAAGCTATAGAGTGAGCCCTAATCTACTCTGCCTGCTGTCCTTATAAGAAGAATCTGGACTCACGAAGAGACGAGAAGCATGTGCCTGCCCAGAGAAAGAGGCCACATGAGGGCAGTGAGAAGGTGGCCACCGGCAAGCCAAGCAGAGAAGCCTCAAAACGAAGCCAAACCTGCCAGCACCTTGATCTTGGACTTCTAGCCTCCAGAATCGTGAGAAAATAAATGTCTGTTGTTTAAGCCACCCAGTCTGCGGTATATTGTTATGGCAGCCCTAGCAGTTTGATTCAGTTGGTATTATTTCTTCCCTGGCCATTGGGTTGAATTTGCCAGTGAAGCCATCTGGACCAGGAGTTTATTTATAAGAAGGTTTAAACCACATATTCAATTTCTTCAATAGATACAGAGCTGTTTCCAGTTGACTGAGTTTATGTCTTTAATGGAAACTGACCATTCCATCTTAGTTGTTGGTATGTCTTAGATTCATTTTAATACAGAAATTTACAAGTAATAAAACAAAACCATCAGTTATCCCACTGCCTAAAAATAACCATTATTAATGTTTTGCTGCTGAGCCTTCCAGATAATTTTTACACATGTGTTCCTCAACAACCCCTTCAAGCCCCCCTCCTTTTTGTTCTTACAAAATTGCTATTACCCTTCAGATCCAGGGTTTTGTGTTCTATATCATCAAATTTTTAAACACATGATTATGAATGGATGGTTAATCTCTTGCTTAAATAACCCCAGCTGACGTTTCTCTTGATTTGGGGGCGCATCACATAAAACACCACCCCAGTCAATAATGTCTTCAACTGTCTCTGGGAATAACTCAGGTTGGCTTTTCAGTTTATAGTTCCCGAGTGGAATGACCGGGTCGACCAGTTTATTACTGACTTCTGGTGCTGAGCACTTTGTGCTTGGGAGAGGGAGGGTGGGGAGAGGAAAGAGCTGACCCCCGCCCCACCCCCGACCTCAGGGGCTTGCCTTCTGCAGACCAGCCCAACCAGCACAGCCAGTGGGAATGCCAGAGGAGAACATGGCAACGGGGCTGTTTGGAGGCCTGCAGGGGTCCCCCACTCCTGTTGTGGCCTCCTTGGCACAGACCTAAGTGGCTCTGGGTTTCCTATAGGTCAGAGACCGTATCTTCCATGTGTGGACTATCCTGGGGCCTTCCTTGTTAGCTCTTCCTCCTTGGGATTGTTGTGATGTCATTATGAAGCATATGCAAAATCCAAGCGAAAACTGAACCAAGTTTTGTGCAGACCAGTGAAGGCAGAGCCCAGCCTCCTCCTCCCACCATTCGCAGTCCTCAGGGAGCGCCCAGTCTGACCAGGCAGGTCCTGTCCCCTGGGAACCCCCTGGGCTTTGGAGGAGATAATGTCCTGTTTTCCAGGATGCCCAGTCTCAGCGAATTTTCAAGATCCACACACCAAAACACAGCCATGTACCTGCCTACAAAGGAATAAGGAAGGGCAGATGAATGCCTTTCCAGGGAGGCACGTGTGATTGGATGCAGGGGTTTTCCTAGAACTTCTGGGAAGAAGAAGGGCCTGGACCCATGGAGAGGAAGTTGAGCAGAGGAAGGACGGGGACTAGAAAGAGGGGGGAGTGACATGTGGCATCTGCTGGCCAGTTGGTACCATAGAGCCCCAAGTAGGAAGAGAAGGCCCAGGGGGTGTCTTCAGTCTCTTGTCAGCGACTCTGGGGACATTAGGAGAGTCAGTGTGAAGGCGGGGGATTATTTGGAGTTTCAATTCTCCCCCAGACCTTGTTCCCCTCCCCACCACCCCAGTTCACCTCACTACTGGAGAAGGAGCGTTGGCCAGCAGCACTCGGGTCCCTCCCCAAGCACCTACCCTGTCCCCGCATGGCATGACACCGCCAGCTGCCCACATAGTCCTCTCTTAGTGAAGCCTGGTGACGGCCAGTCTACAGCTGGGGACACAGAGGCTGGGGTCTCAGAGCCACGCTGTGGGGGTGCTGGGGTCAGAGCCCCATCAGTGGGACTGAGCCAGCCTCCAGGGGCTCCCCAAGCTCCAGGTCCCTCTGCTTCTCTCCTGACTGTCCTTTCCCCACACATGCCACCCCTGACAAGAGGCACGTGGCCCCGGCGCCCAGGCCACTGGGCTCCCAACCAGAAGCACATCTGTGATATCTGGAGACACTGGTTGTCAGGCTTGGTGGGGAGGGGGCTCCTACTGGATCTAGTGGGGAGGTCAGGGGTTTGCTCAGCTCGAGGGGCGTGGGGCCGCATGCCAGTGGTCAGGCAGGCCCACCCTCCATGTGCGAGTGGAGGGCTTCCTGCCAGAGGCATGTGTCTGTGCCCTTGCCGTTTGAGCCAGACGTGGGCACCCACATGCTTGCGGGTGTGGAGGGAACCCTTACGGACGGCGCCTAGCCACACAGAGACCCGGAAGGAGATCCTCTCCTCCCCGCATTCCACGTGGGTTTCTCCTCCAGCTAGGCCTTGACCTTTGGGCTTCTGTGCCTGTCTTTGTATTGCCCAGTTTCAGGAAGAACCCTGTTAAGTTAGTTCAGCCAGGATCCCCATCCTCAATACCTGATCATCTGCAGGACCTACCTGATGGGGTCCCCCCTCCCCCAACCTCTCCTGTGACGTCCAGTCGCCCTGGCCCACCTTCAGCCAGCATCCCCCTAACCCCTGAGGGTTCCTCTTAGTATTTTCCACCCACTGATCCCCCCATCTCCTTGGCTCTGAATTCCTACTTCTCCTTGTTGTACTTGGAGTTGAGTTCAATCTCCCCTCCCCAAGGTGGGACCCCACTGCAGCTGTCCCTAAACCTATTGCGATGCTCCCCTTGAGTAGAGTCTGCCCCGCTGTCCTTTAGCAAATGTCGCTGAATAATTTTAACGTCCTTTTCAGATGGGAGCAGAGAGGACTTTGGACTAACTTTCTTTCAGAGGCGTGGGGAGGGGCCAACTCCCAGTCAGTGCATAAACCTGCACCCTCTGTGGGCCAGAGCACCCCCAGGTGGGGACTTCACCAGCTGTGGCATCTGTGGGCGGGGCCGCGGCAGTGGTGGTGGGAGGGAGGGGGCGGAGCCTCCCTTTCCTAGGGCATGTGTCACTGGCCTCCTGCCCAGCGGCACTGCCCTGGCACTACCCTGCCAGTGTAGGTGGCAGCGAGAAGCTGGGGCCTACTCCCCAGAGTCTTTGGAGCAGATTGCAGACCTTTGGAGCCCTATGTCGCTGGCCTCCCAGAACCCAGGACATGGCAGATGGGGCGCAGGCCAACCCCAAAGGCTTCAGGAGGAAGGTGCTGGTTAGACGCCCTTCTGGATGGAGGGGTTCAAATCTCAGGGCCTCTTTTTCTTTGAGGACCTCCAGGTACGTGCCCATGCCCCCGGGATGAAGCTCTCCGAGGACAGGGGCAGGGATGGAGGCGGGGAACGGGCTCCTTGAACCCGTTTCTCTGGGAAGGAGAGCTCTGAGTCTCTGAGTGATGGCTGAGAAATGTCACCACTCTGTCAGCACTAGAAGGGACTTATAGATCATCTACTCAATCCTCTTGAGGCCACCGAGGCCCAGAGAGGCTAAGAAGTCTATCCAAGGTCACACAGCATTTTAGAAGCAGACTTGGGACTAGAACCCAGGGCTCCCGGTCTCTCGGCTTCAGCTCCTGGTGCAAGACCTCGTGTGACTTTCTGGTGCAAGTATGCAAGGGGGTTGGTTCTGATCTGCAACAGTGGGCTGACCCCCACGGGGCAGGGAGCTGCCCGTCTTGAAAGCTGATTCCTGCTCAGGGCAGGAGGGGAGAAGGCTCCTGCTGCTGCTTCCTGGCTCTGCCGTTCTGGGGGCTGGGCCTGCAGGAGGCCCAGGGCAGGTAGGAGGCGCTCGAATCTTCCTGGAGGTGGTAATCACAGGGATGGGGCAGCAGGAACCAGGGAATCAATGTCATCCGGGTCATCAAGGGACAGAACTGAGGCCACCTGTCATGATAATGAGGCCCAGGAGGGAGTCGAGGGCCTGGAATTGCAGGGAGGTGGCATGGCCCCGCTCAGGATCCTGGTTTTCTTCCTCTCCCAGGTCTAGCCTGGCTATGAAGCTCTTCACCATCACCATCCTGGCCGGCAGCAGTGAGTAAAGGCTCCGGGGAGATGCCTCCTTCTCCCCAACCCCACACTCTCTCCCTTGACATCGGGCTTCTTAGTTCTCCATCCGCTGACCAGCAGCAAGACCTTGGGCCTGTCCTGCGTCTCTCTTGGCCTCCAATGCCCCACTCAGCCCCTGTCAGGCTTCACCCTCTCTCTGGGGCTGTTAATTTCTCCACCACCTGTAAACACGCCACGAGCAGTTGGCATTTACAAGCCTCAAGAGGCAGGGCCCAGAGCTGAGCAAGCATCGTAAAGTGGTGGTGTGTGCTGGGCGTCTGGGCACCCTGTCAAACCTAGGCGTTTGTGTACATAGGAGTGTGTGTTTGTTTGTGCACTTGTGTATGTGTGGACAAGCTGATAGTGTGCGTGGGAATACACAGTCTGTGTGTGTGATGACCCTGCGCAGAGCACATATCAGTAAAACGTGTGAGTGTGCATGCATTGAGCTGTGTGTGTCCAGAGGGTATGTATGAACACAGGGGTGTGTATATCTGTACGTGGTGTGTGCGGAGCAGAGGTGTCTGCGTGAGCTTATACAAGGACGATGTGACTGGCCTGGGGACTTCTTACCCAGGGTGGTGACCCTGGGTGTATGGATCGGGGACAGCTGAGGCCTCTGACACAAATCGACGCCCCCCACATCCAGGTGTTCCGGTGGCAGGTGCCTGAGGTTGGGGGACAAAGGACTGAGCCTGTCGCTGGCTTTCCATCCAGCCCGTTACCCATCTCCTGGACACAGCCTGCTCTGAGGACGAGAAACGCCAGAGACAAAATAAGGCTGGACAAGAGAAACTGCTGGCTGCATTCAGGCAAAGTAACCTGTCATTTAGAAAATAGGCACTTCAGTTCAGCCTAAACCCCTGGCCAGGGTCAGAGCCTGCAGCCTGCCCGAGGGAAGACTTCATGTCTTCCACGTGGAGTGTGAGTGCGGACGTGGCCTTGGCCACGGATTCCACTCTGGGTGCTGCCTAGGGGTGTATCTGTTATGTGTGAGTGTGTGTATGAGTGTGAGGTGTATAAGTTGTGCCCGAGTGTGTGAGGTGTTTACGGGCGACCCTGCATATGAGTGTTAGCAACAATGAGAGGGTGCATCTGTGTGTGAGACGTGTGCATGAAGTACACATGGGTGTGTCTGCATGTCGGTGTGTGTATAAGTGTGCAGGATGTGAAGGAGAGGATGAGGTGGGTGTGTTTATGTCTGTGTTTGTACCCACATTTGGTGTGGGCAGGTGAGTTTCTCGCTCTTCTTCTCTTACATGGTGCGCCCTGGGGATGAAAGATGCCCCTCCCCCAACCCCCACGGGGGTTAACGACTACAGGGTTGGTGGGGGTAGGAGGCCAGGACCTCACGGGTCTCTGCGCAGGGTGCCCTGCAGGAGAATGTTGTCATCAGCTGTCGTCAGATTTAGGAATTGAGGTCGAAGAGTTATGCAACCTGCCCAGAGTCTCACAGTGTTAATGGAGAAACCTGTTTGCAAACCCAGCCCGTCTGACTCCGAAGCTGCTCTGCACACACATTTTTCTCCTGCACCAAGAAGCCAGCAGAAAGGAGGTGGAAAGGGGGAGGGAGAACTAATGTCCCCAGGTACCTCTCCTGGCTAAAAGCAGCAGCCACCTCCACCAAATCCCTGTGCGGCTCGGGCCCACAGGACACAGGGTCCCTCTGTCTCCCTGCCCCGGGCGCCAGGGTAGACATTGACTCCTAGCCATTCTCTTAAAGTCACCTGTCTAATGACAAAAATCACAGAGCCAATACACAGGGAGACCCAGGCGGAGCAGGATTCCCAACATCAGTTCTCTGAGGGGGAGGGCAAGTTTAGCCAGGATCTGGCAGGTGCCGTTGGGGGAGTGAGTGTTTGGTGGTCTGGCACACGCAGGCCCCAGGGATTCCAGGTGGTCAGTACTATTGTTCCCATTCTACAGATGGGAACATGGAGCCCCAGGGAGCTGTAGCTATGGGCCTCAGTCTGTCTGATTGGCTAACTAAGGCACGTTGAGGTGGTGAGTTCCCCGTCACTAGCGACGTGAGACAACCACATTTCAAGGAGGAAGGAAGTATGGCCTTTGGGACCCTATCCAACATCCAGTTTCTGAAACTCTTGACTCCTCCTTCTCCTGGCACATTTCCTATATCAGGCGGTACAGCAGGGTGGGGAATGTGGAGAGCATAGGGGCAGGGTGCGGAATTGGGCACCCAACCCTGGGCCCAGCTGGAGGAGCCAGGGTGGAGAAGGCAGGCAGGAGTTGCCCTTATTGGTGGTGGCATCACAGCTCCGGGACACAAAAGCCTGGGGTCATATCTGGGCTCCACCACTTCTAGGCTGTATGACCCGCACTGTTCCGAGGCTGGGTTTGCTCATCGGTAAAATGGGGATAGAGCAGCTCTCCTGCCCACGTGGGGAAGGGGGCAGCCGCACCCAGGTGAGGACCTAAGCAGTGGGCTTGGTGCTGACTCTGGGGTGAGCCAGGAGGAAATGCGGAGCCAGCACAAGGCTGGAGCCCAGCAGGCAGGGCAGCTGGGAGGGGTAGGCAGGCTGGCTGCCAGATGCCGGGAAGCTGATTTTGCTGGTACTGGAAGGGTCATTGCACTATTGCCTCCTGTGCGACTTTGACAGAGAGAAAGGAGTGTGTGTGTGTGTGTGTGTGTGTGTGTGTGTGTGTGAGCATGTGTGTGTCACTCCTGAATGACCAGGGCACCAGCTGTCTCTGGATTTATCCTGAGATACACCAGCCCCTGCAGCAGGCACAGGAGCCAGGCCAAGCCAGGAGGGCCCTGGTATCCAGAAAAGCCCGGCCACGTGCCAAGCTCCTTACAGTTTCACAGGACAATTGAGCCTTGGGCTCTCACTGCCTGGGTTCCAATTCTGATTCCACTGCTTTTCCAAGCGCTAAGTGCTCTGGACCTCAGTGTCCTCATCTGAAAAATGAGACAGCTACACCACAGTAGCCCCCCATAGGACTGCAGAGAGCTCTCGATGAGTTAATGCCCAGGAAAGAGCCGAGGACAGCACCTGGCACAGAGAAGTCCTCGGCACGATAGTAACTATTGTTTCCTCAGGGCCGTAGGGGTCAATGTAAGAAGGTGGGCAATGCACCACACTCAGTGCTTTTGTGCGTTGCTCCCTTCCTCCTGCTCTGCCCGCCTACTGGCCCCCAGTCCCCTGGCCCTGGGTGTGGGGGGGCAGCTGTCCCACAGGGCAGGCTGCTCACAGCATCCCCTTGGCTCTCTCGCAGTCTTGCCTGCAGCGCACAGCAGCCTGTTCAACCTGAAGTCCATGGTGGAAGCCATCACCGGGAAAAGTGCCATCCTGTCCTTCGTGGGCTACGGCTGCTACTGCGGGCTGGGGGGTGGCGGCCAGCCCATGGACGAAGTGGACTGGTAGGTTCCAGCAGGCCTAGGCTGCTGTCAGAACCGGGTGGGTGCAGAGCAGGTCAGACTGATTCGCGTCTTTGAGAGATGGGAGAGGCCCTTTCCCCAAGGCGTGAGGCTTGTTTGATGAGTTGGTGACGATGAGTCTGACCTGTGACCCGTGTCCTCTCCAACTATCTCGGACGATCTCTATTGTCCATCTCCCAGGTCTTGGGCTTGGAGGCAGCTGAGCTCCCACCCTTGCCAGGAAGGAACCTTTGACTTGCCCCAAACCCACGAGAGCAGCAGTCATACGGCTCCCGCCAGACAGAGGCGAGGGCTGTGGCCCCTGCCCCTCAGCCTAGAGGGTCTGGAGGACAGGGTCGTGGAAACTTCCTCCATCAGACAGGGCTTCCCAGAGGTCCTGGCTTATCTTCTGCCCCTCTCTCCCCCAAGGAGGCCAGCGCCAAGTCCGGTATCACCGGGAGCTAAATAAATACACATTGGCTAATTGTTTTCCCTCCACCAGAGGGGACAGGAACAGCCACAGCACATGTGCCTCCTGTCCTCCACCCCCACCCCCAACTCAGCCCTTCAGACCCTTGTCTTTCCTGGCCGTCAGGAGCAGCCAGGTATGGTCGCTGCACACACAGTCAGTCTGTAACCCTAGCCCTCCCTCCCACCCTGACCACGTGGCTGGACCACCTGACCCTTCCCACAGTCGTAGCCAGGGCTCCAAAGGGGAATGCGGAAGCCCTGGGCACAGGACAAAGAGGCAGAATTGCAGACAAGAACCAAGGGTGCCAGCCAGCTCTGCCTGGCGTGTGACCTCAGGCAAGGAACTACCCCTCTCTGGGCCTCAGTCTGAAGGTCTGACCAGTGAGGAGACAGAGCAGATAGCTGACCGGGGTTTCTGAGCGTGGGAGATGGGCCAAGCCTGGCTCTGCAGGCCTGCTCTCCTCTGCCTGCCCCAGGTGCTGCCACGCCCATGACTGCTGCTACCAGAAGCTCTTCGACCAGGGCTGCCACACCTACGTGGACCACTATCAATACACCATCGAGGATAACACCACGATTGTCTGCAGTGAGTCCCTCCCCCACGCCTGCCCACGGCCTGGGTCGTGAGAGGGGCTGGTGGGTCGGGGGCCCTATGCGGGCCTGCCAGATGCAATACAGGATGTCAGTGACATCTGAATTTCAGATCAACTACGGAACATGTGTACACATAAGTGTGTCCTAAATGTTGCATGGGTTCTAACCATACTAAACTTAAATGTTAACATAAAATCAATTAGTGTTAGCATAGAACTAAGAATTATAAGTATGTCCCATGCAATATTTGGGGTGTGCTTACACTAAGCATATTTGTCTGAAATTCAGATGAACCAGGCCTCTTGTTTTTGTTTGTTTGGTAAACCTAACAACCCTCACTGTGGCTCTGGCACGTGTCCCTGGTATGTTCCCATCTCCAAGCCTGAACCGGTCCCTGGCAGAGAGCGATTCTGATGCACTGGGCCAGGGTGGGGCCAGGAATCTCTGCTTTCAACCAGGTCCTCAGGAGGCTGCGAGGCTTTGTGACACCGGCCTGGGACTTGGGGGAAGTGGGTTAGCCTGGTTCTGCCAGCACCTCCTCACCGAGGAGCCCTGGGCAGGGCCCTTCCCTACCCGGCTGCAGCCTCCCCGTGGGTACAGGAAGGAATGTGGACCAGAGCAAACCGGTTCCCTTCCAGTTCTGTCACCGGGACCCCATAAGAAGGTGGCCCCATCCCAGGACCCTCAGTTTTTCCCAAATTCGAGCTGTTGGAGCCAGGCCTGGTGGAGTTCCTGCCTTTGCATTGGACCTCCACCAGGTCCAAAGGCTTTTCCCCAGCGAGGGGCGTGGCATCCAGGCTGATGGCCCAGGTGTCCCCACCCTGCCTCCCCTTCATGCCCCTGCCTGGGGCAGCAGTTGCCCCTGATCCAGTGCTGTGGGCAGCTCGAGGCCTCCTCTGTCTTCTGTCTTAACCGTGCTTTGCTCCTTGTCCCTCACTAACAGCACCCCCAGCTTTGCAAAGAAACTCAAGTCTCCTGTTGTCTGGGAAAGAGTCTGGGGGAAACTGGGCCCATCTGGGGCCCTTGGGAGCCCAGGGCTCTGTGGCTGTTCAAACGTGGGGTGGAGGGGCTGGCTTGAGAGAGGGGGTGTCCCTCCATTAAAGCCCAAGCAATGGTTTCTGCAATGGCTTCTGGGATTCCTGGGGGCAGGAGGCAGCTGCTGTGAGAGGGGCTGGTGGGGGAGGGGGATGGCCCCTGAGTGGTCCAGCTGCTCTTGTTATTACAGCCTAGGAAGCTCCTCTTTCAGCAATTGCTATATTAGCCTCTGCGAAGACTTTCATTTGGTTGGAGTATTTGCAAACCACTGGCTAGTGGGTGGTTCTCAAGGGGTGTTCACCCCCCAACCGCGGCCTCAGCACCACCCAGGCACTGGGTGAAATGCAGATGATCAGGCCCCACCCTGACCTACTGAGTCTGAAGCTCCAGGAGTGGGGTTGGGCTGTCTGGTTAACAGGCCTCTCAGCTGATCCTAATGCACAGCTAAGGCTGGGAACTGTTGGGATCCATGATTTCTGGAGGCCAATGTGCGCGAGGCGACAACAGCAGCAGCAGATGCCACACGCTGAGCGTTTGCTCCGTGGGAGGCACTAAGCTAAGCTCTTTATAAGTGTTTTCCTCACTGGATCCTTGCCACCGACCCCTGCCAGGGTGGGTGTTCTGTGGTTCTGTGGCTGGAGAAAGGGGGCTCAGGGTGGTAGAAAGTAACGGGCCTGGCGGTGGGGAGTTCCTGACACCTGAGCTCCCGTCCCAGCTCTGCCTTGGGCTTGCTGGGTGACTGAGGGAAACCCTATCTCCTTCTGGGCCTCGGTTTGTCAACAGTGTTGGACTTGAGTGGGTCTCCGGGTCTAGCACACAGCAGAGCTACAGGGGCTGGCCCGGCCCAGAGATTCACGGCCCGCAGGCCTGGGGTGGGCCCACTGGTGCTCCTGGGGAGGCCAGCCCTCGGACTGCGGGACCCTCAGAGCACATGCACTCCCCTCCCCATAGGAGACCTCAACCAGACGGACTGCGACAGGCAGACCTGTGAGTGTGACAAGAGCGTGGCTCTGTGCTTCCAGAGGCATAAGTACAACGAGAAGCATCGCAACTACCTCAATATCTACTGCCAGGGCACCACCCCCAACTGCAGCATCTACGAGCAGCCCAGGGGGCACCCTGTCTCCTCGGCACCCCCTGCACCCTGCAGCCCCACTTCCTTGGCACCCTCTGCACCCTGCAGCCCCACCTCCCGGGCACCCCCTGCACCCTACAACCCCACCTCCCGGGCACCCCCTGCACCCTGCCGCTCCACTCCCTCAGCACCCCCTGCACCCTGTGGGCCCACCTCCGCAGCACCCCCTGCACTGCCCTAGCATCCTCCGGGCTCTGACAGAGAAAAGGGCGGCAGTTCCTGCTCTGAGAACCAGATGCATGCAGTCCGTAGAGGTGGGGATGGATCCAGAGCCTGTGGGCTGTGCTGCCACCTCCTCCCTGCAGCCCTCCAGCAAGGCTGGCCCCCAGAGGATTCAAGAAGGCCTGGGCCCTGGCCGTGGCCACCCAGCTCCTCCAGTCCAGCCCTGGGCATGGCTGTGCCATGCTGTTGGTCCTGAACTTGGCAGGGAACGTGTGGCTAGTTGGGGTCACTTCTGAGTGTGGAAGACAAGGTCTGAGAGAAAGGACTCAGACCCCTGGGTCCCTGACAAACACAGGAGAAGACAGGGCCCAGCCCTCGGCCCCTTTCCCTGCGCCTCCCCTCAGGCAGCAGCTGGGCCAGTGGGTGGAAAGGCCTTAGACCCGGGCGAAGAAGGGCCGAAGGCTGGGACCCGCCTGGGTGAACAGGGACACGAAGGCCCAGGGGGGAAGCTGTGGGGAAGATTCAGGAAGGCAGTAGGGAGGGAGCAGCCGGGGGAGGAGGGAGTGTGGAGAGAAGGTGGGAGAGAGGCGAGACAAGGTGCGGGTCAGAGGTCTAGACCAGGCGTGTGGCGCTGGGTGGGGTGTCTGAAGTCCCTGAAGGGGGAGAGGAGGAGCAAGGGCCATGTTTCCTGAGGAAGGGGCTCCTTGCTCCTGTGCTCTGGAGGGTCTCTCCTTCCCTAGGGCTCCTCCCAAGTTAGTGAGGTCTGCAGAGCTCAGGCCTGAGCGAGGGGCTGCGCTTGCTTCATGTTGCTCTGGGGGCTGCCGCTGACAGAGGCCCTCCTTGACTGAACTTGAGTTGGGCTCCGCAGAGGTTGAGACCTCTGATCAACTGTTGGGTTTCCAGGCCCACCTCGGCATCACCAGTTTTAGCAAGAACCCTGCCAGGTAACGGTAGTGAAAGTCCCTGGCCATCCTCAGTATCTGACCAGATTCCACATCCACCCGCCCCCCAGGCAATATCTGACCGCCCCAGCCTGCCTTCAGCAAGAATCCTACTAGGTCAGTTTAGCAACCAACTCTCTGCTCCTCTCAGCTATAAATCCCCACTTAAGAAAAATAAGGATCTGTAATTGCCGTATTAAGAATTGAGCCCCGTTCTATACTGGCCCCTGTTGCAATAGTCTTGAATAAAATCTGTTTCTACCAATTAAACTACTGTCCAGCATCTGGCTTTCTGATGGTCATGGTGTCATGACTCAGATGTCCGGTTCATCATCGGAGCCCGGACCTCTCACCCAGGACCCCAAGTGTGTGCCTCTGAAGCCTCTGTCTGACGGACTGGGGTCCGACTCCCTAGCCAGCACCGTGGATTCCTGTGGGCTGAATCTCGGGGAGACGGGCTTTGATCCCCGCGGTTCTGAGTGTGCTCTCTGAAGCCGGATTAGAGTTCCTCACTGCTTTGTCTGCCAAGTGCCCGCTGGGCCAGGAGTCCTTCTTCCTGGCTCTCTTTCTTTTGAGTAGGGATTCACTCCCTGGCTTTCTAGGCTGAAAATGTTTCCTGGCTCTTTGGGAAGTGTCTCTATTTTCTCTACTTGATTCTGCTCCCCCCAAATGAACTTCTCTGTCACCTGAAACCCTGCTTCTCAAACCCCTGCTGACTTAGGAACTTCACTGACTTCTGGGGAGGCTGGAACCCTCCAGGAACTGGATCCTGTAAGCACTCCCCCTTCCCCGTCTCCTGCTAACCTTTGGTCACCGGTTCCCAGGAATCTGTTGATAGGAGCCCCTTCCAACCTCTACTGCGTCATCCCTCTGTCCACCCTGCTAGATCATTTCTAAGATGAAAAACGACTGAACATGCCCTGGCTGGTGTAGCTCAGGGGACTGAGTGCGGGCCTGCGAAGCAAAAAATCGTGGTTCGATTCCCAGTCAGGGTATATGCCTGGGTTGCAGGCCAGTTCCCAGCAGGGGACGCATGAGAGGCAACCATACATTGATATTTCTCTCCCTCTCTCCTTCCCTTCCCCTCTAAAGATAAGTAAATAAAATCTTTTTAAAAAAACTACTGAAATATTAATTACTAAGCACAAGTTTAGGCTTATATACTTTTGGTTTCTTTTTTATAAAGGATAGAAAAATATATTTGGGTCTCTTCATAAGCATAAAAAGCTGTACTAGAGGAAGCATATGTTTTTAGAAATTGTGAGATGGTGTATTTATAAAATCTGCTGATTTACTGTAGAATGTTGCTCTTTGGCAATTTCCTTGTTTCCCCTGGAAAATAAGGTTACTAAGGGTTAAAAATTCTATTAGATACATGTAAACAAACATGCTAAGAATGAGAATGAAGAAAACATTCTGCATGGAAAGAATGTAAAATACATTTTTGTTTTTTGGAAAAGGTGCATGATTTTGTTTTAAAGTTACCATTGAGAAGTTGTTTAAGAAATGTTACAGAATGAAAAAGAAAAAAACATAGGACTAAGATAACTTTTACTGAATATAGAAAGTTGTAAAAAATTTGTAGAAAAAATTCATGTGCAGTCAAGCTGGCTAAGAATGAACTGATTTATTTATAAGGTTTTTAAAAATGAGCCCAACAGCATATCAATGCAAATGCAGATTTGGTTTTCTCTGTTAAAACAGCAAAGTTTTCTTGGATTATTGGCCTGCTCTTTACAAGAGATTGCAAAGGATTTTGCTTTACCTTTTGAGTGAACTGCCTGGGAAACAGGAGATTCTAAGTTTCATCTGCGCTTATATTCACCGCGTCACCGACTTTTAAAGAGAGCCCAGAATTCTCACTTTTAAAAGAGCCAAGGATATTTTGGTTTTTGTTTTTACACTTTTGACAGTTTTGCTTTTCCCAAATCAAATCTTAAATAAAATCTTGATCTCAAACTGGCCCTTTCAGAGGGCCCTGGAAAATCTCAAAAGATTTTTTCTCTCGCCTTGTAAAAAGAAAGACGCTAAAAATAATTCAGTTTATTTGACATGTTAAATTGCATGACAGGCATCAAATAAAAAGAGATGATTTCACCTTCTCTAAGTTATGTTTATATGCGTAAGTATTTTTAAAATTGTATGAAGTTCACAGAACTTTGTTGATGGACTTGCTGTCCGTGAAATGTCCTGCTTCAAAGTTACTGGTCATGATTCCAGTTATTATCTGAATATATTGTATTCTACAGGGATGACTACAGTTTCTTGTCAACTGCATTGTCTCAACAGATCTTTAAGCGTGGACAGTGTAAGTGTTTTGTCATTTACAGGTAGTTATTTCCTCTGATGCTTTTCTGAAAGTAGCCAGAATACTTAGTCTTCATCAAAATGGACTATTTCCAAGACCCATGGAAAGGACAGGTTTCTGAAGACATTGAAAACTTTGAGATTACATCACAGGACTGAGTAAGGATTTCCAGAACTAATAGAGATGCTAATGGGTTCGTACAGCTGTGAACCCAAGATCAAGCAGAACAAGAATTAATTCCACAACCAGTGGAGGATGATTACTTGGAACACTGCCAGGAACATTTCTTATTCTTGAACGTTTGATTTTTTTTTTTGGATTTAAGGACCCCTTTCCCCTTTTATCTTAAATTACCTATAACTCACGACAATTTAGTAGAGTATGTTTTCATAAACAAAACCGAAACATTTATCTTTTCTCCCTGCCTGATCCCTCCAGAATTTGGAAACTCTTCTTGAGTATTCCTATTTTCATGATGACATAGTTGTTTGCGTCAGTTCAACGGGAATCTGTTTCCTTATAACGTAATGGGGGACACTGGTTACATAACTAAGGTCCAGCCGGAACATCATATTTGAGAATGCTGTGCACAGAGTACCATGTAAAGAACTGGAGATGACTTCATGGGGCCGATACTCACAAAGGCCTCCAGGAAACAGCAGCCTGGTCCCTATAAAGACGAGTAAGGAAAGTCCGTAACTGGCAGACCCAGGGGATAGGACATCTCTCAGTCTTGAGAGGAGAGGACTTCACCCAAATCTGTGGGTGTGGCAAGAGAAACCTGGTGGTGAGTTCTTGGCTTTGCTTCTCTGCCTTGAGAAGCTTTTAAAAGTCTAGTCTGAGATTCCTCGTGAAAGGTTCCAGCTACACAAACTCAAAAAGGTCCATGTGGTCTATTACCATTATTGCTGCCCCTGTGTAAATAACCTAATGAGATCTGACTTATTTTGTGAACACTAATCAAAAAGAGGGGTTACCTCTTTAAGATAAATGGTGCACCCTCTTGGGCTATTAGAGTCACATTCATTGTCTTTGAGCTAATTTTTTTGCCTCTGAGTGAAGCTACATTTTTCCTTCTAGTCTGTCATTTACCTGTAAACCGCACTGGATCTTGCCATTTTTTGCATTCTGTAGATTCGTCTAGAGTCCTTCAAGATCTGGTTACAGTTCTCCAAACCAGCGTTTCCAATTTTCCTCCTGTCTTTCCAACATGGAGAACAGAATCCCGACTGCCCAGGTCCTTACTGGGACCATCTAAAGGAGACCCAAAGCAGAAGCTGGAGGCTTCCTGCCATGACCTTGACACTGATGGCTGCGCCATCACCAGGGACATTCCGACAGCAAACCAGGAGGTCAGCTGGGGCACCACTGCTCACCTCACTTCACCCAGAAAGATGCTTCAAGGTCAGTCTAGAGAGCTCAAAGGACTGCCCTCAGCACTCAGACAATGGCTCTAGTCTTATCCAACCGTGATCTTTGTTTTTCTTTTGTTTCCGGAGAAATTCCGCTCATTTAAAACACCCTCTAACCCAATCTAGGCAGATGGCTCCACCAGGTCACTACTGAACAAAGTGACCGAACAGGAAGGGACTTAAACTCAATGGTGTTCAGCAGGGGGCCTGATGAAGACTCTCTCCTTGGCCACACCTTAATCGGCTTCTCTGAGATCCTTCTCAACAACCCCCACCGCTGGGCTTCTGTGTCTGTCTTCGCGCACTCCCCCCCCCCCCCCGTTTCACCAACAGCCCCTTTCTGTCAGTGTAGTGAGAAATCCCACCCTCCCTCTGTATCTGATCAAATCCCTCACCCTCCACTTCCTCCAGGTGCCGTCTGATCGCCCTGGGCTGCCTTCAGCAAGAATCCTGCTAGGTCGGTCTAGCAAGAATTTCCCTAGCCTCTTAGTAGTTTTCTATACATCCACCCTTGACCCTGCTCCTTAGTCATAGGTCCTCATTACTCTTCCTTCCTTTCAGAATTGAGCCCAGTTCATACTCTTCCCCCATCACAAAAGTTCTTGAATAAAACCTGTTTTTAACACTTTCACATCTGTGTGGCTCTGTTGGCTGTCACGTTGTCCCTGTCCCTGCCCAGACCTGGGCCACTCTTCTCCATTCCCTGCATCACTGCCCCTCCCGGGCAGTCAAATTGACCTGGGAGGGGCTGGCAATGCTTCTCTAGACCTTGGGCGGCACCTAGTGGTCGTGACAGGTCACCAGTGGCGCACTGCTCCCCACCTCTGCCCTTCTGCTTCTGGACCTGAAGCGAGGGACCCTGGCCCAGACTGGCACGGCCCAGCGCTGCAGGGGGAAAGGATGGGCACTTCCAGCCTCACCATCTGGTCACCGCCACCAACACCGCCTGTCACAAAGAGCAGACGGGGTGCACCCTTGGCTCTGCCACTTAAGAGCCATGTGGCCCTGGGGTGTCACTTTACTCCCCCACCCCTTCTTTAAACTGGATAATGATGAAGCACACATCGTTGGGTTTGAGGCCATAGGTGGGCATGTCCCTAGCACTGGGCCTGGCCTGGAGGATGGAAACTGTCGGCTCTGGGGACTGGGGCCCTTAGCAGGCATATGGGACTGAAGGTCCCAGGGCTGATTGGCAGACAGCACTAGGTGGGAGGAAGGATGAGCTGACAGAACATTCTTGGGGACATTCTTCCCCGGATGGAAACCTGGCAGAAGCCAAATGGTGATTTAGCAGGAAAATCAGGGGGAGAGGCGGAGGGAGAAAAGAAAAGGAGGTTCTGTGGACACTTACTGTCCCAAGCCCACAGCCAGGCACCTGGAGCCTGCCCAGCCCTGGCCTCCACTGCTCCCGCACACTCAGGACAGACTGACTGCAGACAGGCGGCGCTTCCCTCCCCAGAGCTGGCACGGCCGTGCTGGCTGTCAGCTCCCCCAGCTGTGGCTTTCTAACAAGCAGTGACATCGCCAAGGGTGACGACAGCCAGAGCTGGGTAACCGGAGGCAGCGGTATCTGGTACAACCGGCACCGGCGCCCGGCCCCACCACCGAAACCCTGCCAGAACACCCACGCCCCATCAGGGTGGATGGTCCAGGGTCTCAGGCTGCCGGGGCCCCCTGAGCAGAGTGGGATTTAGTGAGCACTTACTGCATGCCAAGTACTGTGCTCAGAGCTGTGTGTGTGCCGTCTCGTGAACCCTCCTGCCAGCCCGATGAGGTGGAGTATGCGTAGCTTCGTTTATACAAGGAGGAAACTGAGGCCCAGGGAAGCTCGAGATCATGCAGCAGGACTGGGGTTTGAACTCTTAACTCCCTGAGCTTAGGCTCGGAGAGCACCCAGTCAGGCCCCTCACGTGGAGAAAGGAGACAGGAAAGGAGGTTTTAACGTCAGAAGACACGGGTCCCCTCTCCAGTCCCGCCTGCCTCTCCGACCCTCCGTGTTTGTCCGGGACCTGGGGCTGTTTCTGAGGTCCTGCTGCCGACCCAGGGCAATGAACGAGAAAGAGCCCGCGGAAGGGTTTCCACTGTGATGAGGGAACCAGGCCCGGAAAGAGGAGGGGCTGCGGCAGGGCCCTGAAGGCCTTGAGAAGTGGTCGAATTCTAGACGTCCCCCTCATTTTATATTTTTAATGTGTATGTTTTACTCACATAGTTTGTCAGTACAGGATCCAGATGTATCTGAAGGTAGAGCCAACAGATTAGAGGTGGGATGTGGGTACAGGATAAAGAACTTGACACGTAGGCTTTTGGTCTGGGTGAGGGGGGTGAGCAAAGATGGAGGAGGCCCCCCAGCTGAGACGGGGACAGGCAGGTGGCAGAGGGGCTGGTGTGCCCACCTGTGTGTGCGTCGAATTACCTCCCATCCCCATTCTGGGAGGCTCTGCACATCCCCTTGGCCGCCCCAGCTCCTCCTCATCGCTCAGCTCGGAGACAAGATGTGAGACCCCAGCATTCCTCTGGGAAGCCTCGCCCCACCCTCCCTGACGGTGGTCATTGCTCCTGAGCGACCCCTCATGGCAGCATTTCCCAGCCCATTTTGTAATGGCTGGGTGACTTGTGTTGCCCTTGGGTCTGAGAGCAGCTAGGAGATGGATGCTTTTTACTTCCCCGCCCTTTGCCCAGGGCCTCAGTGGGTAGTGGCTGAGGGGATGGGCTGCCCTCCCTGGAGAGTGGGCCTCCCCAGTAGGGGTCAATGACACCCCTCTGCAGTCCCACCTTGCTCCTCAGAGTCAGGGCAGTGACCCAGTGGGCCTTGGACACCATTGAGGCCCATTTCCTCTATTTCACAGATCGGAGCCAAGGCCCAGGGAGTGGAAGACGGCCTGGATCTCTCACCAGAACCTGGGTCCTCCATGCTGAGCCCGTGCTCATCCCAGCCCCTCTTCCTTCTCTGTGGCAGACGGCCAGGCACCTGCAGTCCTAACCCGGACTCTGCTGTGGGTCAGGAACCCCCAAGGAGAGTGGTGCCTGGCTGGGCCTGGCCCTGCTTCCATACCTGCCCTTTCTGCAACCACTCCCCTCACAGAGCTTTAAGACCCTCTCTGATGCCCACAAACTTTAAGCTTCCCTTCTGCAGTTGCTATGACTACAGCACATGAGGACAGGACAAGTGGGCAGAATTTACCACATGACTGTGACCCTGTGAACTGAGGCAGAGCAGAGGAGCCCTGGTCCCCAGGCCCTCGGCAGACTGCCCACTTCTGGCTTCCCTGTCTCCACGCCAGTGACAGCGTTACTCAATCCAGATTTTAAGTGTCTGAACTTGAACTTCTAATAGCTGCTATGGCTCCTAATGTTCTCCCCCAGGATACTTAGACCTGATCTCATTTGCTTGTTTTCTTTAAGTCTCTGAATCCCTACTGCCCAGCACTATGCATGACACAGAGCAGGAGCTCAATAAAATGTTTGTTGGTTGACTGAGTGATCACATCCCCTTGGATATTCTTCATTATTACATGAGCATGGCCTTTCTTCTCCCAACCTACAAGGTAAGGGACAATGGCCATGTCCACAATGTGACCATGGCCTCCTAGTGCAACACGGTGCTGGGAACCCAGGCGTCCTGGTGAATGAAGACCAATTACACAGCAAGCTATACTGCATAACAAACCACACCAAAACTGAGTGACTTACAACAGCAGCCTTTATTTAGCTCACAATCCTGCAAGTTGGCAGTTTAGGCTGGGCTCAGCCAGGCGGTTGTTCTGGTCTTAGCGAGGTTCTCTTGTGTGGCCGTGGTTGGCTACAAGTTGGTTTTGCTGATCTTCACCGAGCATCCTCACCTGCCTGAGTCTCAGCTGAGACAACTGGGCTGACTCCCTCTGATCCAGGTGGGCGCCCATCCTGCAGCATGCTGGCCCATGCTTCTTCTCACGGTGGGGGCAGGTATCCTGAGAGAGACTCAAACACAGTAGCTCTCCTAAAGCCTAGACTGGGGAACTGATAGACCATCACTTCTACTACATCCTATTGAACAAGGCGAGTTCCAAGGCCGGTTCATAGTTCAGATTCAGAGGGTGAGGAAAATACTGCAAAGTGTCACATCGTGAGAAGTGAGGATACAGAGAAGGATAACTGTGGCCGTTTTTGCAATCCACCATACCAGTCGGGCATTATAAAAATCAGGGTCCACCAAGATGGGGTCACTTTAACATTTAATACAATTTACAGCTAATGTAACTGGGAGCTTCTAAGTTTGGATGGAAATTTTGGATGCCGCTAACTCCCTCTGCTACCCTCTTCCTCCCTTTCCTCGACACCTTCTTGGCCATGACATCCACGTGGCAGTGGGTGATGTTCCCAGCCTCCGTCTCCTGAGAGGTGAGAATGGTATTGGTTTTCTCCCACCCAAGGGTCTTCAGAAGGCAGAACTTGAGCAAAGGAGAAACGGACTCCAAGTGTGCCCCTCGGGTCCATGGCGTGCGTGCCCAGACTGTGTTTGTTCTCCGGGACGTCTGCTTTGCTCACAGCTAGCTCTGGGTTGTGGGCCCCCTCCCAAGTCCACCCTGCAGCCGGCTCTGGGGTTGGGGTGGAGGGAGAGTTCAGGGAAGATCCTGGGGCCTCTTCATCCTGGAAACTTCCTGGATGGGGGTTGGGGACATCCCTCTTATGCTGTTTTGTTGCCTCCCAACACTTTCTATTATGGAAATGTGTCCCTGATTTATGTAGATGCTTAGGGCCTGTCTCCCTCTATAGGATGCCAAGAGTTTGTCTTTGATTCTCTAACCCTCTGATGCCGAGTGATAAAGAGGTACCCCTGGCCAGACGCCAGAGTGTGAGCTGCAGGAACTGGAGCTGGTCGGGATGATGGGAGAGGGCTTCCCGGAAGTGATCCTGCAGCAGATGCTGACCAACAAAAGGGTCCCGTGGCCTCCCTAGCACTTCAGTTTACGCCTGCCGCACCGGGGCCGGCTCAGGAAGAACTGCTTGAAGTTTTTCTCGTAGGTGGGCAGGCTCTCTTTGAAGCAGTACACAGACTGCTTGTCACACTCGCAGGCCCCCAGCCCACAGAGGCAGCCGACACTGGGACCCAGGGCACATCCACCTGCAGAGAGACAGAGGGTCACTGGGAGCTCCCAGCTCACTCCTGGGTTTGGGTCTAAGGTTTGGGAGAACAGAGAGCTTGTTGTAAGGAACCAGATGTTGAAAACAGAAAAGGAAAGTCACTTGGGAGTCCTTTTCCTTTGTCCCCAAGGCCTGATCCTACCTGGACACGTCACAGGTACTGGCGTGAGGAGCAGACTAGAAGAAAACGGAAGTTGGGGAGCATGGCCTGCATGGACGGGTGCCCTGAGTTAGTGCCCCAGGGTAGTGGGCAGCTGTGGGGGCTGCTGTGGGGCAGCTTCTCAGAACTCATCTCAGATTTCCAACCACCTGCTTTGGCATCTCATGTGGATGCCTCAGTCGCCAACAACTTACGTCTGAAAGGGAATTCATGATGCAAGTGCTCCCCCATAATTGTGGTCCCACACATTAATTGGCTCCTCTGAGATATCTTCTCAGGCCCACCAAGCCTGTCCCGCAGCCACAGCCCTGGCTCGGTGAATGGCACCGCCTCCTACTCAAGCCAGAAAATGAGCAGCCAACCCTGATCCCTCCCGCCTCTGACTTTTCACGCCCCGTCGACCTGCACATCCCTGTTTAAACTATTTCACGCTCTGCCCTCTGCTCTCCATCTTCTCAGCCACCACCCCAATCCCTGTCCTCACCAGTTCTTCCTCCCTAATGGAAGGAAATAAATAGGGACCTTTTCCAAATGTAACCTGGATTAGGATCGCTCCCCCCTTAAAGCCCTGCTGTGGGTCCCCACTATTTGGGGAAGACATCCCAAAGGCTCGCCACAGACTCTGAGGCAGGCTTGCCATGATGGGACCCTCGCCAACCTCTCCCTCCTCATTGTCCCTCATTTGTCCACTTTTGCTCTTGTCCAGGCACGCTGGCCTCTTCAGGTCACATGTCTTGCTGTCTTGTCTCAGGGCCTTTGTACTTGCTGACCTCTTTGTACAAAACAATTCTCTCCAGGATGTTCAAGGGGCTGGATCCATCCTGCATTTTGGGTCTTGGTCAAATTCGCCCCAGTCCAAGAGTCTCGACCTGAGGCTCATCCAGCTGCTCTCTTGCCTCCCTGTTGATTTCATCTGCTGGACGGTCATAACTGGTACTTCTCATTCACTTACTTGCTGGTGTCTGTCCCTTCTCGGCAGAGTGTGAGCTCTTTGAGGCTGTGACTTTCTCCGTCTGTCCATTGCAGTACCCCCAGCATGCAGAATAAGTGCCAGCACATAGTAGGTGCTCAACGATCGTTGAATAAATGAATGATGCCTCCATAGGCCTTTGGGATGAAGTGTCTGCCCTTTGGCCAGTGCCACTAAATAGGCATCTTTTACTATGGTTGGAGCTGCAGTGCTCTGTGTGTGTGTGTGTGTGTGCATGAGAGAGAGAGAGAAAGAGATCTAAGGCACAGAGATTTAAGAGATCTCCCTCTTTCTAGATAACTCCACCCAGTTCTGCTCTCTTTTGAAGGTCGAGGTAAGAAAGGGAGGCAGCCAGATGCCATGGTTTGTCGAGTTTGGGCAAGTTAGCTTCAGTATCCTAATGTCTAAAATGGTGATTAAAAATAATAGTGTCAAAAGCAAGTCAGTGTCCATTTCCCAGGGTTGGGAGGAGTCCCGCTGCTGCTGGCAGATGGAAAGGTTGGGTGTGCCAGGCACACAGAGAGCGCTGTGTGAATGCCTACTATTAGGACGATGGCCAGCCCTTAGCTTCACGGGTGGGGCAAAGAAGATTCCTCTTAAGTGGGAGCAAGCAGGGGGCTGTAGTCAGTGCCTCGCTCCCTCTCCGAGGTCCACATTTCCTGCAGGAGCTGTCCTCCCCCACCTCCCTGGAGACGTGGGTTCTCAGGAGATGCAGACACCCACCCTACGCCTCAGCTCCACCTCTTCAGTCACCCTCACGACAGGCTGTGCCAGGGATGTCCCCACCTCTGGTTCCCCGTTGTTCTCCCTGGGCCCACTGTGCCTGCTGCTTGGGTCACCTTTGCCCTCACACGCTCCCTTCCCCACCTGTGAACATCCCTCAAGACCCAACAAGCTCCGGCCCCCCAAGGCACTTCCTCGAGAGCCCCGGTTGACATCCATGTCAAGGTCTGTCACCTTGGCTGTACCCAGTGCGTCCTTTGCTTCCGCCCTAGGCAGCCACCGCATTCTGCAGGGGCCCACGTGGTCCATGGCCGGTCCTCTCAGGGGAGGAGGGCTACCTGAGCACAAGGCCCAGCCCATTCAACCCCACTCTCCCGGGAGAAGGGCCTGGTGTCACATGCTGTCACTCACCCAGGTGCTGTGTCCCTGGAAACCTGAGTTGAGACACTGTCTCTCCGCGCCTCGGCCCCCTCCCCTCCCTTTCCTCTTCTTTCCCATCTCTCCTTTCTTCCACCTTGGTTCTGCAGACCTCCCCTTCCCTTCTCTCACACCCCTCTCCCATTCTTGCTTTGCCTTCTGGTCCTTTCCAAAGCATGGAGTATAATCTCTCCTGACACTCAGTTCTGTTTCTGAAGGCTTGCCCAGCCCCCGGGCCATCTGGAAGTGGCCTTGAGTGGTCTGTGACTGTGGACTGTCATCTGCGCGGGCATCCCACAGCTGTGGATGGGTGGGGATCAGGCCTGCTGTGGCCCGGAGGAAGAGACAGCCCTCGGCCAGGAAAGGCCATCTTCGGAAGCCAATCTTTCAAAACAAGCCTCAATCCAGATCCTGCGTGTTCCAATATACAGATGGGAAAACTGAGGCATGAAAAATGGAACCGACAATTTAGGATACTAAACTGTAAGGATACTGTAAGGAACTGAAAGGATACTTTCTCATTCCGTGAAAACACACTTCCGCCAATGAAGTGCGTTTTCACTTTGGAGCTGAACCAGGCCTCCTGCCGGGCCCCCGCCTGTCTGCGTGCCAGGCCTCCCCGCTGCCTCCGAGTCCTCTCCTGTCTCCGAGTCCCCTCCCTGGGTGCTCCTGTGCGGCTGCAGGGCTTTAAGGACCACCTGAGCCCCGACGACTCTCCTGCTCCCACACCAGCCCAGACGGCTCCCTTGAGCCCTGGTCTCCAACATGCTCGTGTCCACTTGACCTCTCTCTCGGCGTCTGACATGCACCTCAAACCCCACCTGGCTCTCGACAAGCTCTCGCTGTGTCTTCATAGTCTGCTCTTCCCCCACCAGCACGAGCCCCGAGGATGCTGCCGTTACCCACCGCTGCTCAGGCGGAGAGCCTCAGGCTCAGGCTCCCTGCCCTCCCCACCCTGCATCGAATGCATCAGCAGGTCCTGCCAATTTACCTCCAAAACACACCAGCATCTGACACCGCTCCCCACCTCCATGCCATTACCCTCATCCACATGTGGTGACTTCTCCTCACTCACAGTTCCCCCTTTTTCTTCCTTGCTCCCCAACTTCTCTACAGTGGCCACAGTGAGTTCTCTAAAGCAAAATTAATGCAGATCACTGCCTGTTTCTAAGGATCCAACAGCATCCCCTGCCGTTGAAGCAGAAAGTGGACTCCTCACCCCCCCCCCAGCCCTGTGGGACTGGTCCCTGTCCAAGGTCCACCCTCATCTCCCCTCCTCTCCTTCCTGTCTCCTCTGTGCCCACCACACTGGACAAATGCCACCTCCTCAGAGAGGCCTTCCTCAGCCACCTGAAGTAGCCACCCTTCCTCCCCCTGCCTCCGTCTTCCTTTACCCTGCTGCCCTGTTTTAAATACTTTGTAGCACTTGTCACTACCCGAATGTGTCTTTACTTCTGAATATTTTATGACCTGTCTCCCTCCTTAAATGCAAGCTCCTTCTGGGAAACTTCCCAGAAGGTGCCAGACAAGGCTGAGAGTCTGCCTTGTCCTCGCAGATCTACGGCCCCATGCACGCAGTCCACACGCCATTGCGGCCTGCTGCCCCCTCACCAGCTGGACCTCTGCCCACTGTGGGGCAGCGAAAGGAGCTCCGTCCCAGGAAGCAGGAAGCCAGGCTTTAGGTCCAGACCTGCTGCCTGCACCCTCTCGGGTCTCAGGAGAGCTTCTCTCCAAGGCTGCTCCTCAAGCTTTCCAATGGGGATAAGGACACCTGCATGGAATGTCTAATGGTCCATCACTTATTCACTCATCAAACAAACACCAAGTTCCTATGATGAGCCTGGTCTTGGGCTAGAATCTGGGGGTAGAGGTCTGAGTGAGCAGACCCCACACGGCCCAGCTCCAGGGGCATCCTTCCCCGTGGGCTCTGAGAATGAGCGTCCTGGAACAAGCCGGGCTTGCCTCCTGCTATAGAACCCACATTCTATTTGGAGGGGAGCCAGGAGGAGTTGGTGCAAAAGTAAACAAGGTAATTTCAGGTGGAGGCAAACACTAGGAGAGAAAACTGGCCATATGTCAGCGAGTGCAAGTGCTGAGAGGAGTAAATCCAGTAGCAAAGGAGGAGGATCTGGGCAAACAACAGATTCCACTGGTTACCGGGTTCGCCTTGTGCCCTTTGGCAGAGGGAGAAGTCACTGCTGGCTACAGCGCGGTCCCTGCCTCCCTCCCACGGCCAGGCTCCTCCCCACGCAGCATCTGCGGGCCTGTGTGGGTGGAGGGGGCTGTCACCACTGGCTGATCGTACAGTCCCTTGCAAATGCCAAGTACTTATGTAAGCCCACTCACAGGAGAGATAACCACCGCCCTGATTGCCGGAGGGCAGCCTTCCTCACCCGGCAAATTGGCCAGAGGGCTCGGTTTACAGGCCTATCTCCGCACTGATCTCCCAGTGACATTTGGAGAGGAGGACAGACCAAGTTGTTTTTCTGCTTTCCCTCCCCTGCTCACCAGCTGCATCCCAGAGCAGCCACTGGTTGCTAGGCAACCTGTGACTGGGCCTGGGTGCAGGATTTCAGAACCTGAGGCTGGGGAGGCGATTAACCCTTGCAGGGCAGCTCTTGAACTGCAGTGTACCTGGGGGTGGGGTGGGGAGCTCTTCTATGAGGGGCTCATGACTTGGGTTCGAAGAGATGCAAGTGCAGAGGAAATGCTTCAAAGAAATCTCTCAGCGGTAATAAGGAAAATCCCAGTGCTTCTGCGCAAAGCAAAGGGGAAAAGAAAACTTCGATGTGAAAAGCAAGCTGGGCTTCTAAAAGAAAGGGCACCTGCTGCGGGCCAGGGCCTTTAGTTGGGTTACTTTAGCCAATCGTTACAGCAACCTCATGAAGTGCGTACTATTCTCTCCGTTTTACAGACGAGGAGCCTAAGGCCCAGATGGTTTTGCAATTATCCAGCTAGAAGGGGTGAAGCCAGGATTCGAACCCAGCTCTGCTCAACTCCAAAGCACTGCTCTCTCTGGCCCTCTTAGCAGGGCACCTAGGGCCAGGACAGAAGGATCCAGGGCACTGCAGAGGAGCCAACTCCGTCTGCCTTTCTTTGCCCCCCTGGGCCGGGGCTGAGCATCCTACTGAGTGTGCTGCACGCACTAAGGTTTGCATTTGTGTAAGTCCTCCAACCGAGTGCACCCATTACCCTCCCGATGGGCCCCTGCCACTGCGGAGCGTGGTGTGAGGCAGGAGCACAAGCTCTGGGGTCAGAGGACCAGGGTCTGAAGCCCAGCTTTTCTCTCCCTGGCTGTGTGATATTGGCATCTCACTTAACCCCTCTGGGCCTCAGGATCCTCCTCAATAACGGGGAGCAGAATGCCCACCTCAAAGGCTTGTCAGGGGGGGTTCCAGGTACTGGCACAGATGCTCACCGCCCACAGCCGTTACTATGACAGCTGTTCTGTGGACGAAGAGACCGAGGCGCAGGAGACGCCAGCCAGGCAGTGCGTTCCAGAGCACCGGCGGGACTCCTGATGCTCGTGGTCCTGCCTTGCCAGTTACTCGGGTCAAGCCTGTCCCCTCTCTGGGCCTCAGTGCCCTTGTTGTTACAAAGAAGGGTTAGTCTGGATGGTCACTAAGGGTGCCTTAGATTCTGGAAAATACCAAGACAGCAGGGCCCAAGGCTGCCTTGTTCAGTGCCCCTGGCTCCTGGCACAGCACTGGCCCTGGACAGGCACCCAGTGGGCGCTCAGGCATTACTGGGCAAGCGGATGAATGTGCCTGAGTCTCCAGTGAGGTCTCAGCACCTACTACCAGCAGCAGACCCAGGACTAGAACCCAGATCACCCAGGTCTCAGCCCTAGTCCAGGGATCAGGGCCTTGGCAAGGCAGGATGAGGAGGACAGCGGGGCTGCCTGGGACCCACTGGCTGGGTCAGCTGAGGAAGGGGAAGCTGATGTCCTGGTGGTGGCCGGGAAGTGTCCCTGCATGCTAATCCCCTGAGCAGGGCTCTGGCCTCGGGAGCCTCACTGAGTTGCAGAAGTGACCTGTCACTGCCACTCATCAGGGGCTGTCCAGCTCCCAGCCCCTCCCTGCACCTTCTGCCACCTCTCGGCACGTGCCTAGCAGAGGACATGCCTCCACCTGGTGTTCCGGCCTCTGTTCCATGTCACACTCCTCCATCTCCTGGGGTCCTGGGTGGCAGCTCCGACCCCCAGTGGGAAGTGAAGAGGTTGACAATGGAGCCCCTTCAGGTGCACACGGCCCCCAGGCTGGCCCTGGAGGGCACAGCCCGCCCCCAGGAGCCAAGGGCAGAGGCTCAGTCCGGGCCTGGGACTGATGTGTGTGAAGGGCTTCGTACCCACGGAAGTTCCGCTCCCCCTCAGAGCACCTCGTCCCTCTGCCTCCGTCCCTGTGCTTCCCGGCAACGTCAGAAGAGAGAGCTCCTCCGGTGTATTTTCTCTAAAACCCCTGCCTTTCCGATCACTGAAGATGACACTTGACAGGGCAGATCTTGAGACCAAGGTGGAAAGAGGTGAGGAGAAACCAGGGAGAAGAAAGCAACGCCATGAGCCAGGCTGAGAAAAGAGTCGGGTGCATCTTTGTGTTGTGCCCCCTCCCCTACCAACCAGCAGCCGGCTTGCCCCACATCTGGGGGGGGGGGGGCAGACACTTGGTCTGGCCTCCAGAGGGCAACAGACACCAAGCAAACAATGCTTTGAGGGCCACCTCCTCCACCCACCCTCCACTCCCCACCCTTGTACCACACCCAGATCTCTTCCCATCTCCTGGACTTGACCTTGGGGCCTCAAAGAAGAGATACTTTGCTTTAGGCCTGAGGGTGTTCGTGGCCAGACCACGCCAACACCGGAAGTCTCCCTGAGCACACATGGAAAAAGGGGGCTCTCTCCCCACTGGCAGTGTGCCTGGGGGCACGGGGTTCTGGGGGCTGAGAAGCAGATGGAGCTGAAGCTGGCCCTCCGGGGGGCAGGGGCCTGAGTCCCCAGCCCACCGCATCTCAGGCTTCACCCCTGGGACTGGGAAGACTGCACAGTCTCCTTGGTCCATCTCCGTGTGTCCTGAGCCAAAACCCAGGGTGGGGATGAAGCAGGGACCTGGGTCTGAGCACTGAGCACCCCCTATAATGGGGGAGATGAGGACAAGGGAGGCAGTGGTTTCCTGACCTCGGGAGGAGACATGAACTTCAAAGCACACTCACAGCTGTGAATAAACACATGTGGGGACTAAAGGGGCTCCTGCTACTCCAATGGCTGAGGAGGAGGAGAGTCTCGCACTCTCCAGGGGGGTCAAACCACCTCCACTGGCACTCACGAACAGCCCAGGGCTCTCAAGTGCATTGCTCTTTAGACCGAACTGGCCCTGGCCACACAGCCCCCCACCCCACCCCACCCCACCCCCAAGGCAGCCCCAGAACATCTCCCCGGACATTAGGGCCCCTCCCGAGTGCTGGACATTCAGTACTTGCCCACCCTTGTTCTTTGTCCTTGAATGCCCTTGACGACACGTGAGTTCCCTTCCCCACCCTCTCCTACTTACTGCTGTGTCCCCCCAGAGTCCCTGTCACAGTGCTTAACAAACATTTGTTCAACTGAAAGACAGCAGAGCCGCTTTGTCAACGCATGACAGACACAAGGAAGACTCTAGTTCTCAGCAGCCACAGTTGCCAGGCGCAGCAGCAAATCCAGCATAATCTCAAGTCAACAGTAGTTTAATGAGCATGTACTGCGTGCACTGGCCCCGCGCTGGGCGCAGCTGCAGGCAGGAGCCACCAGAGAGAGAATGGCAAGGACTCCCAGGGAGTTCTGGTTCTCGGCATTGCTGCCGCTTACCATCTCGAGGCACTTGGAGAAATCTCACTCCCTAAAGGTAGTGTGGATCCATGAGGAGGCAGATGTTAAGGGAAGGCTCAAGTTCAAAGACATTTCCCTACAGAGAGACTACTCACAGACCACGGTGCTGTTGACGATGTGGAACTGGTAGCTGTTCAGCAGGGGCTGGCAGCCGATCTGCTTCAGCTTCTCGTAGCAGCAGTCATGCGCCAGGCAGCACCTGGGGGCCAGAGTAGAGAGGGGGAGGGGCTGTACCGTGGCCGGGCCCTGGGGAGTTGGCTGGAGGACCGAGGCGGCAAGGACTTGCCTGCCCCCTCCCCTGGACGAGAAGGCGTGGGGAGTAGGGAGATAAATGAATGACAATACTAAAAACACTACTAATAACCACTCACATTTGGTGCGCCCTCCAGTACCTATGTCACTAGCCTCACAGTAACCCTATGAAGTGTGACCACGGTCCCCATTTCATAGGGGACAGAGTGAGATTCGGATGTGAATTTCCCAAAAGTACACAGCGGGAAACTGACAGATTCAGGACTCCACTTTAGGTCTGTATACTCATTCGTTCATTGAATGACTTTTTACTGAGCACCTACTATATGCCAAGCACTGTGACAGTCTATGAGGAGATGGTTGTCAGCAAAAGCACATAACGCTTCAGATCTTACTCTCATGGTGCTCAGAGTGACGGGGTGGGGGCGGAGGCGGGAGGGGAGAACATTCGAGGGAAGGAAACAGCTGGGGAATGGCCTTGGCTCATTTCTTCAACCAACTTACAACGGGCAGGAAAGCAGACACCTGGCGCTGGACTCTAAGACACAGAAAAGAAAAGGCTTTTGGCAGATGCCCTCGGCCAGATGCTTCAGTCCTCCCCCTCCTTGTCCCCATCTGCAAGCAGGCTCTCTGCCATCTGTCATCTTTGGCTTAACAGTGTTACATTTCTCATCTGCCTTTGAACTCGAACAGGGGAGGCACAGAGTATCAAAGGGCCTTGACGTTAAAACAAGCAAATTCTTGTTCAAATCCTGACTTTGCCACATAGTCGCTGCATGTCTTCAACTCACTGCGAGGACTGAATTATGTCCCCTGTGCAAATCACCAGTCCCAGTGCTCGTCACGGGGCGGGGGCATTTCGTCAGTATCGGGTCCCCTCCAGGGCTCTGGGCCCTTCCAGCTGCACCAATTCCATGTCTCAGGAGCCCGACCCAGAGAAATCAAGCTCCAGGAGCGACACTTCGGGCCTCGTTGTGGGGACACATTTGTCCTGGCGAGGTTTAAAGTGGCAAGGAACATTTTATTTCTTATTCCTTCCAACGAAGCTCGCACACTCCCCCATTTCCAGCCTCCCAGACCCTCCCTCGCCAGATCACACCAAGCTCCATTTTTCCAGGAACTCACACTCCCTGACCCCCATCCTTGGAGTGGGCCTGGCAGCCAGACTTGTGCCATGTGACCTCACCCAGATGGGTGACTTTCCCCACCGGGTCTCTCAGATTCTCTCTCCTGGAGTAAGGAATTAGGGCTGGGAGGCAGCGGCGCCAACAATGGGAGCACTGAGAGAAGACCACATTTGCCTGAGAACTGAAAGTGTTTCTAGAGCTCCAAGCAGGACTGACTGCATCATTCAAAAGGCCTGGCACCAAATGAAAACGTAAGGAGGCGCAGGGCCCCAGGGACGCTGGCCCCACACAGCAGCGCAAGCTGCAGGTTCGGAGACTCGGCCCTTGTCTTGGCTTCCTCCAGACCCCCCTCCAGCCCCCATTCGGTTTCTGCCCAGGTTCACCTGAACTGGTTTCTGTGACTTGCAATATCAAGAGTCCTGATACATCCCCTCTCTTCAAACATGGGTTTCGATGCAAAGTATGATAGGAGGCCTTGGAGCCTCGCAACTCACCTGTCAGTGTCATCCACTGGGGTCCCTTTGCCCCCGAGCCCGCAGTAACAGCCATATCCGTAATAGGAGAAGAAGGCACTCCGCCCGGTGATGTGCTTGACCATCCTTTGAAACTGCCAGAAGCCGCTGTGGGTGAGGGCTACCACTGCCAACGGGGAAATCAGGGAGGGGACACAGTGCCGTTAGAGCCCCGCTGCTCTGACAGCCTTCCCTGTCCAAACGCCCTGCACTCCGGGACTCGGTAGCCCCTGAGCTAGGTGTGTCCGCAGTCTGGGATCCGGGGATCCCCTCTCCTGGGGAAGGAGATCGGATCGGATCCACCGCGTCACACAGCCGGTTTCTCGCTAGTCCAGGATGAGAAGCCAGTCTCCATGAGGTTCAGAACTATACCGTCAACTACAATCCTCCCCAAAGTGAAAACCCACCGGCCAGGCGGAAACTCCCTCAGGTCTGCTGTTCACTGTGAACGGGGGAAGTTCAAAGCCAGAAATGCCAGGCCCTACAAATATCACAGGGCATTAACAGTCTCACAGGAGACACAAAATACTTCGGGCGCAGAAAAGATAACCTTAATCCATTTTTTAATAGCAAAAACACATGGATCCAGCAATTTTTACTTCTAAAAAATGCTTATAAGAGTTGGGGACGGGGGAGTGTGTGGGTGTGTGTTTGCCGCAGCGTTGTGACATCAGAAAACTGGGAACTACCCCCCTCCCCACCGACGGAGATTGTCACTAAATGATGTCTTGAAGACACACTGCTTTTTAACAGCAACACCCCAAGGCAATGGGATTGAGGAGGTAGGTGGAAAGAAAAGCAGGCAACGTTTTTTTGTGTATGTTTATGCTGTTTGATTTTCTTTTACAATGAGCATGTGTTACTCTTCCATTAAAGTGTGTGTGTGTGTGTGTGTGTGTGTGTGTGTGTAAAGTCCTGGAGGATGTATACCTCTCTTTTTTTTTAAAGATTTTATTTATTTATTTTTAGAAAGGGGGAAGGGAGGGAGAGGGAAACATCAACATGTGGTTGCCTCTCAAGCACTCCCTTCTAGGGACCTGGCCTGCAACCCACGCAAGTGCCCTGACTGGGAATCGAACCTGCGACCCTTTGGTTCACAGACCGGTGTTCAATCCACTGAGTCACATCAGCCAGGCTGGAACGTATACCTAACTCTAATAAGTGGTTACTCCTGGGTGTGGGAGAAGGCTCAGAGTCAGGGAAGATAACAAGGGACTTTGTTTGTTACTTGATACTCACTTATTTCACTTGTTAATTACAAGCATAGGTTAATCTTGTGGTAAAAATAAAATAAAAACATGAACTTGAAGAACTAACAACAGAGACAGAAGGCTTGGGGACATTTTCCCAGTAGCCTTCCCATCACATCCTGTGGTTTCCGATGTCTTGCCGCAAAGCGCCAAAGAGGGGGTGAAGCCCGGGGGCGGTCCCTGCTGCACCAGTGGCCCCTAGAGAGAAGGTGGGATCTTCTGGGCACACCGCAGGGGGGGGGCAGCAGAAGTGGCATTCCCTGCACATGGGTCCCCCACATTATGACCTTGAAATTTTACATTCCACCACTAAGAGAAAATGAGACCCTCCTTTTTGACATTTTGACTTAGCACCCCGAAAGTTATTGCTCCACAGCTGAAACGGGTAGAAGAATGGGTTTAGACAAATCTCAACTAATCAAAGAGTTGAAGAATCTCCCAACAGAACTAACTAACACTGTTTCCTACTACGTTCTTTCCACTCTGCAGAGGCAGGCGATCTGATCGCCCGGTAGCGATGGCTTCTGATTACCAGTTATTCCGTAAGTCACCATAAGGATGCCTGTCTGAGGGAAAAGAACTGTCCCCACATGAGCTGGGTCGATGTCTACGGTTGTGTTCTGGAACCCACATGGCTTGACATAAAGGCAACCAACATCCAGAGGAAAGACCCCCGAAGGGGCTGTGTGCGGCAAAACAGAGTCCAACGCCCTCTTCCTTAGCAAGCGCTGCGACCTTTGATTCCCCAGAAGCCTTGGAGGCCCCAGCACAGGGACCAGCCCATTTTTCAGAAGAGACAGAAGCAGGAGAACATGGGTAGGAGGCTGCTCTACTCCTGATTCCCTTTTGAGTGACACCAGATGTCCCCTCACCCAAAGCCACCCCAGGAGGGACCATCCCAGGGACGCACACACAGAGGCAGGGGGACGGCACCTTGGAACTCTGGCAGCTGCGCTCTACTCACAGCAGGAGGCGAAGACCGCGAGAACGCCGAGGACCCTCATTCCCGAGAAGCCCATGGGGTCCGAGGCCCCTGGATCGCAGCTCCCTCTGGTTCCCAGGGGCCGGTCGTTGAACGCCTGTTCAGGGAGGAAAGGACCAAAATGAGGCCCCAGCTGCAGAGCAGACCTTGGAAGGCCCTCAGTGGGGACCTCAGAGCAAAGAGATCTTTTTCAAACCCAGTTATCTCTGAAGATGATACTCTGTCTGGTATTTAGACCTAAATATAAAGATAAGAAAGCTTCAGTTGTTTAAAAAGTGCAAATGTTTTTTTTTTCATTTAATTTCTTTGGCAACACTATCTCTTCATCTTTTTTATTTTTTTCTTTTGAGGGGTCAGTATTCCTTCTGCTCCCAAGTTCAAAGGCGTACGTGAGGTTCATGCTGGAAATCCAGTGCAGGAACGTGGAGCCTCATGGCAGCTGCCCTCCACCCCACCCGTGTTTTCCTTCCTTAGTGCCCGGGCATCTTATTCATCAATTTAGCCCCTAGGCTTCCTCTCCTTAAAGTGAAACTAAAAATGCCCATTATTCATTCCCAACATTTATTAAGAAATTACTAAGTGTCAGGTGCTGTTTTCTTTAAAGGCCTCATGGGTATTACACTATTTAATCCCCAGGAAAAGGGGAGAGGGTCCATCGTTATTTTAGAGACGGAGAAACTGAGGCCCCGGCACTTGATGAAGGGCGAGAGCACAGTAGGAAGTGCGGCGCGGCCTCCTGTGCCGCCCCTGGGGCGACAGCCGCCAAGCTGGCGGGTGTCTGAGAGCTTCCCTCTCAGACCCGTCCATTCATCTCAGACGGCAAGGAAACATCGATTGGCCTTGTTCCCCATGGAGAAGACAAGGAAAGAGCCTGAACAATCCAGGAGTCGAGGCTCATTCCATCGTGTTCATCTCTTTATCCCTGGAGTCTCCACAGCACAGTGCCCAGGGCAAACTGGTAATAATGATAAGGGTGGGTAACATTTGCATCACACTTATTCTATACTTTGCACAGCTTCTGAGCACTTCACTTGTATGTATGCATTAAGCGCTCACATCCCCCAGCTAGGTCAGTACTAATATTATCTTCATTTTGCAGACAAGGAAACCAGGCAAGGAAAAATGAGCAGTATTAAGTATTGGTGGGGGTGAATGAATGGAGATCGGAGTACGATCATGCTGCAAGTTACAGAAGTCAAAACAAAACACAACCTACCGAGGACCAGCACGGGGCTAAGCACGGTCCCTGGATTACCTCCTTGAATCCTCTTGGAATACTCCCAAGGAGGCAGAGACAATCAGCCCCAGTTTATTGAGGAAGGAATCAAGATGGGTGGTGTCAGGTACTCATCCCTGTAAACTGATAGAGCCAGGACTTAGCCCAAGTGGGTCTCACTCCAAAGGTGGCACCCTGAGCCCCTTAGCAGTTCCCCTGCCTACCTGTGGGTCATTGAGCAAGAGCTGTCCTTATCCAAAACACAGCAGAGAACCAAACGACCCGAGCATTTAAGCAGATGCCACAACGCTCTTATTTTAGACACAGTTCTGCCAAGGCATCAGCGTCTTTTCCTCAGACCCAGAAGTTGAACAGGAATAAAGCCCGAGTGGCTGCTCTTAGCAGGGAAGCAAAGGAGAGGGAGAAGTGATTAAAACAATAACCGACCAAGCTGTGACCCTGGGGCCATTGAGAGCAGGGCAGATGGCTCTAGCCACATCAGCAGTACTGCTCCTGATGCACAATTAGGGACTTGGTGTCGCCCAGAAAAGCTTTCATTTTGTCAGAGACTGCAAAGGTGAAAAGCAAATAAGCTCCTGCCCTCAGCCCAGCCCTGGGGAAGGTCATTTAGACTTCGAGTCAGATATCCTCCGCAGGGGAGGCGGGGAGGGGGGAGGGAGGGTACCAACTGGCAGTTTGTTGGACCTCTCAGTAGAAAAGCTGTGGAGTCAACATCATCATCACTACCACCATCCATTTAATTCCCATTTGCCAACCACCTACCATGAGGCAGGCACCGTGTGGGCAAAGTAGGGGGCACAGACATGGGCTCACGACCTCCTGAAGCAGATGTGCAGTGTAACATGAAAAATATGGTAATGAGCATCAACCCTGACTAGGCCCTTACCACGTGCTATGTCCCTCACATGCACTCTCTCATTTCACCCTCACAGCAACCCTATTCTTATCATCCCCATTCCACAGATGTGGACACTGAGGTCCAGAGAAGGTACACCAGTTGCCCAAGCTTCTCAGCTAGCAGGCGGTGCAGCCAGGATTCCAACTGACTCAGAGGCCATGCCTGCAGCACCCTCGGTGGGGCAGTGGGTGGACAGGAAACAGATTAAGCACCTGCAGGGGTGCAGGGGTGCAGGGGGCGGGGCGTGGCTGCGGGTCCAGGGTGGGCTTTGCAGTCAGCAGGACTGGGGTTTTAAAAGGGCTCTGCCAGCAGCCGGGGGCCCGAGGCTCAGTCGTTTTAGAAAGCCGTCTTGATGGATGAAGAGGGGGGCTGACCTTGTGAGAGTGCCTGGTGCCTTCCCGGCTGGCACGTTCTACTGGGCCAAAGGGGACCAGAAAAAGGACAAGAGGTTTGGGGAGAGAGAAGGTGTTTTGAAACAGCCTTCATGAAAAAGGTGACTTTTAAGATGGGCCTGGAAGGATCAGTGAATTTGGGTAAACTCCAAGGAAGGAGCAGGGTGGGAGAGGCATGAGCAGAGACCCTGGAGGTGAAAAATCCGAGGGCCTGTCTGGGAAACCAGTTGGCTGGAGCTGAGGGAGAGGCCTGGGGCACAGAGGGGACCGTGGCTGGGAAGGAGAATCTACGTGTGAGCAGGCGTGACAGTGACCTCTGACCACACTGCAGAGAACCTACACTGAGGGTGTGCATTGTAAGGTTTGTCCTTTGCAAACACCTTTTTTATTTTTTTCCTCACCCAACGACATTTTCTTCATTGCTTTTAAAGGGAGAGGAGGGAGAGAAAGAAACACTGATGCAAAAGAGAGGCATCGATGGGTTCCCTCCCGTACTCTCCTGGACTGGGCGGGGACTGATGCAGGATCAAACCTGCAACCTAGGTATGTGCCCTGATGGAGAATCAAACCCTCAACCTTTCACTACAGGACGCAGCTCCAACTACCCAAGGCAGGCTGGCCAGGGCTGCAGACACCTTCTTTACAGCCAGAGGGGAGACAAAGGCAGCAGAGTCAGCCTCTCTGAAGAGCAGGTGGGCACGGCAACTGACCAGCCAGCTGCCTTTCCTTCCCCCGGCCCCCCTCCCATCTCACACTGTGCATTACACGACACCTGGAGCAAAAGGCACACACTGCAAACCAAATGTTAGAGAGACCTTGGGCACAAGCGCCATCCATCCCACGGCCTGCCCGTGCACACATGCACACACACGCACACACACACAAAGGGGGTGAGAAGCCAATTTGATTTTCCAAAAGATTGCATAACTCTTAGGTGCTATTAAAATAGCTGATGAAAAATCCACTTTCATCTTTTTCCGGTGGGTGTTCAGGGGCTGAAGAGCATTGCTTAGATACTCAGACAGAATCATTTACAGGAAATAAGCTACCAGCACAGAGTTGCAAACCCACCAGCTCCCCCAAACCGCCACCTCCGGCACCCTCTCGGGGGCCTCAGATACCTCCCTGGGGGTCCGAGGTGGGTGAGGGGTGACCCGAGCAGGAGGCTTTCCCAGCCAGGCCCTCGGCAGCAGCAGCTCCCCCAGACGAGGCGCTTCCTTTACAGATGAGCAGAAACACGGCGGCTGAATGACCGCCTCCTTCGCAGACCTCAGCGCCCTCTGTGTCGGTGCCAATAGCTCCGCACGTCATCACGTCCGGACTGTGCCTGCTCTTCCACACTTGGCTCAGACAGAATTGAAAATAATCTCATCTGTAGCTCCCTGGGTGCGCGATGTGTCTTCTCAACCGAGTGGGAACGTCCTGAGGAGGGTGGGCATCCTGCTCATGTTGTACTTGAGTTGCATGTGTCTGGGGCAGACCAGACGGCAAATATTTTACCACAACACTAAGACATGGGTCCTAATTCTCTCCTCTGGCAATAGGGTTCTTGCGTGCCCACTAACATTATCTTCTAATATTATTGTTGCTAAATTATTGACCTGCGTATTCTAAGAGTCTAGAACAATGCCCAGAAGACGGTAGTCCAGTTAGGACTCCTTCTGAAGCTATCAATTCCAACGTGAGCTCTGAAGGGTAAGTGAGCACTAGGGACAGGAAGGGGAGGAGAGGTTGGGGAGGTTAGAGAAGAATATTCTGGGCAAAGGCCTGGACTATGGTGAGCGCGTGCATATGTGTGGCCCTGTGACGGAGACAGGTTTCAGCACAGATGTGGAGGAGCAGTCAGTCTGGGGCAGAATCAGAGGACGTGTCCCCCGGCGTCAGAATAGGAGGGAGAGGGGACAGCAGGGAGATAGGAGTAGACAATTTTGTGGGTCTGGTGGCAGAAAGCTGAGGACATTTCCACGTGATGGCTTCTATTTTCTCTCTGAAGAGAGTCTACCTTCTGAACAGGAAGAGGTAAGGGGAGAGGTGGGAGGGAGGCTTAGGAGAGAGAACAAGGTTTGAAACAGCCCCTGGAGAGAAGCGAGACAGAACTGAGCTGGGGGAGCAGAGGGATTTCTGTGCAGGGTTATGGGCTCAGCTGAGTTTGGAGACCACACGTTTCCATCCGCCTCCTGTGGCTGGTCAAGGTTTCTCCAGGGCCTGGCTGTCAGGGGCCCCACCAGAGTTTCATCAAGTGGGAGGAATGCAGAGCAGCAGCCAGGACGTGCAGCATTCTTGCAAGAAGTGACCGAGGTGATAGTCCAGGGAAGAACAGGCTGAGAGGCCGGGAGAAAGCAGAGAGGGTGGGGGGACTGGAGCCTCCGAGGTGTTGAGAGACGAGTGGGGTAGAAGGGACTGGAGTTGCTGCAAGTGCAATAGGTCCTGGTCGGGAAGGTCCAAGCAGGTGGAAATGCAGTTGAAAACAAGGTCCCGGATGGGACGTGGTCTGGGAGTGGGAGGCAGACGGGAAATGAGGACAGATAAGGCAGAAAAGTGGTCCCCAATGTCCTCAAAGCAGCCACTCAGTCTCTAGGGTCACCAGGAATCAGTCCTGCAGCTTCATCTAAAAGCTGGGAACACTGAAAGGGTCAGGGTTACAAAACGGGCTTGGCAGGCAGCCCGCTCCTCGCCACCACCCCCAAGGCCAGAGCTCCAGGCTCCCTCCCCAGGAGACAGGAAACCAGACAGCTAAGCCCAGAAGCCATGCCAGGATCCGGGTCGCCTACCCCGCCTCCACCCGCGTGCCTGGCCCCTGCCCTACCTCAGCCCGCCAAGCCAGTTCTGACCAGACCGGAAGCACGTGGCCCCCCCACAGCGTGGTTGCCTGGGCGACCGGAGCTGTTTACCAGGGGGCACTGAGCCCGGTGGCTGCCGCGGATGGAGCAGAGAGGCGAGGTGAGCAAGCCCAGGCCTCTGGCCCCCCCGTCTTGCTCACGCCCCCGAGGCCCGAAAGGGACCGAGAGAGGCCAGACCTGACCCCCCAGCCCATCGTCAGGTGGGACTCCCCACACCTGAACAGGGAGAGCCCTGGGAGACAGGACAGGGACCCTGAGAGCGATGCCTACGCCCCAGGGGCAAAGCCCGCGCTGCTGCAGGTCACTGTTGCCGTAACAGGATGACTCCAGGGCTCTGCAGAAACCCAGGGGCGCAGGCGTCCGTAGGGCCCTGCCCTCCTGGCTGGGCAGTAGAGATGGGACACAGACCCAGAGGGACAAAAGGACACCCCATCAGGCACATGGAGAGACCGGAACCAGATCCGAGCCCCCCCCCCCCCCCCACTGGTGCTCTTTCACCCGAGTCAACTCACACTTCCCAGACTCTCGTTCTTGCCCCTCCCCCACCCCCTCCTCCTGCTTCTTTCCTTCTGGAGCTTCCAGTGCTTGGAAAGAATGGACTATTCCCCTCCACCAATCCCCCTTGGAATCATTCCCACTTCCTTTTCCAAACCCTTGATCACCTGGTGGCCTGCGGTCCGATTTCTCCACTCCCCCTTTAACGTGGCGTTCTTCGGGGGTCAGTGTGTTCTCGTCATTGGTCCTGGTTCGAACTGGGAATGGTCCCCAAGTTTTCTCACCCTCAGGCCCACTACTATCTCCTGTTTGTTCTTCTGAGCGTTTTTCATTCTGCAAACCTTACAAGGAGGCGAGAGGATGGGCGGGGATCGCGCGAACTGATAAATATTTCTAAAAGACTAATTCAGATGTGTGCGTCCTTGGCACATACCAGCAGATGGTATGTGGGCGGCTATATTTTATTGCATGTGCTGTAGGCTTAGACGTGCGTTGTGGGTGAAATAGGGTGGTCTGACCCCGCGGTGGGAGGTGGGCCCTAGCAAAGCAGGAATGTGACTTTAGCCTCACCTGTCACATGTCCCTTCTTTCCAGGGGGTGTGGTGATTAATCTTAAGGAATGAGCACCTGCCCTGTGGCAGCTCCTTGGAAACAGTCCTCAGTGTTTTGTTTCCTGACGCCTGGCAGGCCTGTTGGGCGCAGCTTTTCTGTTTGAGTAAACAGGCCACTTGCCTCTGCGGCTGGCAGCTTGATGGGTGCGTGCGCCTAGATCTTGTCAGATCCCTCTGTGGTTGCGTCTGCCAGGCGGAGAGGTGGTGAGCTGAGCCGAGCAGGGATCGCGAGGAGGGGGCGCTGCAGAACCCTCTCTGCACTGACCGCGGTGGGCGGGGCTCGGGGCACAAGGTGTGAATATAGAGGCGCAAAGTCAGCCTGGGTCCCCAAACACCTGTCGGCCCCACCTCCCCGGTCCCTGTTCTAGATGCCAGGGAGCGCTGGTGTTCCCGCCACCTAACAGATGGTCCCTGTGCCGGAGGGGAGGCAGAGGGTTATGAAAGCAGGTTCGATGGAGCCGTTTTACCTGAAGGAGGTGTGAGTCTCTAAATAACCATGAGTGGGCTTATAAGAATGAGTCATCACCGAGGTTTTTCTCTGAGATAGTTCACAGTCATGTTATCTTATGACCATTGTGTCTTGAACATGACACCCCCTGAACATGGATAATTATAAAGTTACCAAAAGGTATAGGGAGAGCGCCTGTACATACTCAAGTTTGACTGTTAAAAATAAGCCAGCAGAGCGCCTGGGAGAACACATGACTTTCCTCCTCAAAGTTGTTAAAGAAGAGGTTTCTAAGTTACCAAACTTACTGACAGTAAAACCTTCCTGACGCATGTGTGGGAGTGAGAAGCCAAGTCTGTGATAACTCTGTGGAAGCTGTGGCAAATTAATAGCCATTCGGCGGGGGCGGGGGGCACAGAGGGGGAGGCGGTGTGTCGGGTGAGCTTATCTTTGGTGGAACAGTTGGACAGCCGGTGCCCTCCTGGTGCTGTGCAGACTGAAAGTGCAGAATCGCTTCATTACAAGTGAAAGACTTTAGAACTCAACCAACAGGGAAAAAACCCAACACATTCTTCACAGTTGATCAGAAAATAGATTCAATTAGCGAGGAGATGGGCAGGCTTTTCGGATGCCGAGGAGGAGGCTCCCGGACCCCCAGCCGCCAGCTCGGGTGTGAGAGATTGGAGAGAAGAGGGAGATGCGGGTGTGGGAGACTCTGTGAGCAGAAAGGAGAAAACACAGAGGCCGCTGGCTTCACAAAGAGAGGGTAGCTCTGCTCGAGATTTTGCCCTGCGTGGGACTTCAGGGAGACATAGGAATGTTGTGTTTTGCTGGGTTATGGTTTGAGTGGAGAGGAAGAGGATGCTTCCTGCAACCAGGCAGCAATGGTGCCGCGCACAGGATGGCAACGTTTGAGTGCAGAGCTAAGGGTGTCAGAATCGGGTGCTGAAGGCAGCTTGGAGCAAGTGACTTTGTGGTATTAGATGAGAGTGTGGCTTTAGAAGGGATTCATTAGGAAGCGTGTATGTCATCTTTCTGAGGCAGTTTCGATGGGCCAGCACTTCCGTGCAGTGGGTGGGACAGGCATGAGTCCCATGGTGCACCGGGCTGGTTAGAGTTGACCACACCCCGAGGAAAAGTTCTGAAGCAACAGGTAAGGCATTTGGACCTAAAATGATAAAAGCACTAAGCAAACAGAAAAACAAAAACAAAAGCAAAAAAACCCCTTACCATTTAATTGTCTTTACTATGCATTGAGCCTGGTGGTCATGGCCTGACCTACATTATTTCATGTTGCTATCCTTGTGTTACAGATGAAGAGACCGATGTGCAGAGGTGTGTAAATAGTGTCTTCAAGCTCGTAGAGCTAATTCTATAGATGAGGAAAGTGACAGACCAGAAAGATGGAGTGACTGCCCTGCGGTTGCCAAGCCAGCTCCAGAGAGAGCCTGAACTAGGACCCAGGTCTAGGACTCCAGGGCCTGTGTTCCTTGCCCCCCAACACACTGCTTCTTCAGGGGCCACGAGGCACTGGGGAATAACCAGAGGTGTTTAGAGGGATGGGCAGCCTGTGGATGGAGAGAACAGCGGTCCTGGTGGTGGTTGACCTTCAGAGGGAGGCAGGGAGTCCAAGACCCTGCCGTGTCCTGGGAACATGTAACCGGGGACTGGGAGGAGGAAGTGGCTGTAGCGGTGTCAGTGAAAGGGCCACCACAGTGGCCGGAAAAGAGGAAAAGGCCTGCTTTGGCAACGGCGGGCCCGCGCAGAGAAACGCGCACGCCTCCCACCTGGCTTCAGGACACAGCCTCCGTGTGATTTCACGAGCACTCCTGAGCCCCCCGGGTGCCAGAGACAAATCCGAAGGCCCTCGTCGCGGTGTTTCCAAGGCAGAAACATAAACAGCAGGAGACAGGCTGTGGTGCGTGCCAGGGGCTCCCCTGGCGTCTCGCCCAGCCTGGTCCTCAAGAACAGGACCGGTGTCCCAGACCCGGGCTCTGCTTCAGGCTCTGCCGCTAGCTGGCTGTGTGACCGCAGGGCAGTCACTCTGCCTCTCTGGCTCACATGTCCACAGTATTTGCATGTGCCTTGAGTCCCCTTTGTGGTTGGTCTAGGACAGCGTTTGTCAGCGATGGCCCGCAGGCCAGATCTGGCTTCCCACCAGTTTCTGTGTGGCTCCTGGGCTCAGAGTAGCTTTTACACTTTTAAATGGTTGGAAAGAATCAAAGGAAGAATAATATTCTGTGTCACATGACAACTCTATGAAATTCAAATTTCCGTGTCTATAAGCGAAGGTTCGTTGGCACACCCGTTCATTTGCATAGTGTCTCTGACAGCCTTCACACCCAAAGGGCAGAGTTGAGTACTTGCGACAGAGCGTATGGCCAGCAAAGCTGCAAATATTTACTATCTGGTCATGCGTAGAAAGGTTGCCGACCCCTGGTCTAGAGCCTGAGGACATCCCCGAAAGTTCTGGCCAATGGCAGATCAGGAACAAAACCTATCCCCCTACCCTCCAGCCCTGGTGACAAAGTTGGGGCAGTGGAGGGACAATGCACCAAGTGATTAGTGCAGAGCCACCTCAGATGACAGCAGGAAGGAAAAGGAAGAAAGAGCAAGCTAGGGGTAGATTGGTAAAGAAGGGAAGGGTTTAGGGACAAAGGGAAAATGGGGGTCAGAGAGGGTGGCCCTTCCGCAGTAAATACTGGAGCAGAGCTCCCCTCCGTCCGTTCGGACCCACGATCTCTCACCAGAGAGATCTCTCACCAAGAGAAGTCGGTTGGTCTGGCCCTCAGCTCTGGAGTGAAGCTGAGCCTGGCTTTCCTGCTTGGTGACTTAATAGCACTACTTTGGCTCTTTGGGGCCAAAGCAGCCCTAGCAGCACCACTTTATATAACTGTGTGGCTGGCTTCTGCAGTGATGGGGTCAAGTAGCTGGAAGCGAGGTCGTGTGGCTCCCAAAGCCAAAAACACAGACAGAAAAGATTACCGGGCCCTGGTCTAGGTTGTAACATGTTCCTTGTCATCATTCTAGTCTCGGCTTAAAGCTTCCCCCTCCCCAACTGAATAAGAGATAGTCCCACCCTAGAGACTCTCTAATGCAACACTTTATTTTCCTCATTGCAGTTATTGTTATTTACATGGAGCTTTAACACTTGTCTTTCCTCGCTATGATAATTTAAGTTGCAAGGATTTTGGTTCACTGATATATTCCAATACCTGGAATGAATGAATGCATGCATGAATGAATGAATGAATTGCAGCTGGTGCCCCTCTCTATTGTGGCCGGTTGGCTCATTCTGAGACCTGGCTGGGATCCAGAAGTCCCAGGAAGGTGAATCCATGGCCTCCTTTCTTTTTTCCTGCCTCCTTAGGGGTCTTGAGAAGCGATGGCCACAGAAGCCACCGTGAACGTCACCGCCACTGAGTGCAACCCTGTTGTCGTCAGCACAGCAGCCGACGGCTTCGTTTGGCAGCCAAACTCACTGAACATGCATGTCATACGGCCCAAGTCCGCCAAGGGGCGTACGCGGCCGAGTCTGCAGCAGCCCCAGGGCGTGGGGCTGTGCTCGCACCGCAGGCCATCTTCTCCGCCCCCAGCCATTCCCTGCGAGTCGCCAGGCAGCCAGAAACCAGGAGCCTGTGCGCCCAGATCGCCAAATCAGGGAGCTCCCCACGAGGTCCCCGAGCTGCTGCAGCAGGTACCCATAGGGGCTTCCTCATCCCTCAATAAGTACCCGGTCCTTCCTTCCATCAACAGGAAGAGCCCGGAGGAGGGGGCTGTGGAAACAGTCGCTAAAAAGGCTGGCTCCCTGCAGCTGAGCAGCATCCAGGCTCTGCACCAAGAGGAGGCCCGCACCATGAAGACACGCCAAGAAGGTTCCGGAGCTCCAGTGCGTTCCCCAGAGAAGAAACTCTTCGCCCAAACCAGGAGGCAGAGCGCCTCCGGGGTGGGAGTCCTGGAGGAGCCATCAGATCAAGAGCCAAGGCTGCTGCTTGCTGTGAGGTCACCGTCGGGCAGGAGGTTCGTTCGCCACTTCCGGCCAACTGACGACTTACAGACCCTCGTGGCCGTGGCTGAGCTCAAGAACAAGGCCACCTACCACCACTGCTGCATCGAAACGATGGAGGTGCCCAGGAGACGTTTCTCTGACCTCACCAAGTCTCTGCAAGAGTGCAGGATCCCCCACAAGTCGGTGCTGGGCATCTCCCAGGAAGACAGGGAAGAGTGCATCTGAGTCCACAGCCCCGACGGCTGGGGTCCTGGGTCTCTGAGCAGGGAGCGAGCTCGGGTGCCATGGCCTCCGGGGCAGAGGGTTCCGAGTGCCCTGGGAGCCCGGTGCAGCTCTGATTCTTGGGATTCTGGTCTTCACAGCGTCTCCTTTGAAGCCATGAAATGTGCACCTGCACTGAGTGCACTAAGAAGATTCTCTTCTGGTTGTTAAATTCTCTCCACTCCTGGAGTGAACTGGTCAGTTACCAGGGTTGCTCCCTGAACAGCTGTGACCATACCTCTGTCTTCCTAGAGTTTGGGACCTTCTTGAAGCACCTGCTTGCCTTTACAGTGATATCTGTCTGTCTGTCTGTCTGTCTGTCTATCTCCTTTTCTCTCTATCTCGTTCTCTCTCTCCCCCCCTCTCTCTCAGCCAGTGGTTTGCCTTTCTGTATTTGACACAGGATTAAACACTCCCCAGAGAGGATTCTAGTCTGGTAAATAACCAGGGTTCAAAAAATGTCAAGCTGGCATTTGTATTTCTTGCAAGTATCTTTAAAAAACAGGTGGTGACCCTGTTTGGGAAGCAGCCCGCTTGCTGGGCTCCTGTGGCTAGAGTTTCCTGAGGTTTTCTGTTTACGCAAATGGCCACAGAGGAAAGAGCAGGTCTTTTGCTAGTACAAATCTCCCAGTACATCAGCATGTTTAAAACAGCCTGAAGGCTGGAAAGCACATGCTTCCACAGCCATAGCTTAGCCAGTAGCTACTTTGAAATAGAGCCCGACCAGGTTTGCAACTTTTGGTAGCCAATCTCCTAGTGTAAAAGTCTTCCAAAAATTCAGAAAAGCCAGTATAATCTGATTTCCTTCACCTGGGTGAGCAATGGAATCTTTTGTTTTGGAATCGTGTAAACCTCCAAGTCTGTACAGGTTTGTGCTGCAGGCTCTGCTGGCTTATCTGGGTGTGGATACATTGTTTCATCCCCCAGTTTCAGTGTGTCCTCAGCTTTAAACACAGAGGCTCCAGGGGCGCCCCTTTTCTCTGATTTAGAAATCCCCGCTGGGGGAGGGCACCTGGGTGTGGTGTCACATGCTGTGCCTGGGCTGAGCAAGCATGTGACCAAGCGTCTGGCTGACTGGCGTGAAGCCCTTGTGACCGCCTTAGCCTGTAGCTATATGGAAGACCACAGCCTTATTTTTCTGACTCTGGCGACATGAACAATTTGCCAAAGTTCTCTTGTATTGCTAGTTTAGCAAGACTCCCACGTCTCATCTGGATCCCCTTTTGAGCCAAATCACTACTCAGAGCAGGGAAACTTGGCCCCCCGCCTCCCCGCTCAGCCATGGCAAAGCCCTAAGAACAGATGTGCGTTCAGGGAAGGCAGGAGCTCTAGGAGCCTATCATTGCTGCTGCCTCCGCCGCAAGTGCATCTTGGCCACAGAGAAGGGATGTGGTTGGAACCATCACTTCCAGAAAATCGATACTTAGCCGTGGAGATTAGTGCCACCATCATTTCCACTGACGGAGGCTTGCCTTGTCCTGTCAGCTTCCCACGCCACGCAGCTCAACCTGGAACAGGTGGCAGCACTTCCGAAGACCGTCAGGGTTTGGTCAACAGCTCCTGTGGCTGCAAAGGTCGGCCCAGGCAGCGCATGCAGTTGGCCCGGTCTCTCGACGACTGGACCACGACAGAAGGGACAGTGTCTGGAGCCTGGTACTCGCAGTACAGGAGCCGCACCTCCCACCCAGGACTCAAGCACATAACTCTGCCTTTGATCTAGCAGGCTGGGGGAAGAGCCTCCCACCAAATCACACCTACACGGTGGTAAGAATAAAATGCCACCCACCTGGGACTCGTTAATTTCTCCAGGCAGGAAATCTTCAGAACGCTTCAGTGGGATGGGGGGTGCTCGACCGAGTTAGAGTTAGAACCGTCCGCGCTTAGGGGAGAGTTGTTGCTGTGTAGCTTCGAATTTGGGGGGTGATGAAAATGAGGGAAGGCAGGAAGCCTAGACGTGTTTTTAGGCTCTAAGAATAAAACTAGATTTGAACCAGCTTAACACATTTTTTTGCTTTTTGGACAAGAGGTGATGATTCTAGCCATAGAACAGATCTGTGTGAAACTGAGTCGACGGAGAAGCGCATCTTCTAATTGAGCCCAAGACTCTGGCTGCCACGCTCTCGTGGACGGAGAGGTTTGGTAACCCGAGCTTCGGTTTTCTCCTGGGCCAGCGCTCGGCTCTGCCGGCAACTCCACGACCTCTTCCCCTGGTTCTCCAGATGCCCCTTCCAGTAGCTCTCGTCAGCTTCTGTCAGAGCGTGAGGCTTGTCTCTGTGGAAAGAGGCTCCTGAATTTCTCCTAAAAATCATTCCATGGACTCTCCCCTTGAGGTTGGCAAGGGCAGGCTACATCGGAAATGCAGAGTTCCCAAGGGATAGCTCTGCGCTCTGGCCTCCTGGGCGAAGCTGGGCCCAGTGCGCTTGTCTTGGTGGCCCCGGGTGGGTCAGCTTTATCCACTTTGTGATCACAGACCTCAGTCATTCATTTAACCGGCAGTCATGGAGGGCCTGCCCTGCGCCATGTTTGGTGATGGGCACTGTCACCCTAGTAAGACAGCACTGGCGAGAAAACATGAAACCACCTCTTCTGGACTCTCGGCTCAGACCTGACTGAAGATGGCTGCTGCAGCTTCATCCATGAAGGGCGGTGGAGTGAGGATCAGGCTCAATCACGCTGTGTTAACTTCCTACCTCGTGGAAATGGCAACTCTGCCGCCGATTCTACCACTAGGGGTACGGTAAGGTCTTCCAGGATGCCCCCCGATAGAGTCCAGTAGGGAAATTAGTCCTGGCAGCAGAAGGAACAGCAGGGGAAATCAGTGACTCATCATTTAGAATCCAAAACAGTGTCACCAACAGATGGCAGGTGGTTTTAACACCACAGTCCTTGCCCTGAAAGGACCGGGGGACACAGCCAACAGCCATCAAGCCGAGACGGCTCTGCTGAAGAGATGGCCTGTGAACATGACCGTGGGCCGGCAGTCGCCCCAGTCAGATTGACCAGCAGTCACCGCGGGCAGTCCTGCACAAACAGAAAGCAGGCGAAGCGGCCCAGTGACAGATCGCTGTCATGCGTGACAAAAGCAGGCATTCCCCACACTGAACTCGGCTCTCTTCTGCCATTTTAAATGGGTTTCGATGTCAAAGCCCTGTCTAGGAGGCAAAAAAGTTCCTCTTTCCCGGATGTTGTATTGAGATCTTCCTAATAAGTTGGGATAAATGGATGCACAGTTTCCTGCGGCCTGGGTTATAGTTTAGACCCTTTTCTATGGTAAGAGGATATACTTTGCTGCCTTTGAACAGAACTTCAGAGAACACTGGATTATGTTACTTCGGCATTAGTTTGGAAATCACTCGGAGAGTTAAGCAGAAACATCGGTTCTCTTCGTCTGCTAAGGCAACACCCCACAACACAATGAAAAGTTTGCAAACTGTTTCCCCTTGCCCCCAAACCAGAACCAGCCGAATGCCGCCGTAGGAGCAGAGGAGGTCAGAGGCCACCGCGGAGGAGTCAGCCATCCAAGTGCAGCAGGCTTCTGGTGACTCACAGCGCACAAGACAGCCGCTCGCGTTACAAAAATAAAATGGGGTGATGTGACATTTTCCTTTCCTGACTAGGGCAGTCTCTCCCAGCCCTTGCTGGCGTCCCTCTGTGCCCCTCCACCTTCAAGCAGCCGAGGAAGCAGCAGCGCCTCCGAACAGCTGATGTGCAGGAACAGAGCTCTGCAGGTATTTTTGGATCCACTTAACTCCCATCACCGATGTGACAACTGGCAGTGGGTTCAATTAAGCAAGCCTCGGTCTGAGGGTCCTGTCGCTGTGCTGAGAGTGGACTGTGGGGGTCGCAGTGGGACATGGGAGGCCAGCTCCTGCACGTGGACAGTCACCAGGGGAGGGGACAATGGTATGGGCTGGGCTGGCAGCCACAGGTGTCAGGAGAGGTGGTCAGCTTCTGAACATACAATCTACTTTTTACGGGGAAAAAGAACAAGATAGTTGGACCAGGTGGGGTTTACTCCAGTGGACGTAGCTGACCAGGTCACCAGTGGGGACCATCTCTGCAGAAATAAACATACAAACAAACGTGGCAGCAGCGAGATACACACGTGGTGATAGGAGAGACACTTCCCAGCAGTTTCCCTTCACGGAAAAGAGATGCGTGAGTGAGCTCGGACGAGGGGTGCAGAGGATCCCAAAGCCATTAATTGCTTTAATTAAGAAGAGACGCAGCTACGAAGGGTCAGGGTCGCCATTTCACTTAATGTGCCTGTTAAAATCAATTACCAGGCAGCTCTAGGGGTATGAGCACTGAGGCCGCTTGGAAAGAAATCCTTGTTCCAGTGAAATAATACATTGTTTCTACCTCCCCTTCTCCCCTGCCTCCCCTGCCTCCCCTGCCGCCCTTCTTCCCAGTCATGCAAACCCAGCAGCTTGATTCCGGACCGTTTTTTTTTTTTCGTGGGAGGACAAACAAAACCATTGTCCTTTGGCCTCGCTAACAAAGCTCCTAGTTTCATGCTTTTGATGCCCAACTATTCTGTACGGTGAGGATATCTGGGCAGTTGGTCCTTTTTGTCACCAGCTGAGAACTACCTCTGACGTCCATCCTCTGATAGAGAGGTAGGGACCAGGGGTTTACTCTTGTTGGAGCACCACCGACAGGCAACCTGGGTCCAGCCCAGTCAACGACAGCGGCCAGCCACCTGTGGACAGACCATGGGAATGTGGCAGCACCTCTCACCCTCCGAACTGGGAAACACAGTCTAGAAATCGCCTGCTGTCGCCCTGCCAGCCCTGCACTCAGCCCTGGGATACTACAGTGTCAGTTCAGACCAGACTTAAATGGCTCCAGACTCTGTAGGGGGTTTGCTAGTTTCCCAGACCCAGGCCTGGGCCTCAGCTTGCTCTTGTCCTTCTTTGTGGAGTTCCCAGCAGCCCCTCATCTTGTCCAAAACATCTGTAACAAATGCATTCGACACATACATATTAAGCACCTGTATTTCAGGTACATGTGAGGTCTGTCAGTGAACAGAGCTGGCCCCAAGTCCCTGCCTTAATGGAGGTTACCTTCTGATGCGGGGAAACAGTGTAGGTAACAAGCGATAACAGTGTGATAGAGAAGGTTACATGAAATGGGAAACAAAGGCAGAGCAGGGTCAGGGGGTCCGGGGAGCCTGGGGCAGGTGGCGATAGAGGGTGAGCTCTCTTTTTTGCAGATTTTAGAATCTTTTTTAATCCTCACCGACTGGGCATGGAACCTGTAACTTTTTGGTGTGTGGGCTGATCCGCCCCACTGAGCCAGCCCAGCCAGGGCGAGGATGAGCTCTAACACGGGTGGTCAAGGCAGACCTGACTGACTAAGTGACATCTGAGTAGAGAACTCGAAGCAGATGAGAGGCAGCTGTGTGGATATGGGCCAGGGGACAGGTTTCTGGCAGAAGGGACACGAAGGTCCCAAGGAGGGAGCACATCTAGCCTGTTAGAAGGCAGGTGACCAGAGTGTCTGGAGCTAGGGAGGCGTGGAGGTGAGGGGTAGGGGCGGGGCCTTTGAGCACCAATGGGGAGCCGCTGCAAGGTGCGGCGCAGCGGAGTCTTACCCGAAGGCCATGTTCAAAGCAGCACTCTGGCTGCTCTGCTGAGAATGGGCAAGGGTTTGGGATAGAAGACCAAGTAGAAGCTGTGACTTCCAGAATCCAAGGAGGAGATGAAGACCAGAGTGGCAGCCACAGGTGTCATGAGAAGCGGTCAGCTTCTGGGTACATAATTCATTTACTTTAAAAGTAGCACCTAATTTTATAATAAAAGAGTATCAAAATGGATGCTAATCCATAATGTGCATCATCATCGGGGATTATTTCTCCAGGCAGAGGGGGCTCGTTCTTACAGAATCCATTTCACTCCATCCTGTAAACAAAACACAGTCTCTTTGTTTGTTAATGGGAAACTTGGAAACTGGAGAGAGAAGATTGAAGAGGAAAATAAAAATCGCCCGTAATCCTTTCAGTCAGAGATAACCGTTGTTAATATTTTGGCATTTGTTATTTCATTCTTAAAGATTAAGTTTATTTTGCACATTCCTTTTTTATTAAAGATTTTATTTATTCTTAGTGAGAGGGAAAGGGAGGAAGAAAGAGAGGGAGAGAAACATTCACGTGCAAGAGAAACATTGATCGGTTGCCCCTGGCAGATGGCCCAACCGGAGACCTGGCCTGCACCCCAAGCACGTGCCCTGATGGGGAATCGAACCCGTGACCTTTCCCTTTACAGGACAACGCCCAACCCACTGAGCCACACCGGTCAGGGCTGCACACCACTCGTTCGCCAGTAGGCACACATGCGTATTTTTAACATTTGTAATCCCAGCAAACACAGCAATTTTGTATTCTTTTTTCAAATACCTACAGTCTTTGTAATTTTAAGACTGAGTAATATTTCAACGTGTTGTACTGTAATTTATTAGACCATTTCCCTTCCTTGGCACATTTACACATTTCTGGGTTTTTGCTAGAGAAGTCGATGCTAAATCTTCATTTATATAACTTTTTGCATCTTTTGAATGATTTCTTTGTAAGGATAGGATAGGTAGGTCAAATCATATAAAAGACGTTATGAATTTTGCTTCGCTGTTCAAAGGATTGTGTCGCAAGGCCCTAAGTTTTATTGCTGCACCTTCAGTTTTGCAGTTACTGCTATTTATAATTTTCCTTACTTTTGTTGGTGGAAAATAGAAACTGAAAGGTTTTTTTTGCATGTCTTTCATTGCTATTAAATATCAACATTTTATGTGTCTCCTAATATATTTTAAATATTAAAATAAAAAACTCAAGGTGCAGTTCATTTGTTGTCATAATCTGGGACACTATTCCAATTAAAGCCAAAGAAAGTGGGGACTGGGGGGGCTGAGAGATTAATTTCTTTGTCTTGCGATTCATAGTTGTTGATACATGCGTCGTACTTGATACAGTCATTACATTCCTCCAAATACATGTATTCAAGAACTTAACTGGATGCATGTTGGATTTTTATGAATCAAGTCTCATTTAAATATCTATCACTTTATACTTTATTGAGCCAACAAACTGAACAAGTACATGCACCAGAAATGGGACAGAAAGATGAATCAGGCAGGCCTTCGCTTGCGAGGACTTTCCAATCCAGAGGGAAGAGGCATGTAAATAAAAACACCATATGCGGTAAGTAGTGTGCTTGTCTTTCGTCTCATGTGATAAAAGTCTGAAACCAGCTAAGCACAGTAGTAGCTGAAAATCTCTCTATCGATCTGCAACAAATAGTCTCGGAAGGGTGTCCGAATGCTCAGTTTCACAGGGGCTCGGTCAAAGCCATGGGCGTTCGGTCTGAACACCTGGGCGACCTAGTGCCTTTTCACTGGGGTTTAAAAAGAGGGTGGAGGAGGTACGGGAGGCAGACTGAGGCAAAGGCCAGCCTGGGAGCACAGAAAATTAGGCCACTCTACAGAGAGTATTTGCCACCAGTGCCATTCATTACCAGAAAGGGGCCATGGAGGAGACACCCCTAGGGCTCACTGAAATGCTCTTGGACTTGGTCCTGGCTCTCCAGGCTGTGCCACAATGCTCAGACCATTCCCCACGAGGTTGGGCCAGACAGGGCACCTGGTGCCAACCAATCTAGGTTCCCCAGTCCCATCCTCCAGGAAGTCCACGGTGTGAGCCATCTGCCCAAGAAGGAACAAGTCAACATACACGCACGGTCAGCCCCAGAGGCCGTCCCTGGGTCATCGGGCAGAGGATGAGAAGACCAGAGTGTGAAAACATAGGTCTTCCTTTCCTCCTTTCTGTCCACCGGGCAGTGGGGGCTCAGAAAGGAAAAGTGACTTTGCCCAGTAGACCAGTGTCCCCAGAGTCTCTGATGCTGACACCCTGCTCAGCACCTGGGGGTGGAACCAGCGGCGACTGGATAACAAAGGGGTCCACAGACTTTGGGGCAGGGGCATCAGCACCCACTCTGTGCAGGGAAGCCCTGTGAGCCTGAAGTACCTCCCCTTATACCCCCCGTGGAGACCCCGCTGGAGTTCAGAGAGCGTTTCAAGGCTTCTCCGTTTTGTTATCACCTAATGATGAGATGATGAGAAAGCACAAGCTTTCTGGGGAAAACCTCATAGATTGTAACCTCTTTAACCACATAGCAGCCCTGGGGTGGCCTTCGGAAGTGTCATCAAAGGCCAGAAAGGCAGAAGCCTCCGTGGAGAAGTGGGAGAAACAATACGGAATCCTCTGAACCCCCAAATCCCAAACTAGCCGCTCTCCGATGACGAAGACTGTATCATGGAGAGAAGTGACTTTCTCTCCACCTCTCCCATCCTTTCTCACCCCCACCAACATCTCATCGGAAATCAGGGGCTCGTTTTTGGAGGTGTGCGGTAAATGCTCTTTGTCTATCAGAATGTCTCCTGAATATTTATCACACCTTTTTTGTTGTTGTCGTTTTTTAAGTGAGTCATTAACTGATGGCATAGCCTTTTGGGGGGGATTTTCATTTCCGGCCAACCTGGGAAACGGCTCCAACATTTAATGAAGTGGTCGGTGGCTTATACAGTGTGCTCATTAGTTACACTTCTCAGTTCCTGGTTCACAAAAGACATTAAACTCCTACCGATGCACGATGAATTCCTTCATTTCTAACATCAACCCCCCAAGAACAAGGCCCTGGAGAGCGCCTTGGAAGTGAACAGTTTCACGCCCAGCATTACCGCGTGGGGCGATGTCTGGGGCCAGCGCAGGACATTCTGGCTGGAGAAGAGCGCGAGCAGGATTCTACTGGCACTGCTTTAGGGAGACACCTCGGCCGGCAACGGTAACGAAGACAGGGATTCTGGACAACTGCTTCTGCACACTTTCTCACGGGCCATTTTAAGAAATGCAACCCAAGTAGCTGTTAGCAGGCACTTTTCATGCAAGGAGGTTGATGTTGCTAAGTCGAGGATGACAGTTCTTTGTTCTTCCAAGGAAAGACCAGCAGAAAGTCCAGCCGTTGATAGGGCCCAAGGCTGAAAACTCCCCAGGAAAGCTCCCCAGCCAGTGCCTGAAAGGAGGGGACCTCGGGGTAGGGTCCATGCTTCCACATAATTTGGAGGCCACAGTGCGTCACAGAGGAAAAGAGCCTTGGGTCAAGCCTGCACCAGAGTGGGGACCAGAGAGCGAAGCCCCTGGGAGCCCTGATATTTTAGAGAGGTGGTTTCCTCTCTGGTCTTGCTCTACTCGAGTCAGGAACTACCTAGAGAAAAATGCCCGACAGGGTCCTGGGGCCCTGGCCTCTGAGGGAATGTGGTACCCAGGGGGCTAAGCTGCCCTGTCAAGCCAGATGTCAGGACCAGCCTCCATGAGTTACTAGCAAACCCAGAAGGAGGTTGGCAAGAGATGCCGGAAATGTGCTTTTGTGAGTACCACCGCCCTTGTCTGAAGCCCAGGGCCTCAGAAGACATCTCCCCACCCCCACCCCCACTCCAGCACATCACAGTGGGGGTGGAGGGACAGGCTCCAGGCCTCAGTGCTGGGTCATGGTCCTCCAGCCTTGACTGATAAACACACGCCCGGAGCCTTTTGGGCCCCAGTCTCTTTCCCTACAAAGCAGAGATGTTAGCACCAGGCCCGATTACTTTCCAAGCCTGTACTAGAAACCAAAGGGAACAACTGCAGATGTGCATGTCCTCTGCAGACGCCCATGACCGTGACTAGTTGCTAGGAGGCTTAATGTCTCCATGGCTCTGACACACCTGGGCCTCCGGATCTGAGCACTGAAGGGCCAGTGGGGCTGTTTCATCCCCCGCCGGGTCCGAACCCCAGAGTCTTCTGTTTCTGCCTGACCACGTTCCTGCCAGAAGAGCGCTTAAAACTTGGGTACCCATCATAATTTCAGGGGGCCCAGAGACGCCTCCAAAACCGGTAAATCTTTACAAGCACCGTGGAGTAGGCTCTCAACAATCTCCCATACCTGTGCCAGAAAACACCCTGTGTCCTCAAAATGTGGGAGCACAGGACGAACACCCTGTCTGGACCCAGTTCGTAAAGCAGAACCTAGCCTGTTCTTTCACAAACATCACCCACAAGGTCAAGGTTAGAAGGCCCCTGAGCCGCTTTCTTTGGGAGGGGAGGTGGATGCCAAGACCAGCTGTCTCAGAAACCTAAGGGGAGGAACAAGGCACCAGGTGGTCATCTACCCAAATATAGAAAGAAAACCTTTGCCTGGATTCAGCTTCCAGAAGGGAGTCACATTTTGCACTTGTAAAACTATGTCCTGGCTGAGAGCTGCCCTACATTGCTGTCCCTGCCCACACTGGTAATTGTTTACCACGGGGTGCCTGTTCTTTGGCCACTGTCCTGTCTCTAGCGTTCAGCCTGTTAACTGGTTTCCAGTGGTTCAGCTGCACCAACTGTACTGAATTCCTCCCTGTGATCTGTCTGCTGGCTTTCTTGAGCATGTCCAGGGCACAGACACCCTCAAAGGCATCGCAGGGACCCCAAAGAGTTTGACACTCATGACAACCATCTTTGAGGAAAGGGTTACTTGAAAAATGTTTTTGACCACGTGGAAACAAGGAAGGAAGGAGACAGGGGGACGAGAGAGGAAGGCAGGCAGGTTAGCCTGATGGAGAGGCATTTTCGCTTCTTTCTTTGTTAAGACCAAAGGATATCAAAGCAGAAAAGAGTTGTGAGGGCCAGGAGGGGATCTGGCGTGAACGCCCCACTTAAGGAGAGGCAGAGGAGCGCTCCTCGCTTGGCTGGGAAGCTGGAGGCTCTGTAGCATAAGGAGAGTAACCAATCAAAGCACCTCAGGTGGTCACAGGTGGGGGGCGAGTAAGAGACCGGATGAGAGGAGAAGTGACTTAGCTGGCTAGTGGAAGCTTCTCGACTAGCTCCTCAGGCTTCCTGCCTCCCGAGCCCATGGGCTCTCTACTCGGGAGACAAATGCCACCATGCCCTCCCCATCCACGTGGGTTTTTATCTGTTGGATTCACAGCTACGTCCAGAGTGCCTTGGAAAGTGTCTAGCACGTAGAAAGAAATCAATCAATGTATTTGATATAAATGAATGACCTGTGTAGTGGCCTGTTCTCCTTGAGGCAGAATGGATTGGAGATCTCTACAGGCTGTTTTGGGGGCTTGGGGCTTTGTCGCTCTCCAACACAGCGACAAAGCCCAGTTTTCACCCAGCACTTGGAAGGAGAAACAATTTTGGAGAGCAAGCCAGTGACGGTGGAGAGGCCGTAGGAGCAGAAGAAGCGGAAGATGGGTTGTGGGTGGGCTTTCTCTTTGTGTAAGCAGGTGATATAGGGGTTTCCTTTACTTGCTGATAACAGCTCTGTGTCAATAATGGGGGAGGGATGCTGTTAGGACAACCTGGGGAGCTGCTCGTCACACCAGGGATGATGTCCATGTGGAGACTGGAGGGAGGGGGGTCATTTGCTCAAAGGTCATTTTGCTCAAAGGTCATTTGAGCAAATGCTCAAAGGTCATTTAGTTAAAGGAATTCAGTGGCAAAAGTAGAAGAGCCAGCTAGAATGGAGCGGCTAGGGCGGGGCTCACAGCCCCAAGGTCAAGGTGAGGAGAGGACAGCCAGGGGCTCCAGTGTGTGTGTCTGGGGCAGGACAGCCCAGTCCAGGGACACTGAGCAGTGAGCAGAGGGCCCTGCCAGGATCAAGAGAAAAAGGCTTGTCAGAGATGCTCCTCGGGTAGATGATCAGAGGTCTGGGGACCTGTGGGCTCTGCTGAAGTGTTGCTGGATGTCACTGTGAGTCATTTGGTGCCAGGCCGCCGGTGAGAAATGCAACCCAGTTATAACAGTGCTCTGTGGGAAAATATGAGCTATGTCATGAAGATGCTCTTTCTAGCCCTTTTTCTCCGGGGACAGGCGGGGCTGAAAGGCAGGACCATCTATGCCGCTCCATCTCAACAGCCTCCCAACGCAGCGACAAAGCCCAGTTTTCACCCAGCACTTGGAAGGAGAAACAATTTTGGAGAGCAAGCCAGTGACGGTGGAGAGGCCGTAGGAGCAGAGGAAACGGAAGATGGGTTGCGGGTGGGCTTTTTCTTTGTCCCCCCCCTCTCCCGCCCAGGGCACAGTCCTTCAGTGTTCGGCCTCAGTAGGCTGTTCGGTCAGCAGAGAACTCGGGCGTTTTTGCCTGCAGTAAACCAGCCCACGTGACGCTGCCCTGTGACTCAGCCAGGGCCCTGGGCACAGAAGGTTCCGTCCCATCTTAAGCCAGTTCAGGACATTCCAGTCCACAGAAGTCCCTGAGTCAGATTCCGTGGCTCAGAAAAACAGATGGTGCTGAAAGGGCCGGGGCCACAGCAGAATACGACCCTGACCCTGACCAGCAGCCCACCAGCCCACCACTCCAATCAGCTCTGAAGCAATCAAAGGAGAGGAGAAAGTTTGATGGGTAACAGCACACCCATCAGGGTCACAGTTACGCCCGCCTGAGTCTGCCTGCAGGCTTCCGTCCAGGCGGGATGGGCTCGCCCTTCCGTTGGAAGGAGGGTCTAAGAGTCAAGGGGAGGCCCTGGTGCTGAAGGAAGAGAGCTCAGCCAAGTACTTCTTTCGCTGCTTTAGGCGACCCACTCGAGAAACAAGATCCAGGTGGACCCCAAAGCCCCGGCATATGTTTCAAGGCAACAATTAGAACTGTATTTTGAGGGGATCAAGTCTGGCTCTGGCTTCCACGCCGCCCCCCAAACGGACACTGACACAGAACCACGTGGCCAGCTCGCTTTCCCCCTTCACAGCTGCAGGTGACCTCTGCTCAGTGAAAGGCCTTGCAGCTGCGGACTGGCTGCGAAGCCTAAGGCGCAGGTCTGCCTTAATCAAGGTCCAGGCAGGCTCTAGAGTACAGCAAATGAGGGTGCTGCACCCCCTCCCAAACCTGCCGTTGCATCCTTGCGGGATCTGGGTAGCCTGGGGTCCTGGAAGGACCAGGAAGCGTCTGGGGACCAGGAATGTATGTGCAAAGTTATCCTTAGCTCTAAAAAAGTAGGGGAAAGAGATGGAAAGGCTGGGGCTGGCAGCCCACACGCCCTCTTCCCTGCCCTCAGGGCACAGGCGGCCTCGTCCTCTCCTGCTTGCAGCCCAGTGTCCTGTGTGTGGTTGGTCCATCTGCAGGGGGAGGAGGAGTAAAGTGCACCCCGGAATTCGCTCTGGCCTGGCAGCCATCCACGAGGGTCCAGCTAAAGCATCCTAAGGGCAATAAATAACCGAGGATGCCTTCTCTCCAGACTCTGGCCGATCACGTGTTCCCCTCCACCTCAGTGGAGGTCTGAAATGTCACTCAACAGACACTGGAAGCTCTTTTACCTACTGGTTGCTTTACTGTGGTGGAGCAAAGAACACAGACTGAGGCTCAGCTGATGAGGTTCTGCCGTGTCAAGACTACCACTAGCTGGCTGTGTGACACTCTGGAAATTCATTTCCCTCTCTGGTTCTCAAGCTCCTTTGGTATCAAAGAGGACAGTTGATTCTTTGGGGTAGTTCAATGATTCTCCACTAATTAAAAAAAAAAAAAAAAAGCAATAGGGGGCTTTTTCCTTTTCTCCACTAGATGGCACTGTGCCTCCAACTGCAGGGCCAGGGCCCGCAGCAATCCTGTGGATATTTGTTCATTGGTTCCACTTGGCCTAGCACAGTCAAGGCCAGGCAGGATGGCTGCTGCCCTTCCAGCAGGAGGCTGAGATTGTGCAATCCGGTTCTGCAGGTTGAATCCGGGCAGAACAGGAATCAGTCGGGAGCTTGCGGCTTCAAAAGTCCATTTGGTTTTAAAAGGTTGAAGCTCTAGTTAAGGTGGGACAGGACAGGCGGGTTCCTGGAGGCGGGGCCTGGACTTGAACCCCACAGCATCGCCCCACATATGAATACCCTCTTTTCACTAGGACGCATTGTCACCAGAGGAATCTGGCACAGGCGCTGTGTTACACCTCCATTTTCAGCTCAGCTTTCTAGAGTGCCAGCCCCACCCCTCAAAGGCTCTGAAGCATTGGAAAGCAGCCCAGGGCCAACACCCGCGGCGCCCATGCCGGCCGCCAGCCGCGGGAGCCCAGGTCACCTGTGACCGGCACCTGTCCTCGTGTCTGTCCAAGTCAGAGATAAAAACGCTGACATCTCTCTCCTTGCAGCTTATAATCTCAATATTATTTCTTTTAGAGAAGGTCAAATAGTTCAGGTCAACAAATGTTCCAGAATGAGCATGTTTTAGAGTGCAGTCGGTAAACTCTTTTTGGAATATTTAAAACAATGCAGTGTTGGGTAAAAATACTTGAAGTCTTTTGTGGGGGAAGCTGGTCTAACTGTCTCTGAAACTGTGCTACATTTTGGGAGCAAATATTTGAGTATAAGGAACAAAAATGAAAGATAGCTTGGTTTGTGGCTTTTTTGTGATTATGGGGGAATTTTCTTTTTTAAATTTAAACTGGTTTTTTTTTTTCAGTTTTGCTCTCATGTTTGAAAAATATCAATAACAAATTCCTAATGACTGGGGGTGACAGGGGGAAGCTTTCTGCATTTCCCTAAACTGAAATGTTTCAGTTTTAAATCCCTTTCAACTTCTCTGCCCAAAGGTCAGAATTTCCCTCACGCTTGACTCTGCCTGAGTTATTTTTAACGATTCCCTTTCTAGAGCTCACCATTGATGTTTTTTTCCACTGATTTTTTAAAGATGAAATGTTTTAGAAATAACAGAATAATGATTTGCTCTTCTCTCTTTCAGTGGAAGGCAATACAATATTGAAAATGAATTTACAAGCAGTGAATCCAGAATCTCACCACTGCCTTCACGCATGTGTTCCCACTTGGATGCTGGCCACGTACAAAGGTATTTTGGTTTGGTTGTAATCACAGAACACACACTATTTTACAGACTACTTCTTTTTAAAGACTTGCCAAAATTCTAATGTCCACTGACGTGGTTTCCAATGACCAAAGTGTCAGTACTCAATCCAGAGATCCTTTAGAATGATATTCAGTCGGAGCTGAAGTGATACTGGGGAATTACGTTACCTCACTCGGCCTGTTCAGCTCCCAGAAACAGTGATACCTGTGGGCTCTGATTAGCGTGAAGGACTACGCAGCATCCACACACCTGACTCAGCGACCCTCAGCCCCGCCCTCCGATTTATTTGCCCTTCTTCTGCACTCCCTGGGGCATTCCGTTTTGCACTTTTGAAGTCTACCCCCCTTTGTTCTGTTTACTACTCTGAGTTCGGTGGAGCTGGGCAGTGTCCCCTCGCCTTTCCATCCTGGCCCAAGTGCAAGCGCTGCACCTCAGACACTGGAGAGTTACAGGAATGAGCGATTCCTAGGGGCGCATCTTGTTTTGTCAGAGACAATGGGCTGCGATCTGTGGCAGGAATGGGGCTTCTGGAAGAAGGTAAGAAATAAAAGGGAGCCGCGCCCCGGCTCCCCGTGGTTGGGGAGAGTCAGAAGTAGTTCTCGAGTATAGGAGTCTGCCTTCCATCTCCCGCCTGGCCAGGAGGAGTGGCACCAACTGCCACAGCACACGGGTCTGTGTGCACAATGGGGCACCCCCGTCCTCTGCAATGCCATGGCAACCTTCCCTGGTCTGTGCAAATGGAGGGAATCCACAACAGCCAGTTTTCTCAGGTCAGGGCTGCCTGCTCCCTCACCCACACGACATCAGGTCAGGCTGTCTCCAGCTGCCGAGGCTTCCTGAGACCAGGCAGGAGCCCCATCAAGCAGCTCATGGCAGGAAAGGCACAGGGGAGTCATTTCAACACCAAATACATTCCTGGCTCACAAAGAGGTTCAGAAGTCACTCTACAGAATGGTAATTTTGCTTGAACCACCAAGAGAACAAGCTGAGATCAGGCGCTAATGTTTAATTACAACAAATACAAAATAAACAACTGTCGTGTCCTTAAATTCTGCTCGGAGCAGCAGCCTTGCAGACACCAGTAATGAGAGGTGGCAGGCGGTAATTAAAACGTAGACTTTGTCTTCACGCCATTCCCTGGTACGAATGGGCATGACTTGCTACACTTTCATACGATGGTAATTACTTGGCAGTTCTCTGCAAGGTTCTAGGAAGGCATTCCTTGCCACCCCCAATGCCAGGACAAAAGAGACCCCCTGGTAATGAAGCTCTGTCACTCAGTCATCTGTGTGTACCCGGTGTTGACTCAGGAAGGATTCGAGGTAGCCGACGACAGCAGCCGTGGAGACAGCTGCGGTTTGTGAGTAACGGTCACATGCCAGACACTGCCTGTCCGGTCTTTCATTTACATTGCCTCCGATTTTACAGAAATCCTTCCAGGAGGGATATTGTGAGGCAGGCAGCAGAGGTTAAGAACTCAGGCCCTGGAGGCGGACTGTTTGGTTTTCAATCCAGGCTCCAACACTAGCCAGATGCAAGGCTGTGGTGCGTTGCTCTGCCTCTCTGTGGCTCAGTTTCTCATCCGTGTGATGGAGGTGTTAGCACCTATGTCATAAGGGCTCAGGATAAGCAGGATCAGCATCCAAAGTGCCTGACACACGGGAGACACTCAGTGAAGGTCAGGAGTGAGGCAGAGACATTCAGAGCTCACCCAGTAGCCCGTGTGTTCTCCTGAATGCCCAGTCCCCCTGTGGTTAAGCAAAGCCACGTGGCCAGTTGGAGTCGATGAAATGTGAGTGGAAGTGACCTGTGTTATTTCTGAACACAATATTTAAGAGCCAGTGCATGACTCTTTGGCTCCCTCTTCCCTGACTTGGTGACCCTACAAACCATGTTGTGATGATGGCCACTCTGGAAGGAAGATACCTGCATCCCAGAGTCACCAGATGGAGTAGGACCCAGAAGAGACCCATCAGATTTGTCAAGAGCAAAACAAATCAGTTTTTGCTGGGCTAAGCTTCTGACATCTTCAGATGTACTCGTTACCGCAGCATAGCATGCCCCATCCTGACCAACATAGCCACTACTATGTTATTCTTATTCTTATTCTTCTTTTTACATTTGAAGAAGCTGAGGTTCAACTAGCCAAAGAGAGAACCTCCATTCAAACCCAGGTATCTACAGAACTCCCAAAGTAGCATCATTAATGAACATTTGCCTCTTTCTGGGGTCCCTGCAAACTCTTGGGTGCTATGAAAAGCATTCCTCCTCAGTTAGGCACTGATCAGAGTGTCAGAGATGGTAACTGCTGGGGGCGACGTGTATTTGCGTATCTGGACCGTGACCACCTTTAAAGACCACATCAGAAAAGTGGGAGGGAGAGAAGCTCCGAATTCTTTTATCGCTCTGAGGGGAGAGAACTCTGAATCTCAAATTTGCAAGTTGGCATAGATGGGCTGCAGTGCTGGAGACGGCAGGAGACTGGAGGGCCACAGAGGAGGAGCTCAGGGAGACTGCCTGTGCCATGGGGACCAGAAGGGCCCCGAGCACCCTGGTTCAGGGGAATTCAGCCCGCAGGGGTTGCGGCCCGCTTTCTCCAGATGCCGACGGCCTTCCTGCCAACCCCACCTCAATCTAATACATGCTAATACAGCATCCCTCCTTTTTCTTTTAAAGGCCTCAGCAGGAACGATGCTGAGAATATCTTCTGTGCTGTACAACCAGGGGCGCGATTATCTTCCCCAGTACTGGGCTAACTGGCTGCCTCACGTGGGTTTCCTCTTTGCGAGGCAGCGGACTACATGCTATTTCCAAGGTCCCTGCCAGGCCTAAGCGTCTGTGCCTCTGTGGGCGGGGACGGTGGCCGTGTGTCCTCATGTGAGCTCTAGGTTCACGGCTTAAAAATACCGGTAGAAATAAAATGCATCGTTCCCTCCTTTTTTCTTCCCCACAAAGTCATTACAATTCCTGCCACACAGGGACGGTATGAAAATGAGCTGGGTTGCTATCAAACACCTTCAAAGTCTCCCAGGAAATGTTATGTAAGTGCTAAACATTAAACTCTGAAAGCTGCCATTTAAAAATCCTGCCACTGTCACCTCTGTGAGCCTGTGAGATTTTGCCCTGACTCTAGCTAAATAACACTTTCACTTAAATCAAAGTTCTTAATGTGTACTGTGAGAAGTTAGAAAATATGGAAAAACATACAGAGCGAAATTAAAAGTCACTTAGAGTCCTGCCCTGGCTGGGGAGGCTCAGCTGACTGGAGCATCGTCCATCACCAAAAGTTCCCAGGTTCGATTCCCAGCTGGGGCACACACCTAGGTTGCGGGTTTGATCCCCAATCCAGGCGTGCGTGGGAGGCAACCCATCGATGTTTCTCACATTGATGTTGTTCTCCCTCCCTCTCTCCCTTCCTCTCTCTCTGAAAAGCAATGAAAAAATGTTCTTGAGTAAGGATAAAAGATTTTTTTTAATAATTTATAGCTCCACTCCCAAATAACAACTTTGGTACAATTGCCCACTTGGTACACTTCATCTATATATCATTTTGAACTTAAGTCAAAATCCAATTCAAAAAAAAGATCCAGATCAACATACAATTTCATTTCCTACTTTAACGTAAGGTCATAAGCATTTTCCCAAGTCTCCCATTAAAATTTTCCCATAAATGCAACTTTGAGTAACTATATAAAACTTCATCTTATGGTGTTTTCTCGTCTCCTTAACCACCTCCTCCATGTTGGACTTCCAGGGCCTTCCCATGTCGTCCTACTGTGAGTATGCTGAGATGAATTCCTTAAGCTTTGTGTGTGTGTGTGTGTGTGTGTGTGCCCAATTATTTTCTTGCGTTATAATCCCATGTACAGCTAGAACTAAACTGTTTCCAGCAAATTCTCTGTGCTGCAAAGAAAAAGTATAGGATCCAGTCATTGCGTTGGATGTAACAAGTGGCCTTCTCAAGGAGCAGAGCTTCTTCAGAGAGGGCCCCTGGATAGAAAAATGACGGCTTCCAGAATAAAGACGCGCAGACCGAGCAATTCTGCAGGTGGCTCTTCAGCCGGGGTTAAGACACTGTTGTGTGGAACCTTTCCATAGAGAGCTATTAAATCAAAATCAGACATTAGCTTAAAAGTACAATGTGCCTTTCTATTCAAGGGAGAGAACCTGGCCACCCACGTCTCCCTTGTAATTCAGCGTATAGACACCAGCCGACCAACACAAGAGCTTTGCAAGTGTCACCTCTAGGTGTCCTTTCCCTCAGAGCAGAGCTCTGGGAGGCTGGGCTCCGGCCGAAACCGTTGCCAAGGATACCCCGACGAGCTGCAGAATCCAGACTCAATTAGTCCAAGTGGCCCCACTGGTTAAACACTTTTTATTTTGACAGATTAATTCATATTTTTCAAACATAAAACGGGCAAAATACATAATGCAATCTGGGTTTCATTCCTTTGTGTGCCTTCAGCTACAAAGAACCACTTACTGCCTGAGGATTTATCTTGATGGGAGACGCCCCATCGATAAACATCACAACGGCGATGGCAACGACAACAATAATTAGAGTAGCAAACCATTTATTGCACCCGGCATTGCCTCTGTGAAAACAGTTTTGGGTGTGTGAGCAGGATTAAAGCAAGTAAGAACTAATGATTTCACCTTTAAAAATTGGTTGGTGAATGATTAGGAGACTAATTAGGCAACTATCTGTGCCACTCTGCCAGGGGCTTTATATACGTTTGTGCCCATCCTCACAACTATGTGGCGAGGGAGGTGCTCTTAGTCCCATTCTGCAGAGGAGGAAACTGAGGCTCATGGATCAAGAGGCAGATTGCATGCTGGTGAGTGGTAGGGCTGGGGTTTGAACTCAGAGAATGGCCAGGTTCTCAGACCATCAGCTGGTTCCTTCTTGATTGGAGGGTACCTGCACGGCCACCACTCATGGTGCAAAAGAAGAGTTTGCAGGTTTTATGCTCAAGGGTGCCTCTTGAGTTGCCCCTCTTCCACTGGTCTTCCAACATAGCACCGTTACTCTGTCTCCGAGGAAGAGAAATCGGCTTCACTTTCCTCCCCAAGGAATTTCCTTACCCTCATCCATTCGGAGAAAGTCCAGGAACCCTTACTGAAACTGATCCTGGGCCAAATCCTGCAAGAGGAGATTGGAAACACACAAACAAAGCATTTCCACTAGGAAATGGGAGAAGTGGCTTGTTTTTGAAGGTAAAAATGAAAAGTGACAAGGCATCCGTGAAGGAGCCAGAACCGTGACAGGTGGCGAGGACGAGTAGGAGAGAGAGTCACACTTCTCCTCATGAAAAAGGGCTCCAAAGAAAGTCACTTCATGCCGTGGGCCTGGTGGGTGACACCGAGATAGCAACATTTCAACCAGTGAGAGCCACCTACGTACAGCTTGCAGACTGGGGAGCTTTTTTTCCCTCCAACATTTACATATGCAAAACCAGCGCCGTTAACTCCTGAGCAGTGAAGAACAGATCCTCAGAAAACTGGACTGGCAATCCATTTGCTGGATTGTGGAACCAGGTCTGCCAGCAACAAGCCGGAGCTCCTGGCCTGTACAGACCAGGAGGAAGGACCGGTGGCTGTCTCGGGGCCCTTTCAAGTGTAATTCAGTGAAATTCAACCCAACTGGGCAGAGGTTTATTCAACAGCCACACAGTGCCTGGCTTTGTCCTGGCTTTGAGATGGAAAGACTTGGCCCCTGTCCTAGAGAAACTCAGCATCTGGTAGAGAGAGGGGTGTGTGAATAAACGCAACCCTCGTAGTCGCAAGATGAGTGTAGTGAAAGGGAGCATGGGGTGGCATGACCTGTTCTGATCTGAGGTTCTTGAAGTCAAGGGCGTCTAAGCTGGATTTGGAAAGCTCTGGAGGCATTTTTGGAGAGGAAGTGTGGTGTGCGGTAACCACCCCGGCCCCTGCACCGCCCCCACACACTTTCTAACCTGAGTAGATGCAGAGGTCAGATTTCCGTGAGCTCCCGGGGGCCCAGGCTCAGGTCTTCGGTTGGTTCGCGGGGCAGGGCAGTGCGGTGCAGGGCCCGGCCTTGGGAAAGGATCCGAGATGGTTTTACTGGGCACGTAGCTCTAAACACAGTGGCTGTTCTCTCGGGCAGGGCTGCTCCAGACTCCTTCCTCAGAGCCCTGGGGTTCAGAGGTGGGAGGTGGGGATGACAGGGAAAGGCCTCACCTTTCCAGGCGTCCTCTTTGTAAGATTTTACTTTCAGGCGGGTTGTGCTGCTTGAGTGTCTTTGAAAGCCAGTGCTCTCGGGCCTGGAATGGTGGTCAGTTCCCAGCGATCTCCTCATAGAAAGTCCTGAACATGAAAACGATCTCAGCAAAGGTCCTCTCGGGTTTCCCCTCCTGTCTCTGGCAGCTCCCTCTTAGTTGCCTTGGCAGTTGCCTCCTCTGCTGAGAGACTGTTCAGTGCTGGGATTCCTCAGGGTTCTGCCCTGGATTTGAGCCTCCTCTTGGAGGGGGCAGTTTCCTCCCCTGCAAGGGAGCTTCATGGGGTGCCTTGGACTTCTGGTCCTCTCTTGGCCGAGGGACCCACATGGCCAGCTCATTCAGCTCCAGACCTGCCAACCCCACTGCCTTCTTGACCTCATCACCATCCGATGCTTCCAACTAAATATAGTCAAGACTTGAATTATAACTGCCCCACCCCCCTCCAGCTTCTACCCTCCCCCAGCACCCTAATCTCAATAAATTAGTTCCCACTAGAAACCCATTGCTCAAGCTGTACCTTTGGGAATACTTCTTGGCTACTCCTTCCTCCTCGCTTCCAGCATTCCCTTAACCAGCAATTCCTGGTCATCAGTCTTCTAACAAAAGACTCTCAGGCCTCCCCACCTCCCCCACCCCCACTGTCAGCATCCTGGTTCAGGCCAGCATTTACTTGCCCTTGAACCTCTGCAAAAACCTCCTGGATGACCCCCCAGCCCACATCCCATCTGGACCCTTTCTGACCTGCTCCCCACACAGCTGCTGGGGTATTTCGGGAACACAATCTGATCGTAAGAATCCCCTACTCAAGACCTTTTACTGCCTCTGTACAATCCCTTGCTGTCCCAGATCTTTCCTGTGGCTTAAAAGGCTCTGCATGACTGGCCTCTGCTCCAGCCTCAACTCATGGAATCCTCCCCTACTCTCAGCTCTGGCAAGTCAGACTTTTCTTAGCTCCTAGAACGAAACCTGCGCTCACCCTCCCACTTCCACACACTATTCCTGCGGGGGGGGGGGGGACTCCGTGCTAGTCCCTCTGCCCAGCCACCTCTCACTTGACCTTCACCTCTCAGCTTCAATGTCATTCCTCGGGGACACCTGCAGGGCCCACTACACTGCGCAGCATTTATCTTCCGCAGCACTTTGCACGTTTTATGTGCAATCATTTGGTTATTGTCTCTCTTCCAAAGGGTCGGGTTTTGTTCATTGCTCTATAACTCATGCCCAGCATAGTGCCTGTCCACAATCGGTGCTCAGTATGTGTTTTTAAAAGTGCTTAGTTAACCCCTTTGTGGATCTCTTCTCTCCTTCCACGTAGGCCCACACTGCCCGCAGGTCCCCGCCTCCCTCTGCCGCAGCTCTGCTCTGCTCGCTCCCTGGTGGCGTGCTCTGCTTCCGGCCACCCGGCCCTTCTGTTCCATCGTCAGGCCCGGCTTCGCAACAGCCCTCACCCGCTGTGTGGGAGGACTGCAGCGAGAAAGCAACGTCATTTTCTACTGAGTGTGCCTGCCCTGTCGCTGTTCACCTGGTAGTGTTGTTTCTGCAAAAAGTATTCGTCTAAACTCCGTTAGAGTTCTGCGTCTAGAGTCCAGCATCCAGGTCAGCGCACGCACACACACACACACGCACAAAAGAAGAAATATTAATGAAAACATTTGTCTCGTTTCCATGCTCACTGCTACTTTTTCAGGTAGATGCAATTATATACTTGGGGGATGTGCCAGTTAGACAATCATTGGGCTTAGTAGAAACTCATAGCTAATATCTGAGGGTGTGGGAGGTCAGGGGCAGGACAGGTGGGCAGAGCACGCAGGTTAGGTTCGTGCGATGTCTAAAGCAGCATGCGTGGTGGAAAGAGAAGCCCTGCTTGTCCAAGTCTGAAGGCCCCCCTCCTGCTGCAGTGCGGGCTCTTGCTGGCCCCGGCCACGTGACCAGGAGGCCAGCGTCCGTGACAGAGGCGGATCGTTTGGCAAAGCCTGTTTGGAAGCAATTAAAGAGAGACTGTCATCCCATAGAGGCTGCAAACAAAAGGCCAGGGATGCTTTTCCCCTTTTTAATTGATCTGGGTTGTCAACTACTTCATTAGCAACTAGATAAGCTTCTAATTAGCACCCTAATTAAGTGCTTTTACATCAGAACCTGAGAGGGGTGTGAACTGGGAAGGAAGGTGGCAGGAGCACTGGCAGGAAGTGGTAAACGGGTCTCCCGACCAGAGGCAGTGGGTTTCCCTGCGGAGGGTGCCCCGTGCAGATTTTGTTCCTGCGGCAAAGGGTCCGAACGCTTCCTTAGAACACCGAAGGCCGCAAAGCCCAGAGAACCGCTAAGTTTACAGACAGCATGGGAAAGTAACTGGAAAATATTTCATAGGCAGGAATAAAGGGAGAAGGCAAAACTGGCGCTGTTGCTCCACACCAGGCTCCAGACTGTCTCCAGAATGACTGACCTGATGAAACCCTGTGGCCCTAGGCAGCCAAGAAGAATCTCTCTGACCTAAGATTCCTGAAGACCCAGCATCACGCCTTGCAATGCCACAACGACTACGGCAAGTGTGGATCTAACACACACCCTGCGTTAAAGGTGCTTCGCTTTGAGATGTTGGTTCTGAGGTGGAGGCAGCTGTGTGTCAGCTATGTGTGACTTTTAACTGCCAATACCAGAGCCCCACCCCTCACACCCCAGCCATGCTCAGCTGACAGCTGTGGGGGTGGGTGGCAGCCAGGACCGAGACCTTGAACATCCAGCACGAAAGCTTGGGAATTTTATTCTTCAAAGCAAGTACAAATTTCTATTGCTGAGGGGTTTTTCTGTTTGTTTGTTTTTTTAAACCAAGCACAAAGGAAAGGAAACATCTTTATTTCTTCCTGAAACTCTCTCCTTCCAAATAACATGTCCTCCTTTTCCTGTCTTTGCCGGAATTATAAAAGGGCATCAGATTAAGAAATCATTTGGTAGGGCTTCTCATAGAAGCAAGAATTTTTCCCACATGTGGTGGAAGGGCCTCACTGGCTCTTCAGCACCAAGTGTTTTCACAGCACCCCAGTGTAGCAACCCTATCCTGCCTCTGGGATTTCCTGCTGCTGATGCCCAGCATCCTTTCGTATGTCTGGGGGCCCTCCGTACATCGCCCTTAAAGAAGCATCTATTCAGGTCCTTCGCCGATTTTTGTATTGGATTGCTTTTCTTCTTGGTGTTGAGTCCGATGAGTTCTTTATATGTTTTGGAGATTAAACCCTTGTCCTATGTATCATTGCCAAACACATTTGCCCGTATGGTCGGTTCCCTTTTCATTTTGATGATGGTTTCTTTAGCCATGCAGAAGCTTTTTAGTTTGATGAAGTCCCATTTGTTTATTTTTTTCCTTTATTTCCCTTGCCCTAGGAGATATCGCTACATGGGATATCTGAAATTATACTGCCTGTGTTTCTGCTAGGGCTTCTATGGTATCACGACTTATATAACCACAATGAGATATCACTGCACACTTGTCAGTATGGCTATCATTAGCAAATCAACAAACAGCAAGTGCTGAGGATGTGGAGAAAAGGGAACCTAATGCAATGCTGGTGGGAATGCAGACTGGTGCAAACAGTAGGAAATTTCCTCAAAAAAACTAAAAATGGAACTGCATTTTGACCCAGAGATTCCACTGCTGGGAATATACCCTAAGAATTCCAGAACACTGATTCAAAAGAACTAATGTTCCCCTATGTTCACACTATGTGTAATAGCCAAGTGTTGGAAACACCCTAAGTACCCATCAGTAGATGAGTGGATTAAAAAACTGTGGTATATTTTTACCAATGGAATACTATGCAGCAGACAGAAAGAAGGAGCTCCTACCCTTTGTGACAGCATGGATGGAGCTGGAGACTATTTGCTAAGTGAAATAAGCCATTTGGTGAAAGACAAATACCACATGATCTCACTTGAGATCATGTAAGAGGAATCTAATGAACAAAATAAACTAACTAGCAAAACAGAACCAGAGACATGGAAACATGGAAGAGACTGACAGCTACCAGAGGAAAGGGGTGAGGGGAGCAATGGTGGAAAGAGGGGAAGAGATTAGTCAAAGTACATGTATGAATGACCCATAGACATGGACAATACAGTGGGGATTGACTATGGGAGCAGGGGGTAGGCTGGGCAGAGGAGGGCAAAGTGGGGAGCTGGAAGGGGGATTTGGACAACTGTAGTAGAATTAACGAGAATAAAAAAATTTTAAATAAATCCAATTTTTTTCCTGTATCTGGAATTTTTGAAGCTCAGAAAGTAGATGGGAAGCAGGTTTGATCCTTTTGGCTACAACATGGGAAGCAAGTTTGATCCTTTTGGCTACAATGGATTGAACCATAGATAGTATAATAATCAACAAAACTGAACTTCTCCAATAGACATTTCTGAATTCAGGGCATTGTGTGGGTGGGCAGCACAGGGTGTATGAGGGTATCGGGTGTCCAAACTTTTGTCATCTCTGGGTCGCACTGGAAGAAGAAGAAGAATTGCCTTGGGCCACACATTAAATACACAAACACTAACAAGAACTGATGAGCAAAAAACAGGTTTTAAGTAAATTTATGATTTTGTGTTTGGCCATTTTCATAGCCATCCTGGGCTGCACGCAGACAACGGGCCACAGGTTGGACATCCCTGGTTGGAGGGATGGGAGGTATGAATTCATCATAAAACTAGCATTAGTTTGTGTTATAAACAAGCCAAGGTCATTTCTTAGCGATATCTTGTTTAGTCGTGGCCTTGTAGCACAGTCCCTACGCATCAGAAGTGTAACAACAGAAAGCAAAGTTGACCAAGTCAGGACATGGAAGTTAGGACATCCTACACCAGTTAGCCCTTCTCACAGGGTGGGGTGTTCGGCACAGGAACTTTGGGGTTAGACCATCCCAAGTGTGGTCTCAGGAACAGTGTTTACCTGTTCTGAGTCCCCGTTCCTTATCTGTAAAATGGAGCAGACAGATTCTGTCCTTATAGAAGTTTTTTGAATATTAAATGAGAAAACGTTCATCAAGTGCTGAGCACATGGGAATGACTAATAAGGGTTAGTTCCCTTCTTCCCCTTCTCTCCCATCTTTTTTTCCAGTTGTCTTTTTTTCTCTCAGGCCCCCTCCACCCCTCTTCCCCCTGGAACCATATATTTTAAGTCAGAAGACATTCTCCCACTGATTTACCTGTAGCTCAACTGAATCCAAATCGCTGGCCATCGGTAGAATTTCCTGCATATAATTTTCATGGGTTTTCTGCATCCTTAGAAGTCTCGTACTCCATATTCAAAAAACTGAGATTTAAGGGGCTGATCGAAACCATGTAAACATGAAGCCCCGAGAATAATGGCTCATTGCCCTCGCTATTCTGGGACTTTCCCTGGAATCTCTTTACCCGATCTCTTGCATTGAACTTCAAATGGTAGTCACCTTTCTCTCCGCCTCCTCTTGCCTCCTCTGCATTATCAGCCTTGACAATAGCACCTATTAAAAGATAGGCAGTGCCCTTACTCAAGGGCATGAGTTGCAAACAATTTGCTAACACAATCCAAAAGCTCTAACAGGCTGACTTTTGGAGCAGCCATAGGGGAAATGCTCTGGTTATTCATGCAAATGACAGATCTGCTCATTGTTCTTAAAACTGCATCCCTTAAAGACCATGTGCAGCCCTGCTCAAAAGCCAGGACACTCTCTGGCATGGTGCACGACATTGAAGAGTGAGAACAGGGAAAAGACAAGAAGCAGAGGCAGGAAGCAGAGGCACGACCTGGAGAATACCCTCAGTAGAAGATAGCAGAAGGAAGAAGAGCCAGCAAGGCAAACAGAGGACAACAGGTGACCAAAGCAGGTAAACCAGGAGAGTGTGATTTCAAGGAAATGAAGGAAGATGGGGGTGGGGGAGGTGTTCTCAGAGCATCTGCTACCACCGATGCCCAACGCTTTCTGCTCATCACTGCGTGCCAGGCTCCACTCAGATACATGACTGAAGTTATCTCGGTTGCCGCAGCTGATGAGATACCTACTATTATTATACTCATACTATAAATAACAAAGCTGAGGTTCTGAGAAGGTTCATCAACCTAAAAGTTTGCCCTGCTACAATCATTAGAGTTGCAATTCCAATCCAGGTCATGTGGCTCCCAAGCTATTCTCCGCCTCCCGTTAGGAGGACACAGACTTATGTACCAGGTGCTGGGACACTAGGGCATGGGCATTCCCACCAATAGGCTTCCGCTCGAGGCTGGATTCCCTGGGCCGCAGACCCTGAGACAGAGAGCCGTACAAGGAAGCTTACTGGAGAGTACGCTCAGATCACAGCTGTGGGAGAGCGAAGGCCACAGGAATGGGCAGCAGGAGAAACAGAACTGAGAGGCAGTCACAGACGCCGCCGGGCGGCCCTGCAGAGTTGTGCTGCCCTGGGGCTCGCCAGCCAAAGGAAGGGACTCAGTTGAGAGCTGTCAGCCACCAACACTCCCAGCAGCTGGAGAAATGAGAGCTTCAGCCTGAGGGGGTGGAGAGAACCCCCAGGCAGGTCACCGAAGCATCTCAGAAGGAAGGCGTGGTTTCCTGACCTGGCCTTACTGGGGCTTGGCTGGTGCCGGGATTCCTCCCAGCTCAGCCGTTCATTTGTCGGATGTATACTCTCAGTAACCTGCTAAACTTCCCCGCATCTCCATGCCTTCATCTATTTTTTAAAAAAAAGATGATAGAGCCTTTTTCAGAAGATTGTTTAAGAAGTAGATGAGATAGTGTATATAAGTCCATGCTGCTAAAGAAACGTTTCCTCCCCAATTTTGTAGAAACCCACTACTCCACAGAGAAGGAACAAGGTGAAGGTGAAGCTCAAGGGGCTGCTGTACATCATACAGGGCAGACTTGTGATAGGCCAGGAAGCAACACACCAGGTTTGGACCACACAGCCTTGAGGTTTGTGTCAGGAAAAACTACTGTGTCCTCCTAGTCAGGGTCCCTGCCTGCATTGTGAGGCAGAACACAGAATGGGGTGGTGGGGACAGGCAGGGAGGGTGACCCCAGCAATTTCTGGAGTCAACCTGCTCCAACAGTACAAAAGCACAGGAAAGCTGGTCTGAGAAACACAGCCAGAAAGAGACAGAAAATGCCACATGAGACAGAGCAGTGGCCCTGGCAAATTTCAGATGCTCTGATGTTTTCTCTTGTTGTAACAGCAACAGGCAGAAAGCCCAAAGGTTTCTTAAAGAAAAAAAATACCTCACCCGGCTATGAACCACAATTTGTGGCAGAATATGCACAACTACAACTGATTAAAGCACTTCTAATATGTGAAAGATACTACATTCCCACCACTTAGTTTTCAGCAGGGTTGGGGCTGTGGGGAGAGGATTTAAGGTACCATACCAAGGTCTGTCTGGAAAAAGCCCAGCCTTGGTTACAATAATGAGAACGGTCTGCATAACAGTGATGTAACCTGGCAGCCAAGGAGAGTGCGTTGACTGGAATGTGCATGCTTAAACAATGGCAACTTCACTGTACGAGTCAGCGGGGTGGTAGATGCTGTTGAGTGAGCATGTGTACTGTGTGGTCGTTGCATTCAAAATTACTAAGCAAGTGGAGCAACAAGTCTACATCAAATTTTGAATTAAGCTTGACCATTCTTCTGTGGAAACTATTCGGATCATTCAGAAGGCTGTAGCTATGGGCAACTGGTGATTGGCAGCTTCATCACAATAATATACCCTCTCACACATCATATCTTGTGCAGAATTTTTTGGTGAAACATCAAATCACCCAGGTGACTCAGCCTCCTACAGCCTGGATTTGGTGCTCTGTGACTTCTGGCTTTTCCCAAAACTAAAATCACCTTTGAAAGGGAAGAGATTTCAGGCTTTCAGTGAGATTCAGAAAAATACAACAGCTGATGGTGATTGGGAGAACTGTGTGAGGTCCCAAGGTACCTACTTTGAAGGGGACTGATGCATTTTTGTCCTATGTACAGTGTTTCTTATATCTTGTATCTTCTTCAAGAAATGTCGCTATTTTTCATAGTACATGGCTGGATACCTTCTGGACAGACCTCATATATGTGCCAAATCGGGGAGGAGAGAAAAGAGAAAATATCATTTAGTGAGCAGTCAGCGTGTTGCTAGACACCCAAGCTTTAGCTCATTTCATCTTCAAAAGCCTGTGAGCAGGTATTGGCATCATCTTTATTTCTAAGATGGAAAAAAACCCCTGAGGCACAAAAGGTATTTTCCTAGTCAGTGGGCTTCTCCTCTTTCCACTGCTCCAGTCAATGACCTCAGCATGCCTGGGACCGCCTCACCCCGACACCTTCCTCCCTCCCCACTCCCCACGACAGGCCCAGCACAGCCACAGCTCCATGTCAAATGGGGCAAGCAACAGTGGTCACATGGCTGCCAACCACAAGATCCCCTTTTGCCCGATTCCAGGCCCCTGGACCACCCTCATCTCCAAGGGTGTCAGGGTTTCTCAGGCATGTTGAAGATATCTGCACTCAATGAGCTCGATGACCATGAACTTGCAACAAAAAACACAAGCAAACCCTCTGCTGGTCCTGGGCTGGCCCCACCATCAAGCCTGTTGAAAGTGGATTCATTTCTCTCACGTTGCCTTGAGAAAGACCTTGGTTCTAACCCTATCTTTGACCACTTGTGGGATGTCTGACCTTGGGTAAAGAATGTGACCTCTGAGCTTCAGCTGTTGTCTGTACAGTGGGGCAGCAACTCCTGTCCAGCTTGCCACGTGGCAGTGTTTTCCGAAGCAGGAAGTGGAGACACGTGAAATGATGAGGGGGTCTACTGATGGGCATTAAAGAGCATGGAATCACAGGTGAGAATGTTACTCCTTCCTCCCTTCTCCTAGTTGTTCCAGTTAAGGCCAGAAGCAACACCCGTTCAGTTCTAGTTACACAGACGGGAAAATCAAGCTCAGAGAGGTCACCCGAGATACTTCAGGTCACACAGCTGATGAATGGCAGCCCCAGCATTCAAACCCAGGTATGTCTGACTCCATACCTACCTCCCAGAGTTGATATGAGGATTATAAGATAGAGTAGAGAGGATATGCCTTCTGCGTAATAGGCATAAATGGCTGCACCTTAGTGCATCCAGAACAGTCCTGGCCAAGGCACCAAAGGAATGTTATTTTCCCTAACTGGGTCTCAGATGCACAGAAGAGAGAGGCGGAACCATGGCCAGGAGTTAAGTCGGTGTCCTGCACTTGCAGCAGGACTAGCACTGACCAGCTCCTGGAGACTGGCCTTGCAGAAAGACGGCAAATGAGGATGAGCGGGGGTGGGGATAGCAGCACATCTGCTCCTGCCAAGCACGTTTGCACTTGAAGTGCTCAGGGCTGACAAAGAGAGCGCGTGGTGGGGAGGAAGCACCCACATCCCACCCGAAACAGGGCCGACGACGTGTAAAGTGCTGCACAGCGCTGGGGGGCGGGCGAGGCCGCGAAGCACGACAGAGGCCGGGAGAGGATGCAGTCAGAGTCCCACCCCACCAAGGAGCCATGACAAACGTGAACACAGTGTGATCAGAGGACGAGCCGAGGGCGGCGCCATGCACTGCTGTCGGCAGGTGACGGACAGGTACAGACCGCTGGTCCCGCACGTCAGGCGCCTGCACTGCACAGTCGGTTACCATCACTACTAGGGGGTTAAATGGGTATGTTTTTATAAGTCATCATAAAAAAGAGTGCCTTAAAACTTCCACACGCTGGTGGCGAGTCTTCAAATGTCCCTGAACACCAAGCTCTGAAAGGCAGAAAGCACATGGTTGGTTGGGGGAGCCCCTGTTTGCAGTGGACCAGACACTGACTAGGAGTGGGAAGGCCAGGAGGTCTGGGGAAGCCAGCATGGCATTTCCTTCCACTTAGCAAGAGGGGAAAGATCCGGGCATCTTCACGGGAACGGGAGAGACAGGAAAAAAGAAAATTCCACGCCAGCATTTGTGAAATGGCTCCATGAATGTTGAAGGCCATGAGCTCCTAAATGCCGATTGTACTAGCTTGAGTGAGCATCATGCAAATGAACCCAGCGGGGAGAACGAATGCTTTTGTTACCTGCTGTCTCTTCTGGCGCCTTGCGTTTTGAACAGGGGTGAGAATAGCCGACTCGGTCCTTAAAATACCTGAGTGGGAGTCAAGAGTTTTGAACACCGTTCTTTCAGATCTGACTCATTGTGGGCAACATTAATTTCCTATTTATAGAAACCACTTTCTAACACATCAAAGACCCTATTTATTCAATTTACCACCCAAGCAGCTGCCAAGTGCTACTGAAACCCAGAGGCTCTGCAGATACGAGACTCCTCCACACACTGGGAAAAGCTATGCTCTTTCAATTGTGTAGCATCCGATATTCATTTCAGTCACATTGAATTGATAGGTGAGCCGTGAATTGTTAAAAGACTTAAAAGTGCAGGAGGAGGGTGAAAACCTGAATCAAAGTAGGTCAGTTCATCAAATAAAAATCTTACCACGATATCGCCCCACGCCGGCCAATCCCCCTCACTGTCCGGATCACAACAAAAGGATGCGTCACCCTTGTTTACAAATATGTATTTAATGCTCTCTTGGTTCCATGGAATTTTCAGAAAGTTGAGAATTCAGTGACCCAGCTGCCTCTTGGGAAATTAAACTAGAAGACCGGAAATCGTTTAGAAGCTGCATTTCCTTCACATGTAAGACTATGCAGTAGAAGAAATGACCACAAGCAAAAGGTAAATAAATAGCATCCAGATGCCTTTCTTTAGTCCCGCTATTCTCAAGCTTCCTCATCATCAACTGGGTGAATACGTATTGCCTAGCTAATACATATCGAAGTATTCAACAGAGCCATGTTGTACTTTGTATTAATGTACCTCTTGGTGCCATGACAGAATGAGGTGTTTTTTTTCCTTGGACAAGTCCACATTTTGAGGATATGAGATAAATTGAAGATAATATTTACATACCTGCTAAGGGTTGCCTGTATCCTTCAGATGACATTCACAGTAGCCTGTTATTTCCCCTTTTCCCTTCCTTTAAGGCTGTTGTGGTGTTGTCTGTGCAATAAATAAAAGCCACGAGGAAACTAAAAAAGAACCTGATCTTTTTAAACCCATTTTTGATAATGACAAGTTCGGAAAGAATTATAGCACCATAAATCGAGACAGATGAAGAGCCCTGCCGGGCCAGCAGCCTTTCCTCTCAAACACACTGCAGCGACAGCTACTAAAATGAAGCAGTAAGGGTCTTCTTAAGTGGCAGAATGTGACCGATTTATGGCCACGGAATAGGTATGGCCTCTGAGGCACCTCATATCCATCTTAATTCTTTCCTCCCCTTCTGAGTGATCTCTATGGACACGATCAGTGCGTCCATGAGGACGTTGGCAGGCGGGGCCTCGTAGGAGGTGCCTGGGTGGTTGCAAAGAATTGAGTGGCAGGGTTCGGTGCTCTCAGGACACTGCAGGAAACAGAAGAACGAGCGGCCTCAGCAGCGGTTTCTCTGTGCTTGTCTGTTCTCTACGCTGCCAGGCGGACCCTCTTTCCTGTTATAAACATTTATCGGTTTGGGGCCCAGCCTCCCAGTAACAGCAACAATCCTGTTTGAATTTGGAAATTCACTCCTATCCCTGCTCTCAATGCAGTTTGGTCAGGGCTGACCCACCTGAGCTGAAGGAGGGCTGTGAATTTGAACTAGGCCTACGCCCCTGGGCACAGTGCATTCCTTTTATAACAAATACTGGTCCTGAGAGGTGCACACGAACCAAACTAGACTGCCCGGCCATCTAAACTCAATTCTAAGATTTTTTTTTTTGTGTGTGTGTGTCTAGGAAAGTTATCTCTTTTTCTTAGACTTTAACTTTGAAAAACGTGATTTCTGGAGCTGTTGCAACCATCCTATCACCATGAGGGAAAAGAAAGCCTGCCAGAGAAAGGTGCCTGATCAAAGGTTGCAGAGTAGAGAGATTCAGGGAGAAACCAGTTACATCATTTGAGCTGATGGATCAAGCTATGCTTAAAGTAAGGTCTCTCCCTAGACTTTCTTGTTATGGTAGCCAATAAATTCCCTTTTGCTTAAGCCCATTTGGGATGGGTTCCTCTTGCTGGCAGCTGAGAGCACCAGGAGATACCGTTTTCATGGTACTGATTTGCAGATGTTACCACTTGTGCTCAGAAAATATCCATGGCTTCCTACTGCCTATAGAATGAAGATTAAGTTCCTTAGCCTGACACCCAAGGCCTCCTACAAGATGGCCTCCACTCACTTCCCCAACTTTATCCTGAACTGCAAACTGGTACACTGTTTGTCCCCTGAATATTAATCACCCACAGCCACCTTTGAAAAGCCTTGTTTTTCTCTAAGAAATAATTCATCTCACCCACCCACAGCCCCGTCACCTCTCCCTTCTCTGAATTCTTATCACATTCCCTATTTTCAGCTTTACTTTGGTACTTGACGTAAGCTATCCTACGGCTCTCATTCTTTCAACCATCTTTAAGGGGCATCTAGGTACACTAGGCTCAGTGCTGGGTGCTGAGGAGACCTGGTATCTACTCTTAAGGAGCTTGACTACTAATGGGCAGGTCAACAACCAAATATTTATGCAGAGTACTATATAATTACAATTAAGGTAGATAGTAACAAAAGAGGTCAAGTTTTTATAAGAAGACATAAAATAAGGAAACCCTTCTAGACCGTGGGGTGGGGCAGGGAGGACTTCCCTGGAAAAGTGACCATCAGTGTACAAAGAGGTCAGTGTGGCTGGAAGGAGGTAACTGGGTGGGGAGTAGCAGGAGCTGGAGTTCCAGAAGTCAGCAGGGGCAACTTCTGTGGACTCTCCAAAAGCTGGACGTTTTGAATGACTAAATCTTAATCTACCAGCAAAGGCATAGGGGGATTTTCAGCAGGGAACTACTTGATCAGCTCAATACTTGAAAAGATCGCTCTTGTTGCCACATGGAAAATGGATCAGAGGGGAGTTGAGAAGCAGCTGTTACAGTTACAAGGGACAGATGATGGTGGCTTGAACTTTGGCGAGGTAATGGAGATGGAGAGAATTAAGCAGATTCCATTATATGTTGAAGGTAGAAGCTGTATGATTTAGTGACTGGGTTGTGGGCCAGGGGGTATGAGAGCTGGAAGACTACAAGGATCACTCCTGGGTCCCTGACTTTAGCCACTCAATAAAGACAGGAAACACGGGAGGTAGTGAAGGTTTGGAGGAGAAGGAGGCTTGTTGTAGATAAATTTAATTTGAAGTAGCTGTGGAATATATGCATTTGTTAAGTAGACCACTGGATACGTGTGTTTGAAGTTGAAAAGTCTAAACTTTATAAATTTGGGAGTTCCCGGCATGTGGCAGGTACCCGTGGAGGTGGATGAATTAACCCAAGGAGAGTGCGGAGCTAAAAGATGGCCTAGCCCCCAGCCCAGAGAACTCCACATTTTAGAGGTTTAGTGGTTGGAATAGAGGTCATGCAGGTAAGAGACCTAGCTTCCCAGACAGACTGAAACAGCTTGAGAACAGGAGTTCTGCCACGTCTATTTCTTTGAAGACATGGTGCTTTGGACTTAATATGCTTAATGGGCACTAAAGAAATATTCATTGTGGATTCCACCATATAGTAGACAGAATATTGGGCTGAAAATCAGAAGATGTATATTCTAATATTGTGTGATTCTGGGTGAGAGGAAACCTTTAACCACACTCATAATTTACCTGTATGTAATGGTCCTCACTCATACAACTAGTATTAAGTAGAACCTATAGACACAGGGCTGCGATCCAAAAAGATAAAGCAAAGGAGAGAAAGAAAGAAAGGCGCTTCCCATCTTATTTAATTCTCACTACATGCCTGAGTAACAATCCTGCACATTTTTCGAATAACATGATATTTGAGGTTCACAAAATCCCAGTCACACAGCCAATAAACATGGGACAAGAATTTAAACTCAGATCGGTTAATCTCCCAAACCTGTGCTTTTTCATCTACTGTCCATTCTCCCCAAATCCCTGCTCAACAGCAATTTTGAAGGAAAGTAATGAACAGTACAACATGGTCTGTGATTAAATGTCAAGATAAGAGCAGTGGACTGTGGATGCTACATACAGTTTAAAGAAAGGAAAGATCAATGTTGATACAGATGGTCGGGAGAGCGTGGGTAGACCAGCTGCACCTTGAAATAAGGATGAGAGAAATTCGGAGTCAAGAATGCATGTTCATGGGACGGGGCAGAAAATCCCAAAGCCACAACACTGACAAGAGAAGCAAAATTAGGCCTCAGAAATTCTCCTTTCATGTGCCTCACACAGGCTCTTTGAGAAGATGTTCCCAGAGGCAGGGCCAGGTCTGGGAAAATGTGCAGTGGGCCAGGAGCAGCTAAAGACCTTAAATTCATTTTCAGGATGAATAAGGGCAGCATGTCACTTTGGCTCTAATCAGCATTCACTGAAGAACATAATGCCAATTAGGAATAAAATAAAATGACCCGTGACTTTCATTAAATAATGAAGGCTGTTTGTGAAATCCCCATTTAGTCCTAATTTAACTCTATTCGTATGAGAGCCCACACTGCATTCTTTCCCTTCAATACCACAAGCTCCCTGAGAGCAGGAACCAGACATAGTCATTTTCTCATGTCTTGAGGGGTTGGCACAATGCGTTGTCCATATTAGTTATTGTATAAACATGTTTTATTTATTTCTTAAGATTTTGTTTATTTATTTTTAGAGAGAGGCGAAGGGAAGGAGAAAGAGAGGGAGAGAAACATCTGTGTGTGATTGCCTCTCATGTGCCTTCTATCGGGAACCTGGCCTGCAACCCAGGCTCGTGCCCTGACTGGTGACCCTTTGGTTCATAGGCCCACACTCACTCCACTGAGCTACACAAGCCAGGGCTATATAAACATGTTTTAATCTACAAACAAATAAATATTATTATGTACACTATATTATACAAACGGAACACTGAGCCTTGTGAATGAAAAGAGGAAGCAATGAGAATGCCAACAGTGTTTTTCCTATTACTGGGTTTTTATCCACCAAAGAGGGAAGGAAAAGAAGCAGGAGCCAAATGTTCCATTTCGACATCAACAATTTTCCACCTCCCAAATTAATTAAGAGACTGAAATATATTCCAGACTTGCCAGGAAATAACACGTGGTAGTTACAAATTACCAACTCGCTCGGTGCCCTGGAAGGGGGAGTAAACATGCAAGGCAGACAAGGCAGCACCAACAGTCATGTATCTGCACTGAGCCAGTCACCCTTCTCGGCCCTTTCAGCGACTAATTGGATCCGTTGACAAGAAATCTGTCCAGGGACAGTGGGGCGACCTGAGGCCAGGAAATAGCAATGCTGGACCTGTGTCTTAATTTAAAAAAAAAAACAAAAACAAGCTACAAACATAAATGTGAGTTCCTAAGAACTCTCTCATTTATAACATTCTCTAAAGCATGCCAAATGCTTTCACTTTCTTCTCACTTATTTTTCCCACAATAATCTTGTGAGTGAGTAGCGCTGAGCACATGCCTGGTAAGACCGTAATCAGTGTTCCGTGAATGGACAAGGCCAGGCAGAAACTGTTTGTCCCATTTCACAGATGTGAAACTCGGGCTCAAAAAAAAAGTGGTAAAAGCTAAATTCTCTCCCAGGGCTCCCAGAGGGGCCAGTGCTCAGTTTGCCAAGGTGTACAATGCTGGAAGGTGCTGAGATGATTCTCTCAGAGGTCTGGTCCATCCTACTACGACTGGGGAATCCCACACAGCCACCTGCTGGCCCCAGAGTGGCAGCCATGCCTGCACTGAGGGCCCTTCTGGGTTGTGCATTTTCCAGGCCAGCTGGCTCTCCAGACCCTCTCGGAGGCCGCCTCCCCTTGCCCACCTCTACAACCATGTGTGTGGTGGGTGGGAGATAGGCAGAGGCGGACTCTGGGACTGCAGAGCTTCCGATCTACTCTAGGATGGTGCAGACCCCAGCTGTAATACAGACTAAACCACTGTGCCTGTGCAAGAGGCTCCTCCATTCCCATCCGGGTGGAAACAAAAACCTTGGACTTCTGTTCCAGGGCTAAACTCCCTAGGCTGCCCTCTCTCTCAAACCCTAAAGAGAAAGAGCAACCTCCCTAACAAATAGACCTGTAGATTACTATTTGCAACCACTAGTTAGAAAAAGGAAGTTAACCTCTCAGCAAAACAGTAGCTCCTGGAAAGGCCTGGTAAGAGCCAGGCTGCCTGCACTGAAATCCCAACTCCACCAATTACTTACTACCTTGATGACCACGGGCCTCAGTTTTCTCATCCGTAAACGTGACTTTTAAATGTGCTAATCGATGTAAATCGCCTACACTAGAACAGTGTCTGGAACACAGTAAGCATTATTATAGAAGTATAAAGTTTATTATCCTAAATATGTTACTGGACAGGCAAGTTATCAATACTACTCTTGAAATAGCCTTTTTGGTATTGTTAATATTAAATTACAAGATTTGCCCTCCCCTCTCTTAATTACCAAGAAGTCTTCTCTTCTTTGCCTGATTATTCCACCATCCCTCCTAACTTGCACTGTTCCCAAGGAGGAGTGTCTTAGGTTGTACTTATTTATAAAAGAAAGCCTATAATTTTGATATATAAGACACTGAAGTGCCATTGTCATTCAACATTTGGCTAGAGATAGCTCTCTCAATATCTCTTTGTAGATTTTTCAATAGCCAAAAAGGCCTACTTTGACTTATGGCTCTGTGGTCTTACTTTCCACAATGCTTATAGTAGACTGTAAAAATCCTCCCATCCCTGTATGTATTCCCCTTTGCAATATGTGCTTGCTGCATCTGTCATCAAGATATGGAGTCTATTTCTCTACCTTCTGGAATCTGCGCTGGTCTTGTGATGACATGCTTTGATAAATAGAATGCAACAGAAGTCTCACTGTGCAAGTTGTAAATGTAGACCTTAGAGGCCTTGTAACTGCCACTCTCTTTCTTTCTTGTTGCTACGGTGACCAACCACCCCGATTTTCCCAGGCCTGCAGTCTCCTATGATATGAGACTTTCACTGCTAAATACCAATGTAGTCCCAGGCAAAGCAGTATGGCTGGTCACCCTCCTTGCTTCCCTGAGGCTACCATCATCCTTGAAGATGGGAGATCCTGTAGACTGAGTGGCCCAGTCAACATCCATCACCACCCGCCTTTGGCTCTTCCAGCCTGGTCCAGTTGCTGTGTGATAACAGCCACAGGAGTTAAGTCAGGTGAGACCAACTGAACCACCCAGCAAAACTTATCCCATGTTTCTGTCCTACAGAATTGTGAGCAACTGCAGTGTTGGTTGTTTTAAGCCACTTAGTTTTGGTTTGCTACACAGTAACAGGTAACAGATATGATACTGTAACCCCTTAACTAGAGGGTCATATGGTAAAACCCTAAGGCCCTGCCTGTCCCAGTAAGAATCACAGAATCATAGATGACTTAACTGGTCCTTTGCTCTGCCCATGGATTCTCCCCATCCCGTATAAGAAAGGTTGGTCCCACATTCTTGTTGAACCAACAAGTAATGAGTTCACTAACTTATGGGTTGTACTTCTTTGAGAGTTCTTCAGCACTATTTCAGCATCTCATCACACGTACATCAACAAACACATTGTTTGCATCTATACCTGTGTCAGGCACAGTCCTAGGCACTGAGGACACAGCAATGAAGAAGACGAAGTCCCTAGCAGAAGAGACATACCAAAGCAATAACCCTGTAAATATAGCATCAGATAGTAATAAGTTCCATGAGGAGACAAAAAGGTCAATATGAAAATAGGGAGTGATGGGTGAAGGAGAGGAGCCTTCACCAAAGCACTAATTACGGAAATAGAGAAATGGTAGTCACCATCTGAAGTTTAGGAGACGCTGGGGAGCTGTTCTTTCAGCACCTCCCTCATTAGCCGAACCGCTCATTCACCTGCAATATTGGGCCTTTACTGTGACAGAGGATATTGCTTTGAAAGAGTGAGAAGAGATAAAGACAAATACATCATGGGCCCTTTCGCCAAGGGAATTATAGCTGGGAACACCACAAAAATGCACAACACAGCAGAATTTTAATGTTGCTCAGTGCCATGACACAGCAGGGAAGCGTACAGGTGTCTGCTTGCTCACCAGCGCTCTTCCACCACACCTGGTCCCTGTGTACTCCTGGGAAATCCTAACTTCTTTCAGCTTATCAAATGTTCAGGTCCTTCCTGCCCTAGGTCCTTCCTGCCTCAGGGCCTCTGCTCATCCCTCAGCCCAGAACATGCCTCTCCTTCTCATTCATCCACTTAGCTTTCACTGGGCTGCCATTGCTCTAGGGCATCCTGCCATAGCCTGCTCAGACAAAGTCAGTGTATCAGTTAACTGCAAACAATAATTCTGCATTAAAAATACTTTCAACAATCTTAGCAACTTACATCAGTAAGCATTTCTTGAACTCATAAGGGTACAAGTTAGCTAGAGTTCAGATGGCCTGGGTTGGGATTGGCCTGACAGCTCTGCTGATCTCATCTGGGCTCTTTCACTCATCTCTGGGGCTCAGAGGTCAGCTAATCTAGGCTCTGCTTAAGCCGGGGTCACTCTGCCTCTTCATGGGACTGGCAGGCTAATTGAGTCATATTCTCAAGGCAATGGCAGAGGCACAAGAGAACAAGGGGAAACACACCAAGACCTTCCAAGACCTGCACTTGGAATTGGCTCACTGTCACCTCCACTTCATCTTACTGGCCAAAGCAAGTCACATGGCCAAGTTGAAAGTCAATGGGGTACGGAAAATATACTCTGCTGTTATGGATGAAGCTAAAGAGTCACACGAGAAGGTTGAAATGATAAGGAGAAGTAAGGAACTGGAACCAATGATGCAATCTGCCGTAGTCAGCTTCCCCATCACGTCCTCTCCAAGCACCCTGAACCTCATGGGCTCACCACACGTAAAATTGGGCTATAATACATGCATTTGTGTGCATGACGTTTAATTCTCCCAGTAGACAATAAACTCCACAAGGGCAAAGAACAAGTTGGGATTGTTTATTTCTGTATCTCACACTGTGCTTGGCCTGTGACAGCAGCTCAATAAGTATGAGCTGCACTAGCCTTGACATTAGGCTTTTTGTTCAGTTAGAGGGGTGGACATTAAATGTGTGTGTATAACTGCTGTGTGATAATTTCACAACTAAGCAGTGAACTACCATGTTGATGGGCAATGAGAATAACGAGTGTAGAAGGAGTGTTGGTGCTGTGAAAACATTAGAAAAACTAACCTGCGCGAGGGTGGTAGAACTAGACACATGGTAGGCACTGATGTCTATAATTTTTAAGCACACACGTGTGTACTCATATATACATACAAAACTTATGGAAAGATACACAGAAAAGTCTGTAGACTGGGACGGGGCAAAGAAGGAAAAAGAAAAACTTTTTACTCTCTGTATTTGAAACTATTGACATGATTAAGTGATATTTATAAGTAAAAAGCTAGTTTCTTAATTTAAAAAATAAATTTTATAACAGTAAAAAAACTGCATGGGGGTGGTATGATAGGTGGAATAAGGGACTTCCAAAGTTGTCCCAGTTTTAATCCTCAGAACCTGTGAATGTTACTGTATGTGACAAAGGGACTTTGCAGCGTGATTAAATTCAGGGTTTGAGACGGGGAGGTTGTTCTGGGTTACCCAGGCAGGTCCAGTGGACCCTCAAGAGTCCTTGTAAGTGAAGGAGGGAGGAAGGAGAGCCAGAGCAGGAGTGAAGCTGCACAAGTCACGTGCGCTCATTGCTGACTGCTCATCGCTGGCTTTGGAGATGCAAGAAGGGGCTGTAAGTTAAGGAAAGCAGTAGCTTCTAGAAGCTGGAAAAGGCAGAGACAGATTCTTTCCTGGAACCTCCAAAAGGAACACAGCCCTGCCGACAGCTTGATTTCACCCCAGTGAGACCCGTTTTGGACTCTGACCTCCAGAACCAAAGAAATACATTTGTGTTGTTTTAAGCCACCAAGTCTGTGATTATTTGTTATAGCAGCCACCAGAAACTCATGCAGGTGGTCAATTTACATTTTGAGAAGAAAAGGAAGAAGGGAGAGAGGAAGGGAGGATGGAAAGGGAGAGTTTACCCAGAGGGGCTGAACCAGCTAGAGAAGAGGATCTCTAGGGTCTGTTTCAGCCTGGCAGCCTCTGATGTTCTTCGAGGGAAGGAAAGCTTCAGAAGCCAGTGTTTACTAAGGAGGCATCTTAACCACTGTGCTATTACTTGCATGCTTTATTCCAAGTCATATTTAGCCTTCACTTCAAACACTCAAAATCAAACACACTGCTGGCCTCGGAGCTCTCACAAACATATGGAACAGACTCCCCAGGGACACAGTGGAAACATTTAAAATGTAGATTAATATTTTAATATGAGCCCAGCTCCTGCACAGTAATCCTCCGTGGTATGTAGCAGACCACAGGGAAGCTGCAATCAGTTTGGTGGGATCGCCTGGTCGTCTCTGTACACAGAGGAGGCATGCGGTGTCTTGCCCTGTCTGAAGCTGGTTAAGACCAGATGGAGCCAGGCTGAACTTTGCTCCTGGGCAGGCCAACAAAAGAGGGGAGAACTAAAGTCCAAGTACAGGGACAGTGTGGCAGGCTGTCCTGGAAAATGGTCCACCCTAATGAGGCTTGTTTAATATGGTTTTTAAAATTTCTCTCCAATGAAAACAAACATGCCCCCCAAATTCTCTCTCTCTCTCTCTCTCCCCCCGCATAGCAGAAGTCGCTCTCTGTTTGAAAGCACCTAATTGCTTATTGTTTGCCCATGTTTTGTCTGCCAGGAATCCTCCACCCCAAACAAGGTAGTCAGCTGGCAGATTCCTCTGTCCCTTTCAGGCATCAACTTTCAAATCATCTCCTCAGAGAGGCCGTCCTCAGCCCATCTGACTTGGGCAGCGTGTGGGACCAGAGGGAGAATACACTATGTCAGGGGGAGCAACTGTGGGCAGCCATTACTCCCCTGGGCTGCCAGAGAGAGAGAGCAGGGGATGGTTACCAGGAACCCAGAGAAAGAGAACTTCCAGTGGAGAGAGAGTCACCTGAATAAAAAGTGGTGGCCTTTGAAGAGTAGCCAGGTGGCAGGGAAAGAAATACCCCCACCTATTCTCTTTCCTTCTTCACCAGCCAAGACTCAAAAGTGGCAGAAGTCACGTCTGTGGTCCATGTGGTCAGCCTTCTGGAGCAGAGAGCAGCATAGAGAATGGGTCTAAAGAGTGTTTTTCCTCTATTGTAGAAACGTTTCTTTTCTGCCTGCTAATCCTGCAGAGAAAGGAAGCAAAGCCACTCTCATCCTCAGCCCCTGCAGCCTGGGAGCATCATTTCCAAACAATGCTCTCAACATTGAATCCCTTCGCAGACCCCCGAGTGAGTCCACGTATGGAGTCTCCCCTGTGCCTCAGTGAGAACATGTTCTGAGAAAGGTGCACAGTCTCAGCCCTCACATCACGTGCAGGTGAGCCCCTGAACGTTTACTCTACAGGCTCTTTGGTTCCCCCAATATTAGACCATCCTCCCCAGTATTTCTCAGGCAAGAATTACTTCAGTAAGTTTGGTATAAGATGCTTCCAAAATGCTAATTTATCAATGTCCAGGAAGACTCAGAAATAGAAAGAGTAGGTGGCAAACATTTACTGAATGCCTGTTAAGTGTCAGACTGTTAAGCAGCTTAATCCTCACAAGAACCATGAATAGTATTATGATCTCAGCTTTACAGATGAGAAGACGAGACACAGAGAAGAGACTAGTCCAAGATCACAGGGCCAGCAAGTTAGCAGCTCTGGGATTGGAGCCCTGGGATATCTCAGCCCAGAGTCTGCTGGCTTCACACTGTATCAGATGCTTTTCAAAGAAACAAAATGGTCAAGAGAGAGAGACAGAGAGTAGATGAGGTAAGAAGCTCAGAGCAACAATAATGCCACACACACGTTGAGTATTTACCATGCGCTTGGGCACTTTGATTCATGTGAATTATCCCATTAAATTCTCAAAACCGCCCTAACACGATCTGTGCTGCCGTCCTCTGCATTTTAAAGATGGACCTTGAGTCTTCAAGGAGTTCAACACTTGTCCCAGGTGAGCCAGGGACCCCCAATCTGAACCCCAGGAGGCCTGACTCTGGAGGCCAGGCTCTTCATGAGAGTTACAACCACAAAGAATGGAACTGAGATGAACAAAATTTTATGTGGTAGGCAGAGGTGGAAAACACAACCAGCACAGGGTTGTCTCACTGCTTTGCCCTAAGTCGAGATGGGAGAGGGAAGTGCAGCAAGAACTACTCAGGGAACCTTCCAGAAAGAACCTCATGTGATCAAGGTGGAGGGGTGGTGTGTTCACCAAGTGTTGGTCTCCCCATTCCCCTCATTCCAAAGACCAGCAAAGCCAAGTTCTGCAGCTGGGCCGTGTGACTGCTGCCCATCTTCCTGCATACACCTCCCTCTGATGAAGTCCCTTCTTGACCTCCAAACAGCCTGCTCAGAAGCAAAGGCACAGAGGAATAATGAACCATGGACTATGTGGGAATGAAAGGTTGTCTGCGGGACTCTAAAGCCCGTGGAGTGCAGCAATGCCAAGGGCTGAGGCTGAAAGAGAGTCTGGAACCAGGTTTTGAATGGCCAGGCTCTACTCATCCTTCAAGACCCGCCCCAAAGTAGAAAATGACAGAGCTAGTTGCAGGCAGATATGAAGCACTCGGAATGGAGCAATCCCAAGAACTGGGGCAGTTTGAGAGCAGGGAAGTCAGGCCCTCACTCTGCTGACCTGGCAGATCATTATCTCATTTCCTCCGTCCCAAATGTCAAAATGTCCTCTTCTTCGTGATACCCACTCTGGCTCCTCCAGGTAACCTGCTAACTCCTTCCCTCCTTTTCTGTACACCCACCACTTCCCTCCTTTTCTGTGCCAGCAGGGGCACAGAAAAGCAGGGGACATGTATGTTGCCCTTGTAAAAGGGTGATTTTTTTGTCTGACTCCTCCACCAGGCAGTATGTCCCACGGTGGGAGGGGGTCTTGTGTTGTCTACCACGGAACCTGCATAGTAGGTGTTGGCGGTACCCTACTCTGTGCCCAGCCTTCCTTTCTAACAGAATTCCATTGGGCAACATGCTCAGTTGAAAATATTCACCCCTGCAGACTCCCTTGAAGCTCAGGTGCCATGTGACACAGCTCAGACAAATGAGATGCAACTTCAGTTTTCTAGGGGGAGCTCCTAGTAAAGACATTGCTTTCCTGATAAAGGGTCCGACCCAGCTGGCTCGTTGCCTAGGGCCCTTTATTTTCCACTTACCCTCACCCCACCTTCCCACCTGGAACCTGGGACTCTGCACCTGGAGGTGAAGCAGCCATCTTGTGACCAGGAGGATGAAAGGTCACACCGGGGACAGCAGAGCAGCAGGCGGACTTGCCTGAGCATCTGTGACCACCTGGCACTTCCCACTTCTGTCAGGTACAAAAATCAAACCCCAGTTTGGTTAATCTATTGGATGGGCTTCTGCTGCCTGCAGCTAAATGCAATCATAAAAGCTGCAGCCTGTCACAGAAGTAATGCTTAGTGAATTTTGATGATCCACTTGAATGGCCAGATCTCTCCCCGCTCAGCACAGGCCCTTGGCCTCCGCTGAGCCAATAAAGACACATATAGGATGCATAACTGTGATGGAATCTAAGATTTTTACTCTTAGGTGAAACATTCCCAGGGATTCCCCAAAACCTTAGCATAGCAAGGACCAAGGGCTTCCTCTTCCTGGTCCCCCTGCTCTCTTAGAAGAAGCTAATTTTGGAGAGCATTCCCAACTAGTCCACGTAAATTTGGGGAAAGTCTGTCAAACTGTACATGGGTATAAACACTGAATTTGGAATCATTTGGACCACTTGTCTTTTCTTTCTTTCAACACTGATTGAGTGGCTGGTCTGCCATGTGGTAGATACTGGGCTGAGACCTGGGGCTATGGGGGGATTGAATAAAAACAGCCCCCCTCAAGGCACTTACAGTCTAGTGGGAGAGACAGAGCCTCATTAAATAGCAGTACTGCTGATTACTTAATTATAAAGGGAGATAAGTAACACATAGAGGGTGCTAGAGCATGTAAGAGGATCTGTTCTGGCCTGTCTGGTATTCAAGGAAGGCTTCCTGGAGGAGGGGGCACTCCATTCTGTCACTAGTTGATGTACCTACCCTGGGCAAATGATTTAACCCTTCTATGTCTTTGTTTCCGTAACTGAGATGTAGGATTTATAATACTTTCCACTTATATTTGTGAGGCACAAATGAAATAATGTTCCCAGTGTCTGGCCCATGGAAAATACATCTTAGGCAGTTGCTCTAAAGTTTTGGTTTCAGTCCAAGGCCCCAGTCTGTTCCTGCCCTACGTCAGTGTGCTCGGCCCCAGTCCTCAGGGTGGATCAGACGCTGCTGACTCCACCGGATTAAACCTGTGAGGCTTCATCTCAGGATGTCATGTGCTGGGAGAGGATGAGAACAAAGCCTCAAGCTGAGGGATAATTAAGTCCCCAGGGCTGACTCCAGCCAGGTTTCCATCTCCCATCTCCTCTGTTGCAGCCCCCTCCTTGGGGTCTCAAGTTACCTCAAGGCTTGATTGATGCCAAGAGGGATGGGGGGATGTGGAGACCACCCTCAGTGGTGCGGGGATTCAGAGATGCTGGGAGGTGAGGAGGCTGCAGAGAGCACGGCCAGCTTCTCGAGGTCCCGGTCCCGGCATCACTTCCTGTACTCCTGCCTGGAGGGCAGCAGGGCGGGGCCGGACGTGATGGAGAGGCTCTGGCAAACCCAATTTCCTTCTTTGTGACTCAATTCCCTCATCAGCAAAATAGTTAATCGCATGAAATTTGTGGTTCTCAAAGTTTGCTGCATATTAGAATCATCTGAGGGGTGTCTCAAAAACCCAGATACCCAGCGACATCCCAAACCAACTCCTCCGAGTGGTACCCGGGTAACGGCATGTTTCAAACTCCCCAGGTTACTCCAGGGTGCGGGCCGGGATGAGGCTCAGAAGGCTGGACGGGCTCTAAGGTCCTTTCAGCTCCGAGGGTCAGCCGCTACTCCCAGTTGTGTGACCTCCAGAAGTGAGTTAAGTCTCATGCCTCCCTGTCCCCAACAGTAAAGATAGGGTAATAATAGCATGTCCCTCGTCAAGGTTTTATGAGGGTTAAAAGGTTTAATCTCTATAATTAAGTGATTGGGAGGGCGAGGACGGAGGAGGAAGGGACTCTGTCAGGCCCTTCCCCCCCTTCTCCCCACCACGCCCATGCTCTCACAGCAACGGAAGGAGAATGCGTTCAGCTCTCACATCCCGAAGAACCCAGGAGGCAGGAGGCAGTGGCATGGGCAGGAGAAGGGGGATGGATACAGGTAGCCAATCAGCTGGGGCCTTGGTGTTGCACAGCTCAGCATCCTTGGAGAACTGACAGAGGGGATCATAGGTGTTACTTACTCCTAACTTCCCATTTAATCAATGAAGACTGCGGCACAGAAAGGTTAAGTGATTCACCCAAGGTCACACAGCCTTGGGCCTGGCCAGGTCTCACATCCAGGGTGGTTTTTCTTCTTTTAAACTCCAGGCTGGAAATCATTAAAAAGAAAATAACACACCGCCGCCTCCTCTCTGAGGACAAAATCCGTCAGCATTAATCAGTCTTTTTACTCTGGCAGGGATGCCTTATCTCTTCCTTGTAAGTAGACACAGTGCCTACAGCTGAAAGAGCAATCGTGATAATTAATACTAATATTTTGCATTTGGAATCTTCCCCTGGCAGCAGCTGCTCCGAAAGCATCTACTCATTCAGCCACAGGGTGTCAGCCAACCCATCAGTCGGCAGGAGCTCATGGAGCATCTGCTGCAGCCCCTCGGCCTGTGCTGGGTGCTTGGAGGGACCCAGCGGCCCAGGAAGCACTTCCAGCACTCAAGAGCTTGTGGGGGGTAAAAACAAACCCCAATGAGAGGCTGTCGTTGATGGAAGCCTCTGCCCCACCCATCTCCACGCCATGCTAACAAAAGCCAGATACCATTATGGGAGCTTCCTTTTCAACTTACCATTCTGTTCCCTTCGTCTGGAACCGTGCCTGAAGTGCATTGGCCAAAGGTAACTGCCATTCATTCGAGAATAATGCCAGCTAACGCCGACTACACAGGGAAGATTAAATGAGTCGGAGTGTGTGAAGCTCTCAGAGCAAGGCCACACATGTGGCCAGCGCTCCATCAGTGCTGGCCATCGCTGGCGTGGCTGTCTGCATCGGCAGTGACCCCAGTTAGGAAACACAAGAAATGCTCAAGAGGCTTACTAGCAAGAGAGAGTAATAAAGAGATTATTTATGAGGTGTGGGCAGGGTTAAGGAAAGCTACAAAGGATGGTGAAGCATCTGAGGGACCAGCAAGGGCCAAAAGCCATTACGGTTCCAGACCTCGAGGGACAAGGGAAGGGGCTGGCAGCTGATGAGAGCTGGCGCCAAGGAAGAGGGAGCTCCACAGGGACCGTGTGGCCACAGGCAGGAAGTAGCCGTGCAGGAGGGTGTGGGGAGATTGGAGACCCCATCTCTCTGTCCTCCTGCCTTCCAATCTCCTTTTGGTACCAGCAGCTAGAAACCAGAGGCCAAGGGCAGCTGACTGATGGGGTGCGCTCTGGTCGGCCTCTGGGGACACAGAGCTGAGCAGAGGATAGCGAATTCATCATCCTAGCAGGGAGCAAGAGAGGCAGGGAGCAGGCAGGCAGGGATTACCACCAGTAATTCAAACTGGCAGCACTGCTTTGGCGTGATGATGCCTTTGTGCTTTAGTCCTGAAAGTGGCAATTGCTCTCTCAGATGTTCCCCACAAGTCACTTCTCCCTCGAACGTGTTGGCTTTTCGGGAGAACAAGGAGCAGGGGACCTGTTCCTCACTCTAAAATTCTGGCAATGATCTCGAGCCAACAGCCCTAAAGATCTGAAAATGTGGATCCTTTAAATTGGAAGTAGGTGTGGAATTGTGGAAAAACCCCCACATCTAAGCAGCCAAGGAGGGGGTCCTGCAAACACTCCCCTCCCTTTACTTGGGGCCTGTCTCACAGCTCCGGTCCCTCTGCTCCCGGAAAGGGCTTACTCCCCGCTCGGTCAGCAGCACAGAGGTTTTCCTCTCCTGGGCCCCAGGGTTGGACACAGCTGTGAGTGGCTCTTGGCGGTCCACGCTCAGTGGCCACGTGAATAGTTGGCTTGGTTGCTCATCCTTTTCTGAGGGAAAAAGGCACCAATAACTGTTCTTACTTTACAGGGATGTTTTGAGAACTAAATGAGATGATACACGTAAAGCACCCATCACAGCGTGTGGCATTTAGCAGGTGCTCAATAAATATTGGCTCTTATCACAACCCACTGACTGCTAGGGCCTGAGGTCAGAAGTCATGACTGTTCAACCCTGGACTTCATTATCAAGAATGGTGCCCAGCGTATACCTAATAACTATCATCATATAAGATAGGACAACACTCCCATTTTCCACAGAAGTTATCTGAGTTGCTAAGGCCCTAGAGTTATTAAGAACCAGAGCCAGGATTAAATCCAGGTGATCTGACTCCAAAGCTGTATCTTTGACATCAGAGCTTCTTGCATTTTAGCAAGCATCAGGGTCAGCTGGAGGGCGTGGTAAAACATCCCCCAAGTTTTATTCAAGAGGCCTGGGGTGGGACCCACAAATTCATCTTTCTCATCAGTTGCCGGGGGACGTGGATGCTGCTGGCGTGGGGGCCAGTCTCTGAGCAGCACTGCCCTGCACTCTCTGCCCCCCAGCCAGGGTCCTCCCCCTCTGTGAGCCCTGCTCTGACGTCTTTATTCTCTCCTGAACGTTCTGCGTGGTTCAGTTCCAGCCTGAACCCACTTGCCATGTAGGACCCTAGGTCATCTGAGCCTCTGCATAGGACTGGCAGCTCCTAGTGGGCAAGAACCTTGCACCTGGTTGCCTTGACTCCCTTGAACACCACGTGTCATCTTTCCCTCCCTGGTCTATCCTCACCCCTTGGGGTGACCTTGGGGTATACTCTCCCATGCTGGTCTGTGCTCATGCAAACATATACACATGTAAGGGCTTTAACCCCATTTTTAAAACAGAAATAAGTTTATACTATACAATTACTATGTTTGCATGCCCTCTCTCTCATTCCCTACCCACACCTCACCCCAGCCCCCTTTTTCTCTCTTCCAGTTTTACCCTTCTGGAAGAAAATTTTATCCCCACTCTGGGTACATCCCCCAGAAGCAGCCCTCTCTAGACTCTGAGCAAGCTGGGGAGTCAGAAAAGGATCTTGGGGACGGCAGCCCAGCGCCTCCCTCCCCACTCTCTCTTGGGAGGGAGCTACCCACAGGTTCTGCTTGGTCCCTGCAGCCCTTCTGTGGCCCAGAGCTGCCTACACCTGGGTGGGCGAGTCTGCCTATTCTGGGTGCAACATAAGGCAGCCCACTTCCCGGCAGATAGAGCCACTTTCTCTAATAGCAGATTTATCTTTAGTAAAAGTGATGTTTGGGGGCCTCCATCTGCCCTTCTCTTGTTCTTATTTCTCATTTGGTTCAGAATGTGGGAGGGGAAACAAGGGTATTGTTTGCTGGCTCCTGTTGACACCCATATATCTCAGACCTAAAGACCTGGCTCATTTGAAACGGCTGCTTCTGTTTGGATGCTTTTGCAAACAACAGATGGCAACAACTGAAAGTAGCTTGAACAATAAGAGGGCTGTTATCTCACATGGTGACAATTCTGCAGGCAGATCTCCTGATCTTGGACTCCTTCCCTTTCTCAAGGTGTGGGCTCTGGGTCACCTTTCTCGTCAAGACGCATTCAATAATGGTGGAAGGATTGGGAGACGTCAGGCTGTTGGGCCCCAATGTCTGTTGTGCTATTTCCTGTCTATGGATCCCTTAGCAAGTGATCTAAACTCCTGACCCTCGGTCTCATCTTCTGAGCTTAACAGGATTATCCTTCTAAGAGTGCACCGCGGATGACGTTAAGGCATGGAGCGTGCCCAGCGCGGTCTTGGACATAGTGCAGGACCCGATACCTGGTGGTTCTTGCCCCATGTCTGCCACCATGACCTTCTCAGGTAAGGAGAGGAACTTCAGTCTGTTCTTAGAAATACTTCTCAGGAACAAGAGAAGGCCCTGGAGACCATCTGCCACCACGCCCGTAACAGGCACCCACCAGACGCGCTGCATTCATTGTCACAACGGCGGGACTGCTGTGACAAAGCACCACGTGCTGAGTGGTTTAAACAACAGAAATATATCGTCTGCCGTTCTGGAGCTGAGAAGCCCAAGATCGAGGTGTCAGCGGGGCCACGCTCCCTCTGAAGGTTTCCAGGCCCCTCCCAGTGTCTGGTGGTTCCTTGGCTTGCAGAAGCATAACTCCAGTCTTCACGTGGCATTCTCCCTGTGGCTGGGTCTCAGTGTCCAAATGTCCCCTTCTTATAATGACACTGGTGATAGTGGCTTATAGGGCCACCCTACTCCAGTGTGACCTGATCTTAGTCCATTATACCTGCAACACCCCTATTTCCACACAAAGGTACATTCTCAAGTACGTGGCTTAGGACTTCAGCATACAAATTGGGAGGGGCGCACAACTCAGCCCAAAATATACACTGTGTCTCAGCAGCGCCCCCAAACACACCCGGTCTTCTTTCTCTTTGTTCTTGCCTGTGACCTGAGATGCACTTTCCCTCCCGTTTCTGTCCAACTCCTGACCATCCTTGAAGGCCCTTCTCAAACCACCTCCTCCACACCGTCTGCCTTCTACGCTCTGGTCAGAAATAGTCCCTCCCTCCTCTGTTGTCTCAAATGCTCTCCTTTTTACTGTCATGGTGCTTTTCCAAATCGGCCCCACGTTTGTGTCAGCTGTGCGACAGTGTGGGTTCAGACCCCAGACAGGCCACTGTCCAGCAGGGTGACTTAGGACCTCCCCACTCCGGTGCGGTCCACAGGCCAGCAGCCTCCGCATCACCTATAAGAAATGCAGAATCTCAGACCCCCCCCACCCCAGACCTGCTGGATCTGAACAACCTGGAGTGGAACGAGACCTCAGCTATTTTCTATGCACGCTGAGGTGAGAGACGCACTGACCTAACACAATTTGAGCCTCCATTTCCTCTCTGTGAAATAGGAATAGTAATGGGTACCTGCCTCCTAGGGTTGCCAGGGCAGTAACTGAGAAAATGCGTGGGCACAACATGCTCCACACAGCGCCTGGAGCAGGGTAAGTATTAATCACAGTAATTACAATCACTGTTATTAGTATCAACTCTTAAAGAGCAAAGATCAATATTTATTTAATGAATAAAACTCAGAATAACATCAAACTCAGAATAACCATGCAAAGAGCTCAGGAATGATGGCTGTTGTTATTGCTGCTAATCTTTATAACCCGCCACTACTTTCCCCCCCCCCCCCCACCTACCTTGGGCCGGGGCCCTGATCAGACACTGCCCATCAGTGCTTATGGAGAGTGTGCAATGGCCGAGTTAACAGGCCCATATGGAGAGGGAACCCTGGGTCTCATGAGCGCTAATTGCATTCACTCACCAGTGCCAAGGCCCTCCTTCCAGGCTGTCACTTAGCCAGCTGCCCCTTGCCCCAGTTCCGCTCCCAGCCAAGAATTCTGGACTCACACCCGCAGTACTTTTCTGTCTTCAGTCACCTCCTGCAAGATGCACAGCAGAGAGAGAGGGAGAGAACCGAAATTGCTATTGAGGGTGAAGGGAGGTTGTGGGATGTAATTCTGGCACATGAGACACTGAGTTCCCGCTGGGAAGGACAGGGACAAGAGTGTCAGGCCACTCGCTGTGTTGCTATGTGCTGGGAACCCTCTTAGACCCTTTTTTATTCCTCTTCTCATTTCCTCCCCGTGACACCCCATGAGAACTTGTTATTTTTATTCCCATTTTGTAGATGAGGAAATTGAGGCACGTAGATATTAAGGAACTTATGTGAGGTCCTTAATATCACTAGGCTGCTTAGTGACAGAGCTGAGGTTCCAGTACAAATTTCTCTGATTCCAAGCCCACTGCCCTGAGACAGACCGAAGGAAAGGAGGAAGTGGGGGAAGACAAGTAACCCTCCTGCCTCCCAGGTTTGTCCAGAGCAGGACAAAGCTTAGCACAGGGGAGGGGGATGTGTTCCGGCTGGGAGGAATCTTTGAGAGGGCCCCACGCAGCCTTCCCACGGGCGCTCCCTCCCACAGACAGACAAGCTGAGGCCTCAGGGTTTGATGGTGCCTTGTATGAACAGGATATGGGCATGCGTATTTAGGGAGCTCTGGTCTGGTGCTCTCATATGGTATCTCCTCTGTCCCCCAGCAGCTGGGGCCATGACGATCCCTATCTGCTGCCCTTCCAAGTTTTTCAGGAATTAGGTGGAGACACCGTTTTTAAAAATGTTCATCACCCCCATTTCATACATGAGGAAACTGAGGCTCAGAGCAGAGAAGAACTTACCTAAAGTCTGGGAGACATCGCATGGCAGAGCCGGGATGGTAACCCAGCCCTGCCTGATCCCCAAGCCCGTGACTCCTGCCAGTGCCCCACTTGAGAGAGGGTGTCTAGCAAGGAACCAGCTCAGAGGCGGAGGACAGCAGATGGAGGCCACCCTCCTCTGCGATTGCTGCCATAGCACAGCTTGTCCCCTGGGGGAGGGCGACAAGAACTCCTCTTCCCAAGGCACAGCAGGGACCACCCATATGGCAGCAGGAAGTGGACAGATGTCCAGTCCAGAAGGCTCTGCTCACAGGGAGCTTCAGACACCTCCTCACCATTGTCGGAGGCAGAACATTCCATGGGACTCGCCCGTCTCTGACCCCACAGGGCCCAGACCCAGCCAGGCCTGAGTTCCAATGCCCCTCCCACCCCACCGGCCGCGCCCACCTTTCTGATATCCACTCTGTAAGCACCAGGTCCAAAGCTGCGTTTGTCTGATGATCCCCACATTCTTGGACCACATGCCCTATCATTTACTGAATTTTTTCTATAAAGTGACTAACTTTTAACTTGGGCTCATCCTGAAGTCTAATATCCACAAAATTACAGCCACAGGGGGCTCATCATTCACGTTGCTCTCCGTAGAGATAAACACAGTTGTTAAAGTAAAATCTGCTTATTTGTGTAACAATTCAGATTGTCTAATGTGACACCAGTGGTATGTGTATCAAATTCCACAAAACTCTGACTTACACATACTTATGCAGCCACACAGGGAACACATGACCTTATCTGCAGCTCCAGTCCCAGCATCTAACATGGTGCTTGGCACATAGTAGGTGCTCTAAAAATTATGTGTATGAATGAATCAGTGAGCCTCATCTCAGGTGGCAAAGCCAGGGGGGAGATGGCAGTCAGACGGGGTGCAGATCCGCCCTGCGACTTCCCTGCCACATCGACTCCTTCCTGATGCCTAACAACCCTCCGCACATAGAGCGGTTCCACTTGGAGACTTGCAATTTGATTTACACCCGAGTGACGTCATAGCCATCACCATGGCAACACCCAGCGATGCCTGTCGGCCAGACAATGTCTCTTCCATTATGAAAGGGCAAATGGACACCCAGGACAGGAAGGAGCCATTCGTGAGGCACGAGCATCAGCCCTTACAGCCCCACATTGGGAGCCGAGGCCTCCAGGGGCTGCTGCTGATGCATAACAGTCTATGAGTCCCGATGGAGGGTGGGCAGACTGCCATCCCTGCTTATGGAAGAAACCTTTGTCTTTGAGACAGGCCAGCCAGCCGGAAGTAACATTGTGTGGGTGGAGGCCAAGTGTAGCACAGGCACGTCTGGCTGGCTTGCCTGCGGGCATCTGCCCCTCAAAACACCTGATGAGTGATCAAAGCTACGGCTTTCCTGTCTGTCCAGCTCTCTTTCCCTTCCTGATTTCTTACTTCTCTTCCTGTTCCCTCGCCCCTCGCTATCTTTCTAGTTCTGTCAACATCTACTGAGAACAAGTTGTGTGTCAGGAACTGTCATAGACAGAGGAGGCGGGTTCCTGGGGTCCAGATGGGTCTCTCCCTTAGAGATAAGAAGGTAAGCCCCCCTCCTTACCCTCTGGGAGGAGCTCCGAGGCCGTGGCTCAGGGCTGGCAGGGTATTGAAGACCAGAGACCTTCCTGGTATCATGAATGACACCTCGGAATGGGTTTCTTGTAGCAGCAGGATTATAAGTGACAGCTGGCTAGAGTGGAAATACTGCTAATAATCCTCCAGGTATTTAAGGGTCAGATGGGATTTTGTGGCCAGTCTGGAAATCCAAGCACTGTCTTACCTGGGCAAATGGATTCCAGATTCCAAACCTGTCAACACTCACTACATAGAAGCTGAGAGCTATAGCTGGCAGCCTCCCATTTCCTCCCCCTCTCTGTGCCTCTCTGAGGCACTCAGACTGCCTTAATCCCACAAGCAAAGGGATCAGAAATTTAGAAGACATCACAGTTTTGCATGGGATTTGCTGTGCAGGCAGCAGGCTGCCTGTCTGTGAAACAATACGGTACGTGGTATACAATAGTCGGCACAGGCTGGCCTCAGGGGGACCGGGCTCCCGCCCCGGCACTCCGCTGCCTGGCTGTCTGATCTTGGGCAAGTTGCCCTCCTTCAAGGAATGTCAGTGTTTTCATCTGTAAAATGGGGGTGATGCCCCCCTAAATTCCAGGACCAATGTGGGAAGTGGTGACATTAACTACACAGAGCCCGGTCTGCAGAAGGCATGGAAGGAATGCCAGCTTTTACTGTGACTTCCTCAGGAATTCGGAGCTGGCCTTCCAGCCACCCTGCTGGCAGGCGTGTCAACAGCAAGAGAAAGATGTTGAAAGATGCCTCCTGAGCTGACCCCAACAGAGGAGCGGTGACAATCGGCCTCTTGAAAAACCTCAGCAAGCTGCCAGGGCCAGGGGAAATCCAACCGTAACGACATTGCCCAGACTCTGCAAGATGTTTCCTAATCGTTAATGCTCACGAAGGGCAAGCAGCAGCTGAGCTCATTCCTCTTCCTCTCATTTTCCACATCAGCCCCAGCCCTTACTGAACATGGAAAAAATAAGGACTTTGTGGGCATGGCTACAGGCTCCCAAACTCTGGCACGTCACCAGGCCCTTCCAGAAATCGGCTTTTCCAACTGGTCCCTAAATTGTCACTGGTAGCTCTGGTGGACAGGGAGTAGCCCTGGCCTAGGGGTTCCCTGAGGGTAGGCCTTTATGATCTGCCATAGTCCCAGCACATAGTAGGGCATAGCACACAATAGGCACTGATCAGTGTTTGTTGGAGGGATGGATGGATGTATATATGAAGTACAGTGAACTGAAGTAGAAATTGCCTCCTTCCTGACAAGGAATCCCATTAGCACGTTGGGGGAGCAGTAGGGCTCAGGCTCTGGGAAAATCTAGGAGGACCGCAAAAGGGGGTGAACCCCTAATGACCTTGAGACCCAGGGCAAACTATTCCTTGTACATGCACAAACACATTTCAGAGAGGTACAAACTGTGGGCTTGGGGGCCAGGCCAGCTTCTCTTGTTGTAGATGAGAGCTTTAGTCTCCGTTTTGTCTTCAGAGGCATAGTCATGTCACCTCCATTGCTGGGTTCTTGCAAAGTTTCTGTTGAGATAACGCTAGCTAAGCAGTCTGCACAAAACCTGACACATATGCATGTGCGATAAACATGTTAATGTTATTTATAACATATAAATAGTATATGACATACGAGTGCTTATGACATATGAACACCCAGTATTCATATCATTGAAACAGAGGGACCATGACCAAGGTGAAGATACAGAGGGAGCAAGAGCTTTGCCTTTATTAGTTGCCTTGTTTTCTCATTCTTTTCTCTCCCAGTTGCAACAAACCCCAGGAGGCCAAAAGACATCCCCTCATCCCAGCCCAGGCCAGGGACAGGCGGCTGCCATGGTGCAGAGAGAGCGGCTGTTCAGGGCAGACAGACCCCAATTCTGCCACTTACTTGCAGCCTTGGGCAAGTTGGGTTTTTTTCCCTCTAAAACTTGATTTTCTCGTCTTTAAAATGTAAATAACAATATTTTCTTTACATGGCAATTGTTACCAGAGTTAAGTGAATTTATGTATACTTTTAAGGGCCTTGTCTGGGTTGATGCTCCAGAAGACATCAATTCTCTCACCTAAAGAGGCAGCTGGGAAATAAATCAGGATCTGGACCACTGTGCAGGAAAGATGCCAAGCTGGGGTCTTCAAGGGGGGCCCTCTTGGGTGGCTCTTGAAGGCTGAGGCAGAACTGCTGGGGCTGGAAGAAGGAGACAAACAGCATTCCAGGCTGAGAACATGCCTGGAGATAAAAGTCACCCTGCGTTCCTGGAGCTGGAGGGGAGCCTGGGGAGTGGGGGAGGCAGCGACGTAACTGCAGTGAGAGAGCCTCTCACATCAGGCTCAAGGAAGGGAGATGCAGAGCCCGGCCATGCGGTCCATGGAGGACATGGTCAGACTCGGAGTTTTGACTGGGAACTCTGCCGGCCATTGCAAGGCAGATGACGGATGGGAAAGAGCAGAGGCCCGAAGTCCAGTTAGGGGCTCGTTAGAACTGTGTGATAAAGGAGGAGATAAAGATGCCTGAACCATGGCGCTGGCCATGAGGAAGGGCGACGGGACAGATTGGGAAAAGAGCTTCAAAATATTTATTGAGTACTTTCCCCATGACCTCCGACCCCTCAATATCCACAAGGAGACGTCTCTCCAAATCTTCACCTGGCAGCTGTGTGATTATCTCGAAACATCTGATCCAGTCAGCCCCTGCTTTAAAGCTTTCTGATGGCTTCCAGTTGTCCTCGAGATTAAAGCCAGATTCCCCAGCTTGGTCTGCAAGGCCCTGCAGGGTCTGGGCCTCGTCCTATCTCCTACGCCCCTGCCACACAGCCTTTGCATATGCTGTTCCATCCACCTCTGTTCCTCTCCTCTTTCTCCTCTAGTTCACACGTACTCATTCGGATCTCAACTCAAGTGGACTTCCTGAGCTCCCTGATTAGGTCAAATTCCCTGATCTCTTGGTGGAATTTGTCATAGTTGCTCTTGTATGTTATTTAGCAGCTCCCACTTCCACTAAAATGTATGCTCCATGAGGGTCACTGCTGTGTGTGTTTTCTCTCTCTTGGCATCCCCAGCACACAGAGCTGTGCTCAGAAGTGCCAGTTGAATGAATGCATGTACACGTGTGTCGGGCACAGGGGCTAGGTACTCTGGGGAGATATCAACAGGCAGGGAAGTTTTTAAGGAGCGGAGGACCACCCCCTAGGAGGGAGAGGTCCTTTTGTACCTCTGTCCCTTGGCTCTTCTGAGGTATTTACAGCAGCAGAGCATATTGAAGGCTGGCATCCCCTTGACAGCATTACCACCAACCTGATTTAATCTGTTGCTTAACTGGACCATGCTGGCTGGACCCAGCCTCAGAGGAGCTAAAGCAGATGCCATGGCAACAGTCTGGCTCCTGGGGATGCCAGATATGGCTTCTCCGTCCTCTGGGAACTGAGCCCAGGATCCATCCTCAGAGGGACAAAGTCTTTGAGGTTGGGATCCAACCTCAGAGGGACAAAGTCTTTAAACTTGTTGGGAATGTACCATCGCAATGAATTGTCTGAGAGCCCAGGGGAGCCATGTATCAATTCATCCTATTTCTAGGCTTGTTCACATATCTGCAGTGACTGTCACCACAGGGGCAAGGCTCCCTGATCAAGAGGGAGAACCACAATTAAAGGAGGCCATGGAAAGCTCCCACACGGGCGGGAGAGAGGAGCACAGTGCTGAGGACCCCAGGTACACGGGTTCAAATCTTGGCTCTGCCCTCTAATTCCCTTCACCCCACTGGTCCCTGTGACCTCATTGATAAAACGGGATTAGACTAAAAACATATCTTGCAAGACTGTGGTGGGGATCAGTTCCGTGGATAGGTAGAAATTCCCTGGAACATTATAGAGCGCAAGCCAAATCATAACGGTTGTCATTATGTCAACTGATGGTCATCGGCACCAGTTCAACAGCAGCAAGAATCTCCAATTTGGAGTTCAGTGAAGAAGAAAACTTTAGTCAATGCAAAATAGCTCAACTGTAATACAGTGTGGCTGTGAAGACAAGATGGCTAAGGGCACTCCTGGAGCCAGGCTCCCCTCTAGCTAGACAGCTCTGCTCACTTCTTCATTAATGTGCCCCATTCTGCTCTGGTGAGACATCATGGGTGTTTCCCCACAGCCACAAAACACAGTCCCTGTATTCAGTGGAAAGAGAAAGTACATTCCCAGAGCCAGAGGGGAGCTGACTTATAGAAACAGAAGTCCCCGCCCCCAGTCCCTGATTGGTCCATCCTCATGTAAATGAGGACTCCAAATACTCACAATTTGATTGGTCCAAAAGGCACTATTGGTCAGAAATGGGCTACTCTCATTGGTTGATGAAGATGAGCAGCTCCAATTGAATAGGTAAAACCCTAGTCCTACTAGTTGAAATAAGACCCCAGGAACTCTTTTACAAGGGCGGGCTCAGATGGCAAGAAGGCAGTGCAGGCAGGCAGTTCAGTTCAGGCTTCTCCCTGAAGTGCAGTTTTCAATAGAGTCCCCTGTGTAGAAAAAACTGCTAAGCTCTGTTTTTTGTTTTGTTTTGTTTTTTTATTTGAGCCCAGCTAGCCACCAGGAGCCCTTCTTAGCAGGTATCTTCTTTCTCAGGGTCCACAATTAGCATCACTGTGGAAAGTGTAAATAGGGCACTGCTAAGTTGTGTATTATGTTCTTATGTGGCTGCTTAGTAAATGGGCTGGGCAGCCTGTGGAGAGTGATCTGTAAGGGTCCTGGATTCTGCTGCAAGGGCCAAGACCAAGGCATTTTCCCCAGAACTGAGTCATACTGTTTCATAAAGACCTTCTGCCCCTATTGGAGCCAACTTTATAAAAGGGTGGTTGAGCTGGACTCCTTGCTGGAGGATTCAGGACTGTCAGGAATGCAGACACATTTACTAAACCCAAATGCAAGTTTATTTACTACTAAGAGCAAAGGGCCAGCATGAAGGCGAGCAACCCTCAGCAAGTGCCATTAACATGAATAAGCAAACCTGCAGGCTTCACCTCCACTATCTGAGTAGGGACCACAAAGTCCCCTTCTTTAAGTGTCTCTGGAAGTCCTGGGGGAAGGAGTTTTCCTTCAGACAAGACCATGCTAGACAACCTTGTTGTGACTGAGGGCTGGGTGCAATTTTTGTGGGTGCTCAAACCGTTGCCTATGTTGGGGTGCTACTGCAAGGTTCAGTGGTCCCAAGCGAAAGCCTCAAGATGCCAGACTGGCTCCTTTTCCTCCTCTGTCCTCACTGTGTCGGAACCATGCTAGAGACCATGCAGAATGGGGAGATTTCGTTCATGCAACAGCCATTTATTGAGCATCTACTATGTGTCAGGCACTATGCTAAGTTCTGGAGGTACACCAGGGAATAAACGTGACACAGTATTTGTGCTTTGTGGAGTTGGTGGTCTAGTGTGTGATAGAGATGATCAATGAGTGAACAGAGAAATTAAAATTGTGAGAAGAGCCAATAAGGAAATAAACAGGATGCTATTCAGTTATGTAAACTAGTAGGAGGATGTAACTTGGGGTCAGGTAGTCAGAGAGGACTTCTCTGAGGAGGTGAAGTCCTCCTCATTTATGCTTAAATCTAAGAGTCATCTTGCCGCATGTGAGGGACAGAGCATTCCAGGTGGGAGGAACTGGGAGGAGGGTAAGTGGCTGGAACACAGAGTGGAGAGGGAAAGGAAAGGGGTGAGGCTGGAGAGGGAGGCTGGGCCAGGTCATTCAAGACCAAGGTGGGGAGTTTGGATATATTTTAAGTGTGATGTGTTTTAAGCAGGGCAGAGATGTGATTTAAATTATGTTTCTAAAATGTCACTTTGTGGGAACAAGCCAGAGGGAGTGCCAGGGTAGGGGGGATGGCGAGAGGTGGGTAGATTTGAGAGATATCTCAGAAAGGGATCAGCCATGCTTGCTGATGAACTGAACATGAATATCTTGATTATTTTTTATTATTAAAATAACACCTATCCCTTGTTTCAATGCCTTTCTCAACCAGGTACTTTACGCAGTTTTCCCCTCTAGCCCTGGACACCGGCACCCAGAGCTTTCTGCACACAAGCGTCCCTCCCCAAGCAGAGGCTGCAGCTGCCTCAGTGCCCTGCATTAGCTGCAGCTCGGCCAGGAGACCACGCCACCCCAGTGAACACCTATAAGTTCATACATGTTACAGACAGCAGGAGCTCGAGCATTGCAGGCCAATCCCAGGCGATGTTTAGAAGAGAGGGGTTAAGAAACTTTCTCCAAATCACACAGACTCCATGTAGTGAGTTAAAAAACCCCAAAGGTAGTTATATTGCTATCAGACCATATATGATAATTCCAAGAAATATTACCTAGGAGAAATCTTTAGAGAATTTGCTTCAATGAATAGCTAAGAGTTCATTTCTTTGATAAACCCACTGAACTTCTATTATCTGTTATGGGCATCAGTTCTCTATTATCTGTCATGTGCCCAGTGCCCAGCCAACCTCTAGAGTTACGAAGATAAAGCCCCTTATCTTCACAAAGCTCAGTTTGGGGGATGGAGGGCGTTTGGGGAGACAGAAGGTAAGGACACCTCCAAAGTAAAGGATGACAGTGCAATGAGACAAGTGCAGGGGCAAAGACACACACACACAACACGCCACAGGACAGCTAATCAAATGGTGTATAAGCCCACTGACTACGAATCTGATGTACAGCACATGCCAGGTGCTTCCTGAGGGCTTGGATGTACTTGTTCTCAACAAGGGTTCTTAGCCCACTAATTTGGACCACCCATCAGGCAGGCTCCGTGAGGCCAAGGTAAATCTCAATCCTGGCTCTCCGATGGTCCCAGATTCCACACTGTTTATGTAGCTGTTTGTCCAGCGCATTTGAGGCTGGCTTTGCTTCTCATTGGCTTCATCTAACATGAGCTCCCTGAAGAAAGAGATCATGTCGTTGGCTTTCTTTGCATGCTTTCCCTTCAACCTTCAGTAACGACTTACCAAACACCTACTATGTGTTAGACTGTCATGGATGGGGGCGCAGAGCAACGACAATGGCAGGCATGGTCCCTGTTGTCATGGAGTTTGCAATCAGTGCTCAACCAACTCTCAGAACCAACTCACAGGAGGGCCTGTTGCGTGGTATTAATTACCATCTGTAGCTTTCTGTCCCCTAAATTTGATCCTCAGCTCCATATCGTCTGACCTCCAAACTCATATATCCAACCACCAACTCTACCCGGATACATGACTAGCCATGAACTCATTATGTCCAAATCCGATTTGTAGATTCCCACCAATGCCACAACCAACCTGGTCCCGCCCCAGCCTTCCCCACCTCTGTGAATGACCATGGCCCACCTAATTACATAAACCCATGACCTAGGGAGAAGCCTTGATTCTTCCCTTACCCGTCCCACACCCTATCCATTCACTGGTCTCTATCACCGCCTTCACCATTGTCTCTTGCTTCTGTCACCGCAGTAGCATCCCGTGGACGTTCTCCCAACTTACCCCACTGGAATTCATTCACCACTCAGTGGTCGGGAGGATCTCATAACCTGCAAACAAAAGCATATCTCTTCCCCATTGTAACCTTTCAAGGACTGGTCTTGGCTCTCAGAGTAGAAGTCCAACTTCAGTCATTTGCCCTGTCCTTGTCACCTCCTGCCTGTCCCTCTCCTCAGTGTGGGCCACTCTCACTTTGTCCCAGCGGGCTGCACTTCCTTTCTCTTCCTGAGTCCACAACACCTCCTTCTCATACTCTGCACCTGCTGCTGTCCCTGACTTCTCTTCCTCTGCCCCATTTTAAATAGCTGCCCTCCTCCCTCATGCTTCCACTCAGATGTCACCTCTTTGGAGAAGCCTCCCCTGACATCCCAATGCAACCCTCACTCTAGTGACCCCATGACACGTCACTCAAATTCTCCCCTTTGCAGCCTTCATGAGACCAAATCTTTAATGGGATTGTGGGTGTAGAATGTAGGATTCATGATGGTAGGGTTAGTGCTCATCTTCATTCAAGTGTCTGTTGAACTCAAACAAACCAACAGCAAAAGCTTTCCAGGGCTGTTTTCAAGATGACATGAAAGAGTGTTTGTGTGGGAACACTGGCCAAGTGTCCCAGGCTGGCCTATAGATTTCAGGAACCAGAAATGCCTTATCTTCTTCTCCTGAGAAGAAAGTCCAAGAGACAAGAGGGGAAGAAGCCTACAGAAGGGCTCCTACTTGCACCTGAAAGAACTTACTTTATTTTCTACCTTTCTCTCCTAGAAAACACGTCAATTTTTAAAGAGCTGGAGGAGTGAGGTACGGGATTGAGAGCTTCCAAGATTCTACCCTTCTTGGTCCCCCGAGCAGCCCTCTCTTGCCTCCTTCTGGTTGCTCTCAGCAGCCGCCTGTTCTGAGATGCCCACTTCTGCCCCAGCCTCCTTCTCCCCCCACCTCACCGAGCTGCTCGGGACCCCTGTCTGTGCCCCTGACCTCAGGAAGGCTCTGATGCCAAGAGCTGCCTCTGCCTGTCTGTTTGCACCAAGGCCCCATGTGTGGTAACAAATCATGAATAAGAAAGAGACACCTGATGGCAAAGCAGTGGTCTCCTGTCAACATTGACCCCTGCCAGCAGCTCTCTGCAAACTCCAGGCAGACCACCGCCTAGAGAGGTGGCGGGTGCTAGGGACAGGCCCTGGGGCTGGAGGCAGAGCCCACGTGAGCTCAGCAAGCAGGATCGAGCCCCTCTGTGTGCCAGGAGCTATGTCTGGGTCCCTACTCTTGCTCTGCTTGTAAGCCAGGAGACTTGGGTAACTCCCTTAGATTTTCTGACCACCAGTTTTCCTGATCTGTAAAGTGAGTATAATAATAATAATTCCAAGTAGGTAACTAGGATTTATATTTTTGATAAACAGAGGAAACACTCAAATGTTGGTTACCTGAAGCAAAATAAACAACAGCAAAAGCTTTCCTGGGCTTCATGCCCTTAAGCCCCTGTCCCTGCCCTGCAGGAAACCAGGGACCCTCTGAACTGCAAAGCGGCTCCAAACTACCCCAGGTGCCACTCACATCACCTCTCAGCCTCAGTTCCCTCCCACCTAGAGCAGGGCTGATTCGGTCTACTGCACGGGGTGATCGTGGGGATTAAGTAAGACAGTGAATGGGGAAAGGCTTTAGGGGACTATCAACTGGAACAAAAGTTGGCTGGGAGTCCTGGTGCCTCTTCCCACGTGGCCAACTATCTGGCATCTGAGTCTTGCTCATCACCATCACCATCTCTAAGCACTGGACCCAACACCTGGCTCATTGTGGGCAATCGCAAGTCTTTAACTAAAGTGATTTTGCCTTTTATCCCAATTAGTCCTCATTATGACAAAGTGAGCACTCCATTCCCCAAACCATTATTTTCTACTTACGAGGGATCCCACAACCCAGCAGGCACCCAAAGGCAATCCAGGTAACACAGCCAAGCCGGAGAAGGGCCTTAGTCTGCAGGCCAGCTCCCTTTCCCCTCCCCACCATCCCCCGTTCCCCTGGCCCAGCAGGGTCCCCCAGATCCATCCCTCCGGACTGTTCTCCAAAATTCCCATGCCAGGTCTCCCTTCTCGGCTGGCTGACACCTTCAGTGATGGGACCGGGGTTTTAGGTCAACATTTAATGAAGGTCTCGTAGGACTTAAAGCTCTCAGGGATTCTAATGGTGGAATCATTGACTCTCAGACTTCTGGCTAAGATCACGTGTCATCTGTTACCTTGGCAGTGTGGAAAGATGGAGTCAGACAGACCTGGACTTGAATTTTAGCTCTTTCAAATGCTGTGTGTCCCTGGACAAGTTACTTCGTCTCTCTGAGCTCATTTTTTTTTTTTTTTTTTTTTTTTTTAATGAGGAGCTTAGAATCCATGTCCCAGCATTTGGTGCAGAGCAAGTGAGCACACACCTTTCCCAGGCCTCTCATGCAGTGACTGACACACGGTGACAGATACACAAGACCAGTGAGGTGGAATGGAACCTCCCCAGGCCTGGGGATCCAACAGGCAGGAGTTCGAAGCCCTGCTCTGTCACTTCCTTGCCACGTGGCCTTGGGCAATTTACTCCACTTCTCAAATCTACAGTTTCTCTATTAACTTGGGATAAAGCCCATCCTCTTGGGGTCTTCTTAAGGACTAAATAAGATGTGTAGCTGTCTGATCATTAGCTCTGCCCTGTACTTCTGAGGCATTTACCCTTTTACTCTAGACTCCAAAGTGAGGTTCCACGGGCCCACCCAACAGACCTCTTGGCTTCCAGATCTACCTGTCCTTGGTCATGACAACCCTGTGGCTCCATGGGCTGTCCAGCTTTGTACCCGGAGACCAGACCTCTAGTCTCACACTCCCCAGAGATGCACCCAACAGCCTAGGCATTTCCCTTATGGCTTTGGCATGACTGGGACAGGAGGTGATGGCTCAGGGATGCTAAGGCTGGACAGGCATGAGCAAAGGTCTCAGCAGATGGCCTACTCATGCCCACTAGGGTAGCCAGGGCCATTGGCTAGGCTGCATCTTGGCCCCGTGAGGGGAACGGATTGATAGCTGGTATCATTTGGCCCTAAAATGGATTTGCTGGGGGGACAAGAAGATGCAGAAGAGGCCAGCTCAGCTCTGGTCCCATGCGGAGGGGCCCCAGGGCACAGGCAGGCCCTGTACTGTGCTGATTCACGGGGAGGCAGCTCCATCCCCGAGGAGGAGCTGCCCAAAGACCTCTTGTCACCGGCCAGGTCCCTTCCATCAGCCCCAGCAGGAATTAGCAGAGGCTGCTAAGTGGCCTCCTGCTTTCTCCTTGCTCCAGAGGAAGGGGGAGGGGCGGGGTGAGGGGGGAGTAGCACCAGCGGTGTGCGCATGGGGTGATTGTCATGGTTACGCTCTGACAAAACAAATGGCTCTGCTTCCTGCAGGCCACCTCAACAGCCATCGCAATGTGGGCATTGATCAAGCCGGCTGCTTGGGCAGCGGGCGCTGGGCTTGGGCACTGGAGCAGGGCCCCGGGTGCCCTCTCCAGCAGCTCTGGGTAAGGACGGCAGACGCTGGCACTGTGCACAGAGGGAGTATTTGCCCAGACACGTGTTGCTTCTGGGGCAAGGTAAGAGCTGGTCCAGCTTGTGTGAGGATGAGGGGCCGGCAGCTGGGCTGTCCCAAGTGTGTGTTTGTGTCTGTGTGTGAGAGAGCATGTGTGCATGTATGGTACACTTGTCTGCCCCTGAGTATCAGTGGGCGTGTGTGTGTGTGTGTGTGAGGGTGTGTACATTGTGTGCTTGCACTCCCGGAGAGGTGGGTCAGCAGAAGACAGGTTCAGGATGTTCCAGCACTAGAAGTAAGATTGTAGCACGACCACATGTTGCTGCTCTAATTCATATTCTTTCTCTCTCTCTCTGTCTTTTTTTCTGTTTGTGATTCTCTCTGCTTCTCTTTCTCCTTGTGTCTCTGGCTGCTTCTCCTTCTCCTGTCTCTCTCTCCTCTCTGTCTCTGCCTCCCTCCTCCCCTTCTCTCGACATCCCCTCCCCCATCCCCGCCACCTGTTTCCACCGTCCCCCAATGCCCCATCTTCTCCGGTCCGTCCTCCAGGGCCCCAGGGCGGTCAGGAGCTCTGCGGGCTATTCACCCCTGCCTGACCAGCTCTCGCCCGCTGCCCTCCAGTGACCGTCCCCGAAGCCGCCGGCCGGGAGCGCGCCCTTCTAGATCCCCGCGTCCCCCGGTTTCTGACAGGTAAGAGGGGCTCCAGGAGGAAGAAGGGGTCCTTGGGCGGGCGCAAGGGGACTTAGTACGACGTGCAGCAGTGGCGTCTGCTAAGACGTCAGGTGCCCGCTGGAAGTCCCGTCATAACATGTCCTGCAGCAGCTGCAACAGTTCCATCCCAGGCTCCCTCCGCACCGCGCAGCCCCACTCCGTGCCCGCCCCGCAGCGCCGCAGACAGAGGCTGGGGGACAGGGAGGCAGACCTCCTCCCTGCTCTCCACACCCCACCCCCAGCAACAGGTACCTTCCTGTCTCTGTCCCTATTTGCCTTTCTTTCTCTTTCCTTTTTGGAAGAAGACTTAGGAGGCAGAGCGCTCTTTTACTCCTTTGCTTGCGCGGGTGCCTGCTCCCTGGCTTCCACGGTCTGAACCCAGCGGGGTCTTGGCAGCTGGGCAGAGGCCCAAAGGGCACCAGGAACCCCAGCCCCCTGCTCGGGGAAGGAAGGCAGAGGGCACGGAGGCTCCATTGGTTGGCCGGCCTGGGGGGCGGGGGCTGCGGAGCGCACGGGCTGAATGTGAGGATGGGTGCTTGAGAAGTGTGTGGGCAAGTATGTGGAGGGCAGTGCCGCCTATGGCGTGAGCTACAGGACGTGGTGTGGGAGGGCGTGCGTAAATGTACTTACACGTTTAGGGGTACCCGTGTGGGACAGCCCGTGTCTGTTGGTGCGCAGAGATTTAAGAGTGTGGGTCACGCACATGTGTGCGTCCAGGCAAGCACACACACACACACCCATGCAGGGGATCATAGATCAAACTTGACCCAGAGGCTGGCTGCTGGGCAGGATTCCCAAGGCCTGGTGTGGTAGTGGCATGAGTCTCCCTGTCACCCAGCCTTGGTTAGCATCGCTCTCCGGGGACAGCGCTGTGGCTGTCTCCAGCCCAGACCCACCGAGGTGATGATCAGGGCCCAAGGCGAGGGGTCGGCCGGCCCCACTGCTTTTCTGTGATGAGACAGGCCCAGGCTGCAGGGCTGGGGACGACCGGGGTTCTGAGCATCCTCCCAGTCCAAGATAACCTGGGGTCTGTGGAGGGCCAGCCTCAAATCCCGGCCAGATGAAGCTCTCAGAGGGCACTCCGGCCACTGGCCATTGGTTTGCTGCCTGGTGGAATGGGCTTCCTGTGACGTTGTCCTGGGCCCAGAGAGAAGAACGGTGTTTCTGTACCCCCCGATCTGCCTCGCTGTGCTCAGCTCCGAGTGCTCACTGGCTTGTGGTCTCTGCTTAGCACACATATGATACTGACTGCGGTTCCACGGGGAAAGGGACAATCCTGGGGGGAACTGGAACAGTGGAAGAGGCACCCGGAGACTCCAGGTCAGTGGCTCCTCTAGGACCCTGGCTTTGGGCTTCTGCTCAGGTTCAAGTTGTCCTGTCTGTTGGGTAAATGGACCTCTCTTTGTACCTCCTGCCTGATTCCCTCCAACTACACGACCCGGGCAACCAATGGCCAAGCTAACTTAGATTTTTTGTGGTCTCGTGGGCAACCTCAGTACAGCCAGACCGGGAAGGGAGCTTGGGTCATAACAAGCAAAGGGTCACCATACACAAGATGTCAGAAGACTTCCATGGGGGGTTTGGGAATGGCCCAGTGGGATCAATGGACAATGTATGGTCACCAGGGACACAAATGCTTCTATCCCATTAACCTCCTTTAAGAGAATGTGCCCACTGGGCACTCCCATTTGGAGCCTTTGCTTAGCCCCTGCTCCCCACTCCCCGCCCCCAGGTTCCTCACCCAGCAATGCAGCTGACCCGTGCAACCCTCCGGAGAGAGGGGTTGAGATCAGGAGTGTTCAGTGTGGGGCTAAGAAGGCCTTTTGGAGGAGGTGATGTTAGAATGGGAACTTGGAGGAAGCAAGGTCAGGATGTGGAAATATGGATGGATAAAGAGGAGCAGGAAGCTTTATATGTGGCCAGAGGCATGAATACAGGCAGGGTTGGGAGGCACGGCAGGTTTCGGTCAGCTGGTATCAGATAAGTCAGTTTGAATGAACTGACAAGCTAGAGTAAAAAGAGGGAAAGGAACGAAAAGTGTTTAGCTGCCAGGTGCCCACTTGATGCCAGGCCCTGGGCTGGGCACTGGGCCTCTGTCCTCAGGGAGTTTGCAGTCTCAAGTGGGGAGACTGACATCCATCCATTAGCCGAGGTTATGTAAACCAGCACCCATGAGAAGAGCTCCTGGGTTTGAGACCTCACCGAGCAAGCAAGCGGAGGATGCCCAGGAAGGATGTATGCGTGAGAGGCACCCGGTCTGGAGGCAGACCCGTGTGAGCCGTCTGCTCATCCACTGGAGGACGGCAAGGCTCAACCACAGGGCAGGGGAAGAGGGGAAGGCTGCTACTGGACCTTGGGGGACTTCTGCCTACAATGATCAGTCACTTGCCTCACTGTAGTCCTGGCACTGAGAAGGCAGCCTACAAAAGAAAACAGAGAAGAGGTAGCTAGAGTGAGGAGGCCATTGTTGTCCCTGCTTTGTGACATCCCCTTCCCAGGTACTTTACCCATAGTCTTGTATTTAATTTCCATTTTATAGTTGATGAAACTGAGTCTTGGAGAGCTCAAAGAACCTAGGTGTAAGGTCACGTAGCAAATGACAGAGCCATTTCACCAGAAATGAAGTAGGGGATGCTGGCAGGTTTGTCAAAAACCTGGGGACATGCTCTCTTCCTGGGTGCCTGGAGAAAGACCAAAATGAGGACTCCACCCTTTATGAAAGACGTTAGACAGTCCCACGAGGGTGATCGTGACAGCCAGATGCGGCAGAGTGAGGCTGTATGCCAAGGGGTTCAGAGGAGGGAGCAGTCCCACCAGGGAAAAGGATCGGGAAAACTTTCAGAGGGGAGGTGGGACCCCAGCGGACCCAGAGGACAGATAAGGAGATCTAGAAGCTCAGAGATGGGGCACTGGCGCTCTGGGTTTAGGGAAGAGCATAGCAAAGACACGGAGCTGGCACTCACAGGGGATCCGGGAAGGAACAGCAATTCTGGTTTGTCGGGAACAGTGGAGGAACAACGTAGGATCAGGCTGCAGCGGGGCTGGAGTGACCATGGGAGTCTGGTTTGGGCATGAAGGAGTTAAGGCTTTGGCAGTCCTGGAGCACAGAAGCCCCGTGACCAGATTGGGATGTCAGGAAGACCCATGGACAAACCGGAGTTGAAATTGCACCTCTGGGATCCTCACTAGGATCTGGAGGGACCCCAGTCCCCAGTTTGAAGACCTTTTGCCAGGTGATGTGCTGTGAATGCCCTTGAGACAAAGGTCTCTAGTGGCCTCACTACAAAGCTCTTTTCCTCTTCCCATAACCACACCGAGGACACTGCTAAGTGGTTCCTTCCATGGGTGACACAGAGTCAGGACAGGCAGCTGGAGGGGATGCTCCCAGCACAGCCTAGAAGGGAGCCATGGGTGAGGGTGGCTGGAGGGCAGGGGTGAGTCTACCTGTTTTACTGTGGCCCCCCCATTCCTCGTTCAGGCCCCATGCAGGGGTCTGAGTGATCATTATCTGAGACACCACAGATGTGGGGCTATAGGTTTTAAAAAAAGTCACCATAATAGAAGAACGTTAATGAACTGACCACTTAAATGTAGTCCCTGTGTGGACATCTCTTTTGCCCAGTGCCAGCATCGATGACCGCCCATCACTTAACATCTGTGTCCAGCAGGTTCTCTTTGGTTGTCGGGTGGGGTCAGCAGCTGACGGTGCAAGTGCTAAAGGATTGAATGGGGAAGCTGATATCTTGTGAAAATTGTGGCATTTAATGGCATTGAATGGTGAAACCAATCAAAGAGGACACTAGAGATTCTCCTAACGCCCCACAAAGTCATAGACAAATGAGAACTTGGCCGAGGTCAGCTGATTAACAACTGGAGAAGAGAACATCAGCAACAATGAGCTCGCGGTGGGAAACTTTACTCACTGTGCTTCGGCACTGAAAGATGAAACGAAAAAATGTCATGTCCTGCCAGCATGTAGTTTTATTCAAAAAAATTTAACCCCCTTCCCAACCCAATCAATACTGACTTGTTCTATATTCATTGAAAGTTTTAACACGTGGTCATAATTTTAATCTTATTTTGGTCCCATGTAAGACTCTATTTTTGTATTTTCAGTTTCATTTGTCAAAATAAAATCCTAGTTGAAAACGTTTCTCACTCACTATTTCCCATGAAGTTTTGGCCCCTATCTTAAGTGGATTCACTTGAAATGGACTTTTTCTGATCCAGTTATTGGAGCAGGGAGGATGTGGAGAGCTCACATGGTCAGTGTTGAACATTTGTAGAGATTATGGAAGAATAAGTGAATGAATGGCTATGCAGCTCCTTCCAAAACCACACACGTTTGCTCTTCAAGTCTCTTGCTTCATTCATTCCTTTAACATTTAATGAGCACCTGCTGATAGCCAGGCACTCCTTTAGGCACTGGGAATCCAACGGTCTACAAAACACACCAAAATATCCACCTCGTGAAGCTTATATTCTGGTGGACCTCGCTGGCCAATCTCCCCTCCCCCCATCTCTTACTCCCTTCCCAATATTGTGGCTTCTGTCCCAGAAGCATCATCTTTGCTCAAAGACCCAAACGTTCACAATTTTACTAGCCAAGTCAGATTAGGTTATGTTACAGCAAGAAGCGGTGCTGTTTTCATTCCCGCTCAAGTCACATCCAAAGCAGGCCACACATGTTGTCACATTAACACAGGCACTCCTTGATCCAGGTAAACAGAAGCTCCTCATGGACACAGATCTCCACAATCACCGTAGCAGGGAACACGACATGGCCAATTACACACCGGCTTCTTCACCTCCAGTCTGTTCATTGGCTGAAGCAAGACACATAGCCACGCCCTCTGGGGGGCAGGGAGGTGCAGCCTGCCATGTGCCCAGAGGAGGAGGAACAGAAAGATCAGCCTAACAGCATGGCAACCGGGATCTGGCTTCTTGAAGAGATGGGTGTCATAGCCTTTATGAAAATACAAACAGGAAATGGAAAAAGAGGAAAAGGAGCATCTTATTCCCCAACCCTGGCCACGAACACTCAACTCTGAGCAGCAAATCCGAATGCCTCATGGCCAGTGAAGTCAGCTCCTGCCACTCAAGCCCCAGCTTAGCAAAGCGGCAAGTCCGGCTTAGTGAACATTGCGCTAACAAAAATACTATCGACTGGGTGACTTAAACAGCAATTTACTTCTCCCGGTTCTGGAGGCTGGAACTGGATCAAGGTTGCCAGCATGGCTGGGCAAGGACCTCTCCCTGATTTATAGACAGCTGGGCACCTTCTTGTGTCCTCACAAGGCAGAGAAAGAGAGCTTCGGATTCTTCCTCTAATTATATAATCCCATTGGGAGGGCTCCGCCCTGGTCGCCTCAGCTAAACCTGATCACCTCCTGAAAGCCCCGCCCCCTCCATGTACCATTACATAGGGAACTAAGGCCTCCACATGGGAAGTGGGGGTGGGGAGACCACGGACATTCATTCAGCCCACAGTGTGGAGGAAGCTCTGCCATGCGACCTCCAACTCTCTCGTGTTACTTCCCCTCTGAGCCTCCTTCCTCTGGTCCTTCAAATTATAATTTTTCCTTTGCTTCTACTCATAAAGCTCCAATTAATTCATGGATGTGAAAGGACTTTCACTATAAATTGCTTCATATGAAGCATGAGAGCTTATTACTATCACTTTGCGACTCAGGGTGAATTGGAGAGGGAAAGTTGGTCAGGGACAAAAAACTTTCCATGCTATTTGTCATTCCGTCATTTTCAATTCTTTGAACCTTAGAAAAGAATAAGGCTTTTCTAAGCTATCCCCTTTCTAAGGGATTTTTCACAAGCCTGTTGAGACACCTGGCCTTGACCAGCTTCACCCGTCAACCCACCTTCTGCTCACAGGCCAAAGCTGCCGACTCACCTTTGAAAGTCAGCCCTGTTTTGTTCTCACCGCCTTAGCTTGGCCCGTGACCTCCTCACCTGGGTCACACACACCTGTCCAGAGCTAAGGAACCCTTGCCCAGTGCCAGCTCGTTACACCGTGTTTAGCTCATTACACGCATCGCTTGGTTTCTTCATGATGATGCTACCAAGCAAGTCAGCCACTACACCCACTTTACAGATCAGGAAACTGAGACTCGGCCAGGTGAAGCCAGTTGCCCATGTCACCCAGAGCTACACTCCAGAGCCTGGCTTCAGACCTAACTGTTGGGACTCAAGAGCTGCATGTCCTGCTCCTCAGGCTGATGATCAAAGGGGCTCCTGCCTACCTGCCCCCCGATGGTTTTGTCTCTGTTGCTGACAAGCCCTCCTTGTCCCTTGGACTCTCCGAGAGAAGGCTCTTATTCTGCCTCTGTGGACTTCCCTGTGGTGTAGTGTGATGAACGCAGAGGCGTGGGAGTAACACTGCCACGGTGTGAGTCCCAGACCCGTCCCTTACGTTCTCTTACGTTCTCTGGGACTTCGAGCAAGTTTCTGACCCTCGAGTGTGTTCACCCAGACCATCTAAAGAAAACAAAAAGCTCTTACAGAGTCCTGAGGCACCGGTGTGACAATAATGCACGCAAACTGCTTAGCACAGTGCCTGACTCAGTGACAGTTCATTCTACGTGTCAGGAAGTTCTAAATCCTATCTCCTTAAACCTGGGTGCAGGCGGGGAAGCCTGTGTCCTAGACATGCTTCTTCCACCGGCTCCCATTCCCTATGAACGCTCAGCTGGCACTTCGTGGAGTCCTGCTAAGACAAGGGACACTGCCAACTCCTTCCGAGGTTCCTCGGCAGGAAGTCACCCCAGAGGATCCATCTGGAGGCCTCTCCACGTGTCTGCTGTGGTCCCAGTGTGCTGATTCTGTAGGACAGCCCTGGCGTTCAGGCGCCGCAGGGGAGTGGAACCTGGGCTTTCATCCCTGCCTGTGCGGAGGAATCACAGCATCTGAGTGAGAACAGGCCAGTGCACTGACGGGGCCTAGGCCCCTGAACCTGCTAGCGGCCGCAGAAGGGCACGGTTAACAACAGGGGTCCTGCAGCCAGGCTGCTTGGGTTGAAATTCTGACTCTACCCTGGACTTGCTGTGTGACCTTGAGATTTATCGAATCTCTCTGGGCCTCAGCGTCCTCAGTTGTAAAGTGAAGATGATCAGTTTCACAGGGGTCTTACAGGGAGGGGGTTAAAGGAGATCGTGCCTGGGGCATTCCGGAGCCACTCGACCCCGCTTCTGAGAGTAGAGCTGGCAAGTCAGACAGGCTGACTCCTTAAAGAGGCACCTGTACTGTCCCTTCAGAAAAGGGAACAGGGTTAATTCTCCAGGGCCACCTCGTCATGTTGTCAGATACAGACACCGATGCCACGACTGGGGGCGGGGCGAGGGGCCGTGAGGAGGTGACCCTCTCCCCGTCAGGTGCTCGCTCATTCTGCAAGCACTGAGTGGGAAGGAGGCCTGCGGTTAGAGATCTGCTTCAGAAGCCGGAGTCCAAACGCCAGCTGCCACCTGCAAGTGGGCAGGAGATGTAACCACTCTGGGCCTCAGTTTCCTCACCTGCAAAATAATCCTGCTTCCCAGGGCCGTCCTGAAGGTCACCTGAGCCAATCCGTAGAAGACAGTTAGAGTAATGCTTGGTAGATATTAATTGCTTGATATGTGTTAGCTGCTCATTATCTTAAAGAGCTGTTTCAGCCCCCGTCCCTGTGCTGGGGACTCTAACGAGGAACAGGACAGCGTTGGTCCCTACTCCGGGGTTTACACCCTCAGGGGTGTTGGCCAGGACAGACACAAAGCGGGGAGCCCATCAGTCTTCATGGCCCCTGGGACCGCGGTGTGCCAGGCCTGAGAGGTGGGCTCTGGGAGCAGGTGACAGCAGAATTCCAGTCTGGGGCCCCTGTGGGGTCTGTGGCAGAGCTGGCGCTTGGGCCTGGGAGCTCTGAGTCCATGTCTAGTGCCCGACACACACAACCCCTCCATGCCACCTGAGGGGACAGCATGTGGCGGCAGCCTCGCAGCTTGGCACAGCCCACCCTGGGACCTCAGGGGGAAACTGAGGCAAGGAATCTATCCTTCAGTCAATACCCTGGCTGGACACCCTGGGAAAGGTGGTCTCTAGGGTGGCCAGATGGCGGGTCTGGGGACTGTGGGTGGCCATGGGAAAATACCCAAATCAGGAGGCCAGATGCAGTCTAAGTTGGTGGAGGGTCAGACCAGAAAGGAGTCCCAAAGAGAGAGGGAAATGAAAGCAATTACCAACGTCGGTTGAGGAGGAGGTGTGGGGGAAGCACTTCACTCACGGTACCTCACCTGTAGCCCTCACAGGGATCTGGGAAATAAACCACCACTTCACGGGCCCGTGACGCAGAGGGTGACTGAGCCTCAAAGCTTTCCGGTGAGAAAGTGCTTGTTACAGAGGAGACAAGGCAGGGTCCAGGAGCAGCAATTAGCTCCCTCATCTGTCATTTTGCCACTCAGAGGCACAAGAAGCAGACCTGGAAGGGACAGGGCTCCAGGCTGGATTCCCAAACAGCCCTCCCTTTGTGCCATCCCTCCGGAGCTCCTCAGTAGGCAGGGAGTGCGGGGCTGGCGCCGCGGATGAGGCCCAGCCACATCCAGAGCATGCATTCAGGAGTGCCTTCCGTGGGGCAAGGGGGTGCCGGCGGCTCAGCAGGGAGCTCACCTCGCCGCTGTGCCCCTGGGAAGGTGGGTGGGAACTGAGTTTGTGTGAATGGAGTCCAATTTTCCCAGCAATGAGGGGCTCGTTTTCTGAGGGACCCTCAGGGAGCAGAGACTCCAGCACTGGCACCTCATTGCTCCCCTGGGAACACACATTTGTCCCCCTGTCAGCAGCGCACTCATGTGCATTTAAACCGCCTTCTCCTTAATTTTATACAACAAAGACTGTCAGAAACCCTACAGACTGCCCTTATTTATCTGGGGTTTTCAGATCCCAGCGTGCCTCCCTCTCCCTCCTTCAGCTGGTCCAGACACAGCTGGGCTGCCAGCCCTGGATGTCCCCAGGGCCGACCTCCAGGTCTCTCGGGCCATGCGGGCATGCTAAGCACTGCGAGGCCTGGGTGATTTCTGTCCTGACCGTCCCCGCCCTGCACAAACTCCCTGCCCGAAAGGAGACACGGCTATCTCTGGGGTGGAATCCAGGCTAAAATAGAGGGATTTTCTTCACTACTAAATTATTGAGCTGAACCCGTAGCCAAGCCCTACTCCTACCCCTGACACATTCCATCTTACTCATTCCTTCATTCACCCGCTCATTCATTCATTCATTTAACAAACGAGAATGTGCCATCCACCCATTCAATTCACCACTGAGCCCAGCTGTGGGGAGAAACACAGCCTGGTCTGGAGTTCTGGGAGCTGACAGCCTCCGAGCTGAGTGGGTGGGGAGTAGGACCAAGACACGGCCTTGGGGCAGGGTCCTTGTGCCCAGGACTCTCTGTGGCCCATGCCTAGCACCATGTGTGGCATATAGCAGGTGCTCCATATACATCTGTTGAATGGACATACCACACATAGATAATGAGATTGCTGGCCTGAGACTATGCTAGTCAAGGGCGATCATATTGGCTCGGCTCAGAACTCCGAGAAGTCTTCATGGAGTTGGTGGCATTTGAGCTGGGCCTTAAATGGTGAATAAGAGCTCCTCCCGGCAGAGGTTTGGGGGAGCTGGCAGCATCGAAAGAGGTAAGAAGCAGGAAAAGCCTGGAGAAAGAGCAAACGGTCTTGACTGGCTGGTGCGTTGGGGCGAGTGGGGAGGTGTCAGGTGCATGGCTTTGTTACCTATACCAGCTGGGTATGGGCCCAAGGGGAAGGGGTTTAGAGGAAGGAGACCAGAATGTGAGAACCCCAGAATTCTAGAAGCTTAGAACAATCAGACCAGCAGACCAGATCCAGAGATCCTGCCCGACTTTGACAGGGCTGCTGGTGCAGGTCTGTGAGCGAACAGTCCTCGGAGAACAGGCTCCCCATGAGGACATGACAGCTCCGACCTCTCGCAGGGTCGGGGACAGGGAACAGGATGAGGACCCCCAGCCCAAGGTAGGTGGGCAGAACAAGGGAGCCAGAACTGCTTGGTAGGCTCAGTCTGCATCTGGCCCAGGCCGGGCTGAGCCCACTCAGCTCCCCAACTCTGTGATGCACTCTAGGGGCGGGGACCCAGACTGGGTGAGGTGAGAGGCCTCCAGAATGGCTTTCCAGGTAGAGGAAGGAGGTCTGCCGTTCTGTCTCTGGGACAACACTGAGCTGGAGATGAGAGCAGATGGGGCAGATTCTGTCTCCAAGGGCAGAATCGGAGGAGTCTTCCCAGACCTGCACGGGGGTCACTCTGCCCAGAAAGTGGGCCTTGCAGGAGGGCCCAGGGAAGAGGGCAGAGGAGAGAAGCCCCAGCCCCATCAGGACCCCCCCGATTTCTGCCCACTCACCTGACAGGGACTCTCCCCTTTATTCTCTCAGTTTCCTGGGAGGTGGGCACCATTGTGGTACCATTTTACAGATGCAGAAGCCATGGCACAAAGAGATCAAGAAACTTGCTCAGGGTCTCACAATATGCAAGCGGCAGAGCCCAGCCCAGGAACTGACCCAAGGCCCTCAGGAAGGGACTTCCTGCCAGGGACTCTAACCCCAGGCAGTCCTCTAGATACAGGGACCAAGCCACTACCCCACAAATGAACTTACCCCTTTCCAATCTCTGCCTGAAGCAAATATTCCCTGGCAAGGCGGGGGTGGGGGAGGCCCCTCTCCTTGACCCCAGAAGCCCTGATGCAGCCATTCCCCATGCCCATCGTGATGACTGAAGACAAGGAGGGCCCCAGCGCTCTCACCTGCTCCCTCCTTGAATGTCCTTTATTGCATCTAAATCAAGTCACACCACACCTGCTGCAAGTATCTGCAGGTCCAAGTACCTGCTGGTCCAGTCTCTGTTCTCAGCCTAGCACACTGCACCCAGGCTGTCGCAGGGCCCACACTGGGCCCCAGACCACAGCCTCCCCAGTGGTGTCTTCTGGAGCTGGGGAATGGTCAGGGGCAGGCTGAGCTCAGGGTGCAAGCAGGACCACAGCAGTAGCTTGAGAGGCCTCAGAGCCAGGGGAAGACCCGTGTCCCCAAGACCCACAGCCCCAGTTCGCCAGGCTCCTGATTCTCATTCTTCCTCTTCTTCCTTCTTCCCCACCCTCCTCCCCACCCTCCTCCCCTCCATCCCTCTCTCCTGTGCATGGCAAGGACTGGGAAGCATCTGGGAAGGGAAAGGACAAGCTCTGGAGGAAGGCGGCTTCTAGCCTGACTACTCACCAGCTGTGTAGTGCTGGATTCCTGACTCCTCAGCATCTCAGCTTCCCCACCTATAAAGTGAAAGTGGGCATGCGCATTGGCAATGATCATGAAAGATTAGAATCTGGTAGATGCCCCTTAGGTGAGCCCTGGTCAGGGACACGGGCCAAGAAGGAGATGTACCTGCTGTTCGTACAGAGCTCACGGCCCTGGGGGAGCAGGGAGACAAGCCCTTGAAAATGGGCAGGTACAGTGTGTCGTAATGTGCGACATGACAGACAAGCGCTCATAGGCTGTGGAAGCCCGAGGAGGGCATGTGAGATGGACTGGGATGTCAAGGGGGGCTTCACGGAGGAGGTGACCATGGAACTGGGTCTTGAATGGTGAACGGGACTTTATACAGCAGAGAGGAAGGCTACCATCATCACAGAAAAAGGCTCAAGGTTGGGAAAGAACCTGATCTGTTCAGGGAGGTTGCTGACATTCATTCTATCATTTAGTTCAAGTTTAAATGTTTATTGAGCACCTGCTATGTGCCAGGCCCTGTACTGGGTACTTTATACGTTTCATGCAATCTAGGGAGCCAGTGGCCCCTGTGCTTGCCAAATTTTATAGTAGAGGGGACTAGCATTTGGGGATTAAATGACTCATCAGGGTGAGTGAAACAGTAAATTATCCACCAGGATTCAAATCTCAGTTTGCCTGGCTCCAAAGAGGCCTGTCTGAAGGAGGGCAGTTGTTTGGGATTTACAGGTTCTAGACCATTAAGAAGCAGCCTGAGTATTTGACAGGGAAACTCCCAGAACCTGGGTAGCTCACTCAGGGCTCAGGTTCAGCACATTTCATTCCAAGAAACACATCATTCAAAGCTCTTTGTGACCCTTAAAGAACATTAAATGGGGCTCGATTTTTAATTCAGGGCACCTCTTCTTAAGTATCCTCTTCTCTCCCCAATTCTCCTGTGGCTGCTGTAAGGCGTCTAGTATCCCTCCGTCCCCACGCCCCACCCATCCTTTCTCCCAGCCCATTCAGTCCCCTTCCTGTTCTCTCTCACCCCTTAGCCCATTTTCCAGATTGAGAATCTGGGAAGCTAAGGACCTGAGCGAGGACAGGTGTCTGGCAGATTAGGGACGGAGGTGGGGTAGGCAGCACATTGGCCCTGCTGCACTAAAATCTGCCCCGAATCACCACTTCGGACCCGCTCACACCGTTCCTGAGGCCCCACCCTTGCCTCTCACACGTCCTGGACACAATGTCAGTGGCTTCTTCCCTGTCAGGTATCTTTCTGTAGTCTGGTGTCCACTCAAAGCTCAGGTTGGAATGGTTGGAGGACGGATGCTCAGCATTCTTTGCTCTTGTCCCCATCTGTCACAGGGACAGCCCTGGGCTCCTCCCAGGAAAAGCCCCACCCAAGTGCCTATTGTACCCCTATGTCCTTCAGATACCCCAAACTCATATGCAAACTGAACACTTCTCTCTTGGGGCCTCAGTATGCTCATCTGCAATATAATGTACCTGGTAAGATTATTGTGGGCATTAAAAATGAGATCGTACACACGCCTGGCACATTTTTAATGTTCACTCAAGTTCAGCTGCTCTTGCAGCTCTTCACCTGCTCCCCAGTCTCCTCTGTGGATAGACTGTAAGTGCCTTATGGACCAAGCTGTGTCTTATCTTTGCATCCCCAGTGGCAATTTGGGAGCCTGGGATACAGGCAGGGGTTACCAATGCTGGATGAATGGATGGAAATATGCACTAATTAGGCCCCAAAGAATTTCAAATTTACTCTTCCCAAGAGGCCTGATATCATTCAAGCATTCTTTCTGAGTGGGTTTGCCCTGGGTTACCCACACTGTTTAATCAAGCATGGCTTCCCAAGTGAGGAGCGTCCCCAGGAAGCCTGGGGGTGGGCTCAGGGGCAGGGGGAGAAGACTGGGCTGGATAAAATCCCCTTGGCAACACTCCACCCCAAGACGGACTGAACCTTGAGGCCAAGTTTGCCCCACATCCCCACATTCAGGGTGCTCATTGCCTGAAGCTGCAGCTCCATCGGCATTCTGCCCAGGAGTGAACCCGGATGCGAGGAGGAGGGAGAGGTGTGGGTGGCGGGAGATGACAGGCGGCTCAGGAAATGAACTCCACCATCTTGTTCTGACCCCTGCGAATGGCCAGGCTTTGCTGGGGCCCCCAAGCCAGAGAACAGCGAAGAGGAGGCAGCTGGGGACAGAGCAGCAGCCCAGCTCCTTATCTCCCTCCTTCTGCCAGTCAACCTGTGCAGATAAGACAGGGCGGAGAGCAGTCTGGGCTGGAGCCACAAAGGAGAATGTAACGAAATGATACTGCTGGCCCGGCAGGGAGGGCGGGAGCGTGGAGGGTCCCAGCCAGGACATGGGTGTGTGTGGGGGGGGGGCGTCTTGGAGGGAAGGGTTCCCTTCTTTGAGAAGAGGCAGAGGAATCAGCACCCATTGAACAGCCTTGCAAATAAATGGCAACAGGCTGGGAGCCCATGGCAGCTTCACCGGGTGCAGAGGAGAAATCCCAGAGAGAAGCAGACCTCAAACATGCGTTCCGCACCCGTTCCACCGCACTCCCCACTCCCAGCCCACACCTCAGAGGCGGTGATCGCCTGCCAGGTTCTCAGGAGCCCAGCAGAGAACCCACACGTTGCCCTAAGAAGTGCTCTGAAGTCTCACGGTGGTATGATGGCGGCCATCCATCCTTTTACTCACTTAACCAGCACTGAGAACATGGTACGGCCGGCCCGGAGCACACATTCTAAAGGGGACCACAGACAGTAACGAACAGTCTCCCAGAAACAAGAGTACCCCAGCACACTGATGCCAACGCCCTGAGGGAGAGAAACTTGGCTCTGAGCTCAGAGGAATGACCCTGGGCATGGTGGTCTGGCTACCCTGCGGAGGCTGGGGGGACCTCAGTCGACATCAAAGGATGAGTAGGACATTACTAGTTAAAGGTGGTTGGGGGTGAATCTTCCAGGCAACAAAGGACACATACAGAGAAGGGAGAGGAGGACACATTGCAGGGAAGCTGGGGAGACCCACTGAATGTGTTTGGCAGCCTGGTGACTGGGAGCTGGAGGAGACAGCAGGACCAAGCCACACAGGGCCCCAGGCCAGGGATTTGGGGCTCTATTCTAGGAGCAATAGGAAACCACAGGTGGGTGGAAGAGGGGGTGGGAGTGATAGAGACCCGTGTTGCTTTGTTAGTTCTGGCCACTGAGTAAGGAGTGGATTATTCCGGTGGGGGAGGGGGCAGCGGTAGATTCAAGAGGCCAATTAGGAGCTGCAGTCCAGGCAGAGATGGTGGTGCCTTGGACAAGGACGCTGGTGACAGAAAAGGAAAGACATGGGTGAATGCCAGGGCTTCTCCAGAGGTAAATCACAGCCCTTGGGGGCAGGTTGGGGGTGGGGGCAGAAGGGAAAAAGAGGTTCCAGGGGTGACTCCCCGGCTTTCAGCCTGCTCACGTGGTGGGATCATGGCCACCTTCTCCATGGCAACTTTGGGGGGTACTCCTCGTTCTTCTGGTACCCCAAGTGTTGACTCTAGTGGGAAGAGTCACTGAAACCAGAGAAGGAGGGACTTGATGAGCTGTTCTGATCCCTCCTTTGGCAAAGGAAGCACCCACAGCTCAGAGGCTTTGGGGCTGACAGATGGATGGGCCAGGCCAGGAGAGCGTTGTCCGCTGGGGAGAATTCCAGGCTGGACCCGAGTGAGTCTGCTTGGGCTCCAGCCCTGACCGCGCACCCACCCACTGAGTGAATCCAGGTGGGTGGCCTGCCTTCCGGCCTCAGTTTCTCTGCTGGGAAATGGAAAGACGTGATATTAGCACTCCTCTTCCAGTTCAGCATCACTGTGGGTCGCTAACTGGAAGTGCTTGGGGAAGAGGAAGAGGAGGATGCTCGGACTGCCTGTGGGGTCTAAAGTGAGAGAGCAGACGGGGTGGGGGAGGACAGGGAGCAACTCCTCACTTCCTGCCCGCCCTGTCTCTTGCAGACCCTGAAGGCTGAGTAGCCAGCGGGATGCCTGGTCTGCTGAACCAGACCACAGGGGCCGCCCTGCCCCTCACAGCCTCTGACGTCACCTCCTTCGTCAGTGGGTACGCACTGGGTCTGACCGCCTCCCTCACCTACGGCAACCTGGAAGCCCAGCCTTTCCAGGGTAAGGAGCCCCTTTGGGACTTCCCCAGCATCACCCCTCCTTCATACTGAACCCCCACCCCAAAGGGACTGGCTGATGGACACTGGGCCTGTCCTGTAACCTCTTTGAGTCTCAGTTTCCTCACCTGTAAAATGGGGATGCCGTTTCTGCCCAGCAGGTCTCAAAGCTGGTAGCAAGTCAGGTCAGGATTTGAGCCCGGGGTTGGGCCCAGCCCTGCCAACTGTCTGAATAGTGCTGCGACAGTTCCACAGGGCACACCCACCTGTGCCGAATGGTCAGGCCTCCACTTTCTCCCAGGAGCCTCACAGTGGGAGAGGCCTCAAGGCTCAGGGGAAGCCAGGCGCCTCCAGGCCCAGGTGTGTGACTTTGGGGAAGCCACTGTCCTTCTCAAAATCGGGATGTTCCTTGGCCTGTCTGGACACCAGGGTCTGCGGAGGGAGCAGATGAGGTCACGTGTGGGGAAGAACAGTGTGGAATAAAACAGTGTGAGAAGATGAATCACTGGGTGGAGCAGTCAGGACCGGACGGTGGACGGGTATTTGCCTGAGTCGTTTTTACGTCCGACTCCTCACTGTCCGCTTTTGCAGGGAGGCTGGCCGGGAGGGCGGTGGGTAAAGGCTGGCTAGGGTTGGGATTCCCTCTCACCCCCAGCTGACAGGAGCCTTCTAGCCCCTGCCCTGGGCACCCCATCCAGCCTGACCTGAGGTTCTGAAGCCGTTCCAGTTTCCAAAAGGAAGCTGCAGGGAAACTTTCTTCCCCTTCAAAATCTCCCGGGCAGAGCAAACAACCCTGCTCCTCTGTTTAAGTAAACCTAGAGAGGGCAGCTTAAAAAGGGACCCACTGAGGACCCGGAGACTACATTACTGAACAATTTTGGGCCAGTCCTGCTGCCCCACCCCCATTTTATGGATGAGAAAACTGAGGGTTGGGGGACAGGAAGCAGGGGTTTGTGGAGGGCTCACTTTTGGGGCCCGGCACTGCGTCGTCCCAGCGTTGGTCGGCAGTTTAAATGAGATACAACCTTGATCCCCCCCGAGTGAGGTCCCCGAGCCATCAGCACCACCCCAGACAGAGATGGTTAGAAATGCAGATCTAGGCCCCGTCCCCAAACTGCTGAACGGGAATCTGCATTTTAACAAGACGACCCCCCCCAGGTGATTCATGTGCTCTTAAAGCTTCAGAAGCGTCGAGGTAGACAAGTGGGGAGCACATAGCTTAATAAATGGTGGCTGTGTTTTTCAATTTTCATGATGACCCTGTGAGTCGGGCTCTATTGTCCCCATTTTTCGGGCTTAGAGAAGCTAAATATCATACCCAGGTCAGCAGGCTAGAAAAGGCTGCAGGGCCCAGATTCGAACACTAGTTTGCTTCCTCCAACGGCCCGGCTCCCGGGAGCCAAAGACAGTGCATTCGCTACACAGCTGTGTTTTATTCGGCCCATGCGACAGGGCACATAAATTCCAGGCTTCTATTCTCTCTCAAAAAGTCGGCAGCCCTGGCTACAGTGGACTTGCATGCCTGCCGAGTGACAGTTGTCTGTAAAATGGGGATGCCATTTCTGGGGCAGCTGTCCCTCTTCCAGTAGCCCACTGCACAGAGTGCCTGGCCTCAGAGCCGTGAGGCCCCAGTCCGAGTCCTCTCTGACACCCTCTAAGTGGCAGCGAGTACGTCCTTCTATCTGGCAGCCCAGAGGCTTGGGTCCCTTCCCAGGGAAGGAGTGTGCAGGGTAGGGCTGGGGCACCCCGTGACGCTGGGCCCTGCTCCGGCAGGTCTCTTTGTGTACCCACTGGATGAGTACACCACGGTGATTGGCTTTGAGGCAGTCATTGCTGACCGGGTCGTCACAGTACAGATCAAGGACAAAGCCAAGATGGAGAGCGGCCACTTCAATGCCACCCGCGGTCCAGCCACAACGATCACGGGTAAGGAAGCCAGAGGGGGCTGTGGCAGCGCCTGAGTCTGGACGAAGTCTCAGGCAGACTGAAAGGGCAGCCATGGGACAGGGTAGAGAGAGCACTAAACTAGGAGTCAGGAATTCTGTGTGCCTTTGGGCCAATGATCAACCTCTCTGAACCTCACCTTACTGTCCATAAAATAGAGGCGATCTTTCCTCTTCTCATCTCAAAAGCATGGGGAGGATCGAAGGAGGCAACAAAAGAGTTTTGAGATGTCTCTACAGAACAGAATAGCATGTCATTTAAGCTCAGAAGTTGTGGAATGAGTCATACAAGGGTTGGACTCCCCATTCTGCTGCTTGCAAGTGGTGTGAGCTCAGATAACAAATTAAAATTATCCACAAAATGAAGCTAATAATTATACACACCCATTGCTCAATGGAGCATGTGTGCAGAGCACTCATCACAGTCCCTGCTACAGACTTAAATACTTGAAGTATGGCTACTGATGACTGCTATTAAGGATGCTGAGGCTCAGAGAGGGTGAGTGACTGGCCCAAGGTCACACAGCACATTAGTGGCAGAGCCAGGGCTTGGAATCCAGACCAAGTATCATACGATGTAAGAGATTCTTACCATTGGATCTATGACCAAAGTGACATGGGTTCATCTGATCACTAAGATATTCAGGAGTATTTTAATGAGCACTCACCATACGTCAGATGCAGTTGCCCTGAAGTTGTTCTGACCACTCACAGCCTGGAAGAATAGCTCGGGTGTGCCGGGAAGTAACCATGAGAGCAGGTGGAAAGTGGCTGTGCCCAAAGAGGCCTGGAGAATGTCAGGAGGGAGAGAGGGGTGCAGATTGGGGCCTGGGGAGGCATTCATGGAGGGGTTGGATGGACGGGTGAGACCGGCTAAGCAGGGATGGGGCAGTGGGCCTTTTGGATAAAATAGCGAAGCACAAGCATGGATCCCAAAGGTGGCAGGTGCTTGGGCACGATTCTTGTGGGGCGTAGAGTCTGCGGATGGAGAAGCGGCTCTCTGTTAGGGTTTCGTGGGTCCAAGTCTCTGGATCCCAGAGGGTACAAGTACACAGGCCTGGCCTCAGACCTACGCAGATTCAGATCCTGGTACAACGAGTTAGTTATTTGCCCAGGAAGTTGGCCGAGTCATACCCCTGCACTGAGTCTGTTCACCCATCAGCAAAATGGGCTACTCAGACCTGCCGCACAGCAGGCTTAGAGGGGACCAGAGGCAGTTAATCTGTGCACAGCTGCTGACTCCAGGCCTGGCACCTAGGAAACGTTCTGCAAGAGGGCGTGTCCATCGCCCCTCATTCCCGCTCACTGGAAAAGGTGGCTTTGGATGAGGACTTGGAGCGGATCCTGTTTGTGGTCAACCTGGGGCCCATCGCCCCTATGGAGAACGTCACGGTCTTCATCAGCACATCCTCAGAGCTGCCGACACTGCCCAATGGTGCCGTGCGGGTCCTGCTGCCTGCCATCTGCGCCCCGACTGTGCCCCAGTTCTGCACGGAGAGCGCTGGCCCCTCCAACCAACAGGAGCAAGGGTAAGAAGCACCTGCCTGGACAAGGGGACAAGGGTCGGAGTCTCAGGGGTGTGTGGGGCGGTGGAGATGGAGAGTCGAAGGTGAAGCTCAGCACTACAGGTGCCACCACCCAAATAACTGCTCCTCCCATGCTCACTCTGAGAGCATTAGAGTCTCCCTGCAATACCTCGGAGTGGTGCTGGCCAGGAGTGCTGGAGTTTGGACAGCTTGGGACGAGAACTTACAGTCTTTAAATTTCATGTGCTGAAGACACTGAGTGTTAGGAATCAAGAGTCATCCTGGCTCCTCCCTTTTTAGAACTTCGGCGGGAGAGATAATTATCCAGTTAATAATAATGTGGAACTGCCTGTGTCCTTGCATGCATAATAAATTATGTGAACAGCACGATGAAGGAGACTTTCACGGGCTAAAAGTGTAAGAGAGGGATCCAACCTGGGGTTCTTTGGGCCAGGCAGGCTTCTCTGAGGAGTGATGATGTTTCAGCTGAGAGCTGAGCAATGAGGGTGGAGCAGGCACAGAAAGGAGCATCCCTGTAGGTGAGAAGAGCAGATGCAAAGGCCCTGGGGCCACAGCCTGGGTGTGAGTGAGGAGCAGCAAGCAGGCTGGCAAGGCTCCAGCAGGTGGGAGAGTGAAGGGAGAGATCAGAGGGCTACTGTGGCATCACCCTGTGTAGGACCTTGAAGCCCTGGGTGAGGACACTTGTCACTACAACAGAGAAGCAGGAGGCACAAGCCAGTCTCAGACCAGGGGACACCAGCTTGTGTTACCTTCGTAAGTGCTGCCATAGGCACCAAGCACTGCACATTTGAGAGACAGGCCCCCGTGGAACTGGGAACATTCAAGATTTGACAAGAAGGAACAAGAGGCCCCGGGGGCCTTGATACCCCTGACGTGGCCCCCATAATCTTATTGTCCCAGCAGGTAGCATTAGCAGAGGTACTCAAGGGAGAGTCCGGCATCAAACCCCTGTGAACCTCACAGATGTTCAGAGAGAGTGACAGGAGATAAAGTGAGAAAAAATAGATGAAGCTGAGGGCTAGTGAGGGCGAGGAGAGAAGGAAACTTGTGCAGCACTGGTGACAGTGGAATCTGGGACAGCCACCCTGGGAAGCAATCTGGCAACACTTCGTGTATGCCCTTTGACCCGGGGACCCCAGAGAAATGCTTCCATAAGTTCGAAAGGGGGACACGGATGAGGATCTTCACAGTGGCGGTGCCCGTGGACCCGGGGTGGAGGCAGGAACAAATGGGGACAGTATAACAGCCTTACATGAAACAACAGGTGCCCCGGTATCTACAGCGGGTACCATGTCAGCAGCAACAGCTGGTTCACACACAGCCACTTGGACAGAGTGAAAAAGGGGGCAGGGGAGAGTAGTGAATGAGATTCATAACGGATTGCAATCTCTTCTGTTTAAAATGTGTTCCCAACCAAATGCCACCACGGGTGTATGTACATGGAGACCACACCTCAAAGACCTTGGGAGTGGGGAGGGGTCAGGACCCCCAGACAAGGTGGGTGATGACACAGAAAGAAAGCCAGTGACTTGAGCGATCTGCAAGGGACAGACATTTCCTAAGCACTTGCTCAAAACGACAGTGTCATTATTATCCCCTTTTAATGGATGAGAAAACCAAGGCTTGATCGGGGGCTCCCAGCGCCCAGAGAGAGAGCAGGGATTCGGGAAGTGGTGTGATGTAGCCAAACAGGAGCAGGCAGGCTGGGCGAGCACGCACACTCGCCCAGGTCCCGCTTGTGGGAACTCAGGCCGGTTGCCTCATCTTGCCGAGCCTCGGTTTCCCCATGTGGGAGATGAAGGAGACAGGGTGAGGTGGGGGGACCCTGTTGCCTCCTTCTGGGGGTCCTGGTGAGAACAACGTGCGGTGACTCAGTGGAGCCCCGAGCCTGGCCCCTGGCCCAGCCCCCGCAGGTAGTGCGCCTGTGTTGGAGTCCAGGTCCTTCCTGGGGGCAGGTTGAATGGGGGAGAAAGTAAGGGTCTGGGGTGGGAGGAAGCCCATGAGCCGCCTTCCAGGCTGGGCTACAGGGGTGGCAGGACGGCCAGGGACTCACTGTCCTCTCACGCTCCCCCCCCCATCACCACGCTGGCCCTGGCGGCTCTCCGCTGCCTCCTCCTCCTCTCGGTCCCTTCCCAGCAAAGACTGGCGTTGCTCCAGCCCCTGGGCCCAGGACTCCTGCCACAAGTTGTGCCTGGCGACACTCTGGGACACCACCGTGTCCAACCCCATGGAATACGAGTTCAGCTTCCAGCTGGAGATCCGGGGGCCATGTCTGCTCGCAGGTGAGAGGAAACCGCCCAGACCCAGACTGACGCCAGGGAGACCCGAGGCCCCACAGTGGGGAGAGCCTCAGGCCCAAAGCTTCCAGTGACAAAGGGGGGGGGGTGACAGGCCCAGATGGAGGACGTCCTGAGTACATGGGGCTTCAGGGATCCCCATTTCCGGTCCCCCAACATACAGCCCAAAGAGGAGCCCCTTGCACAGACGGGTTTCCAGGCTGCCCCACGCCCACTTCAGTGGCTTCCCTGGGCAAACGGGCGTGGGAGCCTGGTGGTTCTTGGTCCCTCCTAGAGGCTGCAACCACAGAGCTGCTTCCCGGTTCTTGCCTTACTCAGCAGAACCACCAGGGGATCTTCCAGAATGCTGCCGCTTGGCTCCCGCCCGAGCTTCTGGCACCCGGGTCTGGGACATGCCTTGGCGTTGGACAGTTCCAAGGTCCCAGGTGATTCCAATGTGCAGCCACAGTTGGGAGCCATTTGTTCTGCTGGGTCGCCTCCCCCACCCCCTCAAGGTTTTAAAAGAACCTGGTTTCTTGTCCACGAGTGTTTCATTGGAGAAGCATGACCTTCCAACCTAAGAGGTGTTTATGGAGTCCCCGCCAATCGGGTGCTGAGCTCTTTCCATCTTTACGTGCCTCCATTGGGAAGCAATTCCTTTGACCATCCCCCACTGCAGTCCCATTTTGCAGATGGGGAAATTGAGGAGACCTATCTGTCCATGGTTACATAGCAAGCAGGTCAGGAGCCCCGGATGGGGCTGGCGTGTCATCTCTGGCCTGCATCTTGGTGTCTCCCACCAAGCTCCTACCTCTCTCCGGCCCCTGAGCCTGTCCCATCTCTGTGCCACTCAGGGGTAGAGAGTCCCACCCACGAGATCCGAGCCGACGCTGCCCCGTCTGCACGCTCAGCCAAGAGCATCATCATTACCTTGGCCAACAGGCACACCTTCGACCGGCCCGTGGAGATCCTCATCCACCCCAGCGGTACTGTGCACCAGCAGGGCGCCCCGGCATGCCCGTGGGAGGGGGCGGTGCTGACTCCATGAAACACAGACAGGTGGCCCTGCACCCAGTGGTCAGCCAGAGGAAAGGTAGGGGTATGTGGCTAAGGAGAGGAGACCAGCCTTCTAGGAAACTTGGCTCAAGCTGGTGGAAATGCCTCCTGCCCCGATTCTAGCTCCAGAGGCTCCGGGGTCTCATCCACCCACTGGGACTCTCTGCCCCCAGCCAGCTGAGCAGAGGACTCTGATACCCAAGCTCAGGGAGATTCTGGCAGCTCTGAGTACTTGGTGTGCAACTCTTTATCTCTTTAAGAATTCGTAGGATGTCAGGACCTGAAAAGATCAGAGCACCCAGGCCCATCCCCACTTTACAGATGGACACACTGAGGCCCAGAGAGGGCAGTGGGCCAGCCATGGCCAGAGGCACTCCTGACTCCCAGCCAAGGGGTCTGTCTGTCCGTGGCACCACACTGCTTTGGGCAGCCAGGGCTTCTGAACCCCACTTCCTACTAGGAGTCCCTCTCCCCTAAACCAAGGCCCCTAGTATCATCCCCCCCACACTCAGACAGGTGCTGAGAATCGATCTCATCTCCTCAGAGCCCCACATGCCACATGTCCTGATGGAGAAAGGGGACATGACCACGGGAGAATTTGAGCAGCACTTGAAGGGAAGAATGGACTTCATTAAAGGGATGAAGAAGGACAGCAGTGCAGAGCGAAAGGTGAGGGTGACGGAGGAGAGAGTCAGGGAAGCAGAACTGGGGTGGCATTAGGGACTTTGTCTTCGCTGACGACCAGTGAGACGGAGCCTGGGCTGGGGTCGGGGGACCTGCCTGAGATCACACACCAGGCAGGTGGCAGATTCTCGTCAGTGTTCCCTTTGGTGGGCTGGGGCACTGCGGAGCAGAAGTAAATGGCTTCCAGATGTGGCAGTCGCCCTGGTGCTGTCCTCATGCTTCCTGCCAGGTCACCTTCTAGTACCTGAGCCAGGCTGGTGGCAGAAACAAGGCTACTGTACCCCCAAGGGGCACCCAGGAACATGCAGCCGGCTGAACTCCAGCTCCTGCATCACTCCCAGGCCTCTGTCTTCCCACCGGTGGAATGTGTCTCTTGCTCTTCCTTCCTCTGGTCCTTGCTGCCTCTTACATAAGCAGTAAAGGCAGAGCAAGGAAAGCTGGACAAAGATGCCTCCTCTCTGCCGGTCCTCTCCCCCGTGAAGCTGAAGGAAGAGAGGCCCTCAGCAGAGGTGCTGGAGTGGGGGTGGGGAAGGCAACGGTAGGAGGCTGAGCCAATGGCCACAGATGGTACCAGCAGTCTCTCTCCCACTCGTGACCTTGCACGCCAAGCCGGGTCCTGCATTCCAAGATAGGTTTAAGAATGATGTCCCACTGCTTTTTCATTGTCTCCCCTTCTCATATGAGAAAACTGAGTTTTAGCACCCTCCAAATATCTGGTGAGCCGGGGAAAGGGGAAGACTGTCCTCTTGGGAGTTGGCTTTGGTGGCAATGAAGCTGAGGACTTAGACTAGATAGGTGGGACAGCTACGCTGGATTGAAGAGCCCCTCCCACTCCTGCTGGCCTGACTGACAGGGGCTGGTGGCAGCTGAGCGGCACACAGGAACACGTAGACTGCTCAGTGCTTACCCCGAGTGTCAGAGACCCCCTGGAGGCACCTGCTTGGTGGGGGTGGGAAGGGTGAGAAGGGGGAGGTGCAGATGGCTCAGTGCCCATCATGTCGTCACTGTGTTAGAGACCCCGCTGGAAAAAGCTATTCTCTGAGAGGTGCCCCCTCACCCAGATGGGTCTGTTGGGAGAAGAGGCTGAGCCAGGTTCTCAGAGTGGGGGCAGCAACGCCAGGTGTACCGCCGAGCTGTGAGGACAACCGTGCATGGACAATGCTCGGGGGTGGGACCAGCAATGGGCCTCCCAGACCTGGGGCCGGGTCCCCTGCCTACCAAGCCTTAAGTCAGTTAGCTCCGAGACCACTGAAGCAAATGAGAATTAATTTGCCACCTTGGGTTGGTTATGCAAATACCCTGTATTCTCATGAGCTCAGGGATGACAGCGATCAACCCGAAGCTGCTGAGGAGTGATGAGTTTATTGGAATTAGATAATAGCAGCTTGAGGAGCCCGGGGCCCCATCCTGGAGATGGCTCTTTTGACTGACAGATGTGGCCGTTCCTGCCTTGGGCTCTGTCATCAAAAGAGCCAGGCCGGGCATTGGCTTTCTGCAAAGGAGCTCCATGCAGGACGGAGAGTGTGATCCTTTGCCAGGCAGGAAGGTGGACATCCAAAGGGTGTACATCAATCAGGAAGAGTGGGGTGGACAAGCTGTCAAAAACTGTGGTTTAGCAAAGAGGGAGCAAATGACACAAGGAAAGACACCACGTAGAAGTGATGAAGATGCAGCAAGAAGCAGAGATAAACAGAGACTAAAAAAATTGTTTTAAAACATGCACACACAAGTCAGTGGCAGACAGACACACACAGGTTCATTCTCTCATTTATTCATTCAACCCACACTGCGTGCCCAGTAGCTGTCAGGCTCTGTTCTAGGCCCTCGACAGGCCACGCTGAAAACGACACATCCTTGTTCTCATGGAGCTTACATTGTAGCCCAGGAAGACAGACAAGAAGGAAGCAAATGAGCAAGGTCAGTTTGGAGAGGGCTGGGGAGCATGACAGAAATAAAACGGGATGATGCGGTAGTGAGCGACAAGCACTGGATGCTGATCAGCCAAGTGCCTAGAAAAAGGCCATCTGAGAATGAGACCTAGTGAATAGTGAAGAACTGGGGTAGAATAACGATGACATGCATGGAAAACAGAAAGGCATCCAGTGTGATGGAACTGTAGGGAGCAGAGTGGGCCAAGATGCGGTGGACAGACAGGTGGGGGTCAGGTCCTAGAGGCCTTCATAAGCCATGGTGCAAGGTGTGAGGAGAAGCTATTGCTTGAGGAAGAGAATGACAAGAATGATCTTGACGCCTACTCTACATCGAATGGACCACGGGGAGGTGCAATGGAGGAAAGAAGCCATAAGAGGCTATTGCAGGAGATGATAGTGTTCTGAACTTGGGTGGTGGCAGTGGAGACAGAAAAGAGGACACATTAAGGATGTATTTTGGCTGCAGAACCAGCAATCCTCTGCTGAAGGAGTAGTTGTAGAGGGTGTGAAAAAGACAGGAAGCAAAGACAACTCCTCGGTCTTTGGTTTGAACACCTGGGTGAGTGACAGTGTCATCTACTGAGTTGGAGAAGAGACTCAAATAGAAACCAAAAAACAGGCACAGAGAGACATGTCCACCCAGAGACAGTCATGTAAAGAGACAGAGAGCAACTCGGGATGGAGAGAGAGGGAGGAAGTGACCGTTGGTGGGGAGTGAGTGGAGAGTCAAGGAGGGTCCAGCATCACATCTGCCAAGAGAACACATTAAAGGGTAAAGAACTATGGCGCTGTTCTTCCCTTGTTCACTGAGCCCATCTCTGCACCATGCTCTGTGTCAAGCCCTAGAGATGCAAAAGAGACCCAGGTGTGACCTACCTTGAAGTAACACACAAGCTAGTGGGGAGGTGGAGATATGAGCAAAAAATCACAGTGTGGGAAATGCATGGGCCCCGTGACAAATGCCAACAACAATGATGGCTACTGTTCAGAGACAATGACTCTCAGGCAGCAGGCTTCACAAGCATTGCAGTTATTCCATCCAACTCAGGGAAGCATATACTCTTGTCCTTATTTCACAGATGAAGACACTAAGTAATTTAGTCCACCTGGGAGATTGGGGCAGGTTTCCCAAAGAGGTAAAATATGAAGAATGAGTAGGAAGTTATCCATGGGAGAGAGTCAGTAAACCAGGGAAACCAAGGTCACAGCCAGAGGAGCCAGAGAGTAGCTCCTGCACTGAGTATGAGAGAGAAAGAACCCGCCATTCAGCTGAAGGCCTGCAAGTGTGCCAGGACTGCCCACCTGTGTGCCCACCCAGTTCATCCTCACCACCACGCTGAGGAGGAAAAAGTAATTACCTCATTTTACAAATGAAGAAAGAGACCCACAGGAGGGACTTGTTCAAGATCACAGCTGGATGGTGACAGCTGGGATTCGAACACAGGTCCTCTGCCTCCAAAGTCCATGCTTGCTGTTGCAACCTGTGAAAATCTAGCAAACAGAGAAGCCAAGTAGAGTCAACCTGGGTGTCTCTCATGCAGGGTATGAGTGGCATCTTGACAATACTTAGTGAGTAATAGAAGACCACATGAGTAGCAGTGAACCCCATGAATACCCAAGTGAGAGCTTTTCTTTCAACCCCAGACAGAAATCATCCGGAAACGCCTCCACAAGGACATTCCCCACCATTCTGTCATCATGCTCAACTTCTGTCCCGACCTCCAGTCAGTCCAGCCAAACTTGAGAAAGACCCATGGCGAGTTCATCTTCCTCCTCGACAGGAGCGGCAGCATGAGTGGGACCAACATCCACCGGGTCAAGGTACCTTCCAGAGGGCCCCTTGCCCCAGGGTCTAGTGCTGCAGGGTAAATCAGCTGTGCCCCCCCAGACTAGCTTCATCTGCACTTCAGTTCCAAGAATTTCACCTTCCACGCCTGAACCACTTTCCTAAATAGCTCTCCATGACCAAAAGGAGCAGCAACTCTTTAAAACCTGTTTGAACAGAGACACCCAAACTCAATGTGCTCTCAGAATGAACCCCTGATGTGATGTGAGCAGAGGTAGAACTATTGTTCATTTACAAGGGTTGACATCATCAACATCTTTCCTGGATGTTCTATGACCTTTGTTGAGTGCCGCCTCAGGCCAAAACACCTCAGTAGGTACTGTGGAGGGGGATACAACTGGGTATTGAATCCAGACAATAATCCTATGAGGTTGATCCTGTTGTCACCACTTTCCAAAGGAGAAACCCCATCCTGAGAGTTTCCGTAATCTGCCCAAGGTCACACAGCTAGTGTAGTCTAAAACTAACCCCATTCCCATCTGTCCCTCTGTCCCTCTGACCTGGCATCAGAGATTCACTGGGCATGGCCCCTGCCATCAAGGAATGTAATGAATCCAGTAGAAGAGATTTGGTTCATCTTTTTTTTATGTCTAATATGTGCACCATTCTGTGCTTGGCCATCTGAAAAGACAGCAGGTTGCAAACTCAGTTCCTGCCCTCAAGGAGCTCACAGTCAAGCGAGGGGCACAGCCCTGCTAACCAGCCACACCTGGAGCATGGTCCCACTGCCATGGAGAGTTCTGCTGGGTGCAGAAGGCAGAATAGGAAACCTGCCCCCAGACATCCAAAGGCATTTCCTCTCCCTCGGGAGATTATTCACCTCAATTTTGGCATCACCCGACACTGCCTTGCATTTTCAGTTGAGCAGATGTCTGCCCCCTCCTCTGGAGTTATAAACTCATTAATGGAAAAGACTGGAAATTTTTCATTTGTTACTTCCCATGGGGCCTACCTCTGTGTTCAGGCATAAAAAAGCCCTCATTTGTGTTTTATGGAGCTGGGTAAAGAATTACAGTTCAAAAGAACAAGGGACAGGGAACAAAAAGGGAGAGGGCTCTGTGTCACCTGCAATTTCGCTCCTTCCCCAGTTTGTGCCTGGGGCAAACTCTTGTTTCCAGGGTAACAGGATCTGCCAGGATGGGAAAGGTGAGGTGGGATCTGTAATGCCAGCTAACACCTCTGCCTTGCTATGACTGGGTTTTGTCTTGAAGTATGAGAAAGCAGTCATATATAGGACCTAAGTTCCTGTCTGAGGCCTCTTAACACTGGGTTGTGGCAGTGGTTGGTACCCTTCTCCACCCCTGCCCACCATCAAAGCAAATGTTGGGATGGGGAGCTGTCCACGGTGCTGGGGTGCTGAATCACAGTCCAGTGCCATGTGTACTCCATTCCATTCCACAGCTGTACCAGTCTGTTAGATGTCTCCACAGGTACTCTAAGCATCACGGAATAATGAAACATTCCTTAGAGACATTCAATACATTTTCCCGGTAAGGAAATTGAGTCCCCAAGAGGCTGTTTTCCCCAATGTCACAGTACTAGTGAGGGAGCGTAACTAAGCCTTCCATACCCTGGTTCAGTGCTCATTTTCCTTGCGTTAATGATAGGGAATTGTACCCACTTTTCCCCTAAGAAAAGGTCTCTTTTCTGATTGTCTTCTGAGGCATGGCTTAGCACAAGAGAAGTGCCTGAGTTCCAGGATCAATTCTGCCACTGATTTGCTATGTGGATTTGAACAAGCTGATTCTCAACTCTCAGCTTCATTTTTACTTTTTATAAAGTGAGAAGAAAAGATTAATATAGGAAGGGCAAACATATGTCATATGCCCCTCTGTCCCCCTCTCCCAAGTCCAAGCAGACATCAATAATTCGCCATGACTTTTTTTTCATGGTGAGTCTAGACTCAGTCTCTACAGTCTTCTCATCTCAGTGGTCCAGGTCATTACTACCAGTTAAATGGAATTGGCTTTTGAGTGGGAATTTATTTCCTGAGCTAAATACCTTTCCAACCCTGAAATTCCAGAATTTTCTGGTGAGAACTTCCTCTGGGGCTCCTCACACAGTCCCCTCCCCCCAAAGTCTCTCTAGCTTTCTTTTCCAGTTCAGCTCACTGACCTCAAGGTTACCCTTTCACAAATGGCCCTGCATTGGCACAATTCATTCTGCTGCACGTGCCCATTTTAGAAAAAGGCACAGAAATTATTCAGGCTGCACACACCCCATTCCCCACTGACACTGAGGCCACTGGGGGGTTGCTTTCATCATTAACTGTGGCCCATTGGGTTGAAGTTGTAGGGAAAACTGGGCTTAAGGAGGTAGGAGAGAATAGAAATCCAAACAGCTATGCCAAGGGGAAAGTTCAACCAATTTAATTTCCTGCAGCTGGTCTCATTCTTCAGCTGCCACTTGCTGCCAAAACCATGGCTTTGAAATTTCTAATAGGTGTGAGCAGAGACAATCTGTATGGATCAGCAGTATCTCCCACCAGCAGGAATCTACATTAGTGGCTAATGAACAAATAAGTGGATATGGACTTACTTCATAGAGAGACAAAATGTATTGGCACAAGCAACAAAGAGAGATGAAGAGAACGTTAATGTTAATGTTTACAGAGGGGAGTGGGGGAAGGGCTGCAGGTCCTTACGGTGCGGGAGTTGCCAGGATCTGCTTACAGCTGTTTACTTCTAGTTTCTGGAAGATAATAGTTTGTTTTGCCGAAGCCATGCTGAGATCTCTGAGCTGCCATCAGCAAACTGTACGAGGATAAGGCAGAGCACCCCCATTCCTGAGTTCTGTGCCAGGGCAGAGCCAACATGAATAAAGACTCGGAGCTGTGTTGAAAGCCTCAGCCCTATTCTAAGGTTTTGTGACCCAAACCCTCTGAGCCTCAGTTTCCTTATCTATAAAATAAAGGTATTCATATTAATATGCATGTCATTGGGTGTGTAACAATAAGCATTTCCTGACTGTTTTCTACGTGCCAGGCCGAGGTTCAGAGAAGCAATGTAACTAGCCCAAGGTCAAGTTAGTCATGGTAAAGGTGAGATTCAAACCCAGATATGTTTAAGGCCAAAGTGAATCTTCTTAATGACTGTTAATAGAGATTAAATACTATAATTAATATAAAGTGTTTATCACAGTGTTTGACATATAGTGATTGCTTGCTATTTATCATGGCATTGTATCAGCATCCATATCATCATTTTCCCTCCTGTTATCTCCACTTTTCTTCTTTGTCATTATTTTTTCCAAAATACTTTTATCAAGATCCCCTGGTGTTGCCTTGTTAAATAGGTTAAGACTCTAATATGCACAGATTGTGGGGGCAAAGTGGCACGTGTCTGGGCCCTGGGTCCACTATGTACTCTCTGCTCCCCAACAAGTCACTCGCCTCTCTGCCACTCATGTTCTCTTGTATGAAATGGGGATAATATTGTGCTGCTTCATGGGTTACCGTAAAGATTATATGCAGGTAAAGCACATCCTAAGTGTTCAACAAATATGACCTAAGGAGACTGTCCCAAAGGGATTTGTCCCTATTAATGACAATTAGGGTGATTCTTCTGCAAAAGGCCCTGGAGGACAGCCAGAAGCCTGTCCCAGCACCACCGTGACCAGGATGAGGCCACCTCCCTCCCTTAGACATCGATTCTCTTTGGGCAGAGAGGAGTGAGTGCTCCTTGCTCTTCCTACCTCTCAGGGTCGGCAGAAGGTGAGATAGAACTGGCAAGCCACCACAGAATGGTTTTGAAAAGTCAGACTCGCTACACGGATGAGAAATTTTATGATGATGGCTTTGGTCCAGCCTCAGCTCAGCGTCAGCAAATTTCCTGATCTGGGGGAAAAAGCAATGTTGGGTGCAGGTGGGGAGGGGAAGGGGGCAGAGGGCCTGTTTAGAGACAGATTCTGTGCTGGGACGGGGGTGGTGAAAGTCATAATTCCTTCCCAAATCCTGAAAATCCCTTTCTCACCTGCCAGGATGCCATGCTGGTGGCTCTTAAGAGCCTCATGCCAGCCTGCCTCTTCAATGTCATTGGGTTCGGATCCACATTTAAGACCCTCTTCCCTTCCAGTCAGACCTACAATGAGGTAAGGAAGGGCGAGGCTGGGACCAGGAGGGTGTGGGTGGTGAGGAGCAGAGGAAAGGCAGGAAAAAGAAAGAAGGTCCTGCTCACAAGCTGCCCACCCTTATAGGACCTGGATGATACTCAGGTGCGAAGAACTAAAGAGGGGCTAGCTCCGTTTGGGCAGTTTTCTGACATCTCAGCCTTCTGACACCCTCCTCTTTAAGATGAAGAATATGTTGGGCAGAGTGTGGGGCACAGAGAGGGGTATAAGGGGAGGGAGGAAGAGGATACGCATGCCAGGCCTGCTGCTCACTGAAACCTCTGTCTCATGGGAACGATAGATTCATGCAAGGCTGAACTAAGTGACCAGCGAGGGGTAGCAGAGTGAACAGGTGGATAAGTGGGCTAAGAATGGGTTCACAAGGCTCAAGCTACAGTTTTAAACAATAGGGCTGTGGCCCCAACAGCCTGTTCAAAATTGCAGCATCTTACCCAGGTCTAAGAATTGCAAGGAAGGAAGGAAGGAAGGAAGGGAGGGAGGGAGGGAGGGAGGGAGGGAGGGAGGGAGGGAGGGAGGGAGGGAGGGAGGGAGGGGGGAGGGAAGGAGGGAGGGAGGGAAGGAGGGAGGGAGGGAAGGAGGGAGGGAAGGGAGGGCTTAGGGGCCACTTTTCAATTTAAAATGCTTATGGGTTTTTTAAATACAAAAATAATATATGTTGATCATCTCACAATCTTTAAAGCTAGATAATAAAAATCATAAATCTGGCATGATCACATCTGTCAGGGGGAAAAAAAAAGGAAAAACAATGTTAAGAGCTTGGAATAAATCCCTCCAGACCTGGCTTTATGCACTTACACACACTTTTCATAAAGACAGGATTAGGTCTTCCAGAAACCACTCTTCTAACGCAGCAGCCTGTCGTGAGCCTATTTTCATGCCATTAAGTATAAACCTGCAACACAGTTCTAGTGGCAGCCTACTATTGCACTACAGCGACAGATTGTGGGACTTGTTTAACTAAAGCCCCTACAGCTGGGAACTGAAGTTGTTTCCTTGTTGTTGTTGTTGTTTCTTATTATCTTTGTATGAAAGACTTCACACGCATCCTTCATGATTCCCTTGGGATAAATTTCTAGTCTTGCTGATTTAAAGGTACACACACATTTTAAGACTTTGGACATTTCTGAGCACGGATGTTGGAAGAGCATCTTTCTGAGGCAGGCGCAGGAGGATGTGTGATGTCCAGTAGGAATCTATCCATCCAATGTCGACAATCCTTGGCCAGAAAGGAGATTAATTGATATACCACGAATGGCAGCATGTCAGGCATTGGGCAAAACCAAGACAAATAAGTAATCACCTATTTCTCCTGCATGTGGGGCAGAGATGAAATTGAGAACAGGACTTGACTCTAGTGTGGCTGAACTATTATTTAGGGCAGCAATTTTCAACCAGCATGCTTCAAGAATTTTTAAAGCGTGCACATGTGGCTATTTAGTCAGGGTCACTGACCGCTTCCCCTTAGATGGTCAAGTAAAAACATGACAATGGCCAGCACAACAATGGCCATCCTATGTGAATGGATGTGACAAAAATCATACCTATTTTTTGTCACATTGGCAAAAAATATATTTTGCGGTGTGCTTTGGTTTATATGTGCAATGAGATGAAAACGGTTGAAAATTGCTGACCTAGTGGAACTAAAGGACTCAAGGACTCATCCTCCACGAGGCCTAGGGTCTCTGCGTCACAAGGTGACCCTGGGAATTCTCTGCCCTGTCCATGTGCCCTTCCTGCAGGAGACCTTGGCCATGGCCTGTGATAATATTCAGAGAATGCGGGCTGACATGGGTGGCACCAACCTCCTCTCCCCACTCAAGTGGGTCATCCGGCAGCCGGCGCACCAAGGCCACCCGCGGCTTCTCTTTGTGATCACAGATGGGGCGGTCAGCAACACCGGGAAGGTGCTGGAGCTGGTGCGGAACCACGCCTTCTCCACCAGGTTGGCACAGGCCGAGGCTTGGGGCTTGGTTCTCCTGGGTTTCCCTGGGCTGGGATTTCCAGCACCCTGGACAACTTGGAAAATGCCAGAAGGAAAGGAAGGAACCCCATAGTGCTTTGCTTTCAGGGGGGTGTGGCTGACTGCAAAGTTAGGTTTTCCCTTGGAAAGTGCAGGAGGTATGAGGTGCTCACACCCCCACGTACAGCTCCCAAGGGGCAGCCTAGGCAGAAAAAACCCTTCCTGCTGCTTTGACTCTGGGCTGGGGCCAAAGTCATGGGCTGTATGTGTGAATGTAAATGCCCTCTGAAGGCCTTCTGCCCCCTCGCTCTTCTGGATCATGCTTTCCTGTCCCCATCAGGGGACGAAGATGGCAGAAAGGATGGGAAGTAGCAGCCTCTCTCCTCCCCTTTCCATAGGTGCTATAGCTTTGGAATTGGACCCAACGTCTGCCATAGGCTGGTGAAGGGGCTAGCAACAGTGTCCAAGGGCAGTGCTGAGTTCCTGGGGGAGGGGGAGCGGCTGCAACCCAAGGTAGGTGGAAGGACCCTGACTGCTCTCGTGTTGGGACCTCAGAGGCCCAACTGGTCAAAACAACTCAGTGGTGTGGAGTAGGATTTCACCCCAAATATGAGCTTTCCACGAGGCCACACTGCACCCTACTGAGAGTCAGAGGGGTCGAAGCCACAGAGCAGGCAGCTCAAGAAGCTGGTTCAGGGCTCTAGATCCCTGGGTCTCCAGCCACTGGTCCATCCATGAGCTGGGCAGGACTGGGGCCCCTGGAGGGTCACTGCATTTTGTGGGATTGCATTTGGAGTCGTTTCTGGCCATGTTCCTGATGGGGACAAATGAGGGCTCAGAAGTAACTAAAAGGGCCCAGAAATCAAGGGGCTTAGAATCTCCTCTCCATTTTCTGCACAATTGGCCCAAATAAACCAACTCCTAGAAAATCCCTGTTTCAGTTCAGGAACCAGAGACAGCTGGAGTTGAGAGTGCAAGAAGTTTATTGGAGGGTAACATCTGTGAAAGAGAAAAGAAGAGGAGGCAGGAAGGAACATTCACAGTTTGTGGCCCAGATGCAGCACCTGTGAGAGGAAAGGAAGGAAGGAAGCAGCCTCGGGCAGGGAGAGCCGCAGACTGCAATGCCAGTCTGACAAGGCCTCAGTCGACCCACTGGGGAGCGAAGATCGCCCATCACGGAGTCTGTGTTGGGCTGCAGTGCCAGGCACTAGAACTCCTGCTACGCTCAGTGGTTGCCAGGACGTTTCCAGGGAGAGGCGGGTCTTGGCTCCAAAGCTGGGGCTTTGCATCTGGAGACTCACCTAACTAACAGTCTCTCTTGGAGGGAGATTTGAGAGTACACCTCTCTTGGCTCCGACAATCCCCAAATCCTATTTCTCCAGCCTCGCAGTACGTCTGAGGAAATCGGCATACGTGATGCCAAACTATAGCTGTCATTTATTGAATACCTATTAGTAACAGATTCTTCAAATCCAGTATCTCAGATAATCCTCCCAACGATATGGAGAGTTAAGAATTCCTATCTCAGTTTAACAAACGAGGAAAACGAGGCCAAGGAAAGCAAATCGATTGGTTCAAGATCACTGTCTAGTCCATGTTTTGACACAAATTTTGTGTGCCCTGCACTAATCACAACCCCCCTTTGAGTCTCGGATTTTCTCATTTATAAAATGCTAAGCTTAGAGAAGACGAACAATAAAAATTTGTTCCAACTCTGACATTCTAGGAGCCTCAGAAGCGGCATGTTCCCTGGTAGGTAAGCCACCTGAAGGCCTCTTGTCACTTCCCTGCTCGCTTCCCCATATGGTCATACCTGCCTGGTCTTTGTGCTTCTCACCTGGACAGAGCCCTACTCATGCATGTCCCCAACCTGTGTTCTGACCCTGCCCAACAGATGGTCAAGTCCCTGAAGAAGGCCATGGCCCCAGTCCTGAGCGACGTGACTGTGGAGTGGGTCTTCCCTGAGACCACCGAAGTGCTGATCTCACCCGTCAGCACCAGCACCCTCTTCCCTGGAGAGCGGCTGGTGGGATATGGCATCATGTGTGATGCCTCATTATACGCCTCCGACTCCAGATCTGTAAGTATCTCAGGGTTGCCAGGGGTCCGTGGGGGTCCAGAGGCCTGCCCCCAACGCTGTCCTAGCTGAAAAGATTGGTCACAGCAGGTAGGAACGAGCTGGATCCGAGTTACAGTTGTGCGGTATGGCTGCCAGGCCATGGGCGTTCAGTCAGGGTGACGCTGCTTGAGTAGGTGCTACCATCTCAGTGGGCGGTTCTCCAGATGCTCTTCAGCAGAAGATCGTGGGGAACACGTTTACATTGCAGCGTCCTAGCTCCAACCTAGGTCCACTGATCTAAAAATCTCTGAGGATAAGGCCTGGGAACCTTCATTTCACATAATCTCCCCAAAGTAATTTTGGTGAACAACTTAGTTCAGAACCACTACACTCAGGTTTCCTTCTGGGGACACTCTAGTCAGGGCCTAGCTCCCGCGATGAGTCGGTGTGTTATTGACTTACACAGATGACTTTTCTGTGTGGTGGCAGAAGGGGAATAAAGTGGGGAACTTCTGAGAGGGAGGTGAGATTTATGCTGAAACGCGTGAGTTTCCTGAGAAGCTCGCTCTCCGTTCATCTTCCCTTTCTAGCGCGCCTCTCCACTGCCCCTGCAAGAATGCATCCACTTGCTTTGTATTTAAGCACAAGCCACAGAGTCAAAGCCTAGAGGGATTGGGCAGATAGAAAATGAGTGGAATGGACTTCCACCAAGATGGAGATGTAGGTGGAACCTCCTTGCCTCTGTGCACAACCAAATCTAAGAACAACTATTTTTAACAGCAATAAACGCAACCAAGCCACACAGAAAATCGACAATATGGAGTCCAAAGACAACTAAATGCTCAGCTAAACCGGTAGGAGGAGCGAAGCCAGCAGCGGAGCAGGTTGGCAAGAAAAAATCCCCGAACGGGTGGTGTGAGGCGCTGATCACGGGCTGGCTACGGGAGCGCACAGGGAAGAGGCGCGGCAGGCTGCCTGCGGTTGGTCGCGCATCTGCGTGCGGATAAACCAGTGAGAAGGGAAGCTTGTGCGGGGCAGCAGGCTCGCACAATTCAGATCGGATAAACAGGCCCGGGGCGAGTGGTGTGACTGGACGGACTGGGCGAGCGGAGAGAACCGCCATTGCTCCCTCTCTGACCACGCCCACACACACAGCATCACAAACCAGCGACCTGGGTCGCCCCGTCCTGGTAAACATCTAAGGCTTCACTCCGCTTACTTAACGGCAGGAATAGACCAAAAATGGCTCTAGGACAACTCAGAGCCCCAGAACCGATAGATCTAAGCGATGAAGAAATAGCCAGCCTTTCAGATGCACAGTTCAAAACACTGGTTATCAGGATCCTTACAGAACTGGTTGATTTTAGTCACAAATTAGAGAAACATATGGAAGCTAAACTAATTGAAATGAATGGTAATACAAAGGAAACCAATAGTAATGGAAAGGAGATTGGGACTCAAATCAAGGGAGTGGACCAGAAGGAAGAAAAAAATGATCAAACAGAAAAGAATGAAGAAATAAGAATTCAGAAAAATGAGGAGAAGCTTAGGAACCTCCAGGACATCTTTAAACGTTCCAACATTCGAATTATAGGGGTACCAGAAGGGGAAGAGTCACGAGTGGAAACCTTATTTGAACAGATAATAAAGGAGAACTTCCCCAATCTGGCAAAGGAAATAGACTTCCAGGAAATCCAGGAAGCTCAGAGAGTCCCAAAGAAGTTGGACCCAAGAAGGAACACACCAAGACACATCATCATTACATTAGCCAAGATTAAAATGAAGGAGAGAATCCTAGAAGCAGCAAGAGCTAAGGGGACAGTCACCTACAAAGGAGTTCCCATCAGACTGTCAGAGGATTTCTCAAAAGAGACCTTACAGGCAAGAAGGGACTGGAAAGAAGTATTCCAAGTCATGAAATCCAAAGACCTACAACCAAGATTGCTCTACCCAGCAAAGTTTTCATTTAGAATGGAAGGACAGATAAAGTGCTTCTCAGATAAGACCAAATTCAAGGAGTTCATCATCACCAAGCCCTTATTATATGAAATGTTAAAGGGACTTACCTAAGAAAAAGAAGATAAAAAAAGATGAACAGCGAAAGGACAGCAAACTCACAGTAACAACCACACCTAAAACAAAAGCAAACTAAGAGGACAGCTAGAACAGGAGCAGAACCATAGAAATGAAGATCACATGGAGGGCTAGCAACAGGAGAGTGGGAGGAGGAGAAGGGGGGAGAAGGTACAGAAAATAAGTGGCATAGACAGTAGATAGAAAATAGATAGGGGGGAGGGTAAGAATAGTAGGGGAAATACAGAATCTAAAGAATTTGAGACACGTGTTCATGAACTGAGGGGGGAGGTGGTGGGGGAGGGGTGTGCGGGGTGGAGGGGAATGGAGGGGGGGAATAGAACAAATGTAATGGCATAATCAATAAAAAAGTTAAAAAAAAAAGAAAATGAGTGGAATGTACTTATTGTAAAAGTAAAAGGGGTAGATGCCATGAGGGATAGCAGTTATCACTGTGTTCATAAGAGAGGCAATAAGGAGTGGTAAGGAGTATAGCAAATGGGATAGCTCATGCCATCAAAATTAGGCAGCCCTTACTCAGCTCTAAGAAACGTTGCTGTGCAGGACTGTGGGACCTGTGTTGAATGTGTTTCCAATATTTCGAGAGCAGTTAGAATTTTTTGTGAAATTTCCAGATTCTAGAATGTTATGAAATCTCTTAAGAGCCACGGTCAGTCATGATAAATGTGTTCTGGGGAGTGGCGTGTTCAGGTGCAGGGAGAAAATGCTGAATAACGTGCTGGTCAAGTCTTTGCACAGTCTAGACCCTTCCTGGAGTTCTGGGAGGCAGCAGGTGCATCCACAGACCCTACCACCAGAAGGGACCATCGGTCTCCTTTCCTCACCCCCAGTACCAGCACTGTTTTCTTGAGTGACTAGTAGGGCTGTTGGGTAAGGGCTACCCTCATACCTTATTGGTGTGAACGAGCCTTGCCCTCCTGGAAAGCAATCTAGAAATAACTCACGCAATTAGAAAGAGGTAACTTTTCAACCCAGAAATTCCTTCTAAGGACCTACCACATAAAAATAAAAGTGATATCATGGAGTTATGTCCAAGGATTTATTGTAGCATTTTCCATGATGGCAAAAAAAAAAACATATGGCTGCATATCGATGCCCCGTCTCTCTCAAAATGCTGTTTGATGTCACCTGAAGCAGGAAAATACCATGAAAGGCATGATCACAAGTGACAAGAATAGGAACTTCTCATCAAACTTAGTTATTGGGGTGGGGGGCGGCGACCATCTGTACATCTGAGCTGGTCAGTTCGTTTTCTAAAGTTCTTTTGTAAATTCCGGCACTTCATGTACCTCTTGTTCTTGCCCAAAGGAACTCACCTCCTCCCCAGAGCCCCCCAAAACTATTATTTGGTAAATCAACAAAAATGTGTGTCATGGGACACTATGGTCTCACATATTTATTTTAGCCGGACTGACTTTTATAAGTAATTTTCTCCTCTTTTCCTGGTCTGCGTTGGCCTCTTTTCTGCATCGGGTGATTCTTACTTTGGTTATCTGATCAGGCCCGACTTTCTGCTGAAGGACGAAAGTCAACAGAATGTTCTCTGCGTGTTTTGTATCCTCTGTTATCAACTCTTACTTATCAGTGGGTGACGCACGGACTTCTTGACTAATAACAGATTAAGTGGAAATATATATGTGACCACAAAGGGAATGCTGAACAATAAGCATTGTGGCGGTTAGATATTGTGCAGTCAAACGTTTCAATAAGAATAGTTGACATGCAGGACTCCCGAAATGTTTTAAGTGCAAGATTCAAGATGCTGCTAAATGTGAGTGATGGGGCCCAGTTTTTGTAGAACAAAAATGACCCCTAGGAGCCTTCATGTTTGATATGTGTGTTTATATTACGGAGAATGGAATGGAAGGAATAGATGGTTCATTTTGGTTACCTGTTTGGAGACAGCAGTGGCATTTAGAATTACTTTTTTTAAAAGTTTTGATAAAGAGGATAATTAAAAACACAAACAACATAAGCGATAATGAAGTCATTTCCACTCGCCATCTCTTAAACAGAGGAGTCTGCCTAGATTCCCCAAGCAAGCAAGACCCCAAGGTGGACTCTCCCCACCTCCTCCCGCTCTGCCCGCTGTACTGCAGATGGCCCTCCTCACATGCAGCCTCACTCCCGGCCCTCTCTTCTCTCCCTTCCTCCAGGACAAGAGGACTCGATACAGCATGCTGCACTCTCAGGAGTCCGGGAGCTCGGTCTTCTACCAGTCGCAGGACGAGGGGCCCAGCTCGGAGAGTGGAGACTGTGCCAGGAGCTTCGGGGCGCCCTTCGTCCAGAGGCAGGCCACAAATGCCCGGCCTTCCAGCGGAGACTCCACGGCCTGTCCTGGTGAGTCTGCCACTCCCTGAGCTTCGCTTGCTTCACCAGAAGCCATGATTGCTACACTTTACTGAGCGCTGACCACGTGCTAAACACTTTGTGCAAACAGTCTCATCAAGTAGTTAGCAGCGGCAGAGGCGGGTACTCCCTACTTTACAGGGGAGGACACTGAGACAGGGAACTGAAGTAACTTGGCTCAGCCCATAGAACTTGAAAGAGGTGGAGCGCAGGTAACGAGTGTAGACCTGTCTGCTTCCAGGGCCACTTTATGGTGTCAGTTTCCATCCAGAGGGTATGTACTGATCACTTACCCAGGCTAAGTCCTGAGCACAGTGTGGGAGCAAAGGTGACTCGAATGTGGCACCTGTTCTGAGGAGGCGCTCCGTGTAGTGAGAGAGATGCAGGTGGCCTGAGTTCTGATAGAAAGCAGAGGGACACGGGGCCACAGAAGGTTCTAGGCAGTAGCAACTGCCTGAGCACAGGTGTGGAGATGTAACACCAGAAAATGCACACACAACTGGCCGTCCTCTGCGGTGTTGGGAGAGCAGGTGGAACCTTGAAAAGGGAGCAGAAAGGAGCGCCTCTGGGCCACGGATGGGGGCCACGTCAGGCAGGCTTTTGAAGGCCAGGTGAGGGGAGGCGCTGGCACATGTTTCAGTAGTAGGTGAGCCGTGGAAAACTCAAGAGGTTTCCAAGCACGAAAAAGTAGTCAAGCTCCTCTCTTTCCCCACTCTGGTGTCTCCCCTGTCACCGGCCCTGTCCAGGTCTGGACCTCTCCCAGCGACGGCGGGCATACAGCACCAACCAGATCACCAACCCCAAGCCCTCCCGCAGGGCCGCCACGGCCAGCGACCCCACGACGGCCGGCAGGAGATACCCGCTGCGGAAAGCTAAGCTGCAGGACCTCACCAACCCGCCCAGCCCAAACGCCCCTCAGCGGCAGATGGATATGCAGGTACCCAGGCAGGGCAGGTTGGAGTTGGGTGCGGTCATGGATGGGGGTGAGCTGTGTCTCTTGCTTCAGCCAGAAGGATGGAGTCTGTCCACAACAGACACTGAGAAGTGAGTCATCTTTCTTTCTCTGGGCCTTCATCTGCCTGACCCCTGGTGACACCTTCTTAGTAGTGACACCCATTGGTCAGTGATATTGCCTATTCTCTGCACACAGCACTTCCCAGTTGGCCAGGAGCATCCCCCATCCACACTCCAATTAGCTTTTATAGCGCCCCTGGGAAAGGCGGGAGTGTGGGGCTGACCGGTCTGACTCTGTACAGAAGTGGAAATTAAGGGCCAGAGAGGTAAAGTGACTCATCCAGGGTCACACGGCTAGTCAGGAGGCTGCAACCCAGGACCCTCTGCCCGCAGAGACCTTGCTTCTCTCTCCATCACCTGGCACCTTCTGCGAATCCCAAGGGTTATGCCTTCTCCTGAAACAGAGGTCATCTCAGGGTCAGAGCCACAACAGGAGCAGTCGGCCCCTGTCCAGCTGGACCAGAGTGTCAGCCTCAGGACTGCGGATGTGATGATTCTTCGCTGTGGGGCCATCCTGTGTAGTGTAGAAATTCTAACAGCATCCCTGGCCTCTGTCAAACGAATGCCAGTAACACCACCACCCCCAGTTGTGTCAACTAAACATGTCTGCAGACATTGCCAAGGGTGCCCGGGGACAGGAGCAAAATCACCAGGTTGAGAAACACCGTCCTAAACCAATGGTGCCTGGGCTTCTCTGCACGGCTCAGCCCGTTTTCTGAAGAACGGGCTGCAGGTAGCTGCGTCACGGTCCATCTGTGGTTCCCTAGCAGCAGCCTGTGACCCCACCCCCACCCACCACCTCCATCCCTCCTTGCCTCCAAAGACACACAAGCCTCTATGCTCCTCAGCGGCAGACACCGCTACTTGGTCCCTAAGGCCCCTCTCTGTCCTTAACGAGGGGTGCAGTTGGGAGATGCTGGCCTTGGAGTCAGGCAGACTCTGCTCCTTGATCCTGTTACTTAACCTCTCTGAGCCCCAGTTTCTTCATCTATGAAGTGGGGAGATCAGCTTGTGCAGATGTTTGAGCTAAAAGCCATCAGGGGGTATTTACTGGGAGCCCACTGTGAGTGGAGGACTCTTGCAGGCTTGGGGTGACAAGAGGTCAAGTACCTGGTGCCACATGTGGCACACAGTAGTCGTTCTTTTACGCGCAGCTCTACTTGGCGCGAGCTTTGGGTGGCTTGGATTTTCTCTATCCTCCTTCTTGTCCGTCTTTGCTCATCGCTGCCCCATCCCCTACTTGGCTCCTTCCCAAATCTGATTCTCCCCAACACACTTGTACGAATGCACACGCACTTGCATGCAGATGGGCACACGCTCACTGCGGCCTCGGCTGCACGAAGGGCCGAACCTGAGACTGATCTGTCACCATGGAAACGGTAGCAGCTTCTGTTTCTCAGTGTGCTGGTGATGGTGGGGGAGAGGAGGGGGGAATCCCAGTTTCTGATGAGGGGGTGGGGTTAGGGATTCCCCCCAGACCCAGCTGCCCTGGCTGGGTAGCAGGTCCCGCTGAGGCCATCCTGTGAGTAACCAGCCCCTGTCTTCTTCCACACCCTGGTACCACCCCAGGACCTCAGGCCCAGAGGAGACAGGATGAGCACCTCCCCACCCCCCGTGCCAAGGAGCCCCCACTCATGGGGAGGTACAGTCCCCTTCCCAATAAATACCTAATAAAGACGAAAAAAAAAACCACTGTTAACTGTTGGCCTAAAAAACTGAGAAACACTTTTCTCTGTGCACTCCCATCTCCCACCAGGCAAAGCACGTGTTGCCAGAGACACAAAATCCATCTTTAATTAATTTAATATTCTTTAACCACAAAAGTAATACTCAGAGTTTGCAGTAAAAACCCTCAAACAGTTCAGCTGAGTATAAAGTAAAAAGAAAAGGACCTCTTTCCAGGCCCAGACCCACTTGGTTTTGACTGTTTCCTTCCAGAAACACTGTGCATGCTACACACATCTGCACACACACAGAGATGCTTCCAATAACCATGTACACAAATTTCTCTCCAAATTTCTTTTCTAATGACATCTTAATTCATTTTTAAATGCAGTAAAATTACTCATTGTGGTGAATAGCTCTATGAGTTTTGACAAATAAATAGTCCTATAACTCTGTCACAATAAAAATACAAAACAGTTGTAATTTTTTAAATATGTCATATCTTCCCATATTAGTTTAAAAAAAAACAACCATCGCTTTTGCTGCAGTGTTGCGTGGTGCACCAGCACGCGGACAGACCATAACTTATTTGCCAGCCCTCACTGAAGGACGTGTCAGTAGTTTCCGTACATTCACGAAACCCTTTTTAATGAACAATACTGCAACAAATAGAAATGTAGGGTGCATGTACATCAATATTTGCATCCCTGTCTATTTCCTCGGGATTCAGTTCCTAGAAGTGGAACCGCTGGGTCAAAGAGCTCGTGCCTTTTTAACATTGGTGGGGGGCACACGGCTACCATTGTTCTGCCCGACGTCTGTGTCAGAGAGCACTTCACTCCCAGTGCAGCCGAGACCCCATCTCCCCACCGACCACATGGGGTGTCATCAAACACTTACATACTTGCCATAATACGTAAAGCGGGGGAAATCCCAATTCATGTGAATTTAGATCAACATTCGAGAAGCTGAGAGTTTTTTCATGGGTTTATTGAATACTTTTTCTGTAAACTGCCTGTAAATGCCCTCAACCCATTGTCTATCGTATTGGGTTTATCATCTCCACCCCCGCCAGTGATTTATAAGAGCCTTTTCTTGAAAATGATCTTTGTTGTGCATGTTGCAAATATATTTTCCAGTTTACCCCTTGCCTTTGGATGTTTTTTGTACCAGGACAAGAATAGATAGATTAAATTTGCAAAACAGGACAGAAAGACTGGAAATGAAACTGACCGTGTCTGAGGGCTCTGTCGGCACAGAGGTGGAAACCAACAGACCCAGAGAGCCAACAAGGGCATCAGAGTCACCAGATGGTGCTGGAATTTGCACTATTCAAAAACTCAAGGAAAAGGCTGGTTTCTATTTCCTTACACGAAAATAAACTGCATGTGAGTCAAAGACTTAAATAAATGAAAAGACATCACAAACATTATATAGGAATTTTTATAATGCCAAAGAGCTTTTAAGCATGACATATAAAAAGGTAAGGAAAAAGTTAATTTTAAAAACACCCCCCACCCTGGCTGGTGTAGCTCAGTGGATTGAGCGTGGGCCTGCGAACCAAACAATCGTGGTTCGATTCCCAGTCAGGGCACATGCCTGGGTTGCAGGCCGGTTCCCTGCAGGCCAGTTCCCAGCAGGGGACGCAGGAAAGGCAACCATACATTGGTATTTCTCTCCCTCTCTCCTTCCCTTCCCCTCTAAAGATAAATAAATAAAATCTTTAAAAATAATAATAAAATAAAAAAATAAAGTAACTAATTAAAAAAACACCCCCCAAAGTTTTACACTTTATGGCAAAAATAAGTGAGTTTAGAATATTGTCCATGGTATGTGATTTTCCATGGTTTTCTGTGGTTTGGACTCAGTCCAGGGCTGGGATTATTCATGCTGATGTTTCTTGTGGCTGGTGGAGAGTAGGTCAATTGTCCTACCCAAGGACCTGGGCACTAAAAGGACCGTCCCCCAGGAGGAGCTGGGATGCCCAGGGAAAGAGCTGTGGCTGGGGTGGTGGTAAGGGAGCCAGCTTCCTCTTCCTCTTGCCCTCCTAGTCCTTCCTGAACAGTGGCCTGGACCTGTGCCAGGGCCCCAGACTCCGGGGTCCAGGGGCCCGAAGGCCTTCTCTGCTGCCGCAAGCCTGCCAGCCCCTCCTGCACTCTGGCCCCGAGACCCAGACCTGGAGCCCCATGAGAGAGCTGGATCTCGGGCCCAGCATGAAGCCTGCCTCAGACAGCCACAGCCCTGGGGACCTGGGTAAGTGTCCTCAGGGTCTGGGATCTGATCGGGGCCCGGGAAGACTCACTGGCCATGGCCTGACTCCAGATGACAGGCCTGGAGGACAGATGGCCTGTGCCCTTTGGGGGCTGGAAGGAGTCTGCTGTGGCCCCTTCCCCCGCTGAGGACCTCGCAACCTCACTCTTCCCCAATCGACCTGGCCCTGGGACTGCCTGTGTCCTTCCAGATGCACCGCCCCCTGCAGCTGCATTTCCCGAGCAGGGTCCCCAGTCCTGACTCTCTTAAGTGCCGGCTTCCTGGCGGGTGGATCTGCCCACTCTGGGGAACAAGCCCATGCCACCCCACCTGTTTTAGGGAAGCAGTTTCGTGTTCCCTGGGAGTGGGGAGGGGGTATTATACTGTACTTGCTTATGGGGGTCTGTACCTTGAGAAGGGATGATGTTCTGGGGAGTTGGCCCTCTGTCCCCCAGCTCAGAGCACTGTCCAATTGTCCCTTCACCCACAGAATCATCCCATCACCCCTCCGCCTTGGAGACAGAGACGTCCTCGGACTGGGAGCCCCTGGCCGAGTTCGAGGAGCAGGCCAGTACTGGCCGGCCAGCCACTCCAGACCCCGTGCTGGGCAAGGCCGTGGTCAAGGGCCTGCGCGGCACCCAACTTTTGCAATGGGAAGTGAGCTTCGAGTTGGGGCCTCCTGGCCCTGAGCGGGATGGCGGAGGTGACGCTGACCTTTGGAGTGAGACCTTCCATCATCTGGCGGCCCGCGCCATCATCCGCGACTTCGAGCAGCTGGCAGAGCGTGAGGGAGAGATTGAGCAAGGTGAGCGCTAGGGACCTTTGGCCTCCGAGCCCCGACCAAGGCCCCTCTCCACTAATCCCACCCCAGGAATTGGCCTTCCCCAACACCCCGCCCCGCCCCCCCCCCCCAGCAGAGCCACAGCGCAGGCTCCGCCTCCCCACTGCATCGCTGCCTCCAGGTGCTTCCCCTCCCGCCCAGCACCTTCCTCCAATGCAGCCCCGAGGCTCCACCCTCTCCTTGCTCTGCGCCCCTCCCCGCCCATCCCCATTCCTCCAGGAGCCGGTCTCTGGCAACCAGCCCTGGGCTCCTCCAGCTCTCCCACCCCCATGTGGCGATCTGTCCTCTCCTCTTCCTCCTCCTCCCCCTCTGCTGCTGGTCCCCACCCCTCCTCACTTCCCAAGGCTTGTCCCTATAGCACCTTCTGACACAAAATAATGGGGACAGCCCTATTCCGCCCTGCTCCTCTGGGACCACACCTACCTTCCCACACAGCCCCACCTAGGTGATCCACTCCTCACTCATCAACGCCACTTACTGAGTGGGGACCAGCTGGGGACCAGGCTTGGGACTGAGCATGGTGACCACCACATCCCTGCCCTTATCCAGAGCTTGACACAGACTAGCCGGGAGGCCGACAGGAATCAAATAAGTATACATGCATTAACTGACTGCATTTGTCCTAAGTGCTATTAAGAAGATACACAAGCGTACAAGAGATTGTATAACAAGGGTGGTGGGGGGAGCTAATTTAGTTCAGGGATTGGGGCAAACTTTTCTTAAAAAGTGACCCCTGGGACTGTGGTGGAGCTCACTTGAAAAATAGATAGATACAGGTATAAATAGAGGACATCTCTATTATTTGTTACAGTTTATGCTTTATGTATATATATGGCTTATATTTTACATTATTTGTATGTTTGTTGCAAATATTTCAAAAATAACAGAAGTAAAACCAATGAATCACTGAAGTAGTAGTCAGTGGAAGTTTATTGTGCACACATCAAAAAGACAGCTTGCAAACCAAGATCCCCCAAACCAAAACACAGAATGAGGCTCAGGGAATATTGCCAGAAAGAAGCTTATACAGTGAGGAGGCAGCAACAATTCATTCTTCGCAGTGATCGGTGATAATATTGGCATTTTCCGTGGTTACCTTACATTAACCTCGGGAAACCATTCAGGTTCCAGAGGCAGAAGCCAGAAATGGCCCAGGTCAAGTCAGTCTTGCAGAATCAACTAAATTAAATTTCGTTTGTATAACTGAACTGGTTTTGTCTACTCCGGGAATGTTCAAGGCCGATCTCAGTGTGGTTTGCGTTTTAACATTGTATATTATGTTATCCCCCCCCCCCGCCCCGGGAACACTTCACCTTATAGATTACAAACCGTGTCTGTCCTTTGGGTCCTTGGGCCCCTGACACAGCCCCTCGGGAGACGGCCAGCCACAACAACTGCCACCCTATTGAGTGGAAAGAGCTTGGGCCTTGGGGACAGACCATCTTAAGTCCTGATCTCAGGTCCATCTTTCACTCACTGTGTGACCCTGTGCTTGCCACAGTCCCTCTCTGGTTTTCAATCTTCTCTGCAAAACTGTCACAGTGGGCCCGACCACTGACACCCACTCAGCCAGGAAGCCTGCAGCAAGAGTCTCATCAGAAAACAGAAATACAGACGACACAGAGGGTTTTGTTTGTTTGTTTTTTAAATAACACTAGTTATTTAAGGGAAGTAATGACTTTTTATTCTTAGATGTCTTACCTCGTCTACATTAAAATGTCCTTACTTTATGAAATGATAATGGAGAATAATAATCTTGGGGTTTTTTTATGTCTTTAATTGGCAAGTTGGCAACCCCCTGATTTGAAGGATTTATTTAAACCTAAAGAGGGGAACCACTGGTCTAGCCTTCCTTTCAGCTTCCAGAGCTTCTGTGTCAGAGAACTTTGAGTCCACACAGTGACTCCAGCCTCTCCCTCCGCAGGGTCCAGCCGCCGCTACCAGGCGAGCGCCGTGCACACCAGCAAGGCCTGCAACATCATCAGCAAGTACACCGCCTTCGTGCCCGTGGACATGAGCAAGAGGCGGTACCTGCCCACCGTGGTGGCCTACCCCAGCTCCAGTAAGGCGGGTAGGTGGCCAGGGCACTCCTGCGGGCCAGGCAGGCGGGTGGGCTGGAGGAGGCAGCTGGGATACAATGGAGCACAGAGCAGCAGGGAGGAGTGCAAAGGTCGGCCTGGAAGCAAAAAGCCCCCAGTGGACAGTTTAGCCCCCACGGGCTTGTGAGCCTCCTCCCACGCCCTGCAGAAGGCTGGGGAACTGTCCCACTCCCTTCTTCCCACCAAACAAATAGGACTTCACTGAATGTTTCCAATTAGGCCATGATGATGTGCTCACCGTGGAAAATTCCAAAACACAGATAAAAGTGACTGGAAGTGACAGTGATCCAGAAATGAGTACTAATTACCTCCCTGGTGTGACCGTCCTTCCAGGCTTCTCTCTATGGATATCTACCTGTAGAGAAATCAAAGCACGGAATTTTGCACAAATCGGAACATGCCGGTTTGCGCTGTATCCTGTGAAATATGGGCGCAGAAAGGATCTTGCGACGATGGTGAATCTGCATCGTCACTCCAACAGCTTCGGCATCTGCCGATGCAGAGAATACCGTCATCACAATAGTTAGACAGCGCGTGTGTGTAGATAAGGTCCAGCAAAAATAGTGCCCCCTTTTATTACCAAATCTCTTATTACCAAATCATAAGCATGTAAATCTGTAACATAACAATATCACACTCAAGCACACCGTAGGACATTTTAGATGAAATGTTCAAATTAAAACTATAAATTATTACACCCATATTATTACCTTACCAACCACACTCAAGCAGGCCCCCCTCTAAAATTTTTTTTAAAAAAACTATTTTTTTAAAAAAACAGTTACCACTGAACTAAATAAATAAAGCTCAGAACCGTCCTCACAGCAGAACCCCTCGGGGCCTTCCGGATGTTATACACATCAGGAGGCACAAGGCTTCTCCAAAGTGTGTTTCCCAAATGAGCCCTTCATGTTTTAAAACATAGACCAGACTAGTGTTCTCCCAGAATGGGATTTCCCAAAACACACTTGGGTGCTGTGGCATCTCCTCCCTTTTGTCCATCCCCCGCTGGGGCCACCCTGGGACTTCAGGGGGCCGCTGTGGGAGGGGAGAGTGGGAGCTGGGGCTCCAAGGCAGCGGACTGGGAAAGAAGGGGAAAGCCGCCCTTGAACTACCTAGAAAACGTTGCCGCTGTCTGAGCGTTATCTCAGCAGTGCTATTTACCTGGCAGGGTGGGTATTAGCATCCCCATTTTTCAGATATGAAAACCAAGTCTCAGAGTGGTTAGCACCCTACCCAGCTACTAAAAGATGGGGCCGGGGTTCAAACCCAGGTCATTCTGGCTCCAGAGCTCACGGCCGTCCCTGTACAATGCCTTCCTCTCTTTGGAGTAACGACAGACCGAAGCCAGAATCATTCCTGCCAGCCCTGGGGAGGAGGCAAAGGGTGGGCCCAGTTGTACCCGGCTGACCCCGTCTCCTATCCTCCTGAAGGCGCTGCATCGCGGATGGTCAGCTCGAGGGTCCTGACCCAGCAGTGGCGGGGCAGCTCTGGGGCCTTCGGACGGTCGCAGACCATGCTCAGGGAGGACCTGGCGGCGGGACTCGGCAGATTTCAGAACCTAAGTAAGAGCCACTTGGGCCCTGTTCTGGAGCCCGAGCTCCTGAGTTGTCACGGCTTCCTTGTGTCCGAGGCCTCACTCCGAGTCTGCACTCTGGGCCCTTGCAGGGCCAGGGCGAGGCCAGACGCCCCCAAGTTCCCTGGGGCCTGAGATGAGCAGAGGGTGCAGCACACCCGAGCATGCCGCCCTCAACACAGCTTTGCTGGGAGAGGCTCCGGGAGCCGGAGGGCAGCGCGGCCCCTCCCCCGCTCGAGTGCCCACTCCATCCCTTCACCTCTGCCCTCTGATGGGCCACCAACCCCAGTGCCTGTTCCCTGCACTGAGTCCCCCCAGACACCAAATGCCAGGAAACCTAATAAATAGGGGAAAGCGGAGAGCAGAGAGTCAGGCCCATCTGTTTGGGTCCCGCCATCTGCTGCGTTCAGGGTTCTCAAGCTTCCTCTCCGCCCTCACTGATCCCACTGTGCCTGCTGCGTGGGTCCTTGAAGATCCACGACCTTTTGGTGACTCTGCACTAATTCCCAGGGTGGTTTTAACTCTGTGTGTGCTGAATGTCTGCGTGTCTCTCCGTCCCTCTAAGGACGGCCTGGCTGCTGCGCCCGTCCTCACCCCTGTCCTCGTGCCCTGGTGCGGACAGTGCAGCTCTCCTTCCTGTCTTCTGTGTGCACGGAGGGAGCGCACCAGAGGTCCCACCTGGCCACAAGCCCAGACACCCGGACCCGGACACGTGTTTTTTACCTGATGGACTACAAAGTTCTCACAGACATTGACGGGCTAAGAAAGGGCAGCGTGTGGGGGGTGAAGGAGCTTCAGAATGAACGAGTTCTGCCAACTCTAGCTCCTTCGGAGCCCCCGAGCCTGGGAACCCTGCTCTACCCCTGTGCTGTGCTGAGCCTCCGGTCTAGAGGAAATTGCTTTTATTTCTCCGTAGTTCAGCTCTCGATGGCCACAGATGCCACCAAAATCACAAATTCCTTCTTTTCGATTACCCTCTGACTCAGACCCAAGTGCCTGTGACTGCTAGGCTGTTACCCTGTCCCAGTCCCAGTCCCTTTCCCTCCCCAAGGGTGACAGTGGCTGACACTGCTGAGAGTTTCCTGTGTGCTGGCCACTGTCCCGGTTATCCATGTCTCCTCACAATCATCTGAAATGGTTTCTTTTATTGTGTCCATTAAGAGATGAGAAAACGGAGGCTCAGAGAGGGCAAGTGACTTACTCAAGGTCACACAGCTGATACATCGTAGAGCCGAGACTTGAACCCAGGCGGTGTCTGGCTCCAGAGCCCAGGAGGTTAACCGCCATGCTATTTGCCCCGCCTGGGTGCCTCACACATGCAGTCACTAGTTCACCCCCAGGCTGCCCCCACCCCGCCCCGAGCACCCAGTGATAAACGGAGCTTCTTGGCCTTCACAGAGCTGCTGACAGCTTCACAGGGTATCCGGGGCTTTGACGAACATGTTTGTGCACGAAGGTTTTTTCCATGATTCGGTTCATTCTTTTATAGCATATTCTCTATCACTCTCCATCTCCTGAAAGAACAATCCTAAGTATAATCACCCTGATTACTCATTTTGAACTACGTGCAATTATTACTCCCATTTTACAGATGGGAAAGCTGAGGCTAGAGCCTTCTGACAAGTCAGTGCCATGTTCTGGTGCCTCCTAGGGAGCTGGCACAAGCCCCTCCTCAAGGAGGCACAGACCTGGTGCCTCATGCCCACCTCTTCCCCAACCCCCACTCCTGCTCTCAGCCCCTGACCTGTTCCTGCTTCCCTGATGGGTCTGTAGCTCAGAGTTTTATTGAGCACATACTATGTGCCAAGCCCTGAGCAGTATCTCTATATCAACTCATTGAAGCCTTACAACAACACTGTGAGATAGATACTATTACCCCTCATTCACTAGCAAAACATAACAAAGTTAGTAAGTTTGCCAGGGTCACACAGCAGTCAGTGGGGAGCTGGGAGTGGAACCCAGGCGTCCTGACTCATAGTGAAGCACTGGTGGTATCTTCGGAAGGCAAAGACCCGTCCATGTACGGAAGGAACCCCTGACCTTGCTCTTGCTCTTCCAGCTCACCCCTGCCCCCCACTTCTGCAAATTCAGCCATCAGTCTCCTGCGGGGTGGGATGGGAGGTGGGGAAGGGAGGGCCAGGGGATCCCAGACCTCACCAACGTTCCCGGTTGCAGGAGCAGAGGAAAGCCCCACCTCGCCCTCCAGCGAGACCGCATCCCCCGGCCGTGAGAAGTCCATGGCTCCTGAAGGTACGTGGACAGACAGCCGGCTCTCTCCTCAAGGAAGATGATGGTGTTACTTGATCCTTGGGGTCGGGAGAGTGTCTTAGCCCAACGAGGTCCTCGGTGGCTCGTTTATTCCTCAAAGCAACTCCGTTCGAGATCAACAGGGACATCACCAATTTAAAGACGAGGAAAGTAAGACTCAGAGAGGTAAAGCGACTTGCCCAAGGTCACACAGCCAGTCAGTGACAGAGCCAGGCCTAGAATCAGGCCTCCCAATTTCTAGCCGAAGGACCATTCAACCACCCCACTCTGCCTAGAACCCTTTAGCAATGTACCATAGAAGGAAACTTGGTGTCCCCACTCAGGCACAACCGGGGGTGATATGAAGCTGCCACTGCAGCCACAGGTAACCTCCCAGAAGATGCCCGAGGCCACCAGCCAAGGAAACTTGGAGGCCTGTTGTTCTCACGCATGGACCGGTATATCTCACCCCTCCTGTGCCAAGCGGGTCAGAAACAGCCCTGCAGCCCAATGGCCGCCTCAGGCCCCAGGGTGCAGGCCAGCCCTGCCCTCTCTGGGCCTCTGTTTCCCCAGATGGGCAGTGAGCAGTTGGCCAGGGTTCTCTGTCTGGCAACAACTCTCATTCCGTGGCTCCCCAGGTCCTCTGCTCAGTCTGGCCACCAACACCCTCTCTTCCTTGAAGACCCCTGAGACTCTGTTTGGATCCAGGTACGTGGGGCTTCCATTGGGGTTGCACTACACCCCCACCCATTTTCCAGGGGCTCTCCCCGGCTTGGAAGGCCAAGCCCGACATTTAGACACAAATGAATAACCCAAATCGAGCCTAGAAGCCCCCCCCTGCCATTCAGAGATATCTCTGTCTTCCGGGATCCCACTGCGGAAGACCCCCCCACCCTTTTTGTGGCTCATCTCCCCTGGTGCGGTCTCTTTGCAAATGCCACTCCTGGGGAGGGCCAGCATGAGGCCCTCTGACCACAGGCCGCACAAACGCAGGCTCTCAACAGAGGGCCACAGGACGAACACCAGCCTGGTGCTCATCCGGGCCATCACCAACTGGCTGAGCTGGGTCTCGTTTCCCCAGCTGTCACATGAGATTGGAGGAAGGCCCCTGTCAGACCGCTTCTGGCCCCACTCCCAGAGGCTGCTGTGTGAGCACTGGGAGAGCGGGATGACCAAGGACACCACTGGGGTGGCTGTAGCCATGCTTTTCTGGCTCCGCCCACACAGGTTGACTCTCAGAAAGTCCAGGTTGCTGACGCGAGCAGCCAAGGGCTTCCTCAGCAAGCCGCTGACCAAGGCCCCAGAGTCGTTGCCGGGGAGCCAGAGCTTCAACTACATCCCACTGGTGAGTGCCCAGACCCCAGCCAGTCCGCCCAGGGGCCATCCTGTGAGCCTCCTCCCGCCCCGCCCGGCCCCCTCGGCAAGGGGAGAAGACCTAGACCTTCCCACCCACGTGGTCAGCAGGGCAGAGGTTTGCAGGAGTCCCTTCCCCAGAGGCTAGAAGTGTGGCTAGAAGCCAGCACCAGCACCGTGAAAATTCTTTGCAATCTGCTACCTTTTTAAAATTCATGGGGATTTTACATTTTACTCCACCGTCTATGTGCATCTGTTTTTCACGGCATAAAAATATGCCTTGAAATGACTCTCAGGTGAGTAAAATTAACGCCCCAGGGACACATGAACATGCTCTGTGTCTTTGCAGACACCCCAGCAGGCTGCGGCAGGGCGAGAAGCCCAGGTCTGGAGTGGCAGTCTCTGAATCAAGGGGCGAAGGGGTGAGGCTCTGCCACACCTGGGCCAACGGGGCGTGGGGAGCAGAGGGTGCTGGAAGGAGGCCCGCAGCAGGAGGGTGCGTGGCTCCTGTCCCAGCACCCCCAAGTGCACCGGCCCTTTCCAAAAATGCCAGCAACAGGGCACTATGCATGTATGTGTTCAACAAGGGTTTGTTGAGCCTGGCACAATGCTAGACAACCTTGAACTAGATGAACATTGTCCCTGAGCCCATGGCACTAATTATCTAGTGGGGACAGGGACATGGAACCAGGCAATTCTGCTCCTGGGTGCAGTGATAGGAGAGCTTGGGTGTGGAAGGACAGACCGAGGCATGAGCAGGGGAGTCTCAGGCTCGTGGTCAGGGAGGAAGGGTGCTTGGCTTCCTGGATGAGTGATGGCTGATGGCCCACGGGGGAGAGAGCACGTGGTGGCTGGAGAGTGGGGTTTGAAGAGGAAAATCAAGGATGAGCCAGTGCTTTGGAAATCGTAGTTTGGGCTCATCCGAAGAGAAAATTGAAGCCACTGAACCGGTGGCCTCCAAAGAGTGGCAGGACCTGTGCCTTACAAAGAGCCCTGGGTCTGCAGGGGAGATGGGAGGGTGTGGACAGGAGAGGAGAGCAGAGGCAGGGGCCACACGAGGAGGCAGGTGGTTAGAAAGCAGGCCCGTTGGGACTTGGACACTGATGGGCGTGGAGGGCCCAGGAGGGAGGTGAGCTGCCCAGAGCACGCCTGGTGGCAGAGGATGGTCCCAGATGGGCCCACCCGCCGGAAACAAGAGGCAGGTTTAGAGCGAAGATGCTGAGCTGGGCTGGGAGAGGGGTCAGTCTGAAGTGCCTGTGGGACAAAGGATGGAGATGCTCCGTCAGCCTGGGCACCCTGCAGGTCCCCCAGGGAGGTGGGGAGCTCAGTAGTGGGCTTTGGGGACCCTGACTTCTGCATTGCCTGGGCCCCGCAGGCTCAAAAGTTTGAGGCCCACTGTGGGGCTCTCCCACCCGCAGGTGTCCCTGCAGCTGGCTTCCGGAGCCTTCCCGCTCAACCAGGCCTTCTGTGAGGCCATCCACATCCCTATGGACAAGCTCAAGTGGACCTCACCCTTCACCTGCCACCGAGTGTCCCTCACAGCCCGCCCGCCTGAGACAAAGACCCCCAGTCCCCAGCTGTGCACCGGCTCCTCGCCTCGGCACCCCTCTTGTGAGACCTCCGTGGAGCCCGTGGCAGAGGACAAGGCAGGCGGGGAGCCCAGGGATAGGGTGGAACACACAGGGCAGCTGTGGGCCACGGTGGTGGCACTGGCGTGGCTGGAGCACTGCTCAGCATCCTACTTCGTGGAGTGGGAGCTGGTGGCCGCCAAGGCCAGCTCGTGGCTGGAGCAGCAGGAGGTGCCCGAGGGCCGCACGCGGGCCACACTCGAGGCTGCTGGCCTCCAGCTGTTCGTGCTGCTGCAGCACTGGGACGAGAGCCTGGAGTTCAACATGCTCTGCTACAACCCGAATTACGTGTAGTTGGGGGAGGGGAGGCTGGGGCTGGGGAGGAGCGGGAGGGCACCGCGAGGGCTTGGCAGCGGGAACCTTGGAAGCTGTAGCCAATACATTGGTTGCTACAAAGAGCCCTGGACTTGCCGTCGGGAGGCCTGAATTCAGTCCCAGCTTTGCTATCAACTAGCTGTGCACCTTGAGGCCAGACAGCGCCCCCTGTCTGGGCCTCAGTGTCCCCACCTGTAAAATCAGTGGGTGAGGTGAGAGAGTTGGGCTAGATCTCTAGAAGGTTCAAAGGTCCCTTTCTGCCCAGACAGGTGGGCTGCTATGGGGTTTCCTGTCCCCAGGGGCAGAGAAGGAGTACAACTTACACCTGAGCTCCCGCTGCAGGCGGGTCATGTGGGCGATGCCCCCCTCCCCGGAAAGGGCGGAGGAGCAAGCCCCAAAACTGCGAGTAATCAGACCCACAAACTTGCGGCTAGGCACAGGAGACCACCTCTGCCTGCTGCGTTGTGGGATAGGCTCGTGTCTCCATGGTGACAGTCCACGACCCCTAAATCCTGCTACAAACCAACTGGAAAACCACCCTCCCCAACACTTTACAGAAGAGTCACCCAGGGCCTCGTCTTTTTCTTGGAAGCTCTCTGTCTGTCTTAGTGCCGGCTGACAGATTATTTGTGACCTCCTAGCTAAGGAGGCGGTGAGCAGGACAATGGGGAGACCTCCTGCGAGCTGAGGTGTTAGAATTAAGTGGCTGTCTGTGCAAAAGTAGTCCCAAAAGCATAGATGGAGTCACAGAAGTCAGTGGAAAAACAGCACCTTCAATAATTTGTGCCTCCGGGAACTTCATGCTGCAGACCCCGTCCACGCGTGCTAAGGGGCTAGGGAGGCCCCCTGCATCACATGCAATTCTGGGACGGCGGGGCGCTGTCTAGCCAGGTCACACTGTGCAGGACAGGGGTCTTCTCTGCAACAGAGAACCATGCTCGGCTGCAGTATGTCTGGGGCGGCGGCTTTGGCCAGGAGATGTGATTTATTCCATGAAACGAAAGACTTTTTTGAAGAAGCTTCAAGAACTGAGAGGCCCTGGGACCTCCCCCTCGCAGGCCTACCTCGAGATACCATGCGGTGACGTCTGTGTTGCTGCCTCAGACTCCCTCCTGGCTGCTGCCCAGTGACCTTTGCCCCACAGACTCTCCTGGAGGCAGGTCTGGACCTCAGCAAGGAAGCCCACCCGCTTGGACCCCCCAGGATGAATCCACACCCCACCATACACACCCCTCTCCAAGGCCTTGAGCTCGCCTCCTCGAGTGGTCCCGTCGGGCCCCACGGCCCTGGCACAAGCTCCTCCCTCCTGAGAGATCCCCACAAATCACACTGCCCTGTGGGGAGGACCTGTGGACTCCAGCACAAGTCTCAGCCTCATGAAGACGAAAGGCTTCAGCAGGAGAGGAGGGAGAGCAGGGGCCCAGCAGAATACCCCCCCCACAGGATGCGGTGCCCTGCCCTGCACTGGGCCTCCATGCAGAGGCCTGGCTGGTCCCCTGCTGAGCTGCACCAGTGCCTCAGAGGCTCTCACCAAAAGCCGGGGGTCCATCCCCAAGGGAGGGGAAGGGGTAGGAGACAGTGTAAAATCCCATCAGCAGTTTGGCTGCCTCTGGGCAGGAACCCACCAGGCACCGAAGCCACCCCCCCCCCGCCCCAGGCAGGACAGGATGCCTGGGGGGTGTTGGCTCAAAGTCGGTGCCACCAAGACAAGAGCTTTAGGCTGCCTTGCTGAAGGCCTTGACCAGGCGTGAGAACAGCCTTGTCATCTCCCTACACATCTGCTCTCCGGCACCGCCCAAATAACACTTCCGCAGCTATACAGCCAGCAGCCCCAGCTCCAGAGTAAGGAGGGAGGGGCGTGGCATTGCCTTCTTGGCCTGCCATGCGTGGGAAGATTGTCCAGCTGACAGCCAAAACACCTGGCACTAGTTTGGGTGAGTGACATCCCCTCTCTAGGTGCCCAGGAGCCAGGGGGCTTCCCCCACCTTGACTTTCCCAGATTCTCTGCCTCTGAGCTGTTCTCCTCCTAGTGGCCATGGACTTGCTTTAATTGTCTGGGTGACCTTGAAACCGGTCACATGTGCTTTCTGGGCCTCTTTCCTTCTCTAACACAGGCCAGGTTGGACTGGGCTGTCCAGCCTCCCGGTTAACCTGATTCTGGGTCTCCAGGCTGAGTGTAGACAGTGACTGGGGGTGGGGAGGTCAAGGTGGCCTGGCACCTGCCCAGTGTGGAACTGGACACCTGGAAGGAGTCACGGAGAAGCCCAGCAAGGCTGCGGGCACACCACCACCCCGCTTCTTCGGAGAACGCCCTCAGGCACCACCCCAGCAGCAGCAGCTGGAGCTCTGGACAACTCTGATGGATGAACCACTCACCTCCGTACCCCCCCGGCTCCCCTACCCGGCACCTAAGGGTGCAGAGAAACAAATTCTCCTTGATTTCAAATAACCCAAGGGCTTTGGGGGATGTCTGGTTAAGAGACGTGTTTGAAAAGAACTTCAGTGACATTGCAATGGCAAGCAGTCTCAGAAATGTGCCCCTGGGATGTTCAAGCAGAGGACAGAGGGACCATTCAAGGAAAAGATAAGAACCTTAGGGAATTAGCACATGCACCAAAGCTACAGCGGTTCCAAAGGTTCTCAAGTAGGGGAACCATTGCCCCTAGAATCGGGATTAATCAGGATTAATCTGGACTCTTTGTTAAACTAGGCCTTGCTTTCTGGGTCATGCCAAGGGACCTTTATGTCATGCCGGCTGAAGATTCAGGAGAGTACAAATGCCAAGGGACACTGTCCAACAGAGCGGGCCTTCAGTGGGAGAAACAGTGGTCAGAGGGCTGGGGTTCAAGTGCTGGTCCAAACCCCACCACCAGTGTGCGGTGTGACTTTTGGCAAGTCGCTTCCTCTCTCCGGGCCCCGTCTCATCTTTTGTAGAAGGATGAGGTCACACGAGATCAGCATTTCCAACTCTGTTCTGTGGTGTGTGCATTAGCAATGCGTAAGAAATTGTCCTCGAGCAAACACGTTGGGGAAACACTGGGAAAACCATCTCTTTAGGTCAGGGTGACCTGGCCCCAAGAAGTGGGTCTTGTCAGTCTCTAATATGTGACTCAAAAGGTCCCTCTCCCCAGGTTCCTCAGCCCAGAAAATGCCGGTCTGGGTCTCCCCGAGGGTCCTTCCGGCACTGACATTCAGAAAGCTTTGGCTGAAGGCCTACTGTATGCCAGGCACACCGGGGTAGCCTTGGGTGCGTTTCCGGCCCTGGTTGGAGCTCGGTGAGAAGCATTTGAAGAACGTCTGCCCAGTGGACCGCTGCCCCGCTCCCTGGTGTGCCTCAGCTGGCCTGGCCTTGTCCCCAACCTGTGGTCTTGCCACCCGTAGGTGTGGCCTCAGCCCACACCGTGGAGGCACCGTGCACCCTGAAGGCCAGCCCCCGAGTGCTCTGACACTCAGTGATGGGGCGAGCAAAGCCGACCACAGCTCCTGCTGGGGGCTGCTTGTCTGGGGGAGTGTGGAGCCCCCGCAGCGAAGTGCCTTGAGGGTCCAACCTCCTGCCTCTGCACAGAGGTGGGGTCCTCCCTCTGAGACCCTCAGCTGAGGAGACCAACTCCAGACCCTGGGAGAGTGGCATCGGCTTTCAGAGGCACTTGTGTGTGCCCAGCCATCCCCTACTATCCACGGACAAAACGAATGACATCTACTGTCCCCGACTGCTGTGACCGACGATGGAGGAGTGGTTCCATTCTAGCTGCTGGTGGGTCCTCACCTTTTCCTCCGGTGGTTGAGAAAGCGAGAGATCCTCTTTATTCGCCTGGAGCCAAAAAGCCTTCTGGAAGTTGCTCTCAATCCTAACTTGCCACCCGTTGGTCCCTACGCTTACTTGAAGGCTCTTTCTTTCTCCCTTGGCTGCTGTTCCCCTTCTCTTCCTCGGCAGGGACTCCCATTGAGAGGAAGTGGGAGAAGGGGTCTCCCCAGTCTGAGCCCCTGCCTGCCTGGCTGGAGCCCGTGGGACACTCCAGCTCCCACCGTTGCCAGGCCCCAGTGCTGCCTCTCACTTCTGACACATTGGAACATCTCCAAGTGGTCCCCAGGCACAGACGAATGCCGCATCCTCAGTGCCCTGGCCAGGGAAGAGAAGGGCACTGCTGCCCCGGGGCCGGGTGGTGTGTTCACTGCAATGGCATGGGGGAGACATTTTTTATCCCCCACTAATCTAGCAGGGACTAGAGAAACCGGTGAGCAGAGCATGGGCATGTGCCTGGGCTGCAGCACACCCTGCAGAGCCAGCGTACGGCCAGCCAGGGAGGGGGCATGTGCCGTGTTCTGCAGCTGGATAACCTGATGGGCAGCGATCTGTCCTGAGGTCAGGAGCTTGGCAGCATCTCCTGGTCAGGCTCCCGTGCCTAGTACAGGGCTCCCTGACCGTCTCCTGAGCTACCTGACAAAGTGGGGTTTCTTCTGCCCTTGCTGCAGCCCTCCTTGGCTCAGAGCCGGCGGCCTTGAGCTTGTAGCCGCTTCCCAAGGCAAAGCGCCTCGTCTCCATGTGGCCAACTGTGGTGGCACACGCAGTGTAGTTTCACTATCTGCCCAGGTGGCTGTGGCTCAAGTGGCATGGCCGGTGCTTGTCCCCCTCAGAGCCTCAAGTGCCTACAGTGTGCTGGCCCGTCCCCTTGCCTGCTCGCCTGTCACGTCCCCGTGGTGCCTGGGACACTTCTTGTGCTTGGAATCCACGTTGCCTTTTTGCCCAGTAGCCAATGACGTAGATGTCGTGGAAGTCCCAGACACCAGCCGTCTAGGATCCACCACTGAGTAGGGAATCGCACCCTGGAGCTGTGTGTGTCTGTTCTCAAAAGAGCAGCTTCTTTGCACGTGGCGGCTACTGTTCTCTTCCAGGCTTTTAGCTTATAAAAACTGTTGAAGCTGATGACATGACGAAATAATACCTGTGTCTGCCCTTTTGTTCTCCAAGCTGATACTTGACTTTCGAACTGGGGGGCCAGTGATCTGCTTGCTTCAGTGTGTTCACCTCCCACTTGCTTTGGGTTTCCCCGGAGTGACCAACTGCCCCAGTTTGTCTGGGATGGAGGTAGGGAGATCCCAGGATGTGGGACTTTCCAGTCTTAAAACTGGAGCAATCTGGGGGAAACTGGGACAAGCTGGCCACAGTAGTTCTCCCGGAAGCAAAGCCTGAGATAAGGAGTCGGCGCAGATGGTGTTGTTGTGTGATCCAGGAGGCATTCTTGGGCAGTGACGGGATGGACACTGACAAAGGGAGTGTCACCAGGCCGGTCAATGCCATGGGTCTGGACTTTCATCCCACTGGGAATTCTGGGAAGCAGAGTAGACTCACAGGGAAGGAGTAGGGGGAGGGGTACCAGCTCCACCCAGTCACTGGGTGAGGTCACCCCGGGGCCACTAATTCCATGGCACTTCCGGGGTGCCCCAGGCATACCAGCTGTGCTGACTTCTGCAGTTAGAGGAAGCCAGGTGCTGGCAGTGGCCCAGCCTGTGTGCACAGAGGAAGAAGAGGCTCAGGCGACCCAGCCAGGCTCAAGCAGCCGTTAAGTTACAAGGTCTGCAAGCTGCTTTCCACGTTTCCAATATTCCTCAATCAGGTATCACAAAATATCTTTATGGGAAAATCAGCACACACACTGATACCGAAACCAAACACGAGGCTCATTTGGAAACCCTTGAGCAGTTCATCTTGTTTCCTCCAAATCAGTCATTGTTTCTTGGCCTTCTGGGAGAACAGTCTATGCAAGCAGGAATTCCCCAACGGCCAAAACATTGCCGCAGTGTGCTGGGCCCCTGAGAGGAGCCATTCGGGGAGCCCATGGGCTGATACTAAAACAGTCACGGCGAAGGAGTGTTCACAGGCAGGGCCTCGTGGGTGACCTCCGCTGGGCAGTTGGCCTTCCCCGAGGCGGACAAGCCCTTCCTCCACCCCCACCCCACCCCCATGCAGATCTAGGTGCCTCACTGACTTCAGTGAGCTGGGGTACTCCCTCCACCTCTGTGAGAAACTGGCTGCTTTGTTCTCTGCTGCCACTGGGCAGCCTGTAAAAGCCGTGTGTTTGTGTGTGTGTGTGTGTGTGTGTGTGCGTGTACGTGTCCTGCTGGGATGGCAGTAAGAGTCTCCTAGTCCCTCACACTAGGAGCAAGGTGCCCCAAAAAACAGGGACTCAGAGCGGGAACTCTCTAGGAGAGAATGAAGTGAGCCCAGAGGGATGGGTCTCTGGGTCTCCCGGTCTCCCGGGCCCTCTGTCCTGTGGTTGTCGGTCCCCTCCAAGGCCCTGCTGGCCCCCCGGGAAACAGATTTGGAGCCTGTTTCCGTCTATCCTTCAGGATAGACAGGACCCACTTCCTGTCTATCCTTCATTCCTGGCCTCGGGGTCTGGGGCTTCCCCAGAGCAAGACACCAGGGGCTCCTGACACAAACGCCAGGGCATGCAGAGCCTGCGGCGTTGTTCTGATATCGTCCAGCAGAGGGCGCTGTGGGCATGCATTGCCTTCCAGGCCCAAGGCCTGTTGAGACATTTGGGGCAAGAGGGGCCGCAGGAATGAAGAAGGGAGGCTTCAGAAGCTATTTCTGTCCCTTATCGACAGTCTTTCTTCCTCCGCTACAAGGGGGTGATTCGTGACAACTAGTTAGCCCACTGAAAGGCTGTGCTGGTTGAGTATTCGCCTGTGTGTCCAGCCACCAGGCTAGCTCACCTGGGAAAGAAGAAGGTGACTACTTTCCTTTGCTGCTCACCCACTCCTCCTCCCCGCCATCATATTAGTACCCCCTCCTTCTCCGGACTTCGTGCAGACCCACTTCCTGCAGGAAGGCTTCCAGGCCTCCTCCCAGCAGCAGTTTCTTGCAGGAGCTCCCCTGTGTGCCCCAGACACAGGCCTTATCTCCTCCACTGGGCCAGGGGTTCCCCCAGCAGGGCTCTGTGTCCTCCCTCCGACTCTCATGTCCCTCCATTAGCGACTCTGTCCACAGACAGGGACCGGCTTGGGGACAGCCCCCTCCCGACTCCCTCCTTGGGGAGATGCCCCAAAGTCCCATGAGCTTTGCGCATTGTCAAGAGAAAGATGGGGTTTGAGCGGGCAAAAGATCAAAGGATTGGGCAAAATAATGTCTGGGAAAGCAGAACAGTGGAAAAAATACAATGAAAAAAAAAGATGTTCACCCCCCAAAAAAGAGAGAAAGTGGCAGCAGGTGAGACGGTAAAAGACTGAAGACACCAGCGCCCCCTTGTCTGCACCACACCTTTGCCCTCCCCCGCAGGACCCCCACTCTACCTGCACTGCCACCCAAGAGGTGGCCCTCATCCCTGTATTGCTCACCCGGTCCATAGTTCAATCCTGCCCTGTTCCCCCTGCCTCCAGCTTGGCCCCTTTGGGTCCAGTATGTGCCATGAAGCCGGATAAAACGTCTAAAAACACCTTCCGTGGCTGCCCACCGCCTGTGGAGGGAAAGACCAAACTGTCACCCTGACCTTCAGGACCCCTCGCCATCTTGCTCGTTTTGCTTCCTGGTCTCCTTCCCTCCACTTTCCATGTGTCACAATCGAGGTTCATTCATTCACTCAAGAACTGTGAGTAGTGCTGACTACTAAATGCTGGGCCATGTCCTACCTGGGAACACAGATGAAAAGGAACCGTCTGTGCCCGCCTTAGCTTGTAGGGCTGCCCTGGAAAAGCGCGCAGATCAACACAGACTTGCCGTCTCGGGGTTGCAGAGGCTGGAAGTCCAAGGCCAGGGTGGCAACAGGGTCGGTGCCTCCTGAGGGCTGCGAAGGAGGCTCTGTGCCGGCCCCTCCCCTAGCATCCGCTGGTCCCTCAGCTTATGGCGGCGTAACCGCAGGCTTCACAGAGCTTCTCCCAGCGTTGGTGTCTGTCTTCCAGTTTCCCCTCTTTACAAGGACACCAGTCATATTGGATCAGGTTTAAAAAGACCTAATTTTTTAAAATATTTTATTTATTTATATTTTAGAGAGAGGGGAAGAGAAAGAGAGGGAGCGAAACATCAATGTGTGGTTGCCTCTCATGTGGCCCCCACTGAGGACCTGGCCTGCAACCCAGGCATGTGCCCTGATTGGGAATTGAACTGACAACCCTTTGGTTCACAGCCCACACTCAATCCACTGAGCTACACCAGGCAGGGCAAAAAAAAAAAAAAAAGGCCTCATTTTAATGTGATTACCTCTGTAAAGATCCTGTCTCCCCAAATGGTCGCATTCAGAGGTATTAGGGGTTAAGACTACAGCACGTTACAGTTAAACCTGTAACATCGCACTCGTAGGGTCGATGCTCTAGCACAGAGACGCAGACAAGAACACAAAACTGCATAACTATATGTTAGGACTGGAGATGATGGGGCAGCTGAAGGAGGCAATGTTAGGGGAGAGGAAGTAGCAGGGTGGAGAGGATGCTGTTTATCCCAGGGCGGTCAGAGGAGCCTGCCCGACAAAGTGGCGGGGGAGCAGAGACTGGATTCCAAGGGTTCCCCCAGCAGGTCGTTCATGTCTTTGCCATGTGCCCACGATGGATATTCACCAAGAGCAAACTCCTTCAAAGCTTAGTGTGGGGCCCACCTCTTCCAGGAAGCCTTCTGTGACCTGCAGCCCAGGGCAGACTGGACCTCTCCCACAGTACTTAGGGCTCTTGGTGATGGCTGTGATGAGCACTTTCCGCAGTAGTTCAAGGCTGTGTGGCTGTTAAACAAGAGCAGAGACTGGGCCTCCCAAGGCCTCAGTGGTGCTCAGAACACCCCAGATGCTCCGTGAGCAAATGTGTGCTGAAGCGCCAGGTGAGGGGGTGACCCCGTCATTGTACCTGTAGTGCAAGTAATCGGCATAACTTGGCGAGTCCTAAATGTCAGATGTGATGCTGAGGTTTTTCCATTGATTCACCACCTTCGCTCCTCACAGCTCTGTGCCGTATCACTAGTGTTACAGAGGAGGAAACTGAAGTTCAGAGACATTTACTAAGTCATCTGCTCGAGACCACACAGCCAGAAACTGGTGGGGGCAGGACCCCAACCCGGGTCTGCCTGAGTCTGGAGCAAGGTCTCCTAACTTCAAGACATGCACTCACTCACTCGTTCGCTCTCTCTGTGAACTCACCTGACATCTACCAAGTGCAGGCACCCAGGCCAGGCCACCTGGGGAGAGGAGGGGAGGTGGGGGCAGCATCTGTCCCTGGGCTCTCCATTTCCTTCCCCATAGAGGAAGGACAGCACTTCCCTGCTCGGCTGTGGGACGGCGGCTCATTGTCCCCGTGCTCAGTGTCCCTGTGCCCACAAGTCTCCTCACCACACCATCCTCAGAAGGTAATTATAGCCCAACTCTTCCTGTCCCTCCCCAGGAAGACAACCAGGGACCGAAGACACAGGAGAAGGGGCTGTGGCAAATCCTCCTGCCTGTCCCTGCTCATCACGTGCCGCTCAGTGGGGCCCACGGGGGTTGCCTTTTCTCACTGTGTTTTCCCACAGCCCGTTCCTGCTCCTGCCCCGAGGAGGGCGGGCAGCAGACGCCCCCGCCTGGCGACCCAAGTCCCAGCTGCTCCTACTGTGGGCAGACTCCAGATGCCAGGGGCTGGAAGGGGTGTTTAGAAACCTCCAAATGCCACCCCACCCCCATCTTCCCGACAGGGACACTGAGGCCCAGGGAGGCACAGGGCCCGGACCAAGGTCACTCGGGTCCCCCCAAACCTGCCCTCGTTGCATCTGAAGATGCCATGTTAGAGCTACTCTAAGTTAATGTCTTCAGAAAGGCCCCTGTGGAAATACGCACGTGGGTGAGTGAGAGCTAAAGACGGGGGACTTCAGAGCAGGACTGCTGAGGCCAGGAAGCCGGTCCAGGGCAGCGGAGCTCTGGGGGAGCGGGGAGCAAGAGTCGGAAGGAAGGCTGGAGCAACTGGAAACGAATCTCGCTGCCTCCCCATGTGGTAGTAAAACCGAGATTCTCTGAGGCTAAGAAGAGGGACTGGGGGAAGAGGTGCCCAGCTCCGACGATCACTCAGCGGAGACCCGGGTCATTTCCTGTGGCACAGCCGGTGTGGCCCCAGGCAAGCCCCCCCCCATCTCCGGGCCTCCGTTCCCCCATTTGTTAAATGGGGGAGATGGACTGGAGAACTGCCAAGGCTCCCTCCAGCTCTGAGGCTGGTGAGTTCAACATCCTGATTCCAGAACACTCCAGGATGGATGCGGACCGTCCCCACCCCACCTTCAGCCCCCGCGAGGCTGCACTCGCGCTGCTGGAGACTCGGACTCTCCCTTGGCCAACGTTGAGACAGCAGATTCCAGCATGGCCGCACCTGGGCCAGGGCGGACGAACGAGCCCTGGGACCCCAGAACAGGCAGGTCAGCAGGGCTCCGTTCCAGAAAGCTCCGAGGCCACCACATCAGCGTCCCCTGGGACCAGAGGCCTGATGAAATTACAGCCGCCATCAATCAGAGGTTTGGCCCTGGGTGATGGAAATGGTGTGAGTTTCTGGGCTGGCCTCTCCATCCCGTGTCTGCCTGTCACTGCCTGGGAGAGTCACTTCACCTCTCGGAGCCCTGGTCTGCGCAACTGGAGAATCACCGTGCCGCCCCGGGGCTGCCCACGGCTGGAGACGCACTTGGCTCAGGAAGCTCAGGAGAAGGACCCAAGAGGCCCCAGCGCAGCCCAGCTTTCAGGCCGTCTCTGTCCTGGGGTGGGAGGGGCAGGGCATGGCTCCCCAGGGTTTATTAAGTTGCAATTGCCGGTCCAGACAGAACTTTCAGGGTGACACCAACCAGGCCTGGGCGTTGGCAGACACTGTACCCACAGTGCCAATAATAAAATTATATGAATAAATGTCCCCTTCTGGGAACTAAGACCGCCTGCAGGGATGGGCTGTGCAGATGCCGCCAGGAGGGGGAGGGCCCCCACCTGGCGGTGGGCAGAAGCCAGCCTGGCAGGACCCCTCCCCGCTGTCCCTCCAGCCTCCATCTCCCCCTGTTTTTGCCCAGCTGTCTGTCCCTCTTCCCCTGCTTCTCTCTTCCAATCGTCACCCGCCCCTGCCTTTGTCTCCTCTCTCCAGGGACGTCAGTCGGGGTCTCCCCCAGTCCGTTTCCCTGCTCCTCTCCCCACTGGGACCGGCATCCTCTCTGGTGCCCCAGAGCGAGTGCCCAGCCTCCAAACCCGGTAAAGCCATGTCTGTCCTAACCCCAAAATCCCACCAATTAAACTGCTCTTGCCCGCTCCTGCGTCTATTGCTGACGCACAAAGAAGCGAGGCAGCCAGGCAACCGCCTGCACGGTGAGGTGGGGAGAGGCTATGGCCATGGCCCCCTCCGGAGGCCGGCAGTCGTCTGTCCGTCTGCCGTCTGTCCGCCCACACCCAGGAGGGACTTGCAAGGCCCAGGTGCAGCTGGTCCGAAACTCCCACTGGGCCTCATGCTTGGGGCCCCCACCTGCCCCATCTCGTTCCCCCTGCACTGACCCTCAAGTTCAGGGATCCCAGCCTTGGGTCCAAGATGCCAAATTGTGCTCCAGCCACCGCCCCTCTTGCTCTATTTCCCCAGTCCTTTCCAAGACCCGCCACCAGGCTTCCCTGCACCACCCCTGACAGTGGGGGACCCCCTCCCAGCTCCAAGACCCCCACCAGGCTTCTCAGCACTGGGAGATGCCCTCCCCTCTCCCAGGCTCCAAACTGCATTCCCGGCCTGCCCCTGCAGTACGCGCAGCCCAGCGACCTCCACCCCTCACTATGGGCATCCCCAACTCACCAACTGTGAACTCCCAGCACCCTCTGGGCCTCCACCGCGCACTCCCCACGCCCCCACCCGCCTGCCCACCCATGGTCCCAGCACCCTCTGCGGGCCGGGTCCCTGGTTTCCCTGCTCTTCCACAGCACGAGCGTCAGGCTCCTTGACGGCGTCGCGTTGGGAACCGAGAGTGGGCACTTAAGAGCAATTAGCTCCCGCACAGTTGGCAGTGATACCTTAATAAATAATAGCTTGAAAAGCATGTAAATACATATTAGAGCACATTACATGGGCAGAAGGCACAGCACGGGGTCCAAGAGCTGGTTCGGGACGCGGAGATGCCGGGGGATCGGCAAGTGCTCACGGCCACAGGGAGATTCCCTGCATCCCAGAGGCTGAGCTGGGGGGTATGGAGAGAGAGAGACCAGAGAAGAAGCCCAGGGAGAGAGAGACACAGAAAAAAACACTGGAAACGACATGGAAAGTATAAAAAGGAGAAGTCAAGGGGAGGAGGAAGAGGGAAGGCGCCATAAGAAGGGAGCCACCAAGGGAGGGGGCAGGAAAGGCAGGGTCGGCTGGGGCTCGGCTACGAAGGTAAGTGCCGCCCTGGCTTCTCCTCCTGCCTCTCTACTCCTTCTGCTCGTGCCCCTGCCCCCCACTGCAGACCTCGAGCCCCTTCTCACCTACCCTCAGGCCTGGATGCGCACATCCAGTCTGGATGCAGCAAATGCCATCCACGGGTGGAGGGCTGGCCCGTGCACACGGCAGCCAGACCTGTCTGCTCTGGGCCACGCCACAGACTGACACCTCTCTGGGAGGTGACCACCTTCGCATGCCCCGGCCAATCACCTGACCTCTCCCCACCCCAGCTTCACCCACAGTCTTCCCAGCTCAGCAACTGGCAGACCCCTCCTTTGTTATTGAAGCCAAAACCCCTAGAGCCATTCTCGATGCTTGTCTCTCACACCTCATGTCTACCCACCAGGGAATCCCGTCCTCTCTGCCTGGAAAATGCTTCTAGAATCCTTCTATCCCTCCCAGTCCTTGGTCGCCACCATTTCTCATCTGGGTTGCAGCACCAGCTCCTCCTCATTGGGCTCCCCCACCTCCATGGTCTCTCCATGGACAAGCTGATCAGGATGCCCCTCTGCGCCAGCGCTTCCTTCGAGGGAAAGCCGACATCCGTAAGATGGCCCAGCAGGCCCCACGCCCTCCCCTCCCCTTCAGCTGGCCTCCTCCCCGACGCCCTCCCCCCACCCCACCCCGACCCAGCCTGGCCCCTCAGTGTGCTCAGACACCCAGAGCCTGTCCCCACCTCAGGGCTTTTGCACTGTTTCCTCTTTGTTCAAGCGTCCCACCCTCTACAAGGCCGACCACGGCCACCCTAACAAGACTGAATTTCCCCCGCTCCACCCAAAAGAACACCTCTTCACGCCAATCACCCTGCTCTCCAGTTCCCCCCACCGCACGCAGCCTCGTAACATGCCACACACCTGTCTCACATAGACAGAGCTCCGCCACAGCGGGTTTGGGCTCCCCCGCCCCCGCAGCACCGTAGCTTCAGGACCTGGAGCAGTGCCAGAACATAAGAGACTAAGAAATACCAAGGGAAGAAGGAGGGTAGTTGGTTGGAGGGAAGAAAGGGGAACATGAAGAGAGAGGAGAGACTGCCGGCCGGGGAGCACTGGGAAGGGCGCTGCCTGGTTGGAGCTTGGAGCCGCCTGGGGCTGGCTGGGGTGTGTGAGTGACTCCTTCACCAGCCTGGCACCCAGGCCAAAGGAGCACCCAGTGGGGGATGCAGCAGCCCCGTCTCGGCTGAGATCTCCCCCTCAACCCCGTGGCAGGGGACACCAGTTCCACCTGAGGCCCCAGCCTGGCGTTGGGCCCCGGGGCTACAGACAGTACTACACGGGTAGGCTCCTGGTAACAGCCACAGTAATTACTGGTTGTATGCGATTAAGGGATAATTATGCTTAATAAGTCCAAAAGTAATTACCACGCAGGCTGCTTGCCTCTTTGGAAAACAGAGGCCTCCAGGGAGCAGGATCCAGGAGATGGAGAAGGGGGTGAGTGGGCATCAAGGAACATCAGAGGTGCTGGTCTGTCTCCCAGTCGGAGCCCGAATCCTGTCGGCGGCGCCCCTGCCCGGGGCCTGCTCACCTCCAGGGACGCAAGCTCGCTCTCGCAGGCAGCTCCTTCCACCACTGCAAGTCTGCACAGTCAATTTTGCGTACAGTTCCAGCAACTCTCGGCCACACCAGAGGAGTGGTATTCCACTTCTCACTCTTCACTTTCTGGCTCAACATCTTAGCACGTACACAGGCACAGAACCAAAGTCTCATTTGTAAATGGAGCGAAGTGTGTCATATGTATTGTCCTCACTGACTCACATCACAGAGGTGGCATTTCCTGTTGTTCCTAACACCTAAGCTGTGCTGCTTCCCCCTGGAGAGACATAAAACCAGTCCAACCCATCTTCCCAGAAACTAACCCACGTCCCCTGGACTTTCTTCTTTTTCACTCCAGACAGAAGCAGGGGCTGAACTTGTGGCACTGCACCCAGGAGGCCATGTGGTACAATGAAAAGGACAACTGGTTCTTCCCATTGGTGCTGCTGAAACTCACCCTGTGGCTTTGAGGGGTCAAGTTGATCGACCCCTTTGGGCCTCCACCTTCCCATCTGTGCAAAAGAGGCAAAGGAGCCCCCAGTGTGTGACCTCGGGCTCTGCTCCCTCAGACCAACCCGAGGACCTGAATAGCTCTAAGCCCCCCGCCCCTGGGCCCAAGGCTTCCACACCAGAGGCCTGGGAGACCTGCTCCAACCCTGGGACAGTTTCCTTTCTTTCTTTGGTTTGGACAGCTTTTGAGAGGCACCTGGAGTAGATGCCTCAGCAGGGGCAGTGCTTTGACACCCAACCCTGCCCTTCCATGACCCCAAACACCTACCGTCAACTTCATTCTTCCAACTTGATTTCCAGGGAAGGGGCAGAGAAGTGGAAATTTGCAGGACACCAAGAATTCCATATTACATTGTAAATGCCCTCCCTAAGTTTCCAGCCATCATCTGAGAAGAGATTCATTTGTATGACTGTAATAACTTAGTGTTTTATATAGGAAGACACTTGGATGCCCATTTTCTCAAATGATGTCTACATCAACCCTGTGGAAGCATGGATAGTGCTGTTCATATTTTACACATGAGGCAACAGAGGCCTGGGAAGTAAAAGCAACTTGTCCAAAATCACACAGATCATAAAAAGCAGAGCCAGGCTTTGAACCTGGGTCTGACCCCCAAGCCTCTGCTTTGTAATCACTGCTCTACGCCTCCTCACAGCCACCAAGCTAGTTGCTCTGACATTGGGAAGCCAGAGAAGAGGTGATGCAGGCCGTGGGGAACCGAATCCACTCTCCTCCACATCATCAGAGCCCATGGGGGGGGTCAGAAGCTATGGGGGTCTCCTAGCCCCACCCCACTAGCACTTGCTTGGTAGAATGTCCCATGCAACCATTTCTCCACTGAAGGAAAGAGAAGAATCTGGACGAGTAAATGCCACAATGTAGGTATCTCGTCTCTGCCTGGAGCAGTGCACTGTGGGGACAGGGAGCACGTGAACATAATTAAACCCACCCCAGCACCTTAAATCCCTGGGTCTGCAGGCCGAGGGAAAGAATGGAATGGACTTCAGAGGGGACCACAAACGTGGAGTCGGGAGGGAATACGCCCCCAGAGTAGAAAACAATCGCTACTGCTGTGAAAATAATAGACTGCCAACAGCCCATAAAATCTGCTCCATTAATATGAAACATATAAAATAACTTATGTTTTCTGTGACAGTATCAAAATAACAATTTTTTCAGCAAATAATGTCACTAAAAAGCAATGATCCACTTCTCCCGTGGGTTGGGGATTGGAGTACACAAATGCTCCCCGAGGTAGTGGGGTTCTGACCCACCCCTCAGATTCACAAAAGTATGGAAGCTCTACCAACGTCAGGAGATCTGATTCGATGGGTAAGAAGCAACACTTGGAATCACAGTTTGACGGACTCCCCGGGAGATTCTACAACAGCCATTTCAGCCCAGTCTGGGCTTGGGGACCACTGCACCAGGCTCCAGGTCATGTTTCAGCACCAGGGACAGGGGCAGATGCTTTGCCTCTCTCAGAAGTGCCTGGTCCCTCTGTCTGGGGGCAATTTAGCTCTTTTACCTTTATTGGTGGGGAGGGAAGAGTAGGAACTTCCTGCCTCCTCCTTCTTCCTGGTTGGGAAGAAAGCTATGTATTTTGTGGCCACTAGAGTTCAAGCCTCGCAGGGCATAAAATGCCAGTGATGAAGGAGGGGAATCACATGAGTCTCAAAGATGAAGGACACCCCTCCTTACCTCCTGCTTTTCCTTAACAACGAAGTTAGAGAGATAAGGAAGAGGGAGAGTCCTGGGCTGGGAGTCCTGTATCAGTCCTGAGTCTCTCCCCCTAACTATATGGCCTTGGACGAGCCACTTCCTCTCTCAGGGCCTGACGGTAGCACTTCCTGGGCCAGGTGGCTGGTCGGGTGCTGTGGAGTTTGACCCCAGATCTTGGGGACGACTCAGATGAGGCCTTCTTCCTCTACCTCACTCACCATGGTCCAGAAATGATGAATAATCCCAAACCAGCATTTCTCTGGCTGGGACCCTCAAGGTGGGCATGTCCTAAGAGACGGGTGTTTGGGGCCTATAAAGAAGAAAAGGAGAGCATGATCATAAAAGTAAGTTCAAGAATTACCAAGGTAACCAAAGTCAAAGAGGTCTTTTTGCTGTCGGACTCCTGGGCCCAGACTGTGCTATTGTGTGTTGGTTGTTCCCAAGACGGTCTCAGTGTTTCTCGAACTTCCTTTCACGGAACACCTATAGAAGCAGGTCACACAGCACTTATTATGTGCCAGGCATTGTGCTAAGATCTTTCCATTTTAAGTCTTCATAAAAACCTATGAAGCGGGTACTATTATTATTTTTGCAGAAAGGGAAACTGAGGCACGGAGCCATGAAGCCCTTACCCAAGGTCACATGGCCAGTGTGTCATAGGGCGGGGATTAGAAGCCAGGCAGACAAGGTTGAGAGCCTGTGCTTCAGCCACATCCCTGAACGGCATCTCCCACTGCAAGGACCTGGAGTTCATGGGCCACGGTTTAGGAAATGCTGTCCTCGATGCACATCCATGTAGCTATGGAACATTTTAGCGATGGATTTTCCTTGTCAACTTTGTTTGCTTTTGGCTGATGGTTAGAGTCCCCAAACAGACAGTGGCAGGCCCAGATGATGGCTGGGGGCAGAAAGAGCCCAGTGTGGTTTGTTTTTGTTTAATTACTTTCTTTATCAATCTATTTTTCTGTGTATATAATAAGATTGGTTTTGCTGGACAAGAGACAGAGGACCGCTGCATTTCTGGTCACCTGATGGGGCAGGAGAAAGGAGAGAAGAGAGTGTCTGGAGGAAGGAGGGACAAAGAGAAGATGTCAAAGAGGTGAAGAGAGTGGCATAGGTGCAAGGAAGGAAGGAAGGAAAGAAGGAAGGAGAGAAGAGGAGGAGAGGGCAGAGAACTGGAGTGGAGAGGAGGGGGGTAGAACTGAAGAGAGAAAAAAGGCAAACAGAAAAAGAACTGAGGAATTAGGAACCCAAAGACCCACTTCCCCTTAGCTCCTGCACCCAGGGGTCTCCTCCCCCAGTGCACTTCCCCCTTGACCCCCACTCCTCCCATTCTCCTCCTCCGCAGCCCTAGCCCAGGAGAGCCCTCATCTGGACAGTGCTGGGAGGACACCTGTGGGATTCCAGCTGGTCCTGCCTGCGAGCTGCAGGACTGCATCTTGGGGGCCCTCTCTTCCCCCAGAGCCCCATTCTGGACCTGGACCCCTCTCCAGGCAGTTTTCTATGTTCCTTCCCCAGAACAAATCAATGCCTGTCACCCACCTCTGCTGACACTGCCACTGGGAGCCTCTGCCGCCTCGTTTCCTCCCTGGAACTTCCAAAGGGCCTCACGAGGTTCCTCTCCAGCAGTTCTTCCCCATCTAGGCAGTGCCATCCACTCCAGGACCCAGCTTCCGGTCTTAAAAACAATCTGAACCATGGTTCCTGCTTCTCTCTTCATGGGGAGAATCTGCACCAAATTGGAGCATCGTTGGTGACAGCCCCTGCTCTGGGCCCAGCCCCGGGGCTTCCTTGAGGGCTTCAGGGTGATGTCATCCCACTGGCCTGAGACACAGAGGACTCCAGCCCCATCCAGGTCAGCCCCCCTCCCACCCCTCCCCATGCTGGAGGCCTCTCACAGCTCCAGCCAGCGCTCCCGGCACCCCTGGGAGGAAATTTGGGACCAGTGTTGCCATGGTAACCTGATATCAGTGATTGTTATTCATTATTCTCAGGGTATAGAATTATATGACCTGCAATCAAAATGAGAAGCCGCTCGCATCCTGGAAAGAGCAATAGCCTTGGAGTCAGGGGCCTGCGTCTGGCCGCAGCAAAATCACCACCAAACAGAGTGGCTCCAACAAGTTACCTGTCTCTCTGGGGACTCAGCTACCCCATCTGCCAAATGCACACCTGTGTGATGTGGGGAGGGTTGGATGAGGTGGCCCCCAGGATCTCCCCAGTGGTCAGTGCCTCCAGTCCCTAAGCGACGGCATGCAAGCCCCTGCAACACCCACCCAGCAGCTCCTGGGGGAGGGCGAAGATGCAGTCAACAGGGCATCATCCAAATTTCTGTTTGAGATCTAAGCCCACGGCCAGAAGTCAGACATCTGTTTGTCCAAAGGAAGCCAGCCCCCATCACGAGTTGGTGTCCCTTAAAAAGAAACCGCCATCCTGGGAGTGAGCTTCCAGGACCCCTTGGACCTCTGCCCGTCTCCCCGCTCCCAAGCAGCCCTTCCTTTGGTCCAGTAATTCCCGTTCCAGAAATCTCCACTCAGGAAACCACCTGAAGTGTAGAAAATGCTCGAACACAAAGAAATGCAGCACAGTGCTGCTTATGAGAGGGAAAACGTGGAGTCTATCCACCTATCCAAAGTTAGGGGAATTGCTAAGAAAATGGGGGTGCACATCCCCAGCCAGAAGAGCCATCAATAATCACACTTGCTGAGAGTTTCACTCACACAGGAAACTGTTTCTGCTCTACTGTTCCATTGAAAAACCAAGATGCCAATTGGTGAGGGCTCTGATGTCTTTTCTGTGGCATAGAAAAAAGTCTCGTTTTAAGGGAAGTTCTATTTTCTTTCCTGAACTCCACTTTCCCAAGTATCTACAGCCAGCCTGTATTATTATACTCTGCAAAGGTTCCTAAGTCATCTTTAAAAAGTAGGCCTGGACAGAGACAGAGCAGGGATTGACAGGCCTTGACTGGCATTTCAGCCATGGGCTTGATGACACCCCTGGCCCATCCGTGCCGTGGTGTCTAGCGTGGGGATGGTGATGACAAGTACGCCAGAGGCTACTGTGAGGCTGGAAGGAGACAAGGCCCCTAGAGCACATAGCGCAGGACTTGGCACATAGTAGGTGCTCCGTAAATACCAGCTATCAGCTGGATTCTGTGTGGCTGTCATCTCAGACCCAGGCTGGCCAAGGTCTCAGCAGCCTTCCAAACACTTGGCCTCTGCCTCTCAGCCTGAGGTCTTAGCCCTCTCAGCCTCTCTCAGCTCCATCTCCAGCCCCATTCGGAAGGCTGGTCCCCTGCCCACATCCATCAGGCTCCTGTCCATCCCAAGACACCAGCCACCCCAAGTCTTCCTCAGGGATTTGCCCACAGGGATCCCCCAAGACGCCCAGCCTCGGTGCAGGCGGCACCACTTCTTAGCCCCCTCTAACACCCTCAGCTGGGGACTGCCCCTGGCCAAGTATTCATTGACCCCGGTTGCTCTAAAAAAAATTCTGCAGCCCCAGGGACTAACAGCATTTTCATAGTCTTTGTCACTTTCTCTGGCTCCTCAGGGGACAGACAGCAGGCCCAAGTGGACCTTCACCCCTCTCCGGAGGAGAGGAGCATCTTTTGATGAATCAGCCAGTTCCAGCACTCCCACCCAGCATGCCTGGTGACAGACATGATTTACCTCTGATAATTGCACTGTTTTTGGCACCTAAGAGACAGGGAGAGACAGAGCAGAGCAGGCAAGAGAACAAGGAATATTTTGTGGGAGCCAGAGGCAAACGAGGCTCTGCTGAGTGGCAGGCAGAGCAGAGGGAGCAGGAGGGAGGGGACGGGCCCTGTGGTATCAGCTCTGCAGGTGGAGGAGAGGGGCCCCAGGGGACACGGCCTGAAACCCATGCTCCTCTCTGCCTTTTTCCATCACATTCATTTTTTCGTTCTGTTTTCTTCTCTCCTGTCCTTCCTTACCCTTTTCCTTCATTTTTCCCCTCCTCCCTTCTTTCTGTCATTTCTTCCTTTGCTCATTAATTTGTCCCTATTTAAATCCCTCTTCCATCGATTGATTCAAGTGATATTTCCTTTGCTTCTGCTCCGTGCTGAGCCCTGTGCTGGGCACTGGGGGTGAAACACAGCCTGGGTCCTCGGGCACCCACACTGACCCCCACAACCCCATCACTCTGAGCACAGTGGGGGCCCGGGGAACCAGGAGTGACCAGCGCTCCAGGGGTGTCTGCAAAGGCTTCCCCGAGGAGGTGCCCATTCTGCAGAATGATGAGGCCGTTGGCCAGTGGGCAAGGCAGAGCAAGGCATCAGGGCAGAGAACTGTGCATACAAAGGCATGTGGGAGGTACTGGCCAGGAGTGGCCAAAGTGAGGGTGTGGCCAGGTGGTGCACTTAGTCTGGGTCAGACACTGATAAGTACTCTCCCTTGTACAGATAGGGAAACTGAGGCTCAGAGAATGACATGACTTGCCTAACATCACACAGCCAGGAAGTGGCAGAGCTGGGACTTGAATCCAGACCTGGGGGCCCTTGGCCCTTGACCATGACAAACCTCAGCTCAGTGGCTCTCAGAGGTAGAAACGTCCCAACAGGTGACTGCTGAAGTCTGCAGCCTCTGGGTGCTCATGACACCCCCCAGAGGCACACAGCCTCTGTCTGCAGGCAAGAGGCCTCGTGCTGTCCTGGGTCACGGGAAAGAAACCAGGTCCTTTAAGCTGCTTTGCATGAATGATGCGTGTCCAGGCGCCCTCAGAGAGCTGTAGAGGTCCCCGTGGTCGGGAAGCACACCTGCTCCCGTGTCCCTGGGATGGGAGGCACTGTGCGCCGGTGGGCACTCTCGTGTGTCTGCTGACTTGAGGTTAAACAGACCGACTTCACAACCTGCTGACCTGTGTGGTCGGGCAGGTTTCTTAGCCTCTCTAGCTTCAGTTTGCTCATTTGTAAGACGAGAATTAAAAACATACTTCCCTGCAGGGTCATTTTGAGGATTAAATAAAGTTATGCATGTGACATGCTTAGCTCTATGTCTATCGCAGATAAAGCTGTTAAAAATGTTAATAACTAACAGTGTTATTAATTATGGTAGGAATGACGGTGGTGATGGTGGCCGTTTGGATGGCAGTGATAATGGTGAAGTGGGTGGTGGTGGTGGTGTTACTTATGGTGATGGTGGTGGTGGTGACGGTAGTGATGACAGTGGTGTTGGTGACAAAGACAACAATGATGTGATGGAGATAACAGCCCTGCCTAGGTCAGCTCAGGCTGACCCAGAATCAGCTCCTGCACTGGCCCTTGGAGTCCAGCTAGCAGTTGGCAAAGCAGGCTCTTGGAACCCTGACAAGGCCTTTTGGCCTCAAGTATTGCCACTGCGGTGGATGCAGAACACATCCCCCCACATTCAGTAGGAGGTTGGGATGTTTCCAATGGCATGTTCTGCCAACAAAAGGTGAATGTGATCATTCTGAAAGGAATATTTGTGCACTTGAGCTGCTGAACAGCCATTTAACACATTGCCTGGCAGGGAAGCTGAGACGCATGGACACTAGGAAATACGTACCCATTACACCCAAGAGGGCGGCTGACACATGTGTGGAGCGGAGGGTGCGTGCCATTTGTCTGGGTAAGAGCTGCTTGCAGAAATAAGCCACAGACCTTTGCTGAGCACCTACTGTGTGCAGGCTGGGCATGAAACCCAGTTGTTACCAGATGAAGAGAAGGGAGACAAAATATATGAAATAATGACATTAGTATCTGTCCCTTCATTCAGCAAAGGTCCACTAAGCACCTAGTGGTAGGCCTGTGGTAGACACTGGGAATATGGAAGTCCAGGAGCTCGCAGCCTGGTTGGGGAAACAGGTAAATAAATAAGAACAAGCACAAGAGGGGCCCCAGGCCATCCAATGAGCATTGCTCCTCCAGGGCTCACGGCAGGCCAGGCACTGGGCTAGGGTTTTACATCAGTCTTCTCATTAAGTTCATCTTACTGCAAGCCCATGAGGTCAGGACCACTGTGATCCCTGCTTTACCAAGGAACAGAGGTCAAGTAAGTTGTCCTAAGTCACAGAGCTCCTCAGTGGAAAGGTTGAGATTTGAACCTGGCCTTGGGGCTCTTAGCCACTCTCCTAGCCCAGGAGAGAGAGGGCTCTGCTCTGCCTGGAGAACCAGGGAGGGTTCAGAGGAGCCCCCTGAGCTGGGTCACGAAGGTCGAGGAGGACTGGGCCAGGCGCTCGGAGGTGGAGGGCAGAACCAGGTGCTCTAAAAGGAGCAGAGGTGTGGAGGGGGGACGGCATGAGGCATTCCGAGGACACAGTGAGAAGAGCAATGGCACCAGGGAGGAAAGCTCCTGTAGGCGAAGGGAGAGTTGAGACGGTTCAGCGAGGGGAGAGAGCCAGGAGCACACCACTGGACTCGGAGCAGAACTGAGGGCCCCAGAAGAGCCCATGCTGACCTCTGGGCTCCTGGTGGGCTGGGCACCAGTGAAGTGCATGACCCTTGCCCTCCGGGTACCTGGTCCTTAAGAGAGACAAATCCTTCCTGGGCTCCAGGTTAAAACTTGCCTTTCAGAGATGACTGATGTGTGGAAAGTACTCCACCCCAAAGTACCTGTGCAACTTGAAGCAGGTCATCTAACCCCACTGAACCTTTGTTTTCTCCTCTGTGAAATGGGCTGATTAATCCCTCCCTCCTTTCTGTGAGAAGTTAATAGCATGATTCTATTAAAAAGAAAAAACTAGCCTCAGGTCTGGTATCCAGCAGATGCTCCTAAATAACAGGTCCTCTTTTCTTTTCCCTTCCTTCCTCTCCCTCCCCTCTGGTCTCCCTGTTGTTAGATAGCATGGAAATCATACAGCCTCAATCTTCTGAAATTGTCCTGATTTCAAGTATCATCCCTACAAACCCTCGATAAAAATCCCAGGAATTCTGAAGTTTCTGCATCCACAAAAATCCTCTGGAATGTACACAGCTCAGGAACCAGCCTGGGATTCCTTTGTGAGTGCTGACTCGGGCGCCAGAAATACCGTCCCCACCTAGGGAGGATGCAAGGTCAACACAAACAATGTGGGCAGACATTTACCTCGTTCTCCAATATTCCACCCACCCTTGGATTAGAAACGATCTAAAAATACCAAAGACAGATGAGGTTGGTGCTGACTGGAGTGGCTCACTGGGTTGGGCATCATCCCACAGACTGAAAGGTCACTGGTTTGATTCCCGGTCAGGGTGTGTACCTGGGCTGGGGGAGGCCCCGAGTTGGGACGCGTGCAAGAGGCAACTGATCAATGTTTCTCTTGCGCATTGATGTTTTTCTTCTTCTTTTTCTCCCTGTCTTCCCTTCTCTTTAAAATAAATAAATATATAAATAAATAATGTTTTTTAAAAAAGACAGATGAGGTTGGTTGCATCTGGGAGGCGTCAGATGCAGAGGGACTCCTAATGAGTCCCTCTTCCCAGGGCTGGGAGGACACAACCCCCCATCCGCCCCTTCCCCGAGCTCCAGACCCTTTACCCAGCTGCCACTAGGAAGCCCTAAAGGCAGTGTAAACTCAGCACACCATCACTAGAGCCCTGCTCTTCCCCCCCCCCACAAACCTGGGCTTCCCCAACCTCATGTTTACCGCTTCGGTCACTCAAAGGCTCTTCAGAAGTCTAGAGGTCATTGTCAACACACCCCTCCTCCAGCCTCCTGTACCAGCGCCCAATGCTCATCCTTCACCAAGCCTTCACCTTCAATGGCTACTCTCACAGCCTCGGGCACTTCTATCCATCTCCACCCTCGTGACCGACCCCCAGCCCTTGCTTTCTTTCACTTGGCCAACCCACAGGCTCCTGACTGGCTTCCACCCACCCGTTCTTCACACCATCGTCCAGGCCATCTTTGTAGAGTGCAAACCTGATTATGTCACTTCCTAGCTTCATGGTTTCCAGTGCTCTTAGCATGAAGGCATCACTGCTTCAAAGACAACCTTCCCTGATGGGTCTGACAGGCCCGCAGGCTTGGCCCCTGTGTCCTGTCCATTCTCCATTCACAGCCCCCTCACTCAGACACAGTGCCTTCCTCTCCCTTCCGCACACTCAATCCGCCCCTCCCCACCCCAGGGCCTTTGCACATGCTTTTGCTCCTCCCTGGAAGGTTCTTCTAGCCCCTTACCATCTCAGCTGAAGGACACTTCCTCCAGGAAGTCTTCTGTAACTTTCCAGACTAATTCTGGGCTCCCATAAAGCACCGCATGTCTCTTCGTAGCACCTACTGCAGTTGCACTTGTACCTTGATGTGTGAGGTCATTTGCCTTGTGCCAGTCTCCCCGAAACCCCCCGACAACAGGGGTCACGGTTCATTTTGTTCACCTCAGGACAGAGAGCAATGGTACACTGTAGGCACATAGTGAACAAAATCAAATCAATGAATGAATGACGTGATACTTCAGGCACCCGCCCTCCACTTCCAGATCTTCTGTAAACCCGTCTCACACAAAAGCAGGCTGAGACCCTGAGAGGAAGAGTGACTTGTCAAGTCACACAGTACGTGTGGAGCAGAAACAGGACCAGGAGAATCCAAGCTCACCGACTGAGACACGCCTCCTGCCTGCTGACTTGGGGTCCAAGCTCCCCAGTGGGGGAAGGGATGCGGGAAAGGGTGCCCTGGAGGAGGTCAAGGGCCACAGGAGGAAAGAATTTTAAAGGCCAGTTTCTGCACACCTGGGCTCTGATCCAGGCTGCAAGCACCCTGGCCTGAAAAATGTGTTTTCCCCCATGTCGTGCTGGGCCCTGCAACACCATATGCAAATGTATGCAAATCGTGTGCAAACACGGTCTCTGGCTTGGATGAGAGAAACCTAAAACGTGGTACCAGGGGGAGCCATCTAAGAATAGACCAAGCTGTCAGGCCCTTCTGGCCATAAAGCTCTGACTCTACCCTGTTGGCTGTACCACTGAAGTGGGGCAGGGGTGTTAGCAGGTTGGGACATGTCCCCCTCCTGCTCTCCTGAAACACAGACCACCAACCCCAGGGCACTTGGGTGCTATGGACTTGCCCCCAGCCCCGCCCACCCATCCTTGGCACAGCTGCAGAAACGTCAGTCAGTAGTGGCTCCTCACGGCCTCACTCCAGCAAACTCAAAAGCAGGTTTCATGGCCCCCTCCAGAGACAGAAGCTGCAGGGCCAGGAGGCCCCCATCCCTTCCTCAGATGACACCCTGCTGTCCCTCCTTGAGACTCAACTCAAGGACCCTCTGTGAAGTACATCCCCCAGTCCCCACGGTGTACCCCCCTGATGTGGACCTCTCATGCTCCTTGGGTCTCCCACAGCTGCTGGGTGCCCCTCCAGAAGAACCGGTCGCAGGTTTCGGGTTAAGGCTCCATCTCTCCCACCGCACTGGGAAGAGCTCAGGTGCATGTGGCCAAAAGGGACAGGTAGTTTGGTGAGGGGATGAATAAATGTGAGTGATGGGGAAGGAGAGAATAAATAGAGCATCAGTGTTCTCTTAGGGAAAATCCCAGAAGTGAGGCAGCAGTGTGTGCCAGGCGGATCTGGCCTCCTGTCCCCAGGTGCCACTGAAGCTGGGTCCCACCTTGGCTCACATCCTGGCTCCGGTTCCCCCTCCCTCCACCACCCTCCTGCCTGCCCAGCATCAACTTAATTGGCCGTCAACACCAGTCTTTCCTCCCTAAAGTGATCTGTTCCTTGAAATCTCACAGCCCATGATTAGATCTATGGCAACTTTCTAAGCAGCTCAGTGGTTCCCATGGCAACCCCACTGGTACCCAACTGGCAGCAGGCCACCTGGAGGAAAGGGAGAGGAGGGAGAGACAGGTGTGGGGCTGCTGCCTGAGGCAGGAAGAGGATGGACAGAGGTTCAGGGAGGATGGAGAAATCAGGAGCGCCCTGGGGAGGGAGGAAAGCCTGGTGACATGGGTACATGGAGGGGAATGGAAGTGACACGGGGAGGGGTCAGATGGGTGGCTAGAGGAAGCTGGGAGATTTGAGGCAGCTGAGGGAAACTGGGGAACAAAGAAACTGGGGGAGTTTGGGAGACAAGGTGAGAACTTGAACTGGGGAGACACGAAGGCTAGGAGGGGAGAGAGGGAGGGGGGAGCTGGTCAAGATCAAAGGAAAACCATAGTGGGGATGACAGAGGCAGAGAGAGCCTGGCCAGGTGGGGGGCAGAAGAAGGAAGCCAGGGGTGCACAGCTGGGGAAGCTGTGCAGGGAATGGCCTCCCCACACACCTGTGCAGACCTTGAGTGAAGGAGGAAAGAGGACGCACCACTGCCCCAAGGTCCCTCTGACCTCAGCCCATCACCAGGTTTGGGATGTGGGGCCTTGGCGCCGCCAAAGAGGAGGCCCAGCGGCAGCTACGGAGGAGGATGCCTGGCAGACAGAGGACATTTAAAGGCCAAGGAGCCTCATCAAAAAGTCCCCACATGGCTAATGTGCCCAGGACTCTGTGGAGCCGGTCTCTGGGAGGAGGCACCTCTGCTCCTTGCGGGCAAACAGGGAGACCAAAGAGAAAAGAGGGGCCAGAGCAGGAGTTGGGAATTCAAGCCTTGCCTGCAACTCGCTGTCTGGCCTTGAACTCACTTCAGTCACTTCTTTGGAAAATGCTTGGGTCAGATTAGGCACTTGGCAGGGGTCCTTCACATGTGAGTGGCAGAAACCCAACTCAAAGTGGCAAAAGCCAGTTGAGTCTGTAATACTCTCCACCAATTGCCATTTGCACATGAAATGGAAGCATCCAGCAGCTTTAGGTATGGCCCAGGTACCCCGAAAATGTCCCTTGGAAACACTCTCCCCTTTATTTTCTTCTTCGGTGCTTTAACTGTCAGGCAAGCTCTCCCCCAAGGTGGCCTGTGGTCACCGGCAGCTCCAGGCTGCGTCCAATCTCAGCAGAAAGAGACTTTTTTCCTGATGGTGCCTGCAGAGGTCTCGGGGCCGATGCGCATCGTGCAGGACTGGGTTCCATGCCGTCCATCTCTGAGCAGTAACAGCGACAGTGAGCCCTCCAGCCTGTACTCACAGGCCAGGGGCTGCTGGAGGCACTCTGTGTGTATTAGCCTATTTGGTCCTCAAAAATGTTGTGACGGCTATTATTTCCAGTTCACAGATGAGGAGACTGAGGCCCAGAAAGCTTATGTAACTTGTCCATAGCTGTGAGTGGAGACCCTGGAATTCCAGCCCCCACCCGCACATGCCGTTTGCCTTCACGGTGCAGGTGCTGAAGTGCAGGGGGGTCTCCTGCACTGAGGACAGGCAGTGCTGACTCAGGAGGGGGCCCAGGAAGTCCACGCTGCTGTCTGCAGGCCCCGCTCTCAGCGATGCTGAACACCCCTCAGATGCCTCTCCTGAGCCACTAGGTCCAACTGTGTGAACCAATCACAGTGACTCAGATTTGCCACATCTGGGTCCTATAGCCAAGCCAAGTGGGGTGGGGGTGGGGGCCAAGGCCTCAGCCACACAGACCAAAAACGAGGGAGGGCAGACATGAAAGAAGAGAACAGGTTCTGTAGCTACAGGATGCTTGGGCGCCTTGGGGCCCCTCCTTGTGCCTTAATTTTGTCATCTACCATTTGGGGACTTCCTGTCCCACAGGGTCAAATTAGTTGATAATTGTAAAGCACTTAGAATTGTGCCTGGAACAGAGTGAGCACCCAATAAAAATTAGATACACACTTAACGTGCATTAGCACAGACACACACCTATGCTGATACTTGTGAACAAGAACACAAAAGCACCCAGCCACACCCTTGCAAACACACACATGGGTGCGTAAACATGCAGAACACATGTGATACAACTTGGACTGCATGGCATGTGCAAAATCTCCAGGACACGCATAAGGACACAGGTGTGAACACACAACTGGGCACAGGCTCAAACACCTTTGTTCCCAAGGTGAACGAAGGTCTTGCCCCTGGGTTTGTTCTCATGGGTTCTCTCCGAGTGCACTGCTGCTGGCTGCTGCCCGCAGTGAACACCCTGATGATGGCATCAGAGGGAGGAGGCAGGTCGGGGACAGCGCAGCAGCACAGCTCAGAGCCAGATGTTTAAATCAGTCCACAGTGGGTCTCTGACACTCTCCAGCAATTGCTAGCAGAGTGACCTTGAGCGAGTCACTTAACCTCTCCAAGCCTGTTCCCACCTTCGTCAAAGGGGGATGACAAAGTCCCTACTTCTGGGGGTGGTCATGAGAATGAAGCTTCCCATCAAAAGTGCTCACTGAGGGTCAGCTCTGGTTATTCTTTTATTATGATAAACGGCACTGGTTTCTGGACTGGTTTTCAGTGGGGGGAGGAGTCGGTGCAGATGCAGACAAACAGCTGGGACTAGGCCAACCCTCAAAGCCACCACAAAACCAGGGTCCCCCTCCTGCCACGTGGCAGTGGGGGCAGCAACAGCATTGCTATTCTGTCCTAAGCCGCACAGCCACCCGGCAGGCCGAGAGCCGTTGGCAGCTTTCCCTGAGCATTCAGGGCCTCCCCCTGCAGCTCCGAGTGGCAGGGTGATACTTAGAAATTGCAACAATATGTAATGTTTACTCAGTGATCTGTATAAAGGTATAGGATCCCGATTGGATATAGGCAGCCAGGATTTGCGTTGCAGAAAGGTGTTCTCAGTGAGCAGGCAGCCTGGCTTGGTGGGTCAGCCCGAAATCACCCATGACGGCTTCGTAGTCAAGGACTAGAGGGTGTGAGGGCCAAGACAACGTCTGGGACAACCCTCCGAAGGTCCCCATGGCCAGGCCCAGCTCCTGCACACACTCCTTGTAACACCCTTTCACCCTTCCTAGCAGTCAAGCCAAGTGCTTGAGAACTCGGGCTTTGGAGCCAAACAGACCTGGATTCAAACCCTGCCTCCACCACCCTCTGCCCACTGGCCTGGGGTGACTCCCAGCACCACCTCCTCCTTAAATCAGAGCAAGTAAAAACGTCTGCCTGCCGGGGTGGAGGCTCAGAGAGAGAACCTAGATATCGGCATGTAACAAGAGCTCAATAAACAGCACTTAGGATTGCCTACCAAATTGACCCCTCACTTGCTATTCCCCTTTCGTCATTCTTTTTTCCCAGAACCACCACCAGGCCTTGGTTCCATGACACCATCACCCACCGGCCCCTGCACGCACCCACTGGCACGGACCCCCAGGGAGCAGCAGCAGCAGCGAAAGCCCTGCGGGACGTATGACTCACTTTTGTTGTTTAAATACATTGAGCCCCAAACCGAGACCCACGGTGATGGAGCCTTTGTCTTACCCACTGCTGCCCCCTGGGCTCCTGGACGATGCTGGTCCCACAGTCGGCAGACGCGACCGCTGGATCTATTTCCACTCATTCGTTCTGTCAACAGTACTGGCATCTGCTACATTTCTGACACTGAACACAGAGAGAAATCAAGCACAGCCTGGGGGGAGATGGGGAACAAAGGCAACAGGCAGTCTCTGCTCAAGGTCACCCCCTCTCAGATTATTTCTTCATTCAAAAAGTGCTTCTGACCCAGCCTAGTGCACGTCCCCAGTCCTGAACCCAACAAAGATGCCGGCGAGCCTAACTCTCCCTTTCAAGCACTGTTGAGAACAGCCAATCCAGAGCATCCCATCTGCTGCCCCGTACACCAGAGTCAGCACAAACTGGGTGGCGAGCACAGCATCCCAGTGTTTGGCACGTGAGAGTAGCTGTGTCCCATCTGGTCCCCACCTCTTTAAAACTGGCACGAGGGAGTAGAGAGGTCTCTTCTTGGCATGTTCAGACTCCACTGACTCCAAGATCTGCACAGTAGCCTTGCTTAGGCTTCGATTAGCTCCCAGTGTGCACTTGGGCTGTTCACGCAAATTAACGTCTTTTTTTTTTTTTTTTTGATGGCTTTCACAGAAGATCGCTTTCAGTCTGAAGTCCTGAGGCTGGCATTCAATGACCACGAACAATGTGGCCACAAGTCTAGATGGACAGGTGGATGGGTGGGTGGATGAATGGATGAGGGATGGATGATGAAGGATGGGTAGACACATGGATGGATGGATAGGTGGGTGGATAGTAGATGGTGGTTAGGTGGGTGGGTAAATGAAATGTTAACCATCTCCTCACCTCTCTTTCTCCTGAGTCCAACTGTCTAGGCATGAAAACCTGCAACATCTGGCCCCAACCCTAGACAGGGAGTGAGTGGCTGGGTCAGTGGGTAAATAAACTTTTGCCTCCCTGGTCTTCTCCTCCCCCTCAGCTGGCCTACCCCTCTAAGCATGAAAATCTATGCACCGCTGCCCTGGGGGTTCCCCACAGGCCACTTACCCAGAGCCCCAGGAGAGTAAGCCTCCAGCATTTCCCCATCAGTGGGGAACCTCCAATCAGCAATGTCTAGTGAAATGCGTGAGCTGACACAGATAAACACTCATTCACTCATTCATTCAGTCAGTAAATATTTCCTGATCACTTACTATGTGCCAGGTACTCTATCAGGCGCAGAGCGATAAGCCCAACCACTCACTGCCTTCAGGAATCCGACCAGGGCCCGCAGAGGGAACCCAAGGCCTCTGTCCCTCCATGTTTCACACACGTTTGGATTTACACAGTTACACCAAATGCCCAACCCCTGGTCCCCTTCCTGCACCTCACTTAGACCTCCGCCAGCCCAGCCCCAGTGAGGGCGCCTCCCTCAGGGCTGTCTGTACCCCCACTAGGTGGTAGCACAGGGCTGTCCTGCTCTAGGTCTAAATCTGCGTGTCCACTCACCGCCTTCTCCTCTCACATCATCACCGTGCGTGCGTGCAGCGGTGGCTGTGCTGGGCCCCTGTGATCGTACCCCCACCACAGCAGGCTTCTCCCACCAAAACCCGCAAACGATCGGACATTTGCTTTCTGTTTCATCCACAGATGCCAAATCATATTCGACTGGTTTATCTCTTTTTACTTTCTAACCAAGGCTTGTTTCTCTTTCTAACTACGTAGATAAAAATAGATGTACTTATTTTTTAAAAACACTAGAGAACTCAGTCAACTCCTGATTGTGAACCAAAGTGGAGTGCACGCACTCTCCCAAGCCCTCCTGCTAACTACAGCTGAGCCTCGGACAGTGTATCCGAAACACGCAGACCCTCAGAGACGGAGAGGAGGCCGGCTGGCTAGGGACCTGAGGGATGACGCAGTGGTGAGTTTCTGGACTTTTTTGTTTTGTTACGCTGTGTTTTACTTTGTGTGCATGTGTGTGTTTTGTCTTATATATCCCAGACTGGGTGCTGAAGAAGCCAGCAACCTGAAAATGCCTTTGGGAAAAGGAAGGGAGGAAAGAAGGAAGGAAGGAAGGAAGGAAGGAAGGAAGGAAGGAAGGAAGGAAGGAAGGAAGGAAGGAAGGAAGGAAGGAAGGGTTCTTCCTAGCCAAAGGACCAGGAGAGATCAAGAACCTAGCACAATAACTTAAACACTCAATTCCCAACCAAACTCCCAACTCCAGCCAAACATCATGAGAAAAAACAAGGCCCTGTCCCCATCTCAGGAGGTAGGCCCTGCGACCCTATCTTGGGGCACCTTCTGAGGCCCACGTTGCCCAGCCCTCCCACTCAGGGTCAGCGGTGCCCAGAGAAAGCCCCTTGGCCCTGTCTGAGCTGACTTCAGAGGTTGGCCAGAGCCAGATTTAAAAATATAGCTGCCCATGTACCCTCGGTGCCAACGGCCCACGCAGCCCGCAGGCTGTGCTGCCCACTCCACAGATGCCGATGTGGCCACTGTGGGCGGCACAGAAAACAAGGAGGGGTGGGGAGTCCAGAGAGGCCCGGGGGTGGCTAGTGAGGGGGGTGGACATTCCTCAGAGCCCAGACCACAGAACAGAGCTGTTTACACCATCTGGTCATACCCGGTTCCCTGGTCTCCGGAGAGAACTGGGCCACCTCCGCGAAGACTCCCAGTGGCATGGGCTCCAGGGTCCGACAAGCCTGGAACCAAATCCTGGCTTGGCCAATGAATGGCAGTGTGAGTTCAGGCAGGTCACTTGCCCTCTCTGAGCCTCAGACCCTATTTGTACGCCAGGGGTGATAAAAGTACATCCTTCAAAGGGCCCTCGCGAGGATTAGGTTGGATGACACGTGACAGGGGCTCAGCATGGCCAGGCAGGGGCAATGGTCATGCCGTCACTGCCGTGACAGTGTGGTGTGGTTGGTCTGTGCCGGGCCTCAGTCAGGAAGCTCGAGAGCAGCGGGGGATGAGACGTCCTGGCTCTACTCTCCAGACGCACAGGGGTGCAGGCACGCCGGCACCAATGAAGCCGACGGGGGACTCATTCTCCCGTTACACAAACCGGCAGACCAGGGCTCAGGGAGAGAACATGCTCGGCCCAAGCAAGCCGGCAACAGCAACAGACTCTGATTCTGGAAACCTGCGCCTCTCTCCCCAGGTTGAGAGAACAGCGCCCCTGGAACGGGAGACTACCTGGAGATTACCAAGCCGCCCCTCCTCAGTTTTCCAGAAAGGGAGGCCCCAAAAGGGGAAGAGACCTGTCTGATCTCACAGGAGAGCTGGGACCCAGGCTAGGATTCCTGACCCCCGGCAGGGCTGTCTTGCTTGCCCCACACCACCGCCTCGCCCTCCCCATGGCTGCCCCAGCCTGGCTGCGGTTCTCAGTCCCAGGTGGGCAGCTGAGTGATGGGAGCAGGAGCAAGGCCCTGCTCCAGAGGCTTCTGCCGGGGGCTGGGGGGCTGCTCTGTTCCCCCGGTCCCCCCAGGGCCTGCTACATCCTTACATAACCCACTCCCCATTACATAACCTGCTGCTGCTTCCTTCCCGAATGGGAGCTCCGGGAGCAGACTGGAGCGTGGGGAGAGACCATGTGCAGCCTCGAATGGAAACAGGGTCATTACCAGCACTGGAGCTCCGGGGCCTGCTAATGGATTCCTCGCCACGGCCTGGAGCCTGCCAGCCTGCCCCTGACCCTCCCCAAGCCGGGGTAAGTGGAAAGGCCCCAGCAGGACTGCAGCCCCACCACCCGCAGGGCACAGAAGGAGGTCACCTTCTTCAGGGACACCAGGGGAGGAATCCACCCGAGGCTGCATCCTGTTGCTCCAGCCTCCAGGCACACACCTGCCCCCAGACTCCAAAGTCCCAGGCAAATTTATCAGCTGTAAAGATTCCCCGGAGGGAAACCCGGAGGCAGGCACATTTGGGGGCCCTGGGCGCTGGAATCTCAGGTCTGAGTTTGAGTTCAGACACGTCCATTTGCTTCTCTGCACCTTGGCTTCCTTAGCTGAAGAATGAGGCTTCCATGGGTCCTGCTAACACTGAACGCAATCATGGCTCACAGGGTCCTGGCACAATGCCTGGCATAAAGTGCATGCCCATTTGGCAGATGAGAACACTGAGGCCCAGAAAGGTGATGTGACTTTAGGGGCACATATCACCTGGGAACGGAGAAAAGCTATACATACAATAGAGAACCTTCCACATGCCAGGCACACGCTTTCTATACACTAACTGGGCAACTCCCCGAAACAACCCTGTGGGGCAGGTGCTATTATTCTTCCCACTGGACAGATGAAGAAGCCAGGCTGACGGGGGTTATGTGACTTCCTGAAAGCACACATTTAGGAAGTGACAGAGACAGGACTTGAACTCGGACATCTGGCCCCGGCACTGTAGTAAGCGGCTAGAGAGAAGGCAGGAGGGATGCCCCACAGCTTGTCCCCATCGTTTAGAAGTACAGCCACCCACCACCTGCCTTGTCTCTGGCCACTGTTGTGCTGTGTGACCTTGGCGGAGCCAGTTGACCTCTCTGGGCTCTCATCTCCCCATCTGAAACAGGAAGCCTGATCCCTGAGCTGACAATTACCGGGGTTATTGTGAGGACGAATTAAGATAACGAGTTGGAAACTGCTTTTCAGTGGAGAAAGTACCGCACAGCTGCGATGGCTCATCACTTCCGCAGCCTTGGACTCCCTCCTACTCAGCAGGAACCGGCTAATGGACAGACACCAGGGGCCTCTCCGCACCTCCGGCTGCTCAGACAAACACCGCTCCCCCCCACTGCCCCTGCTCTGGGCTGCCCTTTGCCTGTGGAGGCAAAGCTCTGGGTCTCTCTCTAACTTCTCTCACACTGAAGTGGACCAGGCTGGACATCTGTATCGCCACCTTCCAGCGAATGGCCTTTCTTTAAAAGGCCATTCATTTTAGTCTGAGTCCCCTACTGTATGCTTCATGGGCACTGCACGCTTAATCCTCACAATGACCTCCACGAAGCTGGGATTCATCACCTCCATTTTACAGACGAGGGTGACACCGCTCAGAGAGGTAAAGTCATGTGCCAGGGGTCACACAGCAGTCAGCCCAGTGGAGTCAGGGTTCAAACCAGCATCCCCTGCCTGCAAAGTCCACACTCTTTAACTCCCTCCCCAACCCACTTCTCCATGAAATAGGTGGTGCTGTGCCGATTTTCCAGAGGAAGAGACTGACGCTCCAGAGGGTTAAGGTACAAGCCCAAGAAGCCAAAAAAAGAGCCAGGCTGCTCTCTCAGAGCTGGAGGGGGAGGCAGCCTTGCCTCAGGACCAGGAAGCGCAGGTGCAGGGCTGCACTGGCCCGTGCTCAGGAGAAGCCAGACCAGGCAGACACCGTGAGTGCTGATGGAGAGGCTGAAGCAGAGGGGCCAGTGCGGCCGGGCCAAGCCACACCCCTCCCAGGACCTCAGTCTCCCCACGTGTACAAGAAGCACCAAACTGGACCTGGGGTTGCCTGGGGAGACTCCTTATAGCCTCCCCCTGCCCCAGCACAAGAGGCTGTGTCCTGAGCAGAAGTCCCCAGACCTGGCCCCTCACCAGAAACTGCTGGGAGCTGGCTGCAACCCCAAATGCCAGGCTGTACCCCAGAGAGTCAGTGTGAGGAGGCCTGGGGACCTGTGTGAGAAATACCCACCATGACCACCTCCCACACCCACACCCCGAGCTCTGTCATCAGCCTCATCCAAGAATCCCAGTCTAGGACGATTTTCCCAAGGTCAGAGGGAACACGGTCCCCTGCCAGCCCTCACAGAGTTCACAGCTAGGGCAGAAGGTGGTACTCAGGGGCCTGGTGTGTTGGAGGGGAGGAGCTCACAGGTGGCCTTGAGGGGTCTCTAATGTAGCCCACAGCTTGGAACCAGGGGTGGGACCTTGAGATGCCCCCACCTTCTTATTTGACTAATTCTTCATGTAGCAGCTCCTATGTGTTAGGCGCTGTTTTAGGAGCTGGGGAACAGCAGTGAATAAAGCAATATCCTTTCTCTCACAATGCTTTGGGGCTGGTGGGGCAGATGGTCATAAAGCAGCCAAGACCAGCTGGGCCCTCTGCAGCTCTCAACAGCCTCCCCCCTTAGACCCCCTTCAGGATGACCCTCACAGCAGGCTGGGAGCTTCCCCCTCATTTTACAGTGGAATCACTGAGGCTCAAAGCCATTTCCACAGCCTGTCTCCCTACACTAGGCAGGCAACCCTGCGCCATGCCTCCCAACCAACCCTGTGTGTCTGCCTCTGAGCAGAACCTTCCCTGTTGCCACGGCAACCCCCCTGGGGAGGCCTGCCCTACTTTGCATCCCTGTCATAGAGCGGGCAGTCTCATCCTCTCCCCTAAGACAGAGAGATGGGGTTTATCCCACCATGGAGGGAACTGGTCCCACCGGGGAAAGAACTGGGCTCCTTTATTCAGACATTCAATCATCAAAAATGTGCCAGGGCCCACGCCAGGCCCTGGGAGAGGAGAAGAAATAAGCCGTGGTCCCACTGTTACAGAGCACACCGCCCCCGCCCCAGGGAGGCTGACAAAGAACCAGGTGCCGCACACGTGCCAGGCTGGAACAACAGCGGTGAAGGTGATAGCGGCTAAGCGCAGGGTGCGGTTCCAGCCCTTTTCATGTATTAACTCAGATAACCTTGCCAGTAACTCTCGGGGTAGGCGACCAATTATCCTCATTTTATAGCTGAGGAAACTGAGGCCCAGAGAGGTTAAGAAACTTGCCCAAAGTCACACAGCTGAGAGGCAGCAGAGCCAGAAGTAGGATCCAGAGAGATGCCAAGTCAGATTGTAGGTGCTGAGGGAAGGGATTCCCCAAACTCCATCAGACTGGTCCAGGACGGCTTCCGAGGGAAGGCATCTGTCCTCAAAAGCCATCTCAACAAAAAGCGATGAAGGTAGGATCAGGAGCAAGGTGTGGGTAGAGGCTCTAAGACCTACCAGATTGGGGTGGGGGAGTGGCTTGATTCTTTACTTCCTGCCTATGGGGCTCAGCTGGGTTCTCAGACTCTGAGAAAAGAACTGGAACGGAAGGGGGTCAGTGTTAGAGACAGGCTCAGGAGCCACAGGGCCCTGGTCCCCTGAAAAGCTGAAAGGCTGCAGCAGGAGGCTCCCCAGGGGCAACTCGGGGCAGGTGTGCACACACTTGCCACCTGCCCGCCTTCACACCCATGGGAAAAAGTGCCCTGTACTTACGCTCCCTAAACTTACGTTCCCATGAGAGAAAGGGCCCAGGTTAGGGACTGGTCCCACCCCTACAATGCCTGCCAATGCAGGCATTGCAGTACCAAGTGAGCCTCATGGTTATGAGTGTGGGTTTGGAGCCTGCGTCTGGATGCAAACCCCCGCCCGCCTCTGTCCCACCTGTGGGAACTTGGGCAAGTTACGTGTCCTTCCTGAGCCTCCGTTTCTACATCCGTGAACATGAGGATGACAATAGAATCATATGACACTGTCATCGTAAGGGCTCAATGAACTAACACACCCTCAAGCGCACAGTGCCTGCCCGACACATAGGTGTGTAACTGTCAGCTGTTGCTATCTCGGTGGATGCACGCAGGTCTGGGTACATGTTTACGTAAACAAGCCTGTATGCACGGCGAGTGCACACTGGCAGAGCACCACTGTCTGTGCTGGCACAAGAGTAAATCTACTCACACGTGTAGAGCTGAGAAGACACCACTATGAGTGGGAAAGGAGGAAGCAGCTACGCAGCAAGGCCAGGGACATGTGCACACGCTGTGTGCCTGCCAGAAAGTGAGCACGTGTGCAAGGCCAGTCATGCCCATCCCACATCTGTGCCTTTATGTGCACACCAGGTGGGTCTGTGCGGTGGGCACCTGTGGATACATGCTACAGGCTGACACATGTAACATATGTGTGTTTTCATGAAGGAGGCAAGGAAGGAGCTGGCTGAGGTCCTCTCCCAGAACCACAGTGTTGCAAAGAGAGCTCAGGTCTGGAAAAGACAGCTCAATCAGCAGGAGGAAAAAAAGTACTTAAGGCAGAAACCTCCCCCACAAGCCCCCAAGGAGTGTGGGAGCCACAAGTCAGGAAAGAGAACCACAATGAAGATTAGAGTTAGGAGGACACAGAGTGGGAGTCCCGGGCCGAGGAAGGTGTCCCCAAGGAAGCCGTGGCCCTTTGGGGACCACTCAAAGGCCTGCCCAGGCTCCAGCCCACCCTCAACCTATTGAGTTTTCTTGGAGGAAGAAAGTCCCACTTATTCCACTACTCCCTTGGATGTTACTTGAAGAGAAAAGACTAAAAAGAAAAGGCTGTTTAGCAAGACCCCTCTGGGAGATTGCCTTGAAGCAGGCCTTTGTTGAAGGGGGTGTATGCTGAGGAATAGAGGGAGGGGTGTCTGTGCCTTAGGCTATCAGCAACCAACCAAGACCATAAGCCCAAGTAGCAGAGAGGGAAATAGATCCTGAAATGAGGAAGACTTCTCCAGTTTATTGAGCACTATACCGTTTTCATGTGAATCCAAACCACACACCTCTGAAGTTCAGAGACGTTCAGTAACTCACTTGAGATTGCACAGCATTTCAGCGTAGAGTAAGGCTTGACCCCTTGTCTGATTCCACATCTCATGGCATTGTCTTTGCATCATGGCACTGCCCAAATGCAACACATCAACAGTGATTCTAGGAATAAATTAGCGTGGGGCCTGCTCTCAAGCAGTGAACTGACACAAAAGCAAAAAGCAGAGAATGGGGGCTCGTTTGGGCAGCTCCTCATCAAAGGGTCAGAGGAGAAAGGCGGCCTCAGCTGGCCTGGGGTAGTGAGGAAATGCTCTGTGGGGAGTGAGGGGGGCTGTTCATGGGCCCTAAAGGATGAGTAGGGTTTGAATAAATCATGAGTTGGGGGGCATTCCAGACAGAGGGGACATCAGGCACAAAAAGGCAGAAATTAGGGGCTTGGTGTGCTGACATGGGGGGAGGGGCCGGGATGAGAGAATGTCTGTTTGGCAGAAGGGAGATGAATAAGGTGGGGTGGGCCAGACTGCCCGGATCATAGGCAGGCAGCCCAACCATGAACTTCCTACCCTGTTCAGCCCAAGGTGGTTCAGGTACGTAATATCTTTCTGAATGGAGGGATGGATGATGAATGGATAGAAGGTTGGATGGTGGATGAATGGATGGATGGGTGGATGATGGAAGGAAAGGAGGGAGGGAGGAAGAGAGGTGAGCGTGACAGCAGGAGCTCCAGGCTGGGACCTGAGAGCCTGCAAGCCAGATCTTTGCTCTGCCACTAACCAACCACCTGTATCTCTAGGGTTCGGCCGTCCCCTGCCCCCACCGGTGGAGCTCAGGTGATTCTCAAGAAAGGCCCGCACTGGACGGTCTGTGTTCTTGCAGAGAGAGCAGGGGCTCAGGCAGGCGTGTGGGCTCCTGTAGCCCCAGGGAAGGAGCTGGCAGCAGGCGCCATGCCCTGCATGTTCCCTGAGGAGGAGACCCAGCTGGCTTTCGCCTGCCCCTGCCACGTCTCTGCCTGCCGTCACTTCCCCTCCCTGGACCCCAGACTCGGCAGAGGCGCTCCAGCATTTTAAGTTCCTGAGACTTGCCTGAGGGGCCAAATCTATAGAGCAAGAGGCCCAGCCCGCCCCCTTCTTACCCCACTTAGGAGATTAAAGCAACTTGGGAAAGCACTTATTCTCATCTCCTGGAATTACCCGTCACTTTCCTGGCAGATAAATGGGGCAAACAGAAGATGCCGACGCATTTAAATGGAGCAAGGCAAGCGGAAGTTATAAGATTTGAATATGCTTTTTGGCCACTTTTGAATATTCATTTGCCCAAGGGAGTGTGGGGCAGCCAGATCCCCTGCTTAGAGGGAGTTTATTTGAGGTTGGGGAGAAGGGGGGCACACGAAGAGGGGGTTGGCAGAAATCCCTGCTCCTCCAGCTCTCAGAGCGGTTCTCCACTAGCTGAAATGTCACGGCCCAGGAAATTCTGGAAGTTGATACACCCCATGGTTACTGTTGCCATAGCAACTGCCTCCCTGTAACTGTGTGTACCAGCAGATCACAGCAGATAAGTCCGCAGAGGTGAATGATGGGGAGCCAGCCCTGGACTCCAGCAGGTCCCCAGAGTTCTGAAATATGTCCAGAATTCCAGAAAACACCCAAGGCTTCTCATACATCCCCGAGAATTCTGAAACAGAGCCCAGACTTGTTCTGGAACAAGTCTGGAATTCTGAAATCTGTCCTCGAATTCCAGAATATTTCCCCCGAGGTCCAGAACACAGTCTAGCGATCATCCAAAGAAGACCCTCCCTTTCTAGCAGTCTGGGTACAGTCTCCAGGGAGAACCCCCCAACCCTAAAATATGTCCTGAGACAGAACACGTCCTTAAATGAGTTGATTCTTCCAAAGAACTAGTTTTCTGTTTAACTGGGAGCGTTGTGTTGGAAAAGTGAGTCCGAAGGACCACCTGTGTGGTAGAGAGGATGATGACCTTGACCTCAGACCCCCACAGACTGCCCATCTCATGCCAGCCCGCAGTCTGGGGGGCTGCCCTGGCCCGGAACCCCAGTGCGGTCCACAGTGTGCCTCATTCTCTGCAGTGCGGATGAGTCGACCCTGAGTCACCCTTCTCTCTGCCAAGGCTCCTGGGGGACCAAGAGCTCATTAACCCTGGGCCTGAAGGGAGGGCCACCCCAAACTCTCCTCTGTACTCAGGCAGCCTGAGGGAGGGAGCCGCTGAGTTGTGAAACCTCACCCTCCCCATCTGGGGAGGGACGGGGGAGGCCAGCCCCACCCCCCCGCCATCCCTGCAACAACACACTCGGCCAGAAGGATTCCTGGACCAGAGCTCTGTCCCCGATCAGAAACTTCAGCACTGTCCCAGAGTCCTCCCTCTTCCTTTCCACCTCACAGATCCACTGCCAAACAGGCTCTACTCTCAGCTCCCTCCCTCCTGAACTCCGTGATCACTCCATTTGCACTGCCCTGGACCGGGCTCACCACCTGTCAGCCCCTCCCAGTCTCTCTGCCCCGCCTCTGCCCCCTCCATCCCATCACCCACACGCAAGGCTCTGATGGTTCTGTCCTACACCAAGGTTCGGTGCCGACTCTCTGCGCCAGGTCCCAAATCCGGCCCAGACAACTCACCTCCGCTCCCAAGGCCCTTGGAGAGCCCACCCTGCAGACATTTCCCATGAACAACCCCCCACCCTCCTCGACCTCCGCCACCCTGACTGGCTCAAGGCTGTCTGGAGAAGGCCCGCCTCACCCCCCACCCCACGCCAGGGACTCTGTTTCTCTTCTTCCTTTTTGAAGGCTCTTTACAGTGTCTCTAAATCTCCACAGAAACGACTGGCACCCTTCCTCCCCTTGCCCTTCTCTGAAATCCCAGCACTTCCCAGCCGTTTCTGAGTCGGTTACAGATTGTCAGAACTGCTGGGGGTCTTCGAGATCATCCAGTCCAAAAGGTTTTCAAGCTGGGCTCTGTGGCCCCCCAAGGGGAGGGGAGCAGAGAGGGGCTCAGAGACCATAGGTGGGGGGGTCGGGAGGGGTGGCAAGGCCAGTGGGGTGCGCAGCCCCCCACACCTGTCTCAACCCAGAGCAAGCTCCCCTTCATCTGTTGGAGCTGCTCGTGAGTGCGCTCATTCATTCACTCCGACTGCCTTCCCTGTGCTCATGGGTAGGGGTAGAGAAGTGAGAAAGGAGTCAAAAACTGCCCTCACGAAACTCGTAAGCTAGTGGGGAGAACAGACCACCAACATGCTAACACACAAAGACACAAGAAAACATCGAGAAGGGGTAACCCCTGAGGGCACAGTAGGGTGGGGATGGGGTGCAGAGGACTTAGCGGGTGCAGGACACCAGTAAACAGGCTCAGAGAAGGCCTCTCTGCAGAAGCGACATCCCAGCTGACTCCTGAAAGCCCAGCTCGGGGCCAGCTGTGCACCGCCCAACCCAGGGGAAGGACGTTCACGCTAAAGGAAAGGCCGGTGCATAAGGAAAGCCAGAGCAAGGCTGCCGTCTCAACACACACACCAACTCCCACCCACCCAGGGGTCAGGCGAGTGGCGACCAAGGACCAGAGCCATTCAAGGTGAGACTTCCACAGCCCATTCCAGTTCGGGAAGTTGGGTTTCACTGCTTTAAAAAAATATGTAAACCACTGAGCTAGTCTAATGCTGCCACTGCACAGAAGCAAAGCTAAGACCCGGCACGTCCGGGGATTGCCTGAGGCCCCACCACGAGCTGGCTGCAGAGCACAGACCAGCACCCGAGTCTCGGGACACTGCCTGGCACCTGCCCTGGCCTCGGCTTGTCCCAGCTGCCCGGCAGACCCCACTCCTGGCCCCCTCCCCGCCCTTTGCACAGGTGAGAAGGCAAATGAGGTAATGTCTCCCGGGCCAGCCAAGCTCTAGGGAACAAGCAGTCAGCCAAATAAAGGCCTTATTGGATTTGTTAAACTCGCATCCGGTGGCCAAGGGCCTCCTGGCACCAGACAGCATCACAGGGGGAAAAAGGAAAAGCAGACGATGGAATTAAAAGGCATTTCATTTCCAGAGCTGAGGCTGACACATTCGATTCAAGACTGTGTCTCTCCCTGGCTTCTTCCCCCTCCCTCCTACCCCGTTTTTGGCCTCTATCTGTGGTGCAGCCACGCCGGCCAGAGCCACAGCCACATGGTGACGCAGGCTTCCTGGGCAGCCATCTGGGGGCACCTGACCCAGAAATCCAGGGCCTGGAAGGGCTTCTGGGGAAGAAAGGATGCTGGGGAGGTGTTGGAGAGGTCACCGAGTCTATTCCACCGCCTGAGAGCAAGATCCGAACTTGACCAGCTCCACGGCAGGAGAGCAGCCCAAGCCCTCCTGGCACATAGTAGGCTCCACAAAAATAGCACTCTGTGAAGGCACCGGGAGCCCCAGTTTTCCATGTGACCCCCGCAGAGGGCGGGGCTGGAATCTCTATTTTTTTTTAATCCCCACTCTTACTCCAGTTTGCCCAGAGCTCTGATCAAAGCAAACTGTTTGTGTATAAATATATTAAACTGCATAATATTTTCACTACTCCCCCAGAGAGCATTGCCTCGTTTCTGGTTGCTCCTTTTGGTCAGTCAGGCCACTAAGATATTTGTGTGTAAACAGATGCAGTTTCCCCACCACAATCCATCGGGTGTGGCCGTGTGTGTGTGTGTGTGTCTGTGTGTGTGTGTGTTCAAAGAAAGGAGCAATGTTGTTAAACACATGCTCCCAAGGCCAAGGTTACCACTCTATTGTCTCCAATGCCCTTGAGAAAGGGTCTGTGAGAATTGATAAGCACCACCAGGAAACCAGATAATTGTAAATTGCTTCAGAGGAGATAATGTCACTGCTGGCTCTTTTTAATGCTTTTCGCCCCATCAAATATCTATTAAGCACCTAGTGTGTACAAGGCCATCTATTCAATATATTCTAGCCCTGGCTGGTGTAGCTCAGTGGATTGAGCACGGGCCTATGAACTAGAGGATCGCGGTTTTGATTCCCAGTCAAGGAACATGCCTGGGTTGCAGGCCAGTTCCCAGCAGGGGACGTATGAGAGGCAACCATACATTGATATTTCCCTCCTTCTCTCCTTCCCTTCCCCTCTAAAGATAAAGAAATTTTAAAATCTTTTTAAAAATTAAAAATATATATATTCTGTTCAAATAGACCTACCTTCTTGACTTTTGAAGCTTACATGTCAGGGCTGAGAGACAGTTAAGTAAACCCATAAGCGGTCAAATGACCCAATTCCAAGGGTGCTGACACATAGATCAGTGTCAGCCTGCAGGGTCTCCGACGGTATGTCGTGGAACTCCGTCTTTGGACCTCTCATCGAGGAGCCGAGGGTGGAGGAGGCCTGGGTGGCAGAGACAGGGGCATTCCTGCACGGTGTTCGCCGGGCGCCTGCTCCGGGCCAGGCCCTGGAGAAACAGCTGTGCGCACGGCGGACCGAAACCTCTCCTCCTCGTGGGGCTGACATCCCAGTTGGCGGAGACAGAGAACCAACCAACAAGTAATTGAAATAAAGGAACATCAAGTGCTGATAAGCGCTCTGAAAAAAAAAATAAATGAGAGGCTAGAGAGGGCTAGGAGGTGGGGCCGGAATGTTAAATAAAATGACCAGGCAAGGCCTTGTGGAGGAGAGAGTATTTCGGCAAATCAGGAAAACCACCTGACCGACACAGGGCATGCTGAACAAAGGGGAAGCACGTGCAAAGGCCCTGGGGTGGGAGTGTGCCCAGCATGTTCATGGAGCAGCAAGGAGGCCAGTAAGGCCGGACTGACAGAGGGTGTGGGGGGGTCGGTGAGGTCAGAGGGGAAACAAGGAGAGGCCACGGTGGGGGTTTGGGTGGCCAGTGAGCACACACAGCACAGGACAGACACACGGAGAAGTGAATAAAAAGCAGGCTCTGAGGCCAGGGTGCTGGGGTCAAGACGCATGTTACTCAAGCTTGCACAGGTTACTTTAACTTTCTCTGCCTCTGTTTCCTCACTTTAAAAAGGACTCGGTAAAAGTATCTTCCTCCTGGGGCGATTCTGAGACTTAAAGGAGCTGACACCCACCGCAGCACAAACACTGTTTGGTACCTACTCAGTACTTAAATGTCAAGGCTTTGCCTTTCTAGGGGAGAGACCTAGTGAAAGCCTCTGTAATTATGTAGTCAAGGTTCACCCCTCTGACAATGCCACGTGGGTGTCGTGCACCCCGGTACAATGGGATGGGAAGGGCACTTCATCCCAAGGCGTGATTTCCACAACCCTAGTCTCATCGTGAGAAGAACACCAGAAAAACCCAAGTGCAGGGACATTCTACAGAATGCCTGGCCATTCCTCCTCCATGCTCCGAAAAGGTCATGAAAGCCTAGGGAAGATGGAGACACTGTCACAGACCAGAGGACACAGGGGGACGTGATAACTACATGCAGTGTGGGGTCCTGGATTGGATCCTGGAATGCGGAAAGAATGTAAGTGGAAAGACTGGTGACACCCACATGAAATGAATGGACCCGAGTTAACAGTCACGCACCAGTGTTGGTCTCTTAGCTTTGACAATACACCAGGGCTGTGTGAGATGTTAACGATAGGAAAGATCAGGGGACAAGGGGGGAAGTCTTAGCTCCTGTCAAACTCCCCAAGGACCAGACTAGCATGTTTGTATTATTCATTCACCAAATACATAAAGGGGCACCAGGCTACCTCTGCTCATTCCACAGGGTCACAGAGGGGAGAGACAGCAATGAGCAAGGAGGTGAGGCGGGGAGGAAGGGCTCCCTAATAATCCAGGTTCATCATCCCCGAAAAGGGTGCTTCCTCACCATGGGAAAGACTCCACAGAGGATGCAGAACCTTGGCCTTGGAGACCAGATTCCACCATCCAAAGAGGAGGCTGCAGACGAGCTGGGTGGCTCCGGTCCCCACCAGAAAGTCTGGATCTCTGGTAGGTCTCCAAGATTTACCCCAACCCCCAAATGAGTCGGCCCCAGGTCACCCTCTCCTTCCTGTCCCTCAAAAACAGCTGCAGCTGGCAGAGGCGAGCTGTTCAAACCCCTTCCTGTTGACACATCCACCCACCACCACACGTCATCACTGTCAGTCATTCAACAAACTCCGTCTCCATGTTGGGAGGGAGTATGTCACAGTTCAGAAGACGGGGCTCAGAGGGGTCAGCTCTCGGCTGCGCCACCTCCGACTGTGTGACCGCGGCTAGGCCCCTTAACCTCTCAGAACCTGTTTTCTCATCCAAAAATGGACAGAATAGTAGAACCTGCTTCAGGATTCGTGTGTTTGTTAAAAGATAACTCTCATAATTATATGTATGCAGCAAGCATTTTGCTGGAATCAAAAGGCCTACAAAGTTGAACAGATCCAAGCCTGACATCTTGGAGGGGAGCCAGACATTTAACAATTAATTCCAATAAAGGAGAGATGTGCCATTGGAGATGCCTATTAGGTCACAGAGTACCCGCTCCGGGAGCCCCAGCCCCAGGTCTCAGGACTTCAAGGAAGGAATTCTAGGGCCCTTCCCCCAAAAGCTTAAGGACCCTGACTCTAGTTGGAGTTGGTGCCCTGCCAAAGAAGACTGGCATCTGAAATCTGCGTGCCTGGGTTAGAGAGAAAATCCTTTTGGATTTTACAGACACAATGAGAATAGAGACTTCCCCAAATCCTCAAGGCAGGCTCCCAGATCAGCCCTCCTGTCCCTCGCTTCCCTGCCCCGCCACCCCTGCGGGCCTCTGCTCCTGCAGCACCCTGGTCCCGTGGGTGTCCTGGGGACTGCTCACCTCCGAGGCCTGCTGCCCTGCTGCTACCCCGAGGGGAGGACTCAGGTGCCCCAGCGATGCTGGAGTGCTGTTTGGCCGGCTGGCCAGGACAGGATGCGTCCAGGCCGTGCTGTTTAGAGCCAAACACAGAGTGCAGACAGGCCAATCTCTGAATGGTGGGGGCCAAGCTGGTGCACCAGGAAGTCAGCCAGCTGCCTGGGGCACCGGGAGGAAGTCAGGAGGAGGCACCTGCTGTCGGGGTGTGCAAGCCTGTGGGCTGGGGTGGGGGACGCCTGGCTTATAAGAGCAGTGATTTCCGCTGAGTGCCTACTCCGTGCCAGGCCCCGTGCAGAGTGACTTCATTCATGAAGTCATCGAGTCCTCGTGTAGTGGGCAACTAGTTTTCTCCCCATTTCTTAGATAAAGTTGAGGAACTTCCCCATTTTGCACAGCCAGCTGGTGGGAGAGCTTGACGTCCAATCCAGGCCACCCTTTCAACCACGCCCCTAGTCTGCATCATTCATCTCACGTGGCCACTCCTTCCGTCCCTCCCAGCTGCCGGCCTTGACCTGGGCTCTGGGGACACTGAGCCGAACAAGATCCAGTTCCTGTCCCAAAGAGCCCACAGCTGAATGTGGACAGAGAGTGGCAGCTACCTGCAAGCATTCTCGGGCTCACACTGATAGCAGGGCACACAGCTCCGACAGAGCAGGCAAAGAGCAGATGACTCTGCGCCAGGCAGTCCTGAGGGGCTTCCTTGAGGTGGCATCCGTGGGGTAGGACCTTGAAGGACTCTCTTAAGGAGCTGTCCATCCATCAGGGGCAATCTCGTGAGCATGGGCAGCCTGAGGCCAGGCTCTGATCTAACTTCTTACTCCTGGACAAGGACCTGGGTCTCAGTCTTCTTTCTCTGACCTTGCGGAGGGTCTGTCTTAGCAGCACACCTGCTCGGGAGCCAGGGCTTTGGAGGCAGACGGGAGTGCTACATCCTCCCACTGCTACTTTCTAGCCAGAGAATATTAATGTTCACAACCACAATAATAATCCATGGATGGATTAATGGATGAATGAGTGAAGGCAGGGTTACAGACCCAGAGCTTCTGAAATCCCCTGCCCAGAAGGAAGTCAGTCCCAGAGCCAGGGCTAGGGCGGAGCATTCATTCATTCATTCATTCATTCACTCACTCATCCACTCATTCACGAGACACGTATTTGGTGATCCAGGCATTGTCCTAGGTGCTGGGATCACAGCAGTGAACAAAATAAGTCAAAGTCCCTGCCCTCCAGCCCATCCATTCCAGAGAGATAAGCTATAAATAACCCAACAAAGAGGTAGAAATATATCTGGTCTTGAGAGATGCTCTAAAGACAGATAAAGTGGGATAACAAAGATGGAAGGGGCCCAGAGAGGAAGAGAGACTCACTTTTAAATAGAAGAGTCTGGGGAGACTCACAGGTGACCTGAAGGGGGGGAGAGAGGGAGTCCTGCAAGCGTCTGGAGGAGGAGGGCTCCAGGCAAAGGGAACCGCGAGGGAGGGAGCTGGCTGGCGTGTTACGAGATGGGCAGGCTGCCATGGAGCCTGGGAAGGTCTCTGGGCTTCCTCACGCAGGGTCCTGTGAGCCTTGCCAAATCCTGGGCTCTCAATCAGAGCGAAATGGGAGCCACGGGAGAGTTTTAGGGAGAGGAGTGATGGGATGAGACAGATGTGACAGGACATGACAGCTGCCGAGCTGAGGGCAGACTCCAGGGAATGGAAGACAGAAAGAAGGAAGCCAGCGTGGAGGGTCTTGTGGTGCCCGGGTGAGAGACGACGTGGCCGAGTGGTGGCAATGGAGGTGAGAATTCTGGGTCTATTTTGAAGTGAAAGCTCACAAGATTTGCTGAGATTGGATGGGGGGCACGGGAGAAAGAGAGGAGCTACACATGGCTCCCCTTTAGGGGATTTATTTATCCTAAATAAATTAGGAGCATGGAGTCTCCTTTGCCTGGGATGGGGGAGGCAGTGAGAAGAGAAACATCCATGTCAAATGGCAAACTGAACACACACGACGACTTTGGTTCCCACTTGGATGCCAAAACAACCGTCCGGAATGATCGGGAGAGTCGGAGAGGAAACCACAACATGTCAGGCGCTGGTAAGTAAATGGATAATTGGGGGAAATAAATATGAAAAAATAACCACCAAAACAACTCAGGGATTTGTCGCATCGCTTCCCTCTGGGAGTCGCAGTAAAGGGCCGTTCGAATCAAGAGGATTCTTTGAGCTGTTTAAGAAGCTCTTCTCACCCCAGATCTCAGACACCTGTAGACGAGGGAGCACCAGGTATAGTGCATGAGGCAGCACTCTGCTGAGGACAGGGGACAGGCTCAACATCAAGGCCACAGCCATCTCTCAGGACATCTCCCAACCATCTGCTCAGGACACTGACAGCCAGACTCACACCTACCAGTCAGGCAACTGGAAGAGCTTTCTCTGAGAAACATGGTGGGTCAAGGAGGAGAAGCCCTAGAGACACCCCCCTGGCGCTTTCCCCCCGAACAGCCCTGCCGGGTCACCCTGGGAAGGAGTGCGAGCCCACAGACCCACCCGTGTGCCCAGAGCTTCCGAGCAGCCTCTCCTTTTCCTACTTGTAAATACGCACAGATATTTGCATAGCTGATAGCCGAGTCTGCCAGACATCAGGAGAACCCCGCTAACCTGAAATATAAAAATAAAACAAACAGCAAACACCAACCTGAAGATAACAGAGAAGGAGCAGGGGGAAGAACCTGTCAGTATCCCCAGAGAGGTCACATGAGACATGCACAGGTGAAATGAAAATAAGATTCTCATTTGCAAAAGAGAGACACAGAGCGCAAGGTAAAAAAGCTTTCAAACATGTTTAAAAATGAGCCCTGGCTGGTGTGGCTCAGTGGATTGAGTGCTGACCTGCAAACCAAAGAGTCTCCAGTTTGATGGTCAGTCAGGGCACATGCCTGGGCTGCAGGCCGGGTCCCCGGTTGGGGGTTTAAGGGGAGGCAACCACACATTGATATTTCTCTCCTTCTCTTCCTCCTTCCTTTCCCTTCTCTCTAAAAATAAATAAATAAAATCTTTTCTAAAAATTAAAAGTGTAAAGGCAGGAATTAAAAGAAGATAAGGTGTATCATTTCCAGAGTGACAGATAAGGAAATCAGACAGGAATTTGTTTTTAAATACAGGGTTTCTCCAGGAGCCCCATTTTCCAATAATAAAAATTCCAGGAAGAGTATAAAAAAATATATAGGGGGTGGGATTATCAATGAAAATAATTCAAAAAAAATGTACAGACCCAAAGAACAGCTTTCTAGACTTTAAGGACTGACAGAGGTGGAGTGCAATAAAGAAAAACAGACCCACCCCAGGGCACACCACCGTGAAACGCCACCCCCTGGGGACTAAGAGACGACTCTCTCTGCTTCCAGATGGAAAAGCTGAGGAATGAGAATAGCTTCCTTCTCACCGGAAGGCAATAGAGCAAAGCCTTCAGATTTTCTGGAGGAAAATAATTTCCAGCCTGGAATTCTATACTTAGACTAACTAACAGCTGACCAAGGGTGGGGAGAGAATAAAGACACGTTCAGCTGGGCATAGTCTCAAGGAACGGACAGCCCACGGGTGTTTTCTCAAGCACCACTGGAGGATGTGCTCCACCAAAACAAAGGACTGAGCCAAGAAAGAGGAAGGCAGGAGGGGGAGGGGGCAGCGAGCTGAAGACCCTACACAGCAGAGACCCAGCAGGGTCCTTTTGGCCCACAGTGAAGGAGTCCAGGACGACACCTGGCAGCAGGTGCAGAAACCACCCAGTCCAGCTGGAAGCAGGTCAGGAGGCCCCGGAGACTTCTCCTGGAAGAAGCAATTGCATGGAAACTGATGCATCTAAATGTCTTGACAGCAGAGTCACACTGTTGGCCAAGAGCTTGGAGTTTACTTAGTTGTGAGTACAAGCAAACAAAGACACAAATTTTAAAAAAGACAATAAGAAACTCAGGGGGAAACAAAAACTTACACAGAAAGGGGACGAACATCACAGCATTGCCGGGAGGCTGGGAAGTGCGAGGGGAGGGAGGGGAGGGAGCACAGGGCTAACCGCTCCTCTCCCTTAACGTTGGGAGTCAAGGAGCTGGAGCTCCACTTCCAACTTCCGGCACCACACTGTGAGCGGCTCAACAGACTTGCTCCCCAGTGGAATTGCTGAAAATTATCTTAAAACAACCACTTAAAGTTTCTGAAAAGAGTCCTAAGGGCGTATGGCAAATGAAGAAACATTTATTCAAGGAAACCTAATAAACAGCAAAAGTCTGAGGTGTTTGAACTGTGATCCACTCCCTCCCTGTCCCCTCCCAGCTCAGTATGTGGAACAGCCGCTCCAGATGGGCGCAGCCAACAGCACAGAGCGCTTGCTCCCGCGTTCTCACTCTCTCTCTCCTTCTCTCTCCCCCGGCTCCCAGCTGGAGGCCTGCAGCATCTTCCCAGGAAGGGCAGGATATCAGTAGTTCTCATCCTGCCCCAGCTTAGGCTACAGAGGCTAAGTTCTGGAGCGGTGTCGCTTAGAGACCAGCACTCCTTTCTTCCTTTCTTCCTTTCTTTCCGGCCTCCATCAGGAGGATGAAGACTCTGCCTTCTGTGTGGCGTGCTGAGAAATAAATATTGGGACCCCAATCGCCCTCACCCTGACTCATTCAGAAGCAGAGTCGCCATGCCAGGAAAGGCAAGCTAAGACCAGAGGCTGCAGCCAGCTCCCGCTCCGCCAAGTGCCCAGTAACTAAAGCAGGGACGGCACTCAGAGAGAAGATGCCACTGTCCCCACTCCCGGCTCCCGGCTGAGATTGTGCCCAAGGGAAGAGACAGATCATAAAAGAGAGAGTTCCCAAAGAGCGTCTCAAAAGAACCGAATTCATTTCCAGCACAGCTTGAGAAAGTTGAAGACTGAGGGTGCTCTTGAAAACAAGAAAGGTTTTGGTTTAAACAAACAACAACTATTTAGAGGAGGCTGGTAGATTCATTTGAAATATAAAGTAAACCATAAACAGACCAGTGTATCAGAGAGAACCGGGGACGGACAGAGCTAAGAAGAGCCTCTGGGGGTCAGAACCATCTCAGACAATGACCTCAGAAACTCTGTCCACAAAAGAGGCCAGAACTGCTACCATGGACGACTTCAGAAGTCCAACATCCAACAAGAGAAAATGCACAAGGCCTGCTTCGACACAGGGAATGTTGGCCCACACACAAGAAAAATAGCAAGCAATAGAACCGCCTGTGAGAGGGACAGATGTCAGATCTAACAAAGAATTCTAAGTAGCTATTATAAATGTTTTCAAATAACTAAAGAAAACTACGATGCTTAGTGGAATGTAAAATAGGACAGCCTCTGCAGAAAACGTTCCTGCCATTCCTCAACAGTTTAAATTTTTTATTTATTGATTTGAGAGAGAGAAGCAGGTATTTGTTGTTCTACTCACTGATAGGTCATTGGTTGATCCTGTATGTGCCCCAACATGGGGCTCGAACCCAACCCTGGCATTTCGGGACGGCACTCCAACCAACTGACCAAAGACCATGTCCTCAAAAATTTAAACGTGAAGTTACCCTATGATCCAACAATTCCACGCCGAGGTATAAAACACCCAAGAGAAATAAAAACATACAGTCACGTGAAAACTTTCGCATGAATGTTCACAGCAGCCTTGTTCACAAGAGCCAAAAGCTGAAACCACCCAATATGCACCCACCGATGAATAGGTAAACAGCATGTGGCCTGTCGGCCCAACAGAATATTATCCGTCCACAGAGAAGGAATGAAGTCTTGACATGGGCTACAACGGGATGAACCTTGAACGCACATGCCCAGTGAAAGAAGCCAGTCGCAAAAGACCACACGCTCTGTGATTTGTTCACACAGAACGTCCAACGCAGGCAAACAGAGAGAGAGAGTGTGCACATCAGCTGCCGGTCGGGGCTGGGGCAGTGGGGGGGGATGTGGGGAGAGCTAAAGGGAACAGGATGTTTTTGAAGTAATGAAAATGCTCTCAGGTTGATTGTGCTGGCAGTCACACAATTCCATGAAACTGTGAACCACCACTAATTGTACCCTTTAAATGGGTGCATCAGAGGGTATGTGAGTTATACCTTAATAAAACTGTTACCGAAAAAGTCAAATAACTAACAAAAAAGTGGACATTCAAGAAGTAGCCGTGCAAGCACATTCTTTAGAAACATGAGTATGAATCCAAAACGATCAGCCAGAAGAAACGAAAGCAGTTGCCTCTCTGGGGTCAGAGAAATGGCGTGAGCTCCGAGCACAGCTGACCTTTGTAACAAACCCCGTGGAACTGTTGGGTGTTTTAAAATGATGTGCATGAAAACTTCGATGAAATGAAAACTTTGGAGACTTAAAAATAAAGTCCCCTCTGGTCTTGGGGCCTAAACCATGTCAGTCTGAGGAAAAAGGGGGGCTATACGGAGGGCAATGAAGGAGAGCGGGGAAGGGAGGGATGTCGACCTCAGATTCACTGCCCCAGAATCAGAAGCCTGTACATTTGGCTGAAGGCTGGGGTCTGGCCTCGTAGAGAGGAAGCAAGTGGGGACACACATCCGGCCTGGGCCTGCCCACATCCTCTCGACCTGGGCCATTGTCTCACGGGAGAACCTTCGGACTCTTCCATGCTCTAAGGACACCAGCCCACTGTTGGGGAAACAGTCTGTGTCCTTCAGGACTGGCGCTGGCCCAGGTGCCCGGGCACATATTGAACACCTACTGTGTGCCAGACACCTCATGATGTGCTCTTATAACCCTCTCAAGGGTCCTGGGAAGTAGATGAGTTTATCCTCGTGTTCCTGTGCCAGATGAGGAAACTGAGGCTCAGGGATGTTTAGCCGCTGATCTGGGCTCATGAAGCTAAAGGAGCCAGAGTGAGCTCCCAGGTCTGGCTGCATCCAAATCCGGTCCTCTTTTCACTGCAGCTCTCCCAGGGCCAAGGAGGAGGCAGGCAGAGTTGGAGAAAAAGGACCCCCTTCCTTGCTGGACGACTGAGGCCATGTTTGAGCCCGGCTTACTCCCAGAGGCTGGATTCTCGGTGTCTATTTCCGGGTGGGTTGCAGTGAGAAGCCCAAATTAATCGTTCTCAGGGAAGGTGATGGCTCCACCAGCCTGGGCACTGGAGCTGTGGGCAGTGGCCCCAAACAGGCTGGTCCAGCCCCCACGGGCCCCCAGCAGCCCAGTCACTAGATGGCTCCACCCACCACTGCTCACCTCTGTTTGGGTCACCCAGATGTTGAACATGTCAGGGCTACCAGGGGCCTCTGATGCCAGTTATGGTCACCCCACATTAGCCGTCCAGGGGAAGAATCAGTACCGACCTCCTATTCTGGAAGAAATCATAGTATCTCTTAGTCTCTATTGTACAAATGGGAGACACCACCCTCACAGAGAACACAACTTGCTCAGGGTCACACAGCGAGTTGGTGGCAGGACCAGCGCTCTAGCCAAAGCTTCACCCATGATGTCTTCTCTGCTGCTCCTTCACCAACAGGTAAGTTAGTGCCAGGGCCCTCCTGGCTGCCCACAGCAACACCTCACCCTGGACACCCCCGCTTCTTAGTCGCATGCTCCCTTGTTACTTTCTGCTCTTAACAACCAGCCTCAGTGCCAGGGAAGAAGCTACTAATTCATACTAAAAGGTAAGTGACCGATAAGTACCCATTTTCCCAAACGTTTAAAAAATATCTAAGAATTTGTCTCCTCCCTCTTGCCATGGCACACAGCTGCCACTCAGTAATGGCCACAACGACAGCTGGGAAAGAGAGCAGTGGGCCCATGTACACCATCAGCAGTGAGGAGGGCAGGTGTGAATTTAGACAGATTTGGGGTCCACCTCTGGATCTGACATCTAGTAACTGCAATCCTGGGAAAGTCAGTCAACTTTTCTGAGCCTTGGTTTCTCCATCTGTAAAGTGGGACAACAATATCCACCTCTCAGGGATGTGGCGAGGATTCGGGGGGACAATGTCCATGGAGTCCTTCGCACAGTGCGCAGGCCAGAGTGAGCTCCTGGAAGTGTGAATGTGGACCGTGAGAGATAAGGAGGGAGGGGGCAAGATTCTTCCTCTCTTTCTGTGATTTTCAGAATTATCTCACACACGAGTCTTGTCTCTCTGGTGAGACTGGGAGCTCCCTGATGCCAGAAACACAACTTGCCCCTTCTGAACCCCACCGGACCACAACCTTATGCCCAGCACAGGGCTTCTGTCATTGTAGAGGCTCAGTAAAACCTTCAGCCCCCAAGCATGGATGCAAAGAGACCAGCTTACTGTGAGGTGCCCGGACCCTGACTGTTGCACCAGCAAACCTGCCCTCCGGCAAGGAGCTCAGAGCAGCGTTTCACAGGGGCCCTTGGAGGTCGCCAGGGCCAACTCTCCCCATTCACAGGTAGGTCGACTGAGGCAACCAAGAGTGAAAAGACTCTCCTCGGGCCACAGCCTGGAGACCAAGGTCCTGCCTCTCACTGCCCCCTCCGGACGTTGGGAGGCTGGCTCAGCCTCCCAGTCCACTTAGGTCCCCCTTCTGTCCCCATCTGGGCCCCAGCACCATGATGTTCCCTCCAGAATGTTCTCTCAATGCCTGTTTTATTTTTAGATGCACCAAGACTGTTGGAGAAACAGGAAGGACACACATTTCCATCAAAAAATGTTGTCCTCATTTTGAAAACGCCCATCTCTTCTCTGCCTCACAAAGGCCACTGGGCCTTCCAGTTTGCCTTCTCGCTGCCCTGTCCACACTTGCGCCTTGTCCTCCAGCAGCTGGGCCATGCCCGCTCCCCAGCTCCTCTCCCACCCTGGTTCTCCCACCACCACCACGCTGCACCCACCGCCGTTCATGCCTGGAGTGCCTCTTGCTCCTCCTCCCACCTGGAAGGCCCTTCCCTCGTGCTCTGGTGCCAGAGCTGTTAGTCTTCCTGCGGAGCTCAGTAAAGGCTGGAGCCCACCGGGCTCCCCTGATCTGCACTCCATGGCACCCAGAACTCTTCTTTTTTTAACACATTCCCCACACTCATAAGGACTTAAGAATCTACAATTTAAAAATAACTTCAACTATACACACTCATTCCATCCTTGATAGGTTGAATGCTTCATGATGATAAGCTCTGTGTCTACGTTGTCCTTCAGTGTCTAGCAGGGCCCCTAGGACACAGCAGGTGCTCAAGGAACCTTTTTTGACAGACTGACCTACTAAGGCAAAAGAAACTCCCATTTGAGTGTCTACTATGTGTGGGTTCCTGTATGTTATTCTATCCTATCCTCACAAGAAAGGTGGGGTTGGTCGCCCCAGTTTACAGAAGAGGAAACTAAAGCTTGGAGAGGTGAAGCGACTTGCTAGAGGAGGAGAGAGGGACCTGATGGAAACTCAGCCCCTCCCCTCCCCCCAGAAAATCCCTCCCCTTGCCATTGTTAGGCCTCTGCTCTTGGGGTCAGTCCAGACCCACCCCAGGCTCCAAACAGGCTAGAGCTGGCCCAGTTCTATGAGCACCCACTGCTGTGGCATCATCTCCTCTGGGACCCTTCAAAGCTCCCCAGTGGGTCCAAGGCTGATAAATCATGGACCACTGTGGCGCCTCAGCGCCCTCTAGTGGTGGCAGGAAAGAGCGACTAAGGAGGGGACGTACACGGGAGGGTGTGCAAAAAGATGGAGAAAGTTGGAGCCGAGGAAGGGGTTGAACAGGAGCAAGAAGAAACAAGCAAGGCATTTGTCCTTGGCTTCAAAGCCCCCCCTTTACCCCTCCCCTGCCAGCATCCTCTCGGGGTTTCTGCCCACCAGCTCAGCCTAGGTCCCGGGACCTCGGAGGGAGACCCCTGCCAGCACAGGTTGTAAGGGAGGAAATTGGTCTCTCCTTCCCGCCTGGGACAGTTTGCAGTCTTCTGGGATCGAGCTGTTGACCTCACCCAGCTAAAACCGGGCTAGGAAAGAGTGCCTTTCCATCTCGCCTTCCCGCCCAGCCAACCCCAAAATCCCAGCAGCTGTGGTTGCCATGGTAAGAGCACCCCCCACCCTTTGCACATAAATAAACTGCAACCTGGGGACCTGGAGCTGCTGGAAGAGGCCGAATGTGCAGCACCAGCTCATTTCCCACTCCTCTCACTTCGGGATAATTAGTGCAAATTAAATTTCACACCCTACTCTGAGCAGAGCAGCGAGCGCTCCCGGGGAATGGATGCGGGCGGTTCAGGGGAGAGCACACTCCGCTGTCTCTCTGCAACGCGCAGACGTGAGAGAACATTTCTCAGCCACGAGTCCTCAGCAATTCCCCAAAGCCGCTGGCACCCAGGCAGGCTCAGACACATGCACCCGTGTGTGGGTGGAGAAGAACCCTGGAAATGGGAGACGAGTTCAATGCCAACGCTGGCACCCCTCAGCCAGGCTTCCCTCGTCTGCAGAACCAAAAGGATGGGCCATGGACAGGAACCCCTCAAAAACACGCACGCATGTCCACATCTACATGCCCACCCTCAGCACGGCTTCCTCCTGTGACCCGTGTGGTCACGCAAGGCCCCGAGCTAAGGAGGGCCTGTGTTTGCTTTCAGGCTCTGTCTGCTATCTAATATTTTTAAGAGGTTTGTTTTTGTTGTTTTATTATTTATTTTATTTTATTTTATTTTAATTCCTCTCCTGAAGCTATGGTTATCCATCTTAGAGAGAGGGAACAGAGGGAGAGAGAAGGGGAGAGCCTTCATTGATGTGAAACAGAAACATCCATTGGTTGCCTATCGTACCCACCCCAACCGGGCACCAGATGGGTCCTGCAATTTGGTTATGTCCCCTGACCGGGAATCGAACAGTCAACCTTTCAGTTTACAGGACGATGCTCCAACCAACTGAGCCAAACTGGCCAAGGCTACCATCTAATTTTTTAACTAGAGGCCCACATTTCCTTTTACAATGGACCCTGCAAATTATGCAGCTCGTGCATTTACACATATTAAGTATCTGAACAACCAAACATGCTAGACACACCTTGACGCCAATAGTGATTAATAGCAGACCACATGCTGTTCTAAGTGCTGTCTGTAACTTTACGCCACTGAACACTCACAAGAACCCCGTGAGGCTGGTTCATTCGGTATTTCTAGAATTTTAATGTTGTCAGCCCTGGGGACCATGATTAAGTGCAGGTTCTGAGTCAGAAAGTCTAGGGCAGGGCCTGTGACTCTGCATTTCTAACAAGCTCCCAGGGGAGGCTGAGGCTGCCTGTCCCCAGGGCCTCATTTTGAGAAGCAAAGGTGTAGTCAAGGCTGTTGCTGCCCCCATCCCCCCGCTGCTGTGAGGTGGGCCCCCTCTCGGGGCACTGCCCTATGCCAGCCCAAGCTGCCTCGCCAGAAAATGCCTCAGAGATGACCCCCCGCTCCTGCCACCAAGAGAGCTGGCCTCCTTCCCTCCAGGTGGGCCAGCTGTTCCGTGTCATTCATGCTCCAGAACTCGGTGTGGCATCAGGCTGAGACCAGACTCCAGCCAAACCCACACCTAGCTTGGCTTCTCCTCCAACTCTGTGCTGGTTCACTCCCTTATAAGCTCCTCCCCAAATCAGTCACATGTGTAGGAATGCCTGTCTGGGGCGCTGCTTCTGAAGAACCCGACCTAGTCAGGGAGACACTGTTATTATCCCCATTCCGTTGATTGAAAAACTGATGGTGGTTAACTTACCCAGGACAGACAAGCGGCAAAGCCAAGATCTGAGTGGGCAGCCGAGTTCCACGACACAACCCCACCACACACTCCTGTGAATGCACCCGCCGTGTGTGCCCGTACACACACAGCATCTCTGCATGCACACTGATGCTCACGTGCACATACGTAGGTATCATCGCTTCAGGCTAACATCTACTCGCATGCATGCACATCTGTGTCTGTATCCGAAAAGATGCAGGTGTGCAAACCCCTTCATTCATTTGGCGAGTAAGTGAATAATTGCACAATAGTGCACATGTACATCTGTCCATCTATTCCCAGGCCTCACCCCATCGTGCTGGAGCTTTGATGTCTCCCTGAAATTAGGGGGGGCCCTCCTCCCCACTCCCTCAGCCCTATACTTGCTCTTGTTTCCAAGTCTGTTTCCCCTGCTGGTCTGAGAGGTCCCCTAAGGCAGGGGACCTGGTCTGATCTGTCATGGTAAACACGGGGTCTGGCCTATAGTACGTGCTCAATACACATTCCTGGAACTGAATTTAATCCAGCTCTGCCATTTGCTAGTCATGTGACTTCTGACGAGTCCCTTCCCTCTTGGAACCTCAGTTTCCTTCCTTCCAGGTAGGGGGCGCTATAGCAGGTGGACCCAGTTCAGCGTTAAGGAAGGCGCTGGGGAAGATTCGTTCAAGGAAGAACCGGCATCCCGAGCTGAAATCCGAGGGAGAATCAGGATTTCTCCAGGGGAAGAGGGGCAAGGAGAGTTCTAGTCAGGCGGAACAGCACGTGCAAAGGCGCAGAGGTAAGGGAATGCGGTTCATTCAAGGAGAAGCCTATTCAAGGGGGAAAACCATGTGTCTGGAGCTCAGTGGGGAGAATCCCCCAGGTGGAGGCCGAAAATATGCCTAGGGGGCCACGGTTTAGATTTTTTTTTTCTTGAGGGCAAAGGAGAATCATAGAAAATTTTAGTGACGACATCCGATTTGGGTTTTTAGGGCTCCCCGGGTAAACACAATTTCACCCTCCACTCCCACCGACTCGCTCTAGGCACCCTGCAGGGCTGTTCAGAGCCATTTCTCTAGAGCTTATTAGATGTGTCCTGCGGGCCAGGCCCAGAACAGCGGCTGGGAACTCATCTCCGTCCCAGCCTCGGAGGAGCCTGCAGGCTGGGGGACCACCATGCCTCCCCTGCACTGGTATGACCTGGGCCCCCCAAGGCTGTGTGCCTTTGAACACGTCACTCTTCCCCCTAGGCTCCAATCTTTCCATTTGTAACGTGAGAGCGTGGGGTGCCATTACCCCTCAGAATCTGGCCAAGAATACCAAACCCCCTAGGCTGCAGGGATTGGTTCCAGGGTGGGCACATGACCCAAGCTGAGCCAATGAGAATCCATCCTGAGGCCCTTTCCGGATGTCAGTTGCCCCTGAAAATCACACGGCAAATGTGGGTGTGAATGCATGCGCGTGTTTTTGGAGGGCGAGAAAGTCTGTAGCTTCTGCTACATTCTCCAATGCCTCCATGGCCTAAAGGAGGGTGATAAATGCTGGCCATCAGGAAAACTCAGCAACAGGAAGAGGTTAGGGTAAGGAACTTGTTACCTGTGTGAAGGGAAGCATGGAGGGATTGAGGCTCTGAGTGAGTGAATGTATTCAAGTCTCAACAGATGCTTTTACCTTCGCCGAGCTAGGATGGCCTTGATCACGGTGACAGGTAAAAAGAGTTCGTGATGAGTTCCAGCACCCCTTTTTCACAGTTGGCTGTCCTCAGGCAAGTGACAACCTCCCTGCACCTGTTTCCTCCGCCTGTAAAATGAGGACACCCTCAGGTCCGATCTCGCAGGAAAAGGATTCAATGAGATCTGCAGGGGAGGTTCTCAGTTCAGGGCGGACACAGAGTAAACATGCAATAAAGGCCAGTCAGCACCAGTCACAGCTTGGCACAAATCAAACTGAGAAAAATCACCCCCAAACAAAGAGGAAAGCAATAATCTTTCGCAGGTTGTCCCTCCATCACAGAGGGACTCCCACACCTTGTCTCCTGCCCACTGGGACCTCGATAGGTGCCTCACCCCCACGTGTCCCCAAAATGTCCATCAGTTCTCCTTACCTTGGGACCAATCAGAGGCAGGTTGGTGTCCAAGCTTCCATTCTGATGCTCGAGGCCTGCTCAGCTCTGTGCCCTGGAGCTGGGGGGTCATATTCCTTGTATATGTATATGGTGGGAAGCAGTTTCCTATTTTCTATAGCTTCTGAGATGGCTCCTGAGGTGTCCCCCCCCCCGTATTGATGTTCTGTGTGAGCCCCGCCGCTTGAGTGCCTGCTGGACCTAGTGGCTTGCTTCTAACAAATAAAACACCACAGCGCCATTGGGATGTCCCTTTAAAAATCAGGTGACGACAGACTTTGGCTTCCATGTTGCTCGCTCGCTCGCTGTCTCTCTCTCTCTCTCCCTTCCCTGCTCTGATTGAAGCCGCTGCCCTGGTGTGAGCTGCCCTGCGGAGAGGCCCACGTGGCAAGGACCTGAGGGTGGCCTCTCAGTTCCTCTCCATCCAGCAACCCACCAGGAAATGAACCCTGCCAGCAGAAGCGAGCTCGAGAGCACATCCCTTCCCAGTCGGGCCTTGAGATGATGCAGCCTAGGCCGATGCCTTCGCTGCCGTCTCGTGAGGGGCCCTGAGCCAGAGGACCCAGCTAAGCCGCCCCTGGGCTCCTCACCTACAGAGACTCTGGCACACTCAGTGGTGTGTGAAGCCACTACATTTGGGGGTGAACTGTTACACAATACTAGATAACTCATACACAGAGCAGAAAGGGAGGGGGTTTGATTTTTTTATTTCTCTCTTAGCTGAAAAGCCCAGGAGTAGAGTTTGAAGTTGCAGGTGTGGCTGGATCCAAATGCTCAGTTGTCAACAGGGATGTGTCCGTCCTAGCTTGGGCTTCCATGAGAATTGATGCTGAGACAAGGACCTGGGTGCCGGTGGTGTATTTGGGAGGGAGTGTGGGAAGCAAGAGTGACAGAGAGAGAGGAGATGGGGGCAAGGAAGAAGGAAAGGGTGATAAATGTGTTTTCAAATTTGCTGCTGAACAGGCTGGACCTCTCTGCAGCCTCCAAGAAGCATGCTGCCTCCCACCATTGTCCTTCTGAAGAACGGGAGCCAGGGCCTCTCACCCACCAGCTCCTCACTGCACTGGTTAAAGGCGGGCCCCAGTGTATTAACTTCCCAGAAAGTCAGAGCTGCACCGACACTGTGGCTGAGCAGCCTTCTCAGCTCCAGAGACACTTGTCATGGACCCTGGCATGAGGTGATGCAGGATGCCCAAAGCATCTGTGCACCGTCTCCTCCACCCTCAGCTCGCCTCCTCTGAGATGCCTGCAGCATCGGGCAGCCTCTTCCCTGCTCTTCCAGCAGCAGCAGTGCAGCAGCCGCAGGCTCTCTTCCCCTTTGGAAAGAGCTGTTTCCCAGTAGTGCCAGCAAAGTCTCAGGACAGCATTTCATTGGATGACAAAGATCACATGCTCATCCCTGACCTAACCACTGCTTCAGCTGGCTAGGCCTGGGTCTTGACCTATCCCTGGAGCCATGAACTAGAAGTAGCTCTTCTACTGAAATTTGGTAAGAAGGAGGAGGAAGAGAAAAAGAAAAAAAAAAAGAAATGAATGCTGGCAGGACGACAGACAGACTTCTGTGAAGTCTCTGATTCAGAAGGTTTGGGGTGGGGCCCACAAAATCGCATGCCTGACAAGTTCTCAGGTGCTGGTGTTACTGGTGCTGCTGGTGCAGGGACCACACTCTGAGAATCCCTGGAATGGAACCCGACAGGTGATACGGCTGCTTCATTCCTGGCACTTTTGTTTTGGTGACACATGCATGTAGGCACGCAGTCACCAAGGGAAAGGCATCCCTTACCGAGAGCACTTTGTGCACTGAGAGCAAGCGGCCGGTCCAGAGCCACGGAGCTGCGAGGCGAGAGAGCAGGGCTTCGCAGGCAGGCCTAGCAGGCTTCGAACCACAGTGCTTTGTGGCAGATCCCAGTCGCACAGGCAGCTTGGCAGCAAAGGGAGGCTGGGAAACAGCCCTAGGCTGGAGGGCTGTGATACAGTAAGTTGACAGACTCTACAGCACCAGGCACTGTGGCCTCAGATGCCTGGCAGAGGCACCCAGAGAGGACGGGGGCGGCTCCTGGAAGGACCCCCGGGGAGTCTGCTAGTGGCAGCGTTCCCCACAGACGACAGGGTGGTGGCCCAGCCTCGCTTCCCAGAGGCAGGACCCAGCCACCCTTCTCTAGCCCTCAACTCTGATCTAATGCCAACCCCCTGCCCAGACCGTTCTAACGGGGCTTGACATTTTCTAACAGATCTCTACTGTTATTTTCCTGTTTATTACATCATGTCAAGTACAGCTTTCACTTGGAAGCTTCAAAGTTTATTTGCTTATAAAATATTTGCTTTATCAAAAAGGACACGGCGTGGTTAATAAAACTAGGTACCCCCCACACACCCGCCCCCATCCCCAGCCAATAAAATAATTGCCTCTGGGTAAATGGGAGTGAGACTACATTCGACTTTATGGCAGGGATCATTTTTACTGGCCTTGCCACTGAACTTCACCCCCCCCTGTGGCATTGCCAACTGCAGATGCTTCTTTTTCTAATCTTTCCAAAAAAGCAGTGACTCATAAACAAGAACAGATTTCTCTTGCTTGCAGAAAAGGTAAATTGCTGGCAGAAATAAATTTGCAGATGCTAGAAATTCACAGAAAAGAGCTCGCTGGTGGAGAGGGTTTGATATCCTGCCCTATCCCCCACCCCCTTCTCCCTCCGTCTGTACACTTTCTCTTCCTGGGCAAAGCCGAGCTGCGTGCTGTTGGGTCCTCGCTGGGTGCGATGCTGGGCCTGGGGAGGAGGTGGGCTCTGCTGTTTTAAATGACTCCCCTGTTTATCTCCCAGTTTGTCCCAGTTCCTGGGTCTGGGACTGGGAGGAGGTCCCAGAGATGGAGGACTCCGGCACCCCAGCCCCACACCGTACACTGACCTCAATTTATGTGGGTTGCTCCCAGCCTGTGAACCTGTCGCCCGGGGAGCAGAAGGCCTGTGGGACCTGCCCGGGGCCTACGGGGAGGTGGCGCCTCTCTCAGACAGACTGCGGGACCCAAGTCGGCCCGAGAGAGGCCTAACTGGGGGCCTGGGATCCAGTCTAGGAGCCTCCCTCACTGACACGTGGCAGAGGGGACGAGGGGTGCCATTTCCCAAGCGACTGCTGCATCCCCTTACCAGGGCCAGACCTCCACATACGTCTTCCCCAATCCTCACAGCACCGTGGGAAGTTATTGTACCCATTTTACAGATCAGAGAATGTCACAGGGAGAGGAAGTCACTCGCCCACACACCCTCTAACTGAAATGACCCTGCGACTGGTCTCATTTATAGTTTCCTGCAGACCTCCCTTCTCCCTCTCCCTCTCTCTCCTCTTCTCCCAGCCACCCCCAGTCCAGGCCACCCCCTCCCCCCACTTCACTCCTCTACCGAAATCCTGACTCCCTCCTCCTCCCCACTGCTCTTTTCACACTAAGCACAGGGCATCCAAGAGAGAAAATTTTTCCAAAGAAAACAAATGTACAGGAGCCAGAAGTGGGGGTAGGGGAACCTCTGAGTTCAGTAGGGAAAACTCAGCTCCCAACAGCAGCAAAGGCCTCCGAAGTGGAGGGACCCCCTCTCCCACCAACCCCAAGGACAAGTTGGATGTGCAGTCACCCGACTGCACCCCCAGACCACCTGAACAACTGGGTTTTAAATTGTTGAGTACCCCTACACTTTCCTCCCATGCCAAGAATGTTCCCTGTTGATAAGTTGACAATTTAAGCTTTAAATTTTTATTAAAGTCCAACTTTCTACAACCCCCCCAAAGCCAGTGCCGTCCCAGAAGAGGTGAGTCATTTACACTCTAGTGTGAGTAAGTCTCTAGCCCTTCCGTGAGAGAGGCTGTTACCAAGCATGTTTGTCCCAGAGGGAACCATGGGCTCTCTCAATGTCCACTCCTCTCCAGTAGCTAGAGGGCTTCCATGCTGCAGAGTCTCTAAACACTCCAGGGCTACGAGGTGCCAGACATGGCCAATGGCTGTCCCAGAATGGGCCAGATGCCTCCTCACACTAATTCCTAACATGATAAAGACCTGCCAAGGTCCCTATAGGCAGCAGATGGCAAGCCAACTTCTACGTTGCCATGGCAGCCCTGAACCGGGGGTGAGGAGACTGCATTGTGTCTTGTGCCTGGATTACAAGAGGGCCCATGGAGGGATAGATGCAGCTTCAGGTATTATTCCCTCCCTCCAATCCCATCAGGTGGTGGCAGATGTCTCTGGAGGTTCCCCGGGAGGGTGGGGCCGTGAACAGGGCACAGGACCTGAATGCCAACAAAGCTGGGCTGCAGGCCAGCCAGCTCCTCACTCTGGAGCAAAGCCAGCTGTGAAGTCAGGTGCATCCAAGGGCTTCTGGGAGCCCGCAGCCCTCTGCTTGGAAATTTGAGGACCTATTATGTGTAGGACCCTCAAAGACCATGGAAGTCCCAGAGGACACAGATCTAGGGGTCAAAGATCAAAGGGTAGATTGGCCAAAAGACAGGCCCCCAGAACCTGTCTCCCTCATCTCTACCAGGAAAAGATGCAGGTGCCCAGGTCTCTGGGTAGCACCAGCGTCCAGTTCAGGACCCAGCCCAAGGTGATCACAGGCCTCCAGCCCCCTACAGACATCCCCACCCCCTGGGGATGTCTGAGCTGTGAGAGCGGGCACCGTGAGGCAGGACTGGGCCGAGCTAGCAGGACCGGGCAGGATGCGCACACAGCTCGGAGCCTTGAAGCCCTTCCCCGGCCCACACTCAGAGCCAACCCTGGCTCTCAGAGGGCTGACCACCATGTGTGCTCACAGCATGCACGGTAAGCGGTGTGAGTACAATGTGCACACATACCTTGTGCACACACGCAACATGCATACACTCAGGGTGCACATGCAGTGCACACAATGTATACAGTAGGTGCTCAGGGTGTGAGCACATTGTGCGCCTGCCCCTAGGACTCCCTTATCCACCAGTCCATGCTCACAAGCTGTGCATGACTTGTACACACAACACACACATAGGAGGCTCACATATTGGGCAGAGGAGGGTCCGGTGAGAGCTTGTGTGCACACACCTGCACGCCTACCTCCAGTGAGCACACAGAGTGGACACAGGGTGCATGTGGATAATGCATGCACGCACGCAGCGGCGTGCACACACAGCACCCTCAGCCCTGCAGGGTCAGCCCATGGAAGGGACACACAGAAGCAGGGAACCCCTTGCCACTTCCTGGAGACAAGCTAAGACACGGAGGATTGCCCACAGAGGCAGGCCAGGGCCTGGGGAATTCCTCACTCGTCTCCTGTGCCTGCGCCACAGACAGTGAGGTCAGGGACCCATCCCCCCGAGTGGGCCCAGCAGCCCTGTAATCACCAGGGACAGGGATGGGGCTGCAGGACAGCTCCAGGGAGGCTCCCTGAGCCAGGCCGACGCCTGGCCTGGGGCAGGCCCCACCCTGCCTGACTCCTGTCGTCTCTCTCAGCTACACCCATGGCAGTCCCAGTGGTGGGGGAGGAGCTGAGCAGAGAGCTTCAAGTGGGGGGTCAGAGGGCCTGGGTTCTAGGCCTGGCTCTGCTGCTACCTAAATGGACATCCCGGGCAGAGCCCAGCCCGTCCTGAGCCTCGGTTTCTCCATGGGGACCCAGGGAGAGAATCTTGGCCCTGCTGCCTTCTTTGCTCACAGGGAGGCCTGTGTCACATGGGTCACTAGGCATCCAAACACCGGACCCCACCAGGTGGTGGGCCCATGGTCAGGTGCCACCTCTCTGGGGCCTCCCCAGTGGCAGCACCGGGTGGCCGCATGGGACAGATCGGTAACAGGCTTCACCACCCAGGAACCTTTTGTGCTGGACAGTGTCCAGTTTGGTCTGCTCTTTCCAGCCACCAAGCCCAGAAGACACGCACCGCTTGGCCCATGAGTGTCCCAGCCTCATGGCAGGGGCACCAGGCCAGAGGTCGTAACATGGAAGCTCCAGCCACTGACTCTGTGTTTGCTCAGGTGGGTCCCACTCTGGGCCTTAGTTTCCTGTCTTTAATCCAAGGAAGCTGGACCAACTGGTCTCCAAGGGACATCTTATTCTGAGATTGATTCCCTGTCACCAGAAGCAGCTGGCAGGTGGAGGAGATGAGGACAGGGAAGGTCCGGGGCGGGAGGCCCGTCCCCAAACTGAGAATTCTCCAGCACCATCCGGATCAGGCGCTGGGTCAAGCCCTTTGTACATACAATCTAATTTATGAGGAAAACGCAAACAGGAGGACAATTTACAGATCAGGACATGGCAGCTTAGAAAGGACCCCAGGTGCCCTGGCCAGTGTGGCTCAGTTAGTTGGAGTACTGTCCCACAGGCCAAAAGGTTGCAGGTTCAATTCCCAGTCAAGGCACAAACCCAGGTTGTGGGTTTGATCCCAGGTTGGGTGTGTACAGAGGCAACCAGTCAATGTTTCTCACACCAGTGTCTCTTTATCTCTCTCCCCCTTCCCCTCTCTCTAAAAGCAATGAAAAGTCCTCAGGTGAGCTGGAAGGAAGGAAGGAAGGAAGGAAGGAAGGAAGGAAGGAAGGAAGGAAGGAAGGAAGGAAGGAAGGAAGGAAGGAAGGAAGGAAGGAAGGAAACCCAAGGTCGCAACCCCAGCGAGACCGGGACTCCAGCTCACATGTATCTGACTGTGAAAACCACATGAAAACCACACCCTGAGTGTGGTTTTTCTAAGTGTTTTCTGCGTGTTAACTCACTTTATCCACATAACCACACTAGAGGTGGATTCTATGATTTTCTAGATTTTAGAGAAAACCAGGGCCACTCTGTTAGTAAGTTGCCCCAAAGTCACACAGTTACAAAGTGGAAAACCTGGGTTCTGAAGCCAGGTGGTCTTTAGCCAGAATTAAGTGTTTTATCATTACATAAACCCACCCTGCCCAGCCCTCGAGGACAGCAATAGACCAGAACAGAGGTGGTGCAGAGGGTCAAGGCCATACTTTTCTCCACCAACCTCGTGTATCAGTTATCTACTGACTCAGTCATGCCGTGTAACAACCACAAAACCTCAAGGACGCACAATAATCAACGTTTGCGCTCTCTCACCAGCCTGCAGCTGAGCCGGGCGGTTCTGCTTCTCTGGTCCAGGTTCAGCTGACCTCGGTCTATCCTGTCGTGTGTCTGCCAACAACTGGCAGGGGCGCAGGGGACTGCCTAGCACAGGGTGGTCTCACTGTCCCCTGACTGACAATGAGCTCGCTGTCAGCTGGGGTGACAGAAGAGCCTGGGCCACATGTCTGTCATCCCCCAGCAGACTAGCCAAACTGCTGACTTGGCTCACGAGAGTCAGAGTAAGGGAGAGAATGTGAGAGAGACGGAGGAAAGGATGGAGGGAGGGGAAAGAGAAAGATAGAAGAAGGAAGGGAGGGCGGAAGGGAGGGAGGGAGGGGAGGGAGGGAGGGAGGGAGGGGAGGGAGGGAGGGAGGAAAACAGAGAGAGGGAGGAGAGGGAAGGGAAGCTGCAGCCCTCTTCAGGCCTAAACTTGGAACCCGCACTTTGCCACCTCCTCCACTTTGCTTTAGTCAAAGCAAATCACCAGGACAGCCAGACTCACGGGCTGGAGAAATAGACTCCCCGTATACTGAAGGGAGAAGCTGCAAAGTCATTTTGTAAATGGTGTGATTATGGAGAAAAGGGAAGAACCGGGTACATTTTTGCAATCGATCAACCACACTGTGCATCTGTTTTTCACTTTCATTTTTACACATCCTCTTATTCTACTGGAGTCACGGGAAATCAGGACTGGGATGCTGGGAGGGCTGCATAGAAATCTGCTAGTCTCCAATCACCCCCTTTACAAATGGGGAGCCTGAGGCCCAGAGAGGGAAAAGAATATGGGGGGTGCGGGGGAGGTGTTCCGGACCAAGGCTCTTCCCTTTGGCTCAGGCAGGGGCGCAGACTGGCGGCCTTCCCTTGCCTCTTAGTGGCCGGTGCCCTCCCTTCCACCCCACTGAGCTGGCACTTGGCGCTTAGCACCCAGAGAAGATGGATCTCCTTTCAGCCCTCACACCCTCACACTATCCAGACAGAATGCTTCGCATTTATGAGTCACACCAAGCCCTGGCCTTTGTGTCATTGTCTTCCCTGTACAAAGTAACTTCACCCATTATTCAACGCCCCCATCACCCTAACGGGAGGGCAAAAGTAGTCATAACAATTACCCTTAGCATTTACTGAGCACATAGCAAGGGGCGTGCGTTGTTCTGGGTACTTAACATATATCTACTCATTTAATGCTCACGCGAACCCAGTGCAGAAGGTATGAACGTCATCCCAAATTACAGAAGGGGAGAGTGTGGTTCAGAGAGGCGAAGCGCCTTACCCCAGGCCACGCAGCTAGGACTCTTCTAGTGCCAGAGCAGAGACACGAAGCCAGGTTGGTCAGCCTAGCTCCCAACTGTGGCTGTGCCAGGTCAGTGAGGCAGCCTGGAGAGGGGTCTGGGAGCTTTCGTTTCAGCTCCCCGGAGTTCTGGCCTGGCGTGAGGCTGGGGGTGGGCTCGCCCCCCCAAACAAGGAGCTGTGCGTGAGCCCCACCAGTAATCACGGTGGTGGGGTGGGGGGCAGAGAGGAACAGAATGAGACAGACTGAGAGTCAGGGCCTAAGAACACAGAGCTCAGCTGCCCAGGTTCAAATCCTAGTTCAGTCACCCGATAGCTGCGTCATTGGGCAATATATTGAACCCCTCTGCACCCCAGGGTTCCCACCTACACAGTGGAGGTGATGGTAATAGTATTCGCCTCCTGGATTTGTTGAGAAGATTGAGCGAATTAACATACACAAAGCGATTACTGGCACATAGTATGTGCTCAACAGGCATTGGCCATTCCTGTCACTGGCCTGCTGGCTTCCGGACCACCCGACAGCAGACCTCACAGGCTGCCAGCGAGTCAGCTCTCAGAGCCGCCCTACAGGGCTTGTCTGTCCACCAGAGGGATGAGAGAGTAGCGGTCCAGGGCCCTGCAGCGCCGCACGCCCCCTCCGGGCCCAGTCCAGACTTTCCGTGACTCAACGTGCCGAAGAGAAGAGGGGCCCCGCCCCGCCACACCGCGCGTAGTCCAGACAAAAATAACACTGAAACGTAAAGTGAGCACCCAGAAGTTGAACAACGTTCTGATTTTTTAAACGATGACAACGTTGATGCTTTGTCTCAAATACCATTTGAGTTTATTTTGGTGCCTCCATCTCGCTGGCATCTTGAACATATGCTCGGTCTGACTTGGCTTGTGCTTGTTCTGGCTCCCCACGGACCCCAGGCCCGGAGCGGGGGGTCCTCAGGAAACCATCAGCAGATCCTCTGCCAAGAGCACCCCCACCTTCAGGGGGATGCAAGAAGAAAACCCCCACCCAGGGTGCTAAAAAACCTCCAACCGACAATTTGGCAGCTGTGGTTGCCAGGGAGATGATGAAGAATGCGTGCTTGCGCTGCCTTCTGCTTGGAAGCACCCCTGCCCCCGCCCCAGGGGGGCTTTCTCCTGGTGTCATCGTGGGGGCGAGGGGCCAGGCCGGGAAACAGGAGCCCGAAGATCACATTCCCCCATTGTCACCGTTGTCCTCAGAGCGGAGGGCATGGACCAGACAATGGGCTGATGGACAATAGGGAACAGCAGATGGCCTCCCCCCACCGCCACCCCACCAGCTGGTGCCACCCAGCCTGCCAGGGCTGCTGGTGAGTTCAGGGTGGGGGCCCAGGCTCAGCTGGCTACAGACCCCCGCCTTGCACCTGCCCACTTGGGGTTTTTGGAAAGAGGTTTGAACTGGGAATTGACACTCCTGGGGGATGGAAAACAAGAGGAAGAATAAATAACTGCCAACACTCACTGGGTCTAAAATAAATCTGCTCTTCATGTAAAATCCAAACTCCTGCAAGGCCCAGCAGCACCAAGCCCCCGGGCAGCTCTCCGCCGACTCCGCAGCACGCCCGCCTGGCTCTCCGTGCCAGGGCCACACCGCCCTTTCTGAGCCTGAAACACCGTCAGCCCTTCCGAACTCTGCACCTTTGCATGTGCCGTGCCCACTCCCCAGAACACGGCCTCCATCTCCCCACCATTCAGGCCCCACCTTAAGTACCATCTCGCTGGACAGACTCTCTGATCACCCCCACCCATGTAGATGAGAATCAGATTCTTCAAATAGCACTGGTCGCAATGTATAACTATTGATTTTGTTTCCATATTTATAATGTCTCCCCCCCCATGTCTGAAAGCTCCAAGAGCACAGAGACTGTTTATCTCATTCTCTGCTAAGTCCCCACATGAAAAATAGTGCCTACCACACGGTAGGCACTAAATAAATGTTCCTTGAATTCATTCTTCTCCAGGCACTTAATCCTCCCAGTCTATCCCATGAGGTCATCTTTGTCCCCATCGTACAGAAGGGAAAGTGGAGGCTCAGAGAGGGGAGGAATGAGTCAAGACAAGGCTAGAATCCGGGGTTCCTCCAACTCCAAAAATCCCTGCGCTCCGCTCCACTGCCCCTCCCAGCTCCACCAACACCAAATCCCTCTGCGGGGAGTATATGTCTCTTCTCTCTGGGCCTCTGCTTGTTCTATCTGTAAAATGACAATCCAGAGCTTAATACCCCCGAAGGTTCTTGTTACTCTGGTGGCCCTAGATCTTCTTGGGTGGGATAAGCAACCCACCCAAGCCCCACCTCCGCCACCCACCAGCCCACCCTCACAGTGGATTCACAGTCTCACTGCTGCCCGGCTTTGGGGGCGGGGATCCTGGGTGGAAGAGCTGGCAGGCATATGGAGGAACTGGACCTCTTCTGCGCCGCCGATGAAAACACAGACCTGAGAGCCACTTTGCAAACCACTTGACATCCACTTATCACATGACCCAGCCATTTCACTCAGGAGAAATGAAAACCTGTGTCCACACAAAGACCCGTACGCAACTGTTCAGAGCAACTTTGTGTGTAATCACTGAAACCTGGAAAGAACCCAAATGTGCCTCAGCCGGTGAATGGACAAAACGCGGTACCTCTGCAGGTTGGAACACTCCTCAGCAGTGCGCAGGAGCAAACCACTGACACAGCGGGAACACGGATGGGTCCCAAAATAACTGTGCTGAGCGGAAGGAGCCAGGCACAAGACATAGGCCACATGCTGCCGACTCTGTGAAACTCTACGAGGAGCAGGACTGTGGAGACGGGACGGATCGGGGGTCACCTGGGCCAGGGGCGGGTGAGGGGCATGAGGGTGATGAAAACATCCTATATCACAACTGTGGTCACGGTGACACAACTGTATACAGTCGTCACAGTTCATCGGATTATACACTTGAAATTGGCCCATTTTCTTGCATACAAATTACACCGAATGGCATGACTAAACGAGGGGAAAGGAGGCTCCGGGCTGAAGAGCCAACTCTGCCTTTCCTTCCCCGGGCCGAGCCAGCCCCTGGCTTTGAGTCAACCTGGGGAAGAGCCTGGGCCTCCTGGACCTGGTGACGAAAGCCCAGCCGGGAGCAGTTGCCCCCTGGCCCAGCCCCTCACAGGGGCTGTTCCTGGTGCCCCACCCAACAACCACCAGGCAACGGGCCCTGGCTCTGGAGGGGGCCTGGGACCCCCGCTGTCCCTGCTCTCCCTCCCTGTCCTCTTCCTGTAGTGGCTCTACCTCACTCACTCCTGGCCAGAGCCACAGACTGGACCAGAGCCACAGGCAGCACTGCAGTCCCGCCCCAGGGCCAGGGAGAGCCTCCTCAGGACCGACTGGCGTCACTCGGGGCCACTTCATCCCTGAGTCAGAATGCTCCCTCCTCATGGACGGAACAGCCTGTCTCTGCCCAAGGTGGCACCGACCAGTAGGATAGTTCCAGGCCCAGGGAACAGGAGAGTCCCCAACACAGAGGTCTCCAAACCCACATTCACCCCTCCCTGCCTCCACACCAGCACACCCTCTTCCCTGCAGGGTGGTGTGAGGGAGGGGGGCCCTGGACCCACCCTCAACATCTGCTGAGCCCAGGGCAAGCATACAAAGGGAGGGGTGTGTCAGGAGCGCCCCCACCCTTTCTCTTCCCAACACCGATTCTACCCGCCTCTGCAAGGGGCTCACGTGCACAGGTGGAACGGCTCTTTGGCCATCCCTCGAACTTAGGGACACTCACACCAGAAGTGAGGTCCAGATGCTTGAGGACAGCCCAGGGAAGAGGCCCAGGCAAGCCCTGGAAGCAAACCGGGCCTGGGTCTAAATGTATAATCTAGAAGGGGACATGTGGCTTCTGGGTGGACACATCCCCTTGGCCGTGCAGACTCGTTGCCCTGTGCGGATGGCCTGGCCAGAGGAAAGCCAGGTCGGGCCCCTCAAAAGCGCAGGTGCAGAGCAGGGGCCGCAGCTCCCCAGGTCTAAGGGCTGAAGGCATACTGGGAGGTGGTGACTCTGGAGTCAGTCGGCTCAGGAGAGGTTTCAAATGCCAGGCTAAAGAGCTTAGCCTGCTCTTCTGGAGGAAACAAAATCTGTTGACGAGGTTGGGGATACAGGAGAGTTGAGACCAGATCTGGATTTGGCAAGATTCATTTAACCCACATCCGCTATGACCATCCACTGTGTGCCAGGGCCTAGGCCAGGAGCTGTGGCTATGACCATGACCCCCATGTGACTGTGAAGGAACAAGCCATTAGCAGCAGGGTGAGGGAAGAGGGCTTGGTGGGAGAATAGACAGGGAACAACAGTGAGTGGGTGTCTGCTCCGTGCCGGGCCCCGTACTTGGCATTTTGTAACAACTACCTTGATTAATCCTCCCCATAACCTATCGGGGAGATACCACTTTCCCGTTTTACAGGTGAGAAAATTGAGGTTCCGTGAGGCAAAGTGAGTTTCTCAAGTTTACAAACTCAGAAAGGATTTGAGCTTGGTTTGAAACTGGGCCCGACCTTGAACACCGGGGTCTTTCCACTTCCACAGAGAATGAGGCTGTACCCTACCCACGGTGTAAGTGCAAGTTAGAAAGAGGTAATGGTCTACGGGAAGGGAAGCTGACTGTCCCTGTGGACCAGGGAGTGCCCCCCACCCCAGCCAGCTAGAGCACGTCCCACCAGTCCACCTTAGAAAGAAGTAAAAACTGCAAAGCAACTGATTGCTGTGGGCACAGCCTCCCAGTTCTCCACGATTTCATCACTCTTGCCTTCCTCCTGCACTTCCCCAGGTGGGCTGTCATCACCCTCTCAGGAAAGCTAGCAGGGAGAGGGGGAGAGGAGCTGTTTCTCTCTACAAAGCTCTGTTCTTTGTATTCTTTGGAGGGATCGGATCGGAACCGGCCCGGGAACAGCCGGCAGGGAATTCCCTGGCCTTTCCTCATGTGGGGACACTGGTCAAGGCATCAGAGAACCTGCCCCAAACTCTACCACTCATGGGTGTGTCTGTACATGTGTGTGTGCCTGTGTGAGTGTATATCTGTGTGCATCTGAGCGTGCACATACATGGGTATGGCGTGTATGTGTTCTTGTGCATGTCTGGTTTATGGCGGGTGCAAGGGCTCCGTGTCAGACCTGGCTCTAGTCCTGTCCATACAGCTCCCTGGCTGCGGGATCCCCCGACAGGTTGCCTAATTCCTCGAGGCTCCTTCTCTCCCCTGTGACATGGGGAGAGTGAGGATCTTGTCAACTGAGCTGTGGGGACTGGACGAATAGTGCATTTCGTGCATCATCCCAGACACGAACTGAGCGTCCTCTGTGCCAGGCTTTCTGACGCGGGCCTTTCTCTCCTGCGTCTTTCGGACACCACCTGCACTCATCCTCTCAACCTCTATTTATCGAATCCCCACTATGCGCCACGTACTCCAGCTTTAGGCAAAAACTGCCCTTTCTCAGAGGCTGGAGAAAAGGAACAGGAACCAGCTGCAAACAGTCCCTGTTTCAGTGCTCACTCATTCATTCATCCATTCATTCATTCAGTGTGTATTGTGTCCTATTCTAGCTGTGTGACCTCAGGCAAGTCGTTATCCTAAGTCCCCACTTCCAAATCTGTGAACAGGACATGGAAACAGCGCTTGCCTGCCTGGTTTGGGCATTGGGAGAATGAGTTAGGAACAATAGCATATGAAAGGCCTTCCCATAAACACTGCACAAAGAGCAGGTATCGCTAACGTGAGGAGTTGCACCTCTACGTAGGGTGCAAAGCTACGCAACCAGGAGGAAGCCTGGGCTGTAAGTGGTACACTCAGGGGTAGTTTGCAGGTGCCCAGCTGAACCCCGTCGCCCCTCTGGTGGGAATTGGGTGCAATACTCTAGCTCTTCCTGACTCCGTGCCCACTCTGGCCCAGGTGGCTCTGCTTTCTCTGGGCCTCTGTGTTCTTCCTTCCAAGGAGCATTCTCTTCTTGGGTTGCTTGGGTCGTTCCCAGCTCAGAGCTTTTTCATCAGCCTCTAGCCAACTCACATTCCAGACAGCATCAGGGGGCTCTGAAGCCGGCATGCAGTTCTCCAAGTTCACATCTCCAAGCAGCTGTCCCCCACCTGTCTCTCTTGGGGGTAACCAACCACACATCCTCCCCAGAAACTCTTTAAGAAACTGGGTTGCCCATGCTTACCTTCGAAAATGTGGTAGGTTTACCAGTTGCCCTGGCCTAGAATACTTCCTACTCCCTCCGTAGGCCACACACCCGCACACCTACACACGTCTGGAAAGCAGACCCCGTTCAAGATATACCCCAGCTCTACCCCTAATAATTGTGCATCTTGTAAGCTGCATCACCTCTACACCTTGACTGGTAAAATGGGGAGAATAATAGTGCCTACCTCATAGAGTTCTTGTGAGAACTCAATGAGTATGTGTAAAGTGCTTAGAATAATGCCTGACACATGATGGATGCTCAATTAATGTTAATTTATCACTTCATCCTCCAAGACGTATGTCAAGCGGCTTCCGCTGGCTGGCCGATTTCTCCCTCTGAGCTCCTGCAGACGTGTCTGCAGGTATTGACTTTTTCCTAGCTTCATCCATTTTGCAGGCCTTCACTAAGTTCCCATGGAGATTAATCAAGCAGAGTGCTGGCTCCCAGGAGCTCCAGCCCCACGGGAAGGACAGGAGACAGATCACCAAAATCTGAGATGAAGAGTGTGGGGTCGGAGACAGCTTGGGAGCTAAAGACGCCCAGGGGTCCGCTGGGTTTGGTCAAGAAGGCTTCTAAGGAGAACGAACTGAACGGAGTCTTCAAGGATGAATGAATGTTAGTTGGGCCAAGCAAGGGAATAGAGGCTCCTGAGATGGAGAGAAGACAAGGCCTGACTGCTTTGAGGAGTTGCAGGTAATTCAGAGGGGCCAGGGCAGAAAGGGGTGTGGCAAGGGGCTAGAGAGGCGCTGGGAGGTAAACAGAAGCCAGATCACAAAAGATGTTCAAAGCCCTGTTGAAAAGCTACCACTTCTATCGTCCTGAAGTTGGACCCCCTCGGTTTTGAGTGCAACTTGGTATTCTGGATCGGAGCCTAGAAAAGAAAAGGGACAATACTGGAAAAACTGATGAACTCTGTAATTTCGTGAATAGTGTTGAACTAAGGCTGATTTCTTGGTTTTAACAAACACATCAGGGTTATGTGAGACGGTATCATTAGGGACACTGAGGTAAAGGACAGATGGGAGCCCTCTGTGGTATCTTTGCAACACTTCTATGAATCTAAAATTATTTTGAACTTTAAAAATAAAAATTTAAGAACAACAATAAAAAAATTTTAATAAATAAAATAAAAGTGTAAGGCTAGGACTTGATCTTCAGAGTATAGAAAAAGCCACTGAAGGAGTTTAGCCATGGATAACCAGGCCAAAGTTGCGCTACGATTTCTCTGACTCAAGTAAGAGATTGGAGTGTGTAAGCCTGGACCCAGAGAGAGAATCCCCCCCAAATCCAATAGGCTGTGGGGATGGCGAGAAGTGAGTAGAGCTGAGAGCTCATCAGAGGGCAGAGTTTAAGGAACTTGCTTTTGATTGGATGAGGAGGTAAAGGGGAGGGCTGGACCAAGGACGATACTTGAGTTCCTGGACTGAGCAATGGGCTCACCAGGATTCTTTGATTGCAAGTGACAGAAACACAATGAAACCATACAGGAAAAGGCAGATGTAGTACCCACCTACTCCCTCCTGCCCCGGAAACAAACTGAGGGAAGCGAAGGGGTGAAACAGACTTCAGGAGCAACGGGCGCCTGGGCCTCAGGCCCCTTCAGGATGCCCTCTTCCCATGGATGTCTTGGTGTCATTTTCTATCCAAGAGCAAAGAGCTCAGGACTCATATCTTTAAAGCCTTGTGACCATTAGGAAAAGACATTTTCCTACCAGCTCTGGTTAGAAATATCCCAAGGAAGAGCTCTGATTGGTCAGGGTTGGTCAGGTGTTTGTCTCGGCTCCTGGCACCATGGCCTGAGGCCTGGAGAACAACGATTGGCCTAATTTGGATGTTACCCACTCCAGCTACCTCCCGGCCAGGAGGTAGCATGCTGATGGGCTCATCCCATTAGACCCAGACTGGAAGAGGGATAATTATTCCAAGAAAAGAAGTGCTGTTACCTGAAGAAACACAGACTAGACAGGAAAAGGATGGACAGTGGTGCCCTTTCCGGGGACGGAAAAGGACGAGGGAAAAGCAGGGGGAAGGAGGTGGGGCAGAGAGGAAGTGGGTTTAGTTCTGGGAGATTTTAGGTGCCTGCAGGGCATCAGGTGGAGAAGCCGGAGTTTCTCTATGAATTCCACTTGGCTTCTTGTGAACTTGAAAGTAAAGCTTCCTTTCCCCAAAGCCCCAAGGGCTTCTGGGGCCTGATGCTTTAGCACCGAGGGGCCCTCTGGGTCCTCCTGGCCACACTGACTCATCACAGCCCACTCACAGCAGAGAGCACACCTCCCACAGCCCTGATGCTCCCCAGAGGGGGTGCTGGGAGAGGAGGGCTTAGGGCTTCCTGGGGAAAAGGTTGTCTTCCCCCTGACCTCAGACCTGCCTGGAGGGAACGCCCCCTCTCCAAAGCCTTTTCTTGCTCTCTCCACAGAGGTGAAGAGTGGGAACCTCGCTCCCATTAGGAGAGAATGGGAGACAGGGTGGAGAGGCAGTCAGAGCCTGGAGAAGCTGCATACTGGGGGTGGGAAAGATTGGGGCGTTGTGGGGAGGGTGTACGAGTCAGCTTAACTCATTTCCCCAGAAGTGCTTCCCACCTGGGTGAAGCAAATGGCATGGGCTCTGGGGCCAGATGCCCAGCTTCACAGCTTATGTCTGCCATTTACCAACCACGTGACTGTGGGCAAGTTTCCAATGCTCTCTGCCTGTTCGTTTCCTCATCTGAAATATGGTGATAATAATCCTGCCTCCTGGAGTCTGTGGTAGATTTTAGTTTTATTTACTCAATTAGTGAATGTATGTGCTACACTGTAGCACCAGGCTTGGAACAAAACGAGCGCTGGGTAAAGGGTAACTACTTGTAGTTCATCTTGTTTGGCTTCATTTGTTTAACTTCCTTGATTTTGGAAAACAGGATGAATTGTCATGTGAAAACATGGATGATGGATGGATGGATGGATGGATGGATGGATGGATCATGGGTGGATCATGGATGGATGGATAGGTGGTTGGATGAGATACTGAGATGTGTAATATATCATCCCTGTGCTCACTGAACTCAGAGTTCAGTGGAAAACAAAGACACAGAAATAGATTATTACAACAGGGTGAGCACAGAATCCAGCGAGGGGAACAGCTGAGGGGCAGGGACGCGCCGGAGTTAGTTAGCCTGTCAAAGAGGAGAGATAATGCAAGTAGTTCCGACCCTCGAGGGACCCATAGTCTAATTAAATAACTAGCCACTTCAGCCTCCTTCTGAAACAGAACCAGGTATAAATAAGTCTGTAAACAGAACACTTAAGTAAACAAGGTGTTCTTGAAGAAGCAGTGAGCTCAGATGCATAACCCCTGATTCAGAACATCATTTTTTCCTCAGAACAACCTCAGAGTTAATTCCCCAAATTTGCCAGAACACACACATTTCTTCATCCCCAGTGCACAGCCTCACTCCTCCCTGGGTCACCTGACGCACCAGGAGAGGAAAATAAACACTCGAAGCGCGGCCACTGCACACGCCCGCAGCTGTGTGTCCCAAGGTGACACTGGACCAGGCCTGTCTCCAAACAGCCAATCAGAAGCAGGGACCTAATTCCGCCAGTGTAGGGGGTGTTGGCGCGCCCTTCAGGGGGTTGGGTTTTAGTCTTCGGTGGGAAACAATTCATGGCATGAAATTTGAAAAAATACCCCCAAATGAGCAATGGAATGAGCCCCAGACTTGCCCTGGCCCTGGGTCCTTGTGCCCCCTGGGGGCGGGGGCTCTCAGGCCTCGGGGTGCTAGCTGTCAAACAGAGGGACCCCCAGGGATTTCCAAGCTCTCAGTTCTGATATTTAGCAACAGATACAGTTTTATTTGCAGTTCAAGAATGAAGAGATTTCAAGAGTTTCCAAGGATGGAACGGCCTGAGGCAAAATTGTTTCTGGCCTCTGAGCCTTCCGTTCACCATCTGAGACGGGAAGGTGATCCATCACCCAGCCTCACAGCTGTGCTGAGGGGTCCACAGGTGACCCTGTCTGTGGAGGTGTTGACAGACTGTAAAGCTCCTCACCAGTGACGAGGACACAGCCTTCTGGACGTTCAGAGGGTGTGGGCCACCCACGTGGTGTGAGCTGCGTCACACTAGCTCTGAAGGGCCCTCAGAGGCCCACTGCCCATCTCTGGCTGGGGAACCAAGACCCGGAGGAGTGCGGGAACCCTCCTGAGTCTCATGGTGGGGGGTTACTGGGGCAGAACCGGGTCCCCTTCCCGACCAGAACAAAGCTCAGACTGCTCGTCCCGGTCCCGGCCTGGCCAGAGCCTCAGACCTCCGGCGTCTAGGATCTCAGGGTAAAGCGAAATCTGATTTCAAATCTCTTCTGCCAGCAGTTCCTCCAGCAGCATCGACCGCATTTGAGGCAGTGCTCAGGCAAAGACACCCACCCACCCTGGTGGCGGTAACAATGGTGTGACTTCGGCAGCTGGAGAGTGGGTGGCTGAGGGAGGTGTTGTTCTCCTCTGCTGGGCGCTGGCACGCAGGGGAGGCTCACGAAGACTGCTGCTGCTGCTACTACAGCCAGATGGGAAGGCAGGAGGGGACGTGGGGGTCTCAGAGACAGTGGCAGTGGTCCAGAGTCACCCTGAGCTCAACTCTCGGGGCAGGGAAGGGTGTTAACTACTTACTGCCCTTTGCTGACAGCCTGGGGTGCGCCAGGCTGCAGGAGTGGTAACAGGCCGGGTTGTGGAATTAGCAACCGTGTGTTCGAGTCCAGGTTCTTCCATTTACTACCCTGTGTGGCTGCAAGCAGGGAGCTAGCCTCTTTATCCCAGTTCCCTCATGTGTCAGAACGGTTCAATCATGGTGTCTCCCTCAAAGGGCTGCGGGAGGACTGCATGAGACAGTGTGGGCCAAGGGCTGTCCTGGGGCAGAGGAGGGCCCCAGTCCTGAAGGTGGGACCTCAGCAGCCCAGTGAAAAGGTTTAGGACTCAGTGCATCTTAGCTGTTAATGTCATTACCATCACATCACCACCATCACCACCACCCCCATCACTGTGGTCATTGCCATCACCACTCTCCCCATCAAGGTCATCATCACCACCACCATTGTCTTCACTTTGTTCAACCCTCATAACCACTCTGGGAAGTGGATGCTATTAATCCCTTTTATAAATAAGAAAGCTGAGGCTCAGAGAGGCTAACTGACTTACCCAAGGATGCACAGCCAGTGCATGACAGAGCCAATATTAGGAAACCGGATGTGCCCGTGCTCATTCCAACACTCAGGCCTCTTCACTCCAAGGTAACAGTCTATCCCTCCCAATCACTCTTCCTTCCAGAGCTGGACAGGCGGCCACTCAACTACCCCGTGAATGGAAGTTCTCTCTCACTAGGGCAGCCAGACCCAGCATGGGACTCCATGATGGAGCCAAAGTCCGCCTCTCCAAAGCTCTTACCCTTCAAAGCCCTAGATCAGTGCTAGAGATCTGTAGACCCCCACATGTGTTTCTGCCATAACCGCCCATTTCCAGGTTGAGAAAGGAGAATACCAGGGGAAGGGCCTTAAAAGCCCTGAGCCTCAGAGAGACATCCACAGTCCTGAGATGCTCTTGGCCAGATGCCGTCCTGGAGAGATGGTGCTCCAAGCCTTTCGTGGCCCCCGTGGCCCCAGGAGGGGATCTGAGTCCATCCTTGCCCCACCCTCCCCACCCAGAGCTTCCATCCCATCCCACTGGTGTGCGGCACTCTCTCCACACACCCTGCTTGTTCTCACCTCCACAGAGACCCCTCCATCTTCCTGGGGCTCCCCTTCCTGTCTCCGCTCCTGGCTTCCGCCTCTTCAGCTTTTGGGTCCCAGCCTACATGTCAGCTTCCCTAGGAAGCCTTCTCGGACCTCCGAAGTCCAGGTCAGGGCCCTTTCCTCAGTGCCCCTACACCCTGTGCCTGCCCTTCCCCCATCACATGGGAGCCTTGTGAGGTCAGGGACTGGGTCTCGTTCGTTAAACCCGACACAGCATCAGGCATGCAGCCTGTGATGGACCGTGAATGAATGACAGAGTGAATGAATGAGTGAAGTGATGAAAAAAGAGTCACTTGGTGTGATTGACCCCAGTCCTACAGAAATGGCCGCCCAGGAAGGAGCGCCTTTGCCCCGAAGTCTTAATAGTCCAAACGTGGTCCTGGTCCCTCCCCTCTGCCCCATACCACTGCCCCACTTGGACATAGGGGGAACCTCCCACCACCCAGTTCCATGAGAACCAAACTGGCTCCCAGAGAGGCATGTGGAAATCGTCTAAAATCGTAGCCACTAAAGTCTTTAAGAGTTTGTTGAAACCGGATGAGAAACCGAGACCCCAGGAGGGTACATGAGCCACCCAAGGTCACACAGCGAGCTACTAGTCCAGCCCTCCCCTGACCCCAGCAAAACCAACCATCTCCTTCCCACGGCTGTGCTGGACTGGCAACCCCGTTGTCCCCTCTCGCCGGGGACAGCGAGAGGGGAGCACATCTCTTCTCCCTGCCCCTGACGTCAACAGGACACTTAGAAGTCCTCTGGAGCCTGCAGGTCCCTCGGCCTCCCCTTGCCTCCCCCGCCCTCCATGTTTCCTCCTCTTACCTCACCTCCCTTCCCGGGCCGCCAAGCTCCGCAGGGGCCACGAGCAAGAGCAGGCGTGGGAGGTCGGCACCAGGGAGGCTGCAGGTTGCAAATAAACTCTAATCAAACACCGAATCGTTCCATCTTCTCCCTCTGCTCGGAGGACAGCATTTTTTCCGGGTATTACTCATATGTTCAGAGAGAAATCTGAGGTTTCTCAGAGCCAGAGGGGAACTCGCAGGGTTGGGAGGATAAAAATCTTTTCCCTCTTTCCCCCAGGCTGGTTCTTGCTTTGATTATCGTCTCTCTTCCTCGCCTCTCATTAGGGCAGGACTTTAAGGAAATAGATTTCATCTGGCCCTTCTCTCGCCATCTTAAAGGCACAGGTTGCCGGGGAGCGGGGTAGTGGGGGAGGCCTGCCTTGTATTTTGGGTGGAACGAAACAGGAGAGAATCCAGGGGAAGGGTTGTCATGGCCATTGAGGACAGATGTCACTAGCAAGGAAGGCACTGGGTAAAGGATACACTTTCCAGAAGCAAGGACCGAAGGAGTTCAGGATAATAACTGTTATTCTTGAGGACCTTCATCCCTCTCTATCATTCCTCACAAACCCACCGCGATCCTCTTTGTATCCACGGAATAGACCCAGAATGCAAACACCCGTCTCTGCTCGCAGCTGGCACCCCCTTCTGGCTGCCATCATCTCACTGTAGACCACTGGTCCTGCCCCCCATACTCCCTCATCCGACCAGCAGCACAAGCTTAAATCCTGCCACAGGCCTGCCCTGCTGAGGCCAGGATCAAATCCAATGGTGGCCTGAGAGGTTCCCTACCTGCTCTGGCTCCTGTGCCCCTCAGACTCTTCGTGGCCCCTCCTCCCATCCCCAGGCCTCAGCCACCTGCCCTGTCCCTGTCCCTGGAACATGCCAAGCTCTTCCCCAGGTATTGCCACAAATGCCACTTCCTCGGAGGAGCTTTCCCCACCCACCTGAGCTGAACAGTACCCCACCCCCTCTCTCTCCACCATATCATCCCCCTTCGCCTCTGGGAGACCTCTGCACAGTGTCAGTGCCCCTAACACGATGCAGTTAACTGAGTCGAAGTGACCTCTCCCAAAATTCCCTCCCCCGGGTTGTGCTGGGGTGGCGAGGGGAGCAAGAGACATCTTGCGTGAGATTCGGAGGGTGAGGGTGGAGCAGCAGCAGCCACGCGTGTGTCATGCTCTGCAGGTCGGGCCGGGGTGCACCCTGGTCTTCTGTCTGCTGCCCACCTTGTTGGCGAGAGACAACACCTAGTCCTGTAGTGCTTCCAGCTCCGCCTGCCCTGCCCTTCAACTTCTCCGAGTCCTGGACCAAGTGTGTGCACAGGTCTATGGTGAAGGGCACCTGCTGGTCCAGCAGGTCACTCAGGCCATCAAGGTTGGAAGTGGGCAGAGACAGATGCGGGTTCCAGCGCCCTAGCTCTCACCCACCTCCACCTTTTGTTCCTGACCCCCTGGCCGACTCACAGCAGCTCAGGCCTAACCCCAGAGCAGAGGCAGAGCCTGCACAGACCGCCCCAGAGTTCCCAACTTGAGTATGGTCTAACCCCCGTAGTAAAGCCTATTCCGTACCATTCCTAGTGATGCTGCTTCTCTGCTTGAAGCCTGATGGATATGAGCTCTACTTTAGCCCTCGAAGTGAGCTTAGTTATAATGTGCTCCTTGACTTTCTTATCACACGAGAGGGGAAGATCCTTGAAGGCAAGGATCCTGACCACCTTTTCGAGGCCAATTCCCCAGCACAAAGAATGGAATTGGCACATTAGCAGGTGCTCAGCAGTTACTGAGGGGCGGAAGGACTTGGTGAATAAGAACACACACTCTGTACATATGAAAAGGTGACCAGCCAGCAAACTCCAGGTACCAAGGACACCTGGAGTGCACAGCACCAAGGACACCCTCCTCTTCTCCTTCAAACTGCATCCTAACCGAAGTTGTCCCCCCCAAGAACACCCCTCCCTCTCACTGCCCACCTCCTCTAAGAATGGCCAAGGCTCCCCACCTCCCCATCCACCTCTTCTAACCCCCAACTCCCTATGTTCTGGATCTTGCCTCAAGGTCACAAGGATGGCCATACCCCAGGTCACCAATGCCCAGATGAACACCAGGCCCTGGATCTCCTCGATACTATGAACCACCACCCTCCCTTCGAGTTCCCAGCCCACCTGGTTCTATTCCCTTTGCTCAGACCATGCCTCCTCTGGCCTCCCAGTCTCTCTCTCAATGGACTGTTCCAGGGGTCCCCCCTCCACCCCCTCCTCTGTCCTATTCTCTCTCTCTATTCCCCAGCTTCTTGCCCCCAGCCCAGGCAGTAACACCCACCCCCATCATGTCACCCATTGTCTTCAAGACCGCAATCTCAAACCTGTCTCTCCCTGCTGCAACAACTCTTCTGATCCCTCCATTGCCGATGGACTACAAGAGTTGTGACATTTTGACACAGTATTCGGACCCAGAAGCATCAAGGTGGGTGTGTCCAATTGTAAGTGTATGCTTTTTATTGTCAAGTGCCATTCCCAACCCACATCTCTGACCCTAAGCCCATTGAGTCTTGTGAACAGACCCTTGGGAAGGTGGGGGGGGCGGGGAAGTGCCTTGATCCACTCATCAGATACATCCAAGCTCAACACCAGTCACCTATGACACCCCGTTTTACACGCAGGGCTCAGCACGTGGTAGGACTTAATAAACCTGTGTCGAAATGAATAAGGATTAGTGTCTAGGAGGGGGGCCAGTGCTGATTCACACCAAGGAGCGGGGTTGGAGTACTTAGTCAGAGTCCCAAACCCTCCTTCAGGCAGAGAACACAGAGGTCCAGGGGAGGGTGAGACGAGTCTGCAAGAGAGAGAGTAAGGCAGGGTGCCCGGTGATGGTGACTGAGACCCTGGGGGACATCAGCATAGGTGAAATCTTCATTTTCAGCTTATAAGACTTCCTGCAAAGCCCTATACAATTCGACCCAGGGGAGGGCTATCAAATGCTAACCAGTCCTAGCCATCCTGTTGACATGCCCCTGGACACCACATCACAGCCCACCCTGAGCTGCCACCCCAGGGACTGCAGCCCACTCCAAGTGCCCCCTGAGTCTCCAGCCGCCCGGGCCTCTGCATCTGCAGGGGCACCATCTGTGGAGCACTGAAAACTCCTGGAATAACTCTTGCACTAACATGGTGCACAGCAGTTTGCTATGACCCTCTGCACATCGTCCAGGCAGGTCTTAGTATCTCCATTTACAGGTAAGGAAACTGAGGCTTAGAGATGTCAAATGACTTACTTACCCAAGAGTTAGCAAGAGGTGTGGTGGGATGTGAACCCAGGCTGGTCTGACTGAGACCTTAGCATCCCCATTCCAGTGAGATGTCTTTCAAAGAAAGCTGAAATCTAGACCCAGTTGACATTCACAGTAAAAGTACCCATGAGATGCTGGACAGTGCAGTCAAGGCACATATTCGGTGTTTGAAATACACGACTGCACACAGCTGGTGCTGAGTAACACACAGTCAGTGTTCACAGTAGGCAGTTTCACAGTGCACAGTAAATTCACCTACTAGACACGCAATGACAACAACAAACGTTACCAGGGAGGGTGTCATGGGAACATGGGAACACACAGCTGGATTGTCAATCCAATTGGTCGTCATCTAGCAAGAAGCAGGGCTCTGGGGGCAGGTGCACCTGACAGGTAGTGGGTAGGGATGGAGGAGTCAGGGGACGGTGGAGAACTGAGCCAGGAACGGCCGCAGAGGAGAGAGTACGGGCCAGGGCTGGGAGGGTCAGGGTGCCGCCGCCCAGAAGACGTGCCAGGGAGCAGGCCAAGGCCCTTAGGCCAGCTTTGCCAAGGGCTCTGCTTGGCTGAGACCCCACCACCGGTCCAAGGAATCCCAGTCCCGATAGTAAGGGTGATCGTGGCTCCGGATGTGCAGCCTCCTCCAAGGCTCCAGCTGGGCGTCGGACCCCTCCTCTCCGCACCCACGGAGCCCTGAACTTGCTGCCACTTCAGTGTCTGGTCAGCTGTTCGCCTCCCAGGTTACAAAATGACTTCAAACCAGGCAGCCCGACCCCAGGATCTGATGGATGGGTGGATGGGAAAGTAGGAGGATGGGGAGGTGAGAGGTGTTGAGATGTCCCAGTGGTGGTTATCGTGGTCATTGAAACCCATATTCCAGGGAGGATTAGGAGAAAAATCAAAGTCTATCACAGAACCCCCGCATCGGCACCACCATCCCAAAAATCCAGATCACGCATTCTCAGCATCTGCGGGCCTTTACTGCCTGCGGGTGAAAACCACCCTTCAGCACCCCACCTTCTCACCAGGACACAGGACAGTCCCCAGGATAGAGTTGTGCGTGTAGGCGGGACCTAACAAAATTTCACTTGAGCACCTACGGTGTGTCCAGCACAGTCGTTTGCTGACCATCTGGCCGGCCGGCTGGCTTCCTCTGGCAGGCCGCCGACTGGCCAGCAGACTGACAGAATCCCTATCAGCTTACACAGCGGTTGGCATTGCCTTCACTGTAAATGCCCTCGTCTCCCTGGAGAGAGGGAGAGTGTGACGATGACAGGGGGGGTCAGAATGATTCAGTTTCACCTCGGATGCGTCCTGCCTGGGGAAGGCTCGGTGTCATCGGGTGGTGACCGTTTCTGGTGGTGGGTGTTTACACAGCTCCGCTATACGTTTCAATGGGCATCATATAAAAGGGTAAACAAGCAGATGAGGACTGAGAGGGACAGCCTGGTCTGCTTGGGAAAAGATTGCCGGGGAGCTGCTGACGAAAGCAAAAGAGAAACATTGGCCTGGGTGTGTTCTCGGGGTGTCCCGGGGGTTACTGATGGGGCCAACTCCCTGCGGTCACTCCTTGAGTCCAAAAGGCCAGTGTTCCCGAGGGTGTCCCCCATGATTGTGGTTTGGGGACATAGTTTATTCTCTCCTCATAATAAAAATAATACATCTCCATTGTAAAATATTTAGAGAATTCAGGGAAGTAGGAAAAAAAGAAAGAACCATCCATTCTTCCTTATCCCAAAGAAAATACCATTGACCTTTTCTTCTGTCTTTTTATTTTTTCATATACATTTTTTTCATAGCTGAGATGATAACAATAACTAATAACTAAATCTTCACGCACATATACTGGGCATTGCTCTAAGGGCTTTTCATGTACTGATCCCTTTAACCTCCCCATTCTTCTGCCTGCTTTACAATGAGAAGACTGAGGCAGAGGGGGCAGCTGGCCTGAGTCACCCGGTGGCAGACCGGGGCCCAGACGGCCCCTCGGTGCTGCTCTCCTGCCACAGGGTCCAGTTCATGGGTCCTCTTTTCCGCCATGACTGTGCACACTCCCCCCCACCCCGTCAGCGCACCCACCGCAGCGGCCCTATTTTGAATGGCTGCTCAACATTCTAAGCAGGTGCACTACCGTTTACTTAGTCATTCCCCTATTTTGCATATCTTTTCCCCAAATTTCAGTGTTCAGTTCCATCACCAGCACAGCTGCACACGAACAACCCTTCGCAGAAGAAAGCCCCTGCCTGTGGCTGTTTTTCTTCCAGAGGCTAGGTTGCGCCACGCCCACCCGTCACTCCCGCACGAAGCTGGGACTGGAAAGCAATGAACCCTAGCCCCCAACTCTCCCCATGCACCTCGCACCCCAAGACAGAAAGCCTGGAATCAGAACTGCGCGGAGGCTCCCACCCTGGACCAAATATACCCATGCCTGCCTCAGGCGAGCCAGTGGGAGCGGAGCACCTGTCCCCGTGGCCACCTGGGCCACACACCTAATCTCTTCCGGCCTTGTTTTCTTCCTTGTAAAATGGAAACACCAATGCCAACCCTGCCCACCTCGAATGGAACATCAGATCTGTGAGCATCTGATGACGCAAGTGTCATAAAAAGGCTTTGGGAACTGGAAAGAGCTCTCCATGTGCAAGAGATTGTTACTATTGTTGCATTAATTCCATAGTATTCCCCGAGGAGCTGCTGCATGCCAGGCATTTGCTTGAAGCCCCGGGGACATGGAGACCAACACGGAGCCTCAGTGCTGCCCAAGGAGCAAGCACAGTCTGACAGAGGAGGGCAGACCAGCCATGGCCCGCAGTGGGAGGAGCACTCGGACAGGAGGAAGCATCGGCCGCAGGAGCCTAAGGGAGGGCCCTGATTCTGGAAGAGGCGACACGTCAGCTGGCACCTGGAAGAGAAGGAGGATTGGGTAGGGGAGAAGGGGTGAGAGTCTGAGAAAACTGCATGTACAGAAGTGCAGAGACGTAGAAAGAATGATGTGGCCAGGGCTCAGCAGGTTTAGAGAGAAGTGGAAAGAGAGATGAGGAGTCTTGCGGGGTAGACCACACCCCCATCTGCTCTGTTACTGCCTCCGACCCAGTAAGTGTTGAGGGGACAGGGCATGTGCCGTACAACTCACTCCCAGGAGGGCGACTTTCCCAGGCGCACTTGTGGATCTAAGGGACCACAGAGACGGGTCAGTGGGGCCGGGCTTCCCAGAACAGTACAAGGCAATCTTTAGAGGCCTCCCCGCAAGCCTCTGGCCAACCCCTGACCCCCCTCCCTCAAATCTGGCTCCACTGCACCCCAGGTGTATTACCCCCAAGCTGGAAGTTGATGACTCTCCAGGAAGCTCAAGGAAAGAACCTACTAGGTGCTGGGTGTTCCATTATCGTTATTGCCTTTAAATGCTTCCAGCAATTTTCTGAGGCCTGAATTCATGGTTCCATTGCACAGATGAGGGTCAGAAAATCGAGGTAACTAACAGGCCCCAGGTCACTCGTGGAACGTGTGCTTGGGTTCAGGTTAATGCGGGCATCAGAGAGGCTGAGCTTGGAGCCTCTCTGCTGGTGCCCTGGGACAAATAACCACTTCTCCGGACCTCTCACCTGTCCATGGGGTGACAGCAGTGACTCCCCCTCTGTGGCCAGCTGCCGAGGGGACTGGCGAAGATGTGCGCCTGCAGCACGCAGCACGTAGACGCCACAGCAGCTTGGTGATCATCTGACACGGTGCCTGACTCTCCCCACGCGCCCTGCAAGTACCCGCTCTCCTGAGATCGGGACTGGGCTTGGGCTGAATGTGAGCTCTCTCTGCATTTGCAAGTCCAATCACAAGGCCACGTTCATGTGCTGACTGGGTTCTGGGTTTGCTCAGGGTCCAAGAGGATAGTCCTTCCCAGCTTGGCTGGGATTCCAGGGAGACCCACAGCCCTGTTGGCCTCTGGGCAGCTCCGAAGTGCCCCAGCCCTGGCCAGTGTGGCTCTGTTGGTTGGGGAGCATCGTCCATTAGCCAAAAGGTTACAAGTTCAGTTCCCGGTCAGGGCACATGCCTAGGTTGTGGGTTTAATCTCAGGTCTTGGAGTGTATGGGAGGTGACCAGTCAACGCTTCTCTCTCACATCAATATTTCTCTCTCACTTCCTCTCTTTCTTCCTCTCTAAAAGCAATGAAAAAAATATCCTCGGATGAGGATTTAAAAAATGCCTCACGTGAGGTCCCTTTCTGCCAGTGGGAGGCACAGAGCAAAGCTCCTGTGGCTCAGAGCAACCTCTGAGGGGCTTTTTCGAGGCCTGGCCTGAAAGTAAAGGGGCAAAAGTCCCACTGTGTCTCCAGACAAGACCCTGGACATATCGTGCCCCGGTTTTTTCCCCACAGCAGGAGTTTCGTGAGCCCACTGGGGCTGAGAGTATGTATTTCCCCCTCAACAAATGCAGGGAGGGGCAAAAGTAGGTTTACACTTGTTTGTCTGGAAAACAACACAATCATTAATAAATAACACAATGGGTTTCAGGCAGGGTCCCCAGTAGCAGGTGCATGAAGGACAACCACACATTGATGTTCCTCTCCCTCTCTTTCTCTCTCCCTTCCCCTCTCTAAAAATATTAAATTTTTCAAAAAGAATAAACCCCATGTTTCACGTGTTCACCACAGTAAACCCACTTTTGCCCCGCACTGAATTCATTTAGACACTGATCTCGATGCTGGCGAGGGAGCAGAAAACATAACATTGCCCTGGAGGAAGCTTCGGTCTTCTTGTGACTCTGTTTCCCCACTTGTTAAATGAAGATTATCATAGTCCTGCCTCGGGAAGTTGTGAGAATTAAGTAAACTAATATATGTAAGGAGCTTACTTAGTACGGGGCCGGGCACCTAAGAAACAGCCCCACAAACTTTATGGTCATGGGTTGTGGTATTACTGTTCACAGGGTTACAAGGATTGGGTAAGATCATATATGTAAAGCAGTTAGGGTGTGGCCAGCATTCAGTAAGCTTGAAAAAAAATGACAGCTATTTCCTCCAAGGTTAGTCAACACAGTCAGCTCACGTTAGGGAGGAGGGAGCTGAGGCGTGAAAGCAACTTGCCTGAAACCTTCCTTTGGTTCATGGTGAAGGCTCTTAAATGCACTCTAATCAGGATTTCTCAGCCTCGGGCACGTGGGGCTGGGTGGTTCCGTGTTGTGGGCCTTGTCTTGTGCACCACAGGATGTTTCACAGCCTCTCTGAATTCTACCCACCAGATGCCAAAAACTCTGTCCCCCTCCCCACCTGCAGACCTTGCCCGATGTCCCTGGGAGGGCGAAAGTTGAAAAACACTGCTCTACCCTGACCCTGGAGCTTTTATTTCAAGAACTTCCAGGGTCCGACCTGAAGCCCGCTCCCCTCCAACCGGGGCAGCATGGTAAATGCCTTGTGCCAGCCACTCCCTGGGGACCTGCCCTTTCTCAAGCAAAGCCCCAAATTGCCAGCCTCTGCTCCTGGTCTTCCCTACAGCAGGACTGGCCCTCCCATCTCTACCCCCTCCAAGGCCGGGCTGAAGCCCCACCCTCAGCCCCAGAACTCAGTCCCTACGTCCAGCCCTCCACCTTGGGTCCTAATTAGTCACAAAGTACTCGGTCCCTGCCTGCTCCTAGTCCCTAAACTCCATCCTGCCTCCACACAGAAGCAACTGGAGGGCAGCAGCTGTGCCTAACTCATCCACATGTCCCCAGCGCACAGCGCAGGGCAAGGCACACAGGGCTGGCTCCTGGTCTGTGCAGATGGCAGGTCGCAGTTGCGTCTGCGCCCAAGCAGCCTCTTGGAGTGCTTGTAAAAGGCCCCCAGGCCAAGGAGGCAACAAGGCGTGGGGTTAGCAGCGGTGAAAAGAGTGAGCTGTTTCCACTTCCGGCACCTTCCCTCCCGAGGGAGGTAAGTCAAACCGTGCAAGCCTCAGTTTCTTCATGTGTCCAACGGGGATGATAGAGAGTGTCCCAGCGGGGTAGGATCGCTGTGAGAATTAGCAAGCCCTCCTGACTCTCCCTGCAGTGCTCTCTCTGGTTGCAGAACGCTGCCGCCCAAGTTCCCTGGGGGCCCTTCTGCTTGGATGGAGGGGCTGCTGCAAACCAGGATGTGAACAGCCGCGCGGGGCAGGGAGGGCGGAGGCAGGCGGGGAGACCGCTGGGGAGGCCGCCAGACTCAGTAAATAATTCACACAGATGAACTGGAGATAAGGACGGCTTCGTGGGAGATTGAGTTCGGGGCTGGGGAGGCTCCGGCCGCTGCAGGGGACTTGCGGTCTCCCCCGTCTGCGAGGGGAGATTCAGGGCGGCGCAGCCTGCCAGCAAAACGCGGCCCCAGGTGCCGCGGGCTCGCGGCCACTCCCTGTCGTTGGCGGGAGCTCCCCGGAACTGCCCCGCGGGGCCACCGGCCTCCGCCCGCCGCCTCCGCCCAGGCGTCCCCATGGCAACTGCTGGCCCGGTCCAGGGTTCACGGCCAACCGGATCTTCAGCCTCCCCTCCCCCATGGGAGAATGGGCGGTTTAGGCTCAGAACCCTGCGCTCTCTGAGCTGCCAAGAGCGGTAGGAAGCTGGCTAGTCCCACAGCCCTTCTCCAGGTGGAAGCGGTTGAAACCTGGGACTGTTGGGGTCGGCATCCCTGGGTCTCAGTCCCAGCTCCGCTTTCTAGCTGCGCGACCTCGGGCAGGTGACTTCACTGCTCTGTGCCTCAGTGTCCCTTGTCTGTAAAATGGGGATGATAATAATGATAGTAACCTCACAGGGTGGTTGTGAAAATTAAATGAAATGAAGAAGAGCGTGGAACAGTTACTTGCTTATAGCAAGCACCTGGTAAACATCGTTTTCTCACTGGGAAATACCTGCCCAAGGCGACATTCACCCAGGGTGTTAAGGTGCCTTTGGGAGTGGAAGGCACTGGCCAATCCATTCTAATACCCTCACTGTGAAGGCCGGTGGCATCTGTTAGGGTGTCCCGTGGGGTCCCCTGCCTGGGCCTGGGGCTTCACCGACATTGGATGGTGGTCCCTGATCAGGCAGTGAGGTCCCGAGAGTCCGGAAAGGCCTGTCTCCCCAGTGCCCAGCCCACCCCACCCCACACCTGACAGATGAGTCCTTGAATGAACATGGATTTAATTAACTAATTAATTAATTAAACACCCTTCCAAACCAAACTCTTTAAGCCCCGAGCCACCCTCTCTTTGCCTCACGAGACACCCCTGTCCCTGACAACTTCCTGTCCTCACTGTCTGGCCCCCACACCCACCCCCATCACCACTTGGTTAGGATTTCTCATGGCACATTTCCCGGTCCGTCTTCCCTTCAGCCTGCCCCTCCTGACCTCCCTTCCCCTTAGTGACCGTTTGTCTTCACAACAGCTGTTTCTAGGTCGAGGACCTTCCTTTAGCCCATGGGTGAGCACTGCCCCCGGTTAAGGACAGACCCTCCCATGCGAGAGGTAACAATATCAACCAAATCTTCATCCCAGAAAGGGAGGGGGTGGCTGGGGGCCCGGTGTGGGCCAGGTGGGGTTTTCTGGGCTCCTGGTCCCACTGGAGAAGTGGCCAGGGCGGGTGGGGGGGTGGGGACACAGGCTGTCTATCCCAGGGGGCCACCCCACAAGCTCCAGCCCAGCTGCCCGGTTTCCCCGGATACGGCTCCGTCTCCGGGGATTTATTTTTGCACACGGTTTGGGAGAATCTCTGTTGTTGGAATGACAACCTTTTTTCCCCTTCTCCTTCCCTCCAATAGGCAGATTTTATAAACCAGAGCAGCTGCCTGAAGGTTTCCAAGAGAAATTTCTGCATAGTTTCTAAGAGGGTGACAGTTCCCTTCCACAGGAAGTTGCTTTTATTAAGGGTGGTTTTTTTTTTAATATCACTCTCCTCCCTCCCTCCCTCCCTCCCTCTTTCTCTTTCATAAGGTCCCATCTATCGGTCATCATCAGGCAGTGACTTGGGCTTTGGGGGCATTTCTGTTTTACCCCAGTCTGCCTGGAACTCACGATTACATCTAAACCACAGTGGCCTGCCCAACACTGAGGTGAAGTTGAATGGCTGAAAGTGGGTCACACATCACCTGGGCTGAAGAACCCCAATTTATAGAGATACTCCTCCCTCAGACAGGGATCTTGGCTCCCCACTCTTTCAGCAGGACTATACATGATGATTTCCTTCCAAAGAAGATATAGCACAGGAAGGGCTGTGGGAGAGGAACTCTGCAGGGAAGAAACGTGACGAACACGCCCTCGGCAGGTCGGGTGATCAAGGTCAGTGTTGACAGTGATGAGCCATGTTGATAGTCTGCATCCTTGATACGATGTGATGAGAATGGCCCTTTACCTCTACGGTCTTCCTCCCAAACCCGGAGAAAAACATCAGACAAACCCCAATTTAGGGGAAATCTACAAAATACCTGACCAGTATTCCATCAAAAACAAGAAAAGTCTGGGAAACCGTCTCAGCCAAGGGGTGCCGACAGACACATATTCTGCATGGAATCCTGGTACAGGAAAAGCACAACAGATAAAAAATAAATGAAATCTAAATGGAACGTGGAGTTCGGCTAATAGTCATGTACCAGTGTTGGTTCCTTGGTTGTGAAAAACAGATCACAGTGATATTGGTCGTGAACAATGGGGGAAATTGGGTCAGGAGTAGATGTACTCTCTTCCCAAGTCTCCTAAAGTGAAAGTTTGTTTTGTAAGCGGCTCTCGTGTTTGCATTTCAAGCAAACCCAAGAGCCCGTTCCCTGTGGTTCTCTCTTTTTTGCCACAGGAAGGATCTGAGCTGCCGACTTTGGGAGGATCCAAACCTCAAGCTCCCAAACTCGTGTCCACAGGAAACCTCTTCATGTTCAAACCCAAGAAAACTCTCATTTCCTCACCATGGCATACCGCTCCCCCCCCCCAGCCTGGCACAGGCCCTTCTGTGAAAGTAGGACCCCAAGCAGAAAGCCAAGCTCCTCCTCCCCGGGGCACAGAGTCTTCCCTGCTCATTCCCATCTGGAAGAGGGAGGACTTCCAACAACCTGGTTCGAAGGGAAGGGCGACGTCTCTTGACACTGCTTTGAAGAGAAAGCACACAGATTTACTTAGGACTGGATTTGTTGGGGGTTTGGGGGAGCTGATGGAGATAAGAAGAAGCAAGCCCTCTCCTCCACTCCCCACCCCACCCCCATGGTGATGCCTCCACGGCCACCTAGTACCCTCAGCCTGCCAAAAACCCATCTGCAAAGCAGCCTTGTGCAGCCAGAAGGTCTTGAAAGTCTGTTTGCTAGGTCTTGAAAGTCCATCACTGGCGCATAGTAGGCACTTCCCATATGTTCACACATTAATGGCTACCATTTATTGCGCATGAGGCCCTGTGCTGGGGAGGAGAAAGGGGGTCCTGCTTGATTGTGTGGTAGGTATTTTGGCACCCCCATTTTACAGAGGCCCAAAGAACCTGAGAAATTGGCCCCAAGTCATAACTAGAAAGCATTGCAGAGAAGTTTCCAGTCCAAGATATCTAAGTCCTAAATTCGCACCCTTGACCCGCACCAGCCACGCTCAGGTCGGCCCCTCAGGGCCCTGGAACTCACTGCCCACCACCTGCAGAGGCTCCCAGAGCTCATTCCCTCATCTGTGGCCTTCAGAGAGCAGTAATTTTCTAGTCTCTTTCCTTTAAAACTTAATTTGCCAATTTCCCCCTTGGAGGTGCTTTTTGCTATTCCTTCCGGCTGTCAGCCTGGACAGGCTGCGGAAGCAGAATCCAAAGAGATGGATGCTTATTACAAGCATTCAATTAGTGGAGTTTGAATAATGCAGCCCTGGGTGCTCCATCCACGCATGGAGGCAGAGACGTCCTCCCCCAACCTCTGACTACTAATGGCCTTTTTCATATTTATTGCTACCGAACCAGATATCCTGCACTTGGTATAATTTGATATCTACCCAGTCCCCCAAGTGCCTTCTCAACAAATGTTTACCCCAATGTTAGAGTGGATTTATAAGATTTATATTCCCTTTAGCTGAGTGGAGTCCTCGGGAGAGGCAGACTGCCTTCCCGGGCAGAGAACCCAGCCTTGGCCGACGGGATGGCCTCCAGCAGGAACATTTTAATACATCGCTTATTAAAATGGACCTTGAGCCTTGGCCAAGGGCTCCCACACTCCCCCCTTCCCAGCAGAGGGCAGCTCTGGGCCTTAGCTGACCACATCCAAGCCCTGCCTCCCTCTGACCCCTTACGCAGTTGTCCGCTGTGCAGAATAGCAGGAGAGCCCAGCCTCAAAACAACAAATCAAGAAAAAGATCTTTAAGGCCCAAGGAGAGTGGCTGCAGCTGGGACTGAACCTGAGTCTGGGACCAGATGACTCTGCATCCCCATCCTGCAGCTCTGGCTCTGGGTTCAAGTTCTGCCCCCAGGGACTTCCAGCTGAGAGACCTCATCCAAGTTACTTAATGTCTCAAAGCTCTGGCTCCTTCTGCACAATCAGGGTACTTCGTGGGGCTGTTGCAAGTGGGTCAAACAGTAAAAGCTTACTGTTAGTGTTAGTGTGAACGAGGCGTCCTTTTAGCCGCTCTGGGGTGTTGATTTCCTTGCCTACTAAATGGAGTTCAGGGTAGTGGGTTTCCAGAGTTGCTAGGTCAATCATGGGAGACGGAAGGGAAAACACTTTGAAACTGCCCGGTGCTCTGATCAGCGGTGATCACTCCTGGGTGCGAGCATGACCGATTCTTCTGAAATGACCTTTCCACATGGCTCCCACCCATCTCGGCAGATTGATGGTGCCCAGAAGGTGGGCCCCGCCCCTAACTCTCCGTGAGGCGCTCCTCTCATGGGAAAAGCTGGCCTCCTGGACGGCTAAAGACCCATTAGCTCTGAAATGCTGGGGTTCTCTGGGGTCAGCAGGGAGCAGAGCCAGGTTCAGGGACAGGGTCATGTGCCTGGGAAAATCAAGCTGGCATTCCCAAAGCATCCCGCTGGCACCGCCATCACCAGCTCGCCCGCCATTCCTAATAACGACTGATGGGATGACCGGGATGAGGAGCTCTCTGCCCGGCTGGACCTCCACTGCCAGGGCAGGGAGCTGGCACGTCGCCCCTCCCCCACAGGCCTTCTGGAGCCCCTCTCTCCCCCCACCCACCCCAGGGCCTGTCTTACCTGACGTCTGAGTCACAGGCAGGCTCCCTTCACTGTGAGCTGTGTTGTGACTCCAGGCTGACAGTTTTACAACAAACACATTAAAAGCTGCCGGCAGCGGGGCTCCTGGATGCAGAACAGTCCAGGAGGAGACTCTCCCAGCAGCTCTTCAACTAAAATCCTTCTCCCAAGCCCTCCTCCCACAGGGGCCTTGCTCTGTCTATTAACTGCCCCGAACGCAACCGGGGGCTTTTTTTTTTTTTAAATTAATAAGGAGAATTTTAAAGCTGTGATTGCAAGGGAACTGCAGAGCGAGGAAGCCTGAGACATCCCAGGCTGTGGGCCCCAGGGAACCAGGCCCATCCCTCAAGCAGGGGCCTGTGAACTCAGGACGAAGGGGAGGAGGAGCCTGGCTCCTGCTCAGGCTCGTCTTTTCGGACAGGTGGCCCCAGTAAAGGACACGTGGACATGTGATCCGAGTGCTTGAAAGGCAGGCTGTTGTCTTAAATCCTCCCGACTCTGCAGCTGGAAGCTGCATTATGCCCTTTACAGATTTGCAAACTGAGGCTTAAAGAAGTGAAAGGACTTGCTCAAGTCTATGCAATTAGGAAGTGAAGGAGCGGGATTTGAAGCCGTCTCTCAGCCTCCAAACATTGCTCTTAACAACTGACCGCCTCTCAACACACCAACCTTCCTTCTCTCCATACCCCACCAGGCATGGCACAAACCTCCAGGAAGCAGGGAGAGCGAGCCCAGTGAAAACCCACATAGAATGAACTTGCTCTTCGGGGATGGCCTTTGCCTGTCCAGCTTGTCTTTCCTCCTATCGGAGGAGCCCCACCCACAGTGCCCTCCACTTCACCTTTTTGCTTCACCCACCAGAGCTACCCCTCACTCCTTCCTGTCTGCAACCAACAGGTGAACAGCAAGCCCCCCTCAGCACCCCGCCCCCCACGACCAAAGCAGAAAAGAGGAGTGAGACACAGGAACACTTCTTTTATTGTATTGTACATAGGAGAAATAGCCCTGTGTGCTGGTTGAAGGTGCAACATACAGAATATCGAATTAAGAAAAGAGGAAAAGGGATGGGAAGAAACCTCTTGAGGTCCAAAGTTGCAAACAAACAAAAAAAAAATGGTAAAAGATTTCCTCACGCAAGAGGCATTTTTGCAAATACCATGCAAAACAGGCCGCTGGTGTGCCTTAAGAGAACCCCTATAAATAACAGAAAAGACACTCCAAGCATTCCTTTACGTGGACTCAGAGCACAGGGAAAAAGAAACCAAAATGCCTTTTGGCATTTCAAGATATTTGGCACTCTCGTGATTACATTTTTTTTTACAGTCCATTAAAGAGAATAAACTGACACAATATCAGAGGGAAAACAGGCTGCTCACACGACGGACCGCAGAGAGAGGTTAGAAAAAGCTCAAGCATTTTTTTTCTTTTTTTTTTTTACGGTTTTTCTTTCCTGACATATAAAATGTGTCCATTTGCATTAACTTGGGCAAACAGCTTGCAGCCACAAAGAAACACAAGCTTTACCATTCATTTTAAAATAAAACAGGGATTCTTTCTCTGTATCATTCCTTAGAAAAGTTCTCTTCTTGTTTTAAACATGTTCCTGATAACTTGGAAAGATGACCAAAATAAAACAGAATATCTGTACCGATTGTTGTGTGTGTGTGTGTGTGTGTTGATATATCCAAGGATAGCAACATAAAAAAATAAAACTTAACAGCATTTCACATCCAAGTGCACAGAATAATTTTCGCAGGATTAAATAATGTAAACATTGGGAACAGCCAAATCAGCAAAGAATGCCAACACCTCAAAACACCCGGTGTTGCCGCTTCATTATTTCAGTGGTTCAAAACCCAGACCTGTAATTGCGTGATATTCACTGTATATAAAAAGAAATGGATAGTAATTTTGACAAATAGCTGCAACTGAGACTTCTTTTTTTATTTCTTTATATGTGTGTATATAGTGATTCTGTTATTTTTTTAATTTTTATTCTTGCAGAGGAGCCCAGAGCCCCCCCCCCCCTCCTCCTTCTCAGCCTCGTCTGTCTCCTGGCCCGACACGAGATACAGGTTGTTGATTTCATTGCAGGTAGCAAGCTAGTAATAAATTTCAAAGTGCTTTCCCTTTTTCATGCTCTTTCTTTGCCAATAACTGTTACCGCCGATCTTATTCTTATCCTCTCCCTTAACTCATTGTCTTTGGGGGAGTTAGACACCAGGAGGTGCCTTGTCTGTCATATTTTTCAGCACGTCATCAATCCTATCATCTTCAATAACAACTGCAAAAAAGAGGGGAGAAAAGGAAAAGTGAGCGAGCTGGGCCTCGCCAGGGGTCTTGGAAAAGCCCGGGAGCAGGGGGCAGATTGGGGAAGGGCGGGGAAGGAGGGCTCCCTGCGCGCGCGCAGCCCCCATCCTTTTCGGCCTCGGCCCGGGTTCCCTTTCTTTGGAGCCACTCCCCCCCCCCAGCCCACCCCCTGGCTGTTTCCCCACTCAGTTCTGAGAAAAGGAAACAGAGAGGGCGCAAACCCCGCAGCCCAGGCTGCTGCCACCCCACCCACCCCACCCACCCCACCCCGGGGCGCATTTATTTAGAAACAAGGCTGCAGGGCCGAAGGAGGAGCCGAGGTCTCCGGGTCTGGGACCCAAGGCGCCGAGGCCAGTTGAGGCAGTGCGTGCGGGGACAGCGACCCCAGGGGCCGGTTCCCACACGTGCAGCTGCTCCACGGATCCGGCCTCGCCCGACGGGCGACCCGCTCCTGCGCGCACTCGCCCTCTCCGCTCTGCCCGCCGCCGCAGAGGTCAGAGCCTCCGCTCGCCGGCCCGCCTCTCCGAGGCTGCCTCGCGCTGTGTCCTCCACCTCTCGCGCCATCTCGACCTAGCCTTGCCTTCCTCAATCCCTCCTCAGTCTCCCGGCGCCACGGTCACCTGTCGAGGTCCCTGGGTCCCTCTCCGTGTTGGGGATGTCGGTCGCCCTCTTTGTTTCAGCGGCTTCCCTGCCCTCCCCAGACTTGTGTCCCCGCTCCCGGTCTCTCCCGCTCCCTGGCCCCGCGCTTTGTCTGGGTCTCTGCCCATTCCGGTCCCCACCCCCAACTGACACCCCCCACCTCCGCGTGTCAGTCTCTGCCGGCTGCTGTCGGTCTCCCTCATTGTCCCTGCGCCTCTGGAGCCCCCCTTCGACCGGCTCTGTGTCCCGGTCTCTCCCGGGCTTTTCCAGCTCTCCCGCCGAGCGCCCAGACTCGGCAAATCCCCACCCGCTGCCAAGTCACAATGAAAACCCCGAAAGCCCCTCGGCTTCCCCGCAGGAATGGGGTCCTCGTCCCTCAGTTCCACACGCCGTCCCCTGGGGAGCCCTGGGACACCCCCACCCCCGGTGACCGAGTGAGTGCAGCTGCGACCACACTGCGCAAAAAGGGGGGTTGAAATCAAAACACAAACTTTGGTGCGGGTGGGGTCCCGGCGTAACCTCTCAGCCCTCCCTGCGGCTCGAAGCCGCCACGCCCCCTGGGCGACCCCACGGGGGACCAGGCTGCGCGGGCGGGATTCCCACGGCCCAGCGGAGCCGGACCCGCAGTGCGGGATCCCCCAGTTCTGCTCGATGGGATTCCACTGGGTCGGAACGGGCTCCCGGGTGCGGGGGAACCCCGCAACCCCCCGACAGGCGCCAGTGCCCGAGAAAGGGGTGTCTGGGGAGGGGGCCGCGAACTCACCCCGCTTGCTCCGGCCGATCTGGCCCAGCTTGGGCGGCCGCTTGTTCTGCCCGGCGCCGAAGAAGTTGTTGGTGTCCTGCAGGCGGCAGGAGAAGATCTGGCCCACGTCGCCGCCGTCGCCGTAGGGGCTCAGCTTCTCGTCGCCGTAGGGCAGCACCTCCGACATGGTCGCGTCCGGGGGCTCCGCAGCGGCGCCTCCTCCGCCCGCGTCCCCGCCCGCGGCGGACAGGGTCAGCGGCGCTGGGGCCGGGAGCTGCCGGCCGGCGACGGCCCGCGGGCTGCGGCGGCGGCTGGGGCGCCGGCGAGCAGAGCGGGGACACCGCTAGGGCAGGAGGGCGCAGCCGGCCCGAGCGACCCGGCGAGCGCCCACCGCTGCGCTGCGCTGCGCTCTGGATCCGCGCGCGAGGGGCTGCTGCTCTGGAAGAGGCCGGCAGGACTCACATCCTCGGCGCGCTCGGGCGCGGGGCGGGGGGCCGGGCGGGGCCGCTAGTGGGGGGAGGGGAGGGCTGTCCCAGCGAGCCGGGAGGGCGCGGGGCAGGAGGGCACACTCCGGGGAGCCGGCGGGCCGGTCCTGCGGCGGGTGCGGGCGGCTGCAGCGCGGGTTCGGAGAGGCTGACTGGGGAGCCGAGAGCGGCGGGGAGGCGAGGGGCGGAGAGGGAGGGAGGCGAAGGGGGAGGGAAGGCAGGAGGTGGGTGGGTACCGGGGGAGGGGGTGAGAGAGCAACCGAGAGGGAGACGGGGATAAAAACAGAGACCGAAAGAGAGGGAGGGAGGCCGAGGAATGGACAAAAAGGGACCGAAGAGAGAGAAAGAGAGGAAAGAAAGGGGGGAGGGAACGACGAGACCAGGATCCGAGAGGCAGAGGCAAGAAAGGAGATGGAAAGGGAAAGAAGCAGGGTGGAGAGGGAGAAGAGAGAGAGCGAGCGAGCGCCGGGGAGGGAAGGAGGAGAGTGAGCGAGCGAGGAGAGGGCGGCTGGGACTGCGGAGCCCGCCCGCCAGCGGCGCGAGCCAGAAACGCGGGCACCGGCGGAGGGGAGGCAGGAGGGGAGCAGAGAGGGCGGGGGCGCGGGGCCCGGGGCCGCGGGGAGAGATCCCTGGAAGCCGAGCGACGTCACGGGGCCGCGCCGACCGGCCGGGCCGCTGCCGGCTTCCAGCCCCCGCCCCCAGCACCCGGCGCCCCGCCCCGGCCTGGCGGCCTCCGCCAGCCTCCTCCCCGCCCGCGCGCCCCTCCCGCCGGGTGTTTACCCGTCCCAAGCCGGTGCGCGGCTGCTCTGCGCGGGACCCGCCTGTCCCGCCCTGGGGGAGTTGGGGGGGGAGTGGGGCTTCGGGGAGCGGGACCGGGCGCGGGCAGAGACTCACACTCCGGGGAGGACAGGTGGATGCCGGTCTCTGCCTGGAGGCCAGATGCTGGAGCAAAAGGTCGGAGGGCACCAAGGTGACCTACGGACACGGCCTCGCCTGCCAGCCGCAAACCAGGGAACCCCTAAACCCCCACCACACTTGCGCTCCACCTCGGAATCTCAGGGCCTGGCCCTTTGGGCCTCACACCCTCCCTCCCCCACTCCTTTCGCTCTGGAAGGCCTGGCTCTTTCGCTCCCGCGGGGCCTCGGGGTGGAGGCTGGTGGGGATGGGGGGAGGAAACCCGCAGCCCCGCCTCCGGGAGGAGAGGGGAGCGCCTCATTACGCCGGGTTCGCCCAGGATGCCCGGCTCTCAGCGTCCGCTTCCTCAGCCAGGGATGTCCCGGGCCTGCAGCCCTCTGCCCTCGGGGACCTCCCTTCCAGCAACAGCCAAGAGTCATTGTGAGAGCCTGTGGCTTCTGAGCGGAGGAGCGAGGTCCCTGATCCCAGGAGGGAAAGCAGGGCAGCCCCAACGGCCCCGGAGTCGCATCTGCCAAGCAGACAGTAACTCCGAGGGGGCAAGGTGCGCGAGGACAGCTCGTTATCCTTGCCCAGGGCACCTGCTCTCCCCCTAGCGACTGCATTCGCTCCACGGAACTAGCCAGAGCACAGAGAGGTGCAGCCGTCCCTCGGGGTCACGCCACCTGCTGCAGGCAAGGTTAGGAAAAACATCTAGGTCGCCCTGCCGAGGTCTCCACGTGCTCGACAATCTGTGCAGGCGTATTCTCTGGTTCACTCTCCTTAATCCTAGAGCTCTCAGGGGCAGGAAGCGGGGGCACTGGAGGGAAAAGGGGAGTTGGTGATAGAACATCTGGTAGAGAGGCTTCCTGAGAAGAGCCCGCCCAGCGACCTCCCCAAACTGTTTTTAAAAGTCACCTGACTCCAGAGACTAGACACCTCCGGGGTAAAGGGGAGGAAGGGGCTGGAAAAGGGGACACAGAGGCCATGCAGCCGATGGAATGATGGCGACCTTTGGATTCGGGCCTGGGTCTGAGTGCCAGCCCTGCCATTTGCTGGCTGTGTGACTGCGGGAGTCCTGGCCCCTCTGAACTTCCGTAATGTCGGCTGTAAAGTGGGGTTGGTGGCCAGGGATCTGCCTGTGCGCCTCAGAGGACTGTTACGAAAACAGCATCAGGCTCTGGGCGCCTGACTAAGCGTGGACGGGCACTAAACATTTGACAAATGACTTGGAAATCAGTGAGGAAGAACAGGAGCACCTCCTTCATTCCCATTTCAGAGCCGCCAGAGCCAGGCAGACCCACATGGCCCAGCCGGAATCCTCATTTACAAATGGGGAGGGGGATGAAGCCCAGACAGGGTCAGGGGCTTGCCCCAAACCCTACAGCTTGTCACTGGCAGAAGCAGCAGGTCGCGGCCTCCCTTTGCTCCTCAAGGCCGGCCATCTGTCTGCAATCATTAAGGCTTTAAGTGCCTGCTTTGAGGTTAGCACCAGACCAAGTGCCGGAGGAGAAAACACAAGCAGCACAAGGAGGATGAAGAAGGTTGCCGGAAGAAGCTCCTACATTTGTCTCATGCTTTCTGTTTTTCCCCCAAAGCATTTTCACATCCATTACTGACCTTGCTTCTCAAAAGAAATAGCTTTTGAGGTAGAAAGAGAAGTTACATCCCTATTTAACTGATGGAGCAAGGAGAGGGTCCGTGACTTGCCAAGGTCTCGAGGGTCAGTGATGGAACCCCGAGAAGCCACTCTTCCCAGCTGCGACTCCAGGCGCCTGTGGGGGAAACCCCACAGCCACGACAGCATGCCAGGGGTGGGGTGGACCACCACACTAATCTACCCGCCTGGCCCCCTCCTTGCCGCTGAGTTATAAAGCAGTTTACTCGTTGAGTGTCTACCACAGTGCCACCGTCCAGAGGGCAAGCAGCAAGGCACAGAGAGGGCGGATGAATCCCTGCACACACAACGAGTGGGAGAAAGGAGAGAAGCCGGGTTTTACACCCCAGCCGTTTCGATGTTTACCTTGCCTTGTTCCAATGAGCTTAGTGGTGGCAGCAGCACACCTGGCTAACTCACTACCCACCTGCTTGGCGAACCACACACGGGTCCCAGGCGTATGCTGCTTCACAGACAGAAAAGCATCTCCAGGGCTGTGACCTCCTTAGAGACTTCCACTCAGAAGCTGCAAGACTGGGTTGGCCAGGCCCATTTTACAGACAAGCTACCTGAAGGTTGAAACCGAGGTCGCCAAGGTGACACACAAGTTCTGCCCAGGAAAGTACAAGTGTGCACCAGTGTGCCGTTCCTCCACCACGACCACTCCCAACCGCTCCATTACAAAGGCCTCACTCAGCCCCCCATGTCTTCCAGCCTTCAGGGGGGCCTCCCTTCTTCCTGGAGCCCTAGACCTAGATGCAGGCACATCCCAGGGCTCCGTTCCTGCCTTCCCCACACCAAAGGGGGCTGGCTCAGATGACCAGGGCCATGTTGAAGAAGTCAGGTCCGGATGGAGGAACGAACCGAGTGGCGTAGGACTGGAAGCTGCCTTCCCACCACGCAGTGAGGCGGCCCGGCAGCACTCTGCCCGGTGCAGGAGCCGGGTGAACGGGGCAGCCCCCCCACTCAAATCCCTAATCTGTCATTTTTCTAACTCCATGACCATTTCACCTCTTTGTCCCCCAGTTTCCTCATCTGCCGAATGGGGATAACAGTTGTTCCTACTTGATGACTTGTCACCGGGAAGGAGGTCATCGTACATGTATTGAATGCAGGAGATCATGCATGTGTCAAGTGCAGGAGGTCATACATGTATCAAATGCTGACACGCAGTGTGCCTTCAATAAATGGACTTACCATTATTAGCTAATGACTCTTTGTGGACTTGGATAAACCGATTCTCTCCTCTAGAACTCTGACTCTATATCGTAATTTGGGAAACTTGGAGAAAAACCCCCCTTTTTTTTCAGCTGCAAAATCAGCCAGTTCTCCTAAATCTAGTTAAAACCTGCCTGAGGCACAGGTGGGGGACTGGCCTCCCCCTCAGACCTCACCCCTGAACTTGGCAGCATGGAGAACGACCGGACTGGACCACCTCTGTGGGCTCTTTCAGCCCAGTGCTGGCGAGGTAGGAAAAGGGAGGTCCTGCCCCAGCAGCTCCTGGCACAAGTCAGTCCTCCTTGTCCCTCCCCCAGTCCCCATGGGGAAACTGAGGCACAGGCAGCAACATCAGAGACCTGGAAACGAATGGCTGTTGGCTACCTCAGCTCTGATAGGGGCATCAGGTAGGGGGCCAGCAGCTTCAGGACAGGATCCCACTGAGGGGGAGCCCTGGGAATGCGGAGCCTCGCTGGGGCGGCCTCCCCTTCACGGGACAGCAGGGAAGGCCAGGTGCAGTGCTAGCGGCCAGCTGGTCACTGCAGAGAAGCTAAGTGGCCTCCCAGCAGGGGACCACCACTCTGAGCCAAGGCTGGGTAACAGTCCCTTCATTGCCACCACCGCCACCACCCCCTTCTCAATTCAATGACCAGAACCTGGGCAGCCAGCGCCCCACACACCTTGAAAGGCAGGGCCTCTGCCCCCACATCCGCACACACATGACACACAGGCAAAAGCACTCACAGCAGGAGAAGGCACGTTACCTGACTAGAGGTGACTCAGACCTGGCATCAAGGAGCAGCAAGAGAAGAGTCATTCATCTTTCCTGCATTCAGCAAACACCTGCGGAGGACTTCACCCGCTACAACTCTAGGGATATTCGTTTCTTTTCTTTGTTTAATCACCAAGACCCTTTCCTTAAACAAAAACCTCAATGAACCTCAATGTATAGGGGCTGGCACAAATAACACCCCCTTTTTTATTACAAAATCATAAGCATGTAATTCTGTAACAAATCATAAGCATGTAGTTCTGTAACATAGCAACACTCAAGCACACCATATGACATTTTAGGTGAAATGTTCAAATTAAAACTATAAATTATTACACCCATATTCTTACCCTACCAACCACACTCAAGCAGGCCTCACTTCTGCCAGATCCTGTATAAAACATAGACAAAAGGCAAGCTTCTGGGGTGATAGGGGCTCAGGACCCCACCCAGTTGGTCCCCGGAGGGCCTCCAAAGCATGCCCAGAGTGCTACCTGGCTCAAAATGTGAAACCACCTCCCGTTACAGATGGGGAAACTGAGGCCCAGGCAGAGCATGGTAGAACACAGGTCTTCCATGTCTGGGTCACACTGCACACTGGAATTTCTATGGGGGCGGGGGGCTCCAGCAATGCATAGGCAGAAAATAAAAGGTTTTAGCCCTGGCTGGTGTGGCTCAGTGGTTCAGTGCCAGCCTGTGAACCAAAGGATTGCTGGTTCCATTCCCAGTCAGGGCGCATGTCTGGGTTGCAGGTCCCTGGTGGTGCACGCATGAGAGGCAACCACACATTGATATTTCTCTCCCACTTTTCCCCCTCCCTGCCACTCTCTAAAAAATAAATACAAAAAAAATCTTTTTTTAAAAAAGGGTTTTTTTCCAACAATGAAGTTGCTGTGTTTCTTTAAAATAAAATAAATAAATACAAAGACAACTTAAAAGAGAGAGGACAGCTCAGAACTCTGAGACACCAGCTCTGCCTGCACCCCCAACCCCGGATGAGCAGGTAGGAGGTGCTGGGGCTCCGTGTCACCTGGAGAACAATTGCCCCTCTCAGCCCAAGAAAGGCCTGGCACCACGGCACTCTTCTGTGTCCGTGGTGCCAGGCCTAGGGACAGAACTACATGCTTATGATTTGTTACAGAATTACATGCTTATGATTTTGTAATAAAAAAGGGGGTGTTATTTGTGCCAGCCCCTATACATTGAGGTTCCTTGAGGTTTTTGTTTAAGGATCCTGGCAGTGCTGAGGGCGGGCACAGTCCCACGGACAAATGCTGACAGCTCAGGAGGCTGGGAGTTTGGGTCTGGCTCCAGACCCCCGCCCCTGAGTACTTCACCCAGCCTGTCTGGTCCCTCCTGTCCAGGGTTCCCAAGAGGCCTGAAGTTCTCTGACTAAGGAGCCCCTGACTTCACCAGGGTGATCAGCTGAGCCAAATTCTGACCCCTGAAGGGGATTAGGGAGGAGAGGTTATCTTAAATTCAGAAAGGGCACCACTGCCCTCTGACCCCAAACCCTTAGCACTAATCACTGTTGAGAGCGTACCACGCCCCAGGAATGTGCCAATGGCTGCACAGGTGTCTACACTCATAGCAACCTAAGGAGGTGGCTGTGGTCATCATCTCTATTTTCCGTCATCCATAAGGGCCCCGAGGCCAGCAAATGTGAGTGACAAGCCCAAAGCTGCACAGCAGCTGGTCTGACTCAAGGCCAAGTTCTCAACTGTTGGGTCACAGTGCCTCCCTGAGGACAGCAGGAGTCAGGAAAGCAGGGATGACCTTCTAGTCTCCGCACCTTGGTTTACCCGCAGAAACTGAGGGGTGTAGATTAAGGGGTCTTACATGTTGAGGACGTCTCCTTAGACGTCTGATAAAGAGAATCCGTCCTTTCCCTTCCCAGACACAGAAAATGGCGTGCACAATTTCCAGGGGACCCCAGAGACCCCTCACATGAAGAACGCAGGACTGGGTCCTATACATGACAGTCCCCTCCAGTGTCCTCTGACAACCGAAAGGCTTTTAACACCTGCAAGCCTGGAGGTGGCAGAACCAATCGAGGAAGGCCCTCTCGTTGACTCTCCCCCTAGCCTGGGGTCAGGCCTGTGGGGGGCTCAACCCTGAGCAGAGTGACGTGGCCACAAAGTGGGGAGCCAGGTTCCACCGGGGGGACTGTGCACAGCTCTGAACCCTCAGGCTCCCACGCGCTGTTGCAGGAACACTTTCCCATCCCACGGATGGGAGGTCATTTGATGTCCATGGGAGGACATCGGGCCTGTGAGGATGGCAGGGCAAAAAAGGGTCCTTTCCCATTGTACAGTGGGGACAAGTGAGTCCCAGATGGAGAAGATGAGCTGCCCAGCTGGAGACAGAGCCCAGACAGAGCCCCCAGTCCTGCCCACAGCCAACACGGTGCAGGCGGGCCAGTGAGGTAAATCAGAAGACCTGAGCTTAACGGCAGCTCCACCCCTTCCTACCTGCGTGGTCTGAAGGCAGCTGCTTCACTCTCTGAGCCAGACTTCCTTTCAGGGGTAACCAGGTCCGCCTCAAAGGGATATTGTGAAGATCAGATGAGGTGCTGATGGGGTCACTCTGACAAGCGCAGGGGGGGCAGCTCCATGCCGTGAGTCTCACCACTGATGCCTCTGGAGCCTGCAGGAGTGGACAGTGGGAAAGGAAATGCCTGTGCAGTAGCAAGGGCAGAGAAGACTGAGGAGCAGCCCCTGTGTGGTCACAGAGGCCCTCCCAGTGCCCTGCCAGGCCCTGGGCTGGGCATGGGCTGGGGATGCGGGGGGAATTGGTCCAGGAAGGTAGGTGCCAGGATCAGGTGGGAAACATGTGAGGCAAGACAGACTCACAGAAGTAGAATCACTTCAAAGGGGAAGACAGACCCACGGGCAAAGGGAGAAACTCTCTCACAGACTCAGAGGCAGGGCACAAACAGGGCAGACAAGAGGCAGAACTGCCAAGTAGAGTGATGTCGACTCCCAGAGGCAGCAGAGGGGAAGAAGGAGCTTGATGCCCAGGAAGCAGAGCAAACAGCAGAGACAGGACAGAGCAGAGGAGAGCTGAGCTGGCCCGGGCGAGGAAAAGCAGGGCTCCTCCGCCACCAAGAAGCTTCTGGGGAGATGAGCGAAGTCTATGCCACGCAGTTTTTTTAAGCGCCCTTTGCCAGTGTGAAGTCATTTGGGTATTTTAAGAACATGGGATGCATTATGCATATCTCGTTTTTGTTGAAGGAAATCATGGTTAGTGTATTTAAAGATGCGAATGCCTGGGAAATTATAGGAGGAGAAATGTGGGATATTTTTCCCCCTGAATTTTCTGGGTTTCTCAAAACTTTCACATCTGCACCCAGCTTCCTGGTGAATTAAGAGAAAATGACTGTTTCCTGCGTCTCCTCTCTGCGGGCTGTGCCCAGCTGGACCTGGGATCAGCAGCCCAGGGTCCTCTTCTGCCTCTGCGCTCAGGCCTCGGAGGCCTGTTCCCCATCCCTTAAGGAAGGGAAAATTGCACAGGCCTTTTGGAAGCACATTCTCAGCTTCCCCACCATGTCCCCGCGTCTGCTTCAACCATGGGGGCGCAGCGTCACCTGGAGGCCATAACAGAGAATGCAGCATTAGGAGGGATTCCATCACCAGTCCTGGGTGGGGGTAGGAAGAAATAAAAATTCTGAGCCAACTTTCTGCCGGCGTGCATGAAGCCCCACTCCGTGAATCACCTTACATATTAGGGAAGTCTGAGAGGAGTGGGATGCCTGCAGTGTTGGCAACTTGGACATTAATATTAGTATAACCTCATTTGTACCCCTCTTCCCCTAGCCTAGAGAATATTCAGGTTAGAGACCCACAGTGCCTGGCACACGCGGTGCTTAATAAATGCTTGTTGAATTCAGCGGCAGCCTGCAGAGTCACGGCCCAGTCCTGGAGGGAGCTGGGTTTGAGGTGCCTGGTGTGAGGCAATAGCTCCGGCAGGGTCATCAGAGGGTAAAGAGCACCCCACACCAGAGGGACTGGCTAATCGCACCCCACAGCCCTCACCCAGGCCTGGACGGCCCCTCCGGCCAGCGCCCCTGTCACTGGCTCCACCTCCTGTGCCCCATTTTGGGGGAAAGGAAATGCCAGGTCCCTCGGCTGGCATTGGGAAGAGAATAAGGCAGCTGCCGGGGAAGTGACTAATGAGCACTCCGGGGAGCAATTCAGGACATCATACATGGAAACTTATCTCATTCAAAATTGATAAGCGAACACTATCTAATTAGAGAGAGTGTGCTGAGCTCCCTGGCTTTCTGGGGACATGATTCTGAGGCTGCAGCAGGCAGCTAGCTTGAAGAGGGTCCACATCTCTCCGACCAGCAGCCAGGAGGGGGCCTCCAAACCGCCCTCCCTGGTCTCTCATCCACATGCAAAATGCCAGAGCTGAATGGAGCCTTAGAAAGCTTCTCATTCAAATTGCTCCTTTTACTGATGGAACTGAGCCCAGAGAGGTTAAATCACTCCATTAAGATCACACAGCAAGAGCCAAGACCAGAGGGAAAGCCAGCCTTTGGACTCCCGGGCCAGACCACTTAGCACCAGACCTCATTGCCTCGGGCCCTCAGAGCTCTAACGAGGTCAATGGACATGGATGTTTCTCTGCACAATCTATCCATCTCGGCCTCCACCCTAAGAGGGGTCCTTCACTCACTCCTGAGAACCAAGTCATGACCCAAAAACCAACTCCCACAGGCGGCCTTCCAGGATTGTTTGCCACCCCCCAATCTATTTCATTTGCTAGTTTATTCATTTATTACATGTAGATCCGGTGGTTAAGAGCTTGGACTCTGGAGTCAGATTGCCTGGGCTCAAATTGTGTCTCTCGCATGTGCCTGGGCAACACTCGACCTCTCTGGGCCTTGATCTTTTCTCTACAGTAAGAGTGATACAGGTGCCTGCCTCAGGCTGAGAATTAAGTATCAGTCATGTACAGCACTTAGCAGGTACCTAGCAAAGAGCAAGCACTAAGTTAAAAAGCTCCAGTTAGTGCATAGTGACAACCTAAAAATTGTCCTGGAGAATAAGATACAGTTTTCTGCCCTAGACATGAGCAATATGGTTAAGAGCAGGAATAGGCTCTGACTGGTGTGGCTCAGGGGCTTGGACATCATCCTGCAAAACAGAGGGTCACGGGGTCGATTCCTGGTCAGGGCACCTGCCTGGGTTGCGGGCCAGGTTCTCTGTTGGGGGCATGCAAGAGGCCACGTTTCGACGTTTCTCTCATGTATTGATGTTTCTCTCCCTCTCTCTCTCCCTCCCTTCCCCTCTCTCTAAAAATATGAATAAAACCTTTAAAAAAAACAGGAATGGAAGGCTGTATTACATACTCTCAGGTGAGGCATCTACCTAGGTGGGGAGGGTCAGGCAAGGTTTTCTGCAGGAGGAACAGCTGAGTTTGAAAGGGTGAGGCAGTGTTAGAGGTGCAGGACCAGCGTGGCATGTTTAGGGACACAACAGCTGTGCTGCTGCAGCCACACACGTGACACAGGAGGGATGCAAGAAGAGGCTTGGAGAGGGGGTCAGGGCTGGGCCACAGGGGTCGCGTGTCATGGAGGAGCCAGAGCTCGGGCCTGGAGATGACAGGGAGCCTGGGGAAGGGCTTTAAGCAAAGGGACAAGGTCAGAGTGGTGTTTTAATTAGGCCATTCCAGGTTCTGTGCTGTGTGTGTTCTCTGCCTGGCTCTCCTCCAGCCACAACCTACCGCCCTTGGTTGGTGTATTTTGAATAGTCAGGGACTCTGCTCCAACCAGGCCGGTCTCAAAAGCCCCTCCCAGCTACCCTATCCTGTGAACCACAAATGTACCAACAAACTCAGTCGCCACACCTGCACAATAGGACACAAAGACAACCCCGACCCTGTGAACGCAGACCCTGTCTTACTCATTTTTGCATCTCTAGGCACAGAATGCTAGCAAATGTTTGTTAGATGAATGAATGCCCCTCAATGACATGAAACCTTCTTGGAGCATTCCTGAGGCCCGTGGGATCACCTGCCACCCGGCTGGGGTGTGCGTGGCCTAGGACCAGGGCTGTAAATCAAGGGGGTCTGGTTGGCCAAGTTCATCATGTTGTTTGCTTCTTTTCATCGTAACGCTGAATGAACTAGGGTTCCAAAGCTGCCTCCCAGCTCCCACTCCCCCAGGATAAGCTGTGGAAAGTCTGCCTGCAGCCCGTGAAACCAGGGTGTCACCGGTGGCTTGTGTTGGGTGACCGGCTGAAAAAGCCAGTGACAGGGCACTGGCCAGTTGGTATTTGTTGAACAACTTTCTTTCTTAGCCTAACAGGCTTAATGTGATCAAAAGACCAAGGGCGTAGGTTTTAGAGTGAGACCTTGGTAGCCTTGAGCAAATCACAGAACCTGTAAAACAAGTAATACAACCGCTGCTGTTTGCCATGTCTTTTTTTAAGTCCTCCCTCAGGACGTGTTTATTGAATTTTAGAGAGAGAGGGAAAGAGAAACATCATGTGAGAACAACCAGTTACCTCCCACGTGCACCCCCCCACCAGGGGTCAAACCTGCAACCTCTTGGTGCAGGGGACCCTCCAACCCACTGAGTCAGCTGGCGCAGGGGCCAGCCAGTCTTGGAGAAACAATGCCACAGGGAATTTCACGTCATCGGGCTCACAGCGTGTGACTGCAGGGAAAAAGTCACCCCACCAGGCCCCACTTTTTCTCAGATGTAAAGGGGGGAGGATAACAATACGCACTTTGCTGCAGCCCAGGCATTAATGCACATGAAGTGCTGAGCACCAACATCCGAACACCCACCGGGAGCAGCTATTCAGTTCAAGGTGACCCCTGCCCGATGCTGGCCGCCCAGTATGCAGGTGACCGGGCATCAGGGCTGACCTGGCGGGCGGGCTTCCCTTCTCCACCACTGTGATCAGATCTACTGATGAAATCTACGCTAAGGGCTGAGCTCTGATAGATTACAACACCCACTCACACTCTCTCAGGCAGTTTACATCCTCTACTAACACCCTGACCTCTTACACAGCAGCTGCAGAGAGGACGAGGCAATGTGGACTGGATGAGGCAAAGGGGCCAGATGCTCCCAAGGTGCTCAGGGGTCATTCCCACAGGCCACCCTCTCACCCTGCCCTGCCCCCCACCCCCAAGGCACTGCTGGGTAAAACCAGGGTCTCGACACCTCACTCGGCCCTGGCAAGTGGGCTCTCACCACTTCTGCCTCTTCCTTCACAGCAGCGACCTTCTTGTAACTCGGGGAACATATATTTTGTGGGACGCTCCTGAGAGCACTGAGGGAATTAGTCGGCACCCCTCCCACCCTCCTCTGGCCAGCAGGGTGCTGGATGAGGGCTTTGGAAACAACTCGGAGTTTAAAGTCGGACCCAGCACTTACTAGAATTGTGCCCTTGGCCAGTGAACTTCCCCCCTGGGCTTCCTTCCTCATCTGGAAAATGGAGATCCGTGAGCCAACAGCGGTTTTGGGAGGATTAAGTCAGAGTTCAAAGGAGCACATGGTGGTGGTGGGGAAATGCTCGTTTCCTCCCTGCTGTTCCCCAACACCACACCCCACCCCACTCTGTTCTCTCACTAACCAGCTATTCCGGATGTCAGAACAGATTCCTTCAGGCTAGACGCCGGCCTCCAGGAGGCCAGGACCCTCCAGGGTGGCTGCTGGGGGCTGGCCAGAGACTCCTCCCCACCCAGGCCTCAGCATCACTAGGCTGCACCGGATCCATGGGAGTCCCAAACCCAGGCAAGGAAGAGACAAGGTCCCCAGTTCATTCGATTCCCCAAGGGGGGCCTCAGCCTAACGGAGGAACTCTTATGGACAAAGCAACAGGCTAACACTTGGTTGTAGCAAATTTAATTTCTGCTGTCCACACTGGACACTGCATAGAACTGGTGTCGGCCCCCTGAGAGCACCCCACCTCCCCGCACAAAGGAGGGTTGGGGAGAATGGACATTCAGAACCAGGGAAGAGAGAGAGGACTACTCAAGTGGCAAGCGAGGTTCCCCCACTTGTCTCACAAACTCAAGCAGGGCAGGAGGGGCGAACAGAAATGAAGGAAGGGGCGATGGGATCCCCCCGGGGGGATGTCGACTTTGACTTTTTACCAGGGGAGTGGGGAGCCAGGAGAGGCTCTGTGCACAGGATGCTGGCTGGTGACTTTTCCTTGGTGAGAGCCTTGGAGAGGGGCTGAGCCAGCCAGAAGGCCCAGGTGGTGGCAGCTTCATTGCTCACAGTGGGATGTGAGTGCTTCCCAGCTCACCTCAGGCAGGGAAAACCAGGGTCACCTGGCAGCCCCCGCAGGCATCAGAGCTCCAGATATGGGTGGCAGGCCTGCTCTGGCGGCCCTCCCTGCGGGGCAGTGGAGACACCAGGAGGGCTACAGCCAAGGGACTGCTGAACTGACCACTGCTCCAACTGTCCTTTCCCGTGACCACTCTGCACTCCACTGGTCAGAGTTCCGTCCTCTTCGAAAGAAGGCAGATGCTGGATTTCACTTTCTGTCCTGACATGTGCGTGCACACACTTAGGAGGCAAGCAGGTACAGGGACACAAGTGATATATCCATGCTGACAGCTTTTCCCTGGGATGTAAGCAAAGGCGAGAAAGACCAGACAGTCTCTTTCTTCAGAGGCAGCTCTGCGGGGCACATACCACGCAGAGCGCCCACCTTTGCCTCCCCTCTGGCTGAGTCCTTCAAGGCTCAAGTCCACGAGAACGCACACTTCACCGGAAAGGACCTGAAGACACAGGAATGAAAGAGCTGAAGGTCACTGGCTTTGGTGCTTAAGCGATGAGGCGTCCTCGGTCACACACGCACTCACCGGGTCCTGCAGTGGGGCTCTGAGGCGCCCGCTGTGCTGGAAAGGGTCCCCTCTCAGGCCAGAAAGGCAAATTTCCCTCCACTGCGAGGGCTGCGGGGTCTGGACAGCTCCCCCCGTCCCTCCCCCCCTCCATCACACGGCCATCCCCACCACTGCTTCTCTAAGGCCTAGCGATAAAAACCCTAAAAAGGAGAGGGTTCCTTTTGTGTGGAACTGTGGGGCTGCAAGACCCACAGTTAGCTGTTGTACAAGGGAACCACCCGGGCGATCTCCTGCCTGCAGATGGGGCACTTCTTGGGCTCTGGCAAGGACTGGTAGCACTCGGCGCAGGAGCAGACGTGCCCGCACTCCAGGAAGGCGCAGGCCTTGGGGCTGCTCAGGCACACCACGCAGGTGCTCTTCAGGCTCTCCCTGTCCTCGGGCGCGGCGCGGCTCAGCAGCTGGGCCTCCCGCTCCCGGAACTCCTTCTCCATCTGCCTGAGGCGCAGGCGCTCCTGCCACTGCAGATACTGCTTTCGGAGGATGAAGAAGAGGGTGGCACACGTGGCGAAGCCGAACACCAGCATCAGGACCTTCCAGAGCCTGGCGCTCGACTCCTGCCGCTGCAGCAGGCTGTCAAAGTCCTGGCTGCTCAGGTAGTACTGCAGGCCCTGCTTGGGGGGCTGCAGGCGGATGGAGTTGTTGTCCAGGACCAGCTCGCCCACCCCCGTGAGGGTGGCCCCGATCTTCAGCATCTCCTCGGTCTCCTGGATGCCTTTGGGTCGCTCCCCGCTGATGTAGTGGCCGATGACATCCGTGAAGGACTGGACGGAGGGGTGGAACTTCTCGTACACGGTGTCCAGGCCCAGGTCCATGGAGTCCAGGGGCTTCAGCACTCGCACGGCCACATCCACGCTGTCCTCGTGGGGCACCAGGTCAAAGGGCACTGTGTTGGTCCTCTGGTGAATGATCTTGGAATAGTCATTCCTAAAACAATAAGAGAACTCAGGTAAAATAAAGGACAGCACACACCACATGCCCAGGCAAAGGTGGACAGGAGGGAAAGAAAAGAGCACAACAGAAATCATCATTATGCAAGCACCTTGGGTTCTCACGTGGTGTCAGAGGGCAACAAATACCAGCATAGAGCACCTCTATTTATTTCCTTTTCCACTTTACAATAAATATCCAATTCTTTAAAAAATTCAAAAGAGAACTACCATATGCTCCAGCAATCTCACTTTTGGGTACCGAACTGAAATCAGGTTCTTGAACAGAGATCTGCACCCAAGTTCACTGCAGCACAGTTCCCAACAGCCAAGACATGGAGACCATGTACGTTACAGGGAACAGGTCTGCGTGGCAGTGGCGACTGTAGCTCAGCCCTGGTTCGGAAAACAGACAGGCGCGAGGCAGCACACAGGAGCCTGGCCGGCAGATCAGCTTTCCCATGGGGAACCAGGCCTGCATTATATCCAGGCTGCTTTGAGGCTTGCTTTTGCTAAAACTCCCTCACCCTGAATTGAGGCAGAAAAATGTTTACTGCATGTCATTAAAATGGCTTCCTAAAGTCTGTGGTGACCCTCCCAAGGATGGAGTGTAACCAGTTCGACCACTTTTCCCCTTGCATTTGCAACATTCTTTTCTTTGTTACCTGTAAAAGGTAATCACCTACAGCAAACTTGTGCAAAATGAATGAGGACCTTTCTTGATGTAATGCTCCAAGAAAAGCAACAAAAGCCTGTCCAGGCAGGGGTCGGAGCCCTCTCTCTCACTCAGAGAGCGCCATGCCGTCCCTTTTTCTGCACAGGACTTCTGTAGTCCGTATGAATTTGTTCATGGCGTCCACAACACCATGGACACCACAGGCCGAAGTCCGCATAAGTAAGTGTCCGTCAATGGACACATGGATGAAGAAATGTCACCGACACACATGTATGTACATACTGGAACACTAGTCGGCATAAAAAGAAGGAAATCCTGCCACAGGCAACAAGATGGATAAACCAGGAGGGCACTGTACTAAGCAACCTCAGCAGCTCACAGCAGGACAAATATGGGCATAATTCCATTTATATGAGACATCTAAAACAGTCAAACTCGAGGAAACAGAGGGGAAAATGGCAGCAGCCAGGGTCAGGAGGTGGCGGGGGAGGGGGGGAGGAAGCGGGGAGCTGCTGCTGAATGAGTATCAGGTTTCAGTTACACGAGATGAACCAATTCTCCAGGTCTGCTGCACAACTTTGTGCCTATAACTGACAATACTGTACTGTTGCACTTAAAAATTTACTGAAAGGGTACATCTCGTGTTCTGTGTTCTTACCAAAATAAAAATATAAATACAAAACAAAACCCCACTAAGATCATTTAGAAATATGGTACTCTACTAAACAGCTAAATAATCCACAAAATTATTTTAATAAATATTGAAATCATTAATCCATGCCGTAAATCGGTAGTTTCACACTTTATCAGCCATACAGATTCCAGGCCCCCTATTCTGGAAATTCTGGTTTGGTGGGTCTGGAATGAAGCCCAGGGATCTGCATTTGCACAATGCCTCAGTGACTCTGAGTTCAGAGGTCCTCAGGCCACACACAGGAATATAATCAGCCCTGGCTGGGTATCTCAGTTGGTTAGGGCATCGTCCCAGTATGCCAAGGTTACAGGTTCGATCCCTGTTTAGGGCACATACAAGAGAAAGCCAATAAATCCATATATAAATACAACAACAAATCAGTGCCTCTCTCTCTAAATAAAGTCAATCAATAAAGTTTTTTAAAAAATGAATCATTATCAGCCCTTGCTGGTGTAGCTCACTGGGTTGAATGCCAGCCTGTGAACGGAAAGGTGGCGGGTTCAATTCCCAGTCAAGGCACACACCTGGGTCACAGCCCAGGTCCCCAGTAGGGGGTGTGCGAGGCAACCACACATTGATGTTTCTCTCCCTCTCTCTCCCCCTTCCCCTGTCTCTAAAAATGAATGAATAAATAAAATATTTTTTAAAAGAATATTATCAGAATTAAGAACCTGGAGAAGCTGACAGCCAAGCCGGGGCCCGCAGACAGAGGCCACATACCAGAGGTGGGTGGTCCGGTTCCACACCATCTTGTGTTCCTGAAGCGTCAGCCGCTGGATCACGCCCTTGCAATTTTCCACAAACTGGCTGTTAAGCGTTTCTTTAACAGCCCGAACAGCTCCTACACAGAAACAAATTATTTTACTCCTGAAGAACTGTTTCGCCCTTCCCTTGAAGATAAATTAAGTTTTTAGTTTGAGCTAGTTTCATCAATCAAAACCGTGAAAATGTCATCCCCCTAAGTTATGTTCCATGGGCACTCTTCCAGGCTCAACCACAGCCCTGTGAGGTAGGAACTATTTTAGAGCTGGGGCGACAGAGGTCCAGAAAGGCTGGGCAATTTCCGCAAGGTCACACTGCAATGATCCAGCTCTTTCTGACCCCAAAGTCCAAGTTCTGGACCACGGCTCCAAGGATACAAAAGACCCTGAATATCGGCCAAGAACAAACTTGTAGAACAGGAAGTTACTTTTCCTTTTATCAGTAAGTAAACATACCTTCAATGACAGCATAAGGCACACATTTTCCTGGGGCTTCTGAAAGGATACTCTTCAAGTCTTCACCCAGGTGGATTCTTTTAGCTCCCTAAATAGAAATAACGTATTAAACTGACTGTTGAATACTAACATGTTCGATCAAACGTAACAGGCAAAAAAAAAAAGAACACAGTTTACTTTTTCCATGTAAACAGAATGAGGAAATCCGGCAGGAAGGAGACCACAGGAGAATCGGACTCCAAAGCTGTGTCCCAGAAGTTTTAACAAACAAGCACAGGGTAGGGCCTCCCTCTGCCATCTACAAAGTGGCGAGGCCACACACAATCTTTCTCCAGTTAATGGAAACATACACTCCTTCTCATCCTCATTTTTTTAATGAAAATTAAGAATCAACTTGCATACCATAAACTGAACATAATTCAATCTCTTCTTGACAATACAGAACCACGCATCCGGAGGGCTTATGTGTAAAGCGCCTAAATGAGTTCCTGGCACTTGGTAGGGGCTGGAGGAGTAACAGGTATTACTACCACTTGCCTTTAACAATTCACACTCTGCCTTACACACTATCAGAAAGGAGTGCCTTAGCTTTCCAGGGCGAGGCTCAGCTAGCTGGTGCCAAACACTATTCTACTTTCAGTTTCTCTTTCTTCCCTCTCACAATCGGGTGAGCATGGCCATGACTGCTGCCTTCTTCCTTTAACAACCCCTCCTCCTCCCACCCTGCCCCCCACCTCAATTCAGAGTGTCCAAGCCGCTGTGCTTGGGAACCAAGCAAGCCTGCTACTGCTGTATCAAAAATGGGAGAAAATACAATTCATAAACACTTCCTGAGCATCGATGTTCCAGGCACAGTGCTGGGCGCTAGGGATTCAGGGATGAAGAACAGTTCCCACTTTCAGGGTAATCCCATCAAGTCTTAAAGGATGCCAGATAAGTAACCCTTGGCGAGGAGAGGAGACACTGGGTACCTATTAAGGTCCATCTAAGATGAAGCCACTGCTCCATAGGCAATGACAAGACCAAGGCCAATACAATAAGCCTCCTACACTGTGAAGTTCACTTTAAAAGATAACGACTAATGCCGTTTATTTACTTGTTTTACTGTTTGTCTCCCTCCACTGGACCATTAGACTCTAGGAAAGTTCGAACCCTGTTTGTCCAGCTCACTGCTGGCCCCCTGGGGCCGAGAACAGTGCCTGATACAGAGGAACACCCTGTGTGTATCCCACGAATAAACGAGCACTCGGACCCGCTGTGCAGCAGGCACTGCTCTTCCCGGAGACACCCGCGGGGTCTCCCTCATCTCCTCTTGGGCTCTGTTCAAACGCCCCTTTCTTTAAAATAGCACACCTCTCTTTCTCCAGCGTTCCAGTTCCCCTCCTGCCTACATCACTCGGCAGTGCTTGTCCCCATCTGGCATACCATCTGATTTATTTGTTCCTCGTCTGTCTGCTGAAGCAGAACGAAATCTCCATGAGGACAGGGCCTTTTGTCTGTTCTACCAATGCGACATCCCCCGTACCTGCAGCTTAGCAAGTGTTCAATACATATATTAGTCGAATAAAGTATTGAAGTCAAAATTCATTCTGAGTCATGGGAGGGACTTGTCAGAAGAAGCCCCATGAAGCAATTAGGACGAGGCCTGAATTCTGATCCCAGTTCCTCCAGCGGGTGACCCCCTCCCTTGGCCTATTTCCTCTTTTGGGTAGCGCTCCGGCGCTGGAGCGGCCCAAGGCGAACAGTGTGCCCACCACTGCCGGGGGCAGAGATGACCCGACTGAGGCCAAGCCAGCTCCAGAACTGACCTTGAGTTCTTGGGCGTCCCGGGCCTTCTGCCGGTAAACCGTGTACAGGACGGCGGTGACGACAGAGCTGCTGCCCAGAAGGATGAACTGGACCAGCGAGGGGCGTCCTCCGCTCTCCATGGCTGAGCCAAGCGCGGCGTGCAAGAGGGTACGCCGAGGTCAGGACCTGCGACCCCAACCACACAGCGCCCTCGACCTCCCTCCACACAAGACAACACTCCCCAAGGCCTTTCCCGGAAACCCGCATCCGGTCGCCAAGCGATGACGTGCGCCAAACAGGAAGGGGGGGGGACGGAGAAAAGCGGAATGCTGTATTGCCAGAGGCCAGGCCGGGCGAGGAGAGGCGGGGCAGGGCGGGGCGGGGCGAGGCGAGGCGGGGGGCGGGGCGGGGGCGGGGCGGGGCTGTGGTCCGGGCCTGGGTCGGGGTCGGGTCCGGTTGGAGCGGGCCTCCGAACTCGATGTGGAAAGTGTTTTGCTGGAGCTAAGCAGTCGCTTAGAGCTTCTTTATCCGCTCGCTTTACACACAAGATGCACCGACCATAACTGACTTGCCTGCGTCTCCCTAATCGCGGTCCCGTTGATTTCCTGGGGTTATTGAGTTGTTTGATGGGTTGTTCGATGTCTCCGCCATTAGATTGGGAGGAAAGAACAGAATATATAATAAACATTTATGTATTTAATCTTCAGAGCAAACCTTGAGACTTGGATTACATTCTCCCACTTTACAGACGAGAACCCAGGCCAGAGAAGTTAGGAGATGTGCTCAAAGTCACACTGCCAGTGAAAACTGAAGAGGAATTTACTGGACTCCAGAGCTCTTACCGCAAGGGGGCAGATTATATCACCAAAGTAGTCCCTTATTCTGCCGTCAATGCCTGTAACAGCATATTGTTTATTAACTACTAATTACAGCTACATTTATTGAAAGTCTATTACGTGTCATATTATGACAAGAGGCTTCACAGACGTTACACCATTTAATCCTCACATAAATCGGATTTCGGAGGCTCTAGGTGTCTAATGGTATCTCATTGTGGTTCTAATTAGCATTTCTTTAATGACTAATGATGTTGAACATATTTTTATAGCTTATTTGCCACCCACATATCTTTAAGGATGAAGTATCTGCTCACCTCCATTTCCCCATTTCTTATTTGGTTTGTTTTCTAAATTATTGACAGTACTTCGTATGTTTCCCATACAAGTGCTTTACCAAATACGTGATTTACAAATATTTTCCTCAGCACTGTGGCTTGACCTCCCATTCTTTTAAATCGTCTTTTGAGAGCAGAAGTTCTTGATTTTTATTAACTCCAATTGATCAGTATTTTTGAAACATCATGCTTTTGGTGTTGCATCAAAGAAGTCTTGCCTAACCTAGATCACAAAGATTCTCTCCGATGTTTTCTCCCAAAAGTTTTATGATTTTACTTCTTACATTTAAGTCTGTGCTCCATTTTGAGTTAGTGTTTGCAAACGGTGTGCCCGGCACCAGCTTTCCCCGCAGCGCTGCATACCATCACTATCACGTCTGCTACAAGGTAGTCAGGTTACTATTTTTATCCCCATTGGAGGACGAGGAAACAGTGAGGTGAAGTTGCAGTGTTCATCCAATTCCATCTGTCTCCAGAGTTATGTGCTTAAGCACCAAACTGTACCTCCTTTTATTTCGTTCACATTGCTGGCTCTAAAAACAACTTCATGCTTGATGGGGGTCATTCCCTACCCTGAATCACACGCGTCACTCCTACTCAAAGATTCACTCAATGACAGCCTATTTAGGAAGCTGGCCTGGAAGCTAGAATTCCACTGGGAATAGTGGAAATGATCTATAAAAGGGTCTGTAAGGGTCTTTCCATCTCCGCTAAGATCTCTGGGATTTTCCCAGGAACAGGAGCGGTCAAGGCTGCAGTGGATACTATTAGCCACATGGAGGCGCTAGGAGCACAGGATGCAGAAGGCAACAAAAAAAGCGGGGGGGGGGGTGGGGGGGTGTTGGGGAGTAGGCCTATGGAAGGGAGGGAGATAAAGGAATGGCTAGGGTCTGGAAGTTTAACAGGATCCCAGAGCTAACTGTGGACCTGTGCTGGGCTGTATCTAGGGGACCGGTTAGTCCTCAGGCTTGCTATTTGCCAGCAGGCCCTGTGACCATCACCTCCAGCCCCCCTCTCTGACCTGTCCCCTCTCCCTGCCTGTGATGTGCAGGACCTCCGGTCCATCCCCACTCCCCTACCCCCACTTCTATCACCTCCCCTTTAGTTATTCTTTTTTTTAAATATTTTATTTATTTATTTTTAGAGAGAGGGGAAGGGAAGGAGAAAGAGGGAGAGAAACATCAATGTGTGGTTGCCTCTCGTTCTCCCCCCTACTGGGGACCTGGCCCACAACCCAGGCATGCACCCCGACTGGGAATCCAACCAGTGTCCCTTTGGTTTGCAGGCGGGCACTCAATCCACTGAGCCACACCAGCCAGCCGCCTCCTGCCTGCCCGCCCCCCCCCTTTAGTTATTAACAGCACCCATTGGTCAGTGGGAGGCATCTGGCACCCTGGGTGTTGGGAAAGGATGATTCAGGCACCATTTACTAGCCACGTGACCTCTGGCAAAATCCCAGCAGCGTCCTGAGTCTCGGTTTCCCACCTGTATTCCAGCTGTGATTCAAGTCAAGCTATTTGAAAACAGGGAGACTAAAGCAGCTCCTCCCCAGGTACTGGGCAAACCACTTCACTGCTCTGAGCCTTCCTTTTCTCAGCCAGAAAAGGTGGTAATATCCCTGTTTCTGCTCTGACTGCTGCGGCCCAGATAGCTGATGTGCAGGGAGTTGCTATAAGCATGTTAGGAATCCTCCTTTCAGTATTTGTGTTCTTGGTTTGCACAACAAGGTGAGGAAGTGGATGAATTTAAACAATTGAACAATTGTTTTTTTAACCTATTAAATCTGTTCAGCATCATTTGGTGGGTTATACTGTAATTTCTGAAAATTGTTTATTGCAGTCACAAGATAAACAAAAGTTGAATAACTAACCATGGCTGAATGGCAAATGAGTAACAGAGAAACAAATAAGACAGACACTGAGAGGAGGAACACAGCATTGCTACAGGCTTCTGTGGTTAGGGAATAACCATAGTAGTACCACTTACTGAACACCTACTATGGGCCATGCACCAAGCCAAGCACTTTACATACAGAATCATAAATCTTTGATCTGAAGCAACTCTAGGGGCCATTCTACAGATTGATGTGTGTAATTATTCCCCTAGGGTCCATCTCCCCTGCTAAATTCTAAGCCAAATGTGCCCAGTTTTATCTGTCTTGTTAACTGCTGCATTCTCAGTATTTAGCCCAGTACCTGGTATATTATAGATGCTCAGTAAATATTTGTTTAATAAATAAATGAATCAATCAACAGCCCTGTTCCAAACTGATTCCCAGCAGGAGAAGCCCTTCTACGTTGACTTGGAAAGGGATGTCAGCCTTTGCCTGAGCCATTCCCTCGCTGGAGAACTCGCTGCCTCACAGGGAGTCTATGTCAACTATCTTGTGTCCCTGGCATCTCCCCTCCTTGGCCCTGGTTCTGCCATCCTGAGCCTTTGTTCATCCTGAGGAAAGAGCTGGATCTGGAGCCCCCTGCACATCTCAGTGACTTCCTCCCAGTTCTGCCAACCAAGAGCCCAGCTAATTCTGATGGAAGGAAGGAACATTATGATGGCTGGAAAGGATGCAAGTTCATCTTTTCCTCAAGATGGGAGGAGACTGTCTATGTGTAAGGCAAATGAATGGGTTGGAACTTGAAAAGGAAACAGACTGTAGGTACTGGAGATGAAGGGATAAATGTGGGGTCCTCTGTGGGACCTAGTGCTGCAGGGAGGAGGACCTTGGCCTACGCTCTCGCCAGCAGTTGGCTTAAGAATGAGCACGTGGACATCTGGCCAAGATGGAGGAACAGGTAGACACACTGTGCCTCCTTGCACAACCAAAAGAAGGACAAGAACAAATTTTAAAATAAAAAACAACCAGAACTGACATAAAATGGAACCGTGTGGAAGTCCAACAACCAAGGAGTTAAAGAAGAAACATTCATCCAGACCGGTAGGAAGGACAGAGACAGGCAGCAGCTGGAGGACCGGGGTGGGCAAGGCGGTGGCTGGCAGACCCAGCAAGATGGCAGATTGTGGACTGGGCAGTCCCAGATTGCATGCGGATCAACTGGAGGAACAAGTAGGGAGCAAGAGAGACCACACAACCCAGGGTCCCAGCACAGAGAAATAAAGCCTGAAACCTATGACTGAAAACACCTGTGGGGGTTGAGGTGCCAGCGGGAGAAACTCCCAGCCTCACAGGAGAGCTCCTTGGAGAGACCCACAGGGTCCTAGAATGTACACAAGCCCACCCAGCTGGGAATCAACACCAGAAGGGCCCACTTTGCTTGTGGGTAGCAGGGGAAGTGGCTGAAAACTGGCAGAAAGCAGAACAAGTGGCATTGTTCCCTCTCGGACCCCTCCCCCATGTATCTCGTCACAACACAGCATTGTAGGTTGCCCCGCCCTGGTGAACACCTAAGGCTTCATCCCTTATGTGTAACAGACATACCAAGACAAAAAAAAAATGGCCCAGATGAAAGAACAGATCAAAGAACAGTTGTATTTTTTACAACTAAGTGATGAAGAGATAGCTAACCTATCATATGTAGAGTTCAAAACACTGGTAATCAGGATGCTCACAGAATTGGTTGAGTATGAAACCAAATAGAGGAGAAAGTGAAGGCTATGTAAAGTGAAATGAAAGAAAAGGTACAGGAACCAACAGTGATGGGAAGGAAACTGGGACTCAAATCAATGGTTTGGACCAGAAGAAAGAAAGAAACATTCAACCAGAACAGAATGAAGAAACAAGAATTCAAAAAAATGAAGAGAGGCTTGGGAACCTCCAGGACATCTTTAAACATCCCAACATCCGAATTATAGGGGTGCCAGAAGGAGAAGAGGAAGAGCAACAAGTGAAAAACTTATTTGGACAAATAATAAAGAACTTCCCCAATCTGGCAAAGGAAATAGACTTCCAGGAAGTTCAGGAAGCTCAGAGTCCCAAAGAAGCTGGAACCAAGGAGGAACACACCAAGGCACATCATGATTACATTAGCTAAGATTAAAAATGACAGAATCTTAAAGGCATTAAGAGAAAAGGAGACAGTTACCTACAAACGAGTTCCCATAAAACTGTCAGTTGATTTCTCAAGAGACCTTACAGGTAAGAAGGGTCCGGAAAGAAGTATTCAAAGTCATAAAAGGCAAGGACCTACATCCAAGATTGCTCTATCCAGCAAAGCTATCATTTAGAATGGAAGGCCAGATAAAGTGCTTCTCAGATAAGGTCAAGTTAAAGGAGTTCATCGTCACCAAGCCCTTATTATATGAAACATTAAAAGAACTTATCTAAGAAAAAGAAGGTAAAGATCTGGTTAGTACTTGGATGGGAGAGGAAAAAAAAAATATGAACAGTAAAATGACAATAAACTCAGTTATTAACAACTGAACCTCAAAACAAAAACAAACTAAGCAAACAACTAAAACAGGAACAGAATCACAGACATGGAGATCACACAGAGGGCTATCGGCAGGGGAGTAGGAGAGACAGGGAGGGGGAAAAGGTACAAAGAATAAGTAGCATAAATGGTAGGTACAAAATAGACAGGGGGGGAGTGAGAATAGTATAGGAAATGTAGAAGCCAAAGAACTTATATGTATGACCCATGGACATGAACTAAAGGGCGGAGGAGGGGGTGTGCAGGGTGGAGGGGAATAAAGGGGGGGATGGGACAGTTGTAATAGCATAATCAATAAAATATATATTTTTTAAAAGAATGAGCATGTGACCCAGTTCTGGCCAATGAGCTAGAAGGGAAGGTTCTGCTGAGGGACCTCAGGAAAGGCACCTCTTCAGGACCACAGACTGAAAGAGACGGTTCCTTTTCTCCCTCTGACCAGAGTATCTGGAGGTGACGCAACTGTGAAACCGTGTTGCTGCCACCACGACCAACACATAGAGAAGGCCACAGCCATAGAGAGGTGGAGCCAGCTGTGCCTTAAGACACTCCATTCTTTTCTTAAAATTGATTTTAGAGACAGAGAGGAAAGGATAGAGAAAGAGAATCATCAGTTTGTGGTTCCACTTATTGATGCATTCATTGGTTGATTCTTGTACGTGCCCTGATCAGGGATCAAACCTGCAACCTTGGTATATTGGGATGATGCTCTAACCAACTGAGCTGTCTATCCTGCCAGGGCAAGACACTCCACTCTTGAACTTGTTGTCAGTGAGATATTAAACCTTATTGTGTAATCCCAGTGAACTTGCCATTGGTAAGTACCTCCACCAACAGCATCCAAACAGACTCCAGTACAGAGATAGAAAATGAATGGCATACAAGGGCTCTTTCGGTGACAAGTGCAGAAGCCCAATTGTCACACACTTAAGTCACACATTGCTTAAGTCACACACTTAAGCAATGTAGAACATGTTGGTTCAAATAACTGAAAAGCTCAGGGTTGGCTGGATCTAGAGACTCAGATCATGTAGGGCATGGACCCCAGGATCATAGGACTCTGGACCTCAGAGTCATCCCTGACACACCCCGCTTTTTTCTAAGCAGACCTACTAGATGCCTATTAGACGGGATCTGCTGCCTTTCAGTTCTTTGGCCACAGGTCAGTCACTGGAGACCCTTGTGTCCCCATTTCCCCATCTGCTCAATGTTTACCACGTACAAATAGCCCCCAAGATCACATACACTAAGAAAACTTTGTGTCAAAACACAGCTAATATTTACTGAGTGTTTATTCTATGCCAAATCCTTCATATGCCTTATCTAATCAAATCCTTGTGATAACCTATGGCAAGACAGCTAATTATATTTCAGTATTGGTTCCATCCATTCCTTCCTAGTCGTAATACCTCTCTTGTTTAGCTAGGCACATAAAAAACTACATTTCCAAGCTTTCCTTGCAGAGTTCAATCGTGTAACTAAGTTCTGGACAAAGGAGAGGAAAGGGAAATGTCACATCAAACTTCTAAGGAATGTTCTTAGAGGGAAAGAGGCACATCTTCCTGAGCTTCTTTTTTCTCGCTGGTTGGAATTCAGTCAAGACAGCTGGAGCTCCAGCAGTGATCATGGGTCATGAGGTAAAGGCCAGGTGTTGAGGATGGCAGGGCAACAAGATAAACAGGACTTGGATCCCCAGTGGCTATGAAGCCACACTGCACTTCCTACATCTATAAAGAGAAGGAAGCTTTGGTTTTTGTTTTTGCTCTTATTCCCAGCTGAACCTAGTCTCAACTGCAATCCTGACTCCCCTGCACTAGCTGTCCCTAGCCACTTCCCTCCTTTGTTTTAATAGTCTGCCTGTTTATCATTGGTCTGCCACAGAATGTGAGCTCAGGAGGGCAGAGATTTTCTGTTTCATCAACGTCCACATCCCCAGCTCTTGAACGGCGACTGATACATAGTAGATGCTCCATAAATATTTGTTGACTGGGCGAATTGAAGGACGGCCAACCCTAAAGGTACAAAACATTATGATTTTATAGATGAAGATGCTGAGACTCAGAGAGGACCACGAGGCGAGGAAGTGACAGAGCATCGATGTGAGGTGAACCCAGAAAGTCTGGCTCCCGGACCCACACTGAGCTGCCACCCAGTGCAGAGAAGCCCCTCGAAGGCCCTCTCACTGGACTCACTGGACCCATACCCCGTCTCTAATGGGAAAGGCTGGACTTCTTCGAGGAGGAAGTGCGAGCAGGAGTACAAGGCCAAGAGCTGTCCCTGGGGCTTAGTTTCCAACGAGGACTGGGAGTGCAGAAGGAAAACTCTCGTGTTTCCTTGGTTCCTGGATACACCGTAACAGTCATCGTGAGTGGGGAAGTAAACACTTCAGTGGACACACACTTTGATCCTAAGACACCTCCCGATCCCGGAAACATTATCGTGGGGGAGAGGTGCACCTTCAGCTGAGGCCGTGGGGTAGTCAGCGTTCCTTTGAGAAACTTGTCAGAGACCCCTTCTTAAATTTGTCCCCAAACGGATGTAGTTTGGCCAATCTTTCCTGTCAAAGGACCTAAAACAAGGCTGGGTTGTTTGATTCCCACCCCCCGCCTACATCTCTGCCAGAGTTAATCACTCCCTTTTCTTCCTGCGCCTTCCTGCACACTGTCTTTCAAGCTGCAGTGTCATTTATGTGTTTACATACCTCCTCTGTGAGAGCCTGGGTCGGAGAGCCCAGGATCACATCCTGCCCAGCGCCTCCAGAGGTCCCAGCGCAGGGTCTGACCCCATAGTAGGCGCTTAGTGAATGTTTACTAAGGGGATGATGCATGAACGAATCAGTGAGCAAGTACGCGGAAGAACAGATGCATAGTCATGCCCACATGCAAGTCTCCAGGCATTAGAGCGGCATCACAGAGGAGAGGGGCAGAAGAAGACAGGCCTCCCTCCGAGTGCTGGGGGAAGGCACTGGTTACCTGACCTTGGAGAAAAGAGCTACTTTTACCTGGGGGGGGGAGGGGGCCAGCCTCTGGGCCTGTTCCTGCCAAAAACCTGAGTGTCTCATCAAGTCTGAGCAGAAACATGGTACTGCTGACCTCACCTCCACCCTCCCCAACTCACAGGCAGAAAGGAGGCAAGACACATTTTCTCCCAAAATATGCAGCCACGGCGGTTGCCAGGAGCACTAGGATCCTCATGTTACTTGACATTCTTTTTTTTTAGAAGTTCAGTTGCCATGGTAACAACATACTGTTTGCCAGACTGAAGATGAATCTTTGGCTCAAATCTGAGGGAGATGAGGCTCTTTCTAGACATACCCTGGAGTGGTGGGGCGGGGCCAAGCCTCCCACCTCCGGACTTGGTAAACATCAAAGGATTCAATCCAATTGCACCTAAGCAGCCTACAAAAAAAAAGACTGATGGAAGGGGAGTTCAGCTCCCTTCTGCCTGCCCGGGGTAGGGCTGCCCAGTGCCCACCTCAAAGCCACCCGGGCACTGTCGACCCTGCCTGCCACATACAACTGCCACAGTCAACTGCTGCTGGTGGCACATACCCCTAAACAAACACACCCATAGCCTAGACAGCGGCCACCACACATTCAACACACAGTTGACCCTTGAAGAGCATGAGCTTGAACTGCACAGGTCCACTTAACATGGATTTTTTTCAGTATACAGTTGGCTTTCCATCTCTCCACGTTCCTCATCTGAGGGTCCAATCAAAGGAAAACAGTATTTTCCATCTGCAGTTGGGAATCTGCATGTTGGAGGGCCAATTTCAGATACACAGGGATTTTCAACTGCACAGAGGGTTGGCACCCCGACCCCCATGTTGCTCAAGGGCCAACTGTGTTTATTGAGCATCTACTACTAGCCATGATAGTTGAAGCCACTGGGGATAAAGGTAAAAATCCTCTGAGAGGAGTCTAAATCCTGCCCTCAAGAAGACAGATGGTAATTACATAAACAAGGAAAAGGTGGTTTATCAGAAGTTATGGTAGGTTGAAGTTCACTTCCAAATCCCTGTGCCTTTTGTGAATATGTCATCTTACACGGCAAAAGGAATTTTGCAGTTGGGATTAAGTTAAGGATGCGGAGATGAGGGTGCTATCCTGCATCATCCACATGGGACCAAGGCAACGATTACTAAGAGCTTTAAAAGAAGGAGGCAGGAGACCAGAGAGAGAGAGATGCCACACTGCTGGCGTTAAAGGCAGAGGGAAGGGCCGAAAGCCCAGGAACTTAGGTGCCCTCCAGGGGGTGGAGAAGGCAAGGACACAGGGTCTCGCCTGGAGCCTATAAAACAGGGGTGTCCAACCTTGTGACATCTCTGGGCCACACCGAAGAAGAAGGGTTGTCTTGGGCCACACATTAAACACACAAACACTAACAAAAACTGATGGGGGGAAAAAGGGTTTAAGTAAATTTACGAGTTTGTGTTGGGCCTCATTCATAGCCATCCCAGGGCTCATGTGGCCCGTGGGCCACAGGTTGGACACCCCTGCTTTAGAATGAATGCGGCCCTGAGACCTAGCATAGGCTTCTGACCTCCGGAATTGTAAGATTATACATTTGTGTTGTGTTAAGCCACTGTTGGTGGTCGTTTGTTACAGTGACAATGGGAAATTAATGCAGATGGTGACAAGTGTCAGTGGAGAAAAATGCACCAGACAATGAGGGCAGAGAGTGCTGGCACGGGGTGGGGAGGGTGCGATTTTGCAATTTTAAATGGGGTAGTTAGCAAACTGCTCTGGGAAGGTGGCATATTCTCAACAAGATGTGAAGAAAGGGATGGGGAGACCTGGTAGTGTGTGAAGAACATTCCTGGCTGAGGAAGAGCCAGTGCGAGGACCTGTAGGTGGGAGTGGGCCTGGCCAGTTAGAGCAACACCGAGGGGGCCAATGCGGCATGATCACGTCAGGAGGAGAATAGTGAGCTGGCCGAGGGGCGGCTCATGTAAGGCCTGGTAAGCCCTGGGCCATGCTACAGACTGCATGTAGCCCCCCACATGTTCAAACTTAATCCCCAGCATAATGGCACTGGGAGGTGGACTCTTTGGGGTGACGAGGCCGTGAGAGGGAGCCCTCATGAACGGGATTATTGCTTTTATAAAAGAGACCCCCAGCTCACTCCTCAGTGAAAAGATGACCATTTGTGAACAAAGAAGCAGGTTCTTACCAGACACTGAATCTGCCGGAGTCTTGATCTTGGACTTCCCAGCTTCCAGAACTGCAAGAAGTAAACGTCTGTTATTTATAAGTCACCCAGTCTGTGAAATGTTGTTACAGCAGCCCCAACAGACAGGAGCCACTGAAAGGTTTTGAGCTGGGGAGAGACAGAATTGGATTCACCTTCTAAGAGGGGCCCCGTGATGGGAATAGACTGAGTAGGGACCAGGGCACAGGTGGGGAGACCAGTGAGGAGGCTACTTTATCAATTCAGGTGAAAGTGGTTGGACCAGGGTGGGAGCCATGAACTTGGTGAGAAGAGGTCAGATCCTGGACATACTCGCAGGTGGAGCTGACCTAAGTGGTTTCAGCTTGGTTAAGGGTGCGAGGAAAATAGAAGCGTCTAAATTAATGCTAAGGTTCTTGGTCTGAGTAGTTACCCAGGGAGGCTGGCATGACTATCCCTGATTGGGTCATTTTTATTTTGAGAAGCGTATTTGCCCTCCAAGTGGAGGGTAGGACAGAGTCTGGAGTTCAGAGGAGAGATCATCTACAGGTGGCCTTGGGAGGTTGTTAGCTTGTAAGATGGCATTTCAAGCTAAAAGCCTGGATGAGATCACCAAGGGAGCATGGGGCCTGCCAACAGCTCAAGGTCAAGGAGATAAGGAGACCTCAGCAAAGGAGCTTGAGATGAGTGGTCACTGAGGGAGAAGGACACCAAGTGAGGACGCAAAGGAAGTGTGTTCAGAGGAAAGGGGATGGTCAGCTGCACCAAACACTGGCAGGAGCTCAGGAAGGTGAGCACCGAGGATCTGCCACAGGAGGTAGCAGCTTGGAGGTGACCTTGAGAAGCACAGTGGAAGCCAAGGGCAGATGTGAGTGGATCCATGAGACTGAGAGAGGAGGAATTGGACCCAAAGGAGCAGAGAACACTTTTTCAAGGTTTGCTATAAAGAAAAGCAGACAAATAAGCATTGGCTGAAGCAAGGACATAAGATCGAGAGGGCTTTATTTTGCTTTTGTTTGTTTTGGTCTTGTCCATGGAAGAAATTACCGTGTGTTTACATGCTGATGATCCAAAAGAGAGGAGAGGGGAGCGGACAACACAGAAGAAGTACAGGAGCTTCTCTGGAGCGAGACCTTGAGGAAGCGGCTGGGGATGGGCTCCCCGCTCCAGTGGAGAGGCTGGCTTCCGGCCCGCCACCCACGACGGTGACAGGGAGGGCACGTGTGAGCCCTGACGCAGGTGGGTGGCGGCTGCTCTGCTGAGGCCGGGGAAATTCTCTCTTGTTGCCCCAGTTTTCCTAGGGAAGTAGGTAGGAAGCAAGAGCCTCAGCTGAGAATAAGAACAAGGAAGGAGGCGTGTGGGTCTGCAGAGAGAGGAGGAGGTGTGAGACCATCACGCAGGAGCGAGGGAGGGTGAATGGACTGGGGAGTGTAGTAGACATGCCTGGCAATGTAACTGCTTCCTGGAGGCGAATGGTCATGAATGGAGAGTGACCTGTGGCTTCCGTGTGGCTGCAGCCAGGCCTGAGCAGCACAGTGGGGACACAGAGTGGGTGGGCAGCTGGGTGCAACGAGATCTGGGATTTTGCTCAGGTTAGTAAAATAAACTGGGGGCAAGGCAGCACACTTCAGGGGCTTGTGAGAGGCGGAATCATGGTGCCCCCAAAGACATCTACATCCTAATCCCTGGAACCTCTGCATATACTAGATTACATGGCAAACAGGAATTAGAATGACAGTTGCAGACAGAATTAAGGTTGGAGATCAGTTAACCATGAAATGGGCGGATTATCCTGGAATGTCCAGATAGGTCAATGTCATCCCAGGTGGCAAGTGGCAGAGAAAGAGAAAGGACAGAAGTGGAGAAATGGCAGCTGAGGAAGACTCAGCCCAGCGTTGCTGACGTGACGATGGAGAGGGGTCAGTGAGCTGAGGGCTGCGTGTGGGGTGGGGGGCCCTCGGAGCTGGAAAGGCAAAGACCACAGACTCCCGCTAGAGCCTCAGGAAGGGGCGGGGTCCCACTGACAGCTTGACCTCAGCCCAGGGAGACCCATTCCACACTCTCACCTCCAGGGCCGTAAGAGAGTAAATTTGTGTTGCTTTAAGCCATTACGTGTGTGGTCATGAGATAGCAGCAGTAAGAATCTAACAGGGCTACTCAAGGAGTCCTGGACCGGGGAAGGAGCTCTGACAAGGATGAAAAGGTAGTCAGAGTGGTGGATTGGAGCACCATGTGGACTCAAAGGGTTGCTGGAGATGAGACACCACAAGGTAAATTCTTATCCTGTGGGGTGCTTTAAGCTGGCTTGACGAAGAAACTGCAGTTATCGGTAATGGCAAGGTCAAGGGTATGAGAGTGGGCACGCGTGCTGAGATGGGGTGAAGGGCAGGATCCTCGGAGGACGAAGTGGGAGACCAGAACTCGGAAGGCTCATTTTCATGGACATCGAAATCAGTGAGAATGAAGCAGGAGTGGGACAGCGGAGCCAGGAGGCAGAATCTTCTAGAAAGGGGGCCCCCTGGAAGGTGACCTCCACAGAGACGTGGGGCATTTAGGGAGGAAAAAGGGAGTTTGATTTGTGAGTCTTAAAGAGAAACCACAAGGACGTCCGCCCCAGGGTAGGCGCAGTGGCTCAAGGGGCGAGGGTCAGCGGGACCCAGGCCTCTGATGAAAAGGCTGCCCAAGCAACATGCAAAAAAATGAAACTTGAGCACAAACTTACACCATACACCAAAATAAATTCAAAGTGGATAAAAGACTTAAATATAAGCCGTGACACTATTAAAGTTCTAGAGGAAAACATCGGCAAGAAAATCTCAGATATTTCACGCAGCAACATTTTTACTGATATGTCCCCTAGAGCAAGGAATATAAAGGAAAGAATAAACAAATGGGATCTCATCAAAATAAAACGCTTCTGCATGGCTAAGGAAAACAGTATTAAATTAAAAAGACAACCAACTGTATGGGAAAATATATTTGCCAATGATACCTCAGACAAAGGTTTAATCTCCAAAATATATAAAGAACTTACACGGTTCCACTCTAAAAAGACATCTAACCCAATTAAAAGATGGGAAAAGGACTTGAACAGACACTTCTCCAAGGAGGACATACAGAATATTCAGAGACACATGAAGAGATGCTCAATATCGTTAGCTATCAGAGAGATGCAAATTAAAACCACAATGAGATACCACTTTACACCAGTCAGGATGGCTATCATAAACAAAGCAACAAACAACAAATGTTGGAGAGGTTGTGGAGAAAAGGGGTCCTTAGTTCACTGTTGGTGGGATTGTAGACTGGTACAGCCGTTATGGAAAACAGTATGGATTTTTCTCAGAAAAATAAAAATCGACCTGCCTTTTGACCCAGCAATTCCACTGCTAGGATTATATCCTAAGAACCCTAAAACATCAATTTCAAAGAACCTATGCACCACAATGTTCACAGCAGCACAATTTACAATAAATAGCCAAGAGTTGGAAACAACCTAGGTGCCCGTCAGTAAATGAATGGATCAAAAAATGGTGGTACATATACACAATGGAATTCTATGCAGCAGAGAGAAAGAAGGAGCTACTACCCTTTGCAACAACATGGATGGAACTGGAAAGCATTATGCTGAGTGAAATAGGCCAGGTGTTGAAAGACAAATACCATATGATCTCACCTTTAACAGGAAGCTAAACAACAAAACGAACGAGCAAGCAGAATAAAAACAAAGACACTGAAATAGAGAACAAGTGGACAGTGACCAGAGGGGAGAGGGAAGGAAATTTAAGGGGGAAGGGGGGAGGGATTTGGGGGAACAAATGAGAGGGACACTGGTAGGAGGGCTGGGGGGGTGGGGGGGAGGGAGGAGCGCGGGACAGGGGGGTGGGCTTGGATGGGAGAAATAGACAAAAAACTGTACTTGAAAAATAACTAAATAAAAAAATGTGATAAAAAAAAAAAAGAAAGAAAAGGCTGCCCAAAAACACTGCATGGAAGGGCCATCACTTAACCCTCCTGAGTCGTTCTTTTAACCAGTGTCCCACTGCCTCCCAATGAGAGCAGCACGCACACCCACCCTCACACAAGGATCAGGGCTGGCCCAGCGGGACCAAAGAGATGTGGCAGAGAAACACTCTGAGACTCGGCTGGTTCCCTCGGGGGAAATCAGCCACCGAGCTGCAGTGACTCTCAAGCAGTCCTGGGACAAGAAGCTGAGGCCTCAGCTGACAGCCAGCACCGTGCAGGCATGTGCATGAGCCACGGTCAAGTGGACCCTCCACCCCACTTAACCCTTCAGATGACCCAGCCCCAGCCAACATCTGCCTGAAACCTCCTGAGAGACCCCAGAACTGCCCAGCTGAGTTGATCCCCGATTCCTGACCCACAGAAACCCTGAGAGGCAATTACACGATACATGGGTACCTAAGACACCAGTTCCCCTTCTTTTTAAGTAGTCCCCTCCCCTGGCAATGCCTCTGAGTTTCAAACGAAATGACTTCCTCAGGCAGGTGGCCTCTGATGCCCTTGACTGAACTAGAAACACCCTGTGCACCTCACACCACATCACTAAACAGTCATTTGCCTAATAGTTTCATTGTTTCAGGTACATTACTGTGAAACATAACTCTCCCTCAACAAGACTGGAAGCCCCAGAGGGGAGGGGCCAGGCATCACCTCGGTGCCCGGTGCCTGCCACGCCTCCTGTGTTCAGAAACTGTCTGCTGGACGGCGGACTGAATAAATGAAGGGTGACCATCGTGGTTGCATCCAGGGGTCCAGTGGAGGGATTCCCGTTGAGATCAGGGTCAGGGCAAGAGGGAGCCAACCCAGAAACCCCCTCTTCTGGCCTTGTCTTTGCTCCCGCCTGCTCAGGCTCCAGGTCTGGTGGGCTGCAGGTGTGTCTTCATGCCTGTCTCATCACTGAGACCCAGCAGGACCCTGATACTGGCCTTGGTTAGACTGTTCTGCTTGTTATACAAATGTGGTTTTGCTTTGGACCGGACTGTGATTTGATGGATGGACCAAGAGCTTATCTCCCAACACAGGCGCACTAAAAGCAGCATTGCCATCCATCACCTTTGCTCATCCACTGCATTCACGTCTCTCAGTGGCCGGGAATCTGACTGCAGACTAATACTATTCTGAAGTCCCCTTTATGCTTAAAATACTTCAGAATGAGTAATCACTTTTGTCACGGTCCCCTTTTCCCTTATTCCTTAGTCATGAATACACAACTCTTCCACAGGTCAAGAGCATGCCATACTGATTTTAGTTACCACTCTGCTAGTTGTCAACTGGGGGGCCTTAAGGAAGTTATTTTCGCCTCTCTGAGCCTCCTCTCAGTCCCCTCGTCTGTAAAATAGAAACTGCTAGTTTCTATTTTCAATGACCTACCTCACTTAGGTCATTGTGAGGACTGGCTACAAACAAAGGAAAAGGTTTTGCATCGTGCCTGGCATACAGCAAGCCTGAAGTAAATATCATTTTGTTGCTGTTAGAAATGAATAGAGCCAATGAATTAGAAATGAATGCAGTTTCAAATTAACCTGCAGCAGAATTTTGGACTCAGGAGCATTCTAAAGCACACAGCTTGTTCTTTTAAAAACTATGCATGGCCCTGGCTGGGTAGCTGAGTTGGTTAGAGCATCACCCCCATATGCCCAGGTTGTGGATTCGATCCCCAGTCAGGGCACATATAAAAATCAACCAATGAGCCCTGGCTGGCGTAGCTCAGTGGATTGAGCGCGGGCCTGCGAACCAGAGTATCGCGGTTCGATTCCCAGTCAGGGCACATGCCTGGGTTGCAGGCCAGTTCCCGGCAGGGGACGCATGAGAGGCAACCACACATTGATATTTCTCTCCCACTCTTTCTCCTTCCCTTCCCCTCTCTCGAAAAATAAATAAAGAAAATATTTTTTTAAAAAAATCAACCAATGAATGCATAAATGGGTGGAACGACAAATCAATATTTCTCTCTTTCTCTCTATTTCTCTCTTTCTCAAAAACAATCAATTATAATTTTTTAACTATGCACACACAAAGTTTACCAATCTAGCACCAAAAAGCATATATACATACACACCTATAGCTAATATATATCCACACAATAAATCATAGTTCATTTCTATTCATCATTTATGTAATTACTTACAACCACCTGGATAATAAGAAAATTGTACTTTAAGAACATTGAAAATCTTGCCAAAAGCTTTTCTAAAAGAGACAGTTCCCTTCCAGAGAAGCCTTGTACCAACTGCTATCTACATTTTTCTGAGGGGAAAGGCAGGCAGCCTGATGAGTCACCATCGGAAGTGAGGCTGTTTTTAAAAAATAAAAGTTTATGTGCTGTCCTGTTAGATTACTGTGCTGACCTGCCATCCGTGAGGGGGCTGCTTTAAGCTGCTTTCCTGTGGTGGGAAAGATGGAGACAGAGTCAGGTGGCAGAAGCCACTCAGCAAATCTCTCTAGGCACCAAGGTGTCGCCCAGGGCACGTGGACTGGACCGTGGAACAGACAGATGGGCCCCCTGCCCTCAGAGAGCTCGGCTCTCAGGAGTAGAGGACACAGGCATTAAATCAAGGTTTTACGCAAATAATGAGTTGACGACCATTCTGATCAATGCTGTGGAGGCCAGAACCCAGGGAAGTCGGGAGACGTCAGGGACCCAGCTCCCTGGAGCACAGATGGGTAAGCACTGGCTTGAAAGACGAACAGGCTAGAAGAAAAAGGGTGGGGACAAGGGGGAGCAGCATGTGCAAAGGAGCAGAGGCAGGAAGGAGGCCAGTCGTTGGAGGGACTGGGAGGGGACCAGCACAGGGTGTGGGTCATGCAGAGCTTTGGGGGCAGGTGTGATGGATTAGGGATTGTATTAGTCACCTCACAGAAATTCTTCCAGAGCTCAGTGACTTGAGACAACAATCAACATTCGTCATCTCACAGTTTCTGTGAGTCAGAAATTTGGGAGCAGCCTGGGTCCCCCATGAGGTTGCTGTCCAGGTGTTGGCAGGGGTCATAGTCACCTGCAGGCCCGACTAGGCGAAGCTGGGGCTGCAGCGCCCACTTCCATGATGCCTCCCTCACATGGATGGCAACTGGGCACTGACTGCGGGCGGGGGGGCCTCAGCTCCCTGCCAGGTGGAGTTCTCCACACCGCTCGAGTGTCCTCAGGACATGGTAGCTGGTTCCCACCATAGCCAGTGACCCCAGAGAGAACAAAGCGGAAGCCACAACATCCTTCATAGCCTAGCTTCACAATTCACAGATGTCGTTTTCACAGTCTTTTATTCATGACTTATTCACAGTCTTTTATTCATGTCAGCCCTATTCAGTGTAGGAGGGGGCCATACAGAGGCATGAATCCCAGGACGCAAGGACCCCCGGGAGCTGTCACGGGAGCCTGGCTGCCACAGGAGTGCCTCCCGTATCACCGTGTCCCCACAGGGCCCAGTTTGGAACTCAGCCCCCACTTCATAAAATGGTTCAAACCAGAGAGGACAATGGCAAATTAGTACAGCTTCCTCATTTGGCAGAAAAAAATTCCTGAACAAATATGCACTCATTCATCAATTGATGTGCACCGAAGTACTTATACATTCCCAAGAACAAGTGATAATGAGACCAAGCGAATGTGATCTATGAATCTGGAGCACAATGATCGACCATCAGAAAAGCAGGGAGGAGGGGTTTCCGTAAGACGTGGGAAATTAAGATAAACTCCACATCCCTTCCCCAGGCCTCACTATAATGACAGCAAAGGAATAAAAGCGGCATAAACCAACAGGGGAGGAGAGAACAGGGGCGCTCACACCAGCTGAGACGTGTTAACAACATTTGGGAGGATGAACCGCACACGGAAAAAGATGGAAGCCCGATGAGAATCAAGCCGCAGCGTGCTGCGAAGCCCCCGGGAACCCAGGAATTCCAAGCACCAGACAGCTCTGATTGTAAGGCTGCCGCTGGTGCATAAAAACCAAGGATCGGATGGAACTTGCTGTGAGATGCCCAGATAGCGCCCCCTCTCCTGAGCAGCAGGAAGACACCCAATGCACCCCGTGCTGACCCGAAGCACCTCTGGACTGAGGACCCCAGCCACAGCCTGGAGTGAGGGAGGCACCGGGCTGAGCACAGACTGACTGGCAGCCGGCACACTGATCAGCGAGACAGGCCTCCTCTGCATCCACCCCCGGAACGCTGCAGCCTGATCTGCATGGCCCTGTCCCGATCGGCAGAAGGCACAAAAACAGCCCTGGCTGGTGTGCCTCAGTGGACTGACTGAGTGCTGGCCCGGGAACTAAAGGGTCACCGGTTTGGTTCCCAGTCAGGGCATATGCCTGGGTTCTGGACCAGGTCCCTAGTTGGGGTGTGCAAATGATCCATGTTTCTCTACCACTCTTTCCCCCTCCCATCTTCTCTCCCTAAAAAATAAATAAAAAAATATATAGTAAGGGGGAAAAAAGAAGACACGCAGACATGCAAACCAGTGCAATGGATGGAATTGAGACTGAAACACGTGCCTGCATATTCTCAGAGTGCCAAAGTCACTCACTGGGGAAAGACGGTCTTTTCAACAAGTGGCGCTGGGAGCAGCAGCTATTCACATACAGAAGAATAATGACGACAGACCCTTACCTTACACCATACACTATAATTAACCCAAGATGCATCAAAGACCTAAAAGTAAGTCCCGAAACTATAAACTCTCAAAAGACAACGTGGGGCCAACCGTCATGACATTGGATTTGGTGATTTCTTGAATTTGACACCGAAGCGCAGGCAGCGGAAGTAGAAACAGATAAACTGGACCACATCACAATTTAAAACTTCTGTGCATCAAAGGACACAATCCGCAGATGAAAAGGCACCATATGGCACAGGACAAAATATCTGCAAATCATAAACCTAACAAGGGGTTAATACCCAGCATATATAAAGAATTCTCACAATTCAACAACAACAAAAATAAATAACCCAATTTAGAAATGGGCAAAGGACTTGAATGTCCCTTTTTCCAAAGAGGATGGACTAATAGCCAACAAGCTAACGCTCAACACCACTAATTAAGAAAATGCAAATTAAAACCACAATCAGATACCCCCTCACAACCCTCAGGACGGCTGCTATAAACAAACAAACAAACAAACTGCCCTGACTGGTGTGGCTCAGTGGATTGAGTACCGGCCTGTGAACCAAAGGGTAACTGGTTTGATTCCCAGTCGGAGCACATGCCTGGGTTGTGGGTCAGGTCTCCAGTCGGGGGCGCGTGAGAGGCAACCACACATTGATGTTTCCCACCCTCTCTATCTCTCTCCCTTCCCCTTTCTCTAAAAATAAATAAATAAATATAATCTTATAATAAATAAATAAGTAAAAATAAACACACAAACAAACAGAAAATAACAAGTGCTAACAAGAGTGTGCAGAAATTGGAACCCCTGTGCGACATAAAATAATGCAGCAGCTGTTATAAATATATGTCTAATTGTGTGTATAATTAATTACTATTCAGCCTTAAAAAGGAAAGAAATTCTGACATGCGGTACAACCGAGGACATTATGCTCAGTGAAATAAGCCAGTCGCCAAAGGACAAATACTGTGTGATTGCCCTGACGTGAGGTTTCTGCAGTGGCTAAAGTCGTGGACACAGAGGACTGAATGGCAGCTGCCCGAAACCGGGGAGAGGGAGAACTGGGGAGCTGGGGTTTGATGGGTGCAGAGTTTCGATTTTGCAAGATGAAGAAGTTCCAAAGATGGGTTACGCAACAATGTGAATGTACTTAATAATGTGAACTTTACTCTTAAGAATAGTTAAGAGGGAAACTTTTATTTGTGTATTTTACTACAGTTGAAAATTAAAGCAACTATAGCCCTGACCGGTGTGGCTCAGTTGGGTGGGTGTCATTCTGCAAAGTGAAGTGTTGCTGGTTCAATTCCCAGTCACAGCACAGACCTGAGTCACAGGTTTGGTCCCCGGTCAGGGTGCGTGCAAGAGGTAACTGACCGGTATTTCTCTCTCACCTCAACGTTTCTCTCCCTCTTTCTCCCTCCCTTTCCCTCTCTCTAAAAATACATAAATAAAGTCTTTTAAAAAATTAAAGTGACTATAATTAACATTCTTGGAGACATCAGAAATAATACTATGGCCATGAACAAGAACAGGATGCTACAAAAAAGAACAAGAAATTGCTCTTAGAAGTGAAAATGTATGAGTCAAGGCATTAAAAAATATCTAATAGAAAAGTTGGGAGATTAAGTTGAGGTAATGTCCCAGAAAATAGAACATTTTTAAAAATTGAAAATTGGAAAGAACATTTCAAAAAATTAGAGGATCAGCCCTGGCTGGTGTGGCTCAGTGGATTGAGTGCCAGCCTGCGAACCAAAGGGCAGCCAGTTCAGTTCCCAGTCAGGACACATGCCTGGGTTGTGGGCCAGGTTCCTGGTAGGGGAGTCGCAAAGAGGCAACCACACATTGATGTTTCTGTCCCTCTCTTTCTCCCTTCCCCTCTGTCTAAAAATAAAGAAATAGAGACTTCCGCCAAGATGGAGGCATAGGTGGAAGCACTGTGCCTCCTTGCACAACCAAGTTTAAAAACAACAAAGTTTTAGCAACAAAAACACAGTCAAACCACAGAAAATGGAACTATATGGAAGTCTGACAACAACGAACCCTTCAGCCAAACCAGTAAGAGGGGCAGAGCCAGCAGCAGAGCAGAGTCGGGCAGGAAAGATCCACCGGACCAACCTGGGTGTACAACCCAGACACGCAGGCAGCTGTGGGCGGATCCCAGGTGTGGAGTAGCGGCCGGCCCCACTGAGGGCGCAAGGCGATGGACTCACTGAGGGCTGACCACGGTCACACATTTGCGTGCAGATAAACCGGTGAAGGAGCAAGCGGTGAGACAGACCATGCAGGCCTCAGTGGCAAGAAGCAGCAGAGAGGACCGCTATTGTCCCTCTCTGACCCCGCCCCCACATACAGCATCACAAACCAGCGACCTGGGTGGCCCCACCCTGGTGAACAACTAAGGCTCCGCTCCTCATACCTAACAGGCACAAACAGATCAAAACATGGCTCAAGAACAACTCAGAGCCCCAGAGCCAATAAATCTAAGCGATGAAGAAATAGCCAAACTTTCAGATGCACAGTTCAAAACACTGGTGATCAGGATGCTCACAGAACTGGCTGATTTTAGTCACAAATTAGAGGAACATATGAAGGCTAAACTAATTCAAATGAATGGAAATGTACAGGAAACCAATAGTAATGGAAAGGAAACTGGGACTCAAATCAAAGGAGTGGACCAAAAAGAGGGAAAAAATGACCAAACAGAAAAATATGAAAAAACAAGAATTCAAAAAAATGAGGAGAGGCTTAGGAACCTCCAGGACATCTTTAAACGTTCCGACATCCGAATTATAGGGGTACCAGAAGGGGAAGAGGAAGACCCACGAGTGGAAAAGTCATTTGAACAAATAATAAAGGAGAACTTCCCCAATCTGGCAAAGGAAATAGACTTACAGGAAATCCAGGAAGTTCAGAGAGTCCCAAAGAAGTTGGGCCCAAGAAGGAACACACCAAGGCACATCATCATTACATTAGCCAAGATTAAAATGAAGGAGAGAATCCTAGAAGCAGCAAGAGATAAGGGGACAGTCACCTACAAAGCAGTTCCCATCAGACTGTCAGCGGATTTCTCAAAAGTCACCTTACAGGCAAGAAGGAGCTGGAAAGAAGTATTCCAAGTCATGAAATCCAAAGACCTACATCCAAGATTGATCTATCCAGCAAAGCTCTCATTTAGAATGGAAAGGCAGATAAAGTGCTTCTCAGATAAGATCAAATTCAAGGAGTTCATCATCACCAAGCCCTTATTATATGAAATGTTAAAGGGACTGACCTAAGAAAAAGAAGATAAAAAGATGAACAGTGAAAGGACAGCAAACTCACAGTTATTAACAACCACACCTAAAACAAAAGCAAACTAAGAGGACAGCTAGATCAGGAGCAGAACCATAGAAATGAAGATCACATGGAGGGTTAGGAACAGGGGAGTGGGAGGAGGATAAGGGGGGAGAAGGTACAGAAAATAAGTAGCATAGACAGTAGATAGAAAATTGATGGGGGGGCAAGAATAGTATGGGAAATGTAGAAACTAAAGAACTTGAGACGCGTGGTCATAAACTAAAGGGGGAAGTGATGGGGGAGGGGGTGTGGAGGGGGAGAGGAATGAAGGGGGGAAATAGAACAACTGTAATGGAATAATCAATAACATATTTTTTAAAAGAACATGGAAAAAATAAAAATAATAAAAATAAAAATAAAGAAATAAAATATTTTTTAAAAATTGGAGGATCAATCCAAGAGGCCCAATATTCAACTAAAATAGGGGACAAAAACAACCACCAGAAAATAGAATGGAGGAAGTGTCCCAAAAATTGATTTCCAAATTAAAAGATCCACCAACTGCCCAGAATAAATGGGCATCATATAGAAAGTTTAGACCTCTGGAAAAGTCTAGAAACTGCTAAAGAGAAAAATCAGCTCACACATACAGGATTAGCTATCAGAACGTCATTTGACTTTTCAACAGCGACAGTAAATCATGTCCTGAAAATTCTGAGGACAATTTATTTCCAATCCAGATTCTACACCTAGCAGAACCATCAGTCAAAGTTACTGGACTACATGCTCTGCCAAAATAAGAAAACAAATCAAGAGCAGGGGGTGACGGATGGGGCAAGGGATCCAGAAAACTGGCTCCAACCCAGGAAGGAGGCAAAGGAAATTCCTCGGATTGTGGTAGAGCAACGTCTCAGGACAATAGGTCTCAGCCTGGAGGGTGTGAGCAGTCGGGATGGAGCCCATGGAGGAGGTCTCCAAGAGGGCAGGGCTGCGTTTCCCTAAGAAACAGGTAGACCTGTAAGGTTACCTACCTGGCACGTTCCACCAGGTTGAACTGTTGGGGGAACCCTTGGGGGATGAATTAGTGATGGGTAAGGAAGGAAGTCTCTTGGTTTCTTTTCTCAGCGAGGCGATGCATAACTTCCAGAAAAGCAAAAAGGTGGTCCAATGAGGGAAATGGAACCTTAGCGCACAGCACACAAGCAAGGCCGACCTTCGAATATTTGCAGTCACAATAACTGAACGCTGAACTCTGACGCCACCACAACCAAACTTTCTAACTGAACCAGGAGAGGAGGAGCAAAGCGTGTGACAGAAGGGGTCAGAGAGAAGGGTGGCAAACCATCTTCCGTTGCAGGGAGGTGATAGATAATGTCTTAAAAGTAGGAAATCCGGATCAGAAGTGCCATGTAAAAATAAGGAGGCAGGTGACAAACGAGCCACCTAAAATGTGTGAGAGAGTGGCTGTGTCTGGAAGGGGGAATTGAGACTGGGGAAGGGTGGGGCTGGGGACCCAGGTGCCACGGTGTGAGCGACGTCTCCTACAGCCAGCTGTTTGACTTTTCATTCAATACAAGCGTAAGTGTAATAGAAATTAAAATGAAATTGAAAACAGAAAAGATCCAACTGCACGCCAGTCTGTAAAGTCGTGAGGAATGAAGCTGAGCTGGGAGCTCTTCCCCCGGACTGGAGTAAAGGAAACGCTGGCCTTGACTTCTGCCTAGATGAGCAGGACAAGGGCAGCTTTTCTAGTCAGCTGTGCGGGATGAAGAGCAGAAGGCCAAGCCTGGGGTACATAGGGGAGTCTGTGAAGTAAGGACCGGTCCGGAGCTGGGAGGGAGTTTGGGAACCCCTGCCAACGAGGCCAAGGTGAGTGGCTAACAAGGGCTAATAATGTCAAATGCGGCTTTGAGGTCCAGGGCAGTTAACTTAAAACAGACTATTGTGCACTGGGATCTCACACAGTCCTGGGTCACCGCCCCCTTCACCCCCAAAGAGGATTTTCCAAAAGCAATGGGAACAGCACAGAACCAGGCAAGCTTGGGGCAGCTCCCAAGTACAGCTCCCAGGTGCAGCACACACCTCCGCCTGTGGCTTCTTATTCTCTGGCAGGCAGGACACTTAGTTACCGGATAAAATATGGGCAATATCTGAGATATACTGAAATTGTTGTTTATCTGAAACTCAAATTTAACTGGGTGTCCTGGGTGTCCATATGCTCACCCTAGCAACCTCGGGAGGCTAGCCTGCCCTGGACAAAGCGTGGAGTATCTCAGCCTTGTAAACTGAGACTTTGCTGCGGGCCACACCCACCAGCCCCCTGCCAGTCGTGGGGGAGGGGAGCACCAAGGTTGTAAGGTTCAGAGGGTGGGCCTAGGAGACCTGAGGCTGGAGAAGGAAGGATTTTTCGCTGAACTGTCGTTCGGGACAGTTCACCCTGTCCGGGAGGATTTTAGGATTTTCACCCTAAATCCTCCCTATAAAGGGAGTTGGTTGAGTTCAGGTCTTCATGAGCCTCCAGGGGCAAATCTGGTGCCAGGAAAAGCACTCGGGTGACCACTGCACTGCTCAGAACCTGCTCCCTGCGGGCACCTGAGGTCAGGTCTACACCTCCAGGGCGAGGACAGAGAGAGACTTCCATGTCCTTCTTGTGCAATTGTTGCCACAAGCACGTATTACTTTTAGAATCAGCAAAAGGCACTAACGGCATTTCCATATTGCAAACAAAATAAAGTACGGCTGCGGTGGACCAGAAATCTGTGCGGCCCCCTCCAAATCCAGGATTCTGTAATTCTAAGTAATTTCTTGTTCTTTATTTGCACGTCATTTCAGGAGCATTAAGCGATGCAGCCTTCTTGGAGGGTTTTTTTGTTTGTTTGTTTTTATTGCCTGAGGACCCTAAGCCTCCCACTCACTCACTACTCAAGCCCCCTGCCCCGAATGCTGCTCCCACTGTGGAGCACATCACCGTCCCCACTCTTGGAGGTCCCCTGTTCTGGTGTGGCCAGGTCCAAGACTCTAGGCTCATTCCTGGCCTGGGAGACTCCCCAGATGACCTGTTCTGAGGCCAAGGAAAGGGGGTGAGAGCTCACAGACCTTAACAAATCCTGAGAAGGGGGGTGTGTCCCACTCGGGGACAACTGTCTCTTTCCCAGCACACTAGAACCTCTCCCTGGTAAGATCCCCCACTGGAAGGTCCCCATGGAGGATGGAAAATGCCCCATCCATCTGCAGCATAAGGTAGAATCCCAGAAGACAGAGGGTCCACTCCTGGGTCACCAAACCTGGCTGGAGCCCTAGTTCGACCTCCTACCAGCTTTGTGACCTCGGGCAGGTCACTTAACTGAAGCCAGGACGTCCTGAGGATTAGAGATAATGTCCTCTGGAGGATGGACAGAAAGAAGGAGTTTTGAGCTTTTCTTTGTTTACTTATTTTTAGGGAGGGAGAGAAACTTCAATCCGCTGCCTCTCTGCTGCCCCCAGCTGCGAGGCACCCAGGCATGTGCCCTGACTGGGAATGGAACCAGCAACCTTTCAGTGCGCAGGCCAAAGCTCAATCCAGTGAGCCACACTAGCCAAGGGGAAAGAAGGAGCTTTTCATCTGCTATGCCCACAGACCCCCAAACTGCTGCGGAAGTTTCCCCGCCCTCCAAGGACGCCCTCCCTGCCTGGTGCCAGGAGAGGGTATCCCCAGCCCAGGAGCAGTGACTCGGCCTCCCGGCTCAGGCGAAGCCTCCTGGCCCACGACCTTGGAGGAACCTGGGAGAAAGCTTCACCAGGCGACAGTACTTTTCCACTGCACTGCTCAGGCCACCTCCGCTGGCTTTCTGCGGTGCAGACAAGAGGCAAAACGAGCCGGGCCAGCCCCATCCGGAACCCACCCCAAATCACTCCTAGAAATGGGGTAAGGACACGTCGTGCTGCGCGGAAAGGGGGGGTCGTAGAAAGAGGGGAGAGGGGTCCCTAATGAGGGTAGGGGAGACTGGAGAACACCAGCGAGGCCAGAGAAATTTGCATTGGCAAAGCCCTCCCGTACATTTCAGGAGATTCCTACCTTCACCGCCCCTGCCACCCCCACCGATCCAGCAGTAATGATTAAACCCGGTCTACCGCGCCTGTGCTGGGTTTCGGGCAAGGAGCAGCGCTAGCCCGTGAGGGGGAGGAGAGAGAGGACGAGGAGGGGAGGGGACGAGAGAGCTAGCGGTCCCACCCGGTGATGCAGCCAGCCCTGGGAGGTGGAGCCGCGACGCCCGAAGGAGTCCCCACCGCAGTCGCGCTCTCTGTCTACCCCACGGAGCAGCCGCCCGCCAGCCCCGGCTCCGGAGACCTCCCTGACGCCGCGATCTGGGCGGCGGGGACCGCGGGATCCCCCCTGTTCGGGCTGGGGGCGCCTCCACCCCGCCCAGCCCCTGCCCCTCCGGGCTTCCCGGACGGCTGAACGACTCCCAGGGGGAAGCTATTCCCGGCCTCCCGGCCGCCGCCCGAACATCTCGGCTGCCAACCCGGCTGGGCACAGGGCATCAGCGAAGCCAACCGTCACTGGCCATCTCCGGGCACGGACTGTCTCCGGCGCCGCCAGCTTCTCGCGACCCCGGGGCCGTGGGCTTCTTGCCCTCCCCTTCCCCCGGCTGCTGGCCAAGACGCCCGCGAGCTCCCGGCGCCCCCAGCCCCCCTGGCCGCCGCTGCGATGCTGCCCTGGAGACGCGACAAATTCGTGCTGGTGGAAGATGAGGCCAAGTGCAAGGCGAAGAGCCTGAGTCCCGGACTCGCCTACACGTCGCTGCTCTCCAGCTTCCTGCGCTCCTGTCCAGACCTGCTGCCCGACTGGCCGCTGGAGCGCCTGGGCCGAGTGTTCCGCAGCCGGCGCCAGAAAGTGGAACTCAACAAGGAAGACCCTACCTACACGGTGTGGTACCTGGGCAACGCCGTCACCCTGCACGCCAAGGGCGACGGCTGCACCGACGACGCCGTGGGCAAGATCTGGGCGCGCTGCGGGCCGGGCGGGGGCACCAAGATGAAGCTGACGCTGGGGCCGCACGGCATCCGCATGCAGCCGTGCGAGCGGGGCGCGGCGGGGGGCTCTGGGGGCCGCAGGCCGACGCACGCCTACCTGCTGCCGCGTATCACCTACTGCACAGCGGACGGGCGCCACCCACGCGTCTTCGCCTGGGTCTATCGCCACCAAGCGCGCCACAAGGCCGTGGTGCTGCGCTGCCACGCCGTGCTGCTGGCGCGGGCGCACAAGGCGCGCGCCCTCGCCCGCCTGCTCCGCCAGACCGCGCTGGCGGCCTTCAGCGACTTCAAGCGCCTGCAGCGCCAGAGCGACGCGCGCCACGTGCGCCAGCAGCTCCTCCGCGCCGGGGGCGCCGCTGCCTCGGTGCCCCGCGCCCCGCTACGCCGGCTGCTCAACGCCAAGTGCGCCTACCGACCACCGCCCTCTGAGCGCGGCCGTGGGGTCCCGCGCCTCAGCAGCATCCAGGAGGAAGACGAGGAGGAGGACCAGGACACGGAGGAGCGCCAGGAAGAAGCTCCCCAGTCCGAGAGGCCCGAGGTGCTCAGCCTGACCCGGGAGCTGAGGACCTGCAGCCTGCGGGGTGCCCCAGCGCCTCCGCTGCCCGCACAGCCCCGCCGCTGGAAGGCGGGCCCGAGGGAGCGGGCGGGCCAGGCGCGCTGAGAGCGGAGGCAGCAGGACTCGCGGCCCCAGACCCCACCGGCCTGACTTCCAGCCTCCACCCCGGCCCTGCCCGCTTGGCTCCTCCCTGGTCCCCCGCCGTTGCCTCCCTTGTGGTCTCCATTGTTGTCTGCTCTGCGCCTCATCCAGGCTCAGGGTGATGCCTCACTCGCCCTTGATTATCGGGGGACAAACTGGGGGGAGAAGTGTTCAGTTTTCGCCTCCCCCCCCCATCCGGAGTTTCTGGGCGCCCTCCCTTGTGGAATTGCCTCCTACGCTTTACACCAAGTCTCTCTGGTAAACCCAAAACATCCTCTCAAGAGAAGGGAGGAGAAGTTTCTAGACATTCAGGGGGGTGGCCTTGGACCTTGGCCAGTCTAGTCTTTCTCTCTGGGATGAGACCCATCCTGGCGAGACCTTCCTGTAGGGGAAGAATAGCGGCCCTGGAGAGCTGAGGCCAGGCCCGCGGTGGGAGCTGTCTGCTGCCGTACACACAAGGAAAGGCCCAGTGCCTGTCCTCTCTAGCCCTTGGAGGACTCCTGGGACTTCACTGTTCTGCCTCCGGAGAAGGCGGGGGTGGTGGGTGACCACTCTGCACCAAGCCCTGGCACCCACACAGGACTGTTCATCCAACCCCTGTGTGCAGACAGAGCTGTGTGGTGCCCCACAGCCAGGACCCAGACAGGGCCTCCAGCGGAGGTAAGGAGGACCTTTGTCAGGTGCTTGGGGACACTGACTACCCAGAAAGAGGACACAGGAGGGGTGGCCCCAAGTTGAGGTTTGTCAGAGTGGGAAGGTCCCCACAGCAGCTGGGTCTCCAAGCAGGACGAGGAAGGAGGGTGCATCACCCCAGCAGAGGGGTGGGCCCCGCCCGGGTGTCTGTCAGCAAGGCCACAAAAAGCCCAAAGATCTCTGTGTCACCAATTGGTCATTGTAAATAAAGTGGACCTGCTTTTTCAGCCGCGTCATCCTTCCTGTGCTTGATGCCAGGCCTGCTGGGGGTGGAAGATTATCGTCAGAGCCCTGAAAGAAAGGAGAAGACCCCGGGAAGAGGCCTGTTAGCAGCTGGCGTCAACTCTCAGGATGGGGGTGGGGGTGGGGGGTGGTAGGAGGGCTGCTGCCAGGAAGCTGTTCCCTTAACTTCAGGGAACCAGACAGTAGCAGGTGCCTGGTCCGCAAGTCACGAGTGTCAGGCCCGGAGGAGTGCCGACTGTCGGCCTCGGCCTCCCAGAGCGTCTCTCCCTCCTGGGCACTCAGATGCACGTGTCTCTGGGACACTCGGCAGGAAGACAGCACTAGGCAGGGGGCTTCTCGTCACCTCCGTGTCTTCGAGAAGACTTCTGTGTGTGTCAACACCTGTGTTATACGGCATGTCTCCTCCGGCCTGAGAGGAAACACAGCGTATAACACGTATTGTCTTCAGAGGAGCTGGGGACATCTGTCCAGACCTTTGGGACACGGTGCATCTGGAGCTTGGGTAACTTCTTTATTCCAGTGCTGAGCTGGGCATGGATCCCGGGGCCCAGACGAGTAGCCTCTGCAGTCGCCAGTGGTGATGACCGCTCTGTCTCCGGAGCTGCTGGGACAGAGGGTACCACTGCCACTTCTCCCTGGTGCAACCCAGGCAGGGTCAGGGGACTATGAAGGGGAAGCTGGGGTTGACTCCACACTTCCCGGGTGGGGAGGGCCCACCGCACAAGGATGCCCTGCATGGTCATGGCTCCCTCTCACGGACTGACAGGGGTCGTGTTGGTGCTACTCCGCATTTGCAGGAGAAAGGAAGTGGTGAGAGGTCAGAGCTGAGAGGGGGAGGATGGGCTGTGGGCAAGGCAGCCTCTGGTGTTTGAGACAACCTCACCCAGAAACAAGGTCACAAGCATACCCTCTTTAATTGGGTTCATGCCACAGATATTTGCTAGTTCAGATATTCACTGAACTAGGCACCAAGGCCCTGGGGACCCTTCCTTGTGGCTCCTACGGTCTCAAGTGAGACATGTGTGATTAAAGAAACAGCTCCATAAAATTGTTCACAGACACCCTCCCAGGCTCAGCTCCTGTTTCCTACTTTCTCTGGCAGCCCCCCAAAACACACCCGTGAATACACACACAGAGACACCCCCTTCCCTCTCTCGCTCACCTTATGCTCTGTAGACCCAGAGTTAGAAGGCCCGGGTGAGGGGACTGACTGTGTGCCTCCTCACCACCTGTGCGACCTTGAGCAACGCACTCAGCCTCTCTGAGCCTCACCTTCGTCACTGGTAAAATGGGGAGAACATCTACCATGCAGGCTGATTGTAAGAATTAAACAGAATCAGTCTTTGAAAATGCTTTGGTAAATAATAAAATGCCCAGCACATGTGGAGAACAACCATTTTACCCAGAGAGCCCTTCTCTGTGGATTAGGATTTTGCTGTGTCTTCGCCACACTCCCCGCTCCCTGGTAGGAAGGGGACCTGGTCCAGCTTCCCTCCCCCAGTGGATTGAGAAGGAGACAAGCCACAGCACAATGCCAACTGCCACCAGGCCACAGAGTCGGGTGTTTGGGGCTGCTCCAGCCACCGAGGCCCTGGGCGTCACAGCCAGGAAACCACGCCCACCTCCACCTCTGCCCTTGTTTGGTTTTCTTCCCTGATCTTAGACCAAAATCGAAAAGAGCCCTGAACCACCAGTCAGGAAGTCTGGTGCTCCTTCGTCTCTTCTCCCGACTTCAGATCCCCCACCTGCAAAATGAAAATTGGGGGACACCGGACCAGTGGTTTTCGGGCTGCGTTCCTCTGCATCCCGGAGTGCCTGGGGGTGCCCTTGGAGCTGCTGTGGGAACGATGGGAGGTGGAATGGGGGGCCCCCAACCTGCTTTCGCTGGAGCAGCTTCTCCGTGTTCTCTTTGAGGTTCCTGTGATTCTCTTTGAATGATGGGATCCTACAGCTATGTCTTTTCTTTTTAATTTTTAATTTTATTTCTTTAGAGAGGACAGGAGGGAGAAAGAGGGAGAGAAACAGGGGAATCTGGGGTTGACGCAAGACAGCAACATCGCCCAGTTGACCTCTGTAGGGGCCCCAACCAGGGGCTGAACCTGCAACCCAGGCATGTGCCCTGGCCAGAAATCAAACCTCTGGGTTTGCAGGAAGACACTCAATCAACTGAGCCACGCTGGCCGGGCCAGATATTCCTCTGTCAGTTTAAATCGATGGGTGGTGTGCTCGCTAAACCTCCCTTCTAGCCCCGATGCCAGTTGTGTTTCGGTCCCTTGGCCTGACCAGGCCTGAGATGCGCTGCTGGAGGGTGTGAATGTGGTGATGGAGGGCTTTCTAAGGACAACAGGCAGCACAGGACAATGTGGGAAGTGTGTCCCCGACAGGGCCAGCCACCTGGGGTCAAGGCTCTTCCAGGGGCCTGTGGGGCCTGAGTTCCAGCCCCCTTGATCCGACTCCAGAAAGGCCAGGCTGTGGCTGGTGTGACGGAGCCACAGTGCACAGCTCACAGCCACAGTGCACAGCTCACAGACAAATCTGCTGGCCCACCCAGCAGCGCCGTCCTGACTCCCCAGCTTCCCTTCCACACGTGGGCCACATAGTGCCCTGTGCCCCCACCGCTAGGCTATGCCCCTGCCATTCTCACGGCCTGGAATGTCCTTCCCTTTGGCTACACACTGTCAAACCCTACCCTCTCTTCAAGGCCCAGCTCAAATTCCACCTCTTTGAATGTTTCCTAAACACATGCCCCTTCTCCACTCCTGCCAAATCTGGGGATGACCCCTCCTCTCAGACACACATGGGATGTTCCCTCGTGGTCCTCATGTTTCACCTGGGATGACTCTTTTTATGTAACTGTCTTGTCCCTCATAGTGATCCATCTTCCTTCACCTGCTCCCTCCAGCACCTTGACCGCAGCAGGGCAGAGCGTCGGTGCTCAACGATAAATTGTTGAATGAATACGTGAATGAATGAGCCAGATGGAAGGGCCATGATGAAACAGGAAAGTAAGTGGGTGGAGAAGCGCTCCCTCTGCCAAGCTTCTGCCTGGAGATGCTGAAGAGCTATCCTCAGACACCCTGTTCAGACAGATGGCTGTTCTTCGGGAGAAAATCTATAACCAAAGAGATGTGGGCTGGAGAGGAAGCTAAGGCCTCTGTCCGCAGAGCCTGTTTGGCATTCCGAAGCCTCAGTGCAGGGCCTTCCCATGCCCTGAACTAGTCCAGCCCCCGGTATAGGACTGATACTCAAAATTCAGAGCAGCTCCTGGCAGTGACCAGCCAGCCTCCAGCTGCGCAGCGGGGCCGCAGCAGGGCGGTCCAGATGGCTGCGGGCTCCGACACACAGGTGGTCCGACCTGGCTGGGCCTGGGCCTCAGACAGACCTGAATGCCGGTCCCAGCCCTGCCGCCTGATGGCTATTCAACTTTGAATAGGCTTCCAAAGGCCTTGGTTTTCCAACTGTAAAAACGGGCAGAGGTGAGTGAGCCCAGGCCATACACAGTTACTGGGAGAATGATGTAAGGCGATGTGTTTGCACAGTTGATTTAGCACAGCGCTTGAGACGCCCAGGACGTGGCAGCTGCTACTGTTACGTTCGTTTCTACCATTTCACCCGGAACCGCTGACTGACAGCTCTGGGGTGAGGACATCGGGTGCCTGTGTCCGAGACACCACGCGTGTTGCTTGGTCCTGCCCCAGGAAGCCATGTGCCTGAAGTCCGTTCATCTCTAAATCACAGGAAGAGGGTCAGCGGCAGGTTGTCTTATTTTTGTCTCCAGTTGGTCAGCAGACCTAAGCCTGATCTCCTAACACTAGATTAGAGCCAGTATCTTATGCTTTTTGTATATCCTTTCCATTGTAGCACCCAGCACAGTGCCGGGCACACAGTAAAGCACCCAGAGGTAAGTGAATGAATGAATGAATGAATGATTAGCTGCTGCCAGCTGCAATGTTGGCGTGTGGCCTCCCCAGCCCAGGTCTCCAGGAAGTCGGGATGTCATTCCTTCGTGACTGATGGATCAGCTTCCCCCTGGCCCCCAGTCCTGTGTGCCGTTAGCTGTAGGCTATGGAGAAAAGGAAGATGCTGCTGGCTTAGGGACCAGCTTGTCCCCAGGGAAGGATGGCTGATGAGGATTGAGGGGACTGACGAGCAAATCTGGTGAGTCTCTGAGCCAGAACTGTCCTCTCTCTCCCTTTGCGCCACTGCCTGCCTGTCCATAAAGCACCTATGGGTTTGTTGACTGTCCCAGAACAACTGAGTTTCATCACCACTCAGCTTGAGTGGGAGGGACAGTGAGCAGAGGGATTAAAGGAGAAGCTGGAGCTCAAGCCATCATGAAGGAGACCTCAGCCGGAAAGACTGGGCCGGCACTGCTCACGCTGGAACCTTCGACGAGGCTAAAGGAGGCGGGCTGGTCTGGGATGCTCAGGTGGACCTCGTTTATGGGGACCCTGCACCCCTTCCTCCCCCCAAACTTCTTGGTAGAGATTGCTTCCTCTTCCTCCAAGGCACACAACTAAATCCTCCCTTTGCCCCCGCACTGAGGTGTGGTCATGTGACTGGCATTCCCAGGCCCAGACTGCGCAGAATGTAAACTTTGTTTTATCCTCCCACCCACCTGCTGATTGTCCTTGGAAGCTTCGAGTTGAGGAGGACAATGCCTGCACCAGCCTGGGTCCCGGGGTGGCCACAGGAGGTAGAGTCCCACCCCTGCCACCAGTGGGAGCAAGAAATAAAGTTTTACGGGGTTAGCCACCGACAGCAGGGTTGTGTGTGGCAGCACCTAGCTTGCAGTGACCTGCACACTCCTTGTGACCCACAGTTCCCCACTCCTGGTTCCCAGGGTTCTAGCGGAGCTGACTGCACACACGGGGCTCCAGGGGACAAGGGGAGGACACGTGATCCAGGCCTGACCCATCCCATCTCCTCGGCCCCAGAGCTTGGTTCCAGGATGAGCATGGGACATGGTGAGAGCCAGTGGAACTCAATTCTGGGACGTCATTGAAACTCCTGGGAAGAGAGACACTCACTTTCTGCTGAAGTTGCAGAGGGGTGGTGAGTATGTCTGCTGTTGCTGGCAGCCATCTTGCTACCATGAGGAAAGGGGCTGGGACCCAGAGGCCAGCGGAGTGAAAAGCAGAGCAGGACATGGAGAGAGCAAGGCCAAGTCCCATGACATCTCATCCTGGGGCAGGATGAGGCCTACCCAGGTCAGCCCCTGGGGTTTTCAGTTCATTGAGCCAATAAGTTGTACCTTCTGCTCAAGTCAGTGTGAGCTGCACCTTCTGTCCCATTGACTCTGAGAAAGCCCTGGCCCGGCCATCACAGTGCTCATCAGGCCCCCAGCTCTGGAAAAGGTTGAGGAATCATTGAAAAGCTTCAGGGTCTTTTACAGAACCCAACTGTGGGACATCCAGCCTGCTCATGAGATCCAAAAGTCCCCAGGCCCTTTCCATCTCTGGGCCACGTGGTCTTCCACCCTGGCTGCCTCTCGCACACCTTCCCAGTCTCCTGTCCAGGGAGTGGCTCCCTGCCCTGTTCACAGCACCTGTCCCCCCGTGCCTTAGATCAGCAGGTGGCTCTGTGCCCCAGTCCATGCGCCTCTTCAGTCTAACCAAACCTTCGTTCAGGTGCAGGAGCGTGACGCTGATCGGGGTGGCCCAGCCTCTGGGTGATCACCCCAGACCACAAACCCATCCTGGTCACTCAGCTGCAGTTGAGACTGGGCTCACCAGATGAAAGGTGGTCTGCTAAGCCCATTTCTCGGGGGACCTTCAGTGAGGAGGGGACGCTGCTGATGATGGAGCACGGGCTGAGTCAGCTTATCTTGGAGGCCAAGTCTGGAACTGCCTTTTCTTTATCCTGGGATGATGTGGGTGAGTCACTTAATGGCTCCAAATCTCCACTTCCCCTACTAGGTGGATGTAACATGCCCAGCATTCCTGCAACACAGGGCTACTCTAAGGCACCATTCACATGGAATGACATTCAGGAGGGCTTTGAAAAGCATCACAAACTGTACAAAAGCAAGGGTCAGACCGCTTCCTTATTAGCAAGAAGACAAGAGACCTGGGGGGTAGGCAGCTCAATACTACCCAGGTCTCAGGGCTCCTGTTTAGAGGAAGGAGCCCACTGCCCAGGAAATGAGCGCAGACAGCAGAGGAAGCTTTAAATAGACATCTGCAGGGATTTCCTGGAGGAGAGAATGACATGACCAGGAAACAGCTTGTGGAGCTCAAACAATGAGCCCCCCACACCCCCACACACACCACCCCCAGGGTGGGCTGGAGGGATTGAGTGGTGCATCTTGTCTGCAGTCAGAGACCCGGCCAGAGAGGCCCAGAGGACCCCTGCAGCCGCAGCTGCCTCTGAAGCTACAGCAGGCCTGGGGAAGAGCAGGCCAGAGAGAGCAGCTGCTCCTGCAAGGGAATCAGACTGCTGATGCCGTGCGTAAGCACAGGCCCTGGACAGCTCCAGTGCGTCTCCAGCCAATGGAAGCTGGCCTCCAAGGTGACCATTCAGCAGCCTTTCAATAAGATCAAAGTGGGCACTCGCTCACTCAGTCTTCGAAGGGCCAAAAACTCAGGGGCCTCCATCACATCAACCCCTTTGCCAAATTCCACAGATTGACAGGCCAGAGAGGCCACGTGGGCCCTGGGACGTCTCCTGCTGACCTTCAGGGAAGCACACACGGGCCGACTAACCTCGGGGTGGAGTGTTGCCCAAGAGCAGGACTGTTGTCAGGAGCAGAAGGTATCTGTCTGCAAGGAGGGACCCCTGGCAGTTTGACTCCTAAGAGATGTACTGAATTTTTTCTTCCAAGATTATGAAAGCAACACATTTTTATCTGCAACCGGTGAAACAACAAAGATACAAGGAAAAATGAATACTCTTCCCTAATTGCCCTCTGTTCCCTTGCCCCCCAGCTCCTCGGCAGCCACACACTCTGGGTAACTAGAGTTAGGGACCAGGGTTTATTCTCTCCCTCCTGTCTCCTCACTTGTGAAATAAACTAACCCCCCCCCACACACACACACAGATTTGTCGTTTGGTTTGACACAGCTGGAGTCCTCAAACACATTCTGCACCTGGCTTTACTCTCACTTACATCCCGTGCTGCCGGCCGCCCAGCTCAGTAGACGTAAACCTCACTCTTTCTTCTCTCAGTAGCTGCACAGTGTGTCTGACCATCGCCTGGTCACGTATGCTCCGGCTGGCCTGTGTTTTCTATAAAGACTTTATTTATTTATTTTTTTAGAGAGAGGGGAAGGGAGGGAGAAAGAGAGGAAGAGAAATATCAATATGCCAGAGAACATCAATATCAAAGAACCTATGCACCACAATGTTCATAGCAGCACAATTTACAATAGCCAAGAGTTGGAAGCAACCTAGGTGCCTGTCAATAAATGAATGGATCAAAAAATTGTGATACATATACACAATGGAATTCTATGCAGCAGAGAGAAAGAAGGAACTACTACCCTTTGCAACAACGTGGATGGAACTGGAAAGCATCATGCTGAGTGAAATAGGCCAGGCATTGAAAGACAAATACCATATGATCTCACCTTTAACAGGAAGCTAAACAACAAAACAAACAAGCAAACAGAATAAAAACAAAGACACTGAAATAGAGAACAAGTAGGCAGCGACCAGAGGGGAGAAGGAAGGGAAGTTAAGGGGAAAATGGGGAGGGATTTTGAGGAACAAGTATGAAAGACACAGGGATGAGGACTGGGGGGGGGGGAATGGGAGGGAGGGGGGAGACGGGGTGGGGGGGGGCTGGGATGGGAGAAATAGACGAAAAACTGTACTTGAAAAATAACTAAATAAAATTAAAAATATATATATGCCAGAGAAACATCGATTAGTTGCCTCTTGCATGCCCTCTTATGGCTGGGGACCTGGCCACAACCCAGGTATGTGTCCTGACTGAGAATTGAACCAGTGACCTTTCGGTTCGCAGGCCAGCACTCAATCCACTGAGCCACTCCAGCCAGGCCTCTCTTGTGTGTGTGTGGGGGGGGGGGTTGTTTGAATATATTTTATTGATTGTACTATTACAGTTGTCCCACTTTCCCCCCCTTCACTCCCCTCCACCCTGCACACCCCCTCCCACCCACATTCCCCTCCCTTTAGTTCGTGGCCATGGGTCATACTTATAACTTCTTCAGCGTGTCCATTCCCATACTGTTCTTACCCTCCCCCTTTTTATTTTCTCCCTACCATCTATGCTACTTATTCTCTGTACCTTCCCCCCTTCTGTTGATAACCCTCCATGGGATCTCCATTTCTGTGGTTCTGTTCCTGTTCTAGTTGTTCGCTTAGTTTGCTCTTGTTTCTATTTAAGGTGTGGTTGTTAATGATTGTGAGTTTGCTGTCATTTTACTGTTTATATTTTTTATCTTTTTTTCTTAAATAAGTCCCTTTAACGCTTCATGTAATAGGGGCTTGGTGATGATGAACTCCTTGAATTTGGCCTTATCCGAGAAGCACTTTATTGCCCTTCCATTCTAAATGAAAGCTTTGCTGGATAGAGCAATCTTGGATGTAGGTCCTTGCCTTTCATGACTTGGAATACTTCTTTCCAGCCCCTTCTTGTCTGTAAGGTCTCTTGAGAAATCAGCCGACAGTCTTATGGGAATTCCTTTGTAGGTAACTGTTCCCTTTTCTCTTGCTGCTTCTAGGATTCTCTCCTTAATTTTAATCTTGGGCAATGTAATGATGTGCCTTGGCGTGTTCCTCCTTGGGTCCAACTTCTTTGGGACTCTCTGAGCTTCCTAGACTTCCTGGAAGTCTATTTCCTTTGCCAGATTGGGGAAGTTCTCCTTTATTTTTAGTTCAAGTAAATTTTTAATTTCTTGCTCTTCCTCTTCTCCTTCTGGTACCCCTATAATTCAGATGTTGGAACATTTAAAGATGCCCTGGAGGTTCCTAAGCCTCTCCTCATTTTTTTGAATTCTTATTGCTTCATTCTTTTCTGTTTGGTTGTTTCTTTCTTCCTTCTGGTCCACTCCATTGATTTAAGTCCCAGTTTCCTTCCCATCACTATTGGTTCCCCGTACATTTTTCTTCATTTCACTTGGTGCAGCCTTCATTCCGTGAGCATCCCGATTACCTGTGTTTTGAATTGTGCATCTGATAGGTTGGCTATCTCTTCGTCACTTAGTTGTATTTTTTTCTGGAGCGTTGATCTTTTCTTTCATTTGGGCCTTTTTTTTTTGTCTTGATGCACCTGTTACGTAGTGAGGGGCAAAGCCTTAGCTGTTCACCAGGGCGGGGCAACCCACGTCACTGGGTTGTGCCACTGTATGTGGAAAGGGGTCCCAGAGGGAACAATAGCTCTTGCTCTGCTCTCTGCCGGATTTCAGTCACTATCCCCACTTCCCACAACCAAACCGGGCCCTTCTGGTGCCGATTCCTGGGTGGGTGAGCTTGTGTACGTTCTAGGACCCTGTGGGTCTCTCCAACAAACTCTCCTGTGAGTCTGGGAGTTTCTCTCGGCACTTCAACCCCCACAGGTGTTTTTAATTGGTGGTTTGAGGCTTTATTTCCCCAAGCTGGGACCCTAGGTTGTGCCGTCTATCCTGCTCCCCAGTTGTTTCTCCTGGTTTATCTGCACGGGAATGTGGGACCACCCAGTCCACAATCCTCTGCCTTGCCAGTCTTCCAGGCGAGCTGCAGCCTTGTGCACCCCGCTCTGCAATCCGCCACCTCACCTGCTCCCCCAGCCACCGCCCTGCCCGCCCCGGTCCAGCTGCCACTTTGCTGAGAGCCCTCTCTGCTCGGCTGCCCAACTCCACCCCTCCTACCGGTCTGGATGAATGTGTCTTCTTTAACTCCTTGGTTGTCAGTTCTGTTTGTTTCTTGTTTTTAAATTGTTGTCCTTCTTTTGGCTGTGTGAGGAGGCACAGTGTGTCTACCTACACCTCCATCTTGGCCGGAAGTCCTGTCTTGTGTTTTTAAAAGCACCCGATAAATGCCCACTGCGTGAGAGCTCCAGGCCACGCCACCTGGAAGGAAGAGCAGGTGCACGCTGAGCTCATCCAGATGTGGGCTGAAAGCAAACAGGCTCAAGAAGAGCCCCGTGAACTCCCAGTGCCAGGCGTCCCAGCTGGAAGTGCCCTGAGACTTCCGGTCCAGTCCCTGGTTTACTGATAAAAAGGGAGATTTGTCCAAGGTCACGCTGCTCGCTACTGGAAAATCTGGGGCTATAATTTAGATCTTCAGACTCCCAGACCGACGTCCTCTCCTCCGTACAAAAGCTGTTAAAATAACAGGTCCAAGAGAGGTTTATTTAAGCTCAGAGATGCCCAAAATTTAGGGATGAAACGAGATGAGCGGTATTCAAATCCCGCAGAGAATTAAAGGCAAAAGGAGGGAGGCTCTTTTTATCCTCTGCGTTCTACCCTCTCACCAGGCAGGCTCCCCAAACACTCCCATCTCGTTTCCACCTCAGGGCCTTTGCACTCGCCATTTCCTGGGCAGGGACCATGCCTCCTTCAGATTTATGCACGGCTGCCTCCTTCTCACACCCGGATCTCAGCTCAGATGTCCCCTCTTCAGAGAGGCCCTCCTTGTTTCCTCGCCCGCTGCCCACAGTGCAAACTAGTCTCAGCTGCCCCATCACTCTGCCTGTTCACTGCACCCTGCTCGTCATCATCTGAAGCCATCCTGATGATGTGACTGTTTACTGTTTGACAGCCTTCTCCCCCATTGGAATAGAAGCTCCATGGGACAGGCCCTTTGCCTGCTGAGGGCAGTGCTGGGCACGCAACAGGTGCTCAGTGAAGATTTTACCTGATGGAGCCCTGGCTGGTGTGGCCTGTGGGCAGAAAGGTCACCAGTTCGGTTCCTGGTCAGGGTATATGCCTGGGTTGCAGGCCAGGTCCCCAGCTGAGAGCGTATGAGAGGCAACCAATTGATGTTTCTCTCCCTATCTCCCTCCCTTCCCCACTCTCTCAAAATAAGTAATAAATAAGATTTTCCTTGATGGAGCCCAAGTCTCCTGACCGCTGGTCCAGCAATGCACGCATCGTCCACACCTGGCAGAACATTTGCTGCCTCAGGGCTGCAGAGGCTGGTGGCCCTGGATCCTGAAGGCAGGCTGGCTGCCAGCTTCCCAGAGGCTGTGGACAGGGTAGGGGTCCTGTAAGATTTAAAAGCACTCGTGTGACAAGTTAGGATGATGTTCTTCTCTCACCCTCAAAGCCAGGAGCAGAGCCCCTCTCTGAACCCTCCCCTAGACCGCTCAGGTCGCCACCTCTCCCTGCTGCCTCCCCGCTTGCTCTCCACTTCGCCCCCACTGCGTGTTTCCACCTGGAGCTCAGGGTGTCCCCCCTCATCTCTCCTCCCTGCCCCAAGTCACCTCTTCTCATCACCTGGGGCCCTGGCTGCCCACTCTGCTACCCACGGGCATTCCTGCTGCCTGTGAGTGGGGCACTGGCCGGGACTTCTTGGTCCCTGGAACACTGGGCGACCTCGGCGAAGTCTCTTTACACCTTCAGGCTTTGTCCCCTCCCCGTGACAATGAGGACAGGAAGGCTACAGAAGCTGGACGGCTCTATGGTGTGGACACTGAAGTCATTGCTATATGTGTCCCTCAAAACCGGGGAGAAGGAACCAGGCTCCCTCCTGTGTTTTTACGTGAAGACCAGTCAAGCTCTGCATGGAAAAGTGGACTGGGCCGGCCTGCCCTGGGCATGAGGCTGGCACGGGGCACAGGTGACAAGGTCAGAGTGGCCTCTTGTCCAGAGAAATAACCCTCTCGTCTGCAGTGGATTCGGGGCCTGGTCCAGCTGAGTCAGGAATTGTGAGCAAAACCACTCAGTTTAAGGCGGTTTGTACGCAGCCACAGGTAACAGATACAGTGACCTCAAGGGGTGTTTGTTTCTGAGGGTTGAATGAGAAAATGCACAGTGAGCACTTGAAATCTCATTCGGCTCAACGTAACAGCTCAACAGAATCTAGTTATCATTATGATCATATAATTTGGAGCCAAGTTTCTTTGTTTTGGGAGCCCTTCCTGTTGGCTTCTTCAGTTACTCAAGTGTGAAGTGAACTGATACGAGGGAATTCTGGGAGGTCACCTCCAATCTGCCTGCCGTGGCTGCAGCCCCGGGGACGCAAGGGGTGGACTTTCGCCCGACTACCCTAAAGTGGGGGAAGAAAGGAATGTCAGGCGGATCAGGTGACTCCGACAGGGCGTTATTTAAGGTCAAGTGCCCCAGAGGGCAATTCTGTTAGGGATCTCGTTCAGGTCTTTTCTGGAGTCCCCGAGTTTGCCCTGAACTGCACTTTGGGGGCCTCCTCCCTCCCTTCCACCTGTGCTTCACTTACCCTCTGCTGTGTGCCGGGCGCGGGTCTAGGTGCCCAGGATACCAGACAGACAGACAGACAGACAATGAAGCCCGTAACTAATGTTATCGGCTGGTGCTAACGGGTCTCTGCAGGAAAGCGGGCAGGGTAAGGGGAGAGCGTGCTGGGGAGGGGCCGTCAGGACAGGCTCTCAGAGGAGGTGCCGGCTGGGGACCCGAGGGAGCGAGGCCCAGGAGAGAGGGCAGCCTTGGGGAAGGCCCGCTGGTGAGAACAAACTCGGCAGGTTTGCTGCAGCCGGCGGCGGCTGAGGGCACGCTGGTGGGGCAGCAGGCCACAGAGGTGGGCAGGGCCACCTGAGTCCTGGTGGAGACTTTGGTTTCCATTCTAAGTGGTGGAAGCTTCTGGAATGTTGGTGTTCTCAGGAGCTCACTCAGACTGCCTTTGAAAGGACAGAATGGGAGGAGGGAATGAGAGAGGAAGCAGGAGAACAAGTCAGAGGTCCAGCCGGGGACCTTGACCAAGGCTGTGGTGGGGAAGGTGGGGAGAAGTGGCTGAACTTGAACACTGCTAAACATTTCAACCGTCTCACCAGAGCATGGTGATGGAGTGAGGGACAGCCAGGCACCGTGAACTCGCAGATACAGAGAACAGACCGGTGACGGCCAGATGCAGGGGGAGGTGGGCAGAGTGGGCACAGGGAATAAAAAGGTACACACTCCTGGGCCCTGGCTGGTGCGGCTCAGTGGATTGAGCGCCAGCCTGCGAACCGAGGGGTCACCGGTTCGATCCTGGTTGGGGCATGTGCTTGGGTTGTAGGCAGGTCCCCAGGCAGAGGGTGCTCAAGAGGCAACCACACACCAATGCTTCTCTCCCTCTTTCTCCCTCCCTTCCTCTCTCTAAAAGTGAATAAATACAATCTTAAAAAAAAAAGAGAGAGAAAAACCCAACAAGTCCTGGGGGTGTGATGTACTGCATGGTGACTGTAGTTAATAAAACTGTATTGCATTTTTGAAAGTGGCTAAGAGAATAGATCTTAAAAGCTCTCACCACAAAAAAATATTGTTACCTCTGTGTGGCAGTAGATGTTAACTAGACTTACTGCCGTGATCATTTCGAAGTATATACAAAATCCAATCATTACGTTATATACCCGAAACTAACAGCACACCGTACGTCGAGTATGTCTGAATTTTAAACAGAGTGGGGCAAGACAAAGAAATAAAATACCATGAATTAGTCAGGGTTCCACTGCAGAGAAAATATCCCACCTGGCAGGTTTAAAAGGTAACTCGGTAGGTTTCATATTCCTTAGGAGGGGTGAGAGGCAGGCTCTATTCCAGGAATAACCCCCAATGCCACTGTGACACTTGCCTGCAGGGGAACTTCTTCCACAGCTGCCACCACTGCTGACTCGGGAAGCTCCCTGTCCAACTTGTAGTCAGGAAAGCTGCCAGAGTGGGGAGCAGTTGACACGCCTGCTCAGCACCAACAAACTCGGGTTGGATCTGGCACCAGGGCTTTCGGCACTAGGGCTTCCGCCACAGCTGCCTGCGAGAACCGAAACGTCTCCAGCACCATGCCTCCAGAAGAGCCACATGGCCATCTCCTCCCGACACTCGGTTCTACCTGCCCTTGCTGGTTCTGCTGCACATTCCTGGCAGAAGCCAGGTAACGTGGAAATCCTAGCTGCAAGAGAGTCTAGCCGTCTAGCCTCTAAAGCAGAAGCAGTTATGATGGAGGGAGGTTTGGAGGGGTGCTGAGTAGGCGTGGTCTCCAATACTTGCCACAGTTCACTCCTTAGTCCTTCAACATCCTCACCCATCCTGCTTTCGCTCTTAAACCTCCCAAAGCAGCCACAACATGTTATTGTGCAACCTGCTGCAAATGTATCTCAATGAAACAAGAACATTCTTATCCTTTTCTCAAAAACAAAAAAACCCAAAGCCCCACAGTTACTCCATTCAGCTCTTACCCCTGGGAGTCTGGCTGATGGTCACTTCTTCTCTAATCTCAACCCCATCCTGATATTCTGTGATCCATGCACTCAAATCATAACGTTTGCCAGCAACGGACCACCCTATACGAGTGGGAGAGGAAGAGAGAGGCACAGTTAGCACCGTCAATGTATACACGCATGATGTAGCAAGATAAGGGCTAGCATTCTCATTTCTGCCACAGGTCATGAGGCATCTATAGGAGCTTTCCTCAACTAGCCTTTTCGTTTTCCCTTTGTCTTTAGAAAGAACCTCATGTGGCCAGGGCCTCAACCCAGTGGGATCACCTGAGCTCCACTCAGGAGGAAGCTGAACCCTTGGTTGTCCTGCTCACACTGGATTGCCGTGGAATTAGAAAGTAGCCCAGAAGGTTTCATGGGATCCAGAGACACGCTTCTCCCCATTCCCATTGTGCATTTTACTTCCCCCTTGCAAACCAGAGTCGCACACTCCAGCCAATAGCGGACCACCCCACCCCTTTTCCTCTGTGGGTCCAGGGCACGATGAGCCTGCAATGGCCAGATGTCTCTCTCAGTTTCCATACCAGCGGGACCTCTGGGGTGTGCCCTGGTGGGAACATTCTTCCTTTACACACTGACTCTGAATTAGCAGAACCAAAAGTCTCAGGGAGGGGAGCACGCATTTTGTAAGCTCTGCAGCCCAAGATCCCCTGATTCATGGGTTCTGGAAAAGAGAAACATCACCTTGCACTGGTTTCTGATTCAGAGCATAAGGCAAGTTTTGGCCAACACTTCCAATTCATGATAGACCATGTCACCGACCCCAAAAGACAAATGAGTCTGGTGATAAGAGTATGTGGCAAGACCAGTAAATCGCATGCTCACCTGCCAATTTATTTACTTCTTTGGCTGAGAAATGAAGTCTCTGGTCAGCCATTATGCTATTTGGACTACTATGATGGGGAATAAGACACTCAGTGTCTTATAAATCCACCAATGAGGTTGCACTACGGGGCAGAGAATGCAAATCCATAGTCAGGAAAAAAAAAAAAAAATGTTTGCTCCAGGGAGGACAAATGTATGCTGCCTCCACCAGGAAAGGAAGCCAATGCAACCAAGCTGCCACCAGATGGCAGGCTGGTCCTCTCCAGACCTGGTACCACATTGAAGGTCATTGTTGTTTTCTACTTGTCTATGGACTTATCTGTCTAGTTGGAGTTCCTGAAAGTCTGTCTAGTTGGAGTTCCTGAAAGTCTCATTCACCTCTGATTCACCAGATACCCACACAGGGCCTGGCTCAGAGTACTCATTATGACATGAGCTAACAAGTGCTGAACACTTACCACCTGCCAGTCACTGAGCTTTACATATATTATTTCACTTGATTTTTACAACTATCCTAGGAAGTAGTGTGTTCCTCTAGATGCCACAGAAACAAAACTCAAACAAGTTTAAGCGGGAAGTGAATGCATTGGACCAATTAAAGGAAAGTCTAGAAGTGTGCCTTCAGGAATGGCTGGATCCAGATACTCAGAGAAATCAGGGTTCTTTGCCTCTCGTCTCTGCCTCTCTCTACCTAGCTTCATTTTGCAAGCAGGCCCCTCTCCTCGCCCAGAGCACCAGCTAGCTTTCAGCAACAGGCACATCCTCTTAACGTAGCAACCACAATGGGGAAAACCAACACTCTCACTAACTCAGCAGAGAAGTGAACTCTCTGACTGGCCATTTTGTGTCAGAAGCCAGTACCCAACAGGGAGTGAAGCACAGTGATTGGCAGCCCACCAGAAGTTCTCCCTTCGAGAAGCCAAAACAAAAGAAATGGAAACCCTCCTGAGCAGAATAAAACTCTTGTCACCATGAGCCACCACGGTCGGGTTAGTGCTGTCCCATTATATAAATGAGGAACAGGGGTACAGAGTGACGTGCTGACTTGCCTAGGTGCCCAGCTGGTAACAAGAGGGTCTGCAGGGCTTAGTCTGTGCCAAGGCCCACATCCCTCGAATGTCCATTATGCCAGCTTCTCACACGTTCTGGGACAGGCAAGAGCCCAGGACTCAGACAGAGGCAAACACCTCGGGCTTGAGACCCACTTCTGACTGCCAGGAGCCCAAGGGTTCTCATCATGAAGGGTTCTCAGTAAAATATGGGCAGTGGTATTGTCAGTATCTACCTTAGGGTGAAGACTACATGAAATCATTCAAATCATGCATTTAGCACAGTCCCTGCTTACGGAATGACCTAAATACGAGGGAGCTGTTATTCTGAGTAACTGTTCATTGAATGAGTAAGCAAATGAGTGGTGTCTGAGCCCTGACACGGGGACTCTGGGTGGTTCTCCTCACAGAGGGAAGGCCTGGGGTGGGGGGTGCGGGGGCAGGGAGGGCTTTGTGGCCTTGACAATCTCCACCACCACTCAGACCCCCTCCTTGGAAATTCCCGTTCTTGGAGTTGTGCAATGAATTTCTTAACTTTCTACAGAGTGGAGATTAAAGCATGTTCAGAAAATGTTGTTACTATTATTCATCAATAACTTAGCTTTAAGCAAGTTTCCAGGCTTGCTCTCCCTCCTATTCATGGCCCAGGCCCCTTCTGCAAGAATTCTAGAAGTGCTGCTGTCTGTCAAGCTCCATATGCTGGGTTTGCAATGGCATTGTCCCTGTTTATGATCATGTTCAGGGAAAGAGCTCTGAAGGGGCTGAGGGCCAAGGAGCTCTTAGCCTGGAAGTGACCCAAGTTCTCCAAACACTGTGGAGCCAAGGAGTCTAGCTCAAGGCCTGGGCGGGGCGGGGCTGAACTGGTGTGGGTCAAGACCAGGCCAGGGAGCAGGAGCAGGCTGCTTGTGGAGTTGTCTCACACGCCTGGCAGGCCAGCAGGGCCCTACAATCCTCTTCTCAGTTGTCATTATACTTGGTCCCCAAAAGCTTTAGAATTATTCCCACATCGATTGGGCACACACAGTCCCAGGACATCCTTCACCTCTTCTCCTGCAGCTTTGGGGGAAGGGCCTTTGGGAAGCCTGGGTAGTGCAGGGATGGGGGGCGGGGGGGGGAAATCCCCTGCCAGCCCTGCCTCAGATCCAGGAAGCCAGTCTAGATGCCGAAGGTACAGGCACAAGAAGAAAATGCAACAGTACTGGGAGGAGCCAGCTGCTTCCTTCCCCTTGATGTATGTAAAGAAGGGGGTAGGGTTGGGAGTGGGGGAGGAAGTAAAGCCAACTGGCCCAGCTCTACGGAGGCCCAGCCTAGTCTCCATGTGGCTGAGAGCTCCAGGCCGAGGCCAAGAGGGCCAGGCTGCAGAATACAGAGGTGTCAGCATACAGGACACCGAGATGTTGCCTCTTGTTCCCCAGCCCACTGCCCTCCTCCCTTCCCCTTCTCCACCCCTACCCGAGCCCTCAGAGAAACCACCAATTCACTCCTGCTTGCTGGGAGTCTGGGCACGTTTGGATGCTTCTGGACACCCTAACTGGTGTCCTGCTCTTCCTGGGTAATCCTAGCCGAGTCACTGAAGGACCATAATCCGATTCTGGATTCACAGAATCCAGTGCTCATGTCCTGATGTCCCAGGGTCACCATCACTGAACACACATCATCTCATTTGGTCCTCATGACAACTCTGCAAGATGCCCCTAGTGTGTCCACTGGAAAGAAGGGGAAAACTGTGACTTCGAGAGGTGGCATCGACTTCCCAAGGTCATGTGGCCAACTTATGGTGGAACTGGAATGCAAAGTAGGGTCTGTTGTATGCCAAGGTGTGGGGGCAACTTTGCCTGCAAATCCCCCCATCTGCCACGGATGAAAATAATACTGCCAAGACATGATGTGCTTGGGGAGGAAAGGTGGTCAGTCTCGCACAGAAGAAAGACCAAGGGCCTTTTCCTCAATGGGCTTTTACTGGGTTCATTTTGCACAAAAATACAGGTAAGGATCAAACAATAGATAGCATTCAAAGAACTAGGAGGGCTTATTCTCAGTCAGGGTCAGATAGCTAAAGAGCCATAAAACTTTGAGGAACAAACTTCTTGCTGGGACTCTTAATCATTTAAATGAGAACATTCTAAACAAAGCAGGTTCCACAGGATTTTACATATTCTTTCTTAGGCCTGATCATCTGGAACCACTCTGGCCTGCAGAGAGCTGCACTGCCCTCCCCATCATAGGTTTTTAGGCTTAAGTGGATTAGAGCCAGGAAGCGCTTCTCCCAGACGGAAATGGGGACTCAGGTTATGTCAGAATAGCTGGGGGGCGAGGGTCCATCACTCCCTCTTTGTCGCAGCACCCCCACTCAGGACTTCCTTGAGGGCCTCCCAAGTGATCGTGTCTGGCTTAGGTTGCCCCCCCCCCCCTGAGGGGTCTTACCTGTCACTGACTAACCAACCAAGCGTTGGGGGCAGAGATGGATGAAGCAGGGGCAGCACTGCCAGCAGGGAGATAAGCTTTGTCTCCTTAGTGGCTCGCATTCCGGAGGTCGCTCACTCAGCCTTAGCCATGGGGGGCGGTTACAACTCCTGAAACCAGGCAGAGAGGTTCCCAACACATCCCCACCGTAGACAGGAGGAAACTGAGACAGGGAGGTCAAGTAACCTGGGCAGTTGTACACGTGGAACGTGGTAAAGCCAGGACACAAACTCATTTATCACCAACCCACTGTTTGTTTTGCCTGAGAGATGACCTCAGAGGTTCCCTCCAGCTAAAATGCCTTTTCATTCGGGGTTGTGACAGAGATGAATTGGAAGAATAATGGGTGAAAATAGAGAAGTAGCTTGGTCTCACTTCCTGACTCAAGGAACCAGTGTAGCTGCCCCAGTTCTGCCCTTTCGCTTCATTCCTCCCCTCAGTGAAGAAGAGAAAAAGTCATTCAACAAACAAGGTTTTCAGCCCTTGGAACTTGGCCTTTCTAGACTTGCACGCCTGGGAGCTTCTAGGCAGGGACGTACCCCAGGGAGGAGCTGCCTTCATATCAGTCCCAGCCTGGCCTCTTGGCAGGGTCACACCCTGGGGGAGGAGCTGACTTCACAGCAGGTCCCAGCCAAGCCTCTAAGCAGGGACACACCCCAAGGGAGGAGCTGACTTCATAGCAGGTCCCAGCTGAGCCTCTGGGCAGGGTCACACACTAGAGGAGGAGCTGACTTCATAGCAGGTCCCAGCCCAGCGTAGCTGAGAGCTCCCTTCTCTGCTCTTCTGCTGATCCCTGGGCACCAACATGGCCCAGGTGCCTCCTGCCTCTGCCTTGGATCCCAAGAGCATCCAGCAACTGGTGCTCTGCTCCCACGAGGCCAAGAAGTTTGCCTACTGTCCCTACAGTCGCTTCCCCGTGGGGGCTGCTGTCCTCACCAAGGACGAGAGGATCTTCTCCGGTAAGGGCGAGGGAGGGTGTTAAGGCTTCCCAACCACGACAGCCTTGGGGGCGAGAGCAGGATACTCAGGGAGGGGCGGGGGTCTCCAGAGGAGAGGAGCCCAGGTCCGGCCCCTCTTGGCTGAGCCTCCCCTATAATGCTGTTTGCCTCTACCCTGCTAACGCCCCAGACTGTGGGGTGAAGGTGGCGCTCAAATCTAGGGGTTTTTGATTCTTGAAAGACTGGGAAGTGGGAGGTGGGACGGGGAAGGAAGCTGGAGGCGGAAGCCGAGAAAGGAGAGAGAGCCTCGGCAGTGCTGTGTGCTGTGTGCTGGGGGGGGGAGGGCGGAAGTCCTCTCCAAGGCCCCCTCTGGGTCCCGCCCTTGCTAAGGTTTCCACAAGTTATATCAGCAAGTCCTCACTTTGGGCTCAAAGCCCAGGTGTCACGCCCACTTTTCAGTGGAAAACCCAAGGCCGAGAGAGGTGACCTGGCTTGTGCAAGGTCACATGGAGCACTGGAGGCAGAACCCAGGGCTGGGGTCCCCCAAACCCTGATTTCTTCTTGCCACCCTCCGTGTTTGGGGGTGGCAGAGGGAGGGGAAGCAAGGAATCCAGACAGGATGACTTGGTAATGGGGTGCGGAGGGTCTTGGGGGTAAGAAGCCAGGCACAGTCTGCCTGCAGCAGTGAGTGCCAGCCTGGGGAGGTGGGGACAGGAGTCCCCGAGGTGGCACTAATCTGTCCCTAGCTCTTTTTCTTGGGTTTGTTGGTTTGATAGAAAAGCTCCCTTAAACAAAAATACAGACTTGATTTTTCTCAGCCAGGGGCATTCTCTGTCAGGACCGCAGGGGAGGAAGAGGGTGTGGCGTTGGCAGGGAAAGACGCCCGAGGGCAGAATGGGCACCAAGGGTCAGAAGGGCAGGCGCCGTCCTGCTGCCTAGAATTCCTCTGTGGCTTGGAGCAGCTATTAAAGGGCTAGAGGCCTGCAAAGGTGCATCTGTCTACCTGATCCGTACCCCCCCTACCAGTCCCAGCGTGAGCCACTCACCTGCTCCACCACTCAGCTGTGGGTCCAGCTTGAGGCTGACGTCCCCTTCTGTCCCCTCTGAGCTCTCATATGTTATTTCTTGTCTTTTGAGTTTCTGTGCAGGGGTCATGAGTTCCTTGGGTCTTAAACACCTCGGAGCAGGAAAAGTGACCTGGGGTGAGTGACCTGGGGTGTGTGAAGGGACAGTGAGGAGTGTTGTCTGCCTCACCCTCACAACCACAGGGCAGTTACCGTAGCACCACTTTGCAAACAAAGGAAGAGACAGAGGCTCCCGAGGCTAAATGCCCAGGCTCACAGAGCTGGGATTCAAACCCAGAGTTCCCCTGACTCTCGAAGTCTGCTACTCTGTAGAGAATAAAAAAACATGGAGTGTTGTGTGGACATTCAGGCTGGCCTAGTGGCTCAGATGAGTATTAAACAGTAGCCACCGCCACAAACACCATTGCCGTCCCACGCTGCCATGAATCAGCCACTAGTTTCTTTCCAGTGCCTCCACAGCCCCTCTTCACCCTTGCATTGATTCATCTACTCAACAAATATTTGCCAATTATGTGCTAAGTAATGTACCAGGTGCTGGGGGCAGCGCAGTGAGCCGAAACGGCATAGTCCCTGCCCCCATGGCGGTCCCCTCTGCTTGCACAGGCTCAAAGCGAGGGCCACAACCAGTGAGTGTGGGAGTGAGTAAGTGAGGGGAGCAGGAGTGTCGACTATTTCAATGGCAGGGAAGGACCTGGTGCCACTAGAGCAAGTGGGGATTGAGGGAGGCCCTCTGGGGTGGGCTTACAGGCTCTGGAGTTAAGAGGCTCCTGGACTGGAATCCTGGTGCTCTGTTTACCAGCCACACGTCCCTGAGCAAGACCCTTGACCCTTCAGAACCTCAGCTTATATTTGTACATGGGGGATCCCAATGCCCACCTCTCCGGGTGGCTGTGAACAGTGCTGGTTTGCCTGGCCCAGTGGGGCAGCCAAGGTCCTCTCTGATTGCTGGCACCGGTGCTTTACAGGTCACTGACCACATGGAAACTCACCCCTGGCTGTGAGGCTTTAAATGAGCAAATGCCCATAAAGTGATTGGCAGTTTCTGGCCCAGAGTAAGCATTCACAGATGGAGGCTGCTTCGACTGCAGCTAGTACTGGTCTGATGAATGATGATGGTGTGATAGTTTGGAGGTAGATTGTGGGGGACTTCTGAAGGCCGAGTAGAGACACTGGATTTGATGAGGTAGGACGTAAGGAATTAAGAAATGTTATTAAGAAGAGTGACGTGAAACTGGTGTTTGAGGACAATTGGTCTGACGGGCACTCAAGGGGGGGTGGGGCAGAAGAAGGAGGCACGAGGGACCACGTCTGTCTTGTTTGCTGACTGGTCCACAGGCCACCTTATTGCCTGACCTGAGATAGGTCCTCGGTGAAGGTTCGGTGAACTCACAAATGAATGGCTCAGACCAGAGAAGCACCAGGGGGAATGAAAAGGAAGGGAAGATCTAGGAGCTGCCATGTGGGACAAACAAAGCCTGGGATGGGCCATATTGGCAATGGAGGAAAGAAATGTGGGCCTCGGGTGTCCAGCCCCATGAATGGGGGGATGATGAGGCAGACTGGCTAAGGCAGGAGGCTGGAGGCAGAGCCGGGTGGTGCGGGGAGATGGTGGGCAGGACCGACTGCCATGTTAGTAGACACGATGCACTGAGCACTCACGAAACACTTGGGATGGAAATTCCCTTAAAATGTCATAGCCGCCACATGGACAAAAGTGTCCCGCCCAGTTCAAAAGCGATGCTGGCTGCAGAGCCGGCCTTGCTGTCATGATCTCGTAATGATCATTTTCTCTATCACCGCCAGCCCTGGCCGGGGCCTTGTGCCCCTCGAAGATGGGCCACCAGGATGGTGATTAACAACTACGCCAGTCGCCTTCTGTGATGGCTGGGAGGGAGCTGAGGACGCCAGAAGTGTTAAGATGGGACAGAACGGGCTTTGGGCGAGAGAAATGGAGTCAGCACGCAGCGGCACTGAGGTGGGACGCCGGTGGGGGTGGGCAGCGGAGAGTCGTGGAGGTCTACTCTTTGCTGGCACCACCCAACGGGAAGGGGGTCCTCTCCAGCTCACGCCCTTGGGGCAGTGGTCTAGCTCTCCCTTTCCTCCTCTCTCTAGAGGAACTTCAGCACTCGATATACCCATCCATCGTCATGCAGGGTGCCACTTTATGGGTCATCTATAATGAGCTCTGGGAGGAGCAAATCATATAAAGAGAGACAGTTAAGGGTGTCCTGGTGAACCTCCGAATCCGGCTTGCCCAGGCTTAACGCCGAAAGCTGATGCTTCGTTTGTCTTCCCCGCTCTGCCCCTGGCTTCCTGGTTCCCTCCCTGGGCTCATATCTCCTCCTGGACCTCTCTTTGGTGCTTTATGTCACCCGCTCCCCACAGTGGCTGACCAACTGCAGTCCCTCCCCCCAACCCCCAAACCCACCCACAGCACTTACAGGTGAGTCAAAGCAGGCTTTCTTACTGGCTTCTTCTCCTTACAGCCCTGCCTGCCTACCACACCCCACTACCCACTTACCCCCACCTCTGTGTGAACCTCAGGCTCGCCCATTGGCCCTCTCCACTGCCACTCAAAAGTGGCTTATTACCAAGAAGAGCTTCGCTAACCCTCCACCCCTAACTCTATAGTTGAGTTAGAATATTATTCCCACATAAAACTACAGTACGTTACATTTTTGGTATAGAGGGAGGCAGGAACATAGAGTTATATTTCATCAAGCACATGGACATGACATTTCTCTAGTCCTATGATTCTCAAATGGGGTCTCAGGACCCCCAGCCTCAGCACCTCCTGGGAGCTCGTTAGACATTCTAATTCTTGGGTTCCAACCAAGACCCACTGAAGCAGAAACTCCAGCAGTGGGGCTCAGAAATCTGTTTTAGCTTATGCCCACGTGCTCAAATGCAAGAACTGAGACTGGAAAGGCTGGCGTTTGGGCTGCCTGCCACCTACCAGACCCAGTAAGCAGAGACGGGGGTTGAATCTTTATGGGCACTCTATTCAGATGGCCAGAGGCCTGGGAAGATGACAGGGTTGGTACCCTAATGGACCGGCCTCCCTCTCCTTTCAAGCCAGCCTTTCTTATCAAGGGGCCAAAAAGGGTAGGGAAGGGATTTAGGACTCAGGAAAAGGGTTAATCAGATAAAAGCTGCAGTCCAACAATTTCCCAACATCCTTTTATCTGCCGACCAGTGATTTTCTTTATCTGTGTCCTGGTTTGTCACAGCCTGTTTTATGGGCTTAAGAGGAAAACAAAACTGCCTGGTCTTTCAGGATGGTAGTGAGTGGCTGAGGGCTATCTTCCTCTTTTTTTTTTCCTTAACAGCAAAACAAACTTGCTGGAGGCTCCAGATACAGTTCTTCCTTTGTATTTCAGAGCTCTAGCACTGAAGTGGGAAATTCTACTCATCTGTTAGTCACTGAGAGCCTCACCGCCTCACTGTTCCAGGTCCTGGGCTCACCGCAGTGCACAGACAAGTCCCTGACCACAGAGGTTCCCACTGTCATGGGGGAAAGTAGGTAATGATGACGTCCATTGCAGGGAAGTGCTGCATGCTATGAGGAAGAAAATCAAAGCAGTGTAACAGGTTTGAGAGGATTAGAGGCGGTTGGTGGAGGAAGCTATTGTAGATGGGCTGATCAAGGAAGACTTCTCCGAGGAGGTGACATTTGAGCCGAGACCTGAGGAAGGAGAGCCCTGTGCACAGAGGGAGCAGCCGGTGCAAAGGCCCCGCTGCAGGAGAGTACTGGGCACCCTCGGGGAGCAGCTGTGAAGCCAGTCGGCCTGGAGAGCAAAAGGAGATGAGGTCCCAGAGACAGACAGGTTGGCAGCAGGTCACACAGAGCCTTGTGATTATATTGCAAAGTGCCTGAAGGACAGAAACAGAGTCATTGTCACATAAGGTCTAGAAGGAGCAAAAGCTCAACATCACAGGCCTACCACCACCAAACCCTTGACTTCCATGCAGTACATCACCGCAGCTGCCAGCGGCCAGCCCTTACTGTGGGCGCACTTTATGCTAATTGCTTTACATGCCTGATCTCAACTCATTCCTCTGAGAGGCCTATGAGGAAGGAAGGCTCTGTCGTTATCATTTTATAAATGAGGGCACTGAGTCTCAAGGAGGTTCAGTCCATTTCCCAAATTCTCGGAGCCAGTAGGACACAGGGTCCCAGGGTAAAACGTAGCCTAGGGGCTCTTTCCACACAGCTCAGCTTGAGCAGTGGGGTATGTGAGCCCGCCCTTCTAAAACAGTCTCTCGCTCCCCTTAACTGGCCCCTTACAGTTTTTACATACAGTGAAGGAAGATTTCTCCACGTGAGGGCATTCTGAGCATGAAACTCAGGCACAAGCAATTGTCCTGAGACACCAGACCTTCTGCAATCTGCTTTAAAGCCATTTGCTTTAACTGCGCATCTTCCAAACCCAATAGCGAGAGTCTCAATGAGGCAGGGCCAGGAGGCTACACAGGCTGGCAGAGATCTTAATCTGGGGAGGGAGAAGTCAAATGTAGTGATGTCAAAATGCAGTAAAGTTGGGAAGGGTGGGAATGGATGGGCAGGCCGGGGTGTGCAAGAGAGACATGTTTGCTTACTAGCTTTTTTTCCTAATTATTTATTTATTTTTAGAGAGGGGGAAGGGAGGGAGAAAGAGGGAGAGAAACATCAATGTGCAAGAGATTCATCAATTGGTTGCTTCTTGAGTGCCCGCAACTGAACTGGGAGCCTGACCTGGAACCCAGGCATGTGTCTTGACAGGGAATGGAACCAGTGACTCTGGTTCCCAGGCCGGCACTCAATCCACTGAGCCACACCAGCCAAAGCTAACTTTCATGGACCCAGCTGAGAGGCTGAGCAATATGGTGCCTATTATCCCGGCTACAGTGACTCACAAAGTGAACACGCACGTATGCTTGGCCAAAGTAGGCATTCAATAAATGTTAACCACGGTTTCCAGGGTTGCGGCGCCTTGATCACTTCCTGTCTTGTATCCCCACTGTATTAATGGGTGTCTATATGGTTGCAAATGATAGAAATGTACATAAATTATGTTAGACCAAAGGAGGGAGGGCCTATTGGGAGGGCGGGCCTTCTCCCATGACCTGTGGGAAGAGTCGAAAGGTAGCTGGGCCTCAGGAGCAACATACACCAAGCCAGACTCTTTTGTAGTCATCTCTCATCTCATCTCTTATCCATTCCTCGGAGCATCCACTTTTTTGTCTCCTCCATAATGAAAGGAAACCAGGCCGTCCCCCTGGGCCAGGCTCTCACATTCCTAGTTTCAGGGAAGAACTCTGATTGGCCCAGTGTGGGTCAGGTGCTCATCTTCAGACCAATAAAAAGGTAATGTGAGAAAAGATGGCAGCCCGCGTTTGAACTACATGCGAAGGAATGGGGTGAGGCTCATTCCCCAGGAAAAAAAGGAGGAAGAAGAGGCGCTAACTTGTCAGACTAATACAGGCTCACTATAGCCTACCCTTGGGTGACCAGTATGCACATCTGCCTTTTTCCAAAAGTAGAATTCCAAACTGGTCTGCACCTAACACCACACGGCCATCCCCTGCACAACTGTGAGTGAACACACTTATACTCAGCCCCCCAGGAGATGGCCCCAAAGCCCCCACACTGAGGGGCAGGCTGTCTAGTGACAGCCATTCCGATCCATCAGTGGGACAGAAGTGCCTTTGCTCCTGAGAGTCGCAATAATGGTTCATGATCTCAGTGATTTATTTAACTCCTAGCTTGTCGGTATAAATAATGAAGAGCCAGGAAACTATGTGAGGAGAATAGGAGATAATGACCAGCTAATTTGCAAATTTGTGGACTGCAGGAGGAACAAAATGCTACCTAACCATGACTCAGACTCAGACCTAGGAAAAGAGAGGGTGATAGGTAAGAAACAGAACAAGCTGATGAAGCAAACAAATACGGTGACTAGGGCAAGATGGCTGCTTGTCTCTGTCCCACGTAACAGACCAGGGATGGGCTGGAGTCCAGGGCACGTGGACCGCTCTGCTCTGCTCCACTAGGTTCCTTCCTGTCTCACTGTTCTGCCATCTGCAGAGTGCTGTCTTATTCCATGTGCTTGAAACTGGCACACACCATCACATCCATGTCCCAGCCCCTGGGAAAGGGAAAGATGAAGTAGGGGCAAGCAATGTTCCCAGGAAGATGTCGTCTAGAAGCCACACCCATTACTTCCACTCATATCCCATTGGCTAAAACTATAGGACTACAGGAAGCTTCCAGGGAGGCTGGGAAATAGAGTCTCCACTGGGTGCCCATGTGCCGACCTAAACTCCAGTGCATCCTACTGGGAGAGTGAACACGAGGGATGGTCTTTGCCGCTGGACCCCCATGGCTCTCAGGGAGCGTCTTCCTTGATCATTACACTCTTGGCCACACTTCTGAAATGGGTGTGGGAGAGAACGTCCTCCTTAGGGGAACACGGCACTCAGCTCACTTCTGAGGGGGCTCTTTGGGGGACCGGGGGTTCCCGAGGGATGGAACAATCACAGGCTTTTTTGGAGACCAGACTTTTGGTTTCTTTGGCTATCTAAATCCATCAAAAATTTAGAAACCTTCTGGTCTGTTTGCTTGACGCCACCTTCGTACGGTAGTGTCACACACAACCGTCCTTTCTGGGCTCAGTCCCTAAGTTGCCAACCCTTTTTTTTTTTTTTTTTTTTTACTAACTGGTTTCCCCGCCTGGCCTATCCCTGCTGCCTCGTTTAGTGGTGGCTACCTTGAGGCGCCCAAAACAGATGAGCAGATGAACCCCTTAATCAGCTCTTTGCCACAGAGTGGATTTCTGGTGCCAAGTAGAGAAATCCTGGTGGTAGGTAGGTGACATGGCCTGCCTTCCAGGGTATTGCATCGTGGGGCTTTTTTACAAATGACATGTCGCAGAGGATGCAGGGCACCAGGCTTCCACTTTGTTGTGTCTGTAGTTCGTTCACATGCCCAACCGCTAGGCCAAGGCCACAGGTTTTCGATTTCTTTGTTTCAGCTGCATCTCGCTTTCAACATAAATTTCTGTTAAGTATAGGTTAAGCTACTACAACAAAAGTCCCCAAATACAATGACTCAAACATGACAAATCTTTTTCTCTCACATGAAAATTTAGAGTAGGCAGCTGGTCCGGGGCAAATAGGCAACTCTGCTCCAAATTCCCTCTGTCTCATTGCAGTTCATCCCTATGACAATAAACCATGTGGGCAGATGTGTCCTGCCCCACGCCAGTAGTCTCTACAAAAACAAGTGTGATCCCGCTGAGTCACATCCCATTGGCCAGAACTTGGTCACGTGGCAACACTATGCTCCAAGGGCATCTAGGGACTCTATCCTCCACCATATCAGAATGGGCGTCATTTGTATTACTGGCACGGGGAAGGAAGAAAGGAGAACTGAGGAATGAGAACCCTGTCTCACAGACAAAGCCCAGACCCTGTGCGATTTGTGGTCTCAAACCTTCTTGAAATGGAAGTTGCTTAGTCAGCCAACCTGGCTACACCATTGTTTTGTCCATTGTCACCCTTGAGAGGGGCACTGGGGAGGACTCCCTTCCTGTAAGCTGTGCCGCCTGAGCGCTCCCCACCCCCACCCCCCCTCCCCTGGAGAGCACTCCTGCATGGCTGCCTTAGGGCTTGCGCACTCACAGACACACCCTTTGCACAGCGTATCAGTGTTTTGTTTGTTGGTTTTGACAGTTGGTTTTGCAACACAGCTCACAGAGAACCTTAGCTGAACCCTGATGGCTGGTAACCAGCACCAAAAATGTTGTGCAGGCCGACCACTCCCACCTCCCCGCCCCCATGGCTTCTGTCTCCTACATCCAGGGCTGGGGACCATGTTCCCGTTCTTAAGCCTCAGCTTCTCCCTTGGCCTTGACCTCTGCCAGGGAGATGAGGCTGGGTTAATGTGCCCTGTTTTCCTGCCCCGCTCCTAGGCTGGGCTTCAAGATGGGGGCATTGGGTAAGTGGTGAGAGTGGGAGGTTCTTGGGGAGGGCCACTGTGCCAGTGGGCCATGGTTTCCCAGTGGTTTGGGTCAAACCGCCCTCTCCTTCCTTCCACTTCGTTCTCGGTAACAGATCCCTCTCTTCACTGGAATGGGGCAAACCTCTTACTTAGCACACATGGTAGGAAGTGGTTCTGCTGGAAATACCACTGAGTTCTCTTCTCTTCTCAGGGTGCAACGTAGAAAACTGTGTCTACCCACTGGGCGTCTGTGCTGAACGGATAGCTATCCAGAAGGCTGTCTCAGAAGGGCACAAAGATTTTAAGGCAATTGCTATCGCCAGGTGAGTGGGAAAGCCGCGTCACAGCCATATTCATGCATCTGCTCAGCCATCGTCTGCCATGCACCTGTTATTCATCCATTCATTCATCTAACATGTTTATTCTGCACTTCCTAAGTGACGGGTCCTGTGGAGGACTCTGGCCTGAGTGCTGAGGATAAGGAGGTAAATAAGAAATGGACTCTGCCCTCAGTGAGCCTACGGAGCAATCCACAGCCAAGGCAACTCTACAAGGGCAAGTTGTCTTTGTGTTCTGACAGCACGAAGTGCTCAGAATCCCTCCAAGATGCAACAGAAAATCAGCATCACAACCTAAAACAGGAGGGGCCTAAAAATTACCTGGCCGCCTAGACTGTGTGGTCACTACCCCTGTTTTACGCCAAAGAAACTGAGGCTCAGAGAGGTTAGACAACTTTCCTGGAAGTTAGTGGCAGAACCAGCACAAAACCAGATCTCTAGAGTCTCACCTCAGGGCTCTTTCCATTGCGTCAGGCTGTGCTGGGGAGTCAGATGTTCTTCCCGGCTCACCTTGAGCTGACACTGGGACCCATCACTCTGCAAGGTGACTCCTCCACTTGAATACACTCACCTCTAAGTGCCAAGAACCAGGAGACACAACAAGCTGGCGGGGTGACAGCCAGGTGTACCTGGGTTATGGTTCCAAGTAAGGAGATTCCTGTCCAGATTCTGGCTGGACAAGAGCACTAATCAACACATGCTACACACCCTGAATGTAACTGTCCAAGTTTCTGGAGCTTGCTGAGTTCTCAGCCCTGGGCCCAGACTCGGGGCTTTGGGATTTGAGTACATGGATGGGCTCTTTGACTAATTTGGACCCTACTATACTTCTGATTTAATGGTGAATCACACACGTGTGTCCTTCTGCATTGTCTGTGAGAGCATTTTCTTAGCAAAATACGGGTGCAGGGACAATGGCGTGGGAAAGAGACTGCACGGCTGACTGAGTGCTGGTCTTTCAGGATGCTTGGCTGCATGGGTTGTGCAGCGGGAACGAATTCTCTCTTCATCGTGGGGACGCTGCAGGACCTTTCTGGCAGAAACGTAAGGACCTAGAGCAAGGACAGTGGGGGATGTTCACAGAAACAAGCCCCCATTCCTTTTATAAAGTTCTGAATGTGGCCTCTGTCTGGCCCCGAGGTGGACCCGGTTACTGAAGGTTTTCCTCCTGAGTGACTGGAGCCGTGAATGGAGAGGGGCCCCCGCTTCCCAGAGCCTCCCTGTGACCGAGGTGTCTCCTGGCTCCCTTCGGCTCTGGGCGGAATAAATGAGGCTGTGCCGGGAACATTTTGTGCAGATAAACAGGATGTGAATCACACTTTATTATTTTTCTTAAAGAAAGAAGAAAATAGCTCAATTTCAAAGCTGATCCGAGAAAATAATGATATTCTGGGGAAAAGAGGCCAAAGTCAACAAAAGGTTAATGGCATGGTGGCCTTCCCCTGCCTAGAAGGTTCCCAGTGAAAGGCGTTTTCTCATGGTCATTACTTACTTTTAAACATGATTGCTTATTGCTAGTGGCCAAGGCACAAATGTCCTTATTCACATAAAACCTGCAGTTTTCCAGCACCCAACTGCTCTATTCCCAGGATGCAGCCCACACCTGCATCCCTGAGCCAGAAATGCAGTCATTATTACATTAACAGTGTGTTAAAGGGAGGGGTTTAGAGAATGAATGAGAAGCGCCAGCCCCCTTGTTAAAGCTGTGAACAGTGCAGAAGAGCCCCTTGGAGATCTGTGAGGTAGGGAGCTGGGAGCCCAGAAAGGGATTTTGCTAATGGGGAGATAAGCCCGTGCCCCTGGGGTCCTAGCTGTAGTCATCAAAGTAAGTTTCCAGCCTGTCAGGTCTGGCAAACATGGCGTCAGTGTGTGACAAAGGTCAGTGCAAACCACAGCAAACCCTTGATATGATAAGAGACTGAAATAATGACAGAGCTTAAAGAAATATGTGCCTGGTAACTAGTGTAGGCAATGAGAGCATGTGTATAGCATTCTAATTTAGCATTCTTTGTAAATTCTAAAGTTTACAAAGTCCTTTGCACACCTTGTCTCATTTTATCTTTTAGCATTCCTACAAAGTGGATGACATTAATCGCCCAATTTTATAGACAAAGAAGCAAGCCTTGCATGGGTTAAAAAGATCTGGTCAAAGTCACATGTAATTAGCGAAAGGAGGAGCTAACCAAGAGCCAACTTGGGAATCCCCATAATCTTCCGGGACATCACAGAGCTATCGGTTTAGAGGAGCAGAGATGGCAGGGGCTGCTGGCTGACTCTCTGGGGCTCCAGCAGGCCTGGAGCTCCCTCCAGTCGAGCCCAGCTTCCTTAAGTGCCACCCTCTGGACAGTTTGGAGCTGGAGCACTGCCTGCAGGTGCCTTAACTCTGAAACAGCTTTGGTTGTAGGCTTCTCTCCTCCAGACTTTCTCAAATGCAGAGAGAGCCCAGCTTTCCCTTCAACTCATGTGCATTTTATTCTTTCATGCCTCGGGGCCTTTGCACATGCTATTTTCTTGGCCTGCAACACAGGGAAACCAGGGCTTCAGAACAGCACCCCAGTTACTTGATCTCCCTGAACGTCTCTCCTCTCGGGTAAAATTGTGACACCCAGCTTGTTTCGAGAATTAAATGAAATAATAAATAATGTATGTTGAGTGCCTGATACACAGCATAATAGGTGCTCATTAATGGTGACTTACGAACTCTACACTTCTGCCGAGGACCGGGCCAAATGCCATCTCCTCTGTAAAATATTTTCTCCCTCTGTAGGCAGAGAGAGACTGTCTCCCTCTTACCAGGCACTCTTACTGCATTTTGCTTAAAATGACAGTTTTCTATGTCACACATTGAGTTGAACAATCCCTTGAAGGCCAGAGACAAACTTTCCTTACCCTTTGTGTCCCTAGGGTATGGGTGACTATTCAGTGCCCACTAAATGTTTGTTAAATGCACTAATGAATACAGTGGTCCTCGGTGGGGGTGGGGGTAGAGGTGGAGGAGGGTACAGGGGGGTGGGGTAAATGGTAAGGGAAACAATACTAAACATTAAAAAATTTTTAATGAATGGTCCCACTTTTGGCCTTGCCTGTTGCAAGTGTGGCAAGCACTGCCAAGCACTGCTTTGCAGCTTCCAAGACACAGCATGTCTGCCCATCAGCAGCTGGCCTGAGTCTGAGGAAAGGCTGACCCTTTTTGCTTCTCTGCCTCCCTAGCGACTTGCAAGATGATTTCATTTCACCCTGTGGGTCCTGCAGGCAAGTCATGAGAGAGGTAAGCAGCTCTCTTTCTTTTGGGGATGTGGCCTGAATGCCCCCCTGCTCTCCCCAGGCTCTGTGAGCAAAGCCACAGTGCGGAAGCCGCAGCCACGGTCCCGTTTGCTTGCCCGGCTGACTGCAAAGGCCTTCTGAGCTTGCTTGCATGCGTGTGTGACTGGGAATTGTTCTTTCATTCAACAATACTTACTGCGTGTCTCCTCACTCTGGGGAGACAGCCGTGGAAAGAGAGGCCAGGCTCTGCCCCCACAGACTTTATAGTCTAGTGCAGGGGGTGAGCAATAAGTAAGGAGGAAAACAATAAGCAATAGGGTCCCTGAGAGTGAGAAGGGCTACTGGGAGAAGAACCCAGAAAAAGGAGTCAACAGTGACAGAAGGAACAGCAGGTAACACTCTAGATCGGGGTCAGAGGCCAGCAAACGGTAGCCCAGGGGCAGATCCAGCCCACGGCTAGTTATTCTATTAAGCAGCTGTTGAAGTTCCACCGGCAGGCAGCCACGCCCATTCATTCACAGACGATCCCTGGCTGCGTTCGCCCGACCACAGCAGAGGTGAGCCATTACAACAGAGCCCTATGGCCCGCAAGGCCTGCAATATGTACTGTCTGGCCCTTTGTGGATAAAAGTTTGCCATCCCCTGCTTTAGGTGGCCAGGAAGGGCCTCTCTTTGAAGACGGCATTTGAGTGGGGATACAGATAGTGAGAAAGGGTGAAGCAGACAGGGGTCTAGAGAAGGAGATTTCCAGGTGGAGGATCCAGCAAGTTTAATGCCCAGACCCTCGGTGAGTTTGACAAGTCACAGGAAGGTCAAGGAGCCTGGAACACAGTGACTGAGGGGGAAGCGAGTGACAAGACGTGAAGTCTCGGAGACGGGCAGGGCCAGATCACACGTGGTCTTGTAGGCCATGGGATGGAGGGTATATTTCATTCCAAGAATAAAGGGGACTGAACTGTACGCTTTAAAATGGTTAAAGTGATAAATCTTATGTTAGTATATTTTAGGACATTAAAACAAAAGTTGGGGAAAAAAAGGATCGGGGAATTCATTGGATGCTTTTAAGAAGGGACTGAAGGGATCTGATGTACTTTTTACAAAGACAGTCTTGAGGGAAGGCCTGAAATTCTTCAGCTCTAGAGATGGAAGAGTGGATTCCATGGTGGGTTCTTTTAAGATTTTTATTTATTTATTTTTAGAGAGAGGGGAAGGGAAGGAGAAAGAAAGGGAAAGAAACATCATGTAAGAGATACATCGATCAGTTGCTTCTCGCATGCCCCCAACGGGGATCTTGGCCTGCAACCCAGGCATGTGCCCTGACTGGGAATCGAACCAGTGACCTCTTGGTGACCGGTGACCTCATTCTGACCTTACGCCACCAGGAAGGCGCTGATTTCGCAATCTGGACCTCATCTCACTGGGACAGAAATGGCTGCCCAGCTGTACGGCAGGTTGGAGGCCATATAAGGAAACCACATCGGGGACATTAGGTCCTTGGCTCCTGCAGCCTGACCCAGTCCAATTGCACGTTGCTGTTTTCTCCCAGCAGATTAGATATTGGCAAATGGGAGAAGGGAAAGGAAAAGGCTGAAGTGGGGAGAGGCAACACTGAAAGCAAAGTACTAACAACAGATGAAGCTTGGGGCCAGGGGCCTGGCACTTTAAGTCACTCAACTTTCATCCATGTCCTCAGGCAGAGCCTGCCAAGCCCATTCATTTTAAAAAGCAAGAAGACTGATTGTGCCTGGTCATAACTTGGAGATTCAGACAGACGTGTGCAAACAGCAGGCTGCAAACCTGAGCCTTCATGAGCAACTGCTAGCAACCAGTAGAAATAGCTTCTAATAACTGAGCCTTTATTTACTGTATGCCAGGCACTGTGTTTAGGCGCTGTACACCCATCACCGGTAATCCTCACCACACCTGGCCAGGTAGAGCCTTGGTCTGTCGACTCTCACTCCAGGACACTGTCTGCTATGCCACAGCTGATTTAACTCTCCACCTGTCTTCCTTCTGGCCTAGTTCACTCTGCCTGAAACCATTTCACAGGTTAAGACGCTGAGACCCAAAGACATTAGTCATTTGCCCAAGGTCACACAGCAAGCAAGTGGTAGCTCCTCATAGTGTGGGGGAAAGATGGGGAGACAGATTTGGGCTAAAATCCTTCTTTGCTGACATCACCCTGCGAAACCTTGGTTTTTTCCTCCGTAAAATGGGGGTGATAATAGCACCCACATCAAAGGACAGACGATGAAATCAGGCAGGTGCAGTGTCCCGTGTGGAAGGAGGCAGGCATGCAACTTCTGGCTGTGAGGATCAGAGAGATGCTGTGGGGAAGGAAGGGAAGCAGGTGTGAGCTGTTCTTTGTCGTGGCAGGAGAGGCGGAGCCAGGCTCAAACCCAGGCCTGTCCTAACCCCTCTGCCACTCTGCCTCCCTCACGCTGGCTTTGTCTCCTTTTCAGTTTGGCGCCAACTGGGACGTCTACATGACCAAGCCAGATGGCACCTATGTCGTCCATTCAGTCCAGGAGCTGCTGCCTGACTCCTTTGGGCCCGAGGACCTGAACAAGATGAAGTGAAAGATGAAGAATGCCCGCTGCCCAGACAACTTCACGAAGACGCTCTCACAGACCTGGCTTACCTCCAAACAAACGGGCCCGACCCCGCAGGGGCTGGGCAAAGATGGCTTTTCCAAATGACACTCAGGCACTGCCGTCTCAGTCTGGCTCGGGCCGTAGCCCCTCCTTGTAGCCCACCTTGTCCTCCCTAGACAAGAGCACCCCATTCCTTCCTGTGGGCCTGCTTTAAAATTCCAGCCAAGTCTGAACTGCTTCCCCATTAGCCTTCCCAAGGTTCTATCCTGTTCCCAGTGACTCTCTAATTACAAACATCACAGAACATCCGGACTCAGGGAAGCACGTTTTGCTCTGTCTCTCTCATTGCTCTCAGCTCCCAGGAGGGGAGGGCACTTTGTCTTTATAGAGAGACCTGCACTGTGGACCCGTCTGTGTGGAAAGAGAAAGGTTTTAGGCTTCTTGCCCCTGTGTTCTCCAGATGGGTGGCCCCCAGGGCTGGACCTGTTTGTGTCCATATCCAGTGTCTATTTTGGTCTCCTCCTTCTCACAGATGAGGGGGCTGGGCCTCAGGGAGGTTAAGTAACATGCTCTAGGACTCTAGCAAAGTTCAGACCAGAAGCCAGGTCTCGTGTGACTCCCACTATGGTCTAGAAACAGTGCGTGCTCTCTGCTGGCCACTGTGCTAAGCTATTCAACATATATGAACCCATTTAGTCCTCACTTATCAAGCTCTGAGTATATTGCTCTCGCTTTACCAATGAATAAATCAAAGCTCAGAGAGGTTAAGTCACTTGCCCAAAGTTGCACAGCTAAAATGTGGCAGACTGGAATTTGAACCATGTCTGTCCATTTCATTCTCTGATGGTTAATGTCTGGCTGCATTTATCAACCTGAGTATCATTTATATGGCAAATTCTGCAGAAAGATGTCTCTGCCCTTGAGGAACTTGCGATCTGACAGGGAGAGAGCAGTGTAAACAGACCTGCTGCACAGAAATGGTGATCTTGGCAGGTCCCAAGTATGAGGTGGGTACAGGGGGTGAGGGGGTGCCACCTTCTGGGGTGTGACAAAGGTCGAGGGACCGCCTGTTCCCTCAGTGCACTGGCTGCATCACACACACAATTAGGAAGGTGAGGCCCAACTGAATGATTGAAGGAGCCAGGCTGGCCCATTAAAGGGGGCGACAGCTCTGGGTGTCCGCCCTGGAGGACTTGGCCCTGGGGCCAGCCTGGCTCTGAGGCTGAGAACAGAGGACAGGTTTCCTCTTTCCTATGCAAGCAAGTTGCTGGGAGCACAGGGAGTGCTGCCCTTCCCTGGGGCCCCTGGCCCTCGGTCCGGAGCATCTACAGCACAGAGGGCCGAATCCGACCCTCCACCTCGCTTTATCCGGCCCAGCACCTTGTTTCTACCCGGCAGCAGTGCTGAGCTCTTGCTTAACAGTTAGGGAGCAGTTACATGTATACAGTCCTAAAGTTACGTTCGGCCCTTTGAAGGCAACCACGAGGCCGATGCGGCCCCCAGTGACAGTGCGTTCGACACCCTGCTTTCCAGGTGCTCCTGTCCGCGTGACCGGCATCTCCACAGCACCCCCAGGCCTACCTGCTGTCCAGCCTGATGCAAAACTGCACTCTGCCTTTCCTTAGACATGGTTATCGGGGTTCAGGGTCTTCAGCACAGTCTCCTGCTAGATGTTCTTAATATGGGGGTGGGGGGAAAAAAGAGAATGCTGGGATTAAAGAGGCCAGGATGTTAAATTCAGTTAAAATTCTGCTCAGTGGAGATCTAGATTCTTTTTTTTTCTTTGCACATATCCGTATTTTGTAAACTTCCAAAACTTTTACATTTAATAAAAAATGCTACTGCATAATGGTTGAAGATTTAAACTTTGGAGTTGGACAGCCTCTGAACGGTGTGGCTTCGGCCAGACTTCGCCGCTCCGAGACCTGACACTACCATCCACAGAGCAGGGCGCTGGGACCACCCGGAGCAACACTGTGGACCGAGTAGACGCTGCACCAGCAGGAGCCCCCTGTCGCACCCTTGTGAAGCTCCTGTACGTGTCAGCTGTTAAGGACGACAAACTCTGGTCCTTTGAATGTGGGTTTGAACTTTGCAAACAGGCAACAGGCTTTCAGAGCCTGTTTGCTCATCCATTTAACAAGTATTTACTGAGTGTCTATCATGTGCTTGGGCTGGGCCCAGACCCCAGAGAGGTAGCAACAGTGAGAGAGATAAAACCCCTGCCCTTACGGGGCTCTGGGTCTGCATGTGGGAGATGAGATTGAAATGATTCCAGCTTTTCATGACAAGTGCCATCCAAGGGGGAAGAGCGCCCTGGGGGGACACAGCAGCAGGGATGGAGCTGGTCTAAGAAGGGGCAAGGTGCCCTGAGGAGGGGATGCTCCAGCCAAGCTGTGAGAAGGGCCACCGGGGTGTCCAACCTGCAGCCCGTGGGCCCCTGTAGCCCAGGACGGCTGTGAATGCGGCCCAACACACAATCGTAAACTTACTTAAAACACGATGAGATTTTTTTTTTTGTGATTGTGTGTTACACGTATTTAATGTGTGGCCCAAGACAACTTTTTTTCTTGTGTGGCCCAGAGATGCCGACAGGTTGGGCCCTGAGCTAGGGAGCAGGGCGGGCAGTGAGTGAGGACGGCCTGAAGGGCTAAGCCTGGAGTTCCTTATATTTGGGGGTGACAATGCAGCAGGCAATCTGCAAAGAAGAATTCCAGAAAGTACTTGAATAACATCCACTTGGAAGAACAGCGCTCCTTTGGCCCGAGAGAGGCAGGATGTTTGTTCAAAACACACGCGCTTTCATTTTGCAGGCCCAGTGTTCTGGGGACCTGGATTTGGGAGCAGCATGTGCTCCTGTTCAGAGCCCTCCGTGGTGTTTAGGACCCTAAAGCTGAGTCCCAGGTTCCCATGGAAATAAATAGAAGCATGCGCACTTCTGCGCTCTGGCCAGCCCTGCTAATTGCTTGTGTAAACTACAAGATTCTTTAGGATTTCCTTTTAGCTGGGAGGAGGACACGCCTCTGACAGACACTAGGGGCACTTTCGGTGCCTGTGTCAGAAATGAAAACAGAAAAATGCTGCTCAAGAACAAGTGGTGGCTCCTGGCCAGGTGGCTCAGTTTGTTGGAGCATCATCCCATTCACCAAAAGGGTGTGTGTGAGTTCGATTCCTGGTGGGGATGCGTATAAGAGGCAACTAATCAACGTTTCTCTCCAATCAAAGTCCCTCCCTCTCCCTCTCTCTGAGCATATCCTCTGGTGAGGATTAAAAAAATTTAGACTAAGTAATGGAATGGCCCACACACACATAACAGTTTGTGAGATTATACGAGCGCCAAACCAGGCAGGGAAGGAACATCCAGCCTGCTCCTTTCCGACAGGTGTGGGAAGGGGCAGTTAGGATGGGGGATGAAAAACTCTATGACTGAACAGAAAAAAAATGGCACGATGATGCATTAATCACCTATCACTGTATAACAGATGATGCCAACATTTAGCAGCTTGGGAAAACAGAAGTGTATTATCTCACAGTTTCCACAGGTCGGGGGTCTGGGCAGAGCCGGGCCATCTGGCTCAAGGCCTCATGCAAGACCACAGGTAAGGGGGCAGCTGGTGCTGTGTCTCATCCGAGGGCACGACAGGGCGACAGGGGAAGGGTCCACCTCAAAGCTCACTCACATGGTTCTTGGCTGTTGGCGGGGTTCGGTTCCTTGCTGGTGGGCCCCTCCACGGAGCCCACAAGGCAGGGGGCTTTGCTCTGAAGAAGCAAGCAGCAGAGTGAGAGACTGTGAGTGAGACAGAAGCCAGAGTGTTTTGGAAACCTAATTAAGGTTACCAATCCCTTTGCCAAACTCTATTCCTTAGAAGCAAGCCCTAAGGTCTAACTCACACAAAGGCATGGATACCAGGGGGTAGGCACTCTCAAGATGTAAAAACTAAAAATGTACGTGGACAAGGAAACGTAAACAGAAAACAGAAAAGTAGGTAAGGATGGCAGAAGGGCCAGGAGAAGCAGGCCTGGCTAGCCCTGTGGAGGAGCTGACCTTACTCCAACCGCAGCCCTGGATTCCAGGAAGCGGGGGGCGGGGAACCAGCAGCTTCCTGCCTGAAATAGCTCCAGCTGCGGTTTGAGAGATCTGAAGGAACCATGGGGAAAAACAGCTAAAAGAGTAAAATATTGCTGCCTCTAGGCTTAGAAGGAGTTAGAACAGGAGATTGTTGCTTTTCGTGATGTGCCTATATCTATTGTTAGTGTTTTTTTAAACCACGTATACATATTAGTTTTATTTAAAGCTGGGGGGATGGGTATCAGGGGACTAAGTGGTAATAAGAAAAAATACAATAAAGATTAAAATGAAAAAGAAAGGAGGTCATAGAAAGGAAATTCATTTGTCAATAACACAGTGTAAATTGCAGTAGGTGATTCTGTTGCCGGTTGCGGGTGAACTCTTCGACATTCCTATCTTTTTCCTCGGCTTCTGGCTCCTCCCGGCTCCCTGCTGGGAAGGAGGGAGCCATGTGACTGGGAGTCGGAAAGTGTAGCCCAGCCCCTTTCCCCCTCCTCCTCCTGGGGAGTGAGCCTGCCTGCTAAGGGCGTGTGTTCCCAGATGGCTCCCAAACAAGGGCTGAGTTCCAGAAGGCCCTGTGCTGGGAGGTAGGGGATCAAAGATTTAAAAATCACAACCCTTGTGCTTACAGAACTCACAGTTCGAAGAGGGAGGCAGAGAAGGAACATCTAGCCCAGTCTAGGAAAGGTCAAAGAAGACTTCCCGGAGGAGGTGACCTCAAGTATGAGTGGGGATTCTTTTAAGACAGGGGATCAGCCTGGTGCTTGGGAAGGCTGTAAGTAACTCAGTATTGCTGGACCATAAAGACAGGAGGTGGACAGCACAAAAGATGCTGGGGCCAAATAGTAAAGGACTTTCTGTGCCAAGCTAACTTTCTGTGCCTTAGGCTTGACCCTGGGGGCAATGGGCAGGGTAAAGGGCCTCTGCAGGACTTTGCCACCTGCAGGTGACATGGCCACATTTTCCTAGGAATCATCACTACAGGCCAGTCGTTTACTGGACTGCATGAATCACAGATAGAACTTCTCAACGATATGACGTCTCCCTCCTCCACCGGCAGAGTGCTTCCATCCATCCTCACGTCTGGGGAAAACAGAGACTTCTCCCCGGTGAGATGTCACTCTCCGCTCGCTGCTGTCTGGCTCAGGCTTCCAAAACCTACAGCCCAGGAGTGTCGACCAGGCGGGTTTTCATCTGGCCGCAGCTTTGCTCGGTCAACAGTTTTAGCAAAAACTCCTTCCATCTCTGCTGGCAATTTAGCGATAGCATTTCTGAAATGGGCTGCGGGTAGAAGACGTTGCTGCCCCTGGAGAAAGTGTCTGTCCCCTGCCAGGAGGAGACAAAGAGGATTGAAATGGTGCCAGGACAGAAGGTCGAAAAGCCCTTGATGGTTTTTTTTTTTCCTTGTCTTTTTCCATTTTTCCATTAGCATCAGCTTTTTTCCCCTCCATGTCCTCTGGGGGAAGGTTAAATGATGCTTCTTAGGAATATTATGTACCTTACCAAAACTACACAGTCTCGCTGCCTGGAAAGAAAAGAATATAAACAAGACAGAAAGGCGCCCACAGACCAGAGCACACAGCACAGGAGAACCCCAGGGTCTCTCCAACACCTCCCTGCCCCTCCGTTCTCTAACCCTTGTGGCCGAGCCTATCAGAGCCTCCCTGGTGCCCGGCAATGCTTAATAATGGTCTAGGCATGAATGAGACTCTCCTATAGAATAGACAGTCTTCAGTATAAATGAATATCTCAGCAGAAAACCATATACCATGTCCTGACTTCCTCTTCTTGAGATACCATTAAAGAGACGGAAAATGTTGTCACAGAGCCTCAGGACCACCCCCGAGACCTGAGATTTGTTGCCACCACGGGGTTTTCCTTCTCCAGGAAACAGAGGGGAACAAATGGAATCAGGGCCATGATCCCTAAGAAAGGTAGCTGGGTGTCCCTCTGTGATAAGGCTGTATCTCTGTCCTGAGAATGGAGAACACAGCACCCCTGACATTCCTACTAGAAGCTTCTCTCTGAAGAATGAACTTGGCTGCCCTTTCCATCCAGCTTCACACTGTGCTTGGTTCAGACCTGTCAAAGAAACTTAGATTTTTCTGCACAAGGGGAAGTGAACCAGTCCGGCGCCATCTTGACTGAAAGTCCAGGGCTCTGTGGAACAAGGAACTGCAGGCCTACAAAGGAGGGTTAATGAACACCAGCTAGAGATTTGGGTGGCGAGGCATCACAGGCTGCTGGTTTATCTGCACACCACAGGACTAAAGGCGAAGGCTGATAACAAACCCACTTCTTAACTCAAAACAACCCACACAACCTTCCCAGAGTGTGTACATCCCGTTAGCTGTATACTCGTCACGGTAAACTGTCACATTGCCAGCAGCGTGAAGGAAGTCCTCGGGCTTAGAACTAAAGACCTCAGAACAACTCTCGTACCCTCTCAGTAAGGCTTAAAGGGAAGAGTTGGAATGGTAATGACGCTTAGCAGATGCATAGATTTCAACTTTGTTTTTTTTTTTAAGATTTTCTTTTAAGAGGGGAAAGGAGAGAGAAGGAGGGAGAGAGAAACATCAGTGTGTGCCGGCTTCTCCTGCGCCCCCTACTGGGGGCCTGGCCTGCAACCCAGGCATGTGCCCTGACTGGGAATTGAACCAGAGACCCTTTGGTTCGCAGGCCAGTGCTCAATCCACTGAGCCACACCAGGCAGTGCCATGGTTATGTTTTTTTAAATATTTCTTATCACTTAGAGATAGATACTGAAGTATCTAAAAATGAAATAACGATGTCTGGGATTTGCTTTAAAGTAATCAGGGGGTGGGAGTAGGAGAAAGGCACTGTTCTTAGTACTAGTAGAATACAAATTCAGCCCTGGCTGGTGTAGCTCAGTAGATTGAGCGTGGGTCTACAAACCAAAGGGCTGTCAGTTCAACTCCCAGTCAGCACACATGGCTGGGTTGAGGGCCAGGTCCCCAGTAGGGGGCGTGCGAGAGGCCACCACACATTGATGTTTCTCTCCCTCCCTTTCTCCTTCCCTTCCCCCCTCTCTAAAAATGACTAAATTTTTAAAAATATATATTAAAAAAATAAAATGGCAAATATGATTGTTCTAAAATTAAAACAAAAACAAAACAAAATTTGACCTAGCGAATTTGAAGACCTAATTGACCCGACTGATTCATGAGTCATGCAGCATCCTGTCTAGCAAACAGAGGGGGGTCCCAGGAGCTGCACAAAATGGGTTTTACAGGAAGCAAGGTGGGGCAAGGGAGCTATTAGTGACAGAAAGGAAAGGATTATATCGGGACAGGGTCATCTTTTCTGTGGGGAAAGGCAAGGGAAAGGATTTTTATTATGTAGATTACCTAATGTATAGAGCAAGAGCAGAGTGGACTTTTTGACACCTTCGACAATCCAATACAGGGTCACTGTCGGCTGTGACAGTAGGTCAAGTGCTATGTCAAGACTGAGGTAATGGGATGTAACAGGAACACCCTTAGGAGGGGCCTGGGATGTCCAAAACCGCGAGTCTGGACACTTGGATGAGTACTCCATCTGGACACTGATGTGAGTGGGACCCCCGAGGCTTGTGGGCTGTAAGAACTCACAGCTCAGACCCCCAAGGCTCAAGCCTGGCTGCCCCGCAGGCCACACTCAGAGCCCTGCTAGAAGACTTCCACTGCACCAGACTCCTGCCGCCACTGCAGCCGCCTGGCTGGAGACCAAGGCCACCCCTCCACCTACTACACATGGGGCTTCCCTGCAGACGCTCGCTCTGCTCACTGCTCACTTCTGTTGTACCAGCTCCCCCTCTCGGTGTGTAACCTGCTTGACTCTGTTGGCTTACTGGGGAGGTCTCCCCTGCTGAATCTGACATTGTGGAAAGACACAAATGTGTGTGACTTTCAGGGATGCCCCCGTCCTCATGACACCTCTTTCGTCCATGAGAGATGGAGAGGGCTTCAGTGACAGATTACTGGGGCTTGACCAGAAAACTTCATGCTGGTTGATTATAGTTCTGGGAGAGGCTGAAATTGCAATTAGATTGGATATTAAATCTGCATTTGTTATCATGGGCTTTTAGCAGAAGTGATGCCATTTGGAACCTATAGATTTTTTTTTTCTTGAATGGTATGAGTGAATAATGATTTTGTTGAAGCTGATTAATGGGTACATGGGGTTCACTATACCATTGTATTTTTTAGTATGTTTAAAAATTCCCATTTTATATATAGGGAACCAACAGCGAAGGGAAGGAAACGAACTCAAATCAACAATTTGGAGCAGAAGGAAGAAATAAATAGTCAACTCAGAACAAAATGAAGAAATAAGAATTCAAAAAAAAGGAGGGGAGGCTTAGGAACCTCTGGGACAACTTTAAATGTACCAATATCCAAATCATAGGGGTGCCAGAAGGAAAAGAGGAAGGACAAGAAATTAAAAACTTATTTGAAAAAAATAATGAAAGAGAACTTCCCTAATCTGGCAAAGGAAATAGACATAGAAGTTCAAGAAGCTCAGAGAATCCCAAACAAGTTGGACCCAAAGAGGAACACACCAAGATACATCATAATTAAAATGCCAAAGATTAAAGATAAAGAGAGAATCTTAGCCTGGCTGGTGTGGCTCAGTGGATTGAACGCTGACCTATGAGCTGGGGGATCACAGGTTTGATAACCAGTAGGGGCACATGCCTGGGTTGCAGGCCAGTTCCCCAGTGGGGGACATGCAAGGGGCAAACATACATTCGTTTTTCTCCCCCTCTCTTTTTTCTTCCTTCCTCTCTCTCTAAAAATTAATAAACAAAATCTTAAAAAAAAAATAGAGAGAACCTTAAAAGCAGCAAGAGAAAAGGAGACAGTTACCTACAAAGGAGTTCCCGTCAGACTGTCAGTTGATTTCTCAAAGAGACCTTACAGGCAAGAAGGGACTGGCAAGAAGTATTCCAAGTCATGAAAGGCAAGGACCTACACCCAAGATTATTCTATACAGCAAAACTATCATGTAGAATGGAAGGGCAGATAAAGTGCTTGCCAGATGAGGTCAAGTTAAAGTTCATCACCACCAAGCCCTTATTATATGAAATGTTTAAGGGACTTAACTAAGAAAAAGATAAAAAATATGAACAGTAAGATGACAACAATCTCACAATTATCAACAACTAAACCTAAAGAAAACCCTCATAAACAAACTAAGCAAACAACTAGAACAAAAACAGAATCACAGAAATGGAGATCACCTGGAGGGTTATCAGTGGGGAGCGGTGTTGGGAAATGCCCTGCCTGGTGGCTAAGGCTGAGTGAGCAACCTTCGGACCATAAGCCATTAAGGAGACAAAGCTTATCTCCCTGGCAGGAACACCACTTCTGCTCCTTTTTCCATAACTGGCCTCCAATGCTGAGCAGTTAGCCAATGACGGGAAAGATTCCCCAAGCGGGGAATCACCTAAGACAGGCATGATCCCGTGGAGGGCCCAGGGAAGGACTTGGGGGGCTAAGGAGAAAGGGGGTGATGGACCCTCCCCCCTCGGCTTTGAGGAAGCCTGAGTCTTCAGTCTGTCTGCGAGAAGTCTCGAGAATTTCTTGGTTATCTGCCTCCCCTGCCTGACTAAAGCCTGAAAACGATGACAGAGGGTGGTGTAGCCTTGTGCTGGGAATGGTGGGCTCCCTGGGTAATTAGGCCTGAGAAAGAATATGTGGAACCCTGTGAAACCTACTTTGCTAAGGATGCTTTTAGTTAAATGATAAAGGCCTGAGCAGAAAAAGAGTTTATGTTCTCAAAGTTCTGTAGCCTTTTAGCTGACAGACCCTGACTTAGAAGAAGCCCCAATGGTTCTTTGTATACTATCTACTGCTTACTGCCTGACAATGATTAATAAGTTGTACCTGAACTCCTGTGCAAAAAAAAAAACAAACCACACAATAAAAGCCTGACTAGGCAAGGGTCAGAGTGCTCTCGCTCCCTTTGAGAGGGTAGCCAGGCCGTTCTAAGGCACTCCCACTTTGACGGAGTAACCATGCCGTCCCTTTTCCTCCACAGGACTCAGTAGTCCATGTGAATTTGTCTCATGTCGCATCCATGACGCCGCAGACACTGCCAGCCAGTGCACAGGTCAGCGGGGGAGGAGGAAGACTTGGGGAGAAGGCACAGGGAATAAGCATAACTGGTAGCACAAACTAGGCACCGGGAAGTTAAGAATAGTACAGGAAGTGGAGAAACCAAAGAACTTCTATGTACGGCCCACGGACATGAACTGAGGAGGGGCATGCTGGAAGAATGGGAGTAACAGAGGAGGAAAAAGGGAAGAAAAAAATATGGGACAATTCTAATAGCAGAATCAATAAAATATACTTAAAAGCTCCCATTTTAAAAAGACAAGAAAGAAAAAAGAAATTGCTCAGTATGAATCCCTTTATTAGCCTTTCATTACAACTGTTTGGGTACCAGGGTTCTGCCACTAACAAGCTGTATGACTTTGGGCAAGTCCCTTCACGACTCCGGACTCAATTCATCTGAAAAATGTGGCCTTTGGGTGAGATTTCTCTTAGGGTCTTAAGAAGCCAGCAGGGATTGCACGCTTGCAGAGAGGAGCCTAAGGGCAGTGGGGAGGGGAAGAACTCAATAGTCAAAACATCATGAACTTTAACCTCAGCTCTGACACTGTGACCTCTGACTGTGGCAGCCCTTTATAGGCCTGTTTCCTTAACTATAGATATGAGGTTCATATCTTCTTGGTAGGAAGATTAAATAAACTAGCAGTTGTAGAGTCTGGCTCGGTGGGTGATACTCAATAAATATTCATTTCCCCGGACCAGCAAAGTTCACTTCAAGACTTGCCTGATGTAAAAGCCCATCCAAAGCGCAAAAGGGCAAGAAACTACGGACCACCGGGTGCGCGCACAGCGCCCTCGCGCGTCCAGCGCTGGAACGGTCAGACCGGCAACCCCGCCCATCGGCGCCCGCGCCTGCGTAGAGGCACCGCCCCAAGTTTGTTGTGGCTGGCGTCTGGGACGCCTGCGGGGCGCTACCATGGCGGTGCGACAGGCGCTGGGCCGGGGCCTGCAGCTGGGTCGAGCGCTGCTGCTGCGCTTCACCGCCAAGCCTGGCCCGGCCTACGGCTGGGGGCGGCCCGAGCGACCGGGCCCCGCGGGCGTCCGGGGCCGCGGAGAGCGCCCGGGCCAGGCCGCAGGACCCGTTGCGGAGCCGCGCAGGCTCGGGCTCGGGCTCCCCGACCGCTACCGCTTCTTCCGCCAGTCGGTGGCGGGGCTGGCGGCGCGGCTCCAGCGGCAGTTGGTGGTGCGAGCCCGGGGCGGCGGGGGCCCTTGCGGCCGGGCAGTTTTTCTGGCCTTCGGGCTGGGTCTGGGCCTGATTGAGGAGAAGCAGGCGGAGGGCCGGAGGGCGGCCTCGGCCTGCCAGGATATCCAGGTGAGCGCCGGCTTGGGGCGGGGCGAGGACCAGAGTTAGGCTAGAAGGGGACCTTCAGCTGGTGGGGGCGGGGGCCAAGGGCGTGGGCGGAGCCATGGGATCTTCGGGGGCGGGGCTAGGGTGTGGGCGTGGTAGGGAGGGGCTAGGAGGCATTAGGCCTCTGGAGCCCTGAATTCTGTTAAGTCCAGGATTTATGCTCCTCGGGCCCAGAAATTCTTTGGAAATCACCAGTTGAGGCTCATGTTCAGTGTTACTGATCTTCTGGTATGGGGATCATTTGTTTTACTGTTTTCCCTTCTCAATCATCATGTTTTGGAAGAATGCTAATGATACCTCCTGTTGCACCATTGTAATGGCTTTTTGTAATTATAAAAAAAAACAACAACTAATGAGCCCTGGCTGGTGTGGCTCGGTGCATTGAGTGCAGGCCTGCTAACCGATGGGTCACCACTTCAGTTCCCAGTCAGGACACATGCCTGGGTTGTGGGCCAGGTCCCTAGTAGAGGGTGCGTCAGAGGCAGCCACACATTGATGTTTCTCTCCTTCCTCCTTCCCTTCCCATCTCTCTAAAAATAAATAATTTTTAAAATTTAGTGACAAATCATAATACTCTATCCCTGAGGTAGTTGTCATGGCCAATTTATGAATAAGGACATGTGCTCAGAGGTAAAATAACTTGCTCGAAGTCACACAGCTGGTGAAGTCTGGCCCCCCAGAGCCCCTGTCCTTGGGCACTGAGCCAGACTGCCTACACAGTTTAGCAAGACAGTAACACAGCTGAGGCCAAAGTCAGAACTGTAAACAGCAGGAGAAAACATCACACCTGACCATTTGTAACCTGAGTGGGGTTAATCAGGAGTGATTGGATATGTGGGGTGTCTCAGGCTTTTAAAAGATGCTTAAAATAGCTCCGAGACCTCTGTTTCTACTCTACTAAACTCTTAGTGGGCGTTCGCCAGAGAAATAAAACCAATGGGATGGGCTTATAGAAAAAAATTTATTTTAAGGTCGTGCCTCTGCAGTTCCGGAGGCTGAAAGTCCGGCATCTGCAGGGCAGAAAGGCAGGCAGGCTGGAGACCCAGGGAAGAGCCACTGCCACCGCTGTGCAAGTGTGATGGCCATCTGCTGCCGGAGCTCCCTTCACTTCCAGGGAGCCACGTGCTGACTTAGTGCAGCTCCTGCAACTTACAGTCGGGGGCAAGGGGCTGGAAGGTGGGGCGGCTTGTCCAAGGACGCGCTGGCTAAGGACCCAGCAGTGTCTCCCCTGTGTCCGGGTTCTGGGCCCTGTTCTTGTTGTTAAGCACCAGAGTGTCTCAGGTTTGAACTCTGGCTGGTTTGGGATGACAGGTGACGTCTGGCCCAGTCCCCAGCTGATGTCCTTGCCTTTGGCTACAGCTTAACTGGCAGAAGCCAAGGGAAACCTGATAATCCTGCTTAGGTTTATGGAGGCTTTTTTTAACAGAGAGGCTTGTCCTCCTGAGCTTACCATCTTCACGTCCATTTCTCACCCTTCACCCTCCTGCGTCTTACAAGTCTTAATTAGTTGACAGTTTTTAAAATTCAGTTTTTAAAATTCAGGGGTTTGACTTCTTTTTCTAAGAAAAATCAGCAGATATGACATCTCTAACCCTAAAATTCCATATGGTATCAGAGTAGAATAGTGGCTGCTCCTTTCAGATGGAAGCATATGGAGAGGGGATTCAGTTATAAAATGGGAAACAGACATGTATCAGCAAGAGGAGACACACGTGTCAGATGTGTGCATGAAAAGAGTTCACCAGCCACCAGGGAAACGCAGGTGGAAAACACAGTGTGACATCATGACGTACTGACCGGAACTAGAATCAAACACAGCGGTGATACCAAATGCTGGTGCGGGTGCAGAGAGACTGGGCCGTGGGGGAGAGTAAAGAGTGGTACACCGCTCTGGAAAGCAGCAGTTTCTTAAACAGAGACCTGCGTGGCCATGTGACCTAGCCATCAAAGTCCTGGGCGTTTCCCAGAGAAATGAAAACTTGTTTAAACCGAAACCTGTCCATGGAAAGGTTTATTTTAAACAAAAACCTTTTGTTTAAAAAAAAAACACACAAAAACCCCTTTCCACTGCTGCTGTGGAAAACAGTATGGCAGCTCTCCCCACAGTAAAAGCGGAATCACCACGTGATCCAGCAAGTCCACTTCTTAGTGTGTACACAGAAGAGCTGAAAGCAGGGACTTAGAACAGGAATTTGTATAGCTGTGTGCATAGTGTTGTTATTCACAATAGGTAAATGTGGAACCAACCCAAGGGCCCATCAGTGGATGAGTGGAGGATTGTTCAGCCTTAAAAAGAAAGGGGATTCTGACACAGGATCCAACATGGATGAATCTTGGGGACATTATGCTAAATGAGCCAGTCACAAAATGACAGTTACTGCAGGATTCCACTCATAGGAAGTTCATGGAGGCAGAAAGGAGAATGGGGGCTGCCAGGGGCTGGAAGGAAACGGGATGGGACGTACTGTTTAGTGGGTGTGGAATTTAAGATGAAAAAGTCCTAGAGTCAGACGGTGGTCACACAGCAGTGTGACTGTAGTTAATGCCACTGAACTGTCCGCTTAAAAATGGGTGAAAGGGTCAGTTCTATGTTATGTATTTTCTACCGCAGTTCTTTAAAAGAATTTTTAAGCCCTGCACATGAATCTTGGCAGTATCACTCACAGTAGCAAAGTAGTGGCAACAACCCAAGTGCCTTTCAACAAGTGCTGAACAAACTGGCCCTTCCTCCCAGAGACTGAGCAGTAGTGAGGAGCTGACTACTGATGCAGGTCAGAGGCCTAAGTGAAACTCAAGGGCATTATGCTTAGTGAAAAAGGTCAGTCCCAAAGGTTAGACTCTGTGATTCTATTTATATAATATTCTTTAAATAACAAAACTAGAGAGAACAGATCAGTGGATGCCAGGGGATCGGGACGGGGGTGTGGGGGGTGCAGTGGGGGGGTGCAGATACAAACAGGTAACACAAAGGAGTTCCTTTGTGGTGATGGAACAGCTGTGGTGGTGACCGCACAAACCCATACGTGGGATAAAGCTGCGTAGCTGTGCACACACCAGTGAGTGCAGGTTAGAAAAGGTGGGGAGCCCTGGCTGATGTGGCTCAGTGGACTGAGTGCCAGCCTGCAAACTGAAAGGTCAGTGGTTTGATTCCTAGCCAAGGCGCATGTGCCTGGGTTGTGGGCCAGGTCCTCTGTTGTGGGCGCAAGAAGCGACCAATCTATGTTTCTCTCCATCTCTTTCTCCCTTCCTCCTCCTCTCTCTAAAAATAAATAAATAAAATCTTTTTTATTTAAAAAGATGTTAAAACTCAGGTTTATAGTCTGGTTAGCAGTAGTGTACCGGTGTCACTTTCCTGTGTTTTTTTAAGTATATTTTATTGATTATGCCATTACAATTGTCCCAATTTTCCCCCTTTCCTCCCTTTCACCTGGTAACCCCCTTTCCTCCAGCAGTTCCTCCCTTAGTTCATGTCCATGGGTCGTGCATATAAGTTTTGGCTTCTCCATTTTCTATATGATTCTTAACACACACACATACCACCACCACCACCACCACCCCCACCACCTCGTCTATTTTGTACGTACCAATTATGCATCTTAATCCCTGTACCTTCTTCCCCACTGGCTAGGTCTTCTGAATAGAAGAGTGAGTAGCACATGAAGGCAGTGGTTTGATTTGGCTCAGAAGCGGGTGAAGGGCTGATGGGGGAGTGGGAAGGTCTAGAGGTGGGTAACCGCAGAAAGGAAGGGATCAGGAGATCAGACAGACAGAATGTGATGTGGAGCCTGGGCCGTGGGACAAATGATGTCACTGCCTGAAGTAGGGAAGGACTCAGATTTGGGAGAAGTGGGCTCTTTCCTAGTGCATCCCCACCAGCACCTGCATTTCTATCTCATATTTCCATCAGAATTCTTACGTTCTTGTTTCCTTTCTGGAACCAGGGTGGGCCCCCAGATTCCTAAGAGGTAAAGACAGGATTTAATGACTCAGCCCCAGGGGTCCTCCTGATTTCACCCCCTTGTGTACGGGTGACCGGGCTCACTCACCAGTGGAGGGGCAGCCGTACACCGCATACCCTGCCCGCCCACAGCCCTGCTTCCCGCACGGAAGTTGCCAAGTTCTCTGCAGAGGGAGCTGTCTCAGTAGTCAGAACTCCAGCATCGCGCTGGGGACTTGACAGGCAGCAAGGAGTGGAGCGTGTCAGCTGCAGAATTTGGAGGGTCTGACCTCTTAACTGACGACGTTCAGTGTTGGGCTGCATCCGATGCAGTGAACGACAGAGTTTGGGGAAATCACTCTTGAGCGCTGAGAGAGGCAGGAGGGGCCCAGCCCAGGCTGAGCAGTCCCATCCAGCTGGGTGTGTTCTGACAGCTCCCAGTCTTGTCACTGGAGCCCCGCCCCACTCTACCTCCTCCCCGTGCCCTTTAGGTGAGCCTTCCTGGTCCCCTGGCTCACAGTGCTCACCTTTTCCCCTCACAGGCAGTCTTTACAGAGAAAAGCAAGCTGCTCCCTGACCTGCTGGACTCCAGACGCTGGCAGGGCTTCCAGCTGGATGAGTACCTGATAGGGCAGTCCCTTGGCAAGGGCTGCAGTGCTGCTGTGTACGAAGCCGCCGTGCCTGTGCAGCCCCGGAACCTGGAGGTGGCAAAGAGCGTGGGGCTTCTTCCAGGGAGAGGCCAAGACATCACCCTGCTGGGAGCAGAGAAGGGGCGCGCCCCACAGGCCCCCACCTTTCCCTTAGCCATCAAGATGATGTGGAACATCTCGGTAAGGGCGAGGTGCCGATCTGGGGGGCTGGGCGGTGCTTTTTCCTGGAAGTAGACAGGGAAAGACAGATTCTCCACAGTCTGGTGCCTGTACTGTTAGGCTTCCTCCCCCTCACGCAGGAGGGTGAAGCAGCGTGTCTCGAAACAGCAGGTCCACGAATCACCTGGGGATGGGCAGGTCCTGGTCAGCAGGTCCGGGGTGGGGCCCACAGCCCTGCCTTTCATTAAGCCAGCCCCCAGGTGGTGTCCATGCTGCCGGTCTGTGCGCTACAGCTTGAGTAGCAAGGGCCTAAACCAGCGGCCTCTCACCTGGCAGTCCTGGCCAGTCAGTTAGTGCATTTTCCGGCCGCACTTGCCAGCATCCTCTCTCTTCCCCTCAACCTGCCTCCCTGGGCAGGAGGGGCCCCACTCAACTCTAAACTCACCTCCACCTCACCTCCGGGTTAGAGGCTTGGTCATCACCTCCTTGCTGTCAGTTCTTGGAGGACTTAAGGCTTTCGGAAATTAAGTGCATTCCCCCAACAAAAATGAAGCTTTCTCTCTATTTGGAGTAGTTCTTTTCCTTGCCCTTGCATTAGGAGGGTTTAGAAAGTTCATCCGGACCCCCGTCCTTTGTCCTGCCCGGAGCACGGGCAGGGCTGAGGCAGAGACAGCCCTGCAGCTGGTGCTGGATGCAGAAGAGCGCACACCTGCGGTGTCTCCTTCCGATTGGGGGAGCGAGGCTGTTAGACGGCGGCACTTCCAAGCCGGGTTAATAGCTAACAAGTAGCAAAACCCTTTGCCTATGAATCGGCCAGTCAGGCATCATAGCTGCCGCTGGCTGCGTGTTGCAGCCGGTGCTTTCACAAGAGCTGAAACACTCGATTCTTACAGAATCTCCATACTTAAGTTTCATGGGTCCTGAGAGCTGTTCATAGTGAAATGAGGAAAATAAGGTGACCTTCCTCCTCTGGGTTTTTTGTTTGTTTCTTACTGGGGGATAGGAAGGCTGTTCTGTGATTCAGCACAACTTTATCCAGGGTGGGCGTGTCTGGCTCCGGCCTGGCTGCTGAAGGGAGCCTACAAGGACGAGTCTGGTGGTGACCACATGCACCTGTGGCAGAAGACGGGGCCCACGCCCTGCTCATCTTGCCATCTCCCTGCCCTGGCGTCTCAGGGCCTCTTGTGACATTGGGTGACACCTCTGCCCTTTCTCCCAGGAGAAACTGATCTTGGCTTGATACTTTAGAGAGGTTATCTTGAAGGTCAAAGCCAATTTTGCACAGTGTAGCCGTTCTGGTCCCAGTACAAGGAGGGCTTAGACTTGCCATTCTGCTTGGGGGTCTGTAGTAACCGTGGATTCATTGTGGATGCATTTTAGGCCGGCTCCTCCAGCGAAGCCATCTTTAGCAAGATGGGCCGAGAGCTAGTCCCAGCCAGTCGAATGGCCCTGGCCGGGGAGTACGGAGAAGTCACTTACAGGTAAGCACCCACCTGCCCACCAGATTGGCTGTGAGTTCTTTGAGAACAAACCGCCAAGTCCTCAGCACTCAGCACCATGTCTGACATGACTCACAGGAGACAGTGAGTGCTTATTGCATGATGTAGTTAATGATGGGTTTTCAGCTGGTGCATAAGTCACTTGGGAATGACTGTAGATCACCCTGACCCCCACTGGAGATGCCGGTGGCTGGTTCACGCTGGAGCAGGGGGAGAGGCCATCCCAAAATGCTGTTTCAGAAAGTGGAATAGCGACCTGGTTTCTGATTCTGCCTAAGTCATGCCCAGGTGAAGTACTGAACTCTGCTCCCAGCAGAGGTAACATTCATTCCTCTGATAGCTGCAGTGCATCTCACGGTGCTGAGATTTTTAAAAAGCCTGTTCCCCAGGAGTTCTCCATGAGGCCTGGGAGCCGGGCAGCTCAGGAGCAGAGTCAGGTGTGGTGCGTTCTAGAATGGTGTGTACGCAGGTGCTGAGGGAGTCCAGAGGTGGCGTGTATGTGGTGGGGGCGGGGCCGTTCAGAAAAGCCTCTTGTCCCCTCTTCAAGGGCCAATTCTCACTGCCTTTTGAAGGGTGAACGGACATTAGCTCGGCAAAGCAGTAGGAAAAGGCGTTGTCCTCGGGGGGAGCGGGTGGGCGGCAGCCTGGCCAACAGTGGCTCCGCAAGTCCACGTGTGTGAGCTGTGACAGCGGAGGCACTTGTGCTCACTGCGACATGTGTAGACCACCAGGAAGAGGGGGGCCTGCGCATCTTTGGTGACTTACTAGGGGACTGGTTTGCAGACCTAGTTCCGGCAGAGGCAGGAAGATAGAAAAGGGACCCAGGGTAACTCACGGGGAAAACGCCGTCCGTTGCTCGGAGGGCTGCAGTGCGCCTGCGGGTCCGTGCGGGCCCGTGGGCTCAGCGCTGCCGTCCCGTTCGGTTCCTCGGGAGGGACCAGCGGACCACCCGATGTCAGCTGCCCTTGGGGCGCTGTCGCGTAGCTGGAGCACAGCGTCTCTGGCACAGAGAGCCCTGCCCAGGGCTCTCTTGAGGTAGAGAGAGGCAGTCCCTGCCACTCTCGAGTCCTTTTCCTTGCCGTAGCACGAATCACCATCTGACCGTAGAGCACAGGTGTCTTTGTTTTTTTTATGTAGTTTTTACTTTATGTTTTTAAGATTATTTATTTTTACAGAGAGGGGATGAGTTGTACAAGAGAGAAAGAGTAGCCTCTTACACATCCCCTACCAGGGATCTGGCCTGCAACCCAGGCATGTGTCCTGAGTGGGAATCAAACCAGCGCCCCTTTGATTCACAGGCCAGCGCCCAACCACTGAAGCACACCAGCCAGGGCGATGCTTTGTCTGTCTATTCACGGTCTCTCCAGCTGTGCAATGCGCCCTGAGGCCAGGGCTGTCAGGTTTTGTTCACTGCGTTCCCCACAGCTCAGGGGGTGTCTGTTAAGTGAGGGATGCAAGTGGCCGAAGGTCTGTTACCTGCAGTTCTGGCGACACCTAACGCTGTGTCAGGGAAACACCCTTCCCTGAGAGCCGGGGTGTGCTCACCTGGGGACCTCGGGTCAGTCCTGTGTCTGCTCCGCTCACTTCTCCTCCCATCTGATTTCTCATCTTGTCCCAGGTACATGCCACACCCCACATACTGGATTCCCACTGCCCCCCAAGGCACCTGGTTCCTCCGTGCCTCCTGCCTCTCTGCGTGCAGGTAGCTCTGCTGGGCTACACAGCCACACTCCTCCTCTGGGCTCCCGTGACAGCTGGACAGTGTTTTCCCGAGGGAACGACGCTCTGACCCCTGGGGCTGCACGGGACAGGGCCCCTGGGGTGGACTGGAGCAGAAGAGCAGAAGGCCCCACGTGGGCCGGGTCTGCCACACTGGGGCTCTGAGGACACGGCAGGTGTCTGCTCCCCGAGAGCTGTCTTGCTGTCTCCGGGCGGCTTCTCTGTCCTCCTCTCTCTGCCACGCGGCTCTTCTGTCCTGGTGTCTTCGGCTCGCACACCCTGGTCTTCCAACGGCCCCAAGCAAACCTCACGTCACCCTCTTGCCAGCTCCACTGTCAACCGCCAGGCCTCCACCATGTGTCCTCGTTCGTGCCCCTCAGAGAGACTCTAGCTCGCCCCTTCCCTTTTCCCACCAACCACTGGATCTCAGATGTGACTGCAGGCTCATGGTCCCACCCCTTCGTCCAGTCGTCTCTGGTTGAGGGGCTGAGCTGGTACACAGCAGGCAGTCATGCAATCAGAAACATGTCCCCATGCCTCAGCAGGGCTGTGGGGTGCGGCCGCTGGAGGAGGGGTGGGGAGGGCAGGCAGGCGACAGCTCTGCTACCAGCTGTGTCCGTTCGTTCAGCAAAGGTTTGCTGAGCTCATCCTCCACACCAAGTATTAGTGCAAGGACTGGGGCTCACAGAGATTCTAGGTCCTTTCTTAACTAGTACTACCGACCTCACGAGGTCCGTCACTGCCTTTCCCCTTTGGCACTGGAGACTAAGCCCCGAGAAGTTAGCAGCTTCACCAGGGCCGACCTGGAATCCCAACCCAGGCTGTCTGGTTCCAGGGGCTCCCAGCCACTGTGTCAGCCATGTGGGATGGATCGGGGGACAGATGGGTGGCTGGACAGACAGACAGACGGGCTGGTGAAGTCATCACATGTGCTGAGTCTCCTTAATGGTGTTTTACTCTAACACCAGGCACTTTGCCTAGAACACAGCAGACCTGCAGTAAATATTTGAAAAATAAACGGGCAAATAAATGAATGGCAGTATTTCTTGTGGCCTTAGATCACCATCTTTCCAACTGCTGTGTTACTGGCCTCATATGTTTGTCCCTTTTGGCTGAAACAGAAAATCCAGAAGAGGCCCCAAGCAACTGGCCCCTCACCCCAACATCATCCGGGTCCTCCGCGCCTTCACCTCGTCCGTCCCACTGCTGCCAGGGGCCCTGGTGGACTACCCGGATGTGCTTCCCCCACGTCTTAACCCCGAAGGCCTGGGCCACGGGCGGACACTTTTCCTCGTCATGAAGAAGTAAGTAGCACGTGCGTGGCAGGGCCTGGGGTAAGTGGGACTGGTCCCTGCCTCTCTAGTAGGGAAGAGGATCCTTACACTTAAGGAGATAAGGCTGTGCCAAGGGCACTTTCCTTTACGTTTTGGCCTCTTTCCTTTACATGTGTCCTCTTCCTCATTTCAGGGTGGTGGGTGGGGACAGAAAGGAGACTTGGGGCAAAAAGAAGTCTGAAAGCTCTAGGAAGAGGAGGAAAGACCGTCATCCTAACAGTAAATAAGTCCGTGCATGACCCTCTCCCCCAGCTACCCCTGCACCCTGCGCCAGTACCTCCGCGAGAACAGCCCGAGCCCCCGCCTCGCCACCGTGATGCTCTTGCAGCTCCTGGAAGGAGTGGACCATCTGGTTCAGCAGGGCGTGGCACACAGAGACCTAAAGTCTGACAACATCCTTGTGGAGCTGGACGCAGGTAGGCGCCTGGATGCACTGCCACGCCTCCAGGGGGCACTAGACTTGAGGTCTGGGAACATAGGTCCTTTTTCGTTTTTATGTCCTATTATAAGCTGTCTACATTTGGCTGTATACACAGGACACGTGCAGTCCCTCCTTCAGAGTGGAGGCGTTCGTTCTCTCTGTGGGATTTGTGGAGTGGTAGTTAACATTTCCAAGTTCCTTTCTGTTGCCCACTTACAGAACCACCTCATCAGTGGATGTGTTCTTGGCAGAAGTACGAGAGAGGTGGACTTTAGCTCAGTGGAAGGAAGAATTTCCAAACTGTGGAAGAGGCCCCAGTGCAAGCCCGGTTGCCTCTGCAAATAATGGCTTCCTGTCAGTGGAAGCGTTCCGGTAGAAGCCGGATGGTTAGTGGTTTGGGAAGACTGTAAAGGAGGTTCACATCTGTTCACTTTTAATATAGATGTAAAATAAGTAAACATGCAGTTAAAGTACTAGAGGAACTGGCTTTTAAAAGGAAGTCTCTGTGAATCCTTTCACAAATAACTAATTCCTAATGCATCTGTTTCTTAGGTTTGGACTTTTGGGGTTTTAAATTCAAATAAAAAACTGTCAGGGTATAAAGGCCATCAGAGGTCATTTGAGCCAAGCATGATGCTGAGTAAGTGACAGCAGGCCTCCATCCTGGGGCAGGTCCAGTCACTGTCCTGTTTAGACTGAGCTGGGCACACCCAGTTCTTCACCTGGGGCTTTGTCTGGGAGCCTGGGTTCCTAGACGCGACTCTGTATTTGTGTAGCTGGCCCTGCCACTCAGCTGGCCGGGGAGCCCTCCCACCTCCCCTGGACCAGTCCTGAGCCCCTGTGAGCCCCTCTCACCTGTGTCTTGATGGTGGCTCAAGTCGGGACACCGGGGGCGGGGGTCCTCTCAGAGGGAAGACGGAGCAGCAGTGGCTTATGTCTCCCATCGCTTCCCCAGATGGCTGCCCCTGGCTAGTGATCTCGGACTTTGGCTGCTGCCTGGCCGATGAGCATGTCGGCCTGCGGCTGCCCTTCCCCAGCTGGTATGTGGACCTGGGCGGGAACAGCAGCCTGATGGCCCCTGAGGTGAGTCCTGGTGAGCATGTCCCCTGTCATCAGCAGCGACTCATCGGGGTTTCCACTGACGGAACGAAGCTTGAGCCCTCGTTATTTTCTCCCCTCCTCCATCTCTCAGGGCCCATTATTTGGCACAATCCCTCAGTGCCAAGTAATGCACTGAGGCAGTCCCTCCCCTGCCACTTTGCTTTAACCTGGATCCCCCCAGTATCCCTGGGAGATGCAGGTTCTGTCAGCACAGAGCAGACAGCCTAAGCAGGTTCTTCTGGGTCTGAGCTACAGCTCGCTCAAATCCTCGGTTCCTTGGGACAAAGTTCCGACTAGCCCACGAATCAGGTGCCATGCAGGAGCGCGATTAGCTTAGAGATAGCAGCAGCATGAACACTCACCCACTGCTTTCCAAGCAGGTATCCACAGCCCGCCCTGGCCCCAGGGTGGTGGTCGACTACAGCAAGGCTGATGCCTGGGCAGTGGGCGCACTCGCCTACGAAATCTTCGGGCTCGCCAATCCTTTCTACGGCCAGGGCGGAGCCCACCTCGAAAGCCGCAGTTACCGAGAGGCTCAGCTGCCTGCACTGCCCGAGTCGGTGCCTCTGGATGTGAGACAGCTGGTGAGGTCACTGCTCCAGCGGGATGCCCGCAAGGTGAGGCCGTGCCCTGGCTTTGCAGGGGTTTTGTGAGTAGAAACCTCAGTACAGATCAGGTTTGGGCAAGCACTCAAGTGACTGACAGCTCCTCTGTCTCACGAAGACAGACAGGCCACGTACAGGAGAACAAACTCAATTTTAGTATGAATTGGAGCAGGGGAGCTGGCCACCAGATTAGAGTTCCAGCAACTCAACTCTTCTTGGCTTTAGTTGCCTAAGTTACTCAGGAAAAGATGCATTTTTAAGAAATGTCTGACGGAGATGTGGTTTATGGCAACGGCTGAGCTCTACTGAGACAGCAGGCATGAAGACATCTATGGGAGCAGAGCTGGACACTCAGGGGTCCCTGTAAAGGAATCTGCAGGCTTGCCCACATGGAGTGCAGCTGGAAGGGTGGGCCCGGTTCAGGTGGCATGCGTAGTGGAGGGAGCAGAGGCAGACCTGGGTTCCAGTTCCGGTTCTCCCACTTAGCTGCCCCAGTGCCCAGCGTGCTGTCGTGACCGCGGTAGTGCGCGCTGCTGCCAGCTGCTGCCAGGTCTGGCTCCTCGCTCCAGACAGTGCTCGCAGCAGGAGGCGGCCGTGGGCCTTCCATAATGGGCAGGCCCTTGCAGCTGGGAGCACACTGTCCCCCAGCAAATCTGTCTACGTGGAAAAGCCTGGAGCACGGGCAGGGAGCAGCCAGCACGTGTCAGGAGAGGGAAGGGCGGAGAAGAACGTGGTTGGGGCCAGGGCAGGGAAGAGCCCGGAAAGAGGCCGCCTTACCGAAGACGGCTGCAGGCCAAACACTGTCACCGATGTTCTAAGCCTCAGCTTCCCTTCCTGTTGCAGAGACTGTCTGCCCGAGTAGCTGCTAATGTGCTTCACTTAAGCCTCTGGGGCGAACATAACCTGGCCCTGAAGAATCTGAAACTAGACAAGATGATCGGCTGGCTCCTCCGACAGTCCGCGGCCACTCTGTTGGCCGACAGGCTTACGGAGAAGAGCTGCGTGGAGACAAAAATGAAGATGTTGTTTCTGGCCAACCTGGAGTACGAGGCGCTGTGCCAGGCCGCCCTCCTCCTTGACTCCTGGAGGGCAGCCCCGTGACGGCTGATGTGGCTGGCGAATCACTAAAGAGCTTGGCAGCACCTATGTCGTGACGGTCTGTGAATGCTGAGAGAGGGGTCCGTGGGGAGGGGAGGAGTCGGGGGGAAGATGGTGCGGGGGGGGCTGCTGGGTGGGAGAGGTGGCCTCTGGTTTGGCAGACGGAGGAACGAGTTGAGTGGAGTTTGCGGTCTGTAGCTGTTAACTCTAGCCGTGCGACTTTGGAGGCGTTGTATATAACCGTGTGGTCTGAGGTCCTCTTAACCTGTAAATGAAGGGGCTGGCGTAGACAGTGGTTGGCAGACTTCCCCTCGAGAGGGCCCGGTGGTCCACACCCCAGCTGACGGGGCTGCCCAGCTCTCCTTGTAGCACAGTCAGTCTCAGATATGCAAGCGAGCGAGCGCGGCTGGGTGCCAATCATAAAGCTGGTGTTTGGACACTGAAATGGGCATTTCATGTGTCAAATAGCCCTAATTTTTAAAACCATTTAAAAATGTAAAAACCATGTTTTGCTTGCAGGCCATACAAAAAATAGGCAGCAGGCTGGTTGGCCCTCAAGCTGTAGGTTGCCAGCCCCGGGCCTAGCTGAGTTCAAAGGGTCTCACTCCCAGAGCGCCGACTAATCACTAGGCCTCTCTGTGCCCACATGCCGCAAATCCAAAGGGAGGCGTTCCCTGCACCAGGTGAGAGGATACGCTCAGGTGCTAACGGCTGGCCACAAAGCCCTACCTTAGCTCACCTTCCGTCTTCACAGACCTCTGAGGGTCTCGTGCTGAACTGGGCTGTTAGATGAGGCTGGGCCACGGAGGGCTGGGCCACACCCCGCTTTACAGAGGATCCCGGCGTGTTACCTGAGCTAAAGCAAACATCTGCACAGGTCAGCAGTCAGGTGTCAGAGTGGATAACCGGGCAGGCCCGAACAGCACAGCGCCTCTGCACCTCCGCAGCACATTCCCCAGCAGCTCGGGGTGTTACTGAGCAGGCATTTCCGGGGGCTCCTCCGGCTACTGAATTGAGTCTAGCAGAGCTGAAACGCAGATGAAATGGGAATTAACAGCATAGTGTTTCGTACTTGCCAGCTTCCTTCTGATGGCATTTCTTACAGGAACTGTGAAGAATTAAACGCATGTTTACAATTGCAGAGTACACTTGTGCCTTGAACTACCTGGCTTTAAGACTGATTCTTTTACCATAAAGGAAATTTTGTGGGTAAGTGGTCAGTAATGGAGAAGGGACTTCACATATAATTTTACACATGCTGTTTAGTGACATGGCTGTTCCCTAAAGCAAATGAACACTCATTTAAGGTTCTTTTCAACCAGGCAGTTGTGCAGGTCTGTTACAAAGGCAGGCGCTGTTAACCTTAGGTTCCCCGTCTCAGTGATGCCCCAGGGCCGCAGCGTGTCATTAAAACCTTTCTCCCCTGAGAAGTTTGGAAATGCTGTCATTTCACAGTCAAAGTACAGTCCAGTCTTCGGCAAAATTAAAAGAGGCCACTTATGATTTCATACTCAGTCATTACCAAACACCACCCACTCCATCAGCAAAGCACACCAGGGCCAGGCCGGGTTCGAGGGCAACATTTCTTTTTATTTTAGAAACAATCATGACCACACATATGAAAACACCACTTAGCATTAGGTGGAAAAAAGTCACATTAAAAACCACCCCCTGGAACTCAATGCCACATCTCCCACTGAGGCAGGGCTATGCCCCTGCCCCACGGCTTAAAAAATAGAAAAACCACAAAGGGGTACAAAACCACCCCACAAAACCCCTCCGGCCCACTTGGCTGGGAGCCCGGCTCCGGCGCTCAGTCGGACTTCTCCTTCTCCTTCATGTGTAAGAAGACGATGCTGAAGATGAAGAGGCCGGCCATCATGGAGAAGGCGCTGGCGTAGTAGGGGTAGGCCGAGGGGATGAAGCGCTCGTACTGCGTGTGCTGCAGCGGCCTCACTGACACCTGCCACAGGACAGAAGGGACAGGCCGGCCCCTCAGAAGCCCAGGCGAGGCACGTGCTGGCTGAGAAAGGGCTGTGACCCTACTTACCTGAGTGGAAGAATACAGGTGTGTGTAGCCCAGCCGGTTGTAATCCACTTTAAACTGGAACACACCGTACACGTCCGGCAACTTGAACTGGACACTGTACTTGCCACCTGGGAAGACAGACACGGGTGACGGGGTGGGGTCCCCGAGGCTTCCCGGAGCGAGCCGGGGGCGGGACCGTCTCCTGCAGCTTCCTGTGGGAGGTGCTTTTACCTTTCCTCTTCAGGAAGGTCCTCACGAAAGGGTCGATGCGGACAAACTCCAGCTGAATGTCGTCCCCATCAAAGGGGACCCACTTGCCGTTGGAGAGCTGCTCGATCACGATGCTGTACTCCTGAGACAGAAGGCCAGTTAGCCAGGGGCAGGCAGGGCCTGGAGGGGGCCCTGCGTCCTCAATCACGAACCCGGCAGGCACTCCCAGGACCTGTGAGAGCCTGGGCAGTGACTGAAAGCCCACGCGGCAAGCTCACCCCTCTGACTCACAGCCACACCTCTTCACAGGCGGTGGAGTCTGCACCCACCCGGCGCTCTGCCCCCGGGCCGGGCTGGGCCCGCTCAGGCATCGCAGCTTCCACTTCACTGCGCTCTGCCTTTGCCCACGTCTCTTGCCTGACAGATTCATTCTCAAACCTGACTCCAAGGCTATTTCTTTTGTGACCCCCACTCTCAACAGAGTGAGTCAGCGAAGCCCCTCCACTTCCACACCCCCCCAGCAGAACCACACCTCCCCACGAGGTCTCCACCAGGACATGGGTTTCTCCGCGCCCAGCCTGACGTCCAGGGCGGAGGTGAACGTGTTCCTCCTTACTCAGGCCCCAGGCCCGACACAGAAGTGTTCCATGAATGCTCTCGGGCCAGGGCCCTCCCTACAAGCTCTCACCACGAGGTCAGTGACGGTGTAGGCGTTGGGCGGGGCTGTCTCGCCCACCCGATGGTGCGACACGGGCCCCACACGGAGGACGCCTTCCTCTTTGAACACCCATCGGGAGAGGGCCACAGCGAGCTCGTAGTTGCCCGTCTGGGAATACCTGCAGACGAGGAACAGGAGAGGCTGGAGCGCCCGAGCCGCCTTCTTCCCGGAGGGAACACAAAACATGAAAGGACGTGAGGTGGTGTCGCTTTGGGTGCCACCTAGTCAGTAAGTGCACAAGCTCTGAAACGTCTCCGGAGAAGCCGCCACTAGAAAAGTCTGGAGTGCCAACCCCAGCCTGGTGGCCACGAAATCAAGTCCTCAAATAATTTTAAAGCACCTGAAGATCTTAGCTTCTGACACTTTTAGCCAAAAGCCTCCTTCCTCCCCATTGAGTCCTGCCCTCTGCATGGACCCCACCACCCGGCCACATGGCCCCAAGTGCGCCGGCCCCCCCACCTCTGGGAGCCGGGCGTGGCCTTCTGCACCGCTGAGTTGAAGAAGGCATCGCTGAAGAAGTCGAGGGAACCGCTGAAGATGACCCTGGCGTTGTTCCTGGCCTGGAGCCCAGCGATCAGGAGCGTGTTCTTCCCCACTGCGTGGGGGTACTGGGAACAGCATGGGGCTGTCATCCCAGAGAACTGGGGCAAAGGACAAGCCCCGGGCTTCTAGGACAAGGGGGCAGCCGGCTAGACCTGAACAACCTAGGCCCCACCTGAGGCCGGAACCTGAGACAGCCCCTGCCGCCCACACCCACTCCACTTCCCATCTCATCAGCCTCAGCGAAGTGTGCATCCTGCTTAGTTCCCCTCTCCAAATACAAAGGCACTTTGCCTCGGGGCCCAGGAGCTGGAGCCTCAAGGCTGCAAAGGCCCCTCACCTGGGTGATGGGCTTATCTGGGAAGAAGGAGTAGGAGGTGGAGGAGCCTGTCAGGATGTCCAGGACCAAAGGGTTGTCGGGGTCAGCCACCATCCTGTAGGAGGGAACGAGAACCACGCAGCTCTGAGCCCACAGGACCTGGGCCCCCGAGGGCCATCTCTTTGCCGGAAGGAACCCCACTCTCTTCACAGCTGAACACTCAGCTCTCCTCTCGCTGTGACGACGAGGCCCAACTCGTCCTGTCATGATTAACCTCATCCACATCCTCTGGAGGAAGGAATGTCCCCAGTAGTCACGCATCTGGCTGGGTCCCTGAGAAACGGCGGCCGCCTCCTCCCCAGGCCTCTGCCGTCCTGTCCCTGCTCACTCACCCAACGCCCCGGAAGAGGACGGGGTTCAGAGACGACTTCCCGACTATGGTCGGGGCCTTGAGCAGGTTCTCGGTGTCGGCCACGATGAGCGTGTGCTGCAAGGGCAGAGGGAAGGGTGGCGGCTGTCAGGGAAAGGTGCCCCCGGTCCCAAGGTCCCTCCCGACGGCCTGGGGGCTTCCAGGCTGAGCTCGCTAGGAGGGACTGAAACCTGGACAGCGACAGGATTGGTTACCTGGCCGAGGTCTGAGATGTCGTAGCTGTGATGGTCAATGACAGCCGTTTTCTCCTCATCAAACTCGATGCCACACTCGCTGCCCAGCTCTCGGAGAGGGTCACCTACATGGACCCAAGAGATGCCTGGCTGAGCCACATCAGCTGTCCTGGCACCTCCACAGCTCCCTGCCCCGGTCGCTCCCAGGGCCCGCAGTGTCGCCAGGCCGGGCTCAGCCCCAGCTGGGCTGCTGGACAACACACGGTAAAGGACGTCAGCTCTCAACCCGAACTTCTGAACAAGAGGCGCTGGCCTTCTCCCACTGCAGACGCCCAGGGACCTGGGTTCTGCACCAACGCCCTTCGAAGCAGAGCGCCATCTCGGCAGGCTCGACCTGGGTGGTCCCTCTCTTCCTCAGCACCTCACCGAGGACCCCACCCAATGCGGTTTATAAAGCTATCAGTACTGAAGAGAAACATGAAGTGAGATCAGCCAGGCACAGTTTGGGGTTGAAGCTAGGTGACAAGTACACAGGGCTCATTCTCTTCCCGCTTCTAAGTATCCTGAACATTTTCCAACAGGAAATGAAATGAAAATCTGCCCAATGCTTTGGGCTCCACCAACTAGCCGCCCCCTGCTTGTCTCCTCTTTTTAAGGAAAGAGCCACCAAAACACATAAAAACAAAACAAAGGAGTAAAAAAAACAAAAAACAGGGTTCCCAGCCCATAAAAAGACCCGCATCTCATTGGCGCTGGGGACAGGATGGGAGGGACAGGGCTGCTCTGTAGTCACCCCCCGCACACCCAGTGAGTGCCAATGTGGCCGCTTCCCGGAGGAGTGGCAGAAAGCCCCGGAACTTCTGGGTTCAGACTTACCGATGTCTGAGCTGGCAGCTACCAGGACACTGCCTCCACCATCTATAAAGGTGCTGATGGTCTCCACATTGATGTTGCCTCCAAAATCTGAAAGGGGCGCCAGACTCAGTGACCCAGGAGGCTGCGCTCTCACGCTCCTCCAACACCTGGGCTGGGCGGCAGGCAGGTGGGCAGCCCGCCAGCCACAGTCGGTGATGGGACAGCGCCCTCTGGCGGCTCAAAGGAGAGGGACGCTGTCGATGTGCACGCCCTGATAGAGGGCGATCCTCCCGTTTCCCACCGCAACGATCCAAAAGTAACGGCTCGAATTCATAAACTTTGAGAAGTATACACCAAATAGTCAAACACCCGATTTTAGCAGCCAAGTTACTCACACACGTCAAGTCACATATAACAGATCTGTTTAGAAATGCTGCATTTTCCCACTCACATCATGAAACAATTTCACTCAAGCTCATCGCCTGCACCTTCCCAGCCACTCTGAGGCTCACCCAGCAGTTGCTGGGAGCCCATCAGCCTCCCGTCCAAGGCGCCTGAGAAGAGCCCTTCTGAATGGAGGCCGAGGCTGTCTGTCACCCAGACCGGGGCGGTGCTCATCTGCCAGACCCGTGTAGGGTGTCTTCCTAGTGATCCCACAGATTTACATCCATGGTCACCATAACAGAACCACTTTAGGTGCAATTCGTTTTTAAAGATGTTTGTTTGTTTATTTTCAGAGAGGGGAAGGGAGAGAGAAAGAGAGGGAGGGAAACTGATGTGTGAGAAAAATACTGATTGGTTGCCTGCTGCACTCCCAAAACAGGGGACCTGGCCCACAACCCAGACAGAGGCCCTGACTGGGAATTGAACCAGCGACCCTTCACTCCACGGAAAGACGCCCAACCCACTGAGCCACGCAGGTCAGGGCTCTAGTGGTTTTCTTCAGTGGTCACCAAAATTTCCAACATTGGGAATTGTGAGATCATGCCCCTTTTTGGTCAACTTGGTCAGGTGACTACCATAAGCATCCAAAACTAGCTGTAAAAATCTGAATATGAGAATGGTCCTCTTTTCCGAGGTAATTTTCACAAAACAGACCAACGGAAGCATCTTGTGCCTGGGGACCAACCCCTCGCCCCACATCTACAAGGCCGTCTGTCTACTTGCCTGCAAACAGCTCCTTGGCATTGAGCGGTGGTCCCCTTAGGGGCCATGTCTGGACACTTCTGGCTGTCACAAGAGAGGCAACTCCTGCCACCTCGTGGGGAAAGGCCCGGAATGCTGCTAAGCATCCCACAGTTCACAGGACAGCACAACCAAGAACTATCCAGCCCCAAATGTCAAGGGTATGCCCTGGCTGGTATGGCTTAGTGGATTGAGTGACGGCCTTCAAACCAAAGGGTCACCGGTTCGATTCCCAGTCAGAGCACAGGCCTGGGCTGTGGGCCAGGTCCCCAGTGGGGGGCGCACAAGAGGCAGCCACACACTGTTGTTTCTCTCTCCCCCTCCCTCCTTCCCCTCTAAAAGTAAATAAAATCTCTTTAAAAAAAATCAAGAGTGCCACTGTTGAAATGAAGACACCTGGGCTTAAACCTACGCAACCCCATCACCTCCCCAGGCCATTTCCCGCTTATAAAAAGGTACAAAGGACGTGTATGGATCCTTCTTCAGGAGCCGTTACTTTACTGAATACGACTTGGGAGCTTCCTGATCCCACAGAGGCCACGGGACCCACTGGCCCCAGTGAAGGAAGCCAGGCAGGTGTTCTTACTCCCGCGGGGGCTCCCAGTGGTCCCAGCACCGCAGAAGGGCCTTGGAGCGGGGGCCAGTCCCTGATCCCAGCCACGGTCCCCTCCAGCAGAGATGGGCCTTCTCCCCAGGAGCACACAAAGGAACCTCGGCAGTGTCTCCCAAGTGTGGGACTCACTCCGCCAGGGACAGATGAGGTGACGATGCGACGAGGGCAGGGCTTTAAGTGACACTGAATCTCAGAGAGAGAGCGCTCCTCCATCATCAGAATGTCTCAGTGCGATGCTTGTCTGGAACACTTCCCCGCTCTGGCTAATCTCCTCTCACAGGAGGAAGCCCAGGCTCCCAGCCTCCCGCAGGGAACGGAGTCTGGCTGGAACTGGGCGCTGTGTTCGTTTTACTTACAACCACCTTCCACTGCGAGTAAGGGGCGACGCTGCCTTCCCTTTTCCTCGGTGAGACTGGGGTTGTTACTGGCTTCCCTTTAAATGTTGCTTTAGTTTTTAAAAAGCAAGTGCATTTGAAGGAAAATACTAATTACTAGCACAGGCGATGCGGAACAGAGTACAAATCAGGAAGGCAGCACAGAAAGTCGGCGGAGATTTGTGGAAAGCACCGCCGTCTGAAGCTCTCTGACAGGTGCCTTCCACCTGCCTTCTCACCCTCCTCCCCTCCTTCTCAGCAACGCTCCCCACCCCGCCTCCCAGCACAACTCAGAGGGTTTGCTTGCTCAGGGTTTGCAACTCGTTCCCAGACCCTGTCCTTGTTTCGTCCCAGGCAGACTAACAGAACCCCAGCGCAGCCTCTCTGTCACCGTCCAGAACCCATTTCAGAGTCCCAGCAGCAGGAGTTTGGCAAACGCCAGTTAACCTGTGGAAGACTCCTTTCACCTGCCCAGTAACTTGACGATTTTAATTTACACAACCTGGGGTCACTTCCACCCAACTACACTTGCTTCCAAAAGTCAATTTCAAAGGCGCGTTTTTGGGGGGCCCTGGGGGTAACGTGGTAAGTGATGGGAGCCTAGAGAAAAATACTTCAGAGACCTGGCTGAGCCCGACCGCACCCGAACTACAGAAAATACAGCAGCTGCCCGTGAAGTGCAAGACTGCCTAAGCTCCGTCCGCTGACGGCAGGGATGGCAGCCCTGTCCTACCTCGACAGGGACGACCTGAGTCCTCTGAGAAAAAGATGAGGCTGAGGCTGTTAAAGAAGAGAAGGACTAGAATGCTGGCAAGGAGCACGGCAGAGACAGCCAAAGGGACTGGGGGTGCTTAGTCTGGAGGAGAGACAGCTGAACAGGCTACGATTACGTGCCGGTTCTGCCTGTAAGCACAATGACCACGAGACTCATTCTCCAAGGCCCTGCGGAGTAACAGGGACCCCCATCTCCTCCCCCTCCCCCCAGACAAAGCAGGAAACAGGAGACAAACTCCACTTTAACACAAGAACTTCTTAACAGAGCTCTCCAGTGGTGGGGTGGACTGCCTATGAGATACTTAGCTCTCGGTCACAGGAAAACTGAAGTAGGAACTGGATAATGAAGTAAAGCTACTCATTCTGTTCAATAATCCCCAGCCCGCTGGTGGACTCTAGACGTACTCACCCACCCTCAAATAGGGGGCAGGCTACATGGTCACCGCGGTTGTTTTCTGTCTGTGAACTATGAATCCACCTGAACTATTTTTTAAAAGATTCCATTTATTTATTTTTAGAGAGAAGGAAAAGGAGGGAGCAAGACAAGGGGAGAAACAGTGATTGGCTGCCTCTAGCACGCCCCCAACATGGCCCAGAACACAGGCAAGTGTCCTGACTTGGGAATCGATCTGCCAACCTTTCCGTCCTCAGGCTGGCGTGCTCAATTCGCTGAGCCACACCAGCCAGGTCACCACCTGCATTCTTAAGTTCAACGGCTACACACCTCTTTACAGCACCCCATATTAATAATATACCACTTCCTCTTTCCACACAGGCAGCCCACCTAGGGGTTCTCCATCTTTCCTATCAGTCCCTTCACAGAAAAATTCACTTCTCAGATTAGCAGGGCCCCAGGCTCTTTGGTCTGCGGCAACACTTGACCCTACAATCCTCAGCTGTGTTTTTCAGAAAGGAGATGTGCTCTGCTGAGCTCAGGTTAGAAAGTTAACATGTTCCTGTCATTGGCAGCAGCTGCGACCATCCCATGACCCAGAACATGCCCAGGATCCAGAAGAAAGCGACAGATCTGTCCCAAGCCTCCAATCCCCGTTCTGGGGAAGACGCGCAGCCCTTACCTTCTACCGAGGGGGAGAAGATGATGAGATTGTCATAGAGAAACTCCCCGTACTTAATAAGAGACAGGCTGGGGTCATCTGCGGTCTTGAATGTGAGTTCAAAGCCCCGATCTGGACAAGGAGAAAACAGGGAACTGAGGCAGACGGGACGCAAAGGGAAACCGCCGTTGCAGAGATCACGACCACCTCCGGTTACCCACAAGCGACAGGCCCGACCTGGGCAGCCCGCTCGTGGACCTTTCAAACCCCGGATTCTCAGCCGCCGCCCCCTCGGACTCCTGACTCACCCTTCAGACTCCGAAAAAAAAGCGAATGCGTCTCCCGCAGGTTGAGGTTGTCCAGCAGCACTAAAGTGCGGGGACCGCTGGCGCAGACCGGGAGGAGCGAGTACAGCAGCAGCAGTGGCGGCAGCAGCAGCTGCAGCCACAAAATGGACCGAGCGCGGGCCGTAACACCACACTCCATCTTTCTACTCCTGCAAAAGAATCCAAGCACCTAGGCGCCGGAAGTACCCCGTCTAAGGTTGCCCAATCGCTGCTCCTGGTTGTGGTGTTCCACCCGGAAGTGACCTGGGTACTACGGTGCGGGTGTCCCGGTGCCCCCGCTCTGACCGTGGAATTCAGAGGCACTACCGGAAGTACCTCCGTCGTAGGTGGAGCCTCTAAATTGTATTGGCGGATGGGGGACCCGGCTCCGCCCCCCCGAGAGAAAGGGCTCAATCCTAGAGAGACAGCTCTACAGGCGCGGCCAATCAGCAGGGACCTTCATCAGTGCGGTCGCGCTCAGCGTGGTGGTATTATTGCGTCCCAATCGGGAGCTGTTGTGGCCGTTGCTCCCCGGAATCAGCTCTTCAAGTCCTCGCTGGTCAAGGACAGACTCGAGGCTAGGAAGCAGGCCCCATCTCCACCATCTCCAGAGAGGAAGGGATTGGAAAAATAAGATCAGGGACATTTTATCTCCTGCGGCTTCCGGGCCTAGGGGCCTTGGCACGTGTAGGTGCTGCCCTGCCAGCTGTCCCCAGCTGGAGACAGCGTGAAAAGGCAGTGGACTCGCTTAGTGATTAGAAAGCTCTAACTTGGTTCATTCCCCAGCTCCGCCTGCCACTAGCACTTTTACCCGTGGATTTCACTTCTCTCCAGGCTACTGTCCTAGGCTGAAAATAAAAATAGCCAGAAGCAGCTCTCCTTACTCATCTGTGCGCCTTTGGAACAGCCCTGGGTTCTGGGGCGGACCGGAGCAGGTTTTAAAGCGCTAGTGCAGGGCTAGGCTGAGCAGCCACTTAGTAATGCAGGCTCTCACCCCTTCTAAATGGATCCAGGGTTGGGGCTCACTTCAGACCTGCCTCAGTCCCATCACAGTCTTAAGTTAAAGCTACCACAAGAAACTGCAAGACTTCCCCTCCAACACAGACCGGATGCTGCCAAACTGTTAGGAGTCTACCTCAGTTCAGGGACACCCAAGGCTTTCACTCAGGTCCTCCCCCACACTCATCCCTGCAGCCTCATTCTCCTCTTAGTCCCTGCTCAGGGCTTACCTGGAGTAGGTCTCCTCCAGCTTTAGCACATCCTCAACTTCCCCACCTCCTGTCATTGCTCATGTAGTTCCCTCTACCTGGAGCCCCCTCACCATACTCCTGTCTTAAGCCTCCTGGAAGGAACATTCTCTCCATCTTTTATGGGAGCCCCACCCCGCACCACGGTGCTCCCTTCAACAAGGGTTTTTTGTTTCCCATGAAGCCTGATCCCACTTCCTTGTACTCAAAAGCACAGACTGCAGCCTGCCTCAGGTTAGACTCATCTCCAAAATTACCTAAGTACCCACCACACTGCCCCAGCTTCTCCAGGATGTGAGCTCCTTGGCCCAGGCACATAGCTTGTTGCATATACCACAGTAATTAAAATACAGAGGAGGAACGCAGGGCTGACACACAGCACCTGCTATGCACCTGAACTTTAGACACGAACTCATTTTAACTTCACATTAACTCTGTGGGGTGGGCGTTGCCCTGTTTCACAGATGAGGCTCAGAACGACATGAGACTTAGCACCCGAGGCCGAACCTCTTCCCTCAGAGTGTGAGCCCCTCCCACGGGGCTGGTCTGGGCTACTATGGGCAAGGGGAGGGGTGCAGCCTAGGTTGTTGGGGTGGCCGGGTTCATTTTGGCCATGCAAGGACACCCAGTTCCAGAGGGCTGACAGAACCTGGACCTTCTCTGGGCCTCAGCAAGACATGACCTGTTTTCCACAGCAAAGGCTCTGCTTTCCGGGGTCACAGAGCCCTTGAGGATCTAATGACAGCTCAGATGCTTTCCCAGGAAAAAACACTTGTACTTACAGCTGCAGGGAGCAGCAGAAAGTTTGGAGCCTGTTTGTTTTAAAGGCTTCAGATACTTAAGAACCTTATTCCAGAAAGAGCTTCCCCTCAGAGGCCAGGCAGGGAGGGGCCCCAGTGACACTGTCAGAGAATCAAGGAAGCGGCGCTTGTAGGTAAAAGACAGTTTATTGGGGCAGCTTGAGGTGGAGTGGCCTTCTTGAGCCACAGACGAGCCAGGAGTGGGCAGCAGGGGAGCAGCTGCTTCAGGCCTTGGGCACCCGTCCTGCAGGACTGCCCCCAGGAAGTGGGCCACGTGGATGGAGGCACCAGTTTCAGTCACTAGCATGTCAAGCTTGATCCACGTGGAAGTTGCTGCCCACTCTGTCGGGGCTGCTGGTGCAGGCCTGGAGGCAGAGCTGAGACTCCTGAGCCCACCGAGGCGCCAAGCAGCACTGGTGGGCATGAACGGCCGGCTGTGGCAGGTGAGCAGATGGAAATACTGACATGGCGTTGAGAGCTGGAGTGGGCCTTTCTGAGGATGGTCCAGCCTCCGAGGGGCTCCCACCCAGGCAGAAGTGGGCTCTCAGGGAACAGGGAAGGGAATTTGTCTTCCCAGGACAAGAGCCCCCTCCAGTGTCCTGGTCACTACGGGCAGGTAGGAGGTCACTACGGGGCAGGGGCTGCCCTGCAGGGCCTGGCAGTCTCACAGAAATCCAGACACAGGGCAGCAAGCAGCCGTGTTCACAGGGGCTCACTGCCAAAGCTGCTCTTGCTTTTCTTACGCTTGGCCTTGGTGAAGGGGATGTCAAGGGATTCAAGACGGAAGGGCCGGGGCTGGGGCATTTCGGGGGCCTGGGCAGGGGGGATGGCAGAGCTGTTGTTGAGTGGGGAGCTGAGGCCTGGTGGTGAGCTGTGACCTGCTGTGGAGAAGAGGCCAGAGGGCCCTGATAAGCCGGAAGTGCAGGGTATGGAGAGCAGGCGCTGTGTGTAGGTACAGAACCGGGCCCAGCCCCCACCCAGCCAGAGGCCCTGGTCGCACAGCTAGGATCTCAAGTTCTAAGCCTCTGCTCTGGGTGAGCAGGGTGAGGCTCCAGACCTAGCACTATGTCTGCGTCCAAAGGGTCTGGGCTGGGATGTAGACTGTGATCTCAAATCAAACAAGCCTAGGTGCAAAGCCCAGTTCCACCACTTCCTGGAAGTACGGACTTATTTGGATCTAAGCATTCTGACTAATGTAACCCCTCAGTGCTCCCAAGTTAAGAATGTCTTTTCAAGAACAAGTTTCCCTTTTTTTTACAAAGTTAAGCTATCAAAAGCAGCCGATCAGAGCTTTGGACCAGCCTGAGACATTCCTTAGAGCCACCCTGAGCCCCACCAAAGATGCCTGGCTGAGCTCTCCAAGGCTCAGTCCCTTCATCTGCAGCATGGGCACAATGCCAGATTCTCAACTGGTATTAGTTTATTTCCTGTCCGACTTTTCCCTTCTTATTCCTCAACTCCACCCACTCCGTCTCTTAAATAACACTGAGATGTACTTTTCACTGATGTTTCTTTGGAAGCTCTGTGGTCTTTCAGTTTTAAACACAGAAGAATGAAATGCTTTTCAATCTTGCTTTTGAAAGTTTTGCTCCGTGGTCCTGTCTGCCCGCTCATGGCTCCGTAGGGGAAAGCCACAATACCGACCCAAAGCAGTGCACCACACGGCAGGGCCCTGAGCAGTGTGCTGGGGCCCAGCGTGTGTCTTGGAGGCAGATGAATGGCACAGTACGTCTGCCCCAGGAGACCAAGGGATAGAGCAAAGGGGAGACTGTGTGTTGAGCAGCTACTGTGTGCCAGGCTCTGGGCTGTGCCGTTTTCCCATTTCATTTCACCTGATCCTGAGAGGTAGCTGCATCCCCCTCATTTAATAGCTGAGGACACTGAGGCTCTTCACGGGAGAGAGAAAGGGGTTTCTAACCCAGGCTGTCTGACTCCAAACCCACCCCATCATTCCCCTCCCAGCAGGCAGTGGGCCTGGACGGTTCTCGGGGAGGGAGAAGAGGGTGAGAGGAGGGCTGGGCACTCACTGAGGCTCTTCATGGGATCCGTGCTGAGGATCTGGCTGGCCCGCTTGGGCCGGAAGTAGTTACTGGCAATATTTTCACTGTCGCTCCGACTGAGCATCACCTTGTAACGGTCTTCTTCCTGCTGAAATTCCAAGTCCTCATGGGTAAGAACCCTTATTTGTGCAATTCGTATGTGGGCCCCTACCCAGGGCCCAGCAGCCTCTGCGTGAGGCTGATGATCAATAGAATTAGCATCTCAGTTTTTACTGCCAAGAACTGTTCTTTTGGACTTCCACCAAGATGGAGGCGTAGGTGGAAGCACTGCACCTTCTCACACAACCACATTTTAAAATAACAAAGTTTTAGCAACAAAAACGCAGTCAAACCACAGAAAATGGAACTATATGGAAGTCTGACCAAACAACGAACCCTTCAGCCAAACCAGTAAGAGGGGCAGAGCCAGCAGCAGAGTGGGGTCGGGCAGGAAAGATCCACCAGACCGACCGGGTAGGCGGATCCCAGGTGTGGAATAGCAGGCGGACCCACTGAGGGCTGATTGCAGTCACACAGTCGAGAGCAGATAAACTGGTGAAGGAGGGAGCGGTGAGACAGACCGTGCAGGCCCCAGTGGCGGAAAGTGGCCGAGGGGACCGCCATTGTCCCTCTCTGACCCCGCCCCCACATACAGCATCACAAACCAGCGACCTGGGGGGCCCCGCCCTGGTGAACACCTCCTCATACATAACAGGCATGAACAGATCAAAACATGGTTCAAGAACAACTCAGAGCCCCAGAGCCAATAAATCTAAGCAATGAAGAAATAGCCAAACTTTCAGATGCACAGGTGATCAGGATGCTCACAGAACTGGTTGATTATAGTCACAAATTAGAGGAACATATGAAGGCTAAACTAATTCAAATGAATGGAAATGTACAGGAAACCAATAGTAATGGAAAGGAAACTGGGACTCAAATCAAGGGAGCAGACCAGAAGGAAAAAAAATGACCAAACAGAAAAATATGAAGAAACAAGAATTCAAAAAAATGAGGAGAGGCTTAGGAACATCCAGGACATCTTTAAACGTTCCGACATCCGAATTATAGGGGTACCAGAAGGGGAAGAGGAACAGCCATGAGTGGAAAACTCATTTGAACAAATAATAAAGGAGAATTTCCCCAATCTGGCAAAGGAAATAGACTGCCAGGAAATCCAGGAAGCTCAGAGTCCCAAAGAAGTTGGACCCAAGGAGGAACACACCGAGGCACATCATCATTACATTAGCCAAGATTAAAATGAAGGAGAGAATCCTAGAAGCAGCAACAGATAAGGGGACAGTCACCTACAAAGGAGTTCCCATCAGACTGTCAGCTGATTTCTCAAAAGAGACCTTACAGGCAAGAAGGAACTGGAAAGAAGTATTCCAAGTCATGAAATCCAAAGACCTACATCCAAGATTGCTCTATCCAGCAAAGCTTTCATTAAGAATGGAAGGGCAGATAAAGTGCTTCTCAGATAAGATCAAACTCAAGAAGTTCATCATCACCAAGCCCTTATTATATGAAATGTTAAAGGGACTTACCAAAGAAAAAGATTAAAAAAGATGAACAGTGAAAGGACAGCAAACTCACAGTTACTAAGAACCACACCTAAAACAAAAACAAACTAAGAGGACAGTTAGATCAGGAGCAGAACCATAGAAATGAAGATCACATGGAGGGTTAGCAACAGGGGAATGGGAGAAGGAGAAGGGGGGAGAAGATACAGAAAATAAGTAGCATAGACGGTGGGTAGAAAATAGACAGGGGGAAGGGCAAGAATAGTATGGGGAAATATAGAAACTAAAGAACTTGAGACGCGTGGTCATAAACTAAAGGGGGGAATGGTGGGGAGGGGTGTGCGGGATGGAGGGGAATTAAGGGAGGAAATAGAACTGTAATGACATAATCAATAAAATATATTTTTAAAAATAATATAAAAAAACAATAATCCAGTCTGTAGGGAAGTCAACTGCAAGGTGATCAAAATAGCTGAGTCAATTTGTACTTACCACTAACAAAACAAACAACAAATAAAACCAACAAATAACCAAAAAAAAAAAAGAACTGTTCTTTTTCAGCACTGTCACGGACTGGCTTTCCTCACCTCGAATCTCTTCCTTCAGAGAACTATCCTCTTGCCATTCCACACTGTCCCGGCAGGGTGATCATTTATGGTGTCCTGATACCACCCCCTACCCACCTGCCTACCCACTCCCTGGCCACATAGCCAGACATGTGACCCAGCCTGGACCAGTCCCAGAACTACATCTTCTGGACATAGTCATTGGTCCAAGAGTAGGCCCACGACCAGGACAGAAGAGATCAGAACCGCTCCCCACAAGCAGTTTGGGATGCTCTAAGACACCCTTCCTGTTGGGTCACAAATTGCTGGCAGCCATCTTTCCTGCCTTCCTCACATGGAGAAAGCCTGCCTGAGTCTGGAGCTAGAATATTAGGGGAAGCAGAACCCTGACTGTGTGAGCCCCTAGATCCAGCCATGCCTGAAACTGATATAAATTCCCCACTTTGCTTATGATTGTTTGCTTCGAGTAACTATCACCAGGAAATGTGGTCCCAGGTTACAAATGTTTTTTTCAGGAACAACTTTCCCTTTTTTTTTTTTTAACCAAGTTAAGCTATCACGAGCAGCCAATCCAAGCTTTAGACCAGGCTGAGACATTCCCTGCAGCCACCCTGGGCCCCGCCAGAGACGCTGGGCTGGAATCCATTAACCTGTGCGTGGTCTTGCCGGCAAAGGCATGTTCTGAGTGGGTGTCGGAAATATCTGTAATGGTTTCGGGCAGGGGTCAGCAAACTGCGGTCCATGGGCCAGATCTGCCCCAGACTGCTTCTGTGAAGTTTCACTGGAACCCTGCCATAGCCACTCATTTACGTATTACGTGTGGCTCTTTGGTGCTCCAGTGGCAGAGTGGAGTACTTGTGACAGGGACGTGTGGCCCACCAGGCCTGAAATGTCACTGCCTGGTCCTTCACAGGAAAGACTGCTGACCTCTGCTTTAAGGACATGCATTCCTATCGTAACACAAAATGTGGGGGTATGAAAGTAAAGTGACGTCAGAATCCCAATGACTGTGTGTGGACCCTTTCGGGGCCCTTTCAGTCTGGGGATGCCGGCCAGGCCCAGGGAACCAAGTGTACCGCTGGGCCTCTGGGATTAAAGCTGAAGCTTCTGTCCTTCACCGGCTGACCTGACCCATCCACTTCTGCTCTGGTCTTTGTGACCACAAGGGGCTTTGAATGAAGGCCGAGGGTGGATGAGGGCCTAGGTGCCGACCGGTTTATACAGAAAGGACCCGGGCTCAGCCGCCTGCTTTAATCCAGTTCCCCACTGTATTGCTGACCCACTGCGCCTGGGGCCCACCCCCCCCCCCAAAAAACGGAGGCCTCACCGTGCCAGGCTCGCCGCCGTTGTCTGCTGCAGAGGTTTTGTGGACCGGTTTGTTCTGTGGGCCTGTTGAAACTGTCAGGAGACAACAAAAGTGAAGTCACTGCTGCTCTGTTCAGGGCCAGAGGGACAAGGTGGGCCGCAGTGCTCTCCCCATACGGGGTGAGGGTCAGGCCTGGCTCAGGCTTGGAGCCAAAGCGGGGACACTTCCCAGCCTGAGCAAAGGGATGGCTTAGGGGGACACACAGGAGGGCTCAGACGCCAAAGAAGCCATTCCCCTGCTTCCAAGCAAAGTAGCAGGTTGGTGGGGGCAGCAGGAAGGCTGCGCTGCCCGAGTTTCAGCGGAGGTGGTGGCAGGGGCCAAAAACGTCAGAAACGTGGGGCCTGGACGAATACTCTGACCAGGGGGAGAACGGGTGGGGGCCTGGGGAAAGTAGCCGCCTACTACCCTCTGAATGGGCAGAGCCCGCGAGGTGGCTGCAGAAAGAGCTGTTGTAAGTCTGACCTTACTCTGAGACTCAGTAGAGATGGAAGGGCCTTCAAGATCCCTTTATTCAGCCCTTTCCTTGTGAAGATCAGAGGACCAAGGCCCAGAGAGGCACAGTGACCATCACAAGGTCACACAGGAAATCAGTGGCAAAAGCAGAAGTTGAACCAGGCCTGAAACTGACTGGCTCATTTCCATCCCCGGCCCAGCCCCTCTCTGGGGATGGTGACTGGGGTTGAGGCGCTTACACTCCCTGCGATCCCACTTACTCGCAGGTAAAACAGGTGTGACAGTCCCGTCCTTCACAGGACAGTTACAGGGTGAGATGACAGTGATGGTCACGATAGTGATTAAATGTCCCAGAAACGTGAGACGTGCCAGGCACGGCTCTAAGGGTTTTACGTATATTAACACCCTTAATGGTATTAACCATTTTAAGCCACCCAGCAATCTTTAAGGAAGGTGCTGTTACTAATGCCCGTTTCACAGAACAGGTACTGAGTCCCCAGGAGGTCACACAGGGAGTGGTACAGCCACAATTCCAACCCCCATCTGTCTGACTCAGAACACACCGCTCTCTCATGTCCCCATGTTTTGGAATCTCCGGGTCACGTGCCCCCTTCACCCACAGCCATCGGGACGAGGCCCACGGCTCCCTGTCAGTCTGCAAAGTGGCCAAGTGCGGAGGCGGCGAGGGAGGGCCGAGGGCACGGCCGGGCTCCTGACCTACTGGGAGGCTGGTTTTCACGATGACAGGCTCGGGGATCTTCCAGAAGCCGCTGTCCTCGTCCCAGCAGGCCTCCCGCCTGATCTTCTCCAGGTTGCTGTAGTTGCAGTCGCGGCGGATCAGGGGCTGCACCTGCTCCAGGAGCTGCTGGAACAGCATGAAGTCGCGTTCCTGCCGGCGGATGGTGGCCAAGTAATCGATCTTCTCCAGCTCAAACTCCGACTGCAGGTCTTTGATCTCCACCTCTGCTGCCCGAAGCTAAAAACACGGTGTGACGAGCCGTGTGTGGAAAACGCACTGAGACATCTCCCCATCCGTCCACCCACCCTCCCATCCCCCAACTGCCCGTCCACCAGCTGTTCCCCATCTGCTCACTGACCCGCTCATTCATCCATTCTTCACTCCACATCTCCCCACCATCCTTCCCTCCATCCCCTCACTCACCCCCCTCGCCCCCCCGCCCTGCAGACAGCAGGTAAAGAAGTTCATCGTCAGCCCGCACTGCCAGCCCTCTGTCACCACCCCACACTGAGACATTTTATTCAGGAGCCTGTCGCAGGCTCCACGCATCGCGACGGTCACCACGGTGCTCAAAGACCTCAGAGAAGTATACACATTCTCTTGCTAAAGGGAACAGCAAGCAAAAACTGTCAGGCTCAGCCATCCCTGCCTTCCCGGGGCCACGATGCTGTCACAATGTGACTGCCACTGGACCAGAGTCCATAGTCTCTGCGTTGTTTTGACCTCCTGCCCAGTCTGCCATGCCGGCCCTCCACTCCCTCCCAAGCACAAGTGACTCGCAACTCCAACTGTAACCATGAGACTCACTGGTGCACAGCCTACTTCCTCACACGCCAGGTAAAGAAGGAGGTTTTAAAGGTATGGGGATGAAAATCACATATAACTTCTCCTAGCCAGTGTGGCTCGGTGGGTTGGGGCATCGTCTTGTAAACCAAAGAGTCATGGGTTCAATTCCCAGTCAGGGCACATGCCTGGGTTGCAGGTTCCATCCCATGAGGGTACATACGAGAAGCAGCCAATCGATGTTTCCCTTCCTCCCTCCCTCCCTCCCTCCCTCCCCCTCCATCTAAAAATCAATAAGCACCTCCTCAGAGGAGGATAAAAACAATTGCATGTAAGCAACTGAGAACAGAGGCCACCGGGTCGGACCCAGGGAGCCATCGGGCAGGTCACAGGTCACAAGGCCTCAACTCAGTGAGCGAGGCTCCATTTCTCAAGCTGGGTGGTAGATACACGGCGTTCATGGTAACAACCTTTATACATCTTTGTACATCTGCATCATTTTCAAGGGCCTTACAACACCTTCGCTGAGATGTAATTCACCCGTCTTACATTCACCTAGAGTGTGCAGTTCGGTGGATTTTAGAATATTCAGACATGTAGACATTTTTGCAGCTATCATCCCAATTCTAGGACATTTCAGCACCCCAGAGACCCCACCCTCGTTCGCCACCCCTGTTTCTCCCCAGCCCCAGCCCTAGGCAACCACCAACCCACTCTCCGTCTGTGGATTCCGGACACTCCACATATGTGGGACTGGACACCATGTGGCCTTCGTGTCTGGCTTCTCCCACTTGACAAGTGTTTTCAAGGCCTATTCGTGTTACACTGTGTATCAGCACTTCGTTCTTGCTACAGCCAAATAACACCCCTGGGTGAAAATGCCCCATTTGGTACATTCGTGGCTGTTCCCACTTTGGGCCACGATGAATACGCTGCTGTGAACAGCACGGAACACGTTTTCGTGCGGACACATTTTCCTTTCTCTGGGGCGTAACTGCTGGGTCCTGTGCACACACCACACGCAGCCAATGGAGGACCTGCCGGACGGTTTCCCAACTGTGCCAGGTCACGGTCCCACCAGCAGAGCCTGGGGGCTGTTTCTCCAGGTCCCCCTGGCGTTTGTCATCCTCTGACTGTATTTGTTACGGCCACCGAGGGGGCGTGAGACGCTGTCTCATCGGGTTTTCCATTCTAAAAGGTGATGCTGAGCATCGTTTCATGTGATCTTCCTCGGAGAAACCTGCTCTGGTACTTTGCCCAATTTTAAATTGGACTATTTATCTTTTTACACTGGATTCTCCATTCCGTCCCATTGGTCTACGAGTCTGTGTTTACACCAGTACCCCTGCCGTGATTGCTCTTTGTGCTAAGTTTTGAAATCGGCAAGTGTGAGTGCTCCAGCTTTGCTCTTTTCAGGATTGTTTCGTCTATTCTGGGCCCCTGGAATTTCCCTGTGAACTTTAGGGTCACCGTATCAATTTCTGCAAAGAAGCCAGCCAGGACTTTGCTACTGACGGCCTTGAATCTGTAGGCGAACTTGAAGATGGTGGGAAATGGGACATTAACTGAACTCAGAAGAGAATTAAAAAGAAAACTTAGACATACAAACCAAATTATGAGATATCCAAGAAAGAAAGAATTTGACTGAAAAACACAACAAGGGATACTAAGAAAAGGCATGAAAATAGCCAAGAAAATATAAAACTAAAGAGGTGTAAAGAGGGAAAGGGCCTCACATTCAGGCTTCGGCAGGACCCTCTGGCTGCCAGGGTTGCGTGGGGACAGGAAAGCCAGCGGGTGGCCAAGGGGGGCAGCATGAGGCCCAGAGCAGGCGGGATGCTCCAGGGAGGTGTTAGTGCCTCAGAGGCGAATCGCACTCTCTCTGCTCCTGCCTCAGCCTTTGTCCCCGGAATCACTGACCTCATTCCCAGCCCTGGCCCCTGTCTGGGCCCAAAGGCTGGTCCTTCGGGTCATCACATGACCTGCTCGCTCGCTCTCATCGTTCAGGTCCCACCTGAGAAGTCACTGCCTCCCTGACAACTCCCCTGTCCCCCATCTAAGGGGGCCCCCCAGAACTTCTGAGGTTCTGTTAATGCTCAGTCCCACCATCCAGGTGCTGGTTTCATGGTGCCTGCACTTTGTAGAAATAAGTGAAGTTGTGCATTTGTGATCCAGGCATCTGCACACCACTAAAAGTGGACAAAGAAAGCGGCCTCCCTCCCTGGCGTCTGTTCACAGTGCTGTCCCCCAGACACTCCCGCACCTGTCTCTCTGTTGTGTCATTTCTTACACACACACACTCCCACTAGAAAGCAAGCTCTGGGACAGCAGAGACACACCCATCACGGTGACCGCTTCCACACAAGGGCATGGCACACAGTGGGCACGTAACAGGTGCTTGTGTAAAGAACACAGGAACGCCCACCTGGGGCCATGGGGAGGGGCAGGCAGGTGTGGGTGTGAGCCCGACGCCTCACCTTCCTCTGCACCTTCTCCAGCAGCTTGCTCTTGGCCCTGACCTCCTCCTGGATGGAGTCGTACACGTTGAGCAGCACCCAGTCCCCACTGTCCTCGTCCGAGTTCTGCAGGGCCGCCACCAGCTGCTTTCTGCGCTCGTCTGCGTAGCGTTTCCGGTGCTTGTGCTTCTCCTTCAGGTCCTTGTTCTTGGCCTGCTCCCCACCGACCACCTGCTGCTCCAACAGCTGCAGACTGCGGCAGGGAGGGGGAGCCAAGGTGACGACGTCTGCCAGTCACTCGGCACCTGCCGTCAGCATGGCCACACGGGATCCTTCCAATGCCTGACTTCACAACAGCGTGAACTGAGGCTCGGAGAGGCCACGCCGCTGGTGCAGGGTCACGACCAAGGTTCCTACCGGATTACCTAACTCGGCCACTTCCGGGGCAGCGCCCAACGGGAAGGGTGGGAATCTCCCCGTGGACCGTGAGCTAACCCGCCACCCCCCGCCTGCCAGTCTGATGGTCGACAGCAGCCCAGGCCCCCGGCTGTCCGCCCAGGCACCCTGCGCGATCAGAACGAACCCCGGCCGTGAGAATGTTCCACACATTCAGTGCACTCGAGGGCATGACGCTAAGCAAAGTCAACCACACGGAGAAAAACAAAGACCCTGCTCTCTGCTCTCACTTATCTGTGGAATCTGAAAAGCAAACCAACCAACCAGCCAAGCTCATGGACACTCAGAACAGTTCAAGGGTTGCCAGAGGCCTGGTGCATGGGTTGGTGGAATGGCTGAAAGTGGTCAAAAGGCACCAGCTGCTAGTTGTAGGCCCTGGGGCTGTGCTGTGCAGCATACAGCCTATAGTTAAATATACTGTCCTGCGTCCTGGCTGGCAGCTCAGTTGGTTAGAGCACTGTCCTGATACACCAGGGTTGTGGGTTCGATCCCTGCTCAGGGCACATACAAGAAACAACAAATGAACACATCAGTAACTGGAACAACAAATCAATGTTTCTCACTCTCTTCCCTTCTCTCTCTCTAAAAAAAACCCACTATATTATATATTTAAAAGTTATTAAGGAAGTAAATTTTAAAAGTCCTCATCACAAGAAAAAAATTTTGTAACACTATATGACAATGGCTGTTAACTAGACTTGCGGTGGTGATCGTTTTGCAAATGCGGAATCATTCATGCGCAAGGCCGCACAGCCAGTGAGGAAAGCCCGGTTCCCCAGGGGGTCCCAGAGGTACTGTCCCCGGTGGGAGCAAGTTTTCCACCAGGGGTGGCACTGGAGGCTCGGCGGCGCCTGAGGAGGGCCTGTTGTCACGCTGACCTGGGGTTTCTGAAGCCTAGAGGCCAGGCCCTGCGAAAGGCGGGTGGCAACAGCCCTTGACCTTTCCCCAGAGCAGATGCCTGATGGGACACGGTGGCCCCAGGCAGCTTCCAGAGCAGAGCCCTGCCTGCCTGGCTGACTCCAGCCCCCTCCCGCCCCGCTGCGCCCAGACAGAGGATTGGGGCCCGCCAGGAGGGAGAGTTAGGTGAGGCCTCCGTGGGGGGTTGGGAAGAATCAATGGGCGCCCCCACTTCTGGAGCATAGCTCCTTCCCACCATGCCACCGAGGGGTCCCACCAGCCCCAAGCTGCGGCACCTACCGGGCAAGCACCTGCTGCTGGTCCACGATGGGCGTCAGGTCATTGGTCAGCACTGCCACCTCCACTCCCACACTGTCCCTTTTCAAGTTTGTCATGGCCGGAAGGGGCTGCGCCTCAGGCTCGGGCTCCACACCAGGACCTGTGGCCAACACCACCTCTTTGGCAACTTCTGGGCCCAGGTCAACCTCCTGAGCACAAAGAGAAACCTAGATGGAGGTGGGGAGGCCAGCCCCTGACATAAGCTCACAGTGGCCTCAATCCCACATGGGGACAGTACAGCCCTCACATCTGGATGGCTCACCTGTGGCTCAGGGACACTGGTTATACAAAAATGCACCAATCCAGTTCCAGCTGCCACCATGTCCACCACCACCCTCCGGCGGTGTCCCGGTTTCCTCTCCCGCCCACACGGCACCGTCCAGGCCTCAGCAGGCAGCCTGTGCCGTTTTCTTTAAGTACAAAATGACCACGCCCTTTCCTGATTAGAGCCCTTCACGGTTCCCACTGCATTTACAATAAAACCCAGTTTCTCCCACCACCAGCCGCACCTCCGCACCTGCTCCCTGCACGCCCCCTGCCTGCACCTGTCCACCCTGCTGCTTCTGGGGCCCCATTTTCTGTTGCCGAGAAAGTCAAGACCTTTCCAAGCTACAGGACTTCAGCACTCGCTCCTCCCCTGGCCCCTTCCCCCTCCCTGGGTCCCATCTCAATGTCACCTTGTGGCCAGGGCTCCCCTGGCCACCCCATCGGCCATTTACTGGGAACTCTACAGTGAGCCTGCTCCTACCCAGTGATCGGGTCCAGAGGTGGGCAGGTAGGTCTCTCTCTCCAGAAACGTAAGTAGACTTAAAGCCTTCCTCTCGGTCCCCGCGGCCTGTTGCGCTCTCTTAAGCAGAAAAGGGTGGGGTCTGAGAGCAGCCTTGTTCCCAACGCCCCCCTTGCCCTCGGTGGGGTCCCTGAAGTGACCCAGGGCCCCCAGACACTGCCTGCAGCCCCCGCACACACCGGCATCTCTCTTTAGAGAAGGCTGCCAAGGCAGAGGGAAGTTTGAAAACCACTGCGGAACAGTGGCCTCTTATTGACATTGACAGTGGGAAGCACAATAGCTCCTCAGGTTTGTTTCCTGCTTTGCCATAGGCTGTCTCTGAGGAGCTGGGGGAGGGCTGTCCCTGTTACGGATGGGGAAACTGAGGCCCGGAGAGGGAGGAGTGAGTGAGTTGTCACAGGAAGGACGGGGCCCTGGCAGCCCCCCATCACACAGAGGGCCAGCCCGGGGATACTCACAGTCCCAGGCGGGAGGTCGCCCTCTGCCTCAGCTTCGCACCTGAGGTCGCCGGGCTCCAGGACATCTGTCCTAGAGGGGCACTTGCAGGAGAACAGGGTGGGGGGAGGGGGGAGAAAGAGAGACTGTTGGGCCAGAATCAGCCTCTGCTCCCCGGCCCCAACCTCCTCTTCGGCTTCCCAACCCCACCCCCTCCTCCTGCCTGTCACTGTGCAGAGAGGGGCAGGAAGGACGGTGATGAGATGAAGGGAGAGAAGAGGGAACAGGTGAGGGGGAGACAGGGCGTGTTCTGAGCACCGCGTTGCCTCAGGTGAAGCACCCATCAGCCCCATTTTACAGATGAGGAAACCGAGGCCCAGGAAGTGACTACTCATGGTCACATGACTAAGGGAGGGGCGCGGCTGGGACCTGAACCCGGTTCTGTCTGACTCAAAGGCCTGTGCTCTACAATCCCCTCCACACACACACCACACCTCATCACACACACTACACACCACACCACGCCACACAAACACACCATGGAAAGAAAGGGCGAAAAAAGCAAAGGGAGGAGAGGAACAAAGGAAAGAAAAAGGGAAAAAGATGTTCAACATAAAAAAGGGGGTTGAAAGGTGAGAAGACTGACATGGGGCAGGTGGAGGAGGAGCAGTGGGGCGGGATGCTCGGGTGGCCCCTGAAAGGTGGCTGGGTCCCCGCAGCCCCCCAGGCCGGCTCCCTGCTCTGAGCCTGTGGGAGCAACAGGGCTGACCACGGCCTCTTCCCGCTCCCTAAGTCCAGGAAGGTCAGTGTAACCATGGCAACTCAGCAAAGTCTCCTGCAGGTGACCCTCCGTCAGCAGGACAGGTGGATCTCCATCCCAACCGTCCTACTGATTCACAGAGCAAGACACAAAGCTTCTCTTTCCCAGGCCCCCGAACAGCGGTGCCCTGAGCTGGCCACTGACCACGGCCAAGAGATGGCGGAGTCGGACCTGGTGCCACAGAGGCGAGACATCTGTGCATGCCCAGTGACCCCCGTGCCCCCAGCCGAGCTCTGTCTGCTCCATTTCTGCCTGGAATCCTCATGACACCAGCTACCTGCACGGGGACCTTGGCTGCGTCCTCCCGGGGTGCGTCTGCCCGGGCCACGTCCACCCGGGCCACGGTGGAGGAAAGCAGGGCCAGCTTGGCTTCCACCTCGGCAAATGGGTCGTGCAGGCCTGGCAGCAGCTTCAGGGGCATCAGCTGGGGCTCCTCTTCCTGCAGGAAGGGCTCCTCCCCCAGGAAGTATGTGCCCTTGGCCTCCACCTCAGGCACAGAGGACAGCTCCAGGTTGGAGGGCTCCTTGAACCCAGGGAAGGCCTCGGATATGGAGGTCTCTTCGAGTGTGGACGACTCATCAGACCCCAGAGAAATCTCAGACCGGGAGGCCTCTGCCCTGGGCAGACAGTCCGTCCGGGAAGGAAGCCCAGGCTTGGAGCCACCCTGGCCGAGGGGCGAGCCGGCGGCGGAGCAGACCTCAGGTTTCACAGCTGCCTCGTACTGGAAAACGGGCGAGGACTCCGACAGGCTGGCAAACTCGGCCCTGGACGTGACGTCGGCCTTGTAGAGGACTTCTGCCTTCAGGACAGCCTCTGCGGATGGAGAGCTTCCTTCAGCTCTTCGAAGGTTAGAATGTGGGGAACCTTTCCTGGAAGCTGGTCCCGAACCCACCGTTTCCAAGAAACCACCTGAAGAGTCAGAGCCTCCCAACCCCCCAGACGCGGGTTCCTGTCTCTGCCCCTCCCCCCTCCCCCATTGGAACTCAATCCATCTCCTTCCAGCTCCCCCAGGAGGCCTCCCAACCTGCTCTCTGACCCCCCAGCTGTTCCGAGTGTGGCTCTTTGCCCTGCCTTGGGGCTGCTTGTAACAAGAAAGCCGGTGGGTCTCACTGCCTCCAAGGCTGAGAAGCAGATTTTTACCCCCAAGACCCCAGGGGGTGCCCATTACAGTGTCCGGCTCGCAGCTCTTGTCCACGCATGGGGTGGAAATGCAAGGCCCACAGGAGTTCAATGAACACAGCAGATGAATGTCAGAGGGGACAAATAAAATCACTCCGAGAACTAACATGCTGACTGGACAGGGTGAGCACGCTGAAGGACAGAAAACGCTGGAACCTGCCCCTCCCCGCCTCCTCTGGGTCTGCACCGAGCGGCACCTTCCTGCCAGTCTGACGGGACTGTGACCACGCAGACGCCCCTGGTGCTCCCAGATCGTGGGTGTCGGACCATCTCCCCCAAATCCCATCCGATCCCCATCTGTCACATGTGTCCTGGGCTCCCCTGAGACGTTCCGCACGCCCCCCAGCTCAGTGCCCTGCCCCGCCCCTCTAAGCCTCGGTGTACACGCTTGCAACACGGGGCTTCCACAGGTCCCGGCTCCCTCAGGAGCCCGGTGGAAGCACCTACCCAGTGCCGGGCACATGGCAATGAATGCCCAACGAATGCTACCGATGATGCCCAACAGTATCCTCATTACCAGACAGATTTTAGTGTTTGGGTGAGTACCAGGAAGTCTGTGCTGCCTGGTAGCGTGTGTTTGAACAATAGTGATGGGCAGAACATTCTAGAATGTCAAAAAGAAGATAAATACTTCCAGGAAGAGTACAGTTCTTACTAAAGATTGAATACTTACGATGGGATGTGGTAACAGACGGACTCAAAAGTGAGAGGCAACTGTAGAAAACGCAGAAACTCTGCAAAAGGACTTGCCTGTGGAACCCGGGGAATACGTTACAACCCTGAGTTGGCCAAGGCAGCACGATGCGGTGCTGTCGGTGAGAACGCTGGCTCTGGGTCAGGCTGTCTGGGTTCTAGTTCTGGCTCCACTTTACCTGCTGTGTGACCTGGGCCAAGCCACTTACCCTCTCTGTGCCTCACGTGCATCATTTATGAAATGAGAGGGATTGTGGTACCTACCTCACTGGGCTGCTGTGAGGAGTAAACAGAACTGACCCTGGTGCGTACACAGTGCTCCACACATGTTGGTCAGTAAAATGAGGAGGGAAGCCGGCTGCCTCCCCCGGCAGCCCGACAGCCCCAGCTGGGCGCCCACCTGTCTCCTTACGCAGGCTCTCCTCCAGCGTGGACAGTTTCACGTCGTAGGAGTTGCGCATGGCAGTGATGTCCTCCTCCAGCCGGGCCCGGGACTCCTGCTCTGCCTCGTAGTCGGCCCGCAGCCGGGCCAGGCGCTCCTCGTACTCCTGGGGGCGGGGGCAGGCGTAATGCCATTCAAGCAATCCGGAAAATACAAATAAACCAAAACAACAGAATTAAAATTACCTACCCAAACCTAGGACATTTATGGCTGGTGAAGGCCCTTCTGAACTCTATGTGTTTTTAAGCGTTGATACTGTAACACGTGTATTTGTGTCGTCTATTTTCTCACCCAGCAGAATATCATGATCACCTTTCCTCAAAAACGTGTTTTAACCAAACGGTCCTCACCCCCATCCTTCCATTCACCCCACCCTCGCTTCCTGCCTCACCCTTCACAGAGACACTGAAGCCAGCACAGCAACCTCCCCACCCTCCCAGGGCCACACCGTCTCCTCCACCTGCAGGCTCACCCGCCCAGAGCTTGGCATCCTCTCTTGTGACAGCGAGCAGTGAAGCATCTGAGGCTGGGCCACCCACCTGTGGCCTTTGCTCTTTCTGTCCCCACCCCCCTCCTACACTAGGGACTCCTCCCTCGGCTCTGGACCATCATTCCCAGCAAGTTACAAGACCTGCTCTGTTACTTCCGATACTGGAAGCAACGAAACTCTTCCTCAGCCCCTCCTGCGCCTCCGGCTGCAGTGCCCAGTCAGTGCTCAGAATACGCTGGTGGGTGGCTGGATGGGGCTAGGAGGTTGCAAACCCCAACGATGGGGCCCCTCTTACAGCAGCAGGGGAGCTGCCACTGTACCCACCCTGGAGACGAGAAGGAGGCTCAGAGAGCGCACACAACCTGCCGGAGGGCACAGCGCCAGTAAGATCTGGCCTTGCAGAACGTAAAAGCTGGGCGGATCCTAGGCATCTTCCAGTTCAAATCCCGCCCCATCCGGCTGGGAGACTGAAGCCTACAGTCACCCCCAACCCCAGCTCAGGGCTGAGTCCATTCCTGGCCCAGCACTCTTTCCACTCCACACAGGGCCACCTCCCTTCTCCTGAGTGTCCTGACTGGTTCTGGAATGGGAGGGAGAGAGGACAGACACCCTCGACCCTTCCTCCAAGTGCGGCTCACAGAATAAACTCGAGCGTGAGAAAAGACACTCGGTGGTGGTGGCCTAAGGCAGCAGTGCTCCCATGCAGGTCTGCTGGGCTGCCCACGGGGAGGAGGCGGGCGACCCGCCCATTCCCAGAGCAGAAAGACCCTCCAGCCCGCTCAGCAGCTCTTCTCCGTGGTGACCACTAGGGGGCGGTGCCTGTCCACCCAATGGGTCGTCCCTGGGGAGGAAGCTTCCAGCCCCGCTGCGGGCCAACCCTTCCCACCCCTACTGCTGTGTGACAGATGACTCCTGTTGCTCTGTAATTCCCAAACCCACTCTGAACCCCTAAGGTTTGATTCCTCTCATTCTGTGGGCGTGGGCTCAGCCATCCTCAAGGGCCCCCGCCTCACCCTGCCCAGGAGCTCCCGCCAGGGAAAAGGCAGACGGAGCAGCTGAGCTCCCAGAACCTTCACAGGGCCCCTGCTGAGCCACTGCCTGGACAGCCTCTGCCTGTCACGGGCAGTGCGTGGGCACTTGCAGGTACGGTCCTCCCAGCCCTCTAGCCCACAGGACTGAGGCCTCCAGGCCTTACCTGGTCTGCCCCCAGAGGCTGGGCCCCAGGCCCCCAGAGCCAGACCAGGGCCCCCAGGGGCCTCAGGCTGGTCCCACCTGAGGTCATAGTTGAGTGGCAGAGGCCTGGCAGCAGACACGTCCAGGCCCCAGTCCCTGCAGAGCTGTCCCTGCTGCCATTAGGTTCTCCACCAAGAAAGAGCCAGAGCCCTGAAGGGCCTATCAGAACTCAATCCCTACCACGTGCTCAGGTCTCGGAATGCGGCCTTTAAAGGGCAGGGAAAGCCAACAGAGCCCGGGGTGCGGACCAGTCGTTAGGAGGCTCTGCCTCATGCAGCTGAGTCGAGGGCCCTTCTGGGGATCAGCTCTGCATCTGTGGGTCAGGGAGCCGCCTGCCCTGCTGGTTCCCAGGGACCCTGGGGCCCACGTGTGGGAGGAGGGCACGGTGACAGCTTCTTCTGGGAAGCCAACAGGCCACTTATCCGCTGTCAAACAGGCACCGAGGGGCCCCACACTGCCCACCCCAGCTGCCCTGCTCTCAGCCCAAGCTCCTGGGCACCTGCTGAGGGGACCAACTCCTTGCGCTCTGATCCTCTCGCCTTCACACAGGCCAATTCTACCAAGAGGAATGCCTTCTCCGCTTCCACCAATCGACTGCCACCCCTTCTGGCAGTGCTGAGAAGCGAGCGACCGTGTGCCTGTGGACGCCTCCGCAACCCCTTCTGACCCGGATGCACTGGACTCCAGAGTCAGGGACCCGAGTTCCAGTCCCAGCTCCGACTCCCCTCAGCTGTATGACCTTGGGCCAGTCATGACACCTCACCGAGCCCCAGCTTCCGGAGCTCCACAAGGGGGATTGCAGTTCCAGCCCCAAGGCGATGGTTGGGGGAATGCCGCCGCTCTGGAGATTGTCGCCCACCAGGCCCCACTGGCCCACCCATTCTCCCACCTGCTCCAGGTCTCACCTCCCGGATCAGCTGCTTCTCAGCCTCCGTGTCGTGCTGGGTCACAGGCGGGGGCAGCGGCTTCTCCTCAAGCTTGACAGGGTGCAGAAGCACCTGACTGGTTAGCAGGGCTGGGAGGAAAACAGAAATGAGGGGCTGTGGCCGAGGGGGACACTGTTTCAGGAATTAGGCAGCAATCCATAAAGACAGCCACATGCTCATTCAAAAAGACTATAAAGTGTTGAACTTATTTAAAGCACATCTCTAGGTAAAGAGTTAATTTACCCAGTCATTTAAGAAATATTTTGGCCCTGGATGGTATGGCTTAGTGGTTTGAGTGCTGGCCTGTGAACCAAAGGGTCGCTGGTTTGATTCCTAGTCAGGGCACATGCCTGCACTGTGGGCCAAGTCCCCAGTAGGGGGCATGTGAGAAGCAACCACACAATGAGGTTTAAAAAAAAAAGAAAAGAGAAGAAATATTTTGGGGGGCTTCTGGTCAAGAGGGAGGCATAGGTGGACATTCTTTGCACAACCACAGAGAGAATTACAACTAAACCTTGAAACAAATAACACCCAGAATGGTCAGAAAATTGAACTGTACGGAAGCCTGACAATGAAGGATTTAAAGAAGCCGCATTCATCCAGACGGGCTGCAGGGGCCAGAGACAGGCGAGGGGCGAGGAGACACAGTGTGGCACAGAGAGATGGCAGCAGGGGCAGAGAGGGCAGTCCAACATTCACACCTGGTGGGTAAAAATGAGGACGGACACCTTGGGAGCCAGTGATCCCAGGCCAGACCACACAGCCCAGAGTTTCAGTGCCAGGAAGCTAAATTCCCATAACTTCTGGCTGTAAAAACCAGTGGGGGTTGGGACTGAGGAAGAGATGGGAGGATATGCAGGAGACTCTGCTTAAAGGGCCCACACACTTTTAGGAACGTGTGCACACCCACCCACTCTGGGATTCAGCACCAGGACAATAGCTGGGAGGGCACCAGTCACATACAGGGAGTAGGTGAGGTGACTGGAAACAGGGCAAGTGCCGGGCAAACCTTCAGAAACCAGGCAGCAGCACTGTCCCCTCTCCGAGTCCTCCCCTCACACAGAGCCACAAAGTGGTGAAGCAGGTTGCCCCGCCTTATGCTGTTACCTAAGGCCTGCCCCACACAATTTACAGGTGCCTTTTCTACAATAGGCCACGCTACTAAGACAGGGAGTCAAGGTAGCTCTACCTAATACACAGAAACAAACACCGGGAGGCTGCCAAATTGAGGAGACAAAGAAATATGGCCCAAATGAAAGGACAGAATGAAACCCCCCAAAAAGAACTAAACAAAACAGAGGTAACCAATGTATCAGATGAAGAGCTCAAAACACTTTTATCAGGATGCTCAAAGAACCCCTTGAACACAGCAATGGCATAAAAAGGACCCAGGAAGAAATGAAGTTTGCATTAAGTGAAATAAAGAAAAATCTACAGGGAACTGACAGTGGAGGGGACGAAGCCAGGGTTCAAGTCAGTGATTTGGAACACAAGAAAGAAATAAGCATTCAACCAGAGCAGCAAGAAGAAAAAATCGTCCAAAAAAAAAATGAGGATAGTGTAAGAAGCCTCTGGGAGAACTTCAAATGTAACATCATCCAAATCATAGGGATGCCAGAAGGAAAAGAGGAAGAGCAAAAAAACTGTAAAACTTATTTAAAAAAATAATGAAAGAAAACTTCCCCAATTTGCAAAGGAAATAGACATAGAAGTCCAGGAAGCACAGAGAGTCCCAAAAAGTTAGGCCCAAAGAGGACCACACTGAGACACATCATAATTAAAATGCCAAAGCTTCAAGATAAAGAGAGACTCTTAAAGGCAGCAAAAGAAAAGCAGACAGTTGCCTACAAAGGAGTTCCCGTCAGACTGTCAGCTGATTTCTCAACAGAAACTTTGCAGGCAAGAAGGGACTGGCAAGAAGTATTCAAAGTGATGAAAAGCGAGGACCTACATCTAAGATTACCCTACCCAACAAACCTATTGTTTAGAATGGAAGGGCAGATAAAGTGCTTCCCAGACAAGGTAAAGCTTCCCAGACAAGGAGTTCATCATCACCAAGCCCTTATTATATGAAATGTTAAAGGGACTTATTTAAGAAAGAAGATCAGCCCTGGCTGGCGTAGCTCAGTGGATTGAGCACGGGCCTGCAAATCAAAGGGTCACTGGTTCAATTCCCAGTCAGGGCACATGCCTGTTGTAGGCCAGTCCCCAGTGGGGCGGGGGGGGGGGGGGGCATGTGAGAGGCACCACACTGATGTTTCTATCCCTCTCTTTCTCCTTCCCTTCCCCTCTCTCTGAAAGTAAAAATCTTAAAAAAAAAAGATCAAAACTATGAACATTAAAATGGCAACAAATTCACAACTATCAACAACTGAATCTAAAACACAAACTACGCAAACAATCAGAACAGGAATGGAATCAAAGATATAGGGATCATTTGGAGGGTTGTCAGCTGGGAGGGAGAAGAGAGAGAATGGGGGAAAGGGTGCAGGGGTGAAGAAGCATAATTGGTAGGTACAGAATAGAGAGGGGGAGGTGAAGAATAGTATAGGAAAAGGAGAAGCCAAAGAACTTGTATGCACGACCCATGGACATGAACTAAGGGGGGGACTGCTGGAGGGAAGGGGGTATAGGAAAAGGAGAAGCCAAAGAACTTGTATGCACGACCCATGGACATGAACTAAGGGGGGGACTGCTGGAGGGAAGGGGGTACCCAGCGGAGGGGGGTAAAAGGGAAAATTGGGACACCTGTAATAGCATAATCAATAAAACATACTTTTAAAAATAGAAGAAATATTTCTTGAGTACTAGGCACTGGAAATGCTGCATTGAACAAAACAGACAAAGCCCCACCCCCACGAGCTGAGTTGTCAGTTGGGGTGGAAAGGCAAACAAAATAAACATGCAAACGCATGACGTGTTTACAAGGTGGTAAGTTCTAAGGAGAGACAGAAAGCAGGGAGGATGCCCAGGAGTAAGAACTGGGGGGGGGGGGGGGGGGGGCTGCAATTTAAACAGTGGGGAAGGGGGTGACCTCCTAGACCAGGTCAGAGGATAGCAGGGATCTGAGGAAGTGAGGGGCAGAGACGGGAAGGGCAGAGGTCCTGGGGACCGAGAAGGGAGCAGGGAGGGCAGAGGTCCTGAGTAGGCAGGGGCCTGGACGGTCCCAGGAGCAGCCAGGAGGCCAACATGGCTGGAGCAGAGTGACATGCCCCCAGAGCCAGGTGCCAGGCAAGCAGGGACAGCCCCTGTGCCCCAAACCTTCCAGAATGATCCAGACTAGCCCATCCTGAGCCATCTGTCCTGCCCTGGCCCAGGCTATCCCTTCCTCTCCCTCCCACCCGCACAGGCGCCGCCCCTGCATCCCTGCAGGGCGTGCGTGCCTCTCATTTCTAGGGCGACTGTGACATTAAACTTCTCTTTCAATGGCACCGATCTCTCCGTATAACCATCCATCCACCTTTAAAAACGAAGACCCGGACACAAATTATACAGCCCTGCTGGACGTCCACGGGTCAGAGCCATGCAAGTGGAGATGGTGTTTAAAGCCAGGAGACCCGAGAATCCACATTTAGGGTGAGGGAGGAGGGGCAGAGGGCTCCCCTGGGGTAACCCTGCCTTAGGTCAGGGAGCGGGAGGCCTCCTGGGAGGGGAGAGAGAGGTGGGGGGAGAACCAGGACAGAGTGTCCAGGAAGCAAGGGTTTCAGGGAGAAGGGAGGGGCTCAGCTGAGTACAGATGCTGAGGACAAGGCGACGCCTGCCTGACGACAACCCACTGGATGTAACTGCCAGGAGGGGGTCACCCGTGACAAGGGCGGGCTCAGTGGGACGGGGTGCAGCGCCTGCCTGGACTGGGGACAGAGTGAAAACAGAGCAATGGGGGCCAGTGGAAACAGACCACCTTCCACGTTCTGCTCTATGGGGAAGAGAGAAACACGCCAGTAACCAGAGGGGCTCGGGGGTGTGGGCGGTGCAGAGGGCGTCCTGCTCACGGTAAGTACCATGTGGGGGGAACGCACGGGGCTTCGAGCCAGACCCTTGGTTTAAGGCCCGACTACACAGTGCAAGCACCACGTGCCGGCTAACGAGCCTTCTGTGCTGAGCCCACGCATGCGTGGGTCATGTGTCAACCCTCCCAACTGCCTCACAAGGCAGGTGCTGCTATCACTGCCTTCACGTTATGGGTGAGGAACGTGGGGTGCAGAGGGGCTAAGCTGACTGCCCGAGGAGCCGGGGTACAAACCGGCTGTGACTGCTCAGCTCCCAGCCCTCTGCCCTGCCCTGCCCCGGTCATTTCAGCCCCTGCCCCAGAGGCTGCCATGTCTGGGTAGCCACTGGCAGGGCCGCCCCCACTCCTTCCTGGTACCTCTCGCCATCTCCCCCTCTAGGTTCTCCTTACCACCTTTGGGTGTGATGATGAGGGTCAGGGGAGAGGAAGCACAGAAAGAGGAGGAAAGCAGATTGCCAGAGTGGAATCCCATCGCAGTGTCCAAGGCCATTGCCACTCCCACCCCTGGCCATCTCCCACCACCCTACTCAGCAGAAGTGCCAGTATTTGTGGTTCCCCAAACGTACCTTATTATCTTGTGCATCTCTGCCCACAGTGGCCACTCTCATCCTGACAGGGAGACCTGTCATCCCCAAGACTCTGTTCAATTACCAGGTCCCACAGAATGGTCTGCCGGAATGTCCCCCCCCCCCCCACTCTGTCAGGAGACGAGGTGCCCGTGAGGGAAAGCCTGGATCTGAATCATCTCTGTGTCCCCAGTGCCCGGCACAGGTCCACACAGAGGGTACTCGGTGACGTGGATGGACGGTTGTGGGTGGGTGGATGAATAGATGGATGGATGGGTGGGGTGGATGGATAGGTGGGGTGGGGGGTGGATGGATGAATGGGGGGTGGGTGAATAGATGGATGGATGGGTGGTGGGGTGGATGGATGGGTGGGCGGATGGATGGGTGGTGGACAGATGGATGGGTGGGTGGACAGATAGATGGGTAGATGGATGGGTGGTGGACAGATGGATGGGTGGGTGGATAGATAGATGGGTAGATGGATGGGTGGGGGGGTGGACGGATGGGTGGGGGGGTGGATGGATAGGTGGGGTGGGGGGTGGATGGATGAATGGGGGGTGGGTGAATAGATGGATGGATGGGTGGTGGGGTGGATGGATGGGTGGGCAGATAGATAGATGGGTAGATGGATGGGTGGTGGATGGATGGGTGGGTGGATAGATAGATGGGTAGATGGATGGGTGGGGGGGTGGATGGATGGGGAGTGGGTGGATAGGTAGATGGATGGGTGGGGGGGTGGATGCATAGATGGATGGATGGGGGGTGATGGAAGGGTAGGGGTGGATGGGTGTGTGTGTAGAATGGACGGGCCGTGAGGAAGGTGGGTGGAAAGCTGGATGAATGGACAGAAAGACTCAGGCTTTTGTGTGCTCCCTTCCCCAAAGCTTTCTTAGATGAGAAAAAAGTCCTTCAGTTGCAAGAAGCTTGCAGACCTGCACTCTAGGTACAGGTTTCCACTGACGAGCTGAAGGCCAATCGCCTGGGCACAAGTGCTGCTGTCGTAAGGTGCCTGTCTGCAAGTGGGGTGGGACGTGGGGGGTGAGCCACCCAGCTGCTGAGCAGCACAGCATTCGATGCTGCCACAGAGACGGCAGGCAGACAAGGGGGTGACAAGGGAGCAGGCGACAGAGCCCCACCCCCCAGCTGATGGGATAGGACGGGCAGCCGCCGTCTGGGCTGTCACCCACCAGGACCCCTTGCTGTTCCAAAGCTATACTCCTGTGAAGAGAAAGGGCAGGGGCGGCACCTCCACATCTCCCAGGCCGAGCTGGAGGCCGGCCAGCTAAGGGGCCCTTCCTGCCACCTCCTCCCGAGAGGTCCCACCTGACAGGGTGCTGGGGCCCATCTGCTCTGCCAGAATTGCCTTGAGCCTCTTGATCTCCTCCTGGTACTCGCGCAACAGAGCGTCCTTGGGGTCCTCATTGATGTGTGGCTTGTTCTTGATGTTCTTGGCTCGGTTGGCGTAGCGCAGCGTGCTGAGGGACTCGTCGTAGTTGTTGTCCGCGGGTGACAGGCAGGCCACCATCAGTGTCTTGGTGTTGCCGCCCAGGGAGTCCTGCAGCAGCCGCGTCAGCTTCGAGTCGCGGTAGGGGATGTGCTTACAGCGCCCGTCCACCAGGGCCGAGATGACGTTGCCCAGCGCTGACAGCGACAGGTTGATCTTGGTGGCCTCCTTGAGCCGCTCCCCCGTGGCACCGGTCTTGGACTGCCGCTCACTGCCCGCCAGGTCCACCAGGCTCAGCTTGCCTGCCCGGAGGTGGTCCTTGCCCCGCTCATCTGCAGACAGACCAGGCGGTGGGCTGAGGGCCTTTAGACAGCCCCCTGCGGTAAGGGGGCCAGTCAGCAACCAGGCACTAGGTGCGCCCTCCCCACTGGGGGTCTCATTTCACCCCTGAGGGAGATGCTCTTACTGTGCCCATCTTACAGATCAGGAAACTGAGGCTCAGCGGGGCCCACAGGCCCCACAGCTATTAACTTGCCTCAGCCCCCAGGCTGTCTGACCCCAGGAAGCAGGGCCTAGGAGGTCTGCAGTATTCAATGAGAGCAGAAAACCTCTGCGGCTGCCTACAGATTTCTCATGAGGCCAAAGGTGGGGGTGTGGGGATGTGACTGGGTCACCATGGAGTCGTGCCCTTTAATGCAAAAACATTGGCTTTCAACACCCCAGCCAGTCCTGCCTCCTCCTTGCGGTGTGACCTTGGCAGAGCCAGGCACCTCTCTGATCCTCAATTCTCCCATCACCCAAATGGGACTAACAAGAGCTCCCCAGGGGAGCTGGCGGCCGGCAGGAGCAGAGTGAACTGGCGGCACGTTCTCACAGGGCCACCCTCTCCTCTGAGCACGAGCCCTGTCCTGCAGAGACTGGGGGCTGTGCCCTGGGACAGGGCCCCAGCGCTAAGGGTTACAGGAGCCAGGCACCTTCCAGTTGGTAGCAGGGACTCAGTGGACAAATTTTGGAGACACAGACCCGCGGGGGTTCAAGGTGGCTTCCACCCCTCAGCAGCTGGGAAACTCGGGGAAATACCCTGACTCCACGTGACCCTGAGCCCCTGCCTCGCTCTGTGAAGTGGGGACCAAGCCCCGCCCTGGGGGTTGTCTGCGGAAACGGACTGCGTCGGAAGAGCTCGGGGCTGTGCCTGGCCCTAGTGAGTGCTCGCTAAATGGGAGCTTGTTGCTCTTAACACTGTTAATCATTCTTTTCTGTTTTTTGGTCTCTGGACAATGGCGGTTCCAAATGAGAGGAGATGGGGGTGGGGCCAGGGGCTTCCTCCTTCGCTCCCTGGTGGCTGAAACCAGAAATGGCCCAGTTCTGCCCAAGAACATGGGAACCTGAAGTGAAGCGATGAAAGACTTGACTGGTGCCCAGGACAGGCTTGGACACGGGAGGGGCTTGATTCTTTGGGCTATTACCAAACAGAAATGAAGAAAGAAGAAGAAAGGAGAAGAAGAGGAGGAAAAAGAGGAGGAAGAGGAAAGAGTAAAAGGAGGAGGAGAAGGAGGAAGGAGAGACCGGGAACTGCCCTTCTGGGGAGCTCTTTGCAGAATGTGAAGGCACCTTGGTAGGTCTCTGCCCCCTGCTGCAGGGAGCCAAACCTGAGGAAACAACTCTAAATGCAGAAAAGGTTTTGAACTCCAAGACGTTCACCATGGGGTTCTTGACCCTGGAAAACTGGAGTTGACTGTGGCACGTGGCAGAGGACGGGTCTGGAGAGGGCCCTGGGTGACGCGCCGTCCTGCAGCCCCCACCCGTGTTCAGGTGCACTACATGCACAGAACATGCACAGCACACAGTGAGTGCCCGGTGGGGGCCGCCAACATTGCTACTGCTGCTGTCGGGCTGTTTGCCCCAGAAACGGGTCCTAGAAGGGGGCGGGGGGGCTCTCGCGCTTCCTCCAGGCAGCTGCAGCGTCTCTCCCAGGCACAGACGGGCCCCTGAGGTTCCAGGAGGCGAACTGCCTTGGCTACTGGGAGCGGGAACCGGCTCCGATGGCCCAGCCCCCTCCACCCCATCTGGTCCGGCTCCACATACCCACAGCGTAGATCTCGATGCTGATGGTGAAGATGGAGTGGGAGCGCGAGGAGTCCTTGTTCATCAGTGTGTAGCCGACCGAGCGGTTCTTCCAGCCTGTCTCCATGATGCGCTCACACTGGGCCACGCTGTGCACTGTGTGCATGGACAACCCCTTCACGTACACGCCCCTCTCCGGGTGCTCCTTCAGCTGCAGGCAGGAGGTGCAGGAGGGACCAGTGGGCCAGGGGTCCCAGAGGGAAGGGCCCCACTCAGACCACCTTTGTGCTCCTGCAGGCCTGATTAGCACCCCAAATACCCCAGGAGGTAGAGTTTGCTGCAGGTGGAGCCAGCCTCAAGCCCACCCCTGCCTGTTGCTTTGTGGGACCTGGGGGCCCTGTGGGACTTAATCTCTGTAAGCCTCAGTTTCCCCATCTGTAAAATGGGTATGAGATACCTCTCTCCTGAAGAGATGGCGAGGACTCAGTAAACAGACCCGCCCATACAGTGCTCAGCACAGTGCCTGGCACGTGGCAAGGGCTGCATGATGCCAGCTGCTGTCCTCACCGTTGTGCCCACTACTATGAAGGTGCCTTTCGGTTTGGAGGTGTTGGCTCCCCAGGGCTGCCACTGCAGTCACCCACGGGCTCCAAGTGCTCCTTCTCTGCCTGTCAACGCAGCTCTGTACCTCTCTGCTAGGCTCCAGGGCCATGGGAATGTCCCTGGAACCTTGGGTCGTGGTGGGTGAGGTGCCATGTGCTGCCCAGAACTCCTGATGGCCCACCGCTCCAGCGGGCTCTCGGCGCAGTGGCAGTGAGTGAATTATTTATCTGATTGCTCCCCCCTCACTTTCCAGGCAGCCAAGTAGTTGTGTTGCTGACACAGAGCTGTGAAATGCAATATTTTTCAAGTGTGAGAAGAAATACAACTACTCTGGCAAGAGCAGAGTGAACAGGACAAAAGTCTCTTGTCTGCTGGTCAGAGCCACCCGAGGATGCAAAGCTCTGTTCTGGGCAGCTTCAGGGCACCAGGCGGGGCTGGGCCCCTGCGGCACTGCGGTGGGGGGGGGGGGGAGGGGAGCACAGGCTTGGCCTCTCTGCGGAAGTGCAGGGAAACAGCCAGAGCCAGCCTGGAGGACTCGGCTTCATGGTGTGGGTAAGTAACCATGGCCCTAAAGGGTTAAGTGGCTTGCTGAAGGTCACACAGTTATTAGTGGCAGGGCATCAATGAGGTCACAGACAGTAGAAGGGTCCAAAGGGAAGGACTGGAGAAAGGATGGAGAATCCTGCAGTAGCTAAAGCTTGAAATGACAAGGGGCTGACCTTGACCTAGGAGGTCAAGGAGCTATGAAGCAGCTTCAAGCAGCTATGAAGAAGGAACAAAGAACAGCAGCAGGAGGCCCTGCACACGGAGCCTGGGGTGAAGCCAGCTGGATGCCTCAGCAGCACTTGGTGGCTTCATTCACACCCACTTGTGTGCCTGAGAGCTTTAAAAAAAAAATGATTCCAGAAAGAGAGAAACATCGACTGGTTGCCTCCCACATGTGACACGCACCCCAACTGGGAACTGAACCCACAACCTAGGTATGTGCCCCGACCAGGAATCAAACTCACGACCTTTTGATGCAGGGGACGATGCCCCAACCAACCAAGCCACACTGGCTGGGCCAAGAGGGGCTGTTTTTGATCACTGCTACACTCCCTGGAAGAACCTAAAAGGCTCCCTGGCACATAGTAGGTCTGGGTGAGTGAGCAGCTGGCTGCCCCAGGGCTTCAGAAAGAAGACCGTTCCGACTTAGTCAGACAGGCCAGGGACGGAAACCTGCTTCTGTCACTCGCTACTTGGGGAAGTCAATTTGCCTCTCTCGGCCTCGGTTTCCTCATCTGCAAAACGAGGATAATAAATCCTATTTCTCACAACTACTATGAGGATCAAGAAGGGAGCTAAAAGTTCGGGGAGTCCTTGCAGGGGGCTCAGTGAGCACAGGTCATGAAGAGGGTGAGGACAATCCATCTCTCATGAGCAGAATGTAGAGGTTGCCCCCCACGCCAAGTTTAGACCCAGGAAAGCTTGCGCCCCACCTCGTGATCCCTGGCTCCCTCCACCCCTTCCCTGACCTTGCCACCCCCACCCACCACAGAGCTGGGGAGGCACAGAGTGCCAGCCACCCGTTGTGCCCTGTTCCTTGGTAACTGCTCCTCTGGCTACGAGGCCACACAGTTGCCATGACAACCATCAGGGATGTGGCATGGCAGGGGCTGGCACACAGGAAGGAAATGTCCATCCTGATCTAGAGCCAGGAAATGCCCCCTGGAGGAGCAGGTGCTGACACTCTGCTGGGACCCCAGGTACCAGGCCCAAAGGAGAGGCCCTTGAGGGCCCCCCTCCACTGCCCAGTGCTGAGCGGGGTTCCATGACGGTTGATGGTTTTGAGGGGGGGAGGAATAACTGTGTTTCCCAAAAGCTCTCACTGGCCTTAGCTGATCCAATAACTGATTCCCAAGGGGCAGGCCCTACGCTGTGCCGTGTGGCCTGACTGCTTGCATCCACATCAGGTCCCCACCCTTTACTTGACTGTCTTTAGGCTAGTCTTACCCAGGTGCAGTGAGCCTCAGTTTCCCCGTCTGTAATAAAGGGTACGAACAGTGCCCCCTGCTAAGGCTGCTGTGAGGTTTACACGAGAGGCCGTCTGACCCCATCTGAAGCTCGGCACACCCTGGGAGTGCATCTGGCACTGGCAGCCCCCAGACAGCCTGGCCCACCAAACCTGAGGTCCCTGGCCCAGCTGGGGCGAGTGCCAGCCCTCGGCCCCTCAGGGCCAGGTTGACTGAGCTGTTCCAGGGGCCAGAGTATTGAGGAAGGGGAGGGGGTCCCCTGCTGTCCCAGTGTGAGTTGGTCCGGGGACCCTGATCCCGAAAGCTGGCCTTTAGGGACTGACACGTGGGTGCCACTCTGTGCCTTCCCCATCCTGTCTGGGGGCTGAGGTGCGAGTCAGCTGCTGCAGCTCCTGGAGACGGGAGAAAGACTGCAGGTGGGCGGTGGCGGCTCCTGCACTGAACCGCAAGGCACTGCTGTGTTCAGGAGAAAGCAGAGGAAGGGGTGGGGGCAGGTGCTGGTCTGGGTGGGAGGAGGGAGAGGGACGGGGAGGAAATTCACACCAGCCTGGACCTGCTGCAGCCTGTGGCCTGCCACCCAGTGAGTTTTTGTTGAATGAGTGAATCAGCATGTCCCTCCTTCAACTGGAACCTCATTTCTGCCTTCTTATTGTCCAGGCGTTTCCTATATAGCTGACCCCCAGATACTGGGAGGAAAGCACCTGACCACTGAGATCGCACAAGTTCAGGTACAACAACTAGTGGTTTGCTCAGTGACCTTGGCTAAGTCCCTTCCTCTCCAGAGGACTCAGTTTCTTCACTTGTACCAGGAAAAGGTTGGGTTAGAAACTCTCTAAGGATCTTTCCAGCTCATGTTCTTAAGGATTTTTTACGACATGACAGGTACAAATGTGTTTTTCAAAATAGTGGCTCCTGGAAGCTTGAGTTGTCCCACTGGGGCATGGAGTGGTCACCAGTCAGAGTGGGACTCACAGGCCCTCAAGTGAAACAGGGCAAGTGGGGGGTTAGGAGGCAAGTAGAAAGCGCTGCAGCTGAGCAGAGAGGCATCCCGCCCCCACACGAGGGACTCCAGTGTCCCGCCCAGTCTGGAGGACAGGGAGCGTCCCGAGGGTTGGGAGGGGTTCTGCTCCCACCCCACCCCACCCCATGTCTGTCAAGGTGTGTGGCCTGGGGAGAGTTAAGCAGTTCAGGTCATAGAAAATGTCCAACCCTGACTCTGTGACCTCCTGGCCCAGTGACCTTCTTTCCCAGACTAGTTTTCAACCTGTAACCTGGGAATCTCCATAGCAACACCCCAGGCTGATGCTCATTAGTGACTGACATTCCCCCAACTCGGGCATTCTGACTCCGACGGAGGTGGGCCAACCTCTGACACTGGTCATGGGCCTTTTGGACCTCCGGTTTGTTGTTTGGCCAGACGAGAAGCACCAGCCACCAGCGTCTGCCCCCACTGGCCTCTCCTCCTGGGACCTGACCAGGCCCACTCAGCATTTAAAGGGTCCCAGGGAGGACATGTAATCAAAGCCTCACATTACAATGAAGGTCCAAGGGTCCTGGTGGCCTCGCCACCAACTATCCAGTCCTGCTAGGTCACTTGAGCCTGCCAGGCTCCCCAAGGGATCAGCCAAGTCCTGCCCATCTGGACAGGCCCCTCAAAGCACCTCGTCCTGCTCGCGAGCCAGGTGCTTGTGGTGCTCTTTCGTCCTGGTTCTAGCCTCCTGGGAGGCTCAGGGCAATTGACAACCACGTGCCCATCAGTCCCGACTCCTCCCCGCTGGGTTCCCACTGTGCAACCGCCGGTCATATCGCTGCCGTTCTCAGAACCCCCATGGCCTGAAATAGCCTGCTCGCCGGGCACCGCGCACCTGCCACGAAGCCCCCTTCGTTACCCTCTTGAATCTCATGGTGACTCTGTGAGGTCACATTACTGGTCCTCAGGCCCACCCACAGCAGACCCCTTTTTCAAAGGAAATGAGGTCCCCAAATTTAAGCCCAGCAGGAACTGTAAAATGGGATATTTGACATTCAGGACCTTGGAAGCCAGATAGACCTGAGTTGAAATCCAAGTTCGGCCACCTACTTCTGTGGGAGACCTGGGCCAGTTGATTAACCTCTCTAAACCGCCCTCCCCACACCAGTAAACCGGGGAAAGTAGTATCTGCCTGACGAGGTCACTGTACTGAATGGGATAATGTGTGTAAAGCAGTCAGTGAACAGTGCGTTCTCAGTCAATGACAACCGTTATTACCTTCTTTTCAGCTTGAAGGCTCTTAGAGATTTGCAAAATAATGTCTTAGAAATGGAGCCCTTTCTTCAAATGATATCTACTGCAAAAGCCCATCTATTTCAGTAGATGTAGGTGGCATTACCCCAGGAAAGGTCCAGCCCCCCACATGCAGTAGAGGTAGGCCCATTAACCCCTCTCCTGTGTCATGGACTCGGAGGATACTCTCAAATTCGAGTTCACAATTCCCTCTGTAGTCTGAACCAGCACCTGTGCCCTCAGGATACCTTTCCCGTATCTCTCAGAAACCACCACCTGATGCCAACCTTCCCTCTTCTCCAGCCCCCACCTGCCTACGCCAGGTCTGCGCCCACCTCCAGCTTCTGCTTGGTGTCCGCCCCCAGCAGGTCACGAACATCTTCGTTGTAGATCTCCAGGTAGGCGGCCCGGACCAAGAACTTGGTATTCTCCGCGCACTGCAGGGCATGGGCAGAGGGAGCAAAGGTCGACACCTGAGCACCTGCTGCCAGCCCTGCCCCTGCCATCTGAGCCCGCTGCACCCAGATCACGGCGACTCGGGCTTGGGGGAGGTCAGGCTTCCCAGAATGGCATATTCTCATGTTGCTGTTGTCTAGTGCTGTCCCTACAGGCCTCAGAGGAAAAGAAATGGGAGAGGCTTCCCCGTTGTTCAGGTAAAGTGAAGCCGCAGGTGAGACCTGGACCAAGCACTGGCCCTGGGCTGATCCCTGGCAGCACTCTCTCCTGTGGGTCACCAGGTGAGTCCCAGGTGCAAAGGCAGTGGCCTCTGCAGCTGACCAGCATCCCAGCGCCCACTTAGCCATTCCCCAGCTGCAGGAATCTCTGCGAATCGCCACAAATGTCTCCAGGGCACTTCTTACCAGCAGCCTGGACAATGGGTGACTGGTTTTGACCCAGCCCACAGGGGCTCCGAGTCCCATCTTCCCCATCTCGAACACCGGGATGATAGTTACCTCTCGGGCCGGGGTGGGATAATAAAGGGCTTTGCACAAGGCTAGGTCTGTAGCAACCGCTCAATAAAAAGGGAAGCTGATCATCACAACCACTTCTCAAGGTCATGGTTTCCAAACAAAATGTTAAAACACAAAAATGGCAGGAGAAAAACATGGAACAGTGGGGGATCCTTTTTTCAATTTTAAGTCCTTCTCCCATCACCTTTCAGACTCTGATTGCATGGCGCAGTCGGACAGATGTGTTCCGGGACCACTCATGGTAGTGGCTGGGAAGCCTGCAGGCCCCAAGCCCCGGCCCTGCGTCTTCCCTCCAGGAGGCCCTTCCCCTCCCTCCAGACCTCGAGTACCTGGACGCTCTCAAAAACATGCTCAAAGGCCCTGGGGATGATGCCTCTCTGGGAGGGCGGGTCCGGCAGGCCCTGCATGGTGAAGGACTTCCCGCTGCCTGTCTGGCCGTAGGCAAAGATGGTGCCGTTGTAGCCCTCAGTGACGCCCTGCGTGGAAGGACCAAAAGGCCAGTGCTCAGCTGACTCAACACAGCCAGGCGCAGGCCCAGGCCCAGGGCTGCGGAGCTGTCCTACCTCGAAAACTCAGGGCCCCTGCTGGGTCTCCCATCCTGCTGTCCCTGGGCTGGGGGTGGGCAGGTGGAGATGAATACCAGCTCTGTCCTCAAGGAACTCACCGCCTGGTGGGGCAGGAGACTGTCCCCGTGTGTGGTGAAGAGCGTGTGTCCTGGAGCCTAGCCCCCTGCATTCAAGCCAGTCTCCACCCTTCACTGACTGTGTGCCCATGGGTGGTTCTTACCCAGGCACAGCGAGCATCAGTTTCCTCTGAAATAAAGGGGCGGAGCAGCACCTCCACCGAGGCTGTTGTGAGGTTTACCAAGAACTCCTGCACGCGCTGGGCACGAGGGGAGCTGGCGGGCAGCCAGCCGAGCTCACTGACTGTCTGCCAGGATTCGTGGGGGAGTGGTTCCCATACAAGGCAAGTGGAGGGGTGTGTGAAGCCGGAACTGCAGGCCTCGGGCAAGGAGAGGGAAGGGGGACCTGGCACAGCCTCCTGGGTAGGCAGAACTGGGGGAACTGAAAGGGTGGTTTGGATTTTGACAAGTGACAGAGGAGGCATTCCAAACAGAGGGGACAGCTTGAGCAAAGACAGAGGTGAGGGGCTGGGGCGAGGGGGGTGGAAGATGAAGCAGGAAGGAAGGTAGAGGGCAAACGGTGGGGGGGGGAGCCCTGGTCACTCCTCATTCACAGATGCATTTTTCACCCTGTAGGCACTGACACTCTTCCCTGTGTGGTCACTGTGCCCGACAGGACAGGGGACAGAGGGATGAATCAGGCCAACGCCCAGTCCCTGCCCTCACACATGAAGACACAAGTTCTAGAACTCAGCATGAGGGAGAAGGATGCCAGTGTCAGAACTGGGGCCCAGGGAGCTGCTCCCAGACCCTAAGACAGACCAACAAGGGGCTCCAGGACCCCAGGGACTGACTGCTGGCGTAGGGAGACCGAAGTCACAGCCCGCAGTTCCTCTGAGGGAAAGCTTCACTGTAATGGGCAGAAATGGACACGCAACTCTCCCCTGTCCAAGGGACCCTAACCACGAGTGGGTGGGTTCCTGCAGCTCATCAGAGGGCCAGGGGGCTGCACACCCATCCCCCAACCAGGGTCCCAGCTGGGCCCCTCAGTGCCAGGGGCCCAGGAAGTCCCAGGAAAAACGTGCTGGTTTAGCACCCAGAGTATCAGTTGTCACCCAGACCCTGAGAGGAGTCGACAGAACACAGGCATCACTGCACTGTCCATAGGGCAGCCGCTTACTAGCCACCGGAAACGCGCCCCGTGCAACTGAGAAATTGAATTTATTTTGGTTTAGTTTATTTCATGTGTACTTAAAAACTGAAGCAAGCAATGTAAAATATTTTTCCATTAAACAAACACACCTTGAGTTGTGCTTCATTTCATTTTAGCCCGTGACACTTCAGCATCCGAAGTGAGATGCACTATAAATGTAAACCAGACCAAATTTCAAAGGCTTCGTGTGAAGAATGTAAAATAGCTCACTAGCAGGTATTATGATGACAACATCTATTACGCTTATTGAAATAATAATATGTTAGTAGGATGGGTTGAATAAAATGCATTATTAAAATTAATTATGCTTGTCTCCTTTCACTTTTTAAAATGTGGCTACTAGAAAAACCTAAATTATGCACGCGGCTCACATCATATTTGTACTGGAAAGCTCTTGAGCCACTGGCCACATGTGGTTATTAAAATGTAACTTATCTAAAATTAAATGAAATTAAAATTCCATTCTGCAATAGCACTAGGCCCATTTGGCTACATATTTGTAGCTGATGGGCAGTAACCGGGCAGCACAACTACGGAATGTCTTTGCCACCACGGAGCCCATTGTGCAGAACAGCTCTGCTCCAGCGCGAGGCAGAAAACAACGTACACACGTTTTTAAGGCAACACATAAAACTTCAAAACAGTTTCATTGGTCGGCGGATACCTCCAGACCGGCCAGGGACAAGCTCTCACATGGAGAAAGTCCTCAGTGTCAGCCACTCTGAACTCCCTCTGGGGTCCTGCCACCTCCCCAGTGCCATTATTTACTAAATGACCTTTCATGAAATCAACTGTGATTTCAGTCTCTTTTTAACCTGATGACACCCTCAGCAATAATTCCCAGGAAACTGCATTACAGATTGGATGTGCTAAATATTTTCCTCCTTCACATGAAACACCTAAGTACTGAAATTGAAATACAAAGCATCGATCCTAAATTGCCTCATGCCCCCTTTCTTCCCCCTCCAAAATGAACAGTTCCATGTCTCCTCCAGAGGCCAAATTCTATGGCGTCTACAGCATTAATGTCTCTGGAATCCAGGCCCACCCTTCTCAGTCTGGACATGACAGAAGTAGTGGTACCTGGCCCCTAAGTGGGTCATCAGAGGAGACTCTAAGGCCATGGGTATGACGGAGGGAGTACGGGGAGATGCAAGGCCACCAGCTGGGAAAGAGCCCAGAAGGCCAGGTGTGGAGGGGAGGAGGTCCCGCTAGGACACGCTGAGCTGGTGGGTCTGGGGCGGAGAGTCCAAGAAGTCACCCAGTGACAGGGAAGGTCATAAACAGAGCCTAGATTTAAGGGGCAGAGAAGGAAAGGAAAAGGAAACGGAAAAGGAAAAGGAAAAGGAAAGGGGCAGTTAGAAGTCCCGGAAATCTTATTGCAATAGGACCTGGAAGGAAGGTCTCTGGGCAGGAGGCGCCTGGAGGTGGTCAGAGTCCTGGGAGAGCAGCGGGAGCCGACCAGCCCTAACCGCGCGGCTGCCCGGGCTCTCGGCCGCCTGGCTTGGGCTTTGTATACAAGTGCTGCTCACTTGCTGGCAGACAGCTGGTTGGAGCACGGACCCCACGCACTGGTACAGAAACCGCCCCTTGTTTGTTCGGTAACGCTCCGGGTCTCAGTTTCCCCATCATGAATGATGACCCCAGCTCCATACACCCACGGAGCCTTGTGAAGTTACACTTCAGCCCGCCCCAGGGTTTTGACTCTCTTGGAGGAAGAGATGGAGCAGCCAAAGTTGTTTCTCTGGGATGTTAAATGGCCCGCCAGCCAGAACAAAATTTCCGTGCTCAAATCTACTTAGGAAACGCTGGGTTAAATAAGTTACCAGTGTTAAATAAGTTACGCTGGTTTCTTTAGGCGAAAGAGAGTGCATGCGGCCCTTCCCAAACTGTTTCTCGCTTCCCGGGACCACCTGTGACATGCGTTTAACTAGAGATTCGCGGGAGGCTGGGAGATGTTGGAGGAGGGAAAGGGCCCTTGCCCCGCAGACTGCGGGAGCGGCTCCAGCCCCGCCTCCGCCAGACTCCCGGTGGGAGCTTATCAGTCTCCTCCCCGCCGGACTCAGTCTCCCTATCTGTGATACAGCTCAAACAAGCAAAAGCAGGGAACTGGTGAGATTCCCTTCCCCCCACCCCCATCTAGCCACCCCAGGCTTGGACGGGCCACTGCCTCTCAGGAAGCGGGAGGAGGATGAGGGAGAGGGCTCTGAATGCTGCGGGGGAGAAAGCAGAGGCCACAGCCTGGGAGGGGGATGGGGAGGAGGGGGATGGGGAGGAGGGGGAGACCATAAAGGGGTGGGGGAGGGGAAGATGGAGGGCGCGAGCGGGGGAGGAGGGTAAGGGGGAGGAAGGGTGGGGGAAACCCAGGACTCCTGGCAGGGGAGAAGGAGGCCGAGGAAAGTGGCTGGGGCGTTTAGAGAAGTCCTGCAGCTCTCGGACGAGGGGGGAGGGCAGGAGGTCTTGGGGCTGGAGTTCCTGTGGCGAGGGGTCGTGAGAGCTGGGGGTAAGGACAGCCGAGGCACCGGGGGCAGTGGAGACCTGGACGCAGACCTAGTCGGCGAGCTCCTGCTGCCTCCCGCCTGCACGGAAGTCTTCAGACCAACCTGCTAGCGTCCACCTGTGCGTCTCCAGAAGGGCCTTCTGGCCGGCTTGGGGGCAGTGCCGTCCCTCAGGACCCCTCGGGGAGGCCCCAAGTCCTGCCCCGCCGGTCCGCGGAGGCGGCGGCCTCCGGGGCGCCCTCACCTCCACCAGCGGGTAGGCGATCTCGTTGTAGATCTGCTCGGTGAAGTGGTCCATGTAGTAAGCGCCGTCGAAGGTGAACTGCTTGGGGGGCTCGCCGGCGGCGCCGGGGTTCTGGATGAAGCACTGGCCGCGCGCGGAGTCCACCGTCACCACAGACTGGCAGTTCAGCTCCCGCTCCCGCTGGTTCATGGGGCGGCAGCGCACCACCACCTTCACCGACTCCGAGGCCATAGCGCGCCGAACGGGCCCCCGGGGGCGCGGCCCGACGCGGACGCCGCGGCCGGGACACAGGGCCTCCAGGTAGCGGACCCCTGGCCGCGGTGACCAAGGGACGCAGCGGGAGCCAGGCGCGGGGGGCGGGGCCTCGCGGCCTGGGCGGGGCCGCGGCGCGGGGCTGTGTGGGGGGAGGGGAAACGGGTCTCCAGGGGGCGCTCCGAGAGGCGGAAGGGGGCGGCCAGGGAGTCGAAGGACCGGAGCCGGGTCGCCGCCTCCTCCCACGCCCGGGCTCGCCTTTCTCTGAGGCCTGGCCCGGGCGGGGGAAGTGGGGGATCCGCGCTGCAGGCGACCTCGCAGGACCCGAGCCCCCAGCGGCCCTCTCGCACCGTGGCGTTCGCGGTTGCCGAGCAACGGCGTTTCGTCACAGGTGGCGGCGCCCGTTCTCCGCGCCCGACAGCAGCCCGCGCGCGTGGGCTGTCTTCATGCGGGACCCCATTGGCTTTGCTGGAGCGTCGACCTGTTCGGTGCCGGGCGCTTCACACCCGTTGTCGTGGCGGATACTCATAGCCCCAGTTCAGAGATCGGAAGGCCAGGCCCGATTTCACCTCTGAAGCTGATGTTACTTCTGACGCTGCCCCTCGTTTTTTTTCTGAGACACAAAATTAAGAAACAAACACAACTTTGAGAGCCAAAGTCTTTAGCTTCAGAGACGGCCTGGCCTATCTCTGCTGGCTCTGCACAAGTCCCTCCAGCCAGAACAGCTTCCTGTAGGCTCTGCTTTGTACAGAAACGCCGTCAGCTACCTGCCAGGCATTGGGGTTGGCGCTGGGAGACAGCCCAGTCCCTCCCCTCCCTGAGCCCATGGTCCAATCCAGCAGGGGAGGCTGACGTCAAAGACAAATCTCCCACGTGCAAAAACCCCTTAAATGAACTAATCATTACAAACAAAAGGACCAGTTCTATGGGACATCCAAAAAGGGAACCTTACTGCCCCCCCCCGGGGGGGAGGGGAGCAGGTTTCCCGAGAGTGACAGAAGCTGAGACGCTAAAGTTGGGTAGTTAAACCAGGCAAAAGGTGGGGAGAACAAGGAGACCTGTCCAGACTATGCAAAGGTCCCGTGGCATGTTTGCAGGAGAAGGAAAGCCCAAGTTGCCAGAGAGGAGGACTGGAGTCTTTTTCTCATGGGAAATAATGGCTGGACGTTTTCGGCAGGAGAGATGATTTGAATATACCCATTCCTTTGGGACACCCAAGCCTCTGAGGACAGGACCTGTCCACTTAGAGGTACGCTGGTACACAAAAACAAAACAGGAAAACTGGGCAAAGACCTCACCTTTCAAAGAAAAAGTCTGCACTAGACAATCCAAAGAAATGCACTTTATTTCAAGTACATACAGTAAGGAGAACTGGACTGCCAAGGTGGCGATGGCTGGAACAGAGAATGATCTGTAACTAAGACACTGGTGCGTCTGCACACATGGGTCGAAAAGCCTTGCCCTATCTGTACCACATGACAAAAAATGCTGTGTGGAGAACGGTCAAGTGCTTTGGGAACATCCCTGACACCTAGATAACCTGCACAACGAAATGCATCCAGCAGGGAGGTGAGCTTTGGCCTAAGCCTGGGCCAGTTACCAGGTCCCCTTAAATGCGCGGCTCCAGTGCTGTTGAGGCCCCGAACCCCTCTCCTTGCCAGGGAAATGGAGGGACCGGGCCTTGGCCTGAGGAGATGGCTTCTGATAGAAATGGCTGAAAGGGAATCCTGGGTTCCCATTCGCATTCAGTACAGAATCAATGGTATAGTTCTAGTGAAATGAGCCCCCCAAGGGCAGCTTCCTCCCATCCCTTTTGACAAGAGTGACGAGGCCCCCAGCCAAGACCATTTTCTGGGTGTGGACTGTAAGCTGGGGATTCCAAGAATCCTTCCTTTCTCTTCTCTTGGGGCTGCCATCTTCCTCCCAGAGGTCGGAAGTCTGATCCGGCTCCCAGAAGGGGGAGAGGGTAGCCCTCAAACTCATGACCAGGCCTCTGCCTGAGAAAGCTCACCCCAAGTGAACTTGCTCCCTTACTTGGTAGATGTGTCTCTTGTCAGGGTGACTTGTAAAGGGGGGTACCTGGACCTGCTGGGCAGCGCATGCCCAGTGCCTTAGACTGGTCATTGCTGGAGATCCCTCTGTCCAGAGGCCTAGCCCCGTCCAGCAGGGCCCTCATCAGTTCTAACTCTGAATGGCTCTGCTCCAACTCTGTCCCCAGTGCAGCTGCCTAAGGAGGTGAGGTGGCTCCGGACAGACCTGGCCAGCACCACACTAAGGACAATGCCAGTGGTCACCCCTCTAGGCCTGTGGCTCACTGCAAGCCCCTCCCAGTCAAATGGCAAAAGGAAACGCAACATGAGTGTGTCTTGAAGGCTTTCAGGCACGTGGGGGAGCGGGGGAGGCTGGGCAACCTTTCCCAGTAAGCAGGGCCCACAACCCTGTGGTTCTGGGGAAAGACGAACCAGCCTTCCCAAGCAAGGTGCCGAGGTTCACACCCCTTTCTGCACACGGGTGTCCACCCCACCCATGGGCTTTGGGTGGCACTGCTCTTCGTTCGACCTGCCCCTTCCAACCCCCACTCCTCACAACTCAAGGGAAGACACCCTTAACCTCAGATGGCCTGTGACACAGGCAGCCCAGACGTGGCCCACAGGCTCCAGTCATCTGTGTCTCTCACTGGGGTGGCTCGTGCCCAGGCCTTTGCCCAAAGTGAGGACTTCCCCCCCAGACACCCCTCCCTCATTCATGAGCTCTTCGGAGACACCCAGTCAGGCAGGGCCCAGCCTCCTGTAGGGGGCTACACCTCCACTGTGAGTAGGCCTTCCCACCCACCCGAGAAAGCTCCAGCGAAGCCCAGAGAGGACAAGCAGCCAAAGTCACCCAGCAAGTTCACAGATGCCTGCCCTTCCTATAATCTCAAGGGGCCACGTGTTGTATAAGAAGCCATTGGCAATCCCCAATCTCAAGGCTCCCCCACACAACCAGTGAAGGGACAGAAGACTGGCCCAAGGGGCAGAGTGACTGGCTAGAACTGGTGACCAGCGGGGTGGAAGAAGGGCAGAGTGGCTGGCTGAGGCCCAGGGGCCAGGGTGACGCAGGGCCTGCTGGTGTGGGGGCTGGCCTCCTAGCCCAGGCCCTGCAGTTCTGCCTCCGACTTGGCGTGGCTGAGGGGCCGGAGTGTCCGGGAAGGCCTGCCCTCGGGCCTGCAGTCGTGCTCCTCGTAGCCAGGGTTCAGGCGGCCCATGTCGAGGGAGCAGAAGAGGCTGCGCTCAGTCCCAGCGTGATGCTCCACCAGGGCCTCCAGGCTGGGGAACTCGGCGGGCAGGTGCTGGGGGAGGAAGGGGCTTCAGTCCAGTGTTCCCTCCCCCGTGCGTGGTGCTGGGCGCCAACCACCCCCTCACGTGGGGCCCTGCCCCACTTAAAGAAGAGGAGGAAATCCGAGCTTCAGGAGGTCGCTGTCCTCCTCAGAGGAGAGCCAGACACCCTTTGCTCTCTTTCCTCTCAGCCTGGACAGGCCTGAGGCACTTGGCATGGAGGTGAGGATGCACATTTAAAGCCCCCGCGCCCATCCCAGTCCCTGGGGACCTGTGATCAGCCTAGACTCCAGACCGGGAGACACAGAGGCTGGAAGAGCTTAAGCCAGCCCCTACCCTCAGAGTCAGCTTCCTCCTCTGCTAAGACATGCATGAAGGTGTGGGAAAGCAGGCCTTTAAAAGCCGGGGTTCCTATAGAAATGTGAGGCACGACGCTAGCCCCAGACTCTGCTAGTGGTACCGTCTGAAAGCCCCTGGAGAGAGAGGGGCCCTAGGGCAGAGCCCATAGGTAGAAGTGGGGTTGGTTGGAGGGTGGGGGTCAATGACGAAAGGGCTAAATGAAGTGAAAGGGTGGAAAGAGCCAATAGGGGGCTGGACTGAGGGTGAGGCGGGCTCTGGCAGTTACAAGGGGAGGGGCCTGAGAGCAAGGGGCGGGGCCAATTGTCCACGCTCTTCACCTCCACGCAGTAGCGGCCCAGGTGGTTCCGGTAGACTTGGTAGGGCACGATGCCGCACAGCGTCCGGACCGACAGGCACCACTGGCCACTGGCACCCGGCTCAGGCCACAGCAGGAAGGCCCCAAGCACGTCTCTCCGCAGCAAGGCTAGGGCACTGGGCCTGGGAGGGCAGAGGGAGAGGCTGAAGAAGATCCGCACCCAGCTTCAGGTTGCTCCCAGGGCCATGGGACTCCAGCCCACAGCATCATGACCACAGTGCCTGTCCAAGCGGAGGACCCTGGGGGCAGGAAGCTGTCAGACGTCCTTTCTGAACAGTTTCTAGGGCGTCCTTAGCGGTCAACTTCAAGACCCAATGAGGAGAGTTTTAAAGACCTGACATTCAGGGCACTGTTTGCCCGGGGTAGAGGTCTTGACTCATCTGAGTTAGCTCACTGGATCTTCTCCACAGCCCCGCAATGACAGTCATTTGATTATCCCCACCTTACAGTTGGGAAAGCTGCCACCCAAGTCTCTGGCCCTCGGTCAGGGTCAGGGGCACGCTGCCCTGGCACTGGAATCTGCGCCCTAAGGGCAGGGGCAGCTGCAGAGCCCACTTCTCTGCTCGCCCCAAGGGAATGGGTGCTCAGCCAGGGCCGGCTCCTCCTACCTGGAGACGCCAGCGAAGGCCCAGATGTTCTCTGTCAGGCTGCCCTCACTCTCCATCAAGCATGAGGAGCCACTGGGACCCCGGGGCCACTTCTCCCAGGCAGCAGGAACTACGGAGACCACCCAGGGGTCAGAGGGAGTGAAGCTGTCTCACCCTAACCAGCCTGCTCCATCCCATCCCCACAGGCCCCCTGACCTCACACCTGCCTCCTCACCAAGCCTGCCCCTCCCCACTGACTGGTACACACCCAGCCCTCCGAAGGACACACCCACACGAGCACCCCCAACTCACAGCTGCTCATCAGTTAAAGCGCATCCAAGGCTATACTGCCGCCCATGCAAGCCCCGGGCCCGCAGAGCTGGATGCACACTCACATAGACATGAAACACGTCCCCCTACAGCACAGGCATCTGCTCAGAGGTGCAGTTGCAGCCTTGTAGGAACAGGCATTTGGCACCTCAACTCCCGCAGGGGCAAACAGGCCAGTGTCCCAGGGACACAAGGGGTGGCTGTGCATTCGCTACTCACAGGCCTCGCGGGCTGACAGCTGCAGCTGGGTCTCGTAGGTGCAGCCTCGGTAGGCCCCGGAGCGGATCACCTTGCTGCGGATGGCCTTCTTGCGCACCAGAGTGGGTGAGCAGTAGGGATTCCCAAGGCGGATGTGGCGGGCACCCCCATGACCTTCCAACAATGGCAGCTCCTTCTAGGGCACCAAGAGGGGCCCAGAGGGGCAGGCAGATGAGGCCCAGCCATGCGAGGTCAGGTGAAGCCCACTTCCTCCCCAAACCCTCACCCAGTTCCCTGTCCACTGCCCTGGCTGGGGTTGGGGTGCTGCGTACCCCACTGCCCATGGGCCCCTCTGCTGGCAGCCGCCGGAAGGACACCAGTGCATAAACATTCTCTGAGAGCTGATCGCGGCCAAAGGGCTCCTGTACTAGGCCAGGGCGGGCCCCGGGGCTGGACAGGGACTTCAGGGGCATGTCCCCTGTGGGCCCCAGACAGGGCTCAGGCTGTGCCCGCTCCTCAGGGTGCTGCAAGAGGTAAGCGAGCTGGAAGGAGCGGCAGAGCAGCAGGTGCAGGACCTGGACCTGGAGGAGAAGGGAGGGGCTCAGTTGAGGGGGGTCTCCCGGGGAATCCTTAGGCATCAACCCACTCCCCGTGGGGGCATGGCCTGGGATGCTCTTCCCCGTCAGAGGGAGAACTCCTCTTACCCCTCAGAACCTCACCACCATGCAGCCTTCCCTGCCTGAGCCGCTACTCTGTGCCAGGCGTCATGCTCGGAGCCTGCCCTCCCTGGGTGCACCACCCCATCCTCTGCATTAGGTCACGGCCCTCGTAGAGAAGTGGTTAAGAACCCAGGCCCTCTTGGGGCCCCCAGAACCTGGGCTCCAATCCTGGCTCTGTCACTTAGGAGCTGCGTGTCACCCGGGGCAGGACATGGCGCCTCTGCCCTGTTTCCTCACCCCACCTCCCTTTGCCCCTTCAATGAAGGAGCCCTGATTCCCCGGCACAGGCCCAGCACGTTACCACCACCTACACCATTCAAACACATTGGAGCCGTGGACTCCAGAAGATCAATGTCTCACCACCTGTCACCCCCGTGGCCAGCACAGGGCTTGCCGTCCACGGGTGGTGGCTAATGCCTGCTATGGGACGAACCCGGACCGGCCTCTGCTTGCTGAACAACCAGCTGCCAGGGCTCCGTTGTTCATGGTGGTCACGCTGGCTTGACATCTGGGATCTGCCTGCCCAACCCCTCGCTCTACGGGCCAAGAACTAGAACCTGGACCCAGTCTCTACTGTCACAGAACTCCAGTGTCTGTAACTAGGGACAGACCTAATGATGACAGAGTGTGGTTCATGTCACAGGACCCCTGAAGGGAGGGGCAGTCTGGAGGAGTCAAAGTGGGCCACGCAGACACGTGGGCTGAGGCCTAAAGGGCACGCTGGAATGTGCCGGGATGAGAAGGTGAAGGGCATTGCACGTAGGGAGAGCAGGAGCAAGGGTGCGCCGAGGCCTAGTCCTCACGGCACACTGAAGCCACGACTTGCTTTTGTGAGTCCTCAGGGGGCAGAGCGAGCCTGTGTGGAGAAGGGTGCACATCTCCAGGGGCCCCGGCCAGCATGGCTAAGCCCCCTGAGGCCTCTCAGTCCCTGGGACCCACGCTGATGCACAGCAGCCCTGCACCCCAGCCCCGGTCCCCTGCCCAGGCCCCAGTTACCTCTCCAGGCTGGCTGCCCACGAAAAGGTGACAGAAGAGCTTGCTGGCCGGGCTCTGAGGGTTCCGGGCCACGAAGGCAAACTGGCAGTCAGCTGGGCACCAGGTGGAGTAGAGTATTCGCCGCAGGGCGTGCGCCATCAGGAGCAGCTGGGGAGGCACACCAGCCCCTGTGAGACCCCGCAGCTGCCAGCCCAGCGTGCGCCAGGCCTGTGGGCCCCAAACACCTGCAGGCAGGCCTCCCTTGACTGCTCTCCGGCCTGCGTGCCCAGTTGAGGGCCCACCCAGCTTCTGGGGTGAAGAACACTTCCCTCCTTCCAGTCCGGCCCAAGCCCTGCTTCAAACTGAAACCCTCATCCTTCCCACGGTCACCGGGCTTCAGTCTCCTGATCCCGGCCGCCAACCTTCAGGTTGAGATCACCACGCCCACGTTACGGAACTGAGGGCAGAGCACCTGTGGCCCGTGGGGGTGACAGGAGGTAGCAGCAAGCCCAGAGGTGGCACTCCTGGTCTCCGGAGTCGGATGGCCGGGGTTTGAATCCTGCCTCTGCCACTCGGTCTCTCTCTGTTCTTTGTGTCTTGGGCAGGGGATCGTAGCTCTCTGAGCCCTTATGACAAGTGTTAGGTGTGACAGTACCCATGATGCAGCTGTTGGTGGGGTCAGTGAGACCTCGGGCAACTGGCACGGGACCTGACCCCGGGGCCCCTCAATGCACAGCTCGGGGACACCACCGGCACCAGTTCTAGGTAAGTGGCGCCCAGAGCTGTGTGGCATGTGCCGCTTGGCATGCAGTTGGTGTTCAGCAAACGATGGCTTGTGCCAGGATGTTGGGCAGTGAAGCAGCGCCCCCCTTCCACAGACATGGGGGGCGGGCCACAGCCCACTGGCCCATGCTGGGCAGGCCCATGTAAAGGCCCAGGAACCACAAAAGCATCACGGGGCTGGAGGGTCCTGATGCTAGTGCCTGAAGAAGATTTTGGAGGGCCGAGATCGGTGCGGAACTTGCCTGCTGCGTCTGCCCTGGGGGAGGCTCCGTGGGGAGAGGACTCCCGAGGCCCTGAGCAGGCTGGCAAGCCGGGGGGGCTCCAGGGGCAGCGCAGGGCCTGGGCGTAGGCAAGGGTGTCCTGAGGGAGTGGGACGCCTGTCCTGGGGGGCCCTCACCTGCACCCACACAGGCTCCTACCTCACCCTCCCCGCCGTAGATCTTGAGGCCCTGGAGGCTGAATTTCAGGATGACGGCCCGACGTCGGGGACAGTCCTGGGTGGGAGAGAGTTGGAGGGAGGCAGCCATTACCCGCCCAGCCTCAGTACCAGTCACTAGGGGCTGGTCAGCCAAGTGCCCCCTCACCTGCCAGGGACCTGAGCCCTGGACAATGGACCCCCAGGAGCCAGGGATGTATGAATGACTCCTGGCAGACCACCCCCTAGCCAAGGTCATCCCCCCATGTCCCACCTGTGCCTTCGCCTGTACGGCACAGGTCTCACCTCTCTAAGAGAAGAGAGTCCCTGGGCACAAGGGATGCAGCTCCAGGAGCCTGGGTGGGGTCCTGGCGGGGCCCACTGCTCAGACGGGCTTTGCTCCGGCCCCGCCCCTGGGCCTCACCTGCTCCATCTCTGTGACTGGAGGGTGGGCGGATCAGATGGTCTCAGGGATCAAGGGAGGATCCCTGCCGGGGAAATGCTCTCCCCAGCTCACCCACCTTCAGTGCCCACAGCTGCTGCTGCACCAGCCACACGCTCTCCTGGGTGTCCAGGTCGTCCACGGGGAAGGAGCCCACGTACTGCTTGGGGGTGGGGTGAGGCAGGGAAGTCAGACTCACGGCTCCTGACCCCCGCCCTCCAGATTCCCTGCAAACACACACTCCGCTCTGTGGGGGGAGCTGCGGACAGTGACAGGGAGCACTGTACTCCGAGTCCAGGCTCTGCTCCTTTCCCAGTGGGTGGCCTCGGTCTCACCACTCAACCCTGTGCCCCCATTTCCTCATCTGTGTGCACACACATTCCAGAGCCTGGGTCAGGGAGAGAAGACACAGAAATAGGTCCTCCCCACAGCTCCTCCCCACCCCCAGGACCTGCTACCCAGTCCACACCCACCAGAGTGCACTGGGGGGGGGCGGCCCCACCCACCTGGGCAAACTTGGTGATGCACCTGGGCCGGTGAGGGGCAGGGCCGCAGTCCGAGGCCCTCCGGCCCCTTGCCCCAGCCTTCTGCATGGCCCCCAGTGTGCCCAGCCTGAAGCCCCACGGGAAAGAAGGCTGCAGAGGGCGAGAGAGAGGGTTGGTTCCCGGCGGTTGAGCCACGGTGCTCCCATCAGACCCCAGTGAGCTCCTTCACTAGACAAACCTGTCCTGAGCCCTTGCAGTGTGCCAGTGTCCTAGACACTGGGGACACCAGGGACACGGGTCCCTGAACAAAATGACAAACTCCCTCCTGCCCTCATGGAGCCAACATTCTCATGGGGAAGAAAGACATTTAAATTAAGTAAGACATGGGTCCTGGCTGGTGTGGTTCAGTGAATTGAGTGCCGGCCTGTGATCCCAAGGGTCGCCGGTTCTATTCCCTGTCAGGGCACAGGCCTGGGTTGCAGGCCAGGTCCCCAGTAGGGGGTGTGCGAGAGGCAACCACACACTGATGTTTCCCTCCCTCTCTTTCTCCTGCCTTTCTTTTGTCTCTAAAAATAAATAAAATCTTTAAAAAAACAAGTAAGACATGGAATATGCTAGATGGTGATAAAGCAGAGAGGAGGATGTGACGCTCAGGTTGGGGGCTGACTGCAGCCAGGAAGGCCTCCCGGAGGACAGAGATCTCGGGAAACAGCCACAGGAATCCCGCCCTGGGTCCAACACCGGCACTGCTGTGCCCCCGGCGGGGCCACCAGACGACCGGCTGGGCCACAGAACCAGGAGCCAGGGAGTGGCGGGGGGCAGAGGGTGGCACAGCCACACCTGAGAGGAGAGAGGAGGGATGCGACGGCAGGGGTCCGTCCGCAGAGGCAGGGAGGAGTGACAGCAGCTGCGGCCCTTCGGGAGACCTTTCCAGAGCAGCAGGCCAGAGCCAGACTGAGACCAGCCTTACGTGTCGAGTTAGGGGATTTAGGCTCTGCCCTGTGGGCAGTGGGGAGCCACAGCAGGTTCCAGGACAGCAGCTCTGTGGCCTGCGGGGGTGGCCCATGGGCCGGATGGCGGCCAGAGCTGCTTCACAGGCCCCTGTCCGTGACCTTCAGCCCCAGGCTCAGGCCAGGGTGGGGGCACCAGCAGCAATCTGTTACTTCTGGGAGCAGCCACCGAGGGAAGAGCCGGGGAACAGAGGCTGCACCATCCCTGATGCCTTCCCTCCGGCGTCCTCTCCTTCCCTGCTTTTCTGGGCCCTCACGTCCTTGCGCTTTTTGACCCTGATCATTTTCCACATCATGCCCACTACCCCTTGTTCCTTCTATGTTTAGGTAAAGCAAACTTAGCCGTGTAACTGGCACAAAAGCTACCTGACCCCTGTTCCAGGTACAGGAAGGGGGCTGCCAGTAAACTTCCCTTTTGAAACTTCATAATCACATCATGGGCTGGGATGCCCTGTTCCCTGAAGTGATGGGGATCCGAGGAGGCAAAGACCAAAAACCAAATGGGGTGAAAGGGAGAGAGAGAGAAAGAACAGAGGCTGAAACAGCAGTTACAGAACTGGAAACAGTGAGGGATAAGAAAGATAAAAGAAGAAGGGATAATGGAGAGGAGAGATGGGAGGCGGGAGGGGTGAGGAGCACACTTCTCATTCTGCCGGTGCTGACACAGCTGCTCAGGCACTTGAGAGTGTAAGACAGAAAGGAGCCACACGGTTCACACACACACACACACACACACTTGCTCCCACATGACATGAGACAGCTGTGTCTAGGACTGCGAACAGCCTCTGCCCTCCAGACAGAGAGCTGCACTTTCCTAGGGACACCCTGAGTCTAGGCAGCGGGCGGGGGGTGGGGGGGGGAAGGCCAGGCTCCGGGCCCTCTTGTGAGCCCCACCCCACCCATCATCACCTAATCCTCATCCTCAGGAAACTGGACGTTTCTCCCTTCTTCTCCCTCACTCTCGAGCCTGGGGGGCACTTTGGCCACAGGCCTGGAGTTGGGGGCTGCCCAGGGGACCAGGGAGGGGCCAGGCTACCCCTGAATTGTGTAACAGACTCCTATACCCATTCCAGCTCAACCACCCATTTAGTTCCTGGACCAGACCTGCTCTTCCAAGGTTTTTGCAGGGGAACCTGGCTTGGCCAGCACTTCCCTAAAGGGACACATTTGGAATGAGGAGGGGCTCTTTTGCTCCTCGGAGACTTTCCAGGTGGCCCTGCTTAGAGACAGGGGACTGGATGGGATGACTTGCCTGAAGGGTTCAGGAACACAGGCCCCCGCTACACTGTGCCATAGCTGACTGTAGTCACAGGAAGGGCCCACCTACCTTCCTAGCGTTCTGGGAGACTGCTCAGCCTACAGACTCTGGGTTTAGCAAAGGGGGAGTTCAGGGGAGTGAAGCTACTTGCCCAAAGTCACACAGCATAACGGGGAGCAAGCCTGGAAGCAAACCCTGGTCTCTGGGGCTCTTCCTCAAGCCCATGGAGGTGCCCTTCTCTCAGATGCCCCTCCCCAAGCAGGGTGTTCAACTTCAGAGTTTGGCGGGTCCAGCTATCCAGCTGCTGGAACCTCAGGTGCTGGGGGGCTGCTCTGATCCGCAAAACAGCAGCTTTGTCTCTCCGACAGCCCCCCGGGCCAGATGGTCTGGGGCTGCCAGAGCCACCTCAGTGACTTGCTGTACCCTCACTGCTTTTGGCTCAGCTGCACAGTGAGCCCCCTGCCCTACCACACCCTCTGGTGCCACCCCCGCCTACCTTAGGCCAGGAGGACAGAAAAGAAATCCAGGTGGCCAAGACCTAGGATGATGGGGTTGCACAAGGTTGGCTTGAGGAGACCTTGGGGAAGTCACTGAATTTAGCAGCCTCCATTCCCTCAACTGTAAATCGGGCTAACAATAGCGGCTACCTCCCGGGGTGCATTTGTTTCTCGAGACTATTTGCTGGCAGGACCATGTGCCAGCTGAACAAAACAAAGTCCCAGCCCTCGCGGCGCTCAAGCCCGGTTGGGGGACCGTGCCAAGCCCCAACAGCATTTTGGAGGAGGGAGGTAAATGACTGAGAGAGAAACAGTGTAGAGGGAGAAGGCTATGAGGTGTGTGTGTGTGTGTGTGTGTGTGTGTGTGCGCGCAGGTGAGGGGGTACTGTCTAATACAGGGTGGTCGAGGACCGTCTCTCCAAACAGACGACCCTGAGCGGAAGGTGTTTTCAGGAGTATGGGGGCGAAGCCACATACCAGCGCCTGGGCGGTGTGGAGCGCTCCGTGGCGTGGGTTGTTATTCCTACGATTGTTATGATTCCTGGGGACCTCTGCCAGGCTTTCAGCTGGCAGTTGCCTGGCCCGGGGCAGAGAAACTCCCAGGACACGCCAAGGGGCAAGCGAGGCAGGATGACGGAGGAGGGACGGGAGAGGTGACGATGGATGTGATGGATGGAGATGTGACGATGGATGGAGATGCAGGCAGGACAGAGGTGCTCTCGCCATCGGAGACCCTCCCCCCATCTCTGCGTGCGAGGACCTAGCGCCGCGCCAGCCGATCCGCTGACCCCAGTCCCTGCCCAGCCCCCTGGCTCTCGGGCACTCACTCACCGCAGCCTCCGCGTGTGGAGTCCCGTCGCTGGAGCCGGGTGCGTCTCGCTCAGCGCGCCCCCACCCTGCCGTCCCCCACGTGGCTGCGGGAAGCAGCACCAGGCGGCACCTGGCGGTGGAGCCCGGCCCCCGCCTGCCAATCGGAGTCTGAGGAGCGGCTCCTCTCCGCAAAGCCGCCCAATCAGCGGACGCGAGGGGTCCTAGCACCGCCCCTTCGGCTCGCACCCCCTAGTGCTCCGCCTTAAGGGTAAGAGAGTGAGGGGTGGGTCAGGGAGTGGCGGCCCAGCCCGCGGAGAGCGTTCCTTCCAGGGCTGGGGTCCCTCGGTGGCCAGAGCCTCGGTAACGGTTCCCTCCGGCCGAAAGTTCTTCCCCTCCCGGCCCCCGGCTAGCTCCTACTCGTCATCTGCGCAGTTCCGGCAGTCTTCCTCCGGGAAGCCTTCCCTGACCACCAGTGACTGACCGCACCCCCTGCAGAGCCCTGGAGACTTCTTGCTGACCATCCCACTCCTCTTCCTAATGCCAGAGCCCCTGGTCGGGAGGGGACTCTGTCCCCAGGGGAAGGATAGATAGAGCCTGGCTCATGGTAGGCTTGTCTTGACGAGCGAATGAATGAGGTCAGGATCTCGTCTCGGGAACCCGGCCAGCCTCACCCTTCCTTCCCCCACCCGGGGTGGGGTGTCGCTCATCCTCTTCCACACCCTCTGCCTCTGGGCCCTTCTCGGAGGAGGATTTTCTGAGCTTGCCAAGCTCAGGGCCCGCACAGAATAGTCTCATCACGAACATTGGTCATTGCACTCGAGCCGTGACCGTCTCCTTCGGCATCCCACGGAAATCCACTTAGATGGGGAAAAGGCTGAGCAAAGTTAGCCAGAAGTGTCGGTGGCAGCCTTGAGCGGGAGAGCACATTTGTTCCAATTAGGACAGGCACTTTGTAGGTGCAAACCTCCCCCCCCTCCCTGACCCAAATTAGCAAATGCGATTCAGCCTAACATTTGGCATGTATTTAACCTGAAATCCAGAGAGAGGAGCCACCAGCAGCTGCCCCTGTGTCACAACTCAGAAAAGCCAGAACATGGGAGCTCAGGTCCAGTGGGGAGCGAAGGTTGCACCCAGCAGGTACAGAGGGGGGCACTGCAGAGAGACACGTGGTCCTGGGCTGGTTCTGGAAGGACGCAGGTTTGAGCCACGCCAGGGTGCTGGCCATTCTCTTTGTCTCCCCAGAGCATCTGAGTACCTTCCAGAGGCAGCAGAGAGGTTTAATGATTAGAGGCTTGGTCCCAAGTGTGGGTTGGGCACTTCACTTGGCTAAATGTGGGACCTTAGGCAAACACCGTAATCACTCTGATCCCCTTTGATCCCTGAGTACCTCATCTGTGTTACTAACACCTGACTCACAGGGATGGGAGGATTCCAATGAGAGAATGTGGGCCAAGTGCTTGGCACAGTACCTGGCCCATGGTTAGTGACGCACTCGGTAAATATTAGCTGGTGTTAGACTTTGCGTTTATTCTTGAGTGTCTTTTGTATGTGACTGAATAGCAAGTGTTTATTGAATGCCACATGCCAGGAGCTCTGGGAAACCCTGCTGTGTCCCTGAGTCCAGAAATGAGAAGAAGGATGGGGATGGTGTACAAGTTGGTCCTGCTCTCCCCAAATCCCAATTTATGAATCTCAGGGTAGACAAAGGATAAAGGGTTAATTCTCACTAGCTTCCTAAAAAAAAATGTGCACATTAAATAGAGGACTTGCCAATGACCAGATAGCAGTTCCATTTTGAGACAATTCAGAGAAAATAACACAAGCCACAACTCTGTTAACTGCTGGCTCTAACAAGTTTCTGATGCATACAATTCAATCTGATGCATGCAATTTAAAAAACAGTGACAGGAATTTGTTTTAGGCCAAAATGAAAAAAGATTGAGGAATTAAATTCGGATAGAGAAATAGTTTAAACCAAAAGGATAATTCTGCCTTCTAAATTGTTCTCAGGAGAAGGGGACAGGGTGGTCAGGATCTGAGTGGCAAGTACTGTGCTACATCCCTGGGATACAGAGATTTACAACAACACACACACACACACACACACACACACACATGACCACAAAAACCAGATCTGGAAAGATAAAGGTGTGAAAGGTATGTGACATTGACTCCTGGCTTACAACCCCCAAAGGTCCCTTTTGTTACTGGTCTTCAGTCCCACATAGGAATACAGTGTTTCAAAACCAAATGCATTTATACATTTGAAGTTCATGCCTTCATTTTTATTTCTGCATCAGTCATGTAACTGCCCATGTGAGCTATTCTGAGAGGTTACCAAATTCAACTTATCTAATTCCACCAAAAGCATAGAAACTCCAAGCTTCCTACCATGCATGGAGACTTGCCAATGATACATTAGATGCACAAGTTCAGAGGTTTGCCTCAAAGGAAATAAACTTCGGTGGGTATCGTCGGCCACCTCCTGGGCAAGCCAATCTAGTTCCACTCTGGACTGCAGCCTCAAACAGCCATCACTGCATTATCTGTCACCTGGCCCATTTGTCTTATCCTACATTCACGACAGCGCAGCCCTCGGCAACCACCAGCTATGGAATGCCAACCATTAGATTAATGACTCACTTTTGCAGGAAGCCTGAAGAAGTCACCTCTACTAGGCAGGGGAGGGAATGACTGAAAAAGGCAAGCGGGGGATGGGGTTATGATCCTTGAACACGTTAGGGCACATGGTCATGTATGTCATGGTATTTCCGGATGAATCAGTGACAATGATTAAATCATACAGGTGTGAGCTGTTATCACAATTTTCCCTTTTCTCTGAAATCCTGGAAGCTGGTACTGGGGTTGCCAGCTGACAAATGTGAGTGGGATGTAACACCACATCGTTTCAAAGCCGACAACCTACAATAGGACTGAAAACTAGAGCCAAGACGGGGGGCTGGGAACAGGCCTCGGCACCGCATCTCACCCACACCTGGTTTTCACAGCCCAGGCTTTTACCTGGGTCCTCAGTGACACCTTCCCAGGCTGATGGTCACATTCAGCCTTGAGCACCATTGTTCTGTTCTCAGGCTTGTCCTAATGGCTGCGTCTGCCACTTGCCCTCTATATCACACCCCCAATGACCTAGGAAGGAGATCAAAAAAGATTCTGAGATGTTTTGGGCTGAACTGTGCCCTGCTGCCCCCCCCCCCCGCCCCCAGCAATACACTGAAGGCCCAACCACTAAATATCCCAGAGTGTGACTGTATTGGGAGATCGGGTCTGTAAAGAGGTGAATTAAGCCCTGGCTGGTGTGGCTCGGTAGATTGAGCACTAGTCTGTGAACCAAAGGGTTCTCAGTTGTTTGATTCCCAGTCAGGGCACATGCCTGGGTTGTGGACCAGGTCCTCGGTAGGGGGAGTGCAAGAGGCAACCACACAACCACACATTGATGTTTCTCTTCCTTTCTCCCTCCCTTCCCCTTTCTAGAAATAAAATCTAAGAAATAAAAAAAGAGGTAAATTAAAATGAGGTGATTAGATTGGGCCTTAGTCCACTATGACCAGTGTCCTTTTAAGAAGAGGCAATTTGGACACAGACACCTACAGAGGGAAGATGATGTGAAGTCCCAGGGAAAGGGCAGCCATCCACAAGCCCCAGAGAGAGGCCTGGAACACATCCTTCCTTCACAGCCCTTGGAAGGAACTAACCCTGCTGAACCTTTGATCTTGGACCCCAAGACTCCAGAACTGTGAGAAGTAACTGCGGTTCTTTAACCCACTGCATCCGTGGTACGTTGTTATGGCAGCCTGAGCAGACAATGATCACAGTGTTTCCTTTCCCTGCATTTAAACAGCAGACCACAGCACTGTACAGTCCCCTTCCTGGTGTATGGTCTGGTTGGTAGGTGGGGGTCCAAGGACCCAAGAAGTGTAGCCTACTTCAAGTCTCGCCTGCCCAGCTGAGCAGCAGTGCGTAAGTGATCTGCCTGCAGTTGCAGTCAGTTCCAAAGGGAACACAGACTGCGGGAGCCCTGCCTCTCAAAGGCTCACATGGGGCAGCGACTCTCATGTTTTCTGAGTGAGCGTGCACTCTCTGGGACATGTCCGCTGAAGCCTCGGCTGCTGCTGCCGATTTCTAGGAAATCTTGCTTTATTTTAGTAACTACTGTGGACTTTGCATTCCCTTTCATTTGCTCAGTCTTACCATCGACATAATGGCACTCCTTCCCTGAATACCTTTTTGTAACAGGTGCCCCAGAAGTTGGCACTATGTTCTTTTGTTGCTACCTGTACCCCACTGGAATAAGCAGTGGTTCCTAGTACTTTCTAAATTGAAAAGTACAGATATAAAGACAACCCCTCCCTCAGGACTATCTAAAATAATGCCTGCGTTGTAAATCATAAACTGGTAACCGTATTACATAAAACTGTGTGTATATCCTTGAGGATATGTGCATTGATTTAAGGGAGAGGAGGAGGGAGGGGGCGGAGAGAGAGAAAAAGCAGCATGAATATGAGGAGCATCGATTGGCTGTCTCTGGTACACACTCTGACCAGGATCGAGCCTGCAACCTTTCTGCTGTGTAGGACAACCCTCCAACTGAGCCACCCTGAGCCACCCGGCTGGGGCAAGGTAACAACATTTAATGGAGATAAAAAGGAAATGATTGCACACCATGTAACCAGTTTTCCCTGTAGCCCCTCTTCATCCATAGCCAGCTAAGGCCCCAAGTCTGGCCAGGGGCCAGATGGATTCCTGGGCCTCTGGTGGCCTCAGCTTAGAAGGCACTCCCACCTCTTACCCACCTGGCTTCTCTTCTCTGCTGCTCCCTGGCATTTGACACTTAAAGCTACATACATTTCTTTTCTTGATCATCTTTTAACAAGCTCCTAACAGTTTGAGAACCTGACTTTAAAATCTGTTAAACAATCTGCTAGCCACGGCCCACTGTGACTACCTCCCTGTGCCTCTTGCAACTTGTTGCTGGACACCTCGCTACCTGAGCTGTCTGTGCGCAAAACCTCAGGAAGGTGTGGAGGAAAGGCGATTCAGGTCTAACTCCATTATGTGTCACATGTTTAATCTGGGGAAATCAGCTGAATTTATTTGCTTCTGAAAATTTGGCATGTTGTGTATCTTTGTGAATATCCTTGTGAGTTTGAGATAGTGTAATTAAAGAGCCTAGCAACAGAAGACTCTAATAAATGGTTTAAACAAAACTGAACTGTTGCGAAACTGGGTGTTCTGGCTCATTTATTTAAAGAAAATCATTTTTCCCGAAATCCTAAAATGCCTTAGTAACAATGTAGTGAACATGATTCAATCTTTGATACGTGAGAGTCTCACACTGCCTCTGGATGGTTATTCTAAAAAAGAAAAAAACTGTGCATTCGAACCCCTTTCAGATGAGGAAATCAAGGCTTGGGGTGATCAAGAGCCTCGGGTTTTAAGGTCCCACAGTTGGTAAGTGACACAGCCTCCCAGGATTACTGCATGGGACCATAGCTATAGACAGAATACTGCCCGGAGTGATGTGTTCGAACCAGGATTCAATCTCAATTTGGAATTGACAAAACCTTTATTCTATACACAATATCAGCAAATTTAAATTAAACGAATAAGTAACATGAAAGGTTTAGGCTGGATATAAGGAAAACTTCCTCAGAGTGCTTAATCGGTACAGTGGATGAGTAAGGATGTGTGTCACTCTGGGTTTTAGGAAAATGTATCCTTTGGCATTGAACGAAGACAGGGGAGACTGGATGAGTAAGGTTTCTTTCAGAATTGTGAGTATACAAGCAAGGATTTCTAATATTCCAGCTCACAATTACTGAACAGATTTCACGTCCCCAAAATTCAGTTTTCAGACAATTGTGCTGCGGAATGTCGCTTGGTAGGCCTCACCAACCACGAGTTCCCAGGTTACAGGAGTAAGGAAGCTGCTCACTCAGCAACATGAAAAGTTCTGACAGAAGTCGCAGGCTCTGGAGGAGAAGCTGGCCCAAGCATCAGCATCCCATGCATTCAAAGAATCTCCGTGTGGTAAGTGAAACGTGAGGATGCCAGCAAGTGCTCCTGGCTAGGTGGTGTGCATGACCCAGTACCCGTGCAGAGTCCCCCCCCCCCCCCCCCCAGAACTTAGGGCAGCCTAGTAACCCAGGATCTAATTCTAACAGTTCTTACCATGCTGCTTACAACAAAAAAACTAGATGACCAACAGACATGAAAAGATGCTCAATGTCACTAATCATCAGAGAAATGCACATTAAAACCACAATGAAGTATCACCTCACACCTGTCAGAATGGCCATCATCAGCAAGTGCTGGTGAGGATGTGGAGAAAGGGGAAGCCTTTTGCTGCTGGTGGGAATGCAGACGGGTGTAGCCACTGTGGAAAGCAATGTGAAGATACCTCAAAAGATTAAAAATGGGTCTGCCTCTTGACCTGGTGGTCCCACTTCTGGGAATATACCCGAAGAAACCCAAAACACTAATCTGAAAGAACCTAAGTGCCCTATGTTCACCGCAGGGTTATTTACAACCACCAGGATAATGGAAGCAGCTCAAGTGTCCATCAATAGATGAGTGGATACAACTGTGGGACATTTGCCCAATGGAATACTTACCCAGACCCAAGGAAGAAAAGTTTACCCTTTGCAACCGTATGAATAGACCTGAAGAACATTATGCTAAGTGAAATAAGCCCATCAGAGAAAGACAAATATCATGTGATTTCACACGTATGTGGAATCCAGTGAACAAACTGAACTACAAGCAAAACAGTGACAGACTCCTAGATGGAGAGCAGGATGACAGCCAGTGGGCTGCGGTGCGGGGGTGGAGGGATTGAGCAAAAAGGAAAAAGGACTCATGGACCTGGACAACAGTGTGGTGGTTGCTGGGGTGGGAAGAGGGTATATGGGGACTAAATGGTAATGAAAAAAAGACAATAAAGATTAAATAAAAAAGAAAGAAGCCCTGGCTGGTGTAGCTCAGTGGATTGAGTGTGGGCCTGCGAACCAAAGGATAGTGGTTCGATTCCCAGTCAGGGCACACGCCTGGGTTGCAGGCCAGTTCCCAGCAGGGGGCGCACAAGAGGCAACCACACATTATTTCTCGCCCTCTCTTCCTTCCCCTCTAAAGAAATAAAATCTAAAAAAAAAAAAAAAAAAAAAAAAAGAATATATAGAATAGGCATTTCTAGTTTTTTCTACATAGAAAAAAATATTTTAAAAAATCAAAAAGAAAGAAAAAAACATTCTGACTACTATTAGCAAACTTAATGATTTCCTCTCATCTCTGAATTCTCTGCAATCTTACAGAAGTCCTTTCTTTCCCATGAACAGAACACAGAGTCACTGGACTGTAGGATAAGGAGAGAATTCAGGAGCCTGAAAAATCACCAAGGGGAGGTAGTCGAGCAGATCACTGGACATGGCTCTGCGTTCAGTTCCTGGGTTTACCACTTACTACAACCTGGAGCAAGTTTTGGAGCCTCAATCTGTGCCTGTTTTCCCTTCAGTATAATTAACAATGACCATCTCATAGGGGTGCTTGGATTAAACAAGACAATGTACACACAGAGCCTGACATGCAGAAGAAACCCAGGGTTAGCTATTATTATCACTGTTATTATTTAAGTAATGCAAACTTTCAGCTACATTTTATCAAACATATTCAAGGCACCATGAAGTTCTTTTCTAAGACTTTTCTAAGCAAGTAATTAATTATACACTTACCTACACTATCAACAGCTGCAATTTTTGAAACGGCTTGAGAAGATACCTTTTGAAGCCTTTGATACAGCAGTTATTTTTTTTTAAATTCATTTACTGATTCTAGAGAGAGGAAGAAAGAAACATTGATTTGTTGTTCTACTTAGTAATGCATTCACTGGTTGATTCCTACATGCACCCCAACTGGGGGTCAAACCTACAATCCTGGTGTATCATCAGGAAGACCCTCTAACCAAGCTATGCAGCCGGGCGATATACCAGCTGTCAATGAAACAAACTAGGAACAGTTAAAACTATTAGATTTAGCTCTGACTGCTGTGGCTCAACTGGCTGAGCTTTTCCCACAAAGTGAAATGTTGCCAGTTCCATCACCAGTTAGAGCAGGTGCTTGGGTTGTGGGCCCGGTCCCCAGTTGTCATGTTCAAGAGTGGCAACCGATCAATGTTTCTCTCCTCTTTTTCTCTCTAAAAATAAATAAAATCTTTTTAAAAAGCTACCTTACTAAAAAAAACTAATTAGTTTAAATAATCAAAGCTAGAAATTTCCCCAACAGAAAAAAAAAGAGCCACTGAAGTTAAGAACTGTGAAGAAAATGATAGAAGGGAAAAATACAGTAATAAAGGTGGTTGAGATTAATTTCTTCATAAAGAAAAACTCACTGCCAGGAGAAATACTGTTTATCGATCTCTGATGGCTTCCAAGCCCATCTTTGCCAAGTAGTTAAGCCAAGGTCTCTAGCAGTTCTGGTTTAGCTTCAGCTCTGTAGAATTGAGTGACCATCTGACCTACTGTGAAAGGCAAAAGTGTTCTGCACACTGGGAAGTAATGTCTATCAGAACCACTAAGGCATTATTAGTTAATGACGGTCTTTTTCTAATTAAGAATAGAATTTCCTCTTTTCTCATGGATAAAGTTTGAGTTTTTATTTAACCCAAAGAGAAATTAGGAAATTAATCTGATTTTTCAGCCTTTAAAAATGAGTCATTTTAAGTACTATATCCCTAAATTTTTAGTCTCTATTAGTTGGCTAAACACAGAGGTTCATGAGTATGTCTGGCTTAACCTCTTCTGCCATATCAGATCTGAACCCAAGCAAAATAATTATGTAGGTTTTCAAAAGTAGGTATAAGAGAGTATAAGAACAGGTTAGCAAACCTGGACTAGGGTTGACAAAATTTTCTAAGAGGAATGATGGAAAAATTGTCAAAGGTATTAACATGTTACCTAGCTTTTGTGTTCATGTACTCTTAATTATACCCATCAGACATAATGAAAGGTTTCCATGTTTTCTACAAATCACCCTTTTCTGCATCTTGTAGGTTGAGAAGCCAACGACCTCTCTCCCAGCACTTTCTAAGATGCATTCATCTAAGGTGGTTTCTAAGTGGTGTAAGAGTTTATCAAACACTGTCAGTGAGCTCACGAAGCCACTATGGAGAGTACTGAAGCCACTGATCCATACTAGAAATAGCTAGTATTATCTCTTGGGTTTTCTGTCTTCCTTTCTGTAAACAGGAAAGTAAAAACTGTGTGTTCAGCTTCTTTAGAAATAATGCCCGAAGGGGGAAACCCCAAACATTTCTTTATCTCGGCCTAAGTGAATGAAGGTACACATAATGGACGGCCGGCTTTCACTGGAACAGTGCATTGGCCCTCGTCCCTTCTCTGTACATGATGCTTAAGCAGGACAGTTTTGTTCTTACTGGAACTTTGTGAAGTTAACTGAATGTGAGTTGGAAGGGACCTTAAATAATCTAAACTTCTCACCCTGTGCTGAAGCACTTGATGGGCAATGTAGTCACCAGGTGACCTGTTCCCAAAATCTTTTTAAACCCTAGATGCAGCACCATAAACCCTAGATGGTGTGGCTCAGTGGATTGAGCACAGGACTACAAACCAAGGGGTTGCCCGTTCGATTCCCAGTCAGGGCACATGCCTGGGTTGCGGGCCAGGTCCCCATTAGGAGGCATGTGAGATGCAACTACACATTGGTATTTCTCTCCATCTCTCTTCCCCTTCCCCTCTCTCTAAAAATAAATAAAATCTTTTTAAAAAGCATCATAAAACAGAAACAAACCAAAAACCTTACTTTTGATTCCAGAAGAGCAGAGAATTCTTAGCATAGGCACCTAAGAGCTATATTATTAGAATTATTTACTAACTGCCAAAGTGGGTAAGAGACAGAATTACTTTCTAGATTTAGGTCTCAGTGATGTATTCTTCTAGTATAAAGAGACAGCTGAAATTAAGCGTGGAAAGCTGGAATCTATGATCTAGAAGGCAAGGATCTTATTAAAATACAAAATGATTTTTTAAACCTCTTATTCACCAAATAGTCAATTCAATGTATCAAAAAAAATCATTTATCATCCATGTAAGAAGCACATAAACTAGAGCTTGCATTTAAAAAGGAAATGGATGGTCGCTATTGCAAGGAGTGGAAAAGATTCAAAGTGAGAGTTAACACTTAGCTACTTCTGAAAATATACTAGAAACTTAAATGTAAAGCTACAGTTCAGCAGCTTTTAAAATTTCATGTTTATTCATATTTTTCAAAATATATGTACATAAAAAAAGGAAGATTTACAACAGGAAAGATTGCCTTACATGCAACACAAATTCCAATGAACTCATGATGGGACCACACATAATTATGAATCTAATTCAAGCCAACCTTCTCAAGTCCATTTCCCAGCCATGCTTCAGGCTGCAGATGGGATCCCAGGAGACAACGCAAGTGGAATGAATGAAACAAACCGTTTGTGCTTCTGGCAGCACACGGGCCAGAAGACGTACACCAAATAGTTTAAGACAATTAAAATGTCAAGTGCCATAGGGAGGATAACTGGTAACCAAAAATCAGTATTTCTCAAGTAGAAAGCCAGTACTATTTAACACAACTTCACAATACTAAAACAAATACAAATAAGAGATTAGGTAGTTGGGCTTCATTTCATTTCTTTAAAAAAAAAAAGTCTCAAAAAGGAAGCCACTTGCTTGATATTGAAAGTGCTAAGCAAAGGAAGGAGGGGAAAAGAACCCACGATGGATCTGGAATCAAGTTTATTTTGCAAAGTGTTTGTTTTTCCACTTAACATTTCCACATTAGCAATCATGTAACTCTCCAACATTTCCTTATAAAAAAAGACAAATGAGAAGTGAGAATTCATGCTCCCAATATTAAAAAATATATTTAAACATTTGATCAAGATTTTATGTTTTGAGTTTTGCTAACACAGGTGACACCAGAAATCACAAATTCAATATTCTCTTATTTCCTCTTCAGTCAGAAACCAATGGCGGAGAGAACTTGTGCTCACCGGTAAGGGAATGGAATGCCCTGGGCCAGAGAAAGGTACCACCTGTAAATGATCGATGTGAAAAGTGGCCCAAAGGAGTCGTGCATCTTCAGAATCTAATTAAACCATAACATTTTTGGCTTATTCCCAAAGCTAAGACATCTCTGTGTTTATAGTGAGAGAGAAAGGGTTAGTGGAGTGGTTTTATAAATAAGATTAATTATTATAGCTATAGCTGGAGTCTCCAGGAAGAAGGCTTTATAATTCAGTCAGTGCTATATGCCTTCTTTTCTCTTTCAGCACCTGACCAGCATTCTGTTCTCGATGCTTTCTACAAATATAAAAATCTTTGCAACTGTTTAGATAAAGCTGGAAGAAATTTAAAAAAAAAAAAGGGTTGGGTGGAGGGAGAAAAAGGACAGTGTAGGTTATACAGCTCAGGAAAGTCCAGAATTATTGCAGAAATTAAAATGACAGCGGGAAGGGGCAGGCACCAAAGACAGTGCCTAAAGCTAACAAATACCTAAACTGGTTTATTTCTATTCCCTCCTCACAAGTTTAGAGGGGAGGGAAAAATGTATTTTAAAAGCATCAAAACTAAAACAAATGCACACCGACCTTAGAAAATAAGATTTTAAACTTCATCACAATACCCTTCTTTCCTATAAAATTTACTTTTTTGCTTTGAAAGATTTCTTCACGGTGGATTTGCCCTTGCCAGGCAACTTCACTTCCTTCCTCACACTGGCTACAGGCTTCTTTGAAGAGCCACCACTAGGTTTCTTAATGACTGAGGGTGAGGGTCTGGCTTTCTTGGCAGGAGTTTTGGCCTTGGGAGAGGCTTTCTTGGGCAGGGGCCTCGCTTTCCCTCGCTGGGCAGCTGGGACTTTAGGTCCAGGCTTGGACCCTCTCTGCTTCATGGGTGCAGCCTTCCATGACGACTTGGCTGGGGTTTTCTTCTGCAACCTATGAACCAGAGAGCAAAGGGGGTCACTCAGCACCTGAGAGGGTCACTTTGCTAAGATGACCCAACATTTTACCAAAAAAAGAAACAGACTATTTAGAAGTCACCTGTGATAAGCCTAGAAATGTAATTTATTACTGTTTTTTAACTAAAGACTTTACTAAAATTGTGTAAAATTCAACCAATTCATGGAAGTCTATATATAAATAAACTTCATGAGGTTTTTCTTAAGAAAACAGGACTTTTATAGCCTTGGCTGGTGTAGCTCAGTGGATTGAGCACAGGCCTGCGAACCAGAGGATCATGGTTCAATTCCCAGTTAGGGCACATGCCTGGGTTTCAAGTCAGTTCCCTGCAGGACAGTTCCCAGCAGGGGACACACTAGAGGCAACCGTACATTGATGTTTCTCTCCCTCTCTCCTTCCCCTCTAAAGACAAATAAATAAATAAATAATAAAAAAATAAAAAATAAATAAAAACACACCTACACACATTCATTAAAAAAAAAGAAAAGAAAAAAAAAGGAAAAGAAAAGAAAACAGGACTTTTGCCCTGGCTGGTATAACTCAGTGGATTGAGGGCAGGCCTGTGAACCAAACAACTGCAGTTCGATTCCTAGTCAGGGAACATGCCTGGGTTGCAGGCCAGTGCCCAGCAGGGGATACACGAGAGGCAACCATACATTGATATTTCTCTCCCCCTCTCCTGTTCTTTACCTCTAAAGATAAATAAATAAAACTAAAAAAACAAACAAAAAAACCCCACAAAAAACCAAAAAAAAACCCACACAAAATACAATCATATGTTTAAAACAAAACAAAAAAAGGAAACAGGACTTTCTTTGAATAACCAAACTGTGGATAAACACACAGGCTCAACCAAAACATAAATCACATATTCACGCGCTTCATTTCTTAAGTCTAGAGCCTCTAAAATTTCAAGACAAATTCAAACGTTACACAAACAACCTGAGAAAGTTCCTGAGTTTTCACACACCCATACCTTCTCTTAGGTGGAGGTTCTTCATCCTCAGAGTCTTCTTCTGATGAGTCATCTTCATCCTCATCCTCATCTTGAGAATCATCTGGCTCTTTCTTTGGAAATAGAACTCCTGGGCTATGAAAAAAAAAATAATAAAAATAAAAAACAAACAAAACAAAACACAGAACCAGACTGGGTAAAGAGAAGTACCATACAGGACAAGGGAAATAACGTGAATCCAGATGCACATTCCCTCGCTATTCCCCATTTCCTCCGAGCTTCCCCGAAGACGTCACATTTAGGTTACAAACATCAGGTTACAATGTAACCTACTTTGAAAACACATAGAAAGTCATGACAAATCTGTGAAAAGTCCAGACCATACCTCACTTCCTTCCTCCTTCCATTCAATGGAACTGACTCTCAATCATTTATTTATGACATGTCATGTGTGTGACTTTAAGAACTAATTTAAAGTTTAATGTTTGAACATTTTGGAGAATATGTATTCAAGCAGTAACACCTAGGCTTGCATGGAAAGAATGAAAAAACCAGCACTTTACTGCTAAAATAGGGCTTTAGTGGTACGTACATGTCATGACCTTACTAGAAATGAAGGTGTAAGAAGTGTTACAGCACAGCTGCATAGAACAATGTGTGGTCCATAAGAAGTGCTCAATGTATTTTTTTGTTCAATAAATAAATATGATACGTATTAGACAGGTTTTTCAAGTAATGTCCCTATCTCTCCAGTATGAAGAAGGCAGATGAGGATTCTTGGAAGAAGCCAATATTCTTACTTGGTGCGGAACACCCAAAACATATATAGACTAAACCTCTAATAACTTTCCTGTATTATCAATTATTTATTAAAGATATTTGTTAAATAAGGAATAAACATCAAAACAACTAGCCAACGATTTCAAAGAATTCAATTCTTGATTTCAGGAACATCTGGCTAATAATAAGCTCTGGCAGGATAGCCAAAATTCCTCTGTTCTTACATAAAAACCTTTTGCTCTAAAACAATACTGCTTCTTAAATAGTCTTTATTTTTAAGTACAAGGTCTGTCCAGAAAATGTCCAGCCACGGTTAACATAATGAGAATGGTTTGTGCGGCATCAATGTAACACAACAGCAAAGGAGCGTGGACTGGAACGCATGTGTGAGAAAGACGGCTTCCCTGTACTAGTCAGTGGAGGCAGTAGACACCGCTGGTTGAGCACGTGTAATGTGTGGCCATTGCATTCAAAATGATTGAGCAAGCAGAACGACAAATCTGCACTGAATCTGCAGTAAGGGTGGACATTCCTCTGTGGAAACTATCTGGATGATTCAGAAGGTCGCAGCTATGGATGACTGATTTGAGAGCTTCTTAATGACAATGTGTCTACTCACACATCACGTCTCGCGCAGTCTGCTGACGAAGCATCAAATCATCCAGGTGACTCAGCACCCCCAAAACCCAGATTTGGTGCCCTGTGACTTCTGGCCTTTCCTAAAACTAAAATCATCTTTGAAAGGGAAGAGATTTCAGACTGTTGATGAGATTCAGAAAAATACAATGGGGCAGGTGATGGTGACTGGGAGAACTGTGTGAGGTCCCAAGGTCTACTCTGAAGGGGACTGTGGCATCAGTGTCCTATGTACAATGTTTCTTGCATTTCCTATCTTCTTCAATAGACGTCTGTATTTGTAAGATTATAAGACTGGATGGATACCTTCTGGACAGACCTCGAGTATCCAGTTCAGTGTAATAGTAATAAGGGTCAAATAAGCCAAGCCTGTGACCTAGAATCAGATTTTAAACTTACAATGACCAATACTTCATATTATAGGCTAAGTGCTTGTTTACCTGGGATAATAGGGAAAACAGAGCTGGAAGGTACCGCTGAATCCTTTACCAGAGATCTGTTCCATCCACCCATTCTTTTCGCACTTTTGCAGGGTTTTCTTCAGCAAATGCACTGAAAAAAAAAAAAATTTTAAATGAAGAAAGTTATTCAAATTTGGTAATTCTCTCAACCACAATCACTTATATATCAATTTAATGTCCTGTCATATACAGTAATTGACATGTTCTAAGAGAATCCTTTGTGGTCAAGCGGATTCACTAAACAATTATTAAGGCCCATAAATTTGGCAAGAGTTAAATTATAATGGCTAAGAGTTTAGAAACCCACTGAGTTAAATTTCCTCATTTCATAGAAAGGGAAAAAAAAAGTCTAGAGTGGCTAGTGACTAGCCCACAGTTGCATATGTATGGCTAATAGCTCAACCCAGATTAAATCTCCCATTATTTCCATTCATTCAAACAGCTACTGAGTAACCATAAGAACAGATAATCATCTCAGAGACTATCCATAAAAGATAAACAGAACCAATTTCTCATGAATCAGCAAAGAGTACCAGAACAATACCATGGCTCCTAAAGGCCTCACTAATTCTCACCTTTCATACATTTTATAGTGATTCTATGTGTAAAAAAAGAGCAGCAATACCAGTGAAACTAAAAAGGTTAATAAGCAATTTCAACTTCTAACACTTGGAAAAAAGAGAAAACCATAGTCTGTAAGGGTCAATTAAACACAATATATATCTTAAGTAAGGGAGAAAAGTTTATCAAAAACATCAGTTTTCAAAGTACGTAAGAAGAAAACAATCAGAAAGCATTCCTTCATAATGTTAAAAAATACACATTGCGTACATGTTAAAAGCCAGTACTGAGATTTCAAAATTACCTTTTAATTTAAACTAATACACAGGGTCAGGTACAAACAACACCCCCTTTTTATTATAAAATATTTCATTACAAAATCATAAGCATTCATTCTTTTATTTTTTAAAAGATCTAATTTATTTATTATTATTATTTTTAAATCTTTTATTGATTTATTTTTAGAGAGAGGAGAAGAGAAGGAGAAAGATCGGGAGAGAAACATCCATGTGTGGTTGCCTCTCATGTGTCCCCCCCTACTGGGGACCTGGCCTGCAACCCAGGCATGTACCCTCACCAGGAATTGAGCCAGTGACCCTTTGGTTCACAGGCTCATGCTCAAACCACTGAACTACATCAGCCAGGGCTAAGCATGTAGTTCTGTAACACCATAATACCATACTGAAGCACATCATATGACATTTTAGGTGAATGTTCCAATTAAAACTATAAATATTACATCCATATTACTACCCTACCAACCACACTCAAGCAGGCCTTACTTCTGCCGAACCCTGTGTTAGAGTGTGCATTTCCTGACATTCCCATATTCTTTATCCTACACCAACAGGCCTAATTCTAGTCCACTGAGGAACACATACAATCTCATTAATCTGTATGTGACAGTGCTGCTAAGGCAAGGTTTCTAATCTCAAATTACAAGATTTAAGATTAGACTGACTGGGTAAACAGACTTTATGAAAAAAGTTTTTTCGGTTACAAGGCTTACGTCAATCAGAAAATAACTTAAGCAGTAAGTATTTTAAAATACTGGTTTGGTTTCAAGGTGAAATTAGATGTTTTGGTAAACATTCAGAAATAAGCAAGAAAACACTATACTTGAGAGGCGTTTAAAAACTTTTTTCCTTAAATATTTTATTTATTTTTAGAGAGAAAAGAAGGGAAGGAGGGAGGGAGAAACATTCACAGCTGCTTTCCGTATACCCGAAACTGGGGTATACCTGGCCTGCAATCTAGGTATGTGCCATGACCAGGAACTGAACTGGTAACCCTTTGGTTGGCAGGCCAGCACTCAGCCTACTGAGCCACACCAGCCAGGGAGTTGAGAGGTGTTTCGAACATAGAAACTTATCTAAGTTATAATAAAAATATCAGAAAAATCTTTACAGCAAAGTAAAATCAAATTCTGATCTGTAGCAGACATTGTAAATTAAGGGTAAGCCTTGCTTTTGTCCATTTCTCTTTAAGTAAATGCATTAAATTCGTCAAGTTGTTGTTCCCTCTTGGTTTTCAGTCGGCAGCTAGTGCTTCTGTCATAGGTAGCATCATCTCTAGGTATTTTCCACAATTGCTCGAATCCCTGTACAATGCACACAACTTTGAATCTTACTTTGATAGTTAGAATTGGTCCCTGGGTGGTTCTCCAGGACATACTTCTTCAGAGCAGTGGTGGAGCAGGTCTTCGGTTCATTCATGGCGGCAATGGCGGACAAGATTGCATATTCCATCAGGCTTCCACCAAGGAGGGGCTTCTCCCCTGATTTCTTCAGCTGTTTTCCAAGGAGGAAGAGAAAAGCATCAAGACAACACTCTCCCAAAGCAGGTCAAGACAAGACTCCTCTGCACCAGGTGGGTCGGAGTTCCTGCATTAGCACAGATATGTTTTACAATAAATTGTCAGGTTAGGGACTTTCTCTTCCCACTTACCAGGTATTCAATCTAACTGAGGAGTCCCAGCCCTCCTTATGACTATTTTCTTCTTCCATCTACCCCTCCGTCCAACCTAAAATAGTAATGGCTAACCTAACCCAGAGAGAGTGGCAGCTCTACCCCAACGAACAGGTTAACTTGTTAGGCCCCTAATAAATTAGGATGCTTATACTTGAGAATACTTCCTTTTCTTGAACCTGAAAAAATGGAGTAGTTATAAAAATAATAGCCTTTTTAACCCTATAGAAAAATAGCAAAAATAAAAGCTTGGTAAATATTTAGGATAACACACAATAGAAAATTACATAGGACAGTTCAAGGACAAAGGGCTAGGAAACAAAGGTGAGTGCCCATAAGCAAAAGCGGCAACTGCACACTGATGTTTCTCTCCCTCTCTTTCTCATTCCCTTCCCCTCTCTAAAAACAAACAAACAAACAAACAAATAAATAAATAAATTTAAAAAGAAAGTGAAAGCACAGGCCAGACTAGTAGAAAATATATGCAAATCATCAACCTGATGAGGAACTTGTATACAGTTTTATAACTCTTCTAATTTAATAAGACAAATAACCCAATATTAAAAATAGGCAAAGGATCTGAATAAACATTGCACTAAAGAAGATAAACAAATGTCCATTAAGCTCATGAAAAATTGATCAACATTAGTAGTCACCAGAAAAATGCCAACCAAAACCATGAGAGTCCATGCTGTAAGTACTAGTATGGCTATAATAAAAAAGACATTAACCACTGTTGACAAAGATATGCAGAAACTGGAACCCTTATACACTGCTGGTGAGACTAAAATGATGCAGCCACTTTGGCAGTTTCTTAAAACATAAATTTACTATACAGTCCAGCAAGGCTATACTCCTAGTTATATACCCAAGTGAAATAAAGACATATATCCACACAAAGATTTGGATATAAATTAATGTAAATAGTTAACATTAACTATAATAGCTAAAAGGTAGAAGTAACCCAAAGGTTCATCAACTCATGAATGGCTAAACAAAATGTGTTAGATTCATACAATGGAATAATATTTGGTAATGAAAAGGAATAAAAGTACTGATTCATGCTGCAACATAGATAAAACTCAGAAACTGTATGCTAAGTAAAAGAAACCAGTCACAAAAGGCCACATATTGTGTAATTCTATCGATATGAAACATACAGAAAAGGCAAATTTATACAGAAAGTAGATTAGTAGGTTGGGAATTAGCAGGGATGAGTATGGAGACTGCAAATGGGCACAAGGAATCTTTTCTGAGTGATGCAAATGTTCTAAAACTGGATTGCAGGAATGGTTGTACAACTCTACAATATAATTTACTAAAAATGATTAAACTATAAGTTTTAATTTTTAATTAGTATATTTTACAGTATGTGTATCATACCTCAATAAAAAGCAACAGTTTGGGTATAGTATCAAAGAATAACATCCACAACTATTTGAAAATTATCTTAAAATACTCCCTCCTTTTAAATGTTTCTGAGTTTAATTTTTTCACAGATGTAACCTAAAATATACTGAAAACAAGTATCAGCAGTCTTCTTTTGGGGTAGACTTGAAAGACACTAACAAAAAAGGAATAAACAGTGTCCCTCTTTTCATTTTTTAAAAAATAGTCATTTTTCACAAAAATGTTATGTGAACATGTAATAGATTTTATTGCTGTTTATTTTTAAAATGAATTGAATGTTTAATATTTTCTTCAGTTTAGATTCCTAAAATGATAAATATTGATAGGTATAACCCACATAAATAAAAGTTTTTGGGGTCCTCAATAAATTTTTAGAGCATAAGGAGGTCCTGAAACCAAAGCTTTTGAGAACTTCACTACAACCAAGTGTTTTTGGCCTCTCACCTGGAATGTTCCAGAAGCACCTTTACCAGTTATTTGTTCTAACTGGCCTCTCTCTACTGCTCTCTGCAGGGCATTCTTTAACAGCTGAGGTCTGTAGAGAAAACAAAAAATAGTGATAAATGTTATCAATGAAGGAAATATTTGAAGAAATAGATCCAGGGTTACTCCCTGAACTAATATTCTGATTTCTTTTACAAATAGTACTTTGTTAAAATGAAAAAAAAAAAAAAAAAAAAAAGGCAATAAATTACTGGTACCCTTTTTTCTTCAAGCACAGACACTGAGTCATTATCTGGATATACAGATCCGTTCCCAAAATGTCAGGACACCCCAAAATCTATTATTTATTAGCAGCAGACCACAACAGCAACCAAACTGTGTAATCAAGCAAAGAATGGGTATCATTAAAAAGTTCCATCCGACTCTAGAATTCGGAGGCAAAAATTCCAGATGGGTTTTAAAAACTATATACACATGTTAATAAAAAACTGAGTCACATTTTATGAACTGGTATTTAAAACACTTAATAAAATACTATTCCCTGAGAATGAAAAAGGTAGTTTTTAAATACAGTATTTCTGGCTTAAGAGGCTTGTCCTTTAAAAAACCAACCAATCAACCAACCAACCAACCAACCAACCAACAAACATGGTTATCAAAATCAAATGGCAGACAAGAAGAAACTGAGTATTATTAAAAATATAAGAATAAATAGCCCTGGCTAGTGTAGCTCAGTGGACTGAATGCCGGCCTGTAGACCAAAGGGTCGCCAGTTCAGTTCCCAGTCAGAGCACATGCCTGGGTTGTAGGAACGGTCCCCAGTTGAGGATGTGTAAGAGGCAACCACACACTGATGTTTCCTTCTCTTTCTCCCTCCCTCCCTATCTCTCTGAAAATAAATAAAACCTTAAAAAAAAATATAAAGGTAAGAATAAGTAAAAATAGCCCTGCTGGGCAGGATGCTTGGTTAGAGTGTCATCCTGATACACCACCCAACCCTAAGGTTGTGGGTTGGATCCCAAGTCAGGGCACTACAGGAATCAACTAATAAATGTATATCGATAAGTGGAACAACAAACTGATGTCTCTTCTCTCTCTAAAATTAACCAGCAATACATAAATAAATAAATAAGTTTTAGAAAAGCATAAGAACAAAGTATTGAAGTTAACAGCTGTTCTGTCAAGAGGCAGAGGTCTGAATGGTGGCTAGGGAACCTCGGGTGCAGGGAGAAGACAAACCCACTTAGGGCGTAAAGGCATCTGAGGTGTGGAACAAGACAGTCAGATGGAAAGCTGTACACCAGGGCCAACGACAAGAAATCTGAAGAAAGGCTTCATCTTCATACAGAAGTCAGGTGATGTGACTTGCCACATCTCTCAAGAATGCTGCAACAGCACCGGGTGAGGGGACCAGCTCATCGAAAACTGGTTGGCTGCTGGTCAGACAGAAAAGGTCAGTGGAGCAGCCCACTGAGGGGCAGAATAATGACGGCCAAATTATTATCATTCGAGGTGCTTCATCAAGCTTTGATATTTTCCTTTGGAGAAATGTTGAATCTGTTGCAACCACTAAGCATTACAGCCTGAGTTGACACCAGAGTTACTAAGTACATCGTCCATATGGTTGGGAAAGAGGAGAAGGGATCCCTCATGTCCTAACAGAATGCTATAGAGTAAAACTACACTGTCAAATTTTGTGCACCCATGACACTCCAGATGAATAAATTTTCACTAAAAACAACCCCCAATGAAAAGCCAGCACTGTTCATAAGTCAGAACATGATTTATGCCATGACCCAAATCGTATACCCACGCACTCTCTCAAGTCATTCACCCCACAAACATTTATAAAGTATTTATTATAGTTATGCAGGAACAAACACACAGATCTGGTCACTAAACTAAAGAAATTTAGGAGATTGTAAGTACCATAATTATGGTAAAGAATGGTAAGGGTCAGGGTTGAAGTTTGTGCGTAGAGTTTTGCGAACCTAATCGAGGGAGTAATTTAACTATGAAACAGTTTCTATTACTTGTTCTGTAAGTTAGCTTGCATATGAGGGTAATCACATAAACTTAAGCAGAACACTAAAACCCTGACTCTTACCAAATTAAGTAACTGGTTTGAAAAGAACCTTCCTAACCACGGTTCCAATGATCCAGGATTGAGTATCAGTTATATCAGTTCCCTTCAACACCAATTATTACTTTAGCATTAACCTTGTCCTAAGGAAGAGTTCCATCACCGACTCAAAGTTCTCTGTCACTCCTATCTTCAGGTAAAATCCATATTTACCAACTGCTTTAAAGCTTCTCAGATTGACCCAATCTCTCAATCACTGTACAAGCCACCACACCTTCCCTTCTGGGCTCCGCACTGTTTTCATAGTGCACTCCACTATGAAGTCAATACACCTACGAAGACCCCCTTCGTGAAGTTACCTAACAGAACAGGTGCCAGGTCTAATGCCTCAACCCACCCCTTGTTAGTCTAGATCCGGTTAGACCCACGCTTCTTTCAGTTCCCCCCAAAGAATGCCAACTCCTGGCTCTGAAATTTCCTACTGAAGCTCCTTTCCCATCCTTTTCTCATAAAACTCCTTCGTCCCCCTACTCTATTATCCCACCTAAATACACATTCTTCTAGAGCTAATCACAGGCCTGTATCATTAACTTACTGCTAACTCCCAGGCACAGCTCTTTTCTGACAAATTCTCTAGCCTGTATCACACCATTCTGAACATATTATGGTGCCAAGTGCTGTTCTAAATGCTTTACATGTATGGAATAAATAACACAACAACTCCAAGGAATAGGTACTGTTACTGCCCATTCTTTACTTAAGGCGAAAAATAACAAAAAAATTAAGTAATTTCTCCAGTCACACCACTAGACAGTGAAAGAACCAGATCATAAACTTGGGCAGTCTGATTCCCAATTCTGCATTCTTACTCGTTATATAATGCTTGCCCTTTCCAATATAAAACTTTAAACAGTGCAAAAGGCAAGAAGTGTGTTATTTAAAAATAAAGTTATGGCCTCACTCTTGAACAGGTAAACCTGGATAAAAATGTTTTGGGATCTCTCATTTAAAAATATTTTATTGATTATGCTACTACAGTTGCCCCAATTTCCCACCCACTTTACATCCCTCTGCCTGCTACCTCCACTCCCTCTAGCAATCACCCCCTAGTAGGTGTCCATGAGTCGTGTATGTAAGTTCTTTTGCTTCTCCATTTCCTATACTATTCTTAACCTCTCCATTGATTTCCTCCCTACCAATTAGTCTTCTTCATCCCTATACTTTCCCCGCATCCTCCACGTTCTGTCTCCCAGCCTATAACCCTCCAAATGATCTCCATGTTTATGATTCTGTTTGTTTTTGTTATTTCCTCAGTTGGTATTTTTAGATTCAGTTGTTGACAGTTGTGAATTTGTTGGCATTTTAATGTTTATGGTTTTATCTTGATCTTTTTCTTAAGTAAGTCCCTTTAACATTTCATGTAATAATGGCTTGATAATGATGAACTCCTTTAACTTTACCTTGTTTGGGAAGTACTTATCTGCCCTTCCATTCTAAATGATAGATTTGCTGGATAGAGTAATCCAGGTTGTAGGTCTTTGCTTTTCATCACTGTGAATACTTCCTGCCTGTCTGTCCTCGCCTGTAAAGCTTCTTTTGAGAAATCAGCTGACAGTCTTATGGGAACTCCTTTGTAGGTAACTCTCTGCTTTTCTCTTCCTGCTTTAAAATTTTTCTCTTTAAGCTTTAGCATTTTAATTATGATGTGTCTGAGTGTGGTCTTCTTTGGGTCCAGTCTGTTTGGGACTCTGTGCTTCCTGGACTTGTATGTCTATTTCCTTTACCAAATTAGGGATGTATTCTCAATTTTTCAAAGAAGTTTTCAATTTTTTGCTCTTCCTCTTTTCCTTCTGGCATCCCTATGATTTGGATGTTGGTACATTAGGAGACATCCTAGAGGCTCCTTATAGTATCCTTATTTTTTTCTTCTTGCTGTTCTGGTTGAATGCTTGTTACTTCTTATGTTCCAAATTGTTGATTTGAACATCTGCTTCATCCCCTCCACTGTTGGTTCCCAGCAGATTTTTATTTCACTTAATGTAAACTTTATTTCTTCCTGGGTCTTTTTTAATGCTGTTGCTATACTCAGTGAGTTCTTTGAGCATCTTGATAGGTTGGTTATCTCTATTTTGTTTAGCTCTTTTGCTGAGGTTTTGCTGTTTTCCTCTGGGCCATTCTTCTTTGTTTCCTCATTTTGGCAGCCTCCCTGAGTTTGTTTCTGTGCATTAGGTAGAGCTACTTTGACTCCATCTTAGTAGTCTGGCCTATTGTAGAAAAGGCACCTATAAATTGTGTGAGGTGGAGCCTTAGGTAATCACCAGGGTGGATAAGCCTCAGAGAGGCAATAATGTGGTTGCCTGGCTTTTGGAGGTTTGTCTGGCACTCTCCCTGCTTCCAGTAACTTTGTTTACTCCCCATATGTGACTGGCGCCCTTCCAGCTGTTGTCCTGGTGCTCAATTGCATGGAGGTACGTTTGTGTACATCCTCCATCCATGTGGGTCCTTTTGGCAGAGTCTCCTGCATATCTGATAGTTTCTTCTGCAGCCTCAACCCCTCACTGGTTTTTATAGCCAGAAGTTATAGAGATTTATCTTCCTGGTATAGGAAACTTGGACTGTGTGGTCTGGTCTGGGACTGCGATCACTGGCTCCCAAGGTATCCATCCCAATTTTTATCTACCACATGTGAATGTGGGACCACCCATTCCGCCTCTCCATGTTATACTGTCTCCACTGCTCCTACCTGTCTGGACAAATGTGGCTTCTTTAAATCCTTGGTTGTTGGACTTCCATACAGCTCAATTTTCTGACAATTCTGGTTGTTATTTGTTTTGAGGTCTAGTTGTAATGCTTTCTGTGGTTGAGTGAGGAGGCGAAGCATGTGTACCTATGCCTCCAACTTGACCACATATCCTCTGGATAAAGTTTTTATCAGCAAAACTGAGGTACAAATATATTAAGTCTATTTTGAAAACTATGGAGGCCCTGGCTGGTGTAGCTCAGTGGACTGAGTGCGGGCCTGTGAACCATACGATTGTGGTTCGATTCCCAGTCAGGGCACATGCCTGGGTTGCAGGCCGGTTCCCTGCAGGCCAGTTCCCAGCAGGGGATGCATGAAGGCAACCATACATTGATGCTTCTCTCCCTCTCTCCTTCCCCCCTTCCCCTCTAAAGATAAATAAAATCTTAAAAAAAAAAACAACTATGGAAAATAATGTAAACAAGTGTTTTATAAAGCCCTATACAAATTCAAAGGACTGTTTAAAGTAAGATGGTTAGACTGAAGTAATTAGAAAGCAGGGAATAGTGGGCAACTCTTGGTGGACATGTTTTCAACTCAGAGAAATTCAGTTTGTATTGAGAGATAAAACAAAAGTCGTGCAAAGAGGGAATCAAAAGTAAAGAATGATGAGCAAATTGCAACCAATAGCAGCAAGGGTTCTGAGTGGTCAGAATCTAAATAAAAGAGTTATGTCAGTCTTTTAGAAAAGCATAGATGGAATTAAGAATGACAGACTTGTGCTGGCCAAGATGGAGGCGTGGGTGGAAACACTGTGCCTCTTCACACAAAGTTAAGGACAACAAAGATTTAGAAACAAAAACACAATGAAAACACACAGAAAACTGAACTGAACCCAAGTACAATCATTCGACCAGACCAGTAAGAGGGGTGGAGTCGGTGGCCGGTGGAGAGGGATTGCAGCAGGAAAAGGCAGTGGCAGCCAGATCCAGGAGCACAGGGCTGACCCCAGTCACACATTCGTGCACAGATAAACTAGGCAAAAACAGGCAGCAAGACAGACCGCACAACCCAGGGCCCCAGTGATGGGAAATAAAGCCTAAAAGCATTGGCTTGTAGGAAGCAGCAGAGGGGACTGAAATCTAAGAGAGCGGAACAAGTGCCATTGTTCCCTCTCTGACCTCGCCCCCCCCCCCAGCATCACAACCCAGCCACTGGGTTGCCCTGCCCTGGTGAACAGCTAAGGCTCTGCTCCTCATTGGTTAACAGGTGTGACCTGACCAAAAATGGCTCACTCAGAAGAACAAATCAAAGCCCCAGAGCCAATACTTTTAAGCGACCAAGAGCTAGCCAACCTATTAATGCACAGTTCAAAACAATGGTGATCAGGACACTCACAGAACTGGTTGATTTTGGTCCCAAATTAGATGAACAAAGGAAGGCTACACTAAGTGAAATAAAGGAGAAAGCACAGGGAACCAACTCAAATCAATGGAGTGGACCAGAAGGAAGAAATGACCAAACAGAAAAGAATGAAGAAAGAAGAATTAAAAAAAAAATGAGGACAGGCTTAGGAACCTCCAGGACATCTTTAAACATTCCAACATCCAAATTAGAAGGGTACCTGGAAGAGCAACAAGTGGAAAACTTACTTGAACAAATAATAAAGGAGAACTTCCCCAATCTGGCAAAGGAAATAGACTTCCAGGAAATCCAGGAAGCTCAGAGAGTCCCAAAGAAGTTGGACCCAAAGAGGAACACACCAAGGCACATCATCATTACATTAGCCAAGATTAAAATGAAGGAGAAAATCCTAGAAGCAGCAAGAGATAAGGGGGCAGTTACCTACAAAGGAGCTCCCATCAGACTGTCAGCTGATTTCTCAAAAGAGACCTTACTGGCAAGGGGCTGGAAAGAAGTATTCCAAGTCACAAAATCCAAAGACCTACATCCAAGATTGCTCTATCCAGCAAAGCTCTCATTTAGAATGGAAGGGCAGATAAAGTACTTCTCAGATAAGATCAAGTTCAAGGAGTTCATCACCACCAAGCCCTTACTATATGAAATGTTAAAGGGACTTATCTAAGAAAAAGATAAAAAATATGAACAGTGAAAAGACAGCAAACTCAGTTATTAAAACAAAAGCAAATTAAGTGGACAGCTAAAACAGGAGCGGAGCCAAAGAAATGGAGATCACATGGAAGGTTAGCAACAGGGGAGTGGGAGGAGGAAAGTGGGGGAGAAGGTACAGAAAATAAGTAGCATAGACAGTAGGTAGAAAATAGACAGGGGGAGGACAAGACTAGTGTGGGAAATGTGGGTGGGAGGGGGTGTGCAGAGTGGAAGGGGAATGAAGGAGGGGGAATGGGACAACTGTAATGGAATAATCAATGACATATATTTTTAAAAAAATGACAGACTTGTGAAATTACTCAAGAGTTGAAACTGTTAAAAACCTAAAAGATCTCTAAAGAAATCTGAGGGCTGTCTGTAAGAAGTCCAGCAATTATTAATGCAATGAGCATGGTTTATGAAACATCAATGTAACCTGGCAGCCAAAGACAGTGGACTGGAATGTGCATGTGTGAACAATCACAATTTCCCTGTACTAGTCAGTGGGGTGATAGATGTTCATAGATGTCAATGAATAAGCATGTATTAGACTATGTGGCCATCACATTCAAAATAACTGAGTGAGTTACAGCAATGAATCTGCATCAAATTTTGTGTTAAGCTTGAATGTCCCTCTGTTTAAACTATTTGGATGATTAAGAAAGCTGCAGCTACGGGCAAATGGTGATTGGCAGCTTCTTCAAGACAATGTGCCTGCTTATGCAGAGTGTGTTTTGGCAAAACATCAATCACCCAGGCAACTCAGCCCCCTACAAGTCAGATTTGGTGCTCTGTGACGTCTGGCCTTTCCCAAAACTAAAGGAAAGAGATTTCAGACCATCGATGAGATTCAGAAAAATATAATAGGGCAGCTGATGGAAACTGGGAAAACTATGAGGTCCCCACGTGCCTACTTTGAAGGGGACTGAGGTGTCATTGTCATATGTACAGCACATCTTATATCTTCTTCAATAAACATCTCTATTTTTCATATTACCTAGCTGGAAACTTTCTGGAGAGACCTTGTTATGTTTAGAGTAAAATATTGGGCATAAAAATCAAATCTTGGGCTATGTTCATTTTTGGGATGAGTAAAGAAAGAAAAATAAAGAGTATGACAAAGTTCACAATACACTAGGATTCAATTTTAAAGTTTGATTTCTAATGCCACATGATAATTATCCTCGAAAGCTTCTAAAGACAACTTCTTAGAGGCCAACCCAAAGTTTTCTCTCTAGGGTTGCACAGAGTCATTTTTATTAAATGGAAGTGCTTTGTGTACTACATAAAAGACACTGTATTTAAACAACAGAACCATATTTAGCATGATCTCATGCTGATACCATGAAAACTAATACTTACATGTAACACTACATGCCAGGCTTAATATGTACTCACAGATTTAAGTCTCCTAATGATCCCGTGAGTTAAAGGCTAGTTATCAATGAGGAAACTGAGGAACAGAAATGACTCATTCAGACACACAAAGCTAGAAAATGACAGAATCAGAATTTAAACATAAGGGGACTGCTTGCAAAGTCTCTGCTTAGCCACAAAGCGCTACAGCCTCCAGTATATGGAAGCAGAAATTCATGTTTAATCCCATATTCTCCAGGGCCTATGTGCCTTGCGGGGAACTGGAATGTTCAGGTGAAGCACCCATATTCATCCATTCACTCATTCAACTAATAATTTTTTAAGCATCCACTGTGTGCTAGGCTTACAGAAAACAGAAGAAAACAATACAGATTAAAAATCCTGGCCTTCAAGAATCTGACATTTTCATGGGGTCAGATTCATGGGGTAGACAGGTTACCTTTCTGAAAAAAGCAAATGAACCCTGGCTGGTGTAGCTCAGTGGACTGAGCACCCGCCTGCAGACCAAAAGGTTGCCAGTTCAATTCCTGGTCAGGGCAGATGCCTGGGTTGTAGGCCAAATGCCCAGTTCAGAGTGTGTGAGAGGCAACTGATCAATGTATCTCTCTCTCACTGATATTTCTCTCCCTCTTTCTCCCTCCCTCATCTCTTAAAAAAAAAAAAAAAAGCAAATGAAATATGTCATTGTGTTAGAATGTAATGCATGTTATAGAGGAAAAACAAGGCAGAGAAGTAGAGGTCTGAGTGCTAGGAAAGGAGGGCAAGGTTGCAAATGTAATGTAGGTGATCCTATCAACCAACTGCAACATGTGGGCCACGGCTGGATACTGACCTGAAAAAACAACTGTAAAAAGTCATTTTAGCCCTGGCTTGTGTGGCTCAGTGGACTGAACACCAGCCTGCAAACCAAAGGGTCGCTGGTTTGATTTCCAGTCAGGGCAGATGCCTGGGTTACAGGCCAGGTCCCCCGATGGGGATGCACAAGAGGCAGCCACACATTGATGTTTCTCCCTCATTTTCCCCTTCCCTTTCTCCAAAAATAAATAAAATCTCTTTTTAAAAATTATTATTTTTAAAAAACAACTTTATTTATTTTTTAGAGAGGGGAAGGGAGGGAGAAAGAAAGGGAGAGAAATATCGATGTGAGAGAGAAACTTCTACCAGTGTCCTCTCACATGCTCCACCCAGGGCCTGGCCCTCAACTCAGGCACACATCCTGACAGGGAAGCCTTTCAGTTCACAGGCCAGTGCTCAATCCATCAAGCCACTTCAGCCAGGGCAAGAATTACAAATTTTGCTAGAAACAATGTTAGTATGATGGTTATGTTCCCTTAAAATTTAAGTGTATTTTTCATTTGCTTTTTATTAAATGTATTGACATGACATTGGTTAATAGGGTCACATGGGTTTCAAGTGTACGTTACTATTTACATATGTATATGTTTGAAAAATTTCAATATAAAGTGTTTAAAAAAGTAGGGCAATCAAGGCAGGTCTGTGGTGATAACAGTAGACTCAGAAACCTAAGGAAGTGAAGGAGTAAGCCAAGTGGATTATGGGGGGAAACCACCCAGGCAAAGAGAATGGCAAGGCTCTTAGGCCAGCAAGGGGTGGGGAAAGAGTAGTAGGAGATTCAGAGTAGCAGGAGAGATGCAATGTAAGTGTAGTGCCTTGTAGATTATTCTAAAGACTCTGGCTTTAACTGTGAGGGAAAGCCACTGGAAGGTTGGAGCAGATATAATCTAACTTACATTTTTTTATAAGTCTCACTTTCACTACTATATTAAAAACAGACCAAAGGAGGAATGTGAAAGAAGCAGTTAAGAGGTTACTGCTCTTACATGGGTAAGAGATGACAGTGGCTTGGGAAAGAGTGGTAACAGTAAAGATAATAAAGTCTATAAATATATTTTCACGACAGATCTGAAGTAACTGTTTACAGACTTCAGTTTTGGATAGTCAACTTAGACACATCAATGATCTCAAATAGGCTTCTTTATGAGTGTGGAATCAGAAGGGAGGCATGAGCTAAATTTATGTATCTGTAAATTAGTAGTATACAAGTGGTTTTAAAGCATTAAGAGTGAAAAGGATTACCACGAGAATGTGGATAGAAAAGACAAATGGCCTAAAATCTAACCATGGGGCACTCCTATATTAAGGAGTCAGGAGATGGGAAATCAGCAATCCTTAGGAGATTGAAAAAGTGTAAGTAGTGCAGTTGCGGGAAAATCAGGAGGGAATAGCATCCTGAAAAACAAGTAAAGAGTGTTTCAATCAGGTGGCAGTCACCCTCTGTCAAATGCCAATGAGAGACCACCAGCAAATAAGTTAACCACTGAACCACTGAAATCTGCTACATGGAAGTCATAGGTGACACTGACAGGTAATTCAGGTAAAATGGTGAGGTTAAAATAAGGTGTGACAGAAGTGGATTTAAGTGGAAGTAGGAGAACAAAAATTATAGTGAGCAATTACAGACAACTGATACGATAAAACTGTATTTTTCTTGTTCCTTTGGCCCAGTTTCCTATGGTTAAATTTCATGTGAAATTTAAAAAAAATATATGACAAGAGGACTCTACTAGTCAGAGGTAAAGAAAACCAGTGCGGTTTCACAGAAGTAAAGAACAATGCCTTGCCTGGTGTGGCTCAGTGGATTGAGGGCAGGCCTGCAAACCAAAGGGCTGCCAGTTCCATTCCCAGTCAGGGCACATGTGTGGGGGTTGCAGGCCAGGTACCCAGTATGAGGCACATGAGAGGCAGCCCACATTGATATTTCTCTCCCTTTCTCCTTCCCTTTCCCCTCTCTAAAAATAAATAAATAAAATCTTTAAAAAATAATAAATAAAATATAGTATCAACTACATCATACTCATTAAAAAGGCTACTATCACAAAAACAGAAAGTAACAATTATTGGTGAAGATATAGAGAAATTAGAACTCTTAAGCACTGTTGGTGGGAATGTAAAATGGTACAGCCACTGTGGAAAACAGTATGGTGATTCCTCAAAATATTAAAAATACAACTGTTGTATGATCCAGCAATTCCACTCCTAGAATTTTCAATTCCACCGAAAAGAACTGAAAGCACAGTCTCAAAGAGATATAAACACCAATGTTCATAGGAGAATTATTTGCAACAGCTAAAATTAGAAGCAACTCAAGTGGTTCACTGAAAGATGAATAGACAATCCAAATGAAGTGTATACATACAATGCAGTATTACTGAGACTTAAAAAGGGAATTCTGACACATGAGAAACATGAATAAACCTTGAGGATATTATAGTTAGTGAAACAACCTAGTCACCATAAAAGTCAAACACTGTATGATTCTATTTATATGAAGTATGCAGAGTAGGGAAAAATCAGAGACAGAAAACAGAATGGTGGTTACTAGGGACTGGAGGAAAAGAGAAAGAGTTCTAGTTTAATGGGTACCAAGCTGCAGTTTTTAAAAGATGAAGAGAGTTCTGGAGATGGACGGTGGTGATGGAAGCACATTATTTACATTAATACCATTAATGTAAATGGTATTATTTACATAAATACCATTAAATACATTTAATACCATTAAAGCACTATACATTTAAAAATGGTTACGATAGTAAAATGTTTTTATGTGTACTTTACCACAATAAGAAAAAATTAAAAGTAATGAACAGATGAGAGTACACAAAGTTTAAGGCTGCATATTCTAGCAGCTGTCATCATGAAAGAGTTACTCTGTCAGGGTCTTACAAAAGTTAACAAGCAGTGTGGGTTTCAAAAGAAACTATATATGGAGATATGAAAGAACACAAAATGGGACAAAAAAATTAAACCCACAGAAAAGGTTTTATTCCTGGCTCAGTGATAAGTAACCCTCATTGAATATTTAATCTTTCTCCTGTCCCATGAAAAGGGGCTAAGAGAACAACAGACATCCATGCCTTACAGTCCAGGCCAACATGTCATACCTGATGTCCACTCTAAGTTTAGGGTAATACTGAGACACATATTTTCTGATGAGACTGTAGGAAGCTTCTTTAGGTTCACAAAGGCGAGTGAAGGCCAGTGGGAGGATATCCTCCAATTTTACTTGTGGTTCTGGATCCATTGCAGAGCTCCTGTTCTGAAATGTCGTATCAAAATTATCATTAGACAATAAACAGCTTTTCTAGTCAAATGTTTCTATATTCAACTCCAAGGCTTTTCTAAGTTGGTTGTGTTAAATCAACACAAAACTATCACTTCACATTCAAACAAACCATATCATAGTGGTGGAATGTTAGCTGCATGGCAATTTAAGATAAAAATTTCAGACTGAGTTAAATACAAAGAAATGATAAGACTTTAAGGTCTTAATTCATTCTTAGCCTTCGACACACAAAAATGAAAAGGATGATGGAGTACTCAAGAGTGGTATACAGAAGTTCACTTTGAAAGTGCTGTCCAGTTTTATGGGAAAAAAAAGTAGAAAAAATCTTCAGAGTTGTTAAAAAAAAAGATGTGAGAAGTATTCATGATTTCAATTACTGACATAGAGGAAATACTAGATGTTTCACTTTATTATCGTATATTTTCCATAAATGAAATTATGTATCTTGGGGAGGACACTTTAGTATTTATTAAAAAAGAGAAGAACTGGCTCTAGACATAGTTTTGGAGTGTAATACTGAATGAGAATATGCCTATTTGCCTCTTTTAGTTTAATGAGCAAATTCCTTGTCATTTCTCTAGGACTTACTAGAAAGGCCAGCCTGACACAGTGCCTGGCACCAAGTTGCTATTTTGAGTAAGCAGTAGGAGGATCACAGCATACCATCAGACTGTGGAATAGACTTCTTACCTTTCTGTTTCTGGATTTCTGAGGGTTTTTTCCGGATTTCTGGACCACAACAAAACTCCCAGAAGCACCTTTCCCCTTTACCTAAAGTAAATTAATTTGTTATAATAACCAGTATTTGTATTTTAAATGATTCTGGTATTCATCTTTACAACTTTATTCCAGATTAAGCAAATTACAGGGCATAGTGATACAAGAGCTACTGTAAAGTGCTGTTCGACTTGTCAGAGGAAAAAAAAAAACAAAACAAAAAACCCGAACAGATTAGTCAAAAGACTGGGGATTGAATCCTATAATACATGGTATCATCTAGCTATTCAATAATGGACAACCCTGTAAAACCTCTGAGCTTTTGGCTCTTCATCTACAAAATTGGGGAAGAATGCTGATACCAGATTAAACAGTCTACTATAAACTTTCAAAAAATAAAAAGAAAGTCTCATGGAAGGAAGGGACACAATCTCCTGGGGAAAATGGTAGGAAAAAAACCCTCTATCTTGAAAGTATGATAGGTAGTTGGCAAAAGTTTACAGCCTAGTTGATCTCAGGCTGCAATGCTTCCCACAGTTTGCCCATTAGATTATTCCTGCATATGGGAAAGGTTATGTAAGTCACACCACATATTTACACAGTTTACAAAGCACTTCCAGACTTTTAAAGTTGAGTTACATTAATCTGAGTCCCCCACACTCTAGCTTTACCTACCCTGCTATGAATATAGCAGTCCAGCTGATATCAAATGGAGGGTCAGGCTATGAGGCAAGAATAGGTCACGAACCACATTCTCATAAAGAAAAAGTCAGCTCGTAAATTGTGCTGACATACATTATGATATAGGACTGGTATTTGTTTTAATTATATTGGTTAGATAGTATCTTTAAATCAATGATTATTTTAGATAATCAATGATTATTTATCTTTTAATCAATGCCACTTAAATATCGGTTTTACAACATTCGGAAGAATCTGCTATAGGATGTAGGCTCCACACAGCAGGAATCTGTTTTCCTCACTGATGGACACACAAGCACCTGGAACAAGGAGACACTCAGTATATGCTTGTGTAATTAAGTACTTGCTGAAAGGTTCTAAACAAAGTTTAAATGCCTGAAAGAAACAGTTTTCTCTATTAACCAAATTATGCAAAAAGGTATAGAAGAACGGCAAGAGGACTGAAAATGCAGTGAACTGGGTCCTTAGAACCATCTGCGTCTCTCCCGTGGGACCTTGGTAGTTACCTTCTCTCTCTGAACCTCCAAAGAGGTTTAGGTAAGTCCATTTTAGCTTTAGATTTTCATGATTCTAAGCAGTATTTTGATGCATTATGCGAAGTAACACAGATTCATGCCTGAAATCAATACTGGTTTTAGTACTAGTCTCAGGTTACTCAGACTTCTCTCATGTTCCTAACAAACTTTAATAGTTTTAGATACCATTAAGTAACGGTGAACCTATTTACAAAGCTAATTTATAAGGGCAAAAAGTCTAGTCATAAAGCAAGGCTTTAAAATCTTAAGACAAAAGCAAAGATCACTTCTGCTTTGGCGATGACAGGACCCCCTCAACCCCACTTTTCATTTTCAGCACTGTATGATGTCAAGCACAAGTAGCCCCCCCGCGCCCCCCCCCCGGGCAAAAATCCAATTAAAAATACAAGCAGCTAGAAAATAATTACACTGTCTACCCTATTGTTATAAAAGGTAACTGGCAGTGATTCGGAAACTCAGTCTCAGATAATAAAACTAGTTTAAGCTTTAAGCATTTCATTATGTTATCTTATTTTTAACAAAAAAGACACAAAAGCCTAAATGTTACTAAATACAGACGCACACGTTGGAATGATTTTTATTACCAACAACTATTTAATACCTGTTTGATGACACCTCTATTTAATTCTCTTTTCAGTGCTTGTTTCAGAAGGTAGCCCCTTCTCTCCAGCTCCAGAGAAGGGTACTTATGAATAATGTACTTTCGAATAGCAACAACTGATGCACCACTCTTCTGGAAGCATGCCTAGAAAACAGATTTACCAAAGCATACACATTACTTTAAACTAGCTGGGTTTTTTTTTTTCATTAGACAGCAAAGCTGACATACGTTTTCAAAATCAATTATTTTAGGAGTGAACTTAATAATGGATAATGCAGAAGAGAATAAACAGTATTTCAGTTCAGTTCATCCTGGCTATGGAGAAATGAAGAATTAAAATATTTCTGCAACAACTAAAATTGTTCAAAATACCAAAAAGATACAACACATGAATAACATTCTGTGTGTTAATAAGGAACCTCTTTTCATTTTCATTTGGTTCTGTATTTAGAAGGCAAATCCTTAGCTTTAAAATGAAGAAAGCAGAATGCGGGATCACAGACTAGGCCCATTTTATGGAATGAGGTTCAGCACACCAGGACCAGTATTTCTCTGCACGCTCTGTGTATGGCAACAAAGAACATAAGCAAAGACACTGAATAAATGGCATAAAACTGAATACAGAGAGTATAGTCCTTTTTATTTTAATTGTTGTTCAAGTACAGTTTTCTATTTATTGATTTATCCCCTCCACCCCCATGTGCCCAAGGCATGAACCAGGCATGTGCACAGACCAAAAAGCCAACCTGGGATTAACAAGGAGTTACTTTGTCCGTGGCTGTTATGAGCCAAGCACCACCAAGCCAGGTGCAACTCTACCCAGATCAGGGACATGTTTTCTGTCTTTTACTCCCATCCTAGCCCAACCCCCCCGGCCCTCCCCACTTTCCTCCCATTTCCATTCCCCCCTAGTTTTTGTCCATGTGTCCTTTATACTTGTTCCTGTAAACCCTTCCCCTTTTCGTCTGAAATTACCTCCCCACTGGCCACCACAGAGCACAGTCCTAAGGAAAGTTCTGGATAACAACAGGGCATTAACTTGCAATGTGAAGTACCCTCTTTTGTTTCCATTCTATCTATATTCCATTTGACTAGCACCCATGGAAGACTTAAGCAGGTCATTATGTCACCAAGGCAGCAAATTTTTTCAAATGCTTTACATTTTGAAGCACACAAACAGCATCTGTTACTTATCTCATGGCCCAGTCCATCAATTTTGTGTTGTCACTGTCTATAAACTGAATGTAGTACAAACTCATTTTCATTAAACAAAGATTTCATTGAGTGTTATTTTATACACTTTGATAATAACAAAAAAATAACTCACAGATAGATGGACCAGAAAAGATTTTACAACAAAAAACAAGTTGTGTTAATATGGGTCCACTTACTTCAAGTAAATGTCTCTGACTTACTACAGACTATTGCTTACTCATGGTCTTAGTTTAAAAAAAAAATTAAGAAAACAGGCTAAAAAAGAACCGTGTAATGCTAAAATGAGATGGAAGTAGACACTAAGACTCTTGTTTGATTCAGAAAATTGTATCAGCGGTCTGAAATCATGATTTGTTACATTGCTTAGAACACACACACACACACACACACACAAACACAATCATATTCAAACTATTCTTTAGGCCTGATTTATACTGTTTTAAATTTTTGCCTTACTATTTTAAAACTTCAGTCCCTTCTCTATCCTCACTGTAACCCTACTCTTTTAAGGAAGACAACAAAGAAAAGAGATCTTACTACAGTCAAGCTATGTAGAACAAGGAAGTTAAGTTCTCTTAATGAGGTGAGAGCACTCTTGGAGAGTGCAGGGAGAGCCTGAGGGCAAACCCTTGTCCAGTATGTGTCAGTGCTGTCTTCTTGGATTCTGACATTGACTACCAGGTTGCTCCTTCCTATAGACACCACCCTTGGTTAAACTGATCTGTATCTCTCTCCCCAACTCTTCTTCAGATCTAAGGACAGGGTCCCTGAAATGAGGGGGAGGGGTCCTATGGTTTCTATTTTAACTCCTTTTACCACCTGATCACATGAAATAAACAGGCAAATTTAACCTGATGAATTTACACAAAACCTGGCAAGGTCAGGTTGAAGATAACCTTAAAAATTAAAATAAGCCAGGCAGTGAAAGACAAATACTATATGATCTCACCTTTAACAGGAACCTAAACAACAAAACAAATAAGCAAAATATAACCAAAGACAATGAAATAGAGAACAGGCTAACAGTGGCCGGAGGGGGGGAATTTCAGGGGAAAAGGAGAAGCGTTTATAGGACGAAGTATAAAGGACACATGGCTAAAAACTAAGGGGGGTGGAAATGGGAGGGAGGTGGGGAGGGCTGGGGGTTGGGCTGGGATGGGAATAAAAGACAGAAAACTGTACTTGAACAACAATTAAAATTTTAAAAAGTTAAAATAAAAAAACTCACACTTGATCGAGTAAGCTAATGAAAGTGAACGGATTATAGCCAAGTCACAAAGCTATGCAAGGAGGATAATTTTGCAAGTATTTTGGAATGGCTAGGAGATGAAGCAAAGTAGTTAAGAGAATTTTTTATAACTCAGGTTTGAAAGATAACAATTACTAAATACTCAACTTTGAAAACAGACCTAAGGATTATAAATATTTTTTAAATAAAAATTCTCAATGTTATTCACTTACTCTAAGGCACAATTAGATTTCCGAAGGACAAGGGCCTCGTTTTGTCTTTTTCTAGGCTATCACTTGTAGAGTTGCCCGACACAGAGAGGTTAGTTCTTAAGTATTTGTCAATGAATTAACCTGCTAAGCCTTCAATAAAAACTACACTCAAGCAGTAAACTGCATACAAAAATCTGAAGATAAGTTAAAAAAATACTTGCTATAATAAACATGAATAAAAAAATTAACAGTGCTCATCAAAAATAATTATAGTATTAAAACAAACTTCACAATGGCTTTTTTCTATTTAAATCTGTTTTAGGAAGCAGAGCAAGAGTTCCAATGTCTGACAGGAGTATGCCATTTTCAAATAAGCAGAAGATGAACAGAGTAAATCTAAGACGAACTGCTGGAAATAAAAACTTGCCTTAATGGCCTCAGTTAGGATCGCATCCATCTTGGGGCGTGGGGAAGAAGCCATCGCTGTCTGTTTCTGGGCCCTCGCTAGCTGGCTGGCAGAAAGAGTAGCCCAGGAAGGTATTGTTTTTTTCACTTTCTTCTCTTTTTCTTTAGGCTGATCTTTTTCTCTTTAAAACAAAGAGTTGTTATTGTGCAAGATAAACTCTCCAGAAAGAGGCATAAAGTCAGAAAGAGCAAAAAACCAGGGAGAAATAAAAATTAATGTTTTAATTTACTTCCACATTGAAGTGACAAATAAGCAAAAATTTAAACAAATTTAAACTAAACAAAACAAATTTTAAAAATATGTTACTATAAATAAACTAAAAAGGTGTTTTCTCTTAGGTACAGGAGAGAAGAGTCCTATAAGTTAGTGCTGGTATAAACAGCCAGCACATATAAAAAATCAGAATTTTTAAATGTATTCCAACTAAACAGATGCAATTTAGTACAGTGGGAAGAACTCAAACTCTGAAATCAGATAATTTCAGTTTGAGTTTTTTTAGCCCCAACGTAAGCTACAAGATCCTAGCAAGTGACCTGAGTCTCGGCCTCCTCAGCTATAAAATTGTAATATAATACCCAACACTTCACAACGCTGTTAAAAGAATTATGAAGTTATGTTTATAAAACAGTGTTGTGAGCCACAAAGCATTACATGAATTATTTTATGTAATAACAGCACTGCATCAACTGAAAACACAGGGAAGCTGTTAAAACTTTAAGACTTTACGTGTATCTATGAAACTGGGATAAAGGATTCCCTGAGGACTACAGCTAGAAGGTAAAGTTATTACTAAGTTATTCTTTTATCTAAAATGTAATTCCTAACTGTTCTGACCAATTATGAAAATAAGTGCTACCAGCTGTCTTGCAAAAAAAAATTTAGTTAAAAAAGAATCGCTACTACACTGTACAGACTATCAACAAACTTTGTTTTCAGATTTTTAAAGAGATTTTATTTATTTATTTATTTTTAGAGAGAGGAGAAGAGATGGAGAAAGAGAGGAAGAGAAATGTCAATGTGTGGTTGCCTTTTGCACACCCCCACTGGGGACCTGTCCTGCAACCCAAGCATGTTGTTGGGTCGCGGGAATCCAACCCTTGATCGAACCTGAGACCCTTTGGTTTGCAGCCCACGCTCAATCCACTGAGCTACACCAGCCAGGGATTGTTTTCGAATCTTTTAAAAATTATTTATTTATTTATTTTTAGACAGAAGGTGAGAGAGAAAGAAAGAGACAGAGAGAAACATCAATGTGTGGTTGCCTCTCACCCCTCCCCCCACTGAGGACCTCACCTACAACCTAGGCATGTGCTCTGAATGGGAGCGACCCTTTGTTTCACAGACCAGTGCTCAATCCACAGAGCCACATCAACCAGGGCTGTTTTACGATTGTCAAAGTCACCCTACAATTGAATACTCCATCAAACATATACAAAGTTTTAGGTCATTCCAGCAATAGCCTGATATACAAGGTCTGGCACAAAGAACAAATAGTTTTTAAATTACAAACTCTTCATTACAAAATCATAAGCATGTAACTCTTTAACATTAACAACATCACACGCAAAGCACACCATATAACATTTTAGGTGAAATGTTTAAATTAAAACTATAAATTGTTACACCAATATTATTACTCCCTACCAATTACACTCAAGCAGGCCTTACTTCTGCTGGATGCTGTAGATTAATGATTTCTAATATAAGCATATAAAAATAACCCACTCCTGGCACAGAGGGAGGAGTACAATGATTAAGTATCTCCCAGATTAGATTTTTATACTCCTGTTTCATTTCTGATTGAAATTATGTCAATGCTCTGCTCTGGCTGAGTAAGCTCAACTGGTTAGAGCATTATCCAGTAACCCAAGGCTGTGGGTTTGATCCCCAGTCAAGGTACATATTAAGAATCAACCAATGAATGAATCAATAAGTGATACAACAAATTGATGTATTTTCTCTCTAAAATTAATAAATTAAAAAGTTTAAAAAATTATGTCAATGCTTAAAATATAAGACACTCCTATAATGAATTCTAAGCACAAAAACACACTCCAAAGCCAAATGGAATAAATTTTGGATTATTCAAACCACTCTTGTAAAGTACTGCACAGTCTAACAGGCCATACAACTACATAATAAACCTATTTCAAATGGTAATTCTAAAAAGTAAAACCAAATAGCAAATACCTAGCACACACCAATGTTATAACGCTTTAAAACAATCTTGTCTACAGTCCTTTTACATAGTCTTTAATTATATATAGCAAGAAGATGTAACTGCTTACTCCTTTTTGGTTTCCTCAGAGGACTTCTTTTCTTCCTTTTCTTCACTCTCAGGTTCTGCCTTTGGCTGTTCTGTCTCACTAGATGTGGCGGGTGGAGTTTCATTCTCATGTTCTTCTACAGTAGAGACAGATTCCTCTGAACTTACGTCCGGTTCTAAAAAATCAGGTGAGCAGAATTGCACCAAGTAGATATATTAGAGCCTGAGTCAATAAAAGGGTAAAAGTTTATCTTATTAAACAGGTAAGTCAAATGTTTCAATTAACAAATGGATTCTAAAATGATCAAATGACTGTGAGTGCAGTTTTCTTTCCTTGTTACATCACTCAAGTTGTCTATGCAACAGGGTGTTTATCCTAACAATTATGTGAGAAAAGGATACAGACCAGGAAATTACGCAGAAAGGGAAAATCATTTCACCCCAAATCAAGTATCTTGATCATTCTACTCTGCAATATTAATGAGACTTATTATTAAGAAATGAGCCATTTCATAATTTAAAAATCAAATCCTAGTAAGGAATAAGTAACAGAAAATTAACGTGTTTTCCAGGTGAAATGACTGAGGCAATGGTAGAAACCTGAGAGGAGATACTGAAGTCTGCAGCTGCTTATCTCTTTGAGCAGCTACTATAAAACACAGAATCCCAGAAAATGGTTAAGCAGGGGCTCCAAAGAAAATAACTCCAGTGGAAAGAATTAGGCAATAAATAAATAAATAAATAAATAAATAAATAAATAAATATATATACATATTTCAAGAGTTTAGTGACTTAAATTGATTAATGGCATAATGATGAAAACCTCTTTCTGGACTTCAACGTAAATAATTTTAAAATGCCACTTCCTTCTTATAACCAGACCATACATATACAATTCTAAAGAAATTTCTAGTTTTTCAACAAATTAAATGTCTAAATCATAAATTTTAGGCCAGTCAACTATCATTTGTAAATGTCATCATCCTGGATCATGCCCTTCAACCAGACTTACTTGTAAATAGAAACTCCTCCCATATGTTTCCCCAAAATTGAGGGTTTTTGAGTCAGAAACATCTGGATTCTAATTTAGTGTTCATAATTTTCCAGCTTGGTATCTTAGGGCAAATTCTTTGACATCTCCAAGTTTCAGTAACCCTACTTCACAGTTATTATTAGGATGATATCAAATGTTTTTGCCCTGGCTGGTGTGGCCTGCAAACCAAAGGATTGCTGATTCTTTTCCCAGTCAGGGCACATGCCTGGGTTGCAGGCCTGATCTGGGGATGGGATGGGGTGGTGGTGGTGGTGGTGTTGTTGTGTGTATGTGTGTGCATGCACATGAGAGGCAACCACATGCTGATGTTTCTCTCCCACCTTTCCACTCTAAAAATAAATTAATTAAATCTTTAAAAAATAAAAATAAAATGTTTTAGGGGAAGACTATAGGCTGGCTCTTGTACTATGTAGGTGATTCCCATCCTCCTTTGGCCTCCTGTTTCTAGAAGTGTTTCACAAAGTATTAGGCTAGAGCTTCATTATAAAAATGATATCTGGCAATACAGATAACTGCAAGACGTATTTTTATCATAATTATCTAATAAAGGTTCAGTCACTCAACAGATATTAAAACATATATTATGTGTAAAACATCACTTCCAACCTATTAAACTATTGTCTGTTTCTGTTTGAAATGTAGGGCTTATAAAATTAAAAATATAAGTGAAGTCTAGTTATTTTCATGTACAAAATACTCTAGTGGGGTAGAGAGAAGATTAAACAAACATACAACATGGGAAGTGACTCACTGGTCCTTTATAGATTCTTGGGTGACCTTTCTAATTAATACCTTACAACCAAACCCTCTGGCACGTGTTCTGAAAACTGATGCTACTATTAATTTAGCGGCTTCAGCTGGCTGTTAAACAGGGATCAAGATGTGCCACTAAGTGGCTTATCTCAGTGCTGAACAAAATATGCAGTCTTCGACTCACCAGCACCTACTATTTCTTAACATGCTGGTTCCCATGTTACCTAATGCCTTAGGCCAGGATACACAAATTACTTATAATATTTATCTGAGGATCTGAGACAAAATCCTGGCTCAGCCTGAAAAGATTATAATCCTGGTGAACCAAGGGATAAAGGCAACAAGGGTGTGCATATATGTATATATACTTTTAAAGATTTTATTTCTTTACTTTTGGAAAGAGGGAAAGGGAAGAGAGCTAGAGAATCCTCAATGTGTGGTTGCCTCTTGTGTGCCCCCTTCTGAGGACCTGGACTGCAACCCAGACATGTGCCTGACTGGGAATCAGATTAGCGAATGTTTGGTTCACAGGCCTGTGCTCAATCCACTGAGCTACACCAGCCAGGGCTAGGGTGCATATATTTTTAATGTCTTATCTACGCTGGTCAGCAAATAGTCGGTTCTAACAGCCAAGACGGGGACAGCACCATGTGTTCATCCTAGAAAACCTGAGATAAAGTGCAAGAAAGCAGAAAAAGAAAAAAAGAAAAAGGTTTTAAGAAAAAAGAAAACCAAGGAAAAAAAGAGGTGGTTAGAAATGCCACAAAGGAATGAATAGGCTGATGGTGATACATTTTTCTTAATTCATTATGTTCCCACCTCTGTGTGGCCAACCTTCTCTTCACCAATACCAAAGTTCTAAACCAATGTTCTGATCACCCATTGCTTCCTTAAGGCCTCCTGATGATTTTTGGGTGGGCTTTCCACAGTCCATTTTGAAGGCCGAAGTCTTCCACTCTTCCAGTCAGTCTTCATCTTCGTGACACTGTATGCCCAGAAGCTACTCTTCAACTGTTCTGTTCTCTCCATTTTTTTTTTGTTTTTAATTCCAAAAACATGAGATTTTCACCTTCCAAAAACCTTTAGAGACAGGATAAAACCCTCATTTTGCCTACATGGTCTAGAAATGACATACCGACAGGTACCGCTTCTCTAAATGTTCTCCCAAAACACCTAGCTATGAAAAAAAATTAAGGTTAAGGGAATTTATGGTACACTCCAAATTGAAATAAAAGCTTTCACCTTTTTAAGTTGTTCACTTCTATACTTTACCTGGCTTTCCTTCCTCCCCTTCAGCAAGCTTGCTTTTGGGAGGAGTTTCTCGGGTAGAATTTACAGTTCGACGAATCGGCATGGTGCTATCTTCTACCTTCTAAGAAAAGAGATGGCCATAATCACACATGCATTAGAAAATTCTCTTTTCTCTCTTTCCCAAGGGGCCTAACTGGGTGTCAGAAGATAGTGAATTCTAAGTCTACTCCAGGATCTGATGCAAATTAACAAGTTTTTTTTTTTTTTTTAGTGAATTTAATTTTTAAGAAGTACTTTTCAAAATACTTCTTTTAGCAAGAACTTAAAATGAAAACAAATAATTATATTTGATTTAGAATAAATATAGAAGGTTGGAGGTTTTCTGAGAAATTTGAGGGGGAAAGGGAGATGAAAAGAACTCTGTAAAATCCAGACTCCCCAAAGTAGGGGAAGGAACATGTACCAAGAAGGACCCAGAAGAGCCTGAAGTCAGGGACTGATCCAAGAGTGAGCTTCAAGAATATGTCAGCCCCTACCTCACCTAACTTGTCCGCGTGGATCAGCTGAGCTCCTACTATAAGTGGGAGTGCCTTAGGATGGACGAGTTCACCTTGAGACATATCAGTCGCCATTTAAAATAATTTCTAGGCCCGAGTACAGGTTACACTCTGAAGCCTCTGCTGTTAACCACAAGGATTTTTCCTAATGGTTTCAGTGTGGTGAAAAGTCAACCTAAAGCACAGAAAAAATCTGGTGTGAAGATTAACAGAAACAAAACTAAACTAAAACATCTAAATTTTAACATACATGCAAAAGGAACAAAAATGTATAATACTTATACTTAAGTGACATACGACTTGGTCAGCTATCATTCAGAAATATAAAATCTCTATCAAAATACAGACGATGTAAAGCAGCAACTAATGAATGCACAAGCCATAGCAGCTGTTGCACCTTCCACAAGAATGAAGGCAACAAGCACAAGAAAGCTCATAGGGAACCAAGCACCATCCCATCCCACTAACATCAGGAGCTAGGACAGAATGAGATTAAGGAACAATTTATTCAAAAATCAATTAACTAAAAAAAAAAAAAAAAAAAGAAAGAAAAAAAGCAAGAACAACAACAACAACAACAACAAAAAACTACAGAAGAACATAACATACTAAAGTCTCCAGACTCAGAGAAGTAAATTTAGTACCAGGGGTGTCCCACCTGCAGGCTGCAGGCTGCATTCGGCCAAGGACGGTTATGAATGCAGCCTGACACAAAATTGTAAATTTACTTAAAACCTTTTTTTTTGCTCATCAGTTTTCGTTAGTGTTTGTATATTTAATGTGTGGCCCAAAATACTGCTTCTTCTTCCAGTGCAGCCCAGAGACTCCAAAAGGTTGGACACCCCTGATTTAGACCATCACCAAGGAAAACAAAAGTATGCTTCTAAAACCTCGTTTGTCATATTTTTAATGTAAGCAAAACTAGCACAGAAGCATATAATTAAATATTTGTAAGTAAAAGCCATGTCACTCAAATTTATGTGATCATTAACACTCTTTGTTCCCACCAAAATCCCATCTGGGACTCCATGGCACTTTTATAATCCCTCCATAATATAAGAAAAAGATCAGTTAGTGTTTATCTCTCTGTGCCAATGAACAATTAACAGAGTTGGTAGACTTTTAGTTCCAACCTTGTCTATGAATTTAAGAGCTTTCAACTTGTCAAGTAACAGTCCCGAGCTAAAAGAGTTGGGACAAATCCAAAACATCCAAATACAGTCCTAACTGGTGAGGTTCAGTAGGTTGGGCATTGTACTGTGCATTGAAATGTCGCCATTTCAATTCCTGGTCAGTGCACAGGCCTGGGTTGGAGGCCAGATCCCCAGTTGGGGGCATGTGAGAGGCAACCAATGGATATTTCTCTCCACACCTGTTTCTTTCCCTCTTCCTCTCTCCCTTCCCCTGTCTCTAAAAATAATAAATAAATAAAATATTTAAACACAATAAACAAACATTCAAACACAGAGAATGTTTCCACAGCCACAGGGAAAATCTTTTTATTGGAACACCAAGAGCAAAACCAGATTTGTGGATTGTCAGTCAGCTGCAAGGAAAGGAGCTGAAAGAATTCAAGACAGTATAACACACTAAAACTTATTACTAAGAATAAATTAGGAATATCCATGAATACCTAAAAATTATCAATTGTTACAAAACTACTTAAAATGCTCATACAGCATTACACTTCAAACCACCATAAAATACAGGAATAAAGATAGCTGTTTTCTGATTTGTGAAAAGAGAGCCAAGTTGGGTCTAAGAGCAGTATTTAGGTTTGTGAAACCTAAACGTCTATCCTGGAATCATTTCAATATATGATCTGTTCATTCATCCGTCCACTAGCACTTGGATAGCAATATGCTTTCTTTGATAATAATAAATCAAAACGAGGCAAATCTGCTATTTTATTACATGACCATTATACAGAAATAAAACATCACAATCAGGTTATTTTGGTAAAGTGATATTGCTAATGAATTCATCTTTCTTACCCCCTGGTAACACACTAGTTAGACGGAAAATGCTATGGTGAAGTCAACAAAACCTTCAGAAGTCTCTACTCACAGGGTACCTTTTAAAAAATGTATTTTCCCAATAAACAAAATACTGAAAAAAGTGTCAAAACCTTTCCAGTCAACTCTGTATTAATTACTAAAAATTAAAACAGGTTAACAAAGGGAGGGGACACAGGAAGCTGCCCTTGATGCCAAAGTGATAAAACTGACTAAAATCTGGGCAATAACAGGTACACAGTCCATAAACGTGTCAGACATCAACCTCAGAACAAGAATGACAGCTTAAATTAGACCAGATAAGTATGCCCAGGTTAAAATAACCTCAGAAATAAGCACACAGGGAGGAATAAATTGGTTGGCCCACCCCTTACCTCCAAGCTCCTGACATTCTTCTGCTTAAAACCTCCCAATTACTGCACCCTCCTTTATCTCACCAATCTTACCTTCTACTGCTCTACAGATCCCTCTGCTCTCCTGACCCCCCAAACACAGACTTTCTTTTGGCCCTTGGGCTGTCCTCTGCTCATCCCTGTGTCAGTGTTGGCACTTGCTGTTCTCTTAAACCAGAACACTGCATAGACACATCAATCAAGCTTCTGCTTAATGCTACCCCTTGATCAGAAAGGCCTCCCATCCCTCTTATGCTTCAGGTTTCTTTATCGCGTTTAACACCACATAAAAGTCAATATGGCTGTTTACTTGTTTAGTATGTGTCCCTCCCACTGTATTCCCAGCACCTAGAATTGTCCAAACATAGTGGGTGCTGGATAAATATTGGGGGAAAAAGTTAAACGAACAATGACATCTGATAGTGGTTAGTACTATGAAGAATACTTAAAAAAGTAAAACCCAAAGTTGAGGTAAATATTAAGACGTGTTTGCCTCAGCTCTGACTCTCCTTTGTAAAGGTCATGGAATTTAAAGGTTCAGTCTACAGTACTTTCTTTGTCATGGGTTGACTAATGACTTATTTAGTAAGTTCACTGTTCTTTAGACAGCTAGCAAAAACATATAAATGGTTAACTCACTCTGCCCTAACATCACCATGTACCTATTAATTTAACTTTTGTTGCTACTCGTGAGCATGATCAGACTTTTAGGCTGCCATACTTGCTCCTCATGATCTTATCTAGCTGGTTCACTGCCGCACACTTGGTGCCTAAGAACACATCAAGCATAGAATGTGAAAAAAATAGATGAAACTTATTAAAGTTTTCATTTGGGGTCCTCTGTGTGTCAAAAACAATCTGAGTTTATCTGTGGTTTATGTGGCCCTCCTGTGGTGATCAACCTGATTTTTAAAATTTTAATGTTAGATTAATAATAGATTTGCTTTTTCAAGGGAAATACAAATTGTTTTAATGCACAGGTAATAAAGAAAAAAATTGTAAAAGTAGAAAGTCCAGAATTTCAGTTTCAGATTACCCTCCCCACATTGAGAGAGCAATAGGCAAACAATTAGGAGCTTCATATATTTCAGTTTACTGATATCTTTGAAAATACTGATGTTAGGGAAAGCACTATTATTTCATACTTTACCACAAAAAGTACATTATAATGTCACCAGCTATGCAATGAATACATCTAGTTGTTGCTAGCCTCAAATCTTTCACGATATTCAGATTTACTGGGCAATGTCAGAGAAAGCATGCTTGTAATTTGACTACTGGCAACTTTATTTTTCACATTCACATCTCCATAAATCAGTATGTATTTAAGTTAGTGTCTACCTAGGGAATAAATACTATGAACACTCATAGCCCTTCCTCACAAGTCACAGTAATCACAGTAACTAGCTAAACAGAGTTTTAATCATTATATGAAAAGTTCTGCACACTTCCTCCACAAACTTCCCGCTTTCAATTTTCTACATAAGTCCAAAAACAAAGCCCTCCAGAAACCCTTTTTAAATATTACTTCTACTTTGAAACAAATACACTAAACTTTTGAATGGTGCAATGCAATTTTAAAAAGCTCGGTCAGTTCTATACCTGTGCCAAATTAAACAAAATTAAAGTATCTTCCAAATCTAACTTCACTCTGAGGTAAGACAGCTTGACCATAAGGTTCCAGGTGAATTTCGAATTGGACTCACATTTAACTGCAGTGGGAACTCAGGAAGCGTAACGAACACAGGGAACGTACACGCGGAAGTGGCAGTAAACTTCACCTGGTCAGTCCTCTGCGCTGGAGAGAACACTCCTTCGGAGGTTAAGGGGCTCGTCCTCGGTCACAGACAGTGGTCAATTAGGTACCAAAACTCGGTCCTGAGGTCCTCACTTTACTACTCCTGCCTCTGTCTCTTTACAACGCTCCTATTCACACGCTTGACTTTATTACTTGACAAGCTCTAGGAACGCCAGACGGGAAAACGAAAGCTTAGGCCCGCGTCGCGGCAGCAGTAGCAGCGCCTTCTCTGCAGCGCCCACGGATCCGCAACCCTCACCCAGACCGCAGAGCCCAACGCGACAAAAAACAGCAGAGACAAAGACGCAGGGAGCGGCCGGTGCGGTGCGCGAGCAGAAGGCGGGGGGAGAGCGGAGCCAAAATGAAGGCAGCGAAGCAAGTGACGGGAGGGCTCAGCGGCGGCGGACGCCAAGGGGCTGCGGGGCGGCAGCAGCTCGGGGTACACGCTCTGGGAAGCACACGGCAGAGGCCGACGCCACCAACCGGCGGCGCCGGCCCGCGCGACGCGAGAAGCCGCGGACCGCTGGCACCAGCGCTCCACTAACTCACCACAGGGAGCTCCGTAATGGCGGCGGCAGAGGCGAAGGGCCCGGGAGGCGGGCCCGCCGCAGCCAGTCACTGCCACCGGCATCTCTCGAACCGGCTACGAAAACCGCTGAGGCAGTGGGGGGGGGGGGGGGGTGGATAATGGGGAGGGCGGGCGCCGCGCGCGACGCCCGCCGCAGACCTCAGAGCATGCGCAAATCCTCAGCCAATAGCGGCACGTTGGGCGGACACTGGCGCAGGCGCGCTGGGAAGCAAGGCCCAGGACTCGGAAAGTGCTCTTCCCGCTTCCCCCCACCCCTGTCCAAACAAAACAAGGGCGGGAGCGCGCGCGTGGGCCCCAGAGGAGCGTCAACTAGAGGGGCAGGGGGCTAGGACGCAGAGGGGAGGGGAAGGAGGGGGCGGAGCGGCCGGGGAAGGCAGACAAAAGGCACCACCTCCGGGGACCCCCCCAGCGCCCCGCCCCCTTTTCTGGAGAAGTGGCGTTGGTACCCGAGTGAGCGGCCTCTGCCACTCGCCTTCGGGGTCTAGCGAGCCCGTGCCCACTTCCCGCCCGCCAGTTCCGTCCTCTGTTACCTCTGCGCTTCTCCTTTCCTGGTGCCCGCGTCCGATACGGCAACTCCGAGCCACTCCCGCTTCTACTCGTTTCCTCCGCCGCTGCCGTTCTCCAGGCCCAGCCGCTGAGCTCTGCCGCCCCGCCCCCCTGTCCGCGGCCCCGTGCGCGCGCTCCCGCTCCGGCCCCGCCCCCCTCCGCGTGCCGGCGGCCCGGGCCCGAGCTAGCGGGAGTGGAAGGAACGCAGAGACCTGCCTTCCGGACTCATTTGCGCGGGGACGCGAGGGGGCGCTCCCACACCCAAGGCTGCGCGCACGCGGGCTGTGAGTCCCCGTACACTTCAGCCTGCGGTGCCTGTTGGAGCGGGTCAGCTTGGGCGGTGTGATTTCGTTTTCCTCAGAAGGGCACGCTTCGCTCTTCACCCGTTCTCTCCTCTCTAGATCAGTCTCAGGTCTTAACTGGGTTTCCGCTTTGGCGATCCGTCTGCCTTTAGAGTGGTAGGCATTTCCAGCTTCTCAGTTTAGCCACAGCACAAGAACAAACTGCAGTACCCAACTTTGAAGGCCGTGGGAGAATTCGAGAACCAGATAGCGGAGAATTCATTACCTCGCATTCGTTGTCATTAAGCAGGCAGACAGTACAGGGCAGGCTAGTAACTCAGGAAAAGAACTGAGTGAGTTGCTTTTTTAAGTCAATGAAGCGGTCGGTCATACTTGACTCCCTAATTAGCCTAAACAAGCGAGGGTCTCAAAAAAGGAAACAGATTCGAAAAGCAGGTATTTACTCGGAATTGTCACATTACTTAGGTATCCGCGTACCTAAACGATGTACATACGGATGAAAATTAACTTTTCAAAGCCGGTTTGGTAAAATTCGATGTATTTAAAGTAGCAGGTGGTTCTGGGAAGGGTAGGGGTAGAGGAGATGCTGGTGATGAATATGGGGAAATGATAAACACTAGAATTGCCCGAGGCTCAAAGCAGTGTTATCAGAAATCAAATGCATGTGCAAATCATTCTAATGATTATGAAATCATTTTCAGCACTGGCTAGCCCACTCCTCAGTCTCTGCGGTTAACACTTGCCCACCACCAGCTTTCCCAGCCATTGCTATCCACTCCATCAGTCCCAAACTTTGGATGTGTAAAAAATTTCACCACCTACCGCCGCCAAACATTCCTTATGAGTGTTGTCGTTAATGTCCTTATATCATATTCAACCTATTCACAAGGGGTTTTGGTAATTTTCGCCATTTCCTCATCCTGCTCACTTCCTTATACTTCAACACTTCCATCCTTTGTCTTCCTTTTCAAAGACCCTTTTCATTTTTATGTATTCCCATGCTTAAAACATCCAACCTTCCCCCCCCCCCAAATGGCTCTAAACCCATCTCATTGAATAAACTATCCAACTGCCCTGACCGGTGTGCCTTAGCTGGTTGATTAGGGGTCATCCAGCAAGGTGAACGGTTGCCAGTTCATTCTGGTAGGGGCACATGCCTGTGTCACCAGTGTTTCTCACATCGTTTCTCTCCTTTTCTCCCTCCCTTCCCGTCTCTAAAAATAAATAAATAAAATCTTTTTAAAAAACCCTACCCAATTTGAATTTTCCTTCTCTGCAGATTTTTGCTTAAATTCACACATAATTTATTCTGTTGTTCACAACATGTATACCAAAGGGAAAACCCTGAAGCAAAATTCTTTCTCAAGAGCGCATGTAATGTATGCCTACACACACAACCATGCATTAAGTGTACCACTTGCTGAATTTTGAAACTGTATGTTTTTTAGCTTTAAAGGCATTTGAAATTTTTGTTGTATGTTTTTTGGTTGAGGCATTTTACTTCTGCTAAATACAACTGGCCATTTTTGTTCCCATACTTAGCTGCATCTGAGTTAAGACTCCAGGAAGGTAGGTATGGTTTTAATTTACCTCATTTGGCCTTTGAGCTAAACTGGTAAACATATTCAATTGTGTTTGGTAAACAATTACATGATAATTTTTGTACCCTTTACTGAAACCATTAGGTTGTTTAACCTGCACTGTAGGACATGCACCTTGACAAGTTTAGGACCTGGTCAACTCTCAACCAGTGTATGGAGGATACCACCATCACGGCACAGGAAAGATGCTTTTGCTCAGAGACCTCTCACACTGACATCAAAGTCCCTTAAACTCCACCTTTCAGAGGTTCATTCCTCTGGTTTAAGCTTCACTCTCTTCCACAGCAGTTTTAAAGTGCTAATACCAAGGAGAGCTAACATACAAGCCTCAAACTGATCATTGAGAATGCATTGTTTTAGTCTCGAGACTTGAGGATCTAAAGCTTTCCACTTGACAGTAAAGAATCAGAAGAATAAAAATTCTGGGTGCCTGACTTCTAGGAGCTTCTAGTCTGACTGGGAGAGGAGCTTCTAGACTCCTCTCAATTGACTGCACAATTCTGCCCAGGATTAAAGAAGTGACTTGGGAGTCCCATAATCATGAGCTAGAGTTTGTGAGCTAGAAAAGCATGTGTTAAAAGTCCCCATAAAGCAACTGTTAGAACCTCCAGTTTTTAACAAAAACACTTTTTCAGAAGCCAAGTTCCTGTTGAAACTTCAGTAAATGGTAAGTTTTGCAGATTTCACTGCCTTTTGTCAATACAATAGGTTTTCCCCCCTTCTATTCCACAAATTTAAAGCTAAGTGATATTTAGGTCTGTTAGGGCTAAAAGGTCTTGTTTTGTATAGAAAAGCAAAATAGATGACTTTGGAATTTTAGGCTTAAGGATAGAGGAAGTTGAAGCAATTGCAGATTCCAAGAGTGTTCCCAGCCAAAGCAATGGCACTGCAGCACAGGGCTGAGCACTGACTTATCTGCTCATTTACCTACTTACATTCCACCTCATATTAACAAGTTTGAAGAATAATTCTCGAGTGCCTGATGAGAATGTTTCTGTTGCTAGCTAGCAAGGCTGATCTTTATTCTGCCTGTAAATCACAGCTGTGGGACTGTGATTTCATGCAGAAGGAACCCAAAGCGAGGCCAGGGCTTGGATCCCTTACTAATGTATGGTCCTGGCAGGGTTGGAGGTCATTTGACTTTCCTGGTTTCCAGCCAGAAAGATGGGAAATAGCTCTCAATGCAGCTGCGGCTTGGAAAGGGATGGCAAGAAAATGAACAATTTACACCATCAGGGGGAAAATGGAGGCTGATCAAAAGATTTAGTGGGGCCCTGGCTGGTGTAGCTCAGTGGATTGAGCACGGGCCTGCGAACCAGACAATCGCGGTTCGATTCCTGGTCAGGGCACATTCCTGGGTTGCAGGCCAGTTCCCTGCAGGCCAATTCCCAGCAGGGGACGCACGAAAGGCAACCATACATTGATGTTTCTCTCCCTCTCTCCTTCCCTTTCCCTCTAAAGATAAATAAATAAAATCTAAAAAAAAAAGTCTATTAAAAAAAAAAAAGATTTAGTGTTATTCTTCCACTGCCACCCCATCAAAGTTCTTCTTCTTATTTGTTACCTGAGGCCAAGATGCTGGTTTATAGATAAGCAACATCCCTGGACTCTCCTCTGCCAAATGGTGCCCATTGCTCTACTCACTGGTGGCAATAAGAGTACTCTGCTCAGCTCAGCAGTCACTGAAAACTTTTTCCTAAATTCTGAAAAATCCTGACTCGGAAACATGTCTGGTCCCAGTGGTTTTGGAGAAAGGATTGTGGACCAGTATTTAAAAGCCAAATAAGTTTTATAAAGTAGCATTTACCTTCATATGTTCTATTCTAGTTATTTATCTAAAAATGGTGGTTGCAACCCATTCATTTTGCCATTCACTTTGAGAACCGCTGTCCTTGATGTCATTAGCCATTTGGGGCTCTACTGGAGCCAACATTTCTGGGGGGACTGAAAAATGTTGGTGCCCCGGCTTTACTATCATTTTGAGGACAATGAAGAACAACTGTCCTTTAGTTTGAAACATCTGATGTATTTGATGGAGTTACAATTCAGCCCCTGAAGGAAATGAAAACATTTGCAAATGTCATTACAGGTGTTTTTCAATGGAGAACACAATCTAGAACTAAGGAAACTGAGGTACTTAGTCCTGCCATCTCCAGGGAAAACAGGATTAGCTGTCAAGCCTGTTTTCATGTCCGGTTCTGGGAACTGTATGTACTGAACCATCTTTTCCTTTTTACAAACCAAAGGCAAGACAACTGCATTTTACTTTTATTTTTTCAACTGCAAGTTTCTGGTCTCACCCCAGACCTAATTTATTGAACTAAAATCTCAGGGGCTGGGGTCCAGGAATCTGCATTTTTAATTAAGCTGCACTTAAAGTTTTGCAAACTGAATTAGGATCAACGAAACTAAGGAATTATTTTAACACTCACAAGGATGAAGCAGACTTGAAGACTGCATTTTAGACAGATTAAACCCGATTTGCCGGATTACTAAAAAGGAAAACATATCCAGTTTTGCTTTGACTACATAATATGAAGAAAATTTGCCAACGCTACTGTTCTCCCATCATTCCTACTTTGTGGCTTTAAGGGCAAATCTTATTCTCAGGAAGATACCTGCAGGGTAACCAGGCCTGTGATGGTGGCCAGAGATGAGTGAGGGTCGCATCAGTGACACCAAGGGTGACCAACTGTCATGGTTTACCTAATGCAGGGAGGTTGAGAGTTACTGGGAGGTAGGGCTTTCAATTTTTAAACCGGGAAAGTCCCAGCAGAGAGTTGATCTGTAAGACATTTTTACTTTGTGGTTATGGGTCAATTTGAGAAAATTTCAAGTTTAAAGGGGAAGATTGCCACCCCCACCCCCAATAAAACCTAGTAATGTAAAGGAACAGGAGTCGAATCTATGACTGGAAACAAGATAGAATTTTTAAAAATCAGAATTACGAAATTGGCTTTATTCGTTTAAAAAAATGAAGTTCCAAAAAGATGATGGGAAGAATCCTTTCCTTTACAAAATGAAACTGCGTGGTGTTGAAGAAATGGAATGTTTTCCAAAAGGGTGAAACACCAGAAAACATTGGCTTTGAGTATCTGAAAATTTTTTTCCTAAAGATTTTATTCATTCTTAGGGGAAGGAATGGAGAAGAGAGGGAGAGAAACATCGATGTGTGAGAGAAACGGTGATCGAACGTTCCCGACCAGGGACTGGCCTGCAACCCAGGCAGGGAACTGAACCAGCGACCTCCTATTTCTCAGGCTGGTGCTCAAGCATTGCACCACACCAGCTGGGGCTCAAAAGTTTTTTTTATTGATTGAATTTTATTGACTTTTTGAAAATTCTCACCTGTGGACATTATTTTATTGCTTTCAGAGAAAGATGAAGTGGGAGAGAGACAAATATTGATGTGGCAGAGAAATATCAATTAGTTGCCTCTCGTAGGTTCCCCGACCAGGGACAGAACCTGCAAGCTAGGTATGTGACCTGACCAGGAATCAAACCCACAACCTCGGTCCATGACCTGACTGGGCACCAAACTCGCACCCTTTTGGTGGACAGGACGACACTCCAACCAAGACACACCAGCCAGGGAGTCTTTGAGTATTCTTAAGCTACTTGCAGCAAGGCTGTAAAAAGTTTCAACCCAAAGTTCAGAGAGAGTAGCATAGTTCTTGAGAACTGTATGTGTCAAGACTCAAGACTGTTGGTCCACTTTGGAAATTCGTATTTTATCATTAATGATGCCCCTGCTCTTCCCAACAGATCAAGTATTTTGAGCAAAAATGCCCTATAACTTTCAAATTTTTATGTCTGCGCTTTATATTCTACTTGGTTGAGATTATGATACTAAAGAAAAAAATTGAAATTTAGTTTAACCAACCAGCAAGTTTGTTTGCTATAGCTACCTCTTTATCCAAAGTAGTTAGCATCTCCTACATTACTGACAGAGCTAAAGCTGGATGGGATGGAATATGCATTTTAAGGTACCTAGTATTTTTAGAAGTTCATTATGGTTTTGTAGCAAAAGCTAGTCAGAAAACGTTCTTCCCAAGTGAGGCAGTGTGTAACTTGCAAAGAACCCTCTCCATTAGTCCTTGTGCCAAAAAAAAAAAAAGGAAGAAAAAAAGATTTTTTTCAATGCCCTACTGAATCCTAGGAAAAGAGGGAACTAGAAGTCTCAACTCTTCTGGTCTATTATCAGTTTATGCAAGGGAAAGCAATATAAAAAAGTCTGAACTATGCAAAGAATAATAAAGAATTGTGAATAAGCAAACCATAACTTCTTATACTTCTGAAGACAGTATAGTTTAATTGTATGTGGTGAACATGACTAAGGTTATAGAATGTAGTAGAAAAAGAATATTGGACACAGGCAGGCCAAGCCCCAGGTACTCCAGGCAGAACCCTGGGCACTTTACCTGATCTCCTTTAATGAATTCTCACACCTGGTAAGGTAGATGGTGTTATCCCTATTTCATAGATGAGGAAACTGAGGTGTAAACAAACCCTTATTTTTCCAAGTTCAAGGCTCCAAAGTATATTCATTATAGTGAGAGCGAATATTGTTTGGAAATCACTGCCTTCCAGAAAGTCAAGTGCAAAACAAATCTCACATCTCACAGTTGCTAGCTACAAAACTTTTGTGGCTCATAGTTGCCTACCTGTTGGAAGGAAGCAGTACCACCTTATACATATCACAGAGCTGGTATGAAGGTTGAATTAGATGACAACCTGCAATGATGCACAGCAAATTACAGCTTACAGAGTGTTTTAGCATACATTAAGCATACATTATCTCACTGATACTGTGATGTAGGAAGAGCTTATTGTTTTGCATTACAGATGATAAAACAAAACCCAAACTGTTCTAAAAACAGTACTTGTTTTTAGTTAGCTTTTGGTAAAGAACTTTGTAGGTGGTGGCAGAGACCTTAAGTAATCCTAGGCGGTGGTTCTCTGACTTCAGTGTGCCTAAGGATCACTTGAAGAGCTTGTTAAAATGTTTCCTGGGCTCCCTCAGATTCCTATTTAGATTGGGCTCCCTGAACTTGTATTTCTAATGGGCTCACTTGTGATACTGATGCTACAGGCCTAAAGCTCATACTTTGCCCCTCACCTTACATATAAATGTAACTTGAAAAAATTATGTTTTATTGATTATGCTCTTACAGTTGTCCTAACTTCCCCCCACTCCCTTGGGCATTTTCCCCACCATTGTTCATGTCCATGGGTCATGCAAGTTCTTTGGCTACTCCATTTCCTGTACTGTACTTTACATCCCCGTGGCTATTCTGTAACTACCTATTTGTACTTCTTAGTCCCCTCACCTCATCACCCATCCTCCCACACGCAGCTCCCAACTGACAAACATCAAAACTCTCTGTATCCATGATTCTGTCTGTTCTCATCTTAGTTTGTTCTTTAGATTCAATTGATATATATATTTTTCCCTTTTTATTGTTCATTGTTTTGGTCTTCTTTTTCTTAAATAAATCCCTTTAACATTTCATGTAATAATGGTTTGGTGATGATTAACTCCTTTAGTTTTTTCTTGTTTGAGAAGCTCTTAATCTACCCTTCAATTCTAAATATCTTTGCTGGGTAGAGCAGTCTTGGCTGTAGGTCCCTGCTCTTCATGACTTTGAATATTTCTTGCCAATTCCTTTGAGCTTGCAAAGTTTCTTTTGAGGAATCAGCTGACAGTCTTACGGGAACTCCTTTGTAGGTAACTAACATCTTTTCTCTTGCTGCTTTTAAGATTCTCCCATTATCTTTTAACCTTTGGCATTTTAATTACACTTGATCTTAGCCAAAAGGCCAAAAAGCGATGGCATTTCAATTATGATGTGTCTGGAGGTGGGTCTCTTTGCATCATCTTGTTTGGGACTCTGTACTTCCTGGATTTGCATGTCTGTTTCCTTCACCAAAGTAGGGAAGTTTTCTCTCATTATTTTTTCCACTGGGTTTCTAATTTTTTGCTCTTTCTTTTCTATAAATGTAACTTGTTCACTCCAAATAGGCTGATTATTCCAATGCACTAACTGCATGGCTAAATTTGGGAACTATAAATGATTAAAAGTATTGCCATTCTTTTGCTAAGAGAAAACTAAAAAAATAAAAAGAAATAGCTACTTAGGTTGGTTTCTAGTGAATTCTATCAAATTGGGAGTATAAGACAACTTTCATAACATTCTTTTCACTCATTTGTCCAGAAGAGGTTCGTCTGGATTAATTTATCACAAAGGATGTTTAAATTCCACTTTCGCGTGTGAGAATGAACTCATGCTATACTGTCCCTCTTTCTTCTCTCTCCAAACATACCATGCATTCTCTACCACAGGGCCTTTGTACTCATACTGCCTTCTGTCTGAACCTGTCCCCTTAACTATTTATATTTTCTGGTTTAAAACTCTCTTGCTCCGGGAAGCATTTCCTAACCCACCAGTTCACAGTGTCCTCATTATCTGCTCTCACAGCACTTTATTCTCAAAACATACACCATATTTGTGTGCCCAACATTTTGCGGTTAAAAGTATCTGAAAAAAAAAAAAGAGGTGGTTCGGTAAACTGTTAGGCAGATCAGGTTATTGTCACTATTGCGCACAGGTGTCAAGGGTGGCTGGTATCTGGAGCACCTGGAGAACCTGAGGGAAAGAAAAAGCCAAGTCTCCTCCCCAGTGATTATGAAGTTGGTCTGGGATGTGGTCCAAGGTTTTGTACTTTTAAAAAGTCTTAGGTGACTGTAACATGCAGCAATGCTGAGCACTATTCTCCTATGTTCTAGCGAGAAGTTAAGGTAGGACAGTTATTTGAGCTTTGCAAAGATAGTTTCTAAGGACTCCAGGCCACAAGACATATTATTTACCACCAAGAGGTAAATTTGTCAGATGTCAAAAAGGAAATCACTGGTAGTACAAGTTCAACACCTAGGTGGTGGTTTGCTCTGAAAATCTTGATATTCTTAACTCTTTAAAAAGTTTAATATCCTGGGTGAGAGGAGGGGAGCCAAAAGGCAACCATACATTGATGTTTCTCTCCCTATCTCCTTCCCTTCCCCTCTAAAGATAAATAAATAAAATTTTTAAAAAAGTTTAATATCCTATTATTGCCAAGACTTACTTCTTTGTTAAGTTTGATAAGCAACATTTAAAGTGACTCTGGCCCTGGCCAGGTGGCTCAGTTGGTTTGATTGTCCTATGCACCAAAAGACTACCAGTTTGACTCCTGGTCAGGGAACACACTTAGGTTGCGTTCCCCAGTCAGGGCACAGGCAGAAGGCAACAGATCGATGTGTTTCTCACACATCAATGTTTCTCTCTAAAATCAATTTAAAAAATCATTGCGAAAGGATTTTAAAAAAAGTGATTCTGGATGTACTCCTATGGTTGGCACAAGTGAACCATTTTAGAGAGAACAGGGAGATACACACGAGTTGAGAATGGAAAAATGACCAATACACAGCAGCACTGGCATTAGAATACAAATCTCCCAACTCCAGTCAGACCCCTTTTCCTCCAGAGCATATTAACGTCTTCCTGTATGAATGCTGTGATACCCACTTGGGTAGTGTTTTTCCCCCAAGCGGTCTTCTGATGGTCCATTTACCTCCAAGTACTATTTTGGTGGCATCTCACAAGTTTTGATATGCAGTATCCCCATTGCTAGTTAACTTCTGGTTATTTAACAATTTCCATTATTATTATTTAACCCACTGAGTAACCCAGGTAACATTTTAATATTGCACTGTGTGGTACACTTTTTAGCTACAGGAAAGTTAAAACTAATCATTATAATAAGAGAGAGGGAACAGTTCCGGTATTTTTTTGTTAATAGCATGAGCAAAAGCATAATGGGAACATCTATAAGTTTGAGTGTTTAGGTACCAAAGTCGTCTTGAAGCATATTTTCTAAAAGTCACAATGTTCCTGTGAGAGTGCCTTACTTACCTGGCAGTTAAAAATTAGAGTGAAAGCCCTGACTGGTGTAGCTCAGTGGACTGAGTGTGGGCCTGCAAACCAAAGGGTCACTGGTTTGATTCCCAGTCAGGGTACATGCCTGGGTTGCAGGCTAGGTCCCCAGTAGGGGGCACATGAGGGGCAACCACACATTGATGTTTCTCTCCCTTTCTTCTTTCCATCTCCTCTCTCTATAAATAAATAAAATATTTTAAAAAAATCAGAGTAAAAAATGCTGGCATAAATTGAAGCAGAGACATCCAATAGTAATTAGTTCACTCAGTGCTCAGATTTTGGTTTCTTAATACCATTCCTTAAAAAAAAAGAAAAGAAAAACCAACCAAACAAAAACAAAAAAAAACATGTCTTCTTGAAGAAAAGGCTAATTCTAGGGCTAGGGCAAAAAAAAGACAAGACATGCCTGTGGCATCTTGTAGATTCACAAAGTGACACACACGGAAAAGGATGAGGGAGAGTCAAAGGGACACTTGAGCTGACTTGAAAGAGCCCTAAAGTCAAAGCTGGCACAATCGGAACCAAATTATATGATATTGGATTATAATTCAAAAGTATAAAAAAATAAATATGCAAGCCTGTAATGATATAAACTCTAAAATTATATATCTCATACATACGCACATATATGTGACTGAGTAAGAACAAAATAGAAGAGACAAATCTTACTTGCAGGAGAATGCCAAATAATTTAAGTACAGTGACTGTGGTTTCAGCTACCCACAGTCAATTGTGGTCCAAAAATATTAAATGGAAAATTCCCCAAACAATTAGTGATTTAAATTGCGCACTGTTCTGAGCAGCACGATCAGTCTCTCACTGTCCCACCCCATTGCGCCAGGACCTGAATCAGCCTCTGTCCAGCACCTCCATGCTGCACACGCTGACCGCCCATTGGTCAGTCAGCAGCTGTCTCTGTTAACAGATCAACCATTGTGGTATCGTGGTGCTTGTGTTCAGGTCACCCTTACTGTACTTAATAATGACCCCAAAGCTCAACAGCAGTGACGTTGGCAGTTGAGATGTGCCAAAGAGAAGCCTTCATAAAGTGCTTACTGTAAGTAAAGAGGTGAAAGTTCTCAGTAAGGGAAGAATAAAAATCGTATGCTGAGGTTGCTAAGATCTACAGTAAGAACGAATCTGCAAAACTGTGAAGATAGAAAAAGAAATTCCTGATAGTTTTGCTGGTGCACCTCAAATGGCAAAACTTACAGTCACCGTGCATGGTAAGTGCTTAGTTAAGGTGGAAAAGGCATGACACTTGTGGGTGGAAGACATGAACAGAAAATTCTGTTCTGACTGACAGCCAGTAACTAATGTTATGCCAAGAAGCACCGAGCCTATGAGCCTACAGAGGCTTCAAGATGGAATCCATCAAAACAAGTAACCACATTCCCGTAACTTATTAGTAGTTATTGATGTTCATCTCTTACTGTGCATAATTTAGAAAATGAACTTTATCATAGGTATACACGTACAGGAAAAAGTAATATATACTGTATATAGAGTACAGTACTGCCCTTGGTTTCAGACATCCACTGGGGATCTCAGAACATACCTCCCTCAGATAACAGCGGACCACTGTATGTCCTCCCCACTCCAGGGAGGAAGTGGAGTTTCATTCTCTCCTACTCTTACCTCCCCCTGCCCCCCAATGCAGGCTAGACTTAGTGTTAAGAGATTAGAGTTAAGAAAGAGGGGAAAGACAAGTAACTTTCTTAACCATGTAGTCGGGGTTAAGCATCACCAATGATGCCATTGGGTATCTGATATGATAAGAAGGGAAAGGCGCTTCACTTGTACGGTACTTCAACCCCAAACCTGTAACACCAGTCTAATCGGGAGAAAACACCAGACACACCCAAACTGCGAGACATTATACAAAATACCTAACCAGTTGTCAGGGTCATGAACAAACAAGAAAAGATTTAAAAACTGTTCAAGGCCAGAGGGCACTAAGGATACATGATGACTAAACGCAGTGTGATATTCTTGATTGCATCCTGGACTAGAAAGAGGCCATTTGTGAATCCCAAATAAAGCCTGGAGATAACAGCAATGTACCAGTGCTGGTTTCTTCATTTTGAAAACAGCCTATGATAATGTAAGATGTTAGTAACAGGAGGAACCGGGAGGAGTATATGGAACTCTACTTTTCTCTGAATCTTTTAAGTCTAAAATTGTTTGAAAAGAAAACATTTATATAAAAACATTTGGCATGTGATTCTCTGTACCTTCTTTGATGTGTAAATTATTTCATGATTTGGTAATGTCTCTCTTTTTTGGTAGTCCTGACACTAATAGGTTATCATTTATTCTTGTTTTCCCCTCTGGAGGCCTCATGGGGTATTTGAAGCTAATGAATACACAGGACATCTCTCACTGAACTACTGGAGACCCATAGCTCAAGCTCACTGAACAGGAAAAGTGATCTCTGTAAGACCACCAACCCAGGACTAACCAGTGGTAGGCATCTGTATCAAGGCATTTTTATTCTTTTAAAAAAAATTTTATTAGAGCCCTGGCTGGTATGGTTCAGTAGATTGAGTGCTGGCCTGTGAACCAAAAGGTTGCTGGTTCAATTCCCAGTCTGGGCTGGGGGCGTTGCATGAGAAGCAACCACATCTTGATGTTTCTCTTCCTTTCTTTCTCCTTCCCTTCCTCTCTAGAAAAATAAATAAATAAATAAATAAATAAACAAATAAATAAATAAATTAAATAAATAAAATCTTAAATTTTTTAAATTGGGCATTTTTAATTTTTTTTTAAAAAAGATTTTATTTATTAATCTTTAGAGGGGAAGGGAAGGAGATCGGGAGAGAAACATCAATGTATGGTTGCCTCTCGTGCGTCCCCTGCTGGGAACCAGCCTGCAACCTAGGCATGTGCCCTGACTGGGAATCAAACTGCAATCGTCTGGTTAGCAGGCCTACGCTCAACCCACTGAGCTACATCAGCCAGGGCACATTTTTTATTCTTTATTGAGCAGTTTTACTCTCACGAGAAGTCGGCAGCCTCTCAAGCTACCTGATAAATAGTCACTAGTTCTAAATGTGCCTCAATGTAAAGGACAAATAAAACCTCAGGCTCTGGGTCAAACTAGGGTACACTGTAACTCACGCAGGAATTTTAACCCCAAGGAAAACTACTCAAGTAGCAAGCAATAAATGAGAGGTCGAAATGACCAGATCCTAGTTACTAATGCTGGGGTATCAGCCATCCCAGGTAATATACATCCAGTCTGCAGGGTGCCCCCCGCTAGAAAAATGACCCCCCAAAACTCAGGAACTTGTTCAGAATCAGCTGATGGTTATAAACATATTACCACTGTATTAAAAGTTATATTTAAAGAACAAAAATTCAATCAAAGGTAGAGAAAACCAGGGTCTACCCCAGCTGTCAGGTCCCTGATGCTGAAAACGTGAGGTTTGCTTATTTGCTAAGCGCTGGATGGGAAGTCAAAACAAAAAGCAAACTCAATGTATGATTTCATTTACATGAAATGTCTAGGACACACAAACCCATGGAAACAAGAAGCGGATTAGTGGTTCCCAGGGACTGAGGAGAAGTGGAAAATGAGGAGAGACTCCTAAAGGGTATGGGGTTTTCTTTTGGGGGATGATAAAAATGTTCTGAAATTAGGTAGTGGTGATGGTCGCACGACTGTGAATATACTAAGAATCACTGAATTGTACACTCTAGAAGGATGAGCTTTATAGTATATGAACTATATCTCAGTGAGAAAAAAGTAACGTGAACAAACAGAAAGCGATGTAAAGTGTTCCTTGTCACAGTGGGACGGGGGGAGGGTGCAAGTGCCAACATCACGGTCAAATCGAGAAAGTGGATCCCTACAGTTTTTTAAAAGAACAACACCTGAATAACAAAAACACAGAATTAGATTAAAAAAACCTGAGGACTATTTTTTTCCTACCTTAAAATCCTTTTGACTTGAATGGAGCCATTTGAAACAAAAATATATGTCAAAACCCCCAGAATTGTAACTTGTTTAGAGAGTGATTCTAGAACAGATAAAACTGTCTTTGGATTTAATTGTGGCAAATAATCTAGAATCCATCTTGAATTATAAAAATAAGATAAAAAACCAATAAAAGATCTGCCGGAGTAATGAGGGGCAGACCCTTCTTAGTGGGGTAAGATGCCGATGCAGCACGGGAACCCCTAGCGAGTGCTTTCTTCACGGAGACCTCCCCAGAGGCAGAGGCTGTCTGTTCACTGTTCTACCCCCTGCACTTAGTACAGAGCAGGCGCTCAGGAAGTATCTGATGAATAAACCAGGTTCATGATGCAGCTGTGAACTGGCTTGTTGGTCAATGCAAGAATCTCAAATGAGTTTATTTTAAAAACTGGCATTACATTCTTTTGCTAGAAAAGAAAAAACTCTCATTTAAGTTACTCAATAGGTGTGAGTCAGCCAGTTTGAATACAGACACAAAGCAGAGCATCTTAGTTCATGAACCTGTCCCCGAAGTGCAAATGGGTGAAAGCTTCTATGACAGCCTGAGGGAGGGCAATCACCGCAAGGCTGGCCGTGACACCTGTTACTTTAAACAACAAACACCCTGTTTCCTAGTGAGAAAACTGTAAGGGGGTAAGAATTGTGACAAGGTTTTGCAATTCGGTTGCTATGAATAGTAGGGAATAATTATGCCACTTTGCTCATATTTTATCCTTAGGTAACCCTTCTAATACTGTGTATAAAGCAACAAGATGCCCAGAAATAACTCTGTAGTCTTATCACACTTCATGTTATAGCTGAGATTTTAACCATTATTTCTGTTATTGTGCTGTAGGTATTTATATCTGAAGTTTTTTCAATCCTTGGATCTTTTTTCCAAAAATATTATTCTCTTTCCTCCATTCCTTGCACTTCTAAAATACTGATGAATAGGCAATTACTACTACCTGAAACTCCTTCCTGGCTAGATCCCTGCAAACAACAGCCACGGATTTCCAAGAGGTAGTCACCACCCTGCCTTCCCCAAACTTCCCATCCTTCACCTCCCGTGAGTGCTGCCAACACTTAAACCCCTCTATCCTTTAGGAGACTCCTGGAATAGAACCCTCTGCACTTTGATTTCAGCAGCTGTTAAAACTCAGTATATTAGAGAATCAGGTTGCTTCTTCCAAATGAGGAATCCCAGGAAGATCCTGCAGCCAGACCCCCACCAGCTTTTCAGGCCCCATCTTTTATGACAGATGCTGTCATGTGCCTGTCACAAGACTTGCAGAGCCTGGTTCTTTGAGAACAGCTTTCTGTGACTGTGGAGAGGGCTCGGTGGTCCACGTGATGGGGATCCGGTGTTGTGTTAAACTGCACCCTGAAGAGAACTTGTTACTGCTACGGAAAATTTTGTTCCTGTGCTTCACAAATCTTGCCAAGTCTCTTAATGGGAATATTTCTTCAGAGATGGAAGCCAGAAGAACTCTTTGGTTATCCAGATACAAAATACGAAGACTGTTTATTTGGGAGCAGCCTGTCTTTCTTCAAAAGTACATTTTATCGAGTCATAGCCTACAAACAACTGAAATGGAAAACCATCTGTAGAGACTATAGCTTCATAAAAAAAGACAAAAACAAAAAAAACCCAGCATTCCAATATCTGTAGGAGAAGGAGAGGCCAAAACCACAGTTGGTTTCATACTCACCAGAATAGCCTGAGTGAAGATGAAGTTGGGGAACAATGTGATTCTTACACACAGTAGTTTAGTTTGGTTTTAAACCCCATGCCCACTTTTTAAAAAGTATAATTTAGCTTTGGTTTCTTTCATTCTTTAGAAGACATCTTTGGAGAAATTTGATGATTTAAAAATCAGTGTGGCTGTCTCAAAGTGAATTAGCATCCCTGGTCCTAATACACACAGTGGGACACTTAGTTATTTAAAAATTGCCCTTAGGTCGCTCTTACCCTGAATGTGTTTCTAGTTGGTGCTGGAAAGAAGCTTCCCTGGATTTTCAGAGGGGCTCTCCCACCCAAGTGCAGATGCTCTCCTTATCCAAAAGCAGCTTGCATTTCCCAACCGCCGACGCACGCACGCTCACTCTCTTTCTCCGTCTCCCCCCAACTTCGCTCCCTCACTCCCTCTCTGAACTCCCAGGAGATGTGGGTTAGACAACAGCACCTCCCAGAGATGGGCACACATGCAGCAGCTAGCAAAAGGAGAAGTCACTTTACTTTCTTTTAAACTTGCAATGTTTGCCTTTATTTTGTTCTTTATATTTTGAAAGTGAAAAGAAATAGTATTGAGTCAATTTCTTTTTGTTTTTTTTAAATATTTGTTCTATGTATTTACAAGCCTTATAGTTGCTCTAAAGATTTCAAAAGTATTAAGAGTACTTTTCCAAGGGTAGCACTTTTTTTTTTTTTAAACAATTCTTGGAGTTCTCTGGTCCACAGCATTTCCTTCTGTTCCAAGGTTATGTATGTTTTGATTACTATTGAGATTTTTAAAAAATTTTCTGAAGCAAGCTGAGAGGCAGGCAGAAAGATTTGATGCCAAAAAAAAAAATCTTTCTTACCTTGTTCACCCCAAACCTTCTTAAATCTGGACTAACTACTATGCTTTAAAACAAACTTGAGGTGCATCTGAAGGGGAGGGAATTTATTTCTCTGCTTTTCTATTATACAAGTTGTTTACAGAAACTGCAAATTAAAAAATTACACTGGCATTTGCAGTCCTTAAAATAAATTAAAAGTTCTCAACTTTTTTGCTAAACAGATGTGGTTTTTTAAAGTATGAGTCCTCGTTTAAAAAGAAAAGATTATAACAGAAAATATTTTCTATAAATAATACATGTATTTTGGTTTTAGTGCTCCCGCCCTCAGGTTGAAGTGTACTTATTTCCAGTACCTTTTTCCTCCATGATCACCTCTGTTCTCTTTCCCCTCTCCCACTCGTGCACACGTGGGGGTTTCTGCGAGAATTGGCCTTGCTGCACTGTGATTGGCGAAGACGTGAAACTTTTTAAAAAAATACTTAAATTGTTTCTTTTGTTTCTTTTTGTGTATTTGACATTTTAGTTATCCTCAGATTCCTCTTCAGCTTCCCGAAGCCACGTGAAGAATGCCGTGACAGACTTCAGGGCCACACCCTTCCCGTTCTGCTCTGCGGGGTCCTTGCTGCTCTCCCATTTGTAGAAGGCATCCTCAGAGATCACCTCTTCGTCATACAGACAGTCGAAAAACATCCGCAGCAAATCTGTAAGGAAGTGAAAAATAAACCGTCAGTTTGGGGGGTGCTGTAGCTGTGAAGGAAAGACTACATTTTCAAGCAATGAATGAACGCACAATCAATTCCCCTAGAGAAGAGCGTCCGTGACAATGCATTATGCTCCCTCTGGATAGCATAAGCAGCAAAACGACTTGTCCAAAGAACAGGATAGAAGACTTAAGCAGTCTAAACGATTTCTGATTTCTGTTGTTTTGTTCAATTTGAACTATTTGCTGATATTGCTGGGCTGTTTAATATTATGTAGTTGTCTACCTAAACACTTCAAAAATTAAATATAAAATAATTATTTTGTTCATTTCTTTATTTGAATTCTACAATAAAAACATATATATATATATTTTTTACAAATTTTGGAAGGTAAGAGCAGGATATACTTCCCCCCTTCTAATATTATTTTCAAAACAAAAACAGTAACAATTTACATAGAAAACATGGGTAAAAACTCTCTCACCTAGATTTTATCCAGTGAGATGACAGTCAATTTATTGTTTTCAGTGCTCAGATAATTTGGGCAGTTTTAATTCTCTGTTTGGTTCTCACAATGGAAACTTAGTTTATATTATTGTTCAAAAAATGGAGAAAGTTAGTAAGGAAATAAAACCCAACAGAGGGTTTTACGTATTCTTCGAAAAAAATTCTTCTCATTATGAGCTCTTAAAATTCATTTAAAGTCAGCTTGCTGGTCATTCATATTAATGTCTTACTAAAATTTTTTTTAGATTTATCTTTGTAATTTTATTAGTCAAGCCAATAATGAAGTCACTTCATTCTCTAAAGGTGAGTTGGTCAATGGGGAAATGGAAGCAAGTGGCCATGATTATGTTGGTGCTAAGTCTAGAATTAAACATCTCTTTAGGGATTATTGAGGCCGATAAATTACGGGAGATACTTTGGCTGAACACACAACATCGATTTTATCCAACTACTTAACCATCTCTTGAGAAGTTAGTGTTCTCATTCTAGAAGAATAAAAGAGGAAGCCATAATGTAAAACAACCTTTTAAAGGTCTGGACAGAGAAAAAACAAAGTCAAATTAACTCTCTTATTCAGACTTGGATGTCTCTTCAATTAAACCGTGATGATTATCTGTTTCAATCTTCTCCTTTATCTCCCAGAGCTGTGTTTTAAAAACTTTTTCACCTCATGGAACACATAAAGAAATTACTAAATTTCTGTGGCACACCAAAAATGTTATTTTTCATTGATCTGATTTAAAAAAAAAGGTACACTTTTAGTTCATTCACATCAGGCAGCTATTTTGTGTTGGCTGTTGTCATTTTTTTAAACTTCACACTCGAAGGGAAAAGAGGTCAGTGCCCCGGACTAAACAGCCAGGTAGAGAGCGTGGCAACCATCCCGGCAGTGCACCGAGCGCAAGCTGCTGTCCTGGAGGGACTCACCGGCACCAGCAGAGAAGGAAGACTTTGCCAAAGAACTACTTCAGTGCCATCTCTGCAACAGCCACGTAATTTCCACTTTCACAAGTTTCAACTGAATTTTTAAACTGTAACACAATTCAGTTAATTTACCAATACCACCAAGGCTTAGGTGTCAGGTTCCTTATTTGCCTGATTAGCCAGCCTTAACCATAACCCTTAACTGAAAACTAGTCTAAAATGCCTTACTGTCTTTGCTGGGTGCCTGAGGATTCCGAAGAGTATCCTTCTCCTTCATTATTAAGACCCATACCAAAAAAAGTGGAAAACTATGTAACACACAGGCTAATGCTGATCTGACCTAGACCTGCATTGTCAATAGGGTTCCTACTATTCATGGTGGCTATTTACATTTAAATGAAATTTAAAATTTTGTTGCTTAGTCACAACAGCCACCAGATATATGTGGCTCATGGCTGCCACAATGCACAGTACAGATGTATTTCCAACACTGGAGAAAGTTTTATTAGACAAACCTTCCCTAGAGTGAGGATTAAATATCTAATTTAAACTAGCCATCTTATCATTTTCTCAGAAAAGTACATACAAAATTTAGATTTATTAAAGTTGTTGGTTATCTGAGTTTTTGTGACCAGTGATTCTTCTATTACCTCCTGTTCGAACTCATCGAACCACTGCTGAAGTCTCGGCCTGGGTAAGTCTCGCCCCTTGGCTGGGCTAACTGTACCAAGAGGTAAACTTACTGGCAGGTTGATCGAGTTTTACTATTGACGCCTGTAGTGCATAAAGTGCTTGCAGTTCCTTCTCCGTGTCTGAGTCTAGGTACTTGAGTAAGATCGGCACTCTCTGCTTGATCACAGCAGTGTCGACTCGGAAGGTGGAGGAGTCGGCTGGAGGTGACAGAAGAGCCAAGAATTACATTTAAGGAAATAACATGTGGGACCATTTTCAACTTATGAGTCTTTCTGATGCATCTTACACTACAAGGAAAGAAGAAGCGAGGGGGTCCAGGGCAAAGATTTTGAAAATCAGAACGTTCTGAAATAATAAAAACCCTGGAGGGGGATGTGTTTTGAGTGCTGGGTGCCCTCGAGGGCAGACCCAATTCTTTAGCTTTAATCACGATGAAGCAGGTACACTGGTTTTATGACATTCTAAACTAGAAATGGAAAATTAAAAAGGAAATTAAGAGTGGTAGTTCATGCAAATCCTTTTAGAAGGGTAAAAGAATTAGAAATGTTTTATTAATGATAAGGAGCATAAGGACTAACTGTACCAAACAACATCTGATCTAGGCTTTTGGGGGGAAGGCACAATAAAAAGGGGCTGAGAAAGGCACCCTCAGTGCCAAGAAACATAAGGTTATGTTTCCTCTGTAAGTTGGCAGTAGGACACAACCTTGTTTTTAAAAGCAGCTTTTATATATTCCAACGCTGATTTTTTTTAAAAAAATTTTATTTATTTTTAGAGTGAGGGGAAGGGAAGGAGAAAGAGTGGGAGAGAAACATCAATGTGTGGTTGCCTCTCATCTGTCCCCTACTGGGGACCTGGCCTGCGACCCAGGCATGTGCCCTGACTGGGAATCGAACTGGCCACCCTTTGCTTCACAGGCCCATGCTCAATCCACTGAGCTACACCAGCCAGGGTCCAACCCTGATTTTAAAGTGCCAAAATCTTATGTTTCCACAGATAATGGAAACGATTTAAATAAATTTAACAAAGACTTTCTACTTAGCTTGTTGTTTACCTCATTAAAGAACATTTAAAGTCTTAATTTACAATTCTGAAGCTATCTTTTGAAATGATAGAGGCCTGAAATGATGAAGAACTTTTGAGCTGATAGATTTTTCCTTCCTATTTCCATGTTAGTCATACCTGAGGCTAACAGCATAACTTTGTTAAATATCATTAAATACTATAGGCAACTTGGAATATTTAAGAGTTTCTACCAATCCTAATCCTATCTACGAAATTCATCACCATTCAATAAAACTGCCTTTATAAAGTCAACATAAAGTAGGAGAAGCAACTGGTATTTTCCTTCCTCATATATGTATTTATATAAAATGGTTTTCCTGTTGAGAATAGTCCTTGATTAATACTAGGTTAAGAATATCCAACCCATTCATTATACCTTTTTTAAAAAAAATCCTTTTCCTTTTAACATTTTACTTATTTCTTAAAATATTTTATTTATTTATTTTTAGAGAGAGGGGAAGGGAAGGAGAAAGAGTGGGAAAGAAAGTTCAATGTGTAGTTGCTTTTCATGTGTCCCGTACTGGGGACCTGGCCTGTGACCCAGGCATGTGCCCTGACTGGGAATCAAACTGGTCACCCTTTGCTTCACAGGCCTGTGCTCAATCCACTGAGCTACACCAGCTAGGAACATTTTACTTATTTTTAGGGAGAATGGAAGGGAGGGAGAAAGAGAGGGAAAGAATCATTGATTGGCTAACTTTCATGTACCCCAAACTGGGCACCTGACCTGCAACCCAGGCAAGTGCCCTGACTGGGAATCAAACTGGAGGCCTTTCAGGTTGCGGGCCAGGGCTCAATCCACTGAGCCAAACCAGCCAGGGCCCCTCATTATAACTCTTGAAGGGAAGGATGAGGAAGCTTTCAATGTTGGAGGTAAATTAGGAAAGTAACATGCAATAGTATAAGACAACCACAGGCATGCAGTAGTTGCTCAGACCTCCCCCTGCTTGAGACAGCCAGGCGTTGTAGATAGAAATAGCACCCATTTGCACAGAAATGGAGCTATACAGGGCAAGTTTTAAAGGCAATTTAAAACAGGCCCAAACTGTCAGTATTTGACATAGTGGGGATTTCAGATGTTAGCTTTCCCTTTAGAAACATTACTTACCTATTATAATAGCTGCTTTACAAACAGCTGTCATTAAAGCTCTAAGGAATGTAGGTGAACTCATCTGGGCTTCATCTAGATTAGCCTGGTATCAAGAGGAAATGGAACAGTTAAAGGAACCCTTGCACACCAGAGAAATTATTTCTCCTAAACTAGGTCCTAACTGGCACTAAGGGCAGATGGGGTCACATTCAACCTTCTTGTAAAAATTAATCTGATTCACTGAAAAATACTCAGGCTACTGTCATTTATGTCTGAGAATGTTGTAAGGAGCAGTATTTAGCTTTCAGGGCCACTATCACTGCCTGTCCTTTGCTCATTCTATTATACAGTGCTGTGTACATACACATTTGGAAGTGGAAGGATGTAAAAGCATTTCTCTTCCTCAATAAATAACCCATAATAAGATGACGTATCCAAATCTATAAACTTGAAAGAACTTTACAACCACCACAGTATATTTTAAAGACTACTTTTCAAAGTTGCTACAACTCTTTTCAGATGGGCTGACACTGCTTTTCACCTTGATTTCAGTGTTGAATTAGAGATCACCCAAGGGCATTGCCTCAAACAAACAAACCCTTCCAGTGGCGGTGACAAAACCATCACTCTTTTCTAAGGACAGCGAAAAAATGCATTTAGAAATATGCTAAGTAAATGAGCCCCAAGTTTATTTTTTAGCTTATTTCTCTTAAGATCTTATTTCTCTTACTACAAAAGATGATTAGCAAAAGGAAATGACAAACAAAAGAAGACATTTTCTAGGCAGATATTTCAAATACTTTTCAAAGTTTATGTTACTTATGTCTGTGAATAGAATTAATGCTTATCTCAGCCTTTAAAAAAAAATAGCACAGCATAGTATTTTCTCCTGATAGGATCAGTCTTCAAATGACTGGCCAGGAAAAAAAAATAAAGATGTCATTATAAACTTCTGTGTTAGAAAGCTAAGAATGACAAAAGATACTCAGAGATGATCAATTTAATGTTTATGAATTTTAGAATTGACAAAAACTAACTAGCAGTTTTCTCTCTCTCATCTAACCTTAAATATGACTTGGGAGGAATTGGTAGCTTCTTGCGAGCAGAATGAGGAGTGTGAACAGGACAGACAGCCGTTGGCAAGGTGGGACCCGGGTCGAGGCGAACACAAAGGGCTGTGCTCCAGGAAGAGGTTTCATTACTGACCTCCCCCCGGAACAGAAGCACTCGGTGCTGCTGCTGACAGCTAAGGCTGAGGGTGGAGCGGGGCAAAAGCTACACATAACAGATGTCAAGACGAATTATGTGTTACAATCAGTTCCTGGTTTATACCTCTTTAAAAATATTTTATTTAGGCTGAAGTAAGGCTGGTCTAGCCCCAGAAATTACTTCTTCAAAGTATGAACAATTATTTTTGAAGAATAAATGAGAGAATAAAAATACAACATTCTCGTTCAACAATACTTTATAAAAATTGAATGAGCTATTTCAAACAATGAATTCTCATTTGAAATCCCCATAGGATTGGCTTCCAAGAAGAGTCTGAGAAAAAGAAACAAATCGGCTAACTCTAATTAGATCATAAATGCCGCTTCCAAACCACTGGCTGTTTCTGCTATTTTAAAGAAACAAACTGTACAATTCTTCTACCAAATAAAGCTGGTTATAATTCTAATATTCCAGAGGAGAAAAGACCTGAAGAAAAATATCATGAAATCATAGATTAAGCAAAGATGTTAATAACAAAAATGGGCAAGAACAAGAAGGAAGATGGGCCTCCTAGTTGGGATAGATAAGCAAAATCGGATTTACACAATACTGGTGTCAGACAGAGCAAGAAACATCTGTATGTATTATGAACACAGCTACTATTGTTTCTGCTTCCTCACTTTCATTTAAAAGATTTTATTTATTTTTAGAGGGAGGGAAAGGAGGAAGAAAGAAAGAGAGAGACATCAATGTGCAAGAGAAACACTGATTGGCCACTTCTCTCATGCCACCAACTGGGGACCTGGCCTGCATGCGTCCTGACCGGGAATCAAACCAGCAACTTTTTGGTCCACAGGCTGGCTGGCACTTAGTCAACTGAGTCACACCATCTAGGAGCTCATTCTCTTTTTCAGTCATCTTTATTAGGTATAATTTACATTTAGTAAAATTTACCCTTTGTCTTCTCTTTTAAGAGTAATTGTCCAGAATAGGTAGAATAATTATGTAACAAAATCAAGCCTAATATGAAGTAAAAATAGCATCATTTTGCAATACATGTGGAAATAAAAATAAAAAAAATTTCCCCAAATTGCTCATGATGGCGATCTACGAAAAATCGCAAAGAGAATAATGTTAAATATGCAAATGCTGACCTGACCTCTATGGTGTCAATCACACACCAGCAAGACTGATCCTGATTTTATGCTAAATTCTACAACCAACCGCCACATGAATGAGTTAAAAGCCTAAGAGAGGAAAGAGATGGTTATGCTAGGAGGACAAGTACATGAGAAACAAGTCATGCTAAAACGACTTTTCCTTTTCCTTAGCTTGGATGGATACAGGCAGAACTCCCCTGGACTTCAGCAAGGCACCTGACAAATGATCTAATGACAGATACCCCCTTGTAGATAAGACAGAACGGAGAGCTAGACAGTCTGAGGTGACATAATAAACAGGTTAAGAGCTGAAAGTGTCCACGGCGCAGGGGGTGCAGTCTGGTCCCTGAACCTGTGCTGCTTTCTCCTTGGTCCTTCCCCATTTACACTCTACCCATAACTTGGACAAGAAGATAGTTGGCATATTAGTGAAAGGAAAGGAGAATACAAAGTGAAAATGATGGCAAGTAAATTTAATGACCAAGTCAGAATGTGAGAGTAAAAAATGCTGGTTGCCTCTCATACACCCTCGACCAGGGACCTGGCCTGCAACCCGGGCATGTGCCCTGACCAGGATCAAACTGGCCACCCCTCAGTTCACAGGCCGATGCTCAATCCACTGAGCCACACCAGTGAGGGCTGAGAAAGGCTGTTTACTTTAAGATGAACATAAACAGAAATACATGTAAAAACTCCCTTCCGGTTCCAAAACAAAATGCCTAAGCTCAGAATGGGAGAGGATGGCAAAACTGTAGACTGTGAAAGAACGGGAACTACAGACTGAGAGAGCAGTCTGTGTTCAGTGCGATGGGCCTGCCAAGAGCACACAGTCGGAACAGGAAACCCAACAGCGCCGTCTAACTCTGCTGGACCACATCTGGTGATCATGCTCAGTTTGCACATGTCACTCAAGACTTTAAGAAAGTAAGAAAGAACCTAGAGAGAGAGACGGGAATATAATAACAGACTATTACAATTAATTAAAAGATTCCCCACTAGGTGAGATGACAGACTTATCTTGCATGGATATGGGGAAAAACAGGTAAAAAACCCAAAAACCAAACAAACAACCCCCCCAACAATCAAATTATCAGAAACTTCATTATGTCCCAATGACTAGAAGTGGTTAAAGGAATAATAACCTATTAGAAGGACTACAAAAGAGGATTTATAAAGAGGGAAAGGAATAGATTAGCTCTCCATCGCTTTCCTTCAAGTTGGATTACTGTATGATTCCACGGAAAATGTGCACAAATCAAACACACCTATATACATACAAATTACTATGTGAAGAAATGCAGTCACATTAAAAACAGACATGATCAACAGACTTCACAACACAAGATAAATGAGTTATAAATTTTTCAAAAGGGAGTGTATTAAGCTAACACCTCAAGGATAGTATTTAAAAAGTGAAAACACTTAAAATGCAAATTTTTGAATGGTAAAATATAGGTTATATCCTAACTTAAGAAGAAACCCAGGAAAATGGCTCATGTTCTGAGTATTTTTACTTGACTTTACAAAACCTAATCTTTTTATTTTTTAAAGATTTTATTTATTTATTTTTAGAGAGAGGAAGACAGGGAGAAAGAGAGGGAGAGCAACATCAATGTGCAAAAGATATACTGACAGGTCGCCTCTTGCATGCCCCTCAACTGGGGACCTGGTCCACAACTCAGGAATGTGCCCTGACTGGGAATCGAACTGGCAACCTTTCAGTTCACACGCAGGCACTTAATCCACTGAGCCACATCAGCCAGGGCAAAACTAATCTTATAAAAATAGAAAAACAGACATACAGAGTTACAAATACACGTACATGTAAGAACATAAACAGCCTTGGCTGGTGTGGCTCAGTCAACTGAGCACCAGCCTGCAAACCAAAGGGTCACTGGTTCAATTCCCAGTCAGGGCACGTGCCTGGGTTGTGGGCCAGGTCCCCAGTGTGGGGTACGTGAGACGCAACCACACATTGATGTTTCTGTCCCTCTCTTCCTCCCTTCCCTTCCCTCTAAAAAGATATGAATATTTAAAAAATACAAACAAATATTAAAACTAAAAACACCTATGGAAGTGAAAGATTAACTATGTGAACTAAGGAAACCCCTCAGGAATCTCTCTCGCAGAGCCATCGTCCAAGGGAACGTAGTGGTCATACCTCCACCCAGTCAAAGATCTGCTCATCATTTGCTTTGTCCTCAATAATGAGTTTCTCAAGTCGATTGTATAACTCTTCAGCAGAGAGTTCTTTCTTTGAAAGTGCTTCAGAGGAACAGGAACTGTCAGACTCTATAAAGTCCAACTTCTAAAACATAAAATGTTAAACACATTAACATAATTTATTAATAATAACTTAGAGTGAAAAACAAAGTTATGAACTTTATTTTCAATTTTACATGGGATCGAAGTGGTCAGCATAAGACATTTTATATTTATAGATCTGAAAGATTCTCATACCACTCTCCTGAATATTTCTCCAACTTCTTATACTGTGTATTTCTGATTATATTTAAAACAAAGCAGACAAACAAAACTCCCTGAATTATTTCTCCGGGTATACTTACCTCTAAATCACTCTGGGCTTTAGTCTCCCTCTTAGCTGTGACAAGCTGCAAGGAGGGCAGGAGTACTACCTAGGATACAATTTAACTCCTTATCTGCAGCCTGTGGTTTATGATTAGCATCACCACACTGCGGCTGTCAAAACTTTTTGGTTTTGGTTTTTTGTTTTAAAGATTTTATTTATTTATCTTTAGAGAGAAAGGGAAAGAGAGAAGGAGAGAAATATCAATGTGTGGTTGCCTCCTGTGAGTCCCCTGCTGGGAACTGGCCTGCAACCCAGGCATGTGCCCTGACTGGGAATCGAACCACGATCCTTTGGTTCACAGGCCCGCGCTCAATCCACTGAGATACACCAGCCAGGGCTTGGTTTTGGTTTTGTTAAGTCCTTCAAACACTTCCTGACCATTCTGAATGCAAGTGTGAGAAATGATGACATAACTGTTTTAACTCTTAGGTGAGTAGTTAAAAAAAATCAGTAATCAACATTATTGGTAAGACATTGTAGTATACACTTTGCTTTATTAAGCTTTGCTATGTAAAAATCATTAAGATTAAAATAGTAAAGATTATTAACATACGTTTTTTTGAATACTTTTCAAAGACTGACATATTCCTATACCTTTCTTGGATTTAGAAAAGAAAAAAATTACCTTGAATTCTACAAGTTTTTTTATGCTATCATTTTAATTGTCTTTGCCAAATATGTAGCATTTCTAAACAATGTTTTCCTATCAAATTTCAGGTATATGATTCAATATTGCAATTTTCTTATTCAATGTTGAGAAATATCCAACCCCCCCACAACTTCAATATATACTCAAAAGAATCAGATAATGGCCCTAAGTTCTTTTAAGAACAGGCAATCACTTTTTCATAACCCTGAAACAGTCTCCAAATTTATTCTTACACTCTCAAGTGTTAGAACACCACCTTAACCTACCATCTGAGAGCAACTAACAACAATAAAATCAAGCATGATGTACTATGCTTATTAATGAAATATGATAGGAAAACTTGAAAAGCTTTAACACTGTTAAAGGGAGTCAGCAATGAGGAATAAAATTTATTTTTGTCCCTGTAGAGAAACATTTGTTTTTCAGAACTCTTGTGTTTATGTACAAGCTATTTAATTTCTTGATTCTAGAAGGCTAGACTTGGTAACATTTTTTTTAATGAAAAAAAATTTAAAAATTAAATGGTATTCATAGTTTCACAGAACAATACCAGAAGCTTCATTGGCAAAACAATTAATAAAAGAATGTACCTTCTGCAACAACTAGGGATCAATTTTCATAGGAGTAAATTAGTCTAAATCAGTGACTCCTAACTGAACAATTTCAACTGCCCTATTTTCAAACTCTCCAATTCTTTCTTCTGCCTACTCAAAGCTGTTGTGAACCCCTCTCCAGTCCTGCACTGCTTGATGACAGGGATACATTTTATAAACTGCATCATTAGGCAACGTCATCATGCAAACGCAGAGCACCCTTACACAAACTTAGGCTGTGTGGTAAAGCCAACTGCTCAAAGGCTAACAGCAGGTACTGAACACTGCAGGTAACTGTAACTCAGTGGAAGGTATTTGTGTACCTCAGCATATCTAAACACAGACAAGGTACAATACAGTTGATCCTTGGACAACACAGGTTTGAATCGCATGGGTCCACTTACATGTACTTAACCACGGAAGGAGCTTGCAGGACCGGAAGCTGCTCTGGTGAATGAATTGGAAGGCCTATGACATTACTATATGCTATTGTAAACTTCATAAACACCCTACACTCAGACTACACTAAATTTGTAAAAAAACTTTTCTTCAATAATAAATTAACCTTAGCTTACTGTAACTTTTTTACTTTGTAAACTTTAATTTTTAAAAACTTCTGGACTTTTATAATCACAGCTTAAAACACAAAACACTGTACAGCTATACGGAAATATTTTCTTTATTCAATACCATTATCCTAAAATTGTTTTCTTTAAATTTTCTCGTTAACAACCTGAAACACAACACACACATTAGCCCAGGCCTACACAGGGCAGGGTTACCAGTATCATTGTGTCCCATCTCAACATCTTGTTCCACTGGAAGGTCTTCAGGGACAGGAATGTGCATGGAGCTGTCGTCACCTATGAGAGCAGTGCCTTCTTCTGGAATACCTCTGGGAGGAAATTTAGGAGGTGCCACTCTTCTAAGAAACATGTCTGTGGTTTGCTTGCCTTTTTTCCCCATCACAGATTTGCTTATAAGCAGATAACGCACCATGAATACTCCTCTCTATTAATGAAAACCCCTCAGTGCTGGGTTCCATTTTATCAAACTTTTTAAGGAGCTTACTGAGGTCTGCAAATGCTTCAGCTAAAGCCTTCACTGCAGATCTTCTTGAGGTTCTTTTCCTTCCGCAGTCTCCTTTTCTCTTGCCTCCTTTTCAGCTATGTGCTCCTGTTCTAGTCAATTCCCCCTTAGTCGATTCTTCAGGAACCACCTCTAGGAGCACTCCGATGCCATCCTCATTCACTTCCAGGTTAAAGCTGTTGGTCCCCGCAATCACAGCCTTGTGGATGTTTCACAACCTTTGCCTGACAATATAATGACTGCTACAGTGTCACTAGGTGATGGAATTTTCAGCCCCTTTACACTCTTATGGGACCACTACCATATATGTGGTCCAGCTTTGACTGCAATGTCATTAAGTGGCACATAACTGTAGTTAATTTTTATTTCCACTATTATACCTTGTCAGCTTCAGAATTTGCTTGATTCTTATTTATAATTTCTTACTTCTTTATCCATATTTCCAAGTTGTTTTTACATCATTCTCCTGATTTCCTTTAGTTCTCTTTCTATGATTTCCTTCAGCAATTTGAGCATATCTAAGACAGTTCATTTAAAGTCTTTGTCTAGTGTGTCCAATGTCTGGGCTTCCTCAGAGATGCTTTCTGTCAATTTCTTTTTTTTTATCCCTGTGAATGAGCCCTGTTTCTTTGTATACTTTATAATTTTATATTAAGAACCTGACATTTTGAACACTGTAAATGTTAACCTGGGCATCGTCCTCCCCCTTCCCCAGAGATTGCTGATGTTGCAGTCATGTGTTTGCTTGATGACTTTGACACAAGGACTACACATTCCTTCTGGTGTGTGGTCCTTGAAATCTCTGGTTTATTAATTCTGTAGTCAGCCAGTGACCTTTCGAAGATTTCAGTGAATGCCTGGATCCAATGAGAAAGAGAGACAGATGTGGGGAATACACAAGGTGTTAATTTCTTTAAATTCTTTGTCAGACGCTATCCAGGAAATTGTTTTAGCCTGAGGAGTTAAGACAATGGCCAGGCCCTGCACTAGACCCTCAGTGAACTGAAAGCAGACTGAAAGACACAGAACCAGTCTCTGGAGGATGAGTCTTGACTGCTCAAGGAAACCTGGCTGAAGGAAAGAGGTGCTGCCGTCTTCTCAGCGGCCTGCCACTGGGCTGGGGGCTAGTCGTGCCCACAAGTAAAATGCTAAAGCATCAAAATTTACCAGTCTCTTTTTTGTCATCAAGCATTCCACTGCTATTGGTAGTACATAATTCTAAAATAGCTGATTTTAATAGATCGTGCCAGCTCAATAGCTGTTTTAGTAGAGGAACTTATTCTAGAGTTCTTATTCTTATTCTCCATCTTCCCAACATCTATTCATTGATTTTTGAAAGTGAACCAATATTACATTCCTACTTGGTTATGATGTATTTTCCCTTTTATATATTGTTGGAGTTGATCTGTGAAAATTTTCTTGAGAAATTTTTCTCCCTGTTAATTAGGAATACAGGTCTATATTTTTCTTTCCTTCTTTTGGTATATTTTATTGATTATGCTATTATAGTTGCCCCAATTTTTCTCCCCTTTACTCCCCTCCACCTTTCACCTACCTAGCCCCACCAGCATCTCCCCCACCCTCTTAGTGCATGTCCATGGCTCATACATAAGTTCTTTGGCTTCTCCATTTCCTATACTATTCTTAACTACCCCCTGTCTATTTTGTGCCTACCATTATGCTTCTTATTCCATGTACTTTTTCCTCCATTCTTCCCTCTCCCCCATTTATAACCCTCCACATGATCTCTATTTCTGTGATTCTGTTCCTGTTCTAGTTGTTTGCTTAGTTTGTTTTTTTAGGTTCAGTTGTTGATAGTTGTAAGTTTGTTCTAATTTTCCTGCTAATGGTTTTGATCTTTTTCTTAGATAAGACCCTTTAACATTTCATATAATAAGGGCTTGCTAATGATGAACTCCTTTAACTTGCCTTTATCTGGAAAGCACTTTATCTGCCCTTTCATTCTAAATGATAGCTTTGCTGGATAGAGTCATCTTGGATGCAGGTACTTGCCTTTCATCACTTTGAATGCTTCTTGCCACCCCCTTTTTGCCTATAATGTTTCTTCTGAGAAATCAGCTGCTAGTCTTATAGGAACTCCTTTGTAGGTAACTACATCCCTTTTTCTTGCTGCTTTTAAGCAGCATCCTTTTCTTTAATCTTGGGTAATGTAATTATGATGTATCTTGGGTGTGTTCCTCCTTGGGTCCAACTTCTTTGGGACTCTCTGAGCTTCCTGGACTTCCTGGAAGTCTATTTCCTTTGCCAGATTGGGGAAGTTCTCCTTCATTACATGTTCTCTTTTTTTTCATTATATTTTCAACTAAGTTTACAATTTCTTGCTATTCCTCTTCTCCTTCTGGCACCCCTATAATTCAGATGTTGGAATGTTTAAAGTTGTCCTGGAGGTTCCTAAGCCTTTCCTTATTTTTCTGAATTCTTGTTTCTTTATTCTGTTCTGGGCGAATGTTTATTTCTTCCTTCTATTTCTAATCATTGATATGCATCCTGGTTTCTTTCTCTTCAATGCTGGCTCCCTGTATATTTTTCTTGACAGTTTTGCACTTTATTTTATACATTACAATCAAAGGTGGAGGCATAATGGGGTTACATGAAACGCACTGCTGATGCATTAGGGAGGAGGGAGAAAGCAAAGCAGGAAGATCTCTGGGACTAGATAAAAAGTGAAACAAACACACACTTTTTTTTACAAAGGTGGGTATAGGCAACTTAACAGTTGATAATTAACATGATAGTAACAACAAGGGGATTTGTGGTCCCTGCTTTGTCTTCTGAGTTAAAATTGTTCGTGTCACATAAAGTTTGGGAACATAAACTAATATCCATAATAATAAGTTTACTGATATTCTATGAGATGTTCAATGTACTATTCCTCACTAAGAAGGCATATTTCAATAATAAGCTACGCAAAACTGCAATGAACAATGTGCACGGAGGTAGCATTTCCATTAATCCTGTACATCCATCCACAAAGTATTGCCTCGTATGATTGGTGTTTCTAATTTTCATTGAATAAACTTGTGCCTACAGTGTATCCTAAAAGAAGTAATCAAAGAGTTCAATCTATTAAGAAATGTTTCCAGACTTTGTGGTTACACCTTTTAATTTTTTTAGAAGATTCACCTATTATAAGTCTTATAAACACCTCTGCTATTTATATTAGAACAGAAAGACAATGAATACTAAAGATGAGATAATGAAAAAACAAAAATAGATTGTTTCTATTTTGTAAAAATCCTCACAGATTTTTACAGCCAGAGCTTTTGAGGCTTTAGTTTCCCATGCTGGAACCCTGGGTTGTATTCTGTCTTGCTCCCTACTTGTTCCTCCCAGCTTATCTGCATGCAAATATGAGACCCCCCCCCCCCCCCGGTCTGCCTGCTGCTGCCTCACCAGGCCCAACCCATTGCCTTGCTGTGTATCCTCTCCAGCCTGGCTGCCCATCGCTACCCCTGCTTCCAGTTTGGATGAATATTTCTTCTTCAAATCCTTGGTTCTCAGACTTCTATATAGTTCAAATATATCTACCTACATGTCCATCTTTGCTGGAAGTCCATAGTTTTCTCTTATTCTCTAGTTTTGTTATCAAAGTAATATTGGCCTCACAGAATGAGATGCGAAGTATCTCTCCTCTTCAGTTTTCTGGTAAAACCGGTATAATTTTTTTTTTTGAGAACTGGTTCATTTCTTCCTTAAATGTCTGGTAAATTCAATAGTAAAACCATTGGGGCTGGAGTTTTCTTTGTGAGAATATATTGAAATATTTCAATTTTTTAAATAGGCAATATTCAGGTTATTTATTCTTGAGTTAGCTCTAAAAGCTTGTATCCTTCAAGATATTGTTCATCGCAACTAAGCTGATAAATGTTTATTGGCATAAAGATTATTCACAAAGTTCTCTATCCATTACATGTATCATCTGTATCATGTTACTACCTCTCTCATTCTTTTTACTGGTAATTCCTGTCTTCTCTTTTTAATTCCTTTCCCTTATTAGTCAGAGGTTTATCAATTTTATCTTCCAAACAATCAGCACTTGACTTAAATTTTTTTGTTTCACTGAGTTATGCATCTTATTATTGACTACTATTTACTTTTGATATTTTTCTCTTTCTAATTTTGTAAGGCTGAAGCTGAGGTCACTGACTTTTGACCTACTTTTAGAAATACAGGTGGTAAGTGCTAAAAGTTTTACTATAAGTACTGTTTTAGTTGCATTCCATAAATTTTTATATATTGTGTTTTCATTTTCATTCAGTTTAAAATACCTTTCCTATCTTTTACATTTTTTTGTTGATGCATGGATTACTCAGAAGTGTGTTATAAAGTTTCCAAATGTGTTGCCCCTCATTCTTAAAGGTTCAGTTGGAGAAGCAATTCTAGATTAACTGACATTTTCTCAACAGCGTGAGACTATTCCACCACCTTCTGGCTTTCACTGTTCCTGTACCAAAGTCTGTTTGCCCTCTGTAAGGTAATAAACTTACTTCTTGCTAGCTATTTTCAAGTCTTCTGGCTTTACTATTATGCAGTTTGATCATAATTGACCTGTGTGCTACATGTGTGCCTTTTATATAGATTCACATATTTCACCAGTTCTGGAAAAGCGTCAGCCACAGTCTCTCAAATGTTTTCTCTTCACGAGTCACTCTATTTTTCCTTCTAGGACTCCACGTAGACACATATTAGACTTTCTCATTTTGTCCCCTAAATCTCTTTAACATCTCTTATAATTCTATCTAGTATGTAGTATCTTCTTCTTTTGGAAACTTGCCCAGTCATTTTGACTAGTCTCTTCTTTTTTGCTCATTTTTGTGATTCCCTCTTTTTAAAACATGTTATTTTATATTTTGAGTAATAATTCCATTATCTTAGGCCTAAATCTAGCATTTGCTGTCTATTTACTCTCATTCACGATTACTTATTTCATTATGTTACATGAACTCTTAGGTGTTAACTCATACATTTAGATAATGTTAATTCGTAGAACATAGGAGACCTAAGCTGAGAATGTTTTTGCAAAGTGCATTTTTAGTCTGCTTCTTGGAGCCAGGACAATATTGAACTTGGGACCATTTCAATCTCTTTCAAGATCTCTGGCAGCACTTGTAATGGCACTGGCAGCATGCCCTTCAAATGTGGTTATGGTTCAGAGTTCAGATTTCATCTCTAGGTATTTTCCCCCTTACTTAAAAAGCTTTTTAAAAATATTGATTTTAGAGAAGGAGGAAAGGACAAAGAGAGAAACATCAGTTTGTTATTGCACTTATTTATGCATTTATTGGTTGATTTTTGTATGTGCCCCAATGGGGGGATCCAACCCACGACGCTGGTAGTATACTGGAATGATGCCCTAACCAAAGGAGCTACCTGGCCAGGGCTCCCCTCATTCTTTTTGTTCCTTGGAAATTTCTTCTATTCTACTAGCCCAGCAATGCTAGAGAAATTATATTTTATGTAGGTTCTTACTGTTTTCTCAGGAGTGTTCCTAATACATCCAGACTACAACCAATCAAAAGGAAGCTAAAATCCATAGTAACCTAAGGCAATGTCTTTATCCAATACAACATACTTACTTTAAAGCCATTTTCAAATTGCTTTATCATTTCATTTTTACCTAGGAGTAATTTTTTTCTCCTTTTGCCGATTTTAGCTGATTTTGCTGGCTGTCTTAGCTTTAATTTTCTATATGTTTTATGATTATAATTTATAGGGTCACTTTGAGAGACATTTTTTCTCTCTCGGTCACTCTTCTTGGTCTAATACTTTTACGGTTGCCTCCATCTGACCCTCACGACTCTCTGTCTAGCACTCAACTGCATCAACCACTGGGCCTCCTGCCGTGTGGGTTTCTAGATCCAGACAGCAGGCAGCCTAGTAAAGGTCCTGGCTATAAGACTGTGTCTACTTCCTTTCACTCATTTATTTATGGTATTTAACTATATTTTATGCAGTTAAATCTGTCCCCCAGTCCTCTAAGTTGTAAAAAAAAAAAGCACTCTAGCACCTGTTACCCACAGAAATAACTCTGGTCGTCTCTAACTGCTCTCAAATCCAGAGCTCAGACAGCTTGCCGCTTTAATCCTATTACCACCTGGTTTATGAATTTCATTTCTTTTCTTTAAAAAAAATTTTTTAAAGATTTTATTTATTTAGCTTTTAGAGGGGAAAGGAAGGAGAGAGGGAGAGAAATAACAGTGTATGGTTGCCTCTTGTGCATCCCCTGCTGGGAACTGGCCTGCAACCCAGGCATGTGCCCTGACTGGGAATCGAACCGTGATGGTGTGGTTCGCAGGCCTGTCCTCAATCCACTGAGCTATACCAGCAAGGGCAGAATTTAATTTCTTGTGTACAGAGATATATAACTTGTTTTCTTTTTTTCCAGCTTTAATTATTTATTTAAATTGTATTTTATTATTTATGCTATTATAGTTTTCCTAATTTTTGCCCCTTTGCCCTTCTCCACCTGCCCTCTCCCTCTGGCTCGTTTTGTGTGTGACTAAGTCTTTTAAATTTTATTTTTTTATTTATAGCTAATGAATGCAGAGTTGAAGTGGACTCAAAGTGACATCCTGACCATGACTCCTATTTTGGTCTAATTTTAATAACTAGAATATTAATGAAATTATCTTCATTTCCTTTATATATAGACCGACCATGGCTGACCCTCAAAGAACAGAGCGGTTAGGGGCACTAACCACCAGTGCAGTCCGAAATGTGTCTATAAATTAAATCGGTCCTTCACATACACATCTTCCCAACCGTGGATTAAAAATACACACTATCAAACAGGAAGGGGTAAGTTGTTTTCTTACATACCTGCTCCAAGAGAAAATTATGTACATCTTCCCCTTCTGGCAAAAAGTCCTTCCAGCTGAGGTCAGCCTCCCTCCACAAAGCTCCCACTTTCTTATGGCTCTGAAATAGAAGTAAGTCAAAATCCATTTACTTTTACACTGGCAAGAGAAAAAACAGAATGTAGAACTGTTAAGACTAAAAAATCTGCAACCCCCCCAAAAAAAACCCTTTTCTTGCAGATATGAAGTTAATTTCTAGGACTCTGCATAGAAACTGAGATGTCTGAATGTATGTAAACCTAATGGTGAATGGCTGAAGTACAGCTTTTTAAGGTTTAATAATTTCTTTCACTAGATGACTAACCTAGGGATCTGCAAGCTGGGATGTAGAATTTATGAATCTAATCACTGAAAAAAAGACCCATGCACCGAGTTTACAAATTCAACACTGCCTCTTTTCCTAGACAGTGCTAGATGCATCTGCCAGCAAAGCTATCGGACAGGCCTCACTGGCACTCCCCCTCATAGCACATCACCACTACGCTGTCTCACAGGAGAATGGCTAAGAAAAGCTGTTGCTCCTGAGTGAGATATGAGAAGTATTTCAAGGGAAAAGAAGCACAGGTTGAACCCAAGAAATGAAGAAGAGCTGTTGTTAGTGGAGGGGCAAGTCCACTGCTTGAATAAAGTCACAGCGACAAAGGAAAATGTCAGGGATTGAGGCTGCAGCTGTCATCGATGGTGCAGGTACTAACTATTTCACAGAGTAACTTGCCCAAGGCATAGCTGGTAACTCAGGAGAGCCGAGATTTAAACTCAGGCTGTCTCACTGCAGAGTTTATGGCCTATGAGAATTCCATTTTAGTTTTTACAAATGAAAGTTAACAAGAATTTGACTTTTAAGTAAGGACTAAAGTCAGATAGGAGAGAATAATTTTGGATCTCCAAAGTAAGGTTCAATAAAAATTTTAGTGCTAGCAAGCAAAGAGTATTAATAATAAACAGATAATCAATTAGAACTAAATTCCAGGCTACTTAGTATACCTGTCTGTGAATAACAGTTACACAAATGTAATACAGAAGGATTTCTGTAGATTTAGAGTGATAAATAAAATGTTGAATTTTAAAAATCAATGCCCGTAAAACAATGAAATCTATCATCTTGATATTTTTGGCTTTGGTTTGAATAAGTCAGAAATCACCACTGAATTTCATCCCGAGTCCTGTTTTGTTTTGACATCTCTGAGCCCAGGTGTTACCACCTTTGTGACTGCACGGCCCTTTCCCAAACCAAACCTCTAAGGCGTCCAATATAGAACCTGCCACACTCCTTTGAAACTATTGGTTTAGACTTGTCTATCTCCTGCTCCAAGTTATAAATTCTTTTAAGTTTAGTTATCTTTGTAGACTGAGATCTTAGCACAGAACTTTGCAGAGAATTATGTATATTTATTAAACTAAAATTCACAATCCTGAAGAATAATTTTCCTCACCACCTATTTCTAACTGGATTACCTAGCCCACAATCCAGAAATAACAAAATCATTTTATGAATCCTGTCTCTTTCTTGGAAAGAGGTGGAATTTTCATTGAAATTAATTAGAAAGTATAAATAATGTAGCCATTTTGTTTCAAGAAAAGATAAAATTAGTAGCTGTTGTTTACAAATAAAACATATCTTGAAAAAAAATTTTTGAGAGAGGGGAAGGGAAGGAGAAAGAGAGGGAGAGAAACATCAGTGTGTGGTTGCCTTTCACATGCCCCCCCCCACTGGGGAACTGGCCTGCAACCCAGGCGTGTGCCCCGACCGGGAATCGAACCATGACCCTTTAGTTCATAGCCCATGCTCAATCCACTGAGCTACACCAGCCAGGGCCATACCTTGAAATTTTAAAAAGTTGTATCAAATTTAGTTGAGAATAAATACTTCTTTTCCAAGTTACTAGTGAACAGAAGGACAAATGCACCCCGGAAGAAACTAGATTTAAACAGAGACCTCACTCTCTTTTTCAAATAATAAGAGAAAACAGAAATTACTTGCACAGTGATATCTAAGCCATTTACCAATAACCCTAGGTCAAAATCACTGCCCTTCCTAACATGCTGTTGGGCTGGACACTCAGTTTAACACTCACCATTTGTTTGCATAGAAGGTGCAATATTTCAGAAAGCAAGACCCCAGCTCTTCCAACAGGAAGTAAAGGTTTGCAAAATTCTCTGTGAAAGATAGGAGTAGTGATTAAGTACCTCAGAATAAACTCTCTGTTCTAAAACAGTAGGCAAACAACGTGTGCCAGAAGAACAGATACTTTACAACCTAAAGAATAATCCTGGGCAAGCCAAATCCAGTACATACTTGAAGTAATTTTCAATAGAAGTAGTTCAGAAACTTCAGGTTCATTTTATGCTTCATGGAGAAGCTGCAAAGGGACTTTAGAATTCTTGATTTTTGCCTTTTTCTTTAACTGTTTCTGTGATAGAAGCAGTTGCAAGGATCAGTCTCACTTAATAATCTATTTATTTATATAAACCCCACTTTAAGCTGAAAGAAGAAAAGCACCATAGATAACAAAGAGGTGTGAATCTTAGTTATTAACTGTTTTTAAGAAAGGAAGCCCCTTCCACCTTATTTAGAATACAGCTGAAACAGAAAGGAACCTATTTTTTTCATAGTCTAACTAGTATTTCCCAAACTGTTTTCTACAGGGTACCAATAATCATTCCTAAAAAAAAAAAAAGTTGTGCAGTCAATTAAGTGAGGCAATGTTGATTACACAAACCCAAATAGTTTTTATGTTTTGCATTTTACTGCAGGATTCTCATAACCTTGAATGTGCTATAATTTATTCTGTGAATATCAAAGAAAAGGGATACAGCAGTGCGCAGAGTCTGTCTAAATGAATGATTTCTTGGGAAATACTAGTCTATACAATGTGGCAATAATTTCCCGCTCATGTTCAAATTTAGAAATGCTTGAGACTTCAGTTCTTTGTATTACACCCTGAGCATGTACCATATAGGGGTCATGGTCTGATAAGGTGTCACAGCACTGGGGCAACGACAGACATTAGAGTCAGGTTAGCATTAAGCTGCCAGGAGCAAAATCACCTTCTAGTTAGTTACATGATTCTGGAGCCAAATCTATAATTGTTGCTAACCTCAATGGGTATTATATCCCCATCACTTCTACAGTAAACATGCAGTATGAGGTAACATTTTTATATTAAAATTAGAAGTCTTAAAGGGTCACAGCTGCATCCAGGAGTCTCTACAGGCACTAAGGCAGGAATTTTCAACCAGTGTACCACCAAGAATGTTTAAAATATGCAATACTAGACTATTAAGTCAGAGGCACTGACCTTCTTTCTCTTGAGACTGTCGAATTAAAAAAACGGTAACAGCCAACATAACAATACCTGTCCATATGAATGAATCAGGTTCTAAGTATTTTTATCAGACAGGCAAAAAATTTATTTTTTGGGGGTGCTGCCAAATTTTAGTAATTAGTTTATATGTAACACAGATGAAAAAAGTTGAAAATCGCTACACCAAGGGACCAGCAGTATGATAGAAGGCCAGCTGATGAGTTTTGCATCAGTTTAACTTGATATACATCAAAAGAAACAAGAAAACTTACATGATTAGTTCTCTCATGGAGATTCCACCTTCTTTCAACATGGGGGTCACCAGTTCCGCAAGGTACAACCAAATGTGGGGAATATCAATGGCCATGTCATCTGCCAATTCCAATGTTTCTGAAAAACTAAAAAAGAGGGAAAAATTCACATGCAAATGTAATTCAAAAGTTAAGATTAAATAAAGAGATGAAATAGCAGCTGGTAAAGAAATACCTATTAAGCACTTGCTATATTAGGTACTGTTCTAGGCATAAAGTAACTGGCTCTTGCTCTCAGAGGGCTTACATTCGTGTGGGGAGGGAGAGGAGCAGAGACGAAGGCATCCCTGCAGACAGGACAACATTCTGAGGGACGGGCTAAAAGCCGATGCTCTGAAGAACATGAACTATGGTCCCAGGATATCCCAATTCAGATGGGAGGGGGCAGGAAATACCTCTGCACAGAGGTGACATTTGAAAGACTTAAATGATGAAAATGAGGCAGTCACGTGAAATTCTGGGGAACAGCTATCAATTTAATCCCACATTATAAAGAGTTCACCACAGTTGAGTATCATATTCTCTGAGTCAGCCAGAAGCACAGACTAAAAAACCTAATAAAGACCAGAAACAAAGAGAAGAAAAGGCAAAAATCCTTATCCTTGAGGAGCTTACAATGGGGGAAAAAAATGGATGGATGTAAGAGTGTGACAATTTTACTAATAACACCATCATTATGACATGCTACCAACTGTTGTATAAAGAAAAGTTAATGGTTTCAAGCTCTCATGCTATGAAATATTTCTCAATATGAAGTAAAATAAATGGGATTTGAATAAAAGTAAAATACAAAATATCAGTGCAATTTTTCTTAACAGCATGGCTATTCATTTAGAATTATAAAAACAATGTAAGGCTTTATTAACTCATCCTATACATGTAACATATTAAAAAGTACAAAAACAAAGGTAAATTTAACTACAGGAGACACATGCACAATTACAAGGAAATACACAGAATCTAAGGAAATACACAAAAGGAATGAATGAATGAAGGAGCCATGGGCAGGCACTGTGTTCACATCCTTTCAGATCTCTGCACACAGAAACACCACTAGACGGCAGAGTAACCTTTCTGCAGGTGCCATTTCAAAACAGTTTGCAGATTAGCCACTTTATCCAATCCTGGGCTTCATGAATTCCTAATGCCAATTTTGTGACCTTCTAGCTTGCAATTATCTGTCATCTATTTGCAATACAACAGGTATTTAACTATTCTCTCATTATGTGTAGACTTCCAGCTCAGTTAATGTGCTACTAATGGACCATAATCTAGATGGACTCCAGGATTTCTGGGTTAATCACCCTACAATGCCCATCCGTGTTCCATGGGTTAGTGGCACAGATTAAGCTGTTTAATGAACCCATGACTGCAGCCATTCTGCCTTTCAGCAGTACGTGTACTGTTTTCATCTCATATTACAACGAAAAGATACCTGTACTTTTGCCTTGGTTTTCTACTTCTCCAGTAGTCATGGGACTGTCTATAGAACACAATCACTGTCAAAGACATACTGCTGATTAAAAAAAAAAAAAAGCCTATTTGGCTGAACATAGGATTTCCATAAAACAAGTCTGATAAAAGAAGAGATACTTGTTTTCAGGTTTAAAGTTCCTAAATCCTTTTGTGTGATTTTTAAATGAAAAATCTTAGGTGTGTAGAAGCTCCCCAAACTATAACAATGCCTTGCATAACACACATTTCCTGCTGGCTGAATGAATGAAACAGAGCTATACCGCACCCTTGTGCTTGGTATGCAGTGACCCTGACGCCTACTGGACTGCACTTTGGTAGGGTCCACAGGTGGGACTTCAGGCACTCTCTCCCGATTCTGACTACAGGAGATCTACTTTTACTTATTTTATATACTGAGTTCCTGCCTAAAATTTAATTAAAGAAAGGAGTGCATGGTTAAAAGTTGGAATTTACAAAATTCAGCGAAGGTCTGATCAGAAATCTGCTAAAAAGGCAAAATAATCTAATACAGTTGGGAATGGCATTGTCAGTGGCATCTTCCACAATTATGACAACTAAATAATAATAGAAATTTGGCTGTAGATAAACATGAAAGAATAAAAACATCTAAAAACTGGACTAATCAAGTATTATTGTTAAGTAATTTTAAGAATCTAGTAGTAAAAGAGAGAAATAAAAGAAGATGAAGAGCCTTCTTATCCTGCAGTATCATTGTCAAAGGGTCTCTACAACAAAGACCATTTAAACTCAATCCTACCTAACTATGTGAGCAAATAGGCTTTTCATTGTTAACTGGCACCTCTGCATTTTTGCATTTGAAACTCAGTCTGCACGTCTGTGTGAGCTCTGAACTCTGTCTTTACCAAGGTGGAACTGCCACAGTGGCAAGAAAAGTTCCAAAAGGCAGTCAAGGAGGAGATAAGAATTTCTTCTCCAATGAATATTTCTTAAAGTGAAACACTAATATAGCGAGCCTCCAGAAGGACACGTATTTTGTGTTCACTATCAACTCCAATTTTCGCCATCCTGGATTTCATTTACTAAACTTCCAAGGTAATTCCAATTCCGTGGCTAATAATGAACTGTACTCAATTACCTCTACCAGACAGTTTTTAAAAAGACGACTTCTAAAACCATGATGCATTTATCTACCTACCTACCTACCTACCTACCTACCTACCTACCTACCTGAATTACGTCCTAAAGCATTTGGATGCAAGTACTGAAAATTCTAAGAGGATGGCTTGATGTTGCCTTTGTGAAGATGAGCTTTATATATGGCAACTGTTTGCTCGGAGTTAATAACAGTACCTCATAAGAAAAATTCCAAAGGATCTAAACTTTATTTATAAACAACCCAACACAAAGAGCCTATTTGAAACTTCTGTCTAATCTGACTTAACATATAGTAGCACTGCATGCCTTAAATATGAAGGAACTGTAGGATAAATGGAACATTAGCTGGCTGGTCAGGGCCCAGTAAACTTGGAGGCCTTCTACTTTGTTTCCCAGAACCACTGCTTCAGCGGCTGCTCAGAAACTGGCACCTAACCAGCAGCAGCATCAAAGTAAGCTAACCTCAGATGGTCCCCGGCAGCGCTGTGCAAAAACAGAAATCTTTGCATATTGAGACCAAAGAGACAAAAGACTTAGGGAGTTTCCATGGTTCCAATGAACTGGCCTCTCTGGACAGTATGAACTATTTATTACTTGGGATTTTAAAGTAATTGGGAAATCGATCTATTTGCAAGAAGCCTCTGTGTGGATGATGACACTAATCTATCAGTTTGTTTCTATCTTAGAAAAAATGCCACACCTCTCCATTTAGGGAGGAATAGGGGTTTTCGTAGCGGTCCTGGTCTAAGGATGGCTTGTTCAGGTCTATTTTAGTATTAAAAGCTAGGTCTGGAGCCACTGCATTATCTTGAACTGCAGAAGGAAGAAAAACAGAGGAAGATGAAGTAGTTACTGAGACCCAGATGTGTGCATTTCATTTTCAGTCTAAATAAAAGGTTGTGGTTGTGGCAGTGTTGCCAGCAGCAGCAGCAGCAGCAGCACCACCGCCAAAAACAGTGAAAGTGTGGAGGCCATGAATGATGACACTTTTTCCTCAACGGAACCTACAAAGGGAACTGCAAACGTCTGAGACAGCCTAGAAACCCAGCTAGCACCTCCCAAGTTCAATTAAAGCTGGCGAAGCTAGACTACACTTCTAGGAGTCTTTCCAGATAGAATTAACTTCTGAGCATAGTTTGAAGATGTAAAATGCTAAATAATAATCCAGCATTCTAATTTTCAAAATTATATGGTGAATATATCATAATATCTAGGTAAAAAGCAAGTTATTTATAAACTGATAATAATAGTTACTGTGAATGCAGTTTCTAGGGGCTTGAAACTGTAGTTTCAAGTTGGCTGGCAACAGACCTGGATTTCTTTGTGAGGGTGTGGATCCCTTCATTACTCTTACTATTTATATTGGCTGGTTAGTGGAGCGAACAACATATTTCTCTTCTAAGATTGGGAAACCATCCTGGCCTTACAGGCCAACAATCATGGCAACTTTTGCCAAAGTTTTTTATTAATTTAACTGGGTCATATGGCCTTAATACAGTCAGTCACGGCATTCAGAGAAATCTAGCTTATTGTTGAAATACAAATTTTTAATGATCGTAGAGACAAGTACACATTTTTCAGAACCTTGAGGACAACACCATTTTTCATCACACACTCAAATGAGTAATTTATTCCTAAGTATGTTAACCATGGCATTTAATGGTTACGCTCTTCCAAGAGGTTGAAAGATACACAGTAGCATCTCATCACGTGTACACTGAACGTACCAGAATACATCATGAGCTTGGCAAAAAGATTTATAAGAAGCAAAATAAACAGTGCAGAATTCTTACTGTGACTCCACTTAACGAGCATATACCCTGAGTCGGTATGAGACAGGAGACGCAAATCTGATGTTCAGCCCTCAGAAGTTTCAGTTCCTGTTCCCTTAGAGATTAAGCACCTAACGGTGATGACTGTGGTTGTATGTTTATACGGTACAACATGGCTCCTAAATAAAATTCTCTACCATATGCAGTTTTAGCCTTAAACAGTGATGTTAGAACCTAAGCCCGGGTGAGACTCTGTGGTTGTAGTACAAAGAACCTAACCCATGCACTTGTGATGACGGTGTCTCACTAAGACATCAGAACCTGATCAAATGAGGACCCAACACTAGGGACAGGCAGGCACCACCAAACCAGCCGTCTACGGGAATCCTAACAAAACCAACCTGGAACTGAATCAATCACTAACGACTTGGAATTACACATCCTCCTGTGGGGCTGACACGGACACACGGCATTTCCTGGCCAAAATAACCAAGGTTTTTGAAAGACTTAAGGCTTTCAGGTTTAAGTCAATTTTTCAAATTTTTTTCACAAAAGAAAAGTTTTCTTCCTGAAAGAATAGCCAAGGGTTTACATGTAAATAGGCTAATGAAACCTCAGTTCCCCCAAGGTTAAGGGGTCTTCGCTACCTTACTTACATCACAACATAGGCCTAACAATAAGATATAAAAAAAACAACCACAGAAGATAACCTTTGTGCCCTAGCACAGTCTCCAAATTTCATCATACCACCCATCATACCATTGGTGGGTATGATGAAATTTGGAGACTGCGCTAGGGCACAAAAGTCAGTCGTTACAAATAAATTACTCATTTGAGTGTGTGATGAAAAATGGCGTTGTCCTCAAGGTTCTGAAAAATGTGTACTTGTCTCTACGATCATTAAAAATTTGTATTTCAACAATAAGCTAGATTTCTCTGAATGCCGTGACTGACTGTATTAAGGCCATATGACCCAGTTAAATTAATAAGAAACTTGATATATATTATTAATAGTATATATCAACACAGTATAGCAGACACACTTTTAATCTATGAAAAAAGCTAACAAACTTAAAATAGACAATGTACTTTAAAAATGAACTACTTACTCAAGAGCCTAATAGATAAATACCACTCAAGGAAGATACTGACCCTTTGAAAAAGTCCTGTTTGCTGAGCTTTTCTGACTGCACCAGCTGATACAGCAGTTGGCCCATGTGGTCCCTGGTGATCTGGCTCCTCTCCAGGGTGGACTCAACCCCCACTCTCACAAACACGTGCGGCGGGCCCTGGGCACTCAGCTCCTCCACACACTGCATGGCTTCCTGTTCGAATGGCAGATAAAAAGCTTACCCCAAATCTAGACAGCATTAACAGGGTTAAAATAAGTTTAAAATCTTTTACTTATGACAAACTCAGTAGAAAGTTCTGCAAATAAGACAGTTTTCACAAACAATTTTTAAAACATTAACACAGCTCAGTGAAATGCAGGCTGATATGGGCAATGTAAGTCCTATTTAAAAACAGAAGTGTGTCTTTATAAAGCAAGTATGTTTAGGTTAACAATTTTATTAAAGATCACTCAAAGGACCAGAGTCAAAAATGTATTTTTCTATACAATGTTTCTCTGTTTTATGGTCATTTAAAAACTGAATATGGCATATTATGAAATAGAAATTCAATGTTATGATTCAAAGGCCTTAAAATGGCAACTGAGGTCACTCTGTTGGGTATGTTAATATTTGCAAAATATTCACAAGACAGGTCTTCTTTCATAGGCAAGGTAATATGTTTAGCTTAAGTACTAAGAACTATGAAGTTCTTGGGGTGCGTGCCTTGTTAAGTGTTTCTTTCCATGGGGTGATCTGGCTGGGTCCACTGCCTTTGGCACGGAGGGTGGCTGCATCACTAACACAGCAGTGAGCTGCCCTGCTCTCCCCTGTCTCAGCTTTGAGTGTAAGACCCCTCAGTTTTGCCTCTAAAGAGCCTGGCTCTTATGAGGGGGAAGATGCATGTGAGAAGGGGAGCCCATGACTTTCTGTTGTTCTACAGTCCAATTAAAAACCCAACATCACAAGTTACGATGTCTCTTTTGACTCCTTTAATCTAGATCTGTCCTTTCCCTCTTTTTTGTTTTATGACATTGGCATTTTTGAAACATTCAGGTCAGGTTGTTGTGTAAAACTTTCTTACATATACTTTTAACCAATCAGCCTTTGGTTTCCAGATCCGTCTGCATCTCATGCACATTTGTGGTCTTCTAAATAAATTATCACTCACCCTCCTAACTTCTGCCTTCCAGACTGTTGCTGCTGCTCTTTATTCCCTGGGCTTCTCATCCTTGCGGGGTCTGGCCCCATTTTAATAGTGCTTTCACCATCGTAATGCCTTTTCATCTTTCTTAGCCTCTTTCTTAGACTCTTGCTGGGTCTTTCACATTTCCCAACTTCCAGGCAAGAGAAACGCTGTGCTGCTAGTTTACAAGAATACTCACCTTCTAAGACTCTAACGAACAAATCACAATATATAAAGTATATTTGTTGGCTCTTTTCTATTAATGCTCATTTATTTTTGCTGTGTTTTCAAGGGCCTTTGCAAAGTACTCTCCAACTTGCTTATCATCAAACTTTTCCCTACTTCTGAATTTTGGACAATTTTAGAGCTGGAGGTTTTTAGAAGGCTGGGTAGAGCTAGCCAAGATGATTATTTACATTGGAAAGTAGATTATAACTAGGTTAAGGGAACAAGCAAGCTTGAAAGAATTAATTATATATGTTAAAGCAAAAGTACTTAATATATCTAACAAAAAAGCCTTTGCTTACTCCAGATCCCTAAATTAGGTCCCAGTACATGATCTTTAGGATCTCTCCTAAGATCCTAAATAGTTCTACTAGTATTTACTATGACTACAATTTAAATATGTATTTGTGGAGTTACCTATTTATGGTCACTCTCTGCCACTAGAATTTATGAAGTCAGGCAGAATCTCTCTCATATTCACTACCATCTTAAAGTGAAGGTCAAAGAGAAGGTCGGGGTTAAAGGAGGGCAAATGCAAAGCTGTGACTTGAAATGTTTACTTAGGCTGTCTGACACTAGCACATTGCTTACTGCTTTGTGACTCAGTTTTCTACTTAAGAAATAAAGAAAAAGTAATGTCAGATACACTGTAAAGTTCATATAAGAATGATGATAAACTGTAAAAATCATCAGCTACCATACGATCACCCCATAGTGGGGATTGACAGGTACCCGTTCCTGCCTCCTGCCACTTGACTTTTAGATCCATAGTATCAATTTAAAAGAAGGTACTTGGCAGAAAGGTATCAGGGCTGTGCAAGCTGAACTGCGCTGCACTTGGTCACACTCTAAGTGTCATCTGTTAATCACTACAACTGACTTAGGCCAGAATCAAGTTACTATGTCTGTCACAGGGCTTATTCTGTTGTTGTTGTTGTTTTAAATTCATTTACCTTAAAATCATTAATGTGTAGAAATTCATCAATGATAGATCTGGACTTCCTCTCTATTTCCTCTTCTGACAATGAAGGCTTGTCAGAGGCTGATGTCGTTGGAATTTCTGGCTTCACTACTAGTGAGGTTTAAACAAAGCGAGAAAGTAAAAATGACAAAAATTATCATTAAAATGGTGGGATTGTGGTTAATAATGTTTACCTGTTGTTGTCACTTTTTTTCCAGTAAAAGCATTAAAAATAGACAAATTTGACAAAGACACCTAAAAGCAGAATACAGAGACATTCATTTTAGAATAGATATACACTAAGTAATTTCGTGATCCGTAATAATTAAAAGGATAGAGGAATATGAAAAACATTTGTAATTAAAGCTTTTGTGTCTATTTATGTATTTTGACTTCTTTCCGCTGCGTCAATGACGAAAAGCTCAGGCGGCCTGCACAACTGTGCACGGAGCTCTAGCCTCGCTGGCCTTTGGCAACTGCTGGAACATGACGTGGTTCTGTCTACTACTACTTTGTTCATGGTACTTCCCATCTGGGATGCTCTTTCTCTGTTCCACAATGTTCCTCCGGGCAGACCTGTCTTAACTCCTATTGGTCCTTCAGAAGTTAGGGAAGCCTTCCCTGATATACCTCTGTGTAACCCTGGATAGTTCAAGTGTTCCCTTAGAACTATGATCACTTCCCTCACAGCGTTTTTCTGTTTGTACTTATATATCATATTTTGCGGAACTATTTGATAAAGTTTCCCTGACGCAGCAGACTGTAGGATGAGAGCAGGGAACGAGTGCCCAGAAGTCACGGGCTGCTTGGTGTGCACGTGGTGACTGGACAAATGAGGCAATAAACATGCACAGTGCAGCTCTGCTACATTATTCGCTACATGTGTCATTTTCATGCCCTATTTTATTATGTTCCCAAAATACCTAACACAGATAGGGAAGCTACATATCCTTAGAGTTGAAAGATCTGAGGTCTGTATCCATTGGGTGAAGACATTTCAACTTGCTTCTGAAATCCATGTAGAGACTATAGTTAGAAGACACAATTTACATAGTAAAACAAATCAAAAGTTATAAAGATGTTATAAACCCCTCCTATTACTTCAGGATTAAGAATTATAAGATGCTAAAAATGATCTCTAAACTATTTTCATTGCCTTTGTCATGACCTCTACTACATTTTGAAAACTTTTGTATATTTCAGATAACATTCTCAGTAGTTACATTTATTGACTTCTCATTTAATCTTCATAATAACCCTACACTTGTTATCCCCATGTAATGAACAAGGAACCTGAAACACGGAGAGGTTAAACACATGAAGCAATTTTTAGAGCATCATCTGAGTCATTCCACTAAAAGCATATACATGGTAAACACATACAAAAACCACAGAGGTTACCAAGGAAGATAAATGCAACAAGACAATCTGATACTCTCTCTTTGGTTTGCCTTGCAGTGGCTCAGTGCCAGAATTTCCACACATTTGAGGGACTCTACAAAAGCATACACACTTTAATGCACAGTGGGATGTTATTTAAGGAATGTGTAAGAAATTCAGATTGCTTAACATACAGCAAGAGGACCTCATCATCATCATATTGACAGAAAAAGAAAATAATTTACAAATTGCTGAACTAAGGGCTACCTGGAGAGTAAGAACTATGTTACAAAACTATGAGGATACCTTTCAACTTTTTATTAAAAATCCTCACCCAAGGATATGTTTACTGATTTTTAGAGAGATAGGAAGGGAGGGAGAGAGGGAGGGAGGGAAGGAGGGGGGGTACATTGATAGGTTGCATCTTATTGCACCCTGATGAGGTAAAACCCACAACTTAGGTCTGTGAGATGACTGGGGAATGAACCCACAACCTTTTGGTGTACAGGACAATGCTTAACCAACTGATTGACCCTGCCAGGGGCTTGTTAAACTTTTAAGGTGCTGCCGAGTGTGCTGTTATCATGAAATCAACTCAGGCACAAAATCTCCCTTATAGTTTTATTTCCAAAACGAAGGCCCAAATCTTCATCTGTATTTGTTCGTATAAAGTCTCTCACCTGACTCCCTGGTTTTGTTTCGGTCAGCCTCAGTGGGGTTCCTTTCCACATCCATGCCTCCTGTAAGCTGTTTCACGGTCTCCAGCATCTCTCTCCGTTGCTCCTCCTGAGACTGATTGTCCAGCAGGTCCTTACTACTGCCGCCCCTCATGAATGTGTTTGGACGAGCTGTCCCAGAGGGAAGGGGCTTGTCATTCTTCTCCCTGCCCACGCTTCCACGACTTGAAGGACAAAATAACAGGTTTCAAAAAAAAGGGCTCTCACCTCCTATGCATTTAAATTATAAAGTAACACTCAGATTTTCTGAAGTATGCAGAATAATTTTTGAGAAAACTTGAGATGTGAGATGCACCAATTATATTCTAGGTGTAATTATCTATAAAAACAAGTAAAATAAGTGCTTTAAAGAGAACATTAAGATAGCTTTAACTTTTCTCTTAAATGTTAAAGAGGTACCACTTAAAAATTTATAATGACTATGACAATTCCTTTAGTTTTTAAAAATCTTTTAAGACAATAATGAATATATGAACTAAATGAATAAAAGGGAAACAGAATACCAAAAGAACATACCACTATCTTAGAAATTACACACTTTATTTATTCAGAAACTTCAAATACATGGAGAGTATTTGAGGACCAGGTAGAAGTAACTTCGGAATAGCCAATGTCATACATTTTATTCATTTTAAGAGAGAATCTTCCTACTTTCCTATTTAGTTCTCGATTCTAACCAGCTAGAAAAACAGCTCCTTACCCATGGCAGATCAGAAGCAGCTAATTAGTTAAAAGGGAGACAAGGGGGAAGAGGTAGAGGTGAAACAACAGTCTAATCGCTGTGAGAAACACACGCTCAAGAAGCAGAGTCACTTGGGGGAACTGGTGTCAGACCTGAGAGCCGCGGAGACCACAACAGCCCGTCTGGTGCTCTGTGACAATTGGGTCCTGAACAGAGAGCTGATTTGTGCTACGCCTATTGTGTTTCCGATGCCAAGGGGATAACGACATAGTTCAGAAAGCCCACCTCACCAAACGTGACAACAGCAATAAACAAAGGTTCATTGAGAGCGAAAACAAACTTCAGCTTTAAAGGTGCTTATATTAAACCTTTGTTCTGTCACTACACTACAGGTCCTCATCCATTCTCCAGTTACTAACCAACAGAACACTTGACTGTATGAATCCTACGAACAGAAAAGTAGGAGCAGTACAGGATACATACTGTGTATCTGTAGTGAGTGAAAAATATAAGACAAGCTCAACTCTAACTGGAACAGTATGATAGAGAAGTGTGTGGACGGGCAGTCAAACCCTTTAATTCCCACACTTGACATTGCTAAATTAATCTAGAGCATCCTGAAGCATTAGCTTGGAGAGTCCTACACAGACTCTAGGACTTTAAAAAAATATACAATATATTGATTTTGCTATTAAAGTTGCCTTATTTTTTTCCTACCCTTTATTCCCCTCTGCCCTGTACCTCCTCTCCCACCACCATTCCCCCACCTTAGTTCATGTTCATGGGTCATACATATAAGTTCTCCATTTCCTGTACTATTCTTAACCTTCCCCTGTGTATTTTGTTCACCCCTGCTCCCCCTCCCTACTGATAACCCGCCATGTGATCTCCATTTCTCTGAATCTATTCCTGTTCTAGTTGTTTGCTTAATTCATTTTTGTTTTTGCTTTTTTTTTTTTAGGTTCAGTTGTTAATAGTTGTGAGTTGGTCATTTTAGTGTTTGTATTTTTTATCTTATTTTTCTTAGATAAATCCCTTTAACATTTCATATAATAAGGGCTTGGTGATAATGAACTCCTTTAGCTAAACCTTGTCTGGGAAGCACTTTATCTGCCCTTCCATTCTAAATGATAGCTTTGCTGGATAGTCATCTTGGATGTAGGTCCTTGCTTTTCATGACTGCGAACACTTCTTTCCAGCCCCTTCTTGCCTGCAAGGTTTCTTTAGAGAAATCAGCTGAGAATTATGGGAACTCCTTTGAGGTAACTGTCTCCTTTTCTCTTGCTGCTTCTAGGATTCTCTCCTTCATTTTAATCTTGGGTAATGTAATTATGATGTGCCTTGGTGTGTTTCTTCTTGGGTCCAACTTCTTTGAGACTCTCTGAGCTTCCTGGATTTCCTGGAAGTCTATTTCCTTTGCCAGACTGGGGAAATTCTCCTTCATTGTTTTTTCAACTAAGTTTTCAATTACTTGCTCTTTCCCTTCTTCTGGCACCCCTAAGATTCAGATGTTGAAACATTTAAAATCATCCTGGAGGTTCCTAAACCTCTGCTCATTTTTTTGAATTCTTATTTCTTCATTCTGTTCTGGTTGAATGTTTATTTCTTCCTTCTGGTCCAAACTGTTGATTTGAGTCCCTGTTTCTTTCCTGTTACCGTTGGTTCCCTGTATATTTTCCTTTATTTCATTTTGCATAGCCTTCATTTTTCCCTCTATTCCCTCCCTCTATTTTCCCTCTATTTCCCTCTATTTGTGACCATACTCAACCATTTCTGTGAGCATCCTGATTACCAGTGTTTTTTTTAAATTTATTTTATTATTTCTTAAACACCTCCTATTATTATTTCTTAAACACACCAACACTAAACTATTCTTTTCTTGAGATAAATAAGACACAATCCTTGATTCTTGAGAAGCTCAAGAATTTTCATCCTAGCAGTTGACCAGAGGACTGCTGGACTTCATTAACTGATAACAATCTACTTATGGCTAATAGTCTTTTTTTTTTTTTAAAGATTTTATTTATTTATCTTTAGAGGGGAAGGGAAGGAGAGAGGGAGAGAAACATCAATGTACAGTTGCCTTTCATGCGTCCCCTGCTGGGAACTGGCCTGCAACCCCGGTATGTGCCCTGACTGGGAATTGAACCGCGATTGTCTGGTTCGCAGGCCCGCGCTCAATCCACTGAGCTACACCAGCCAGGGCTGATTACCAGTGTTTTTAACTCTACATTTGATAGGTTGGGTATCTCTTAATTGCTTAGTCGTATTTTTTCCTGGAGGTTTGATTTGTTCCTTCATTAGGGTCATATTTTTTGTCTTAGCACACCTGTTATGCAGTAAGGGGCTGAGCCTTGTGTATTCACCAGGGTGGGGCAACCTACATAGCTCAGTTGTGGCACTGTTTGTGGGAAAGGGGTCTGAGAGGGGCAGTGCTGCTTGCTCAGCTCTCGGCAGGCTTTTAGTCACTTCCCCTGCTACCCATAAGCAAACTGGGCCCTTCTGGTGCTGATTCCCAGGTCGGTGGCTTTGTGTATGTTCTAGGATCCTGTGGGTCTCTCCAACAAACTCTTCTGTGAGGCTGGTAATTTCTCCTGCTGCCTTATCCCCCACCAATTTTTATACTTTGAGGTTTTGAGGGCTTATTTTCCCTCACTTGGAACCCTACATATCCTGGTATGTCTTGCTCCTCTGTTGTTCCTCCTGCTTTATCCACGTGCAACTATGGGACGGACCAGTCCATTAGCTGTCACCTTGCCACAAGTCCTCTCCACCCTGGCTGCCCATCTCCACCCCTCCAGATGGTCTGGATGAATGTTTCTTGTTTGACTCCTTGGTTGTTGGACTTCCCCAAAGTTCAATTTTCTGGCAGTTCTGGTTACTTTTTGTTTTTAAATTTGTTGTTATCCTTCTTTTGGTTGTGTGAGGAGGGAAAATATATCTACCTACACCTCTGTCTTGGCAGGAAGTCCTCTCATTTTGACTCTAAATTTTTGAGTCAGCCTTTCTTACAGAGCAAACCATTACATATTTGCCACATTAATTTACCCTTCCTTTCAACCCCATCCCAAATCTACCACCCAATTTTGTTCTTAACTTGGAAATTACAGAACGTGAAGATTAAAGGAAAAAAAAGAAAGGAAATCAGCCTTAGGGATGACAGGAATCTGTCCATAGGGATTATCATCATAATTTGTGTGAGCATCTGTGTATGTGAGAAACAGACAGACAGACTGACAGACGGACATAGTGACAAGCAGGTGAGTCTTAAGTTACTATGCATACAAACTTCTTACCTGGTTAAGGTCCGCCGGGAATCAAACTCTAAAGGTGTGGACGATGTAGACCCTGAGGGTGCTGGAGGTTGCAAAGCAGAGAATCTGTTTAAACTGGAAGCACTTGACCGTAAGGCATCTATATGTGTTGAGGATTAAAAAAAGTACGAATCACATGACTAAAATGCAGCATCTAACCCATGTGTCTCCCTAGAGTGGGGCCTGAGACTAGGCATTTGTAACAAGCCTAACAAGGCGATGCCAATCTCCTGGTCCACAGACCATATTCTGACAAGCAGAGTATTAGAAAGAGGTTGTATGGAAAAAACAAATTAGAAATCTTCACTCATTACAATGATTTGTTCTTGCTCCTTTAAAAACATAATTAAAGTATCCTGAGTACAGCAAGGGGGGAAGAGTAATTAAAGGGGAAGGACGGAAGAAGAAAAAACAAATAGAGTTGACCCTTGAACAAGATTTGATGAGCTGTATGTCCATGATATGCAGATTTTAAAATAAACACCTGTTCTGCTTTCGATTCATGGCTGGGGGCCTGCGGATGTGGAGGGATGACTGTCTGCACTGACCTTTTTATACTTGAGCATCCAGGACTCTGGTATCTGCAGGGGGTCCTGGAACCAATTCCCTGTGGTTACCAAGGTACAACTTGTGTTTTGGAGAATCAGAAGTTATACATGGATTTTCAGCTGCAGGGGGTATGGGTGGGACACCCCCAAGCCCCAAGTTGTTTAAAGGTCAACTGTATTTCACTTAAAAAAAGTAATTAATATAAATGTTATATCTTATTTATGTAAAGTTATGCACGTAGGTTTAAATGAATAACAAATTTTTTAATTTAAAGAAAAGAAGGTCAAAATTATGTAGTAAAAAGGAAATGCAGAAAGAAGGTTAATAATGAAGTTTTTATTATTTCCATTGGGCTTCTTCAGCTTTTAAGATGTGTTTATGTTTAAGATGTAACGATCCAAACATTACAGTCTTAAGGTCAAATTTTTTAAAATATGACTTTTGGTAAAATATCTGAAAAGCTACCTGAATCTAATTCTTTTTACAACACCCTGAAATTAAATGCTCTGGGTATTAACATTCTTTTTCTCAGTAAAATGAGTTTGCCTTTTAATTTGGGCTCCTAGCAATTTCTGTAATTACACTGAATTTGTGAACAACAACTAAGGACCCTAAGACATTAAAGTCTTAAAATAGCCTAACTACTAAAATTAAAAACAAAAAGTTTCAACACTTAAGAATCATTTTTGAGGAGGAAATAACAATGCCAGAAGGGGCCGCCGGTAAGTCTGGGCACCGTTACCCCACAGAGCCTTGCCTGAAATCGCTCCCGTGTGGCCGTGGGAGAGCCTGTAAGGTGAATGCTGAAGGACCACAACCAGCTCACCGGGAAGGGGCCCCCTGCTTACCAGTCTCGCTTGCCTTTGCTCCACCACTGCTGCCTTTCCCCCAACTGCCCAGCTGCGCTTTAGGTACCAGCTGAATTTTCTCATCAATGGTGGGCTGTAACACAAGTGACAAGAGTAAATTCCAGAAAATATTCTAGAACAATAGTTTTTCAGTGCAGTAAAATCAATTTTAGCAACAACATTTGGCTCACAATGCTGATTTAAGAAACATAAAGCGGAGCTATTCATGTGAAAGTGGGATTCCTGTGGCCTGCAAAGCACTTCCTTGGATTCCAGCTTCCACAAAACGCAATTTAAAACCAGTGGTTAGTCCAGAGAAGGCGGTCAAGTCCTGTAAGATGGTGTGCCAGTTTGCTACATGTGAGCAATTTCTAATGGTTCCTCTTGTATAATTATACCCAGTGATTAAAAAAAAAAAGGAATACAAAAATACTACACAATTAACTCATTAATCTTTTCATATGATTGTGAGAGAATATGTCAAAAGACAAAGATTTCACATTTTAGGAAAACCTATCAGAGCTGGGGCTCTGACAATAAAGGGGAATAAGAAAAGTGAGAATGGAATGTCGGGAAATAAAGTCTCTGTTATCTTTCAGGTTTAGTCCTCCACGCACATTTTTGGTACAAGTGAACAGAATTACAATGTAACACAAACTAAAACACATACAACACAAAAAGCTGTAATACAGCTCTTGGTAACAAAGGAATTACTGTATTCTGAAAGTACTTTCTTACTACATGACATGCTTTCCCACAAATCTTAGCAACAATTTGTTTACCGGCTTTGACCTTTTTCTAGCACACTTATTTAAATATATTATACTATCTGAATATATACAAATTAAAAACAACTTATATATTCTTCAAAATATTAAGGAAAAATGTTGTAAGTTTAATACCAGTAGTATTCTTTTTCACAGTATCCATAAAAATACTTAAATAAACAAATGTTATTATTAAATACTGACAAAATATTCAAAGGTACTGGGGCTGATGTTGGGTAATTGTTTAAACACAAGATCTTGGTTAAAACCCTCTCTTGTGGGAAATAAAAGTGGGTGGAGGACTTCCAGTCAAGATGGAGGCATAGGCAAACATGGGTTGCCTCCTCACACAACCACATCAGAATTACAACTAAACTATAGAACAACCATCCCTCAGAACCATCAGAAATCAAGAGAAATAGAAATCCAACAACTACGGAATTAAAGAAACCTCATCCATCCACACTGGTAGGAGGGGCAGAGACCTGGTATGGGTTGGTCCCACACCTATGTGTGGTGGATAAAAATTCCGGAGGGACATCTCAGGAGTGAGGAGTCCCAGGCCCACACCAGGCCCCCAGCCCAGGGTTCCAGTGCCAGGAAGGTAAGTCCCCATAACTTCTGGCTACAAAAACCAGTGGGGATTAAGTTAACAGAAGAGACTTCCGGAGTCCCAAGCAGTTCCTCTTAAAGAACCCACACATGAACTTACTCGGCCTCACCCCCTCTGAGCTCCAGCACTGGGGTAAGAAGCTTGCAAGGCACCAGTGACATATGGGGAGGAACTGAAGTATCTGGCATCAAGGCAAGAGCTGGGGAACAGCTTTTTCCCAGACAGAAATGAGGGCAGAGGCCACTGTCCCTCTTCTGAATGCTCCCTCCACACTGCCACAGGGCCAGCAGAGGAGTATCATATCTGAGACTCCATCAAACTGGTTAACACAGTTTGCTCAGCCCTGGAGATCCCCTGAGGCTCTGCCTTACCCACTGTTAACAGTGGTTTTTCCATATGAATGACTGATCTTGGCTTATGCTTTACAACTTCCTAAATTTTCTCAAACAAGCCACAGCTGGCCTCAGAGAGCCCCCTAGTCCCGGTACCTCTTGCTAAGTAGCCCTAGGTCCAGCACTAGCATCAGCCAGCCTAGGTTCACAGCTCCACTTTGCCTGGAAACCTCCAAGCCCAGCATAAGTAGCAGCCATCAGCAGATTCCTTTGCAGCTCATAGAGAGTGGCCTGAAGCAGAACACAGCTGGGGCCTGAACTTCACCTGTACCACCCAGGAAATCCCAGAGCCTACACACCCAATGGACAGCTACAGACCTCATCAGAGCACCACAACCCCTGCCCCTGCACAGCTGATGCTCCACAGAAGGCAGAGGTTAGTGGTCAGTAGTCACAGCCAGTCCTTGCAGCTGATTGGCCTGGGAAAGTCCATTCCATTGACCTGCCAACAGCGACCAAGGCTCAACTACAAGAGGAGGGTGTACTCATCCCACATGGAGGGCGCACCTCAAGTACTCAGCTTGAGTGATAGAAAAGGCTGAGCCACTGAACCCTACAGGACACCTACTACATTAAGCCATGCTACCAAGGCAGGGAGTCACAACATCTCTACCTAATAAATAGAAACAAACACGGAGAGCATGCCAAAATGAGGAGATGAAGAAACATGGCCCAAATGAAAAAACAGATCGGAACTCCAGAAAAAGAACTAAACTAAATGGAGATAAACAATCTATCAGATGCAGAGTTCAAAACACTGGTTATAAGGATACTAAAGGAACTCAACAGCATAGAAAAGATCCAGTCAGAAATGGAGGATACAATAATCAAAATAAGAACAATTTACAGGGAAACAACAGTAGAGTGGATGGACCTAAGAATCAAATCAATGATTTGAAACATAAGTATCCAAAAAACAACCAGTCAGAACAACAAGAAGAAAAAAGAATCTAAAAAATGTGAGGAAAGTATAAGCACAGCTGATCCTCCACAGAGGGCAGAGGTTGGTGGTCAGTGGTCACAGCCAGTCCTTGCAGCCTCTGGGACAACTTCAAGAGGTCCAACACTGGCATCATAGGGGTGCCAGGAGAGGAAAAAGAGCAAGAAATTGGAAATCTATTTGAAAAAAATAATGTCAGGAAACACCCATCATTTGGTGAAGGAAATAAACATGCAAGTCCAGAAGCAGAGTCACAAGCAAGATGGATGCAAAGAGGCCCACTCCCAGACAACACATCATAATTAAAATGCCGAGGTTTAAAGATAAAGAGAGAATCTCAAAAACGGCAAGAGGAAAGTAGTTAGTTAGTTACTTACGAAGGAGTTCCCATAAAACTCTCAGCTGAGTTCTCAAAAGAAACTTTGCAGGCTAAAAGGGACTGGCAAGAAATATTCAAGGTCATGAAAAGCAGGGACCTACAGCCAAGACTGCTCTACCCAGCAAGATATCATTTAGAATTGAAGAGCAGATAAAGAGCTTCCCAAACAAGAAAAAACTAAAGGAGTTAATCATCACCAAACCATTATTACACGAAATGTTAAAGGGACTTAGTTAAGAAAAAGAAGACCAAAACAATGAACAAAATGGGAAAAAATACATATCTATCAATAATTGAATCTAAAGAACTAAGACAAGAAGAATAGACAGAATCATGGATACAGAGACCTTCTGGATGGTTACCAGATGGGAGAGGGTGTGGGGGATGGGTAAAGAGCTGAGGAGGGGATAAAGAAGTACAAATAGGTAGTTACAGAATAGCCACGGGGATGTAAAGTACAGTACAGGAAATGGAGTAGCCCAAGAATTTATTCCTATGACGGTGAACATGAACAAATGTAGAGGGATTATCTGAGGGACTGGGGGGTGTTGGGTGGAGGAATGCAAAGGGGAAAACACTGGGACAACTGTAATAGCATAATCAATAAACTATAATTAAAAAAAAAGAAATTTACCATAAAAAAAGAAAAAGTGGCTGGGAACCAAGTTCTATTTAGCAATGGAATTCATGCTGAGACATACAGACGAATGTACCAGAATTTTTGACAACAGGACCTTCACTAACTGATGAAGAGAGACCCACAGAGGTAATGTTCTAAAGCAAAGCTTTGACAAAACCTGAACATGCAAAGACATAGTCCACCTTCTTCCAATTTTATTAAAGTGTCTTCCTTTTTCCCGGTTATCTTCTTTCATTTGATATTCTCACATTAGCTTTAGATTTAGTATCATACTGGCAAGTTGCCAAGTTTCAGAACTATGGAAAGTATATTACAACTAAGGATCAAACTAAACTTGCAAATAATTTTTCAATCGACTAGGATATAAGTTTCCACTTTTACAAAATGTAATTCTGCTTTCTTTACATTCTTCACCCTCTTTATAGTGATCAACTTCTACTGAAAATATCTGCTAGGAGAAAATTCTCTTACTGTCCACAGATTCTCTAGAGAGAAGAAATTAAATGTAGTATATTAAATATTTATCACAGAATGATCTCTAGTAGGCCTTGGATATAGCAAACCATTAATTCCTTTTATGGTTAGACTTAAACACTTAGTTGTTTCTTCCCCGAAGCTAAGGATACACTGTATAAAAGCTTACAATTGATTATGGCTTTTGAAATATCTTTGTTATCATCTTTCTTATGTTAAACACTTCATAACTTTTAGAATCAACCTAGTTACTTTCTCTTCAGTAAACCCGCACAGAAATAAAAGGACAAATGCTAAAACAAGTATGTAAGAATACAGTGATTAATGCTGACTTGCAGATAAAAACCACCCCATAGAATCTGCATTATGCCTATTTTATATGAGCAACAAGTGATTTGGAGAGTCATGTTTTGAGGCTGTTGTTTTGTGTGTTTTTATCCTCATCCAAGGACATTTTTTCATGGCTTTTAGAGAGAGAAGGAGGGGAGAGGAAGGGAAAGGAAGAAACATCAATGCGAGAGAGAAGCATCGATCCGCTGACTCCTGTACATGCCCAGCCTGGAGACTGAACCTGCAACCTAAGTATGTGCTCTGAACAGAAACTGAACCCCCAACCTTTCAGTTACAGGACAGTGCTCCAACCCCTGGGCCACACAGGCCAGGGCCTGCTGTTATTCTAAATGTAATACTCACCTTAGTGATTTTCAGGAATTTTGAAGGGTCCAGTACCCGGCTATTCTTGGCCCCCTGTACAGTGTTCCACCCACCTTCATCCATTCTCTGGACACCTGCCAGGAAGAAAGAGCAAGCCAGTCTCTCATCTGTCTTAAGTCAGTTTGACAGGGACAGAGGGAGCAATAGTGTCAACTCATCAGCTCCAATCAAAACCAAGGGAAAAAATAAAAGAATTGTTAAAGCATTGCTCACAGTCTCTTTAACAGCCACAACATGAAAATATCCAACAGAACCACGCTGCTTATGTTGGATCTCCCATGAAACATTAATGACCTTGAAGAAATCAACTAATGCAAATGAAGAGAGATTTGAGTGCTACACAAAGGAGGAACAAGGCTGGTTTTTACAGAGTTAATGACTCTGTTTATAGAGTTAACAGGACACTTCGGGAGAAATCAGATGGAAATTATTTATTCCAATGTTTATTTCATTTAATGGTGTCAAAAGACAGTCTCCTTAAATCACTGCCTCAAAACCTGCTTCTTCAATCTTTCGGCTTCTCAAGCAAAAAACCCTGACTTCTCCTTCTCTCACACTTTGCATCCATTTGTCAGCGAATCTCATTGGTTCAACCTTTACATTATATTTGGCATCTGGCCCCTTCTAACCACTACCAACACTACCAATTTGGTTTAAGCCAGAAACATTTCCTCAATTAGTACATAAATCTCTTCAATGGCTTCCTCATCTGTTTCCATCATGGCAGCCACTATGACCCTTGTAAAGCACAACTCAGGTCTTGTGACGCTTCTCTGCTTGGAACACTTCTGTCACCTCTCCATTCCACTTAAGAGAAAAAGATTCCTTACAGATGCCCACAGGCTCTAAATAATCTGACGCTTTCCCTCCCGGACCCCGTCTTCTACCACTCTACTCCCTACGCCATTTGGTCAGCCACACTCACCGCCTTGCTGTTCCTTGAAAATGCTGTTTTAGGGCCTTTGTGCTTACTATACTCCCCTTGGCCTCAAAACCCTCTCCATACACACACACACACACACGTATATATGAATGACTTAACTTCCTCACTTGCTTGTTCAAGTCTTTGCTCAAACATGCAATGGGCCCCCCAACTTCCCCATTTATAATTACAATTTCTACCCACCAAGCCTTGCACTCCCCACTCCATCTCTCTGCTTAATGTTTTTGTATAGAACAAATTTATCCGACAAATATTTATACTTAAGTATTTGTTTATTGTCTTTTGCTCTCAGTACGATGTAAGTTGCGTGACAGTAGTGACTTTCTCCTGTTAAGTGAAAGGCACTCAATAAATATTTGTTAAACCAGTGATGAAAGGCTGTCAGACTGTCTATTTGAAAACATTTCCGATAGTCACATACTTCTTGCTTTTCTCTGTGCAACCCGGTATCACTGATCGTAAGCAGACTTGCTTCTTCCTTGTTCCCAGGACACTTACACCCTGGCACTTCTCCACTTGTTCTTTATCTGTCACTTTTGTAACAGCTCTCTCCTTCCTTTAGTCAACCGTGGATATCCTCCATGAATTAAGTTTGATATTTTCCCTCTCAATCTAGTTTGATAATAAATAAAAGTCATAACTGGAAAGGCACTGTGTTAGGTACTAGGGTGAGGAAGGTAAGTGTGCTGTCCTATGAAACTTGAAAGTATACTTTTTGCCCTCACTGGCGTGGTTTAGTGGATTAAGTGCAGGCCTGTGAACCAGAGTCACTGGTCTGATTCCCAGTCAGGGCACATGCCTGGATTATGGCCAAGTCCCCAGTAGGGGACACTTGAGAGACAACCACACAATGATGTTTTTCTCCCTCCCTTTCCTTGTCTAAAAAAATAAGTAAATAAAATCTAAAAAAAAGTACACTTTCTTCCTAGGAGGATTCATCTCTCGTAACTTCACTATGAGATCTACTGTGTCTGTGATAAATAAGAGCTAATGGTTCCTGAGTATTTACTATTCCCTGGTTGCTATGCCGAACATGTTACATATACTACTACCTCATTTCATCCTCATGCAAATCCTCAGTACTAACATTAGATCCATTTTACAGATTAAGTGGTTTGTGCAAGGTCACAGAGCTAGGATGTCAGAGATGAAGTTCAAACACAGACGGTCTGACTCCAGAGTCTATGGTCTCAGCCTCTACAACGTATGACCCAGTCGCCGGCCCACTGACTTACTGCGAAGTGGACAAACGAGCATTCCCTCTTGGATGCCCTACTGTCATCTCACAATAAGCAGGCTTAAAAAAAATATGATCATGTCCCTGTTCCAAAACTTAGCCCATGGACTCTCTATTTTCTCAGATGTGAAATGCCTTTTATTTCATCTTTCATTTATTTTCCTGTTTCTCCCTTTTCATTTCTATTGCTACTAAGTCTCAACCTCTTCTACACAGGATTTCAGCAACAGCAATATTTCTGTTTGGTGTCCCCCCAACCCATCAAGTGAAAGGCAAAAAACTTATTTTATTCACATTCCTCCAGCGTGACATTACTGCTTTGCTCAAAAAGTGACACTGTCTACCAACTGAAGTAAAAAATTCTTAATCAGGCTCTACACTCTTAGACATTTTTCCATTCATTCTGACATTTCAGGTTTTTTGCAATAAGGTTGGTTTATTCCTCTTTACAATATGTTTATTTTAATTTCATAACTAAAACTCTTCCTTTCCTTCCAAATATCTACCATTCATGAAGGCCTAGTTTAAGTGCCCCTTTCCCAAATAAAGATTTCTTTCCATTTTCTATCATTCTTCTCTGAATTTTAACAACCTTAATGGAGAATTGATAACATCTCCATTAATTGGATAACATCTTCTATTTGCTTGACAAATGTTTCCTTTTCTAGTTTTGCCTTCCTGGATAAACTGCAAGCTTTAGAGCAGGGGTGTCAAACTCATTTCCGCCAGGGACCACATCAGCCTTGAGGATGCCTTCAAAGGGCCAAATGTAATTTTAGGACTGTATAAATGTAACTGCTCCTTAACAGTTAAGTGAGAGCTCAGCGCTGTTACCAGGTGGAAACAAGGTGCCAAGCCAGATAAAACGAGGTGGAGGGCCAATTTGGCCTGTGGGCCTTGTGTTTGCCTCCTGTGCTTTAGGGGGAAGGAACCATATCTTCCACATCTTTTTATACCCTTCATCAGCACTAAGTATACAGAAGATGCTCAATATATTAAGTCTTACTACTTACTGACTATGAAGTAGTCAAAGCTCAATATATCAAGTCTTACTACTTACTGACTATGAAGTAGTCAAAGACATCATGTTCAGTTCTTGCCACCTCTGCTTTTACTCAATAACCTGCCTCCAGATGAAACTTCATGTACCTATTACCACTCTATTCTTTGAATTATTCTGTGTGATTTCATTTAATAGCTAAATATAGAATCCTTTCTTTAAAAAAGGATTTTATTTATTTCTAGAGAGAGGTGAAGGGAAGGAGAAAGAGAGGGAGAGAGAGAAACATCAATATGTGAGAGAAACATCAATTAGTTGCCTCCTGCATATACCCCCAACTGGGGTCCTGGCCTGCAATCCAGGCATGTGTGTGCCTTAATCAGGAATCAAATCAGCAACCTTTCGGTTTGCAGGACGACACTCAACCCACTGAGCCACATCAGTCAATGCTAAATATAGAATTCATGATATCTGTCCTTCAAGCTCTTTCCGTTTTTAAAAAATTTTATTTATTATTTTTAGAGAGAGAGGAAGGGAGGGAGAAAGGGAGGTAGAGAAACATCAATGTGTGGTTGCTTTTCTCCTGTGCCTCACTGGGGACCTGGCCTGCAACCCAGGCAGGAGTCCTGACTAGGAATCAAGCCAGAAACCTATTGATTTGCAGGCCAGCACTCAATCCACTCAGTGGCACCAGCCAAGACTGTCCTTCAAACTCTTAAGTTCTTTAATGCCAAATGGACTCCACCTCTCACCTGGTCTTCTCTTCTCTTTGGTCATGAGCTGTTGGACCTTCCTTTGCTCTTCTTGTTCTTCTATTTTAGCCTCTTTGTGAATCTGTTCAATAGTTTTAGGCCCTTGATCTGCTCTTCGAGATACCCAATTACACTATAAAAGGAGAAAATAGGGTTATCAGCCACATAACTAAAAAAATAAAATACTAATTTGAAAACACATAAGCACTCCTCTGTTCTTTGCAGTGTTATTTACTAGCCAAAATATGGAAGCAGCCCAAGTGTTCGTCAATAGATGAGCAGATAAAACAACTGTGGGACATTTACACAACAAAATTCTACTTGGCCATAAAAGAAGAAGGAAATTTTACCTTTTGTAGCAGTATGGATCAACCTGGAGAACATTATACTAAATGAAATATGCCAGTCAGAGAAAGACAAATACCTATGATTTCACTCATATGTGGGATCTAATGAAAAAACTGAACTAACAAGCAAAACAGAGACAGACATAAATGGAGAACAAGCGACAGCTAGTGGGAATGGAAGGGAAAGTTGGGGGTGGAGGAACTGAGCAAAAAGGAAAAATGAGTTAGTTACCAGAAGGCTGCCACATGGGAGGGGGGAAGGGAAGACTGAGGAAGAGGTGAGGGGATGAAGAAGTACAAATAGGTAGTTAAACAATAGCCATAGGGGTGTAAAGTACAGTAGCCAAAGAACTTATACCCCTGATGGGGGGATTGCCTGAGGGAGTAGGGGTGCTGGGAGAAAGGGGCAAAGGGGAAAAATCAGGACAACTGTAATAGTATAATCAATAAAACATAGTTAAAAAATAGATAAAAATTTAAAACATTTGAAAATCTACTTTACATTTTTCACTGCTGGAAAGTGTAACCTACTTCAGCAGTTTTTAATCTGTCTTACAGATGGCACTGTGTGCGTGCGGTTGGGGGATTAGAGCCAAAGAATTAAATTTTTCTCAATTAATCCTCAACTACTTTATACCGAGTATTCCAACAGCCAGTGGATAACAGGGCAGAGTGAAAGACTAGCCAAATGTATTTTTATATTTTTCTGTATACTTACAAGGAGTCGAGAGAAGAGTAATCAAGAAAGATCAGGACTCCCCGGCCTTGTCTTACCCTGGGGTATTGCTACTCGGTTCACAACACACTCCAGGGGAGCTGTGAATCAAGATGACTAATACATTTTTTTTGTATCACGGTTCTGGTAACCTACACGAGGTGTCACACCACTCCATCCTTTGGTTATCCTTCCTAGGAAGGACAAAACCATTTATACTTCCTTTCCTTCCTACAGTCCCAACATTTCATGTAAGTGCAAGTGGTTGGAGGCCTGAGTGGAGTTTTTTACGTTTTTATATTAGCTAGAGGCAGGGATGGCAAATAGGTTTCAGTCATCATTCAGATCCTGATCGAATGGCAGTGGCGTTGGTAACAGGAAGGATCCCGAGGCCACACGGGCTTAGCAAGATAAAGGACCTCCACCACTGCTATCTGGTCAGGCTTCCGGCAGGGAAGGGACCTGTATTCCCTTTCTCTAGTTTAGGGTCAGCTGCAGTATATTCCCTGCAGGAGTTAAAAGGAGGACAGAGAAAAGAGGTGGTAGTGGTAAAAACTGTTTCTGGTATGAGAAATGAAGAAAATAAAAGCAGCAGAACAGGAAGGTTTAAAGGAAAATCAATAGAGAAGAAAACAACATTTCCTATGAGCTAGGCACTTTACATAATTGCTTCATTGAGTCTTTACAATACATCTGAAAGGTAGGCAACATCCCCATTTTATTTTACTCTTTTTAACTTTTATTTTTATTGTTGTTCAAGTATAGCTGTCTCCATTATTTCCCCCTTACTCCCTTCAACACCCCCATTTTAGAGACTAAAAATATAAGGCTCAGGGAAGTTAAATGCATTCATTTTGAAGATGAGGCTTCCTGATTGTTTAGCATTCTAAGACTAAATTTAATTGATCACAATGAAGTCAGAATGGTTGATTTCAAAACGGCAACAGGGTTTGATAATCAGAGTAATGAGAAGAAACACGTAAGAGGCAGGTATATGTGCCTTTCAACCTTTCATACATCTCTCCATGAGCTTCGTCAGTTCAAGTTCTGAAACTCCTACAGCAAAAGCATTGAGGTTTCACACATGTAGATACTAGAACAAACCAATTCCTTAAGAGAGACTGGAGTATTAGCTTGTTATTTTTCTACTTACCAGTCTTAGGTCTATTACATCCTGAAGCATGAATCGAATCCTAGAGGAGGTTTTTCTTTCTTTCACAATTTTCTCCATCTGATTAAAATACTGGTCCATCCGTGGCTACAAGAGGCAAAGTCATTAGTATTCCTGGCGAGGAATTCAAACGCAATTTTACCATGTAGAATTTTTAAATAGCCTGGGAATACAACTTACAGCCAAAAGTTAATGTGGTAGAACTTTTAATTGAGCATATGACACCCCAAATAAAAGTAAGCTGGCTGTGGTCAAGTAACTAATTGCAGGCCACCATAAATAAACATGTCATGTTGCAGTCCCTGGAACCTTCCTCGAGAGAGAGGTGGTTATGCCCTTTGCCCCTTTCCAATCTTTTCCTCTGGGAACAAAGACAAGGGCTACACCTTAGGAATGACAGCATGTTAAGCTGAAGAAATTTGGTTTTTAATCATCTCTGAGCCATGAGACCACCCTGACTTCTTGCCTCTGAGTTCTACTTGCATGATTGAGAAATAAACCTCAATCTTGTTAAACCACTAACATTGGAGGTTTTTCTGTGACAGCCAAACATAATCCTAACTGATTAAGATGTCATGAAACATTTGTCACATTTCTTTAAAGCATTTCTAATTTCCTGGCCCCTTATTTGTAGAACTCCACATTATGTTTGAATTACTTTATTTTTAACAATTTCTTATATTATGATTAGATAGCTGTGCCATTAATCAGAGCATAAAGTAATTTAAGAAAGCTACTGGGTTCTCTTCATTTCTGTATCACCCTCAGTCCTGGCCCAGAGTAGCGTCTCTCCCTTTATTTCTGTTCATAATATGCTGACACACACAAGTGACCTGTGAAGTGGTTATGTAGATAAAGGACAAGGGACAAATACTCTGAACAACTCAGACTGGCTTTTATGTGACTTAGGACCTCTTCACTTGTGGCTTTAATGGAAATGTGGTAAAGGTACGATGGCCAAACACTGGCAATGAGACAGGCAAGAAAGGAAAATAAGCAGCCCTGATGGCTGGGGCAGGGTGGAACACTTTTGTCCACCGTTTTAGTTCTTTTGCGACCGACAGAATCCCAGCTGGAGGTTTCAGAGACTTTGAACTTTTACCTTTGCTTTCTCGAAGTCCAGGTCTTTGCCGATGGTAGTGAGCAGGCGACACAGGCACTCCAGGGACTCCTCGTCGTGGTTCTTCAGCAGCTTCACCACACAGTCGTGCATGATGGCTTCAGTCAGCATTTTGAGTTTGAAGAGTTCTCCGATAAACTTGATGTTACCAATGGATCTCCGCCGGGCTTTGTCCTTGGCTTCTTCCAGTTCGTCATGGAGCCGCGTCCTCTCCTCTGGCTGTTGTGTAAGGAATGATAGAATCTTGATGATGAAAACTGTACAGCAGACACTAAGAACACACGCTTAGATTCATGGTCTTTACCCCCTTTCTGGGTGTTAGGGATACCCTATGAGAACCTGACTGCAACTATACCCAAAATTTTGCATCCACTTCAGACTTCTGGCACTCAGTGACCCCTTAGGATGCTTCTGAATCCCTGTCTCAGAAGGTTGAGTAGCTCTAACAGGGAGCATTAAAAGAAATAAAACTACTCTTTTAGACCTCAATATAGTATCTGCACACCTCAATATAGTATCTGCACAGTAGAGAGAGATAGTAGTTGGCTTTGTGAAAATTCTCTTTATTAACACTAAAACTGCACATGCACTTCCTGTGAAAATACTTACAGCACTGGCAGCCTCAAGTTCCTTCTGCTTCTTCTCAAAGACATCGTCGTCTGCTTTATCTTTTTCAAACTCCTTCTGGCAACGGTTCAACAGCAGCTTCCGGAAATTCACTGTGTTACCAGGCTTGTCTGCCATGGGCACCTTCAGCTGCATCCAGATGAGAAAACGCAAAAGCAGCAAGGTTATTAAATGCGTTCAATGATTTCCTCAAAATATCACTTTACTTTACTTGCAAAGTAATTCTACACGAGGTATATACTTTAGCTTCAGGCATTTCATGTTTCAATGGTATGATGGCTTAAATCTTATACAGAAAAGATGCACAGTCCTCTTGTATCAGTGTACTGTATCTTCTATGGATGGTTGTGCCTCCAGCTGACTTTGAAATCCACATGGTATTCTTACAACTATAACCCAGCACTTATCTAGACATTGTAGGGCTATTACTTTTGTTTTTCTTACTACCATTGTAGTTACTTTGGTTTAAAGGAACAAATAGAAATGACATGAACTTCATGGCCATAGGAAAACTGTCGTAGGTGAGATTCTTATTCTAGAAAGAAACAGAAGAGGGAACACATTTGACAATTTTTGAGATATCGTTTCCTCAGAATGTCAAGACACTGTAATGCTAGTACTTACCTTGACATATACTATGTGTATTATTTCAACGGACTAAAATAGCCTATTTTACAGATGAAATCCCCCCTGAGCACCATTCTGAACAGCCAGTGCATAACATGGCAAAATGGGATTTTATGGAACGACAAAGTGGCCCCCAAACTCCGGCAATGAATGGGATTTGCCCCAGGTTTAGTGAGAGAACTTTGTAAAAAATGGGAAGCATTGTATTTATACTCATAAAAGTTAATGTTATCAACATATATGGATTTAGCTGCTGACGAATGAATGGCTAGAGAAACTTCTTGAGAATCAAGACTATGATGTCATGGTGTATTTGCGCTAGAACCGAGGGTACGCTCTCCAACATATTCCCTATAATCCCACAGAGCGGACTTGCTAAGTCCACTCTAATTAACTGAAGGACCAAGTGTTTCATTACATTTTATTTCCAGCAGAAAACATTAACTGAGAAAGGAGGAGATCATCAGACACTTTTTAAGACAACCATAGAAAAGCTAACATGTTCTTATCTCTAAACTCAGACCATACAATTGGAAGTGACTATAGATCATTTCGTAGTCAGGCCTACTTTATGATCACACAAGAAGGTAGGAATTTAATCAGCCTTCCGGGAAAGAAACACCACTACAGGAAAGTAAAGGATTTCCAAAGCAAAATCCAAAAGTAGACTCTATTTTCTACTATTTAGGACCAAAAATTTGTAACAATGCAGTACAAACGAGAACCAAGAAGCATATTCATGAATAAGGTGGTATATAATAGAGAATCAACAAGACATTAGGTTCCAGAACAAGCTAAAAGCGCTCTGAAAATCAGCAGTTACATCCAATTTGTTATTTTAAAGAAACACAAGCCAACCAGTCAAAAAGTCCTATCCAGCTTCTTGACATATTCACCAGAATCATTTTTATTAACCCTAAGGATGTAATTGATAAGATAAAAACCACCCGGTCACAATCCATCGGCCCTAAAGAAATGTTTCTTCAAATTATGGATTACTGTGTAGAAAATGGGAAGAATGTGGACAAAAACACTATGAAAAATCCAAGTCACCATTTTATGGTAAGAGGGACCAAAATTAAAATGAGTCAGAAAGAATCAATGAAAACTGTGACAGTTTGGTTTATAGGAACAAGTAGAAATGACGTTAAGGCAAAGGGGGAATTTCTCTACACAGAAGGTACACAAGACACAGCTTTGTACACTTTTTATGTAGGGAAAGGCTATGCTGAAAGGGTTGGGTTAAGGATCAAAAGATTTGCTTACTTTCTTTTTAACAGAAGCAACACTTGCAGATGTGACCATGAGTAATAACAAAAATGAAAGTTGATGTGCGATGGCTGGATAAAGATCTCGAGACAACTGTAATTTTTACTTAACTGCAGTCCATGATCAAAACTAAGATGTTTCAGAAGGGGTGTTTCAAAGATGGTTTCTCAGGCAGTCAGAGAATACAGGGTGGGGAGAAAGTAGGCTGACAGTTGTGACTCCGTGAGTTTATTCTTGTATTACTTATGAATGTATTATTTTCCATATTAACAACTGTAACCTACTTCTAAAGAGCACCTACATTTCATTCTGACACAGTAGTATAGTGTCACATACTACCGGTGTGACATTACGCTGTAAACTAATAGCACATCACCTCATACCGCCTCGAGACCTGTCCACACACTGGTCAGCCAGCAACCTTGGACATGAGTGTTGTCAGCAACAGTAGTCATTTTCTTCTAGCAGCAGGACCTGTACTGCTTATACACGTGTTAGTGTTGAGGTAAATACTTGTCCCTAAAAACATAACTCCCAGAGAATCATGAAGGGCTGTTAGCTCCATGTTAATTATGGTAAGCAAATATGAGAGGAGAAAATGGAAGGACAAGCCTGAACTTGCTTAGCATGCTTAGGATTTTCAACACTGTCTCAAAACATAGAGATGTTTAGTGGTAACCCATGGCTCAATAGCCATTTTGCTCCAGAAGCATGCTCTGGTCTGTGATAAAGCATTTAGAATGAATAATATAAACAAGTGGCACCCCCACGCTCAATCTAAAATATGAAGAGCGGTAAGTCAACTAATTACTACTCTTGGGTCCACGGGGACGTAGTAGTATCCTCTACCAGTGGATTCCATATGTGCTATGAACACATCTATCAAAATACAGCTGCATTAGATACATCTGAAGAGGTATGTAGTACTGAGGGTGCCCACACGAATCAAAAAGGCATGGTCAAATTATGAAGAGCTAAGTCATTTCTCATCAATCTTGTCTGCAAAGCATGTTTTATATTTCATCAGGAGAGGTGCATGTCCTTCCTCCAGGTGACTCCGGCCTCTTGCTGTTGCCCAAGGCCAGCTTTTCATGTCTGTAATTCCAGACTTGCTTTCTGATGACATTTAGTCGTGCCTTCCTTGTTCTCTTAGCATCTCTTCCTAGGCTCAGCCTGTCATTCTTTTCACACCCCACTTTAAAACACTCAGAAAGTGGCAACACTAACTGGCATTGACAGGACACAGAATGCTAAAAAATCTGTCTTAAGTGCCATTCTTTACAGCTGAGGAATGCATGCCTGACACACCACAGATAAGAAGTAACAAAAGTACAGTCTTAGGGTATGAAATAAACACAAGTTGTTAGTTTTTCTTTCATTCATGCATTTACCCACTCACAACATATCCAAGGGTCCGGTATATGCCAGAAACTATTGTAGGCACTAGGAATTTAGCAGTGGGGTGGAGGTGGGGGCCCAAAATCCAAAAACCAGAAAAAGTCCTTACCAAATGAGCTTACCTTCTTGAGTTCCAAGATGGGAATTTTAATTTAAATTATGATTAAAACAAAACCACAGCAATTTAATGTTACCAATCATCCAATTAAATTTTTATTTAAGTACAGATTTAAATACAGGACATTTTCTCTTGTCCATTCTTCTCCATTTGTCACTTAATTCAGATGCCCTCTTCCTAAGAGAAGCACTGAATTCTGCTTAAATGCTTTGCAGTTTGTGAAGGTCTTGCAGGTTTCTTCAGTCATTCGTGGCTGAACTAGTAGAAGCAGCAATACACTCCAGAGGCATGGTTTACTATCTCTAATGCTGCCCTGGAGCCTCGATGCCAGAGGTTTCACTTAGCGCTTGGCAGAGGCAGGTAGCTGTGTATATGGATAAATGTGTCTGAGCAAAGTAACTATATTTACAGAGTAACTTGGGAAAGGCAACACCATTACATCCATTTTCTCTGTCAATCTAAAACTTCCTTTCTAAAAAGCCTACCCTTTAAGAAATGGAAAACTGACACAACATAAATGTATTCTCAATCCCTTACCTAGATAATTGCTGCAAAACAACAAAAGAGGTTTAAATGGAGGTGTGTGATCCACATGAATGACATGGTGGCAGTAAAAAGGTTTAAAATCTGCTTTGAACAATGAGAACAAGTATTCTCTTGAACCTTAACATCTCAACAATCTAAGCCAGTGTTTCTCAACCCAGACACTACTGACATTCTGAGTCGGACAATGCTGCAGAGGGCTGCCATGTGCACTAGAAATGTGTAGAAGCATCCTAGGCTTTTACCCACTAAGAAGCCAGTACCAAAAAAGTCTCTTAGACATCGCCCAATGTCCCATGGAGAACACCACCACCCCTGGCTGAGAACCTTGGATCTAGGCCATGGGTTAAGCTAAGGTTCTAGTGAAACTGCCATAAATGTAAAGTCCCCATCCAGGCAATTTTGTAAATTCAGAGAAAGTTGTGAAATAGGAGTAATAGAATGGTTGTGAGGATTCAATGAGTTAGATGTAATCACTTTAGCACATGTATCTCAAAGAATATTGTTATAATTATACTTCGCCTTACTCTTACTACTAATATGACTGTATTTTATAACTCTTACTAGATTCTATTATTTCAAATGAGGAACACTGATAATCCATGACAAGTGGGACAGGTCTACAAGCTGTTACAACTATGAATCCGGACAAAGATCTTGCAATATAACCCATGGGTGTCTCAGTAGAACATACTGATAATGACAATGAAGTTACTGAAATAAATTAATGAATACAATGGGTAAGGAAAAGAGCACCTCCTCCATGTAATAGCTAATTTTTAAATTTCTACTGCCTTCATTTTCTCTCATTCCATTGGTAGATATTTCTCAACTAATAATGATTTTTAAAAAAGCAGTATTCATGGTCTTGAAGGTTTGGAAAATTCTGCACAGAGTACATCCCTCTTATTTGCTTTCATGAGAAACTGTGTGGTAAACAGAAGCTCGATAAAAAGAAATATGCTTAAGCTGGCATTAGTGAAACACATGGTAAAATTTCAATTTTGGTCAACACTATCCCTTGGAAAAACAACTTTCTAACCTCCATTTCGTTCCTTATAGAATAAAAAATAACATATCACACACTCATGTGTTCGTTGGCCAACTGTTATGACATTTTCCTACATTTGCATTAAATCTTTTACTTTTGAAGAAACTAAACATTAGAGTAAAGCTGAAAAGCCCAGAACACTTTATTTTTCACTATTTTTTCCTTTTGCTCACTTTTTAAGGTTCAACTCAATGAATTATGACAAAACAAACTCACACAACCACCAGCAAGTGTAGCACCAGGTCAAAAAACAGCACAGACAGCCCCCAGAGCTCCACCTGAATTCTGGTTCCAAAGCACCACCGCCTCCCAGCTGCCAAATTTAATCCCATTATCCTTTATGTGTGTAACAACCGTTTCTTGCTTTTCTTTGTTGTACAACGTAGATATGCATCCCCAAACACTCTAATTTTGGTTTTATTTTTGAACTTTAAACAAACAAATCACATAATACATATTCTTTTGAGTATAGATTCTTTAGCTAAAAGAATATGGCTTCTTATTCTTGTGAGATTCATCCATGTGTATAGTTATAGTTTGGGTTCATTGTCCTAGTATGAACATGTAACAGATAATTCATTCTACTACTGATGGACAGTTTCAAACTTTTATCCAGTATGAAAAATACTATGAACATTTTTGTATATATTTCACATAACTCCTGTCTATGTGTGTGTATATCTATATTAATTACTATTCAAATCTACTAACCAAATAAAATGAGGTATGCTTTTATCGTCATATGCAGGCTTTTTCAGTTATTTCTTATTATTCACTATTAAAGCCAATACAGAAACATTCTTGCATATCGTCCCTGTGCACATGTGGGTAATTTCTCTGGGGTATTTACCAGGAAGTTAAATTACTGGGGAAAAGTATATGAATACCTTTAATATTACTGTTCTTTATTCTCCAAAGTGACTGTGTTCATCCTCATTAACACTTTTAAATGTTTTTTCCCCTACTTTAATGGGTGTGCCTTATATAAAATTGTGGTTTACCTTGTCACTTCCTTAATAATGTATAACACTAAGTATCTTTGTCAGCCAGTAGATTTTCATTTCTATTAATTGCCCATTTTTAAATTGAGCATTGTTTTCTTTTCCTCCTTAATTCTGATTTCAACATTTTGTTAGTTACATTGTATTCCAAACAAATTCTCCCAGGCTCTGGCTTTATCTTTTTATTTTACTTATGATGTCATTTGTTATACCAACAGATTTGAATTTCAATATTCAAATTTGATATTTTTCTCTTTATTATTTATCTCGAATCTTGCTGAAGAAATATTTTTCCACTGAAAGTTCATGAAGATAGACTTCTCAATTTTCTCCTAAAAGATCAACTGTTGGTATTTAAATTTTCATTTCTCTTGTGATTGTTCGACTTTTGTTATTTGGTGTTTATTAGGAACCCACTGCCATCCTTTTACTTCAGGCCCCCAGTGTCTCAAAAGTACATCAGCCCTGGCAGGTACCTTTAAGGTAGAGGGAAAGGTACAGTTCCGTATCTACTGACCAGGGTGGCAGGTATGTTCACCGTGCTGATGCACACTGAGCTGTACACTTTTGTGTGTGTGTTGTAGTGGTGTGTGTGCTAGAGCTAGCTCACACTAGTTCATAAGAGCCAATTGTTAAATAGAAATTTTGTGAATTAATTGTCAAACTATTGGTAGCTTAAAACCAGTCACAAATTCACTATTTACATCATTAAATTTGACAAAAGCTACAAAATTTGAGACACATTTCTTTTCCCAAGCAGTATGAATGCCTTTTTAAAAAGTTTAAAAACATATATCCTTTGGTGTATGGGCAATTTTACCATAAACAAGTAAAAGCTCCAGCATGTAAAAGGATAAATACGCTTAGATGTTTATTGCAGCATTGCTCATGGTTGCAAACAAGAGTCCCAAAACCAAATCACTAGAAGCAACATAATGGAGGAAGGTAGGGAGATAAAGAAACTGTTGGAAAAATTATGGTATATACATATTATGAAATAGCATGCAACTTCAAAAAAAGCACAAGTAAAATCTATTTGTAATGAGCAGGGAGATGCCCAAAACATATTAAGCAAAAGAAAGCAAACTGCAAAACAATATATATAATTTAATGAATACAACAACAACAAAAAACACCAAAAATCCTCTTAGTACATATGTCTGTGTGTGTGTATGTGTGTTTTAAAGATTTAATTTATTTTTAGAGAGGGGGAAGTGGGAAAGAAAGAGAGAGAATCTTCCATGTGTGAGAGATACATAGATCACTTGCCTCTCTCACACCCCCTACTGGGGACCTAGGCTGCCAGCCAGGCATGTTCCCTGACCAGGAATTGAACCCATGGAACCTTGGTTCTCTGGCTCCTGCTCAATCCACTGAGCTACACCAGCCAGGGCTTTGTGTGTGTTTTTATATGACTTCATAAAGAAAGCTGTGGAAGGATACATTCACATTGACTGCCTGGAGGAAAGCGAGGCTCACCTGGCTGGGGCTCCAAGGGAAGAGTATTAACTTTTTCTGTGTATACCTCTATATTGTTCTAATTCCAACAGACTGTTACTTTGTAACTTAACATAATCCAACAATGTTTTAAGACCTTATTTATGAAGATTATAGATCATAACAAAGGTCACATACACAGTTGGTAGGCTTATCTATGAATTCTTCCTATTTTAGTCACACTTGTCTTATTGCCAGGCCTTTTCAATGGTCATTTTTCTCAAAGAGATTTTTCTGGTATTAAAAAATATTAACAGTTTTTCACTGATACAGGATTAAATCCAAAATTAGTAAAGAAAACTAAAGTGTGAGCCAGAATATCTGGGATCTAGTCCTTGTTCTATTTAGTAACTGCAGGATATTACGGCTCTAACAGTGAAAACAGGGGACATGAAATGGAGAACCAGTTTGCTTTCAGGTACTGCTATGATTTAAGAAAACATGGTAAGTGACTGAGTGAAACAATTGTAATCTGGATTTTAACACTGCTTCTTACTACTTATGTAACATTCAGAAAGTTATCTTTTTTTAAGTTTCAGTTTTGGATTCAATAAAGTGGGGCTAATACTACTGACCTTTCAGAATTAGAATAACCATTAAAATATCAATAAAACATGTAAAGCACTTACTCATATTGCAGTCTAGTAGGTACTGAAAACATGCTTTTCGTTATGACAACCATCCTCATTCTACAACCACCAGTTCAAGACCTTCGCAATTTCTCCACCACCAGTAGAGTTTTGAATCACTTAGGGCAGTGATTTTCAACCTCTTTCATCCCATGGCACACATACTAATGATAACAATTTTTGCAGCATACCAGTTGACAATCACTGTCTTGGGACTTACTATATGCTAAATATTTAGGGTGGGAACTTTATATACACAATCTCTTTCATTTTTTAAAATTGTATTTATTTTTAGAGAGGAGAAGGGAGAGAGAAAGAGAGGGAGAGAAACATCAGTGTGTGGTTGTCCCTCACACGCCCCCTACTGGGGACCTGGCCTACAACCCAGGCATGTGCCCTGACTAGGAATCAAACCAGTGACCCTTTGGTTCACAGGCAGGTTCTCAGTCCACTGAGCCACACCAGTCAGGGCACAATCTCATTTATTTTAGTTTTTTCATTATAACAATCATCAGTTATATGAAGCAATTATATTAAAAACGAGGCTTAAAGAGGATACCTAACAATTTGAAGGTTATAAAGTTAGTAATAGTAGAAATTTAAAGTTTAAAGTGAAAATTTGAAACCTGGAACTGTGAGACTCCAAAAGCAGTGTCTGTGACCATCACGTCATGCTTTGCTGCCTCAGATCTGAATACACCAGGAAACGCTGTCCCTTCTGTGTTCGAACCCCTCCCCCGCCAAGCCAGTTCAGACTCTACTTGCTTCACAGAAGTCTGTCACTCTCACACCAAAACGGTGATATCTTTCCCTCCAGTTGGATTTTTTGTCTAAACCAGCAATTTTCAACAAGTGTGCCCCAAGTATTCTTACAACCTGTACCACCTGACTATTTAGTTAGGCTGCTGATGTCTTTTCCCTTTGACTGTCAATTTAAAAAAATGACAACAGCCAACACAGTAATACCTGTCCAGTGTGAGTGATTCACAATTGTATGTATTTTTTTCGTCAGATCAACAACAGCTGCAGAATTTTAGTAATTAGTTGGTGCTCCATAAGATAAAAAAAGTTGAAAAATCACTGGTCTAAACCACACATTTAGGCATTCAATCACTCTAGTATCACAGGATACCTTATAAGTGATTTTTTCCTTGCTAATGCTGTTTTTTTCCATATAAACTTTGAATTTCTTAAAGACAGAAGATATAACTTTTCTAAGTCCCAACACACTTACCTACTACCTTTGACACGGATACTCAAAAATACTGATAGAATGACAAAATTTTATACTGTTACAGCAATCCATAATCATAATGAGTTGTGAGAATTAAAAAACTCAAATGTTAAAGGACAAACATTTCTGCCCCAAGTACCCTGGTAACAGAGAAAACACAGACACACATGCCGGTTTTATGACTGTAGAATTGAGGACAATGAATACTAATCAGAACCTCCTAGGTCTCCCAACTGCCTCCCCCTGCATTTGACAGGGTGTGAAGATTAAACGGATGTAAACAATGTAACGAGAAAGAAACCTAATAGTTTCTAAGATATGAAATTTTCATTTTTGAACTCTTTATGACCACAATTACCCTATAGGTTTCACTGAGGCTAGAATTGGAACAGTGTTTCTCCATTTTGAATTAAATGTGAATGAAAGGATTTAGTTCTATTACGAGGATGCCCCAGGAAAAAATGCTTGCCCCTGACAAAAAACTCACATTACTCGTTTACACCATATTCCATCTTCCTCACACTGGATGAAACCACGTGCCTACTGCCGTCTTGTCTCCATAATCCCTCCGGAGGCAAGCATACATTTTATGAAAGATCTCTTTTTATACAACAAAAATGTTATATTAATAAATGCTAAAAATATATTCTCCCCTTTACGTTGCCCCAATAACACTTCTGGGAAGAATGTGTAGCGAGGGGAGAATATACCTCTTGAAGATTTCTGCTTTTACTCCTTCCTCTCTTCTTACCGTTACTAGACATCGACACATGTTTGCGTAAGCCACAGAAAAACTGGGCTCGTCGATAGCCTTCTCAAAGACCAGGTCGATGACTCCCTTCAGCCGCTCCTCTGTGTCAACGGTGAGTCCAGACACCTGCTTCATCAGCTGGTTGAACATCTGTGGTGTCAACTTGTTTAAGATACTTCGAACTTTTCTAAAAAGCTCCTAGAAGGGACACACACGCAAAAAAGAGCATTATAGTACCTGTGATACTATGATGTGCTCCGTAAAAATTAATATTTTGTTTATAACATAAATTCAACTTTCCAAATTATTCTTTAAAGAATATTCTTATTAATATTAATATTTTTATTAGTAATACATCTCAAATCTATATACAAAGTAAAAGAAGTTACACTCAAAATGACTCCATTTACATGATACTTTGGAAAAAGTAACATTATAAGGACAAGCAGATCAGTGATTCACAGAGGGGACATCGGGGGAGCATGAACACAAAGTAATACAAGGAAATTTCAGGTGGCTGGTGGAAATGCTCTGTATTTTGACTGTGTCGGTAGTTGCATGACTGTGGATGTCTGTCAACAATTATAGAACTATACACAAAAAAGGAAGTTTTACTAAATGTAAATTATTTAAGTAAATTTACATTTACTTACATAAATAAAATAGCCCAGTAAAATTCATGAAATCATGATATAATAACTGAAAAGACATACATGAATGTTTTGTTTGATCCCCTTAAACATGTGTATTGATATACAAAGATTTTAGTTATGTGCAAAATGTTAACACTTTCTCTACGCAGAAGAAACTTAAATTAAAAAAAAACTATATTGCCAAGTTTTTTAGCAATAAGTCATCGTTAATTCTTTTTTTAAGATTTTATTTATTTATTTTTAGAGAGGGGAAGGAAGGGAGAAAGAAAAGGAAAGAAACTTCAACATGTGGTTGCCTCTCACACACCCCCTACTGGGGACCTGGCCCGCAACCCAAGCATGTGCCCTGACTAGGAATTGAACTGGCGACCCTTCGGTTGGCAGGCCAGTGGTCAATCCACTGAGCCACACCAACCAGGGCAAGTCAGTATTTTTTTAAAGATTTTATATATTTATTTTTTAAAGATTTTATTTTTTATCAAGATTTTATTTATTTATCTTTAGAGGGGAAGGAAAGGAGAGAAGGAGAGAAATATTAATGTATGGTTGCCTCTTGTGGGTCCCCTGCTGGGAACTGGCCTGGAACCCAGGCATGTGCTCTGACTGGGAACCGAACCCCGATCCTTTGGTTCACAGGCCCATGCTCAATCCACTGAGCTATACCAGCCGGGGCCAGTATTACTTTTATAAAGAAAAAAAAAAAAGTTTAGTAGAAATAGGGGAGTCATTGCATCTCTCCAATTTTGCCTATATCAAGTGAGATAGTATTATTTAGGTCTAAAATTGTAAACTGTGTTTTACATGAAGAATAAAAATTAATAATCTTCAAATATCTTCAAGAAGATAACAAGCTTAGAAGATAGGATAATAAAAAGATAATTTACTAAAGTAACGTACAGCATATTTTAAAGTTGCTAAAAGAGTAGTTCTTAACAATTCTCATAAGAAAAAATTAAAATCTCCAGCATGAAACAATAACAAATTCACTGAAAATAATTTATTCCTCATAACTGAATATCTACAACCAATTCTGTATCAGGTACAAATAAAGCATAAGGCACAATTATGGCCTCCAGACCACTGTCATTCAGAAGCAGAGACAAGGTAGTGACAAGTAAAGTAACAGAGAAAGCACAAGGCAGATCAGGAGCTGGAGAAGGGAGAAGTTTAGGTACAAGAGCGATCAGAGGCAATGAGGTTACTCAGGGAGTGCCTTTAGAAGAACATGAAAACTGGGTCAGATAACAGACCAAAAAAAGCTGTAAGTGGGGGAAAACAGGGATGGGGAAGAAATTTTAAGGAAGGGAAAGACTTTTAGAAAGAAATTTTTACTAAGAATTTTCTACTTTGGTAATAGAGAACAACATTCTCTCTTTGGTAATAGAGAACAGGAAAGATCACAGAACTAGTGTGCACTAACTGTGAGATGAAATGAGGTTTTAAGGGACCAGTTAAAAGCTAGGGTGGAGAGATAACAGTCAGCCCTGCAGAAGAGGATGAAGTAGAAGAGGTATGAGGCAGGGGAGCCCAGTAATGGAACTACCACAGTAGTGTATGTGCAGAGGTCTAGTCAGGTCACGAGGCAACGATTTCCTACAACTGCTTCAGGGAGAAGAAATCTTATGATACAGGAAGAATACGGTTACAGTCAGTCATTCATAAAGTTGTTATAGTATAGTAGTAAGAATGAAAGAGTGAAAGAGTTTTCTGGAAGTGGAGGTAAATAAAACTACTGTTTTCACAAAAAAGGAAACACACAAAATAACAATTAGCAGGAGCATCAGTTCAAAATGGGGTATAGCTATGCAGAAAAGAATAAACTCCACACAAAAAATAAAGGAATGAAGCAAAGATGCTACTTATTTAGAAGATCAAGAAAAGTTAGGTTGTATGGGCCCTAAAAAATAAAGTTTATTTATGCTTCATTAAATTTGCTTTATCTAGTCACTAAAGAAAATAATTTTTGATAGTTTAAGTCAATATAACTATTCTAATGTTTTTGAAATAAAAATTAATCAATAATGGGTCCAACTCTGCCCTGGCTGGTGTGGCTCAGTGAATTAAGCACCAGCCTGCGAACCAAAGGGTTGCTGGTTTGATTCCCGGTCAGGGCACATGCCTGGGTTGCAGGCCAGGTCCCTAGTAGGGGACACATGAAAGGCAACCATACATTGATGTTTCTCTCCCACTCTTTCTCCTTCCCTTCTCCCTCTTTAAAAATAAATAAAAAAATATTTTTAAAAAAGAAAAATCTCTGTACTTTCCTTTAAAAAAAAACCAAAGAGAGTATCTATTCCTTTCTTCATAGGTCTGAAGAATCTAATAAAGGAAGGCACTAACACAAACGCATTAAATACTGAAGATGAAGACACCTTCGATAACTCAGCAGGGATTTTGACTATCTTTCGTAAGCCATTTAGACCTCTTCATCATTGAACATTTCATAGGGGACTGGAAGGAGGGACATAGAAGGTATTTTTAAAAACACACTGAAATATATTACGAATAAGTGGAAGGAAGATTAGGTACTGGGTATCAGTGAATCTGGAAAAGGATGTACTTAGTGACAAACATCTCAGCAATTACTAGAAAGATGAACAAAGAAAAGTAGCCAAATAAGACTGATAGCATAGCTTCCATCCAAGATGAGATGTAGGTAGCTACACTGTGCCTCCTTGCACAACCAAAGGAAGGACAACAACAAATTTAAAAACAAGAAATAACCAGAACTGCCAGAAAATCAAACTGCATGGAAGTCTGACAACCAAGGAGTGAAAGAAGAAACATTCATCCAAAAAATACGGCCCATAAGAAAGAAGAGATCAAACTTCCAGAAAAAATACAACTAAGCAATGAAGAAACAAAACAATGATAATCAGGATATTCATAGAAATGGTTGAGTATGGTCACAAAATAGAGAAAGAAGTAAAGGCTATGCAAAGTGAAATAAAGAAAAATGTACAGGGAACCAACAGTGAAGGGAAGGAAACCAGGGCTCAAATCAACAGTTTGGACCAGAAGGAAGAAAGAAACATTTAACCAGAACAGAATGAAGAAACAAGAATTCAAAAAAATGAGGAGAGGCTTAGGAATCTCCAGGACAACTTTAAATGTTCCAACATCTGAATCACAGGGGTGCCAGAGGAAGGGAAAGAACAAGAAATTGAAAACTTAGTTGAAAAAACAATGAAGGAGAACTTCCCCAACCTGGCAAAGGAAAGAAGACTTCCAGGAAGTCAGGAAGCTCAGAGTCCCAAAGAAGTTGAACCCAAGGAAGCACATACCAAGGCACATCATAATTACATTACCCAAGGTTAAAGATAAGGAGAGAATCTTAAAAGCAGCAAGAGATAATAAAGAGAGAGTTACCTACAAAGGAGTTCCCATAATTCTATCAGCTGATTTCTCTAAAGAAACCTTGCAGGCAAGAAGGGGCTGGAAAGAAGTATTCCAAGTCATGAAAGGCAAAGGATCTACATCCAAGATTGATCTATCCAGCAAAGCTCTCATTTAGAATGGAAGGACAGATAAAGTGCTTCCCAGTTAAGGTCAAGTTAAAGGAGTTCATCATCACCAAGCCCTTATTATATGAGATGTTAAAGGGACTTATCTAAGAAAAAGATAAAAAATATGCACTGTAAAATGACAACAAACTCACAACTATTAACAATCAAACCTAAAAAAACAAAAACAAAACCCCAAACAAATTAAACAAATAACTAGAACAGGAACAGATTCACAGAAATAGAGATCACATGGAGGGTTATCAGTGGGAATTGGGAGGGGGGGTGAGTCGGGGAAAAGGTACAGGGAATAAGAAGCATAAATGGTAGGTGCAAAATAGACAGGGGGAGGTTAAGGATAGTATGGGAAATGGAGAAGCCAAAGAACTTATATGTATGAACCATGGACATGAACTAAGGTGGGGGAATAGTGGTGGAAGTGGGGGACAGGGTGGAGTGGAATAAAGGGGAGAAAAAAACGGGACAACTGTAATAGCATAATCAATAAAATATATTAAAAAATTTTTTTAGCCCTGGCTGGTGTAGCTCAGTGGATTGAGCACGGGCCTGCAAACCAGACAATCGCGGTTCGATTCCCAGTCAGGGCACATGCCTGGGTTGCAAACCAGTTCCCTGCAGGCCACTTCCCAGCAGGGGATGCATGAAAGGCGGTTGTACATTGAAAAAAAAAAAAATTTTTTTTTTGACAGCATAGCTTTGTGATGGATAAGTTCATCTTGGTCCTGATACTCTCTGAACAACTTTATTGATTAGTTTATTTGTTTAACAAGTATTTACTGAGTATCTACTATGTATGAGGTTCTCTGTTGGCGCTAAATGAAAATCAGTATTTCTAGGCACATCTCTGATCCCAGGAACTTCATCATTCTGAGTACCTGGCTGGGGTCCAGGAACTGTGCCAAGTGCTTTATATTACTTCACTGAGTCTTCACCATGGCCCTATGAGGTAGGTAGGGTCACTGTCTTCACTCTACAGTGGAGATGTAGTAGAGGTAGCCCAGGAATAGGAACCGGCACTGGGAGCACAGCAAAGGGTGGACCAGGCTTTACATCATTTGACACACACAAAAAATTGTGTGGATTAAAGGAATTCTTCAATTTACCCTATGGAGGTTTCAGGAAGATATGCATATAAAAATACAAATGATTCAATTTTACTCTGAAAGACTCTAAAACAAGATGGGTTTCTTAATTTTAACTTATCAGAAGTGAAGGTCTGACAAGGAAACATGAAACAATATATAGACTATTTCACAGTAAACACTGAGAGTCTAAAAGTATATTTTTAATAAAAGCAAATATGGATCTGAGCCTAAATGACAGAATTCTATGATTTACGAACCTCTGAGACACAGTGTCTGTTCTGAAAAGCATACACAAAGCAATTTCAAAGTGAAATAGGCTGTCTGGTATCCAAGATGGATTTTAGAATAATGCTCACCTTGCGGCAGAAAAAAATTACAATAATCTTAAACTAAGACCTCCAAATATATTAATAGGGCAACACGACAAGCTAAAACAGTATCATTATAACTCCCAAAACAAAGGTAGCATGTGCCTCTGTTCTCACCTGGGTTTTAATGTTTTCAGGATCCTCAGCTTGGCTGTCTCGTTTCTGACTGGGCTTCCAGGCGTTCTCTGCCTTTTTCAGGTGCACGTCTTCTTTCACAGAGACTGTGATGATCTTCCTGGGTTCTCTTCTCTGGCCAGGCTGAGATCTCCGTGGCCCGACATTCAACAACTAGGACAAGAATGTTCTTTATTACATTTACACAGCGTACTGACAATTTACTCTCTGCTATGCTGCTCAAGTGAAGCCTGATGATCACACCAAACACATCTAGATGCAAAGGTGAGTGTTAGGCACTCAATTCAGATTTGATCTTTTGGGAGGAGTTGGGGGGGTTTAGGTCACCATCAATGTAATGTTCTCCACCACTGTAATTTTAGATCCTGAAGTCCTAAATGAAATAACGTGATGAAAAATTATATTCGATACAGATGTTTTTTCTCACCAAGAAAGAGCACCCTTTGCTGATGCTCTAGTTTTTACTAGTTGTAACTTTGAACTGGTTACTTTGAATAACTACAAAAATCCACATATGGTAATAACCAGTTATAAATCTGCTTCAAAAACTGGGTTTGTAAACTGGGTGAAATGCAAATACAAGCTTATCACAAAAATTCTCTATAGCACAGACACCCGACTTCACTGTAGATCTTAATGGATCCCTCTGAATTTGCTGGGTCAGAAATACTAAAATACATCTTTCTTATATCATTAATGTGACCCAAATGAATTGCTCCCCGGAAACAAATATTTTCCTCTCTTTATGCGTTCTCTGTTCCTGCTACAGTCACACTGTACTCATTATGTTAAAACCAGTAGCATATGCTGGCATGTCACGCTGGCCATCAAATTAAACTTTTATTACTGGGCAAGAAGGAGGTAAGTTAAAAGGTACATTCTCTGTATTTATTATAGTCACAACAGCTGCTACATTAAATGCTTGGAAATAATTTTGCAAGATTAAACTTTTGGGTTGAGAGTAAGTTCCGCTCCTCTGTTGCATAATGAGAGGCTTTACATTTTCTGATACAGCATTCTCTAAATGCTGAGTAAATATTGCCATTAGGTTTCAACAGGGAAGGAAAAAAAGCTTCACATAACACGTACAGACCAGAATCATATCTCACTTAATGTCCCAGTGCTGCCCTTCTGAATTCAGATAAAGCTTCAGGAAAGGAAGCAGAAACTTAAATGTCATACTTTATATAAAAAGACAGGTTATAAGACAGGCATGGTTTCAGGCCTGGGCTGAGAATCCTAAAAGCCTTTACACATTACTCATTCTCAGAATTACTCTAATATTTCACCATCTGCCCTAATTAGAAATGGCATTATCAAGAACGTACCAGGATTAAAAGTTAGAATTTCTAGGCACTACACACTAATTTATCAACTATATCTAGCTGAGAGCGCAGTACTGATGATATGGTCTCAGACTATTGGTAAACATTAAAAACCAGGGTCAGACACACCCAGAAGCCACAGGCATGGTAAAACTAAAAAGAGAACTAAACAGATCTTCAGACTGAAAAAGTACCAACAGGCAACAGGGGCTAAACCAGACAGTACTACGATAAGAACAATCATTTCTAATGGAAACCTTGAAAAGACAGCCTGGACAAAACAATTCTGTTACGAAAATGCAGTAAACCAAATACTGTATGATTTTTTATAATTCAGGTTATATTCTAGTGTTAATTCACTAAGGTTAATCTTTTTCAATGCTTGGGTAAAGTCCAAATACAACAGTATATCACAAGACATTTAACTTAATCCATGCATTTACTCATAAAAATTTATCAAGGACAAAGGTTGGTGGCTGTAATGAAAGATTATTATGTCAAAAATCACATAACAGCAATTTATGCATATTGGAGATATAATTTTAATCATATTTAGACAAACTTAGAAAGTGCCCATTTCCAAAAACGACTGCAAACATCAATGAATATGCCCTGCACTTGAATCCAGAAAGTAACGTACGCCACACCTCTTTCCCTGCCTCAGACACGCATGTGTGCATCTCAAAGGAACAGTGGAGAGAAGTGAGCGATGTCACGAAACAGAAAACAACGCGAGTCAATACTGTTAGTCCAGGATAAAAAAGTTGAAATTATAACCATGTGCAAGTGCCCAAGAAAACTTTCAAAATTATAGTTGCACCTCTGGTTATAATTAAGACAGATACTGTTCACAAATACTTATCCAAGAATATTAAGTTCTTAAAAGGTGACTATGCTTATAAATGCTTAATTAATTAATTAATCTCTAACGCTGTCATGTTTACACTCTGAGAATGAACCCACTGCCGGAACATCGCCGTCTGGAGGCGTGTGGTGCAGACCTGGCGAAGAGGGGCAGACCTCAAGACAAAAGAACTGTGGAGTCTTCAGTCCAATTCTGCTACTTATGAGTGAAGCTGCTGTGAGCAAGTCTCTTAACTTTGTTGAACTTAAGCTTTTTCATATAATAAATTGCTTGTCCTACCTACAAAAGTTATTATGAGAATCATGGCACATAAAATAGAAGGCATATAAAATCATCTTAAAATCTAGGTAAGGTATTATCATCAATGCCAAAGCACCAAAGGCACTTTTTAAAAAGTGATATGTAGATTGGTGCAATTACCTCTACATATTTTGTGTCTTTTTAAAACAATGTTTTAAAATTATTTTTAGAGAGATGGGAAGGGAAAGAGAGAAACATTGATGTGTCAGAGGTACATCGACTAGTTGCCTCTCACATGCCACAACCAGAGACTTGGCACACAACCAGGCATGTGTCCTGACTGGGAATCGAACTGACAACCCTTTGGTTCGCAGGCCAACACCCAACCCAGAACCACACCAGGCAGGGCTTGTGTCCTTTTTCGTGTGTGAAAAATTTAATACAAATTGTCAAATTTGTAGTGTCCTTCAAAAACTGCACCATAGATAGTGATACGACTTACTGTATTTTGCCATGTATAATGCCCACTTTTTTGCCCAAATTTTGAGGAGAAAATAAGGATACTCATTATACATGTGTAGTACCTGAAATACCTTCTATTTGTTCTTGTGTTTTATAATTATTTGTTACATAAAATTTCTTGTACCATAATATGTTATAAAATAAATGCTAAAATTCCTTTATAATACAAAAAATAACTATCTGAATATAAATAAATAAAAAATTGAGTAAGAAAGTTAAAACAGGCCCTGGCTGATGTAGCTCAGTGGATTGAGCACGGGCCTGCGAACCAGATGATGGCAGTTCGATTCCCTGTCAGGGCACATGCCTGAGTTGCAGGCCAGTTCCCAGCAGGAGCCAGTTCCCAGCAGGGGATGCACCAGAAGCAACCATACATTGGTATTTCTCTCTCCCTTCCCTTCTAAAGATAAATAAATAAAATTTAAAAGAAGGAGTTAAAACAAAGGATTTTTTTCTCAAAGTCTGGGCCCAGAATATGGGTGCGCACTGTATGCAGTGAAACACGGTATTCATGAAACGCAGAATCTGGGGCCCAGAACTAAAAGTTATGAAGTGTACAAAGAGGAGTAAAGCCTGGTCTCCTTCTGTGAAGGACAGACTATCATGACCGATGGCCAGAAGAGAGACTTTGAAGGTATAACATGCTCAGGGTCCACAAACATCAGAACCAATGTAAGACATCAAAATTTGGGGTTCACTAGTGAGCCGAAATTTTTTTCAGGTGAGCTGGGAGTTTAAATTTTTTGCTCACTCTCATATATTTTTCTTAAATGTATTAAATTAGAAATTTGCCCTGGCTGGTGTAGCTCAATGAATTGAGCACAGGCCTATGAAGCAAAGGGTAGCCAGTTCGATTCCCAGTCAGGGCACATGCCTGGTTTTCGGGCCAGATCCCCAGTGGGGGACACATGGAAGGCAGCCAAACACTGGTGTTTTTTTCCCATTCTTTCTCCTTCCCCACTCTCTAAAAATAAATAAATATTTAAAAAAAAATTAAACTCATCTCTGTTTCAGAGTTTACTACATATACTGCTCTTATCTCATTCAGAGACTACCACCTCGAACATCTCTGCTTACCTGGGTAACCAAAGGAAATAGGAAATGAGTAGTGGATAGGACCACTACTCATCGTAGCAATTTTGAGAGAGAGACAACTGATTGTTACTTCAAGGAGAGAAGGAAGCATGATATGAGGTCAAGAAAACTTTGCCCCTAGGAGTTTTATATTATGGTTCAGCTAGTCTCAAAGTTAGTTGAAATGAATATAAACGGTAAGTTACTAGTCTAGGCCTATTGACCCTTGCTCAATGCATTTCTTTTGGGAAACTCTGTGTGATGTCTGGCAACTGATTACCATTAAAATACCACAACCACTATGTAATTCGACTTTTAAAAAGCTACAGAGATGATACTGGGTGCTTCCAACTGATGTGCACTTTATTGTCCATCAAAAGACCTTTATAGCTGAAAACTGCATATGACATATTAAAACAACTGCTATGCAATAAAAATATTTTATAACAAGTCTGTTGCCAAAAAGTTCATACTAGGAATTATGGGTATTTAAGCCATATTATGAAGCATACCTAGCAGATACTAAGATTCTTGGGTGGTAACCATTTATAAGCCAATCTGAAAGCTGGTAAAAATGACTACATGTATGGAACAAGAAACTATGAAGAGTAGGGCTGCTGCTTTTTTCCAAATAGCATTACTGATTGTTCCTTCATCTGTATCGACAACAATATACCAAAGTAAGCTAGACAAATTAAGTGGAGAATATTTGTTAACTAATGGAGATGTGGAAGAGTGATTACTTACATTAAGCCAATGGATCAGTATTTCACTTTAAAATTAGCTTGTGGCATATGACAGAGCTATTTAAAGAAAGTCTTTAAACAATTAAAGCTGACCTTTCTGAAGACACTACAAGTTCTTGATAATGGCTCATTTCCAGTCATATTACTTTGCATGCACTGAATAACTCATTTATCTGATATATGGGGGAACAGAGATTAGTGGGCAAACATACAGTGATAGTTCCTCTTAAAATTCATTTCCCAATTTCAGTATTTTAAGAGATAGTTTATTTTCTTTCTTTTTTTTTAAATTTATTTATTTTTTGAATTGATTATGTTGTTACAGTTGTTCTATTCCCCCCTTCATTCCCCTCCACCCTGCCCCCCCAACCCCACCATTACCCCCCTTTAGTTTATGTCCATGTGTCTCAAGTCCTTTAGGTTCTATATTTCCCATACTATTCTTGCCCCCCCCATCTATTTTCTATCTACTGTCTATGCTACTTGTTTTCTGTACCATCTCCCCCCATCTCCTCCTCCCACTCCCCTGTTGCTAACCCTCCTTGAGATCTTCATTTCTATGTTTCCACTCCTGATCTAGCTGTCCTTTTAGTTTGCTTTCGTTTTAGGTGTGGTTGTTAATAACTGTGAGTTTGCTGTCCTTTCACTGTTCATGTTTCTTTAACTTCTTTTTCTTAGATAAGTCCCTTTAACATTTCATATAATAAGGGCTTGGTGATGATGAACTCCTTGAATTTGGTCTTATCTGAGAAGCACCTTATCTGTCCTTCCGTTCTAAATGAAAGTTTTGCTGGGTAGAGCAATCTTGGTTGTAGGTCTTTAGATTTCATGACTTGGAATATTTCTTTCCAGCCCCTTCTTGCCTGTAAGGTCTCTTTTGAGAAATCTGCTGACAGCCTGATGGGGACTCCTTTGTAGGTGATTGTCCCCTTACCTCTTGCTGCTTCCAGGATTCTTTCCTTCATTTTAATTTTGGCTAATGTAATTATGATATGCCTTGGTGTGTTTCTTCTTGAGTCCAACTTTTTTGGTACTCTCTGGGCTTCTTGGATTTCTTGGAAGTCTATTTCCTTTGCCAGATTGGGGAAATTTTCTTTTATTATTTGTTCAAATAGTTTTTCCACTGGTGGTTGTGTCTTTCCCCCTTCTGGTACCCCTATAATTCGGATATTGGAGCGTTTATAGATGTCCTAGAGGTTCCTAAGCTTCTCCTCATTTTTCTGAATTCTTATTTCTTCACTCCTTTCTGTTTGATGATTTTTTTCTTCTTCCTTCTGGTCCACTCCATTGATTTGAGTCCCAGTTTTTTTTTCATCTCTATGGGTTTCCTGTGGAATTCCATTCATTTCCCTTAATTTAGCCTTCATATGTTTCTCTAATTTGTGGCTATAGTCCACCAGATCTGTGAGGAAGCTGATGACCAGTGTTTTAAACTGTGCGTCTGAGAGATTTGCTATTTCTTCGTCACTTAGATTTATCTCTGGGACTTTGAGGTGTCCCTGCGACATTTTTGGTCTGTTCTGGCCCTTTAAGTGGGATGAGCGGCGCCTTGGATTCCCAGGTCGCTGAGTTGTGACGCTGTATGTGGGGGCGTGGTCAGAGCGGGGAAATGGCGCCGCCGCCGCCGGTCCAAGTGCTCACTCCCTCACCCGCGTGTAACCAGGCAACCACAGTCAACTCGCTGCCACCGCCTCCCCACTGACTCCTCCGTAGTCGCTCACCCGGTGGGCCGCTCGGTCGCTCACTAGGTCCAATCCTGGGTTTGGAACCCGTGCGACTGGATTCGTGCGTCTGGATTCCGCGACCGGGTCGATCGAGCCCTCCTTTGTAACTCCTCACCCGACGCCGGTTTCGCCCCTTACCGGTCGGGCCGAAGAATTTGTTGTTAGCGGACTTCCGAAAAGTTCAGTTTTCCGTGTTCTGGTTGTGTTTTCTGATGCTAATATTTAGTTGTCCCTAAACTTGGTTGTGAGAGGAGGCACGGCACATCCACCTTAAACCTCCATCTTGGCGGAAGTCCGAGATAGTTTATTTTCAATTCACAGTATTTCCTTTTTGCTCTACCTAATCAGCCGACAATAGAAACCTGGTAATAAAAAGTGACAGTACACACTGGAAGAAGAGATGTGGCAGTTTATATATACCCTTTGCTAGTGACATATGAACAAAACTGAGCAATATGATCATCACAGATGCTGCTAACCCGAGATTAATCAAAATGCTATTCACATTGTTTCAAATGTTTGGCAAAACACAGATATAAATCAAAACTAAAACAAAAACAAACCCTGATAGAATATAAATTTAAGTGACTAAAAAGGGAAATAATACTGAAAAATAAAGTATAAAATGCTTTCTAGAAAGCTGCTAAGACTTTCTGATGAGAAAATTCAAATTCTGTAACAATCATCACTTAGAGAAAATAAAGGTTAAATTTCAAAGCTGTGTGAGAAAAGAGGTCTTTAAGATGGTGGTGCCCAATAAATAATATGCTTTAAATTAAGGAGATTTACTGTAGGTCTTACAAAGCCTCCAATGTGGTGTATGCATTTAAATATTCTCAATCAGGCTGCAGGTAAACAACCAAATAATTCCAATACCCACAAAATGACATTTGTTTTCAGATGGTGCAGCGTTATTTCCAAGCAGGTTTTAAAAGTTGCCATTACAGAAATAAAAAGGTGATGGGGAACTAGAAAGTGTCACCTTACATAAAAATATTTTTACAAACATGTAGTAGTCTTAACAGGTGATCTGCAAGTGTACATCCAACCCTAAGCTCCTCCAGAACTTTAAGTGCTCTCGAGCCCTTCCAACTTGGGGAAGAAAAGCATTCACATCAACGGCAACTTTTCCTCATGTTTTCTGCAAGTCTACAAAGCGTGGAGTAGGCCCATTCTGCCGAACCCTGCACAGGGCAGTGCCCCAGCATAACTCCATTGGTGATGCCACCTCCACCGCTGAAGGGCCCGCCACTGGGGGTGTGAAGGCAATCTGCAGTTTACAATGCTGCACTCTTTTGTATGTGTTATTTGTTCATGTTTTCACTTCACAAACTATTGTAAGTGATAAAAGCAAAACATAAAATACTCTAACACTGTAGACTATTGTTTAAAAAAAAAAAAAGATTTAGCACACCCCTAGAGGCAGGCTCTTCAGGGGTGGGTCCGACATCACCAGTGGAGTGTAAGCTGGTGCTTTGCTCTGTTCCAGAATTGGCAATCCACGCCTGCCCTGCACTTTGCAAATCTGTAGAAACAAAGACAAAGAGATGACCATTAGCTGAAAGTCATCAGAGATCTCTAGCACACCAGAAAACCTGAAAGCAAAACAGGGATCATACTCAAGGTTGTTTCTTTTTTTTAAACCCATTTTAAGGTCATTTCAAGGCCAAATTCATGTAGACAAGCTTCTTTTGAATAAAAACGACTCAAGTATACTCTTTATTTACTTTAATATTAGTTTTGAAAGGATAGTCTTCACCTCTTCTACTCTTCTTCCTGTTTAAATGAATCAAGAAATAAAAGCTGCTCTCTTGCTGTTAGGCAAGCTGTCATGAAGCCTACGACAGTTTCTAATCGGGCTGTAGGGAACTTGTACTTACAGGTACACCTCTCCCACCGGAGGTCTGCCTTCCAAAATCTGCAAAGGCTGGAGTAAAATCTGGTCCTCGAGGCAAAATCCGAGGATCCAGAGTTCGCAATGGCAATTTGGGTTGGTTGATCTGCACAAAGAAGAAAAGTAAAGCTTAACAAAAGTTCCAGAGCATCCAGTACCACAACAATAAAACCTTAGATTGAAAAGTTATGTCACCTGAAATGGTGAGCACTGGCTTCCTGAGCCAGTGAAAGTCCAGTGTGAACCTGGTAGCGTCTTCTGGGCTAGCATTAGAATCCTTAGGTCAACAGTGGTTTTCTGATGCCCTGGGACTGATTAGGCCTAAAATTCCCAAGGAGAAGCTAGACAGAATCGATAAACTGGCTCACTAGTCAGGACCAGTAAAACACAAGATGACTTATTTTGGGATTCTATAAACTAGGGTCAAATTTTAAGATTTTTTTCTAGCATAGTCACCAGAACATTAGAGCACCTGACTACGAGAATCCTGCTGTTGCTCATTTTGGTTCCAATACTGTTGACTGGTAACTAGAAAAAGCATGCATTCTGAGTGGACAGTAAATCTCAAAAGGAGATTATGTTTCATGGGTGATAACTCATTTAAGATCTCACTTTGTCTAGTACACAGAAGTTACCAAGCTTTGCATAGGCATAGGATATGACTATAGACTCAGCAAAGATAAGTAGCTCAGCAAAAATCAACTAATGACTGGCCAAAGTCAGAAACAGATAAAGAAGGAAGACAGGAGGGAATATTTTCTGAAAGGATAATCTAACTCAGTGAATAAAATACTAAAGTAGCTTTAAGTTAGCACCGCCAATCATTCTGCTGCCTCATGTAAGTACCTAAGAGAAAAGACTTAGCAACAAAAAGAGTTAAGACCTGTTGCTCTAAGAAAATAAAATCAAACGAATAGGGTTTGGGAATCTTAGTAAGAGGTGTGTCTCATTCTCTAAGATATTTACCCTCTACTTTGATTAGGGATTAACAATTCTTCAAAACAATGCTTCATCATCAGCACTGGTTATCACTGACTTACATGAATACTTGGGCAGATAAACATCTGACTTTACTCCTTTTAATTTAAAACAGATAAAAATAAACAAGATTGTATTAATTTTTTGTATGCATCATTAAGGTCAGATGTGAAGATAAAGGATGTCTATTTATTTGCACAGGATTAAAGACTAATCCCTATGAAAAGCTATTGAAAGAATTTTGAGATATACATTATTTGAATTATGTTAACTACTATTTAAGTTTGATCTGCCAAATACCTTTCTAGGTTTATGATCTGTCTTTAAAGCCATTCTAATTCCATACTGAAATTTCAGAATGGCGGGGTGGGGAAAGAGGTCTGTATTACCTTAGCTATATCAGCCCAACAAACAATTTTCACATCACTAGGAAATAGCCAAAACAAGCAGAGAATTAATCAGTTTTAAAACTTCACCACTCCAATATGGGTCAAATCCCAGTATCATTATAATATAAAAAATCCAAAATCCAAACTCTACTTCTTAAACATTATACATTTTAATTCAAATACCATTTAGTCTTACAATTCCTAAAAAATGCTCATACTTCACATATTTGCACTGATCACAAAAACCATTTCCAAACAAAAAGAGATAATCATACTCTGAGTATTCAGCTTACCTTGTCAAGAACCACATCACTGATGGGAGGCAGGCCCTCTGGTTTCTGAATACAGGCTGGCATGAACTGGAAGTCCAACAAAAATTCCCTGTCATATTGCTTCTTGCCTTCAGTATCTGCAGGCTTCCAGGATTCTAGAAGAAGAAAGGCAGGCAGACCCAACTGTCTATAAGGTCATTCTATGCGTATCCAGTACAAGTACAAACCAAATCCAATATTTACTTTTTCTCATTCTAAACAAATACACACAAATGCAACATTGAGCTACAGTCAATAATGTCATGTAAAGATTTTAAACTGCCATTTGTTCTTTTATTCCTTCTGGATACCCCTGGACAGAAGAGTAATCTGAAATAAGTTGATATAAGAACCACTTCATATGCACATTTGGCAGACTTTCGGTCCTCAGTAAATAAACTACCACACCTATAAATAAGGAATATAATAATATTCTTGGTTTCAAGGAAAAGAAGGATACTTTAGTTAATCATTTGGCAATGTTATTTTGGAGAGAAAAAGGTAAAAAGACAAAAACAAGTAACATTTAAGATTATGAAAAATTTAAGTAGCTAAAGTTTTTCCCCTGACTACAGTTTAATCTGAAGAAAATAATGTACTTAAAAGAATAAGCATAAATGGTAGGTATAAAATAGACAGGGGGAGGTTAAGAATAGTATGGGAAACAGAGAAGCCAAAGACTTCTATGTATGACCCATGGACATGAACTAAGCGGGGGAGGGGGTTGCTGTTGGGAGGGGCAATGAAGGGCAGAGGGAAATAAACCAGAGAAAAAATGGGACAACTGTAACAGCATAATCAATGAAATGTATTAAAAATGTTTCTTGAAACAATATTACCTTTATTACATGTTATGTGCTGACATATTTTACTCTCCTTTTAAAAAATTGTTGGTTGTAACTCACTAAATTAATTTCGAAATCCATTAAATGAGTTTAAATTAGCAGTTTGAAGAACACTGGTCTAGATGATTTCTGAGGTCTGATATTTCACATCCAAACCCCATCTCAATGCAGAAGTCACTCCAGATTTGTCAGATAAAGAAAAAACTCATCATTTATCCAAACTTTCTATCAAAGGAGCCACCACCTCTCCTCCCCATGACACCAAACAGCTCCACAACCTTGAAGTCAAGCACAGTTTACACAGTCCTGGCAAAGAAGTTTAATGCATTTGATGGTGTCTACAGATGCACTGTCCTCTGGCGTTTATCACATATTTCACAGGGAACTTCCCAGCCTGCAGAAGCTCAGTGATGCGGTCAGACTGCTTCTGACTCACTACTGGAGTTCAGTTCTATAACAATTCCTGTCAACAAATTGAGTTCAAGCCTTGTGAAATGATGAGTATGCTAGTTCAAGTGACATGGTCATATCTCAAATATCCTCTTCACTTAAATAAAGTTAAATTTCCCCTGTTAAATCAACCAGCCTAACGATGACTGAGTCCCTTTGACAGCTGCACCTCCAATGCCAGTGAAAGCAGAACACCAGCACGAGATACCGCTTCTGCCAACGCAGAGCTCTCTGGATTTGCTATCACTAACTTACGCCTGCTGATCCCTTCTGTAAATATTATAGAATCACTATGATGAGCCTCTCCCTTCTGCCCACTATTTCACTATAAGGAGGTACCATTTCTCTAATAAGGTTGCAGTAGAGTAAAAGGAAGAAGGAGAGATGTACATAGGAAGGCAGGGATAAAACTTACCTGGTTTAAATGGAAATGTGACCCCTTCACCAGAACTATCAGTGGAGCCTGAATTAGCATCTATTCCTTCACCCTCAGAAACACTCTCAGCACCATTACGTACAGGCTCAGTTTCTTCTCCATTTTCTTCCACAGCTTTCACTTTTTTTAGGTCTGAGGAGTCTCTCTCAGGATGAAACCCTTGGCTCATTTTATCCTGCTCACATTCAAGTACTTTGTCACCTGAAAGCTCTTCTTCAGCTGTAGGCTAAAGCATATGTGAACACAGGTTATATATTCTGTCACTGTATGCAAATACACATGACCACTTACACCTATCCCTTCAAAAGCAGAGGAAAACATCTCACTCAGGATAAGGATGTCTGTGTTCAGCCTCTATGGTACTGGAAAGGTAAGCTGCTTAAGACACTTTTCTCATTTCATCTCCTGAGATAGTGCAGACAATTTAAATGGCTACTGAAATGCTTTGACATGACTAATGAAATCTAAATGTACCAAAGGTTAGAATAGAAAGAACTGTTAATCCCTGGAACTCAATGGACATGAAACAGTCCTAGTCAGAAATCTAAATCAAGCACGCCTACCTGCCCTCACCACTGCAGCTTAGCAAACAGGAAAAGCAGCACTGCAGGAGGAATGGGGTGGGGTGGGGTGGGGTGTGTGTGTGCGTATGTTGTCTTCCGGATGCAAAATGGAGAGTTCCACGAATAAAGTATGTGAGTGTCATATAGCTGATCACCTCTCATTTTACATGGATGCCACGTGTTAGGTAAAACCTATTTTGTTCATTGGTTCTTAGGATTTTCTGAGGCTGTGACCTTATTCAAATCATATACGAAAAAAATGTTTGCAGTATATTCCCCTGGGGAGAAATCTGGGTTCTAGTGTATCTTATTTTTAAAAAGCAAAATAGAATTGCTTTTTGACCACTTTTCAATCAAATCCCAAAAATGAATTTAAGGGTTATATGAACTATCAAAACTCCTGAGACAAAGTTCTTCATGAACTTTAAGTCTCTTTTTCATGAAGGGTAAAACACTCTGAATATTATTCTTTGGAAGAAGCATTCAAAAGAAACAGGCATTCCAATTGATAAGTTCACATGAGGAGAACCAAAAATAAATGCTCTGTTGAACTGCTTCAACAGAAGATTGTGTAAGAGAATGTCATATACTCGAGAAAGTGGTTTATGAAATAAATTGTGTATTTTTATTAAAGAGTTACAAATCCTACTTTGTTATGTAAGTATTATAACAAGTACTATACTAGTAAATTTTCTTCTATTATATAACAGATCATGAGGAAAAGATATTAAATTTTAAAATGTTATCAAAATTCCCTGGCTGGTGCGGCTCACTGGACTGAATGCCAACCTGCAAACTATAAGGTCACCGGTTCGATTCCCAGTGCAGAGCACATGCCTGGGTTGCAGGCCAGGTCCCCAATAGGGGGCACACAAGAGACAATAATACACTGATATTTGTCTCCCTCCTTTTTTCCCTCCCTTCCCCTCTCTATTGACAGAAACAGATGGTTTCTAGGCCTTATTTCTACAATGGAAATAGTTAAGCTCACAAACACACACACACAGGCACATGCAGCTTCTTGGCTCCCTGAGCATAGAGCAACTGTACGGTAACTATCAAAAGAAAGAAAAGACAAACAAAAACCCCAAGAAAATAAAAGCTGAAATGATTTATTTTTATAAAACATGAGAAAAAATAGGCATGTTTTAAAAGTTGGGAAAAAACAAATCTACCAGGTATGAATCATGAATTAGTGGCCTTACTTTTTCTTATTCTACTTACTATGAATATAAATTAACTCATAATGACCTTGTAAGTACCACCTTATAATTAAATAAAGGTCATCAAGAAGACCTTTAATAATTTTGCATTTGAGCCTATGAATGGTATTTAACCTTATTAAACAGCAGTATACTATGTTATTCTACATATAATAATACAGAATTCTTACTTTGGATCTTGTTAAAATGTAAAAAAAATGCTATTTTAGAGAAAAAATATATTGGTATCTTCTGTGGAGGGGTTGTAATGGTTGAAAAAAATTCTAAAGAAGAGTATTTTATAATGTGAATATTATATGAGATTTGAATTTCAATGCCCATTCATAAATACCCTAAAATGAACAACAATGGGTAATTTATTAGATATTAAAGGAGAATGTATGTAACTGGAAAAGGCAGTATAAAGCTTGTCCCATAGATAACAAATCAGAACACACAATCATTAAGAAGTGTGAGGCTCATTGTTAAAAGAGATAGTTTTCAAGAGAATCCACAAAAATAGTGCATTAAATTACTTTTCTTTGAGCAGACTGAAGCTCTATGCAACTACCTCATTAAGTGCTTAACAGTCCCTAAATTGTATACTCAGAAAATCAGGTTGAAAACAGAAAGCACCTCACTGGCTGGGTTGTCAAAAGTGAACCTTTTATAGGAATTTAAGAATTCAGTTGACAAAACTGTGTGCTTAATGCTTGAGTTTTTTAAAGTGCTAAAAAAAAAAACCATATTGACAACTATGTACGCAACAAGTGATGAAATGTCCTAAAAATTTAAAATAAATTTTAAGATGCCTTGACTACATTTAAAGAGGAATCATCTTTCATGTTATCTTTCCAGGTCACAATTTAAAGAATTTCATCAAATACTTCCAATGATGAACAACCCGGTACCATATGCTGACACCTGAAACCGTCTCTGGAAGGCTGGCGCCTCCCTAAGGAGCGCTTGACCACCCGTGCGAATGAAGCCAGTGACGATGAGTGTTTACAACACATTCTTCACAAATACTTTTTTGAAAGGGACTAGGATTTCTGTAAAAAAGCCTGTCTGCAAATTACCAAATACCTTTTTATTATACTTTTAAACTATAAGGTTAAAAAAAGTGACTGGTTCGAAACGAGTCAAAAGTTGTCATGTATGAAGAACAATCCCAAGCAGGTCTTAGGAAACTGGCTCAGGGGCCAAATCTGGTCCATCACCTGCTTTTCTATGGTGTCCAAGGTAAAGATGACTTTTACATCTGTAATGGTCAATAAAAACTCTGAATAGTATTTTATGAGATATGATTATTATATAAAATTTCAAAGACCATCAATAAAGTTTTACTAAAATATAGCCACGCTGATCTGTTTACATATTGTCTATAGCTGCTTTTTGTTACATATTGTTACAGCAGCAGACATGAAAAACTGTGACAGGGATCATATTGTACAGTCTGCAAAGCCTGAATTATTTACAATGTGAACTGTTATAGGAAAAGTTTGCCAACCCTGACCTAACGAAGAGGGCACAGGAATGATGGCCTACCCATTTAATAGTCAGTAATACTTAGAAATCTAGCCACAAAGCTGAGAAACATGAAGTATAGTAAGAGAAAGCTAATAAAAAATAGCTGAATCTAAAGAGTAACCAGTTTGAGGGGAATATAAGTGAGTCTTCTGTTTCTGGAACGTATTTTATTTTTGGTAAAGGCAACATTTTATTGTTCAGCCACAAAAAGTTCAACGACTGTTTGCACCTCTCTAACTTACTGTCTATTCTTACCCCCACTAACCACAATAAAATCGCATCTATGAAACATGTCTGTGGTTGCTATGGGACCAACTGTGACATCAACGGAGCACCAGGTAAGAGCAATGACAGCATAGGGAGAAGCAACAAAGGGACTCTGTGAGCTGCTGGAAGAGGGTAAGAATTATAATTAGACGAAAAAGCCTTAAGAAACAAATGTATTTAAAGTTATTTAAAAATAATTTTACACTTAACATTATGTTAAAAGTTCAATAAAAATTAATCTAATAAAATAGATATGAGTTAAGAAGAAGAGACTGTTTATACTACTCTTCGTTTATAAGCTTCGGAATGTGACACGAAGGACACTGAGACTGCAGAGTGTGACACTGTGAACCTGAACCTGCCCTCGTTTCTTCCCTTATCATCCGGACCTGGCGTGCTGTAGCGAACTCCGGGGTGGCTTAGTTCAAACAAGCAAACCGTATGTGGAAAGTTATCTTACTGAGTGAAATGCAGCTGAAAGATGACATGTGAAATTAATTCCCCTGAAATGTACCTGATAAGTTCTATCACCACTGCTAATGGGTATGTGAATGAACTGTCCTCACTTTTGTTTACTAGATCAGTAACAAATTTCTGTTACTCATCTAGTCCTCTCCCTCTCCCTCTATTCATTTGATTAACATAAGGAAAAATTCAATTGAGAGGGTGAAGGAGTTAACCAAAAATTAAACAATAACTTAATCATTTTAGGAGAGGTATTTTGAAAGACACCAAAACTCAATGAAATTGAACATGCTAGTTATTGAAAATCTTTTCAGCCCTGACTGGTATGGCTCAACTGGTTGGAGCGTCATACAGTCAACTGAAAAGTGACAGGTTCAATCCCCGGTGTCTGGGTACATGCCTAGGTTGCGGGTTAGATCCCACTGGGACAGGTACATGAGGCAACAGGTTGATGCTTCTCATCTCACATTGATGTTTCTTTCTCTCTCTAACTCCCTTCCCTTCTAAAATCAATAAGCATGTCCACAGGTGAGGATTAAAAAAAATCTTTTCAAATTCTATAAAAGGCCTTTTAAAAAAAGTCAGACATTGAATTTGATATATTAAGTTTTGCCTGGAAAACTGTATCTCAAGAAAGAGGAATAAACCCACACCTGTCTTACGAAATGGCACCACTGTCTTGAAGACAGGCTAAGGAAAGTTACTGCTGCCCCTTACCTCCAGTTCTGCTTCTAACGCCTCTTCAGCGGTTCGGGTCCGGTCTTTTGGTTTCTTCCACATCTTTGGTGCAGTTATAGCTGTCTGAGCTGAAATACAAGATCGGGCTACCATTACTTCCCACTGCAAAGCTGTTTGGAAATATTAGGTCTAAATGATGACTGTATTCAAATTTAGCCAAAGAAAAGAGGGCTTTTGCCCATACTTAGGAGATAGGTGAATTATAATGTGAACAATTATGTGGCCAAGAGATGCAATGGCAAATGTCTTGGGCACAAATTATTCTCATCAGCTCATGTGGCTTTCCAACCAGCGACCCAGGCACATGATTCAGAATACGGCAGTTTTCTATGTAGATAACTGGCCTCCCCAGCCAATTCTAGCCATGGACCCGCTTCTACTGCTCATCAACGATGTGATCTTAAGCAAGTCATACTCCTCAGGCCCCTGCCATTCAACTACAAAGTGTGACAGTGAGATGAGATAATATCTCAGGTTCTTTTGATATTACAAAAAATATTAAATCTCAGGTTCTTTTTTTTTTTTTTTTTCCAAAAAAGCTTTCTAAACAAAAGAATACTCTAAGATGTCATCTAATAGGCAGTACTTCCACACCACTGAGTTCTCATTTCAGATCAATTCTGCTGGTTTAGCCTTTAATACTGCTGGGGTGAAAATGAAGAAAGAAAACATTTTTAAATGAACTATTCTAGTGCATCAGAAGTTCTAGATGGAAAATTAGGCTTACAAAAGTTTTTCACAATTTGGCTTACAAATTCCAAAAAGATCATCCTCATACAACACTTGGATGTATAATTTAGACCTCAGATAACAAATAAGCCATATTAAAAAGAATGACAAAAGGCAACATGTGAGTTAACAGAAACAAATAAGGTATTACAGCCAGATGGGTAAAGAAAAGCCACTTAACAGAGACATCAGACATTATCAAAAGTGAATAAACACAAAGCTGATTCTCTCTACAGAAATACAAGTTCATTCATGTGGACTAAACCAACAAATTGCCTCAAAACTTTTTTGGAGGATCAGTAGGATAGGAATACTCACACTGCTTTGGAGAACACCACCACAAAAGACATTTAACACTCTTCTTCTCAAACTTACTGTACCATCATTTAAAAAAACGAAAACAAAACCAAAAACCAACCACTGTAAACTCCTTTGCTACATACATCTCAAACCAACTTGTCTTTACCCTTCTCCTCAGGGACCATAATGAACAAGAAAACCATCTGTTACTCTTCCTCTGTGGCCTCCTCAAGGTAAACCATTTTTTCAATGTATGAACTCACGACTGTAATTGTGGGTGGGCTTAAATCTTCTGCAGGGGTGTCAAACTCACATTCACCAGAGGCCACATCAGCCTCGAGGTTGCCTTCAAAGGGCCAAATGTAATTTTAGGACTGTATAAATGTAACTAGTCCTTAGCAGTTAAATGAGAGCTCCGTGCTGCTGCCGGGTAGAAACAAGGTGCCAGGCTGGATAAAGTGAGGCAGAGGGCCAGGTTCAGCCCACAGTCTTATGTCTGCCACCTGTGTTCTTTAGCTCACAGTCTTATACCAAATTTACAATGTACATTCATGTATGTATGCATGTAATGTCTCTTCATCTTTAATGGATCTTCTGATTTATAAAACCAGTCTGTTTTATACATTCTGCTTCCATAGCAGAATTCTTCTTAAGAGTCTGGAGAACCTGTACATTTCATTTCAAATTCTATTTCATAAATGCATGAATTCAGCTTTAATTTCATTCATGGAAAAGGGGAAACACTTTCTGGAGAATTCTTTGGGATTAAAAAGAAATTCGTCCCACCTCTAAACAACAAAAACCAAGAATATATCAAATTACCCAACCCAAAAACATTAAAACATTTCTTCCATGGGTAACATACTACGTTTCGCATGCTTTCAAAAAAATAGCTACTTATAGCAGGAATTATTACTCTGTTTAAATGGCTATTTAAACTTTTACTTTAAAGCAATACTTTACAACTAGCAGTGAGACAAAGCACATACCTCTTTAGGAGATACCTGAGTGCCTTCAAAAACTGAACACATATATACATACTACACCTAGTGTCTAGAGAGATCGTGACAAATATCCCCTCTTCCACCATTATTGATGCAGATGTGCAGTACAAGTGGGGAGTGCTAAAAGGACAGGCAGGGAGCAAAAGAGAGAGGGAGAGATGCAGACACCAACTCCCTCATTTAAAGGACAATTATTGCAGAATTAGCCAGAATAAGGGAATTAAATTTAAGACACTGCCATAGATTTCCCTAGTCCATTCCCAATACGTACACCTTAGATGAGGCCCTTATTACTGCATTTATGTAACTATGAAATAGGCTCTTAACCCACTGCCTCTAATTCTGACTTTAACACATAATATACAATACTGACTGAAAGATGACTGTTCTAAATAATTGATATGACTAGGCTGTTATTCTTCTTAAACCGTTCTTTAAGGTATCATCCTATGGCCTAGAAAACTTCCTTCACAGGGCAAGCACTCAAATTTGTGGACAGGACACAGAACAGCAGAGCTGTGGGAAGAGGTATAATGGAAACGACATTCTGAAAAAACCCACAGATTCTTTCTTGGGTTGCATTAAAGCACCAAAGGACAAACGACAATCTCTGCATGAGTCATAATCATCTGACCTTAGAGATGCCTGCAGCAGCCTCTCCTAACCCCCATGAAAACTCAACTCTTACAGTTCATTTATTTTTGAATACTTTAAAATACAGAGTACAAATGAAAAAGCAATACTAGAATTTAAAGGGGGTATTGGGGTTTTTTTTGCAAATTTTTACATTACTGGCAGAAGAAACATGTTTATCTTCAGAGCTTATTTCATGAAATGATATGTGTAAATTCAGAAAAGCACTAGGGACACAGACAAGTTTAATCTCCGGGTGTTAGGAAGATTCTTCTCTCTGACAGGGATTTTAGAATTTATGTTAAGAATTGCATCAAGTTAGAAATGTTCCCATTTCCAACTCTCAACCCATGAATGGAATACAGACTCCAGAAATCGTGCCACATCACAACTGTTACACCTGGCAATGGCTCCATTTTTTAAAAGAATGCACAATGCAGTTACACTTTTTCTGGCATCTGTAAGATGCCTGACAATCATACCTCTAAGTGGAAGAGCCCCTTGGTTTTCATTTACTTTTCATATAGGCTCTACTAGAGTCAATAGCTCTGGCAAATTAAGAGCTAATGACTGTGTATAGCCTAGGAGTTAACTACTGGACTTGGAGAAAAGGGGTTAATATACAAGATTTATAAATGTATTGGACTTTAGTAAACCCATGTAAGTTTGCACAGTCTTCCCACAATGCCTGAGAAAAACTGTTATGTAAAACGGTAGATCACGTAGAAATAGAAGAATCAAGAGTAGTTAGGAGACAGCAATATAAGGCATCCTCGGGAACCGCTCTGTGAAACAAGATCTCAAACATACACTCTCTTCCATTTCTTTGCAGAATACCAGCTCTCAGAAAAACTCCAAGTAGTTACATGGTGGTTTCTAGTCTGGAATCCTGACTCAGATGTCAGAAATGTTACAGAGTAAGTACAAGAATGGTAAACATCATTGCTACCACTGCATAACAACATTCCCATGCCTTGGTCATTCTTTTTCTTTCAGTCCTCAGTCTTCACATAAATACGACAGGTACCCTAGTAATCTCAAGGTATTCCACTAGTTATGCAACAGAAGTCTGAGAACTTTTACTAAAGATACCATGTCAGTGAACTTAATATTGCTTCTCTTTACTGTATCATTTTACTACTTATTTACTAGTCAGATAGGTACACAAATAAATTGTAAGGGTTAAAAAATTTTTCAAGTTTTTTCTGGTGCCAACAAGGAAAGAGACTTTTTCCATTCTCCCATTTCTTAGACCTTTGCCTGGAGAAAGATTGTAATTGTAAACCCTTCCCCTACCTTTGATGTATGTGTAAATTTTTTTTTTTTGAAGCTAAAGAAGCCTCTTGCTAGCTTTCCAACTCAGGAATGTTTTTCTTAAGGGTCTAGGAGCCATCCTCCCAGCCACAGTAGGAGTTTCACCTAGGCAACTAGCTTCCATAACCACCTGCTGCCATGAACATATGAAATAATTTTTCCTTTGGATAAACATGACTGACTGACACAGATGGACAACTACCAGGAGAAGTTAGGATATATCAGATGTGTGAGCCATGGTGCTGGTACAGTCCTGCCACATGAGGACAAACTGCCATTACCTTGAGAATGTGTATGTAATCGATTATACATCTGCCTGGCTTTAACACAGGGTGAGCTTTCCTTCCATCTGCAGTCTCCTTAGCGGGTTGCCTGCAGTGCTCAATGCAGTCTTTTCTTCCTTTTTAGTAAATTTCATCGTGGCGATGCTGATTAACACAATTCTACAACATGTCATCTATACACTGTATTTTGTGTGTTCACTACCCCAAGTCTCAGTCTGTCACCATTTACCCCCCCCATACCCTCCTCCACGCCCCCCACCTGCTTCCCCCTATGATCACCACAGTCGCCCATGTCCATGAATTTTTTTTCTCTATCCCTCCTCCCCCCCAGCCTAACCCACCTCCTGACAGCTGTCAGCCTCCTCTCATTGCAGTCTTAATGCTTATTCAATAGAATAAAGCTATTTTCTTTATTCCCTACACTTCTGGAGAGGATTTTCTGGGCTGGGGGTTATTTCCATTTTCTCCCAACAATCTGGTAAAAAGAATGGTAAGATCTAGAAGTGCCTGAAGTGAGCAGACCAACTGAAGATCCTGTGGCCACATCAACCAGGTAAGACGCCCTGAATTGTAAGAAAGTCTCCCTTCTAGTCCTGTTCTTTTGGAATATAACATGAATTCTTTAGCTTTGAGACTTGAGATGAATGTGTCCAGAGGCTAGGTCTCTGGACTGAAGTGACAGGAAACTGAGGTCGTGACACTACTACTGGTAAGGAAGGGGCCCAAGCGCAGGGTGGCAGGGTTACACATAAAGAGCAGAATGTTCCGACAACGGAACTTTCCGTGAGAGTTCCCATTCCTAACATCCAGTTCTAATCCTTTCTCTTTTCTGTCATTTTTTACAATTTTACTTTACTTTTTCTCCTGGCTTTGAACTCCTACAAGATGTCACTAAATCACTCTAACTTAACTTGATGATTTACCTCTGAAACTGGGGCATAACAAAGAAGAAACTGAGGTGAGAGAAGGAAGTTTGTAGAATGGTGATGCAAGTGACCTGGGAAAGAATAATGACAGTAATGAGGGACCACTGGGAGATGTCAACCAAAGGAAACACTGGAGAGTCAGGTAAGTCTGTCAGTGTTTTTCCAGCATCTTCTCAGGGGTCACTATTTGAAATGTATAGGTGGCCTGGTAATTATGCTTTCCATCGTATGTTAAGAATAGGCTTTCTGCTCTATGACTGCTTCGCAGAAATTTGAACAGTATAAACTAGTCTCTCCAGGGACTAGTATTTGTACCAAATCATAAGTGTAACAGAATAGTAGTCTAGACTTAAATTCTACCAAAAACAAAATTCAAAATGTTGTTATAATTTTATAATGAATTTTCTCTAAAAAATCTCTAAAAGATTTTTTATCTTTCCGAACAACAACAACAACAAAAAAACTGAAAACATGCATTTTAACTAATTTGCAATTAAGGCATAAAGTTGTTTTTTTTTCTTCTGATAATGTCTCAAGTACTTAATCAATGTACTGCTTTAAAATCCACAGACTTTAATATTCGCATTCGCATGAGAATGAAACCCCTGGTAGCTTCAGAATCTTTAAAAGTCATGTGTTTCTGTACTTTCTTAGGCAATTTCCTTCTGGTCAACAGCAGGACTAGTTTTTGAACCTACTAGTGCTAACAAATTTTCTTATCACCAATTCTCTTAATGTACCTTTGCTATTCTACACAACCAAAGATTTAAATACAAGTTAAGAATGCATTATTAGAGTTTGAGCCCTTTGAAGATTAAGAACTGCATCTTACTGGTTTCCTTTGTATATGTAGTGACTAATACAGTACCTGACCCACAGAAGGTACTGTATTAGAAAATGTTAATTTTCTCACTGAAATGTTAATTTGCTCACTGAAAATGTTAATGAATAAATGCCCTGTGATGAAAATTACATCCAAGATTAGTATCTCTCCTTACAACAGCAATAAACACTGGTTCAGTCTCCTGGTATTAGGTAGGTCCTATTACATTATTCCCATTTCGGAAATGAGAAAACTGAAATACAGAGAGGTTAACTACATTGAGAGAGTAAAGGTTGGTTACAATTAAAACTCAAATTCCAAAGCCCTAGTCTTTCCAACATGATGCCCTGCTTCTCAATTCGACCTTGTTTCTGTACTTTCTCATGTAAATTCCAACTGTATTTTCACTTTTAGTTCGGTTGCCTTTTGTTTTTGTAGGAGAGGATGAGGAAGGAGTTCAGCAAGGGTAGAGTTAATGAAGAGTGCTGTTTGTTTCCCTTCCAGCATGGTTTGTCACAAAAACCTCAGCAGATGACAGCGTATAATGCAATTCTGTCAGCAGTGAGAACAAAGATGACTCTACTAAGACCATTAGCATATTTTCTAGGCCTCTGTATTACATTTCATTGTTCTTTCTGCAGTGTCTTAGGTATTTCTGTATTCTAATAAATGCTTTTGGGCCACTTCTTCTGTAATTAAAATACATTGCAATTTAATTTATGATAAATCTAGTACAGAGGAGCAAATGACAATCACTACAACAAAAATACACATATTTAATTAGAGAGCAGACTTCAACAGAAGTAATTATTTTTCTGTCTACTCATTGCTTTTCATCTACTCATTGCTATAAAAACACTACAGCTCACTGTCTTGAATATGTAAACCTGGGTGAATAAAAAACCTCTGCTATGACCATCAGTAAGCCCACACTGTTAGTGCTTTGCAAAGTGCAGAAGACTTGACCAAATCTTAATCTGAAGGAATCCCTGAAAGTAATAAAACACACCCTGTAACAGATGTGATCGCTCACTCCCTCTTCTCTTCACCTACTGGCAAACATCTGGGTTGTTTCCAGTTTGGGGATATTACAAACAAAGCTGCTGTGAACATCTGTGTACAAATATTTGTATGAGTATATGCTGCTGTTCTCTTTAGTAAATGCCTAGGTTGTAAAATGGCTGGGTTACATGTAAGTTTATGTTTAATTTTTTAAGAAATAGCAAACCATTTTCCAAGTATTTGTGCCATTTTATATCCTCATCAGCAATGTATGAAAATGACAGGCTACCCTTTCTCTGGTGAATTACCTTTGCATCTTTTCAAAAAATGTTTTGCATATTTCTGAATTTTTTTCATTGATCCAGTTGTCTTCTTGATGCCACTACCACACTGCCATGATAACTGAGGCTTATAATCATTCTTCAAATCAGACAGTATTAAGTCTTTCAAATTCATTCATTTTCAAAATTGTTTTGGCTATTCTAGGAACTTTGCTTCTCTATGTTTATTTTAGAATCACTTTGTTGTTTGAAATAATAAATCCCCAATCCTGTAATTTTCTCTACAAAAAAAGCCTGTAGAAATTTGATTGAATGTGTTGAATCTACAAATAGAACTGATGTCTTACGATATTGTCTTCTGACCTGTGAACACTTTGACACTGTCTTCTTTCATTCTCTCAGCAATATTTTGAAGATTTCAGGTCTTTTGTAATTTTGTAAGTTCATATATATTTTTTTATCCTCACCTGAGGATTTACTTTGGCGGGGGGAGGAGAGACATTAGTGTGACAGAGAAACATCAACAGAGAAACTGGTTGCCTCTCATAGGCTCCCTGACTGAGGATCGAACGTGCATCTAAAACAAAAAATAAATTTCTTAGAAATACGTCTATTCTCCCTATTTGTATTACTGAATAATGGTAATTAATATTAATCATAAAGCATTGTAGAGTCCTGGAGAATATTAGAAATTATTAAAAGCAGACTGGCAACTAAATTTTGAACACTGACAATCCATGTTTCATATATATGAAATAATTCTTTTTTTAATTAGAACCAAGAAACTGCAAAATTTATACAACTTGTTTTTGGTTTTAATTATAACAAAATTAATTCACATTAATGGGATATATATATATATATATCTTTCTCTCAAAACAATGAATGAAAAAGTCTTCTTCTCATGTGTTCCCAGCTCTTTCCCTAAGAGGAAACCATTGTCAAGCATACACTTCTTCCCTATCTTTTGGAAAATATATGCAAATATATGTGTGTCATATGTGTAAATGTGCACACAGCCTTTTCATTCGTTTCATACTACACAAGCAACTGTCTACTCAGCATGGTTTAAAAGTTAGAGTAGACACCATTAGTAACATGTACAGGAAAGCCATTTTAGGAGTTATAACATGATTTAATAATGTGACATGTACAACTCATGAAATAGTATGTGTAGTGTCACATTTCAAAGGGAGTATCTTCCTATATGAATAGATATACTGACTTAAATATTTCAAATATCACTCAAATGTTACTTCAAATCTTTAAAAAATTATAACTAATTACTAATTTAAATCATGACAGCTCTGGGACTCATAACTGTGTTAGAATTATGAGTGTTTTAAATTGATACATTTAAGTATTAGGGACAAAGGAATTATTAGAATGGACAATTTTGTGAGAGTAGTCATATAGTAAAAAATAAAATGTTGAGCAGATTCTTTCACATGCTCTAGGCTGAGAAGATAGCAAGGCAACAGTGTAAGAATCAGTAGCTATTAAACAGGTGTGGAGGACTGGGGGAAAAGTAAACCAAAAAGAGCAATGACTAACACAGGGCCTTCATAACCTGAGAGCCCAGATCTTATGCCTTTGAAACAACTCTGTCTGTAACTCTTGGACAATATTTTCACTGGAAACGATATTTACCTAGAAACAGTATTTTCTCTGGAAGCCTTTTGCTTGAAAATATGTGCTGAAAATACTTTTCGAGCGAAGTCTCAAAGTAGAGAAAACTGTAGTAGCTGAGGTAATAACATGAGCCTCAGAAATGGTCTGGAAGGGGTTGAACAGAGAGACGGATAAATGAATGGGATGGACAGGGGAAAGCAGGAGGAAGGCCTGGGAGGGTCCTGGGGAGAAGCTGTAGGAGAGCTGAGAGGTGATGGCCTGAGGCAGAAGAACTAAGTTACACACAAAGGAAACGCAGGATCACTACTTCTGAAACAGACTCCTTAGATATTTCAACCACAAATAACAACCCTGCTTCCCAACACCAGAAAGGCGTTCTGTGTTGGTGACAGCAGATGATGCCACAGAATGGTTACTACAGTGCAGCACTCCCCTAGTTGAGAATACCCTCTCAAACTCAGGTAAGATGAAACAGAAAATAAGACAGAATAAAAATAATATATACTTCAGACATAAAATTCCCCAAAAGACAATTTGGTTTTTGGTTGTATCCCAACATTCCTCTATGCCTCATACTGTGTTGATTATGGTGTTTTTATTGAAACCTACTTTCTAAATTTCTAAGCTGTAATCTCCCTAACCTGATTCACTTCTATCTTCAGGGTTTTTAGCATGAAATTCTTAGGCTGATGCCTGTGATACAATCAGCACAACCACTCACAATCCTATTCATATTATTAGAATAACAGCTTTATTGAGATATAAACATAATACACACACTATAAAATTCACCTTCACTTTAATGGTTTATATTATAGGCACAGCCGTGCAATCGCCACTCTCTCACTTAAAAGACAACCCATCAGCACTGTCCCCTCACTCTCCTGTCCACCACGACCCCTGGTAAATACTAATCTCTTGGGTTGGCCAATTTAGTTTCTTCCATACAATGGATCTATTAGTGCTTAGTTGTCTTTAACTTCATTTGAAACAACTTTTTTAGACTGTATTGTGACAGCTGTCATATCAGCATTATTTAATGAAATACATATCAAAACTGGTGAATTTCTGTGCAGCCATTTTAATACTGAAGATGGTGGAAAACAAGGACATTTTTAGCATATCATGCTTTATTATTTCAAGAAAGGTAAAAGTGCAACTAAAACACACAAAAAAATTTGTGTAATATATGGAGAAGGTGCTGCAAGTGATCAAAAGTATCAAAAGTGGATTGTGAAGTTTCTTGGTACTACTGATATTTTGGCCCAAAATTCTTTGCTCTGGGGCTGTTTTACACATTGGAAGATGTTTAGTAGCACCCCTGCCTTCTACCCTCTAGAAGTCAATAGCAGGAGAGAGAGTCAACATACTCAAAATACCCAAATCAATGAAGTTATTGGTGAAAACAAAAATGTGCCTTTTATTTCACAGAAAAAACTAAACGGACTTTTTGGCTACCCCAATACCTTCTGTGACTAAGAATTTGCCTATCCAGACCTAGCTGGTGTGGCTCAGTGGACTGAGTACCGGCCTCTGAAGCAAGGGGTTGTTCATTCAATTCCCAATTAGGGCACATGCCTGGATGCAGGCCAGGTCCCCAGTAGAGGGCACATGAGAAGCAACCACACACTGGTGTTCCTCTCCCTAAAATAAATAAAATCTTAAAAAAAATTCCCCATCTAGAACATTTCATTTAAACAGAACCCTACTATATGTGGTCTTTTGTGACTTTTTCACTTAGCATAATGTTTTCAAGGTCCATCCATGCACCCTATGGTTGTTATAGCATGTATCAGTACTCCATTCCTTTTTATGGCTGAATAATAGTCTACTACACACATACACACATTCTATATACACACACATTCCTCTTCATGGCTAAATAACATCCCATTTTACACACACACACCACATTTTGTTTATTCACTGATCAACTGACAAACAGTGGATGGTTTCCACTTTTTGGCTATCCTTTTCATTTTCTCCCCATTCCTATTAGTTTTCTTCCTAATTTTCTATTCCTGACCTAAACAGGAAATTAATAATGTTATTACTACACTCTATTTTATTTTAATGAATGACTTGAAGTTTTCAATCCTTAAAATTCATCAGTGTTAGCAGAACTTCTCCCTCCCAAATGAAAGCAGAGGGTGCCTTGATATGTGCCTTGTCGTTGTGAAGATTAAATAACATAAAGAGGATTCAAAGTTATACATGCATAGGGGCTACTCTAAGGGATTTTCTACCATCTCACGTTCTGGATTTACCACTTTTCAGATGGTATCCTCTTCTTGAGCTTCTCTTCTTTGGAACATAAATTCCGAAGGGCAGAGATCATGATACCCATTTGTTGTGTGTAATACTAGTACAGTTCAAAGGAAAACATTTGAGCCTTTAATACTAGCTGAAAATAGAAGTATTATTAGTATGTAACATTTATATAGTGGTTAGCCTATGTCAGACACTGTGCTAAACTTTACATATATCACATTTCATCTTCACTATAATTTTATGAAGTAAATACTCTTCATTTTCTGGATGAGAAAACATACTCAGAGACTGAGAAACTTCCCCAAGGTCAGAGACAGACAAAGGGAAAGGCTAAGACAGAGGAGTGCAAAGCTGCTGTCTTAATAATTGTCTACTACACCTTACTGCTAGTGCTTACATTAACCAAACACCTCGAAAGTTACATTCAGATCCTATGCGTATGTACTCAGAAGATTGCTCCTATTCCTAAATGTAACAAGACCTTGTAGTAAAAAGTGAGAAGTTGACAATTTATCTTGGAAGGTAAATGCCATCCCCCACCTGCCACCCATTACCTGGCAGGGTTTAAGTAGAGACATGAAAGAGCAGTGATAAAGCAGATCTATATATTAAAGAGATGGCTACTTGGTAGAGAATGAACTTGAAGGCGAACAAAACTGGAGCCAGGGAAATGAGAGGCATCCCTGCAAAAGTGCAGGTCTAAGGCCATGGTAGAAGGGGAAAAAGAGGTGTGGACAAATTCAACAAATATATCAGGTAAAATCAGAGAACCTTGTTAAATGACTATATGTGAGGGGAAAGTAACCCAAGGGAGAAGTTCATCACCAGTGGCTTCAGGATTTCAGCTGAATTAAGACCAGTGCCACAGAGATAAAGGGACAGGTTCAGAGAAACAGATGATCAGTTTGGTATTGGGCATGTGGAGTCTAAAATGACTTGGGATTTTCAAGTGCAGGTATCGGCAGACAACTGGTACTATAAGCAAGCTCAGAAGAAATATTTGGGTGGAGATAAAAATTTTAAAGTTATTAGCAAATACCAATGGGAGCCATCTACCATTAGACTAGATAAAATCATGAATGAAGACTGTGTTGAATAATAACAGAATTAGACCATGGCCCAAATATGAGGGAATATTTTCTGGGTGATGGAACTGTTCTATATTTTGACTGTGATGATGATTATATGACTTTATGTGTCTGTCAAAATTCAAAGAAGTGAATGCTAAAAAGCATGAATTTAACTGCACATTAATTACACTCAGTAATTCTAACTAAAAAAGAAAAAGAGAAGAGAGCAATCAATAAGCATTAAATGAGATAAAAAGACCAATAAGCTAAATGTATGTCTACTGCAATACTGCAGAGGGAAGCTCAACTACCATGTGGGGGTATAAATCAGATTATTTGCTGAACAGGAAAGAGTAGAAGCAGGAATGGTAGACTCTTCTTGAGAAGTCTGCATAAGAGGAAGAGCGAGTTTAGCATATTTATAATAAGAAGTACATAGAGAGGCAGTGTACATATTTAGGAGCCTGCAAGGACAACTAATGGAGACCATCAAAGTCTGGATAAAGACACATTTGTAGCTTGTGCAGAAAGTTAAAGAAAGCACTCTCAGTATACCAAGTTTAAAGAATGACATTGCCATCTGCTGTGGGTGAGGAGGGTTGGGATGAGTACAGGATTTCACAACAGGAAGGTCCTAAAAGGAATGACTGGGAGGGTGTGCTTACATTCACAGTGGTGTGATCTTGTCCAGCAGTGCTCTGCCTGGAGAAGACAGGGTATAGCACTATTTCTCAAAAGGAAAAAGAGATGAGAAAACAAATCACAGGTTTTAGTAAGAGGTGACTCACATAAATACTCCCCTCCACCTCTGCTTAAATCTCATCTCCTGCTGAGGCCTACATCTCTGGATCACGGTATTTAAATAGTACAACCTGCTGCCCCTCCAGCATTCCTTCTCCTGCTTTTATTTTTATAGAACTTAAAACTTTCTAAGAGTCAACTAGGACAGGGACTTCTGTATTCTTCATTGAGGAATCTCAAATGTCCAGAACAATGACAGTGTCCATACCCTCATTAACTATTTGTGGTTGAAGCAGGTGGGTTTTCATGTCTCCCTTTGGACCTGGGTCACATGCATAAAAGTATAATCTCTAAATCATGACAATTTTAAAAGAACTTACAGCAATGTGCAAAGTATGTTAGAAAGAATAATATAAATGTGAGATAAAGGAAGGCTTGGGCTGTAACTCTTCCTGTGATCCTGAGAAACCTGAACTACCACTCCATGGCTTATATTTATTATCAGCAAAACAGGAATAATTATATTCCAGGGACAATTGCTTAAGTCATCAAATTAATGCTTGAAGTATCTGGAAACAGCTTTGTAAACAAAGTAAGGTGACTTTACTATGACTGTAAACTACTAAGTACTATTAATAGAGCATTAGACAATGGAGAAAAGATACATACTGAAGGAAATGCATTTTGGAGACTTTTCTGCACTAGTAGGGAAAATTACTTTGTCAAAGGTATTGAAAACAGTCCTCAACAATATTGAGTTCAAGGTCAAGATGGACACTGGAGAAAGAAAAACCTTTTAGTAATAGTAGGTTTTCCTAAAGAGAGTCCCCTTTTGCCTGAAAGAACAGCATTCCTCTAAACTGCCTGGATTACCCTATCTGGAAGCAGGTAAGTACAACAGTTTCTTTTGGAGGCAGATTAATTACTAAGTCTGGGGAAAAGAGGGCAAAATTCTAAACAAAGAATCTATGTCTATTCAGAGATATGCATGGCTAAGTTAATTAACATCCAATGAAAGAAGCTTTCGGGCTCATGTTGCAAAGAAATGAACTACTGTAAATAGTGGGTAAGTTTATACCATACAAAGAGGCAAGAAGAAAATGCAAGGTGCTTGCCAGAAGGTTTGGCACCTGAGCCTGTTAGTATGCTCACCCATCAGGTATCAAGGCTCATTTTGCAGCATACGAAAGACAGAATTTGACCCAGCACCAGTATTCTCCAGAGAATGCTTAATGTTGCATTGTGGGAGGCAACAAGAAAGTAGAAATGCAATAGCAGAAATGTACTTTTAAGGCAGCTTTGTTGAAAATACTTTACATATAAGGTGAGGAAAACCACTAATTTTATCATACTTATCCCTCAGGATCACTTGGAGTCAAGTCTCTGAAACAGGGAACAGAAGAGTCCTCGAGTTAAGAACTGTTCTGCTGCTTTTGATAGATGATGCAGAACCAGGAATATTGTGGCAGTCCTGTTCCCAAGGTTCCATAACATATTTCTCTAGATGATATGAGAACTTAAATTACAAGGGTGCATGCTAGAGAAGGGGTTATGCTTATGGGACACTGAAACCACTGGTGATCTATTTTTGGCCCCAGCCACTTATTCTTCCAGGGATATTTCAAATATTTCTCAGAAGGTGTAAGCTGAGTAAAATCAAAGGAAATGTCAAACTCCCTATTCCTGCTGCTGACCTTCAGGTCATGGTTTTTAAAATGAGTCTTTTTAATGTTACTCTACCCTAAATGAAAGACTTTCATTTTTTTGGTTTCATACTCACGTTTCATTCCTTTTCAAGTACTTTCAATATTCTCACTGGTGAGAATAAATCAAGGGTTATTCTTAAAACATTTTTTCCTGAATTAAAGTATGCTCCTTTTAGACTAAAGTAAAATGAACCCAAAAGAGAGAACACCAGTTTGATTGGCTGTATGGGTCAGAATTTTATTCATTTTATTCATAACATACAATCATACCTCTATTTGAGAATCAAATCTCTAATCTTGCAACCTTTAGAATCTGGAAATCATCCCTCAAACTTAGCTATGCTTACAGAGACTCTAAGGGAAATTCCTGGAAGCCACCTAAACAAGATCAATTGCTACCACTGCTACAGCCACTATGTACAGTACTGGGGGATGTGGGATGCTGTGTCAGTCCCCACAACCAGGGAGTTTACATTTTAACAGCCATGTGGCAGATATGAGATCTTGAATCTCTATAAGGTGAAGTCTTGGAATTGAGATTCTCAGTGAAAGCTCTGAGACTCCTAATACAGTGACAGTCTCAGCGCAAAAGGTAGCTGTAACAATAGAACGGAACAAAAACTATTGAATCAAGAGAGTAACGAAAAGGAAAGATGTTTGGGATCATGACGCTAGGTGGGGAGGGACTGCTTTCACCCTGAAAAACAGTCTCCACAGGGAATGTCTTCATACTCTGTTTAGGGAATAAAAGATTTGGGACATTAACTCAAATTAAGTTTCAAGACATGTGGTAAATAAAGTGAACACAAACCTGCTTTGAGAAGACTTGCTCTCAAATCTACATTTGGAAAAATTTAGCTAAAGACGAGTTCAGTCAGAAAACAAATTTATAAAATAGACAATGAAACAACATACTATTGGCAAAAGCCAGAAGGCAAAACAGAAAAATCAGAAACCTCTCTCTGCAAAAGAATTTCAAATAATAGCTTTATATTAAACGGATAATAAAAAATAAAAGAAAAAGAAAAACTGCTATTTTAAAAAGTGAAAAAGCTCATGTTACACAGTATATGCATTCAGAAAACTGTACAAAATCAGTTTCTCGATAAGTGGGGACTGTCTTTACAGAAGTGTTAAAGCTTTCTTTCCTTCCCTACCAAATATACAGAGATCATATTTTAAGAAATCATCCAACTAATACATTTTGCACATGTAATTATTGCAGTGATCATATGAATAAGTAATCAAAAGTCCAGCCTATTTCTGAAGCTTTTCAGAGTACACTTAAGATAACACACACAACCCTCAGTATGCAGGGTTGCTCTTCACCATCTAAGCATCCAGAATTGCTGCATTTTACTCCAATCAGAAATAGAATTGAGAATAGTTGCAAGAAAGAGTTTTCCAAAAGAGGAGGGACCACACCCCTAATGTCTAACTTCACTGTTTTAAATGAGGATCTTTGCACCAACTACTGTGTGCATCACACCTGTGAAAAGCAAATGGTTTGTGAAGACAGCTTTAAGGCATTTCGTCTGCAGGTGAGACAGTAAGAACCACTCTCAAAGTCAGTAACAAAAGACTAATATGTAAACTGAATTATAATGACTTAATAACCTCTCAAAGTAAATAAGGTACAGTAAATGAGTAAGTGCAAATAAGACTGCAGCCATAAAGAATATGGCAATTTCAGGTGGATATATCTAGAAGAATGATGATAACTTAAACTTATCATTAACTTTTTTGGCAATAACATTAAAAATATTTGTACAGAAATGAGGTCAGGAATGTTCCTGGCAGCTTTTTAATTTTAAAAATTGCTAGAGCTGCATGGGTTCTTGAGCTTCAAACTTTCGGTTTTAAAAATTATGGAACCTCCAGTTCCTTTAAAACACATTTATAGTGAAAAAAATCATAAAAATAGAAAAATGCCAAGACAATTTACTTTCTGACATCATTAACCTCTACCTCATTTTCCTAATCAAGAAAAGGACAGTATTTTTTTTCTTTTCTAGCTGTCCTCTGGTTAAAATGAAGAATCTATATATTCTCTCACTAAGGTGCTGGTGACTTACATTATCAATTCTAACAGTATTTCCATTTCAAAAAAACGTACAATAGTATGAAGAATAATTGACCCCAAAATCAGCCCTGAATGGTGTAGCTCACTGGGTTGAGCACTGGACTGCAAACTTAAAGGCCGCCAGTTCGATTCCCAGTCAGGGCACATGCCTGGGTGCGGACCAGGTCCCTGTGTTGGGGGCTTGTGAGAGGCAGTGATGGATTTTCTCTCATGCATCAGTGTTTCTCTCCCTCTCTTTTTCTCTCTCTAAAAAATAAAAAATTTTAAAAATCTGTCCATTTATCTCTAAGCACTGTCTTGCAAATCAATATCAGGCCATGTAACTGACAAACCGCTTAAAAGAAGAATGCCTGTCTGGAATGAGCGGAAGTATGACTGGGTCAGGTTTGCTTTGCACTTATTTCGGTTCTGAAGTATGGTTTGTATCTTTGACATGTATTCCACGGGACTGCTTTGTTTTTTTTTTTCTAAATGTGTTCTCACCAGCTCCTCCTGTGCTTTGGAACTGCCATGTCACCAGTTGTTTAATGACAACTCACAGATGGGTGTGCGAAAACAATGATGGGTCAAACGAATCACTGTTCTCCAACCAACAAGTGTTCTTTGGGAGACATTCATCTGTAGCCATGCCAAAACCAACACTGCTTTTTCAGAGTTACCGACAAAACCCCTGCAAGTTATCACCGTACCAAGGAAGAAGGTTCCCAAAATAGTGATGGCACTACAAATACTGATGCCAGTGGAGGCCAGTCCGTTGAAACAGGTGATTCGCGAACATTCATAATACATTTTTCCCTGTCCTAACTAACTGCCGTGCACTGTTTGCTTTTTCTGCTCTGGTTTACTGTGTTGAACTAGATGTTGTACTTTCCAAGGTACCAGAACCTTCCAGAGACATTCGTGGAGAAACGGCCTCAGAAACTGAACGGGGTGGTAAAGCCACATCTTAAAAATAGGGATCAGGTTTTTGATTTGTCAAGCCTCCCTATCAGAAAGCTCAAAACAAACAGTACACACTGAGGATGCTGGTGACTGAAATCTCCCCAGTGCTTACCTAGATCTACTCATTGTCAAATTGTGTAACTTAACCGAGAGCAAGTTGCACAGCATGGGCCACTGTTCCAGAAAATGGACTACCCTGACTTGTTAAAAGCCATATTCTTATGTGCTACTAACTTTAGAGTAGATGATAAGTCTCAGATAACTTTTCTAATTAAAATTATAAAAACATGCCCTGGCTGGTGTAGCTCAGTGAATTCAGTGTGGGCTATGAACCAAAGAGTCACCAGTTCAATTCCCAGTCAGGACATATGCCTGCCTGGGTTGCGAACCAGGTCCCCGGTGGGGGCCACGTGAGAGGCAACCACACATTGATGTTTCTCTCCCTCTCTTTCTCCCACCCTTCCCCTCTCTCTAAAAATAAATAAAATCTTAAAAAATTATAAAAATCCAATCATTATTTCCTAAGATCCTAGGTGATGGTACATTTAAAAGAAATAATTTTGAATTGGGAAGAATATTTTCATAGTAATGATAATTACAGAAGAAAATAAAACTTTAAAAATAACAAGTTGAAGAGTAATAAACTTATCTGCACATCAATCCAAGAGGGCACTTTAGCTTTCAGAACTAGTCATAAACCTCTGATGTTCCAACTGCTATTTTTCCTAAATCCGGGATGAAAGCGGTCTTGCATAGAGGAGTTTCTTTAAGTTTACGATGGGCTGGGTTTTAAATTCTTCTGAGAAAACAGAATTAGGGACTATAGGCCATACTAATTTTAGTTGGTCTCCAGCCCCAAAGCAACAAAATTAACCACCGAGGAACTGATTCATATGAACGAAGCAAAAAAACCAAAAATACACACATGTACAGTGAGTGACATATACCTTGGAGGCATTTTGTATATTTGAAATTTCATTTGCATATTTAGGCAATGGAGCAACTCTTTTGCAGGCTGTACTAAAACATAAATACACCACTGAAGAAAGATTAGGAATTTCAGCATTCATTTGATGTTTCTAGAAGTCAAGGAAAGTAGCCAATTAAAAAATAACTCAAATACTGCTTCTTTTTCATGTTCAGCAAGCGTATAATTAACAGCAGAACAGCTTACCTGGAACAGGGCTTTTTCTTGAACTTAAGTTCTGAGACTCCACAATCTCTTCTGTTTGCCCATCTGCTTCCACCTCTATTTTGTTCTGAATCTCTTTTGCTTCTTCACTAAGGCAAGTTCTTACGCTCTCATCCTCTTCTAAGATTCTCTGGACTGCAGTGGGGGCACTAGCAGCACTAACATCAGTGGCAGCAGCAGGAACAATGACTGGTGTGGGAGGAGAAGCTGGAGGAGTTGGAGGAGATGGAGGAAAGAAAGGAACTGTGGAAGGGGTGATGGGTGCTGAACCACACTCCAGTTTCATTTCTTCTGGGGGATTTTCCAGAATCTCCAATTCAAGAGTCAATGGCAACACCTCCTGTTTTACTAATTCCACAATGCTCTCTGTGGCTGGTAATTTTTCACTAACTCCATTCATTTCATTAATCAGGTTTGTACTACATATCAGTGGAATATCATTAGGTGCTACACTACAAGATTTCTTGCATATATCATCGTCAATTACATCTGTTTGTGAAGGATCTGATGTTTCTGTGCAAGATGTGGGGCTAGGTATAGGAATTGTGTCTTCTTTTGAGGAGGAGAGTTCACATCTGTCACCTAGAGCAGTGGTGAATATTGGCTGGCTACTAAGGCCAGCAGAGGTGGGGGAAGCAATTGTACTTCGAGCAACTGGAGAAACAGCAGTTGGTGAGGGAGGCAGAGGAAGCTCTGGTATGGACTCCACTGCAGTAGTCTCAGACATCTGGCCCACTTGTTCTTTCTTCTCTCCACTAAGGACTAGCCTAAGCACTGGGGAAGGAGGCTTTAATACTGGATCTGGTTTTGGCTTCTCTTCTGGGAAAGAAAAAGAAAAAGAAAGAGAAAAAGAAAAAGAGTTTTAAGAATAATTCCTGGATCAGAGATTATACTGTATCATATGGGGTCAATTCTTTTAATCTCTTACCCTAAATCATGGGTAGCAGAAGAAAGACCAAAATATTAGACATAATCTGCCACTTCAAAACACTGTCATATTTTATCTAGGTACACCCACTATTACATGGTCTCCAGTACATATAAGCTTTATTTTGGAGAAAGAGACAATCAATTCACCAAATGATCATGTCAAGAATACAATGGAAAATCTCATCAAAACTGAGGCTAAACCATTCTTGAAATGGGAGTGGGGCTTTTCTTTAGGGTAGAAACACCTTCTGTCTCCCCTATTTCTTGATCCCTATAGACATTTTTTTCTATTGAGAACATACGATAGTGGCAGGACAGTTCCAGGGAAAACAGAAATGAAATGATTACAGACTGTTATTTTCATTTTATACATTTGTACACTGGAGAATTTTTATAAAAAACATGTATTACTTGTTCACTTATCATCAATGAAATTTATATCTGTCAGTGAAATCAAGTTCCTGAACATAAAAATTCACTTAGAAATTAATTTAACTTTCACTTTTCAAGAGGCATATAACCAGAAATAATGTTGGTGTAAAACTGATAATTTATCTTGTGTCTTCATTGCAAAAAAAAATTATTTAAGGAGAAAACAAACTTAGTATTCAGATAATCAAGTTCAATAAAAAAGAATATAACATGTTTGAAATGTTTGAAAATAATATATAAAATGTGTGTTTCTATATAGACACAGAAAGACTAGCAAGAGAGAAATAAATTGATAATTATAATAAAGGTACCAGAAAATGTAAGAAATTGTAATTCACGACAATTTCCATATTTTAAAATTCTTGGTAAACTGACAATGCAATTCATCCTCGTGGGGATGAAGCCAAAGATTTAGATTCTTCTCTAGCCCCGTGTTTCCTGGGCACAATGGACAGGCTCCAGTGTGCAATCAGATATTCATGACTATGTTCATCAAATGCAAAGAGAAATTTTAAGCACTACTAAAAAGACCATCTACTAAAATGGAAAGGACTTTACATTTCTCTGTCAGAAATCTTTAGGAATCAATGAAATTGAGTCTTTATAATAAATTGTAGTGAACTAAGTCTGTCAAAGAAAACATGCTGTTAATCAGATAAACAGACAGTAAATATTACCAAAGAGCTGTTCAAAACTCATTTTACTGCAGCTACTTTTACCTGACTTAAAAATTCACTTTAATTTATGGGCATAGAAGCCACTGCTTCTTAAGTTGAACTCTGCCCGTTTACTGTAGTGGAGAAAAAAGATCAACAGGCTCTCACTGCCAAATCCCTCAGACTAAGCGTCAGAGAAAGAAACAAAAAGGTTTCAAAAAATGTATCTGTTACATGCACTATATATTTGTGCTATGTACATAATAAATACATGTTTACTAAAATATCTTTGATGAAAATCATTTCCAAGTCACTGGAGTGACTGTTACATGGGTCAATCCCCCCCACGACATGATACCCTTGTGAAAGCACATCTTTATATCTAGATGCAGTACATTAAACAGTGAAAAATAATAATTCTCACATTAACAATATAATAAAGAGTATGTATGTTGCCCTGGCTGGTGTGGCTCAGTGGACTGAGTGCTGGTCTGGGAATCAAAGGGTCACTGGTTCGATTCCCAGTCTAGGACACATGACTAGGTTGCAGGCCGGGTCCCCAGTTCGGGACACTTGAGTGGCAACCACACGTTAATATTTCTCTTCCTCTCTCCTTCCCTTCCCTCTGTTTAAAAATAAATAAATAAAATCTTTTAAAAAAGAGTATGTTAATTATTAATTTAGAGAGTAAAATTTCTGATACTAAAAATATTTAAACAAAAGGAGAGACCTTGGACTGAAACTTCTATATACTCCTGAAAAAAATCTGACATTAACTTTTAAAAATTAGAAACATCAAATTACTTTGAGAGCTCCTCATTCTGAAATGAATTGAAGGCTCTTTAATTCATTCATTAAAGCTTTAATATAGAAAGCTGAAAAGTATAATATAGTAGATCTAAATAAGGAACATTGATTTTATTATTAAGATTATACTTTGCAGAGCGAAGATAATTTGAAATCTAATACACTGCATTAAAAATGTTTATAGCATTTGGCTACTTTTATGAACTTGTGAAAATCCCATTTAAAAATGTTTTTCCTAAGGAAATAATCATGCAAGAGTGAAAAAAGACAGAGGTCTGAAATATTTAAGGCAATATTATAATAGCAAAAAAAGGGAAATAGACTAAATGTATAACAAGGTGGGATTTATTAAAGAACTAATGGCCTGGGCATATCACAGTGTATTATGCAATTATTTAAAATAGAATATTAAAAGTGTATTTAATGATACAGAAAGTTGTTTATAATAAAAGATACACTTTTTAGAAAGGTGAGCACCAAACTGTATGTAGAGTATAAGCCTAATTCAGTAATTTAAAAATATATAATATTAACATATATGCATATGGGAAGGCCTAAGACAGTTTATTAATAATGGATCTGGACAATGATATATATTTTTTCTTTCTCATTCTTTGTAATTTATATAACGAATGTCATCTAGGAGAGAAGGAAAAAACTACTACTCTATTCTCATATGGTGAGGGGACCAACTGCCTAGATGGATACCTTTTGGTTGTCATGAGTCTCACGCGACTTAGACAGTGCTACTGTCATCTAATGAGACCAGGAATAGTGAACATCTTGCAATCTGATAATAGCCCTGTCCTAAAAATGCCAGAAGAGCCCCAATTGAGCTACACTACTATAAATGACTGAATTAAAACAGAATAAAATTCACTGAATGCCTACCCTACACCAACTGCTTTCAAAACACACTAAGGCTGAGGCACAAAAACTTTTATATGTATTTAATTATCCATACCATATCCTGAACACACTAGAGAGAATATTGTTTGCTCTTTCCCAAACAGCAAACAACAATCATTTCAACTGTCTTTATACAATCAACACCAGCTAAATATTTTAATCCACTTAACAGTCTTTCTCTACAAACCAAGCTGTGGTCTTTTCCTGTATCTTTAGGTCTTCAGGTAATCACTCTGGCTGTTCATGTCAAAAACTCTAGAAAACCAGAAGCTTAATGATGGCAGCTAACATTTATTAAATAAGCACTTATTATGTTCCAGGAACTGGATTAAATATCATACTTATATAGTGTCCTTGTAACTGCCACTGGGGTACAATTATGTTCCTATTTTATAGAAGGAGAAACTGAACAACACTAGGGTTTGGAAATTAAATCACAGGTCCAAGGTCATATAGTCAGCAAGTGCTAGAATCTGTAAATGATTTCAAATTCCACATTCTTCCAATTTAGAAAACAAAACGCTTATGAAAAAAAGAGGTATTCAAGGTGAGTCAAGTTGGTGGGCGACTTTGGCACTAACATGGGATTCTGCTACCCAGTGCAAATCCTCAAAAATGATATTTACATTGGAGAGAAAAATCAATTTGATGGTATAGTACAACAGTAATCTTTGAAAATACTATATTTTGTTTCCTACTTTAATTTTGAAAGGAATCTACAGTTCAAAATTTTAAATTTCTTAAAAATTACTTTCTAGAAAATGGTAAGCTCTTTCTAATGTTACTTGAATTACATACATTTAGTTTTTAAAAAATACTCCTCTGAAAACTATTCTGTGTATTGGCGAGTTGTTGATAGAATTTCAAACAGAAAATTATAATCACTACTGAGTTTTCTGAAAGACAGTTGTCATTAAGAGGAAGACAGCAATCCCAAAGAATTACTTATCAGCTCTTTGAAATTTACTTAAGATGAAAGTTTTTTCTTTTCATCAAGATAACCTGAAATACTTTGTAATTCATCCATATCTATATCGTAAATCAATTTTAAATGTTGACTTTATTATTCAAATTTCCACTAAGCATGCAAAACTAGAGGAAACCAAAAATTCTGCATTCTTCCTTCTGGAAATCAAGGCCTATGTGGGACAAAATGCAGGTGTCTAATAACCTAAAAATCTTAGCTGGTCAGAGCTATCACCATCAGGGAATACTATGAATTCTTTATCACGGCCCAGCTATAGTGACAGTCTGAACAAAGGATGCACTGGGTTGGCCAAAAGTTCATTTTTTTTTTCTAAAAGAGGGCTTTAGTAGTGCTTAGTCATCTTTAATTTCATTCTAAACAATTTTGTTAGATTGTATTATGACAGCTGTCATATCAGCATGCATTTTTTAGAAAACTCATCAAAACTGGTGAATTTCTGTGTAGTCATTTTAATATTGAAGATGGGAGAAAAAAACTCAACATTTTCAGCATGTTATACTCTATTATTTCAAGAAAGTTAAAAATGCAAATGAGACACACAAAAAAGATCCGTGCAGTGTGTAGAGAAGGGGATGTGACTGATCGAATGTGTCCAAAGTGGTTTGTGGTGTCACATGCTGGACATTTCTCACTGGATGATGCTCCACTGTCGGACAGACCAGTTGAAGTTGATAGTGATTAAACTGAGACACTAACTGAGAACAATCAAAGTTAGACCATGTGAGGGACACCCAACATACTCAAAATACAAAAAAACGGAAAGTTATTGGTGAAAATTTAAAAAACGTGCTTTTTCTTTTACGGGAAAAAAAAAAACCATACAGACTTTTTGGCTGACCCAGTATTTTAAGGGCTTCGTGCATGGTATTTAGTATGCTTAGCATAATTCTAAATAGTTAAAGAACTGTAACTCTGCAAAAGTAATGAAGTACTAAAGGGCATAACTTAAAAAGTATTCCCCACTCAGACTGAAAGCATTCTGAATTTTGATCCAAAACTGCTTGATGACTGTGGGTAGGAAGTGGCTGTCCACAGTACCTATGAACTGCACTCCTGCAAGGTGAATGACTTTAATATTGAAAATGTTGCTTTAAGCATGCAGGAGTCTCTAACTCTGAATAATGGTGAAAGAAGTATTTGACAATGCAACCTTCAGAAGCATGCCAAGTTAGAATTTATTATCTATCTTTTGGCCTAGAACTATCTTGTAAAACAAATACAATATATGATTTATCTCTGTTCAAGTTTACTAGACTCCTCAATACTCAAAGGAAAAAAATACAATCACATTATATTTGTATCCTATGAACAACACTGAAATTAGACATCAGAAGTTTCTTTCTAACTAAATTTACTGGAGTAACATTGGTTAATAAAACTATCTATGTTTCCGGTGTACAGTTCTACAGTACATCATCCAGCACACTAGAAGCTTATGTGCCCTTAACTTGCAGTCCAGTAAAAAAACCCAATAATATTAAATAACTCCACTTTGATTATGTGCCAATTCCCAAATGCTTTTTAAAGAATAATGTTTCGAAAGTATATTTACTAACAGCCAGCTATATATTATTAAAAGGTTTAAAGAAAAAACTGGAAAACAAATATAATTTCCATTCATTCTTAGAATGATCAGAAACATTAGATTAGCAAGCTCAAAGTCACTTGCTTCCCCCAGCACCTAATGAGAATTGCTTCCTAATTTTAGCTAAGGTCAACCTAAATCCAACTGGGCAAGAGATCCAACTAGGCTTATCCCTGCAACAACCCTGAGAGGTAGGTCTTCTTTATTCCATTCTCTCGGTGAAGTAATTAAGATCCACAGCGTAATGACTCACCAAGACCAAGTGAGTGCATGATGGGGTCAGGATCTGAACTTCGTACAACTGAGGCCACAGAAGCCAAATTTATAAAAAAACATTTTATGTTTTTAAAGTAGCAGGATACACAGGAACATACTGAATACATAAATTAAAATTGTGTTATTCTTGTAAAGCAATATATACTTTGATTTATTCTCCCAAACTTGTTTCAGAAAAAGTTTAAGGCAGCTAAGTTGTTACCTACAAATATGTATTGACAATGAGGCATTACTAAAATGTAGAAATTAATTTTACTAATCATCCCTACTTGACTCTCTTAGATGTCGAACACTCAGATTTCCCAACTCAAAGCTTTCTTTTAAAAGTGGTTATCTAAATAATCCTCAAATGTTTTATTCTTACTGTTAAATGCTAAGGGCAATACATTAACATAACAAGGCACTAAAGAGGGAGGAAAACAGGCATACACAAACCTTGCTTCTGGTTGCTAGCTGCAGTGACGGGGGTGCTGGCAGCAAGATGAGCGCTCTCCACAGTCCCATAAACCACAGGGCTGTGCTCGGGGACCTGGCTGGGCAGCTGCTGGGATTTGAAGTACAAAAAAGGGTGATAATGAGCGTGCGAACATAAAAACTAGCAATATGGAACCCAAGCCAAGTGGGGAAGACAAAGTGGGACAGGAGACCAAAATTAAAAAAAAAAAAAAAAGCAAGGAAAAATATATAGGCCAGTTTAATAAATTCAAAAAGTACATGGGAAGATGGGGAAGAAAAGGAAGGGGCAGCAGAAAAGGGGAAGGAAAAGATATGATTACTATTGACCACAGAAAGAGAAGACAGCACACAAACATTAGTACAATCAATTCTCCAGTGTTCCTTATAAGGAGAAACAGACTTTCAACCTAACAACAGATGTTACATCAGAGAGAGAATTTAACATCCTCCCAGTCAAAGACCAAAGGGGTTTGGTCAACTTCATTTATAAACTATCTAACAAAGTAGTTCATTTGCCACAAGACGTCAAACAAATCATGATAGGTTTTAAAACCAGTTACTGATTCAATAAAATATTGAGTGGTAATTGTTGTCATTTGTCCAAGTAGTCACATAAGTGAAATGCAACTTGCAAAGTCTTTAAAGGCACTACAGTCAGAAATCTGAATAAAACATCTGGCTCTTCAAAGCTTAGCAGAAACTTTTTTAAAATCAGCCAGTAAAATGAAATAAAAATGCCCAGCCAAATCCTAGCAGAGTAGAGTGAAAAATTTGCAGCCATTGTTCAACTTAGAGGGAACAAGAATTACACAAAGAAGGACAGGAACGCTCATTCTACATCACATTCCAGGCAGAGGTATTTGTACTGGATTTGAGGGTCACAAAAAAAGCCACAAAAGGAAGCAGTGTCTCTCCTTGGAGATCTAAGGTCAGCTGTTTGATGGAATGGTTTCCTGCACTGAATCCCATCGGCACTGTCAGAGCAGAACTCCCTGCACAATTATGATTTTTTTGGTTTGTTTTGGATTTTTTGGGGGGGAGGAGGGTTAAGGTGTGGATGTTTTGGGATAAACAGGGCCACTTAAAAGTGGGCATTAAGCCCTGTCTGGTATGGCTCAGTAGGTTGGGCATCATTCTGAAAAGTAAAAGGTCACTGGTTCAATTCCTGGCCAGGGCACATGCCTGGGTTGTGGGTCCACTTCCTGTCAGGGTGGGTGAAAGAGGCAACCAATTGATGTTTCTCTTTCACATCAATGTTTTTCTCCCTCTCTCTCTGCTTCCCTTATCCCCTTCTAAAAATAAATAAAATCTTTAAAAAAATACGAGTTAATAAAAAATATTTCCAGGCCAGTTAAGTCTCACATACAGTGGAAACATAAAGCAAAACATATCTGTTTAGACATATCATTTATGTTATTACGGACAGGATTGGGGAAAAGACTATTTCATCTATTTATTAGATGACAAAACTGCCCACATTCCACAATTATTTCTAAATGAAGACTGCTAAAATTATATTTCCACATACATAAAATGAAGTTACTGTTTTCACTTTGAATCATAGCCAAATGAACAATAGTAGCATGATTACTTTGAGTCTTTAGTTTCAGTGGAAAAAAAAATGTATTGCTAAAATACAAAAATTAGAAAGGTTTCATAGCTAATAAGTAAAAATTAGAACTCAGTTCAACTTTATGACTTCAAATAGCTCCAGAACAATGGAAAGATTCTATGTTATTTAGCATTTATTGAAGTTATCCATATATGCCAAAAAAGAACTGTAAATTGTGTCATTTACCTAAAAGGAAGATATATTAACCATTCCAATTGCTCAGAAAATTAATAACCAAAAAAAAGTCACTGCTGTAAAGTAGGTCACCAAAATGACATCCATAAAGTGAGATATTTAAGCCAGTAAAAGGCTACTGATACCTATAAATATGTATAGATTATAGAATTTTTCCATCTAAGACTAAAACAACTTCAACGATATCAAAGAGACAGCCACATAGACATTTTTAAATGAACAAAGCCCTGAGAAGATCTTATGTATAAAGTATTTTTAAGAAAGGAATGAAATAACATGGTTAAATCACACATCCAAATCCAGGTAGCTAGTTCATGGTTATATACCCAAAAAGTGCTAGAAAAGTACTTCTCTGATTCCTTAGCTGTAAAATGAAAAGGCACTAAATATTATTTCAGCTTTAACATTCTCTAAGCCTCTGACAGTACCAAGAAAATGACAATGGCCCTGGGTGGTGTGGCTCAGTGGATTGAGCACAGGCCTGTGAACAAGATGGTCACTGTTTCGATTCCCAGTCAGGGCACATGCCTGGGTTGCGAGCCAGGTCCCCATTAGGGGGCTTGTGAGAGGCAACCACACATTAATGTTTCTCTACCTCTCTTTCTCTCTCCCTTCCCCTCTCTAAAAAATAAATAAGTAAAATCTTTAAAAAAAAAAAAATCTTAAAAAAAAAATCCAAAACCTAATTCTGAAAGGGCAATTGGTATCAAAATATAAACTAATTCAATAAAGATGACCAGGATGTCAGAGTTGGCAGAAAAATTTGAAAAAATATTTTTCAGTTACATTGGTAAAGGAGTTTAAAGTATGGTAAGATATTAGACATCTGACATTATCCAATAAATGTATTTCCTTTATAAATTCTATGTGAGAATCTATTCTGTTGAGATTTATATATTAAATTTGAAGTGCTAACCTTAAGGGGTAATAGTAGATATGGGCCCAAATAATGCAAGAATTCATTTTTTAAATGGATTGTTTACCAAGAGGTGAAATAGGCAACAAAATCTTGAATTGTCCTTAAATACTTCATTATACAATTTTAAATTCATTTCTCTTTACATAGCCCATATTTTTTCTCCTCTGGAGCCACTTTACTATCTATTTTAATCTTGTATATGACACAATGCTTAAATACAGAGGTATAATTAATTATAAATGGGGGGTCACCAAACCATGGCCCATGAAATAAAAACTTTTTACATTTTTAAATAGTTGGTGGAAAAAATCAAAAGAAGAATAATTTTTGACACATGAAAATTATAGGAATTAAAATTTTAGTGACTGTAAATAAAGTTTTATTGGAACAACACACAGACATTCATTTATATATTATATATGGTTCCCTTCATGCTATGATGGCAGTGATGAAAGACACTAAGGCTGCTATATGACAAACACACAGCCAACATCATACTCAATGGGCAAAACTACAAAGGTTCCCTTTAGGATGAGGAATTAGACCAGGATGCCTGCTTTCACCACTCTTAATTCAACATAGTGCTGGAAGTCCTAGCCAAAGCAATCCGACATAAATAAAGAAAAATTTAAAAATGGGATAACTGTAACAGAATAACAATAAAAAATTAAAAAGTAAATACTTCTAGGCTTTAAATTAAAAAAGAAATAAAATGCATTCAAATTGGAAAGGAAGTAAAACAGTCATTACTTGCTAATGATACTGTATACAGAAAACCCTAAATATTCCACCAAAAACCACTAGAACTGATAAATTCAGTAAAGTAGCAGGATACAAAATAAATATCCAGAAATCAGTTGCATGTTTACATCCAAAAATGAAGTACTATAAACTAAGAAAATAATCCTATTCACAATTGCTTCAAAAAGAATAAAATTTAATTAAGGAGGAATAAATTTAATCAAGGAAGTAAACTATATTAAAAAAAATTTAAGACACTGAAGAAAGAAACTGACAGTATTTATGGATAGGAAGAATTAACATCTTTATTACTAACCATTTTACCCACAGCTATCCATATATTAAGATACTAATGGCGTATTTCACAGAACTAGAACAAACATTACAAAAACTTATATGGCATCTCAGAAGACCCTGGATAGCAACAGTGAACTTGAGAAAGTAGAACAAAATTGGAGAATCACACTACCTGATATCAAACTATATTACAAGGCCCCAGTAATCAACGCAGGATGGTACTGGCATAAAAACAGACATATAGGTCAATGGAAGAGAAAAGAAGAGAACTCAGGAGTAAATCCACACCTTCACGGTCAATTAACAGCTGACAAAGGAGGCAAAAACACACAATGGGGTAAAGATAGTCTTTCAGTAGATGGTATTGGGAAAACTGGATAGATACTTGCAAAAAAAATGAAACTAGACCACCTTCTTATACCATACACAAGAAAAAAATCAAAATGGATTAAAGCCTTAAATGTTAGACTTGAAACCATAAAAATTCTAGAAGAAAACATAGGCAGTAAAATCTTGGACATATAGCAATATTTTTTCTGATATAGGTATCTCCTCAGGCAAAGGAAACAAATAAACTACATAAAACTAAAATGTTTTTACACAGCAAAGGAAACAATAAACAAAATGAAAAACAACCTCCTGACTGGGAGAACAGTGGCCAATGACACATCTGATAAATGGTTAACATCCAAAATTTATGAAGAACTTATACAGCTCAACACCACAAAACCCCCAACACTCTAATTAAAAAAATGGGCAAAGGACCTGAACAGACACTTCTTCGGAGAGGACACACACATGGTCAATAAACATGAAAAGATGCTCAGTGTCACTAATAATTAGAGAAATGCAAATTAAAACCACAATGAGATATAACATCATACCTATCAGAATGGCCATCACTAATAAATCAACAAACAGCAAGTACTGGCAAGTATGTGGAAAAGAGGGAACCCTGGTGCACTGATGGTGGGAATGTGCACTGGTGCAGCCACTGTAGATAACAGTACATACACAATTTCCTAAAAACATTAAAAATGCAACTGCCTTATGACTCAGCGATTCCACTTCTGGGAATATACCCTAAGAATCCCAAAACACCAATTCAAAGGAACTTATTGCCCCCCCCCCCCACATTCATAGCAGCTATTTATAATAGCTAAGTGCTGGAAACAGCCTAAGTGCCCATCAGTAGATGAGTGGATTAAAAAACTGTGGTACATTTACACAATGGAATACTACCCAGCAACCCAGCAACAAAAAGAAGTCCTACCTTTTGCAACAGCATAGATGGAACTGGAGACTATTATGCTGAGCAAAATGAGGCAGATGGCAAAAGGCAAATACCATATGACCTCACTTATAACTGGAATCTAATGAACAAAATAAACTAATGAGCAAAATAGAACCAGAGACACGGAAACATGGAATAGACTGATAACTGGAGGAGGGGAGTAGAGAGGGGGGATGGTGGAAGGAAGGGAAAGGGAATAGTCAAAGAACATGTATGAATGACTCAGGGACAAGGGACAGGGGATTGACAGTGGGACAGAGGGGTAGGCTGGATGGCGGGGGCTAAAGGTAAAGAAATTGGGATAACTGTAATAGAATAAAAAATAAAAACATCATAAAAAGATATCATGATGGCCCTAAAGTGAACAAAAAATTAATAAATAAATCATCACACACAGTGTTAGCAAGAACGTAGAGAAAAGGGATCTCTCAGGCACTGTTGGTGGGAGCAGATTGGTGCACCCACTATATGGAAAGTGGGTGCACCAATCTGCTCCCACCAACAGCAGTATGGAGTTACCTCAAAAAATTAAAAATGGAACTGCCTTAGGACCCAGGAATTCCACTTCTGGGAATTTATCCAAAGAAATCTGAAATACTAATTCAAAAGAATATATACACCCCTATGTTCACTGCAGCATTATTAAACACCAATCACTAAGATGATGGAAGCTGCCCAAGTGTCCATCAGCAGATAAGTAGATAAAGAAGCTGGGGTACATTTACATAATGGACTGCTACTCTGCCCCCCCAAAAAAGGGAATTTTACCCTTTGTGACAGCACGCATGGACCTGTAAAACATTAAGTGAAATAAACCAGGCAGAGAAAGACAAGTACCATATGATTTCATTCACATGTGGAATCTAATGAAAAAAGTGAACCAACAAGCAAAATAGAGACAGACTCACAGATAGAGGGTGGGATGATGGCTGCTGGAGTGTCGGGGGGTGCTGGGCACAGGCAGATAGAGCAAAACTGAAGAAAAGGAACTCATGGACACAACAGTATGTTGATTGCTAAGGGGAGGAGTGTGGGGGGGAGGTGGAGGCAAGTATAGTGGGGATAAATGGCGATGGACGGAGAACTGACTTGGTGAACACATGATACGGTATACAGATAATGTGCTGTAGAACTGTGTACCTGAAACCTGTATAATGTTTTTAACCACTGCCAATCCAATAAATAAAAATAAAAATAAACTATGGCAGCAAAGCCCAAAACATTTACTATCTAGCCCTTTAAGAAAATGTTTGCTAACCCCTAATATAATTCACTGAGACAAACTCAGAAACTCCAAATATTTACACATACAAATATAAGCAAGATTCTGATGTAATTTATTGTTATCTTAAGAAACTATCTGAATGCTTCGCATTTCATCATTTTAGATATGTAGTTGACCCTTGGTACCGTAGGGTCCAGTACCAGGAGCCCTCATGAATACCAAAATCTGGGGATGCTCAAGTGCCTTATGTAAAATGACACAGTATTTTCATGAAACCTACATACATCCTCCTGTATATTTTAGATCATATCTGTGTTACACATAATATGTCCTGTAATGTAAATGCTACGCAAGTAGTTGTTAAACTGTATTGTCACTGGAATAATGACAAGAAAAAAAGTATACACCTTTGGTACAGACACAATCATCATAGTAGGCCAACCGCAAGTACATGTCAGCAACAAGGTAACACTTTTTCTGAATATTGAGAATATGCAGCTGGTTGAATCTGCCCATGTGGAACCTGTGGGTAAAACGGGCTGACTCTGATTGATTACTGAGTCTCATTCAATGACTTTAAAATAACCCTTGAATAAATACCTTGTGTTTAACATATATAAATCCTGAGGAAAACCAAGCACAGCCCCCACTGAGAAACATAATAATGATTAAGAAGTAAAACAATAATAAATGACTCCAGAAAAAAAAGGACCAAAACATGCTTCTCTACTCAGTAGGAGTAGAGAAGCCCACCTTCATTCTCCCACCTTCATTCCTTAGAAAGGGGTGTGTGTTTCCCCCTCATATTTAACAAGTACAAAACGTAAGATCCCACTGGTAACTGAAACAGACAAAAATCATTAGCTTCATAGAGTTTATATTCTACCAAGGGAACTATATTAAAGAATAAACCATATACACATAAAAGAATATTATTTAGCCGTAACATCAACAAAATCTTGCCACTGTGACAACATGGATATGCTAAGTGAAATAAGTCATACAAAGACAAATACCGTATGATCTCATTTATATGAGAAGTCACATACAAATAGCAGACCCCTTGTCATGAGGGTGGCGTAGGTAAACGTGGGTTGCCTCCTTGCAAAATTGTATCAAATTTACAACTAAACTATAGAAAAACCATCATTCACAACTGTCAGAAACTGATCTGAATGGAATCCTACAACTACAATTAAAAGAAGAAACTAGCCCTTTATGCTGTGACTCAGTGGACTGAGTGCTGGCCTGCGAACCAAAGGGTCACCAGTTCAATTCCCATCAGGGCACATGCCTGGGTTATGGGCCTGGTCTCTGGTTGGGGGTGAACAAGAGGAAATCACACACTAATGTTTCTCTCCTTTTCTTTTTCCCTCCCTTCCCCTTTCTCTAAAAATAAATAAATAAAATCGTTTAAAAAATAAAGAAGAAACTACGTCAGTATCGTTAGGAGAGGCATAGACATGGAATGGGCTGGTCCCATACTCATGTGTGGTAGATAAAAATTGGGAGGGTTATCTTAGAAGCAAAGGGTCCCAAGCCTTGCACCAAACTCCCCTCCCCAGAGTTCCAGTGCCTAGGAGAGAGGTCGCTATAAATCCTGACTGTAAAAACCAGCAGGGATTGTGGCTGTGGAAGACAGAAACTGCTGGACTCCCTGACAGTTCTTCTTAAGTCTGTGCAAACATGCACAGACTTACTTGGAATCACTCCCTCTGAGCTCTAGCATGGGGGAAACAGATTGAAAAGCACCAGAAACATATGAGGAAGAACTGAATTGTGTGGCATCAGGGTGAGAGCTGGGGGGTGGCTTTCTCCCAGACAGAAGTGCTGGCAGAGGCCACTATTCCTTTTCTGAGCCTTCCCCCAACAGAGCCACAAAGCCAGAAGGCAGGCGCTCTATCTGAAACTCCATCAACCTGGCTAACAGGTCTGCCCTACCCTGGTGATTCCCTGAGGCCCTGCCCCACCTGACTTTAGGGCCCACCCAAGTTGTTTCCAGTAGACTTTACATACAAATGGATTGTCTTTGACTATGCTTCAAATTTTCCTAAATTCTCTCAAAGAAGCCACATCTGGCTTTTAGCAAGCCCCATACTTACTTATCACCAAGTTGCCCCAAGCCCACACTAGCAGCAGCTGGCCTTGGTTCACAACATGGCCTTTCCTGAGCACCTCTAAACCCAGCACAAGTAGCAGCCATCTGCAGAATGCTTTGCAGCTTATGCTGTGTGACACTGGACAGAATAGACAGTGGCTGACCTTGCACATGTCAAAAACAACCAAGTCTCAGCTACAACAGGAGGGTGTACATAGCCCACATGGTGGGTGCAACTCAAGTACTGACCTTGGGTAATAGGAAAGGCTGTGCCACTGGACCCTAAAGGACACCTATTACATTATGCCACTCCACAAGCCTGGAAGATGTACCAGTTCTACCTAATACATAGAAACAAATGCAGGGCAGCTGACAAAATGAAGGGTCAAAGAACCATGGTCCAGATGAAAGAACAGAACAAAACTCCAAGAAAAGACCTAAACAAAACAGAGATAAGCAAACTACTAGAGACAGAGTTAAAAACACTGGTTATAAGCATGATCGAGGAACTTAATGAGTACCTCAACAGCATAAAAAACATCTAGTCAGAAACTAAGGATACAAAATTGATATAAAAAACAATTTATAGGGAATCAGTAGTAGAGTGGATGAAGCCAAGAATCAAATCAGTGATTTGGAATAAAAGGAAGGAAAAACCAACCCATCAAAACAGCAAGAAGAGCCCTGGCTGGCGTAGCTCAGTGGATTGAGCGCGGTCCTGTGAACCAAAGTATCGCGGTTCGATTCCCAGTCAGGGCACATGCCTGGGTTGCAGGCCAGTTCCCAGCAGGGGACTCAAGAGAGGCAACCACACATTGATGTTTCTCTCCCACTCTTTCTCCTTCCCTTCCCCTCTCTCTAAAAATAAATAAATAAAATATTAAAAAAAAATAAAAGCAAGAAGAAAAAAAGAATCCAAAAGAATGACAGTGTAAGGAGTCTCTGGGACAACTTCATGTATACCAACATTCACGTCATGGAAATGCTGGAAGAAGAGAAAGAGCAAGAAATTGAAAATCTATTTTAAAAAATAAATGAAAGAAAACTTCCCTAACTTGGTAAAGGAAATAGACATACAAGTTGAAGAAGCCTAGAGAATCCCAAACAAGATGAACCCAAAGAGGCTTCCACCAAGACATATCATAATTAAAAATGCCAAAGGTTAAAGACAAAGAGAGAATCTTAAAAGCAGCAAGAGAAAAGCAGTTAGCTGCACAGAAGGGAGCCCCCTTATGACTGACAGCTGATTTCTCAAAATTTCTCCAGCATTTGCAGGCTAGAAGGGTTTGGCAAAAAAAAAAAAAAAAAGCAAAATGATAAAAAGCAAGAACTTATAACCAAAACTGCTCTACCCAGCAGAGCTATCATTTAGAATTAAGGACAAAGAGCTTCCTAGATAAGAAGAAACTAAAGGAGTTCAACACCTCCAAACTAGAATTATATGAAATGTCAAAGGGCCTCTTTTAAGAAGATCAAAAATATGAACAATAAAATGGGAATAAATACATATCTATTAACAAGTGAATCTAAAAAAACAAAATAATCAAATAAGCAGAACAGAAACAGAATTATAGATACTGGGAACATTTTTTTTTTTGGTTGCCAGATGGGAAGAGGGTCAGGGGATGAGCAAAAAAAGGTGAAGGGATTTAGTACAAATTGGAAGTTACAGAACGGTCATGGGCATATAAAGTACAGCACAGGAAATAAGTAGCCAAAGAACATACAGACATGACCCATGGACATGGACAACTGTGTGGGGAATGCCTGAGGAAGTGGGGGCGCTAGGTGGAAGGGGGCAAAGGGGGATAAGTTAAGACAACTGTAACAGCATAATCAACAAAATATAATTTTTTAAAGCAAATATTATTTTGTAACATGAAACTAATATAATATAACATCCATTGCCCTCAATAAAAAAATTTTTTAGCCCTGGCTGGTGTGGCTCAGTGGACTGAGCGCTGGCCTGTGAACCAAAGTGTCACTGGTTTGATTTGCAGTCGGGGCACATGCCTGGGTTGCGGGCCGGGTCCCCAGTGGGAGCATGTGAGAGGCAACCACACACTGATGTTTCTCCCCCTCTCTCTCTCCCTTCTCTTCTCTAAATAAATAAATAAAATCTTAAAAAAATTTTTTTAAAGGATAGACAGAGGAGTGAAAAGAGAGAGCAAGGAGGTGAGGAAGGAGGTTACTGTTGTTGAAGGGAAAGATCTGGTGGGGTGGGGGAGTTAAGAGTGTAACAGCAGTGAAGGTGGTGAGAATTAGCCCAATAGGATTTGCTTATATAATGACGTGGAATATGAAGTAAAGAGGATTTAAAGATAACGTGACAACTTATTATCTGAACAACTGGGACAGACTATTATAATTTACTGAAAGAAGGAAAACAGGAGCACACCAAACACCTGAAGAAAGAGTAACACAGGGTTCACAAACTCAAACGGCTTCTTAAACTAGTAAGTGACCTAAATATGTGATGCAAAAGGGTTTGAAATAATAAAACAATATTTACTAGAAAATACATGCCCAGGTTAAAGGCAATCAAATTGATGAAAACACTTTTTTTTCTTTAAATAGTAACCGGAAAAAACAACATACAGCTACAAAAGAAAGAACCTCATCCTTGAGGGCAAGGTTGCTAAGATGTCAGAAAAGACAAGGGAAACTCAGACACTGAAGGTAAACACTGTCAGCCTAACCTAGACACTTAAAATGATTTTCAGGTTCAATTGGGGGTAGTAGTGAAGAAACCAGAAAAACTAAAAAACAAGAATAATGTGGATGGACTGCTCTCTAATATTCATATATTATCAAGCTATAGTAGTTAAGACAGTATAATAATGGTATTAGAATAGATAAATTAAACTTAAAAGTATATATAAAAATTCAGTAGATAATTAAACAACATCTAAAACCAAGGAGGCAATGATGAACTCTTTAATAAATAATATTAAAATAAGAGCAAGGTCCTTTGGTTAAAAAAAGCAGGATCAATACTTCATTGAATATATCAAAATAATTTATACATCAAGCAAAGATAAATGTAAAATAATTAAACCTAAGTCCTACAGGAAAATATATATGAATAGTTTTATTATTTTGGGTGGGAAAAATCTTTAAAAGCATTAGTTCCAATGATTAATTATTTAAGAAAACACAGGGATTTCAGAATATTAAAAACTTAAAGCTTCTGAAGTCTAATGACAGAAGATACCACTAACAAAGTTAAAGCAATCATCAAACTTGAAAACGATATTAAATATTTCAATTGGATTTCTATAAAGTGTAAGGAATGCTTATACGTCAGAAAATAATCATTAACCCAGAAAAAAAATGTCACTCCAAAAGAAACAGGTACAAAAGACAGGAATAGATAACTCATACATACATACAAATAACCAGTACACAGGAAAATTCTTAACTCTACAAATCAATAAATAAAAATTAAATGAAACATTTTTAATCTACCATATAAGCAACAATGTAAGAAAAGTGTATGCAACTGGTTCATTTCAGGAGAGTAGGACACAAGCCACAGCCCAAAAACAGGTACACAAACTTGTTCATCACAGCACTGTTTATATTAGTGACAAACAGGAAACAGGGATACCCATCAAATAAATAAATTAGAGTACTTCCAAACAAAGAAATACTATGCAGCCTTAAAAATTATAATACTACCTAAGTCAAACCTGAACATTTCTGCACGATCACAGGGGGCAAAAAGGGTAGTTATAAAACAGCATGAACCTAAATATGTAAAATTATGGGTATAGATATGTACATACACATATATGTTCACCTTTCAGTAAGATTTAGGATCACAATTTCTTTCTTTACTACTCTTTCTAATGAAGATGTATAATTTTTACACACAAAACTCAGATCATTTTAATTCTGAAAGCACATTTTCAACAACAGACAAAAGACTAAACCTAATAGTTTTTTAAAATCTGTTAATAGTACTTGTGATCCCCTACAACTATAATCATTGTTGCTAGATGACTATAAGCTGCAATACCATTGTTTAATGTCTGACTGGTAATAAGCATTAAGGAATAGGAATCTTGCAATACATGCAAAAATTCAAGTCACGCTTTCTTTATCATTAGGATTCATAATTAGAGTATCTAAGGTAAAATCATACCACTATAACAGCAAAGGCTTTCACAAAATGTGCTGAAGATTTATGAAAAAATGTAGATCAAGTAAAAACAAAGAATTGTTTTAAATACAATAAAATGTAATTACTCTGTCTCTTAAGTGGATCACTACTGGGATGCCAAAACAACTTCACACATACTTGCTACACTGGCTTCCAAAAGGAGATGAAGTATCTCAAAAGTGACCTTGTCCCCCCGCTGGTGTGGCTCAGTGGATTGAGCGTGGGCCTGCAAACCACAAGATCTCAGTTCGATTCCCAGTCAGGGCACATGCCTGGGTTGCGGGCCAGTTACCAGCAGGGGACTCATGAGAGGCAACCATACATTGATATTTCTCTCCTCTCCCTCCCTTCCCCTCTAAAGATAAATAAATAAAAATCTTTAAACCAAAAAGTGACCTTATGTCAAATTTTGTTTTCTTGCTCTAGGAAATTTCTATAGCCACTGAAGTGGGAGAACCTTGATTTTATTAAAAATTCAGGACATTTTTACAAAACCCTGCTGGAGACAGACCTGATGAAATCAACAACCCTGTACTACAGATCTTTAAGGTTTCTAGGTATCGAGTTTATAGGAAGCTCTTCAAAAACCTGAATAACTTGCTGACTTTGAATTCTCCCCAAAGACAGGAGAAGCTGCATCTTTTCCGAGATGTGCCAGCCATCAACAGTTTCCAACCTTTTCTCGGCTCCCGCACCCTAGGCCATAGGACTGTCTCCCAAATTATCATTATGTTTCACTGGAAGAGTAATTCTTAACACAGAAAAGAAAAAAGAACGAAAGGGAGTAAAAAGAGGAAGACAGGTCTATAGTTCATTTAAAAACTGAGTGATTTTGATGGACAACCCTGCCCCTTTGGAAGCAGTTCTGGAAGCCCTGGCTGTACAGAGTCTTAGCCTACAGAGTCCCACAGCAATTCTCAGACACACTTCTTAACACAGAAACATTCCTATGTCTAATTGCTAGCAACACATATACTAGCTGAGAGATTTCGATGCTGACTCAAAGAAACAAAAATTGCCCCTTTTCCACTTTAATATTTAAAAGCTAAAAGGGAACTCTGAGATTACATAGTACAATCTCTCACTATAGAGATGAGAAAATTGGGGTTTAAAGGGTCTTATGGACTGAACGAAGGTCATAAATCTAAGTGACAGGCTGGAGACCACTTATCAGCAGGTGTTCTAGTACTCCATGATGGCCATCGAGGCACTGACTGCTGTCTGTGATCATCTTAATGGCCACATGTAGACATATATGTATATTTTTATATATTGGAGATATGAAATATCCAAGAGTTATTCCATAGCTAATTTGAAAACTTAGGAGGCAGGACAATTTCAAATTCACAATCTTTAGAGGAAAACAGCAGCAGCAAAAACCAGTTTCCTGGCGTAGACTGGCAGCCAGGGAGGAGAGGACATGCAGCCAGATGGCCACTGGTAATCCTACATTTGTATGCACATAAGCTGGGAGGAACAACTGAGGCGTGAGACAGACCAGCACCCCAGGTTTCCAACACGGCGTGGCCTTTCCTGAGCACCTCCAAACCCAGCACAAATAGCAGCGAAACCTATGGCTGTAAGAACTTATAAGGGATGTGGCAGTAGGAGAAACTCCCAGCCTCACAGGAGAGTTCACTGGAGGAGCCCAAGGGCCCCTAGAATATACACAGACCCACCCACGTGGTAATCAGTACCAGAAGGGCCCAATTTGCTTGTGGGTATTGGGGGGAAGTGACTGAAAGTTGGCTGAGAGCTGGGCAAGCAGCACTATTCCTTCTCTGACCCCTCCCCACATACAGCACCAAAACGCAGTGACCTGGGTTGCCCCACCCTAGTGAATACCTAAGGCTCTATCCCTTACAATATAACAGGTGCTAGGAGACAAAGAAATATGCCCCCAAAGGAAAGAATAGATTAAAATTCCAAAAAACCCCCCACAACTAAGCAACATATCATATACAGAGTTCAAAACACTGGTAATCAGGATGATCACAGAATTGGTTGAGTATGGTCTCAAAAATAGAGGAAGAAGTGAAGGTTATGCAAAGTGAAATAAAGAAAGGTGTACAGAGAACCAACAGTGACAGGAAGGAAATCGGGATGGAAGTCAATGATTTGGACTAGAAGAAAATAAACATCCAACCAGAACAGAATGAAAAAAACAAGAATTCAGAAAAAATGAGGAGAAGCTTAGGAACCACTGGTACAACTTTAAACATTCCAATATACAAATCATAGGGGTGCCGAAGAGGAGAAGAGGAAGAACAAAAATTTGAAAACTTAGTTGAAAAAATAATGAAGGAGAACTTTCCCAATCTGGCAAAGGAAAAAAGACTTCCAGGAAGTTCAGGAAGCTCAGAGTCCCAAAGCAGTTGGACCCATGTTGGAACATACCAAGGCACATCATCATTACATTATCCAAGATTAAAGACAAGGAGAAAATGTTAAAAGCAGCAAGAGGAAAGGAGAAGTTACCTACAAAGGAATTCCTATAAGACTGTTGGCTGATTTCTCAAAAGAAATCTTGCAGGCAAGAAAAGGATGGAAAGATGTATTGGAAGTCATGAAAGGTAAGGACCTACAAATCCAAGATTACTCTCTCCAGCAAAGCTATCATTTAGAATGGAAGGGCAGATAAAGTGCTTCCCAGATAAGGGCAAGTTAAAGGAGTTTATCGCCACCAAGCTGTTATTATATGAAATGGACTTATCTAAGAAAGAGAAGATCAAAACTATGAATGGGAAAATGACAACAAACTCACAACTATCAACAACTGAGCATAACAAAAACAAAACAAAAAATAAACAAAACTAAGCAAACAACTAGAACAGGAACAGAATCACAGAAACAGAGATCACATGGAGGGTTTTTAGTGGGGAGGGGGCAAGGCGAGAATGGGGGAAAAGATACAGAGAATAAGAAGAATAAATAGTACAAAATAGACAGGGGGAGATTAAGAATAGTATAGGAAATGGAAAAGCCAAAGAACTTATATGAATGACCCATGGACATGACCTAAGGAGGTGACGGAGTGGGGGATGCTGGTGGGAGGTGGAACGCAGTATGGGCGGGAATAAAGGGGGAAAAAATGGGACAACTTTAATAGCATAATCAATAAAATACACTTAAAAATAAGTAGAATCATAAAACAACCTGTTTCTTCACATAAACCCACTGTATTTTCCCTCAATTCTCTCTTAGCCTGACTGCTTGCCAAAATCAAACTCATCATCCGCCTCTTCGAACATCCTCATGTATTCTCCATGACATGTGTTACTATAAAACCAGGCATCTAAGCTTGAAGAGTCACTTCTGACACTTCCCTTTCGCTTACATAGGGTAACCATGCATCCCTGTTTACCAGGACCCTACAGGTTTATCCTGTTATCCCAGCAAAATGATTAAAAGCATTCCCATTCAGTTCTAGAACTGTCCCAATTTAGATGATAAATTGTATGGTCACCCTTTTTATAATCATTAGTTAGTAACCAACTGCTGAATATTTCTCTAACTGGCCTTCTCTTCATCAACTGACTTTCTAATTTATCACCTGAAATGACAACGGTATCCTTTCATCCAATTGGATGTGCTTTTTTGCACATCATGCCCCTCTGTCTGAATATTCTCTCTCTTTCCATTTTTGAGCAATCTGGGAACTCAGATCAAAAGGCATCTCTGCTGTGAAGCCTGCCAGACTCTTCCAGTACCTATGTGTGCCTCCTAAAATATTAAGTGCAATGCTGATAACAGGTAATATTTAGTGGATGCTTTAATAAGCATCCACTTAGCTTAAGCACTTGTAAGTATTTGATCTCATTTAATCCATATAGTAACTCTATATGACAGCTTTTCTTTTTCTTGTTTTTTAAAATGTGGACGCTAAGGCTCTGGAATATTAACTAACTTGGCTGAAGTCACAAAATTAAGTAGTAGAACTGGGACCTGAAACCAAGTATGTCTGATTCTCAGCCAAAGCTTTAAACCTCTCCTCTGTACCATGTCGCCTATACCACCATTAATAGGTTTCTGTGTTCCAACACATTTGAGTCTTTGCTGCAACTCTGTCCCACTTGGTAAACTTGGTACTTTAATAATTCTCTGTACACACTTGGTAGAAGGACCAGTTATGTAATAGTAAGTTTCCTCCATCTCCCTCAAAGAGACTGGTACAACCTCAATGACAGGGAAAGCCTTTGCTATTCACAGAGTATGTGACACAAAGCAGGTAATCCATAAGGCCAAAAGCAATAAAGCATTTACTGCTTAGTCATAAATTCTGATGCAGAAGGTTGTCTCTTCTGCAGTCTTACTAATTAGAATGTGGTTCAGAATCTACCTAGAAGTAGGCTGAAACTGGTAAACTAGCAGTTTTTAAGCTTAACTTCATTGGATTTCTTTGGCTGGCATAGTGCCCTTTGTTAGTAGAATTCATTGCCAACATTTGACACTTGCAGATTTTTTACATAAATAGAGATCTTGAAAGACTGGAATAACACTTTTACACAATGTAACCATCAGGCAGCAATGACTGCTGCCCTGTTAACCGGGGAGTCCTCTCCTGTTCTCTGTGCACTGCTCTGTATGAATTCCTGGAAAATGAAATATTTCTAGGGTGTATGTTTCTGTTAAACAGCTATTTGTTCATTCCATAAATTTCGTGCATTTGGAAAAACAACAGATTGGTAACTGTTGATTAAATTGCAAATTAGCTAATAAAATAAACCAATTCTTCATAATAACATCACACCTCAAAAAAGTACTACTAACATTATTATAATTATTGACTGATGGCCTTTATCAAATAAAAATGTACATTTAACGTGCTTTATGATACACAAACAAATATATCTGTATTCAGGCCTGTGATTCCTGAGGAAAGGTAAAATGGAAAAGAATTTCTGTGGCTAAGGACAGAGGGATAACCAGAAGACTGTGGATCAAGCTTGGTAAGATCGCAGATAAAGAAACCGACCTTACGGGGAATTAAAATGCAAAAAGATACACTAATACATGTTGGAGTTGAAAATTAAATACAAATCAACAAAAGGCTGTCAACCATATGGCTTCACAGTACAATATTAGTTAATGTGGAAAAATACAGACCAAAATTTAACTGCCATGAACAACCAATCCTAAATTTTTCTATGATATGCCTCTGAGTAACAAAGTGCCCAAATAGGTAATTTAAATATGTATATGCTGCTTGTCTCATTTGTACTTCCAGGGACAATATTAAATATAAGGCCGCCCCGATCACTGCGGGCTTGGAATATCCCTGAGTAAATAATGGGGAATGGTGAAAAATTCTATTAACAATCATTAATATGATCTTAGAATTCACATATCTAGGTGGTTATATATTGTACTTATTTTAGATCATGGAAAACTGAGATAAATGTCAGCCAGAGGCTATCATCAGTTAAGAGCAAAGCACATCGTTGCTCAAGTTTTAGGCTTACTCGAAACTCATGGGTTTTCAAGATCTCTAAAGATGAACATGGTATTTGTCCTCCCCTCCCCACCCCTAAGTAAAGATGGCATTTCATTTATTCTTTTAATTTCTTATTTTTATTGATTTTAGAGATAGAGGAAGGGTGAGGAGTACAAAGAGGGAACAGGGAAGAGGGAGGGAGGGAGGGGGAGAAGGGGATAGAGAGAGAAAAACACCAATTTGTTGTTCCACTTGTTTATGCATTCATTGGTGGCTTCTTGTATGTGCCCGGACTGGAGACTGAAACTGCAACCTTTGCATATGGGGACAACCCTCTAACCAACTGAGTTACCCACCCAGGTCTTATTTTTCTCCCTTTTTACTGAATTTATTGGGGTGACACTGGTTAATAAAATTAGGTTTCAGGTGTACGGTTCTGTAAAATATCACCTGTGTATTGTATTGTCTGTTCATCACCCCAGGTCAAGTCTCCTTGCATCACCATGCACCCCCTCTACCCTACTCCACTCCTCCGCCCCTCTGGTAATCACCACACTGCTGTCTGGGTCTATGGTTTTTTGTGGGTTTTTTTTTTTTGCTTAATCCCATGTATTTGTGATCTTAATTTTTAAATAATTTTTAAGAACTTAAAAAAATTTAAAGCTACTAAAGTTAGTAATAGTCTATGATTCTGAAATGCATTATATTTGACCATCCATCTTGCTTGTCTGTACACTGAGCTCTGAGGAATACCTTACCATCTAGTGAAAAGATGGGGAAGTAAGCAGCCCCTACTCCTAATAACTTTGCTTGTATGTTCTGTATGCTGGACTTTCACTTCAGACATTCTGAAGATCTGAAAATCACTGATGTCCTCCAAATGATGTAACAAGAGTTAAAGTTAACCAACGAAGAAACAAAAATCCTGTCATATTTGGAGGATTCCATTCTCTGCTGTAGTTTACTAAATTCCTGCTCCTCTTAGAATGTCTTGCTTTCTAAAAGTAAGAAAGTGAACTCTCAGAAGACCATGATAATCATATTCTACAACAGGAACAAAAAAGGTGCGCCAGTGATATAATTTATTAGTAACCTCTGTAAATAAGAGGGCACCTTCCACTCAAGTAGCTCACTTATATAGCATTGAAAGGTAAGAAGTGTACCTGTATAATAGATCTAAATATGTTCCGAGTAATGCAATCATCTCAAACAATATTGTTCAGTACAAATGCTCAAGTTCTCAGCCGTACTGTTTACTTCAATGTAGTGTGCAGCATTAATTCCTAAGGCTCCATATTGAAAACATAAAATACTCATTAAATGATGAAGTTTCCACAGGAATACAGCTCCTTTTGGTATAACACAGTAGTTCATTAGGAAAAGTCATAGGAGCTATGCTCAGAATACAAGTAAGGACAATACACAGAAATATTACCAATAAAAATTCATAGTTATGACAATTTGTAAAAAAAAAACCCCAGTACATCTGTTTAAGTTATTGCTTAGATATTTGAGGCTATGAGACAACTGATGGGAATGGAAAGTACAGAAGTAGCTATAAAAAAAACAAAAGAGTTCAGCACAGATTAGTGAAGAAATACACACCATCATCCATCGTGGCTTACTCTGTCTTACCTGGGGAGGAGTAGGTGTGGATGTGGGTCTCCCTATGGGTGGAGTAGGATTTCTGCTGCCACCTCCAGACATAATCTCTTCTGTTATATCTTTACCTCCCTGGTTTGGATCCCGAATTCTTATCTATAAGGTTACAATAAGATGTTATTATTTACAGATGGGTGTCTATGTAGTAGATTTATAAGCATATATTGCATTAAAGGTGTAAAACTGGAAAATTTGTCAAATATTAAAGCTGATAATACCATATTTTTTTTATTTCAATCACAGAACCATATGGGGTCATTCAGAGAAATATAGGCCATTAGCTCTGAGATGAACTAATTAAAATTGCAAGCTAAATGAGACTTAGTTGACTGAATTTCTAGGTCAAAAAGGCAAAGTGTTAATACATCTTTTAAGCATTGCCAAATTGACTGATTTTATTTACAAAGCTTAACTTGAGATTCATAAAATTGTTTTAAAGTATGAAAGTTATTCTGTGCAATATAAATTAAAGGCCTTCTATGGTTTTATAACAAAATGAAAAAATGTACATATCCTGAGACCTGGGAACAGGAATTTATGTTGTAGATAACCTTGTATATGTATGTAAGGATTCTCACTGCAACGTTTTAGAAGCAGAGAAACATCTTAAAGGATGATGAAAAAAATAATCATTAAAACATCATGCCATGTCCTTATACTACTGAACAGCCAGTAGAAAGAATGAGGCTGATCTACATGTACTGCTATAGAATGACCATCAAGACATACTAATAAGAGGAAAGATGAAAGACACAGAACAACGTGCATGGCAGGGGTGTCAAACTCATTTTCACCAGGTGCCAAATAAGACTCACGGTTGCCTTCAAAGGGCCGAATGTAATTTTAGGACTGTGTAAATATAACTACCCTTAACAGTTAAGTGAGAGCTTGGCACTGCCGCCAGGTAGAAACAAGGTGCCTGGCTGGATAAAACAAGGTGGAGGGCCGGATTTGGCCCGCGGGCCTTGTGTTTGCCACCTGTGGTGTTTGGTCTTCTTTAATTTTCTTAAAGGCTATTTGTGCATACAGATGGCAGTAGACATGGTTTAATAAGAGACTGGAGTACCAAGGTCTGAGTCTTCCACCCTGGGACAGTGCTGAGACAAAGACTTATCACGACCTCCAGAGCTTAATCAAGGTAGCCCTGGCTTCTCGAACATTTCAAAGAATTTACTAATAAAACCACCTGGATCTTGAAGCCTTTTTGGAATTAGTTTCTTCAGTAAGATTTCTAATATCAGCTATTTTTTTCAGATTGAAAAGCTTGTTCCGAATACAGTTTTAAATACTGCTTCTATTTCATTTGTTCTACCTTCTTAACATTTATTATTACTGCCCTCTATTTTCATTGTCTCTTTTCTTAACTTTTCTGCATTCTGAAAGTGTTCAAGTCCAACATTTGCCATGCCGTTTCAGCACTTCCAAAGCAGAGTTTCTAAACTTCAGTGCCACGACACACCTGCATGTCCTACTTATTAGGATGTGTGCACAAGTAATTTGCTTCTGATATAATAAAGAACCCAGTAATTTTTATTAAATGAGAGTATTTTCAAGAGTACTGCTCTAAAGTCATGTCACCTATCTTATCTGTGTGAATGGGGAAGTCTCTTATAAACAAACCCTATTTTGAGTGTTCTGATGGACAAAAGATCACAAGCCACTATTTGACACCATGTTCTGCATTATGAATTCTACAACTGGGCTCTAATTCTCTTGGGCCTGCCTTACTAGATAGAGGCAAAGCCCCTATAAGTTACTAAAAACAATTAGAATATATTTCCTAAATTCTGCTTTCTGTTTCTTAAATTATGTTCCACAGGAAGGATTTTCATTGTAGTCCTTAACATTTCGCTCATTTTCTCTTGTGCTATTTTCCCCCATCAGTTCATATTTGGATATAGAGCTGACTGGGACTAGAATTAAAGAACAATCAGGATGTGAGAACCAAGCTCAAATTCCTCCCACTTAGGAAGACCTTAGCTGGCCAAATCCTCCCAGTTCTGAAGCTGGAGGGCATGCTGTCATTTTGCACATCTAACTGAGTGCATGTTGAACACTGATTAACAAGCAAATGGTACTTGCACCTTCTAGTCAAATGCCCACAGGCATGAGGATATAAAAGAACAAAAAATGGCAGTCATTTGTGAACTAAGACTAACAATGATTACAAATGTGAGTAAACTTATCTGACAGGTGAATAGATATTTAATTTTATAATAAGGAAAATTTAAAAAGATCTCTTACTGTTTTTTTCTCTCTCTTGGCTGGAGGGGGCTGCTGCTGCGTAGGCACTATGATAGGTGCTGACTGATACACTGGCTGACTTGGGTAAAAAGGCGCGCCTAAGGAATTAGAAGAGAATAAAAAGAAGCATTCAGTTATTTTGTCAATCACTATAAAACTATTAATGGCACTGTGCCACTGTACCATCAGTTTTAAAGAGTAACAAAAACAAGCATTCTTCTTATTCATCTCTTTCTACTAGCTCCCCTCCAGCTAATGAAGTGGTCGAGGAATGATTCCCCAAAACTCATAAACACCTATCTTTTCTTTGGCATCTGACATGAAAACAAATAAATAACCAATCTCTGTTGATTTCCACTAGAGTCACCTTTTGCAAACACTGAGCATACTACAGCACCGCTTTAAGAAATCTACTGTAGAGTCCATTACAGACACTGGGAATTCTGAAGATGAAACTCGAGGATTTGCTGATGTGGGTGTGTGAGAGGAAGAAGTGTTGAAGAAGCCTCTCACGGTTTGTTGTCTTAGCAAGTGAAAGAATGAAGGCGCTATGTACTGTGTTGTTTGTTTACGCACTGAGATGAGGGAAACTCAAAGAGTAGAGTAGAGTTGAGGGCAGAAAAATCAAGACTTCAGTTAGGGACGTGTAAAGCTTGAGATTATCAGACCTTCAAGTGGGGATAGCCAGTAGACAAAAAGAGACATCAGTATGGTGTCAGGGAACAGGTACCCATTTTGGAATTAACAGAATATGGACAACATTTAAACCACAAGGTGATAGTTATGATGAAAACCCAACAAAGGAGATGAAAAACAAAATCAAGGCAGTGGCTGAAATGGAAAAAATGGGTCAAGAATCGGGAAAGTGCTTAACTACGTCTAATGGTGCCAAGACATCAACTAAGATTTAGCAAAGTGGAATTCACCCGTGACCGTGACGAACATTGTCTGGGTATGGTAGGGGCATGTATTCTGATTAAGGTATGTTCAAGAGTGTGTGAGATTTTTTGAAAAATGAAGAAAGCAAGTGTAGATAACTTTTTTTCTACAGAGTTTTACTATAGTCGGGATCACAAAAACATGTTATAGCAAAAACAAACAAACATTTATTTTTTAAAAAATGGAATAAAAAATATATACCTGTATGCTGATGGGACTAATGCAGCAGAGGAAGAAAAAGATGGTAAAGTAGAAAACAGAGACTAGAACTGTTAGAATAATAACCTTAAATGGGTACATGTTTAAGTGCGCAAGTGGAAGACTGGCCTTTGGTGGGAGCACGAAGAGTTGAATCACAGTAAGAGGAAGGAAAGAAATGTTTATGAAGGTAGTTGATACAGGTAAAATCCTTGGTACTTTAGCAAACAGTCATATGATGTTAGCTCTACTATCACTCTCATCACATGACAACATCATCGCCATCCCCACCACCATCATAATCTTCAACTGGAAATTTCTTAGAAGTTGTATGATTTGCAGTACCGGAACTCTGCAGGTATTAATCAGGTTTGGAAAATTGGATTTGAAAAAGATCTAATCAGAGGACATGACTTGGGATTTCGGTTAAGTTCACAGTAAAAAGGCAAAAAGGCAAAAAAAAAACCACAAAAAACCCCTTAGCCATCCTTTATTGGTGAGTAAACTGTTCTCAAAGGAGAGCTCAAATAAGCGATTTATGCTATTCTACTATGTCACTAACTCCAAAACTCGAAAACAAAACCCTAAAATTGGTTTCAAATGCTGCTAGAGAAGCAATATAATCTGCTTACTGTGCTACATTTTTTAAACTAAGTGAAATAAGATCCAAAAGGTGAACCACCCCTTAAAAAAAAATCAGATTCTGCTAATGAAACATTTTTGAGTCAACATGACTGAGACCCAGTATTCCACATAATACACAAGCAATAAATAACAAAAGATTAAGCCTGGAAGAACAGGAAGATCTCAACAGAGTAGAGCTAAACACAGTTAGTAAAACATTAAGTCAACTATAGAGCCCAGGTGAAAAGGCATTCTGCCCTAACAAACAAGTTTTCTTTTAGAAACTAACCCAACTTCTTATATAGTCAGGGACATTTAAAAACACTCAATAGAGACCTGGCTGGTGTGGCTCAGTGGACTGAGTGCCAGTCTGTGAAGCAAGGGGTCTTTGGTTCGATTCCCAGTCAGGGAACATGCCTGGGTTGAAGGCCAGGTTTCCAGTAGGAGGAGCGAAAGGCAACCACACAGTGATGTTTCTCTCCCTTTCTTTCTCTTTCTCTTTCCCTCTACAAATAAATAAATAAAATCTTAAAAAAAAACCCATTCATATATCCTATGAAACACATGAATAACTTTTGCATACCACTTATGAATTAGGCAAGTTACTTAATGTCTGTGGACCTCTTCATGAAATGAGGTTAAGTCTGTCTAGATCCAGGCTCTGTCAGCTAAAACCCATGGCCATTTATTTTGTAAATAAAGTTCTACTGGAAGACTGACACATACATTAGTTTTATTTATGTCTATGGCTGCTTTCCCACTACAAAGGCAGAGATGAATAGTTGCAACACAAACCACATGGTCTACAAAGCCTAATGTACGTACTATCTGGCCATTTATAGAAAAAGTTTGCTGACCCTTATTCTAGATCAGTGGTTCCCCAAACCCAGTCTATACAAAAGGTATCGATAACATAAGGCAGTATTTATATAATGATAACCATGGACTATTATACACACACAAAACATTGTGTGCTTACCATCTTGACATTTCTTTGGAAAAGACTGTTCCTATTTTGAAACTCAGACCTACTCCTTTGTTGCTAAAATATCATTTCCCATGTGAAATGAAATTTAGGTAAATAGCAATTTTCTTTAAAAGTCTGATTTTCAAAATTAAAAATCTAACAGTTCTGTATGCTTCTTCCTTTATTTTACTTGCTCAGGATATCGAAAGAGCTGTAAACCACTAGTCTAGTTAATATTTAGATTTCTTCTCATTGGTAAAGCCCCAAGCATAAACATTAAATCAATGTACTATAAAATCCTGAGAGGCAGGGAGAATATCTGAACAACCACATTCCTTAAAATACCAAACACAAGCCCTGGCTGCTATAGCTCAGTGGGTTGAGAGTGGGCCTGCAAACCAAAGGATTGTGGTTCGATTCCCAGTCAGGGCACATGCCCGGTTGCAGGCCAGTTCCCAGCAGGGAATGCACGACAGGCAACCATACATTGATGTTTCTCTCCCTCCCTCCTTCCCTTACCCTCTAAAGATAAATAAATCTTAAAAAAAAAAACAAAACTGAACACAATATCTTACACATGGCAGGTCTTCCAAAAACACTTCAAAAACCATGAATTTTCCACAGAAACAAAGAAAAACATCGAGGTCAAATATGCAGGTCAGCACATAAAAATCAATTTGTCCTACAGAAGACCCAGAACAACAATAATGTTGGTTTGCAACCACATCACCAAATACAGCATTACCACTCCATTAAAACACAATCGAATTCAACTTCAGATGCCAAAAAGTTTCCCATCACAACACAGCATGGGGAACAACTTCCTCATCTCTTAGGAGTTGAATGAGGTGTCCAAGCCCCACAAAGATGCAGGGAAAGAGCAGGCAGATGACGGGAGAGGGGAAAATGACACGGTAGAGGGAGACAAAAGGAGCAAAGGAGTGTATGCTGGTTTGAAGAAAGGGAGGGTGGGGCTGTCTACCACTGGAAACTGTCCATTTCTTTTTCTTTCGCAGCATGCCACCACTAAGTATACACACCCTTCTGCTCCCAAACCTACATTTTCCACCTTGGGCCATCACTCCCTTAGGTTGGCTGGAAATGACTTCAATATCCATGAGGTATTTTTCTGATACAATAGGCATCAAAACATTTCAGAAACACTAGAAAAACCTGAAAGGTAACACTAGAAATACTGTAAGAATTATATTTTCTAAACAGAATTCTATGACCTGGGCTACTGAACTTCAGGGCAGGTAAACATATTCTTTGAAAATCACTGTTCAAGATTTAAACCAAGTAGGGGAGTAAAATGTTAGCATGCTGAATAAACTGTAAGGCTAAGGGTGAAAAACTAAGAAATCTGGGGAAAATACCATCCAACTCATAGACCCCAGCAGCACGACAAGAAGAAACAAGTCTAGGATCTGTTCCTGGCCAGTTCAGCCACAGGAAGGTCTCTCCGCCCTTGAAGAGATGACCCCGTTTTCAGAACACAGACCTAGCATCCCACCCCAAACCCACTTTTTACTTGAACCCAAGATGAGGACAAGAGAAATAGTAGAAGAAAGGCAAGTCACTGAGATCAGAAGAACTGGAAATGGAAAGGTAAAGTAGGAGAGATTCCAAGAAGAAATAGGAAGGGAAATGTTTTGGGCTTCTAGACCGTAAGACCAGGACAGCTACCCCAAGGCGATAGCACTGAAGGACCTATAATCGATGGGAACTACTGGAAAAGAACCTTAAGAACCTTAATTTGGATAAAAGTGTATTAACTAGTAGCAAACTATGAAATTAAAATATCTGCCCAAATAATGAAAATAATCTAACCTTCTACCAGTAGAGCGCTGGGTGAATAAGTTATGTTTTATTCCTAAAATGAAATACTATGTATCTTGAAATTCTATAGGTAATCAATTGGAAAGTTGTTTGCAAATATAGTGGAATTAAAAAAACCAACCATTGAGGTGGGTGGGGTGAGGGAAAGTGGCGGCAGGAAAATGGAGACAACTGTACTTGAACAACAGTAATACATAGATACATACATACATACATACATACATAAACAAACAAACAAAACAAAACAAAAGAGTATGTACTTCGAAGCCCTGGCTGGTGTAGCTCAGTGGATTAAGCACAGGCCTGTGAACCAAACGATCGATCGCGGTTCCATTCCCAGTCAGGGCACATGCCTGGATTGCAGGCCAGTTCCCAGCAGGGGACGCCTGAGAGGCAACCATACACTGATATTTCTCTCCCTCTCTCCTTCCCTTCCCCTTTAAACATAAATAAATAAATAAAAATCTTTTCTAAAAAAGTATGTACTTTGTGTTAAAAATGTTTACCTATAAATGGTAAAATATATATCAGTCTGTTAAATATTTCTTTAGGGAGCAAGCAGGGAGAAAAACTGGATATTTCAACTTTATATGTTCTGTATTATTTGTAGTTTTCATAATTAACTTGATTACTTTCATAATGAAAAATTATTTTAAAGTCTTTTTCTAATCCTAATGAATCTAGGGAAATAGTGTTTTAAATTAGGTAATAAAAATGCCTACTAGATGGCCATTGGATCTGCACAAGAATTTATTTCCTCATAGATAAGAGTATCTATCAAAGGAAATAGACATCAACAGTGTATGAGATACACTGTACCTCAAAATATTGTTTTATAAAAATGAGCCAATGAGGTCTATATGCAATAGAAATAAAGCTAATAATATATGTTACAATATCATATATGAATCAACAAACTATCTCCCTACTAGTAAACTCATCTATATTGCTTCTATATATACTGCAATAGTACTATTAAGAGCAAGAAAGAGGGTTAGCACAAGTAGAATTTTAATGAAGACATTTTCTGAGTCAAAAAAGGCGTTTACATAATCTATAAATACATAATAGACTAGAATTCAGTGAGACACCTTTCAAAATTAGTAGGTAAATTAGAAGATACAATTGCATTCCCTTTGCAACATGGGACTGAAGTATTAATTTTAGCATGTTTACTGTGATAGATAATCTCATCCTACGGGGTTTTTTTTTTTTTCAATATATGCTACTAATTTCTAACGAACACCAACAGCCAGTTTTACACATGAAATAATTTTAACTGGATTTACGTTTCCAGAATAAATACCATCAGAAAGGCTCCAGAACTGTGTGGAAGCCAAAACTGGAAGTGGAGCTCAGAGGACACACAAGGAACACTGCAACAGTCCTAGCAACGGTCTAATCTGGGTAATGCACGCATAGTATTTTACTGCAACACTTACATACATGTAACATGTATTGTTCTAAAAACATCCAATAGTTTAGTGAAAATACATTATAAAGCCATTTAAAATAAACATATATCTAAGACATTTAATAATCTATCAAAGTATATCCTTTTAAAATGGCAGTTTCACAAGCTATACTGACCACTGTCATACACAGAAGGTTGTCTGTTTTATAAAAGAAGTTAACACTTGGATGATTTGCCTGTTTCACCTCAAAACCTAAGGAAAACTTTCTTGAGCTAATCTAATATAATCAATTCTTGCAAAGTTTTTTAATCAAGCCACTAAATCCCAATGTTAAGAAATTGGTTAGTGGATACATGTTTATCTATAACAGATTACTATCTTAAAAGAACAAGTAAAAATTTTAGTATGTCCTCTAGTAGAAAAGATCAGTATTTAATGAATCTTAAAGCTTAATTTTTTCTAGTATTTGATGATTTTATCCCTTATACTTCACATTCTATAAAATAAAAAAGTATAGTATGTGGTAGAAATTTACTGAATAAAATAGGTTATTTTCATTACGCCTCAGCATTGGTTCATACAAAGTATGCTTGTGGCACTTATTTCTACACATTAAAACTATCTGTAATTTTTCAAGGCATTTTCATTTAACTAATCCTCCAAACCTCCCCATCACATAGATCTTATAAGAATTTTACAGAAAAGGAATCACAAGTGTACTGTGATTTGGTCATCCTGCCTTTGTATATGTTACATTCTAAGTGGGAAAACAGTAACAAATGTTTGGGTAAGTGGTGTAACTGCTTGGGAAAAAAAAGTAAGATATATTTATGACTTCAGTAAAAATCTGGTAAAAGATGAGCTGGTGGCAAACAGCAGAACCTCGACATGTGGGCTCTCTGCAACTCCTTCAGAGGTGCCATTAACTAAACACACTTCTGTAATACTCCTCCCTTATAAACCACTCTCTAGGTAAAAAGTAACTTTTAGGTAAGAACTGTCTGTAACACTTTGCCTACGAATAACTTCAGACCACTAAACCTCATTGCCTAAACTAACTTCCCAAACAACAGAATTGGTTAAACACAACAAACCTTAGAAATTGTTCAATTTTTCACACTTACCATAGGCATTAGGGAAGTCCCCAGGTCCTGGTCCAGGGTAAAAAGGACCAGGTCCTGGTGGCTGAACAGGATACTGCTGTGGGGGCCCTACATAAGGAGGGCCACTATGACGGTACTAGAAGAGAGAAATTGTAGACATTTATCAATAATATGAAGGTAGCTTACTATGAAAAATAAAGTGTGGTGTGTATGCAAGAAAATCATTTAAATGAGGTGAAGCCACTTGGTTAAACACATTCAAAATGCTTGCTTGCTATCAGGATGCAATGAGAGTGAAGAGAAAGGTGTGTCTTGCCTGAAGTAAAACCATATAGCAAAAATCAGTGCAGAGGCAGACATGAGCTCATTGTAAAATTATTCCATGCTCATAGCTTTTACTGACATGGAATGACATCGCAAGAACAGCTTAATTACTGAGCCTATTTTAGAGCAGTTGGTTGTGGGGAAGGGATGCGAGGAAAGCTAGGAGACAAAAACAGTTTCTGTATCATCTTAGAAAGTTGTAAGTGAAAAGATGTAGAAATACCTTTTTATATAACATTATGGAAAATTACAGAATGGCTAGACTTCCAACCAACAACAAAGTCCACACATAACTACACACTAACGCCATCATCCACCCTCCCTGCTCCCTCCGACAATTGACAAGGATCTGCATTAATCCGCACTCTGCTGCCGGACCGCATAGACCTGAGAGACACTTTACCTGTGGTATACAGTACTGAGGGCCCTGCGGCACTGGGTACGGCATGGGCAGATGGTTAACCATCATGATGTGCTGATTGGCCTGGTACACTGCAGTGGGCGTCTGTGCACCAGGGCGAATGGAAGGACTGCTGTTCGGGATGGTAGCTCTAGGAGGCTGTATTTGAGGCCTCTGGAAAAACTGAGGAAGGAAGAAAAAAAAACATTTATTTATCTGTTTTTTATTTAACAAAGGGTGATATGTAAATTTTACTATTTTGAACTTTCTCCTTGTTTGCACTAATAAAAATCTTACCGATTTGAATTAGAAATGCGATATACGTGAAAAGACAAAACTGCCGATGGCTGGGTTCACAAAAATCCCACACTAATCACATTAGGTTCAGTTTTAATCCTGGTGTCACACATTGGCACACAGGAGGGCAGTCTCATTTTTAAACTGAAGTCTCGGCTAATTTAAACTAAAATTTCCATACCATAATAAATAATTTTTAAATGTGATAAAAAATAATAAAAGGGGTAGCTGATGTCTCTCTAAAAGTTGTTTTGTTGTATAAAAGCATTGATTCTTTCATAAAGAGTAGGTGGCTTATTATCAACTTAACTAAAAATTAAAAGCAAAAAAACTACCATTTAAGTCATCTACAAAATATTTACAAGAACAAGAATCTCTCTGGACATGAAAATTTTCATCTCAGTCTATCAGGGTTAAGTCAAATTAAAACTATCTGTAGCTTGCTGCATGCTGATTGTCCTGTGATGGTAAAAGCCTTCCTTTTCAAAAAATGGCACCCTCATACTACAATGAACCCAATTTTGCTTTCTCAAATAGTTTGCAACAAAAATGGAGGATATCTAGGCAGTCTTAAGGACAGGCTGGAAGGAGCAGAGCTCAAATCTTTCAAATGGCAATCAGTACTTGTGGTTACTTATGGTTCTCACTTAAAACTTAAAAGCCTTAAAACAACATACCAACATTAAAATTCCCATTGTGAATTGAGCAGCAAACAATCCATCTCATTGTAATAGCAGTAGTAGTAGTAGTAGTAGTAGTAGTAGTAGCAGCAGCAGCAGCAGTAGTAATGGGATAGAGTAATAAAGAGGCCATGCAGAACCAGTAGTTTATTACCTGGATAGGTCTGAATCCTCCCTTCAATTATGGAGCAAGAAAGCGGCAGGAAACAGAAAGAAAGCCAATGGAAAAGCTTATAGATCAGTAGAAAGGGGTAGGGCATAGCATGCAGCTAAACAAAAATATCGATTTAGTAATAATAGGAGAAGGAAGATTAAAAAGTCAGAATGACAAATTCTCCCTTGAAAATTCAAGAACAGTGGAATTGAAGAATCAAGTCACATTTAATTAAAAATAAATAAATCCAGTGGCAAAAAATATTCTAATAGTAGCCACAGTTATAACAACTTGGAAAGAAATGTCTGCTTAATGGCACAAGTATAGTTGGGACTACTGATTCCTACTCTTGGCTCTCATGGATAGCCATTATGTGATTAATTATTTAGCTTCTCTAGGATGCACTCTACAGCTTCATTGGAGGCAAGAGCTAACAATAAAAGTGTCATTTATCATTTTAAAGTTTGCAACATACATCAGACTCTTCATCACAGAAACCTGATCTTTTCAACTAACCAGGTATATAAGAGGCCACTTACAGCTTTAAAATAGGGTAATATAGTACCAGTCATGTGCTCTACCTCCAAAATCTGAGTTCCTCACAATTGCAGACATGTTGCTATTGGTCCAAATAAAAGCAAAGTTGAGTTTTGACCTTCAGGCCCACTCAGGTCTTATCCGGTCCTATTCCTAATCATTACGCTATCCACAGGTGGTAACTTTACATCTTGTGCTGAACTGGAAGAACTGGGATCCAGTGCCCAAGGCTCATCCCCATTCAGCCTTCATAACTCAGAACCAAAAAAGAAAAAAAAAAAAAACACCAAAGAAGTTAGGTCACTTAAAAGCAATAGACAGTAAGGTACAGACCAAGAATGAAGTAAATAAGGAAATCAGAAGGCCACAGACAGTAGTTTATGGAGATGAAAAGAAAGTACAAGAGGCAAAGTTGACTAACACAGAAACCTGGTCTGAGCCACACATGAGCAACAGTCTTCTAGTTATCTCCACTAATGCACGTTTGGTGACAGACATAACAATTTTTGTTGGTGGCCACCGGGGACACTGAAGTAGTAAACTCTTCACACTAAACTTCACTTTTCAATTACCTAGCAGATAGACCTTATTACCCATCAATGTATGTGAGTTACACTGAACATTTCAGGAATAAAAATCACTTTTGTAACTTAATTTATCAGGAACCACAAAACAGTTAAAGACATCAAGGAGAGAGGAGTCATTCATCTGCTCAACTTATTGAGCATTACAGATGTTAAACACACTTCATAAAAAGACTAATTCTATATAATCCTGTTCCATCGACTCTAGAGGGCAGTCAAGACAAGGAGAGTATCAAACGGGTAGAGGTGATGATCCACTGTGGCTACATTAGCATCAAATTTTTCAAGGTACTTACTGCCTGAAAACATAGGGTTATGGTGGGGGAGAGAGAGAGAGGCAACTGACCCATTTACTTATGCAGAGCAAGGAAAATGGATATGGGCAAAGTTTCCCCCAAATCTTAATAGTTTACTATGTGTGAGTACTTTTCGTACCATTATTTCCCAATGCTCTGTTAGGATTTTTAATTAGGCTGTCTAGAAGAACTAAGGTTACATCTTATTCAAGAAGATTCTGAATAGTGTCAGACTTTTCTTCAGCAGCTTTTAAAGAGAATCAAGTGTTTCAATGATGCTCCCCAATATTAACATACAGCTGAGCCACTAAGACACAGTTTGAGGTTATGTGGACATACGATAATTTTTTATAAACTAAGAGCTCAGCTTTGAAACTAAACAGAAAAATGCATTCACATAAGCACATTAAGTAACAATAGTTAAGATTTATACAGCACTTACTAGCTACCAGGTAGCATTAAACACTTTACATATACTATATATTAACTTAGTCTCACAACAAGTTGCTAAAGCGGGTACTATTATTAACACCCCATTAGATATATGGGGAAACAGATGGAAAGGAAGATTAAGTAACTTGCTAAAGTCTCTCATCTGTAATTTAAACAGTCAGGTTCTCGGTCTGTACTTTTAACTGTTACATACTCTACCTCTCATGAAATGGCACACCCATCGTATTTTCAAACAAGCGTGCTCAATCAGAAGAAATCCTTTTTAAAGGCTGAAGGAATGTGGCAAGGTCTTTATCCAACTATATTAATGGGTGGAATATCCCTCAACCATAATTGATTCCTGGTAAGAAAAATGCTACACCAGTTACGTCAAAAATGTGTTTATTATGCAGGAAAACAATTTTTTCCCTACTGAAAGGGCTCTAAATCTACTCTCCCTTAAAGGGACTGAAACTTGTTCATATGCCTTTATATCCTTTGATACAACAAAGATTTATACTAGGACAGCCTATCTGTCCTTGTGTCCCCCCCCCCCTTACACACACACACAGATTCTAGTATCTACGGGACTAGAAAAGATGTGATGGTTCCAAATGCAAAAAAAAAATAGATAAATAAAAAGAGATAGGTTCTTTTTATTTATTTGTTTGTTTTTTAGAGAGAGGGAAGGGAGGAAGGAAGAGAGGGAGAGAAACATCTATCCACTGCCTCTCCCACGCCCCCATACCCCAGGCATGTACCCTGACCATGAACCAGGAACCTTTGGTTCCCAGTCTGGTGCTGAATCCACTGAGCCACAGCAACCAACCAGGGCTGGGTCCTCTTTTTTGTAATCCTTCCTAACCTAACCATTCAACTGTAAATAAAGAATTAGATTTAATAAAATGTAGGAAATGAGGATTACATGGGTGGGCACAGCAGCAAACTACAGGTTATTGAAAAGAATGTGTGAATGGGAATGGGCTTTCCCCAAAATGCTTGTGGTGCTTCCGAATCCCCTTTCCTCCCCTGAGTGATGAGTCATTAAAGGGATCAAACTCTTCTGAATGGAAAGGACAGTACTGGCTATTTAGTCTAACCATATACCTAAAGTCTGAATCTCTTACATGTCATGCTCTTGTGGTTATGAAATGTTAACAACTCAAGACACAGTTCAATTTCATTGTTAAATGGAGTTCTGACACTGCATCAGTTTTTCTTTCTATTGGTTCCATTTTTCTCTATTTGTATCACCTACCCTCTGGTTCAATGCCCGTAATACCTAAAATCACATCGAAGTCAAACCTTCCTTTTCCATAAGTGACAAACCTCTAAGTCCTTTGAAGGCTGGCCATCACTGCCAACTTTCCCACCACTTTTTTGGTTCCAAGCCAATCTCCAGGCTCCACCCTTTTGTCCCTCTCAAGATTTTGAATTCCTTGACCAGCTTATGTTTTTCTACCTGCTCAAAATGTCACTAAATAGAACCAAACACAAATACTCAAGTGGGGCCTGCAAGGAATGTACTTGACTTTCCTTCAATAGATATCTTTTGCTGAATCAAAGAGCAATATACCTCGCTTATTCTGATCAACTAAGTTTCCATTAATAACACACTAAGAAACACAGGAGCACTTTTGTCAACCATATTTTACTACTGACTAAGTTAGCATCATTTAAAACCCACAAATCTTCTTCATACATAACCTGGAAATGTGTACTCACATAGTTGTGTTCTGAAGCTCATATTAGGAATCTCATAAAAATGTATCTGATTACAGGTATACTGTGAGGCTAAAAATATGTAGTGTTTAGAGTGGTACATGGTAGCTAGCAAGTGGTATAAAATTTATAATTTCAACCCATGATTTCAGATTGCACAAATTTTTTGAATTCAGAATATAGCACACTGTTAAAATTTCATGACCATCAGCAAATGTGACAGGCATGTTATTAATCAAGGTGCTGGTAAAAAATGGTGAACAGGGCTAGGTAGAGAAGAACCATGTACAACATAACTATCATCTCTAAATTTGATTTTAAGTATTTTATCTTTCAGTGGTCCACTAGTATGCTAGGAGAATGCAAAAGAAGGCTACAGACCTCATTTAAGGTGGTACTTTGGGCAGATCCAAAACAGAGGATGAATTTAGGGTACTTATGATTGCTGATTTCACAGAAACACCCGAAAAGGAAGGAGAAAAGCATTTCTCTTGGAAAATCGTTCTAATGATGTAGGAATTATACCATTACCTGAAGTTTCCTGGCCACTAACATTGGTAATAAATGCTTTTTGAAGATGCTGGTAATTATAATGTATCATTTGTCAATGACTTTGCTCTCTAAAATTACCGAAAGGCAAAGATACCTCTAAAAAACTATGTAATAATCACAAATTTGAAAACCACCTATTCAATTACATTAGCTCTTCCTATATGGGGAAAAACTACTGAATATATGTATTAATTTGCAAAGCAATAAAAAACATATCAAAAATATGCTTCTGAAATCCCTAGATTTTTGCATATAGTTCAGCCTACCAAAGGGATAAAATTGTAAGATCTGCAATTAAGAATATTTTAGGTTATATCATTAAAAATTCTAAAGTATTCTTGAAAAAAATAATAGTGCTACGATTTTCTGACACATAGTAAAGTGTCTGCATAATGGGATGTCACTCGAGTGTCACCCGTACTTTCCACTGGACTTACCATTCACAGTGAAGATTGTTGCAAATTTTTTTCTGCATTTTCCTGCATGTGGTCAATATAACATAATTTAGGTTTCACTGATAATTAGGAGATATAAGCCCTGAAAAGCTAAGCTGTCCAACATAGTAGCCACTAGCTATATTTGGTTACTTAAAATTAATATTTAATTTAAAAATCAAATTAGTCAGTTCTTCAGCTGCATTGCACATTTCAAGTGCTCAACATCCCAATGTGGCTAGTAGCTACCATAGCAAACGGCACAATACAGAACATTTTTATCATCGCAGAAAGTTCTACTAGACAGTGCTGCTCTAGAGGATTATGTCAAACGGAGGCAGGAAACCCCTAAGGACACCATCAGGAACAAAAAGGTGTTCTGTCAGATCATTATATGGAGCCTGGGAAATACGCATCCTTGTAGAACACTTCATTTTCTAAGTAAAAATAGCCTGGGAAAGGGGGAAATGTCAGGCTGCCTCACTGCTTAATGGAAATTGACACTTACCAATGACTTATGAACCAGGCACTGTGACAGCCAGGTGCTTTAACACAACAGGTTAGAACACCTCAATAGTGTATCATTTATTAGCCTATTTTATCAATTTCACAGATAAGTAAGCTGAGACCCAAGGTGAATTTGTAGTAAAGCTAAGTCTGAATCCCAGTTATAACTAGTCCTAACCTGTATTTTCTTCACTTTCTCTATTGCAATCCCACAATTCCTTGTGACTAAGACACCAGGTAAAACTGCCCATCACGGACTTCTATCGAGCTGTGAAAAAGATTCTAAGAGTTCTGGTCATAAAACTATATAGATGTTTAATCCAATTCCTAGCAAGATCCATTAAACTCTGATGTGCCAGGTCTGGCCCCAGAGGCAAACCTTAATATTCATCCATTTTACTTTCCAAATGAAAGAAACTGCCTAGAGTAATAGAAACATTTCTCTACCAGGAACTAGGACTTCAAATGTAACAACACAGCTTTGAATACAGAAAACTTTAGGGACCATAATGAAAAAAAAAAAAAAAGAAGAAGAACATAAACCAGCTGTTTTTTTCTTTCGTCTTTTTAAAATCTTTTTGCAAAAAGAACTAAACTACGAAAGGAAAACATGCACAGTTTCAGTGCCTGCCACCAGGTAACATATCCCTTGAGGTCAAATACTGTTAAGTTTTATGGAGCCTATTATTTGTTTAAACTAAATCCAACTGCTCTGAATACAGCATATTGTTCAGCATTTGTAAACACCACAGAAACTAAAATCATGTAGCAACACACTGCAAAATATTTCTGTTCTACAAACAGTTTAAATACCAATCCCTGGTCTTTCTCACAGTGCAAGACTAGCAGCCATAGTATATAATCAACACTTGATCTCTCTTGTGAAGCCCCTAAGTCACATAAAGAAATATAACTTTAAACCACAACTAAACAAATTTCAGTGACCGAAACATTGAAATTAATAACACAAGCCAGAATCTACACTGTACCAAGTGATTTGTTTTTAATTCTGAGTGTATATTCTGTTCAGTTTCTAATTAACTTAGGATATTCAAACATCAGAGTAAAAATAGTTGACATAGTTCTAAAGTCAAGGGTGTTTTGCATATACAATCACTTAGGATTTCTTTTACTTTTGAAGAAAACTGTTATTCTCTTCAAGTTATAAAATTCAGTGACAGTAGTAGTAGTAATCTAAAGAATCCCTGCAAAAGCCAAAAACTCATAGAACTAAGAAGACATGGCTGAAATAGCCCAAGATGCCTACACATAAAAAATCTTCTAAATAAAAGTATAAGAAATGCTTCCTATAGCAGTTTCTTTGTTCTTTTAGCTTGGCCAAAAAGTTTGTTTTTTTTCCATAATATGGCTGTAGTAGCACTTAGTAGTCTTTAATTTCATTTGAAGCAATTTTATTAGATTGTACTGTGACAGCTGTCATACAAGTATGCATTTTTTAAAAAAAGTATTGGTGAAATTTTGTATAACAATTTTAGTATTGAAGATGGAAGAAAATATGCAACATTTTCAACATATGATGCTTTATTATCTTAAGAAAGGTAAAAAATGCAACTGAAACACAAGCAGAAGATTTTTACAGTATACGGAGAAGGTGCTGTGACTGATCAAACATGCCAAAAGTGGCTTGTGCAGTTTCGTGCTGGAGATTTCTCCTTGGACGGTGCTCCATGGTCAGTAGACCAACTGAAGTTGACAGTGATCGAAACGACACATTAAGAATAATCAATGTTTAAACCACACGGAAGATAGCCAACATTCTCAAAATATCCAAATCAATCAAGGTATAGGTAAAAATAAAAAATGTAACTTTTGTTCTATGGAAAAAACAAAATGGACCTTTTGGCCAACCCAGTATTAAACTAAAAATGTTTACTATCCAAAATTTTATTTGTTACATTTCATTTCAGATAACTTCATTTTACAAAGAAGAAAAACATATAGGTTTTACATTACTAAACTGGATGATGGCAATTATCTCCAAATAGCTTACTTAAATAACAGTAAATACTTCTTTCTTTGAAATACTGAAAGGATCAATTGTTATTAAGCATCCACAAAAAGTTATATATTTAATATTGGACTTTAGAAACATTAATCATAGGAAACATTACCCAGCACCAATTATTTTGTTAATAATAAAAAAAAAGATCAAAGCGTAAAAGGATATATAATCAGAAAGGTAGCCACTGATAATAATGTAGTAATGGAGAAATGAGAAATCTATTCACTAATTCTAACTATTCAAGGCTAACTCTAATTCTAATTTGATTTAATTCTTTGTGGCCAAAGCAAACCACCATAGATGAAAAAAGCATTTCTGCCTTCAACTCCAACTTTAATCTTAAGCACAATAAACCAAAAATATACCAGGACATAAATGTTTCCTCTTTAAAAATGTATTCTCTGTATATCAAAGTTTGTTTTCACTGTATTGCTTTCATGAAGTAACTCTCTACAACCTGTTTTGTATTATGAGTATTTTCTCCATCAATCTCTCAGGGTTTAGATCTCTACCTCACTTTTGATCTGAGGAGAAGATTCTCTTAAAATACAGACTTCGGCCAGTGATTCTCAAATGGTAAACAGTATCTCACTTCCATAGGGGGTATTTGGAAATGTATGGTGTTTTGTTTAATTGTCCCTGGGGCAATTCTACTGGGGTTTAGAGCCCAGAGGTTGCTAAATAAACTGCAATTACAGAGCAGTTTTTCATAAGTGGTTAACCCAGTGAACACACCCATATCTACTTCATAGTGAAACAAATCAAACTGGCCAGCTACACTCATGGATACAGAATAGCAAGCTTTTCCTAACAATTTACTCACTGCCATACCACAGCACTGGTCCAGCTGCCTCTGCTCAGCATGGGCACTTCAAGTTCTTCATCTTTTTCTCTAAGGTAACTACTGCTGCTGCCTGAATCAAGATTACACATTTCCTTTTCACTAAATTCTCTGTTATACAGAAAAAAATCTTAACTAATGTTTATAAAGGAAGTATGCCACAGTAAAAAGCAGCCAGCTACCTGAAGTTTTAGTATCCAAAAACAATGCTCTGGGTTCTTTCTCCATCTCAAGAACCATCTTCAAAGGACTGGTGATGGAAAATAATTACTTTTCTTGCTAAATAATAAGTATGCACACGTGTATAGTTCTATTTTTTTACTAGTTGAAACATGCCATAATTTCACAAGCATCATCCTATGGCTAAATGAAAAAACAATTTTCCAATACTTAGAGTTATATTACATGTGAAAATTTTCTTCAGAACTGAAATCATCCTTTTCTTGCAGAAATTCCTTGACGTTTTCTTTGGTTTTTAGAAATAAGGGAAGACAAAATGTACCATAAGCCTTTAAGCATAGAATAAAGTTTAAAAAATACATTTCCCCAAGTCTGACTATGTAGAAAGGCTTGAACACAATACCCCTGGAACTTGAGGGTCAGTGCTATTGAACAGAGATTACACACACATCTAATCTTGTATCAGGGAGCTCGAAATTCATTTATATGAATCAACAGTTTCTTTTTACTCTGCTTTTTGAGCAGAGATCTCCCAGGTTTCTCTGTCAGAAGTATCTGGCTTGATTGATCCCTGACTAAAATTTAAGCCTTGGCTCTATGACACTTGATTAATTTTTTTTAAATTATAAGCAATCTTTTCACCTAAGAGGTTATCTCTCTTATTAATTATTAGTCATTTTACTCCTAGATTCTTAGTGCATGTCAAACACACTGCTAATTATTTTATTTGCATTATCTAATTTACTTTTCACATCAGTCCTGAGATGGTATTAATACTGCCCCCATTTTACAGATGAGAAAACTGAGGCTGAGAACAGTGAATAACTTACCCAAGAACATACATTTAACAAGGAAGAGTCAAAATGAGGCCTAGCTAATGCCAAAGTCTAAGTTCTCAAAGTACTACAACAATATCTCAATACCAGAATATATCCCCAAGTTTTATAGCAAATCCAAAGAATTGCCAGCTACTTCATACAACCACCTGAGTTCTCCTGCAAAATGTCTTTAACACGTTGGAATTTGCTTGGCTTTACATCCTGTAAATTAGATAGACTGTATTTTGAGAAACAGAGCCTTATATTAGAACAGTTAGACAATGAAATCCTTCAATTAACAACACCCGTTTACTCAGTAAAATAAATTCTAAGTATGACACCACAGCTAAATAAACACTGGTAAACCACTTTCCTTTTATCAAACTGCATTATGCTGCATAGCTACATTAAAAATAGCTACCAGATATTGACTACATACTTTGTGTCAAATGACTTAAGTATATTATCTCTAGGAAACTGAGGCTCAGAAAAAGATTCGCTTCACTCAGCCAATTATACAGGAAAGCCAGATCTATCAGATTCTACAGCCTGATGGGCTCGTTCTACGATAGCAGAAGAAAATGTTTCAGAATACTCCATAAAAAACAAATTGGGGGGAAAAACACCCTGCAAGTCTTTCTTTCTCTCAAACCACACCCTGTAGGTATTCTGCTAAATAAATGAGTGTCGGCATATACTTTTTGAAATTTTAATTTATACAATTACTTCATTAAAAAACCAACAGGCTAAAAATATTAAATTAATTAAAGTATCTATTTTCAATATGTCTTAAGAATAAAGATAATTCTATGTAGCAAATGAGTGTATATTACTGTTAATTTGTTATTAAGCCTAGGTTAGTAACTGAGATTAAGTGGTTTTAGAAATACTAATGTTATTTTATACACATCAATACAAGTTATGTCAGAATGTTAATAGAAAACCCTTAGAATGGTGCCTTTTCCATTCAGTTAACGTTAAACTTAATCCACAAAATCTATTTAGTATCTCCAAAATTTAGTATCTTCAAGGTTCTCTAAAATTAGAGCAATTATTTTTTGGGAAGAAAAATTACTAATTTCTCAATTGTGCAGTCAACAGAAGCAACTGGGTTTGTTAATAACAAAATGCTGTGAAATAAGTACTAAAAGAACTGAATTACACAGATTGAAGCTACTCTTGAAGACAGTAAGTAGCTTGAACGGTTCCATGGAATGGCAGCATTCTAAGAGTCAGCAGCTACTAAAGCCCCCACCTATTAGTTAAAGATGATAGTGAAGGGGCAAGGGTACAGTACCTGATGATGGGCAGGTCGAGGCCCCGCTGCAAACTGAGAAAAGGAGGGAAAACAAACACAAAAGGAAAGGCACAAAGAGTCAGAAACACCACAACAAAAACCAAAATGTCACACAATATGCCAAAAGAAAAAAAACCCACAAGAAAAAAAAAACACAAACAGTCAAAGCTTTGCTGCAGGACAGTGACAGACAGGTACTAAGATTCAACAGGTTAACACCACTACCGGAAACAGTTTGCCATTTATCAGCTGGGAGAGAAACAGCTAAGCTGTTAGGCATGAGTAAGGGTGATTCTCCAATAGGAAAAAAAAAAAAGCTAAATTTTTTGAAATACTGAGTGGTTATATTAAAACAAATGTATGAAAAGTCAAGAGTGCTTATGCAACTGATACAGCTGGAGGGAGAAAGAAATGTTTTTACATTACAAGAAATACCAGGAGGTAATAATACTGTCCAATGGGAAATAAAGAGTGTAACAGGATTGATGTCAAATTTACTTAAGTTAAATGGGGTATCTCACACATGAAATGGAAGTTTTAATAGCTTCCTTTATTTCTTGGAGTTAAAGAATAAAATTTTATTCATATATTTATGTATTATATTACCTTAAATGTTTATAATCTATGTATTTATATATAATCTGTAAATATAAATAATTACATGTTTAAATTCAATTAACTAGTGAAATTTAATACCAGGCATATCAAAGCAAACAGCTAATGAAGAACATCACTCTCTAACACGATTAATCAGAGTTGTACTATATAAGCTCAAGAAGAAAAAGGAGTGAAAGAAGTCAGATCTCTCACTCACTGTTTATACACAACAGCACAACACTGCACGTATGTACCTACTGATACCTGCTACTGAGAACAAATGTGAAAAAGAACGTTAACTTCTCAGCCAACTTACTAAGTACTTGAAAACAGATAATATGTGGTTCCACTCTTAATCCCCCTAGCTTAGAATGGAAGAAAAAGGCTTATTCATCCATAATATTGTACTTAAATACTAAACCTCTAAGATGAAGTCATTCTTCATCAGGGCAAAACTGGGTTTCTAAGGTGATTTTTACTAAAAAGGATGGAAAAATACTAGGGTACCTACTGTCATGTACTGGCTACTAATATACTAACTATTGTCATGTTAATCACCCTCTTTAAGAGTGAAAAGAAAATATTTAGAAAGCAGTTTCTGAATGCAAACCGTACTGGATTTTAATTTAACACATGTAAGGAGCTAAAATATATTTCTTCAGTTGTGTTATTTCCTATGGAACCTTCCTTCTGTCATTTCATCACTACAGGTGAACTGAACTGAAGCTTAAGAAACAATCCTCTATACCCAGACATTAGTTATCTGCAATAGTATTTGCAAGAGATTCATAATTATTTCCTCAATTATCATTATTTCATATAAATATATTTAAAAATTACAGTGAAGCACATGCCACAATATAAGAAATACCTGAAAATAGCTCCATCAAGAATTCACCTCAGAAGCTAAAATGTCACCTATTATTCAGATAATGAAAAGTACCTTAACGTATTTTTAAGTTATTCAGCAGCATAACTTGATGAGTTCTCTATGACCTATATGATTAGGATATGTTAGGTCATCTATTATATTTGCTAAACATTGTAAAAATAGTTTTTCAGAATGATGGTAATGGCCACTTTAGTTCTTGTAAAACATTTTCTCTTCAAAGAAACTGACGTCTACACATTTTAGTTTCCCAATTATGAAAACAGAATACACCTATTATGAACATAAACTTTCAAGAACAGGCAATACCACCCATGTGGTATGAAAGTAGGGGGTGGAAGTGAGATGTTTCTTCATGACACTTTTGAAGAAAAACAAAAGAGAACAGCCATGTTAAAAAATTAACCAGAGTACAGCAGTACCTGTCTTATCACTGTTCCACAGAAAGGTTCCCATTTCTAAGGCTCTAAAATAAAAGTTAAAACTTTATATATTTCAAATGTTCCAGGAGAAAGAACTTTCTATGAGCAAAAGGAGTACCTTATAAAATTATACATATAATTTTTAAAAAACACAATTTAAGTTAGTGGAAAAGTACCCTAGTCTATTTTGCACTAGTCACCATTGGCTATTGAATTTTTTATCTGAAATGACAATAGTCTTAATCCTACGGGTAACTGTAAGCAACAGAACAAACTGTAGTCGCTGCTGGCTCATATGAAACATAGAAACTTTCTTTTTTCTTTTTCTTTTTTTTGAAGAGGGGTCTTTAAGATGGTGAGGACTGTAGATATTAAGAAAAGCAGCCTTCTGTGAACTTGGATCCAATGTTAATGTGACCACCCACCCACTCATTCACTATTCTGTGCATCGTTGGTAACTGGGCATGGCCAACATAACACTGATGTAACTCTGGCACTTGGCACCACAAAATAACTAAAGCAACAGGTTACTGCAAAAGCCAAACTGTCCACCTCTCCCAATTACGCATTCAACTGCTTCACTATTTTGGAGGCTATTTAAAAATAAACTACTGTTTAAAGAATTCCAGTAAACCAGAAAATAGAACAGATAAATAGCATATCATTATTTTTTTACTTTTAAACAAGATTTTCAAAAACATAAATTTAACTAAGATATTAACAAGTATGAAACAGAAACACAGGCACAAGGATAACCCAAAGGAGGGAAAGGGGTAGGGGACCCTTGAAGCCAGTTGGATTGCAAAGGCAGCTGTCCAGGGAAGAACAGAAGAGCCTAGACTGTGCAATTGCCAATGGCCCATTAATGCAGAAATAGAATGGAGTAAGCTTTAGCTGCTCTACAAAGCCATGGGAAAAGTCCCTTCCTTGGTGCAACAGCTTACCTCTCCTCACCAGTTGGGATAGCTATGGGATGGATGAGACTAGACTATGGCAACTTGGGATGTAAAAAGAAAATGCAATCTGCCAAATTTCATATCCCAAACTTAACCCACCCAGCACCAACACAAATGAAATAAAGAAAACTGGACCCAAAACAACAAGCAAGAGTAGTCTGGGGTCTGCTAGTCTTGCACTTGTTTTGGGGTATGTAATGGGATGTTATGGGTGTAGTTTTTAGTAATGGGGGTGGGTAATGGTCACTAGCAGAGCGGATGGCATAAATTGCAAAGGATAGTATCTGAAGAGTTTATGACCACAGAAAAATGGCTGACAACTACAGACAATTTCCCCCTTGATATTTGATTATAAAATGGAAAGAGGGAAAAAGAAGCCTTTAAATTTGCCTTTTAAAATCAAATTTATCTGAAAGAATATCCCTCTTCAAGTTTAAAATAAAGAAAAATCTAAACCCCAAATCACTCCTGTCTAATTCCCAATAGAGAAGACCCACCCAATTTGTTCTTTTCCCCACGAGGCCTGGCAGAAACTGCCATGCTAGATTAGACTTTCAGAGAGGAAGTAATCAATGCATTTCTGTTCATCAGCCAATAAATGGATGTGGTCAAAAATAATGAGTGCCAGAGGCACCACTGCCTGCAAGAAGTACAGTTTGTTATATTGCTTACAATGCAGTATTTTATCCAGCCTCTTCCAGCCAAGGACCTGTAAACGGGAGTCTGTTCCAAAACCTTCCTCCTCTTCCAGTTGTCTGTGCAATGTATTGGCACTGTTCTGCTGGGCTGTCAAAAAAACTGGTTTAGAGATGCAGCTCTTCAGTCAGGTTTTGCGCCAGTTCTAATCATGTAAATTTAAATCTTTTTCCCCAATATTATAAAAGGGAGGTTAGGAATAAAGAGGGCCACAGAATTCTTTGTAATAACAGCTTACCATAATGTTCCATGTTTAATGATTAGAACCCGGGCCTATCTAAATTAAACTCGTGAGATCTCAGGCCCACTCCAAGGAGTCAAGTGTCCACATGCCCAAAGCACTCTCAGAACAAAGCTTGCATCAGACATCTTGTTGACCATTTCAGCAAAAAAAAAAAACAAACCCAAAACGAAAAGAGACGAGCAAACAAGCAACTAGGACCAAAGTCCCACCTCTTTAGAATGGTTCCTCCACCCCCTGGGGAGAACCAGGATCTAAGAACAGGTATTGGAGAAGAGGGCAATACGGAAAAGGAAGACAGAAAGAGGGTAAGAAAGAGATTACATTCTGGTGCAGTCTATGCTCTCCTAGTTCTTTGTGCAATTTTCATACATTTCCACATTCCTAAATTCATGCAAAAACTAAATGAACAGAAGCTAAATGCAATGAAATATTCCTATACAGGCAAAAAAAGCAGGGGTGGGGAATCAAAATAAGATCCCTGGAAAACACAGAGCTGAGGTACAAGTAGGGATGAGAGATACCATGTGTGATGTTACAGAAGCACCTTCTAGCAAAAACTAATCATGCAAGGCAGGGAACGACGTTTTAAGGAACGGACAGCTGAAGCCACTGTATTCTTTTGGGAAACAAAAGGATAAACCCTGGGTAAATTCGGTCTTTGCAATTCTTGTTGCGATCCATGTAAAAGATGAGCAAGGAGGATGACAGCATTTACATTTGTACAAGAATTTATTTACCATTAAAAATAATGAATACATCATTGGTATATATCATGCATTTGTCCACACTATCAAACGTTTGAACTGTTCTAGTGCTACCAGTTCTGAAGTCCTTCACAAACCAATGGAATCTGAGTTCTAATCAATGAAATTTATTTAATTTTAAAATCACTGTGCTTTAATCTTCTGAATTCTGAACAGTACAACTAACAAATTAAGAACTAAAATAAATTTGAATGCAACTGAAAATTTTTTATAAAAATCATGCCACTGAAAAATAAAAGAGGTTCCATTTCTTCTTTTTCTTAATAAATCTAAATTATCCACATAGCAAAGAGTCTGAAAAATGCAAAGCTAACCAATATAATAATATTAGTAATAATAACCACAACAATAATAAATTGTCTTTGGGACAAATTTCCAAAATCAAGTAAAAATATTAGCCAAAGAAATGCAAGCTACTACAAATACAACCTGAATATTATTTAGAACACGCTTCACTTACTTACCGGAGAACGAGTTTGAGGTTGCGAATTCATTGTCTGAGGGGCTTGAGGGTATACCAATGTGGTTGGACCTGCATTCTGTCCAGAGGGATAAGGGGTCTGTCAAAGAATGGCAAAAATAATATCATACTGTGAATAAATATGGCATGGTAACTCAAGTTCAAAGTACTTTAAAAACTTTATATTAGTATCTACTAGTGTAGTTTACAGATTTACTTTTTAAACTCATCTTTATGACAATATCCAACAATCCAAATGCAGCATTTTTAGGGCTTACCTTAAACCTCCTGATACATCTAGGTGCAATTACTTGATACCATGAATATAAATATCACTCACTGTCACGAGGACCTTTTTGATTTGGGGTCTAACATTTAAGTCTAAATCATTATGAATTTATTCTTGTGTATGCTGTAAGAAGATGGTCTATTTTCATTTTACTGCACATACCTGTCCGATTTTCCCAAAATCATTTATTGAATAAACTATCTCTATCCCATTGGATGTGCTTGCTTCATCTGTCGAATATTAATAGACTATACAGATGTGGGTTTATTTCTGGGTTCTCTATTGTGTTCCACTGATGTATGCATCTGTTTTTATGCCAGTACCAGGCTGTTTTGATTACTATGGCCTTGTAGAGTACAGTTTGATTTTTACGTAGCATGATTCCAATTTTGCTCTTCTTTCTTAGGATAGCTGTTGCTATGCGGGGCCCTTTTGTGGTTCCATATAAATTTTTGAAATATTTGTTCTAGTTCTGTGAAATATGTCTTTGAAATCTTGATAGGAATTGCATTGAATCTACAGACTGCTTTAAGTAGTATAGACATTTTAATGATGTTAATTCTCCCTGTCCATGAATATGGTATGTGCTTCCGCTTATTTGTATCTTATTCAATTTCTTCTTCAGTGTCTTATAATTTTCCAAGTACAGGTCTTTTACCTCCTTGGTTAGGTTTACTCCTAGGTATTTTATTCTTTTTGAAGCAATTGTGAATGGGACTGTTTTCTTAATTTCTTTTTCTATTAGTTCATTATTGATATATAAAAAGTGCAATTGATTTTGGGACAATTAATTTTGTATCCTGCTATTTTGCTGAAGATTCATTTACCAGTTCTAGTAGTTTCTTGGTGAAATCTTTATACCACCTTGGTGGAATCTTGGGTTCTCTATGTACAGTATCATGTCATCTTCAAATAAAGACAGCTTTAGTTCTTCCTTTCCAATTGTGATGACTTTTATTTCTTTTTCTTGTCTGATTGCTTTGGCTTGGACTTCCAGTACTATGTTGAATAAGAAAAGCAGTCTTCCTGTCTTGTTCCTTTGAGTACTTATAATTTAAATTGCATGTATGCCAAAAGCTGATTCATACTCTGTAGTTTCATCTAAATGCAAAGCATAGTATGTGATGACACCCACACATGGAAATGATTCCTCTTTTATGATATATGCTATCATGCCATTAAAAATAAGATTTTAATAAGGGCACTAATAAAGAATTTTGCCAATAGTTCACTTGGTTTTCTGCTAGAGCATTTTCCCATTGTGACTAGTTTTAGCTATTTCTTAGGAATGATGTGACCTGTACCTGGTGTTGCAAGGAGTGCCCTGTGAAAGATGCCCCTATGCTTTTCATCTCTTCTCTGCATTTAATGACATGATTAACCAAGTGTACTACGTCAAGTTATCCTGGAATAATTTGCTTAATATAGTAGGAGGCTTCACTGAAAAATACTGTAAAAAACTTGAATGGGAACCTATTCTATGAACATGTATCATCACATCAAATGCATAGAGAACTATGGTTGTGTCTGTACTTCCTCTTTTTGGATACCTTCAAAGTTACTACAAAGATTTACTTCTCCAAGGACATACACATGAATATTTTATGTTTATACTGCTATCCAGTTCACAAATTTAAATGAGTTACAGATTTACATTCTCATTTTCATTATTATTTTTATGTTTCAATAAACCCTTGAGTCATTGATCCCTTTTTATTAACTGGGGAGGTGAAAAGACAATAGTAACAAAAACAACTAGTAAATGGTGTTACCTGACAAACCGATAACAGAATGCCAGTGAAGACAGTCATTCAAAACAGCCCTTGTGCTACACACATTACCTTTATGTCCATACTAACTATATAAAAAACACTAATTTGGACAATTAAAGATAGAAATCTGAGGGTGAATTTCATTATAAGATACAACACACCAACAAAGCACTTTGCCTCCAGATGTAATGATTTTCAAAATACTGACATGTGAAAAAAATTTACAAAGATTTTCAATTTTCATAATATAATAAAACAAACTTAAGCCAACAAAAATAACTGTAACAGAAAACATTTATACAGCTCTTACTATGTTTCAGGCACTACTCTAAGCACTTCACATACACCTCAGAGAATAAAGGTTATTTCTCTTATTTTAAGACTCTTCCTTCACCTTAAATAAACACAGCCATAAAGACTTAAGTTCAATATTGAGCATGTGTGTGCACACACACACAAATCTGACTGAAATAAACTAATACAACCTTTCAAAGAAATAGTAAGTAATAGTTACCAAATTTTAAATAAGCCTAGCCCTTTGACTCCACGATTCCATTTCAATGAATTTACCCTATAGACACACTCATAAAGGGGGAGGAGGGTGGAGACACAAAAAACAATCTAAATTTCCATTTACAAGGGAGAGCTGAAAGTATGCTATTATATCCAATCACTGTAAAAATATAGTATAATGTTGGGGAAAATGAGGTAAATCTACACACACTGTCAGGGAAATATTTCTATAACATTAAGTGCCAGAAGCAACCGTAGAACTGTTGAGTATAAAAGCACCCTATTTTTGCAGGTTTTTTAAGTACACACATACAGTATACTCAAACACAAAGCTAAAATGTCTTAGGAAGGTATGTAGCAAATTTAACTTTGGCTACTTAAGAGAAATGTGAATTGGAAGGGGAGAGAACAGGATATGACTGGTAAGTCTTATTTTATACATGTCTATATTTTGTATTTTTCCTTTTTCTTGGATCTAAAGAATTACTTTATAATAAAACATAATGAAGATAGCCTGCCCTTTAGCTTCCCCTTCAAGTGGTACAAAAAGGCAAAGCAAACCAGAAAATCCAGTAGGATGATTATGTTTTGCAAAGTTCTAACTATTTTTGGAATACTAATGAAATGTCATCTCATAAATCACAATAAAAATTAAATCAAGAATATTTACTTAACTCTAACTTACGTGCCGTGGTCTATGTACACAAATGAAGCGAAGTATATACGGCTGCTGATTTTTTAACCTTCAGCAAGTTCACAATTTGAGGTTTCTGGTCAAGGTGGTGGCATAGGTAAATGCAGTTGGTACTTGCATCCTCCCACAACTACATCAAAAATACAAGTAAACTACAAAACCATTCAGAACTGCCTGAAATCTAGCTGAATAGAAGTCCTAAAACTAAGGATACACAGAAGCCACATAAAGACTAGTACCAGGGGCAGAGACACTGATGGGGTGGGTTCCACACCCAAGTGTGTGGCTGGAAGTAGGAGGCCACTGTTCCTTTGATGAGCCCTTCCCCCGAGCCTTGGGGCAGGCAGCATATCTAAGTCTCCATCGGCCTGGCTATCACTGTTCAACCCACCCTGGTGACTCCCTGAGACCCTGACATAAGAACTTTTGTGCCCACCAAAACAGTTACCACTGGATTTTCCATACCAATGGCCTGTCTTGACTTACGTTTCAGACTTTCCTAAAATCTCTCAAACAAGCAGCATCTGGCTTTGGTTCACAGGTTGGCCTCATCTGGGTACCTCCAAGCCTAACGCAAGTAGCAGCCATCTGCACATCACTTTGTAGCTCACTCCGCACGGTCCCAGGCAGAACACATGCAGTGGCCGAACTTGGCCTGCACCTCCTGGGAGGCCCCAGAGCCAGTGCACCAGGTGGACAGCTTCAGGCCACATTGAAGCACCACCCAACTACCTCCACAAACAACACACTCGAAGGGCAAACTTAGCAGGCACCAGAGCCCACTAAAATAAGTCCTGCTCCATGGGGCGAGCCCCTGGATAGCTGATCCTCCATGGTGGTCAGAGATAGTCCCTGCAGCCAATCGGCATGAGGGTAGATCCCTCCCATTGACATGTCAACAGTAATCAAGACTCAACCACAGTGACCAGCTAGTGTGAATGGGGAGGCTGTGCCAATGGACCCTCCAGGACACCTACTGCAATAGGCCACTCTATCAAGCCCAGCAGACATAACAGCTCTATCTAATACACAGAAACAAACACAGGGATGCTGCCGAAATGAGGAGACAAAGAAACATTTCCCAAATGAAACAACAGAGCAAAATTCCAGAAAAAGAACTACAAATAATGGAGACAAACAATTTACCAGATGTAGAGCTCAAAATACTGGCTATAAAGATGCTCAATGAACTTAGGGGAAAAGCAGACAAACTCAAAACTTCAAACAGCATACAAAAGAACATGGAATAAAAAAGAACCAGTCAGAAATGAAAGATACACTAAAAAAAAATAATAATTTACAGGTAATCAACAGTACAGTAGATGAAGCTGAGAATCAAAACAATTATTTGGAATATAAGGAAGCAAAAAACACCCAATCAGAACATTTTTTTAAAATCCAAAAAATGAGGATACTGTAAGGAGCCTCTGGGGCAACTTCAAGCATACCATAAACTGCATCACAGCGGTGCCCAAAGGAAAATAGGGAGAGCAAAAAATTAGAAACCTGTTTAAAATAGACAGAAAATTTCCCTAACGTGGTGAAGGAAAAAGACATACAAGTATAGGAAGCACAAAGTCCCAAACAAGACTCAAAAAGGCCCACACCAAGACACATAATTAAAAGGTTAAAGACAAAAATAGAGATTCTCTGGACCCTAGAGAATCTGGGATCCTTTGCCTTCAAAGCAGCAAGAGAAAAGCAGTTAGTTACCTGCAAAGGAGCTCCTATAAGACTGTCAGATGATGCCCTGGCCAGTTAACTCAGCTGGTTAAAGCACTCTCCTGATACATCAAGGTCAGAAGGTTTGTTCTCCGGTCAGGACACATACAAGAATCAACCAATGAATGTGTTAACAAGTGGAACAACAAATCAATGCTTCTCTCTCTCAAATCAATGAGCTTTTTAAAAAAATTGTTTTGAAGACTGTCGGCTGATTTCTCAACAGAAACTGTGCAGCCCAGAAGAGATTGGGAAGAAATATTCAGAGCGATGAAAAGCAAGGACCTACAACCAAGATTACTCTATTGGAAAAGCTATCATTTAGAATAAAAAAACAGATAAAGGAGCTTCCTGGACAGAAAAAAGCTAAAGGAGTCCATTATCACCAAACCAGTATTACATGAAATGTTAAAGAAGATAAAAAATATGAATAATGTCATCAATAAAATGACAACCAATACTTGTTTACCAACTGAATCTAAAATGCAAAAGAACATGCAAAATAGAAATAAACATACGAAGAACATTTTGACAGTTGTCAGATGGGAGGTGGGTTGGGGAGATGGGTGAAAAAGGTAAAGGGATTAAGAAGTAAAAATTGGTTGTTACAAACTAGTCATGGTGATGTACACCATAGAGAATATAATCAATCATAGTCTAACAGCTATGTCTGGTGTCAGATGGGTATGAGATTTATTGGGATGACCACTTAGTAAGTTATGTAATGTCTAATTACTGGAGTAACACCTGAAACTAACATGATAATGTATGTCAACTGTAATTAAAAATAAAAATGATTTTTAAAAACCCTGAAATCAACAACCTAACTTTTAAACCTTAAGGAACCAGAAAAAGAAGAAAAAACTAAGCCCAAAGCTGTCAGAAGAAAGGAAATAACAAAGATGAGAGCAAATATTTTTAAAGACACAGAACAGAAAAATATGGAGGGAAAACCAATGAAACCAAGATCAACAAAGGTGACGAGCCTTTACATAGACTAATAATAAAAGAGAGAGAAGATGCAACTAAAATCAAAAATCAACACTGAGGTATTTTTACTGATTTTACAGAAATAAAAAAAGAGAATACTATAAAGAGAATACTATACAACTGTATATCAAAAATTTGACTTCCTAGATAAAATGACCAAATTCCTACAAGTACACAGTGTACCAAACCTGAATCATGGAGGGGGAAAAAAAAAAACAAAACAGAAAAATTGAACAGACGTGAAACTAGAAAAAAGATTTAATTAGTAGCCCAAAACCAGCCAAACCACTGGTCAGAAAGTTGTCCCGTCTGCCAAAAAAGATTCTGCGTTCAATTCCCCATCAGGGCACATACCTAGGGTTGCGAGTTCGATCTCCAGTCAGGACATGAATGGGAGACAACCTACTGATGTTTCTTTCTCATAATGATGTTTCTCTCTCTCTTCCTCCCTCTCTCTCTTAAAAATCAATAAACATATCCTTGGGTGAGAATTTTTTAAATTATGAAAAAATATATATAATGGAAAAGTTTTATAATACTGGATTTGGCAATGAATTTTTGGTTATGAAACCAAAAGCACATGCAACAAAGGAAGGCATAAATAAACTGGACTACATCAAAACTCACGTCTGGGCACCAAAAGACACGATACATCGTGAGAAATGAATTCACAAAATGGAAAAAATATTTGTAGATCATATATCTGATAAGGGAGTGAATATACAGAATATATCCTTAAATCCAACAATTCAACAACACAAAAAAACTCCCTAACTGAAAAATGGGGAAAGTTATTGAATACCTATTTCTCCAAGAAGGTACAAGTATAGACAATGAGCTCTCGAAAAGATGATCAATATCACTAACTACTGGGGAAATGGAAATCAAAATCACAATGATATACAGTCTCATACCCATTACGATGGCTACTAAAAAAAAAAAATCACAGAAAATGACAGGTGTTTGTGAGGGTGTGGAGAAAGTGACGTCTTTGTGCATCATTGGCAGGAATGTAAAATGGTGCAGCCACTATGAAAAACAGCATGACAGTTTCTCGAAACACTACAAATAGAATTATCACATGGTCCGTGAACTTGGCTTCTGGATATAAACCCAAATGAATTGAAAGCAGCATCTCGAAGAGCTATTTGTACACCTGTGTTCATAGCAACATTATTCACAATAGTCAAAAGGTGGAAGCAATCGGGTGTCCACTGAGAATGAATGGACAAACCAAGTGTAGTACATATATAGAGTTATAAAAAGTAAGAAAGTTCTGGCACATGCAACAACATGAATGAACCTTAAAAACATTATGCTAAGTGAAATAAGCCAGTCACAGAAAGACAAATTGTATGTAATTCCATTATGAGGTACCTGCACTAGTCAAACAGGGAGAAAATAGAATGGTGGGGGCAGGGGAAGATAGGAAGTTATCATTTAATGGGTGCAGAGTTTCAGTTTTACAAGACGAAAAGAGTTCTGAAGATAGATGCTAGTGACGGTTGTACAAAAATGTAGATGTACTTAATACCACTGAATTGTACATTTAACAAACGGTTAAGACAGTAAATTTTGTTTTGTGTATTTTGCCACAATTAAAAATATTTAAGTATCAACACAGCATCTATCACAAAGTGACCATCAAGAAGTCTACTGCAACATTTATTAAACTTCACTGATTACTTGTCAGACCAATACGTTCTTGCACATATATACTTGCTTATCTCTTGTTAAACTGTAAGCACCACTTGATAATAGAGACCTGTCTAAATACTGACAATCTGATGTGCTACTACAATCCACTTGAAACTCATAGCTATACAGAACCATCAAACACAGATTTTTAAATCATTTAGCAGTCTGCAAAAATATAACATCTTTTATGTATTTCAGTGAAGGGGGAAACCCAGTTCTTCTCTCTTTTATTTCCAAGGAAGGAGAGGAAGGAGGAGAACCAGATCCAGGCAGAATGTATATTTTCCTGCTTCACAAGGCAAGCGATGTTATTAGAAACAAAACCACTGCCTCTCCTCATCATCAAGAAACACTACAAATGACTAGAAGGAACAAGTAATTCCTCTCCTACGGAGGGAAAACACCGCCTTCTGCATGTCAATTTAGGCTTCAGTGGCATAATTGGCACAGCTGCCAATCTGCCAAGAACTGACAAACCACTTTCTTTTCCCCCAAATCTGAATTCACCACCTGTGGATTAGCTGAGTTTACATGAAATCATTTTCATCTTTGTTGTTCAGAACAAGACCAAATTACCATGGCTGAACCTGAGGTTTTCCAGACAATTTTAACATCAAGAAATGTTCAACTTGTTATTTATCTATTGGAATAAGGGCAGATGTGAGGTCACACCAGCCAGTGCAATTGTTGGAATTATTTTCAAATGGCGTTCAAGTCAGGTTCCATTTACATGCAGTGAGTGAGAAGGTATGTACATTCAGATGCCATTCCAGGTATATTAAATTCCTAATGACTATACCAACTAAAAAGATGCCAAAAAAGACATCCCAGCAAATACTCTAACAATGTAATATTAAAAATAAAAATTTAAATTCTCATGTTTGCTTAGTTTCTGAAACAGAATAAAACAAATTAATGCAGTACAATATTTATTTAATGCATGTAACTTTTCATTAGCCATAAAAAGCTATGCATTTCCCACTTTAGCTATAGCATCAAGCACTGTAAGTAATATAATTCTACGAACTACTTAGAATAATCAAATATTGCCATCTCACTAAACACTACTGAAAACAGAACCCTGATGTTTATTTCTTCTTAATGAGTGCAGTTTTCCTTTCCTTTTCAAAATAATCTCAGACAAGTTCATCTGTTGCATACGCTGCACCTTAAAGAGCAAGAACACTCAAGTGTCAAAAAGAATAAATCACAGTAATTCAATGCTTCCCAGACCAGATTAAGACTATTAGGTACACTCAGGCTCCAAGTGCTTTCTCTTTCAGAACCAAACATATAAATAGGTACACAGGGCAACAATAATCACATTTTAACACGCAGAAAGACTCAGTTACAGTACATGGTCCCACAAACCTTGAATACAAGGAGAGTAAATCAAACAAATCAGGGTAAAACTATCATAATTAAATATTAACAAACCCCAGAAAATATACAGCAATAAAATTTCCATTTCAAAAAAGCATTTGCTATAACCTCACAAAAAGGAAGAAAAAGTTCGTGTGTAAAAATTTAGTACATAAAATACCTCAATGATGGTCCTGAAGCACCCCAAATGTGTATCTGTCCAGAATACAAGCTAAAATGTAATAGTACAGTTATTTTCTTTATAAATAGAAGGCTATCTTCTCTTCCTAACCTTCTATATAAATACCAAAGCTTTCATCTTTACACTGAAAGAAGTGAAATAGTTTGGTTGACGACATATTCAAAGTTATCTAGAAGGGAAAGTCTTTGTCAATGGATATCCATTGTGATTTTTCTATCTCATGATGCTAAACGCAGTAAGAAAACAAAAATCCCCTACAAACTATTTTTAGATCATCACTGAGCTGGTTAAACAAACATTATGCTTGCTATGTAACGTGACTCCCCTAGCATTTACTCTGCCGAGAATAAATAGACATCATGCACACTCAATCACATGAGATAGGTTTAGAAAACAACTGAGTCACCCACCAATAATCTTCCTGCTCCCAGTAACTCTGGAATTTTCTGCCTCACCACAACACTTGGCTGCTTCTCCAGTTCCCACTAATGAGTTACAGTTCCCTGAAACCTTTCCCTCAATAACACTAACCAGTTGTATGATAAAGCTCATTTTAGGCATCAGATGGTTCTTCCCCTACCCAACCAACATACCAAGTGCTCATGACAGTAACAAACGCGACAAGCAAAAACAGGAGGCTAAATGATTAGACTAGCAGACTTCCTATCTCAACAGGCCAGGTCTACTTTGGAGGAAAACACCCCTTTCCAATAGACCTGAACAAGGCAGTTACCACTGCACTGTCCATACAGCTTATGCTTTCCCTGGACATGACCAATACATCCCCTAGAATCCTTCCCTCCCACCCCCCACCAAAAAAAAAAAAAAAAAACAACCTCTGAATGACATGGTCTATGTTCTTGACTTCTACACAAATAACAAGGCCTCAAAGCAAAGTTCCATCAGATTTTCTTTCCTTTAAGGATGTTAATTAGTAGTGTCACCAATGGAAAACATGAGGCATCCAAAAACTTTTTACTCAAACTGGAATGAAATAAACCCTCAAATCATACATTTTTTCAAATACAGCAATTAAAAAATCCTTTTTTTCCAGCTTCAACTGGAAGTACTGGAAAAAGTTGAAAAAGATACAGTTCTTGTGTGCTCAGGGATATATAATTTACCTAACTCAACTGTAATAGAATATACAAAGTGTTGTAACAAGGAGTGTGAATAACATCTCAAGAAGCAAAGCAAAAATTAATTAATTCTTCCTGGGAGAAGATACCCAGAGAGCCTCTAGAGGAAACAGTTCAAGGAGAGACAGATGGGTGAGTGGGCAGGTGGACGTACAAGGAGAAAGACTATATACATACAAAACAAAGAGTAAAAAGAGTAACGCAGAAGCACAAAGACCTGGAAAAGTAGGGCACATCTGCTTGAACCCTGAACACATCAGGAATGCCCCAGCATAGAGGTGGGTGAGGCTGAGTGAGGCCGAGAAATGAGATGAGGGCCAGACTACAAAGATGTGTCCAGATTAAGTAAGGACTGTACCACCTTGAAAAGGACAGGTCCCAGAAGATACGGAACAAGGCAGCAATATCATTGGATTTGTTTATTTAAAAGAACTACTACATAAGATCCAGCCCTGGCGCAGAGATCTGTGTCAGGGATACCAGGTAGTGAGCTGCTGACAGTCTTAGGTGCATGACGAAAAGGCTCTTGTCTACCTACCACGGTGATTCTAGACAATGACAGAAGATTCGAAATAATTAGTATATCTAAACAGCAGGACTTTCTTAGCAACTAAGTATCAGAGGTAAGGTAAGGAAGCTGGCGCTCCAAGGTCTGAGTGTTGGAGAGATTAAGGACACTAACAGAGTCAAAAACGACTGGACCCCTGTCCACCTCAAATGCTATTCTCCAGCTAGGGTGGCCTTACTTATTTCCTTCAAATATACCAAAAGTTTATTTTCTCTTAATGTCTTTGTATCAGCTATTTTTGCTGCTTTGGATGAAAAAGTAATAAATTCAACTGTACTATGTGAAGTTTTAACTGTCAAAGAAATCCCGATTACAAAAGTGCTGAGTACAATTGATCCTTGAACACGGGTCTGAACTAACAGGCCCCTTATACATAAAATTTTTTCAATAAATTCTGTAACTATATTTCTTCTTCCTTATGATTTTTAACAACATTTTCTTTTCTCTGGCTTTCTTTAAAAATACAGTATACAGAACATATACAAAATATGTGCTAATCCTTTGTTTATGTTACCGGTAAAGCTCCTAGTCAGCAGACTAATAGTAGTTAAGTTTGGGGGAGTAAACAGTAATGTCTGGATTTTTGGCTGTGTGAGGTTCAAGAGCCAACTGTAATTAGATATGTATAGAGCCGGGTCAACTACAGGGTGATCTGGGAATCAGCCACATAAAACAAACAGCCCTTGCATGAGAGTGGTGAGATCACCTCAGGTATAAGACCAAGTAACAGAAAATTATTTGACACAAACGTTCTTGACATAGACAAAGAAAAGGAATCTTTTTTTAAAAAAAATTGTTTACTACTTTCAGAGACAGGGAGAGATACAAAGGGAGAGAAACTTTGGTATGCAAGGGAAACATCAGTTGGTTGCCTCTTGCACGCCCCCAACTGGGGACCTAGCCCATGACCCAGGCATGTGCCCTGACTGGGACCTGAACTGGCAATCTTTTGGTGTGCAGGCCAGTGCTCAACCCACTGAGCCACATCAGCCAGGGCTGAAAAATGAATCTTCAAAGTGGAAAGATAGGGTTTCTGAAGGCTGGGATGTAACTCCCTTTATTGCATACTGCCAGGCATACATCTACTTTGATTACAGAAAACCTCTAGGAAATAAATAATTTTAAAAATAAGCAAACAGTTTAAGAGGAAATAAAGTAACCTCCCGTGTGAACCTCTCAATCTGCTGACACCACAAGTGATGAAACAAAATATCTATTAACATAAAACTCAGGATGATGTTTACCTAAAAGAAGAAAGGAGGGAATTGGGACATGGGAGGAGCACAAGAGGGCTTTAAAAATATTGGTAACCGATTTCTCAGGTGAGAGGTGGCCAGTTTATTTTATCGTAACAGTAACCCCCTTTTATCCACAGTTTCATGTTCTGCAGTTTACAAGTATCCATGGTCAGCCACGATCCCAGAATATTAAATGGAAAATTTCAAAAATTGTTTTTTAAATCGCGCACAGTTCTGAGCAGCAGGATGAGAGCTGTGCCATTCCCTCCAGCTCCGTCCCACCAACGTGAATCATCCCTTTCCGTGAATCCACTCTACATTCCCCGCCCACTAGACACTTATCTGGGTTACCGCAGGTATCTCAGTGCTTGTGTTCAAGTCACCCTTATTTTACTTAATAATGACCCCACAGTACAAGACAATTCTGACAATTTGGATATGCCAAAAAAAAAAAAAAGCTATAAAGTGCTTCCTTTAAGTAAAAAGGTATTTGTGTACCGGAAAAAACAGAGTACATATAGGGTTTGGTGCCATGCGTGGTTTCAGGTATCCATAGGGGGTCTTAGAATGTATCTCCTGTGGATAAGTGGGGGACTACTGAATTCTTTCAAACTAAACTGTACTTTTTCATAAAATTATATATTCCCTAATAACGTCTACAACAGTAGGTGCTTTAAAAAAGAGGTGAGGAGAAGGATTGGAAACGGTGAAGCAGAGTTACCACAAAGCATCGTAACTTCAGGAGCCGTACAGTGTGTAGTCTGTGGGGCTGTTGGTGGCCAACCTGGTGCAGGTAAGAACACGGTGCAGGACATGACTGGAAGGCAGTTCAACACGATTAACAGAATTACCAGTTGGCTAAGCTATGACTTAGTATAGTGTAGTCTAGCTATACTAAGAAATCGTAAGATTTTGATAAACCCATACAACACAGGTATTTGAATTTCTACAGCAGAATCCTTCATCCAGGGAGCTAGAATACAGAAAAATACCTGCTAGGTTAAGCTGATTCAGGGATGGGAACTGACAAAATACAGAAATTGAGGAAATGAAGAAAACTAGGGTTAAATAATGATTAATGATGATAGGATCAAAGCTAAACAAGAGGAATACAAAGACTCCAGGAAAGGGGCGTGCCACCTTGAGACAAGAAAGGGACTACAGAACGGAAGGACTGCAGACTGCGAAACTGGTACCATAGGACTGAACTTGGGAAAGATAGAATCTAGACCAGCACTCTTCAACAAAAACATAAGTCACATAATTAATTTCTGATAGCCACATTAGAAAATGTAAACAGGTAAGATTAATTTTAGTAATATGTTATTTAACTTAATATACCCCAAATTTCAACTTGCAGTCTATTGAAAAACACATCTGGTGTATTTTACACTTTATAACATCTCAATTTGCACTAGCTGAGCTCAAAAACCACAGGTGGTTCTAGCAACTATTTTATTGGACAGTGCAGGTCTAGACTATTTTGGGTGGCTGTCTATGTGTTTGCCCATTAATAGTCACCCTGGGGAATTAAAAAAGGGGAAGAAAGGAAGATGAATCCAAAAGCATCCAGCAATGCATGGGGCAAAAGTGAATATTCCAGAAGTTCTCATAGCAGAAAGTAAAAAGAAGTAAACTGTGGGCCAAATGCTAAAATTCTCAAAGAATGGAGAAATAAATTAGCCCAGGAAAAGTAGAGATGAGTGGTATATGAACTTACTGCAAATGAGTCATTGGACAAGGACCTAGAGAGAGTAAGCGAAGAGCCAAAACGTGCCTCCCTGAGCCTGCCTCCCAACATATAAAGAATGTTAAGAAAACTAGTCATATCCACTTGAAAGGTTCTCTAGTACAGTAATGCTACCTAAATTTCCAGAGAGTGAGGAGGTAGAGGATGAGCAAGAGAGTTCAAGGAAGAAACCTGAGCTGGACCTTTCTAGAAGGCCCAGTAACAGGATGTCAGCAAAGATTCTACCAGCACTCTATTATGTAATAAAAATATAAGAAGATAAGCAAATAAATATAGCAGAAGCCAAATTTCCTAATTCTAGGACTAAGCTTCTTCTGGAAGTTAGAATACACAGTCATATAAACTTGAAAATAATTGTCTCAAAGAAATACATGGTTTAAATACAGGGTTGGCAATTTATAAGAAACTAGATATCTTGCTTAAACTTTATGGGGTGGCCTTTTCCGAATAAACCCATTTGTATCGAGCACACAGGGCACACTGTGCAAATATCTAGTACCCAAATATTTGGGGGAAGAACGGCCTTCTAAGAAAATCTTGCTACTTATTCGAACAGATCACCTTAACAGTAAAATCTGATGAGTAGGAAGCATATTCGATAAAACCTCTTTAAAAAATAGGTTTGAAGAACAATCAAACCACATAAACCCTATTCGCCACAACAAATCTATATGGACTCCTATATACTAACTCATCTCTAACTTTTTCTGTCAGCCATAACACTCTGGAATATAGCACAGAGCATTTTCCTGCAGAGCATTCAATTTCTTGTAATTTTTCTCAGAAAAATCCAGAAAAATGGTCAACATCAACGATGAAAAACAATAATGTCTCTCCAGATAAATTCCCATTAGGTTTACCTTAGTACTAGTTAATCTTCAGCAGAATTGCTCATTCCCAATAACATCGATCATCTAATAAATTAAAAATATATACATTATAAATCAAAAGTCTGTCTCATCCAAAGCATGGTTCTAATAGATGACGTGGCATAAATATGAATCGAGCTTCAGCTGAAACAAACTACAACTAATCTACCTAAATAGAGAGCCACATCTCCACCCCACTTCTCCCACTGGTATCTTAAAGCAGAACAATTCTTATTTGATTTTGTTTGGAAAAAATACAGCTGTTAAAATAAATGCTTTATAATACTGATTTACATAAGGCAGGGGAAAAATAAATAAACTCGGCAGAAATAGAAAGTCATTGTTTCAGGTATGGTTTTCCAAATTTTTTCATTTAATTTCTATGAAAAGGGTTACTAACAAGATGTAATACCAATGGGTCAGATGTCACCTTAAATTTCTTTTTCCCTGGATTCTACAGAGCAATAAACAAATGGCAAAAAGAGAAGTAAGAAGATGGTAGAGAAGAACCAGAGAGAAACCATAATGCATCTCACAAAATAAATTACAGCATACACAAACTAGGAACTAATCACCTGTTTTAACATTTGGAATATTTTCCAAATATGTCCTAACACAATGAGGACTCGTTTCTAAAAGAAGAAAATAAGTCATTCCTACTCCACAGAATTTTGCCTTTTTGTGTACTATAATGTTTGCTTAAAAGTGGACACTGCTGAGTAATTTTTGGAAAAGTTCAAGATGAACCTCACTGTTTCTCTAGATAACATCAAAGTCACTTACCCTGGGTTTGCCTGAGGTGTGAATTTTAAAAAAGAAATTACAGGGGAAATAAATCAGACATAATTACAGTGACAGTCAAACTAATGAATCTTTTAACAATGTTAGGTAATAATATTTAATAATATAAATGCCTATGTGGCAAGGTTTAGTTTGCAATGATAGTTATAAATTGATATTAAAGAGTTTAGAAAACTTCTCAAAAACATAATCCAGACTACACAAAGAATTCATTTCCTAAAATTAATTTCCAGTTTAAAAAATGTTAAATATTCCAAGTTATTATAACATAGGAAGTGCAACATTTACTGAGCATTCAAGCATTTGCCAGGGCCTTTTTTTTTTTAAGATTTTATTTATTTATCTTTAGAGGGGAAGGGAAGGAGAGAGGAAGAGAAACATCAATGTATGGTTGCCTCTCATGTGTCCCCTGCTGGGAACTGGCATGCAACCCAGGCATATGCCCTGACTGGGAATCGAACTGTGATCCTTTGGTTCCCAGGCCTGCCGCTCAATCCACTGAGCTATGCCAGCCAGGGCTGCCTGGGCCTTTGTATTTGTTATTTGATTTAATCTTCATGTGACCCTATGATTTAGGTATTTTATTTCCACTTAATAAGAGGCAAAAATTCCACTTGGAGGGAGAGTTACCTTATCTCAAATCTCATAACTAGTAAGTGGTAAAACTGAAATTCACAACCAGGTCTCTATTTTTAAAAAGAAACTTTACCTTCTGTAATGCAGTACCGTAGCAAACTGAAATTTTTTCCATAGTTTATAGTTCAGATGTAGACAAGGAGCTCTTTGCCTCAAAAAGTTATGAGATGGTTGTCTGATCAATCTCTTGTTTAAGTTAAATCAATAAAGAGAAAATCTTTCTGGAACTTTGTCACAGTCAATTGTTGGGCTGTAACTGAGGCCTCTTTAAGAAGCACTCCAGGTTTTCATTTTGAATGGAACCTGTTTTCAACACCAGAGATATGACTGCTTGAAAATTAAAAGGGTTGTATTTTAAATGCTATCTTAACACAACTACTGCTCTTACTTAATTGTGGCTTTTGGACATTTTTAAATGAACGTTTTAGGCAATTCAATCATTCAATAAGTCATAATAATGCATTTTATTTTGCATCAGACCCATCCAATTACTCTTACTTTTCGTTCGTTACCTCAGAAGTAGATATTTAATGAGCACCACTCTACAAAACTGAAGTGCACTTTGATACCGTTCATCGCCCACCTCGACAGCTGCGCTGTCACACCCTCCTCTCTAGCGAGCCGGCACTAGAAACACTGGCCATAGCAAACAGAACTCCAGAACAAGGCAATTCTGACAAGGAGACCGACTGCACACCAAACTCTGTTAACTGAAATACTTAGTACAAAAAATGATGAACCCTTCTTCTGTCATAACACATTTCTTTAAATACCTTAACATGTAAAATCAATTACTCAGAGACAGCATTTCTTTTTATTTAACCACCACAACTCTACATAAAAAGCTCATCTATGGATTGCATTTTGGGATTAATCAGAACAGAAAATTAGATCATCTGCCCAGAAAAGGTATAAGTTTTATATTCAATATTTTACCAAACTGTTTTTAGCAAACCTAAATCCTTGCCATGGTATCCTGACAAAAGACTTTTCCAGCTTAGGAATTACAACGTAATTATTTAATTCATGACCACAGAACAGCATGAATACTGAGAAAAGATTCCCTGGCCCTTTCTCAGAACAAGCTGTCTGAATATGCGACAATACAGTATTTGGCTCTTTTCTTTAGTTTAGTTTGTGCCTATAAAATAAACTTTTACTGAACTGTACAAAAAAGTTAACGCTAGTCAGAAAACCTTCTCTGTTTTAGCCAAATAAAGCAATGTGCAAACAGCCCCAAAATGAAACTCTTGGAAATTTTCATTTAGAGCTATTTTCATCCATCAAAGATTTAAGGACTTACTTATGGCTCAGGCACTGTACTAGTTATATGGGGGATTGAAAGCCATTCTAAAAAATTTGAAAACCACCATACTGCAGCTGTAAAAACAGGAAAACTTAGTTGTATTAAAGCTAAAGGCACCTGCAAGCAACATGCTCTTACTGTACCTATATTAGAAAGGTTAATTATACAATACCTGTCAGGCCAGAATTTGATCCAATCAGCAAAATAAACTAGTATATGTTATCAATACCATAAAAATTATTTGACTATGGACTGTAATGCAAAGTATATTATATGTAAAAAGGTAATAGTCTACTTAGACACTAGATAAAAAAAAGTTTCTCAAAAAAAGCCACTTTCCCTAAATTAAGAAATGGCCCGATTTATTATGTGTGTATGCGGCCTAAAAATGGGGCACATTCTGCTCCTTTCACTGAAAACTGCCCCCAGCAAAGTAGGCCCAAGACGTCTCATTTAGGTGGTGGGTACTCCCTGTTCCACAGCTTTGTTCTTGACATGAGAATTACCTGGGCCCCGTTCCAAGCAATTTAATGACAGTCTCTGAAAAATGAGAGCCAGGCAGCAGAAGCTTCTGCCCAGGATTGAGAACCACTGATCTCTTTCTCATTGCTAAGCAGTGATAGTACATGGATCAGGGAAACACTGTACTGAATTTACCATCCTTTCTGTATTTTTTATAATCAGTCCAACATTTAAATGCTTTTTTTCTTTTTTGCCTTTCATTAGACAATGATGGGCTCACATAATTGGATGGCTTTCACTATATACCTAGATCTAACAGGCTACTTGCATTCCCACAGTAGTAATTACAATATTCAAAGCTTAGCTCTTCCCTACACAGCACAATATCCCAGTTCCCTCCCCAAACCCAATACCAGTTCCCACAAGGCTACTGGGCAAAAAGCACTGGCCTGCCTATAAGAAGAATTCAGTGCCCAGTTCAGTGAATTCTCAGGCCGCCAAAGCATTCTACAATCTGTGCACTGCTGGCTCTCTGCTCTACCACCGGTATCTGCTGTTCATCGTGCCTCCTGTACCTTCTACTGAGAGCTACCACTACCACCTTGACCACATTCTGCCCTCCCTTTCCCCACTTCTATTTAGTCTTCAGTTTCTTCCCAGTTCTTTCTATTTCCCATCTAAAACCACTCCTAGCCAGAGTTCCCAATCACTTCATTTGTCACACTAGATATAATCTTCACTCTAGGTCCTGGTTCTGCCTTGTTAAAACTGCCTCCTCATCCACTAAGTTTTGAATTCCGGATTTAGACATGTGGCTCTACAAAGAACCAGAACTTTGAATACTGTGTAGCTGAATTTTTAAAAAGCTCCAATTTTGCAAATTCATGTTCTCCAAAGTTGTTTCAGGTTGTTTAAAAATCAAAACATGATGTCTCATAAACACAGTATTGTAAGTGGTGGTTGTAACTCCAAATTTTTTTATGAAAACCTAGTTTGTCAAAAGTGAACCTGAAATAAACTACTATGGTGAATTAGCAAGGAAAAGCATCAAAAATGGGACCTGGGGATCTGGACTCAGTCCCTTAGCAACAGGGCAACCAAAACTACCTGAAACACGTTATTTCACTTTTCGCACTCGGCATTCCCAATCTACAAAAAGGGAACAGTCATATCTACCGTCTAGGGTTACTGTTATTGTTGTACTGTACTGTTTTATCATATCAAATACAGTAAAGTACAGTAAAATGATAAAATACAGTAAAGTAACTGAAATATGCTCTAAAAACTCATCCAAAACCAAGATACTATCCTTAAATATAGTCATCTAATAATAGGAGTACACAATAAACATTATTTCAGACTCTGTTATAATTTAAGTTTTATTAGAAAGGGCAGTTATTACTTAAAAATATTTCTAAATGTTTCCACAGTCAAATCCTTGCACCACTGTCCTTTATCTGCTCAAGAGTTGATATTTTTGAGGAAAATATGTGATTCTGATTCTTATAGCATCTGATCTAATTTAAGAGCATGTTATAGCAATAGCTTCTAATGTGAGACTGTCTTTCGCAAAGACCCTCTAGAAATGGCCAGTCTTTAAGAAATATTCTTTAAAACTTTTGGAGTAAGTAATACTAAACAGAACACAAAGACTTGGTAAAGGATGCCTTTTATGTGCATCCAGCTTTTTGACAGCTTTCATCTTTTCTGTAAATTGCACAAAGTAGTATAATCTCATTTTAAATACATACTTCAACAGTGCTTTCCCCTCTTTTGGTTTTATACTTCCTGATTTCATTGCAACTCAAGTTAAAAGACAATCACTCTAAAAACCAAAGAGTAATGCCTTCTAGGTCCTTGATATTTATTTTCTTTGACTGCTAGCCAGCTTCCATTCCTTTTGCAACATCCTTCCCTTCTTAAATGTTGTCAAATGGTTATGTAAATAAGTCCAGCTGCTTCTGAGTCATCATTCCTGTATCCAACTTCTCTAATTCCCAGTGTGAACCTTGACACACTCTATGAACCCTTCCCAAGTCACAGGAATTTGTCAGTGTGGTTTTCAACACAGCAGATGGACTTTCGGTGATCTCTCTCACTCTGCTGGGGCTGCTGTGGGCAGGTGTTGCTCACATAAGACTACTTCTTTTTTAAAGATTTTACTTATTTGGTTTTAGAGAGGGAAGGAAGGAGAAAGTAAGGGAGCGAAACATCAATGTGAGGTTGCCTCCTACACGCCCTCTACTGGGGACCTGGTCGCAACCCAGGCATGTGCTTTGACTGGGAATCAAACCAGTGACCCTTTGGTTTGCAGGCCAGCTCTCAACCCACTGAGCCACACCAGCCAGGGCCTATTTCTATCGCTCCAGATCAACATGACCATCTTCTTGGTAACACAAAACTTTTTCCTCTAAACCTGCTATCGTTTTCTAAAAGGATAAAATTTCCACTTGTGTAAAATTTAAAAAGCTGAGAAAATAATAATTTATACTACATTCGGTGTAAAGAAATAACTGCTGAGTTGGCAATGGTTTCTTGAATATGACACCAAAGACATAGGCAATAAGAGAAAAAGATATCAGTAAGACTTCATCAAAATTTAAAAATTTTGTGCCAATGACACTATCAACAGAGTGAAAATGCAACTGACTAGGTATTTGGAAATCATATATCTGATAAGGGACTGAGATGCAGAATATATAAACTCCTACAACTCAACAAAAAGAATCTGATTAAAAAGTAGACAAAGAAACTTAACAGACAAATGGCCAATAGGCACAAGAAGAGATGCTCAACATCACTAATCATCAGTGACATGCAAATGTTTTACACATACATGCATGCATATAAATTTTGACACCATCAAATTTGCTAATGTCAAATGAGAGTACATTCTGTTGAAGACATAAATTGGCCAATTCTGATACAAAATGCTATTTGCAATTCATTTCTAAAGATAACATTTTCTGCTTTGATTTTACCTTTAAGTCAATAATGTTTTTAAGTTTCTGAATAGATTGTTATTCTTATTTTTATTCCTAAATTATGTTTAAGATTATGAAAGATATAAAATTATGTTCAACTAAAATAAATTATAATTCTGATTAGCTTTTTTAAAGAAAAAGGTAATGGCAGTCTATAGAGTTTCAGCTTAAACATAATTTAGATTTTATTTTGTCAAGTTCTAATTCTGTAGAAGTATGTTTCAAAAATATAAATATCATTAGAATTTAATATTTTTCTCTGTAGCCTAACATATGACCAAGTTTTATAAATGCTCCTTGTGTAGTAAAAAAAGAGCTCACTTAAATGAGAAAATTATTAAAACAAATTTATTAGTTATTATTTCATTTAAATTACCCAGTCTTTTTAATCTTTTATTTTAGCTGAATTAGTAAAAAGTTCTCTCTATATATTTGAAGTATGATAATTATGATTTTCAAATCATAAACCGCAATTCTTTTTCTCTTAGTTGAATATGTACAAAATTCCTTTTTCATGTACATATTCTTTTGACAATTTATATAAAAACAAGTTTACCATTATTGTCATTTATATAGGTGGCCCTTGACATGTGTTCCTGTAAGGCCAGCTAAGAAACGTTTTTACATATTGAAAGAGTTCAAAGAAGAATAATATGCAAAAGACCATCTGGCCCACAAAACTTGAAATATTTACTACCGGGTCTTTACAGTTTGCTGATCTATGTCAGTGGTCCAGTAAAACTTTATTTACCAAAAACAGGAGAGGGATCAGATTTGGCCCTTGGGTCACAGTTTGCCAACACTGATCTATGTTATTATTTATTGATCTGTCCATTTCTCTGAGATATTTCTCTCCCACACTAATTATCAATTTGTCAATTTCAATATATATATATATTTCCAATTATTAAGTAAATAAGTTTATGATATTACATGTTCCAGAAATTACAATAAATCTTTATATTGTAAAATTTACCACAATCCCATGTACATTTTGCCTGAAATTCTATGTTGACTTCTAAAGGTTGCTTATACCTTTTCCTTTTATTAGTATTTTCCTGCTCTTACTTTCAGTCTTCAGTGTCATGTCTAAATGTATACACCTAGATTTAGTTTTTGACAAATCTGAGTCATATTTAATAAGGGAATTTAAGTTCATTATTATTACACTTATCGACATGTTCCACAGCCCTACTATGTTATCACCTTCAATACTTTTATTATCCCCTTTTCTACCTATTGTTAAATTCATTGCAGTCTGAGGGGAGAGAGGCATAAGGGGGATAAACGGTAATGCAAAAAAAAATACAATAACAATTTCATTGGGGTCTACTTGTCCCATCTTTATTGTAAGGAAATTATATAGCCTTTACCATTGTTCATGCCAGCTTATCTGTTGTCTTTCAGCTCTAACCCACCCTGAAAGTAGGAGGGTGCTTTTACCTTCTGCCAGTGTGGCTTCAGACTTCCCAGCCTCTCAACGCCATTTAGAGATGCCAACAGCAGAAAGGCATGCACACCTGATATTCAAAGTACCAGCTACACTGCTCACTTCGTTCTCTCACCTAATGGGTTTCTGACATTCAAGGACCAACTTGCAGTAACTTCCTTCTGAGAAATCTGAGTGACAGTTCTAAAGGACCCTTCTCCAAGCTTGAGATTCTGGCAATGCCACCGTTTCTCTTTCATTCCTCTAGCACCTCCTGCAGTTATTAATCTCTGGATTACCTCAGCACCCCCTTGGTTATACAGCGGGCTAGTATAACAAATTCATGTAATTAATCCCCTCAATTTCAAACACTTAGTATGGTTCCTTTTTCCCTGACAAAGCTTTACCGGCTATAATGCTAAACTAATTAGGTTGCATGTGGTCAACTGTACTAAACAATTTTATAATTAAATAATAAAAGATGGGCAATTTTAATGGGGATCAAGAGTAGTAAGATTTGAAATAATAAATAGTCCTGAATAATATAGTGTAGTACCAGAACATGGAGTATCATTGACAGATAACTAAAAGATTTATTTTGCCTGTGAAATGTAACAAAATATTGTCAATATAATTTATTTATTCTACAATACATATCACTTACTGACGTAACTATAGAACAAAATATTAGGCAGACAGAAAAGCCATCAGATGGAAGAGAGAGAATTCAGATAGCTTGAGAATTTATCATTTGTCACAGAGGAAAAGATAAAGGTCCAACAGTGGATGATGAGTTTAGAATCAGATTTAGCTCTTCTTGTAACCATCAGCATGACTGAACATTTGAGAAAAAAGAACAGTAAATAAATGTACGTACTGAAAAATATATATATTGCTTATTTGGTAAGTATAACATTTTATTTTCGTTATCAGTAATTCAATATATCAATCTATAATATACATTGTTTACACTTAATCGATCCTTTTTGCTTTAAATGTTTTTACTTGCTTTAAATCTAACTTAACCTCTCTTTCACTATTTATTTACAGAATTTATAATCACGACAAAGTTTCATGATGTCTGATGATCTGCTTTTCATTAGGTGTTGAATCACTGAAATTCACAATTCTTAGCTCTATAAAAATGCTAGTTTTTGTATATTACATGTTGTAGTTAACAAAACACTTCAACTAAACTTTCTCATCTGATCCCTAATAAAACAAATAGTCCTGTATCACTCTTGTCCTCTCCCTTCTCCCACATCCCTGCAAATTAAACACTATCGCCACCACCCAAAATAAGCACATATGGATAAGCACATATACCCACCCAATTAACACAAAACAATATTCTACATATTGGTACTTATATCCTCTACTAACCTTACTTCCATAGTCCTTCCTACTCGCCCATTTTCCTCAGAACTCTTTGAATCATATGGAATGAGGTATGCCCTCTGCCCCCAAAATCCACATGTTGAAGCCCTAATTCCCAATGTGATAGTATTTGGACACAGGGCCTTTGGCAGACAATTAGGACTAGATGAGGCCGTGGGGGTATGGCTCTCATGGTGGGATTAGTGCCTTTATTTTTTGTCACGGGATTAGTGCCTTTATAAAAACATCAGAGAGCTTGCTTATCTATCTCTGTCATGCAAGGATGTATCAGGAAAGCAAACTTCTACAATCAAGAAGGCCCTCTCTAGAAACCAAATCAGCTGGCACCTTGATCTTGGACTTCCCAGCATCCAGAAATGGGGAAAAAAAAAATCTCTGTTGTTTAAGCCACCCAGTCAATGGTATTTTGTTATAGCAGCCCAAGTGACTAAGACAGATGGAATATAAATCTCTGCAGGAAACATCACAAGCACTTTAGATTGAAGTCAAACTGCTCCATTTCCTGATTCTCCTTAAAAATTACACGTTCTGTTTCCCATCCCAAAATTTAATGGCACAAGCTAATTTCTGTGGTTAAATTGAAGTTGCAATGTTCAGAACCATAAAAATCTAAAATACTTCAATGTTACAGCTAGATTAAAAAATAGACTGGTGGCACCAAAGTGAGTTTCCCTTCAAGAATTATAGAATATTAGTGAAATGCCAAGGAGATATAAACTTGCAAGGGAAACTATGAGGCGGGGTAGGGGGGGGTGCACTATCAATTAAAACATGTGAGTAGTAGCCACAAAAATAAAGAAGAGCCTCCCAGCATACATTCAGAGGAAACAACTCCTTAAATATAAAAAATCCTAAACCTTCCCCCCACCACACACACAAAATTTAAATGAAAATGGACAATATCATCAATAAAAAGCTGAGCCTACATCAAATACAACAAAAGAAACAGCTGTGAAATCTCAGTCAGTCCTTATAAAACTCTTCGGCTCTCTGAACAGTGTTGAATTGATATAGAACTGATTTTAGAACTTCTGCTCTTTATACTTAAATATTTCAAAATATGGGTTCCAGTTTTGTAGATTTGCCAAATGGAATCTAAAATCTGGGGTATACAGTGAGGCAAGTTTGAATAATAATTGCATTTAACTATCATTCTTGCAGCAACATGTAAAATCTAACCACAGACATTCTGAAAGTCACTGAGATTTTTTTCTCAGCTACAGACAATGCAAATAAAAGTATAGTTGAACAAGTACATAAAAATTACTTTAGGCATATTTCATGGTAAGTTATAAGACTGCATAAAACATAAAATTCACCTAACAGAAAAACACCCTTACTTTAGAAACATGGTTGCAATTTTTTTGGTTCATAAGAACAAAAAAATGACAAAAGAGCTCAAATTTCCTAATCAAATTATGACATTAAAATAAATCTCAACAATTTAGAGGAAAGACCTTACCACAACTGTTTAGCATATACAAGATGAAATCAGACATAATGATCTGAGTATTTTTAGGTCTTACAACTTACTTTTAAACTAATGACATTTGTAAAGGCACATTAATTTATAAAACATTTAATACCAATATTTGTTGTCCCTGGCTGGTGTGGCTCAGTGGATTGAGCGCCAGCCTGTGACCCAAAGGGTCGCTGGTTGGATTCCCAGTCAGGGCACGTGCCTGGGTTGTGGGCCAGGTCCCCAGTAAGGGGAGTGTAAGAGGTAACCACACACTGATGTCTTGCTCCCTCTCTTCCTCCCACCGTCCCCTCTGTCTAAATATAAATAAATTTTTTAATGTATTTGTTGGAAAAACTTTCTTTCAACAAGGTGTAAATATCAAACAAGAACTAAAACTAAACAGAGGATTTGGTACTAACAGGGCCAACTCGATGCAGCCAGAACTACAGTTTCCAAGCCTTCATCGAATCTTCGTGTGCCATAAATGCAGCTTCCAAACACCACTCACCTCAAAAACTACCTTAGGTGACCACATGTGTTCCATGGGGGAGCAAAGGAGTATAAAAATTATAAATTGTGCTTTGCTTTCTGGTTTTTTTTTTAAAGATTTTATTTATTTATTTTTAGAGAGGGGAAGGGAGGGAGAAAGAGAGAGAGAAACATCAATATGTGGTTGCATCTCACGTGGCCCCCACTGGGGACTGGCCTGCAACCCAGGCATGTACCTTGACTGGGAATCAAACCTGCAACCCTTTGGTTCGCAGCTGGCACTTAATCCACTGAGCTACACCAGCCAGGGCTACTTTCTTTTTTTTGAAGGAAAGTAAATACTCATCAATTCAAACAATGAAAAGGAAAAAAAACATTTGAAACTTCCTTTACTTTATCCTGGTTAGCACAGATGACTGTCAAGAGTTGTCAAACTCAGAGTTTCTTTATGAAAGATGAAAAAATTCAATTCACAAGAAAGTATAAAAACTTGTATATAATAAAATCACAATCTTAATAATAAAGATAAATAAGTTTGCGAAGCCTGAGTCAATCAACAACAGTGAGGCAACAGTGAGGAATTGTCCCATAGTAAAACAGTATCATTAAAAGGCACATGAAGCCTGGAAGCTGGACAAAGCGCAAAGAGAATAGGAACCAGGAACCATGGGTCCCTTGAAACTCACCCTTTACTAATAATGAAAATTGCAGTGTAAAAATAAATATCACTATTCCTCAGTGAAGAAGCCTTTGGCTTTGCATTTCCGCAGACAATAAAGAATCTAACCCATGGGCCACAGCCATCTCAGCCCACTACAAAACATGGCTGAGCTGCTCTCTCAGAAAAAAGAACCGAATGAAATTTCTAGGGAGAGAAGGCAGAAAACGTTCATCACTCCACTTTGGCACTGTTCTGAGCATGTCTTCTCACTGGTGACTGTGAGCACAGCTTAGGGGTCTTGACAGTGACACCAAGAGAAAAAAGAAAAGTGCCAACGACTGAGCAATAAGTAGGTTTTGTCTTGCTTAATTTAAGTAATTCAAGATAATTCAAAAAACAAGTTACTGATATTTTTTAAAGATGCAAAATGAAAGAGAAGGCAAAGTTCACCTGATATTAAATCTAAAATGCCGAATTCCAAAAATTTTCGTAGTAGTAACTGAACTAGTTTCTAAAACTCATGGAGGTCTTGAAGGGGATTCAGATCTCATATCATACAAGCCTGTTATTTACAAAGAGGAAACTGATCTTCAGTAGGAATTCCCACTAGGTCCAACCTTGAAGTAGTATTAGCAGGGGTGGAACTCTAACCCAGGTCTCCTGGTTTCTGGGAGAGTGCATTTCTCTACTTACTTTTGAAATCTGCCCCACAAGATACTTTTAAATTCCAAACTTTTTACCATTCCCAGAGTAAGGGCGTTTCTGGGTTTAGAGACTGTTCAAGTGTTTCCATTCCAGAGCAATTAAAAAGAATCCACACCTAAAAAGCCTCTGTGTCTCACAGAATTACCAGCGTGAAAATGTCATTTTAACTGTCAATTTATAACATTCTAATAGTCAAAAGGTTTTTTATACAAGATTTTTCTAAATTTATTTTTAGAAGAGATGGGAAAGGAGTGAGAAAGAGAGAAATAGAAACATCGATCAGCTGCAGTAAGCACGCTCCTAAACAGGGAGTCTGGCCCACAACCCAGGTATGTGCTCTGACCAGGAATCAAACCAGCGAACTTATGGTTTGCAAGTCAGTGCCCAACCCACTAAGTCACACCAGTCAGGGACAACAGTCAAAAGTTTTTGACTTTCATTAAACAAAACCTCCAGAGGGAAGAGGGCTACAAAGATTTAGAAGTCATGTAACAAAGGAAAATGCACACAAAGCCTTAAAACCTGGCGTGCACACACATGCATGAGCAGTATGTGTGTGCACGTGTAAATCCTATCTTCAAGGGAAACCAGCAGGTGAAGAGATTCCCACTGTTGATATAAGGAAGCAATGGGAGCACTTTTCCACATTTTCCCTCTTTTATGTTTTAAAGCTATGAAATTTATTTTCCTCCAGCTTAGCTGCCTTCACTTAGATCCTAGCGGATTCATTTAGTGTCAAACATTAAGTCATAGATACAGGTAGCTACTTGGGACAGAAAGATCTATCTAATTCACAAAGGGGACAATGTTACATCAAAAAGGGTATGCAGCTAAAGAACTTCCTTCAACCTTATCTTCAAGTTGCTTTGACTCTAACAGCTCTATGCACAAGAATAAACCACATCACAGCCAACAGAAAATGACCATGACTGGCCTCTATTTTTACATCTCGTATCAGGGATAAGAAAACACTTGGAAGATATCTCAAACCCATGGGTAGAACTGAGTTTCACACTAATCTGTAGCCAAATTAGATAAGTCAGACACACACATAAATCCTAAGGAGAACCAAATCTGACAAACATGAAAATGAATGCCATTTATTGAAAGCATTTAGCTTGTTCTGTTGAGGCAGGACTTCACATAATCCTCACAGCAACCCTCTTAAAGGGTGACAGAATTCTAATTCTCCCCTACAGAGCAAATGAAGAAATCAGGTTCTAGAGATATTAAATAATTTAGCCAACATCAAATATGCAAAAAATAACACATCACACCCCTGAACCTGCATCTATTGATTCCAAGCCTGCAACCCTTTTTCCTCTATTCTGAAGGCACTGCTTTCTATTATGGTCCATCAACATGTCAACTGTTAATGCCAAGGAGACTGAGTTTCTAATGAAACTCCCTCTTTTTCCAATTTTAAAAAAGTGCTCATTCTATCAGTAGATGTTAAAACATTGTTAAGAGACGAATTAATGGACATAAGCCTGCCTCTGTCTGAAAGTCAGAGAAGAAAAGGGGGTAGTGAACCAGGTGTGATTTACTGGGCCCATTCACCAGATTAGGCAAAAATGATAGGAAAACAGACCATAAAGGAAAGTAAAATAGTACTTGATGACCCTCCCCCTAATATTCATTTACTCTGACTTCTCAAGGTGAATAATAAAATGGCATACAGAAAGGCATTTGTAGGTTCAACAGCTGAGACCACTGCTAGATCACCCTTTCTTAAATGCAAACTATGCATTTGCAAGATGCCCTTTCAGAAAACTTTAGTGCTTTGGGTCAAATAACAACTAGAAACAGTAAAAATTTGAAATGAAAAACTAAGCTCTTTCCTTTATGTACCAGTTATCAACGACTTGCCTTTCAGTTCAAAACACACCTTGTTTGCCTGTACAGTAAAAATGAATCTGGGCTCTTCAAATATTTTCCCATTTCAGCTGGCACAATGTTAAGTTTTACCTCTAGAGGTCACTGTAGAGAGAGAGCAGGAGGAAAAGATTTTGTTTCCAGGTATCTATGAGCTTGCACAGCAGGGCTCCTCCTGCAGTCCAGGTAGCTCCTATAGATTTTGACTTTTCCAGTGTCCAGCTGCCCTACTGCAAAGCTTCTTCAGTGCCAGGCTTCAGTTGTAATGTACTGCATCCAACCCAGTACCCAGTGGCCAACAGCTTCTGTCAGGCAGTTTTGCAGCAGAGTGCCTTCTCTAAGAAACCTCCAGCATTCTAGAGGGCAAAATTATGGTAACTTCCAGAGGGTAGATTTCTAGTAAGTTCCACTGACATGGCACCACACCAGTGCCCATACCTGTGGCCTCCTGAATCATCTGAATAGTCTCTGCGGAGGAATGTTCGAGCTTAACAAAAAAACTGATGCTGATTTGTTGCTCTAATTGCTCAGTCATCTTGAAGGTGATGGCCACACAGTGCACATGCTCAGTCAACAGTGTCTACCACCCCCACTGACTAGTGCAGTGAAGTCATCACTGTTCATGCATACGCATTCCAGTCCACTTGCCTTGGCTGCCAGGTTACATTGACATCATGCAAACTGTGCTTATTATATTAACAACAGCTGCACTTTTTCCAGACAGATGTCATATGCTACATTTAAGTGTACTACACCTCAGCCTGCCCACAGAGTCACCTGGGGTATTTCCAACTTTGAGCGAGGAACTAAACAAAAGAATGCTATGAAATAAGTTTGGTGCAATGCAAGATTCTTTATCACATGGGGCCCATGATTTAGCAAATCCAAGGTTATTTGAAGCCTATGCCAAACAGACGCTGTAAGGAGCCTCTAGTTACTGTGCACTACAGTAGCTCTTCACTAAAGGACAGACACTCACTGGTGCTGCTCTGGCCAGGTGGCCCAGCTGGTTGGAACATTCTCCCAAACACGAAAAGGATGTAAGTTTGATCCTCAGTTAGGGCATGTATGGGAGGCAAACGATCATTGTTTCTCTTTCTCTCTCTCTTTCTCTCCCCACACCTTCTTCTCTCTCTCTCTCTCTCTCTCAAAATCTATAAACATATCCTCAGGTGAAGATTAAAAAAAAAAAAGACCCTAGTGCTAAAGAAGCCAGCTTTCCCTAACAATCCACGGGGTGAATTTCCAGCAAGTCCCAAGGAAGGACTTCTGGTGTGCTTCACTGGCACCGCACTAGTGACTTCTCTACCACCGTCAAGGAGCCACAGCTGCACACTCCCTGGTATCGACCCTTGAGCAGCAGGCTCTTCCACAGGTGCTCCATCTCAGCCCCAGAGAGGCAGCTGCTCCCTTGTATTTTCATACTCTTTAGAGTTCTCTTTTGTATTAGCCAATCCCTCGTTACTCCAATTCCCTGTAACACTTAATAATCCTTTATAATAAATTTTCCCTATTCAAAATACAACAGTTTTACTCTCTTGATTAGGAATTACACCAATATACCTTATTAATACCTTGGGTGGTTCAGTGCTATGAAAACCAACATAAGAACCTCACTTGAAATGATTAAGAGTTCATTTTGACTTGTTTTACTTTTAAAATTCAAAATTAAATAGGAATGATCTACAGTGAGTTTAAGCACAGTACTAAGTCTAAATTAATTAATATATTTCTTAATAGGACTGTTTCAATAATGAATTGGCAAGTTGTACATTCCTTCTACAAACATTCTATAGTCTAAACTAGCATTAATCAGTACCTAACTTATAATCACCAGTTTTCAGCATTATTTTTATTAACTCCTTATCTCAAGTTTTAAAAAGCCTAAAATATGGAAGCCAAAATTAAAGATAATGTTATAAAAATAACTTTTGTTACTTTTCAGGAGCAGTTCTTACATATAAATACTGACAAATCTCAAATAACATGGGTCAAGGTCATTGGCTTGATTTTCTACCCGTTCCAGTAAGAGACTTTATCACTTTGGCCAGCTCTTAACCACAAGGAACCCAAATAAACCTGTGACCGTGGCTTGGTGCAAGCACAGCAATATATTGGGAAATGACTTAAAAAGCAGAAGACCCACTGTGCTATCTTCCTAAAGCAGTGTTTTAATGTCTGCTGTGCCTATTAATTGGAAATACACTGAGGAGTTCATTATTCTTTAACAATTTAACAAAATTTAAGCCTAACAAATCCCAATAATCTATTTACGACATCAAAAACCAAAACAAAAAACTCCATTAAAATTATTTAAGAGGGAAAGACACCCACACTTCTTAAAAAAGTAAAAGTAACTGCCAACACTGCACTGTAAAGGGAGAAGAGGGGAGATTACAATTACAAACTGAAAAGCAAACAAGTGCTTTGTGGTTTTTTACTGAACTTGAGAATCACATTCTAACTTCTAAAACAACACAAACAAACAAAACCCCTAATTATCACTGACAGTTCCCTCTGAATGACTCCATAAATGAACTGTATAAAATTGTTAGCAGCCACCATTATGAGGTCCAAAAAAATTTAGAAATTACTCTTCAAGTAATAGAAGTTACTGCCTAAAATATTGCTTTTGAAAAAGAGAAATGCTGCTTTTACATGGAAAATTTTTTCAAATACAGTTTTCTTACTTGAGAGAGTCCAGGGGACGATGCATGTCCCGGGGGCGTTGCCGCGAGATTTGGATGCCCCTTGTTTATTTCATGTGCCGCATAAGGGGAAGGGGTCGGGGGTCCCGGCTGTCTTGCTACCTGTGAGAAAATCAGTATTTAGGAAGAGTATTATAATCATAACTTAGTATTAATAAATATAGCCTAACTGGCAAGCTTTTTAAAATTGAAGCCTCTGTCTCACAATTTAAAGTGCCAAACTGACCAAAGGCTTCAATTTTCAACACTGAAGCACTGGAATTCTTAGAAAAATAATAAACATGAATATTTTCATCGATTCAATAAAATTCTTGAAGCATAATCTACCACCAAAACCCCTGAAGGAAAAAACAGGCTAAATGAAAGAAGCCAGACTTGAAACTGCATAAGGCACAAGGTCATTTATATTACATTTTGTAAAAGGAACGGAAGAGAGATAAAGGACTGCGAAGAGCCGAGGATAACCGCAAAGAGACCAGGAGACTGGGGGTGACATAACTTCTGTGTCTTGATTACAATGGGGACTGCAAGTCTCCATGTGTTTGACAAAACTCACAGAACTGGCCACTAAAAATAGGGAATTTTACTTTATACAAATTACTTTAATAAAGTTAAATCCAAAAAACAGCAAGTTACCTGGAGTATAATCTCATTTTTGTTTTGAAACAGTACATGTATACATATATTTATCTCTGCAACTGTCTATACATGTGTGTACATATATACACACATATATACATTCTCACAAGTATATACGTCATGTTGAAAAGAGTTATAAGGAGATGCACAAAGATCTTCATAGAAAGCATTACGGCTTTCTTTTTCCCACATTTTTATTTTCTAATATAGTTCAACAGAAAAGTCACTAGCATTGTATTTAAACAAAACTACATTTCCCCAGCTTTCAGCTGGCAATAAACTGCCCATCAGCCTGTGACAGATATGAGACCACTTCACTCAGGCCCCTTTCTCAAGCTGAGCAACCAATCCCAGCCAGCTCTTCTCTAGCACAGTTTAACCCAGACTAGCACCGCCCTCCGTGGATGGAGGGCGAGTCTGCAATCACCTAATGTTAAAGAGTCTATTCACTATAGGGTGGGGTTCTTTAATTCAGTGGTCCATAAACCTAGTGATAACTACAGACTTTTTCATAGAATCTTATTTTTAATGCCTAAATGACAAAAACCAACTATATTAAAATACGCTTGCCTACATTCATCGTTCAAAGAAATAACATTCAATACGATATTCTCTCTCCATTTTAAGTTCTTAGATTCCCCTGTAGTCTATCAAAGAGTTAAAAAGTCTGCCTCAGTTAAAAAAAACAAAATTCATCTCCAAATGGTTTTACATTTGCCTGAATTCACTCAGTCAGAAGCTGAAGAAAATTGACTTCCTGGTAACCTAACCTTAGAATTGCTTATGTGGATCTAAAATATACAAACACCCAAAAAAGGCACAGCTGCCCTGGCTGACGTAGCTCAGTGGATTGAGCACAGGCTGCGAAGCAAAGGGTCGCTGGTTCAATTCCCAGTCAGAGCACATGCCTGGATTGCGGGCTAGGTACCCAGTGGGGCCCACACCAGAGGCAACCACACACTGATGTTTCTTCCCCCCCCCCAACCCCGCTTCTCCGTCACTTCCCCCTCTCTAACAATAAATTTTTTTAAAAGTTTGAAGTAAATACCTGACACACGAACCTAATTAATTTTTCTGAATTTTTATAGTTACTAAATACATGCTTATTAAGCAAATAAATAAAAAGACTGCTGATTTTACCAATCCAAAAATTAACAACACAGTGAAGGTTCTTTGAAATTTGTACTTGGTAAAGAAATTAAACACCCTTCTATTGAATATTCAGCATTTGATATGGCAATTAAGCAACTGCAGAATGACAATGGTGGACCAAGATGCTAATCCTTTACAATCTCTTGCCCACAGGATTCCTTTGACAGCCGGAATGTGCTTTGAAAAGACTTTTTAAAAATGTATGAAGTGGAAGTTAAATGTTTCCATTTCTATCAAAGCTTACAGTACAAAATGGCCTCTCTATTCATGTCACTCACTTTACAACAATAATTAATCCGCATCTTGAAATAATAACATTGTTCAATTTTTCTTAAAATAATTACAACTTCATTTACCAAACAATTACTTATGACAGTGCAATTTCCTGTAACTCATTTTATTTTAAAGTGGTCCCTTATCAGTTGTTTTGTTTTTAACAACTCTACACAGAATACTTTGTAAAATGGTCCTGAAGGGAATATTCCAGAGTTTAAAAAACACATTTTCAAAGTTCTCTAACATTAAAAGACTTGATTACTGTCTCTACTATTTTCTCATCTGAGAAATGCAAAAGCCATTTATAGATGACATCTAATAGAACACTCTCTGTATCTTTAAGGTTAATCTTTCTTTTGAAGTAGTAAAATCAAGTGAATACATATTAATATTTTAATTAGGTATGCAATTTAACATTTAATGAGCAAATACACATTAAACATTAATAACAGGGAATCTAAACTTTCATAAATGTCATTACTTAGCAGATACCAAGATATGTAGAAAAACATACTGAGAATTTTTTACGAGGATTATATGCTAAAATACATCCACACAATTAAATGCTTTAAAAAAAAAGGTACTGCAAGACTGAGGGAATATACAATTTTGCTAAGGTATCTGTCCTTTTAACCACAACATATAAAGTAACAACTGGGCTGTTTCTCTATGCTGAGCATGAGGACCTGAGTGAATGCAGCCCAGCACACCTGCAAGGGGAATCTCGTCTGTACCAGAACAAGGAAGAATCTTACCAGTACGAGTCCCTTAGCTAACTGCACTTAAATAAAATGTATGTTTGTATGTTCACTGTTTTGCAAAGTAGATCCATGGCTTTCATCAGATGATCAAAAGGACTAATACCCTAAAAGCTGATTGCTGTTTTTTACCTTATTTGTGAGAGTTCAACAAAAAGAAGGCAGCTTCCGACACAGCAAAGAAAATGTAGTACTTCCCATGAGCTGTCAAGTCAGATCCAACCTGTATTCAATCACACAACTTCTCTGAGCCCCATTTCCTTATCCGTAAATGAAGGTGTCATCACAAACACTATAATGTATGGAGAGCACTTAGTACACTAGTTAGGACACAGTAAAGTACTCAATGAATGTGTAAGAGCCACCTGAGTTCAAATCCAGCCTCTACTGACACTTCATAGCTAGATAACCTTGGGCAAGATACTCCCCCAACTAACAAAGGGGATATAATTATACTTACACTCTATACTTATTTTGTAAGGATTAAATGAGTTAACACAAGTGAAGTGCTTAAAATAGTGTCTGGGGTATAGTGAGTGCTAAGTGTTACTGATGACGATGAAGAAAATGTTTTATAGACTGTTTTGTCACCTTCCCCTTGGTCAATTCTCCTGACCAGGTTTGGTAAATTTTTACAGACATTTCAGGACTCATTACACTGTGCAGCAGTGTTCTCACACTAGACTCCTCAAGACTTGAACTGGAGTATGTTCACCTATCCCCACTTCAATTAAGATACAGTCCCAACTGTCTGCCAATCTGCTTTTTATGGCTTCTTAGAGTTCATCTAGTCATCAGTCTCTGCTGAACAGTCACAATCACGCTCCACTCCTCCAAGTACCTCTGCCTAATGAGAACGCAGGACAGCAATACCTTAAATGTAGCTTACTACTTATTTACACATACATGTTCTAATGTATGTAGTTGTTAATGTCTTCACTTTCCAGTATGTACTTAAAACAATGTTTTACCATCTCTTAAAGACAAGAACTCTTGGAAACAAGGATCACAGTAACCACCATCGTTTTCCACATTATCTGACAAAATAAACACCTTGTACACACAGCCATCACTCCACAGACATTTACTAAACTCGATGTGTCTCAATACCTTTAACAACTGTGCCACATCCCCACTGCTTAAGCCCCAACAGCAAGCTCAACAAGATTAGAGGCTTTTTTCCGTTTAATTTATAATGCCACAGAAAAGTAACTTCAGACGTTTTAAACTGTTAACTGTTAAACAGATAAACCTATTATATACTGAGAAAGAACAGCAATATAGAAAAAGATGGATCTAATTAATAGATACATTTTTTTCCACAAAAGAAAAAAGTAAAACTTTCTGAGGATGTGAGTACAAGGTGAGCCCAGAAAGAATAGGAAATGATGGAATATACCTAATCTTGGATGTTAACCACCTTTGTAAAATTCAATCCAGGTTCATCTTTTAAAGTATCGCGAGGCTTAGATTTAGCCAACCATGTGACTCAGCAGTCCCACTTCTAGGTTTATATCCAAAGAAAATGGAAACAGGACAGCAAAAAGGTATCTGCGCTTCAATTTTTACTGCAGCATTATATTCACAGTGGCCAACACATGGAAGTAACCTAAGTGTCCACTGACAGATGACTGGCTAAAGATGTGGTACACACACACACACACACACACACACACACACACACACGACATTTTCAAGTCAATACATGTATCTAGTTCATTCTCCTAAATGACTATACTCTGTAACAGAGGTATAGCTATATTCTTTTGAACTATTAATTTTTAAAAGGTTAGCTTCTTAATGAAAAGAACTGTGTTCCTACTACTATTTTCAGAGCCAAACATGCATACCCAAGCATAAAATGATAAACATAATTACTGCCTTTTAACTAAATTTCAGATATGTCAATTAATGTAAGTTAAACTATAAGCTCAAAAACTGGCAAGGGGGCAGTTTTAGAAAATCACATTCGATAAAGATGCTTGATAACACAATGATAACTGATAAATAGGGATAAATAATATATTAAACCTATTATAAGTGTCAAAAGAAAATTTCAGACTTCTAGCCAAGATGGAAGCATAAGCAGAAACACTGTGCCTCCTCCCACAACCAAAATAAGGACAACAACAAATTTAAAAACAAGAAATAACCAGAACTGCCAGAAAATCAAACTCTATAGAAGTCTGACAACCAAGGAGTTGAAGAAGAAACATTCATGCAGACCAGAAGGAGGAGTGGAGATGGGCAGCTGGGCAGGGAAGACTCGTGGCAAGGCTACAGCTGGAAGACGGGGGGTGGGGGGTGTTTGAGGCGGTGGCAGCTGGCGGAGTGGGCAGTCCCACATTCCAGTGCAGATAAACCAGGAGGAACAACTGGGAGGAAGACAGATGCGCAACCCAGGGCTCCAGTGAGGGGAAAAAAAGCCTCAAACCTCTGACTATAAACACCTATGGGGGTTGAGGTGGCAGAACAAACTCCCAGCCTCACAGGAGTTCATTGGAGAGACCCACAGGGTCCTAGCATGTATATAAACCCACCCACCCAGGAATCAGCACCAGGAGGGCCCAATTTCCTTGTGGGTAGCAGGGGAAGTGACTGAAAACCAGCAGAGAGCTGAGCAAGTGGCACTGTTTCCTCAGACCCCTCCCTCACATACAGCACCACGACAGAGCCACATGGGTTGGCCTGCCCTGGTGTATACCTAGAGCTCCATCCCTTACTACTAACAGATGCACTGAGACAAAATAATATGGCCTAAAAGAAAGAACAGATCAAACAAAGCTCCAGAAAAAAATACACCTAAGCAATTAAGAAATAGCAAACCTATCAGATGCAGCGTTAAAAACACTGGTAATCAAGATGCTCAAAGAAATGGTTGATTATGGTCACAAAATAGAGGAAAAAGTGAAGGCTATACAAAGTGAAATAAAGGAAAATGTACAGGGAACCAACAGTGAAGGGAAGGAAACCAGGGCTCAAATCGACAGTTTGGACCAGAAGGAAGAAATAAACATTCAACCAGAACAGAAGGAAAAAATAAGAATTCAAAAAAATGAGAAGGTTAGGAACCTGTGGAACGACTTTAAACATTCCAACATCCAGGGAGGGAGGTGGGGAGCAAGGGGCAGGGGAGGCTGGGATGGGAAAAATAGACAAAAAACTGTACTTAAAAAATAACTAAATAAAATTAAAAAAAAAAAAAAAAAAAACCATTCCAACATCCGAATCACAGGGATGCCAGAAGGAGAAAAAGAGCAAGAAATTGAAAACTTAGTTAAAAAAATAATGAAGGAGAACTTCCTCAATCTGGCAAAGGGAACAGACTTCCAGGAAGGTCAGAGGGTCCCTAAGAAGTTGGACTCAAGGAAGTACACACCAAGGCACATCATAATTACATTACTCAAGATTAAAGATATGGAAAGAATCTTAGGAAAAGAAGACAGTTACCTACAAAGGAGTTCCCATAAGACTAGCAGCTGATTTTTCTAAAGAAACCTTGCAGGCAAGAAGGAGCCGAAAAGAATTATTCAAAGTCATCAAAGGCAAGAAACTATATCCAAGATTACTCTATCATTTAGAATGGAAGGACAGATAAATGTTTGAGGGACTTATCCAAGAAAATAAAAAATATGAACAGTAAAGTGACAACAAACTCACAACTATCAACAAATGAACCTAAAAAATGAAAACAAAAACAAAAATGAACTAAGTAAACAACTAAAACAGGAACAGAGTCACAGAAATAAGAGATCACATGGAGAGTTATTATCAGGGAGGGGGCGAGGTGAGAATGAGGGAAAAGGTACAGGGAATAAGCAACATAAATGATAGGTACAAAATAGACAGGGGCAGGTTAATACTATATGGGAAATAGAGAAGCCGAAGAACTTACATGTATGACCCATGGACATGAACTAAGGTGGAGGAATGCTGGTAGGAGGTGGGGTATAGGGTGAAGGGGAATAAAGGGGAGGAAAAAGTAGGACAACTGTAATAGCATAATCAATAAAATACATTAAAAAATAAATTTCTAAAGAACTTTAAAATTAGCTGTTATTTATCATTTGTCTAATAAATAAATTTTACTCTATTTCATTTTGAGAGTCAGTCCTTGGCAATCACTACCACCCCATATTATATTTTGCACATAATAGAAGGTTCTTGGTACAACTGATTTATTTTCAGTACTAGTTAATTAAATTCATTAGAGATATAAATAGGTTGATAATTCACTTTAGTTTGCTTTAGTAGTCAAAATAAGTGACTGGCCTAATGTAGGAAACATACTAACACACATAATCCCATACAGTCCTGATATTCCACAGAAGGGGACAGGAAAATAACTATGTCTGCTAGAATTGTCTATAAAACATGGCATTTCAAAAGCACTTTGATCTATTTCCCAAATGCAACTTTCTCATGTAAAAAAAAAAAAAAAAGGAAAATAATTCATAAAACTAAGGTGACAATAATGTATAATTACAATAACACCTGGGTAACATTGTTAAAATTACATTATTTTGACCAAATAATTTCTATGGATTTATTAAAAATAAAGCAATCTGCATAACAATATGGCAATGGCTGACTAAAGAAAGGAAATACACAAAAACACTGAAGTATTTAGCACTTGAGCAATGATCCTATGTCTTTTACCCCCCAACTTTCTTAGTTTTCTGTGATGTACATTTATTAGTTTATTAAAGAAAAAAGCTAACTTATTTTAATAAAATTAGACATTCAAAAAAAGTACCTTGTGTGATAACATTTACAAGAAAAACAAAAATTTTAAAGCCACATTATTAAAATGAAAAGCAGAAGCATTTTATCTAACACCACATTAAGCTTTGGTCAGGTTTTGTTTCAAACGAATAAGAGTTAGTAGTTTCTTCATGTAGTTGGTCCTAATATCTGAATGATGATTACATACTGGGTCTTATCGGTTTAAATGGATTTGCTCATTCAACTTTCATAATGACCTTTGGAGAGGAATATAATAATGATCTCCACTTTATTACTGAGGAAGCAAACTGAGATACAAAGTTAAGGAACTTCCTCAACGACACACACAGCTGCTATAATGAACCCTGTCACCCATGTAAACTGGAAATCCCAACTCACTCACTAATATAACAAATAATACCACAGCATTTTTATCATTTAAATCTTATTAAGTCATGCCTATACTTCAAATCCTTCAATGGCTTCCCCGTGCTCACAGGCATGTTTCACCAGACAGTGCTAGGTCCTCGCCTCCCATCTTATGCTGTCTCCAGGACACTGTGCTCCCATTCTGACCACGGGTCCTCCCACCTCCAAGCCCTGCAGCCTGTGCTGCTTCTGTTTGGAAGGTTTGTGTACTTCCTCCACACACACAAAGGGCTAAGTCCTCAGATACCATCTAAAATGCCATGCTCCCAGGCTTTTCACATACCTAATAAGAATTTTTCTGTTATCAAATTTATATCCTTCTAAAGCCCTGGCTGGTGTAGCTCAGTGGATTGAGCGCGGGCCTGCGAACCACACGATCACGGTTCGATTCCCAGTCAGGGCACATGCCTGGGTTGCAGGCCCGTTCCCTGCAGGCCAGTTCCCAGCAGGGGACACATGAAAGGCAACCATACATTGATGTTTCTCTCCCTCTCTCCTTCCCCCTTTCCCCTCTAAAGATAAATAAATAAAATCTTAAAAAAAAAAACTTAAAAAAAAAAATGTATATCCTTCTAAACACTTACTACTGCCCTGGCTGGTGTGGCTCAGTGGATTGAGCGCGGGCCTGCGAACCAAACAACCTCAGTTCGATTCCCAGTCAGAACACATGCCTGGGTTGCAGGCCAGTTACCAGCAGGGGACCCACGAGAGGCAACCATACATTGATATTTCTCTCCCTCTCTCCTTCCCTTTCCCTCTAAAGATAAATAAATAAAATTTAAAAAAAACATTACCATTATTTTTTATTTTCATTTCAATGTTTCTCTCCCAGAACCTTAAAAGTACATAGTACATACTCCACAAAGATTGGCTAGATAAAGGAATGTAAACAATTTTAAGTTAAAATAATAATTTTGTCTAACATTTAAGGAAAATTAGGTCAGAGTTTCTCCAGAGTGGCACTGCGGACACTGTGGAAAGGGTCATTCTTTGCGAGGCTGGCTACTGCACTTCAGAACGTTTGCTGCATCCCTGGCCTCTTGGCCACTGAATGCCACTAGCACCCTTCCCTCCCACCCCGAGCTGTGACAGCCAAAGATGTCTCCAGATGTTGCCAAACGTCTCCTGGGGGTGGGGAGGGGAGGCGTGGGGCACAATCATTTCCAGTTGAGAACCACTGAGCTAGGTGGTTTCAAATGATTGGAGAATTCTGATTTGAACATTCTATCAGTGTCCAAAATTAAGAAATTATCTAAACACCAACAAATTGTATAACATGGTTAAAATGAACAAATTCCTAGACACACAAAATTTACCAAGACTAAATAATGAATAGAAAATCTGAAGATCCATAACCAGTCAGGAAATTGAATCAGTAATCAAACATCTCCCAACAACAACAACAAAAATCTCTTGAACTTGATGGTTTAACTGGTGAATTTTACCAAACATGTAAAAAATAACTAATGCCAGATTCCTGTCAAGATAGAGGCAGAAGTGAACACGGATCACCTCCTCACACAACCACATCGAAATAACAACTACAATACAGAACAACCATCACTTAGAAAGATCAGAAGTCAAGTTGAATGGAAGTCCAACAACTACGGAATTAAAGAAACCTCGTACATCCAGACTGGTAGGAGGGACAGAGAAATGGAACAAGCTGGCCTCACATGCACGTGTGGTGGATAAAAACTTGGAAGGGATATCACAGGAGTGAAGAGTCCTAGCCCCACACCAGGCCCCCCAGGGGCCCAGGGTTCCAGCGCCAGGAAGATAATTCTCCATAACTTCTGGCTACAAAAAACACTGAGAATTGAGTTGGTGGAAAAAACTTGTGGAGACCCAAGCACTTCCTCTTAAAGAACCCACACATGGACTTACTCTGTCTCACTCCCTCAGAGCTCCAGCACCAGGGTAGCAGCTTTAAAGGCATCAGGGCAAACAGGGAGGAACTGAAGTGTCTAGTATCTAGGCAAGAACTAGGGTACAGCTTTCTCCCAGATAGAAAGGCAGGGCATAAACCACTGTCTCTTCTGTGAACCCACCCGGGAACAAAGCCACAGAGCTCAGGCCAGTACCCTATCTGAGACTCCATTAACCTGGCTAACACTGTCTGCCCCACCCTGGAGATCCCTGGGACTCTGTCCCACCCAAACTATAGGCCTACCCAAGCTTTGTGGCTTTTTATGAGTGGCTACTCTTGGCTCATGCTTCGAAACTTCCTAAATCCACTGAAACAAGCAACAGTCAGCCTCAGTGAGGCCCTAGCCCCTTCTTCAGTGGCCCCAGGCCCAGCACTAGCAGCAGCCGGCCTAGATTCACAGTGTGGCTTTGCCTGGGAATCTCCGAGTCCAGCACAAGTAGCAGACATCTCTCAGATTGCTTTATAGCTGAAACAGGGTGGCCCCCAACAGAACAGAGGTGGGAACTGACCTTGGCCTGCACCACCTGGGAAACCCCAGGGCCTGCACACCCAGTGGACAGCTACAGACTGTGCCACCATCCTGCCCCTGCACAACTGATTCTCCATGGATAGTAGAGGCTGGTGATAAGTGACCACAGCCAGTCCTTACAGCTGAATGGCTTGGGTAAATGCCTCCCACAGACCTGCCAACAGCAACCAAAGCTCAACTACAAGAGGACGATGTACTAGCCCACATGAAGGATGCACTCGAGCACACAGTTTGGTTGACAGGAGAGGCTGTGCCACTGGACCCTACAGGACATCTTCTACGTTAGAGCACACTGCCAAGACAGGGAGTCACAGCAGCTCTACCTAATACATAATAACAAATGCAGGGAGGGAGACAGAGAAACATGGCCCAAATGAAAGAACAGATCAAAACTCTAGAAAAAGAACTAAACAGAAAATGGAGATAAGCAATCTATCAGATGTGGAGTTCAAAACACTCGTTATTAGGATGCTCAAGGAACTTAGTGAGGACCTCTACAACATTAAAAAATCCAGTCAGAAACAAAGGACATACTAATTGAAATAAAGAACAATTTACAGGGAAACAACAGTAGAGTGGATGAAGCCAAGAATCAATCAATGATTTGGAACATAAGGAAGCAAAAAACAACCCATCGGACCAACAAGAAGAAAGAAGAATCCAAAAAAAAACACCAAGGATAATGTAAGCAGCCTCTTGGACAAATTCACGCAGTCCAACATTCACATCATAGGGGTGCCAGAGGGAGAAAAGGGCAAGAAATTGGAAACCTATTTGAAAAAATAATCAAACAAAACTTCCCTAATTTAGTGAGGGAAATAGACATTATAAGTGCAGAAAGCACAGAGTCCCAAACAAGATGGAGCAAAGAGGCCCGCTCCAAGGCACATCATAATTAAAATGCCAAAGGTTAAAGATAAAGAAGATAAAGAGAGAATCTTAAAAGCAGCAAGAGAAAAGAAGTTAGACACCAACAGGGGACTTCCCATAAAACTGTCAGCTGATTTCTGAAAAGAAACTTCGCAGGCTAGCAGGGATTGGCAAGAAAAAGTCAAACTCATGAAAAGCAGGGACCTATAGCCAAGAATGCTCTACAGAGCAAAGCAATCATTTAGAATCAAAGGGCAGATAAAGAGCTTCTCAGACAAGAAAAAAACTAAAGGAGTTCATCACCAAACCATTATTATATGAAATGTTAAAGCGACTTATTAAGAAAAAGATCAAAACTATGAACAATAAAATGGCAATACATATATACCTATCAACAACAACTGAGTCTAAAAAAACTAAGCAAACAAGAACAGAGACAGAATCATGGATATAGAAAGTGTTTGGATGGCTGCCAGATGGGAGGGGTGTGTGGGGAATGGGTGAAGAGGTGAGGGGACTAAGAAGTACAAATAGGTAGTTATAGAATAGCCATGGGGATGTAACGCACAGTATAAGACATGGAGTAGCCATACACATGACCCATGGACATGAACAATGGTGGGGGGATGCCAGAGGTACTGCAGCGTGCTGAGTGGAGGGCAATGAAGGGGGACAAACTGGGATACCTGTAATAACATAATCAATAAAGTACAATTAGCTCTGGCTGGTGTTGCTCAGTGGACTGAGTGCTGGTCTGCAAACCAAAGGGTCACATGCTCAATTCCCAGTCAGGGCACATGCCTTGATGACAGGCCGGGTTCCCCAGTTGGGACATGGGAAAGACAGTCAACTGATTTGTCTCTCGTACAATGATCTTTCCCTCCTCCTTTTTCTCCCTCCCTTCCCCTCTAAGAGGTAAATAAATAAAATCTTTAAAAAGAATAAAGTACAATTAAAACAATAATTAATAACAACTCTTCTCAAACTTTTCCAAAAAACTGAAGAGGCAACACTTCCTACATCTATGAGGCCCAATTTATCCTAATACCAAGGTAAGATAAGACTCTGTAAGACAATTACAGACCAACACCTCTTATGAACAATGATGCAAAAACCCTTAAATACTAACAAACAAAACTCAGCAGCATGTTTAAAGAATTACACACTATTGGGATTTATTCCTGAAATGCAAAGGTAATTCAATATTTTGACACTGATCAATGTAATACATCACAACAATAAAATGAAGGGAAAAACCAACATGATCATTTCAAGCAATGTAGAAAAACTATCTGACAAACATTTACATTCTCCCATGAAAAATAAAACCCACTCAAAAAACTAGGAATAGAAGGAAACAACAACATAATAAAAGCTATCCACGAAAAACCCATAGCGAACACAATACTCAATGGTGAAAGACTGAAAGCTTTTCTTTCCTCTCAGATCAGGAACAAGGCAAGGATGCCTGCATGGCCAGTTCCATTCAATACAGTGGTGAAAATTATAGCCAGAGCAACTAGGCAAGAAAAAGAAATAAAAGACATCCTAATGTCTCTGAAATTATATTAAAAATACTGGCTTAACAGTCATAAAATCTAGTTTCTCTAAATATATGTCAAAAATATACATCATGCCTCTTTAGTTTTGCCATGTCCTCTATCATATCAATGTCCTCTACATTGATAATATATGTGTACTATCCTTACAAGAGTTTAAAAAATATTGGCTGGCCCTGGATGAGTGGCTCAGCTGGCTGGAGCATAGACTTGTACACCGAAAGTTTGCAGGTTCGATCCCCGGTCAGGGCACATACCGAAATTGCAACTTCAATCCCCAGCTGAGGCGCATACAGGAGGCAACCAATCAATATTTCTCACATCAATGTCTCTCTCTCTTCCCCCTCTTCTTCCTTCCTCTCTCGCTCAGATCATAAACATATTCTTGGGTGAGGATTTTACTAAACAAATAAATTGGCTATATTCATTTTTTGTTCATATGATCAACCGCTCTAATACAATTATGGTTAATAAGAAATAATGACAAAAGCCCCAGCTGACGTAGCTCATTGGATTGAGTGTGGGCCTGCAAACCAAAAGATCAGGGTTCGATTCCCAGTCAGGGCACATGCCTGGGTTGCAGGCCAGTTCCCAGCAGGGGACACATGAGAGGTAACCACACATTGATGTTTCTCTCTCGCTCTCCTTCTCTTCCCCTCTAAAGATAAATAAATAAAATCTTTTAAAAAAAGAAATAATGACAAAAGCATCCTGCTCATCCCTAATAAATGCTTCAAGGAGAAACTTACATAAACCAGACTAAAATAAATAAAGAAAGAAAGAAACAAACAAACAAACAGGAAAAAACACGTAACATGAAGGCATTATAAAAGGTGAGTCTTTCTTAAGATATGTGAGTATCAGCAGAGATCCTCACTAAACGGCTGACATAAGGGCATAAAGCCTGCACATCAGACATAAGAAAGTAAAATCTTGACTGCGTAACTTTTTAAGACTAGCCAGGAGTATTTTTGCCTTATAAAGAATTTAACCAACTGAAAGTGACATATGGGTACCATATGGTGAGCCAGGAGGAGGTGAATTAAGGGTTAGCCTTTATATTATGACACAGAAATGATACTAATGAATCTAGACACCAGAGAAATAATGATCAATATATAAGCTCGAGGCTGACAAAAAGGTAAACTAAGAATGTCAGCGAACCTGGTCAACCGCTCCTACATTCGGTTATTGTGTACAACACTGTAAAGGTGGAGCACAGGCTTAAATCAACATGAATGGAAATGACTGATCAGAAAGTACAGATAATCAAACTTCAAGGTAACTTTTTATTGTCTAAAGTCCCTCGTCTCTATAGGACAGGCACTGTACATAATTGACACACCACTTTTTTAACCGACTGAACACTGTATATATGATAGTAAGTTTAAATAGTAGAAGTCAAATTTGATCAAGCAAAATAGAAAGCCTTGTAGACGGAGAGCCCGAAGACAGCTGGGTGGGTGGAGGTTGGGGGGCGGAGGGACTGAGCAACAAGGAGAAGGACTCTTGGACGTGGACAACAGTGTGGTGACTGCTGGGGAGTAGGGGTGTAAGGGGACTGAACAGTAATGGAAAAAATACAATGAAGATTAAATCAAAATAATTAAAAAAGATAAATAAAACTATACCAAAAAATGGGTACAGTAGCTGCCTCTAAAAATCAAAGATTACTAAAAATTTTCAGTTTCTTTTTTTTTAACCTATCTTAATTTTAAAATAATTCAATGGTGAACGTATACTTGTATAATTAGAAAAAGTTATACTTTAAGAGTTAGGCCTGATCAAAAAAACCCTCAATACTTAAGAGAAAATACTAAAACCAAAGCAAACTCTGGCCCAGAAAAAGTTTGTGCCATAAAAGAACTACAGGTTATTTTTTTTTCAACATAAACTGAAGGCTTCCAATTACTAGTGTTACTAGATAATGCATTATCCAAACTGGGTCCACTTTAAGAGTTCGAGGAGGATCAAAAAGTTATTAACAGGTGTAACTGAGACTTGTTTTGTGGAAACCAGAAAAAATAATCATCTTACCCACTGCCTGCATTATAAAGTTCTAACTCTTTAGGACAATGTTAAAATCATCAAAACCCACCTATTTCATCTCTACTTCTGCTACAAAACCTAAAACACATGCTACACTGGCCATTCCATTAACCATGATTCTGAATCTTCACTTCTGATAGGCCTTTTCTTCCCTTCTTTGCCTCACGTTCTGTACCTCCCAGCCTAGTGTCACTGCCACAACAAAGCAACTTCTTCCTGTACCGTATACCAGCGTGTTCAGATCTCTCACCAAAGGTTCTTAACCTGGGGCCTATAAATGGCCTGATGGACACCTGTGAAATCCTGAAATTACATGTAAACACTGGGTATATGCTCTTTTTTAAGGAGAGACATTGCTATATGTTTTAAGGAGAAACATTGCTATATGCTATAATATATACTTTATAGTCTCCTTTTTAAAGGAGAAACATATAGAATTTGAATTCTATACATAATCTATAACTCAAAAGGATAAGAATCATTGCTTTACATATAACCTTAGATTACAATGATTTACTTAATTGTCTCCTTCATATACTAAGAGTTTCTATAAAGCACCCTGTCACATTCATTCCTAGGGATAAACAGTATGATGCACTAAAATGTTAAAAAGGTATGTCTGGCCACCCAACTCTCCCAAAATTCTCTCAGGATCATTCTAAGACACCTGATATCTGCTTCTAATTTAGTACCTTCATTCTCTAACTTTTATATCCCTTCATTTATGAATCTGAATCAATCATTTCACATAAAAAATTAAATCTCCTTCCATTAAAACCAATGTTTTTGGAACTCTCCATTTTTACATGTAATTGGAGTAAAAGTAAATTAAAAATTTTTTTAATTAAACTTTTAGAGAAGATATTCAGAAAGAAAATTGGAACTCACAATACATGACATGACCAAAGGCAATTATGTATGAAAGGAAAAAAAAACAAGTGTCTGAGTCAATCTATCTTAACACGTTAGTTTCATCACACTTCCTAAATTAACATGATGGGGAAAACACCTAGTAACCTAATTATATTATATACATCTAATTCTATTTGGGATTTTATTGAACTTTTGACCAAAAATATCGATCCCATGCCTATCAAACACTGCTTGTAGTGTCAAAGGCTCACGTGGGAAAAGAGACACAGTTTGACCTCGAGTTACTCACCGTGCTGTATACCGCTGAGACAGTCGGAGTGAAGATTCGATCCTCGAGAGGCTGCTGCACAGGTCCTCTAGGAATTCTAGAAGAGCAGGTTAAGGATAAGAGAGCTCAAAAAATGGACTGCTTTAGCAGTAAGAGAAAATTACCACCACCAAATTCTGCCAGTGACACAAGCTTTGGTACCCAATTAGTGGGGGTTATACACTTAATTCTCCACAGGAACTAGAAAAAACAAAGTATTTCAAATTTCCTAAAGTGATTATATCAATCTCTCCAAAAGTGAGTCCCACAACAAACATTCCATAGAAACTCCAGCCCTGGCTGGAGTGGCTCAGTGGACTGAGTGCAGACCTGAGAACCAAAGGGTCTCCAGTTCGATTCCCAGTCAGGGCACACGCCTGGGTTGCAGGCCAGGTCCCCAGCATGGGGGCACGTGAGAGGCAACCACACATGGATGTTTCTCTCCCTCTCTTTCTCCCTCCCTTTCCCTCTGTCTAAAAGTAAATAAAATCTTTTTTTTTTTAAAAGAGAAACACCAAACAAATAAAATTACACCACAAACCTCCAAACTTTTAAGCCTATGATGAAAATCTACCACCTTACTTTATAAAGAAAAAAGACTAAGGAGATATAAGCAGGATATTCACAAAGATTAAGACTAATTCATCAACCCGGAAATTGCTGACATAGGCCCAGTCTGTTTTGCTAACTACAAAAAAATAGAGACTACAACTCCTTTCTTGATTTTCTATCTTAGCTACTATTTTACCTCACATTCACCCACCAACTCCCCATTTTTAAAAAGAAAATCTCCATTGTTGGTATACAAAAATGCCTTCGATTTCTGGATACTGACTTATGCACTCCAAAGTTTACAGCAGCACAATTTACAACAGCCAAGAATTGGAAGCAACCTAGGTACCCATCAGTAAATGAATGGATACAAAAACTATGGTACACTTACACAATGGAATTCTATGTAGAAGAAAGAAAGAAGGAGCTCCTACCCTTTGCAAAAGCATGGATGGAACTGGAAAGCATTATGCTGAGTGAAATAAGCCAGGTGTTGAAAGACAAATACCATATGATCTCACCTTTCACAGAAAGCTAAACAACAAAACAAACAAGCAAGCAAAATATAACCAAAGACACTGAAATAGAGAACAGGCGGAGAGTGACCAGAGGGGAGAGGGGAGGGAATTTCAGGGGAAAAAGGGGGAGGGATTTGGAGGAACACATAGGTAAGACGCAGGGACGAGAACTAAGGGGGGTGGAAACGGGAGGGAGGTGGGGAGCACTGGGGGGGGGGGGGGGGGGCTGGGATGGGAGTAAAAGACAGAAAACTGTACTTGAACAATTAAATCAATGTTTTAAATAAAGACACTCTCCAGCATAACTTATTTTAAAATGTTTCAGCATGTTGTCAAGACATTCTGTTAAAAGACAAAAGACTATCATTTTACTCAGATTCAAAAATGGAATGATGTAACAAGTTCTTCTATCAAGTAAGGTAACAGTTTTAACTCACAATATATGGCCAAAGAATGACAACCAAAAGACTGGCACCAAAAGATTAATGGCAATTCTCTCCAAATGGGATGATTTACCTGTGTTCCGTGCCTTTTCTATAATAAATATAAATTACTTGCATAATCTCTATAATTTTTGAAAGAATGACTGTAAATGTAGTAAACCCAAAATGAGAATCCTTCCTTCATTGTAACAATTATTTAATACTTCTCACATTATCTTCCTTTCTAATTCGATAGTTTGAAAGACAGAATGACAGTTGCAAATAATAATTTTATATGAATGACCAGAAGCTGCAGAAATCTGAAAGAATCACTACAAGTGAAATTCTTCATATCTAAGTAGCAACAGTTTACTGAGGTGAGAGAAACACACACACACACACACACACACACACTGCTCTAGTCATTCAAAGTTAGTAACACTGTACCAGTCTCCAGACAGTTCCTTAAACTAGCCACCTCAGACAATAATAGTTCACTGTGTTGCCATCATCCCCTATGCATGAAAAACTGATTTAAAATACCACACTGAAAAATAAAGCTAAAACATGTCACTTAAAAAATGCTTCACCCATCCTGGCTGGTGTGGCTCAGTGGACTGAGGGCCAGCCTGCAAACCCAAGGGTCACTGGTTCAATTCCCAGTCAGGGCACATGCCTGGGTTGTGGGCCAGGTTTCCAGCAGGGGTTGCTCGAGAGGCAACCACACATTGGTTGCTCTCCCTTTCCCTCTCTTCCTTCCCCTCTCTATAAAAATAAATAAATAAAATCTTTTTAAAAAAAACTTTAAAATATGCTTCATTCAAACTACATATGTTTGTAATATATAGACATAAAGCTAACAAGTTTCAGGACAAAAGTCTTTCATATTAGCTTATCCATTCTTTCAGAAATAAGATTACCCCTGGCTAAACCAAAACTTTCTTTGAATTATAGTTTTGCATTGTGGTCACGTGAATAGTGGAAAATATGAGACCATTCTTTCTCCTGCAAAGCCAATTGCTACTGCTTTTTCTAGCTAAGGCTAAAATTCTCACTATGTGAAGTAAGTTCTCACATTAGTTATCAGCACTTCAGGGCAGGGCAGGGCTCCAGGTTTCTATTAGCTACTTTACTGGCAAACAGTATCACTAGAACTACAAGATTTCTAAAAAGACAGTCATATGTTTGTCCGACATCCTAGTTGACAAACATTCTTTCTCTCTGTCCAGAGATACAGAATTTTTATTTCATTTATTTCATGCTGTAAACTACCAACAGAATATTGTGAGGATTGATAAATGAAGTGTTTTGTAAAAGGACATCTAGATAAAAAATGAGTATTTTAAAATAAAAACACAGCCCTATAAAAAGAAAACTAAAACTAGACGTTAGAAGATGGGAATCCAAAGTGTGCTACCAGCATAACCCATCGGGCTGTCTTCACTGCACCGTTTTCTGGTACTCTGGTAAACTGAGGCTCAGCGAGATAAAGTAACTTATCCTAGGTAACAAGGCAAAGTAGCCAGGCCAGTTCTCTGTATTGAAAACACCGCTCTTCCTACTACATCAATGTGTCCACGGGAGGAACACTTTATATCAAAGGAAAAAAACAATTATCACAGCCCAGTCGAAATATGGCTGCCTCTATCTACAGGACAGAACTAAATTAGCATTTCACCTCATGAAAGATCCCTGCAGTATCACTCCAAAACAACAACTTCCCAAATTCTTGGCCCAAGTTGAGTCATTTTCCCAGTGGCAAATGGAATACTCACTTTTACAGATAGGGCAGGTAATGCAAGAAACCAAAGGAGCTTATTTTACAGAGCAATTTTCTCTTAATTCTTAGTGGTTATGGTTGCACATCTCATAAATATGCTAACAACCCCTGAATTATATGACTGAATACTGTAAATTACATGGTATGTAAATTATATATCAATTTTTAAATAACATTATTTTTAGTAATATGCAACTAAGCTGGTTATCACCCTTTCCACTAAAAAAAAAAAAAAAAAAAGCCCAGATAAATGAGTTTGAGCTAGGTGCTGCTAGGCATTTTCTCCACAAACAAGTAAATTCAAAGAAAAGACATGCACATAAAGCTCTTAACACTACAGCATACTTCCTCCCAATTCTGCCAACCATTACGCTTATTATCAGCTCTCACCAAGCTCTGTATCTCCAGCAAATATGATTGGATGCTTATTTCCCTTTGAGCTCAGAAAAACATGCAAATAGTTTCTCCCAGCACCACTTAAAATTCTAATTCAATCAGAAGTGTAATATGAATGTGCAATACTCCAGAATGTGCAATACTCCACCACATTTTTATTTTTAAAATCTCCTGACTGGAATACAGTAGCAGGCCCACTTGACACTTTTATAGTTCAAATTGCTGATGTATATCATCAGGAAAAATAAGCAAAATCACTAGCAAGATTAGATTATGTAATTCTACACATTCTTTTTCTAGTAAAACATTAACAAATTTCAAAAGCAAATATAATTTGAAGGTCAGCCCTAGCTGGTGTGGCTCAGTGGATTGAGTGCTGGCCTGAGTACCAAAGGGTCGCTGGTTTAATTCCCAGTCAGAGCACATGCCTGGGTTGTGGGCCAGGTCCCCAGTAGAGGGGTGTGTGAGAGGCAACCACACACTGATGTTTCTCTCTCTCTTTCTCCCTCCCTCCCTTCCCCTCTCTCTAAAAATAAATAAAATCTTTTTAAAAAATGAAATTGCAAAGATCTCTTAAAAATTTGAAGGTCAAAGAGAATTAAAGTATGATAGACTCTAAAATGATTATGTTTTTAAATTTTTATTTATTTTTAGAGAGAAGGGAAGGGAGGGAGAAAAAGAGGGAGAGAAACATCAGCTGGTTGTCTCTCGCACATGCCCCACCCCAACCAGGACAAAACCCACAATCCAGGCATGTGCCCTGATTGAACCAGCAGCCTTTTGCTTTGTGGAACAACGTCCAACCAAGCTACACCAGTCAGGGCTCTAAACTGATTGTTAAAGTACTCACTACATACTCACCACATTAATTGTCAATTTGGCAAATAAAAAAATTTCAGTGACCAAATTTCATCAGAAAAATTCAGGATAGGATCTGAAGAGATTACATAATGATCTGTTTCCTATTTATACCATGAAGGAAAGTGGGGACCTATAATTCTTTTAAGCACAGATGTTTACTGAAATTTCATGAATGATGAACTCTCCTCAGGAGTGTTTTGGACCAATGGAATCATAACTGAACTTGGATCTGACTAGTCAGTTATCTCCTCAAAGGTAGATTTTGACAAATTAGAAAACCAGTAGTGAACGTCAAGAGAAATCTTCCTGCAGTCTGCTGAAACACTAAAGTTCCATTTACAAACCCCAGCTGAGTGTTCTTGAACTTTGCCCGACTCCACTTCAAATGCTACTATCCCAATGCTCAGCATAAGCAATATTCTTAAAGTGACAGCCTCAAGTTATCACTGCCTCACTAAAAGGAAAAGTGAAAGCACAAACCCACTGCACAAATACTGTTTCAGAGAAGACACAGTTAACTGACCTCAGGAGATGACAACAAGTGAATACAAAAGATCTTTTCCGCATTACGTCTTATTTAAGCTTTAGAGCAACAGGGTAATGTCAGTCAATGTACGCCTTTTCCACTTTCTCCTCCTTGCTACATGGTTTTTGATAATGAAAAAGGAAGATAAACTGTATAGCATAAGGGCAAAATTTCAAAACTATACCCTATTTGACAAATATACTATGCATCATTCCTCAAAAGCAAGACTATTTAAAATACAGATGATTTGGAAATAGCTATATTCCTATTGATACTAGTTGTGACCCATAAGAAATGTCTATAAAAATGAACTCCAAATGGATCAAAGATCTAATTGGGAAGATAAAACTATAAATTTTTAGAAACACACAGGAAAAATCTGCATAACCTCCTATCTGGCAATAGACTGTTAGGTAAGACACCAAAAGCAAGAGTAACAACATAAAATAATAAACTGCATTTCAACAAAATTAAAGCCTTGTGTGCACCAAAAGGCACCATCAAGAAAGTGAAAAGACAACTCACAGGATGGAGAGAAAATATCTGCAAATCTTATGTATGATGAGGGACTTGTATCCAGAATATACAAAGATCCCTTACAACTAAATAATAAAACTGGAAACAACCTATTTTTTAAATGGACAAAAATGTGAATTACATTTCTCCAAAGAAAATATATAAATAACCAAAAAGCACATGAAAAGATACTCAATATAATTAGCTACCAAGAAATGCAAATTAAACCCACAATGCAATATCACTCACACCCGCTAGGAGTGCTAGAACCAAAAAGCCAGTACGGATGAGAATGCAGAGAAACTGGAACCCTCATACAACGCAAGTGGGAACGTGAAATAGTACAGCCAGTCTAAAAACAGCCTGACAGTCCCTCAAAAGTTTATACATGAGTTACTGTATGATCCATCAACTTCACTCTCAGGTATATAACCAAGAGAAATGAAAACATATGTCCTTGCAAAAACTCATACATGAATATTTATATATATGCAACATTATTCAAAATAGCCAAAAGATGAAAACAACCCAACTGTCAATAAGCTGATGAATAAAAGCACACAGTATATTGTTAGTATTAAATTTTACTTGGGAATAAAAAGAAAGGTGCCCTGGCTGGTGTGGCTCAGTGGACTGGATGCTGGTACGAGAACAGAAAGGTTGATGCTTCGATGCCCAGTCAGGAAACATGCTTCGGTTGCAGGCCCAATCGATATTTCTCTTGCACATTGATGTTTCTCTCCCTCCCTTCCCACCTCTCTAAAAGTAAGTAAACAGCCCTGACTGGTGTGGCTCAGTGGATTGAGTGCTGGCCTACGAACTGAAGTGTTGCTGGTTCGATTTCCAGTCAAGGGAACATGCCTGGGTTGTGGGCCAGGTCCCTGGTGGACAGAGCACAAGGGGCAGCTACACATTAATGTTTCTCTCCCTCTCTTCCTTCCTCCTTTCCCCTCTCTCTAAAAATAAATGAATAAAATTAAAGTAAATAAACAAAGTCTTTTATAAAAAAATACTAATACATACTACAGCATGGACATGGATCACACAAGTTCAATTCCCAGTCAGGACACATGCCTGGATTGCGGGCCAGGACCCCAGTACAGGGCACATGAGGCAACCACATACTAATGTTTCTCTCCTTCTCTTTCTCCCTTCCCCTCCCTAAAAATAAATACACAAAATCTAAAAAAAAAAAATAGTTTAAGGGCAATGAGCAAATGCCTATAAATTTGCCCACCTTGGTTCATTATTATTGTCCAAGAAGATATGAATACTTTGTTGAAATCAAGTAACTGGTAGCCTGTATATACAATATTAAGAGTAAAGTGCACACAGATCTTCAGAGTATAACCAGTACGGGAATTTTTGTCATTACACTTGAGAGACTGACCATCTGCTGAAGTTATCATTTATAAATTAAAAACTTACAAGTTTTAACTTACAAATGAAAACTGGAATAAGCTTGATAAGATTTAGGAAATATGCAATCAAGCACAATCAAAATGTTAATTGTGAATTCACCATCAGGCCTAAATTACAACTAAAGAAAGATGCTGGTAGGGGAGAGAGGAGGTAATTTCAGGGGAGAAGGGGAAGGGTTTACAGGAACGAGTATAAAGAACACATGAACAAAAACAAGGGAAGGTGGAAACGGGAGGGAGGTGGGAAGGGCTGGGGGATAGGCTGGGATGGGAATAAAAGGCAGAAAACTGTACTTGAACAACAATTAAGACTTCCACCAAGATGGAGGCATAGGTGGAAGCACTGCACCTTCTCACACAACCAAGTTTAAAAACAACAAAGTTTTAGCAACAAAAACAAAGCCAAACCACAGAAAATTGAATTACACGGAAGTCTGACAAGGAACCCTTCAGCCAAACCAGTAAGAGGGGCAGAGCCAGCAGCAGAGCAGGTTGGGCAGGAAAGATCCACCGAACTGACCCGGGCATGCAACCCGGGTGGGCCAGCAGCTGTGGGCGGATCCCAGGTGTGGAAAAGCGGGCGGACCCACTGAGGGCTGATCGCAGTCACACATTCATGCACAAATAAACCGGTGAAGGAGCGAGTAGTGAGACGGACCATGCAGGCCCCAGGAGCAGGAAGCAGCAGAGGGAACCGCCATTGTCCCTCTCTGACCCCGCCTCCACATACAGTGTCACAAACCAGCAACCTGGGTGACCCCGCCCTGGTGAACAACTAATATTCTGCTCTTCATACATAACAGGCACAAACAGATCAAAACATGGCTCAAGAACAACTCAGAGCCCCAGAGCCAATAAATCTAAGCAATGAAGAAATAGCCAAACTTTCAGATGCACAGTTCAAAACACTGGTGATCAGGATGCTCACAGAACTGGTTGATTTTTGTCACAAATTAGAGGAACATATGAAGGCTAAACTAATGGAAATGAAGGGAAATAGACAGGAAACCAATAAGTGATGGAAAGGAAACTGGGACTCAAATCAAAGTAGTGGACCAGAAGGAGGAAAAAATGACCAAACAGAACAGAATAAAGAAACAAGAATTCAGAAAAACAAGGAAAGGCTTAGGAACCTCCAGGACATCTTTAAGCCTTCCAACATCCAAATTATAGGGGTACCAGAAGGGGAAGAAAAAAAGCAACAAGTGGAAAACTTATTTGAACAAATAATAAAGGAGAATTTCCCCAATCTGGCAAAGGAAATAGACTTTCAGGAAATCCAGGAAGCTCAGAGAGTCCCAAAGAAGTTGGACCCAAGAAGGAACACACCGAGGCACATCATAATTACATTAGCCAAGATTAAAATGAAAGAGAGAATCCTAGAAGCAGCAAGAGATAAGGGGACAGTCACGTATAAAGCAGTTCCCATCAGACTGTCAGCTGATTTCTCAAAAGAGATCTTACAGGCAAGAAAGGGCTGGAAAGAAATATTCTAAGTCATGAAATCCAAAGACCTACAACCAAGATTGCTCTATCCAGCAAAGCTTTCATTTAGAATGGAAGGGCAGATAAAGTGCTTCTCGGATAAGATCAAGTTCAAGGAGTTCATCATCACCAAGCCCTTATTATATGCAATGTTAAAGGGACGTACCTAAGAAAAAGAAGATAAAAAAGGTGAACAGTGAAAGGACAGCAAACTCACAATTATTAACAACCACACCTAAAACAAAAGCAAGCTAAGAGGACAGCATCTAGATCAGGAGCAGAACCATAGAAATGAAGATCACATGGAGGGTTAGCAACAGGGGAGTGGGAGATGGAGATGGGGGAAGAAGGTACAGAAAATAAGTAGCATAGACGGTATGTAGAAAAGAGATGGGGGGAGGGCAAGAATAGTATGGGAAATATAGAATCTAAAGAACTTGAGACACGTGGTCATAAACTAAAGGGGGGGAATGGTGGGGGAGGGGGTGTGCAGGGTAGAGGGGAATGAAGGGGGGAAATAGAACTGTAATGGCATAATTAATAAAATATAATTTTAAAAAAATGAAAACAAAAATAAATAAATAAGTAAATGGAAAAAGAAAGCTGCTAGCTTTGTATTTTTAAAAAAATGCCTGAAGAAAGAAGGTGAAACAAAAAGGAAATGGTTTTATTTTTTAAAGAGAGGTATTCCATCCAGCCAAGGTAAAGTAAACCAGATAAACAGAACTATAAAAAAGAATGAAGAAGAAATTTTAAAACCAAATAAGATAACATCTACCAAAGAAAAAACATCACTGGGTGGTTATCAGAAGTAGAACTGAGATCACAGAAGAGTCAGTGAATAAGGAAATAGATTTTCAAAAGAAAGAAAAGTACTAAATATGACAAGGATGGACCAGACAGGAATGTGACACATAACCTACAACAACAAAAAACACATCAAAAGAGGCACACTTAAGAATAAAACAATCTCGGCAGAGAGCTGTATAAAACACAGACACTTTCAGACAAACTCAGGCTGATAAATGTGTTGCCAGCACCCTACACTAAAAGAAATTCTAGAGGGAGTTATTCAGGCTGCATGGAAATTATCCTAGATTGAAGACTGAATATGCAGGGAGAAATAAAAAACAAAAAATAAACTTATAAGTTAATATAAAAAATATTCCTTAAAATTTATTTTTAAATGACTGAATGTTTAAAGTAATAATAATGATGATGTGTTATTAGCTTTTAAACATAGTGTTAAAACGTGTAACAAAAAACCCACAAAGTATAGGAGGTAGCATAAATGGTACTGTCAAGAAACACAGTGAAACAGAAAGGCAAGGTGGAAATATGAAAATTTGCTATATAAATTTAAAATGGTTCTTAGGAGACAAGATAGTAAGTAACTGCACACGTGAGACCTGTAAGAACCTGAGGGCCACAAGTCCTCTAACACAACTGCTAGCCTATGCTGTTGTAATGCAAAAGCAGCATTAAATAAAATAAGTGGGTGCCGCTATGTTCCAATAAAATTCATTTACAAAAATAGGTAGCTGGCCAGTGGGCCCACCCATGATTTAAACTAATAAGAGAAATTTCCCCAACACTTTGTATAAGACTGCTCACTTAAGATTATAAATGCTTGTGGTGAACACACAATAATATACAGATGATGTATTATAGTGTTGTATACCTGAAACCAATATAATTTTATTAACCAATGTCACCCCAATAAATTCAATAATAAGAAAAAGATTATAAATGCTTAGTTATAGTTTAAGATCTCATAACACAAATCTTAAGTTTCTAAACATAATTATATTCATCAATGACAGAGATGAAAGAGTTATAGTGTGACCGTATATTTCGGACTATAACACACACTCCCGCCCACCCAAATTTGGGAGGAATAATGATTGTTAATGCTGCTGTTGAGTTCTGTTTACATTTACACTGGTGAAATATTGTTATTTATGTTATTAATTATTTTACCATATTTTTTGCTTCAAAAAATTTTTTCCTATTTTCCCCTATAACTTAGGTGCGTCTTATGGTCCAAAATATGGTATGTTAGTAAACTGATGTTAGTGAGATTCTTAAAATTACTGCTAATAAAATTTGATGGTACTATTTGAAACAATGAGAGTGCACACATTGTTTAAACTCAGACTAGGTTCATAATAACTAAAACAATTTCTGATATGCCAATAATCACATCAAAATGTTAATTCAGTAATAATGACAATGAATGCTTATCTAGAATTACTTGAGAGTAATACAATAATAATAAAATGAAATGGAGAATAAATGTCAGAAGAAAAAATAATTTTTAATATAACCATCCATATTAAAAGAAACAGGAAGATATATTCCATTTCAGTTCTCTTTCCTATTAAACCACCTCCAATAATATTACACAGCAAAAAGAAAGAACTCCTACTTTTGCAACAATATGAATGGAACTAGAGAATATTATGCTAGTGAAATAAGCCAGTCTGTGAAAGACAAACACTATATGACCTCATCTATAAGAGGAATCTTATGAACAAAATAAAGTAACCAACAAAACAGCCACAAGCATGGAAACAAGGAACAGAGTGACAGGGGACGGGGGTATATAATGGGCAGATGAGGACAAAGGGGCAAAAATTGGGACAACTGTAACAGAATAACAATAAAAAATAAAATAAATATCTCCTCAGTTTAAAAAGATAAAAATTAATATTGAGGTCCACTATCTCAAACTATGCTTCTAATTCTGACAAGTTTACAGTTCTAAAGAAAACATATTTGGATATATTTCTAAAAAAAACGTGTTTATAAAAACACACTCTCTACAGTACAATGCCTCACTACTGTTCCTTCGTATTTTAAGAAAACAGTGTTGCAGTTTGACTCAATGCACTATAACAACAGGCTGAAACACAGCGGTCCACTAGGCCAGTCCAAATGGCTTGCTGAACTCTGCTCCTACTGGGTGCTGCCGTCTACTCACTTCCCGGTCTCTTTCTCTATTCTCAATTACCAGCTATTTGGTGCCCTACATCTGATACTCACTAAACAGCATGGAGGCAGCCAAAAAAGAATGTTAAATTCTCCCTGCTCCCTAACTATTGCTGAACTCTTTAAAATCTTAAAACAGACAATTGTAGAAAAGTTATAAAGAATTCTCAAGAGAATAGTGAGTGAGACTCATTTCATCTATAGGATGAACAATCACTGTAAGGACAGGCTTATCATAGTGAAAGGGTTAAGAAGAGGGAAAAGAATGGAGAAATAAGACCCCCGACCTCTTCTGTCAAGTGACCAAAATCATACCTTCATGCCTACGAGCAGTTTCTGCACAGAGAAACCAACACCAGCGCTTGGTGCGTAGGAACCCTGGAGTCAGACATTTCTTGGGTTCCAGTCCTAGCTGTAGCCCTTCGTACACTGTGTAGTCACAGTTAACCTCTAATTATAAAATGCTAACAGTTAAACATTCATAATATTATTTTTAAAAGACCACTCTGATCTTTTATGAAGAATGGATTGAATAAAAGTAGAAAGAGAAATAAATTTAATATTTCATTTTATTATAAATTTATTAATGTGAAGGCTTAAATACAAATATAAATCCATAAACACATGAAAGAAATTTTTATCATTTCTCTTAAAACCACAAGGCTTTTTTATTCTTTTATTTTGTTTCAGCTCTAGTCATGGTACATGAGTTCGTTTTTCCATTGTTATCTATTTATGCCTGGCTTCACTCTACCACAAATTTGAGGTGGCTTACAAAAAAACCCACATACATAATAGAATATTTAAATGAAAGTAAGCTAATATGACAAAGGCTAATAGGCTACTCATGTCCCATGAAAAAAAAACAAAGGCACCACAAATAGAATGATAACATACATACTTTTAAATTTTTTAAATGATAATTTGCTGAGACAGATCAACTCATATTCAAATAAGCTCAATTCTCTGCAAGAAGCTCTTATTTCAAGATCCAAATGCCATGATTCAACTAGATTTTAGAATATCTTTTTCAAAATATTATTCGCTAACATATCTAGTACGCACTTTTGCTTTTTCTTTTACTGTCTGCATCCAGTCTACATCAAAACACTTGACTTTCTCAAACTAACAAAAGCATAAAACTAAGTCTTGCACTCTGAATCAATCTCACAAAATTATCTTCCTGGGAAAAAGTTCAGGGCAAAAGCCATCAGGCTAACAAATCAGGTAATGAAAACTTAGTGCTACGGGCAAAAAACTCCTTTATCTATCATTGAATATAAGACGTACAGGGTCCAGCAGAAGTAACTCCATTGAGAGTGATTAGTAGAACACATGTGAATGGTTCACACCGAGAAACATGGATGTGTGACAGGAACATACACTGGTTGCTTCTTGCGTGCTGGCCCGCAACCCAGGCACATGCCCTGACTGGGAATCAAACCAGAGACCTTTTGGTTCACAGACTGGTGCTCAATCCACTGAGGCACACCAGCCAGAGCGAAACTGCTTTTTTCCCTTATATCAAACAACTAGTGTTCCTGGCCAAATTTAATAGACCCAAATGTCACATGCCAGAAGTCAGGCTACTGAAAATACTTGTTTCCATTATGCCAAATATCAAGGAGACTGATAGGGAAAACCAATACCATTTAATTAGCAAAACTTTATCTCCAAAGCCCTTGGCCCTCTTAAAATTTTTTCAATAAATCTTATTTTCCCCTCAAGAAATTATCTAATGAATATCAATGACAATATAAAATACTATCACCACTTAGAAAATATAATTCTCTTTCTTCTGTGGTCATCATTTTAATATCAAAGAACCCTGGAAACATTTTCATCATTCCAACTACTCACAAATTTACAGCCAGTAAGAACTGCTAAGCACTCCAGGAGTCGATCTCTCCACCACACCCCTTCAGAGCCACCAGGGAGAGCAGTTTCTCCAACGATACTTAGTGAACACATAAGATGATGGAGGACAATTTTTCATCATGAATCAAAAGACTAGACTAAGTTATCTTTAGATTTTGGTTAAGTTACCAACTAAAAAAAAATATACAAACTTTGCCCTGACTGGTGTGGCTCAGTTGGTTGGGTATCATCCCACAAAGTAAAAGGTCGCTGGTTGGATTTCCAGTCAGGGTACATGCCTAGGTTGCAGATTCAGTCCCTGGTCAGGGCACGTATGAGAGGCAACCAATGTTCCTCTCCCTCTCTTTCTCCTTCCATTCCCCTCTCTCCAAAACAAATAAAAACATAGATGAAAATGAAAAAAAAATTTTTTTTAAGTACAAACTTTTTCCTCACTATAATTTACTTTCAGTATTCAATAAAAATGTCCTAACAGGGAAAAAAAAATCCTACAAACTACTGCAACTCTAAACATAATTTCTTAGGATATAGATCCAAGTGAAGTCAATATTACTTTATTTGTTGATTCTGAGATATGGAAATAATTACAGGCAATATTTTCCCTTCTCACTGCAGGCACGCCCAATTCCCAGAAAGGCATCTTCTTTTAAAATAGCAGCATTTCTTTTCAACATAAAATTATAAAATGAAAGTACTGATTTTTTTTGGACTGTAAGATGCACCGGACCATAAGACGCACCTAGGTTTTAGAGGAGGAAAAGAGGGGGGAAATCTGAAGCAAAAAAAATGTAATAAAATATTTAATAACATAAATAACATAGGCTGCCCCCCCCCACTCCACAGCGAGCCAGGTAAGCTACATTTGAACTATGAGACGCACCCATTTTCTACCAAATTTGGGGGAAAGGTGCGTCGTATAGTCTAAAAAATATGGTATGTTATAATAACAACTATCAAATAGAAAGCTCTTCAGCAGATTTTATGTTCATATGTAGAATGGGCACAGCCAAGATGACTTTCTTCCATAAATTCCAGGCCAATGTAATCAACATGTACCCAGTGTCACATGTTTAAATTTAAGAGAGTTTTCCAAAAATATTTAAAAAACAATCAAGTATCGTTCTTCAAAAAGGGCTGGCGTATAAAGAAATTTTAAAATAAAATGGAGCAGTAAGGTCAGAAAGGTATAAATATTTGGAAAAGTTAAAAAGAACAAAAACAGCAAAGGAAAGAATGTTTTGAAATGCAACATTAAACATACCAACAACCTTCTGCTCTTATCTTAAAGTAACTTCTAGTTGGTTCTGGTATATTTTGGTACTTAGCATTCAAGCATGGGTAGGTATATAGAAATTCTGAACTTGCATAATGAGTCCAGTGAAACAATGCCACCATATTATGAATATTCAATTCACAAAATCCGCTCCTATTCTACCCCACTGCTCCATCTCTATCTCAGTGGTCGTCAAGGTTTCAGACCAACACAACTGAAGTCAAGTTAAAGTAGAGTTGGCCTCCCTCTAAACTTGATGACTGAGTCAATTAAAGATTTGGGATGCTTTCTAGCTCTGCTAATTAAATGTAAACAAAAGTCTTATGAAAATGACAATCTAGATGTTCAAGAGTTACTACCTATTTAACAACGCTACACATATGGTTTCTTCATTTATTTAAAAAAAACAATAAAGTTGCATACAATTCTAATATATAAAAGTTGAAATCAGTTTGTACACAGTTCAAAAACAAAAATCTATAACCTGGTTCTCTATTAAAATGTATTCCTGTTATATTTTTTTAAGGGCTAGAAACAATTTATCCTATTGCTTGGTATTTAAATATATTTAATAAATTGGATGGCTGTCTATAAAGCTTTATGATATGATTGCATTTGCACACATCTCCGAAAGAACACATAAAGAGATGACAAATGTGGCTGCCTCTGCGAAGGGAGCTGAGGGTGAAAAGGAAATTTACTTTTCACTGTATATAGTCTTCTGCTCTGTTTAAATTTTTTCACATGCAAATATTATATTTTTAATATACAATTTAAAAATATTTTTAAATATTTTATTTATTTATTTATTTATCGAGAGAGGGGAAGGGAAGGATAAAGAGTGGGAGAAAAATATCAATGTATGGTTGCCTCTCATGCGTCCCCTGCTGGGAACTGGCCTGCAACCCGGACATGTGCCCTGACTGGGAATCGAACCGCAATACACTGGTTCGCAGGCCCACGCTCAATCCACTGAGCTATGCCAGCCAGGGCTAATATACAATTTTTATATTGCTGAGTTAAAAATGTTTATCAAAAGCTTGGTTAACATAAAATTTAACAGAAACATACTTTTCACTTGCATAAATATGTATAAAGTGTCCACTCTGATATCTGAAAATATGCCTTGTCCCAAGTAAATCATTTCATCTTAACAGTTATTGCTCAAAATCAGAAGAAATTGGCTCAGGATAGTAAGACTATGCAAAAGTAACAAATTACTTTTTAATTCAAATATAAGTAACCCGTTTATAACAAAAATATTCTTTGTAGACCTGATACCATGGAAATTAGTACAGGTGCCAAGTTTCTTATAAATAGATAAAATATAATGGGTGTGAGTATATATTTATAGAATCACACCGTTTTTGCACTGGTCTACCCAATCCACCATGACTGATGGAGAGCAGAGGAAAAGACGGAAATGGAAACGTGCACAGGGCTGGTCACTGCCATTCCACTCAAGGAAAACACGTTCTAGAGTCAATGTGAGATGTGAGAGCGAAGTTGACTCATTTCTTTGGTTCTCAAAGTCCTAAGTATGACTCCAATGTTAATTATGTATTTGCTATATAACCTGATCTCTAAATAACAGTGAATTATCTATCCTGTGTTCAGTCAGAGAAGACAACCTGGAGGATAATTAACTGTGCTGGGCTTACTAAGATATAGTACAGTAACATCTGACATGACTTCTTTAAAAAACGTAGTTCTGACTACACAGCTTCAGATCGACCAGTACATGTGTGCACAAAACATCCCAACACTCCTCCTATGACTCAATTTCCAACTGTTACAATGCCACACCAAACACATTCATATTAATAAACTCTGTAGAGGTGCATATAATTATCTTGTCTAAAAATCAGTATGTTGTATATCAAAAAACTACTGCACTTAAACATATTTTTAATTCGAAAATCCTACTGGCTAAAATGGGCTAATCTATACTACCTCTAATCCAATATAGTATAGCACTAAATTAACTAACATCCAAAGTTATTGTTAATATACAATTTTAGCCTAGAAATTCATTCAATTGTCTACACCACTTCTGTAATTTTTCTAGAAGCCACCTCATCTTCCCACGCCATAGCCACCATCTCAATCCAGATCTTCATTCTCTACCTGCAGGAGCTGCCTTTTTCCTGACTAGAATCTCTTCCCCTTTAATTCATACAGTACAATATCATCCGACCAATTTTCCGGAACACCATCGTGGTCACCAATAACAATAAATGGCCCCCCAACTGTTTTTTACCTCCACTTCCAAATTCTGTGATCCGATTACCACCACCAGCTGGGAGCTCTCCAACTTAATCTTTATTTCCCACTCCATAACATGAGACCTCTCCTAAATAACAAAGAGCAGGCTAGTTACTGACTGACTCGCAGCTCCCATGACAGGGAATACCTTCCCTTCTTCTCTCCACTAATCTAATTACCTGGATTAAATTCCAGGCTTCCCTACCTCTTATGAAAGATCCCATGTTGCTTCCTTTCACTTAGCCTCAGTTATCCTCTTTATCATTTGTAAAAGAAAACAGGAAATAATACCTTAAAGAACTGTTATAAGGATTATATGAAATAAATAATCCTTATAAATAACCAAGTATATAGTAAGTGTTCAATAAATGCTACCTTATGAGAACACTGTTCAAACACTTTCTCATTATTCCTTATACTTTAATGTCCTTTCTCCAACTAGACAAAAAACTTTTTCTATATAAGGATGCCTAGTTGAACAATTCACATAAATATATTCATTCCAAAGCTAATTAGAATCCAAAGCTGCTTGCTTCTCCTTTTGTCTTGATAAAGGCTTTAAGGTAGGGATTATTCTGCCAAAATAAATCTTGGTCTGAATGACCAAAAGGATCACTTTCTTATGTGAAGACAAGAGGGGAAAAAATGTGGCACTAAAGCTGCCCAAGCATCGCCCAAAAGATTAAAGGTATAACTTCAAACATCAAATCAAAGTACTTAAATCCTAAGTACCACACCTCCCCTCCTCCCAGCTTACCCAGCTACAGTACTCACAGATCACAGTCGGTCAGGATTCACAGTCAAGAAAGGCACCAACAACTCAGACCACCCAGGATCAGGAGAGAGATTCTGTAGGTAACCAAGAAAAGGGGAAGGGGAAGAAGGAGGAGGAGGAAGAGGAGAAGGAAAAAAAAGGAGGAGGAGGAGAAGATGAAGAAGAAAAGATGACAAGGAAGAAGGCGACAACAAAGAAGACAACAAAGATGAAGACAAAGATGAAGATGCATAAGGCAAAGACAACAGAGGAGGAGGAAGAAAGGAATGGAAGAAAAAGAGGAGGAAGGAGGTGGAAGGAGGAAGAAGAAGGAAAAGGGAAGGACAGATGAAGGAGGAAGGAGGAAGAAGGAAGGAGGGGGAGGGAGGAAGAAGAACGAACAAGAGGAGAGAGGAGGAAGAAGAAAGAAGAGGAAGAAAGAAGAAGAAGAAAGAAGAGGAGTAGGAGAACAACTTGGCACAGAGATAAGTGCTGGTTCTTCCATTTTTTCTCCACCCATTCATTATATTACTTGGGGGACAGCAGATAGAATGGAAAGAGAACGACGATTTTTGGAAAACTAAAACCTCACTTTCAATCTTGATCCTTCTACTTCCTAAGTTAGGAAAATTACTTCACTTCTCCAAACTTCAATTTCCTCATAATTCCTCACAGAATTATTATAAAGACTAGATAGGATACACACTTTCTACAACGTGGTAGAGACTTAACTGATATTGTTTCTGTCCCCCATGGCTTTGACTTCCATGCTATGCTTATAAAAGAAAAAATAGAGATCAGAAAGGAAAACTTTATGAAAGTCAAGGACAGAATGTATAAGAGGACATTATGAGTAAATAATCATTTATATACAACTGTTAATTTCGCCCTGGCTGATGTGGCTCAGTGTACTGAGTACTGGCTTGCAAACCACAGGGTCGCCGGTTCCATTCCCAGTCAGGGCACAGGCCTAGGTTGCAGACCTGATCCCTGGTAAGGGGCATGCGAGAGTCAACCACATGCTGACGTTTCTCTCCCTCTCTAAAAATAAAAAACAATCTTTTTAAAAAACTGTTAATTTCAACTGACTTTAAGCAACATGCAGGCCATTTTGACAAACATTTTATGTGATCAAGAACGTGAACTCTAAATATCAAGGTATCAGATTCAAATCCTGGATCCACCACTTAATAGTTGTATGATCTTGGGGAAGTTAATTAAGCTTTTTGAGACTCCAATTTTATCTGTAAATGAGGCTGATAGTTCTTATAAGTCATAAGGTTCCAGTGAAAATCAAATAATACATGTAGGTGCTTGACATAATCTATAACATATAACTTAATTATCATAACTAAATTATTAATAAATTACAACAGGAAAAGTTTATTTTTCCTTTCAAAAATTACCTAATTAAAAAAACAAAAACTAAGAAATTATATCTTTAATTACCTCTAGAGATCTAATTGTGTTTCTAAACTTTATGGTCTCAAAACTCCTCCTTTATACTTAAAAATTACTAAGGAACCTAAAGATCTTTTGCTTAAGTGGATTATATAACCCTGTATATTTATCACATTAGGAATTAAAACTTAGGAGATTTTTTAACAACTATTTATAAAGAAATTATAGCTTCAATTATTGAGATCTAATTGTGTTTCTAAATTGTATGGTCCCAGAACTCCTCCTTTACAATTAACAATTACTGAAGAATCTAAAGATCTCCTGCTTAAATGGGTTATATATCCCTGCATATTTACATCAGAAATTAAAACTTAGAAAAAATTTGAATATCTATTAAGTTATTTTAGGATAATAATAATAATACACCAGTTCTATGTTAACACAAGACTTTTTATTTTTAAAAATACTTAATTTTTTCTTCTAATTTAAGGAAAAGAGTAGCATTGTTTTTATAGTTTTACTAATCTCTTCAATGTCTAGCTTAATATAATACCAGATGGAATCTTATGTGTGCTTCTGCATTCAACCTGTTGTAACATATTTTTAAGTTTATGAAGAAAATCTAGTCTCATACACACTTGTGGTTAAAAAAGAAGAGAAATATGTTAACACCCTTTCCTGATAATTGAGGGTATTTTTTTTTTTTGCTATTCCACTAAAACTTGACAAGTGATAAGTTTTTAAAACTTAGGTACAATATGAAGTCTTAAACCGTATGTTAACTTTTTATACATGGTTACATTAAAATGAACTGTTCTACATTGCATTTTCGTTATTTAAAGATTTTATTCATTTTTAGAGAGGGGGGAAGGGAAGGAAAAAGAGAGGGAAACATCATCGATATGCTGCCTCTCATACATGCCCCTACCCAGGACCAAACCCGAAACTGAGGCATGTGCCCTGACCAAGAATTGAACTGGTGACCTTTCAGCTTTGCAGAATTATACCCAACTAAGCCACACCTGTCAGGGCTATGTTGCATTTTAAATAAACCTTTTACCTCTGCATGATGTGTAACCTCATACACAGAACATCTGGAAAATATTGGTATATTAAGTTACATAGCCTATCCAGATGTTGACATATTTCATTGTACAATATTAAAAGTCAAGTCTGTTAATATCACCACTGGTATCATCAGAAAAGTCTGTAAAGCACTAAGAAGCTGTCAAACTCATGGCAGCAGATCCAAGTTTCCAAAATTCTCATCTTCACATAAAGCTTACAATTTTATCATTGGCAACAGTTTTCATTGAAGTGAAATAAGCCACAACTGAATGGATAATCATAGTTTATCATTCTTTCAAGTAAAAATGGTGTTACATTTTTTTTAAGCCACTGTTTCTGGCTGCAATGCACTCACACAAGTGGCTTTCATTAAAACTATTACTGGACAACTACGCAACGCAAGTGCTGTACGTGTACCTCCCATTCCATCACACAAAATATATGAAGGAGTATACTCAGGGGTCAAGTTCTAATTAAATGAGTAATTGTTACTGTTTTATCAAAGACATTAAGTAAAACGTGTTTTTTTTTAAAGAATGCACACTAGTGAGTTTGGTATTTGATTCATGCTGAGGTGCCAGCAGTGTGACCCACCACCGAGTCTGCACCATCAGTAAAGATACCAATAAAGTGAGAAAGGCAAAAAGTATCTTAGCACAATTAGAAAAATAGTTCTAATCTCTGCCTCTAAATAGGATGTTACCCTAAGAAAACTATACTCTCACTGCTCCTGATGCCAGGAACAGAATTTCCACACTGCTAATATCCTGAATAAAATTCCTAGAGCAGAGTAAATCTAGGTAAATAGGCCAGAAGCACAGTGCTCCAAGTAACGGTACCAAATAATCCCATAAATGTACTTATATTAATGCAAAAATGATCATCAAATGAGGTCATGAACAACATCCAAAGGGCTTTTTATTCACACTGACAAGAGAACTACTGTACATTTAAGAAATGATTTATGATTAGTCATTAATGTTCTTTCTGAAAAAAGAACAAATTGGTATGTACGACAGATTGCATTCCATTGGCCCATGGTTAGTAAAATTCAAAATAAATGTAGCGAGGGCAGCCTTCTCTACTGTCTTCCCACTGTAGCCATTCCACTTGGGCCTCAGCTCGCCATCATGAAATTCTCCTTCTTCACCTCATCCGTAGCAAAAACATAACGTAGACTTTTACGTTATCCAGGGGTGTCAAACCAGTGGTCCACAGGACACATGCAGCCCAGGATGGCTACGAATGTGGCCCCACGCAAAATCGTAAACTTACTTAAAAGCTTTTTTTTTGCTCATCAGTTTTCATTGGTGTTTGTGTATTTAAAGTGTGGCCCAGAGATGCCCAAAGGCTGGACAGCCCTGCTAGTCCCATCCAGTAAGACAATCATCAGAAAAACAGACTTCTTGTTCTTCCTTTTTCCCACCCTTTTCTTTAGTTTCAGGTTTAAGTAGCTAAGACCCATCTCATGACCTGTATGTCTGAAATGGGTACAACAACTATGACAGATGAGCCAGTGAGAGCGACACAGTCCAAGGGCTCCAGCTGAACCAAACACATCCACACAAGCCCTTCCATCTATAAATCAGAAGCAATAATTCCTGCCCTTTAATCTATAAACTACAACCTGTAATTCCAGAATCTAACTGAAACAGATCAACTTCAGACTGCATTAAGAACATCTATTGTAACAGTTCTAAACACACTCAACTCCAGAAACAATTTATTCGCATCACTAATCGAGAATACAAGTTTGATTTTAGACTTCCAGTCCTCCCACTTACTACCTGTGGGACTTTAGCTACATTTAACGTCTCTAAGCATGTGTGTCTTCACCTAGAAAATAAGGACAATAATGTACCTATTTCGGAGAGCTGATACACAGTTTGGAGATTTTATTTAAGGCATTTAACATAGTGCTTTATAAATATACCACTGATAATATTAAAACTTCTAAGTGCAATTTATCTTTCTAGTATAAAGGTCTAATAAGGCACCAAAAGCAACTGAACCACCCTGGCGAGGTGGCTCGGCTGGAGCATCACACCAGACACCAAAAGGCTGTGGGTTCGACCCCGTCAGAGCATGTATCGGAAGCAGCCAATCAATGTTTCTTTCTCTTTCTCTCTCTCTTCCCACCTTCTTCCCTTCCCTCCTTCCTCCCTCCCCTCTCTAAAATCGATGAAACATATCCTCAAGTGAGGATTAAAAAAAAAAAGACTGAACCAATGTCAAACTAACAGAATTTTTACCTCAGATTTTAAGCACCTATATATATACCAGTTTATATAACATAACCATGAATAAATTTTACCATGTTGTATATTATATTCCCTTCTTCTAGACTATGTGACAACAAAGCTTTAGCACCTAAATATTTCACATACAGCCACGCACCACTTAATGACAGGAAGAAATGTGCTGTAAGGCAATTTCACAGTTGTGCAAACCCATGTGCACATCCACAAACCGAGACGGCTATGTGGTATAACCTACTGCTTCTAGGTTACAAACCTAATAGCACGTTACTGCACTACAACTGTAACACAATTTAGATACACAATGGTATTTGTGTATCTAAAGAAAACAAAACACAGAAGAGGTACAGTAAAAACACAGTATAAATTTGTTTCAATGGTATGCCTGTGTAGAGCACTTATGTGAACGGAGCTTGTAGGACTGGAAGCTGCTCTGGGTAAGGCAGTGAGCGAGGGATGAGTGTGAAGACCTGGGATATTACTCTAGTCTACACCACTGTAGACTTTATAAATACTGTGCTTATTTTTTAAAGTTTCCTGTTTCAGTAATAAGCCTTAGCTTAAATGTAATATTTGTGTTAAAGGTTTTCAATTCTCCTAGTAACATTTAGCTTAAAACTCAAATACACTGTTCAGCTGCACAAAAATATTTTCTTTACATCCTTTTATAAGATTCTATTTAAAAAACGTATTACTCTTTTGCTTTTTAAACTTCTAGAGTTTTACGACCTCCTCATTCTCAGAAAATCCTTTAAAGTCATGGACAAAACTCATGAGTGTCTTCCACCAGATGATATTCATAACACGCCATAGCGACATCACCCCCGAGCCCAAGCGAAGCTCATGATGCAGTTCTAAGTGGTGTAATCCTTCCAGAACTGCCTCTGTGTCTTCCTGAGTTTCTACAATGGTCTGCACAAAGGTCCTCCTCGAGTCGTGGGCCTTAAAGGCTGCTCTAACTTCTTGATCCATGTGTGGCTCATACAGATGGCGTCTGGAGGGAGAAACACCACTATGGCATTGGGATGAAGATCACCAATAAAAGGCCCTGGCTGGTGTGACTCAATGGACTGAGCCCTGACCTGAACCTAAGGGTTGCTGGTTCAATTCCCAGTCAGGGCACATGCCTGGGTTGTGGACCAGGTCCCCAGTAGGGGATGCTTGAGAGGCAGCCACACACTGATGTTTCTCTACCTCTTTTCCCCCCCCTTCCCCTCTCTAAAATTAAATAAATAAAAACTTTAAAAATAAAGAAAAAGACCAATAGGGGAGGGTGGAAGCAAGGGAGGGAGGTGGGTTTGGCTGGGGTCAGGGGGGAGTGGTGGGGAGAAAATGCATACAACTGTAATTGAACAATGAAGTAATTTTTTAAAAATCACCAATAAAAGGAGTATATCCAGGAGCATTATCAACAATCTTGAATGCTGCATTACTCTGCAAACTACTTCTCCATATTGCTGGTATGGCAAGTCAGGAGAGCATCTCGAAGGGAGTTGGGCCATCCGTGACTTCCGACTGCTCCTACAGTACACTGAGAGTGTTCTTGCTGATATGCCTGAAAGTCCTGGGATCTTTCACTGTGCCAAATCACAAAGGTTCTTAATTTGTAGCCTGCAATACTGCCCCCAAGCAAAACTGTGATCCTGTCCTTAAAAGCCTTAAAACCTGGCATTGACTTGGCCACCTTATAGTCTTAAGTCCTTTTAGGTATTCATTCTCAGAAGATAGAGCTTTTATCTGTATTGAATATATGCTCTGGCAAGTAGTTTTCCTCCATAATCAGCTTATCTAAAGTTTCCAAAATTCTTCACCTGCCTTCACATCAGCATGCAAAGACTTACCACTCACTTTCACATTATGTAATGAATAATGATTCTTGATTGTTTAAACCATCCAGAACTAGCAGTAAATTCAACTCTGTAGTCGGGTCCAGCCTTTTCTTGAAACATGCAGACAAGAGAGGCAGGGGGAGTCAGAAGAGCAGAAAAGGAGGAGAAATAGTGGCAGGAGTTTGACTTTGTGTGGTAAATACACAATACAATATAAAGATGATATATTATAGAACTGTACTCTGGAAACCTATGTGATTTTTATTAGCCAATATCCCCCAACAAATTCAATAAAAATTAAAATTAAAATTAAAAGAAAAACATGCACACAAACTTTTTTCTTTGGCTTCGGTCCAAACTTTGTCTGGGCTTTGGTCCATGCAGTCACTAGAAATTTCTTCATTTGTGATATAAGCCCTTCTAAAAATTGTGTCGGTCTCATTGCACTCAATGAAGCAGACCCTTTAAAAGCTTCCGTTACTTCATTCTTGTTCTTTGAGACCGTAGCTATGGTAGAATTAGGCAAGCCTGACTGACCAGCAATAATCGTCACTGAATTTTCACCTCTGCAGTCCTTGTTCACTTTTCTTTCGTTTCCATGTCAATCACTCAACATGGGCCCTTACTGGCAACATTAGCAATGGATTTGTATACTTAGGGGCCGTGATCAACAAAACATGAGATTACATAAAGCACAAGAGAGAATGATACAATCAGGAGGCACAGTAGCCCTGGCTGGTGTGGCTCAGTTGGTTGGAGTGTCTTCCCATAAACAAAAGGTCACAGGTTTGATTGCTGGTCAGGGCACACGCCTGGGTTGCGGACTGTCCCTAGTCAGGGTGCCTATGAGGGAACCGGTCAATGTTTCTCTCTCATACCAATGTTTCTCTCTCTCCCCTTTCCTCTTTTTTTAAAAAGCAAAAAAAATAAAAATAAAAATAAATAAAAGGCCTCAGGGGAGGATTAGAACAAGAAGTCACAGTAAACACAACACGCATGAGGCTACTGCTGGCATAACATGACCAAGTGTTTTACAGCAAGTCTTTTTATAAGTAGAAAGAGGACACTCTAAAATGAGAGTCAAAAGTACAGTATAATCCTGGCTGGTCTGGCTCGGTGGGTTTAGCATTGCCTTGCAACTGAAAGTTACCGGTTCCATTCCCAGTCAGGGCACATGACCCCAGTTGGGGGCATCCAAGAGGCAAATAACGGATGCTTCACTCACATCGATGCTTCCCACCCTCTCATTCTTCCTCCCTCCTCCTCACTCTCAAACATAAACAAAACCTTCTTTAAAAAGTACATACAGAAATCAGTAACGGTCATTTATTATGAAGTATTATGTGCCACACATAACTGCATGTGCTATCCTTTCATACAACTGGCAGAGAAGCAGGTGTACTTACACCAGCATCACCACAGACATGTGAGAAATGCATTGTGCTGCAGCCCTACGAGGGGTACAGTGTCACTGGGTGATAGGAGTTTTTTATCCCCATTACAGTCTATGTGATCCATCACTAACCAAAATTCAGTGCATGGCTGTATATACTTGTTTAATACTGAAGTTATTTAGTAGAGCTAAGATGGTCACTAGTACCTTCCAGGAGACACCATGTAGTGTGCCAAGCAATGAACTGTGGCACACAATAGTTTATGTTAACAAATGACTAGTCTATGCAGAAAATTTGAAACAGATGAGGGAATACAAAAATCGAACTTTCACCAGACACAGATTTAGACATTTAGACTGCTCCAAAATTTCTTTTAAGATTATAAATATATTGCTCTGGCTGGTGTGGCTCAGGGGATTCAGTGCCAGCCTGAGAACCCAAAGGGTTTCTCACTTTGATTCCCAGTCAGGGCAGAGGCCTGGGTTGTGGGCCAGGTACCCAGTTAGGGGCATGCTAGAGGCAACCAACAGATGTATCCCTTGCACCTTCATGCTTCTCTCCCTCTCCTTCTCCCTCCCTTTCCCTCTCTCTAAAAATGAATAAAATCTTTTAAGATTTTTTTAAAAACAGTGAATCACCTGTGTAAAAACAAACAACACAGAATTCTTTAGTACAAATCAAAAATAATTGTAACACAGTCCAGCTCTATCTAATAAAATTTACAAAATTTTTTTTAAGGAAAGTGGGTTTTTTTTTAAAGATTTTATTTATTTATCTTTAGAGGGGAAGGGAAGAAGAGGGGGAGAGAAATATCAATGTATGGTTGCCTCTCCTGAGTCCCCTGCTGGGACTGGCCTATAAGCCAGGGATGTGCCCTGACTGGGAATCAAACCGCAATCCTTTGGTTCGCAAACCCACGCTCAATCCACTGAGCTACACCAGCCAGGGCTACAGATGTTTTTAAAAATAACTTGCTATTTCAGCTTGATGGTTTACTTCTACACTAGCAAAATGTAGGACAAAGGCCAACACTATTAACTTTTGCCTGTCTTAAGAGAGACAAGAGGAATTCTTTGAGTAACCCACATCACTAAATTCTCCACTTTGTATTATCTAATAAAACAAAAACATTGTAAAAACCATCTGACAATGGTGAAAAGATTCTTCTATTTCATGAATGAATATTTTAATTGCCAACAATGAGTTAGAAGTGATACAGCCACACGAGAAGAAAATAAAGTTCACTTTGACTTTACTTTTTAAATGACAGAGAATAATTTAAACAAGATTAGTTCTTGCGCTATGGCACTCAGATATAACAAGGCACTTAGTCTATCAAAAACGAGAGGAAATTAAGCTTTGCTTTTATTTGCATTTTTCATTAAAAGCAACTGGAATTTTCTTTTGCAACTTTGTTTTTAGGTAAGTAGGTAAAATTTTTAAAAAGATACAGCTGCTGCTGCAAAACCGGAACAATGAGACTGGGGGAGGTAAAGAGAAAGGGTTAGCAAGCCCTGACAAAGGCCCAGCACACTGGCTATGGCTTAACCCCGAGTATGAAAGCACGCTTTGTCTTTCTGGTCAATGCAAGCCCATGAATATGCCAGTATATAGTTTAAAAAAAAAGAAGACAAGACAAGAGGGAGGATGGGGAGTTCTGCCTCTTTAGGGGATATCTCCTCAGCTGCCTGCCTACAATGAGGATGAAGACTGCAAGGGCACAGAAAAACTTACCAAGCGTGCAGCTACCCAGACCCTGCCTATTAACATAGACCAGCAAGAGGATTCATGTACCCTATTTACACTACAACTCACTTTAATATTAAGCAAAATTCCAGAACTGCATTTCTATTTCACATCTAGTTCCTCAAAAAACTACAGAGGAAATAGTAGTCTCTTGGCTTCCAATTTGGGTTCCAGAAATGATAATCACATGCCCTTTGCATCAGAAAAGTTTAAATTATAAAACACTTTTTACTTTTTGTTCCACTGTTTTTCAAAAGGCCCAGGAAACTAAGAAAATTCTCTAACGAAGGCAACAGCAGCTCTTCGCTGTTTACCGGAGGTTAACGAAAGAGACCTCACACTCCGTACAAAATCCGGGTGTTCACAACCATCTTCCCCACCGCCGCAACTCACCAACTGAAGGGAATTTAGTGAAAGAAGTTGTCATTGTTGAATTAAATTTGACTGATGACCCATAGTATAATTATCTTTGAAGATATAGTCGGCATAAGACACCATTTCCTTGGAGGTTCTAAACAAAGAAAAGGTTCATTCTCCAGTATTAAGATTAAAAATAGAAATGTTGATTTGCTAATAAAAATACACACACACACAGAAAGTTAATGTGCTTCATTACTGGAGATTTTCATTTCAAAATCCGAACCGCAACGCAGCTGACTTTATGCAGCATTAGATTAGAATTCATTTATGAGACAAATCAGATTATGAATGCATTTTAATAATTAAAATTTATCCAAAAGGTTATGTGGATATTGTTAAGTAGAAATTTTAACACTATTTTAAGAATGAATTTAATCTTTAGAATTAAGTATGAAATTATAAAATCAGAGATCTGAAAGAGTCCTTGAAGACAATCTTATAAAAATAAATGTCTAATTAAAAAAAAAAAAAACACCTTAAAGCCCTGGCCAGGTAGTGCAGTTGGTTAGAGCATCATCCCAATAGGCCATGGCTGCAGGTTCAACTGAATGAATTAAAGCTTAGTTCATTTGTCTTCACTCTTCCTAGTATCCTAATAAACGCACTGCAGGTCACAGATTTTCTTCTGGATATCGCCTTGCCCTATTCCCCATATATATTTTTATATTTAGTACTTTTATTTTCCTCTTCATTCTAAATAGTTTGCAATAGCCCATTGTTTTCCTTAACCCAAGGCTCATTCACGTGTGATACAGTCTGAGAACATGTCATATGTGATATCGGTTTGGGGGATTTATCATTTCTTTTATGACCTAATTTGTGGAGAATTTTTATGTGCACTCCATGCATGTTTGAAAAAAAAATGTACACTCACTGGTTAAAAAGAAAAATAAAAGGTAAATATATGTCAATGAAATTATTTGTTATCCCAAAGAGCTTTATCTCTACCTTTCTTCTATTCAATTTGTTTCTGAGATGTTTCTTTCACTGATTGTGAAATCCTCAAATTTTCCATGTTCCATCAGTTTTTGTTGTATACATTTCAGAACTGTGTCATTAAATAAATGTGAGAAATGTTATGTGCTCTTGGTAGCTGCTTCTTATTGAAAAATGGAATTTTATGGGATATGTCCTCAGCTGCCTGGCTACAATAAGGACAAAGTGGAAAAACAAATGGATGTCTGTCTGTCTAAAATCAATCAATAAAACTGTTTTTAAAAGTGATTCCAAAATTAAGTATCATGCTGAAGGTCACATGGCTGAATTTCCTTTATAACGACAATAGAGAAAAAAAGTAAAATTCATGTACATTTGGGACCTCATTTTTACTGGGTCATGATTTGCAAATGAATAAATATTCTACCAGTCCCAGAGGGCCGCTAAACTATTTTCTGGAAAACATACTGACTTCTGAAATGAAACAGCATTTCAGTGAGAATAAAGGGATATAATAACAACAATGAGTGAGAGATAAATGTTATTAGGTAAATAAAAGGAAGAAGTAAATATTACATACTTTGAAAACAGGACAAAGAAAACTACAGCTATAAACACAGACTGTAGATCTGTAGACAGACATCCTGTGCTATTAACTGTAACTTTTTTTAAGACCACTGTTAAATTTCAAACGATACAGAAGATCACTATAAAGTAGAAAGTACTATGTACAGAAGATGTTGAGGGAGGGGAGTATCTTCCATCATCCAATCATATCCTGAAGTTAACCACTGCCTAGTTTCGTACTTATCTTTCCAGAAATCTTCTACAATATATAGTCATTTAACAACTCTTAAAAACTGCTTCTAAAATTAATCATTATGACTGCTCTGAAATGATATAAAATATCAGATCACCAGAAGTTTAGAGAACCTACACTGTTTCTAACCCCACAATGACCTGATAAAAAACTTGAGACACTCAATTATAAAAACATGGTAATAGTCAGATGAGAGGAAAGTTATAGAGAAAATGTGTCAAGTGTTAATAGACCTATTTGGTTTAATATTCCATCTGTAAAGATAATATTTAGCATTTAATTTCACACAATGGAGCCAATTAAATATATATATACTAGACAAAGCACACTGTCACTTTTGACAAGTTATATACCTTCAATTTGTTGTTCCACTCATTTATGCATTCACTGGTTGATTCTCTAATTTTATTTCTTCCTTTTTTAATGTTCTTTTTGATTTAATCTTTATTGTCTTTTTTTCCATTACCATTTAGTCCCCGTATACCCTCTTTCCACCCCAGCAACCACCACACTGTTGTCCAGGTCCATGAGTCCTTTTTCCTTTTTGCTCAATCCCTCCACCCCCGCACCGCAGCCCACTGGCTCTCATCCTGCTCTCCATCTAGGAGTCTGTCACTGTTTTGCTTGTTGGTTCAGTCTGTTCATTAGATTCCACATATGCGTGAAATCACATGATATTTGTCTTTCTCTGATGGGCTTATTTCACTTAGCATAATGTTCTCTAGGTCCATCCTACTCTCATGAAGGGTGAAACTTTCTTTTTTACAGCCAAGTAGTATTCCATTGTGTAAATGTCCCATAGTTGTTTTACCTACTCATCTACTGTTGGGCACTTGGACGGCTTCCATACCTTGGTGATTGTAAATAATGCTGCAAAGAACAAAGGGGCGCTTATGTTCTTTCAAACCATTGTTTTGCTTTCCTTTTGTTCAAAAGCCTCAGAAGTGGGACTGCCAAGTCGAAAGGCAGGTCCATTTTTAATCTTTTGAGGTATCTCCATACTACTTTCCACAAGAGCTGCACCAGTCTGCATTCGGAGAAGTGAAAGGGAAAAGAAATAGAACCAAAAAGAAAAAATGGGGTATCAAAGAGAGGGAGGGAGGGAAGAAGGGAAGGAGGGAGGGAGGGAAGAAGGGAAGGAGGGAGGGAGGGAGGCCAACTTCAAAGAAAGTTCAGTGAAGATACAAAGAAGTATTTTCATGAAGAACTAGTGGAATGAGAACACTTTTTCTTCATCTTACATTCCCACTGCTCTTCTCAACTAAGTCAGTGAAATTATCTGTACTGGCTAAAAAAATAAAGAACTACAGAGAAAAAACTAAAAGCTTGAAGTATACGTAAAATGTTTCAACATGGAAAACAGAGGAAAAGATATTGCCGTTTCCTTCCTTTGCTGTACTCTCTACCATTGATTTCCCACCCACACACTTTTTTTGAAGTAATAATATGTGTATACTTCCATTCACAGTTACTCTCACGTTTCATTTTAGAGCCAAGATCACCAAAAGCATTAACCCAACTGCTCTAAAATTTGGCACCACCCACAAGCATCAGTGCTGAAAAAATATATGCATTTTAAAGTAAGCAGTCCATGGAAGCTACACCAAGCTGAGAATCATTCGCTCACAACACAAAGTCACCATTCTGTTATCCTCTGGCTGAAGATGAAGCTAATTTAATTCCCAGTCCAAGATCTTCCTCCCCAGCTCAGATAATCACTGAATCTACTTATTCCCCTTTACTACAAAAAGTCCATCTTCCATCACTCGAAGATTCTCTATTTTTTACTTTTAAAGAGAAAATTAGGAAGGACAACTTACTTGGTTTGAATAGTTTTGACCACAATCAAATGACTGGAATGTTTTAAGGATTAATATACTTCAGATTGTCAACAATAAACTCAGAAAAATAATTTGCCCATTAAAGTAGTATATGAGGTCTGTCCAGAAAAAGTCCAGCCTTTGTTAATATAATGAGAATGGTTTGCACATCAATGTAACCTGGCAGCTAAGAAGAGTGGACTGGAATGCACATGCATGAACCATGATGACTTCACTGTAGTTCAGTGAGGGTGGTATACTTTCTCACACCACTGAGTGAGCAAGTATACTGTGTGGCTATCATATTCAAAATGACTGAACGAGTGTACATGCCCTGGTTGGAGTGGCTCCAGCATGCAAACCAAAGGACTGCTGGTTCAATTCCTAGTCAAGGCACATGCCTGGGGTGCAGGCCGGGTCCCCAGTTAGGAGTGCACAAGAGGCAACCACACACTGATGCTTCTAAAACATAAATAAAATCTTTCTAAAAAATAAAATCTTTAAAAAAAATAACTGAGCAAGTACAACGAATCTGCATCAAATTTCACATTAAGCTTGAACATTCTTGCCCAGAAACTATTGGCTGATTCAGAAGGTGGCAGCTATAGGCAACTGGTGATCGGCAGTTTCATCACTACGTGCACCTGTTCGTGCATCACATCTCGTGCAGAGCTTTTTGGAAAAACATCAAATCACCCAGGTGACTCAGCCCCTCTACAATCCAGATTTGGTGCCCTGTGACTTCTGGTATTTCTCCAAACTAAAATCACCTTTGAAAGGGAAGAGATTTCAGACCACCAATGAGATTCAGAAAAATATAAAGGGGCAGCTGACAGCAACTGGGGGAACTGTGTGAGATCTGAAGGGTAGACTGAGGCATCGCTGTCCCATATACAATGTTTCTTGTACCTTCATCAATAAAGGTCTCTATTTTTCACATTACATGGCAGGATACTGTCTGAAAGGCCCTGTATTCTTCAGCTTCCATAAATTAATCTTTATTATATAAGCTTAGAACCTAAGAGACACTTTTAACGCCTTTCCTTAAAAAAAAATTTAAAAACATTGGTATTTCTATAATGCTAAAAATTCTTTCATTTTTATCATTTTAAAATCATTTTTATTTTCCAATTACAGTTAACATATATTATATTAGTTTCAAGTGTACAGCCCACTGATTAGACTTACATAACTTACTGATTATCCCAATAAATTTTGCACCCAACTACACTATACAAAATTATTAGAATATTACTGACTCTATTCTCCATGCTGTACTTTACGTCCCCTTGACTCTTCTGGAACTACCAATCTGTACTTCTCAATCCCTTCACCTTTTTCACCCATTCCCCAAACTCCCCTCCTACCTGGCAACCAAAAAAATTTTCTCTTTCAAGTCTGTTTCTGTTCTGCTTGTTCATTATTTTGTTTCTTAAATTCAATTGTTGATAGACATGTACTCATTGCCATTTTATTGTTCATAATTTTTATATTCTTCTTCTTAAAGAGGTTCCTTTAACATTTCATATAATACTGGTTTGGTGGTGATAAACTACTTTGGCTCTTTCTAGTCTGAGAAGCTCTGTATCCATCATGTCCTTCAATTCCAAATAATAGCTTTACTGGGTGGAGTAATCTTGGTTGTAGGTCCTTGCTTCCTGACTTTTCATCACTTCAAAAATCTTTGGTAGTCCCTTCTGGTCTACAAAGTTTCTGTTGAGAAATCAGCTGACAGTCTTACGGGGACTTCCTTGTATGAAACTAACAGTTGTTGCCTTTAAGACTCTTGTTTAAAGATTTTATTTATTTATCTTTAGAGGGGAAGGGAAGAAGGGAGTGAGATAAATATCAATGTATGGTTGCCCATCGTGTGTCCCATACTGGGAACTGGCCTGCGACCCAGGCATGTGCCCTGACTGGGAATCGAACCACGGTTCTTTGATTTGAAGGCCCGTGCTCAATCCACTGAGACACACCAGCCAGGGCTAAGACTCTGTCTTTAACTTTTACATTTTAATTATGTCTTGGTGGGGGAGACTCTTTGGGTTCATCTTGTTTGGGACTCTCTGTGCTTCCTAGACTTGTATGTCTATTTCCTTCACAAAGTTTTTTGTCATTAGCTTTTCAACTAGATTTTCAACTTGTTACATTCTCTTTTCTCTTTCCGGCACCTCCATGATGCAAATATTGGTACACTTGAAGTTGTCCCAGAGGTATGTTATACAACTCACATTTTTTTGTATTCTTTTGTTCTTCTTGCTGTTCTAATTGAGTGTTTTCTGCTTTCTTTTATTCCAAATTGCTACCTTGATTTTTGGTTTTATCTACTCTACTGATTGCCCGTAAATTGTTTTTCACTTCAGGTAGTGTATCTTTCATTACTGACTGGTTCGTTTTTATGCTGTTGATGATTCTCATTAAGTTCACTGAGCATGCTTGTGACCAGTGTTCACTGAACTCTGCATCTAGTAGCTTGTTTGTCTCCATTTTACTGAGCTCTTTTCCTGGAGTTCTGTTTGGCTTTTTTTTCTGGAGATTTATTTCTATGTTCTTTCATTTGGGACATGTTTCCTTGTCTCCTCATCTCAGTGGCCTCCCTGTGTTTGTTTCTGTGTCAGGTAGAGCTGCTATGTCTCCCAGGTTTGGTAGTGTCCTAATGTAGTAGGTGTCCTATAGGGTCCAGTGGCACAGCTTCTATAGGACCCCTATAGGGTCCAGTGGCACCCCGTACCCCAGGTGAGCTGTGCACACCCTTCTGTTGTAGCTGAACCTTGATTGCTGATGGCACATAAATGGACAGGATTTACCCCCAGGCTGCTCAAATGCAATGAATGGCTTCGACCACTGAACCCTGACCACAGACCACCGTGGGGGAAAACCCTACACAGCAGGACTTACTTCCACAGAGCTCTGGTGTCCACTGAGTATGTCACTTGTGAAGGTGGTCTGAAGCTGCCCACAGTATCCTGGCTCTGGGACCTCCGAAGAGGTGCAGGCCAAGGTCAGTGGCCACCTATGGTCTGCTTAGAGCCACCTGGAGCTACAAAGCTAACAGCAGATGGCAGCTTCTTGTGCTGGGCTTGGAGGTGCCCCAGAGAGGCCAAGCAGTAAACCAAGGCCAGATGCTCCTACTAGTGCCAGGCCTGGAACAACTTAGTAAGAAGGATGGGGCACAATGAAGCCAGATGCTACTTGAGAGATTTTTTTAAAATCTGAAGCATGAGCCAAGACAGACCATTCATATGAAAAAGCCACTGGAAACAACTTGGGTGGGCCTGAAAGTTGGGTGGGAAAAGACCTCAAGGAATCACCAGGGTGAGGCAAACAGTGTGAGCCATGTTGATGGAGTCTCAGATACGGCATCTACGTGGTAGCTCTATGCAGGGAGAGCTTATCATAGATACAATGGCCTGTACCAGAACTTTTGTATAGGAGAAAGCTACACTCCCAGCTCTTACCCTGGTACCAGACAATTCAGTTCCTCCCCATGTCTCTGGTGCCTTCCTTTAAAAAAAAAAAAAAAAATTTTATTTACTTATTTTTAGAGAGGGGAGGGAGGAGAGAAAAGATAGGGTAAGGAACATCAATGTATGGTTGCCTCTCATGTGCCCCCCAACTGGGGACCTGGCCAGCAACACAGGCATGTGCCCTAAACTTGAAATTGAACCAACGACCCTTTGGTTCACAGGCTGGTGCTCAATCCATTGAGCTACACCAGCCAGGGCTGTCTCTAGTGCCTTTCAAACTGCTGCCCCAGCAACAGAGCTCAGGGGGAACGAGTCCAATTAAGTCTATATGGGGGTCCTTTAAGGGGAACTGGCTGAGATTTCAGAAGCTCTCTATCTCCCTCCTCCTCCTCTGGCCTCGATCCCTGCTGGTTTAACAGCCAGAGTTACAGGGACTTCCCTTCTTAACACTGTTACCCAATGCTGGTTGGGAGCCTGGTGTGGGGCCGGAACCCCTTGCTCTTCACAGTGATCCTCTGCAACCAAGATATTCCCCGCAATTTTTATGTGGGGCCGTCCATTGAGGTGTGGAGACATTCCTTGCCCCACACCTCTGGGCAGTCTTAATGTGGCTTTTTTAATTCTCTAGTTGTAGGACTTCCATTTAGCCAGATTTCAGGTGGTTCTGAATGATGGTTGTTCTGAAGTTTAATTATAATTCTGATGTGGATGTCTGAAAACTTGTAACTTTGTTTTTTAAAAGATTCAATTAATTTTTTAAAGATTTTATGTGTTTTTAGAGAGAAGGGAAGAGAGGGAGAGAGAAACACCAATGTGCAAGAGACACTCACCAGCAACCCTTTGGTTCACAGGCTGGCACTCAATCCACTGAGCCACACCAGTCAGGGCAAGTTCTAATTATTTTTTTCTAAATAACCTTTATATCAATGGGAATTAATGAACTATAACTATATACAAGTAGAATGTCTCTCACAAACAATACTGAGTTAAGAAAAAACACAAAAAAAGATAATCTATACGAATGTGATTCCATTCATACGAAGTCTGAAAGCTAACAAAAAGAAAACCTGTTGTTGTTGGAAATAGGTCAGTGGGAACAGACAATGACTAGAGGGGAACTACGGGGTCTTCTGAAGTTCTGGTGATATGCCACTGCTTAATATTCCATACCGGTGTTTTCAAGATGTGAAAATGTGCTGTGATGTTCACTTACAATTGTTTTGGAGTACTTTGTTAGTAATAAGAGATAAACTTTTATCTACACACCAATACAATTCTTCCACTGCAACAAAATTAGGAGGCAGCATTATGGCTCCACTATTTGGTCATCCTGACCAAGTTTCTAAACTTCCTTTGTAAAATGGAGTTTCTGTGAAGAATAAATGAGTTAATCCCACACAGTACTGGCAGAGTGAGCACATGATAAATGTTAGTCTGGGTGAAGGACAACTGTTATTCCTTCAATGCTCTCTAAATACACCATACTCACCACTTCTTCTCCACCTTTGCCTCACCACCACCAACTAGATCCTCCATACTCAACCAAATACTAACCATCCCTCAAGACCAAGTTTATATCCTTCCCCTCTGTACCTTCAAGTTTCCATTTTCTGAGATAAACTGCATTTATACACAAACCAGCAAAATAATAATAAAATGCACATAAGTTCTATTTACCTTAAAAGAATCACGGTACTGTATTTTGCCATGTATAATGCACTCCCATGTATCATGGGCCAAAATCCTGTGCTCCCACGGTTTGGGCCCAAATTTTCAGAGAAAAAATCTTTCATTTTAATTTTTTAGTTCAATTCTTTTTTAAGATTTTATTTATTTATTTATTTATTTATTTTTAGAGAGCGGGGAAGGGGAGAAGAAAGAGAGGGAGAGAACATCAATGTGTGGTTGCCTCTCATGCGCCCCGCACTGGGGACCTGGCCCGCAATCCAGGCAATGTGCCCTGACTGGGAATCGAACCAGCGACCATTTGGTTTGTAGGCCCGCGCTCAATTCACTGAGCTACAACAGCCAGGGTAACTCAATTTTTTATTTATTGAAATTTAGAAACAAAACCAACTATCATATTCCAGGGTATTACTTTGTACATAGATATCATTGTTGCTTTTTAGAGTTACACTTTTAATGCATAAGCATAAATAAAAGATTAAAAACATATCTATAGATACAGAATTAGTACTACCCATGTACAATGCACATCCTTGTTTTTCCGTCATAAATTTGGGCCAAAAAGTACACATTATACACAGCAAAATACAGTACCCTCCTCCCATGTACTCCGCAATGCATAGAAGACAGTAACATAAGTAGAATTTTCAAAATAGAGTAGTCCCCCCTTTTTTTCTATGGTTTCACACTCTGCAGTTTCAGTTTTCCACAGTCATCCAGTTTGAAATTATTAAATGGATCCCTGGCTAGTGTGGCTCAGTGGATTGAGCATAGGCCTGTGAACCAAAGTATCACTAGTTCGATTCCCAGTCAGGGCACATGCCTGGGTTGTGGGCCAGATCCCCATTAGGGGGCTTGTGAGAGGCAACCACACATTAATGTTTCTCTACCTCTCTTTCTCCTTCCTTTCCTCTCTCTCCAAAAATATATAAAAATCTGAAAAATAAGTTTTAATGGAAAATTCTAGAAATAAGCCGTTAGTATGTTTTAAAGTGCACACTGTTCTGAGGAGCACGATGAAATCTCATACTGTGCCTCTCTCCCAAACCTGGACTGTAGCTCATCTCCTCAGTCCAGCACCTGCACTCTGTGTGCCCGCCCATTAGTCACTTAGCAGACGTCTGTTATCAGACCCACTGTCACAATGCTTGTGTTTAATAACCCTTATTTAACTTAATAATGCCACCTTCACAAAATTATTACAGCATAACTGTTTTATTTTATAATAACTGTTGTCAATCTCTTACTGTGCCTAATTTTTTAATTAAACTTTATCAAAGGTATGTATGTATACAAAAAAAAACCCAGAATATGTGTTTGCATGTATGGTTTGATATGATCTGTGGTTTCAGGATCTACTGGGGGTCTTAGAACATATGCACCACAGATAAGGGTGAACTATTGTACCAGGGTCACCCTTTAATCTGTTGCACAGATGAGAACCGTAGGACTGTTTGATATCCCAGGGATCTTCTAGAAACTACCAATACTGAAGTGATTACTAATAAATACTCCACCACTTCAAAGTCCTACTACAATGCCTTAGCTAAAAATTAGGTTAGTGGCATAAAAAGGGAGGTGGGGACAGGATGTTCACATTCTAAAACTTAAAGCTCACAAAGAATACGCACCCGTGCTATAAAAACTAAAAACTCGCTGCTGTTCCTCATTCTGTTCCGGAAACGAAGTGGGATGCTGAAGAGAGAGAGAGTGAGGCGCGGCACTTTATGGAGAAAAGAGCCTCTCAGCACTGGCAGGGCATGGGGAAGAATTAAAAATTAGGGGAGGTGGGATGGGTGGAAGAGGGCAAAGGGGCAAAAACTTGGGAAAACTGTAATAGAATAATAATAAAAATGAGTATTAGCCCTGGCTGGTGTAGCTCAGTGGATTGAGCGCGGGCCTGCGAACCACACGATCGCGGTTCGATTCCCAGTCAGGGCACATGCCTGGGTTGCAGGCTGGTTCCCTGCAGGCCAGTTTCCAGCAGGGGGTGCACGAAAGGCAACCATACATTGATGTTTCTCTCCCTCTCTCCTTCCCCTGTGAAGATAAATAATTTTTTTTTTAATCTAAAAAAAAATTAGTATTAAAAAATTAGCCCAGACTGGTATGGCTCAGTAGATTGAGCGCCAGCCTATGAATGGAAGGTCACTGGTTCGACTCCCACTGAGAGCACAAACCAGGTTTCAGGCCAGGTCCCCCAGGGGGTACGTGCAAGAGGCAGTCAATCAATGTATCTCATGTATGGATGTTTCTCTCCCTCTCTTTCTTCCTCCCTTCCTCTCTAAAAGCAAATTTAAAAATCTTTAAAAAAATTAAAGTACTATTGAGTACTCCTTGCTTGTCATTTAAGACTCCAAAACAATGTGTGAAATCACTGCTATTATTAAACCCATTTTACACATTAGGACGCTGAGGAACAGAACAGTTAGGTGGATTTTCCAGGATCACACAGCTAGTGAGAATCAGAGCAGAGATTCAACCCAGGTCACCTGAGCTCCATTCCAATGAAGTCTGTGGCCACCATCCTCTATTTCCCTCCTGGAATAAATTTATGTATTTATAAACAATTAACTCAAGGACTGGAGAGAAGCATAACAAAGCTGTATTTCAATCAGAAAGGATAAAGAAGCTCAGATAAGCTCTCAATATCTTATCTCTTCTACATTATATAAAAACTCCTTTATACCAAAGAATAAATTGTAATTACTAAATAAAATCATATATATTTTTAAGAGGCCAAATAATTTCTATCCTACCATATATTAGAAAACAATGACTACTGCAAACTCTGTAACTTATTTTTCTGTTGATTTATTTTCAGGTATGAAATATAAGGAGAAAACAAAATGACATTTATAAAATGTCATAAATTAGTTGAAAAATGAATTACAAAGTTAAACTTGCTACTTTTTAAATGAACATCTCATTATTTAATATGTTTTCACACACCTAATGTTTCCATACTTGTAGCAGTTAGCACCCAGATACAGAATAAATTTCCTGCCAGATCAAACAATAGAATTTTTCAGTTTAGGCTAATTTAAACTAAACTGTGATTCAACTACTATAGTCCAGGCCAGTAACACTGAGCACTTTCATGTAAAAAAAAACAACACAATTCAAATGTGTGAAAAGCTTCTTCCCAGGGCATTTAACACATGAAAGCTGGGGGCCAAGTCTGCTAGTTTCCACTACACTTGTGAATGATTTGTAATTGCACTTAAACTGGTAGCAGTTCTAAGTTTCAAGCAACTACAAGTTCAGATTTGGGAAAGACCTGAATCATGATTTTGGATGATAGAGATTTATAAGTCAAAATCATGTATGAAGATAAAACTGCACAGTCACAGTGATAAATGTAAATATAAGAATTATACAGGGAGCACTGGGGGGGCTGGGATGGGAGTAAAAGACAGAAAACTGTACTTGAACAACAATTAAATAAGTTTTTTTAAAGAACAACAAAAATAAAAAAATAAATAAGTAAGTAAATAAAAAGAATTATATAATTCAATCTCAAATAAAATCTTCTAGAAACTGCTGCTCCATTTGATGATCAGGCTTTTATTCTTATGAAATGTCTTCATGATCCTCCCCATTCTCTCCTCAAGGTAAGTTATCAAAATATTTGAAAACTGTAAGGCACTTACCTACTCTCAAAATATCTGCTATAATTCTTTTTATCTGCCCTAGTTCATAACAATTCTGAGAAACTGATGGACATAATGCTTACTTAACACTTGAGAAGGAAAAAAAAAGAAGTCAATCAAAAAGAAGGAACTGATGCCTTCAGTACCTAACTAAAGTACCTCAAAGCATTTAGGCCAAAAATCTGGCTTAAAACTTACTGTCAATAAACTAAAGAAAGGTGAGGGGACAAATGTGAAAATTTTTTACTTTGAACAGAAGAAAACAAAGTTATCTACAAAAAACCCTCCATTCCCCGATTACAATCAAGAAAAATTCTAGCCCTGGCCAGCTAGCTCAGTTGGTTGTAATGTTGTCCTGATACACCAAGGTTCAACCCCTGGTCAGGGAACATACAAGAAACAACCAATGAATGTACAGGTAAGTGGAACAACAAAGTGATCTCTGTCTGTCTGTCTCTCTCTTTCCCAAAGCAGTAAGTTTTTTAAATGATTTTTAAAAGAATTCTGCCACAAAGTCCCATGGAAAAAAAACAGAAATACTATTCAATAATTTAAGTCCAATGAAATGACGAAGGGCACGCACTGAGTGACAATACAGTAAAATGCTGGGGTAAAATAGTTAGCTTTTTGATGGTCTAGAGATCATTTTAAGAACTGGAAGTACATTATATTCTCTTCCTCAGATATCTCAACTATTACAAATCTCCTTCCTCAAATTCAAGATGTATTATAGACCTCTCAACAAATGTATTGAGTTAGCCAAAAAGTCCATTTAAGCTTTTTCCATAAAAAAAGATATTTTCCATTTTCACCAATAAATTTATTGATTTGGATATTTTGAGTACATCAACTACCTCTCATGTGGTAGAACACTGATGGTTCTCTATTAATGTCTCAATTTGATCATTATCAACTTCAGTTGGTCTACCGGAACATGGACCATGATCCAACGAGAAATCTCTAGCACAAAACTTCACCACCAGTTTTGACACATTCGATCAGTCACAGCACCTTCTTCATACACTGCATAGGTCTTTTTTTGCATTTCAGTTGCACTTTTACCTTTTTTAAAATAAAAAAGCATAATATACTGAAAATGTTGCTAATTTTCTTCCACCTTCAATATTAAAATGGCTCCACAAATATTCACCAATTTTGGTTTTTTGTTAAATGCATGCTGATATGACAGCTGTCACAATAATATCTAGCAAAACTGTTCCAAATGAAGTCAATGACGAGTAAGTTATATTACAGCCATCCTCCAGAAAAAACAAATGAACTTTCTGGCCAACACAATATTTCATTTGTCAAACGTTCAACCTGCTACCCAAGAGCCTGTGGTAAAAATGTGCTACTGCTTGTTACATAGTCACCAATGGCTTCAAACAGGCTCTACTATGGAAATCTGAAGGGTAGGCTCTACTCTGCTTCCAGAGAAGGCCAAGTCACTGAAGCATGTCCAGACATGGACATGGAGGCTTGACTGCCTATAGTAGGACCAGATTTTTGGCAGAACTTTGAAATCTTCTCAAGCTGCCACAACCAACATTAGCTGAAATCTCTCTCAATGTGTTTGCTTTTAAATTTTTCTGTACAGTCCTTCATACAGTATAAAACACATTCACCTTGGCCTGATAACAAAGTATATTCCTAAAAAAGGATCTTGCACCTACTGTTTTCTCTGCCTCAGACACTATCACTGAAATGCAGACATCCCCATGAGGCAGACAGAAAGAAGTTAGGGAAAACTCCCAACAAGTGGAATGAGGAAGTAGGAGCCAACATCCACGCCATAAGCCACTAAGTCTTCTCACCAGAGCCCCCACCTCCATGCATGATCAAAGGGAAACAGTTTATCGCTGGAAAAACTAGCAAAAAACAAATCAATCCAAGACAAAGAAAAAACTAACCAAAACTCCATAATGGAAGTATAATGATCCCAAAGCTCATTATACCTCTGTTATGATGAAAACTGATACCACAAGTAGAAGGGGGACTGAGGGGGACTAATGCCATGACACTTCTGGGATAGGCCACATTAGAAACAAGATCCCCTCCTAACCAGAATGCAGAGTCAGAATTGGGTGCCAAAAGTTCAAAAACTGAAAACAAGACTGCCTGCCAAAATGCAGGTGTAGGTAGACACATTGTGCCCACTCGCACGACCAAAATTAAGGACAACAAAAATTTAGAAACAAAAGAACAACCAGAACTGACAGAAAATTGATCTGTACAGAAGTCCGAAAACCATTCATCTAGACCAGTAAGAGGGGCGGAGTTGGCAGCCTGTGGAGAGGGGCTGCAGCAGGAAAAAGTGGTAGCTGGCGGACCAGGTGCACAAGAGGTGGATGGCAGACCCCAGGCGCCGGGAGGCAACGAGCAGACCCAGTGAGACACGCAAGGCAGCCCCAGGAGAAAACGAGCAGCAAGACAGACGGCACAACCCAGGTCCCCAGCGACAGAAAATAAAGCCTAAGAGCTCAGATTGAAAACACTTGCAAGGGTTGAGGTGCCTGAAAAGACTCCCAGCCTCACAGGAGAGTTTGCTGGAGAGACCCACAGGATCCTAGAATGTACACAAGCCCACCCACCCGGGAACCAGCACCAGAAGGGCCCAATTTGCTTGTGGGAAGCGGCAGAAGGGACTGAAATCTGAGAGAGGACCAAGCGCCATTGTTCCCTCTCTGACCCTGCCCCCACTTACAACCCAGCCACTGGGTTGCCCTGCCCTGGTGAACACCTAGGGCTCCACCCTTCATATGTAACAGGCACGACCAGACCCCCCCTCCAAAAGAAAAATGGCTCAAACAGAAGAAGAAATCAAAGCCCCAGAGACAATACTTCCAAGTGACCGAGAGATAGCCAACCTATCAGATGCACAGTTCAAAACACTGGTTATCAGGATGCTCACAGAATTGGTTGATTTTAGTCACAAATTAGAGGAATAAATGAAGGCTACACTATGTGAAATGAAGGAAAATGAACAGGGAACAATGAACACTGATGGGAAGGAAACTGGGACTCAGATCAAGGGAGTGGACCAGAAGGAAGAAAGAAACAACAAATGGAAAAGAATTCAAAAAAATGAGAGGCTTAGGAACCTCCAAGACATCTTTAAACATTCCGATATCCCAATTATTGGAGTACCAGAAGGGGAAGAAAAAAAGCAACAAGTGGAAAACTTATTTGAACAAATAATAAAGGAGAACTTCCCCAATCTGGCAAAGGAAATAGACTTCCAGGCAGTCCAGGAAGCTCAGAGAGTCCCAAAGAAGTTGGACCCAAGAAGGAACACACCAAGGCACATCATCATTACATTAGCCAAGATTCAAATGAAAGAGAGAATCCTAGAAGCAGCAAGAGATATGGGGACAGTCACCTACAAAGGAGTTCCCATCAGACTGTCAGCTGACTTCTCAAAAGAGACTTTACAGGCAAGAAGGGGCTGGAAAGAAGTATTCCAAGTCATGAAATCCAAAGACCTACAACCGAGATTGCTCTATCCAGCAAAGCTCTCATTTAGAATGGAAGGGTAGATAAAGTGCTTCTCAGATAAGGTCAAGTTCATCATCACCAAGCCCTTATTATATGCAATGTTAAAGGGACTAATCTAAGAAAAAGATAAAAAATATGAACAGTGGAAGGACAGCACTCAGTTATTAACAATCACACCTAAAACAAAAGCCAACTAAGTGGACAGCTAAAACAGGAGCAGAGCCACAGAAATGGAGATAGAAAATAGGTAGAAAATAGACAGGGGAGGGCAAGAGTAATATAGGAAATGTAAAAGCTAAAGAACTTATGACACATGGACATGAACTAAAGGGGGGAGTGTGGGTGGGAGGGGGTGTGCAGGGTAGAGGGGGAATGAAGGGAAGGAAATGGGACAACTGTAATAGCATAATCAATTAAAAAATGTTATTCAGGAAAAAAATAACCAAAACCTGAAAACACACAAAATCCTAAGAATCACTGAGCACTCACTTGCTAATAACTCGGACGAACCAGTTGAGTACTTTCACCTTTCTTGCAGCAGCAAGTCCTAGCCCCTCTGTCTCTACCTGAATAAACCTGCCTTCACTGCCACTCATCCTTGAAATTTCTCCTGCACGAGTCAAGAACCTGGAGGTCCCAGAACATGCTGGGGCAGGGCCAGCACCAGCACAGAACTGGTCAGGTGACACCCACAACTTCATGATCTGCTTCCTTCATCTATTCTGTTCAAATTTCTCCTTATGTCCTGCATTATTTTTCCACAAAGCAGTTGTCGCCGTATGACTTTACACACTGGGTACTATCTTTCCAACCCTGCTACAATATAGATTTTGTGAGAACAGGGCATTTTGTTTTTAAAGATTATGTTTATTTATTTTAGAGAGGGGAAAGGGGAAGGAGAGAGGGAGAGAAACAACAGTGTGTGGTTGCCCCTGCACACCCCTAACCAGGGACCTGGCCTGTAACCCAGGCGTGTGCCCTGATTGGAAATCGAACCAGTGACCCTTTGGTTTGCAGGCCATCACTCAAACCACTGAGCCACATCAGCCAAAGAAAGCAAGGCTTATTTTTTTATTCACTGCTCTATCCTTACTCAGCTCTTAATACAATGCTTGGGACATAGCTGGTATACAGGAAGTGTTTGTTGAATAAATAAATGAACAAAGGAATGAGTTTCTTAACCCTACCTATGCATAAGACCATCCTGTTCTCCTAGCAATAATACTTTAATGGCTTATTTTGAGAATGCTGAGATTCAAACAGCAACTATCTCAAAAACATCTGCATTATACCTAGCAGCTTCTATTGTACAAAATTACCTAGCTCTTATGCAGAGAATGTGGGAAAAAAAGTACATAAATACATTAAAGAAAGAAATATTACAGGCAAAGACAATTATCTATATTAAAAATAAACATCTTATGCCCTGGCTGGTGGATCAGTGGGTTGCTGGTTCAATTCCTGGTCATGGCACAAGCCTGGGTTGTGGGCCAGGTTCCCTGTTGGGGGCATGCGAGAGGCAACTGATCATTTCTCTCACACATCGATGCTTCTCTCCCTCTCTCACTCCCTCTCCTCTCTCTAAAAATCAACAAATAAAATCTCTTACGAAAATAGACATCTTATACAATATATAATTCATTCCACTAGATCTGACAGTAAAAGTAAAAAATATTGCTTCTTACAGTTAATATCTTTTTTTTTTTTAACTGATTCTAGAGGGAAGAAGGGAGGGACGTGACTTGTTTGTTGATCTACTCATTTCTATGCATTCAATGGTTGCTTCTTGTATGCACAGTGACCAGAGACTGAACCCGCAACCTTGGCACATTGGTGATGACGCTCTAACCAACAGAGCTACCCAGCCAGGGCTCTTTTACATTTAAAAGGCATCCAGTAAAGTTTTACCATCTCCCAAACATCCTTCTTAAACCCTTCCTGTTAACTGTGACTCTGCTCACCCAGTCTATGGCTTGGAATACTATGGAGGGACTGACACAATTAAAAGAGAATGAAATAAACCTAGAGAGTAATACTGAATCCAAACAAAGGTTCTCTCTGTACAGTGGAATTATAGTTGATTTTTCTTCTTCGCATCTTTTAAAGCTTCCAAATTGTCCATCTGGAACATTTATTGTATCTCTTTCAGATGGGAAAATCCTATTAAACAAAAATGATCATTTACCAGAGTTAAATAATATTGCACTTTACTGATGAAAGACAGAAATCAGGTGAGATGCGCTTTAAAGCTTAAATGTAACATAAATACTGAAGTACAAAGACTTAGTATAAAGAAAAAGTGTAAAATACTGTATCTCACTAATAAGTATCATAATGATATACTAGGTTGAATATATTAGTAAAATTAATTTCAGCTTTCTTTTTACTTTTTTAACATGGCTACTGAAAAATCTAAAATTATAGCAATGGCTCATATATTCTACCGGACAAATGATCTATAAACAATCAAAACTGAACACAATGTACCTCAAAAGTATTCATTAAGTTTTACTTGAATCTGAATCTTAGATGAACATTTTAAAGATATCAGCTAAATTAATCTGTAACCAAATCCAAATTCAATCTTTTTAAAAATGAAAAAGGAAAAGATGGCCCTTGCCAATGTAGCTCAGTGGATTGAGTGCCAGCCTGCAAACCAAAGAGTCACCTGTTTGATTCCCAGTCAGGGCACATGCCTGGGTTGCAGGCAGGTCCCCAGTAGGGGGTGTACAAGAGACAACCACACATTAATGTTTCTCTCCCTCTTCTTCTCCCTCCCATATCCTCTCTAAAAATAAATAAATAAAATCTTAAAAAGAAAATGAAGGGATAAACAAAAGGGTGTCCAGTACTTTCCCCATAGTGTCTTTGCCATAGACATCTTTACTGCAAGGATTCTCACTACATAACTTACTGGCCACGGGTGGTTTTGCCATAAAAAAGATGAAATAACTGATTGACAGTTTGGGGTTGTCTTGTTTGGATTCCCTTCTACACTGACAAAGTTCTTGCAGTTATTCCCATTTCTGTATGTATAAATTTTTGCTAGCCCTCATAACTGTCTATACAGTAACAAGTAAACATATGGGGTGATGGTCTTAAAATAGTTACCGTTTCTTCCTGATGATTATCTGCCCCAGGTTATGTTCTTATTTTGAAACACACTACACTGAGAGGAGGAAGCGGTGCCACGGGCTCTCTTTCAGAGTGCAGAGGTGAACCCACATTTCTCATGGCATGGAGACGAGTGCTTAGGTACAGTCCACAAAATAAAATCAGTTATTTCTGCAGCATTGCCATAAACCTAAACACATTTTAAATGTATTTAAATATTTTGTATTTCAAAATAAAGTCATTTTAATTTTGTAATGTCCTTTTTAATGTTCCTCTTTGATTTTTGTCATTTTATCTTTTTTTGCAGCAAAATTGCCTATGGTCAATTAGTTATGCAGTAAAAAATGTGTGTGGCAAAAATGCTTGCAATAAAGATGTCTACCACAAAGATGATTAAAAGGAAAGTTCCTAGAATGAAAAAATCTACACTGTCAGAATTCTAATTACCTGGGGCATGTATTTATGGCCTGACAGCGACACTCATTAATCCAACAAATTAAAAACCAAACTTGTTACCAGGGAGATCCCAGTCAGGGGGATGCCTCTCCTAGGTTCTTGTCTGGCTCGCAAGAGAAGAATTCAGGAGAGAGACAACACGTAGAGTGGAAATGAGATAGCAAATTTATTTGTGAAACACATATGAGCACAAAGCTGCAAGCAGGCACCTGGCTAGTCTGAACATCCCATGTAGAAAAGGAAATAAAATTGTTAGTGAGTTTGTTCTATACCCGAGCACCTGGCTAGAAGTGGGCAATCAGCTAATCTGAGTGCACCCGTTACTGGGGTTCAAGGGTTACATACTTCAGTCAGTTTCTAGATTTCTCCTCCTCCTCTCCCTTCCAGACCTTGGGACAGTTATAAAGGCTCTCTTTCCTAGCTAGTGAAGATGATACACACAGAATTTCAAGGGCTCCCTCCCTCCTGCACAAAGTTTTGAACACCTGGTAATCTTATCACACTGGACTAAGGAATGCTGGGTCAACACATGAGACATGTCTCCCTTTTGTTTTCAGCCTCCTGTTTTAAGTTGTTTATTAGACTGCAGTGGCAGGGGCCTTGCTTTATTTCCCCTCCAGTCGATCATTCCTAGCTGCTGCATAACAAACACCCTGGCCAGGTAGCTCAGTTAGTTAGAGCCACATCCCAATATGCCATAGTTGCAGATTCAATCCCTGGTCAGGGCATATATGACAATTAACCAATAAATGCAGAAATAAGTGAACAAGAAAAATCACTGTCTGTCCTTCTATTTCCCTCTCTCAAATCAATAAACCACAAACTCTGTTTTTTAGATTGGTATGCAGTAAAACTGTTCCCCCTTCCGTTACACCTAATTACACCAGAAATAGCCCAGTGTACTACACGGTTCACCAAAGCCGTACCAACACAGTAAAACCCAAGCTCTTTTTATAAAAAATCACAGTGAAATAAACTTCAAAACAGCCCAAGAACGAGTTATTTACCGACTAATGCAATCCATTTGAACTGCCTGTGAGTTTACACTTATACAGTCTGTCCCGAGGATAAAAGTTAAAGCTCTTCAGTCTGTTAGGTACATGCGTCACACCAACTGGAATTCCTCAAGAGTGACCTCTAGGAAAATAATGACCAGAGTAAGCGCAAAAAATGCACAAAGGCACTCAGAGCAAAAGAGAGAATTCCTAAGTTCCTCCCTCCCCGAGCCAAGATCTACATGGTCGAGAAGATTCAGAAGAGATCAAACCAAAGGGACATCCAGAGCCTTTAAAAACTGACCAGGCATTCCCTCATCTCTAAGACTTAATCCCAAAACCCTCAAATTCTGACCCTAAAAATCTCCACAATATATACTGCCAAGAATCACAGAACCAAGGCAGCCTCTTTTCCAGCACTTTATAACAAGGGAAATGTTATTTAAGATCAAGACAGGACCTCAGAGGGGGTGGAAACGGGAGGGAGATGGAGAGGGCTGGGGGGTGGGCTGGGATGGGACTAAAAGGCAGAAAACTGTACTTGAACAACAATTAAAATTAAATTAAATTAAAAAAGAAGTTCCTAAAAAAAAAAAAAAGACATGACTTCAAAAACAGCCCTGAACTGTACCCCACTTGAAATAATCACTTTAGTCAAACTGTAGCATTGACGATTTATGGTTCTATTGTACATATTTTCACAAAAGAAATAAAAGTAATCTCATCACAAATGAATGAAAACCTATCAATTCTATATGCAAGGTCCAGAGTTAAATCACAGATATACTAGAGCTGACCCCAAACACTTAAGAACAATGGCAAAATGGTTCCATATCCCTTGGTGCTGTAACAGTAAAAATTGACTCAAGTTCACTGTGTACAATACAAGGGCATATTTAACATCAGACTTTTCACATAAGAACACACCTAATGCGAACCACCCTCAGCCTGGATTAGGTAAGAACTGATATCTGTGCTGCTGAGGAACCCTGTGCTTTTATTTAATACAGCAACTATCACTCTGTACTACATTTAGCTCTCTGTCTCCACCATACCGCTGGATCCTATTATCTCTGGCACCTAATACAATGTTAAATCATTATCACTGAGTGCTCAAAAAAAATTTGCTGATTGAATAGATAATCTGGAACTATGCTGTCCAATATGGCAAGCACTAGCCAACACGCAGCTATTTAAATATAAATTTAAGTTAATTAAAATTAAATAAAATTTAACAATTTAGTTCCTCAATTTCATTCGCCACATTTGAAGTACTCAAAGCTGCCACATAGGACAATGTAGACAGAGAAAATGTTCTCATCATCACAGAAAGTTCTATTGGACACGGCTGGTCTGGAGTGTCCCTTGATTCTGGGAAAACCTGAATAGCCTACTAATTCATACATTTTCCTAACAAGATTATTATTCTGAGAGAGAAAGAGTTAGAAGAAAAAAATGTTTTTTAGCCCTGCCTGGTTTGGCTCAGTGGATTGAGCCCTGACCTATAAATCACAAGGTTGCTGGTTTGGTTCCTAGCAGGGGCATAGGCCTGGGTTGCAGGCCAGGTCCCTGGTTGGGGGCATGCGCAAGAGGCAACCAGTTCATTTATCTCTCACACATCGATGTTTCTCTCCCTCTCTTTCTCCTTCCCTTCCCATCTTTCTAAAAATAAATACATAAAATCTTTTTTTGAAGTTTTTTAAATGTACACCAAATAACAATAACTAATACCATCAAAGGAAAGTTCTTCTGTAATACTGTCTCTCGTATCAATTACATTTCAAACTTCTCTGATAATTCTTTACTGCTAAGATTTTCCCCTCATCATTCCCTAATGTGCCTAAAAGAAAGTCATTAGTAACAATAAGGGCTCTTATTTCTAGAAAGGTTTTTTTTAAGATATGGGACTATTTCTGCCCTAATCGTGGGCTAGTTAAATTAAAAGTTCAAACAGGATCTTGGAGTTAATTCAGTCTAGTTCATCAATTTTACGGAGGAAGAGACTGAGAAGTAAAACAACCCCAAAGAGAAGATGTTAGAAGCAGACCAAGCAGGTAAGAAAGAAAAAAAAGGTGCGTGGAAAGCTGGGGAACTTTTGCCCAGAATCACAGTATTATTATCCAAAATATCAAAATAATGTACAATTAAAAGGGAATGAAAAGCACTGGTAAAAGCTCAAGAATCTCTAAATTAGATACCAAAGTTCTGTCTTTTTTAAGAGACCCTTAGTTTTTCCTTACAAAACCTAATTTATTATTTAAATGCTTCATTGGCAATTTACTTTTTCTTTACATAATATAATCACATAAATTACTCCCATAGTCAAAATATATTTATTCCTACTAGCATAGATTTCAATTATCACAAATATAGGTAACTAAAACAGAAAGCAGAAATATTTACTAATTATTTTCCATGGAAACATAATTCCAATGACAATGTCAGAACATAAATACTGAAAATGAAATGAAGAGAAAAAAATAATTTGCTTCTCTAATAAAATCACTTCTGTCATGCTGAAATGTTATTTATTTATTTATTTTTTAAATATTTTATTTATTTATCTTTAGAGGGGAAGGGAAGGAGAGAGGGAGAGAAACATCAATGTATGGTTGCTTTTCGTGCGTCCGTCCCCTGCTGGAAACTGGCCTGCAGGGAACTGGTCTGCAACCCAGGCATGTGCCCTGACTGGGAATCGAACCGCGATTGTCTGGTTCGCAGGCCCGCGCTCAATCCACTGAGCTACACCAGCCAGGGTGAAATGTTATTTAAATGAAAACTAAAGTAGGAGCATTTCTACTTCTTAAAGAGATTTTCATCGTCATGAATTATAAATAAAAATATAGAATAAAGAAATAAAGTTTTCATTAAAAGAAAAAGCAGCCCTGGCTGGTGTGGCACAGTGGATTAAGCGCTGACCTGTGAACCATAGGGATGCTGGTTTGATTCCCAGTCAGGGCATATGCCTGGGTTTCGGGCTGGGTCCCCAAGTAGGGGGAATGCGAGAGGCAACCACACACTGTGTTTCTCTCCCACCCTCCCCACCCCACCCCACCCCTAAAAATAAATAAATAAAACCTTTAAAAAAAGAAAAGTCAATGTAAAAAATCCTAAAATGTTATTAAAACAGAGAAAAACTGGCAAATATATTGTTCTCTTTTTTTTTTTTAAGTATCGGCCACCAACATGCCATCCAGACTGAGTAAGACATGGAAACTTAGGGGCCACGTGAGCCATGGCCACCGCCACAACGGCAAGCACCAGAAGTGCACCGGAAGCACCCGGGAGGCCAAGGTAATGCTGGTGGCCTGCATCATCACAGGATCAACTTCAACAAGTACCACCCAGGTCACTTTGGGAAAGTTGGTATAAGGCACTACCACTTAAAGAGGAACCAGAGCTTCTGCCCCACTGTCAACCTGGATAAACTGTGGACCTTGGTCAGTGAGCAGACATGGGTCAATGCTGCCAAAAACAACCCCGGAGCCACTCCCATCATTGATGTGGTGCGATCGGGCCACTGCAAAGTTCTGGGGACGGTAAAGGCCCCAAAGCAGCCTGTCATTGTGAAGGACGAATGCTTCAGCAGAAGAGCTGAGGAGAAGATTAAGAGTGTTGGTGGGGCTTGTGTGCTGGTAGATTGAAGCCACATGGAAGGGAAATCTAAATGCTCACAAGTGAAAAAATATATATATATAGTTCTAACAGAATACTTATGTAGCTTGAGGTGTCCTCAAGCCTCAAATTCTTAGGTAAATCCTGAATTTTGTTTTTCAAAGGGCACAGATTCTCCTTTGTAGGTACGGATTTTTATGTATCTAATTTCTTATACCTAAAGATACAAGAAAGCTTTTAAATCTGCTCCATTATGAAAACAGAAAATACCAAATCTAGAGCTCAGTCGTCTTTCACTATGTCAAATAATAGCTTCTATAATAACACAAAAGAAACCAAGGCACCACAGAAATATTTCTTTTCCTATATATATTTTTATCTTCCATGTTTATTTCTATAATTTACTCCAATATTCATATCTACTCAGACAAGTTAAATAATGAAAAATTGCACTTCAATAATATTAACATAAAAATGAAAACATATCAGAATTAAACTAATTTTACAGAAATGAACTTGGATATAGGGAGAACAAATAGCTCAAAATCTCTTGTTCACCCTATATTCATTTCCACTATTTTCTTAGTTCATTACTATGTATTTCTACATTCTTTGACATATCTAACAAAGACTTTACTGGTGAATTACTGGGTGTCTTAAAGTTGAATATAATGTACTATTAAAATATAATTCTGTTATTTAGATTATAACTCAATTATACTATTTAAAATTCTTTTACATGTGGGTGCGTAGGTTTTTATATAAGAAGCATTTAGCCCAAACTACATCTTAAGAAACCTACTTCATTCACTACCTTCAGCTAGCAAATATATAACAGACTTCTTTTGTTTTAGTTTTAATGAATTGCTATTTAACTGTCTCATGCCAGTTATCTGTGTGCTTGGAAAAATTAAAGCTAATTTAGAAAGAGGCTGTTTGTCTCAACAGGAATAGCTGTCACCCTCTCTTCCTTAAAGCTCCAGGCTGCATACCACAAAAAAAGGAACTAGGCAAAAAGTGCTTAAAATTCTAAATTTCAAAACAAATTATCACTGACAAAGCACCAACTATAAGCCCATCATTCTGATGGGCACATTCTCATAAAAACCCCATGCGCCAGAGACTGCTAGTTGCCCCTCAATTTTTGTGCCTCCTCTCTCTCCTCAATAAAAGTAAAAGTGACATATGAATCTTCAGTCAAGTGACCTTTAAGAGAGGAAGCATCTGTTTGTCTTCCCCATTCCCCTTCCTGCTAAACATAAGCTAGAGCCAAAGCAGCCATCTTGGACCAGGAAGTTCACTTGACCTACAAGGGCATGCTCAAAAAATATAAGCTTGCTGCTCAATGTCACTAATCACCAAAGAAATTCAAATTAAAACCACAATGAGATATCACCTCACACCTATCAGAATGGCTATCATCAATAAATCAACAAACAAGTGTTGACAAGGATGTGAAGAAAAAGGAACCCTCGTGCACTGATGGTGGGATTGCAAACTGCTGCATCTACTACGAAAAACAGTACGGAGGTTCCTCAAAAAATTAAAAATGGAACTACCTTACTATTCAGCAATTCCATTTCTGGATACATATCCAAAGAAATACAAAACAGTAATTGAAAGAATATATGCACCCCTATGTTCAATACAGCATTATTCACAATAGCCAAGATACGGAAGCAACCCAAGTGCCCATCAGTAGACTGGCCTTTGGATAAAGATTTGGTACAGTAGTTACGGTCATGTTCTCGGGAGTTCCTGTGTCCCTGCCAGCGCTGCCCAGATGGCCTTCCAGAACTGCAACCCAGCAGCCAACATCGCCGCTGCTCGTAAAGGAGGTGAGCACAGCAGCGGCACTGCTCAGGTCCCATGGGCAAGAGGTTACTGCAGGAGCTGATGACACTCAGGATGTCTGACGACAAAGGCATCTCTGCCTTTCCTGAATCAGACAACCTTTTCGAGTGGGTAGAAACCATCCATGGAGCAGCTGGCACAGCATATGAAGACCTGAGGTATAAGCTTCCCCCAGTTTCCCAGTGGCTGCACATACAACACACCAAAGGCAAAATTCCTCATGCTCTGCTAGCCACCCCAACGTGGTCACCCAGGGTAACATCTGCCTGGACATCCTAAAGGACAAGTGGTCTGTCCTATATCAGGACCATCCCACTCTCCCCATCCAGAGCCCGCTAGGAGAATTCAACATCGATAACCCCTTGAACACACATGCTGTGAGTTCTGGAACAGCCCCACCGCCTTCAACAAGCACCTACAAGAAACCTAAACAGAGCAGGTCTCCAGCCAAGAATCCTGACGGGGGCAGTGTAGCCTCTTTCCTTGTAGTGTCTCTTTTTTTCCCCTCAATTGGCCTGTCTTTACCTTGATTTCTGTGTATGACTCAGTATCTTCAGTTGTGGTGTCGTATTTGTTTGTTTCTGGTTTTCAAATTCTTTGGTTGAACCCCTATGATGAATGTATTAAACAAATATATTGGTGTATCAAAAAAAAGATGTGGTATATATATACAATGGAATATTACTGGGACAAAAAAGGAATGAAGTTTTATCACTTGTGCAACACAGATGGACCTAGAGGGTATTATGCTAAGTGAAATAAGTCAGGGAGAAAGACAATACCATATGATTTCACCTGGATAATCTAAAGAATAAAATAAAAGAACAAACAAAATAAAAAGACTCATACAGATACAGAGGACAAACTGGGGGTTGCCAGATGGGAGGGGAGCTGGAGGGCTAGGTAAAAAAGGTGATGGGATTAAGAAGTACAAATTGGTAGTTACAAAATAATCAAGGGGTGTAAAGTACAGCAAAGGGAATATGATGAATAATATTATAATAACTATATATGGTGCCAGATGGGTATCAGAATTATGGGGAAATCACTTCGTAAATTATGTAGTTGTCTAACCACTTAACCACTATGCTGTACAGCTGAACTATTATAAAATATGAAATGTCAACTGCAATTTAAAAAAATTGTTTAATATAAAGGAAGCCTGAGTCCCTTATAACCTCGGAGTACCACAATGGCTTAGGATCTGGTAACATGCTAACTAGTGAAAAAACTCAGATTAAAATCAAGAAACCCTTTCATTATACACTAAAGAATATGTTAACACATTTACTTCTGCAGCACACATCTTTTAAATTTTAGGAAGTTAACAGTAATCCTAATAATCCTTGATAGTAACAACAGAAGCAGAACTTGACTTACTCATTTGCACACAAGAAACTTTGCTGACTTAAAAAAAGTTCACTTCAAAAAAAAAGAGGAGAAGCCCTGACTGGCGTGGCTCAGTAGATTGGGTATCATCTGAAAGGTCACCAGCCTGATGGGCTACAGGCCAGGTCTCTGGTCTGAGAGGCAACAGATGGATGTTTCTCTCGCGCATCGATGTTTCTCTGCCTCTCTTTCTCCGTCCCTTCCTCTCGCTCTAAAAATAAGTATTTTTTTAAAGAAGAAAATAAACTGCATAACAGAAAAGAAAACAGACAAAAGGCTAAAGCGTCCATTAGTCTGTCAATTTGACTGACAAGATACTGGTAATAAAATATTCCAAATTCTAAGAGTATGTCAGGCATAAATGCAACTTTACTAGGCCCCAGATCTCACCAACCTTGAAATGAAAGAACATCTTCCTCTAGTCATTTGCCAAATCCTATTTAAATATTAATCTAGAAATTTAGAGGGCATTTGCACTGAGAAGCAAAAGAATCATTCATTTCTTAATCATTATAGATCAAGAACCTTAACAAAGAATAGACTCTAAATCCAACAAGCATTGTACTTGTACTAAGTACTCACAGCTCTCAGAAAAGGTACTGTCCAAACAAGCAAATACTAATTTAATCTCCCTTATATAATATGTAAGACCTAATTAACTCAAACTAAATCATTCCAATTTGATGCCAACAGTCTTAAATTTAGTTGCATATCTAAAACCCCAACTGCAAAATCTGATTCACAAGATATCTGTATATTTTTTTAAATTGAAAAACTGACTCCAGCCCTGGCTGGTGTAGCTCAGTGGATTGAGCGCAGGCCTGTAAACCAGAATATCGTGGTTCGATTCCCAGTCAGGGCACATGCCTGGGTTGCAGGCCAGTTCCTAGCAGGGGACTCTCGAGAGGCAACCGTACACATTGATGTTTTTCTCCTTTTCTCCTTCCCTTCCCCTCTAAAGATAAATAAATAAAATCTTTAAAAAAAAAAAAAGTAGGATAGACTGGGACAACATTTAAAAAAAAAAAAGAAAGAAAAACTGACTCCAATGAGCATCTAAGATTGACTACCACTATCCTGGCCGTGCCACATCCCTGTAATTATGCTAATTAAGACAGCATTTTCTGCCCTGGCTGGTGTGGCTCAGTGGATCGAGTGCCAGCCTGCAAACCAAAGGGTCGCCAGTTCAATTCCCAGTCTAAGGCACATGCCCAGGTTGGAGGCCAGGTCTCCCAGTTGGGGGCACATGAGAGGCAACCGCACATTGATGTTTCTCCCCCTCTCTAAAAGTAAACAAAATCTTTTAAAAAAGAAAAAAGAGCCCTGGCTGGTGTAGCTCAGTGGATTGAGCGTGGGCCTGTGAACCAGAGGATTGAGGTTCGATTCCCAGTCAGGGCACATGGCTGGGTTGCAGGCCAGTTCCCAGCAGGGGACCCATGAGAGGCAACCATACATTGATATTTCTCTCCCTCTCTCCTTCCCTTCCCCTCTAAAGATAAATAAATAAAATCTTAAAAAGAAAAAAGACAGCACTGTCTTGGCCTTGGGCACTGTCTAGGGCGTCATCCCACTAAGGCTGCATGTTTAATCTCTGGTCACGGTACCTGCAGAAGCAGCCAATGTGGAACATACATAAATAAGTGGAACAACAAATCAAGGTTTCTCTATCTCTCTCCCTTCCTCTCTCTCTCTAAAAATATCAGTTAAGTTTTATTTTAAAACATCCATTTTCTTCCATTAAAAAAGTAAAAGATTACTTACTTGGGTCACTCAAGTCTAATGAAAATGTTACCTAACTTCAACCAATGACTAAAGAAAAATTAGTATTTCTCCAACTCTTAAACACTTTCCCAATTTGTTTTACAATGGCTTTTCTCATCAAGAGTGTATCACAATGTGTCTTTGTCAGGAAGATAGAATGTTCTCTAGACATTTGTGGATAACCAATGCAATGCCAAAATAGTTACCACTGTTTTTCCAACTGGAAGGATGTCAATGAACTAAAATAACAGCAGAATAAGAACAATAAAATGTTTTTCCTCTCACTAAAATTCACCATCCCAATAGCATCATCAGATTTACTTATGCAGCAGGTTACAAAAAGATAAAAATAACAGAAAGGCTGTTTTTAGCAATACATGACATGAAGACTAGCACTTGAAAACGAGCCTCGATGAGACTGGCCAGGTAGCCCAGCTGGTAGAGCACTGTCCCACGCCAAGGCTGTGGGTTCCATCTCCGGTCGGGCACATACAAGAATCAGCCAATTAATGCATAAATGAGTGAAACAACAAATCAACGTCTCTCTCTTTCTCCTTTCCTCTCTCTCTCTCTAAAAAAGTCAATAAATAGCCCTGGTTGGTGTATCTCAGTGGATTGAGCACAGGCCTGCAAACCAAGGGGTTGCTAGTTTGATTCCCAGTCAGGGGACATGCCTAGGTTGCACGCCAGGTCCCCAGTAGGGGGCATGCAGGAGGCAACCAGACATGATGCTTTTCTCCCTCTCTACCTCCCTTCCCCTCTGTCTAAAAATAAATAGATGAAATCTTTAATTTAATTTATTTATCTTTAGAGGGGAAGGAAAGAAGAGAGGGAGAGAAATATCAATGTATGGTTGCCTCTCGTGCATCCCCCCGCTGGGAACTGGCCCACAGCCCAGGCATGTGCCCTGACTGAGAATCGAACCTTGGTTGTTTGGTTCTCAGGTCCACACTCAATCCACTGAGCTATACCAGCCAGAGCTACATGAAATCTTTAAAAAATTTAAAATAAAGGTAAGAAGTGATTTTTATCTTTAAAATAATGTGTTCAAATGATCTATTAGATGAGGAAAATTGCGCTGGCTGGTGTGGCTCAGTGGATTGAGCAATGGCCTGTGAACCGCCTGCTTGATTCCCAGTCAGGGAACATGCCTGAGTTTCAGGGCCAGGGTGAGGACATGCGAGAGACACCCAATCAATGTATCTCCTAAACATTGGCATTTCTCTCCTCTCTTTCTCCCTCCCTTCCCCTCTCTGTAAAAGTTAATAAAATTTTTTTTCAAAGAAGAGAACAATAGTTGCCATACAATGACTTGAATATGAGAAAAATTAATAGTCACAAGGAGTTCTTAATTTCAGTAAGAAAGTCCAAAATTGCGATAATGTTAATGTAAAAACAAACCTCAATTCTTCAAAAGCTAGCAAATCCCACAGAGACATGGTTAGATTTAGAAACTGTTTTGCCCTGGCTGGTGTGGCTTCATGCACTGGACATTGTCCTGGGAACTGAAAGGCTGCAGGTTAGATTCATAGTAAGGGCATGTGCCTGGGCCGCAAGCCAGGTCCCCACTTCAGGGCATGCACAAAACAACCAACCAATATATGTATCACACATTGATGTTGCTCTCCCTCTCTTTCTCCTTTTCTTTCCCTTCTCTCTAAAAGTAAGTAACATCCTTAAAAAAAAAAAGAAATTTTTGGTTTTTTACTTTATAGTATCTGTTTAGATCCCAAATAATACTTGAACTATATATTTCAGAAACACTGTACATGAGAAACTCCACAAAACATAAATAGTATGTGAATATATCAAAAGATGACTATATTATAAACTTGTTAACATGAAGTATCTTAACAGTAATAATTTTCTCTTTTATCTGCAGTACTTTAAAAATTATTGCAAGAAAAAATAAAAGAATTATACTGCCACCCACAGTTTTAATATGTGGGTTCTGTCAGGCTCCACCCACAAAACTTAAAGACAACATTTAGTTCTGGAGACACCTATTTACTCACTGCAGGGAATCCAACTAACTCTCCTGATCCACCTCATCCCTCATTCATAAATATGAATGGAAACTACCAATCACCAGACATGAGAAAGTAAAAAACAAAGACGAAAGAACAAACTTTGGAGGGAGAGAGATGGTGCAGGGAACAGAAAAATATATTTTTACATTTTTAGTTAATACCTACCAAGAACCAAAGATAATATTTGAGTCATAAGATAAAACTGCTATCAAAAAATAGAGGAAAAAAAGGTCTTGAATATTCATTGTATAGAACTCCATCCTATTAAAATGAGCATATGTACCAAGACATATGCTAGAGATTTTAATACCAAAAAAAAAAAAACCCCACTGGAAACTGCACAAATATCTATCAATAGCAAGAGTTAAATAAATGATGATACAACTATAGAACAGTCTATATTTATTCACATGGCAAACATACATGAAAAGTGGTCACTAAACATGTGCAGAATAATTCCACTAATGTTCCTTATAAATATAATTAATAATAATAATAATAATAATAATAATAATAGCCCTGGCTGGCATAGCTCAGTGGATTGAGCACGGGCCTGTGAACCAAAGGATCGCAGTTCAATTCCCAGTCAGGGCACATGCCTGGGTTGCAGGCCAGTTCCCAGCATGGAATGCACAAGACGCAACCATACACTGATGTTTCTCTCCCTCCCTCCTTCCCTTCCCCTCTAAAGATAAATAAATAAAATCTTTAAAAATAATAATAATAATAGTAACAGCTATCCTATATTACTATTTAACACAAAGTGCCAGCTAGGTACTACTACATTAAGCACTTTATATGTACTGACTGATTTAATCCTCTTAACAATGTGAGTCTCTAGTGTATAATTCTCTCTTTCCACATATGAGGACACAGGGTGCAGAAAGGATAAATTGCTTTCCCAAGGTACACAGCCACTACCAGGGGTGTCCAGCCCACAGGCTGCATGCAGCACAGGACAGCTATGAATGCAACCCAACACAAAATCGCAAACTTACTTAAAACCATTTTTTTGCTCATCAGTGTTCATTACTGTCTGTGTATTTAATGTGTGACCCAAGACGACGGTTCTTCCAGTGTGGCCCAGAAAGGCCACACTGCATGGGAACTTGGAACTAGGATCTATGGGACTCTCAATCTCCCACGGTGACCATTCACATTTCCAGCACTTAGGATACAAACCACAGAATCCAATTACCGAGTCCATCCTCTAAAAATCTCCACCTCTCCCTCTCCCTTTCTTCTCTTCTTTCTCTCTCTCTCAATGTGTAAATGCATATGAAAAGGTCTGTAAAAATAGGCATGCTTATCTGTCAACTCTGACAACCTCTAATGATGGGAGTAGATGAAGAGGATTTTGAGTATTTTTATTTTTTTAAATATATTTTATTGATTATGCCATTACAGTTGTTCTATTTCCCCCCTTCATTCCCCTCCACCCTGCACACCCCTCCCCCACCATCCCCCCCTTTTAGTTTATGACCACGTGTCTCAAGTTCTTTAGATTCTATATTTCCCATACTATTCTAGCCCTCCCCTATCTATTTTCTACCTACCGTCTATGCTACTTATTTTCTGTACCTTCTCCCCCCTTCTCCTTCTCCCACTCCCCTGTTGCTAACCCTCCATGTGATCTTCATTTCTATGGTTCTGCTCCTGATCTAGCTGTCCTCTTAGTTTGCTTTTGTTTAAGGTGTGGTTCTTAATAACTGTGAGTTTGCTGTCCTTTCACTGTTCATATTTTTTATCTTCTTTTTCTTAGATAAGTCCCTTTAACATTTCATATAATAAGGGCTTGGTGATGATGAACTCCTTGAATCTGATCTTATCTGAGAAGCACTTTATCTATCCTTCCATTCTAAATGAGAGCTTTGCTGGATAGAGCAATCTTGGATGTAGGTCTTTGCCTTTCATGACTTGGAATCCTTCTTTCCAGCCCCTTCTTGCCTGTAAGGTGTCTTTTGAGAAGTCAGCTGACAGTCTGATGGGAACTCCTTTGTAGGTGACTGTCCCCTTCTCTCTTGCTGCTTCTAGGATTCTCTCCTTCATTTTAATCTTGGCTAATGTAATGATGATGTGCCTTGGTGTGTTCCTTCTTGGGTCCAACTTCTTTGGGACTCTCTGAGCTTCCTGGATTTCCTGGAAGTCTATTTCCTTTGCCAGATTGGGGAAATTCTCCTTTATTATTTGTTCAAATAAGTTTGCCACTCATGGCTGTTCCTCTTCCCCTTCTGGTACCCCTAGAGGATTTTTAGTATTTTTAAATGTATAATATATAAGTTTCATTTTATTTTATTTTATTTTATTTTATTTTACTTTACTTTATTTTATTTTTAGAGATGGGGGAGAAAGAGAGGGGGAGAATCATCAATGTGTGGTTGATGCCTCTCACACACCTCTACTGCAGACCTGGCCTGCAACCCAGGCATGTGGCCTGACTAGGAATTGAACTTGCGACCCTTTGGTTTACAGGCCAGTGCTCAATCCACTGAGCCACACCAGCCAGGGCAGAAATATAAATTTATACAGATGATATAGAATTTTAAATTTGTATTCTTTTGCTAAGTTTTGAACCTTAACTAAGATCTCAATTACATTGTGAGCCTAGAATACAAACAAATAATTTTCAAAACAGAAAATTAAAAACTAATAAACATAGGGGAAAACTAAATCTTGTAAGTAATAAAAGAAATGCATATTAAAATTATATATCACTTCCACCTATCAAATTAACAAAAATTTAAAAACTTGAATATTTAATGCTGGTAATATACAGCAATTATCCTAATGATCACACCTACTGACCCAGTAATTTTTACTCTATTAAAGAAATATCTGAAATATTGAAAAACATTATACACAAGAATAGTAGTTTCAGCATTTCTTTTAATAGCAAAATTGTTAACAACCTGGTAATAAGAGATGTATTTTTAAGTATATTGTGGTACAGCCATATACACTAATATTATAAAGCCCCTGACAGGTATAGCTCAGTAGATTGAGTGCAGGCTGCAAACCAAAAGGTCGCCAGTTCGATTCCTAGTCAGGACACATGCCTGGGTTGCAGGCCAGGTCCCTGGTAGGGGACGAGTGAGAGGCAGCCACACACTGATGTTTCTCTCCATCTCTCCCTCTCTTTCCCTCTCTCTAAAATCTCTTAAAAACGAATAACTAAAATCTCTTTAAAAAAGAAATATTATAAGCCCTCAAAATGTGTACTGAAGTGGGAATATATCATTGTTAAAATAGAAAAAATAACACATCTACTGTATGGTTTACAGCATATGTATATAACATATAATGCCAACATATGTAACATGTTGGCATTTTACAAAAATTCCTTCAAGGAAATACATCAAAAATGCTAATAGTACCCTGCCTGCATGGCTCAGTGGGTTGGGCATCATCCCACAAACCAAAAGGTCACCCCACCAGTTCAATTCCCAGTCTGGGCACCCCTGGGTTGGGGGCCAGGTCCCCACATCAGGACAGGAGAAAGGCGACTGATCAATGTTTCTCTCTCACATGGCTGTTTCTCTCCCTGTCTTTCTCCCTTCTTTCCCTTCTCTCTAAAAAATAAATTAAAGTCTTTTTTTAATGCTAATAGTTATCAATGGGTGATAAGAGTTAATTTCTTTTTCCTGTGTTTTTTACAATGATCACATACGGCTTTTCTGAGGAAGGAGCCTTTTATTTTTTTAAAGCAGAAAAGCCTTTTCTTTTCATCACGTTAGACGAGAAATGAATGAAGCAGTGTGTCACAGCCCATCCAGATAGATCCTATCTTACTGGTTGCTAAGCAGCATATCCTAGTGTTCCTACATCATGACCATCTCTAGTCACAGGCAGGACAGAAACTCAGGCACAAATGCACCCCATCCAAATGGCAATGCATACACCCTAAGGAGTGGCTTGAGCAGCACATAGGGCAATTTCAACTCTCTACTCAACCCACTCCCCATCTCTCACCTTAACATATTAGTTTTACTTGTGATGTTTCACAGTACTCCTCACACAAGCAGAACACAGGGGCAGACATTTTTAATCTTCCATTATACACTACCCACTTTGTCCCTGACAAAAATGCTACCTACTCACTAAATTCACCCACCAAACCAGAATCACTGTCATTCTGGACACTCCTTTGTTATCAACTAAAACAGAGAGGTAAGCCTTAATGCTTTCTGGAAACAGCTAATCCTGCTCAGCAAATGATAGCATATGCTAAGATTTTTTTCTCCTACAGAGAATGGGTGGTTACCCTGCTAAGGCTATAAATCCTGAGACACAGTGGCATTTCCTCCCAACAGCAGAATCTGCAATACAGTAACTCTTCCACAAGAGAATCCTGAGCCTGGGCACGCTCCCCAGTTTTCTCCTGCCGCTTTGTCACAGGAACCACAGCAGACTGTCTATACTACGCCCGCCCATGCTGCAGCAGCAGCAGCCATTTTTGGCTCAGCCCTGCTGCAGACCCAGCGGAAAGCCAAGACAGCAAGGACGAGATGGCAAAGGACTTTCAAAAGTTAACTCGAACAACAGGCATCACAAAAAAGAAGGTTTTCTTTTAAAAAAGAATGATACCTATGTTAAAGTACTTTAAACTGTGTCATGAAAACAAATGGGGGAGACTGGCACTAGTATTGATAGAATAGTAAAATAAAGATTAATTTAACCAGAATCCTTAGGGAACACAATTCAAAATCAGGTAAATTTTTATTTAACTAATAGTTAACCCCCAAAATGCCCTCTCTTCCTTGATTCCCTGTTGAAAATTTACAAATGTATTTCAAACACTCTTCACTCTTAAAATAATATAATTTAATCTTGGTTGTCTATTGAATGAGGAACTTGCAGAGTCACATTTCAGCTTAGTTTCATTTTACAAAATAAAAACAGCTTTTTTCCCTGATTATCAAAGTGATACATGGTTAATGTACACACAAAAAAATCAGCACAGAAAGAAAATGGAAATTACCCACTCTTGCCAGCAACCAGAGATAACCCTATGAACACTGCTGATAACCAAGGACTTTTTCTATATACTTTTAAAAATAAAATTTGATCATATATGGTATTTTTAACTGGCTCCATAGAATAAATGTGAACTGTTTTAATGTCGATGTATTGCAACTTTTTAAAAGGTTACATAGTACTTCTATGCATATACATTCCATAATTTGTCCAGCCCATCATTTACCAGGCCTTTAGCATATTTCAAAAAGTTTGCTATTACAATGATGACAACAATCAGAATTCTATTTGAATGCCAACTTTCAAAGTACATTTCTATAAAAGCAGGTAATATAAGGGGAAGAAAAGACTAATTTCAAAGTAATCCTTGGATATATGTTGAAGCAACCCCTTAGAATAGGAATAAAATTTTATGTAACGACAGTCCAGTTTCTGTAGCCTAGAAGCACAAGTAATGAAATCGTAGGTCAAACTGTCTTATCCACCCCACTTGGGATAAGAGATTCATTTTAGTCTCTATCTCATATTAGATAGTGGCTTAATAAAAGATTTAGTTAAGTTCAAAAAAAGGAAGACAGGAGCAGAGCCTGGGGAATTGAAAACAATTCCATCAGACAAAACTGATCCAGGAGTCTAATGGGGCATTTGTGAAGGCCATTCAGAATAGAGGATGGTATATTACAAGGCTCAGAAATGGGTTCTAGAGACTCCCACCCAGTCTAGAACAGTGAACCAAGCACTTACAACAGCCATGCTCAAAAGTACACAAACATTCCATCACAGAAATTCCTTTGTGTTAACAAATTTCTTTGAAACGGTCAACTATTTCTAGTTCTGCACCCCTTAAAATTAATCAAACCTGCTAAGACTAGAAAAAAGAAGGACAATAAAATGCCTCTTCTTCAGGGCCTTCATCATGGCGCTTCTCTGTAAACATTAAACCCGTTTCCCTACAACCCAAGACTGGGTCACAGAAATGCAACCTCCCTTCTGGCCTTCATGAGACACAGTTGAGCCAGTACCTATCACCATGATGAGCTCAAGAACTTCCCAAAAGACTTTTCTTATGAGATCAGTAGTGGTAATAACTTTATAACATTAATTGTATAATACTGTATAAAGAAATATATGAATATTTTAAAAGTCTGCAATAACTTAATAAATTATTATTTCCAAATGACTGAGGCATATTAGAAAACCACACATGGGTGAAATAGCCATTGAAAGTGCCATATATGAGGGGCAGGGGTAAAATAAATGGGTAAAGATGGTAAAAGGTACAACTTCCATGTATAAAATAAGCCATGGGACGTAATATACAGCAAAGGGACAACAATTAAAAATACTGTATTGCATGCATATTTAAAAGTTACTAATAGAGTAGATCTCTCAAGTTCTCATCACAAGAAAAAAACTATGTACACAGGCAGATGTCAACTAGACTTACTGTAAACATTCCCTAATATATAAACACTAAATCATGTTGTACACCTGAAACTATTATGTCAATTATACTTCAATTTTCTTTAAAAAGTGCAATACACACCAATAGACTTAAGTACATGCAATATTCATGGACATGGTTTCAGATAGAAACTACCTTTAAAAAACACCACTTGTCATAATAATAAATGACAATTATCTGAGACTTTTAAAAACTCCTCTCCTTCCCTACAATGTATCTGAGTGAGACATTTTCTCCAAACAATGTACAGCAGAATGAATGCAGAAGCTGATGAGAATCCAATTATATATCTCCTCTTAAGCTAGACACTAAAGAGATTTGCAAAAATATAAAATAATGCCACTTCTCAATAAATTTTTGTTTTGAATAAGCTATTTTTTTCATTTCCAAACTATGTTAACATATAGTAGGTTTATTACTGTTATTTTTAATCAAGAGAGTATTTTTTAATTTTTTGTTTTAGCATCTAATACTGTACACATCAACAGAGGTAGCCTATGTAACAAGAGCTTTGTGAGCTCTCAATAAATTTCAATAACGTAGCCCTGGCTGGTATGGCTCAGTAGATTCAGTGTCAGGCTGCAAACTGAAAGGTCACTGGTTCAATTCTCTGTCAGAGCACATGCCTGGGTTGTGGGCCATGTTCCCAGTTACAGGCGTGCAACTACTGATGTACTGATGTTTCCATCTCTTTCTCCCTTCCTTCCCCTCTCTCTAAAAAATAAATAATTAAAAAAAATTTTTTAAAGAATTTCTGACATTTGTTGTGTTAGGTTAATGGTTTTCAATGAGTTAGTCTGTGGAAAATGTACATGAGTTTCCTGAAGGGTAGTTTCCGTTCTACAGAATTAAAATCTACCCGAGGTTTCATTTCTGCAAGTGACTTTTTTGTGTCAAAAATCTGAACCACTGCTCTAAGGGCTCACATGAATTACTATGAGCCTCCTTCACAGTGCCAGTATCAGGTGAATCAGATTACACACTTGTTAATAAGTGGACTCTTGGTGTCCCACACTTCTTTCTCATATCTGTTTTCTAATTATGTTAGAAGAGTTTCAGGGAGAAAGCAAGTCACTTCTTTCCCACAGTCCCCCTGCACTATACAGCAATCACTGAATGTATGCTGTCCCGATACACTGCTTACAGCCACCTTCAGAATAATGTGTTAGTTTTAAAGGAGAGCTAAAAAGTACACCTTAAGAATTTGCAGACAGAAAAAAATCCTTGATCATTTAGAAGATTCTAATGGCACTCTAAATAGAAGTATCACCAAGTCTTACAACTCTGGCATCTGCCACAGTGACTTTTGATAGCTGAAGCCACCTGAATTAAAGGATTTCCTTGATCCATTCCAACCCTCACATTCTAAGACTCTGGTTCTGTTTATTCTCAATCCCAGCATTAAATAATGTCGGATACTATGGCTGTTTACAGGCTGGAAGATGAGTCAGCAAGTGAAGCCATTTGTGAGAAGCAGTTTCATTACACTCTGAACAACAGAGATGCCAGCAAAAAACGACTGCCATTGTTTACATTGCTGAACACGCGGTCCGGTTTCACAGGCCTGTAAAACCACCTGCTGTCAGCAAGCCCCGCTTTTCTTAGGGTTAAGAAGCAACGAACTTAGGTACCAGCTACTAAAGCACAGTGAACAATCTCTTTTCTCAAAGCAGAAATAATTTAAGTGCCTCCAAAAAAATTCAAAACTTTTCTTGAAACTAGGAACGTGCCTTTGACTGCAATAACCCGAGTCTCTTCACAGACTACTAATGTTCTACATGCTCAGACACAGGAAAAAGTGCTCCCAGTAAGAAAAACAAATAAGGGGCTTAAAAAAAATCACACAATATTAAATATTTAAAGTACAGAGAAAGAAACTAAAAAACAAGCAAATACAATAGAAACTGCTTATCTTTTATGAGAGAGCCAGAGGCTAAGCAACATGAAACTAAATGGAATAACCTTCCCTTGTTCCAGTTTTGAGTATTTTCAACTCGGTCTCACTTCCCAGAGCCAAGTGTGTTTCATCTTTAAGAATCTTTGTCATAAGAAGGATCCCCTCCAAAAAATGTTTTCAAAGTTGTGATTTCCAGTGAAGAATTGGACTGGTCTAACTGCTTTCTATTTCATATCCAATGGCTCATGTAAGCATTACACCTACACAACTTCCCTTCTCATTTCAAAAGCAATCAAATTAACCTAGTATTTCAAATTCCTAACTAAACTATATGTATGTGTATATGTATGTGTTGTATACACACAATGTGTATACATGTTGTATACACACTATATATAATTTTATATATAACAAATACACACACACACACACTATACACGTATAGAGAGAGAGAGAAATAAATATGTAGTTAACCCTTCAACAATGTAGGGGTTAGGGGCACCAATGCCCTGCTCAGAAAATTTGAATATAATTTTTAACTCCCCCCAAACTTAAGTACTAGTAGTCTACTGATGACTAGAAGCCTTAATTAACACGTATTTTATAAGTTATGTGTATCATATACTGTAGTTTTACAAAAGCTAGAGAAAAAATGTTATTAAGAATATAAGAGCCCTGGCTGGTGTAGCTCAGTGGATTGAGCACGGGCCTGCAAACCAGAGGATTGCGGTTCAATTCCCAGTCAGGGTACATGCCTGGGTTGCAGGCCAGTTCCCAATGGGGGACACACAAGAGGCAACCCTACATTGATATTTCTCTTCCTCTCTCCTTCCCTTCCCCTCTAAACATAAATAAATTAAAAAATACAAAAGATTGTTTTAAAAATTAAAAAATAATAAATAAAAGAATATAAGAGAAAATGCACACTTCAAACCTGTTATAGACATATATGAGGATGATGTCTCTGTGTGTATCTTCTTAGCACTATGACAAAAGATGCCCCACTTTTAGCAGGCACGTACTTTCACTGTGAAGTGTGCCATATTTGAATCCCAAGGCAATATGCCTTATAAACTATAAACTTACAAGCTATCTACTATGATTCTGGTACTAATCATGTACCAATTATAAACTAAGGCTAAAGTTTCAGACCTATATCTGTTTTTTAAAATACACAAAGTCCAAGTAATTCTTAAATGCAGGTTGGGTAACAAGCATGGAAGTTTACCCAGTTTTCTGAGTTTTCTTGAACAAAAATACCTGTATGTTTCATAAATTTGAGAAACTGCAGATAAAAGAGTAAACAAACTAAAAGTAATCGTTAGGAAAAGTATGTATGATTTAAAGTCCCAAGTAAAAATTAAAACTCACATCATTCTTGGATTTGAATTATTTACAACATATATAACCCAATCTCCCTCCTGCAACCTTCCAGAAGCATCCTTCTAAAACATGAGTTGGCCGTTATCACTCTCCAGCCTACAACTCTTGACGGCTTCCCATAGTCATCTGGGTGAAATCCCAGCTCCTTAGCATGGTTTATAAGGCCCTTTCTACAGCCTCTGATTATCTGCCCGCTTCTCCCTCTCCACACTGTTGCTCTAGCAATGGAACGAGTCACCTTTCACTGTCCTGAGTTTACGTGCTGATTCCCAGCTGGAATACTCCCTCTCCTACCCCCACCTATGGCTCGTTCATCCTTCCAGATTCAGTTTAGAGGTGTCCCCTTCACTAGGAAGTCTCTCCCCTCATTCTTCCCAATTCTCTTCTACCCTCGTGCCTAAGTGACCCTCCTCAGAGCTCCCACAGGTCCTACACTTATTGACTTCTGTTTACTTCCCTTCCTATGTATCTCTCCTGCACTAGGGCTATACATTTCTTGAGGGCCAACACTATGTCATATTTCTAATTCTTCAGCACTTATCCCAGGACACATCGTCAGTGCTATTGATTAAGCTAGAATACATGAACAAGAAAACAGAAAACATTTCTCTGTAGAACCTACGGAGAAAGTATCCCAACTCTGCCAAATAACCAGTTCCCAGTCGGTACCAACACTGAACAAAGCAGTTGCACTCATCACCCACAATTTATTTCCACTATTTCAAAAAGCCTAAGAAATTATATATCAATCCAAATTAATGAGGCTAAAAATAGCTAACTCAAACATCAGTTCCTTTTCTCCTGCTTAAAATTTATCAATTAAGGGTGGTGACAATGAATTTATTATTCTATGCTTAATTCCTGATTAGCATATAAATATCTTTTATTAAAAATGTGAATTCAAATTAATAATTTCATAATAATGGCTGCTTAGAATCCCAATAGCAGCCTATGAGTAGCTTAAGTATACAGAAAGAGACTTAAGTATTTTTAAGTTTTTTTTATAATAAAATATGTGATTATTGCTGTAGCCAGGTGGGTCAGTTGGTTGGAGCATTGTCCCATACACCAAAAGGTTCCAGGTTTGATCCCCAGTCAGGGCACATAAAGGAATCAACCAGTGAATGCATAAATAAGTAGAACAACAAATCAATGTTTCTCTCTCTCAAATCAATTAGAAATTTTTTTAAAGGAAAGGAAGAGCAGAAGAAATTTCTCAATCCCTAATCTTCCTTAAATGCAGGAACAGTTCCTTAGGCAGAGTTGAGAGCTTTATCAAATGTCACTTTCTCCAACTACAGGAAGCTCAGTGGGAACCTAATCTGGAAAGCTCCAACAGATTGTGCTTTTCTTGGTTCTCTTTCCTCTTAGCAGCTTCCTCCTCTTTTCTGTAGCTTCATCATCTGCATCAAATCACTGGATACTGCATGGATGACTAAGGACTTTACCTTTTATCTTCACTGTCTCTATTATGCTTCTATTTTCACACATTTGTTTTTCCAGCCCTTTCTGTTCATCTCCCATCACTCTATATCCAAACACGTCCAGTTACCTCCATTTGTTAAAAGGATAAGAGAAGATGTTCCACTCATTCAAATCCAACATGTCCTAAACTGAATTTATCTGCCCACTATCTCATATCATGACATAAAATTAAATCCTACATCTTTGATACTCCATCAACATTTCTAGTCCCAAAGCCTTGAAATCAGTTTTAACTATTTCTTTCTTTCATCAAGGATATTCTGAATCTCTTCCTTTGATAGCTTTCATGATATTACCATCCTTTCCTTTTCACTTCCTGTCTATCTCCATCCATCCGACACAATCTTCATCTTCTACTAATGACAAAAGAGTTAGTGGGTCTTAGGTTTTCAAAAACTGTTAGTTAGCAAACACTTTCTCCAGTAATGTAATAAACAATTATTGTTTTTCCTCTAACCACCAGGCACTTAGCTCAATCTATGGTATCAAAACAATGACCACCATGTCCCTTCCCTTTCTACTTCTCTGACTCCTAAGGTTCCACTGGTCTTTCACTCTCCACTGAGCATCCTAGCCGTACCATTCCTAGTTGTTCTTTGCCATTCAGCAGAGCCTTCAGGTGAATAGTAGCTATGCTATTTTCATAAATACAGGGTGGAGCCAAAGGAGGCTTACAGTTGTAAGTGTGCAGAACAGTTTATTCTTGTATTATTATTTATTAAATATTATATTATTTTCCATATGAACAACTGTAAACCTACTTTTGCTCCACCCTGTATGACTGTGAAAGAAGAGTCATACAGAAGAAAATGACTTCTCTCCAAATAGTCAGAAAAATTAAGAGTAACCAGCAGTATGTTTCCGAAGGCTATTTGGCCAATTGGAGGGTTCTTCCAATTGTCCTTATAAGTGACACAAAGTTTAACACATGGTACCATATGAACAGACAGACCAATGCCTTCCATTTCACTAAAAGCGTGGGTAAACTTACTTTCTGTATCTAGACTACGTGTTTGATAAATAAACAGTTAATTAAAGGGATTGCTATGTTTAAAGTGTGTATGAACTATAACTTACAATAACCAATTTAATTCCTCCAAGCAAAACAATTCACCAGACCTGGCATTCAAAATTTAAGAACAATAAAAAACAATACAGGTGCTTCGTCCATGGGTTCCACAGGGATAACTACCATACATCTTTGAGCTTTAAATCTCTTCAAAAGAATTTATTCTTAGGCAAACTCAAAGAATGCGGAATACCTGGCTGGTGTGGGTCAGTGGACTGAGTGCCAGCCTGCGAGCCAGAGTCACTGGTTTAATTCCCAGTCAGGGCACATGCTCACTGGGGAGTAGGGGGCACACAAGAAGCAACCACACACTGCTGTTTCTCTCCCTCTCTTTCCCTCTCCATTCCCCTCTCTCTAAAAATAAATAAATAAAATCTAAAAAAAAAGAATGTAAAACACCTATATCTTCTGACTAAACCAAATTGTCAGAAATGAAGCAGACACTAGACCTGCCAGTCCCATTACAATCTAAACATAAAGTCTCTAAACCACAAAAAAGGGGAAATAAAACTGCTACATATTTTTTTAACTACTCTGCTAACATAAGCAGTAATTGATACTTTTTAAATATGACCAAATATTAGTATGGATTAAAAACACCATTCTTGGAGAACGCAGATGCTGGCCAAGCTCAAAAACAAAAAAAGGAATTACACGTGATATGCTGCAATAACCTGAAACCACGCTGGAAACTTGTAAAAATAATGAAAATGAGTCATCAGAATGACAACAGAAAAAACTTTAATTGTCAAACTGTTTTCACCAGGAATTTTGATAAACAGTAACAAATGCTTCTTGTACCATGTTTATTACAATGACAGAGGAGTCCAGTACATTTCCCTGGACAGAAACCACTAATGCTTATGAATTACACCACATCATAAAGTTTACAAGGCATTTTCTCTTTCATTATCTCAATCATTATCATAACCCTTTGAAAAAAAGGGGAGGTACTATTTTCCCTATTTTAAAGATAAGAAAACTAGATCTCAAGGAGGTTATGTGCTTTGCCCACAATCACATGTAAGGAAGGGGATATATGAAAAGGTAGAGGAATGCACTCAGTTGTGCAAAATAAACATAGGAAGGATAAACCGGAAATTAAAGGCAATGGTTATGTACAGGTATGGGCAGAAAAGAAAGAAAACGTAAACTGGGAAGCAGGGACAGGAGGAATAACACTTCTGAATATATTTTTTAAACATAACTCTGATTCTTACAACCATAGTAATGTTTCACTTATCCATAAACTAAAACCAAAAGCAGAGGAGTAGGGTTAGCAATTCTCAAACTATGCTACGTGTATACTATAATTAAATAAGTAAATAGACTTATCTAAGAACCAGGTTTCTCACTGTTGGAGAAAGTTAAAGAAAAAAAAGGGGAAAGTTAAACAAAATAGATAGCATTGCAATGGAATGTAAACTCATGGTTAATATATATACTATACAGACATATATAGATATATAGATGCGTGTAGATAGGTAAAGCAGTATACATACATACACTTCCTAGCTCTGAGTACCTAGAAGCAAAACATTCCAGTAACATAGAGCATACCTAGGCCCATATTTGGTCATTAACACCATTCGGCAATTAAAAGAATCAGGATGTCTTGGAGAAGTAGATGATCCCAGGAATGGGATAGAGAAAATACAAGACGAGCTGGAACATCTTAAGGTGCCAGAAAGTAAAGAAATGCTTAAAAACCAAAAAAATGTTGGTTTGTTGAAAGAACACAGGATCCAATGTGCAGAACTCCTAAAGGCCAAAACTGGAACAATTTGAGCAACAAAACAAATATTATTAACAGTACTGGATTTTAACTCACAGAATAAAATACATAAACATGAGTCCACGGTGATATAAATAATAAAATTAATAAATGGAAAAGAGAACTGTTTCACACAGAATTACAATGAATAAATGTAGGAGGAAAGAGAGAAAACAGAAAGTCCCAATTATGCAACCACAAACTTTAATAAATTTAAAAATAAGATCTACTAACTGTTAAACTTGGTGGGTCAACATTTGAGAAGCATTATTTGCAAAGTCTCCCACAAGATACTTATCAACTATAAAAGTAAAGACAGTACCTCTACAGCAGAAAGACCTACAGACACTAAGCAAACCAAGCAATCCAGGTATCACAACCATATCAGCATCATGCACTTCCTAATATGATGCATTGAGAAGGAATTCTTTTTGGTGTTCTTAGCATGAGAAAATATCAAGTAAGCCCAAACTGAGGGACATTCTATACAATAACCAATTCATATCTTTGAAGACACAGAAGTCATAACATAAGGAAAGCTAAGGAACAACCATAACTAAAGGAGACTAAGGAGAAATAACTGAACGCAATGTGGGATCCTGGAACAGAAATAGAAATAGGACAGTGGAATAATTGGTTAACAAAAAAACTTTAATAAGGTCTGTAATTCAGTTGATAATATTATATCTATGTTAATTTCCTGTTCTTGATAACTATACTATGATTATGGAAGATTTAACATTAGAGAAAGGAGGTGAGGGGTTAAAGGGAACTCTTCTTACTATTTTGACAGCTTACCTGTAAGTCTAAAATTAGCTCAAATAAAGTTGTTTTTCTTTTTAAAGGGCGATCACAGTACTTTGCTCCTATTTAGTTCATGTGCTAAAGTCAAAGACCTTTATTACTACAAGATCAAACATAAATTGTTTGACCAAGGGTTATAAAATGCTTTAATGACTCACAAGGCACTTAGTAACATATATAGAAATAGCATCAAGTCTCCTAACTTTCACTCTGGCTGGTGTGGTTCAGGAGACTGAGTGCCGGCCTACTTAACCAAAGAGTTGCCGGTTTGATTCCCTGTCAGGGGACAGGCCTGGGTTGCAGGCCAGGTCCCCAGCGGGAGGTGTGCAAGAGGCAACCATACATTGATATTTCTCTCCCTGTTTCTCTCACCCTTCCCCTCTGTCTAAAAATAAATAAATAAAATCTTTTTTAAAAGACTCCAAACTTTCTAAGCTATAAAATGGTTCCCAGTTATAGAGTGACCATATAATACACTGTCTAATCCAGGAGTATAATAGAAGGGGACCTCGGATCACCCCACGAATAAGTCAAAGTGGTCACTGTTACTGAAGACCTCAAAATCAGTTTGAGCTGGCATAAACTTGATGCTTAGGCAAGTCACTTCTACCTCCCTCAGCCCTGGGAACAAATGCTCCTGGGAGAGGGGCCAGGGAAGAGGACCAGGAGTCCCCCCCAAACAGACTATATAAAGGGGAAATAAGCTAAAGCACACTTATATTCTTGGATTTTTTATTATGATTTTTTAAAAGGTCTAGAATGAAATCACTGACTTACCTAATATGTACCACATTCAAGTACACTCACCCAGTCACAACATAAAAGGTAATGAGCTAAGGTCAAGTAAATTGCTGCCTGCTTTTGAAATAGTAGTTACCTCATGAAACTGGGCTGGTCCCAATTTCTTATCTTTCTGAAAAAGATCAACAATGTAATTTTTAGAGTATCAGCTGAATATAACAGCCTCAAAAAGACTCAACAATATTAATCAGGTATTTGATGTCATTAAAATTCTACAAAGGTTAATTAAGACCCACTTCCTTTGCATATTTAGCAAAAGCTAATAAGCTAAAGATGTGCATAATTTATAAAACAAAAAAGATATAATCTATAGAAATCAGCAACCATGTTCCCAAACTGTAATATTTCCAGTCATTTGAAGAGGCTTCTTTGTGTGTGTGGAAAATCTTCAACCAAAGCAAATAAACCCTGTTTTTTATTAGATGTGAAAGGTTATAAAAAGATTCTTCTTTAATGTGGTCTTTTCCTAAATAGCGAAAAGAATCCTGTTAGACAGAGGTTAGCAGTATTTCCTGATTTTGCTTCTTTATAATAACATATTAGAGTAGCCCATGGGTATAACCTAATAAATAAAAAATCAAATTTCATTTGTAAATTATATAACAAAACACTCTATATGAAATACAATAATCCAGGAATTTGTAACTTGTTCACAATTTCAGTTCTTTACAGGACAGCAAAATAGTCAAATGCCCATAGTTTCTTCCTTTTCTTTTTTATTTTTTTTTAAGATTTTATTTATTTATCTTTAGAGGGGAAGGGAAGGAGAGAGGGAGAGAAATATCAATGTATGGTTGCCTCTTGTGTGTCCCCTGCCAGGAACTGGCCTGCAACCCAGGCATGTGCCCTGACTGGGAATCGAATCGCGATACTCTGGTTCGCAGGCCCACGCTCAATCCACTGAGCTACACCAGCCAGGGCCTATAGTTTATTTTTTACAAAGCTATCATTACATAACAGAAATTTACCTTAATAAGAGAAGTAGTCAAAATCTCTTTTGAGGGGCTGTCCAGTTTTCTAGGCATTATGCAAAAAGTAGAAATAACCCCTGGCTGGTGTAGCTCAGTGAATTGAGCGCGGGCCTGTGAACCAGACATTCGCGGTTCAATTCCCAGTCAGGGCACATGCCTGGGTTGCAGGCCAGTTCCCTGTAGGCCAGTTCCCAGCAGGGGATGCGCAAAAGGCAACCATACATTGATGTTTCTCTCCCTCTCTCCTTCCCTTCCCCTCTAAAGATAAATAAATAAAATCTTTTTTTAAAAAAGATAGAAATAGTCAACATTCATTTATTCAATAAACTATATTTTATGTATTGCATGCCTCACTCCATCTCAAACGCTTAAAAGATTATAAAACCTAAAAAAAAAAAAATTATAAAACCTTACACATAATTCTGTGACACCATTCTGACTCTCCAAACCTTTCCTGTTCCTTATTTCAACTTGCACAACTCAACCAAATAAAATCTTCAAAAACACTGTTTTTATCACTCCAATTTTCCAATAAAAAACAAAAAAAAGAAATGCAATGATTTTTGACAAGATGTCATGACAGTTCAATATAAGGAAACAGTCTTTTCAGTAAAAGGCAGTGAAATAACTGGATATTCACATACAAAAGAATAAACTTGAACCCTTCTTCATACCATGCACAAAAATTAACTCTAAATGGATCAAAGATCTAAATGTAAGAGCTAAAATTATAAAACTCTTACAAGAAAACAAAAGAGTAAAATCCACTACCTTTAGTTAGATAAAGGCTTCTTAGAAAAATACAGAAGCATAAGTGACAAAAGAACAACAGATAAATTAGACTTTATCAAAACTAAGAACTTCTGACTTCCGGCCAAGATGGAGGCGTAGGTGGAAACACTGTGCCTCCTCGCACAACCAAGTTTAAAGACAACAAAGTTTTAGTAACAAAAACACAGCCAAAACACAGAAAATTGAACTGTACAGAAGTCCAACAACAACGAACCATTCATCCAGACCAGGAAGAGGAGTGGCGTCAGTGGCAGAGCTGGGTCAGGCAGGAAAGATCAGCCGGACCAACCCAGGAGCTCAGGAGCGCAGGTTATCGGATCCCAAGTGTGGGATGGCAATGGGTGGACCCAGTGAGGGCACAAGGTGGCTGGCTGACCACGGTCACACACTCAGGCGCAGATAAACCAAGGGAAGGAGCGAGCAGGGAGATAGATGGCTCAGGCTAGGACCCCAGCAATGGGAATTAGAGCCTGAAAGCACCAACTGGAAAGACTTTTGGGGTCAAGGTGCCGGGAGAAGCTCCCAGGCTCACAGAGAGTTCATTGAAGAGACCCACGGGTCCTGGAGGGTGCACAGGCCCACACACCTGGAAACCAGCACCAGAAGGGCCTAATTTGCTTGAGGGAAGGGGCAGAGGGGACAGAAGTCTGAGAGAGAGCGGAACAAACATCACTGCCCCTCTCTGACCCCACCCCCACATACAGCGTCACAACCCAGCAACCTGGGTCGCCCCACCCTGGTGAACACCTCAGGCTCCGCCCCTCATACATAACAGGTGTGAACAGACCAAAACATTATGGCTCAAGAACAGCTCAAAGCCCCAGAGCCAATAAATCTAAGCAACCAAGAGATAGCTAACCTTTAAGATGCACAGTTCAAAACACTGGTGATCAGGATGCTCACAGAACTGGTTGATTTTAGTCACAAATTACAGAAACAAATGAAGGCTAAACTAATTGAAATGAAGGGAAATGCACAGGAAACCAATAGTGATGGAAAGGAAACTAAGATTCAAATCAAGGGAGTGGACCAGAAGAAAGGAAAAAATTACCAAACAAAACAGAAAAAAGAAACAAGAATTCAAAAAAATGAGGAGAGGCTTAGGAACCTCCAGGACATCTTTAAGCCTTCCAACATCCAAATTATAGGGGTACCAGAAGGGGAAGAAAAAAAGCAACAAGTGGAAAACTTATTTGAACAAATAATAAAGGAGAATTTCCCCAATCTGGCAAAGGAAAGACTTCCAGGAAATCCAGGAAGCTCAGAGAGTCCCAAAGAAGTTGGACCCAAAGAGGAACACACCAAGGCACATCATCATTACTTTAGCCAAGATTAAAATGAAGGAGAGAATCCTAGAAGCAGCAAGAGATAAGGGGACAGTCACCTACAAAGCAGTTCACATCAGACTGTCAGCTGATTTCTCAAAAGAGACCTTACAGGCAAGAAGGGGCTGGAAAGATGAATTCCAAGTCATGAAATCCAAAGACCTACATCCAAGAGTGCTCTATCCAGCAAAGCTTTCATTTAGAATGGAAGGACAGATAAAGTGCTTCTCAGATAAGATCAAATTCAAGGAGTTCATCATCACCAAGCCCTTATTATATGAAATGTTAAAGGGACTTACCTAAGAAAAAGAAGATAAAACATATGAACAGTGAAAGGACAGCAAACTCACAGTTATTAAGAACCACATCTTAAACAAAAGCAGTCTAAGAGGACAGCTAGATCAGGAGCAGAACCATAGAAATGGAGATCATATGGAGGGTTAGCAACAGGGGAGTGGGAGGAAGAGAAGGTACAGAGAATAAGTACCATAGATGGTAGGTAGAAAATAGACAGGGGAGGGCAAGAAGAGTATAGGAAACACAGAATCTAAAGAACTTGTGGCACATGGACATAAACAAAACGGGGGAATGGTGGGGGAGGGGTGTGCAGGGTGGAGGGGAATGAAGGGGGGAATTAGGACAACTGTAATGGCATAATCAATAAAATATATTTAAAAAAGAAAAGGAAAAAAAAACTAAGAACTTTTGTGCTTCAAGGAACTCTATCAAGAAAGTGAAAACACAACCCACCGAAAGGGAGAAAATACTTGCAAATGTATCTGAGAAGAGACTTGTATCCAGCATCTATAAACTCTTACAACTCAGTAACAAAACAGAAAATAAAAATAAAAATTGGGCAAAGGATTTAATGAGACATTTCTCCAAAGACAAATGACCAGTAAGTACCCAAGAAGATGTTCAACATCACTATCTATCAAAAAAAAAGCCAATTAAAACCACAGTCAGATACCACTTCACACCCACTAGGATGGCCTATAATCAAAAAGACAGATAACTAGTGTTAGAACCCTCATAAAATGCTGGAGAAATGAAAAATAGTGGCAGTTGCTATGAAAAACAGTTTGGCAATTCCTCAAGATGTTAAACACCCAGTTACCTCCTAAAACCTAGCAACCATACTCCTAGATATATATCCAAGAGAAAGATAACACATATCCACACAGAAACATGCATAATTACTTGTAACAGCCAAAAGTTGAAACCACCTAAATGTCCACAAACTGATGAATGAAAAAAGAAAATGTGATACTTGGAATATTATACAATGATTAAGGGGGGAAAAGTCGTACTAAAACACATTATAACAGATAAACCTTGACAACATTATGCGAAGTGAGAGAAACCAGTCACAAAAGACTACATATCATTTCATTTATATGAAAGGTTCAGAACAGAAAAATCTTCAGAGGCAGAAAGTAGATTACTACTTTCTACAACAGAGAGAACTAGGGGAAATGGGAAGTCTAATAGGTTTCTTTTGGGAGTGATGAAAATGTTCTAAAATCAACTGTGGTGATGGCAGCACAATTCTCTGAATATACTCAAAAACACTACATTTATAGACTCTAAATGGGTAAGTTATTTGGTATGGGAATTATACCTCAATAAAGCTGTTAAAAAATGTAATGGGCTTGAAATCTACCATTCTCTTCTTCTATTCACTCAAAACCCTCTACAACCAGGACCCATCATCTTGAGTGTTCCACCACAAGAACCCTCCACTCCAAGCACATGGACCGGAATTCTTACAACCCCGCACATACCCTGCATATTTCATGGCCCACTCCCACAATCCACTCCCCTCTGCCTTCCAAACTCTAGTCTCAAATTTAATTCCTCTGTTTAAATTGTTTCTTATAGCCCTGGCTGGCGTAGCTCAGTGGATTGAGCACGAGCCTGCGAACCAGAGTATCGCGATTCGATTCCCAGTCAGGGCACATGCCTGGGTTGCAGGCTCGTGCCTCTCGTGAGTTACCCAGCAGGGGACTCACGAGAGGCAACCACACATTGATGTTTCTCTCCCACTCTTTCTCCTTCCCTTCCCCTCTCTCTAAAAATAAATAAATAAAATATTAAAAAAATAAAATAAATTGTTTCTTATATGTCATTTTCTACAAAAATAAAAAATAAAAGGAGTCATCTACCTCACTCATTTTTTTATTTTACTTTTAGAGAGAGGGGAAGGGAGGGGAAAAAGAGAGGGAGAGAAACATTAATGTGTGGTTGCCTTTCATGCACCTCCTACTAGAGACCTGGCCTGCAACCCAGGCATGTGCCCTAGACTGGGAATTGAACTAACGACCCTTAGGTTCACAGGCTGGCACTCAATCCACTGAGCCACAAAAGCCAGGACTCCCTCATTCTTCCTCTCTTACATTCCTCAATTCTATCTTTAAGGTTCAGTCCCTTCCATTCTCAATGTAAAAATACTGTATTCTACAAATACATTAGTAATGGAAGGAAACTAGACTTTGGGTGGTGGGTACCCAATAAAGCAGAAATTTATACTAATTAATAAAATCCTGTGGCACACCAAAAAATGTATTTTGCCAATATGACAAAAAAATAGGTATAATCTGTCCTGGCCAATGTGGCTCAGTTGGCACATCTTGCCGTACACCAAAAGGTTGGGGGTTCGATTCCCAGCCAGGGCACACTGTGGGTTCTATCCAGTCAGGGAGCCTATGAGAGGCAACCAACTGATGTTTCTCTCTCTCTCTCTCCCTCTCTGTCTCTCAAAAAGTCAATAAACACTTTTTAAATTTTTTTAAAGTAGGTATAATTCTGATTCATTCACACCAGATAGCTATTAGTTGTGTTGGCTATAGACATTTTTTTCATATAACAGTCTAAGGGAAAAAGAGGTTGGCGCCTGTGACTAGACGGGTAGTGCAGGTTTTAAAAATTCCTGCAGTGCACCAGCCGCAGATCACAGCAACAGAGTATGCACATGTCAAACTATAACGCTGTACGCCTGAAATTTACGTAATGTTATTAACCAATGTCACCCCAATAAATTTTAGTTTTAAAAAAACACTGTATTCTGGCTCAAAACCAGCTTACTTTCCATTGCCACCTAGTTTCCTCCCCCTTGTCATTCCAAAGTTGTTTGTTTCCATACTCCAATCCTGCTTTCCTAACCCCATATAAACCCCTTATGGTCTTTTCCTCCTTCCTTCAATCACTCCATGTAACACCAAGCTTCCTGAAAACCAAATAAAGAAATCAAGGAGGTATCACATATGTATACATTCATAACTAACAAATACCACCCTGGCCACCAGTCTTTTTTTTTTAATTTGGTATACTTGAATATATGGATAAAGACAGATTCAAAGTGGTAATATAAAAATGTACATAACTGTAGAGGAAGAAAAAAAACTGTGATGTCACATCGAGTTTCAATATAAAATAATGCAAAACATTACAGGCACAGTATCTTAAAAATGTTTAACTTATCGATAAAGATTTGAGCTCTTCTCTTTCTAATGGACATCATAACTTCTGAACTACAGGCCAAAGGTAAATGAGTATCCTCAAGAAAACCTTTACAAAGGAACAAAAAATAGTTCATTCCAAACTGATGAAGAATAAAACTATTCAGAGGTGGCTTTTGCTGGCAGACAGTTAAGTAACAATATAAGATACAAAACTGCTCCGGCTGGTGTGGCTCAGTAGATTGAGCACCAGCCTGCGAACCAAAAGGTCACTGGTTTGATTCCCAGTCAGGGCACAAGTCTGGGCTGCAGGCCAGGTCCCCCGTTGTGGGTGTGTGAAAGGCAACAAACCAATATATCTCTTGCGAATCAATGTTTCTCTCCTCTTTCTCCCTCCCTTCCCCTCTCTTAGAAATAAATCAAATCTTTAAAACAAGATACAAAACCATATATGCAATTTGACAGTAGCTATGTTACAAAAAAAGACAGAATTTTAAGTCCATTAAAAATCAAGTCCAGCTGTGGCTGGTGTAGCTCAGTGGATTGAGCATTGGTTCAATTCCCAGTCATGGCACACACCTAGGTTTCGGGCCAGGTCCCCAGTAGGGGGTGTACAAAAAGCAACCATGCATTGAGTTTCTCTCCCTTTCTTTCTCCTGTCCCCTCTCTCTAAAAATAAATAAATAAAACCTTAAAAAAAAGGATCAAGAAAAACAACATCAAAGTGTTAATAGTGGTTATCTCTATGTACTAGGATTATGGATTTTTTTTTACTTTTCTGAATTTTTTTAATTTTTCTGATTTAATTATGTGTTACTCTTATAATCACAAGTTTTTAATAGTTACATTTAACTATAATGTTTTCTCTTTGGCCCTTCTACCAATCCTAATCCTCAGTATCTATACTTTAAATGCAACTCAGCCACTTTAGATGGTTTTATAAGTAGAGTCATGCTATTCCACCTCAAAGGAAATTATGGAACTAGTTACAATTCAACGACACATTAGTACAAAATAATTTTAGGGCAGCCCTGAGTGCTAAAACTGAGCTGTGATACCCTCTATATTCACCCATAAACTTATATTAAAACTGATTCCCAGAGTCTAATTTAATCAACATTTCATTTAACAAATGTTTAAACTACTATCTGCCAAGCACTGTTCTAAGTGCTAGCAATTTTTTTGAAGATTTTATTTATTTATTTTTATAGAGGGGAAGGGAGGGAGAAAGAGAGAAACAAACATCAATGTGTGGTTGCCCTTCAAGTGCCCCCTACTGAGGACCTGGCCTGCAACCCAGGCATGTGCCCTGACTGGGACTCAAATCAGCGACCCCTTGGTTCACAGGCCGGTGCTGACTCCACTGAGCCACACCAGCCAGGGTAATGCTAGCAATTTAACAGTGAACAAAACTGACAAAAATCTCTGCCTTCATGGAGTTTATATTCTACTGACAAAATGCAATGTCTCATTAAGTGTCAGGGAACACACACATACACACACACACACACACCAGGCTTGAAAAAGTACAAAACAACTACTAGTAAATACAGGTCATAAAAACTAACAAAACTCAAATGTACTTAAAATAGTTTAATCTATCTTGAATTTCAACTGAGGCTACAGGAGAGTGAAAAACTTCTGGTTGGCAGCAAGCCCAAGACCTAGGAGCCATCTAGGAGAATTCAAAAGTAGCTTGGAATCCTGCAGTATTTCATCAATGCACATCTCACCTGCAGTTTATACACTGCTTGAAGTCATATGCCTGGCCAATAATCAGGAAATAGTTATTTTCATATTATATCAGTTCAAAGTTTTACACCTAAAGCAAAATTAGATGGTGTCTCATCACAGTTTATCCAAGAACTTGATTTCCCTCATACCTCATAATGAACTAACTGTATCATCATCACCCAGACTGAGCCGGCATCTGACCATGGCAACCTTATTTTAAGGTTTCAAACCATCCCACAAAAGACTACAAAATTTTCCCTACTAAAGTTGTAGAGGTGCTCTAATCTGTTTGGCTGAATCTAACATTAGTAAGCCAAGAACCAGAGGCTTATTTTGAGAGCAAGTTACCTTCCCTCAGCACCTAAAACTATGCTTAGCATTAGCAGACAGTAGAAAGTATGTAAATATTTGTTGAATGAAATGTTAAATAAGCATGCTTACAATATCAGTAAGTCAGCAAAGAAAAGTGTCACTGACCATCAGACAAAGAAACAATAGGTCATCATAAACCCTTCCCGTCTGCTTACAGGAAAAAAACAAATCTTAAACTATAATCTTCAGGATCATATGCCATTATAATTCAAGAGCATCACCTGATAAACAAGTCTAACCCCTTCATTTTAGAGATGGGAAAACTGATACCCAGAACAGTTATGTGACTTGTCCCAGATAACACATCTATTAGAATGGAAGAGCCAAACTCAAATGCAGATTTTTTGTTTACTGCAAATTGGGTACACTTCTCAGGACACCAAGCTAAATCTACTTGTATTTCAAGGCTAGCAGGTATTCTCTCCAAGCCAGTCTAACACCAGAAAGCCAGGGGAGTAGTATGAGATTCTGATATGTATCTTCTCATATTCTAGTTCCTCAGGCTATGACAGAGAAGGGACTCTCTGCAACATGTATAGCAACTATGTTGATTACCACATTCTCTTGTAACTCCTCCAGCTTCTCTGCTTCTACTACAAACCTGAAAAAGACTGCCATCCATTTGCCAAAGTTCTATGAAGTGGCAACAGCAATGACATTGGGGAAAAGTCAGATGGAAAGAGAAAGCTATGTAAACCTCACATAATTCTTACACATCCTTCTAACTGGCTCTGGAAGTTAACATCTTCTAGGAAGCCCAAATTCCTCCTTCCCCCAGAGCAACCTCTTACAGCAGACTTACCATTGTACTTGCCTCACGGTTTTGTCAGCTTATCTGTCTGGACCAAGTTCTTTGAGGGTCAAGATTTTATCTTACCTTTTCAGCCCTACACCTAGCACTTAGCCTGGCACATAATAGATGCTGAATAAATGAATAAACTTTAAAAATTACCACTTTTATTGAAGTCCCAGTATAAATGGCTAAAATGTGGTAATACTATTTATGAGTTAAAACAGTTTCCAAACATATACTTTTTTTGTAAAAATCTTATCAGAGACCCAGTGTGGAGAAACAACATACTGGTAGTTTAAATTCTTAGCATGACAGAACATCCCGTACCTCCTTCTAAGATGACGAAAGCCTAGAACAAGGAGTAGCAGCAGCAAAGGCAACAGCCCACATGGCTCAGCCATCTGAACAACTTTCTTCCTTCTCTACCTCCGTCTCACAGAGGTCTCTCTCTTTGCTAAAAAAACGAATGTACTCTCTAGGAGCAAAGATCCACCTTTGTTAATGCATCGGCTACATCACCTTTGTTAATGTTAATGTAGCAGGTCACTGCATCAGCTACAGAGCTCTAGCTGCTAGTTATAATGTTATTTTGCTGGAGGCCTTAACTTCTGAACAAGCAGAAACATGCACTAAACGGAGTGTGGCGGGCCTACTCCTATGGTTTAAAGTTCAGTAAAGATAACCTACTTGCCTAGCACTATGTGGCTGTAAACTAATTAAAACACAGCACAGAATCACTGCATTCTAGATGACTCCATAGAGCTTCTTACCTGTATTACAGACCTTCCTCTAGCTATCAAATACGGGAAAGTATCCTTCCTCCCATTCCCATATGCAAACTTGGTAATGAGTAGCATGATACAGTACAAGGCAGTCATATCACAGCCTGAACTGCAGACCACCACTTACTAGATAGACAACCTTGGGAATGTTACTTAACTTCTGTTTCTTCATCTGTAAAACACAGTACCTACACCACTAGGGTTCTTTTGAGAATTAAAATCATGCATGTATGGCTCCTAGAACAGTAAGCACTCGTTAATTGCATACTATTAATATCATTCAGATTTAGCTTTGATAAAGAGGCAAAAAAAGAAAGCAAACATTACTAGCTTCAGCCTATAAAATAAAACTGAAAAATCAACACAAAAAGCATTTTTTATTATAATACCAAAAAAGGGAGGAAAAATACTTATTTTCAATATATCCATATCTAAGACAAAATAGCTAAGGACACAGGTCATTTTCAGATTGCTACAGGCCTTCACCAAATTTAGTTCCTTCAAATAACCCACTGCCCTCATTTTCTTAAGCCAAACTAACTGCCCCAAAACAGTAACTAGACTCCCCAGAAGTGTCAGCAGTCCTGAGAGAAATTACACTCTGAAGTCTTTTCATATAAATAGAGAGAACACTGTGTGTTCATAACAGACTACAAAATTGTTCTATTAAGTCAGAACTATTTGGGCACCTGAATTCAAACTCATTTATCTTGACTGATCTGTGAATGGGCAATGTCCACCTAAAGGGCTAGGCTTTTAACAGAGTAGGGGTGCACACACACACACACACACACACACACACACACACAAATGTAAAAGATTTTCTGTGCATGGACAGTTTTCTGTGGAGAGGGTCTATAAGTTTTCACCAAAATATCAAAGTTGCTTATTACCCAGAGAAGGTTAAGAATCATTCTTAAGAGTCTCAACAGAGTCTCCTGGACACAGACTGGGAACTTGGGGTGAGCATATTTTGAGGCAAGTATTCTATGGTACCAATTCTATAAACTATTCACATTGGATTATGTTATGAAAACTCTAAGCATATTTCTCCCTTGCCATTAGCGTTTTTCATAGCAGTGTTACTGTCTTTCACCCTCCACCATCCCTGCCCAACTAGGCCTTAACCCCTTGCCTCTATGCAAAGACCTCTCTACCTGAAATGGCCTTATGGCCCTGCATGGCAGATTCCAATTTAAATTCAAATCCATTATTGCTGACACTTCCCTTCATTTACGATTTGTCACTTGAACACTCAGTACAAATAATGGACACCTTGTCATGTGAACCCCTTCTAGTATTCTGACAAATTTAAAACACTAGCTGAACTTACTAATTCAAACACAACTGCACCAATATATTTTGAGGAACTGGAGATTTAATAAAGCCACAGAAAGAGCAACTCCAGCTGCGTACTCCAGTCTTGATGCTTCTATGTACAGAGACCCAAAAACCCCAGAATTTATATATTAAAAACTGTATATTTATTCTTACATGTTTAAACTTCAGTCACCTTCAAAGTACTCTCCATTTGATGCACTACATTTTCCCACTGCTCACTACAGATTCTGAACTCTTCAATTCTGACGTCTTTTAGTGTTTCTGTTTTTTTGTTTCACCTCTTCCACAAAGGCAAAATGTTTCCCTCTGAGGACTTTTTCATCCAGGGAAACAAAAGTTGCTCGGATCGAGATCAGGTGAACAGGGAGGGTGGGACACAGCAATCATGCTAATTTTGGTCAAAAACTGCGGAACACTCAGCGTGGTATGGGCAGGTGCACTTATACATCACCCATCACAAAATGGGCACAGGCCTTGAGTCTTCAAAAAAAACTCACTGAAGCTGAACGCAGCCTCTGACAACCACGCCAGCTGATGCACTGATACAGGTGGGACCCTAGAACACTCACCTAGCGGGGAAAGCCTGTACTATAAGGGGCCGGCCCTCCAACAGATAATTCCGTGTTTTCCTGAGTCCGCCCTCATATGTCAACTTATCACAAATGACCAGCTATTGTCAAATACAAATTCCCACACCCTCTCAGGGTCAAAAAGCAAAAGTGTTCTGTTTTAGTTCATTTTCAATCAAATGCCCATTACCATTAGTAACATTTCATCCTTAGTATGTTCCAGTAAAATCTGTAATCTCTATTTCACTTACTATAAAAACTTCTAGATCTTAGCAATTGCAACCTTTCAGTGTGCAAAGCCAAGAGAAGATAACAGGTTTGTGGAATACATCAAGAAGAAAATTTAAGGTTCAATGGCATGAGGCGAAGTAAAAACTTAAAGTCACATCAAATCAAGAATCCAGTATTACCACAATAGATTTAAGGTGGTCTCCACTGGAAATTACATCTTAAATTTATCCTCTTTAACAACTGTTGCAGTACGACTACCTGCTTTTAGATTGCGACCAACTCAGAGCTTTTATTAAGTCCTTCCTTTGTGAAATGCTACTTGAAACAGGCAAGTCACAGCTTTGGGTCCAGTGAAACGAGGCCACCAAATCCACCGAGCTCTGCCGTATTCAGCACTGCAGACCTTCGCACCACTCTCTACATCAGCACCACATTCCATGGGCTTCCTTTCATTTGTTTCATTGCCGAAGCAGCTCAAAGATGCCACTGAAGAGTAATTTACTTGGTGGCACTGTATAGAAACTTACAACCCTAACCAACTAAGGGCAATCAAGACAAAAAAATGACAAGTAAGAAAGGAATTATACTCGAAAGTTTAGATATGTTCAAGAGATCCAGCAGTGAACTCCACCTTGAAGTAGTCAAATTAGGCAACCTTTTTTCCCCCCACAAGAAAGCAACTAAGGATATGGATCAAAACTAACCAGGTTTTCCATGAGCGACACTAAGGTATCAGCACTAAGCATTCTCACCAGAGAACAATTCCTAACTGAACAGAACCATGCAGGATGAAAACATTATGAAATCAGTACACACATCACACTGGAATGGAATTAATCTTCACTCTGAGCCACACTGCCTGGACTGAAAAAAATGTGGACTAACAATATTGAAGTAAGAGAAAAATGACACTTGACAGAAATCAAGAGAATGACCTGAAACGACTCCAGAAGATAAGTTTCACTTCTCAAAGTAATCCATACAGACAAGAATCCGATACACTGAAATAATCTGTGACCTCACAGCAGTTAGGTTTCTTCTCTGCCGCAACGCTCTACTCACTCCCAAAGTTAACACACACGATGGCAAACACCGTCAAATAACCATAGCGCAAACGCCACTCGATGATTATTCACTGGCCTTCACAAGGACAGCGGATGGGGGGACCGGCGAAGTAGTAACCTTTCTAAACCTCCGCAGAATTCACGGATGCGACCTTTCACCTTCGCCGGCTAGTTTTTGACTCAAAACAGCTCGTCACCAGAGCTTTGCAATCACAGCTGTCCGAAACACTACAACCGAGCACACGACCTGAAACCGGGCACCGTCACCACGAGACCAGACTGCGCGCCCGTTCACCTCTAGACATCAGGCACACGAAAAGTACACTGAAACCCTTTAAAATTCTCAGCATAACACACGCCTCCCAAGAAGCGAGACTTTTGGGGGAGAAGGGTACTGTCAGTTAACTTCCTCTTCCTTTGAAAAGGTCAAAGACAGGGAAGTGTCCGGTGTAACATTTCCTCCTTAGATCACGTTCCACCACAAACCACATCACGACTCCCCCAATCGCCAACAAAATTAGCCAGAGGGAAGGCTCATTTCTGTACATTTTCGCCGTAGATTTTAAAATCCAACTTACCTCAGAAACGAGCTGATTAGTTTCACACAGGAAATTTACCCATAAAGTTTAATATGTATTAACAATAACAATGAGGGCAGCCCACCCTGCCCGCTGTAGGGGGAGCCGGAGGGAGCCCAGGAGGGTGTAGCCCTCCCGAGCAGAGCCAAGCCTTGCCCGCGGGCTGGGTCCCAGGCACCAGCAAATCCTGCCTGATAAAAAGGGATGGGGGGACTTCAGGGGAGGAGGTGAGAGGGGGAAGGACCCCCCAGCTCTAAAAGGGAACGGCTGCAGAGGCGAGGCCGAGTGGAGCTAGTTCTCACAGTAATGCAGAAGGTCCCGGGGTCCCCCGCAGTGCTGCTGCCAGGGCGCCCCAAAAGCTCCAGCCAAGCCCGGTGCAGGGGCTCGGGGAGCAGCCCCTTTTCCCTGGTTGGGCTGTAGGGCCAGCAGGAGGGTCTGGGGGGCGGGGTGGGGGGCCACAGCCCCCCCTGCTGTAAGGCGAAGACAAACGCAGGGCCGGCAGGAAAGTGAAAAGGATACTGTTGGGGCGCCTGGGTCTGGAGGGCCCTGATGTTCGGGTGAGGAGGGGCCGCTACCGCCGCCGCCGCTGCTGCCGCCGCCGCCGCTGCCGCCGCCGGGTGAGGAGGCGGTACCGCTGCTGCCGCCGCCGCCGCTCCGGTGCCGGGTCCGGTTCCTGCTGCAGCCGCTGAGCCTGATTTCAGAGCCGGTTTCTGCGGTAAACTCATGGCAAAGCGAAGCCACCAACCCCCCCAGAGTGGGACCGGGCGCGCCGGGGTGCAGGGGCCGGGGGCAGCGGGGGGGCGGGATGGGGGCAGACCCAGGGAGGCGGCGGGAGCAGGGGTTCGGGGGGAGGCTGGGAGGAGGAAGAGGAGAGGGCCGGGGCCGGTCACACACGCCCGCCGCCGCCACCGCCACCGCCGCCGCCGGCAGCAGCAGCCGCCCCGCGGGCCAGCACCACCGGCTGCCGGTCTCCGTGACAACGCGACCCCAGGGGGGGGGCCGGACCCGGCGGGGGCAGGAGGCGGAGAGACCGGACCTTTCACGGCAATATCCTCATGGGCCGGCGGCGGGGGTCTTTATCCCCCTCCCCGGAGGAAGCGGCACCCTTCTCGGTAGCGGGGCTCAGGCGATGCCGGCGGATTTTCTTCACTCAACGAGCAGAGCATCCAACATGGCGCTACGGCCGCCTCCAGCAGTCCGGCAGGACAGCCGCTCGGCAAACTTCGGATCTTTTCGGAGTGGCTCGGAAGGCCGAGAGTAGGAAGCACCTTCGGCTCTTTCCGGAGACTACTTGCGGTCGGGATTCTTCGTAAACACTCGGGGGCGGCTTCGGTCCGTTCAGGGAGCGCTCTGGTACTGACTCGCTTCCTCGGGAAAGATCGGCGAGGACTACTTTCGAGGCTCGCTGCGGCGTGGGGTCTGGGGCGGAGGGAGAGACCAAAGGCGAGGTCTGGTCTGCGAGAGTCCTCCCGTGCTGCCCAGCTTCGAAGAACAATGGTAACGGCCCTGGAGCTTGTGGTCCGCAGAGCCTTGCCACAGGGCAGGAGCCTTGAGCTGGAAACCTGGGTTACGGTGGAAGGAACCGCCTAACCAGAGTGAAACCGCTGGTTAGGAACCTGCCGCGTGCTTCTGTTAGCATAACAAATAGCTCTCGCTCTGGCCACTTAACTACGCAGTTCACGTCTATTGTGTGGACATTTCGCCCACGTATACATTCAGAGAGGAAGGTGGAAGGAGGGGCCCCATTTCTCCAGCACACTGAGGCTGGGAGAGGAAAAGTGACTGGCCCAAGGTCACCAGGCCAAAAGGAAAGCCAAGCCTGGATCTGAATTCCTTTTTTCATCTGGATGAACCTCACCATCTGACAAGTTGCCTGACCTAATCTGATGCACCTTACTAATCAGCAGCCTTTATTGAAGTTTCTGTGGACAGATTGTCTTCCAAAGCCTGCCCCGGCTAGAGCATTCTGTGACCAGCAGCCACCTCCCCAGCGTCCTGTGCCAGTGTAACACTTATTGATAACCTCCTTTTCTTCCCAGCCGGACCAACCAAGACCACCCCCCACTCTCCCCGCCCCCCCCCACACACACACACTCCTCTTCCAGCAGGGGCTTTCTCCTAGGCACAGGAGCCTTGAGTGGAAAGGAACCACAGGGATCACAGAGCAATCAGGTAATAATAGTCACCAGGCACTGACCACTTCATATTTATTATCTCACGCTGAACTGTGAAATGGGTAGTACCCATTTACAAATGAAGACACTGAGGTTCCAAGAGGCTCAATACCATCACACAAGAGCCCGAATGGACAAGATATTTTCTCAGGATCACATGGAGAGTGTAGATGACAGAAACACAATTAAAGCCCAACTCTGACTCCTGCCATACTATTCAACACTGCCTTCCTTTTTAATTTTTTCTAATTCAAATAAAGCGCTACACATAGTGGGAGTTTAATTAATTAATTAATTAATCCTCTTCCAGTTGAACTCCAAATGCTCCCTGAGGAAAAATGAACATCTGGAAGAGGGTGATCCCACACCCCACCACATCTTTCTGGCCAGAGTTCTACAAGGAAGCCTAGTCCCTTTCTCCAGCCTGGAAGACAAGAGCTACTTCATACTCTAGAATCCTAAACCATTTGAATTTGTAATACGTAATTACCTATGATTGGAATTGCTGCTCTTTGACTGGCTCCAGGAAAAATTCCCAAGCGGTCCTTCAGTTCCCAGGATTCTCCATCCATGTTCCCAGATCATAGGCTTCCTCATCCCAATCAAAACCTGTTTCCAAGAAAGAATTTGGCTTCTCATTTATCCTAGGGTGATAACACACTGATAATTGCTTAATTGTTCTTTTCTGAGCTATCGGTAGTTCCATTTTCTAACTTAATAATCGGTACAACAAGCATCTGGTGATTACTGTGTGCCTGGTCTTTGCTAAGCACTTTATGAGCATTATCTCTCTGAAAATGGATAGACCTTGGGCAAAATAACATAAAAGCCCCTGGTAAGATTCTGGCCCCAAGCAATTAATGCAGGGAGGCTTAATAGAAAGCAAAGAAAAAAACAGAGCTCTCTCCTTGCGTGGCTCTGCTCAACACCTCCTTTCACTTGGAGCAGTGACTATTTATTGCACACCTACTATTTGCCAGGTACAACTCTGCTAAACATTCTGCTTAGATTAATTTGTTCCCCTCAACAACTCTTTAGAGTATTATTATATCCCATTTACAAAGAAAGAAATTGAGGCCCAATGATGTGAAGAAGTGACTAGTATAGCCTAAGTGGAAATTCTGGCATTTCATACCCGAGGCATCTGACTCCAGGTCTGATTTGCCACATTGCCTTCAACATAGCAAGCTCCCCACTGTGGCCAGAGGCACAGTTAGCAAAGCAAAGCTGATTTTGTCAACTTGCTCCCTGAGAGCCTCCAGGGCTCCCCCATTGCCATTGGGACCCAGTCTAAATTCAAGATCCTTCAGGATTTGAACTCTATTTGCTTCCTACCACTCTTCACCTCAAATCCAGAGCTGCAGCCACCTTGGTTCTTATTCCGGGCCTATAAGCAGTCCTATAACTCCAAACCATTCTCTCTTCCCTTACCCATTGGCTGGCTAATCCTGGTTCTGCTAGAAAAGGGTGGCTTAGGTAGGCCTCACGTCCTCCAGGCAGCCTTTCCTCACTCCCTAGGCTGAGCTAGGCTTCCTGGGCAGTGGGTGCTTAGCTGTCGGGGCACTCGTAGTGGTAAACAATTAAGAGCACAGCTGATGGGTACTCACCTGGTAACTCAGCTGGAGTATCATCCCAATATGCCAAGGCTGTGGGTTCAATCCCTAATCAGTACATACAAGAATCAACCAATGAATGCATAGATGGGTAGAACAACAGATTAATGTCTCTGTCTGTCTCTCCCTCTCCCTTCTTCTCTCTCTAAAATCAATAAATTTTTTGAAAATATTCTTAAAAGAGCACAGATGTTGGAATCAAAGTACCCGAGTCTGATCCTCAGCCCTGCCATTCATTAGTTGTATGGCCTTGGGGAAATCATCTGTCCAAGCCTCAGTTTCCTCATCTGTAACATGGAGAGTCTACCTCCTATCCTGAGAAATAAGACAACCAGTACAAAGCATTTAGCCCAGTCTTCTTCTCATAGTAATTGTTGAATACAATTGAGCAATTATTTTTCGTTTAAATGGGATCATGGTCCCTTAAAATATCCCTGATATCTAGCTCACAATAAATAGGATGTGAAACTCACTGAAGAACAGAATAATTGAGTTGCCCAAGGATTTCATGTTACCTTGGAGAAGTCCCAGGTACTACCAAGCCCAGGCTGCGGGACTCACTGTACTGGGAGTGAGAAGGGCCAGAGGGCCCTGGGGAAGGCAGCGCAGCCCTCGGAGGAGTGCTGTGCCTTTGACCAGCCACCCACTGTTCCCGGGGCCCACCACCAAGCTATCTTCTGGGGGATATGTCAGAACTGAGTTAAATTGTAGGACACCAAACAGGCGTTGGAATTGCTTGGTGATGTTAGGAATAGCACACACGTCGGAACGCTCAATGAATACTTGTTGACTGACCAAACACAAGATGATGAATGGGGTGCACAGGTCACAGGGGTGGGAGGGGAATGGAGAGGATGGAGTTCTGATTCTTTAGCACCCCATTCTCTGACTCAACATGGGCAGAATCAGCCTGTCCTTCAAGTTGAACATCACTTGCAAATGCCTGTTCGGAAAATAGAATTAATTTGTCTGAGTGTGTCCATCAACATCAAAACACTGCTTTTCTCTTAGCTGGTCAGTTCTGACCAATAAAAATGGACAGCAGTTTCCTAGGAAGGGGAACGTCTAGGGGGGAGGACCCCCAAAACACCAGAATTATCTTCTGAAGGGTGGGCGCCTTGTAATACAGGTTATACGGGTCCCCCCCCCCCCCGTAACCGAGCGTTCTAGGATCCCACTTGTATCAGTGCATCAGCTGGTGTTGTTGGCAGAGGCTGCGTTCAGCTTCAGTGAATTTTTTTTGAAGACTCTTTCAATGCCTTTGCCCATTTCATGATGGGTGATTTACAAGTGCACCTGCCCACACCACGCTGAGTGTTCAGCAGTTTTTGACCAAAAACAGCATGACCGCCCCCGCCCGTGCCCCACCCTCCCTATCCACCCGATCTTGCCCTGAGTAACATTTTTGTTTCCCTGGATGAAAAAAGTCCTCGAAAGGAAATGTTTTGCCAATGTGGAAGACGTGAAACAAAAAAATGGCAGAAGCACTAAAAGGCATCAAAATCGACGAGGTCAAAAACTGTTTTGAGCAGTGGAAAAATTGTCTTGGTGGGTGTATTGCATCAAACAAGAGCACTTTGAAGGTGACAGAAGTTGAACATGTAAGAAGAAATACACATTTTTTTATAAATAAATTCTGGGTTTTTCTGAGGGGTCCCCCCTCACAGATCCAGGGAATCACCCCAGGTAGCCCTGGGGACGAAATAGACCTGGGTCCCGATCCCAATTCTGCCACTTTTTTTTTTTTGCAATTTTTAAAAATTATAGTAAGATATGCACAACATAAAACCACTCTACCCACTTCTAAGGGTGTAATTAAGTGGTGCTTCCATTCAGTTTACGATCCAAGTTAGAAACCCCCAAGTTAAATGGGCCTGGGACAAGAAGAGGCGTCCTGATCCGGCAGGTTGCTGGTTTGCTGGTTGCCGGTTTCACGGAGGTAGGTAGATCGGTGGTGTTTGCCTTGCTGTGCGGTCATCCCCGCTGTTCAGCTCTGGAGCCTTTTCAGCACCCCAAACTGAACATCAGCACCCATGAAACAACTCCCCGTCCTCCACTCCCCCAGCCCTGACAACCAGCATGGGAACACTTTCCGCCTCTCGGAACTGGATTACTCTAGGTACCTTGTCTACATGGACTCATACGATACTTGTCCTTTTGTGTCTGGCTTATTTCACTGAGCCTAATACGTTTAAGGTTCATTCACCTTGTAGCATGTATCAGAATTGAATTCCTTTTTAAGGCTGAATAATAATTCATTGTATAGATATGATGCTACATTTTTTTTTATCCATCCATACGTCAACGGACATTTTGTTTCCATCTTTTGGCCCTGGTGAATAATGCTGCTGGGAACCTGGGTGTGCAAGAATGGGTTCAAGTTCCTGCTGTCAGTTTTTGGGGGGTATATACCTAGAAGTGGACTTGCCAAACCATACTGTAATTCTCTAACTATGTGAGGAACTGCCATACCGTTTTTCACAGTGGCTGCACCATTTTCCATCCCCAGCAATGTGCAAAGGTCCCAACTCCTCCACATCCTCACCAACATTTGTCTGTCTTTCTTTGTGAGATTGCTTTGCATCTCACTAATGATTAGTGACATTAAACACCTTTTCAAGAGTGTGTTGACCATCTAACACCCTCTCTAGAGAAACGTCGATTCCAGTCCTGTACGTTTTGGAATTGTGTTGTTTGGTTTTTCATTTTTGTTGGGTTGTGGAAGTTTCCAACTGTGCCACTTGGGCAAGTTTCACAACCTTACTGTGCCTCAGTGTCTTCAACTGCAAAAACCAATTTAAAAAAAACACTATTAATCCCTACTTCCTAGAGCTGTTGTAAGGATTCGGTAAACTAGCAAAAGGAAACCAACCATAAGCATGTCTGATTGATGAAAACAACAAAAGGACAATGACATTTCCTGAGCGCTCACTACGTGCCAGGTATCGAGCAAAGCCCCACCCAGGCAATAACCCATTTGGTGCTCGTAACCCCGCCACAGAGCTCTGAGCACTAACGTTTCCTGCCCAGAACAGGAGAATCAACAGGGGCTTCCTTCCTCCCTCACCTGACTAATCACCTCACTTGCTCAGGGGACGAGGCAGCCTTGACCCCCGCACCAGGCCTTATTGGCACGGCCCCTACACACCCAATCTACTGACCTTCACCTGCACTGCCCCCAGCCCGGCCCAGTGGAAGTTCTCTAACACCCACCAAGTGGGCCCCTAGCCCTCTCTAAACCAGGGGACTCCCCCAAATTACCTACATATCCCATCTTGAATCTGGAAAACACATCCTTCTACCCTGGGTGGCCCAGCCTTTCCCTGGCCCTTTCCAAGCCTGATGCCATTTAATCATCCTGCCAAGTTTGCTGCCTTGGGAAAATCCTGGGCTCTGATTTTCCCCCTGTCTGATGACTACAAGAGGAAGCTAGACGTCCAGATGCCCACAGCTGGTGCCGGGAACCCAGCTGCCTCCGAGGATCTGCGTGGGAGCCAGCCAGCCTGCAGGCCTGGACTGGCCTGACCTCACCTGCCGGCACTCCAGACACCTGGAAAGAGGCTGAGACCCGTTGCTATGCTCTGCCTTTCCCACCGGCATGAGGATGAAAATAGCAGCAATTTAGAAAATGTATTTTTAGAAAAAATATTCATTTTTCAGTTTCCCAAATTTGGCAATGATTTTTTTTTCCTCCCTACCCTTGTTACATGCCTTTTCTTCCACTTGAATAGAAACCTGAAGAAGGCGCTTGGTCCTCACCCTCATACAGGGTTAGAGTCCAGGTTCCTCGGGCAGGTACGGGGGTGCTTTACTGCATCTGGCTCGGGCCAGTCTCTGCACCCTCAGTTCCCACCACTTCCCTGCCACCATGCACCCCAAAGGGCCGTGCGCTCTCCTCGCCACATCCCTCTACCCACGTTCCCACCGCCTGCAGGGCGTGCCGTTCCCGGATTGCCCAGGAGGCTCCTGTTTCTCTTCAAGGCCCAGCTCCATATCATTTTAGGAAATAAACTTTCCTTGATTTCCTTCCTTGTCCCCCAGGTTTAGTGGCTGCCTGCCTTCGGCTTCGTCAGTGCTAGGACATTCTTTTCTCGCGATTCTACGACACCATGTCACAACGGCTCACACAGCCTCGTCCCCGGCACGTGGTAAATATTCAATACACGTTTGCCTATTTATCTCTTCAGTGGAGCTGGAAACGGCACAGGGTTAAGTATTACAGTTTGGTCTCTGACCATGAAGAAAATGAAACCTCTTCTGCGTCGTGCCAGTGCACAGCCAGCTTTCGGCTTTGGCCAAAAGCACTGAGGTGTGTTCTTGGCCTTCACCAGTCAAGGTGTCAGTACGGTCCCCCTTGAATGAGTGTGAAATGCCTGCATCAGTGATCAGCCCAGGCCCAGTGAGTCCCTGTCATTCAGGCCCAGAGCTTCCTTCCTGTCTCCCACCTGTGCTTACCTGTGCCTTGGCTGTTTCCTGCTAGGAAGTAAGCTCCCAATGGCAGGGACCACGACGCATCCCTTGCTGTATGTCCAGTACCCAGACTGAGGCTGGCACATAGGAGGCGCTTTGTAAATACCTGAGGGGTGGGTGGTGATGGGGTTACTGAGTGTAACCCTACTCTGGCCAGTTTGGGGGAGCAGCCTCTATTGGGGTGGATTGGAGTCCACCACACAGGAGTTTCTGGAGTGGCCTCCCTGCTTCTATGAGAACACCTGAGTGCCTCTCTCTGGCAGCACACCTGAGAAATGTGGGGGAGGAGGCCCCAGGGCAGTGCTGTTCCACTCTATACCTTAGGGCTTTGGTTTGGGAGAACAATATGCTTTGGTTGGTTCCGAGACCTTACTTAAATCACTTCACCTGCTGGGCCTTGATGTCTCTCATCTGTGTGAAGGGGATTTGAGCAGTTCTCAGGTTCCAGCAAAGCCGGGAGGCGGAAAGCCCTAGCACAGACCTGGGCACATGGGAGATCATCAGTAATTGGGGGTCTTCTTCCTTTTCCCAGCAACTCATCTTTCATGCAGCTGAAGCTCTTCGGGGAGCGGAGCACCCGTGTGGCTGGGCTGTAGACCCGCTCACACGCAGCACTAACTCATGGACCAGAAAAGCGCCAGAGTTAAGAGCTCAGGCCTTGGAACTGGGTTCCCTGGGTCTGCATCTTAGCTCATTAGCTGTGTGGTCTTGGGCAAGACATTTAACCTCTCTGTCCCTCAGTCTCTCTCTCTCTCTGCAGTATAGTCATGGTAATATAGCATTGATCTAATGGGGCTTTATATGTGAAAGAGTGCCTGGTGCGTGGTACACGGTAAACCCTCATGAATCCAGAACATGAGCCCGCCCTTGTATTCAAGGTGAAGGTCGTATTTACATAGATTCCTTTCGGCCACCCTCAGAGGGGCTCACGATTGTATCTGCCGCAGTGATTCAGGGTTTGTGAAGACTCGAATTCCTGGACTGCCATTCCTGGCTGCCCTTCTCCCAGCTCCTGCCTGGAAGGGAGGGGAACCGGGCCGTAGGGAGTGGAGCAGCGGCACGATGTAGCGGGGAGAGCTCCAGCTCTGGAGTCAGGCCCGACCTGGGTTTGAATCTCGGTTTTGTCACTTCCTAGTTTGCCCACTTTTCCTCTCTAATCCCTGGTTTCCTGCTAAGAACCACAGTGTCTGTCTTACAGGGAGGATTACAGAGTAACATGTGCAAAGCACCCTGGGTGCAGCCAGGCCCGGAGTAGCTGCTGGGTGAATAGTGAGTCCCCTGCCTCCCTCTGGTTGGCATTCCGCCCCCTCCCAGAGCTGGCACTGCCTACCAAGTTCAAAAGCGGCTGCTGCAGCTGTCATGTCTGAAAATACATTCCCTGGCTGCTGTTGTCTTTTCATCCACGTCTTCCCCAAAGCCTTAAGCATTCCTAAATCAAGGTTTAAAAAGACAAAAAAAAAAACCCAAAAACCCAAAACCCCAAGCTGACCTATCCACACTGCTAGTTGGCAAATGTCCCAGAGGATCGTACTCTGCCAGTCACTGAGCTTGACATTCAGTTCCCTCAGTCAAATTCACTCACACCCGACAAGATCAATGAGAAAAATAGGCAGCAATGATCAAAAGGGGTGACAAAGGCTCGGGGGGAGCTCTCCCGGCAGGGCTCCACACCACACAAAAGTGCGTGCAGGGGGTGTTCTGTCAAAGCTGCCGCTCTCACAGGCATCCCTCAGGCCCAGAGACACCAAAAACCCGTTCCCATGACAACGCTGCCGCAAGTGTTATATATAAATGTGTGTGTGTACACAGCCACACAGAGATGCACAGAAATAAACTCTTGGCATATTTTTTCCCTGTTCCAAACATGAAATAACCTGCAAGAATTGATTACTGGGAGACAGGACAAAGAGGGTTTTGTACAAACGTGCTTCCAACGGTCTGGCTGTTGGTGATGCGCACCTGTTTAGATGCGGGTCTGTTTTGTTTCCTGCACCTGGAACACGATGGCAGACACTCAATAAATAATCGTTGAACACATGAGTCAATGATAGATAAATGGAAGAAAGAAAGGAATCGAGGAGTGGTAGGAGGGAGAGAGAGAGAAGCAGCCTGGCATGTCGGGGCTGGAATGGCTCCTGCCGAGTGTCCGGTCTAACCTAGCCCCCCATGTTTCTGTTGGAGAGACTGGGCTTCAGAAAAGGGATGGGATCCTGCCAGAAGCCACAAAAGCAATTACTAACAGAGCCCTAGTCCTGGGGATTCATTAAGTAAGCACTTAATGAATGAATCAAATTTCTATCTGAATAATAAATGCACATTAGGTAATGATTTTGTGCCAGCAACTATAAGTACTTATGAACATTCTCTTCATTTGCAACCGTGCGAGAGGTGCGGCAGGATTGCCAGTGGATGGAGACGGAAGCCCCCTGAGAGGTCAACTCACTTGACCAAGGTTACACAGCTATCAATGGTTTGTGGTTGGAGTAGGGGTTGAGCCCAGGGTTCAGACACCAGGTTCTGAGCCCCTGCGTGACACAGGTGTTCTCTGAAATGCAGGCCCAGGGCTTCGGCCAGATGGAGGAGCAAAGGGGGAAATAACGGCAGGGACTGTTAGCTCCATCTCGCAGATACAGGGGGCCTCGACCAGGTGAAGTAACTTGCTGACATCAGGGAGCTATAGGGAAGGGACTAAAACTCACATTTCAGGCTTCTGGTCCAGGATTCCTGCAGTCCAGGATGCCTTCTAACAAAACACGGAAAGAACTGAAGGCTGGCAACTGGGCACAGAAGGGGACTTCCCTCAGGCCTTTGAGTCCCAGGATTCAGTCCCGGGGTCCCCCCAAAGGCTGATTCCAAGCGTCTCCTTAGGGTTTTGCGCCCTCTGGTGGTCATGTCTTAAAACTAAAAAGAAATGGCCCGCTGGAATTCCGCCTGGCCAGCTCCTTCTCTAGAACCAGGTTCTTGCCCTCCGAGCTCTGGCAATGAAAATGGTATATTCCCAGCACTCAGCACAACTGCTAGCATTTCTTTTCTTAAAAAAGATTTATCTTTATTTATTTATCTTTAGTGGGGAAGAGAAGGAGAGAAGCATCAATGTATGGTTGCCTCTCATGATTGTCTCTGCTGGGAACTGGCCTGCAAGCCAGGCATGTGCCCTGACTGGGAATCGAACATGCGATCCTCCGGTTTGCAAGCCCACGCTCAATCCACTGAGCTACACCAGCCAGGTGTAGCAGGTTCTCAACATTTCTTAAATGGAGGGATGAATAAAACAAACAAAACCCCTTGATATTTATTAAGCAATATATAGCAAGTATAATTCTGAACACTTTTCTTTTTTTTAAAGATTCTATTTTTTTTTTTAGAGGACGAGGGAGGAAGAGAGGGAGAGAAACATCAATATGTGGTTGCCCCTCATGCTCCCTGTACCAGGAACCTGGCCTGCAACCCAGGCATGTGCCCTGACTGGGAATTGAACTGGAGACCCTTTTGTTCACAGGCCGGCACTCAATCCACTGAGCCACACCAGCCAGGGCCAATTCTGAATTCTTTATGTGTATCAATTAACTGAATTCTCACAAATCTCAAAGTTCATTGTGAAGGCGAGAAAAATAAATCTCAAAGTGTTTGCTCACTTCCCCCGGGTAACAGGGACTTACTGTGGGAACCAGGATTAAAACCAGACAGTTGGGGCTGGGGCTAACCTGACTGGTGTGCAGCATCTCTTCCCACCACTATCCCAATCCCACCTGCCACGCCTGCCCTCCTCACCTCCCACCTGGCCTACCGGCTCTCTCCCCCTGCTTTGCCTCTGAGGCTCTGCCCAGCTGAGGAAGCCGAGACTCCTGGATGGAGGTGTTTTTGATGTTCTCTACTCCCCGGTTTGTAACCATTACCTCATGTGAGCTGTCAGCGAGGTGGCCATTACCAGCTGCACTTATAGCTGCGGAAACAGGCTCAGAAAAGTTACATTTCTCCCAATACACAATAAATAGGTATAATGCATCTACTATATGCCAGGCAGGAAAGGAATTCAGGGACAGTTGGTAAAAGGATTATCACAAGCCAGCATGAAAGCATAGAACCCTGAAAGTCACGGACACGGGAAGTTTACAAACACGTGCAGGTAGGAAGTCCCCACCTCACCAGGCCTTCCCCTTGATAGAACAAAAGTCTGAAGCTATGCAGGGGCTGAGCAGGAACCCTCAGCCCCAGGGCATACATGAGGACCCACTGCAACTGGGAGGAGAGGGAGTGGCAGGGAACCCTCCTGTACCAGGATCTCACACCAATGCCACTTACAGGGCTTCTGCCACTGGGGAAGGAGCAGGAAGTTCCTGTGTAGGTAGGATCTACCGAAGGTACAAGGCAGAGTTTTGCTGCCATGGGAAAGAGGAGCAGGATCACTAAGAAAGCCCCACCCTTAATCCCAGGGATACAGTTTGCCTAAAACTGAGGCTGGACCAGGAAGAGAGACAGTCCCTTCTCCTTTCACTGGGCTAGTGAGCATCTAGTAACACCCAACAGCAGTGGGAAGGGTGGAACACCAAGGAGGGGAGCAGGAGCACTGACCACGTCCCGTGACCACCCAGCGCCCACCCCGAGACTGAGGTGACGCTGGGACACGGGAAGCCAGTCGTGCTGTGAAGGTGACCATAGTGAAACTGGAAACGCTGGCCTTCTTGCTGCCTGTCACCTGCCAGAACCAAAAAGAAGAGACAAGGATTGAATCTTTATGGGCGCTTTGTTCAGATGCTGGCAGTCTGAGAAGATGGTGGGCTATGTACCCTAAGACCCCTAAAAACTTTTGTATAAGGAGAAGAAAAGGGTAGGTAAGGGGTTTGGGAAAAGGTTAATCAGATAAGAGGTGCAGTCAGAAGTGGAATCTTCCCAGATTTCTTTCTCTACGGAAGAGCAATTCTTTATCTGCATCACAGACATTCCCTCCCTGGAACTTGATGGCTCAGATACCAACTCCATCCCGCAAGCCCGCTGAGGCTCAAAGGTTGAGTTGCTCGTCAGCCTCCTGAGTCGTGTGGGCAGGTGTTCCAGCTCCTGGAACGACAGCTTTCCACCTGCACTAATTACTTAAGCCTGTCACCTGTACCTAAAGCTAAACTCTTTAACTCTTGAGTTCTCCTACCAATGGCAAGTACAAAGGGCAAACCAGTCCACATCTGACTAGACTGACTTATCCCCTACACTAACTGTCTAGCAGAAGAAGATACATACCCCTTTCCAGAAATTAATACTCTTTATTTAGTCTCCATTGTCTTACACACAATGTCAGGCACTCAGTCAAACATTGTAAAACACTAAAATGCAAGAAAAAGCAACCTATTGTCAAGAGACAAAGCAATCAACCACACCAGACTTAGAAATGATGCGGTTGTTGATATTCTCAAACAAGGAGTAAAAAAGATTTTGTTTGTTTATTTTTAGAGAGAGGGAAAGGAGGAAGAAAGAGAGGGAGAGAAACATTGATGTGAGAGAGAAACATTAGTTGATTGCTTCTCATGTGTGCCCTGAATGGGGACTGAACCTGCAAACCAGGCATGTGCCCTGATGGGGAGTTGAACTAGCAACCTCTCACCTTGCAGGGTGATGCCCAACCAACTGAGCCGCGCCAGTCAGAGACCAACAAGGAATTTTAAATAGTCATGATTTGTATGTTAAAAGCATAATAGAAAAGATGGACCGCTTGCATAAGCAGATGGGGAATCTCAGCAGACACGGAAGCTGTAAGAGTCCAGTGAAAATTCTAGAAATAAAAAAAGCATGGTAGCAGAGATGAAGAATGCCTTTTAGGGGCTCCTCAGTAGACTCGGCAAAGTGAGGAAAGAGTAAGGAAACTAGAAGATAGGTCAATAAAACTTATACAAACTAAAACACAAAGAGGAAAATAAGTGGAAAAACAAAAACAGAGCAGAGAACCCAAGAGCTGTGGGACGATATCAAACGATTCAAATAATAAGTGTAATTGGATCCAGAATGAAGACAGAATGGGTGGACTGAGAATTCCCCAACAGTGATGAGAGCCGTCAAACCACAGACTTGAGAATCACAGAGAACACATCATGGGACAAGCCACACACCTGCAACAGTCGGCAAAGACAAAACAGCACCCTAGTCAGACTGCCGAACACCAAGGATGAAGGGGAAATCCCGAAGGAGCCACGGGAGGGGGGAGGGGGAGACCCAACGCTACTTACAGGAGAACAGAGCTCAGAGTGAAGGCAGGCCTCTTAGCAGAAGCCAGATAAGCAGAAGACAACGAACTGATACCTTTAACTGTCAACCCAGAATTCTATACACAGTAAAAATATCTTTTACAAATGAAGGCATTGGTAACATGAATCTATACATGGTATAAAACGGTATACATACTATAGGAAACCTATCCGGGTGTCAATGGCCAATGTAACCCAGCCCCTGATTCAGAAAACCGACAGGGAGTGAGTCCACACACAGGAGCCGAGCCCACGGATCAGTTTGCCCGTGGGGAATCAGGACTGCATTGTACCCAGGCTGCTGAGGCTTGCTTTTTTGGTAAAACTCCCCCACCCTGAATTGAGGCAGCAAATGTTTACTGCATCTTTAAAGTAACTTCCTAAAGTCTGTGCTAAACCTCCCAAGAACAGAGTGTAACAAGTTCAACCACTTCTCCCTTGCATCTGAAACATCCTTCTCTTTGACGTAATTAGCAACATTCTTTCCTTTGTTATCTGTAGAAGGTAATCACGTAGGGCAAACCTGTGCATAGTAAATGAAGACCATCCTTGATGTAATGTCCCCAGAAAAGCAACAAAAGCCTGTCCAGGCAGGGGTGGGGGTGGGTGGGCCCTCTCTCACTTAGAGAGTGGCCATGCCGTCCCTTTTTCTCCACAGGACTTCTGTAGTCCATGTGAATTTGTTCATCACAGCCACAACACATGGGCCCTATGAGCCGGAGTTCACATCAATACACAACCCTGACTGGTGTGCCTCAGTGAATTGAGTGTGGGCTGTGAACCAAAGGATCACTGGTTGGATTCCCAATCAGGGCACACGCCTGGGTTGGAGGCCAGGCCCCCACTGGGGACCATGTGAGAGGCAACCACACACTGGTGTTTCTCTCCCTCTCTTTTCTCCCTCCCTTCCCTTCTCTCTAAAAAAAAATAAAACCTTAAAACAAACAAACAAACAAACAAACAAACAAAAAACCCTGTGCCCTGGCTGGTGTAGCTTAGTGGATTGAGCTCGGGCCTGTGAACCAGAGTACCGAGGTTCGATTCCCAGTCAGGGCACATGCCTGGGTTGCAGGCCAGTTCCCAGCAGGGCACGCATGAGAGGCAACCACATATTGGTATTTCTCTCCCTCTCTCCTTCCCTTCCCCTCTAAAGATAAATAAATAAAATCTTTTTAAAAAGTCAAAATGTTAAAAAAAAAACTGCATGCACATAAACACATGAATGTATATAAAAACCAGGTCTGAGCAAGGCTGCCTAGCAGCCCCACACGAGTGCCCATTTCTTTCTTTCTTTTTTTTTTAAGATTTTGTTTATTTATTTTTGAGAGATGGGGAAGGGAGGCAGAAAGAGAGGGAGAGAAACTTCAATGTGTGGTTGCCTCTAGCACACCCCAGACTGGGGATATGGCCGGGAACCCAGGCGTGTGCCCTGACTGGGAATCAAACCAGCGATGCTTGGGTTCTCAGGCCTACGCTCAGTCCACTGAGCTACACCAGCCAGGGGCTAGTGCCTGTTTCTTGAATTGACAGTATTAGGCTTTGCTGTTGTACAGCAGTTACGTAAGAGGTGGGTTACCCTTGGGAAAGTCTAGGTGAAGGGCACACAGGACTCTCTATGCTATTTTTTTTGCAACTCCCTACGAGTCTATAGTTCATTCAAAATAAAAAAAAAAAAAACTGTTTCCCTTTTCATTGAAAGTACAACTATTCTTTATTCTGATTGCGATGGTCACATGACTCCACATTTCTCCAAACTCGTAGAACTGCATACCAAAAAGTCCATTTTGCTGCATGTAAATTTAAAAATTAAAACAGTCGGGGGAAATAAAGACTTCTTCAGATGAACCAAAGCTGAGCGAGGCCACTGGCAGCCGACCTGTGCTGTTGGAATTCCCACGGAAGTTCTGCCGGTGGAAGAACAGGAGAGCTGGGCGGGCACTGGGACCTGCGCCAGAAAAGGCGACCTCCAGAAACGGTTAAAATGAATGCGAACAAACAGAACAGAGAGCCCAGAAATCAACCCAACTCTCTACAGTCAATTAATATTTGACAAAGGGGGCAGTAACATAAAATGGAGTAAAGATAGCCTCTTCAACAAATGATGTTGGGAGAACTGGACAGCTACATGCAAAAAAGTGAAACTTGAGCACAGACTTACACCATACACCAAAATAAATTCAAGGTGGATAAAAGACTTAAATGTAAGTCATAACACCATTAAAGTCCTAGAGGAGAACATTGGCAAGAAAATCTCAGATATTCCACGCAGCAACTTCTTTACTGATATGTCCCCTAGAGTAAGGAATGTAAAGGAAAGAATAACCAAACGGGATCTCATCAAAATAAAAAGCTTCTGCATGGCTAAAGAAAACAGTATTAAATTAGCAAGACAACCAATCGTATGGGAAAACATATTTGCCAATGATACCTCAGACAAAGGTTTAATCTCCAAAATATACAAAGAACTTACACGACTCCACTCTAAGAAGACACCCAACCCAATTAGAAAATGGGAAAAGGACTTGAACAAACACTTCTCCAAGGAGGACATACAGAAGATCCAGAGACAAATGAAGAGATGCTCAATATCGTTAGCTATCAGAGAGATGCAAATTAAAACCACAATGAGATACTGCTTTACACCAGTCAGGATGGCTGTCATAAACAAAGCAACTAACAACAAATGTTGGAGAGGTTGTGGGGAAAAGGGGTCCTTAGTTCACTGTTGGTGGGAGTGCAGACTGGTACAACCATTATGGAAAACAGTATGGAATTTTCTCAGAAAAATAAAAATCGACCTGCCTTTTGACCCAGCAATTCCACTGCTGGGATTATATCCTAAGAATCCTAAAACATCAATATCAAAGAACCTATGCACCACAATGTTCATAGCCAGCACAATTTACAATAGCCAAGAGTTGGAAGCAGCCTAGGTGCCCATCAGTAAATGAATGGATCCAAAAATTGTGGTACATATACACAATGGAATTCTATGCTGTAGAGAGAAAGAAGGAGCTACTACCATTTGCAACAACATGGATGGAACTGGAAAGCATTATGCTGAGTGAAATAGGCCAGGTGCTGAAAGACAAATACCATATGATCTCACCTTTAACAGGAAGCTAAACAACAAAACAAACAAGCAAACAGAAAAAAAAAAAAGACACTGAAATAGAGAACAAGGGGATAGTGACCAGAGGGGAGAAGGAAGGGAAGTTAAGGGGAAAAAGGGGGAGGGATTTGGAGGAACAAATAGGAAGGACACAGGGACGAGAACTAAGGGGGGTGGAAATGGGAGGGAGGTGGGGAGCAAGGGGCGGGGGAGGCTGGGATGGGAAAAATAGACAAAAAACTGTACTTGAAAAATAACTAAATAAAATTTTTAAAAAATGAACGCGAACATAACCGGACACGTTTAGACGACTTTAAATCACCTTAAGGTGTAATGAGCTACCTAAAGCAAAAATAACAGCAATATAGTATGGATTTGTAGTGTATGTAGAAATAAAATGTATGAAAATAATACGTTTGTTATTGTGAGTGTACTATTGTACGGTTCTCTTGGTGTCTGTGAAGGAGCATCATATTATGTGACATCACGTTGAGATTAATTAAATATGCGCTGTAAGCCCCCAGGTGAGGGCCGGCCAACTGCTGTTTTCGTCCGACTTGCCAGCTAAGCGTGTTTTTATATTTTTTAAAAGATTTTATTTATTTATGTTTAGAAGGGAAGGGAAAGAGAGAGGGAGAGAATATCAATGTATAGTTGCCTCTCATGGTTGTCTCTGCTGGGAACTGGCCTGCAACCCAGGCATGTGCCCTGACTGGGAATCAAACCGAGATCCTCTGGTTCGCAGGCCCGCACTCAGTCCACTGAGCTACACCAGTCAGGGCTGTTTTTGCATTTTTACGTGGCTGGGAATAATCAAAAGAAAAGTCATATTTCAGTGACACATTATAGAATTGAATACCTGAAACCTAAATGATTTTATTACCATATATCACCCCAATAAATTCAATAAAAAATAAACAGTCATATTTCACACCCCATGAAAATCATGTAAAATTCAAATTTCAGTGTCCATAAAGAAAACAGTATTGAAATACGCTCTTGCATGTCCACACCGATGTTTTTACGCTGCGGCGGCAGGATCTGGGACCGAGACCATGGTCTGCAGAGCCTGAGCCGCTCGCTCACCGGCTGGTCACCCGCAAACCGAGCTCGGCAGCCCCGCTTGAGCGCCCTACCAGGCAGGGAGTCCGCACTCACTCGTAGTTCGAGGGGTAGAAAGGGCTCTGGCCGCCCGCTGGGCTGAGGGGAGCACAGCCTGAAGGCGAGGGACACGAATGAGCCGGAAGGCCTTGACAGACCACAGCCGAGGCTCCAGAGTGGACCCCGCCGGGAAGGCCTTTTTACCCACGCTGGGATTCTGATATGTACTTACTATTATTACTTTTCAGGAATTCTGTGATTTGTTTGTATTTCCCCATTTGCCCAAGAGTAGAGGAATCTTTTAGTTTCATTCTTTTGTTTTGTTTTTAATGTCTAATTTCATTGCATTTGATATGAGAACATTGATTTCACATTATGGAATCTACTAATGTTTTCCTTGTGTCTGAGTATAGTATCCATTTTTGTGAACGGCTCATGAATGCTTAAGAAAAAAGATACAAAGACTCACTACTATCAAGGTGTAGCGTTCAATATATGTATTGCTCTGCTCAGGCTACCATGATAAAATACTATAGACTGATGGCTTGAACAACAGAAAGTTATTTGTCAAGTTCTGGAGACTGGGAAGTCCAATCAAAGTGCTGGGGAGCTGGGGAGGTAGGTTTCATTTTGAGGCCTCTTTGCATGGCTTGTAGGTGGTTACCTTCTGGCTATGTGCTCACATGACCTCTTCTTTTTTAAAAAAAGAACTTCTTTTTAAAAATTATTATTTATTTATCTTAGAGGGGAAGGGAGGGAGAGGAATATCAGTGTATGGTTGCCTCTCGTGTACCCCCTGCTGGGAACTGGCCTGAAACCCAGGCATGTGCCCTGGCTGGGAATCAAACTGTGATCCCTTGGTTCGCAGGCCCGCACTCACTCCACTGAGCTACACCAGCCAGGGCACATGACCTCTTCTTATAAGAGCACTAATCCCATGACGAGGGTTCCACACCCAAGACTTAGTATTTCCCAAATACCATTTGGGGCCAAATACCAGATACTCTCCAAAGACCATTACACTGGGGGTTTTATAACAGGGGCGGGAGAAGACATGGTTTGGTACACAGCAATATCAATATATATCCAAAAGAACTAGCTTACTGATTGTACTGTTTAAACATACATTTTTAAAGATTTTACTTATTTACTTTTAGAGAGAGGGGAAAGGAGGGAGGAAGAGAGAAACAGAAACGCCCATGTGTGAGGGAAACATTGATCAGTTGCCCCCCACACGCCCCTAGCTGGGTACCTGGCCCACAACCCAGGTCCACAAGCCGGCACTCAATCCACCGAGCCGCACCAGCCAGGCTGTTTATGTTTATTATATCCTTACTTATTTTTTGTCATCTTGGTTAAAAGTGGTGAGTTTGAGGCTCTGAGTATTAAATATCTATGCACCAATTTGATATGGACTCGGCTGGCAGGGTCCATGTGTTGTGGCTGTGACGAACAAATTCACAGACTACAGAAGTCCTGTGAAGGAAAAGGTCACTCTCTGAGTGAGAGAGGGCCTTGACCCCTGCCTGGACAGGTTTTTGTTGCTTTTCTGGGGACATTACATCAAGGATGGTCTTCATTTACTATGCACAGGTTCGCTGTACGTGATTACCTTTTACAGATAACAAAGGAAAGAATGTTGCTAATTACGTCAAAGAGAAGGATGTTTCAGATGCAAGGGAGAAGTGGTTGAACTTGTTACACTCTATTCTTGGGAGGTCTAGCACAGACTTTAGGAAGTTACTTTAAAGATGCAGTAAACATTTGCTGCCTCAATTCAGGGTGGGGGAGTTTTAGCAAAAAGCAAGCCTCAGCAGCCTGGGTACAATGCAGTCCTGATTCCCCATGGGCAAACTGATCCGTGGGCTTGGCTCCTGTGTGTGGACTCACTCCCTGTCGGTTTTCTGAATCAGGGGCTGGGTTACATTGGCCATTGACACCCGGATAGGTTCCCTATACCAGTCCTATTTCCAATATTAATACACATCAATGTTCTAAAACAGAAAATACAAGAGAAGCAAAGAGAAATGGTAGAAATAATATGTATTATATCTGTGGCCTCTCTATTCGATATATATTCTTTGCTCATTTTAAATTTGTTAGCATTTAGGAAGCCATGTATTTTTGTTCCAGTGGTTATCTTTGTATTAATATTTCTATGCTTCCCCTAATCCTCTCTTTTCTTGCTTAACTTTTCACTATGTGGTTTTTCCATTTCGAATGGTGTCTTTGTATTCCCACAGACCCAGCAGTCTATAATCTCTCTCTGCCTCCTCTCTCATTTTCTCCCATTTTTTAGTTGCATTCCTCCTGCTTTTTCAGAACACATGGTGTTTATGTATGAATCTTTGACCCAGGGTCCCACCCTAGTCTTACACTCTGTAGTTGAAATGCATGAAGTACTAACAGTCCTTACCTGAACAGCGCCTCTCTTAGGGGAAGCTTGTTCCACACTCGATTCTTCAGGAAGGGCACGTGTGTGCTACACTGTTGCACATTCAAAGCTGGGTTTCCTTTCTCTTTTTTTTTTTGTAGTTTTGATATTTGAAGGACAGTTTGGTTCGGTAGAACACCCTTGGATTTCTTCCATGAGTTTCTTGAGAACACTATCCCACGATTGCCTTGTTGTGTATGTTACTTACTTTTGGTTGTGTTGATATGTAGATAAAATTTTAATCACTCATGAGTGTGCAATTCAGTGGCATTGAATACACTCACAATGTTGTGTATCCACCACCACTGACACCTAAAACGTTTTCATTTTCTCCTCCCAAAACCCTGTGCCTATTACACAGTAACTCTCCCTACCCCTCCCTCCAGCCCCTGGTCAACTCCATTCTGTTTTCTGTCTGTATGAATTTTCCTGTTCTAGATCATTTTTAGAGAGTCTCCTATCAGTCCAATTCTCATGCCTTTGAAGGTTATTTCATATTTTTGCCTGGAGGCCCTGATTATTTTCTAGCTGTAAAGTCTAATAGCTTTACCAGGCTACATCTTAGAGTTCATTACTCAGTGTCTACACAGTTCCCAGTGAGCCCTTTCAATGAGTGGGTCTAACCTGGGGTGTCCATCCTGTGGCCCACGGGCCGCATGCTGCTCAGGATGGCTGTGGATGCAGCCCAACACAAAATCGTAAATTTTCTTAAAACATGATGAGATTTTTTGGTGATCGTGTGTTGCAGTGTGTTTAATGTGGGGCCCAAGACAACTCTTCTTCCTCCAGTGTGGCCCAGAGACGCCAACAGGTTGGACCCCACGATAGATCTTTTATTCCTGGGAAGTCATCTTGGATTGGTTTCAAATGTCAGCCCTTTGCCCGTCTTCCAGTTCAACCACCTTCTCTCTAACCGTTTGCCTTCTTCACCTAAGCTGCGTTCTCTTGGCTGGTTTCCTGCTTTCCATCACTGTGCTTGATTAAGTTTCTTTTGAATCTATTCCCTTGGGTACCTTTTAATCTCCCAATAGGATACCATATGATTTTGTTATTTCCTCCTTTGAGATCAATTCTCATTTAATTAAATCATTCATTTTTCAGTCTTTTTCTGTTGTTAACTTTTGTTATTTCTGATATGAGGTGTTTTTCCATATCCCCGAATGCTTATTTGAGGGTATTTGATTCAGTGTGGAGTGCTGTATTACAGTTTTCTTCAGCTTTATCCTTGATTTTGTTGGGAGAATTTTTATCACTTGAAATGTTCTGAATTGCTAACAGTTTTGAATGTCCGTGATCTGCCTGTTTCTGGTCGTGCTCATTCACAGACAGGACTCCCCATGCAAGTGCGCCCTCTGCTGTCCGTCCTGCTGTCCTTCAGGAGAGGTGTGGAGGGGGAGTCGGGAAGTTGGCATTTATTTCTCTGTTTTTTAGGATTCCTTAAAAAAGGTTTTTTTCAGAGACAAAGAAAGGGAGGGAGAAAGAGAGGGAGAGAAACATTGGTTGGGTGACTCTTCTATGCCCCCAACTGGAGACCTGGCCAAGTTTTTCTTTTGTCTCTTTGTATTTTTTTTCCTCTGGGTAGTCTGTTTAAATATTTTGCTCTTTTTCACCTGGCTGTTGTTGTTTTTTCAGTACATTCTGGATCATTAGTTATGAATTTTGCATTTTATTTCCCCCCAATCTGTCACTGGTCTTTTAATTTTACTTAATCTTATTTATTTTTAAGTCTATTACAATTTTTTTAAATTTTATTTTTAGAGAGAAGGAAAGGGGGAAGAGAGGGAGAGAAACATAAATGTGTGGCTGTGTCTCATGTGCCCGCTATGGGGGACCCAGCATGCAACCCACGCATGTGAGGTGCCCCAACTGGGAACCGAACCAGCAACACTCTGGTTTGCAGGCTGATACTCAATTCACTGAGCCACATCAGCCAATATCTTTTTTTTTAAATATTTATTTATTTATTTTTATTTTTAATTTTTCCATCTAAGTGGCCTTCTTTTTTCTTTTCTTTTAAAATATATTTTATTGATTATGCTTTTACAGTTGTCCCATTCCCCCCCTTCATTCCCCTCCACCCTGCACACCCTCTCCCACCCACATTCCTCCCCTTTAGTTCATGTCCATGTGTCTTAAATTCTTTAGCTTTTACATTTCCCATACTATTGTTTGCCCTCCCACTGTCTATTTTCTACCTACCGTCTATGCTACTTATTCTCTGTACCTTTTCCCCCTTCTCTCTCCTCCTCTCACTCCCCTGTTGCTAACCCTCCATGTGATCTCCACTTCTGTGGTTCTGTTCCTGTTCTAGTTGTTTGCTTAGTTTGGTTTTGTTTTAGGGGTGGTAGTTAATAATTGTGAGTTTGCTGTCATTTTACTATACATGTTTTTTATCTTCTTTTTCTTAGATAAGTCCCTTTAACATTTCATATAATAAGGGCTTGGTGATGATGAACTTCTTGAACTTGACCTCATCTGAGAAGCACTTTATCTGCCTTTCCATTCTAAATGAAAGCTTTGCTGGATAGAGCAATGTCGGTTGTAGGGCCTTGCCTATCACGACTTGAAATACTTTCCAGCCCCTTCTTGCCTGTAAGGTGACTTTTGAGAAATCCGCTGACAGTCTGATGGGAACTTCTTTGTAGGTGACTGTCCCCTTATCTGTTGCTGCTTCTAGGATTCTCTCCTTCATTTTAATCTTGGCTAATGTAATGATGATGTGCCTTGGTGTGTTCCTCCTTGGGTCCCTACTTCTTTGGGACTCTCTGAGCTTCCTGGATTTCCTGGAAGTCTATTTCCTTTGCCAGATTGGGGAAGTTCTCCTTTATTATTTGTTCAAGTAAGTTTTCCACTTGTTGCTTTTTTTCTTCCCCTTCTGGTACCCCTATAATTTGGATGTTGGAAGGCTTAAAGATGTCCTGGAGGTTCCTAAGCCTTTCCTTGTTTTTCTGAATTCTTGTTTCTTCATTCTTTTCTGTTTGGTTATTTTTTCCTTCCTTCTGGTCCACTCCATTGATTTGAATCCCAGTTTTCTTCCCATCACTATTGATTCTCTGTGCTTTTTCCTTCATTTCACTTAGCATAGCCTTCATTTTTTCATCTAGTTTGCGACCAGAATCAACCAATTCTGTGAGTATCCTGATCACCAGTGCTTTGAACTGTGCATCTGATAGGTTGGCTATCTCTTGGTCGCTTGAAAGTATTGGCTCTGGGGCTTTGATTTGTTCTTCTGATTGAGCCATTTTTGGTCAGGTCACGCCTGTTATGTATGAGGGGTGGAGCCTTAGGTGTTTACCAGGGTGGGGCCACCCAGGTCGCTGGGTTGTGACGCTGTGTGTGTGTGTGGGGGGGGGGTCCAGAGGGAACAATGGCACTTACTCTGCTCTCTGTTGGATTTCGGGCCCCTGCCACTTCCCTCAAGCAAACTGGGCCCTTCTGGTGTTGGTTCCTGAATGGGTGGGCTTGTGTACGTTCTAGGACCCTGTGGGTCTCTCCAAGGAACTCTCCTGTGAGGCTGGGAGTCTCTCCCTGCGTGTCAACCCCCACAGGTATGTTCAATCGGTGTTTTGAGGCTTTATTTCCCAGCCCTGGGACCCCGGGTTGCATGGTCTGTCTTGCTCCCCAGTTATCTGTGCCCGAATGTGAGACTGCTGCCCAGTCAGCCAGCCACCTTGCAGTGCCTCGCTTCACAATCACCACCTTGCTAGGTCTGCCTATTGCCACCCCTCGCCAGGGGTCTTCCAGCCGCTGCCTGCACATCCAGGGTCTGCCCACTGCCGTCTGCGTGAGCCCAGTGTCACTGCTTCTTGTGCCGTGACCCCTCTTCGATTGGCCGCCTGACCCCGCCCCACCTACCAGTCTGGATGAATGTGTCTATTTCAGCTCCTTGGCTGTCCAACTCCATACAGTTCAATTTTCTGTCAGTTCTGGTTGTTATTTTGTTTCTAAATTGTTGTCCTTATTTTGGTTGTGCGAGGAGGCAGTGTGTCTACCTACGTATTTATTTTTTCGAGAGAAGAGAGGGAGGAAGAGGGAGAGAAACATCAATGTGTGGTTGCCTCTTGCGTGCCCACTAGTGGGGACCTGGTCTGCAGCTCAGGCATGTGCTCTGACTGGGAACTGAACCCACAACCATTTGGTTTGCAGGCTGGTGCTTAATCCACTGAGCCACACTAGCCAGGACTCATATTTGTTTGTTTTTAAAAGATGTTACTTATTTTTAGAGCAGGGAAAAAAAGGAGAAAGAGAGAGAGAAACATCAGTGTGTGGTTGCTTCTCACACACCCCCTACTGGGGACCTGGCCCGCAACCCAGGCATGTGCCCTGACTGGGACTCAAACCAGCAACCCCTTGGCTCTCAGGCCACCACTAAATCCACTGAGCCATATCAGCCAGGGCTCATTTGGGTTTTTTAAATATAACTTTGCCTACCCAAAGTTATAAACACGTTCTGTAACAAATGGTGGGGGAAAAGTACGTTTACAGTTTTGAATACACAAAAGTTTATTCTTGTATTATCATATTATTTCCCATATGAACTGCAAACCTACTTTAGCCCACCCTGTATTGTATACTCTTATGGTTTGTACACACTTAGGTCCCTGGGACAGGGAGAACTTCCTGTTGTGAGCAGTGTGTGTGTGAGTTATGTGAGGGCAGCGGGATCTAGACTTTTTTCCCTAAGTGGACATCCTAACAGCACTTCTTAAATGGCTCTCCATTTCTCAGCTGGGTTCAAAGGGCTTCCTTGATCCCATCCAAGTTCCCACGTACACACAGAATTGACTCCGGCTCTCTAGTTTATTCCAGTTGTCCAGCTTCTCTGCCCTACTTCGGCACCATGCTGCATTGTTATTCACGACAGCTTTACGACATTTTGATGGAGCTCCTTCACTGTTCTCTTTCAAAACTGTCTCAGCCACTGCACACGTTCCCCTTTCCATATGAATCTGTTTTTCAAGTTCCATGAAAAATTACCTTGGAATTTTGGTTGAGTGTACCCTGAAAGTATAGATTAATTTGGGGAAAATTGACATCTTTTGTTCGAGCGAACCTTTCCATCTATGACCAGTGCATCCATCTGATTTTACTCCAGTCTTTTTTATTGTTCTTCAGTCAAGTTTTATAGTTGTCTTGGTAAACATCTCGCCTGTGGCTCAATGGGGTTATTATTGTATGAGATTCTTTAGCGTTTAGAATCTTCCCTAATCCCTTCCTTCCGCAGCTCCTTAACCCTTACAGTGAGCCTCTGCTGAATGCTTTTTACACAATTGTTGTTATATGTCTCATTCATTTCCCAGGGACTCTCGGGTTGCATCTTGCAAGTGTTTCCATTCCTTAACTGCTAGGTAACCCCCTAAGGGCCAGGCTAGGGTTTTCACTCCTGCATGCATGGAGTCGGTGGGGAGGGTCTAATGCTAACGGGGGAGGGGGAGGAGGAGGGGAAAGGGGGTGGGGTGAGGGCAGGGGTAGCCCAGGGTTCAGAGCAGGGTAGTGGAAGGACCTGTTCACTTGGTCATTGGGAAACCAGGATGCCAGGGAGACGCACCTCTGCAGGAGAAAGATGCCTCTCCTGCATCTTCAGCCTGCGTGTGCGTGAGAGAGAGGAAGTCAGTCATGTCTGCCCCCTCCCCGCATCGCGGTTGCTTAGCAGCCTCCCCCGTATTCCCAAGCAGCTCGCTCCCAGCTCCCTGGGTTCAGAACCCCGGTCTGCCACTATTCCCCCTGTGATCCGGGTGGAAAAGCTGCTGTGAGCCTTCGAGGGGATGCAGCACACAGCCTGACTCACTGCAGGCATGCAATACCTGGAAGCTTTACAAAAATCCATGTTTCCATTCATTCATCAGCAAGAGTGTGTGAACATTCCACTCCGAAGGACAGACAGAAAATAGCTTCGACTGTTTAAAGCATAGAAAGGGGGCGGGAGGTGCAGAGGGGGTCCTGGGGCAGGGCAAGCGGGGCAGGGCCCAGGTCCTGTGTGCAAGGGAGTGCACTGGGGAGCTGGTGAAGGGGGCGGGGGCGACATGATCTTTGAACAGGCTGCTCTTCTCTACCGTGCTACGGCAGCCCTGGCGCTAACTCGCTTTGGTCGGGGAGGGAAGCCTGTGTGAGCCCACCTGCTCTGGGCCGGGGGTCGGAAAAGGCTTCCTGGAGGAGGTAATGCTGAGCTGGGCATTGACGGATGGACAGGAGTTTACCAAACAGAGAACAGCATTCTAAGCAGAGGGAAGAACACATGCGAAATCCTGGAGGAGGCCCGACGAGCGCTGGAAACACTCCCTTGCACTTCTTTGAATTTCCTGCTCGGGCCGCCCTTCCCACGCATCTGAGCCCTGGACACCCACTGCTGACGTCCTTTGCTCCAAGATAATGGAATAATCATTTTTACCCAGAAGCCCCCTGGGCCCTGGTGGTGACATGCATCATTCTCAGCAGCAGGGGGTGGTCCCACCACCGTGTCTTTGAAGGAGGAGTGGCCAGGTGGGCCCAGGCAGAGTAACCTGGCACTTGTCAGGACCCGAGGCTTCGGTTCTGGGGAGGAGGCACAGCTGGTCTTGATGACACGGGGCGGGGGGTGCCCTCCCATAGCCCCACAGGTCACGTACCACCCTGAGAAGACACTCAGTCACAAGGCCCTCGGTACAAGTACTTTATTTCAATTACAATAGTGCCACACAAAAACTACAGTAGCACAAAACATAGTAATACAAAAAATAGATTCCCAGCTCTAAACCCCATGTCCAGGTACCCGCAGAGAAGCCAGCCTAATGGCTCCCCGGGCGTAAGGGGAAGGGTCTCTCCGAGCCCCCTGGTGCTGTCCTCCTGCTCCTGCCCCCTGCGACTCCTGCCACCGGCAGCACACCAGGATGCCACGAGTGCAAGCCACCTGCCCTCTGGCTGGACCCTAGCACACTGGCTTCTGGCTCGGGGGGCCCAGTCCATGGCACCGCCAGACACTCTCAAGGACCACGACCCACGGGGGAGGCGGGGAGGCAGGAGGGCAGGGAGGGTGCCAGGACTGAGAAAGCCTCCTCTCTGGGGCAAGGTGCAGGTGGTGGGCCCCCGACTCGGGCCCCCGGTCCGGGTCCTGCCCTACCCCTCTCCTGCAAGGATCTCCTGGGCCTGCTGCTTGTTCAGACCAGGGAGCCCACTCCCCACACTGCTACCCTCGCTCTGGGGCTGATCTAAAGATGGGCGAGGCAGTGGCTGAGCTGTTGCTTCTCTTGAGCAAGGAGCATCAGCTTCCTGGGCAGTGCAAGGAGCCTGTCTGTGGGAGCAGGGCCAGCCAGGCGACCTGGGCTGCCAAGACGGGAGACCGGTGGTGGGCACCTGCTGCCCCTGCCTCAGCCCCAGGTGGCTGCTCGCCCAGAGGACCAGAGTGGGGCTCCAGTTAGCTCCTCCTGGGGGACCTTCTGAACTGCGGCCTCAGGGAGGGGATGGTATTCCTGGTCCTGGACACCAAAGGCCAGACTGACCGGCTCAGGGGAACAGCTCCCTCACAGCCTGCCAGGGCTGAAGGTGTTTCCCAGGGAGAGGGGCCCATCCAGCTGCAGGCACTGTCTTGACTCAACCCCAGGGGCTGAGGGTAGGATGGAGCTGGGGGCATGTGCGGGAGCTCCTCAGACCCCTGGCCTCAGTGCCTCCGGCCTGCAGGCCAGAGCTCCTGCGCGGTGACAGAGGCAGCTCCGTGGGCACTGGGAGCAGGGGTACGGCCCGATGTTCCAGGTGGGACACTTGGGGCTTCACTGAGGAGGCCAAGGGCCCCTGGGGGTGAGGGGCCGCCTCCTTGGGGTGGTGCACAGCCTCAGATAAGGCACTAGAGAACAGAGGGGGCATGGCTGCGGTCCGGAGCCAGGCCCATGCTGGGGTGGGGGTGCTGCAGAGAAGGAACAGGCCCCCAGCACAGGCGTGGGGGGGCCCGAAGAGGGGGGACAAAAAGATTACAGGCGAGTACATCTGACGGGGAGGTTTCGGCCTCACAGGGCTCTGTGGTCCAGAATCTGGGGGGCAGGGGCACCCCAGGCTGGGGTGCACCCTGACCTGGCCTCAGGTGGCTACAGCCATCTGTCCCCTTCTGTGACTTTGGGGATCAGACCTTCCTTGCTGGGGCTCCCAGTGCTGGACTCTGGGGACAGAGGCGGGGGTGCCGAGAGGGGTGGTGCCAAGGAGCCGATCTCCCAGAGCGGGCCCTCCTCCACCTTTCCTCTCCCACCAGGTGACGGAGGCCGAGATGGTGTACAGTCCAAGGGCTGAGGCAGCTCTCTGTTTGGGGACCCGGTCAATGGCCCGGGCATCGCTGCATCAGCTCAACCTTTCAGTGAGGAAGAGAGGGGGCAACGCAGTGGGGCTTCCCTTGTCCACAGGTTATTTAGAAAAACGAAACACAATAAATATACCAATCCTTTCCTTAAAAAAGTGTTTTAAATGCATTATTTCCCTGAAGATTTCCAGTGTATTCCACCATGTTTAAAAAATAGTTCCCCCCAAAATATATATATTTAAAGTATTCGACACAGTGGTGTTTGTGGTGTATCTGGCACTGGATGTGGGCGTGGGGCTTGTCCACGACCCTCGTCAGCGGGGGCCCAGGCCTGGTGAACCACCAGCCTGACGCCCAAATGCCCTTTGGAGTCGGTGCGCACATGCCTGGGGGGACAGGGTTTCCACAGGGGTCGAGTCTCGGGTTATGCTGAGAACCCACGTGACAGGCTCCGTTCCTGGCTGAAGACCCTCCAGTGCGGGGTAGGGGGCCCTGGGCGGCCAAGGGGGCTGGGTGGCACCCGGGCACTGGATGGAGGGGGCGGCCTTGCTGACTCCACCCGGAGGGCTCCTCCTCAGCCCCTCCCCCTCCTCCATCTCGGCTCTTGGTGCCTCGCCCCTCACCAGACTTCACACTTGTGATGTGGGTTCATGGGTGAGCCGGGCGGGCAGTGGAAGTGTTCTGAGAACTCCTTCGAGTTGGAGACAGAGCCGATGACCCGGAAGCGGGAGGGGCTGTGGGGATCCGTGATGAGGCCTTCGTGGGTGCTCTCGGGTGTGCGGACGGAGCACCAGACCTTTGTGAAGGCAACAAGGGAGAGGCCAGGTCACCAGGGGGTCCTGAGACGGCCAGACTGGCCCTGTGCCCAACAGCAGAAGAACGAGCCCTCCCACCTGGAGTTTCCAGGACCCCCGGGAGCCAGGAGGGCCTGCCACGTGGGTCGGAAAGAAACAGCGACTGGTGTGTATTCATTACCCTCTACTACAGCGGCTTGCAACTGTGCTCCTGCGGCCAGGGCAGCATCTGTCTGTCCCGGGCACCTGCGCTAGATCATCTCAGCGAAGGAGGCAGCCCCCAAACCACACTGACAACCTCAGACTGCGTCCACATCACTCACTTCCCTGACAGAACAACTGTCTAACGGCTTGGTGGCTCTGAGCACCAACGGAAGGCTATACGCTGCATGCCAACTCAAGGGACGACCTGGGGCATGCTGAGTTTAAGAAAGTCTAGAACCCCAGAACCCTCAGTGATCATCTTGTCCTCTCATCTCCTCAATGCAGGACCCTTTTAATAGTGCCCTTGGCCCTTCCTCGAATCTCTCTACTGATAGGAAGCTCGCCCTCCCACAGGTTAGCTGCCCTGGGATGGCCTGATGAGGTGGCAGGGTCTCAGCTGAGGGGACCTTGCCTTTTGGTTTCAGAGCTCCTGGATCAGCAAGATGGCAGAGTGTGCCCAAGTCTGGCTTCTTCTAGTGAACTCACCTGTGCAAACCCCAGGAAGAAGAGCTGGTTATTGGTGAGACCCAGGGTGGGCAACGTCTGCTCGGCCCCGTTCTTCTTCACCCAGTTCTGGTAGGCCTGGGAGGGGAGAGAACCGCGCTCAGGGCTCCGGGGACAGAAGAGCAAGCAGGGTGGTAGAGGAGAGGCTGGCGTGGGAGATCGTGGGGGGCTCTGCCCTGCAGAGCCGGTTTCTGGGGTCTGGGCGTCAGCTCTGACGGCCCGGCTCAGCTGAGAGGAGCCACCTTCTCTACCTGCGCTCCTCCCAAAGGCAAGTGTGTTCGACCCTGTGGCTTTAAGTACCACCTATGTGCCGAGGGCTCTTGAACGCACTTTGTATATTCGGCTGCCCCAACTGGACCTCCAGGATGCATCGCCGACTTATCACAGCACAGAAAGGTTACACTTACACACACACCCTCCATCACGGTATGTGGTACCCAGGTACTGGGGCCCAAACCCCAGAACTCCTCTGATTCTTCTCTTTCAATCAAAGCAAACGCCCCAGATCTGACCACTTCTCACACTTCCCACTGCTCCATCCCACCCCCTGCCTGCACAACCGCACAACAGCTTTCTCACTCTTCTCCTTGACTCACATGGGCCCAACTCCAACCCCCTCCAGAAGCAGCAACTTAAGCCATCCTCACAAAGCAGGGCGGGCTGGCTCTCTCTGTGAGGGTCAGAGAGTAAATGTTTTCAGCTCTGGATCGGAACCGGTCCTCGTTGCCACCACTCAGTCCTGCCCCTGTGGTGTGACAGCAGCCACAGACAGCGTGGACACGGATGGGCCTGCCCGCGTCCCTCCAGTTTCTATTTGCAAAAACCGGCTGAGCGTTGGATTTGGCCGGCAGGCTGCAGGCTTGCTGACCCGTTTTAAAGGATAAACTGGACCACGCCGTTCCTCTACTTGAAAACCCTGCACCATATCCAGAATGAAACCCCAGCTCCTTGCTCCAGGCAAACCCCTCCCCCAACCTCACCTCCCAGGCCAGCTGGCCATGCGCTCCCTCCACTCCACCCATCCTTCTTCCTGTCCTTGAACTTGCCAGGCTTGTGTGTCCATCTCATGGCCCCTCTATTTACTCTAATCTCCCAGCTTGCGCTCCCTCTTCCTCATCATCTAGGTCTCAATTCAAATGTCAGCCCTTCACTGCAGGAACCCCCCCTCAACCTCCCCCACAGTCCTTCACTACGGTACCGGACCTGCAACGATCTCATTTGTTTCCATACGTATGGCCTTTCTGTCCCCTCCCTGCCCCTCTAAAATCGTGCCTTTACGAGAGCAGGGCCCCTGTCTGTCTTGCCACAGAAACTCCCGTGTCCACACGGCGCTCGGTGCGTGGGAGATCTATAGTATGTGCTCACCAACTAGTGAACGTCCCAGAAATTTCTGGATGTTTCCGGGCTCAGTTTCTGTGGCTGCGGCTGCAGGCTGTGAGACCCGACTGGGAAAGGCTGGGGCTGAGCCTGGAGCCGGGCGCGTGGATAGAAGCCTGGCCAAGCGGCGCCTTTTAGTGTTTCTGCTCTCACTGTCATGGCGAGGAGGGAGCTGTGTTGCCCTCTGATGGACACCTAGTCTTTTTCTCCTGTGGCCTCTGTCATCCCTCCCACCCAATTCTGCTACCATTTATTTCCGAGTGCCACTCTGGATCAGGCCCTGCGCCCCAGCTGTCACACGTCACACCCCAGGGATGTGGGGATTAGGGACTCAGCCAAGCACATGGAGGCTCAAGAAGGGCTGGGTGACTTACTCCAGAGCCAGGACTCCTGCCGGAACTGGCTCCATGACCAGTGTCCTTGCCCTCCCCTTCTGGGCCCACTGCTGCACAGGGAAGAACAGGCAGGACTTCCGGCGGGTCCAGCCCAAGCCCTGTCCTGTGTCCCTCTGTCCAGCTGCCCTCAAGAGCAGAAAGCCCCCTGTGTGGCAAGCTCTGTGCTGGGGGCTTTCACAGACACCCTCTCAATTAGTCCTCACTACACCCATTTCACAGATGAGCAAACTGAAGCTCACAGAGCGGCTGCATCTTGCCGCAGCTTGTCTCTAATGAACCAGACCTGGGCCTGGACTGTGCGTGGGGAGCAGCTTCTTACCCGATAGGCCGCCTTGAGGCCGCCGTTGTCGGCGATGTTCTCCCCGAGGGTGTGCCGGCCGTTCACCGGCTCCCCGTTCACGCTGTAGTTGCCGTACTGCTCCACCATGCACTCTGTCTGCCGCTTGAAAGCCTCCACGGACGAGTTCTTCCACCAGGGCCGCAGGTTCCCATCCTTGTCATACTCCCGTCCTGCAGGGTCACAGCAAAGCGTCAGGTCAAGGGGAGCAGGAGGCAGACTGGGACCGGCTGCTGCTCACTGCACCGCTCCTCCCAGTGAGAGATGGGTGCATCCGTCTGCACCCATCCACCACCCAGCGCTCGGAGCGGTAAAGAGCCGAATGCATCAGCCAATCTGGGTGGTGGCAGAGGGGATGGGGGAACGTGATCCAGGCAAAGGACCAGCATGTCCAAAGTTTCAGTGGACTCCCTAAGGCTGCTAAGAGCCTCTGATCTTGAGCCTGAGAGGGTCAAATGGAGCTGGTGGCAGCAGGGCCACAGCCTCTGAAGTCCTGCCTCCTCCTCCTTGGTGTAGAGATCCCCAAGGCAAGCGGCAATGGAGAGGATTCTGAACCTCTGATGGTGAGGAGGAAGGTCTGACCACAGACCTTCGCTGGACTGTGGTCAGCGAAGGGGGTCTCGGGAGTAGTGGACAGGTATCACTCCCACTTACCACCCACCCTGAGGGCTGGACACCCTCCAGGAGCAGGGTGCCCACTGTCCCTCAGACACAGCCCTCACCATCACCACACGAGGCTGGGATCACCGCACCCCTTTTACAGATAGGAAGCAAGAGGCTTGGAGGGATGATGGGACATGCTAGAGTTCACACAGTCGGGAGAAGGCAGAGTCAGAATCTGAACCAAGATCCTTCTGTCTCAAGGCTAAGACTCTTAGAGTGAGGGACACAAAAAGCAGAATCAGTGGGACCAGGGAGCTGGTGGGCCCCATCTGAAGAGATCCCAGGGGACCCATACCTTGGTCATCAAAAGCATGAGTCAGCTCGTGCCCCACGACGACACCGATGCCACCGAAATTTAAGGCCCTGGAGGGGAGGACACGAAGGTAAGGCCATGAGGGGAGGGAGCGCTGTTTCCCAGGCCTGGAGATGCGGCAGAGCCCCACAGTGCTTGGTGGGGACACGACCGCAGCCTGAGCCTGAAGCCCGTGGGGAACCTGGAGATTGGCTGCGGTCAGCCCATGTCCGCTGGACACCAAGCACTGTGCCAGATGCTCCGCAGAACGGACCGTCCCTTTGGTCACCTCAAAAGAGTTCAGCAAAAGTAAGCGACTCTACGAATATGCAAACCAAGGCTTGGAATAGTGCACTCACTTTGCCCAAGGGCCACCCGGTCAGCACAGCGAGGCCCGTGTGGATTTCCTTTCTGAGACTGCACCCTCACCCTTCCCAAATCCCCAGCTGCGACTGTTCTAAAACGGTTAGAGGCGTGTTTCCCGTGTTGGGCTCCTCTGTGACATTCCCCCAAGGCCCCACTGTGCAGGGGCTTCCAGAACCAGGGGCTTCCCACTGTGGGGGGAAGCAGAGGGAGGGAGGTCGTCCTTTCTCTGCAACTTCTCTGAATGTCCCAAGCTCCTCGGTCAGTGGGGCAAAGGGCGCTCAGTGAGACTGCGGTCAGCTGTGGGCCCCAGGGCCGGGAGTTCCAGCAGCGTCGTACTTGGGTGAAGCGCGGGTGTAGAACGGGGCCTGCAAGATTCCAGCTGGAAACACAATCTCGTTCTTGGTGGGCGAGTAGTATGCATTCACCATGGGGGGGGTCATGCTCCACCTGCAAGCGACAAGCCCGTGAGAAGACAGGACAGCCCGGGGTGGGGGGCAGTGGGGACAGCTCACTCGGAGGGTGTCAAGAGCCCTGAAAATTCCCTCTGACCCCAGGCCGACGTGCACACGCAAGCACAGGGATAACCTCAGCAACACTGTTTCTGGGAGGGGACACCGGGAAACACCTGAATGTCCAGAAAGAAGGGCTCAGTTACCGTATTCTGCTGTGTATAACGTGCACCCACGTGTTTGGCCCAAACTTTCAGGAAAAAAATCATTTGTTTTAATTTTTTTAGTTCTATTTATTTATTTACTTAGGTACTTGTTTTCTGTATTATAAAGAAATTTTTACCCTGGCTGGTGTGGCTCAATGGATTGAGTGCCAGCCTGCAAACCTAAGGGTTGCCAGTTCTATTCCCAGTCAGAGCACATGCCTGGGTTGCAAGCCAGGTCTCCAGTAGGGGGCGTGCGAGAGGCAACCACACTTAGATATTTCTCTCCCTCTGTTTCTCCCACCTTTCCCCTCAGTCTTAAAATAAATAAAATCTTTAAAAAAAAAAGAAAGAAAATTTTAGCATGTATTTTTGAACATATGGATATTGTTATTGCTTTCTAGAGTTACACTTTTAATGCATAGGCATAAGTAAAAGAATTAAAAGCATTTCTATAGATATGGAATTAGTACAACCCATATATAATGTGCATCCTTATTTCTCCCTCAAAAATTTGGGCAAAAAGTACACATTATACACAACAAAATACGGTAACTCTGATGTCACTCCGCACACTGGGACACCAAGGCTCTCACAAAGAGCGGGAGGGATGGTCCTGCAGTGACCCCGGGAGGGGCGGGCCTGTGACATCAGTGTTTCCATGATGACGATAAGGTGTTGTCCTTTCCACTGCGTGGTGTTTACACAGCCAGCATAAAAGCTGCAGTGGGCAGAACTGCTGTGGTCTGAGCAGAGTCACCGCCCCCGCTGTCCTGGTGGCCACTGTGCTGGCCACTAGCAGGAAAAAGTCTCTTCCACTGCAGAGCACCCCTGATGATGCCGCGTCACTGGGAACTGCATCAGAGCTCGACCCTGGAGCCTCCGGGAGGCCTTCCACACTGTGACCAGATGGGGGCGCTGCACCAGCACGCCTGGAGTTTCCTGGGAACGTAGTCTGTACCTGAGGGTGACTGGCAAGCTTCGACATTTCAGACACGTGTATTTGGCAGATGTTTTTCTTGAAAATGAATAAAATGAGCTTGTCACCTCAAGGAAAATAATGACACCATTTGTCACCAATGACAAAAGCTCAAAGTTTCAAAAAAATTAGTAAACATTAAAAATCCTGAAAGACGTGAGTCAGTCACCAGAGACGTCAGCGTCCCAATATTTAAAGCCCTTCCTCGGGAGGTTGGTGGTGGTGTAGAGAGATGCAGATTTGGGGGACACTGTATGACAGAGCGGCATTGTTTGGAAGACACATTAAACCCAGTGAGCCCCCGTTTTCCAAAGGACTGACGTGTGACGTTAAAACTGCATGAGCACAACAGAGTGTGAATCATAGTCTCTGATTCCACAGCACAGTTAGCCTCTAAGAAATCACCACTTGTTGAACTTGGGCTTGACCTCAATAAAGAACGTGCACTGGTATCAGAGAAGACCATTAAAATACCTCCTGCCTTCCGACCACACATCTGTGTGAGACTAGGCTCTCTTTATAAACTTCGAAACAAAATACTGCAACAGACTGACTGTAACTCAGGGTTACATTGTAGGAACAGGCGGTGTGTGACTAAGAAGCGGTTATGGGAACCCAGCTTTCCAGACACGAAAGGAATTTGCAATACGTAAAACAATGCTTCTCTTTTCCTCATTCAACATAAAACAGTTCTTTCTCATAACATGTGCACGTAAATTGATATAACCTTCATAAGAAAGCTCCCTGGGTCCAATAATTTTTAAAGAGTGTGGTAGGGCCCCTCGTGGTAATACAGTATTGAAACACTTGCCCCTTGACGATTCTTCTGGGTGGGGGGCAGTGAGGAGCGGAATGGCACAGGAAGGACGTTCTCTCTCAGAGAATGGGGTGAGCCCCACAGAGATGAATGAAGGGGTGCCTGAACCCATGAAAGGATACTGAGAACTTGAAAAAGTCCTATTTATACAAAAATAATCACAAATGCACTGATGGGTCGAAGATAACATTGAAATTAAAAATTTTTTAACCTAAATAAAAAACCAGATAGGTTCAGAACCTTGTGGCAGTACCTGTGGTATATTCTGGAGATGACAGACCACCTCCTTGTGCATTTTGGCGGTACCCTGGCTGCAGAAGGGAAACTTAGAGGACAGAGATGTTCAAACCCCTGTTGTCCACGAGGGGGCACCAGAGGCAAGGAGAAGTTGCTTTCCCCTTTCTGTAAGATTTATTCTGCGAAATGTTTTAGGCAGGGAGGGAGCTCAGTCTGAGAACTACTAGTACTGGGCTGACTATATCTGAGTTTTTTGAGAAGACTATTAAAACAACAACAACAGATACCAAGTCTCACTCCAGATTATTTTGATTTAAGCCAGAAAGCTGCCTCTTTGTAAAAACTCCCCGAGACTCCGGATGTGCAGTGAGGTTTGGGAACACAGCTATGGGGGGAACTGCTCTGAGAACCCACTGCTCCTGCTGGTGAGGAATCAGAGGACCCGGCCGAGCCAGGGGCCTCCTCCGTGCGACCCTCCCCAGAGGTGCTCACCTTGGCTGTCGGAGCAGCCCGGGTGCTGGAGCTGGGACGTGAGGCCAGACCTGCTCAGGTCCACGGGCCGGGCTACCCTGCCTGCAGCCTGGTGCTGAGAGCACAGACTCAGTGGTCCCGGCCCCAGCCCCCGAGACACTTCCTTGAGACACTTCCTTGACCCTCGGGCTCTTCGTCTAAAAAGTGGGATGACAACAGTACCCCCCAGAGAAGGCCCTTAGGACAGTTATATCCGGCACACGGTGCGCACGCCACAGGGGTGCGCTCAGCCAGCCCCTGCCCAAGAGGCCCGCACTCACTGGTCTCTGTTGGGCGCTTTCCTGAGCTGGTCGGCCGTGACCCTCCAGGAGAAGTTGAAAAAGCGCATGGCGTTCTCGAAGTAGAGGTCGGGGACGGCCGTGTACTGCACAAGAGAACAGCCACAGGGTCAGAGCTTGCCCTGGCGGGGAGGCACCCAGATCTGGAAGGCTAACCCCTTCTTCTGAAGCTCAGGAAAGTGAGGGCCCTTGAGGTTAAGGGGATGGTCTGAAGGTCAGAGGCGGGACTGGGGGCTGCGGGCTGCAGGCTTGGGCTCTTCCCTCAGCCCTCCCCTGCTGGGGCCTGGTGCCCTCTCCCCATCGAGGGCACAGAGAGCTTCCCCCAGGGCCCCCGACACCCAGCAGTGTCCAGGGCCCTTCAGCAGCACACGGGCCTCTAGCGGGAAGGCTCTTCAGTGCTGGCGACAGCACTTGGCGGCCGTCACGGATGTGTTCCATGTCTGTGCCTTTCAGAATGGCAGTCACTGGCCACATGTGGGTACTGAGCATCTCAAATGTGGCCAGTGTGACTTTTAATTTGAATTAACTAGTCATTTTTGGCTGGTAGCTACCATACAGGACAGCGCAGATCTTATAAATCAAGCTACTCTACCTCTGCCACGTCAGGGGACGGGCATTACTACGCACCCTCCTCACCCCCCAGCCCAGCCTTCCAGCTCTTTTCAGGTGCGAGGTTCTCCCGCAGGTCCCCTGTGGAGCTTCCCGCCTTCACGACACGCAGGGCGCTGGTCCTGCAGGCTGTTTCTAGAAACCCCTTGTCTGCTGCCATGACGCCCTGGAGCGTCCTAAATTATCCTCAAGGAAAAAAGGCTTCAGAACGAGCCTCACCTTCTCAATAGGGATTTTAATATCCTTAGGATTTAAATATAACTGTGATGAGAGGTTATTATAATTGCAAGACTGCCTGAATTTATAAATTTCAATCACAAAAAGATACAAAACTTACCTCTTGGGACAGAAGCACAATCCGTTTAAAGGAGGGGTTTGCCAAAAGCTCTCTAACTACCAGGGAGATACATTGACTACTCTTGTTGCCTAAGTGACGTTTCAACACGCATCTGAGATTTATGCTTCCTTTTTCCTGTCAGCTTGGAAGGGCCAAAGCTGGGGCCGGGCTTCTCTGAGAAAGTGGGGAGGACCCTGGGACAGGCAGTGACTCAGGCTGGAGGGAGGTACGAGGGGGCTCCACGCTCTCCTTCGTCCACTGGTGTTTTAGGGGCACAGTGCTCACTGCACCTTCTAGAGTCTGCTTCCCCCACTGTTTCCCACTCATTAAGTGTAGCCCACCACTTCCAGGGGGCATGTGGTGTCATTCTGGGATTGACTGCTGGGGGCCGCAGGGAGGCGGGGGCCTCTGGCTGGCCAAGGGGGCAGAGGACAGCTTCCTCGTGCCTGCTCCGTCCCCAGTGCCCACACCACACCCTCTCAAGATGTCCTGACAATCAGGGTGCCTCCAGTGTCCCACCGGGACCCCACCTGCTTCTCCCCTTTCCCCAGTGGGGGGTGCTGCAGGGGCACTGGGAACGCAAGGGGGCAGGGTGGGAACCACTCACGTCGTTGAACACTTTGTCGAGCTCCTTGGGGTCCATGATGAAGTTGGGGTAGCCTATCATGTTGTAGATTGCGTCTGCCTGGATGGGGAGACAGAATACAGTGAGGGCCCAGCAATGGCCTGCGGACGCCAGGCTCAGGGTCTGGGCCAAGCTCCTCCCACCCCAGGGAGGAGCTTATATATTTCTTATGTATTTCTGGGAAGAGTCCTCTCTTGTCTAAATTCTACTTATCTGTTGGGCATCTCTTAAAATGCCACTTCCAAGGGGAAGCCTGCCCTGTCACCACCCCACCAGACAACACCAGACCCTTCATTCTCCACTAGACGTGTCCCCCTTGCACACTCAGCAGGGTTCATTCTCACACTCATTAATACAATCGTGTGTTCAGGGCGGGCTCTCCACCCCCCAAAGGCAGGACGGCATGTGGGTATGGCCTGCCCTTTGTCCACCCTCCTCATTCTGAGGCTCCCCCACCCCCTGCCCCCAGCAGGAAGCCTCAGCCACGCCCTTCAAGCACCTGGGGCCCCTCACCTTTTCCTTGGCTGATTTCCGTGTGTCTTCGTCCATCCACTTCAGGGTGCTCAGGCTTTCCTCAAACGCCTTCTTGATCTCCAGGATTATCTCGCTGGCCTGAGGAGACAGAAGCCGGACCTGAGGGTGGGGCAGTGGATGGGAACCCCACACAGGAGGGTGTCACCAGGCCAAAGACTGAACTCAGGTCTGGGCGCAAAGCCTCAGGCTCTCAGGTGCTGGGCTGGGGGGGCGGTTGGTGCACAGCCATGTTCCCTAATCCTGCTCTGCAGAGGAACAGTAATGTCCCATAAGATACGACCAGACTACCATAAACTGGGCTCTGTGGCCAATTCCAGTCAGGACAGGCTTTGAGAATGCAGGCGACGTCCGCTGCAGGACTTCCCGGAGCCTGCAGGGCGGAGCCTGCACCGCAGTCCTTTTCGGAGAAGGCTTGCGGGGGACCACAGGTTCCTTTGTGCTGGGATGGGCTTTAAAACCTAGGGAGCTCCAGTTCTAAGGGGCAGTTTCAGAAACGTTCTGCTCAGGCTGGAGAGGAATGGCCGTCCTCAAGGGCAATATCACAGGCAGACCTGGCGGCTGAAGATTCTAGAGCAGGGAAGGTGGCGTTTCGCAGCAGAAAGAGCGGAGGGACTGGTGGCAACAGAACTGGACTCAGGTTCCGCCTCAGCCTCTCACGGGTGAGTCGAGCGATTGGTTTGAGGCTGACCTTTGGCTGCGGATAACGCCTGCGTATTTACTATGTATTTAATATCCGTAATATGAACTGTAACACCAATAACACAGCTCCTTTTACTGAACCCTTACCCTGTGCCAGGTGCTTTTATGTGTAGTGGCTCATTAATCTCCCCCGTGCAATGGACGACCCTGCCCCCACGTTACAGGTGGGGCGAGAATACCATCCCCTCTGCCCGTCTAGAACAAACCCATCACCCATGGAGTAAAGAAAAACATCACACTCGAGGCCAGAATTGCCCCGTCAACATGATCTCGCTGGGACCCTCAGGGCCTCGGAAGTGGAGATGGCTGGACTGCGGTAAGGGTTAAATGAGATAATGCAGCCGAGAGGCCTGCCACTCAGCAAGAACAACTGTTGTGAGTAACTCTCCTTATCCGAGGCTATGGAAGACCAGACCTTGGCGTTGTTAAGGCTGGAGCCCTGGGCGGGAGCAGAGTGGTCCAGACAGACCAGAGTATGAACCGCCAAGTTCACGGGGGTCCATCAGTGATGTGACGTCACAGCCCGTGTCCATGGGGAGACACTTACTATGTCCTTGCTGTCCTCCGCGAAGGTCTCTTTGACAAACATGGGGCCCAGGGCGAAGCCCAAGTTGTTTTCTGTGTCGCTCACGCAGAACTTCCAGCGAGGAAGACAGGTCTACAAACAGGAGTGGGAGGGAGGGGTTACTGGGTCCCAGCCTCCTTCCTGACCCCCGTGCATCTGGGAGGTGGCACCAGACGGGGCCCCTGCTTCCTGCCCCGACTTCAAGGAGACCTTTTCTGACGCAGGGGAAGTTATTTTAGACGCTGGGCCCAGAGGCTATGCCACATGCCCCCCCACAGCCATCCACTACTTCCTGAACGCAGGCTCCGGGCACGGCACTTCACAGATGGTTTCCTGTCAACCACCCAAATGAGCCCAAGGGCACAGATGACAAGCCCTTGACAGATGCAGACACAGAACTTTGGCACAGAGAGTCTCTGGTCTAGGGTCCCACGGGGACAGTGCTCTGCCATGCCTGACCCACACCCCACGCTCCCACCCGAACCTGTCCTACCTCCTGCAGGAGGCTGAGGACCCTGGGGACAAAGAACCTTGGGAAGTTCCCTCATCTACCCCTGAGCAACAGGAGAACCTGCCCAGGAGGCCGGGACCCCAGCCCCACTTAAAAAGCTACCTAGAGAAAGAACAGTCATCGTGACTCTGCAAGACTCCGAAGCGTCCCTTTGTCCTCGGTCTCACCCTCAAGCTCACCAGCCTATAGGACACCTCTGCTGGCTTCCCCTGCCCGCTCCCCCTGGGGGCTGTCTGTGCGACCACGAGTGGGGGTACTGCTTCCATAAACCCCTGTGCTGCAGAGGAAGCTGAGTCCTCTGAACCCCGGACGACGGGGGTGTGTGTGTGTGTGTGTGTGTGTGTGTGTGTGTGTGTGTGTAAACCATCCAGGCTCAGGCGGCCTGCATCCTAACAGCCCTCAACTGAAAACCACCCAAACTCGCATCGGCAGGCAGACGGATAAACAAAATGTGGCATTTTCATACAACAGCACACTACTTGGCGACAAGAAGGAATGAACTACTGATATATACAACATGGATGCATTTCACTGACACGCTGAGCAGAAGCCAGACACAGATGGGCAACTAGCATATGATTCTGCCTACACCCATCTGCACCCACCTGGGGGTGTGGGGGGGGCTTATGGGTAAGGGGCACAGAGAACTTTCTGCTCAGAGGATGCTGAATAAATAGGGGGGTAGTTACAAGGATGATTTCATTCATTAAAACTCACTGAACTGCGGACTTAATGTATATATTTTATTGTATGTAAATTATACCTAAGTTAAAAAAAAACTCCTCTGCCCTGGCTGGTGTGGCTCAGTGGGTTAAGTGCCGGCTTGTGAACTGAAAGGTTGCCGATTTGATTCCCAGTCGGGGCTCATGCCTGGGTTGTAAGCCAAGTACCCATTTGGGGGCTCACAAGAGGCAACCAATCACACATCCATGTTTCCCTCCCTCCCTCTCTCTCTGTGAAGATAAATAAATAAAATCGTTAAAAGGAGATTAAAGAAACCCTTCCAGGAAAGAAGGAAGGCACGCTGACCTCCCCTAAGCTTAGTCACTCAAGTTCTTTTACACTTTTCCACCCAGGTGTCCACCTGGACGTCTTTCTCTTCCCCCAGCCCCACCCACCCTTCTCCAGAGGTAAAGCCTCCAGCTGGACACGGGCCGCACCTGGATCCGGCTGAGGCTGACCCCACAGGGGGTTAGGACCAGGGAGTTTCCTGCAGGGAGGGGCAGGGAGGGCCCTGGAGCCCCAGGACTCTGAAAGAACGTGGGTGACCCCGTGGTCTGCAGCCTGGAGGCTATAACATCAGTGAACACCTGCGTCCTATTTACCATGAGCCAGGTGCTGCTCCAAGCATTTTGTGTTTACGGGGAGGCAGCAGTAAAAGGGGGATGATGACGGTACCCACCTCGCAGGGGAGGTGAAGGTCATGTGAGTTACATAAGGAAAGCGTTTATCATCACCACGGAGAAGGAGCTGGAAGGGGGAAAAGAGGCTCCCCTTTGCTGCAAATCGGCTAAATCGCTAGGACTCTCTTGTTCTTCAAGACCTGAAGCAACTGCCTCCCCCTGGAAGCTTCTGTCCACTCTCCCCACCCCTGGCTGGCTTAGGTCCCCTCCTGTGTGCGCAGGGACACTCGGGCAGACCCCTTCAGTGGCCCTCTTCATTCTCTGCCAACTGTCTACCTCCCTCACGAATTCCACGGCCCTGTAGGGTACCGTGGCCATGCCAGCCCCCAACCCAAGGCCTGGCACACAGTAGGTACTCAACATATGTATGGGAGTCCACCGCAACAGGCTCACCTTTTTGGTCCCATACATGACTTCCATGAACTTCTCGTCGGCGTCCTGAAAGCGCTGATCCAGGAAGGTGCTTGTCTTCCGCACCAGGTTCCAGATCATGTAGTTGTTCAGCAGGCTGGGGCAAGGGGAGACAAGACAGGCGGGAAACGTCACAGCACTTCCCCCCTCTGGCCTCTAGAGGGTGCTCAGACCCCCTGTTCTGATCCCAGGTGCTCTCTCCACACCTCTCTGTCTGGTACTGTTCTCTAAGCACATGGGCTGTCCCTTCTTCAAGGGCACAGCCTGGGTCTTCTGTTGAAAAGCCCTCAGTGTCTAGTGCAGTGATTTGCACACACGAGGGCTCAGTGAGTGCTTGTTGCTAGCCTCAAACTGGCACCAACAGGGGAAGGGGGAAGCGATCACACATTTCCTCGGTGGAATACTATGCAGCTGTGAAAAATGAGGTCTGCGGAAGGTTTGGGATGGCACCTGGAAAATGCTTATGATGAAAGTCAAGAGAAAAGCAGACTATACATCTAGTCACAATGATGGGGAGGGAGAAGGGACCATGTTTTAGAAATCCATCTCTCTCTCTCTCTCTCTCTCACACACACACACACCTTATAAGATCAACAGTAGTGTTTCTGGTAACTACTGTTTTATAAATTTTTCTGTAGTTTTCAAAAATTCCTATAAATCTTTGAAACTAAAAAAAGAACATCATAACTACTGACTAGAAACACCAGCTAACATCTCCTGAGTCCCCCCCCATGTCGAGGCACCGTACTGAACACTTCACATGGATTATTCCACTGAAGTCTCACAACAACCCCACATGGTAGGTGCTGTCTGCATTCCCATTTTATGGATGCGGAAAATGAGCCTGAGAAAGGGCAAGAAACGCACTCCAGTCTACAGAGCTGGGCGGTGGAGGAGCTGGGATTTGAACCTACACTCGTGCCCAGGGTGCCCTGCCACCTCTCATAAAAGCGCCCATTTTCCTGAGTCAGTTTGCCATTGCTCATCCCTCCCGCCTGAGAGGAGGGCAGCAGCGTGTGACCACACAGGCTGCTGGTGCCCCTACCTACCACTTGTCAGTGTTGTTGATGAGCGTGGAGACCTGGCTGAGGTACTCCTTGTCATAGATGACAATGGGCTCGGACTCATTGATCTCCACGGGGTAGAAGATGGTGTTGAGGAAGGGCAGCCAGTTGATGGCGGGCGCCAAGGTCTGGAAGAGAAGAGAACAGTGTGCGTGACTCGGAGCCCAGGGTCCAGGGCGACCTTCTGAAGAAGATGCCATCGTGCCTCCCGCCCTTGCACACAGCACAGAGCTGGGAGCCATCTGACAGTGCACAGGGCGGATGCCAGACAGAGGCTGGGGGACTCCTGCCATCAAAGATGCCGTGCATAGAATTCTTCTTCTGAAAACATAGTCACGTGATATTTTATTTACTGACCTCCCTGAAACATGTCAAAATGCACATGGCTAATGGAACTGTCCATATTAAACTGTCGCTCAACATGATACGTTCCTAACCAAACACACATTTTCAGGTAGGAAATCTGCATGTGAACATTATATTAAGGTGTAAGTTTCAGGTTACAAATGAGATCAATATCCAATAGCATCGTATTTCTGGTTTAACGGGAAACAACAGTGTGAGAGTCCTGCTTAGCACCTTGGTTTGGTAAAGAGAGAATGAGCAGGGGTGTCAAAGAGGGATGTACACAGGGTTCTGAAGAGCCAAAACTTGAACTTGAAATGGAACCAGGATGTGGTCAAGGTGACACAGCAGCAGAGCTGGAGGCGGTGTTGACCAAGCCCCTCCTGTGCCGGGTGCCACCGCTGCAGCTCACACAGCTCTCAGCGGGGGCCCAGGACGAGCCCAGGAGGCAGGTGCCACCATCTGCAGTTCACGGACGAAGAAAAGGAGCCTCAGACAGGCCTTGGCGGACAAGCGTGTAGACTCGGGAGCCCGACTGCTGGGTTCATCCTCCGCTCTCATCACAGGCCGTGTAGCCCTGAGAAAGAGGATGAACTCCTCTGTGCCTTAGGATCTGGAAAGGGGATCATCACAACAATGAAACGCATGTCACAGCGTCGGTGTGAAGATTAAATAAATTAATACTGTCTGCTCGACTCAACGAGCACTTCTATAACATCGATTAACTCCTATTTGGCTGGCCTCTTACAGGACTGCTGAATTCAACAATGACAGCCATTTAATGCCCATAGGTGACTTTTCTCAGGCACAGTATCTAGAAAAGCTAGTGTAGAGAGATAACCTTCGGCAAGGAAGGAAAAGCCCTGAGCTCAGCTGACGCCCCCGCAGGAAGCTCGTTGGAGCTATTTTACGGTGGTTTAAACTGAGCCCCTGCCCAGGGGCTCCCTCCCACAGAGGCACAGCCTGCCCTGTGCTACTCTGTGTTTTTGGCAGGGTGGCACTTGCTCTCGGCCCACCCTGCGGGCAGCCTCGCTGCTCGGAGCTCCCGTCCGCCTGCAGGGTCTCAGGCCACAGCCCACACGTCCACTTCCCGCCAGGCGGCCTCCAGCCGTGCCGTGCAATCTCTCAAGGTTCCAGGGATTGTTTTGTGAGCGTTTTGATCACAAGGTTACACTACAACGTCTTTCTGAAACTGTGGTAAACACACACATGTAAACTTTACCATCTTATAACCCTTTTCAAGTGTGCAGTTCAGCAGCATGAAACGCATGCAGATCCACATGCAACCGCCACAGCCACCCACCCACAGATTGCGTCTTGCACACCTGGAACTCTGTGCCTGGGGAACAGTGACCTCTTTAGCTCCCCACCCAGCCCCTGGAAACCAGGACTCCGGCTACCTCCTGTGAAGTGGGACCCTATGGTGCTTGTCCCTTTGCCACCGGCTTATTTCACTTAGCGCAATGCCCTCGAGCAAAGTGACATGACTTGTAAATAAATGGTCTGCTCTAGACCCAATTTTCTCCATGTGTCATTATTTTTAATTACTTTTTTGTCCTGTAATTTTATAGAACGCGAAGTTTTGGGAGACTCTGTGTGTTGTGTTACAGCAAAAATACCTGCATGTGTGAATCATTTAGGATGGTCGCTGGCGCTTAGTAAATACTCAATCAGTATTAGCCATTGTAATGCTACTCAAGGTCTAAAAGCAGGCCTGCGCTCGTTCAATTCCAAATTCTGGTCTCCGTTCCCTTGAAAAATGGCAAAGACGAAGGAAGGTGAGAGACAGAATATAAATATAAATGGCCTTCCCCCTGGTCAGTCGGTCTACAACATCGGCTGGATCTAACTTGTTGCTAAGTACCTGTGATAGCCTCAGTGACCGAGGCAGCCATAAAAACCCTCCGATTAACAGACACTGAACTTGCAGATGAGCTAAAGTGACTTTTCTGAGGTCACATGGTTCACTAGTGACCATGCGGGCCTAAGACCCAGGCACACTCCTGTGTCCGGTTTTAAAGGGCAGCTCAACTGCTGGGGAGCAAGGACGTCACGAGGAAAAAGGAGCACAGCTCCCTCAGGCAAGGGTTTGATGACGGGGGATGGGGGTTGGGGGGGTTGGTCTGTATCCCCACCATGACCCAGTGCGGACTTCCCAGAATGGGGAGAGCATGCCCGGTGGGCTCCTGCGGTCGCTGGCCAGCCTGCCCGCAGTGAGACAGACTGGGAAGGGCTCTGGACTGGACTGAGAAGACTCAGTCTTTCTCTAACACGGGGACAGCCACCTCACCTCCCACTCCAGCGCTAGCTGCTTTGTGCCTCTCGGGACAGCTTGCTCAACAAGCCTAAGTTTCCTCTCTTCCCGGCAGGAGCCCCTTGAGCAGGCAACCTCTGGGGCTCCCCCTCCCCACTTCTATGGCTGCAAAACTTGGAGGTGTTTAGGTGAGATGGTCCAAGAGGGCCCAACACTTAGAGCCACCTGTCTGCATGACCTGCTGGCAAAGACCCCTGGGAGACTGGCTGAGTTTACAAAAACGTCACTGTTCAGTCAACATGGACCAGGTGCAGATATCAGAAGATAAACCTTCGAGTACTCAGCACAGGCCTGTTCCTTTAGGGCGGCAGGTGGTCTGTGCAAGTAGATTCCCACAGCGCCGAGACAGGGTGTGCATTGGGCACCAAGATCTCCACATTTCCAGTCTCTACTCCTCTAGAGAACGCCTAACTTAAACATGTGTGCCTGCGGCCGTCTCCAAGGAGATGGCTGTTTTAACCAATGAGGACATTCCACTGTGACTCAAATCCTTGGGGCTCACGGAGGAGCTCTATTTTCCATAGCCACAGCCAAAGAATACGGCAGGTCACCAACCGACCAGCTCACGTGGGCTTGCAAAGTGGGGGCGAATGGAAGGATGCTGTCAGCCCTTATCTCAGCTGGAGAACCCAAAGGGTTGGGGCTCATTCCCAACCGCCTTCCGGTGTGGAAGGTCCTAGAAAGGGACGGGAGGGTCCTCAGGCCCCAGAGAACTGTCTCCAGAAGGATGTCTGATTCAGTGCTGGGAACTCAGACTCTGCTGGGGGTGAGTCCAGAGCCCCTGCGAGCCCACAGCCCCACTGTGGAGGCTGAAGCTCCCCCAGGAGTAGGGGAAGAAAACCAACTTCCAGGTACCAGGGGACAAGACATTCTCTGTGCAAGAGTGGAATGAATCAAATTAGTTTAGGGTGGAGACATGGGCTGGGATCACCAGTAACAAAGGCACAATACTAACAATGATTACTAAAATGTATTTGAATTGCACATATTGTTTCGCAAAATGAAATCCCATCCTTTGCTTCCTTGTAGCCCCTTGCAGGCCCGAGGGCAGGCCAGGCAGAGATTCTCATCCAGGAGACAGCCCTCAGGGGACCAGAATGTCTTTAAGTGTTGGACATAATTATTTTACACGTACAAGTGCCCACTTCTTCTGAGAGACACCCCGCAGTTCTCAGCCTGTTCTCAAAGGACTCTGTGACTTCATGTCGTGAGGGCTGGGGCTGCCTCTCACTGGTCTCTGCATCCTGGCACACCACCGGGGCGAATGAAGGAGCAAAGCCTCACTGTGCAGGGAAGGAAGCCAAGGCTCAAGGAAGGGGTTATGTGATTTGCCCAAGGTCACACAGCTGGTGGTGGGGCTGGGCCACAGCAGTCTCCTGACTCCGCCTAGGGCTCACTGCACTCCAGGCTGCTGCCTCCGGGGAAGCCCTCCCCACCCGGAAAGCTAGGCAGCTGGGAGGGAGGCTAGGACTTTCCTTTTTTGCTCGGGAGAACGGAACACAAGCAATGGTGATAGGCTGCCTGGGGGTGGAACTTGATAGCCAGGCTGGGGCTGCTGTGCCCAGCATGACTCTCTTCTCTGCCCCTCCCGAGGTAGTCCGTTGGCATCATGGCCACTGTGGGGGGCTGAGGAATGGCTGGGCCCCTCTCGAGCTGAGAACCAGGCAGCTGGAGCAAAGCAAATGATGCTACACAAACAGCATCTCCTTGGCCTGGCCTCAGACTGGAAAAATAGTGCCAGATGGTGCCCGACACTGGCTGCTGATTTTCCTGACAACCCACCCAGCACCACTCAGCCTGACGCCAGCTTCTCTGGGGACCGGACTGGCAGAAGGCACCCAGAAGGAGGCCAGGCTTTGTGTGGGCTGCACCTGCACCTGGGACACCCAGTCTGGCTGGTTACCGCTCACCCACTCACCAGACCCACCTTCCCCGACTCTCAGAAAGGGGAGGAAATGAGCCAGACTCTAACGCATGGCAGGACTTAGCTGTTCAGAGTGTAGTGAGGAGACGTTTTAGCTGCATCCCTACACAAGTGGTCTAGACATCCTCCCCAGGGGGAGCAAAGCCCAGCCAAGCATTCCTGGGTGATGGTAGGGGACAGGACAATTGGCTGAGGCCACTTTGCTGGTTTCTCTGTGACCCCGGGGGGCCTGGGATAAGGCCAGACACCAACACCCCAAGAACTGGAACGAAGGAACTTGGTGGGCCAACTCACGACCTGCAAGTCCCAAGCAGCCACCAGGGGGCAGCCTTTCGCTAAGGCTGAGCTATGGAGGGAACTGCTTCTCAGATGAGTTACACTGAGGACAAAAAGCCTCACAGTTCTGACCCTAACCTGGTTCCACCTTCAGGAGGTCACAGGGGTCACAGCAGGAGCAGAGCTTCAGTCAACCAAGCCTGAGTCCAATGCCCAGCTCCCCAGCCACTTAGGAGCTCATGGCCTTGAACACGTCCCCTAACCTCCTGGCTTAACAAAGAGTGAAGTGAGGACAGAACCCACCCCTGACATTGACTGTGTGCTGTGTACCCCTGGCTCCACAAGCTTGGTGCTGGAGAGACCGGGAGGGCCCAGCCAGTGTGAGGGGTCGTCAGGACCCCCAAGTCTCCCCAGGCAGATGCTGTTACAGACAGGCTGCTGGAGTAGACAAGCGACTAGCTTCGGGGTCACCAGCTGTGTGGCCTTCGGCGGATAACTCCACCTCTCTGGGCCTCAGTCACTTTTTCCATCTGTGAACCGGCTGAACAACCAGCCCTGCTTCACAGGGGTGCTCTGGGGATCTGACGAAGCGGGTGGTCAACGCCCGCCCAGCACCCTTCGTCCTGAGCCCTGTAGCCCTCCCGGCCTGAGCTCAAGTTACCTGCAGCTCGGCCGCTGTCATTTTGTGATAGATGAGCTCCTCGTCCCGCCGCTTCTCCTGGGGGATGGTGATGTCGGCCAGCGCGGTCTCAAAGTCCAGGATCTGCTGCATCTGGGGCCGAACAGCGTCCTCGCCCCCTCCGCCCAGCAGCTTCCCCAGCTGCACCATGTAGTTCAGGTATCCCGTCAGCACCTGTGGGCCCAGCACCCCCCATCTGTCAGCGGCTGCTGCCCACTGCCTGCGGGACAAGGGTGGCAGCGTGGGGCAGGAAGGGAAGGGCTGCGTGCTTTACCCTACCCAGGAACTCCATGGACACCAGCTTCTAGCATTATGTTGGCGATGCACCAATTCACTGGCTTCCCAGGCCCTCAGGACAAAGACCAGAGGTCCCCAAGAGGGCCCTGGTCCACATCCCCTCCCGCATGCTGGTCCCATGAGAGCCACCAAGGGGACATCTGTCAGTTCCTGGAACTCACTCTTACTGGGCTGTCTTCCTCTGGGCCCCCACATCTGAATCAGGTCTCCAGGTTACTTTCTCAGCTCGTCCTTCACTTAATCACAATTTGTCATCGTGCCTCTAATTGGTGGTTTGTTTATTAACATCTGGCCCCGACTAGGCCCTAGGCCCCAGGGGGCAGGGCAGGGACCAGGCTGCCTGGGTCACCCCCATCTCCCCAGCATCAGGCACTTGGTAGGTGCCTGCTCAGTCCAAGGGGCGACGATGAATGGAGAGGAGGAGCGGCAGGTACGGCCTGCTGGGGCGTCCCAGGGTGCGGTGAGGGGTGGAGAGGCGTGGGTTTAGCTCGGGTGGACCTGGATGTGAATCTCAAGTCCCACCACCTACTGGCTAAGTGACCTTGAACAAGTCACTTTTCATCTCGGAGCCTTGTTCCCTCCTCTGCAATCGGCAAGGTAAAGCTAACGCCCATGGGACAGACGAGGCAGATGCAGCTCAGAGGGATGTTCGGTATCCGCAGGGTGACCAGAGGTGACGCGTACAAAAGGCCCAGCACCCACAAATGGCAATGGCTGTATCACTGCATCTGTCTGCAACCAGGACAAAGGACACCTGTTCCCTGCCTATTGTGTCCCTGCCTGGTGCCTGAATGTGAACAGCCTCACTCTGAAATGGGGACACGTGACACCCTGCCCTGCCAGGGACTGCGTGTCCCTACCAGGTAAGTGACACTTCAGTGTCCCTCTGGCTTCAAAGACCTGCACAGATGTGAACACTCAGGGGACACGGGGCAGGGGCAACCACAAACCATGGAGAGCAGTGGGCCGGGAGTGGGAGCCAGTGCCTTGAGGAAGCCCACTCACCTTCTCGTTTTCAGTTTTGTTCAGGTAAAAGTCCCTGGAGGGTAAGCCCAGGCCAGACTGGTCCACCTGGCGAGAAAGGCGGAAGTGAGAGGGAACCCCGGTGCGCGGGCACATCGCACGGACTCCACCGGCCCTGGGACGGGGCCACGGAGGACCAGCTCGGGTCCCAGCAGGGGTACGCCCAGGGATGTTCCCAAACATGCAGGGCCACCTTCCTGCCCGTGTACATGGTCAGCCATGGGGACTCTGGGCCCTTCCGAAGGGTCAGAGCCACCCTCCTCTTTCGACACCCCCAGGCCCAGCCACGCAGCTCTGTTTCATGAAACACTTCCCAGGATGGGGTGGCAGTTCAGAGCCACTCACAAGCTGTGTAACCTTGGTTAAGTTACTAAACCTGTCTGATCCTCAGATTCTTCATTTGGGAAATAGGGAGGACACATCTAACCCTCAGGGCTGGAAGAGAATTCCAGGACAGAGCATTTGATGAGGGCAGGCGGGTGAGGGTATGGATAGTCACTACCAGAGCTTACGGCCACACTCTGTCAGACCTTGAGTAGGTGTTATTATAGTTCATTGGACTAATAAAGAAACTGCAGCTCAGAGAGGTTCAGGCACTTGCCCAAGGTCACACAGTGAGCGAGTGGCAGAAAAGGGTGGCAACTCAGCCTTCAAGATCTCCAGCCTGGGACAGGCTCTGGCAGAAGAGATGGACTCAAAGCCATTCCAAATGGAGCTACAAAGGCTGGAGGCTGGGGTGGGGGACCGTGTGCCTAGGGGTTGACACCACTCCTGCATCCTGGTGACCAATCAGGACCCTGGAGACTCATGGTTGCTGCAGTGACCTCATGCCACAGGAGGCAGCCTGCCCTTTCAAACCTTCTTGTCTGTAAAGGTCTCCTGATTGGGAGCTTCAGGGCAACAGCCCAGGCTTACAGACCAGAAGCCTGTTTGCCTGCCAGGGCACATCCCCTCCCCACCTCAGTCCCCTCCCCACCTGCCCCAGGTCAGCCCTTGCTCAGCTCCAAACGGGCCTCGAGGCCCTGGCCCCTCTCCTGGGGCTCCGGATGAGCGCACCTGGATCACATTGCTGTTGGAGCTCTTGGAGTCGGCGCTGACGTAGACAGAGAAGAAGGGCGAGGTGCGGTAGTGGGAGGTGACCGCCTGAAGGGTGTCTTGGAAATTGTCCTTGTTCCAGGGCCCTGTGATGTTCCAGCCCCCGAGCTGTGTGGAGGGGGAGAAAACAGGGAGGTCACCAGGTGGCAGACAGACACAGGTGCAAAGTGTGCTTCGGCAGCTGGCGTGCTCTGCGACCCTGGAGGGGCCGCCTGACCTCTCTGAGCCTCAAGAGCAAATGAAAGGGAAGGGTCTTCATCAGGGTTTCTGACCAGCAAGCCAGAGACCCCGGATGGAGCAGAGGTGGATCCGAGATAAGTGGGCTGCCGATCCATATGACGGCTGCTCCCCGAGAGGCTGGGGACGGCGATGGGAAGAAGCCGTTTCTGGTGCGATTTATTTTTGCTACTAAGTCACGTGAACATCATCCCTGTTCGAGCATAAACTCAATTGCCTGAAGCTCTATTTTTAAAATGGGTTTTTAAGAATCTCCTCGGTGTTCCCTGGTTGGGCATATGCTGGCACGTGGGGCCTGTGCCGGAGGGAAGGGACCATACAGTCCCCAGTGCCCTGGCCCCCCCTCCAGCCAGCTCAGCGAGGAGGCGGGGCCTAGAGGGAGAACAGGGCAGCCAGAAACATCCACGGCCACCGTGTGTGTGTGCCAGGCAGCCTGGCCCGGCCTGGGCAGCCCCCTGGGAGTCCGTCCAAGGCATCTAGAAAGAAAGACTCTTTCTCCTGCTGGGGAGGACAGGGAGGCCCTGGGTCAGTGGGTGGGCTCTGCTCCTGGTCCAAGACTTCCTGCTGGCCTTTTGGAACACATCCCTTGCTCTCACACAAACACACTCCCCAAGGACAAGGAAGCAGCCAGAGAGAGAAACATTTTCTCGGCAGATACAGCCTGTCCTGCACACAGATGCACAGAGAGACCCACACGTGTGACAGACATCCACCACAGATGCTGACACACATGACCACACACACACACACACACACGCAGCTGGGACCCATGTGGGCGGACAGGCTCTACCTTCCAGCTGGGCAACGTGGCTGCAGGTGTGCAGAGTCTGGCCCCGGTGGCAGCTGGGAGCCGGGACGGGGACCAGAGGGGCAGGTGGGCGGCACGGGCCGGGGGAGCTCACCCTCTCGATCAGCTCCATCAGTGGCTTGGCCTTGAGCTCCTCGATCCGGGTCTCGTTCATACACGCACGGTAGTACACCTGGGCCTTCTTCTCCGCTTCGCTCACGCTGGCTGTGGAGTTTTCTGGAATGACAAGAGATGGCAGTTTGCGACAGGCCCCCCTGCGCACACGGGTGGCCCTGGGTGGTCCTTTCCAGGGCCTCGGTTGTCAGGCATCAACAGAGTTGGGCCTTTGCCTGTCAGGGCAGCGGCGGGGAACTCAGACAGGGCAGGTGTGTGACCGCGCCCGGGCAAAGCCTGGCAAACCAGCGGTGCTCCCTGCTTTGAGCTGATGGCAAATAAGAAGAGTATGCACCATGCTCCTTTCTCCCCCTTGGGGGATGGGTCTGCAGATGTGTCCCTGCATTGGCAGCACGGGCTGCCCAGCAGGAGGACAGTCTGCTTTCCCTGCCGGCCAACACGGGGCCCAGACACCTGCCTGGTGGGTGGGACAAAGGCCTGTCTTGATTTTCAGATCCTGGATGGCCTTCCTTGTGATAAAAGACAGGAGTTGGGTGGAAGCCTTAAAGGCTTCATTCATTCTGAATTTACTTTCGGCTTCTTCCTCAGAGGGGCTGGGCAGGTTCATCGGACTGAACGGTTGACTTGGGGGCTGCCTGCCATTTCCTTTCCCAAACCCGGGAAGCAGCATCTCAGGTCCTTTCACTGGGACACCAGGAGACTGTCCCTTTCTCCCTGTCCTTAGGGCCCTGGTCTAGATGCCACCTGTGAGGATCAGGTTCCTGTATGTGGGAAAGCACAGGGTGGGGTCCCACCGGCCCCCAGTAAAGGCAACCACTTCCCGCTGCCTGGGTCACAAAGGACCTACTACGTGCCTGGGCTCCTGTGCCAGCCTTTGTTTTAGAGCCCTGCTCCCGCACCCTGCCAGGGTCCCTGATCCTCTCAGTTCCCTCCGTCCAGCCTGCTCCCTCCCTGGGGAACGCCTCACTGCTCTGGCCAGTTTTCCTCACGTCACATTTGTCTTTCCCAGGCCTCAAACTCCTCCCTTCGCTTCCTTCAAAGACCACCCCCCACCCCAACCCCTACCTCCTCTACTTTGTTGGCAGAATGTTACTGAAGACTTTGTTGGCAGAATGTTACCCATTCGCCCACTAAACAGACACGGGTTGCTTACTCTTGTGCCAGCTTTGGGGATGCAAAGGACAACAGCCCCGAGCTCAGGGGGCTTCCTTTCCAGGAAGGACAGCAAACACATCAAGAGAAAGCCACCCTGGCTCTTCTGCCTGAGACCCTGTCCGACTCTCCTCTGCTCCAAGGCCTCTCTCAAGGGCCATCTTTCCAAGAGGTTCACTCTCAAAAGCTCAATACCGGGCTGGACACCAGGCCTCACAGAAAGAATCGGACCCACTCCCTACAGCCTCGGAGCTCAGGCCTGCCAGTGAACACCAAAGTGCAGAGAAATGACATGAGACGCCATAGCGCCTTGATTAATGCAAATGATTTTGGAACCCAGAAAAACATCGCGCCAGTGGGTGGGGTGGGGCTAGGGGGTTCTCCAGAGGACGTCCTGTCTCACCAGGTAGAAATAAGGGGAACAGGGCACTGGGTTTGGGAGGAGTTGGAGAGTGTGAGGAAAAAGCAAGGAAGCATAAAAGGGCATGCAATTCGGAGGAAAAAAATCCATGTGGTGTAGCCAGTTGATACAAAAGGTACGAGTCAGTTCCTGTCTGGTCTAATCAGCTTTCCCAGACCTTGACCTCAGGGCATCCTACTCCCGGGTTCCTGCCCTCAACAGCATCACTGTCCTGTTGGAGAGCATCGACCCGCGTTGCTGCAGTCGGGGTGGCGCCCTGAAGAGGGATGGGGCAGTCTGAAGGGTGACACAGTGACAGAGGCTCAGGGACTGCAGTTACAAGGAGCTGGGGGGATGGGATCCACACAGCCCTGGAGGTCACAGGCTGCCACTGCTCAGCCCTGGCAATGCCCGCCTGGCCGGGTGCCCCTCTGGAGCAGGGAGTGGGGGGCCTCCTGGAGGGGAGGGGAGGGACCACTCCCTGCTCCTCGGATGCAGAAGGCAGCACATCAGGAAAAGCAAAGGACTGTCTCCCCTTCAGGGGCTGCGTTCCTATGACAACCCGGCCCAGCAGCTGGGCTCCTGGAAGGGAAAGCTCCAACCCTCACTGTTTGCCAGACCCTGAAGCTCTGTCTGGCTGGCTGGCCACATCTGGCTCCAGCCGTGACCCTGAAAAGTCGGCCAGAGCCAGGGGACGCATGCTTTGTGCGCTCTGGCCTCTCCCTCCCCCAGTGCCTCAAGGCCACCAAGGTACGAGGCCCAAAGGAAGGCTCCAGGGACAGGCTGGCTGTGCCCATCTCAGCAAGCTCCCCAGCACCTGTGCGCAGCCCCCTGAATGGTCCCTGAATGACCGTCCTGGGAGGCATGGGAAAGAACCCAGCCTCCTCCTCTCCTTCGCTGGGAGGCAGCCCCAAACAAGTTCAATGTTCCTTCCTCTGAGCTCTATAGCCTGGGTGCCCCATCCACTCATCCTCCTACAAATGTTATGAAGTCTCTGTGTTCTGGTGGCTGCTGGGCTGAGTGTGGTGGTGCTATGAGCAACATGGACACCAGTCGCTGGCACAAGGCCTGCAGCCAGGTGGGCGAGGCAGTCGGCCGGCCTTCTGATGGTCCCAAAGGCCTCTGATCACATGGTGGGGCGAATGCGGTGAGAACACACCAGAGGCCAGGAGAGAGGATGGCTGGGGAGGCCGGGACCCCTGCCCGGGCTCTCGGGGTGAGCTCAACGTGGCATGGACATGGAGGCTGTGTGCGGGCTGCCTCACCCACTGTGTGCTGGTCGTCCCGGTCCCCCAGCACTGGGTAGGCACACAGCAGCCCTCAGAGCTCTTCACAGGAAGCAGAGCCCAGGGCTTGTCTCTTAAAGGAGGACACAGCACCTGGGGACTGAGAGGATGATGAGGCAGGTGGGTGGCAGCTGCGCACCTGCACGGGGAGATGAGGTGGGGGGCGCGGAAGGGACAGGCGTGAGGGTCCCACCAGGAGACAGCGTTCATACCACCTGTATTCCTACGCTGACGCTGGCTGGGCCAGAGCTCAGGAGAAGGGAAGGCCCCTCCACTGTTCCCTCCGCCTCCCTCTGGCTCATGGAGCCCACCCACGGCGGCCCGTGCTCCCAGCTCCTCACAGGGCACCTACTACCTGGCAGGCCCCAGGGAGACAAGAGTGAAAGCAAGATAGCCAGATGGAAGGCCACTGTACCGGACCCTGTGAGCGTCGAGGGGGCCACACAGCAGCTGAGAAGGGGCGAGAAACAGTGGGAGCAGGGCAGAAAGGGGTCAAGTTTCCTCGGCCTGGGCAAGAGGATGCTGCTGAGATGTGCGTGGCCGGAGATGGGGCAGGGCTGGCAGCAGAGAAAGCCACTCAGGTTTAGATGTTTTAAGTCAGAGACGCCCAGCAGGCATCCCAGCGGGCCCCTGGGTAGGTGGATGTTTGCAGAGCTGTGTCTTTAGCTACTTGGGATCCGAATAGACATTGTTGTACACAAACTCCTTAACACTGCCCAGGGGGCCCCAGACCACTCGTTCTCAACACGGGCAGTATTGCCCCTGGTGGGGGATGGGGAGAATGAGCTCGTAGGGGGGAGGAAAAACTTACTCTTTCTATGTCTACACACAGCACACAACAGTTATACGGTATGTTCTTGGTGCTAAAATTTTGGGAGGGGGCACTAACAAAAAAGGTTGAGAAGCACGGCCCGGGTGATCTGGGTCCTGCCACCTGCCACCTGCCGCCTGCCTCCCCCTCCTCTTCCTCTCATTCCTGCTCCTGCGCCCAGCCCTGGGGCCATGGCGCCCACAGCTCTTCCCATCTGTTACACGCTTCCCTTCTCATCCACGAGGTCTGTTCTCTCACTAAATTCAAGTCTCTGCTCAAACGTCCCCTCCTTGGCCTCCTCCTCTCTCCCAGGCCCCGCCTGCACCCTACTTGATTTTTTTCAAAGCCCTGACTCTTCACAATCACATTTTTCACTTACTCATTTATTTGTTTATTGTCTGTCTCCTGCTGGAATGTAATTCCGCAGGAATTACTGTCTTACTCCTTACGCAATACCCGGTACCCCGCAATGTCTGGCACACAGGTAACGTACAACGTGTAACTGTCGGATGGTTGAATGGATGAGTGAGTGCTGCCCTGGGAGCTCCGGGGAGAAAGGCATCCATCTCGACAGCCTGAGGGAGGATCAGATCAGCCACGGGCAGTTTTCCCTTTGTGAAAAGCTCAGTTTCCTTTAAGACGCCCTTGCCTGCCTTTACTTCTCAGAAGAAGGTTCCACAGGATCAGGCAAGGAAGAATCAACTAGGGCACCTCCCGGGACTGAGTCCGGGCCATGTTTTGGAGATGGTGGCACTGCCAGGGCCCCAGTGGCATGGAAATAATGTGGCAGCCCGAGGCCAGGCCACAGGGCTCCAGACCACCTGGGCACTTCCTTCTAGGGGCCTCGAGTTCCGGAAACTTCCTCGGTCACTTCCGTAAAGTCCCAGAGAGGAAAGGCAGCGCATCATATAATTGGCCGGCTTCTTCCTCTGGGAGTTTGTATCAGAACAGCCTCTCCAAACAAATGTCCAGGGAGCTGGGCAGCTGCAGAACCAGGGGTTGCTGGGAACACTGGCCTGGGGGATGGGGGGCTCCCCCTCCGCCAGGGCGGACCCAGTGTTTGTCTTGGATAAAACCACACACTCAGCTCAGACAATCCCAGCCCTCCCGAACCCCATCCTGTGAGGGGTGTGGGGAGCTGATAAAGGAGGGTGCTTTTTCTGCAGAAGAATCAAAAGGATAATAATACCACCACCGTTTCCTGGTGCCTGCGAGGGGCCACCTGCGCTGAGCTCTTTTCCTCACCATGCTGGCCCACCAAGGGGCACGTTGTCACCTCATTTCAAGGAACCAGCCCAGGGAAGCAGAGCTGAGGGGCAGCGTGCTGGCATGTGAACCCGAGCGTTCTGCAGTATCCCCAAGAGAACGAGCTGCGACCTCTGCATGCGGGCGTGGCTGCGTGTGGGCGTGGCTGCGTGTGGGCGTGGCTGCGTGTGGGCGTCATGTAGCAATCCCCGCTGGTGGGTGTTAGTATCATGCCCAATTCGTAGGCATGAGGTTGGGTAACTTGTCCAAGGTCACCCAAGTGAGCGGCTGAGGCTGCCAGCAGGAGCCGCAGCTCTCCCTGCTCTCCTTGCCTTGCCCGCAGGTTGGCTTGGAAAAGCAGGGGAAGACCCAAAGCGATCCGGCCACTGCCGCTGAGAAGCCCTGGACGCCCACTCCCGGTCCTCAGATCCGTCCACCAATCAGCCCGTGTACCCACTCCCCAGACCTGAGAGGAGGGCCCACTGCGGAGACCCCAGACTGGGTGGAAAATATTTCCTGGGGCTTCCGGATTGCACAGGAAGATGAAACAACATCAGAGAGGAAATACCGGAGAAACCAATCAAAAGAAAAATGCAAGCGATGTCACAGGGTGGCACAATTAACTGCCAAGTCATTGCCGTGGGCGAATTTAATGCCACCAGCAGGACTCTGCGTGTCTCTCAGGGAGACTGACTGGTGTCAGGGGCAGAAGAAAGGGGGGCTGCTAACCTGTTCTCCTTCTTTACAGAGTCTGCATTGCTCAAACTGTTACAAGCAGGGATTCATGTGTGTGTGTATTAAATTAATCTGACAATATAAGATAAAGTAAAAAACGACAGGTACACAAAATGTAATTGTAACTCAAGCCAGGAGAGGCCCTGTGGTAGCATAAAGGAGCGAACCAATGAGAGAAAAGTCTTGCAGGATTGAAAGGGGGTGGGGAGGGTATTCTGGCCGGCAGAACGGTCTGTGCTAAAACCACAGGCCGGAAAGCCTAGGGCTAGGCCCAGCCTAAGCGGTGATCCTTCCCCCGAAAAAATCAGGCTGCGCTCTTTGTCTCCTGTGGGGACAGCCCAAGCTGGCAGCCTGGGTGGGCGGCAGTGTCTCCTGGATGAGGCATCTGTGTCTCACGCAGATAAGGTCACTGCCCTCCAATCAGCAGTCTGCATGGACGCGCCACCGTGGCACTTGGCCCAGTTCAACCCACCCGCTACAGGTCTGCCTGGATTTCCTCAGAGTGGGTTAGGGTGACTTCACTGTTCAGGGGGAAGAAAGGTCTGCCCAAGGTCGCAGGCGAGCTGACCGCAAGCGCTGTTTGGCACGGCCAGCTGACACAGCCCTCCCGGCACTCTGAATGTCCGCTCCCCTGCTTCCACCGAGGGAAGGCTTGCCTAGGCCAGCGTGGGCAGCCTGGGCTCCCCCCACCTGTTCTGATCCCCGTCAGTCTCAGCTCCCTCCTGAAGCCGGCGGGCTGACCCCTGTGCCTTGGGGCTGAGAGCAACTTGGATTCAAGCCCAAGAATGCACTGGCCCGAGCTCCTAAATTTCTTTGTCACCCACTCACCTGCCTCCTGCCTTTTCAGGGCTTTCCAGCTTTTCAAGGCCCACAGGTCAGGCGCCACTTCCAGACTAGTCCCCAGGAAGGGACCTGGAGGGAGGCGACCCCAGGACGCACCTTCTGGGGAGGCTCTTGGCCAGTGTGACATGGGGATGACCCCAGCGACTGTGGGCATCAGGCCTGGGCCGGGTCCTGCCCAGCCTGGAGGGCTCAGACGGCCACGGGGACACGGGCCTGGTGAACCACTGTGTCCCCTCTGAAGGCTCTGCCTGGTGAATCTGACTCGGGTGAGTCCGTGGAGAAGGAACTCAGGTTTGAAGCCCCATGGGGCTGAACCCCAGCTCCAGCACTTCCTAAGAAATACATTCCCTTTGTATGTGTGAGTCTTATCGGCAACATAATCTATAAAATGGGCAGAAACAGCTTATGCCATGCTTTTTTTTTTCAAGAGAGAGAGGAAGGGAAGGAGAAAGAGGGAAAGAAACACTGATATGAAAGAGAAACATCGATCAGTTGCCTCTCGTAAGGGCTACAGTTGGGGACCAAACCTGCAACCCAGGCATGTGCCCTGACAGGGAATCGAACCGGCAACCTTTTGCTTTGTGGGATGATGCCAACCAACCGAGCCACACTGGTCAGGGCTGCCGTGGCTTTAATAAAACTCAAGTACACAGCCCAGCACGGCCACAGGCACGCCCCGCACTTCCTTTCCTGGGAACTGGTGCACGACAGCACTTCCGTAAGAAATAAAAGCAGCAGAAATTACTTTTCAACCACCCAGTTAGTTATTCCTGAGGCCACCTCTCCTCGTGCTCCGCATTAGTTCCTACTTCACAGGTGAGGAGCTGGGGCCCTGAGAGGCCGGGCAGCCTTTCTGCAGTCAGGCGGCTCCTTAGGGAGAAGTCGGGGCAGGAACGCGCCTGCCGCACCGAGACGGGCAGCTCTGCCGTGCTGAGAGCGTGTACCGAGTGCCCGGAACTCATAGGAACACGAGCTGCCTGCAGGCTTTTTCCAATAAGCACCCACCCCTTGCACTTGAGGGATGTGGTGTGGATGGGGGAAAGGACCAGAATTCAGACAAGCCCTGGCTCTGCCACCTACTAACCTGCCTTGAGGACCTGCTTCCTCGTCTATCAAGCGCTTCCTAGCTTCTACCCCACAGGAGCAAATGGAATGACATCGTAAAAACAAAAACCATCCCTCTATAAACTACACAGTACGGTGCAAAGGTCAAGGGTGAAAACAGTACCACCGACATAAACAGAGCCACCACACTATGCCAGGCCAATTTAAACCAAGCACTTTGTATGTGTTTTCCCATTTAATGTTCATAACCTAAAGGAGGCCCAGTTCCCATTGTATTGGTGACAGAGGAGGCCCAGAGAGGTTACACGATTAACCCAAGACCACACAGGACGTGGAAGAACCAGAAGGCGAACCCAGAGGCACTAGTCCACCTGTTCTCTCACCCGGACTGGTCCCTCTTTGCTTGGTCATGCCTGCCTAGCTCCCAGCTGTGCCTTCGGGAGCCCGGGAAGGGGTGTCCCTGAGTTCTGGCCTGGCTATCACAGACAGACCTGCCCTTTAAGTTTCTAGCCCTGAGGTGAAAGGCTGTGTCCCCTTTCAAAGGCGCTTGGGTGGCACAAAGCAGGCAGAGGCTCTGTTGCCCCTGACACGGAGTGGCACAAAACCTCCATCCACCACCCTGTCCTGCTCCTCCGGGAGGCAAGCGGGAGGCTATGCCAGTGAGGGGCTGCCAAGGGGCCCTGCCCAGGAGCTGCTGGGGGCCAGGAAGAGATGGTGGGGGGTGGGGGTCAGCACTGCCCCCTGGGGTGGGACAGGAAAGACCTCCTTTTGTCTAAAAGACACAGGGGCCTAAAGTTCCTAAGTACCAAATTAGAATCTTTTCCATCTTTCAGAAAACCTTCCTTTAGGAAGCTTCCTGTCCCTTTGCAAGGATTTGTCCCCTTTTAGCCATCTTTTTTTATTTTACCTACTTTTGAGTATCTCGAGAGTTTTTTTTAAAAAAATTTTTTTAACCGAATAAGTATTTGTCAAATCTAAGTTCTCTCACTGATGGATTAAGTGACCGGCTTTTCACAATCTGACCTCTCCCACCACCGAGGGTCCCAGGGAGGTGTCAGCAGGAGAGGGAGGTGACAAAGGTCTTGGCCACTGAGGGTTCAGGCCAGGACCCCTCCGTGTAACAGCACAGGCCGTGTGACTTCACGTGGAGGAGGGGCCGATGGGCAGATGTTCACTCAACACACACAGCTGCAAACAAGACACGTGAGGTCCTAACCCACGCGTGAACCGCCAACACCACGGTCACCTAGAGGGTGGAAGGGAAGCACTTTGGTTGGGGCTTCTCACGCAAGCCCACTTCTCAGGAGGCCGAGAAGGAGGCTGCTGCCCACTGCGAACAACGCCCAGACCAACAGCCCCGACGGCTGCTACCTGCCCACGGCCCCAACATCCGGTCTCCCATGCTCAGCCCCGACTCCCTGTGCTCACAACTTGCAAAAGTCACTGTCAGTACCAGTTACCAACTAAGTCACAGCTTGAAGCCACAGAAGCCAGGACCACGGCCGCCAGCGTCTGCACGTCTACTGGGCACACGTGTGCTGTGCTGGCACTTGACCCGTGGGCTCCCTAGTTCTCAGAACTCTCCTGTTTTGCAGATGAAGACACTGAGGCTCAGAGACAAGTAACTTACCCGGGACCACCCAAGTGACGGGACAGGCACTCTCACCCAGTTCCCCTGACTCCCAAGCCGACGGCCTTCCCACTCTGCCAAGCTCCTCCTTCGACTGGCCCGGCCCGGCCAGGGAGGACCTGCTGACCGCCCTCCTCGGCAGCCCACTCGCTGGTCCCCCTCGCCCGGTGCTGCTTACCTAGGAGGTGTTTGATGATGGCTTGGTTGTGTTCCCAGAGGTTGCTGAAGGTCCCCCAGCGTGAGTGGCCATCAGGCACGGGGTTGGCTTTGATCCAGCCGCCACAGGCGTAGGTGAAGAAGTCCTGGCAGGGGTCCACCGTGGGGTCCATGGAACTCAGGATGGAGCTGGTCACTGAGACACAGGCCTGGCTGAGGCACACGGAGGGGGCTCCTGGTGGGGGACAAGGACAAGGGGCCAGTGAAGCGCAGGCAGGGAAGGGAGGAGGCTGCAGGACTACAGCACTGGTGGCCCGGGGCCCTGGGCTGCTGTGCCCCACCCTGGCTGTGACCAAATAGATTTGGAGCTGGATGGCCACTAGACCCCTCCAGAGAAATGACCTCAGTAGATTTCCTGTCTTCTGGCTTAAAAATTAAGTCTTCTGTTCAGATACCTAAAATTCTTGCTGTGGCTTCAAAATACCCAGAAACAAGATGTTTCTCTCTATTTATTTATTTATTTATTTATTTATTTATTTATTTATTTATTTATTTATCTTTAGCAGGGAAGGGAAGGAGAGAGGGAGAAACATCAATGTATGGTTGCTTCTCATGCGTCCTCTACAGGGGACTGGCCTGTAACCCAGGCATGTGCACTGACTGGGAATTGAACCAGGATCTTTTGGTTCGCAGGCCCGAGCTCAATCCACTGAGCTACACCAGCCAGGGCAAGATGTTTCTCTTAATGAGTCCTTCCCTCTACAAATATTAATTGACTTTTTACTATTCCTTGTATTCGACAAATTCATTCACTCAGACATGAATTCATTTGTTCAACAAGATAATTACTATCTTCCAGGTTCTTTGCTGAGTGTGGTGAGGGACACAGAAGGTGAAGTCCTTCCCTTCAAGAGCTGAGAGCTTAGCTGGGGATACACACGTTATAAAGGAAAAGTCAAAGGATAACAGGAGGTCCTGGCTGGTGTAGCTCAGTGGATTGAGCGCAGGCTGTGAACCAAAGGGTCACAGGTTCAATTCCCAGTCAAGGCACATGCCTGGGTTGTGGGCCCTGTCCCCAGTAGGGTCTACATGAGAGGCAGCCACACACTGATGTTTCTCTCCCTCCCTTCCCCTCTCTTTAAACAAATAACATCTTAAAAAAAAAAAGGTAACAGGAGGAGAAACCTCCGTCATTCATTCCACAAACGTAAGCTGAGTGTATTTAGAGTGTGGCTGCAGACGTTACCAGGCCTTAGGAGAAAAATTACTTTTAGAAATTGAAGGGAAGTATGAAAAGTCATTATCACTGAACACAAGGCAGGAAGGTGACCTCACTGAATCCTCAAAAAAAAAACACCAAACCCCACCTTAGGAGGTCATTTTCCTTTCGGTCATTTTTATAGAGAGGAAACTGAGGCACAGAGAAGCTAAGTGGCCTGCTCAGGGGCCAGTGGGACGTGACCCCCACCGTCTGTCAGCTGTGTCTGCCCTGGGCCCGGACGGGAGCTCTCTGGGTGAGGACCCCCCCCCACAACACTGCCAGGAGGCGGGGTGGGGTGGCCACACCTGTTGGGGTGGGCTAACGAGGGTCGGATTTGGTGCAGGTGGGCAGTGGGCAGCGCCGCAAAGCCTACCAGTGCCCCTCAAATGCAAGGAGCAGAGAAAGCAGCTTCCTCTGAGCTGGTTCTCACCAGTGTGGGCGGGGGTAAGGGAGGCCTGAAGGCCAGAGGCCAGAGGCGGGGGATGGAGCCCTGGCTCAAGGCTGATCAGTGGGCGCTAGCAAAGGACCCACACTGTGGGGAGCCTCCGCTGTGGCCCAGCTCCAGGCAGCAAGACACACCTGACTCTGCAGGGAAAGAGGCCGGAGGGAGGTCCAGGCCAGGGACTGAGGACAGGCCCAGCAGGATCCTCTGTTGACACAGCTGTGCCGGCGACAAGAGGGACTGTTTACCGAACACAGCCCTGTATCAGGTACTTCGTGCACACCCATGACCTCATTTAGGACTCAGTACAAGTCTCATATACAAGATAAGGCAGCTGAGGCTCCAAGCGAGTGAGGGGACAAGGTCACCAGCTGCGTGGCAGAGCAGACACTGTACCCGGTTCCGTCCTGTGGCAACTCCACAGCCCGCCAGGGTTCTCTGCTTCCCCTCGCTGCCTCTTTGCCGGTCACGCCAGGGGCTGCTGTGGCCCTTCGGCTGAGTTTGCTCTCCCCGCTGTCCAGGGAGGAGTGAGGCACAGCATGCAGCCCTTGCGAGTGCTCAGACCTGCGTTCGAATCCCAGCTTTCCCCTCTGGCTGTGGGCCTCACACAAGTGACCTCATCTCTCTGAGCGTCGGTTTCACCATCCAGAAATGAGGAACAGCAGCAGGACCTGGTCCACGGTGAAACGACCTAACAGCTGGGCTCGGGGACTCGGCTCCCTCAAGTCCTAGGGTCCCAGGCTGCCGGGCCAACCTTCAGAGAGCCGAAGACTCGTGCTGGCTGGCTGGCTGGGGCAGTGCGCACCTCACTGGGGAACACGCCAGCAGGGGCTGGGTGGCCTGCAGGCTATTAACACCTGATGACAAATTTGAAGTCCCACGGGTTGAACGAGGACTGGGACAAGCTGCACAACAGCACAGAAAACAAGGTGACTTTATTTTGAGGTAATGACTTGTTCTGAGACGGCTATACAACAATTAAAAATCATGAGCCATTAGGCATGAAAATAGAGACAGGCCACGGCAGGGACTGTGCACCATTTTCAGGATCCTCTAGGTGAGGTCGTCTGGGGCAGATCCGAGTGCCCTGCCCCCCACAAGGGGGGACGCCAGAGCCTTTACGGCAGGCGGGGTGCTGTCTGAGAAAGCCTATTCACTATTATGATATAACTCCCTATTTGGAAAAGGAAATGAGTATCTATTGTTTCTGTACAACAACCCACAGGAAGCAAAGCCTGACAAAGTCTTGGCTGCTGGAAATACCAAAAGACAAAGTGTAAAAGGGTGATCCTCGGAGGGGGAAATACATCAGAATCTGTGTGTGTGTGTGTGTGTGAGAGAGAGAGAGAGAGAGAGAGAGAGAGAGATTGAGAATTAGTCTGAGTTCTTCACTAAGCACCAACTCTGCTCGAGCACAGGACCTGATCCTAGGTGGTACTTAAGTAATCATTTTTGATTATTTAATGGTTTCTAGATCCTTTACCCACTATTCTTGGCCCAGCAGGTGCTTAATGCATATTTGATTAATCGATTGTTTTCAGCCCCCTCATTTAACATCAAGGTCAATAGTCAGGCTCCACCTCCCTGTGGAAGCCTTCCCTTCCCCCTCCTCCCCCTCTGGGCCCCTTGGCGGCCCGGCCCACAGGGAGACAGGACCACAGACGAGGCTGTGTCTCAACTGTCTCCCCGTCTGCCACCCCCACTAGAGAGTGAGCTCAAGGGTAGGCCTGGCATTGTACTCGTTCTACTATTTCCTTTGCTCGGCATTGTACTTGGCACCTAGAAGCCGTCTAACACATTTGTTGAATGAATGAATGAATGAATGAATGAATGAGTGAATGAAGGAGGTTTGTCCAGCACATGATCACCACCTGTGGAGTCAGAAAATATCTCTTCCTTTTGGAACGTGCATGGTCACTCAAGAAAGCAGGAACAGGTCCCAGATCTAGGTCCCAGGCACTTATCTGGACGGCACCTGGCCTCGACACTGAATAAGACATTTCAGAATATTTTCTGGGAAAAGTTATTGTGTGTTTTGCTGCTGCCGTTCCTAAAGCACCTGCAAGTTTCTAGAAAGGAGGGTGCAGCAGGAAGGTGGATAAGTGTGGGTTTAAGTGCCCAGGCATAACTTAGAGGTGAGTCTTTCAGAATCCACAGAGAATTTGGTTTGTCTGGCCTCATGTTTGCTTAGATGTGGCCAGTGCCAGCACCTGCTGCTGGGTAAGGAGGTTCCTGTCAATATCTGGGGTGGCCGTTGCGTGTCCAGGCCCAGGCAGCTGATGAAGACACGTGGGCTGGCTCAGGGGTCACCTGATCCTGGCCCAGCTCCACCCAGAGTTCCTTTTGCCCAGGTCGAGGCTGGGAAAACCCTTCTATGTGCCTGAGAAGGCCGGGGTTGAGGCAGGAGCAGGATTCCGTCCCGGGGACCCCTCCATGGCCCAGCTGCTAGGAGCCTCCCTTTGGGCGTCCCTTCTGGTTTCTGGTGGAGAAACACCTTGGGAAATCCTGGGACAGTCTCAGGGCCACACTGGCTGCTGAAGTCTCGCCCTCTCCCTCCCCAGGCACATGGCAGGGAGCCGGGCAGACGAAGCTGGGCAGGGCCCATATCACCTGGCGGTATGTTTGTTCTGAAGGGAAGCTGGTTCAGGCAAGACCTTTCCTCATAGGCAAGATGGTGACTACAGGACAAGTGACCAGTAGGAAAGGCCTTTCCCACCTTAGTCCTCCCTTCTATTCCTTTGTTCATTCAACCACTTATCTATTCAATTTGCAAACTATTTGTGCACACCTTTGGCGTTCGGGCATTATGCTAAGTGCACATGGTTAAGGGCCTGGAAGTCATTAACTAATTAATTAAATGCGCACCTAGTGCCTGCTCAGCCAGGCCTCGTTGGGAAAGGACCCATAAACCACAGAGGGACCTGATGCAGAGTGAGTACCCTTAAATGTCTGAGGAATGAACGCATGAACGAACAAACAGGCGCTGGACACGGGAGGGACGTAAGGACGATGCAGACAAAGTCCTGCCCCCTGTCCAGGCCTGCCAACTTCTCCCCATCCCAGTCTATCGTGGCCACCCCGGTGGGCCAGCCACTTCACAGGGCAGGTGGTGCCGGGAGGCCTGGGGTTGACGTTCCCAGACCCTGCACGGGTTTGCACTCTCCCCGACAGAATGAGGGACCAAGTCTGTGGGGCTGGGCCCTCAGAGACCGTTCAGCCAGGTGGACAGTCTGCCACTAGAAAGCAAGGCGCTGGGCACAGGGGAGTGAGAGACCCCGGAATCGGCGGGACCCCATCCTCGTTTTCCCCAGGACTGACCTTTCCAGTTTCCAGTGCCGGCCGAACACCAAGTCCGTGTGAGGCACTTGGCCAGACACTCTGGGCCAGACGCGAGAACCAGCCTCGGGGCCCCGCCCGCGGAGGCCTGGTCACATCGCTACTCGAGGTGGGAGAGAGAGGCAGTTACAGAGGTCCACAAAGGTGAGCTGGGGCACGGCCTGACGCACCCTGGGGTGCACCCTGCGCCCCTAAGGCAGGCGGAGCTGGGCCCTGGGGCCCGATGGCCTGTGGCTGATGCCCGACTCCCCAATCCCTGCTGCAGAAACCTCGGGCAAGTCACTCAGTCTCCCTGCCTGTCAGTTTCCTCACATGTAAAACGGGCCGAAGTAACCACACTTCGTAGGGTTGCGGTAAGGCGGACACGAGATTACATTTGGGAAGAAGCGGTGCGGTATTTGGTCTACATAGAACGATAAGTACACGGAAGCCATTGTGGTTGTTTTGTCGGAACTAAGGATGCTGGGCGGTGCCAGCCGCACGTCTCACCAGCCCACACACCCTAACAACAGCACCAATAGCTAAAGTTAAAGAAATCCTGATGGGCACCAGGTAAATGCCATACATTATCTCCGATCCTCGAAGCCAACCCCCAAATGGGCATCATTTGTCTTTAACGTAGAGAGGACACAGGTCCTGGGAGATTAAGTGACTTGTCCAAGGTCATACAGATGGTAAGTTGCTGGGTCGGGACGCAGACTCATGTCCTTCTGACCCCAGAACCTTCCCACCACCCACCTGGCAGGTGTCAGGCTATCTCAGCAACCGGAGCCTGCCAGACTGAGCTCTCTCTGTGACCCTGGAGGCCAGTCCAACTCGAGCAGGGAAGCCCCCTTGCACAGGGGGACAGAGCTGAGTTAAGCCCACAATGAAACACAGAGGCACCTACTTGTCTGGTACTGGACGCCCAGCACTGCCACACAGGCCACCAGTCCTGCTGCTAGAAGTGCCACCAGCACCACCAGCCGCTTCTCCACCTGGGTCAGCGTGGCCCAGCATCTCTGGCCACTCCGGGGGCTGTGGAAGTTCACCTGCAGGGAAGGAGGAAGGAGGGGTGGGGAGGATGTGAGCCCTGGGCCCCCCTTCCCCAGGAGGAAGGGGCTCTGTGGCAGGCCCAGGCCCCGCGGGGACATCGGGGCGGCCCTCCTGCCTCAGGGGTGGTCTGGTTCCCACGGACTGGGTCCTAATCCAGGAAAGGAACCACCACCCTGCTCAGCGGCTCAGATTTGCTCCTGAACTTCAGAGAGTCAAGTAGCTCAGCCCAACTGGGCTTGTATTTTTTTGTGTCACCCGATATGGGTAGAAGGAAAAAAAAAAAAACAACAGCTTTTCCCTGTTTTTCCAGTAAGGAATTCAAAAAAAGAACAGGATGTTTGGACTTGCAGGCATCCAGTGAGTGTCCAGCTGGGCTTTCCTCAAAGCCCCTGCATCAATTGGCTGGGACAATATATCACAGAGGCAACACAGTGACAGCTCACACTTCCCAAAGTGTGGACGTCATCTCAATTCAGTGTCAGCTCATTCAACACCCACAACCCCACGAGGGCTATTATTAGTTCTCTTTTTACGAATGAGGACCAGAAAGTTGCGAGAGGGAAGACCCTGCCTCCCACCACGTAGCTGAGTGGGCGGAGCTGGGAACTGACTCCAAGCTCTGCGGATTCTGGAGCCACCAGTGGGTCAGAGATCTGAGTCTTGAGAAGATGTTGGGGGACATGCCATGCGATGCAATGGACAAACAGCTCCACGCAGGCTGGTCCTCAAAGGGAGGAAACACGGCCCCAGCCTACAGGCTGGCCAAACAGGAAGGGAGGCACAATGAGAGGAAGTGGGCGTGGCGGGGTCCTTGGGGCCGAGGGGCATGCCAGCCAATGGCACTCACAGCCCTCAGCCTGGGCCAGCTCGGGGCTCCCTTCTGTTCCAGGAGCAAAAGCTGGGACCACTGCACAGGAGGTGTCCCCTGTGTCCTCTGCGTTCAGTGACTTTATAGCTGTGTGCCAACAGCTGAGCACCAACTCAGGTCCTCAGGGCCACGTTGGAAATATTGAGTGGAAGACGGGCTCCCTCATTTTCAGGGGCTCACAGCCCAGCAGAGAGGCCAAAAAAGACACAGACTAGGGTGGGCAGGGGTCCAGTCAGGGAAGGCTTCCTGGAGGCGAGGGATGCCCGGGTTGGGTCTTGAAAAATAAGTAGGAGCTGGCCAGGTGAGTGCAGAAGGAAAGGGGACGGAGAGGGAAAAGAGCTGCCAGAGGAGAGGGGGAGACCCAGACTCTGACCTGCACGTGCCCCCGGGAGCCAGGTCACACTGGCACTTGGGGGTCTAAGGCTGGTCACCTTGGGGAAGGAAGGGCACTCAGTGGCCTCAAGGTCATCATTGTGGTCATCACTGGGTATGTTCTGGCCAGGAAATGACAAGGAATTGTGCCAGAGAAAGGGGAACGCAAGAAATTCTCGTAGAAAGAAAACTGGGTTCTAAAACCAAGAAAGGGAACTTGGGGCCCAGTCATACTTTCCGAGGAGGTCCAGGAGGCTCAGAAACCGAAGCAGCTGTGTCAGGTGGGGTCGGGAGCGGGGGAGGGGTGCTACCTCCTAAAATCCCTTAAGGACCTTTTTTTTTAAAATATGTGAGAAACAAAGACTCTGCCCACACTGCTGCCATTAAGTGAAGACTTTGGGCTGGGAGGGCCTGGTGCAGAGAGAGAGAGAGAGCACCCGGGGTGATGTCGACAGGCTCGCAGCACCGCAAGGCCCACGAGTGCCTCTTCCAAGGCACCAGACTCCTCACACAGTTTACCTTGCATTCCGATGGGCCCCAAAGGGGACAAAGCAGGCCTGACACTGACTCTCAGTCTTCCAGCGGCCCTGCCCCTGGACCTCTGTTATGTTCTGCCTCCTGCTCTGGGCCTCTCAGTGCCTCATGATCATGGCTTAGCTCCTGGGGAGGCGGGGAAGGTCAAAGAGGCGGGGAGCCCTCTGCCTAGTGCTGGCTTTGGGAAGCCCGGGAGCACAGCCTCCAGGCTGGGGGGAGCAGGAAAGCTCCCTTTATGTGGACTGAGCAATACTGCGGTTTAGGTGGGGAGTCGGAGGAGGTGCAAGAAGAGCAGACAGACATGAAGGGAAGGGAGACAATGAAAGGAACAGAGGGGAGGAGGCAAGGGAAAAAAAGAGTAATAATGGCAGCTAACAGTTGAGTGCTTTCCACGTGCCTGGGTGGGGCTGTTCTGTCTCTACAACATCCCCAGGAGTGGGTAACGGTATCAGGTCCAGAAGGAACACAGGAAGTGGCAGGGGCGGAGGAGAGAGAACAGTGGGAAGGGCCGTCTCACTCCTGAACCCGAAGCCTCAGCCCCATGGCCGTGCTGCCCCCAAGGAGCAAAGTTGAGCTGAGCCTCATTGTTCGATGGTGTTCTCTGTACAATTTAATTAGAATTAAGTGAGAATCTAATGAGAAATTCACAGTTCCAGGGGGAAACAGAAAAGAGGATTTGAAAACAGGGTTTTTAACCTTTGTAATGGTCTTCGCTCGCCTTGTCCTGCCCGGTCGCAAGGGTCTCTTGGTTTCTAGACAAGGCCCAAGCCCATCTCTGAGTGTGGAAGGGCTCCAGAGGCCACCCCGTGGGCACGAGAAGTCACCTGGAGGCAGTGTGCTGACAAAGAGACCTCTCCAGGGGAGGAGGTCTAACTCCTGGACAGGGCTGGGGCTATAGATCCGAGTTGCTAGCGAGCCCCTTCTTCTCGCTCAGCCGCCATCATCCTGCCCCGCCTCCTTCAGAGGATCCAGCAAGACAGTCCACAGCAAGGGGAGGATGCAAAGATTTCCCCTGTTCCTTTTGGAAATAAGGGCATGTTGATCACCAGGATTAGTAGTGGGCAGCCCACTCCACCCTGGGTATGTGACCATCCACCAAGGAGCAGAGCCAACACCTTAGAAGATGGGGTTGAGAATTATTGTAAATGCTTGGCTCACTGGTGGGCTTAAAATCCACTTATTGTTGTGTGAGGTGAAGTATGAGACAGATGCCCTGGCTGGTGTGGCTCAGTGGATTGAGTGAACCAAAGGGTCTCAGGTTCGATTCCCAGTCAGAGCATATGCATGGGTCGCAGGCCAAGTCCCCAGTAGGGGGTGCGTGAGGGGCAACTGTAAACTGATGTTTCTCTTCCTCTCCTTCTCCATCCCTTCCCCTCTCTCTAAAAATAAATAACTAAGCCTTTAAAAAAAAGAAAGAATGAGTCAGAAAGAAAGGATGCCCTCCAAGGGGAGAGGTGGAGAGGGGGACAGGCGGAGAGACAGTGGAGCCAGGGAAGCGGAGTGAGCGCGAGCCAGCTGCGCTGTGCGGCCTGAGGGTTCCCAGGGTTTCCACGAGAAGGGAACAAAGCCCTGGCGAGGGATAAATATTCGGTTACAGAAGTGAGTGCATGGCTCGCCTGGGCTTACAGCAAAAACGAGTTCTGCAGGCAGTTCCCAGGTGAGGAAGGGCCACGGCTGCCTGGGGCCCAGGCGACAAGCCAGCAGCAGAAGGACTGGGGACGGGGGCCCAGCCTGGTTTTCAGACAAAGCAGGGGGGTCGGGAGGGAAGGCAGTGGCTGAGCGACTGCCAGGTCCTCAGGCAACCTGGGCGTCATGGAGCAGCAGACAGCGGTCAGCCTGGCCAAGGGCTTGGCAGGGAGCCCGCCCCCTGCGGCTCAGGAGCCCAGCCGCCCCGGGAGGACTGACAGGGCAAGCGGGCTGCCTGCCTTGGGGTCAGCCCTTCAGAGCAGACAGACCATGACAGCTTGGTCCAGAGCAGCGCTCTGCCTCTGTGAGGGTGTTAGGTTGGGGAGGTTTCTTCTAGAAGTTTCTATATGGTGAGTCTTGGCTAAGGCTACCGGGGCCAGTCCACAGCAAAACTGTAAGTCCTCACTGGAGTCCTCCCCATCTCTTCTCTGAGTCCTACTTGTCCCTGTGTCCCTCCTGCCTGACTCTTCCACTGCCTGACAACAGCTTCAAGGAGCTCCTTTAAGAATTTGCATCTTAACAGGAATCAAAGTCTTGTATTCAGAAGAAGCACTTTCCAGTTAACTGGATGAGCATCTGAGGTTTGGGTAAATAGTCATGGCTATCTGCCATCTGCCCCCAGTTGAGGCTGCGTGGGTAACTTGAGCTTTTTTTCCCTTTCAAGCCACTGAAAAGGTGTCTGCGGGGGTGCGGGGAGGCCGGGCAGCCAGTCTGAGCAGAGCGCACGCTTCCAGGAGAGGAGTGATTAGATTTAGGGCATCGCTGAGATGTCACGCCTGGCGCGTTTCAATGATGGCCCTGCTAACAACCAAATCCGTTTTCTGTGCACTACACAAAAGGCTTTCACTTCCGTGGCATCATTTCAATGTTGCCACAGCGCCGAGAGGTGAGGCCGTACTATTAGGCACTGAGTTGCTTTCAGGTCCCACGGCCCGTGAGAGGCAAAGCTGGGATGCTGTGTTAGAGCTACCTGGCTTTTGATTCTGCACTCAGCCCACGGTGACTCATTTTGGTGAACCACAATGAACTTGTGCCTAAAATATGAGATAAAGGAAAAGAAAGACCCTTCCAGGGAGGGATAGGGGGACTCAGCTCCAGCTAAATCCACCAGTTTGTCAGCCTAGTCGGTAATGAAGGTGGCAAGTTTTCGTTTGCTAGAACTCTTATCAACAACTCTGGAGTTCCTAGCACCAAATGGGCTTCAAAATCTTGAAAAATCAAGTAGCTTATTTTTATAGCTGCCCTTCAAGAGAGGGAGATTTGGGAAGCGTGGGTCCATTTTAAAAAGCCTAACATTGAAGGAGTTGTGTTTCTAGCAACCAACTGACAGAAAATTACCCAAAAGGCTTAAAGACAGTCAATCACAGTGTTCCAGTTACTGGGACTATTGTCCAAATATAGCGGATTGACTGACTACATATATCTTCATGTACTGGTGCCTTGAGGTATTACAGTTGTTAATGGCAGCACATGTTGGAGGTTTTTAACAACACAGAAAAATGCTTCTGAAGTGTCACAAGTGAGAAAAGCAGGGAGCAGCGCTGTGGCCGAGGGTCAGCTCAACGATGTCTAAACACACACACGTGCAAATGCAAAAAACTAGAAGTGTTACCTCCGTGCGAGCAGTGGGACTGCTATTTCTTTTTAAAACTTTTTTTTAATATACTGGTTTTCTTTTTTACCAATGAGCATGTAAAGAATGTATATTGGGGGAAAAAACCCAGTGATTAAAATCATAAAATTAATAGAAAACTCTGCTTCATCAGCAGAGGTGGGTGGGTTCTGGAGAACAAGCACTGGACTAGTGCATATTTGCTTGGCAGAAGCTGTGGAGGCTTAAGGCAAAGCCAGACTCTGTACCCAAAGAAACTCCCCAAATCCTTGAAGCAACCTTTTTGGCTTTTCCTGTAAAAAAAAAAAAAGTGGGCAAGATACCCAGTCTGGTGTAGGGACCCCAACACTGCATCCAACCTGCATGACAGCTGTATCTACAGGAACCTTCCTGATCTCTCCGAGACTCAGCATTACCATCTGCCCCACAGCCACAGTGGTCCTCACCTCCTCGGTCATAAAAACAACAGTCACAGCAGGCCTCGTACTATGCATCCCATCCACTTTCTCTTATCTCCCACTTTACAAATGAGTTGTAGCCCTGGCTCGAGTGGCTCAGCTGGTTGGGTGTTATCTTGTAAACTGAAAGGTCGCCAGTTCGATTCCCAGGTGGGGCACGTGCCTGGGTGGTGGTGTTGGGGCGCTTAGAAGAGGCATTGCTGTCTCTCTCCCTCCCTTCTCCGATCTCTAAAATCAATAAGCATGTCCTCGGGTGAGGATAAAAAACAAATTTAAAAAAAGTTTTCTTACATGAAGGAATTGTGCTTTAATGGGATTAAGCAGCTCACCCGAGATCTGAGTGGAATCAGAAATCAAAACCAGGGCCCAAGGCCTCAGGGACTGAGCTGCCGTCCCGCCCTCAGGCAGCCTCGGGGGCATGAATGTATGCGTGACCTGGAAAAGGCTCTCCCCACGTGGGCTGCTGGCTTGATGGCAACAAATGGCACATGATTTTGTTGTGAATTCCAAATGCTTTTGTGTGGGTATATTTAGAACCTGCTGTGGAACATGAGACTAAAAAGATTGCTGATTAGCTTCTGTTTTGATTGGTGAAGGGAGAAGTGCCTGCCACAGAAATCTCATTTCCTGCTGGATTTAGCCTTTCACGAAGTACCCGCAGGGAGGAGGTTCTGGACAGACTGGGTTTGATTTCTGGCTCCGGATTTCTAGCTCTGGACCCTCGGTGAGTTGTCCTCCCTTTCAGAGTCTCATTCCCTCACCTGTAACGGGCACAGTAACCCCGACGGCTCATGGGGGGCCCTGAAGATTAAGGAGGGTAATGTAGGTAAGGGCGCCACATTCCACTTGGGATCGTGAGTTTGGACCTCCCTGGATCTATGGAGCCCAGAGGGAGGACTCAGTCGATGCTATTTCCCTCTATTAGTATTTTCACTCCAGAAAGAGGTGTGCCTGAGCAGGGTTGGGTCTGGCGGCCTGGGCTTCCATACTCCCTAAGCTTGCCCTCCAGATGCGCAGTGCTGTGGTGTCAGTTCACTGGGAGGCCCCGAGACACCCCCACTGCTCCCACGGTCAGCCTGGAGGAAGTCCTGGGTAAAAGCTCCACCAGGGTCCCGGTCAGGACTGTCCCACTCTGTCCCGCCAGGAGAGGAGAGCAGAAAGCAGCCTTGCTCACCACTGTGCCACAAGGCAGAGAGGTGGTGGGCTTCTCAAATTCCCACAGGGGCAGATCCTGGGAAGGGAGGAATCAGGCTGAAAAGTAGCTGGGAAAGGGGGCAGAGAATGGCTGCCCCCGCCCCTCCAGAAATTTAGGTATTTGTGTGGAAAGAGGAAGAACAGGGCAATGCCCACCACAGAGGGTGACCAACTGTGTGGCCTGCACGGGGATGCAGGGTTTTCATGCTAAGACAGTTTGAGACTCTGCCAGTAATGGGCCGTGTGACCCAGAGCAAGTCCCTCCCTGCTCAGGAACTGCCTCTCATGTGAAAGGGGAATCGGCCGATTCAACTCCGGAGGGGTAGAGAGGGTATGTGCTTCAACTCTTGTCACCTAGGGGCTGTAGCCCCCTGACTAGGTGGATGAGAGGGTTTGGGACAGAGCTGGGGGGAGGGGAGGCTGGTGGGGAAGCTCAGAGCCCCAGGGGCACTTTTGCCCCAGGAAGGCTTGTTCCCCATGAGCCCAGGGCTACCCACAGCTTCTGGCTTCACAGCCCCCTCAGGGGTTGGAAGGATGGGGGCGGAGCGGGGGCGGTGTGCAGGGGGGCGTGTATGCCCCGCCCCATACCCCGCCCTCCTTTGCCCATCCCCGACCGGGCTCTCACAGAAGACAGGGGCTCCTACCTGCAGGCCATTTGGGTACCCGTCACCCTCGGAGAGTGAGTCCACCAGGTCCTCTTCATCCAGCGTGGCCCGCTTGTAGGTCGACATCTGCAAGGCCAAGTGCAGCACAGACTCCTTCAGCGCCTCCATGGCTCTCACACCCAAATGGGGAAAATGGGGAAGTGTCCTGGGTGCCGCTCCCGCCACCACCATCACAACCACGTGGCCACAGCTTACGCGCAACTCCCTCCCCACCCGGCCCGGGACACCGACACCTGTCCAGCAACCAACCCAAGGCGGGGAAGGAGGACCCGCCTCCCCCCTCTCCATGCTTAGGCAACGCTGCCCTCACCCCCAGTGCCGACAGCGACAGCGCTGCAGCCGCTGGGTGCAGTAGCCACACGGTCGGCATGCACCCCTTGACGCTGAGGTTCCCACCGTCGCTGCCGCTGTGGCTTGCGCCTCAGCTGGTCTGGGAGAGCCGGCCGGGCAGCATTGCACCACCTTCGCGGGCGGGGCCTGATCCGCGCTCGGCTCCGGTTTCTTCCCAGGCGCGACCAGAAGACCCCCCAAGGCCTAAGCGTTCTGGTCCCTGTCCAGGGCGGAAAGTGCCTTTCCCACAGGTCAGGGCACAGCCAGCCTCTCGCAGGCAGGAAGGGGCCCGCAGCAACCCCTCTCTCTAAAAAACCTGAAGTCCTGCCTCAGTAATCCTTAGTGGCAGATACCAAGAGTCCAGGGTTAGGTCAGTTTGGCCCACAACAGTTGCGAGGGTCCTCCATTGGCCCTTAGGTGCAGTGCCGGTGGCCTCCTCCACCTGAGCTGCAAAGATGAGGGGGAAAGAGGCAGAATAAAAGAGGCAGGTATCTCCCCTCTCATGTCTTCCTTCCTCTAGCTCAGGGGTCTTTAAGCTAGAATTCATGAACAATGTAAAAAAATTCCAGAGAACTCCCCTGACTGAGAAGGAAAAATGGTGTGTGTCCTAGAAGGAAAAACATGTGAGTGGCCAGAGCTGGATCCAATGCTTGCCTTCAAGCTCAAAGGTGCCACCCTCCACCCAAAACAGTAAGAATCCTGGCTTCAGCCTCAGGCCTCGTCAAAGACCAGGAAGGTCACCCTTTCCTCTCAGGAGTCAAGAGCCTTGAGCAGGTGCTCCCTCCCCAGGCCCTGAGGCCCCTCAGGGGCCGTGACCTAGGCTGGAAAACTGGGGTCTCAGATTTGGGGTGCTCAGGCAGACTCGGGACACCCACATTCTCCCTTGCACCCAGCACCCTAACTCTACAGTTTCCCAAGGACCCTCCACTTCCAGTGAGACCTGGAATCCCCTCCATTTATACGTTTTTTCGGCTTTCTCAAAGTACTTCTGTTCACTTCTGTACCTGGTTCTCACAACACACACACACACACGTGGAAAGCCACAGGCTCCGAGAGGTGAGGTGACTTTCCAGGGTCCCAGCCACAGGGACAGACAGCTCCTGGCTTCCACCCCTGCCCTCTTCAAGTCCCCTCAAGCAGCCAGCATGCATCTTTAAAAAGGACATTCTAATCCTGACACTCCCTTGGTCACAACTCTACAGGGACAGTCCCTCTCCAGTCCCCCAGGGCCCCTGCCCACAGGGTCTGCACTTTGTGTTGCGCGCACTCTCCGGGACCCTCGCCGTGTGGCCCTCACCCGGGTTTTACGTCTCTCTCCCTCCACGCCGCAGAACTGTGAGCTTTGTGAGGGCTGGAACCCGTCTGGCCCAAGGGGTTCCCATCACCTGGCAGGCTGAAGGTGCTCGACAGATCGCGTGAAAGGCGGGGCCAGCGAAAGGGAAGTGCCAAGTGCTCTGGGCCGGTGCCTTTAAATCCTGGTGCATCTAATGTGGCCAAGCTCAAGGACACAGGAAACTCACGTAAGGGGCGCAGGTCCCACGGGAGGCAGAGGAGTACAGCACGAATTTTAATCCTGGAGTCTTCTGCCTCTCTCTCACTGGGTGAAGGCGTTCCCATTACCCACCTGAGAGAGAAGGAGCTCCCGGGCCTCTTCACCTGATGCTGGGTTACAGCTGAGCCTTTTCTGAAACTAGGACCCTTGGTCACACTAAGTTACAGGTGTCAACCACCCAAGGAAAAGGCCCTTGAAAAAGAAGTCCGGGTCACCTCGCGTCTCTCCGTCCTGGCACAGTGGGTACTGCTGCCTGGACGCCTAGGGCTGTGAGGGTTTGTCGGTTCTTTCACACCCACTGTCTCATGAGCCCTTCCCTCTGCAACGAAGGCTCAGGGAAACAACCTGCCTGGGTGCCATGAAGCAATGGCTCCTCCCCCTTTGTCTCATTTCAGAGGTTACTCCTTCTGCGGAGCTCTCCTGACCACCTCCCCTGACCCCAGGCAGTGGTCCCCTGCTCTGCGGTCCCCTGCGTGGCCCCCTACCAGGCCCCCGACCCCAAGCTTCCTTCCCCGAAGCACAGAGCGCTGTAGACCTGACAGGAGAACCTCGAAGGCAGGGACTGAATCTCATCAGGCTGAAAGCTCGACCCGGGGGCCGAGGCCAGGCAGCCCCTGACCTCTATCCCACTGCCACCCACCGGTGGACAGACAGACCCAGGAAGAGGAGAGCTCACGTACCTCCCAAGCAGAAATCCAAGCAGAAATCCGCAGAGAGCTGTTTATTTTTCAACACACAAAAGACGAGGGCCCTTCCTGAAACACCTGCCTGGGGCCCTGAGGTGAAACTGAACCCACCTCAGGCGTGGGAATGGCTCAGCTGGCTCTGGCTGGTGGGAGAGCAGCAGGTCCCAGGAGATGAGTGACAGTCCGACAACAATGGCAGCCCTATCTTTGTACCCGCCCAGAGCTGGGGCGGGGCCTTCCATTGACGGTCTGGGATGCCCACACCCCCGCAGAGCCTCAGCCTCAGCAGGTATCACTTCCATTTTACAAAAGCAGTGGAGGGGTGTGGAGGGGAGACCCAACACCTACTCTGTGCTGCTTGTCAAAAATCTCTCCTGACCCCGAGGCGCCTTGTGAAGGGGGAATCAGCATCTCCACTTCACAGAGGAGAAGCCTGAGGATTAGGGAAGGGGCAGGGCTTGTCCCCTTTACCACCCCCTCCCCAAGTACCTGGCTAGACAGCATACTGATCTCATGATGTGCCATCAGAGAACCCGAGCCGCACAGCTAGTAAATGGCGGAGCTGGGCCTAGAACCTGGGTCCTGACTCCTGGCCCCATGCTCACTGAGGATGGGGGAGCGGCTTCTGCAGGTGGGGACCTCTCGGAGTCTGCGGACACTGAGCTGGCAGGGTGGCCAGCACCTGATCTCCCTAATTGCCTCGTTTGTGGCTGTGGGCGCCACGCCTGGCCTCGAGCATCTGGGAAAGGGGAACGGCCTTGGCAGTGTGGAGAGACTAAGCCTGGATCTGCTCGTTCTGGTCCTGCCCGCCCCACCGAACCCCACCCCGCGGAGCTGAGGAGGCCTGGTGTTCCCCCAGCCGAGAATGGAGAAACCACAGCTCGCTCCCCAGCTGCACAGAGGAGGTGATGAAAGTCAGGTGAGGGTGTGATGGTGTCAGCTCTAGAGACCCCACCCTGTGGCAACCAAGGCCTGCAGTGAACAGAAGTGAGAAACAGACGTGCTCACGCAGCTCTGACAACGGCCTGGTGGCTCCTGTGGTCGGTCTGCCCCAGGCAGGGGATCTTCAAAGAATTCTGGAGCATGTCAGAGGCAGGAAAAGGCAGCTCCTGAGTGAAACTCGCAGGCCTGGGACTCCTTGGCCACACCCTCCAATCTGTTTTCAGGGTGGATTTCTAAGCCTCAGCCGCTTAGAGATACATCCCTTTGTGGCCAAGGGCCCTGTCAATTCCTGCCTCTCTAGTGCCAGTAATTAGCAGAGATTTGTTAAATCCTTGTGTGTCCTCAAATACACACTCCTGCTATATGTTAGTTTAATACGTGCATTTAACAGATACAATAATATGGTACATAAAAGTTCTAGATTCAAGCCGCAGTTCAGATCCCCACTCTGCCACCTCCCGGCTGTGTGACCTTGGGTAAATGACTCTGCCTCTCTGTGCCTTGCTTTTCTCATCTGTACAAGAGGGATAATAGTAACAGTACCTCCTTCATGGGACTGTTGTGATACTTAAATGAGTTAAGGTAGGTAAATGCTTAGAACGGTACTGGGCACACAGTGAGTGACCACTAAGTGTTAGCAGTTATTATTTGTATAATTGTTTCTTATAAAACAGAGGCTCAAAAACTTTCAATTGATCCCCACCTCCTTAAAAACAAAATCCAAACTCCTTAGCTTGGCATTCAAGGACTTCCCCATCTAGCCTAAACCTACCTCTCTAGACTCACCCTCCACCTAACCCTCAAGTGTGTGGCCGTCGCCCTGACCCCAGACCTAGCTCTGCAGGTGCTGAGCGTTCAACAGGAGTTCAGGAAGTCCTTGATGCTTGTCTGGCCCTGTGCTGATGGCTGAGGGGTAGTTCTGTATAAGACTCGGTCATCACCTCAAGGGACCTATACCCAATACCTCCTCTCCCAAGACTGTCAGCCTTCTGCCCCACCTCTGGCCTACCTCCTCCCCCATAAGGCCCTCCTCTCCTCCCCAGTCCGAAGGAATTATGCCCTGCCTGCAGGTGGGACCATGGCACAGCACCTGCATTACACTCAGGCCTTCGTCCAGGTGTCTTTACCCCTGGGACGGAGAGGACCCGGGGGGGTGGGCAACAGTCATCTTACCATCCTCCCTCCCCGGTGCCCAGCGCAGAACCTGGCAGTACACAGGTAGATGGCTACTTCACATCCCAGGTTTTCGCTGGGGTACAGGCATCTGCGACTTCCTGAAGAAACAGAATTTAGTTGCTTTGTGACGACTGAGTAAGATTCAAATAGGGCCACTGTGGCCAAGGGGCAAGATAGTAAAAATATGGCCGTCACTCCTGAAGATGACACCATGTGACATCTATTACTACTAGGACATTATCCATTACATTGCTCAGTGTGAAATTTCCATGTAATTAATTTCTTTTAAAATTTACCACATAGTTTCTGAAAAAGGGAACTTCTTTGCTTTCTGAGAATAGGAACCACAGGAATCAGCCTGTATCCCTTTTTTCCTTGGCTGCCAGGAAGCTCATAGCCAAATCAGAAAGTCACCTGTGGGCATTTTTCGGGTCTTTATGTTCAGCTTATTCCTTGTCCACATTTTCCAGCGTATTTTCTCTGCTCCTATTTCTCATCTCTACTGCATATTCTTTTACAGAATGTGTTTTCATCATCACCCATCACGAATAAAGTGAATCAGAAACAACCTCAATGAGGAACACTCCTTTCCTGATTGACTCTCCTGGAAATGCGCCTTCCAGGTATTTTATTCAACACCCAGAGACAGAGGCAGTAAAGGCAGACCCCGGCACAAGCCCAGGTTCCCGGGCTCATGGGACCATGCCATTTCCCCTTTCAGGCCTCAGTTTCCTCGTCTCTGGGAAGGGCTGTTGAGAAGATTAAAGGAGCTGAAACACCAACACCCTCACATTCAATATTTCATCTCCACATGAACCGGTATGTGACGGACACGCCGCAGCTCCCACCCCACACCTGCTTTACTTTCCTTTGCTGCTTTTCCATTTGCTTCTGCCCTGGTCCTATTTTTCTGATCTTGGCCTTACTTCAGCCAACTTCTGGCATTAATCTAGCCCTGCCGCTGCACTCAGGGCAAAAATAACAGCCTTCCCGGGTAATCGAGGTGAACATCAAGAGTAATGAGTCCAACATGCCTACCACTAGCACGCCTGCCCGCATGATATGACGGGATGTAAACGGTGCTTTGCCTCTCTGGCCTTCATCCCAAAAACACATCACCCCAGTCTAACCACGAGAAAAACATCAGACAAATCCCACCTGGGAACCAGTCTTCAAAATACCTGCCCAGTCCTCCTCAAAACTGGCAAGGTCATCAAAAACAGGGCCAGCCTGAGATACTGCCACGCCAAGGGCAGCTTAAAGAGACATGACGACTAAATACAACGGGGTGTCCTGGACGGGATTCTAGACACAAAGAGGACATTACGTAAAAACGGAAGAAATCGGAATAGGGTACTGACTCCAACTCATCATAACGTAGTATCAACACCAATTCATTAATTGTGAGAAATGTACCATAATACAGGGTGGGGCAAAATGAAGTTTACAGTTGTGCGTATATGAAACACAGAGTTTATTCTTGTATTATTATTTGTTATTTCATCATTTTCCATACAAACAACTGTAAGCCTGCTTTTGCCCCACCCTGTATACGATGTTAGTAACAGGGCAAATGGGGTGTGGGCTGTAAGGGAACTCTCTGTACTATCTCTCCAATAACGCTATAAACCTAATACTGTTCTCAAATAAAATATTTTTTAAGAATCCAAACAACTAGCCCTGGCTGGTGTAGCTCAGTGGATTGAGTGCCGGCCTGTGAACCAGAGGATTACTGGTTTGATTCCCAGTCAGGTCACATGCCTGGGTTACTAGCCAGGTCCCCAGTGGGGGGCGCTTGAGAGGCAAGCACACGTTGATATTTCTCTCCCTCTCTTTCTCCTTCCCTTCCCCTCTCTCTAAAAAATATATTTATTTTTTAATATATAAATATAAATAATTTAAAAAATCCAACTGGCTGTCCCCTTACACAGAAAATGGCCGTCGACCCCAAGGCAACCCCAACACTTCTTATTTTACAAAGCTTTCACATACACCCTTATCTTATTTGTGTCTCATGATCACCCTGTGGACAAAGCCGCCGGGTCCCCATTTTACAGATGCAGAGCCGGAGGTCAGAGGATGGCGGCAGCGTGCCAGGTGGCAGCAGAGTGGGGCTCAGCCCCAGATTCCCCAGCCCCAGGGCCCCCCCTTTTCCTGTGCCACCTTGGAGCCTGGCTCTCCGGACTGACCTCCTCTGGGAACAGCAGACTGCCCCGTTCGAAGTGTGGGACGTTGGGAGGGATATGACTGGGGGTCGGGGAGGGAGACCACGTTGTGCCACCCAGGGGTCCGATGGAGCCGGAGGCCTGAGCATCAAGCGGGGGAAGGTGGGCAGGAGTTAGGGGAATGGAGGCCCGAAGGTGAGACTCGGGGAGATGCCGAGCGGCCAAGGACACAGAGCAGGTGTGGGAGGTCGAGGCAGCAGCCCTGCCAGCCAAGGAGTTAATCGCTCTGGTCTGGGCCAGAACGCCAGGCTGGGCTCCCCGTCATGTGTGGGCAGTGGGAGGCTTGCTCACACACGAAGCCGATGGAAGACACTCACCCACTTGGCCAGGCGCTGACTCACCTGCCTGGGGGGCCCTGGAAGGCACCGAAAGCCTCACCTAGTGTTGCCAACCAATAACCTCAGGGCCTGCTGAGGCCACCCCACACCCAAGTCCCAAACCTGGCCAGCAACTCCTTACTCTCTGACACAGGCCACCACTCACCATACCACGACTGTCTAGCCCCAAGCATGGCTCCTACCATGCTCCTCTCCATGTCTGCCCCCGGCGACAGCTCTGCCCCTCTATCCAGGCCCACCTGCCTCTGCCTCCTTCTCCTAGAAGCCTTCTCTGATTAGCCCCCTGAGCACCCCCCTCCCCATCTCCAATTATCACTGCCCTGGTCCCTCCTCCCTGGGCTGGCTGCAAGCAGAACCTTCTAAACTAATTGATATAATCCAGCTACTCTCCTTCACACACTGGCTTCCTGGAAGGGGCAAAAGAAAGCATGAGCCTGGCTTGGCTCCCAACCCCCTCCATTCACACCCCAGGACCTGGCCCCTGGCTCCTCTCCAGCCTCCCTCTCAGCACTTCCCCGTCATGTGTTCGAACCTCACTGAGAGGTGAGTGTGCTTCCTGCTTCCAGGCCTCTGCACAGCTACTGCCCTCTGCCTGCGAGGCCCCTCTGCCGGTCCTCCCCCTGGCTAACTCTTCAGCTCAGATGCATCCTCCTCCAGGCAGCCTTCTCAGACTGCGCTGCAGGGCCTTCTAGCATCTCATCCCAACAGACCGCAGCCAAGGGCAGCCATGTGACCTGGATGGAGTCATTCCATTTCCTTTCTGTGCTTTGGTTTTCTCGTCTGTCACATGATGATGTCCATGGTGCCACCTCTTAGGGTCATAGTAAATAAAACTAGACACATAAAGTCCTTGGCCCAGTGCCTCACAGAGACGCAGCACTGAGTAAATGTGTGCATCTTGGTGGTGGATTCAGAAAGGGCTGGCTCTTCGAGTCCAACTGAGAATGGTGGAAGACGGAAGGGAAGGGAAAACTAGGAGGACCTACGGCCTGCCAGGTGCTGGGCCTGGTCCTTGTTGGCACCTATCATCGCCTTGGCTTTGCCCTGTTGCATACTGGGAAACAACTGTAATTCAGGGAGGGTAAGTAACTCGCCCAAAGTCAGACATCTAATAAATAACAAAGCTTGGATGGGAACCTGGGTGCCTCTATCCCCAAAGTGGGTGGTGTTGCCATTACAACAAATAAGATGGCAGCCCCCATGTGTTGCATCCCGACTTCAGGCATCACCTCCTGGCCAGGTTAAAGGGGCCGAGTCGTCCACTCGGATCTCTGAGCGCCAAGTTCAAGACAGACCGGAAACCTGAAGCGGTCCCTGAGCTGTGCGGGACAACCAGGCTGGTAAGTTCCAAGTGGCAGAGACCAAGTGTGCCAAACAATTTGCTGACCTAATCACATAAAGCTCAGGACAAAGTTAATCTGTCTCACTTAATGATATTTATGATGACGATGATGACAGAGCTGCCCAGTAATTAGGCTCAACCAGGAAGCAGTGCACAGAAATGGTTGTAATTAGCATTTGTGTGACACAAGGGCAGGTGAAGGCTGCAAAGAGGGAGGAGGCAGCAGGCAGGGGAGGCAGGGGACTCCTTGGATCCAGAAACTGAGGGTGGCCAGGGCCCCACAGTTGGGGCCAGGCCCCGAGCCAACCAACTCACGTGACGATTCTGCCTAACTTTCGTAACTCCACGATGTGGGCCCCATTATCCGTTTACGTGAGGAAGCAGGCTCAAAGAGAGGTCCGTTCACTTGTCCACAGTCACACGGCCCGGGAGGAACAGAGCCAAGGTCCACACAGGCTTGCCCGTCCCCCCCTCCAGCCCAGGCGATGTCCCAGATGGGAGGGGGTCACCGGGGCCTGGGCTGGAAGGCAGCAGATCTGTGTTCTGGTCCCGCTTCCGACCCTGCCTCACCCCAGGCCTCGGCCAACCCTCTAGAACACAAAGAGCAGGCGTGGCCACCAGACTGGGAGCGGCTAAGAGTGTGGACTTGGGAGCCAGGCTCCCTGCATTAGAACCTCTGGGCAAACTCCTTCACCATCTGAGCCTCAGCATTCTCATCCGTAAAATGGAAAACACACATGGTGCCCTGGTGGGGTTACGGGGGTTAAATAAGTTTAAAGAAAAGAACAGAACGATGCCTGAATATTATGATCATTTATAGGGGAAATATGGGCTTTAGAGTCCATTTTTCCATCTGTATAATGGGAAGGCAGTTGCTGGATTAGACAGTGGTTAGTAAACATATACATTTTTAATCCCATAGAGCCCTTTGTTTTAAAAAACTTAACATGGCAACCCAAATACAAAAGAGACAGAGGTGAGGCTGCCACTTAAATATTCATGGATCCCTTATCCTAACCCCGAACCTGGCTTCCCCAGGGGTTCCAAGGAACGGAGTCTGAAAACTGCTCATCTACTTTCCTCTCAGGACTAATCCATGGCCCCAAGGATCTGCGGTCGAAGGAGCAGTGGATGCAGGGAGTGGGTGCGGAGACTGGCTGGATTGTGCTCCCCCTGAGGGGGGGTGGCCCCAGGGAGGCCTGGGGCAGGCGGGGCCATGGGCCTGTTGGCGGCCACCATTCAAGCCACAGAACGATCTCCCCAAGGGGCAGCTGGCGGGCAGAAGGAAGAACAAAGGACCCACATTCCATGCTTGGCCACTTCTCCGTCACCTCTCCCGGCCTCACTGTCCTCAGCTGTAAGATGGAAATGGTGACACCATTCTCCCTGGTGACATCAGGACAAAACTGAATCACGTGCGTGCACAGGCCTTGCAACTGTGAGACACTGCCCCACGTTCATATTTTCAGTTATTTCCAGTAGATGATGTTCCCTTCCTAAAAGCGCAGAGTTTACACCCAGACTTTGTAGGGTCAGGTCTCCGTCCCACAGGGTACTGAGCACCCAGGGTGCGGCTCTCAACCCTGTTTCCTCCTGTGTAAAGGGACTCGATTAAGGGGCTTGCGGAGAGCCCGGCACACAGTAAGCATTCAGTAAGTGCTGCTTCTGGATTTGCGGGAACGATAAAGGCAAACTTGCTCCCTGGGGCCCTCGTCCAGGGCAGACATAGCTGAAGAGGGGAGGGAGCAACCCCTGACCCTCTAGAGTGGCTTCAAACGCAGGATCTGGGATTCTGCGCTGAAGTGTCGCTCGAGCTTTCCTGGGCTAGATGGGGGATATGTCTGTCCTCTGTCCTTAAAAGACCAATTCAACTCAACAGCTGTTTCCTGGGGGTTCTGGGAATTCCCATTTACTTCACCACAGCCCTGTATGGTAGGTGGCCCTGGCCCGAGTTGCCAGATGAGGAAACAGCTCCACAGAGGTGATGTGATGACCCGGAGGCCAGGGTGCCCCTTCACAATGCACAGGGTCCGAAGTCAGGCCCAGAGGGCTTCCCTAGTGTGGAGACTGCCGGGAGGATTAAGGGTCTTGGGGTACCAGCCCACATTACTTGGTGTTCTGGTGGGAGGTGGCAGCCTCAGAGTCAGGAGACCCAACTGGCATTAGGTCTTACTCAGGAAACAACCTTGATCCAGGGGAACCAGCAGCCTGAGTGGCCAAGTCCTCCAAAGCCCAGCCTGTGCCGCCTCCTCCAGGAGGTCCTCCTGGACCAGCTCTGCCACCTCATCCTTTCTCTGGCCCACAGTCCACAGCCCTTTGCTGTGCACCAGAACACTCTACATACACCACTTATTTAATCCTGCTGACTTTCTGGTCGTGATCTCTACCTCTCCAAGCCTCGGCTTCCTCACTGGTAAAATGGGTGATAATAAGGGTAGTAATAAGGGTACATTTCACAAAGTGGGTGGGAAGATCAAACTGGAAGAAAACAATGATAATGGCCAACGCTTGTTCAGCACTTTCGTCCTCCCAGACCCTGGATCGGTGATACAGATGAGACCAGGGCCTGAGGGCAGGGTCCGGCCACTCCCTGCCATGCTCTGGAATGCTGCCCTGCCAGTGACCGCCAACCCTGCTCCCCGCCACCCCTGGTCCTGGAGAATGTAGCCAAAAGGGGTGAAAAGAGCACTGGAGGGGGAGCCCCAAGTCCTGGTTTGGGTCCTGGCCAGGCCCTCTCTCCCAGCCAGTTTCCTCTTGTGCCCCCACCCCACGGTGGGAGGGGAGGGTGGAAATGCCATCTTGTTTTGCCAGGTGATCCTTATCTTCTCCTCCCCAAGCTTTCCCGAGTGATAGGCTTGCCTGGACCAAACACCACGGGGTGGAGATGCCCCAGCCACCAGCTCCCCTGGCAGCGGCCGCCTGGCCTGGCCTGGCCCTGGGCCCTGCTGGCTGCCCCTTCCCCTCTCCCCTGCCACCGTCCTGGGCCTGGGCTCTTCCCCGCCCCCCCGCCCCCGGCAGGTTCCTGCTACGTCTGCTCCCACTTGCCCAGTGCTCCCCGACACCTTCAGCAAGCATCAGCCAGGCTTCCACCCTCCCAGCCCCACCCCTGGCTGCTTTCCCAGCACTTCCTCACACTGGACTCTACCCACTGATGGCCGAGGTGCCTGGACACGAAAATTCCCGTGCCAGGGCGGTACTGACAGGTAGGGCTCTCAGTGCTCGTTCAGGTTGGTAGCGCCCTTGGTAGCTGGCAAATCTGCACCCCAGCAGCACAGCCGTTCCTGGCAGCCTCACCCCCGCTCCCTGTGGGGAGCCTGTGTAGTGGTTGGGAGCACGGGCTCTGGAAGCAGCCGGTCAGGGTCCAAATCCCAGCCAAGCACTCACTGTCTAACCTCGGGCAAGTCACTAAATCCCTCTAGAGGGCTCAGCTTACTCATCTGTAAAATGGATTATTAATAAGTTGTTAGGAGGATTAGGTGACTTAATAACACCGAGCGTTTAGACTAGGACCTGAAACAAAGGAACCACTCAACCAATACCAGCTGTTACCAACATTCTGATTAGCCCAGGGTGGAGCTCACGGACAGGCAGGCCACAGGGCGAGTCTAGCTCTCGATGGGAGTTATTCTGGCCTGCAGTGCTGTCGAAGGTGTCCAGATGTCTGCGCTCAGAAGACTTTACATGAAAATCAGTATTTTCAGCTTTCTTTAAACAACAACAGCAACAACAACTTGGCAAGGCTGGGCCCACATTCTCAAGTGGCAACAGCCAGCTGGAACTGAGGAGTGTCTGTCCCCTCTAGTCTTCACGAGTCCCCGGGGCATCACTGCCAGGCCCCCCATACACCCCAGCTCCTTCTCGTCTCCCCCTTGCTGTGGCCAGCTGCCAGTTGTCACCACGATGGTGCCCTGAGTCTCCTGAAAGAGGGAAAAGAGAAGTATGTCTTGCACCCTTGTTTCAGTGGGAAAATGATTTATGCGAATCTTTAAAAAAGGCTAAACTAGGCCCTGGCTGGTGTAGCTCAGTGGATTGAGCTCGGGCCTGTGAACCAGACAGTCGAGGTTCGATTCCCAGTCAGGGCACATGCCTGGGTTGCAGGCCAGTTCCCAGCAGGGGGCGCATGAAAGGCAACCATACATTGATGTTTCTCTCCCTCTCTCCTTCTCTTCCCCTCTAAAGATAAATAAATAAAATATTTTTTTAAAAAACAGGCTAAACTAATGTTCGGCGACAGACAGCAGAATGGCAATGGCCTCGGAGGGCGGGACTTCCTGGAAAGGGGCCTGAGGGGACCTCCTGGGGGAATGGAGCTATTCTGTGAATGTCTTGTATCTTGATTCCACTGTGGTGACACGGGTGTGTCTGTCCAAACTGATCGAGCTGTTTGCTTCTGACCTGTGGATTTTATTCTATGCAAGTTACACTTCAACAAAGAAAAAAAAAAAGTGGGAAAGTGAAAAACAGGTCAGGAGGGTCTCCTGTTTCAAGGTAAACAGCGGCAGGCTCTTTGTGGGCGTGAAGAAGACAGCGGTGAGTTTTGTGCACCGACAACGAGAAAGAAGACACGACCTGAGAGCCCCTGAGAAGTCTCCCGCCGTCTCCCTGCTCACACTGGACACTGAGACCTGCAGTCTAAGGCCATGAATGACCGGTCTTCAAGGAGCTGTCCAGGCCCGTGGTGTCCAACACAGTGGCCACGAGCCGTGTGCAGCTGTTAAAATGAAAACTAAGTAAAATAAAATAAAATGGAAGTCCTCATTTCAGGTGCTCCATAGCCATACGGGCTTGCTGGAACACAGAGGACATTGCTGTCATCGCAGGAACTCCTCCGGGCCCGAACTGCTGTGCATGCTGGCTGCAAGGGTGGGCCGGCTTCTGGGTCTACCACCCAGGCAGGGACCGTGACCGCTGCTGTACAGCGCCTGGCACAGAGCAGGAGACATGAGCCAAAGGAAAGAGGGAGGGAGGGAGGGAGGGAGGGGAAGCAAACAGGAAAACCTGGGTTTGCACCCCAGCTGTGGCCCTCGCCAACCAGGGGGCTTCCAGCAAATCTCCCCCTGAAGCTTAGTCCCTCCCTCCCTTTCAGGACGGGGCGCATAAGCGAAGTCCTCCTCGGGAGTGCTCAGAGTCCCAGGGGCCGAGGGAGGGCCAGCAGGAGGACTGACAAGCCGGCAGTCCTACTTGAATTCTAGAACAGGTGGGGGGCATGGCAGTGGGGGGAGGAGGGGCAGCTGGGGGACACTTCTGTCCGTGAGAGCAGCTTTTTTAAAAAAATATATTTTATTAAGCCCTGGCTGGTGTAGCTCAGTGGATTGAGCGCGGGCCTGAGAACCAGACAATCGCGGTTCGATTACCAGTCAGAGCACATACTGGGGTTGCAGGCCGGTTCCCTGCAGGCCAGTTCCCTGCAGGGGACGCATGAAAGGCAACCATACATTGATGTTTCTCTCCCTCTCTCCTTCCCTTCCCCTCTAAAGATAAATAAATAAAACCTTTTAAAATATATATATTTTATTAATTATACCATTACAGTTGTTCTATTCCCCCCTTCATTCCCCTCCACCCTGCACACCCCTCCCCCACCATTCCCCCCCTTTAGTTTATGACCATGTGTCTCAAGTTCTTTAGATTCTATATTTCCCATTCTAATCTTGCCCTCCCCCCTATTTTCTACCTACCGTCTATGCTACTTATTTTCTGTACCTTCTCCCTCCTTCTCCTTCTCCCACTCCCCTGTTGCTAACCCTCCATGTGATCTTCATTTCTATGGTTCTACTCCTGATCTAGCTGTCCTCTTAGTTTGCTTTTTTAGGTGTGGTTGTTAATAACTGAGTTTGCTGTCCTTTCACTGTTCATCTTTTTAATCTTCTTTTTCTTAGGTAAGTCCCTTTAACATTTCATATAATAAAGGCTTGGTCATGATGAACTCCTTGAACTTGATTTTATCTGAGAAGCACTTTATCTGCCCTTCCATTCTAAGTGAGAGCTTTGCTGGATAGAGCAATCTTGGATGTAGGTCTTTGGATTTCATGACTTGGAATACTTCTTTCCAGCCCCTTCTTGCCTGTGAGGTCTCTTTTGAGAAATCCACTGACAGTCTGATGGGAACTCCTTTGTAGGTGACTGTCTCCTTATCTCTTGCTGCTTCTAGGATTCTCTCCTTCATTTTAATCTTGGCTAATGTAATTATGATGTGCCTTGGTGTGTTCCTCCTTGGGTCCTACTTCTTTGGGACTCTCTGAGCTTCCTGGATTTCCTGGAAGTCTATTTCCTTTGCCAGATTGGGGAAGTTCTCCTTTATTATTTGTTCAAATAAGTTTTCCACTCGTGGCTGTTCCTTTTCCCCTTCTGGTATCCATATAATTCAGATGTTGGGATGTTTAAAGATGTCCTGAAGGTTCCTAAGCCTCTCCTCATTTTTTTGAATTCTTGTTTCGTCATCCTTTTGTTTGGTCATTTTTTCCCTCCTTCTGGTCTACTCCTTTGATTTGAGTCCCAGTTTCCTTTCCATTACTATTGGTTTCCTGTGCATTTCCCTTCATTTCAGTTAGTTTAGCCTTCATTTGTTCCTCTAATTTGTGACTAAAATCAACCAGTTCTGTGAGCATCCTGATCACCAGTGTTTTGAACTATGCATCTGATAGGTTGGCTATCTCTTGGTCTCTTAGAAGTATTGGCGCTAGGGCTTTGAGCTGTTCTTGAGCCATAATGTTCTGGTCTGTTTGCACCTGTTACGTATGAGGGGTGGAGCCTTAGTTGTTCACCAGGGCAGGGCCACCCAGGTCGCTGGTTTGTGACACTGTATGTGGGGGCGGGGTCAGAGAGGGACAATAGTGGTTCCCTCTGCTGCTTCCTGCTGCTGGGGCCTGCGTGGTCCATCTCACTGCTAGCTCCTTCACCGGTTTATCTGTGCACGAATGTGTGACCACGATCAGCCCTCAGTGGGTCCAACACCTTGCGCCCTCAGTGGGTCTGCCCGCTACTCCACACCTGGGATCCGCCCATGGCTGCTGGTGCACCTGGGTCGCATGCCTGGGTCAGTCCGGTAGATCTTTATTGCCCAACCCGCTCTGCTGCTGGCTCTGCCTCTCTGACTGGTTTGGCTGAAGGGTTTGTTTTTGTCAGACTTCCGTGTAGTTCAATTTTCTGTGGTTTGGCTGCATTTTTGTTGCTAAAACTTTGTTGTTTTTAAACTTGGTTGTGTGAGAAGGTGCAGTGCTTCCACCTACGCCTCCATCTTGACGGAAGTCCTGAGAGCAGCTTTTGAAAATGGGAGGCAGGGTCCAGTGGTAGTAGGATAAAGCGGGCTGGGACCAGTGCTGTGGGCTCAGGAGGAAGGGCTGCTGAGCACAGGGAATAACCTACACCAGCCCCATGCCCGGCTGCTGGCATCTGAGCTGGGCAACAGCACCAGACACCCACAGACCCTGCTTTGGTCAGAGTGGCTGGGACAGGAAGCCACCTCGATCCCCAAAGAGACCTTCCCCCGTCCTGTAGGGCAGGCCAGAATGGGACCCACCATGGGTGCTGCTGGGAGCCCAGAGGGCTGGCTGGGTCCTGAGAAAGGACCTGGCCCAGGTTTGACTTCCCAGCATCCGGCATCCATATCCAGCTGTATGGTACCTCTAGGAAGCCAGGAAGGGCTTTGCTTAACTGTCCATTCATTCATTCAAAAAATATTCATTAGGTACCTACTATGTGCCAGGAAATGAGTTCCAGGCCTGATCTACATCGAATAAGACAAAGTCCCTGCCCTCAGGAGCTTGAATTTTAATAGGGAAGACAGACAATATACAATGTTGCCAAGAGTTATAATAATAGCATTGAACATTTATGGAATGCCTACAGTGTGCTGAGCACTGTACTCAGTACTTTTTAATGCCTTTCTCATTTAATCCTTACAAAAATAATAATATGTATTACTGGCCCTATTTTATAGGTGAGGAAGCTGAGGCACAGAGAGGTTATGGCCAAGATCATTCAACTCTAAGTGGCAGAGCCTGGGACTGGAACTCGGCTGATTTGACTCTGGAGTCTCCAACCCGAACCAGTACCCAGACTGCCTCACTTCAGGGAGACCTGTGTTGCACGGGCAAGTAGAGCAAGGTGGGTGGCGGAGACCGTCTGCGGAGGAGACCAGGAAGGCCTCTGTGAGTGGGTGACAAGTAAACTGAAACCAGAGTGATGAGGTGTCAGCCGACAAGGGCACTACAAGCGAGGGAACAGCAAGAGCAAAGCCCCGCAGGGGGGACCATACTTAGGGTTCAAGGCGAAGGAGGAAGGGCAGTATGGCTGGGGGGGAGTGAGACAAGGGGACCCCCACCTCATCCCACTCTGAAGATGAATTAACTGACACACAGAGACAGGAAGTCCCAGCCAGGACCAGAGGTCAGGCCTCTGGACTCCTGCCCAGGGCTCCTTCCAAAGCTCAGCATGCTTGTACCCAAATGTCACAGGCCCAGCAGTGAGGATGGAGTCAACCTGGGCTTGGGATGTCGGAGGGTAGCTGAGGGTCTGTGGTCTCCCTGCACCCAGGTCCCCCCTTCTAGGTCCAGTGTGCCGGCTCCCAGAGTGCGCGCTGCTCGGGACCCCTGTCTGTATCCCCAGACAGGCCGCCTAACACCAGCCGCCCCTTATCACTCCCAGTGCAGCTCCCTCCCCTTAACTCATTTTGTTGGCAAATCGGAGGGGTTGGAGTGAGGATTTCCTTGTCATGGGTGGGAAGGTAGATTTTCGAAGAGAGACACATGTGCCTCAGCTGTTTAGGAATGGTGACACAGAGGGAGTCACGTCACCTCCTTGAGCCTCAGTTTCCCCCTCTAGATAGTGAGGACAGCAGTGGCTTCCTGGAGGGTTGTTAGCTGTGTCCAGTGGGACACCAAGGAAAGGGGAGAGCTCGGGGGCTGGCACAGAGCGTTTCATAAAAGGCAGATCTTTATGAAATGGTCACGGATGTGAGAACATCACGAGCCCAAGGGCACCAGGAGCCCGTTCCTTGCACCCAGGGGCCATTCTGGTCACTGTCCCGCCAGGTCTGGGGCTCTCTGTACCACTGATGAGAAGAGCGGGCAATGGAAGCTCTGCCCCGCCAGCCAGAGGCCACACCTGCTGCTGTGGCCCACGTAGGGGCTGCTGCTCCTGGGCACTGGGCTCCAGACAGGAACTGGGAAGGGACAGATAAGCCACATGGAAAGCAGCCAGGCAGGCCCAGGGGAGAGGCCCGGGCCCACGCTGAACCGGAGTCCCCCTGAGCATCCATCCTTAAGGGGGAGCGAGCTGGGGCAGGAAGAGGAGCCTGGTTCAAGGGATTCCTAGCAGCCCAGTGGGCACCTGCCTTCTGGATCCCCGCAGAGGGGGCGGACGGGTCACCTCTAGAAATATGCCTGCCCCACTGCTCCCGTATAACCCCCCCCCCTTCCTCGCTCATGGGAACGGTCCCCAGGAGCATGTCTCCGCCTCCGCCTCCACCTCCAGGCCTTCATTCAGGCTGTTTCCTCCACCTGGAAACCTTGCCACCTGCTCTGTCCTTCAAGGGCTAACCTTTTGAGGCTCAGCCTAAACAGTGTTTCTCTAGCCTCCGCCTGAAGCAGCTCCGTGCTCAGAGCTTTAGTCTCAGGAGCATTTTTTAAGGCTCACAACACCGGCTGGCTTCCTCTGTCACACGTCCTGCCTGGGCTTGGACACAATCAAGAGCTTCAGTCCCCGGCAGAGGCCATGTGAGTAGGACTCCTGGGGCAGCTGGGCTCCTCCCTTGGAGGTGGGAAAGCACTCTCTCACGGGGAAAAATCCCTTCTTTGGGATTGGGGGTACGAAGAGGAAAGGTGTCCTGCGGGAAGGGCCAGGAGACCTGAGGGAGCCCTGGAGTGTGTTCCAGAAATCCCTCAGACCAGAGATCAGGTCGAAGAGGCAGAGGGGAGGCTGTGCAGAGCCTGGGACGTAGATCTACGGAATCTGGCTGTGTGACCCTGGGCAAGTGACTTATCCTTGCTGGTCCTCAAACTCCTCACTTGTAAACCATGGCTAATACTCTCTCTCTGCCAATAGTATAGAAGGGCCATTGGCGCATGGGAGGTGCCTGAGCCTGGAGCAAACCGGAGCCACTGACCGAGGCGGACACCCCCGGCCCAGAGTTCCTCTACTCGAAAATGCCGCAGCTCAGAGCACCTCTCGGCTTCTGGGCCTCCCTTGCCAGGAGCGGCTTAAAACTCCCCAGCACCTGGCCAGAGGCCAGAGCTTCTTAAAGTTACTTACCTCCCACAGAGGGCTTAGCTGGACCGAGCCAGAGCCCATCACTCAGGGTTCCTGGGGATTATCACAGCTGCGGAAACACCAGGGCACCTGGCAGGAGCCTGGCCCCGGCTTCTTCCCAGCCCAGCTCTGGCTGGGACTGTGACAGGAGAGCACCCCATTTCCTCTGAGAGAATCCACAGCACTCCCCCTCCCCGCCCTTCCCCAACACCCAGGCCACACTGCGGTTCTAGGGTCACATCCTAGGCATAGGCACTGCAGTCTGGTCCCCACTGGCCCCTGAGACGTGGAGTTCCATGGAGGAAACTCCAGCCTGGAGTCGAGGGGAAGTTACCTCCACCCTGTGTTAAGAAAATAAAACGCTGAAGTCAACAGACCACTAGGAAAGTAGACCTCTAGTGCCAGGCTTCTTGGGTTCAAATCCTGGCTCTGTCATTTACTGGCTGTGTGACCAGAGCAAGTTACTGAACCCCTCTTTGCCTTCATTTCCTTACTGGTGGAGTGGTGTCTACCTCGCCGGGTTGGGTGGAATTGGTTCTTCATAAGTGTTCACAACTGTGCCCGGCATACGGTGAGTGGTACACTAAATGGATGGATGGATGGATGGATGGGCGGGCCAATGTATCCAAGCTCTGCTCGGGGGCACATGAGACCCCTCAAGATCCTTCTGTCACCACCACCTGCCACCCCCGCCTCCAGGCAGGTTATAATCACTCCCTTCCCAACAGCCCCCGCTGTCTGGCACAATCTCACCACTGCTCTTCTCCTTAAGAACTCCTTCAACACCTGGTTCAAATGCCACCTCCTCAGTCAAGACCCTCAGGATTGTAAGTGACAGAAACCCAGCTCTAACTGGGCTTCATAACAAAGCCAATGCCCTGACTTGCATTACGTAAAAGGCAAGAAGGATCAGGCCTCAGGTGGGAGGAGATCCAGGAGTTCCAATGGTGCTGTTGGGTTCCCGCCCCTCCCTGGTCCCATCCCTCACTTCCTGTTCTCATCTCTTGAGTTTAGATGCCCTTCCGGCCTGGAGAATTGGGCCCCGCTTACCACCTGGCAGCAGACAGCCTTAGAGAAAAGAGCCCTTCTCTCTCTCCCCCTTCCTTCCTCTCCCTCGCCCCCCAAATTAAAGTCCCAGGGAAGAACTCTGATTGGCCAGGCCTGGTTCACGTGCCCTGTGAAAAGGCAGGGCAAGAGCCTATGATCGGCACACAACTAATACTGCAAGGTAGGGGCAGGGGCAGTACCCAAAGGCTGGGACTGCCGTTAGCAGGAAGGGGACGGGCAGTTTGACAGACAACACCTGCGTCCGCGCCGACACCCTGACTCCCGGCGCTGCAGGCTTTCCTTCCCCTGGGCTCCCACGGCACTGCACACCCCTCCACCCGAGCCCACCGGGTGCACGGCTGTGCTGACCACCGGTCCAAAAAGCCTTAAAGATTCAAGGCCTTGGTCAGCTTGGCCCTCAGCACTCAGCTTTGCCCCCTGATCGTAAACTGCTTTCAATAAATGAGGAAAAGGAGACTCAGGAAGTAGAAGGGAGTCACTCAAGGGGCCAACCAGGGTGAGAGTCTGAGCGTAGGCTCTTCCGACTGCCCCCTGCAGCCCCCTCCCTCCACCCAGTCCTCAAAATCACGCTGTGAAAACTCTGTCGAGGAGACTGTAACCCACCCCTCAGGCAGCAGGAGACGGGCCCCCAGACCAGTGCCCGTGGGGAGGGAGCCCTGGCTTTGCAGTCAGGAGGACACGTGTTCAAAACCAGCTTCTTCCGAAGACACACGTAATGATCTTGGGCGACCAGGGTGATGGTGATGAGGAAACGCAGACAATGCGTGCGCACTACACGCAGTAGGGGCTTGAGGAAAGGGAACCACTGTGTTCAGAGCCGGGCTCCCTGGCCCTCAGGGCAGCAGCAGGCTTTGGCTGGCCGCCCAGACGGCCGGACCGGAGAGTGGCAACCCTAGCGCCTCCCTGGCCCAGCCTGCCGGAACCACATCACCATTCACCCATTGTAAGCCCAGCAGGCCCGTCCCACACGCCACCAACGGCACGGGCTTTGGGGCAAGCAGCCGGCTGACCCAGCACATCTCTCTGGACCACAGCATCACCCACAGGTAGGAGCGGGGTGGACCTGGGACCCGCAGCCTGGGTTCAAACGCCGGCTCTGCCCGCTACTCCCCGTCTGACTTGGCAAGTGACATGACCAGCCCTGTGCCTCAGTTTCTCAGTAAAACAGAGGTAATCATAGCACCATCCTCGCTGGTGGCTAAAAGAATTCATTAAATTAAAACATGTAAGGCCTTTTGCACACTGGCACTGCCATTTATTTGATCTGACTTGCGTGTGAGGTAAGTACCATCCTGCCTCCTATTCTGCGGAGGGACAGTGACCTGTGCGGGTCACAGTGCCACGGAAGGGCGGAGCCAGGACTGGATGCCCGGTCACCAGGTCAGCCTGACCGTGCACTCCCCGTTATTTTCGCCCTGCCCCTTGCCCCCATCATTCCCTCCGGGACTCAGAAATCCTGTCTCAGCATGAAGTGCTCACCCCCACCTGCCACATCTCCCGGACCTCATGGGGGGCAACTCGCCACGTCCAGCCCAGCCAGGCAGGGTGACCCTCGGCCAACCAGATGCCACAGAGCTGCGTTGCCTCAGTGACCAGGAATGTTCCCCTAACAAAGCCCAACCCAGGCTCAGCTTCCCATCTGGTCCCCATTACCCCTCCTCACCACACATGTCAGGCTTGCCCGGGGGAAGAAGGGACAAGAGGCCCGAGTCCTGCTGACAGTGGGGGAGTGAGGGCTATATTGGCTCCAGGGGACACAAGCTGCCCATCTGCAGTCTTGGCCCAGAGTGGTCCCTAGGTGCAGAGCAGAGACGAAGGGGCTGGAAAACCAGGGGCGGGGAGAAGACAAAAGGGAGTGGAGGGGTCACTGAAGGGAGGGAGAGTGCCAGGCTCAGATTTCCTGGGAACAAGCCACTCCCTTCTCTGCGAAGAGCAAGGGTTTTGAAGCAGACTTGGACTTGCATCCCTGTAATCCACTGCTGTGTGGCCCTGGGCAGGTTGCCTCACCTCTCTGAACATGTTGGGGACTTGTGAACCTACTTTATGAAGCTGTGGTGAGAATTAAGCAGGTAATCCAAGGAAAGGCGCACAGCAATTCAAGTTCCCTCGTCTCCTAAGAGGGCCACTGTCAAGGGTACAGGCTGTGACGCTGGACACTGAAATGATGGCTCCTGGAGAGATGTCAATGACCCTGGGGTTCAACCTGAGCAACAGCAGGGCCTGGGCCGTGGATGTGGTGTCAGTGATGGCATTGGTGGTGCATGCCCTGAACAATGACTTCACTCCAGGCCCTGTGCTTACTGCTTTCTGCTGTAACCACCACAGCAACCCCATGTGAGAGGTGTGAAAGTAGAGGCACAGAGAGGTTAAGCAACCAGTCCAAGGTCACACAGCTGGTGAAAGGATACAACTCAAACCCAGGTCGACCCAACTCTTAGGTAGTTCTGGGCAGGAACACTCACACGGGGACATTCCCAAACCCCTTCCTGGGCCCCTGACCTCCTGGCTCTGTAGCTGCCCAGCCTGGGCTCCTCCTCCCCCTCTGGGGCTTGGCTCCTACTCGGCCCAGCTCAGGAGCCAATTTGCAATTGCACAATTAACAATTAGGAACGACTTCTCTTCCAAGGGAGAGAGGAGCACAAGACTTGGTGACGGACACAGCAGGACTTGTGCTGGAACTCATGAGGTCTGTCCCCAGTCCCATGCCAGGGTGGGGAGGGGCTCCTTTCCTGACACAGCCCAGCCCAGCCAGGAAATCGAGAGGCAGGCAGCCCCTCAGCCTCTGGTCATCCTTTCTCCTGTAAACCCTTCCCACCCGCACACCCTCCCACCGGGAAAACTTCCTGCCTGCCCCAGCCCACGGTTTTCACATGTTCCTTTGACCCCGACAACCACTGGTGCTTGATTCTCTGCCTATTTAGTCAGTGCATCTTCACAGGATCATAGTGAACTGTAAGCAACACTCACTTGCTCAAAACAATTTTTTTTTTTTGCAAGCAACACCAGAGAAGCCCTCTCAACACCAAGCCAAGTACAGGACACGCAGAAGTTGCTTGACCCACACTCTACTCCTTGGCTTGGAGAACTCCCATTCACCCTTCAGAACCCAGGTCAGATGTCATCTCCTCCATGAAGTCCTCCATGTCCTGAGCTGCCCCTTCCGTATGCATCTTTACTAGAATATCCTTCCCGCCTAGCCAGGCACTATGCTAATGCTAAGATTGTTATGTTCAATGTTAAATCTATTAGTAACTGTGCAAGAGACAGTCAATATCCCCATTTAACCAATGGGGGCTGTAAGGCTCAGAGAGGCTGAGAGACTCACCTAAAGTCACAGCTAATAAGTGGCAGGCCTGGGATTTGAACCCAGGTCTGTTCATGCCCCAAGCAAATGATTCTTCAGTTGGGTCAGGCTGTCTCCCCTCTGTGATGGGTCACTTCCACTGACCGCACCTGAATCCTGAGCCAAGCATGGTCCCCAAGCTTTGTGGTTCCCTTACTGATCAGTCCCAGAAGTGAGATGCCAGTCTTCCCCAACCCCATGGTGGCATTCCAGGTCAAAGGTAACCAACTGGCTGGCCCAACCTGTCCGCCAGCCTCCAGGGTGGCCTCACAAGCCCTAAGCACTTGTATCCAGGCAACTCCTGTTTTCTGCATATTCCAGGCCTCGGAGAATCTGCTGTCAACACAGGTAACTTCGGAGAGCCCTGGGCTCAGGAAGGGCGCAGGCTCTGGGGTCCGCTGACTCGGGTGCTGGCTGTGGGACTCTGGGAGCTTGACTTAACCTCTCGGAAGCCTTAGTTGGCTCAGCTGTGAAACGGGAAGAACCTCCTCACCAAGGAGTGATCAGATCTTGAATGTCAAGTGCCTTCCACGTGCCCAACACACAGCCACTCATTCAGCCAATGGATATTGGCTCCCCACCTACTATGTGCCCAACACGGTTTTTGTTGCTGTTCATAGCAGCCAAACAGAATAGCATTTCTGTCCTTAAGAGGTTTTTCAACTCTAAGCATAAACCTCCTAAATTGTTGGTCAATCCCCTCAGCAGTCTTAGGAGACAGTGGGCTTATCTGACCCCACTCCTTCACGTAAATAACCATATACACCTTGGAAACTCCTGTGATCACCAGGAGACATAAACAAGGAAGCCCCACAACAGTGTTTCAATAGTGAGCGAGAAGTGACCTAGCAGTCCCTAGCAGTCTGGATGAACCACAGTTAGAGCTGTGTGTGGAATACTACACAGCACTGAAGATGGACTGGACACAACTCAGACGTGACATGAAGAGAGAAAAGCAAGCTGCCAATGCCTCCTACCTTTAGAGTTTTAAAACTCTTGAGAAATACCATGTATCCTTTGGGAAGGCAAAAATATCTAATAAAATTAGTAACACAGTCAATCAAGAAAGCAGTTTTTTCTGGAAGAGGCGGAGGCAGGGAATGGGATCAGGAAGGGACATGTGTGGGAAACTCAACTGCATTTGCAATGTGTTATTTTTTTGAGCTGGATGGTTGGTTCACCAGTGTTTGTTTTTACTGAACCCTATGCTTTTTATATGTCTGAAATATTCTGCCACACACCAAAAACTGTGTGGGTTTCGCATGCAGACGGACTCGGATGTAAACCCAAGCCTTGTTGCTGTGGCAGCTCTGTTTTGTCCTCCATTAAGTGGGGACCATAACCCCCACCACTAGCTCCCAGGACTCTCCTGAGAATCTGACAAGGCTATGTTTGAAAGGGGCTGGTGCATAGTAGGGCCTGGATCACAGGAGAGGGAGCCTGGCACACACGTGGCGGGGGTGCACACAGTGGGAGCACTGGCACCCAGCAGCTGCTACAGTTCTTGCTGCTGTTGGGGGAATCTCCCAAAAAGAACAGCTGGAGCAGGAAGGCCAGCCCCCAGCCCTCAGATTAAGGGGGGGAAGGTTTACTTGTTCCAAGGCCAGGCTGGCCTTCAGTGAAACTCGTGATGCATCTGGGACTCTGGGGATTGGCCAGTCTTGGTCCCTTGACCAGGAGACATAAAGTCACGGGCCTGGGCTGGCTGGGCTCCCTCCACCGCTGCCCCACCCTCTCATACTCCCTGTCCCCAGCCTTCTTGGGACCCTCCCCTGCCGTGAGCTGGGTGGGAAAGTTGGGCTCCCTCCCTGTCCAATTCTCCTTGTCTCTCCTGAGACCCTACTCCTCATTCTGAAGGTGAAACCTTAGCCACCCAGTAGCCCAACAAATCTGCAGAGTGACTTTAACAGGTCCACGGCTTCAGCAGGGATGGCCGAGGGCCTGGATCCCAGGCATCTGTCTTCTGGTTCACATCCAGGCTCAGGTTGTGACCTCAAGATTCTCGTCTGTGAAGTGAGGACTACAGAGGCCGCCGCCACCTTGCTCTCAAAGTGTGGTGAAGAAAACCTGCAAACAGGGTCTGCAGGGTCTGCAGAAAGGCAGGGCCATCAGGTGGCGCACTGCAGGTGCCCAGGCGCTGACTGCTCTACTGTTACATTTAAATGATTCCTCCCAGCTTTGGCACAACCCAAGTGGCAGTTCTGTCAGGCTCAAAGATGACCCAGGGGAGGGGAAGTGTGTGGGGACAGAGCAGGGCAAGACTTGTGGCAGAAAGTGGGAGCAAGGGGGCCCCCACATGGGCCCTCAGCCACCCAGACCCGATGAAATCACCCTGCTGGCGCAAGCAGAGGAATTTATCAGTGTTCCCGAGGGCCCAAGGGCACGGCTGGGCCCAGCTCGGAGAGGGCAGCAGCCGGGGGTGGGGCCGGCTGTGACATTTGATTTCAGATCAGGACGCATCTGGGGAACATCCTGTCCTTTCCTAACCCTGTCCCACCCCCATTACAAAAGTCAGCGTGGACTAGGGGCGTCCTTGGAGCCGAGGCCCCAGTTCCGTCTCGGCCACCCATGTGAGTCTTTCCGGCGGACATTTCCTGTCTCTGGACTTCAGTCTCTCCACCTGTAAAATGGTCTTACCTGAGGTCTTCTCCATCTGTGAGACCCGCTCCACAAGCCTACAAACCAGAGCCAGCCAGTCTCCCTTCCCTGCGTGAGAAAGAGGCCAAAGCCCTAAGCTGGCTCAAACTGGCCCTCCTCAGCCTGGCCAGTCCCTCGCACGGTGATAAGCTAAAAAGTAAAATAGGGAGGGCCCTGGCCAAGTAGCTCAGTCAGTTGGAGTGTCATCCAGATACACCAAGGTTGCACGTTCAATCCCAGGCCAGAGTATAAGAATCAACCAATGAATGCATAAATAAGTGGAACAACAAATTAATGCTTCTTTCTCTCTCTCTCTCTCCCCCCTCCCTCCCTCCTTCCCTTTCTTCCTCTCTCTCTCTCTAAAATTTTTTTAAAAAGGTCAAAAGAAAAGTAAACCAGAAGGTAACCTACAACAATTAGGAGGTGACTTACGGGGAACCAGGGCCCACACAGAGTTTGCACGGAGAATGTGGAACAGAGGCGGATATAAAGGAATGTTGTCTCGGTTACGTTCTCACCAACTCATCCTTTTGGCAAATCAAATTCTATGGCTTTGGATGGACCTGGCTCTGTATAATTATTCCCAGGGCCCAGTTTCCTCGTCAGCGAAGTACAAACAACTAAAGAGACCAAACAGGTCATTTGTCGTGAAGATGTGGTAAGATGTTTTGTATACACGACTTGGCATATACTAGATGCTCAGTAAATGCTGGCTCCATGCCACCTCCCTGTCCATCTATCAGGGAACCTCCCGCACCAAGCTGGCACCAGGAGGCCCTGCTTGCTGGTTCCCCAGCCCGCCTCAGCCCCCCGCCCGGCCGACAAGCAGCCCGGATGTTTATACTGGCCGGTCAGGGTCCCTGCCTGCCTGGTACAGGCTGAATAAACACACTACGCAGCGCCTGTCTCTTGCCCCCAGGCTGGTCCTCCACGGGCACCGCCACCCACCCCAGGCCCTCTGTTTACAGATTCACCTCTCAGATTATATTAGGGTCTGCTGTGTCCAGCCGATACCTGGCAGGACACTCTAGCCCAGTGCACGATGCTCTCCAGAACAGGGGCGAGGTGGGAGAGGGCCGGGCCCTGCAGTCAACAGTGGTGTGGGCCTGGCCGGCTTCCAGAAGGCTCAGCTTCCCACTCCATAAAATGGGGATGGTAACGACAGAGCCCATTCCCCAGGGGCCTGCGACAATTAAATGGGGTGGTGTGATGAAAGCACCAAGTGCTTGGCTCGTGAAAGGCACTGGAGAATGAAGCTCTTAAAGTGTTTTATTACTGCTTTATGGGTGATTGAGGAGTTTGGCCAAGAAATCAGTGGGCCCTGCGAGCAGGTCCTAAAAATAAGTAATAAAAAATTCTTAGCCAGATCACGCCAAGCACTTGTCATGTACTAGCACCTCACTTCTGCAAAGCAACCCAGGAGATGTGATGCATCATTATCCCCAATTTCGCAGGTGGGAACGACATGGGATTCAGAGAGGCTGAGTCACTTCCGTTGGGTCACACAGCCCATTAGGTGGAGGAGGCATGTGCCTGCTCCAGAGCCTGCACTCAAACCTCCACACTCCCCCATGTGCCTGTAGGGGCCTCACCTGTCCTTCCCTCCCAACCTCCCTTCATTCTGGGGTCCCGCCTCCTCTAGGCCTGAAGATCCTGGGAGCTGCCAGTAGCCCGGGGCCCAGCTGTGTGGCCCCTTCTGTCCATTGCTGGGGGGAGAGTGACCTAATCCTCTAAGATGTCCCTCCTTTGCCCTGGGTCTGAGCCCATGGGATCCTGCTCTTCTCGGACCTCCTGGTTCAGAGAAGCGGGAGGAACTACTGTCCAAGCACCACCTACCCCATGCTGGGTACGGGGGTCATTTCCTTCAGTAACCTTCAGGACTGCCCCGCCATGCTGGAGGGGTCATCGTCCCCGTTTTATAGAATGAGACCCCGAGGTTCCAAGAGGTGAAGGTGCTTGCCCGAGGGTCCCACAGCCAGTGAGGGGCAGCGCCAGGGGCTCAAACCCCAGCCACTGACTCAAAGCCACAAGCCTGGCTTTTCCCAGGCCGCCTCTGTCATCCTGGGGGAGATAAGACATGACACAAACCAGAAATCGCAGGGCCCTGGGGAAGGCCAGATAACAGGCTGGGACATTTACAGAGCGGGGCTCGTCTTCCTGAGAAAGTCTGTGAGCGACTGGCCCAGGAGGAGCTCCCCACGTGGAAGAGCATGTCTGGTGCCCGATGGCCATGCCAAAGACAAGGGTTTGTTGGGGACCCAGGCCGGGGCACGCAAGGTTGACCACAGGAAATGGCCTTCCCTGTATTGCTATGGCCAGTCAGCGCCTTCACAGGGAATCCACATGTAACGAATTATTTTTATTTTTGAGAAGGAAAAACCGAGGCTCAGAAAGGGAAGGGTGCTTCCATAAGACCGTGCGGCTTGGAAGGGGCAGATCTGCTGGACCCCCAAGTCGTAATGAAACAGCGCAGTGTCCCTGGCCACTTCTCATTGGTCTAGTCCTTCTATCTCTCTCCTCTCTCTGGCGCTCTCAGGAGGGCTTCCCCTGGCTCCCCCACCACTGCCCCCACCTGGCTGGAGCAACTCCTGAGGTCAGCATTATTCCATTTTACAGACGAGGAGACTGAGGCTCAGAGAGAGGTCACAGGATAGCTTCCCGGCGAGTCGGACTGGGGACAGGGGTGTGCGTAGGTGAAACCAGGAGACCCAACAGCTCCCCCGAGCCTAGACTGCCACTCCCCTCTGTGAAGACTGGGGACAGGTCAGGGCTGCCCACCTCGGGCCTCCTCACAAATGCTTCCCTCCTGTGACTGTGGCCACCCCGTGAGGAACTCGGTGGCCCTTGGCCAAGGGACCTGGCTGCATGGCTGGCATGGAAACAACAGAAGATGCTCTGAGGACAAAAGATGAATCAGTGTTTCTCACCCGGCTGGTACACAGAGCAGGCCCAGGGCAGGAGCTGGGCTGTGATGGGCCCTCCCCCCACGTGTCCCACCCCAAGGCCTCTGGCCTTGTCACAAAAGAGGCGGTGCCAACTTTGACACAGGAGACAGCAAGGGTGTCATTTTGACCCCAGAAGTCAGAAGCTAGTCTAAATGCTTAGCCAGGTGGGGACAGAGAAGCCCAGAGACAGAGAGAAGAGAAAGGAAAGACAGACAGAGGGACGATCGAAGAATGGAGTCGGTAAGGACAAGCGGGTTCGGATTCAGCAAACATTTCCTGAGCCTGGAAAACGCACCTGGCATCCAGCTGGCACCTTCCCCACACCAGTTTTGTCACCTGGTCCCCTAAACCGTTCCACCCCACAAAAGGTAGAAATAGTAATTCCTGCCCTGGCTGTGTAGCTCAGTGGATTGAGTGCGGGCCTGCAAACCAGAGGATCGCAGTTCGATTCCCAGTCAGGGCACATGCCTAGGTTTCGGGCCAGTTCCTGGTGGGAGATGCATGAGAGGCAACCATACATTGATGTTTCTTTCCCTCTCTTCTTCCCTTAGCCTCTAAAGATAAATAAATAAAATCTTTAAAAAAAATAATAATTCCCGGTACTGAAGACAGAAACTAAGGCTGGGGTCGGGGGGCGATGAGAGCAGCCCGAGGGCACGAGGTCAGGGGGACGGAGGGGGAGAAAAGAGGCGAGGGACAGAGCGCGCCGGCAAACACAGCGAAGGTGTCTGGGCGGAGGGGACAGTGGGGGACCCAAGCTTCAGGGCTCCCAGGACCCTGGGCCCGCAGGCTGTGGGGGCGGAAACCCTCCCTCAACCGCAGGCCAGTGGCTCCTCTTGCCAGCTGTCAGCCAAGGACAGGAGGCTTGTCTCTGTCCTTCCGAGCATCATATGGAATGGGAAAAGCACTGTTCCAAGTTCACATCCCATCCCTGAAGTTCACTTGATGAGTGACCTTGGACAAATCAACTGCCTTTTCTGCGTCTTCTCTTAAAAATGGAAACATAAATTCAAATCCTGCCTCTACCATTAACTAGCTGTGTGATCTTGGGCAAATCACTTAACCTCTCTGACCCTCTATTTTCTCATCTGTAAAATGGGTCAATTAATGGTACCTATATCAGATAAGAATACATAAAAGCATATAGGTTAAGCACTTAGTACATGCCAGGCCCTTGGTATTATTAGCAGGTATTAACATTAACATCCTTTTTATTGGATTGTCAACGGGTCTCAAACAGGGGCCTTTCTATGCCTCTAAGGAGGTGTTGTATATGGTGGGGGGCATTTCTAGTTGCCAAATGACCGGAGAGTACTAGCATTTAATCCTGGGGCCACGGCTGTTAACGCCCTGCGACGTGGGGGACGGTCCTGCAGAACTTTTTACAGTGCTTCTCTCCCAGTGCCCACAGCACCTGCGTTGAGAAGCACTGGCTGCTAACTCCCCGGGTCCCTGACCTTTCCGAGTCCAACAGGAGGCAGCATGGGGCGCTGCGTCTCCCAGGAGAGGTCAGCCTGCTTTCATTCCACCTCTGCCGCCAGCAAGCTGGGAGAACTTGGGAATATCACGTCACCTCCACGGGTCTCAGTGCCCTCATTTGTAAAAAGGGGACATCGATTCGTGCCTTGCGTGACAGCTCGTGCCTTAAACAGGGCAATGATTACAGAGCATTCCTAGCAGGGTAGGAATACTTGGGAAACAGTGGCCACTGCCACCACAGAGCAGGACAAATGGCGCTCCCAGGACAAGTGGGCAGGTGGGCGGGCTGGGTGGACTCCTGAGTTATCAGAACAGCCCCTGCAGGTGAGGACACACCTGTGCCAGTGTAAGCCCAGCTGAGGGACCTGCTTTCCTTCAGCTCCTGGTCCCGGCAGGACTCAGGGAAAGGCAGGCCACTGGGGTCCTAGCACCTTGCTGGTTAGAGCATGAGGTGGGTCTGGGCTGCGAGGGACAATCAGGCGTTGCCTTCTTTCCGAGGTAGAGGCCCGTGGTGGCCTGCAGGGACAGTTCTGGGCTCCTGAGATGGGAGGGAAGAAGGGACAGCCTGGGAACAAACAGGACGCCTCAACAAGGGCTTGTTAATGGCACTTCACAGCTTGCAGCTGGGTGGGGGGTGGACAGAGGGAGGGAGGAAACCAGACATTTACCAAACACCCAACCAGGCACCATAATGCACTGCATTTATTTCATTTTATCCACACAACGACCCTGCAGAGTAGGTGGTTCTGCCCTGGTTTTACAGACGACGAGACTGAAGCTCAGGCAGACTGAATACGACCTGCCCAAGGTCACACAGCTTGGACATAATCATGACTCCTTCTCTCCCCGCGCTTCCTCTCCCCCCACCCTGGCACTGAAACCTCATTCAAAGACCTCAGGCTCAGGCCCTGTTCCCTGTTTAGCCTCATTTCACAATATGTCCCCATGACTCCGCGTTTATTTTAGTCCTTCATATTCCCTTAAACCACAGGGCCTTTGCATACGCTGTCCCCTGTGCCTAGAGCGCTCTTCCCTTCTCACCTAATTCACATCGCCTCTCCTTCGGATCGGAGTTAGAGTGTCCTGTCTGCAGAGAAGCCCTCTCTGACCTCCAACTAGGTCAGACCCCCTCCTTCAGGCACGGCAGCACCAGGTCCCTTATGTGTACAGCATTTGTCACTGCTGCGATTTCATGCTCGTCTGAGAGTATCTGATAAAGGGTTTTCTTACCTCCCCACCCCCCACCCCGCACTCTCCTTACATTGATTACCAGGAATTTATCTGTCACCCACTGCATGCCAGGCACTGTCCAAGGTACCAGAGGGACACTGGGTAACAAGCCAAATGAGGTCTTGACACTCATAGAATGCATTCTCATGGCAGGGAACAGCCGGAGAGGGCACAGCATGTGCAAAGGGGTGGAGGTGGAGAGAAAAGTGAGTTGCACTCTGGGAATGGCAGTTGTCTGGTGGAAGCAGAGAGGACAGGGCAGAGAAAGCCAAACTTGCCCCCAGGGTAACGGGGAGCCAAGGAAGGGTTTCAGGCTGGACTGTGACAGGGTAAGAGGTGTCAGCGAGGAGGAAAAGCTGCAGGGGTGAGGCTGGGGGCGAGGGGGGCAAGGGAGAGGCTTTGCCTTTAGGAGAGTGTTAGACACCCGAGGCCAGTGAAGGCGAGGGGTGGAAAGTAGAAGAGGAGGCAGAATATTGATAGAACTTGGTCAAGGAGGTGTTTCAATGCAACTTTGCACAGGACGCTGGTGCTGAGGTGAGCGGGGCAGGTAAGGTGCAGGTCTCGGAGGCAGGAGGGCAGCAGCAGGGGTGGCCGTCACCGGAGAAGGGCAGCATCGGGGCAAGAGGAGACAGGCGGAGAGCATGGCGAGGACCTTGGGGACCACTCCAACACACAGCTGAGAGAAGGCACAGGACAACCCCAAACTGAGGGACATTCTACAAAATACCCACCCGCCCTGAGAAGCTGTCACAGACCAGCGGAGGCTAAGGAGACATGATGACTGAAGGTAATAAGTGTCCTAGATGGAACGGTGACACATAAGAGGACATTAGCACCAACACTGGAGAAATAGGGGCAGAGTGTGCAGTTTAACTGGGGTGTACCAGTGCTGGTGTCTTAGTTTTGACAGATGCACCATGGTCATGTAAGATGTCACTATCAGGGGAAACTGGGGGAGGAGTATACAAAAACTCGGTATCATTTTGCAACTTTTCCGTAAACCTAAAATTATTCTCAAATAAAAGGCTTATTTTTAAAAAAAAGAGGTTGCAGGAATCTTGCTTCTGGGATTCTTTTAAAAAGAAATGAGGGGGGTTGTCAAGAAGAGGAGTGGGCGGGGCCCAGGGCGAGGTGGGCTTGGATCTGCAGCGGGAGGAACCACCACGTTCCTCAGGGGGCTTAGGGGCAGGGCAGGCCCTGGGGTGCTGAGGTGGGGACCGTTTCCAAAATCGGGGCTCTTCTTACTTCTCCCAAGGCTCTGAGAGAGTAATCTGGTACCCGGGGGCATCTGAGGACACAGCTAACAGCCTTCACTGCAACCTCATTAATTTTCATCTTAAAAAGTCAAGCCAGGCCTGACCAGTGTGGCTCAGTGGGTTGGGCATCACCCCGCAAACCAAAAGGTCACCAGTTCGATTCCTGGTCAGGCAAATGCCCTCATGGCAGGGCAGGTCCCCAGATGGGGGGTGTCAAGAGGCAAGAGGATAGATGTTCTCTTGCTCACTGATGTTTCTCTCTCTCCTTCTCCCTCTCTTCTCCTCTCTCTAAAAAATACATAAAGGCCCTGGCTGGTGTAGCTCAGTGGATTGAGCACGGGCCTGCGAACCAGACAATCGCAGTTCGACTCCCGGTCAGGGCACATGCCTGGGTTGCAGGCCAGTTCCCAGCAGGGGACACACGACAGGCAACCATACACTGATGTTTCTCTCCCTCTCTCCTTCCCTTTCCCTCTAAAGATAAATAAATAAATAAAAGACATTAAAAAAAATACATAAAGTATTTTTAAAGAGTCATGCCGATTTTGCATTCTCCTCCAAACCAGAACTTTTCATTTTACAATTCCCCCTATGTTCCCCAGGGCAAGCTCATGCACTAGTACGAAACATCCAAATATAAAAATTACGCATGAAACCTCAAGGGTGGAAAAGCTGGCCTTGGGAGAGTGGGAGGAGAAAGCGCTGAACACCCCAGAACAGCGGCTAAAGAGAAGGCGGAGAGGAGAGGGGAGCCGAAACCCTCCTGGTCCCTATGACCAGCTAGGCACTGTGCCAGGGGCTCACTTCATTCATTTTCTTTTCAGTTACTTATTCTTTTTACATATAGTTACATGCCTGTGCCTACTACGTGCCAGCACTGTTCTTGGTGGAAATACCAGGGAACTGACAAACAGAAATCCTTGCATGTTAGTGGGAGGAGCCAGAGTAAATGAAACAAGTAAAATGCGGAGTATGTCAGACTGTGGTGAGTGTGCAGGACAAAGACCCAGCAGGGAGGGGGGACAGAACGTGGGAGGGGGATGCTTTTCAGCAGGGTGGCCGGGAAAGCCTCTCTCAGGTGACACCTGAGTCAAGACTCGAAGGCAGACTCATTTCCTTTGTTTTTCGAAGCTGTGAGGGTGATTATTTGCCCTGTTGTACAGATGGGAAAAGTGAGTCTCAAAGAGGTGAAATCATTTAGCTAGAAAACGACAGGGAACCGGGGGGGCGCACAGGGCTGAACGCAGGCCATCAGCTCCTCTCCAGGAAGCGATGGGCAGCCTCTCTGTGCATCCCCCCAGTCCCCAGGCCCTGGCAGACACCACTCATTGACCGAGACCATCACACCTGTCTTCCTTGCTGAAGCCAGATTCCAGGTCCTCGGAGGAGCCAATCAACAGGGCTGGTACAAGTGTCCTGCAGGCAGTTGAAAAGATCACAGGGGACTTAGGAGAAGAGGACTGGGGGTTTGGGGGGGGCACATCTTCCAGGCTACAAGGAGCACTTTGCTACCCCCATACCTTCTTAAGCTGACCAGGTTTAAGAGATGTCAAGGCCTGGCGGGTGTGGCTCAGTTGGTTGGAAGGCCATCCCACAAACCAAAAACGCCACGGGTTCGACTGCCGGTCAGGGCACATGCCTAGGTTTCAGGTTTGGTCCCTGGTTGGGATGCAACCGACCAATGTTTCTCTCTCATACCGACATTTCTCTCTTTCCCTCCCTCTCTCCTTCCCTTCCTCTGGCTCTAAAAAGTCAACAGGCAGGTCCTGGGGTGAGGATTAAAAAGAGAGACAGATGTCAAGGGGCAGAATGGACCTTGATGCCCCACTGAGGGCACTGGGTGGGCAGAGGAAGCAGGCAGGCGGGCTGCTCAGGGGCGTGGACCCCCACACTGGGTCAGCCGGCACTGTTCCACCCAGGGTGATCCCAGGGGCCGTCAGGGCTGCTTTGTTGCATCTGGATGTCCCCCGCCCCCTCCGTGGCCAGAGTACTCTTCCTGGCTGAGAAACTAGTTTGGAGGGGCCAAGAGAGGCTCCCCCAACCTCCACTCCTTTTTCCCTTCTTTCCACATAAAGAGAAACATTCACGGTTGAAGAAATGACTCATTTTCCCTGGAGAGGCCCAGCGCTGGGCCGGGACAGCTCTGGGCCCCGGGAAGGCAGGGCGCACATGGAGGCGAGGGAGGCAGAGACAAGCAGCCAGTGGAACGAGCCTGTCTCTCCTCACCCCACCTCAGGAGTGTCACTGGGTGTCACCCAGCTTCGTGAAAATGAAACCTGATGGTGAAGAAAAATTCCTTTGGACTTTCCCAGAGGATCTTTATGGCTGACTCACTGCTACCTGGGGACAGCAAGAAAACTCACAAATCACCGGGGAGAGAAAATGGGCCTATGGGAAAAATCCTTCCACGGCAGGGTCAGAGGTCACCAGCAGAAATGCCCCCTTGCACTTTGCTCCGGGTCTTGTTCTTCTCCGAATCACCGCGAAATGCACGGGGGTCAGAACGGCTGCAACATGCAGTTTTCTCTGTTAGGTTTTACTTCTCCAGGAGCCAGCACTAACGCATGGAGACGTGTCCCTAGTGACAACAGGAACATTACACCCACCCCAGGACCACCCGCCTGGCACAGGAAAGCCTGTTCTCCGTCCTGACTTTGGCCCTGGGAAGGGCCACTCCCCTGCCGGGCATCTGCAGAGGGCAGACATGCCCCCAAAACCAGGGTCTGTCTGCCCGTGAGGACTTCCTCTCCGGGACAGCGGAGTTACGGTCACAATCAAGGGTGTGAACGCCTGGAGGACAGAACAGGGCCAGCTCCTGATCTGGCTCGGAACTTGCTTCCAACTGTCTGAACCCTCCCAAAAGGGTACCACCTGCTCCCCTCCAGACAGCCCCCCAGACAGGCTTCCAGAGTGACCTTCTCGCCCCCCTTCGCTGGCCTCCGTTCTCTTTGTGGCCGAAAGACAGCCTTTCTGAGCCACAAGCACACCCGCCCTCAACCCCGAAGCAGACGCTCCACAGCATCACAGCTGGGGAGCCTCAGCAAGCCTCACCTTTCTCATCTGTTAAATGGGGATGCAACTGCACCCATCCCTTTGGAGCTGGCTGTAATGAAATCAGTCAGTGCACAGGCTGCTCCCCGCACTGTGGTTCCCGCCTCCTGCTGCACAGAGGGAGAACGTGGGGGCAGGTGTTACAAAGAGCTACACACGTACTCGGGGTCCTGGTACTGTCCTGTCATCAGCCAGCGGCTCGAGGAGATCCTGGCTTCTCCTCGAAGCCATCACCGGCTCTTTCACCTGCCTACCCCATTTCCAGCTTGATGCCCACTTCCCCCCAGTGCAATGGTTCCCACAACAGAGTGCCTTCTCTGGCTTGTCCCGAACTTGCCCCACCCCGACCCAACAGGATATTGGCAGTGGGGGGCTGAGCCAGAAGCACCGAGGGTTTTTCCTGCCCCCTCTCGGCCCTCGTCTTTGTCCCGCCCAACGTTCTCAGCCAATGATAGCTGCTTCCCAGACTCTGCTGCCACAGAGCACGCGGCTCCCTGAGCAAAAATATCCTTCCTGGGGTCAGCGGGAGCTCAGGAGGGGCCACAAGGTGGGAGGCCAGAAAGGGGCATGGAAGGAAGAGGAGAACCCATGTCCTGAGTGCCTAGTTTGTGTCAGGGTGAGAAGGGCTCAGTCCCTGGGGGTACACAGGACCTCAGGGGACTGGCGTGTGTGAGGGGGGGTGCTTGGTCTCCAGGGGAGTCCCCAGAAGTCAGGCCAGGGTTCAGGGTCCAGGGGCAATTCCCAGAGAGAGGAGTTCTAAGGGGACGGCAGGTTTCTGGAACCTGGCAAGAAAAAGGAGGACCTGAACCCCAAAGAAGAGAATGTGGGTTCAGACACAGAGGAGAAGAGGTTCATGACAGAGAGTTATGGGCCATCTTGAATCCCAGAAGAGAATGGCTTAGACCAGTGGAAGGTAGGAGAGGCCTGCCAAGTTACAAGTTCGTTTAATTGAACATCTCAGAGGTCTTATTTGCTCAATGGGGTTAACTGGGAGAAGAAAAAGGAAATCTTAAATGGCAACCAGCAGTGAGGTTTGGAGGACAGGCATCTCTCCGCTTCTGTGGAGACCCCATTGGCAGAGGCCCAGCCTTTGGCCCCGTGTCTCCTTTCTCTCCTGGCAGGGCACCTCCCCACATCCTTGGACGGCTCCCACCGCTGCGCATCGAGGGGCTGTTTGTGCAGGGTGGCTCCAGCCTCCGCCCCCTGCCCCACTTCTGTGGACTCCTTCAAAGCCCAGGGAGGCGCTCAGAGGCCCAGAGGTCACAGGAAAAGAATCTGGAGGTCAGAGCACAGCCCCGCCCTGTTTGATGCTTCCAGACAGAGTCTGTGTAAACCCTCCCTTCCCCTGCAGCTACCAGGCTGTGGCAGGGAGAGGGCAGGGGGCTTGGGGCTGGGAAGCATGAGGAGGGGGTGCAGCCAGTTACCAAGAATCTGGCCCCTGCCTGGGATGGGAGTCCCTGCCACTGACAAGCCATGTGACCTGGCCCACATCGGCTCAGACACCTTTCTGGGCTCTGTTCTCCCGTCAGAGCAGTATGGGCGGGACCCCCGACCCATCCTCATCAGCCACTGAGCCTAGTCCATCCCACCCCTCACTATCTCCGCCTGTTCCTCCCTCACCACTGTCTGCCACCAGCTTCTCCCCCCCCACCCCATCCATCTCTGCTCAGCAGCCAGAGTGAGTTTATTAAAGGGCAAGTCAGGTCCTGCCATCTCCCCTGCTGGCACCCCTTTCACGGCCCAGTGGGCCTTCCACCCTGACAGTTAGAAACGTTTGCCTTTTCTTCCTTTGCAAGCTTCGGTGGGATCTTGGTGAAAAACAAATGAAACCTAATATTTATTGATTTGAAAATACAAGCGCGCGCGCGCGCGCACACACACACACACACACACAGCTTCCCACTGCTCTGGGATGAAGTTCAAATCTCTCACCTGGTCTACATGGCCCCATGGTACCCTCTCCCTGGTGACCTCTCAGCCTCACCTCAGCTCACTCCTGCCCTTGCTTTGTACTCCAACTACACTGAACAAGCTATAGGTCACCTACCTCAGGGCCTTTGCACATGCCATTCCCGTCTCTATAATCTTTTTCTCTCTAGCTTTTTACCTAATTAACTCTTAACCCGTTGTCAGTGCTAATCCCAAGAGGCCCCAAATCCCTTCCGACCCCGTCCCTGCCAGGTGCTGGGCACACAGAAGAGGCGGGGGCTCTGCTCCTGCACAAGCCCACCTGGCAGGAGAGCCCAGCTCCAGGGATGCTGCTCGGCAGGCATGGGTCTCAGTACTCAACGATGCTGCTTGTTTAAACCACTCGGTGAGTTTAGGGCTGTTATTATTCCCCTTTTAGTTATGCAGAAACAGACAATCAAGGAATTTGCTTGAGGTTGCTGAAGTAAATGGCAGAGCTGCAATTCACAGCTAGGCTGGTTGACCCCAGACTTCAAGAGGCAGAGCAGGAAAGAAAGCTCCTGAGAACAGCTGTGGAAGGAGGAACAGGCCTGATGGGTTCCAATGTCCGTGCCGATGTTAGTGACACCGCCCCTGTGAGTGGAGAACTGGGTACGCGTCACTCGTGCTCACAGCGGCTCTTTCCCCTTCAATGTTTGTGGCCACCCTGGGCGGGGGGCTAGTATGTCCACTTCACAGGTGGGCAGCCCGGCCGCAGAGAGGAAATTTTACCTGCTAAAAAAGGGCCTTGACCACAGATAAGTGGCGGATCCAGGGTTCACGTTCAAGTTGATCCCATTGCCCCTGCTCTTAACCCCTGGGCCACGCTGTACAGACAGGAATTAGTGAGCATGTCGGCTCTCCATCCTCGGCCTGCATTTAGTGCCTCTCTGCCCCATTCATCCCACCTAGGCCTCGCACGCACACGCACGCACACGCATGCACATGTAAGCAGCAGTAAGGTGGGCCGACAAATTTCCTCGCCTCCCTGCCTAAACACGTTCACCAGAACTAGAAAGCCACTTCAGTGAAGGCTAGCACACAAGCGTCCTTTCCAGCTCTTCGTGAGGCTCTGAAGGACAGAACTGCAACAGTAATAACGTTAGTAAGAGCTCCCATTTGCTGACGACCCATCATGTGCACCGCCCTATGAGCTTTCCAGCTTTCCGTGAATCATTCTGACTGCTCTTTGCAACACCACCATGAGAAAGGTGTGGCAGTCATTCCACTCCACACATGACAGCATCGAGGCTCCGAGACAGTCGCTGGCTCAAGGCCACCCATCTGGGACTAAGGAGCAGAGCTGGGACTAGAACCCAGGTCTGTCTGGCTCCAAAACACAGATTTTTAACCCGAAGGAGCACTAGATGTGGAGTCCTGCTGCTACCCGCCTGTGTAGGCAAGTCTCTTTCCCTTCCTGAGCAGCTGAGTCCCTGTGAGGATGTTGGTCTTGGTGACGTCGAAGCCCCACCCCCACCCAGCCCTTCTGTGGCTCTGTGAACTTTCTTGCCCACCCCTCCCTCCATCTACCACCGCAGGAGCCCAGAGGGATGCTGTGTAACCACCCACTGACACTCAGGGCAAAGAAAGAAGTCCTGCCTTCTCATGGCTGCCTCCTGCCCCCGATCAGGCCGGGACACCCAGAAACCACAGAGCCACAGGATTCCCTGAAGCTGGTGGTAGGAGCAGCAGTCCGCGGCGCAGGGGGGCTGAGGATCCCTTGTGGCCATCACTTCCTCTGCCCTCACTTCTCAGAGGGGTGTGCGGAAGTGGGGGAGGCAGGCTTTGACTCTGTGCCCTTCCGGCCCCATTTCTCTGGGTCACAGGGCCTGGTGGTGGCAATGTGGTCACTCGGGGAGAATCCTGAACTCGCCCTGGAAGTCTGAGTTCAAGTTTTAACACAAACCTGACTGGCTCCAAAGGTAACTTGTGCCCACCGTGCTCTGCTGCCCGGTTTTGCAGCCTCTGCAATGCCCCGTCACCCTCTCTTACATCGTCTGATGAAGCTGCTAAAATCCCAGATCCTGGAGTGACAGGAGCCTCCTTGCTCTCAGGACAATTGAATGTACTGAGCCCACTCTCACCTGACACCCTTCTCCCTGCCTCACTCCTGCCCCCTACAGTCCACCCTGCACACAGCAGCCAGGACCTTTGTAAAACAAACCCAATGGACTCATCCCCCCACTTAGAGCCCTGCAGAGCCTCCCCATCACCCTTAGAATGGAATGTCAACCTCCCTGGCCCCTCCATGGCCACCTCTTCCTACTCCTTTCCCCTGGCTCCCTCTGTCCAGCCACATCAGCCTCCCTGCCGCCCATCTAACAGCCCACATCCCTCATCCCTGTCTCAGGCCGTCTGCCCTTGCTGTTCCCCTCGGCCCGGAATTCTCTTCTCCCACATCTTTGCACGACGGCCACCTCCTCGGCCTTCAGGTCTCAGCTCTGTCATCACCTCCTTCCTTGCCCACCCATCTCGGGCGGCCCCTCCCCACCTCACAGCTACTCCCCACCACCTCGCTGTTCCTGTCTTTCCTGTCTCTGAAGGCATCTCTGGGTTGGTTTGCCTGTGTTGTCTGATTTCCTTTCCTAGAATGTATCTCCTCGAGACCAAGGATTTTGCTGCCGTATCTGCTTTGGTCCCCACAGTGAGGCTGGACCTCACTGCACCCTTACGACCCTGCAGGTGAGGCTGCTGGAGCTCAGGGAGGTGCAGTGACTTGCCCAAGGTCACAGCGCCAGGAACTGGCAGAATTCATGCCCAGGTGTCAAGACCTCCTCCGTGGAAGGGGTTGCCACACCAGGTGCTCTTGCTGGGGGCTCTCGCCAAGGACGGCGGACTCACAGTGAGGCTCTAGGGGAGGGTTCCAAGAATGAAGAGCTCACTTTCTCAAAGGGCCCTTCCTCGGAGATACGGAACAGGTGGGGCTCATCGGTGGGACAGACACCACCCCAGGGGTGGGGAAGCAGAGAGCAAATGGCTCCCAAATGAGGGGAAGCCCACCAGAAGCTCAGGAAAATGATCAACCTACCCAATATTCTGCAGGAGGGGAAACTGAGGACCGGGGAAGGGAAAGATCCGCAGAAGATCACACAACCTCAGGGGTCACACGGCCTCACAGCCTGGGACCTCCAGGCCCAGCAGGACCTCCTCCCAGCCTCCACAAATGCCAGGTGCAACCCAAAGGCGTGACCCAAAGCCCGGTGTCTAGGCAGAGGGTCCGCCCAGAGCTGCCGGGCCCTGAGGGCAGGGGCAGGGCCCCACAGAGCAGATCTGAAGCATTAAGACAAAGAAAGGAATCAAATTCCTTCCTTCTTTCAAAAACATTCATCCAGGGCTTCCTCTAGCATTGGCGCTGTGATCTGGTGATTGGGCAAAGAGGTAAACAACACACCCTGAACACGCACCACCCTCCCAATCAAGAGGCAGTTTCTGTGAAGTTAAACACACAGGACCCTCTGGCCCAGCAACTCCACTCCTCAGTATGTGCTCAAGAGAAATGGGTGCTTGGGTCCACAAAGAGACACGCAAGAGTGTCACAGCAGCCCAGACACCGGCACATACGTCCGCCCAGTGGGTACACGGCAGCCTGAGAAAGGAGCAGATGCAGCACGGGTGAGCTACAGAATATTCAGGGTTGGCTGAAGCCAAAGTAAACCAGACCAAGCGTACATGGATTCACGCGGATCCAGGTCAAAACCAGGGAAAACTAGAGTCACAAAGCAGGTCAGAGACCACTGGGGAGGGGGACTCACAGACGGGGGCCCATGGAAACTCTGGGGAGGTGAAAATGTTCTATTTTTTGACCGAGGTGGTGGTACATTTGCAAAAATTGAGCTATACAAGGTATGTGCATCTCACGTAAGTAAACTATACCACAGTTTTTTAAAAGGCGCCGTCCTGCTCTCAGGAAGCGCAGAGAGAGGCAGAAGAGCGTGGGCTGTGGTTCTTGCTGCCATGCTGATGAGAGAGGCAGAGGCTCCTTGAGCCCCCTGTGTGCGGGGATGGAGCTGGGTTCTTCTGAAACAGCACCTGGTTAAGCTCTTCCAACTACGTACAAAATAGGCCCCAATAGCTCCAACTCAGAGATGAGAAAAACAAAGCTCAGACAGGTGATAATGGACTTGTCCAGAGTGCCCTGGCAAACCACAGTGCAGCTGGGTTGGAGCCCGGGCCCACTGGTCTCCAAGGCCCACTTCTGCTGTCCGGGCAGCCCTGCCTCGCTGCCCTCCCCTCCCCACACCTCCAGGGTACCCGTCCCCGCCCCACGCCCCCTCCTCTGCCAGCTGGAGGAAATGACTCTTGGATTGGACTCTGTGCTTCTGTGAAAGTTGCTTAGGAAATGCATCCTTCCTCTGCTTTCCACCTCCTCCACCCTCCCTCACCACGTCATGGCCTGCCATGCGTCCCTGAGGTCATTTCGGCCCTGGACCTCTGCCCAGTAAAAAGCAACCCCAGAGGCTGGGCAGCTGTGTGTGTGTGGGGGGGGGGGGACCAAGGGGCTTCCTCAAACCCTGGGCTCCCCTCACTCAGCCTGTGGCCCCTGAGTACCGGGAGGACTTGAGGTTACAGTCCCCACCCTTGGCTCCAGTTCCCAAGTGACGCAACGCAGTATCCGGATTCAGGGAATCATAAAATGTTTATCTGAAACAACCACGACCACCATGCATTCAGTTCTTATCCTGGGCCCAGAACTCCGTCGAGAGCCATCCCATTAATCCTCACCAACCGCCCTCCAGAGCAGGTACCATTAGGGTCTCACTTTACAGATGAAGAAACCGCAGCTTAGAGGGGGTCAGTGACTTGCCCGAGGCCCCACAGTGAGGGAGCGGCAGAGCTGGCACTCAAACCCAGGCCTGGCCAACTGCCAGTCCAAGCTCTGAGCCAGAGGATTATGCTGGAACTCGTACATGCCATGGCTGAAAAGGCCCCTGAAGTCAGTCTGTCCCAGAGGAGAAAACTGGGCCCAGCAAGGGAGAATGCCTTGCTCAGAGCCACACGAAACATTCAAGCCAGGGCCTGGGCTGGATACTAGATCCCCACCCCGGGCGTTGCTTCCAGCCACCAGATCACAGCCCCGGAGCAGGAGCAGGCCACGTGCACCTGGATGGGCAGCGAGTGGGAGGCAGGCAGGGAGCAGGAGGCTCTGGTTCCCGGCTGAGGTAAATATTGACATGTCGGTGTTTACACTGTAACCCTACTCCTCCTGGCTGTCACCCACCCCGCCCTCCAGCCTTCCTCTCCCAGGAGGCGAGGAACGCAAGGGCAGGAGGATGGGGGAGAGGAGGAGACTCCTGCCCCAGGACGCTCCTCCTGCTCACAGGGGCAAGTGTTCAGATAGTCTGGGGCAGCTCCAGTCGGGGCCACTGCAGACTTGCCTTCAGACAGCCAGAAGCTGGGGACACGGGGTCAGGGCTGGGAGTCACAGGCTTGGGTTTAAGTCCCAGCTCTGCCACTAACTGGCAGCGGGAGGCAGGAAGAGTGGGTGACCGGGGAGCAGAGGGCCTTCCTGTCAGGTGCGGTATGAAGGTGAGAGACAACGATCAGCATTTCAGCCTGGCCCGAGTGGGGCCGCAGTCGGCAACCAAGGCCTTTGGCCTAATTGACTCATCCCCCTTCATCCTTGTCCCCAGGGCCTTTTCCCAGGAAGGCAGGGTTCCTGATATATGGAGTGGCAGCTTGGGACTGAACTAGAATCCTAAGGAATCAGGGGCCACTGCCTAGCTCCAGTCCCCAGTTCCCTAAGTGATCGCTGAGACTCTGCTTTTACAACTACAATGGGGAAAAACCCACTTTTCTGGGGTCGGTGTGAAGATTGAAAAGGTTACATTTAAGTGCCAGGCAAATGCTGGATGCTCATTTCGCCCCTCGGCCCTCCCGCCTGTGAAGTGGAGGACTTGAACTCGATAGTTATGAATCCCCTTTTAACACAAGCACTCTGTGGTTTCAAGAAGATGGAGCAGCCAGGCCCACCTCCCCGTCTCTGGGTCCTGAAGTTAGATGGTCCCTCAGATAATTTCCTGAATATTCTCCAGAAACGTGGCCCCTCAGAAGCCTCAGGAGTCCTGAGGGGGCCCAGACAGGCCTGCAGATGTCCCAGCCACCCCAGCCCTCAGGGGTCAGGAAAGGACAGACCCCCCAGACCCCCGACGGCAGGTTCAATCAGCACAGCTTGTTCATTAAACTTTGTCCCACAGACTATAACTCTTTAAAGGACAGGAGAATGTCTCCTTATTTTAACCTCTCCAAGGCTTGGCTCCTAGGAAACATTCCAGTCCACTAACTGAAGCTCAAATGCCACCTCTTCTGGGAAGTCTTCCCTGATACATACCCACAGCCAGGGTGACTCTGGAGCTGCATCCTCACGGGGCACTTCCCATTTTCTACCTTGTTCAGAGGCATTTGGGAACTTGGCTTTCCTCCTTTAACAGACTGGAGTTCCCTGAGGCGCAGGGCCCTGCCGTCTGTCCGTGTGAAAGGACGCAGGGAAGACGGTCCACAGGGAAAGGAGCTTTGTGGGGGGGAACAGGGCCCCTCTTCTCCACTGCCCACTGTGGGCCGCAGGATGGGGGTGTGGTGTGGGGTGGAGAGGACTGTGACAAGAGGGCAGGCCACAGTTGTCTCTCCCAGGGCCACTCCAGCGGCCTCTTAGCTGGTTTCCCAGCCTCGGGCACCTCCCCCCACCCCCATTCTCCACAAAGCAGCCTGGGCGACCATCTCAAAATGTACATCTGCTGTGTATCACCCTTCCCTCTGAGTGCGAGAGGCTCTCCAGAGCCCTCGGGATGAAGTCCCAAATCTTTTTTAAAAGAATTTATTTATTTTTAGAGAGAGGGAAAGGGAGGGAGAAAGAGGGAGATAAAAACATCTATGTGAGAGAGAAACATCCATCAGTTGCCTCTCATACGCTCCTGGGTGGGAGAAAGAATTCTCCACCCAGGCCGTACCCTCACTGGTGGTGAACTGGTGGTGAACTGGTGACTTTTAGCTTTGCAGACCGATGCCCAACCCACAGAGCCATACCTGTCAGGGCCGGAGGCCCAGATCTTTAAGAAGAGTCCCCCTGCATGCGCCTGCCCCTGGCCACCCCCTAAGCATTGTGTTCAGGGCCTTCAGATGAGTTAATTCTCAAACGCACCGTATTTTGCCTCATCTTGCCCATAACTGCCTCTTCTCCCTGGAATGCTCTCCAGGTCCCACTCATTCCTTAGGCCACAGCTTCAATGTCGAGTCCTCAGGGAGCCTCTTCTGCTCCCCTGGCCAGGCTTCCCTATCTGCTCCATAGCACCCTGCATGTCTCCTTGGTAACAGCAATTGCATTTGTAATTTCCTGCTCCCTACTGCCCATCTGCCAGACTGTGGGACACAGACCTACCCATCTCTCTCACACTGACCGCAGCCCCAAAGCCTGGTATGATGCCCAGCAAATTTGCTTGGTGAATGAATGAGCGGATGGATGGAGGGAGGGAGGGAGGGATGGATGGATGGATGGATGGATGGATGGATGGATGGAGCACTTCAACTCTAGCTGGTGTGCTTACCTCGTTAACTGAAAGGGAAAAAATTGAGAGGAAACACAAGAAGTCGTAAACAGTTGCTACTGGTTCTTGTCTCACTACAGACATCAAAGTGTGGACTTTAGCCAAGCTGGTTATCTCGGCTAATGCCTGAAACTTTCTGCCAAACCCACGCGGTAGCCTTCTTACCCCTCAAATCATGTTCCTCCCTGATAAGACCTGGTCTCTCCAATTCTTTCTGGGAAACAATGTGTTTATCGTTAACAAAAGTTGACAACATGCCTGTTTACCAAAAATTGTAGCGATGCAAGGAAACATGTAAGTAACCCAGTTAGTTACCAGCACGACAAGGGAAAAGTCCTCCTGTGCTCTGGGAACCCCAGGCAGGCTTCCGGAGAAGGGAGCAAACCCGCCCCACCTGGTAGGAAAGCAAGTAGGTGGTCCACCCAGGACTCAAATCTAGGCACCGGACCATGTTCTCAGCTCAGCCTCTTACAGTGAAGATGATTCCCTCCCCTCAGCGGCAGCTTTAAGCTCAGTCCTTAGCTTGGAACGTGAAGGAACATTCTCAAGGTGCCACAACAGTAGACTAGAAACACTGGGTTGAGCCTCTTTCCCCCCCAACCTGTCTCCTGGTAACCCCCCAAAGACCTGGCTGCTCTGGCACTATCTTGCTGTGTGACCCTGGGCAATCTCCTTCACCTCTCTGCGCCTGCCGAGTGGCATGAGGATAACTGGAGACAGAAGACAGAAAAAGCCTGCTCAGAACCCTCATCCCAAGCCTGCACTGGACGGGCAAGGGGTGGGGATTCCACTTGAGGCCTTTAAGAACAGTGCTGACTACCTGCCAAGGGGTTAGAGACCTGGGTGGGGAGCTGGGGACCATCAGGGAGATGCAGCCAGGACAACAGGAAACAGCACACACACTCTCCAACTGAATCCTGTTAGAAACCCGGGGGCCAGGGGAAACTTGGCCGCTGGAGAGGAGGGAATGCTGGGTTTATTTAAACCCCATGGAACAGGAGAGCCGAGGAATAAACACGTTAGCGGCCCTGAGTCACCCCCACCTTAGGAATGAGCACAAGGACTAGTGTTTAAGGGAAACCAAAACGATGGGGGTGGGGAGGGGGCGGCCCGACATCAGCCTCCACCCCACCCGCAGGCTGGTTGACAATCCATAGTGCAGCTCCACCCCCTCAGCCAGCCTAAGCCTTGGACTCTCTGGGCCCAGCAATTTCCCTTGCCCACTTTCTCCTCTTCCCTGGCTCTCGTGCCCAGGTGCCAGGTAAGCCCCACTCTGCCTGTCCGGGAGCATTTCCTGTGCTCTCACACCTCTGGTCCTCTGCTCCCACGGGTCTTCCTACCTCGATGATCTTTCCATTCAGATGTCACCTGCTCAGTGAAGCTTTCTCTCATCTCTCTGGCCGGGAGGGATCCCCGGCCTGGCATGATGTCTTTACTCTCCCAAAGATACGTCACCTCGCCTGAGCATCTGTGCAGATATGGACCGATAGAAGCTTCCTGAACATGGTGTTCATGACAGTTTTTCTCCTCCCTAGCACAGGGCTTAGCCTATCATGTACCATCAAATATTCCATAAACCTTTGCTGAATGATGGACAAATGAATAATTCTGTTAGTATCACTGTCTGCTTTTTCTCCCTAATACATGATAAACTTCAATCCTTTTTCCGGATTAGCACATCGGTTAGATGTCAGGCAGAACTCTCAATTTGAGGTTTAAAGCTGTACAAGAAAGAAACCTAAGCTGAATTTGAGCAAAGCCCTCTCACCGGGTTACCTCACCAAATCCCCACACCAGCCCTGTGAGCTGAGACTCGCCTCACTTCACCAATAAGGAAACTCAGAGGTGAGGATAAAACTTGTGGGGAAGTGGAGGAGCTGGAATTTGAACCCAAATCTGTTTGATGCCAAAGCCTGGGGTCTTCCTGATAGGCTCAGGGGGAGTCTGAGGTTGTAAGGCTCTGAAAAATGTCACTGAGGCAAGGTGACCTCTCTTTGGTGGGGGCGTTTAAGGAGGAAAAACTTTTCTTTCTGACCAACAAGTCAGGCCAGGCTTGGAGGCAGAGTAGACAACATGACCTCAAAGTCTCACCCCCTTTTACTGCCCATATGCTGAGACATGAAGTCAAGTGCCAGTCCACAGGGAGGGAGCTCTGCCCCTGAAACGGTCCAAGCAGAGCATTCCTGGGGAGAGGTTCCTGCCCGGGGAGGTTGGCTGGATCCAAGATGAGCTCTAAGCACCTTTGGGTGTGGAGTCAAGCCATAATTTCATTATTACTGACTCTGCAGAGGCAAGTTGAGGTGGAGGGGGAGGCGGATGCTAGTTGGGGAGGAGGAAAGGGGTGTTGTAAGGGGACCCCAGCTCTGGGCAGAGCAGGAGTTGGCCCTGATGAGTCACTGCTGGATTCTTCACGTCTGCAGGGGGTCCCATTGTGCCCCCACCTGGGCCCCCTCAGGCTTGGCAGTTCTGCCACAGAGAAGTGGTGGCTGTAACCCTCAGTCTGGCAGCCACCATCATCACTGGTACATGCCCACTTCAGGCCCTGCATGGTGACTTGTGCCCACTTTACAGGGCGCGGAGAGAATCAGAGAGGCCTGTCCATGGGGAAGGAAACCAAAGACAAGTCAGTAGGTGGCCTTGGCCCCCATGACGGAGAGCCAATCATCAGACCCTAGAGAAGTGACTGGAAGGTCTTGGCTTTCCTTCCAGACACAGGCCTCTCCCTAAAACAGCCCCAAAAAGCCCAGGCTGGACCAAATGGGTTTCTCCCCTGGGGCTTCAGAACCACCACCACCACCCTAAAACTGCCTCCCCAGCTCCCTTCTCCCTGATGCCATCGCCTCCCTCCTCCTCTGAGGACCCATCACTGGCAGATGCTGGGAAGACCAGATTGCTGGGCGCAGGGTTCCCAAGAGTCCCCTGGTCTCCGCCGACAACAAACCTGGCTGCCCAGCCTCCACTCTCCACCTCCTTCGGCCTTAGCAGGATCGGCAGTTCCAGAGGGTCCCAACCTACCCCTCCGAACGCATTTGGTACGGCCACCCACGATGCCCCGTGCCGAGCCTCAGGCCCAGACCCACCCGGAGTCCCGAGAAACTCAGGTCCAACTGGATCCAGACTCTTCGGAATTACCCCCGACCCCCGCTCCAAACCCAACTGGATAACCGAGGTCTCCAAGCCTAGCCGGGTCCAGGAGCTTCCAGACGTCCCAAACCAGAACTGCAACCGAACGGATTCGGTCTCCCCAAGCCCTCCACGTCCCACCGGGTCCAAGCTCGGCGTGGCCGCCCCCGACGGAACCAAGCGCGGCGCCGCCCAGAGAGTCGAGCCCTGCCTGCGCGCCCCCAGACTCCACGCCTTCTCAGAGGTACAGCCGGCTCTCAGGCCCCCAAGAACCAGGCCGGCCCCTGGCCCCACATCGGGCACCGTCGAGGATGGACCGTCACCGCACTCACCATAGCGCGCGCTCCGCTCCCTGTGGCCTCCGGCTCCCGGCCGCGTACCCCGACTGCGCTGCTGGCTGGCCCGGGTGGCGCGCTCGGCTCCCCGCGGACGAGCTCCGCTCGGGCGCCCAGTCTTGGGGAGGGGGGCGGACCCGGCCAGGGGCCAATAGCGGGGCGCGGGGCCCTGGCCGCGAAGCCAATCACACCCAGAGGCCGGCCCCCCTCCACCCCCTTCCCCGCCGCCGGCTCTTTAACCCTTGGCTCGCCGGTGTGGCCGAGCGGCTGGCGGACCCCAGAGCGCAGGAGCTCGCCGGGGCTCGGACTTCCGGGTGCCGGTTCCAGACCTCGCCGAGACCCGCGCCGGGGAAAGGCGGAGCCCGGGGAGCGGCTCGTAGGTGCAGGGTGCGCGGCACCGGGAGCCTCGGCGACCTTTGTCTCCTGCCTGGCGCCTGCACAGGAGTGTGACCCAGTGCGCTGCAGCTGTATGTGTGTAAGAGGGGAGGAGAAAGGAGAGGAGAGGAGAAACAGCAAAAGCGGGGGAGGGATGGATCCCGCGTTCCTGAATGTTTATGTGACGGAAAGGCGGAGACTGACTATATTTGGGGATTGTTATTGCGTGCTTCCGTGTGTGTGTGTGTGTGTGTGTGTGTGTGTGTGTGTGTGAGAAAGGGGTTGAGAGAAGGGGGTGGGAGGGAAGCAGAGAGAAGGACCAATGACTGGCTGTGCATATGCATTTGTATGTGCAGGGGAGAAACAGCATGCATGTTGTGAAGCGTTTTGAGTGACAGAGGAAGGCACAGGAAAAATGGGTGTAGATGTATTTGTATGATGTGTGAGCTGTGCGTTTGGGGCCTGTTGCACGCGCATGTCGGTGTGGTAGAAAGAGACTGTCTCTGCTGTAAACAGGCAGAGACCAAATCCTGGTGTCCTGTGTGCGTGAGTAGATGTGCACATTTGGTACACTGTGTGTGCTGCCCAGTTTGCAAGGAAGAGAGACGAAAATGTTGTGTGTAGTGAAAGTGTGTGTACTTGTGTTTCTTTGTGGTCAACTATATTTGTGTTGTGTTGAGAAGGAGAAACTGATGTGTAGGGGTGTAATAAAGATTGTTCAGAAGAGGCAGAGGCATCTTGGAAGATGGGATTTGGGCCTTGAAGGATGTGTAGGAGTTCGTGGGCCAGAAGGAAAGACTGGAATCTTGCTTGCCAGTCATGGGGTGGGGGAGTAAAGGGCTTTGAATTGGCTGGGGACACAGGTGGATTCTGGGACAGAGGGCACCTACTGCCAGGAGGAGAGTAGGAGCAGCTGACAATAAATAACCCCTGCTCAGGAGCTGGCTCAGGGTGACTCTGGGAATGCAGATGAGAGGCCTGGGCACACAGTGCTAGACTCCAAAAGGACCATCTGCTCCTGGGCAGCGTGTGGGGCAACCTAGAGCGTGGGGAGGGGGTTCTGTGGAAATAACTCTCCACCCTTCCATTAAACAGCACCCTGAATTCTTCACTGTGGAGGAAAAGACACAGGGAGGAGGCTTCACCTGTCAAAACTCACAGCGTGTTGAGTGCAGAACAGGGAAGCAAGGTGGAGAGGGTCAGGCGATGCTCTGAAGGTGTCCAGACCTTCTCCGGCCAAGACACTCCCTACCGGGGGATGGGTGACTTAAACCAGCTCCCTAGCCCTGGGCTGGTTTCAGATTCCTGACCATTCCTCAAATATCTTCCTCAGAATCTCAGTGTGATACCTAGAGGGACATTCTGAGATCCGGAGAGACATGAAAATGGAACCCAGTTATCCTGCTCTCCATTGGCCAGCAAGGTGATTGATTGTGGGGCATTCTTTTCTCTCTGAGCCTCAGTTTTCTCCTCTGTGAAATGGGATTTGTAATGCCTGCCCACCTTCCTGCACTGACTTGAAGATTTGAATTCATGTTCCTGTGGGCCCTTGGTAAGCCTTAAAGCACTGGAAAACATTAAGCATCCATCCATTTATATCAAGTTCAAAACTAAGCAAAACTAATTTATGCAGTCAGGAGTCAGGCTAGTGTTACCTTTTTGGATGAAATGACTCAAAAGGGGGCACTAGGGAGACTTCTGGGTGTTTCAGGATGAAGGGGCCAGGTGCAGGGGTGTGCTTACTTTGTGAAATCTCCTCAGAACCTGTCTGTGTTTTTCTCTACATGTTCTAGTCCAACATGCTCCAAAAAGAAAAAAAAGAAAGGTCACACGCCTTCGCCACATTTTATTGACACACAGGGTAATTGTGGAACGCGCTCTCTCAGCAAGGCAGGAACTGGGCTACATACTGCGGGCTACAGCAGTGAATGAGCTGTGACCCCAGCTCAAGGAAGAAAACAGGAGAGGGGCGTGGCTTTCTCACATCAGAAAGGGGCGTGTCATCAGTGGGGGAGGAACTTGCCCAAAGCGCTCTCTGGAATTGGCAGCGGCCCCAGGACTAGAATCGGAGCCTCTCAGTGTTAGGGCTGAGTCTGTTCCATCCCACCAGGCCGCTCCAGCAGAGGCAGTCCCTGGCCTTATACTGCCCCAGGGAAAACAAGTGAGAAGGTTCCCTGCCAACTCTGACCCTAACCCCCAAGGCCTTAGTGATCCTCATAGCTCACCTCCTCCGCACAGCCTTCTGGGAACAGTCCTCTGTAGTAGATACTACGATTCTCACCCCACCCGCTGTTGCAAGTGAGAATTAATGTTCAGAGAGGGGAGGTGACTTCCCTCCTGTGCTGGCATGCTGCTGCTTCTGCTGGCATTTGTGGACTCACGTGTTCTCTGACAGGCATGGCAGTTGTGTGGCAAGAGGACACGTTTCCCTTGTCCAGCTCCTAAAGATTGGTAGGTGTGGGGTGCTTCCTCCAAATACTCAGGTCCCTTTGGGTACGGGCAGGATGGGGGAGGCACAGCAATTGCTCAGTTGGACCACCTGGGCTCAAAATGGTGGGAAACGCAACTTAAACGGGGAAATACAAGGGGAGAGCTAGCTTTAGGCCTGGCTCCATTGAGGAGCTCAGATGATGTCATCAGGATTCAGTGTCACTCTGTTTCTCAGGACCGGTTCCCTCTCCGCCAGCCTCATTCTCTGGCAGGATCTCTCATGATCACAATAAGGGTGCCAGCAGCCCCAGACACGCATCCTAGTCTCTCAACAGCCCTGCCAGAAATAGAGACTCTTTTTCTCAACAATTCTAGCAACATTCATTTCCCAAGTTGAGTCTCATTGGTTCTTACTGAGCCCTGCGGCTGCTCCTCATCACTGTGACCCAGAGCTCTGATTGGCCAAGCCCCGGAGAGTGCGGGTCTTAGAGGCACCTGACATTTAAATCTAGATGTGGTTTCCAGCCAGTCTAGCCTCAGGATCCGCCAGAATTTGTGGAGAGGCTTACATTTTACAGGCCTTTAGTCATGGCAAGAGTTATTATTGGCATTCCTCATCTGTTTTCGCTGCGTCGTCCCCTTGTACAGAATAGGTGTTTGGTAATGTCTGGTATACAGCAGGTGCCCAAAGAGTCCTCCGTGGTTGACTGATGCATTTTTTTGGACTGGCGCCCTGTACCAAGTCAGATAGAGTCTGGACAAACCGAGCAGCCCACAGGCACGCAGGCAGAATGAGACACGTTATGAGACCTATTAAATTTTTAAATTTTCTGTCTTCCAAAACAAAACAGACCATAGTCTAGAAACTACAGTCTGGCGCTCACAGGGGGACCTCCAGACTCTGTAGGAAAAGACGGCACACGCACACTCACACCAGCCCAAGAGGACGTGGTCAGGAAGACGTCAGAAGGAGCCCATCAGGAGGCTGGAAGGGAAGGTGGCAGGCAGAGCTCATCAGACCCAAATAGACCATTTCTTGACTCATCCGACCCCACAGAGAAGTCACCTGGGGTGGGGCTGGGGACCATCACGTCTTAGTCTGACTCCTTCCCCTTGGGGTACCAGCCACTCTGATTCAATTGGGCCCTTTAAGTTTCTGTGAGGGAATCGAGGTTCATCGAACCCTGAACAATAATAATTGCTGTTTACCAAGTGTGTCGGGCCCCATACTGGGCACTTTACATGCTCTAAGTACAGGAGCAATGGAATATATTTTGGATACTCACGTTATCCCTGCTTTTGCTTTACTTTTCCTACTCTTTTCTCCCTTTGCCCTGATTTCCATACTTGATTTCAAAAGTAAAATAAATCGCATCTGTCTATTTTCTGATTTCAAATGTAATACGTACATGCTCCCTGTAAACTGATACACAATCCAGGAATGAGTGCAATGGAAAAAGTCCCACTGCTCAGATATTAACCACAGCTAACTCCTGGATGTGATTCTGCATTTAGCCGTGTTAACAGATGGGGGTCTGTTTTGTGAGAGGAAAAACATTACTAACCTGTGGATAGCCTCCCTGCCTTCTTTGAGGAAGGAAACTTTGCAGGTCAGGCAGCTTTTTGTCCTGTGGATCTGGGTAATGGGTGGAGGGAAGGGAAAAAACAAGCGCGGAGAGAAAGGGCAGAGGTCACTGGGTGGAAAAAGACAGAGAGGCTGGGGAGGAGAGCCAAGGAAGTAGGAGCCAGTGCGGGCTGAGCTTTGACAGAGCCCATGACGGACTCGGAACCCAGAGGTGGAGGTGGGAGTGCTGGGGGCAGAGGGTGGGAGGGGAATGTGAGAAAAGGAACAGAAGAAAAGGCATGCTAGGAAGTTTTACTGAGATGATGAAAGAAATCTGCTTCAACATTTTCAAAAGATTTGAACAATATTTAAATTACTTTTCAGCTGTGGCTGGTGTAGCTCAGTGGACTTGAGCACCAACCTGAGAACCAAAGAGTCGCTGGTTCAATTCCTAGTCAGGGCACATGCCTGGGTTGCAGGCCAGGTCCCCAGTTGCGGGGGGGTGTGTGAGAGGCAACCACACACTGATGTTCCTCTGCCTCCCTCTATCCCTCCCTTCCCCTCTGTCTAAAAATAAATAAATAAAATCTTTAAAAAATTTTTTAATAAGTAAATTGTTTTTCAGTGTTTTCTTTTTTCTCCCCCAGGGGAAGGGGAACTGGTGTTTATAATCCAGCGGGGATCTGAGATGAGTCTCAAAGTGGCTCAGCTTTGTCCAGATTCCTCTGTGGTAAATGAAAAATGAGGTTACATAATAACAACTACTAAAATGGGTTGTGCCGAGCACTCTTCCGTATAGATTTATTACCTACTACATTAGCCCAATAGCGGCAAGCGCTGCTATTACCCCAGTTGGCAGATGAGGAAGCTGAGGCTCAGAGAAGGGAAACAACGTGGCCAAGATTACACAGCCGGCAAAGGAGAGCTGGGACGAGGTAACATCTACTGCTTTAATCTTCCGGTAAACGTACTTTTATTTGATTTTTATAAGCAGTTTCAAGGCCCTTTCTGCTTGTGATTAGGTAGGGGCATATACAAATAAAATTTCACCATGCAGCCCTGGCTGGTGTAGCTCAGTGGATTGAGCACAGGCCTGGGAACCAAAGGATTGTGGTTCGATTCCCAGTCAGGGCACATGCCTGGGTTGCAGGCCACTTCCCAGCAGGAAACACACGAGAGGCAACCATATATTGATGTTTCTCTCCCTCTCTCCTTCCCTTCCCCTCTTAAGATAAATAAAATCTTTTTAAAAATTCACCATGCATTGTCATTGAACCTGCCCCACATTCCTTGTCACCATTTTTTCACATTAAGAACCTGAAGCTGAGTGGGACTGGTCACTACCCCAGGGTAACGCCTGGGTTTTAAGTTGCATCGTGAGATTTAAACTCAACCGTGTTTTCTCTGGGGAACCATCCAGGAGCTGGAGTTGTGGTGGGGGGCCAGGTTGCCCCGCAGATACCCAGACACAAATGCACAGACTCTGAAGGCTGGACCTGACCCGGATGTGAAAAGCCATCTATTCTAGTCCCTCTTTTGATCTATGAATCTCCTCTACAGTTTTCCCCACTGGGGTCACCTGGCCCCAGTCTAAGAGCCTCTGCTGATGGGAGACCCGCTACTTTTGCAGAGCCCAGAGCCAGGGAAAGGGAGCCGAGAAAGTAGGCCAGGCCGTAGCAGTGAAGCAGCAAAAATCCCTGAGATTTAGCTGGGGCGCCCACAGGGGCACCGCCAGAGGGGACAAGAGTCAGAGAGAGCGGAAAAGCGTTTCCTTGGAGGCCTTCCCTGCCAGCAGTAAACAAGTCTCGTACAGCTGTTCTCCACTAAGGGAATAAGGATGTGTGTGTGTTTAAAGATTTTATTTATTCATTTGTAGAGAAAGAGAGGGGAAGAAATATTACTGTGTGAGAGAAATATCAATCAGTTGCCTTTCACACACCCCCAACTGAGGACCTGGTCTGCAACCCAGGCGTATGACCTGATTAGGAATCAAACCAACAACATTTTGGTTTGCAGGCCTGCGCTCAATCCTCTGAGCCACACCAGCCAGGATGGGAATAAGGGTGTGTTTTTTAAGGGACCAACTCACCCTAGTAATTACTCTAACTCAATATATTTCCTCTTTTGCCACGCTGCTAGGAAGCTCTTTGATATATATATATTCAACCTCAGGATCTAATTTAGTCCAGATGCCTGATAGATTTCTTCATATCTTTTTTTAAAGATTTTATTTATTTATTTTTAGAGAGAGGCAAAAAGAGGGAGAAAGAGACAGAAACATCAGTGTGTGGTTGCCTCTTGTGTATGCCCTACTGGGAACCTGGCCCGCAACCCAGGCATGTGCCCTAGACAGGGCATCAAACCAGTGACCCTTTGGTTCTCAGGCTGGTGCTCAATCCACTGAGCCACACCAGACAGGACCTGTCTAATGGTTTTGATCTCTCTTTTAAAATCAGTGCCTTATAATGTTTGCTTTAATACTGAGCAGCTACCTCACTGCATTTTTATAAATGGAAGAGATGTTGATTATAACCAAAAACATTTTGTGATGTGAGTTTGTTGGCTGACAGCTAGAGTCACATTGTAGAGAAATGGGATGGGGTATAGGACCAGGCCAAGGTGGGGAAGGTGGGTCAGGCAACTGTGATTGGTTACCTGGGAAGAGATGCCTGGTGCTGGAGATATTCAACATAGTGGGGAGGCCAGGGTGTAAATGAGGGAGTAACTGAGAGGGAAAGATGGAGTTGCCCAGGGCAAGAGAGAAGGGGAGAGGACTCCAGGCAGTGGGAAGAACCTGTGCAAAGACCCAGCCGTGGGAAGAGGGCAGGAGGACAGGCAGAAGGTTCCAGTGGCTGGAGTGCCCAGGGCAGTGAGGAAGTGGGTGAGCTGGGCTAGGAGGTGGCAGAGCCAGGCAGGGCCTTGCCACTCAGGGAAGTGGCTTTGGTCCTGAGGCCTGAATATTCTTGTTCTTAGGAGCTTTCCTGGGGAGCTGGCCTGTGTGGCAAGTCTGGGCCTCACAGTCCCAAACCAGGGCCTCACAGTCCCAAACCAGGGCCTATTTCCTGCCCTGGGTGTCTTGACGGATGTAGTTACATGTTTTGGGCTGGGAGTGCAGGTAAGGGTCCGAGAAAGGCATTGAAAGGCACCCGTGCCTCATCACAACTCTGACTAGGACTCCCCAACCTGTGCTTCCACACATCTAGCTCCCTGCATTACTGCTACGTGGCACCTCCCACCTGTCTAGCCCGGCTCTGACCCCAGCTCCTCAGCCCCAGAGACAAGCCCCAGTTGGCACTCAACAAATGCCTGTCTAACTGCACTGGAGGTCTCTTTCAGGGGACATGGCCTGTTTAAGAGGCACGTTCTCTCTGCATACACTGTCGGGTCAGAAAGGAGAAGTGACTTGCCCCAGGTCCCACAGCCCATAGGTGGCAACCCAGGATCGAACCCACCTCTATTTGGTTTTAAATCTCTTCCTCTTAACTGTTGCTTATGTATACAGATTACAGTTCTTTCACTCTGAGCAGAAGGGAGAATTTAGAGATCCCAGCTGTAGCTGCAAGAGGCTGGGGGCACCTTGGGGATGGGGATGATACCTCAGAATCTCTGGGCATCAGTCTCCCCGTTTATGAAATGCAGGGGTTGAGTCCGTGATTCTCAACCCTGGCAGCCTGTTCGAATCATCTGGGGAGCTTTTTAAATGAACCGGTGCCTGGGCCCCACCTCAGGTTAATTAAACCTGAATCTCTGGGGGTGGGTCCCAAAGTTTATAAAGCTCCCAGCTGATTTGGATGCGGGACCAGGACGGAGAACACTGAACTAGCCCCTCAGGGAGGCCCATTGCAAGAAGCCACTCGACCAGGCAGTGGGAAGACTAGAGCCAGGTGGACGTGGGCTCTAGACCCAGATCTGCTCTGTCCCATGCACCAGCATCCTCATCCGAAGATAAGGCCCCGCAGCTAGGAAGCAGCATTGTGGGGGGTTAGAATCCAGCTCTACCCTCAGGTCTTGAACAGAGAGGGGAGGAGGCGTGGTCAGGCAGGTCCACTTGGAGCCTGGGGCTCCCCTGGCACCTGGGACTGCCTGAGCCTCTCTGGGGCGGGTGCTGGAGCAGCACCTCGGCCTCCTTCTCACCCAGTACGCGCCCAGGTGCCTCCACTGCCTGCTGTGCCCCAAGACCTAGGTAGAGGCAGGCTGGTGTGGACACGCCAGGTTGCCGGCGTGTGACTGGCGTTGGCATCCGCTGCAAGAACACACTGGTAGGGAGGCTGCTGCCAACTTCAGGCACCAGCAGACCTTGTTTTAAACACCTGCCCCATTGCACGCGTGCCCTGTGGCCTTGGCAGGTCACCACACCTCCCCAACACTGCAAAATGGGTGTCAAAGTCCGTCTTTTATCTGGAGTGCCCACCCCATTTCTCTTCCACGTAGGTCTCAATTCAAATGTCACCTCTTCAGATAGGCCTTCCCTAGCCACCGTCTGGAAGGAGGTTCCCCTTTTATTTCTCCTCTACCATGGCGCCCCCTGTCTTTCCCTCATCCTGTCTGCATTTGTGATTCTACACTTTGCTGCCTGGTGACTCATCTGTTGTCTCTCTCCCCACTTAGGCTGCACAGCCTACACGTGTCTTCTTTGTTTTGTCATGTCTCTTCATGGAGGTAGAACTTACATGCGACACAATTTGCTCACACTTGGTGCATGGTTTTCGGTAAATTCACGGAGCTACAAGGCCGTCACCACAATCCAGTTTTAAAATGCTTACCGTCTCAAGAAGATCCCTCAGTCGATTCCTGCTTTCACCCTCACCCCAGGCAACCACCGCTCTGCCCTCAGTCTGTCCGGTCTTGCGTTTTCTGGAAATGCCGCATGCGCAGAATCATAGACCACGTGCTGCGTGATCTGTGTCTGGCCACGTGATGCGTGGTCTGCATCTGGCGTCTTGCCCTGAGCGTGAAGTCGTGGCACTTCGTTCGTGTTGCGTGTATCAGGGGTTTGCTCCTTTTATTCGTGCTCGTATTGCACGGTGCGGATGCCCTACGTTTTGTTTATCCGTTCGCACTTTTTAATTTTTTGATTGCCTCCAGTTTTTGTCTATAGGATAATGCTGCTGTGAGCATCCCCCTGCAGGTCTTTGTGGGGCTTTCGTTCTCATTTTGCCCAGGTAGACACCGAGATGCCTCTGAGTGGAATTGCGGGGTTGCCTGGCGAGTGTATGTTGAGTTTCCTAAGAAACCGACAAACTTTTCCAAAGTGACTATGTCGTTTTATGTTTCTACCAGCAATAAAGGAAGTGTCACCCTGCCTTTTATTTACCAAAATAGTGCCAGGATTTAGCCTGAATTCCTGGCACAGAGTACGTACTCAGTAAAATGAAGAGTAAACAAATACTGGTTAAATTAGCATGTGGCTAGGCCTGAACAAGGAAGGACGTATTATGCTAATCACGCTATGGGGCTGAGTAGGCATCCAGACTCTGTCCTCCCTGGGGCTGATATAAAACCAGCAGGACACTTTCTACCCGGGGTGCCTTGGCGGTCCCCTGCCCAGAAGGACCTGTGCTGACTGGTGCCTTACCAGTACGCCCTCGGCGCTCCTGGAAGGTCAAGGACGGAACGGACCCCGCGCGCAGTGGAACAAGTCTGCAGCGTCTGGGAGAGGCGGCCAACAACGGACGTTGTCCAGAATGCAGGTTCATGTAGCAGCGCCTAGTGACAAAGGCCTCTTGTACTTGATCTTTTAATTTTCAGCATTTATATCCTTATTGTAGTTAATCTCATTGACTTTATAGTTTGCCTTCCATTTAGATCAGTTTCTTGAGCCTGCCCAACCGCCCCCACCCCCCTTTAAACTCCTGTGCAGAGAATCTGTATGCAGAGAACCTGTATAAACTGTTTCTGGTTGACAGCGGAGTTCCTTCCAGTCTTTGAAAGACAGAACACGTGTTTCAACAGGATATTCCTTTAACAGCCTCTGAGTGGCTTCTGCTCCTTAATCCATCTTTAAAGTATTACTTGTCCTTAGAACAATACAGTGGTCATAAGTAACAATAACTCTGAGTACTTCTTTTGCCAGGTACTTTGCTAAGCACTTTTTTCATTGAATTTATGTGGATGACGTTGGTTAATAAAATTAGGTTTCAGGTGTATAATTCTATAGGCTTCTTGTATTTTAACATCAGTATAAAGGGTCTTTCTCAGCTGAAATGGCCTTTATTCCTTAATCCTGAGTCAGATGCAATTCATTCTATTTCCCTTTTTGCCTTGGCTGAGAGGATGCTCACGGTCAGCATTCGGCTGACCGTGAACTAGAGAGCAGGGGCTGGGGGCTGGGGCTTCTGCTTCCCCAGTGCCTAGCATAGCTCTTGGCGCAGAGAGCTTTCTCAGCAAATGTCGGATGGCGGAGTGAAATGGCAATGCAGTAACCTCATGGACTCAGAATATTTTTGTACAGTATTTTCCAGTGCTCCATATATTTTTTAAACTGCGTGTGTAGACTCCTTCAGATATTGTAAAATGTCACTGGGTGATGTATCAATTATGACAGAATAACCATGAAGAAAACAGAAGTCCTGATGTTAAAACGTTGACATTGAAGGGGAAGATAAATCACACACAAGCACAGCTGTAGGGGAAATGAGAAAGTGACAGATGCCATGCAAGGGTTGGCGTGGGCTAGAGGAGTCCAAAGCCCGGAGTCTGGCTGGGGGAGGAGGGGCCGGACAGGTGAGACTCTGGACGAATGTTTGTCAGGAGATAGGTGGGCCAGATTTGGGGAAATTTCCCCCCTTGTAGGAGGTGGAAGTTCATGGAAAGGGCAGTTTGTTCAGATTTCTCTGGGAAGATGGTCTTGAAAACAGGTATCTCTTTTGATCCAGAAATGCTACCTTTAGGAATTTCTCCTCCAGAAATGATTAAAGATATTCACAAAATAAAGCTACAAAGATATTCCCTCACAGCGTAGATCTTAATAGAAACAAATTATGTCTGTTATAATTATGTTGAGAAATTTTTGGCAGAATCTCCATAACCAGGAAAACTATATCAATGTAGGATATCTGTTGAAATAGAAGATGCTCATGATTTGTGCTGAATCGAGCAAAAGGAAGGCCATGCTTTTGCATGTGCCCCACCACTCAGCCGTTCTGTTGTGGACACTTACCCCAGGGAAACTCATGTCCCCAGACATGAGGAGACGTGTGTCACAGTGTTCTGCAGCATGGTTTGCAAGAGCCATTATCAGTGGAACAGGTCAAAAAGCTGTGGTGCATTCATTCCGCAGAATCGTAAGTGGCAATGTGGACGGGCAGACCCAGGTGACAGGGATGCACAGGGACCCTCCTCCAGAAGTAACGTCAGACCCATAAGCAGGTTGCAGGAGGATACGTGCAGAACTCTGTAATTCGTGTGAAGTTTAACAGCAGCAAAGCAGGGGCAGGAAGGATAAACCCCAAATTTGTGAGAGACTGAGTCTGGGGGAGGGGGAGGGATAGAGGGGGACGGGTAGTAAAGGAGACCCAGGGGCTTCAACCAATATTGGTTAGGTTTTATTTTATTTTATTTTATTTTTTTAAAGAGCTGAAGTAAGCATGCTAAAAAGTTAGGATCCGTCAGAACGTGGTTGTGAGTTTGAACGTGTGGCGTAGTAGCAATCACTGAATTTTTGTTTGCTCACAATCCTTCATTCGGAAACAACGTTCGTTACATTTTTGGTAACATAAACATGTGCAGGGGGAAAAGTGAAATGTAAAGAGTGACTATATATATCAAATGTGAGTTCATTATGATTATTTTTGCATAACAAGACGACTCATTATTTTTATTTTCCTGTATCTGTATTTTCTGATTTTTCCTGTAGTGAACATGGGTTACCTGTGCAATGTTTTAAAACCTGTAAAAACAATAAAAGAGTCTAAAACACCGTAGGGAGAGCATTCCAGGCGGAGAGCACGGGAGGGTCAGAGGCTGGCCACAGAGAAGGTCTGAGTCCATCTGAGTCCAGGTAGGGGGCTGATGGCAAGGAAAACCCCTGGGAAGGGGAGTTGGCCCCACAGAGCATAGTACCAGGCCAAGGAGCTGCAGTTTGACCTCGAAGGCCGTGGGGCTTCAAACCAGGGTCTCTTGGGAGCCTCAGATGTGTTCCCAGCGATCTGCCTTCACAGGGGACTTCCATAATTCAGGACTTTTATCTCAGTGACAGTCTAGAACAGTGAGTGTGAGCATGTTCTGACCCCTGCGAATGAGTCAGGCTGCATGACTGAGAACCGCCCACCCTGTTGCAGCGCCCACGTGGGTCTGTGCTTGGGGGCAGGTTGGCACCGGGGTTCGCTGGCTCTGGCTGATGGAGAAAGAGAGGAGCGGGCCCCAGCTTGGCCGGTGTATTTTCCAGTGCTGTGAGCTCGGCCCTTGGGTCTGGGAGAGTTCCAAGGATCTGGGGGATGTTTCAGAACTCAAAAAAGAATGTTTATAACTCTAAAGTAATAACATCACCAAAATAACACACACATACAGCCCTATTCATTGAAATAATTTCAGTAGCTGAGTTATACAAATAAATTCCTTTTTATTGCAAAACATGTGTATTTGATGTAGAGTGTGGGTGCATTTGAATGTGTTTGACAAGGGGTGACGTGGAGCCCCCCAGGTGAGGGTGCCGGGGCCCGTGAAGGTCGTCCCAGCAGAGGGGTCAACATGGCCTAGTGAGCCACTGGCCTGTGCACTTGTCCACGAGGGTACCCTTCACCAAACGGGGAAGAAGTGGGCGCGCGGAGTCCGCCCTCTCAGCGGTGTGGGAGCTCCAACTGAAAACGAAGCACAGACAGGAATCAACCCCCTGGCGCGGCCAGGAACACCCTCGTACTGCCAGGCGTGATTCTGATCCCACAAAACGACATCATCCCGCGCCTTGAATGAATGGTGTTCATCGGAATGTTACTGGGTTTGTGGTTGTGTTTGTATTCCATCTGGAACTTGGTTTTCTGGTTGTATAGGAGCCCAAGGAATTGGTACCTAGCTTTGTGTTTTAAGAAGAGTGTAATAAAAATGTTTCAATCAACAATGTCTTGTCAGGAAGTCCTCATTTTTTAAACAATTAATGAATTTATTTTTAGAGAGAGGGGAAGGGAAGGAGAAAGAGTGGGAGAGAAACATTAATGTGTGGTTGCCTCTCATGTGTCCCCTACTGGGGACCTGGCCTGCAACCCAGGCATGTGCCCTGACTGGGAATCGAATCAGTGACCCTTTGCTTCACAGGCCCATGCTCAATCCACTGAGCTACACCAGCCAGGGCAGGAGGTCCTCATTTTGATGAGCCTGTTTATATATCACTCAAGTTTGGGGGCCACTGCAAGGGGCACAATAACATGCAAGGGCTCCGAACGGGCAGAAATAGGGGGAGCACAGGTTTGGGGAGACAAATCGGGCCACAGTTCTGGGTGACCAGCCGCAGTTAGAGCAGGCCCGGCCTAAGGCTTGAAGTCCGGAGGGCAGGGGTGAGGGTCTTCTTTGGAGCCCCCATAGTGCAGAGGGTAGGACCTAGGCTGCCACAGGGGCTGGCTGTCACCCTGCAGTTTCCTGTGCAGGGGAGAGTCCCGGGCCTGTCCCGGGCCCAGTGTATCCACGGGGCTGAATCAGTGCCCTGAGACCTCACTGCGTGACTGCTGAGTAAGAGGTGCCGGAAGGAAGAAGATGCCTCTCTCTTCTTGCTTCCTCATGTGCGGCCACAGTGAGTCAGTTTGCTCTCCCCCCTACGGTGTGTCCTGCTGAGCCCCTGCACGCCCAGCCTCCATCGTCCTTCACCTGGATGGTGTCAGGGGGCCTCCTCGCCAGTCCCCCAGGATTCAGAGTGTAAATACTCTGCCTTCAGAACTGCCCTGCCTTCTCGCCAAGCCCGAGATTGAATCCAGACTCTCCAGACTCTCCACTCTGAGTGGCCGACCCCCACTGACCTCTGCCGCACCATCTTTCTTCTGCTCCCCACTTTGCTCACGGCTCCAGCCACACTCCCTGGGCTTGGGACACTTGTCCTTAGGGGCTGAGGAGGTGGCTCCTTCTTATCATTAAGTCTCATCACAGATGTCACCTTCCCAGAGGGGCCATTTCTCGATTCCCTGGGTGATGCAGAACCGCCACCACGCCACCATGCCACCGCTGCCCCTCCCCCACCGCCTGTGGCTCTGCTTTGGGTCTCAGAGCACTCCCCGCCTCCTGAGCTTGTCCTGCCAATGTGGTCCTCTCTCCTTTCCTGTGTGAATTGCTAGCAGATCTGGAGCCCCTGTGAGGACAGGGCCAGCTCCATCATGTTCACCAGGACGTCCTGTTCACTGGGCGCTAAACCTCCAGCACCTAGAACACTGGCGCGCAGTAGGTACTTGGTGAGTTTATTGAGAGAACAATGAAAAAACAATTACACCCACGAGAGTGGCTATAATAAAAAAGGTGAGGATATGGAGAAGTTAGAATGTTACACATTGTTGGCAGGAGTGGAAAATGGCACAGACACATCGTGCTTGGCAGTTCCTCAAAAAGATTAAACCCAGAGCCACATGACGCAGCAACTTTACTCCTTGGTACATCTGCAAGAGAAATGAAAACAGAGGCCCACACAAAATATTGTTCATGAATTCTCACCGCAGCACTGTTCATTGTTGGGCCAAAGGGAAAACAACCCAAATGTCTGCCAGCTGACAAACACATCAGGACAACATGGCGTATCATTACAGCACAACATTATTCATCGACAAAACGGGATAAAGTAATGATACATGGTATCCCGCGGGCAAACCTCAAAAACATACACTAAGTAGAAGCTACACACATAAGGCCACATGTCACATGATTCTATTTGTATAAAATGTCCAGAATAGATCAACACAGAGACAGAAAGTAGATCAGTGGTTTCCAGGAGGGGGAATGGGTGGTGACCACTTATTAGCTTATTAGCAGTCACTCCCCATTTAGGGGTGATGAAATGTTGTGGAATTAGGTGTGGTGGGAGCCCTACAACTCTGAGTAGTATAGTATAGAATAGTATTGTTAAGAGAGTGGATTTTATGATATGTGAGTTGCATCAGTTAAAAAGCTTGTACACCAATGTTCATAGCAGCATTACCCATCGTAGACAAAAAGTGGGAAAACAGCCGAGGTCCATCAACTGATTAATGAATAGACAGAGTGTGGGCTATTCACACAATGGAATATTTTTCAGCATTCACACTACAGCATGGGTGAATCCTGAAAGCAGCCAGTCGCAAAAGACTGCATAGTCTATGGTCCCGTTTGTGTGAAACTCCCAGGTGAGGGAAACTGAGCAACAGAATTGGACTGGCCAAAAAGTCCGTTAAGTTTTTTTTCCATAAAAGACTCGTTTCTCATTTTCACCAGTAGCTTCATGGATTTGGATATTTCGAGTGTGTTGCCTGTCTCCCACGTGGTATAACGGCGATTGTTCTCAATTAGTGTCTCCATTTTTTATTACGGCGAGAAATCTCCAGTGCGAAACTCCACAAACCGTTTTTGACACGTTAGATCAGTCACAAAACCTCCATACTCTGCACAAATATTTTTTTTGTATGTTTCGGTTATTTTTACCTTTTTTGAAATAATAAAGCATAATACATAGAAATGTTGTGTGTTTTGTTCCATCTTCAATGTTAAAATGGCTACACAAAAGTTCACTGGTTTTGATAAGTTCTTCTTCTTTTAATTTGAATATTTTATTTACTTATTTTTAGAGCGAGGGGAAGTGAAAGAGAAAGAGTGGGAGAGAAACATCAGTGTGTGGCTGCCTCTCATGTGTCCCCTACTGGGGACCTGGCCTGCAACCCAGGCATGTGCCCTGACTGGGAATTGAACTGGCAACCTTTTGCTTCACAGGCCTGTGCTCAATCCACTGAGCTACCCAGCCAGGGCTGATAAGTTCTTGATGCTGATATGACAGCTGTCACAATACAATTTAACAAAATTGTTTCGAATGAAGTTAAAGACAACCAACCACTACTAGAGCCATCGTATGGAAAAAAACTAAAGGAACGTTTTGGCCAACCCAATAGATTGCATAGTGGTTGTGTAATGTTGAGGAGGGAGAGGAACAGCCGGTGGAGGAGTGAATGAGGAGACAAAGCAGGAGGAAGACAATGGAGAAAAATCCATTAAGAAACTCTTTCCTTCCTCTAGACAGAGCTGGGGAGCCTGGGGCACTTTAGCGGCTTTGAACTTCTCTCCCCTCCCTTCACAGATTCCGGTGGGAGCTGAGGCCCAGGCAGAGCTGCTGGAAACCTGAGGTGGGGTATGACTGCCCCCTAGTGGTGATGTAGAAGGAGCGCTTGAGAATGGGATGGAGGTTGACAGCTTTGGGACACTGGCTAGCATCAGCCTGCTACGGAGGCCCTGGGGAAGGGCTTGGGGGCAGAAGAAACTTCCAGATGCCTGGAAACAGGGGAATGCCAGGGTCGACACCCAGACACTTTACTAAGTTTCTGAGGCTGATATCAGAATTTCATCATTATAACTTGGCTTTTCTCTGTGTTTGCTTCCTGCCCCCTCCCACAGGATGTTGGCGCCAGGAGGGCAGGGATGTGTCTTCGGGTTCATTCTGCCTTCCCAGCTCCGGGCACTTAGTAGGTACTTAACAAAAACTCGCGGACTGTTGCTTTTGGTAGTAGGAAGAATAGATGGAGGAGCCAGGGTGTGAACTCAGAGCTGTCTTCGTTAACCTTGCGCCTTTGGCTTAAGTCCGTGACCTCTGCAGGCTGTCTGTGAGCCGGAGAGAAAACCCTTCCTCGTGGAGTTATGGTGCGTTTAAACGGTGGGCAGGTCAGGAGGCTGAGGGAGCACTGCACCCAGGGTCCGCAGGCCTGGGGTGATGTCCCTGAGCTCTGCTGACTTGCTGGGTGACATGGGGCCCCCATGCACTTCAGGCTTCTGCTGTCTCCCCTTTAAAACTGGGAGGCTGTCACCTTTACTTCTGCTCCTTCAGCCGCTTTCAGTGAATATGTACTGTGAACCTCCTACTGTGTGTCAGGAGGTACTGTGAACCTCCTACTGTGTGTCAGGAGGTACTGTGAACCTCCTACTGTGTGTCAGGCGTCTGGCTGCTCCTGGGTTCACAGGGAACTGACAGCCACACCTGTCTCCAATCTCAGGGAGCTCCAGCCAGTTCCCCACAGCTAGACATATCGCGACAAAGGGTGGCCGGGGTTTGTGGAGAAGCACAGGAGAGGGGATGGATGGGACTCTTCCCTAGATTTAGGTCAAGGAAACCCCTTCTGGAAAAGGGCATCCAACTTGAGAGCCAAGAGACGGTGAGGCATGGTGAGAAGAATGTTCCAGAGACGTGTGATGCATTCAGGTGGGAAGCTCTGCTCCTGGCGTCACACGGAGGCCTGGGCTGTCTAAGCCCAGGGCGGGTGAGGTGGCAGAAATGGGCTGGGCGGTCCGTGTGGGGGCTGGCAGGCCGCCTCTAAGATTTCCATTGCATCCAGCGGATGGCAGGAAGTTGTCAGGGTCCTGAGTTGTGTTGAGTCTCGGTCTAACTGAGGTTTTCAAAGCCCACTCTGGCTGCAGCAGTGAGAATGGCTTGTTTGGGGTGAGTGATGAAGGCGGCTGAGACCCTGGTGATGGTGGTGGGGATGGAGAGAAGTGGACTGAACTGACCTGGAATGTATGGCAGAGTCCGCGGGACTCGGGGAGGATGGCTGTGGGCGTGCTGAGGTTCCTGCTCCAGCCCCAAGCAGCTGGGTGAACAGAGGTGCTATGGCCTGAGCCCGACAGGGTGGGGGAGGCTGCTCTGAGAGGGAGGAGGAGAGCCCGGCTCTATGAATTTTCATGTGTGTTAATCCTGAGATGTCTGCTCAACCACCAGGGAGGGAATATCAAGTAAGCAGCTGGAGAGCAGGCTGTGAGGCTCAGAAAATGAGATCTGGGCTGAAAGCCCAGTCAACATTCCCCCCAAAATCCTATTAGCTTTTCTTTTTTTAATTGCCAAAGCAATGCACGCCAGTCTTCCCCAAATCAAACCATTCAAAAGGGTATAGAGAAATAAAACTCATGTTCCTCCACTGCCCAGTCCCAGATCAAGTCAATATTGACTTAGCTCAGGAGGAGAGCTCTGTTGGGGGCTGGTTTGGCAGTCTGGCCCATTGGCCTGACCAGTGTGCATTGCCCCCTGGGAAGCGGCTTTCCGAAACAGAGGATGTTTGCTGGAGCAGCTGTAAGGATGGGCATTGCTGTGCGACCAGAAGCAATGAAATGCTGGCCGTTCCCTTCGTGGCCAAAAATGGAAGATTTGCGTCCATCAGTGGTTTCTAACCCTGGCAGGCCCACCAGAATCTCCAGGGGAAGTTAAGTAAGAAGCAATACCTGGGACCCACGCAAGTCCTCCCACATCGGAAGCTCTGGGCGTGGAAGCGGCATTAATTAATTAATTATTTAATTAACATCTTCACCTGAGGATATGTTTATTGATTTTAGAGAGAGAGAGAGAGGAAGGGAGGGAAAGTGCAAGAGAGAAACATCGATGTGAGAGAGAAGCATTAATCAATGGCTTCCCAGTGGGGATCAGTCTCGCAACCCGGGCATGTGCCCTGACCAGGGATCAAACTCGTCACCTTCTGGTGCACGGGACGATGCTCCAACCACCTGAGCCACCCGGCTGGGGCTTGTAAACTGCACTTTAAAGAGCTTCCCGGGGATCTAAGGCAGCAGGTCTATCGAGAAAGAATCTGTGCGCTTCTCGGAGAATGGGGTGTTTTTACAGGAAAAACGAAATTACAGAAGCGTTGCTACTGATGTGCCCCTGGACCTGTTTATTGTTCATGTGTTATTGTTCAGGGTGAAAAGGAGTCTGCAAGATGGCGCGCGCAGTAGAACTGTGCTTTCCTCCTCTGGTTTGTGCTTCCTGAGTTTTCCACAGTGAGCATGGGTTGCTTTTGTGATAAGGAAAAGAATGAGAGCAACGCCTTTTGGAGGAACAGAAAAGGTGATGGCTCAGCTGCTGCTTCTTCAGGTGCTTTGTTGTGGGGCCAGGTGGAAAGACGGGATTTTACTCACTCGGTTCTTCGAAGGTCGTATTGACCCCCTCTAGGTGTCCAGCCTGCACGGAGGGCTGGCGAGCATGCGCAGATGCGGTCCTGCCCCCGTGGGCACTTAGTCAGGTAGAGAGACAGACATTAAGCAAGTTATTGCATGGACGAGTAAGGAAATTACAGGCCTAACTACATTCCCTGTTACAGAATCTGACCTAGCCGCTGGGGTCGGGTAGGGTCTCCCTGAGGAGGTGACATCTGAGATGAGATCTAAAGGGTGAATAGAAGTTAACTAGGAGAAGGGAGCAGAGACAGGAAGGAGAGGGAACAGCATGTGCAAAGGCTCTGGGGTGGGAAGGAGCCTGACGTATTTGAAGAAATGGAAACAGGGCCATGGTGGCTGGAGCAGGGTGTTGGAAAGATCCTAAGGAGAGAAAATGGGCAGTACCTGGTGATGGACCGGACATCGAGGTGAGGGAGAGGGAGGTGTCCAGGGTGACGCCCAGGCTGTGGCTCATGCAAGGGGATGCAACCAGGGTGGGGAAGAATGCTAGTGGATCAGGGTGGGGAAATCATGAGTTTGATTCCAATGGGCTGTGTTAGAGGAATGTTTGCAAGACCCAAGTGGAGAAGTGGTACAAATAGTTGGAGGGACCACCTGGGGTTCAGAGGAGAAGCTAGTTGAGAAGGAGGTCCTTAACCTTGGCAGTATTGACATCGGAGGCTGGGTCATTGTGAGGCACAGTCCTGTGCACGGTAGGAAGTTTGGAGCACCCTGGCCTGTACCCACTAGTTGTCAGTAGTACCCCTCTCTAGCTGAGACAACCGCAGATGCCTCCAGACATTGTGGGATGTCCTTTGGAGGGCCAAGCAGCCCCTGGTTGTGATACCCTTGGGTATATACATCTGGGCGTCATCAGAGTCTCTGTGGGTGTGGATGAGATTACCCAGGGAGAGAGAATGAGATGAAGGGAGAAGAGGATCTGGGGCCAAGTGCTGAGCACCGGCATTTAATTGCCAGACAAATTACAATGATCCATCACTGAGGAAAGGGAGGCCCGAGAACTGGGAGGAGAGCCGGAAGCCAGAACTACAAGTGAGGGAGTTTCGAGAAGGAGAGGATGGCAAGTGGCATAAAGTGCTGCTGAGAGAGGAATCGAGTGTCCCCAGACTCAACAAAGTCCAAGGGGCCTTTGCCTGGAAAGCCATTAAGGTTTTATAACAGATTGACCAGCAGGTGGCAGCATGCCCTTGCAGGCAAGGGATTGATGCAAGCCTTCAGGTTTGGTACCCAGGGGAGCAAGAGGGTGGGCTGGAAGGGGGCCCAGGCCAGCATGGAGCCTCAGTTGGGTGGGGGATAGGGTTAGGAGTGGGTGGGGTGCCTCAGCTCAGGTGGGGTGGGGAGCAAACTGATGAAGACCCGTGAGCGTCTCTGGGTACAGTCAGGACAGCTTTGTGGGCAGACGGCAGAGCAGCCTGGATGGGCCGAGGGGGGAAGAGAACAGTACTAGCTATTCCTCTGAGCCCAAAGCAGAACTGTCCCAGGTGACTGGGGAGTTCTGGGGAGAACGAGATGAAGAGTTCAGCTTGAGAGTGAGCCTTGCTTAGGTGAGACTGGGGAGAGGGGAGGGGACTGTGCTGAGACTGAAAGAGTTGAGCTCAGGCTGGGATTTGGGGTTGGGAGTTGGGGGCGTGAAAGGGCCTGGTAGGGGTTTGCAGTCCGGAAGTTAGAAAGCAGAGTTTGTTGCTGGGAGCTGGGGGAAAGCATAGGGGTGTAAGGTATGAGGGTACAAGGGAAAGGGGATGAGGAGAGTCTGCCAGGCCTCTGGGAGTCCAAATCCAGCAGCTGGAGCCAGGCTGAGCTGGCCTCACCTGGCCTTACACCCTCCTCTGTCCAGATGAGGCCTCTGAAGGGCGAGGAGGCCCTGGGGTAGGGCCAGTGCCCACCAGGCCTGACTCCCCTGCCAGTAAGTGGTGAACAGCCTCTTCTTCTGCCTTCTCCCAGGCCCCTTGCATCCCTGCCTGCTGCCTCAGTGGATGCATCACCCAGAGCCTATTCTCTCAGACGTGGAGATCCACGAGCACAAGGCTGCAAGCATGGCCGAGAGCGGGACTACAAACAAGGCCATGGCTGCCATGTGGACGGCGCTCTGACCAGCATCCCCTTCTTCACTGGATTCTACCTGTGCCCTGAAGCTTGGCCTGGAATCCCAGGAGGGTGTCTGAGAATGATGAAGGCCTCAAACATCAGGAATAGAACAGATCTCAAGGTTGCCTGCCCCACTGCCCTCATTTTACAGAGCGAGGAAACCAGTGTACAAGGTCAGAGAGGCAAAGTCTTGTGCCAAAGCAAGGATTTGAACCTGAAACGACAGCTTGTTTTTTGCCTGGTTGGCAGCGTTAAGGGCAGATAACCGTGGGGCAGCTGGAGCACTTCCGCCTGACAAAGAAGCCAAGCTGGGGGACATCTCCGAGAGGAATCGTTTTCAGGACAGGAAATGTCACTAACTCTCTGTGTCAGCTTTGTCAAGTTCATCTCTCTGTCTGGGTACCAAAGTCTCAACTCTAAATGCTCAGGAAAAAATCCCCAGAAGGTCAGGGGAGGAACTGTTTAACACATTTTATGAGATGGTATCATCTTACTTTCAAAACTGGAAAAATAAACAAGAAAATAAAATAGCTTCATTTCACCTGTGAACAATGAAGATAAAAATCTAAATAAAATATTGGCTGACCGAATCTTGTGTCAGTTGGTTTGTTTTTAATCATGGCCAAATGGCGTTTATCACAGACAAGAAAGGAGAATTAACCATCAGAAAATTCATCCACTAAGGCGTTTATGTTAATAGACTGAAGGAAAAACAACCGCGTGACTATTTTATTGTAGGGACACACACACAAACGTTTTTTGATAAATTCAGCAAAAATTTATGACTTTCAAAGTCTTTTAACATTTCTTTTTTAGATTTTATTTGTTTATCTTTAGAGGGAAAGGGAAGGAGAGAGGGAGAGAAATATCAATGTGTGGTTGCCTCTCGTGGGTCCCATGCTGGGAACTGGCCTGCAACCCAGGCATGTGCCCTGATTGAGAATTGAACCGTGATTTTTTGGTTCGCAGGCCCTCCTCGCTTAATCCACTGAGCTGCACTAGCCAGGGTTCTTTTAACATTCTTAACTAACCAGGAATAGAAAGATAACTTACAAAGCCTGATCTTATGCTAAAAATTTAGAGCAAATGTATTCTTAATGGACAAACGGTGTCTCTAAGAGAAGAAACAACTCAAAGGTGCCAATATCACAGCTATTGTTTATGTTAGCCTGGGGTTCTAGGTGATATTACAAAGAAAAATGAAAGAGGTGTCGGATTGAAAAAGGTAAAACTGTCTTTTTAAAAAAATATTTATTTATTTTTTTAGAGAGGGGAAGGGAGGGAGAAAGAGAAGGAGAGAATCATCAATGTGTGGTTGCCTCTCACATGGCTCCCACTGGGGACCTGGCCTGCAACTCAGGCACGTGCCCTGATTGGGAATCAAACCTGCAACCCTTTGGTTTATAGGCCTGTGCTTAATCCACTGAGCTACACCAGCCAGGTGGTAGAACTGTCTTTACCTGCAGTCTACACAGTTACCTACGCAGAAAACCGATGCAATAAAAGACCTACCTATAAAAACAGTACCATTTCCCTACATTGGCAGGAACTGGAAATATAAAAAATGTTAAAATCATATAAAAATACAATACTGAATCATATAAGAAATTAGCTTCCTCTTCCTTTTTCTTCCTTCCCCTTACCACACACACACAAAAATTTAGTCCTAGAGCCGTTAGATGGGGTACAACAAGATGACATCTGTGCAGCAGGGCAGCCCTTGTGGGGTGTTGAGTCGGGCGAAGAGAGTGACGCTCAGTCTCCAGCTCTGTCCCCCGAGAGGGCCTGGGGGGCAGTGATACTCCAGCAGCAATGAGGAAGGACACCCAGTACTCAGGTCCTGGTTTCCAACTACCATTCCCTACGAAAAAGAACCAGGTCTCCTTGAGTGAAAGGCTGGTTCCAGGATCGGGGCAGAAACAGCAGAAAATGAGCCCAGATCATGTTGTTGTAAGAGAAAACAAGGAAGTGCTCAAAGAATCGTGGGGATGTGTCGGAAGGTCATGTCCAACTTGGAAAGGCTCCCTCTAGTCAAAAATGGGACAGTTTGAGAGCAAAATAAATAACGGTAGTAACAGATTAAATGAAATTTAAAATACACGAGTCCATATTACTACCAATAAATGCATGAATAAATGGAAAGCTTGATGAAAATAGAGTATTCATGTAATTTTAATGAACCACTGTTCAGAGTAACTTTACAATGGCAGAATCCGGCAGGTACCACCTTAATCAAGGAATCAGAGTAAACTCCATTAGCGATGAGACAAACCGAACTTGTGCTCCGTCTGATAGGATGCGGCGAGAAGAATGCGGCACCACTTTTGTGATGTTCCTGCCAAAACTGCATAACCTGAATCTAACCATGGGGAAGTATCAAGGTCATTCACATTCCCTGCATTATATAGTCTGGCCCCAAATCCTCCGCACACAGAAGCACATAGAAGGGTATTTCCTTCCGTGGGGCCATGCTGTCCTGTTGTCGGGGCAACTGTTCAGACTCAGCCTTCCAGTGCTTCCCGACCCCTCCCCCACTGGGGAGAGGGTGCAGCCTCTCACGCTGCTCCTGGGGTCCCCACTCCTCTCTGCCCAGCACATTTGGCAAATTTGCCTCACTTTACATTAGCAAGTGAGTCATGTAGATGCCTGAAATGCACTCGTGTTTGTCCTCTTCTCCTTCTGCCATCACAAGACCACCTGAGGATCCCGTGGCCCTTCAGCCTGGACTGGAGCGCCTGCCCAAGCATTGCATGAACACAGAAAGAAGGTGAGAAAAGTTCCAAAGAGCCATTCCTGGAACCAGCCCCGTTTGAACACTCAGAGACAACTGTTCCTAAAGCCAGAATTCCCTCCTGCACTTTGCAGTTATACAAACAAATAAACTCTTTCTTTCTTTCTTTCTTTTTCTTTTTCTTTTTCTTTTTTTTTTTTGGCTTCATCCCATTGAATTTGGGCTTCTGTCACTTACAACAGAATCTTAATTCCTTTCCCTTACACATTTGAACTCCAACTGAATTATTCATCACACCTTAAACATTCAGTGTCTCTCTGCCCTTGCTTAAGTTCAATGTAACTAATAGTTTTATGAGCATATATCATATAAAAGGTAGAGAGTTCCAAGAATCAGTTCCAACACCTAATTGCTTATGGTAGATGTGACTTACTCAATTTTATTAATTCTTTCAAAGAACCAACTTTTAGTACTGATTTGGATTTCTCCTCTTTGTTGTTTTATTCTTCCTTTTATCCCCTTGAGTTTGATTTGCTGTTCTTTGTCAGCTCCTTCAGAAGGACAAGCCTTTATCCTTTTCTAATATATGCATTCGAAGGCTACAGATTTTCCTCTAAGAACCGCATTAGCTGCATCCCACAAGTTTTGCTATGTTACATCTTTGTCATCATTCAGTTCACGTTTTCTTATTTCCATTCTGATTTCTTCTTTGACCACTGTAATATTTAATTTCCAGGTAGCTGGAGATCTTCTAGTTCTCTTTTTTGTTTTTAATTTATAGTTTTGTTCCTTTGCGATGAGAAGACCTAGTCTAAATAGTTTCCATTTTTTTGAAAGGTGTTGAATCTTTTCTGTGGGCTGTTATATAGGATCAATTTTGATAAATGTTGCATGTTCACTTGAAAAATATGTGAAGTTTGAGTTTTCAGGTCAAATTTGTTAGGAAGACATCTTCAAATGATCATAAGGCTTCTTACATTATATATCAGAGACAACCTCTGAGTCTTTCTCAACACAGGACTCCAAGCAGCCTCCATCAGTTGATAGGGGCAGGCACTCGATTCCCACTTCCTGCTAGTGCAGGGTGTGTGGGCCAGGTGTCAGACTGCCTGCATTCAGATCCTAGCTCTGCCGGCTTCTAGCTGTAAGTTGAACCAACTACTTTGTCTGAAAAGCTTTTTCTTCCTCAGCTTCCTTGTCTGAAAAATGCTGTTAATAATAGCTGCCCTGAATCTTACAGTTTTGAGTATTGAATAGGAGTAAAGCACGTAGCTCAGTGACTGTCATTTGGTAAGCGCGCTATACTCAGAAATGTAGGTCTTTGCCTTGGGTCAAACCCCGCCCCCTTGATGAACCCTTCATCACCCCGAGGAGTAGAGTGAAAAAATAAAAGGGAATCACTCTAGTCAAGCTACTAAATTACTAAAAGTGGGTCGAGGTATGAGAAAACAATTCTATTTTTGTTAGTTAAAACTCCCCAAGAATGACCTGGGAACTTTAACTTTTGAACTTCCCAGTTCTGTGTCAATGCCTAGATATACACCAAACCTCGAGCCCCTTGAAGGGTTGAGGAAAGAATGTTCACATATCCAGACCACCCAACATCCATTGCCCAGACCACTGGTCATTTAGGGGATTACCATTTTGGACTCACCTAGAAGTAAGAACTAAGATGTAGGACTGATTTTTCTCAAGAATAGACTTTTTACCATAAGAACTCTTAGTTTTTCTGTCTTCTTCAGAATGCTCTGGGTATTGCCTAGTTGTGTTTCTGGTTTGCAAACCCTAAGACCCTTGAATAAATTTTTATTATTTATTTTTAGCCAAAGCCTCCAGACTCTTTTTTAATTCATTTGCCAACATCTCCTAGCCTACATCTGATCATCTTTTAGGGTTCAGGTAGAATCAACCCCTCCTCTGGTGAGCAATTGCTGTTGAGCCTTTGCCTGTCCTTGTTAGTTTTGACTGCCTGACAACTGAACCCTTGCTCTTATTCCAGAGAAATTCCTTCCTTAGGATTCATGGCAGAAGGCAGAACTGCCCCCCAATTTAAAAGCAGAAATCTCCAGCCTGGGCTGGGTAGCTAAGTTGGTTAGAATTCTGTCCTGATACTACAAGGTTGCAGGTTCAGTCTCTGGTCAGGGCACATATGAGCAACAAATGGATGCATAAATAAATGCAACAACAAATTGATGCTCTTCTCTGTCTCCTTCTTTTTCTCTCTCTCTAAAAAAAAAATCAATTAATCAATCAATCAAAGCAAAAACCTTCAGACTCCCCCCCCCCCCGCCCAAGCCTACTTTGCAGTCTGGACATGGTCATTGACTTTGGTTCAGCCAACTGAAGGTTCCCACTCCAGATTGTGAATCTGAAATCAGGAACCGAGAGAGAGAATTGGAAGTGGCCTCCCTCATCTGGTACCAGTGTGGGTCAGGCTGTGGGTAATTTTGGTGGCTTCTTGGCCCTGAGGCCTCTAAGCCTGGTTCTCCCACTTCCCGACACCCTGGAATGAACCTAACACCCTTCTAACAAGTTCCTCTACTGCCTGAATCAGTCAGAATTGGTTTCTGTTGTAACCAAGACTTCTCCTGGTATGTCCTCCTCCCTCACCTCTCAGGCTCCGCAGCACCAAGGGTCCCTCCCACCCACTCCCTGTACCCAACAAGCACTGGATTTGACCGGAGTCAGGCTATTTTACTCCTCTGTTACATCTCCCCGATACAAGCTCTAAGTTCTTGATCTAAAACACTCGACACACTGAACTAAGAAGCAAAGTAGAGACAGACTCGTAGATGGAGAGCAGGGGGACAGGGAAGGGTGGGGGAGGTGAGGGGCAGAGGGACTGGGCAAAAAGGGAAAAGAAGCTCATGGGCGTGGACGACAGTGTGGTGACTGCTGGGGAGGGGGTGGAAGGGGACCGAATGGTAATGATAAAAACACTAAATACAAAAATAAAAAATAATAAAATGAAAAAAGAAAGAGCCGTGTCTAAGACAAAATAAACAAACACTCTTGAGGCCAGAGGTGACTGTGAACTCGGGATTTTTCAGATTTTAGAAAGAGGATTTGGTGCATGTGCTGGGGCCCACACGCAGTAACACTGCACCTCTATGTTTGCACCATGAATGCGTAATGGCATCGTTTCAGATCAGGTTTTGCCATCACATGAGTTTTGGTGGTAAACTTACAGAAACACATTGTGTTTTCAGAGCTTTGTGAATTTCGGAATGCAGATAGGGGATTTTAGATCAGTAGCAAAAGCCAACAATCAATTTAGGAAACATTTGTGCACCTACTATGAGCCAGGAGCTATGCTATGTGTTACTCTTTACCTTCATGCCCTGAGAGTTTTTATGCCCATTTCACCCCTTGGTAAACTGAGCCTGAAATGCGAACATAAGAGCCGAACTCTCTGACACTGGGAAGGGATGTTATATTAATGGATGAGAAAATGGAGGCTCGGAAGGGTCACAAAGCAAGAAGGCAGCTGGATATGATTCCGGAAGCTCCTGCAGTCTCCCTTTGATATCAGGCAATCCAGTGCCCCAGGGGGCCAGCCCAGCCCACCCTCCCCTGACTTTGCTTCTCTTGCTTCACAGAGCCTCACCTCACCCTGGCCCTTCACTGTCCCGAAGCTGTGTTACCTGGAGCATGTAAGCAGGGGAAGGGCATGCCAGCCATAGAGAAACAATTGCTAAGCAACCAATGGCTTCTCAGGACCTTGCTCTCCCAGACCAATGTCTCCTATTGCTCTGACCGGTTATAAACAGGCAGATGCCCAAGAAGATAGGTTTACTGACTCCTGGCCTTAGCTGTCTCTACCCCTCACGCCCCCACCGGGTGTCTCTGAGTCAGTGGTTCCCAGGCTTCGGGTTTCGCAAACCTGCCCAGTGTTGAAAGACAGGGATTGACAAAGCATTGCCACATAGGGTTATTAGAAAACCCACAACTCCCAGCAAACCAGCTCCATCTTCCCAGAAATTGAGTGCATTTTAACACCAACAAAGGGGTACACTTAATTTTATTAAATAGTCACAACACTTGTTCTCTTTTTCCTGCTGGCAAAATTTAGCCTTAAATTTGTTTTTAAGCTTTGATCACCAGCACGGCTCTCTCGGGGCCCAGCAGTTGGCTGACCTCCACTTTAGACTGGAAACTCCTCCAGGTAAGACGCCACGCAGGTGTCGTCTGCAGCCTCCGCCAACCTGTCTCTCTCTCACCCTAGAACCCTTTGAGCTGCCTGTAATAGACCCTTGCTTTGGGCTAGGACCAAAGCCAAGTGCCTTCCATAAGGCCAGAGGCAATTGTGATTTTTAATCTCACTTTATGGCTGAGAGACCCACAACTCCAAGGTTAAGTACTGTGTCCAAGGTCATACGTCTGATTAAGAGAAAGAGCAACTGCATATATTTAATCTTGAATCTGTCTAGCTTTAAAACCACAGCCCCACGGTGCCTTCCCAAGAAACATGGCTGAACAGGAGAACAAAGAGCATTGTACCCTGTGCACGGACTTGGCTCTGGGAAGAGGCTCCTGGGAACGTGAACAGGGTGGGGCAAAAGTGGGTTTGCAGTTGTTCACACAGAAAATAATACAAGAATTAATAAATAACAATGCAAGGATAAACTCTGTGTTTAGTGTACTCACGACTGTCGTGTACTTGTACCCCCCAAGCAGAACAGATGGTTGGGACAAGCATCTGGAAGTTTCGGAAGAGCTTGGATTCACATGGTGCTTGGGCCCAGGGAATGCACTGTGGGAACCGCGGCCACGCTGGCATCCCCCTGTTGAAAGAGTCATACGGATGCCTGTGAGCTTCGCCACAACTTAGCATTCGCTAATCTTGTACCATGTTTACTTTCTCCCTCTATTTGTCAGCACGGGCTGATAGAAGTTTCTGCGATGAAAGAAACGTTTATGCCAACTGTCCAATACCGTAGCCACTGGCCGCATGTGGTTACCGAGCACTTAACATGTGGCTGGTGTAACTGAATTTTAAATGGACAGCATTTACTTTCATTAATTGACACTTAAGCATAAGTAGCTACGGTGGCTAGTGGCTGCTGTACTGGACAGCAGAGCTCTATGGAAGGATATTCTTCTATTTTCCTGGACCACTTGACAACAAGACGCAGGCATTATGACTGACACTTCCCCCCTGAATACTTCAGTCTATATTTCTTCAGAATGAGATGTTTTTCTACATAGCCAGAATGCAAATCACACCCCAGAATTTGTTATTACAAATGTATTGAGCTATAGTTTGCATGCCATATAGTTTGTCCACTTGAAGCGTATAATTTGATATTTTTATTGCACTCAGAGTTCCGAAAGCATCATCATAATTTTAGAATGTTTTTGTCACCCTAAAAAGAGACCCATGCTCATCAATAGTCACTCCCCACTTCCCCTGCCCCCACCCAAGCCCTACGCTCCGTCTCTGTGGATTTGCTGATTCTGCACATGCCATGTGAATGGAACCACGCAATGTGTCCTTTGTGAATGGCTTCTTCCACTTAGCATAATGTTTTCAAGGTCCATCCATGCTATAGTGTACACCAGCATTTAGCTTTTAAAAAAATAACCCTGGCTGGTGTAGCTCAGTGGATTGAGCACAGTCTTCGAACTAAGGGGTCACCGGTTAGGTTCCCAGTCAGGGCACATGCCTGGGTTGCAGGCCAGGTCCCCAGTGGGGCCACGTGAGAGGCAACCACACATTGATGTTTCTCTCTCTCTCTCTCTCTCTCTCTCCATTCCTTCTCTTTAAAAATAAATAAATAAAATCTTTTAAAAAATTATTGAGGTGAAGTTCACATAACAAAATTCACCATTTTAATCATTTTAAGGTGCACAATTTAGTGGCTTCCAATAAGTTCACAACATTGAGCAACCACCACCACTATCCAGTTCTAGAACATTTTCATTACCCTGGAAGGGTTCCTCTGTCCCAATCCGGCAGTCACTCCCCTTCCAGCTCTAGGCAGCCCTTAACTTGCTTTCTGTTTCTATAGATTTGCGGACCTGGAACCACATTTAAGTGGAACCATGTTGTATGCAGCTTCCAATGTCTGACTTCTTCCACCTCGTATATAATGTTTTCAGGCTTCATCTGGGGTACAGCATGTACCAGCACTTCCTTCCTTTACAGCTGACTGGTGTTCCATTGCACGGGTAAACCGCACGTGTTCATCCATTCATGAGTTGATGGACATTCGGGTTGTTTTCACTTTTTGATTATTGTGAACAACAGTACTAGGAACTTCAATGTACACATTTTTCAATATTTATTTTCAATTCTCTTGGATATAAACCTAGGAGTATAATTGCTGGGTCATGGGGTAATTCTGTTTAATGTTTTTGAGTCAGTGCCAAACTGTCTTCCTCGGCAGCCACGCCATTTTCTGCGTCCATGAGTCATGTGTGTGGGGTCCAGGTTCTTCACACCCTGACACTTGTTATTTTCTGTCTTTTTAATTATAGCCATCCCAGTGGATGTGAAGAAGTATGAGACTGTGGTTTTGATTAGCATTTCCCTAATGACTAACGACGCCAAGCATCATTTCATGTGCTTATTGGCCAGTTATATATACATCTTTTTGGAGAAATGTCTATTCAAGGCCTTTGCCCACTTTAAAATTGGGTTGTCATTTTATCATTGCATTGTAAGGGTTATTTCTACATTCTGGATACTGGGCCTTTATGAAATATGTAACTTGCAAATATTTTCTCCCATTCTGTGGGGTGTCTTTTTACTTTGATTATCCCTTGATGCACATAAATGCTTAATGTTAATGAAGTCCAACTTACCTATTTTTTCTTTTGTTGCTTGTGCTTCTGGTGTCATACCTAAGAATCTATTGACAAGTCCAAAATAGTAAAGATTTACCTCTATATTTTCTCCTAGGAGTTTTAGTTTTAGTTTTAGCTCTCACATTCAGGCTTTGGATCCATTTTCAGTTAATTTTTATATATGGTGTGAGGTAAGGGTTCATCCTTTCGCCTGTGGGTATTGATATCCCAGCACCATTTGTTAAAAGACTATACTTTCCCCACTGAATGGCACTGATGCTCATAGAAAATCAACTGACTATAGATTTATGCATTTATTTTTGGACTCTCAAGTCTATTCCTCTGATTTCTGTGTCTGTCCTTATACCAGAGGCATATTGTCTCAAATACTGTAGCTGTGTAGTGAGTTTCAAAATCAGGAATTGTGAGTCTTCCGATTTTCTTCAAGGTTGTTTTGGTTATTTTGGATCCTTTAGTTTTAATACAAACTTTAGTGTCAGTTTATCCATTTCTGCCAAAATGGCACTTGGAATTTTGATAGGAAGGCACTGAATCTGTAGATCATTTGGGGAATGTTGCCATTTTATAAACATTAAGTCTTCCAATCCATGAACATGGACATGAACATGGAATATCTTTCTATTTGTTTAGGGGGATCTTTAATTTCTTTCAACAGTGTTTGACAGTTTTCAGTGTACAAGCTTTAAACTTCCTTGGTAAAGTCATCCCCAAGTATTTTAGTTTATTTGATGATAATGTAAATTATCTTCTTTATTTACTTCAGTTTTGGATTGTTTATTGCTTAGTGAAGAGAAATACAATATGTTTTTGTATATTTGTTACAGAACAGACCTGGGGTGGGTGAATGATATACTATTACCAAATAGGCCCCCCTTCTCCCGGGGTCCCCCTGTTTTAGGTTCATCTTGCCTACCACCAGGGAATTATAGCTCTCAATATCCGAGATTAGTGAAAAGGAAAGGGACTATTTATTGAAAAGTTATACAGACTTAAGACTAATGACTTAACGTCTTCATTGAGATCCGAAAGTCCCTTAGAATACCTACAAATGCACGCAGTCCTTCCTTCCCCACTTTGCCCAGTCTGGGGTACTGTATCTCAGGAAAAGAAATAGAAGCCCATGGCTCAGGTAGCCCCTGGTTCTTCTCAGTAATCCGTGCTCAGCTGACAAGCTCCCTCGGTTCCCAGCACCATCAGCTGTGTCACCACCGCAATCTCCAGTTAATCCAAAGCCATGTGGCACCTTCTCATGGCCCACCAGCAAGAGTCCTTTCACCCCTTTTCTTCCAGGCAAAGTCTCTCCTGCTGCCGAAGCCACATAGCAAAAGGGAGCACCCCAAAGCTGCATGGTCCAAACTTTTGCCAAAGCCAAGTGGTCCCAACCATCCAGCATGGCTCCCACGCCTGGGTTTAAATCCCAGCACCAATCTTCCCCTGCAGCCCCATTTCCAATTCCTCCCACAATCAGTTACACCTGCCACCATTCCCATATTTTTTTCCAGCCTTTCTTAGCCGCCATAGTAAGTCCAGGGAGGAAGGGCCCCAAGGTGTGGAGACCATCATCCCCAAGCTCTCATGCAGGTGCTGTAACCAGGGAATGAACCTCAGTGACCCTGCTGCATGTGTCCCATCCCCCAGTTCAGACTTGTGGCGGGGATGAGGACATCCCATATTTTTAATATTTCCTGGAAACCCTGAATTCTGGAACCCATTACCAATACTTCTTTGAGGGGCCCCCTGGCTACAACCTATTACATCACCCTGTTGATTTTATGTCCTTCAATCTTGTTGAACTTACTAGTTCTAATAGTTTTTCAGTGGATTCCTTAGAAATTGTTATATATAAGATTATGTTGTTTGAGACTAGAGATAGTTTTACTTCTTCCTTTTCAATATGGATACCTTTTTTTTTCTTTTTTTTCTTGCCAAATTGCTATGACTAGAACCTTCAGGAAAATGTTGAAGTAGTAAGATAAGACATCTTTGTCTTCTGCCTGATCTTAGGGGGAAAACATCAGCAGTGTTATTACAGAACAGATGGGGGGGTGAACAATATACTATTACCAAAAGGACCCCCTCTTTTTCTCCACCCCCCCACCTACTAGGTTCACCTTGCCTGCTGCCAGGGAGAGACATCTCTCAGTGCCAGAGATTGGTGAAAAGGAAAGGAATTATTTATTTAAAAGTTATACAGACTTAAGAGTAATGACTTAATGTCTTCATTAAAATATCAAAGTCCTTTAGAATACCCACAGATGCACACAGTCCTGCCTTCTCCCTCTGCCCAGTCTGGGTACCGTACCTCAGGAAAAGAAGTACAAGTCCGTGATTCAGGCTCCTGGCACCATCAGCTGTGTCGCTGCCACAATCTCCAGTTAATCCAAAACAATGTGGCACCTTCTCATGGCCCACCAGCAAGAGTCCTTTCACCCCTTTTCTTCCAGGCAAAGTCTCTCCTGCTGCCTAAGCCACATGGCTAAAGGGAGCACCCCAAAGCCACATGGTCCTGACTCTCACCAAAGCTGAGTGTTCCCAACTTGGCATGGCTGCCGTGCCTGGGTTTAAATCCCAGGGCCAACCTTCCTCTGCAGCCTCATTTCCAACTCCTCCCACAATCAGTTACACCTGCCATATCCCCGCATTCTTCCAGCTTTACTGGGCTGCTGTAGTAAGTCCAGGCAGGCGTGGCCCCATGGCGTGGAGCCAATCATCTCTAAGCTCTCACGCAGGTGCTGTAACCAGGTGGCGTTACCTCCTACTTACCTTTTGGGTTGAAGTCACTCCCATCCCCCTGGCTCAAAGCACAGACACAGCTGTTTAACATATCTATGAAACCCATTAAAGGTTATAGATACGTTAAACGACCATGCCAGAGGGTAGCTGCAAAGCTGTTGCTGTACAAAACAGCTCTCAGTGGCCCTGCTCCATGTGTCCCATCCCCCAGTTCAGACTTGTGGGGGGTGAGGACATCCCATATTTTTAATATTTCCTGTACACTGTGAGTTCTGGATCCCATTCCAAATCCCCATTTGGGGTACCCCCTTGGCTGCACCCTGTTACACTATGATGTTAACTGTAGGTTTCTCATACATGCCTTTTGTCAGCTTGAGAAAAATTCACTTATTTTCCTAGTTTGTTACATGTTTTTTTTATCATGAACAGGTGTTGGGTCTTTTCAAATTTTTAAAAATATTTTATTTTTAGAGAGAGGGGAAGGGAAGGAGAAAGAGTGGGAGAGAAGCATCAATGTGTGGTTGCCTCTCATGCGTCCCCTACTGGGGACCTGGCCTGCATCCCAGGCATGTGCCCTGACTAGGAATCAAACCGGCGACCCTTTGCTTCACAGGCCCCTGCTCACTCCACTGAGCTACACCAGCCAGGGTTCAATTTTTTTTTCATCAGTTGAGATGATCATTTGGTCTTGTTCCTCCATTGTATTAATATGGTGTGTTACACAGACAGAATTTCGTATGTTTCACTAGCTCTGCATTCCTTGTCTAAGTCCCAGTAGGTCACGGTATATTTGGTTTGTGTTTGGTTTGCTAGTATTTGCTAGGATTTTTGCATATATGTTCATCAGGCATATTGGTCTGTATTTTGTTTTTTAAAGAATGTCTTTGTCTGGTTTTGGCCTCATAGAATGAATTGGAAACTCTTCCCGCCTCTGTTTTATGCAAGAGTTTTGGAAGGCTTAGTGTTCATTCTTCCTTAAACAGTTGATACAATATACCAGTAAAGCCATCGAGTCCCAGGATTTTCTTTGTTGGAGCTATTTTGATGACTGATTTGATCTCTTTACTAGTAATATGTCTATTCAAATTTTCTTTCAATTTTTGATTCAGTTTTGGCACTTTGCGTCTTTCTAGGAATTAGTCCATTTTATCTGTGTTATCTAATTTGTTGGCTTACAATTGTTCACACTATTCTCCTATAACCCTTTTTATTTCTGTGAGGGTGGTAGCAATGGCCCCGTATCCACTTCTGATATTAGTAATCTGAGTCTTCTCTCATTTTTCTCTTGGCCAGTCTAGCTAAAGTTATCAATATTTTGACAAAAACAAACAAAACTCCCCTAGAAAACCTTTTACTTTCATTCATTCTCTCTCTCACATTCTTGTATTCTCTACCTCATTTATCTCCACTCTAATCTTTATTGTTTCCTTCCTTGTGCTAGTTTCGGTGTTAGTTTGCTCCTTCATTTCTAATTCTTTAAGGGGGCAGGCTAGATTACTGACTTAAGACCTTTCATATATTTTTAAAAGATTTTATTTATTTATTTTTAGAGAGAGAGAGGAAGGGAGGGAAAAAGAGAGGAAGAAAAAACATCAATGTGCGGTTGCCTCTCGCACACCCCAAACTGGGGACCTGTCCTGAAACCCAAGCATGTATCCTAGTTGGGAATCGAACCAGTGACCCTTTGGTTCGCAGGCTGGTGCTCAGTCCACTAAGCCACACCAGCCAGGGCAGATCGTTAGTTGTTTTTTTTTTTTTTTTTAAGATTTTATTCATTTATATTTAGAGGAGAAGGGAAGGAAAGAGGGAAAGGAACATCAATATATGGTTGCCTCTCGTGTGTCCCCCACTGGGAACTGGTCTGCAATCCAGGAATGTGCCCTGACTGGGAATCGAACCATGATCTTTTGGTTTGCAGGCCTGCGCTCAGCCCACTGAGCTACACCAGCCAGGACCTTTTGTATTTTTTTTAAAGATTTTATTTATTTATCTTTAGGGGGGAAGGGAAGGAGAGAGGGAGAGAAACATCAATGTATGATTGCCTTTTGTGTGTCCCCTGCTGGGAACTGGCCTGCAGGGAACCGGCCTGCAACCCAGGCATGTGCCCTGACTGGGAATCGAACTGTGATTGTCTGGTTTGCAGGCCCGAGCTCAATCCACTGAGCTACACCAGCCAGGGCCTGTAATTTTAATGCAAGGATTTACAGCTATCAATTTCCCTCTGAACACTGCTTTCACTGCATCTCTTCATTTCCTTTCCTTTTCTTTCTTTTTCTTTTCAGGTTGTGATTTCACTTGTCTTTGAAAATTATTGCTGTCCTTTCTATATTTTTTAAAACCACATTTTATTCATCCGTTCATCAGCGGACGACAGTTGTTTCCACTTTGGGACTATCCTGAAAATGTGGTTCTGAACATTTACGTACAACTTTTTGTGTGGTTATATGTTGTCAGGTCTCTTGGGTATACACGTAGCAGTGAACTGCTGGGTCACGTGGTAACTTTATGATTAACCTTTGACCTCAAGGTTAACCCTTGAAGTCAGTGTTAACCTCAAGAATTTAACACTGACATAGTGATATCACCTGACACGGATACATTCACGTCACCCGCATTGTACCAACAGTGCTCCTCACAGCAGTTTTGAAATGGAGCTAAAACCTATACACGGTGAAATCCCCAGATCTCAGGCGTATGTGCCAATGAATTACAAAAAACGTCTACATCTGTGCTGCCCCCACCACTGTCCCTGAAATTTTCTTGTCCCAGCCCCTTCCCACCCACTTCTGCATCGATTATTATTTTGGTAATGAAAGCTCTGGAGATGGCCACGAAGGACTGCTATTTATTTCAACTTAAGAATTTTCAGAACACACTCCCTTCACTTTTTTAGCTCAGAGGCAGACAGGGCAGGAGGGGAGATGGTGAAGGTCGCGCTAAGCAAGCCCCTGCTCTTCCCCCGACGCTGTTAGCTGCCGCTTGTTAGCTGTGACTGCTGGCATGTTAGTCCTGTCTCCGAGTCCCGGTTTCCTCAAACGTAGAATGAGTGCTTGGGGAACATCAGTTAGAACAATGCATCTGAAGCACCTGGCACCATGTGGGCACCAACCAAACATTTGCTCCCTCCCTATTTCTGCCTCTCTCTCCCTTATTTGATTCTCAAAACCACCTTCATGGAATCTTTATTCACCCAACAGATGCTTATTGAATATCAACTGTGTGTCATGTGCTAAGCCCTGAGGAAACAATGTGAATTAAAATAGCCACTGTCCCTGCCTGCCTGAAGGTTATGGTCAAGAGGGGAAGATGGGAGATGGGTGCTAATCAAATTACCATAGTAGAGTAAGGTTAGGAAGGCATAGCCAGCGCTCTGAGAGAGTATAATGAAGGCTTTCTTTCTGGGCTGCTGATCCAGGAGGACAACAGAGAGGAGGTGACCCTTTAGCTGAAAACCAAGTAAACAGAACAGGATGAGGCAAGTTGTAGAGGGAATAGAGGAGGGCTTTCCAGGCAGAAGAGACAGCACATGCAAATGCCCTGTGGTAGAAGAGAGCATGGTACATTCAAGGACTGAAAGGAACCCAGGTAGCTACACGGCAAGGGGGCAGATGTGGCTGAAAAGGGTGAGAACTAGGCCTCCCAAGGCCCCTTCAGCCATTGGTTAGAAGTCAGGTCTTTAGCACAAGAACAGGGCGGAGCCACGGCTGGCTCTTCAGCAGGGGTGGGGGCCGCAACATGATGTGGCCAGATGTGCCTTAGAAGAGAGAGCAGCAGCACAGGCTCCGCTTCGCCCTGGTGAGGAGCCAGTTGCATGGAATTTAGCAATTCTGAAATTTAGCAATTCAGGACTTGGAAGTGGTCTGGACGCGGGGAGAGAGGGACAAGGAGGACACTCCCGTTTGTGAGCCGTGGGTGAGACCGATGCTGGGGAGACAGAAGCTCCCAGAGGGCCCCAGGGCTGAGGGGAGGGGCTGGGTGCCGTTACCTCCGTTTTGAGTTGCAGAAGCAGGTCTTGTCTGGTTATGGCCGGATGGCTGGATGAGGTGGGGAGGTCTGCCCCTCCTGAGGAAGCTTCCAGCTGGTGTGTGTGATGCGGAGGGGGCTGGTGGTTACACAGGCTCTGTTGCTTAAGAGCTGGGAGCATCCACGTGTGGGTGTTCTGGAAGCAACTTCGCATCTCGTATGGAAAACAGCAAGAATGAAGCCAAGACACTGTTTCCCGAGAGTGCAGAAATGCCCTGGGTGGTAGCCGCCCCGCTCACGGTATGCGGTCCTGGCACACAGTAGGTGCTCAGTAGCCGGTGACCCTCTGCTGAGGCTTGCCCAGCACCTGTAGGCTGGGGGCCACGGAGGTTAGACTTTATCTGCTTCCTCTCACCCACCTCACGGCAACCTCAGATTCAGGGGCCAAATTAAGAATAGTGGTCTCTTCCCTAGACAAAAAGGAGAGGGAAGGTGAACTTTTTTGAGTACCCAGTATGTGCCAGGGACTGTGTTTGGCTTTTTATACCTATTGTGAGGGTTGAATACTAGATAGATTTGAAGCATAAATGAATCCCCACTTGAGATTCAGAGAGGGGAGTACTTTTGCTTAAGAGCACACAGCCAGCAAGTGGCAGGGGCAAGGTTCCAGGGTGGCTGTCCGACCTCTCAAGCAGGAGCCCTTCCCACCACAGGTAAGACAGGAACTAGGTACCAGAACAAAGAGGTCAAAGTCCGTCCTGAAGCCCCCAGGTGTCAGGAATTTGAAAAAAGTGAAAGTGATGCTAATGTAATTGCCAAAGCTGAATTTCAGTTTCAAAGCACCTCCCCTCTTGGGGTGGGGGGATACAATTCTCCAGCTGGGAAGACAATTACCTCCCATATGAGCACTTGGCAATTGGCTGCAAAAGGTAATTAGCACTACATGCTGAAAATAGGGAGAAAGCAAACCTTGGCTGAGGGCCCCAGGGAAGTGGCAACAAATTATTGTTGTTTTAGAATTACAAACACCAACAGGCCGGTTCATGGATTGTATTGGGTTGTCTTCTCCCAAAGAGCTCTGCCTCTCCCCTGCTTTCTAGAGCCCTCTGGGTCAGACTGGCGGGCGCCTAGTAGGGCACCTTCGCCTGGTCCCACCCTGCTTGTGAGACCTCGGGACCCGGTAAGCATTTCAGGACAGTGAAGCTTGGCCCCCATTCTTGTTCACAGGATCCTCCCAGGCCGCCCCCCCCCAATAAATTAGCGGTCTGTGGGAGGAGCTGGCCTCTTGGTGGGTCTCTCTCAGCCCTGGAGGGCTTCTGTGGTGCCCAGGCCACCTGACAGGAAGGAAGTAGTTACTGAGCACTCTATACATGTGAGACATTCTGCTAGGTGTTTTGTGGGTAACGAGGGACATCAACCCATCTCTCTCCCTGGGGGAGCACACAGCATCACAGAACCCAGAGGAGGAAGCTATTTGGTGCGGTACCAGCTGTGGTCTTAACCTCAAATTACATACCCAGGAAGCTTCCCTTTTTCAATTTTATTTCAGTCTATCTGGGCCAACATATCTTTGACACCTCCCCACCATTCCCTGAAGCCTTTGGCAAGCAATGGATTCAAGTCAGAATTCATTTACAATCATGGTTACCTTCTATTTATGGCCAATGAGATTGGTTTTCCATTTGCAATAGTGATTTAACCCTGAAATAAATCTATTGGAGTTTTAAAAGAAGAAAATGTGCACCAGCTTGAGGACATATGTCAACAAGTAAAGGCAGGAGTGGGGACCTGTGGCATCCTGACACCTACCCAGAGTGAAGCAAGAGGAAACACTGCCCGCACCCAGGCCACAGGCTCAAAACTGTCTGTGGAATCCCCGTCACTCCTGTCTCCGAAAGACCCCAGAAAGCAGATTTCCCTTTTGGCCTGGGATCAGCTGGCAAAGGAGCTGCTTGCCATAAAGGAGCAATTAACAACTTTGATATTGTTTTCTGTGGAAACTGTTTTCTTCCCTCCCACCCCGCCCTCTGGGGGAAAAATTAATATAAACAAAACTGCTTGGACTCAGTTAAGAACTGGATGAGCTGAGTGTTGTTTTGCAACGAAGATCTCAAGATGTTTTAAGGGACAGTGATCACAAAACAGCAAAGCCTTCCACCCAGCGAGAGAGAGAGAGAGGGAGAGAGATAACTTGGGGCCTGGCTCCCAGCCCAGGGCCCACTGTAGGTCTTTGGATGCCTGAGCCCTGTGGTGCCCCTCACCCACCTCTTCTCAGATCATCTGCAATATAAACAACATCAAAACCCAAATACATAGCTAACAGTTATGCCAAAATTAAAACTAGTTTCTACTTCTGAATTTTAAATGTACTGATTGCAAAATTCTGGATAGGACTGTCAACATGGACTTTTGTTCTTGGGTTTCATTTGGGTTTGGGGGTTTCTTCTACTTTCCTGGTGCCCTGGGCACCTTATCTGGCCTAACTATTGGTGGCTAAGGGAAGGTGGAGGGAGGGTGAAAGGATGGCCTGGCCCTGCTCGGTCACTGTCACTAAGCGCAGGTGCAGAATGTTGATGTGTCACCTGTCAGTCTGACATCGGTCTGTTAGCCCCGGCTGGTCAGGAACCTGACCCATCGCTCAGCATCAGCTGGATTCTCAGCAAGCAGTTACGAGAGTTTACTCCACACAAACCCTCTCTGTTTCGGACGTGAAGAGATCAGGAAACACAGGTGGATAACAGCCTAAGAATAAGCCACATCATCACACACAATAGCTGTGAGACACCTCATTCCTACTCCATCAGACCAGTGTGCGGCCCAAGGCCACGCCTTGTCCTGCTCCGTCATCTGATACATAAGGAAATAAAAGTTCACTGTTATCGTAGCCTCCTACAAAGGAGCGACTAATGTGTGTATAATTTAATGATGTAATTTAATGTGATGTATTGAAGATTTGCTGGAGGAGAGAGAAGGGTGGAGCCAGGTCTTGGCTGAACTTTTTTTTTAATATGGAACGCTTCAGGAATTTGAGTGTCGTCCCCGTGCGGGGGCCATGCTCATCGTCTCTGCATGGTTCCAATTGCAGCGTGTGTGCTGCCAAAGCGAGCACTCGGTTGAACCTTTTAGGCGTAGGGGGGAGCCGGTGGGGGAAAGAGAGCTTGGAGGGCAGCATCCACGGCAGATTCTGACCCACCCCGCCTTCCAGTGAATGGTTGCCTGGTCTACAAAACAGTTTCTGTATCTAAATAAGTGCAGAAGCACGGAGATTGGTACTTCGGAGAAAATATTTTCCCGAAAGTCCGATTCCAGCTCTGCTCTGACATACCGAGACCAGCCCAGACCTGGAGAAAGCCCTGCTTCACCCCAAACTGCCCCATTCCCCACTGCCCTCAGGGGAGCAGTGCCCACGCTCTGGGGTTAGTGGCCATGTAATTGTTTCTACAGGACACTTCGGGCAAGTTGCTTTCTGTTCCTTCCCCCTGGGGGAGGTCAGATGATATTAGGACAAGGAGGGTATTGTGGTGGCAACCAGCTTTAAAAGTGACCTTAAATGGGTGTGATTCTGCTACAAGCTCTAGGCACACACGGGCACCCTCTCTGTTGAGGATGTGAAGAGATCAGGAAACACAGGTGGATAATAGCTCAAGAATAAGGAACATCATCGCACATGGGCACTTAAAGCCCAGGGACATCCATGGACATCCGTGGGCTTTAAGTAGGAGAAATACGGGAGTGGGTTGGTTGTGCCTTCTTTCCCTGGAGAAATAAGAAAGTTGGATTCTTTGCTGCTCATTTTAGGGAGAAATAAGGAAGTGAATCTTCGTGGGTAGGGTGTTTTGGCTAACACAAAACAAAAACTTGGGTGGGGAGAGATTGTGAGGCTGAGACTAGAAATTCCAGGTATCTCCTTGGGTTCAGGAAAGTTAAACTCTGCCAGGACCTCCTGGTGCAAGAAGTGGCAGCTGGGACAAAGAAGACTGGAGCTGCTTGCTCAGTGTCCAGGACCACAGGTCGCTCTCACCTCGGTTTCTCTAACTGCTGTCTTCTCCTCTCTGTCAGCTTCCATGCTCAGCTTCCTCAGGCTCCACCTGACTCCATATGACTTCCACACCCAGGAGAATCTGACCTTTCATCTCTCTTGGTGAAAACTGCCCTCCCCTCAGAGCTTCTGAGTTCAGTACCCTGATGGTGGAGTCCAGGCACTGGCTGGACCTGGTCCAGTGAGCTGTGTCTGGATGAGTGGAGGTGTGAAGGGGTGTGCTGGAATGGCTACGCAGACCTACAGGTGTAAGAGCAGCAGGCCCCCCAAGGTGTGGTAAAGCTGAGTGTGCCCTCTCAGTGTGAGAACCAAGAGTAAAAGTGGTTTATGACAGAAGGAAGTGGGATCATGGCATCTCGTCTTCTGGGTTTTTCAGTCCCATTCAAAGACCAGTCCCTTCTTTAGGAGCTGCCAGGTTGACACTGCAGGACCCCGCCTCCATTAGTAGTTGATTGGACAAAGAGTGGGCACGTGACCCAGGTGGACCAATCCAATTGGCTCGCCTGGGACCTGGAACCACAATGTGTTAATGCACTTGCTAGGCAACTCTGGGGAGCCAGATCCTGTTGCAAAGACTGCGAAGAGGAGAAAGTGGGTCTGCAGAGGGAAGAGAATGAAACAAGTGCAGAAAGTGGAAACTCAGAAATAGGAGATGGTGTGGATTGGTCGGTGATCAAATCCCTGCTTCTAGTATCTCTGGAGCCTGGCTACCTCCCTCCTGCCTTTGGCTGCCATGGGCAAATTTCTTTTAATAAATTTCTCTTTTCTGTTAGTCCAATGAGGGTGTTTTCTTTTACCTGCAACTAGAATTCTCATCAATACAGATATCTAATAAAATAACAATAGCAACAGCTGGTGTTTATTGAATGTTTATTCTGTGCCATACATTCTTCCAAAGGGTTTATAAGGATGATCTTATTTGAACCTTTCAACAACTCTGTGTGGTAGGTATTATTATTCCCATTCCACAGTGAAGAAACTGAGGCACAGATGGGCTCACCTGCTCAAGGTCAAACAGCTTAGTGGAGCCAGATTCGAACCAAGGCAGTCTGACTTCAGAGTCTGGGCCATTGTCCATTACTACAGTGTTTTTTGTTGCGACGTCTGGGAGGAGGCCTGAGCCCACCTATCACGTGCTCACTCCAATCCTGTACCCATACAGAAAACTGGAGGAGCTGGCAGCTGAGGTCGAGTGTTTGCCCTCTGCCTGCCCTGCCCTGAGCACCTACCCCTATCTTCAGAGGTAGTGGGAGAGGCCAGAGTCCCCGGGTTTCCATGACATGGCACTTTGGGGTGGTAAACATTAAACCCACTGGCCTTCCTTTCTTCTAGTGCCCAGAGACCTCTGGAACTCCCTAGGGGGAAGCTGGAAAAGGACTGGACTGGACTAGAGGTGAGGCACATGGCCTCTCTTACCCTCCAGAAGTGCTTGCTGGGCACTTGGTGAATGAGTGGCAGCAGTGCATCCTCTGTGTCCTGGGTGGAGACCCCATGGCACCGTGGTTCGGGGCCTGGGCTGCAAGCTCACCCTGGCTGCCTGCTCCTGACTTGGTCTCCAAGCCTTTGTTTCATTATCTGTAGAATGGGGATCATAATAAGCCCGACCCAGAGGAGAAAACGAGACAATGCAATCAGAGGACTTAAACATCAGGATCAGACTAGGGAAGATGCTCCTGTGTTGAGACTAGTCAGGGGCCCTCACTAGGTATCCTATAACCCCATTCTTTCAGAGTTTTTGTCTTGTTCTGAAACACGAAAAGGCAAATTCCAAGGTGTTCAGTGGGATATCTCTATGTGATGAGATTTCAGGGTGTTTTAATTTAATTTTTCTTTTTGCAGTGAAACTTTCTGGAGTGAGCATAGATGATTTATAGGTTTTAAAACATTGTCTTTACACATATAAAATATTTTTATTACTATTTACCTCAAATGCTTTAACAAGGATAAAGCTAAATGCAAGAGGGTAGGTACTTGCCCAAATCTTCAAGCTGCTGAGTGGGGGATATTCGTGAGCTGACTCTCCAGCACCCACTCCCCTCTTCGCCTTTCAGAGCAGACTGGGTGAACGGGACCCCACCCTGTCTCCAACCAGGAGCCTTGACTGGTTTCCATCGGTTATTTTGGTGACTGGACTAGGCAGCCCCTGAGGGAGGTTTGGTTTGCAACACTCCATTCCAATATTTGTGTTTGTTTGGAAGTGGATTTCCACATCTCTGTTATATTATAGGTGACTTCCATATGTCGCCTGGGAACTTCCACCTGGGTGAGTTTGAGGCCAAGAGGAAGAGGAGCTGAGAGCTGGAAAGAGAGAGACAGTCCTAATTACATCACTGAAGCCATTGGGAGAAGATTCTCCAGGAGGGAGACTTGTCATTTCATGGACCACTCAGAGTTCCTCTATTTTCAAAAATAGGCTAGTAAGTTGGATTTCCGATTACTTAACAAGTTGCAAACTGATAAAGAAACTGAGTCCAGAAGTGGGATGTTGCAAGTAATAGGTTCTCCAATGCAGGCGGGGCTGTGGAGGAAGGTGGAGCAGGGGTGGACTCCAGCCCCAGGCTGGAAGGTGATGAAGCAGTTGGATACATTGGGGTCTGTTGAATCTCGGCATTCAAACCAGGTGCCTGCGCCTTGCAGGAAATTTCCGGGACTTTGGAATAGCTGACCATTTCTTTTAGTCACTTAAATTCCTACAAGAGATGTGATTCCTTTGAAATGGGCCTGCTCTGAAAGGAGAGAGGAAAGACAGGGGGCTTTGCTAAGAAAGGCCCTTTTTACTTGACACCTGCAATCCAAGTTGATGGGGAGTCCAGGATTGCAGCCCAAAAGCTGGATTCTCTACACCGAGCTCTGCGCAGTGGAAGCAGAGGCCAGGAGGTGGAAGACGCAGCAGGATACAAAACTGAAGATTCCTCAGGTCTCTCCTGAGCACATCCCGTTATGCTTTCTTATCTGACAAGGAGACTCAACTCCTATTCTCACACTTCTGCCAGGATGCAGACAGTGGACAAGAGGCCAATTAGTGATATCTCTCCACCCCTGCTGTGGCTTTGACATGCCAAGGTCAAGGCCATCCATTAAACTGCAGGCAGGGGGATGCATTGAGCCCAGCGCCAGTTGTCAGGAGATGGATATCCCCGGGTTGTGTTCTGAACACAAAGATACGGCACAGTTTCCATGTATTTGACTGGAAGCAAATAGATTAGACAACTCCTAAGCCTTTAAGAATATGGCTAAAGTAATCCCCAGTCTCGCCAAAATCAGCCCACCATTATACAAGCCTTAAAGCATCCTGGGGTCAAAGAATTTGAATCTAACAGGAAGTGGCATGGCCCCCAGGCGGAGCATCTCCAAGGCCCATCTCAGACGTGCCCATCGGGGACAGGGAGATGGATGGACAGGCTGATGCACAGGCAGGAGGGAGGAGGAACCTTCAGGAAGACTTTACTAGAGATGAGGAAAGCCCTGTGTGTGTGTGTATATCTTCTCTCTTCCCTTTGGGTACAGCCAAGCTCTTTTCCTACTTACTAGGGATGGCTTCTTCCCTGCTTCCGTTCAGACGGACCTGCCCAAATCTGCTCTGGCTGCTGGAATCCAGCCCCCAGTAGCAGGCCTTGACCCTTCCTCTTGGCCAGCAGTCCTCTCTAGGGCTGAGAATGGGAAGCAACACGCTCCCTGTTGGAGCTTGGAGCCTGCTCACAAGTCCCTTTAGAAATACAGAAGAAAATAGGGACATTGTTCCCCGGACAATGGGGGGGGTTTCTCACATGGCGAGTTCCCCAGGCCTTTGTGAGGAGAGCTTCCTTTAGTGGGAGCAGAGGATGCCCTCTGGGCCAGGGCCTGGCCAGTTCCTAGGGTACCCAGTACAGGGCTGACTGTGGGGCGGAGCCTGGGGGGAGGGCGGAGCCGAAGGGGGGGAGAGGGCAGCAGCAAGGGTGAAGCTCAGGGTGGGTTAAGGACCGCAGTGGGGCAGGATTAAAGGGGTAAACCTAGGACTGGGGCTGAAGCCCAAGCTGGAATGTGGCTCAGGGTCAGAGCTGCTTCTGGGAGGGCATGTGTGCCCCGCTTGGAAGCCCAGGCTGCAGACCTGGGCAGGCTGGGGTCTTCTCTTTGCATGGTCTCCGGTGGCTCTCTCCCCTTGGTCTTCGCTCCAATCTTATGTTCTCACCTGAACACACTATTTAATGCCACAATCTGCCCCCTCAACACTCCTGTTCCTTCTTATATCTAGCTCTTTATCCATTTCCTTATCACCATCTAACTTAGTATATAATTGACGTCTTACAATGTTTATTGTTTGTTATGTCTGTCCTAACAAGCGGGGTGGCTCTGTGAGGACAGAAATCTTCGACTTGTTCACTTGTGTCCCCAGTTCCTAAAACAGTGCCTGGCACACAGTGTTACCGAACAGAGGTCTGGGGGTGGGGCAATATCTGGCCCACCTAGGGATGCCAAAATCTGCTACAGAACCACAGAGGCCCCTCCCAAGGACAGAATACTAATATCTACTGGGCTCTTCTGTCCGCTGCCAATTGGAAAGACATCTCTCAATGCCTGAGATTTGTGAAAAGGAAACGAAATGTTTATTTAATGCTATTCAGGCCTAACGCCTCCACTAAAATATCAAAGTCCTTTAGGGTATACACCCCCCCACACACACACACAGCTCTCCCTTCTCCCACTGTCCCAACTCTGGGTACTGTAAATCAGGAAAAAAAGCACATGTCCGTTTTTCCAGGCTGCTGGCATCGTCAGCTGTGTTGACCGTCAGGCAGGATCTCTACTTACTCCAAAGTCACGTGGCACCCTCTCACGGTCCACTGGCAAGAGTTCTTTGTACCCAGTTCCAGTCAAAGTCTCTGTTGCTTTTCAGGCCCCGTGGCCAAAGGGGGCACCCCAAAGCCACGTGGGCCTCTTCTACTAAAGCTGGAAGGGTCAGCAGTCTGACCAAAAGCGCGTCTTTCTTTTTCACCTGGCTGCAGAGATCTCCATTCTGGCAAAGCTGCGTAGTTTTCCCTTTCACCTGGCTGCAGGGGTCTGCACTCTGGCCAAAACCACATGGCTCTCCCCTCACCTGGCCAAGAGGGGGGTACTCACTCTGCCCAAACCGCAAGGTTCTCCCTCTCAATGGCTACCGCGTCTGGGTTTAAATCTCCGCACCCATCCTCCTTTGCAGCCCCATTTATGACTCCTCCCACAATCAGTTACACCTGCCAGGACTCTCATACCCGCCCCTCCCAGCTTTAATAGGCTGCCATCATTAGTCTGGGCAGATATGGCCCCAAGGTGCGGAGCCAATCAACTCCAAGCTCTCACGCAGGCGCTGTAACTTGGGGGACCTGCCCCTAGTTACATCCTGGGTAGAAGCCACTCCCTTCTCCCTGGCTCAAAACTTGGCCACAGCTATTTAACATACCTATGAAACCAGTTAAAGGTTATAGATATGTTAAATAATCATTCCAGAGGTTAGCAGCAAAACTGTTGCTATGCAAAACAGCTCTCAATGGCTCTGCTCCACTTGTCCCTTCCCCCAACTGACACCTGGGGGTGGGGGTGAGGACATCTTAATATTTCCTGGACACCCTGAGCTCTGGGCCCCGTTCCAAATTCTTTTCTGGGGCCCTTCTGTTGGCTGCACTCTGTTACAACAGCAGGCACTTAACAAAAGTGGGGGTGACGTTAGTGATGCCACCTCCATGTTGCAGAGAAGACTGAATGCAATCTTACAGCCGTGACGAGCTTCACACCAGGCAGGCGGGCACTTCTGCAGTAATAGTTTCTACATGCCTCAGTCTCCTCATCCATTAAGTGGGAGTTAAAGTCTTCTCGTCTGAGGGGCTGTCTGAGGACTGGATGGGTAAATACAAACAAAGCACTCAGTAGCCCAAGGCAGCACGCCCAGTCAGCCTGCAGTTATGCTGGGCAGCGTCGTTGGTTGTAATGACATTGCCCCGGTTTTCTTAGTCCCTTCCATTGTATCATTGACTTTCTAAAGGCGGAGCTGGAGGTGGCTCAGGGAGTCAGAGGCTGGACCTCTGGTTACATCTGGGCCTGAGAGAAAATGATCCTTCCCACCCAAGGGTCAAAAACAGGCTAAGGGTTTGCAGACCCCTCCTCCTTCAATAGCCACCTCGATTTCAGGCCGTCTCTCCTTCCTCCTCCTCATAGCCGACTCCTTGCTGCTCCCTGTACACAAGCCTTAGAGTTTTCATCTCTCTCCGTTATCCTTCACCAGCAAGAGCCTGACACCGCCACCCCCACCCCCCAGCCTGAGCTCACCATTCCAGCGTTGCTCACTGCAGAAGGCTTCCTAAGTCTCAGTGGCAATGAAAATGAAAACTCTGGCACTCCTGGCCTTCTCACGTCAAACTTAGCTTCTCATTCCTGGTGAACTCCAGGCCTCGATCTGGGCAGGGACACTTAATAAATGTGGAATAAGTGCATGAGGAGAGAAAGGCCCCAGCTCTGACCCTGACCTTTAGGTAACAAACATCTCTGGCCTTCGGTTTTCTCATTCTAATAGGGATTTTAAGTGCCTGCCCTGTCCACCTTGGAGAACTGTTGTGAGAACCAAATGAGACCATCAGCTCTTAGAGCAAAGGGGACTTGGAGGTCAAGCAGTCTAATTTGCTTATTTTTTAAAAAATAAGGCTCCAGAGCCCCAGAGACAAGGTACGTTGAGGACAGAAAAACCTAATGTAATGAATTGCTTTCTACCGGCCAAGTGGGCCTGGGATCCTGGAACCTGGGCTGGGTTAGAGATGGTTCAGTTCAGCCGGCTGGAGGGAATCTGAGCCGGGACAGGGAAAGTGACTTGCTCAGCTCAGCTGGGAAGCTAGGGCACAGCTGGGAGTTAGGATTTCCAGTTTCTGGCCCAGGCCTCCTTTCTGTTGTGTTGATGGCACAGGTGGGCGAGGGGGTGGCGCCCTGGGAGCAGAGGCAATGGCTGCTGGATGTTCTTTCCACAGTTGAATTCTCCTTGGGGGCAGAGCCCTGGAGCAAGGTAGGAGGGATGGGGGAAGGTGGCAGGGCTGGCCAGGTGGTAGTCCTTCTTGTTGACAACCAATCCCTGGACCCCCAAGGTGGGCTGGGGCGGGGATGGGGTGCAGATACCTAGGAGGAAATCACCCCACATAGGGAACCCAATGCTGGCCATATGCCACAATCAGAAGGGCCCACCCCTCATAGATTTGGGGAGATCAGAAGTCAGGAGCAGATGCTGGGGGCCCATGATAGGTGGGATGGGGTCCCCCAAATTCCGTGCTGGTTCAGCCTCTCAGCCTCCTCTAGACTATGACAGGCAGACTTTCCACGCATGGGAATTTGCCCCTGGCTCACTGATGATGGCATCATCTCAAGCCACCTGGTACCCTAAACACTTCCTTGGAGTTTGTGGGCAGTTACAGAGCCCCTCCCAAGTTCTGGGCTCAGGGTGCCCTCACCCAGAATTTCTTATGCAAAGGTGTTGTATTTCCTAGACTTCATTCTCCTACCACCCCCATGGTTTTTGCCATAAAAATCTAACTCATTAAATATATAAATATTCACTCACTGTTTTGATTCACTTTTAAAAATAGAAACTTATATCAGAAAGGAAACTTTATATCTCTCCTGTAAATAAACAATATCAGTTGCTAAAAGTATGAAAGGAAAGAAGAATACATACAAAGACTTTCTTGGCTTCTGGTGTGAGGCTCCAGGTCCGGTTCCAATTGTACTGATGAGACACAAGCGTGCCCTCTCTGGGCCTGTTTTCTCCTCCCTACAGTGGGGTTGGTGGGGGGTAATGGGTGCAAGATGCCTGGCCCTGAGCTGGCGTGGAGCAGGTAAAACAGAGACTCTAGGCTGGTGTTGGTTCTGCTGGTGCCGACATTCTCCCCTCTGCCCTGGCCTCAGTCCGCTCCTGTGCATGCTCCCTCCCCCCACTGATGTAGAATTTTACAGTTTCCTGTGCACTTTTCAACCACTGTCTCATATGACTCTCACACCACGTGGTGGGGGAAGCCAGGGGAGAAGTTGTCTGCTTGTTAAGGGGCAGGAGAGCCCGCAGAGGTCAAGTGACTTGCCCAAGGACACCAGGGGGGTGTGTGTGGGGGGAGCAGCTCTTGAACCTGGACTGGCTCCACTGCCTGGGAAGTGTGAGCTCTTTCCTCCTCAGGTCACCCAGAAGACACGTCCTGGGGCTCTGGCTGGGATGCAGTCAGCAGGAATCCTGGCTGGCCCCATTTCTTTCTAAGGAGAAAAGAAGGAATAACTCCTGTCCAGGGAAGGTGCGCCTCCGGAAGCCACCCAGCCTAGGTATCCCTTGGCGTCCGTCCTCCAGGCCTAATCAAAGAGACAGTGCAAGGGCAGGGAAGAGACGAAGAGGCTAGCCATCCAGTCGGGAGAGAGGAGAGAGGCCAGGGGAGAGAGTCAGAGACACAGGTGGAGAGAGAAAGAGACCCACCGAAAGACAGGTAGACAGACACATAGACAGATACACGGGGAGGAACAGACGTGACAGGGCGCCAGAAAGACACCCACAACGACAGAATGAAGTTGGAGGTAAAGATGTAGACAACAAGGACACACGCGGAGACCGGAATCAGAGCCCGAGCTCGCGGGGTGGCGCAGGTAGGGAGGGAGCTGTGCGGGGAAGCCCGAAGGTGGATAGGGCCGGAGAGCATCAGGAGCAGAGGAACCCGAAGGCAGGCGCGACGCGGTGGCTGGCTCCACACCCCCACAGGGCGGGAGCAGAGTTGGGGGCTGCGCCTGGATCCCCGGCAGGGGGCGCCCCGGCCGCGTGGCCAGACCGAGCGGCCGGGCTCCGGCAGGGGGCGGGGCGGGGGCGGTATGGGGGTGGGATGGGGGGCGGGGAGGGCCCCCGGGGCCTGGGCCGGGGGCGGGGTGGGGTGGGCTGCCCAGGCAGCTTTCGGGCCCCGCGGCCGCCTTTATAAGCCCGCGGGGGAGGTGGCCCCGGCAGCGTTGCGCTCCCGCCACTTCGCGCCCTCAGGCCCAGCGTCCGGATCCCACATCACTTGTGCCAGGACAGACTCTACTCCACGAACTCCGCGCAGGTAAGAACTGGACGTTGTCCTCGGCTTCCCCGGACCCCGGGGACTCGGTAGATCCCTCCTATATCTCCACTCGCTCCGGGATGGCGGCGGAGAGGCTGGATACAAATGGCAGGGCAGGGACCTCCGCACCTCATCTCCCATGGCAACCCAATTCGGGACCTCCAGCCCCTTGTCCCGCTCTGGTACACGCGCGCATCCGAGGCTCCTGGCTGGTGGGCTGGGGCGGCTGGATGGACGTGGCCCCTGTGGAGCCCGCAAGCTAAGGGAACCCCGATGCAGTACTGGCCTCTCCAGCCTCCTGGACCACTTCCTGGGACCCCCACCCTCGCTCCCCGCACCTCCCCCAGATGCCCGGAGACTGAGCAGCCCCTACGGTGTTCCATTGGTCAGAGATCTTAGGCTACCAACCTCAGGCCCCTGCCTTGGCACACTCTCTTGCTTCCCACCTAATACCCTCTAGATCTCGTCACGACCGCCAGGGGAGGGTGCTGGTCTGCCCCGTTGGGGTCTAAAGTAGTTTGGACCAGAGCTGGGAGCAGTAGAGGGAGGGAGGCGCTCGGGTCCAGGAACAGCTGGGGGAGAAGAGAGGGGGCTTCCCAGGGCGCGTGATTGGGAGTGGGGTTGGGCACAGCAGCCATGGGTCAAAGCTCTGGAGCCCCCCAAGCCGAGGGAGCCTGAGACTCACCTCTGGGCTTGTATGCAAGTGAGTGGGTTGCTCAGGGTTGGTTCCTTCTGTGTCCAGTTTTGATAAGTGTTAAACACATAGTCAACAGTGGTGGGGTGGGAAGCTGAGGAAAGCCCTGTCTTCCCCCGACATTGTCTTTTTCTGACACTTTCAACACTTAATGGGGCTGGGGGAGGGGGAAACCCTGGAGATCCAAAGACTGGGCGACTCTCAGCCGGGAAGGGCCTTTAGTGTCCTGGGAAAAGCTTAGATTCCGCAGGTGGGCGGGGTTTCCCTGGGAGGCAGGAGTTGGCTCGCACCCCAGAGAAGAGGACGCCACTGTTTGAGAGCCTACTGCGTCCGGGACCCTCTCCCATACCTTAGGGTGCATCACATTGTTTACAAACGGGGAGAGTGAGGCTTAGAGAACTTAACTAAGTAGTTAAGAAATTAAGCAGATAGGGGCCAGGATTCACACCCAGACTAAACCCCACAACCTTAGCCTCCTACTTCCCACTCTAAGGCCCAGGAGATGAGGGGCTGAACTTTGGTTCCTCTTCCCCACCCACCTTCAGGGCTCAGTCCCGCCTCCTGTCACCCCCAGACCTGCCCTCTTCAAATCTGTAGTCCTTCCCATCTACAGATTGTCCCCATCCCGCCCACTCTAACCTACGCCTCGCCCTTATCCCTCTGCCTCCTTTTTTTCTTCCCGAACTCCATGCCTCCGAATTCCCTAAGCAGGAGAGGCCCCCCGGAGTGAGACAAGCTTGGGTGTCTGTGTCTGTGGTGCCACCTGTAAAGTGGGGGCTGTGCCTCTCTGCTGCGACTGTCATTGTAAAGAATAAAATGGAACTGAGGCCAGAAACAAAATTTAACAGCCCTGTTTTCGTGCTGGGAACACAGCAGTAAATGAAGGCAACAAACGCCCTCTTCCCAGAGTGGACATTCAGACATTAGCAGAACAAACTTTTCAGGCTCTGAAATTGACATTGTAGAATTGGAATGGAGCAATTCACAAGGAAAGGGATTAAAGTGCAATCACAGCTCTGGCCGTGTGGCTCAGGAGGTGGGAGCGCTGCCCCTGTGTGCCGAGGTTGCTGGTGGACCGCCTGGAATCAACCAGTGGGTGCATGGGTAGGTGGAGCCACAGACTGGTGTTTCTCTCTGTCTCTCTCAAATCAATAAATACTTCTTTAAGTGTAATAACACATAAAATTGATCCATCAACATTTGGTCTTCACTAATAGACAAGGCAACCTAGCTGTGTGACCTGGAATGAGCTCTGTTCCCTGTCATGCCTCAGTCTCCTCCTTTAGGCAGAGATCAATAAATAGTCCCTATTATGTGTTGGCATCTAAATTAATGCATGCTGAGTGTTTAGCTGGCGCCTGTGCTTAAGGGAATACTGGCTATTGTCAGCTCTAATCTTGGCAGAAAATGCCACACTGAGACTGAGTGTACGGTTACGTCATTGCCCCGACCCTGGAAACCCGTCACCCACCTTTGTCCAGGCTCCTCTCATTCCCTCTTATTCCCTGATGGGCTGTGCCGTAGGGTGGCCTGGTGCCCCCGCCCCCACACACACTCAGACACCTACCACCCTAAACACAAGCTTGCCTAGGCGCCCGGACTCTGTACCGTGAAAGGGTATGAGGCTGTTGCCTCCACAGGGCCTGCCCCTCTGCCTGTTGTGCCTTGATGTGCCTGGATATGGGGGGAACCCAGACTCAAGCCCTGCCTGTTCTGTGGCTTACATACCCGGCATTCCCAGCAAGCTAGATGTGGTCCTAGCTTTACAATGGAAGAGGCAGGTCTTGGAGAGGAGAAACAACTTGTCCAAGGACACATGCGCTGCCAGGGGAGCCGGGGCTGGACGGAGCCTGGGTGTCTAGAATTCCAAGCACAGGGATCCCCCATGTCGTAACCGTCTCTGCGGATGAGGCCTCTTAATCCAGGGGTAGGACCCAGTGGCATAGTCTGGAGTTCTCACCTTGAAATAGAAACTGGAGTTATTAATACAAACCCCAGAGCTCAAAGAGAACCTTGGGGGGAGAGACCAAACTGAGCTGAGAACCAGCGCTCAGAAATCTCCATGTGACCACAGGAATGCTGACTCAGCTCCCTAGCCTTGGCTGCGCTGGGCTGTGCGGTGTGTTTCTGTTTTGTTTCATTTTGTTTTATTTTTTCTTCTAGAGATGTCCTCACTTTCAGAGGGCAGCTGGGGGCAATAGATGGGAGGTCTATTCCCAGCACGCCTGTGGTGACCCTGAACAAGTCACTCTTCTTCTCTGAGCTTCAGATAAGGGAATCTTACGTCGTGTGGGTTCATCACGTGCACTTGGCAGATTGCTGTGAGGGATGAGCAAGATCCTAAATGGTTTTTCATCACTGGGCTGAGCCCGTGTTGGAGATTGTTCTTGAGATGTTAATATTCCTTGTGGGGCAATGTCAGCTGCATTTTTCTTCATCACACAGGTGATCATAAGGGCCAGAGGGAAGGCCCTGTTCAGGTCACAAAGGCCTAGAGACAGCAGGGGAAATGCTGGCTTTGTTTGGGGGCAGCATCTTGGGTTCCGATGGTAGCTGAGTGGCCGGAGGCAAGTCCCTTCACCTCTCTGAGTGTCAGGTCCCTAGTAGGCCCTCAACAACTTTGATAGGATGCTCAGTGTCCAAAGAACATTTAAGAATAGTGTCCATGTTTTTCTGCCTCCCCATACCACCCCCCAACATTTCGTAATTGCTCCCAGAAAAACACGCTTCAAGTTTTCCATGTTGAAATTCTCAACCTCACTGTGGCATGAAATCAATTGTTTGCATTTGATTTGACTTCTCAAATTAAGGGGTAAAATTTGAGATGAGGGTAGGGGGTGGGGGGGGAGGAGATGAGAAAGATGAAGTTAAACCAGATGTGTTTTTGTTTAACGGCAGGGTGGTGGTTAAACTGCCCAAGTATTACCAACGTTCCTTCTGAGTTCCAGTAACCAGGAGTCGGGTTTCACTAAAAATTGTAGTGTTCCTTCCTGGCTGGTGTGGACTCACCCTCCCCATTATTATTATTATTACTATTTTATGTTCATCTGAGGCCACAGAGGACTGGCCAGAAAGGAGACCTCACAAATGCCTAGAATTTCAGAACTGGAAGGCATTTCGGGGCTGGCTTTGTCAACCAGCTGCTTTGCAGACCCTGGGGGACTGAGGCCCCCAGAGGGGCGGGCAGGGCTTGCTCAGGATCACCCAGCTTGCCTAGGGCAGAGTTGGCCTATGAATTCTGTCTCTCAGCTCTAAGCTCCACGACCTTTCCCAAAGTAACCAGTGTCCTGAATAGGATCTGTTTCCTTTCCATGGGACATCCTTAATGTTACCTTTATTATTTTTTTAAAGAAAAAAATTGTTCAAGGGAGGATGCGGAGAGTATGAGTTGGTAGAGAAAGACCTTCAGCTCAGAAGAGGAGAGTTTAAGTCCTGCAGTTACTACCTGCGTGACCTTGGGCAAGTGATTTCCTCTCTCTGAGCTGCAGCTTTCTCATTTGTAAGCCAAGGTGCCTGAGGAGCACAAGTGGTGGTGGGGGGCTGGATTGAGACTTCCCTAAAACTTGGAATGGGTCTAACTTAATCAATTGGTCCTCAAATATTTATGGCCTAGATTATGGCAGGTCAGTCACAAACTGCCTACCTATGGCAGCAAGGGACAGGTGTGGTGGATTGTTGACCCACAGTGGGCCAATCTCTGCCTGGCACCCAAGGCTGGCACTAATTAGTAGCCGCTCCGTCCACTTTACCACAGTCCCCACCAGTCTCTCACACCCAGCCCACTTGCCTCATTGACATTACCTGCCTGCCTTCTGAGTCTGTAGTTTCTGGACTGGGGGCATGAGGCCATGGAAGTGGGGCTCAAATCTCATCTGAATGACTGCATGAAGCTTGGGCCAGCCCACAGTGGGTTTGGGATAGGAATGTGGGGTGTGTGGACAATGGTCCCTCTTCTGTGGCCTGGCAGTGACTCTGAAACATGTTGGCTTGGTGAAGGGCGGTTTCTTCCTGCTTTGGTGGTCCTCAGGAGGTGTCTACAGGCTCCAGAGGTGTGGGGATGACAGAGCATCAGCCTGTTGGGGCTCAGAAAGCAGGGCCCGGGGCCTGTCCCCATGGGTACAGGCAGCCCTGGGTGCTTCAGTCTAGAGAGTATGCAGCCCCCTCAGGGAAGGGACTCCCATGGCACCTGCCACCTCACCTAACACTCCCAAAGCCCGGTCCACTGGTGCCACCGCTTCACAGACAGGGAGCACCTTGTACTCTGAGCCCACAGCTGGCTGTTTCAGTCCCTTTGGGTGGGAGCCAAGGCCTGGCGGTGACAGCAGGCACCCCGGCTGCAGCATGGGTCCCCGAATCGCCGTGGTGGAGCTCGAGGGCAGCGTGGGAGGCCATGGACCCTCATGGCTCTGGAGGCAGCTGCTTAGACAGGAGGTTCTGGAGGGGCTCCCCCAGCTGCTCCGAGGGTACAAGGTAGGCAAGGTGAGCTCTGCTCTGGAGCCTGCAGAGGAGTTCAGAAATGTGCCTGCCATGTGGCAAGTAGCGTTTTGTAAGCACCTGCTGGGCATCAGGCACCTTCAACTTTACCTTTGATCCTCCCCCGCCTCACCCCTGCTGTAACTGCAGGTGTAAAACAGCAGGTTTTACAGTTGAGACTGAGACGCAGAGGGCAGACACCTTGGGTTCCGATCCCTCCCCTCCCCCACCTCCCACTCCCCGCCCCACTCCGTGCCTCTGTCTCCCTGTCCTGACCAAGGGACGAGAGGAGAATTGGAGGGGAAGCTGGGAGGGTATTTCTGGGAATAGACCTTGGTGACCCTGTCGTGAGGCCCTGACCCTGGCTTGTTGCAGACAAGCACCTTCTTCCTCCCAGGGCTCAGCTCGTGAGTCAGGTGGGCGAACTTCACCTGGCCGGGTCTTCAAGCCGCTGGATAAGGCTCAGAAACCACGATGGGTTCTTTAAAAGAGTGTTTAGGCGGCTTTTATTCGAAAGACTGCAAATCCAGCCTTTAAAAAGCTCTACCCTGTAACAAGATCTCGCCTTCTCTGATCCACCTTTTCTTTGTTTACTCTTTTTACTTTGTTCCTTCCCAGCCAAGGGAGTGAAACAGACAGCTGTGGGCTCAGAACTGCAGGGTGGGTGCGCTCTCGGGTCTCCGTCCTGTCAAAAAAAACAGGACGGAGAGACCCAGGCCTCTAGGTTGGCCAGACTGGATCAGACTTGGCCTTTCTTGGCATCATTGGTGTCTTTCTCCCTCCACCTGTCCCCACTTTGACTTACCAGCCTCGTAAATACAGGTGTTAATAACTCATTCATCTGCTCCCATCCCGGGCACAAAGTGTCTCAGCTGATTCCTATACCGCCTCCGTGCCCTCTTTCCCACTTGGTCCTTTTATAGCCGCTCAGTTTTCCTGCCTCCCCTCCCACCTGCACCCACCACTGCTAACGTGGCCCTGCCAGGTGTGCTGTTCAGTGCCTCACCTGGAGTTCCTAGCCTTATAGCCGCCCTGTGTGGCGAATGCTGTTGTTGCATGTTGCAGATGAGAAAACAGGCACAAAGTCACGTAGCCGGGAAGTGGGAAGCAGACCCATCGGACTCCTGCCGTTGCCGGTCCACCCAGTCAAGGCTGCTCCCTCCTCTGACGCGGACGACACCATCCCGCTTCCTAGGAGAATCGAGTTCCTCCTTTATTTGGAAGTCATCAAATGTAGTAATGCCCATTTCCGCTTCAGTGGGCCAGCCTTTTAAGATATCGAAAATAAACAGAGTTCCTCTCCACAGCTCGTCCAAGCCCTTGCATGAATCACCTATGGGGTTTGTTTTTTTTTTTTTTTTTTTTGGTGAAAATGCTGTGTTTTATTTTCCCTCTTGTCTTAATCCTTATAATTAACATTTAAGGGCTTACTCTGTGTCGGGAACTGAGCTGATAATTACTTTGAATGACTCTTTTGTGTATAACTTTTCATTTTACTGATGAGGAAAATGAAGCTTATAGAAGATGAGCAACTTTCTCAAAGCCACACAGTTAGAAAGTGGAGATGAGACCCAAATCTGTGCTTTTTATGCTCAATCAGATTAGCATCTGGATCCAAATGTTTGGATATAAGCCCTCGGGGGACCTTGCTGTGTGCATTTGCTTTCAGTAGAACTGTCTGCCTTCCAGGGTTTGCAAAGTGCTGGGAGTGGGAGGTCTCCCAGGGAGGGGGCCAGGCATGACTGCTCCTGGTGGGCAGTAGCATTTGCTCTCCCAGTGGGTCTTGGCCTGGACACCTCTTCTCACAAGAAACGGAAATAATGGTCCCAGCAGGAAGTATCCTTGGAACCCCAGAGGGTCCAGGGTTTGAATCCCAGCCTGCCATTTCAAGCTGTGTGACTGGGCTTTCAGTCACCCTGCCTGACAACCACACTTGCATCGGGTGCGGCGAGGCCTTAGGACCTTTCCAGTTCATGCACGGCACGTAGTTGGCGTGCAAGCTGCTACTCCCCAGTCCTACAGTCATGTCAGACATCACTAATCAACCACTGCCTTTTTTTTCCCCCTTCTAAACCTCAAATTCCTTCTAAATGCAGTTCTCCAGGCGGCCATTATCAACTACTTAGAGTTGGCACACAAGATTGAAGGACATCCCAGAACCAAATTAGATTTAATTACTGTGTGGACAGGGGCGGAGAAGGGACAGACCCAGGGTGGCACCCAGGTCAGTGTCACTGTGCTTCTTTCTCGGTCTTTTCCTTTCTGGGAAGGCAGGAGGAACCCAGAGCTGCATGTGCGGTGTCAGATCTCACCTCTGGCGCGGGGTGGGTACCTTCCGCGGGGCACAGAACTGTGCTGGAGTCCAGTCCTCAAGGTCTCTGGCGCTGGCCATACCCCAGGCCGAGAGTGAGAATGAAAAGGAGGCTGGTTCCAGACTGTCCTGCATAGCTTGGCTCACACCTTCCCTCACCCCCGTAACAGCATCAATAGTAGCAATAACGGTACTGATAAGAGTCATCAACATTTACTGAATATTCATTAGGCACCAAGCCACTCTGCTAAATGCTTTATTTGCATTTAACTTTTAATCCTGGTAACAGCTCACTTTTCTTTCTTTTTTTTTTTTAATTTAAGGATTTCTTAAGCAAAAGATCAAGGTAAAAACACTCCACAATTCTGCAACCGTCAATGTAAAAAACGTTGTTCCATGGTTGAAAAGGTCCGACTTTGTATCCTTGCCAGTGGGGGAGTTGTATAGAACAACTTTGGTAGCAAGAGGCAGGGTTCACAGAACCAGGCAGCCAAAGGAACCTGGTGAGGTGGAGCGGAGGGGGGCCAGCATCACTCAGGGTGCAGTGGTGCGGACCCAGCAAGACGGTGACGTTCAGAAGGCCCATAATATCCAAAATACTTTAAAAATTGTAAAGATGCCGCACATGATTTTTACATTTAGTTACTAGAACTAAGAAAAGCACTTATTAGCTTTGAATAAAGGAACATGAAGACAGGAATGTACTTTTACTAATCTACAAAAAAATTCCTGTATTGTCAACAAAGACTGTCTATTAAGCAAATTTGTTGAGAAGGGGTTCTTTCAGAAAAGCACTTACTAAGTTAGCGACTGGCAGGAATGACCAGTTCAAAGATGAGTTAGATGCCCAATTTCAGGAGGGATTGCAGGTTTAGGTAAAAGGAAAAGCTCAAGAAAACACTTACTAACACCAGCTTTATCATCTACTGTATGGGACAGAAATGAACCTTTTTAGCCTTTACCCTGTGACACAGTTATGCATTTTAATTATTATGTGTACAACGTAGTATAAATCAATCTCCACTTCATGTTTCATTGAAGTACTGTTTCATTTTTTGCTCACTTTGAGTGTTCCACACACTGCACCCCAGTGCGCTTGTGGCTAGAATAAATACTTTAGAGGGAACGTGTGAGTAAGAGTTCCATTCAAAATCTCAGCAAAAGCTAATACACCAATATTTTAAAAACCTCACTATGAAATCAGAAAGATCGATCCAAAGAGCTGACTTGTTCCACTCCTTCTGCTATGATCTACAGTACCACATCGGGTGACAAACAGAGGTTAGACATGTCATTAATGCATTAAATGGGAAGATCTCGTAAAGGAGGCTCTGCTGCTGACCTATGAGACTGTCAGAGAGTCTGCCTTCCGGGACTTAAGAAGCTGGTCTTCTCCAAGCCTGAGGTCTTCAAATAGTTTAGGGCTTGGTGCTCCTAGCGCAACAATGCAATTCAGTTCACGAGGTATTTTGGCAACTGTCAATCTGAGCAAGAATAGGGGCTTCTGAAAAACAAGGCTTTGAGAAAGCTTGTCCTCTGAGTAACAGCCCATTTTTCAAGTGAGGAAAGGGACTCTGGTGAAGCAGCCACTCTCCGGAGCTGCCCCAGTGGGTGGACCAGGAGCCGCTGTGGTTTGAATTCACCTCTGTCCAACCTGAAGCCATGCCCCGTCCCCACTCAGTCTGGGCAGTGCCGGACTCTTGCACTTCCTCGCTCACCAGCATCATTCTTCATCCGTGACTGTGACCCCATGTCCCCCGTGGAAAGGGGAGCTCTTCCCTTTGGGCCTGCCGCATGCAGGCAGAGGAGCAAGAGAAGGCCTCTCCACTTTGCACGTTAGAAAACTGGGCCTGGGGTCAGACAGCGAGGAAACCGTGGTCCCTGCAACAGAGAACTCAGTGTCCTACCTGGTCCCTGGGCCTCGCTGAGCAGGTGGCCCAGGGGAACCAGGGGCAGGAGTGCTGGGCCTGCTGTGAGGTTGGGCTTACATCCTCATCCCAGATGGACCCTGTTTTAGTCAGCCGTGTGATCCTGGGTGAGTCACTTTAACACTCCCAAACTCGGTTCCCAGGCTTCTATCATACATTTCTATTTTTTTTTAAGATTTTATGTATTTATTTATCTTTAGAGGGGAAGGGAAGGAGAGAGGGAGAGAAATATCAGTGTATGGTTGCCTATAGTGCATCCCCTGCTGGGAACTGGCCTGCAACCCAGGCATGTGCCCTGACTGGGAATTGAACCATGATCCTTTGGTTTGCAGGCCCACACTCAATCCACTGAGCTACACCAGCCAGGGCCATACATTTCTATTTTGAGAGCCCTTTCCTGTTCATGAACTCACTGACTCCTTCGAACAAACAGCCCCACGAAGCACGATTATTCTTTTGAGGATGGGGGTGCTGAGGCTCAGGTCAAATCAATGGTAAAGCCAGCCCTCAAAGTCAGGTCAGGACCCCAGGCTAAGATCTTTCTTAATGTGTCCCCTTTGCCTTTGCACCCACTGTCCCCTCCCCTGCAGGGCCCACCCTGCCTGTGTTGCCAGCTGGCATCATTTCTGTTTTTCTAGAATTCGCTCAGAAATTGGGAGTCCTTTGAAATCTGATTACCCACATAGCGCCTGGCTCTCAGGAGATCCCGGAATCATTCGTGAATTCCAGTGTCTGCCCAGGTCACAAGAGCTGAATGTCCTGGAGTGAGCGAAAGGTTGCTGCCACCCTGGCAGGGGTTTCCGCAGCCCTGCGGGGCTCAGTTCCTGTGGGGAAACCTCGGGAGGCTCCCCCGTTGGCTTTGACACTGGAGCCACCCTGGTGTGGGCCCGGCCGCCCCTCCCAACAGCTCCCCACTGACGACACCGGCTCACAGCGCCTTGTTAGCGATGGGCAGCAGGACAAGCCAGTTTTCCTATTGACGTCTGGGGCCCTTAGTCAGGTTCCCCCAATGTCGTACCTCACACCAGGTTTTTTGTCCGCCTTGCTCACAGATGTGTCCTCTGTGCCAAACCTTCGTTTCTTTAATAATAATAATAGAAATAGCTGTACATAGAATAGCAAATCTGTATGTACCGTGCTTCTGGGTGCACGATACTTAATACGTATTTGGTGAGTGAGTGATCACTTGTCACGACACCCCAAGGCTGGGCCCGGGTGGAGGTGTTCAGGAAGGGAAACTGACCCGTCCCCTCACCCTTGTCTGGGGCAGCCCCCCCACCCCCCACCAGTGTCAGCTCTCTAGTCCCCTGGCACTGCCTAGAAGCACGGACTGCACCCCTCCAGGTGGGGAAGGAATATGACGGCTCTGAGGGAGATAACTGCTGTGATCTCCAGTGTGCAGAGGCAGAAACGGGGCTCAGAGTGAATAAGTGACGGGCGTGGGGTCGCAGAACTGGTGGGTGGTGGAGCTCGGATTTGAACCCAGAGCTTGGAGTCCTTCCCCTCTGCCTCCCAGTCTGCTGAGCGGACTGGGTTCGGCTCTGATGAGGGAGGATGTGTCTGTCTTGGGGATGTCTGGTCCAGAGAGCCAGGCCGGGCTCCAGACCATTGTAATCTGTTTAATAACAGTAAAAGCTGTCACGCACTGCCTCTCTATACAGGGCCTGACCAGTAAGTGTTTTCCATACCCTTTTTAATTTGGCCCTCTTAATCTCACATAGGGCAGGTACTTGAATCGCTGTCTTTACAGGTGAATAGGAGCACAGAGAAGGGACAGGACTTGCCCACATGTCATGCTGCTCATGAGTGGTGAAGCTGGAATTTGAACCTGGGCCACCTGGCTCCAGACTGTGGGCCTGTAATCACGTAATCAGAAAAATCTCTGCAGGCCAGATGTGTAAACTTTTCTTGTGATGACTTTCCAGAGCCGGTCTCAGGGAGGGAATTCGGGGCAGGAATGGCTATGTAACACTTCCTGACCCCTTGAGCTGAGAAGTGTGGAGTTTATCTGCCCCCTGTGCACGGAGATTCCGGGGGTAAGGGAGAGAGGGAGGTAGGGAGCACAGCAGGGCCATCCCCGTGTCTCTGGGACCAGGGTCGGGGGAGGTGAGAGCAATCGGCCTGGCTGAAGCTGCTGCTAGCTCAGAAACCTGTGGCGGCCGGGCCCCAGCCTCATCCAGGCCTCTGGCCTCAGGCCTGGCCCTCCTGGGTTTCTGCCTCAGCCTCCCCCGTGTATTCCTGGGGTGGGGAATCTCAGTGTGCCGGCTTGGGTGGACAACTTCGCTCTGAAATTTCCTCCTTCCACACCCAAACCCCTGGGCTGGCCTGCCTGCCTTACTTCCCCTTTTCGGAGGAGTGGATCCATTCCCGCTGGGTAGCTACATGATTTGAATAATCAAGTGTTTCCCGCCTGGCCACTGGCCAAGCAGAGCGAGCTGTGCAATGCCTCTCGCTGGGGCCCCAAGGCAGGCCTGCCAACATCCTCATTCCTTCAGCGAGGACGAAATATGGGGAAAACACCTGTCTTGTTGGCTTTGCTGGGCCAGGCCCCAGATGATGTCCTGTGACAAAGGCAGTGCCAGCTTTGTCTCCTCGCTGCCCAGAAGTAGCTCCTGCTGGAAGGAAGGGGCTGCCCTTGTTCTAGGACGTTCCTGCCACAGTGGCCTTTCTTCTCAGCCCACACGGGTGCCGGTTTCTTGGCATCTGTCAAGGCGGAAAAGGAGAAAGCAGAGTCAGGAAGGGAGAGAGTTGAGTGTAGCAGTGCACTCATTCATTCAACATTTTCTTCGCTCTTCTGCCTGCTAGGCCCAGGGCTAGGTGCTGGAATTCACAGATGAATCTGATCCAGTTTTTGCTTTCAAAGAGCATCTAATGTGCAAGGAAATGGTTGTGTTAACAGACCTATTCAGGGCCCCAGATGATGTAGTGTAAAGGAGGATGCAAAAGCCGTGGGAGCACGGGGGGGCCACCTACCCCTGCCTTGGGCAGAGTGACCACGAAGGATTTCTGGCAGAGGTGGTGCTCAACCTTTTTTTTTCCCCCTCCAACAAATATTTACTGAGCATCTTCTAGAGCAGGTGTGGCTCCAGGTGCTGGGATACAGCAGTGAACGGCAGTCTCACTTCCTGGAGCTCCATTGTACTGGAAGAGAGACGTTGAAGTCTTTGAGACAGTTTCAGGCGGTGATGAACACCGAAGAAAATAACCAGGGTTGTGAGATAGTGAGGGAGCGGGGTGTGGTGGGGGCTTCTGCACCCGCTGTGGGCAGGGAAGGACTCAGAGAATGTGGCCTTTGAACTGAGAAACGAGAGGGGGTAAGCCAAGCAAGCGTTTCTGGCCAGAGCTCAGCCAGTGCAGGAGTCCTGAGGGAGGAGAGAGGGGCGCAGAAGTTCTGAGGGGTGAGGGGCGGGGGTCAGGACATGATGTCAGAAAGACAGGACCCCTGGTCGACATCCAATCGGCTCTGGCAGAGTGAGCAGGGACCTCCCATTATTGGATGGTCCCTTAAAAACAGTTTGAATGGGGATGGCTTTGGGGGCTTGGGCTCCAGCCTTCTCCAGGGACCAATGGGGAGGCTGAGGCCCAGAGAGGAAAAGCGACCCTCCTCCTGAGGTCACACAGGATGTGGCGGGACTGGTCCCCTCTTCACCCACCCGTTCTTGCCACTATGCCCTCATAATGAAGGTGGACATTTATTAATCATTTACTGTTTGCTAAGAAAGTTACATTCCTTTGCCTAGTCTGACCGGAGATGGTGAGGCTGAAGGACCTGGTTAAGGGTCATTCAGATCTGGATTCTCTTTGATTGACCCTAGCCAGGTGACCACACCTCAGCTTGCTCATAAAGTGGGGCCAGTACTACAGTAGTCCCCCTTTACCCATGGCATGTGTTCCAAGACCCCCAGTGCATGCCTGAAACTCTGGAGGGTGCCAAACACCTGTGATCAAGTTGAATGTATAAATCAGGCACAGTGAGAGGTTAATAACAATAACTAATAGTAAAATGGAACAGTTATAACAATATACTGTCATAAAAGTTATGTGGAGGGAGTCTTCCTTTCAGAACATCTTACCGTGCGGTGCTCACCTATCCGCTAAAGGAAGCACTTTGCGGCTGCTCTTTGGTAACTCCGAATTGCCAGCATCACTACTGTTGCGCTTTGGGGCCGTTGCTAAGTAAGGTACGGGGTGTTTGTGCTGTGATACCTCTGTAGGTCATCTGATAGTGAGGTGGCTACTGGGCAGGCGGCGGCTACAGCACGGACACGCCGGACCAAAGGGTTCATGTCCTGGGCGGGATGGAGTGGGACAGCACGGGATTTCATCATGCTGCTCAGTACGGTGCACAATTTGAAACTTAGGAGTTTATTTCTGGAATTTTCCATGTAATGTTTTCAGACTGCGGATGACCACAGGTAACTGAAACCTTGGAAGACAAAACCACGGGTAAGAGGAGACGACTGAAATGCTTTCTAGCTTAAAGGGCTGTTGAGGATTCGGTGAGTTCCAACGCACGTCAGCAACTTTCTCTAGTGCTTGGCAAAACGAACACCTCCTGAGCGCTTGGTTTTCATTTAAATTATGTGATGGACCGTGGGGCCTACAAATGGACTGATTAGTCATGGTCCTTGTTTCAGGCACTCTCATCACTGGTCCATAATGGCTCTCCTGTCTATTATTAAAAAAATGTTTAGATGCCTATGAGCTATTATCCAGTACCAGGACTTCCTTTGGACTCCTTCATGCCCTCCCATGCACCCTCCTTTATGTGGGGTACCTGCTCTCCTGAATCTGGGTTTCTCTTTCTCCTGCCTTTTTTTATTAGTATTTAAAATTTTTGATTTTTATTAGTAGTATTATCACACATGCATGTGCCATGTGTATATCTGGAGTTTCTTATTCCCTTTGCCTTTTCAATTAGTATTTAAAATTATATTACATAGGTGAAAAATAAATTTATATCTATATGAAAGGTTATCATGCACAATCTCCTGAGGCTTTATTTTTTCACCCAATCTTGTATTGCTGAGATTCACTAATATTGTTGTATGGAACTGTAATTCTTTGACAGTTCCAGTGGGTCACTGTTCCACAATTTTTATTTATTCAGTTTATGGCATTTGGCTTCTTTTCTGTTGTTTGCTAATGTGGAGAAAAGCACCTGTGAATATTAATATACATGCTTTCTCATGCATGAACTTAGGGGTTTTCTCTTGACATAGGAGTGGGATTGTTGGGTCATTGGGTCTGTGAAAATGTGCTCAGTACTACAAGGTGAGAGCAAACTGTTTTCCACAACGGTTGTATCAGTTTACACTTCCATCGGCAACATACAAGTCCTAGTTCTCTGCACCTTCTGCAATACACAGCACTATCAGACTCACAATTTCTCTAGCCACGTCGTAGGTGTAACAATTTCTCACTGTGGACCCGACTGGCAATCCCCTGGTCACCAGTGGGGTTGAGCAAGTTTGTATGAGTGTGTGTGTGTGAACCCTCCTGGGAATGTCTTTTGCCCTGTTTTCTATTTGTCCTTTTATTACTAGTTTGTAACCGCTCTTTATATTCTTGAGACTAAACATGTTTTGGAAATGGAAATCCTAAAATTTAATACAGTCTCATTTAACAATCTTTTATTTAATAATTAGTGCATTTGGGTCTTGTTTAAGAAAGTGCGCCTTACGCTGAGGTCAAAAAGCTATTACCTACAATTTCTAGTAAACGCTTTAAAGGAGGGTTTGGTTTTTCTTTTTCCCCATTTAAGAACTTGATCCACATAGTGTAAAGGATACATCCAATTCAGTTCTTTCCACCTAGAAACCCCTGCTTCCTTGTCGTCTTTGTCGCTGATGTATAGGAATGCAGCAGGCCCTTTTGCATTTTGAGCTTGTCAAGCTAACTGGCTAAGTCCTTTTTCCAATTATCTGTCTGTAGAGTCTATGTAGACAGTTACAAATGATAGTTTTCTTTTGTGCTTTTAAATCTTCAGGATTTTAACATTTTGCCTTATTTTATTGAACTGGCTACAGCTGCCAGGACAGTCTTAGATAAAAACAGGAGCAGCGAGACCCTGACCAGTGTGGCTCGGAGGGTTGGGTGTCGTCCAGCAAACCCGAAGGTCGCCAGTTTGACTCCCGGTCAGGGCACAGGCCTGGGTTGTGGGCCAGGTCCCCGGTCGGGGGTGTGTGAGAGGCAGCCCATCAGTATTTCTCTCTTGCACATCGATTTTTCTCTCTTTCTCTCTCCTTCACCCTCTCTGTAAAAATTAAAATCTTTGAAAGAAAAGAAAATAGTAGTACTAAGTATCTTTGCCTGGTTTTTATTTTAGAATATTCTAAACTTCCCCCATTTAAAACGTGTTGAGGATTTTTTTTTTAAGATTTTACTTATATTTAGAGGGGAAGGGAAGGAGAGAAGGAGAGAAATATCAATGTATGGTTGCCTCTTGTGAGTCCCCTGCTGGGAACTGGCCTGCAACCCAGGCATGTGCCCTGACTGGGAATCGAACTGCGATCATGTGGTTCGCAGGCCCGCGCTCAGTCCACTGAGCTACGCCAGCCAGGGTGAGGATTTTTTATAATATTCCTTTTTTTCTGGTTAAGGAAGCTCTTTTCTATTCGTAACTCATGGAGGGGTTTTTAAAAATAGTCATTTGTGTTAAACTGTATTGAATGTTTTCAAAGAGTATTTTCAGATGATAATGGTTTGTCTCATTCTGTTAGTACTTTATAGATTTTCTAATATTAAACCACTCTTGAATTCCAAAAATAAACCTAATTTGTTCATTATATAATGAAAAATAATATTCTGAGGTGCAGATTTAAGAAAAACATCCTCCCTAGAGGATACATTTATTGATTTTAGAGAGAAAGGAAAAGTGGGGGGAGAGAGAGGAACATCCATGTCATTGGTTGTCTCCCGTCCGTGGCCAACCTGGGATTGAACCCCCAACATTTTGTGGTGGATGGGATGGTGCTCCAACCAGCTGAGCCACCTGGCCAGGGAAGCTGTAAGTAATCTTAAATTCTACTGTTGCTTTTCTTTGATCCATGAGTTATTTAGGGATGTTTTTAATCTCTATGTATATGGTGAATTATTTATCCTTTTTTTTTAAAGATTTTATGTATTTATTTTTAGAGAGGGGAACGGAGGGAAAGACACACCAAACATGTGGTTGTGGCTCTCACGCCCCCTACTGGGGACCTGGCCCGCAACCCAGGCATGTGCCCTGATTGGGAATCGAACCAGCGACCCTTTGGTCCACTGAGCCACACCAGCCAAGTGTTCGTCCTTCGAAAACAGAACTTAATTGTATCATAGTATAAGAATGTACACTTTGTGAAAACCTATTATTTAAAATGTGAGACTTGTTTCATGGTCAACTTTTAAAAGGTCTGAATGTTCCTGAAAAGAATGTGGGTATGTACTTTGTTTCTATCATCCTGCATTTTGATTTCAATTTATCTTGATTTTTCTGTTTTATTTTCATTGTTTATTACTTTAAAAAAATTGTTGGCTCGTGCTTTTCCCCACAAACACAAGATGATGGTCTTCTCAGGCCTGCTGGTCCCCCTGGCCCCCCCTCCGCCTTCATTCTCCACCAGCACGCCCTCCAGCCGCTTGACATCACCTTCCCAGCGTCTGGAACTCTGGGCTCTTAGTTATTGCAGACACGTGTTCTTCTTGTTCTTTTCTCTCTTTTTTTTTTTATATACTGAACTATTCAGTCTTTATTTCTGCTCAGTGATTAAATATGCTTCCCTTTGCTTTTGTGTGCTTTCTGAAACATGATTATCTCTGAAACAAAAAGGGAAAACAAGTTATGGATTGATGTGTGTTAACTTCACTAAGTTTATGGCTCAGTCTTCACCTGCCCTGGGTATCATTTGTGGGATTTGTCTCTGTTACTTAAACTGTTAGTTCAGAATTTGTTTTGGTAGGAGGGAAGTCTCTTTTTGTACAAACATGAGCCCTTGAACAGTTGTGATTTTTTTATTAACCTGTAACATTTGAATGACAGTTTAGCTGGCTATAAAACTTGCAGTTCAAATGATTTTCCTTCAGCAGTCAATTCAATTTGATACTTATTCCTTCATTAGTGATCTGTTCTCCTATTCAATATCTTAATGGTGTCTTTTTGATGAGAAGCCATTTTAAATTCTGGTTAAGTCCAATTTATCAATTTTATTTTTATAGTTAGGACTCCTTGCCCACCCCAAACTCATGAAGATATCCTCTTAAGTTTTCTTCTAGAAGCTATATGAATCTGGTTTTATAATTTGGTTTATGGTCTGTTTCAAAGGAATGGAATAGGATTGGGGTTGTTGATGTTTTAACTGTTTTAAAAGGATTTATTTATTTATTTTTAGAGAGGGGGAAGGGCAGGAGAAAGAGGGGGGGAGAGAAACATCAATGTGAGAGAGAAACATCGATTGGCTGCCAGTTGTATGCTCCCGGACCAGGGACCGAACCCGCAACCCAGGCAGGTGCCCTGACCTGGAATTGAACCAGCGACCTTTAGCTTTGTAGAATGACCCCCAACCAACTGAGCCACACCGGTCAAGGCTGATGTTTTAACTTCCAACTGGTGTTTTACCTTTTTTTTCATATTAACTCTTTCTTAATCCTTCCTGGCTCCTTCACGGAAGCGTTCTTCCATCTGATAGCCTGGTTCTCCGTTTCATTCCTCAGCTGCCGGGTCCATTCGACTGTTTATGTTTTTTCTTCCAACTGGTTTTTCATGTAGAATATTTCCATTTGAGTCCTTTAATACTTTCTTGTTCTGTTTTATACCACTGCTATCTTTGCTTATTTCTTTTGAATACCTCCTAGTGCTTATTTAACACTCTCAGCCCATTTGTTGAATACGACTGATTCCAGGGCTGTCTCTAATCTGCTTGTTTCTTTTGAAGTCCTTGTACTCCTTGCATTTCCTGTTTTTAACCCAGGGGTGCATTTCTTGGGGGTCTCCAGCTATTCTCTCTGATGCTGGTAAGAATTTAAGCCTGACCCTAGTTTGCGTGAGCACTGAGCCCAAGGAGATGACAGTCCTGGAGTGGAGACCACCCCTGACCCAGGCACCAGAAACACACAGTCCGTCCCTCACTGGGTTTGGCACCACCACCACCCTCCAGCCCCTCAGGGAACTAACGCCAGAGGGTTGGGCCTGACGCTCAGTGCCCCAGGAAGAAGCTCCAGGGGAGGGGGCTGCCTGCCCAGGTCACAGTCCACCAGAGAGGTCTGGGAGGGGCAGGGTGGCGGAGCAACTGTGGAGCCCTGTCTGCATTCCCACAACTCCACGTTGCCTGCTGCATTGCCCTGCCTTACTCCAGCAGGGCACCTGTGCTCTCTGCCTGGGCCTCTGATGTGCAAGTGACGGTGGGTGTGGGTTTGGGGGAGAGGGGGGGGTGGAGGGAGGTAACCAGGGAGGGGCAGAAGCACGAGCAGAAATCAACACCTATATTCTTTCTTACAATATTCTCCACCACCCTCGAGACATCGCTCTGCCCCCTCTCCTGGCAACAGCACCTCTCCCACCCTACACACACCAGCTTACAAACCCTTTCCTTCTCCCCAGGAGTGCCAGGTCTCTCCATACTTCTCAAGGTTTAGCGACACTTTGCTCTGTTATTACTCTGGGGTTGGTTTGGGGAAGAGGGCACAGGAGCCATGTATGTCCATCTGCCCTCACTGCTGGTGTTCGGGCAGCGTGCGGCCGCCACCGCGCTGCGCCGTCAGCTGGGGCACAGTGGCTTCAAAAGAGAACCTGCTGACCTAGTAGAGATACCAGTGCGGTATGGGAACTGATGGACCACTAATTTTACATAAGCATCAGAAACACATGAAAGAACTAAGGAAAGTATTGGCAACATAAAACAATAAGAAGTGTTTTTAAAAGACAGGCAGAAATATTCAGTATGAAAAACGATACTCATCCTCTGTCTGCCCCGGCTCCAACCTTTGCACACGCCTCAGAGCTCACTAGTCTCAAAAAGAGAGACCTGCATGGCCTCTAGACCTTTGCATGGGCTGTTCCCTCTGCTTGGATTGCCTTCTGCTGTAAAAATTCTCTTTCATCCTCAAGACTCCTTTCCTGATGGCCCCTGCCAGCCCTGATTCTTCAAGTAACCAGCTCTGCAACTTCGGACAAGTCACACTACCTCTCTGGACCTCAGGCTTCTGCTGGGGGAAAAAAATGAAAGTGTCGGGTAGGGCTAGACTATTCCTGGAGTCCCTGTGAGCTCTGACAAGCGGGTGCGTGGTTAAGAATAACGGTTCTGGAGTGGGACTGGCCATGATCCCCTCCTGGGTCAGCACTTAATCACTGTGTTTCAGTGGGCAGTTTTTTCAACTTGTGAAGCCTCAACTTACTAGCCTAGCATAAGGGTTAAGACCTTGTACTTTGGAGCTGGACACTTTGGGTTCATAATCCCTGCCACTTGCTTGCTGTGTGACTGCAGGCAAGTGATTTAACCTCTCTGTGCTCTTTTTCCTTCTGTAAAATTGGATAGCAACTAACAGTGCCTACCTCAGAGTGTAGGAGCACAGTGAATGCAGTTCTAGCTCTGCTGGTGGTGGCTGTTCACCATTATACAGACTTCTCCATTCAGTTCAGCAAATTTTTGATGTTTGTCTGCCGGGTTCTGCTAAGTCTTCTCTCTATACGCTGTTAAATCTTATCTCTTGACAGACACTCTCCTTTGCCTTTTATCTTTGTAACAACCTTGCAAGATACGGATGACTAGTAGTGTTTTTCTAAGGAACTTGCAGCCTCAGGCGTAAGGTCACTTTCAAAACTGCATGGCAAAGACTTAACCTATGACCACCTCCTCCACGGCCAAGGTCTTTCTAGTACACTGCAGTGTTCAGGAAGATTGGACTGGGGCTTGGGGATGACTGAACAAATTCCGATGGGAAGCTCAGCAGTGAGCGTATACCTCTTCCCTTCCAGGTATACTCCAGCTGTCTGCCCACCCTGTGCCATAGAGAAGATGTCTTTTTAGGTTTCAGGCAAATGTGGGCTTAGTGATGGGCCAGAAGTTAATTGAAGAGGCAGAACAGGGGTGGTTGGACATTTAGGGACTCATATGACCTGGGAGAGAGGGCCAGAGGGACTGTGGGAGAGGGAAGAGGACTCTTGGAGGACAGCAAAGAGGAGGATCGAGTTTCAGCAAGCCCAGAGCCGGAGCTGGAGGGGGAGGTCTATGAAAGCAAGCTTGGCCTTGCCAACAGACCGAGGGCTTCCCAAGGGCACAGTGGGGCTGAGCGCCAGCCCTGCCATTGGTCCTGTGTGTCTGGGCACAGGGCTTCACCTCTGAGAGCCTCAGTTTCCTCATGTGTTGAAGGACTCTAGTGCCGTTGGTGCACTTAGGAGAGAGGGCCCGTGGGAGGTGGGCAGCCTGCACTGCGGGTTAGGTTGGCATGCATGGGCTTGAGATTTAATCCCAAAGCTTTCATTTCCCCCATCTGCGATTTGGGAGTCACATTTTTAGCTGCAGGGGATTATTGCAAGGCTACAGCAGGGTGATTTTTGGGAGAGATCGTCTCTGCCCTGTCTGTTTAAAACTGAAGATGGCCCTTCTCCTCCCCATCCTCCTCCCGGCCTTATTCTTCTCCATTAAACTTACTCCCACCTGACGTTCTATTCATTTTCCTTTTTCCCTTTGTTGTGTACTCTCCCCACCAGCAGGGATGGGGCTGTTTTGTTCAGTACCTAGAATGGCCCCTGGCATATAGTAGGTGCTCAATAAACAGTGGTCAAACTGTTTGGATGTCCGTTGAATAACATAGGGAAGGCCCGAGTGCATACAGGATGTCAAGTCAGTGTCAGTGGGATCTCAGAGGTGAAGGGCAGAGGCACGAGACCGGCCAGCACAGCTCGCTTGGGGTGCCAAGAGTTGCCCGTGGAAGCAGCAGGGGCCTGCATTTCAGTGTAGTGCCTGGTCTCTCTCTGTTCACAGTCTGAAGAAGGTAAGCCCCGTGGGAGAGTAAGGCTGGATGGGCTTGGGCACTGGTGGGACTTCTCAAGGAGCCAAGACCCTTGGGCAAACAGGAGGCCCGTGATTCTTAGCTTTCCTCTTTTCTCTGGCTTTTTAAACCACTCTGACTGCCCCTAAGTGGAACAAACTATCTCAGAGAAGTGGCCAGTTACATCCCTGCCACCCCAAAGGCTAAGAGAAAAAGCTCTGGGTCTGGAGCCAGGTAGATGCTGGGACATGGCCTGGCTCTGCCTCTCTTTAGCAGAGGGACTTTGTTTCCTTCTCTGTGAAATGGGTGCAGATGTATGTCCCCATGTGCTGAATTCCTAGGGCTTTTGTGTAAAACCCAATAAAAATATGTATCACGACCAATTGTCGCTAGACTGAAGTGCCTAGAAGGCAGAGCCTGCACCTGCAGCCCCCAGCGCGGGCCAGGCACACAGCTGGCACTTGGAAACTGGTGGTCAGAATGGTTTTAAACTCGGCCGATAGCAGCCTGTTGTGAGAAGAGGGGCCGAGTCCTCCACCGAGTAGGAATGTTAGGCAAATCCCATCCAAGGACCTCCTACACTTCTACAAGTTTATAGACTCCGAGGAGAAAACCTAACTGGTATTCAGTTGGACTCATTTTATAATGCACTTGAAACTTACTGACCCAGCTTGAGCTTGTTTACAAGATTTGTTCTTGGGTAGGAACAACTGCCTGAGTATGACATGACGCATTTTCTTACAAAGGCTGAGAAAAGTTGAATGGGAGGCCTGAGGTCAGACTCTGTGTTTCCAGTAACCAAAAGTCCAAGGCAGACCATAAGAGGAATTAATTAGTTCATGTAACTCTACTGTTTCAATGTAGGCTTCAGGTATGGCTGCACCAAGGTGCTCAAGTGATGCCACCAGAGACTCTGATTCTCTGTTTCTCTCTGTTAACCTCCCAAGGGGTTGCTTCTCCTTCAGGTTCCACACAGTGCCCTCCCCACCACCTCACACCCGCACAACATACCATCCATGTGGAGAAAGTCTTCCAGCCCAGAGGTACTGGGGCTGGGATGGTTCGTACCCGAACCACAGGCTGCAAAGGGAGAGAGCCACTTCCCAAAGGAAACTTTGTCATATTCTGAGGAAGGAGGAAGGGATTCTGAGTGGCCAAACATTACAGCAAATCTCCACTACACTCGTCGAGGGGAGCGGTGGAGAGCCACTGAAACACCCGCTTAGCACGTCACAGCATGCAGAGTTCCTCCTCCCAATGCCCAAGAAGCCGATGTTGGTGGCAGAATGGCGTTCATCATCCCTGATTCACAACCCTAGAGTGCACCGCCTCTCTGTGCAGAATTAGGACCGCAGAGGGGCTGGCCTGGGAGCCCCGGGCCCAGTGTGACTGAAGCCTCTCTCTCCTTTTATGGAAGCCTCCCAAGGAGGCTGCAGTCCCGTGAAAGCCCAGAAAGAACAGGTCCGGGGAGGAGGGAGCGCCCGACAGGAGGACAGGTCACATGGCCCTGCTGGGCACAGAGCCCCAGTGCACACGTGCGTGCACACACACTCATGCTCACTGGGGGAGTGAGGTCACCTGCCACTCTGAAATGGGCCTCCTATATCTGGGGTGGCTGGGACATCAGGTCTTCCATCTGGGTGGAAGTTGGCGTATGACTGGGATCGGAGCCAGAAGAGCCTGGCCTAGATCCGAGCTCTCCCACGCTGTTACCATGTGACCGTCCAGCCCCCTCCCCCCTTCAGAGCTTTAGCTTTCTGTTCTGATCCTGAGCTGATGACTCCCACCTCCCTGGGTTCTTGGAAAGCTGAACAAAGCTCCAGGCAATGTAGTAGGTGCTCCCTTAAGAGTTTCTCCCCTTCCCTCTTCAGAGTGTCCTGTTTACAGCTGTGTGTCCGTGGCCAAGGCACTTCTCTGAATTGTGGGAGCAGTGATGGCACCTCCACGTAGTGCCGTGGGGAGGGTTAAACTAACTAATGCACAGACAGTACACAGGACAGTGCCTGGCATGCTTCTCATCACTGTTACTACTGACTAACGTTTGTTGAGTGTGTAACGCACGCCAAACCCGGGCCTTTATCTCGTTGTTTGTTACTGAATTCTCATTCTTACCATAGCGCAGTGACAGAGGCACTCACTGTGGTCATCCCCATGGGCACGTGAGAAAGCTCGGGCCCAGAAAGGCAAAGCGACGTGCCCAAGGTGAAGAAGCCAGTGAGCATGGGGGTCTCCGCCCAGTTGTGCGCCCCTGGCTACTTGTCTGGGGGTTGGGACATAGCGCTTGCCCTGCAGCCTTCCAGGGTCACTGAGAAGGTCAAACGCAGTAGCGACCGGGAGCTTCCGCCAGCTGGAAGGTTCCCTGGGAACGTGAGCCTGGTATCTGTGGGCCCAGCCACAGCACGCACTATCCTGGGGAACATCAACATACCCCCCGCTCTGACGCAAGCTGGGCATTTGCAAACCCCCTGCACATGCCACCCAGGGCCACTGCTTGTGTTGGCCACCACCCAGCAAGTTACAAGTTCATGGCCCATTTCCCCACAATCCAGAGCTGCTTCAATCTCCTCTTCCAGGGCCGGTGTGGGGCCCATCTGCGGAATGGAGGCTCCCCCTCCCCGGGGAGGGCTTCTCCCACACGCCAGGGCATGTGGGGTGTTGGGGGCCGGAAGCAGGGACAGTCATGGTGGTCAGGTGTCCTGGGCCAGGGCCAGCTGAGGTAAGGGATATGGGGGGGGAGGGCTGTGTCTAGGGTCACTCGTCTGGCCACCGGTGGAGGCAGGTCTTGAGCCTAAGGTCCTCCCCTGCCCCTACTGCAAGTCCCAGGTGCCTGCTGATGCAGGGCAGGCCATGGGTGCGGCACGCAGCTCTGGCGCTTGGACTGAGTCACTCGCAGAGGTGATTTGAGGCCACTTTCTCACTGTGTGGCCTTGGGCAAGTCACCTCACCTCGCTTCTGTAAAGCAGGGGGTTGGGAGAAGCCCTCTCTCTGGGGGCTGTGATGCACGCATGATGAAACGGCATTTGGGAAGTAGGTTCAGTGAGTTTGGGTCAACTGGCAGCAGCAGGTAATCCGTCTACAATCACATAATGTACGCACCGCAGAGCGAACAGGTTCGTTCACATCTGGCTTCGTAACATGCTGGCTGTGCCACCTCGGGCAAGCTACTTACCCTCTCTGTGCCTCTTTTTTTGTTAAATGGGGATAATATTGCCTACTTCCTAAGTTGTTGTGAGGTTAAATGAGTTAATATTGGTAAGGTATTTAGAACAATGCTTGGCACAGAGTTAGGGCTATGAAAAGGTTCCCTGTTACTAAGAGTACAGCTTTCGAATCAGTGGAGGCAAAGGTGCACTTTCGGTTGTCCTGAATTCACGTTCATTCACACCAGCTGCCTCTACCATGCACTGAAGTTTGACCCCAATAGGATCAAAGTCGTACACCTGAGGGGCACCGGCAGGGGAGTTAGTGCCCCCTCCGCCCTGGCCCCCAAGATCGGCCCCCTGGACCTGTCTCCAAAAAATGTCGGTGATTTCACCGTCAAAGCCGCTGGTTACTGGGAGGGTCTGAGGGTCGCAGTGAAACTGGCCATTCGGAACAGAGAGGCCCGAACTGGGCCGTGCCTTCTGCCCCTGCCCTGATCTCAGCCCCCTCACAGGACCCGTCCGGGACAGGAAGAAGCAAAAAACCAACAGAACGAAACAAAACGCCATTGAGCACAGTGGAAACACCACTTTCAACGAGGTTGTGGACATCGCCCCACAGTCATGTCACCGATCTTTAGCTAGAGAACCCTCTGGAAGCATCAAAGAGGTCCTGGGACGGCCCAGTCTGTGGGCTGCCACCTTGATTGCCGCCACCCTCGTGACGTCACAGGTGACATCACAGATGACCTCCGCAGTGGTGCTGTGGGAGTCTGGCTAGTGAACAGCTGCAGAGGAAAATATTTCAACTAAAGGTCATCTGACAACCAAAAAAAAAAGTACAATCACAAGTGAAATAAGGATTTTTCTCAAATAGTCTCAGTTCGAAGTGTTCTCTTCAGTTGACCCAAATCATCGTTAACGTCTAGAATCTCAGGACACTGGCGTTGACGCTGCGCCTCGCAGACCACCTCGTGCTTCCAGTGAAAGCTCCTCAGATCCTTAGCCGGTTAGTGGGAGACCTGTCCCTCTCGCTGATGTGCTGTGTGACCCTGGGGAGGTCACATGCCCTCTCTGTGCCTTTCTGATTGTGGAGTGTGAGAGCAAGGATGGGAGAGCCACATCTAGTGCCAGAAGGGGTCCTGCTGGGGCTGTTGACAGAGTATGGGGACACGGGTGGCCAATATCTTAGGGAAACAGTATATGCCCCTCACCCCCATCCTACTCAGTTTCCAGGCTTGACCCCGGGCAAGGTGGCCTGGAACACAGCATCCCTCTCCGTGGGACAGTGGAAGCCTGTGTGCCCACAGTGCAGCCATCCCTGACACTCCTCTGCGTGGGCACTGAGGCACAGTGTCCCTGGGACCTGCCAGCTCCCTCCCCCATCTCCCTGCAGCCAGCTTTCCTCCCACCACCGAGTACTGACTGGCTCCAGTCCTCTGCCTTCAGAGCCACTGTGTGGCATTGAGGCTGTCCGGGTGCCCAAGGGAGCCCCAGAAAACCTTTGACTCTGGAACCCAGACCCTTGGGGCTTCTGGTCCCAGCTCTGCTGGGCAGCCTTGGGCAAGTGGCAGGCCATCTGAGCTTCAACATCCTCACCTGTAAAATGGGCTGGCGATGAGGCTCCTAAAAGAGACAGGCATGTCGTAAAGGGGCTGCTGTCGACCAGGCCGAGCTCAGGGAGCAAAGCCTGTCATGGTCGGGCCAGGCCGCCTCTCTGTCCTCCACCACCAGCTGTTGGCGCACGTCTTTCTCCCTGACCTCGGAGTCCTGCCCTGTGGCCTCCTCGCCTTCACACATCCAGCCTCCTATCAGGACTGTCTTTCCTTTCGGTTCATCTCCACCCTTCCAGCCTGGCTGTCTTCCCACCCCCTCCATGGAACCTTCTGGGTTCTCTCTTTCTCTCTGTCCTTCAGGACGAAGAGAAAACATCAGACTGCCTGGTGGGCTGCTCCTCCCACACGAGTCTGTGGGTGTGTGAGAGACACAGAGAGGCAGACACACAGACCTGGTTCTCTCAGGAAACAAACAGCCCCTTTCACTGGAAGAGCTGGGACCTCTACCCTTTCAATCAAACACCCCCAACTAAATGGAGGTGCTCAGGAAGCTGGTGAGCTTTTGGTTTCTAGAGTCTTAGATCTAGAAAGACCTTGTGGGCCTTCCAGGTGAGCAGCTCAGCTCCTGGCTGCCTGGCCAAGTGGACAGAGAAGGGTCTGTCCACTCTCAGCTCCGATACCTCCTCTGCCCTACTTGGCCATCAGTCCATCCTCCCTGCCCCATAACCACAGCTGCTGGCCAACACTCGCTGAGCACGAACCCTGACCTGGGCTCTGCTTTAAGCCTTTCCACGTATTAACTCATGTCATGCTTACAACGCCCTGTGGCTTTTATGAGTCTCCCACTCGGCAGGTGGGAAACCCAAGGGCAGAGGCATGGGATCATTAGCCCTGAACTACCCAGGTTGAGGCGGGCACAGGCAGGATCTGAACCTGGAGCCCTGGCACCAGAGCTCGCTCTTACGCTGCTGAGTGGCCTCTGCAGCCAATCCCCCTGGACCTCGCCACCCGTCCACCCACTTACGGACACGTCCTACTGGGCTGGCAGTGTGCCCGGCGCTGCCAGCACAGGGGCTGCGGCCATCAGCAGAGGGAGATCCCTGCAGCCCAGGAGCTTACCCCGTGCTGAGGAGGCAACATGGAGACACTCGAAAATTCAACAAGGTCTTGAGCGCCTGCCCGGGGTTCTGGGAACTTGGGGAGAAGCTGTAATTGCCTGCTAGGCTGGGGTGGGGCAGGGCAGTCCAACGGAACTGAGGTGGAGGTGAAGGGGTGGTGTTAGGACGTCATCGGGTGAACGGCAGGGAACATTCCAGACCAGAGAACGCAATGTACAGAGGTACTGAGTCTGGAAGTGCTCAGGGGACAGCTGGCATCTCATCAGAGCCCTAAAGACAAAATGGCTTGAGAGCGGGCAGGCAGGCTGCCACCAAGCCTCCTGGACACTCCCATGTTTGTTCTGGGACGGGAGACGTTCAGCAGCTAGAGGCCAGAGTCGTGCGCCATGCCCAGCACCTGGCCCACCGCCCTCTGGGAAGTCCCTCCTTGGGTCTGACCTGCAGTCCACTCTGACCACCTCACATTCCCTTCTGAGCTGCTCTTCACTCAGAGGCTGCTTCATGGCAGCCGTGAATGATTCTCACAGTGAATAGATGAAGTCCCGGCCAACCAGGCTTGCCAGAGGCACTGGGCTTGGCTGAGGGAGAGAGTCCATGTTCCCAGTCGCTGACCCTGCAGCTGAGATGTTCCTGGGCTGGTCCAGTGCTCTCTCCCTGGGCAGCTGCTGCAGCCTAATTTGGTCTTCCAGGGCCACCCCCCAGCCCCCATCCCATTCCCCTAACCCACGGGGAGCACTCAGCACTTCTCTGAAGCCACAGCTACTTGGAATAGCCAAGAAGGGCCCAGCTGACAGCCCAGAGGACTGGCTCCCAGCTGGCTCCAGGCTGGTTCTGACGGTTCCCTGTGTGTGTCTATGGGGACTCGGAGCTGGGAGACCTGGGGTAAGTCTTCCTTCTTCTTGGGCCCTCAGTCTTCCCATCTGGGCAATGGGATAATCTCCAAGGCACAGTTTCCCAAGCAAAATGCCTGGGAGATTCTGACTGAGCAGGTATGGGGTGAGGGGAACGGGAATTTATTTGCGGGGTTGTGTCTTTCTAATTTCTCTTTAAAAAACAGATTTTATTTATTTGTTTTTAGAGAGGGGGAAGGGAGGGAGAAAAACATCAATGTGTGCAAGTTGATCAGTTGTCTCTCACACACCCCCAACTGGGGACCTGGCCCCAAACCCAGGCATGTGCCCTGACTGGGAATCAAACCTGTGACCTTTTAGTTTGCAGGTTGAGGCCTCAGCCACTGAGCCACACCTATGAAAAAGAAATGAATATGAAAGCAATGGTAAAACATCGGTTGAGAGTTAAAACATCAGCCTTGACCTGTGCGGTCAGGGCAAACGGTCAAAAGTTCTAACTTATATTGAACAAAATCTCCAGAGGGGAGAGGACTACACAGATGCAGAAATCATGCAACAACGGAAAATGCGCTAATTAGGTCTAATTTCTCTTCTTAAATTTGAATACAGCCACTCCCTTAAACTAAACCCTTCCTCACCCCCCAACACTCCCATAACTCAATTCTTATTGGATGCTCATAACACCTAAGACAGGCAGGGTGGGGTTAGTAGCCAGTAGATGAGTTTTTGCACGTCGTACCAGTACTTTTAACTGCCTCCCAGGTCATTGCAAAGAACGCTTCCGTCGCCCTGGAAAGTTCCTTCATGCCCTTTCCAGTCCGTACTCCGCCTGGGTAACCACTTGGGAATAAGACTTTGCCCAATCACCCCAAGTGATGCTTGCGGTCTGGTACCCTGAGCCCAGACATTCCAGGATCAGGACCTCGGGGTTGGAGGCTCTTGAAAGACAAACAACTGCCCCTCCGACCCCACGAGCTTTCCCCCCCGGGAAGCTCAAGGCTGGCTGGGGGTGGAGTTTCAAGGCTAGTGGGTGTCCAGGCCTGGGAATTGGGTGGGCTGGGTGGTAGTGTCCCTGTGGCAGAGAGAGCCTGGAGTGGGCGTGACTTCTGAGTAGGTCCCTTTGCAGGGCTTGGTTCAGCACCTTCCATCTGCATGGCTCTTGGTCACATTCCCAGATGCCCCAGAGTCCCTTCCCTCACCTGGGGAGAGGGACAGCTGTATGCTGCTCTCAGGGTGGTGAATGAGGATTGACATAAGGTCAGCTGGGTTGTTCTCAGCACACCACAGGTGCACTCCTGCATGGGTGGTGGATACCCAGAGGTGCAGGAACGGACAGACCCAGCATCGCATGGCTGGGAAGTGCTGGAGCTGGGGCCTGGGCCGGACTTGCTGGCTGTGTGACCCTTGACTGGATGACTTTGCTGACAAGCCCCAGTTTCCCCAAACATCAAATAAGCCCCAGCCTACCTTTTACTGCTAGGATGTTCTAAGGATTTGATGCAATTCGAGGTAATGGATTATTCAGAAAGAAAAAGGTTTGATAGAGTAATGCAACTGTTTTTCCTGTTTTCATGGTGACTTCAGTGGCCTTTCTGGGGCAAGGAAGAAAGGATCATCCTTGGCACCAAGAGGGTAAAAGCATTTCTCGTGATCTTGGAACCCAAGGGGCCCCAGGAAGCAGGAAGGGTGATGGGGAAGGGCTGGCCTCTTGGGCACATGGTGGCTTTCCTTCCAGGCTGTGTGTGTGTCCAGTAGCTCCACTTGGAACCTCAGTTTCTGAGTCTGAAAGAGGGGAGCCCTGACCTGCATCCCGACTTCTTGAGATGCTGTCAGAACCCAAGAGAGGATGGAAAAGCGGGAGGGGTGCTTCAGAAGCAGAAGGTGCTGCTGTAAGTAGTTGGCAGCTCAGCCACCTCCAGCCTGTGTGTTGTCTGAGGGGATCACTGGCTTTGGGCCAACACCTGGTGGAGACTTGGCTGAAGCCTCGCTGCTGCCCTGCAAGGCTGGTATCATCCAGGTCCCCAGACAATGCAGGCTGGGCTGGGGTCACAGTCCTGGAGGCCGGCAGATCTGGGCTCAAACTCAGGGGCCACTATTGCACCCCTGAGCCTGTTTCCTTCATCAGTGAATGAGGGTAGTAGCGCCTCGTTCCTGTGGGGCGTGGCACACAGCTGGTGCTCAGTAAGAGTTCCTTGGCCCTGGTCACGTGGCTTGGTTGATTGGAGCATTGTCCTATAGACCTAAAGTTCGATTCTGTCAAGTCATACACCCAGGTTGCAGGTTCAATCCCTGGTCGGGGCGCATAGGAGAAGGCAACCAGTCGATGTTTTTCTCCCACATTGATCTGTCTCCCCCACCCCTTCCCCTCTCTCTAAAAGCAGTGAGAAAATGTCCTCAGGTGGGGATTTAAAAAAAAAAAAGAATCAGAAGGACAGCTCCCCGTATTCTGGACGTGGGCTCCCCCCTCTGGGTGGGTGGTTCAGCGCACACTCAGGTTCCTGGCCTTGTGGATGGGGTGCACGGCCATTGTTGCTGCTGCTGGGAAGACTGGCTGTGGCCTGGCTGCGGTTCCTTCCCTGCCGTTGTTTTTATCCCACAACACGCCAGCACCATGCTGGTACACAGTAGGTGCTTTTTCTACCCTGGCCAGCCAGAAATGTCCAAGGGAACAGAGGCCGTGTCTGCCCTCTTCCCTCTGAGTCCCCGAGGCCTAGAACAGACCTGGGCAGACAGCAGGTGCTCAGTAAATGTTTGGGAGTGGAGGGTGAATAAACCGAGGTGAGCGAACAGGCATCCTGCTGCGTGAAAGGATTAGGCGGGGGGAGGGGCGCTTTGTGGGCTAGTCCCCTCCCTGTTCACCCCTCCTGGGCTAATCCCCAAAGATTAACCTGGGCAGGAAGCCAGGTCACCGGCCACTGACCCAGGGCTTTGGAGTGAGCATGCAAGGGTAGTGTGGCCAGACGTGTACAGACTGTGGAGGCCACTCCTAACAACCCTTTTCACCTCAAGATGGCCCTCCTGTCCCCCACCCTGGACCTGGTCCTCACCGCCGCCTTCAGTGTCCTCTTCCTGGTGCTGGCCCTGGGCCTGCTGTGCTTCTTCACCTGCCGCCTGGCCAGGCCGCTCAGGTAGGACAGCTCCCCTGGCCTGGCTTCCTCTCCTGCCAGATCTCCTTTAGCTCCTGTTTGCTCTAGTGGGATAGGACAGGGTGGGCACAGCTTCTCTCCCTGTCCGTGGTGGAGAAACTGAGGCCCAGAGAGGCTGCATCAGCCCAGGGTTGAATTGCACTTTCGTGGGGCGCAAGCTTTGCTCAGTTTCCTAAACTGTAAAATGGGGGGCGAGCAGTACTTGGGAGGATTCAGTGAGATCACAGAGGGTAAACCCTTAGCTCACGTGGGACTGGTAGGAGTGCCCAAGAAGTGGTAGTGATTTCTATCAGGTCTAGTATTCTGTCACTTGTCCGGGGCCTTGGAGAGCCAGCCCAGCTCCCAGGGCTCCTGTGTCTTCTGCCCCAGGATGCTGACTCAGGGCCAAGGCCCAGCCCCTCAGCTCTCTCCCTTGACCTGCCAAGTAGCAGCCCTTCTGCCCGGCCTGAGCCAGAGCCAACCGAGGCGTCTGCACACTCGTCATGAGTAATCAGGGCACGTAGCTGGGAGCCTGGCAGAGACAGTCCGGCTGGGAGGTGGCGTGATGGGGTGGACACACACTCGGGTGCTCCATTATGAGCTGGTAGCGCATTGGCAGAGGGTGGTGGGCAGCCGGGGCCCCCACAGCCTCGGCTGGGCCCCACAGAGCCGGTCACCCAGGGCTGCCAGAGAGCAGGCTTGGAGCCTCCATGTGGGGGTGGGAGCACAGGAGGCGGAGCCAGCAGGGCAGTCTGGCTTCTGAAGGGTTTCCGGGCTTCCCAGTTTGCCACTCCTTCTCCTTTCCAAGCAGAGGCCATGGGAGGAGGCACCTGTCAGTCTGCAAGACAAGCCCCTCTCAATGTCACATCCCTGGGGCCAGAATTCAGAACATTTCAGCCGTTACCATGGGCCTTTTATTCGGTCAGCATTACAGAGCCGCGTCAGTGTGCACGGGCTTGGAGATGGGTAAGGTGGTCTTTACCATCACAGAGCGGCCGTGCAGCAGGGAAGAGCGACCCACAAACAGGCATGCTGGTGCAGGGCTGGATGAGCCTTTGGACCTCCTGGGGCCACCCCTTCACTTTTATCTTTCCTCATTGCTCGTTTGTTTTGGACTCTAGGTGCGGAGTTGAGTAAGTCCGATCTCTCAGTGCGTGGTGTACAGTCGTAAGATCGGGTCTGGTTTTATTTCTTATTCTTCCCCTTCATCCCTGCTCCCTGTTGCCCATGACCAATCCCCCTACTCCCCAAAGGTCCTCATCTTAATGTGTTTAACACATCCTTGAATTTGTATGTGTGCTCATAAAGTATGCTGTTTTCTGCATGTGGGTGTGGCCTGCATAACTCATTTGTATTCTTTGTATTCTTCACCCCGTCCTGTGTTTAAGCTTCATCTATACCACTGTTGTGACTTCTGGTTTTAATGCTTCTGCCCCATAGATATTGCCACCATCACCTTTATTAATTCATTCCTCTGGTTATGGACAGAGGGGATGCCCCAAATCTTTACAAGCCGGCGGTCAGGGGAATATGCCAAACATGTCTCCAGAAGCATGATGGTTTCTGTAGGTTTTTGGTAGAAAGTCTTCGTTAAGTTAAAGGCGTTCTTTTTGATTCCTGGTTTTCTGAGGGCTTTTCTCATACAGTGGTCTCTGTCCCCATTCCCTCTTCCTAGATGGTCTCGTCAAGTTTCATCAAGGCTTAAATATCACCTGTATGCCCAGCTTTCCCGAGTGCATACCTCCAGCCAAGACCTCTCCCAAATGCTGGATGTGTATGTCTAGCCGTCCACTAATGTCTTCACTCCTAAAAGACATCTCAGACTCAACACGTGCAAAGCCACGTTGCCTATTTTCCCCACCAAGTCTACCCTATCTCCCACCTCAAAACACCACCCCAAATGCTGAAAGACCGAATGCTTCTCCGCAAGATCAGGAACAAGGCAAAGACGTCTGCTCTTGCCTCTCCAGTGTAACATGGTGCTGTAAGTCCTAGCCAGTGCAGTAAGGCAAGAAAAAGAAATAAAAGGCATACCAATTGGGAAAAGAACAACTAAAACTCTCCCTGTTTGTCAATGCCATGATTATCTACATACATGTTGGCAAAGAACTCACTACATACGCACAAAACTCCTAGAACTAATACGTGAGTTTAGCAAGGTCCCAGGGTACAAGGCATTTATTTATTTACTAGGTACAGTTGTATTTATTTGTACTAGCGATGAAGTAGGTAAAACAATGATACTGTAATAGTGAGCCCTAAAGTGAAATACATCAGTATAAATTTAACAAAACACACGCCGGGTCTGTGTGCAGAAGCGATAGAAGAGAGGCTGTTCGTGAGTGGAAGAGCGGACGTTGCAAAGAGGCACACCCTTCCCAACCTGGTTTACAGAGTTAGTGCAAGACCAAGCAAACGACAGGGATGGAGAACAGAGCTGAGGCGGCCGGGTTTCAGGAAGGGATGGGTCAGTGGGGTTGCGGGGAGGCTTCTGTGAAGATAGCGAGACGGCCCGAGAGAGCTTTTTGGGGCCGTGGTGCCGTCTCGTGTCCTGAGTGTTGTGGAGGTCACATGAATCTGTACACGCATTAAACCCCAGAATCTCTGTTCTATCCCCCCCACCCGGACAGTCCCCCCATGCCAGCTTCCTTGCTAAATCTGTGGTCGGTTACTTGCTACCTTCTCTGCTACCTGCTTGTTTGTGATTCTGGGCAAATCACATTTCCTTGCAGAACCTTGGCTTCCACACCCACAAAGAGATCAGACGTCCTGCTCCATCTACTGACCAGGTTTTTGCATTTGTTTCCATGTCCTTTGTAGATTGTGGAAATAGGCTCCCAGAGAGTAGCACTTTCATATTATGGAAGTAAAACACAGGTGCTGGAAGTGTCCATATCATAAGCTGACAGCGTATCGGGTTTTCAGCATGAACGCACCCAGCACCCAGGTCGGTCAACAGAACAGCACAGCCCCCGGGGCGCCCTCCAGTCTCCCTACCCCCCCAGTTGGGACGTCATCCTGTAACACCCTCGGTTAGTTTTTATACTTTGTATTGTGAGAATCACACTACACATGCTCTTGGGTCTGCCTCCTTCACTCACCTTCCCCTTCGCAAGATTCATGCAAGTTTTCGGGGTCTTGTCGGTTACTTGTTTGTTGTTGCGTGGATTTCCATCTTGAGAACCCTCACCATGCGTTTGTCATCCTGCTGAAGACAGACACAGTTTTGAGGTCACTGGGCATGGTTTTGAGGTGACTGGGGACAGGGCTGATAGGAACATCCCTCTACATGTCTTTTAGTGAACTTGGGAATAACGGGTGGAAGGGCGTGTGTATGGTGTCGATCCTGCGAGAAGCTGCCGGTTTTCCTACGTGGTTGTGCCAGCCTACACCCCACTGGCAGAGAGGGGATGCTCGGACTTTTCTACACACACAAAGGAAGGGTTTGGGGTGGTTCTCTCCTTCCTCCTGTGACCTCCCCCCGCCTTAGAGCCCTGGCTTTCACTGAGGTAAATATTTACTGTGCGAACACTGGAGTACAAACAAGGCAAGGTCCCTGCTCCTGGAAGCTGCCGGTGTGGCGGGTGGCGGGTGAGACAGACCAGGCAAGAATCACCACTTCCGAAACGGGGAGGCACGTGCAGAAATTGAAATAGTGTGAAGTGCGGAGATAACATAAGGGCGTGAGTTATCGTCCTGGAGGCTTCCCGACTTCAGTTTTCAACTGTGTTGAATAACAATTAAATTTTTTGGATTTCTCTTTTTAGAAATTATTTTTAGAGGGGGGGAAGGGAGGTGCCGGGGGCCCTGACCTCTGGAGTCCAGCGTGTATGATTCTCCAGCGTGTTGAATCAAGGCCCCTCCCCCAGGGGTGGAGTGTTTGCTTATCTATCGGGGCAGCCGTGGTCGAAGTCTCTGCATCCCCTCGGTTTCTTACAGCGCAACCCCACCACGGGGTCGGAGCTGCCCGCGCTCGTTACCCCTCAGACCTTTGGGGCATTGAAACTGGGCGAAATGACCTTTGGACCGGGCCCTAAGTCAGCGCTGCAGTCAGACAGATGTTCGCAGAAATAACAGAGAAAATGACTATGACGCTCTGACTGAACACTGGTGGCCTTCTTTCCGAGTTGTCACCACCGTGCTACTCGGCACCTGTAGAGAAATCCCTTCCTCGGTTTCTCTGCATCCTTAGAAATCCCTTCCTTTCGCTGATGTGATTATGCCCCTCCCTCCTGAACACCTCTTACCTTTACCCCCTAAGCTGAATGCTGTTTGGGCTTCTGCCTGAACCGCTGCTTCCCAGAATTGCAATTCTTTCTGGATCTCTTGGGACTTAAAATAAATTTCCTTTAGGTTATCACAACAAATGGAATCATCATTTTTATCTTGGTTTTGGTGGAAATAATAACAGTATTTCCCAGTAAAGCTCTTGCCAATTAAAATTCTTCATCTTCCAATAACATTTGTACACAAGAGTTAGCACATTTCTTAGCTGTCAGTGGGGTTATTCCTCATGAGCCTAAGAGGATAATCACAAGTTAAAAACATTCTTACAGCCCTGGATGGTGTGGCTTAGTGGACTGAGTGCCGGCCTGTGAAGCAAGGGGTCACTGGTTCGATTCCCAGTCAGGGCACATGCCTGGGTTGCGGGCCAGGTCCCCAGTGGGGAGCGTGTGAAAGGCAGCCACACACTAATGTTTCTCTCCCTCTCTTTCTCCCTCCCTTACCCTCTAAAAATAAATAAAATCTTTTTTAAAAAAAGAACTGTTCTGACAGCCACACTATTAAAAAAATCATTCTTATACCATCATTAATACATGCTCATTTTTAAGCAATTTGGATAATTCAAAAAATAAAAGAAAGAAGAATGACGGACGGACTGACTGACTGAATGATCACTCAGTCCTACTGCCCGGAGAAAGCCACAGTTAATATTTTGGTGTGTGTCCTTCCAAGTCTTTTTTTAATAACATTTTTTTAAATGATAAAGATAACATCTCAACGCAGAAGAAAAATTGGGAAATCCAGACAATACCAGAGTCATCTGTAACATTACTATGCAGAAATGCCCACCCTTATCAGCCAGTCTTTTCCTGTATGTCACCATGTATGGTATCTGACACCATACATGACAAGCTCTGGAAGAGAAGGTAGCAGGTGCCCCTCTAAGGTTGGGTGCTTTTTTTTTCATTCTGAGAACCATGGTTTTGGATGCTCTCAGGACACAGGTAATTAAAAGCCTGGAGACCAATGTTCTAGAACGGTGCTTTTCAAGGTGTGGTCCAGGAACCAGCGGCAGGGGCGTCACCTGGGACCTTGTCGGCAAGTGGTCAGAATCTCTGGGCAAGGGTGGGGATTTGGGGGCAGAAGACCTCCAGGAGTTTCGGACACGTGCTGAAGTTTAATGCAAGCTGCAGAAAGACTGGACTCTGGTGGGTCAGGATGGACTGAAAGTGGAGGTTCCCTCGGGAAATGGGGGGGCCCGCTCTGCGGCCCAGTCCTCATTTAACATTCAACAGCTGTGTGATTAAGCTTCCTGAGCTGGGGACCCCCTAGGTTTGTACCCCAGGCTCCAGCCTGTAACAGGTGCTCAGCAACTGCTTAATGAACGAGCCAACAAAGAAATTAAGTGAATGAACATAGGATCTCTGAAGCTGTGGCCCATGTGTCTTTTAATTTTTTTGTTGTTGTTCATTTCTAGGATTGGAACATCAGCTAACATCAGCTAACGGGTCGACCACTGCCAGCCCATCCCTCCTACCCACCACGGCAATCGCACCCCTGGGCTCCGGAGAGAGAGAGCGGGTCTTGGAGTGCGCCATGATCTCACCGTTCTTAGTGCTGGCCATCGGCACCTGCCTCACCTCCTCCTTAGTGCCAGGTGGGAGTGGGGTGCACGGGTGGGGGTGGGGGAGACCTGCTTCAGGGAGGGTGGGATCAGGGCATTGTCTGGGTTCAGCGTCATGGAACCATCCAAAGTATTTAAGAGCTGGAAACAAGCGTTCACAAGGGAAAAACTCACCTCCACCTCTGCCTGTGAACGTGTTGTAGGTCACGCTTTCCCCCTTTATATTTTCCTGTTCTTTTTAAATTTTTAAAAAATTGTATTGATTAGAGAGAGAGAGAAAGGGAAAGAGCTATTTTTCTATTCTTTAATTGGGGTTTCTTTTTTAATTAATTAATTAATTTTTAGAGAGAGGGGAAGGGAGAGAGAAAGACAGGGAAAGAAACATCAGCGTGTGGTTACCTCTCACGCCACCCCTCACTGGGGATCCGGCCTGCAACCCAGGCATATGCCGTGACTGGGAATCGAATGAGTGACCCTTTGCTTTGCAGTCTGGTGCTCAGTCCACTGAGCCACACCTGCCAGGGCTAGGGTTTCTCTTTTCTCATCTCTCTGAGTATCTGAAATATAACTTAAACTCTTCCAAATCCTGGTCTGCTAAGTCTCCTGTTGGTTTTGTCTGCTTCACTCATGGACTAGTACGTCTCCTTGTGGTTTGTCACTCTTGCTTGTGAACTCATCTTCAACGGTGTTTTGTTTTCGATTGCAGACTCATATGCAAATGTTTCTACAGTGCCCTGTGACATTTGATTTTTCAGTGAATTCTAGATCGGTTTCATGTTAATTTCTCAGTTGGAGGTTCTTAAGCTCTAAACTCAGACCCCACTTAACCCTGGCTCGGATTTGGAGTTGGGGTCACATGTCTCACGACTGGCTTCCTGTCCCCTCCCTTCCATAGCTCCAAGGCCAAGTGCGCCCATTCAAACAGCTTTGACCTAGAGCTGGGTCTCATCTGACACCCCAGGGTCCCTCAGCATCTGTTCCTGTTTACCTCTCTGCTTTTGAATTTCTTAATTGTTCCGCTTTCACCCCGCAGCATTTCAGTATCAGTAGTCAGAAAGGGGAACCCTCCTTGGTGCATCTGTCATGGGGCCGGAAGCTCCCCGCTTGCCCTCTTTGAGCCTTAATTTCTCCATCTGCTCAGCGGAAGTAACTTCTCCTTAAGGCTCTCGTGGGAAGGACATGGCACAGCCCTCACGTCTGGCAGGGGCGGAGCTCTCAGGAAGACTAGGGAATTGGGGTACCGAGAAGGCCTGGCCCCCCCAGACCACGCAGAGTCTGTGCCAGAGCTGGGACTAGGACCCGGGCTGTGGGGTTCCCAGGCCATTGCGCACTCTGTGATCCCACGATGCCTTTCGGTGTGTGTCCGTGGGGACCCGGGTCACTCTGGGACTGAGTCCCAGCTTTCGCAGCACTCCCAGCCCGCCTGGGTGACGCGTGAGTGAGCAGGTGGGTGAGAAGGGAAAGAATGAAAAAGTGACGAAATGAGAGATTTTCGAATATTCAGCAGTTTGGTTTTTTGTGATCTGTTTCATGTGAGCCATTCTGATGCATGGGCTGCGGTGGCACCTTGTGTCATCGTCGTCATCTTCTCCTTCCTCTTCTTTGAATATTTGGTGTAACTCACACTAAAGCACACAGGTCTTATACATGTAGCTTGATGAGGCAAAAGGACATTTCTGGTCATGGGACACCGAGGTCCCTTCCTGTGTCCTCCTGCACCAGCCCCCACCCTGGGGCCGAGCTCTAGTTCTGCCGCCACAGATGCGTTCGGCCTCTTCTGAACCTCGTGCGAACAGAGCGCACAGCACGCTCCGTGCGAAGGCAGGTACTCTTTACGGAGCGCTGTGGCCTGGGCATTTACACGTGCCATTCATTGGTTTCTGGATCCAGTGGCCCCCTGCCACCCGGTTGTCCAAAGCCCTCATGGCTTAAAGCAGTTCTCTGACAATGAAGTCAGCTTGACAGCCACTGTACTGCTCCAAGGACAAAGTCCTGCAATGGTCTAGTGAGAGTGACAAGGGCCCTGCAGGGAGCAAACACAGCAGGAAACTTGGCAAACTGGTAACAGAACTTGTGTGGAGAAGGAGCAACAGGTGCAGGGCAGCTGGGGGTGGGGGAAGAGGCAGGTTGTAGGTGGTCAGGGTGGGAAGAAGTTCATTGCCACCCAGATGGCACCCAAACGGCCACAGGAGGTCTTGGACCAAAGCCTGGGTACTGTGGTGTGTGGGGAGGGAGGCAGGAAGGAGAAGGGGACCAGCCCAGAGCCAGTGGGATCCCTGGTCTGAACCACCACCGGGCACTTTCCTGGGCTTTACCTCGTTTAACCCCAACACTGCCTGCAGGTAGTTCTGTCCCCCCACTTTCTTGGGGTAGAAACTGCAGTGGCAGGGACCCACGTGGATGCACACAGCTGGTGGGTGGGCTAGGGCTCCAGCTGGGGCCTCTGCCACTGGAGTTTGAAATTAGTGAGCTCAGCAGACCCCTTCAGAAGAGAGAGACAATGCTGGGGGCTGTCCCGGGTGAAGGAGGTAGGCTAAGGAATTGGGGTGGGGGTGACCTCAGGGGAGACCTCTTGCGGGAGAGATGTGAATTACGGACGGGTCCAAGGCTGGAGTTTGAGAACTGCTTCTTTCCACCTCCTCGCCCACCACCCCGCAGGCAGGGGTGCAGCCCCATAGGTGTGTGGGTTTCCTGTTTTTCTTCTTCACCTTGATCTCGGCACCCTGTGTTTCATTCTTTAATGTGGAGGAAGTAATTGCAGCGACCCCAGCAAGCTGTGTGTGCGCAGCACCTGCACTTGCCTGGAACCGTGCTTGTGAGAAAGGAGCGCTGTGCCCTTCACCCACCGCTGTCCCAAAAGGCAGCTCAGGCTCCAGCTGGGCCCAGGCAGGAGGGTTGTGTCCTCAGCCCAAGAACACACAGCGTGGCCTTGGATAAGACCCTTCCACCCTCCTGGCCTCAGCCCTCCCTTCTGTGCAATGGGAGGCTGTTTAAAAAGAGAGTCCTTACAGAGCTTCCATCTCCAGGCTTCTGCAGGCCCAGGTGCAAGTTTAATGGAGCCCGAGTACAGAGCAGAGTCTGCAGAGTCCGCAGACAGTGGGAAGGCCCCTGAGTCTCGAACATGGGGAGCCTGGGCCTCTGTTTGGAAGAATAAGGGAGCCCAGGCCTCGTGATGGAATTACTAGGGGGTGGGGGGCATTTAATCCTCTCCTGTGGGTCAGGTGTGTCACTTGCCTTATCTAATCCAGTCCTCGTAAGACCCTGAGAGGAAGGTCCAAACAGCAGCATTTGAAGGGGAGGAAACTGAGGCTCAGGGAGGTGACTTGTCTATATAGCTGACACTTGTCACAGCAGAGCGGGGGCGGGGGGGGGTTGAGGTACATCAAGCACCACAGCTGTGTTCTTGCCCCTGGAGGGTTGACCACTGCACGCACACAGGTGAGGGAGAGAGAAAGGGAAGAGGGCGTGCCTGCTTCCATTTTATCTCAAGATCAGGGATGCTGAGCATGCTGATTTATTCTAACAGGAGTGAGATTGTGCGTAGCTATTTCAACTTGCCACCTTAAACAAAAGGCAGGTCTTCACACAAAAGGCAAGCCTGGCTTTTCAGCACCACTGTTAATTCTGTCACTAAGTCGGGTTTCTGCTGAACCTCCTTTAATGAGTAAGCCGAGCAGAGTATATAATTGATGGCTGCAGATGTCTGGGGACTCCTGCAGTTGGAAGTAGTTTGTCCTCTTGAACAGCTTAAACATTACCTTCCTAATCGCACCAACACAGGTTCATTTGCTGCCTTAGCAAAATGTCCCTCTACTGGGAGGAAGGAAAGAGCCCAGGCTTTGGAGTGAAACCCAGCTCTGCCAGTGTCTGCCAGTGCTGTGTGGCCTTGGGCCAGTTGCTTGGTGTCTCTGAGCCTTGGTTTCTTCATTCTGAGATTTGAGAAGACCCATGGTCCACAGGCTTGTTTGGAGAATTGGACTGGAGTAGGTTTACAAACCACACGATGACTTTCAGATGGGCAACCACTGCTCCCTCCCCAAGTCCTGGCACCTTCCTTCAAGCATGAGAAGTTGGGGTATATGTCAGTCTGGAGATTAGAAGCTAGCCACCCAAGCCCTGGCTGGTGTAGCTCAGTGGATTGAGCACGGGCCTGCGAACCAAAAGATCTCGGTTTGATTTCTTGTCAGGGCACATGCCTGGGTTGCAGGCCAGTTCCCAGCAGGGGCCAGTTCCCAGCAGGGGTTGCACCAGAAGCAACCATACACTGATAAAAAAAAGAAAAAGAAAAGAAGCAGCTAGCCACTCCCAAGCCAAATAACTGTCTGTCTTGCTGTCCATACAGAGAAAGAGAAAGACCCCAAATACTGGAGAGACCAAGCTCAGCAGACCCTGAAAAATGCCCTGAGGCTCCAGAATCTCAACACTAACGTGGCTAAGAATACCATCATGTTCCTGGGAGACGGTGAGGCCTGGGGCCCCCAGGGTGGGGTTGGACGGGGCACTTAGGTAGGGGCCCATAGAGCCAGCCAGAGAGGAAGGGGGCTGCGTGCAAGAGGCTGGAGCCCTGGGGAGCATGTTTAAGAGGATGGGAGGCCAGGCTGTGGGCCCGTGGAGTCTGCTGGGTCGAGTGGCCCCCTAGGGACTGGGGAGGGAAGGGGGGGAAGGGATGCCCAGTCGCATTTACAGAGCCCTACTCTGGTGCCCACTGCCCAGCCTAGAGAGCTATGGGTGCCCGAGAAGGCTGATTGGAGAGGCAAGAAGCTGGAGAGGCTGAGGCCCCCTTTCCCCACCACAGGGATGGGTGTCTCCACGGTAACAGCAGCCCGCATCCTCAAGGGCCAGTTGCACCACAACCCCGGGGAAGAGACCAGGCTGGAGATGGACAAGTTCCCCCACGTGGCCCTCTCCAAGGTGAGCTCCCAAGCCCGCCGAGCCCAAGCCTTTCGCCTTGCAGCTTGACAACACGCACGAAAGGGCCCTGGCAAGGCGGTCAGCCCTCCTGGAGTCTCTGAGCGCCCCCTGTGAAATGAAGACAGCAGCAGCTACTTCCCAAGCTTCATTTTGAGGGTTTTAGCTCACCGATGTTTTAAAAATCCATTGAACAAGAACATACACAGAGAAAAGTGCACGAGTGCACGGCTTAAATATTCACACACTGAACATGGCGGCAACCAGAGGTCCCCCTGGACTCCTGTCCCGTCCCTGGGCCCTGCTTGCCCACCCACAGATCAGCTGTTCCTGCTTTTGTACTGGGTATGAAGGGGGTCGTGCAGTGAACCCTCTCTCCCCCGTGGTTCTGTTGCAGCCATTCCCTCCCAGGGTGGTTCAGGAAGCCACTCAGATTACTGAGGCCAAGTGGTAGCTATTGGTACGGGGGTCTTTGTCCTGCTGGTGGTGGTCTGTAATAAAGGTCCTCTACACACTCTCAGGGAATAGCAGGGACTGGCTGTAATGCCTTTTGGCCTTCAAGGAGCTCTCCAGCTGGTAGGGGAGGGAGAGTTTCAGGATCTCTGCTAGAGGTCTAAAGGAGGGGGGCCTCTTCCTCATATCCCCATTCTAGACCCTCCTCCCCCTCACTTTCCCTCCCTTCTCCCTGTCCCCCAATTTCTTCAAGAATCCCCCTCCCTTCTCCAGGATTCACCTGTCTCTCTCGCCCCCTTTCTGGCCCCCACAGCCCCAGGCCCAGACCCAGAGGGAGGCCCTAGCTGGCCCAGCCCTGCTCCTCTGCCCAACATTTCCATGTGCCAGACAGTTGCCTTCCTGCCCCTTCCTGCTGCTCTGGCTGCCAGGGCAGAGGGAGTAGGGGCAGGAAGCAGGCAGCTAGGTGATCCTGTGGCTCTGAGGGGACCTCAGGGCTCGGCCAATGCTGTGGGAGACCTCAGTGCCTCCCTGACGTCCTGGGCCCCGTGGTGTGAGTGGGGGAGGGCCAGGACCGGGCCATCTCCCAGCCTTCCTTTCTGCCCGCAGACCTACAACACCAACGCGCAGGTCCCCGACAGCGCGGGCACCGCCACTGCCTACCTGTGTGGGGTGAAGGCCAATGAGGGCACCGTGGGGGTGAGCGCAGCCACCCAGCGCTCCCAGTGCAACACCACCCGGGGGAACGAGGTCACCTCCATCCTGCGCTGGGCCAAGGATGCTGGTGAGTGGGGGCGGCGGTGGGCAATGGGCCCCGCTCTGTGACCAGCCCGGGCCTTCAACTTCCCAACTGTAGGAGGACAGGGTACAACAAAGATGCTCTCGAGCGCTCTTCCAGCTCCCGTGTTCTGAGGGTGTGAGACGCCCACGGGATCCTGTCCAGGACAGGAAGGCTAGTGGCTCAGGGTCCCACTCCAGTGTGGGCTCTGGGCCTGGAGTGATCCCCTGAGGCTGTTCCTCTCACTGTAAAATGGGCATGAAAACATAGTCCCCTCATGGGCTTGGTGTGAGGACGGTGAGGGGCCTAGCCCAGGGCCAGCCCCCTGGGGTTCAGTACATGCCTCCTTCTCTCTTCCTGCTGGAATCGGGAGGCCCTGACCCATGTCCCCAGGAACTTTAGAGTCAGGGTATGGGGCTGGCTGACACAGGTGACAACACTGCCACTCCAGAGCCCTTAGGAGGGACCCCTGTGTTCTTGCAGGGCATTTGGCACAATCGAGGTGCTTTCTGCAGGACTGGGGTTCAGCAGGGTCCACAGTGGAGGGGAGGGCCCCAGCCCAGGAGCTCACAGCTCAAGGGTCCTCCGGGAGGCCGACTGTCTGATCTGCCAGGGATATGGAAGCCTCCATCCCCCTCTTAGTGCTGACTGGGGGCTGAGGCCCAGGCAGCCACACAACCAGCGGGAGGCCGGCCTTTAGCTAGGAGGAGGGCCGTTTGCACACTGCTGTCTCCAGATGAAGCCAACCCTTCCTCTTCCACACCCCAGGGAAATCCGTGGGCATCGTGACCACCACTCGAGTGAACCACGCCACCCCCAGCGCCACCTACGCCCACTCTGCCGACCGGGACTGGTACTCAGACAACGAGATGCCCCCGGAGGCCCTCAGCCAGGGCTGCAAGGACATTGCCTACCAGCTCATGCACAACATCAGGGACATTGAGGCGAGTTCAGGGGATGCAGCCAGCGCAGGCGCCCTCGGGCTGTGAGGCAGGGCCTCAGGTGGGCCCAAGGCCTCGGCACGGGGCACAGGCCGGCCCGGGAGAAGCAGCTTGGCCTGGCGCCCCGTACACCTGGGAGGGCCCCCCGCCCATTAGGGGATTTGCGGTCGGGGCAGAGAGGCTCTGTAGGGTTTCTCCGCGGTGGGGCTGAGGGATAAACCCTGATGTGGCCGCCACCACGCCTCAGGAACCAGGCGCCCAGGGATTATTTCGTAAATTGGAACTTGGCGTTGCACCCCACCCCCAAAACAGGGGGGCCGGGTGACCGAGTGGCCACCTGCGGGGAGCGCCTGCCTGTACGTTCCCACACTCGCAAACAGGTATGTGTCTCTTGCACTCATCCGGCACGCCCCAGGAACGTGTGGACGGTGGTTAGCACGGGCTCTCAATTTTCAGTTTCTGGGGTTCAAATCCATGTGGCGTTAGCTATGTGACCTTGGATCAGTTACTTGCCCTCTTTGAGCCCTCCCTGTCATTACCCCTTTGCGAAATAAATGTAGCTGTCCCGTAAACCCATTGCAACATCTGAATAAAAGAACCCCCGTGGGGTTTAGCGCAGGGCCAGACACGGAAGGGGCGGCGTTTGTGCGGGAGCCATGTGTCTGCACCCAAGACGCAGCTTTTGAACACTGGGCCGGCCCGTGTGCGAGAGCACCTGCGGCCTAGACACGGCCCGGACACGGCCCGCCCGCCTGGTGTTCATATGGGCCCCCACTCTCTCCCTCAAATGAGAATCTCTGGCTTGTTCTTTTTCAGGCTCTTCTTATCTCCTGGGGGCATCGGGTGAAGGGGCCCCCTGAGCCTAGAATGGGGGTTCAGTGAGCCTCAGAGGAAGTCCCCCAGGTTGCTCCTACCCCTCACCTCTGTTTCTAACCTTACCCAACGGAACTTGCTGGCTCCCAGACCCACCTTCTGCCCCCCCACCCATGCTGTCCCCCCAGTTTCTAAGGCCCCCTGACCCTGCTCTTCCTAGTGGCGGATTGAATACCCCTTTCAGGACGGGGTCTTTTTGACCCTGGTGGCCAGCGTGTGTCTGAGGCGCATCCGCCACCCCGACTTCGCCTTCACTTGACTTGTGTCCTGGGACAGGGCACTACTCCGCCTCGAGCCTCAGTTTCCCCACCTGCCCAACATCAACAGGGAGCCCCCCGGCCCCTCCTTGCAGTGCTGGAGGCCGAGATGAGGTCATGGATGTGAGAACATTTGTTGTACAAGCACAGGCTGTAATTATGGGCTGCTCTTTGGAGAGTGTTGGCAGGAATAGCCTGAGAGGGGGACAGGCGCTTAGGGGAAGATTTCTCTGCTGGGGGCGAGGGGCGGATGGGGGGTCCTTGGGGGCCACTGAGGGACGAGGGCGAGAGGAGCCCCCCAGGGAGGCCTGGGTGACTATTGCCCCTGCCCCCCACCTCTTCCTCCTCCTTTTCTCTCCCATTGGCCCTGCATCCCCCCCAAAGCCCCTGGCCCCCAGGACCCAGCCCCCAGCCCCGGGCTGTACATGAAACAAAAATCCTGGTGTCCGCCCTGAAAATAAATATCTTTTGCTTTAAAAAAAACAAAGAAAGAAAGAAAGAAAAAGACACAAACCCAAACCCCAAAGCCAAACAGCAAGTCTGTTATTTGGGAGTTTAATGAGCCCGTGTGAAGTCCCTGCTGGGCTGGAAACGAGGAGGCTCCAGGCAGGAAGATTGGGGGCTTCGTTTCCACTCTGAGAATGCCAAGGGGTCAGGTTTTGTGGGAACAGTGGAGGGGGGGGCAAGGGGCCAGTGACCCGAGGCCCCGGTGCCTCCGTCCTGTCACAGCCTGCGCTGCCCCCCGAGATCCTGGCTGGAGCTGGCAGTGAGGCACTGGCCCCTCTGGAAATACCGTGACCTCCAGTTCCTTGTGCCAGTGAGGACACTGTCTGTGGGTCCCCCACCACGGGTGCTGGGACCCCTGCATTACCTATGTCCTCCTGTGACGGGCCTGTGGCTATGCCAGTCTATGGGTGGGTATCACATCAATTTTACAGGAAAGGAAACTGAGGCTCAGAGAGAAGTAACAGGCCCTTGGACGAGAAGGGACAGCGTCAGAATTCAAAGCCACGTCCCCTCCACGTCCCCACGATCCAGGCTGGTCCTGGGGCACCTTCCCCACCTCCCCATGGAACCTGGCTCCCCAAGAGGAAAATAACGCAGAAGGTAGCGAGGAGGGGCCTTGAAACGGCAGGCCCGAGACAGTGGATGTGAGGCCTGCCGCAGCCAGGCTCTGCTCTCCCAAGGTGTCAGCCAGGGCGGTGGCCTGGGCTGACGCCTGTGGTGACAGGAGGACACCGGTGTGGTGGTAACTGTGGGCGGCAGCTGTTATGCTCTTGGCCCTGTTTTAAAAATAGTCAGGACTTCAAACATGGACTCCCAAGGAAAACAAACAGTCCCGCGTCCCTCCGCCCGTGCAGGCAGCGTGGTGGGTAAAATTAGCCTGGCGGTGGCTCCACAGACGTGAGCCCTGGCCCGCTCTTCGGCCAGGCTCCCGGCTGGGCTGCCCCAAGACCTCCCTGGCCGAGGCCTCCAGCCTGCGGGCACCCAGCCTCTCACCGGGGAGAGGAAGCTCTGGGGCTCCATCGTGGACTCTGTGGACATGGCGGGGCCCCGGTGCCAGGGTTGGGAGAAGTCTTGGGTTCGAATCCTGACTCGGCCCCTGGCTGGCTGTGTGGCCTTGGGGAAAAGAAATCAGATTTCGGCACCGTTTCCATTTTTGGAAAATGGAGACACATTCGGTGTAAAGTTGAGGAAGAGAATGTGTCTGAACCAGTGAGAGTTATGTGTCAGGACTCCAGAAAGCCAGGTAAAGGGGGTCACCAGTAGCTCAGGTGTCTCACCCAGAAGCCCAGATCACAGTCCCAGTAGGGTCATGCTGTCCCCTCCCCAGGCGGGACAAGCAAAGGCTCGGGAGAGCGGCGCAGACAGAACCCAGGACTCTCCAGGCTGGAGAGGCGTCCACACCATCACCAGGTGGGGGCCGCTGGGGCTGCCGGACGTTTTGAAGCCCTGGGGGTACTAATGGCTCCTGTGTCCTTCAGGTGATCATGGGGGGTGGCCGGAAGTACATGTTCCCCAAGAACACAACCGACGTGGAGTATGAGCAAGACGAGAAGGCCAGGGGCACGAGGCTGGACGGCCTGAACCTCATCGACGTCTGGAAGAGCTTCAAACCGAGGCATAAGGTAGCCTGTTCAGGGGCCGGATGGCCACAGGGCGGCCTGAGTGGGTCTGGGGCTGGGTGAGCCCTCCCTGAATCGGTTTTCTCCTCTAAAATGTAGTCATCGTTCCTACCTCAACGGGCTCAAGTGCTCTAACAGGTATGTGAACGGCACATAGTAGGTAGTCAGTTCCTTCCTTTAGGGGTGGGCAATGGCAAAAGCTAGGCAGCAAGGAGGAGGGTGGGCCAAGGAATGGATGGCCTGCGTGGACACTCAGCCCACCTGAGCCCCTACTGTGTGCAGAACCCCGGGCCGGGCATGAGGCCCAAATGATGAGTCAGTGGTCAAGGAAACGTGGAATGCTCTGTGCTTGGATGGCAGGATGCCCAGGACCTACTGGAACCCAGAGGGGACAGACCACAGGGAGGGGAGGCCTGACGAGGTGGCCGGGGAGAGAGGCAGCATCCGGAGGTTTTGCAGGCAGAGGTGGCAGGCGTGAGGTCGAAGCCCTTCACGGGGAGTCGGCTGTGGCCTGGGCGAGGGCACGTGCTGGGGAGGCAGGCCAGGACGTGGGAAGGGCCTGGCCTCTGGCTCCCGGAGCGGCTCTGGCCTTTTAAATCTGTGCTGCTGGCCTCTGGGCTTGGGGCAGCTGGGGTCTGGAAATGACTGCGGTCAGCGCTGAAGACAGTGGGGAGCAGCCTGGCAGCCACTTTGATGTCACTCTGGGGTTGGGTTTCTGAGGGTTCCAGGACTGGCCCCAGGGGAGGCCTTGTGGGACAGGGCTGGGCCAAGAGCGAGGTGGGGCAGGGGCCGGGGAATGGCCCCCACAGGGTTGACGGGGTGGAAGGAGCCGCTTTGAAGCTGCACCACCCATTCCCTCTGAGTCAGCTCCAGCTGGGCCAGAGCCACGCCCGGCCCGAGCCAGAAAGACAGCCCGCCCCCCAGCCTCAGTTTCTCCAGCTGGGACATTGAACCAGAGCTTGATTCTTCTTGCCTGCAGGGAACTTCCCTTGGAGCTTGGTCTAGACCTCAAGAGGGAGGGAGCGGGCCACACAGGGGTTCACTGTGTCCCCTGAAAACCATGCCTTAAGACGGGGTTCTAGAGTGTCTCACCTTTACCACTGAGTGGCTGTGGCATCTGTGTCTCAGTTTCCTCATCTGTAAAATGGGAATAATAATGTCTACCTTATAGGGCCCGAATAAGATAAACACACCTAGGGAGGCAGAGGAGGGGGTGGGAGTGGGATGGATGGATGAGAGCCCATTGTCTTGGCCTCTTCATCTTCCTTCCCACAATAACCCTTGCATTCTGAAAACCACTGATCCCAGTGCCACTGCCCAGAGAAGGCAAGGGACTCTCCCAACGACACACAGCTGATTCCTGGCAGTACTAGGACCCCGGTCCAGGCCCTAAATGGTGCTGTCTCCAGATGAGCTAACCAGCCTCTTCCTGTGGCCTCTGTGCCCTGAAGAAGCAGCACCTCCTTCACTGTCCCCTCGTATGGGGGCCCGGGGCAGGTCTAGGGCCTCCCTCCCTCCCTGGCTCCCCGTGACCTCCAGAACACAGCTCGTGCCTCTCAGTGGGCCCCTTGTGACCTGCGCCTGCCTCTTCTCTTCCCCATGCCCCTCTACTTGGAACTCTACTTCCCGACCCCAGGCCAATCAATTTCCACTTGTCCTCTAGGGCCTCCTTAGCATGCCACCTCCACCAGAAAGCCTTCCCTGATCCTGCTCTGAGCTCACAGGGACCCCCAGTCTATCAACGTTCTCCTTCCCCTGCCTTAGAATTGCCTATTCATTTGTCGGTTCTTGAAGGCAGGAGAGCTAGGTCCTCAGGGAGGGGTTGTTAAAGGACTGAAGGAAACAAACAAAGAGGTGTCCCCAACTGTGGGACCAGCTGAGGCCCATCCTTCCAACTCCCCCAGCCCCACGTGACTGACCCAGGCCCTTCCTCCTAGCACTCTCACTACGTCTGGAACCGCACCGAGCTCCTGGCCCTCCACCCCAACACCGTGGACTACCTCTTAGGTAAGGGGGTCGGGGGTCGGGGTGCTGGTTGCCTGGCTGGGTGCCCTGGGGCAAGGGCTGTGTGACCCGGCACCTGGGGGCCAGGCCCCAGCCTGCTCCCCCTTTGTAGGGACCTTTGTGCTCAGGCTGCAGGACCTGGGAGAGCTGAGGAAGGGGTTCTGGTTCATGGAATTTCAGCCCCCAAACTGCTGGCTGTGCAGGGTGAATAGCCCCACTAAACCCAGAGGGAAGCAGGAGGTCAGAGAAGGGAAGCCACCGACAGGGTGCCCACTGCCGGTCTGAGTGTGGACGGCCCGGTGAATCTGAACACTGGTTAGGGCTGAGGCTTAAACGGATCCCAGTCTGTGGAGCAGGGCACCTCAGTCAGCCCTGATGTGTGGCTGGGGCAGAGCCAGCCTCGGTGTCCGCTGGTCGTGACGGGGCGGTACCCGCTCCTCTCCTGGGAATAGGGAGCAGTGTGGGGGCCGGGGCAGTTCTGGGCTAGGTAGGCTGAGGCCAGAGCACCACCAGGCCAACATCTGGGCCCTCGTTCCCACCTGGCTAGTGTGCCCAGCGAGTGGTAGCAAAATCCCCTGCAAACCTTTCCCAAGGAGCTCAGCCCTTAAGGGCCTGGGTGTGTCATTGGCAATTACGGGTTCGGAGCTGGGCACCTGGAGGACCCCCAGACACACACAGCCCTCTGCTTGCCTGGGTCGTGTGGCAGGGACTCCATCCCACACACAGGCTGCGTGGAGTGGTACATGCGCCCACGGAGCAAGACAGTTCCACTCCTGGACCCTAGAGCCAGACTGCTGGGTTCAAATCCAGCTCCTGCCACCTAGGACCTGTGAGGCCCTGGGCAAGTGTTTTGTCTTCTCTGTGCCTCAGTGTCCTCTCCTGTCAGGTAGGAACAGTGACTGTTCTGTCCAATGGGCATAATGATAGGGCCTACCTCAGGGCGGCCATGAGGATTAACTGAGCTGATGTGTCATGTAATTACCTGTTGCTCTATACCGATTATCCCCAAACATAGTTCAAAATCAGGGTAAACACTTATTACTTGCAAAGTTTCTTTGGGGCAGGAATCGGGAGCGGCTCAGCAGGTCTCATGAGGTTGCAGGCTTCGGCGACACCTCCCTCGTATGGCTAATAAGTTGGCAGGCGGCCTCACTTCCTGCCACATGGGTCTCTCCATAGAGCTGATTGAGTGTCCTCCCAGTATGGCAGCTGGCTTCTGCCAGAAACCCAAGAGTATGCAAAGCAGACACTGCAGTGTCTTATGCCCAGACCTGGAAGTCATACACCGTCATTTCTGCAGTATTCTATTGGCGCCATAGGCTGTCCCTGGTCACTGGGGGTTAGGACACTCCAGGGCTTAGTGGGTGCATCTTGGAGGCTGGCACCTACATGCTTCCCTAGCTCCTAGAACAGCATGTGGCCCGAAGCGGGCACTTTGTGAGCCAGAGTCATCTTTTGGCTGCACACACACTCATGGAATGGCGAGATGTTCTGGAAGGAGATCCAGAACCGAGAACACCAGCCTGATGCACGTGATATCTTGTGACACAGGCAAGGAATGGGTCGTTTATCTCCCAAGTGAGAAATCTGAGCCCAGTGGATGGAAGGGACAGTGACCCCAAACCTGCACTGCACAGAGCACTTCAAGCCTGACCTGTAAACTTGACCTTGACCAGCTGCCTTGTCAAATCCAGGACAGAGTGCTCTGCCTGAGGCCATGGTGCTGTGTCTGGGGCCCTTCAGGCTGGGGTAGGCCGATGGACACAGACCCCAGATGGTCCACTTAGCAGCTGACAATAGCAAGTTACTGACCCCGAGCCTCTGTCTCCTCCTCTGTAAATAGACGTGGTGACCCCTCACCATGGTGTGGCCCTGATGATGGCATCTGGTGCACGTTGGGCCCCAAGAGCCATCCAGAGGAGACTCCTTCCCTCTCTGTGCCCCCAGGTTGTGTAAGAGGAGCCTGTGGTCCCTGAGACACCACAGGTTCCTTGGAGACCCTTCTGGCAGGGTCTCGAACTCTCACCACCCACATCCTCCTCAGGTCTCTTTGAGCCGGGGGACATGCAGTATGAGTTGAACAGGAACAATGTGACTGACCCGTCACTCTCCGAGATGGTGGAGGTGGCCATCAAGATCCTGAGCAAGAACCCCAAAGGCTTCTTCTTGCTGGTGGAAGGTAGGGCCCCAGGCCTGATTGCAGGGCTGCTTTCCTGAGGTCAGGGGATGGGGAGGTCCAGCTCTCAGAGAGAACTGTTCAGGTTGGGGATGATGCAGGAAACTCCTTTTGGGAGGGTGGGTTATAGACTGGGGGAGAAGGGGACAGTGCTGAAACTCCCAGTCCCACAAGCTGCTTATATACACACCAGGCTTATTAGTCCAGGAAGGCTTCCTGAAAGAGGAGGCAGGTTCCTTCCTTCCAGGAGTTACTGCCTGAGGCCTGGCTCTCGAGGGGAGGGGTGTTCAGCCACCTTGGCCTCACTCCTCCCCAAAGGCTAATCAGCAGGCCCAGAAGACATCTGCATCTGAGCAGCTGCCTGCAAGGGCTCAAGGACATCTACGGGAGCCCTCACAGCTGGGCAGTAGACATCTGCTGTTACTAGGCACATGTAGGGCCAAGGTCAAGTTCATGAGTCCTATCCCTGATAGGAAAAGGCCCAGGGTCCCCCAGACTGGGAGAGCCAGACCCTCTGGGAGTCAACAGAGCCGTATGCCAGCATTCATGTCATTTCCCGGGGCCCTTGTGAGCCCTGAGGTCAGACCCCTGGGCTCTTGTCCTGATGCTGCTGTCTGCCGGATATGTGACCTCTACCTGTGCATTTCTGTCACATGAGGCCCCACAGAATCGACCTCTCCTACAAGGGTTATTAGCATCCATTGTGTTCAGAGACATAAAGTACTTGGAACAGGGCCCAGCAGAGAATACATCCTCCATGTTTCTATTATCACCGATAGCTGAGTCCATAACAACAGGAAGTCTGAGCATGTGATGAACTTTCCAGAATCTCCCGAAGCTAGGACAGCCTTTGTCTCCACGCACACACACAAACGCAACCTGTACACGACCCTCACTGCACAGACAGACCCGCTCAGGCCCCTCGGCCCTCCAGAGGTCGGTGGCCACCAGCCTGGCTTGACTGCTTTCTTGCCAAACCCTGGGGTTCCCATTCAAGTGCCGCGGTCTCCGCCTGGCCCCGAGCAGGCCTCTGACGCCGAGGAACCAGCCAGGAGCCAGTGGTGGTGAGCGCAGGCTCCCCCGGGAGCGGTGCTCTGTGTGAGCAGGGCCAGGACCAGGCCGCCAAGCCGCCAGGCCAGCTGCTCCCAGAGCCACAACAAAGGAAGGACCCACCCTTCCAGCCTGCCAGGCCGCAGTGGTGAGGCTCAGGCTAGCGAACAGGGGGGCGGCCAGGCGCCTGGGCTCAGGACCCTCAGAGCTGGGAGTGTCCACCCAGGCAGCATCTTCCGTTAGAGACAGGAAGTGTCTCTTCCCAAAGGTCACAGAACCCTTGGCTGTGGCCTGTAAGCCAGGCTCCAGGCCAGGCCTCTTGTGCTTACTTGGGGGCGGCAGCAGGGGATGCGGGCCTCCACGGGTCTTTCTGAAAGTCTGCCGCGGGCACTGCCCGCTCAACACCTTTAAGGACTGCGCTTCACCCTCAGAGGGGACTCTTCAAAGCGGAGGTGGATAAGCAGGTGATCCAGAGTGGGTCACAGCTGATTTCAAATCCCGGCAAAGCCCACCTTGGGCACGTGACTTCCCCACCTGACGGATCCACCTGGGCTTAAGTCGCTCTATCTATAAATGGGGCTGATTGTACTGGTCTGTGCCCAGGATTGTTGTGCAGGGTAACAAGCCTGGCCCCTCGTGGGCACTCAGGCACGTTGGTTCCCTCCCGGCCCCACCGATGCCTCAGGGCCAAGCCCCTGAAGAAGTGGTGCTGGGAGCGGCCCGGGGTGCAGGAGAGAGTGCACGCTTTTCCGTCAGGTGGATCGGCTTTAAGTCTGGGCTTTGCCATCTCCACGTGTGGGCCTGTGGTGCAGCGGCTCGCCCTCTCTGAGCCGCGGTACAGGTTGAATGGCTACAAAAAGCCTGGTGTGGTGAACCGGGCAGTCCTGTGGTGGGCTCGTGGTGCTGGTCTTCTTCCCCTCCCCCTCACCGAGACCTTTACCTCTGTGTCTCAGGAGGCAGGATCGACCACGGGCACCATGAGGGCAAGGCCAAGCAGGCGCTGCACGAGGCGGTGGAGATGGACATGGCCATCGGGCAGGCAGGCGCCATGACCTCCCTGGAAGACACGCTGACCGTCGTCACTGCTGACCACTCCCACGTCTTCACCTTTGGCGGGTACACACCCCGTGGCAACTCTATCTTTGGTAGGTGGGCCTCCAGTGGGGTGGACACTGGACACTCTCGGAGCCGGAGTGGGGTGGGAGGGTCAGCAAGCCCAGGGTCTGGCACAGGTGGGACTCAGTGAGGGTTTACTGACAGGTGGGGGAGTGCAGGATGTGGGGAGGGAGGGAGGCGAGCGCCTGCATGATGGACGGATAGAATGGGAGGGCTTCAGCTGGTGTCTCGGTTGGTTGGAGCACCGTCCTGTACACCAGAAGGTTTTGGGTTTGATCCCTGGTCTGGGCGCTTACTGGAGGCAACTGATCGATGTGTCTCACTCTCCAAAAGAGAAAGAAAAATCAAAAAGGAATGAGAGAGAGGATGGATGGGTGGATGGGAGGGATGTGGGCACAGCGAAAACAGGGGTGGTTGGTGGGAAGCAAATCAGGTTTGGACGGTGGCTTCCTGGAGAGGGGTCCGCCCTTCAAAGGGACTGTACCCCTGGTGCACCCACATGACCCCTGGGCCATCGCCATCCCGTGCAGGTCTGGCCCCCATGTTGAGTGACACGGACAAGAAGCCCTTCACTGCTATCCTGTATGGCAACGGACCTGGCTACAAGGTGGTGGGTGGTGAGCGAGAAAATGTCTCCATGGTGGACTACGGTGAGACTGCCAAGAGCCAGGGCTGGGAGGGAACAGGACGCCCCTGGGAGGGTGGGCCTGGGAACAGAGTGTAGGCTTGTGGTCAAGGTCAGAATAGTCAGGACCAAGCCAGAACAATCTGACTTGGACTCCCCTCCTGCAGTTTGGTAGCTCTGGGACCTTGGGCCCAACATAACTCCACCTTTCTCAGCTTCAGCTTCCTCCACAAAAGGGTTCTACCTCCCGAGGCTGTCTGAAGAACTAAATGGGTCTGATAGGTTAGCATAGAGTCTGGCACACAGAGGTGTTCGCTGTATTGCAGTCATTTTTCCCGGCTATATAATATTCCAGTATAGGAGCCTTCCAAGGTATTCATCCAGTTCTGTATTGTTAAATATTCATCTGTTTGGATGCCCCCAGATACCCCAGGCGGGGGGGGGTGTCTAACGGTGCATCCACTGGTAAGAACTCCCGGGTTGACTTTCCTGCTCATCCAGATAGCTCAGGGAGACTGATTTTCTCTTCTGGGGGTTGGGAGTACAGGCTTCTGTGTTAGAATGGACTCAGGCCAGAAGCCTGTGGCCTTGTGCAGAATGCCTTCCCCACACTGAGCTTCAGTTTTCTCTTTTGTGAAATGGGGCATTGGAGCCAGCCTGGGAGGGGCCCAGCGCCAGGCCCCTGCTGGGCCCTCTGCAAATGTTTCCTCTGGCCCGCAGCTCACAACAACTACCAGGCTCAGTCTGCTGTGCCCCTGCGGCACGAGACCCATGGCGGGGAGGACGTGGCGGTCTTTGCCAAGGGCCCCATGGCACACCTGCTGCACGGCGTCCACGAGCAGAACTACATCCCCCACGTGATGGCTTACGCCGCCTGCATCGGTGCCAACCGCGACCACTGTGCCCCAGCCAACTCATCGGGCAGCCCTTCCCCAGGCCCCCTGCTGCTCCTGCTGGCCCTGCTCCCCCTGGGCATCCTGTTCTGAGGGCCCAGGGCCCAGGCACCCACTAGCCCATCACAGATGGTCAGCCTCCCCCTCCCCGTGCTGCACAGCGCCCACAGGCCACACCTCAAGGGGCCATGGGGTGGGGGCGTTCACGCCCTCTGCAGCTGCCAGAAAGGAGACCCAGGAAACCAGTCTGCTGCCCACCTCCCTCCCCTCTGGATCCTCCCCTGGGGCCGCACCAGGTCCCAGCCTCCTGCCTCAGCCCCACCCCCACTCTTCGCTGCCCCTTTGGCTAACAGGGTAGGTTTCTCTTGGGCAGACAGAGAGTACAGACTGCAGACATTCTCAAAGCATCTTATTTTTCTAGCAAACATATTTCTCCAGATCCGGAGGCTCTGGAGCTTCCATGGAACATTCCAGATCTGACCCTCCCACTCTCCTCTCCTTCCGTCTGGAACCTCCCAGGGTCCTCCTTGCTCATGTCTGTACCTGAAGAGGAGACAGGTCCTTCTCTCCAGGATGGGGGTTTGCTCACTTGTTCCACGACCTCCCAGGGCTCCCAGGAAGTTGGCTCCTGGGATGGGCTGTCCAACCCCAGGTGGCCTCAGCTGGGACGGAGGAGCAGCCTGGTGGGCAGACACCTCCCAGCTTCGCACACACACGCCAGCTCCTCTTTGAAGCGACTCTCCTGTTTGGAACGGCCAAAAAAAATTTTTTTTCTCATTTTGGTGTTGGTTAAAAGGGAACACAAAACATTTAAATAAAAATTTCCAACTATTTCTGAGGACAGAGCTGTGTCTTTGTGGTCAGGGAGGAAGAGACTGAAATAAGCTCATTTCTCTGAGAAGAGCTGGACGCAGAGCCCAGGCGTGGGGGGTGGGGGGGGAGGGGCCTGCTCCTGGCCTGGGGGCTCTAACACCCCTCCCCTGGGTGCTGTGGACCAATTGCTTCATGTCTCTGCGTCTCAAGTTTTCTGATCTGTAAAATGGGAGACAGCTGCTCCGGGCTGCAGTGAGGACTGAAGAGTGGCTGAGCCCGGAACCCCACAGCAGAGGGGCCTTCCAGGGCCCGGATACCCTGGCTGCATGGTGCCCACAAGCAGAGCTCCAGCCCCTGGCCCATGTGGCTGTCCATTCATTCGTTCGTTCATTCACAAATGTTGAGTATGCGCTCGGCCCTCTACTGGGTCTGAAGAATTCAGTGGTGAGCAACACTGACGGGCTGCCTGCCCTTGCGGAGTGTCAGCCTCGCTTGGGGACTGTCATCTCTCCATTCCTGATTGTCGAGCCCAGGTATTGACTGGGGCTGGGATGCCCACGTCCTCACCGGACGTGAGGGCCCACAGAGTTCCCTGAGTTTGATCCTCTTGACATCAGAATAAAAGCCCCTATAACGATAGACAGTAACAGTGAGTGTTGATCATTTACCATCTGCCAGGTTTTGTGCTTGATGCTTTCTGTGGACGCAGCTCATTTAATCCTCCCTAGGAAGCAAGCCGCCATCATCTGCGTTTACAGATGAGGAAACCAAGGGTGCCGCGGGTGATGTGATTGCTCAAGGTCCTCTGAGTTGTGGAGCTGGGATTTGAACTTAGGTCTGTTTGATTGCAAAGCTCTTACACTTAATGGCATCCTTTCTTTACACTGCATTTCCAACCTCCTACCGACCAGGTTCAGAGACAGCCAATGTGAGTGACTCATACCCCAGTTAAATGTGAACTCGGAAAGGTGAGAAATCATATGTCAGAATTGGGGGGGGGGGGTTTCTTCAGGAATTAAAATGCAATTGAGCAGAAATTCCCCTGAGCTTCCTAGCAGTCCTAGCAAAAAGGGTAATACAACCAAGCTGGTGCTGGGATAAAAAAACTGTATGCCTCCCTTCTTGCCAGGACAGAGATGTCATCTTGAATTGTACAGTGCCGTGTTTTCAGGTGTTACTCTCATACCATCTTCACAGTTGCCATCACAGCCAACTGGGGCTCAGTCCTGCCCTGGAGCACCAGGAGTCGGGGTGGAGATGCACCCCAGAGGTCTCCCACCGTGGGGCCGGGGGGCTGGAGTATTTATTCTCCAACTCTCCTCCCTCACTAGTTAGGGGCTATTCCCCGAAACATTACCATGCTAGCTCTTCCAACCTGCCCCTCGAAAGGCTGAGAAGCCCCTGCAAATGTGCTAGAACATTCATCAAATGCTCAAAGGGTAAAAATGGCACCAACAGCACCTTAAACTTTGGGATACACGGGCTGAAAACCATGGGCTGTGAGTCAGAGAGATGAGGCTTCATGTCTCTGCTCCATCGTTTTCCCACTCCTAGGAACTTGGGCAAGTTCTCTAACATCGCTGATGTTCCATTCACACACCTGTGAAGTATAGGTCTTACGGTTCCACCTGGAACAAGGGGCTCCTCCCACCGAGCCCAGGCCATGGGCCAATGTGTTCTGACTCAAAAGCCCATGGTGTGCAAGTACCCACTGCTCTAAAGTCCTCACCAAGTCTAGGCGCCTGCACCCTTAGGTCACTTATCGCCCTCTATTGTAACGGTCGGTGGACTCTCGTCCTAATCAAAGCCAGGGCTCGAGGCAGAGGTCTGGGCTCCAGCCACCAGCGGCCAGGGAACTAGAAACTACAGGTGACAGCACCCACGGCACAAGGGTTCCCATGGTCCTCAGAGACTTTCTCAGGAAGGGAGAGTGAAGGTGAGCAGATCAATTCTTTTCTGCTCATCTAGCTAACCCTGTCTGCTGTGAAAGATAAACCCAGAACTTAACCCGCAGAGAGCTTATTATGTCTTACACATCTGGTGGTGCCTTTGGGCAGATGACTGGGACCCAGGCTCTTTCCACCTTGTGGCTCTTCCCTCTTCTAAGTTCCAGATGTTCTACTGAACCAGAGCCTCGGTCTACTAAGTTCTATTTGACCAACACATTGATGCAGGGGATGCGGTGGAGGAGACGTCCTTTTAACACTTCTTCTCGAAGGGAACACACATCGCTTTCCCTCAGAGTTCATTAGCACTAGTCATATAAGCCCATGAAGATGCAAAGGAGGTGGGGAAATGTAGTCTTTGGTGGAGCAGCTGTTGGTCACCGACAACTCTGTAGCTGGTTCTCAACCTGGGCACTATTGATACTTGGGGCTGGATACTTCTCTGTGGTGAGGACGGTCTTGAGCATGGAAGGATGTTTAGCAGCATCCCAGGCCTCTACCCACTAGATTTCTAGGGAGCAAACCAACCAGTTAAGAACCTCTGCTCCAGAGTAAGGAAGGGGCGTGGGGGGCGTGAGTGGTCAGCAGGCCGTCTGGTCTCAGCTTCGCTCGTATGCAGAGCGCCTTCCTGCTTCCGTGCCCCCCAGGTGTCGCAGCGCATCCTCACAGTGTTTTAAAGCATCAGGAACTTCCACATATGCTTGAGTTTCTGACTTTGTAAAAAATGGGGTGGTGTGGCTGGCACTGACCCCCATTTCTGCAAGGCAGTGGTCAGTCAGAGCTGAGAGGTAGCTGCCCACTGGGCATATAGCTCTTCCTGTTTGCCACACTTCGGGAAGAGATGGCAGGACGGCCTTGAATGCCACCCCAAAAAGCTGGGGGTTGACCATGAAGACCTTGGGGAGCCATAGAGGGTTCTGGAGCTGGGACATGAGTGTCACTTGTGAAAGATCATCTTGGCGTCCAGTTTCGACAGCAGCTTCAAGAAAAAAACTAGAGGTTGGGAGACTGTTCAAATAAACCAGGCAGGAGAAGCTGGGGCCATGGAGATAGGGAGGGGGAACAAGCCCCAAATATGTGCCTGTGTGTCCCAGCTCCTGTTTGTCAAGAAGGAAGCTGGGACAGCACGTGAATGGATGGGTCATCGCCAAACAGATCGCTGAGATCGAGGGCAGCATGGGGCCGGACACCTACTCTGCACTGCCCACCCTGCTGAGCACCCGAGAGTGGCTGTGACATTGCCACCACGAGGGTACATCTCCACGCATACCCCCACACCATCCCGTGAGGTGAACAATATCCCCATTTTACAGATGAGAAAGCTGAGGCTAGGCAGGGCATACTGACTGCTGCAAGTTGAACCCAGGTCTGCCTGACTCCCAACCCATGTTCCCGCCACCCCTCCCCCCACCCCCACTCTGCTTAGCCTCTGGGGTACTAACCTCTCCAAGAAAAACAACCCCAGCCCACCAGCCACAGAAGTCCTTCCAGGGGGTACTGAGAGCCCCAAGCTGAGTTTATAGTTAGTCCTGGTGGCTTACCAGGACCTCCCACTGAGACCTACCGCCAGCCCTTGGGGATTTGGGCTCCCAGGCCCCTGTGCGGCTTCCTCTGGCCTCCTGGTGACGCCTCCTCCATCACAGCGCCTTTTCTGGTCCCTCGGCCCTCTTTGTCCAAACCTCAGAACCTCAGGCCGGGTGCACACACGTGCCACCCACCTCCCTCTGTAGCCAAACAGGGGGCAGGCCGGGCTGGGGTCCATCACCCGCCAGTGCCACTTCACCCTCCTGCCCCTTGGGATGGAGGCTTAGCATCACCGAGGCAACGGGCACACCGGCAGCGAGCATTTCCACGGGCTCCCGAGTGCCAGGCTCTGTTCCTGTGCCCTCAACGCGCTCAATGCGCTTGTCCCCCCAAACCCTCTGCAGTGAGGGGCACTGTGGCAAACAGGGGGGCCGCACCCCTGATACGCCGCCATCTCTCCGCTCCACTGACCACTGCTCTGCAGAAATGCGGGGCCATGCCGGTCACATCTCCCAAGTAAAAAAAAAAAAACCAGAAATCCAAATCATACGTGAAAGTGCCTGATGTTTTAAAGCACTGCGCAGATGCTCCGTGAAATCTGGGGAGCACAGGAGCCGGAAGGTGCCCCGTATATGAGCAAAGTTGAGGCCAGACGGCCCGCTGACCACCCACGCCCCCCCCACGCCCCTTCCTGACTGTAGGGCAGGGGCTGTCTCTGTCCCCATTTCACAGATGCAGAAGCAGGAGCAGAGAGAAGTTCGGTAATTTGTGTGAAGTCACGTCACTAACAGGAGAGGGAGGCAGGACTCCAAGCCAAGCCGGTAGGGCTCCAGGGAGTGGGATTTGATCCTGCCTTTGTGTCCTTTGGCATTGTACGGTGAGAAGTAGCGGGAGGACTCAGGAATGTCACTGGGTGTCAGTGGCGGGATCCTGTGTTCTTGGGCTCGTGCCCTTGCCCTGGTGGGAAGGCCCAGTGGCTTCCACCTGCCCATGTCAGGGCAGGCTGGCTCCAGGGCCTCCGGGGTCAGCCTGGGCTTGCACGCCGGCTGAGGGCCCTGCAACCAGCCTCCTGCTCACTCAGGACACCAGGTTGGGGAACGATGGCAGCGGGCAGGCCATTGGCTGGGTCAGGGTGAAAGCTGTGCCCTGGGCAGGTCTGGAGGGGTCTGAGATGTAACCCTCACCCCTCCCCTCCCAGAGCCCCAGGCCGAGACCTGGGCCGCTGCCACAGCCTGTTCTCAGGGCATGAGAGGCTGCAGTCCAGACCACAGCCTGGCGGCCTGACTCGGTGCTGCCCCTCGTCTGTCCTGAGCCCTCCTGGGCCATGGGCCGCCTTCCACAGACCCCCCAGACAAAGTTCAGGCTACAGTGGACTTCTGCAGGCCCGAGGAGAAAGGCAGCACAGAGAGTCAGACACCAAATTGAAGTTGCACAGTGAAATGGGCAGAGGAACCAAGCTCCCACCTGCGGCAAAGGATTCGGGGTCCAGCCAACTCCAGTCAGCCACACCCTGGAACTGGGGGTGCCAATGATCGGGGTGCCAACTCCCAGGGACCTGGTGTCCGCCTCACACCAGAGCTTCAGCACCCAACCCAACAGCCTTTCCACCCTCTTAACAACACAGGAGGTAGACACTGACGCTGGCCCCATTTTACAGGTAGGAAAACCGAGAGAGTATCTGGGGTTAGGCTCTGCTGGAGCTGGTGGTCGGACAAGACCTGTCTGAGCAGGTGGCATCTGGACCGAGACCAGTTGGTGAGATGGTGGCCTTGCAGGGGGCTGGAGGGAAGACTATGCCGAGTAGCTGCACAGCATGCGTGTCTGGTGGGAATGAACTTCCTATGTGTGAGGGACAGAAATCAGGTGATGTGTGTGGAGCTTAGTAACAGGGGGACAGTGGATGGCACGAGGTGGGAGGGGTGGGCAGGAACTGTCACCTGGGGCACAACAGGAACCTGCATCTCCCGTTGCCAGGGAAGCTACTGGAGGCTTAGCTGCAGCCGGAGACAGGATCAAGTTCATGCTTTGGAAAGATCACTCCGGCTGCTGTGCAGAGGAGGGCCCCGTGCGCCAGGAGCAGTTGCTGGGGAGCTGTCTGGAGGCCTTTCTGTTGCCTGGGGTGGAGGTGGTGGTGGCTTGGGCCAGCTGCGTACGCTGGTGGTGGGAACAGCTGCATTTCACACATGCTCGGAGGCTGAAGTCGGCAGGGCTCGCTGACTGGCTGCATGTGGGATGTGGAGGAAAGAGCAGAATTGGGGATGCCCCTGAGTTTCTGCCCTGAGCACTTGGGTGTATGAAAGTGCCCTTAATGGGGGGGAACGTATCTGGGGAGCAAGCAGGTGGTCTGGATTGTGTTAGCTGCAAGGTGCTGGCAGGCAGTCACGGAGAGAAAGCAGCTGGAGCTCAGGGGAGCAGGCCAGGCTGGAGACAGAAAGACCAGGGCCCTGCTGGTATTCGAAGGTGTGGGGCAAAGAGAGGATATGGCGTGTCCAAGTTCACAGCCAGCCAGTGGTCAGGGTTTGAGCTGGAGCCTGTCAGACTCCAAAAGCCACAGGAGCTCTTTCTGCTGCAGCAGGTGTTCGTTCATCTCCGGGAGGTGGGAACAAAGAGGGTTTCATCCAAAGTTGAGGAGTGGGGGCGGGGGGGGGGGCTACAAGACTGGAGGGCAAGGAGAAGCCCCCTGAGAATGAATTTAGGAACAACTGAGATCCTTCCAGCGTGGGCTGCCCACCGCTCAGCTGCAGCCATCCAGCGGCAGGAGAGGCCTGAGTCCTGCCCCCAGCCCGTTGTCAGGTGGAGAAGCTGAGGCCCCAGGAAGGCAGGGCTGGGACCTGGGTCTTCTTCCTGACCTTTCTACTGGTCTGCAAGGCGGGCTTCTGTCTGAACCAGCTCAGTGGCAGAGTGGGAGCCACCTGCCAGTGACAGTCCTAAGGGGGCAGGGGTCTCTCCTCGCACCCCCGGATGGAGCTGGGGCCTGTAGTCTCCCCGCTCTGCAGCCCCGCCAGGCCGCATTTCCCCGTGCCTGCGCCGCCCCCGTGCAGCCTGAACCCTGCCTTCAGGACCCCTCCAGATCCCTGGCAGAGCAGCCCGCGTGGGGCTCCAGTTGTGGCTCCTGCCCCGTGGCCGGGATCGAGCCCCCCCGCCCCCCGCCCTGCCCAGACCACCCAGCGCCGGGGCCTGGCGGAGCCCGGCAGGGCTGGCGGGCAGTGCTCCCAGGCCGGCCAGCCGCGGTCTGGCTCCGCCCGAGGGGCTGTGGCCTGGGAACCACTAGCTGTCTCCTCAGGGAAGCGGCTGGGACCTCCAGAACAAACAGAACAAACCACAGCCTCCCTCCTAAGCCCCCAGCCCACCTCTCTCCCGACCCGGGGCGGGAGCTGCCTCTGGCCTCCTCCATTGACACCCCCTACCCGCTCTCCTGTCGCCACCAGTGGGCAAGGAGCAGAATGGGAGGCAGGATAGCTGCAGCCACGGGTGGACAAAGGGGGCTGTGACTGGGGGCTCGGGTGACCCTAAGCACCCCCTCAGAACCCCACAGGAGGGAGCTTTGACTGAGCTGGAGGGACATGTCTCCTCAGCCTCAGGCAAGGGAACAAGGCCCTGGAATTCAAAAGATCTGGGTTCAAATCCAGCTCTGCCACCTCCGAGCTGAGTGGCCTCGAACAAGTGACTTCACTTCTCTGTGCCTTGGTTTCCCCTTCTGAAAAATGGCCGCAGCAGCCCCTGCCTCCCAGAGCTGTGGTGGGACGAGCGGGCATCCCCGGGATGGAAAGTGTCCTGCTTAGGGCAGGGCTCACAGTAGGTCCTCAAGGGGCATCAGTCCCTGAACCCGTGGGAACCAGAACCACCCCAGGGACCCCGGGCCTGGCAGGGCCAGGCCGGGACAGCCCCGCTGATTCAGACCAGCTGGGGGATGGGAGCATCTGACTCCACTAAAGCCGCAATTAGAGCCCAATTTCAAGAAACGCTGTGTTAGTTCTTCCCAGGGCAGATGTGATTATAGGCTCAAGCTGCACCGTCACTGACAGGATGACACAGAGGGCCCCTTGCAGGGCTGGGCGGCATGGCCTGCCCGGCTCCCTTACTGTACAGCTGGGGAAACTGAGGCCCTGAGCAGGAGGGGACGAGCTCCAACTCACACTGCAGGTTAGACGACAGCCCGGTCGCTCTCGGCTCTGCCCCCACCGCTTGCTTTTCTCTGCAGGATCTATTACTGGATCTAGAAGCTAGAGACATCTTGAAGGAGCTGATGTTCCTTGAAAAGGAAGGGTGGGGACTGAGCTGGGTGAAGCTCGAGAGGAAGGCCGGCCAGAGTGGCCTCAGGGAGGCCCTGGCCACGCAGCCGGGGCCGTGAGGCCAGCTGCGTATTCCCTGCCTAACCTGCAGGGGCCTTGAGAGGATGCTGACAATAACATTAATAATAATTCCAATGGCTCCCGCCTCGGGAGCACTCATGGCAGGAGGGCACCAGCTCGCCTTCTCGTGGACCCTGCCTGTGTCCCCCCCACCCCCGCCGTGGGAAAGGGGAAACTGAGGTTCCCAGCGGTCAGTGCCCAAGGACAGCAGGGAGCCAGTGGCAGTGTGGTGCTGGGACAGGCGTGTTCCTGTGGGGACTGGGCGAGCAGCTGAGGCCCCTGGTGCAAGTCCAGCGGTGGGGGTCATCTCAGGGAGGGTGACAGTGAGGGAAGGAGGCGACGAGGGAGTGAACGAGCAAACGAATAAAAAGTCTGTTTAAGGGACTTTGCCCTTGGCCTCTCCCTAGTCAGCCCCTCCAGGGGGACCCCTGAGAATAACCACCCTCAGGAAAAGGCCCGTCTTACCTCCCCCCAAAACCAGTGTCCCCAACTTTCTGGGCCCCAGGAATCCCTCTGGCTGTCCAAACGCCCCCCCCCAAGGAGCACTGAGAACACGGCTCAGCCTGTCCCCCCACTCAGTCCTCACCAGTCTCCCAGTGAGCTAGTCCCCACCCACACCTGCACCCTTGCCCAGGCAGAACTCCTGGCTGGAACTGGGGTCCAGGGAAGGGGTGGGATAGGGAAGATGCTGGCCTCCTCTCTCCGTCCCCTCTGCGGGTCACTTTGGGGAGTCCCTGGAGTGGAGGCAGGTTCTGAGGAGCTTGGGAGGTGGGGTGCTGGAGCCCCCTGCTGGCCACGTGCCCCCCACCGCTGTAGGGAGGGGTAGGAAGGTTCTTCACTCATTCAAGAGATATTTACGAAGTCCCTACTATGTGCCAGACCCTGGGCAAGACATTGGGTCTCAGCAGAGGACACACAGGGACCTCCCTCCTGATGTCTATGGTTCCACTGAGGCAGTGACAGGGGACTGTCTAGGTGTCAGTGCCCCTTCCTGCTGCTCCCAGGGACTGTCCCGATCCCTGGAAAACTGAAAGCTCCCTGTACTTCCTCCTTTGGACCAATGTCCCCAGGGCGTGGCGGTGACAGCCCCACCAGGCTGAGGTACTGGCGTCTAGAGAACCTGACAGTTTCCTGACCAACCTCTCCGCTCTCTCCAGAGCCCCCCTGGACGGGGCTGCCAGGTAAAACATAGGGTGCCCAGAGAGACGGGGATTTCAGAAAAACAAGGAATAGTTTTTCGTTTCAGCATGTCCCAAATATTACATGAGGTATACTTAAACTAAAAATTATTCCTTGTTTATCTGAAATTCAAGCCTAACTGGGCTCCGTGTGTTTCTACTTGCTAAATCTGGCAACCCTACCCGGGAGCTCATTCCTTCTTCTGTCACCTGGCCTGACCAGATGGCCCAGGTCGTGCCTGGACGTGGCCCGTGCCTGCTCCGCTGCAGCTCCTGTTGGCCCCCACAACTGCTGTCCTGCCACCCAGCCCTACCTGCAACCCTAGCTCCCAGGGGGACCCCCACCCCTACCTGGCTTGCACAGTCCAGCCTGTGGACCGTCAGGAATGCTCCGGGCCTCCTGAATGATGGACCCAGAGAGAGGGGGACAGAGCCACAGCTACAGAGAGGGACAGGGTGTGTCAGAGACTGAGAGAGGCAGAGACACAGAGGTGAAGGGACAGGGAGTGAGCAGATGGGGACAGAGGGAGACAGAGAGCTTAAGCAGCCCACCAGGGTCCACTCTGAGCGGACCGGGGCAGTGGCTGGGCCTCTCCAGGGCTCTGGGACTTGGGGGGCAGCTTGGGGTCTTCTGCACTGGCTGTGCCTCCCAGTGACAAACACAAGGACATTCACGGCTTCCCAGAAGGGCCCATGGGAAGCCAGAGTGGCTTTTAAAATTAGCTTTGCTAACCAGATCTGGTTATTTCAGGAGCCTCCGTCCCTGACTGTCCCCTTGGCAGGGCGGGTGCAGGGAGGGCCCTCCACATTCCAGGGTCCCTGGTTAAGCACCCCTGTGGCCTGAGCAGCAGAGAATGTCCAGGTCGAAGTCCTCTGGCACTGGGTGGGCCTGCGTCTGTGGCTGTCTCTTTGGCAATGTGGCCCCAGGGTTAGCCAGGGATGTCCAGGGACAACCTAGTTGCTCAGGGACAGGGGAGGAGCCCCCCTACTAGGCATGGGTTCCATGCCAGGTACTTCAGAGGCCATGACAGTAACAGGTAGGGCTCCGTCCCCATTTCACAGGTGAGGAAACTGAGACCTGGAGGCACAGGTTCCAGCTCTAAGGCAAGGGGCTGGGGATGCCAGGTTAGCCAAGCACCCAAGTTCCTCCACGGGAGGCCTCTTGCCTCCTGCGTCCGGAGAAACCTCTGGCTGCCGTTTCCACCACCAGAGTTATTTCTAAGCAGAGTCCAGCACTTCCCGGAACCCGGTGCCCCCCGCCCAGGCCCTAATTCCAGCCTTGGAGCCGTGTCCTGACTCGCCCTCCCCACCTCAGAACCAGGGTGAGCACGGAGCTGGCCTGGGCACAAGAGAAACAGCCCTGGACACTGTGATCCCAGAGGCCAGGCTCGTCCTCAGCACCCCCCGGCCCCACCTCGGAGCCCAGAGAAGGGTGGGGGCCCGCACGAAACCCTGCCCAGAGGCCTGCAGACAGGGACTGGCATGACCTTGGCCGAAGGCAGGTTCTGCTGGCCAAGCTGCCCCTCGTCCGCCACCACAGACCCCAGAGCTCTGGTTCAGCTGTAGGTCAGAGCCGTGGGTGTGGCGAGGAGTCAAGCAAAGGGATCCAAGTGGGGGTGCATGACCTCTTTTTATAACAGGATCATTCACACACAAGCCTGTAGAATTGGGAAGCTGAGGCTCGGGGAAGTAGCTGACAGTCGTCCACCCCCAAAGCCTCAAGTCAGTGGTCTGTACCTGGCGGCACCAGGCACCCCATCCTCCACGCTGAGCACTGACCCCTGCACCCTGTGACGTGGGTTATGGGTGGGGTTCTCGCTCGTGCTTGTCACCACCACCAACCCCCCACACACCACCTTTGGAGACCACTGTGGGCCAGGCCTGTGGCGGGGACTTTAGGAAGTGCCACCTCACTGAATCCTCACACCTGGTGCCAAGGTCAGGGCCACTAGCATTCCCCCCGCACAGATGAGGAAACTGAGGCCCAGAACCAAAGTAACAGAGCCAGGAAGTGAAGGCAGAGAGTTCTAAGGATCCAGGACCCAGGAAGGAGCATGCGGGTTAGAGACCAGGGGTGAGGTTGAGCAGGCGAGGGCACCAGGGTTAGGAGGGGACCCCTGAGCCCAGGGCTGCCTAGAGTTGAGCTCAGCTGGGTGGGGCTGGGTTTTGGGGTGAGTCATCATCCCTGGGTGGTCCCAGACATCTGAGGGTCAGAGAAGGTCCCTGGCAGGAAATTCATGGCAGCCCCTGGGCTGCATTGAGTATTGTCCCAGGGATGGCGTGGGGGCTGGTGGCGGGGAGGGGGTAGGATGGCTGCCAGGCCGTCAGCAAACTGACACGGTTGATCCCACTGGCACCCAATTCTGTGCCTACCGCCAGGCCCAAGCCAAGCCCACCATCTTCCCATTCTCAGCCTGCTCCTCCTCCCACGCTCCTACCTCGGGGAACCCCGCCCCCACTCGCCCAGTACCCAGGCTGGACCCTTGAGAGCCTCCTGGACTGCTCCCTCGGCCCCACGTCCCATCAGGCCCTCCATCCAGAGGCCCAGGCCTCCTAACACCTTCCAGGGGCCTCCTGGCCACCCTCTGTCCCCAACGACAGCATCCGTGGTCCTCCCCCCTGCCCCCACACTGCCCCTCCAGTGCCCACGGCACTTCACTCCGTTTTAAATCCTCCATCCCTCCCGGTTGCTCTCAGCATAAAGCCCTAGCCCCTTTGGCAGGCATTCAAGGCTATGTGGTCTCGGGCCTCATCTCTATGTTTCCCAGTCCCCAAAGTCATCACCATCCCATCACTCATAACTGTTGGCCACCTTCCCGATTCCCCTTTGTATCTTCGCATCTGCGGCCCCCTCCCCCAGGGACACTTTCTGAAATGCCTGGGCATCGCTGTTCCGGTCTTCCCCGCGCCTCCCTCACCTCACCGAGGCTGGCCGGCCTCCGCCTGCACACCACCTGTCGCTCTTCCTTGTAACCGCCCTGCACTGTGAGCTCCTCCCACTTGGGGGACTCACCCCGACTGTTCCTGTACGCGGTCCCTCATTGCCCCCTGGCGGCCACAGAGGGGAAATCTTGGGCTTCACTGAGCATGAGAAGTGGGGGCGCCCACTGTGTGCCATACACATAACAAACCCCGGGAGACGTACTGTTGCTCCCATTTTACAAATGTGGAAACTGCAGCTCAGAGAAGCTAGTAAGTTTCTTACTGCCACATAGTAGGGGGTGCCGGGACTCAAACCTGGGTCAGCCAGATTCAAAGCCACGTTCATCCCCTGTGGGGTAGGGGAAGAGGTGGAGGGAAGGGCAACACCTCAGGAGGAAGCCATGGCTGGTGCTTAGAGCCTGTGGTTTGGCCTTGGAGGTGCCCTGGCCCCAGCAGCTCTGACTTGGGGGCAGGGGAGACAGGACCCCCTCTGCGCTGGCACCAACAAGACCTGTCTGGGGTGGATCTGGGCAGGGTTCATGCAGAGCCAGGTCCAATGCGGGGTACAATAGCGATAAATAGAATTTATTCTGTACAACTGTTACCAACATACACACGGCCACAGGGGCTTCCCAGATGGGTACTGGGGTGGGAAGGCTGGCCTTTGGCATGGCGCCTAAAAAGTGTGGACAGACACACAGAAGGAAGTGGACTCACAGCAGCTGTGCCTGGCTACCCCCTCCATGGGAGCGGGGGGCGCAAAGGCCAGGCCTGCAACTCTAGGCCAGAAGAGGCCTATCGGCCTGGAGTGCCCAAAATACGGGATGGCAGGGGCAAAGCTGAGGAGCCAGGTAGGTCCTCCTTTTTCCCACAAGGGGGTCACTTGTCTGTCACGCGGAGGCAGTGGACAGGGTATTGGCAGATCTGTGGCAGAGCTTAAGGGCCCAGGAGGGGCAACAGGCATAGCCGGTTTCCTGCCCCTCACCCGACCTGGGGCCCCAGGGACCCTAAGAAGCAGGGTAGGGTGACGGCAAGCCCCTGGAAGGACAGTCCCCCGTTCTGGGGCAGGTGCATGGAATCACAGTCTTCAGTGACCTCTGAAATAATCTTGTCCGTTTGCAGCTGAGGCACCCAGAGAGGGGGAGTGACTTGCCCACAGTCACACAGCAGAACCCAAATTGGAAGCCAGGACTTGGGACTCCCAAGCCAGTGATCATTCACATCTCACATCCTGCCGCCTGCTGGCTGGGTACGCGCTGAGATAACTCAGTCCCCCTTCCCACCTTGCCCCCCCCAGAGTCTAGAGGGGCATTAAGGTGTGATGGAGGGCCCAGGTGGGAGCAAGCCAGGCCTGCAGTCTTGCTGCAACTGACCCCCCCTGCACCAGCCTGGCCCCCCAGCCTGGGGGGGTAAGGGTGATGCCAGCAGCTTCCCTGCTCCCAGGTCTGGATGGCTCTGCCCTGCAGAGACAGCCCAGGTGGTAGGCTGAGGAGAGGGATGGGGAGGCAGGGGACTGCCCACAGGCTGGTGGCGGCCTTGGGGGTGGAGGTTCCATCCACCTGGAGTCGACACAGCATCTTCACTTTGTGCTTCTTCGGCCTCATCTGCAGGATGGAGGGGGATGGAGATGCCGTGAAGAGGGCAGACAGAGCCCGCCCTTGGAGTTCCAGGCTCTGGGTCTTTCCCTCCCACTGGGAGTCCCGCAGACACCCCCATCCCAGCAATTCCCAAGTCCCTTTCAGGCTCCATCAAATCCTCCCAGCATCCCATGGGTAGAGGTGAGGCAGCATTTACTAGCCCCATTGCACAGATAAGGAAACTGAGGCCCAGAGAGGGGCCAATGACCTGCCTGAGTCACCCAGTATCTGGATAGCAGAGGATTTGAACCCAGACACAAAGCTCTCAGCCCAGAGAGGGGACAGAGGAACAGGAAGGAGCTGGCCCGCCCCCGGCCCGCCCCCAACCCTCTCCCCACCAAACAAGAGCTGAGGGCTGGGTCTGACCTGTCAGTCACCTTCCGAGGGGAGCCTGGCTAACAGCCCTGCACAGACAGAGAACGGTGACGAGGCAGAGGACAGGACAGATGACGACGTGGAGCAGAAGACACAGGCAAGCAGAAGTCACTGGCTGTGCCCAGGACAGAGGAGCCCGACCCTTCCTGGCCTAGGGGACCTCTCTGTCCAGTCCCCAGGCCTGGAGCCCTGTGGCTGCACGTACCAGCTGAGGTGTGTGATGCTCAGCCCCTTCCAGCTGGATCTTGATCTCTGGACATGCAGGGTCCCCCAGCTTGCCGGCGTCTGGATGGGGTGATCGTGAGGGGCCTGGGGAGGGGGGCAGGAGGGAGCCACCTCACTGGCCGCGGGGAGGCACCAGGGAGGCAGGCACGGATGGGCAGTTGGCACTGGTTGGTGCTCCCCAACCCCGCCATGTTCCTCCCCCAGGGAACCCCACCCTGACTCTCTCTTTGCTTCCCCGTCATTCTCCAAGACCCTTCCAGAAGCCACCAGCCCTCTGAGCCACCAGTCACCTTAGGCTGAATGATGACCCACCATTGTCCCCTGTCACATACCCTCCACCTGGGGCACAAGAAATGGCCTCACCTCTCAGCACCCAACCCTGTTTCCCTCCTGCCATAAGAAAGCCCTGCTTGGGGGGCAGCTGCTCCAGGCCTGGTACCTGGGGAGCTGCCCCCACTTGTGGTGCTGACGCTGTCCTCCAGCCACGTGCTATAGATGAAGGAGTCCCGTTTGTGGGGGGTCCCTGAGGACGAGATGCTCTCCTGGGGACGGAAGAGAGGAAGACGGAGGTCAGCCTCGTTCTTGGCACTGGCTTGGCTCCCCTTTCCCTCCCGCCACCTCTGCCCTGCTTACACCCCTGACCCCCAACCCTTGCCTCCCTGCAGAGAGGATGGGGGCTGGCAGTGTCTGCTCTGGGGAGATGGAGGCATGGATGGGGGTCAGGGGGCAAAGTGGGAACAGGCACACACCACACACTCCCATTCATTCTCCTGGGCCAAGCCATGGAGAGACATCAGGTACAATCCCTGTCCTCAGAGACCCTGAAGGCTAGGAGGCGAGACGGGCTGTGAAGAGACTACTGTGATTCCAGATTCCAGGCCCCATCATGCAGGGCCTGGTCTGCATTGTTCCCGCTGCACCTGCAGCGCCTGAGAGAGGACCTGGCAAGGACCAGGTGTCCACTGAAGGTGTGTTGAAGGGAGCATGACAAAAGGGTGCAAAGGGCAGAGCTCAGGGCTCTGTGAGCACAGAGAGGGACCCCTCTGTGCCCTGGGACTAGAAACTCAGGAAAGGGTTACAACAGGAGGTGGTGTGAGGCTGAGCCACCAGGGTGAGTAGGACTCAGTCAGGCAGAGAAAAACGGCACGTGCAAAGGCCCGGGGTGGAGTGAGCCCGGGACGTTTGGGGGACTGACAGCAAAGGCGTGCAGAATCGCTGAAGTGGCAAGAAGTGAGGCTGAGGAAGGAGGGAACGAGGGAGGGACCAGATCTGCCAAGGTCTCAGAGCTTGGGCCCTCTGTGGGGGGCACCGGGGAGTGTGGAGGGCTACAGTGTAGGGGAGGGTTAGTCTGCATTATTCCTCTGGGCTGGGTCCCCTGATCACGTGTGAGCTCCCCCAGGCTCAGGCTTCCACCCAAAGCGTCTCCAGGGACCAAAGAGCCCCCATCCCAGCCTGATGCGGAGCACCCCCACCCTGGGGCCTCTCACCAGGCCTGTATCGTCCCCGTCCACACCCTCCGTCTCCTCCACCACACTGGCGAAGCTGCTGGCACTGGACGAGGAGTGGGAGAAGTCCGTCAGCACTTCTGCTCTCTGTGCTGCCGCTTCCGCTCTGCCACAGACAGCACTCCGTCAGCCGGCACCCACTTGGGGCCCCTCCTGGGCCCAGGCCCCTGTCCTCTGCCTTCTCAGCCCAGGGAGACCTGCCCCTGCCACTGTCCCTCCTAATATGTGGATCTGGCCACATCCCCGCCCTGCTCAAAACCATCTCGGGGCTCCCCAGCTGAAGTCCAATTTCTTTGGCTTTGTCTCAGTAACTATTAATAATAATAATCAGTTGGTGCACATTCGCCCTGTGCCAGGCACTGTTCTAAGTGCTTTTACCCGAATTATCTCATTACTACCATCCTTAGACCCATCCTGCAGATGAGGAGACACCAGGCACAGGGGGGCAGGCACGCAGCCCCTGGTCAGCCAGCCGTGGGTGGGAGAACGGCAGGACCCAGGCCTTCCAATGCCGCAGTCTGCTCTCTTAGCCCTCTCCCTGTTTTGTTCCATCCTCAGGCCCTTGTGTCTCCTGTTGGGAGTCTTACTCTTTCCCTCAAATCCCAAAAAGCAAATCTGTCTTTCAAAAATCAGCCAAGGACCTCCACTCAGGGAGGCCCTCCCAGATTTCTCCTCCCATGGTAGCGTGACCGCCCCTCTCTGGGTCCTGCACGCCTTGTCTCCTGCTGTCCCTGTCACCCTTTCCTGCTTCTCTGTTCACCTGTCTGACTCTTCATGCCGGGCTGAATCCCCCTGCCCCCCGAGCCAGCACAGAGGTGCTCAGCCCACGAGCAGTGAATGGGGGCGGGGGAGGGCAGCCTGCCTGCCCGCCTCCCTGCTTCCATTCCTGCCCCAGCCCCTTCACGTGGGCCTGGCCCCTCACTCACTCGGCTCCAATGCACTGCCCTTCTCCCGCCCTTCAAGCATGCCTCAGGGCCTTTGCACTGGCTGTGTTTCTTACCTGGAGCCCTCTTCCCTCTGAAGGGCTGACTCCTCTCTCAGCTCTCGATTCAAACCTCACCCCTTTGTTGATGTCTTCACTGAGCACCCACCTAACTCCCCACCCTCCCCACCCACCCAGTCGTTCTTCATCACATCCCTGCTCTGTTTTCCTCTGGCAGTAACTATCTGGAAATAGCTTATCATGGTTATGTTACCCTGAGTTGTCACCCCATGTGTGCCCTGGTCACCACTATATTCCAGAGCCCGGTGGCAGGTATGTGTCAAAGGAGGACCTGAGAGAGTGCCCAGGCCTCCCTGGCAGTCCCAGGCTCAGGCGGGGATGGAAGAAAATGGGGCCCCCACTCCCAAGTCCCCAGCCTGGCGAGCCCCGGGCCCCAACCTGTTCTTGGTCGTTGGCATCTCTGGGGAGCTCTGGGTGGAGGAGTTCTCGGACTTGGGCTCCTGTGAGACGTGCCCGCTGTCTGGGGTCTTCTGGCCAGCTGGGGGACTCTCCCTGCAGGGCACAGGAGGGCAGTGGGGGGATTCAGCACCGGGCCTGGCGTCAGGGTAGAATGAGGCCCAGGTGGTGAGAGGAGGTCAAGGGCACCTCCTGGCTTACACCTGAACCCTGTATCCTCAGAGGCCAGCCCCAGAGCAGTCGCTGCGGCTAACTGGCCAGGCCGGGGCAGGTACCACGGAGCACCTGCACCCAAGTCCTCCTCTCCGTGGAAGCGGGTAAATTGTCCCCTGTGATGGATCAGGAGACTGGAGTCCAGAGATGGGAGGGAACCTGCCCAGGGATACACAGCTAGGACATGCCAAGGCCGAGACTCGAACCCAGGATCTGAGGACGATGCCAGCACCATTTCTGTGCCTAAGTGCGCCTGCCACCCCGCTTCACATGCATCGCACGGGGCCCCCGCACCAGCCCCATGATGTTGGTTGTGTTCTTATCCTCATTTTTCAGAGTAGGATAGTGAGGCTCAGAGAGGTACAGTGACTTTCCCAAGGTCACACAGCCCCATGGTGGTAAAGAAGGGATTCACACCAGGAACTATCCTCGGCTTCCCAGGAGCTGCCCTGCTGCTGATACGGCCCACCACCCACCCCTGCCCACACAGATGGACCCACAGACCCCCACGATCCCAGCTCTGCCTGCCACTGGCTGTGTGACCTGGGCAAACCCCGAGCCCGCTGACCTACTGCATCCTGACGCACAAGGTGGGCCCCGCAGGGAGCCAGCAGAACTGCTGAGCAGATGAAAGTGTGTCACACTAGGCAGCAGGCTGGCCTGTGCCCGGTGCCCAGCAGGAACTTGACCGTACAGCTGTCACCACCAGTGGGGAACCGAGAAGCAGAAGGTAGGCATTCCTCCTGCCTGCTTTGCCACTGGATGGGGTCGGGGTGGGGTCCGAGGAGACAGACTCGTTGCGGCTGCCCTGCTCCACCCACCTCTTCTCCTGCACCTCCTGTATGTTCTCGATGCCGATGGCGCTGCTGCGGCGTGAGCCAAACGGGCCTGACTTCTTCCTCGTGGGGCTCTTCCCAGGGACAATCAGTGACTGTGGGGAGAGGCCCCCAACTCAGTGCCCACCTGCCCTGGAAGCCCTGGTGCCCCCCACATGCCACCCTGCGCCCTGCTGCTCCAGGCCCTGAAGCAGAGGCAAAGAGCAAGAAAGAACGAGAGGAAATGTCCACCTCCAGGGAAAGCCCACCCGGTTTACAGACAGGGAAACAGGCCCAGTAAGGGCAAGGGCCCCCCGAGACCACCCAGCAGGGTTGGGCCTGTGGGGGCTGGCAGCCACTCTGGCTGGGATGGGAGAGGCCCAGCCCTCACAATGGCTGTCCCCTCTCCATCCCCCAGGGCTTCACAGGACCTGCAGCCCAAAGTCAGTGGGGAGAGAGTGGTAGGGACCCAAGCCCTTGCCCCAGGCCAGCCCCACCCTGCCCCAGAGTCTCCAAATTGGCTGGGGTAGGTTCTGGGCCAGCAGCTGGCAGATATCCCCCACCTCCCCCCACACCCACACAGGATGTGGGCCCCAGAAAGGCATGGAGGGCAGGAACCCCCAGGCCTGCTCAGTGGGGGAGGAGGGATGGGGCAGAGGAGAGGGATGGCGCTCCATGCAGAACTGGCGATACTGGGGGACGTGTGGCTGGGCATAGGGTCTCTGGGTACCAGACTGTGGCGGGGTCCCAGGAGCAGGGCAGGGCCAGAAGCCCCTGGCAGGGGGCACTGGCTCTGGCATAGGTACCAGGCCCCAAAGCAGGTGCTGAGTGCCATCAGAGCTGCCAGCACTCCGACCTGCACGCCCTCCGGCCTGTCCCGGGGGGAAGGGGGCAACGTCCCCAATATGGCCTCCGTCCTGAGAGCGAGCAGAGAGCAGCGCGTGCAGGCAGCCTCCAGAGCCGGTGGCCCCGCGGGCGACAACCTCTTCCACGGTTCCTATGCCTATGGCACTGCCCCGGCGTCCGAATCTACTCGCACTTTTCCCAGGAATAAGCAATGACTGGCAAGCAGCAGAGGGCGGGGCAGAGAGAGACAGGCAGACACAGTGGGAGTCAGAGAGAGGTGAGAACAAAGAAGAGAGTAGGGCAGGGGGTTGGGGGAGAGGAAGAGGAGGCCAGGGCAGGGAAGGAGAGAAGAGGAGGGAGGGGAGAGAGGATGGAGGAAGGAGAGATTGACAAACAGATGGTTATGCAGACAGGAACGAACACATGGGAGGAGCCCACAAGAGGGGCACAGATTGAAATACAGACAGACAGGCAGACAGGCAGACAGACAGTCCCAGGGAGGAAACACAGAGAGAAAGGGAAGGGAGGGAGAGGCAAAAAGGAAGAAGCAAGGGAGAGAAGAGAGGGAGGGGGGGGAGACAGGTGCCGGAGGACAGAAGAGACACGGACACGTGAGAAGGTGGCGAGGGAGGGGAGGGGGAGGAGAAACGAGGAGGGAGGGGGGAGCGGAAGGGAAGGAAGCACAATGAAGAGAGGGAAGAGTTACGCAAAAACAAAAACAGAAATGGGTCTGGTTACTGCCACTGCGGGTGCTGCTGGCCGGGCCCTGTCTCTGGGGCCCCTCTGCCGCCACCCACAGGAGGCTGGGCTACTCCAGTGAGGAAGGGAATGGCTTGTAAGTCTGAGTTGGGGGGAGGGTGGGCTTGCTTCTCCAGTGACACTGGGCTTGGTGACTGCTGGACTACGGAGGACCCACCTTGCTCCCTGGCCAGACCAGGTTATGCATGGGGCGGGGGTTGGGGTGGGAGGTCCTTCTCACCACAAGTGACTCCCCCTCACAGCACTGAGCACAGAGCTTGGCATGCAGCAGTCAGTAAATGATTGATGGAGGGAGGGAGGGATGCACGGATGCATGGATGCACAGATGGGTGGATAAATAAGAAGGATGGAAGGAGGCAGGGTGGGGCAGAGCAGTGGGTGCAGTGTCGGGGGTGGCCACTGGGTAGCGGAAAGCAGCTAGGCCCACAGCTGAAGGCCTCACCCATCCTGTGTGCCCAGCACACCCCCTGAGTATTGAGTATTATTAGTAGCAGAATCCCAGAGGCTGGCAGACAGTAAGTAATCACACAGTAGGTGCTCACTCAGGAGATGCTCACACAGAAGCCCAATTCCTGACACACAGTAAGTATCCACGGCCACACAGGCCCTGGCACACAGGAGGCGGCACACAGCAGCCACGAGCCAGGCACACAGACATAGGCGCTCACACGGTGAATGCTCGCACGACAGCTCACCTCCTGACGCAGCGCGTATTCACTGCTATCCAGGCTTAGCACACATATGTGCTCATTCAGCAGTCCATTTTCTGACACGCAGAAGGTTCTCACACAACAGCCCAGGGCTGGGCACACAGGACCTGACACACAGTAGGTGCTCGCAGACACTCAGGGCCCAGCCCACAGTAGGTGCTCACAGAGCACAGGCCCACACGACCACCCAGGTCCCCATCAGCATCTCAGAGCCAGGCACACAGCAGGTGCTCACGAAGAAATCCAGGTCCTGACACACAGTGCATGCCCACAGCCTGACACACACAGTAGGTGCTCCCAGAAACTCAAGTAGATGCTCACACAGTAGGTGCCCACACAGCAGCCCAATTCCCAGCACATGAAAGACAGTAGGTGCTTAATAAGAAATGTGACATAGAGGCTGCCGCAGAGCTGACCCAAAGTCACACCTGAATAAGGGGCCAGGAGGGAGGGAGGGCTGAGAGGCTGGGAAGGAGACTCTCAGCACCACAGAATCATGGCCGGGGCACTTGACCCCCATGGAGAGCAGTGGCTGGACTGACTCTACAGCCCAGGATGGATGACCGTTCGATGGCAGGACAATGGGGCAGGGGAGAGCGGAAGGCCCCGGGGAAGGCACTCACTATTCCAGCGGCCTTGGCCAGGTCCGGGTTGTTGGGTGCGAAGCTCCCGCTGTGGCTGGTGGACACGGTGTTGGGTTTCTTGTTGCTTAGCCCCATAGCGTCCATGGACTGGCTGCGGCTCCGGATGACCCGCTGTGACGGTGGCAGTGGGGGGTGGGGGAGGCATAGGTTTCGTAAACACCTGCCCCTCAGGGAAACCCGAGAATCCAGGCGTCTGGTTCCTTCCCACCAGTGCCACTCTGAGTGGCCCCAGGAAGTCCTTTCACATGAGGCCACACACGAGTCAGGTCCACATGGTGCCAAGGGTAGTTTGGGTCTTGGCTGTGTCACCAACTCGCTGGGTGACCTTGGGCAAGCCACTTACCCCTCTGGGGCTGTGAGCCTCTCATGTGGCTGTGGTGAGGACTGCAGAAAATACTGGGTCCTGGCCAAGGGCGGCACAGAGAGCCCTCCAGAAATCTTGGTTTCTTTCTTTCAGGAAGGCTCGCTAAAGCTTTCGTTCCTCCCTCCCTCCCTCGCGTTTTCCGTAGGGTCAGGCACTGCGCATCCACCCTCTCACTCAGCCCGCCCCACGGGGAAGGCACGGCTGCCCCGCCCATGTTACACGGGGCTGAGAACGCTGAAGCAGATGCAAGTCTGGAATCCAGGTGTCAAACCCAAATCCTGCACTGTGGGCTCTGCTGCCTCTGGGAAACTCTCTGACCTGATCCAGGTCCACTGCCCAGCACCCACACGATGTGGGATCACTGGAGCCCTCGCTCAAAGAAGACACCAGGCCCACCCCACCCATCCCTGTCTCCAGTGGACGGAGGCAGGCTGTCCTCAGGCCTCTTTCTCAAAAACGGTCCCTTTGCTTTAGTCCAGGGAATACCTGGGCGGCTGAGCTAATGCCCCCAGGTGAACCCACAGCCCCAGCTGTGGGGCCTGGCTGGGCACCTGGAGGATGGGCAGTGTCCCTCCTGTGGGTGGAGGAGGTGGTGGCAAAGCAGCGTCCCCTGGGGGGATGCAGTCTGGGGGAGTCCAGGCGCTGTCTGAGGGGAGAAGAACTCCTTCCTCTGCCTGTCACTGGGGTCAATGGTTGCTGAGGTAGACGGTCAGGGATTCGCATTTTGCTCTTTCGATTTCCACTGCACTGATCGCACCGCTGTACAGGTGTTTCTGGACAATTTGAGGAGGTAAGTTGCGGTTGCCCTCCCTGACGGGTAACGAAGCTAAGCAAGGCTCAGAGAAGGAGCGAGCTGGTGAGTGACAGAGCTGGAACTGAACCCAGGGCGTCTGTGCTCTTTCACGCTAAGCTAAACCAGAGACGGCCGGCCGGAGTGGGTCATACGAGCTGAAGGTCGCACAAGCCAGGCCCGTCTCCTAGGGCCACTCGGTCCACACACCCCTCCGGGGCCTGTTTCTTTACTTCAGTGAGGACAGAGGCCTCCTCCTCTCTTCTCACACGCTGACCTAGCCACCACCCTTGGCACCAGAGACACCTCGTTGCCACCCAGAAGGCTCCGACTCTCAGGGGAACTCCCAGACAGCCTCCGCCCCCACTCCTAGGCCCCTCCTCCCACCCTTAGCTCCTCCCCCGAGCCCCACCTTAAACTCCCAACTGCTCTAGCTCTCACTGAATCCACCAAGGCCAAGCCCACCCTACTAAAGCCTAAATCTACCGCAAGCCACACCCCCACCCAACCCCGCCCCCCAACGTGAGCCCGCCTCTAGCCACACCCCCACTTGTCCCTAACCCGATCCTGGAATCCACGGCAGCCAGGCCCCTGGCCCTCCGAGCCCAGGTACACCTGGCCCTTCACCTTGAAAGACTCGAAGAAGCCGCCGCCCCCGCCGCCGTTCTCCATCTTGTCCTCGTCGCCGCCCAGGCCCATCATGGACTGGCTGTGGATGTGGAGTTCCTCATAGAGCGTCTCCAGAAGCGCAGCCCGTGTCCGCTCCTGCGGGCCAGGGCCAGGCCGTCAGGAGAGACCCCAATGGTCAGCCCTTCGTCCCACACTTGGAGTCCTGGCCAGTTTCTCTGAGCGGGTGGAGAGTGGGTCTGGGCCCCCACCCCGCAAGCCTACCTCCAGCTTCCCTCGGGCCCCTCCAGATCTGACCTCCTGGCCCCACCTCCACTGTTCCCCTCCCCACGGAGTCCTCGGTGCCGGCCTGCCCACCAGCCCCTCCCGGGCATTGCTCTCACATGCCAGGAAATGCCCGGCGTCCTCTCCCTTGACCCTAGCCCTACTCGTCTGCAAACCCGCATTCCCTCCCTAAGGGAATGCTCTTAGCAGCCCTCCCTAAGACCAAGGTCTGAACTTGGCTTTTCCCTCCCCAAGGGGCAGGGCTACAATTCTAAATCAGCAGGGAGGAACCCTGCCCCAACAGCCCCTCCTCACCTCCAGTTTGGCAAACTTCTCCGCCTTGTAGCAGGCATATTCAGCATTGATCAGCTTGGTCAGCAAAAATTCCTGGAACTCGGGCCCCTGTGTGGAGGAGATAAGGACGGGGGTGTCAGGCAAACACAGAGACAAGGGGCTGAGCCCCCTGGGGGTCAAGGGCTCGAGGCCCTGAGCCACACTCTGCTGAAGCCCAGATGTCACCCTCTTCACCCCCAGGGCACCTCCTTGGGCCCAGCACCCGAGCCTGGGCACCTGAGACGGCCCCGTGCCCTCGTGACTGCCTGGCCGGCCCTCAGGAGAGCAAACCTACAGATTTCAGGGGCTGGGTGGGGGGCTCCGTGGGGGGCTCCGACTGCTTCCGTCTGTGGACTAAAGCCCAGGCTCTCAGTGTGGCTTCCTGAGAGGTGAGAGAGACGTGTGCCCCTCCCCAAACATTTTAGAGGAGAACTCATTGTCAAAAAGATAATAGAAATGAACAAAGGCCACAGAGTCTGCTATGAAAAATATAAACCAATGACATAGTTTGTTTTGTGACTTTGTAACTAAAGGCCAGTTTTTAGCAAGATGAACAGAAAAGCAGGCCTCAGGTGCACAGTCAAGGGAGACCAGCTGCCTCGACACACAGTAGGACTTCAGGACCTAGAGTGGTAGAGTGTGTCCCCCTCCCAGCCCCCGCCCATGTGGTCCCGCCCGTGCCAGGGGCTGGAGGGCAGTCTCTCACCTTCCTGAACACAGCAGGGTCCGGGAGTGGGGGCCCAAAGAAGGGCACATCATCTCTGGCCGTGACAGAGACCTGGAAGGGAGGGCACAGTCCCTGTGGAGTCCCCACACCAGCCTGACACCCCTAATTCACATCCCCATCCTGCCCCATGCTGGACACAGGGCCTGCTCCTTGGCGGGGGAGGGTCAGTGACAGCTGAGTGACTAAACTCCATGATTTCAGCTCCTCCATCCTTGGCCCTGAACTTGAGTAGTGGGAAGTGGTGTAGAATCTCAAGAGTCATCGGGATGGTCAAGGGGAGGAGGTTAACCTTCCGCTTTGAGGGGGAAAGTTTGGGGAACAGAGAGGGCAGGATGGGACTCTTCCACCATAGGAGCAAGAGCAGGGCTTAGAGCCCTCAGGACCACCCCCCAGATCTGTAGCTGAGAAAGCTGAGGCTCATGGAGGCTTCGCCGTGAGTGAGGTGGTGCTGTGTCTGGGACAGTGACCGATGCCCTGGGGGGCTCTGAGATCACCCACCTTGTAGAGCGGGCCGTCGGGCGCCCCCCCCTCGGCCTGCACCACCACGTAGGCATGCAGGAAGTTGGACGCGATCATGTCGGGCACAAAGGGCGTGTTCTCATCCTGGAAGACCACGGCGACGATGTCGTTTCCGATGTGCCGCTTTCGCTGCAACTGAGCACAGGGTCACAGGCCTCCACAACTGGCCAGCGAGGGGCCCTGGGCACGGGGGAAGGTGCCCGTGGCTGGGCGGTGGGGGGCTCTGGGGTAGGCAGAGGGCACGTTTCATGATTCACTCCCCACCGCACAAATGTGGTGAGAAGCCTGTCTTAAAAAATTATTTTCATTTTCGCCCTGGCTGGTATGGCTCAGTGGATTGAGTGCCGGCCCGGAAACCAAAGTGTCACTAGTTCGATTCCCAGTCAGGACACATGCTTGGGCTGCGGGCCAGGTCCCCAGTTGGGGGTGCATGAGGGGCAACCGATCGATGTATCTCTCACACGCCCATGTTTCTCTCCCTCTCCTTCTCCCTTCCCTTCTCTCTAAAAATAAATAAATAAGCTCTTAAAACATTTTGTTTTCATTTTCTTGGAATTCTGTGACAGACGAGGACACGAGGGCTGAGAGAGGAGTGACTTGCAAGGCCCTACAGTGAGCCGGGGCTCGCAGCTCCTGGTCCCCAGGCCCTACCTCTCAGCCCTCCTCCTGTCTAAATACCCAAACGTGGTCCCTCTTGAACAAATGAGTTCCCCCCCAGTTTAAATTCATGTTGCTAAAATGAACAGAAAATCTCATCTAAAAAAAATTTAAATGACCATAAAGAAATAAGTGTTTCCATTTTTCTCACCTTACTGTCTTATGCCCCTGGGGTGGGGATGACAGTCCTGTGGGAAACTTAGGGCAAGGTGGCAAGGTGAGCCCCCAGAATGTGCCCTAAACTTCCGCACTTCCTGGCCTTTGCAGAAGCCATTCTTTCTACCTGGAACCCCCCCCCCCCACTTCTCCCGCCTCCTCTGCAGCCTAAAAGGCACTTTATCTTGAAAGCCTTTCCCGACTCCCACCTCTGCCAAGTCTAAGCCACTCCCCCCCACGTGACCCCGTAATGCCCTTCACTCCCTTAGAAAGACTAACTTGTATGTGTTGAGTTACTGCTACACCGTCTTCCAGCCACTGTATGTGCGTCCCTCACTCACACTCACCTGTGAGGGAGGTGCCATTACCATCCCCATTTGACGGATGGGGAAACAGAGGCTTTCACAACTTTGTAATATCTTGTCTCCCCTGCCCCAGCTGCTCCACAAGTAGTGGGGACTGGACCACTTCCATCTGCTGTACCCCAGGGCCCACTCAGCCTGATCTTGTGGACACTGAACAGACCGGCTGTGGGGAACAGGGGGACAGGTGGGAAGCGGGCGGGTAAGTGCCCAAACTACCTGCTGCGCGTCCCCTTCCGTGTAGGGCAGCTTGGTGGACACGTGGAACATGATCTCCTTGTTGCGGAAGTTGCAGTACACAGACTCGGTTCCCGTCTGCCCGTGGGTCACATCCAGGCCTCCTCGGAACCTGTCCCATTCCCCAGGCCACGGCTCAGTCTCCAGCCCTGGCCGGGCCTCCACGGGGCCGGGACAGGGGCTCCCTCCCTGCCCAAGGGCATGAGTCAGACTGTGCTCTGCTTATCCCAACCTTGCGCTCACCCCTTAAAGTCCTGCAGTTTGACCTTCTGGCCAAGAAATTCAAGGAACTCCACGAAGGCAGGGCTTTCCTCGTTGGTGCTGAAGAGTTCCTCCTCTGAGGTCTGGGGACACACAGAGGGTAGAGGTCGGGGAGCTGGAGCTGCCCCTTCCCCACACCCCAGAGAAGGCTGGAAGGGCAGCCCCCCGAAGCCCTGGGAAGCTGAGACCCTGGGGAGGCGCTCTCCCTGGCAAAGGTCTGAGGTTCCAGGTACACGGCCAGGCGGGTGAGGGAGCAGGGGGAGGAGGCGAGCACACCTGCCCGAGCTTCTGATAAATGACTCCAAACTTGAAGTTATTGCTGATAACATGTTCATCAAAGGTGACGATGAGCCGGGAAGCCTGCGGGGAGGGGGCAACGGGTGACACAGGTGGCTTTCTCCAGTCGCTGTTTATTGTTCAAGTCTTACTACGTGCCGAGCCCTGTGCCTGGCACGCCACACGGATCACCTCATTTAACCCTCGGAGCAAGCCCCAGGGGGAGACATTCCTGCTGTTCCCATTTGACAGATGAAGAAACCAAGGTTCAGAGCTTACATCACTTGTCTAAGGTCCACAGCTTAGACAAGTGGGGTTGGGACTTGAACTCAGGTCTGGATTCCAAAGCTCATTGCTCCCAAGTTTCGCCTACGAGACCCCAGCCCTACCCCCCTCACCCTTCTGGAACAGGCTGAGTCCCACCAACTTGTTGTGGGACCTCAAGCTAGTTCCCCTACTCGCCCTGTGCCTCAGTTTCCTCTTCTGTAACTGAGACGAAATCTAATTTCTGAAGCCCCTTCCTTCAGGGACCTTTCCTGGACCACATCACCCCGCAGGGGCCACATCTTGTTCTAGAATTCAGCCACAGCTACAAGGGTTTACTTGTCTTTCAAGGAAGATCTCTTTCAGGAAGCCCCCCTGGCTTGTTGAGGACGGAAGTCCCTCCCCTCCCCCCACAGTGTCACGGCGCCTGGATGTGCACCGCTCTCTGTGGGGCGGGATTTATGCAGGTGCTTGTATTATTCTCTCTCACCAGGTCTCCTCCGGGTCTCAAGGCAAGGCCCGTGAAGCTCCTGGCTCAGGGGCCAGGGTGCCCTTGCGGGGGTCCCCAGATTACAGTGAGAGTTTCCAGAGGTAAGGCACGCACCCAAGGCTGGCAACCCTGGGCTCGAGTGCAGACCTTTATTGCCTGCTGTGCATCCCTGGGTAAGACACAGAAGCTTCTGGGCCTCTGGTTCTTCTGCAGACTGTGGACTTGGCAGGGTTACAGTGAGGATTACGGGAGAAACTAAGGAAAAATACCCTGTACACAGCAGGCACCCATAAATGCTCAGTCCCATGGCCACCCACCGGCCGGCAGTGAGTGGGCCGAGACCCAGCCTTACCTTGGGGTAGAGCACAGGATAGAATCGGTCCACATTCACATCTTCACACACCAGCTGCAGGAGGAGATAAGGGGACACCTAAAGGCCAGGCCGGCAGGAGCGGGTGGGGCCTCCGGGCCTCCCAGGCCAAGGTCGGGTGGGCCCGGCACAGACAGACAGGAGAGGGAACAGCCACGGCTGAAGCAGCACCGTGGGCTCATGGTTGCTCAGAACGACGTGCAGAGAACCGAGGCCCCCCGTTTCCAAAAGTGCTCTAAAACAGTGTCCAAACACTCAGGCAGGGGACAGGGCCCAGCACGTGGACATCATGGGAACACGTGAGAGGCAGGAGGACCTCAGACATGGGGCTGCATGAGTGTGTGCCAAGGCCAAGCGGCAGCCCCCATGCTGTGGGCCCACCTGGGGAGACCAAAGGGAGCCCAGCATGCAGGAGCAGAGGCCTCACCTTCGCCATCTGGACCACGTTGGGGAATTCAGTGAGGCAGGAGATGGGGATGACGTCATGGTATGTTCGGCATTTGGTCCTGGGAAGAGAAAGCCCATGGTGAGGGGCTAAGCGTTGGGAAAGGAGACTGAGGCCCCTCCATACAAAGGAAGACCCCAGGGAGGATGGGGGCCAGGCCCGCTCCGGCTCTAACATGCTGTGCAACCAAGGGCATGAAGGCAAATCCTCGGCCCTCTCTGGGCCTCAGTTAGAAGAGCAGGTAAAACGAGATGGGTTCTCAGGTTCTAGGACCTCGGGGCCCCTCACCCGCCCTCACCTGAGCAGCAGCCGCAGGTGCTCCTGGTCCCCGATGACATCATACTTGAGTGAGAAGACCAGGTTGCCCAGGGCAGTGTCCAGTGAGTAGTAATTGAAATGCTCCTGTGGTGGGAAGTGGGGGCCAGGGGAGTGGGTGAGGCTGAGCCCGGGGTCTCTGGAAACCAGGCCAGAGGCCAGCCCACTCCCGGACGGGGTCCTTCGCCAACCGGCAGGCGTCACGGCGAAGAGCAGATTCTGCACCAGCCAGACCCACGTTCCAATCCCTCTGCTACTTGCCAGCTGGGTAGTCTGAGAGGGTCACCTCCCCTCTCTGTGCCTCAGTTCCTAGTCCAGTTTCCTAATAGGAGGGAGGCCACCTACCTGTGGGATGGTGGCAGGGACCGAAAGAGATCAAGTGCCTGGCACAGAGTAGCCGTTCAATGAATGTTTATAGAAACCCTGGCTCTTTGGGTTCTCACCGAAGTCAGGACCACATTTGGATCTCCCTACCTGTGCCCCGCCCTGCCCTTCTCAGGGCTGAGCACACAGTAGGGGCTCAATAAAAATATGTTGACTGACTGATTGCTCAACCTCTGGTCCCTGAAGCCAGGGCCCATGAGAAACAGGAAGTGAAACACCTCATGAACACATTGGGTGGCTGACCAGGCAGGTTCCCACACTCCTACCTCACCGGAAGAAGCTGCAGGATGGGAAAAAATGGAAAAAATACCCAGAGGGCACAAGGGGAAGCTGCTGCAGAGCCGGTACCCTCAGAGAGGAGTCCAAGGCTGGTACCTCTAGGTGAGGAAGTCCCAAAGCCAAGGGCCAGGAGTGCTGGGAGATTACACCCCAGCCTGGCCCTGGGCTCCCTGGCCAGCCCCAGCCCCAGCCCCAGCCCCAGCCCTGGGAGTAGGGCTGGCTGCCTAGCCACACCCACCCCAGGAGTCATCCTGGAAGTGAGTCCTGTTTAAACACGAACACCTGTGCTCCAAGGGCTGGAGGAGAAAGGGGCAGGGGCCGGGGTCGTGCCCCACAAGTCCACAGCTCAGGGACAGTCTGAGTGCACGGTCAGGGACAGGCTGAGGCAGAAGGTCCCCCTCAGCCCTCCTGGGCACAGGGTGACTGACGGGAAACCCCAACACTGGGCACGATCTGTGGAGAGGGAGCGGCAGGCGTTGGCAAGGAGAGCTGTGCCGAGTCCTCAGGGTGGGGAGTTTCCCTAGACCTCGTGCCTAGGCCCAGAGGAGCCCAAGGGACGCGGGGGGAGAGTGGGCTCAGGTCCCAAGCAGTCAACGCCTGGAGTCACCCTAACCTCCTTCCTCCACCAGGGCAGGCCCAGGTGTCCGCCCCCACAGTCGCCCCCCTGGAGTCGGGAGACGGCCCTGGCTCTCTCCCCGCCCCTGAGGTCCCCTCCTCTCCGTGTTGCTACCCTCACTCTGATCATCACGCCACTCCCAACCCGTCAACCTGCACCTCCTCAGATCCTCCTGTGGCCCAGGCACTTGTTCGGTCACTTGTCACTGCGTAGCAAACTCTGAGTGTCAGCTACATGCTAGGCCCACAGGGTCCCCCGGAGCATGACACCTGCCAGACCCAGCTGAGAGCCGCTAGACAGTGGGTGCCAGGGTGCAGGTCTCTCTCCGCCCGCAGGGCTCAGCCTGGAGGTGCGATGGCCTTCCCCGTACTGGGCTTGTTTGTCCCCAGGCAATGGCTTGTGGGTGCAGTCTCAGTCACCATGGACTCCACTTCTTTCCCCCCAACCTGAGCTCCAGTACCCGCCGCGGTCAGCCAGCGCCTCGGGCTCAGGCCCAGGTCAGACAGCTCCCAACTCCCAACACACATGCATGCATGTGCACACGCACACCTAGCAACATGCCCCCTCCCACAGCATGTCATTTAAAAAAAACTGACATATAACTGTATACATTGAGGGTATACAACATGTTACTTGGATACATTCACATATCGTAATAGGATTGCTGTTGGGAAGATTTCTATCACAGCACATTGCACGCATCACAATGATATTTATCGTGTTACATAATGACAGTACAATGCCGTTGTCTGTCCCTACGGCGTGCCTCGGTGGAAGGTCAGCCAGAGCTAGGTCCGATTCTCAGCTCAGCGACTGTGTGACCTCGACCGAGTCGCTTTACCTCTCTGAGCCTCAGTTTCCTCTTCTGAAAAACTAGGACAATTCCAACCTCACAGATTAATTAAGATATAATAATAACAGCTAACATTTATTAAGTACTCACTATGTGCCAGGAGTGGTTTTCTATGCTTTAATGTACTTTTATTTTAAATTTTTATTTTAGAAAGAAAGAGGAAGGGGGGAGAGAGAGAGAGAGAGAGAAACACCGATTTGTTGTTGTTCCACTTATTGATGCATTGGTTGACTCTTGTATGTGCCCTGACCAGGGATCGAACCTGCAACCTTGGTGTATTGGGATGTTGCTCTAACTGACTAAGCTACCTGTCAGCGTGCTTTACTGCACTTAATAATTATTGTTTCATTTTTATAGAAGAGGAAACAGAGTCAGGGAGGTTAAATAACTGGCCTCAGATCACACCATTAATAAAGGGAAGAGCCAAGATTCCCACCCAGGCCGGGAGACCCTGGGCCCACGCTACGATCTGTCACCTCAGAGTACACTGACGCAGAGACAGCACCTGGAGTGGAACCTGGCACGTACAGGGTTCCCGAGTGGGGACTTCCCCTCCAGCTCCACAGCCTTGCCCTGAATACTGCAGGGCGAGGAACCTCTGACATGCTGAGACCCGGGAGGGCTCCAGCTTTGGGGCTAGTGGCTGGCGGGGGCGCTTCCATCCAGGCCGCATCAGGGCATTAGGTGCCTTCCTCCCCGCCCCCCGCCCCTGGCCACCTCGAGCAGCCGGAGGACAGGGCCTGGGTCCGTTGTGTTTGCTGCTGTATACCTGCTGCCTTGAGCAGGCCAGGCACACAGCTGTGCTCATTATTTGCCAGCTCTGATTGACACTTACTCTGCACCGAACACCATTCAAGACATGTTATAAGCACCCCGTCATTAAAGCTTTGGAGTGACCTCCTGAGGTGGGTGTCATCCTCATCTCCATTTTTACAGGTGAGGAAAAGGCACAGGGAGGCGGAGTCCCTTGCCTGAACCCCCTGCAGCAAGCGCAGAGCGAGAATGCAGACCTTGGTAGCATCTCTGCTCTCGACCACCGGGCCTTCGCAATAACTTTGCCAAATGGACGAGCGAATCCATCCCACATGCTCCCTGAGATTCGGGGCTCTGGGACTGTCACCCGGCTCCAGCTCAAGGACTCTCTCCCTCCCAGGCCCAGCCCTCCCCCCCCCCGTACCAGTGGGTCACCCACCTTGCCAAGAAAGTGCTTCCGGTAGATGCGGGCTGTGGGGTTGCACTCCAGCTTCACCTTGGTCGTGGGTGACTGCAGTGGCTCTGTCTCTGGGATGCTGGTGATTTCGTGATTGGTGCCTTCAATCCAGTAGCCCCCAAACTGGGGCAGCAGGATGAGGGGGAAGGGCCCTTCTCGCCCCAGGACCTAAAGGGGGGACTCAGCTGAGAGCCACCCACACTCTACTCCACTGGGGGCCCCAGGACAATTCCCCAACTCAGACCGAAGGGGTACCAGGGAAAACCCGGAATCTATGTGGGTCCCAGACCACATGGAGCCCAAGTCCCATTCTCAAAGGATAGGGCTGGGCCAGATAGAACTGACAGCATGACCTTGGCAGACAGGCTGAACTGTTTGGCTCAGAGGCCTTGGGTTCAAATGGGCTCTGAAGTCCTTGGCCTGTAAACTGAGTCTCCAGCCCCCACTGTGGTTAGACTCCTGACAGGAAGGAAGACTGGAGCATCCCAACCCCCTGTGCAATGCCTTCTGGGCTTAGGGTGAGGATGGGTTCGGGGGAGCCCGGCGGTTACCTCGTGGACGCTTGGGTAGGGAATGTAGTCCTCCTCCGTCTGCAAAACACAAGCAGGGCCGGGCCCAGCTGGGGTGGGGTCTGCGCCCTGCACCCCCAGCCTCCCCCGAGGGCTGTGTTGCTCTGCCAGCCACCAGGCTGTGCATGGGGCCCTGACCTCATCTCACTGTCTCACAGGAGGGGCAGGGCTCGCTTTTGGGTGACCCCACAAGGCTGGGGCGAAGCAGGCTTCGCTCACTGAGTACGGGCAGCCTCTTCTGGGCCTCGTCTTGCCCAGGGAGGGCGAGGCTCACTGCCTCCCCAGAAGGAAGGAACCCGCAGACCAGCGGTTCTCAGGGCAGCAGCACAGCCTGGGAACACTCTTGAACACAGAAGGCCACATCAGGCGCCTCTGATGCCCTAGGTCAGGTGGGCCCAAGGACTGACATCTCACCAGTCCTCAGGAGGTGCTGGCTGATGGAGCCACTCTGAGGACTGCACTTTGAAAACCCGTGCCCTGAACAAAGTGTCAGGCTTGTGCCCCTGAACCCCCTTTAATCCTCACCCCTGCAGCCTGAGCCCACTCCCCTAGGCCCAGCTGCCAGTCTTCTTGATGGCTGGGGTCCCCAGTCACCAACCAGAGAACCAGATGCCTACCTAGTGGGGCAATTCAGTTACCGCCTCCCCCTCCCCCCAAGAAAATTTTGAGTGTAAAGGAGAGCCTTCTGGAATCTGTTTCAGTCCTCAGCGTCCTGTCAGTCTCCTCAGGGGGGCGGGACACAACCAGGTCACCCCTCCCCCTGCCCCCTCAGCCTTCTAGGCAGAGGCTACAGGGAGCAGAGAACAAGCCTCCTGGGTCCTGGGTTTGAGTCTGCCTACAACTGCTCATCAAGACTGGCTTCCAGGAAAGCGGGTTACGCAGGCTGTCTTGTGAGGGATGGGGTTTCGACTCCGAGAGGGGAGAGCCTGGAGAGGCAGGCTGAGTTTGCATGGTGAGATGGGTGGGGAGGAGCTGGAATGAAGGCCCCAGCCTATGGCGAGGAGGGGTCCTCCACATCTGGGAACTAAAGGGCAGAGCTGGGGACCCTGGCACCTGGCCCATGGTAGGACTACTTCATGAAAGTGGTGAGTTCTCCTGGGCTGGTTGCTTCGTAGGAGGCTGTGGCAGGACTCCCCAGGCCCCGGCCCCACCCCCACCTGAAGGAGGGAGTCTGTCTCCTCCTCCAGCCCCATCCAAGTCCCCCAAACTCTTTGGAGAGGTTGTGGTTCAGACCTACTTTGAGGGGTGGTGGGAAGGAGCATCGTTGTTCATCCATCCTGCTTCCCTGCAAAGAGAGGGCAGCACTTCCAGTTACACCCCACCCTCCCACGCTTGCTGCAGAGCCCCCTCCCCTGGGCTCACCACCCATCCCGTGGAGTAAGGGAAAGCCCACTGATGTGGGTGACTCCCAGGGCAGGGTGCTCAGTTACTCAGGTCTCCCTGCAGGGCTGGGTGTCCCGCTGGCAACCTGGGCTGTGGGAGGCAGGCAGCAGGGGTGGGGGGCTGGGGGCTTTGTGCGGGAATGCCTGCCGCAGGGAGTGGGGGCAGGGGTGGCATGCACGTGCCTGTGTGTGTGTGGGGAGGTGGGGAGGGAGGCTATTGCATCTACACAGTTACGTGTTGTTGAGAGAGAGAGGGAGGGAGATGGGGAGAGAGAGAGAGAGAAAGACCCGGAGAGGGAGAGGGAGAAGGGGGAGAGAGAGGGAAAGAGAGGAGGAGGAGACAGAAAGACCCAGTGAGAGAGGCTGAGAAACAGCAAGGGGCAGGAGAGAGGGTTTAGAGGGTGGACTGACATCAGGGAGAGCTCCTGTGTTTTGTTTCCAAGCCACCCCAGCCCCCTACTGACCTCCCAATACATACCAATACAAAAAACAGACCAGGGCCTGGAAGCAGGGGCCAGGCACAGGGGGCAGGGGCTGCCTGGCTCGTCAACACCTCCCCCTACCTGCAGCACAGCCTCTGGATGCTCTGTGCCCTGCATCTGTCCCCCCTCCCATTTTACATGGTGGGGGGGTCCTGCAGAGTCTGTGATGCCTCTTGGGGAATGGAAAATAATGTGTATATGGGGGTGGGCTGAAGTGGGGACCCCAGCCCTGCTGGGGACCTACATAGAGATGGGAGGTGGGGAGACACAGTGGGGCCTGGGCCCCAGGGTCAGATAGGGAGTTGGGCACTACTGGTCCCCACCCTACTCTGGACAGAGGGCTCTGGATGACACACTGCCACCATCTCCTCCCTGCATGGTCTGCCAAGGGCTCCTGGACTGTCTTCAGAGACAGAGGTCTATGGCTGGAGACACAGCAAGGGCCCCCCCACCCCAGTCCAGTCCCGTCTGTGGGCTTCCAGGAATGAGCAATGGACCCAGCCTCACCTGCATCTTTTCAATCATCTCAAACAGATCTGTGTTCTGTAACCAAGATCAGGAGAGCATAAGTCAGTTTGTAGGTGGTCCAGCTGATCCCACTGAGCCCCCAAGGTGTCTGCACCCACCCATCTGTCATGGTCCCCCTGGCTCTGACCAACTGTCTTGGGCCTGTCAGCCCAGAGTCTGGGTCCCTGAGGGACAGCCCACCCAAGTCAGTCCCTTTCCCCAAAGGAGGAGGCTGGTACCCCAGACAGAGGGATGTGACCCTTAGGGAGAGACATATCTCCCTCATGTCACTATAGGGTGGGCAGTGCCAGGTCCAGCTCATGCACCCCTCAAAAGATCCCCAGATCCAGCTGGGACCCTCAGGAGGGTATGTGGTTCCACCGGTCCTCACACCCCGCACCCTAAGCAGTATGGGCTGCTGGAGGAGAGGATGCTGGGATATCCCATCAGCCTACACACATGAGGGAGTCCACACACACCCCCCACCCCTCACAGACAGCCTCTCCTGAGGCTAGCCAGGGCACATGCAGGGTTAATCAGGCATCTGCCAGCTGCCTTGGCAGCTTCAGCCTCTCCAGCGCCAACTCCCTGTGAGCCTTCCTGGAAGACGGCATCCTTGATGGCTGGCTGGGCGGGGGGCCGGGCGGGGGCCTGGGCAGGGGGCTGGGCCTGGAAAGCCCCCAGAGTCTCCAGGATGATGCCCCTTCCCTCCCTGTTCTTGGCTCCCGCTGCCCAGCAGGGGCATCACCTGAGCTCACACAGATGCGCTATGGGGTGGTGCACCAGGAAGCACATACTCTTTTCTCTCTCTTGCTCAAACACACACACACACACATGGGCCTACACACCAATATTTAAACAGTCTCACTGTACCAAAGAAAGCAAACACACACAAACCCACAGGGTCTGTGCACACCAATCCTTAGACTTAAAGCTATACGCTACCCCGAAAACACCCATGTTGGTGTCCCAAGTTACACACCCACTCACACATACACAGGTCCATGTACAAGACCCATATACACAAATGCCAACCCTTCCCTGAGCAGATCTGCACACCAGTAATTGCACATGAAGCTACACAAACACAATGAAACCACTCTCACACCTGCATGTGGGGATACAATGACAGCCACATGCAGCTACAGGCAGGTGTGTTAGTGGAAACTTAGGCACAGAGTCCCACTCCCACGTGGCCCCCCACTGGAGCCACACACCCAGTGCAGTATCAGACACGACAGACCTGCTTCCACAACACTACATGAGTTTGAGGAAAAGGAAAAGCATGCACAACTGCGGAGCAGTTACTCACCAAGGGTGAGGGGCACAGGTCTGAACCTCACACCCACGTGAGCACATACCACCCATCTCTCTCTCTCTTTCACACACACACACACACACACACAGCTCTGTTAAAAATCACGAGACACAAACACCCCATGTGTACACTCTGAGGCTTGACCACAGGGGCAAAACCCACCCCATGAAATGCACCAGAAGAAGCCATGGGAGACGCTGACCCATGGTCACCTTGGCCACACCCAGTGTTTCTGAGCTTGGACAATACACACCTGCAGCCCAGGTAGACAAACATGCCTGTCTACACAACACCCTGCACAACAGCAGCATCAGCACCCACACTCACACCACGTCAGGCCAGCAGAGTGCCAGCATGACAGCAATGGGGCGCACTGATGTCCCCCGGAGCACCCTGCTCAGGATGACCTATCATGGCCAGGAACAATGCACTAGGAGTCACATAAACACAGCCACATAAATACTGACACATGCTACTGTCATACAGAGTGTACACACAGCGACAAGTGACACCCACGCTTACAGTCTTATGGGGGCAGCAGACATGCTGACACATGGAAGGCTGTGAGCCAAGTGGCCCAGAGCATCACCCAAAGTTACACTGTGACATTCAGACCACCCTAAAGGGAACAGGGGATGGACGAAATGGTCCTGAGGCTAGTGCGCACACACACAGTCACTGAGAGCCACAGTGCAACTAGGGCACTCTGTTTTGTGGACAGCGGCAGAAAGAGCCGAAGACCCGGGACCCTAGGGCAGGGGTGTGCCTTGTGGCCGCTGTGGCAGGGTGTCAGCCCAGAAGCTAACACACCCTCCATGACGGCGCCTCGCACACGCGCCCTGGCTAGGGCAGAGCCTGCCGGGCTCCGAGGAAGTCGGGCTGACCCGGAGGCTCCCACAGAGCCCCTCCACCAGGCCACCTTGCCCCAGTCCTCACCTGCCAGGCGGCCCCAGTGGGCAGCGAGCCCCTCCGCGGACGGCCGGAGGGTGCCAGGGACCTCATCTGCGCCATCCTGAGCCCGGCCCGGCCCCAGCGCCCGTCCCAGTGGCGCTTCAGGTGGTCCGGCTGGCTCTGGCCCACGCGCGCCCCGGCCCGGGCCCCGCGGCGCAGAGCTCCGCGTCGGGCTCCGGCTCCCGGCGGCGCGCTGCCTGCGCTGGGCTCGCCGGGTGGCCGGGCCCGGAGGGGGCGGGGCGCCAGGTACAGGCCGTGCGGGGCCGGGGCGGGGTTACGAGGATAGGGGCGGGGTCACTGGAGACCCCGCCCCCAGAGCGGCCAGACCCGGTCTCTGAACACTGCGCCTGCGCGCACTTGGTGGAGCGCTTAAATACTTAAGTAAGTGCACCAAATTATCTGGCACACCCGCCAGGTTCTCCGCAGCGCGACCCCATCCCACCTCTATCTTCCCGGACTTTGGGTACCTCGCCTCAGGGCCTCTGGGGTGGGGTTCTTGGGACCTGCTGTGAAGCCAGACAGGATAAGGAGGGGATTACATTGGAGACAGAAGACTTTTTTGAGTACCTAACTATTGTTGGACCCTTGGCAAATCTCATCCTCTCCATTCAACCCAGGAGGTACTAGTGTCATCCCCACTTTACAGAAGAGAAAACTGATTCCGAGGTGTGCAGCGTCATGCTCAAGATCACACAGCCAGGAAAGGCAGACCTAGGAATCCCCGGAAAGTCCTGGGGCTGCTCTCCCCTCCCTCCCTTCCGGTTCCCTAATGCCTGACAGTGGCTGGCCTGTCCTCTCCCTTCCTCAGGGTCCATGCTATACCTGGTTCTAACTACCCCCACCACTGTCTTAGTTGGCCTTGACCCAAGAAGATAAAACCACAGTGCCTGGGGAGGGGCTGCCAAGGCCCCACTGTATGGAGCCGACTTCTGGACATATGGGTTCTAGCTCTGGCCTTGCTACAACTTGCTGAGTGAACTTGAGTGAGTCCCTGCCATCTCTGTAGCTCTCAGTTTCCCCATCTGTAAACTTATAAGGCCTCTGCAGGTCCTTCCAGCTGACCCTGCATCGTGTCTGCCATTGTACAGTGTGGGCAGGGCTGGGGCCTCAGCACCCCTTTACCAGACAGATGCTGGGAAAGTGGCAATTGCTCCCTGAGCTGGCCAAGTCAACACCAGCTGCTCTGGAGCCTGCAGGGGCAGGGCTGCCCACCAGCTCAGTGCCCAGCCCCTCTTTATCCAGAAGAAGCTGCTGGCAGCTGCCCACCACCGTCTGTCTCCAGGGCCCAGGACTCCTGGAAAGCAGGCACTATGTCTTCCTCTCCCCAAGATCTGGACCTGAGTCAGGTTGGAGCCTAGGGAGCCGGCAGGAACTCCAGAGATGTGTGTTCCAGACACGGTGTAGCTTTGTTTTTAATAATTAACAGCAGCAAATATTGATTTATGCAGGCACTTCCAGGCCTGAGCGCTTCCGGGCACCCATCAAAAAGCAGCCAGAGAAACATCCATTCCCACACTGGGAGGAGGCAAGACCTGCCCGTACCGCCGGAGAGGCCTATGTGCCAGGCGGAGTGGAGGGGGTGTGCCCATGTGCACGCAACTGTGTGTGTGTGTGAGACTGAGACTAGGTGTGGCTGTGTGTACCTGGACATCCTGGGTATGTGTGCTTGTACATATGTATCTGTACATGCTTGCATGTGTACATGTGCAAGGTTTTGAATACATGTGCAGACACGTGATTGTGCCCATGGACATGAATGTGGGTAGACTGTGTATGTACCTCTGTGCAGATTTCTGAATCCCCAAGTGAAGAAACCCCCATAAGAGGGCAGGGTAGGAGGGTCCTGGCCATCTCAAGTGTGGCTCCCCAGTGAGGAGGGTCCCTCCTGGGTGTTCCGTCCTACCCTGGGAGCATATTATGCTGATAATAGTTCAGCTTCCTGATTTCTACTTTCCAAAGTTACTTTCAAGGTCATCACTCAACTGCAAGCTGGCAAGGTGGGTAGAGAAGGAACCGTCACCTCTATTTTATGGATGAGGAAACAGAGGCCCAGAGAGGGGCAGGGATGTGCCCACTGGCACAGGGACTGTCAACACTATGAATGTGTGCAAGGTTAGGGGTGCGAGGGGAGGGGCATGGCACAAGTGTCACAGGCCAGGTTCCCTCAGCGCCACCACTGGTTTGCTGGGATCCAGACGAATCGCTCGATCTCTCTGGACCCTGGTCAAAGGAGGAGGATCCACAGACCGTGTCCTGATGCTGAGGCAGGGGTAGGCAGTCAGGAGCCTACAGTCTGGGTCGTGCTGGCACAATCAGAGGCTTCTAGACAGACTGGGTGGAGGCCAGGAAGCCCAGGGGGAGGCATCTCAGAGCTAATCTGAGAGGGCCAGCCCCAGGCTGTGCGAGCAGGCAGGACTCAGGGCAAGGGGCCGTTCCGACCCTCCTTTTCCTGATGGGAAGACTGAGGCCCAAGGAGAAGAAGCTATGGTCCAAGGGCACTCAGCCCTGGGTGAGAACCCAGGCCTCCTGCCAGATGCTCACTCACAAGCCCAGCTGCCGTTGAGTCACTCCCTTCCTGCCAAGCCCCAGGATCTACATGGCCCGTCTTGGGCTATTGCCCAGGCACAGAGAGCGAGAAAGAGTCCCCCCCTGACACTGTCCATAGGATCCCCACTTGGCGCCCCCTTGGAGGTGGTGGTCCCTCACAAGGACACCATTCCTTGGCCATCTGTCCTTCCAGCCTAGGAGAGGAACGTGGCCCTCGTTTCAGGTCAGAGCACTAGGAGAGGAGTTTGGCAGATCCTGCCTCTGCTACTTCCTGGCTGTGTGACCCTGGGAAGGTGACATTGCCTCTCTGAGCATCTCATCTGGATCCTCATCTGGAGAATGCCTACCACCTGGTGTTTAATGAAAGGACCAAGAGGCAGGATGTCTGTGGACATGCTTTAGAAACTGTAAAATGCACTACAAAAGTGAGGACTTGTGACCCTCTGCGTTGGAGAGGCCATGAGATCAGCACTCTGGTCACACAGACATGGTTCCAGCCCCAACCCCATAATATCCTACCTGTGTGTCTTTGAACAAGTAACTTAACCTCTCTGAGCCTTGATGTTCTAATCTGTAAAATGAGACTAATACTAGCAGCTAGCACACAGTACTTACAGTTCGAGGATGAAATGAGATACTGTATTTAAAGCATTAAGTACCCACGTGGCCCACAGATCATTTCAACCAGTGCTAGCAGTTATTACTGGTATTTGACTCTCTGCATACGTTTAATTATTTCTCTCTAAACTGGACCGTGACTCCTGGAAGGCAGGGTTTGGGTCTAGTTGATTTCTGGCTGCTCGGTACCCAGCGCAGTCTGACACCAATCGGGTGCTGGGTGAACATTTGATTTTGATGATAACAACAACAATGGCCTCATTTATAGGACTTTTGCCCATGCCAGGTATTGAGCATAGAAAGCTTTATGCGCACTTTTCCACTTAGTCCTCACAAGGGCTGCATGACGGGGGCACTGCCACTATACCCGACGTGCAGATGAGGGAACGGATGGTGGTGTCGACAACGAAGGTCATGAAGAACAGTCGGGGCCAGTTTATTCCCAGTTATCCCTCCCCGTCCCAAGCAGCACTACAGACCCCGTCCAACCTCTGAGACTCGACCAGGCCCACCCAGGGCTGAGCAGCGGTGGCCTGAACGGTTTACCTCCTGCCCAGCAGTCGTTCTCAGGTATTCTGAGCCATTCTCTTGGCCCTGGGGGTCTCCACACCTGGGGCGGTGGGGAGGCAGGCACTTACCTTTGGGTGGAGCGAAGCGGCGGGTGGGAGGGCTAAGTCCACTCGTGGCAGGTCTAGTGCCCGAGGGAAGCGCGGGTTCTGCCCATCACTCCTCCTGGAAGAGAAGAAGAGACTGAGGTCAGGGAGAGCCCCACGGAGGGACACTTGTGAACTCTGGGAGTCAACCTTGGCGCTGGGGGATGCGAGGGGAGGCAGACTTCACGCAGGAGTGGGTACTGGGACCCCCAGGAGGAGGAGCTTCCTGAGCAGGGCAGCCAAACAGGGTCTCCTTCCCCGGAGACCGGAGACGTGAGCGGGTCCCTCCCAAGCTCTCCATCAGGCCTCCCTCACACATACTTTGGCCAAGAGGATGTCGGCCGCCCATTCTGAATGTGGGTAGACTGAGGCAGGGGCAGTGAGGGTTGCTCTTGATGGCTGAGCCGGGACCGCTGGATTCAGCAGAGTGCGCCAGGCAGTGTGGACCCCTCCCCAAGCCTTCAGGGAGACAGCAGCCTGTGGGCTGAGAGGCCACTGGGCTACTGCTCTCGTTGACAGTAACAATACCTGATACTCATTGGGCCTACTATGTGCCAGGCCTGAGGGCACAGACCCCTCACCACACCGGTATCCCCACTTGACAGAGAAGGACCCAGAGGTGCACAGAGGTCAGTGAGCCGGTTGGCGGCAGAGCAGGCGTTGGAGCCAGGCCTGACTGACTCCGGGCCCGGACTCTCTGCCCGCACCCACGCCCCTCCCGGAGGAAAGGGAACAGGTCTAGCGAGGGTGAAGTCAGCTCCCGCCACCCTAGAAAGCCTGCTGAGAAGGCCACCTCCAGGGTCAGGGAGAGGAGGCACCCAGTGGTTCCTGGGACCCAGGGAGCCCAGGGCTGGGGAGCAGGCCTGGCTTCCGCTGGCTGCTGAGGGCCACCATGACGTGGCCGTACCCCCGCCCAGGTCCCAGCAACCCAGAGGATGAGTCACGCAGGCTGCCAGAGGATCCTCAGCGGCCAACGGCTGCTGGAGTCAGGTGAAGTTGGGACTGCCACGCCTCCAGAGGGCATGAGCTGCAGGACCCGGGCCCAGGAGGGAGGCCCTGAGGAAGCCCGGAGCCCCCCCCCCCCCGCCGTGGCCCCCGTCCTCGGCACTGCTGCACACACCTCTGCACCTCTCGGGTGTGCACTTCAAAGGGAAGGTCTTGGCCCGAAAGAATGGCTATGGTGACAGTGGCACTTCCAGGCTGTGGCATCAGTGTGGGGGAGACATCCCCAGGTACCTACCTACTGTGGGACCTCGTGACACACTCCTCTCAGCCTCAGTTTCCAAAAAAATCCATCATAGAGCCTGAACAACTCCTAGTTATTCACTCAATAAACTCTTTGATAGTCATTCACTCATGGTAAACACCAGCTCCCCGGGTCAGGATCTCATTTGGTGTTTGTTGAATAGATGAACGACTCAGCGGAGGCTGGCAGTAGGGAGGTACTGAAGATTCGTGGCCAAGGGAACAGACTAAACGCGGTTTCCCACAGACTGCAAGGCACACTGATGTGGGGAGAGACTGGGGACAAGGGCTAGAGAGGGGCCGATAGCGACAGTCCAGGCAAATTCCACTGTGGCCACCACAGGGGCTCCTCGATGAGACCTACTGTGTGCTTATACTGTGCCAAGTATATTATACCCTCGCTACAGTGCCAGAAGGCTGGCATTATTTACCCCCATTTTTACAGGTGGGAGAAGATGAGGCTCAGCAAGGTGCAGCCACTTCCCCTAGCAAGTGGGTGATAAAGCCAGAATTTAAAGCTCAGGCCACTGACCGAGCAGGCCCAGGGCCAGTGGGATGAAGAGCAGATGGTGCCCAGGGGCCAGGAGTTCCTGGGCTTGAAGCCCAGGGGAGGCTGGGCCCCCTTGGCGGTAGGGACCACTGTCTGGGCGTGGCCCTGGCTGTGGAGCGGAGGTTGTGGCCCATGACGGAGCTATTGGGGTAGTGTCCTTCTGTCTGTCCCCCCCCAGGCTGAAAGCGTAGCCACCGCAGGTCAGCCTGGCAGCAGCTCCCTAACATGCTCCTCCCCCTCCAGAACGCTCTCAGCTTCAGCCTCCTCGTGCCCAGGTGCCCATCTCAGGACTTCGCACACTGGCCCAGGACTACGGAGGTCTCTGAGGACAAGGGGGCCCTGGCTTCCACCCAGGACCCAACCTCTCCAGGTCCTCAGCTCCCATTTTCATCTGGCCAGTCCTGCTCCTCACAGGAAATGCCATCCCCACCCTGCCCAGACAAGTCCACCTAAAAGGTCATGCTTCAAGGTCGCAAAGGCCCGGGGAAGGAAAGGAATTCAGGATGAGGACAGAGCAGGAAATCAGAGGCTCTGGGACCCGCCTGCATCATCATGCTGGCCCTGAGGGATGGAAGGCTGCAGTAACAAGAACCACCAGAGACCCGTGCCTTGCATGGCCTTATTTAACCCTCAGAGCTCCCCCAGGAGACAGGTGCTTGGAAAGAGTGGACTTTACACATGAGGAGACCGAGGCTCATAGAGGTACATTAACTTGCCCAAGGTCACACAGTTCAGGAGGTAGAGCAGGGCTTTGAACCCAGATTTGTCTCTCTGGGGCCCAAGAACTGCACAACACGGGCAGCCAGTCCTGTGGACGCAGCCCATCCCACTGGGTAGGCAGCCACCCGGATCACAGCAGCAGCAGCAGCAGTCAGTACGGAGGCAGACAGTGCCACGTGCGGGCTCAGCTCCGCCTGCTTCCCTTGTATTAACTCGGCTAATCGTCATCTTTCAGAGGCAGGAACGAAGACACAGAGAGGGTAAGCGATCTGTCCAAGGTCACGGTGACGGTACAAGTAGGCGAAATACGGAGGATTTGCACCACCAACCCTCCAGGTCTAGCTGCTGTGCCCCAACGCTACACTACACTGCCTCTTAGTAAATTTCTCAATAAGTACTTTGGAAGGAATGAGTAAACACAGCCCCTCGCCTCCCTCTGACCCCTCTAGCCTCCTTGGATGCCTTCTCCTCCTCTGTCCTCACCTCTCGCCATCTCTTCTCCACCTTTCTAGCCCATCCCTCCCTCCCCTTCTGCCTCTGGCCTCTACAGACCTTCCCCAACTTGGTCATTCTCCTTCCTTTTCACGAATCTCTCCGTCTTTCCCCTCTCTCTCATCCCGTCCTTGACTCCTCCTGGTCTCCGCCATTCCATTCACATGAGGTTTCCCAAGCCTCTACCCCTCCCCACTTCCCCGACAACCTCCCTGATGCTCTGGCCTGGCCCAGCTTAAAATGCTTTGCATTCTTCCCGCACTTGCAGCCGCAGCCCCGGGAAGGTGCCTGGAGCAGGCCTCTCCGACCAGGACCACAGCCGCACAGCTGGCTGTATAGCACTCGACAGCTACTGCTTCGTGAGGTTGGACTGGTGTCAACCTTTTCCCCAACAAGACAACTGAGGTTCAGGGAGGTGAAGTGACAAGCCCAAGGTCATACCAGAGAAAGGGTAGTGCCAAGGTCTAACTCCAGCCCGAGGTTCTTCTACTACACACGTCACAGCTGCCCTCAACCCAGGCCCTCAGTCCTGCCGAGTAGCCTTGGCCCCCAGGGGCCTCCCCATCAAGTAGCCTGGACCCTAGTGGCCTCCCCATCTCGCAAACCCTGCCAAGCCTCTTCCCTAGGTCCAGATTAATCCTGCCCTGTTTGGCCTGGACATGTGCCTACAGGTACAGAGGACACCTGGACACAGGAAAAGGTGGTGGCCAGAGAGGAGGTAACTTGCTCAAGGTCACAGAGAGAGCTGGAGCCAACGTGGAGTTTGGGCCAGACACATTCCCCGGGTCACCTTCAGGCCTGCAGATGCATGGCCGCCAGCCAGCTGGCCCCAGCTCTGCCCTTCCCCGCCCCAGCACCCATCTCTCCCAGGGAAAGGGTATGGGGTGGGGTGTGGGGGCAGGGCCAGCGGCTCAGCTCCTGAGTGGGACGGGCCAGGCAGGAAGCTGCTGCTGCTGACGGCTCCCAGGTTTCTTGGCAACTGTCACTGCGCCTCCTCCCCCTCTCTTATCTCCCCATCAAGGTAACAATAATAATCTCACCATCGTGAGTACAGCTCTTTGTACTTTTCAAAAGCCCTATTTATCTGTTCACCCCTGGGAGACTCACCGGAACTGGAGACGGAGATAAGGCAGCCGCTAGAATCCCCAATCCCCATAGGAGTAAACTGAGGCTCAGAGAGGTTAAACCACCACCTCAAGGACACCCAGCAAGGTCAGGGCAGACTGGGGGTTAGAACCCAGGTCTTCTATCAGTCCAGGGCTCTAGATGCCACCCTTGGGTGGGGGCATCTCAGGGAGTTCCCACACTTAGCAAATCGCAGGTCAGACCCAGACACGGTGGGGGAGGGATAGAAGACAGGCGAGACGGAGGACTGATGGCCAGAGGCCTCCCTGGGTTGCTTCCACCTGTTGACCAGCTAGAGAGTTGGCGGAAGATCCTGTCTTTCTCTCATCTGCAAAATAAGGGAGGACGTAGCCACCCCCCTGAAGTCGCTGTGAGCCATGGAGTGGAGGGAGCACTCCAGAAGTGACTGCGGTTATGACGACTACGACGAGCCACTCTCCTGGAGCACTCTCTGGACACCAGAGCAGGGACTGGACTGACCTGGGGATAGGACTTGGCCCTTTGCCAAGAAATCTAGAAATCACTGCACTGGCTGGAGGTCCCCAGGGGGCCTGGCTGCTGCTGACTCTCCCAGGCTCACCTCCACACATGCACAGCCCCTTCCGGTCCTGCCCCAGCCACCCCGTCCTGGCCTGGGCTGCAGGCGGTTTTCCCGACAAGGCACACCGTTCCACACTGCTGGGCCTCTGCACCGGCTGGTCCCTCTGCCGGGGCTCCCTTACTTTCTTTTCTGCCTCAAGAACTATTCATGCTTGAAAATTCCATTCAAATGGGTGAAACACTGGTGGCCAGCGCAGGCGACATCAGGCCACCAAGGCAGGAAGCCTGTGATGGCGAGCAGGGGAGCTGGACAGCACCCGCACAAGCTTGGGAACCAGGATCAGGGACTCCGGAGGGCAGAGGATGGGCTTGCCAGGCAGGGAAGGCAGAGCTGAGAAGGATGTGGGGGGGGGGGACTAGCCCAGGACGGGAGGCTGAGGGGCCCAGACCAGACGAGTGCTGGGCAGCGGAGGGCCAGGAGACCGACTGGCTCTACCAACCTGATGATTCTCGGAGCAGGGAGGGGAGGAGCAGGGACCTTAAAGTGAGTAGAGGGTGCAGAGGGCTGCTCCTGGAGACCCCAAACCCTGAGAGAGGCCCCTCCGGGTGGGGCTGGGGGCTCCCTGTGTCTCCCAGGCATGGTGTCGGCTCTGAGGGGACCCTAATCTCCTGAATCAGAGACCAGCACCTCCCTGGAACTGCCCCTTCCCAGGGGCCACAGAGGCCCATTGTCTCCAGAGCATAAGCCTCTGGCACTGCCTCCCTGCTTGCCCCTGGCCCTGCCAAGGTGCCAGGGAAGGTGGCCAGGCGCAGCCCGCTGAGTGAATTTTTGAAGCCAGGCCCAGGGAGTCTGGGCCCTCCTCCCAGGCCCACGGGGAGGGAGAGAGGTGGGACACAGGCATGGCCACCCTTGGCTCTCTTTTCCGGGCACCTTTGACCTCTCCCAGGACTGAGGAGGGATCGAGGGAGCAGGGGAGCCAATCACTGTGATGTCATGTAATCTATCACAATAACTCTGAGGGCTGCTCTTCTCTTCACCCCATTTCAGAGATGAGGAAGTGGGGGCCCAATGAGGTTGCAAGATGGGCCTGGTCTCGCAGCCATTGAGGGGTAGGGCTGGCAGGGTCCTCCTGGGATGGAGAAGAGGGCCCCCAGCTCCAGGCTGGGCAGAGAGGTGAGCTGGAAGGTGGCACATGCTGCCGCCCCCCCTCCACCCCGACACTGAGCTGGCGGTGCGCCGACACAGCCGGATCCCGGAGCTGGGCCAGGCAGCGGCGTCCTGGGAAAACAACAGGTTGGCAGCCCCGAGAGGAGGTCACGGGACTCGCCCCCACCCAGAGGCAGCACCTGGGGACTGGGCCTCTGGTCCACCTGCTCCCTGCCCAGGTGGCCTGAGCCCTGCTGTGGCTTAAGTCTGACCCTCTCTGCCTCCCAGGGGACAGACTCCTCCCCGCCCTGGGGACAGGGATTGGGAGGGGGCAGGGACACAGAGATGACCTAGCCTTTAGGTGACCTGGCTATTATCTCTGCTTGGGTAATAACATGTTTACCCAGCCTGGTGCTGGACAGTTTACAAACTGCGTTCCCTCTAGACCCTCTCAGCAGCCTTCCAAGGAACCTAAGTCAGGTAACATTATCTCCATTCTACTCAGAAGAAAACTGAAGCTGGTGATTTGCCCAAGGTACCACACCTGAAGCTCAAACCCAGCTGCTCTACCCCTGGCCACATCGGCACAGGGCACCTCCCAGTGCTGGGCCTGGAACATGCCGCCCACCTTACAGCCGACGAGCAAGGACCTTCCTAGGACGGACACACACACACACCCTAGGTCTTACTGATGCCTATGTCCCTCCTCCCTCATTAACCTATTGTCCTTCGCCCACCTCTGCAGCCAGGGGTCTCCCCCTCTGAACTCCATGCATTCCTTCACTCACTCCCTCATCCACCCGCTCCCCCCTGTGCCCTTCATTCCTACGCTCAGTCACGCATGCAGGACACACATCCTGACTCCTACTCTGGGCTGGACAACGGGGCTGGGTGTTGGCATCAGCGCTGGGAGAGTCAGGCCTCCCCCACCTCAAGGCAAAAGCCGAAGTGACAGGGGCCCAGGCCATTTTCCACGCCGAGTGCCACACTGCTCAGACACTGGCCCCTCTGAGGCCAAGGCCTCCTTCGCTCCACCCCTCTCCCTCCCCGGCCTGTGGTGTTGCCACCTCGTGGGCCCCAGGCCAGGCTGGCGAGCAGAAGTTCCTGCCAGGCCAAGGTGGAACTCCCTTGCAGTGAGACAGGCTCACCGTCTCCTAACCAAAGGCAACGAGGAAAAGCCGTGGCACTTTGACTGGCTGGCGCTCAAGTCTTGTTTGGACACTCTGCAGGAGGGTGAATGGGAGGATGAGAGACTGGGAGCCCTGTCAGCCAACGACTGGTGGAAATAGGAAGCCCAGAGGGCCCACTGTGCCCGGCCGGGGCTGTGGGGGGGGGCCTCGGACTCCACGCTGCTTCCCTTCTCTGAGCTTCCGCTTCCTCATCTGCAAATGGGACAGTAACACCTACTTTCCGCAGGGTTGTTGTGCAGAATAAATTAGACAGTGCACGTACCACCCAGCTAGCCAGAGCTGGTACAGTCACGTGCTGCGTAATGACGTCTTGGTCAATGACGCACCGCATATACGATGGTGGCCTCACACCACTATAATGGAGCTGAGACATTCCTATCACCTGGTGACGTCGTAGCAGCAGCCCTGATGTGGCAGCGTGACACATGACTCACATATTTGTGGTGACGCTGATGCAAACAAGCCTGCCGTCCTGCCAGTCGCATGACAGTCCAGCTCACAGTTATGCTGGATGACACACCACACTAGGTGGTGATGCTAAATGGCTGGCCCCGGTTTCTGCACTTACTACATTATATTTTGAGATATTACCTTAGAGTCACTCTTCCTACTGACCTACAAGTCAGCCGCTGTGAACCGTGTGCTGCGTCACGCCAGCAACAACTGCCTCGTGCGCCTCGTGCTGACCACACCTTTCGACTGCATCATTTCTCTTGTGCTTGATCTAATCTCCCACTGTCCTAAAAATTTTGTGTCATCCTAGTGTGCAGTGTGTAGAAAGTGTGTCTCCAGCACTGTCCTGTGACGCCTGGGGCTTCACACTCACGCACCACTCACCCACCGACTCCCCGCAGCAGCTTCCAGGCCTGCGGGCTCCACTCGCGGTACCTGCCCCGCACAGGTGCTCCACTGTTTATCTTTCATACTGCATCTTCCCTGGGCCTTTTCTGTGTTTAGGTTTCTTCAGACGTCACAAATACTCACCGCTGGGTCACAACTGCCTACAGTGCTCAGTACAGTAACATGCTGTGCAGGTTTGCAGCCTGGGAGCAGTAGGCTGGGCCGTAGAGCCCGGGTGTGTACTAGGCTGTACCGTCCACGTTTGTGAAAGTGCCTCTATGATGTTTGCACAATGATGAAAGCACACAATGATGCATTTCTCAGGAAATATCCCTGCTGTTAAGTGGCATGTGACTGTACGAAGGAGGTGTTCAGTCAATTATAGGCTCCTGCCTGGAAAGGTACAACATCAGAGGTGTGAGCTCTGGAGCCAGGCTGCCAAAGTTCGTATCCTGGCTCTGCCACCGAACAGCTGTGTGACCTCGGGCAAGTTACTTAACCTCTCTGAGCTGCAGTTTCCTCATTGGTAAAATGGGATAGCAGTGCCTGCTTCCAAGGGTTGTCCTGAGGAGTAAATGAGTTGATACATTATGAACATTAACTGAGAGCTCTTGCTGGCCTTCCCTGCTCTCTTCCTTTCTATCTTTCCTTCTCTGCAGGCGGCTAAGGAGTGAGGCAGGATTCTGGGTGAAAACTGTGAGAAGGTAGAAGGGAGGACAACACGAGAACCAATGTGATAGAGCTGCCCAAGAGCAAAGCCACCTACTCTGTAAGGTGCTCAGAGCCCTGGCACGCAGAGGCAGGCAGCACTCTCAGGGACATAGTGGGGGGGACACTAAGGTGCAGGGACAGGCGGAGTCCAGGGTGCACGGGCTCGCCCAGGAGCCTTCCACTCCTGGAACCTATGTCTCTTGTTGCCTCTAGGGTCCCCGTGGTTGAGGACAGAGGCTTGGGTAGTTCCCATTGTTGTGAGGAAAGGGACTTCCCCACTACTGGCTGGGGGCACACGGTTCACCGTGGCTGCAGGGTTGTTTGGCCGCCCCCGTTAGAGATGGAAACATGCACTGGCACGGCAGCTCCAGCCCTAGACACTTAACCTCCAGGGACCCTTACAGAGATGTACATAAATATGCGAACAAGGCGCATCCATGCAGCAGGGGCCGCGATAGTTAAACCCGGAAGCCACCCCCAATGCTCATTCAAAGGAGGCCGGTTAAATACATGGAGGCGCGTGTGCAAACCGCACACCACCACGTGGCGGTGACAAAGGGGGTCTCTAGTCCTGACGGAAAAGGGCTTTGAGGCACCATGGTGGAGTGAAAAGGGCAGGTTGCGCAACAAAACTCTCCCTTGTAAAAATTTAAAATTGCACATAAAAGTTCACGTGGCTTACCCCTGGGAATCAGGGCCCTGAGGAACTTCTGTCTTCTACAGGATATATTTTTCTGCATTGTTTGAATTTTTACAATGAGCACTTGTTTTTGTCCTCAGGAAAAAAAAAACTAAAGATTTTTTAAAAGCGAACATTTACTATGACTCAGCTCTCAGAGTACACGACTCCTTTACCTCTCTCAATCGTCTTGAGAAGGAGTTATTGTTCCTCACTCCTTATCCCAAGGAGGACACGATGACACTGTGGAAGCTGAACAGCACGGCACAGTCCCCCAGCCCGGAGTGACAGAGCGGGGCTGTAACCCCCGTCTGGCTGACCCTGAAGCCCACACCCTTTCCCCTATATAAGCAACCTGTTCTGAGGGTCAAGAAAAAGCGAAGGTGGGAGAGAAGCAGCCCGGGCAGCTGGGCACAGGGCATAGGCGTCACATCTGTCCCATCCTGGGAGCTAGGTCAGCTGAGGTTATCCCCATGCAAGGACAGGGCTGTCTGCCTCATTTGCAAAATGCAAATGCAGTCTCTGCTCTGGGCTTCTGCTCCATGCCCTGAGCTGCCCCAGGCCAGCAGGCTGGCAGGTGACCGGCCCCACCCTTGGCACTCCCCCCAAGGCCACAGGGTTAGTCGGCAGGTGGGCACGCTCTGGGGCTCTAAACAACTTTCCGTGTTGATCAACCTGTTTCTGGAAGAATTCGGCACTGAAGGTCGCCTGCCACCTTCTCGGGAAGAGCCTGGCAAGAGGAGGGGCACAGCTGAATGGGCCGAGTCTGAATGGGCTGAGTCCGGATGGGCCAGGAACCGGATCTAGAATCAGATGGACCTGAGCTCAAAGCCTGCCCCTAGAGCTGTGTGGCCTGAGACAAGACACTTCACCTCTCTGAGCCTTCCTGTCCTCAGCTGTGAAACGGTGTTGCTAAGTCTTCCCTGCAGGCTTGCCGGGAGAGTTTGATGAGAACATGTGTGCAGAAGTACTCCCTGAGCCGGAAGCCCCCTTCCACGTGCAGGGGAGCATTATGAAACATGCACGTCTGTGCACACGTGAACAGAGGTCGCTCCTGGCTGGAGTTGGGGGGCTGTACCCCGCAGAAAGAGCAAGCAGGTGGAGCAACTGCCTGACACTTTGCTGACGGCCGGCCCCAGGTTTACTGCAGCTCTGCCCGGCGGTGACAGCGGGTGTGTGACTCTGTGGGTGAAGATGTGGATGGGAGGCCTGGCAGGAACGTGAAATGTGGGTGGGAGAGAAAGCGCTCGTGTCCGGGGCATGCGTAGGTGTGTGTGTGTGAGCATGTGTTACCTATCACGTCACCCACCTGCCTAAAAGCCCCCCCGTGGCTTCCCACGGCAAGAAGGATGGAGCCTCACGTGGCTCGTGAGGCCCTGGGTGTCTGTCCCACCCCCAGGTCTCTGTGCACACTGCGCCCTCTACCTGTCACACTCTCCCCAGGCCTCCCCCGTCATGTCTCAGGCGCTGCACCCCACCCCACCCCCAGACTGGGCCAGGCTGCCCCCATCCTGACTGGCTTTCCCAAAAGCCTCTGTTGGGCGACCTCGATTCATCTGTTTGTTCTGCACATGTGCTGGTGCGATGATCAGGTCACCAAAAGGCTCTCCCACCAGAAACGGAGCTTCCTGTGGTGAGGACCGACCCGTCAGGGGCGTGGCACACAGCCGATGCCCGGGCATGGTCTGCTGCCTGAGTGACCGTGCGTGCGCGTGTGTGTGTGTGTGTGTGTGTGACTCCACGTTCACGACAAAGCTGTCCACTGGAGAGTCCAGCCTAGGAGTGTGAGTGGGAAAGTGTGTGTGCGTGAGAGAAAGACAGACAGACAGAGCAGGTACTGGCATCTTCTCAAGAACCTCTGGCCGTGTGGGAGGGCAGGGTCTAGGAAAGGCTGGTATGTTCCGTGGTCACAGCCCCGGCTGGCTCGGGGGAGAGGGAGACCAGGCACACGTTGCTGTCCCCCTCCCCCTGGCCCCTCAGAAAATAGTCAGATCCAGGGTCTCTGTGTCAGACTCCAGCAAGCCTCTGGGCAAGGGGGCCGGCCAGGTGGGTGCAGGCTGGCCTCCTTCCTCTGCTCTGCAGTGGGGTCCCCTCCCCTCACCAGCTCAGAGGCCCAGCACGGCCAGTCTCACCTGAGGCCCCACCCAAGCCTGGTCCTGTGCCTGACCACAACGCCCACTCCTGCCTCGGGGGCAGCAGTCCTTGATCCGTGGGAAGGTGGGCCTCCAACCTCCCTGCCTGCTCAGCCACCTTCCACCAGCTGCCCAGAGATGACCTGGAATGTTCCAGAACTGGGGTGGGAGAAAGGAATCTTGTTTCCACCTCAAGGTCTTTACACTTACTCTGCCCTCTGCCTGGACCACCCTTCCCACAGCCTCAGAGAGGCCCTCCTGATACCCTTCACGAAGGCAGGGCCCCTCCCACCCACCCTGTCCCTCACTACCCATGACCCACCTGAAACTGCCTTTTGCAGTTTTGCATCTGTCCCTTGCACTGGAAGGGAACATGCATGATGAGACCAGGGACTGCATCCATCAGAGTCACTGCTGTGTCCCCAGTTCTTAGACACTACCTGGCACATGGTAGGGACTCGATAAATACTTGCTGAATGAACATATGGCCGATGGAAGCCTTGAAAGAACCCCTACACTGTCCTGTTTATAGGCGTGGAAACTGAGCTGCACAGAGGCCTCTGGTCCAGTCACACGGCGAACAGCGAAACCAGGTCATGATTAGAAACTACTTGACTCAACTGGAATCCTAACACGTCAGAGTGTTTTGTAGCCCGTCTTCCCATTTGCAGGCAGGAAAATGGGCCTCAGAGAGCAACATTTCTCCCCTCCGGCAGCCCTCGGTCTGCAGCAGCCACGCTGCCGGGCGAGGCCACCCTTCCACAGCACCTCCTCACTCCTCTCGCTCACCCTGCGGTGGGAACGACTCGTACCCCCGCTGCACAAAGGGAGAAATCGCTGCCACCTCCCAGCCAGGGGAGGTGCAGCCCAAGGTCACCCAGCTGAGTCCTACTCAGCACAAGGCTGTTAGGCTGCAGCGCCAGTGTTCTCAGGGCCAGTGTCAAGGTCGGTGCCCAAGGCCTGAAAGCGTGCTCGCGTGTAAGCAGAGCTCACCCCCAGGCAGGGGGTGAGCTTCCAGAGGGCTGAGTCTGCACCCTGAGTAATTCTGTCCCCGCTACGGGGCCCGGCACCTAAGACGCACGGCAGTAGCTGTGATCGCTGGCGTCACTCTGCGCCAGGCCCTGGTTTTCCAGGGGGGTCCAACCATGCGGCGTCTCTGGGCCACACTGGAAGAAGAGTTGTCTTGGACTGCACATTAAATACACTATGACACATAATTACAAAAAAATCTCATCACGCTTTAAGTAAATTTACAATTTTGTGCTGGGACACATTCACAGCCGTCCTGCACTGCATGCGGCCCACGGGCTGCAGGTTGGACACCCCTGTGACCTTGGCATTAAGTGAGGCCCAGAGAACCTCGTTTATGTACCACAACAATCTACCGGTTGGTGCTTTTATTGTCCTCATTTCTACAGGTGAAAAGGCCAAGACCCAGGGAAGTTAACCTACACCGTACACAGCACCGGACTGACAGAGAGTGAAGAAGATTGCAGTTGGTGTTTGAACTCAGGTCTGCCAGGAAGCAGAACCCAAATATTTCCATGTGCCATCCATACAAAGGGACCTGAGCCGGAGCACCACCAGGGTGTAGAGGTCAGGAGGGCCACCCGGCTGGGAACCTTAGAGCTGTAGGTGGCCATCTGTGCCTCTTCATTGTGCCAGAGAGGGGGCATGGGGAAACTGCCCGAAGTGGGGGACTCGCTCCCCAAGATCACACAAGGAAATAGTGGTGGTCCCAGGACCAAAGCCCATCTGGAGGGGATTTTGTCTTTTCTGCTTAAGCTAGAGGGGTTTTTTCCTGGAAGAGGGGGTCCTCTCTGGCCTTGGGTCTCTCCCTGGAGTCCCCCCAACCAAGGATGTGGCATCTATGGGCTCACAGGAAGACAGGAACAAGTAAGGGGCTTCAAGGCCTGCAAAGGGCTGAGCCGAAAGAGAATGGAAAGGCGCACGGACTAGGATGAGTGACCGTTTAGACCGGAAAGAGCAGACTTGGGGAGGCGCTAGGTAATCCCCATCCTTATCTCACTGAAGGGCCACTGTGGGGGGCAGGAGGCCCGGGGGGCGTGCATCTCGGCTCAGGCAGCTGGATCCAAGTAAGGGAGAACTTTGGACACCCATCTGAGCTGCCCGGAGATGGAATGGGCTACTTTTAAGCAAGCAAGGGCTGGTCAAGGAGCAGCTGAGAGGTTGTGATGGCCTCAGCCAGGAAGAGTGGCTTTCAAGAAGTCTATGAAGTGGCTGAAAATAAAGGTGTGATTTCTCAGGAGGCCCCAAAGGCTTCTTCCAATACAAGGGGTCATGAACCAAAGGAGGGATTCCTTGCTGAGTGGGAGGCCATAGGAAGGTACTTCAAAGGGCTCTTCCATTTCCAAAGATTCTAGGAGGCCCAGATTCTCTGATTTTAAGATTTTACAAAGCCAGGAGTCTAAGATTCAGTGGTTCTGCATGTCAATCACTGACACTTTATCAAAAGTTTTACTCTGCCTACAAGAATCTGATCAATCTGGCCCCTCCCTTCTCTGTAAACTCCCTCCGCCCCACCATGTCCCTGCTACAGAACAAACTAAGCTAGTTCCTGCCTCAGGGCCTTTGCACCTGCTGCTCCCTCTGTCAGGCTGCCCCTTTGCCCCTGCTAACTCTTCCTACTGCCAGCTAGTTTCATTCTTCTGCTTTCGGTTCAAATGCTACCTCCTTAAAAAGGCCCTTATGATACCCTCTGTCATCCTCCATCCCTCAGCTTAGGGTAATGTGCAGACAGGAGCCTGGTCGCTTAGGTTCAAATCTCAGCCTTGCCGAGAGACCTTGAAGGGGTTACTTAACCCCTCTCTGCCTTAGTTTCCTCAGCCCCAAACCAGGGATAATAACAGTACCTGCCTCATGGGATGGTTGTGAGGATTAAAGTCATCAATATAGGAAAGAGTTTTGGAATATAGCCTGGCATGTAGTAAGCTCTAGGTAAGGATCAGCTCTTCTTATTGTGCACCCTCGCTCTAAAATTCAGCACAATTACCCTGGCTGGTGTGGCTCAGGGGATTGAGCACGGGCCTGGGAACCCAAAGGTCGCCAGTTTGATTCCCAGTCAGGGCCCATGGCTGGGTTGTGGGCCCAGTTGGGGATGTGCAAGAGGCAAAGGATTGATGTATCATTCACACATCAATGTTTCTCTCCCTCCCTTCCCCTCTCTCTCAAAATAAAATAAATAAAATATTTTAAAATTCAGCACAACCATCATAGTTATTCTTTGACTACTTACAGACCACCCTCCGCACGCCCTGTTTTATAGGTGAGGGAACTAAGGCTCAAAGAGGTGAAGGCCTAGCCAAACCACGCTCTCTGAAGATGGGGGCTGTGCCTGCTTTGTTTTCCACGGGATCTACAGTCCCCAGGACAGTGCCTGGTGTACCGCAGGTACTCAGCAATGACTTGTTGCTGAATGAATGCATGATGAATTAATGGCCGTGACTCAGTCGCTCTGAGGCACTATGCAGGCACCTCCGGACTTAAGATTCTATTTCAGCCCACCTCTGCCACCCTAGTCCCAAACGACTCCCAGCTCAAGGTCCCAGACTCTCAGACTAAGTGGCTGCCGGAACAGGCCGGCTAGTGGAGTAGGGACCAGAATCCGTGCCTCTGTCCCCCTGGGGTCCCCTTACTCTAGCAAGGCCGGGGCGGTGTGGCAGGAGCTGCCTTGGCATTCGCCTTGGGGGATCCCTGCCCAGAGGTGCGGCGGCAGGTGTGGGCTCAGGAAGCAGCTGCTGGCTTCCTCGTCCTGTGCTCAGCCAGCTTCCCTCCAGGGGCCTGCCCAGCAGATGCATAATAGATGAGGAGGCCCAGCGGGCTGTGCCTGCCTGGCATTTCAGAGCCACTAATGAGGCCAGCCTTGTGCTTCCTGCAGCGGCACACAGACCCCCAAGGCCTCCAGCTCAGTGATTACAGGGAAAAGCCACCTGAGGACAGGAGCTGCCCACCCAAGCCCCCCACTCATCACAGGTAGCATCCAACTCAATGAAAGATCCGGTTCAACGAAAACTTCTGAGCGTCGAGCGGGGCTCAGAGAAGGGAAGTGACCTGCCCACGGTCACACCACTAGGACGTGGCAGAGGCAGATTCAAACCCTTGTCTGCAGGCCTCCGAAGGCCATGCTGTCCCCACCACCCCAGGCGAGAGCACGCATGTGCGGCCTGCAGGTGTGACGGGCAGCGGGGATGGTGTGCTAGGGAGACGAAGATGGGGTGGGGGGTCAGGGAAGCAAACACTCGACAGTGACGAGAGTGGGCTGGAGGTGGGGCGGAGACTTGTGGGAATGAATGGGAGGGCCTACGGGGGGGGCAGCGTGAGCAAAAGCAGCCGGTGGCACTTACTGGGGCTGTTCCTGCTGATCGGAGATGTAGGGCAAGAGCGGAGTGCGTCCCGGCTGGAAAGGGAGGTGGGGACAGGCCTTGAATGCCAGGAAATCATAAATAGTCAAAAAGTCAGCACTTTACACTAATTATATGCCAGGCACGGGCCGGGGGCTAAGTAATCGGCTTCCAGAAGTGGGGGCGGTGGGGGTGGCCTAGGGGTTGGCACCTTGGACAGCAGCTCCAGTAAGGAGGGCGTGGGGCTCGGCTTTCTAGGTAATGGGCAGTCCTGGCGATTCCAGAATCTTGCTCTACAGGCGCCACCTGAGGCCCCAGCGGAGAGGGGACCCGCCCAACATCACAGGGCAGGTTACTTCTGTCGGGCCTGGCCCTCCCCTGTGACCCTTCGTGAGGGCTCCCTAGGGTGGGCTTTGTGGGTCACCCTTCCGTCTTCAAGTTCCCCTCAAGTGCATCCTTCACTAAGACCCCCCCCCCCAGCCCCACTGTGGCCTGGAAGCCCTGGGACAGAGTGGGTGAGACTCGGGACTCTGCAGACTCTGGGAGACCAAGATTTCAGTCCCAGCTCTGCCAGTGACGAGCTGTGTGAACTTGGGGAAGTCACTTCCCCACCCGTTGTTTTCATCTGTAATTAGAGATAAGGGTCCCTAAGTCGGGAAAGATTATGTCGGATGATGCAGTTCAAGCACCTAACAGTACCCGGTGCACAGCAGGTGGCTGACACGCAGGTTGTTGGGATACTGTTTCTGAGCTCCCTGGAGGAGGAGACGGCATCTTCCTCACCTCCATCTCTCTCTCTCCTCACCCTGCCTCTGCCCTGGGCCGACTCTCACACGGAGTAGAGGCTCAAACTGACTGGGCAGCACAGAAGGACAAATGCCCAGGGAGGGGAGTAAGCGGCCCCAGGCTACACAGACAGCATCAAAGGAAAATGGACGAGCAGACCCTGGAGCTCAGCCTGGGTGCCTCCCGCCCGGATGGGAGTCATCCAGCAGCTGCAAGGCACTGCAGGACCTGGGGACGGGTCCTCAGCAGGGGCAGGAACCAGGAGCCAGAGCCCTTGGGGGCTCTCCTGCTGGAGCTGAAGTGGCAGCAGGAGCAGCCAGCTGGGCCCGTGTGATGCTGGTACCAGGGAAGCTGGGAGGCGCCCACCTGCTGGGGCCCCAGGGGGCGCTGCGCACCCCGAGGTGAGACTGCACCTCCACCCACTGCTCTGCGTGTTGGGGAAGCTGCAGAAACAGCCGCCGCCTTCCCTCCTCCTCTGAACACAGGGCAGCCTCCCTGGAAGGAAATGGGCTAGAGGAAAGGCTTCTGAAGGCGAGGAGGCCAAGGGCACACTGAGCCCAGCTGGGAGCCACCGTGACGCGAGGAAGAAAAGAGAGAAGGGAAGGACGCACTTTCAGTGAGGGCCTATAATATGCCAGGCCCTGTTCTGTTCTGTTCTGTTTTTACAACTTACGCTCTGCTAAACAGGCAGTTTAATCTCCAGGTCACAGGTGCGCATGCTGAGTTTCAGAGAGGTTGGTGAAGTACTGAAGGTCACACAGGCAGTGGCAGAGCTGACATTTAACCTGATATGCCTGACTCCAAGGAGGGGCTCTGGCAGGATCTGTGGGGGGGAGAATCCCTGGGGGCAGAGCTGGGGAGAAGTCTGCCCACCCACCCCATCACCTACGGAGGATGGCTGGCGGGTGTGTGGGGTCTGGTCAGGCATTAAAGGGGGAGGTATCGGTCCCAGAGTGTCCCCAGGGTATAGCTGCACAGCCCAGCCCAGTACTTACCACACACTCCGGTGAGGGGTGAGGGACTTATCCACCCTGAAACATAGCAAGGGGAGCAACAGGTGAGGGGGTGGCCCCTCCTTACCCAGCCTTGCCCAGCATATTGCCAACCCGCCCTGCGCACAGGAGCCTGGAGGGAGTGCTGGATGCACTGGCCCCATCCCCCCATCTCCCCCCCCGCAGGCAGGAGCCCTAAGGTCAGATAAGGGGCATGGGAAGGTGTGCGGAAAAGGAGTAAGGAAAAGAGGCAGGGCTGGGGACATGGCGGCCAGAGGGTGGCAGTAAGAAGCAGTGGCCCAGGACAGGCTATGGGGCGGCAGAGGAGTGGGGGTCAGTGGGCAAGGTCCCGCAGCAGGTGGAGTGGGACAGTGACCACAGCAGCTGGGGTCAGAGCGAGGATGTGGGATGTGGTCAGGCCAGCCTGCAGTGTGTCTGAACAGGACTAAAGGGTGTGGGTGTTTAGGAAGAACTGCTGCCCCCCCCCCCGTGGCCCCCCCCCCCCCCCACACACACACTTCGCCAGCAGCCTGCCTTGTTTTGGGAGCTGGTGTTCACTCGTAGCTCCCAGCAAATCTGGGGAGCAGGAGGTCCACCTGAGCTCCCTCCCCCACCACACTCCCAACGCACACACGCCCTGCCCCGAAGCAGAAACAGAGAAAGTCCTCAAGCCCCCAGAGTTCAGGGCCACCGTGGCTTTATCTGCCCAAATCCCTCCAGGTCCCGCTTCAGAGAGTGTGGGTGGGCGCTGCCCCCTCTCAGGTGCTCCCCCATCCACCTCTGAGGGCGCCTTGGGGCTGGGAGGCCTGGAGAGGGCCCCACCCTCCCGCCCAGCTGGGGCCAAGGGGCTCAGCTACTGTTTGGACAACAAACAACTCTTGCCTCCTGCCCAGGGCCCAGAGGAGAGTGGCAAAGGGGCCCCAAACCAGACTCGGCCAGCTAGGGGGCACCGTCTCAGGGGACGGGGCCGGGTCTCTCAGGGATCGGCCGATGTGGATGGACTCTGCAGACGGCTCAAGGAGGCCAGAGAAGCCGGGACTTGCCCAAGGTCACCCAACAGAGCCCAGCCTGACTCCCTGGACGGCGTGCTGGCATCAGCTGACCAGCCGTCTCAGGACTCCTCTCTTCACCTCATGGCTCCGCAGGGCGCCAGACGGGGGAGGCAGCCCACCCAGCCCCTCTGCCAGGACCCCCTGAAGGCCGGGTATCCACAGAGGGGAGGCACCTCAGACACCGCCCCACAGCTCAAAGAGCACCTAGCCTGCATCAGCAGTGTTACCTGTGTGAGCCCCAACTGCTCTACACCCTAAAGGTGGGTCTCCCTCTAACTGCAGGGAGGCAGAGCCTGGTGAAGGTTACGCAGCTACTTGTCCAGCCAGAGAAGGGGCTCTGGCCCGTCTGTCCACTCAGTCTTCCTCTCCGTTTACCAAGTCTCTGCCCAAGGCAAGCACCCCCCAGCACACCTCTACGCCCCTTTGAGGAGGCACTTGGGGTCAAGAAGGATAGTGACCTCGACATGGACCAGCCACCACTCCGACTACCACCCCCCCACCTGCCCTGGGTCTCCAGGCCCAGGCAGCCAATAGCCTTGGCAGGCGGGGGTCCCTAGAGATGGGGGCAGCGCAGGGGCAGGGTACCGCTAATGGCTTCTAGGTTCCCTTGGTCCAAAGCCTCAGTCCAGGGGCCCAGCGTATTCAGAGACCTAGCGAAGTCCCCAGCAGGGCCTCCCTGACCTGCCTGGGCCCACCCCACCATGCATGCACCCAGAAGCGCATACCCAGGCCCAGCTTCCGGTCCACAGACCTGTCACATGCATAAGCACGGTCCCGCACATGGGACACAAACACAGAAACGTTCATGACCCCACATGTGCACATGGGTCACCCAACCACAACACACAGGAACACACACACACCACCCTGCATGCTACACACAGACCTCAAATGGCCCGCTTCACACACAAGCACAAACTCACAAACTAGGAAAGAACCATCCAAACCCAAGCCGGAGCACGGCGGCCCTGCGCACACAAGTGCACACGCTCTCGCGTCAAGTGCACAAGTGCCTACTGCGTACCCCGCGAACGCACGCGGGCGCCCCGTCCCACGCACCTACCCTCCGTAGGCCCCAAAGGTGAAGCTGCGCTTCCGGCAGCTCATGGTGCCGTCGCCGCCGCCTGGCTGCCCATCTGGCCGCGCGGAGCTGGAGCCGCCTTCCCCGCACCCGCCCGGGTCACCTTGGCAACTCGGGCCACCCCTCCCCCAGCCACAGGCCCCGGGATTGTCCGCCCCCCACGGGCAGCGGTCCAGCTGCCGGGGGCAGCCGCGTGCAGAAAGGGCTGCTTGTTCGCGCCGCCCTCGGACCGGGGCGGGGGCTTCGCTGGACTTTCCCAGCTGGGACCTCGGGGGCAGCGGCAGGCGTGGCCTCAGCAGCGACGGCAAAAAGGAGTTAAGGGCCGTAGGATGAGACAAACCTTCCATCCCAGACCAGAGACCGCACTCGGCTGTGCGGACCCTCTTCTGGGGGCGGCACCCTCTCTCATCTCCCGCCCCCAGCTGTTAGCGGACCTGTCCAGGTCATCACGAGTGGAAAGCTCATAGCAAACAGGTCAGGCCAAGAACTTGGAATCCAGGGTCAAATGGACTGCAACGTGGTCAGGTCCGTGCCCTCCTTGTGAGTACCTCGAATTTCTCATCTGTGAAATGGAACTAACCCCCACCCCGCCCTGTGCTAATGGAATGAGTTACTACACGTAGAGTGCTCAGCCCAGGCTTGACACACAGTAAATGCTCAGTAAATACCAGCTATATGCGTCCCAGACTAGGGTAGAAGCTCTGCTCAGGCAAATAAGTAAAAGAAGGAACCGAGTCTCCCACAGCCCCTTGAGTGCTCTCACCCCCCTTTCCCTGGGGGAGGAGGAGGAGGTGCAAAGAGGCACGAATGGAGATGCTTTATCCTCTTCTCGAACATTCGTCTGCTCTGGTTTCCCTCACTCAGCAGCACCGGGCTGAGTCCTATCATCTATCATACATTCACTCAACAAATACTCTGAGCCCCCCCCCCTGCACCCAACTCACCCCGAACTCACAGTCCAGTCCACCACACAGGAAGCTGCCCCTCCTGACCCAAGCAGAAATGTGTCAGGAGACACAGGACACTGGCGTGCCCCTGGGACTCTCCCACCCCTTCCAGAATGCCTACTCTGCCCCTCCAAGAGGGAGCGATTATTCTTCACTCCCGGCCCCGAACCCAGGGAAGTCCCCAGAGCCTTGAGGCTTCCTATGGAGTTTTCTGTTTAAAAGGACCTCAGGTGACAGATGCACTGGGGTGGGGGCGGGCAAGGAAGGAAGGACAACCAAGGACACGATGATGGGGTGACAGAACCCTTTCAGGAACTATTCCTCCTGAGCCCTGGGCCAGGTAGTGCCATCTTCCCCTGGGAAATGGCCAGTCTGGGTTAGAGAACCCTGCAGTTTGACTCACTCAGACGAGGGAGGTGGGACAGCAGTCTCCCCATGTCAGACAAAGACCCGGATCACCCAGCAATCACTTCTCTCTTGGGAGGTCCACCCCCAGGCCCCTCGCAGCTCCCAGTCTGGACCCCTTCTCTTTCCACACTCTGGTGGGTGGAGGAGCCCTCAAGGACCCCTTGCAGCGTTGACTCCAGCAGGGCAGGCGCGATTTCCTGCCCCTTAGAACTGTCCCAGGAGTTGGTTCTCCGAGAAGGTCTGGCTCCCTCTTAGCAGGCTGCTCTGGGGCCAGGGTGGAGGGACCCTGGGTGGAGGGGCCACGCCTGGGCGGTGCAGGAAGCCCACTCCGCACAGGGCAGTTCATTGGGCTCCGAGGGGCACTGAGGAGGGGGGAAGTCTCCTCTTCCTGATTGGTGGGGGTGGCAGAGAGCAGACAGGAGGGGAGGACAAGAGCTAGGCCTCGGCCGCTCGGGGCTGTGTGCAGTTCCAGGGCTGGGACCCAGGACCCCTGCCATACTCAGGCTGCAGCACCCCCTGGGACACGGCCCTCTGTCTGGCCAGTCTGCCTGTTCAGTAGGAATGACTCCTAAGCGGGCTCTGCATGTCCACTTGGCAGGGTGGCCAAGGGGCCTCCAATGTGCCAAGTTTCCCAGCCAGGCCTAACCCCCGGGAAGTCCTGCTGGTATGGGGACAGTGGGCCCTTGAGAAGGGCTGTGGGGGCCACAAGTTTCCCACCAAAGACAAAGAACCCAGTGTGGGCTCCCGCCTCTTGATTTCTGACCAGCTGCAGCTGCCTCACTGGCAAGAGCTGGGGGTGGGGTGGGGGTCACGTTCCCTTAGCCAGGAATGCACAGGACATTCCCTGGCCAGCTCATAGCCCCTCAGGCAATAGCATAATGGAAATGCACCTTATTAACCTGCAAGGCCACTTCCAAGAATGTAACCTTTGTATCACAGCGTGCGAGCCTGAAGATGCCAAGGACAAGGGACATGGAGGCATGAGCTCCCTCTTCCTTTCCCTCCAGCCTTTCACCTAGAAACCAGAGCCAGGTTGCCCTCCAGAGCCAGACCCTCCTTCCAGAAGGAAGTCTCCTCTTTTGGGTCCTAGATTTGCACCCGGGCTGTTCGAATGAGTGCCAGACTGTGTGAAGGAGGAGGGAAGGGCGCAGGGGCGGAGTGTTGCAGAGCTGCCTTTCCAAGTTCACCCTGGATTGAGCCCTGGAAGTTCTACTTGCCCACCTGCCTCCGGCTTCCACTTCCCAACCCACAGCAGGGAAATGTAAGCGAGGGGCAGACTCCTGAAGAGATCTCAGGCTGGGCTCCAAGTGGGGGCGGGGGGGTCAATTCTTGCCAGGGCACCTAGCAACCGCAGCTGCCCCGGGGGCCTCCTGGGCAGGAGACAGGGTAGTCCTGGGCTTCCTGCCTGGCCAGCAGGCCCCCGGGTGTGTGGCTCTGTATTAATCAGTTTTCCTCCCTGGACCTCAGTTTGCTCATTTGTTAAACACCCACTCTCACCTTGCTGGGTTAGAGACAAAACAACAGAAAAATGCATTTGCCTTCAGAGAACTCCATTATCCACCATCCATCATAGAAGCATCATTATCCTTAGCCCGTGGCCTATCACAGCCAAGTCACACCTACCTAATCCCAAGATACTGCAAACCTTGAGCTCCTGGAGCAAGAGTCTCCTGGGGGGTCCCCAGGCCCTGGGGAGGGTGGGAGGAGTGGGTGTGGCCTGGCTTCCCAAGCAGCAGTCCAGTGAGGTTACTGATTCAGCCATCTCCTGTCCTGGCTCTAAGACTCCTACCCCATTCAATGGGTTCCTGAGACCCCTGCCTACTCGAAGTGTCCCCATCAGGGATCAGGACAATCTGGCCTGGACAAAATAGCCAGAATTAATGCCTCCACTCAGGCCAGTACCTCATAGGGACCATGTGCCTCTAAGGTCCCTGACAGCAAAACCCTTCTAGAAACACAAACATACATAAGGGCGTGCCTTCCTTCCTTCGATCACTCAGCAAATACACACTAGCCTCTGCTGCGTGCCTGCCACCATCCGGGCACTGGCGATAGACAGGGAACTAGACAGGGAAAGTCTGGGGTGGGCCTGCACGCACAGCCACCCCGGAGCTGCGGGCTGCACAGGCGCTTGCCCTCACGCACTGCACAGAGACATCTAGCTCATGCCCATGGAGATGGCTCAGACCAAATACCTGTGGATATGCTCACATGGACACCAGCTCCTGCTCTGCAGACCCACATGCAAAAGTCAGGTCAAGCTCACACACACAGGTTCCCAAATCACCGTGTAATCACCTAATGACTGTGGCTGGGTTTGCACACACATGTGAACACACACCAATGACAACAGCTTCATGCACAAAAGGCACAGACCCACATGCCCTTAGGTCACATGTAATACACACAGACACATGTGCACAGACATACATCACACACACACACAGTGCCCAGCTCACTATTGGGAAGAAATCAAGGTAGGAGAGAGGGTGGCTCTTTGAGGGTAGGGGGTGTACAACTGCTGCGTCCTCAATGACAGGGGAAGTCAAGGCCCTTCCCTGACGTTGTAGGCTGGAATCCAGACAGCTTCCTTCTCCTGACTCCCTGCTAAAGGCCTTGCCCATTCTTCCCATTTTCAGGGGCAAGTAGGCAGAACTGGAAGGGAGATTGCTTGATCGCCAGAGCTCTACCCAGTGCGACAAGGCTCGCCAAGCCCTGTACCAGTTGTGGCCCCAGCTCGGCTGGGGGTCACAGAGGTCACTCATCCTGTTTTCTAGCACAATCCTTCCCACTTGGGGCCTCTGTTGGTCCATCTGTAAGATGGGGGCCCTGACAACTCCTTAAGCCAGTCTGAGAATCTGTGAGCCCCTCTTCGCCCAGGCCAGTCCCCCACTCTGGCTGTGGTTCTCAGTGAGGGGGTGGCACTGACCCCAGAGGGCATTAGGAAAATACATGAGGATGGTTTTGTCTGTGGCAATTACTGGGGATCATCACTGCCATTCAGTGTCTGGGGCTAGAAAAACTGAGCTGGGAAAAGTCCCACCCAGGAAGGCTTGCCATGCATCAAACATCTCTGCAGATACTCATGGGGGTGAAAAGCCAGTGTATCCCATCCTAGAACCTAACTCTGGCTTATATGTGTATATATACACGTGCATACAGGTTAAGGACTTGGTACCTTTACTAGGTCCTGGGGTGTGATCATGCTAGAGTATTTATCTATGAAAGCAGAGAGCTTCTTCTTCTCTTAGGGCAGTCTGTCGTTTGGTTTTTTGAAATTAGGTGTGTAGGTAGGCCATTACAGGGAAATGAATGCACCTTTTTTTAAGTGTTCTGAAACAGGCCTCGGAAGTCTGCCGCGGTCCCGGGCGCCCTCCGATGGCCACCACAGGAACTGCACGACAAGGAGAGGGCAGGCTCCAGGACCAGGGACAGCGCCCCGGGCGTCTCTCCTGGGGAGGGTGGGGAATTGCAGGGCGCCAGGAGGTAGCACCCTGCGTTCCTGGCCCTGCACTCGCCGTCCCCGCACTCCTCACTTGTCCCCTTGTGCGGAGGCTGCTTGCAAAGGCTGCCCTCTCCCTTCTCCCTGGCGTGAACTGCCGCGCCTCTCTCGGGCCACAGTGGCACACACCTGCGCACCACAATCATGGCACCTGCGCCGACGCCCACTGTGTCCCTGACGCTCCCGCTCCCCCGGGACGCGTTCGCTCCGTGTGCAGATCACGGAGCCGCGCCTACGCACCCTGAGATCTCTGTGATCTCCACGACAGCCACGCGAGGCCAATCAGGCAACAGTTACATGTCAGCCATGACTGATGGGGAAACTAAGGCTTGCAAACAGAGCAGATCCAGCTCTTCTGGTGCCTCCTCAAGACCTCAGCCCCCAGCACACACGCACCCCAGCTCAGTAAGAGAAGCTACTGGCTCCAGAGGCCGTGCGCCCAGCACCCTGGCAGGGCCGGTTCTCACCATCACCCTGCAAACTAGGTGCCGTTATCATCCCCAGTTTAGACCAGGGAGCTGAGGCCCGGCCCGGCTCGTCCACAGGCGAGTGAAAGGAGCGGTGGCCTTAAAGGTCCTCTGAGGCCTTAGCGCTGCTCTAAGTCACTCTTAGGGACACTCCTGCCAACAAGAAAGTCCTTCAAACAGCACACACTGCCCTTCCCTGACACCACTGGAGGCCTGAGTGCCTCCTCTGCCTTGGGCCTTGGGTGCAGCCGCCGCGTGGGGTCCCACATCCCTCAAAGAGGAGCTCCATCTCCTGATCTTCACAAGCTCCAGCATCATGAAGCACTTTCCCAAGGCACACAGTCGGTGCCTACTAAATACTTGCTGCTTGGCTGAAGCTCCGCCTCCCCGGAACCAGGATTCTAAACCCATGACCACAAAGCTGGGCACAGGCCACGTGGCCACGGCTTGTTTTCCAGCAAGGAAACAGGCACGAGAGCCAACAGGGCAGGGCGCTGGCCCAGTCTTGGCTGTGTGACTCTAAGCCTCAGTTTCCTCATCTGGACAATGGAGACAGACTAGCTCTTAGCTCACGGAGTGATGCAGGGTATTGACGAGGTGATGCCCATGGGGAGAGGACTTAGCACACATATCGCCTTATGCCCATGAAGAGATTGGTGGCACTGGGTGCCAATTCTATTGCCAGTAGGGTCTTCTTTGGGATGTTCTAAATCCAGAGGCCCCTCTTTCCCCCAAGGGTAAGTCGTGCTACAACGTACAACATGGGCAAACGTAAGGGGCAGGGAAAGAGGTTGTAAACACACAGTCTGGGGCTGGGTTTGGGGGAAAAAGAGGGGAGGGGCAGCCATCCTTGCTTAGGGGTGTCTGGAGACCCTCTACCTTCTGCCTAATCTCTGACCCTTGACCCCTGGCCTCTGACTCCAGACCAGCACCCTGGGCTCCTGAGCATAGTAGGCACTCTGTAAACATTCAATGAATGAATAATGTTCTAGGTCGGATATAAACAAAAAGATAGAGTCAATTTTCTCCTATCATGATGTATACAGGGACTGACATCAGCAGGGTCCACAGTCAGAGGGCCGTGTGTTGGAATTCTTGCCTCTGTCACTTCCTGGCTTGTGACTCTGGGCATTTTCATAACCTCTCAAAGCCTCGGGTTTCTTCATCTGTAAAAAGAATATAATGATGAAAATGGTACTTGCCTCATAGGGCTGTTCTTAGGACTCAGTGTGGTGTGCTCGGCCCCGGCCCAGAGCAGGCTCTCAACAAGGGGGCGTGTCCTTACTCCTCTCAGTGGACGCATGCTCGCAGAGTCAGGAGACCCCGGTCCCAGCCACAGCTCTGCCACGGGCTCATTGTGACTGTGGGCGGGTCCTCACCCCTCCGGGCCCAGTGTCCTTCCCCATATAAGGAGGGCTCTCCAAGGTGCCTCTGCAGGCTGATTTTCTGGGGCAGCCTGGTCCCCATGGTGTATTGGTTGGGGAGGCCTCTAGAGAAGGGGTCTGCCCCTCAGTTCATCACTGATGTCATGGAAAAGGGGACTGTGTCTCCACAACAGGGAGAGAAAGGCTGACAGCCCCGGGGGTCTCAGAGCTTTGCCTAATACCTGTCCAGCTCCTATGCTGACCTCTCAGGGCCAGCCCCCTGCCCCACCCCCAAAGCAGAATGCAGTCCTGAGCCATACTTCATGGGCCCTGGGCCTCCAGGGCCCAGGAAGGTGCAGCGAGCTGAGGGGGGAGGGAGAGCTGGGTCTGGAGCCCAGTACCCAGGCCAGGTGTGCGCCCAAGCCGCCTCTCTGCCTCCCTGAGCCCCGGGGATCCTCAGCCGCAAAGTGGGGAGGGAACAACAACGGCCACACGAGCTCTGCCAGCCCCGAGGGCTCTGCCACGTGCAGAGGCAGCCCAGATGTAAAAGCCCTTTGTGAATTGCCACTATCGGGCGTAATCATAATTATTATCTGTAAAACGAGGGGGTGGGACCAGCTGATCTCCACGGGCTCCTCTCCAGCTCTGGTGCTGAGGATTTCTCGGTCTCCGAGCTGGGAGTTCAGGCAGACAGAGGGGGCCGGGGGAAGCCGGTGTCTGTGGGATTGTATGTCCCTCAGATCGTCTGCAAACAAATCTCCCCATTCATCCTCTTTCCCCAACTTGTCCCTGGCTGCTGAGCTGCAAGAACCGACCTTGGGGAGGGGAAAAGGGAGGAGGGAGGAGCTGGAGGTTCGTGGGCAGGTTCTGAAAGTGCGGGGACAGCCGAAGAGCTGAAGAGCTGGAGCCGCACCGGCCCCTGCCCACTACCATCCCCACTCGCTAGGGCACAGCCCATTCCTCTCTGTTTCACACTCCCCTCCCCACCTACTTCTGCATGCAGTACACGAAGTGATTGAAAGTGGAGTCAGACAGCCCTTAATTCAATCTCAGCTCCAGCCACATACCAGCTGGGTGACCTTGGGCAGGCTAATAAAGGTTGCAGTGAGGATTAAATGAGATAGATCCGTGAAAAGTGCTTGGCAGAGGGCCCAGCTGCGTTCTACCGCCCAGCCTCCAGTCAGTTTCTCCCCTGCCCGAACCCCCGGAACCCCTTGGCCAGCCAGTTCTCATCCTGGGACACGGGGCAGACTCCAAGGCATGGCGTGGGAGCAATGGCGGGGGCAGGGCCCCGCTTTCTCTGCCCCGCAGAGGACCACTGAGGGCCAGACCTCTCTAGCCAGCAAGGCCTGGAGTCTTGTCTGGTAACTGGGACAAGCGAGCGCTCTGCCCCAGGGGCTCTTCCCTGTCCTGTTTCTAGGACCCTGAAGCCCTGGGAGAGGGAATGTAGGGACACCCTTTTGTACTTAGAAAGCTCCCACACCTCAGGTGGAGGCAGGCGGCGAATGGGGTGAGGCTAGAGCCCACCTACCCAGAGCCTCCAACCCAGCGGCGTCCAGAGCCTGAGACAGCACGAGGGCCCGCGGCAGTCTGCCATGGGTAGGTGGCCTCTCTCGGGACCCCCGAGGCTGGGCAACAGCTTGCCCACCATCAGCCTGGGTCCTGTCCTGGTGGCCCCTGACCAGTCAATGACACTCCCTGCTCTTGAGATTCAGGGCTGCCCCAGCAGTTCCGGCACTGAGCAGGCACGCAGAGAGGAGTTCCCAAGGTCACCATCCATCAGCCACTCCACCCCGCCCCCCAAGGCTCCAACGCCGAGGCATGTGGCCTTGGAAAAGGCCATGTGCCAAGCTGGGGACCCTGATGTCTTTCCCTCACAGACTTGGCCCCAAGAACTCAGGAGCAGAGCAGAGGGCCGCACCCACATGCCTTACCCTCCATTTCCTCCACCAGTCTGCTTGGGGCAGGCATGTGGCTCCTGTGGCCTTGAGAAGGTCACGGCCTTTCTGTCATCTCATGAGTCTGTCCTTCTCATGAGCACAGTCCCCCAAATCCCAGCAGCCCCACATTCTCAGGGGAACCTGGGGAATAGGTAACTGCAAGAAACAACACGATTCCCCCAGAGACGTGACACACCCGAGGCGCGTACAATGTTGTCACCAGCTCCCGTCTCATTGGAGTCGAACTGCAAAAGTGGACACTGCGTCCACCCATTGCACAGATGAAAGGGCGGCTCATGGAGGCAGGTGACTCAGTCAAGGTCACCCAGCTGGTGGGGTCGGGTCCGAGGGGGGAGCACGGGTCTCTGATTTCCAGCACAGATGACGGCCTCCTTCTTCCCTGATGGGTGGGTGCCAGGCTGTCTCACTTGCCCCGGGATGGAAAATGCTGGAGGCTTTCCTTTGTACGCATGGGAAAACGGGACCCAGGGAAAGAGCCACAGACCCGAGGGGCAGGGCGGAGAACTGCTCCAGGCTATGCCCTCACTCCTGGCCGCTGAGCCTGGCTAGGTACCCGAGGCCTGTCCACTGAAGGCCCACCCAGTCCCTCTGATAGTTTCCCGCACTGACCTTCAGGGAAATGTGAGCTCCTTCGTTTGGCATTCCAGGCCCTTCATAAACTGAACCCCGTTCCACCCTACACACACCTCGCACTGAGGCGAACCCAGCGCTCTGATCGTGGTGAGGCGGGTCGCGACCCCAGACTCAGCTCCCCTCACCGTGGAACTCATCATTGCACTCGCAGCCACCATGACCATGACCACCTGCTCGGTGCCCGACGTGGGCTGCTCGGAGAAAACTGGCCGCCCTGCATGAGGGCAGCAATGCCAGCTGCTCTGGGCACGTGAAATCATGAAAAAAACTACCCACGACCCCCAAACACTGAAGAAAAGTCTTCTGTTTTTCTTGCTGTAATAAAATACTTGAAGTTTGTAAAACTATATTTTTCTCCACACTTCTCTGTCATTTGCTTTCCCCCCTGTGCATTCGCTCCAGGTTTTCTGCAGCGGCTCCCGGCTGCCGCGTCTGAGTGGCACGGATGCCACTCCCCAGGGGACAGGCAAACCCAGGCTCGTCTTCCCTGTCCCATGGAGAAGGGGGTGAGGCACGGAGAGGACAAATGACTCGTCCAAAGTCACACGGCAGGGACAGACTTGGATTCCTGACCGCTCCCAGCCAGTCGCCTCTTGGAGACCAACAAGTGCCTGCTCATGAGGAGCTGGGCACTGGCCTACATGAGTCCCCTTAACCCTTGGAAAAACCCCCTCAGGTGCATGAAGTGGGTGATCCCCACTTTAGAAAGAAACCGAGGCTCAGACAGTCGTAGCAACTCACCCCAGGTTGTGCCAACTAGCCAGTGGCAAAGTCTGAATTTGAACTCAGGTCTTCTTCTGAAAGGGGGCCCCAGGGAGGGTGGCTTCCGCCGGCAGAGGCCAGAGGCACTCTCTAACAGAGCGTGCGCAGGGCACTTCTCCTCCCCGGGCCTCTCCTCCTCATCTGAGGTGTGGCCACGGCAAGGCCACACTGAGCTGTGGTGGGGACCGAAGGCGGCCACACCTGGCTCAGCTCTGTATCCCTGGGACATACTGCACCTCAATACCGCTTAGCGAGGGTGCCAGTGAGGGTCCCACCGTTGTGCCAGCATCCAAGGATTGGGAAGGCTGGTATCCCTGCGGGACACCCCTGTTTGGGGACGCCTCCCCACCAGCACCTCCCTTCATCCTCTCTGAGTCACTGCCTGCAAGTACTAGTCTTCAGCCCTAAAAATAGAGGACATTTGGGGGGCAAGAAAATACCTGCAGATATAATTTACAGCTGCAGCCCCCTGTTCTCAGGCCCCCTTCTGTTGACCCCAGGTGCCACATCAGGAAGTCCCAGACTGGCAACCCCTGCTTGACCTAGTGTTGACTAGTGTCTTCAAGCTGCAGAAGTCCTTAGCCAGAGCACTGCCCACTGCCCAGCAGAGCCAGACTTCCCCTCCTCATTAGCACAGGGCTGCCACCTGCCCCTCACACTCCCTAACCAGGCTGAGCTGCCTCCCAGAGCTGGAGGAGGTTCCCAGAGAGGGGAAATGACTTGCCCGGGCCACACAGGCAGCAAGAGGCCGAGCCAGGCCTGGCCTCGGAACCAGTGCTCTGGCAAGCAAGCCTCGGGTGAGCACCCAAGCGAGAACAGCAAAGCCCAGAGCCCTTCGCTGCTCGCCCTGCCCTCAGCACCAGTCTGCCCTGGAGACTCATTTGAGCCCACAGAAGCTGCTTTCAGCTGCTGCTCTCCAGCGATGCCAGAGACCCAGCCATGGGGTCAGGGCCCAGCCTGCAGAGGTTCTGCCAGGCGAGGAGGTAAGCAGAGGGGAACTCAGAGGATTCCCCTCCCTTCACACCAGCTGGCCCTTAGCCTTGCTGAGAGGGCAACGCAGAAACCAGGACTTGGCAAGGCCTCCTGGCAAAAGTGACAAAGGAAATGAAACCCCGGGGCTGCTTGAGCCTGGGCTGAGAGTGTTCTGTCTCGGGAGAGGCCTGTGGAGCAGTACTTCAGGGGCAGCCAAGGGGGCGCCTGGGGGGAAGAGGCTCCTCTGGTAACCTGGCAGGTGCAGGTGTGCATGGGGAGGGGCAGAAGGAGAGGAGGGTCCATTGAAGCGAAAACATAGGCAGTCTCCCAGTATTCTCAGCCAAGCTAGGTTCACATAAGGCAGGAAAGAGGGGAGAAGGTGAGGTTTCACTGGGGGTGCTCAGAGGGGCCTCTGCCACCCCCTCCAGGGTGATGATAAGTTCACGTCCCACACGCAGGAAGCTGATGTAATGCAGGGCATGTGCACCTGCGGTGGCCTGGGTGGGGTGGGTGCCTGTGCCTACCCGACACGTTCATCTTTAGGAGCATGGGACTTCCTGAGCTCCTCCCCGCATGTGCGCGCGTCGTGTGAGCCTTGAAGGAGACAATGGGAGCAGATGCCAGCTGGACAAGTGCTTTGGAGGAAGCGCTTCTTGCAGACACCCACCTCCAATCTGTGCGTACACGTCTGGACGGCGTGTCTCAATGTTTGCAGTGTTGCTCACAGTCGGAGGCTGGGGTCTTGACCTGGGTGTGCCCTGGCTTCCTGTGTCTGGGTCTCAGGACACTTGTGAGCCGGACCCTGTTTGCGTCTGTGTCTGGCTGTGCACGGGTCTCGGTATTTGCACAGCATGTGTGGCTGCTCCACAGCCTCTGCCAGGACAAGGCCTCCACAGACAGACAGGTAGCAAAGAAGACAGACCTGCCCCAGGAATCCTCAAAGAACCTCTAGGCTCCAGAACTTGACAGCCAGGCAGGGGCAGGGCCTGGTGACAGAGAGGTGGGGAGCAGGGTCTCGGGGCTCCCTAACCCCAGGCCTGTGCAGACCCTGCTGGGAGGCTAAGGCCCAAGCGGCAGTGATTCTCAAGCCAAAAGAAGAGTCTCTGCATTTCCAGGGCCAAAGGAAGAATCCTCTTGTCCCCTGGGAGTGGCTAGGCAGTCAGAGCCAGGACAGAGACCCCCTGAGACCCCTGCCAGGGAGACACCCTGGGGCAGAGAGAACAGGGTTTTGCCCAAGAAGGCTGTGAGCTGGAAAGATGCAGCGTGGGAACACTGTCATAGCTGTGAGAAGGGGTGACGGAGCCAACATGGGGTTCCCAGATGGGGACAAGTTCTAAGTTCTGCACCCTGAAGAAGATGGCGGGGTTCTCCTGGACCTGAGCCAGCTTCTCCACTACCACCCAGATGCATCCTGACAGCACAGGGGAGCGGATCCCCTTGGGTCACTCCACCCTGTCCCCGACCCTTCCTCTACCCCACCACTGTGGAGCGGGAGTCAGAACACGGATCCTGGCCCAGGCAGAAGGTGGCTCGGTGACCTTGGGCAGCTCGGTTGGCCTCTCGGAGCTGTGTGATGGAGACCTCAGTCCCTGCCCTGAAACGCTGCTGTGGATGGGGAAGGCGCTCACGCCACTTGAAGATTAATCATTACCCTGGAATTCTTTCCAAGGCCATGAAGGTGCGCCCACCCCTTCCCCAGATCCTTCAACCGCCAGGGGTCTCAGAGCAAGGCTGAGGTCCTGGATAGAGAAAAGGGATCCCCGGGACCAGCTGGGCACAAACCCCCAACTCAGCTGCTGCCCTTGGCTGCTGTGCCAGGCCCAGCTGCCCTTCAGGGGTACCTTTGACTGAGTTCCTCCTCGTTCCTTAGAAAACTCAGGGTTGTTCCCCCCTCCCCGTTTCTTCCCTCAAACAGCCTGGGGCAGGAGGAGCAGGGTGGGCTAGGAGCCCCCCACCCTGCTCTTTTCTAGGAGGAAATGATACCTTCTTACTTCATTTCCCCTCTGCCTTCCACTCCTGCTATGCCCTGACCCAGCTTCTCTCAGTGCCCGCTCCTGCCGGCCTCTGACTTTGGTGGGGGAGGAGAATGAAGCCAATGTGTGTGTGTGAGGGCTGGGGTATCCGTCCTCCTTCGGTTCACCCCAGGCAAGAATTTGGGGGTCAAGCACAGGTCAGGGTCTGATGACCATGGAGGAGGGCGCTCACCTACTGAGCTAGTGTGTGCAAGTGCGTGTGCGTGCACGGAGACACACAGGGTATCTTTCCCAAGCCCAGGGGCCACGCGACTGGCACCAGAGCGCCTGCGGGGCGCGAGGACCGCCCTGTGGATTCCCACTGAGTCTTCAGATCCTGCGGAACCAGGGAAAGCGACGAGGGGGCGCCCGACTGCGTGACGCGTGTGCCCTGCTCCGCGGCGGGTCACGGACAGGGGGAGGGGGAAAAGCGCTCCATCCCTGTGGAAGCAAGGACATCACCGCCCTCCCAACCCGGGGTCGCTAGACCTGGGGACCCCACACTTCCCTCCTCTGAGAACCCGTGCGCCCCCTTCTGGGGATGTTAAGGCCGCTCCTGAGAGATCCAAGGAACGCGCCCACTTCCTTCTCCTCTCCCTTCTCCGCGTTCTGTACTCGGAATCCCAGGCGCCCCCTCCTCTGGTGGAGCAGAGGCAGTATCCCCCCACCGCACCCCGGGGGTGGTGGTGGGACCCGAAGCCCCTCAGCGGGGCCTGGCCCCACCCCCGTAGGCGGGGGGAGGGGGTTTGGCCGGCTCAGCCCTGGCCTGGCTCCTTGCTCCACGCCTCCAGCCGCTGCCAAGCGGACCCTGCACCCCCCACTGCCCACCCTCGGGACCCGGGTCCCGCCCGTTCCCCCCGCCCGCCGGCGCGGGATCCTGGCTGCCGGCCGTGGGGACTCCAGAGCACCTCCATGCCTTCCTCTTCCCGGGGCCGCGCCCCGGCGGGGCGGACTCACCCGCGGGCCTGGGCCAGGGGCGTCCTGGGCTCGGCGCTCCGGTGCCCGCGGCAGCCGCTGCAGCTCTGCTCAGACGCGGCTCCGCGTCCGCTGCCGCCGCAGATCGGGGAGGGGGCGTCACGTGACCGCCGAGCGCTCCCGCCCCGCGCCGCTCCCCCCTCACTGCGGAGCCGGAGCCGCGGGCGCGGGAGCCGAGGCCCCCACCCAGCCGCCTGCTGCGCGGCCGCCGAGGCTCACAACAGGTTCCGGGGGCGGGCGCTCTGGGCCCCCATCTTACAGGTGGGGAAACTGAGAACAGGAGAGGACAAGGACTAGCTCAAGGTGACACGGCTAGACCGGGGCTGGGCCCAGTCTGTGCTCCAAATGAAGGGGGACAACTGGGGCGAGCAGGGACGACAGGAAAGATGGGCTAGGCGTCCTAGGCCCCAGTGGGCTTCAGGGACTGGGAGGAAGCACGAGGCGCGCTGAGTTAGCTGGGCGTGGAGGCTGTGCCCCTGCTCTTAGTGACACTCCCCAGCGGTTATCGATTATAGATAGGCTCCCTGACATGATCCTGGACTGGGCAACTCGCTCCCCACTCCCGACCTAACCCAAAACGGAGTGCAGGGGGAAGGTGGGGTCAGGGCAGGAGTTGAAAGCCAGGCAGGAAGGGGTCGCAGAGATCCCCTTCGTCTGACCCCTGAGGCCACGGAGGGAAAAGATTTGACTGAGGTCACACGCCAGCGAGCAGCAGTAGCGGCGCAGCGGACACTTGTGGCTCCAGGGCCCTGCTCCCCACCTCGGCCTGGTCTCCGCGGGGCTCCTCTCCAAGGGGCAGCCCAAGATGAACCAAGGGAACGGCGTGCCCACAAGGTCAGAGCTGTGGGAGACAGGGGTGAGGGTGTGCTCGGTGGCTCAAGAACATGCCCAAGTCATACAGAACATTGTTAGAGGGGATCTTTGAGACCTCTGGACCTCACTCCCTTGCTAATAACTGGGGAAACTGAGGCCAGAAAGCAGTAGAGACAAACCTCCATTTCATTAAACATATAAGACTAGTAGGTCGAGCAGCCGGTCCAAGAGGCCCACCTCGCAGGCAGGATTTATAGGGCGGACTCAAGTCTTGTATTCATTTATTCGGCGTATTTATTGAACACCTGCTGTGTGCTTAACAAGTGACAGTCAGTTCCGCCTCCCCCTCTCTCTTCCCAGCCGCCCTGGGACTGCATTTCATTAAGAAAGGGATGTGGGGCCTCCAGAAGCCCTGACATCAGTCTCCTGAAGGTCTGAGACACGCAGGCCCCGGGGTTCAGTCCCAAGGAGCTGTTCCCTGAATCCAGAACCTCGCCCCAACCGAGAGATTAGAATTAAGGGACTAGCAGGATGGGCCTCACTATCATCCCACCCCCAGCAAATGTGAAAGGGCAGGAGGGGCATAGGATTGGGCACTCACTGTCCAGCCCTTCTCGGTCAAATTCTCCCTCGGGCAAGCTCCCGCCAGCTGTGGGTGAGGAAGGGGCCCCGCCCAGGGCTTCTCAGGCTTCTAGGAGTGGCCCGATCCCAACAAAAATCCCAATTACGTGGGTCTGGGCATGGAGTCCCTACATTTCTAATAAAGCTTTGCAGTGTTGCTGGTGCTATGGGGCGGCACACATTCTGACTGGGGCTGGTAGAACAAGGTGAAGTTCAGGGCAGGAGGGAAGACAACTGCTCAGCTCCAAGGACAGACTCCTGGAGCATCGCCTGCTAACTCTGGGCTCACCCCACTACTACCCCCGGGAGCCCTTTCATTTCCCACCTAGCAGGCAGGCTCAGCCTGGACCCTCCACCCTTCTCAGGGTGCACCAGGGCTACGGAGTTGGTCTGAAGTGGGAACAAGGGGAAGAGGTTGAATGAGTGTGGCCAAGGCACTTGTGGAGACGGCACAGAAGGGGGTTCGTGGTGTAGGGATCACCGCAGCCAGGTAGGTTCTGCAGGGCGCTGGTTCTGGCAGATGCTTGGTGAAAACAAATCCTGTTCGGGAAGGGCTGGCTGAGGGCCAGCCGACCTCCTGGGGCTGGGCTGGCTTGCCCACGGCAGGGCTGGGCTCACACATCTCCGGAAGGGCATGCACATTCCAGGGTCCTCGGAAGCATATCTCTTTCCATCCTGTGGCTTTTTTTTCTTCTGCTTGGCTGGATGGATCCTCAATTCTGATCAAGGGCCTCTTCCTGCTTCTCCTCATCTACCCTGAGATGAAGAGACAGTGAACCCCCAGCTCCGGCCAGGAAGGCCACGCTGACAGTGCCACTCCAGACTGTGCACGGAGACAAGGCGCCCCACTGGAGCGGGAGCACGGGTGATGCGCAGACCGCGGCGATGCGCAAATGCACTCGGGGACGTGTTGCGGCCGTGACCTTCCACGGTCTGGACCTTGCAGACTCCAAGATTCCCAAGAGCCTAAGGTCCTGCGGGCACCGGGGGACGAGGGGTGAAACGTGCCCGACCCTGGCTGAGCAGGCCAGAGAACGAAGGTCTTCTGTGCCAGGCCTCTTGATTTCTTCTTTATAATCAAGGAGCTTTTCAATTACAGCATTTTCCTCTTTACAGAAAACCTCAGCGCCAGAGCCTTGTAATCTCCAGCCTGTCCTGGGATTGGGAGGGGGGCACCTTCTGAGACTGTCAGGGGCCCTGGGGTGGGGGGGGCGGGCAGGCCACACGTGCTGTGCTGTGGGGGGCTGGGCACCAGAGCCTGGCGTGCAGCCAGGGTACCGAAGGGGGGGGGGTTGGACGGAGGCCCCGCAGCTCTGCTTTCCCTGCCCTATTTCAGTCCGAACTACTCAGGACTGACCACTCACGCATGGCTGCCTCTGAGCGCATGCCTTTTCTTTCTCACTGAATATGCTGCGACCTCGCCACCACCCCTGCTATCCCCCTCCTGCCACTGAGAAATGAAAGCTGGCTTCAAAACACCTGCCATCTATGAAGGCTGGAGAATGAAGGTGTGCATGGCACAATGAACTGGGAATGTGCACGATGGGGTTTTACAGTGGCAGTGATGCCCCTTGGAAATGACTCTCCTCTGGGCAGCCACCCCTCCCTGGCAGGATCAAAGGGGAGAAAGATGGGGCTAGAGACTGCCTGGCAGAAGGGGAGAAAACTCCAAAGCAGGGGACCCCAAATTGTGTTTTGTGTGCAGTAGTAAGGTCTAGGAAGGACTGGTGTGTGTGTGCAGCGGGGGGTTCTGCAGGAGTGCCTGGGAGAAGACGGTGCCATTCCGGTGAGCACCAGACAGGAGGGGGAGTGGGGGTTGGGACCAGGGCACGGCCCTCAGGGAAGGACCAGGGCCCTTGGTGTCTGGGTGGGGGGCTGCCCTGCTGAAGCTGGGGGCACAACAGAGGATGCGGCCCTGGGGGACGCACTCTTGGGGTCACAGAGGTCTGGATCATGAATGTGAAATCCCTAAAGGCGGGGCCAGCTCTGGCTCTACCTAAGGACCAGAAGCTGTCTCCTGGAGAGGCCCTGCTGTCGTAGAAAAAGGAGCGTCTAGTGGACCCTGAAGTGCGCATTCATTTCCTTGCTGAGGACACGCCATGTGGCTTGCGGTGGGATGCAGGGATGCACAAGATGGCGGAGCCCCTGCCCCCGGGAGCTAGAACAGGCCGATGCTAATGAGGTTGATTTGTTTCTGGGAGCAGGGTGGTTTTAGGCGCAGACATAAGATGCAGCCCAGCCCTAAGACAAAATGTAAACAATTCACTCTAGTCCCAGAATTCTAGACAGTCTAGCACAGCTTGGAGTGTCTTGCCCAGAGTCAGTACGTGCTACAGATGGGAGAAGAGGCAGCAAAAACGCCAGACGTAAACCAACCTCAGAAGCGACTCGCGGGCTGATGACAAAACGAGAGACGCCCTTCGAGGCGGTCCGGTTGGGCGGTTTTCCAAATGCACCCTCTGGGGCTTCCAGGGGGTGGGTGGGTGTGGGGGTGGGAGCAGAGATGAGGCCCCGCTGTCTCCTTCCACCTAGTGCGTGTTTGACAACTTCCACACGTCCAGCTTCCTTGCAGAGAACACTGACGGGGGCCCAAAGGGAAACACACTTGTCCAGGATCATAAAGCTCGGGTAGCAGTTCGGCGTTCCCTAGGTTACGAATACAAACACAGCAGAGCACACTGCAGGGGAAGTGGGGACCAAGATACGAGTGTGCAAAGGCCAGCCAGTGCGCCAGCTGGCCTTGGTTCAACCCTGGACAGAAAGCCTAGGCCTTCTGTCTCCCCTGGGGTGTGTCCCCCACTTCCTGTGGCCCAGGGCTGGCCTGCCTGGCAGCACGAACAGATCTGGAATTCAAGCTGCCATTCCAGCTGCCGTTCTGAGGCTGGCTCCCTTCCTGACCGAGAGCAATTTCACTTCAAAGGGCCTGGCCCTCTTCAGTCTTAGCCAAGTCCTTGAAAGCAGGGTGTTTTTTTTCCTTTTTGCTTTAAGCACGGTGGTGGTGGGAACAGACAATGCCCTCTGTTGCAGACTGACACGATAATTATGCTGGACAAGCTCTCCTGTCTTCGTGGGGGATTCGGATGGCCTCGTGAGTGAGGAAGCGTGGAAACTGCCTGAGAAGGCCAACATGTCACTTGTGCTTGTGGGATCGTGGCCCATAGGGACCCACTTCTTCATGGATCTCGGTCTTGCTTCTGCTGGGGGCACATGGCAAAGGCTCGGTGGGGGCACAAGCCAGTTGATGCAGGTCCCAATTCTAGCAGCAGACCAAAGTCACCCAGGAGAGGTCACACAACTGCTTCACAAGCCACAAGGTGAATTCTGCAACCTCCTTCTCCCCAACACCTTGAGAAGGCTCAGCAGAGAGACTTCAATCTCACCATCCGAAGAAATACAACCAACTTGTCAGAAACACACACGTTAAAAAAGTAGTGAACCTGATATGGTTAGCAGTATGCTGTATCAACAAAAACTGGTTGCATGGTTTACCTGTTGGGGAAGAGAATGTGTAAGAAATACCTGTTCTGTGTACTCTATTTTTCTTAGGTTGATCTGATGGGGGGAGGGGCATCGGTTTGTTGTCCCGCTTTTTTATGCCTTCATCCCTCACTGTTGCATGTGCCCGGACCAGGGATCAAACCTGCAACCTTGAGGGTACTGGTGGCTTGAACCAACTGAGCTGCCCGGCCAGGGCTGAGTACTTTTTCCTGAACAATATTACTATGTCTCAAGAGGTAAATAAAGAATGAAAAACATGATTCTCAGGTCAGAAAGGAGACTGTAAGCACTGGCCAGCCTCCTGCATTCCTTTGTGCTGCCTGGTGCCTGCCTAGCCCCGTTTCCAAGGCTCACGGCACCTGCTCCTGATGCTCTTGGCAATGAAGGTCAACACATGGGAAGCTGCCCCTCTGGGGCAGGACCTGCCCATCACAAAGACATAAATCTTCTACACACACTCTAAATGTGTTTGGAATACCTTTCAGCATGATCCTGCCGATAGACAGAGTCAAGGAGGCTTAGTATTGGCCGCTTCATTTTCCATACGGGCCGAGGAAGGATTTATGCACGAACGGGATGATCAAACGCCTTTCCAGTCATCACCTGGCTCCCTGCATGAGGGGGCTCTGAACGCAGAGAAGGGGCTCCAGGTGGCTTCGCTGCAGTGTTTTTGGAGACTTTCAAAGAGGACTCCACAGCACTTCCTCACAAAGGCTAGAATTTAATGATGAAGAACAGGTCAAAGTATTTTACCCCCAAAATACCACTGCTTGACCTCGGCGTGGGAGGGAAACAAGGCAGCAAACACCACCTTGTTGTACAAGGTAAGAAAACCGAGACAAAGCAGAGCAACTCCCGAGTTACAAGGTAAATGGTGACATGATCTGGAACGCAGGTGACCCACTCGTCCTTTTAACACTTGCTCACACTCGTCCTTTTAACACTTGCCTCCACATGTGTGTGCTGTCTCAACAGCTAGCAGCCTCCTTAGCCTGCTTTACTGAGAAGCCAGACTTGAAGAGAACCACAAAGGCCGGGGATGGGGACGGGGGAGGTTGTTCTCCGTCTCCCTACTAGACTTTCTCTGGCACACAGGACTGAGTGCAAAGCTGTTTGCTCAGTGAAATAGCTGTTCAAGTGGCAGTGTTTTCAAAGGGATTCCAACTCGTATTTTAATAAAAAGAGGATCCCAATGTTGATAAATCCCCCAGCTAATACTGGTATCCATACCATATCTGGGGGTTGCAGGTTGGAAATGTAGCTGCCGACAGAACCCTGCACCGTGTGGGAAGGGGGGCAGCGGGTGAAAGGTGCACGGGGCGAGCCTCTTTTTAAAAGGGAAGCACGGGCCTTCCACCCGGCTGAACTCTGCTCGCTGTCCCGTCACGCTGCACCCGCTGAGCACGGAACTGCCGGCGGGAAAGGGTGGGACTCCTCCGTGACTTGCAGCAGGAAACACGGGCTTTAATGCTCATTTCACTTCAGCAGTTAAATCAGCAGTAAATCATCCCTGGGGTATTCAAAACAGGTCACTCAACCCCAGCGTCAGCTTCAAACATTAACCAGGGTCTGACTGCACAGGCTAGCCGACTGGACATTTAAAGTGACCAAACACTCGCTCCGGGTTATGACTCCACAGAAATGATGGGAAACATCTTTTTAATGCGGCAGAAAGAGAACAGTAATTCCAAACAACAGAGTTCATCGACACAGAGGAAGGTGCTCATTTCCCCGAGGAATGAAGGTGTCCAAATGGCGACCCATCTTCCAGGCAACGGCACGCTCTGTGGCAACAGGCGCTGGACGCGTTAGTTTGGGATCGAGGAGTGGTCAGAACGAGAGCGGGGAGGCCCTTGGGCTTTGTGACACCTTCCACAGAAGACAGATCTGATGTAAAGAAAAGCGCACAAGCACATTAAAAACCCCAATGGAAAGGTCTCCGCTCTGCAGCAGGGTCACGGCCAATTGGTCCCTGCCTATTTGTAAACACAAAGCAAGAATCAGGTTTTAGGTTACAGCTTATACCTGTTTTCCCAGTACAAAGTGGTGAGGGCAGCGACGCAAGGCAGCTACATACTGAGGGTGGGAAAGAAGTGCTGGCCCAAGGCTTCTCCACTCAAAGAGCACAGGACAGCAGCTTCTGGGTGTAGATTCCAGGTCAGTGGGTCTTGGCCCAGGACCCTGAACTTGTAACAAAGATCCAGGGTGCTGTCGGCGTTATGGGGCCACAGCCCTGCTCTGAGCAGCACTGGGAGAACCAGGATAAGCTGCCAGGGTGGAAGGAAGACAATTGCTGGGGCTCTGGGAACAGACTTGTGGGGCATCACCTGCTCACTGCAGGCCCACCGATCCCATCCCTGGGCTGTGTTAACGAAGGAGCCAGGACTGAGACTGGGTTATCGGCCTGGCAGACAGACATACAGAAGGCCGATATTCTGTCAGATTTTAGAACTATTAACAGCAGACTGGGAGAAACAGATCAGGTTTCTGGGGGCTGACAGGTTGATCTTAATCCCCAGAACCTCCTCTGGCCAAACAGCTGCTTAGCAGAGAAAAGGCCGCCACCACTGCTGGCACCTAACGAGCTTATACCCGTCTTTATCTTGGGAAAGAGTAAGTTGCTTTTTAAATTACTTTTATGCTCCAGCTTCATTGCTTTGGAGCAAAATAAAAGACTGAGCTCTACAATGAGGATCGACTATAGGTGATCTTGACTGAGCCCTTTCCCTGTGCTCACCTCAAGGTGGCAGCCCCCACCCCCCATAAGCCCATTAACCCTGTGTCCTCGGGGCACGAAGATGGAAGACACTGCAAACACAGAGGGGAAACACAAGAAGTTATAATTTTACCAAAGAGCCGTAATTATTCTGATAGAAAGCGCCAGTCACAAGGGATGCTGCCAAGGTTACTGGCTCTGCAACTGAAGCCTGTCCCCCCTCCACTGTTTGACCTTAAATTAAATCTTGGGAAAAGGGGGAGCGGGAAACCTAGCACAGACCCAAGGCTGAAAAAAGTGTTAGCACAAGATGAGACAGACGCCTGGATCAGCATCTCTGCTCCGGGCTGTACGTACAGTCAACAGAGAAAACAGTGAAATGAACGTCAGTCTAAAGTTCCATTTACAAAGTCCTTCAATATTCTTAAGAATATTGCTTTGGTTTTATGTTGCTAGTAACAATGATCCTGGATTAGATAATATGGAACGCCCCATCCACACATTTTTTTTTCCCTTTAAACAAAGTGACGTAAAAGATCCTTTCTGGCCATCTTGGAAGACTTTCAAAAAGAGAAGTGAGGTGCAAGAACGGTGGACCCGGAAGATGGGAGGACGTTTTACAAAGGCCTCCTGCTGTCCCCATGCGCTTCAGTGCACTTGACTTTTCCGGGAAGGTAGTGGGGTTTTTCAAAAAGGCAAGGCGTGTTTGATCCCCACTTCTGGTTAACAGCGAAACTGGAGGAAGATGCTATCACACCCAAGAAGCATTCGCCATCCTTCCTGAAATGCTGGCAAGCAAGCACGAGAGGGGGTCCCTTGCTCACCTCGGGAGATGCGGGTGCCCCTCCTGTACCCAACACCGAGAGACGGGCCCCCAGGCAGCGCGCGAGGCGGGCGCGCTGCAGCCGCCACGGAGAGGCGTCTAATCTGAAGACACGTTTCCACAGTTACGAAAGTTCTTCACTTTCATGCTTTATTGAAAGTAAAATATGAATCAAAGACAGGTACTGGTAAGCAGGTTATGTCTCTAAAGAGTTACTTTCGGTTCAGAGCAGAATGTTGTCCCATCTACTGTGACACAAATCCCTCATGGACCAATGCGTCTGATAGGAAACTCGAGCAAGGAAATAGAACAGAACTTGATTCCCTTCGGTGACTATAAATCTCATATGTAAACATGATTTACTGTTACTGCTACTAAACTTGTTCGGCCTTTATTTGCCCTTTCCCCCACCACCCCACCCCTTAAATAGAAAATCTGAAACATTTCCTTCAAGTCTGATGTCCTTCAGTGCAATCTGCTTTATTTGACATAAGGCATTTGGGACAGTCACTTCTGAATGGTTTTGGAAGAGCAGGTAATGATTTCATTCTCAAATCCAGCTTTTCTTTAATGCCCTAACATGTCAAACTCCTCTTCCCTTCTGGTCACTGGTTAGCGGTCAGCAAGTGTTCTGAAGATTAATGTCCAAGGAGACCGGTACCTGGGAACAGAACACACGTGGGGGAACAGCTGTGAACCGGAAGTGACGAATTCATACCTCCCATTTGCCAAGAGGGCACCCCCAGCAGGGGGTTTCCAACTTAATATTATGAGCAGGCAGCCCCCCCCCGCCCCCATGTTGAAGGGCAAGGAAGAAATACTGGCTCCCTGGAGGCTTTCAGCCAAGTCCCGTTTGGATCGGAAGCCGGGTACTTCCTACCTGTTGTGTCACACAGGTAATCAGATTTTTATTGACACTTTCATTGGATGGCCATTTTTCATTAAAATTTTTTTGGCTTAACTTTGTTTTGTTTTAATCACATCAGGAGTTTCTCTGTAGTTTCTAGGCCAGTAGCTTTGTTCAACTCATTTCCTTTAGCAAAGAACCCGTGACATATGATTCAAACTCACTCCTGGGCAAAATCACACCTTGTCACAGACCTCGGGAGTGGGCCGCAAACAATCACGGCGCTAAACCTGTAAAGGCCAAAGGCCTGAGTTTGGTGGGTTCTCCGGTATCGCTGCTGTGCACAGCTACAGTGGCCACGATACACCTCGAGCCTCCGTCTGGAGGATAATCTGAGAAATGCCTTAATTCTCAATAGATAAACAAGACCTTTTCACTGAACCTCGTATAATTCAGCAAGTTCTCCTCCTCTAATTCTTATTAGTCACACACAAACTGTTTTGCTGTAAGATGGGACTGACAAGGTGAACTGGAAAAAGGTTAAAGAGAAACCTCAAAATGCCACTAGCTAATTCCCCCACCTCCCCCTGAAATGAGGAGGAGAAAGCAGGGTGGATGTCTGGCGGGACACACTTCAAACACACAAGCCCCCTCTGAGGCCTGAGTGCTGAGAAAGATAATGAAAAAGCATGCATAAAAAATGCATTTAACCAAAATTAATTTCAATCAGGAGACTCATATTGAATTAAAATTTAAAATCAAATTATAGCCTTCATTTTAATAGAAAATGACAGCATGGCTCTGACATTCGTGAGCAAAACATGACAAATGTAACTTACCTTTAAACCCTTCTTCCGGCATGCACACTGGGGAAAAATTCAAAATTGAAAAGAGTGTCATGACAGAGTAATAAGAGCGCTTCCATGCTAAAGATGAAAAACTTAAAATAACTTTTAATTACCTTAGTCACCCATAATGATTACTTTTAAAGTTATGGATGCTGACGATCAGATGACATTGTTTTTATTTTTATCCAAGTTATATCCACGCATCACTTAGGAAATAAACACCCACAGATAAGGGCTGTGACACCTGGGGCCAACATTCCGCGTGGCTCCGGGGAAAACCACGCACCCTCCCTCTGGCAGGGACTCTCCCCACCCTCCTTCCACCCCCTGCCTCCCAGAAGGAGCCACTGTTGACTCCTCGGCCATTTCTTACAGCATTTAACCTCTTTGTTTAAAAATAGCATGCCTCCAATACTATCTCACAGTTCTAGATAATGTCTACTTCCTGGAGGAGAGGTGCCTGCCGGCCACCCCCACACAGCGACCCTCTGCCATTGAGCGCATCGCTGGTGTTCACGTTATTTTCACTCCGTAACCTCGCTCCCTGTTGAAAACCCCTCGGTGCACTAGGGCTGTGTTGCTTGTTTTCCTTTCTCTGGGGCGGTAATGCTGCATTATTTACGTGTTTCGTTTTCCCGGTACCATTTCCACCTCCAGTGTAAACTCAAGACAGCCACCTACCACGTCCACTTGTCCCTGAGGGCACCCTCTCCAGAGCCTGCAGACTGCTGCTGCGATCAGGACCAGGGCGCTCCCTGCCAGCTCACTTCCTGCCGCGGAGCTGCTGTTCTGAGTTTCCCTTCCCCTTCTCGGTCACCTTTTCCTATGCTGCTCACTCTTTTCTTGTCTGCTGGTTTCTTTCTCAATTCACTCTCTTGTTTAAGAGTACACCCTCCCATAGTATCTTGGCAAACGGTACAAGGAGAGAAGGTTTTGAGGCCTCACACGTGTTCCAATAGCCATCAAGGGTGAGGGCAGCACAAAGTCTGTCTGGTTGCAAATTTCTAGACCGGAACTCACTTCCTTAGAAGCCAGTGCACACGCTCCATGAGCCTGTCTTTCCAGACTCCTCCGCCTGCGACTGTGACTGATTCTCCCTCCACATCTCTAGGTACTTTTAGAGACCTCTTACTCCCAGTTTCACTTACTGTACCAAGCCCCTGGTGCAATCATTTTTAATTTCATGAACTTTTTTCTATTCTCTGAATGTTCCTTTTACATAGGCCCTAGCTACTGCGTGCTCTTTCTGTATTACTCAGTTAATTTGTAGGCTTTCTTTTGCTTCCTATACCATTCATTGCCTCTGCGTTCCTTGTCAGGCTGTTGAGTGACATCTTTTGGTTACCAGCTCTCATTCCTCAGCTGTCTGGTGATCACTGGCTGCCCATCTGTGCCTAGTTAAGTGTGACTCACTAAAAAGATGCCTGAAAACTCTGTGCAGGAGGCACTGGAGGGCTTCCCAAAGGTTCCCTGGGAGATGAACTACTTTCTTTTTCTTTAATTGCTTTTTAAGAGAGGAAGGGAGAGAGAAGCATCGATTTGTCGTTCCACTCACTGGGTGCTTCTTGTATGCACTCTGACCAGGGACCTTGGCGAACGGGGACAACTTTCTAACCAACTGAACCACCCGGCCAGGGCCAGACCACTTTCTTTTTTAAACATTTGTTGGCTATTTTCTTGACCAGTTCCCCCAGAGTAAAATCTTCTCCCTCCTGTGTGGAGTTAAGAGAGATGGGCTGCCAGCATTTCAACAAAGGGTGAGGGGTGGTCTCTTCATTTGGTGCATATAGGCCTCAACCTCCCCTCTCAGTGTCTCCAATGAGCTGAACCACTGACTCCAGCTGCCCACCCGAGGCGGTGACACGGATGGAAGGAAGGGGCTGTGAGGATCTGGGGGCAGCGAGCTGTCTATCTGCTTCTTGTGCAGTTTTCCCACCAAGCTTCCTGTTGGAGGTTCACATCTCGCTCCTACTTTCAAGGGTACCTGGCCCCCAATTCCTGTGAGCCTGTCTGAGGCTCCGTGATCTTTGCTACTTTCCGGCCTCTTCCGGCTGTAGGTTCACATTTAATTTTTTTTTTCAAGTCAGCTAACTAATTCTCTCTGTTTTCCATTTTCCAAATTTTTGTAGGTACCTTTATCTATGATCTCGTTAAGATAAATTTATGAGTCTATCATAAAAACGCGTAGAAGCTTTTTTAAAGGTTAAAAAAAGTATTGCAGATGAAAGCTTCAATATCTATAATCCCACTTCCTTCTCACAAGTTAATCACCAAATTCCTAAAATAAATTCATCTTTACCTTGCATGACATCGTCCATTGCAGCATAATCTGCAATTGGCTCATCAGCCTGGAAAACAAAGGAAGACAATGAAAACCATGCAGGAGAGAAAGCCAGGAGCACAGGCGAGGCCTTCGTCACACCGAGGTCTGGCCCGAGTCGACCACGGTGCTGCTATAAACTCCAGCTCGTCACCCAGAAATCTGCACACTCTGTGTGGCACTGTTCTGTTCCCAAACACCTTGAGATGTGGATGTGTGTGGATGCACTGCAGTCACTACATTCTGATTTAATTAATGGGAGTCAGGTGCTGGTGGCGAGTATGAGGTAGGCAGGAATGAAAGGTCAGGCTGGTCCTCTAGAAATACCAGTTTGGTTAAAAATACATTTTTGTTCCTCCTCACCACCAAGAACAAAACACCCACATCCTTTTTAGGGCAGAAGCCAACACTGAGTCCGAGCGTATGGTGGGATTCGCTGGAAGAGCAGAGGCCAATGACCAGTAACGAGTCTAGCTGTCCGTGGGAAGTACAAACCCTTTAACAACAAGGGCCATTTCCAGGATTTTAGACAGGCCTCTTAAGATTCAATAGTTCTCAACATAATCCCACAGAACCTACAGTTCCAAGAAAAGTAAAAGGTGAACAGAGGGGGAGGTGGGTGGTGGGGGAGGGGTGTGGGTGGGGTGGATATGGGTGTTTCATCAGCTCTAGGGCCTGGGTTTATCTCACCAGACTCAAGGCTCCTAGGCATGAAATGCACGCATGTCACGATTCTACCATCTGACAAACACGTGACTATTCGATGCAGTGGTGTTCGGGGCAGTGGGGGTGTTTCTGGACACGAGTGCCATTGGGCTAATGAAACTGGTTCACTAATTCGCTTTGACAACTTCTCAGAAGCCCTCCTTTCTGAAGCGCCTTCTCCCTGTCCTGAATCCATCCTACCCGAAGCCAATTTCTGTATGCTGGACCACGAATACAGCCCAAAGTTTGTCCACCATCGTGGCCAAGCCTCATGCCTGTTTGTTTTCTAGCTTGACTGGATGGAGCCCTCGAGCCGAGAGCAAAGGACGGATGCTTTCATACAAGAAGTGTGGTTAATGCTGCAGACCTAGGAGTTAAAGAGGAGGCTAGATCTAGATTTATCACTTTCACTTTTATCATTTTCAAACCCCATAAGACCTAATGTGACCTCATCTAAGTCTCTGCGGCTCAGCCAGAGGCGCAGAGGCCAGAAGCCAGCAGGAGGGCATGGCAGTCACTTGTCACCACACCCTGCCCAACCCCTAGGCAACTGTAACCATCACTGCACATAGTTCCCTCCGGGGTGTGCAGCACTCAAACCTTCTAGAAGTCCTCGTAGGGCTGTCACGTACCTTTAACAAAATGACAGACTCAGGAATGACGCCGAGGGTGCCGAGGGTGGCACAGTCATCACTTAAAATCTTTCCATCAATCGACAGATTCTGGTCAAAAGGAGCAACCGAAAACGCATGCATGATCTGTGCCAATAAAAGAAAAAAGTTTGTACAAAGCACAATTCTGAGACTTAATACCCTATTTGAATAAATAATGCATAGAATCTTAAAGAAAATAAAAGAACTTCAGAATACAAAAGACACCACTGTTTGCAATCAGCCCACTTGCTACGTCCCCACGGAGGCTAAAATCCCAGTGTAGCTGGGAACAGCCCCAGGAGGCCTGACGAGAGAAACAGCGATGCCCGCGGGCCCTTCAGTTCGGCACCTTATCGCCTCTCCGAGGAAGGCGCGTGGGGAAATCCAAGGAGCGGAGGCGGGGCTGGCGGCCAGCACCACCATCACTCCCATCGCGCCCACGTCCTACAGCCTTTCAACAATCAAGTCAGGTCCAAATTCTTTCCTTAGACCACCTGTAAATTAACCAGCAGGGGACTGGGACTCTTCGACCTCTGGTCGCAAGCAGCCTGGACTACATAATTCAGTCCCTGGGACGCGTATATGCTCAGACCCAGTCCTGCCTCTAGGAACCAAAACATGAATTTCTTAAAGGTAAGAACCATACACCCCACCCTACTTCCAGCCAAGTGTTAAAAATTAAATACATTTAAGAAAAGACTATTAGGTATAATATTTAAATACTTGTCCAAATTCAGAAAAAATTTTAATTGTTACTGTTTCCTGGTGGTGATTACCAGGGTGGAGCAAGGAGGAACTGGGCTCCGGGGGGGCCCACATGGATACCCGCAGTGGTGTGTCCTAACTCAACCTGCAGGGTGAGTTCAAGGGTATTGACTCCATTAGGCTTCATAACTTCATTACACACTCACTGACTGCACTGTTACGCTGTCTTCTATTGCTCCTACATCTGTGACGCACTCTGCTCCTCCACTCTCTGATTCTGGGAAGACAGAGTGAGCCTAGCAAAGCAGCCCCAGACCGACCGTGTGTGCAACAGGGCCCAGGAGGGAAGGCTGTGACCACCATGGTGGCTTTAATAATGGCGCACAGATAAGTAGGACTCTCGACTGGAGTTCTCAAAGGGACATCAGCCCCTGAGGAGTAGGCAGGGACTGGCTGATCAAACAGGGCTCGTGGCTACGGTGCCTGGGATCACCAAGGACCAGCTTTGCAGCAGTCAGCCCATTTGTGCAATAAAGAAGCAGCAAGTGAGTAAGAAGCACTGGCGGGATTGGTCTACGAAAGCCTGCCCAGCATACAGGCCCTAGACGGAGGCAACCGGCCCCAGGCTATTAAATGGGACTCGTGAAGAGGACAGCACAGTGACCGCCCGACACCACCCGAATGCAGGTGGTGTCACAGCTGCTTGGCTGGAGGAGCGCTCGTTCACGTTCACAGTCCTGAACGCTAGCTGCCTCTGCGCACACTGTGGGACCGGGTCGACAAACAGCTCCCAACACGAGTGCCGCCATGAGGGGCTGATGCTGGGGCTTTTGTTTGAGCACGCGGAGAAGGAACGGAGGACACATTTATTAAGAAGCTACCACATGTCCAAGGCTGTGCTAAGTGAGAGAAATGTGAAAGCGGCTGGTCCCACCCTGGAGTGCACAGAAGCGAGGATGCAACGACGTGCAGATGGTGGCAGGAGGCACACGGAGGCTCAAGGGAGACAGGGAGGGACAGGCAGCTCTAAACTGGGGGCCAAGACGGGTTTCGTGGAAGGGGTGCCATGAAAAATTGCCCAGTGCTCACTACTGAGAAAAAACCAGTATTTCGGAAGAAGGGAACATACCCATCAAAGGCATGGAGGCCTTTGGTGTGATAACTCATAAGCCCCAGGTGCTAGGAGAATGCTCAAGTATAATTAATATTATATGGGCCTGTTTAACAGGCAGGTGCAGATTTCCTGATCTATGGAGCAAATCAGGAATGCTGTTTTCCTAAAGTCAAGTGGCTCCTTGCTGATTGCTGGTATGTGCGTGTGCACATGCGTGTGCATGCGTGGGCCTGAGTGTCTGAAATAAGGAAGCGCAGCAGTGGCGGCCCCCACTGCCAGCCATTTAACCTGTGCCAAAGCTTCCTCCTTGCTAAGGCAGGCAATACCACCCACTCAAAACCTATCTTTGGGAAAATGAAATAACACAATTAAACCCCAAGCATCCTTTGAGAAAGGCAATGAATACATTATACTTCATTTACTTGATGGCATCATAGGTGGATGAATTAATAATTTGGCAGAGGAAGTTTCTTCAGGTTTTACACAACTGTAAATGGGTATATCCAGGGTAGAACGTTGACAGTTTTACGAAGCTTGCCATCCCATCAACTTGGAATAGTGCCCCCTAGAGGAAAGGCTCCATCAAACATAAAAAAAAAAAAGTATCACGTGCTTTTCAAAAGACTACCCACCACCAGTGACTGAGGATCACACACATGCCCACCACAAACTCCAATGCTGTCCAGGTGGCTGGACAAAAAGGTCACATGTAGCTGAAGCTTTCAAAGCTACCGCCAATGAGCAATGAGAAGAAACTACATTTCCTTGCCCTTCCTTTTGACTCTGCTGGGATCACAGCGGCGCCCAGGGCGGGGTGGGAGATGAGAGGAAGGACGCGGCACGGGAGCCGGCTGAGCAGAGCCCGTTCCAGGGGCTCCCTCGGACAGCTGCCGCCTTCTCACCGTGCATCTGTGCAGGTGATGTGCTCCTACAGAGAGGTTATTTCTGCTGACTTTTTGATTTATTCTTCAAAAGTGGAAGTCCATAATAGAAGCAGCACAGGCTTTTCAAATGTCTTTATCCACAGGGGCTCTTTTTGTAATTTAAAGGTTTTGTATGTTCGAGGTTTACCACTGACAGGCATAAAGCCGATGTCAGAAGCAAGCTTTCTCAGATGTAAAAGGTACAATAACAGAGGAAAGATAATATGCCAACACATTTATTTTCAGAGCCGTGGGTTCAACCGAGGGAAAGAAATACTGTTCCCAGGACAATCTGGAACACACACCACACTCAAAGGAAGCCTGTGATTTTGCCTCAATTACAGTGATAAATATCAGCAACAAGAAAAAATGCATAACCATTAAACTATGCCACATGAAAGCAGCAGAGAGGGAAATTTGGTCGACTTTTTGGATATGTATCAGCAACTGAAACAGATTAGGAGCCAGATTTTTTTCATGGACATCTTGAATTTATCAGCCTCCTTAGCCCGGGTTTAGAGATGTACCATTGGCACGCTCATTTATAGTACTTCGGCTCTGATAGCAAGAAATAACACAATCAGGAAGCATTTTCCTAATGCCTGCACTGCATTCATCGAATTGACCTGCAAAGCAATGCATGCTTTTTGTGAGTGGGGAGCAAATGATCTAAAAATGGACCTTTAAAAACCAATTTGGAAAAGACCAGTCTAGAAAGAGAGGTGAAGATAACTTTAAAATTCTACCAAATAGACTTTTCTGACACCAAAAATATTGTTGTAAAAAATATTTCTGACTAATCCAAGTAAACCAACAGTTAAGTAGCTGTTTTTTATCTCCTGGTAAATTTTGCAGAAGATCCTGGCAATCAGAGCTACTCAAACACCTATTAAGATTTTTATCTCCCTGTAAATTTTGCAGAAGATCCTGGCAATCAGAGCTACTCAAACACCTATTAAGTGGTCACAGAAGAGGATACAAGGGGGACCCCAAACCCCAGAATTATCTTCTGGAGAGTGGGCCCCTTGTAGTGCAGGCTTCCCCCGCTAGGTGAGTGCTCTAGGGACCTTTCTGCACCAGTGCACCAGCTGCTGCTGTGAGAGGCCGTGTTTGGCTTCAGTGAATTTTTTTTGAAGACTCAACGTGTTTGCCGATTTCACGATGGGTGACTTACAAGTGCACCTGCCCACACTGCATGGAGTATTCAACAGTTTTTGACCAAAAATGGCATGGTGCCCGTACCCCACCCTCCCTAGTCACCGATCATGCCCCAGGCTACTTTTTTCTTTTTGTTTCCCTCAAAGGGAAATGCTTTGCTGATGTGGAAGAGGTGAAACAAGAGACGGGAGAAACACTAAAAGGCATCAAAATCGATGACTTCAAAAACCGTTTTGAGCAGTGAAAAAAAACATGTATTGCATCAAATGGAGAATACTGTGAAGGTGACTTAAGTTTAAACGTGTAAGAATAAACACAATTTTTCAGAAATAAATTTCAGGGTTGTTTTGGGTCCCCCCTCCTACAGCACAATAAAGTGCGAGAACAATTATCCTGGAACAACCCTGACACATTAAAAAACTGGCACTCGTTGGAAAGCTACTCGGAACTTGTTCGAATTTCAGAATATAAAAACCACTTTCACTTCATAGAAAAATTCTTCCGCTGTTCTTAAAACTAAGTTTTTAAAAAAGAGTTATTTTAATTTGGGGGCCCCGAAGGCAGTATTCTGAAATCAACAAGCCCTCCCCCATGAGCTTAATCCTATGAGTAGACAGAGGTCAACCTAGAAAAGCTGCACACACGGACGGGGGTGCAAAGCAGGACTTGATGAAGATCTTCTGAGTCCACACCATGAGCAACTGTTGCACTGTCCTCACCTGAATTTTCAACTCCTTCAACGTCTGATTAGCAGAAACGAGAAGTGCTTTTTCACCACGGACTTTTCTGTGTCGCATACTCCGCCGAATAACCTGCTTCTGGTAGGCAATGTAGTTTTGATGGGATACCTTTTGCCTCTTTGTTCCTCCGTTGCTCTGCAAGAAAGATCCAAAACAGAGAAAGCACTAACATTAGCCCCAGTGAGTCTCACGCTCATAACGCTCCCCAGGAAAACAAAAGCAATCTGCTTACTAGCCCCTTAACCATCTGAAGTTCAATGTCAAAAATGAGTAGAAACTCGTTCTTAGCAGGCCTGCATAAAATTGGGGGGAAAAAGAAAGAATGAGATATACCTCTAACTGCATGTAAACTCCAAGATTTAAAAATTATTATTAAAAGGACATTTGAAAGCAAAATAAGTCTGATAGCAAACATGTGGTATGCTGGAAAACTTTAAGATTATTAATTTAATTCACCATCCTAATTTGTTTTGTATTAAATCTTTTCTTGTCTTTGAGAATGACATGGAAGTATAAACTGCTGAGAACTTTGAAATGAAAGACAGAACCTTAATCAAGCTCAGTTTCACTAAAAACAGAACAACACAGACTGTTGACACAATCACAATACACTTGTATATAACTTTGCCCATGAAATATTCTTATTTTAAAACAGGTAGGAGGTTAGACTTTAAAAAAGATTTTATTTATTTATTTTTGGAGAGAGGGAGAGAAACGTCAACGTGTGGTTGCCTCTCACTTGGCCTCCACTGGGGACCAGGCCCACAACCCAGGCATGTGCCCTGACTGGGAATCGAACCAGTGACGCTTTGGCTCACAGGCTGGCGCTCAATCCACTGAGCCACACCAGCCAGGGTGAAATATTCCTATAAGAAGTACTAAACTTGAATCTAATCAAACATTTAGACCCCACTTCCACATTATAGAAAACACAGGGGATGAATAAACAAGTTAAAATCGGTAACACCGAGGAGGCCATCATCAGCTGAGTCCAGGATGTGGGACAATCTACAAGAAATTGAACTGGTCTCTAGTCACCACCAAAGAGGAAAAAGAAGGTGGGGTGGGAGGGTGGGATAACTGATCTAGATGTTAATAGTCTAAAGACCTTGATTGCACGCTAGCTTCAGGGGGAGAATGTTCAAGACATGTCTGGGATAGCTGGAAATACCTATGAGTAGCAGAACAGCCTTCGCTTACGTGCTAGTTGAGGTATTTAGAAGTAAAACGTCATTCATGATGAACACGATTTACTGAAAGGTCCTTTAGCAAGAAAGTACAGGACTACACGTGGGCATACGACACACATACTACACTAACCTAAAGGAAAAAAATAGCCACGGACCAAGTGTCTTCCTTCAACACTCATATAAATGCCTCAGCAAGAGGTTAGGAGAGTCAAGAATCTTCTGCTAACCAGGCCAGGGAAAGAAGGGAAACCAGAACGGTTTAAAGAGCCCTTCCCCCTAGTTTAATTAAATCAGAACGAGGGAAGCCCGAGACCTTGGCTCTGGATTCCGTAATTGTCACTGCACACGAGCTGTGCGTGAGCAGAGTGGTTTGGGCGTCATTATGGACACAGATGCCACACGTTCATTGCCATTGGGCCCCAGAGGTTACAGAGCAGAAGAGGACCAGGACGCGAACACAGGAGCGCGTTTGTTTAGGGCGATGCCCACTGGTTACCAGTGCAGCATCTAAAGACACATGGGCGATTCCAGGAGCCGTAAGAAAAAGTTAAGGAAACGGGAGCTCGAAAAACATCCAAGTTGATGAAACATGTTTCTCAATCTCTATTGAAAGAAAAGGTGAAACTGGACTTAGATTCCACAGTTAGGAATATAAGGAAAAATATCTACCACAACATAAAATTTTACTTCAGAATACAAAACATAACCAAATAACAAAGCCCTGAGAATTAAACAAGATATATTTTTTTAATGACTGATTTTAAATGGGTCTAAAAGCTTTTCCCAGAATTATTTTTAAAAATCCATAGAATTTAAATCCAACTTATCTGACAAAAACCAGCCTTCTGGTTTTAGATGGCTTTCAATTACCTAAATGATATCCAATACTGGGCGCATTACTAACCTAAATTGTAGATAATGTCAAAGTCAAAGGAACAGGGCTGATCTAGCTTAGAGAAAAGAGGAAAGGAGATTTGTTCATCTCCATTAAGGACAAGCAGAAATGCACTTTCTATTACAGGGATTTGCAACAGCAATTATAAAAGCTATCTAGGTACTGAGACACTGTAACAAACAGCTGGCCCTTGACCAACACAGGTTTGAACTGTGCAGGTCCACTTAAATGGGGGTTTTCTTCAATAAACACAGTATTTCCTCTTCCTGATGATTTTCTTCCTTTTTTCCCTTAAAGACAGCTTTCCTTCCTTCCTTCCTTCCTTCCTTCCTTCCTTCCTTCCTTCCTTCCTTCCTTCCTTCCTTCCTTCCTTCCTTCCTTCCTTCCTTCCTCCCTCCCTCCCTCCCTCCCTCCCTTCCTCCCTCTCTCTCTCTCTCTCTCCTTCCCTCCCTCCTTTCCTTTATTTTTAGGCAGAGGGGAAGTGAGGGAGATAGAGAGGGACAGAAATGTCAATGTGTGGTTGCCTCTTGCATACCTGCACTGGGAAGCTGGCCTGCAACCCAAGCATGTGCCCTGACTGGCTATCGAACCAGCAACTCTTTACTTCGCAGGCTGGCGCTCAATCCACTGAGCCACACCAGCCGGGACTCCTTATGATTTTCTAAGTAACGTGTTCTTTTTTCTAGCTTACTTTACTGTGAGAATACAGCATATACAATACATGTAACACACAAACTGTGTGTTAACCAACTGCTTATGTTACTGGTTAGGCTTCCAGTCAGCACTAGGCTATGAGGCAAGTTTTTGGGGAGTCAGAAGTCATATGCGAATTTCTGACTGTGTAAGGGAAGGGGTCAGTAGCCTAACCCACCTGTTGTTCAAGGGTAATCCTAATACAAAGAAAAGGTTTTAGGAGGCTGACATTCTGGGGCTCTACTCTTTTCTAAGGGAGGTTACACTTGAAATTTTTTTTGTGGGACAAGAACTATTTAAAACATTCTAGAGCATTACAACATCCAAACAAGGAGAAGGAAGACAGAAGAAAATTATAAAGTATAAAATGTAATTACAGCATAAAAAGTGATGTTTCCCAACATTCTCTATCGTATTTGTATATGTGAATCTGTTGTCATCCACGACCGAGAATAAGTCCACATTCACTTTTTTAAATTGCTGTGGTTGTGACCATAATGAATAAAACTACATATTCAAAAAAGTCAGCTTCCCAAAAATCTAACTCACTAGAAAATATAAAGAGTTTTCTAAATGCTGCTTAGGCTAAAAAGCAAAGCTTGAAATAAGAAAAACTAAGGACAGTTAAGAACATACACATCAAGCTTTACAAACTAATTTACAAGTTTTCCAAAAGAATACAAAACGAGTCAGTGACAACAGGTAATAAAATAAATAAAAAGAGATGAGATTCTGAACCGATTATTAAACCATACCTCCCAAGAGATAATAATTAAAAGAGTACGGTACCAGTGGAGAGCAAGTCAAAGAGAATGAAGTCCTCAGGATGGGCATGTACACACACACACACACACACACACACACCATATTAACTAGAAAAGCAACAGCAGACGTGTCTGTGGATCTGTGAGACGGAAGATGGACTGTGGAAGGAGATGGGAGTCTCGAAAGTTGACAATAAACAGGTTACAAGGCAGAAAGATAAGTTCACAAACTTCTACCAAGAGACCTACTATTTGACTCTGTGATCTCAAAATCATGCCAAGGAACAGAAGGCATTCGTGTACGCGGGTTTCAATAGGGGCATTATTTACCATTGGGAAACAGCCCCTCAAAGCTGAAAACTTCCATTTCTACGTACAAATTTGAACTGGCAACGAAACAAGGGCCCCCGTGCTGGCGGCTGAAATACGAATCTGATAGGACAACTCTAACAAGGGTGGCCAACTGCTGTCAGCAGGGTGGTGCACAATTTCGATCTCTTGCAGGAGTTTTAAAGTTAACACCAGATGAGATCTGACAGCCATGGCAAACGAATGCTGATGTATCTCTATGCCAGTTGGGAAACTACAAGCAACATTTAGCTCAGGGAGACCAAAATTCAAGTTAAAGAGGACTTTGCAGACTTTCTTAGTGAATGTTAAAAATGACGTAACAGGGTCTGTGCATACAGACAGGCCGACAAGCCCAGACAGCTCCGCTCTGCCACAGGTAGAGATGACCATTGTAACACTTACTCCTTTGGGGAGAATGCTAACCATAACGTGACTATACTGTACTTTGGCAACGAGGGAGGGAGAACGTAAGTATCTTATCTGTTCAAACTAAACTAGTTAAGAGCAGAAATTCCATGAATTGAAGCTACTCACAGACCGTCCTGGAACACAGGGGTCTGGCTTTTTGAGAAGCTGAAACTTATCTACATGTTACATCAACCAAACGTATTCCCACATTATTTCCTGTTCTTAAGACAATTTTCAATGATACAATGAGCATGCAGAATATAATCAAGCAACCAAATAAAGGTGCAGGGTAGAAAATCTTAACAATACAGAGAAAACAGGCCATTTTAACAGAAAAATAAAAGACTCACATTGATCTGGTCACTTGTCTAATTAGAAACCAAAAGATCTCATCTATAAACTCCCTTATTAAAGCTATCGTTCACTTTATTTATAATGAGGGAATGTGAATTAATTTTCATACTTAAAGATCCCATGATTAAGCAACCATCCAAGATATGGCTCTTGTTTTAATCTTCTCTTCCAGCCAACAATTTAATTGTTACATTATATTAATTCTGGAATGATGGTGTACACAGCTTTTCATGAGAAATCAGAGTGGCTATCATGTGCCACCAAAACCAAGGACAGAGGACGAACGGAGGAAGTGGAGAACTGGTACCCTCCACAGGACATGGGGATGTCCGGGGTCAGCAAGAGGCTGACCAGAACAGCAGAAGGTGTGACCAGGAACGCAGCTTCAGCACGTACCTGGTTAAAATCTGGATCTTTCTCTCCATCTGGTTTAGCTTCTTCCTTATCCTCTTCCGTTTCGGAGCTACTCACATTCAGCTCCGGAGCTGAATCCTTCATCACCTGATCGTTCCAGAAAAGCAGAAAGAGAAGTAGGTAAGACCCTAGGAAGACAAGCTACAGAAGGGGCTTTGACTGTCCACCTTCACCAAGAGGAGGGCCCCTTTATCAATGGTGGGATAACACACCAGAGGTCCAAGATGCAGGGCTCGGTCTTCTGTGCACTTTTAACATGTCAGTTTTTATCCCATGATGATTCTTGTATTTAATACAGTTACCATAAATGTATGTGATTTCTACATAACAGTTTTTGTTTCGCTTTAAAAAAAAGATTTTATTTATTTATTTCTGGAGAGGCGGGAAGGGGGGCGGGGGAACACCAATGTGCAGCTGCCTCATGCGCCCCTTGCTGGGGACCTGGCCTGCAACCCGGGCATGTGCCCTGACTGGGAATCGAACCAGTGACTCTTTTGTTTACAGCCCGTGCTCAATCCACTGAGCTACACCAGCCAGGAAAGAACAGTTATTGTTATTGGGCTTTTACAGCGATGTTATTGTGCAGAAGTTCAAAGATGCTTTACATTTTCCCTAGTACACCAACTGTCAGGCCTTTTCAAGGTCTCGGACAGTTTGGACAGCAGGAATGATGATGTTCTCTAACACTGAGAAGAATAAATTCAGTTTAGAAGAGGACTGAGAAGACGAAATGTGAAAAGGAAGGGCTCTTCTGCACTATGAAATACTGTTATTATACTCAAATAATGAAACCGTAGCTCAACTGGACACTATTCTATACTATACATACACACACTAATAGGTATAAAAGATTTAAGAATATTTCAAGGGGGAAAAAGTGAGACATTTATGCTCTTTAACTTCACTTTCTTATTAATTGGCCAAATCTGCATATAATAACATAATGATTCATTTTTACATTGCCTAATTTTAATACTTAGTTCAACTTATCAAGCAGAACCCTAGACTTTGGCAGTGTAATTTGTAAGCTGCGCTTCTATAACAATGTGCTTGGTAACCCACAGAAAATGCATTCTGTTTTCAAAAACCGTAGAGTCAGACGAATGAGGTGTCCGGAGATCCGGGCCAGGATCTACCTGAGAGTCGTCTCCAATAATAAATTTTTAAAAGTGCTTAAGTCTAATTCAACACCAAGTTTTAACACCTCTGCTCTAAAAATACACCCAAATCAGCCTGACTCACCTACCCTTGCAGATAAATAAAAGAGGCTCTAAACCGGCCTTCCTCATTTCTCTTAGGCCCTCGCAAACTCCAAACATAATGGCCAGGATGACCTTTTTAAACCATAAATCAGACCACACCATATAAGGTCTGTCTGGAAAAAGTCCAGCCATTGTTAATATAACAAGAACAGTTTGTACAACACCTATGTAACCTGGCAGCCAAGAAGAGTGGACTGGAATGCAGATGTGTGAACAATGACACCTTCACTGTACTAGTCAGTGAGGGCAGTAGATGCTGCTGAGTGAGCATGTGTACTGTTTGGACACCACATTCAAAATGAGCGAGCAGAGCAACAAATCTGCATTAAATTTTCTGTTAGGCTTGAACATTCCTCTGCAGAAACTATTCAGATGATTCAGAAGCCTGCAGCTATGAGCAACCAGTGATTGGCAGCTTCATCCCGAAAACGCGTTGGTTCCTGCTTTGTGTCTCTGCATGCAGAGCTTTTTGGTGAAATATCAATCAGCCAGGTGACTCAGCCCTTTCAATTATATATATACAGCCCAGATTTGGCATCCTTCGACTTCTGGCTTTTCCCAAAACTAAAATCACCTTTGAAAGGGACAAGATTTCAGACTGTCTATGGGTTTCAGGAAAATACAATGGGGCAGCTGATGGTGATTGAGAGAACTGTGTGAGGTCCCAAGGTGCCTACTTTGAAGGGGACTGAGGCATCACTGTCCCATGTACAATGTCTCTTGTATCTTCTGCAATAAATGTCTCCAGTTTTCATATTACATGGCTGGACACCTTTTGGACAGATTGCATATAACCCTGCCTGAAATTCTCCAGTGGCTTATATCTTAGAATGAAATCCCAAATCCTTGGTATGATGTAGGAAGTCCAATGGCATCTGACCCCCATCCTACTGCTATCCCACCCCTTGGGAGAAGCTTCACTCTAGACTGGTGCTGTCCACTATGATGTCCAGGGGCCCCATGTGGCTAATTAAATTTAAATGCACTAAAACTCATTCTCAGTCACCCCAGCCATAATTCAAGTGCTCCACAGCCTCATGTTTCCAGTGGTACCGTAGTGTCCAATGTGGCTACAGACCGTTTCTCTCACTGCAGAAAGTGCTACTGGACAGTGCTGCTTGAGATACAATGATGCTCTCCCTATGGCTTGAGCACATTAGGTTTATCCCTTCGGCCCTTCTTCCCTTCGCTTGGAATATTCCTAGGTTGGATCCAAGCTGACTTTCCTGTCTACTTCCTACCTAACACTGTCACCTCTACCTCAATCAGTCTCTCACTTTATCCTGCTAAATTAACTTCGAAACACTCCTTCCTCTGTGAAATCAAATTAATGTACAGATTACAGGTTAAATAAATGTATGAATTGATCCTTGATCTTCCTCACTAGGTACAAATATTATTGAGGACCAGTACCTGATCTGTCTTCTTCACCACTGTATCCCCAGCAGTAAAACCGTTCCTGGCACACAGGTGACATTCACTAAGTATGTGTATATCAAATTAATACCTGGCTAAATCCGCAATCACATGACTATTCATTTTCAATTCCTGTCTACCTTTACTTCTTATACCAAATAGCTCCACGAATACAGAAACGTGATCCTAGGCAGTCCTCAGTGAAACTCCAAGTCAAAAAAACGAGCTTGATCAGTATCAGCTGCGGCCACAAGAGGGATTGGTACCTTTTTATTATCCACAACTTTATGGACGTAGATGGTGGCTTGAGTGTATTCACGCAGGTCCCTCTGCTGCTGGCACAATAAGCCCTCTCTGCATTCTGGACAGAGTTCTAAAGAAAAGTAACAGAGAAGTGGCTGAGGAATTGTCGTCAAAGAACCAAAGACCCAAAACACATGTATCAAAGTTACCAGTTGAGTATTCACTGAACAACTACTCACATTTTCTGTTAATTGCTGTATTGTGTTCTATGCACACAGTAATACAATAATTAGGAAACCCATTTACTATCAACAAATAAACATACAAATAATGAGATGATTATACGATAGCTCCCACTTGGGGAGTATTATCAGTTTGGACTGCCACATGATTCTTTAATGTTAAGTAAAAACCACAATGTTGATGTACTTTTTCCCCCTTACAATGTCAGCTTTGTACTATTACAAACCGAGAGTAGTAGGAAAACTTACTAGGCTCAGAAATATACTGTGCTTCTGAAGGATTCTCATCTTCCACTCCCGTTCTCGTGATTTTAATTACGTGATCCACAACAAAGAGCTTTTGAATCATTTGCCACTCACTGGGCCATATGAGAGCTATACTGTGCAAAAAAACACAACATGCCTTAAGACACATGGAAATTCACAAAATTGACATGATCCATTAGTCTCCTCAAATCATCAAAACCAGCATTTAGGACAAAGGAATGGTACATTATCATCAACAAGAAACAGTAGTTCTTTTTCACACAAAGAAATGCTACAAAAGAGTAAAAAGAATTTAACTGGAGTTATGTGAATCAACGTGGTTTAATCTCAAAAACCTAAATTGAGAAAAAAGAAGTCAGTTGCAGAAGGATAAATACACCACAGTGCTATTTATTTTTCAAAAAATCTAAACATGATTATGTGTATTTCTTTTTTAAGAAATACTTTCTAAGACTGATAACAGTCAAATTCAGGACAGTGGTTACTGTGAGAGAGTCGGGAATGAAGAGAAAAAAGGAGAATGGAAGAAAGGCTGCGTACTGAGGGCCCTTCAATTATATCTGAATTGTTTAACTGTTAAACTGGTTGGTGGCCCACATTTGTTTGTTTTATTATTACATTTTCCTGGATGCCTCGTATTTTTAACAACAACAAAAGGAAAAAAACCTGGGGGCAGAACCTAAGAAACATATATATGTGTGTGTACATATATATACACATATATATAAATATATATGTGTATATATATGTACACACACACAAAGTTTCCTTAATTGCCGTTAAACTATTGATATCGATAATAAACTCCATAAGTCTAGTTTCACCCCAGAGTAATATTTATTTATATGTTTCAATGTTCTTTGCAGGGTTTACAGGGAGGTCAGAGGTATCCTACTTTATTTTATATAGTTATTTAAAAATTATTTAAAAAGACAAAATGCTAACATCGTGGGTGAACTTCATAGATGAACCCTTTTGGAACCACTTGGGAAGTGGGACAAAACGTTGATTTTAAGACCCTAGCATTCCAGCTCAGGGCCACACTGCCCTCTTCCTCCTTTATTTTATGAAGAAGGCTGGTGGCTATGTATAAAAAATGACAACCAAGACCCTGTTGATTACGTTGAGAAGTCTGCCCAGAGACACGGCTGCCCGGCAGCTTGAAAGGAGAAGGCAGGGCTCCAGGAAGGAGGAGGAAACATGCAGAGTGAGCAGCCTCGGGCAGCCTCTTGCCTTTTATGGAGTAGCAGTCTTTCTTTTCTTTCTTTTCTTCCAAAGTGCTCACTCTAGTACCGCACATATGGGGGGGGGGGGGGGGGGGGACAACAAACTCCATGATTCAGGAAAAGACTGAATTCTTAAAATAACTTTATGTCAGATGAGAAACTTACTAACAGAAAAACCACACGAAGAGAAGAAACTCACAGTTTCGAATCTTCTTTGGTCATGGAAGCAAATGTAAACATAAGTCCCCCGTGGGGACACAGAAGAGCGCTGTTTCCTACCGAGGACACGGGGCTACACCTGGTAGGTTTCCTATGCAAACGAGATAAGGAGGGTCAGCATACTTCACTTCTGCATGTAATTAAAACTGTTTCTTTTGCGTATTCATTTAATTTAAAAGAAAGCTTTCGGTACATGCTAGTAAAAGTGACTAAGGGTATCATGAGCAGAGTCCATGAATTCTTAAAAACCCTAAAATCAACCCCGAGAAAGGAGAAACAGGGAAACTTGGGGTGCTACCTGACAAACTTCCGCCACTCTTCTACGAAGAACTGCGATACGATGTAGAGGACATCCGTGTCCTAGAACAGAAAAGTCACGTAGAGGCCCCATGAATTTACTGCGTTCTTAACCCGAATCCCTCAGGGGAAAATGTTTTTCCACGCACTATGGCCTTCCTTTTATAAGTTGTATAAATAAAATGGAAACAGTCCTCCACCAAGAAGCAGAGCTAGAGTCAAGTCCCTGATGAAATAAAACCAAACAAAGGAGAATCAGAGGAGCTCTGGGCTGTTTTGAAACAGTACATCAGGAATGTGGGAAGAAGGGAAGGGATTTGGGAAGAGTCTTTGAAAAATAAGATGAATTCTATCCATGCTGGGGATCGTCATACCTCTGGCCAGTTACTAAGACAAGGTCTGTTTTTGTCCTGGAACAAATTCGGGAGAGAAGTCTTTTGCTCATTTGCAATCATCTTATGTAAGGCTTCGTTTTCTTCCCCTTCTCTTTCTAAAATCTGAAAGAGAGTGAAGCGATCAACCATCTCCTGCTGACAGCACAAGACGTGCCCTCCTGCCGACACCCCCATCAGAGCAGCAAGGTTAATTCTCGGGGGAGCCGGTGCAGGGAGGGGGCGTGCAATTCCAGCACAGCGTTCAGTACCTTGCACTGTGAACAGCATTCTCTGTAACTTGGGAACTCAGGAGCCTTCGGAAAGTACTGTTGCAGTTTGCTCCAGGCCTCTTTAGAAACAAGCCTTCTTTCGTTCTCAGATATGCACAACTCCCCTGAGTTAAAAATAATAATAATAATTAAAAAAATAAAAGCTAAACTCAATGTACAGTCTGCAAAAACATATTTCCTATTTCTTAAACAGAAAAAAAATATTCTCTTCCTTCTTTTCTAAAGTGTTCAATTCTCTTTCCTTAGTTTCAAAATCTGTAATTTTTTAAATTTCATCTAATTCTAAAAGAGCCATTCCTTTATGTCCTTTATCTGTGGTTGAAAAACCAGGAGGTAAAAACAAGTGGAGACTGGAGTTTCCTATCTTTCTTCCTGCCAGTGAAAGGGGCCTCCAGGGACCCTGGTGTCTCTGCTTGGAGGCAGGGGCTGTTGAACAGCGTTTCATCTCCACCCACACTCAAATGTCACAATTTCCTGCAGACCGTATTTGCTCTCATTTCACTGTTTTACTTTATTGAAATCACCCTGAATTAAAATGGTCCATTTTCAAGGTGGTGCCCAGCGCTCTCAGGCCCATTCTCTGAAGTTATGGATTCTAAGTTAAGTAATAAAGCAATCTATCGAACTGGAAATCTCCAGACAGGATCCAATTGGTTTGCTACAGCTGTCACCTTCAATTCCCGTGGATACTTAAAAATCCCCAAAGAGAAGAAAAACAGTACCAGTCAACACCACCCTCCCTCCTCTCGGAAGGTCGCGGGGACACCCAGATGGCAGGGACCTGCGAGCTCAGCGGCCCCTCCTCGGTTTACTGTGTCGACACACCTACGTCCAGCAGCCAGGGCTCTTCTCCCGGGCGCCAGCCCTCACGCTATTTGTGGTTCTAGCTTTCATTGTTTCAGTGTTCCCAACTGATAAATTAATGAACCGTACTTATGTACCTATATGGGTCATTACCCAGAAAACCATATTTAAGTTTCCAAAGCCATTTGTTTCTACCCCTGCTAGCCAGGTACTTCCGTGTTTAATTAAGAGCAATAAAGCCAGAGGCTTTCAAAATATAGTATCATCCTTCCTTGCTTCGTGTGTTTTACATAATAAACACACCGAGAATCAGAGAAATTAACACACCCAGGGTCACCAGAGCTGCCGAACAATAAAGTTGGGTTATGAACTCAGGTCTGTCTCATTCAAACCCCATCAGATCTAAACCCTAGAAGCACATCCTCTTAACTTCCATCCTTCACCTCTTACTGAGCTTTGAATAATCCCCCCAAAATGTTACTTTGCCTTAATAAACTTAATATCAGAGAAAAATAGGTCACGAAGTAAAAATTAACTTTCTGAGTAGGCTATTAACTTAAATTTCCTCTGAGGCTGTAAAAACTTACTCCAACATGCCCACCCTCAGACACAATTAGGAGACTGTTAAAAAACATTAACTAGGCCCTGGTTGGTGCGTCACGTCACCCCACGCACTGAAAGCTCAGGGTCCAATACCCCATTAGGGCACATGCCTAGGTTGCGGGCCCGGTCCCTGGTTGGGGTGGGTTCCAGAGGCAACCGATCAAGGTTTCTCTTTCAAGTCAATGCTTCTCTCCTGCACTCTTTCCCTCCCTTCTCCTCTCTCTCTAAAAATAAATAAATAAAATCTTAAAAAAAAAAAATCATGTCCTAGGGGAAGGATTAAAAACATTAACTGGATATCAAACCCTAATATAGTAGTACATCATCATGTGAAATATAGTGTAGCCAAAAAAAGGATTAAGGTAGATTTCTATGACCTGATTTTTAATAAAGAATGCCAAGGCAATTAAAATTTTAAAGTGGTTTCCTTAAAGAAAGAACCCCCCCCAAAAAAACTCTTCCTCTCTATATAAGTGGTATAACCCAACTGGCTTTAAAGAGGGGGAGAGAATGAAGGAAACAATAATACAAGCACTTGCACATTTCACTGGGATGCCAGAGGCACTATGGATGCGCTGCCTGGTGCTCTCATGCGGGGGCACTTTTACTCACTGGCTGTCTTCAGTGTTGCCTGTGTATTACCCATGATTAGCAAAGAACCACTGAAATTTATTTCTGAAATCAGGAAAGTATTTCAGTAAGTCATTTTACTGCTGTCTGATTGTTAATAACTACAAAGTCCTCTATTCTAACTTCTTAGCCATATTTTTAATTTCGTTACATTTCATCTTATAAGATTTTATTTACTTTTTTAAATTTATTTATTTTTATTGATTATGCCATTACAGCTGTTCTATTTATTTACTTATTTTTAGAGAGAGGGGAAGGGAAGAGAAATAGAGGGAGAGAAACATCAATGTGTGGTTGCCTTTCGTGGGGCCGCTACAAGGGATCTGGCCCGCAACCCAGGCACGTGCCCTGACTGGGAATCGAACTGCGACCCTTTGGTTGCAGTTTGGCCGGTACTCAATCCACTGAGCCACACCAGCCAGGCCTAGTTTCATGTCTTGTTAATAACAATGATTTAACATATCTGAATATTATTTATGACCTCACAATAACTAACTTTTACTTGTGACATAAGTTCTTAGAAACTAGACTTGTATCCTGCAATAAATAAGTTTCTTAAATTTGAAAAAGGAAAACCAATCAATTTAATCTACCTACCTGGTTAGCAACATTTCTCAAAACAAAAGCAAACCAGTCATAAGAGATTTAATTCAACAAACATAATTGGGTAACCTAATCCCCAAAGATTCCTCGAGTAAAAATAGAAATCTAGCTAGCAATAAGCTTAGATTCTGGATAAATAGCCCTGCCCCGAATCTAGTTCACACTATAATAGTTTGGGCCACAGGACAACTGCAAAAGGTATAACAAGACAAAACACTGCCCATCCGCTGAGCAAATGAGGTATAATAAACAAGGTTGAGTTGTAGAAAGACTTTCCAGCCAAATGAGTATAAAATAAATGGATAAGAAAGCCTGACGTTCATGTAACACCTGCAATAAACGCAAAACTCTATGGTAGCAGTAAATCTTCTAATGGAATATAATCCAGTGGTTATTTCACATAAAATCTGCGATATATTAAATATACACACGGCTTTAAAAAGACCTGGGGATTTGGGGCCCTGGCTGGTGTGGCTCAGTGGATTCAGTGCTGGCCTGTGACCAAAGGGTTACCAGTTCTATTCCCAGTCAGGACACATGCCTGGGTTGCAGGCCAGATCCCCAGTAGGGAGTGTGTGAGAAGCAACCACACATTAATGTTTCTCTCCTCTTTCTCCCTCCTTTCCCCTCTCTAAAAATAAGTAAAATCTTTAAAAAAAAAAGTAAAAGTCTGCCCTGGCTGGTGTAGCTCAGTGGATTGAGCGCAGGCCTGCGACCAGACAATCACAGTTCGATTCCCAGTCAGGACACATACCGGGGTTGTAGGCTGGTTCCCTGCAGGCCAGTTCCCAGCAGGGGACTCACGAAAGGCAACCATACATTGATGTTTCTCTCCCTCTCTCCTTCCCTTCCCCTCTAAAGATAAATTAAAATTTTTTAAAAATTTAAAAAAGGTAAAAGTCTATTAAAAAATACATGGAGATTTTGTTATAAAAATAAAAAATTCAAAACAAAGACTTCCAGATAAAAGTGAGGTTTTAAAACTGGATCTACTTTCAGTTTCTTCTTGAAACATTCTTAACCCACAATAAAGGGATTTTTTTTTAAGATATAAAATTATAACGATGGATGAAAAGAACAGAGATGGAACAACAGCAACAAAAATTTTAGAATCTTAGAAGCAGACAGATGAAATACATGAAGAATGAGTTCTAAACTGGCAAGAGTCTAGAAGTAACCAAAGTTATTACACTGCACCAATGCTCCCAAAGGCCCAGAAACTAGGGGCTACCGGAAGTATGGGTGAGGTTAAAAATAGGAGAGTGGATTTAAAGTCTGTTTAACATGCAGTTAAAATTTTCAGTACCCCTCTTTCATATTCGACAGAGAACTGCCCGCTCTACCCATGAAAGAAGACAGCAAGCTTCTCTGACAACGTAAGAGCTAAGGCCTCTGCACCAGGGCACAAAGCACAAAGGGGCAGGAGGTGATGAGTCGCGGGGCGGACTCCCAAGCCCCCTTCTCTTTACTACCCCAGAACAGTGACAGCATTGCCTGCCCTTTCCAGGCAGGAGAACGGGAGGTGCCTATGGAGAAATCTGAGCAGCCCAAGAGTGGGCCCTGACACTGGGAAGCCCCAGAGGACAGTCCAGCCGGGGCACCCTGGGGCACCCTAACGGTGAAGCCCTCCTCGATGGAGGAGGGCCAGCAGGAAGGCCTGCACACGGCCTCCCCAGAGCACCCTGCACAGGAATCGAGGTAGGGCCTGCACAGGGCAGGTCAGTGCGAGATGTCAGAGAGCATGGGGGCAAAGATCTTACATGCTGCCAAGAGTGGAATGAAAAAATTACCTATGAATACTGGACAAACGGTACATTGAAAGACAGAACAAGTCCTTCAAATTTCTGAAGAAAAATAATTTCAAACGAAAAATTGTGTACCTAAGGCAAAAAATATCCATTAAATGTGGTGACCTTGCACACAGACTCTCCCTTCTCTTGCCTCAGTTTACTTACGCACCAGTACAATGGATATGACAGTAATATCCATCTCTAGTCACTGTGTAGAAATGAGGTAGTGCCTACACACTTAGGAAACTACCAGCACATGTGTGCAAATTGTATGTCCACTGTCATCTTCCTGTTACTGCCACCACGTTCCAGGAACAAATTTTAATATAAACCCAGTGAGCGATGTGGGCTTCTAAGATCCAATATCCTGCACCCGAAAAACCTTTGATAAGAAAGGCATGGTGCCCCAACAGGAGATGTCCACAAAAACAACACTTGGGAATACTGTTTTACAAGACTAGATGAACAGGACAGCACTCGAATGCCAACAAGCTGCAGATCAAGCTAAAGATCTACAAAGCGGGCCCTGGCTGGTGTAGCTCAGTGGATTGAGCACGGGCCTGAGAACCAGACAATCGCGGTTCGATTCCTAGTCAGGGCACATACCGGGGTTGCAGGCCGGTTCCCTGCAGGCCAGTTCCCAGCAGGGGATGCATGAAAGGCAACCATACATTGATGTTTCTCTCTCTCTCTCTCTCTCCTTCCCTTCCCCTCTAAAGATAAATAAATAAAATCTTAAAAAAAAAAAGATCTACAAAGCGGCTCGGGTCCAATTTCTGCTGAGTCCTGAAATCACGTCAGCTCTGCCACGCTTTCCAGTCGGGACTGTAACACTGAAATGACAGGATGGGACGTGAGGTGCGGAGGCAGAGCAGAAGCCCGTGAGTTAAGGAGTAAGACGACATCTGGGTCTGGCACCCTTTCCACCCGAAGGCAACACCAAGCATAACCTCAGCTCTCAAAACAGAGGCACACACACCACGTCCACATCCATGCCGTGAGAGTTGACAGAAAGCACTACAAGAAAAACCAATCTACTCTACCTCCTCCTTTTTACTTATTCAATCTGTCTACCACTCAGGAAACCTCATCTTCTCACACATTTGTGCTCCTGTTGTGCACTACTAGTGCAAGGGAGAGAAACCGGGCAGCAGGTGAGGCGCTGGGAAGGACAGATGGCCTTGGGATCCAGAAACTGGAATCCACACCCCAGGATGACCCCACCCCCAATTGTGTGCTTGGTAAATGAGAGTGCCAGTTGGCCAGGAAGCCAAAGTGCAGTGAAGCAATATCCAGAAGATCAGCATGCAAGGACCACTTAAGTGACAATTACTATCACCAGTGTCATCGAGGACCCTTGCTACAAAAGCGCTAGTGTGCGTGAGGCTAAGTGTGAGACATCATAATGAACTGATGAAGTTAAGAACTAAAATCACGCATTTCTGAGACCCACAGCATTCTGAGGATTGGCGATTCATCAGCTCAGTAAGAAACAGACAGACATGGGTCGGTAGTGTTAACCACTGACACCCAAACTTCTCGGGCCCAATTCTTCCCAAGACAGACTTTCTAAGGGGTGGGGACAAAGGAAGACCAGGCACGTACAATACATGGGAGGCAGCTCTGAGAAGCAGACGCACGCTTGATTCTCACAGAGCTAAGAGAATGGGTGACCGTGTCTCAAACAGAATGAGCCCCTTTCAAAAAATTACTTATTAGAAGTGAGTACTAAGACCAAATAAGAAATATGTAAATACTCAGGATTACTAAGGATTTGGAGATTATTATTCAGAGTACATAGTACACAGTTGTTAGTCAATAACTATCTAAGAAACTAAACCAAACCCCCCTAATAATAATAATAAATACACGAACACTGTTCTCAAAGGGTTCAAGCTGGACAAAAACAGGGAAAATAACTGATATCCTTCCATATGACTCAGAGAGCCTTTCAATGTGAAAAGTAGGAAAAAATTTCTTCTCCACTAAATATAGAGAAAAACCTACTCTGTATTTTACAAAAACTTTTTTTTTTTTTTTTGCAAAGAGAAGAACGGGTGTGAGAGACACCGGCACACAGTCAGGCTGTGCAAACAGTCAAAAAGGGAGTGAGAACAGAGACGTTGGAGCTGAGCCCAGTGCAGAAACCAGGGCCTGCCGCACTAGGGCTGGTCCCCAAGAGAGAGTAGGAAACGTTCACCAAAATATTTACGATATGCTGAAGTCTGACTAACAATGGGAGATTTATGCTTCGAGCTTACCATGTGGACACAGAATGTCTTCATTAAAATTTAATTCTTCCTCTTCTTCTTTTCTTTCTTCCTTTGATTCATCTAATCAAAAGAAGTACAGAGAGTAACTGCTCTGGCTGTTGTATTTAAAGTTCAAAGTGGCAGAGATAACACTGCACAATTCTGAACAAAGAAAACTTTTAAACACTCTAAAATTAGACCCAAGTGATTCCTACACAATTCCGCTAAGAAGTGTGATATTTCTTTCCCTTAAAAGGAAAGAAGAATTATCTGAAAGGCAGTTTTACTTTTTAAAGATTTAGGTTATGCAAGAAAATGTGCCTTTCTTCAGATTGAAAAATAATTTACATATCATTCCATTAATTCTACTCAAGGCATTCAGAACCCTGTGTCATACACCAAGTTAATCACCCACATGTCATGTCGTTCTCACCGACCCGTTATTTTAGGGCTTGAACAGAAAGCTTTAGAGGCTAATACAGTAAAAACTTAACCTTTCAAGTCAAACACACATAGTGAGAACTCTGCTTTTCCTATTAACATTTCTCTTCCCTTATCTGCTTTTCTCACTTGCCCATGCTGTATCAACATTCATTTGTAGTTGTGCATACCAGGAACATGGTCAAATAAAAGATGTCTTAAGTATTAGGAGATTAGAATAGTCATCCATGGGTTTTCCAGGTTAAAAGTACACAACAGATTTTTAATACACTTAGTGTACATATAAAGAATATCTACTAAACATGAAAAAGATCAAGCAGAGCCCTGGCTGGTGTGGCTCAGTAACCAGCCTGCAAACCAAAGGGTCACTGGTTCGATTCCCAGTCAGGGCACATGCCTGGGTTGTGGGCCAGGTCTCCAATAGAGGGCACATGAGGGCAAAGACACATTGATGTTTCTTTCCCTCTCTTTCTCCCTCCCTTCTCCTCTCTCTGAAAATAAAATTTAAAAATCTTTACAAAAATAAAAATATCAAGCAAAGAAATGACACAACCAGTTAACTGTAACCTCCCCTCTCTCTGTCGCAGACACACAAATACAAATAATGTCTTAAATATATGATGATGGTCAAGGTCAATGGTTGACTCTGAAACTACAAGCCTCAACACTGCCAAGTCATTTTTCATTCATACCAGACTGAAAAAAACTGACGTGACTGACATACTCGTTATACTGACAAAGCACACGGAAACAAGCCCCCACTACTATTTCGGAAGGAAATCTACCAATTATATGTCGGACTATGGTAGTCATATATGGGTATAATGCTTCGATCCAGCAATTTCCAGGAATTTATTTGAACTCATTAAATTTTTTTTAAATCAAAGCTTTAAAACAAATAGTGACTTTCTTGTTTTTATTTTCTCAAAAAGGAAGTAATATGAGGGATCCACGCCAAGTGAAATTAAATGATATTAACGTGCTTGAATACAGAAAATACAAAGTACTTCAGTAAAATGGTTAAGGATACTAAAATGATAAAAAAATATATATGTAAGTACTAACATTTGGAGATAAGAAAGTTAAGTGAAACAATTGCTTATGGATCACTAATTATACCTCTGAATTAGCAAGATGATCAAACCATTAATTTCCATTTTAAATCCAAAAATAGTTCCTATGCCTTAATTTCCCTTGATATCTTATAATACACTGCTTATAAAATTTAGTTTAATGGTTTACTTACACTAACATAATTTCCTATTTGAAAGCACAGCTTCACAAAGCTCAGAAAACTTTGTAAGCAAAAAGCTATTCAAAAGCTGCCTTCTCTCCTGAAGTAGAAGCTCCTTTACTTAACAAAGGCGGCCTGTGCGTGTGGCAGATAATGTCCGATCAAAACATCCCGTGCTTACAATATCATTCAGTCTGAAGCAGAATTAAAATCAATTTTTCGTGTGATTAACCAGAGACCCTGAGCCCAGAGCAGGCCAAGTTATAAAGAATTCCTCACAGGAACCGCTATGTCTTTTCTGACCCTTGCTCAACTTTATTAGCTTAGTTTTTTTTAATTTGTTCTGAGACATTTTTGAGAGCCTCAGGTTTAATAAAAATTGTCTTTAAAATTACATGGATGGAAATTAAACCAACTGTACTAAAAACAAATGCTGACAATTCTGTGGTATAGTTTCTAACCACCTACACACAAGTCTCAGACAGTACCTTTATTCAAGGTGTTGCCGTTCATTTTCCCATTGCTTTGGTCTGCGTCACCATCTTGCTCGTCTAGCTGTTCAAGAGCCAGCTGGCGCCAGCTACGCAAGGATGATTTTCCCACCCAAAAGCCATCACTGCTGAGGAGCAGAGAGAAAGTGAAGTCACGCAAGTCACATTTCCCCACCTCCTGCCTTCTTTCCCTGTAAAGGCCCCAACTAAGATGAATTCAAACACTCCAAACCTGCTGTTACCTACACCATTTCTCTAACCCACCTCCTCATCTTGGCCATTTTCACTACTGAACTGCAAGTTATTTCATATTTTGTTTCCATCCTACATCTTACCCCGTTTCCCTTAACCCTCATTTACATTCATGCCAATCACACCAATCGACTGGCAGCTTTCTCTTGATTACTATTCACAGTGACATCCAGCTGTGCCCCTAAGTACACTCAGAGGAACTCACATCCACACATCCTCGTCTACACATCCACGCACGCCGAGGGGACTCTGCAGGCCGTTTATGGAATGACCAAAAATGGTGAGCTAGATCCATCTTTGTTCAAGAAATACACAACTTAAACCCAGGCATCATAAACGCTGCCTGATGCCGCTGAATCCTGAATCCAAGGAACCCCATGGAGTGGAGCTCAGTATACTCTGAAGAACCCTGGCTGCCTCTCTTCTTCATTAACTGGATTTACTGGGCTGGATGTTTCTGACAAGGATGCTCTGCTGAGATCTGTTTGTTAACACACTTCAGCCTCCCTAACGCGACGCCCCCAGGCCGGGCAGGATGATTTTCCACCGTGAGCTTTCTGTAACCCGTGCCAGAACACAGGCGGACGCCCTGCCGTGGTCCGATCGGGCCTCGGCTCCACATCCCCGTCCCTGTCTTTCTAGCAGGTGGAACACAGTGGCCAGGGCAGCGTGACCCAGCTTTCTGTACCTCGGCCACCCTGGCAATCAGGGCAAAACTTAATCTGCCTCTGCCATCCACATCGTCACCCTTCTCTTCAAAAAACCCAGTTCCCTATTATCTAAAGATAATCAGCTGCTTGGTTATCACTTCTACAAATTATTTTTTAGTTTATCATAAACAATACACACTGTGGTACATACCCCTTTACTGTTGCTTTTAGCAGATTATTAACAGTTTTATAATCTTCATTTAGTTGGTTCTTCAGGCGCAACACACGACAACGTTCCACTACACACTCCTTACACAAGGCTTTCACTGGAGGCGAGAGAGAATGGAACGAAGTATAATTTATTCACATGCAGACTTCCTGTTGGGAAAATGTTTTCGGCAATTCACAAAACACAAAAGAATTCTAAACCCAAGTCACAAGTTTTGACAACAAAGCAACTTGGTATTTATCCTCAATTATTTTGTAAAGTAAATATTAAGACAGCAACATTCTTGTAAAAGATGAGATGTTATGTTAAAGCTATCTATACCAAGAAATTCAGTATTTTACAACATTTACATGCAAATGTCACAAGACTGTCATCAAATAATTGAGGGGGGAAGACAATGTATCTGACAACTATAAATATGATACTGTTGAAGATCTTCAGGTGAATACTTAAAGCACAGAAGACAAAACAGAGGAAAAAAATCAAGGGCCCACTTTAAAACACACAGTTCCAGGAATCATATGAAATTTGATCATTTGAAAGATCATCTCATTGCAGTCTACTTTTTAAAAAGATTTCATTTATTTATTTTTTTAGACAGAAGGGAACGGAGGGAGAAGAAGAGGGAAGAAACATCAATGTGTGGTTGCCTCACACATGCTCCCTACTGGGGACCTGGCCTGCAACCCAGGCATGTTCCCTGACTGGGAACTGAACTGCTGACCCTTTGGTTCATAGGCTGGTGCTCAGTACACAGCTACAACAGCCAGGGCTCACTGTGGTTTTATTAATCGTGAATCAGAAACAGAAATTTAGAAAGCAAAATTCCAGATGTACACAAGAGAAGACCTGAATCATGTAGTCAAATGCCAGTTTTTATGCAGTAAGTGGTACACACTCAGAAAACAGCATTTCATTTAGGAAAAAAGAGGGCGGTGGTAATACAATTTCATTTACTGGACTCATACAGGTGGGACAGGAGGCTGTGCCGCCAGTTAAAGAGAGAAACATTATGAAGGAGGGGTAAACAGAACCAAATAGATTATGGATACTGTGTGGTGACTAAGGGCTCTACATTCAGGGTGGAATCCTGCAGATGCCATTCACAGGCCAAGTAACAATCTACAGGCCTCACACTGTTAGAAGTCATTACAGCAGGGAGGCACGTGAACTGTAATCAACCAGACCAGGTGCCAGGACTGTGAAGCATAACATATAGAACAACAAAATGCTATCAGATGATTTACTCAAGTGTCCTATTTTGTGAGCATTGAGAAGAAAAAAAGAAAAACAACTCAATGAGCATATCAGTTTGTTTCTAGTCTCATAAATATACAATGTATACTGCTGCTTAACTTCAACTTTATTTAGCAACTCCTTTTGCAGTGTAAGGAACACTTGGTCTAGCATAATTTGTGTCAAATGATCATAAAGACCACATGGTATGGACTTACAGTATTACTCTTATATATATTTTTTAAGAACTTAAAAAAATTTTTATTTATTTTTAGTGAGAGAGGGAAGGAGGGAGAAAGAGAGGGAAAGAAACATCAGTGTGTGGTTGCCTCTCATGCACCCCCTACAGGGGACCTGTCCTGCAACCCAGGCATGTACCCTGACTGGGAATAGAACCAGTGACCCTTTGGTTTGCAGCCCATGCTCAATCCACTGAGCTATACCAACCAGGGTTTTTTTGTTTTGTTTTGTTTTTTTTAAGTAGACATCTGAAATTACCAGTTAGTCTTGGTCCTCCTCCATATCTACTGTAGAAAATGTCAGCTGCATATTCAGATATTCTCTTCATAATCGATATTTTATCAGGATGCAGCTTGTCGTGGGAACACAGGCAGGCATGATTATCGATAGGCTTGGTCGGTGTCGACTCATCCAACCACTTCTGCAGCCACTCAAGAGAAACAAATTCATAGGGCTCTGAAGAAGAAGGCAAGGGAAAGAGCCTATGTACTTTTACAGCTTTTTGACTGAGTGATACATTCATTTTCCTCAAAAGACAATGCAAACCCTGTCCAAATGAGCAGAATCAGAGAGAACCACTGTTCAGGGAAGATGCCTGATCAGTACGACACAGCTCCATCTAACTACCCCTCTGCTGGGCTCAGGCTGCCGTGTAAGGAAGGTGCTGTGCCCGGCGGGGCCGAGTCTGCACGGCGCCCTACGAGGTCGGCTGGTATTATTAACCACATTCTACAAACGAGGTATCCACAGAGAGAAGTGTCTTGCTTGGCAACACAGCGGGGCTTCGACTGGGACACTGGGGCTGGCTTGCAAATCACATGACTTCATCTCCTATGTTTATTCCATAAATGGTTTTCATAAACCCTTTTCATCAGTATATGTTACATCCGAAAAATTAAAAGACACCTGACTGAATCCTAAGTGAGAAATTAACCTCATCAGCTATCACTGAGCTTTATTGCATCAACCAATGAACTTTTCTTCATCCAAGATGATACAGGCATGTCGATGACAAGGTATCTGACTTCCCCTCCCCAATCCGCATCATGATCTATTCATTATATTACTATGTGTTTCAAGAAAATAAGTGATTTAAAACAAATTCCAGGAGGAAACACTCTTGAACTAAATTACCAATTTTGAAGTTGCAAAAATTAAGACAAAACCAAACAGCTCAACATGAGTTTTAATGTGGGAAAGCAGAGTCCCTGAGTTCCCTAAAAGCCAAAATTAAAGATAAAGGGCCAGCTTTGATTACTTACAAAGATCTCCAGTGAGTCCCAGCATAAAACATAGAAGAAAACATACAGAGGTTGAATTTATATACTTGTATTATGTTCTACTCCTGATGAGATCTGAGGGATAGACAATTCAACTCAAAGCCCATTTTGACCAATTTTATACTTCTGAGAGTTACAAGTCTAGAAAACTGACTCCCACCTTAAGTTTACTGTAAAACATGTCAATGTTTACAACAAAATTCAGAATCACTGGGTCCCTTATTTGTGCTAAGACTCTATGTCGTCAACTGAGAACCTTCTGACCCAGCAGCTTGGACACAGCTGCAGAGGGTGAGCTCAAGACTGCAGGTTGAGAGCAAGGTCTAATCCAAGTTCTGCCACCAGGAAACTGAACTTGAGCAAGTCACTTAAACTCTCTATGCTTCAAGTCTTTTATTTGTAAAATGAAGGTAATAATACCTGCCTTCTACCTACCTCACAGGGATGTTGTTGAGTGTAAAAGATAAGATATGTGAAGCATTTTGAGCTTTTTGGAAGAAAAGAGATATAGAAAAGTTAATTAAACACTCACACAATATATAAAAGAGGAGACCTTAAGATTCAGTACAGTAACATGGCTGTGGCAATTCACAATATATAATGATATGGTCAATTAAATTTAAAATACTTCTCAATTTCACTTGCCACTTAATCAAGTTTACTCTGGCAGGGAGAGAGTACACTGGGTACCGTAAGAATGCAGACAGATGATCCCTCTCCAAGAAAGCAAAATTAAAGTCTTAACACATCTAACCTTTTCCAAATATAGTCACACTGATTAAAATGTTCAATAATCTGAAGGCTATCGAAGGAGAAAAAGCAGGATTGTGTACAGAGCAACATTTAAGACTAATTCCCCACGTGTCCTTGCTCCCCCCACAGCTGAAGAAGGGTGAGCCGAGGGGCACGATACCTGCTATTTCTAACGGGAAAAATAGGCCGTAAGAATCTTTATAATTACAAGAAGTCAGGAAACTAAAAGAGGAAAATGCATTCTTTGCCAGGAGGGGTCTGTTGGATTCGGAGCCCAGGGTGACTACAACCCCGGCCCATACAGTAACAGGACTCAAAGGCAGTTAGTTCAGGACAACACTTTCCAATCCCCTACCAGAGTCCCACAGAAACTTCTGAGCAAAGCTTACTGTTTTGGATTCTAAGTAGTTTAATATAAGTTCATTGTAGTATATGACGACTAGGGAAATCATATGTGGTTTTACTGTAAGAAGAGGAAGGCAGAAAGCAGAGACTGGGCCTGTTACTCTGATACAACTCCACACGCGGCCAGTTTCGGTGTGCTTACGCCCACGGAGGGAAGGGCGGCTGTGGTCACAGAGGTCTTTCTTTCCACTTTCGATCTCCCTCGCTATAAAGAGAGGTATCAGTCTCTGCCCAGAGCTTCCCTGAGAATCAAGGCCTAGCTTATGCCTCAACAGTCACGGCAGACGCTGCCCGTGGAAGGCCTTTTTTACACTACGGACCTTTGCACTGGAGAGGCCCCTGGCAGGTCCTTGAAGAGGCTCTCCACCCTGGTGGTCCAGCAAATGACCTGAGCATCGCCTTCCAAAAGCATGGACAGACCGACTTACCACATGGGGTGAGCACTCTCTTTAATGATCGATTTGGAGATAACAAACTGTATAAAATCCCAGCATTTGACAAACCGACAAAGCAATTATTTAAATATTTAACAAAGGGAAATGTACATTTTGGTTCAAAGTTATTTACAATTTTTAAATGCCTGGATTTTGAACACAAGGAATTTTCCTTTGGAAAGTTATGGAGTCTAGAAAGATTGAGTCATCAAAAATGTTGAAAATACTTTATCTACAGATAATTTAAAATTATTCAGAGGTAATTTATTTCAATTTAAATAAAAAGGGCCAAAGGGGTTCATGTTCCCAGTGAGGCTTATATTTTAGGATAACTAACTCTTCTTTAAATATGTTCACAACAGTTTAGAAAATGCAAACCAGGAGACTCTGAGTGGCGACAGAAAATCAGGGTCAGTAGCTTTCAGACTGCGCATTTCAGGATAACATGGACTTTGGGCTATGCCAGTTTACTGCTAAAACTCAAGAAAGATACTATAAAGCTTATAACTGGTAAAAGTGTTTTTAAGGGAACTGTATTCTAAAAACAGAAGCACAGTTCTCACAGACCAAATGAAACAGCGGAGAGAGGCAGCACTCATGTGCACCTGACACGGGGCACCTTCGGACCATGCCGTTTCAAAGAGCGGTTCCAAACCGCATTCTACTCGAGTCTCAGTGAGTCTTTTTATCTTGTCCAGTGAATCATGGAGACTACGTTTCAAAAAACAAATTTCCAGGTCCCAACTTCTATGAATGAATTTAGAACTTTGAATCACATGTTCATTTCCAAATCATATGCAGTAAAATTACGTTCACTCTTATTTTTGTAGGACAATCCCAACCCTTGGGACAGAGTGACAGTAACAGATTACAAAGAAAGGTCAAAATCAAATTAAGATGTCATTTAGAAAGAATTTTTAAGAGGTATTCCTCCAGATTTAGCCATTTATATTCTTTTGTTTAAGGTTATAGCAGTAATAGAAAATTAAGATTATCAAAAAGACAAAAACCACAAGTACAATTACGCTTGAATATTTATTTTCTAAAGTGAGGATTAAGTTGCCTCTCTTTTTTAAATAGAAATTGGCCATGGGGGCATTCATGTCTATGAAGTGACGAAGACAGCATATTATTACAAATGGCGTATCAGCCTTAAAAAGTTGTTTCCTTTTTGAGGCACTAAGTAAACTTGTATTAATATATACATTAAAGGGATAAGATGGATTATGTGGGACAATTCTTAAGAAATTAGAGGTCAGCAGAATGCTTTCCCAGTCTTAGCATCATGTTTGGTATGAAATTTCAAAGTAATCTAATAGTACCATAGAAAGTAGTGCTCATATAAAAGAAAGTCTGTTAAAGCTGTGAGGGTACAGATTATACAGGAAAACAGAATAGGTCAGCTGCATCCATAGTAACCTGATCAGATTTTTCTTTAAGAACAAGTTAATATCTCACAAAATAGAAATATCTATTGTAAGAGTCATATATGCAGAGCACTAACCTAAACCTTGTAATTCATTAAGAGCTTCCCATTTTTAAAAGTACATGATAATGAAAGTTAAATGGAAGGCTACACATCAAGTTGTTGCTAGTTTACATCGCAGTTTTATAGTGTATAAGTGGGCATTAGTGGGTTAGAAGACAGGGAAGGGAAAGTTAGTTCATACACGTTCGTGAACATAAAAGAAACAAGGAACTCAATGGCAACAGTGCTGTCCCAGAATATCTTACAGACCAGCTCCAGCAGGTAACCTTTGGTACAGCTCCTTAACCTCTTCATGCTTTGCTTTGCCTTTATCCACGCTTTGCTTACGCATCTCGGCCATTTCAATACACCACTCCTCAAACTTGGAATTATCCCGATCTACCAGCTCTTGAAGAAAGGCTATTCAAAAAAGAAAAGAAGAAAAAAAAACAACTTTATCCAGTTTTCAAACATAGAACCATGCTGGTCTCTAAATTATATCAAACACGAGCTAAGATTTTGGTGGAAGCTTCCTACTAAGGTCTCCTTTTCTGTTAGAGACCCTCAAACTGAAGGCAACAGTAAAGCTGAAGACAGACACTGGGATGCGATCCCCCCACCTGGATGTCCACAGCCTCAGCCAACCCGAGCCATCAAATGGTTCAGAGACAACTTCCAGACAGATGGCGCTACAGGGCACAGAACAGCACCAGGTAAAATGACAACTAAAGAATGCCTCAGGCCAGTGGCAATGCTTCCTTCTTTTTTAAAATCTAGGAAATTTACAAATAACGGGCTTAAACACACAAATACTTTACAAATTAAACAAAATAAAACCAAATTACTCTAAATATATGCCTTGATTACCTAAAGGATTTTTTAAAACTGCCTTGCTTTTCTTGGTGGGGAGTAAAGGGTTCAGTGGAATAGTTCTGTTAAAGGTGCCTTTAATTTTTTTAAAAAAAGTCTTTCTTTATTCCCTACTTTAGAGGGCCAGGGGACGGGTAGAACTGGAAGAGGGCATAGGGAGGGTAAAATGGTAATGGAAAAAATACAATAAAAATAATGTAAAAAAATAAACAAAATGGTCTTTGGTCTTTAATTTAAAAACTTACTAAAGCCCTGGCTGGTGTAGCTTAGCGGACTGAGGGTGGGCTGTGAACCAAAGGGCAGCCAGTTTGATTCCCAGTCAGGACACATGCCTGGGTTGCAGGCCAGGTTCCCCAGGAGGGGGCGCTCAAGAGGCAACCACACAGGTGTTTCTCTTCCTCTTTCTCCTTCCCTCCCCCTCTCTCTAAAAACAAAGAAATGAAGTCTTTTAAAAAAATTTCAAAAAAAAAAACCAAAAACAAAAACACCTCACTAAAGCAAAATCTGTGATTATATCTACCTTCACCAATATCTGTTCTTGTCACTGAGCTTTGAGCATGGCAGTTCAGAAAATCTGCCTTACGCAATCCTGGAAAATTGCTTACCTGGTACCTGAACATTTGTACTGGGTTTTTCTTGAGTTTGTAGCCTATAAACCAACATGTACGCATTTCGAGAACAGTGAGTTCCTTTGCCACACTTGGGTTTACGTGTCTGGGACTTAGAAGGTTCTGCTGAGATAAGGAAATAGAAGATGGCTAAATTAGAAGGTACAGTTTGTTCATGCTTTTATGGGGGGTGGGGAGGAACACAGGAATAGAAAACAATCCCTAAAATATACGTTCAAGATACTTTAACATGGATCTGAAACATTAAAAGACAACACAAATTTAGCAAGCTCTACAGATGGTGAGTCTTCAAACAGTTTACCACCTTCCCCTCCTTGCCTGCCATATTCCATTGTTAAAAAATGATATGAAAGTACTGTTTCCTGAAGACAAAGCCTGGGGGGGAGGGCCGTACTATTCTGAGTTTTATTTTAATGTTGGCCTTAAATTGTAAAAATAAATCCAGATTTAGTTTAATTGTCTAAAGAAATAAAATGGCACATTAAAAAAAATGAAACACTAGCGAGCAGAAAGAATTAAGTAGTAAGTAAAAACATCAGTGTTCTGTGTGGGAAGTGTACCCCATGAACATGATCTTCGAATTGGCCTTGCACCTCTATCGCAGAGTCACATTCCAAGGGGTACGAACATGGCCATGAACAGTTCTGAGGAAAGCAATGACCAGAGCTTCAATTCACTGTGTACTTTTCTCAAAACTGATCTGCCCCAAATCGGAGGTGTCATCAATGGTTTCCACCTTCTCTCTCTTGGTCATCTGCCTCTCGCTTTATAAAGGATGTACGTAACCTCTAACCCAGTGACACACACACAAAAAAGTCTCACCCATGTCATTAAAAGATGTATTTACAGTAAGCTTTTTCTTTGTGTTAATTTTTTAAAATTTATAACATACTTAAATTGGTTTAGTCATGTCATAATATTTGTAAGTTTTAAAAAGTGCAATCCAGAAGACTTTTTACCTATTGAGCTTCACGGTTGGTTAGAGAAAACATTCAGTGTAAGAGAAGTACTAGTACAAGAGAAAAGGGAAGCACTGAAGACGTCCTGCTACCAAAACGCCACCAGTTTGCTTATCTTTGACAAGGATGAAATGAGTATCAAATCTCCACGTTACTTCATTTCACTTGGGTTCTCATAAAAGCCTGACGTTGCAGTTTTACTGTTTATACTACGTCAGAAAATACTTTATTCAGAGCTACTTAAATGTGACTAAAAATGTTGGATTTTAAAATGTGGAAAGGAATACAAATCTATTCCATGTTCTCAGAGAGAATATGTAACCAAAAAAACTTTGAGGACCACTGTCACAGGGAATTAAAAACCTCAGGAACATGTACAGCAAAGAGGAGGTTGGTAATTTCTAAGTAAAAAGTATTAAGATTTAAAATGTTCATCACTCTGTGTAAGACAGAAGATAAAACAATTCATTAAAATTCACAATAGAATCCAGTAATGAATGACAATGAAATCTAATGAACAAGTATTCTCTATTTTTGGTAAAAACAACAAATGAAAGCTACACTGTACCCTGCATATAATAAGGTTATTAAAACACTGGAATGGGATCCTGACAGGTGTGGAATCCCTTCGTCTTGAACTATTTTAAAATTTATGATTACCTATATGTACAAGGTAGGACAGCCTGAACAATGCTTTTAATCCTACCATTCTCTGACTAAAAATAAAACATCAAATACACTTCAATAAAGAACAGTTAAATAAAACAAAAATCAAATGACTTACAATTTAACGCTACATGTCAATTTCATTCCTAGTAAGACCATCACAGTAAGAAAAAATGTAAGCTAATGTTAAGAACTTGAGTATAAAGTTGGAGCAAGACTACTGGCACCTAAGTGCGATTTAGAAATAAAGAACACTGTACTGCCAGAGCAGAGTCACCAGAGTCTCTGCAGAAAGATGACCCATAAGCCACGCCCAACTGCCAGGCTCCCCCGACACCTTGGAAAGAACAGGGATCTTGACCCACTGACAGAGAACAGTGGCAGGAGACACGCGCTGACTCCCAATTCCTTGTGTTTAGATCCCACAGTCCACCCAAAAGTGACAAACATGGACAAGAGAGTGACGGAAACTTCAGCCCAGGTGGCTCCTACTGGAAGTACCATTCACTCCTTCAGGGAGTAAATGTGTATCTCGGCCTAAGAAAACCAAGGTGGTGAGAGCTCCATACTGGATATTATTGCAGGGACTTCTTTTTAAGGCAGATCTCATCGCTACAAAATGGCAGTTTCCTCCCCAGAGATGGGGTAAGACACTTAACAGGGAGGAACAGACGCAGTTCTTGGATCAAAGTTCCCTTGCTGCAGTCATTTCCCAAAAATAAATGTCCTGACCCAGCAAAAGGGACAACACATCCTACCATGTTAAATCTACTGTTCATCATTTTCACCTTAATACTCACCATTCTCTTCCACAATAAACCAGGTGATTGAAAATTAAGTATTTGCCTTCAGACATGATATACTGGGAAATACCTCTGAAGCAGTATCATTTCTTTTTAAAATTTCAAGCATTGTTAATAAAAAGAGGTTCAGAGATTTTGCGTGTTTAAGAAGTGCAAATATCCTTGGTAGTCCATAACAATCTTGGGCCATAATAATTTATCACAAATACTTCCAGTAAAAAAAAAAAGATTTATATTTTAAAAGGGCACTCACAACTTAAAGGTTTTACCTAGATCTTCCTCAATCCCTAGTTGCAATTTCTTCCCCTCCATCTTTTCTATGTCTTCATCATTAAACTTGTACCATTCGCCAGACTGTGGGTCTTTCACGTGGGCAATGTAGTGGCCAGAATAGGCACTCACTCCTCTGTGAATGAGGACTGCGCTGAGCTCATACACGTAGGACCCACCTAGAGAGGGAGAAAGGGAGAAAGTGAAAAAAAGTTTGGATAGCAACATTTCTTCTTGTATCCTGAGCCTGACTTAAAATGAATATAGTTCTTCATGCATGACAGCATTCAAAATGTATCACTAAAGATTAAAAAAAATAAGCTTATGAAATAATGTAGAAGGCTGCTCAAGCACTCACTATTATCAGCTCTCCACTCCCTCAGTAAAATATACAGATGGGAAGCAATGGCATTCTGGGTACTCAGGTTACAAAGCTACTCTGTATCACAGTTTGCCTTTCTGCAAGAACTGGCTGAGTCATATACTTAGGAAAATTCTGTTCATATTCTCCAACTTGCTACAAAAGTTAATTATGCACACTGAGAAATGAGTGCAAAAGTAAAAATCTATTGTTTACACAAAGAGAAATGTTTTAGGAAAAAACTGAAGGTAACTCATTAAGAAAACCTACCTTTAAAATGTGTAGGCAAGACGATTGAAAATGACAGGATGGAAAACATTAAAAATCTAGAATAAACCCCGGCTGATGTGGCTCAGTGGATTGAGTGCCAACCTGCGAACCAAAGGGTCACTGGTTCGATTCCCTATCCAGGCACATGTCTGGGTTGTGGACTAGGTCCCCAGTAGGGGGAGCATGAGAGGCAACCACACACTGATGTTTCTCTCCCTTTTTCTTTCTCTTTCCTGTCCCCTTTCTCTAAAAATTAATAAATAAAATCTTTAAAAACAAAAATCTAGAATAATCCTACACTCAGATTTCTTCACAAGCATTTTAAATTCCTACCCTAGTTTTTAATTTTCTTTTTTCTTTTTTTTTTTTTTGATAAATTTTTTTTTTTTTTTTTTTTTTTTTTTTTTTTTTTTCCCCCTACTTATTGATTTTAAAGAGAGAAGAAGAGGGGAGGGGAGAAACACTGATTTATTGTTTCACTTATTTATGCATTCATTGGTCAATTCTTGTATGTGCCCTGACTGGGAACGGAACCAGCAACCTTGGAATATCAGGAAGACTCTCTAACTGAATGAGCTACTTAGCAATGGCTAAGTTCCTGTCCTACTCTAACCAAACAAAGCCTACGAATCACAGCCTGTATATTATGTCAGTGGTTTATATAAAAGAAGGCTTTATCCATAAAGAAAAATACCAGCAAATGAATGAACATTTACATTTTAAGATAAAACAAAGTATTTTAAAGTTTGAAAAAAAATCTTCTGAAGATCCTAAACTTGTCAATTATAAGGAGAAAAAAATATACATGTCAGAAAAGATCACTTCTACATGTTTTATTATTATTAAAAATTAGAAAATAATTCATTAGCAATCCCACACCAGTCATAATGATTGTTAATACAGAAACCTGCAGGTTTTCTTCTAACAAATATATCATTAACATCTTTCACATTATTAAATACTCTTCTAAAAATTATTTATAGCGGCTACGTTCAAGTACCGCATTATATTGGACAACTCCCATCCTGTTGAACATTTAAATTGGTAGCATTTTAGGGACATTATAAACCATAATTACTATCTTTGTAGTAAAAATCTTTTCTCGTATCTTTGACTATTTCACCACTGTAATTTCCTTCGAACTGTAAGGAGTGAGTCACGAGGTGCAACCAGTCACTATTCAGCAGATAGCAAACACGATGGACCCTCTTTCAGGCAGGGAGGACACACGGGAGTTGACTGACGCTCAGGAGGGGACACAGTAATAATGCGGACTAACAGTGGGACCAAAACCCACCTGACCGACCCCAACTGAAAGTAATTTACCATATTGGGTAACATAAAAATATTTTTAAATACTCTTAAAAGTGCATTAACTCATCTACAACAGGAGTTCTTAACTGTATTTCCTAAATTGTTAACGATGACAATAAACCCCAGATGTACTGAGAGTAACTATGATTTTATGACCAGTGGATGCTACAAGTACAAGTTTCCTATCACGTTACCACTGTACCTGATAAAAGGTACTATACACATCATCTTAAGAATTACGGTCATGTTGATCGGCCACTTGAGCCTGTTCTTTAAAGTGAACCTCTATTACTGAATCATAGATTTGTTTTAGTATTTCAGTAACCATATTTAAATATAATTGGTTTATTTTAAAATTCTATGAATTTTATTCATTCACCACACTCTCACAGTAGTCTACAGGGATGTTAAAATCCCCAAGAAATACAGCAGGAGTTCAGTTGGTCGAGTGCTAACTGTTCAAAGAATGGGGACCCATCAGTCTGCACATCTTTATATACCTGGGAGCTCACTACTTAAAGAAACAAGTCAATTCTCCTTTAAAAACAGACAATCTTTCAGACACGTCCCTTCAGCATTGTGTGGATATGTATGTGCAGACACATACAAGTAAGAATAAAAGAAAATATAAATACTGCTTATCTGGGTGATAGAATTACAGGTGCCTTTTCTCCTCTTTATGCTTTCTGAATCTCCCAAATTATCTAGAATGCACCCTATGCAATTATAACAAAATAATTTTTAGTATTCTACCTATATAAGACAGCAGTACGTCCGTATAGCAGACATTACCATAGCCTGTGAAAGGCAGGCCTGTAACTACCAACTACTGGACTAATTTTCTACCAGTTTAAGCTAATAATTCTAAAGCCAACTTTTATTTCTCTGTTTTAAAATTAAGAGTTTATCTTTAATTACTATTTTGTTTACTATTATCTTCAGTAAACAAAAACACTAAAATTAATATTTCTGCTGGGTTTTCTGGACCTATCAAAGTCTACTTGATAAATATCCTCCATTTTCTTTACAGTATAAATAGGACAAATATGTAACAAATGTAATCACAAAAAGAACTATTCAAAAATCATACAAGAAGAGTCAAGAAACATGCTGATTTTATAGCTCCTAAATTTCCAGCCCCCCCAAAACCACTTCACTAAGCAGACATTTCTAATTTTGAACAGTCACCAGAACAAAGAAAGCAAGAAGAAAACTACTACATAAAGTGAGTTACAGTTAGGTTTACTTGTTCAGCCAAATTCAACAGTAATGAAGTCCAGCAGCAGCATCTACAGATAGCAATTTCCTTCTTCCGGGGAGGTGCGGATTTTGAAGCATAGTATTGATACAGCATCAGATGTTTTAAACCTGACGCATTTAACACATCACTCCCCAACCGCCCTGGTCATTTTTTTTTAAGGTTTTGTTTTACGGCTTGTTTCTGCTGTGAGCTGACTCCGGAACCTTTGTTTATGGAAAGAGACAGAGCTTATTACATAATTTCTACATCAAAACTTTCATAAGCAGCACAATTAATTTTAAAAGAGAAGTAAAACAGTCCTCTGAGTAAGGACAAGATGTTTGTTCTCTCTGGTAAGAATCGGCCTGTTCAGTGAGGTAGAGACTACAGAAAGAAAAAGCGGTAAGTTATTTATTACTGAAACTATCTCACAGCATCCTAGAACTTACCCAAGGTAACAGATAAGAAGAATTAGAAGAATTACAACATACATATTGGAATCAAGCCACCTAATGTTTTTGATGAAATATTAAAAGAAAAAAAGACATGAATGGAGGCAGCTTGGAGACTCTATAGGGAACTGCAAATATGGTATTGGTGGCAAGTGTGGGTTCGGGAACAGTGAGAGATCTTTTCCTCATATTTTATTCTTTTATACCCTCAACTATGCAGATATTAATTAGCCATCTAATCTTTGTTACGTACTTACTCACAGAAATGGAAGTAAGAGCCTGCCCCCCCTAGAAAGCCTTTGTTCCCAGAGATCAGGCAGAAAACGCAGCAGCACGATCTGCATCCGTCAGAAGCAGACTGCAGGTTACACTCCCCACGCACGGTAACCACCACCGCTTGGTCAACACGTTACCTTTGTGCTCCACATACGGCTCCATGTCCAAAATCTCTGAGAAGCCAATGTAGGTGTTCAGCTTTTTCTTATGTCCAGTTTGCCTAACCAAGAGGAAAGCCAATGATATTTATATTTAAAACAATGTATAAGCTCTGCTAGCTATCTTAATAAATTCAACAACAGCCAGATAGATTTCATTTAGCAATCTTGCTTTAAAAAAAAAATGGTACGATTTTAAGTAAACACGATACGGTCTTAGAACTGGGCAATATAAATCAAATGCTTAAAAGGTATAAATCGGAACTGTTAATTCCGAAAACAACACTTACTTCCAGAGGTTTTAATTTAATCATAAGAGAAAACCAGAGGTGCTCCTGCCTTTTTTATAGGAGAAATGCATACATGTGGGCCTCGTCTGATTTTAATTACATGCATCCCCCTGGGGGTGGGGCCCCATAATGAGTAGAAAATTTACCTGATACAACAGAGAGTCTCAAGGTAGTTCAGCGCCTACCTAAATGTCAGCTTTTCTTTTGCATTTTAAAATAATTTCTTAGAATATAAAATAAGGACTATCTACTGTTCTAGTTCTCAACTTTATATAGCCAGCTTCTTTAAGAACGTTGTGATAAAATCATGCAATACTGGCATTTCAAAATTACAAGCCCCATCCATAACTTTCATCCCCAAATCTGGCCTTTCGAAGTATAAGCATTTTATTACCTCATCTGTCTGGGGCAGAATCTGTACCCACGAGTCCACAATGAGCAGTGCACACCACCCCCCGCACGTACTCACCTGTCGAAGACGAAGCGCATCAGCTGCAGGTTCAGAGTGCAGGGAAGGCTCAGGAGTCGGATCTTCCTGGTTGCATTCTGTTTACTTTGACAGTTTTCACAGAAGTATCGATTGTCTCCTTCTAATCTTTCTTCCTGATAAGGAGTAAGACAACGTAGTTTTAAAATTGGGAGATGGAAAGATTTTTAAAAAGTGATCAAATCTCTGATGTAAAGCATAATTTTACTTTATTTAATAGTTCCCACTCAGGCTGTTTAAAAATCAAGCTACTATAAATAATAAAGGACATGTAAGATAAAAGGAACCACTCAGCAGCGACATTATTAATTCGTATACAGTGATTTGAAACTGATGTGCCTCTTCCCAAAAGGTATAATTTTTTAAATACTTGTTTGGGGTCCTCAGTCCTGATAATCCCACTTTTCAGAATTGTAATGAAGTGAGTTTTAAAAAGAAATGTCACATGTATTCCGATGCAGCATAATTAATTTAAAAACGGTGAAACCAGGTACAAACTACACCTGGGCATCAGCATACAAAATTACATACATATAAACTTATACACATTCACACAAGATTAAAATTCCTGAACCACACTCACGATAGGAAGCTGAAAGAAGAGTGACGGATATTTCAACGTGGTAGCTAACGGTGGTTTCTTTCTTCAATTTCTCCTTTTTGTGTCTCTAACAGCTTTTTCATCTCGATTATGCAAGTCATGCAACGCTGGCACCACCACTTTATTTACTTGGAGCCAGGGTACCACACTCACCTGTTTTCCTCTTAACTCACTGGCAAGTCCTCCTTCTCAGCATCCTTTGCCTCATTTCCTCCCTGAGTTCTTAAGGTCTGAATGTCCCAGGGCTCAGTCTTTAGTCCTTGTCTCTCTTAAGCCTTGGTGATATTATCCAGCCCACACTTCTCCCTCAACTATGTCCGTCTCAGATGCAACATGCCCCAGGGCAAACTTCTAAATCCTCTCCCCAACCTGCTTCTCCCACAGTCCTTCACATCTCAGTCCTGGTGACTCCATTTTTCCAGCTGCCCAGGCCAACCCCAGTAATCCCTGACGCCTCTCTTTCCCTCTGTATGCAATCCACAGATTTTATCAGCTCTACTTGGAAAATATATCTAAAGTCCAAACGCAACTTATCACCTCCTTCAGGTAATCCTTGGTCCAAGCCACCATCAACTCCTGCTTGCCCCTGGCCCACCAGCCTGTTCTCAAGACAGCACCGGGAGTGGTCTGCCAACGCCAAGCCTGTGCTCTATGCTCACAGCTCTCCAATGGCTTCTTTCCTCACTCAGAGTAAAAGTCACACTCCTGATGGGGTGGAGGTCTACCAGGCCCCGTGGGAAACAGTCCTCAGCCAGCTCTGCAACTTCATCTTGGCATTCTTCCCTTGTTTGGCCACTTTGATCACACTGAACTCCATCTACCTAAAATACTCTGCTTCCGATTCTTGCACAGCTCACTCTATCACCTTCTATCATTGTATTTCTAATTGCACCCAACCTCGCTCTCACCCCTCCCACCTCCACCCTTCTTTCCTGCTTTAGTTTTCTCCATAGCACTTGTTGTAGTTGACATTCTACATATTTACTTACTTTTATTTTACTGAACCTCCCTGGGCCCAACCTCATTACACTATAAGCTGCTTAAAGGCAAAAATGGCCCGTCTGCTTCGGTCACTATGGTGATCCTCCACAGCTGAAACAGAGCCTGAACACAGTAGCCACTCAATCAATATTTGGCTGAATGAAATCAATAAACGAGGACTTCCAAGGGCTAATGGTTGTGCTAAAGAGGTAGGAAAAGTACAGAAATACTTTAAGAAAGCTTTATAATAAATAAGCTCACCTACTAGGTTGTGTGTCTATTCCCCCTTGGTAACAAAGGTTTCCTTTTAGCAGCTTTTGCACTTAGAACAAAAAGAAACCACCTCCATCATTACTTAGACACACAGAAAGCAGAAATACGGAGTGGCAGGGCTGAAGAATAACTACACTGATGTAAAAGTTTATCTACATTCAACACATTCTCGTTTCATTAAACAAAAAGGTAAACGAGCCTTATGGTAACAGCTTAGATTCCTTAAATACTCTACTGTCCCCAATCACATAGTAAGTTATTACACATACACAGCTCTACACATAAAATACAGTTAACCTGAAGTACCCAGAAATTATTTTAAGATGCAGCCTGCTTCAATACTTCACAATTTACAAAGTTTCTTCTAGATCATTACATAAACAGAGACGCTTCACATATAGAAAATGTTGAAACAATGAATTTATCCATTAAATTTAAAAAAGCTATTCCAAATAGTATTTAACTACTAATGAGTAAAACAACATATACACCAAAATTGAATACCTTCAAAAATTCCGAGATACAATCTGTTAATTGTTTGTGGCCTTGGATATTTAACTCCAGTTCATAGAACTTTGATAAAAGCTTAGACTCTCTGCCACACTGATTGCAACTATAACAAAATAGAGTGATAAAATTAAGATCAGAGTGGGAAAAACAATAAAGTTCTATTGTCTTACATCCTAAAAACATGGATAGAAGCATTTATTACCGCAGTTCTCTTTCACAGAAAGTGTTCACACACACACTATATATATCTATATATAGAAAATAAAATACAGAAAGTGACTGGTGAGGCCGTGTATTTTATAATTAGGTAAACATTTTAGAGTTATTTTACATTTACTCTTTAGCTGGCTCCAATCTTCCTCTCTCAGCTAACACCACAGCCATAAAATAAATGGCAAGAGCTCAATCAGACACAGTTCCCAACACCTGGATGGCTTCTGCTGTGATTATCAAGTCAGTTGTTTACATGTTCCCATGGCAATGTATTGCTACAGCTATTTCAGGTCCCATGATAACCCACTAAAGCTCTAACTTGGAACTGAATTGAAAATTAGATAACATCTGAGCGACTGTCTTAGAATACAGTGTATCTTTGAAAGGCTGGAAGACACTTACACAGTTACGTAAGCATACTCCCCACAGAACTGCTGTTGGACAATGTTCCGCACATCTGGATTCTTTTGTTTAGACAAAGTATCTTCCAAAAGAGACATAAAGAGCTTTGAAAATTCTTGGGCATCCTACAACACAAGTGTGGGTTAATAACAGAAAAATCATATCTTGCTTTTCAACTTCTGCTACAGACAGTAGTAAGTTAAATATTTCCAAAACTATCTGTACTTTGAACTTGGCTCTAAAGTTGAATCAGTTTGTGCCCACATAAGAATTTTTAGAAATAGGATCAAGGAAAATGTATTAATAAACTGAATAGTAAGTAGACACTGTAATTCAAAATAAAAAAAATTTTTTGAAAGCATTTCACTTTATTTCCTCCTGTGAACATTCTAAGGAATGCTTGGATACTTTTTTATATTTAAAAAAAAAAAAAAGGTTCTTACCTGCTGTTGCCCCGTGTCCAAGCCCAAGGCTTTAACAAATCCTGATGGATCGATGTATCGTCTGTTACTGTTTTGCAACAAGGCAAACAAGTACTGGAGATGCTCACAAATTGTTTGAGGCTCATAATCTATTTTAAAAAAATGTTTATTTTTTAAAAAACTGCTACTTTTAAAAATGTATTTCATCTTCACATGAGAACATAATTAAATACCCTACATCCAAACTGTATAGTGTTTTATAATAGTTTTAAAACTTCAAAAGAAACGAATTAATAATCACATCTTTTGGAAGTAATGAGGCAGCCATAGCTGTCTACAGACGTACCGTAAAAGCAAGAGGGCATATAGACATTACAACCATCACAATTGTGACTAGTTTAGAAAATGTCAAAACACGCTGAAACATTCACCCTGAAAATAAAAACCTTATTTACCATTCATATAAGATGACCAAATACTTTAATGAAATCTCATTTATGATGACTTGGCACAAACAGTGCAAGGGACAGGAATCTCAAGCAGAGAGATTCAAACTTGAATGAAGATTTTGCTGTTAATAATCCTAGAATTTTTGAGTTACAAATTTTAATGAGTTGAGGGAAGGTATGCAACTCGGATGCATAAATCTCAGGGGCCTTAAAAGACTTGAGTATTATCTTCTGTGCCAGTTATCAATTTATTACCATTCAGCTCTAAATCCAGCCTTCTTGGCCTGCTCTGTGATAATGGAGATGAGCTCTGCAAGTATTTCTCCTTGCCAGGTAGGGCAAGGTTGTTTCACCAGTAGGGGCACTAGAGAGGACAGTGCAGCTGTTCCTCTCACGAGGTTCCTGGAGCCAACAAGCGGCCAGGAGCCTCCTTCTGCACCTCTGTTAGCTTCACAGTGGAATGCATCTGGTGAGGCACCTCCCCTTGAATGACCACCCTGTAAATGACCTTCTGGGCATCCTTTCAGTGGACTCTACAAAGGGGTTCCCAGGCCCAGCACCTCCCTGAAGAGTTTACAGCAGACCCCCCTACCCCACCGCCCACCCACAGAGGCATCTGAGCACCTTTTCGGGCACCTAGTGAGCCAGGGCAGTGCTCTCTCCCAAGGGGTCTGGATCTCAGCCCCAGGGGTAGTGGCTGCCACTCCCGTATTGTTTCACAAGCCCTGTTTAAGTCTTACCAACCAATTCCCCCATCACTTGAATTTCCTGTTACTAATCCCCTACACTTTCTCTGTTCAAATTATTACACAGTTTCTGTCTCCTGATTGGGCCCTGATGGTTTATCTCTTTACTATTGGTTGACCAAAAAGTTCATTTGTTTTTTTCCATACGATGGCTCTAGTAGTGCTTAGTTGTCTTTAACTTCATTTAAAACAATTTTGTTGGATTGTATTGTGACAGCTGTCATATCAGCCTGCATTAAAAAAAAATCAAAGCTGGTGAATTTTTGTGCAGCCATTTTAATACTGAAGATGGAAGAAAATACATAACGTTATTGGCATATTATGCTTTATTATTTCTTTGCCAAGTTTTCTGCTGGAGATCTCTCTCTGGATGATGCTCCATGGTCAGGGAGATCAAACAGAGACATGAACTGAGAGCAATCAATGTTATACCACATGGAATACAGCCAACATACTCAAAGTATCCAAATCAGTAAAGTTATTGGTCAAAATTATTTCTTTTAGCCCTGGTTGGGTGGACTGAGTGTCGACCTGCAAGCTGAAAGGTTGCCTTTGATTCCCTGTCCGGCACATCCCTGGGATGCAGGCCAGGTCCCTAGCTGAGGACATGCAAGAGGCAACTGACTGATGTTTCTCTCCAGCATGGATGTATCTCTTCCCCCCTTTCTAACCCTCTCTCTCTGAAAATAAATAAATAAATTCTTTTTTTTAAGTGTCTTTTATATTTCATGGAAAAAAGTAAACAGGCTTTTTGGCCAACCCAATACCAAAACTGTGACTTTCAGGAAATCAATATTTCATTTGCAAAATAAAGATAAAAATCTCACTTCCTGGGGTGCAGGGCTTTGCAGGCTGTTAAAAGCTATTCAAATAAGTCTGTATCTACTCCAACTCTTATTTTACAGGTTAGATACTCCCTAAGATCTTAGATAACCCCCCCCCCCCCCCCCCCCCGTTTTCTGATACGTAAAATACAGAAGTGGCTGAGCTGGGAAGAGAACTCAGACCCCACCAAACCCGCTCTACTACACTGACCGCACTGTGCCTGTTAAGATAACACCAGAAATGTGATACTCTTACTAGAAAACAAGGTGAAGAACTTATGTGAAACAGTAAAATTTATGTGCTTAGAAAATTATTAAAAATTCCTTGAAGATGTACATTAAAGCCACGATACCCAAACAATTCTGGCCATGGCACACCATTTTATAAAATGAAAATTTAGTTTTCACTTGTTATTTAAAAGGTAAATTTATACTTCAGCAAAACAATGTCGAAAGTTTAAAAAATATCCATCTTATAGGACTCCTCCTTTACACACACTATTACCTTAAACATTTAAATTATTTACCTAGATTTAAATATCTAGAACTCTAGAAGTAAAGCTCTGTGGAGAAAAACTGAAGGACATTTGAGCACTGCAAAGCAGAGACTGCCACCGATAAGGACCAAGAGTCTCCTGCATCACCGCTGTCTGGAGGGCAGCCAGGCGTAGGGCTTTGAACCCTAGCTTTCCTTACTCCAAGTCAAAGACATCAGCACTGTGCCCCAGTCAGATCATAAAAACCAACACGGATTCACAGATGAAGGTGAGAGTCAAAAGTTCCCGACGTGGAGCTCCCAAACCTATGCAACCTTAGACACTCACTTCCCTCCACACCCCCAAACCACACCCCCCAACTTTGAGGAGGAGAAAAATCTGGTTTGTTCCATGAACGTACCATCTCAAAGAGAATATAATCTCTCAAAACAAACTAGTATCCACTAGGAATGACAAGCCACATTCAGGCATGAAAACAACCAAGTAGCCTTCATTCAATTCCTGGTCAGAGCACATGCCTGGGTTGTGGCTTCAGCCCCTAGTCCCCCAAGTCAGGGCATGTACAAGAGGCAACCAATGAATGTTTCTCTCTCACACTGATGTTTCTCTCCCTCTCTTTCTCCCTCCCTTCCCCTTTCCTCAAATAAATAAAATCATAAAAAAATAAAAACAACTAATTCCAGTAGAAACAGTCCAAAACTGAATGTGTCTAAATTTGCACATTAGTGGCTAGCTTTACCAAAGTTAGTGAATTTAATCTTAATTTTAAAGGTTATTGCCTAAATCAGCCTATTTTAATACTTCAATGTAACAAACTAGGCAAAAGATTAACCCTGTCTGCTTTTGCTGATGGATTTTTATCGATCACTAGAAAATAACGGACTACTATCACAGCATATCACCTAAGAGAAATTGTAACCGCAAACTGCATAAGAATGTTTGCCCTTTTTACATAGAGGGTAAAAATACAGAAGAAAAATAATTTTGAATCCTGAAAATGTTTATAAAGGACTTATGGTCCATGCCTGGCACGGAATGAACCAGTGAGAGTAAGTTTTCTTCCTCTGTTCGTTTCAGAAGCGATCTGGCTGACAGTACACCCAGACGTGAGCCCTGCCCACACCATCCCCACCAACCTTTGTCTTTCTGGATGTCATCTCCCATCATGTAGTCGCTACAGGTACTTTGACATAAGTACAGCGCCTGCCGAAGCTCCAAGTTGAGAAACCAGACTTGAAGAAATGTGTTGACATAACAAGTAGCTCCGAGGTTAGTAAGACCCACAAATGAGTTCTGCAAAAATAGAAAGTTTACCATTAGAAAAACCAATCTTCCTTTAAATAAAAAAAATAGAAACAACATTATTTTTTAAATTTCATATTAAAAATTCATCGAAACTGTCTCAACCAGCATGGTACAGCACCTTCAGCCTCTCTTGGCCGAGGGCAGGGCATCGCCCGGATGAAAGCTCTGGGTGGACTGCAGGAGTAAAAAGGTTAGGAGAGCACCACGGCTCATGGCTAGTCTCGCGGTCATCTAGTCTTCTGCACCCACTGAAATCTAGGACTACAACAGTGAGCTCTATCGGTTTTGCACATGGGGACAGAGGTTTTTTATTTGCTATATTCCTACCCTGCCAACATTCAGAAGAATGACAAAGTAAAACTTCCAGGAAAGTTCCTCTTTATCCTACAGATCTGGGCGATGGGGGGGGGGGGGGGGGAGTTGACTGTGATTTTTTTCCAAAGATTGAGAATTCCTGAAACTTACAAATAATCATTCTTTTTTAAACAGAAAAAAAAATATCTATGCAGCTGACAATTTTGTGAATGCTGGACTTTATGATTAGGAAACATTAATGTGTACCAAAATAAAAAGTAAACGATCTCTTATGTGTATAACATATAAAAATACAAGCTCAAGAAAGGGAAGCAGTATCACTGACTGGAAGAGCTTGTTCCATTGATTTACCACCTCCTTAAAAGAGACTTAGAAAAGAGTTCAAAATAAAACATACACTGTTAGGCAAAGAATCAGCATTTAAACTACAACTGTTACCAAAAGGTTTACTGGGTTACATGCTACCTATTTTAAAGCAGACCGTTAAGAACTGTTCCAGTTCAAGCAGTTCAGAGTCTTAAGTCCACTACTTATCTTAAAGCTGCATAAGTTACCTGAAGTCAGTAATGATTTCTGATCAGAGGCACAAACACACAGAACAAACATAGGAACGCCACATAAAACCACCTTGAAAGGATGGCTTACCTTTTTTCTCCTCTCACAATTGGGATCATCAATATTATGAAAACTATTTTCATCTATTTCTCCTAACCAAACATGCTCACCAATCCCAACCAAGCAATTTGGATTTCCTTTGCAGTTTCGTCTATGAAAAAAACATAGTTAAATTTAATTTTAAAATACATAGTTCCATGATATGAGACATGCAAATTAAAACTAATGATACACCATTTTAAAAATCTATTTTCTTACCTATGAGATTAGCAAAGTGTACCACCAGCAAAGTATACCACAAGCTGAGAAAGTACACCACCACTCGCAGTGTGTGAGGCTGAGAAAAGCAACTCATTTACTGCTAATGAGAATGCACACTGGTGAGATTCCTACTGAGAGGAATTTTGCATTCTCTGACAAGTCTACTATGTACACACCCAGCCATCTCATTTCTAAGAGTTCATTCACCCTGAGGATACACCCTCAATGCACTCGGTTACTCCTCACACTCCTTACGGCATTGCTTGTAACTAAAAACTACCGGAAGCCAGGTGTCCAGACATAGGGGATTTGGTACCCACACATAATGGAGTACTATGCAAGCGTAAAACAAAAAACACACAAAAAAGACCTCTGTGGGCTGAGGTGGAGTAATTTCTAGGATATATTATAGGAAGTAAAAAAACCAAAGTGCAAAAGAGTATCCACAGTAAGCTATTTGTATGTGTGTAAGCAATAAGAAACACACACACAAAAAAAAAAAAATAAAGGAGAGACTAATGAAACTGGTTACCTACTGGGATAAGGGTAAAAAAGGGAGGGGGCCCTGGCTGGTGTGGCTCAGTGGACTGAGTGCTGGCCTGTGAACCAGATTCTCAGTCAGGGACCAGGCCTGGGTTGTGGGCCAGGTCCCCAGTAGTGGGTGCACAAGAGGCAGCCACACATTGATGTTTCTCTCCCTGTTCCCCCCCCTTTCCCCTTTCTCTAAAAATAAATAAATAAAATCCTTTAAAAATAAAAATATATTAAAAAGGAGTGGTGTGTGACACTTTTCTAAATATATTGTTCCACACACTACTGGATTCTGGGGCCATGTGACGTTTGCGTGTGTGACTCTCTCTCTCTCTCTCTCTCTCTCACACACACACACACACACACACACACACACACACACGTGCGCACACAATCTTTAAGGATGGAGGGAAAACCCTGAACGCAACACAAACGTATTTCAATAACCAACACGCCTGCACGGGGAGGCAGGGGAGGACTAACCAAGCGCACTCATAGTGCCCTTAGGCTAAAAACAAAAGGAACAAATGCCAGACTCTAATAACAGCTTCCTTTTCACAGAGACATGAATTAACAATTCTAACACAACATTCTTTACATTCTACAAATGAACAAGAAGTAAATATATTGGGGACAACAAAGGGAACCAAGTTTTGGGGGAGAAGTTAGAAATAAGAAAGGGAGGAAGAATGAACTCTGCATACTGATTAGGAAAGTAAGAGCTATAAGGCTAAACGTAATACAGAGATAGGGAGATTGGGATTGCCAGATAAAATACACAGCAGTAGTTATTTAAATTTCTGACTGATGATATATTTATGCTCAAGAAGTACTTGTTGTCTGATATTTAAATTTAATTGGGCAGTTTGAATGGGATATAGCTTTTTGTGAGCTGAGGACCTAAAAGCAACAATATGAGCACACCTAGCAACCAGATCCTAATTTCTAAATATTCCCCACTCAAAGAACCCAGGGCTCCTTGGAGAAATGGCTGTTGCCAAGGCTGAGCCAAGAAAGCACAAGATAAACGTGGAACATTTTACTGTGCCTGAGTACTGAAGAGGCACTCAGAGAGTGACGGGAACATCTTAAAGGAGGCTTGTGGTGGCCAAAGCTGGACCAATTGGAACAATACAAATAACAATGAACCCTGACTGGTGTGGCTCAGTGGGTTGGGCGTTGTCCCCTAGACTGACAGGTCACAGGCGAGGGCACAGGCCTGGGCTGCAGGCCAGGTCCCTGTCGGGGGGCATGTGAGAGGCTACCAACTGATATTCCTCTCACACACCACTATTCTCTCCCTCTCTTCCTCCCCCCCTTCCCCTCTCTGTAAAAATAAATAACAAGTAAAATCTAATAAATAAATAAGTAAATAGTGATGGGATTACAACTACTGAATAAAGTAAGGAATCTATAGTAAGATGGATGACTGGATAGATGAATAGGAAATCTCTTCTCTAGAGAGGAAAGCCAACTCACAAAGTAAAAGGAAGGACGTAATTAGAAAATCACCATTTGGCATCCATCAGATTAACAAAAGAATCAGGCGGAACCATCGAGGATGCTGGCTGGCTAGTGCGGGCCAGTCTGAGAAGTATGGGAGGCGTGGCTCAGTGCAAGCTGTGTCTTCATTACAAAAGGAAAAACAGAGGCTCTGAGTGGAGAGGCCTGGCAGAAAGCGCCTTAACCAAGTGACCGCAGCTGACGTGCCACTGATGGGGCCAGCCGTTGACAGCTGTACCTCCTGGTGTGACGCACGAAGAGCAACATCAGCCAAAGCCAAGTGGAGGAACTTTCTGTAAAATAAGTATCATGTGTTTTTCAAAAGTGTCGGTGTCACAAAATACTAAGCAAGGCCAAGTAATCATTCCATATTAAAGGAGATCAATGGGGCACTGCAACACATGAGCTTGGATTTTTCATGGCCATTATTAAGTCAGTATGTCTGAATATTTCAGAAGGTCACCCACTACAGCTTTAGTGGTAAAGACCGGAAACATGGTAAATGGCCACCAACACAAAACTGATAAAATAAATAACGTCACCAAATAATGGAAACTACTGTAGTCAGGGAATAAAAAAAGAAATTTTTAATGTTGTGATATGTAACAGTATCATTAGTTGAAAAAGGCAGGTTCAACATAGTGTTTAAAAATGGGCGTGACAGGCCTGTTTGTCTGGACCAAGGTACAGGGAGGACACGGCCACCTCCGAGGAGGTTCACCTGTGTGCTTTCTAGACGCGAATGAGGAGTAAAAGGCTGCCTACGCTTCCCCACCACCTTCCGTACCTTCCCCACCACCTTCCGTACCGTCCAGACTTAGAACCATAAACTGTACTACATATCCCCGAAATAATGTTTAATGTTCCACTTAAACACACTGTCTTCTTGGCTCAAAAAAATAAAATAAAAATGAAAACAAGTTTGGCCAATGTAGAAGCAGATGTGTCAGGTTGGGAAATAACTTACAGAGGAAATAAAAGCGGGACTGTTTGCTGGGGGGAGACCCGAAGTCCTTTTCTACCCTGCCTGCCTCTCGCCTCCAGCAGGAAAGGGCTACTGCGAGGGGGCTGCATCCCTGAGAGTAAAAAACTCCTCCTTCACACCACAGTAATTCTTCTCGTCCACCCAGACCAGGTATAAAGAAACACCCTGACTCACAGACCCTTCCTTGGAACAGAGACCAGGATGTACTAGGAAGATCCCCTTTAAAACACAGGACGGCAGTGGCGTTGGACTACAAGGTCTTCGGGAGGGCGAGAGCTACAGAGTGAAAACGCAGCTCTGAAACAAAGTAAGTAGGTACATATTCTCTCAATTCTACTTCTCAAGGTATAACATCAGTCACTTGTGCTTTCTCCTTGTGAACAAGGAAGGTGGCACTTTTTCACATGACTTGGCTGGGGAGAGAGGCACTGTCCTAGGGGTCAAATGCACACATCTCCTTCTCTCAGAAAACAATTCCAGCGGAGGGTTAAGATTTAGTGTCCTGGGCCAGGCCAGCATGGCTCCACTGGTTGGAGTCTTCTCCCTCAGACCCAAGGGTGGTAGGTTTGATTCCTGGTCAGGGCACATACCCAGGTTGACTTTGATGTCTCTCTCTTCCAAAAACAAACAAACAAACAAACAAAAAAAGACAAAAAAAAAAGCACTGAAAGAATGTCCTGGGGTGAGGATTAAAAAGAAAAAAGTGAGACCTGGCTGGTGTAGCTCAGTGGATTGAGCGTGAGCCTGCGAACCAAGGGATTGCGGTTCGATTCCCAGTCAGGGAACATGCCCGGGTTGCAGGCCAGTTCCCAGCAGGGGATGTGTGAAAGGCAACCATACATTGATGTTTCTCTCCCTCTCTCCTTCCCTTCCCTCCTCCCTCTAAAGATGAATAAAATCTTTAAGAAGAATAAATGAACAAAAAAAATGGGCTCTCCTTGCCCTCACTCCCCACCACACACGCAAATCCTCTGTCCTTAGTCCCACGCTGGCTTCTAAAAGCAAAGACAAACACATTTGACCCTTGAATAACATGGGTTTGTACTACAAGGGCCCACTTATGCCAATTTTTTCAATAAATAAGTAGTGCTGTAAATATATTTTTCTTATGGTTTTCTGGCTTACTTTATTGTGAGAATACATATAACATACAAAATATTAATCAACTGTTTATTAATAAGGCTTTTCTGGTCAACAGTATAATATCGACAATCTTTTTGGGGGGTCAAAGTTATATGGTGGACTCTCAACTGTGTGGGTGTTAGTGCCCCTTACACATCCTGGGGGGGTGGGGGGCAGTGAGACAGAGAAACGTAAAAGGGATGCTGTTGTAGTAAGAGATGAGAAGTGAGGACTGCGCTGGAATTAGAACTTCTGTTATCAAAATACGACATTAAGAAAGTAAAAAAGCAAGCAAGACTGGAAGACACTATATATATATATTTTTTTCAACAAAGCATTTCTATCCAAAATAAAGAACTCCTACATATCAGACTTCCCGCCAAGATGGAGGCGTAGGTAGACACCCATCACCTATTACCACAACCAAAAGGTTAATAACAAATTTAAAAACAAAAACCAACCAGAATGCCAGGAAATCAAACTGTATGGAAGCCAGACAAGCAGTGAGTTAAAGAAACATTCATCCAGACTTGTAGGAGGGTGGAGATGGGCAGCTGGAGTGGAGAGGACTCCTGGCAAGGCTGCGGCTGGCGGACCAGCTGGGTGAGTGAGGTGGCAGCAGCTGGCCAACTGGGCAGTCGCATGTTCTAGTGCGGATAAATCAGGAGGAACAACTGGGAAGCAAGACAGACCTTGAAAACCCAGGGTACCAGCGCAGGGAAATAAAGCCTCAAAAACTCTTGACTGTAAAAACCTATGGGGGTTGAGATGGCAAGAGAAACTCCCAGCTTCACAGGAGAGTTTGTTGGAGAGACCCACAGGGTCCTAGCATGCACACAAACCCACCCACCCAGGAATCAACACCAGAAGGGCCCAATTTGTTTGTGGCTGGTAGGGGAAGTGACTGAAAGCCAGGTGAGAGCTGAGCAAGTGTCAGTGTTTCCTCTCAGGGCCTTCCCCCACATACTGTGCCACACACAGCAGCCCCACCCTGGTGTATATCTACGGCTCTGCCCCTTACTATGTAACGGTGCGCCAAGGCAAAAATAAATGGTTCAAGTGAAAAAACAGATCAAAGCCCCCAAAATAGAACTATGCTATAAAGAGATAGCCAACCTATCAGATGCTCAGTTCAAAAAACTGGTAATCAGGATACTTGCAGAAATGCTTGAGTATAGTCACAAAATAGAGGGGAAAAGTGAAGGATATAAAAAGTGAAATAAAGGAAAATGTACAAGGAACCAACAGTGATGGGAAGGAAACCGGGACTCAAATCAATGATTTGGAACAGAAGGAAGGAATAAACATTCAACCAGAACAGAATGAAGAAACAAAAATTCAAAAATATGAGGACAGGCTTAGGAACCTCCAGGATAACTTTAAATGTTCTAACATCTGAATCATAGGGGTGCCAGAAGGAGAAGAGGAAGAGCAAGAAATTGAAAACTTATTTGAAAAAATAATGGAGAACTTTCTTAATCTGGCAAGGAAATAAGACTTCCAGGAAGCTCAGAGTCCCAAAGAAGTTGGACCCAAGGAAGGACACACCAAGGCAAATCATAATTACACTACCCAAGATTAAAGATGAGAGAATCTTAAAAGCAGCAAGAAATAAGGAGACAGTCACCTACAAAAGAGTGCCCATAAGACTATTAGCTGATTTCTCAAAAGAGACCTTATAAGTAAGAAGGGGCTGGAAAGAAGTATTCAAAGTCATGAAAGGCAAGAACCTACATCTAAGATTACTCTCTCTATCCAGCAAAGCTAACATTTAGAACGGAAGGGCAGCTCTGGCTGGTGTGGCTCAGTGGAATGAGCACTGTCCTGTGAACCAGAGGGTTGCTTGGTTTGGTTCTCAGTTGGGGCACATGAGAGGCAATCACACACTGATATTTCTCTCCCTCTCTTTCTCCCTCCCTTCCCCTGTCTAAAAATAAATGTTAAAACAAAAACAAAAACAGAACATAAGGGCAGATAAAGTGCTTCTCAGATAAAGTTTATCATCACCAAGCCCTTATTATATAAAATATTATAGTGACTTACCTAAGACAAAGAAGATGATCAAAACTATGAACAGCAAAATGACACAACTATCAACAACTGAATAAAAAACACAAACAAACTAAGCAAACAACTAGAAAAGGAACAGAATCACAGAAATGGACATCACATGGAGGGTTATCAGTGGGGAGGGGAAAGGGAGGGGGAAGAATGGGGGAAAAGGTACAGGGAATAAGCAGCATAAATGGTAGGTACAAAATAGACAGGAGGAGGTTAAGAATAGTATAGGAAATGGAGAAACCAAGGAACTTATATGTAGGGCACATGGACATGAACTAAGGTGGGGGAATGCTGGTGGGAGGGGGTTACAGGGTGGAGGAGAATAAAGGGGGGGTCTATGGGACAACTGTAATAGCATAATCAATAAGATATACTTAAAAATAATACTGTATTGTATACTTAAATATTTAAGAGGGTATATCTCATGTGAACTGTTCCTACCACAAATGTTTTAAGTGCAAAAAAAACAACCCCCCCAAAACCCCAACAACTACAAATCAGCAAGATAATCAAAAAGACAAAAATGGGCAAAAGATCTAAAGAAGCACCCACTAAAGGATACCGAAATAGTCAAATATGAAAGAGGTCAATTTCATTGGCCATTAGAAAAATGCACATTAAAACCACAAAAAGATACAATGACACATACATCGTAATGGCTAAAATTAAAATTAGACCAACTGTTGGTGAGGATACGCAGCAAATGAACTCTCACATACCGTTCATGAGAACAGACCATGGAACAATGTGAAAAAGAGTGTGGCATTATCTACTAAAGCTAAATGAATGCTTATGACCCAGTAATTCCTCTCTTATCGAAAATGTGTATATAGCACCAAAGGATACAAAATGTTCATTACAGCTTTATTCATAATAGCCAAATACTGGAAAAATTCTAAATGCGCATCACCAAGAAGAAAGGCTAAAACACAAAGTAATACAATGGAACACTACACACCCTAACAATGAACACACTACTGTTACCCACAATGTGGATGAATCTCACAATACTAAGCGGAAGTGAGACACAAAAAGAGCTACAATGTATCCTTAATTGTATCCAAAGTTAAAAATTGAAAAAGAAAATCTGTTGTATCCACAGTAAGTATAGCCTCTCACTCCTGAGTAGGAGGGCAGTGGTACTGATCAGCAGGAGGCAGAAAATGGGGGCGGGGAGGATGTTCTGGAATCCTAGTAACATTTTAATTTTGGCAGTAGATACACTATCAAAATGTCCCTCTATGGTAATTCATTTAATGTAATTCTTACCATTTGTGTACTTTCCTGTTAAAAAAAAAAGTAAATTTAATTAAGAACCAGTAGAAAAAGTCTAAGAGGAATTAAGAAGGAATCTGCCTTAGCAGATGTTTTAAAATATTATCAAGTGCCCTGACTAGTGTATCTCAGTCAGTTGGGCATCATCCTGCAAACCTAAAGGTCGCCAGTTAAGATTCCCAGTCAGAGCACATGCCTGCGTTGCAGGTAGGCGTGTGAGAGGTAAGCAATTGATGTTTTTCTCCCTCCCTTTTCCTCTCTCTAACAATGAATGAATGAATGAATGAAACATTATCAAGTAATTAGAACTATGGCCCCAGTTAAGAGTATCGAGTCGTTATCAATGGCAGAGAATAGGGCTAAGAAATAAACCCAACTACACAGAAGAATTTGTCATATAATAAAAATGGCTTTTTAACTAGTGGTGGAATACTAGATCACTAAGTGATGTTAAAAAACTGATTAGCTGCCCTGGCTGGTGTAGCTCAGTGGATTGAGCGCGGGCCTGTGAACCACACGATTGTGGTTCGATTCCCAGTCAGGGCACATGCCTGGGTTGCAGGCCAGTTCCCAGCAGGGAACGCATGAGAGGCAACCATACATTGCTATTTCTCTTTCTTCCCTTCCCTTCCCCTCTAAAGGTAAATAAATAAAATATTTTTAAAATTTAAAAACCTGATTAGCCATTTGATTAAAAGTAAAATAAAATAAAGATGAATCTCTACACCTCACTCCCTAAATTAAATTAAATGCCAAAAGAACAGAGGCTGAATGCATAAAACGAAAACATCAGCACTAAAACAAAACATGAGTGAATACTTCTATGATACTGGAATTGGGAAATCCAGAAACCATAAAGAAAAGTACTGATAAAATTGATCACATAAAGACATGTGTTTTGCCCTGGCTGGTGTGGCTCAGTGGTGTGAATGTCAGCCTGCGAACCAAAAGGTCACTGGTTCAGTTCCCAGTCAGGGTACATGCCTGGGTTGCAGGCCGGGTCCCCAGTAGGGTGCATGCAAGAGGTACCCACATACTGATGTTTCTCTCCCTCTCTTTCACTTTGTTAAAATAAATAAGTAAAATCTTTAAGGAAAAAAAAGGAAAAATATCTTGAACAAAAAAATTCAATAAGCTCTTGAAAATCTAAGGAAATCAACAATCCAAAACATACAATTCACAGACTACAAATAGCCAACAAATAGAAAATGCTCAATGCCACTAGCATAAACAAACAAACAAATAAATAAAGGCAACTGAAAATAAGATGCTATTTTTCACTCATCAGATAGGTGTTTGAATTAGGAATGCCTGGGTTGGGAATAGGGTGAACACTGCTGGCCGTGTTCAATGATCTGAACTTTTACTGTCTATCAAAACCTAAAATGGTCATCATGCCCTCTACACCTCGGAGATTCCTCATCCTGCAACCTGAGTGAAAACAATGACGCAACCAAGATACACGTACACATGGAGGTGTTCACAGCAGCACTGGCTATAATATCAAATAACTGGGAACCCAAAGGCCCATCAACAGAGAACTGGGCATATGATAACATATCTTTACACAACGAAATATCACAGTCATTAAAATAATGCAGAGACCCTCCCTGGCCTGCTAGCTCAGTGGGTGAGAGCACTGTCCTGAGACAGCAAAGTTGTGGGTTTGATCCCTGGTCAGGGCACATAAAAGAATTAACCAACAAATGCATAAACTAAATGCAACAACAAATCTTTCTCTCTCTCTCAAATCAATAAATTTTTAAAAATGTATTAAAGCAGGTCTATGTGCACTAACACGGAAAAAAGTATAGTGCCAAATAAAAACAAGTTGTAAAAAGCATGTTGTGTGACAACCCCCCCTTTTTTGTAAAATAACAACTATGTTGTTTGTTTACATCTGTCCTACCTCTAAAATATATGGCACAGGAAGGAAGAGACTTTAACTTCTAGGGCTTTCTCCCAGAGTCCCCAGGATACTTTCAGGTCCACCATAGGTACCCAAAATTGTTGCATAAAAGAATGCAAACTGCAGCAAGACATACAGCAGGCACTCACTAAACACTGTGATGGTGCCAGTATGAGGAAACAAGACCTTCTTACACATTGACAGAAAAATGTTAAGTAGAACCATCATTCCAACGGACAATCTAGCAATATGGATCAAAATGAACATGTACAGCCCTTACCCACCAATTTTACTCCAAGAAACTTACTTGATATTATCCTGTTAGTTTTCAGAACTAAGACACACAGTATTTGCAGTATTCTACGGCTATAGAATTTAGTACAGATTGCTTCCATCCTGTGATTGTACTGAACAGTTTCAGAAATACCAATAATGATCTTGATTCATCTTGTCTTTGAGTATGGCTTAACACCCCTGCGACTCTGGCCACTCATAACAAATTGTGTAAAGTATTAAAAAAAGATACTGATAAGACCATGAATTTAATTATTCAATCTCTTCTCCATAAGAATCAGAAGAACTAATGACCTGGCTGGTGTAGCTCACTGGATTGAGCGCAGGCCTGCAAGCCAGAGTATCGCGGTTCGAATCCCATCAGGGCACATGCCTGGGTTGCAGGCCAGTCCCCAGCAGGGGACGCGTGAGAGGCAACCATACATTGATATTTGTCTCCCTCTCTCCTTCCCTTCCCCTCTAAAGATAAATAAATAAAACCTAAAGAAAAAAAAAGAATCAGAAGAACTGCTCAATCTAAAGGAAAAAGTGGGGAAAAAAGCTTTTTTGACATTTAAATAAAAATTGCTTGGACCTCTGATTAAGTGTGGTTCTGAAAGCACAAGCAACCAGAAAATAAAAAAGATAAACTAGATTACATTTATAAGTTACTGTACTGCAAATGGTACCATCAAGGACATAAAAAAAAAAGCCTGAAAGAAAATATTTGCAAATATAAGGGACTTGTATCCAGTGTATCTAAAATACTCTTACATCTCAATAATAAAAGACAAATAACCCAATTTTAAAAGGGCCGAGGGCTTGAATAGACATTTCTGCAAAGAAGATCCATGAATTGACCAATTAGCACATGAAGGGATGCTCAACCTTAGTCTTCAGGAAACGCAAATCAAAACCACAGGACACCAGCTCGCACCCACTGGGAGGCTGCGAGAGACAAAACCAGGCGTGAAGAGGGAGAGACTGGGACCCTCATACTTTGTATGCACAACAGCGCAACCTCTTTGGAAAATAATTTGTCCATAATTTCCACACCAGAATCTGTGCACAAATGTACACAGCAACATTATTCGCAACAGCCAAAAAGTAGAATGGCCCCAATGTCCATGAACTGCTGAAAAAAACAAAAAAGAAAAAAAATACACATATATATATATATATATATATATATATATATATAAAATGTGGCAGGTGTATACATAAAATGGATTATTCAGCATTGAAAAGAAATGAAAATGACCACCAAGCACATGAAAAGATGCTCATTAGTCATTAGGAAAATGTAAATCAAAACCACAATGAAATGCCACTTCAAACCCACTAGGGTGTAATTTTTTTTAAATGTAGAAAGTAACAAGTGTTAGCAAGGCTAAGGGAAGCCGGAACCCTCCTGTACCATAGGTGGGAGGAGAACAGCGAGACAGCTCCTCAACAAGTCAAACACAACCACCACATGACCCAGCAACCCCACTCCTAGGTACTGACCCAAAAGAACTGAAAAAAGTGCCCCAGCAAAACCTGTACACAAATGTTCACAGCAACACTATTCACAAGAGCCAAAAAGTGGAAACTATCAAATGTCAAGACAGTTAACTATGTGAAGTGATGGGTGTATTAATTATCTTGACCTTGGTGATCATTCCACAACGTACATGTGTATCAAATCAGCACAGTACACACTTTAAATATATACAATTATTTGTCAATCATTCCTCAAAGTTTGGGAAGGGAATTTTTTTAAGTTCATCTTTTAAAAAGACATATTTATTTTTAGAGAGAGGGGAACGGAGGGAGAGAAACATCAGTATGTGAGGGAAATATCAACTGGTTGCCTCCCCCATGCTCCCCAAACGGGGAACAACAGGTGGGCAACCCAGGCACGTGCCCTGACCGGGAATCAAATCTGAGACCTTGAGCTTTGCGGGACAATGCCCAACCAACTGAGCCACACCAGTCAGGCCAGGAGGGGATTTTTCAAGTCCATCAACTAACAAACAGATAAATAAAATGTGGTGTATCCAAACAATGGAATATTATTTGGACATAAAAAGGAATAAAGTACTGATACACACGACAACATGGACGACTCTTGAAAACTACATTATGCAAAGTGAAAGCCAGACCCTCCCCCCAAAAGGCCACATATTGTGTAAGTCCATTTATGCGAAATATCCAGAATAGAGAAACCCAGAGAGATAAAGATTAGTAGTTCTCACCAGGGGGAGTGAAGAGGGAAAAATAGAAAGTGACTACTTAATGGACACAAACTTTCCTTTTAGGGTGACGGGGGGGGGGGGGGGGGGGGGGGGGGGGTTTGGAACAAGAGGATGGCAATGTTAGTACAATACTGTAAAGGTTGTACAAACTGAATCAGATACTTTAAAATGGTAAATTATGTTATGTATTTTACATGCTTCAACATGGATGATCCTTGAAAATATTCTGCCAAGTAAGAGAAGGCAGTCGCAAAAGTCCCAATGTATGATTCCATTTACATGAAATGTCCAGAACAGGTAAATGTAGAGGCAAAAAGGATATTGATGATTGTCTGGAGCCTGGGGACCAGGGAGTATAGGGGAAGACTGAATGCTAATCCAATGGGTACAGGGCTTCTTTGGGGGGGGAGTGGCCAAAATGTTTTAAAATCAGATTGTGATGATGGCTAAACAACCTTGCGAATATACAAACATAAAACACTGGACTCTACATATTAAATAGGTGAACTGTATCTCAATGCGATTTTAAAAAAAGAGCGAAAATAACTGCTTGGATGTTAAGTTTGCAACTGCAGCTTAAAACTCACTTTCTCTGTGACATCCCCCTTAGAGTGATTCAGCCAATTCGTACTCCTTTACTTCCGTTAAAATCAGATTATATATATATATATATATTTTTTTTTTTATTACTCTGGAACCTAGTTATGTTGAGAAGCTTAGCAAATTCTATTATACACGGACTTCTGTCATTTCCAGCAGTTACTTGCTGTTGGACTCGGACCTGCCCTCCTTGTGAGCCCGACGCCCACAGCTTGGAATGATTCGTTTGATTTATGGAAGTTCCCTAACTTGTCTGACTTCTCAAACTAGACTTTAAGCTCCAAAGCTGAAACCTCGACTTCCATTCCTTCCGGATCCCGCCGTAGAATGTAGAAACTCCAGAAAGCCTTCACTAAATGCCTGCTGAAAGGCGGCTACTGAGCATGCCCGGCTTGGCCAAGTCAGTTCAACAACATTCCGGAACAAAAACTACAGTTCCCGCGTCAAAAGGTGGAAAAAACAGAAGAGACAGGCACAATGCTTAAGGATTAGATCTAAAAAAAAAAAAGTCAAGGTTCAAGGGCTAAGGAGAAGTGAAGGACAACACACAGCTCAAACTGCATTACTGATGGAGAGGTGTAGAGTCAGAACGACAAAAAAAAAAAAAAGGCTAAAAAAAAAAAACGAGATAAGGGAGGTTAACAGGGAACTGAAGGGCACTGATAACTAGCTTAACCATACGGTTTTCCAAAGCAACCTTATCCAAAAGTAATACTAAGATGATCAAGCTTCTGCCTCAACACTAATGCAAGATAAAGCTGTGATGGAACTTTCAGAGAAAGTTCCCTTTTTACAAGCAAAAAAGCCGAGCCATGGCCAGGTTTTCCAACTACCAAGGTTGGCTAAGCTCTCAGCTCCTGCTCTTAACCATTTCCACCGCCATCTTCTAGATAAGAACCCAGAACCCTTTTGCAGGGTTTTAGGCAGCATCACCACCGTGCAGAATCCGGGAAGCCTGCGTTTCCCAGGTCGCCCAAGCGGTGGAAAGCAGGGAGCCTCCACCTTGCTCCCCTCCGCGCCCGCTGGGTGCACGCAACGGGCCGCAGTCTTCTTTCCCCCAACCCGACCCCCAGCCAGATTTTCCAAGGTCCGACGCAAGGAGGGCGCGAGGCCCGGTGCGCGGGCCTCACCTGCACACGCCGCGGATGCAGGGCTCCAACCAGATGCGGTAGGCGGTCTCGATGTGCTCCTGCGACACCTCCTCGGGCCGCACGGTCTCCGCCCAGCGCCAGGCGGCCTTCTCCAGCTGCAGCCGTGGGGCCATGGCCTTGGCCAGAGGAGAGCCTCCGGAGCCGGGCCGCCGCTGCTGCCGCGGACGCCTCCACAGCCGCCCAAATGGGCTTCGCCACCTGCCAGTGATGAAGACCAAGCGCTCCCTCAGCCAGCTGGCCAGTCAATCACCTGCGCGCGCCACTGCCGCCGCGCCCGCCCGCGCCCGACCCGCACGACCAGCCGCAAAGCGTCGCCGCAGACACCCGACACCGCCCCCTCCCCTAACTCCCGCAGACGTTGGAGATGTACTCCCCGCGGCGGCGGGCGCATGCGCGTTCCCAGGAGCCTTTGCGCCTTCCGCGCCTCTGGGCAGATAGGCGGAGGAAAGGGAAGCCGTCGTCAGGGACAGGCTTTCCACGTCCCCATTGACGCTGCTGAGGAAGCAGTCTCAGCACCTCTCCAGGGTAGTGTCTGCGTACCACTACTCTAACGAGGCGCCTGGAGTGCAGAAGGATTCTTATTCTCGCCCTCTGGGCCTTCCCCTTTAACCTGGAGTCACGCGAGAGGCTACTCAACGCACACCATAGGTCCGCTGAACTGCGGGGTGGGACCTGAATCCGGGTCACCAGAAAAACCAGCCTCTGCTCTCTAGAGGATTTAACTTGAACCTGGACCGGTTCCGACTCCTTTTCCGAGCCCTCCTGACGTCACGGGACGTTCTGGGCCTTTCCTGGACTAGAACGGGACTTCGGGTCCCAGCGTGCTTTGCGCGCTGCCACTCATTGGATTCGAGACATCTTGGGATTTGTAGTCTTTGAGGTAGGGGGCGGGGCGTGGTGTGCCGTGGAGTGTGCAAAGGCGCAGGGGTGGGGCGCGGTTTTTCTAGCTGGGAGGGTCAACTTTGCAAGCAGCCTGACTCTAACTACTGTTGTTGTATATGATGATTTCCTAATTCTTCCTTGAAGCTCTTCTCTAGCTCTCATGTTTAAAAACAGTTCATAAACATAAAATAAAATAAAAACAGTTCATTTTTGCAACTTTGCCCCAGGATATAGAGTAGCCTCATCAGAATGTTTTGCAGACTGTGAAGAGCAGTGCTGGTGTGAAGATTTTGAGAACTTTACATTTGAATGAGAGCTCTGGGGACGTCTAAGCCCTAATTTCTGACTCAGAAGTTGACTCAGAAGTCTTACTCTTGGTCTGGGTGCTAACCTGTGCTAGTCATTAGACATTCCCTGAAGGCGTGATGAAAATAAAACATGGCCCCTGCCATCGGAGGTGGTAAGGTGAGGGCGGTAGAAACAGAAAGTAAGGCCCCAGCCTTGGAAGATTTGGAGTCCTGGGAAGGGTTCCTTCCCAGAAGCAGTAACTCTTAAGCCCACCTTTAAAAGAGTAGAATTTAGCCAGGATGGAAGAAAAGCTCCTTTGCAGATAAAAGGATCAGCAAGGAGCAAAGGCACACAAGATAGAAGCTTCCTCCCCCTTGAGCCACAAACTCTGGAACTTGGAGAGGTGAGAGATGAGGCTTGAGAGCCAGGCCAAGATTGCGTTTATCTGAAGGACTCAGAAAGGTTTAAAACTGGTGAATGATATACTCGAGATCTGCATTTTTGTCTATTTCTCTTAGCTTTCTCCCTCTGAATCAAGGTTAGGAAGTAATTCAGGCCAGATACAATGAAGGCCTGAACTGGGGGGGGGGTGTAATAAGTATGGAGTAAGGAGCCAAATTTGAAAGATACTTAGGCCATAGAATTGTGAATTTGGTGATTTGGTCTGATCAATGTCTGTTAACCTTTCTGCTATTTGACTTTCAAGTCTGGGTCATGGCCCCTTCCTGGGTGTTTATATCTTGCTGTGTCACCAGGGCCCCACTTAGCACATGATGAAACAATATTATTAACCTTGTGCTGTCAGCGCTATATGCCAGTTTTCTAAAGGGTAATTAAATGAATAGTTTCTGTTGTTAAAAAAACAACAAACCCAAAATGGAGTCACTTTTGGTAAGCCCCACCAAGACTTACTACAGACATACCTGATTTTATTGCGCTTTACTTTATTACAATCACAGATGTTGAGTTTTTTTACAAATCAAAGGCAAGATCCTGCAGCAAAAAGATTACAGCTCTCTAGATTGTAGTGGTCTGGAATCAAACCCTCAATTTCTCCATGATAATGCCTGTTCCTCCAGTTTCAACCTATTCCGGGAATGGAATTTTAAACCAATCAGTCTGGAATGTCTTGGTCAACCTTAGTGAGGTAATCTGCCTGTTGAGACCTCCGGCCTTTTCCTCAGGGAAGGTAACCCAGCCTGAAATAACCCACTCTTAACTCCCTTGTCCCACCCCCCTGCCTATACAGGCAAACCTCTCTTTGTTGTGCTACACTTGACAGCACTTCAAAGAAGTTTCATTCTCTTACAAATTGGAGGCAAAATACTCCACTAGCAGAAAGATTATGACCGACTTCATTGTGATACATGCTTTAATGCAATGGTCTGGAACCAAACCTGCATTATCTCTGAGGTATGCCTTCAAAACCCTCCACTTTGTACAACTATTCAGAGCTCCCTTCTAGTTGTTAGGTAGGATGTTTTATAATGCCAATTAGATTTGCTCAACTGAATTTTGTTTTTTAACAATACCAAGTGAGTTAGAAATACAGAAGAAGGTGCAGGTTTAGGAGGTAGATGGTGGATTCCAGGTGCATCAGGGACATCCATGTCAGAACAGCAGACACGAGTCTGAGTCTTGGGGGCTTTCTTGTTCCTGTATCATGAATTTTTCAGTCTCTCCTGGATCATTCCTACCAGCATTCAAGTATGCTATAGTATCTCCCAGTTTAACAAACCCCTTTCTTGACTCCCACATTCCCCTCCAGCTACTGTTTCATTTCTGTTCCCCATTATAGAAACTGGGAAGAGCTGTCTAATCCAGTTCCCCTCCTTAAACCCACTTCAAATCAAGCCCTTATCTCTACCACACCCCAAACCATTCATATTAAAGTCACCACTGACCTCCACATTGTTAAGTCTAATGCTAAGCTCACACTATTTTACTTGACCTATCCACAGAATTTGACCTAGGTATTCACCGTCTTCTGTCTTCTTTTAACTTGTGTGACACAACACTCTCCTGGGTTTCCCACTGCTCACTAGCCATTCTTTTTCAGTGCCCTTTGCTGGTTCTTTCTTATCTTATCTGCAAACTTGAGTAGCCTAGGGTTGGACCTCTTCACTAATTACAGTCACTCCCTGCGTGATCTGATCTCCCACGGCTTTAAATACTAGTAGTGTATTGATAACGTCCAAATTCATACCTCCAGACCTGCCTTTGCCCCTAAAATGCCAGACTTCTATGTCCTATTGCTTACCCAGCATCTCCAGTGTGCTATAGCTGTCTCACACCTCACCGGTCTAAACTGTATCCTTATTCTACCACCAATTTCCACTCCCCACCCCCACCCTAGCTGGCCACAGCCAATTATCCTATAATCCCTCCCATCTCAGCAGAAGGCTACTCCATCCTTCCAGAAATCTTACAACTTGAACTTTTTCTCTTACATCGCCATCCAGTCCTTCCACAAATCCTGTCACCTGTGCCTTCAAAACATACACAGAAAGCGACCACTGTGCAGTGGCCGTTACCACCTGGTCCTCACCTGGGTTGTTGCAAAGGCTTCCTAGCTGGTCTCCCTGTTTCGGCTTTGCAAAGCACTTTTGACACATTCATTCACAGCACCTTGTCCATACACTGCTCAAATTTTTATGTGTGTTTCAGTTGTGTTTTTACCTTTCTTGAAATAATAAAGCATAATATGCTGAATATGTTGTGTGTGTTCTTCCATCTTCAGTATTAAAATAGCTACACAAAAGCTCACCAATTTTGATAAGTTTTTTTTAAAAAATTATTTAGAGAGAGGGGAAGGGAGGAAGAGAGGGAGAGAAATGCCAATGTGTGAGATACATTGATAGTTTGCCTCTAGCATGCCCCCAACTGGGGGCCTGGCCCACAAACCAGGCATGTGCCCTGACTGGGAATCGAATTGGCAACCTCTTGGTTTGGAGGCTGGCATTCAATCGAAAGAGCCACACTAGCCAGGGCAATGTTTTGTTTTGAATGCACGCTGATACGACAGCTGCCACAATACAATCAAACAAAATTGTTTCAAATGAAGTTAAAGACAACTTAGCACTACTAGAGCCATCTTATGGGAAAAACCAAACGAACTTTTTGGCCAGCCCGATATAAGGAGAATCAAAGAAGTGAGAGTATCTCAGAAGCTTAGGGAGGAAAGTCAAGAAGATGGGAATGGTCAGCAATGTTAAATGCTACCCTATTTTCTCTCCCGTAGCTTGGCTCCCTTCACAGTAAAATTATTGAGAGAATTATCTACTCCCAGCACTGTCCATTGGAAATATATTATGAGTTACAGGTAATTTAAAATTTTCTGGTAGCCACATTTTAAAAAGTAAAGAGAAACAGGTGAAATTTATTTTAATATATTTAACCCAATATATCCAAAATGTTTACATTTCTATATGAAAGCAGTATTTGGGGTTTTTTTTTAGATTTTATTTATTTCTGGAAAGAGGGGAAGGGAGAGAGAAAGAGGGAGAGAAATACTGACATGAGAGAGAAACATGGATCGGTTGCCTCTAGTAGGCGCCCTCCCTGGGACCAAACCTGCAACCCAGGCGTGTGCCCTGATCACGAATTGAACCAGCGACCTTTCAAACCAACTGAGCCATACCGGTCAGGTCTGAGATCAGCATTTTAAATGTGTGAATGAAGGATTCTACCTTTTCTCGTGCAACATTTTGGAAATCTGATGTACATTTTACACTTGCAGCTCATCTCAGTTCAGACTCACTACACGTGGTGAGTGGCTCCAGCAGTGGGCAGCCAAGTGTGTACTCTGCAGACTTCCTCATCTGTTCTCCCTGCAGCCAGCTCCAGTCTGGCCTATGATCTTATCCCTCCTTTACAGCTGCTTTTATCAAAAGTTCCAGGGGCCCCACATTATCAAAACCAGGGCTCTGTCCTTAGCTCTCTGCAGTCACCAACACAGATGATCTCTCTTGCCACCTGGAAATGTCCTTCCCCTTGTTTCTGGGCAGTATCCTCTCCTGGTTTTCCACATCCCCCAGTGGCTGCCACTTCTCAGTCGTCTTTGTCCCCTCCTCCTCTTCTATTTGGTTTCTAAGTGCTGTTGTAAAGGAAAAACTCATTACTATGTGTCTCCTCTATTCTCAATACGCCAATACTACTTCTGATACCCAGATGTGTGAGTTTTCCACTCATCAAGCAATTCTGTGATACCACTGGGTGTCCTACAATTTAACTCAATTCTGATACTGCCTACCTGGATGAAGCATCAGATCACACAGGTTAAGGCTTCAGTCTTACAAGACTGCACATACACACCCTTCAGACATCAGTTGCAAGTTCAGGTTCTCACCTGTGTTTCGGACCAACTTGCCAGTAGCTGTAAATTGGAGGTTCCCACGACCCTTCCCCCCACCTGAGGTTACATTAATTTGCTAGCGTGGCTCACAGAACTCAGGAAACCATTTTAACTGCTAATTATCAATTTACTGTGAAACGATGAAACTCAGGCCCTGACTGGTAGGGCTCAGTTGGTTGGGTGTCTCCAGCAAAGTGAAAGACCACCAGGGGGACGGGGTGTAAGGGAGATAAATGGAAATGGAAATAAGTAAGTACATAAATAAAACCAGTTTAAATTTAAAAAAGAAAGGAAGAAAGGTTGCCAGTTTGATTCATGGTCAGGGCTCATGGGCCAGTCCCTGGCTGGGAACCAATTGATGTTTCTCACATCGATGATTGTCTCCCTCTCTTTCTTCCTCCCTTCTCCCTCTCTAAAAATAAATAAATCAATAAATTTTTAAAATATTTTATTTATTTATTTATTTATGTATGTATGTATTTATTTTTAGAGAGAGGGAAAAGGAAGGAGAAAGAGTTAGAGAAACATCAATGTGTGGTTGCCTCTCACGTGGCCCCTACTGCAGACCTGGCCTGCAACCCAGGCATGTGCCCTGACTGGGAATCAAACTGGCGACCCTTTGGTTTGCAGCCCGTGCTCAATCCACTGAGCTACACCAACTAGGGCAAATAAAATGTTTTTAAAATGATGAAATTCAGGAACAGCCAGATGAAAGAGATGCATTGGGCAAGGCACGCAAGAAGAGAGAGTTTCCAAACTGTTTCTGGGAGCACTACCTCCACGCCACAGCTCACCCACCAGGAAGCTCTCTGAGTCTTGTCCTTTTGGGTTTTTACGGAGTCTTCAGTACATAGGAATAATTGATTAAATCATTGGCCATTGGTAATTGAACTCGATTTCCAGCCCTTTAACCTTCCCTCCGCAGAGGTAGCGCTAAGGCTAAAAGTTCCAGTTCTCTAACCATGATTAGTTCTAGCAACCAGCCGTTCCATCCTTACGTTACCTAGGGGGCTTTCCTAAAGTTAACTCTAACATAAACTGGTGTGATTAAAGGGGGCTTGTTATGACCCTGGCCAGTGTGGCTCAGTCAGTTGAAGCATTGTTTTGTAGATCAAAGGTCCAGGGGTTTGACTCCTGGTCAGGGCACATGCCTGGATTGCAGGTTTGGTTCCCAACCAGGGCATGCAAAAGGCAGCCAATCAATGTTTCTCACATTGCTGTTTCTCTCCTTCTCTTCCCCTGTGTCTGGAATCAGTGGGCCTGTCCTCAGGTGAGGCTAATAAACAAATAAATAAATAATAAGGGGCTAATTATGAATAGAAAAAGACACCTTTAGCATTCTAAGCACTTTGGAAATTCCAAGGTTCTTAGGAACTCTGTGGTAGGAATGGAAGACCAAATATACAGGGTCCAGCACAAATAACGCCCCCGTTTCATTACAAAATCATAAGCATGTAATTCTGTAACATAACAATAATACACTCAAGCACACCATATGACATTTTAGGTGAAATGTTCAAATTAAAACTGTAAATTATTGCCCTGGCTAGTGTAGTTCAGTGGATTGAATGACAGCCTGTGAACCAAAGGGTCACTGGTTTGATTCCCAGTTGAGGCATATGCCTAGGTGGCAGTCTGTCCTCAGTAGGGGACACACGAGAGGCAACCACACATTGATGTTCTCTTCTTCTCTTTCTCCCTCTCTTCCCCTCTGTCTATAAAAATAAATAAAATCTTTAAAAACAAATTTAAAAAACAATAAATTATTATAACCAAATTATTACCCTACCAACCACACTCAAGCAGGCATTGCTTTGCTGGACCCTATATATTTCGCATACATCATGATATCACAGATGGAATTCTTCTAGACTTTATCCTGGACACACTTTTATTTTTTTAATTTTTATTTATTTTTTAAAGATTTTATTTATTTATCTTTAGAGGGGAAGGGAAGGAGAGAGGGAGAGAAACATCAATGTATGGTCGTCTATCGTGCATCCCCTGCTGGGAACCGGCCCACAACCCAGGCACGTGCCCCAACCTGGAATTGAACCTCGATCCTTTGGTTCACAGGCCTGTGCCCAATCCACTGAGCTACACCAGCCAGGGCGAGACACACTTTTATACCAGTCAATAAAAAAAGAAACAAACAAGTATAAGATGCCAAAAAAAGCATTTGACAAAAACCAGCACCCATTTATGATAAAAACTCTCAGCAAAGTGGAATAGAGAAGACATACCTCAACACAGTAAAGGCCATATATGACAACCCACAGCTAGCGTCCTACTCACCAGGGAAAAACGCAGTGCTTCCCTTATGATCAGGAACCAGACAGGGATGTCACTTTCACCATCTTACTGAGTATAGCACTGGAAGTCGTAGCCACAGCAGGCAGACAAGAAGAAAGCAAAGACATCAAAATTGGAAAGGCGGTAGCAAAACTCATTATTTGCAGATGATATGATACTGTATATAGAGAACCCTACAGATGCCACCAAAAATTACTAGAACTGATAAACTCAGTAAAGTAGCAAGACAAAATTAATGTTCAGAAATTGGTTGCACTTTAAACACTAATAATTTACTCCCAGAAGGGGAAACTAAGAATCTCATTTACAATTGCAGCAATAAAATAAAATAAAATAAAATAAAATAAAATAAAATAAAATAAAATAAAATAAAATAAAATAAAATAAAATAAAATAAAATAAAATAAATAAAATATAAAATAAATAAAATATAAAATAAAATAAATAAAATAAAAAATAAAATAAATAAATAAATAAAATAAAATATAAAATAAATAAAATACCTCGGAATAAATTTAACCAAGGAGGTTAAATACTTGTATGTGGGAATACAAGACCTCGAAGAAAGAAACTGAAGAAAATACAAATAAATGAAGTGTATTCCAAGTTCAAGGATAAAAAGAACTAGCATAATTAAAATGTTTATACTACTCAAAGCAATCTGTAGATTCAATGCAATTCTTATCAAATACCAATGGTGTATTTCACAGAACTAGAACAAATAATCCAAAAATTTATATGGAGCCGCGAAAGACCCTGAATAGCTACAGCTATCTCAAGAGAAAAAAACAAAATTGGCAGCATCACACTACCGGATATCAACTATACTACAGGACTATAGTGATTAAAACAGTATGGTACTAGAATTAAAAAACAGGCATATAGCTCAATGGAACAGAATAAAGACCCCAGAAATAAACCCATGTCTATATGGTCAACTAATATTTGACAAAGGAGGCAAAAACATACAATGGGGTAAAGAATCTATTCAATAAATGGTGTTGGGAAAATTGGACAGATACACTAAAAAAAATTAAACTAGGTCACCTTCTTATACCATATACAAGAATAAATTTAAAATGAATTAAAGATTTAAATATGAGACTCCAAACAATAAAACTCCTAGAACAAAACATAGGCAGTAAAATCTTGGACATTTCTCCTCCCAATATTTTTTTTCTGATAGATCTTCTCTGGCAATGGAAACAAGAAAAATAATAAACAAATGGGACTACATCAAACTAAAAAGATTTTTTGCACAGCAAAGGAAACTATCAACAAAATGAAAAGGCAGCATAATGAACAGAAGAAGGCACACACCAAGGATACATCTGATGAGGGGTTAATATCCAAAGTTCACTAAGAATTCACAGAACTCAACACCAAGAAAACAAACAGTCCAATGTAAAAATGGGCAGGGGACCTGAATAGACACTTCTCCAAAGAGGACATACAGATGGCGAATAGACATATGAAAAGATGCTCAAGGGCACTAATCACCAGAGAAATGCAAATTAAAACCACAGTGCTATATCACCTCACACCTGTCAGAATAGCTATCATCAGTAAACAACGAACAGTGTTGGCAAAGATACGGGGGAAAAGGGAAGCCTTATGCACTGCTGGTGGGAATTCCCTCATCCAAGGGAATGCGGACAGGTGCAGCCACTACGGAAAACAATAGGAAGGTTTCTCAAAGGATTCAAAATGAACTGCCAGCCATTTCACTTCTGAGATTTATCTGAAGAAACCCAAAACACTACTTCGTAAAACTATATGTACCCTATGTTCATTGCAGAATTATTTAGAATAGCCCAGATATGGAAGCAACCCAAGTGCCCATCCACAGATGAGTGGATAATATAATAAAAGTGGTGGTATACTGGAACCTAATGAACAAAATAAACTAACAAGAAAAAAGGAACCAGAGACATGGAAACATGAAACAGACTGACAGCTGTAGGAGGATGTGGGGGGAATGGTGGAAGGAAGGGGAAGAGATTAGTCAAAAAACACGTATGAATGGCCCATGGACATGGACAATGGAGAGGAGACTGATCGTGGACTAGAGGGGTGGGCTGGGCGGAGAGGGTCAAAAGGGAAAAAACTGGGACAACTGTAATAGAATAAGCAATAAAATAAAAGTGGTGGTACATATGTACAATGGAATACTATTCCATAAAAAAAAAAAATGAAATCTACCATTTGTGACAGCTAGGATGAACCTAGAAGGTATTATGCTAAGAGAAATAAGTCAGTCAGAGAAAGACAAACACCATATGATTTCACTTATATGTGGAATCTAAAGAACAATGTAAGTGAACAAACAAAACAGAAACAGACTCAGAGAACAGACTGATGGTCGCCAGGGGGGAGAGGGTTAGGGGCTTGGGTGAAAAAGGTGAAGGATTGAGAAGTACAGATTGGTAGTTACAGAACAGTCATGGGGATGTAAAGTGCAGCCTGGGGGATCTAGTCAGTAATGTTATGCTAACTGTGTATGGTGCCGGTGGGCACTGGAAATATTGTGGGGATCACTCTGTAAAGCCAGCGATTGTCTGCCTCAAACTAATACAAAATAATTGAATGTAAAAGAAATATGTATGCTTTGATGAAATAAAAATAAATTAAACAAAGAAATAAGTATAAATATAAATTAGACCACGTCACTTCGTTTTGGCATCCTTTTGCACTTTAAATAAAATTTAAACTTTTCATGACCCACAGGGCTATAGTAGGCAGGATAATGTCTCCCCCAAAAGGATGTTGCTATAGATTGAATGTTTTTTCCCCTTAAAGTTCATAGGTTAAACCCTAATGCCCAATGTCATGGTATTTGGAGGCGGGACCTTTGGGGTGATAGGTTATGAGGATGTGGTGCTCGTGAATAGGATTAGTGCCCTCATAAAAGATTCCAGAGAACTCCCTGGACCCTTCCACCATGTGAGGACACAGTCCAAAGACGAGAAGACAGGTGTCTATGTGAACCAAGATGTGAAATCTGCCAGGGCCTTGATCTTGAACTTCCCCACCTCCAGCACTGCGAGAAATAAATTAATGTGTTTCCAAGCCACCCAGCCTATGGTATTTTTATTACAACCAGCCCAGATGGAATAAGACAGATGACCATGTCTTAATTCCCCAAACCTGTGAATATGCTACCTTGTGTGGCAAAAGGGACTTTGCAGTGAGGTTAGGTTAAAGATGTTGACGTGGAGAGATTATCCTGGATCTCCTGCCTGGGCCTGATGAATTTACAAGGGAGGCATGAAAGCCAGAGTCAGAGGAGATGCTCCACAGCTGACTTTGAAGGCAGCAGGAAGCTTTGAGCAGTGGCAGTATCGTAGCCAATGAGGTTCATCCAAGGCTCGATTATTGCTAATTGAAGGCAGAAGGAGCCACGAGGAAGGCAGGCAGCTTTCAGAAGCTGACCGAGGCAGGAAAGTGATTCTCCCTTACAGCCTCCAACAGGAATGCAGCCCTGCCAACATTTTGATCTGGGCTCACTGACACCCATTTTAAACTTCTGACTTCCAGAATTAGAGATTGTTTTTAAGCCACTAAATGTGTGGTAATTTGTCACGGACCCTTTACAACCTGGCTACGCCTAACTCCAAACTCTCATTAGTATTGTTCCCTGTTCACTGTGCTTGAGCCACTGTATCTAGTACTTTCCTGCCTCAGGGCCCTTAGCAAGTGCTATTCCCTCGGCTAATCAGGCTTTCCCCCAGATAGCTGGCGCTCTGGGATCGCAGCTCAAATGTCACCTCCACAGAGAAAGCCTCTCTGATCGGTCTGTCAGGAGCAGATGCCCCCTCCCACCCCCATGATCACATTCCTGGTTATTTCTCTCAACGCTCCATCCGAAGTGACTGTGCTCATTTCACGCTTCCTCCTACAGTGTTAGCTCCTTGAGTAGCACAACCTGGCTGCCTTGCTCCTTGCCGTGTTCCCAGCGCCAGAACAGTGTACACAGTAAGTGCTCAAGACATGCTTGCTAAATGAATGAATGTGAATGCGCATCAGTCTGATTAAAGATTAATATTCTAAGTCCGGACGTGGTTAGGAGTAGAATCTTTTTCCTGGATGAGCAAGGCTTGAAACCGAGATAGAGTCATAAAGTATGTATAAAGCACAAGCAGTTTTTAAATATCATCATCTATTTTTCCAAGACCCAGTGGCAAACAAGGGGAAAAATCCCAAGCCAAAAATGCAGGGTTGAACTGGCTCACTACCTGGGGAGGGTGGGTGGAGCCAGGGCGGCCTCATCCATGCAGTACCATTCACGTGGACACGGTGGATGCTGTATTGACATTCCTCCCTGCCCCCGCTATGGATCAGCACATACTCAACAGCTGAGTTTCCCTTTGACAGACACAGTACGGACTGGTACACCCGGGGGTTATTTACCGACAAGAATGGAGGAGGCAGGAGCTAAGACCCATGGCGAACGATGTTATATTCACTCCGCTGACTTTAATGTAGTAACATGGGAACTGACCAGAGGTAGCCTTTTGAGAATTGCTTGCATTCATTATAGAATGATTCAATGCAATAAGGATGACCCAATATATTAATATCCTATCCACTTAAAACAAATCTTTCTATTAATATACCAGTCACATGTGCACATACTCATAGTGGTTGGGGTGAAAGGCCATGATGCCTTAACTTCTAGGTGGCGACTTTGATGGTCCATTTGTCCCCTTCTCACTGCAAATGTTCCTTCTCTTTCTCCTCAGTCACCACCGAGACCGTAACTGGGGATGGATCTGGCACGACCCTCTGGCTGCAGACTGGCCCTTGGGTATTAGGAGAGTGAAGGACTGCACGCCCTCCTGCTGCATCAGCATTAGGGGTCTTACTATGGAGAGCTCCCGTTCTGTGTGTGTTCATTTCCTATGGATGCCATAACGAATTACTACAAACTGGGTAGCTCACAACAACAGAAATGTCTTATTTCACAGTTCTGGAATCTGGGAGTCCAGAACGAAGGTTTCCACGGGCCATGCTCCCCATGAAGGCTCTCACAAAGGATTCTGCTTTGCCTTTTTCTGCTTCAGGTGGCTCTCCATGTTCCCTGGCTCATGGCTGCATAACTCCATTCTCTACCTCTGTCTTCACAGGGTCTTCCTTCCTCTGTATATATCTTGGGGTGCCCTCTCCTCTTCTTATGAGGAGGGCACCAGTCATTAGACTTGGGGCCCACCCTGATCCAGTAGGACCTCATCTTAATTTATTACATCTGGAAACACATTATTTCCAAATAGTCTCTCTCTGAGATTCTGAGCGGGCATGAATTCTGGGTGGACACCAGCCAACCCACCACACTGTGAGCAATTGCTGTCTGTGTGTTGCTGTTCACACTCTCATTCTGATTGGTTAGAGGCTATCTCGCAAGCCCTAATGTGTTGCCCCTTGATCCAATTGCTGCACACCTTGGCTCTTGCTGCCTCACCCACTGGACTGTGGATTTTACGGGAGTGTAAATGAGAGACAACCCTAGTACTTTGACACTGCTAAGACGTGAGCTGGCCCTCACTGGGGTGCAGGCAGCCCTCAGTAGCTGGAATCAATAAGATGCTGTCACCAGAACTGGGGCCTCACTCAGAAACACGTGCGCTCTACAATCTACCCTGACCGACTGAGTTACACTTAGGCTTTATAACCACAAAGCTGAGTCAGTATTATCTGAATCATAGCAAAGAAGGCATATCCTTAAGTATCTGATGATGTTGCAACATGTCCCATCACTGAGGTCATACCTCAGTGTCATGTGTCATGGTCACAAACGCCCATGGCACAGCGTCTTACCAAGCCAGGAGGAGACGGAGCTGCAGCCATTGCTATTATTGCTGTAATTATTGCAGGTTTCTCTTTAGCTTACCATGGCTACGTGCAAGTTTATCCTTCTGCCTGGAACACTGACGGCCCTCTCTTCACCTGGTTAGGTCGTTCTCAGACCTCAGGTTTCAGCTCCAACGATTCTTTTTCCGAGAGGCTGACTGATCCCCTACTTCATCTCTGTGCCTCAACTTCTTCATCTGTGAAATGGGAATAACAGTAGGATCCACTTTATGGCACCACTGAAGGGTAAATGAGCTGATACATGAAAACAGTCCCTAGCAAGTTGAAAGCACCCAATACATTATTTGTGATTAATGCAATCCTTAATGATAATTTTAACAGTAATTATCATGTGTTCATTTTATTAATGCTTGTTAATTTTATTATTCTCTGACTTCTCGGCTGTAGAGAAGGCTGGGTTATGCCCTCTCCATCCCCACAGCCTCGGCTCTCATAACACTGAATTGTACTTTTGCTTTGCTTGTCTGCTAGTCTCTGGGCTGTTTGAGAGCGGAGGGGTGACATTACCTTTATACTCCAGCTCCTGAGGCGGGGCCGGGCACTTTAGGACTCAAGGTCAAAGTGGGATGACACCGTGAGAAGAGAATGGGGTCTGCAGCCCCATGGAAACAAGCGGTCCTCCTTCGAACAGGCCCCCCAGTCCCTCTGGACTTTGGCCTTCCCTCTGAGGAAGAAGAGGATCGGACCTGCCTCAGGGCTGGCCCCCTGAGTGAAGGAGTTATGCTGCCACAGTGAGCACTTTAAGTGAAAACATTCAAAGCATCAGGCTCGGAACTGGTGTCCGTGAATACTATTCAGTAGTAGCTTCCCGAACTGTAAGTTGCCTGAAAGAACGTGACGGATGAGATGTGATGTCCTCGATCCAGGAGCATCAGCCCAAATCCAAGACTCAAAGAAGGCCTAAGCATTCATCTGGAACTAATGTGGGTATGCTGTGATTTAAAAAGAACAAGAAAACAAGGTCTGAGGGAGAAAAGCCCTGAGAGATAATCCACCTCCTGACCCCTTGTACAGAATATTAAGGGCATGTTGGTGGGGTGGGGTGATGGTCCATCTCTACGGATACCTGAACATGCAGCCTTGGGACAGAGCCTCAGTCCTGAGATGCTGACGGTTCTCGGCCTCTTGGTGAGCTGCCACCATCCGGGCATGTAAGCTGAGGGGCATCCTGCAGGGGCTGTATCTAGGATGCTCGGCAGAGCTCCTCATCCTCCTATTACTGGCTTTGACTGCCCCCTAGTGGACATTTCCCCCTCCAGAACCTTGGGTACTAGCTGAATTCTCCAGGGGCAGGGTTAGGGCACTGCCCAAGTCCCTTCCTTGTCTTCTCCTCTTCTCTTCTATGCTCACTCGCATGGCAGTATCACCCCATCTTGTGGCTTTACATGCCACCCATGTACTGACTACTTCCAGTACATGGAAATCACATCTCCAGCCCACACTTCCCCCCCTGAACTCAAGACCTGGAGATCCAACCACCGCTTGTCTTCTCCACTGGAACGTCTGTCTAATAGGCATCTTGATCTGAATGTGTCCCAAACTGAGCTCTTTATTACCTATCCCCCAACCCTGCTGCTATCCCAAGGGTCTCCCCATCCCAGTTATGGCAATAACATCCTTCCAGATGCTCGGGTGAAAAACAGGGTGCCATCCTTGACTCACCTCTTTCTTTCACACCCCGAGTCTAATCTGCTGGCAAATAAATCCTATTGGCTGTACCTTCAAAATATGTCCAGAATCTGACCACCTCTTGCTATCCTGGTCCAGGCCACCATCATTTCTAGACTTGTTGATAGTCTTCTATCTGGTCCTGAGGCATCTGGCCTTGTCCAGTGGTTCTCACTTCAGAGAAAACTCAAAGTCCTCACACTGACCTCCAGGGCCCTATGTGATCTGACTCCTCTAGCAGTCTCCGCATTGCTGCATTCACGCTGCACTGGCACTGTCTGTGCCAGGCATACTCCTGCCTCAGGGCCTTTGCACTTGCTATCCCTCTGCCTAACACATACTTCCTTCAAATAATTGCATGGCTGACTCCTTCACTTCCTTTATATTTTTACTCAAAAGACCCTCTTCCTCAAGATCCCCTAACCCCTTGGCTATCTTATCAAAATTTCAACATCTCTCTGATACTCCATATCTCCCAGCAGTGCTTCATGTATTTTCTTCTTAATATTTATCACTATTCAATACACCATTCATTTCACTCATTTATTCTACACTGGAACATAAGTTCCACAAGGATAGAGTTTCATTTACTTTATCTCCCAAAATATCTCTAGTGCCTAAACAGAGGCTAGTAGTATTTGAAAAATGAATTTATATCCTTCTTTCAACTTATTCTTCCCAATAACCCAATAAGATACTTTAGTGTTGCCCCTATTTTATAGATGAGAAAATTAGGGCACAGAGAAGTTCAATCACTTGCCCAATGCAGCTAGGAAATGAAACCTGGGGGAGTATTATTCTTCCCTTCCCTCACTAAACTTCTGTATTATCATCACCTGAACTCAGACGTCTCATCATTCTAATGAAGCTCATAGGAGTGCCCTTTTGACCCTGCCCAGCGCGGCTCGGTTGGTTGAATATCATCCGCAAAGCAAATGTCGCCAGTTGGATTCCTGGTCAAGGCAAAGGCCTGGGTTGCGGGCACGGTCCCCAGTGGGTGTGTGCGAGAGGCAACGTATCAACGTTTCTCTTGCACATTATCGTTTCTCTCTCTTTCTCCCTTCCTCCCCTCTCTCTAAAATAAATAAATAAAATCTAAGAAAAAAAGAGCGCCTTCTTTGTAGGGTCATTGTGAGGCTTAAGTGTGACCAGCATGTGACAAGCTTGCACCAGTGCCTGGAATGTTGTAAACACTTAAGAAACGGTCACTAGACACATGAAAGTTTCCACAAGGAGTTTGTCCCTGGTTCAGGGAAGGGAGGGGCATTCCAGGCACAGAGCCCAGTCAGGGGCCTGGGAAGTTACTGTTCGCGCGGCTGCCATTCACAGCCACTTCTCTGTGCAGCACGTCTGAGCCACGCCGGCCTGTTCCCAGAAGCAGTTTTCCTGTGACTGCGACACGCCCTGGGCACGCTGCTCGGCTTGCAGTGCAGTTTCTGCATAGAAGCGCCTGCACGTCCGTCAGGCCCCACGCAGAGATGCCCTCCTGTGGGAAGCCATCCTGACCTCCCCAAGTACCTCAAGTTCCTATTACAGTTAAGATGGCAATTTACTTAATGATTTGTTTTCTGTTCTCTTTCTCTCTCTCTCTTTTTTTTTTGTTCATTAAAAAAATTGTAATGATTATTATTTGTTTAACATGAAGCCCCTACCAGGCTGTGAAATCCTTGAGGGCTGGTGTTGTGGGACATGAAATATAGACAATTTGAGGGCCCTCTTTATTTATTTTTAAGATTTTATTTATTTATCTGTAGAAAGAAGGGAAGGGAGGGAGAAAGAGAGGGAGAGAAACATCAATGTGTGGTTGCTTCTCACACGCCCCCAACTGGGGACCTGGCCTGCAACCCAGGCATGTGTCCTGACTGGGAATCAAAACTGTGAACCTTTGGTTTGCAGGCCTGTGCTCAATCTACTGAGCCACACTAGCCAGGGCTGAGGGCCCTTTTTAAAAATATGATATTATAAACACAAAACCGAGCTTGAAAGTGAGTATTAATTAGAATGAAAAAAATCACAACTTTACCTAACAAATGCCACAAACGGTATAAATCCAAAGTAATAACAAACTTATAAATCGACCGCCTAGCACTCCTCTGTAACACTTTGTACTTGTTTTTTGGTTGCATGCTCTTTTATCTCTTATGCAACAATAGCTGTATGGCATTTCCTAAAACAGGACTAAAAAAATAATTCAGTCTTTCCTCCCGCACAATCAGTCAAAATTAGTGTTTTTTTTATTAGTGATCATTTTAATTTTTTTCTTCACCTTTGCAATTCATTATTGGTAAGGTTATTTATACTCTTAGGGGTTGTTGTCAAACTTGGGTTAACCTCTACTGCATTTCTTACATGTGTGAGCCGTAAGATTTGGGAGGATTCTTCCAACGAGTAGCTCTGGCTTCATATATTTCAAACCTATTTCTCCTCCAATACTCTTGTACCACGGGGCCAGGCAAAATACTGATCTCTGCTCTGCACCTTCATGTCACAACACTGGGGAGGACTGCGCAGTGGGCATTAGCAGTATTCCTGGGAGGGAAGCCGTTCTGGGGCACCTGGAAATAACAAGACCAGACATGCAGGGAGATAGGACCTTGTAAGTACATACACCCCCCAGGACCTAACCCAGACCGACCTCCCTTCAGATCCCATCAACGCCTGCGGCCACCTGTCATGAAAAGCAGTGTGACAGGGAGATTCAGTGGAAGGAGACAGTGGTCTGAACCAACTGTGGTTAAAATATCTCATTTTTGCAAATTTTATAAAATTAAATAATCCCATGCAAATAATGTATCTAAAGCTTAAGCATTACGAGGTTCATGGGAAATCCATTCCTGGGGAAGGCGGAGTTGAGTGCCCTAAAGTCCCCCAAGGCCTCGCCTCGGGCATCACACACAGTAGGGCATCTAGGTCACCTCGGATGTCAGTGCTAGAAGGGAGAACATGGGACTGGTGATTTTCACCCCCCCCCCCCACCCCACGGAGCCCTGGCACTTGGCGTCCACAAGCCTTCTACTGGGGTTTCTTGAAACATGGAGCATCTCTGTTTAAATCATAATGATGATCTTAAGAGTCATCATCCAGCCCTGGCTGGTGTGGCTCAGTGGACTGAGTGCCGGCCTGCAAACTGAAAAGTTGCTGGTTCAATTCCCAGTCAGGGCACATGCCTGGATTGTGGGCTAGGTCCCTGGTTGAGGGCATGTGAGAAGCAACCTATCAATGTATCTCTCACACATCAATGTTTCTCTCCCTCTCTTTCTCCCTCCTTTCCCCTCTTTCTAAAGATAAATAAATAAAATCTAATAAAAAAGTCATCATCCAGCCAAACACTCACAGGCATTTTACAACGTGACAGACACTATTGTATGTGCCCAGCCTGTGCACCAAGTCACTTCGCCCCTACAACATGCCTGTGAAGTTGGAGCCATCATTATCCCATTTTTCAGATGAGGAAACTGAGACTTGAAAAGTTTCAGTTTTGTATAATAAGGTTCCATGTAAGAAACCTTTTGAACAAAACTTTTTCTACTTGTAAGTTTTGAAAAAGCCTGAAATGGTTCAAGCCCTTTCTTTAACACCCTGAAAAAGGGAGGTCATTGCTCAGCGCTGCGTACTTATTCGTATCTCCTGGGATATTTCCCTGAGCCAGACACTGCGCCAGGACCCAGGGGTTCGGAGATCAACAAGATAGTCATGGAATGTAACTTTAGTGGGGCCCACAGACCGTAGGTACAAGATCTAAATAAGCAAATAATTCCAGTGAGTGCTGATATAGTGCAGCTGGGGAGATGTGATTGGGTGACGAGGATGGAGGGAGCTAATTCAGAGTGAGAGGTGCCCAGGGAAGTATGGTCTGAGGAGGTGATACGTGACCTGAGGCCTGAATGACATGAAGAAGCCAGCCATGGAACCCTATGGGACAAAGGCGCTCCAGGTGGAGTGAGTCGGCCCGCGGCAGGACTCGGGCGGGAATGCTTTGTAACAGAGCTGCCTCCTGGGCCGGTGCCCCTTCGCCACCTGCAGCCTCTCCAGGTCCTCCCAGAGGTTCCAGCAGTGTCCTGGGCCTTCTCTTAAGCTCGGTCCCTAGGGTGCCCACTCATCCTAGCAGTAACATTGCAGGGGTGAGGGGCGGGGCTGTGGGTCCCAGAAACCCTGTGGCTGAACAGGATCTGAGTGTCCTGGTTCCTGTCTGGCAGGGGGTAAGGAGACATCCTCCCTGCCTTCTCTCCCCGGCTCTGGCCCCAGCCCCCAATCCCCATGACAACTTCAGACACAGTCCTGATCTGAAGGAGGATCTGGAATGCGGAGCACAAAGATCACCGTGAAGAGACCAGAGGAGCTGGTGGACTTGCCGCTCCTTGTGCCTCGTCTCCCATCAGCCTCCCCACTGGCCTGGCCAGGCCCCCATGCCCTGGTTTCCCCAGAGACCCCAAACTGAAGGTTCTGCAGGTCTGCCCTGTCGCTGCACACAGCAAGGCCTGGATGGAGGCCCATCTTCTGCAGCTGCCCCAAAGCAGCTGCCTGCTGGTGGCAGCCGCCCTGACTGCGTCTGCTCTGGAGACAGTGAGTGTACAGGGACTTGGCTGGGGTGGGCAGGAGATTCAGACCCCTCCACCCTTAGAGGCTGTTTCCCCAACCAGCACTCACCCTGATGGGCTGGGACCTCTTGAGTTGGGGGAGGCTGGGAAGCCCTGTGCCCATTTTTGCCTGGCACCAAGTCTACCCAAACCCCTCTGGAAGACTAGAGCTCAATGTCACCCAGAAGCAGGGGTCTGGGCATGGATGGGAGAGCCCTCAGATGTGGCAGCGGAAACCCTACGTTCACAACTCACTCTTCCTCTTCCTGCATTGCTGCCACTGAGATCATTGTTTCAACTCACTAGGTCTCAGTTTCTTCAGCAGTAAAATGGAATCATAGCAGACCCTGGCCCCTTAAGAGAATTTATTGTGCATGTAAGATGAGATGAGCCATGCAAGACACACAACCTGGCACGTTGAAGGTGCTCAGTTCACTCACTACGCCTCGTCCCCCACACAGGCGTGTTGCTCCCTGACAGCTGCAGTGAAGTCAGGGTTTTGCTTTTTTTTTTACAATTAAAAAATTTTATTTATTATTTTTTAAGAAAGGGGAAGAGAGGGAGAGAAACACCAATGTGTGGTTGCCTCCTATGTGCTCCCAACTGGGGACCTGGCCTGCAACCCAAGTATGTGCCCCGACTGGGAATCAAACGGACGACTTGCAGGCTGGCACTCAATCCACTGAGCCGCAGCAGCCAGGGCTACATCAGGGTTCTTCCAGCAAGGAGAGGGGCAGGCTGTTGCGTGGGCAGGTGCCGGGGTCTGTCTACCCCACCCGTAAGTAGGGCAGCAGAAGCAGCTGACACCGCTGGAACTCTCATCAAGTGCCAGGCACCGCCTTACGCACCGAACACGTGCATGTCCAGAATCCCCAAATACAAAAAGCTGTGAAAACCAAAATTTGTTCTTAACTGATTTGCTTACCGGCAACACCTGACCGGAACTGACAGGAGGCTTTATTTGTCCTGCTTAGGGTAAATGTTCTTACAGGGGCTCTGAAAATGTGACCGTGGAGGCTGCAACACAGTGCACTGCACAGGCTGCAGCAAAAGTATTAACAGGGTCTCAGTGGCTCATGTGGAAGTTAATACAATAATTAATAAATAAGAGGTCCTGGCTGGTGTGGCTCAGTGGATTGAGTGCGGGCTGCAAACCAAAGGGTCGCCAGTTCAATTCCCAGTCAGGGCACATGCCTGGGGTGCAGGCCAGGTCCCCACTACCAGGCGCTGGAGAGGCAACCACACATTGATGTTTCTCTCCCTCTCTTTATCCTTCTCCTCTCCTCTCTCCAGAAATGAATAAATAAAATAAAAAAAAACGTTTAAAAAAGAAAAAATAAATGGGAGATATATATTTGGAAAAAAATAACAATACAAGAACGAACTGTTTCCTGTACTCACAACTGTAAACCTGCTTCTGCCTCACCCTGTATACACATCATATTATCTTTCTAACATCTGGAATGTTCTGAAACACCTAGGGTTTTTGAATAAGAGATGGAGGGTGTGAATTAAATTATTCAATCCTCACAAAAATTCGGAGATTGCTTGCGCATCCCCATGTTACCAATGAGGAAGCCGAGGCTCAGAGTGGATGAGGACCTTACTTTGGGTCACGCACCGGACAGGAGGCAGAGCCAGGCTTGGAACGAGGCGCGTGGCTTCAGGGTCCGTGCTTTTTCGTTGCAGCCGACCTGGTGGCCCTCTGTGGACAGACGTGGCAGGGGGACCGGCTGCTGCTGCGCTCGCACTCCGCATCACGCAGGTTCTACTTCGTGGCCGCCCCGGACACACCAACTGCTGGCTCTGGGTGCAGCCGGCGACCCCTAGCGACAGGACCCGCTTCCAGTTCTGCTTCTTCCTGGTCTACAGCCTGATCCCAGCTTCTCGGGCATCCCCAGCGCCCAAAGCCAACGCGTCCGCCCAGCGTCGGGGGATGCGTGCGCCCCAGGCTCCTACTTGCAGTTCTATGAGAGTCCGCCGGAAGCTGCCCGACCCCTGAGCGCTTCTGTGTATGGCCTGACTATCCCTGTCTGGGTGGAACTTCCTGGGCCTGCGCCTGGTCACCAGAGATCGCCAGCCCCACGTGGACTTCGTGGGTGAAGTCACCTCTTTTCGGTTTGGTGGGTTAGGGCTGTTGGTGAGGACCAGGGTCTCCAAGAGGAGCAGGGCGCCCAGGGGTGGGGGGGCACGGGCAACTGTGGGGCTGGGGCCACCACCAATGCTGCACTGGGGGCCCTAGAAAATGAAGGGGACTGGCTCCTAAGAGAGGGAAGGAGGTGGTGAGTGGTGGCAGCGTCAGGGGTGGTCATAGTAAGGGCCATTCCAGACCGAGAGAGCCAACCCCATAAAAATCTAGTTTCCATGGCTGTGCACACACACTCCTACACACAACCCACACTCTAACACCCACCCCTTACACACACTGTACATGTACACAAGTCACACCTCATACACCTGTACTCCCAACTCCACACCTTGCACAGCCACACTGCAGTGCACAGCCCATGAGCCAAACACGTGCTCTTTACATCACACATGCGGCACCCCCTTGCACACTTCCACATAACTCACATACCCGCATGTTCACACTCTGTGTCCTCTGGCTGGGTCAGCCCTTCAGAGTCCTAGTTAGGACTGTCATAATTGTGAGTGACAGGACCCCACTCAGGCAGGGAGAGGGAAATCATATTAATTCCAGTCATTCACTGAGCCTTTGGCCCTTTGCGTGCCAGATCCCACCCGCCCCTCTCAGCGGCTCTGCTGTGCCACGGTTCTTATCCCTGTATGTCTAGATGGGAGACAGCCTCGGGGAGGTCAAGTCCAGTGCCCCCGGCCTCCCTGCGCACGGGAGAAGCGGCAGGATTTTCGCTGTTGGAGTGTGTCCTCTCTCTCAAATAGAGTTCAGGGCTTTAGCACCGACTGGTTCCCCCAGGACCAGAGACATAACTCACTGATGTCACAGCCAATGTCACAGAAAAGGCTGTGTCCAGGGACGGCGAGCAGGTGATCTGCTAAAGTCTGGAAGATTCCAAAACCACGGAGAAGCTCTATTGCCACCTGGGGCTAAGAATCTAGACTGGAAGATTAAATGTGGGACTATGCACACTTCAAGACAAGAACACGGGGGCCCTGAGAGCCAACGCCGGTTCCCCAAGAACTAGCCGCTGGCAGGCAAGGTCCCGGACAGCCAGCCCTGTGACACTGAGACCTGTGACACTGAGATGGGGCCGGGCACTCTCACGCCGTCTCCTGTGTCTCTTTAGTCGAGTCCCACGGTACTTCTTTCCTGCAATTTTGCACCGATGGTCTGAATATTGGATTTTTAGATTCTCTCTCTTTCCCATGAGATTTTCTGGCTCTAGAAGGAACTACATGAACTTTGTACCCTAAATCCTTGGGGCCATGAGCCTTGGTGACTAGAGTCCCTTACTGGCTCCTGTAGGTTCCTATAATTTTTTAAAATTATTTATTTATTTTAGAGAGAAGGGAGAGAGAGAAAGAGAAATATTGATTTGTTGTTCCACTTATTTATACATTCATTGGTTCATTTTTTTAGTTTTATTTTTAATTTTTTTAATTTTTATTTTATTGATTATGCCATTACAGTTGTTCTATTCCCCCCCTTCATTCCCCTCCACCCTGCACCCTCCACCCCCACCATTCCTTTAGTTTATGATCATGTGTCTCAAGTTCTTTAGATTCTATATTTCCCATACTATTCTTGTCCTCCCCCTTTTCTATTTTCTACCTACCGTCTATGCTACTTATTTTCTGTACCTTCTCCCCCCTTCTCCTCCCACTCCCCTGTTGCTAACCCTCCATGAGATCTTCATTTCTATGTTTCCACTCCTGATCTAGCTGTCCTTTTAGTTTGCTTTTGTTTTAGGTTGTTAATAACTGTGAGTTTGCTGTCCTTTCACTGTTCATCTTTTTTATCTTCTTTTTCTTAGATAAGTCCCTTTAACATTTCATATAATAAGGGCTTGATGATGATGAACTCCTTGAATTTGATCTTATCTGAGAAGCACTTTATCTGTCCTTCCATTCTAAAAGAAAGTTTTGCTGGATAGAGTAGTCTTGGTTGTAGGTCTTTGGATTTCATGACTTGGAATACCTCTTTCCAGTCCCTTCTTGCCTGTAAGGTCTCTTTTGAGAAATCTGCTGACAGTCTGATGGGAACTCCTTTGTAGGTGACTGTCCCCTTCTCTCTTGCTGCTTCTAGGATTCTCTCCTTCATTTTAATCTTGGCTAATGTAATTATGATGTGCCTTGGTGTGTTTCTTCTTGGGTCCAACTTCTTTGGGACTCTCTGAGCTTCCTGGATTTCCCGGAAGTGGAAGTCTATTTCCTTTGCCAGATTGGGGAAGTTCTCCTTTATTATTTGTTCAAATAAGTTTTCCACTTGTGGCTGTTCCTTTCCCCCTTCTGGTACCCCTATAATTCGGATGTTGGAGTGTTTAAAGATGTCCTGGAGGTTCCTAAGCCTCTCCTCATTTTTTTGAATTCTTGTTTCTTCATATTTTTCTGTTTGGTCATTTTTTCCTTCCTTCTGGTTCACTCTCTTGATTTGAGTCCCAGTTTTCTTTTCATCACTATTGGTTTCCTGTGCATTTCCCTTCATTTCAATTAGTTTAGCCTTCATATGTTCCTCTAATTTGTGACTAAAATCAACCAGTTCTGTGAGCATCCTGATCACCAGTGTTTTGAACTGTGCATCTGAAAGTTTTGCTATTTCTTCGTCGCTTAGAGTTATGGGCTCTGGGGCTTTGAGATCTTCTTGAGCCATTTTTGGTCTGTTTGGGCCCATTAAGTATGAGGAGCGGAGCCTTAGGGGCAGGGCGGGGCCAGGCCACCAGGGTGGGGTCGCTGGGTTGTGACGCTGTATGTGAGGGCGGGGTCAGAGAGAGGAAATGGCGGCCCTCTCTGCTGCCTCCCGTCACTGGGACCCACTCGGTCCAGTCTCACCGCCCACTCCCTCGCTGTTCTATCTGCGCAGGAATGCACCACCACAGTCAACCTGCCGCCCTGTGCCCTCGCTGGGTCCACTGGTCGCTCACTGGGTCGCTCACTGGGTCCGCTCTTTGCAACCCCATGCCTGGGATCTGCTCGCCTGAGTCCGTCTGACCGAGTTTTCCTGTGCAACCCCGCTCTGCCAGCTGCTGGTTTCGCCCCTTACCAGTCAGGCTGAAGAATTTGTTGTTAACGAACTTCCAAAAAGTTCAATTTTCCGTGTTCTGCCTGTGTTTTCTGTTGCTAATATTTTGTTGTCTCTAAACTTGGTTGTGTGAGAAAGCACGGTGTCTCCACCTATGCCTCCATCTTGGCAGAAGTCCTGGATTCATTTTTATTTGTGCCCTGACTGGGGATTGAACCCACATCCTCGGTGTATCGTGACAATGCTCTAACCACCCGAGCTACCTGGCCAGGGCTCCTATGATGTTGTTTTGCAAATAGCTCTCACTAGCTGATTAGAAATCAGCCCCGCCCTCTCTCTGCCCCTCTCCCCCTTCCTCCCTCCACTTCTCCCTGTGGCCTTCCTCTCTGGAGGTGCAGCTGTCAGCCAAGGAGCCCAAGCATGCTGCTGCGGCTGCTGTGTCTGGCAGGACTGGGCTCCAAAGTGAAGGCGGCAGTGGTGAAGCCCTGTCACAACTCCGGCTTCCTCCGATCAGTTTTGTCATTTGAATGAAGGTCCATCTCACATCCTTGGGCTGCGTGCACAGTCTCACTTGCTCACACCTGCAGGCACACCCTGCCTGGCCCACACACACTGTCCTGTTTACAGTCGCATGTGACTCCCCACACTACTGTTGGTTTTCTCTCTCAGGGACTTCCACTCTCACACCTAAACACCTTCTATATATTAGATTGTTCATTTTCATTTGCAAATGAAAGAAACCCAACTCAAGTTGGCTTATGCCAAAGGAGAACTTTGGGGGTCTCCTGTAACTGGGGTGTGTGGTTCAGGTACAGCTGGATCCAGTAGTCCGAGTAATGTCACCTGGGCTTTGTCTCTTTGCTCTCTCCCTCTCTCTCTGCACTGTGTGGGTCTATTTGGTTCCATCTCAGGCAGCTCCTCTTTCTACTTGGCAACAAGGGGAGCCTGCAGCCCCACGTCCACAGTCACCCTTACAGCTCTAACCTCAATGAAATAGAGAGTAAGCACCTTTTTCATGGTTCTAGCAGAAGTCCTGGGGTCAAGTCTGATTTGTCCTGGCCAGGAGAGGGAACGCTCTGGTTCCCATGCCCACCCCTGAGCACTGGTGTTGGGCAGTCCCACCTGAGCCAGCTTTGCTGCACTGAAGGGGATGCTGGGCCAGCCGACCAGTCTGCCACCCCTTGCACTGAGTCGTGCAACTCTTTCACCTGTGTTTACATTAATTCATTTAACAAATATAAATTGAGCCCCTGCAGTGTGCCAGGTGCTGTTCTGGGCTCCCGGGATCCAGCAATGAACAAAAGGGAAGTCCTTGCCCTCTCCGAGCTGACGCTTTGGTGGGGGAGACAGGCCGAAAACAAATAATCAAGTAAATCCTCATTCTGCTTAGGGGGGTGTGCCGCAGAGGACCTCGAGTCGGGAGCAGGAGGGTGGGAGTGCTGGGGGAGGGTGGTGTGCCGTTCCCACAGGGAGGCTGGGAAGGCCTACTGAGTGGAGACCCACAGGGAGCCATGCCAGTACTTGGGGAAGAGAATGCCAGGCAGAGCTGGTGGCAGGGGCAGCGCCAGGAGCAAGGATTTGCTTGGAAGTGTTCGGGTTCACTGGGATACTGCAGGCCGCATGCATACACACAGGGGGACACACGGTCACACCCACTGTGCCACAGTGTCTATGAGCAGGGACCGAGTTCCTATTCTGCTTCTTAGATGTAAGCTGTGTGGCCTTGGTCAAGTGGCCAGGCCCCCCCCCCCATACCTCAGTTTTCTCATCTCCAATAGGGTTACTTTGAGAACTTACTGAGCTGGGAGGTCAATGAAGGAAGTTTTTAGAACCATGCCCAGAAAGGAATAGGAACTCAATAAATGTTAGCCACCACCATCATCATTGTCAAAATCATAGTTGTGCACCTGTCTCCCATCACCATCAATATCATTGTGGTTATGCACCTGTCTCCCATCACCATCAATATCGTCATTGTGGTTGTGCACCTGTCTCCCATCACCATCAATATCATCATTGTGGTTGTGCACTTGTCTCCCATCACCATCAATATCATCATCGTGGTTATGCACCTGTGTCCCATCACCATCAATGGCAACATCGTGGTTATGCACCTGTCTCCCATCACCGTCAATGCAGCATTGTGGTTATGCACCTGTGTCCCATCACCATCAATGGCATCATCATGGTTGTGCACCTGTCTCCCATGAAATGCTCTTTCCTACTCTCCTCTGCATGTGCATGGAAACAGCTTCCTCCTCACACCTCCCACATCCCCTCACTAAAGGGCCACACATCCTGCTTGTTACCGGCTGGCCCAAGGTCCTTATAACATGCTTCCCCTTTTGGTCCCAGGTTCCTGTGGTCCCTACTTCCGATGTCAGAATGGCAGGTGCATCTCCCCGAGCCTGGTGTGCGATCTCTGGGGCATGGACAACTGTGGCGACGGCAGTGACCAGGCTTCCTGGCCACCAGCCAACTGTGCAGGTCAGTGATGGGTGCAGCCTGGGCCCTGCTGAGAAGCTAGAAAGGAAGGTGGGCCCCAGCTCCCCTTCCCCAGGGCCCTTCCCCAGGGAGCAGGGGGCGGAGGCAGGGGCATGGCAGGAGAGAGCAAGGGGAAGCATAGCAGTGGGGAACTGCGTTAGACCAGAGTACCGAGGATGGGGGCAGTTAGAGCCAGGATGACGCTAGGGATGGTCTGATCCAGTTGCTTTCAAATGGTATTTTAGGGGCGGAAGCTCCTCCTAAGTGGGACTTTGCACAGAGGCCCAAGACATCGAAAGCAGAGATGCTCTATTTAAGTGGACGTGGGGGGCCCCAGGTCCCACTGAGGAACCTGACTTGGACTCTTAAGACTTAACTTTGAAAACCACTGATCCAGTCTGACTCCCATATATTACAGATGGGGAAACTGAGGCTCAAGGTCATGGAGTCAGTGAGTGACATAATCAGGAGTGACCTCTGAGTGCAGAGAGACCAGGTCACCCAGGAATATCCTTCTTGGGAATCTGGAGATGCCCCTTCCCCAGCAGGGCCGGCATATACTGTTGAAGAGGTTGTTTGCTGAAAACAGCACCAGGCTGAGGGGCGAAGTCCAGCCTCCCGGGACCCCACACTCACCTCCCATGCCACTCCTCAGTCTCCTTTGCGGGTTCCTGCTCGTCTCCCTGTCGCTCTGCGCTTTGTGCCATGAGGCCCGGCCCCACACCCACTCCTCCTCCACTCTGCACACCCATTTCCTCAGTGGTCTCCTTCATGACGCATCGCCAGCTGGAGTCGTCTTTGAACTCCGTTACATAACCACCTCCCTGCTCATCTCCATGTGGACGTGTCGGCGGCGTCTCAGACCCAGCTCGGCCCTAAACTGAACTCGGGGCCACAGCCCTCCATGTCCAGCTCCTCACCCACTTCCCCTTCCCACCCAAACTGTGGGGTGACCCTTCATTCCTTTCTGCAAGCCCATAACCGAGCCACTGACATCGATCTGTTTGATGTTTTTCTTGTGGTCAGGCTGCAGTTGGGGCTCATTAGGAGGAAGACCACGGAGGGAAAGTGTCATTTTTCACCACATCACATCACGGGGACATACCCCCAGCCTGACTCATGGCTGTCACTGCTGGCTTTGACCGCCTGGCTGAGGCCGTGTTTGTCAGCTTTCTCCACTGTTCCTTTCTGCCTCCTCTCCATCCTTGCTCTCTGGGAGGGAGTCACTCTGTGCAGCCCACAGGTGAGTGGGGAGTTACGCTCCCTGGCCGGAGGAGCCACCTTAGACACGAAGTCAGATCAGGTCACTCCCACGCTCAGAACCCTCCACGCTCCTCACTCCAAGACAAAGCAAAGCCTCCCAGGGGCCCACAGGCCCTTGCGACCTGCTGCCAGCCCCTCCCAGCTGCCTTCTCGGGCTCTCGGCTCCTCTGGTCTCACGCCAGCTCTCTCCCCTGCCTGGAAGGTGCCTCCCCAGAGATGTTCACGCTCATTCCTTTGCCTCCTAGGGGTCTCTGCTTAACTCTCACTCTTAGTGAGCTCCTTCCCGATCCCATTATACATTAAAAACAACAACAACAAACCAACCCTGTGTCCAGGTATGGGTAAATGGATAAACAAAATGTGATGCCGCCACACAATGCAATTTTATTCAGCCTTAAAAAGGCAGAAAATTTGGACACATGCTACAGCATGAGTGGAACCTTGAAGACATTCCGTAAGTGACATAAGCTAGCCAGAAAAGGATCAGTGCTGAATGAGTCCACTTACAAGAATCTGACGACCTAGAGTCATTGGGTTCATAGACACAGGAAGTAGAATGGCGGTTGCTAGGGGCTGGGGGCAGAGAGAACGCCGAGTGAGTGTTTAAAGGGGACAGGGTTTCAGCGTTGTGAGCTGAAGGAGTCGGGTGTGCCTAATGCTGCGGAACTGTGCATTTAAACACGGGCACTGGCTTGTTGCGGTACATTTCTCAACAATAAAATAAAAAGAAACCCTGCCCCCAGCCAGCAGGCCCTGTCCCCTTTCCCTGCTTAATTTTTTCTCCATGTGACATGATATGATTCCCATGTATTCTCACACTTCTACGTCTCCAGTTCCACGAAGACCTTTTTGTCTATTCTGCTCCCCGGCGCAGCCCCGGGTCCCTACGGCAATGCCTGGGGCACAGTAGATGCCAGAGAAATATGAGTCAGTGAGTGGAAGGACGAACCCTCTATGCCTCACCTTCCTTATCTGTAAAATGCAGGTGCTAAGCCTAACTTTTCTGAGTTGTTCTAAGCTTTAAGTGAAATAGGGTAGGCGAAGGGCTTAGCATAGAAAACACTCAATATGAGCACATTCTCCCTCCAGAGAAGCAGTTCCATCCATCACTCCCGGGCCTTGGGACTGGACTTCATGAGTTTAAGCCCACCTACCCCGACGCTGTCACTTCCAGCTGTGGGACCTGGGCAAGTGACTTGACCCCACTTGCCTGATCTATGAAATGGAAACACAAATTGTAAGACTCTGAGAGGTTTGGGGAGGCTTAAAGGAGACATAGTCATGCCTTAAAGGGGCCGTTCTCAGTGTTAGCTCTGCTATTTCCCATTGCAGGTCCTTCTCAGATGCCCAGCCAGAAGCAGAAGGGAAGTACGGATGACACCTCCAAGCCCCCAAGAGTCCCCCTCAGCTCTCAGGTCGGCAGGCCCCCTTGGGCTTGTGGCCGGGAGCAGCCCCCCAGCAGGCTGGGGCCCTGCGAAACAGGGTGCAGCTCTGGAAGGTAGATGGCTCTCCTTACCACCTGCACCCACTCCTCTCATGAAGATCACTGCGCCCTCTGCAGGTGATGGGGACGGGGCAGCAGGCCCAGGCTGAGGCCTGAGTGGACTCTCCCTTTCCTTTCGTAGGTCCGTGCTGGCCTCCTCACTGGCCTCACCTGGTGCTGCTGCTCTGCCTGCTGGCTGGCCTGGTGCCCTGGTGCCCATGGCTTCTGCCTTAGCTGCACTACTTGTCGCGCATGTCCTGGCCAGGTGGCCCCAGGGGGGCTGCAGCCGAGTAGGCCAGCCTTCCAGGGTCAGGGAGGCCATCCACAGAGAGGCTGCGACTTCAGAGGAAGGAGAGTGGGCTCTAGTGTCGGACAGACTCTGGTTTCTGTCCCCATCCCCTAGCAGGCTGTCTGATCCTGGGCAGGTCACATAACCCCCTGAGAGTCAGTCTGCTTCTCTGGAAAATGGGCCGATTTCTGCCTCACAGGGCTATGGGGAAGGCCACAGGGGGTACGTGGCCCTGTAGCTCCTGGTGGCCGGGATTCTGCCGGACCAGCGACGGCCAGGATCTCCATGCCCAGAGTGGGGAGCAGGGGTCCTGCTTACCCGAAACTGCCTTGATTCACTCCCAGACCTCACCTGCCCGGCTTTGCCTCACTGGCCCCCCCCACCAGGCTCCAGAGTCAAGCCCTAGTCAAAGACACAGGGGACCGCCCTGGCGGGGATAGCACCGTTTATTAAGAAAAGATCAAGACAAAGACCACAGGAGGGTCCCTTGTAGGACACAGGTCAAGTGTCCCACCCCAACATCTGGGGGACTGCTGGTGAGAAGGGCACTTGCCCCCATTTGGGCCCTCAGGTTCCCAATGATGGGACAAGGCTGTTATGGCCCCTTCCTGTCCCTCCATTATGAGTCTTAGCTTCCCCCACCCAAGGCACTAGTTCTTTCCAACCACCGATGCCTCCTCCCCCCATATCCCTTGGGCCTTCACTTCCAGGTCAGTAGGGGGATGTGGCCTGGGTGGGCAGGGAGACCCTCTCAGTGCTGGGCTCTGCCTGTAGCAGCTCCTGGTAAGAGCTGGGATGGACTTTTCCTTGTAGCCCCTGAGGGCAGGTGCCCCGGGCTAGGTATTGGGGTGGGGGTGCAGACCAGCTGGCCAGGCGGAGGTGAAGGTGGAGGGGGGTGGGGACATGGGCTAACTGGGGTGGGGCTGCCTGTCCAGGGTGAGCTGCCTTTTGCTCCACAGTTGGCACTAAAGAGCTTTTGCTACCCAGAGGAGGGTGGCAAAGCCCACTGCGACGCCCTGTGCTCCCAGTGGCTGGTGCGGACCCAGGCTGTACGCCGAGACTGGCTCTTGTAGGGACAAGCGCTGCCCAGGGCTGCAGGAACGGGCGGTGGCCCAGTGTTGCCATGGGGGCTCTCCTGAGCCCACTCAGCCACCTTGCCTGCCCCTCTGAGGCACCTGCTCCCATCCACCTGTTCTGTTTCCCAGCCTGTGGCTTTGCCCAGGTGTTCGTGTGGGGGGGTGACGTGTCCACCCTCCAGTCCAGCCCAGGGCAGTAGCAGCAAAGCGTGGCATCGCCTCAGTTTCTTACAAAATAGTCATAATAATAATATTAATAATGGACTCGACATTGTGGGGCTGGGACGCTGCCCAGCAGTCCTTGTGGGGCCGGCGGCTGCCTACGAGGGGCAGGGGCGCGTGTTGGCTCCTGCCTGGGCGCCGTGCTGCAGATCCAGCGGCTGGGGAGGAGGGCCACCAGGTGGGGCAGAGTGCAGCACCAGGTTCCTGAGACAGCCCGTGACGCCTGAGGAGAACCTGCCCCCGGTCAGCTTGGCGACGTTGGGGGCTCCGCCTGCGGGGAGGGGAGAGGACACGACCGTCAGCTCCAGGGGCCCCGGAGGAGACGAAGGCACATGCTGGAGGTCTGCAGGGGCCCCATTCCTGCACGGAGGCCTGAGCCCAGGACTCACCGATGTAGACGCTGGCCTTGGTGTTGACTGCTACGTTCCGGCCTGGGGATTGGCCGCTGACCAGCTCCTCCCCGTCCACCTGGATGGAGCCTCTCCGGCCCTCTCTGTGGTGGGTAGAACTGGGTCAGGCCCTACACCTCTGGTCCCTGACCCAAGAAGAGTCCCCTCCATTTCCAACAAGACTCCAGAGAAGTCTGCTCCGAGTTCCTTCCTTCCCCGCTGGGTGAGAGAGATCGCCCCCCCCCGACCCCTCCCTGACCCCCACCCCGACCCAGCCACACACACAGCTTCCTAGCACCCTCCCAGGCTTTATCCATCCCCAGGGAGTGTACCTGCCCGCCCATGACCGTGGAGTGATGCCCCTGCCTTGGAAGCCTGTGCCTGGCTCTCCCCGACACAGGCTGCGAGCTGTCTCCCCAGAGCCCAGTGCCTGCCTCCCCGAGCATGGTGGGGGCCTGCACCCTGATGCCCAGGTGGGCTCCCTTACCGCAGCGCCGTCACCCGATGCCACTCGCCGTCATTGATGGGATCCTCAGAGATGAGGCGGGCCTCCCCACTGCCCAGCTGGTAGCTGCAGTCACACAGGCCCAGGAAGGTGTGAGGTGGGGCAGGACGGGAGCGGGGTGAGGGGGGTGACGGGGGCCAGGGAAGGGAGGGGACCCACCTGAAGACAAGGTGCCCATCCTGAAGTCCAAGACTGATGAAGTCCTTCCCTTGGCTGGCCTTTCCCATCTCCTGGAAGGGAGCACAGGGTCTCTGGGGTCCCCAGCCTGGACTATGACCCCCACTGGTTGTGGCCTCTGCCTTTCTCTCTCCCACCGCCCTGGCCACCAGAGGCCTGGGAATACTAAGATCCTGGGCCAGATGCCCACACTCACCATGCCCTGCCAGAGCAGGAGGCCGCTGGCTGTGCGGGTCCGAACTTCCAGCTGGATGGTCTCCGGCACCTCCGGCAGGCTGGGGGTGTGGAGTGGGCAGCAGGTGAGGGGGCAGAAGTCCCAGATTCCCATTCTCCTCTCTGCAACCTGTCCCCTCCCCAGGCCCACCAGCTCTCCCAATGCCCATCTCACCTCCTGGAGAAGACGTGGCCGGGGAGGGCTAGGAAGCCATCATCATGGAAATAGGCTCCGTACTGTCCTGGGGCATCTGTGGGAGAAAAGGGGGATAAGAGACAGCTGCCCACCTGCTCGGAGTATCCATCTGACTTCAGCTCCCCCCTCCCCACCTCCACCAGACACATACAACCAGAGGGCTCTGGACCTGCAGCCCCTGGAGACCCAGGGGGCCGTGAACTTGGATAGGAAAACACTACAACCCTCTGTTCACTCACATCCCACTGAAATCTAGCAGCTCCTTTAATTATGCATGTGGGCAGTGCACTAAAGAAGCAGCAGCAGGACGTGTGACCTCCTCACTGGAAGGTTTCCTTTACGGGTCACAGTGGGTGCAGGCAGCTCAAAACACTGTTCCCGCTCATTGACACTGGGCTGGCAGTGAGCGCCCGCACGGAATCATCTTACTCAATGTGGTGATAAGGGAGTGCATAGATTGCAGTTGAGAGAATTTAAAATATTTTGAGTCTATTTCAGTATAATTGGTTTCCTGTGCATTGTTAAAAAACAGTCAGTAGGTCTGGGGAAGGTGAACAACCATCCCTATTTGCTAAGAAGTCCTTGTCCTGGTTTTAGCTGTGAAAGTTCCACATCCCAAAACACCCGTAGCCCTGAGGAAACTGGGACAGTTGATCACCTAAGTCCGCGGCACCTGAAAGGTTCAAGAACCTCTGTGTTCCTTCCATCTCCCAGATGGGGGACGGTGAGCGGCTTGCCCAGGAAGTGGGACGCCTGGATGAGAGCCTGGACCTTCCGGCTCCAACGTCCACACTGGGTGTGGCCCCAACGCCCCTGCCCTGCCCGCTCAGTCCCACCCCAGAGGCCAGCACTGGCCCAGGTGGGCCCGGCAGCCACAAGGGTCGAGGACACTTTGCTGCCTTCCACCAAATGATGTGCTGAGCACCGTGTGAGGAGTTTCACATCTGCCTATAAATATCATTTCATTTAACTGGATCCTTACAGTAATCCTATAACTTGTGTATAATATTAACAAAAACTAACATAATATACCCACACTGAACCAGAAATTGTTCTAAGCATTTTAAATATATTAAATAATTTCACTGTCACATACAATTTTATCCGAGGCCATGTGGAAGGATGTTACTTGTCTCCATTGTATGCATAAAGAAACTGAGGCACAGAGAGGTTAAGTGACTCGCTCAAAGTGACACAGCTACCAAGTGGCAGGGCTAGGACTTGAAGCCGGGCAGGCTGGCTTCAGAGTCCATGCTCCCATCCCCTACACCACTGGCTCTCCTATTACATTTGTGATCAAGATAATATCCATATAAAGCAGTTAGCTCAGTGCCTGTGAGTGTTCAATGAACATTCATTTTTTAATTATTCTCAGCGCTTTGAAATGGACTGTGGAATCCCTGAGAAGGAGGGTCCTGCCTTATTCTTCTTGCAGTCACTGCTCCTGGGACAAGGATGGGCACATGATAGACAGCTGCGGGCAGAATGCATCAATACGGAGGAAGAACAGGTCAGAGTGGTATATGGGCCTGCCCAAGGTCACCTAGCCAGTGAGTACATGGTAGGGCCCAGCTCCGTGTGGCTTTGCTCTTCTTTATTCTCTCTACATGTGCCCAGTGAGCCTCTCACACGGGCCCGTTCTGCTTAGAGACCAGAATTAAGGGCGTAGGGTAACTGGACAAGGGGGCTGAGAGACCTGCCGCCAGGGGGAGACAAAGCCGCTCAGCTGCTCTGGCTGGCCACGGCAAATACCTACCGTTGCCCCCGCTGCCTTCAAGATGCCAATCGGACTCCGCTGCCCCATGTCCAGAGCCTATGGAGAAAGGCAGGGTCCAGTCAGTGGGCACAGACAGTCGTGGGTACTCTGTCCAGCCCCAGGGCCCCAAAAGGGAGGTGGAGAGAAGCCAGGGCAGTTACCTTGTTGGCAACGTGGGCCAGAGAAGCCGGGGGGACAGAGGCAGTGGGTGCCCTGGCAGGTGCCCCCGTGGAGACAGGGCTCACGGAGCTGGCAGGGGTTCTCCTCATGCTCGCAGAGGTCCCCTGTGGCCGTGGCAGAGGCGAGTGAGCACGGGCTGAAGTTGCTGCAGACCACCCTGCCCCCTACCCCCTCCAGGACCCAGGCAGGCCCGCGCACCTTTGAAGCCGTCCCGACACAGGCACTGAAACTCATACTCGCCGGCAGGAAAGCATGTGGCGCCGTTCTGGCAGGGCTGGCCCTCGCACGGGGAGCTGTCGTAGCACTGCCCGATGCCCCGACTGCCCAGGAAGCTGTAGGTGAGGTCTAGCCGCTTCCCATTCACTGACACCTGTGGGCACAGGGACATTGAAGGACTCAAGGGACGCAGGAGGCAGGGGCATCGCTGGTCCGGCACAGAGAGGAGTGCAGTAGAGGTAGCTGGGAACCCAAGTTGGAACTTGAGTGGTAACATGGGGCTCTGGGGGGGGGTGCAGAAGGAACAGGAATGCCTGCCTACTGTGCGCCGCCAACTGCATCAGCACAGTCAGTCTGCAGTACAACCCTTCAAGTTAGGTGCACTGATCCCCATTTTACAGAGGAGGAAACTGAGGTGAAGATCCTGGTCCTGAGGGCCTTCAGTGAGCTTCAGGTGGGGGGCCTGGTCTTCACCCCTCCCCTCCCAGCTGACCTCTGGAAGCTGCTCCTCACCTCGCCTACGCAGCCACGGAAGGGAGTGCTCATGTTGGTGGCCGGGGACAGCTGCACGGAGGGCTCCACGCCACCGAGGTAGAGGAGGGTGTGCAGGTTGAGGCCTTGGCTCTTGCCAGGTGAGGAGCGCAGTACAGGGCGTCCGCCATTCACCCGCAGGCTGCCGTCCTTGTTGAGGCGCTCGGCAGACACACGGTGCCAGCGGCCCAGGGCCAGCGGCTCTGTGCTCCGCAGAACAGCCAGCCCTAGGGAGGACGCCAAGGAGGGTGGGCACATGGGTGACCCCCCGGCCTGCCCCACCCCACACAGGGACTTGAGGAGAGAGGGAGCTTCCTTTAGTTTTCTAGTGTTCCATGAGGAAGCTGAGAGAGGTCTTGGGACTTGACTAAAGTCACACACAGAGAGAAGGAATGGGAAGAAGCAGGGGACTTCAACTGGTCTGACTTCTGAATCCATCCCCCTGAGCCTCCTCGGGGCACAGACAGCCAAGGGGGGCACAGAGCGTGGCACCTAGAGCCCATCTGCGTTTGGTGTCCAGTGCTCACCTGACCCTAGCTCGTAGCGGAACTCCAGGTGGCCACCAACCATCGCCAGGGACACGAAATCTTCCACGGGCTCCCTCTTCCCTCCGCTGAACAGCAAGATCCCATTGGGCTCCAGTGGCTTGAACTCGACGTCCAGGCGTAGCTCGTGGTGCATGTTGGTGAGGGCGGGCAAGGCCAGGTAGGAGCCAGCGCCCGACATGGAGGGGGTGGTCACGGTCACACCTGTTGCAGCCACAGCTCAGCCCAGGGCGGTGGGGACACCAGAGTCCCGGGAGGGGCCTGACGACTCAGCCTTACTCTGGGACCCCTGCCCACCTCACCCTCTCGTCCCAGAGGCTCAAGATCAGCTGGGAAACACCCGTAGCTGCACAGAACGCTGGCCCACCCAGCACTGCGGGCCAGGCTGGAAGGATCTCCAATAAGATGGACATCCTTTTGGGGGACTCTCACGTAAAGGATTTAGACTGGGCAGAAGCTTGGCCAGTGACTTTGAGGCTAATTTTACCATCCTAGGACCCATCATGGCCTCAGAGGGCCCCTGCCCAGCTCCTCCCCGTTCTTACTGGGATCCCAGGGGGGTCTCAGGCCAGGCCCCACTCACCTTCCTCACACCTCATCCCTGAACGGCCCAGGTGGCAGCGGCAGGTGTAGCCTCGGCCGTCGGGCCGGTTCACACAGGTTGCGTCGGGCCCACAGGCCTCTGGGGGACACACAGGCCATGAGGAGGACATTGAGGTGACGCAAGAAAGGGTGGCAGTCCTGATGCCAAAGCCCTGCCTGTTGCACCCCAGGGGCCTCGGCTCTCTAGGGTTTAGCCAGCCTGAGCAGGGTGACAGCGAGGGCCGGGCCGGAGGAGCTGGGCGGGGGAGAGCAGGTGGGAAGTACACAGGTGATTCTGTCTGTCTGCAGTGTTCCTGAAAGACTGCACCTGGACAGCAGTTTGGGGGTGATAGGTACCTGGGTGGCAGGTGATGGGCGAGTGCCTCGGTAACAGATGGGGAGGTGGTAGTTACCGGGGTTGCACTGGTAGAGGGGAGGCGAGTGCCTGGGCATCAGTGTGGGGGTAAGTTTTGGGGGAGCAGAGGTGGGAGGCAGGGTATTAGGGTGGCAGTGATGAAAGTCCGTATCTAGGGGGACTGGTTGGTACCTGGGCACGAGTGATGGCGTCTGGTAAGTACAGTTAGCAGTTGGGGTGTGTGGGGGTGGATATGAAGGCGAGCACCCAGGGCGATGGTGGTCAGGAGGGTGTGCACGCACCTGGGTGGCAGTGCAGGGCCTGGGAGTGCTCACAGCGGCTTCCGGTGAAGCCCGCCTGGCAGATGCACACGTAGCTGCGGCTCTCTGAGTCCTGGCACCAGCCCCCGTTCTGCAAGGCAGCCCCCAGGGGTCAGGCCGGGGGTGCGCTGGCCCTCCCCCACTCCCCACCACAGGTGGCATGTGAGGCGTGGGGCTACCTGACAAGGCTGGTCCCGGCAGGTGGGGCAGTGGGAGATGCCGTGCGCTGTGAGGTTGAGGTCGTGGAAGACGATCTCCTCGCCCTGGATTCGTAGTTCCCGGACGCAGCCTGGGGGGTGGGCAGGTGGAGGAGTGAAGGTGGGGGTGCTGGGAGGCTGGCCCAGTCCTGACCGTGCCCTGCTGGGCCCTCCCGGCCTCTCAGGGCTCTGCCAGCCAGCCAGGTGAGGCTTGGCCCAGGCTGGAGACGGGGAGAGGGCTCACCTATGAAGCCGCTGCTCTGCCCTGCTTTGGGGATGGTGCTGTAGTCAGGGTAGCCGCCCAGGTAGAGCTCCTCATTTAGGTCCAGGCCCTGGAACTTGCCCTGGGGAGTGGAAAGGTCAGAAGTGGCAGACAGGCTGGGTGGAGGTGGGGCAGGGGCAGGGGCCAGGAAGAGGGGGTGGGTTGGGTCTCACCTGGGAGGTCCCGTTGACTGGGGCCAGGCTGCCCACAATCAGGGAGCCCTGGGTGAGGCTGCGCAGCAGGGTCACGGTGTGGAACTGGCCCAGTGCCAGCGGGGTGGGGTGGCGGATGGTGGCCATGCCTGAGCCTGCGTCAAACCTGCTCCGTGGGGCAGAGCCAGGGCAGGAGAGAGTGGCTGTCTGATTTGTAAGAAGGGTTAGGCAAGGGGCCCCGCTTGGGCAAAGGTGATGTCACCATTCTCCACAGGACTGCTCCAGTTCCTGTCCCCGCCTTGTCCTCCGCCCCATCCCGCACCCCCAGCTTGCCCAGTTCCTGTATCTTCCATAGCTCTTCCCTTTTCCCCACACCCCTGCCCTGGGAGCTTATCTGGAGCAGCCCCGGGGTTCTAGTTGCCCCAGGTCCCAGGGCCTGCAGCCTCACTGCCCCTGCGAGCACTGCTTCCTCTGAGGTCGCCTTGTTCCTTTGTTTAAGGCTGGCCTTCCCCAGCTAGAACACGCACTCCCACCGGGGTCAGAACTTGATCTGTTTTGTTTATTCCTGTACCAGTGCCTGGCACACAGCGGGGGTTCGGCAAACAACAGTTCAGTGAATGCATTCATGCTGGACTGCAGAAGTCCCACTACCTAAGGACACATGTAGCACCACTGAGCGTTTGTGTGCAAGTCTCGGGCTGCCTCCTCCTCCCCTGGTTGGCTCACTGTGCCTCCTCCAGCAGACCAAGTGGCACCGAGGGTAATGGCCACATGACCTTCGTCCAGAACCTCCTTGCACAACTCAGCCCAGAGTGGTGTGTGGCTGACTAAAGCCCTGAAGTCTAGTCCCCCAGCCCCTGCCCCTTGTAGATGCGGAGGGTGAGGGTCTCACCGGAACTCAGGCCTTCCACCCACGAGGCCAAAGGAGATGAAGTCGGGCAGCCTGTTGGCCAGGTTGGTGCGGCTGCCGGGGATCCGCTTCTGGCCATTGTACAGCAGCATCCCTGGGCGGCACAGCCATGTAAGGGCCTCCCAGCCAACTACGGGCTCCCTGTTTGCCCAGCCCAAGAACGAACCACCCAAGCTGTGAGCCCTCCGCTCTAAGAGCTGCCCCTCCCTCTGGCACTGCCCGCACGGGCACGGCCAGAGCCTTCCCACCACCTCAGGATGGTGCTCTAAATGGAAGGCCTGGCTGACAGCTCCCAGAGGGAACCTGAATCTGCTTCGCTCCCACTGCAGGCTCTCCCTGAGCGGGGCGATGGTGGCAGACACTCACCCGAGTAGAGAAGGAGGCCTGGACAGTGAAAGTCAGAGACCCGCGAGAGGTGGGAGGAGACAGACGAGAAAGAGAGAGAGAGAGAGAGAGAGAGGAGGAAAGGGTGAGAGATGGGAGAAGAAGGAGGGAAGATGGGACAGGGGGACTGGGTGCCGATGCACCGATGGCAGAAGGACCGTGGGGAGGCTCAGATGGCAGATGTCGCAGAGGCGGGGATGCAGAAGAGAGGAGGCATGAGAGAGGGTACAGGGGGCAGCCTGGGGGCTCCAGGACAGAGAGGGCTGAGGGAGGTGAGGAGGTAAGAAGTTGTGGCTTGTAGGGCTCATACTGTGATGGCAGCTACACCAGGAGATTCCCTAGCCTGGGCCCCCCATTAGCTTTTCTCCTGCTCACCATCAGCTGAGTCAGGCCGGAAGGTGATCTTGATCTCGAACTTCCTATAGGCATCCTTGATCGTGGGCAGTGGCAGGAAGGAGTGGGGGGTCTGCGTGAAGTAGGGTACCACCCGCTCTGTGGGCAGAGAACCCAGAGATGATGCTTGCCAGGCAGTGGCCAGGGCACTGCCAACCCCGTGGGGTGGGGGTTATTGTCTGACCTGGCACCTGCAGATTGGCAAAGGCTTTGACCTTGCCCTGACGGTTAGTGGCAGTGCAGACATAGGTGCCTGCGTCCTGGGGTCGAACCGAGGGCAGCAGCAGCATGTTGTTCTCCACGCGGCTGTCAGGTGGCAGATTCCCATCCAGCTGCAAACACACCTGTACTTGGGATCCTGGCCTTGGCCTTGGCCTGTCTCCCATGTCTACCTCAGGTCCACTCCCCAACCCTGAGCACTGTGTACCCAGCCTGGTCCAGGTCTTAGGGGCACAGAGATGGTGGAGACCTGGTCTCTGACCCTCAGGCATGCCCACTGGCCCCCTGCGAGGCACTGACCTTGCTCCAGGTGATGTCAGGAGTCGGGTAGCCAGAGGCCATGCAGGGGAAGACAGCTGCAGAACCAGCAGGCACTCGGACCTCTGGGGGCGTTGAGATCTGGGGCAAGGCTAAGAGGAAAGAGACCGAGGCCATCAACGCCATGACAGGCACCATTTGTGAGCCCAGCCTATGCCTGACTTGTTTAATCTTCACACGGTCTCTTGAAGGGAGACAGTGTGCCCCCATTTCACAGACAAGGAAACTGGCTTAGAGGGAAAAGTGGGTGTCGATTCCTGGCTGCAAAGCGGGAACGGGGCAGAGTCAGGGCTCAGGGACAGGTCCATCTGACCCCGCAGCCCAAGGCTCTTCAGAGCACCTGGGCAGAAAATGCTGCGGCCCCTTGTGGACCTGAAAAGGCAGCATTAAGGCAGCGTGGGTCAGAAAGTCAAGGGGCAAAGCCTAGGGTTTGGGGTGAAAAGGCATCGCCTTTGAAGAAAGCACTGATTCGTGCCTGCCCTGCATCCACGGCCCTGTTTCACTCTGTTCTGTCTGTTTGGTGTTCCCGGGTCTCCACCCCCGACTGGGCCGTAGGTCGGTCCCCCTCGTCGGGGCAGCCACTTCAGTGGGGAGGGACTCCGTATCTGTTTCCCCCTGGTGTGGCCTTTTCCTGTGAGCTCCAGCCTGCCCCAGAGGAACACTCACTTTTGTCCCCCACTGCCTCCACCAGCTATGAAACCTGCCCCTTAAACACACAAAACTGAAAATTCCCACGAGAGTGGAAAGGAAGAGTAAAGCAGCAGATAGCCACGCAAGAAGCCCCCCCGCTGCGGCCCCCACCGGCCTTCACCTTGCACGAGCAGCAGCACGTGGGACTGGGTGGTGCCGGCGGCATTGGTAGCGGTGCAGCGGTACTGCCCGGCGTCAGCCATCTCCACGTGGGCGATCCTGACAATGCCTCCGTTCTGCACGATGCCGGGCCGCATGCGTCCTCCCACTTTGCTCCATGTCACTTGAGGCTTGGGGTCACCCAGGGCCAGGCACTCGAACTCCACAGCGTGGCCGACCACCACGGTCTGCACGGAGGTCCGGATGTTGATGAGCACGGAGGGCAGGGCTGGGTGGAGGAAGGGGCAAGGGCAGCGTTAGGCAGGCCCGAGGGTCTAGGGAAGGTGAGCACAGGAGCCCTGGGCACTCACTTATCTCTCCATTCACCTTCTCGCGCATTCACTCATTAACACACTTGTTTCCTCTTGTGTTTATTTTCTCACTTGTGTATCCACGGTCACCCTCCTTCAGTTTGTCTGAGCACCACTCACCGCACCCACTTCCCTTCCTCTGCCTTCCCTTGCAATATCTGTTGAGCCCCCTTGCTCTGTGCTAGACACAAGCAAGTCACAATCAAGTCGTTCTCTTGATTCACACGCATCGAAGGGCCTCCCAGGGAACACGGTCCCTGTGCCCTGTTCTTAGCAGAGGTCTGAGCCACCATCTCACCTTGGACAATCAGCTGGGCACTGGCCTGAGCCTGTCCCCATGGTCCATGGGCCTGGCAAACATATGTCCCTTGGCAGCTCTGGTCCAAGTTCTGGATTCTGTGAAAGGAAAACAAGTCATCAGTGAATAAAAACAACTGAAGGGAATGCTTTGCAACTGCATGGGAGCTCGGAGCCATCAGAGATCAGCTACGGCGTCAACCTCTAGTCTTGCGGTAACCACGCAGGGCAGGCAGGCAGGCTGGCTGGCTGTCACCATACTCTTTTTAGTCTAACACCTTATGGTCTAGAGCTCAAGATATATGTTATCAAGGAGCAGAGCCGAGACCTGGGTCATGGGTATATATCCGGCCCCAGGGCCTGTTCTCTTTCCTCTATACAATACGAACGTGGGCCACTATTCACTAAAGGCCTTCCACATGCTAAGCACTGTGTTCAGTGCTTTAGATAATTTCATTTTGGCCTCACCTAACCCACTGTACAGCTGAGGACACTGGGGTTCAGAGGCGGAGGGACTTGTCCAAGGACTTAGTTTCATGCAAAGCACCAGAGGGCAGGCACTCTAACAGCCCCACTGTACAGCTTGGGCTGGGGTGTCCCCACCCCCACTCACCGGAGCACCCCATCCTGTACGCTGTGGCCAGGAGGCAGCTGACCCCCTTCCTTGAACCAGCGGAGCTGGGTGCCTTGGTCGCTGGGCACAGCGCAGTGAAACTCCACGCTGGCCCCAGTGCTCTTGGTCTCCTGCTGAGGCGTGACCTGAACGGCGGGTGTGGATCCTGCTGGGTTGGCGGTGGCAGGGAGAGAGCCAGAGGCACCTGCAGGGACACGTATGAGGTTCTGCATGTGTGTGTGATCCCCGACACCTGCCCAGGGCCCAGGAAGCCCCCATCCTAACAGTCAAGGAACGCTGTTCTTCTGGTAGCTTTCCTGACCAGAGAAAAAGACTTTTCATGGGCCGATCACCCACTGGCTCATTCATGCGGACACTCAGTCAACACACGGAGGAGCCAGTGGGGGGCGGGGCTCCGCGCTTCCACAAGCTCTTGTCTGACATGAGAGGGTACATGGTCATGGTGAAGGCACCTGCTGTCCTCCTGCAGGGCGGGGCGGGAGGTCGAGTAGGGCAGATACATATCACCGGCACTTACTCAGTGCCTACTGTGTGCCATGGGCTTTACAAATGTGTATCTAAGTCAGCCTATGCACTGGCACTGTCCTCTCCACTTGACAGATGAAGACACCAAGGCGCGAGACGCCTTGGCCACGCCTGGTCTTACAGCTGTTGGGTGACGGGGCTGTGTGCTGAATTTGGCATCGCTGTAGCCGAGGCTCTTGGCCAACAGGCTACCTGCTTTCGCACTTTTAGAATTTGGGGCTTCACAGGACTTGTTTGGCTTTATGTGATTGATGGGGGAGACCGTGGAGCTGCTGGATTCTTTGGAGATCCACCGAAACCCTGGGAATGCCGGGGGCAGTGCTGCCCTGCCTCACACTCGTGGTCACCACTGCCCAGCCTTTACTGAGCCCTGTCTGGGTCCTGTGGTGGGGGAGCCTGGGGCTGCGGAAACGACTGGGCCCAGGCCCTGCCCTGAGCGTCCTTAGTGAAGAAGGCTACAGTGCTTATGTAAACAGCCCCTGGCAGTGTGAGGTCGCCGCCAAAAGAGCAATGTGGCCATGAGAGCTAGAGGTGCTGAGAACTCAGTGAAGGTGGTCTTCCTGGAGGAGGCGGGCCTGTTTCAATGCTTGAAGAACAGGGGGAAAAGGACTGATTTCCAGGTGGTGTAATGGAGGGAGGTCTTTGTGCCCTTAGTAGGGGTCTCCGGGTGCCAGTCACTGGGTGAGAAAAGGGCGTGGAGGAGGCCTGACCCCTTCGGCCCAGCCTGAGCTAGGTTGCTCACCTTGAACCAGCACCTCGGCGAAGGCCTCGGCCAGGCCCACCTTGTTGGTGACCTGACAGCGGTAGCGGCCCGAGTCCTCAGGGGCTGCAGACTCAAAGCGGAGCATCTCGTTCCTGGCCGTCACCCTCCTGGGGAGGCTACCACCCTCGCGGCTCCACTGGAAGGTGAGCGGGGGCGTCCCATGAGCCAGGCACTGGAGCTGCACCGTCTCTCCTGCCCTCACCGAAGCGTGCTCTGGGACTGTGGTGGCATACGGTGGGCCTGGGGAGAGGGGACAGAGAGGAGGGGGGACGGGTAGAGAACAGAGATCAAGATGGGAGGAGACTTGCTGAAGGATTGAGGGAACTGAATGGTGAGCCCCAGGGACTGAGGATGAGGGAATCCAAGGTCCCAGGAGGGAAAATGGCTTTTAAGCTAGGGCAGGGTCTGGGGGCCTGAGGTGCACGGGACTCTTGGGACGGGGCTCCTGGAGTTCTGCCCGGGGTGCAGCTGGGTAGTGGGGCTCAGACCTCCATGTAGTACAGACAGGGTGGCACCGGGAGGGCGGATAAGGGCCTTACTGTCCACATGCAGGGCAATGGTGGCCTCAGCATGTCCGAGAGGACTGGTGGCATTGCAGATGTACTGGCCCGAGTCCTGCTGGGCTACTCGGGGGATGATCAGTGTGTCTCCTTCCAGCTTGTGCTGCCAGGGCAGGGGGGAGCGCAGCTTAGACCAGTGGATGGTGGGCGTGGGGCTGCCTGTGGAGTGGAGCAGAAGACGGCAGAGGTTTCCGGGCTGCCTCAGAGACCAGCTGGGGGCAGGGGTGGTGAGGGAGGGACCTGGATGACCTTGCCCTTCATGGGAGACACTAAGTGGGCCCCTCAAGAATTACGGGGAGATGTAGCAGCAAAGCCCCCTCCCCGGGCATGACACCATCTTCAGATTTCTTGAGTCTACAATTCAAGCCCCAGGGCACCACTGCCCGGCCTGCCCAAGTGCTAGGCCCTGTCCACACCTGTGGCTGAGCAGCGCAGGGTGGCCGTGTGTCCAGCTTCCACAGTCAACTCCACTTCTTCCACCTGGACTTGCGGGGCCCCTGGGATCACGCTGCCCGTGTCCACAATCACCTCCACCCGCTTCTGTGCTGTGCCTAGTGCATTCTGTGCCAGGCACACGTAGGTGCCAGCATCCGACGGCTTAGCCGATGGAATCTGGAGGGAAGCCAGAGGGCAGGCTGTGAAGGTGCTGACCGGGGATGTCGGCATCTGTCCCCAGCTCTGCCCTGGCTTCACCTCTTTCCTCTACCCTTCCTTTTGTTTTTAGTTGACTGGCTGCTGGAGAGCTAACACTTAAGACATCTTGTTAGTCCATCCATCCACTCACCCATCAAACCGTCTGCCTATTCATCCATATACTCACCCACCCACCTGTTCTTTCCTCCTTCCCTTCCTCCACCTTCCTCTTCCCAGCCATCTGCCAATCTACCCACTCTCCCTTACCCCGCCCCTCTCTTTCTCTCTCCTTCCATTCATCATCCATCTGCCCAACCAACATTCTTTCCTCCAAGCACCTGCTCAAGGATGGGCCCTGACTGAGCCTCAGACCCAGAGACAGAACAGCCTTGGCCTCTGGCCAGCAGAAGCCACACCTCACCTGCAGCAGGGTGTGGCTGTCCACGAGCCCGAACACCTGCTGCTCCACGCCAGCGGGGGTGCCGAGCCGGGTCCAGCGAGCCGAAGAGCGGGGCTCACCAGCACCGACACATTCCAGGGTGATGGCCTTGCCCACTTTCACCCGCACGGGGCCCTCGGGGAGCACAGACACCGCAGGGGGCCCTGCCCGGAGGAGCGACACAGCTGGTACAAATGCAGGGCTCTACTGGTCACAGCCACTGTCACAACCCGCTTCTCAGTAACCACGGGGTGGGGACTTGTCTCCCCCCCGCGCCAACATGGAAACTGAGGTTCAGGGAGGGAGAATGCCCAAGAGGGAGGCAGAGGCAGGATTTAAATCTGGGGCTTCCGAGTTTGGACTCTGGGCTGGGAACAGGAAGGCAGAGCCCATGGGGTTGACGTCCCTCACCGTGTACATTGAGGTTCACGACACTCTGGGCCACGCCATAGACGTTGGAGGCCACACAGCGGTAGGTGCCGTGGTTGCTGGGCCGGGCGCCGACAATGGTGATGATGGAGCCATTGGGGCTGATGTGGACGTTGTCTGGGGGCATTGGGGACGGGATGGTTGGTCAAGGTGTCCACATGCCCTGGTGCTGCCCGTAGGTGTGCTTCGGTCCCATATCCCCAACCCCTCCAGCCCGGGTGTCCAGCTCACAGGGTCATTGATGGCAGATGAAAGAGTCCTTGCAGACTCCCGAATCCAGTCCCCTGACCATCCAGATGGGGACACTGAAGCCCCGGAAGGGAAGGGCCACCCCCAGGGCTCACCCTCCAGCTCTTGGTTCCGAGTCTTCCACTCAAGGCTGATGGGGGCTGCCCCGTCGTGGATCAGGCACCTGAAGCTGGCATCTTGGCCCTGCTGCACGGTGCTGCTGGGCGGGTCGATGGAGATGACGGGGCTACTAAGGCCTGGGGAACGAGGGGTGCAGAGGGCTGGGCTCAGCAGGCTGGGCTGGCTCAAACCCCTGCCTCAGCACCAGAGTCTCTCCTCCTCCCCGGCCCACGGCGTGTGCCACACTCACGGTAGGAGGAGCCCGCACTGGGTGGCACAGTGACTGTGAAGGAGGCCTCCTGCTCGGGGCCTGCGACGCCGACTACACGGCACACGTACTCGCCGGAGTCCGCAGGGGAGAGGTGGGGGAGCCGTAGCAGGGAGCCGTGGGTCTGTCAAAGTGAGGGTGGGGCAGCCATCAGGCCGGAGCACTTGGACAGGGCGGGTCCCCAGGCCAGGCTCTGCAGGGGCCCAGGAATTCTCACTGGGTCTCGGGAGCTCAGGGCTCCAGCTGATGCAGATGAGCTTCATTCACAGAATCCTACACATCCAACCCAACCACCTCACAGAGGAGGAAACTGGCTCAGGAGACAGTTTGGCAGCAGAGCCAGGAGAAAAACTGGGTGTCGCGACTCCCAGGCTGGTGAACTCTTCCCCCCAACAGTATTTTCTCCCCTGGGGCCCCAAGCAGGCCGGGGTTTGCGTGAGGTTTGGGGTGCAGAAGGCAACTGCAGGTCAAACCCTGCCTGCCTAGAACCACCCACCCTGCCCCTGTACCTGGTGCCGGGAGGGGAGGCTGCCTCCGCGCTTGTACCATGTGACCTGGGCGTGGGCCTGCCCAGGCACCACACAGTTCAGATCCAGGGTCTGCCCTTCAGCCACGTGGGAGGAGGAGGCCTCGATGGAGATGGGCTGGGCCAGTCCTGGGGCTGTGGACACAGGGGTGGGCGAGGAAGGCAGGGATTCGGGAAGTGAAGGCGGGAGTATAAGGTGGGGGCAGTGAATGCTAATTGGTCCTCCTCCTAAGGTGCAGTGACTTGAGTGACTGACATGGCTGAGCACCACTGGCCTAAGAAGGATCTCCATTCGCCAGGGGCCAAGGTGCCTGTGGTGAGACCCAGGGCCAGACCCTGGTGTTGGGGGAGCAGCTGGAGGACCTTTGGGGAGTTGATAGCCGGAGCCCGGCTGGGAGAGCAGGGAGCGGCAAGGCCAGAAAGCACCCTCCCCCCAGCACTGCCCACTGCTGCCACCACTTACCAGGAATGGGGCCTGGGCTGGAGGCCTCAATCGTGACCAGGACAGAAGCCTCCAGGGTGCCCGAGCTGCTGGTTACCTGGCATGAGTACTCCCCAGAGTCAGCAGGGGACACTTGGTTCAGCCTCAGCAGGGGGCCATGGGCCTGCCAAGATTGGGGTGGGAGTGAGGAGAGGGAGCTGGGGGCCAGCAGCCAAGGCCGCAGATGGCCCAGCCCTCTGGTACCCGTCTCCAGGACTGTCATGTACATTGTGTAGGCTGCATCCTATCGAAGGCAAGCCCCTTCGACATCAGACACTATGGAACATGTTTATTGTGACACTTTTCCTGGTGGGAGGAAATCCAGTCTGAAATAAGAGCCATCTTCTTTAAACTGCCACCGAGGTGCTGGGGGTCCAGCCTGTTCTTGACCTCCCGGGTTCCCAGTGACCTTGGGGCCACCTCCCTGCCGGGGCTGGATTCCAACAGGATTCCGACAGGGATCCCACCCCTTGGGGTGGGGTGGGGAGTGCCCACATTCTGCTTTCTCCAGCCCCCTCACCTGGTGCCGGGCAGGGAGGCTGCCCCCGCGTCTGTGCCACGTGACCTGGGCGTGGGCCTGCCCGGGTACCACGCAGGTCAGATCCAGGGTCTGCCCTTCAGCCACGTGGGAGGAGGAGGTCTCGATTCTGATGGGTGGAGCTCTGCCTGGGACTGGGGCACAGGAAGAGATCAGTGAGCTGGGACCCCCACCCTTGTGCCCTCCGCCCCTGCGCTGGGTGCAGATATTCAGACTAGAGACCGTGGGGAGGTAGCCTTGATCCCCCCTTTCCCATTCTCCTGAGGCCAGGAGCAGCTGGGCTGGTCTGGGGGTAGAAGTGCCCCATTTTCCCAGTCCCACCCCAGACACTGGTCCCACGATCTCCCCCTGTGCTCTGCGCACCACTGGTGGCCAGGGCTCAGGGCCCGGCCCCTCCACACAGATCACCATGTTTCCTGAACTCGAGTAGTATGTGGCTAAGAACCCAGACTCTGGGGCCAGACTGCCTGGGTTCAAAACCCAGCTCCGCCATTTACTGGTCCTGTGACCTTTGGAAAGGCACTTCACTTCTGAAACTGTCTCAGTTTCCCCATCTGCAAAATGAAGAGAATAATCCTACCTCCTTCCAAGCACTAGTATAAGGATGAAATGAGTTGATATGTGTAAGTGTAACACATATTTATGTGTTTATTACTTGTGCTATATCATGTTTATCACTTAACAACTCACTCACTATTATCGTGACATCTGCGCTAGTCATGAGCTCCCTGTGCTGTCAATTACAGTTCCTTTCTATTGATTCACTTTTGAAAGCCCTCTAATCCTTAGCCCCGTTATAAGCAATGATTTCCATGAGATCATGACACGTGTGATATGTTGCCATTTCCCCCCTACTACGCCACTAGCAACATAAAAGATGCCATCAGGTGCCACCTCAGACCACCTCACACACCCCTAGAGGTGCAGTTCCGGCCTTTAGGGAGCTCAGGTAATCGCAGCGAGAGCTCGGCTGTCCCCACTTTACAGACGAGGAAAGGGAAATGCAGACGCGACAGGACCGTGTAACGTCTCAGAGTGCGGACTTAGGAGCTGGGACTCAAGTGCATACGTGCCAGACTCCGAAGTCTGTGCCCTTGAACCCCCCTTGCCCTTGCTCCCGACCTCTGCCTGCGGGCCCCCTCCTTCCCTCCCTTCTCTAGCCTCCTAGCACCACCGTGGGGAACCTCACCAGGGACAGGAACAGTGCTAGGGCCAGAGGCCTCAATGGTGACCAGGACTGAGGCCTCCAGGGAGCCAGAGCCGCTCACCACACGACACATGTACTCGCCCGAGTCAGCCGGGGACACCCGGTGCAGCCGCAGCCGTGAGCCGTGAGCCTGAGCAGGGACAGGAGAGGGAGACAGAGGAGCAGCCGTGGCAATGGGGATGCTTGAAGGACTGGGGCAGGCACTGCATCCCACGGGGCCTCCCAGACCCTTTCCGGGGCAGAGACTGTGGGGCAGACCCCTGTCCAGGGGCCTCCTCCTCCAGCAGCCCTCCCACTGTTCCTGCCCCCAAATTCCCATACCTGGTGGTGAGCGGGGAGGCTGCCCCCACGCTTCTGCCACGTGACCTGGGCGTGGGCCTGTCCAGGGACCACACAGTTGAGATCCAGGGTCTGCCCTTCGGCCACGTGGGAAGATGATGACTCAATTCTGATGGGCATGGCACTGCCAGGGACTGAGGATACAGAGACACCAAGTCAGGGTGTTGGCTGTGGTCAGATCTGGGAACAAATGGGCTGCTGGACACCTCGGCCCTAGAAACCCCCCCACACAAGTGGCCATCGGGCCCTTGAAATGTGAGGATGTGAATCTGGAATTTTAAATAATTGAATTGCCACATGTGGGTGGCAGCCCCTGTATGGGACAGCTCTGTGAGACTGGAATGACCCGTATACCCACTTCACCGAGGAGGAAACGGAAGCTGGGGAGGAGAGGAACACTCCAGTCCCGTGGTGGTACAGGCAGGATTCAGACCCAAGCGTCTTTCACTGAGCCCTTCCTCCCCAGGGAACACTGTTACCTGTGACTCCCGGTCCCTTCCAGGGTCCTCGTCAGACTCACCGGAGGGGTTGCCGGCGTTGGGGGAGACTGAGACCATGATGGAAGCCTCCCGGGCATCGATGTTGTTGTTCGCCCGGCACACGTACTCGCCCGAGTCAGCCACGGACATCTGGTACAGCCGCAGGAGGGAGCCGTGGGCCTGGCCGGTGGGTGGGGAAAGAGGGAGCCGAGGGGCCAAGGGGTCATGGGCTGGGTCAGGGCTCCCCGCGGCCTCTCTTGTCAGGCCTGCTGAGGCTACCCTCTAACCGGGGCCGGAGGGAGGGCTGCCCCAAGGGCTGCCTTGGGCTGTCCTCGTACCCACCCCAGGAGGTGAGGGTTCCATCCTCACTGCCACATTCCGCTCTGTACCTGGTGTCGGGTAGGAAGGCTGCCCTCACGCTTGTACCATGTGATGATGGCCTGGGGCTGCCCAGCGACTACGCAGTTCAGATCCAAGGTCTGCCCTTCGACCACTGTGGGGGCCGAGGACTCGATCCTGATTGCTGGGGCGACACTGGGGACTGGGGACAGAGAGGGTCCGATGTGGTCAGAGTCAGCCAGCAGTGATTACGCCAGGGACCCCCCCTGCACCCACCTCCTGGACCCCCCGCTCTCACCATGGGAGGAGCTGCTGCCCTGGATGGTGACGATCAGTGAAGTCTCCTGGGAGCTGGCACCGTTACTGACGTGACACACGTACTCGCCTGAGTCTGCGGGCGTCACCTGGGGGATCCGTAGCCGGGAGCCCACGATCTGAAGGGGAGCAAGTGTCAGCAGGTGGGGATAGCACCTCCATGTCCTGGGCACTGCTGCTCAGGGACTCCAGGAGTGTCCCTGCCTGGCCCAGGGCCAGCCCCCACCCCAGTCTCCTTCAGAATACCCCCAGGGGCCTTCCCGAGGCTCTGGGCTGGGGAGTACACTGCTTCTGGCCTTTATACTGTTCTACCGAAGCCCACCCCGGGTGACTCCATAGTGCCTTGCTGTGGCTCCTACTGCGCCGCCCCACCCTCCAGCCTGTGAGCTGCCTGAGGACAGGCACCTGTCTCAGTCCACCTGCAATCCTTAGTGCCAGGTGCAGGACCTGGCTTGGTCCTGGGAAATGGAGCAAGTAAGTGAATCATAGAATGTTCTGTTAAACCACAGGATCAGAGAGACTTGTCTCTGTGTCCTCAGCACTGGTCCAGGGCCCATATAGCGAGAATACCCGACGTTTGTTGAATGACTAAAGGAGCACCAAAGAGGTTCTGAGTGCCCCTCCTGATTCCCATCAGGGCCAGTGAGCTCAGCTTTTCTTCTCTCTGCCTGCTGGATGAGTACCTGGTGCCGGCTGGGTAGGCTGCCTCCACGCTTATACCAGGTGATGGTGTGGGGGGCTTGGCTGGCCACCAGGCAGTTGAGGTCCAGGGTATGTCCGTTGGCCAGGGAGGCCGAGGAGGACTCAATGCGGACAGGGTACACCACACTCTGGGCTGGGAGGACGAGATGAGAGGCAGGTATGGGAGCCACTGAGGATGAAGTGGCCCTCACAGCTGCACACCACTTTCTATGACCCCTGAGATACTCACACAGGGAGGGGCCAAGGCGCTTCTGGATGGTGACGAGGACCGAGGCTTCCTGGGTGCCCGAGCTGCTGCCCACGCGGCACACGTACTCCCCAGAGTCAGCTGGGGTCACCTGGGGCAGCCGCAGCCTTGAGCCGTGCACCTGACAGGGCACAGGGAGACAGACAGAGGGACGGACATTGGGGCTCACAGCCCAGCTCCGGCCCCCTTCTCTGGCTCCTCCCAGCCTGGCTCCCCCACTGGAGCTTGAGGACTGCTCTTCCAGGGAGAACCACCATTTGTGACCTTTGAATTCCCCGTCCCAGTGTGCGGACTGGGTCCAGCAGGACGTGGGGGACTGGCATTTGCTGACGGCTGCAGGGCAGGCAAAGAAGCCGGTGTGAGCCCATTTGGGGTGTGAGGATCGGGAAGTCAAAGGACTGGCCTCAAGTTACACAGGAGGCCAGAGCCGAGAGCAGCATTTAAACTCGGATATGCCTGGATTCAAAGCCTATGGTCCTTATTCTGCAGTCATGAGGGCCCCCATTAGCTCCCCACCTCCTACCTGGTGCCGAGCAGGAAGGCTGCCCCCACGCTTGTGCCATGTGACCTGGGCATGGGCCTGCCCAGTCACCAGGCAGTTCAGATCCAGGGTCTGCCCTTCTGCCACGTGGGAGGAGGAGGACTCAATCCGAATTGGGAGGGTCACCCCGAGCGCTGGGGACAGGAAGCAGAGGGTCAGCCCCTGGCCGGAACGGGAGGAGGAGGGGCGGGTGAGGGGAGGCAGGGCTTTTGTGCTTCCACTCCAGCTCCACTTACCAGGAACGGTGCCTACAGGCTCAATGGTGACCAGGACAGACGCCTCCAGAGGCACCGAGCCCCCCACCACGCGGCACACATACTCGCCGGAGTCAACGGGGGACACCTGGTAGAGTCTCAGCAGGGAACCGTGGGTCTGGCAGGAACGGAGGTGAGGTCAGAGGGGGCCCTGCGAGACCCCTGGGCCTATAACATGCCTCACTGTCTGCTGAGGGGTAGGGAAGAGGGGTCTCGTCCCAGGGGTGGTGGGTGGCCAGGAGGAGGCTGGGTGAGCTGAGCAAGCACTAATAACACATTCCATAAAATCTGAGACACTCTAGTTGATGTCACTAAGGTCCCGATGCTTCTTACAGCGAATGATTTTACAGTTAAATGGCAGCTTTTTGTTCTTACAGGCACATAAAATAATGGTGCAGCTGCAATCAGTGGCATCGTAAATTCTATAAAATGTAGTAATACATTTTATGTATTACTACCTAATGGTGGGGGCGTAGATGAAGAGGGGAGGGGACTGAGAAGTACAAATAGGTAGTTACAGAATAGCCACAGGGATGTAAAGTACAATATAGGACATGGAGTAGCCAAAGAACTTATACGTATGACCCACAGACACGAACAGTTGTGGGGGATTGCCTGAGGCAGTGGAGGGTACTTGATAGAGGGGGAAAAGGAGGAAAAGGGAGAAAAGTTGGGACAACTATAGCAGTATAATCAATCAAATATGATTTGAAAAAGTAGCTAATGGTATTACAGTAAGAACACAGTTCATCGAGCCAGAGCTCTGAGCCCCTTGCATCTGTATTAGTTCACTTTCTCCTCAAGACAATTTTGTCAGGTAGGTACTATTACTACTTAACAGGTGCTGCAACTACCGCCCAGGAGTTAAGGAACAGCCAAGGTCATAAGCCAGTCGGTGGTGGAAGCCGCACTCATTCTGAGGACCGCTGCTCCAAGAGCCTGGGTTCTAACCACGCGCCGGTGCAGTGGGGGCCCGGCCTCCCCCTGTCTTGGTGGAGCCCCGCCCCCTCCCCCTCTCTGACCGCAGCACCCAGGAGCGTCCCTAGGGTCTCCTTCTTGGCCTGTCCTTCCTCTGGTCCTGTACCTGGTGCCGGGCGGGGAGGCTGCCCCCACGTTTATGCCACGTGACCTGGGCGTGGGCCTGCCCGGGCACCACGCAGTTCAGATCCAGGGTCTGCCCTTCAGCCACGTGGGAGGAGGAGGACTCGATGCGGATGGGCTGGGTGCCAACAGGAGCTGGGGGAGATGGTCAGTGAGTCACTCCAGTTCTCTGCAGCTGCCACCATCTATCCCCTTTCTCTGTCCCAGCCCAGCCTGGTGACCCTACTCACGGTAGGCAAAGTTGGCCCCCTGGGTCCTGGTTACTGTGACTGTGATGGAGGCCTCCACACCATTGCTGGCCCGGCAAACGTACTCGCCTGCGTCAGCTGGTGATGTCTGGAAGATGTAGAGCCGGGAGCCGCGCACCTGGGCAGCATGGGCAGCGGTGTGAGGCTGGTGTCCCAGAGCCCAGCAGATGCCCCCCCTTGCCCCGCACCTCTGAGCTGGGCACTGCCCACCCCTCGGCTCAGGGGCCAGGGTCCCTGAAACCCACTGTCCGTGGCTCATCCTGGCTGGCCCACCCCCACCTTGTTGCTACTCTGTACCTGGTGCCGGGCGGGGAGGCTGCCCCCGCGCTTGTACCACGTGACCTGGGCGTGGGCCTGCCCTGCCACCACACAGCTCAGATCCAGGGTTTGTCCCTCGGCCACCGTGGAGGACGAGGACTCGATCCTGACAGGAGGGACAGGTCCTGGGGCTGTGGGGACAGGGGTGAGGGTAGTAGGTGCTTCCCAAAAGAGAGGGCAAGAGCTTCTCACCCTGGGGCCAGCTCGGCCTTGTCTTCCAAGGTCAGGCCCACAGGTTTGGGGCTTTGGTGGCCTGGGCTTGATGTCTTCAGCTGAGCAACCCTGAGGGAAGGGCTGGGGCAGGGTGAAGCCTTGCAGAGTAGGGTGAGGAAGTGGGAGAGATGAAGGCAGTTGAAGCTGGGAGAGAGGAAGAGGAGGCAGCAGCAGACACACGAGGAGTGATGTGTCCAGAGAAGAACGATGGGAAGATGGAAGATCACTCAGGGAAGTAGAGTCTGCCTGGGCCGGGCCCTACAGACAGCTTCAGGGTGAACCCCCTGCCCCAAGTCACAACATGAGTCCCAGGACCTCAGCACCTTGGAGGTCCTCCAGGTGGCCCTGTCATCGGCAGTCACTTACCAGGCATGGAGTTAGTGCTGGAGTCAGAGGCCTCGATGGTGACGAGGACAGATGTCTCCAAGGGCCCAGAACCAAGGACTACTCGGCACACATATTCGCCAGAGTCGGCTGGGGACACCTGGTTCAGCCGCAGCAGGGAGCCGTGGGTCTGAATACAAATAGGGGGGTGTGTTCAGAGGGCGCCAGAGCTTCTCAGTCCAATCCCTCCAGTAGGCTGGCCCTGGGGGCTGCTGTACCTGGTGCCGGGCAGGGAGGCTGCCTCCGCGCCTGTGCCATGTGACCTGGGCATGGGCCTGCCCGGGCACCACACAGTTCAGATCCAGGGTCTGCCCTTCAGCCACATGGGAGGAGGAGGACTCGATTCGGATGGGCTGGGAGCCGCCCCGAGCTGGGCTTCCACCAGGACCTGGGCACAGAGAGGCTGGTCAGTAGGGAGGCCTTTTGGGGGCGGGGACCATGCTCTTCTGCCTCAGCATGGCCAGCCAGACCCCCCTTTTCATCCCCCATCTCCAACTCAGAGTTCAAGGTCCATTTGCCTTGATTTGTGACTAGCTGCTCTGGCCTGCAGGGCTAAAAGATGCAGACAGTGCCCTGGCTGGTGTAGCTCAGTGGATTGAGTGCAGACTGGGAACCAAAGGGTCACCAGTTCAATTCCCAGTCAGGGCACATGCCTGGGTTGCAGGCCAGGTCCCCAGTAGGGGACACCTGAGAGGCAACCACACACTGATGTTTCTCTCCCACTTTCTCCTTCCCTTCCCTTCTCTCTAAAAATAAAATAATAAAATCTTTTAGAAAATTAAAAAAGATGCAGACAGTAATGCCACAACTCCCTCCTAAAGTGTTGGCTGTTTTCCTGCCATAGGGTGGTGGTACTATCCTCATTTCACAGAGGAGGAAACTGAGGCCCCAAAAAGTAAAATAACCAGTTCACGGCTGATAAGGAGTAGGGCCAGGGTTTGAGCCCAGGTCAGCCCTGACTCCACCCCTTCCTGACAAGTTCTGAAAACAGCACCCTCATCATGGCTCACCAGGTAAGCTGCATCAGCCTTATCGCCACCCGCAGTCCCCTCACCCCTCCCAAGCAAGGAGTGGAGGGTCAAAGCCTGCCTAGTGGCCCCTCATGTCTTGAAGAGACCACAGACACCTTCCCAGGGAACGGTGAGGAGACCCTGGGGCCCGGCCTCTGTCCAGGCACACCTGGCTCCACACCTGGGGTGTAGCTCGGGCCGGAATGGGTACTATGGAGGACAGAGACGGTGATGGAGGCCTCCTTGGAGCCTGACCCGGTCTCCACACGGCACACGTATTCTCCAGAATCAGCGGAGGAAACCTGAGGGATCCGAAGCCGGGAGCCGTGCACCTGGGCCGGGTGGAGACAGAAGTATGTGAGGATGGGGAGGGGGCCGTGGCCGACACTCCCTCTGAGCCTCGGTGGGTCGTTCATCAAGTGCTCACTGGCCCTGCTGAGCTGCCCCACGCCAAAGAGGGAGGAAAGCAAAGGGCTGGCCCTGCTTGCAGAGAGTGCCAGGGCTGTGTGAAGCTTCCACTTGCACGGAGAACCACCCCCAGGACCCCTGCTGCAGGCTCCGGGACCCTCATACCTGGGTATGGGCGGGCAGACTGCCCCCGCGCTTGTACCATGTGACCTGGGTTTGGGCCACCCCTGCCACCACACAGTTGAGGTCTAGAGTCTGCCCTTCAGTCACAGAAGGTGATGAGGACTCAATCCTGACTGGCGGGGAGCTGGTACCTGAAGCTGGGGGCAGAGGGGGAGTGAGTGGGCCTCAGGGAGCCCTGGCTTGCCCTCTTCACTCCTCCAGCCCCCAGAGACCCTGCACCTGAGAGGACGACCACTTCAATCCGGGCCTGCGCGGTGCCCGCAGGGCTGGTGGCCACACAGAGGTAGAAGCCGGCATCGGCAGTTGTGATGTCTGGGATGAGCAGCGTGGCGATGTCCGTGTGCTCGGGCTGGGCCTGCCGCACAGGAGATGGGTCAGCTGCCTGAGCAGCCGAGGCAGCCTGGCAAGGACCAGCCAGCAAGGGTGGGCAGAGGGGGCAAAAGGTACAGGCAAGCACAGAGGCAACATTAGGCCCAGCTGGGCACCGAGGAGGGCAGAGTCAGGCTACAAAACGAGAGGCCGACAGCTGCTACCTGCCAGGATGTCTGAGCAGGCCGCCTTCTTGCAAGTGAAAGGGACCAGAAGGGGATGGAGCAGGAAGCGCAGGTGAGAGGGGCAGGCGGCAAGTGCTGGGACTCTGTTGAGCCTGTGGGCCTGGCCCCGATGGATCTCCTCACCTGTGGGGGGAGGCTGCCCCCTTCCTTCCTCCAGGTGATGGTGGCACTGGGCACGCCTGGAGCCCTGCAGTACAGCCTGACAGTGCGGCCTTCGTGCACCTGGGTCCTCTCCGGACTCACCTGCACCCTGGGCCCATTGCCCCCTGCAGACAGAGCCCTGTGAGAATACCTCTCTGGGCCCCCCATGTGCTCCCAGCCCCACCCACAGCCCTGTCCTCTCACCGTGCACGTGGAGCACGGCCCTGGCCACGTGCTGCCCAGCGCTGCTGTGGGCACGGCACAGGTACTGGGCTTGGTCCGAGAGCTCGACGGCGGGCAGGCGCAGGATGCCACCGTGGATCTGTGCCTTCTGGGGAAGCTGGCCACCAGGGCCCCCTGACGTGGAGAAATGGGGTCGGCACCTGCTGGGACGGGCATTACTGCCCCTTTCCCTCCAGCCTAGAGTCCTGCCCCTAGAGTCCTCCCACATCCGGGAGAGCCAGGCCCTGAATGTCATTCCTGCCACCGCCTCACCTGTCCACTCAAGGGTGGGCGTGGGGTGTCCTGTGGCGCTGCAGCGGAACTCGGCCTGCTGCCCGGGCTGCACTGTGAGCTGTGGTGGGTGGATAGAGACCACGGGGGCAGATGGGGTGCCCGAGGCTGAGGAGGGAGGAGAAAGAACACCTGGTTGGGGCAAGTATCCTCTGACCCATGGCAACAGCCTCCAAGCTGCTCTCTGCTTTCACTCCAGCCCCTCAGCCCTTCGTCCACAGAGCAGAGGGAGCTTCTGAAGTACCAATGGGACCGTGTCCCTTTCCCATTTAAGGTCTATCCGTGGCTCTCTGTCACTTTTACCATAAAACCCAATCTCCCTGCTGTGGTCCCCCAAGTACATGTGCACTCACCTCTGCTGACATCTTTGGGTTTATCCTCCCCGCACCCCCACCTGTCCACAGCTCCCGCCACACTGGTCTTGCCTCAAATACATTGACATGCTCCCGCCTCAGGGCCTTGGCATATGCTGCTTCCACTGCCAGGAACACTCCCTGCCAGCTCTTTAAGTGGCCAAACACCTGCCCTCCCTTCAGGTCTCAGCGCAGATGGCGCCTCCTCAGAGAGGCCTCCCTGATTGCCCTGTGCAGAGTAGCTTGCCCTCTTAGCTGCTTTCTCACTTCCCTGTAAGCATTTGCTGCGGTCCCCGTGTGTAACTGTGCTGTTTGTCCGCTTCCATGTTTATTTTGGCCCTACTAGAATATGTGTGTCGTGTGAGGGGGCGGGGCTCCTGTTCAACCTTTTTTCCCATTTCTTCAGAGTCTAGGCCAGGACTGGACAGACTGTGGAGGCTCAGAAACTGTCAGCGGAACACGTCGTGGTGGGCACTGGGAAAGGCTGGGGGTGGGCGGGTCAGGCATGGACATGAACGGTATACCTTGCACATGCAGTGTGGCTGTGCCCTGGTCCATGGCGAACATGTTGGAGCCAGTGCACACGTAGGTGCCCGCGTCACTCGGCTGGACGTTGCGAATGGTCAGGATGCCGTTGAAATCCATGGCTCGGGCTGGCAGTTTCCCATTGTGCAGGCGGGTCCACACCAGGGTATAAGCCGGAGACTGCAGGTGGGGCCAGGGGGTGGGGTCGGGGTTAGGGGTGGTGCTCGGAGGCCCCGGAAGACAAGTCTCCCCCGTGACCGCTCCCTGCCCCGCACACCTTGCTCTTGGCTGTGCAGATGAAGGTGACGTCGGCCCCGGGGCGCACACTCTGGCTCCGCTGCTCTTCCACCCTCACTGTGATGGGCTTGCTTGGAGCCTCTGTGGCGTGGGTGGGGTGGGGGGGAGAGGCCCCCTAGTCAGTGACGGGCTGGCCAGGCCCCCCTTGTGGCCAGCTCTCTCTCTCCGTCATCTTGTCTGCATGCCACTTGCTTCCCAGTCTGGCTTGGATTCCATTCTACTCCCTGGCACTTCCCTCCCTCATCCACCCAACCCCCCTTATCCGTCTTTTTACTGTGGCACCAAGCTGCCGGCAGGCTGTGATGGGAGAACCTCACACTAAGAGTCCACCTGGCTCCAATTCATGACCACAGACCACAGATGAGCTCTGAACACTTCACACTTACTCCAACTGGGTTTCTCTGTCTGGTTTAAGTTTCCATCCGCCCCAAAACCATTTCACACCTCCTCCCATCTTCTTCACCCTCCCAATCCCCTGGTCTGCTTTTACAGCTAATGGTTTTGGTTCACACTTATTGAGAAACTTGAAACTGCTAGACAGGAATTTTTCCATCTCCCCAAATCTACCCACCTTCCTCCTTCCTGGTTCCTGAAGAATAAGACCCTGCCCCGCCATGCCCCCCACTTTCAGAGTGCCGGAGCCCCTTCTCTGCTGTGTTTTCTTGCTGCATCAGTTTCTCTCCCCAGCTACTACCCCATTTCTTGGTTTCCCTTCAGAGCCAAGAGTCTTGAAAGAGCCGTCCACACTTGCTGCACCCCCTCCATCCTCTGCCTCACTACCCCTTCTCTCCACTGAAAACGGCCCGGGTCAAAGCACGACCTCCAGGGGTTATTTCTGGGCCATATCCACTTCCTTAGGGCACATGGTGAGGCCGAGCACACCTCTCCTAGAAGCCTTCTCCCCTCTCAGCTTCCATCACACACCTCCCCAGACTCCTCCTAGCTCACGGGCCCCACCTGCTCAGTCTTCTACTGTAAAAGACTCTTTAATGTGACCTGTCGAAGTTCCTTGTGGCTCTGTCCTGGCCCTGTCCTCAAGCCACACTCTCCCTGGGTGATTTCACCCTGGCCCGTGGTTTCAAACACCACCCCTGTGCTAGCAGACCCCAAATTCACCTCCCCGGCCAGGGCCTCCCTCCTGAGTTGCCGACTCGCACGTCCAAAGCCTGCCTGACGTCTGGACATAGTCTCCGCCTCGGGATTCCCTCTGATCTGTTTGTAGCAGCGGCTACTGGTGCCCAGTTCCCTCATCCTGTCCCTCCAGTGCCATCTGGCCTGACTCCTGCCAGCTGCTGCATTTCTTTGCACAGGGGCTCTCTCAGGTCACTAGAGACCACTGTGCCTGCCTGGGAGGTGCAGGAGGGGTGCAGGGAACTGATGCTCCTAGAACAGGCCCCAAGTGATAACCGACAGGAACTGGCATGTACATACCTCGGCTTCCTTGGCCCTGGGGTGCACATTTTATTTGGGCATTTCCCAGAGTCCCCTTGGCTACATTGAACAATGGCTTATGGCGGTAACCTGCTCAGTAGCACACCCTTTACTGGATGACTTCTCTTCCCTCTCTCACTTCACCTCCGAATAAACTATGTCCACACAAATTCTTGTCTCGGACTCTGCTTTTAGGGGAGCCCAAATAAATACAGCTTCCTACTGAGCCTCTCACACCTCCATAAATGGCACCCCACTTGCCCAGCTAGTGGAGACCTGACGGCTGGATATCATCCTCAACTTCTCTCTCCCCCTCCACGACCACAATCAAGTCCTGACATTTCTGCTCTAAAACCAGCCTTGTCTCCGTCACCTCTCTGTCTCCATGGCCGGCAGCCTCGCCCAGGCAACCACCGTCCCCTCTGGTAAATGAATGCTCCTGCAGCCTGGTCGGCAGCCTGCAGCCCTGCCCAGCCTACGTGGTCTTGTGGACAAGGTAAGCAGGGACTCACCGGTGACCAGTAGTTCTGCCCGGCTGGTGTTGGCATGATGGAGATTGCGACAGGTGCAGACGTAGACTCCGGCATCTGTGGGCTGGACACTGGGGAAGTGCAGCTCGGAGCCTGGTGGGGAGCAGGTGGGAGTCATCCATGTAGACGCACCCCTCCCCCACCACCCAGCCCTGGGCCTCCCCACCCCCTGGGTGGTTCCTGGGGCTGGGGCCATGGGTACCTTGATGTCGCTGCTGGGTGCCACTGGACAAGGGCCGCCCATCCTCACGAGACCAGTAGAAGTAGTGGGGTGGGCTCCCACTGACCTGGCACCACAGGGAGTGGGGGCTGCCTTGGGGTACTATGCTCCGAGCTGGCTGCACCTGGACCACCAGAGGGGCTTGGTCTGCTGGTGAGGGGGAGAGGGGCATGGGAGAGCCCATTCAGGCGGGAGGCCCCCCGCACGCAGCAGTGTCTCAGAGTCTCTGCCTTTCCAAAGACTGTCCTGCCCCACGCCGAGCCCCGTCCTCCAGAACCCATGCCTCTCAAACTCCCCGGGCTCCCTGACTTGCCCATTACCCTGACCTGCAGCCTGGTTCCCCTGGTTCCACTTACCCTGGTTCAGGCACCGACCACCCTGCACGTTCGGGTTCCCCACGTAACCTGGGGCGCACCTGTAGGGAGGAACAAGGACCAACTCTGTCAGCTTTCAGGGCCCCCAGGGCCTCATGGTGGACTTGGGGCGCCAGAAGTTCAGCTGGCTGCTCAGCGTGGCTTGGGAAGGCTCCGAAGAGGACCCCCCGCAGGGCTTTAAAGGGAAGTGCAAGGGAATATCAGCAGGTTGGGTAGTAGGGGTGGTAAAGCCTTTATTCTCCAGGAAAACATTCATTTGACAAATATTTATTAAGCAACTATTATGCTAGGTTATGGAAATACAACAGTGAGCATGGAGTCCCTGCTCTACAGAACTTACCCACTGGGAAACCAACACAAAACCCCTGTAAAATCAGAGTGAGGGACATGTACTGGGGGCTGTGAGTGCACAGATCCAGCCCTGAGAATGAGGCTTCCCAGAGAATGGGGCTTCTGAGCTGTTCTGTTCCCTGGGAGCAGGCTGTCCTCTTCAGGGAACTCATCACTCTGCCCTTAACTCTCTCTTGTATGACCGCTTTTTTGCTGTCTTGCCTCCCGTTCCAGGCAGTAGACTCCACAGGGCTGGGATTGAATCTGTTTAGCCCACCACTGTATCTCCATCACCTCTGCATCTCTATCACCTCTGCACACTCCATGGCGCTCAGTAGATGCTCAATAAAAACGTGCTGAACGAATGGATGAAGCTGAGCCTTGAAGGCTAAACAGGGGTTAGCCAGGAAGGGGCAGTTTGAGGCTGAAGAATGTTCCATGTAGAGAAACCAGCACATGCAAAAACCTGAACATCGAATAGTCGAGAAGTTAAGCCCAGCTACGGCAGAGTTAGATGCTGAAGTGGGGTGAGACTGAAGAGTGACAAGGCTACCTAAGGAGCTTGGGATTGTCCCAAGGGCAACAGGGAATCAAGGGGAGGAACGTGATCCTGGTGGAGAGCCTTCTGAGCAACACCATCTAGGGCTCTCACCTAGGGGTTACCGTACGCCCCCTCCCTTCACCCTTCCCATTTGCAAACTTACTGCTCACAGTACTGGCCGGTGTAGCCAGGTTCGCAGGCCGTGCAGCGGTACCCACCAGCCGTCAGGCTCTCACAGGTGCGGGAGAACCTGGGACAGAGGAGGCGAAGGTCAGGCCAGGGGGTGTTCCCACCCTACCCTGCTCCCTTCACTCTGCCCCAAAAGCCAGGGAAAACCCTCCGCTCCCCAGTGGGAATTCCTCCATAGGCCTTGAGCAAGGGCACCCACATGTTCTCGGGGTTGGTGAGCGGGCAGGCACAGGGCTGGCAGTCCTCGGGCGTTCCGGCCGTGGCATCTCCATAGTAGCCAGGCGCACACAGCTCGCAGAACTCCCCGGCGGTGTGGTGCTGGCATTGCTGCGAGGCACAAGAATGTCAGCCACCCACCCTGGGTAAGCCTTACAGCTTTGTAAGGCTTTGATCTGGAAATCCCACGTCTGTGAATGTATCTTAAAGAATGCTCATCATTTCAGGGGTGCTTATAAAAGCGAAATGCTGGGATAAACTTAAACATCCACCAACAGGGAACTGGATAAATTAAAAGCAACACTCACCCAAATATCTATCAAAAAGGATGATTTGATTGCATTTCTTACATTTCACTACCTAAACACCTGTAGAATTGTAACACAGGTGACAAACACAAGGCTCCCCACCTTGTTTCATCTCACCCGGCCCCTCGTTTCTACCTGGAGGCAGCACCAGGTCCAGCTCCTTGCCCCTAGTTAAGGAGAGTTACACTTACACAATCCTAACATTTCATTCGGCCCTTTGAAGGCAACTGTGAGGCTGACATGGCCCCCAGTGAAAATGAGTTCGACACCCCTGAATTATAGGAAAGTCGGAGTAAACACCTGGGTATGTGGGGGCAGAGCTATGGTTAAAATAGATGTTTTATTATAAAACACGTGAGGGTTTTATATAGCATGTTTCTTGCTCTGTCAACCCAATCCTTGACCGCATACCCTGGAGGGCTATACACACTGTGAAAAGCTCAGGAAGAAAGAAGTACTGAATGACATGGAAAGATAGTCATGAACTTGTAAGTGAAAACAGTTGAACACTAAACACGATGACCCTATGTCTATTTGGAAAACAAAAGGCACATTAATGTGTATAAATATGTGCCCAGAAAAAGAGCAAAACCACTGATGCCGACCGAGGCGGCAGGGTCACAGGGGACTTTCACTTCCTTCTGGGTCACCTCTGCAGTGTCACTCTTCTACGGAGAACATGTGCCACCTGGATGGTGAAGAATCGCAGAGACCCAAGTTTTCTTTATAAAGATAGTTGTTATTCTACAGTTGCAGCCATCCTACCAGGCCTGCAGCCCCTGGGTGACCAGACCAGCTTCTCTAGGTGCTCTGTCCCACAGTTCCGGTGCCATGACCTTGGCCGTGGACCTAGGCCTACCTTACTAAGCCACCCCCTCCGTACCCCACAGCCAGCCCCGATATCCCACCCAGGCCCAGCCCAGCCCAGCGGACCCCTGCCCTGGCCCTACGTGCATCATACCGAGCAGGCCCCCGTCTCTGGGTGGCACAGGTCCGAGTGGCCATTGCATTCACACAGCTCACAGTGGCCGAGGTAGAGTCCACTCCCAGTGCGTGTGTAGCCTGAGGCGCAGTCCTGGGAGGAGAGAAAGCAAGGTTGGTCTCCACCTCCAGTGTGGTCCCATCAGTGGCCAGGGGACCCGGAAATCCACACTCTCCAACCCCTCCCACCATCTAGACTCCCACTGGCTGTTGGAGGGGCAATCCAGGCCCAGCCCTCCAACCCCCCCAATCCTCTCTCAGCAGCCCTCCTCCATGTCTCCATCATCACTTTCTCAAAGCTCCAAAGCTGGGATATTGTCCGACCCCATCCTGGCATCTCCACCCATTTAAATTTACTAAAATAACGGCTCATCCTGAATGCAGAACCCATCTGTATCCCCAGGACTTTGTTCCTGAACATTCTTCTGGCAGGTTCTTGGCTGAAAACCTTAACCTGTCCATGGAAAAAGGAGACTAGATTTGGAATGAGCCCTTGAAGCTCTTTACAACTATTTTTGTGTTCACTAAATAGAGTGAAAGAGGCTGCACACATACAACCAAAGATGTTTTACCCATTCTCAGTGAGTAACCAGGGGCTCTGAAGACAATGGGTTCCTGTTCGCCACCCCTTCCTTTGAAATCTCTCCAGGCCCTCCCTCTCTCCCCGACCATTTCAAAGGCACATTTATAAATCTGGTTTGCTTCACGGCACAGGATGTGCTCCAGGGCTTCTCCTTTCCCCAGGGGTTCTTCTTCAAATGTGCTCAATTTTATAATTTCGAGGGACCCGAAGTTCACATAGTTGGATCTGAAAATTCCTGTGGTCACAGCAAAGGTGCACAGAAGTAAATGTGCAGCGATGTGAACTTCCCACTGCGGGGTTCCTCAGTGGGTGGGTGGGGGGCTGTTCTCACGCCAGATCTCCCACTCGCCCACTGGCACGGCAGCCCCACCCCTCCCTTCCTGTGACTCCCCTTCCGCAGCTCCACACTCACTCATCTAACGCTAGCTGGTTGCCTGCTGCGTGCCTGGGGACTGGGGTGGTCAGCAATGGGCTCAGGCCCTGTCCTCCTGCGGTTCTGTCTCCAGCCAGCCTTGCAGGTGCTCTTGGATTCTTCCCAACTGGCAGCCTCTGTCCCACCCTCATTGCCCTTCCCTCCCTGTAGGACTCACCATCTCTCCCCCTCCCCCATGCATCTTACTCCCCATTGGCAGAGGCATTTTGCTGGGGCCCAGCTCCCAGGAAAATGCTGGGCCCCAGGAAATAGCCTTGCTCCAGGCTCAAGTAAGTACTCCCACCCTACCTACCCCCTTTTCCAGGGGTGACCCTTCTGCATCAAGTGGCTGTGCCAGAGCCGGTGTTGGGCTGGCCACGCTCACCTGGCAAGACAAGCCGACATAGCCTGGGGGACAGCGGCATTCCTCCACCTCCAGGGCCCGGGGTCCCTGAGAGGGCCCTGGCCGGGCCACCTCCAGGCTGACCGAGCTGATGCTGGCTGCCACTGGCATCGAGGAGAATGTGGCCCGCACCAGGATCTCGTCCAGGTCGGCCAGCGCCATCAGGAGGTGCTCGCGTGTGGCTGGCTGTCCATCAGGCCGGCGCCAGAATTCCTGGGTGGGGGGATGATGGCAAGTGTGGGTGAGGGGGTGTTGGGCTTCGTGTGCTGCTTCTGCAGCCCCCCACCCTGTTCCCCAAATCCTGCCTTCCAGACACTGGTGGAGGACTTTGAGGTGAGAACACAGAAGTGGGAAGCAGCATAGCTGGCATCAAAGCCAGGCTCCACGCACGGCAAGGGTGGAAGGATCGGTTGGAAACAGGGCAGCCGAGTACCCCTTACCTCTCGGAAAACGATCTCATAGCGCTTCCTCTCTGGGCCCTGCAGCGCTGGCTGGGAGGCCACCAGCATGATGTTGTTGCCCTGGGGAAACACCAGAGGGGTCGGGAGGGGAAGTCACAAGCTCGAGGGGACACTGGGGTTCTCCACCAGGTTTCAGCCTCTCTGTAACACCCCCCCCCCTTTTCAATCTCCTAGGCTCTTGTGCCCAGAGGAATCTGGTACATGTCCACTGCCCCCTTCCCCCAGCAGCTGGGCTTCTGCCTGCATAGTGTCCAGCCAGATGCAGAGGCGGGGGCATGGGCCTAGCACCTCCCGCTTGTGCCAGGACAGCTGACGGCTGGACTGCAAGGATGGAAGAAACACTGAAGGTGCCCCCTAACTTCCCCTCCCACCTGCCCAGCACAGAATCCACTTGCTCACCGTGATCTGGACGTCAGGGTCAGAGAGCGGGCTGCTCTGGGCCCCAGATGTATAGGACAGGGTGTATTGAAGCTTCCCGCCATAGGCTGCCACCTGCAAAGAGGCCAGCCCTGCAGTCACAGCCTGACTCTGCCCTCCTCTGGGGTGGGGGTGGGGGGATGACCGTGCAGGTGAGGGGGTGGAGCCTCTCAAGGCACTTTTACACCTGCGCTGTCCCTCCCCTCCCCACCAGTAAGCAGAGGCCAGTTACTGTGCATGGCCTGTGCTCACCTAGGAGACAGGACGTTGCTCAGTTCCTTCGCTGCCTCAGAGCTGGCAGCAGTGACCCTGAACAGTCTCTTTTCTGTTTTGGGAGGGGCTCCCCATTTCCCAGTGTCTGACAATCACAGCAAACATGCTCCAAGTCCCTTTCCGTTGAAAGGAATTTCCCAGAAAGCAGATGAGGGTAATGATGACAGTGACCACCAAGGGGAGGTTGCACAAGGTTCAAAGTTCTTAGCCATGGCGGGGGGTGGGGTTGAGGGTAGGCCCTCAGAGTTCTTGCCTCCTGGGCAGGTAGGTTTTGTTTGCTCAGAATCCATTTCCCTGCTTTTTGCCAACTGCAGCCGTATTTGTTGTAAAGGAAACTATTTCCTACATGCAGGCCACATGGTCTGAATGGAGACATTTGCCAGGCCTGGCCAGTCTGTCATTCTACCATGTCCCTTCTCTGCTCCATCCAGGGTGGACACATGAACCTGGCAAGTCTGCTGTTTCTACTGAAACAGAAATTTCCTTTACTAGTCATATTGGAAGCCAGAGAAGGACACTAACTGAGATAAAGGTCCTAATGAACCCCTGGATCCAGCCATGCCTGATAGCAGATATCCTTGGACTTTGTAATTACATGAGCCAATATATTCTTTGTTGCAGACGAGCCAGCCAGATGAGGTTTTCTATGGCTCACCATGGCACAGCCCTCGTGTTGGCTGCAGACGGCTCTCTGGTGGGCAGCCAAGGCCTTGGCTCTGCCCCACCAGACTTTCCTTTCTCTCCTCTGCCACCAGGGCAGATGTTCAAAGTGATACCACAGGGTGTCAGGCCTAGCCCCTTTGCTCACCTTGTGCTCATTCAGTTGGGAGCATTTATTAAGTACCTGTTGACTACATGCCAGGCCCTGGGCTACATGGCCCCTGAGGATGTTCTCCACAAGCTCAGGGTAAGGTAAGAACAGGGCCATACCCAGACAGCCATGAAACAACTGGTTTTCTGTTTGCATCAGATGCCAGCAAGTTCATTGCCACGCCCGTGACCAAGCTGCAGGTGTGTGTAGCAGGGTGGCTAAGGGAGCAGACTCTGCAGTCTGAGACTGGGGTTCAAATCCAGCTCCAATGGCTAGACAGCCTTGGACATCACTTAACCTTTCTGAGCCCTGCTTTCCTCATGTGAAAGTGGCAGTAAAAATACCTGGAAGGACAGCAGGAAGATTCAGGAACACAGGCCACGTGAAATACTTCACTCAGCACCGTGCCTGGGAGCACACAGCCTCGGTGCTGCCAAATCCCCGTCACCCGGCTCCACCAGTGGCTTCCACAGAGCTTCCCCACCCTCATTTCCCCCCGGACCAGACTGTCTTGTCTGCTTCTCTGCGTGGTATTTTATTGCAAATTATGTGTGTTCCTTCGAAGATTCTAAATCACTGGGGACAAGACGGAGGTGATGTCAATACTGACACTAATGTTAAAAACAGGAGTGATGATGCTGAGGATAACACGCATGATCACCAGACTAACAGTGAGCCGGCTGAGAGCCCAGGGCTTCTGCCCACGTACAGTGCAGTGTATACAGTAAGTGCTTGATTAATGCTTCTCGAATGAACAAACATAGTGCCGAGAGCTAGTGATCTGGATACAGGGTAAAGGGAACCTAAAGAAGGAGTGTCTACTTCCCCAGTAAGACGGCCCCTCTGCCAGGGGCCTGTGGCTGCTGAGGAGCAAGTGCTGAGCTGGGTTCGACCTCAGCCCTCCTTTGACCTGAATGTGGGACCCCAGACAAGTCCCTTCCCCTCTCTGGGCCTCAGTCTACCCATCTGACCATGGAGGGCTTTGACAAAGGGCCCTCTGCTATGTCAGGGCTCCATAACACCCCTCTAGCCCTCCCAATTCCTTGTTACCTTGTTCCCCAGGAAGGCTTGGGGCAGCTGCCAGTAATAGAGGCTTTCAGGAAGCAGAGAGAAGCCTTCATAGGACAGAGAGAACTAGGACAGAAGGACAGGCAGTGAAAGCTCAGGGAGCAGGTGCGGGGCCATGAGGGCCGAGGAACAGAAGCCCCTACCCCACAGCCCAGGTCCCAGCCTGCTCTTGGACAACTTGCTCCCCACTGAGATCTGGACACCCCAGCTGCTCTCCTGGTGTACGGTTTGGGTCTGTCACCTCACATCAGGTGAGTGCCTCTTGTGGACCCCAAGATGCAGCATGCCAGAAAACATTTAAAAATTTAGTGGCAGTCTTAATATATATTTAAAAATACATAGCCAGCATATGATCAATTTAAAGGAAAATCTGAACTAAATACTAGTCCAGGCAGTGTGCAGAAATGGCGGAATTTATCAGCTTGGTTCGGAAACACCCGAGGTCTAGGAAGCATGATGTGTGGGTCCCTTGACGGGTGCCCTGGCACGTACCTGAGAGCGTACAGAAGACAGAGAAGCTGGGGAGGAGGCGGAGGAGGAGGGGGGTGGAACAGCTCGCAGAGCAGCTGCCGGCTGGGGATGGGGTAAGAACCCCGGGGGAGGGGGGCGGGGGTGGGCAGCGAAGCTGGAAAGCAGCTGCCAGATCTCAGCATCCATCCTCCTCTGGGCCTCGTCCACCTGGGGGACCAGGGGAGGGAGGATGGGGGAAAGGAGCAGAGAGGGACAGAAAGGGTACCATGAGGCTTTGCCTTCCCCCAGGCTGTGCTTCGGTTCTATCTGTTCACAAGTTCCGATGCCTGATGCTCCCCTGGACCCACCGCCCTCTTGCTCCTCATGAGCCTGGTGCAGCTCTTCTGGGATGGGCTGCCTTGGCTGTGGGCCCTGACTATGCGGAGAGCTCATACAGAGGGTGCTCCGGGCAAGAGAGGGGCAGACCCAGGGGCTTGTATGAGGGAGGTGCACCTTGGGCCTCACTCTCCATGTGTACCACGGTGCCACACCAAGCTGTTCATCGCTCTGACAAGAAGGGACGAGAAGGGACAAGAAGGGAGAATGTTTCCCAAGGCAACCCTGGAGAGGACTGGGCACCAAGCTGGAGCCTGGCGTGGTGTGGGGAAAGTGGCCCAGGAAGGCCAGGGCATCCGCTCAGGGCTCTTGATGGACTGTGCCCTCTGCCTTCCTTCCTGGGGCCCCTGACACAGTTCAGACCAGGCCCTGAGTTACCTGTGGTAGCCGCTGTGCCTGGCCCCTGCCCTCTGGGGGTCCCAGGATCCTCCCAGAAGTCACAGCTACCCGCAACTGCTCCTCTGAGAGGGACGTGCGGTTCTGATGGGTGGAGGGCACAGGCCAGCTCAGACCTCCCAGGGCCCCAGTGCTGGAGCCCTGGGGAGTGTCCTCTCCCCGTGGCTGTGATGGCCAGGGAGGCTCACAACCCCCGGGCAGAAAGACGGGTGCTCCCCTCTGCAGGCTGGCACACAGCAACTCCGGGCTACAAGAAGGGCACGTGCACACACAGCGGGGTGTGGAGGCTGCTTGGGAGGCAGTGCTGCAGTAACCTGGGAGCCAGGTACAGTCACATGGCTTCTAGAGCTGAGTTAGTTTCCCTGCCACCTCGGTCACCACTCTGGCCACAGACGGCTGGCACCAGAAGCAGACCACACAGCAGATGAGGCACACACCCATCCTGGCTGTAACTCCTAGCATCGCAGGGTTTGGGCACAGCAGTGACCTGACTGTGGAGCCACAGGGCACTGCCTGGCTTCGTGCAGACCCACACTGCCTTGGGGTCTGGGCATTGCCCCATGTGGGGCTGAGGGCATCGAAGGACACACCATGCCCACATCACAGCAACTTCACAACACTCAGATCACGGGCCTACCTGGTGAGCCCGGCGCAGCCGCGCAAAATAGGCCTCCCTCTGTGGGGAGAGGGAGACGCCAGGAGAGGGAGTCAGAGAGAGAAGTCTGGGAACTGCGGGGCAGGAAAGCGGTGAATCGGACAGGCAGGCTAGGAGAGGAAGCTCCCGAGAAGGCGGCCAGGCCTCGGAGGAGTCTGGGACACTTGGGTCTAGCCAAGGAACAAGCATGGGACAGCCTCGGGACTCCCCCTCCTGTTTGTCCCTGACCTCCCTGGGACCCTGAGGGAGGGGGCACATCTGTTTGAACACCAGCCTCAGCCAGCAGGCGACTCCTGGACCAAGACCCCCTTTCCCCGGGTATCACCAAGTGACCTTAACGACTCGAGGAACACATTTGGGCAAGCTGCCCTGAAGTCCGCCCAAGACCCTGCACCCCACAACATGACCATGACCATCACCTCCCCGCTGGACCAGGTCACCTAACCTCCCTCACCTCGGTCCCCTCACTGATGACATAGGGCAGTAGTGGCACAGAGCTCACACTGCTGTGATTTGTGGTATGTAAATAGTGCTCAGAACGGTGCCAAGCACAGGGTACAAGCTCAATAAAGATGACCTGGAATGAGAATTATTATGACGCCCAACACCAAGCAGAGCTGGAAGCACAGGTGAATCATGAGTGAGCAAATGAACAAAACTGCGACTGTGTCTCATTTGTCCTTGTGTTTCAAGGGCCTCGCCCAGGACCAGACTGCACAGAAGTTGATAATCATTAACAGGTGAGCACTTACTTTGTGCCAGGCACAACCGCCAACCCCCCAACTACCCTGCAGCTGAAGGCAGCCAGCTGGTAAGTGGCAAGGTCTGTCTGACCCCAAAGGCTGTGCCCTTAACCATGATGTAGCTGATACCTGCCTGCCAGCCCAGACTACTCTGAGATCAAATCCTGTCTGTGTCCCCACTGGCCCCGCTGCTCAGCAGGGGCCTGGCCCAAAGCTGACAACTGGGGAGAGCCTGCCAGCTCCCGGTGCGCATCACACCTTGTCTCCCTCGTATGTCTCCGGCAGCTGCCAGTAGAAGGATTCATGGCCAAGTTGGGCGAAGTTGCCAAAAGAGAGCTGGGCACCCTCAGGCACGGGTTCCACTGTAAAGCCTCCCGTCAGGCGGCTGTTCCGCTGTGGATTCACCAGGGCAAAGCCTTGGAAGTCCCCTGGGGCAAAGCGGGTGGAGATCTGGAAGCAGGAGGCTAGGTGTCAGCCTGGGCCTGGGACTGGCACCTTGGTGGTGGAGGGGCGAAGGAGGGCCGGAGGGAAGGTAATGGGGATGGATGGCTGAGATAAGGGCTGGGGCAAAAACAAGGGGGGAATAGGGAGGACAACTGGGAAAAGGGGATTTGGCTCAGTTCTGATGTAAGCAATAGTGGGGTCATGGGGGGTACTAGGGCAGAGGCGAGGGCTGCTGGGATCTGTGTTCATACGGGCAATACGGGGGCATGGGCATAGGTGTCCTCATAGGCAGTGGGGATGCCCCTGGGCCAGGCTTCCGACTTGCCCCAAAGGGGAGCCAGGGCAAGGCAGGTGGCAGGGTCTGGGGCTGGGGTGCGTGCAGGCTCTTACCAGGTGTCGGGTGTAAGAGGAGCTGGCGCACTGCTGGGTGATGCCCATGCAGAAGCAGGGCAGGCAGCCGTCGGGGTTGCTGATGCTCAGGTGGAAGTGGTGGGGCCGGCAGTGGCTGCAGGTGAGGCCTTCCACCTGGGCCTGGGAGGATGGATGGAAAGGTGGGTGCAGGGAGCTAGGCTGGGTCTCTTGTACCTCCAGCCACCCATGAGGCCAGCCTTCCCAGCCATTTCCAACAGTTCTGGGAGCCCCTGCTGCCCCCGGGCTTGGGCCCCCAGCTCCCATCAGCTGCTGCCTGACCTCCCACCAGGCCCCGAGCAGTGGGGCAGAGAAGGATCCTCTGGTAAAGGTGGCAGGGACTCAGTGACAGTCTTGAGGGCATGGGGAGAGGGAAGGCCTGGCAACCACTATGGCTGTGGTCAGGACCTCATAAAGGCCAGGGCTTTGGACTGACCTTGCACTGGCATTGGCCAGCAGCGTCACACTGGCTGCCGACGCTGCCCTGGGGGTCGCAGCCACAGCTGATGGGCTCTGGAATTTGGCCTTCTCCTGTGGTGGAGGGAAGCCACTGCTGGAATCCAAAACCCACCGCGCCAAGCAGCCCCATTTCCACCAGCCCCTGGTCATGGAACTCACCACCCAGAGAGGGAGTGTTTATTTCTGAACATCTACCACATGTAGTCCTTCTACACATTCATAGCTCTCTGGGGTACAGGTGCCTTTTACTACCCCCATTTCACAGATAAAGAAGCTGAGGCTCAGAAAGGGGAAGTTGCTTGTCCCAGGTGGAGGGAGAACAAAGGTAGTCTGCTAGTTCCACCCCTGGGGGAGACTGGGTAGCCCAACCCCAAAGGCCCCCCCAACCCCACTCACTTCGGCAGGGCTGGCCCTGGCTGGGATTGCCATAGTAACCTGGGGCACACCTGTGGAGACAGAAAGCACTGGATGAATGAAAGGCAGACCTACAGAATCCCGGTGAACCTGCTGTGAGCCAGGGGTCAACGACCTCACAGCACAGGAAGGAACCAATCATTAGGCCTTGAACCTACAATCTTCATAAGAATGAGGGTTTTTGTGGGAAGACTCTGCTCTGCCTGGGGCAAGGGGTGCTGGGGTTGGAGGTAAACTGCAACCCCAGAAATCTGAGGACCTCAAATGGCAGGCTCGAGGTCGAGGTGCTCAGGGAAGGGAGATGATCATCTTCAGAGACCTGTATATGGGGAATGAGAGGCTCCTGGTCCCTCCGGGTCAGGGGGACTGGGCCCAACCTTACTCCAGGGACAGCCTCTCCTGCACCCAACCCACCCTGCCAGCCACCCGCCTCACCTCTCACAGTGTCGCCCGCTGTGGCCTGTGGAGCACGCATCACAGGTAGGGTGGCCATCTGTGTCCAGAAAGCACGTGTGGGTGGCCCTGAGAGCATGGGGACAAATTTCTAGTTAGAAGGTCAGCAGCTCTTCCCTCAGGACCGGGGGAGAAGGGTGAGGAAGAGCGGGCACGTGAACAGGCATATTCCGAGTTCCAACCACGTGCCAGGCACCTTGCCAGGAGTTCCGTGTGCATCACCTCGTGCGAGTCTCACACAAGGAAACGAGGTGGAGTATATCGTTACCCCCTTTCACAGATGAGGAAGTTGAGGCCCAGGAGGGACACATACCACATCTTAAAATGATACACCGAGGAAACGGTAAGGCCAGGATTTAACTACCGCCTTTCCAAAGGGCCTGGGAGGAAGCGAAGACTTCCTCTGTCGAGGGGCAGTGGACGTTTCAGGACAGAGCAGGTACAGGCAGGAACTGAACTCACTGGCCAGCAGAGGGGGCTCCATAGCATGGGCATGGCTGGCAGTCCTGCGGCGTCCCTCGCTGGGCGTCCCCGTAGTATCCTGGCTGGCACTGCTCACACCGAGGGCCCACTGTGTGGTGCTGGCAATCCTGAAGGGCAGAGAGTGGTTAAGGCTGCCCCCCGCCCCGGGGCTACAGATCCCTGGGGTAGGAAGAGTGGTGGGACTCACCTGGCAGGCCCCTGTTTCAGGCTCACAGACCTCTGTGTGGCCGTGGCAGCTGCAGCGTTCACAGGTGCCCAGGTAGAGGCCACTGGGCATGCGGGTATAGCCTGTGTCACAGTCCTGGGGGCAGGAAGAAGGCAGTGGGAGGGGCTTCCTCAGCAGGACCCATTCTGGGCAGCAACCACTGGGTGGCAGGGCCGGGGGGTGGGCTTGGGGAGGTGGAAAGAGCAAAAGGTGGAGGAGCCAGGGAGCACCGACCACAGAAGGAGCTGGCTGGACAGGTGTGTGGGGCCCGGGGCTCACCTGGCAGGATGGGCCACGGTACCCGGGTGGGCAGGTGCACTGTTCCACTTCCAGGGCAGAGTCCTGGCCAGTGTCCTCAGGCACGGCCACATCCATGCTGATGCCAGAGATCCTGGGCATGACAAAACCCTGTGAATGAGCACCGGCTCTGTGCCAGGCATCTCTGGAATCCGATGGGCGATGGTCTCATTCATCCTCCCAACCGCTCTGTCCTGATGCTAACTAGGCATCCATCCCCCAGCTGCTGTGGGGATTGTGGCAAGTGGCTTCTACCTGCAACTTTCTCCAGAGAATAAATTTTCCTCTCCCAGAAAGGTCACACGCACCACCCTGATCCCTAGGGTGACCAATGACAGCCAGACTAAGGGTACAGAAGCCCCTTTGCTTCAAAGCAGGATGACTACAGAGCTCCACGAGGAGGCAGTGGAGGCCTCACCTGAAACTCCTCCCTTGCCCGGCCACTTCCCCCTCCTGCGTCCCTCCCACCCTCCTTCCCAGGTTCCCCCTGTGAATCATGTTCAGCTCAGTCCCCATCTCGGGCTTCGCTTCTAGGCAACCTGACCCGAGATGAGCCCTGTGAGGGAAGCGCTGGTATAATCTCCACTTTACAGATGGGGAAAATGAGGCAGAGGATGGCCTCGCAGCCTGCAGGAAGTAGAGCCGGCAGCCTGGCGGCACCGCATCGCACACGTAGACCGGAACTGCCTGCCCGAACCCCCTTCCGGCCCCGCCCCCACCCCAGACACCTGCTCTCAGCTGGCCGCTGGCTGTAGGATGCCTGGATCAGGAGAGTGTCAATGCCCGCCAGCGCCATCAGCAGGTGCTCCCGTGTGGCCGGCTGCCCGTCTGGCCGCTGCCATGCTTGCTGCCAAGATAAGGACACGAGCTACAACCCCTGACATCCTGGGATGCAGATACCCCTGAGTGGGCGAAGCGGGAGGCCTCCCCACCCCAGAAGGCTCCTGGGACAGTGCTGCTCACCTCCCGGAAGGGCACAGTGAAGGTGCTGGGCTGGCCGGGGCTGGGCTCCCGGGAGGGGTGATGTTCCAAGACGATGCCATTGCCCTGCAGGACCACCAGCGGCTGCCTGTGCAGGGGCAGGGAGCTGGGCTGTGGCCGCTGGGTCACTGTGAAGCGCAGCTGTCCTCCATAGGAGGTCACCTGGGACGGGGAAATGGGTGCTCAGCTAGGGTCGCACAGTCAGGCCCTGTTCCAGACTCCCACTGCTACTCCCACCTCTTCCACCTCTTCTCCAAAGACGCCACAACACTCCTGCTTCCAAGCCATTGCCTATGTGGTTTCTGCAGCCTGGAATCCCCTTTCTTTTCCCACCTCCTGCCTACCTTGTCCCCCAGGAAGCGCGAAGGGAGGACCCAGAAGTAGGGTCCAGATAGGAGGCTGTGGAAGGAGGAGAAGACCAGTTCCCCGGGCACGGGGGATGAGATGCCCATGCTGGTGGTGTGGGTGCCGGCGGCGTTGATCAGGCTGAACTCAGCAGGTGTCTCGGAGGTACCGAGCACCTGGGAGAGAAGAGGCCCTTATGCAGCTATGGCCTGGACTGGTACTAAGTCCAATGGGCCTGGGCTTGGCGGTCCTGCCTGTCTGCCCCCCCCACCTCCCCACCTCAGATAGGTACCTGGGCACGGCTCCAAGAGGAGCTGGTGCACTGGCGACTGACGCCCATGCAGAAGCACTTCAGGCAGCCGTCGGGGTTGCGGGCACTCAGGTGGAAAGAACCAGCGACACATTCATTGCACAGGCGCCCCACCACGTTGTTCTGCAGGCACAGAGCTGGAAGCTGCAGGGCGGCCCCCAGGAGGGGCTGCCTGGAGCTTCCAACCAATCTGCCCACATTCGGGTAGGGAGCCAAGACCAGGGGAGCCACAGAAAGAGCACACGTATGAAGAGTGGCAGCCAGGTGAACAATAATTCCCTCTTAAGGGGAGTTTACTAACCAATCCTCTTTTCTTGGGTTTCTAGATGGCTAACAAATGCATTGAGATTTGAACTACAGCCACATGGTTAAAATAATGACTGCTACTGTTTATGGAGTGTTTCAAGCACTTGCTAGTTTCTGTTCAACCATCATCTCATTTAACTCCTCCAAGTAGCTGGAGAGGGAGTGAGGTCTCCAATGTTCACATGAAGCAACCGAGACTCAGGCATGGAAAATGATTTACACAAGGTTTGATAATCCACTCTGGGAATCGAGGTCGGGGCGCTTGACTCCAAGATCTGTTCAGTTCTTTTTTCCCATGACGCTCTTAACACAAATGACTTCCCTCCTCTAAGCCTCTATTCCCTCACCTAGAAATAGGCAATGCTACAACCTACATCGCCATGTCCCTATATGAATTAAAGTACGGTGAAAGCAAAGGTACAGTACACACACAGTGGCCAAAGAATGACTAGCAAAGGGTCTGAGACTTGAACCCAGGTCACCTGACTCCCCAACCACTTCTCGTCATGGGAAGACTGGCCAGGCAAACCCATCAGCCTCTGGCTACGCCACCACCCACCAGCCCAGGAGCTGTGGAGAGATGGATCCTCCCTTCTCCCTCTCCCAGCTCTGTGCCGGGTCCCAAGGCTCCTGGGGTGCAGCAGGGGACGCATGCGTACCTTACAGCGGCAGGCCTCCCCAGAGGGCCCCAGGCTGCCTCGCTCATCACAGCGTGCAAACTCCTGGTCTGGAGGCACAAAGCAGGTATTGGTAAGGTAGGAGGAAATGACAGACACAGTCTGGGCAGACGGCGGACAGAGTGGGGCAGCTCCAAGGATCGCGGGGTTTGTGGGCGGAGGGGCCAAGGGAAGGTGGCTGGGATACTCACTGGTGGGCCTGCACTTCCCACCCGGCTGGATGGGGTTGCCCTCATAGCCGGGGGCACAGCTGGAGGAGAGAGTGGGTCGTGAGTGGCGCTTTCATGCCCCTACTCAGTACAGCCTGCTTCCCCCAGCCCCTGCCGGCCTGTTCACCTCTCACAGCGGCGGCCTGTGTAGCCTGGGGCACAGGCGTCACATGTGGCTTGGCCATCTGTGTCCAGGAAGCAGGTGTCTGAGAATCTGTGGGGATCAAGTGGACAAGACATGGGATAGGGCTACAATGATGGGAAATGACTGTTGTTGACACCAACACAGCCATGATGTCATGTCCCTTCCCACCTGTGCCTGATCTGTAGTCTCACAGCAACACCAGGAAGACTGATGGGCCCATTATATGGGAAAGAAAACTGAGGCCCAGAGAGATCAAGTGGCATAGGACAGTTTAGTGGCCAGGTTAGGATCCAAACCCAGGTCTCCCACCTCCTTGCCCACTTATGGCCCTGGTGTGTTGTACTGCCCACACACCCAGGCATATTCGCCCAAGCTGGGTCCTACCTGCGGGAAGCATCGATGTACGGGCAAGGGCAGGGCCGGCAGGCAGTAGCTGTGGCCTTCGTGGCATCCCCAAAGAAGCCGGCCTTGCACTTGTTGCACTGTGGCCCCTCTGTGTTGTGCTGGCAATTCTGAGAGGAAGGGGAGGGAGTGGCTCAGGTGCTACAGAGCAGCCCTCTGCCCCCAGTGTGGGGCCACACTGAACCAGATGGGCTCCTTGAGGGCGGGCCTCCCCGCCCCCCTCCCCTGCCTGCTGAAATTCCTCCACAGCTTTCAGACTGGGGAGCATCCAGCTGCATCCTGATGAGGCGCTCATCACCTCACATGGCAGCCTGTCCCACGGAAAGTCCCAAATGCCTGCTTTCTACTGACCCAAACCCTCCTCCTTCTTCCAACCTGTACCCACCGGCCAGGTCTGCCCTCTGGAGTCCGCTCCTCCGATGCCTGACAGCTCTTCAGAGACTTGGAGAAGACGGTTTTCCCCGGTTGAGGCCTCTCTTCTGTCAGCCCCACAGCCCCAGCTATCTCCACTATTCTTAAGAAATACCATGATTTACAGGCTCCTTCCCCTTAGGGCTGCCTTGCTAAGGGCCATGCTTTGCACAGACTCTCCAGGGTTGTCCTGACCAGGGTGGACTTCCCTCATCTGACACCACAGCTCTATTACTATGTCCAGAGATCACAGCAGTTGGCCTGGAGGCCATGACATTCTGGAGGTCGTGCTAAGCTTGTGGGCCCAGGAAGCCTCAGCCTGGGCCTCCTACCCTGCTTTTGCCTCTTGCCCCAAGCCTGGGTCAAGTGCCAGCTGTCTACTCACCAGGCAGTGGCCGTACACAGGGTCACAGTAGCTGGCATGGCCATTGCAGTTGCAGCCAGAGCAGGTACCCAGGTAGGGCCCACCAGGCACCCGGGTAAAGTGGGCATCGCAACTCTCACAGGATAAGCCAGAATAGCCAACAGGGCATCTGTGGGGAGAAGACAAAGACCATGGCTACAGGAACCATGAGGTCCCTCTGTTTCATCTTTGCTAGGGTCTCTGCTGGATCAGGCACCTGCACTCCTCCACACTGTGGGCGCGGCCGTGGCTGGTGGCATAGGTGACAGTCGTATCCATGGCAATGTCGCTCAGCCCCACGCTGGCCATCTTGGTATTGTACACTGTCTGGATGAGCACAGCCTCCAGGCTTTGCAGCACCTGCATCATCTCGGCTCGCTGCACTGGCTGTCCAGACTCATGGACCCAGTGCTCCTGCGTGTGGACAGAGGTGTTTGTGGAGGGGGAGTGGGTTCACATGTCAGTGCCTGTCCAGCCTGCACCCCCTGTACCCCAAGTCTTGAGGACTCAGGAACCACCCACCTCGGAGAACTGGACCTGGCGCTGGTTCAGAGCACCGGGCTGGGTGGGCGTGTGGCCTCGGGAGAGTAGGCGATATCCGGCACCCACGAGGACCACGTCCGGCCGCTGCTGCACTGGCTCCAGCGTGCCACGTGCCAGCTCATAGCGCACCTTGTAGCGCAGCAAGCCGCCATAGGAGTCCACCTGGCCATGACAGGGCAGGTCAGGGCAGCCATGGACATGCTTGGTGCCCATCGTGTGTCCAGTTGTCCCCCTCCCCGCTCACTCTGCAGGCCTGGTGCTCACTGTGCACCTGGCATGGAGCTGGGCACACACGGCAGAGATGGTGAGACCTGGGCTCTGTCCTCGGGGTGTTCAGTCTGATGCGGGGAGGACTAGGATAATGCTATGCAAAGGTGCCCAGGGAAGCCAGCGAAGGTCCCTCAACTCAGTCTAGGTGTGATGGTGATCCGGGGGGGCTTTCTGATGGTGGAGTTGACATTACTCCCAACCTGAGAAGGGGGGCAGGATGGAGAGCCAGGGCCCACTGGGGGCTCCATGGGGGTACGACCACACCTTTCCCCATGGCTGAGTCTTCTCTGCTGCCCACCAACTTCAGAGGGAACAGAGACCAGGCAGGTTCTGGGCCTGTGAGGAGGGGTTCAGCCCTTTCCATATCCAGGGTGGCAGCCAGGCCCCTCACCTTGTTGCCCAGGAACTGCTCGGGCAGAGCCCAGAAAGAGTCGTGGACCAGGAAGCGTCGGGACAGATCGACCAGCTGGAACTCCTGCAGAGCAGTGTCGACCAGCAGCTGGGTGGAGGAGAGGGGCGGCATGCCGGGCTGCGCGGGCATGGTCACGTTCACACCTGCAGGGGGCACGATGGAGGGCAAAGGGCTGTAGCACGTGATGGCCCGAGACAACACCTTGAGGGGCAGGAACCCAAAAAGATGGGAACGTTCTGGGAGAATTCTGATTTACAGAGACCCTTAGTCTCTCCCAAAGTGGAGAAGGAAAAGAAAAGAAAAGAGAAGAGAATAAAAAAGAAGCCGTTTCTTTTTTCCTCTTGAAGCTTTAGAGCGGCTTTTCCCAAAGATGCTCTGGGAGAGCCAATGCGCTGGAATGACAGGTGATGGCTGGGAACTATGTGGGAAACACAGGGTCTGAGAAAGGTCAAGGGGAATCTTTGCAGTAGGACTTCTCAGGAGCCCTTTGCTTTCCACTAGATCTGTGGACTGTCCAGGTTGGAACAGCCCTCAGGGGGCAGTAGAAATTACATGGGGCTGAAGAATAGGTACCCAAGTCCTGGCTCTGGGTACCTCACTGCCCTCCAGATACGTGAGTCTGGGCAAAGGCCTCGGTTTTCCTATATGTAAAATGGGGTAATAGCAGCTTGCCTGACAGCATTATTAGGAAGATAAAATGAGCAAACTGATAATAATGTGCTTAAAACAAAGTGCGACACAGAGGAAGTGCTCAAAAACCTGTTAGCTGTTGTTTCTGTTACTCTGATGGGTCCTTTCTCCTATACACACACACACACACACACACACACACACACACACACACACAGGAATTCTCTCCACAGCATCCCCCCGATCCCTAGGGCAGCACCAACCATCCAAGAGAACTTTCTGTGATGATGAAAGTGTTCTATATCTGTACTTTCCAATATGGCAGCTGTTGGGGACCGCTCTGTGTGGTTTCGGAGACTGTAGCCCCTCAAGAACAGGCTCTGACAGGGGCTATAAGTCTCCCTGGAAAACCAGGTGATGCAGATGGCAGTCAGGACCCGACTCTAAGACTGAGGGTTCCCGTGGGAATCAGGCCTGAAATGTACATTTTATCCTTTGAAGCCTGCTCTGCCCAGCATAACCCTGCAGATATAAACCGGATGTTTAAGTTCAAAGCAAAAGGAGTAAACTCCTTATCTCACAAAACACGTCTTAAAGACCCTTTGGCGTCAGTATGACTCACAGACACTGACCTATGACAGAGCTCTGTGTTTCTTCAATTGTCATCTATAGATAACACCTGTTTTTCTATGACTGTAGCCTTTTTGACATTGATTGATGAGCTATGCATGTGTACACCTACACATACCATTCCCGATAAAAGCCATTTGGGAGAAGGGTTTGGGGCGTTCCCCACTGAAGGGAATCACTACCCCCTCTCCCACCAGAGCAGCAGATTGTGTCCAGGACGATTTATTCTCATCTGCAGTGGCTGGGAGAGCTCTGCGGAATAGAGTTCTCCCACAGGTAGCTACTAACCATGCGTGGCTACTGGGCAGTTGAAATTTGGCTGGAGCGACTGAGGAAATGAATGAATGTACTTAAATTTAAATAGCTACATGTGGCTAGTGACTACCACACTGGACAGCTCTACGGGATGGGGAGCTCATCACTCCAAAGGCAGTCCCTCCCAAGTCCGAGCAGTTTTGACTCTGAAAGCTCCCCCTTACCCTGCTCCGATTCCTGTCCACACTTGCCGATAGCTTTTCCCCTTGATCCTAAATGTGCCCTGGTGACCATGGAGGAGTCTGGCCCCTCATCTGCAGAATGACCATCCGCAGCCCAGAGACCTGGCTGTCTTGCCCTGCACCTGCCTTCCAGGGATGTTTTTAGGTCCCCCACTATCCTGGTTACTATCCGCATGCAGGCCACCTACTCACCCTGAAGCCCTGCCCCTCTGACCATCCTAATTCCGATCAGACAGACCTGGGTTACAGTTCTGCCTCTAAAATAGCTGTGTGACCTCAGGGGAGCCCCACAGCCTTGAAGAGCCTCAGGGTCTTCATTTGAAAACAGTAAAATCAGCCCCAACCTTGCCAGGACTATTGGCCATTTAATGACTGTGTGATTCAAGATGGGGTGCCAACCGAGAGCTGGTGAAGTGGTGCCTATGGCCATTATTATTCTAAACATACCACGGGCCAACTTTGGGAGGTAATCACATTTTATAAGAGTCACTTTGAGGTTCCTCAACCCTTGAAGGGGCATAATAGGCAACATCTGCCAAGTGCTTACTGTGTAAGGCGCTAAGCCCTCCACTTGCATTTAATCTCCTGTGATGAAGGCCATGAGATGCAGGGCTGCCTGATGTCAGGTGGTAAATGACAAAGCTGGGACTTGAACCCAGGTCTGTCTGATGTCTGGGACCATGCCTAAGAGCAAGAGCACCTAGTCCAGCTGCCTGCCTTTAACAGGCCCAGAAAAACCAAGAGACTTGGCCAAAGTCACACAGGCAGTAACTGGTGCAGCTGGAGGTCAGTCCCGGGCTCGGATGCCAAAGCCTGGGCTGTTACACTCCGGGGACGATGGCGCCTCTCAGTCTGTCAGGATGAGGGTGACGGGAGGGGATACTAACTGGGCCCTCACCATGAACCAAGCACTATTTTGAGAGGCTGACATAGATTAACTTATTGAGTCGTTACAACAACCTGAGAGGTAGTTATTATTTTCTACCCATTTTGAAGATGAGAAAACTGAGACATAAGATAGCAACTTGACCAAGGGTGTACGGGCAGGAAGGGTCAGAGCCAGGATTTGAACCAGGAATCTGACTCTAGAGCCCATCCTCTTCGTAACCTGAAGCAGGTAAATCTCAAGTGTGGATTTGGTTTTTCCTAAAGTTGTATGTTTTTCCCCCTGACATGCTTTTGTCACAGGGCTTAGCATCTCTTTAGCAGCACCGTGTCCCTCTCGAACCTGGTCCCACATGTCCAGTGCTGCTGCTCTCCCGGGCCTGCCCTCTCTCTAAGCCCACGGGAGCCTGGTGCCCACCCGCCTACCCACCCACTCACCCACCCACCCACGCACCCTTGAAGTCACCAGGCTGGTCAAAGCGCAGCCGGATCTGGTCCCGGAAGCGGCGGCTGCTCTGGCACACGCTGGTAACGCCGAAGCAGAAGCAGGGCAGGCAGGAGGCGCTGTGCTCCAGGTAGAAGTGCCCGTCGGGGCAGGGCCCTGCAGGGTGGTGTAGGAGTGGGCTGCAGCAGACCCCGGCAGGCAGGCCCAGCTCCACCCCCGTGCCAGGTGTCCTCCGGCCTGATGGTGGTACCTCGCTGTGGAATGAGCTCCAGGACACCGTCAGGAATGCCGAACACCATGCCTCGGGCATTCATGGCCTCACAGGTATAGGCACCCTGGTCTGCCTCCTTCACATCTCGGATGGTCAGCGTGCCACGGCCTCCCTCACTGGTCACTGTCACCCTGGTGGGCCCCGAGACAGAGGCAGAGTCAGGCCTGGTCCACCGGCTCGGCCTCCTCTGCATCCTCAGCCCCCACCTAGGCCCAGCGCCACACCTGGGATGAGAAGGGATATGGCCCCAGTTGAGCCGCCAGTTGATGATGGGGGTGGGGACACCACTGGCCACACAGGTGAGGGTCACCGTCTGGCCCCGGGAAGCCTGGATCAACTCCTGAGGAGGGGTCACCACCTGGGGAGGCACTAGGAGACAGGAGTAGGGGTGAGAGGTGTGAGGACAAAGGGATAAGGGGTGAGGGCAATGGCTCAGAGGAGCCAGGCAGGAGGAGGGTTGAGGCCGAGACTGTGGAGAGGGGCACCCGGAAACCAGCCCAAGGCCCCCAGCTCGCCCCCCACCCCAGCTCCCTGCTCACTGCAGCCAATCTCGTCGCTGCGGTCAGGACAGTCGCTCTCCTCATCACAGTGGAAACTGGCCGAGATGCACGTGTTCGTGGAGACACAGCGGAACTGCGTGGGCCCGCACACGTCCTCGGGGCGCTTGGCAGCTGGGGCACAGAGCAGGGCGTGTGGGTGGCTGGTGCCCCACCCTGTCCCCCTTCCCCAGGTGTTCCCAGGGTCACTGTCTCCTCTTGCCCCCATGACACACAGCTGCCCTGACCAGGCCCTAACACTGTCACCACAACAAGGCTTACGATGTCACGGTCACCAGTAGGCCATCGAACAGATCATTACATTACCCTGCCCCACCACTCACTCCATCTGTGTTCCCCAAACCTGGCCCACCACAGCCACTCAGTTCCTCCCACGTTTGGCCTCCTTTAGAAGAATGAGACCTCTGCCAAAGGTACAGCCGAAGGGCTGGTATCTCTGGACTCTGGGTAATACCCAAGGCAGTTCTCTCTGCCAGAAAGGCCTTGCAGGGGGCCTGCCACAGCTCAGACCTTGCTGCCCTCTGCCACTCCCACTGGCCCAGGACGGCACCTGGCCTGAGGCAGCCACCTGCGGACTGGCCGGAGGCCTGGAGTTGGCCTGGTGCCAGGGCTGGGCCCTCAGTTGGCATCTCCAGTAGACGGTGACTGATGTTCTTCCTTGGGAAGACTAAACTGGAGACCAACACAGACGGGACAGAGAGGACAGAATGGGACAGGAGTGGAGGCCACACATCCACAGAGAAGGAAGCAAGAGAAGGCCAGGACGCAGCTCTCTAGGACACTATCTCAGCGTCCTCTGTCCCAACAACCTAAAGCCCCAAGGCCATCCAGCTTTCATGGTCTCTGTTTTGTACTCTGTCGATAAGGACTTCCTTTGACTGATTCCTAGCAGAGACCTGATCTCTTGACCCTTCCCCTACTCCTGGACCATAGTTAGATGGATGGAGAGCATGAGAGATAGACAAGGGATGATACATGGATGGAGAGAGGGATGGGAGGAAGGATGCTGAACAAATGGATGGATGCACAGATGGACAGTGAATGGATGGGAAATAGAATGAATGGTGAGATGGACAGGAGGATGCTGGACAGAAAGGTAGATGGAGAGATGAAGAGCTGTGCAAAAAGACAATGGATGAATGGACAACTAAATGAAAGGGTGAGTGGATGAATGGAAGGGAGGGAAGGAGGATGTCGGACAGAGAACAATGGATAGTTGAGTGGACAGATGGATTAAGAGCTGGGCTGATGAAAGAATAAATAATTCAGAACGAGGCCCATAATGGAGATGCTTTGACTCACACATACGTCAAGGACCCTGTCATCAAGGGACCCTGGTGTACGTATCAAGCCCTTTTGGCTACTCGTCGGACCCAAGCATAAATGAATGGTAACTAAATGAAGAGCAGGAGACATTAACCATGGGCAGTCTGGCCAGAGTGCCTGCTGCATGAGACCAGCTCAGGGCCAAGGACCCTCCCTGCTGGGGTCAGAAAGAGATGAACCTTACAGCTTGTCCCTGGGGCCTTCACCACTCAGCCAGGGAAAGCAAACAGACCTGTCCAAGAGGGGATGGCAGAGGGGGAACCAGGCCTGGGCCGGGTGGGGATGCCAGGTGAACCCTGGGACACTCACGGCAGTCGTCCTCATCGGTGTGGTCTTCACAGTCAGAGTCGCCATCGCAGCGCCACAGCTTGAGGACGCAGTGCCCATTTCCACAGGGAAACTCGTTGGGCTCACAGGGCGGAGTGGGGCCTGAGTGCACCAAGCAGGGTTCAGCCAGAGGCCCTTTGCTGGCAGCTCCCCTATTCCCTGTACCCCCCACCTCTACCCCTGCCCTGTCCTCACCGCAGTCCAGCTCATCACTGCCATCCTTGCAGTCCTCCTGCCCATCACAGACATAGTCTTTGGGGATGCAGTGCCCACTGCGGCATGTGGCCTCAAGGGGCCCACAGGGTGTAAGCCTGTCTGGACCAGGGTACAGCGGCTGGGGAGCCGGAGTGACTGGTAGAGGGCGTGTGGTGGTTGCCTCTGGCCGTGGTGTTATAGGTAAAGCCTCCGCCAAACGGGTTGGTATGAAGACTGTCTCTTCTGTGAACATAGACCATTCAGTGTTGGCAGGAGGGGGTGACTCCTCACCCCTGTCCCCTGCACTTCCCAGGCCCTCCCTGCGACATGCACCCGGTGCCCTGACTCTCACATCACCCTTCCATGTGCCTGCCCACCTCCCTCAGACCCCTCTGCCTGCACCAAATCCTCATAGCCCAGGTAGACTTGGAGGCCCAGCATAGTCTGGCCCTTCCCCGGCATCTGCAGGCCACTCACTGTCCCCCAGACAGCCCCTCACCACAGTCGAGCTCATCAGACATGTCCCTGCAGTCGGGCCTCCGGTCACAGCGATACTCCAGGGCCACACACTCATTGTAGCTGCGGCAGGCAAACTCGGCCTCGGTGCAGACTCTCGGGACCTGGGGCACTGTGGGGTCGGAGGGAGTGGGAGAGGTGGGCAGCAGGTGGGTGGAAGATGTTGAGGCCCAGGGAGGGGTGACTCCTTGGGCATGCACAGGCACTGCGTGGCTGGCAGCGGGCTTCGGTGCTGCATCAGGCCATGTGGTTTCTGGCCGACTCAGCAAAGGCAAGGAGCACATGGTGGGCACGTCCACAACACACATGAGACATGGGACATGTGGCAGTAGCCTCGCCCAGCTCGTTCACAGACCTCACACCCAGGTATCAGGCCACACACATGCACCACTTCACACACATGCAGGTCGCAACCCGGCCCAGTGAGGACAAAGAGGAAGAGGAGAGGGGTGGCCTGCGGGCTGTGCCCAGCCATCTTGCTCTCATCCTTCCTTCTCCTTCCTCTGTTAACTTTAGTTACCGGGCTGGGCCTGGGTCTGGCTTACACTCTCACCTGGTGTAACTGCAGCCGCCACAGCGGCCAAGGGGGGCGGGGGTGTCTGTGCTGGAAAGGAAGGTGTGATCAGCAGCCATCCCACCTGGGACCTGGGGCCTGTGAGCCACAAGGCTGGGCCAGTCCCCCTCCTCACCCCACCATCCCTGGCCAGGAAGACTGGTTGAAAAGAGGGCTGGACCCCCCCGCCACCTTTGAAACCTGGCCCAGGGATGCCAAAAGAGCAACCTTGACCTTCGGGTGCATTAATTAAAGTTTTATGTGCAGAAGGAGAGAGCTGATGTTTTCACTACTTTTTTCTGACTTGGCTATACCATGGTAGGGATAGAGTTTGCTCAGTTCTGGGTTCCATTGAGTCAGAGGCGGTGACAAGTTGGAGCCTTCCCAGGAGAGGGAACTGAGATGGAGACAGGGCTGAGAATCGTAGCCTATGAGGAATGACCTGGGATTGTTCAGCCTGGAAAGGACGAGACTCAGGGAGTCGAACCAGGAGACAGACAGGGTGTGGTAAAGAGGACGCTGAGCCAGGACTTGGCATCTAGCAGCCCGGTGACTTGGGCCAAGGTCCTGCTCTCTCTGAGCCTCAGTTTCTCATATAATGTTATCACAGGTTCTGGCAAGACTGGCATAGACACACGGTTTGGCTTGAATTCTGGCTTTTCCACTATCTGTATACGTGGATTCGGACAAGTCATTTATCCTTTCTGGGCCTCAGTGCCCTCATCTCCAAAACAGGAGGAATAGTATCTGCTTCACAGAAACCATTGCAAAGACTGAGTGGGGGGCTGGACAGAGGGCCTCACAGGGCACCTAGCGTGTAATCAGTGCTCAGTAAATAACATGGCTATTATTAAAAACAAAACTATTTTCAATCTGAAAGTACTATATGAAAAAAAGAACTGTTACCTATTGTCAACATAGAGAGGTAGACAAATCAGAAAGTGGGTCTAATGGGTACACGTTGGAGGAAACAAATTATGTTCAACCCAAGCCAAGACTGCATTTTAAAGGTCGATGGGATGGGCTTTTAATGTGGTAAGCTCCCTGCCCCTAGTGGTGTGCAAGCCCAAGCTAAGAGAGCGCATGGTATAGACACTCAAAGGGGATCCACATGAGTCTGAGAAACTAGAGGAGGGGATGCCAGGCTCCAGGATGGGCTCACCTGTGCCCAGGCGTCGAAACTGGAATCCCTGGGGAGAGATGATGTAGGAGCCAATGGAGCCACTGGAGACGACCCTGTGCAGCACCTCCTGAATCTGAGCCCCGTCCGCGTTTCCTTCGGAGCCCACATCCAGCTCCACAAAGACCCAGCCGTCCAGCTCCCTAGGGATGGGCATGGGGCAGGGCAGCAGGGTGAGGGAGATGCCTGCGGTCTCGGCTCCTCCCTCAGCCCCTGCCAGATGCTCAGGCCCGATCTCTTGACTCTTCTATGCTGGACACTTTGTACCACAAACAGGGCAAATTAGGGCGGCCCCCCAACCAGTTCCTGAATTTTCACCAACTCACCTGATTAGGCCTCTGCTGCCTCCCCTCCTGGTACCCAGGCTCCTCCCCATCTTTGCCAGCTTTCCCCGGCTCCCCCACCAGTCCCTCACCAGCCCCCAGGGACCCTTCTCACTTGATGAACACCACACTGACAATCTGGTCTCCAGGAATCTTCAAGTACTCTGACTCCAGCTGCGGAGGGACACAGTACTATCAGCCTCCAGGTACCTATACCCTACCCCCGGTCCTGCCCCCCCACACCCCTGGGGAGATCCCCAAAGCCCTGCCCCCTCACCGTGTCTACCACAGCCTTGGAGACTTCTTGGAACGCCTCAGAGCTTGCGTCCTCCAGCTGAGGGCTGTAGTCGATGGAGTGAGTGAAATTCACCAGGGCTCGGAAATAAACTGCAGAAGCAGGGGCAGTGTCACCGTGTGGTGGCCTCAGGTAGTTGGGCCCTTTGGTGGATGGGGGGGATGGGCCCTGGAGACCTCTTGCTGCAGCTGACACCTGTGTGCCCACAGCTCTACCCAGAACTGTCCCTGAGTACATACTACAGTGGCCGCAGCTGCTATGCCCAGGGGTCAAGGCTGAGGCCCCACCCTGAGTGAGGGGTTGAACTAACGGGGAAAGTGGCTTGATCCAGAAATCAAGTGATGGTGCAGAAGAGGAGACCCCCAGCAGCTCACAGGAAGGCAGAACAAGAAGAGTGGCTACCAGAGGATGCTGACCTGGTGCAGAAATTACCTGCAAGTGACCGAGATGTTTCTCCACTCTTCCCTGGCCAATTCCTCCTCATCCCTCAGGGCTCAGCTCCGCCATCACCTCCTCCAAGAAGACTGCCTGAACTGCCCTCCTCCCCAAACCCTGGACAGATTAGAGACCCCCTCCACTGGGCTGTCCCTGCCCCTGCTTCCCCATCAGAGCACCTTCTGCCCCGCATTGCACAGATCCTGCCTGAGTGCCCATGGACTGTAGAGCACCTTGGTAAAAATCATGGGTTCTGAGGTCAGCCACATCTCAGGCACTGACCTCAGCTGTCTGGGCTTCCTTGGTCAGTTGGGACAATAAGCGCATTAACCACAGTGGGCTGCTATATGGGGAATAGATGGTATCGTGCTTGCAGGCGCTGCCTCCCTGTGTGCTTAGATGCTGCACCTGGCACAGAACGGGCGCTGGAGGACCAGAAGCTGTTGCTACATATCGCTCTCTTCAGCTAGACTATGAACTGGATGGCGGGTGGGAGGGACTGCAGACCTCATTCGCTCCCGTATCCCCAGTGTCTGCATAGCACCTAGCACATAGTAGGCGCCTAATAAGTGATGGCTGAGCCAACTTGTGTCAGATCAGTGGGAGCATATACATACAACTATTATTTCTTAGGCCTTACTATATACATTTTTATACGCATTAAATCTTGTTATGAGTTCATATAGCAGTTATAAACATGAGTGAATGTGAGTTGCAAGTGACTCATATATGTACGTGTATACACACACCAATCATTTCTTGAGCACCTATTATGAATAAGATTTTTGTATGATAGAAGGTATGAATTACAAATACCGAGTTGGTATGCGTTACAAGTGAGTTTTAAATACGTACAAAGTGCTTAACACAGAGCCTGGTACAACATGGCAGGTGCAATATAATGGGACCAGTTACTGTATTAGAGGCATGTAGCGTACTGATTAGAAGCTCAGCCTCTGCAGCAAAACTGCCACTTATAGCCCCAGGACCTTGAGCAAGTTACTTAACCTCACTGAGCCTCAGTCTTCTCATCTATAAAATGGGGGTAATAGTAGTGTCGACCCTAGAGGGCTGTTGTGAAGAGTAAACAAATGAACAAATGTAAAGTGCTTATAACAGTGTCTGGCGCATACCAGGAGCTACATGGGTTAGCTGTAATTATTCCCTCTGGTCTTCATGACGAACCGAGGAATGAATTTGGTTTCATTTTTTTCCATCTGAGGGGGGCATTCATTGCTTTAACAAATCTCTACTGAGGGCCTACTGCATGCCAGGTGGTAATCTAGGGCCAGGGCACATAGCAATGAACTCCGCAAATGACAGTTCCTGTCCCCACAGAGATCACTTTCTAGCAGGAGGAGAAAGGAAATGAAACAAATGAGCAAGGAATATATGGCGGAGGGTGCTGCTCCCCTGGGTGGCCCGGCAGGCCCTCCTCAAAGGGGAAGCTTTGAAGGGAGTGAGCCCCAGGGACAACAGCATTCCGGGCTGAGGGAACAGCAGCTACAATGTCCCTGAGGCAAAAGGGGCTTAGAGAGGTGACAGATGACAGCATGTAGGTGGCAGGGGGAGCAGCATCAGCTGGACCTGGCACTAAGGCCTGTCCTCCTCGGTCTTCACCCTGTTAGGCCCACAGGTGTCCACAGTCCCAGAACCAGGACCCTCTTCCTCGAAAGCTTGGGCTGAGCAAGCCTGGGGAGGGGTGGGTGGCCAAGCAAGGGACAGGAGTAAACCTCAACTTCTGCACCAAGGGAGGGTGTCTGTGAGGGCAGCGCCGCCTGCTCTGAGCCACAGGGACCACGCCGGGCTGGGCTCCTGGGTGCCGGGCAGGCGGGGCTCTGGGGGCGGGAATATGGGGGCCACGAGCTTGGCCACAGAGGCCCCTTGTGAGTGGGCACAGAGGCCCATTGAGAGTCCCCCCCTGACCCTGGCCCCTGGCCTCAGCCTCACGGCATGGCGAGGGCGAGGAGGCCAGGCCTCTGCCCAGGAATGTGCCCACTCCTGGGGGAGGGGCCAGGGCTCCACAAAGCCCCTTTCTACTAGGGCCCTACAGTAAGGGCACAGACCCTCCAGCCTGATCCCACCCCCAGCTTTCCTCCAGACCAGGGCAGGTCAGGGCAAGCCCTTCCCTCTTCCACCCTGGAATGTGTCACTGCAGCTGATGCCTGAGGATTAGGGCCAGGTGAGGCCTGTCTGTTTTGGGAACCAGCTCCCAGAGCTGAGGGTGCTGGAAGGAAGGGGGTGGTGTTGGGAGTGCTCTCTGGGTGCCTGCCCAGGCCAGCTCTCTCCCGCCTAGCCCTCAGTCTGACCCCATCTGGAGAGTTCACTTGGGGCTGGAGGCTGGACGGATGGATGGGAGGCCCAAAGCTGCCTTACACCCAGGCAGGGGTGGGGAATGCAGGCTACCCCACCTACTCTCCGGGCTCACTCCCTGCTCCCCAGAACTCCCACATGCACTCAGGCCCCTGAACCCCTGGTTCCCTCTCGGTCCCTCAGGCGAACACGAGCTGCATCCAGGACTCCAGGGCTTTATTCCCCGAGAGCTGCCATATCCATCCCTGCCCGACCAGCACCGCATGGGGACAACATGAGGCCTGGCCCACTCTGCTCAGACTGAGTACCCAGATGGGGCCTGACTGTGTCCTGGGCAGGGCAGGGGAAAAGAAGGAGAGCCAGCTGGGGCAGTAGCTGGCCTGGCCCCCACACCCTTTAGGAAGGTGCCTCTGAGCGTCAAGGGCGACAAAGTGCAGGCTGGGCAGGAAGAGAAGAGGAAGAAAAAGGAGTGAGAAGGCACAGCTGGGAGAGAGGTTGAGGAGGGACAAAGCCCACCAGGCTGGCGGGTCACTTACTGAGAGGAGATGCCTCACCAGGCTCCAAGACCATCATGCCGGCCATGGGGGGGCCACCCGGGGGTGGCCCAGGGCCTGCAGAGTGGAGCCGCAGAGCAGGAAGCGAGGAGACACGAAGACGCCAAGGGAGGTGGGGACAAGAAAGGGAGAGCCAGAGACATGAAGAGAGAGAGACAACGGACAGAGGGGGGAAATGACAGAAATTTGGAGACAGAAACCCAGAGATGGAGACAGACAGAGAAAGTGGGGGGAGAATGAGAGGTGACACAAAGGCAGAAGGAAGCCAGGGAAAGACGGAGGGACACAGCAGGAAGGAGAGAGAGCAGCGGAGGAGGGGAGCGGAGAGGTGTGGAGACAGGTGTCAGAGCAGGACAGACAAGAGCGGGAAAGACAAAGAGCAAGGTCAGAAGATGGAAAGGAACTGGGTGAGGGGCAGTGGGCAGGGGGTTGAGACAGGGCTGGGCAGAGCCTGGGGGAGCCACAGGCCCTTGGAGGGAAGAGGAGAGGGGCGGTGCCATCTCTGGGGCTACATCCCAGGGCCTGGTGCTGGGCCAGGGGCAGCCTCATTACAATCAGCACAGAGGACAGGGCTGAAGCAGGCGTGCGAGGCCCCTAGGGATCAGAGACACACTGCCCGCCTTCTGGGCTGAGATTCAGCCCAGCTTCATGGACCTGCCCCAAAAGCAGCAGGCTGGTGCCACGGCTTGGGCTGAGAAGGTCCAAGGCCCTACATCTCCCCATGGCTCACCCCTAGCCACGAGGAAAGGGGTTCTGCTCTCGGGTCCTCCCAGCTGCTACTCCCCGCCCCTCCCCTTCCCCCATCCCTGGCCTCTCCTGCCCTGACAGCTGCTTATCATGGGGGAAGATGAGCTGGTAAACAACCCAGAGTGGACAGAGCTGCTGCAGTGGGCAGTCCCGTCGAAGGGTCCACAGATATTCCAAATGGACGGGGCGGACTGGACCAGGGTCTCCGCGGGCAGGACTGGCTTGGCAAGAGGCAGCTCTCAGGGACACATCAGCTCAGACCATTCTGCGGTGTGAACTGTGTGCATTGGGCCCCCTGACATTTATTCCCAGGCCCCGCCCAGCTCCTGGCATCCTGTAGCCCTACAGAGACCTAAGCGTGGAAAGGCCCAGGTAGTGTCTGAGTCCCAGGTGCTGGGAGGTCGCAGTTAGACTATTCCACCCACAGGCCCACCCTCCTGTTTGCACTGGCCTAGGTAGGATGCCACCCTCTGGCATTTGAATGCCCCTGTGATGCCAGCCGAAGGGAGGCCCTAGAGAGGCCCAGGCCAGACCTGCCCTATGTGGGCTGCCCAGCGGTCAGCCTAAGCAGGGCCCCACCCTTGGCCCGGATCACCGAGTGCCCAGCACTGGCTCCCAGAGGTCAGTAGGAACTATATGGAGTTGCTGGGACTTGTCACCAGGGAGCTCTTTCTCTCCCCAGAACCCTAGGGTGGGAAGGAGCAGGGAGTAGGAGCTAGGCTAGCCCTGGCTCTGGCCAGGCACTTTGGGTGCAGGCAGAGTGGGCAGCCGACAGAGCTCCTGGTTCCTTTCCCTCCGTGAAGCCCAGCCCTCTCTCCAACCTAGGAACCCTGGGCTCCCAGGGGTGGTCTGACCAAAGGCAGGGTTCCCTCTCAGGTTCCGGTGAGGCCTATCCTCCTCCTGCTATCGGCTCTGTGGGCCTGCGCGAATGCCCAGGCCACAGAGCCCCTCTACTGCCCACTCCTGCTGGGGACCCGGCTCTGCAGCCATCCCTAGGAGGGCTCAGCAGAAGACCTCTACAGCCGAGCTGCCCTGGGAAGTGAGAATTTTGCTTTGAATGCTGAGCAGCTCACTATCAGTCCCCATCAGAACCCGGCATTTCCTATCTGTGGCGATACCACCCCAAATGTGCCCAATCTCCTTTGATCACAGAACCCGGCATTTCCTATCTGTGGCGATACCACCCCAAATGTGCCCAATCTCCTTTGATCACAGAACCCGGCATTTCCTGGCACAGGCACACACAGAACTTAGCCATGCCCAACCCTGTAGGCACCTGCCAGCCAGGTCACATGACTGTCACTCAGGAGAGACAAGCCTGCCTTCACCACAGGCCCAAGGAGCCCTTAGGGCCCTCGGCTCCAGCAATGGGACCTCCGTGGCTAGAAAGACCTGCTCTGGGGCTTTCCGGGTATGGAACAAAGTTTACAGGACGGCCCCAGCAACTTACCCATCTGGAAGATCCCGCTGCCCTCTTCCCCGCTGCCCAGTTCATCTGCAAGTGAAAGACAGGCTTATTCAGAAACCACTAATATTTGGTTCACACCTACTGGGTGTCAGGCACTGTTCTGGGCACACAGTGGGGAAGGTCATGGAAACACAGCTGTTACCTCCTCCCCAGGCCTCGGGAGGGTTGGCCTGGGGAGAGGGTGTAGACCAAGGGCAGCTGGGAAGGAGGGGCCAGACCAGACTGCCCCCCGCAGTGAGGACAGGAGGTAGAATAGGGGTGGCCATCGTCCCCCACTGTGCATTGCCCACCACCTTCCCCATCGGTCCCGATCATCCTGTCCGAGGTGGGGACCACCACAGCAGAGGAACCACCACCAGCCCAGGGTCATACAGGGCGTAGGTGGAAAATTCTGGGGTCACTGGGGCCAGGGCTCCGGACGTACCCAGGTCTTAGCCCATCTCTTCAGGCACCACTTTGGGCAAATTTCCTGAGGTCCCTTTAAGTCCTGGTGGGGAGAACCCTGACTCTGTCCCCCGCCCGCCCCACTCCCAGCCTCCAGAACCCTCTGCCCACCTCCAGAGGCTTCATCAGCCAGCAAGTCCTCATCATCAGACAGGTCCGAGTAGCCCCAGCCAGCCCGGCCTGCTGTGACCGTCTCCGCGTCCTCAGGCAGAGATGGGCCATCGTACGCCCTCAGCGCAAGGGCCACCTGTGGGAGACCATGAAGACAACTACATCACACTCTCCAGCCACTGCCTTTTTGGGGGGAGCGGGGGAGACCCAGAGTCTCAGCCTGAAGCCCCGCAGTGGTTAGGTCAGTTGTGGTTTGGCTAAGAGAGTCAGGCTGGGATGGAACCACCACCTTTGACTCGGCTCCCCCAAACCCCATCAGCCCCTTGAGGCCACAGAGCCCAGCCCTGCAAATTCTCCCAGTCTGAAGGAATCCTCAGATAAACAGGCAATACAATTAGTCACTTGGGTAAGTGGTGACTCTTCTTCTGGAGAAGGCAAGAGATATCCAGGACATGAGTTAGTGGACAGGAGACACAGGCAAGGAAAGGGTGACCTGGGCCAGCGAAGATGGGAACATAGGGAGGTGGAAGAGTGGCCAGGGTTCGAGTGGATGGGGTTACAGAGGCCGGAACTGAGGGTGAGTCCGTCGAAGCTGTCCCTTCCAATAGCAGCCCCCCACCTGGCCTACTTGGCCACCTCGTTCTGCCTCGGTCTGGCCTCCCAGTCTCCAGGCCGCAGGGAACACATTCCAGCCACATTGGCGAATTAGTTCTGGCACCTTCTGCGGCACTGACAGACTCGTCTGCGCAGAGGCGAGGGTGGAGCGCAGCAGCTGGGCTGAATGGGGCAGGACCGGCTTGGTGTCAACTCCACGTGACCCCAGGCTGCTGCTGAGCCCAGCACAAACTCCAAGAGGGGGTGCTCAGACCCTGCACCCTGCAGGCAGGGCAAAAGCACCCATCACGCCTGCCTTTCTCAGGTGTGGGTATGGGCCCTGAATGCCTTTTCCCCTTAGACAAGTTCCAAAGGCGTTTTACCAGATCACTTAGAAGAAAACAAACCCAGCGGAGCCCCAGAGAACACCAGAGCCCTCCCACTCTGACAAGCCTGCAGGGATTTGCTGTGGCCCCGTAATGCTCGTCTAGCTCCAGATGGCCTGGCAGGAGCGTCTCGTGCCCTGTCCTGGCCTTGGCCCCATCTGGGGAGCCCAGGCTGGCCAGAAGGAAGTGGTCTTGTTCGTGGAAACCAAAGCCAGCCCTCACTGGCTAGACAAGGTGGTGACAGCGGAAGAGAGGCCTGAGAAGAAAAAAATCAAAGAAACAGGCCGACCCTCTCCCTCCCTGCCCCCAACTCCACACACTACGTGTCCCGGAGCCTCTGCTCTTTTCTCATACTCGTTCCTCTGCCCGAATACCTTTCCTCCCTTTGTTTATTTGGTTCATGTCAATTTGTTTCTGGCTAACTTCAATTCCATCCTCCAAGATTCAGCTAAATATCACCTCCTTCAACTGCTCAGTAATAAAAAGAAACGAACTGCAGATATGCATGCAGCATGGATGAACATATAACACATTATGCTACATGAAAGAAGCCAGACACAAAAGACTCCCTACTGTATGAAAGTCTATGGGGAGAAAGTCTAATCCGAAGTGACAGAAAGATCAGTAGCTGCCTGGGCCCAGGGGTGGGTGGGGCTGACTGGGAAGGGGCACGAGGGAGCCTTTTGGACGGATGGTTCCCTTGGTACCTACACCTCCTTGTCATTACCAAACTGTACCCTTGAAGTGATGGGTACATTTCACAGAATATAATTTATACCTCAGTAAAGATAACTAAAAAAAAAAAAAAATCTCTGCCCTGGCTGGTGTGGCTCAGTGGATTGAGTTTGAGTGCTGGCCTGCAAACCAAAGGGTCACAGGTTCGATTCCCAGTCAGGGCACATGCCTGGGTTGTGGGCCAGGTCCCTAGTAGGGAGCCCTTGAGGGGCAACCACACATTAATGTTTCTCTCCCTTTCATTCTCCCTCCCTTCCCCTCTCTCTACAAATAAATAAGTGAATAAAATTTATTTTAACAAAGAAGAACTTCTCTGGGAAACTTTGTTCTGACTCCTTGCCCTTCCAAGCCACCTGCGTCCCTCTGGGACTCACTCTGTAATCGCCTGTACCTCCACCGAAACAGAAGAACCTTGAAGGCAGGGACTGTGGTTAATGCATTTCTACTTTCTCAGCACCTGTAAATACTTGAATGAATGAGTGAATGGAAAATAAAATGGCATCACCCACTAATTCTAGCTGCTTCCTGAAGATGACTTGCTTTCGGGGGTGCATCTCCCTTCCGAGGCTGGGCGCCTCCCTCAGGGGCTGAGTGCCATTCGGGCATCTTTGTGTTTGCAGTGCTACCAAGCCTTGTGTGAGGCCTGCACTGCCTCCTTTATCCTCTGCTCTGGCCTAAGGCCCCTCCCCCACAAAATCCATGGGCAAACCCCTCCCCCTGTTCCTTCTCCTCACCCTCTCCCTCTGGACAAAGGTGGTCAGTGAGCCTCTGGGCTGGGCCATGAGGTTCGCATCCAGGAGTGAGCCTTGGAACCTCCAGGAGCTGGCGAGACATGGATTCCTGGGCCACTTCCCAGAGCCACTGAGTCAGGCTCATTCCACCCCAGGTTAGAGGACTACAGTGGTGTATACTCAGGGGATCCTGACACTCACTGGTTAAGAATCACAGGGATTCTCCCTCCTCCTGTGACCTAAGGGGAGTGTGGGTGAGGGCTGGTGCAGGGGCACCGACACTGAGCAGAGGTCAGCGGGGCATGCCAGACAACTCCCCGCCTGAGGAGGGTTCTCTGTGTCATTGCCACGTCCTCCTCCTTCCTGTGCAAGGGAAGGCCCAGGAGGGCTGTACAAGGCACAGGGATCCCTGGTACCCCCTTAGCACCATTCCACTGTCTGGAAAAGGAGAACCCTGGTGAGCAAGGTCCAGAGCTTCTCCTAGGGAGGAAGAAGCCAGGGTGGAGCTTGGGACTGGACCAGAAATAGCGAAGTGAGGTTCAGCTTGAAAAAAAAAAAAAACAAAAACGCGGGGAATACATATCTGCAGTGAGAGAAGAGAGAATCCAGAGCAAGTCAGGCCTGGGCAGAAGCCCCCCCACTACAGGGACCCCAGGAAATAGGCCCCCCACATGCCTACTTGCGCTTGCTTGCAGCCCCCTCCCCAGGATCCAAGGCTCCCTGGTCAGACCAGGGCCTGTAGCAAGGGCCAAGCCAGCAAGAGCAGAGACTTCAATTGTGAAAAGCTGAAGATCAAAAGGTTCTAGCAGCTGGATTTCTCATCTGGGAGGGAAGATGGAGCCAGACCGGAAAGAGGCTTCAGAAAGAGCCCGGAAGAGCCTGGGACTTGATCATAGAAGGGAACTTAGATTCAAACCTGAGAAGCCCAAGGTCTGCTTGGAAAATAAGAAGAGCTAATTTATTGGGCACTTTACTATGCACCAGGTACTCCTTTAAGGACTTCTATGTGTTAACCCAGGTTATAGGTGTTAAGCAGCCCCACTGGAAAGAGGAGGAAATGAAGCAGAGTCAGGTCACCTGCTTGAAGACCTAGCAGGTAGTAGAGCTGGAATCGAACCCTGGTGGTCTGGCACCAGTGGCGAAGCCCCCAGCACTGCATACACGGCCTCTGTAACCAGGGCTGTGCAATGAGCTGGAACTCGCCAAGCGGAATCTCGAGGTCACTCAGAGTCCTGAAGCCTCTCAGTCACAGTGCATTTCAGTTTACAGAGCATTCCCTCAGCCTCAGTGCCATTTGACCATGACAATGACCCCCTGAGGTGGCTGAGCAGATGTGAATGGCTCCCTTTCACAGAGGAGGAAACAAGTGAGTGTCTGGCAGAGCCAGGACTGACCCAGGACCCCAATCTCTCTGCTCACCAGGAAAGGAGGCAGGGCTGGCTGGGCTGGGCTGGGCTGGGCCAGGAAGCCCAGGGCTGGCTGGTCCCCATCCCCAACCTGACTAGTTCCCAGGAGGGACACAGGATGCATGTGCTGGCAGCAGCCTGGGCCCAAGCAGCAGGTCCCACAGTCCCAAGGAGGGCTGTCGGAGACTTGAAGGTCAAAGGCAGAAATAGCACCCAGGTTTCCTGCCTTCCAGCCTGTGTCCAGCTAGGAGGGAATCTGGCCTCCTCACAGAGGAACCCGGGACTTCAGGCGGGCATTGAAGCTGGACAGCAGGCCAGAGAGGAGGAGTCCAGAGGGCAGACCTGGGCCGAAGAGGAAGGAGCCAGGCACAGAGAGAGAAGTGGGGACAGCTGACTCATGTAGGCCAAGGTCAGCAGACTGTTCTAGTGTGCTGAGAACAATTGCTTGGGATGGGGGTGTGAGCCGAGTAGCTCCCCTGCCCCCTGGACAGTGAGCATAGAAGAGAGGTTGGGGGTGGGGAGATGGTGTACCAGACAGACAAAGCACTTCTGGGAAGCACTTGCTCCCTGAGGCTGGGTTGTGTCCAGGCCTTCCTGGTGAGGAAGAGGGTGCACACAGAGCTCCAGGTCCTGCAGAGGCCCTTGGGGACAAAGGACAGAGACAGGGCCCTCCTTTCCTGACCTGGGTGAGGATAAAGAGGGAGGCAAGGGTAGTTGAAAGGAAGTGTGGGGGTAAAGGTCAAGCCATTAGAGATGGGCACAGTAGTTAGACAAGGTTTAGGGTGCAGGGAGAGGTACAGACCCAGATATAGGACACGGGGTTTTAGAAGGAGCTTATAGCAAGGACCCTAGCTTTGCAAAGGTTAAGAGCTTCTGGAGCTGCTGAAATCAGAGTTGTAGGAAGATGGCTGCACAGTGAAGAGATGACAAAAAAAAAAAAAACAATCGACAATCGAACTCTCCCCCGGGTCCCCCAGTTAGTCCTCAGCACCTGGGGTGCACCGAGTGGCTGCAGGGTTGCCATCCCTCATGTGCAATAAGGGGAATCCAAGGAGCTCTGAAAACCAGCAGTGCGTGTGTGTGTTTTCAATAAGTTTATAACAAGCTCATTTGGTGCCGAGCCCTGACCTGAACTGACATGAAGCTATTAATAGCTTCTGCACTCCACCTCGGGGAACCGTCACACACGTTGCCGCAGCAATATTAATGTGCTTTATTACGGGGTGTTGCCTCAGACTCTACTGAAGATGTCATGTTGCAGCTGGCATGTGCTCCATGTCACCTTTCTCTAGTTGGAAAACTTCTGAATCCCAAAACAGTTCTGATTCCAAGGGTTTCAATGAAGACACTGAGCTTGTATTGTAATTTCCATTTTGTAGATGAGAAAACTGAGGCTCAGAAAGGGTCTTCTGTGTAAATGGGATTAAAGCTTGTAAGGCACTCAGATGGTGCCTGTGTACAGTGTTCAATCAGCAGTGGAAGTAGTACCATGTAGGGGGTACGGGTAGAGGTGAGGGGACGAGAGGTCATGAGGTGACTCATGGGAGCGTGGGAGGGGTTGGCTCAGGCTTAGGGTCAGCCTCCAGGTGTGGGATGAAGGGAGGGGTCTGGCTCTGCTTCCCAGGCTCTGCTTCCCAGGCCCTGCTCGGGGGCCAACAGGCAGGGCACTGCCTGGGGGTGACCACAAAGCTTAGTTCCAAGGCTCAAGTTGTCTGCCTGCTCTGATGCCGACTCTGGAACGACTGACTAAGGACTTCAACTTCAGGCTTCTCCAGAGGCATTCTTCACATGCCTTGGGCAGCCAGCCCACCCTCCCTTCCATGGCCCAGACCTGAGGCTGAGCCCCTCCACCGCCCCCACAGCTGGACAGAAGGTCTGAGCACTGCGGTCCCCAGGGTGATTGCAGCTGCCCAGGGCAAGGCTCCAGGCATCTGGGCTGGAGTGAGCTCACCCCATCAAAATCCAGAGGCAGTGTGGGGGTGCGGGACAAACGGGCTGGGCCCTGCCTGCCCACCTGCCTCCTGCCAGCACAGACTCTGCCTTGGCGGCCCCTCCCCTGCGCAGCGCAGAGGAGCCGGCAGACGCTCTGACCCACACCCCCCAATTCTTTGGGACACTGAACTCAGGCAAGTTCCCCCTCCCACCCCATTCTCTGATGCAGGCTCCCATGTAACCCCGCAGTGCTCTCTCCACTCTGCTATAGCCCAGGCCCCGGAGAGAGGCTCAAGGTGCCCTGCCCACCCACAGGTCGTGGCACCCTGTCCACAGTCAGCAGACGACAACGGGGAAGGAATCTGTTGGGGCAGCACTTTGTTGTGCAAACTGCCAGGGGTGGGAGACTCAGACACAAAGGCCAAAAGGCCTTTAATCCCCTGACAGGCTGAGAGGGGCGCCCGGCCGGAAGGAAGGTGGCTGCAGCCTCCTCTGGCCCACGCTGCCCGTGCCACTTGGGAGGCCCGCCAGCTCTCCAGGCTTCCAAGGCGGCAGGAGCTTCGCCAGCCAGCTGGCTGGGAAAACAATGATCCCCAAAATTAGGTGAAAGGCTGAGGCCCCTCAAGGGCTCGTGCTGAGATAAGGTCTTTGCAAGGCTTAGCTCACGGAATTCCACAACCTCATAAGGCAGATACTGGCACTCCCCGAATTTACAGATAAGGATACAAGGCTCAGAGAAGTAAAGTCACCTTAACAAGGCCACACAGAGAAGGCAACAGGCATCCAGTTTGAAAGCAGGGCCCCTTCTCCTGTGTTTGGTTAGCTTGGAAGCTCTGACCCCAGCCCTCTACAAACTCATACTAAGACCGTGGACCTGGAGGGGCTGCATCCCAGCCAGGGCCTGGGGGAACACTGAGGGCCCATGAGGGCCTTCAAACAGACACCCCCGGGAGCCAGCAGCTGTAGTATAGGATTCTTTGCCCCAGCTCTGCCCCGAACTCACCACGGACCTTTGACAAGCCCCTTGACAGCCCTCCCTTCTAGCAAACTGCCGTGAATCCCCATGATATGTGCTAGGCAGTGATTTTCATGAGTTCTGCTCATTGCTGCAGCTTTGGAACAGAAAACACACCCTAGGTGCTCAGTTAATATCTGCAGACACAATGATAAGTCCGTCATTGTGAAAGACTGACAGACTGAACAAACTTGGAAAGCGTGGCCGGAGGACTCTGAATCTGCCCAGCCCTTCCCCAGGTGGACCTGACGTGGTCTCTGCTTCACAGGCCCCTCTCATGCGGCCGCTGTGCCCACCGAGTGGCCTGCCCCCACAGAAGCACTTGATCCCCCAGATACAGAGAGATGCGGCCAGACTGTGCTCAAACACCCTGATTCCAGGCTGCCTTGGCCACTTTCCAGCAGGGCAGCCTCAGCTTTCTCATCTGCAAAAAAAAAGGGGGGGGGGGCGGCAATCCAGCACACCTGCCCCGTAAGGTTCAATTCAAGTGATTTTTGACCTTTACTTATGGAGCACCTACAATGTGCTGGGCCCTGGGAATAAAACTGGGAAGCAGGCAGACACGGAGCTCTGTCTTCCCAGGGGAGACAGACCATTAAACCCACTGGTGACAACACCATGTGTGGAGAGCTCTGCAGAGGATGGACCCTTGGTCACACTGTTGTCATGTCCCATTCTCCCAGCCCCCCCAGTCCCCACACGCTCCTCCTGCCCCCACAGACACCCTGAGAATGGGCCTCCCCTGGGGCTGAGGGAGCTGCCGGCCAGCTTTCAGGGAGGAAGCAGGAAGCCACTGGGAAATGACCCTGCCTCACCCGTTTGCCAGGTGCCGCTGAGGCGATGGAGGTGGCCAAGCGGGAACAGCTTCCGGGCTGGGCCACCCGGCAAGAAGATCCCCAGGGGTTGAATATTATCCTCTAGGCACTGTTGGTGCCAACAGCGCCTGCGGTGTTCACGTGCCTGCCTCCTGCCCGAGGCCTGGCTTGGTTCTCAGGTTCTCTGGCTGCCGGGTGGCCCTGCTGTGGAGTGCTGGGGTGTCTGTGGGCCTTCAGGGCCACGCCAACCTGGCTGGGCCTGTCCATACCCACCAGGGTCACTGCCAACAGATTTCACGAATGAAGCCCCTAATGCAGTGCCAGACCTACGAGTTTTTCTAGAAATGAAACACCACTTTTGACAATGAACTTTCTGAACCTACTAGGTTAGGCCTTTCCATTACCCTTGACTCACCAAAGGATTAGAAGAAAAAAGCCCCTATTATGGTCACCTGGGTCCTGTGTGATCTGCCTGCACACATTTCTCCAACCTCCCCTCTCCCCCTGCTCCTTGCCACGTTTATCTCAACAGTCCTCAAACACACCAAGGTCCCTCCCACCTCAGGGCCTTTGCACTTGCTGCACCCCCAGCCCGGGACAGTGCCTCCACATATGCTCACTCCTCTTCCTCTGCTCAAATGTCACCTTTACAGAGGCCTACCCTGACCACATTCCAGGTCCAGAATCTATCACAGTGAACTCTCTGTCACCTCCTTGCCCTGTTTCATGGTGCCTCACCACCTACGTTCAGCCCTATATTCACATTTACCTGCTTATCATCTGTCTCCCCTACAAGAACACTGGCTCCTCGAAGGCAGGGACTTTGTCTACTTTATTCACTACTGCATCCCTAGTACCTAAAAAGTACCCTGCAGGCATTGGATGCTCAATAATGTTCGTTAAATTAACGAATGAATGGGGTTTTACAAATGAAGACACTGAGGCTCAGAAAGGTGACTTGCCAACGATCACAGAGTTGGAAGAACTGAAACTGAAAGCCAGACAGACTCCTGGTTCCAGCCTGGAAACTCTGTATCTCCTGAGCCCTCCTCCTGCCATCTCTGAACCTGGGGCTTTCCGGCCAGAAGGTCCATCTCTGGGGAGACAAGAAGCGGTCTCCCCACGGTCACTGACAAGAAGAAACCTGCCAGCTGCCCAGACCAGCATCCCAGGGAGCAGGCAGGGGTCTGGGAGGTGAGCTGGGCCACAGCTCCGGCCACCCCCAGGGCCTTGCGCAAGGCAGCCAGGCAGCCAAGCCTCCATGGCTCCACTCCTGCTTGCTCCCATGGGCATCGGCAACAGGAAAAAACAGACTGGAACGGCAACCCAGCAGCTGCAGCCAAGGAGGCAGGCTCCCCCTGCCCCCCAGGGCTTTCCCCATCTGCTTCCTGGATGGGGAGGAAGGGGCAGGCCAGGCCAAGCCCACGGTTGACCAGAGGCCTGTGGGCAGCGAAGCTGAAAATAAGAGGAAGAACCCCTTCCTTTTGGAATGCCCCCATCCCCTTTCCTCATGACTAATGTCCATTCCAGGGACAGTAACTCTGGACAGGAAAGTTATGGGGGAGGATCCTGCAGACACACATGTCTGGGAAAGCTGGTTACACAGAGCAGAGCTGGTTTCCTGAGCCCTAATGTCTCTAACACTATGATGAGGGAACGGGGTGACTAGTTAACGTTTCCCAAACTTGCGTAACTTGGAAGCCTTCCTCCACGCAGAGCTCAGCAGACTAGGGTTCCACAGAACCCATTTTGGGAACACCCACCCAGGACACACCTTTGTTCAGCTGGCGGCCCTGCTAGCTCTCCCTGAGTAAGGCTTTAGAGGTAAGATATGACCCACCACCACTGGGGGCTCGGAAAGAGGGTCCTGAAGACAGAAAGGCCCCATGGAACAAAGTGCCAATGGAGGAAAAGCAGGCCAGGCGACAGGCTAGTTGGTGGCAAGAGGGCTATGTTTTGTCCTCAGGGTGAACCCGGTCAGTCTAAGGACACCCAGGCAGGAGCTGCACCTTCCCTGCTGGCCTCAGCCCTCCCTCTGGGGTGATGAGGCCCATCAGAGGGGACAGAGAGGGCGGCCCAGCGCCAGGTCACTTCCAATCCCCTGGGACCATGTGGAAGGTCTGAAGGCACCCATGTCCTGGACAGGGAGGAAGCTGAGTGTGCTGAAGGGCAGTTCAGCTGAGGGTAGAGACTGGGACTGGGGGTGGGGGTGGGGCAGGAGGTGAGGGGAGAGGACCAGCCTGGGCAGCAGGGTGGGCCACGAGAACTAAGGAAGATTAAGAACTGACTTTCAGCTCACCCCACTGTCCTGGGGGAGTCCCTTCCTCCCCTGTCTGGGCCTCGGGCTGCCCCCATCAGATGATAGAGATCACAGGTTTCCAGATCAGCAGCCTGAGGGGCCGCTTTAGTGGACGGGTGAAGGGTGGGGACAGACGGGTAGAGTTCGGACCCCCTCCCCCTAATACTCACTTCAGTAAAAACAAATCAACCTTTTGCACTTTACATTCTGACCTTCTACATAATACGCCTGGTTCAGCCGCTGGTTATCTGTGAGGCCGTGAGTTACTCACTTTTCCTGTCTAGTGCCTCCATTTCCTCACCTGTAAAATGGGCATGAAAATTCATAACAACAGTATCAACCTCACAGAGTTGCGTGAGGACTCAGTAAACCGGGAAAAGCTGCAACAGCACTAGTGCACGGTGAATCCTCTGTTTGCTATTATCTATCCAAATACTATAGCATTTAATCCAAATACTATTATTTTGATTGAAATAAGGGTTTCACTGCTTAGTAATAGTAAGTTCAAAAGCTCTCAATTTAGAGGATTCCAAAGGTTCCTTCTGGCTATGACATTTAGGACACTGAAACTCTGAGACAACAGGAGTCTAAAACTCTAGGCGGTGGCTCTGACCAGCAGAGAGAGCAGAGCTACGGTGGGGAATTACAATGTCGAAACCAGCAGGAGGAGAAGATTGAGGGGAACTGGCCAGTGAAGGGTTACCACCGGCGATCTATTTATACCTCCCCCTCCACCCTGTTCCAAAAAGACTCAAAGCAGCTTACAAAAAGGTACCTATAACAGCAAGAGAAAATTAACATACGTAATAAAACTCGGGCAGGGAGGACAGCTGGAGCCTGGGGTGAGGTGAGCAGACACAGCATGTGCCAGATGCTGGAGGTCTGGGAAAGCGACGGCTCACTTGGCTCTGAGCTTTCTGGTGGCCAATGGGAAGAAGGAAACCTGACCAGTCCCTGGATTCCACATCCCATGAAGGAAAAACAAACCCGTTGCTTAGAAGAAGCACAACTATTCCAGAGGCTGAGAGCAGGGAATGTCCCAAGGGAAAAGGTCTGCCTGGTGCCCCACTTTGTCCTCGGCAGTGGGGCCAGTATCCCCTTGGGGCCCACTGACCATGACCCTCTGAGGCTGAACTCAGGGTCAGAGTCTACGGCAATCGAAGATCCAGGAGGCTGGACTGGCGGTCTAGGCAGCACCCCCAGCATCCTTGGTCTGGGCAGGATTACCCATCCCTCCCCGAGCCTGAACACAGCCAGCGCCCGAAATAGCCAGAGCAGGCGAGGATGCCAGGAGGCCCCAGGCAGGGACCTGGGTAGGCCCGCCCACAGTCGAGGGCGCCGTCAGCCAATGAACACACATCGCTGACACAAAGGAGCACCTTCACCAGGGAACAGGGCCCTCCCTGGGAGTCCCCCACCCACCAAGCTCCCCGCTCAGCCTCACGTTGCTCACGAAGAACCCAGGCAGCTGCTCCGCCCTTCCTACAAGGCAGGCTTTCCTGCGGGAGCCAACTGGAAAAGTCTTCGGAGAAACACCACCCATCCCATAGAGGAAAGTGCCCACAGACCTCCCGCCCCCCACCTCCAGGATTAGCCTCCTTCAGAACCCTCCTGGGTCCCCCAGCTGCTGGCCAAGACAATGGGAGCTATTCTGGGCTGCGAGGGGTATTTAAAGCTCTGGCTGCACCTCTGTTCCTGGGGAACAAGAGGCCCTGACCTCAGCGAAACCTTCCTGAAATTGTTGCTGCTCAGACGGTGATGGCTGAGTCCCATACAGTCTGTGTCCCACCGCTCCTGCCAGGCCCTGAGGTCCTATGAGACACAAGCACAAGCGCCTCCTCCTCCAGGAAGCCAGCAGGGCTATTGTCCAAGACCCTCTGAACAGCCGCGTTCTGGCCCCTGCTCTGCTACTGGTCTTCTCAACCCGTTTTCTCATCTGCAAAATGTGGTAGTAACACCAGTGGGTGTGCAATTACTTGGAGGCTGCTGTGGTTGAGAGGAAGTCGAGGCTCCTCAGCTACCTACCTGTGTGGGGCCAGATGTAAGCAGATGGGAGTTTCACCTACTGTGTCACTGTGTTATCTAGCACCTCGCACATAGTAGGTGCCAAATAAATATTATTGATTGACATACATATTTGTGGAATGTGTCTGTAACCCCCACAGCACCACCCACAGTGCTGGGTGCACAGGTGGCCAATACCCTTTGATGGTAATACAGCCGGATCTCATTCAGGGCCAGGCACATACTGTACTTTATGTGGATTACCTCATTTAATTTGCTCAGCAATCCCAAGAGGTAGGTTATTTTTATTCTCTTTACAAGCAAGAAAATGGGAGTTCCACTCACAGTAGTTAAGGAGCTTGCCTTGGGGGGGGGTCCCAAAACTACTAAGAGGCCAAGCTGGGAGTCAGCCCCAGGAACCCCAAAGTCTCTGTCAGCCTGCACAAACGCACTCTGAAGAAAGGCAACAGTCAACAGTGAGCTGGGAGCCAGGAGCCTGAACTCAGCCACTCAGTAGCTGTGTGGCTTTAAGGAAGTCACTTGGCCTCTCTGGATCTGTTTTTGTCTTCCATAAAAACAGGGGCATTACTTCCTATTTCTCTGCATCCTTAGTTGCATCAAAGGAACTAAGGGATGGGCCCTGCTCCCATATTAGTCCCCTCCCCAGGGGTAGCATCTCTCTATGAGGGGTGGTGGGAAAATGTCCTGGGGGGAGGCGGTACCCAGTGCTGGCTTGGGAACAAAGCCCAGCAGTTGCTGACAACAGCTGGTAAGAGCTATGGGCCTGGCCCAGGCCTGGGGAGCGAGAAGGGGCGGGCTGAAAAAATCACCTCTGGCCTTCCTCTGTCACCATTCCCTGCTGACAGCTGCTGGGGCCTCAGGGCCAAGGGCCCCACTGCAGGAGAGGGTGGGAGCAAGCTGGCTGGGGTCATCTCAGTCCTCATGCGGCTAACTGCTTGAATCAGGCTGCCTGGCCCTGCTGGGCCCACTGGGTAGGACTCGGGCCTCGCTGCCCCACTCCACAGCCCTTCACCCAGTTCCTGGGAAGTCTGGGGTGGGGATGGGGCTGGAGCAAAGGTCTGTGGGCAAACACGCCTTGCCTGGAGTCTGGGCTCTCCCAGAGACCCTGGGGGAGGAGGATGGGCAGCGCTGGGTGGAAAGGGGGTTTGAGGAGAGGCCTTGTGATCTTCCTGGCAAATGGATGGGGTTGCAGGCCATTCAGGGAGGCTGTGAACTTGGCCTTGGTTGGCCCCACCCAAGGTCCCTCTCAGCCTCCTCAGCTCTACTCCCAGTTCAGAGCCAAACCTTTCTAGTCCGCTCCAGCCCACGCAGCTCTCCCTCCTCTGAACTCAGGCATACCCATAATTATGACTGACCATGTTTTCCGAAGCAGTTGAGAAACAAAGTTTAACAAAGGATTCCTGGGTCACTTCCGCGTGTCAGAGGCAGCCTGGGAGACGTAGTTTATATGCACGGATACTCAAATTCTGGAGCGTGTTCATAGTCTTTTGGGAGGACTATTATTTTTATTTGATTTGATCAATAAATCAAAGCCATCCTGGGAAATGTGCGTGGCCACATGCTGCCTGACATCCTCACCTGGCAAATTCCTAACTGTGTAACCTTGGACAAATCACTTGGCCTCTCTGAGCCTCTGTTTCCTCATCTGTAAATGGAAATAAAAGTGGCCACCTCACCAGCCTGCTGGGAAGATTCAACAAGACAACCTAAGGCCTTAGCCCAATGTCTGGCACTTGAGATGTTTAAGTGTCACTTCTTCCCTTTCCTCCCCTCCCACCCCACCCCCACCCATTCAGAGGCTCACAGGCCAGAGAGTGACCTTTCTAGAACCCTCTGGGGAGAACAATTCCTGTTATGTCCCCCACAGTCTAGGTTAGGCTCAAGAGAAACCTGCCTGCAAATGTCCAACAGATTCCTGGAGCCTGGGCTGTCGGGGCCGGGAAGGATCACCTAGCCAACGCCTTCACTTACCAGAAAAGGAAACTGAGGCCCAGAGAAGGGAAGTAAGGACATCGAGGAGGACCGACCAGTGTTGGGGAGCCTGAGTTCAAATCCCGTCTGTGACAGCGACAGCCCTCGGGCTGACTTTACCTGTGTGTGTTTCATGTCGGTGCCCTCACCACCAAGTGCTGCTATAAGGGGCGGGGGCCACTCAGAGGGGATGCGGCAGCTCCAGGAGGAGGAAGAAGTCTCGCAGGAAACTGATGGCACAGGCAGCCCTGGGTCAGAGTCCTCCTTCCACCATGTCACCTCCTTCCCCAGGGCTAGAGCCCCGGGCCACACAGATGAGGACTCTGGGAGGGGGGACGCTAAGCTGGGTCTTCATCAGGGGTTTGCTCAGCACCTGAGACCCCAGCCTCAACCCCTGGTACTTAGAGCGGGCCCCTCTGGCCTGGCCTAAGCCCCAGGCAGGCAGGCCCCGCTGAGGAAGTGGCAGGAAGGGCTGGCAAATGAGAGTCTGTGTCCTTGGCAGGGAGAATTCGCCTCCCAGGGACTCAAGTTACAGGAAAGGAAATGGTAAATCTCCTGCTGCCTGCCACCTCCGACCAGGAATGTCTGCTGCCCGAGGGGACATCCTGTCCACCTGCCCCGGACAGCCCAGGGACAGCCACAGACCTGGGCCCACCCTGTGTTCCCTGCCCCACCCCTGGGGTCTCAGGTTGGCCTTTGGGACTCCGCCAAACGGGCGCCTGTCATTCTGGGGCAGTGAGAGCTGTTGTAACTGACCCATTACAGAAGAGAGAGCTGGAAGGCAACCCCCAAAAGATTGAGAGCCACCCCTAAGTCCGATGTGTTCAACCCTGCCAAGCATAAATTTGGAAACCCAAATTTGGGTGAATGAGCTGGTCCCATCAACCCGTCAACATAGGAGACGGCACACGGTGAACTCTGGGGTAGGACTAACCCAGTTGGAAATCCAACTCTGACATGTCCCAGCTGGGTCACTTTGGGCAAGTCACTGCAGCTCCTTGTGCCCTTCATCTCTGATGTGGAAGCAACAAAGCTATCATGGGGACCCTGGGAAAATCAGGGAGCTGAGAAGGGAGTCGCTTAGCACAGGGCCTGGCACGTAGGAAGGGCCCAGTGAACAGAGGCTGTCAGGTGTGGAGAATATTGGGAAGGAGAGGGAAATAACCAATAGCTGCTACGAGAGAGGGTCCGCGCCCGTGCGTGTTTTCTGCCTGCATGTTGCCAGCCGGACCATAAAGAAGCATTGGTCAGATGGTGAGGATGCTCTACAGAAAAATATAGCAAGGGGAGGGGTTCAAGGAAGGGCTGCGTGGGGCTGCTGTTTCGCACGGGCCAGTTAGGGAAGGCAACACACAGGTGTGAAGGAAGCTGGTGCGTGCACAGAGGAAGAACACTCCAGACACAGGGAGCAGCCGCTGAAAAGGCTCCAAGGCAGGAGTATCCTTGGAATGTTCGGGAAAGAGCCAGAAGACCAGTTATCTAACCCTCACAACTGTGCTGAGAGCGAGGTATAATTATGCCCCTTCTCTAGATGAGGCTCAGAGAGGTTTGTCCAAGGTCACAGAAGGCGTCAAGTGTCAAAAGGCCAGGATTCCAACCCTCCTTCTCAGCGAAGTGTCCAGGAGCTATTGCCCTCAGAGCTCCCACGGAGAGAGATAGAATGCGACAAAAGCATGTAAGGTATTCAGAATCGGAGCAATTCTTCCTGCAGGCTGGCTGTGTGACCGAGGAGGGTGCTGTAATTTCCTTGCTGGGCCTTCATGTCCCCGGTACTCAGACCAGTGGACCAGTGTGATGCCTACTCATCCACCTCCCAGCTGATGAGGCAGGAGGCCAAAAGAAGGGGGAGGGGAGAGTATAATGCGGGGAGATGACCCGCATTATATTGAGCTTCCCTGGCATCTCAGACCCTGAGCTCCTCTTGGACAGGTGTGAATGCTGCAGGCATGCAGACTATATCAACCTGAACTGCCCAGGTGACCTACTGCCTGGCCCCCAAGTGTTTGCACTCTGCCTATACCTACCTGGGCCTTGTCCCCACAGCACCCAGGGCCCAGCCACAGCTGGGAATCTGTTCTGCACTCCAACTCCAGGTGACAGACATGCCCCTCATCCCTAGAACCCAGACCAGGAACAGCTCCTGGTGTCCTGACCCACAAATGGCCTTTTTAACCAGGGGTGCCAAAGCAGGCCAGCCCTCACGGGCACTGGGCCAGATCCTGAGGCCCAGACAAGTGCAAACAGCATGCCTGGTGCCCAGATACGGGCGCATTACAGCCGGCAGGCTGCCCAGTGCCCCCGTCACAACAAACCATCATCTCTGCCCTGCTGAGAGGGGCCCAGGCAGCCTGATGGGAGAAGGGGACAGCCAGGGAAGGCCTCCTCCCCTACCCAGTCCCCTGGGAATGGGCAATGGGAACCTTGGAGGCTGGACATGGAGATCCCAGATGCCAGCAGCTGAACACCAGCAGATGCCAGAAGCAGAGACAGGCTGAGGGGAGTGAGTGGGAAATTAAGGGGAGAAGGTGGGCTGGATGGAGTCAAGTCATGGACTTTTTAACATTCGTGGGGTCAGGTGAGGGGACAGTGAGACCTCCCAGCTGCTGCAGACCACAAGAGGGGCAATCCTGTCCACCTCCATCAAATCCCAGGGGTCTCCCAGGGCTCCATAGGAGTCTCCCAAATGGGCCAGGAAACCAGTAATAATGACAACAGCCATTCTTACTGAGTGCGCATGGCACTCTGCATGCACCAATGTCCTCTAACAGGACTTTCTGCAGTGATGAAAATGTTCTAGGTCTACGTTGTCCAGTAAGGTAGCCACTAGCCACCTGTGGCTGTTGAGCACCTGAAATGTGGTAATGCAACCGAGTTTGTATTTTTAAATGTTCTATTTCATTAACCCTTGAATTTAAACTGTCATGTGTGGCTAGCGGCTACTCTCTTGGACAGTGTAGACGCCACCACCCTTAAACCGAGACTGGAGGCGGAGCCACCTGCACTCGACAAAGGAGGAAACTGAGGCCTGTGCGAAGCACACAGCTGGTGAGCCAGAGCTAGACCTGGGCCCTGGCCTGGCTGCGACGCCCTGCTCCCCACCCAGGCTATTGTCGACTCTGGGAAAAAGTGACAGAAGTCGTGCATATGTGGGTGACGAGGCTGCTGCTAATCAAGATGCCAAGTCTCCTGCTTCTGGCCTGAGCTCTGTCAGCTCCACTGGTTATCGCACACTGACCAGAGGCTCAGAGAGGCCGTTCACAAAAGCCTTTGATTCCTGACATGAAGAAAAGGCAGAAAGAGGATGGAATAATCCCAGCCAGTTGAGGAGTCGAGTCTTGGTGCAGACTGGGAATCTTCAATGACATGAAAGCTGGGCTTGGCCTCCCTACCTCATCTCCCCAGACCCCACACGGAGGTTCCTAAGAACTGGATGGCACTCTCGCAGGGCACATTTTCCTGCCTCTAGGCTTTTGTGCATGCCGTTTTCTTCTCCTGGAATCTATTTGCAAGATTCTATTGCAAATACACATAGATTCATACACAATCTATTTACTCTGCCTATCTAAAATACTCACCCATCCTTCAAGGCCTGGCTCAATTACCGCCTCCACTCTGAAGCCTTCCTGGCTGCCCCTACAAGACAACTTTCTCTTCCACACATCCACAGGACTTAATTTCTACCTTTTAGAGAGCTAGAGATTGGATCTTTATTATAGTCACTTTGTGTAAATGTCTCTTCTTTCCTTCTGGAACCAAAGCTCTTTAGGGACAAACTCCAGGTTGGGTTTTTCTCATCATATACATATAGCTGCCTCCCAATGTCGAGCAGCAGCTAATGGATAATAAACAAGTATTTACTAAGTTGAATTGGATTATAATAGTGGCTTAGAGGTTTGGGGGCTCAATTGCTTATGGCCGTGCCCCAATCTCCTGTGACCTCTTCCCTGCTCTGAACCTCAATTTGTGCATCTGTAAAATGGGGCCAGGGAGAGTACCCACCTCGTTGGGAGTTATTTGTACTTATCATATTTATTTAACATATATCATGTGCCAGGGACTTGATAAATATTATCTTCATATCTTATAACAACATCAGGAGATGGGCGGCGCTATTACTCACTACCCCGATTTTACAGAAGAGGAAACCGAGAAATTAAATAGATGAATGAGATCATGTAAATCAAATGCTGAGTGCAGCGTGGCACCTGATAAGTGCTAAATAAATTATATGAACACTTTTTTGTTCTGTGTAATGAAGAGTCTATAGAATGGGGGGAAATTCAGGATACTTTCCCAGGTCTGGACACATAGTAAATGTTCCTGAAAATATCTGCTTCCAGATGGACTCAGTCCCAAGGATTCCAGTGACAGGCAGGGCAACCCTAACGGGACCCGGGGAAGCCCCTGTTCTGACTCCTCTGCTCTTCCTCTGACCTACAGGACAGAAGCTACTGTCCGTATCACAGGCCACAGCGGTGGAGAAGCCTTTTCCTGCCCCCATCTTTCCCGGAAGACCAGAAATGTGGAATGATTTTGGAGATGACCCCTGTCCAGCTGTGCTGATTCCATGGGCGAATGGAGAATAGAGAGTCTGACTGTGTCTCAAAGGCAGGGGACACTCTTGACTTTTTCCAGGGGCTTTGACACCCCATGCAGTTCCCCAACCCTGGCCCAGGCCAGAAGAGGGGAAGAAGGGGCAGAATCTGGGACAGAACGAACGCCGATGGAGTTGCTACGTTGGGCCCCTCTCCACGCCTCAGTTCTCCTGACTGTCAGGTGATAAGAATTCCTACGTCACAGGGGCAGGTGGGTTTCAAGATAAAATGAGAAAAATGTATGCGAAGAGGAGCGTCCACAGCTTTAACATGCACAGGAATCTCCTGGGGATCTGGTTCGCACAGATTCTGATTCTGTAAATCTAGGGGGCCTGAGACTCTGCATTTCTGACAGGTTCCCAGGTGAGGCCCAAGCTGCTGGTGCATGGACAACCCCACTGAGTTACAATAGCACCTTGCACACAGTAACCCTCAATAGAAGTTAGCTATCCTTTTTCTTCTAGAGATTTAATCCTTAAAAAACATCCCTAGGCGCCCTGGCTGGTGTAGCTCAGTGGATTGAGCGTGGGCCCGCGGGCCTGCAAACCGAAGGATCATGGTTCAATTCCCAGTCAGGGCACATGCCTGGGTTGCAGGCCAGTTCCCAGTGGGGGATGCACAAGAGGCAACCATACATTGGTGTTTCTCTCCTCCTCTCCTTTCCTTCCCCTCTGAAGATAAATATAAAATCTTAAAACCCCTAGGGGACCGGAACCGTCATTTCACCATGGGCGATGCCGAGGTCCAGTGAGGTAGAGTGACTTGCCCAAGCACAGAAGGCTAGGATTCAAGGCCAAGTCTGCAGATCCATCCCTCCCAGGCGTCACGCCACCCGGGCCCCACCCACCTCCGCGGCAGCCAGAGGCCTGGAGCTGAGGATGCACCAGCCCTGCCTCTCGGGCCCCATCGCAGGCCCTGCTGGGTCAGCCAGGCCTCCATCGAGGGCTCAGGATCTCCCCAAAGAGGCCTGGGGCCATCACTTCCACCCCCCCCCAGTGGCACTTTCCAGAGGCCTCCCCCTACCTCGCCTTATAAAGCAACTGGAGCTGCTCTTTTCCAAGTTGCAGTTTAATTTTATATGGAGTGAACTAACTGTCCTCTCCCTGCAGCCTGGGCCTGACTGCTTCACACATTCCTTCTGGGGCAACATTACCTAATTTAACCATACCCCTGCTCTCAGAGGCTCCCAAAATAGCAGCTGCAATGGGGGAAAATGCCCTAATGGTATCAAAATAAACAGTTCTCCCTCCTCCCCTATTCTTGGCCTGTACCAGCCTCAGGACCCAGACCAGGGAGGAGCCAGGGCAGGACGGACTGAGGTGGGCCTGGGGGAGACCAAGAGATGCCACCAAAGCCCCATCCTCTCCATCCTTCCAGCCGTCTCCGTACAGACATGTTCCTGGCATCTCCCCACACCCCTGCCTCCCCCAAATCCTTCAGCTCCTACCATGGGCCAAGACTAGGATTCAACTTTCACTTCCTCCTAATAATAAAAGCTACAATAGTAATAATTGCCATTCCCCAGGTATTAATTATGAGCTAAACACTTCTCACTCCTCGACTTGCTGACTCCAGCAAAGTAAGGATTAGTATTTCCCCATTTCAGGTGAGGAAATGGTGCTCAGAGAGGTAAAGTGACTTGCCCAAGGTTATGCAGCCTGGAAGTGGCAGCGTTGGGGCTGGAAGCCAAGCCCCGCTGCCCCAAAGCCCTAACCATCACACCATCTTCTAGCTCAGACTATTTTGCAGAGCCCGAGGCCAGGAGAGGAGGAGCCCAGGGGTTTTTAGGAGCAAAAAAAGAGGCTTGCTCACCCAGTGCTTCACCGTAGGGTCTGCTCACGTAGCTGGTGCCAAACCACAGGAGCCTTTTACTCAGTACATCTACTCTGAGTACATTTTCCTCAGACCCTGTAGGCTCTAAGTCTGTCCCCAGGACACCCTGCTTGTCAGTCTGTGACTCCAAGCTCCTACTCCCTGCTCCCCCTCCCCATCTGCCCCAGAGCAGGGCTGCCACATTAAAGCAGGGAACACCCAGGCTGCTGACATACCTCAGGTGCAACCAGTGGTTCAGGAGCTGGGAGGGTGGGCCTCCCTCCCCCCTGCTCTCCTGCAGCCCAGAATAATCATTAACCGAGGAGCCTAGGCTTTAGTGCCCCCAGAGCCAGCTCCAGGACCCTTCCCCACCAGGGCAAGTTCTGTGGCCACCTTCCTAGGAACACAACTGGGCTGCTGGGGACCCTGGTATAGGAGGGAGTGGCTCGGACCACCTGGCCAATCTAGGCTGGCCAGGAAGGCCTAACCTGGCATCACTAGGACAGGTGGCCCAGCAGTTGCCTGGAGCGCACTTACCGATGTCTAGGTCCTCTTCATTCACAACCCTTCCTGCCCTGCTTCCCTCCCAACATTATGATGACCCATAAGTGAAGGTGGACGGGTGGATGAACCCTGGGGTTTGGGGCCTTCCCAAAGGAAGGGGGGGGAGGCAGAACAGAACTGAGCCCCCAGGTTTACCTAGAACCGAGGGACAGCATTGAAGGGGAAAAAAGAAAATCACAAAATAATAGGTCTTGTTATTTATCAACTGAGTCTTCTGGCTGTAGATTTACACGATCTCTAATCTTCACTAAAACTCTGCAAATGTTTTAGCATTCCCAGCTGACAGGAGGCTCAGACAGAAAAGGCCACCAGCCCACAGTCACACAGCAGTAAGTGATGGGGCTGGGCCAGGACTCAGGGCTGCGCCTCCTGACACTATCCCAAAGAACAACCTCTAGAATTAACTGATGGGGGGCTGACGGCCATGTAAGGGAGCCTCTGAATTCCAGGGGCGAGAGAGCTGGTGGGGGTGGGGACATACGCAGTCTGCATATGCCAAGTAAAGGTGGCAGATACTTCCGTATCTGCCAGGGCAAGAGCTGGGCCTTCTGGGAGATTGGGGGTAGGTGGGAAGGGATTCCTGAGGCCTGCATAAGGCTTGGCCTCTTGGCGGGGCTGGGGGCTCCTGCAACCCTCCTTCCCCAGGTCACCATTCTTCATCCTCCTCCTACTTCAAGAATTCCCTTCAATTGCTCAGGTGAAACCAAGGTGAGGCCCAGGCAGGGTGAAAGCTTTGATCTTATCACACATTCCTGCCCCAGCCGCCGTCCCTGTCCTCTCCCCTCACCTCCTCCCACCCCCCACCCAGGTGAAAAATAGGGCCATCTTAACCCTTTCCTCCCATTTCCTCGAGTCACTTGAGGCTTGAGCTGATCTCTGCCGCCCTCCCAAGCTCCCCCAGTAGAGTGGGGAAACAGGAAAGAGGAAGGAAAGTGGGAAGCAGGAGCTTGGGGTTATTCTGCTCATTTAACTCACTCAGTGCCACAAAACTTGAGCTTGGTAGGCAGCTTCCGTGGCTCCTAAACTAAAATAACAAGCCGCAGTCTAAACAGCCCCCACTATTTTCCACACTCATCTGAGACTCACAAAGAAATCGGCCTGCTCTCCTCTCCACCTCAGTGGAACTTATCTCCTACCCTAGCCCCGGGGAGCTATCTCCCAAGGTGCCCTCTTCCCACAAGCTAATTGGGAGGGAAACTGACTACTCAGTAACTAGAATAACAAATGAAGGCTGAGGCAGAGTCCCAAACACTCCAAATGCCTCCAAGAGGCCATGTGGCCCTGAAAATCTGCTATAAAGCTCTTGGAAGACTTCTGAATGCAGTCTCTTTACCCCCCAGACTTTTATTGATTTGTTTCCCCCATTGGCCTAAAAGCTCCTTCAGCCCATGCTTGGTGTTTACATCAAACACAGGGTCTGGATAGAGCTGGTATTCCACAAATGTTTGGTCAAATGAATGGTCCCATTTTTCACCTGGGGAAAATTCGGCTCAGAGAAGTTAAGTGACTTGCCCTGGATCACACAGGCAGAGCCAGGGGAAGCCCAGGATTCCTGTGCCTCCTAGTCTATGCTGACTCACTACACAGACATTGACTGAGGGCCCCTGGATGTGAGCTCGGTGGCAGGTGCCCACGGGGCACAGAGGTGAACTGACATGGCAGACCACTGCAGAGGTCATCCCAGGTCCAAATGGGAGGTCTCAGGGAGCAGGGAGGCCTCTCCTTCATCTGTTTCCCTAGCCCAGGCCCTGCCACTTGTGGGCTGGTCCCATCAATGAAGGCAGATGTGGGATCGGTAAGGTGGTAGGCGGCACAAAGTGGCTGCCACCCCCAGCCCCAAATCCATCTCCCTGGGGAAGTTAGCAGTTTTCTCCAAGAACTCAAGGTCTCCTTCCTCTGAGTTGGCAGGTGGCCAAAGAGCAAGAAAGAAGCCCATTCTGTGGGTAGGAAAAGTGAGGCCCAAGGAAGAAGGTTGGTAGTTGGCTTGGAAACCAAGTGGGGGCCCTGGCCTTGACCTCTTGCCTCCTGGGCTGGCCTGGGACAGGGCAGGGGACTGGGATGGATGTTACCTCAGCCCCCGTGGTGACTTCCTCTCATTCTTTCCCCAGTATTAATGACTCCAGCAGCAGGCCAGGACTTTCCTGCTCACACTCTTGACTACAGTGCAAATCTAGGGACAATGAGGATGACTCCCTGACCCCTTCCAGGGACGTCTCCCTCCCCCACCGGCCAAATCAATCTTGTTCAAGCCCCACTTTCCCCAGAAAGTCTTTCCAGATAACTCATGCCAAACCGACCTCTGACTTCCCTGATCACTTTATACTTCTGGACTTGGGGTTGTACTGGGTACTTATGGTTCGTGAGTCCTGCAAGACCCAGAGCTTCTGGAGAGGAGGGACCATGCCTCTCATTTCTTTCAGGAGGATTGGGAGCTGATTTCAGCTCCCACTTTCCTCTGCACTTGGCTGTGTGATCTTGGGCAAGTCACTGCCCTCCTCTGAGCATCTGGGAAGTAGAGGTATTATTCCAGCCACATAGGAATGTTGATAATGGAGATAAAGTGCTTAGCACGATGTCTAGTGCAGAGGTCCTCAGGCAATGAACAAGTGAATAAACAAATGGACGGATGCATTCTTGACTCCTTCACTGCACAGGGATGTTCAAATGACGCAGTTTAGGGTTTATGCGTAGATTCTGCCTTCTGGCTGGGTTATGGGCTTCTGTGTATTCTACAGTATCACAGCCAAGCCAATATGGAGGTGGACACAGGGCTGGCTCAGGTCAAGTCTCACTCAGCACAAATTCACTGAACTCCCAACAGCAAAACCTATAGGCCTGAGGGCCTGGCTGAGAAGAATCCAGGTTCTCAAGGGTCTCAGTCCCAGGGAAAGCCAGATCCATCTCCCTGGGGAATGTTATCACTAAATTGAGATAGAAACTGACCCAGGGGCAAAAGGCACCCAAGCCTGAGCAGTAGGAGCTGGAGAAGTCCACATGTCCAATATGCAGCTTACTGTAGCTTCTGCCAAGCCTAGCCACCTCCTCCAGGCAGCCTGTCCTGACTATGCCAGTCCTCCCAGATTGTCTTCTCTCTGCATCCTGCAGGCTAAACCCACTCAGGAAAGGACAACTTTGGAGTCAGACGACCTGGGTTCCATTCCCAGCTGTGCCATGTACTAGATGGATGACTTGAGACAGCCATTTCCCCCCTCTGAGCCTCAGTTGAGCCCTCCGTAAAATGAAGATTATGGAGTCAACCTCAAAAGATTGCTGGGAGGATTATATTCGATACTGCGCAGAGAGAGCCCCCCCAAAGGGCTTGGCTTGAAAGAAGGTGGAGGTTTTAATCAAGAGAAGGTGTGAATGTCCTCTGAGCATTGGCTGACAATCTGGGTGACTGAGGTCACTGGGGAGGAGACCCTGGAACTCCCAGGGCACAGAAGGCACTGGTCTGTCCTTAGAAAATGCCCAGGTCTCTGTTCCTCCAGCCCAAGGGTCACAGGAAGGGAAATGGCAGGAGAGGGAGAAAAGCTGTGCAGTGATAGAGGCCACCGAGGCCGGGATTTATGAGGCCAGAATTTCAATCCAGCCAGCCCAGTAAGGGATCCAAGAGGCATGATCCCAGTTCCCAACTATTTGAAAACTGGAAAGGCCAAACAAAAAGAGGGATGAGTCAGCTGGGGTGAGGACGGGAGGCCAGGACCAGGAGACGGGGGCCAGAGCTGGCTCCTTGGGCGCAAGCATGGGGAGGTTCGGGAAAGGAAGACATGGGGGCAGAGACCTGGAGGTGGGCTGGGGAAGGGCCAGAGGCAGCTGGGAATTCCCGGCCCCACCCCGGGAGAAGCATCTGTGGGGTCACTCAAGGCTGCCTCCCAAGTCCTCCCCTTGCCCAACCCCAGGCTGCCTCCCCAACCCCACAGACTGGGCCTGGGAAAAAGGTGGGGAAAGGTGCCAAACGTTAAAAAATAAAACACCTGGACGTGATCCATGCAGCACCCCAAGCACAAAGCACAGCGTGGGGTGAGAGGTCATCTTGAACTTGTGTGTCTCTCTCTCTAGTCCTGCTGTTTCTCTGACAGCCCACAGGGGCCAGATTTAGAGCTGCGTGGCCTCACCAACCCTTGAAGATGAGAACCCAGGACTCCCTGGGTGAGGTCCTGCCTCCTCCAGTGTGGGCCAGAGGGAGGATGGGACTGGGATGGAGTCCCAGGAGCCCCCCTCAGCTACTCCCCTTAAGATGCATGAACATCCTTTCTGCACCCATGGGAGCCTCTAGGCCACACCTCCTCTTGCTCAGACCCTACCAACTGCACACATCTGGGAAGGGGACAATGGGTCCACAGGCCCCAGCCTTTCCCAGGCCCCACCCTGGGGTGTGCTCCAGGAAGGAGCAATCAGTGTAGAAGGGTGGACTCTGTCCTGCAGCTGCAGCCTCCATGGGGGGAGGGGGGCAGTGACAGATCAGACGCAGTCACGTCCAGGGCTCTCAGACTTTGGAAGAGAGGCAGAGAGCAGGAATGATCCCTTTCCTTGGTCATTCCTTCAACTGGCCCAGAGCAGGCCCTGGGTCAACAGACGGCAGATGGCAGCAGTTCAGACCAGAAGAAACTGTCATGCCAGGCACTGGGAAGCCTGAGTCACATACTACCCTGGCCTTGGCCTGTGCAGGACCAAGACTGATTGTCAAACCCCTAACACATTCCAGACACCGAGCAAGGTGCATCCACCTGGCTTCACAGTCACTTAGGAAATGAGCATGATCCTTGTTTTTGACCTGAGGCTCAGAGAAAGGAAGTAACCTGTCTACAGTCACACAGCCAGTTGGAACCAAGCCAAGACTTGAAGTCAAGGCCCTCTGAGGCTCCACCTTTCCCTCAACCACAGTGCCCGGGAAAGGGGCTCTGAGTCCAGTGAGGGCACAGAGGGTGGAAGACGGCAGGGAAGGCACTAGGGCCTGCCCCTCATGTTCCAGGTCTCAGCATAAGAGTAGCTCCCCTACATCCAGGGGCAAGAAGCAGACCTTTCCCAATCCTCAGCAAGAAGCTGGGGCGTTTCTTTCTTTCTTTTTTTTGCCTGCTGGCTTCCTCGAGGTCATTAATGCATTCACTCGATAAATGTTCACCTACTGTCTCCTAGCAGGAAGCAAAGAGCAATGAACAAAACTGAGTCCCCACCCTCATGGAGCTTCTGTTCCAGAGGGTGGAAGAAGTACATTCCAATTAAGCACACAGATCTATAAACCATGAGCTCAGGCTGCGGGGTTCTCGGGGCTCAGTGTCAGTAGCTCCACAACTGTGCACTGGGCAAGACCCCCCACTGAAAGGGGGGGCAGGGAAGGGGCTGATTGCCCTAGCTGTGCGTCAGCCCAACACCGCCCTCACCCCCACGCCGCCCCCTCCTCCACCTGCCACTCCCCATCTTCCTCCCAAGCCTGCACCTTCTGGAGTTTCCCCATCTCAGTTCATGGCACCCCCATCCCTTTGGATGCTCAAGCCAAAGGTTGTGGAGACATCCCCGATTCCTCTCTCTCCGTCCCAACCCACACCCAACCCCTCCGCAAACCCTGCTGGCCCTACCTTCAAAACACATTCAGGATTCAACCACTTCTCCCCATATCCATCACCCTGGTACAGCACCCATTTCCTCTGGCCTGAGTCACAGCCTCCTTGCTTTTGCCCTTCACCCTTCGTGCTCTCTTCTCCTTGCAGCAATCCGAGTGATCTCACATCTCACTCAGAAGCAAATCCAAAGTCCTTCCCATGGTCAAGGCTCTGCCCGTCTCCCCTAGCCAACCCTCTGACCACATCAACCCTGCTCCTCAGCTGCTCCGGTCACACGGAGCTCCGTGCTTCCCACAAACATGCCAAGCACACCACCGGGCCTTTGCATTAGCTGTTCCCTCTTAGCAGAGCGCCCTTTCCCGAGATATCTGCAGGGCTCACACCCTCACTTCCTTCAGACGCCTCTGTTCAAATGTCATCTTATCAGAGGATTTCCTGACGGCTTTATCACTCTTTCTCCTCTCTCCTGCTTTATTTTTTCTGGCACTTAATGCCCCTGACATGTATTTATTGCCTGTCTTCCTGCGCTGGCTATGATGCAAGTTATACGAGGGGAGGGAACTTAATGTCTTTGTTCTTGGCCATAACTTCAGCCCCTAAAACAAGGTCAGATGGTTAGGAGAAGATGCCCAATACATATTTATTGAAAGAATTTTAAGTCTACCACACACTTGTAGGGGACTTCAGTTTGTAAGACTATTCGGGCACATACATCGTAGGCCCATTCATTCATTCAGGGCACACTGTGAGCCTTTGTGTTCCAGGCGCCCCCTAAAATCCAGAGCGCCAGAGAAACAGCACCGGCCTCATGCCTCAGGGAAAGGGCTTGGGTGGAGAGCTGGAAGCTGGTCCTAAGGATGTCTCAGGGATCCCAGAGTTGCCCCTGGTGACGCTCTGAGGTCCCTGCAACCCTGGCATGCACAGGCACCAGGGAAAGGAGGGAGGGTGGGTTTTGGAGGTGGCTGAGACTCGAAGTCCCCACATTCCCTGGCCTCAAAGAGCAGCCTTGTTCCCAGGGCTTTCATGATGGTGCCCCTGGCCCGGCCACCCCCAGCAGCCATGGGCCACTCCCCTCTCAAGGCAGCTATTGACATGGCCGACGCCACCAGGCTGGGCAGTGAGGCTGGCGGCTCCCTGCAAAGCAAGTTCCACACATTCTTCTGGGTTTCAGTCAGCCAGCTCTGGACGTTAGGATAGCCAGCAAGCCCCAGCCAGGCCCTGGTAGCAGGAAGGGGCAGCAGGGCCAAAGAGGCTAAGGCCCAGGTTGGGGCAGCATTCCAGCAGGACCAGGACGCTGATCCCAACCTCCCCCTTCTTGGCAGAAGCAAGATGGGGGAAGGTCAGCGTGGGCCCTAGGAGGAGGGTGTAACAGGCTCACGGGGTCTTCGGGAAGCTACTGGGGTGAGGGGTCACATTCGTCCCTGCCTCCTCCAGCCTGACTCCTCACAGCTGGGATGGGCCGAGGAGGAGGGCAACGGGCCAGGGCTGGGAGTCCTTCCCTTGTGCCCTAAATGGTCTGAGGGTCCAGAACCCAAATGTCTGACTTCCAAGTGGCCGCTGAATCATCATTCCAGATCTTTCCACATTTTGGGCAGCCCCTCCCAACCTCCCCCTTCTGAGACTCATGCCCCAAAGCCAGACAGCCCTGAAGCCTCTGCACACTCACCCTAGCCTTGGGCCCCCAGGGGAGCCCAGTGAGGGCTCCACGCAGGGCAGCTAGCCATTTCCCCCCTCACTTTGCACACAGGGTAGGGCAGGGTAGGGCCTGGCCTGGCCCACTCCCCGTTAAAAACCCTGGATTAATTCAACTGTCTACAGGGTCTCAGGGAATACTTAATGAGGAAATTAAATAGTTAACAAGCCTACAAAGGAACATTTAATCCCACAAATGACTGCCTCTAGGGTGTAGTCTTTCTAGGTTCCCGCCCAGGCAGGCCCTGAGGACTCAGCGCACTCATCCCAAGCCAGACCCGCACTCATCCCAAGCCAGACCCGCTACTCTTGCCTGAGGCAGCCCTGCACTACCTAGGACCTGAGCTCTTCCTTTCATCAACCTGAGTGACAACAGTTTCATCAACATCTACTGCTTGCCTGCTGCAAGCCAGCGGGAAAGCAGGTAGAGCAGTGAGGAGCGTGCGCTTCATCTGGTTTCAAAGCCTGGCTCGTGGTACAGCTGGGCGCGTGCAGGAGTCCCTGAGCCAGTAACCTTCCATGTCTCCATCCCCTCTGCTTGGAGAAAGCAGACAGCACTGGCAGCCATAGGTTTGGGCATTTAACAGCTATATTTACTGAGTGCTTACTACCAGCCGGGGCTAAGTATCAAGGAGCAGTGAACAAAAACACAGGTCTTGCTCTCCTGAGGCTTAAATGGGGAGGAGGCTGAGAAACAAGTACCCAAACACACGTTGGATGGTGACAAGAAAAAAGTAAGGGAATGAATGTCAGGCAGAGCGGCAGAGTAGCTGGGGACCTGAAGGAAGTAAGGCGGAGCGTCACGCAGAACTTTGCAGGACAAGCGTTCCAAGCAGAAGGAACAGTAGATGCAAAGGCTACAAGGTAGGCGTGTGTTTAGTATGTCTGAGAAACAAAGAATACCGGACCTGGACTGAACGAATGAGGGGAATGTGGGCAAGGAGGAGAAATTTGAGAGGTGGAGGGGCCACATTAAGTCAGGGGCTTGGGTCTGACTGTGAGCAGTGTGGAGAGTGCGGAGAGACTGTGAGCAGGCAGGATATATGAGGGTCTGCTGAGAAAGTTGGTGCCCAGCAGATAGGGGGCACTTGATTAATGTGCACTATCCACATTACAGGTCATCATCTGGCCTGGCGCCCCAAGACCTCCCTCCCTACCACTCCGAGCCTCGAACCTAGTCAACTTCTGCCACCTTCCTCCCACCCATCTCCCGGGCTGGGTATCGGACCCACAGATCCCGACTTGCCTGTACTCAGCCTGAGAACAGGCCCAGGCTAAGCCTGGCGGGGCCAAGACTCCCCACACACAGGGAGCTTGGCCTAGTGCTTAGGGGGAAGGGGTCCACCTCTGTTCCTTCCGGCTTCCCCCTCCCACTGTGGACTGACCTGCAGCCTTCTCTATGGAAATCTCCAGGGCACATCCCCACCCCCACCCCAGCAGCAGGTCTGAAACAAGAAGGTAGCGGGGGTTGCGTTATGTCACGCAGAGGGCTGAGGGAAGGAGAGGCTCCTCCATTTCCGGCCAGCCCACAGCCTCCTCAGTGAGGAAGCCCAGCTGAGGCAGGAAACAGGTATCTCGGTGACTTCCCCCCTCGGCTCTGGAAAACACTGTAATCACCGTGGCCTCCTCAAGATTCCTGCCTTCTTGGCAGGGCGGGCCCCAAGAAAGGAAGGGCTAAGGCCCCAGCAGGAAGAAAAGGGGTCAGAAAGCCAAGGTAGTCCCTGAGTCACCCAGGCTGGCCCCCTGCCCCAGCAAGCCTCCCCCCACCTCCACTGAAATAACCCCCACGCTTAATCACAGACCACTATTTCCTCTGTCTCCTGCCCCTACGGAGGTCTTGAACTCCCTGGGGACCATCTTATCCTCGTCTTGAATCCTACCCTCACCCACTAGCTACTGGCTCATGGATGTGAACTGAAGGGCAGACGAGAGAACGAGCAGCAGGCAAGGAGTCCAGGGCTTGTTGGGGCACTGGCTAGGAACCTGACTGTCATTTAAAATGTAACCCCATTTGATAGATTTGAAAACTGAGGCTGAGAGAGGGGAACTTGCCCCAGATCACAGAGCTGAAAAATGGCAGAGCTGGGATTCAAACTTGGGTCTGTGAGCCTCCAGAGGCCAAGCTCTTTCCAGGCCTCCACCATTAACGTGGTGTGGGACAGTGAAGGCCTTGATGTGGTTGCTGAGAAGGCTCTATAATCTCACAGGATGGGAGCTGCCTATTTGCGGATCTCAGTTCTGGGAAAGCACAGACAGGGCCTGATCAGGCTCACCCATAAACCGCAGCCCTGGGTGCACTGGTGCACAGTAGGTGCTTAGCAAATATCTGCCCAACGAGAGTGAATGAACCCTGAACTCCTGCTGACTGTCACCGGATGCTGCTCAATGAAGATGTGTTGAATGAACACATGAATGAGATGACTGACTGGCTGCCATCCGGGAATTTCTGTGCAAATTCCTCCTGCACACCGCAAACAGCTCCGTCTGCCCCCCACTCCTGCCACTGTAGAACCCAGGCATCCAAGAGCCCCTCATCAGTGGGCAAAGCTGGGGGAGGGTCAGAAAAGACAGGCAGCCCATGTGCTACGTTGGTGTGAACAGCAGTGGGTAGGGAGATGCAAGTTCAGATCAAGACTGGAGAGCAACTGGATGGTCCCTGCTGTATGTGTTGGGGTAAGAGGCTGAGAAAAAGGGTTAATGAAGCTGCCCAGATTGAGGGGTGGGGGACAAGTAGGGGAGGTATTGATGGGTGGGGCATTAAGGGGTCAGGTCTGGGCTGGGGGTTAGCAAGTGACTCAGGAGGACAGAGGTGAGAAGGAGCTGGCAAGGCAAGGACAGGGAGTCTGTCACTGAGTAAACACTGGCTGGCTTAGAAAAATCCCTCTCTTGGCTCTGAGAATATGGAGGCAGGAGCAGGGACTGCTTCAGACCACCTCAAAAAGGGTGGAGATGGTTCTGTGGTTCCCCACAGCAGGCCCAGCTCCCCAGATGTGCCCCCACCCACATCTGCCATCAGCTCCCTGCCCATTGACCCCACCCCACCCTCCTGGGGTTCACTCAGGTCCTCAGCGCCTCTCCTGGCCAAGTATTCTTTTCCTCTGCAGGGGCCCATCCAAGCTCAAAGCAGGGGGCCAGGCTGTAGGGGCAAGCCTCCCCTGCACCTTGAAGACCTGGGGAGAGGAAAGCTGAGGAAGCAGATCCACGGAATATCCACCACATAACAGGCCTAGCACCAGGCACTTTCCTGAGCATTCCATCCAGTCCTATCAACCACCCTTTGGCTATGCACTTGGAAGCCACGCATTTTAAGTTCCATTTAGGCATGTGGGCTGGTCTCAGAGAATTTAACTAGCTTGCCCCAGGTCACACACTACTCAGTGAAGAGCAGGGATTGATTCAAGAGTCCTGGGCTGTAGGAATCCGGGGCTGGCAGTGTTCACACAACTCTCAGTTGTGTCCTGAACGGCCCTTTACTTGTGCCTGGTTACTAGCTCCCCAGGGGGAGAAACGCTGGTCAAGTTCCAGTGAGGGCTGATGGGGTCTCCATCACCACTGACTGCCCCTTTTCTAAGTTGGCACAGAAAGGGGTGCCCTCCCTCGCCCAGCCAAGTTCGCACCCTGCTCAAAAGTTTCTCAACCTGGTCAAGAATGGCAGGCCGAGCCATGCCTAGTGCGACTCGGAAACTCGGCAACGTGGCCGGGAGACCCACGGGCTCCCACGCGGGCCGGCCCCGCCCCCGGCCCCACGCAGGATTCCCTTGGGTGCCCCCTCAGGACAGCCCCATGACGGAGGGTGGCGCTGGCCTGTGTCGACCCTGGGGTCCCTGACCAGCGCCGCCGTTCCGAACCAGAGTCCCAACCGCGCAGCTTCGGCGCCCCAGCCAAGTTGGCGGGCGTGGCGAGTAGGGCCGGAGCTCCCCCGGTCCCACCGCCCCGCACACTTACCAAGAGCAGCTGCCAGTGCAGCAGCACCGTCAGCAGCAGCGTGCCCGCTGCCCGCCGCCCCATGGCCTGGCCCGCTCCGATCACTCGCAAGCTCGGCGCCCGCCTGCCCGCCCGCAGCCACCCGCTCGCCTGCCTGAGGAGTCCTCCGGACGGCGCAGCCCGCTCCCGCCACCCCCACCCCGCCCGTCGCCAGCCCCGCCCCGCTCTGCCCCGCCCCCGTCAGCCCCGCCCCCGGGCCAGGCCCCGCCCCTGGACCGCCCGGCCCGGGGCGCTGGGCCCCGCCCCCGTACCGCGGGCGCCGCAGTCCCGAATCCGCACACCAGCCAACTGGGCCTTTGTCTGGGCCCCCAGCCCCCTCCGCGCCGGCCGTGGCCCAGGCCGGCTCCCCACCAAACCCGGCCTGGAATATGGAGTAGGACGGGGGCCGGGGCCCTGCCACCGTGCGCACGCCGCTCCTACACGCCCCCATCGTCTACTAGACCCCTGAAACCACTTCACACCCCTTCACACTCCACAAACGGAGCACACTCCACGGGCAACCCTCCAGGACCCTCCGGAATGCCAGGACACGCACCTTTCACACATGCACCTGAGCACGTGCGCACGCACTCATGCCACATTTGGCTCACATGACACTTTCACACTCACAACTTGCACATACTCTTTCATGGGTTACCAGTGAACACTCAGCACATTTTCACGCTCTTGCACTCAACTTTCACTAATAGTCTTCACAGACTCAAAAAAACACTATCTCGTCAAAACTTTCACTTTTGCAGGTGTCACAGCAGACACATCTTACACACTTAGCTGTTCACATTCACATTCACATTTTTTACACAGAGTCACATATGTGAATCCCAAGACACGAAGCATAAGAACATATTTTCACATGCAAATTCTTCACCGGTGCTCACAGTTCACACACAGGCCAACAATTTTTTCATGTGCACATTGGCATTTGTTACATTTTCTCACATACTGACCACAGTGACTTACAGTAGGTTCAATACTGAACTGCCCCCGACACATGCCACTTTCCACATAAATCACTCACAGACCAACTCTGATTCTCATAAATCACAGCCCCAGTGCCAGGGGCACACCGACTCACACATCCAGGCCCAGGCCCAGGCCCAGGTGGACCTGCTAAGCCCCAGTCACAGATGCTTGGGCAGTAAATCACAGTCCCTGATGACCCACATCTGACACAGGCCCACGGACAGCACACGCGGCCATGCCACCAGGCCTTCCCACCACCCACACTCAGGACTCCTCTCTGCCGAAAATTTCCAGGGCAGCCTAGGCTGATGGGTGGAGAGAAAACCTGTGTGTGTGTGTGTATGTGTGTGTGTGTGTGTGTGTCTGTGTGTGTGGCTTAGAGGAAAACCTTTTGAGTAATGATAGAGGGAGGAGAGTGAAAACTGAAGTTTCCATTGTTTCCTCGAGAGTTGCTAGGTTCCAGAGACTCATGGCTGGGTTGCCCGCCAGGAGCGAGGTGAGCTGTGGACAGAAGGAAATGCCTGGTTAATTGGGTGGCACCAGGCCTGGCTCCGGAAGGCGTGTTCCCCGTGATAGCGACCTGCCATCTCCCACGCACTCTGGGGCGTGAACGCTGGCACCCTGACCCCCACCACAGGTAGATGCCCCTTCTCCAAATTATTCAACTTCTCGATGCATCTAGTCTCACCATCTAGAAAAGGAGAATCATGCTAAGATGTCCCTCACAGTGTCAGTATGAGGATTAAAATGAATTAATGTCTTTTTTTTGGGGGGGGTGGAGGTAGAAGAAGGTATAAGGGGAATAAGTGGTAATGGAAAAACTACAGTAAAAACTAAACGACTAAAAATAAAAATAGCCCTGGCTGGTGTAGCTCAGTGGACTGAGCACGGGCCTGCTAACCACACAATCGAAGTTCAATTCCCAGTCAGGGCACATGCCTTGGTTGCAGGCCAATTCCCAGCAGGGGACTCATTAGAGGCAACCACACATCGATATTTCTCTCCTTCTCTCCTTCCCTTCCTCTCTAAAGATAAATTTTAAAATCTTTAAAAAAATAAAATAAAAATAAAAATAAATTTAAATGGCCCTGGCTGGCGTAGCTCAGTGGATTGAGCCTGGGCCTTCAAACCAGAGGATTGCAGTCCAGTACCCAGTCAGGGCACATGCCTGGGTTGCAGGCCAGTTCCCAGCAGGGGACGCATGACAGGCAACCACACATTGATGTTTCTCTCCCTCTCCCCTTCCCTTACCCTCTAAAGACAAATTTTAAAAATTTACATGAACTAAAATATTATTTTTAGAAAGAAGAGTTTCAGGCATATCACAATCACTAAGTAAGTGGTAGTTCTTTCTCTTATTACTGTTTCTGGTTGAGCTTCATATCTCAAGAGGGAGACACAACTCTGCCCTTGGGTGGTGGGGGGCAAGGGGACTCTAGTGTGCTAGAAGAACAGCCTCTGTACCCAGCATGTTGCTCCCAATCTGAAGGCTAAGTGCAACCCCCACCCCAAGAATCTCCAGTCTGAACGAAGGCCTACAGCCTTGTGCCCGAGTGCTCCCTATCTGATGAGGAAGGCTACAAAACTCCACTAACTTCAGAGCTGGCGGGTGGCCAGCTCTGGTAGCACGGCTTTTCCAAGGCCTTGCCCGCTCGTGGAGGTCAGCGCCCGTGACAAATCGCATTTTGTGAGCTGCCTCAGTGTCTGTTCCCTACCTCGGGCCCTTTAAGTCCCAGAACTTTGGCTTCTTGGATGATTTGCTCATGAGCAAAGGGAAAAGGGGAACAAGTAACCCTTTGTAGAAATTTGGTCAAGACGAAACCCAAGCTATAAGTCTTGCTTCCGAAAAGAGGTTGGGGAAAATGATGGTAAAGCTGGCTGCAGACGGGAAGGAGCTGGGCTGACTCAGAGAGCAGGAAAATGTGGCCCGTCTAGAAAGTCTTCCAGAGCAACTCTACCCACCCTGAGAATTGGTCATCCACCTATTTATTCTGCATCCTCTCTCCCCACTAAGGGATCTGGCCAGCTCTGTTTTAGTTTGCAGCCCTTGATATCTTTAGTAAATGTTCTCAAGTTGCTTTGTTTAGGGCCTAGCTATCTCCTCATTTGGCTTCGAAAGGGAGCAGAGGCAGGGCCTTCTGGGCTTTGCCGAGCCGGAGAGGCGCCTATAATTGCATCCTATGTACTCGTAACTCCTAGGGCTCAGCACACTCTTTAGCAAAGGAAAACTCAAGGAGCACAAGGCTCCTTAGATAAGGAGAGGCTACGAGAGTTTTTATAGGCAAGAGCAGCCAAACACTCTGGCTTCTGAGAAACAGGAGATGACCTTCTGGAACCAGTAGCCAGAGTCTCTGAGTCACCTGCACACTGCTCCAAAATGGACAGGACTCAACTTCTCCTGGCTTCCATTCCCACTCCCATTCCTGTCTCTGCCTCGGACTCTGTCTCTGTCTCCTTTCACATGTCTTTATTCATTCGTTCATTCATTCGTTCGTTCATTCAGGGCTGCAGTGGCCAGTCGACCAGGTTGTTCACTGAACAAGGTTATGCAGCCAAGTGGGCCCTGTCGTGGGGCTGTATCTGCCCAAAAGGAGTATCTTTTGCTCATATGAGCAAAGGCACTCTATAGGCTAGCTGGGGCCCTACATTCATTCGTAATTAATAAAAGTAAATATCTACTTTGCACGAGGGTTCCAATGCCCGTGTGGAAAAACAGGTGTTGGCAGGGCAAGGATATGCTACTGGGTGAGAATGTCAAACAGGAAATTGGTATTGAGCGGGAGTGGGGTTGGGGGAAAGGAAACAAGAAAATGGTGTGCAAAAGAGGAGGGAGGACATGCCTCTAAGCAGGCAGTACAAGTTCCCTTGGACAGGGAGAGGACTCTGCAGGGCCTAACAAGATACAGCCCTGCCCATTTCTCCAGCCACATCCCTTTCCCAGCGTGGTCTCTGCACGTGCTGTTTCTCTTCGGGTCCCTTTTTCACCCAACACCCGCCTTCCTTCACCCTACTCTCTTTTAGAATTCAGCTCAAACTTTACCATGCAGACCTTCCCTGACCTCCCAGGCTAGATAATGCCCCCTGCTGCACTTCCCCGCATACCCCCCACCCCCACTGCCCTAGGCTTCTCTCGCGTAACATTTTCGACTATAGCAATGATTGGGGAGATCACGCACCATTAGGAGGCATAATGAAGGAAGGGAGCACGACCGTCTGGTTTCTGTCTTGTTCCCACCTGTATCCTCTGTGAAGGACACAATTCCTGGCATGGAGTTGGCGCTTGAATAATTTTACTTGAATGAAAGAACAAGTTGATTCAAGCATGTCATAAGGCATAAGTGACATGGTTTGTACTTGGGGCAAAGATACACTCCCTTCACCATTTGATCAACATTGAATCTCACTTGATCACTGCCATAGTCCTGGAATTATAGGTGAGTAAGGGTACTTTATTACTTCCCTTTACCAGACCAGAAAACTGAGGCCCAGGGGATGAAGTGGCCTGCCTGGTTCACACAGTCAGTACATGGTGGAGCCAGGATTCACGTTCGTGACTGTCTGACTCTAGAACCCACTCCCAATTCTGCCCCCCTTCCCGGGGTTGTTCTCAAGCCTGCACAGGCAGGAGTGTGACTCTTCTGAAAATGGCCTTGGATTTGACCCTCTGACCCCTCCTGATAGCTCCCCACCACCCCTCAACCACTTTCTTGCTGAGCTCCTGCCGTGGGTCCCAGGCTCAGGGCAGGGTTCCCACACTGGGCCTCATGCATCACCGGCTCCCTCAGTTGCTCCTTGGAAAAGGGGTTCCCTGGTCAAGAAGTCTGGGGATTCTGTACTCTTCCCCACACTTTGGCTGTCTCAAGAGACACCAGTGCAGGAAAGGTTACTGAGCAGACCTCCAGTCTCCCGTCCAGCTCTGTTGAATGCAGCATTCCTCAACTTATTCCAGATAGAAATCTCCCTTGTTTTCATGGAAAAACCTGTTAACATCTCACAAGACTGGTGTTTCTCATAACGCACTTTGCACATACTGCCCCGCCCCAGAGCCTAGCTCCTGAGCTGACCGTAAATGGTTGCTGTAATTTGAATTCGTCACTCATGCTCCCCCACCCCAGTGCTCACCTCCAGCCAGAATGCAATTCTTATGTACTCCACATCCCCCCTCGCATTTCGGCCCATATGCCCCTGCTTCGACCATAGGAGGCTCCTGTGTGGGGCCTGTAGCTGGAGCTCCATTAATGTTCATTTCTCCTCATCACTGTGCGTATGTGCATTTCACCTCCCATGATCCTCGAATGCCTACGATTTCATGTTTTGCTTTTCCTGCTTAATGTTCTTCTTAAAAACACAGTTCTACGTGTCAGTAAAGACCAGGGCTGCTTTAAAACGGCTCTGTGGATCAGTGCCAGTCCCCAGACTGTTCAGTACCAGCATGAGACGAGATAAGAAGCTTGCTTAGAGTGGAAACCGACTGTATCAGTAAGCACTCTGTTTAGCTTAGCTGACACGTTTTTTTCTTGCAACACTCAGTCCGTTTTGGAAACAGCACATGGATTTACATTCTGGTATAAGCTCTTTATTGTAGATGCGAACTATTAGCAATTTGCTGGCCAACTACTTTGACTTGCGCTCATATTGAGTTTGCATACGGTATTTCTAATAATTATTTGCTGTGGGATCTCATCGACATATCATTGTTCATTAATCCTATCTTATTGTTGGCTATATGGGCTGCTTCCAGGTCATTAGAATTAATACAACATTGCTATGACCAGGCATGTATGCGTCTAAGTATTTACTTTTGCAGCTCCTTTGGTTTCAAAGAACCACGAATCTGAGGCCAGAGTGACCTTGGCAGGGTCACGAGTGGCAGAGGCCTTCCACCCAGACCACCAGCCTCTTATTCCTTCCTCCAGCCTGCACTGCCCTTCCTACCCGGCAGATTTTCCATCCCTTTCAAGCTTTTCTTTGCTAGGCTATAAACCTTCTGTAGTGTTCCCACGTGTTGTCTTTCGGAACTTGAGAGAAATCCTTTTGGAATGTCCTGTGCCTTCTCTCTCCAAGTTCCCGGCTTTGTTCAATTGTTCCCAAGAAATTCCTGCCCTGCTGGGAGGGGCCCAGAAAGCTTGTGAAGAGCATTGGCCAAAAATGGTGATACCAACACAGGCACAGCACACGTCTGAGGCTCTTGCCTTTTCCTGAGATTTCAACTTGAAAGAGGGAAGTGTGAGAGCCATTGTGGGGGGAAGGTGTCCCCCACTCCTAATTATGTTTCTTGTGCAGAGCAAGCAGGACCAGTCATGTGTAGACAGAGAAGACCATAAGGAACGAAATGGGACTCAGGAATGGGGGAGGGGGCGGGATGGGCTAAGGCTTAGAGGGTAGGTCAGGATAAGGAGAGGTTAGGGGTGGAGTAAAGGGTTGGGAATAGGATGAGCGTGTCTCTCAAACATGCACTTTGGTCATACAAAAACCTCTATTTATTTTCTAGGATCTTAGAAAAGCGATATCACATTATCTGTTTGAAAAGGGTCATGTCAGATTTTTTTAAAAGAAACAAAAGTAATTCTGATATCATGCACCTATGCCCAATGTTACCAAATGATGCAGGGCCTGGTGGGTTGGGCAATTGAGACAACAAGCGACCTTCGAGGAAATTTCTCCCTTTCCTTACTACTTCCTCCAAGAGCACGTACCAGGTTAACACTCCCCAGTTCAGAAGACTAGTGTTGGGGGCAGCCCAAACCGTGGGCTTAAATATGACCCCTGCTTTGTCTAATTTACTGCATATTTTGGAAGCCAAGATTTACCCTTCTGTCTCTTCAACTCCATTCATTAATTACTAAGGGGAAAAAAAACCAACAACGTGATTTGGATTAAAAGGGCATTGGCTGAGGGTCAGGGCCTGGGTTGGATCCCAGCTCTGCTCCGTATCAGCTGTAGGAGCTTGACTGAACACGTCGCTTTTTCTCCTGAGCCTCAGTTTCCCCCTCTGCACAACAGGGCACTAACACCGAGCCTCACAGGGAGCCAGGGGCTGAGCGCCTGTGTTTCAGGCCTTGGCAGCACGCCTGGCACACAGCATGGGTGCTTAGTAGATGACGACATACTTCTGTAGGCGTGAAGGACTTTCCCCAGCCACCCTCGGCTGCGGGACAGCTAGTCTGCTTCTGTACACCAGACAGACAGCACAGCAGGCCCTGACATTGTTCTGCAGCCCACACGCCGCTTCCTGTTTACATGGACCCTGTAGATGCATGTTGAATAGTGGATACGGGGAATTTCTGTGGCCTCTGCGTGGCCACATAGGGCAGAAAGTCTTCCCTATTTTCTCGGGACCTGAGCTGAGTGACTGATGGAAGGGATTTGTGAGCAGGGAGTGTTTATCCTGAGAAGGCTGAGCCAAGCACAGATCCTTTCCCTTTAGGGTACAACCTAATCGCCAACCAATGGTCAAACTTCATTTGAGCACGTACTATGTACTAGGCTCTGTAATGACATCTACCATTCATTGGGCACCCACAGTAGGCATTTGTGGAGCACCTACTACTTCCAAGATGTTGTAATCACAAAGACAATTATTATTATTGAGCAATTACCCTGCACAACCATTTTCGAAGAATCACTGTTTTCTGTGCACTGTAACCATCTTTATCACCTCATTTATACATGACCTCTCCGTGCCTCAGTTTCTCATCTGCACAATAGGGACTTTCCTTATTATTCAAGGATAGTACCTTCCTTCAAGGACTGGTATGAGGATTAAACGAGTCAATACATATAAAACACTAAATGCCTGAGGTATTGTTAAGAACTTAATAAATGTTGGCTATCATCATTATTCATTATTGAAATATACTGTATGTAAGATACTGTAATTACTCTTAAGATGATAGTAGTTGCCATTATTGAGCACCTACTGGGCACCTTTAATCAACATCAGTATAATAATTGAGACCCTATTGTGAACCAGAACAGGGCTGGATAGTGGAGTCCCTGAGAGCAGTCCTAAGCACGGGTCTTATACTCTGATTAGGGGAACTTGGACCATTTTTGAGGTAGGCATCTCCAGGAGATGCAAAGATGCAAATATGGACTTAAAGCAGGGAGGGAGGGGATGGCTCGGAGTGGCTGGCTCAGTTTTGGGAATCAGGACACTCTCGAACTATCTCTTGAGCTGAGCCAAAATGGATTCTTGAAAGTTTTATTCCCGTGAATGTTCACCTGGGGAATCGGTCACTGGAAGGCTGAGGACCCCTCAGATGAAGGCCAAAGTCTTCTTCCTGGGGAGGTAAGGGATGCCAGAGACAGAGAAAGGAGTTGCTGAGCATTGGGCCCAGGAAACCACTTTCTTGTCCTCCAGAGATGGAATAGCAGTAGAGGTGAATTCAGTGGGCTGGGGGTTCAGTGCCCCCTTCTTTCCTCCTACCCTAGGGCCCCTGTGTCATTCTCATGAATACCCTGACTATCGCAGGGTACTCAGGCTTTCCACCTTCTCTGCTTGGCCACAGGGCTAGGCTACAGCAGGCCACCTCCTCTAAGAGCCATGGAATCCTGTGGACGTCCAGGTTCTGCATTATTTCAAGGTCATCCCCATTCCATACTCTGAGCTACTATTGGCCCTCCTATTTCCAAGGAGACAGGAGAGCTCCAGGGAGAAGCCCTGCTGGGCCTAAAATTCAGAGCCACACAGAAATGGGCCCTGAGACCTGAAATGGCCCCTGGGCAGCCTGGGTTGATGACTCAGGACTCAGGAGCCTTGAGTTCTTGGGTGGGGGTGGAGGGCACTCTCAATTCTCAGCTCAGAAGAGATGAAAAATATCAGAGTCTGGGGGCCCTTAGAGACCATCAGAGCTACCTCACTCATGTTACAGAAGGAGAAAGAGGCATAGAGAGGGGAAACGATGTACCCGGGGTGTTTGGGCAGGTGAGTGGCAGAACTAGGTTGAAGTCCTGGCCTTTAGAGTCCCTCGCCAGCAGGAGAGTGGACATCTGGGTGCCTGTGTGGCCTGGTTTCTCAGCACCCAAATCAGTTGAGTCTGAAGGTTTACAGCCTCCAGTGGCCCAGGGAACATTTTCCCAGATGTAGCCAACAAGAAATATGGGACTAGATCGTTCTGACCCTCTAGGCCTCACCTGGCTTGGACAGAACCATTCTTTTTGGAGATTTCCCAGGAAGAGCCATCCTTCCACCTGCCACATATCCCAAGTCGCCTGTTCCAGCACGTCTCACACTGGCCATTGGAAAGTTTTCTCTATGCCCACCCCAGACCCTGGTCAGCAAAGTCACATCTTTGAAAGAATAAATATGTGTAAAACACTTTAGAACCATGCCTGCCACATCATAAGGGCTCCGTAGGGTTTGCTATCATCTTCATCATCCTTACTTCTACCTTTCTGCTCCCATGGGGTTGTGCTAAAATCCATCATCCTGGCAAAGGGAGGGTTTGGCTGGGGACTGGGTGGAAAGAGTCCGTCTATTTCTTCACGTGGGGGAACCAAGAGCAAGGGAGGTGAGGAACCTCTGCAGTGATCCACGTGAGAGAAAACCCAGAGAACGTGGGCTTCACGTTTGGCCAGCAAATATTTCTGTTTAGCCCACAGAGCATTACGACTTTTTTGAATTTGTTGCTAACATAGAAACAACTCAGATTCCTGGCTTTTCTTGAAAAGGCAACCACCCATTTGAGAGCAGGGCTTAGACCAGGCCTTCCATCTCCACTCAGACACAGTCTCCACCGCTCCCTCTCGCCACCCCGCCCGATTCACCCATTAACTTTTAATGCCTGCCCCTTCGGTCCTTGGATTTATAATCCCCAATCCAAATGGCCATTTTCCCTCAATGGAGCCTTGGGAGCAGCATATTGCCACAGACAATTTATTTTGCACAACTGCCACCCGATGGACACGTGTCCATTTCGTGGCTGGTGTCAATGTCACCACCAGCTACAGGGTTTGGAGATGGGCTCAGGGTCACTCCAGCCAGAGTGGATCACTTCCCAGAACCTGGGCAGACGACCTAAAGAAAAGATCCCGTGGCCAGACAAAGGGAGCTCAGGCAGCTTTACCCCCGGCCTCTGTGGCAGCGTGGGAGGTAGGTTCCGGCAGCGAAGCTGGTGGGAGCAGCTTTTGTCTGAGGAGTCATCCGCCTTGACACCCCTGTGGGACAGCACCATGCAGGTGCTGGTGTTGTGGGAGGCATCCACGCTGGTGCTGGGGTTGGAGTAGCTGCGGAGACAAGGGTGGTCTGGAGGATCCAGGTGGATGGAGTTAATAGCATGATCTAGGTAGCTGGCCGCGAGCCTTGGCAGGCTCAGTGATTGGGGGCAGTTGGTGTAGAAGGCATTGGTGGATCTGTCAAGGTAGTTGATGCCTCTGATGAGTTGGTCTAGGAAGGTGGGGCTAGAAGGGTCCGTGGGACCATCTGTGCAGAGCAGGCAGTGGGGACTGCCATGGCAAGTAGGCTTCTGGGCCACCTTGGGGCGGTTTGCCAGATGACTCGTCTCTACGCAATCAGAGTTGTAGGGCCGGCCAATGGAGATTTTCCTCACTGAAAGTTTAGGGGAGCTAGGGCTGTTGGACTCCTCTGAAGGGCTGCCGCAGCTGCTGAACTCCAAGCCTGCACTTGGGGTACAGGGACATTTGAGGCTGTTCGTCCTGGTCGGGAGGCACTGGGACCTCTCTGGAGTCTGGGCCAGATTGGACGAATCGTTGGGAAGGTTCAAGAGGCTGTAAGTGTTAGAACGGTTCACCTGGCGTCCCGACATTGGCCTGCAGGGTGATAAAGCTTCGTGGCACTGAACTGCTATGAGCTCACCTGGAGGCTGTTACCTGGGCCTGGTGAGGGGAGAGTTGGATCAGCTTTCCTTGGCTCCTTGCCACCTCCCTCCAGGATCTCTCTCCAGGTGTTCTGTCTGCCTCCACAGAGGCAACACCACCCTTCTCTCCCCCTCCCCCCATCTCTCTTGTAATTCCAGGAGTTTCCAAACTAGAAAAGAGATACTCTGTTCTTCGGAAAGCACAAAGAGAAAGGCAAGAGATGGGTAGGAAGACAAGACCCTGAGAATAACGGGGGCCAGAAGACCCCTTGAAAGCATGGGGTCCTACTGTTTCTGCCTTTTCTTTAACTCTGGCCCACATTCTGAAATTCCTATTTTCCCTTTAATCTGGGGCTCCGGGAGACCAAGGACTGAGTCTCTAATGGTGAAATACCAAGCACCGAGACAGGCCTTCTTTGGAGGTAATATCAAATAGCTAATCTTTGCCCTCGTCTGGTGGTTCACTGGGTCAGATCATCGTCCATGCACCACAAGATTGCAGGTTCGATCCCTGGTTAGGGCACAAACAGGAGGCAACCAACTGATGTTTCTCTCTCACATCAACACATCTCTCTCTCTCCTTCCCCCTTCCTCTCAGCTGAGGATTATACTGATACTAAAAAATGTGTCTTAGAGGCGATGCAATACCGCGTGCACTGAGCCTGGACCTTTACGTGTTTCTTGTATGGAATTCTCACTGCCCATCACGGTGGTGGTTACTATTCTATTCCTGGTTGACAGATGGGGAAACTGAGGCTCAGAGAGATGATGTGTGTTGCCTTCAGATCACACAGCTTGTTAGTGGTGAGAGCCAGGTACTATCTTGGGGGTGTCTGATGACCCCTGAAACACAGTGCCTTCCTCAAAGTCTACTCAGGAAGAACTCGCCGCCCCTGGGTGGGGCACGCTGGGGAGAACCAGACGGAGGGGGCACTTGCTAACCCTGTAATTAGGTTGACCCTGACTCCCAAACGGTGGAGGGCGTTTGGAGTGACAAGTCCACCAATGAGGCTGGACCTGCGAGATCAGAACCTTCTGGGATATTTGGCCTTGATCCTCTCTGACAGCAGGGGGTCTCCTCATCCGCTCCACACGAGCGGAGTGAGTATCGCACTCCTCCTGCTCCTACTGGTCCAAGAGTGGGCACTTCACGGGGACTCAGCCCTGAGCAGGCCGGTTCCTAGGCCTGCCTGGGCCGAGCCAGGGGCCGTGTCATCCTCCCCTGCCTGTTCCCATTGTCCCTGAGTTCCCACCAGAAGGAAGGCTCTGATTTCTCTCCCCCGGTTCTTCCAGCTTGATGCTAATTTTCCACTTCTGCCTGGTGAGAACAGAGCCGTGTTTGATCCTGTCCCACCCAGAAAACAGCTGCCAGTCCCTCTTCTAGCCAATGGCCCCTCAGCTGCCCTTGTCCTTTGGGTCTGAATCGCATGGAATGTCCAGACCCTTGCCTCTGCCCTCCCTGGTCCAACCACACCCCAGCTCTTCCTCCGGAAATATAGGAGGTAACTGAGGGCGGGCCCCCACAGGGCCCTGCCCTGCCCTCCCTGGCTGGCTGGCCCCCCTCTGCCGACAGGGCCCTCTCCCGCTCTCACTTGTCTTTAGGAGGTAGATGACTTAGCCCTCCTCTTGTGGCCCACTGGGGATGCCCTCCTGCCGCCGCTCCAGACTGCTGACCATGTCATAGAGTCACGGAATCCTGGAGCTGGGAGGGGCCTCCCGGGGTCGTCCTGGTCAGGCCTCTGTCTCAGCACCAGTGCCACTTTAAGCCTTCTGGGACAGATGGGCCCTATTTTTAAAGTGAGGTTGGGGTGGACATTTTTCCATGTTGGTTTTGAAGCGTTTCATTTTGCCGAGAGTTAGGAAGTTAGTCTATGCCGGGTCCAATAAACTCCCCCTGGTTGTGGTCAGCATTGGTCATTATTATTTTTTTCTCACTGGGGCAACAACATTTATCGACAGACCCTAGACTGCTGTCCTGAATGACCCATTCCTGGGCACAACAGCACCTTCTTTCCTCCTTTCTCACCTCTTCCTCAGGCCCCCAGTGATCTGGTATTGAGTGCCGATGGCCATGCAAGGGGCTATGGCTGGAGCCTGAGGCTTCTTCAGGGGACAAATCTCAGCTCCTTTCAAAACCCCCAGACCCCTTGCTGAGACCTGGTCCACAGGGGACATCCAATACATACTTGTGGAATGAACAAAAATCCCCTCATTCTGGCCTGAGCCCAGGCCAGGTGGCTCAGTTGGTTGGAGTGCCATCCGATAGACCAAAAGGTTGCAGGCTCGATTCCTGGTCAGGGCACGTACCTCGGCTGCGGGTTTGATTCTCAGTCAGAGCACATGGGGGAGGCAACTGATCGATGTTTCTCTCTCTCTCTCTTCCTCCCCTCTCCCTCTAAAAATCAATAAACATATCCTCAGGTGAGGATTTAAAAAAATGTTGCAGAACGATAGCATCTATATCCTTGGATACACTGAGAGAAGAAAATTTTCTTATCTATCCACACTACAATGAAAAATATAAGATATTGAACCTCGACATGGTGTATCATCTGACATGCAGTCTGTATTTAAATGTCCCTGTTGTCCCTCTGATGTTCTTTGTGGCAACTCTCTCTCCCGCCCGGGATCCAACTCAGGACCAGGCATTGCCTTTAGTTCTCAGGTCTCCAGTTTCCCTTCAGCCCGAAAGCTCCTCGGTCCCTCTCTGTGCTTCCTGACATTGGCATTTTTGAAGACTGCAGGCAAGTTGTTTTGAAGAATGTTCTCTGGTTTGGGGTTATCTGATATTTTCTGACGATAAGATCCAAGATTACAAAGCACTTTAACTCTGCTCGCGGCCTCCCAGCCCACAATCACTGAGAGTGAAGGGTTTTTGGCACTGGGGCAAAGTAGTTATACTCACTGGATCGGGAGCTGAGGGGAGGGATCAGAGCCCCCACCCCACCATCAAGGAGGAAGAGGAGCCCTGGGGAACTCGGCAGACCAGGGAAGCGGTGTCCACAGTTCCTTTGCGGGCCCTCAGCCAAGCCTGGTTCTGCTCTGGACTGGGGGCCTGGCTGGCGGGCAGGTGGCCAGCGAGAGGGCTGGGCCTCTGTGCTGTTTGTCCCGAAGGTACCCAGGCATCGAGATCACTGGCCATTTCGGGCCTGGGCACTAAGAGCCTCTGGAAATAGCTCCAGGACGATTATTTTGGGAGGAATGTGCAATTCCTCCATCCTCCCAGAAAGCCAGGCCGTGTCCCATAATATCAGGAATGTCCCTCGGTGGTCTGTCCAACTCCACAGTATCTCTAGGACTTCTGAGGGCCACAGAGGCCTTCAGAGACAGAAGGGGCTGGGAGCCAGGACTGGGAGGGGCAGGTTCTGTCCTCAGATCCTGAGCTCTCAGGACCCAGCCTGAGAGCTGGGCAGCCGTCCCAGCGCAGGGACCCATGAGGGGAAGGATATGGGGAAGCCGCCTGCCCCAGCCCTTGCCCAGGCCCATCCCTGAGAAACTGCCATTGGTGGAGCACCTTCTACGCGCCAGGGAACCTGACAATGTCAATGCCGAGAACTTCACATCCGCCCTCTCATTCAGTCCTCACAGCGCTGCTAAGAGGGAGGGATTTTGCTTTCCAGGTGAGGCAATTTAAGATTCTGAGAGGGTAACAGATTTACCCAAGCCCAACCAACAGTCAGAATCAGAAACTTGTGTTCTGGGTTCTACAAGCTTAAGCAGCGATTGAGGACGAGGGTGGGCCACTCCCTCACTCAGTGAGGACTCAGTAAGTGATCCTGTGAACTGAGTGGTGTTGGGAGGGGTCCAGCCTGGAGAGACAGGTTGGTTAACCGCTGGAGCCTGTCCCCTACCAAGCAAGCTCCCATCCTCCATCCAGGCAAGCCTAGCCACTCCCTCCCTAGCACTGCAGGCAGGGATGTCAGGGTCTCAGAACATCCTGAAAGGGTATTGCCCCCCCTCCACCCCACAGTCTTCAGCCACAGTGACCCCCACCTTCGCCCCCAAAGGCAACCTCCAATCTTGGCTTCTTAGCTCCATTGTCAAACCAGCTGCAAACTGTGGGCTTTCCATTAGCCTTGCCCCTCCCACTCTCTCTCTCCCACCTTACTCCCCCTTCTCGTAGTCCTACCATATTCTTGTCCTCTCCTGTGCCCCACCAAGACCATCAGGAACCCTTTCCCTACTTCAGGCTCAAAGAATCCAAGGGTATCTTCCTCCCCTGGGTACCCCAGAATGGCAGGAACAGCCCCACCTTTTCCAGAGACTTTAGGACCCCAGCCCATGGATGCATATGCTACGTGTAAGAGCCCCCCTTCCCACACACACAGGCTACCAGCTGTTTTTCCCCTCCCTGGGCCCTCATATGTTAGGAGGAGCGTCCCCTCCTGCTTTCAGGCACAGTGCTCTCGGAAGCATCACAGACAAGGAGCAAGCCCAGCTTGGTTCAGGGGACAGCTAGAGCCAAGCACAACGAAACTATTGGCTGTCCCACCCTGCTTAAAGGACATCTGTGCCCAGCCTCAGGCGACTGTTGGCAGTGTGACTCACCTGAGCCCTAACCTGGAGTGGGGCCAGCCTGCCTGCGGGGCTGAAAGTCTTTCTTGGGCTTGGTTCTGGCCCTCCCCTGGCTGCAGCCTTCCACCCATCCAAGCGATGAGTGAGTCACACACCCTCATCCCCTAACATCCCCAAGGATCGGGCCTTCTGCTCACCATCTGCCAAAATAGCGCTTCCCCAAGCATGTGGAAGGTACAAGCCAGGACAGAACTGAGCTCAGGAGCACTGGGGCAGGTGTGGGTTGGCAGGAGCCCCAGCAAGAGCTTCCTTCCTGCCAAGGCACCTCAGGGCTTTTTGGGGTAGAGCAGCCGGTCCTAGCAGGGACGGGGCTCCCATCTTTACTGGGCCTGGGAAATTCCCTCTAAGTGGGTGGGGATAATGGTCACATGCAGGCTTATGTACAACTTGCTGAAAGAAGACTCGGGAAATGCATAGCAAGTAACTGGCTTATGCTGGATCCTTGGGTAGCCGAACCCCCAGTCTCAATCTCTGGCTTGGAAGATGTGGGTAAGGAGGGTGCCCAGTGAACACTGTCAACGTGGCTGACTTGCAATAAAAGCTAATGTGTACGAAGCCCCCGTCCCCATGGCTGGGGGCACATTGGAGCTGCAGTAGTGCACCGATGTAGTTCACATTGGCTCACAAGAGCCAGTTGTTAAATATTCTGAAATTTGGTGAACTGCTTGTTAAACCACTGGTAGCTTGAAATCGGCCATAGTGGGAATATTAGCAAATGGGACACACTGGGGTGGCGGGGATGGGGGTGTGTTTTCTTTTTTTTTTTTCTGTTTTGAGACCCAGTTCACCAGCATACTGTTGAAGCTGTGTGACTATGTCCAAATGAATTCACCTTTCGGGACTTTTGTTCCCTTACCCATAAAACTGTGATGTGAATGAAAAGGGGTTCTACAGAAAGGCACCCCTGGGGAACACACAATACAGTGAATAGATGACCTGTTGCGGATTTGTGCACCTGAACCCCGTATAATTTAATTAACCAGTGTCACCCCAATAAACCCAATAAAAAAGGAAAAAGAAAAAAAGACCGTCACCTCACAGAGCTGTCTGACCATAAATTCCTAACTGGGCAGGTCACGGTGGGTAGTCACGCCCCAAGCTTGTAACTTTTTTTTTAAGATTTTATTTAATTTGAGAAGAGAGAGTGTAGCCAAATGCAGGTCCAGCTGCCCACCACTACGAAAGCCAATAATGGAGAGGCAGATGCTGATGTAAAGGAATGCAGTTGTTTTCCAGAGCTGGCCACCTGGAAGATGGGGGGGTCATGTCACAAAGCCCAGCTCCACGTCTCGGTGGAGGAAGAGGCTTTAACAAGGAGGAGCAGAGAAACAGAACAAAGAGATCAAGGGAGGGGGTTGCAAGGCTCTCTACGTGCAGACGAGCACAGTCCACCCCGATAAGGCAAGTGATGGTCCAGTGTGCAGCATCCTGGTTTAGTCAGCCTGGATGCACATCATCTCGGCTTCACGTCATCCTGGATCCATGGATGAAGGGCAGCACATCTCCTGCAACTCGGATGCCTGGAGGTCTGAGTCTGAATCTTTTGAAGTAAGTTCCTAGGATTCTTAGACAAAGGGTTTATCTATAAGCCACATACTAGTCAGAGGCAGCACCTACACAAACAATGTCAAAAGAATGGTGGGGTGGGTTGCAATTTCCTGCCGTTATAATTTTCCACTGTTGCCAGGGAAAGGGAGGGGGAAGGAGGGAAAGAAACATCCTCAGATGGGGACTGAACCCACAACCCAGGCCTGTGCCCTGACCGGGAATGGAACTGAGACCTTTCATTTTGCAGAATGATGATGCCCAATCCACTGAGCTATACTGGCCAGGGCCCTACAGCTTCTTCAGGAAAAGGCTTAGCTTTGCCTTAAGCCAGCCCTTTCCTGGTTTCTGTGCATCTAGGTTAGTTAACATACCTTTGAAACACAGGCTTTCAGACCCTGCCTTCTAAAGCATGACTACCCTCTAGAGAGCACATAATCTTAACTATTCTATAGTCCACTCCTCGCCTTGTTTTGTCTTACTTCATGTAACCTTCCCTATCTTTCTTCCTTAATTTTAAATGCATTAAAAAAAACTGCATAACTGTCATTCTCCGGAACATCTGAGACCTTGCTCCCCTGCCTGTGTCATCACTTTGGCTCAAATAAACTCTTATACTAATTCTCTACAGGTTTGAACATTTCTCACGCTGACAGTAATAATGGCCTATGTGTATTGATTGCTTTAGTGCTGTGTGTGCTGCTGGGTATAATTTTATGTGTCAAATTCACTGGGTGACAGGATGCCCAGATGTCTGGTTAAATATAATTTCTGGGTATGTCTTTGAAGGTGTTTCTGGGAGAGATCAGCATTTGCATTAGTGAACTGAGTAAATCAGACAGCTCTGCCCATTGTGGGTACGCGTTACCCAATCTGTTGAGGGCCTGTTAGAGGTCTGGACTGAGTGATCATTAGTCAGTCCAGACTACTGTCTTCATTGCATCAGGGGTTGCTGATTATCAGGTGGAAAGGCCAGGTCTCTCTCTCTCTCTATCCATATATATATCTATATATATAGATATATATATATAGTCTCTCTATATAGTCTCTCTCTGAAAGAGAGAGAGAGAAAGGAATATGTTTCTAGAGCTAGGATTTAAAACTAAATTTAATCAAGGTCACAAGGACCCTTGCTTTCAAGCCTGAATAGAAGAAAAAGTCAAGGAAAGTTGAATTTGTTCTCTGCCTGATTGCCTGAGTTGAAACAGCAATCGTCTCCTGCCCTTGGTACTCCTGGTTCCCAGACCTTTAGACCTGAACTGGAATCTACAGTCTTGGTTGTCTGCTCTCAGGACTTCAAGCTACACCTCCAGCTTTCCTGGGTCTCTAGCTTGCAGACAGCAGATCATGCAACTTCTCAGTCTCCACAATCACATGAGCCAGTGCCTAATAACAAAGCTCTCTCTCTCCATGTATGTATGTATAATGTGTATGTGTGTGTGGCCGGTTCTCAGTTAACATCATTTCCTTCAATGCTGTTTTGCTATGTTACCAGACAGGGAACAGGATGGAGCAAGTCTCCCTCAGCCTGCAGTGTGTGGGTTCTTGGCTTCGTGCAGGAAAGATCTCACAACACAAGTCCAGGTGATTTTGAGGGTGTGTTTTTTACAGCTGGGCACAGTTAAATAAGAAAGGGCCTAGGATAGAAGAAGCAACAGGAGAGAGACTAGGCAGAGCAGCTTTGGTTTTCTAAAAGTCACAGGAAAGCCCTGGCTGGTGTAGCTCAGTGGATTGAGCACAGGCCTGCAAACCAGACAATCGCAGTTCGATTCCCAGTCAGGGCACATGCCTGGGTTGTAGACCAGTTCCCTGCAGGCCAGCTCCCAGCAGGGGACGCACGAAAGGCAGCCATACATTGATATTTCTCTCCCTCTCTCCTTCCCCTCCCCTCTAAAGATAAATAAATAAAATATTTATAAAAAAGTCACAGGAAAGAAGTGAGATAAGGTGGGGCTGCTGTCAGCTCACTGCAGAGTCAGAGAAAAGGGGGCCCTGGGGACAGGTTCAGGGGGTCAGCCTGGATGAGCTGCCACTGCCCACTGCTCCCCTGGTTGCAGGTCTCACAGGGTCCCTTAGAGTTTAGGAGATGTGTGCCCATAGGGGAAGAGGAAGGGGGAGGGAAAGGCACCAGCATGAGGGAGGGAGAGTGTGCATTGGGGCCTTCATTTCTTTTTAGGGTTTTTAAAGGCTGGGAGTTCAGGGGTGGCCTTAGGGGAGGATCTCAATAGAATGTTCATCAGTTCTCCAGGTGCATACCTTCAGGGTTGCGGCCTTCACTGATTGGTCAGTGCTAGAGCAGGACATCACTAGTCATCACAGCTGGGCCTGGTGCCACCTGCTTTGCTGCTTTTCTGGGCCTAGAGCTGAAATAAAACTGAGGCCTAGAGGTTATTTCTAGGGAGGAAAAGTCAGGGGATCTGACCAGGGGAAGGAAAGGCCACCCCAGGGTGCAATGTTCCTGACTAGTTTTGCCTGTTGCTAGGCACCTGGGGCTTTCTGCCCTGTGATCTGTATACCTGGCTGTAAATTGCTTGGCCAGTTTGCTGAGCTGTCTCAGTTTTCCCATCCTACTTGCCAAGAAAATTTTCTAGCTTCTTACTATTCTGTCTCGGTTATACCATTGATAAGATGTCATAGGAACTTAACTCTTGTTCATAACGACAATCAATTAGCCTATGGTAAACTGGGTTCCATAATATGTCATTTTGCTTACAGTCACAGAACCTACTGCATGTGGCTCCAGACTGAAAGTCCAGTCCCCCCTCCAAATTCCAGGTTGAGATCTAATGCCCAGTGTGATGGTATGGAGATGGGATCTTCGGGAGGTGAGCAGGCCTTAGGGATAAAGCCCTCATGAATGGGACGAGTGCCCGTATAAAAGAGACTCCAGAAAGCTCCCTTACCCCTTCCACCATGTGAGGACACCGTGACAAGACACCCTTCCCATCTGTGAACCAGGAAGGGAGCTCTCACAAGATGCTGAGTCTGCTTGTGCCTTGATCTTGGACTTCCCAGCCTCCAGCACTGTGAGCAATAAGTGTTTATTATTTAAGCCATCCAGTCTGGCATTTTTGTTACAGTGGTCCGAGCACAGATTAGGAAGATTTTCTACTGGACCTGCTTCTCTTGAGAACCCTGACAACTACACTGTCCTAAATGCTGTGTGGACACTCACTCATTGCAACCTTACGAGGTAGCGGCAACAGCATCCCCATCTGTTTGGATAAGAAATGGAAGGGCAGACACGCGGTAACTACAGGAACGTGGCCAGGACACAGACCCAGCAATCGGCTCAGGCCTGCCCGCTAACCACTGCACCTGCTGTACTAAGTATTTGCTGAGTAGAGACACTCTGCTCAGGGTTTTCGGCTTATAACAGGTACTCCCCAAAGCCCTCCGGCCTCCTTGTGTTACCCCTCCTTCAACAGGCAGATGAAATGACTCAAATCTCCATCCCATGTGCCAAGGGAAGTGCAGAGCCTTCCCCGCTTTTTCTGAGAAGCCCAGGAGGCTGTCATGGCTTCTCATTATCCCTCACTCTGAATTCCCGCTGCTGGACCAATTCGAAGTCTCCTCATATTGCCCCGTCTTCCGTGATGGTCGTCTTAGCAAAGTGGCATCCCTGCCCACCCCTCATCCTGTCCCAACCCACCACAGACACGGAGCTCTGATGTGGGACAGACTTTCCTGAAGGCCCAGGGTCACAGGGGGGTGACAGCACAGCATGGGACAGAAAACAGCCCGACATGGACTAAACGGCCATCATTTGGTTCTTCGTGTCTTTTGTCCTCCTCGGTCCCCCGGGCCCAGGCCTCCTACCATGAAGCTCACAGGAGACCCTTCTCCATCTTGCCTGGCACCCCACCCCCACCCACCCCGGTTCTGGGACATCCACCTGCACAGGCCTCCGACCCTCAAGCTGCTGATGCCCAAGTCAACATTTCCGGTTCTTCTTTCTACACATTTCCGGTTCTCTGCACCCTCAAAGTTGCTCCCTTGAGTCTCACCTGGAGGAGAGACAGTGGAGGGAGGTCACCTTCCATATGAAGCTGTTTTCCTCCTGCCACCCCCACGAAGCTGTGGCAGCAGCTGCTGACAGTTTTGTCCTTCCTGTAAATGTATTTTTAAACCACTGGACCTGTTCAATGATGTGGTGAGGTAAACGCCTTACTCTTCCCAGAAAGCAATTTAACTGGGAGCTTCTCCTTTGTACTGGTTCTACCAGCTGTAGGACCTTGAGCAAGTTACCATCCTTATCTGGACCTCAAATTCCTCATCTGTAAATGGGATAAGAATTCCTGTCCCACCAAGAGTTTATCAGCACATGGTAAACTTCCCGTAAATCCCAGCTACCCATTATCTGACAGATGAGGAAACCGGATTCCAGGCCCAGCTGTGTATTAACTTGCTGGATGACCCGGGCCTCAGTTTACTCAATTGAAAAGGAGAAGGTGGGCCTACATGGTCCCTGAAGTCCATTCCAGATCTGTCGTTCTCATTCACGACACCCATGTGTCTTTATATTGTGTGCCCAGGACCCTATGTATTTCTCCACCCTTATATTTCTTCATCTGGTTGTTCATGGGAAGCCTTTATAATAAAATGGTAAGCACGAGTAAGGTGTTTTTCTGAGTTCTGCAAGCCATTGTAGCAAATTATGATACCTGATGTGGGAGTCACAGGAAACCCAATTTATAGGCGATGGGTCAGGACTGGGGGGGAGTGGCCTCTGGGACATGCGACTGGTTTCTAAAGTGGGGACAGTCTTGTGAAATAGAGCCCCTTCCTTACCTTGTGGGTTCTGGCGCTAACACCAGGTAGACTGCGCCGGAAATGAATGAATGTGTTGGGTGCCCAGTGGGTGTCAGAGAGTTAGAGATCGGTGGTGTCAGACAGAAAACACCTCCCAGCCTCTTTTAAAAGACACTCGCATGCGTACAGAGCCCATGAAAGGAAATGTCATCACCTGGCTCAGGCTGGGAAGGCAGCTGAAGGTAGGATGAAACTTGGTGGTGAGTTCCCAAGGGGCATAGTATTATTTAAAAAATTTTTCTGGCCCTGGGTTGTGTAGCTCAGTGGATTGAGCACCAACCTGTGAAACAAAGGGTTGCCAGTTTGATTCCCAGTCAGGGCACATGTCTGGGTTGTGGGCCAGGTCCCCAGTGAGGGGTGTGCAAGAGGCAACCACACATTGATGTTTCTTCCTCCCTTCTTCTCTCTAAAATAAATTTAAAATATTAAATTTTTTGCTGTATTCTTGAAATATTTCACAATCAAGTTTTTTTTTTTTTAAAGGAAAGATAGAAAAGCAGGGGTGGAATGCAGCAGAAAGGGCCCTGGTTGAGCCTGGAATTCTGGGGCCCAGTTTCCAGTTACGCTGCGGGACCATCTGTGACTGGAGCAAGCCACCACCCGCTGTGGGCCCCAGTCTCCAGCAGCCCTTGCATTGCTGATCTTTTATTACGTAGTTTTCATTTGCTTTAATCCAAACATGTACTGAAGGTCTCCTAGGTGCTTATCTACACATGTCTGATCTCCTGAGCAGACACAGAGCCCCTGGAGGGTAGGGGCTGTCTCTCATCTCTGCCTCCCAGTGCCTGGCACAGACCCCAGCCAGCACTTGGTGGATTCTAGGAAGGGAGGAAGGGAGGAAGGGAGGAAGGGAGAGAGGAAAAAAGGGAGGGAGGGAGGAAGGAAAGGAGGAAGGGAGGAAGGGAGGAAGGGAGGAAATAACTGCCAGGCCATGTTCTGGAACAGCTGGAACACCTCTGCCCCTAAGGGTTTGGGGTCTGTGTTGAGGTCTTGGGTGGGGAGCCTGGGGTCTCCTCAGGACTGGAGCTCACTCAGTGTTGCTCCTTCCACCTGTGCCCCTGGATGCCTGTGCTGGGTGGGGTGGGAGGCAAGGGAGGCTGCAGGAACAGGCCTGGGGACTTAGGCACCTCCATTTCCTCCCGTGGAGACCCTGCCCGACCTGGCTCCACCCAGACAGCCGACCCCACCAGGACAGTGCTGGGAAACAGACCGAAAGGTGGGAGAACTCCCCTGACTTGGCCTGGACCCAGGCCCCTGCCAGGCCTGGGCTGAGCCCTCCTCGCCCAGCTCACCTGCTCTACCCCAGCTCCTTGGCACCTTCTTTATCCCCTGGCCAGCAGTTCAGCAAACACAAAGCGGCCTGCTTGGCAGAGAAGGCAGCTGAGTTCAATTCCCGCTTCTGCCTCTTGGAGGCTGGGTAAGTATGGGCACAGAACCTTGCCTGTCTGAACCCCAGTTTCTTCATTGTATTTCCCCCTTAGGTTTGATGTGGAAGTTGAAACAGTGAAGGTCTCATACCACACTCAAGAAACCCCAAAACAAGTTAAGCTTACAGATAGATACAGCTGAAGCCACTTGAGGCCCTCATCCACTTCACTCCCTCCCTTCTTGGAGGGTGCCAAGGTCTTTGCTGTCACGTTCATTTTATTTTATTTATTTATCTTCAGAGGTGAAGGGAAGGAGAGAGGGAGAGAAACATCAATGTATGGTTGCCTCTTGTGTATCCCCTGCTGGGACCTGGCCTGCAACCAGGCATGTGCCCTGACTGGGAATTGAACTGCGATCCTTTGGTTCGCAGGCCAGCGCTCAATCCACTGAGCTACACCAGCCAGGGCTGTCACATTCATTTTATTGTTACACATTGCTATATGGTCTATAGCAATGTGTCAGATTCTCGTGTTTTCAAATGCTCTATAGATTATGCTATACTGAATGCAATATTCTATAATTTGCTTTTTCCCTCCATGAAATGCTTTTGAGATCTATCCTTATGGATACACCTAGTTCTAGTCTAATAATTTTTCACTCTATATTATTATTGCATTCTACAAATGTACCACAATCCATTCATTCTCCCATCAATATACATTTAGGTTGTTTTCAGTTATGTTTTGTTACTTCAAACAACATGGAAATAACTATTCTTGTACATGTCAAAAAATGAATTAAGCAAAGATGGATGCTTTCAGGCAGCTCACATGCATTAACCAGTGGTATCTACTATTCATTTAAGGGACAATATTTTTCTGAACCCAAATTGAAGCAAACAGCTCAACGATGAGACAAACCATTTGAGGATGGGACTTTCTGGAATGCTAGAGCAATAATCATTACCCTCTGTTCGGTGCTTCCTAGGGGCCAAGCCCCATGCTAAAAGTTTTATCTACTCACAGACAGCCTGTAAGGAAACTACTGGGATTCCCCCAGCTGAGGAAACCAAAGTGCGGAGAGGTCAGGTATCTTGGCCAAGGTTATACAGTGGTTGAACTTGAATTCAGATCAAACCTGGGTCTGTCTGACTCCACTGCCCATATTTTTTAAAGACTTATTTATTTATTTATTTATTTATTTTTAGAGAAAGGGGAAGAAAGAGAAAGGGGGGGGGAACACCAATGTATGGTTGCTTCTCATGCACCCCCAGCTGGGGATCTGGCCCGAAACCCAGGCATGTGTTCTGACTAGGAATGGAACAGGCAACCTTTTGGTTTGCAGGCCAGCACTCAATCCACTGAGCCCCACCAGTCGGGGCTCCACTGCCCTGACCAGGCCAGAGGGGCCCCAGTAGCACCCCTCAGAGCTGCGGGAGCATAGCAAGAGGGACTGGCCCCAGCTGCAGGCTCAGGGAGGCCTTCTTGAAGATGATGCCAGTTCCAGCTGCCCAGGAGCATCGTGCAGGCAGCAGAGGGAGGCACCCAGGAGAAGGAGACACTCTGGGCCAAGGCACCGAGGTCGGCAAATTTTTCACTGCTCCCCTTCAGTCACCACCCCTTCACCCTCACCCCAACCCTCTCCTGGCCACATGTTTTCCTACCTTCTTTGCATTTTTCTTTTTTCCTCTGATTCATCCCTAATCTGTCTGCTGTCCATCCTTTCCCCTGAGTCTTCTCCTTTGACATTTTTTCCTCTTGAGTCATCTTTCTTCTCTTTATCCCTTCAACTATTCACCCATCTACCCATCCATCCATCCATTTATCGAACCATTCATTTATTCATCCATCCATGTAACAAACAGCACCAACACTGTGCCAGGGCAATGGAGCCTGGTGACGCAGTGCCTGTAATGGAAAGCGACTGCATCCATTATACTCAGCTAAACCTCCACAAGCAACCCCTCAACACACCCAGAAACAAACAAACTCTTACACAAACCAGGCAAGCTGATGGTGGGGTGGGGAGGAAGACCTGGAGATCGTTGTGGCTCTCGGGCGCCCCCTGCTGGTAACATGAGAGATTACATCCTGGGCTGTAAACCATCCTAGTCCCAGCGTGTCTCATGTCTCTCGTTAGGAGAGAAAATGTGAACCATTTACATCTCTTTAAATGGAGTCACTTGTTTCCTATGCCTGAAAGTCTTCAAGAATAGAAACTCTACAGGGCATGTTCCATGTGAAGGGCAACTCAGTGGCTGTCCTCAGTGAGGGTGAGCCATAGTGGGTAGGGCATTGCTGAGTGTGTGTGTGCCATGGCTGTATCTGTACCTCACATGCACTGAGTGAGTGCCTGCTGTGTGCAAGCCGCCATACAGTGGCTGTGTATCTGGGACACAGAACTGGGTCAGCCCGGCTTGTTCGTGCACATCCCAGGTGATTCCCTGGTTAGTTCCTGGCTTCATCCTTCTCGAGCTCTTCCCTTGCCCTCAGCCAATTTGCTCCTCCACTGCCCCCACCCTGGTTACCTGGACAACCACTGTAGACTCTCAGTTAGTCTTCCTGATAGTATTCTTGCTCCTCCTTAAACTATTTTCCACTCAGGAATCAGAGATATAGCTTGGAAACATACATCGGATCGTGTTCTCGCCTTTCAAAGGCCCCCTGTTGCTCCGAGGCACTTGCCCTGAAGAGGTCTCTGGCCCCGTCTGGTCCCTGGCCTCCTGTGGAAGCTCCAGCCTTCAGTTTATTCCTCACTGTGGTTGGGAAAGGGGTTGGGGGGACTGACTCCTACAGGACGGATTTCCCAGAAACCAGTGACACCCGCTTTCCAGCTGGGCTCAACCAGTAGGAGACAGTGGCTGGGAGATGGGAGGGTGGCAGGGAGAGAGAAATTGGGGTGTTTCTCTCCCTACGCCTCCTCCACGGTTCCCACTTGATAGGGCTGGGCCGGGCGGCCCTCCCTGGCTTACCTCCTTCCTCTGTCCCTCCACCCTGGAGGTCAGTGTAGCTAACCTCTGGGCTCCTCCACCTTCCCTCTTGTCTTCTCAGCACTTCTCTCGTCTGGGTAACCAAGTCCCTCAATTTCAAGTAATTAAGATTTCTTTTTCCGTTTTGACTGTGACCAATATCACCAGCCATCCGACTCCCGTGCAGGGCAGAGCCACAGGAACAGAACTGAGAACAGAACCCAGACCTTGGGGTCCTTCTCCCATTCTCCCCCATTCCTGCCTCTGAACTTGAAGTCAGATCCCGGGAGCTGATAAATTTCCTAACTGTTTACCTGAGACAGGGCTTCCTGCTGCTTGCTTCTGGAAATTATCTGCGGCATTTGGTGCCAGAGATGGGTCGAGGCCCCCACCTCCACTGTCCCTTCCTCCTGTAGGAGGTGGGGTTTCCCTGGTGCACAGGGCATTTCCCAGGCAGCCGGGGCAGGTCCTGAGCTGAGTTCTGACCAGAAGAGAGGAATCCAAATTCCAGGTTGGGTGCTTAAAGATAAAGCACATGCTTGTCTTTCCCCCATCTCTGTCTGGAATGTGGGTGTACCGCGGGAGCCCCTGCTGCGCCCTGTGCTCCCTAGGGCCACACACCAGGTTGTGTAAACAACAGAAATGTATCCTTTCACAGTTCTAGAGGCAAGAACTCTGAAATCCAGGTATCAGCGGGGTTGGTTCCCTCCAAGAGCTGTGAGAGAGGCTCTGTTCCGGGTCGCTCTCCTTGGCTCGTCCACAGCCATCTTGCCTCTGTGTGTCCCTCTGCGTCCAAATCTCCCCTTGCAGTAAGGACACTGGACATGTGGGATGAGGGCCCACCCTAACGACCTCATCTTAATGAATTACATCTGCAATGACCCTATGTCCAAATAAGTTCACGTCCTGAGATGCTGGAGGTTGGAACTTCAACACAGTCTTTGGGGGCGGGTGGGGGAGCACCCGTGAGTCCATGACACGTGGTAAGGACACACCTTAGGGATGGATTTCATAGAGCAAAGCTACCTTGGACTTTGAAGGTTGAGGGGAATACATTTTTTTAAAGATTTTATTTACTTTTTTTTTTTAGAGAGAGTGGGGAAAGGAGGGAGAAAGAGAGGTAGAGAAACAGATTAGTTGCCTCTCACAAGCCCCCAGCTATGGAGCTGGCCTGCAACCCAGGCAGGTGCCATGACCAGGAATTGAACCGGTGAATTTTCAGTCTGGAGGCTGGCACTCAGTCCACTGAGCCACACCAGCCAGAGTTATGGGAATAAATTGTTATCTTATTTTATGCTCTATTATTTAGGGCCTCTGCTATATTCATCCAAATGTGTGATCTGTCAAGGTCTGGAAGGGGTACAGATATCAACCCCAGGGGGTAATTGAGGAATATGAAACAAAAGGACAGACAGCATTGGAGAAATTAAGGGCTGGCGACAATGAGGAGCTGATACCAGCCCAGGCCTGAAGGGGCAGAGGGAGAAGGCAGTTAAAGGAGCCAGGGCCTGTGGTGGATGGAGGCAGCCATTGCAGACCCGAGGTCCTGCAGGGGGTGGGCTGAGGAGTAGCTACTGGAACTGCTCTCTTCCTGTCCTCCAGTCTCCTGCTGGCACCTTCCATTGGCTGAATGAACCCAGAGGACCAAGGGGCCCACCAGTGCTCTCCATCATGTCAGCTGCAGGGCAGGGCGGGGTCGGGTGGAGAGCTGACGGAGAGTACCCAGCAGACTGGCACTGAATCCCTGCTGCTCGCTGTCCCTGCTGGCTGTGAGCTCAGGAGGCCTTGTCATCTTTACACAAGGATCCCTGCTGATCAGAACAATGCCTGGATTCTAGTAGATCTTCAACAAATATTTGTTGAATGTGTATGTGCCAGGAGAGCTGTGGGATACGGGTGGGGTTGCAGAGCTTCACACCTCTTCCACCACCAACCCCCAGAGCAGCTGGTGCAGGGCGGTTCTCCCCCCATCCCTGCTCTGGCCCAGGCAGACGGGGCGCTAGCCATGGGAAGCAGGCCGTCCCTGCTCGGTCCCAGCTGAGGCAGTGGCTTCCTTGGGTCAAGAGCCACCTGTATGCAGTCCCAGCCCTGGGTCTCCTCAGTGGCTTCTTGGTGCCATTGCAGGGCAGATGGGGCCCTGGCTTGACCCTGGGTCTCCGTCCTCATCCCTGAGGCCAAGCTGTCTCATCTGAGGGGGATGGTGCTGGTAGTGGGGACTCTAGAGCAATGAGCCCTCGCAGAGCCCTGGACCTACAATCACTGTGTATGACTCACAGTGGACATTGCCACCCTCAAGGCTATGAGAGGTCCTGAAGGAAGGGATTTGAACTGTGTTTAATATGTATTTTCTAATCCCATTTGACCTTCGATTCTTTACTATGTGCCCACTGAGTTCTGTTCTGAGACCTGAGGCCTCCTCTGCGAACAAAGCAGACAAAACCCCTGCCCCATGGGGCTCCATTCCTGCAGGTCCATTTGTCACGGAACACCTGTTTGTGCCCTGTAGAATGCCACTCTTCCAAACAGCCATCCCCACGCGGCACAGCTTCTCCACACGGAGTCCCAGCCTCCAGATGTGCCATTTATGAATGTCAGGGTCAACTCTACTTTCAGAGCAGGAAGTCAGGCGTTTGAAGAATCCTTTAGCTTCGTTCATTCAGTTGTTGCCTCTTAATGTCATGTTGAGTACCTACTGTGTGCCTCACCCCTTCCAGGTACCGGGAATTCAAAGGTGAACAGGGGAATGTTTTGTCCTCATGGGACTTCCCATCAGGTGCGAACTAGAAATAACGGAACTCCTCAAGAGAAAGACTCCCAGCTGCTCCACCCCCTGTCCCTACCCTTCCCAGACCTACCTCCAAATTCCCCACAGTCTCCCAACACCGGCATTTCCACAACCCACTCAGGACACGGCTTGCTGTGCTTCAGGCTGAGGCCTACTGCACAGCTGGCCCCTCAGCTTCCCTGGCCAGCTCCCTCTTCCCAGGGGTTGAGAAGAGGTTCCTCTTCGGGGAACTCGCTCCATGTGCTGCTAGGCCAGAGAAGCCCCAGGGGGCAAATCAGCAGCGCAGCTGACAGTGTGTCTACAAGGCCTGAAGGTGAGATGACATGACATGACGGATTGTGAGCGGACAGTCATCCTGGAGGGCAGAGGGCCAGGGTGGCCACATGGCTGTCTGCAGAGCCCACAGAGTGGCTGGGACCTGCTCAAGGCCACCTGGATAAAGGCTGGGACAGCTTCTTGTGCAAACTTGGGGGGCGGCTGGGGGTTACTGTCTGCCAGGCCAGGCAGTGACAAACCAGAGGGCCTTAAGCCAGGCCTTGCGGTTCTTTGGGTCTCGATTTTCCTATCTGTCAGACAGAAGCAATGGATGAGATCATTAGGTCATTTTAGGCTCAGTCCCACCATTCTTCAGTGGAATCTGGCAGTTTCTGGCCTGGCCCTCACCCTCCTCACCCCTCCCTCTTTCTTCCCCAGCTCAGGGTCTGAGAAATGACTCTGAGCTTTAAAGCTGAGCAAACAAACATGTCCGGGCCCATAGGGAACAGGTGGTAAGGGAAGGCACGGCTATTTTTATCGCAGTTTGAAGAATTTTCACAGCTGCTCCTGTTGCGTCCACACCCTTTCCGTGGGCCCAGGCTATTGGGGTGGCAGACATTACTGAGGATGTGATGGGAAGGGGTGCGCTTTGGATGGAAGATCTGCCCAGCTGATGCCCGACACACCATCTTTAGGGACCCGTCTGAAGCCGCTAAGCATTGCCTTCCTCCCATGCTTCTGGAACGTGGAAGCCCCGGGAAGGGCTCTGCACTGAGGCAGCAACCCTGGCAGGAAGGAATCTGGCCACTTCTCAGAGCACTGGGTTTTGAGGGCTGACAAGTATTATTCAGGAAAATCTGCAGAACCAGTTTGCCTTATTTAGCTAAGACTTATCGTGCACCTATAACGTGTTGGCCCTGGGCTGGGGGCTGTCGCCAGCAGCCGATGAGGATGTGCTGTCTTTTCTTCAGGTTAGTGTGAACTGGGTTCACTGGTTTTGTACCAGTGCTCCCCACTTCACAGGGGTGATCTCAGGTATCGATCTGTCTTCACAGTGCACCCCAGTCCCAGCCTGATCTCTCTATTTCCACCTATGCTTCCCAAGGCCAGGCCCTAGCCCCCCTCACATTTTGCCTCAGCCCGTAATACCTCCCTCTGGTCCCCCACCGTCTCTCACCCACAATCCTTCACTCAGCACACAGGAAGAGATTTTTTTTTAAAGATTTTATTTATTTATTTTTAGAGGGGGGAGGAGGGTAGGAGAGAAATATCAATGTATGGTTGCCTCCCATGCATCCCCCACTGGGAACTAGCCCGCAACCTAGGCATGTGCTCTGACTGGGAATCAAACTGGGACCCTTTGGTTCGCAGGCCGGTGCGCAATCCACTGAGCTACACTTTGCTTGCTTTTTTATAGTTGTATTCACCTACTTGTATTTCTCAAAAAGTACATTTTAAAATTATAGTTGTTTTTGACTCTATAAAAAGGGTAACAAAACTGCGTTTAATTTTCCAGGGACTTTTTTTTCCTAACTTATCTTCCTAGGAATGACCTACTTCGTGGTGTGTCACTGCGCTTTCATTCTGTCCAACTGCTGATTAATACTCACCCCATCCTCCAAATAAACAACACACACCCATCCTTTCTCCTTGACGAACACTTGAGTTGTGACTGAGGACTGAGGACGGGGCTGCGTGGCACAGACTGTGCTCGCCTCCTGCAGGCAGGGGTGAGATTTTTCTAAAGGGTTTCTACCAGGGATAGACCTGCTGGGTCACAAGTGAATTTGGCTTCAGGTGTCACCTCTTCTTCAGCGTCATCCCCGCCCCGCTCTCCACCTTGACTATGCTCCAGCCACTCTGACCGCCCCCCATGCCCCTGGCCCCTTGAACAAACCAAGTCCATGGCGACCTCTGGACCTTTGCACTTGCTGTCCTCTCCACCTGGAGTGCTTTGCCTTCAGGGCTTCCCATGGCTGGCTTTTGCTTGTCCTCTAGGACTCCTTCAAACACAACCTCCTTAGCCCAAGTGTCACTGTCCCTAGCCCCATCTAAGTGAGTTACTCCCGTTCCCACCCAGTCACTCATGTGTTGTTTTCTTTAGAGCCCCTACTACCACAATCAGAAATAGCCTTTTTTTGTTTGTTTGTTTGTCATTGTTTCCCCTACTAGACTCAAGCTCCAGGAGAGCTGGGACCATGTCTTGCTCATAGCTGCACCCCTAGTACAGCCTGCTATAGAGAAAACAGTGGGGAAAAATGTATTGAAGTGGATAGTAACATCAATCCCATGTTAGAGATGAGAAATGTGAGGCTCAAAGAGGTTAAACCACATGCCCTAGATTGCAGAGCTTGGAGGCAGCAGGATTTGAATCCAGGTATGGCCAGTTCCAAAGCCCATGTTCTTCCCTGGAAGAGGCTGGCTCATTCTGATATGAACTTTCCTTCCCCCTCCCGTGGTGTCAGCAGGCCATTCAATGCCAGCTGTGTAGCCACATGAGGGAAAGTCTGTGGCTACACAGGTGACATTGTGTAGAATTCCAGGTCCTGCTGTTGGCTGTCATCCATCTCTCCCACCCCCTCCAATGTGTACTATGTGGTGTCATGGCCTTGGACCATGGGAGACCTGGCCTTACACCACCTGTTCCGGAAATGGAGCCCAGTCCAACCTCCCACCTACCTACTTCCCTATATTAGAGTCCCAGGCTCTGGTTCTGGCTCCTATCATCTCAAAATTCACAATGTTCCGGCTGCTTGGTTCCCTTCTGTTGGTAGCCCTTGGTAAGATCCCCGCTTGTGCCTGTGCTGCAGTGGGTCAGGAGTCCTTGAAGTCTGCCACCTGCCCCGGTTCTCATAAACCCAACACCTGTAGGGGGGAGGCTTCAGCTTGTTCCTAGAACATGCTTGTGGGGGCTTTCAGCTTGGTGCTGGGGCAAAATAATGGAGGGGAAGCCATGGATGGACTAGGTCAGGAGAAAGACCCAAAGAGCTATGGTGGGAGTCCTCAGTGGGGCCAGTAAACACAGTCTAATGGTGATGAGCTGTGGTTAGACTACTTAGGTTGAAATTTCTGCCCCTTTGCTTAATCCTCCAACTCTCTTCTCACACTCCTTCTACCGGCTCCACATTCTGTGGTCTAACCTTTTCCTTGTCCCTCTGCCATATTACATTCTAGCTCAGGGCCACCTCCTCCAAGCAGACTTCCTTGACTGACAGAAATGGCAACAGATAACAATAATTGAGTGCTTACTATATGCCAGGAAGAATGCTAAGGATTTTTCCCCCTAATTATTTCATGTAATTCTTACAACAGTCCCACTTTACAGATGGGGAGACTGAGCCTCAGAGAAGTAGAGTAGCCCATCTTCGAATGAGGGGCACGGCTGCACTTCGAACCCAGGCAGTCTTACTCCAAAGTCACTTCTTTTCATGACAATAGCTCTCACTTCTGAAAGGCTCGTAGGTTGCAGGCACTGTTCTAAGTGTACCGAGCCCTTTAATGCTGCCGTGGGAAGAGGCCCCATGTTCATCTCTAGCCCCGGACTCCTAGGCCTCTGCTCTAGTCCAAATGCTCACTGTTCATATGTGGCTACTGAGGTCCAGCGAGGGGGAGGGGCTTGCATGGGGTCACATAGACAATATGTGGCACAGCTGGGATCTGGACCCGGGCTTCTTCTTTGCTTTTGGGTCCCTCTAACTGACTGACACCTCTGTTTTTCCTTCCAGCCTCCGGCTGTGGCAGACCTTCTTTCAGGCCGTCCACCCGTGTGGTCAACGGTGAGGACGCGGTCCCCTACAGCTGGCCCTGGCAGGTAAGAGTGATTCCAGCAGCACCATTTCCAGCTGCCGTAGGCTCTGCACCAGTCTTACCCCGTTGCTTTGCTTCTGCTACTCGCTTCAGCTTCCAAAGGCTGGAGAACCCTTGGATGGTCCACTCCATGTGGCTGTTTTGCCCATTCAACCTGTAACCCTCACAGGCCTCTTTGCAAACTCAAAGTGGAATCTGGGGACGGCGATGTTTAACCTGAGAATTGGTGCACTAAGTGGAATTTCAGGTTTTACATGCGGGGTGGTGCAAAAGCAGGTTTGCTGTGTTTCATATGGAAAATAATACAATAATTAATAAGTAATAAGACAAGAATAAACTCTGTGTTCCATGTACTCACAACTGTAAAGCTACTTTTGTCCAACCCTGTATAGGAAGGGAAATTTCTGGGGACTCATTTCCAGACTCCTCAAATTATATAAAAGGATTATAAGGCCTAAGAGCACTAAAAGGACAAAGGCTTTATAGGAGTCGGGGAGGGAGGCACAGAGGGCTAGACCATTGGACTAACACAGCAACGGCTAGCCACATATGGTTATTTAAATTCAAATGAATTCAAGTTAAATAATGTTGCCCTAGCTGGGTAGCTCATTTGGTTAGAGTGTCACCCTAATATGCCAAGGTTGTGGGTTTGATCCCCGGTCAGGGTGCATGCAAGAATCCACCAGTGAATGCATAACTACATGGAACAACAAATCAATCTCTCTCTCAAAAAAAAATTAGTAAATAAAATTTTAAAAATATACAGGATATTTTCATCACCACAGAAAGTCCTATTGGATGGCACCAGTTCGTAGCAGGGGTCAGTGAACTTATTCTCTGAAGGACTAGATAGTGAGTATTTGAGCCTTTGCTAACCATAGAGTTTTTATTGTAATGACTCATCTGGACCATTGTAGCTCAAAAGCAGCCACAGATGATACATAAGTGAATGAGTGTGACTATTTCCCCATAATTTTAGGTACAAAAAGAGGCCATAAACCCGACCGGGCCCAAAGACTATAGTTTGCCAACCCCTGATTTAGAGAGAGCTTTTGAAAATCAGAATGTGGGAAATGAGAAGAGAGGCAAAAGACTTTGGTGGGTTGTGCCTCAGAGGGCCCAAGAAGCCTTGAAAGAGCTGAGGTTCAGAAGAACTGGGGGCCTGATAAAACAGAGGGCCTTGGGGCTCTCAAGACAGAAGTTGAAGGACAGGAAATGTTGAGTCCCCAGGGAGGTCTCGGGCTGGGGGTGGGAGGACTTTGGATCAGAATGTGATTCGGGACAAAGTGACAGGGCCTCCACGAGCAGCCGTGCAGGTTGGACACTGCCCATTTCCAGAGGACCCCATCCTTTTCTGCGTAAACAGAGCCCTCTGGAGTTGCGCAGGGCACGACGCACACAGCCCTGGGTAGCAGCCCTCATCACGGGGTCCAAACCACTCAGGCTTCTCCCTCCCTGGCCCCCAGATCTCCCTGCAGTATGAGAAGAATGGAAGCTTTTACCATACCTGTGGGGGCAGCCTCATTGCCCCCGAATGGGTCATGACTGCTGGCCACTGCATCTCGTGAGTTCTCTCACTTGCCCTGTCCCTGCATGTGGTCCAGGCAGGCCCTGGTGGGGTAGGCGACTACGGGGAGAAGGGAGGGAGGCCAACCAGGCCTGGCCTGACCTTACCTCCACTGGCAGGAGCTCCCTGACCTACCAGGTGGTGTTGGGAGAGTATGACCGGGCAGAGAAAGAGGGCCCCGAACAGGTGATCCCCATCAATGGTGAGGACCTCTTCGTGCACCCACTCTGGAACTCCAACTGTGTGGCCTGTGGGTAAGTGAACTCTCAGGCCTGGGGCCTAGGGGCTTCTCCCTTCATCTCTCTGTGACCCAAAGCCAATTCCAAGAAGACTCCCAGGGTCAGTGGAGCTGGGTCCAGCAATGGGTTCTACGTGCTGAGGGCGAGAACCGGCAGAGCCTTTAAGATCTAACAGGGGGGTCCAACCTTTTGGCATCTCTGGGCCACACTGGAAGAAGAATAGTTGTCTTGGGCCACACATTAACTACACAAACACCAATGAAAACTAATGAGCAAAAGAAGAAAAGCTTTTAAGTAAATTTACAATTTTGTGTTGGGCCACATTCGTAGCCATCCTGGGCCACATGTGGCCCATGGGCTGTGGGTTGGACACCCCAGGGACACTAGAGCCCAAGGAAGAGTGTGGACTCCCCCAAGTCCACCTAGCTAGTTGGCTTCAAAACCTAGGATTCCTCTGGAACCCGCTCTCCCAAGCCCAAGGGTTTCTCCATTCAACAGATGTCCCCAGGGCATCCCGGGTTCCCAGCACCTTGGGCAAAAGGAGACACACTGGGCTAAGAGTCAGGCTCTGGCACTAAGTCGCTGTGTGACCTGGGAAAGTCACTGCCCTTCCCTAGGCCTCAGTTTCACCGCTTGCCAAGCGTGAACTTCTGGGCTTCCTGGGTGATTATGAGGGTTGAGGGGGCAATCATGAGGTGAGGACACAAAGCAGGGCCTCCTAAGCCCCTCAGCCACATGCAAAGTTGTGTCTGATTGGCTCAACATCTTCTGGTGGGAAGGCCAAAGAAGAGTGCAGCTCCCCTAAAAGTGCAGAACAAGATTGAGGGACCATGACGATAAGAACTTCCCCCACCCTCATGGGGCTCCTGGGGTCAGTGGGGAGAGAACTAAGACCCAGGTGAAGTGACCTGAGAGAGAAGCAGGTGGATGAAGACAGATAGCAGGGACTCTCAAAGAGTGGTCCCCAGGCCAGCAGTATCAGTATCCCCTGAAATCTTGTTAGGAATATGAATTTGCAAGCCCCAATCTGATCCCCTGCATCAGAATCTCTGGGCTGGGGCCTAGCAACCTCTGTTTTAACAAGACTTCCTGGTGATTCTGATGCAGCTGAAGTGTGAGGACCACTGGAGTAAAAGTTGAGGACATTTATGAAGGTCAAGGGTGAGCAGGGAGCTGAAGGGGCCCAGGGAGAAAGGGGGGGCAGCCTGGAGGTGAACTATCTGGAGCAAGGGCTGGGTGGTGAGGCTTGGTCTGGCCAGAGGACCGAGCTCTGTGACTCTTCCCTCCTCCCCAGCAACGACATCGCCCTCATCAAGCTGTCTCGCCCTGCCGAGCTGGGAGACTCAGTCAAGATTGCCTGCCTCCCTCCCAAGGACGACATCCTGCCCAATGAGGCGCCCTGCTACATCAGTGGCTGGGGCCGTCTCACTAGTATGTGCTGACCCTCCGCCCAGCCACAGGGACAGTGGACAGAAAAATAGGGCCTGGGAGCTGGGATTGAGGGCAACACCAGGATCAGTCCTTGCACTTTTCCCCTGTTCTTCCTCCAGCAGAAGTCTTCTCCTGCCCCCCTGTCATATTCCCAAACATGAATATGTTCCATTGAACATTTTTAGTGTCTCCTGAGTGCCAGGTGCTGGGGATGCACATGGACAAAGCAGACAGGACTGTATAGTCTGGTGGGAAGAGAGTCCCCATCTTCCCCATCAGAAGAGCTGCCTGCCTCAAACCCTCTACCCCACACCGGGGTTCCCAGCCCTGACTCCCAGACCCCAGCCCAGGCCCTGCACACCCCCCCTCCCCGACTCCCCGCACTCAGTGCTCTCTGACCCCCACAGCTGGCGGGGCGCTCCCTGACAAGCTGCAGCAAGCGCTGCTGCCAGTGGTGGACTATGCGCACTGCTCCAAGTGGGACTGGTGGGGCATCTCCCTGAAGAAGACCATGGTGTGCGCTGGTGGGGACATCCGCTCCGGCTGCAACGTGAGTCAGCTCCCTCCTGCCCAAGATGGTGCTGAGCTACAGCCACACCACTGGCGGGGGCAGGGCCCTGGGGTACCCCTGCCACCTGCCTGGAAGGTGCAGGAGAGATCTTGCCCGCTTGCCCCATTCAGCTGCCAGGCTAGGAAGGACTATGGGAAAGTCAGGTAGTCAAGACACACATTCTCAGCCTGGGAGTCACGGCCATTGCATTCTAGTGCTGGTTTGCAGTGACTCGACCTGGGAAGTCATTGTCCCTCCCTGGTTCTGAGGCTTGCCTGTCAGCACAGCAAGGAATATTGATCTCTACAGTTATCTTCCACTCTGTTGTCCTGAAGTTATAATTAAACCAAACTATTGTTGTATGATGAGTATGAACAATAACATTGTTTACTGTGATAGTAATAACAGGAACTACCATTTATTAATTGCTTCCTTTCCACTAGGCACTGTGCTAAGATCATACATCTATCATCTCATTTAATTCTCACAACATCTCATAAGACCAATATGATTCTCTATCATAGATGAGCAAACTGAGTCTCAGACAGGTCAAATATCCCCAAAGTCAGAACAAATTCCATTCCTTAAAGTTCAGACATGGCTCAGTCCTCTGCTGCTCTCTGGTGATTCCAGGGCGACTCTGGAGGACCCCTGAACTGCCCTGCTGCTGATGGCTCCTGGCAGGTCCATGGTGTGACCAGCTTCGTTTCTGCCTTTGGCTGTAACACCCGCAAGAAGCCCACTGTGTTCACACGTGTCTCAGCCTTTACTGACTGGATCCAGGAGGTGAGCCGGCAGGCTGGCCAGGAGGGTTCCAGGTGCTGCTTTTCTGAGAGGTGCTGAGGGGAGGGACAGTGGCGGGGGGGGGACAGAAGATCCAGAGGAGGGCCTCAAAGGATCCTAGCAGGTCAGTAGTGAAGGGACCCTCAGAGGGTGTGGGGATGTTTTCTGCTACAGTGTGGCCCCAAGAACTTTGATGGCTTCTGGGTGGAGCTTTGAACTACTGCTGAACTTCCTTATTTCAATAAGTGTTTATGAAGTGCCTTCTCTGGTCCAGGTCTTTTGTCATGAAGGCCAGAGCGACTCGTCCCAGGGTTGCTTCGTGGGGGGACAGATAATCAAATGAACAGTAATGATGAGCTGTGATAGGAGGAGCTCTGCCCCCTCTGAGAGAGCCAGTATCACCTGGGGGTGAATGGCCAGGGGAGATTAATAATGTTTGTAATAGTAATAGTCATCCTTCATAAACTGCTTAAATATGTATCAGGCATTGCAATGAGAATCCTAGTTAATAGTTTAATTTAAACCCCCTCATGAGGTGAATGATTACCCCCATTATACAGATGAGGAAACTGAGGCTCAGAGAGGTCAAGTCACATTCCCAGGATCACAAAGCTAATGAATGGCATGGCTGGGAATTGAAGCCAGGTCCGCCTGGCTTCAGAGACTGTGCTTCTAATCAGGCTATTCTGGGTTTTTCCCCCCTATTTTTCCAGACCATAGAGAGCCACTAGAACCGAGTCCTGGGTGACAATACTGATCCACATGCTTTGCAAAAATAATAAAGTTCTCTCAGAAAATCCCAACTCAAGTCTTGCTTCCTTCTTTGACTCGCCTCTTCCCCTCCAGCCCTTTCCTAAAATCATAGATTTGGTGTGTAGAGATAAGACCAGCTCTAACTCTCTTATATGAAGATGAGAAGAAAAAAGGAGACCCAGAGAGAAAAAGGGAATTGCTACAGGGTGACCCACCATCCCAGTTTGCCTGGGACTGAGGACTTCCCAGGACACAGGACTTGCAGCACTGAAACTCGGAGGGGGGGCGGGAGCGGGTCCTGGGACGTTGATCGCCCTGTATAGCCAAGCACAGTCATTGGCTTTTCAATGTAGGCAGAAAACCATGGTAGAATCTGCAGAAAAACGAACTTTTCCAGCTCCTTGGGAGGCTCATGGTGGAGTGGGAAGGGCCATGTGTTTTCTGCTCCCACTGATGGGCTGGAGAAGGAGGACTACAGTCATTCACTTATTCAACAAGCACTCGTTCCTTGTTCCAGAAAAGGGTTCAGAGGGGGAAGATGACATGGTTCCCACCCCAAAATAGCTCATTATTTAGATAGAAATAAGCATATCAGTATCATCCATTATAACATTTACTAGCAGCTTCTTTGTGGAAAGTTCAGGGCTGGGAGTACAGAGGTGAGTAGGACAACCTGGCAAGAGCCCTTGCTGTGGGGGGACCGACGCACACACAGATGCGCACACGATGCTGGAAATGAGGTCAGAGCACCCAGAGCCGCTGTTAAGGTCCGAGAAGGCTGCCACGCAGCCAAAAACAATGTTAAAAACGACTGATTCCTTTACTCACGCTCTTCCTGAAAACTGTGATAGGAAATATGGTTCCTGTGAGGACACACATATATAATTTTTAATATTAATGCTGTCCCATTGCCCCCTCCCTTTAAAAATTATATTTCTACTTCTGAAAGTTTAAAAGGCACAACATAGCAAATAATGCAAGACACACCCAGGTAGCTCTCCTCCAGAATGAACAAATTTCACATTTTTGCTTCATGTTTTCTAAAATAATGGCTACAATGAAGGTAGAGGCCCCTTTGTAATCTCCCCAGGCGTCACCATCATCATGGGTGTGGGGTCATCACCCTATTACTGCTTTTCCTTTAGGGCACACTGCAGGATAGATCTTGCCTGCCCCCCGAAATTTGGTTTGGCCATGTGGTTTGCCCTGGCCAAGGGGATGATTTGACGGTTGGCCAAGCTCTCTTTCTTTCTCCTCTGGCAACTGGTGGCTACAGGTCGGCCTGGTCCCAGAATGAGGTGACATGATACAGGGCCTCTGCTGACCCCTGCTGGACATGTAGCACAAATAAGAAATAAACTCTTGTTACAAGCCACTGTGATTTTGGGGTGTTTGTTATAGAAGCATGACCCTAACCGATCCTGACTGATAAAATGAGTTGGGTGTTTATCCTTCTACTCTCCATGCTGTTATATTTTTATTGTGTATATAAATATCCATAAACAATATATTGCATTGTGTTAGTTCTTAAGAATACATTCATGAAAACAGACTCATAGTCACAGAAAAAAGACTGAGAGTGGCCAGCGGGGAGAAGGGTTGGGAGGCTGCGTGGAAAAAGTGAAGGGATTGAGAAGTACAAATTGGTAGTGGCGAAACAGTCAGGGGACTGTAGAGTACAGCATGGGGAAGACAGTCAATAATATTGTAATAACTATGTGTGATGCCAGGTGGGCACTGGAAATAACAGAGGACTCACTTCATAAATTATATGATTGTCTAACCACTATGCTCTATGCCTGAAACTCATACAAAATACTATTGAATGTAAACTGTAACCTAAAGTGTTTAAAAATAAAAAATAAATAAATAACACATGCATGGCATCATGGCATGTGGATGATTTTGCTTACTTTACCCAGTGTTATGTTTCTGAGGTCTATCCTGGCTGGTTTCTACACCTGCAGCTCATTGCTGCTGGGTTTGAAGTGTCTCCCATGACGCAACACTAGTTCTTTAACCTTCTCTCCCCACTGATGGACATTCACAGCAGGGCCAATTTTTTTTGTGATTACAAAGAGTGCCTCAATGAATGTCCTTGGTCTTACCTCCAGGTGCACGTGTGTAAGTTTCTCTAGGGTATATTCCGAGAAACAGAACTGCTGAGTGGGAGGGCAGGCTCATTTGCAACCTTACCCATTGCCAAACTGCTCTCCAAAGTGATTGTATCAACGACACTTCGCAAAATTCCCATTTTTTTTCCTTTTCCCATCCACTGTCACCACCTATTACAACTGTCCCACATTTTTCTCCTAAAACCACTCTTGGAATCTCAGGTCTCTCCCACAAAACTCTCCTCCATCTCCTACAAAAGCCCAAGAACTGGTTTGGCAAGATCGAGTGAGGGCTAGGAAGAAACTGCGTCAAGCAGGGCAGAGACCTTTGTCATGGGACTGTGGGAGAGGATGGAAGGAATTCTGGAGCCAGCATGTGTTAATCACTTGTACTGGGTCAGACAGACAGAGGGCCAGGTGATATGTGTAACTGTCAGGTTTTCCCAAAGCACAGCAGGGCTGCAAACGCTGAGCATCTGCTTCCTAATGGGTCAGGGAAGGACCCTTAGACAATTTTCCAAAATAGTGTTAGGATAAAGCGCAGTGAAATGTGTAAAATTCCACCCTGTGGCTGGGCCATGGTCCCTCAGGGGCCCTCTGCCCAGCCTTAGGGGGAGGCTGAGAACTGCTAGGACACACTTCTCATATACAAGCAATAGAGAGTTAGGAAATCTTGCCTAAAAGGGCCAACAATTTTATCAATTATTCAGTTTCCTCTTGTTTAATCTTTTTAGATCCTTTAAAAACCACAGAGTCAAAGCTTCTGGTCAAGACGTTGGCTGGGTAAATGTGCACTCACAAGCACATCAAAATTACAACTAAAGTGCAGAACAACCATCCTTCAGAATTGCCTGAATTCTAGCTGAACAGAAGTCCTATAACAAAGGATAAAGGAGGAAGCCACATGGAGACTGCTACGCAGGGAGCCCTCCAGTCTCCAACATGGTAATTGCTGACGTGAAGTTGATATTCGGTTTCACTCCAGCGAAACAAACAGTGGAAATGCTTGAACTATCTAGCCACGTGAGCAGGACAGAAGAGCGCAAAAACGATGTCTTGACGTGTGTGGAACAAGTTACCAACCAGACACGGAGCTTTTGCTTTCATCCTTCTAGAAGACACCCCTAAACCTGCTATTGTGCAAGTCTGTGATTACTATGAGACAGATGAAGCAGCTTTTGCTGAATTCAGTGCCCCTTGCAACACAGACTGGAGCAAGGAAATGTCTGAGGCCTGTACCCATAAACAGGGCTCTGCTGGAATCTCCAGAATCAAGACTCATTAAAAAGACTGTTTTATCTCTACATATAGATGCCAAATGTAGGGTGACTTAAAAAAATCAGAGAGTCTTGAAACCTATATAATTTTGTTAACCAATGTCACCCCAATAAATACAATAAAAAATTTTTTTAAATCACTTAGTCAATAATTTAGTTTTTGAGTAATTAGAATGTCAACGCCAGCAATTTTCTGTTTTTGTTTTCTAAAGTGTGAAGAACAATCCACTTGGAGAAGCACAGCAGGGATACTTCAATTTCTTTTTAAAAACGAGAAAGGATCAGTGTTGCAATGTTCTCTTTTTAATCATACGATGTCAACAATTTAGTTCTCATACGATCTAATCATATGATTTAATCATACGATCTCAAGAATTTAAAAATTTAGCAATTTTTAAAACATCAAAATGTCAACAATTTTTTTTTAATTCTAAAAGAGTCAACAATTGCATTCTTTTTCTTCTTCAGCACATTAATATTGGCTACATTTTAGAAATTCTCATTTTAGAAAAAATTTTTTCCTTTTTTAAAAAATATATTTTATTGATTATGCCACTAGAGTTATCCCATTTCCCCCTTTTCATTCCCCTCCAGCCTGCACACCCCCTCCCCACATTACCCCCCTTTAGTTTATGTCCACGTGTCACAAGTTCTTTAGCTTGTACGTTTCCCATACTATTCTTGCCCTCCCCGTCAATCTTCTACCTACCATCTATGCTACTTATTCTCTGTACCTTCTCCTCCCTTCTCCTCCTCCCACTCCTCTGTTGCTAACTCTCCATGTGATCTCCATTTCTATGGGTCTGCTCCTGATCTAGCTCTCCTCTTAGTTTGCTTTTGTTTTAAGTGTGGTTCTTAATAACTGTGAGTTTGCTGTCCTTTCACTGTTCATATTTTTAAACTCCTTTTTCTTAGATAAGTCCCTTTAACGTTTCATATAATAGGGGCTTGGTGATGATGAACTCCTTGAATTTGACCTTATCTGAGAAGCACTTTATTGCCCTTCCATTCTAAATGAAAGCTTTGCTGGATAGAGCAATCTTGGATGTAGGTCTTTGGAGTTCATGACTTGGAATCTTTCTTTCCAGCCCCTTCTTGCCTGTAAGGTCTCTTTTGAGAAATCCGCTGACAGTCTGATGGGAACTCCTTTGTAGGTGACTGTTTCCTTATCTCTTGTTGCTTCTAGGATTCTCTCCTTCATTTTAATCTTGGGTAATGCAATTATGATGTGCCTTGGTGTGCTCCTCTTCTGGTCCACCTTCTTTTAGGACTCTGAGCTTCCTGGACTTCCTGGAAGTCTATTTCCTTTGCCAGATTGAGGAAATTCTTCTTTATTGTTAGTTCAAATAAGTTTTCCACTTGTTGCTCTTCCTCTTCCCCTTCTGGTACCCCTATAATTTGGATGTTGGAACATTTAGAGATGTCCTGGAGGTTCCTGAGCCTCTCCTCATTTTTTTGAATTCTTATTTCTTCATTCTTTTCTGTTTGGTTGTTTCTTTCTTCCGATACACTCCGTTGATTTGAGTTTTCTTTCCATCACTATTGGTTCCCTGTGCATTTTGCCTCATTTCACTTAGTGTAACCCTCATTTTTTCATCTAACTTGCAACTAAAATCAACCAGTTCTGTGAGCGTCCTGATCACCAGTGTTTTGAACTGTGCATCTGATAGGTTGGCTATCTCTTGGTCGCTTAAAGGTATTGGCTCTGGGGCCTTGAGCTGTTCTTCTGCTTGAGCCACAATGTTTTGGTCTGTTCACGCCAGTCACGTATGACGGGGTTGAGCCTTGGCTGTTCAACAGGGTGGGTCAACCCACGTGCTTGACTGTGATGCTGTATGTGGGGGTGGGGTCAGACAGGGAGCAATGGTGTTTGTTTCGCTCTCCTTCAGATTTTGGTCCCCTCTGTCGCTTCCCACTTGTGTACGTTCTAGGACCCTGTGGGTCTCTCCAATGAACTCTCCTGTGAGGCTGGGAGCCTCTCCCGGCACCTCAATCCCCACAAGTGTTTTCAATTGGTGCTTTTAGGCTTTATATCCTGGCACTGGGGCCCTGGTTTGCGCAGTCTGTCTCACTGCTGGTTTTTTGCCTGGTTTATCTGCGTGCGAATGTGTGACCTTGGTCAGCCAGCTGCCCTGCGCCCCTACTGGGTCTGCCCGTTGCCACCCCACACCTGGGATCTGCCAACCACTGCCTGCACGCCTGGGTCAGTCCTGATGCTTTTTCCTGCCACGACCCTGCTCCACCAGCCGCTGACTTTGCCCCTCTTACTGGTCTGGATGAATGGTTTGTTGTTGTCAGGCTTTGGTACAGTTCAATTTTTTGTCTGTGTTTGTTTCTAAAGCTTTGTTGTCCTCAAATTTGGTTGTGTGAGGAGGTACAGTATTTCCACTTACGCCTCCATCTTGGCTGGAAGTCTCTCGGGAAAGATTTTTTTTTTAATCACTCACATTCCCACCTCTCTTAAGCGGCTGCTGCTATCATTTTGATATGCTTCCTTCTGCTTCTTTTTCTTTGCATTTAGAAAACCCATAACAGATTCAATGAACACGGACTGTTCACCCACTGGTATTCCACACCAGGAGTGGGCAGAGGAAAAATGACCCCAACTTGCTTTGGCTAGATGGCAGTTGGTCAGAGTGTCATTCCATGCACCAAAAGGTTGTGGGTTCGATTTCCAGTTGGGGAACGTACCTAGATTTTGGGTTTGGCCCCAGTTGGGGCACATGTGGGGGGCAATCGATTGACGTTTCTCTGGAACATGATGTTTCTCTCCCTCTCTTTCTCCTTCCCTCTCTTTAAAATTAAATAAAGTCTTAAAAATAAAATAAATTAAAATCAAACATACCCATATTTTTCAGACTATAAGATGCACCCCATTTCCTCCAAAATTTGCAGGGGAGTGTGTCTTATAGTCCAAAAAACATGGTATCCTCCAGTGAGGATGTTTTTTTTAAATGACCCAAACTTTGGCCAGGCCCTCAGTGAGCCCACAGTCTGGCTGAAGAGGTGACATGTACACCCAAGCAGACATGAAGGCTTGATTCAGCATTCTAATGTGGGCCCAGAGTGATAGGGGGCCCCAGGAGCTGGGGTCACATTGGATGGGAAGATGGGAGCTCTTGATGGGAGCTCATATCCAGATGATTGCAGTGTCAAGGGACTCCTTTCAATGTGAATCTGTCACACCTGCTTTCGTCAATGAATACCACAGGCAGAGTGCTGAGAAACTTCGGTGTTTGAAAACAGGTCAGTGAAACTGAAACATTCCCCTCTCACCTAGTGGGTCAGAACCAGATTTGACATAGAGAAGCAGCCTGGATTACCCACCCAGGTGCAGAGCCTCGGGTAAGGGATTTTTGGACACAGCAGTCTATTTATCTTAACTTTGTGGTATCAAAGAGAACGAGACCCGTGAGTCCATGTCTCAGCCCAAGCCAGATGTTAACAGCCTTCCTCAGAGCCAGGTTTGCTCTGAGCCTATCAACACTGCTTCACTTCAACTTCATCTAAATTCCATTCTTTCTCTAAATCCTATAACAACCCTGTCCTTTTCCTTTAATTAGTGAGACACCCCATGGCTCCTCTGGGTGCTTGCTGAATCAAGTTAATAAACCCAACTTTGTTAAACTACACTGGTATCCCCGGTGGTCTTTATCAGCTTGACTTTATAAAATCCAAGCCTTCTCTGTTCATTCATTTGCTCGTTTATTCATTCAACAAATATCTGTCCAGGCTATGCTCAGTTTTAGGTGCTGGAGACACAGTGACAGGATGACAGCTGGAAGACTTTGATCTAGTTCAACCCTCTCATTTTATGGATAGGAAAACCAACACTGGGAGGAAATGGCAGTGGCATTGCAGGAGTGAGAAAAGGGCCCACAGTAGCTATGGGAGGTAGTGGTGGGACCACAAGCAAGGAGCCCTGGTTCTCCACCTGTCCATCTGGGAAGGAGCTTACGGATCAGCAGTGGCCGTGTAAACAAAATGCACATCTTCCCCTCTCCAAGGACAATGGCTCTTGGGGTGATAACCCAGTAAGGGCATTTGAGGTGTCCCTTGCCTGCTTCATTTGGACAGGCCAGTAAAAGGAGAGTGGGATGAGCCATTCAGAGTGCCTCTTCCTAACGGCCAAGTCCTTTGTCTTTCAAGGAGCAAGGTGGAAGGGCTTCCTTGTTTACCATCTTTGCGCTGCTTCTTACAGCCTGTGCCATTTACATAACTTGTGTGCCCACAATCAAATGCAACCTAAACCCAGAATCAAACCAGGTTAGTGAAAGGTTTTCTTAGGCTCTGACGAGGAAGAAATGCCAACCAGCCACAAAGTTAGGCAGTGTAGAGGTTTTTTCCCCCTGGGCGAGGTTCTCCGGTCCGCAGAGTGGGGCTGGGGGAAGTCACACTCAAGCAGGTAATATGGCGTGGTTTTATTTTGGTTGGCTCTTTCCTGGGAGCTGGGGATTGGTCTCCTTTGAACAAAGTGGCAATATATCATTGATGACTTTCCTTGGGCTAAGGTTGTTATGTGGATATCTGTTTTGGCAAAGCCCGCCCTTTCGGCTCGCTGATTTGACGTTAGCCATCTTTTCCGGTTGTAGTCCAGCCGCCATTTTGTCTCATCCTGCCCATCTACACTGCCCATCCTGACACTCTACAACTTAAAAAATTTCAGTTAACCATCAGTAATTGGAAAGCCTCGGGAAGAGGCCCACAGGACTAAGATTGACCCTCCCAGATGCATGGGCTCACCCCCTGGACAAACTGTTAAACCCGCAGGGCATATGCCCTCTTCTGTCCAGGTAGACTGAGGCAGGGGTACTTAATAGACTGTGCCCATTTCCTCATGTGAAGTGATTCCATGGGGTGCCATACAGGACCACTGTCTCCGAAGAGCAGCCACCCAGCCTTCTCTTTCCGTTTCTTTCCTCTGGGTAGTGCAAGGACTCAAGGGTGTAACTTTTGGGTGGGGTGCTGACTCAGCTGCAGGCGGGCTTCTAGGGTGTCTCAATTCCCCGCTTCACCCTCTTTTCGTTCTGCAGCCGGGCAAACTGTGCCTCAAAACGACAAAGAACTTCCGCGGAGCGGAAAAGCCGCCTAGGCTATACCCAAAGGCCCACCAGACTACAGAATCGAGGAAGACCAAAGCCCGTCATGGGTTAAAACCATAAAGTTGGGGAGCACCCCCCCCCCAAGCCTAGAGAGACCCTGCCCCTCTAACCTAGCTCCCCTCTACTCCCAATTTCCGGACAGGGACAGACTTCCGGTTCCGGCGATGGGCTACAAATCTCTGCTCTCGGGCGGTGGTCTCTCTTTCTCGGAGCTGGTTGTGGGATCTGCCTGTGTTGGTGAGCTGCCCCTGTCCCGTTCCTCCGCCCCCTGAAGTGGTGGATGCGCAGGTGAATGTCTCGGTGAATGTCTCGTCCGCCTCCTTCCCCCCGGGCGCCGTCTGTTGGGAGCTGGGGACCCTCGTGTCGGCCGGGGCGCCGGCCTTGGAAGTCGGGAGGCCTTGGCCTTGGCCTTGGGGGGGGGGGGGTCGGCCAACTGCTCCGCGTGGCGGGACGTTGGGCCTCACATCGGCGGAGGAGGAGCAGCGGGTAGTGGTGCGGCAGCCAAGAAGCGCGTTTTCCGGCCGGGCCTCATTCCTCTGAGCCGCGCCCATGTTGGTGGGAGGAGTCGGGCTGGCTCCCCGCCCTAGACGCCGAGAATTTTTTACTCTGCTGAGTTGTCCCACCGCTTTCTATCTTTGTGACCTTAGGCACTTCTCCTCTCTCCGAGCTTCAGTTTGCTTGTTTGTGCCTGGAAGTAACCGTAACAGCCTTAATGGGTTATCGGGAGGATTGGATAAGCGGAAGGTGCCGCGGGCCGTTTGGTGTGTAAAATTCAAACAGTAGCAGCGGCAGCTGTTAGCAGCTATTATTCGAGACAACTGGGGCAGTAGAGAGTCGTATCTAAAGTTTAACCTGAGAGGCTAAGAGGAGCGCAGAGAAGATACTGTGAAATGCGCAGCCCCGTGCCAGATGGGAAATGGTGCCCAGGGAACAAGTTAGTACGTGGAGAGCGCATGCACTGTGTCTGCTGGTCTTCTGAAAATGCTAAGATTTGTTAGCGGTGTTCATCTTTCAAAACCAACCTTGAGAATGGACCCACTGACAGTGGAGACTTTAGAAGCCGGGATTGTAAAGCCCTAGGTGCTGGAAACTAAAATTACTGAAACGGTGTTTTCCTAAGTGGGTTAGGGGTTTTTCGCTCAGAAAAGTTTTCTTCCTCTTGGCTTATGAAAACTATACCAAAAGACACAATGAAAAGTGTTTCCCTCTACTGTTCCTGCCTCTTGGAAGTAAATGCAATTTAATTTCTTTGATAACTGTCCAGGTATTGTTTGTGGAAAGATCAGGTTGTATAAGCTTATGTACATGTATTTTTAATTTCCTCGATACTGTGGGTATGGATGGATATGTACCTTGGAGTTACGGACATCTTCACATACGTCAGCACTCAAGAGCCTGCTTCATTCCTTCCAAGGCTGCACAGTGTCCCACACAGTGGCTGACAGTACTTCATTTGATTCTCCCATTCATGGTCAACCTGTTCCCAAATTTTGTTTTCCCACACAGTGTTTCATCCACTTTTCCTTGACTAAATATTTCCTTTTTTTTCAAAGCAGCCCTGCATTATGACAGTATTTTGCTTTTGTCTTCATCACTCTAGTTAGTGACATCTTATTTTTGGGGGTGGGCATACTTCTTATTTGATGATATGCGTAGAATTGCTGTACTCCCAAGAATAATCATGCTGTAGGGTCTAGGATTGAATCAAGACTCCTAGAAAATGGGTCAGCTTTAGAGAGCAGGTGAGGAGGAGCTGACAACTAGTTCACGTGGGGTAGCTGGTCATTTGTTCCCCAGGAAACAAGAGTGGATGCCCTGAAGTGGGAGTGATTTTAAATGTCAACGCTTCTGTGTCGATATGGAGGAATTAGATCTTGCGGAAGGGTAGTTGATGGAAAAAGATGATCTCTGAAAACCAACTACCTCATAGGGTTATACTCCGATTGGACCTACCCTGATGTGGAAGTTAATGTAGTCCTTACTGTCATTTGAGTTTTTCCTCTGCTCCTTGGCAAAAAAAAAAAAAAAAATTAACAAACGGTGTGGTTTTCCGGTAAATGTCCTCTTCTGGACTGGCGCCCTAACCCAAATGATGCAAAGCCCCCTTTTTTCTGGCATTTTACCAGTATTTGATTTGCCTACTCTTTTCTTCTCATAGTTGGTTGGTAAGTCCTAGAGCCATCAGCTGTGCAAAAGACATTCTGAGAAGTTCAATTTCCCAGACGCTGACTGGAGAAGCTTAGGATTCTGATTTTAACAGAGCCTTTTGGCTTTTCTTTCTTTCCTCTCTCTTTCTTTCTTCCTTCCTTTTGCCTTACCCTGATGGTAGTTCCTAAAGTGACACTTGCTATGTCAAGAAAGAGGTAGGGGTAGGTGGGAAAGACCGTGAACATGTAAACAAACAAACCTTTTTCTCTTCCATCATAGCACCCCTTTGTAATTCGCTTTTGGACATCACAGTAGCTTCATAAAAATAGATGGAGGAAACTAATAACCATTATTTTTAAGGTTTATTCCCCTCTACAAATCATTTGTATATACAAATTATATATGTATAGTTTTTAGCATAATGTAAAATACTTTGTAATGGAGGAAAGATTCTCTGGCTAACAAGGGCAGTGTTCATTCTTTCTGCTTTGAGAATATATTTTTCATTTTGGTAAATTATTAACACACTTCTCCATTCTATCGATTGATCCAGCAAGGGGAAACCAAAATAGAATTTCTAGTAACTGCATAAAGAAAACCTATTAGAACAGAAACACACTCATAGATAGAGAACAAACTGTTGCCAGAAGGGAGGAGAATTAGGAGGATGTATATAAAAGGCAAAGGGTTTAAGAAATGGAAATTGGTAGTTACGTGGGGATGTAAAGTTCATTGTAGGCGCTATAGTCAATAATATTGTAATAACTTTGGTGCCTGGTAGGTACTTGAATTATTTGGGGAGATCACTTTGTAAATTATATAATTGTCTAACCACTATACTGTACATCTGAAAGTAATATAAAATAATACTGTATGTCTACTGTAATTGAATAATAAAATTAAAACAATCTGCATCTCTGAAAAGAAAAAAAGAAAACCTTTTACAATTGAAGAGCTGATAGAACCTGAGACTATACCAAATCCAGGAGATTAAGGTGGTTTTCGTAGCCTTTGTGGGTTTTTTTAATGACGGTGACTTCTCTTTCTCCCTAGGAGCCTGAGTCATCCTTTTCTAGAGTTCCAGAATGGAGACTGAAGGAGACCCAGACACACAAAGAAATAGAGAAGTCCAGAATGCTGAAATGATGTCACCATCAGATGAGATGGTGGCTAAGGAGCCAGAAGATGTCCTTCCTGCAGCTCCCCAGGCCCAGCTTCCGCAGGAGCCTTCTGGGCATCCACCAGAGAGCCTTGATGAAGGTCGTGTCGAAGATGTTGAGACCCCGCCAAGAGCAAGTCCTCTCAACCCTGCAGTCTTCAGGCAGATGTTCAGAAGGTTCCGCTACGAGGATGCACGCGGGCCCAGGGATGTCCTCAGACATCTCCTGGTGCTTGCGAGGCTGTGGCTGAGACCTGATATTCACACAAAGGAGCAGATTGTGGAGATGCTGGTGCAGGAGCAGTTTCAGGCCGTCCTCCCTGAAGAGCTCAAAGCTCAGGTGCAGAAATGTCAGCCTGGGGCCAGATTCACTGGCTAAGTTTCGCTGCTGACTTCTCACTCAGCCTACAAATGAGGCTGGTTTGGTTAAAGGTTCTCTTTGTTGCAAATTCCTACTACAGTCATGGGAAATTTGAACCTCCGTTTTTTGTTTGAGTTTGCCTTTGACTAGTTGTAATAAGAATCAAAACCCATGTCTGGACCTCTTTTTGCCTGAGGCCGTTCTATTTCCTGGGACTCTGAACTCCAGAAGGAGTTTCTCTGCCCTCTTGTTAGGACAATCAGCCTGCTGCTTGTTTTTGTTCCGCTGAATGTCTCCTTTTTTGCACTTTGTGACATCCTTTAATATATTGTTTATATGTATCCAAAGAAGTCATTGCTTTAACTTTCAGAATTCTTGATTCTTGCTGTTGTGGCATATGAGTGGGAGCTTCTGTAACCCCACCGGTAACTCATTTGGGATGTCCTTGAAATATTAAAAGTTTGGTTCTTAATAAAAATGTTCTGTGGTAATTTACCAATATAGCTTTTAGTCGTCAGCATTTGAGATAGATAATTATCAGGAATAGCAGAGCTAGAGATAAGAACTAAGACTGTAGCATTTACTGAGCTGGGAAATAAAAACAGGCCTGGCCTTTGTTTTCAAAGTCAGAATTTAAACTGGGCAAAATGGGGTCATAAGAGCTAAGTAACTCTTAACGCAGAGCTGTTGAATTTGCTTTCTCCGATTCCATCACCTTTGCTCTACAGCTCGGCTTCCTAAAGTCGTGTGACAGTTCTGGCTTTTTGTGTGCGGAGACCTGTATTTAGGCTGCCAGCCGAGACAGAGCAGTAGCTGTGGTTGTGGCAGAGTAAACAGCAACTCTTTCCCAGCATGACCCAGTCTGAGGAGCCTTTTTGCCTCCGCAGCCTGGCTCTTGGATGTATAGCTCTGGTAACAAACTGTGTGCCAATTTACAACTAATTTTGGGTTAGGGGTGATTAGCTCCATGCTGCTGTTTTTGTTTTTAAAGATCTTATTTAGAGAGCGGGGAGGGGAGGGAGAAAGGAAGAGAAACATTGATGTGAGAGACATTAATCGGTTGCCTCTTGCATGTGCCTGGACTGGGGACTGAACCTGCTTGCAATCCAGGCATGTGCCCTAAACCTGTGACATTTAGCTCTGGTCTAACCAACCAAGTATTGCCGCTGGTATTTGTTTAGTACTTCTTGTACCTTTAGTACCATTCTAGATGTGAGAATACAAATATAAAATACGTAAAAGTCAAAGAAGAGCAAATAGCCACATTGGGTAAGTGAGAGTTGAACTTGAGTAGATCACTAGAGAGAAGCATGGGAATATAAAAGCCTATATAATGTTTGAACATAAAGACAAGTAAACAATGCCTCTTATTAACTAGATAAAGCTTCTCTTAATTCTAGGGGGAGGTTTAACACTGGGAAAGGAGTTGGTAATGCTGAAAGGGTCCTAGGTATTTCCTTTGGTCTGCAGGAATCAGGAACTCCTGATGTTAAGGAATTTCCTGTCCTACACCAGTTTCTTAGCTGTTTTCAGTGACCTAGAATTTTGCATGCAAGTAAATGGGTTTCATGGCAAGACAGCTGAGGTTTCCTGAATTAACTAGCACACATTTTGTTCAACTTTGGTCGCACTTTGGGGCCAGGTAAATATCTGTGGAGGTCGTCCTATCTACCGTATACCATAGAGGAATTTCAGCATCCCTAGCCTCTGCCCACTAGATGATAGGTAGTAGCAGCCTCCCTAAATGTGACAACCAAAAATGTCTCTAGACAATGCTAAGTGTCCCCATAAGGCAAATTTGCTCCTGGTTAAGAACCACTGATTATTAAATAGAGTTCATCAGAGACTGATGAACGTAAGCAACTTGGCCAGTAAGTTAGTGGAGCTAAAACCTGAGCCTTGGATCTCTGGTCTTGGGCTTTTTTCATCAGGTTTGGCAGTGTTAACAAGTGTTTCTTGAGAACCTCCTGTGTGCAAAATGTTTCGTTTATTTTCACCAAACTGAAAGTAACATGTCTTAGATTTATTTGGTACAGAAAAAGTATGAAAGTAAAACCAAAAATGGTACATAAACTCAATTCCTAGGTACCTGCAATTGACATTTTTAAAAAAGATTTTTATGAGCATTTTTTAAAAAGATTTTATTTATTAGAGAGAGGGGAGGGGAAAGAGAAAGAGAGGGACAGAGACATCAATGTGTGGTTGCCTCTCATGTGCCCCACACTGGGGACCTGGCTTGCAACCTAGGCATGTGCCCTAGACTGGGAATCGAACCAGTGACCCTCTTATTCGCAGGCCTGTGCTCAATCCATTCAGCTATGCCAGCTGGAGCTGTTTAAAAAGATTTTCTTTAATTTACTTTTAGAGAAACATCAGTGTGTGAGAGATACATTGATTGGTGTCTCCTGCACGCCCAGAACGGGGCCTGGCCCAAAACCCATGCAGGCATGTGCCCTGGCTGGGACTAACTGGCAGCCTTTTCTGGTTTGCAGGCCAGCACTCAATCCACTGAGCTACATCAGCCAGGGTGCTACTGATCTTTTTTTTAAAAAATAATTTATTTATTTTCAGAGAAGAGGGGAAGGGAAAGAGAAAGAGAGGGAGAGAAACATCAATGTGTGGTTGCCTCTCATGTGTCCCCCACTGGGAACTGGCCTGCAATCTAGGCGTGTGCCCTGACTGGGAATCTAACTGATCCTTTGCTTCACAGGCCCGCGCTCAATCCACTGAGCTACACTAGCCAGGGCTTTGATCTTTTTTAAGATAAAGATACTTGTATGTGGATAGAAAAGTCCAACAGTATAGAAGGGCATAAAAGGAAAATTTGAAGGCTGGCTTCCCATTTACAATTTCTAATGTTCCAGAAAATGTGAATTACACATACGTAAGCTGATACATAGATGTGTGTATACACATCCCTTATTCATATAAAATATATATTATGCATATTTAGTGTATATATATATATATTTTTTCCCTGCCCAATAAGCCTTGGGGGGTCTTCTATCAATATAAAGAGATTCACTTAAAGAGTTTTTTTAGCAGCTGCAGAATAGTTCCTTGTATGGCTAATATCAATACCTTAGATGCAAAGTAGAATATTTAGGTATGGAGTCAACCTCCCAAGCGTAAGTGAAGTTTCAGAGACGGAAGTGACCGAGCCAAGACTCAATGCCCATGTTCTAAAACCAGAACTGCTACAACGCACAGTTGTTCAGCACTGTCTCCCAGCAACTGGTGTGGTACCAGCTCTTTCCTAAGGAAGTGAATTTACAGATGCGATTGCTTGCCCTAAACCCAGGAAGATGAGAAGCTGGAGTTCTCCATTTCACTTGGCTTTAGCCACACACCCCTGCCCCAAGGTCACACTGTCTGCATTGAGAACCAATTCCATTGTCTGAAGGCTCTGGGGATTTGGAGTACAGTAATTTCCTAGCTGTCCCGACACTCCCTGAGATGATTCCTATTCCTATGCTTTCTCTACTCAGTGGACACTACCCTGTTACCACCATTGTCATCGTCATTTCTTGAGTTCATGCAAATCCCAATTCTAAAACTCGGACAACTTTTGTCCTGCGAGGGATGGGGAAGGAAGAAAACAGTGGAGGAGCCAGAGGAAAGTGTTTCTAAAATGTGTCATGTTTAATTTTCCCTTTGTGATTATTTTGACTCCAAATTCTACGAAAGAATAATTTCATCTAGTTCTTGAGAACTACTCCTGCCAGATGGCTACTGGTGAAAATCAGATGGGACCACAAAGGAACATGAGATTGCCAGCAACTGGCCGGTGCCATGGAAAAATGTCATTTGTCGGGCAGCCACTCCCTGAGCAGTGAGTGGGTGACAGGCCAACTCCAGGAGGGGTGGGGGCTGTGAGGAGGCCATGGTAGTGGCAGCTGGAGAAGTCAAGTGTAACTGGCCTTCCCAGGAGCGTCATGTGTGGTCAGTTTCCATAAGCCACTCAGTACAATGCACTTGACAATGACGACTGTTTTGCTGAACTCTTCCTACCCACTGTCATGCATTTATTGGACATTTTTCCTTGGCCTGGAATGCCCATCCCCCATTCTTGCCAGCCTACTCCTATTCATTCTTCATTATGCAGTGGGCATGGCCACCTTCCCAAAGCTTTTGTTTGTTTTAAATTGATTTAGAAGGGATTGAGAGAAACATGGATCCGTTTCACTTATTTATGCATTCATTGGTCGATTCTGGTATGTGTCCTGACTGACCCATAACCTTGGTGTATCAGGATGATGTTTAAACCAACTGAACTACCTAGTCAGGGCTCCGAAGGCTTTTTTTTTTTAACGTCTGCCTTCCATAGTCATCTGAAGTCCTCCTGTGAGCTGTGATAACATGTCAGCTTTAGTTCTCTTATCCCTGTTCATTCAGCATATAGTACACATGTGCCCAGTGTGCCATGCCCTGTTCTAAGTGTCCCCATAGTGCAGCTTCTAGTTTGTGTCCCTAGGCAGGTTGTGAGCTCCATGAAGGCGGAATCTCTACATGGTAGGCCTCCAACACAGGTCTTGCACGGGGCTTATCCTCAAGGAACTGTTTGATTTTTGTAGGAGACGTACGGTTGCTCCCTGATTTACGATGTTTCCTTCTAGTGAACACAGATAACTAGAGTTCATGGGAGACCATTAAGTGCTATATTAAGAAGGGGGCCTGGCTGGTGTAGCTCCGTGGATTGAGCGCGGGCCTGCGAACCAGACAATCATGGTTCGATTCCCAGTCAGGGCACATTCCTGGGTTGTAGGCAGGTTCCCTGCAGGCCAGTTCCCAGCAGGGGATGCACGAAAGGCAACCATACATTGATGTTTCTCTCTCTCCCTCTCTCCTTTCCTTCCCCTCTAAAGATAAATAAATAAAATCTTTAGAAAAAAAAAAAAAGAAGGGGGCAGAGCGTGAGATTATTCATTCCTGTGTAAGGGTTGTGGATAGCAGTAAAAGTTAAACCAAAAGCAGGAGGGGGCAGCTTCCCCTAGGTGATTGGCTTCCCTCTCCATTCTGCCCCTGAGTTTGCAATTAGGCGAGGTTAAAAACCGTGCACTGGCTCTGCTTGAAAGCTCTAGGGCCCCCTTGGTGCCTAGCAACAACCTGACTGCCCAGAAGATGATTTTGAAGCTGGGTGTGTCTCCCAGGCAGGAAGCCACCTACACCGCCAAAGCAGCCAGGGCCTCCCCTTCACTTCCTCTGAGCCCAAACTCCACCTTCAATTGGGGCCAGTACACTCAGTGTTTCGGAGCCCTGCCTTAGAGCACAAATGGGATGTTTCTAGCAGAATAGCTCTAGTATCTACAAGGTGCGTGATCTCAGACAAGTCACGTCACCTCTCTGAGCCTCAGTTTCCACACCTGTCTTACTCTTCCTGTTTTCTTCCTAGCTAGGGTCACCCTAGCTCAGCATTAGAGGCACAGGGACATTCGATAAACGCAATTGCATCTGAATCTGCTTGGTTAGGGGAAGGCTCAGTAAGTGATTCTTCCTTGGCTATTGTTTCCTTCTGAGCCTTTCGAAGAGCTCCATCTCCTATTTCCTAATTCTTATACATAAAATCCTGTTTTTATTGTCCCACTCCTCCCCATTCCTCTCCTTGTGGCTTAGCTTATTCACAAGTGTTAAACCCCATCATTGAAAAAATTTTACACGTAAAAAATCCCAAGTGTTTTGGTTTTTAGGCCAGTACTGCTGCTATAGTCGACTCATATTGTTTTAAAGATTTTATTTATTTATTTTAGAGAAAGGGAAAGGTAGGAAGAATGAGAGGGAGAGAAACATCGACGTGCAAGAGAAACATTGATCGGTTACCTCTCACACATACTCCAACCGCGGACCAAGCCTGCAACTCAAGCATGTGCTGATTGGGAATTGGACCGGCAACCTTTGGCTTTGTGGGACAGTGCTCAACCAATTGAACCATGCCAGCCAGGGCCTTCAATTAAATTTTTAAAAAATACTTTATTTATTTTTAGAGAGGGGAAGAAAGAGAGGAAGAGAAACGTCAATGTGTGGTTGCCCCTCGTACACTCATTACTGGGGACCTAGCCTGCAACCCAGGCATGTGCCCCACCTGGGAATCGAACCTGTGACCCTTCAGTTTGCAGGCTGGCACTCAATCCACTGAGCCACCCAACCCACGGCTAAAAACTTTAAATATAACATGCATCCTGTAAAGTACCCAAATTTTAATTGTACAAAGTGGGCATACTTATAACCATCTTCCAGATCAAGATGTGGACTAAAATCAGTACCTCAGAAGTCTCATGCCCTCTCCTAGTCATTAATCCCCTGAGGGTACCACTGATAGGATTTCTGTTGCCCTGGAGTAGCGTCGTCTGTTTTTGCACTGAACAAATTATACAGCATATACTCTTTTGTATCTGGTTTCCTGTGTTCAGTGTTATGCTGGTGAGATTCATCCATCCCTGTTTTTCCGTGCCCCTGTACCCGGACATGCCTGTTTTTTCTGCTGGGAAGTTTTCCGTTCTTCCAGCACGCCCCACCCTGGCCTGGCCAGTCTGTGCAAGTCCTCTAGACTCAGGTCAAAACCCATTCCTTTGGGAACCCATCCTGATCAGCTTTGGGTTTGAATCCCAGCCCCTCCACCTATCAGCTGTATGACTTTGGGTAGCATCCCTGAGGACCTCTTCATGCCTCGTTTTGGTTGAAGGTAATGGTTTCTATATTCCAGAGTCTTTGAGAATTTCAGGTGAGATGATATGTAGTAAATATTTAGAACAATACCTGAGACTTACCAAGTACTTAACCAATGTTAGGCATAACTATTGTGAATACTCTTCTTATTCCCCTAGGTCCTTATACAAACTCTCATCCGAGCACTTAGTTTGATTATTGTTTGTCCTACTTTGAGACCTTAATTCCTTGATTAGGGATTATGCCTGCATTCATTGTATTTCTTTAACAGATTTATTGAGCATGCACTATATTCTAGCACTGAGTGTACCGTGGTAAAGGAGGCCCTGGAATTTTTTTTTTTAAGGGAGGAGACAGCTAATAAGAAAAATAAAGAGTTGCAATTATTTGAGATAGTGATAAACACTATGAAGGGAATAAAGCAGTGTGGTGCGACAGTGGATTGGGGGTGCCAGTGAAGCTGGGTGGGGAGGAGGTCTTCTTGAAAAGTGCTATTTAAACGAAGACCTTCAGGGTGAGGAGGAGCAGGCATACGTAGAGCAGGAGAGAGAACAGCAAGTGTGAGTCTCAGAGGAGGCAGAGTGAGCCCAAAAACGTCTGAGAAACACAAAGAGGGCAGCACGGCTGGAGCCCAGGGAGTGAATGCAGGGTCCAGAGGAAGTTAGAGAGTTGGACAAGAACTGGGAGGAGCCATGGAAGGGCTTAAGCAGGGGAATATCGGTCACCTTTGCATCTGAGGTACATAATAGACACTAATTGTTGAATGCTGGTCACAACCGCCAATGACCAGCTGATGAGCGATTCTTAGATCATTTTTGAGTTAAAACTTCATCATTGTGCCATGTGGCCCTGGGTTCTTACCAGATGGGGATGGATTTGCTCAGTTACTTCTGGGCTTTCCTCTCCCCTACCCCATCTCATCCACCCTTCTTTAGTGACCCAGATTATCTCCACCAGAGATGTGTAACAGAGATGAAAGCCTGGCAAGCCTGGACCAGTTGGAGAAAAGGCAAGTAGGAAACAGGTTTGGTCAGTTCCTCTCCTTTCTCTGACTTTTAAGAGGGTCACGGTCCCTGAACGAGTGTACTGCTGTGGCACAAGGGAAGGAGGGAGGCTGAGGAGCTGCAGAAGAGGTGGGGGTGGGGTCAGAGCCATGGAGTAGGCAGACTGCAGCTGTAGCAGCTCTAGCCTCTTGTGGTGTGGCAGGCCAAACATCTGGAGTCCCAGCAGCAGAGCTGGGCTGTCCACAAGGTCTGGGCCATTATCAGTCAGGGGAGGGAAAGACAAGCCAGTAAATCAAAAGGGGAGGGTAGGCTTGATTCTTAAGTGATAGGGATTTGCACAACAGCATCAGCTTTTTAGTAACAACATACTTTATTTTTGTGTTTAACTTACTGACTTAATATTTTTAACTTTTACTTTTACGAAATATTACCCAATGAGAAAAAGCGCATAATGCCAATGTACAATACAGTGAATAATTACAAAGCAAACTTTCATATAATCATCACCCACACCATGAAGCAGGATGGTGCCAACACCGTCCCCACCTGCGGACCCCATCCCTCCCAGATTACACACTCATTTAGAGGTAGATTTTTAATAATAATCACTTTGTGGATTTTCTTTATAGTTTCATCACCCATGAATCACACAAAAAGTCTTAAGTTAGGATTTTCTCATGTAAATCCTAAGACTGAGGGCCATGCATGCGGAGTCTCCTCTTCTTCCATAAATCTTATTAGGCCCTGGGGAGACGGTGGTGAATCTGTGGTCTTTGGCATTTGACTGAGAAGGCAGTTTTGAGGCTTCTCTTGTTCATTCCGTGTTTAAATGCTCACTATATTTGAGGCACCTGGGAGTGTGGTGAGGGGCACAGAGATGCGTTTAAAATCACGCCTGTCCCTGGCAAATGCATGGCAGAATAGGGTGAGGGCCTAAAGTCCCCAGGTAAGTGCTACGGGTGTTTCGAAGAAGCAGAGATCACTTTTGGCAGCTGGAAGCAGAGCAGGCTTTGTGGAAGAGGTGGCAGTATGTTCATTCACGCATTATTCATCAAATATTTTTGAGGGCCTGTGGTGTGCCAGGGAATTAGGTCAAAGGCTACCAAAATGAACAAGATCCCTGCCTGCTCGCGGACTAATGGTTGTGTTAGCACAGACATAAATGATTCTAATATGGTATGCTCAAAATTCAAAGTGTAGTAGGAATGACTGTGGCCAGGGTTTGTCGGGGAGGGCTTCAGAGCTAAGGTGTGGGCTAGTACATGAATGAGAGAGGACCAGGAGTTTGTCAGACATAGAAGGGAACCATTGAATCTTCAGAGGCACTGAGGTGGGTGGGAAAGAACACAGGTCAGTGTTGGCAAAAGCAGGGTTCATGGTGGGACTTGACAGGTAGGATGGATAAGCTGGAAAGGTGTTCTAGGCAAAGGGAACAGCAGGGGTATAGAGGCAAGAAATTATGGTACCTGCATACATAAGGCTTATGATGGAAGGTGCAACGTTTAATCATGTGTCAACCTCACCTGGGCCATGAGATGCCGATATTTGGTTAAACATTATTTGGGGTGTGTCTGTGAGGGTGTTTTGGGATAAGGTTAACATTTGGATTGGTGGACCCAATACTGCAGACCGCTCTCTCCCTGATATGGTGGGACTCATCCCATCAGTTGAAGGCCTGAATAGAACAAAAGGCTGACTAGCCTGCTAGTTAGGGAAAAATTTTCCTGGCTTTGGATTCTGAAAGTTTGGTCTTTCCTGGGTCTTGAGCCTGCTGGCCATTGGACTGCAAATGGGATGGCGACTCTTCTGGTTCTCAGGCCCGAGGACTTGGACTGGAACTACACTGTCAACTCACCTGGGTCCCTGGCTTGCCAACTCATCCTCATACTATTAAATATTAATATATATTATTACATAACCTATACCATCTATTACATAACTATTTAATATTACGTTATTATAAATTATATTATTATTATTTTTTGTTAAAGATTTTATTTATTTTGAGAGAGAGGGGAGGGAGAAACAGAGAGAGAACTATCAATGTGTGGTTGTGTCTTTTGCATTGCCTACTGGGGACCTGGCCCACAACCCAGGCACGAGCCCTGACTGGGAATCAAACCAGTGACCCTATGGTTTGCAGGCCGGCACTCATTACACTGAGCCGCACACCAGCCAGGACTATACATTATATCACTATGCTATTAATTATAATATATAAACAAATTAACTCACACAACTAGGGAGGCTGATAAGTCCCCATGTATATAATATATAATATTACACATTATTTATTTATATGTTATATAGAACCATCACTATATATTATTTAATTATTTATATAATATACAATATAACTATACACAAATTATTATATATTATTTATTATTAATTATTTAATTTATATTATATAGATATAAACTAGGCGATATAGACAGATGGAAAGGTAGATAGATGTAGATATAGATCTTTCCTATTGGTTCCTCTAGGGAACCCTGACTAGTACAGACGGGAAAAGTGAGAAACTTTGGAAAGGTGAGCTGGTGCCAGATCACAGAGGATACAGAATGACTGGCTGGAGGACTTCAAATTTTATCTGGAAGACAAAGGAGGAAACACTAGGGTTTCCTGAGCCTGGAAGTGACTTGACGAGAGCTGAGATCTGGGTAGATGAAGGTCGTGCTGTATAAAATGAATTAAAACAGAGATTCTCCAAGGAACCTCTAGAATTGGGTATTAATTAGGTGGGTGCAGGATCTATGATGCAAGAAAGGTCGGGAGCCCTGGACGTGTAGGGGTGCGGGGACCCAAAGCAGATCTAGGCACCACAGAACCTGGAGCAGGCGGGAACTCGAAGATGATTTCAATGGTGCTGATGGGGTTTCTGAGTAGCTGAAATTTGGAAACGGGGTGGAAATAGAAGCTAGAGGATGTAGAGATTTGGGAATCGTCTACGTAGAGGGTGGTGGCAAGTATCACACAGGGCAGGCATAGGAGGCAGGGGGTGCAGAGTGATTCACCAAGAGTCGGCAGTTGTGACAGAGACCTACTCAACCTGGCTCAGGCTTTAGAGGGGATTTACTAACTAATGCGACGGAAAGTTGAAGCAAGACAGAGTTCAAGGGCTCAAACAATGCCATTGGGAGTTGGTTTCACTGTCTCCATCTCTTAGCTCTGTTTTTCCCATCTGTAGTGGTCTCCTTCCCAGGCAGTCTCTCTCCTTGCAGCAGGGAGATGACTCCAGCAGTGGCATGATGGCACGTTCCCCTCAGAGGATAGATTCATTCAGCTGGGTAGTTCTGACCGAAGTCCCAGAATAGACTCTCATTGGTTCTCATTGGATCATATGCCCATTGCTGACTTGCCAGCAGCGAGAGTGCTCTCTAAATTGGTCTGATTGGCTAAGCCTGGGTCACCAGTCTACCCCTGCGACTGGGGGTAGAGTCTTCTTTAGAGCCACTTGGAGTGAGAATGGGGTTGCAGGTGGGGTGGCTCCAGGAGAAATGGAAGTGCTGTTACCAGAAGAAGGAGGAATGGAGAGACTGAGCTTGTAACCACTGGGGAAGTGGAGCTAGAGACCCACAGGTAACTCCTCCTGTTATGTTAATATGAGGCAGCTACAGCCAGTGGAGCAGTGAGGAGAGGGCACTGGGAGGCTGGTGATTGGCTGGGCCAGCAGCAAGGGAAGGGTTAGCCTGGGGTCAAGTAGTAATGTTATTGCCTTTTGGGGCTGTCAAAAGCTGGGAGAGGGCCCTTTTGGAAAAAACCTGACAACACAATAGACAAAGTGCTAGATGAGCCCTTGTCGTCAGAATAAAGGCAGGAAAAGCTAAGTAGTTGGGTGACACCCCATCAAGATATTGCTGCTGATGGAAAGGGCAGACAGTGTCTGGGGACATTCATGGAATTGTGAGAAGGGCTGGAGAGAAGGTCACTGCCAACTGGCCTTGCAGAGGGAGAAACAATAATTGGTTTTCCCTCAGGTTTAAACTTATGCATCTTTACGATGGTAAAAAATTATAATAGCCAAAATCAACTTAGATTCCAGTGGGAGATTGGATAAGTATCGTGATATTCATTAATTAGAATACAGCCTTGGCAAATTATGTGTTGAGACAAAAAGGTGTTCGCAATGTAGTTATTTTTTAAAAGATTTAAAAAAATTTAAAGAGTTTATTTATTTAGAGAAAAAGTGGGGGGAGAAAGAGTGGGAGAAAAACATCGTTGTGTAAGATTATATCTACTGGTTTCCTCTCACATGCTCCCTGCAACCCAGGCATGTGCCCTGACTGGGAATAAAACCGGCGATGTTTAGGTTCACAGGCTGGTACTCCATCCACTGAGCCACACCAGGCAGGGCTCACAATGTAGTTGTGAGAAAGAAAAGCAGATTGCACTTTTTTTGTGCAATAGTGTGTGTGTGTGTGTGTGTGTGTGTGTGTATACACATACATGGAGAGAAAGTATACACCAAAATATTAATAGTTTGAATTATGAGTCAGGACCACAGCTCAAGCTTATCTTTTTTAAAAAAGAAAATATTTTATTTACTAATTTTTAGAGAGAGAGGAAAGGAGGGAGAAAGACAGGGAGAGAGGAAAGGAGGGAGAGAAAGGGAGGGAGAAAGAGGGAGAGAGACATCCAACATGTCCGTCAGGGGTACCTGGTCTGTAACCCAGACATGTGCTCTGACCCGGATGGAATCAGTGACATTTTGGTGTGAGGGACAATGCCCAACCCATTGAGCATTGTCAGGGCAAACTTATCTTTTGATTTCTTCATAGTAAATCTGAGAGGCAGCATGATAGTATGGTGGTCAACTAGAGCCAGCCTCCTGGGTCAAGTCCCAGCTCTGCCACTGACTGTCTTGGCGACCTTGGACAACTCCCTTAACACCTCTGAGCCTTCAGTTCATGTATCAATAAATGGGGGTACTAGCTCTTAATTTATAAAATGGTTGCTGAGTATTAAATTAGCTACTATTACACACAAAGTTATTAGCGCCATTCCTTTAGTAAACACTAAAAAATGTAGTTATCCTTGTTATGTGGTTAAGAAGTCCAAAAGAAAAATCTATTGAATCAACTATATTGAAAATAGGTGTCTTTCTTAGCCAAGTAGGTGTAGTAGTCATCAATAAATGAGCTATTATTAAGATAAGCTGTTTTCCTGTAACGCTGGAAAACATCTGAGAAAACGACAGAGAAGGTTCCTATTCCCCTGAAGATTCTACGATAGCAGCAAACATAGATGATAAACAAATGCTGTGATGATAGGATGATCGGGAAGGGCAGAGAGCCAACCAAAGTCCTGGCGAAGAGGAACAGGTAGAGGAAAACAGTGAGTGCAAGGTCTTGCAATGGAGAGGAAGTCTCTAAACCTAAAGAAACAGCTGTGACTGGAGCGAAGGAGACTGCGGTGCAGGCAGAGCTGAGAACAGCGGCTCATCTTTCACGCCATGGCGGACCCACAGAATACCGGGTCATCCACCTGCAAGTCACTCCCTTCTTCGAGTAGTCTCCGTCTTCTCTGATAATATTGTACTGAACAAGGTTGCAGGGTCAAAAGAAATGTTAGTGGAAGCGCTTTGCAAACGACCGTTTGCAGCAGTATCATAAACACAACCATCTGAGAAAGTTGTCAGGAGTTCAGCCGGGAACGGCGGAGCCGCGTTGGCGGGCGCGTGCGCGGTGGGCGCCGGAGCGAGGAGGGAAGTGGAAATCAGCCTGCGGAACCGCCTCTGCTGGATTCCCGGTCCCTCCCACTTCCGCGGGTACCCAACCGAACGTCGCCTGCGTGCTGACGTCAGGCGCGTGCCCCTGTCCGGCAGCCGAGTAGACCCCGCGCAGTGCTGCCAACGCCCCGGCGGAGAAGCTGAGGTGAGTGCGGGGCCCGAGGCTCCCCGCGGGAGCGGCATCGGCATCTCAGCCGCACTGTCCTGTCCGCCACCCCTGGCCTTTTCCGGTCCGTGGCAACACCCCGCTTTTGGGTTCCCGGGAAGCCTGGGAGCGCGGGTCTCAGGGTTGGGGCGGTGCCTGGCTCGCGCGGCGCTGTCCGGGCGAGCGCGGGTCCGGGTTCTGTGGAGGAACAGAGGGCAGGCGGTCCCGGCTGGGAAGGCGAGGAGCGCACGTCCCGCAGAGGGGAGTGCTGCCGGGGCCAGGGGTCCTGGCTTGAGGGCGCTGGCTGGGCCGGGCTGTCACCGGACAGCGGCGGAAGGAAGGGGTCACACCCATCCCGGCCGCTTGGGCTCCCCTCCCCCCTGGCCGGCCCTGCTGGCCTCGAGGGCAGGCGGCAGGCTGGGGCGCCGTGGGTCTCAGACGCGGAGCCGCTCGCAGACGCTCGGGCTGAACGGGAGTGTCTGTGGTTTGGTCGCCCGGGTGGGTCAGCCCCCTGTGCAAGGGATTCAACTTCCTGCTTCGCCGGGCGCCGCAGCGGACATTTTGCGGCGGGCGGGGGGAGGGGAGCGGAATTGCTAGCCCGGCGGCGAAGTGGCGGTCTGGGAGGGGGCGGCTTGCGGGCTGTTCTGGGCTGTGCCTGCGACCGGCTTCCCTCGGTAGCCTCGCCTCTCGACGCTGGGTCCGGGTTGGGTGGGTCTGATTGCCGTTTCTCCAGTCTCTCTATCCCTGCTTTAGGTTGAGTTTCTAATACCATTTCCGTTTGCTTCTCCAACTCTTTATCTCATTGCCTATGCAGCTGAAGCTTCCCTTTCTGGAAGTTACCTAACCACCTCTCGAAACTGCCGTCTGACGCTTTCTTAATTCCTCATATTAGGGGGAAATTTTCTTTGTTCGTATGTTTTTTTCCTCCCCTTTAAGTCCAAGAGAAATGCAGTGTGGAAGATTACGTCATCGCAGTATAAGGGGTGAGAGTTTAACTCCTGCAAGTCAGGGACTCACCAAATTAAGACAGCATTTTGCAGTCCTTAGTTGAATATCCTGCCTGTTTCCCAACGCATCGTATTCAGAGATCTTTTCAAATGCACCTAAAAGCCAGGAAGATTTAAAATCTCAAGATGAGTTGGTGCCAGGCAATAAAGCGTAAGACAACACCTTCTACAGCCACTTATGGAGGCAGTGCCTTTAAAGATCCCTTTGTAGTCGAACGAAGTGAATTTATTTGTGGAAGCATCTCTGACCCAGAGTGACTTTCCCAGACTGTTTAATGTCTCCCGTATGACTTAATGGTGCAGAGTGCAAACCTTAGTTGACCCACGTGTGCTTTTTGTGACAAGGGAAAAGAGAATCAGTTTATTTTCCCCCTAATCTTTGCTTGCTAGACACTTTTACTTTTGTAATTAAACACCAGTTTTGGATTTTTTACTAAAAAAGCCTAAGTAACGTTTTCAGACCTTTGGAATCACGGTATTTGTTCCCCAGAATGTTAGGTACATCCTTCATGGAGTACAGGGTATGGTAGCACAGAAAAATGTTAGCATTGTAAAGCAAATGAAATCAGCCCTGACCCGTGTAGCTCAGTTGGTTGGGTGTCTTTCCGCAAAGCAAGGGTTCCCCGGTTCATCCCCTGTTGGGGCACATGCCTGGGTTGTGGGGCATGCAAGAGAAGCAACCCATCGATGTTTCTCACCCTCCATTTCTCCCTTCCCCTCTAAAAATAAATGAAATTTTAAAGCAAATGAGACCCAATTCTGTAATGCATTGTAAGATTAGTTCTTGTTGGAACAAGTTCTTTCCTATTATTTCTCATTTGTATAGAGAGAATAAATTGCTTGTTAAGAAACACTTTACCCTGGCTGGTGTGGCTCAGTGGATTGAGTGCAGGCTGGCCTGCGAACCAAAAGGCTGGTTCAGTTCCTAGTAGGGGCATATGCCTGGGTTGTGGGCCAGGTTCCTAGTAGGGGCAACCACGCATTGATGTTTCTCTCCTTTTTTTCCTTCCTCTCTCTAAAAATAAATAAAAATCTTTTAAAAAAATTAAAAAAAGAAACACTGGAAGAAGTGGTAGGTTTAAACTGGCTTTCTTTTCTTTTTTTTTTTTTAAGGATTTTATTTGTTTATCTTTAGAGGGGAAGGGAAGTAGAGAAATATCAGTGTGTGGTTGCCTCTCATGAGTCCCCTGCTGGGAACTGGCCTGCAACCCGGGCATGTGCCCTGACTGGGAATTGAACCGCGATCGTGTGGTTCGCAGGCAGAGCTACACCAGCCAGGGCTAAACTGGCTTTCTGTAGAGTGTAGGTGTTGTAGAGTAATTGGATAGGTGTGGAATTTGGATCTTCTGAAATAATGTTTGCCATAATTTATCTTGTTTTAATATAAAAATGGAACACTTATCTGCTTCCTTATTTCTTGAGTTTTCCATTTTTAAGAAGTTTAAATATATATCAGTTTGTATCACTTGTCTTAAAATACACCAGAATAGTTTTTAGTTTACAGGGTTTAGACTGAGGCAGTGAGATAAAAGATTGGTAATTAACTGAGTAATAAGAAATGAGATCTTCCAGTAATTTCTTCAAGACCAAAAAGGTATCATATCCTCTTAAAATGTTTTCACATAATAATGAATACTTGTATTCAGTTAAACCTCATTTTTTTGGAATCTAAGATAGGTGTTACAGCTTAGGGTATTCTGGGGGTTTAAATCAAATATCAGTGAGATTCTTAAAGCCCACTGAGACCAAGTCTTGACTATTTTGTAACATCGAGATTTGTTTTCTCTCATTTGGATAATTTTTCTACTTATAACTTTATATTATAAAAACATTTCTAGTTATTTTTTAAAATTATTTTGTTCAATTACAGTTGTCTGTATTTTGTCCCCACCCTCCCCCCCATTTCTAATTATTTTTTTAAAGGTTTTAATTTATTTTTAGAGAGAGGGGAAAAGAGGGAGAGAAGGAGAGAAACATTGATGTGTGAGGGAAACATGGATTGGTTGGCTGCCTTTCACAAACCCTCAACTGTGGGGCTGGCCTGTAACCCAGGCAGGTGCCCTGCTGGGGAATTGAACTGTCAATCTTTTGGTCTGCAAGCGGGTGCTCAGTCCACTGAGCTACACCAGCCTGGGCTCTAGTTATTTTTGAAATGGTTGCACTAATAAAACATATTAATCCAAGACCTTTCACATTTTAAGTACAATTTATTATGCCCATTTGGGAGTACTATTTATAGGTATTTTGGGGAGTAAAAATATGTACTTTTATTTGTAGATAAATTTTAAATGCATTTCTTCATTGTTTTAGGGTCTTTTGAGAGGATAAGAAACAATGAGGAGCATTTCAGGATACGGGCTAGCAGGAGGAGGGCTTAATATTTTGTTAACTTATTTCCCATAAATCTATATATCATGCTATATTGAAGGGCTTCATTCTAGGCTTTCAGTATTTAATATTTTCTTCCAAATTTATTAGCTTCCCTCATTAGAATATAGGTTCTATGAAGGCAGGGCTTTGACTTTGCATGGTCACTCCTGTATCCCTAGAAATGTTTGTCAAATGAATGAATTTGATGATGTTTGAGGGTTAACTTTCTCTTCCTGCATATTGTGTAGGCCTGTGTACTACCGTGTTTCCTGAGACTGACTTTGTGCTTGCTTAGCCATATCCATATTTGGGCTCATTGAAATGATGATTTCTAATCTATTTTTGTTTGACTGTGTCCATCTGTTTATTTCAGTATCTTTGCAGCTTTTTTTTTATCTGGACAGTTTACTATTGCTTAGAAAATCTTTTTTTTATTTTTTAGAAAATCTCTTCTGATGATCAGTTCTTATACTCCTAAAAATTATTCAGACTTTAATGTTTTATTCCTCTATTTCTTTGTTAGCAGTAGCAGCTTATTTTTGCCACTTCTCCTTTACTCAACAGTATCAGATTCCTGGTCATGTTATGCTTTGTCCCTTACCAGTTTCTACTTTTAGTTACTCATCCCTTCAGTTCAAAATATTTTTGCTAAAGCAGTTTTCGTTACTTGCCATTTTAGCTATGTCTGCCACTGCTGCTGTTTTAACTCCTGGATGTCCTAGCTGCTCCTGGGACATTGGTCTCCAACTGCTTAGTTCATGAAATGAAATCAGGTGTTTTACCACCAAAATGGTGTACCGTAAAACAGTTTTTTTAGAAAAATATTTTTTCTCCAATATTTAGCTATTCTGAAGTTCCGCACAGTTTCTAATATAGCAAAAAACTACGTATTGTTAAGTCATGGTATTCACAAAGCATCAGCGGTTTGTCACTTGAAAAGAACCTTGTTGCTCTCTCTGCTTTAACACTGCTCTTTAACACATACAGTTTTCCCCAGAGTAAGCCATTAAGATTTGCCATTTTTATTCTGCTGCTGTGTGTTCTTGAGAAAAATACTACTAGTAAGTAATGTCTTTGTGACTCAGGTTTATCTTCTGTAAAATAGGGCTAGTGATAGTGCCTACCTTGCAGTATTATGGGAATTAAATCAGGTACATGGTACATACTTGGTAGGTGTTGGCTCTTGTTATCATTGCAGCGTCTCTTAGGCCCCAACTTTTGTGAAGTTACTTGCATTTTCCCCAGTCATCAACATTTTAATAACCCTCTCTCTCTCAGGTTAATCTCATGAAACCATTACAATTATTAAATGAAGTGGAAATTGTTGCCTGCTTTAATTTTTTGTCCTTTATTTTAATGAGCATCTTAGAAGCAAAGATGTAAGGTTCCAGGGATGCCTTGTATGGTCTGTGGACCAAGCAGCATAAGCATCACTTTGGAGCTCATTAGAAATCTCAGGCTCTATCCCATTCCTACTGAATCTGAATCTGCATTTTAACAAGATCCCCACGTGATTTTTAGGCACAGTGAAATTTGGAGCACCTCTTGGGGACTGCTAAAGTGATGTCTGCTAAAGAAATTTCAGAAACAATGTTGAGTGTTTTATTCTTAATTTCTCCCCTGCTTAATTAGGTATAGCCAGGTTCCTTTTAGGCAGTGTACCAGACTTTATTGCAAAGATCATATCTTAAAGTGAATGGGGAACCCATTTGGTTTTTGAAGGAATTATAGTTTCTTGTTTATTGTATAGAACCACCTTATGTCTACACATTATCAGGAACAAATGTGTTTAGTTATTAAAATGCAGTTGCCCAGTTAGTAATGAATAAGTAGATAAATCTTAAACTCTAGTGCATCAATTACACATTTGAACTCAAATAACATTTTATTGGAAACTTATTATGAAGTTAATCATTTAAGTAGCTGTTGGTCATGAAAACAGGGGCAACATAAAATTGATGTTTTGCTGGTCAAATGTAAAAAGTTTTATGCCTTCTTTAAAAGAAACCATAGCCCTGGATGGGTAGTTAAGTTGGTTAGAGCATTGTCCTGGTACACCAAGGTTGTGGGTTCAACTCCCAGTCAGGGTACATACAAGAATCAACCAATGAATGTATAAATAAATGGAACAAGAAATCGATGTTTCTCTCTCCCATTTACTCTCTCTCTTTAAAATCAGTAAATAAACAAATCATATCTCCAATCTCAAGGGAAGATGTTAGAAGCAAAATCTAGTCTGTCTTAGGTGCCATATTGAAAAATTAGTGATATTTTTAAAGGACTGGATTGATTTTTTCCTCTAATAACTTTTTTCTTTTTCTTAAACTATTTGGAGTGGGGGAAGTTCACCAGTGCTATCGCTTTGCAGTGTGTGCTCTAGAGGAGTGTTTCTTCACCCTTTTGAAATCAAGGCAGACATAGAAAATGCCACACAGTAGTGAATGGATGAGGCTGCTTTTGACTGACTGGAGGTGCTGCAGACCCCTGGGGGATCAGTGTCTAGACACACCTTTGTCCATTATCTGTGTCCCAAGTGGCAATATGAAGCCATCTACTATTGGAAGTTAGACTGAATCCATCTTTTTCAGCTAAAGAGATTATCACTGTTTGCTACTCCTTGTCAATACAGAAGAAATTGGGGACAGATCAAATGAGTAGATCAAATGAGTAGATGAAATGAGGGTGAGATGGAGGTGGAACAGAAGAATACTGTGTTAATTAGTAGTAAGGAGTGTGAGAAGAGGATACATTTTATAGAAAGCATAAGCAAGACTTCAGATAAAATCCATTGGCTTTGTTGATTGGCACTTGAATATTTTGTACATTTTTTGGCTTGTTTTTAACTGTTTAAAAGCAGATAGAGAAGAGTGGGAAATAAAGATTCTTAAGGATTAAATTAATATCTGTGGTTTTAGGGTTTTCCATTATAATATGTCTTCTCTAGAGCTACTAGTATTTGTTTCACCAGCTGAGTGGTATTTGAGAGCTCAAATTTGGAATCTTACAAAGTAAAATTAAATTATCTATATTGATTATTACTTTCCCAGAAAATCATATTTTATTGTGGAGCTTAAGAGTAACAGTAAGATTTTAAAATGTAAAATTTCAGTTATCTGGTAACAAGGAAAATGGATAGTTACTGTGAATATTAGAGTGCTAAGGTTTAAGTTACCATCTGATAGCCTCATTTGTTTTAAAAAGTGTACAAATAATATAAATAGTACAAAATATAAGCTATGGAAATGTTTGAGTTATTTTAGGTCATATTATTTATTTTGTTCATCATAGGGGCCAAGGAAATATTAGATCATTCTAAGAGTTTATAAACCATAGAGATGGGGGTAGGGACACTTTTTAATTTCAAGAGTAATGCCTGTGTTGTTTCTCTAGTGTTTCAGAATACCTGAAAGATGTTTTCATGTGGGAGGGTGTCAGATTAATTAGGAACTCTACTTATTATATCCCCATCTTGGAGTTCATATGTATTATATATGTTTATTAAAGGCTCTGAGGAATTAGATTTGTTAGAATTTAAAAAAATTTTTTATTTTTCAATTACAGTAGATACTCAGCATTTTATATTAGTTTCAGGTGTACAGTATAGTGGTTAGACAATCATAGTTTATTGATACAAAGTGATCCCCCCAAATTTCAATACCCACCTGGCACCATACATAGTTATTACAGTATTACTGGCTGTATTCCCTGTGCTGTATTTTACATCCCTATGACTGTTTTGTGGCTACCAGTTTGTACTTATTAATCCCCAGAGAATCTGTTTAATTCAGTGGTTTTTAAACTTGTTTGATGGAGCTCTCCCTTCTCCCCATGGAGGATTCTTTAAAGTTTTGAGAAAATGTACTGGGAGACACTGTTGTCTGGTGATTTATTAGTCTCTCTTAGGTTTAAAGGCTGTTGGTGTGGCCAAACAATGTTTGCTATGGGCAGAAAAGTGGGAAACATTTTCTCATGTCCCTGTGGTAGGTGAATGGTAGAAACTTCAGCAACAGCTGTGGATTGTCTACTCTTGCTCCAGGATTGTCTGAGCTCCATTCAGAAGTTGTATAGAAATTGCTAATTTGCAATTTCTTGGGATGGAACTGAGCACTTACGTATATGATACATATTTGAGGTATTTCAATTAAACCTGGGACAAAGTATTGGAAGGGAAATATTAGGGACTAGGAAAGGGAAGCTCCTGAAATGGAGGCACCCTCTCCAATTTCCTCTGTTCTTGGATCAGTGGTTCTAGTTTGCATATTTTATTGTTTTCCAGTATTCTGAAAAGCTTACAGTGATTTCAGAGTCAGTATTTTAATGCTCTGAAAGTCATATAATTCTCAACTGTTTTATCTGTGGTCCCCAAAATTTTTTTAAAGATTTATTTACTACTTTTCAGAGAGAGGAGAAGGGAGAAAGAGGGAGAGAAACATCGATGTGTTGCCTGTCACACGCCCTCAGTCCAGGCATGTGCCCTGGCTGGAACCAAGCTAGTGACTTTTTTTGGTTTGCAGGCTGGTGCTCAAACTGCTGAACCACACCACCCAGGGCATAGTCTCTCTTTTTAAAATAGTATGGTAAGATGATTCCTTACCAACATTAAAAAAAAAAATCCTTCAGAAATCTAAGGAAAGAAACCTAAGACAGGCAGCTGTTAAAATAGAACTAATCAGTGGCAAATGTTTTTGTGAAGAACCTAGATTCTGGATATAATTCTCTGGCAACTGTGTGATGCTTAAATTCATTGTACACTATTTTAATAGATTTAAATTTGAGTGAATTGTTTCAAAATTGAGGCTTTTCAAAAAAGACTTTATTTATTTTTAGGGAGAAGAGAAGTGAGTGACAGAGGGAGAGAAAAACATCAGTGTGTGGTTGCCTCTCATGTGTCCTTTACTGGGGACCTGGCCTGCAACCCAGGCATGTGCCCTGACTGGGAATGGAACTGTGACCCTTTGCTTCACAGGCCTGTGCTCAGTCCACTGAGCTACACCAGGGCAAAAAAGCCAGGGCAGGCTTTTTTTTTTTTTTTTTTTTTAAATCCTCACCCAAGGACATACTTACTGATTTTAGAAAGAGGGGAAGAGAGGGAGAGAAAGAGACGGAGAGAAACATTGATCAGATACCTTTTGGTTGTGCCTGACTAGGGACTGAACCTGCAACCCAGGCATGTGCCCTGATCAGGATTTGAACCTGGGACCCTTAGGTTTACAGGACAATACTCCATCCCAGTGAGGTACACTGGCCAGCCCTGGAGGCATATTTAATTATAAAACCATTGAGTGTAAGATTGCTTACATTAACCGTTTACTCTGGTATTGTTGCAAACAATGTGATACTACATAAACTTTTGGGGGATCCTGCTTTATCTAGGAGAGTGTTCTCCTTTTTTGCTAGTTTAAAAGTCGACAGAATTGTGCATTCCCAGAACAGAATAGAGTTGCTCATGATAACAGAGTATTATCCAAATGATGCTGAGTGGCTTCAAACACTTGGTTGTTAACTACTTTAGCTAGTTCAGACTGTGGATTGGACTTGTCTTAGAGATAGGATTTTTCTCTTTCACAAATACCCAGATAGTAATAGGAGAGGATTCAGGACCCTAAAGGGTAGTAATAAGAGGGTTGAGGAGTGTAAAGGACCCATTAAAGGGTATTCTAAGTCCAAAGAACATGTTTTTGACTTGCATCTCTAATCCATGCTATGTTATTAATTTATGAATTCAACAAATCTTTTCAGTGTGTGCTATGTGAAGATCACTGTTCTAGATGTTGGGGATGTATCAGTGAATAAAACAGACCAAAACAAATCTCTGTCCCCATGAAATTTATATACTAGTTTGTGAGTTGGAGATAAGTGGGAAAAAATGGAAGGGGAGGAAAATGAGGGAGGGGTGGAGTATAGTGGTGTTCTTTAGGGGTTGGTAGAACTTGGGTTGCATTTAAAAAATAAGGTAGTCAGCTCTGACTGGTGTGGCTCAGTGGGTTGCTGGTTTGATTCCCCGTCAGGGCAGATGCCTGGGTTGCAGGCCAGGTCCCTGGCTGGGGACATGAGAGAGGCAACTGATCTGCTGTTTCTTACATTTATGTTCTCCCTTTCTCCCTCCCCTCCTCCTTCCTAAAAATAAATAAAATCTTGAAAAATAAAGGTAGAGTTGTTCTAGTTCCAAAATGACATTTGAACTAAGATGTATAGGGGATGTACTTGAGCTGCTGTGGCAAGAGAATTTTAGGTAGGAGGTACGGCTGTAATAACTTTTTATCAGTGACAAGTACTGTTATGCTTACTTTTTCTTTCAAGATTTGATTTATTGTTAGAGAGAGGGGAAGGCGGGAGAGGAACATCAGTGTATGAGAGACACATCTGTTGGTTGCCTCTAACATGCCCCCAACTGGGCATTTGGCCTGCAAACCACGCGTAATGCTGTGACTGGGAATCAAATTGGTGGCCTTTCAGTTCATAGGCCAGTACTCAATCCCCTGAGAACCAGCCAGGGCACTTTTTCTTTTTAAATCTTCCCCCGAGGGTATGTTTTATTGATTTTTTGGGGGGGGTGGAGAGAGACAGACATTGATATGGGAGAGAAGCATCAATTCGTTGCCTCCTGTAGCTCCCTTATGTGCTCTAGCTAAGGATTGAGCCTCCAACTCAGGTAGGTACCCTGTCTTGAGAGGGATTGAGCCCACAGCCTCTTGGTGTATGGGGTGACACTCCAACCAACTGAGACACCTGGCCAGAGCTGTTAGTTACAGCTTACTTTTTTTTTAAAAAAAGATTTTATTTATTTATTTATCTTTAGAGGAGAAGGAGAGAGGGAGAGAAACATCAATGTATGGTTGCCTTTCATGCATCCCCTGCTGGGAACTGGCCTGCAGGGAACCAGTCTGCAACCCAGGAATATGCCCCAACTGGGAATCGAACCATGATTCTCTGGTTCGCAGGCCTGTGCTCAATCCACTGAGCTACACCAGCCAGGGCTACAGCTTACTTTTTTAAAAAGATTTTATTTATTTATCTTTAGAGGGGAAGGAGAGAGAGAGAAATATCAATGTATGGTTACCTCTCATGTGTTCCCTGCTGGGAACTGGCCTGCAACCCAGGTATGTGCCCCGGCTGGGTATAGAATTGTGGTGGTTTGGTTCGTAGGCCCATGCTCAATCCACTGAGCTACACCAGCCAGAGTTGTTACACTTACTTTTATATGAAATCTTTAAAAATAGGCATTAAGCAAATGTATTTCGTAATACATCTGGAATACCATAATAGGAGCTTAGTTTCCTAAAATACGGTGTATGTGAATAATTTCCATATCAAACAGTTGATAGTTATGGCAGAAATTTGTGCTTTGCTGGTGTTGTCCTTGGTTTTTAAGTGTGCTTGAAAAGGCAGATTTGTAAAAAAAAAAAAAAGGCAGATTTGTTACCAACATGTATTGGTTATTTTTTAGTCTTAGCAACTCTATCTCTGTTGTTTTGTTTCTCTCAGTCTCTTGTCAGAGATAGAACTGTACAATTATGCTGAAACATCTGCATCCATGCCAGCTGTACTCTGTGGACGCAGACTTGCTGCAACTGTTATGGCATCTCCTATTATACTTGGTCCAATTATTTGTTCAAGTACACAGTTGAATCCTTTTGTATATGTTTACCCCATTAACAATAGATTTTACATCAAAATTGGTAGACTGCTTTGATTCAGAATTTTGGTAGACTTGTTTTATAAGAAAGGATTTGTGGTTTACAGAATAGACTGTGAGAATCTGAATATAGGGACCTTGCTTGGCCTCATTAGATACAACAAAGAAATTCTAAAAGATCATGGTTAGTGTTGCCTAGGTAGTATGGCTGTGTGTGTGTTGCCTAGGTAGTATGACTGACTTTTTTTTTTTTGCTGCAAATGTATGCTTGTATGTAGGATTTCTGATATAGGCTGGCACATGATTTCATAACTGATTAAATTAGGACAGAATTTGTTTACTGATTTGGAACGGCTATTTCCTTACAAGAATACCTTGAGAACATAACAGATTTCTTCTAACTTCTCTATTTTTCTGTGGTACAAACTTACTCTCTAGTGTTGTAGACTAAAATACTTCCTCATAATTTGCCACCTTCTTAAACCCACTCTCCACCTCCAAACCGGTCAACTATTTCTTTTCTCTTTCATGCTACTACTCCTAGTGCAGGTCTTTCGGTTAATTCTTAGATTATTAAAGTAGTTTCATAGCTGAGTTTCTTTATTTTATCTGGTTACCTTTGACAGTGCACCTTGGAATATGGTTACAAGATTGATAGTCCTCAAAAAAACAAAATGAAACAAAAACCTGTTTATTATGGGTAAGAAAGAAATGATAGCCTCCTGCTCACCACGCAGATTAAATTAAAACTTTTCTGCCTAGTTTTCAGAGTCTTTATTGACTTGGACTTACCCGTTTTTGTCTTGTTTTGTTTGTTGGTTCCACTTTGCAGGTTCACAATACTTACACCTTTCTTGTGATACCATGTCTAACCACAGACTAACTAGAGATGTATTTTCACATTTTTCTAGACCAATCTAATGTTTATTACTCTTTTTAAAATTTGTGGCACTTGGAGTGTAATTTTATGGCGATTAGACCACTACAGTTGTGTTAGCCTTTTCTGCTTCTAACCAGTAAATTATGCAAGCTGACGTATGTCAAGCTTTCTGGCGTAGTGTTGGCAGAGTAGGTGTTCAATAAATTATTGAAATGTTTTCAAGACCTTTGAAGGCAGAGTTTCTGTCTTTCTCAATTTAGTGTTACAAGAAACGTTGAAATATCTTACTGACTTTATAGTTAATAGAGTTATTTCTTGGAAGAACAGAAGCCTATTGTAACATGCTTTAGGTCTTAACCTATGTCCTGATACAGCAAAGTTGGATAAGACCTGTTAGGGGCTTGAACTTATTCTTTAACAAACACCATGCACACGCGTGCCAGGACAGCTGCTATTAACTCTTTGCATTTGTTTTTTACACATTAGAACACAAAATCTTAACAGTTTAGTGGTAGAATGCTTTTAATAACATTGTGTTACTATATGGGTAGTCTTCACAATCTTTTTACACTACACAGCATTTCATCCTGTGATATATTGGTACTGAATCATTTTTTGTTGTTGTTGCATTACTCTGTTAATGTTACAGAATTTCATTGTTTCTTGGTAAAGTATTAGGTTAAACAAAAAGTCCATTTAGTTTTTTCCATAAAGTAAAAGGCATATTTCACCCTGCAAACCAAAGGGTTGCCAGTTCAGTTCCCAGTCAGGGCACATGCCTGAGTTGCGGGCCAGGTCTCCAGTGGGGGCCATGTGAGAGGCAACCACACACTGATGTTTTTCTCCCTCTCTTTTTCCCTCCCTTCCCCTCTCAAAAAATAAGTAAATAAAATTTAAAAAGGCATTTTAAATTTTCACTAATAACTATTGATTTGGATATTTTGAGTATGTCAGCTATCTCCCACTGTTGGTTTCTAGTGGGTAGATGCCAGGGGTGCTGCAGAACATCTTCTGATGCACAAGACAGCCAGCCCCACAGCAAAGAATTATGTGGCCAAAATGTCAGTAGTACCAAGAAACATTACAAACCACTTTTGCCACATTTGATCACAGGACCTTCTCCATAAATCTTTTTTTTTCCATGTGTGTTTCACTTGTGTTTTCACCTTTCTTGGAATAGTAAAACATCATTTGCCAAAAATGTTGCATATTTTCTTCTGTTTTCGGAGAATGGCTGCACAAAAATTCACCAATTTTGATAAGTTTTCCAATACAAAAGAGAATATGATGAAAAATTAGTGTATCCATCCACTTTCCCAGAAGCAGCCACTGTTATCTAGCAGATACATCTTTGCAGATAGTCTCTGCACCTGGCAATATGTATGTATCTCCTCTCCATTAAAGAAAACTCACACAAACAAATCATCATGTTATACACATTGTTCTGCACCTTGCTTTTTAAAAACCTCGTATACAGGGTGGGGCAAAAATAGGTTTTCAGTTTGTATGGAAAATAATACAATAATGAATAAATAATACTATAAGAATAAACTGTCCCACATGCTCACAGTTGTAAAACTGCTTTTGCCCCACCGTTTGAAATTTTCACCAATAACTTTATTGATTTGGATATTTCGAGTATGTTGGCTGTCTCCTGCTATAGGCATCTAGTGGGTAGAGGCCAGGGGTGATGCTACATCTTCCAATGCATACATAGGACAGCCCCACAGCAAAGAATTATTTGGCCAAAATGTCAGTAGTGCCAAGAAGCTTTGCAAACCACTTTGACACGTTTGATCACAGGACCTTCTCCATTCACTGCACAAATCTTATGTATGTTTTAGTTGCATTTTTGCCTTTCTTGGACTGTGAAGTATAATATGCCAAAAATGTTGCATATTTTTCTTCCAATCTTCAGTATTAAAGTAGCTGTACAAAAATCCACCAATTCTGATGTTTTTTTTAAATGCACACTGGTATGACGGTCTACTGATAATATAATCTGACAAAGTTGTTTTAAATGAAGTTAAAGACAGCTAAGCCCTACTAGAGCCATCGTATGGAAGAAAACGAACAACTTTTTGGCCAACCCAGCACCTTAATTACTTCTTAAGGGCCCTATCTCCAACTACAGTCAGTCATATTCTGAGTGAGATACTAGGGGTTAGGACTTCAACTCATCAATATTGGGGGATCACAGTTTAGTCTATAATAGGCACTCTAGCTCATTCTTTCTAATAGTTGCATAATGTTCCTTTGTATTATAACCTAGGCTACCAGTCCCCTGTTGGTGCACATGTAGGTAGTCTGTCTTGCTCCTACAAGAGCTGTGGTAAATATCCTTGTGCTGACCTTGTTGTGTACATGGAGAAAGTCTTAGAAGTGGAATTGCCAGGTTGAAGAATGTACATGGTAAATTTTGGTAGGTATTGGCCTAGACGCGGAGGTCTCGTTTATAATTGTTTCTGATATATATATATATATATATATATATATATATTTTAAGATTTTATTTATTTATCTTTAGAGGGGAAGGTGGGAAGGAGAGAGGGAGAGAAACATCAATGTATGGTTGCCTTTTGTGCATCCCCTGCTGGGAACTGGCCTGCAGGGAACCAGCCTGCAACCCAGGCATGTGCCCTGACTGGGAATCGAACCATGATCCTGTGGTTCGCAGGCCCGTGCTCAATCCACTGTGCTACACCAGCCAGGGCTGTTCCTGATATTTTTTGAAAGTAAAAATTTATCTTGTGTGTTATTTTCTGATCTTAAAAACCCCATTGTTTTCAGGGGTACATGAATGGCTTTTACTTAGCCCTTTGATATGGAGTATTGCCTAGACATGATTCTAAATCGACTGCTTATCTGGGTGACTTCGCAATGATAAAAAGAGCTCAGATTTGAGTAATAAATGTTGTACAGAGGAATAACTCAGTGATTCTTAAAACCTGTGATGTTAATTCTATGTTTGTTTTACAAATGGAGAAACAGTCCTTTGAAAATTTTTTATTTCTTTATTTTTAGAAAGAAGGGAGGGGAGGAAGACAGGAACATTAGTGTGAGAGACACATCTTATACACCCCCCAACCCAGGCATGTGGCCTGACCAGGAATTGAACCAGTAACCCTTCAGATCTCAGGCTAGTGCTCAGTTCACTGAGCCATACTAGCCAGGGTGAGAAAGTCTTAAAGAGGTTATGTAGCTTGCCCAAAACCACACAGGAGTGGGGCAGATATGAGCTGAGGGCTGCTTGACTTGAAAGCTTCTGTGCTTAGTTGCTACTTATTTTCTTTCTTGGGCATATTAGAGACTTGATGAATATTTGTTGTATGATTAAGTAATATTTTTGTGTGTCTTAAAATAAAGGCTGTTTTACAACTCTTTTTATAACGTTCCAAATCTTCTGGTTACAGATAAGTTTTTTAAAAACTGTTCTTTGAGATCAGAGAGCAGGGATTTCAAAAGGGATTGTTCAAGATAGCAAATAAATCTGTCAAGTAGAAGCACAGGATTTTTTTCTGAGTTTCCTCTTAATTATGGTGTTCAGATGCTTTCATTTAACTGTGGCAGTGCTAATCTTTAATCATAGGGCCATTTCTGTTTCCGAGGGTTTTAATTGGGGTAAGAATAAGGTGCTGTATTAGGTTTTTACTCTGTGCAGAGTGATGTATTAATTGCTTTTTCTACATTACCTTATTTCTCTTGCAGTTTTTTGAGTTAGATGTTACTGTGTAGGTGACAGAATTAATGTATGGAAGTGCAGTGCCAGGGCCCACACACTGCAGTGGAGCTAAGCTTGGAGCCCGTACATGCTTTACAAGTCCAATGCTTTTATCATGTTACTACTTTCATCTACAAAGTTATTTTTTTAATATAAAATTTTACGTTTTCTTGCACTTAATGTTCAGTATTAGGTGCCTCGGGAGGGAGATAAAGAAATACAAGCCTAGTTTTTCTCTCTGTGGGCCTATAATCTATTATTAACTAAGAACAAACACATATAAATAAAAAGAGCATGATTAAATAGTCACTTTTTTAAAGATTTTATTTATTTATTTTTAGAGAGGGGAAGGGAGGGAGAAAGAGAGGGAGAGAGACATTGATGTGTGGTTGCTCTCACACACTCCCTACTGGGAACTTGGCCCAAAACCCAGGCATGTGCCCTAACTGGGAATCGAACCAGCGACCCTTTGGCTTGCAGACTGGCACTCAATCTACTAAGCCACACCAGCCAGGGCTAGTGGTCACTTTCATTGATTCATTTATTCAGTGAGCACTTACTGTGTCCACTATTTAGCTATTAAGCACTTCCAGCAGAGTCCCTGCCTTTATAGAGGTTTTCTTATTTTTTTGTCTGTTTCCTTTGGTGTAGTAACAAATACACAAGATAATTATAGATAATGACCATACTTTAGAAGAAATAAACAGGGTAATATGATAGAAGTAAGGAGGAAGGAGGGTGTTGGATATTCTGAGTAGTATGGTTAGGGAGGATTTTTTAAACTGTTTTTCTTTTTTAAAAATTTTATTGTACCCCCCATCTTCCACATTACTATTTAGTCCCCTTATAGGGAGGATTTTCTGAGGACAATTTGAGCTGGAGTCTGAAGGATGAGAAGCATACAGCCTTAAGAGTAGGGGTAAGAGGACAGGACCTGGAATGGCTGAGGAATATAAAGAGGTCTGTGTAGCCAGAGCATGGAGAGTAAAGGAGAGAGAAGCAGGAAATACAAGATCAAAGAGATAAGGATCTTGTCATGGGAGTTCAGAATTTGGGCAGTTTTTAATTTTATTTAGTTATTTAAAATATTTTATTTATTTATTTTTAGAGACAGGGGATGGGAATGAGAAAGAGTGGGAGAGAAACATCAGTGTATGGTTGCCTCTCATGTGTCCCCTACTGAGGACCTGGCCTGCAACCCAGGCATGTGCCCTGACTGGGAATGGAACTGTGACCCTTTGCTTCACAGGCCTGTGCTCAGTCCACTGAGCTACACCAGCCAGGTCGTTGGGCAGTGTTTGGTAGCTGGAATAGTTAGGGAAGGAATCTCAGATAAGGTGGGATTTTGAGATGGGGGTTAGGTTACAGATAGGATGAGTTGTAAAGCTAGATATCTGTGGTGTGGAGAGATGATGTGAATAAAGTCGTAGACTTGGAAATAAGCTCGTATTGGATAATTTAAATAGTATCAGGCAGTTGACAATCAACAATTGATTAGATGGGCAGAGTAAGACACAAGGAAACTGGTGTCTGTATTACTTTGATTTTCTGAGTGAATGCTAGTGTTTATAAGATTATTTCCTGTTTATTGAGGATTCTGGAAACAAATAATAAAGTTTAAAAAGAACTGTCTTCATGTGGCTTGTTCCATGTTTGCCTGACTGAAGTCTGGAGTAGGAGAAGAATGTCAGGATATGTGGGTGTTAACATTCTGGCTTTGGGACAATTAAGGGATATTTCAAGTCCTAAAAAGATTCTCATTCTTTCTTTTTTTTTTAAAGTAATGTTAGGTCAGCTAATAACCATTAGCTCTTTTGAATTTTGTCACATTTAATTTCAAGGATTGAAAGCATTCCTTTTACATTATATCATTTGTCTTGGGGAGAAAGGTAACTGTGGTGGGGTTGTAGTAGGATTTGTGATGTTTAGCTGGCAGCCAGCCAATAATAATGATGATGAAGAGTTTCATAAGTTCCTTAAATCTACATTCAAGGACCCCATAAAAATAAAGAGATGAGTTCTGAGATCTTGAAGGGTATTTGGATCCCTAAAACATTTAAGAACCTAGGAAGTAGGGGTTTTGGTGGTGGTGTGTGGTGGAGTGATAAGTATTGGTAAGGAGTCTAGAAGGTACACCTTATTTAACAATTTATTTTCCTTATGATTGGTTGAATCATATTTTACGCTTTAATTTGCTCAGCCCCAATTCTATGTTTTGGTACAAATGAACTTCATTATTAACAAGGAATAGTGTTTAGTTATTGGTGCAAAATAACTTTTCTAGCCACTTTGGATAGCAAAATGGTAGTAATAGCCTCTTAGCTGCCATAGTGATTTGACATACGATAGAGAAACATATCTGGTGTAGTTACTTCTGTGTCGTTGAGGCTGGCATTGTATATATTGCAAAACCAAAGTCTCTTCCCTGGTCATCTGCTTCCTCCTCATCTGGTGATATTTTAATACATGAAGTTATTCATTAATAATACATGTCAAATGCTTTGCAGAATAGTTAATGAAATTGAAACTTTATTCTTTTGTAGTGATAGCCCTATATTTGACTGCAGTTTTAGTAAGAGCAATAAGTACTGTAATTATTTTGGAAATAAAATTATATGCTTCTTTCTAAGTGGGTTGAAATTGTTGATGTTGTAAGACTTATACGGACTCAAAAATGCCTTTATGTTTCTGTAAACCCCAGGTCTGTGCCCATGCTTAGGGTTTAAATGCCCAGGTTTGCCCCTCCTTATAAAGAGATGCCCTTGTATTGTTCCCCTTTAGGTGAGTTGGTATAGTCAGGACCTAAGCCCTGTGATAGGCAGTGGGACATTCTCAGGTCCGAATCGTTGTTACCTTCCTGATTACTAACCCTGCCTAGGCCAGGAGTAAAGTGCAGCTGCCCAGGTCACAGTGAGGCATGTTGGATTACCACAGGCTACCACTTGCCCAGCTTATAAGGGCAGTGCCCTGAGCCTGGCAAGAAGGGGTGCTGTAGGGCTTGTCTGGCAGTGAGTGAGGCAAGAGAGGAGACCAGGACCCCCTCTTTGCGCCCTCTTATAGTGTGTCTAAGCATGCTACCAAATCCCAAGATATCCTAAGACTAACAAAGGCAGCTGTGTCTGAGCCCAGTCCTTCCATGCAGCATCTCTTAGTCCTGATGTTCCCTAACTGGACAGCCTCTTCTGTCCCAGGTCTCTGGAGATGCAGGGAAAACAGGCCTTATGGCTGGTGTGGGTGAGGGGAAGTTAACTGGAGCCTGGACCCCAGCCCTGGCTGGGGGAGTGCATGGGGTGGGGCCCTTGCTGTTAGGGACATTTCCAAACCTTTAGATGCTGTTAAAAACAGAAATAAAATTGAAGACTAAAAACCTTAAAAACAACAACAACAACAAAGAACAAAAGTGTCTTTAATCATCTAAGCAAGATTAATAGCTAATATTTTTTACTAATCATTTACTGTTTGCCAGGCACTGTTTAAAATTGCTTTAAAAATAAGATTTTACTTATTTTTAGAGAGAGGGACAAGGAGGGAGAAAGAGAGGGAGAGAAATAGCTATGTGAGAGAGAAACATTAATCTGTGGCCTCTTGTTCCCACCTGATTGAGGACTGAACCTGCAACCCAGGCATGTGCCCTAACCAGGAATCAAACCAGCAGGCTTTTGCTTTGTAGGACAGCTCCCAACCGAGTCACACCAGTCAGGGTGTGACTTTTCTTTTTTTTAAATTTTATTTTGTTTATTTTTAGAGAGGGAAAGGGAGGAAGAAAGAGAAGGAGAGAAACATAAATGTGTGGTTGCCTCTCACATGCCCCCTACTTGGGACCTGGCCTACAACCAGGCATGCGCCCTAGACTGGGAATCGGACCTGCGACCCTTTGGTTTGCAGGCTGGCACTCAGTCCACTGAGCCACACCAGCCAGGTCCAGAGTAAATTCTTGACATGTATTATCTTAGTCAGCTTATCCTATTAGGAAGGTAGTACTATGTTCAATTTTTAGATAAGGATAATGAGCCACAGAGAATGTTAAATAACTTGTCAAAGGTCACATAGAGTGGTAGAATCACTTCTGAATCAATGCTCTTTGTAACAGGGGACTCACAACCTGTTTCCAACAGATTGCTGAGCTGTGAAGTCAGGAAGCCTAAGAAATGGAAGATTTGTGGGTACATAGAAAGGGGAAGAGCAAACTCTTTCTTACTAATTGTATGTCCCCTTTCCCGAATAAAATTGAGTAGTTTGTCTGCAAGGTCCCCTGAAGAAACAGGAACCGAAATTCTGTTTCTTTCTTTATTTTAAAATTTTTATTTGATTTTATTGATTATGCCATTATAATTGTTATATTCCCCCCTTCATTCCCCTCCACACCCCCTGCCCCCACCATTCCCTTTAGTTTATGACCATGTGTCTCAAGTTCTTTAGATTCTATATTTCCCCTACTATTCTTGCCCTCCCCCTATCTATTTTCTATCTACCATCTATGCTACTTATTTTCTGTACCTTCTCTCCCCTTTTCCTTCTCCCACACCCCTGTTGCTAACCCTCCATGTGATCTTCATTTCTATGGTTCTGTTCTTGATCTAGCTGTCCTCTTAGTTTGCTTTTTTAGGTGTGGTTGTTAATAACTGAGTTTGCTGTCCTTTCACTGTTCATCTTTTTAATCTTCTTTTTCTTAGATAAGTCCCTTTAACATTTCATATAATGAGGGCTTGGTGATGATGAACTCCTTGAACTTGACCTTATCTGAGAAGCACTTTATCTCTCCTTCCATTCTAAATGAAAGCTTTGCTAGATAGATCAATCTTGGTTGTAGGTATTTGGTTTTCATGACTTGGAATACTTCTTTCCAGCCCATTCTTGCCTGTAAGGTCTCTTTTGAGAAATCGCTGACAGTTTGATGGGAACTCCTTTGTAGGTGACTGTCCCCTTCTCTCTTGCTGCTTCTAGCATTCTCTCCTTCATTTTTTTTTTTTTTAAGATTTTATTTATTTATCTTTAGAGGGGAAGGGAAGGAGAGAGGGAGGGAAACATCAATGTATGGTTGCCTTTCATGTGTCCCCTGCTGGGAACTGGCCTGCAGGGAACCAGCCTGCAACCCAGGCATGTGCCCTGACTGGGAGTTGAACCGCGATTGTCTGGTTTGCAGGCCCACGCTCACTCCACTGAGCTACACCAGCCAGGGCCTCTCCTTCATTTTAATCTTGGCTAATGTAATTGTGATGTGCCTTGCTGTGTTCCTTCTTGGGTCCACCTTCTTTGGCACTCTCTGAGCTTCCTGGAAGTCTTATTTCCTTTGCTAGATTGGGGAAGTTCTCCTTTATTATTTATTCAAATAAGTTTTCCACTCGTGGCTATTCCTCTTCCCCTTCTGGTACCCCTATAATTCCGATGTTGGAATGTTTGAAAATGTCCTGAAGGTTCCTAAGCTTCTCATTTTTTTGAGTTTTGGTTTCTTCATCCTTTTCTGTTTGGTCATTTTTTTTCTTCCTTCTGGTCTACTCCTTTGATTTGAGTCCCAGTTTCCTTTCCATCACTATCGGTTTCCTCTGCATTTCCATTCATTTCAATTAGTTTAGCCTTCATATATGTTCCTCTAATTTGTGACTAAAATCAACCAGTTCTGTGAGCATCCTGATCCACCAGTGTTTTGAACTGTGCATCTGATAGGTTGGCAATTTCTTGGTTGCTTAGATTTATTGGCTCTGGGGCTTTGAGATCTTCTTAAGCCATTTTTGGTCTGTTCGCACCTGTTAGGTATGAGGAGGGAGCCTTAGGTGTTCACCAGTGCGGGGCCACCCAGGTCGCTGGTTTGCGACGCTGTATGTGGGGGTGGGGTCAGAGAGGGACAATGACGGTCCCCTCTGCTGCTTCCCGCCACTGGGGACTGCATGGTGTTCACCAGGGTGGGGCGGCCCAGGTCGCTGGGTTGTGATTCTGTATGTGGGAGCAGGGTTGGAGCGGGGCAAGGGCGGTCCCCTCTACTGCTTCCCGCTGCTGGGACCTTCCCAGTCTGTCTCACTGCTCACTCCTTCACCGGTTTATCTGCACGCGAATGTGAGACCGCAGTCAGTCTGCCACCTTGTGCCCTCACTGGGTCTGCCTGTTGCTCACTGGGTCTGCCCATTGCAACCCCATACCTGGGATCCTCCAACTGCTGCCTGTCTGCTCGCCTGAGTCCGTCTGACCGAGTTTTCCTATGCAACCCTGCTCTGCCAGCTGCTGGCTTCGCCCCTCTTACTGGTCCGGCTGAAGAATTCGTTGTTATCAGACTTCTGAAAAGTTCAATTTTTTGTGTTTTGGCTGTGTTTTCTGTTGCTAAAATTTTGTTGTCTCTAAACTTGGTTTTGTGAGAAGGCAAAGTGCTTCCACCTATGCCTCCATCTTGGCGGAACTGAACTTCTGTTTCTTACTTCCTCTTCTGCCTTCCTCTTTTCCAGTACAGGCAGCTGTCATGGGTATATACTTGCCACTCCATTTGCAGTGGATCGTGTTTGTTTTTATTAATGTCACTTCTCAGGTGAGGTAATATGGTTTAGTGTTTTAGAGCAGGAGTTTGACAGACTGCTTCAGTTTAAATTTTGGTCCTGCCGTTTACTGGCTCATTAATCTTGGCCTAGTTTCTTAACTTCACTGAGCCTCATTTTCTTACCTGTAAAATGGAGATAATATAGCACACACCCCATAGGGTTGTTGGGAGGATGAAATGTATGAATATGTGTCATATGTTTAGAACAGTATGTGGCACATAATGCTAAGTAAGTGTTTGCTACTCTACTGTTATTTGAAAACACTTTTGGGTTGAAACACCTCTGAGATATACTAGTTCATAATCTTTCAATATTCAGTGTGAGTTTTTCATTACTGAATAAGTAAAATCCCTGGGTGATACAGCTAATTAATATCAATAATTTGAATTCTACCTAGAGCAGGGATGTCAAACTCATTTTCAGTGGGGACCACAGTCAGCCTCATGGTTTCCTTCAAAGGGCCGAATATAATTTCAACTCCTTAACAGTTAAGGAGTAATTACATTTATACAGTCCTAAAATTATTTTGGTCCTTTGAAGGCAACTGCAAGGCTGCTGTGGCCCCTGGTGAAAATGAGTTTGACACCCTTGACCTAGAGAAACTTCTAGGTTACTTAAAATACCAGTAATGTTTATCTTGGTTTTGATCTTATGTTATTGGTATTTCTTCTCTTGCTGTTATATAGGAAAGTGGTTCTCAAACTTCATTGTGCATTAGAATTACATAGGGATTGGTGAATTCTGATTTATTAGATTTGGGATGAGGCCCAGGAATCTGAATGGTTAATAAACCCAGTTCAAGGTGATTCTGATTTTGGTGCTGGTGGTCTGAAGTGATAATTCTGAAATTGCTGGCTGGAAAAGTATAACTGGGAAGGAATTATAAAAGACAATAACTGTCAGATTTTTGTTAGTTTGTATGTAGGCAGTGATGATTTGTAAACTAAAAAAGCATTTAATTTGCGATATAAAGATAGTGATAGAGTCTGTTCTCCTACCTAAATTATTGTTAATATCAGTTAGTTAACTTGGTTTTAGGGACTACCCTATAGATGACAAAAGTGATACGGGAAATACAGAAAGAGGACTTCCGGCCAAGATGGAGGTGTAGGTAGACACACTGTGCCTCCTCACACTATCAAAATAAGGACACCAAAAATTTAGAAACAAAATAACAGCCAGAACTGACAGAAAATTGAACTGTATGGAAGTTGGACAGCCAAGGAGCTGAAATAGACACATTCATCCAGACTGGTAGGTGGGGCGGAGTCAGGCAGCCAAGTGGAGAGGGATCATGGCACAAGAATCCATGACACCGGGTGCGCAAGACGGCAGTGGGCAGACCCTGGGTGCCCAGGCAGCAGTTGGAAGATCCTGAGTACCGGGTGGCATGGGCAGATCCAGTGAGGGGGTGAGTGTGAAGCGTGGCAGGCACTGTGTGCAAGGTGGTTGGCTGACTGGGTGGTCCCACATTTGCATGCATATAACTGGGGAGTGAGACAGACCGCACAACCCAGGGTCCCAGCACTGGGAAATGAAGCCTCAAAACACTGATTGAAAACACCTGTGGGGGTTGAGGCTCAGAGAGAGACTCCCAGTCTCACAGGAGAGTTCATTGGAGAGACCCACAGGGTCCTAGAATGCACAGAAGCCCATCCACTCAGGAATCAGCACCAGAAGGGCCCAGTTTGCTTGGGGGAAGTGGTGGAAAGGACTGAGGTCCCACAGAGAGCATAGTAAGTGCCATTGTTTCCTCTCACACTCCACCCCCACATATAGGCGTCACAACCCAGCAACTGGGTTGCCCCACCCTGGTGACCACCTAAGGCTCTGCCCTTCAGTGCGTGACAGGCGAGACAAGACCAAAAAAAAAAAAAAAAAAAAAAGGCCAAAACGGAAGAACAGATCAGAGGTCCAGAAATAATACAACTAAGTGACCGAGAGATAGCCAACCTATCAGATGCATAGTTCAAAGCACTGGTGATCAGGATGCTCACAGAACTGGTTGAATTTGGTCTTGAATTAGATGAAAGAATGAAGGCTAAACTAAGTGCAATGAAGGGAAATGCACAGGGAACCAACAGTGATGGGAAGAAAACTAGGACTTAAATCAATGTAGTGGACCAGAAGGAAGAAAGAAACAACCAAACAGAAAAGAATGAAGAAACAAAGAATGAAGAATTCTAAGAATTCAAAAAAAATGAGGAGAGATTTAGGAACCTCCAGGACATCTTTATAAATGTTCCATATCCAAATTATAGGGGTACCAGAAGGGGAAGAGGAGGAGCAACAAGTGGAAAACTTATTCAAACAAATAGGGAGAATTTCCCCAATCTGGTAAAGGAAATAAACTTCCAGGAAGTCCAGGAAACTTAGAGAGTGCTAAAGAAGGTGGACCCAAGAAGGAACACAGCAAGGCACATCACAATTACATTAGCCAAGATTAAAATGAAGGAGAGAATGCTAGAAGCAGCAAGAGAGAAGGGGACAGTCACCTACAAAGGAGTTCCCATCAGACTGTCAGCGGATTTCTCAAAAGAGACCTTATAGGCAAGAGGGGGCTGGAAAGAAGTATTCCCAGTTATGAAAACCAAAGACCTACATCCAAGATTGATCTACCCAGCAAAGCTTTCATTTAGAGTGGAAGGAGAGATAAAGTGCTTCTCAGATAAGGTCAAGTTCAAGGAGTTCATCATCACCAAGCCCTTATTATATGAAATGTTAAAGGGACTTATCTAAGAAAAAGAAGATTAAAAAGATGAACAGTGAAAGGACAGCAAACTCAGTTATTAACAACCACACCTAAAACAAAAACAAACTAAGCAAACAACCAAATGGAGGATTAGCAACGGGGGAGTGGGAGGAGAAGAGGGGGAAAGTACAGAAAATAAGTAGCACAGATGGTAGGTAGAAAATAGACGGGGAGGGCAAGAATAGTTTGGGAAATGTAAATGCTAAAGAACTGAAGATACATGGACGTGAACTAAAGGGGAGGAATGTGGGTGGGAGAGGGTGTGCAGGGTGGAGAGGAATGAAGGAGGGGAATGGGACAACTGTAATAGCATAATGAATAAAATATATTAAAAAAGGAAATACAGAAAGAAATAGGGGTCTTAAGGTGAAGAAGAAATATATGGGTGGATTTCTTGTTTTTTGCATCATTAAGTAGCAGTAAATATATTCAGTTCATTTTAACATGTTTTTGTTGTGCTTGCTGTGTGCAAAGCTGAACAGTTTGACTATATAGTTCACCAAAGAGAGAAAGAAGTACAGTATAAGTTTTGGTCCACTGTACCAAAACAGAATGTGGTAGGATTGATGTAGTTGATGTGGTAGGTAGAGGAGTTCATGTATATTATGTGCTACAAGTCAGGTCTTTTTTGGATAGTATTATTTAATCTTCATAGCAGCTGTGTGAGGTTTTGATATAATTAGTTCTGTGTTACAGATGAGAAAATTGAGGCAAAAGTAGATTAGGAAACTTGCCCAGGTCCCTAGTAAGGCTATGTAGCAATTAAAACCAGAGTTTTCCTTACCTCAAAGGTAGGAGTTATTATTTTATGTATTATGTTTATGTATTTTGGAACATCTTTCCAATTTATTAGGCAGGATGACACCCAAGATGGGCCCAGTTGGCTTGGGGGTTGTTTTTCCTGCTCTGAAGAAAAAAGATGACAGATTTCTAAGTTTTCAAAGTAATAATGCTTGTCTAATGATCTAGCCAAACTGTATGCAGGGCACATTTCTCTTATATGAATTTTATTTACCCGTAACCTTCCATTGGGAAATCTTAAAGAGCTCTCTCAGTAAATTTGCTATCTAGTTTTAATGAATTTGTGCCTAACAATGCAGAAATATTTTTCCCTGGTTATAAGATGTTTTTCAGTTTGTTGGTTATTCAGATTGATTGTCCTGTAATTGTTGTAATTTCAGTTTAGAACTGTGAGGAGGTTAGTGTAACTTCTGCCTACTTTGCTGCCATCTTGGATGGATCTCTCAAGAGTGTAGAAATATTTTTAAAAATTATTGTCATAGAATAAAACTGATGAGCCAGTTTGAAATATTGTTACCACTGTGCTTAAACTTATGTCGTAGATTTCTTCTAATACAAACTGTTATATCTGTACGCTTTACTCAATAGTTAGAAGTTTCCTGGTGGCCAGAATGATCTCATTTTTAACATTTTCTTATTTACTGGTATCAGAGAGGGAGAGAGGTACTGTATTTAAGATTTCTGCTCCATAAAGAACCACTACAGTATTTTAAGATTATTTTTTGTGAATGGTCTCCTGAAAACAATTTACTTTGATGGAATTTCCAGATACATCTATTTAAATTATTCTTTAATAGTTATTAATGGCAGCTTTCTTTGGAATATTTTAGAAAAGCTCTAACTTTCTCCATCATAGCTTGTAAAATTTTGTGATTTAGTCATGTGACAGTCATAGTCATTTCTTTAATCAGGGAAACTCTTTGTCTCAAATTCTTCTTTTTATTTCCTAGGAAATTTTAATGAAAACTTCAAGAAACAGTAGCTTAACAACAATAACAAAAATGATAGTTTTTCCTTCACTAGAAGTCAAGTTTATAAGAAGCTTGTTGATTTTGTATTTGCTTATTAGTATGGGTTATAAGTCTTAAAAGTGAATACCAGGTACAAAATGAAGACAAGGAACTTTATATTTAGGGATGGCAATTAATTTGACTTCAACCACCATGGCAACTTAAAAATGGCATTTATCTTAGGTACTTAGGAGACTAAACCTCAAAAGTGGTCACGTTTACTACCAAATATTAATATAATTTTATGGATTCTAAGACATTTTCTCTCACACTTAACACCTCTGAATTAGGATGTTTTTTAAAATCATTGTCTTAGAGTCTGTGAAAGATAGTAATCAGGATTTTAGTTCTGCTTCTGTGACTGTCCAAAATGCTAGGGACCTAATGAGAGAGAAGTTTCTTTCTTTCCTGTTAAAAAGTCCTAGAAGGCAATCCAGGGTTGGCAATCCTGCTATTGTGTTATCCTTTTTTTTTAAGGTTTTATTTATTTATTTTTTAAGTGAGGGGAAGGGAGGGAGAAAGAGAGGGAAAGAAGCATCAGTGTGTGGTTGCCTCTGGCATGCCCCCAGCTGGGGACCTGGCCTGCAACCCTGGCCTGCAACCTGGCACGCATGTGCCCTGACTGGGAATGGAATCGGTGACCTTTCAGTTCCCAGGCTGGTACTCTTTCCACTGAGCCACACCAGCCACTGCTCATTCTTAACATGTAATTTCTATCTGTGGTTTAGTATGAGTGTTTCAGCTCCCAACATCATGTCTGGGACAGGGACAGGGGAGACTATACTGCTTGCTTTCAAGGCTAGTGTTGAAAGTTGCATCACTTCCACTCCCATACAAAATTTAGTCACTGTGGTCACCTCTAGCTGCAAAGGATTTGGGAAATACGGTATTTACTAAGTGCCATATGCTTAGGTAAATAAATAATTCTTTTACTAAAGAAGAGAAAGAATTGGCAGGCAGCTAGCAGTCTGCCACAGTGATCAAACATTACTGTCTGTCCAGTGTTTATGATTAAACTCTGAATAAACAAATTACCTCGGTGATGGCTTAGGACAAGAAAGTGAACTGAAATAGATTTGAAGACATCTGGGAAAAATCTATAGAAGACTTTTTTTTTTAGGAGAACATTATCTTGTTTTTCAGAGGTGGAGTGAGGAACCATGAAAAGACAACTATTCATATTTTCTCTTCTTGTCTTTGTTATTAAGTAAAAAACATTCTAGAATAATTCTCTAGAACTAATTTAGTACTGAGTGTGCTTGATTATTTAGCTTAGGGATCAAGAGCCTTAACCTTTAATGCTGTACCAGTATGCGTGCTTCTTTAGTACATTATAGGGGAATGAGAAGGCAAAGGATAAAAGGAGGTTAAATAAAGAAAAATGTAATCAAGATGGTTTTGATGAGGAATGGGAAAGTATTTTCTGTAGTTACTTACTCCTAATATATATATATATACAGATGTTAGCAGATAAATTTACAACATTTATGAATTATTTTGATTAAGGGTTATGAAGGGTACCCTAGAAGCATATAGATAGGCATGACATCCAACCCAGAGTTAGATGGTTCTATGACATTTTACGTTTAATGAAATGGCAGCTGTAGCTGATAAGAAATTATAGCCCCTGCAGAAGTGAAATAGGACTTTATCTTAAAATATAGGTATACAGAGGATAGTGTTTCTTTTTTATTCTTTCAGAAAAACTGTTAAAGTAACTCTAAGATGCCATTTATCCTAATTTTATAGATGCCAAAATGTGGGGGGAAATATAGCTGGTAATGATCATAAGGAACCTTGAGTAAAGACATGTTCCGATTTTAGAGATTAAAAAAAACACGATTTATTTATTTATTTTTAGGGGGGAAGAAAGGGAGAAAGAGAGGGAGAGAAACTGATGTGTGAAATATGCATCAGTTGCTTCTTGCACCACCCGCAACTGGGGAACTGGCACGCAGCTGGGGACCTGGCCAAAGCCTTGTGCTCTTACTGGGAACCAGAGACCTTTCTGTTCACAGGCTGGCACTCAGTCCACTGAGCCACACCAAGCAGGGCTGATTTTGGAGATGTCTTAAAGTGAAAACAAGCATGTCAGGATTGATAAAACATAATAAATCTTTGGTGCATTTGTAGTCAATAGCTTCTTCGAATGGAGGACTACTGTAAGAGAAGTTAAAGTGATTATATCTGTTAATAAGTCAGTATGGAGTGGTTTAACTTTTTCATTGGAAGAATGTAGGTTTTGGCCTCTTTATGCCATGAATATTAGAAATTAGGCAACCTGGAGCTAAAACAGCTGCTGAGAGGAGGGAGTGCCCTGATCTTTGTCCAGTGTTCTCATGTTGCTTAACTATTTCGGGGGGTGGTGGTGCTCTGCTGCTTGTTGTTTATAGTCTGAGTAACAGTATCTCTAAGGTTGGATATATGGACAGTTCTTTAAAGCGGTGGCCTTATATTTATTGCAGTCTAGTACATATAACATGTATACATACAACATGTGTGCACATACAACTGAAAGAAAAGTTTCACTAAATGCTTCACACACTAAATGGGGTTCATTCTGAACTAGAAATAGCCTCTTCTCTTTCATTATAAGAAATATGCTGCTTTTTATACCACTTTGAACTTTTAAAAAGTTCAAAGTATATTTTATTGATTATGCTATTACAATTTTCCCAATTTTACCTCCTTTATCCCCCCTCCACCCTGTACCCCCTAACGCTCCAGCATTCCCCCAACCCTTATAGTTCATGTCCATGTGTCGTACATATAAGTTCTTTGAATTCTCTGTTTCCTATACCACTTTTGACCTCTCCCCATCTATATTATGCCTACCAATTATACTTCTTCCCTGTACCTTTTCCCCCTATTCCTCCCCTCCCCACTGAAAACCTTCCATGTGATGTTCATTTCTCTGATTCTATTCCTTTTCTATTGTTTGCTTAGTTTTTGTTTTCATTGTTTCTCTTTTTTTTAGGATCATTTGTTGATAGTTGTGAGTTGTCATTTTACTGTTCATAGCTTTTGATCTTCAATTTGTTAGATAAGTCCCTTTAACATTTCATATAATAAGGGCTTGGTGATGATGAACTCCTTTAAGTTTACTTTATCTGGGAAGCACTTTATCTGCCCTTCCATTCTAAATGATAGCTTTGTTGGGTAGAATAATCTTGGATGTAGATCCTGGCCTTTCATGAGTTGGAATACTTCTTTCCAGCCCTTTCTTGCCTACAAGGTTTCTTTTGAGAAATCAGCTGGTAGCCTTATGGGCACTCCTTTGTAGGTAACTCCTTTCCTTTCTTCTTGCTGCTTTTAAGATTCTCTCTTTATCTTTAATCTTGGGTAACTTGATGATGTGCCTTGGTGTGTTCCTCCTTGGGTCCACCTTCTTTGGGACTCTCAGAGGTTCCTGGACTACCTGGAAGTCTATTTCCTTCTCCAGATTGGGGAAGTTTTTCTTCATTATTTGTTCAAATAAGTTTTCAATTTCTTGCTGTTCTTCTCCTTCTGGCATTCTTAATAATTCAGATATTGAAACATTTAAAGTTGTCCCAGAGGTTCCTAAGCCTCTCTTCATTTTTTAAAAATTCTTGTTTCTTCATTCTGTTCTGGTTGGATATTTATGTCTTCCCTTTGTTTCAAATCATTGATTTGAACCCTGGTTTCCTTTCTGTCACTGTTTGGTTCTCTGAATATTTTGCTTTATTTCACTTTGGGTATCTTTCATTTTCCAACCAAGCTCAATGAGTTCTGTGAGCATTTTGATTACTAGGGATTTAAACTCTCCATCAGGTAAGTTGGCTATCTCCTCATCGCTTGGCTCTCTTTCTGGAGTTTTGCTCTGTTCTTTCATTTGGGCCTTATTTCTTTGTCTCGGCATACCTGTTAAGTTGTAAGAGGGCGGGGCCTTAGGTATTTATTCACCCAGGCAGGGCAACCCTCCTTGCAGTGCTGCCAGGTTGCCTGTCGGGGAGGAGCCAGAGGGAACAATGCAGCTCTGCTGGGCTCTAGCCCCACTTTCCAACGGATTCTCAAGTGGACTGGGAGTTTCTCTGACTGCGGCAATGCCCTGGCCGTAGTCCACAGTCAGCTCTGAGTCTCAGTTTCCCTGTTCAGTCAGCCCCGCCTGCTCCATTGTCACCACGGTCGCCTACTTACCTGCATGGGCTGCCTGCCTCCTTGTGTGGGTTTTCTTCATCGGCCCGTCTTACTGGCCTGGTTGGTCTGGTTGACTGTTTCTTTTCTTTTTTAAAGATTTTATTTATTTATTTATTTTAGAGAGAGGGAAGGGAAGGAGAGAGAGGGGGAGAGAAACATCAATGTGTGGTTGCCCCTTACATGCCCCCAACTGGGGACCTGGCCTGCAACCCGGGCATGTGCCCCAACCGGCCCCAAATGAGAATTGAACCAGCAACCCTTCGGTCTTCAGGCCCATGCTCAATCTACTGAGCCATACCGGGGCTGGTTGACTGTTTAATTTCTTGGTTGTCGGAGTTCCATGCAGTTTGATTTCCTTGTACTTCTGGTTATTTATTGATTTTAGATTGGTTGTTATCCTTTTCTTTGGTTGTGGGAAGAAGTGAAGGGTTTCTACCTATGCCTCCATCTTGGCCGGAACTCTGAACTTTAAAAAAAAAATTTCGTTTATCTATTTTTAGAGAGGGGAGGGGAGGTAGAAGCAGAGGAGAGGAAGAGAAACATCAGTATGAGAGAGAAACATGGATCTGTTGCTTCTTGTACACGCCCTGACTGGGGACCTAATCTGTAACCCAGGCATCCACAACTTAGGAGAATGCCCTGACTGGGGATCGAACTGGCAACCTTTAGCTTTCTGGGGTGACGTCCAGTCAACTGAGCCTTATCAGTCAGGGTAACCATTTTGAATTTTTTTTTTTTTTAGATTTTATGTATTTACTTTTAGAGAGAGGGGAAGGGAAGGAGAAAGAGAGGGAGATAAACATTGATGTGTGAGAGATTGATCAGTTGTCTCTCGAATACCTCCCCAACTGGGGACCTGGCCAGCAACCCAGGCATGTGCCCTGACTGGGAATTGAAATGATGACTTTTCGGTTTGCAGGCTGGTGCTGAGTCCACTGAGCAACACCAGTCAGGGTTGAACTTTAAAAAAAAAACTGTTTAGGTGGAAACATCTAAACACCATCAATTTGACTCTTATTTATTATTGTGACTTTGAGCAAGTCACTGTTTCTCTTGATGTTCTTTAAGTCTGGTGGTTGGGGTACTTGTTCTGTTTTTGCTCTGAATGAGTGAACCTGTTACTAGGTGAAGAAAGAAAATACATATATATTCACAAATAAATACAACAAACTTCTTAAATTGTTTTGTAGGTCATCATCGGATTTGAAATATTTAAAGTGGATAGAAAACTGTTTCAGCAATGCAGACGATTAAGTGTGTTGTCGTGGGTGATGGTGCCGTTGGTAAAACATGTCTCCTGATATCCTACACAACAAACAAATTTCCATCTGAGTATGTACCAACTGTAAGTATAAAGGCTTTCATCTGCTAGTGAAACATAATATAATTTGATATCCCTTTGAAAACTCTCTGTGTGTACTGAAATATTTCTGTTGTCTGCCTTTGTTTCCTGTTTTTAAAGATCTTGACTTCTCATGGGTAAATTATATACACTTTAAAATTAAACAGCTGAAAAATCAGTGGAAAGTCAGAAGGGGTGACACAAGGGTTTGCAAGAAGTGCTGGGAGGCAAAACTCCAATAGATGGTCTCAGTTTGGAGAAGTATGCTCTACATCTTGGAATGAGGTGACTTTTTTTTTTTTATCTTGGCCAATGATTAATCAGTGTTGGAGGACTTCTGGGATGTTTTTTGGGGTCTTATAACTTCAGAGAAAGTAGTGTGTCTACACTTACTCTTCTGAGGGGGAGTAGAAAAGAATCTTATGGAACTATTAGCTTAGCACTAATGGAGCTCCAGACTGGTTTTTAGGGGTGGAGAAGACCTGCTTTTGTTATGAGAACACCAGAGAAGCCTTTGGGGGTCCTCTCCCACAGATCTTTTTATTAGCTCCTTGGAAGAGTAGAGGGAACATGGGAATAACAAAGGTAATGAAGTAAGACCGTGAGACAGAATGTATTTGAGGATCCAGTGTTTGTCCCAACCTGGGATATAATAATTAAGTTAAACATAGATGTTTATTCAGTGGTGAGATGGGTGTAGGGTTGGCTTGGCCTGACAATATCCATCTCTGTTAAGTGAGCTATTTTAGGGGTTATGAAGCCCTGTGTAGATTAATGTGGGATTAATATTGTTTGTAAGTAAAAAGAAAGAAAATATAAGCGTACTTTAGGTTAATCTTCAGAGACGTGAGCATTGTTAAGAGGTTAAATTATTTAAGGCTTGGTAATTATTTTTAATTGGAATTGATAGTCTATAATATCCCAAGGGAGGTAAAGAGAATGATGTAGGCCAAGGCTGTATAGTGGAAGATTAGGTTTCTCAGAGGGGGGAATTTGAACGTATAATTAAATATAAAATCATATTTTTCCGTTGGTCCATTGGGGGACAATGTAAGTGAAAGAAATTCTGAGGTTGAAAGGGACTTTTAGGGGACTTTTAGTGGTACATGGATCTTATTTCAGAGGGAGGGCAGTTATCAGAATTTTTGTGTTTCTGTCGTCATAAACATTATTTTCTTGTAAACACTTGAGTCTGTTTTATGACTTTGTTAGGTGTTCTGTTTAAGGCAGACTTGTGGGTGCTTTATATTTGTGTTTGTATGTGTGTGGAATCTCTGGAAAGAGGTTAGTTATGACTTAAAATAACCTGTATGCTTTGAGAACTTAACCACATTAGTTACATTTCCGTGTTCTTGTTATCAAGAACTGACTTGCCTTGAACTACCAATTCCTCCATGCCCTTGCTTCCTCTCTTGTTTATAGTTAAACAAGCTCCTAACTTATTAAAACATGAATCAGAAATTTAGTGTTAGATAACTAAAAGGTTAAACAGGGCTGATTTAAAAATGTAGTATCCTCTTAGTTGGAAAGCATTGTTTTTTAATTATGAATTAATTCAGAGGCGTTCTTGAATTAGTGTTGAGTCTTTTTCCACGTAGCACGATTATCTCCCATTTTCACAAATAACTTAGTACAACCATGTTAGTATAGATTTTGTCATGGGTTTTATGGTCTATTTACAAATAAAACATGTAGTCAAAGAAAGTATCTTAGGTCATGTGGTTTGTATCCAATAATGTAAGTTTTGTTTATGAAATCTTAGCAAATAACCTGCTGGGCTTTTACTGTGCACTTTCCTAGATTACCTTGAGGAAACCCTTATTGTCTCTAACGGGCCTGTTGGCACAAGGCTCTAATTATCTTGAACCCTGAAGGAAGAAGATTCTCATGGATCTAGGAGCTTTTAATTCTAGATTAAGAGGAAATGGTCTATGAAGAAATAATTTTTCTGAAATCAGATTGAACATCAGATTTCGAGACAGATCAAACTACTGTCTCGAAATTTTCAAACTTGAACAGCATTATTTTGTATAGCTAGGGATTCTGTTCCCGTGACCTCTCTAACCCTTCTGTGGCTTTTATCCAGTCTGCTGGGCAGAGCAGGCATTCCAGAACACATCCCCTATCGCTTTTTCTGCAAACTGTGTAGCTCATTGAAGAGCTTGGTTGGCAAGGTTGGTTATGTAAGGAAGATGTGGGCTAAGAGAAGAATATATCTTAGAAGGAAACATTGCCTTAGCGTAAGAAGTATCCTATGTTATTCTGACCATCCCCTTGCACACTAACAGTGTATTTTTGTGTTTTTAGGTTTTTGACAACTATGCAGTCACAGTTATGATTGGTGGAGAGCCATATACTCTTGGACTTTTTGATACTGCAGGTGAAAATTTGATGTCTTTTATAATGTTTTGGTGTGTAACTATTACAGTTGCTGGGGGTTTTTTGATATTTTTTGGGAAACTAGCATATTAGCAAACCACTTGCCTTAAAAAAATAATTTAGCAGGATTGAATATTATGATGGTTTTTGCCTGACCAAGAGGTAGTCCCAGACCTGGAATAGCAAATAAGAGTTAGGAGTACCCTGCATGGGTGGTGAGGAAAGAGATAAAGCAGGCCGAGAGCAGAGTCCATAGATAAATGGTGTTGTCACTCCATGGAATTTGAAGGCTTGTTTAATGTGTGTTCGTATAATATATGTACAGGTAGCTTCCTATAACATACAGGTAGCTTGTTACTGTATACTACATTTGAAAGTATTTTGAGGGTGATCTAGCGTCTAGCTTTTATAGTATTGACATTTGTGGTCATCTTTTCAAATTAAAGGAACAAATTTTTTTCTTAAGTATACTCAGATTCTGAGTGTTATTCCTTTTAATAGTGGCTGCATGTCTTAATTTCTGAGTTCTCTCAATTTTTAGTTCAGTTAGTCATAGGAAAATTTCAGAGAGGTGTCCTTTTAGTACTGGCAGGAATTCTAAATTTTTCACTTTTTTGAGCTACCTTCTCACTGTCTGCCAGTTCACATAATGCTTTTATGGAGTGCATTACACTGTGCACTTTGAGAAGCTGTCTAGATTCAGTTGGGAGGGTGAAATGGAAAGATGGTAGTAAGCAGTTAAATTTAGAGATCTGTGGCTTTCTAATGGTGTCTTAGACTTAAACATTTTTATAAATTAAAACTTATAAGAGTAATGGTATATTAGAGGAAAATTGGAAAATAGAAAAAAATATGTATAATGACTCTATATATACCTCACAATAGGTGAGGGATTTTTTTTTGACAGTTTTACTTCTTTTTATTGTTATTCTATTAGAGTTCTCCCAGTTTTTTTCACTTTGCCCTCCTCCACCCATCCCAGTGTCCACTCCTCCAGTCAGGATTTCATTTTATCTGTACCCTTGGAGGCACTGTATATATGCAGAGAAAAAGATAATTTAAAATTAATTTTCAATTTTACTTTCAAATTTTAAAGCTTATTTTTATAAGCCTTTAAGTTTTAATCAGCATTTTTAGCTTTACTAAAGTATATTACAATAGAATTTACTTGTTTTAAGTGTTCAATTTGATAATTTTGCTGACTCTATAGTTTTGTAATCTCCACCATAATCAACATATATCTTCTTAAAAATTTCCTTGTGTTCCTTCCCTTGACATGCCCCAGGTAAACACAGATATGCTTTCTGTCACAATAGTTTTGCTTTTCTACAGTTTCATATGAATGGAATCGTACAATATGTAGTCTTTCACTTAGCATAATATTTTTGAGCTTTATCTGTGCTGTGTGTATCAGTAGTTTGTTTTTATTGGTGAATAGTATTTCATTCTATAGATAGAGCAAAAAATTTTTTTAAAGATTTTATTTATTTATTTTTAGAGAGAGGGGAAGGGAGAGAGAAAGAAAAGGAGAGAAACATCAGTGCACAGTTGCCACTCATGTGCCCCCAACTGGAGACCGGTCTCACAACCTAGGCATGTGCCCTGCCTGGGAATTGAAGTAGTGACCCTTTGATTTCCAGGCTGGCATTCAATCCAGTGAGCCACACCCACCAGGGCACGAAATTTATTTATCCATTTACAAGTTGATTGATATTTGGGTTTCACTTTTAAGCTATTACGAATAATAGTGCTATGAACATTTGAATACAAGTCTTCGTATGGTCATATTTTATTTCCCTTCAGTAAATAGCATGGAGTGGGTAAGCCTTTAAGTTTAGTTGCACAAGTTACTAAATTTTTTATTAAAATAGTTTTAACAAATCATTCTCAAGGTGGCCAAAGGTCCTTTGATTAATACTGATTTATTTAATGTAGGTTGACAAGAGTTTAATCTCAATCAGCCTCATTTTACAACTAAAAAAGAAATTATTTATTTATTTTTAGACAGAGGGGAAGGGAGAAAGAAAGAGGAGAGAAACAGCAGTGTGTGGCTGCCTCTCACACACACCACCCCTCCCCCCCCAGCCCCCACTGAGGACCTGGCCCACAACTCAAGCATGTGCCCTGACTGGGAATCAAACTGACTGACCCTTTGGTTTGCAGACCAGCACTCAGTTCATTGAGCCATACCAGACAGGGCTGAATTCTCTCAATAGTCTTCCTATCTCACCTCTGGCTGCAGCTCATATTTAAATAATATCATTTAAGCCCAGAGGTAGGCTTCTCCCTCTGTGCTTTGGCTTTATTCTTGCCTCTCTGGTCACAACAGTAAATTCTTGCTAGTGAGTTCCCCATAGTTATTTTGTGCATGTGTTTTCTTTTTTCCCTGCATATGTTTTACTACTGTGTGTATAGTTTTAAATTTAGCTTTTTTTAATGTAACATGTTTATCATAAGCTCTTTCTCATGTTGTAGAATCATCACCCCACTGCCAGTTCTTTCTGTCAAAATTTAAACCCGGCTGGTATAGCTCAGTGGATTGAGCACAGGCCTGCGAACCAGACAATCGCAGTTCGATTGCCAGTCAGGGCCCATGCCTGGGTTGCAGGCCAGTTCCCAGCAGGGGACGCACAAAAGGCAACCATACATTGATGTTTTTCTCCCTTTCTCCTTCCCTTCCCCTCTAAAGATAAATAAATAAAATCTTAAAAAAAAAAAAAAGAAAGAAAGCCTAAAATAATTCACATAAAAAAATTTAAGTGTTGTTCTTTATTATAGAGATGCAGGTTTTACTTATTGTGTGTAAAAAAAATAGAGATCAGCAAAAGGAGAAAATGGAAAGGCATTTATATCCAGAGACAATCACATCTTAGTGTCCTCAACAGAGCTATTCCTTTACATTTATTATTTTTATATACAGTAGAAAATGGATGTTATTCTCCCCACCCTGGACCTGCCTTTTTCTCTTTAAAATTGTGGTGACCTCTGTCAGTGTTGTATTTGGATGCCATGGTCTTCATGGTTACATAGTAATCTGTGTGACAGATCACATCATAGTTTATACTTATTTTGTTAACATTTGGGCTCCATTTTCAGTTTTATGTTATGACCTTTCCATGTACAAACATTTTTATATTTTGACACATTTAAGAAATTTTTTAAATTTATATATTTTCTTTTAGAAGGGAAGGGAGGGAAAAAGAGAGGGGGAGAAACCTTGTGCAAGAGAAACATCAGTCGGTTGCCTCACACATGGCACCAAGCAGGGATGTGCCCTGCAACCCAGGCATGTGCCCTGGCTGGGATTCAAACCAGTGGCCTTTTGGTTTGCAGAATAATGCTCAACCCACTGAGCCACACCAGTCAGGGAGACACACATTCTTCTTGTCATTTTGTATTTTGATTTAATTTCTGAGTCACAGTGGCTTGTCCTGAATATCGTTTCTCCACTAAGGACAATAACATTAGCATATTAATCTGGATAATAAATTTTTGTTGATATCTCCAGTGCAGTCCTACTCTTAAGAGTCTTCTTTGCCTTCATCAATTTCATATTTTTATCTTTTTTTCCTATAGTTAGAGGATTGGTTCCCCCAAAAGATCGCTATTTACTCATTTTCAGTTCTACCATACACAGCAAATAGTTTTAGAATTGCTATACCATACTACTATGAAAAACAAATAAGAGTTCAAGATTTGTTTGCTGTTCTTTTTTCTTTAATCTAATAGCATGCAAAGTTGTTTGTTCCCAATTTACCAGGACTTACCCCCACCACCATCCTCCAATCCAAGGCGGCTATGTTGTTTGGACTATAGTTGGTTCATTTGTTTATGTTTACATTAGCTTTTAGATTTTTCCTATCCTTATTAATTTTATTTATATATGCTCTTAGGTTCAGATTTTAGAAGGTATGTTTGCTTTTGAATTTTAATCATTGTATTGCAATCACTCAGTCATTTCTGGTGTTACCATGGTAATAGAAAAGAGAAAATTTGAACTTTGAGGCTAGATAGACCAGTTAGCTAGGTAGCTGCCAAGTTACTGAACTGTGTAGAGCTTAATTAAACTTTGAACTGTAAAAAGTTTAAAATACTTTTCTTTTAGGGATATTATGAAGACTGAATGATGATCAACTTTTAAAAGTGTGTGCATATGTAATAACTCAGGAGCTATGTGTTTATGGTTCATACACTTTACATTAAAAAAAACCCAGTGCAGCCCTGGCTGGCGTAGCTCAGTGGATTGAGCGCAGGCCTGCGAACCAGAGTATCGCAGTTCAATTCCCAGTCAGGGCACATGCCTGGGTTGCAGGCCAGTTCCCAGCAGGGGACGCATGAGAGGCAACCATACATTGATATTTCTCTCCCACTCTTTCTCCTTCCCTTCCCCTCTCTCGAAAAATAAATAAATAAAATATTAAAAAAAAACAACAACCCAGTGCAGTGACTGGGATGTATTTGGTGCACAGATAATATTATTCTTCCCCTTAGCAGATGAATAATGTTCAAAACAAGTCAATTTGACCTGGTTTAATCGATTCTGTTTTTTGTTTTGTTTTTTAAAAATAAACTTCTTTCCTTCTTTGAAGTGTTTTCTAATGTCTGGCCATTTCTGCATTTGCTGTGCCAGTTACATTAGCAGGAATTAAAGTACTACCCATAGAGATATTTATAGCCTTGGTCTCTAGTTTAGCACTATTCTAGAATCTTCCAGAAGGGTGTTTTGACTACAATTTGAATCTTCAGTGAATTCTGTGTTAACATGGAATAGTCTAGATTTATGTTTAAAGGCTGTTAAAAAAGGTAGGAATCTCAGGCCAGAGTGACTCCTTGAGTTTTGAATTTTATTAAGTTGTTTTTAGAGAGAGGAGAAGGAAGGGAGACACAGAGGGAGGGAAACCTCCTTGTGTGAGATTGCCTCTTGCATGCCCCCAACTGGGGACCTGACCCGCCAATGCCTGGCAGGAAGTCCAGCTGGCAGCCTTTCAGTTTGCAGGCTAGTGCTGAATTCACTGAGCCACACCAGCCAGGGCTGGATTTTATTATTGCTTTTTTTTTTTTTTCATTAACTAAATGATGTTAGGAGATTATTTAGCAGTATGCCCCATGACACAGATGAAGCAGGATCACTAAGTGCCATTAAGTTGAATAATTGGTTGAGAAAAAATGTTTAGGTTTTAATCTGTAGTAGTAAATACTATGAAATATTTATTTGCTTTCTGCCTTTGTTTATAATGTCCTACTGGAATTCATGTGGACTTGAGTCCTCAATTCAAACCGACTTAGTTCCTCTTGAATTTGAATTTTAAATATGAGATTGTAAGCAAGGAAAAGATCAGTAATCTATGAAATGTACTCCTGCTTTTTGATAAGTGCTTGAAGTAAAGGTGGTGTTCTGGTGTGCTATTAGAGTTGGTATATTTTACTTGTGTCCAAACCTGTCTTACATGGTAGAATAAAACAATTTTTAAAAGATTTTATTTATTTTTAGAGGGAAGGGAGGGAGAGAAACATCCATGTGAGAGAGAAACATTTATTGGCTGACCCTTGCAGGCCCCAGCTGGGGACCTGACCTGCAACTCAGGCATGTGCCCTGACTGGGAATCAAACTGGCCACCCTTTGGTTCTCAAACCACTAAGCCACACCAGCCAGGGCAGAATCAAAATTTTTTGATCATGTTAATGTACCTTAAAGGATGTCAATTGATAGTGCTGCCTGTATCTTGAGTGAATAATGGCCATTTGTGACATACTTAGAGGCTAAATTTTAGCTGGATAAATTATGCTTTGATATTGAAGAGTCTTGCTCACCATAGGGGCTGTATGCATTCTATTTCCTTAAATGTGGCACTCGTAGCACAAGTAGAGGTAAGGTAACCTCTTTCTGTTTATTGAACAATTTTACTTTTGAATTTTCTTTTCTCCTGTTTGTGAAAGGAAAAGAAAGATTTATAGCTTTGAGAGTTTGTTTATCACAAATAAATGGACTGACCAATACTGCTTTGGATCTAGTATTCACAAAGAATGGCTTTATTAGTTTTTTTGTCACCAGTCCGTCTGACTTGGTTGGTTGCATGTAAAACATTGGGCATTCGTTTTGATGCTTTTAGTGGTGCTCAGGAATATATGCTTGGATCTGTATTTGATGCTAACTTTAATACCTGCTTGTAGGGGCCAAATAACTAAAAATGAAGTCTTTGCTAGACTAAATCAAGCTTAATTTTATTGAAATATATTCCATTTGAATAGGGAAAAGACTAAGCAAAGGTAAATGAACATCTTTATCTCTTTTTACAAGGCTCTGTTAACTGGTTTGTCATCTTATTTTTTTAAATTTATTTTTTGTTGTTGTTGTTTTACTGGAGCTTAGGCGTGTGAGGTTTTAAAGCTCCAGCTAGTGCTAGAGCTCAGGCAGTTTATATTGAGAAAATTGTTACTGATTTTAGCCAATTTTGTGTTCTTTAGGCCCATTTTTTCCTTTTTAATCCCTTCTATTTCTGTAATTATATGTTATAATTTAAGAAGCGGAAGTTACATATCTAAGGTATACTTTTGAATTCCTGTTACTCTAACCCTAGCATATTGTTACAGTAAGTAGTCAGTAAGTGTTAGAGGTTCTGTTGATGATTTTGTTTTGTGATCTCCTTTATTTTGACTTATATAACCTTTATTTAAAAATTTCTCTATTGTCCTGAAGATACCTTTATTGTCTACTTTGATGTGTTACTTAAAGATTTAAGTGGCAGTAATAGTAATATCTTTAATTATCATGCTTTGATAGCTACTCTAAATTCTTGTATTCTTTCTCAGTGGTGGCCGAAAGCAAATTTGTTGGCAGATAAAATATTTATCTTGTATCTTTTCCCCTTTAAAATTTTTAAATAAAATACATATAACAAAAAGTTGGGTTTTTTTAACCATTGTTAAGTGTAGAGGTCAGTGGCGTTAAATACTTCTCTTTAATACATAGGATTGCTGTAGCTTAGTTTTGAAATTGGAGTGTTGAACCCTTTCGCTATGACTCCTCCCCTCCCTGCACAGTTTTGGAAGCGTGGATGGCTATTTTAAAAATCTGTTTATCTGAAAATAATTTCAAGCCTACAGAGCAGTTGCAAGAATAGTACCAGGAGCCCCATACACCCTTTAGCCAAATTTACCAATTGTTAACATTTTGCCCTATTTGCTTTATTATTGTCTTTACACATATATACACATTAATTTTTAAAAATATTTATTTATTTTTAGAGGAAGAAGGGAAGAGAGACAGACAGACAGTGATTTGTTGTTCCACTTACTTAGGCATTCACTGGTTGGTTCTTGTAGGTGCCCTGACTAAGGATCAAACCAGCAACCTTGACATATAGGGATGATGCTCTGACCATCTGAGCTACCCAGCCAGGGCTTAATTTCCCCCCTGAATTATTTAAGAGTAAGTTGTGTAAATCATAGCTTTTTAGCCTTGAATAAGTAGGTATTTCCTAAGAACACGGACATTCTTATGTAACTAGAGTCAGGAAATTCAACATTGATATTACTTTAATGTCTATATTCCAGTTTCGTCAATTGCTCCAATTCTATTTTTCCTGCTTTCGGTACAATACCATATATTGCATCTAGTTGTCATTTCTTTTTAGTCCCTTTTAATTGAATCAGTTCTTCAGCCTTTCTTTGTCTTTCGTGACATTTTTTCCCATGACATTATTTTTATTTTTAAAAAATCCTTACCAGAATACCTTTTTTCATTGTTTTTGTAGGGGGCATAGATAGATAGATAGAGAGAGAGAGAGAGAGAGAGAGAGAGAGAGAGAGAGAGATTGAGATTGCCTGCCTCTCATACGTACCCCAACCCGGGATCGAACCCACAACCTGGGTATGTGATATGACCGGGAATCGAACCTATAGCCTTTTGGTCTATGGAATTTCGCTTCAACTAACTAAGCCACACTAGCCAGGGCCATGACATTATTTTTACATAATACAGATCCATCCTCTCTTTGTCCTCCTGTTATAAAATGTTCCTCATCTTGAGTTTGTTCTGTTTCCTCGTGATTAGATTTGGATTGTGGGGTTTGTTTGGACTATGCCAGTAGTCATGTATCTTTTTTAGGATATAAATTTGGAGGCACATGATATTGATCGCCCACTCCCTGATGGTTATTTTTGTCACTCAGTCAAGGTGATGTCTGGTTTCTTCACATTGTAGTTACATTCTCCCCCCCCCCCCCCCCCGTTTATAAAGAACTTTTTAGACCATACATTTTTTTCACCAGAATTTCTCCACATGGATTTACTATCCATTCAGTCTTTTTTCTTTTATTGTTTTTCAAGTACAGTTTTCTGCCTTTCCCCCCCACCAAGTCTTGCTAAATTATTTTTTTCTAGGCATTCTCGATTCCAGATACTGGTCTTATACACACATGTTAACTAAACATGTGAACCTGCTTTCGTAGTGATGAATGGGCAGTGGATTTTGTTAGCTGGGTTTCACCGAGATTTTTGTTTCCTTAGATCATTTGGTGTGATTATTTCTTAATCAGATCTGAATAGGATTAATTTTTTAACTATTTCTGTAGCAAGAGTTTATTGCATTTATTACATTATTGTTAGATTGCTAATGGACATAAAGATTAAAAACTACAAACTGGTAATAAAGCAGATAATACATAGTCTTCACCGCTATTCAAATGGTTAGAAATTTTACGTAGAATAAGCTCAGTGAGAATTTTCTCAAGTATTATAAAGCCATACATTTTATTAGATAATTGTTTTCTCACTATAATCACTGTGCTGTTAGCTGCATCCTTAATTTGTTAATTGACTTTCAATTTTAATACTATGAGGACGTCAAGATTCAGTTGATTTTTCTAATTCCCCCCCCAGGGCAAGAGGATTATGACAGATTACGACCGCTGAGTTATCCACAAACAGATGTATTTCTAGTCTGTTTTTCAGTGGTTTCTCCATCCTCATTTGAAAATGTGAAAGAAAAGGTGAGTTGGTCAGGTGTTCTCATCCTGAAAAAGGTTGTCACAGAACTTTTATTGACTTGTTGTAAATGGTTTAGAGGATTGTGGGTTAATGAAGGTATATATTTTTAAATACTTTTTTCTCTAGTGGGTGCCTGAAATAACTCACCACTGTCCAAAGACTCCTTTCTTGCTTGTTGGGACCCAAATTGATCTAAGAGATGACCCCTCAACTATTGAGAAACTTGCCAAGAACAAACAGAAGCCTATCACTCCAGAGACTGCAGAAAAGCTGGCCCGTGACCTGAAGGCCGTCAAGTATGTGGAGTGCTCTGCACTCACACAGGTGAGGACTGCGTGGAAGTCCCTTTTCATTTACAGCTGGATAGTTTCTCAGAGCATTAGGATTCAGAGGCTGTTTCTAACAGTGGTCCACAGTGCTCAAGAAAGCTGCCCAGGAAGACTTATGACCAGCTTCATAGTGTATATTCTTTTGCTGGAGGTCTCTATTTATAGAGAAAATTATTAGTCTCCAAGTAAAGCTCTTGTATTGGTGAGCTTCCGTGTTGTACTGAGTCCTTTGTAGTGGTCAGGGATGGTTAGAAAAATTACAGGAAAGGTTCAGATGAGCACATATTTACAATGATACCCTCTGCCACACCCCTCCTTAAATTTTCATCTAAATAGAACTTGTCAGTTCTGATAATTGGTGCATTTACACTGAGAATGTTAACTGACCTGTGTGTTTCTGTCGTGTCAGCCTTCATTCTCCCATTTGATTCTCCTACTGGGGGCAAAAGAAAGGCTTATGGAAATAATTAGCACAGAACTCTTATTTACTAGTTACTGGTGCTTTGACTTTTGAACAATGAGTAAACATGCCTAAATAAATTAGGTAGGGTAGGGTGGAAGTGAAGAAGTTTTTTTAAAGTTACATTCATCTTAATTATGTCTGCTAAAATAAATGGAATATATAGTTGCATATCATGCATGCATTAAGTATTTGATATGTGGGGTCCAGACACAGTTTAATCACCTTCAGTTTAATGATAGGTTGGATATTTAAAGGTAAAGTTTTCGTGCTTACCTGGATATTCCACAGAATGATTTCAAGGCCTAATATTCTCCCAAACCCAGTTTTCCTTGGCAATTTAGTTCTTGTGTGTGTGTGTGTGTGTGTGTGTGTTTTAAAGATTTTATTTACTCATTTTTAGACAGGGGAAGGGAGGGAGAATAGGAGGGTGAGAAATAATTGATGTGTGGTTGCCTCTCACATGCCCACAACCCAAGCATGTGCCCTGACTGGGAATCGAGCCAGTGACCCTCTGGCACTTAATCCACTGAGCCACACCAGCCAGAGCTATTTACTTATTTTTAATTTATTGATTTTTAGAGAGACGGAGAGAAGGAGGGAGAGAGATAGAGACAGAAAGAGAGAGAAAGAGTAACATCGATTTGCTGTTTGACTTATTCATGCATTCATTGGTTGATTCTTGTATGTGTCCTGACTGGGAATTGAACCATCAACCTTGGCAAATCGGGACGACGCTCTAATCAGCTGAGCTACCCAGCCGGGGCTAAATAGATTTTACATGTTCTCACACACAGCACTGACTGAAATTTTTTAAATTTCCCGATGCTTCTGGGGTTCTGTATCATCCTCAGAAGTGTTTGTGTGTCTTTTGGGGAGGGATGTCTGTGAAATATTGGTGTCAGATTATAACTATGTGCATCTTTTGCTTACCTCTTTCCTCTTAAGTATGGGTTGCTTTTGGGGGAAACGAAGGCAAGTAAGTAGGCCACATGGACCCAATTTTAGGTCACTGGTAAGGCTTATTTTAGAAAATTGCATGCTTCCATATATGATTTTTGTACAATATGAACAGACTTATATAGTAAGTCAGTTTGCAGTGAATACAAATTTGAAAAGATCTTAGCAACTATATTTTTCTTACCAGATTTTGAAGTTGGAAAAGTCAAAAGAGGAGAAGATGGAAAACGGGGCTTCTGGTTATGTTTGGGAGCTAGAACTTTTAGGACTCCAAATTCTGTTTGTTGGTTCCTCTAATAGGGAACTCTATATATCAGGTAGTGTGGGTAAAAGCAAAGATGAGTTTTGTTTTTTAGGGGTTCAGTTGATCTTTGTCAATAAGCAAGAAAGGACTTGTTTATTAAAGGGATGCCTTAGTTTCTAATAGCAGCTCTCTACTTTTTTTTCTTATGAAATAATGTTTCCCTTTTCATTCTCCCTTCTTCCTTTTATATTTGACTACCAGAATTTGCTTCTATATGTGCAGAAAGAATTTCAGAGGAACTTTACATTTTGTTTAGCCATTTCTACTCTGTAAAAGATAGGGAAAGAAGAAAACTTTTTAACCTCTTTGCTTCTTTTTACGTACTTATTGTTATTTCTGACTTATTTTGTACCTAATAGAATGTGTAGGTGCCAGTCCTCTGGGGTGCCATGGTGGGGAGAGTGTGGGGGTGGGAACACCCGGGGTAGTTTGGAGCTAGCATTTGTTATCCGAGCTGTATTCTGGGACTTGTGCAAAGTTTTTATTTGGGATCAAACCGACCTAAAGAATATATGAAATTTCTTTGGGTAGTAAACCTGTGGCTTCAGATTTAGGTGAGTTTAGGGGAGTCCATAGACCTGGGCCCAAGGTATCAGTACTACTGAGTCACACTGTCATGTTGGAATTCTGCCTGTGGTGTAAGTGTATTTATGCATTTTAATCCCTGCAGATCTGAGAATACTCTTTGTTTTCATTCCATGCTTTTATGCTATGATACCCATGCAGACACCTTAAAGCATCAGACTGCTTGCTAAAACTCATTCTAGGACCCCATCTTTGTTTTCCTATAATCTTGGGTGGTAGTTACTTGCTCTGATAACATTACTGAATAACTGAAGTATATGCTGTTTCTAGAGTCTGTTCTTTAAACTTTTCACAGTTGGTGCTCTTGAACAATTAACACTTTTTCCAAATGTCTGAACCTTTTTGTTCTGGGAAACTGGTTATAACTCTGACACCCTGATTAATCCCATCCGGTGTGTCATTGAATCTAGAAACACGTAGCATGCCTGTTAGTCTGCTATTTGTGTCCTTCAGTTATTCAGGGGCTGAATTCACAGAAGCCTGAACAGAAGCCTGAAGTTTAATAGATTTCAAAATGTGTGTGCCGTTTTTTTTTTTAAAACTTTTTCTGTTATTTATGCTGCTACACTTGTCCCAATTTTTCCCCTGTTGCCCCCTGCCCCCCCAGCTGTTTGTGCCATTCTTATTATCATTAGGCATCCTGGGAACTTACAGGACTTAAATATACAATATCCATTTTTCTCTCCTGGCATTATTTTTATTGAAATGTTGTAATACTAGACTTCAAAGTGTGATTGTTTTAGAAGTCAACATGTGGTATTTTTACAAAAAATGCTTTCTTGCTCAGTTAATCTTTTGAAGTAAGAAGTTTCTGTTCAGTTATGTGCTGTCCTAGTAATGGGCTTAAGGTCTACATTCTGGCAGTTATTTTTCTTAAGGCTCATTGCTTCTGTGAATTCAACCCATTTAATCCAGACTGCTATTGTATCTGCTAGTCTTTCTAATCCTCTAACCTGGCTGCTGTTCTCTCTCCTTCCCTCTGTCTTGTAGAGAGGTCTGAAGAATGTGTTTGATGAGGCTATCCTAGCTGCCCTCGAGCCTCCGGAAACTCAACCCAAAAGGAAGTGCTGTATATTCTAAACTGTTTTCTCCTTTCCCTCTTTGCTGCTGCTTCCTGTCCCACTACTGTAGAAAGATCACTTAAAAACCAAGGAATAAAACCATCCTGTTTGAAAGCCTCTGCGTCTTTTTACTCACCACCTTAGAGCAACCTCTGTATTAGTTTTTGACCAAGAATGCAATATCTTCTAGAATATTTTTTACGATCAGTAGTCAAGTTGGACTTGTTTACTTTCTGCTGCTTGAGTTGCCTGATGCTCAGAGCTTTTTGGTTTGGATTACTATTGCAAAAGGGAAGTTGGTCTGGCATTAAGAATGTCCTCTTGGAGAAAATAAGAGTTTTAACACTTCTAGATCTTAGTTCTAGATGGAGAAAACTAACACACACATCATTTTACTCTTACGATCAATTGTTAATTGTAATTGCATGACAAACAATGGAAAAAGGGTGACTTTGCTAGTAGAGTGTAATGGGGAAGGGACGATTTTTTCCCTGGTTTTCCTTTGTGCAGTGAAACTGTGTTGCTGTTGCTTTGGCTGTCTGTGCTGTAGTGGAGTATTTGTCAGTCTGGGGTGGGAAAGATATTGATGTATCTGCTACTGCTTTATGAGATTATTTGTTACATTATCTTTTAAGAATAACATCCATTTTAACAGTCAACTTAAGGTTTGTTAATGTTGAGATGTAAAGCCACTATCTTTATATTTTCCTGCTTCTGATTTTATTGTTGTGAGGGAAACATACAATTGTGGTTACCTTCGAATTTTAAAATTAAAAACATACAATTGTTTGTATAAATGCCTGATGAAGCTTTATTCCTCTTGTACTGACTGGGCTCTAGTTTTACATATGTATCAGATACCCACATTTTTGCTTCCTTGAATCTCCTTGGCTCTAATTGGTGGGATAAAAGGATTTCAGGGTGAATATCTTTGATGCAGCCACTGTAATCGCTCTTTCCATCTTTGCCTGCGCCTTCACGTAATAAGGATGCCACTGCCTGGTGCCCATCCTCCCCATCCCGTTCCATATCCAGCTGTTTCACTTGAATGCAGAGTTGCTTCACTTGTTTGTAAAATATTTCAGCAGCACATTACAAAACTCATATTGAATGAGCAAATGACACATGTGCTTGTTTGCTTCTTGTGACATACATTGGTCTGCACAAAGCTTTCTCAAAGGACCCCTGTCTCACTCATGAATATCCACTTTTGAATTGCTGGGCCCTTCTAGGGCCCCCTGCCTGGACAAAACTTGGTGAAGTGAGATGATTGTGTTGAGATTCAGAATTGTTTTTAATGCTTTGTTTTTTTTACCAATTCTTGGGGGTTTGAATGTTTTTGAGCTTCAACTTTTTTATTCTGAAAATCAGATGGCCCATTTTTTTTCTTTCTACCCCTTTTCAGAAAGGCCTAAAGAATGTATTTGACGAAGCAATATTGGCTGCCCTGGAGCCTCCAGAACCGAAGAAGAGCCGCAGGTGTGTGCTGCTATGAACATCTCTCCAGAGTCCTTTCTGCACAGCTGGTGTCGGCATCATACTAAAAGCAATGTTTAAATCAAACTAAAGATTAAAAATTAAAATTCGTTTTTGCAATAATGACAAATGCCCTGCACCTACCCATATGCACTCGTATGAAACAAGGCCCATAGGTATGGTCCCTTTCCCCCTCTCAGTGCTAGTTAATTTTGAGTAATTGTGTATTGTCAGAAAAGTGATCAGTACTAGTTTTTTGTTCTGTTGTTTTGAAAAAATTTTTTTGTTAGTTTGTTTAAAAGCAAGGCATGCTTGTGATGACTCTGTAACAGACTAATTCGGGTTGTTGAAGCTGCTCCCGGGTTCCACTCTGGAGAGTGATCTGGGACATCTAGTTATATTCTTTTTTTTTTTTTTTTTTGCGGGGGGAGCGTGTGTGGGGTTTGTTTTTATTTAGTAATTTTTTTAAAAATTCATTAACCATTGGACAGCCCTTTAGGGGAGGAGGATGGAGTGATTCCACATTCCACTTCCTGAATCTAGTTTAGGAAACATGTTCCCCACCTGGTGCTCTTAGGAAGGAGTATAGTAAATGCCTCATTTAATAACATACTCCTTTTTGAAAGTTGCCTTTTCTCTCCACCCTTGAGTAGGTTCAGTATTTGATGAAACTCATGAAAGTGGGTGGAACCTGTCTTGCCCCTCCTCTTTTCTAGGATGCACTATAGATGTGACTGACTTTCAAGGAAATTTATTAGCCATTTGCCGATTTTGTTTCTTCGTTGATTTTTTTTGAAGTTAGTTTCTCACTTTTTTCATTGATAAGAAAAGTATTGCACTTTTTGAAGTAATACCAAATGGGTTGAGTACATAATTTTAAAAAACCATTTTTTCCTTGTCAGTCATTGTCTTACATGCTTAGCATAGATTTGCAGCTTAATAGTGTATGATACGGTGTTCTAGAACACAGCCGAAGACCTGGTATATATGAGGGGTGGTGCTAGAAGACAGATGTCTGTGGAATGATTCACATCCTCTTTCAAGTTATGAGGATGGAGACCTGCTTCATGAAGAAGCTAGGGGTGGGGTGGGGGTGGGGAGAACATTTAACAACATGGGGACCAGTCAGGGGACTCCCCTTATTTCTGTTTTGCATGAGGAACCCTAGAGCAGCCAGTTGAGGCTCTCTAGTTTAATAAAAATCACGGAGAGAGTCGTATGAAGACTCTTCATAAGTGTTAATAGGGATTTTATCAGCTTCTTTTGGTTGCAGTCTCCAATTTTTAAAAATGTTTAGGTAATCTTCTCCATCTTCCCCAAATCCTAATTCTTGTAGATTCATTAGTGTTGAACCGATGCTTTCTCATGTCTCAAGTCTTTGTATATGCATTCTTTTCAGATGTATTAAACAAACAAAAAATACCCTTCACAAGCCAGCCTGGGGGTTGTTATTTTCCCTCCGCCTCTGTTTTAGATAATTAGGTGTGGGAACTTGACTCTTATTAACATCAGTTTCTAACAGATTTTGGGATAAGATTTTTAAAGCTCTATTATTTTTATGTGCTTTTATTTTTCCAGCATTCAGTTTGAGATACTGTTGTTTTTTTTTTTCCTCCACGTATTCAGGTTTGTGCCTTCTCCCTAAGTTTGGCAGGTAGCCTACAACCCTCCTCTTTAAATACCAGATGAGGTCTTAGTAGTTCCTAGTAGAGAGGTGTTCAGGAAGCACACCTCTAATTTATCAGTTAGTTGGGAAGGAGCCAGTTTCTCCAAGTTTTGTGTTTCTTTGGTTTTCAAACTTTGTTGCTTACTGGAGCGCAGCTTGAACAGTGGGGTATTTAAAGGTTTTCCAGGTATTTCCAAAAGGCAGCCAAGTTTGAGAACCACTGCTCCTGGTGTTTTACTTTCCATATATCAGAAGAATATTGGTGGCAAATGAATAAAGGCAACATCATTTTCTACTTATATAGTATTTTCTCTTTGACTTAATGAAAAGTGTCTGTTATCTTGGCTTAGTGAGTGATACTGCCAAGGTTGAAAAGGGGTTAATTTAAAACAATCCTTAGCGGTCTTAGTGAGTGACAAAATTTTCATTATTTAGGCTAATATATCCCTGGTTTTCTAAAATATCAATGTTTTACTGAAGGTCTTAGAAATAGGTTCTGTAACTCCCTCCCATGTTCACTGAAATATGTTAGAAATAGACATATCTAGGGAAGTTCAGAGCTCCAGCAATCAGAGGTATGATGATTAGAAATGGAAAATTGTTGGAGTACACTGAGCAGACAAACTGTTGGTTTGGTTGGAGTTGTAATAAGCTATTGTGAACAGTTTTTAAAACTTCCAGTGTGGACACAGAACATGCACATTTAACTTCTATGACTTATCACTGAGAGAGAGGGAGAGAGAACAGAAAGTGTGGCGATTCTGCCTGCTACTCACTCCACCAAAAAGTATGTACTCTTAGGTGAGGATGAAATCGCATGTTGATCCTTGGGGCCTCTGCTTGCCTGATCCTCTCACACCACTAAAAAATAATTCTTGCTTTAGAGATATGTGTTATTCACACAAAATGGCCCTTAAATGCAAGCCACTAACTTCACTTGGTGTGGGGCCGATGAAACAGCGATGTGTGGTAATGAGAGGAGAGATTCGGCTGCATTGAACTTGGGAGAGAAGGAATCTCTGCCTTCTTTTGGGGGATCATCAATGTTTTTTTTCCAAATAGGCTGTCTTCCGAATCTAACCTGGTACAGTGCAACTCTACTATGATTGAAATTCACATGCTCCACACAATAACCAATATGTTAACACTTGGACTTGTAAAAGTGAACATGTTTTTATATACATTAGGAGCTATAAAAGATTAAACATAATTTGGATGAAATTAACCAACAGCTGAAGCAATCTACCCTCAAAATTATGTGAAAACCCACTTTTCAAAAAAAAAAAAAAAAAGAAATAGGTTCTGTAGTTTATTAAAGTTGTGTATTTAGAGCTGGATTTTATGCCAGTAGGAAGTAGATTCTAAAGGGAAGAAAGGATTGTGCTATGAAAGAGACAGTTGCAGTATTCCTTTATTTTTCTTCACATTTTTCTATTATAATCAGAATACCGCTTAAAATTTGTGTGTACATTTAATGTAGTGGTACATTTTTTGTTGTTGTTCTGAAAAGCTGCCCTTAAATCAGTAGTGTCTTTATAATTGTTATCTTTATAAATGGATAAATGTATTGCTTTTACTTCATTGTTAGGTTTTACTATTTTCATTTTTCTCCTATTTCGATGACGTTAGTGATTATTTAGGTGCTGAGTGCCAAGAAACTGGTATACAAGGATGCCGCCTCTGGAGAAGGACCGGACTTAGTCCCTGCTGGGTACAGCTCACAAACACTGGAAATTTAACAGTGTGGGAAAGGAACGGCGTTTCACTAGGAAGTAGCAATTCCAGTCTTTTCAGGAAGGGCTGAGTTCTCTCAAGAGAGTAAAAATCAGGGAAAAAGAGAATAGAAATCTTAACCTGGGTGCATGTGCATGTTACACATTTGTCGTCGGAGCACTTGTTCCAAACCGGGCACTGCAGACCTGGGGAAGGACAGCCCTAATTTAGCATGCACTTTAACAGGTGGTTTTTACTCTCCTGGCCTGTTTATCTGTAAAATAATTATGTACTTTGATGTTGTTGAGGTCTCAGATGCAGTTCAGGTGTCTGGTTGGTCAACAGTTAATGGGAAGCTTAAACTTTTTTTTCTTAGAGTGGGACCTGTGAATCAATCTAGGATATAAAAGCTCTCCAGGTAGAATTTAAGATCAGCTATGTTTGGGGATTCGTGCACACCTCAGTAGCTCTTAACTTTGGCTGTGTGAATATCACCTTGAGAACTCATTATAAAAAGAGGAAAACAATGCCTGGGGCCATTTTAATCAATCCCTATAAATGGAGCCTCATTTTTCAAATTATTGTTTGAGGAGCATCACTTTTTTAAAGCTCACCAGATTATTTTAATATGTCATCCATGTTTGAGGAACATGGCACTAGATGACCTCTAAAGGTTTTATTTATATCTGATGAGTTTTAGAATAAGTCTGGGCCACAAGTCTTCTCAGCTTTATTTGTTCTTTGAGGAAAGAAGTTTTCCAAACTTACGGTCTCAAACTAACACTTGGTTTTTGACTCCTTAATTAGAAAGACGGTTTACAAAGTTCAGAGTTACAATAATATTACTGGTAGACTGGCACTGAGATAGTTTGGGTAGACTCCTGTGTAGTTAAATTACTTATGCAGCAGTTTGAAAGAGGGCAGGTATTTGAGTTATAGAGATGGTCTAAGGTTTTCTAAGTCAAAGCTGGAATGTAGAGGAAGGCTATATTTCCTTGATAACTTCAAGACAAGTGTGCTCTGTAAGTTTCACTGGATGAAGGTGGGGTAGCTTTTCTTTTTTTCTCAGGACTATTCTAATTCATTTGCAGAAACTACAGAGGACTAAATTCCAAAGTGTTGTTACCGCTAGAAATGTATATTAAATTGAAGTTATTCCAACAGACAAAATTGGACTTCTAGGATGTGAAGTCTCTTGCTAACTTACACACACTCATTTTATTCCTCTGTGGCAGATACCTCCTGTCCCCCGCCCATATCCCCCTTATTATTAGCCAGAACTTTGGGCAGGGTGTGGGCCAGTGTTATGTGGCTTTATTTCCCCTTCTTGTCAGTAAATATTGTTCCAGGTGAACTTTTTTTTTTAAAGTCTGAGTGATTTAAACAGGTAACAGCTTCTTCCATGTTAGCTTGATACTGATGAATTGATATTTGATTAGATATGGTCTTAATTTCTGTGGCTTGGTCTGTGATTTAGCTGTGATTTAATGCAAAGTCAAGTAGCCAGACTTCTCAGAGGCAGAAACTGGATAGGGGTACCTGTGTGGGTTTGTAAACATTTGTTTTTCAGCCATAAGCCTTGAACTGGAAGTTGTTTTTTCTTAACTTCCTGATTATGGGCTATTGGGACAAAGGTGGGAAAACTTGTGCCAGACCATGCTATGTATTTCTTGTTTCTTTTAAAGAATGAATTGAGCTACTTTGAACTCTGGCTTTTCTGTGTTTTGTTTTCCTATGAACTGCTGAAACATTGACTTCTTGGATTGTTGAGATTAGCTCCACCTAGTGATGAGTTTGTTAAAATTCTGGTGGTTGAATTTAGGGTTCCTAATTTTTTAAATTTAATTTAATTTATTTTTAAAGATTCCACTTATTTACTTATTTTTTAGACAGAGGGGAAGGGAGGGAGAAAGGGAGAGAAACATCCATGTGCAAGAGATACATCAATCAGTTGGTTGCTTCTTGCACACCTGCAATTGGGGGACCTGGCCCACAACCCCAGCATGTGCTCTGACTGGGAATCAAACTGGTGACCTTTGGGTTCACAAGCTGGCACTCAGTCCACTGACCCACACCAGCCAGGACAGGTTTCTAATTTCCTATGGGGTCTTTTTTTTTTTATCTTTTAAGATTTTATATATTTTTAGAGAGGAAGAAGGGAAAAAGAGAGGGAGAGAAACTTAGTTTGGGAGAGAACCATTGATCAGTTGCCTCTCCTATTTTTCCTGACTGGGGAACAAACCCACAACTCAGGCATGTGCCCTGACCAGGGATTGAACTAGTGACCTTTCACTTTGCAGAATGATGCCCAACCAACTGAGCCACTCTTGTCAGGGCTTTTTATGGGATCTTGATAGATAGCAGAAGGGAGGGAGAAGGTGATGATGAAGAAAGGAATTGAGGCTGAGTAGATATATACTGGTAGACTGGGGTGATTTTTGGATTATTTAGGAGCAATGAAGAGTGAGTCTGAGAATTCAGTGAGAATGTAAAATCCAAGATGGTGTTTGCTGTAGGGAAATAGTTGTCTTGAGTTTCTTTACTGACCTTATTAGCTGCATGACCTTGGATAAACAGTGAATGACCCTAAGCTTTATTTGCCCTGTCTGTAAATCAGGAATAATAATATCTCCGTCTCAGGATTGAGTTGTGAGGATTGAATGAGGTCATATATGTGAATGTGTTCTGTAAACATAAGTACTATGCAAATATTAACAGCTATCAGATTTGCATTACAATGGGAGCATTTAGGTTATGTGTGAGAAATTATTTACTGATATCATTGCCAAATGCTACTTGGTGTGTATGGGAGATTTTGTATTTTAGTTATTATAGAGTATTGATAGAACTAGGATGTTAGAGCTTAAGGTAGTTTAGAGCTTTCTCTAAGAAGAACCTAAGACTAGAGATGAGGTTCCCCCCCTAGCTTTGTAATTTTGTGGAAGTACTTCATATACACAGTAAATTGTATCCACAGAGCTCTGGATACTTTACCTCCGGAATTGCTTTGTTTTTAGGACCCCTGGGAGGCAGGAAAACAAAAAACTTCTGCATATCAGGTCAGTTGTGCAGTTTCCCCGGTGTCCCAGAGTTACCAGCATTGGTCTTCAATTGGCCAAATGTCTGTGGCTAGCCAGAGGATCCAGTTTACGAATATCAAAGGATATGAAATCTTCAGAAGACATTATATATATATTTTAAAGATTTTATTTATTTATTTCTAAAAAGAGGTGGGAGAAAAAGAGGGAAACATCAATGTATGGTTGCCTTTCACACAACTCTTACTGGGGAGCTGGCCTACAACCCAGACCTGTTTCCTGACCGGGATTCGAGCTGGCTGCCCTTTGGTTCGCAGCCTGGCACTCAGTCCACTCAGTCATACCAACCTGGGCAGAGGACATTATTATATTAAGAACTACAAATATCTCCAAAGCTTTTGTTTGTGTGAAGTGAACTTAACTGGTATTTATTTAGTATTGAGAGGCCCTCTCTTAGATAGCTTGGTGGATGAGGATGGTTCTAGTAATCATGAGAGGAGGCGGGGAGGTAGCTGAATATACTGGAAACGAGAAAACACAGTTGTGTGTGTATTGTTGGGGGAGGATAGTGGGGAGTGCTGAAAAGAAATCAGGCTTCTTGGAAAAGGTGACATTTTAGTTGTATCTTAAGAGATGGGTCTGATTTGCAAATGGAGAAATAAATGAGGTGAGGGTGGGGTCAGGTGGATGAGTATAGATTTCTGGGTGAGAGGAATGTGAACAAAGATGGGAAACACCTGGCACATTTGGGGAACTAGTCAGGAGCCTTACTTAGGGATAGGTGTAGTGGGTGGAATGCTAACTCTCAAGGGCTGCCATAAATAAATAAGAATTGAAGAGGGAACATTAATCATACTGAGGGAGGGCTCTGTTCTAACTACCTAGGATTGTAAAAGAATTGGAAGGTGCTCTGGTGAGAATAGCTGTTTATTAAGCACTCACAGTGCTTTGCTCTGTGTTAAACCCACAGCGTTAGCACATTTAGTTCTCACAGCTGTGTGACCCTGATACTGCAGATGCCTCCATTTTATAGATAAGGACTCTGAGACTATAATTGGTCCACACCTTCAGCCAGAGTTGGGACTCAGGTCTGTCTGATTCTGGAGCCTTTGTGTTTAACCATTAATGTATCTTGTGAAAATAAAATACACGTGACTGATTATAAAACTGAAAGTTGTAGTTCGAGCATCATGTAAAGCCAGGGCAAGCATAGAGCATAAAAGGCTTCATCTATAGAGGCAGACTAATGGGCAGGAGGTTTTGGGGAAGGGGACTTCATTGTAGCATGTGAAAATGATAACCTTTGTCTTTGTGCATGAAATACCTTTGAATTTGGGGAGTCTGCCCCTAGAGTCTCTGCCTTACTGCTCCTTATTTCATTATAGTAGCCCTGTAAGTTGGCAGAGCAGGGTTTGTTGATGAGAAAGCTGGACCTTAGTGAGTTGAGTACTCAAGGCCTGGGGGATGATGGTAGTGCCAGTTCTGAAACCTGGCACCCATCTCTCTTTTTTCTTTACCATCCCACATAAAGGCATTTAGAATAGCAGCATTATTTTTCATATATCTAATATAGGCCTGATCCAGGGAAAGGGACCTTATTATTAGGGAAGAAAATCTCACTAGCTGGGCCCAAATAAAGGGAGGTGACTGGGATTCTGGAGCTACATCTTCCCAAAACTCAGGCGCTCTCACACTGTTTTGAGTTTAGGTAGTAAACTCATAAACCTCAAATGATGTTTGTGTTCCTGATTTCACTTATCCTCAATTCAGCCCTGTAGGGAAGGCAGGATAGATGGTATCATTTGTCAGGTGGCAAGACTGAGGTTAAACAACTTGCCATTGTGATGGAAAGGCTTTGGATTGGAGTTTGGGCCCTGTCACTTGATCTTTGATCTTAAGCAAATAACTTAAACCTTCTGGGCCTTGCTTTCTTCCTTGTGAAATGGAAATAGCTCTATTTACTTTACTTGAGAGTCATGAGGGTTAAATGAAATGCTTCACGGAAAGCACTTAGCATAGTGCCTGGCGAGTAGTAGGTACTTGGCAGTAAATGGGGTGGACTGAAACTGTTGTCACTCTGTCTTTTGGCTTAGTTCAAACCAGTGCCAGACAGCCCTGTTGGCTTTTGGGTCGTAGGCTCCTATATGAACGAGGGGTCCTCACTCCCATTGCCAGGAAGAGGGTAAGACTTTCAGAGAGCTTCAGAGCGTATCATACCCTCCTTATGTCTCATCTCTGACAACTCTGACAGGAATAGGCATTTGTCTGGAGCTCCAGACCCACAGTGGAGCCTTCGTACCAGCTTTCTGGACCTCCTTTGAAAAGCTTTATAAAATCTGCACTGGTCTGATGGGAGAGGAATTTTTGGCTTGATTCTGAGTCTTTTATTCCCTGAAGAAGTGTCCCCATTCTCCATTAACTTGAGGACTTCAGGTGTATTGGTGTCAGGAGTTTGCTGCATCTCCTGGCAGCTCTGAAGGGTGGGCAGGCACCTGTGAATTCTTCACTTGCCTCCTGACGATGACTGTGCCCCAGGATGTTGAGTTTGCAGTTACCTCATCCGCTACTGCACGAGTCCTCGTTTGTCTGTGGGGGCTGTGTTCTGAGAAATGTGCCCCCGCCCAGTGGTCCCCTGAAACTGTGGATAGTGTCAAACCTAATCACCTTCTTTCAGTTCTGCCAGAGATGTGGCAGCAGCCTTTTCTTTGGCAGATGCAGCATTTCCAGTAATTTTTATATTTTTCAACCTAAAGCAATAAGCACTTTGGTGTCAGGGGATCCCTTGCTAAAGTCTTCATACAAGCTCAGTGCTTTCTGGTGCAACACATTACTGTCAATCAGAACACATTTTCTGTTCATGTCATTGACCCACAAATTTAATGCCTTTGCCATCTTGACTAAGCATATACCATGCACTGTGGCTGTAACTTCTGCAGCTTGAGGTGCGACAGCAAAAAACTAGCACAAATTTCTTTTTGCTTCACAATTTCACAGAGAGATTTTCTGCTGTAGATCTGAGAAACTTCAACATAGGATTTTTTTCTTTTCTTTTAATCCTTTCATTTAAAGGAAGCACTTCATGGCTTCTCTCTGTCATATCTGAGTTGCCAGCAGGTCTATGTTTGTGCTTTGGGACCATTAAGTAAAATAGGGTGAATTGAACATATAAGCACTGCAGTACCTCTACAGTTGATCTGATAACTGAGATGGCTACTAACTGACAAATTGGCTGGTAGGGTATGAGCACAGATTTGCTGGACAAAGGGATGATGTACCTTTAGGGCAGGACAGAATGGGAGTGTGAGATTTCATCACATTCCTCAGAAAGACATGCAATTTAGGACTTACAAACTGTTCATTTCTGGAATTTATTTAATGTTTTTGAACCGCAGTTGACCATAGGTAACAGAAACTGCAAAAAGTGAAACCAAAGATAAAGAAGGGGGGCTACTGTATAAAATTCCCGTTTTCGATGCCACTTTATTCTAAGATCAGCCTTTTCTTAGCCCACAGGGATCTTGAAATTTGGTAAATGTAGTGTGACTAAATGAGGCCTTTTTTGGGGGGGAGGTGCATTATGGTGTTTGATGTTATCACTTCATTTCTTCCAGAGTGGCAATGTCATTATTGGTAAAAGCTCTGGATTGGGATTTGGAGACTCAGGTTCTAGTCGGGGCTCCAGAATTTCCTTGGAAAGTTTTTATACCTCTTTGGGCCTCAGTTTCCCCATGCGTGGATAAAATAGTTTTCTGTTGCTTTTTGGTTTGTGTCTTTTAGTAGTAGACCTCTTTTTTCCCCCAGTAAAGTTTTCTGTAGAACCTCATAGAAACAGAAAAGGTATCGTGAATCAGCCGCTGTGATTGAGACAAGCCCAGCAGTTTTACTCCCCTGACTGCTTCCAGGTCCTGAACATGGACACACACTTTGTGCGCCCTGCCGGACCTCTAGGGCTTTGCCAGGAGATTTGAACACCACTGCTGCAGGATTATCTTGACAACTCTAGGGATTTTTTTGCTATTGACAGGTAATTAGTGAAAATCTGTAAAACCTATGTATTAATATTTATACAAGTTGACTATTGAGTCTTCGAGAAGAGTTGGGTTTTTATCGATAGATTAGAGAAGTTCTAAAGTTTGGTTCAATCCATAGTGTTTTGTATATTGCAGCATCTAGTAAAAACTGACTTGGTTTTTGCTGGTAGGATAAATACTATTTCTTAACAATGGCAGACACTGTATTTCCTTACCTAAAGGGATGGACTCCCCCCCCCCCCTTGTAATACCAGTAGGACTCAAGCATTAATGGAATTTAGTAATGAAACTATCTGTCCCCTTACAGAGTTCTTCTTGTAAGTAACCTGGCATCATCTATTATAACTTATATCAGATAGAGCATTTGCTGTGGTCTTTTGTGTTTTGGGCATCTGGTACCAGTTCCAAATAGAACTTTTTAATTTTGGAGAGAAACAATATTGAATAATAGAAGAAGCACACATATTTTGGAGGGACTCACGCTTAAATTAGACTCAATAACTAGCTGTGTTTGAGCAAACTATTGTAGTTTTCAGTCTTGATTTACACATCTGTAAAGTGAGCCAATAAAACTTGATAACCCTTTGCAGAATTTTCATAAGGATTAGGGATAATGGATCTTGAGTCCCCAGTGAACATTCAGTCAGACAAAAGGACAAAGATTGGTCTGTTAGGGACTTTTCATAGAAAGGCATCCAATTTTACGTTAAAAGGCTCAGAATGGTGTGTTACCCAGTGTAATTTACTCTTGCTTAGGTGTTTGTGCATTTCAGGGAACACTTGTTTATATCGTCCATTTTGCAAGAGGCAATATAGAGTAATAATTAAGAGCACAGAGCTAGACTGCCTGGGTTTGAATCTTGGCTCTGCTGTTTACCTCCTGAATGATCTTGGACAGGTTATTTAACTTTGATGGTTTTGGGGGGTAATAATACCTTCTCAGCAGTCATTTTAAAACTAGAGACAGATCCCTATTCAGTCCTGTAGAAAGAGAAAAAAAGCACACAGTTGGAGAGAGGGTCTAGTATGGTACCAGTGATGTAGCTAAAAATTTAGCCAGTGGCTAGTCCAACCCCGACAGCATATTTTTCCTGCTGATAGAAATCTTTTCTGCCTCATTTAAGTATGGTGTTTGTTCAATTGTTTAAACAATTCAGTATTAGTGATCACAGGTTTCCGAGGAGGGTTTGATGCACCTGGAAGAGATCTAAGGTTACCATTAGTCCCTTGTTTTACACATGGAGGAGGAGGGGTGCTTGCTTGAAGTCCTATACAGCACATTTACATGGCAGAACCAGCTTGATCCTATACACAGTCCCGGACTTTTGCTTGTTACACCACACAGGATATTTACTTTTTAAAAAGGCTGGATGAGCAATTCTTGCTAGTGAAGAGTAGCAAAACTTAGTGTTTAATAAATTATAGGAAAAACAGGAATCTGTAGACGGGAGTTTTTCAGAGGTGTGTGGGCTGTCAGACTTAAGTGCCTGGAAGCCTGAAAGTGAGAATAATCAGTGAAGGGAGGCTGTCAGGTGGGACTAATTAGAGAGCAGAGTTCTTGAGCCAGGGCTCATAGTAGAGGGTCTGAAGTCTTATATAGTAGGCCTGGCTTGGAATGCCATTTTCAAATAATACCCAGGCTAGTTCCATAATAGTGAAAGCTTATTCATGACCATTTTACAGGAAGTTTAGGATCCGAGTAGCTAACTTGCCTGAGAAGAGCTTCGAAATGATGAAACTAGATCTGTCTTAATCCAAAGCCAGTGTGTTTCCCACAATATGGGCTGCCCCCCAAAGTGTGAATGAACATTCCCAGAAGGGCTGAGCTGAGGCTGAAATCACACATTAGGAGGTTCTTTGAAAAAAATGGGTCAGAGATGGAGACAGGCTGTATCTGCCTTTTTTTTCTTTCCTAGAGTCACTGGGTGTAAATGTCTGCAGTTTGGGTTCCTTAAGGCAGGGAGGGTATCTGCCTCTTGGAGATAGAGGCTGTTGAGGTCTTGGAGAGAGGGAATGGTACATTACTCAGGTACCTTATAGTGTGATTAGTTTTAGTACCAGTATGAACTAGTTAGGGCTAAGTTATTACTGCTGACGCTAACAATGGTAGATTACTTAGATTGCTTCGTTTGCTAAAAACAACCGGAAGGAAGGGTCTTTAGAGGTTATTTAGAGCAATCCTCTCACTTTTTTGGGAGGGGTGTGTGCATGCAAATTTTATTGAGATAATTCACGTGCGATAGAATTCACTTAAGAGTATACAATTTAGTGGCTTTTATTATATTCACTGAGTTGTGTAATTATGACCGTGATATTTTAGAACATTTCTTCTACCTAGGAAGAAATCTGGTCCCCTTTAGTTACCACTTCCTAAAGCCGCCTTCTCCTGCCTCCAGTCCCTCCATCCCTAAGCAAACACTGATCTTCCTGTTGTGGTAGATTTGTTTATTTTGTACATTTCATATAAATGTAATAATTTAATGCATGATCTTTAAAAAACATTTTTTAAGTAAAAGAGGGAAAATTAAAATTTTCCACTTTTCAAAAAGATCTTATTTATTGAGAAAGGAAAGGAGGGAAGACGAGAGGGATAGAAACACTGATATCAGAGAGAAACACTGATTGGTTGCCTCTCCACACACCAGCCAGGGACCAAACCTGCAACCCAGGCACGTACCCTGACTGGGAATTGAACTGGCGACCTTCTGCTTTGCAGGACGATGCCTGATCAACTGAGCCACACCAATTAGGGCTGTTCCACTTATTGACGCATTTATCGTCTTGTATGTGCCCTGACTGGGGATTGGACATGCAACCTTGGTGTGTTGGGATGAAGCTCTAATCAACTGAGCCTCCTGGCCAGGGCATATGTGAGCTTTCGTGATAAGATTTTTCACTTAATGTTTTCAAGGTTCATCCATATTTTAGCATATATCAGTACTTCATTCCTTTTTATGGCTAAGTATTTTATTTTATGGAAATACCAAAATTTGTACAGTTCATTCATCAGTTGATGGACTCTTGAGGCTAGTATGCATAACATTCCTATGAGCAATTTGTGTACACATTTTGTGTGGACTCTCAATTTTTAGCTGGAGAAATTGAGTGGGGTGATCTGCCCAATTCCCAGTGCTGTGCCTGGTGTATCCTGAGGCCAGTAATGGTACCATCTACTTGACCAGGATACTAACTAACTGTGAGGAGCTTGGAACATGTAGGGATTTATGGGAAAATTGAGATCATCTTTTGTTTTGGGGACTTTTTTTCCTCCAGGAGGAATGATATAATAGCATGAGGATAGACTTAGGTATCATATTTTCCACTCACCCTGAGTGTAATCCTGCTGAAATTGATGTTCCTCTGTAACCCTTGGTTTTCCTGTTTGAAAAATGGAATTCTTGCCTTGCAATGTTATGAAGATTAGCAGTAATACAGGTAAAGCACCTAACATCAAGCTTGGCTGTCTAAGTGGTACCATTATTTAGGAAGATGATGGAGGGACCAAGGAAAAGGACCATAAGGTGGACCTGTAATGCTCTGGAAGAGCCACTAGATGGCAGAAAAACAGCAAGAAAAGTCTGGTTGGTTGTGGGACTTAGCAAGGTTTATTGAGTTTCTGCCTTTCTCATTGACCCTGGGAAGAGTGCAAACTCTGAAATTTATGGGAAAAGAGCCTACTGTCCACAGTGTCTTATTACCGTATTTGCAGCCTGTACTTCTAATTCTGAGAACCATTGCTACCCTCCAGAGCCAATGATCTTGCTTGCCATTTCTCAAGTAACTGAATGTTTTTTAGTTAACCTTCAGTCTCAGTCTAGGTGGCTCAGTTGGTTGAAGTATCATCTTATGTACCAAAAGGTTGTGGGTTTGATTCCCAGTCAGGGCACATACCTAGGTTGTGGGTTAAATCCCCAGTTAGGGTATGTGTGGAAGAAAGCCAGTTGGTGTTTTTCTCTCCCTTTCTCTCTAAATTCAATAAACATGTCCTTGGGTGAGGATAATTAAAAGAAAAAAATAACTGGATTATGAATCAAGGCTTGGTGCAGACTCTGGCTTTGGGGAGCTTGCAGACCAAGACATTCTGTTGCAGACAGATGCAGTCTGTCTCTGTAAGCAGTGGCATCAAATTTGGGATGCCAGGGAAAAGTGAAGTGTCCATTTGGGATGGCACTGCAGGGAGTTGGTTTGTTTCAGGACTGTAGGTTTGGGCCATTTGGAATGTGTGCAAGCAGAGAACTCTTCTTAAGGGTGTATGCTGGGACTGTTAGACCAGGTGACTTCCACACTGTCTTAGAGTTCTGAGCCTAGATGGCCAGAATGGGTAAGTAAGGGGGGTCATCAGCTTTTTCCTGGGTCATTCAGAAAGATTTCCTACTGCTTGGTTTCTCCCAGCCTCCTTTTGCTCCCAAGGATGGAAGCTGTATGTCTACCAGAGTTGAAGCTCCTTAATTTGCCAAGGCCCACACATGGAAAAAGCAGGGAGTTAGGGGCAGCTCAGTAGACTCCTTGGGCTGGAAGTAGCCTTGAAATCATGTGGTCCATATCCTTGCCTCTGGGCAGATAAATGTCCGAATTAGGAGAAAACTAAGTCCTGAGGTCCCAGAGCCACGCCGAGAGAGCCTGGGGCAGACCTGGCCCTTCAGTTCATTTGTACCACTTGGCTGTGGTCACACACAATCTGATGTTCTTAGGTCTCTGTCATCTTCTCTTAACCTGTATGTAAGCCTCTCTCTTGTATCCAGCATGGTCTTGAGCACATAGTAAGTTCAGATGTTTGAACAAAAAAAAGACAAGGGAGCAGAGTGGGAGTCAGAATGCAGAAGAAACCAACAGGGGAGAACTGTGTGGAGCTGCTGGTAAATGCTTTCATGTTCATCCTCAGGTAAGCCTGAGAGGCAAGTAGATCAGGTTATTGTTCAATTAGAAAACTAATTGAGGATTGAGCTTCTGTAAGATTTCACAGATTGAACCAGGGTCTTTTGGTTCTGAGTTCAGGTTCCCTCTACTCAAGCACCATACTTTCATGTAGATAGTGCCTTTTTTCCACTCCGTAGTTCTGTAGGTAGGAAGGCTAGAACTGGCATTTCACTAAATCACCAAGTGGATATAGTTCATCCTTAACATCTCTCATGTCCATTTTCCCTCCACGAAGCCACACTCCCTTGGGACAGATTGTTGCTAACACTTGGTCTCATTGAAATAGGAACGAGTCGTGGAAGACCAGGCTGACTTCCAGTTTAAGGAGTTTGGGTTTTGTTTCCCCTGTGAATTTTTCCCATAAGATATTAAAAGGTAAACCACCCACTTTGGGGTTAAGAAGCTGGACACTAGGGAAGAAGTACATTAAAAGGTGGGACAGGGGTGAAGTTTGTTTGAGTTACTGTGGAGGTTGCAGGCTTTGGAGTTAAGCAGATCTAGGTTTCAAACCATCTCTGCCATTGAATAGTTGTGACTTTGGACAAGTTCATTAAGCTAAAACCTCTCTCAGCTTCAGTTTCCTCATCCCTAAAATTGGATCGTTCCTATGTTGGAGGGTTGGTGAGGATTAAAGATGTGTGTCCAGAGAAGGGCATGTCCCTCGAGTGAGTGTTCCCTATCCTGGTCACTCACAGTGCCTCCTGTGTGCTGCCATGGGATGGACCCATGATTGCCTTCTGCTTTGGTGAGCCAAGAGCAGGAATCCCAGGCCTGGTTCTTGGGAAGCTCACCCTGGGGGCTGTAGAATCTGATGCATTTGTACTTTCCCAGGAGAAGGGGGAGGATGTCTTTAAACTTCTTGCTGGCTGCTGGGCCCTGGGACAAAGGGGAGACAAGCCCCAGGGCTGAGACAATCATGTCTTTATTATCTCAGATGTCTCAGGCCTGTCCCCCGCCTGGAGATATATGGCCGGGAAGGCTAGCTCCATGGCCTCGGCGGGATTCCAGGTCCTAGGAATGTCTGGCTGTTTTATAGCAAACAGAATCATGCACAACAGCCCAATATCCAGGCATCTCCACCCCAGTAAGCCCTTTCTGCCAACTTGTAAAACAGTGGGACCTACAGCAGTGTGACACAGGCCCCATGCCTCTTGGGGGTCCCAGCAGCTGGCATAGGGCAGGAATCCTGGGCAATGGCAAACCTATTTAAGGCTCTGGGCACAGGGCCAGCAGTGTAGGCCTGGCCACACCCAGGGACCATCTTTCAGACCAGGTCTTGCCTGGCTCAGTTCTCTCTTGTAAGCCCATGGGCTGCCCTGATTCTAGCTTGTTTCTCTCTCTTTTGACCCCTTGGGAGTAGCTGCAGGGAGCCACTGAGAAGGCTTGTTTACAGATGCACTTGGCACAGGATGGGGAGACCAGCAGCGATGAGTCCTTGAGTTCCAACTTCCAGCTGCTCCCAGGTGCTGGGGAGCCTTCCACTCTAGGCCCTGAAGAAATGAGTCCACACTGTTGTCTTTGGCTGAGGCTCCAGGAATTTGGAGATGAGACCAGGAGACAGTGGGTCAGATGGCTGTCCAGGGCATCATTTATAACAAAGCCATGTGGGCTGGCCCTCCAGGGAGGCCTTGCATAGGGAGCAGGGGTTGTGGACTCAGGCTGAGGATTTTCTCTGGGGCCTTGAAAGGGGAGTGAGGTCCTGCAATCCAGGGACAGTAGTACGTTAGGTGGTTTAATCTGTTCTCCTGAGTCCTTTATTCTGAAGGAGTTCAGAGTACCAGCCCTAGAGCTGTTGCGTTTTAGAGTTTTCAAGGATTCGAGCCCCCTCCTATGCTGCCCCCATCAGGCTGCCAGTCCACCTGGGCCTGTGGTGCTCAGCAGGTAGATGAGTTGCATTTCCTTCCAGAGTGCACACTTCAGTTCATTTGACCTTATTCACGGCTTCCTGATCCCTTTTCCTCCTTCTAAAACAGTAGATCCAGAACCCATTCTGAAAGAGCTCATGTTTCCAGGGGGCATGTAGGAATGTGTAAGCAATAGTGTGTATGGCACAATATGAAGCACCCCTGCCCAGCTGAAGTCTGGGGAGCCCACTGTGAAACATGTGGCTCAGTGAGTCTCAGGATCAGGAGTGAGGGGCGGCAGCAGGCACCTTCTCCAGTGGTAACAGCAGTAGTAGTAATAGCTGATGGCTGAGCAGCAGCTGTGTGACAGGCAGTATGCTAAGTGCTTTATGTTCTCCACCTTCACAATAACTCAATTTATAACTGAGGAAATGAGTTAAATGACTTGTCCAAGGTACATACACAGCTGGGATGCAGTGAAGCTGGCGTTACTGGGCTCCAGGACATTTAACTACTAGACTCCCCTTGGGAGAAAGTATTAGAATAGCCAGTGGACAAACAGTGCATGTAATTCGAAATGCTTATTTTTAGTCACAACATTTATTTTTAAATGTCAACTAACAAAGCAAGGGTTTTTGTCTCAGAGTCAGGGGGCATAGGTTAAAGGTTCGTCTCCAACTCATTAGCCAACCTTTCTTTGGCTAATGAGTTGTCTTTGTTGAGTGAACTGGACAGAGCTCTGACCCTTGAGGGCAAGTTGGAGGGGTATATTCTGCCTTTTCCCTCACCATGCTGGGGTCCTCCTATCAAACTAAAGCTTGCTGTGTTTGTGAAGGGGTGTCTGAGCAGCTTGGAGACCAGGAATCACGCCATTTTAAACACCCTAGGTTCCGAGAGGAGATGATTGGGTAGAGTGTGTGGGGTGCCATCATCAAACATGGCAATAGTAACTGGCCAGGTTAGAAGAAGAGAATGCATATCTTAGGCCACAAGTGAAGGGAATGGGACAGGGAACTATTTGCCGGATACCTATCTATATTTTGATTCAGTTCCCACAGTAGCCTTTGATATGGGGAAGCAGAGACTCAGAGAGGTTGACTTATTTGAGGTCACCCAATGAGAGAAAAGCCTAGAACAGAGGATCATTGCCACACCTGTGCCACTTCTGCTCTCAGACATCTTGCACCACACTGTATCTGCTCTTTTGAGGAGTCTATAGTCCCCCCTCCTCATCCCTTTGTAATCTGAACGATTGAGCTGCTCTCTCTCAGCCTCTTTCCCGACTGAAACAGCCTGAATTCAAAGCAGCGGCCTTGCATCCTCATGGTCACTTCTCTGGATCTACTCCAGCTCTGTGATGAATCAGGGGGGCAGCAACTCGCCCTGTCTTGGCTGCGATAACCATCAGCCATTCCTGAAGCTTCCCAGGTGGCTCCAGCCGTTGTCCAAGAAGGGGGTGAGGAGGCTGCAAGGAGGTGCTGGGAGGGAGGAGGAGGGTTGGGAAGACTTCCAGGAGAAGAGAGACCCAGCAAATTCTAGTGTCATCTAAATCTGATGGGAGCAGGAGCCTACAATGCCATCCCTACTCCTCTGACACACACTTCCCCTCACGCTTAAAGAAACAGCCAGGGTACTGGCTGGTGACGACCGTCCCTTGTAGCCCATTGCAGTCCACAAAAGCACTTCCCCATTCAGTGTTTCACTTGGTCCTCCAATAGCCATAATGTCATGGGTGGGGAGCTATATAGAATAAAGGCTTTGAAGCTGGAACTGGGTCTGGTTCTGGCTCTGCCATTATCTATAATACATCTCTTTCACAGGTGAGATTTAGAGGGTACTGACTTGCTTCAGAATTCACAGGCTGCCAGCAGTGGAGCTAGAATAAGACCCCAGCCCTGACTGGTGTGGCTCAGTTGTTCGGGCATCATCCTGCAAAGGGAAAGGTCGCTGGTTCGATTCCTGGTCAGGGCACAGGCCTGGGTTGCAGGCTCAGTCCTGGGTCATGGTGTGTATAAGAGGCAACCGATCAATGTTTCTCTCCCTCTCTTTCTCCTTCCCTCCCTCTCTCAAAATAAAATCTTAAAATGAGACCCCAGGTCTCCTGATGTCTAGAAGGAGGTAAGGGAAAAGTAGCATCTACAGGGTTCTGGTTAGGTGCTGGTTAAAGTCCTGCTTAGGAATTTGCTTGTTTCTGTGTACTTAATGATGTTTGTTTTTCTTCAGTTTCTTAGAAAAAGACTTTTTTTTTAAAAATGCCTCCCCTTTTGGCTGAACTAAGGGGGAAAAGACTCATCTAATCCATACCTTGGTTCACAGTAGATATTCCAGAGCCAGGTGTGGGAGCAGCCCAAAGAGAGTTCGGACTGTGGATTGTGAGCCCCTCCCTGCTGTGGGCAGGAGCCCGACAGCCTATCTGGCAGTCTTGGGACTGGACCTGGAGTCTAATGCTGCACCAGCCAGGATAGTGGGTGGTGGGCAGGGCTACTGTTCCCACCTGTGGCTTTGTCAGCCCTAACTGTGATTCCAGCCTTCACCCCCTCTGCCCTAGAGAAAGCTGTCTATAGAATAATGTGCAGGCCCCCAGCAGAGTGACAGAGTTGAACTTAGCCCAGCCACAGACAGATAATGCTGTTTTGTGGAGAGGGGAAGAGCTTCAGGCATGAAGGTCCGTAGGCCCAGGAAGAATCAAAGTTGAGTCTAGGCTAGTAGTGGGTGAAGAGAAATGGGGAGGTGCGTGGGACTGGAGGAGGGGCCCAGTGACATACACACGCTTGCCACTGTAGACCGATCTCTTCTCTGCTGTGAGTTATGTGCATAGTGGAGATAAATCATTCACCTGCCTCTCAGTTGGTTTATCCAACAGGAAATATTTACGTTCCATTTGCTTGTGCCCATAACACGGGATAATGCTAGTGGTGGTATTTAGTGTGGCCCTGACCCCACTGTTGGTAGGTGCTCAATAAATGGTGGTTGCGTATCAACGATCAGCACAGTTTCCTGAGGGGCCTGGCCTATTCAGGGGGACTGTCACTTTTCCAAGTAGAAGCTCCAAGGAGGCTGCAGTTAACTAATATTGCTACCAGGTGCATAGGTACCTAGATAGGTGAGGAATCACATTGAAGATAGAGAGTTTGGCTAAGAAAGGAGATCCTACCAGGTCAAGGGCTGAGGAGGTAGAATTGGGCTAGAATGAAGACATCAGAGCCTTTTCTGGGGTCTGGGCTCTCCCAGTGGTTGTTGGGTTGCACAGAGGAGTTACTTCCTTCCTGGTCTTGGACCAGTCTGTGCCAATGTTTGTTCTGATTCTCTCCTGCCTCTCTTGGCACCATCTCTACCATTTGTCAATCTCTGGGCCTCTGTTTCTTCTCTTGGGCCCCCTTTTGCCTTCTCAGCTGTATGGCACAGGGTTCTACTGTAGCCTCTCCATCTGGAGGTGCAGGTGGTTGATAATGGGACTAGAGTGTGGCCCTGGTCAAAGATTATACATGGTCTGCTCCCTTGGTGGACTGTGAGCCCTTCCAGGGCAGGGTCCAGGCCTGAATTGCCTCTGGGCTCCTGTGTTCAGTATGGAACCTGCCATCTTTGACCCCTGACCAGAGAGGGCTCAGTTCCTTTTGCCTCCATTATTGGGCTAGTCAAGACAGCACAAGTCTGAATTGGCCCTTCTCCCTCACAGGTGGCATGGGTGGAGGGTGGGGGTGGGTGCTGAATCGGAGTATATGGTTCCTTGTGTCCAGCTTCCTCTTCCTGGCTGGCCGAGGGTTTGGGAACAGTGGCTGCCTTTCTGGGGCAGTCAGGGCGCCTGGCCAGAGTATGCCTGTCAGGCATGGTCAGCTCTTCAGCAAGCCTCGGTCCTCCTCTTAACCTAGAGAAGGCCCCGGGTTATTGGTGTTGTTCTTGGCGGACCACCGGGCCCCTCAGCAAACAGGCAGGCGAGTGTGCACCCGGCCTGGGCCTGTTTGTGTTGGCCTCGCCAGGCGGGGGATTAGCTCAGCTGGGCTGCTAATTGCCTCCGAAGTGCCGGCCGGGATGCTGACAAGGGCTGGGCCTCTAGGCCCCTCCTTCCCAGCAGGCACTATGCCAGGCTAGGGGGCCTGGCCCAGAAGGGCCCCTTCTCTCCCCTGTCAGCGCCTGCTTGGCCTAGACCCTTGAGATGCGGGCAGGGGGTCACTAGGGCTGGCTGCTCAGGAAGGAGTGGGGGGAGATGCCTATGAAGTCATCGCCTGGGCCAGGCCAGGCCACACTTCATCCCTTCCCCCACATCCCTTAGACATCCCCTCACACCAGCTTCTTGAGTCAGACGCCTTCTCCCGAAGCTCAGCACTTTCTCCTCTTACTAGGAAGCTGCTGGGCTCCTCTGCCCAGATGCCCTCTGGTTCCTCAGCGCCTTCCTCTCTCTTCTCTGTTCCTTTGTCTGTCCTCCCACTCTCTGCTTTTTCCTCTGTTCCTCAGCCCGCCTTAGCACCTCTCGGTTACTCAGATCCTATACTTCCTTTTACATCCGTCAGTGTTCTCTGGCTCTACTTTGGCCCCAGATCCACCTTGAACCCTATGTCTGGTCTCCCTAGACTTCCCTTGGACCACTGGCTGGCAAGAAGGGGCTGTAACGGTCTACTTTATCACGTGGTTTCACAGCCCACCCAGACCTCAGGCCTGAACTCTGAGGGCACCTGTCAAGGATGGATCTGGAAACAGCCCCTCTGTGAGCTGACCACCCCCGCCCCAGCCTGGGAGTCCTGAACTCCTTCCACCTGTACAGGCAGAGCCTCCGGGCCCCACTACATGCACCTGCGTCCTACAGCTTTACTCTCCCACCTGCACTTGGGACTCTGCCCTCCTTGGCCCTTGCTCCCTGTCCTAACTCTGTGTCTTGCTCACATTGGGACCTTGGTTCAGCCTGTCCTGCTGGTGCCTACAGGTAGCTTTGCCATTTCCTTGCTTGCTGCTGCCTGGGTATCCCAACCCCCAGGGGTTCTCTGTCTCTGTCTCCAGCCTGCGGATCTCTGCCCTGAGACATCTTTCTGCTTCTGATCTCTGGGATGAGGACAAAGGAGGACCACAGTCCTTGGGGAGCGCCTTTAGCTCTTAACCAATACCCCACTGTCTCAGCTTCCCTCCTTATTCCACCCCCCTTTCTGGCGCCTCAATCTTAGAGCTGCTTTAATTGCTTCCTATACTCCTGAAAAGGGAATAATACTGATGTTTATAATAATAGCTGCCATTTGTTGAGCTTAACACGTTTTGTTTCACATCTGCAATAAATAGGTTCTCTTATTATTTAGCCCCATTTGAAATTGGGGCAAGGAGGGCAGCACTGTGTTGTGAATGAGGAAACGAGTCCCAGAGAGGAACAAGGAGTTGTCTGAGGGATTCCATCCCAGATCTGAGTGCAAAGCTTGGGTCCTTTACACAGTTCTAAGAAATGGTTGGGAATAGACATCATTTCTTCATTCTGCCACCTTGGACTTGATTATTACCTCTCCCCCTTTTCTCTGCCTTGACCCTGCTTTGAAGATGAGGTGTCCTTTGCTCTCTACCTGTAGTCTAGACCCCATGCCTTCCCTCCTTCTATTATTCTCTTTCCCCGGTTCTTCACAAAAGCCTGTGTGTACTCCTGCTGTCCTGAAAGCACTCCGCATTGGCCTCTTTATTTCCTACTAAACCCTGGGAAAGCCAAGCTGTTTCCAGACTCGTGTGAATTTGCTGCAGTAGTGGTGGTGAGTGGGGAGACAGGCCATGCCGCATTTGGTGAAGATGAGGACTGCACCAGAGTGAGGTTCCTCAGAAGCCACCTTGGGTCTCCCCAACAGCTGTGACTTGAGTTATGTGGCATTTTCCATCCAGATACCTCATTCTGACTTGGCTCCAATCCAGGAGTTTACTTCTAGCTAGGGCTTTGAACACCTGTGTCCTTGAGAGGAACTAGGTTCTATTTCATTTGTCCCCTATCTTCTCAAGCGGCACCCTCTTCACCATACCCTCCCCTGTCACTGTTTGGTCTCCTCCTCACATCAGCAGTCAAGAAGGGTGCTGAGGCCCTGGCTTAGGCCAGTGTTCACATAGCTGCTCGTGGCTCAGTGAAGTGCCGCTGTGGCCGTGTGTTGGTGGATTCTAGACAGCATACTGGTGGGTCCTTTACTCATGGCTGTCAGTGCAGTGCCTCACAGGGAAAGAGGGCAAACCGCGCCCCTAGCCAGAGATTACTACTGTTTATCTGCCTTTTACACATCCTTTCCCCAGTCTCTCTTCTACAAAAAAAGTCACTGCCACAATTGCAAGATAAAGAAATAATCATTTTATCGTGCATCAGACTATTTCATGGGGATGTCACAATGGCAAGGAGCCTAGTATAAAAATTGGAAGATGGGATGGGGCAGCAGAGGGGGCAGCAGCATCCAGAGCTGGGGCTTATCCAGCCTGAGGCCTCAGACGACAACGCTTTTGCCTGTGGCAAGTTTAGTGGAGAAGGTTTGGGTTGGGAGTTGGGCTTCTGGCCAGCTTGCAGAGTGGGTGGGCTACGTCTGGCCTATGCTAGTTTCTCCTTCTATTTGGGACAGTTTAGAGGAGGGTGTGTCCAGGGAAGCTCCATTTTTCTGTGGCTGTGGATCCCCTTGGCCTTTGGGGTGCTGGTGATGGTAGTGGTAGGGCTGGCAGAGGTTCCTAGAATCTAGTCTATTTTATGGAGGTTATACCCTTCAGAACCCCAGGAGTATCAGCTTTGGGGAGCCCCCTGGCAGGCAGAAAGGTAAAGCATGTGAATGGGCACAGACCCTCACACTCCTACCTGGAGGCAGTGCCCAGCAAACCAGCATTCATCCTGGTCCTGCTATTCCCCTGGCTGTGGGGATAGGACTTGGGGAGGAGGGAGAGTGGCTCAGCCCTATCTCTGGAGGGGGAGGGGTTCCTACTGCTTCCTTTGTCTGGGTCTGGCCTGTGCCATTGAGGGATGGTATTTTCCCTGGCACTGAGCAGACAGCTGAACAGAGCCCGCCAGAGGAGCAGTGAGCCCAGATGGGCAGCTGTGGGGACACTTAGTCGGCTCAGTTTTCATCCACATCAGAGCTTGCTTGCCCCACGATTATCCCCACATTCGAATGTAGCTCCAACATCTCACTTGGTTTTGGCCTTCTTGGGTGGACATTGAGCAGAGAGCTTGGTTGGAGGCCAAGAGTGTTGACCTCTTTGTGAGGGAGCCAACACCAGGAGACACAAACCACAGGCCTGGAGAGCTTCTACAGGCCGGAGCTCATATTCTGAATCTGGGACTTTGAATCCAGACATTGAACCCTGGAGCTGAGAGGTTGGGGTCCGAGAACCCCCAGTGGGGATCCCAGAGCTCAAGACCTGAAACCAGGAGCCTAGAACCGCAGTGAGGGGGAGGCCTGGAGACTGGGCTGGCGGTGAGCTTTTCTGGTGGTTGGGAGCCCACCCTGGAAGCACTTGGGTCAGGCCAGGTCTTGCTGTGTGCTTGTCTTGCTCACAAAAGTTTGGACTGGCCTCCTGATGGTTTGGCTGTTGTGCAGGGCCAGGCCTGGGTGGCTAGGGCTGTCTCTGGGGGACACTTCAGTACCCAGGGTACCCAGAGACAGGGGTGCCTTCCAGCTGTCTACCTTGTTCCTCAGAGTCTGCCCTCGGGAACAGGGTAGGCTCTGGCTCAGTCTGCGTCTGTGCCTCCATCTGCCTCGCGGCTCCTCTCCTCCAGCCTGAGTCCCTGCCCCAAGTCTCAGACCAAGAAGACTGACAGTTTCCGGGCCTTTGGGTACAGGAGCTCAGAAGGAGCCTTGCATGGAGGGATCTTACGTCTTTGCCTCTATATCTTGCTTGCTCTGGGACCCAGCTGGGCACTGCTGTCTCTGCTGTAAAATGGGCACAGGCACGCCTGTCTTCTCCACCATCCAGTGAGGTGGTCCCGCACGGTGCCTCGACCATAGCTTTTGCTCAGTAAACTGGATTGAGTGAAATAATGGTTGGGAGAGGGCTTTCTTACATGACCCTTCCCTCTCTCCGTGTGCGTGAGCATTTCCATTCTTAGTTTCACGGAGGAGCAGCACTGTGAGGAAGGCTCACGTGGGGGTGTCACTGCAAAGGCCCCCCTGGGATCTCTGGTCCAGGATGGCAGACTATACTCCTGCCTGGGAGGGACTAGGGAGTGGGGGGGGTTCCCTCTCTGAGGGGGAGGCCAGGCAGGCTGGGCTCCAGGGTGGGACTGTGGCCTTCTCACCCTCATCTCACTTGTTCCTGCCTGAAAGGTCCCACAGAAATTGAACCTCCAGCTGTTTATGGAGGTCTGAAATTAAACCTTTGCTCTTGACCTGGTATCTGCCCATTCCCTTTCCAGGGTGCTTGAGAAGACAAGGCCACCAGGCTGAAGTTGCCAGGGGTCCGTGTGTATGTGCAGGGGTGCAGCTTCCGGTGAAATGGCACCAATATCCCCCTGCCATAGGGCCACCTCTTTCCCTAGGTGGCAGGGTCAGCAGGCTTGTGGCTGTAACACTCTTGTTACCCACCTTAAGTCTACAAGTAGAAAAACGGATACCAGTAACAACTGAGTGGTCAGCAGCAGCCACAGCTGGGAGCATGAGCAAGGTCCCTTTGGTCAGTGGCAGCCACAAAGACCCAGGCTTCAGGGAGACCCCAGTTGGTGTCCTTGGGTCACCTGCCTGGTTTCAGTAATAAATAACAGAGGACCCAAAAACCAAACCAAAACAAAAAATATAACCAGTATCTTTTGGGGTGGGTGGTAGGGGACTGTTTAAATTATCGGCCTTCCCCGGGCCACTAGGTGGTTGCTGGGCATGCGCTAGGCGGCAGTCACCGGCACGTGTGCAGCTCCACCAGCCGCTGGCACTGCCGGCACTTGACGAAGCAGCACCAGTGGAATTTGCAGCTGCAGCGCTCAGCCAGCTCCACCTGTGCCGTGTGGAAGCCACGGCCACAGCACAGCAGCTCACAGCCGTCGATGGCCTTGGATGTCTTGTTGCACGTGCGGCCCCTTGTGCCCAGCACACCACTGCGCATGTCCTGCTCACAGAAGTCTGGGCTGGGCTCCAAGTACACCAGGTCCTCATCCGTGTGCGGCTTGAACTGCGCATTGCGAGGCACCAGTGCCCTGGAGGAGCCCACACGACGTGGCTCCACCTCGGTGGCGCCATCGAACTTCTCCTTCAGTGCGTGGCCCACCTGGCGGAAGGGCGGCACGGCTCGCCAGCACGTCTTTACTTCGCAGGAGCCTGACACCCCGTGGCACTTGCACTCTACCCGCATGTGTGTCAGGATGGCCTGCAGGGGACAGGGAGGGGAGAGAGCCATCAGGAGATGTGGCAGGGGAGGATGGGGAGGGGCTGCTCTGGGGCAGACCTCGGGGTCATGGCTGGGGGGCATGCCGCAGAATTGGAGACAGGTGGGCTTCATGCTTCCTCTGTATTGAGTACCTACTCAATACATGGAAGGCTGGTAAGTTGTGTTGGGGACAGTTGAAGATACTGTCACTGCACTTGGGGCACTTGCAGTTGACGGGAGGGACATTTTAAAAGGCAGTGTCATGGAACAGCGAGTGACAAGTGACATAATGGGGAAGAACATGGCCTCACTGAACCTGCACGGAAACCTTGACCAGTAGGTATGGAGAGGGCAGATGCTATCTATCAGATTTAGGTTCATGATCTTTGCAGTGACATAGGATTCAAATACTAGCTGTGCTATTTATTAGGGGGGTGAGTGACACGGATGGAGACATACCTATTTACATAAGTACACATGGGTAAGGCATGTTGGGGAGCAAGTGTGTTGTGTGGGAGGGCCACTCACATTGCTCAGTGACACCTGTGCCCCCGTCTGTTCCCCACCCTGCCAGGAGGTGCCTGGTGCTGGAGAGAGCCTGAGCGAATGTTTTCTGAATGGCGTATGGGTTGGGAGAGTGTTTCAGGGACCTTGCTGAGCCCACCTCTGCCCCAGTGGTGATGGTGGCAGAAGAAATGACACACTACCTTCCTGCCGGCCTCATTGTTGTGGAGGTTCATGAGGGCCCGGCTGGACGAGGCCCCTTTGCTTCGCTCCCGCACGTCCACGAATGACTGTGAGAAGGCCACACCGTAGGCGATGTTGTCCGAGCATCCTGACCACTGGAAGCCTGGGGCGCAGTGGGCAGAAGGGGCCACGCGTGAGTGGCAGCCAGGCCCCTGCTCTCCCACTCACTCCTCCCCCTGTCCCGCACTTACCTTGGGGGCTGACCCCATGCACTGTCCGGTCACAGCCGCACTTTTCCAGCTCCCCACTGCTGCATGCTCGTGTCACTGCGAAGGCCACACCTGCTGAAGAGATGGCGTACACGAAGGCCGCCTCCCGAGTCCCTGTGGGAGGCAGAGGGGGGCAGGGCTGGGTCCTGGTGCTGCTCCCGCACCCTCCTTTTCAGAGGCGGGGGCACGTGGGACCTGAACAGTCGAGGCCCAGGGAGAGATCAGGGCAGGCTGACTCCCCGAAGCCAGGAGTGGCACTGTGCTGGCAATTGTTCTCACCACACGGGTGCTAAGTACACCTACTATGTGCAAGGCACTGCCCTCTGTCTTCACGTGTGCTGAGCGTGCATTTTATCCTCACAGGTGCTGTGAGGTCAGTGCTCTCATCGTCCCCGTTATACAGAGACCAGTCAGCGGTGTGTGGGGAGCAGGCAGTCCAGCCTCATTGCTCTTAGCTTCTGTGGGGTTGCTGTTCTCACAGCCCCATCCAGAAGGCTAGTGATGTTCACGACATTTGAGAGAGAAGACAGGCTCAGAGAGGTGATTGGACAGTGACTGGACTACAGAACTGTGAGGTAGCAGGCTGGGCTGCTATCCCAGGTCTGGCTTCCTCTAAAACCTGTGTTCTTTTTGTGCCTGCTTCCCAGCCGGCCCCCCAGGCTCTGAGGGGTGCCCCCACCTTCGGTTCCTGCCCCAGCCCTTCTTGCTCAGGCTGAGCTTGTTCCTGATACCCTCTTGCTTCCTCATCTCTAAATAAGAGACAATGAGTCCCTACTGTGTACCTTACCACTGCCATCAGGAGCTTTCTGTTCCCATTTTACAGATGGCACAGTGTAGGCTGGGGAGGGGAAGTGATAGAACCAGGACTCAGGCACAGGTCTGTCCGCCTCTGTGCCTGTTCTTTCCCTTCCGCCCATGACTTCTCAGTGGTTCTATTTTGGTGCCTGCCCTCGCCCCCTGCCTGAATGGGTGTTTTTATCCTCCTAGGAACTGTGCCTTGGGGGTGTAGCTTCTGTGGAGCCTCTTTCTGGGGGTGTGGGTGGTGGGAGGGAATATGTGTGTGTGTGCTCCCAGTGCAAGTGTGGTGCGTGTGTGCATGGCTGGCTGGGAGTGTGACCAGACAGGCCCTGCTCCTCTCCTGGGCCCTCTGAGGGCCTCTGTGTGCCCGTGACTGTCCTTCTGTCTCTTGCTGGAGTGTCTGTGTCCGCAAGAGTGGAGGGGGCAGGTTTTGGCCCCGTGGTTGGCAATTACCTCTGCGACACCCAGGGCTGTGCTCTCGGCTGCCCTGGGGAGCAGTCACCGTGGTCAGAGAGAAACAATCACCTCCTCTGTGCCCGTGTCTGCGGACAGGCAGCAGAAAAAGCTGAGCTGGGGTGGGGGCAGCTCAGGCCCTGGTGGCTTGGGATGCCCTGTTCTTGGTTTGGCCCTAGACTGGGGATACTGCCCACCACCCACTTTCTACTGCCCACCCTCTGCCCCGGCCTGGTCACTTTGGGCCGGCATCAGGGGCCTTGGCTGGGGCCACGGGGGCCTTGACAGCCTGAGATGGAATCCTCTCCAAGTTAATCGAGGTTAATAGCAGGATCATGTTGGTTGGTTTTGTGCTGTGGCCGCCCAAAGAGAGACGACTTTAGTTTCTGGTATTTCTGGTATTTCCAGGCCTGAACCAGCACAATTCTTTGCCCCAAAGACCAAGGCGGGAGGGAAAGCGGGAGATAGGGCTGTGGGCCCCAGATCTTGGCCTGGCACAGCCCTTTCTCTTTTGCTTCTCCGAGCTTTCCGGCGGTCCTGGGCCACCCAAGCTCTGGCTTCACCTCCTGTCTTGAGTGCTCATGGCCCTGGGGTGCAGGGCGCCCTGTGAGGTTGCCCAGGGAGACCTCTGCCTCATTCCCCAAACCAGCACCCATCTTCTGCCAGGACTCCATGTCCCCTCCTCCTGGCCTTGGGGACAAGACACTAACGGTTTTCTCAGCTTGGGAGTGGGCCTGAAGGAAGGCTTTCTGGAAGAAAGATAAAAAGAGCTAAAGCTTATAGAGTGCTTACTCTGTGCTGGGTGCTAAGCACTTCACGTGGGTTATGTACTCTTCACAATAATCCTGTGAAGTAGTGAAGTGATTTTTAAGCCTCATTTTACAGATGAGGTAACTGAGGCACTGAGTGGTGAAGCCACTTGTGCAATAAAACAGCTGGGAAGTGGTGGAATTGAAATTTGAACTTGGGTATCCTGGCTCCAGACCTTTCAGCCTTGACACTACCCTGCCCCATGGCTGGAGCCCCAGGAATAGACATGCAGCCACTCTCTTCCCACTGCCTGTGTGTGAAGCAAAGGACTTCCTTAGGTCTGCTCTAAATCTCACGTGCTGGGGGACAGGCCCAGTTACTTTTGCGGGTTCTTTACTGGGGGATGGTGAGCAGTTGGCCTCCATGCCCCTAAAGCCGATGACAGCGGCTCCTCCAGCTCTAACTGGCCCTTGGCCCCAGCCCTTTAACTCTATTAAAGGAGCGGCCCCTTCCCCCTCCGCCCCTCTGCCAAGGTGCCCAGGCTGGGGCCTTGCTCACTAGGGCACCTGGCAGAGGCTGCTGAGGGAGAAAAAGGATCGTGGTGCGCCTGCAAGGGAAGCAGAAGGGAGGTCCCAGCCACGTGGTAGATAACTGCTCCCTGGTCAGGGTTTGTCTGTTCCAGCTGCAGGAGAAGGACAGTCCTAGCTTTGTCCTCCTGGGACAGCAGATCTGGCCCAGGGTCAGGCAGGACTCTGGAGTGTACCAGCAGCCACCTTACAGCTTTCTGCCTTTCTGAGAGCCATCTGCCTGACCTACGCTTCACTCCTTCCTGCTTTTTTCTCCTTCCCAGGGCACCTTCTTAGCTAGCTCCACTGGGCTAAGTCACGTGTCCTCAAGGTCTTTTCTCAGGGCCGTCTTTGCTGACGTGGTAAGGCTGTCTGGGGCTGGGAATTCAGCACTGTCCTGTGGCTCCAGTAACAGCTCCCTTTTCTGAGCATGCTGGGGCCTTTGCATATATCGTCTATGGCTCACAGAAGCCGAAGCAACCAGCTCTCTCCAGCTCTGCTCTGTGGAGGAGACAGTGAGGCTCAGTGGCTTGTCTAGGATCCTTCAGCCAGTCCGTGGCCAAGAGGGAAATGGAACAATTCCGAGCACATCATGTGCGCCATCTCCTAGCTAGAGGGCGTATTTGGAGGAGAGCCAGATGAGGCTGAGTTGGGCTGGAGAGAAGGCATGGGCACCTGGCCGGTGTCCTGATAGACGTGTCAGCCCCACTGTAACTCGGGTGTTTCCAGAGCAGATTTCAGTGGTAGTCCCCAGGGAGGTGGGAAGAATGGGCTCGGGCCTCTGAGAAAGATACCATTCCCCGTGCCTGCCCCAGCCTGCCTTTCTAGCTTCTTTTGCTCTTCTCCGCAAAAGGTCACCTATCCTTGAAATCCATCTGTGTCTGAGTTCTGGTTCTGTCACCTCCAGGAAACCTCTTTGGATTTAAGAGACGATGTAGGGACAGGGTGAAGAGAAATGGATTTGGAGCTGGACAAAGCCGTGTCAAGACTCCTCCCTCTCTGCCTCCTTCTCCCAATTGGAACACGGGAAAGTCCTGCTGCCCGCAGGCCAGACCCACGCACTTCTTCACATTTCCCTCCCACCATCATGCGTTCGGTCTCGCTGGCCCGCCTGGCCCTCAGAATCGGGTTGCAGACCTTGAGTATCTCGTGTTTGGCCTCTGCAGCCACATTAGAAGCTCCTGGGACCAGGCTGTCCCTTATTCTTCTCTTCTAGTTCCTTAGCACCCAGCACAGGGCTGGGTACAGAGTGGGACCCTCACAGCTGCTTGGAGACGGGTGGGGTTGGGGAAGCGCAAGGATGCTCACTGGGTAGGCCTGGGGTGGAGTCCTGGACCGCACCTTTCTTGTCCATAGCATGGGGCTGATAGTACTACTGACTTCATTAGGTCCTTCTGGAAATTGATGAGGTAAAGTAAGCAACGTGCTTGGTCTAGTCCCTGGCACATAGTAGGCACTCAAGACACAGTAGCTCTTGTGAGACTGTGTTGGGTGATTAATACCACTTTATTCATTTGCTAATCAGTTTGATGGGGTGCGCACACTCTGGAGGTCAGTCAGTTGATCTTGTCTTTGCCATTGGGCTGACCCCTTCCTTAGGGCAGAGACTCGATCTTGTCGCTACCCCAAATGTTTGTTGATTGCCTGCTGTGAGCTAGGCCGCAGGAGCACCCAGGTGAATTTGTCCTCAAGGAACCCTCAGTGGCAGAATGTCTCTGGGGGTGCTCCTGCTGTCTGTTAAATGGTCTGATGTCACCGAAAGGCTGGCCTGAGAGGTCATCCAGAGAAAGGCATGTGTTCACCCTCATTAGGTCAACACATGGCACCAGTATTGTTGATGACAAAGATGAGAACACAGGTGTTAGTGAGTGACTGCCCAGGACTGAAGAGCATTTACTTCTTAAATCCAGCCTGATGCCGCTGTCCAAGGGGTGTCCTCACTGATGTTAGCCATGTGGGGGTGGAGAGATGGGCCTGGTTTGGAGTCTTCGTTTTGCTATGGCCAGTGCCCCCCACCTCCTCCTGACCATGGCAGCCAGAACCTGAAGGGGCCCCAGGGTGCACGGGGTCCCCTTGCTCAGGACAGGAACGTGGTCAAAGTCACAGAGCGAGATGCAGAGGCAGGGGGAGGCCCTGTGCTGTTTGCAGACAGAAGCAGGAGAGGAGCCTATGCGGCCTTCCCTGCACGTCCCATCCTGCTCAGGCCAGCTGCTCTGAGACCCCCCCTTCCTGTTCTACTCTTGAAAACCCGCCCCCAACCTTCATCAGACTCTGGCCTCTGCCTCCCATCCTCAAAGCCTTTTCATTCATTCAACACACACCTGCCACGGGCAGGTGCTGCCCTGGGCCCTGGGAGGAAGCAGTGACTAAATGGCCCAGAGGTCATGCCACATCTGGCCCTTAGTGCCTGCTCAGCCAAGAACTGCCGCCTCCGGCGCCCATTCCTGGCTTCCCAGATGCCAATTTCACCAGTTTCTGGTAGACTTTCCCCTAGAGCACACACTACCCTCACCAGTCACTGTTATCTTACTGTCCGTCTTAACCACAGTAGGACAGGAGCAGGGGGTGGCTTCTGCTGCCTGGCATGGGGGCGGGGGTGCAGAGTTGGAGGCTGGGAGGCCTCAGGCAGTAAGAGAGCCTGCTGGGTGGTGTGTGGGGGTGGCGGGCTCTGTGGGAGAGTCAGCCCCCAGAGACATCATCTCTGAACTCTGACGGGCGTCCCAGGGGGTTGGTTCTGGGAGTGTCTCCACTTTGTAGGGAGCAGGATGGTGAGGGAATGGGAGGACATTCCCCGAGATGTTACAGCCAAGAGTTGGCAGGGCCTGGGCCTGGGTGTGTGGCTGCCTTCTGCTTGCTGAGCCCCCTCTCAGCTGTGAAGCAGGAGTCAGGGGCTTTCATGTGGACAGCACATGAGCTGCTCAACAAACGGGATGCCTGGCTCTGGGGGTGGTCTGTTAGCCTCTTCCATGTCTGAGGTCATGACCGCAGCCAGCTCATGAATGCGGTCCTGGCCAAGCCCCCTAATTCCCAGAGTGGGGGGCTATGAAGGAGGCCTGGCCAGACCTGCCGCGGCTGCTGCTACCGCCGCCAAAAACGACAGCAGCTGGTGATGACGGACGGCTCTTCTCGGGTCAGGGTCTACACTAAGTGCTGCCATGCATTACATCACTGAGTCTTCGTGACAGCCCCGTGAGGTCAGCGCACCTGCCAGTCTCACTGACAGGTGAAGATGCCGGGGCTCCGAGGAGTGAAGTCACCGCTCGAGGTCATGCTTGCCACGCGCTCCCTCCAGCTGCCTTGTCAACCCCTGCACCTTCTGAGAGCAGCACGCTGGCCTGGGAATGGACAAGTCCCTTTCCCTCTTGTTCAGTGGAAACAAATTAAAGCTCTTCCAAGAGGAATTTTACTCAAGAAGAAAATGAAAACATACAAAAGTGAGGAGATGGATGGAGGGGAGGACTGGCGGGGTGGTGGGTCTGGGGGCGGAGCACCTTGACTCATCTTGGAGGGGACCGGGCATTTGACCAAGCCATTCCAACTGCCATCGGGAGCAGGTCCCGGCCAAGCCTGGGACGGTTCTCTGAGTCTTCCCAAGCTTGCTGAGCCAGGGCTAGGCCCTCCGTAGTTCCTGTCGCAAGCACAGACGAGGAATGGGGTCCCTCACTGGCTGACCCATGCCTGCCTGCCTTTGCCCCTCTAGTCCTTGCCTTGTTCCTGTCATTGGAAAACACTCATCAACTGTTTCCCGCGTGCCAGGCTCTGCCAGGCGCTGGGGAGCAGGTACGTGAGACATCATCCTTGCCTTGGAAGAGCTTGAGGTGCAGGGGTGGGCAGACAGGCACCCCAGTTCACTCTGAAAGGGGCACTAACGCCAGGTGAATACAAGGGGCTTAGAAAAAAGTGTGCAGGTGTGTTTTGAGAGACAAATTGATAGGACAAATGGGGTAAAATGTGAACAGTTGGTGAACCTGGGTAAAGAGTATATATAGCAAGTCCTTGTACTATTTTTGCAGCTTTTCTGTAAGTTTGAAATGATTTCAAAACAAAAAATTACTGAAAAATAAACCAAAAAAAAAAGGTGGGGAGAACCCTGGCGTGAACAAAGAGCTTCAGAGCCCAGAGGAGAAAAGCAACCCCCTGCTTATGGGAGCTGGGTGGCCTGAAGGAGGGACCCACTGAGTTGGCGGAGGAGGGGAGCTGGGTGTTTGGAGAAGAGGACACAGCACGGGCAAAGGCTGGGGGTCTGGAGGGGCCTGGAAACCTGCTGAACACCAAACGCCTGCTGTGTAAGAGGAGCTTCCCATGCTCAGAGTCTGTTATTCAGACCTAGTATTTGGGCTTCACCAGACAGGCAGCCCGGCTCTCAACAGTGGCACCGTCCAGGGAAATCCTCTGCTACCAGACAGCTCGCTGGGTCTCAGCCTCTTCTCCGGAGCAGCAGGGCTCAGTAATGCCAAGCACGATCGTGCCTTTTTGGCCTCCGCCAGCTCCCAGGAGAATGGCTTCCAAATTTCTATCACAGTTGGTTTCTAACAACATCCAAATGGTTTGCCACAAGCCCAGCAGCCCTAGCTGTCCAGGACCACAGGTGCCAAGACAAAGGTTGGCCCAGGCAACGCCTTCCCGCTGCCTGAGCAAGTCATAGGGCCCCATCAACTGCTGGTGGCTGGGGAGTGTCAGTTTCACGCTCAGGAAGTGGAAAAAGAGGCAGCTGGTTTAGAGCACTTCCTCGAGGGCAGAGGCTTGACCCGGTGACCTCTCAAGGAGGCTTCCAGTTGGTTGCGTGGAACATTCTCTATGCCCTGGCCCACCTTCCTTGGGCTTAATGCCTTCTCATATTTCTGGTCTCAGCTGAGGGCTTACCTTCTTGGGAATGCTTGCTGTGAGCCCCAGCCTTGGCCAGGGGAGGGGTCTCCCCCTGTGCTCCCAAGACTCCTGTGTCCCCTCCGTCACAGTGTTTTCTCATTGTGGGTAAGAGAAACACCCTGGAGCTGGGTTGCCTGGGTTTGAGACCTGGCTCTGCCACTTTCTAGTTCTGTGACCTTGGGCAAGTTACTTCACCCTCTGTGTGCCTCAGTTTCTTCTTTCGTAACATGGGGTCTATCCCAAAGGGCCAGGTGAGTTAAAACACTTTGTACAGTGTCTGGTCCCTAGTTAGTGCTATTGCTGTACAAGCCTCTGCCCCTACTAAGCTGTCATTGTTGACTTGACCGAGAGCCCAAGAGGACAGACGCTGGTGCTGTTTGTCCCTGGGTCTCGGGGCTGGGCATGGTGTGCGTCTCAGTACGGGCATCAAAGGTACAGACGAATGGGAATGAGGTCGAGGACCAGAGTCTGAGTGCTAAGGCAGAACGGCACAGGGCTGGGCATCTGGAGCCCCGGTCTCAATTTCTGCTTCTGTGTTTCACACTCCGAGGAGCCCGGGTCTGAGCCTCAGTTTCCTTTGTAACCCTGGACAGCCGCTCCAGGACTGGTGACACTGCACCCTGCAGAGCGCTGCCCAGCACAAAGAACAGCTGCCACCTCTGATGGCTCTCCCACCCCATCTCCTGCCCTTTCTTGGCTCACACCTCTCACGGCGCCCCCATCCGCACCCTGAGCCCTCGCTGGAGCAGTGTGTTATTTTCACTTGATAAATGACTGAATGGGCCGGCCTCTAATGAGCGTATTATTCCCCAGCCAAGGAAATGGCTGTCTCTTCTGGGGTCCCCTGATAGAAGGTCCACACCCTGGCACTACTGGCCCCCCAGCACCCCCACAAGCCCCTCCCTCACCTTGCGTCACCACCTTGCCGAAGACAGGCAGGGAGTCGAGCGTGGAGCAGTTCCAGCGCCGGTTCCGGAACTGGTACTGGCACTCCTCGATGGCGAGCTGGGCGCCGCGGCGCACCGAGTCCATCACCTCCAGGTTCCGCTTGCACATCTGCACCTGCCTCTGGATCAGGCCCTTGAGCTTCTCACATGTCTCCTCCTCTGAGATGCTTCCCACTGAGGACAGCTTGGCCAGGTACCTGGGGAGAGGATGGTGGGGGTGGAATGCAATGCAGAGCCCTGTCCCTCCCCGTCCACTCCCAGGACAAGACCATGCCCAGCAGATCTGTGGGAACCGACTTGTCCCAGCACATGTCCTGGCTGCCAGCTTCTGTCTGGATCCAGTGACAGGCCCTCTTGCCCAGCTCTTAGGGCTGGGGCAGGAAGTGCCATCTTGCACGAGAACACCTCTCTCTCAACTTGGCCAAAGCAGGCAGAGCCCCCACAGCTCCTTCCCTGCCCTGGGTGACCCCGGCACCAGTGTCTGTGCCCTGATGTTATCCCAGCCCCTGAGCTCCTATGCCTTCCTGTAGCTGAGAGTCACTGCTCTGGTGTCTCTCTTTCCTGCCCCAGGCAGTGACCCCAGTGACCTAAGCCCACCTTCTGGCTACAAAGCCAAGACCCTCACTGCCAGCCATATCCCAGGGCCATCAAGTGGAGACTAGCATCAGAGCTGCAGCACTTGGGGGTCGACTAATGAGGGCTGGGGGCTGGGGGCGCTCAGTACACAGGTGGCAGGCAAGGTCTGCCACGATCTCGCCTCCGCACTTGACAGTGCGGGCTCCACCTCTTAGGGTTATGGCGAGGATCACAATCTGGATAAGATGCTCTTTGTCAAGAAGCTCTGGGGTCAGGCGCATGCAGGGAGAAGGGACTTTAATATGTTCACTTGAGCGAGGACAGGAGAGAGCACTGTATTCATTGAATGCCTACTATACACTAGGCACAGTGACAGGCACTCCATCCTGGGGCCTCCTTACCCCAGATCCACGAGGTGATCATTATTATGCCTATTACATGGGTTCCAGAATGAAGGCTAGGAGAGTGATGTGCCCAAGGTGACAGAGTTAGTAAGTGCCAGAGCCGAGCCTCAAACTCCTCCAAACCCCCAGGGCCTCCCTCTTGCCTGCCTTTCTCCACAGTGGGCTGAGGGGCCCAGGAAGGCACCACCTCACTGAATGACAGACACTTTGTGATCTGGGCCAGGAGGCAAGGGGGCTGGGAGCAAGACACAAAATTGCTCACCAGCATGAGGAAAGGCCCTGTGAGGAAGAAGCGATCCCTCTCTCAAGGGAAGAGGGAGGGCATTAACTGAGCACCTACTGAGTGCCAGTTATGTTTCAGAGAGGTAAAGTAACTGGCTTGTGGTCACCTGGTTTGTAAGGGTGGGCCTGGGTTGGAGCCCACCCAGGTCTAGATGTCTTCATGGCTTGTGTGGTAACTGCTGCCCCTCAGCCTGTCGTCCCCCACCCCAAGTGTCCCTGGCACGTAGTAGGTGTACAAGTGGCAGCTAATGGTGGGAGGAGAGCTGCTGGTGACTCTGGAAGGCAAAAGGGATCTTGCGTGTGAAAGATGGTCTGATGCGGGTCTGAGGCAGTGGGGCAGGAATTCCACGATTGTTTGCTGAACGGAGGACTGAATGAATGCCTGGTGACCTCACCGGAAAGTACACAGAAAACGCCATTGAAGTATGGGAAATTTTTATGGTGATGACCATAAAAATAGCAAGCTTTTAGGGAACTTAGGGGGCTAAGTACTTTACTCACATTATTGCATTTGACTTCTCAGAAATACAGTAAACTCTCACTTTACAGAGAGGGAAACTGAGGCACAGACAGGTTAAGCAACTTGACTTCTGTGCAAAATCACACCAGTAGCAACAAGTGGAGTCAGGACTTGAACTCAGTTTTGCCTGACTTCAGAGCCGTTGGTAGAGACATTGCTCTTTTATGTGGCTCAATAGCCAGAACTGATACCTGTGGGAGAAGCTGCTGGGAGCTGGACTCGTCCAACTCAAGGAGGACAGGCAAGGTACCGCTGGGGGGCTGCCTGCTGTCGCTGAGCCCTCTGTCCCTGGAGGTGTGCAAGCAGCAGCTGCATTCTATTTGCTAGGCATGTGGGTTGGGCCAGGATGATGGCTCTCCAACCTGGCTGAGCATCGAAACATTTGTGGGTTTGTTAAAAGCCCAGGTGCCTGGGCCCCACTCCAGGTGGGTTCTAGGCTTTTAACACGTTCCCAGGAGCAGCTGTGACGCCAGGCTGACACCGGCCTGGAGGATCCTTCAGGGGACGCTCTTGGGTAACTACTGGGGGTGTTCCCTTCTCAGCCCGAGGGAGACTTGACTCTGGGACACACGCTCCTCCTTGAGGCAGTGGCAGCCCCCTGGCTGTGTGGCCTGTCTGAGCCCGGCTTTCTGGAGAGAGAATGGTTCTGGTCCCAATGGGCTGGGAAGGGGACATTAACTGAGAAGTTAATGTGATTTAATGTGGCTGCTGCATTTGGCTCTGAGCTGGGCACATGGTGGGTGTGCTGTGGCTGTGAGGATCTCTCCCTTCCCTGCAGCTCAGGTGGAGGAGTGAGAGGTGGGTGGTCTTGGGCCGAGGTGGTCCAGCCTGTCTTCTCTTGCCTTCCTGGCCACGCCCCCCCATCTTTTCTACCAGGTCCTGCCTGGTGGATGCACAGATGTATAGTGCCCTGGCAGAAGCCTGAGCCTCTTAGAGGGACCCAGGGCAGGAAGGTGGTTGAGGGGCAGGGAGAGGGTGCATCTGCAGAGCAAGGAGGACACCTGACTCCTCAGTGCTGCCTGGGTGCTCCTGGGTCTCTGCCCCCCGAGGGAAGGGGCTCCCTAGGGAGCAGGCCACCTGGTGCTCTTGGCCTGCAGGGGGCGCCAAGAGCCCAGCTACTGGCTGCGGGCCAGGTCCACGTTTGGGAGGCCACCGGTGAGGGGCCAAGAAGTTGGGCCTCAAGTTGGATCCTTTCCTACTCAGACACAGAGTTGGCTTCTTGGAGAAGGGCAGGGGCACCTATGCCCTCTGTGACATGGGGGCACAGAGTTGGCCTGTCCCGTCTCCATCTATGCTCCCTCTGTATGTAGCCAAGGGGCCAGGTTGGGCTGTGCTGGGTCCTGGCTGCCGGGGAAGGGAGATGTTCAGGCACAGGGGTTCTGTGGGCAGGTGGAATAGGTGAGGGAGGCCTGCCTGGGCCACCAACCCACCATGTGACCTTAGGGAAGTCCCTGCCCCTCTGGGAGCCCGTCTCCTCATGGGTACCATAAACTAGTGGCCATTGCCACTGTCAGAGTTGGCAGCCCTGCTTGTACAGGTGGGGATGGGGGTTCCAGGCCTCCGAGGCTTCCTGGATCCATGCCGGGCTGATAGATGGAGCTCCTGCCATTGACGAGGAATAAGATGGGCCAGAGGGGCCTCCTGCACGCCTTCCTGAGGCTCAGAGCTCAACAAGGGGAGATGGGCTGAAATAACAGTAGGAGGGATTTAGGGGTGAGCTGCTGGGCTGCCATGGCTGTGAGTCACTGGGACAGCTTCCAGGAAGAAGCGAGAAACTTCTTCCACCAAGGAGCGTCCCTGCCCCCACGGCTGGCACCAATGCCCACCACCCCCAGCCCCTGCCTTTATCTGGCCCAGCAGCTGTCCTCTTCCATGCCACAGGAGGCACAGCTCCACCCCCACCCTGGTTCTCCCAGGGCCCACGGTCTTGCCTGGGAAGGGCTGGGTGCCAGAGCTGGAAATGGAGCTGGAAATTCGGTGGAGAAAGTGAGGACCATGGGCATCGTAGGCTACGCCTGCATTGCTTGCTTGTCTGGTATCCTTAGGGTGTCTGCCCTCATTTTATAGATGAGCAAACTGAGGCCTGAAGAAGTCGAGTGACTTGCCCAAAGTCACCCAGCTAGTGAGTGGCAAAGCTTGGAATGCAAATCCGGCTCTGCCAGGGGACTCTTTCCCTGTACCCTGTACCCTGCTTGTGGGTCTGTGCTATGTGTCATATCAGTCTGGGCTCTGCTCATGCCTGGAACCGTCTGCCGTACATAGAAAGTGTTTAGTAGAACTCTCAGTGTGCACAGAGGGCTCTGTCCTGACCAGGTCCCCTCTGCTCACCTCGTGGCAGAGTACTCAGGGTAGGTAAGGGTGGTGTGTGTGGGGGGTGAGGGACAGCCTTTCGGTCTGCTAGGGGTGTGGAGACCCTTAGAGCCTAGGCCCACCTGGTCCTGGGAGCCTCAGGAACCCCCTCTCTGCACCCTAAGGTAGCTCAACCTTCCCCCTAGAGACATGCATGCCACCTGCTGACCGTGGAGCTGGGCTGGACTGAAATGTCAACTGCCCAAGCCATTTCTGGGGGAGACGGACCCTGGGCACGATCGGTCTCTGCAGTCGCTGGGCTTGTCCGGCCCGGGGAGGGCCTCGACCATCCCTGCTTCTCCCGTCCTAGTTGCACTGCCCCAGTTTAGGCTTCTTCCTGCCACTGCTGAGTACAGGCTTAGCAATTTGCCACCTGCTGCTCTGGCCACCCAGGACTGTAGCCACAGCCGTGCCTTCGATCAGGTTACCCCACCAGCCCGGGCCGCCCCGGCTGCGGCTGCCAGCCAGCTCGTGCCCCATCTCCTCCAACGGGGGCTGCGGGGGCTGCAGGTCCTTCAGGCTCCTCCCAGGAGGCCCTCCCCACGCCTCGGCCCGTGCCTGTAGCCTGCAAGGCTGGAGGGCCCTGGCCCTGCCAGGGAGATCAGATCCTCTCGGCCACCTGCTGTTTTCATTAGAAACTAAAATTAGCTGGGCTTGTCCCAAGCTTTTCCAGGTTTGCTTGCTTTTTAAAAAAATATATACAAATTCCTAGAGGAAAACCCTCACCTCTGGGACTCCTCCCCGGCTCTCCCTCTGCCCGTCCAGAGGAGAGGACGGGGAAATAGCTAGCGCGTTTGGGAGGCCAAGCAGATCAGTGTCATGGGTCCTGGCCCTGCGGGTGTCCAGGTGGGGGCTGGGACGCCGGCCCAGGCCTCTCTCCCCCTCCCTCTGGCCTCTCTGCCTGCTCAGGCCACATTTAGAGCCTGGTCAGGAGCGGTCCTGCCTGTGGCACCAGCGAGGAGGAAGGCCCAGTGAGAGGGAGGAGGAGCCGGAGGGAACCGGAGTGCCTGCTGAACAGCGAGCCACTTTGGGGGGACTCAGGTCCGGGTGACAGTAAAAGTGACACGGAGCCCGTCCAGAACTGTGTTGTCGTGGGAGGCGGGGCGTGCCTGATTCCCCAAGGTCCCTACCACACCCCCCAATGATTCAGATTTATAAACACTTCTGTACCCATGGTCTTAGTATCCTGCTGTCCTCTGCCCCAGGGTGCTCCTGTCCCCAAGACCCTGAGCATGGCACATGATCCAAGGGGACGACAGCCAGAGTCAGGGTCCCATCTCCGGGAGACCGAGGCGAGTGAGTGAGCACCGCCAGGCCTTGGCGTCTTCATCTACAGGATGGGGAGAACAGTCGTTTTTATTTCAGGACTCTTAAATGAACGAAATGTTCACAGAGCAGGCCCTCTGCCGCTGTTGGCCACATTGTTGTATCACCGTCACTATTAGGGTGTGTACCATCATCCTGATCGTCGCCACCACTCTTCCCGAGCCTCGTCATAGCCCCTTGAGCTGGACCCCGGCTGGACCTCCGGCCAGTTCTGCCCATTTGTCTGCTTTACTTGACTCTGTGAGCTCTCTTAGCCCTGGGTCCCTAACACTTTCTTTTCAGCTGAGCACACTTGGGGGAGGACACACTTCCTTCCGGAATAGCGGGCCACTTCAGCCTCGATCCCAGCAGCAGCCTTTTGACAGAATCCCCAGAGTACACAGAGCTAGGGCAGGTGTTTTCTGGCGCTTCTGGTCCGTTGGGTGGATGCTTCAGGGACCAGGTGTGTGAGAGACGGGACGGGGGTGGGGGATAGTGTTGTCAGATGTTCGGGAGCCAAGGACACTGGGGTGAGGAGGGCAGGGACAGTGGGTGTCCATGACAAGCTCAGGTGGGCCCAAACCATTTGTGGAACTAGATGACTGGAAGAGAGGCACCTGTCATCTGTCGCTTGTGCTCTTCAAATAAGAGTCACATGCTTTGCTATATCCTTATCGCATCCATTCAGGGCTGGCCAGGTGGGTGTTACCCCTCCATTTTACAGATGAGGAAACTGAGGCTCAGAGACACATATTCAGGTCAGGGGTGGTCAGGATTTGAAAACAGGGCGTTCTGGCTCCTGAGCCTGGGCTGGCTGATCAGGCTCCAAAGGTGGCCCAGGGCACCGAAGACACGGTGGTTTGGCACCAGCGGACAGTGACCAGAGGAAGGCGGCTTCGCCCTTTCCCAGATGAGTCTCTCCAGAGCCCTGTGTCTTTTCCGCACCACAGTGAAGGCGTCCAGGCTGCTTTCAGGAGTGGGGGTCCTGCAGAGGGACGTGTCTCCGGAGCTGTGTGGCTGCCTGGACAGCGTCTGGGTCTGTGGTCCCTGCAGCTTCTAGGGACACAAAAGGAGTTGCTGCCACTGGCGTGAAACCCCTGGAAGGGTGGCCAGTGAGGAGGGGCCGGCCTTGGAGATGCTCACAGTGGCTCTGGGGTAGCAGGTGCTGCCCAGTTTGGGGGTAACTCCAGAGTTCTTCATGCCAGGCGCAGTTTTCTTTGCTCCAAGGGCATTTCCTCAGTTGGGCAGGGGTGGGGTGGCAGGTGGCCTCCTCTGGAGCTCAAGTCCCCACTTCTGCACCTCAGGGCACTGTCCCCTTCCTTCTTCCTGTCTCCTGGGTCCCCAGCTCCTTTTACTCCCATCCCCGGGAGACTCAGCACCCCTGTTTTCTGTCTCTTGGTTTCTCAGTCCCCATTCCTTTTATCACCCTGGTGTCCCAGCTGCCCACACTTCATTCCTGAGGACTCTGTATCCCCCACTTCCTGTCTGGGAGGCCCCGCCCCCATTTCCCATCCCATCTCGCAGTGTTTGTTCCTGGGGGGCTGGTGGCTGATTCAGGGCTAGAAAGTGGGCACTCAGACCTGAGCCGGGATGACCCCAGAGCTATGCCAGAAGGTAAGAAATTTCCTTCTCTACCTGGGGCAGGTGTGTTTGGGGGAGGTGAGTGGGTGTCAAATTTAGGGTACTTTCTGACCTTGCCTTGCCCTCTAATTTGCCAGCAGACAGCTTCTCCCTCACAAAGGCCCACCCACCCTTGTTCCAAGTGCCTTTCTCGCCCTCGTAGCCACAGAACGACTGAACTGTCCTTCCCAGTTCCACTGAGGTGACCCTGGAGGTGGGGGGGACAGCGAGGAGGGACAGGTGAGACCCCAGCTGAGCCGTCCAGCGCCAGCTGCCCAGAGTGAGGCCCATGCTCTGGTGATTCCAGGTTTCTAGTGAGCTCCTTGGCCATGTTGGATCCCTCCTAAAGGCCCAATCCTAGGAGACCCTGTGGCCAAACCCATACCCCCACCCCAACAGGGCAGATGGGAAAATGTTGGTTCTTTCCTTGCTCCACTTGCTCACCACCTGGAGCAGAGAATGCCTGGCTAGGGGGGAGGGGCTGCCGGTCTGCTCTCATCCACTGCAGGGACAGTCCTGGGAAGACAGGAGACCTGGGATGGAGTTCCAGCTCTACCACTAAGATGCTCTGGGACCCCAAGCGCCCTGCACAGAGCCTGACTGAGCAGGTCTTAACAGATGAGTGTTTGCTGTGACTGAATGGGGCACGGCAGGCACCCCACCGGCCTCCCTGCTGCTTGGGGGCTCAGCGTCCTGGGAGGGGGGGGTTAAGAGCCCCTCTCACTCTGGCGGCCGCGATTCAGTCCTCGCTGCCCAAGGTGCCAGCACGGCTGGGCATCCTTCACTCGAGAGGAAAACTCTGAGGTCTCCAGCTCGCGGGGAAGAGTTCCTGGGACCCGACCCTGTACAATAGGACTTGTGTGTGAGCGGGGTGAGAAACAGGGTCCGAAAGGACCATTCAGAGTCACAGCAGAAAAGAGGCCCCTGCAGTCTCATTGGCGATTTCCTGCAGCTTCGAGTGGGCCTCTCGGGGTTCCCTGCTGAGCTGTGAGCTGTGGGGAGGTTCCTTCCCTCCCCGGATGCATCGATGCATCGATCCCCCTTTCTACCCACCTCCCTCTCCTTCTCTTCTCAGACCAGGTCCCCTCCACTGCGGGGGTTCTGACTTGGCCAGGGATCTCTTCAAGTTTGGTTTCAAGTTTGCCAGGACACGGGGGAGTGGGAGGGGTTCCGATGGGGAAGAGGAGCTGCTGGGGTCACGGCAGGGAGCGAGCCTTCTCGGAGTCTGGCTGGATCACAGAAGAAGCAGTTCAGGACTCAGAGATAAAACCTGGCAACTCCTGTGGAAATCTGGACAGCAACCGCGGGGTTGCAGCTTGGCCTTCCAGCTGAGTGTGCTGAGCAAACCGGCGGGGGCGCTTGTTTGGAGTGGGGGTGACTGCGGGGCCAATGGCGTGCGGCTGTCGCTCCCATTAGTGGTTCCCTGGCCAACTCTGTGCCAGGTTGGCTCAGGCCAAGCCCTTCTTCCCAGAGGGAGGAACAAGAAGCGGAGACTTGGTGCAGATGCTCAGCTTTCCAAACGTACCCACAGGGCCCGAGGTGGGCGAGTTTCAACAGGTTTGGGGAGCACTGCCTTGGCAGATGCTTGCTGAGTTGCTCCTTGGCTAATCCAGGGCTGGGGGAAGGAAGTCAAGCCACAGCAGACAGCTGGGTCGGGACTGCCGCCTGAGCAAACCCCTCGGGCAGAGCCGTCCGGGGCCCCACAGTGGAGGGTGAGGGGTAGACAGAGCTTAACCTGGCTCCGAGGGGTGTGCCCCAGCTGGGGAGCCGAGGCCAGAGCAGCAGATCAGCTGAGTGACAGACAGCCACACTTCCTGACACTTCCTGACACCCACTTTGGCACATCTTAGCATCACCTGAGGCTCAGGGAAATGGAGCAGAACTCCCTCCTACTCAAGGTCTCTGAAGATAGGGCGCCAGCTGACCACAACTCAAAACCCTCCGGAGGGGACCGGCCCTTCCTTTATCCATCAGGTACTGACCGAGCGCTGACCGCACGGTGGGCACATGTCAGGCTCTCCCAGGGTGCCGAGCAGAGCTCATTCCACAGCCTCAGCCCCCAGCGGTGTAGGACCTTGCAAGAGAAGAAGCCGCAGTGCTGGCTGACAGCCATGCATAATACAGAACAGTCCTGTGGGCAGGGGACTGAAAACCCGGTGATCAGGAAATGGGGGAGTCAGTCCTGCTTCCGATGTTCAGAATGTGCTTGGGGAAGTCACTGTACCTCTGAGTCTCTGTAGTGGGGCTGAAAAGAATGCAGTCTCCTTCCTCTGAGGAGGGTGGGGGGGAAGTTATGTGGTTCTGACAAGGCGGTGTGTGTAAACCACCGATTCTCAACGGGGATGGTTTGCACCGGGGACATTTGGCAATGTCTCGAGACATTTTTGGTTGTCATCTGCGGGGGTTCCTACTGGCATCGAGTGGGTAGAGGCCGGGGATGCTGCTGAACACCCTACCGTGCACGGGCAGGCTCCAGCTAGTGAAGGGCGATCCGAGCAAGCCTGGTGTGAGCTGTGGAGGGATGCGGGTTCGCTCGTGATGGCGCTCTGTGCCCAGAGCCATCAGAGGAGCTCCGAGAGCTTGGGCTTTCACACTTGGGGGGGGGTAATCCTTTTTAGCGGGGGACTAGGGGGACACTTCCTGGGGGAGGCAGGCTACAATTTTGCTCATGGGGCTGGCACTGACACCTGGGCTGGCTCCGTACACACCTGGTAGCAAGCTGTGCCCAGAGTGCCAGGCCAAGGGAGTTCCGTGGCCCGCTGGGTGAGCAGATGCCCGGGAACTGGGCTGGGAGATGCACATGCAGGGAAGCCAGACCCAGGGAGGAACCTGATTCCCCCGACCCCCACCGTGGCATCAAAGGGTCCTCCCAGCAACCCCTCCTTAGGTCAGTGGGCTTTGCCTATGAGCCAGGCTGGGCCTCCCTCACTCAGCGAGGCTCTTGTAGAGACACGGGTTGAAGAACAGGGTGGCGGCAGCCTGGAATTCTACATGTGTGGGCTGTGTCAGGTCACGGGATCTGCACAGAACAGTCTGGGGTAAATGGGGTTTGGGAGCAGCAGTCCGAAAGCCTGTTCTCTCCAGCGCCCCTGTAGACAGGGCCCCGGCTGCCCTGGCTCACAGACAGCAGCCCTCGGCTTCCAGCAGCAGCCATGGCTGCCATTTCCTTTGGTGTGCCTGGCTCTGTGCTCAGAGGCGCCGTGCATGGTCTCTCTCTTGCCTCACCACCCCCCAAATGTGAAGCCATTTTACAGATGAGGCACCTGAGGCTCAGAGAGGTCGAGTCACCTGTCCTAGGTCACTGAGCTGGTCAGTGGCAGGACTGGGATGGAACTGTGGCTGTGTGTCGTCCCGGACACCCAGTTCTTAGCCACTCTGCTGGACTGTCTTTGAGTGCCGCATGGGCTGCCTGCCCACGCCTCACCGGCCTGCACTGGGACCCCCACCCAGCATGCATGGCCTTCCTCCAGGAAATCCCAAACAATGAGCCCTTAGCTCGTTCATTCTGTGACTCTCCCCAGGACTTCATCTGGGGTTCAGAGCCATCTGCTGAGGGACTGCCACCCAGAGGATGGAAGAGGCCCACCAAAGGTCACGGCATGTACGGGGCAGAGCTGGGGCTGGAGCACCATCCCCGGACCCCCAGCACAGCCCCAGCGCCTGGGGGAACAGTCACCGACATCTCTGAGCCCGAGTCTGGTGGAGCCCAGGCCGTCCACTGACGGGCGGTTTTCATCCACCCATCCATCCCTCCCTCAGTGGCGGGAGCTACCACAAGCTGTCAACTCACCCCGCCTGCCAGACACAAGTCTAATCAACAGCTTCCAGCCTCTCTGGGCTTGCCCAGGCCTCAGGCTGCAGAGCCCTCCCAGCTCCCGGCTTCGTCCTGTCCAACAGCTGCAGGCAGCGGGACACCTGGCCTCCCTGCCAGGCCGCCCGCTCTTCTGAGACAACAGACAGCACCGGTGCTTGCACCCAGCCAGCCAACCGCCCCTGGACTGCAGCCCGACTCCAGGTACTAGCAGGGGCGTGGTCAGCCAGGCCTTGCCCCTCTGAGAGCTGCTGCCAGGCACCCTCTTGGGACCAGACCTTCCGCGTGGCTCACACTGGAAAAGACCCAGTGCTAGCCACCATCCCTGCCTGCCTGAAGCTTTTCCTTCTAGAGGCAGATTTTGGATCAGATCCTTCTGCCATTTACTCCGTAGGTGACTTAGTGCAATTACCTCTGTGATCCCCAATTTTCTCCTCTGTGAAATAGGGTTCAGATGGTGTTGGGTGTAGTGAGTGTGGTGGGAGCTGTCATAACTATTATCCTTATTGTCATGATGCTGACCTCCAGGCCAAGCCCCCCCTTTGTGACTGCTCTGGCTCACACTTCCCTGTTTGCTCTGTCAGTGACAGCATGTGCGCTGCCCCACCCATTCATGGGTTTGCTCTTATCTCGTCTGTCTCCCTAGACCCCGAGCTCCTTGAAGTCCAGGCTGTGACACAGATTTCCTGCAGGGCCGACTCAGTCCCTGGTCTGGGGATGGATGGAAGGTGATAGATTTGAGGTACATGACCTAGTCTTGGATGTGCCCACGGATCTCTGCTCCATCACAGCCTCTCTGGTTGGGTAGGGTCCTGGGGAGGCCCTGCCTCTTCTGCAGTGGGCTGAGCAGAGACCCTTGGCTCAAAGCCCGAGGCCCAGGGCAGAGCGGGAGTGAGCAGGGTCATCCACAGACTGCTCCGTGGCAACCTGAACCATCTCCGTTGCAGAGAACAGGTTTGCCAACCTTGCTTTTCCCTCACCCCACCCCCCTGTGGCGCCAGAATGAGAACTGAGCTGTTGGAATACCCCATGGTTTGCGTGACCCAAAGCTGGGGCTGGGATGTCACACCACCTGGACCACACTGGCTCAACTTTGGGATGGCTCCAGAGAGGGGAGCATGTCACTGCCTGGGAGTCAAAGCACCTGGGCTCAGTTCTTGGCTCTGAGTTTGGGCAAGTAGTTTCCCCTCCTGGGGCCTAAGTTTCCTCATCTGTAAATGGAGCCAAACACTAAATGCTCTTGAAGGCCGTTCCACCTTGGATGACATCCTCTCCCCTGAAGGCCTGGGTCAGACCCTGGGACTGCCACTTCCCCGTCAGCCCTTCTGGGGCCCTCTGCTGAGCGGTCAGACCAGCCCTCACTCTTCCTGATGCTCACATTCTCTGTGGGGACCCAGCTTTCAACCCATGCTTTCAAGAGTCAGCTCCAGGGACCCCAGATTCCCTCAAGTCCAAGTCAGGTCCCTTCCTCGGCCCTGCGATTCAAACCCAGCTCAGGGGGCTGGAGTGCTGGGCGGGCAGTGGGAGGAGGCGGGATGCCCTGGTTTCTGTGCACTGTGCCACTGCCCCTGAAGTGTTAATCAAATTAAACCTCCAAGAAAAACAAAAGCTCTGCAGCCACTTCAGGCGGCCTCAGAGTCCTCACTCCCAACAGCTGGGAGAATTCCGCATCACCTTCGTCCCACAAGCCCTGGGTGGCTCGGACCCCAGAGAACACTCTCCTTCCCGCCTGCAGGGCCCCGACTGGCCGCAATGACCTCATAGCAACAGCTATTGGACACTCGGGGCAATTTCATGGGAGATATTTGTTCTTTGGTCTTGATGCAGAGGGAATTTTTTCCTCTCCCGCTGTCTCCATGGAAACCCCAGCTACACTGTGGGCTAACCCCCTTCCCACCTCATGCTTTTCAGATCAATATTGGAGCTTGGCTCCCCACTGGCTGCCCACAGAGGATGAGGGCAGCACTTTGGGCAGGGTTAAGCCCGGAGCCTGGGGAATAGTTACTGAGGGGGCTGGAGGAGTTCAGGGTCCTCTTGCTTCCCTGTGGACTCAGGGGCCCAAGCTCACCCCTTTAGAATGTCCCCACACTTCCCAGCCAACCTTCTGTCCCTTCACAGGGAGTCCCCTGAGTCAGGCCCTCCTCAAAGAGAAACAGACAGGTCACCAGCAGTCACCACCCCTTCCTCCTCAGGCGAGACGCGGAGAGGTGGGGGGCTGTTGTCCTCTTTAACGGCTGGACGGAGTTCCTTCTTGCCCCAGGGAGAACCAAGGCCGGCCAGCGCCAGTCAAGGGCTCTCGGAGGCCCTGCGTCCTGGTCCCTGTTCTCCTTCTATCCCTAGCTCCCGCCCCCCAAGCAGAAACAGGTCCCTGCACGCCTCCAGCCCAGCCCGCAGCGCGGCGCAGCTTCGGCGCGGGGAGCTCGCTCCTGGACGTCTCAGGATTAACCTGCTGCTATCGCCGGGAGTCCTGCCCCAAAATGGGCTTCCTCCTTGACCTGTCAGCCCAGCCTGGGCTGGGCCCCGCGCCCGACACCCCACCCGGGCAGCCACTCCGCACTCTCACCCCCTTGCGCTCTCGGGCGCCCCAGACCGCCTATGGGTGCGGACGCCGCCGCCACCCCTGCTGCCTCTGGGCTGTGAGCCGGACCAGGCAGGAGGGGTGTCCAAAGGGAGGCCCGGGCAGTGGAGAGCACGAGCGAGCCTCGCGTCCCGAGGCCGAGACACCTGCGGAGCGCCCCCGTGCCCGCTGCCCCGCCCCGCCCCGCCCGGACCCTGCCTGGTTCAGCCAGGTCCAAGCCCGACTTACAGCCAGTTGCTCGCAGCGGCCGAAAAGACGGCGAAGACGAGGAGGCGCAGCGAACGAAGGCAGGAGCGGGGACTCATGGTGCTGCCGCGGGCGCCCGGCCCTGGGCAGCGGCTGCGGCCACGGGGGGCCTCCCGTCGGGGCGGCAGGTGGGCACCCCACTAGTGAGCTGGGGCGCGGCGCCGGGCGCGGGCCGGGGCGCGCGCGGCGGGGCTCTGCCTCCGTGCCTGCCGGCAGCCCTGCCCGCTTCTGCGCCCGCTGCCCGGCGCGGACCAGACTGTCAGCGCCGCCCAAGAGCCGGGATGCGGCGGCGGCGGTGGAGGCGGGCGGGCGGCCGGGGGGGCGGGCCGGGGGCGGGCCAAGGATGGGGTTACCTGGGCGGGCCCAGCGGCCCGGGACACCCCCCCGGGGGCGGGCCAGAGAGGCAGTAGTAGCTGCCGCCCTTGCCCACGGGACTGGGCTTCTTGCGGGCCTCCCCGGCCCGGCGCCCGGGAAGATTTGGGGCCGGAGCCCTCTCCAGGCACGCCTGGCTGCGCGCCGCCTAGTCCAGCCCGGCTAGAGGCGCGGCGACCCAGCTGCCGGGTCCCCGCCCGGGCCTTGGGGACAGGCGGGCACAGCTCCCCCAGCCCGCCGCTGCGGGCACTGCAGGGCTGCCCTGGCGGCCCGCCTTGCTCCCGCCGGTGCCGTGGAGCGCGACCCTGGCCCGGACCGACCCAAGCGCGATGGTTACTTGCGCTCCAGGCGCCAGGGGCTGCACGCCCAGGAGTTCGGGCTGCCTCACAGCAGCCCGAACCCCCAACCCGCCCCCACCTCCACCCCGCCAGGCCCCTCCCTGCCTCCCGGCCAGCGCGTCCTCTGGCCCAGCCCTTCCCTGGCGCTCACCTCCCTCAGCCTTCCGGGAGCTGGACCGGGCCTCCCGAGCTTTGGGCAGCTTGGGACAGTGGCCTGAGACTGTGGGAATCTGAAACCTCGATTCTGGCTAGCCCTAAGATCTGGGCGAGACCTAAGCAACAGGGTAACTGAGTCCCTTACCTCTCTCTGCCTCCGTGTTCTCATCGAAGGAACGGACAGAAGACCTGGTGAAGATGGAAGGAACTCAGGAAAGTCCTTTTTAGCACACTCACCAAGTCTCGCGTTGAATTTTGGCGTTCGGGGCCCTTGTTTTATTTACTCTCCAGAATCTGGCAGATTGAGCCCCTAGCTCAGTGCTTGGCTATGTTTGTGGAAGGCATGAATGAGATGGAATGGGCTGTGCCTCGTTGGTGTCGAGTGCTCCGTCCCACACCATGATTAACTGGCGAGAGTTACTTGCCCACCCCCAGGTAACCCATTCATCAGGTCCCGGATCAGCCCACAACTACTCTGAGCTGGCGGGACCTCTTGTCTAATGGAGAAACTAAGGCCTGGAGAGGGGCATAGAGGTGCCCTGCCTCCCTAGGGCACAGGGAGAGAGCCATAGAACTGGCCTATGCCCCCCCCTACCCAGGCGCTGTTGGCTGTTTTAGGAGCCCAAGGTTGGAGCCAGTGGAGGCGGTTGCGTCTGGGTGCCGGGAAGGTGCCCTCCACTCCACCGGGTGCCTGAGCTCAGCACAGGGGAGGGGCTTGGTAAACATTTGGTGTTAAGAGTCGGCAGAAGGTGGCAGGGATTTGTGGGGCCGCGCAAGAGTACAGATGGAGGCTCACATACCATATGTCTAAATATTTGCAAGTTATAAATCAAGCTAACAAAATGTGAAATAAAATATGTTCTATTCTCCCCCCTTGACAAGCACACTTTCATAACAGCCTGGAACGCCAGCTTCGAGTGTAGAATTCTGGCTCCTCGGACCCTGAACTGGAGCACAGTTGGGGGCGGGGGGAGGCCCCCTCCTGCCCCACCTCTGTCTTTCTTGCTCCGCAAGTGGCCTGTGTGCACACATGTGAACATCTCAGCCTGCCCGTGCTGGCCTGGTGTACACAACCCCTCCTCTCAGACGACTGCTCGGGACTGGGTATTCAGGGGTGTGGTCTGCCCTTGTGGGGACGGATCTGTGGAAGAGACCCGTTCAGGTCCTGGCCATCTGGGCAAGGTATCCCGGGGTCTTGGGCACCCAGAGTGTAATCTGTAGGAAGGGGCATGGGCTCCAGGTGGGCACCTCCCTTTGGCTTCTTGGTGTCCTTTGTGCTGAGAGCTTAGCTGGAGGAGGACCAGAGTGTGGGGTCCCAGGGCAGGGGCCACTCTCACTGAAGGGTGGCACTGAGTTATTGAACTATTTTGAGCCAATGTATTTGCTTCCTGGAATCTCAGTGTGGTGTGGTAGAAAGTAATAATAATAACAATAATTTAAATGGTAACAGGCGATTATTTTAGGGCGGCCATGTAATTTTCTTCCAAACCAGGGCATTGCTAAGAGTGACTGGGGACTTTAACGGGAAGACCTGCTGGGCGATCGGGAACTGAAGAGGGACTGCCCCAGGCAGAGTAGGATGCTTTGTTCTGCTAAAACATTCAGCCCTCTTAGGTTGGGGGTCATTCTGACTGGTTTCCACGCTGTCACTTGTTCACCCCTCGCAACAAATCCCGGGAGTAGGCACTGTTATTTTTTCCCATTTACAGGGGAGAAAATGACATGAGCGACTCGCCCAAGGAAAGTGAGTGGTGGACCCAGCACTCCCGTGCCACGTCCTTGACCCCCACGCTGCCCCGTGCCTGGGGCTCAGGTGTTGGGGCCGGAGCCTCTGTCTCGCAGCGCACGGCCCTGACCTCTGGGGAGCTGCCGGACCTCGGGCGTCTCTGTCCGTCTGGTGGAGACAATGCTACCTGGCTCGGCTTCTTTAGGGGCTGCTGGGAGACAGGCAAGAAGCAGTGGGTGTGAGTCCTGGGAGCTGGAATGAGCTGAGCAGGGGAGGGAGGGAGGGAACTGAGGGCCCGAGGCCAGAAAGGCCCGCCCTGATCGTGATAAGGACCAGGAGGAGTCCTTCGGTCTGAGTCAGTGGAAAGTCTTAATGGGAAAGTCTCTTTGAGGAAATGCTCTTCCAACTTCCAAGAACAGTTCGACTGTGAGGCTATCAATGCAACTTAATTAAAAAGTTCAGTTGTCAATTGAAAGCTCTTTCATAGGCAACCACATACCGTAATGACAAATGCGTATCTAGTGCTTCCAAGTGCCAGCCACTGTTCCAGACACGTTGCTGATGTTAACTCATTTAATCCTGGCCACGGCCTGGGAGGCAGATTCTGTCACTGTTCCCAGTTACCGGTGTCTGCTCCAAACTGCTGTAAGATCCATCACCAACCCTGTAACATAGGCACAGATTGACCAGGTCCCCCCTTTTACAGATGGAGAAACCAAGGCACAGAGCCATAAAATGGATTGCCCACAGGCACACGGCCAGTGGCACAGCCAGGGTGGGGATGTAGGAGTTCCGGGTGGTGAGTCACCCACTCTACTGTTCAATGGACGAGAGTCTTCCACCTGCAAGGACTAGTGTCTGGGTCCAGAAGGGGCAGGTCACGGGGCTTCTTTAGGCTCGTGGGAGTGCCCAAGGCCTGAGGTGGGGACCCTCCTTTCTGCACCCCTTTCTGTTCCCAGAGCACTGAGAACCGTACCCCTCACCCATAATGGAACCTGAACATATCTCGGTCAGTTCCTATCCTTGGTTGCAAGAAACAATTCCTTAACTTTCTGAGTGGCTTGCATTTGAAGCGAGTTCTCCTTTCTTATTCGTAAAACTTTGGGGAAAATTCATCAAGGAAGGGAAACCGGGCCAAGTTTTCAATCAGACAGGATCGTATGCAGTGGGTCTAAATTATCGCCAGCTCTCTGTGGGTGGGTCCACAGCAGCGTGGGGCTGTGTCTCCAGCCCCATCTGGGGAGTACCGAGTCGTGGAGCATCTGGGTCGCTGGTGACTGGGCTGTGTAGTCCAGTGTCACCAGTTTTTAGGTGAACAAATGAGGGCTTGGGTCTAGAACATTCTTAAGCCTGTATATGTTTTGTTCATAGAACTAAAAGGAGAGAGTTCCTCTCCCGTGGGAGTATTCACACATTTTCTTGCCTGTCCAGACAAGGCCACACCTTCTTGGGGCCCTGACCAAGACGGGGTAAGTACCCAATCAACCTCAGCCAGGCATGTGGTTTGGAGGGTCCTGGGCAGCTCCCTGCACTCTCTGGGCCTGGCGTTTGCTCTCTCAAGAACTTTTGGGGAATTTAGAGCAGGGATAAAGTAGAATGTCAAGTTCTCAGAAAGACATCTGTTTGTTCCCAGCCCTGCCAGATCCCTTCACCTCTCTGAGCCTCAGTTTCCTCATCTGTGCAATGGGGATTATAAGAGATGCTGTGAGGGATCGATGTGGTGATGTGTGTAAAGCCTGCTCAGAGCAGGGTCCAGCTTCAATGGATGTGAGTGCTTCCTCTTGTTCTAGGGTTTAACCAGAGCTATACTCCGGTGGTCTGCAAGTGGATTTTGCTCGGCCCGCCCAATGTTTTTCCGTATATAAATTTGTTGACAACACTTCAAGATTGAAAGATTCACATAAGAAGCTGGATCCCCAGTTCCTCTTGAAAAAATGGGGAGACTTGGCATCAGGGCATCCACATTCTCGGAGGAGGAGGAGGCGTGACGTCCACACATTTCAACAGCTCACTCCTGTCCCCACGCCCCGACAGGGGCTCTGGGCAGAAGGAAGCCAATATTTCCTGAGCATCCTACTGTGTGCCAGGGACTGCATCAACTGCTGTGCCCGCACGTGGCATTCAGTACTCAATTGTAAATCATCAACACCTTATTGCGCCAATGAAGAAACAGAGGCTCAGAGATTTGTGATGGGTTGCCCAAGCTCACAGGGTCACAGGTGGCATAGCCGGCACTTCTAATCAGGACCCATGTCACTTTTCTCTCTTCTGCCCTGAGCCGAGCGCAGGGTCCATGCAGCAACCCTGGCTCTGGCCTGTGGATGGGCTGATAGATGGATTTCGGCATGTGACGTCAATGCCTGGAGTTCCCATCCTTTTCCTGCAGACCCCCGGGGGTGGGGTGCTGTGGAGTTAGGGTGGGGACCTGTGTGCACACCTAGAATTCTTGGAATAAAACTCTCCCACCTACATACATATAAGAGGATCACAGTGTTAAATTTTTCATGGTAAAAGTGTTCAAATGTAACAATAGAAGAAAACTGTAGTGTAATAAACCCTCATGAATACATCACCCAGACTCAGCAATTATCAGTATTTTGGGCCATTTGCTTCATTTACTCTTTTTTGTTTGTTTGTTTGTTTCTCTTTTCTTTACGGGTTTATTTCAAAACCATTCTGGCTTCTCATGTCACCTGCATGTACTTTAGGGAAGATATCTGAAACCAGTGGGGTGCGGAGCCAGCTGGTTCTGGCTGCTAGGAGCTGGTAGCGCTCATTTCTTTTTTATTCTGATTGCAGTGATGCCACAGTGGTAGCTTGAAATCAGCCACAGTGGGAGTATTTACACCACGGAAATCAGCAGATGCAACCAGGGCTCCTCTCCAAACCCCACCCTAGAGAAGTGGTAGTTAAACATTCGCACCACCGTCTAAAAGACCCAAGAATGCTCTTACATAATCACCATGCTATTATCTCTTCTAACGAAATGAATGCTAACATTCGAGTTGAACTTCTCCGGCAGTTTAGAAAGAATGTGTTCCCAGGTTGCTTGTCTAATCAGGGATCAAACAAGGTCCCGCCATGCCATTTGGTCGTTAGGTCTCTTAAATTTTCTTAATCCAGGATGTGCCCCTCTGACTCTCACCCGTGGCATTTTCCTGCCCTTGGTCATTGCAGACAGTGGGGTGGCTGATCTGCAGAGGGTCCCCATTCTGCATTGGCCGTGCATGCTCCTAGCTGAGGTGTTCCTCTCTGCCCATATTTCCTGTCTTTAAAGTTGAATAGATTCAGCTCAACTTTTTGCTGTTGTTGTTTTGGAGGGAGCCAGAAGACTTTACAGGCGGAGCTGGGTTGTACGATTGGTTTTCCAGTGCTTATGGATGATTTGTGATGAATAAAATGCAGTTACTGAAAAGCATTTTAAAGTTTATGGTGGCTTTGACTTTATCATTCATGGACAGTGCAAGTACACGCACCATGGGTTCTCTTGCTCTGAAGGAGGGGCTTCAGAGCCCGGAAAGCTGGGTCCTTCCGATTGGGCCTCACCAGTCCGGGCAGGTCTTTCTGCATTCCGGTTTCAGGGATGAGGAACTGCCTGTGGGAGTTCATTCCCAGATGCCGTCCGGTGGATGGTCAGGTATTCCTGCCTCAGGTCTAACTGCAGTCTTTCCTGCTTCAGGTGCAGCTCACTTTCTCTTCCTAGAACTTCTTAACGTGCGGTCTTTCAAGTCTCTTCCAGCACCGAGGAGAAAAGCAAGCACGAGTATCTGTGTTTTCAGGACTCTAAATCCTGTGCTTGGAGTGGTGGTCATTTCACCCAGACATGGTTCTGATCTCACGCCCCCAGCCCCAGAAGGAACTGTGCATCCCTTCTCCACGCCCCTGAAGGATGGGGGTCCTTGTGGGTCAGGGAAGAGAACGTTCACCTTTGCCCACTGTCCTGGAATCCCCCTGTGCACCCTGGCTGGCAGGTCGGTGGTCTTGTCCTCTACCCAATGTCATGTCTTGGTCCTCATCTCCAACAGGACTCCTGTCCTTGCCTAGTCTTCCCATCTGGATCAAATCCCGGAATCCGATTCCTCCTTTGGGCCCTACCCGGCCTCCCTGAGTCAGCCGGGAGCTTGCTTTTTCCTCCCCAAAACAGGGAGCTGTGGTGAAAACGCTTCTCGCGGCTGAGCATTCTGCTTGAGCTTTGGAAAGTGGCTTGATCCAGAGATCCAGAGAGTGGCTCATTCCTTCGGGAAGCAGAGAGGCACCTGGGGAACACGTCAGCTTCCTTAGCGCCATGCCTTGGGCCAGACATTTGAGTCTGAACCTGTGTTGAGGCTGCTCTTAGGTCCCAGCCTAGGCAACAAACTCTTCGGGTGCGGGGAGGTGCTGTGAGACCTGTCCCCTGCACCTGGCAGCGCTCTAAAGCAGCTCGTTGGCCTGAAGGGGTCTTGGGGGTGGGCATTGTGAACTTGACTTTTTCTCAAAGGTAAATCACCTTACCTCCAAGGCCTCAGACACCTGTAATCCTGGAGTCTCAGAGAAAAAGTCTGACTTGAAAAGAAATATTCAAGGTAAGTTAGAAAAGGCATTCTGTTAACTTCATGGTAACAGGGAATTTAATCAACAGCCAGGAGTTACTGCATAAGGTGCTAAATAGTTCCTGAGTGTTTATTTTCTTGACTTGTTTTTATTACAACCTTTAAAAAAGCAGATTGCTAAGATGTTTTAGTAGGAGACTTAATTTTCTTAAACATTCCCAAGTAGAATGAGCGATGTTAATTTGTTTGTATGCTTATATCTGAAAACCAACTTTCTGGACAAGAGATAATAGTGGAGACAGCTCCCTGAGTTGTTTTCCTTCAGCAGCAACCTGTGTCCTATTTGGATAGGCACAAGCAAAGGCCCTGTGGTCAGCTCGCCTTGGGATCTGATCCAGGCATTGCCTTTCACTGGCTTGTGTGGCTTTCAGAAAATTGCCTCTAGTCCCTCCATCTCTTTTCCATCTTCCTCCCGTCTCCCTACTCTCTCCCCTCTATTTGTTTCCCTTCTCTCATTCCATCTCCCTTCTATCTCCCTTCCAGACCTTTGCAGGTGCTGCTTACCTGCCAGGAGTGCCCCTCAACCCGCCCTTTATTGGACTAGTTCTTGTTCAGGTATCAGCTTACATGTCGTGTTCCAGAAGGCTTCCTTGGGCTCCTGGTTACATGCTCTCCCTCAGCCCCCTGGACTTTTTCTTTGAAGCACTGTCATCAGCCTCTTCTAAATGATTGCTAAGTAGTTATTTGTAAAACCGTCTGTGAAATGTGTGTCTTCCTGTGGATTCTGATCTCCAAGAGGGCAGGGCTCACGCTCATTTTGCTCATCGCTGTGTCCCTGGCACTACGGTGTGCCTGGCACATGCGTGGTGCTTGGTGAAGAGGTGACTTGCAGTTCACCCCAGTTTTTTCATCCAGAAATAGGCCCAGGAGTATCTTTTTTAAAAAAAATGGGAACATCTCTGCCTGGTGTGGCTCAGAGGATTGAGTGCTGGCCTGTGAAATGGAGGGTCACCGATTCGATTGCCAGCCAGGGCACATGCCTGGGCACATGTGTGGGCCGGTTCCCAAGTTGGGGGTATGTGGGAGGCAGCTGATTGATGTTTCTCTTGCACATTGACGTTTCTCTCCCTCTCTCTTTTATTTCCCCTCTCTCTAAAAATAAATAAATAAAATCTATTAAGAAAAAGGGAACAGATATACCTGAGAAACATTAGTTTCTTTCCTATTCTCACTTCTTGCAAAAAGCTCGAAAAGAATCAATGGTCTTTTGAATTGTCAGCCTGAAAAACCTGCAGCTCAAGGGGCAAATGCACAGTTGGAACTGGGATGCAGGAGAGGTTAAGGCGACCCGGTCTCCGCCCCAGGAAGGTGAACTAAGGGCTCTCTCAGATCCTGTGGTGAGGGAGTGCTTTCTCATGGGGACCAGAGAACCGGTTTGCCTGTGTGTGCAGGGCCCAGGGCTGGACAGGGGAATCCATGGAGAATTGTGGGGACCCCGTTCTGCCTTGGGAGTGGCCTTGGAGGTGGAAAAGGTGGACAAAACTTCTTGGCGAGTCGGGGGAGACTTCCTGGCGAAGGCGATGTCTAAGTTCAGGCCTGAAGGGTTAGTAAGGTCTGCTTGGCTAACGGTGAGGGACAAAGTGTGTGTTCTAGGCTAAGTGCCTAGCACGTGCAAAGACCTGCGGGTGGGATGCATGGCATGTCTACAGAAGGGAAGAAGTTCACAGTGGTGGGTGGGCAGAGATGGGGGAGTGGGTGGGTCCTGTGATGAAGCCAGAAGAAGAGGGCAGGGGCCAGGGTAAGAGCAGAGAGGGGGAGGCAACCTAACATGTCGGGAATAGCCAGAAGGAGACTGGGCTTGTGGGATGCCATTTGTGTGTGTGTGTTTGTGTGTGTGCACATGCATGTACATGTATGTGTCAGGGGCAGCTGGGGGGGCAGCGCTTTCGGCCTCCAGCCAGGGAGGCACCCCCACAGATGCAGACACCCCGGCACTGGCGTGTCAGAAGCCCGCCGGGGCAGGAGCAGCTGCTTCTAAATCAAGGCCAAGGGCAGCCGAGGGGCCGGGTTGGGTTTGGTGGCTCTGCCGTATAGGCTGATGTGGGGGCTGGGGCCAAAGGGGGCTCTCCGTTAGCGATTCTGGGCCGGAACGAGTCCGGCTGGTTTGGAGAAGTTTATTTTGGAAGCTGGAATGATGCAAAATTAAGTGGGGAGGAAAAAATAGATGAGGCGGCAGTGAGGGTCTGTCTGTGGCTGGCGGGGCTGAATGTGTCCAGCTAGGAGAGCGTTGTTGAGTAAACAGATGGGGGTGGCAGTTTTTCTGCATGTCCGCTATAAATACCCTGGGGCTCGGCTGGCCTTGCTGGGGTTTCCTGGCATCGTGGGTGTGGAGATCAAGGTGCAGACATGAGGCACTTCCGGGAGCAGCCAGGGGTGGCCAGGGCATTGCTCAGATCCCACCCTCCCCCGGGCGGGAGGACAGGGGTGGAGTGGGCACTGAGGTCTGAGGCTGAGGCCCTGAGCAGGGGTGGGAGGTGCTGCTTCACTACCAGCTGACTGTGGGTCCCAGGCAAGTCTCATTACCTCTGTGAGCCTCGGTTTCCTCACCTGTGTGATGGAGATGATCGACCAGGGCATGGGAAGTATTACTGGCACAGTGTAGCAGCCGGACACTGGAGGCACTCAGGCAGTGGACACTGGGGAAGTGCTCTCTTCCGTGGTCTGACGTCTTAGGTTCCGTGTGAGCTGGGTGAGTGCTGTCATTTCTCTGCGTCTCAATTTCCTCATCAAAAATATAGGGGAAAGTCTGGATGCTGGAGCGGTCCCTGAGGATTTGCTTAGTCTCCGCACTACCATAGCGTTTGGCAATAGGATTAACAGGGATGGTAACAGCCCTGCCCACAGCAGGCCCGTGATCATCCAGGCACTTTGCAAATGAAGTTATCCGAGTTCGTTGTGATCTCAGTTAATTTTCCCAGCCATCCCATCTCCAGACCAGAGAACCTGAGGCTCAGAGAGAAGGAACTGCTGGAAGGGACAGAGCTGGGCTCCAGAAGATCCTTCATCTGGGTGGTGAATAGTCAGTGAAGATCAGCCACGTGCCGGGTCCTGAGCCAGTTGTTAGAGATTTGGCCAGTCGGTCCCTTTGTCCATGGAGCTTCCAACCCCCTGCGGGAGGTGGGCTTCTGGTCTGTGCAGGAGCGAAACACAGACAGGCATCCAGCACGCAGCACAGCCGGGGCCTCCCGTTCCTCTGCATCTTCAGTGGATGTATTTGGGCTCCTCCCTGTCCAAGGGATTTTATCATCCAGACATCCCCAGGGCTGGCTCCTGGCTGACAGGTTCCTGCTGAAATGAACCAAGAGCCAGTCAGTTCAGTTCATCAAAACGTCACCTGCACACTTCTCTGGGCAGGGCTTGTGCTGGTGTCTGGGGAGCCAGGGCTGATGGAGAGGGCTGGGGAGAAGGGGGTGAAATCATCCTCCTTGTCCACGTCTGTGTGTCATGATGGAAGGAACAGCCCCAACCTTCCCAGAGCCCAGCGAATCAGGCGGGGCAGCGATCATTGCCCCCATTTTCTAGATTAGAAAACTGAGGTGCAGTGAGGTGAAGTGACTTGCCCAAGGACTGAGTTGGGGCCTATGTGGCGGGGCCTGGAACCTGCCAGACTTCAAACCCAGTGCTTCCCTGCCTAGGGGAAGGGGCCCTGGCCTGGTGGGACAGGCCCCAAAAGCCCCAGCAGCCCCCGAGGCCCATGTGTGCATGTCAAGCTTGGCAGTCAAGCTCTGGCCAGGGGAAAGGAAGGCACTGTGTCCTTCCCCCCACTGCCCGTCATGAAGGGGGTGCCTGAAGTTTATGAGTGGAAAGGACTCGGTACGGAGTTTCTGCAGACTCAGCTCGGGGCATAGGAACCCTCAGTCTCTGAGCCTCAGTTTCCCTCTGTAAATGATAGCCTCCAGTGAACATTTCAGCTTGCATGCCCGCATCTCTCTTCCAGTGTGGCCTGCCCTCAGGGCCGTGAAGGCAGAGCTGGAAGCAAGGGTTCGTCAGACAGGACCGGACGGGGTTCATGCTCCCGGCCCCGGGGAGGCTTGTGCTCACGGCTGGCCCTGATGTCTGCGCCCACGGCACAGAGAGCGAACATGTTCCCTTAGGCTCCTGGGGTCCCTGGGCTGAGGAGATGGGCCAGGGCCTTTCATTCTCTGTTTCACCTTCCCACCCAGTCCCCATCCCAGTGAGTCAGGGGACAGTGTTCCCTCATAGCTGGAGAAGGACATGTGGCAACATTAGGGCTGTTTACAAATATCCAGGTTCTCCCTGTTCCAGATGCGTGGCGGGAAATGCACTCCCCACTCCTTAAACTTAGGAGTGGCCATGTGACTGTCTTCGGCCAATGAAATGTGACAGCAGCCTGCCACCAGCAAGATGGGGGTGGCTTGGGTCCTGAGTGAGGACACCATGGAGCAGAGCCCCTGTCAACTCACAAGCAGGTGGTGTGGACGAGAACGAGAACCAAACCTTTCAGGTTTAGAGCCCCTGAGGCTTTGGGGCTGTTCGTTACTCTGATGTCACCCTGAGTATCCTGATCGATAGGTTTGGGGTGTGGTGGTGGCCAGATGGGACAGCAAGAGGCTACAGCCTCGGGATTAACTGATCATTCTTCCTTTCTTCTTTTATTTTTTTATACACTTATCCATCCATTCATTCATCCTTCCATCTGTTCGTCTATCTGTCCACCTATCTACCCATCTATCTGTCTGCCCATTCATCTGTCCATCCAAGGATTCAAACTCAGGTCACCCCGACCATGAAGACCAACCTCCTCTGTCGTGCCAGGATGCCTCTTTGGCAAAGACACACCCTCCTCCCTGCCTGCCCGAATCCTCTCTGTCCATGGCGCCCTCCCAACCCTCCCTCTTTCCTGACCAGCCCCAGCCCCAGCCAGGGTGTCAGGGGGCCAGAGGCCCATGGAGCCCCAGCCACCACTGAGCCCCAGCCACCACAGCTGGCCCTGAAACGTGTCAGCCGAGTCCCGGCCTGGAGGCGCAACTGGGCTTTAAAGACAGAGCCGGAGCATCATGGAGATTTGCCAGCAGTGGTCCCAAGACCTTGATTTCCCCAAATGGCCCCAAGTTCACCTATCTGGGGACCCTTGCCCTTGGCAGGCCTCATCTGTCCGTTTTGGGCTTGGCAGATGCGATCACCCCAGAAATGTGCCCCTAGCATCCCAACCCCACTCTCGGCCCTTCCAGAGTTCAGAGCAGCTGTAGGTTGACCGTGAAGCCCAGATCTTATTTTTAAAAGGGGAGGCCGGGCCTTAAGGTAGGACAATTGAGTTTGAGTGAAATTGTCAAATGTTGGTTGGTTAGGGGAGCCCCTTAACAAGCCTCTGCCGTCTCCTCGAGGGTCTCCCCGGCAGCGGGCGCTGAAGTGCTATGAGAGCAGGTGCTTCCCTCAGTCTTGGGAGTCGGGGTGGCCTGGTGGTGAATCCTGGGCTTGAATTTCTTTTCACCTTTGTGAGGTCCCTGAGCCTCAGTTTTCACATCTGTAAAATGGGGGTTTCCTCAGCTTGTAGGCTGGTTGTGAGAGTGATAGGATAGTAAAAGTGTGTAACGTACCATGCACGTAGTTAGGTGTGCAGTAGATTGTAGTTACTACTGATGGTGGTAGTGCCGTGCACGGGACAGGACCTCGCTCAGTAACAGACGGGCAGAGATTCGGTGGCAGAGTGGGGTGATGTGGCGGTCGTAGTTTTGAGCTGAGTTAAGTCCACTTCGTCCTGTGGGGGAAGCTGAGACCCTGGGTAAATGCTGGGACCGGGATCGAGAGCACAACTCAGTGCACATTTACTAGAAGAAGGGAAGTATTCTCTTCTAAAACTCCTACTGTGTACCAGGCCCTAAGGTGGGCAGAGTAGGTCCATGATTTCTTGGGAGCCTCACATGGGTTCTCAGAGGGACTGTTAGCTCCATGCCGCAGATGGTGCCACTGAGGCTCAGAGAGGCCAAGGATCTGGTCAAAAGTCAGACAGCGAATCAGCCCAGGGTCCAGCCCAGGTCCCTGTCTGCCCCGATGCCAGAGCGCCTTCTTGCACAGACAGCGCTCAGGCCTCTGTGCTGCTCACTCTCTCCAGCCAAGGTCCTGTGTGAGCAGCTTTGGCAAAGTCTCTCCTCAGTCCCACAGGAGACTTGCCTTGCCCCGGGGTCTGGCTTTGGCCGACACTCTGCTGGAGTGTGGGCTCAGGTCTGCTCTGGGGCAAATGGGTCAAGCTTCCTGGGGGTCTGAGGGCCAAAGGAAGGTGGTGGGAAGTGGACCAGTGGGCGCAGGTGGCAGCGGCACTGAGGAGTCAGTAGGTCACTTCCCAACACCTCGTTTTTCCTCCCAGGGCCCTTCCCTGCCCCCCCCCCCCCCCCCCCGCCGTGGCCACCACTTTCATTCTGGGGCCCATCTCCCTCCCTCTGGTCAGAGAGAAAATCAGCCCCAGGGCACCTGCACTTGGTTAAGGCCACAGTCCCCCTGTAAAAAAAAGGCCCAGGGACAGGAAGAGAGACTTGCCCAGTGGCAGAGCCTGAACCAAGACCCGGGTTCCAGATTCCCTGCCCGGGGCCACTTCCTCTGAATAACCACTAGGCTGATCCTGTTTCTCAACAAGACACTGGCTGGTTCCATGGGAAGTGGGAGCAGATGATCTGAATTCTCAAGGAACATTTGGGACGGAGTCAGCACAGCTAAACCACACAGCGTCCCTCCTCCTCACTGCCCATGTCAGGGTCATTCCTGCCGGGAGTGAGCCCTCTGAGCAGTGCATAACCCAACCCCCCAACTCTCACAGTGGAGTTTCAGGCATGGTGGTCCCTGGGCAGGGTGGAGATTTTGGAGACAGGGGACATTCCTGGCTTCCATTTTTCCCACTCCATGCCGGCCTTTGGGAAGGCTGACCAGAACCCTCACACCAGACTGGGCCTCCTCAGAAGACTCTTTCTGTGCCTTCCTGTTGCGGTTTTGACTTTGGAGAAATGCTCCGGCCTTGAACTCATCGAGGGCTGGCCCCATGTGAAGCTCGAAGTTTGTTCAGCCGTTTTGGGCTCCCGGTGGCAGGGAACTCGGCCTTAAGCAAAGTCCAAATTGACCGCAGGTTTCCAGGGCGACTCTAGAGCGGCCGGACCTATTTATATGTGGTGGGCATTATATCACCACTTCCCTCCACGCTTAGTTTGGAAAGGTTTTTCTCCAGAGGGAGTGAGCAGGACCTTCTTTCCACCATCACTTTCACTTTTCCGGGTTCCACAGAATCAGGAGACTGACTGGATGAAGAGAGGCGGTGCCGCGGTGGTAAGGGTGTGGATGCAGACGGACCTGCCTTTGAAGCCTTTGGGTCTCAGCTTACAGGTCACCTCCTCCAAGAGGCCTTCCTTGACTACTCTTTCTCTGTTTCATTCTCTTAGCAGTATTTACCACTGTCTGAGCTATGTTGTCATAGATTTGTCTACTTTCTCTCCTGCTAGGATGTCCGCTCTCAGGTCAGGGGATGTATCTGTTCACAGATGTATCCTCAGTGCCTAGAACAGTGTCAGGCATGTAGTAGGTGCTCAACAAAAGCTTGCTGAATCAATGGCCAAGTCGGGTGTGTTCCCTCCAGCAGTGGTACTCAAACTTCAAGGTAGTCAGAGCCCCAGGTGTTTATTAACTATGCTGATTTGGCCCCTCCCCCAGTGGAGGTGGGGTGGGCAGGAACCTCAGCAGGTCAGGAAACAGTGGGAAACGCGGGGAAGCAACTCTGGGGAAACAGCCCAGGACGCTGGGCCTCAGCAGGGCCCGCAGCTTCCGGCTTAGCTATGGGTGCGGCTCTCTGAACACCCTTCCTTGAAGGGCTTGGGTGGGGGCCATGCAGCAGGAGGGGCCTTAGGGGCCTCAGTTGACGGTACCTGAAAGTGAAGCCAGAGTGTCCCCACGCAGGCATTTGTATCACAGGTTCTACTTTCTTAGAATTCTGTGTTTAACATCTGTTCTCACTGACCCCAGAGCATGGGTTCAGTCATTTCCTAACTGCACTTAGGCCCTGACCTTGACCCTGGACCCTGCTCTGGCCCCATTTTGCCTGCACTCCATCTCATAGGGTGAGAGGCTGGGAGATGTGCCCACCCACAGCCCATAACACACCCCCTCGTGGACCGCCCTGCAGATGCTGGAGCACCTGCCCCAGGGGCCTGAGCCCGAGTCTGGGGTGTGTGTGAGGCTCTTCTGGGCCATTCTCCCGAGGGTGGCTGCACGGCAGGTGTGAGCACTGCCGGGCCGGTGTGGACCGGGTTTGGACGTGTGGGCTGGGGTACCCACACGCTGTGCCCAGGGTGGGAAGGGAAGGGGACAGGCTGTGGCTGGAGCCTTCAGACCCCCTCTTGCTGGGGGCTGCAAAGCTTTGTCTTGTTCCCACATTCCCAGGGCCTCTCGGGACCTCTCCTTGCCTCTCCCCCAGTTTCCAGCCTGCACTCTCCGTAGAAAGCAAGCACGGGAAGGGGTGGGAAGAAGAATGTAAATGTGTCATTTCCTTGCCACGTATGTTCATCATTTATTTAGGGCCTGCTGGCATGTCCAGAATTTTCTTAAGTTTCCATGCTTAATCCTCAGAGTGTCCAGGGGGTTAGGTCATGTTTTCCCCATCCTATGACACTCAGAGAGGTGAGGCGACTCATCCGGGGCCACACAGCTGGTAGGACACCCTCAACCCCCTACTTCAAGACCCGTGCTCACAGGCGGGGGACGCGTTGAGAGGAAGCAGCAGCACTCTGGGGGTCGGGTGGGTGCCTGCGTGGGAGTCGGGTGGGTGCCTGCGTGGGAGTCGGGTGGGTGCCTGCGTGCGGGAAGGCCTGGCTCTGGAGGGGGGGGGGCCGGGGGACAGGGTCGGGTATGACTCCAAAGTCATACTCCAGGGTGTTCATACTCCAGAGTATGTCCTGAAGAGGTCAAGGGCACTTTTTAGTCACACAAAAGGCCTGGGGCCACCAGGGAGTCAGTGTTGAGGGACAACTCGGGAGCTCTCCAGGCCCCAAAGCCACCAGGGGACCTCCCAGAGCCTCCCGAAATAACCGCTGGTCAGATTAATGCAGGGCTTTGGCTACACAAATGCAGTGTCAGCTCAAACCCTGGGTTTCCCTTCCAACTGGGTCACTAAGAGAAGGTGTCCCCAAAGGCGGGTTCTCCTCTGGGTGAGGCTGAGCTCTGCCAGGCCAGCGTTCCCTCGGGGACAGGCCGAGTCCCTCTTGCCCCCTCAGGTAAGGAGTGAAAGCCCTCAGTGTCCCCTTGCAAAAGCCCGGCCCTCGGCCAGAGCTCCTCAAGTCAGCCCGTGTTGAATCACGTGCCAGGTACTATGCTGCTTCCGTGGTCATAACCGCCCATGAGGTGGGGACAGTTATTATCCTCATGTTGCACAGGGAGAAACTGAGGCTCAGAGAGGTGAAGTGTATTGAGGTCACAGAGCTGCGAGCAGAAAGACAGGTGGACCCAGGTCTCTCTGACTCCAGAGCCCAAGGGCTCAACCTCCACCATCTGCCTGGTGTTTGCTGAAGCCCTGGGCAGTGGGGCCAGGGGAGCAAAAGGAGGTGAGTTTTCATTCCCACTCCCTTGGGCCCCCAGGCAGGCTGGAAGGTGAGTGTGTGGCATGCTGGGGCCTGTGGGGAGCTGGGGTGGACAGGGAGCAGAGTGTGTGGGGGTGATGGCGTGGAGGGGTAGGAAACCCAGCCTGGGCAATGCCAACCCCTAGCAGGAAACACCTTTGCTTATTTGGCCAGGCTGTGGCAGGGGACAGCGGTTTTGGGTGCCCACTGCCACAAACCGGAGATGGTTTCTAAGGGTAGAGAGTAAACAGTTGCCTTGGCTACTTGGGTATCTACCTGGGGTGATGGGTCAGCTCTGGAATATTCCAGGAAGTGAAGGAAGAGACCTCAGGCTCTGAGTGTGAGGTTGGGGGTACAAGCTGGAGGGCCCAAGAGGAGCCTGCTGCTACAGAGGCCGGTCCCAGCTGGGCAGCCGGGATTGTCCCCCTCCAGGGAGGGGTCCTGGAGTTGGGACATCAGGGAAGCTTCTGCTCTGGTCAGGTTGGCAGCTCCTGTGTGAGGAGAGAGAGGGAGGGTCATGTTTCTTAAGACTCAGGACTCCTTTGTTATCCCACACTGGGCTGTCCGCTGGCCATTCATCTGTTTCTCTAGCAGGAGGTCCCTGAGCAGGCTCTGCGCAGGGTCTGGGGGTGCCACACCAATGAAGACAAACTCATGGCCATCTCTGGGGAGTCTCAGTCCAGAAAGGTGGTACTGGCCTCTCACGGGTAGTTTGCGAGGCGAACCAGCTTAAGCAAAGCAAAACAAAGCAGAACATGGCAGGAGCGCATCACACAGTGGGGAAGATGCTCAGGTGCTGCTGACTCCAGGTGGAGGCGCATTCTCAGCCTCCGCTGCCCTCGCTCTGTCTCTTGGTTTCACGTTCTCTGTCTGAGGGCTTCATTCTAACCCCCAGGGGACACTGAGGGTGCCTGCCTGCCCCAGCCGATGTCCCTACAGCTCTTCTCCTGCTCTCTCAACACCCAGATGTCCCCACCTCTGAGTCCATTAGGTGTGTGTGTTGGGGCAGGGGTGGCTGTTCTCCCGAAGAAAAGGTAAAATCAATGTGTTCATGACTGAGAAGACGGATATCCAAGGACCAGTTCCACCAACCCTTATGTAGTTGTCACCGTGACTGGCACTACAGAGAAATGCAAGGCGAGGTCAGTTAGTGGAGGAATCTGATCTAGTCTGAGAAATCAAGACAGGCTTCCCTGAAGAAGCGGCCATTGAATAGAGATGCGAGGCATAAGCAGGAGTTAACAGGCCTAGGGTGGGAAAGGGTGTTGATGGCAGAGGGAGCAGAGTAGCCATGAGGTTGGGTGTGGGGAGCCCCAGGCAGAGGGCGAGAGATTGGTAGATAGGGTGCCAGGGTCAGCCCACGTGAGCCTCTCTGTGGAGGTAACAGAAAGGAGTTTGGGAGTTTTCCTGAGAGCCAAGGAGGCCATTGGAGACCTGTGACCGGGGGTAGAGGGGGCAGCATTGGGTAAATGTTCTATAGTATATGTTCTTTCTGGCTGCGCTGCGGAGAATGGATCGGAGGGACTAGGAGGGACCAGGAGGTCTGTGAGCTGGCTGCAGCAGTGGTCCAGGCAGGAGCTGATGGTGGTTTGGATGAGGGAGGTGACATAGCAGACAGAGAGAGATGGATACATTTGAAATATATTTGGGAGATAAAATGAATGATTTGGGACCTGATTGGATGGGGGAGGGGTGGGAAGAAATAAACACTTGAAGGATGGCGTTTTGGTTCCTGGCGAACTGCAACCCACCTTGTGGGGATCAGTGGCTCTCATTTAACAGCTCTGGAAACTGAGGCTCAGAGACAGGACTTGCCCGACCGAGATCACCTAGCATGCGAGTGGCCAAGCCTGGATTCAAACTCAGGTTCATGTGTCTTTGAAACCCACGCCCATTTCCTCTCTGGTTATTTATTATTTATTTATAGAGAGAGGGGAAGAGAGGGAGAAAGAGAGGAAGAGAGACATCAATGCGAGAGAGAAACATTGGCTGGTTGTCTCTCTTATGTGGTCTGATCAGGCACTGAACTTGAGCTCCAGGTGTGTACTCTGACTGAGAATCCAACCTATGACCTTGCACTTTGTGGGACGATGCTTAACTGAGCCACACCAGTCAGAGCTTTCCCATGGTTCTCTTTCTGCTTTTATCTCCTCCATTAGGGCTTTGAGAAGTGAGTGGCAGATTGAGAGAGGCTTTGGAAACCCAGCTTCCTGCTGAGGAAACACCCATAGTTTGGGTGCGGGCCCCAGAAAGTCCACAGCCAGGAGCCCAGGTCAGAGGGCTGGTTAGAGAGCAGCCTCAGGGAGAGCGACTCGGGAAGGACACCAGCCTCTTCTACCCCTGACAGCCAGGACAGGTAAAGCTGTGTGTGTATCCTGGGGAAGTTCAGTGTCTGGGGACAAGCAAGGTCTCTGGAGTCTGGCCTAGAGGTTGAATCCTGGCTCCATGACCTCTGAACTCTGTCTCTAAGACTCGGTTACCTTGCTTATAAAATGTCTACGATTTCTGACTTGCAGGGTGATGAAACTTTGGCACCGAGAAGGCGCCTCTAAATTGTAGCTATTAAAATTCTCTTATGCTAACCTGGGATTTTGAGTAATACTGAAAGAGTCAAGCAAATCCTCAGAGCCCGTGGGGGAAGTGGCTGGCACCGGAGCCGGCAGACGCCTTGAATTCACACCCTTACTCTCCATGGCTCAGCAACACCCACTCTTCTCCAGGGGGCCTCTCGACCCACGCCACCCACAGTGCACCTGCCCTCCTCCAGGCCTTTGAATTCTTAGCGGACCAGACCTTTCATGGCTGTCTTCTTGCTCTTCTGACCTTCACGACTCCCAGGAAGTGAGACCGGGTGGAGTTGCCCAAACAGCTAGCTGATGGCCTGGAGTGACACCCTCACTGTCTGTCTGCTAACTCAGTCAGAAGAGATAAGACCATTTTTCCCGGAGCATGTTTAAGAATTCAGTGATATAATGCATGTGAAGTGCCCCCTGTACAGGAATAAATAGTACTTCCCCTTGGATTGTCATTATGGGTTTATGCCTGTCTTCTTTCTGGGCCACGAGCCCCACAGAAGGTAGAAATTATACCTTAATGACCTCTGAATACTCAGTGTGATAGGATGCCTAGCACATAGTAGGTGCTCATTTAAGCCCTGTTGAATCAATGGGCTCTCTCTCCTGGTGTTGCCAGCAGCGCCTTGCGCACGGTTGAGAGGCAGGGTAAGGTAGAGGTTAGGAGAATGGATTTTGGAACCAGGTAGATTTTGGGTTCTCATCCTGCCTCTGACTCATAACAGTTTTGATTCTTTGTCACTTCACTTACCCCTTGGAACAGGGTTAAGAGGCCTCTTCCCTGGGTTTTGTGATGGTTTGTTAAATCACATTAACTCGTGCATGTGAAATGCTTAATGCGTTTCAAAATGGAAGCTGCAATTATAATTAATCAATTAACTCCCATGTATGTGACTGCCTAGTGCAGTGGGCCTATGCGGGTGCTTTCTCGGTACCCCCTGCCCTCCCAGATAACCTTGACTTTGGTTTGGGGAGCCATATAATTCCAGGGACTTACTCTACCTCTGGTGTTAGGCAGGAGTGGAGCTCAATCAGTAAATACACTGCAACACCCTGGCTCAGTGATAGTTTTAGGGTTGGGCATGTGACCCAGACCTGTCACACCAGAGCGAACCTCGGGAGTTTTAGGAACTTTGGGACACAGATGGTTCTGATACTCCACTGAGCACAGATGAGGTGATGTTTGTCTTTGGAACTGCTGGAAGGTGTCTTGGGATTATAAGGGGAGTCAGTCTTGAAAAAGGCAAGGCAAGTGAAAGAAAGAAACTAGGTCCTTGCTGGCAGCGTTGAGCTGCTGGATCAAGCCTTTCCTGAAGGACTTTAAAAAAAAAGGGAGCCAATAAATTGACTATTATTTACTGCTGTTTAAATTGGGTTTTCTGTTTCTAGTAACAAAAATCATTCTTACAGATACAACTCATACATTTCTCCACCTTGTGTAGCTGTCACTTCCTTTCTGTGGGTGGGGTGACATCGGCTCAGGCCACATTTCCTCCACGAGTACACGGACTCTGTGAGAACCAGCTGACGCTGCTGCCTGTCGGAAACCAGACCACCCAGTAGTCAAAAGATTATGGAAACATAAAGAAAACCAGAGCAGGGAAAAATCCAAGTGAATGCTTCCAGAATAACCAAAGAGAAAAAAAAAAGTGGTGGCAACTGTAACAGCAAAATAATTGACCACCACACTCCTGATTGAAGAGTGTGTACCTTGACCCGAAGGGTGTGTCATCTCTGCGAGGAATGTTCGTTGCTTCTGGCTGCCAGTATCCATGCCCCTGGATGCCAGCACTCTGGTTCCCTTCCCTGGAATACCTTAGGGATCCCACCTTCGCTAGCTACAGGTGGGCAACAGAAGCTGCTTTACTGGAATCGAATGTTGTTGCATCCCTGATCCTCGCCCTGGTATTCCGGTTGTGAACCCAGGATCATATCTCCTGCCATCTAATCTCTGTAGCAGCCTGGTGCTCCAGCCCCCTGTGCAGCCTGTGAGCTCCCAGTAGCTGAAGTTAGCAAGGGTCATTTCTGTTGCTTGCAACCAAAGGTCTTCAGTGATACACCTTCTGACTGGGCTGTGACAAAGTGGGAGAGGCATCTGTCATTTTTTGAGAGCTTATCAAACGCAGGCTGGGTGATTTCCCACCAGGTTCTGGCTCTACACTGGATGGGTTCATTCCTGGGAAGGCAGGCGGTCCTCAAAGTCATAGAGCACTGTCAGGGATCAGACATTGTCGGCAGGCTGAATACGTACATATGTAATGAAGTGATGAATGGAATGTAAATGTTTTAAGGAATCCTAAATTCACATTTAGAAAAATCGTTAGGTTGTTTTTCATCTAATGACTTACTGAATGTAAAATCTGGTTAAGTGTTCACGTGGAGAAAGAGTGCTGCTCTTGAAAATGTAAGACTCACAATGGGGGTTTGGTGAACAGAGAGTGTGTCCCCAGGGGCCTCTGGTTGTGTCCCCTTCCTCCCCACAATCCGCTTTCCCTCCAGGATTGCATTCTGATAGAGCTCTGGAAACCGGCTCCTCCCACTGGCTCCAGAGGTGGCATGTGACTCAGACCTGGCCAATCAGAGCACTGTATTTCCCTGGTCACAGTGATTGGTTCAGGGATGGGAAAATGACCCATCCAGAGCCAATGAGAAGCAGTTAAGAGTTTTGCGGGGCTGCAGGGGAGGAGCAGCCCACTGTGGCTTAGAGGATTTAAACCTAAAGAGACCCAAAGGTCTGGAGTCTTGGCAGGTGTTGCAAGGTGAGACTGAAGTTGTCCGTGAGTGGAGACAGCGTAGAGGAGGGGGAGTCAAGAGAGACAGAGACAGAGAGAGAGAGAGAGCGAGCCCCTGAGTCCTAATGAGGTGGGCTTGGGCCTCAGCTCAGGCCTCGAAGAGCCGGACTCCGCAGGGACAGGAACCAAAGAATCCTCCTTTTTCTCAAGCCACTGAAGGGTTCTGGGGACACACGAGAGAAGAGTCGCAGGTATTCTGAGACTCATTTAGACACCCGTTCCGTTACCGCCCCAGAAATGGGCATCTCGGTAAAGGCACGTTCAGTGTAGTTCAACCGAGAGGTGTCAAGGGGCCTCCTTTCCTCGTGGGGTGTGGCTTCGATCTGTACCGGCCTCACTGAGGGGACCCATTTTGGAGTTGCCAGGTTTAGTAAATAAAAACACGGGAATTCTAGTTAAATTTGAAGTTCAGATAAACAGTGAATGGTGTTTCAGTATAAGCGTGTCTCATTCAGTGGTTGGGACATAGTTATGCCAGGTAACTATTCCCGTAAGTTCACATTTAACCAAGTGCCCAATGTTTTGTCAGGCCACCCCGCCACAGCCTTCCTCTGAGGTTGCCCCGGACAGGTTTGTTCCCGAGGTGAGGAGGAGGCAGCATGGGGCACGTGAGCTGACGCTGGATGGAGTGGGAGTCTGGGCATGTCAGAGTTGCCTGGGGAGGCGCTGGAGAAGGGGAGAGGGGAGTGGGGTCACCAAATGGGGGCCTTGAGGCCCGACAGGGGGAGTGCATGACACTCACTGTGCCTGCAGTGGCCACAACCCCCTTGAAGAGGAAGCCCACGTTTGCGCCTCATGACCTCCCAGCAATTGTTGATTGGATAAGGATGGGCATCTGACCCAAGGGCAGCCAATCCAGGGCCAGACTCTTACTGTGACTCAGTGAGACTTGAGGTGGCCTGAGTGTAGGGATGCAGAGAGGCCTAGGCAGCCGGCAGTGGGAACTGAAGCCAGATGGAGATGTGGAGAGAGGCCGAGAGGGGCCTGTGCAAAGAGGGGAAGCTGTGCCAACTCAGAGGCTGTGAGGTCAAGAAGCTAACTTAGGTCTTGAGGTGACCCTACTCTTTTTTTTAAATCCTCACCTGAGGATATGTTTATTGATTTGAGAGAGAGAGAGAGAAACACCAATTGGTTGCCTCCCATACGCGCCCCTAGAACCCACAACTTTTTGGTGTATGGGACAATACTCCTACCAACTGACCCACTTGGCCATGGCCAGATATGACCCTACTCTTAAGAAGCTCCTAGTCTCATGGTGAGCAGCCCCTTAAGGAGTGAATACAGTGTCTTGGAGTGAGAATAGGGACAGGCAAAATATGCTCCTGGGACAGAGAGGAGGCAGATGCCTGGCGGGCTCAGGAGGGCTTCCTGGAGGTTGGACTGGAGACTGCACTAGAAACGAGGGCTTGGCAATTCGCTGTCTCATAGGGACTCAGGGATGAAGCTGGCCAAGGAGAGGGGAGAGACCAGGGTCACATGAATGCTATGGGGAGCCAGGTGGGCACATGAGTGAGCTCAGTTGGTCAGGTGTGAAAGGGATCTTGTGGCCTTCTGGGTCTGGATTCTATGTCCCACTTTTAAAATGGCAGGGATCCACTAATTGTTGTCTAATTAAAATAAACCACAGTGAAATGATGAAGAGCTAATGTCACTCTGGCCAACAGGAAAATCCATGGTCTGTGTAAAGCAGCTGCCCACTAGAATCACCAGGGGCAGTTTTATGACATAGGATTCCTGGGCCGCACCCCTGGAGAATCTGACTTAATTGGTCTAGAGTGGGACCCAGGCAAGAAATACTGTACCAACTGCCCAGGTGATTCTCATTTGATCCTAAGGTGCGGCTGAGGCTGAGAACCACCGGTCCAAAAGGAACGCCAGTTGGTGCCTCGCAGCAATGTCTTCCCAAATTTCTTGATTTCTCAAGGAAAGCCAGGCATCTGGGTGTTTCTGGGAAACCTCCTTATTTTAAAATGTTGGCTTGACTTAAAGAAGGCACAATTGGGGAGTACTTAAGGTCCTTATCCTCACGGAGGGTGTATATGAGCCATTTCTGTGTATTTTGCAGGTGAGGCGGCAGAGGCTGTGTAACTCATCTATAGCTGGGATGCCAGACCAAGACGCACACCCAAACAGTCTGGCTCCAGAGCCCGTGCTTTTCTCCACAGCGCCCATCTGCTGCCTGGACCTGGCTCATGGCCCAGCAGTTTGCGACCTCTGGCAGGTGAGTGAGAGAGGAAGAGGGCCTGGGGCAGACCCCTGGCCCTGATGAAAAAGAAGGAAGGAGCGGGCAGAGGGTGGACAAACTGCATCAGACACTCGCTGAGTGAGTGGAAGAAGGGAGCCCTCCACCATCTGTCGTGGCCCCCAGCACCTCCGAAGCCCCATGTGGCCCTGCCCAGGGAGTGGAGCCCTGCGGTTGTGTTTCCTACAAGGCCTAGCACGTTCAGGCTTGAGTCTTCATCAAAACAGTGCTGGCTGGGCCAAGATGCTGCAGATAAATGGGCTCACCTGGTACTGGGGCTGCTGCCGGGGGATGCTACAACCTTTGCTTGTTGCCGTGACTCAGGGCAGGTCATCACCTGGCAGCAGCGATCCAGTCTTACGTTGTGGGCTCCAGGCTGGGCCCTGGGAGGCGTCTCTGTCTGAGGCTGGGGAGACCCACCCAGGGAGTGTTGCTTCTGTAGCCTCCTTATAAGGGAATGCTGTCTTCCTTTAGGCTTCAAGGATGGGGCTGGGGTCATTCAGGGTAAGGTGAGAGCAAGAATTCGGTCAGCTGGTGGGACTGGGTAGGAAGAGGAGAGTGGGCATTTTATGTGCGCCTTTTGTGTGTGTGGCACCAGGGTCGGTGTCTTTACATCTGATTTCTTAATTTTCACAATTTAAGGGGTCAGTGCTGTTTGCTGATCTCCCTTTTACAGATGAGGAAGCTGAGGCTCAGAGAGGTGAGGTGACTTGGCCAAGGTTTCATGGCTGGTAAATGGAGCTGGGATTGGAGTCCAGGTTGTTTCCTGGCTGTTTATCTTCTCTAGATATGTCCTCAGGCCCCTCCTCAACACCCACCTAAATCCCACTCACCGCAGACCCCAAAGCCCGACTGCCCTGCGCTGACAGCCCAGGCCGTGTACAGCTCGGGGGCACACGTACAGGTCACAGGCGTCTCGGACAGGCCTGATCAAGAGCTGACAAGTGTACAGAGACATGTGGGCATTCGTGCAGGTAACCTGCAGAGAGATTTGGGGCAGGCAATTGTTAACACACCAATCAAATCATAGAATGAATCAGTAGCCACCAGGTCAAGAATCGTTTTAATTGAATTAGAAATAAGTACAAAGTTGTATGTTGTTGTCTAGCTAAGAAAAAACCAGTGATTATTTTGTTTTCCTGGTCATTTTTAACCTTATTGAAAGTACTTCAGACATCAATCTTCTTATCTTTACATCTCTGGTAAGAACTTGCCTTCCTGCTCCTTTGCAGACAGGCTGGCCATGTGGCATGTGGTCCCATGTCTTAGCTGCTTGGCTCTCTCTGCTTGTCGGTTCAGTCCTGCTGCAGTAAGATGAAGGCAACACCCAGTGGAGCATCTGAGCTTGGGTGCTGGGGAGTTCCGTCGAAGAGCCCCTGGGACCCAGGCAGGAGTGCTTCTCAGGAGGGTCCCATTTTGTTAAGTGCACTAGTCATTAGGTGGTGGGAACCTGGAAGGGGGAGGTGCCAGTTGAGTGTTTAACAAGAGGCAAGCTTTCTGGCCTGGTGCTCTAGGCTCTTCCCAGCCACGCCCTGCCTGGTCTGACCCTGCAGCTCTACCCTTGCTCTTCCTCCCTTGCCTCCAGACCCTTGCCACTCAGCGGTCTCAGTGTGTCACATCTCCATACCTTTGCCTGGACTCTTAGATTATGCAAGGGACACGGTACCAAGCCAGTCTACATGCCTGGAAGAAGCAATGTCTATTGCCTGTTGTAGAGGCAGTTGGCTGGGTTTTGATTGTCTAGCACCCAGAATCCCCAGGGACCTTCCCCTGCCCACTCTTAGTCTACTGTTTTGCATGAGGCTCCTCCCTCTTAGAGATGAAACATGTGACCTGCCTAAGCCAATCTGGTCATTGTTTTCCTTCAGCCTCAGAGTTTGGTTCAGTCAGAGCCAGTGGGACATGCTAAGATGTTGTTGGGGCTGCCGGAGAGACCCAAGCCCTCCTTCTCCTGGACTCGAGTCTGGACTTCGGTTCTCCAGCCTGCTCTCTCTGTAAGCTCTCTGCAGCCTCCTAGTAAATGCCCCTTGAACATAAGGAGGCCAAGTTGGATTCTGTTCTGGCAATCAAGGAGCTCTAGGGAAGACCTCCCTCAAATCTACCCCTAGCTCCGGGTAAAGAGGAATCCAGTGCCTCTTCAGTGGTAGCTAGATGGGGCGGGGTGGGAGGGGTGAAGGTGCCTGGAGGAGGGCAGTGCCCCGTCTTGGTCCTGGGTCGGACCACAGGGGTCAGTGCCGAGTGAACTGCCAGTGAGGAGCAGCCTGGGCCTGGCAGCCAGGACTTTGCCCAGAGGGGCCCCAAACCTAATCCTTTTTGTTCAGACCTGGGAGCGGGGATGGAGAGGTGCAGGGGAGAGGAGGTGGGGCTGTCCTTTCCGGGCGGCACCCTGACCAGAGCCACATCCCAGGTGCCAAAGTGAAGCCCTGAGTGTATGTGCGGCTGTGGGTGTGGGTCGGGGAGACTGCTGGTAGGAGGTAGAGGAGAGAGGCGGGCACAGGCCTTGGTTCTCACGCCTGTGCTTCCCCGGCAGAAGGGGGTGAGGGGACCTTGGGGGAAGGACAGTAGGAAAAACATTGGCTTGGAGACGGATGGATCTAGTTTTGAATCTGCCTCTGTCATTAATCAGCTGTGAGGGCTTGGGCAGGTCACCCCACCTCCCTGAGCCTTGGTTTTCCTGCCTATAAAATGGGAACAATCCTACATGCTTCCTGGGACTTTTGTGAACATTGAACAAGGGTGAATGGTGTAAAACGCTCAGACTGGTGCCTGGCGTAAGCAAGGAGTCCACCAATGTTCGCTTTCATTGTTACAGAGAGCAGGAAGCCTGCTTCAGACCGAGCGGGGGAGGTCCCTGAGAGCTTGCCCTGGTTGTAATTCCACTTCTGAGCTGATGGACCTTGGGCACCTGACTGTGGCTTCCTCCTTGGGTATCGGTTTGCTCCTCTGTTAAATTGGGGACACTAGCAGTTTCTATTTCAAGAGTAGATCTGAGGAGTAAAGGACCCAGTTCACAGAAAGGGTTTATTACTGTGTGTGGCCTGTAGTAGGTGCTCAGTTGCTGTCGGGTCCCTCCCCCCACCTCCTCCTCCTTCGTACTGGTTGTGGCACAGCGGGAGGTGTGGGGCGGAGAGAAGCCCAGACCTGGAGGTACAGAACTAGGTTCTGCCCTGGGGACGGCACTACGTTGCTGGGCATTCTTTGGGTGGGGTCTTGACCTCTGTGTCTCAGTCAACTTCACATCTGTTAAATGGTGACCTTGGACTCGATGGTCCTGCTTCTGACTCTAAAATTCCACTCTGTGAAAACAAAAACATGGTGAGTTAGATGGAAGCCTGAAGTGAAGGGAGCTCCTCCTTGCTTGGGATGGGGCTGCGCTTTTCCATCAGAAAACCCTTCGTGCGGCAGGCCCTTTTTGGCTATGAATGGCAGGTCCACCCCACCCTCCGTCGGGCCTGGTCCAGAAGGAGAAGGTCATCACCAAGTGAAGGGCATGGCTCTGTGTAATGAGGAACAGGAACTGGGAAGTTATCTCTCTGCCCCCAGAGAGAGAGACTCTGGGAGGTTCAGGACCTCAAGCTGGGTGGAGAAGAGCAGGGGCTTCCTCAGTAGAAAGTGACTTGGGAACGCGGGGGCAGCCAGAGCCAGGAGCTGCTGGCACAGAGGGCTCCGGAATGGTCTGAACATAAGCGACATGCTCACTTTGATGTTTCTGCTGGTCAGACCCAGAAATAGCTCTCCATTCCCCAAATCTTCAGAGGGTCTATTGCACCCACAGCCTGGTGTCTTGGGGCTTTGGGGATGAAGCTGTCAGGGCACGGAGGGGCTGGCAGACAGCAGGATGGGATGGGGATGTGGCTCAGGCCAAGAGCAGAACTGGGGGGTGAGAAGATGTGGGCTGGAAGCTTCTGCAGGAGAGTCAGAGATATCAAGAAGGGCGTTGGGCTTCCCGCAGCATGGGGCATGGGGTTTCGAATGATTTTATTTTGAAATGAGGGCCACAGTAAACCTAGCAGGCATGGAGGCTTTGGGGTTCTGGTGTTATGTTCGTTCAGTGTGGCCTCACAGAGGGGAAAGGGCATCTCCCGTTGGATGGGGGTGGGGTGGTGGGATGGCAAGACCCAGGCATGGAGCTGAGAAGCGTGAGATTGGAGTGGGGGACTCGTGAATGGTGTCGCCACAGAGGGCAGTGGGTTTGAGTCACAGAGGGCCTGTCATGGTGGGTGAGAACTTGTTTTTTTCCCTACAAGCAGTTGGGCGCCGTGGAAGACTTCAGAGCAGGAGCAGCAGCAGCAGCAGCAGCTGCGCGTAGCAAATGTACTGGAGTAGGTTGGAGACGGGAAGTAGGTGGGGAATGAGCGTTTGGTGTTGGGGACAGTTCACTCTAGGGGTTTGTTGTGGCCAGATCAATGCACGCTAGTGACCAAGGGAGAGTGAGAGGCCACCTCCTGTGGAGGTGGGCACCTGGGTGATGGTCCTGGAGGCAGCCCGGTTTTACCTGCCTCTATCACCAGCTTCCTTCTGGTCCCCACCTTTCCTGTGACTCAGCCCCTCTGAGGTCTTAACACAGAGTTGGGGGAACTTTTAAAGCTTGTCATTTTGGAGGTGACTCAGTTAAAGGGGCAGGGCCCAGGGAGGGGAGTCTCTCTCCCCAAGAACTTTAGTGTAGTCCCCACACCTACAGGGGTCACAGTTAAGGTCCAGCTGCCACACTAGCTGAAACAGACGCAGGGAGGGGAAGGGACCAGTGCAGGCTTGAGTGGCTGGGGCTGAGGCCTGGGCTCCGTTCACGTTCAGTCACTGTGTGGGACTCCGGGGGAGCCTCTTCTGCCCGGGCCTCTGTCTTCTCATCGGTGAAACGGGACAACCAAGTCTGCACCGAAGACCCAGCTTCCTCTCTCCTCTCGCTTCCCGGCCTTTCCGCCCCTCAGCACAGACACTGTTTGCCTGGGCCTTTGGTCATGTGTACAGGTCCTGGATGTCTTTCAGCTCACAGGTGCTCTGCCACCTCCTCTTTTTGACACTGGCTCCCAACCCTCCTGGGACCCTGCTTCTCCTGGGGACGCTCCTTCCTCACCCTGCCATGCTTCACCATCCTGGGGTCCTCCTTGTTGCTGTTCCCCGACCTCCTTGTCACCCTCCGAGTTCCTGAGAACTTGGCCCACAGCCTTCCCTCCACCCTCTCCCACCGTCAGCCAGGGTGGCTTTTGTCACCTGTGGATGACACGTCTAGCACCCTGGTCACTCTGTTCCTGGAACTCCTCATCTCTAGGGCGAGTACGCCCTTCAAATGCCCACTGCCCGGATGCTCACCTGGTCACCTCCAGGGACTGCTCCTCTGGAACCCTAATTCTGAGCCCTCCTCCCTGCCGATGGCCGCTCCCCACCTCCTGGACCCTCCATACCTTCTCTGAGACCCCCAGCGCAGTTCTCCTGAGCACTCCCTCTCCCTCCTCCCGGGCTCTACTTGCCCCCAGAGCCCCTCCTCCTGGTCACCCCACCTTCCTCTTTTCCCTACTTGCTCACTTGGGTACCACTGATGAAATCATTGCCCAGAGGGTCACGGTCCCTACAGACCCATGGTTTTCAATCTCAGCCAGGCCCTCAGCACCTCCCTTCAAACCTTCTTGTTGTGGGCAGTCCTCTCTCCTGGCCATCATCCCCTGGCCCCTAGCTGCTGCCCCCTGCCTCAGGGTGAGGTGACCTTGCCTGTTACCTCAACAGGACCCTCAGGTGTTGGTGGGAACACTCTTAGTTTCCCACGCCCACCTCTCCACCCTCGCCACCCCATCTTCTCCTTCTGTCTTCTGGTCCCCAGGCTGCAGTCTCCTGCCAGGGGCACAGCTGCTCCCCCTGTTCTCTCCTGGACCCTGTTCTCTCCCACCTTTCCCAGGACCCTGCACCTTCAGTCATCCGCATTCCCTCCAGCCCTTCTCTGGCTCAGCCCTCACAGCCCATTATGTCTGCCTCCACATCTCAGAATAAGGACCCCCAAGCCTCCCTGAAACTGGGGTCTTCTCCCTAGGTACCAAGCTCGTCCCTTGCCTGGGGACCTCCCAAGTGTGTCTTCGTTTCCCCCTTCACTGCCATCTCCCCTCCCCCATCATCCTGCAGAAGGATACCGGTGACATCATTGCCAAGTTCCATGGTTAACCCTTTATGCTTTAGCTAATGCCCTCTACCATTTTTTTTCCTTCTGGAAAGTTCTCCCTTCTGTGATGGAGCCTTTCAGTGGCCTCCCCTGCAGACATTCTTTTCTGATTTGTTGTTAGCAGAACTAAGATCTTCTGGAAAACAGCGTGCTGTGCTAAGGAGCCACATTTCCCAATTCCCCTTGCAACGGGGGGGTGGCCAGTGAGGTACAAATGAAGGCTGCAGGGAAGCATGGGGGTGAGCATGCAGGAAAGCTCTGTGTTAGAGTGCGGACTGCCTCAGCCAGGAGGCATGTCTGCTTTTGCTTCTCCCTTCTTCTTGCTGTTGGGACGTGAATGTGATGGCTGGAGCTACAGCTGCAGTCTTAGGACCACAAAGTGACCCAGAACATGGAAATCAGGGCCAAGACTAGCTGAGAAAGAGTTGGAAAAGCCCGAGTCTCTGATGGTGATGGGTTGCCTACCTGCCTCCATACTTCATTTACGTAGGAGAACGCAGACACTGCATTTTGATTAAGCCACTAATTTGGGCTTTCTGTTGCTTTTAGCAAAATCCAATCCTAGACTGCATGACTTCAGGATGGTTTTCCAGCTTTCTGTCTGTCTCTCAGGCTGCTGCTGCTCTGTCTTCATTTGTGGGCACTTACTGTCCTGCTCCTAAGGCCTTTCCCCTTTTTTTTCTCTATCCCATACTTCCTAAGTAATTTCGTTCTTGCTCATGACTTAACTTCATATTCTGGTGTCTTCCAATCTGCAGCACGACTCCCCCAGACCCAGAGACTCCAACATCCAGCCAGGATGTCCCAGAGAGCCCTCCAGCTCGGTGGCCTGAAAGGGTTTCCTCGTGTGACTTCCCCTCCCAGCTCAGCTGGTGAATCTTCATCTGCCTGCCTGGCCAAGTTGCAAACCCAGGAGTCATCCTTGGTTTTGTCTTCCCCCCACTTACCCCCTCAACTCCTCCTGTGCAGTCACTCATCCAGATCTAGCAGTTTCCCATTTCACACCCATTAGGATGATGGCTGTTATCAAAACCCAGAAATGACAAGTGTTGGTGAGGCTGTGGAGAAACTGGAACCCTTGTGCATTGCTCAGTGGGAATGTGACAGGTGCAGCCACTGTGGAAGACAGAACGGTGATTCCTCAAGAAGTTAAGCACAGAATTACTGTATGATCCAGCAATTCCACTTCTAAGTAAATGCTCCAAAGAATGGAAAGAAGAGTCTCAATGAGATATTTGTACACTTATGTTTAGAGCAGCATTATTCACAATAGCCAAAAGGTGGAAGCTGCCCACGTGTCTGCCGATGGATGAATGGGTGAGAAAATGTGGTGTGTCCACACAGTGGAACATCAGCCTTCAGAAGGAAGTTCGAAACATGCTACAACATGATGGACCTCGAAGGCATCATGCTGAGTGAAGTAAGCCGCTCACAGGAGGACCAGTGGAACTGGAGGATTCCACTTCAATGAGGTGCTAAGTAAGTCCTCACTTAATGTCATCGACAGGTTCTTAGAAACTGTGACATTAAACAAAACGAGCATAATGAGACCAATTTTACCACAGGCTGATGGACATAAACACAAGTTAAATTCATACAGCGTATTTCTGGTCACAGAAACATCAGCAAACTTCTGAAGAAAGACCCAAAACACTTCTAATGTTAGATATTAAGATAAATGTGAGAATGCATTTAAGGAAGGGTGATTAATAGAAACGAGATCCTTATTTTCTAACACACTTATTCCAGCTCAGGGTTTTGGGTGGCCGGAGCCTCTCCCTGCAGCCCAGGACACAGGTGGGAGCCACCCTAGACAGGGCACGCCCTGCACCCCCACATTCACTGAGGCCGGGGTCATGCAGACAGGCCAGTCCACCTCACATGCACGTCTTTGGGACGCGGTAGGAAACCGGGGGCCCCAGAGAGGACCCATGCAGGTGTGGGGAGAATAAACCATGCAGACAGTGGCCCAGCCAGGTGTTGGGGTTTTTTTCTCATCAACATGATAATAAAATAACTTTGAATGAAGCTATGTTCTTCAAGGACCTGCCGTAGCGAAAGTAGTCAAGATCAGACAGAAGGCACAGTGGTGGCTGCCAGGGGCTGGGGACGGGGAGTTAGCGGCTAGTGGGGACAGAGTTTTAGTTGTGGGAGACAAGAAAGTCCTGGAGATGGGCAGTGGGCATAGCCACCCAGCAAATGTAAATATGCTTAAAGCCACAAAACTGTACGCTTCAACTGGTTAAAGTTTTCTGCTATACATATTTTGCCACCATTAAAAGAAGATCTATCAGTTTTACTTCCCAAATGGTCTCAGATCTAGCCCTTGTCTCCTTCACAGCTTCTGGTCCTCAGTGGGGCCCCTGCAGAACCTTTGCCCTGGTGTCTCTGCCTTCAATGATCCTCTTGGGGTCCACTGCCCAACCCCCCTTAATTGGTGTTTTTTATAAACCTCACATCCGTTCATGTCAGGTCCCCCCACAGAGCCCTTCAGGGCTCCTGACTGCCTGGCTGACTGACTCTGTTCCTGGTCTTCAGGGCTGTCCTCCATCCGCCCCATCTGTGTTTCCGGCCGGCCCCTCCCTTGTCTTGGGCCAGTGATCCCTCAAGTGCCTTCGACTCCTTCATTCTTCTGTGCCTTTGCAGGCGCTGTCCCCTCTGCCTGTGCGCTCACAGTGACGCCTCCACCTTCCCCTCTTGGTACAGCCCATTCACCCTGCAGAACACAAGTCTCCTCTGTGACGCCGAGGTTGATACATGTCTCTCCGGCCTCCGCATCACTCCTTGTCATTTACGTCTATTACTGTGCGCATCACGCTGCTCTGTGCTTATTTTGCATGCACTTCTGCCCTCCGGCAATCAACCAACTTCCCTCCTCTTCCTCCAGGAAGTCCTCCCCTACTTCTCCAGCCCACAGTGAGAAGTGCATTTTCTGAGTTCACAGTCTCTTGCCACTTGTTGGACACACCGTTTCAGCGTTTGACTGGACCCTGTCTTGTCTTCAGCTCTCTCATGAGGATTAGTTTTTCCTCTTTGGTGAGCTGGTGAGAAAGCTCCCTGGTCGCAGGGACCATGGCCTCCGTTCTATTGCTCCCCAGCCTTCAGCATGGGGCTGGCTGCCTGGAAGAAAGGCAGGAGTGGACATTTAGTGGGCTGCTTTGTGCCAGGCCTTCTCATGCCTGTCACGTACTCTTGCCCTCCCGATGACTCTGAGAGATGCATTATGGTTCTTGTTCTTCCGATGAGGAGACGGCGGCCCAGGTCGGTGGGCTGGCACCACAGCCTGGCTCACGGGGAGTGAGGGTTTGAACGCAGGCCAGGCAGACTCGGCTTGTGCTCTGCTTCTGGTCAAAGGCTGGGCTTCAGCAAGACTTGGTGGGTCGGACTGGGCTGGATGGGCACACACCCGGGGCGTGTCTCCCTTACTCGGGGCAGGCTTGACGTTTCCACAAACTCAAGTGCACACAAGTTGGAGGCAGCATCGAGGGGAAACAGCTCGTGGTGGTCCTGGCTCCGGGCCTGGGGAAGGATCCAGGGCTGTGCAGGCGGGTGGAGAGCCCGGTGGCCCTGGGGCAGCGGGCAAGTCTCCCTGGTTGTCCCAGGCAACCCCGGGCTGTGCCGCTGCTCCGAGGGCACGGCCTTTCCCGCGGCAGCGGCAGCAGCGCGTGTATTTTGAGGTCTGTTTATCTATTTTAAGGTCTCAGGAAATTCCTGTCACTTTTCTGACGCTCATTTTCCTCATCTGAAAAATGGGAATTTACATAGTGTCTGTCTCAGGTTTGGGGGGCGCAGATCCTTTGCAGGGACAGCTGTGGCAGTGTCTCGGTGATAAGAAAGTCCCCTGCCCTTTTGAGAGGCTTGGCCTCCTCTCAGGGAGCCTGTGGCGCAGAGGTGGGGAAGGATCCCTGGCCCCAGTTCACAGACGGCAAAGACAGAGCCTGTGGCCCTGGACTGATTTCATCTCGTCTCACAGCTAGTGAGCAGGGGCTGGGGCCTCTGAGGTTTTCAACTAAAGCCTTTGCATTTGACTCAACCAACCAAGAGAAGCCAGCAGGTGAGAGGCTAAATCATTGAAATTTAAGGCCTAGTGATGGAGAGTTTAATGGTGAGGGACTGAGCATCGGGGGGAAAATTATCAAATTACTAATTTAGAGGGTCAGAGAGGGAAATTTAGTTGCCCCAAGTCACAGAGCAGAGCAGATTGGTGGCAGAACTAAGCCCCAAATTTAGCTATAATGACCAAGCAATGACAAAAGAAAGAAAGAAAGAAGGAAGGAAAGAAAGAAAGAAAGAAAGAAAGAAAGAAAGAAAGAAAGAAAGAAAGAAAGAAAGAAAGAAAGAAAGAAAGACCCCAAGTAATACTAGTTATTGTATCCATTTGGTGTTGGGCTCTCTGTATGTACTGAGCAGTTAATCCTACTAGCAGCCTGGAGGGTGAAGGGCCTCTGCGGTTATTTTCAGGTGTAGCTACAGAAGCTCTGTGAGGTGACTGCACGTGTCCAGGGCTCACACTTGGCTAGTCGGACGCCAACATTCGAGCCCGGATTCGACACCCAAACTGGTGTTCTCAGCCACTCTGTCCCGCCTCCCCGCTTGCCCGTGTGGCCTGGAGCCTGGAACCTTGCATATTGACCAGAGGCTCCGAAGCCCAGAGAACCAGGTTGGGGCAGATGGTGGGGCTGGTTGCTGGGTGCCAGCTGTCAGGGCCGCAGCCCATGGGCAGCCAGGTGTGCAGACTTCATCAAAGGGTGTGGGGGTGTGGGGTGGGGGGGTGCGCTGGCTGTGGATCAGGAGGTACATGCTCACCTCCCGGACCTCAGTTCCCATCATGAACTATAGATGTTAACTGATTGCTAAGGTGCTTCCTAAGCACACATTTCTGGCCTCCGTCCTTCAAGGGGCTTCTGAGTTGAGGTTTTGTGGGGGTGCCAGCAGGCCCCTCCCCTCCTCCCAAGGTGTGAGCCACCCAGGGAACATGGGGCTGGCTGTCATGGCAACCCTGTGTTGCGAAATGATGTAATTAGAGTTCCAAACGTGTGAAATCAAATACAACATCCGCAAACACAGCCTGGGGGTCGGCATGGCAACCGCAGGGCACCAGGACGGGCAGGCGCTCCCCGCCCACAGCAGCCAGCTCGGCTTGGCCACTTGGGCAGGCACAGAAGGCAACTGCTCCCTCTCCTGGGGCGTCTGCAAGACCCTCTGCTGCTGCCTGCTTCTCTCCTCCTCTGCCTTCTTGTTCTTGCCCCTCCGGGGGGCCTGTGCCCCTCTGGTTGGGACGCTGACTTTTGCACCAGACGGATCTGGGGTCGCATCCTGACACAGAGCAGCTGTGAAGACTTGGGCAATTATCCTCACTTCTTGACGCTTCCTTGCCTTAGACGTGAGCTGTTATTTCTGTGCTTTCTCTTCTTTCTTCCCCTCTGTTGTTCTTTCCCTGCCTCCCACCCTTAGGCTCCTGCAGGCCCTGGGAGTGACCGTGGTGTGGAGCCTGGGCACCCAGGTAATCAGTAGCCCCTGCATGGCTTTGCCATGTGATCTTCTTCTTAGGTCTTTCCTTATTTGGACTTGGGTCCTCTCTGTAAGATAAGGGCACAGCCCCTCCGTCTCTGACCAAGTGTGGCCCAATACCACCTGTATCAGCATGACCTGCGTGTCAGGTTAAAAGAGCAGATTCCTGGATTCTTCGTCTTGATATTTTGATTCCTTAGGTTGGGAGTGGAATCCAGGAATCTGAGCTTTAACAGGCTCTACCGGTGAACCTGAGGGATATACCAATGTGAGAACCCTTGAACTAGATGGTTCCAATGCCCAGCTCCGCTTGGCCTTCAAGATCCGAAAGTCTGGCTCTGACTGGCTATGTTCTGGGGTCCCGCTTTTCATTCAGTGGCACTGTTGTCATCGGGCCAAGGGAACCTTCCTGTGGTTCTAGCTCGGTCTCTCGCACTCATTTATCAACAGGTGTTTCTCGTGCCAGGCCCTGGACCGGTACTTAACTCTCCCCCAGCAGCGAAGACCTGTGTTTGTGTGTCTGGGGGCAGGATTGGGGAGGCAGAGCCCACCAAGCCACTGCTTTTCTGTGACTCAGTTTCTCAGTTTTCTTTGTGTATAAATGGGGATAAGGATTTGATCATGAGAATGTCCTGCTACTCCTGCGCTGGAATGGGGCTCAGGGGAGAGGATGTCAAAGGCACGTTCTCTGGGGACCTGTGGCATGCTGGCCACCATGCTAAATGCTTTGCATAGTTCACTCATAAAATGCTTCCAGTAACTATTATTATTATTATTATTATTATTTTAGAGAGTGAGGAGAAGGGAGGGAGAAAGAGAGGCAGAGAAACACTGATGTGTGAGAGGAACATCGATGTGCCTTCTGTATGCACCCCAACCGGGGACCGAACCTGAAACTTGGGCATGTGCCCTGACTGGGAATCAAACTGGTGAGTTTTTGGTTTGTGGAACGGCGTCCAGCCAACTTAGCCATACCAGTCAGGGGGCTCCCAGTAAATTTTGAAGTGGGGCTATTCCCCCCCATTTTACAGTTGAGGAAACTGAGGCTCAGAGAGGTGATGACTCATCTGGGGTCACTCAGCAAGTAGCCAGTTTGGAGTTGAAACCCCTTCCAGCTCCTGTTCTCCTCCCTCCCCCCACCTGCCTTCACTCCTCTTGCGCTACCCCCTGCCCCCTCCCCATCTGTTTTCCATCAAAAGGTCTAGAGAGAGTTTTCTGTGCTTGCTGTCTTCATGTCCTCACTCTTCACCCCCCGGCCGTCTGCTGTCCCCACACCCCAGACCTGCCAAGCTTACCAAGGACCTTCCTGGGGCAAAATCCAATGATCTTGACCTCTGGGTGGTGCTGATGCTGGACGTTGCTCTCTTCTCCTGCCGTGTACTCACCACCTGGGCTTTACTTTCCCCACCGCTACTGGGGTTCCTTAATCTCGTAATTTAAAGGATTGTTAAACACCCAAACAGTTGTTGCGAACTTGCCACGTGTCTACTCTGCTGAGTTGGGGGGATACATGGACAGCAGACCCTCGAGGTGTGTGTCCCCCTGAGCAGAGAACACCATGGGCTGCCCCCAGAGGCACCTTCTCTGCTGGTCTCGGCTGGGGGCTGCAGGTGTCCTCCTGCCTTGCTCCTCTGCGGCTGCTCCTCTCCGCATGCGCTGTCTTCGCAGTCTTGTCAGCTCCGGCCTGAGGAGTCCCCAGGCCTCAGTCCACTGCATTCTGTAATGAGCTTCGGCCTGGGATGTCCACAGGCCACCTGGATCCTATTACCTGTCCCTAATTGTTCTGGGCACTCCAGGCAGCCTCTCTAGTCCCTCCCACATGGAGTTGCCATAGTACTTTCTCTAAATTATACTAGTCTGACTGTGGCTGCTCAGTGCCACAAGCTGGAATCCTCAATCTTTTACCTGCTTAACTCCTTCTAATCTTATGAGAATCACCTCCTCCAGAAAGTCCTCCAAGACTGATCAAGTGGCTGCTCTGTCTGCCCCCGGCCCACAATGCTGGCAGATCCCCTCCATCATTGTGAGATCCTTGAGTTCAGAGGCTGGCACAGAGTAAAGCACCAGTGAATGAACCTTAAATAGACACCAAGAAGCTGTAAGAGCTCACAACCCCCTAGTCCCAACCTCTTGTTCTACCAATGGGGACACAGAGGCCCAAAGTCTCAAACAGAAGCCATGGCAGAGCCGGGACTCAGACCCAAGTGCCTGGATTCCGTTTCAGAGTTGGTCCCATCAGAGCACAAGGCCGGGATGGTGAGGGCCGCTGAGGAAACAGTGCTTAGGCACCCTGAGTTAGCCTGGGCCCCATCGTGTCTCGGGCTTTCTTTCTCTGGACAGAGGCCGTCGGTTCTTTGCTCTTGTCCGGTGAAGTGTTCCTCACAGCAAGTGCTGTGCTCCCTCCCGGGGGCTAGGAAGCCAGGCGGAGCTGCTGCAGACTTCATGCCTCGAGAAGGAGGGAGGCTGCCCACCTGAGGACCAGGCTGGTCCGGAGGGGCAGAGAGGGAGGTTGGAGGCTGATGCTGTGGCTTGATGTGCTGCCGTGAGACTTGCCTGAAGCCAAAGCAGACTCGTGAGTGTGTGTAATGTTAATAATATTTTCTTTTTAATGCGTGCGTCTGTCACTTGTAATCAAGATGGCCCTGAGTAATGAAGATCAGGACAAGCCTGGTAGTTTGCTCTGAAATGCCTGGTTTTGGGGGAGTGGAATAGATGCAGTCGGAAGATAAGCCGAAATGGAGGGAGGCTTCATGAGGGTCCTATGACGGCAGAGACCGTGATAACTGGGGAATTTGCTCATTCATTTGACTACTCTGAAGGCCTTTTTTGAGCACCTACTGTGGGCCATAGAGTGGGCTCAACATAGTGGGTCTGCTCTGCGACCCTCTTCCAGTGGTCCACCTCTCCTGGCACCAACACCACCTTGTCTTAATTGCTACCGATGTACATCAGTCGTGGTGTGTGCTAGTGTCGTAGTCCTCTGAGGCTACTTCCACAAAAACGCCAGAGACTGGGTGGCTCATAAAACAGAACTGTATTTCTCACAGTTCCGGAGGCCGGGAGGTCCAAGGTCAAGGCACAGGCAGACTCGGTGTCTGGTGAGAGCTCACTTTCTGGTTCATGGCTGGCTGTCTTCTCTCTGAGTCCTCATGTGGTGGAAGGGGTGAGGGAGCTCTCCGGGGTCCCTTTTATCAGGGCACTAATCCCATTTGTGGGGGCTCCACCCCCATGATAAGTCACCCCCGCAAAGGTCCGACCTCCTAACACTGTCAGGCTGGGCGTTTGGTTTCAACCTACCAATTCCGAGTGGGGCACAGACACTCACTCTGTAGGAAGTAATGCAAGGTCTCCCGCGTGTCCTTCTTCCCATCCGACTTGGCCATTCTTGCTTCTCTGCATTTCCAAACAGCTTTTAGAATCAGCCTTTCACCTTTCTGGTATGTATATAGACACAAAGTGAGCTGCTAAGGTTTTTATTGTGATTTTGTTGGATTTCCACACCAATTTGAGGAGAATTGACATCTTTATGATAGTGAACCTTCTGATGCATTATCTTTTGTTTAACAATAAAGTTGATTTTATATTTTCTTTTATAGAATGATAAGGCAGAGAAGTTAGAAATGCAGACAAGTAAGCAGAAGACATTTTCTTTTATATTTACTTCAGGTGGGTTTATAATACTTATTGGACAATTATGGATCCTATATAATACTTAATGCTAGAATGTAAGTTTTCATGTTATTTCAAAATCTTTGTAGATATACCTGGCTGGTGTGGCTCAGTGGATTGAGCATGGGCCTGTGAAGCAAAGGGTAGCTGGTTCGATACCCAGTCAGGGCACGTGCCTGGGTTGCAGGCCAGGTCCCCAGTAGGTGACACATGAGAGGCAACCACACATTGATGTTTCTCTCCCACTCTTTCTCCTTCCCCTCTCTAAAAATAAATAAATAGAATATTTTAAAAAATCTTTGTAGATATATATTTCAATGACTAGACAGTCATTTATAAATTAATATTCCAAAACTAACTCTCTAATCCATAATCCAGAAATGGAACTCTTGGGTCAAAGATATAAGCATTTTAAGGCTCTTGACTCTTACCATGGAGCCAGCCCCTGGCAGAGCGGAGGTGCTAAGCCATGGCCCTGACCCCGTCCAGTTTTCTCCTTTAGGGCCACCGGCCACAGGACGAACAGGCAGTGGGGGAGACACAGCCTCCTCCTTCCGGCCTTGGGTCATTCTTAGCGGCTCCACCCCAGGGTTGCCCAGGCTGCTCTGCTGAGGTTAACTGTGACTCAGGACGGTGGAACGAGCCACCCTCCCTCATCAGTCAGGGCGACATTGAGAAGAGGCAGCCCTTTGCTGGGCCCCTGCAGGAGTGGGGCTGAAGGACAACATTCCTCTAGGTGACACTCTGCCACGGTTTCCTGTATGTTTTTTATGTTCTGGGCAGCGTGGTGGTGGTAGGAGAGGGAAGGGGTGGGGTCAGAGGTCTGAGGAGGAGCGCTGGTCCTTTGTTCCCGGGTGACTGTGAGTACGAGGTGGTTTCAGTTCTCTGAGCCTTGGTTGCCTCATCTGTCAAATGGGGCCAACGCCCCCACCTCCCAGGACTGCTGAGAGTTTCAGTGAGATTACGTGGTGGAAAGGCCTTTGTGAATGAATCAAGGAATGCAGGGCCAGGTGTTCAGAATGAAAACCCTTTTTTAAAAAAAAGTTTAAAGATTTTATTTCTTTTTTAGGGAAGGGAAGGGAGGGAGAGAGGGAGAGAAACATCAGTTGGTTGCCTCTCGTGAACCCCCAGTTGAGAACCTGGCTCCCAGCCCAGGTCTGTACCCTGACCAGGAGTCAAACCTGAGATCTTATGGTTTACAGGCTGGTGCTTAATCCCCTGAGCCACACCAGCCAGGGCATGAATGAAAAACCTTCTTGTAGTCATTGGAGAGTCTTTTATGATGTTCTCAGATCCTTCCCTGTCTTTTATTCTCAGCCAGAAGGCCCTCGCTGGGCTAGCCCGAGGGTCTGTGGTCACGGCTCTTCCCGTATCCGGCTGAGCTCTGGTTCTCTCACCAGGTGTCAGCCACACCTGTTTCCTCCATCCCTGAAGGCTCTCATGCCAGTCTTGGCAAGAATCTTGAGGCCCGTCTTAGTCAGTTCAGGCTGCTATAACAAAAATACCATAGAGTGGTTGGCTTAGGCAACGGAAATCGATTTCTCTTCATTCTGGAGAATGAGAAGTCTAAGATCAGGTGCCGGCAGGGCTGCTTCCTGGTTTGCAGGGAGCCGTCTTCTTGCTGTGGCTTCATGTGGAGGAGAGAGAGATCACCTTCACCTCTCCGGGTCACTTTCGGCAAGGACCCTAATCCCACACACGAGGGCCTCACCCTCATGACCTAATTATCTCCCGAAGGCCTCACCTCCAAATACTGTCGCATCAGGATTCGGGCTTCAACATTCACATTCTGGGGGACACGGACATTCAGCTCATAGCAGGACCCAGGGCAGCAGCTTGGTGGGGTTTGCTAGTTGTCCTAGGCACTCGTTCAAGCTTGGCCGCACCGGCAGCACTCGGGAGAGCTGCTCTCTGCTCCACTCCTCCTTCCCGTCCAAGGGTGATCTCGGCACCTGCTATGGCAGATGCCACCTCTCCGTGAACTGGGGCCCCTTTGGTTATTTATTTATTTATAAAATATATTTGATTGATTATGCTATTGCAGTTGTTCCATTTCCCCTCCTTCATTTCCCTCCACCCTGTGCACCCCCTCCCACCCACAGTCCCCCTTCTAATCTGTGAACTGGGGCCCCTCTGGTCCTGGTCCCGATGCAGGGTGGTGGCTGCTGGACCTGATGCCGTTGGAGGCCCATTCGGTTGCGGGCTTCCTGTGCTGGAAGAAGCAGTGGTGGCAGCACAAGCTTCTCCCCACACCCTGTGTTTCCAGTCTCGTTGGTGCCATGGCAACTGAGCCAAAGGTCAAATCGCCACTGTAAGCTACCTTTCTGCTCTTCACATCAACACGCCACATAGTACTGAACCAACCCAACAGGGGTGACTTTCACAGACACCTCCTGGGTTTCCTGAACACAGAAGGTGAGGAACGGTGGACATGAAGACCCTAGTGGTGACCACACACACAGCAGGCACAGTGTGGGGGCTGCCGGTGCCTCCTCTGATCCCCCAGAAGGGCCACGAGGCAGGGGTGTGGGTGGGAGGTAGCTGAGCAGGGACTCAAATGTATGTGTGTCTGTTCCAAGTACTGGTACGTCCTGGGCACCGCATCCTTCTGGCTGCCACCTGCCCACTAATCAAGGCTTCACGCTGCGCTTTGCCAGCCGTGTGAATTTGAATGATGCATGCAACTTCCTTAAGCTTTAATGTCCTCTTCTGTAAAGGAGGGAAAATACGATATTCCTCCTTAAAACGAGGGTGGTAATAATCTCTATAAGATAGGAGTAACAATAATCTTTCCATATTGGGCTTTTCTTTTACATTAATAGACTTTAGAACCGTTGTAGGTTTACAGAAAAACTAAGCAATAGTACAGAGTTCCCACACATGGTCACCAGCACACACCTACACACACCCCTCGCTTTTTTAATTAACATTGTGCTTTAGCGTGGTACATTTGTTACATTGTAATTGATATATTAGTATCAGTTATATATTATTATGCTGTTATTAACTAATGTGTATGGTTGGCACTAGGTTTCGCTCTTTGTGTTGACAGTTCTATGGGTTTTGACAAATGCACGATGTCATGCACCCACCAATACAGCGTCACCCAGGATAGTTTCACTGTCCTGAAATGCCTGTGCACCGTGTGTTCGTCACCCTTCCTGCCCCACTTCCTCAGCCCTTAGAACCCCTGACAACCATTGATATTTTCACTCTCTCCATAATTTTGCCTTTTTTTCCAGAAAGTCATACAAGGCACTCGGACTGGTTTCTCTCACTTAGCGATATGCATTTAAGTTTCTTCCGTGTCTTTTCATGGCTTGATGCTTATTTCTTTTTATTGTTAAATAACATTTTATTATATGGCTATAGCACATTTGCTTATCCATTCACCTTGTTGCTTCCAGTTTGGGGAAGTTATGAATAAAGCTGCTCAAAACACCTGTGTGCAGTTTTTTTGTGTGTGGGTGGGTGAGAGTTTTTAGCTCATTTGCATAAACACCTGGGAGCATGGTTGCTGGATTGCGTAATAGACTGTGTTTACGTGGGAACCGCCACGCCGCTTCCAAGGTGACCGCACCATGTACACTGCCACCAGCAGTGAACGAGCGTCCCTGCGGCTCCACACCCTTGCCCGAATTTGGTGGTGTCAGGGTGTTGGATATTAGCCCTTCTACTAGGTGTGTCGTGGCGTCTGACTGTTGTTTCCATGTGCGATTCTTTAATGACATGCCATGTTGGACATCTCTTCATATGCCTGTTTGCCAGCTGTATATCTTCCTTGTGAGGTGTCTGTTCAGAACTCTTGCCCATCTTTTAAGTTGGATTTCTTGTTTTCTTCTTAAGTTTTTGAGTTCTTTGTATGTTTTGGATTGCAAGTCCTACATTAGAAATGTGTTTGCAGATGTTTTCTTCTTGTTTGTGGTTTGGCTTTTCATCCTCTTAACAGTGTCTTTCATAGAGCAGAAGTTTTCAGTTTTAAAGAAGTCAAGCTTGTTAAGTTATTCATTCAGGGATCATGCTTGTCGTATTGTATCTCAAAACTCACTGACAAACCTGGTCAAAGTATCTCCTATGATACTTTCTAGCAATATTTTAGGTCCGCATTTTACATTTAGGTCTATGATCCATTTGGAGTTAATTGTTTTGAATGTGAAAGGTCTATGTCTAGATGACTCTCCTTCCTTTTTGTTTTTTTGCTTGTGGATGCCCAGGTTTTCTAGTGCCATTTGTTGAAAAAAGCCCCTGTCCTTTCTCCATCGATTTGCCCATGCTCATCTGTCAAAGATCGGTTAACGATACCTGTGTGGGTCCGTTTTTTGGCCTCCATTTTGTCGCGCTGGCCTGTTGGCTTATTCTGCCAACGTCACACTGTCTTGACTCCTGCAGCTTTGGCAGGAGTCTTGAAGTCAGTAGCGCTGGTCCCCTGACCTTGTTGTTCTTCCCAGTATTGTGCTGGTTATTCTGGGTCTTTTGCTTTTCCATGTAACTTTTAGAATCCGTTGGTTGATATCCACGAGTAACTTGCTTGCATTTTAATTTTTTTTAATCTTTTAAAAAATTTTAATTGTTCAAGTACAGTTTTCTGCCTTTCATTTGAATTGTTATTGTGTTGAATTTGTAGATGAAGTGGGAAAAGCTGACATGTTAACAATATTGAGTATTCGTATTCATGAACATGGGCTATCTCTCCATTTATTTAGATCTTCTTTGACTTATTTTATCAAAGTTTTGTAGTTTTCCTCATTAGATCTTGTATATTTTTTGTTAGATTTATACCTAAGTATTTTATTTTTTGGTGCTAATGTAAGTGGTATTACATTTGTTGACTTCAAATTCCAATTGTTTGTTCCTAGTATATAGAACAATTTACTCTTAAAAAAAGATTTTTATTTATTTATTTTTAGAGAGAGGGCAGGGAGAAAGAGGGAAGAAAACATTGATGTGAAAGAGAAACGTTGATCAACTGCCTCTTGAATGCTCCCCGAATGGGGACCAGACCCACAACTTGAGCATGCGCCCTGACCAGGACTCTAACCTGCGACCTTTTGCTTCTTGGAATGACGCCCAACCAACTGAGCCACACAGGCCAGAGCATGAGCAATTGACTTTTGTTTGTTAACCTTGAATCCTGAAACCTTGCCGCAATCTTTTGGTATAATATCATAGCTTCAGGAGTGTTTTGTTGTTGTTCTAGAGTCCTTGAGACTTCCAGCACAGACAAGCATGTCATCTGCAAACAAAGACAGCCAATTTTTTCTCTCCCAGCCTGTGTACCTTGTATTTAATTTTCTTATATTGTTGCATTAGCGACAACTCTAATACGCTGTTGACCAGGAGTTGGGGGAGAGAAGAGATCCTTGCCTTGTTCCCGATCTTGGGGGGAAGCCTCTAGGTTCTCACCATTAAGGAGGATGCTGGTCATGGGTTTTTAAATAGTTTTTTAATCAAGTTGAGGAAGTTTCCCTCTAATCCCAGTTTGCTGAGGGTTTATTGTTTACATTTTTTTGTTTTTGTTTTCTGTTTCTTATCATGAATGGGTGTTGGATTTTGTCCACTGCTTGTTTTGCCCGTACAAGATTTTGAGAAGGTTAAATGAGTTACTGCATCTGGAGCAGCCAGCACAGGGCTAACGTGCAGCCAGTGGTCAACATACATTATCACTGAAAGGTGATACTGCACATCAAATGTGCTGATGGCTGGTACAGAGAAGAGCAATAGAATTTTGTACATTAACCTTGTATTCTGAAACCTCATTATAATCTCTTGATATAATAGTTCCAGGAGGATTTTTTTGGTCTATTCTTTGAGATTTTCAGTGGATTTCAGAGCAAATTGCCTGGGTTCAAATCCTGATTCCACCACTTACAAACTATGTGACCTTGAGTAAGTTACTTAACCTCTCTGTGTCTTAGTTTCCTCATCTGTAAAATGGGGGTAATAGTAGTGTCTTCTCCATAGAATTGCCTAAGGATTCAATCAATGAGTATCTGTAAAATGTTTATTATAAAAACACCTGGCACATAGGACGTGCTATACAAATATCAGATGTTATTATTACTACAAAACATCAGGGTCCTTTCCTTTTTATTGCAGCCAGATTTCTATACATCAGAGATGCCACTGGGGACAGGTGGTAAGAGCATGAATGGCTGTGTGGTCAGGAGGGCAGGAGGCAGGAGAGGAGAATAGCACGGCCAGACTGGTGATGTGCATAGCTCTGTCTTGCTTCTGGGTGGGAGATGGACTGGAGGTGAAAGAGGCTGTTGGAGTGTCTAGGTGGTGGGTGATGGGGCTGGGCTAGGGCCACACCTGTGGTGTGAGAAGTTGGGGTGCTGTTGAAAGGACGAATCAGTAGCACCTAGTGACCCACCAGATGAGGGGGAGATGAGGAAGAATCGAGGACACCGTTGAGGTTGCATAGTAACCATTTGGTTCATTCCACCAGAGGGCTTGGCCAAAGCTACAAACCGCCTGTTGTGTAAACAGAATTTTACTGTAGCGCAGCTCTGCCCCTTTATTTGTGTGTTGTCTGTGGCTGGTTTTACATGGCAACAGCAGTCGAGTAGCTGTGACAGAAACTGTATGGCCCCAAATATGTACTGTCCAGCCCTTGACAGATAAGTTTGCTGACCCTTGAGCCAAACAGTTGTTCATTTCAGTAAATTAAAAAAAAAATCAGTTAAAATAGTATTATGACGTGGGCATCATTTTTAATCCATCCATCCATTCATTGAGCTTCTATTTCTTGGTGCCTGGCCTGCCCGCCTCTGTCCAAATAACTGGTTCGCGCGGTTGGTCTGGTTGCTGTGGGCAGCGGTCTCAGAGGCAGACGCCTGCTTTCACACACGAGGATGCGCGGGCTGCAGTGAGGTCCTCGGCACATCTGGCCCGTGCCACTGCCGGCCCACACGTGGGGCCTGCCTGAGCCAAGCCGGCCTCTGGGGCTGGGCGGCCCAGGCTTACGGGTCTTCTGGGGTAATCACATTTACACAGAGCTTTTCTCAGACATGGTGTCATTTACTCTAAATGACAGCCCCTTGAGCTCAGCATCACTATACCTCCACTGTGCTGATCAAGAAACCGAGCTGGAGAAGCGGTTAGCTCAAGGCCAAGGGAAAAAGCAGGCAGACCTCTTCTTGGTTGGAGGTGAATATCCAGAAGGGGTGATTGTGGTCTCCCTTGAAACTCAGGGAGCAGGGCAGGAGTGTCCACTGGGCAAGAGCCCCCAGACCCCCAAGCCATCTGGCACCTTCTGCTTTGGCCCTGACCAGGGGTTACAGATGTGATCCTGACACTGTGGGAATGCAGCTTTGCAGCCGTAATTAGTTTATTCCTGAGGTCAGCAGTATAAATAGTAGAAAAATGTATTTCCTGTTCCAAGCCAAATAAGCAAGTGGCAGCCAGTTGGCTGGGTGCCACTGATGGGATCTCAGCCATGCGTGTGCCTTGCCTTTGGCCACGAGTTTGGGCGGGAGAGCCGAGGAGGAATGTTCCTCCGCAGGCCCAGTCCTGCCCTTGACTGGTGACTTACTGGGAAGGCTCCGAGAGCCTGACACCCACCCAGGCACTTCAGGTTCCTGCTGCGATTGTTGGGGCCAGCAGAGGTGGGCGCACATATCCAGGGGGCAGCAGTAGGTCTGGCTTTCATATCAGTGGCCACTCCATGTGCCCGGCACGTGGCTGGAGATGAAGAGGTGTTGAACGAGCGCATGAATGGGGTGGTGCCAACCTTCGAGTGGAAGGAAACCGCATGTGGGAGCAGAGGTCTCAGCAGCAGATGAGGGGACAGAACCATCGTCCTGTTCCCCAGGTTTGCTAAAGGTACTAGAAGTCAGAGTCCTGGGCTGTTCCATCTGGTGCAGAGGTAACCAGATGGCTGGCTCACCTTATGGAAAGTGTTCACTGTCCACAAGGATTTTTTTTTTAGGTATTTGGATATTTTTTTGTGATGTGTATGTCTGTATGCCCTGCACTTTTTATTAGGTTACTTGTTCGTTCATCTGTTCATTGCTTTGCAGAGGTGTCACGTGCTGGTTAAGCAGTGAGGGGGCGCAAGGAGGAAGGTGCCCCCGCCTTTGTACCTGTCAGGCCCCCACCTCGACCCCTCTGTCCACCCTCACTTTCCTTGGCTGCCCGCTTCTCACCCTTCAAGCTGTAGCTTAGAGGTCACTTCTACTAGAAGGTTCCTTGCCTGCCCAGACGAGCCCCCTTTCCCACACCCCATGTGGTCTCTGATGGAACCTCTGTCACTCTGGGAGATTTTAGTTCGCTCGTCTGGATCCTCAAGGGAAGGGCCTGGTTTTGGTTCTGGTTCTTCACCGCGTCCTGGAGTGGGGTCTGATTTAAGGTGGGAACTCAGTAAACAGTGAACGAATGAGTGAATGGATGAATGAATGAATGAATGACAGATCTCACACTCCCGATTCATGGCTTTCATCCCTTGTTGAAACTTTTTCTGATGACATAAATGGCACCATGTTCTCTTCTTCCCGAGTGTGGCTCACCAAGCTCTTTTCTAGAGACTATTCACGCTCCACAGGGCAGACACCTTCTTAACATTTCTTCTCCTCCTTCGCATTTTTTGCCCAGTGAACTACAAGTACAGAAAGAGTGAGCGTCTCACCTAGGCTCACACGGCCAAACTGAAGCCTGGTGGGAAGCTGGGTGGAGTGCCCAGAGCATTCTTGATGTCAGAGCCGCCGGAGGAGGGCGGCCCAGCAGGGGTGTGGCAGGGCTCTGATGCTGCCTGGGGCGAGCCCCCCAGGGACTCCCAGGGATGGTGATATGGTCCCTTTGCTGCCTGGGCACACGCTGCCACTGCCTCCCTGGGGCCCCACTGCCTGCCGGACACTCGCTGCTCAAGCCATGGATTTGACTCAGGTCCAAGCAAAGATGTCCTGAAAAGTTTGTGGGACCAACTGGGCCTGTAGGTGAGGACTTGCTCTTCTGTTGCGCTGTCCCTATCCCGGGCGGGCTGTCCATCTTTTTCAGCTTCCTCCAGAATTCTGCCTGGAACCCACGAGGACTTCTTACAGTCTACACTGTGGCGCTCGAACAGCATTTTCTCCTAGAATCTTATCTCTGGCAGCCCCCGCCCTCCTCACCAGCATTCCTGGCCTGAGGACCCACAGACTTCTGTTTTACCATCTTTGGGTTCACTCATGCTGGTTCATGAAGGCTCACGGCCCTTTTCCTGTGTGGGACCCCTATCAAGCTTTCTCCTGTGACCATTAAAATGAGTAAATACCAATTGGCTTTTTGTATTTCTTTTATTCACAAGATATATGATTCTCTTTGCACCTGAGTAGGTCTGTGGCGACTGAAATATAGAGTAACTGAAACCACCCTCAATTTTGTCTCCCTGCTGTCTCCTTTCACCTCTGTCTGGTTTGTGACCACGTGGTACAGAGGAATCACGACGTTGTAAATTATGGTTGGGGCCTGGATGGAGGCAAAAACTAACAGGGACCACAGGCAGAGCTGGCTGAGGCCCCGAGCCCATCCAGTCTGCCAGTGAAGGCTTTGCTGAGGGAACAGCTGCCCAGAGCCATACCAGGGCACTGGGTGGTGGGGGGTGCTGGACCCCTGAGCCCTTTTTTCCCACCTCTCTCCTGGGTAGTGGCAGCAGCAGCAGCAGCAAACCCAGGGTGTGTGTGGCTCTGAGCCAGACATAGGGCCTGTCCAGGTGTGCTTGTCGCTGGCTTCGGGCACCCTGGAGACAGCACTTTCACCGTGTCTGTCTCAGCTCTTGTCAACTGCCCCAACAGACACATCTCCCCAACCCTCCTGCCCCCAGACCCAGGGTGCCCCTCACTTTCAGACCATGGGAAATCTCCAAGCTGAGCCCATTGGCCAGGGGGTGGCACAGGCTCAGTCCTCACTGGCTGGCCACCTCCTGATCCGGGAGGAATTTGCCGGGAGAGCAGGGCCGGGGCAGCTGCTGTGCTGTGTTCTTAGCTGTAACGGAGACGCAGCTGGTTGGCACGGGCTGGGGCCTTCCCATTGGGCTGCCCTGTTTGGAAGTTCCAAATCCTCGGCTCTCCTGGAACAACGAGGAATTCAGGACACTGATCCCGCTGAGGATGAAAAGGCCATGAGTCCCCAGACACCCTGCCCCCCCACCCCCTCAGGGGTGTTTGGTTGAAGCTATCATCAGATTTGGAGACACAGTGACTGGGGGAAAGGGGTCAGATATCCAGCCTGCATGGCCAGTGCTACCTGGGGGCAGGTTTGGGAGAGAGGCTAAGACGGGAGGATGTGATCAGAGCAGATAGCTGGCTACTGGCCAGGCAGCATTTGCTGGATGTTATTCCTTCATAACCTCATTTGATCCGTACAGCCAGCCTCCTGTTGAAATTGGTCTTATTCATCAAGGAAACTGAGTCCAGGAGGGGCTGTGGCTTACCTGAAGGCCCTCAAGTGGCAGGGAACTGTCTAAGGTCCAGGCCAGCCTCTGCAAAGATTTCCTTTAACACAGACTGGTTATGAATCCCGTCCCCACCCCCCACCTCCCCAGGATCTCCAAGGATTGTGACAAATTGAAAATCCTATTAGTGTTAAATTAATGGGCTTTTCTTGTGGGGCAGCGGGCCGGAACGGCGGCAGAGGGCTGAGAGCATTCACTGGCAGAGGGTGTGGGCAGAGAGCAGTGGTGGGCCTGCCCATCCAGAGCCCCCCTCCTGTCCTTTATTAACCAGCTCATCTCTCTGGCTGAGCGGCCTTTTATCTGGGAAGGGGCAAAGGCGCTTTGAACCTTGGAATTAAATTCTGCTGGGGCCTGGGACAAAGGACAGAGCCCAGAGACTGCCACCCCCTCCTCCATGGCCTGACCTGGAAACAGCGGAGGGCGAGGGCTTGGGGGCCAGGGGTGATCGTCTCAGGCCCATGACCCTGAGGGCAGGGTATGTGCCCAGCAGGAACGGAGGAGAGCTTTGTGCTTTTCCAGGCTGTGACAGGTCTCAGCGGGTGAGTCCCAGAGTGCAGTGGCTGCCAGCGGCTGGCATTCAGGGGGTCCTGTGGACTTCTCCCCCGCCGTCCCACCCATACTACTTCTGCAGAGCTGCAGATGCAGTGCAGTTCTCATGGGTGTATTGACTACCGAGTCCTCCTGCGTGTACTGCGTGTATTGACTGCAGCTGGGCACTGTGTAGGGCTTAGGGGTGCAGCTCCAAACCAGGCAGACACCGTCACTCTCATGGGGTTGGGATGGAAGGTCAACAAATCAACAGGTCATATACAGCATACCAGGTTTTGATTCTGTGCAAAGAGAAGTAAAGTACGTTAGGAGAAGGTCAGGGATGAGAGTGGTCAGGAGAGGTCCCTCTGAGGAGGGGACATTTGCACGGAGACCTGAGTGAAGTGAGAAGGGGAGCGTGTGGCTTCGGGAAGTGGACAGGATGAGGTTCTGGGAAGAGAGAACAGCGAATGCAGACCCTTTGAGACCAGAGCATGGCTGGGGAGTTGGAGGAAGGGCAAGGAGGCCAAAGTGGCTGGAGCGAAGGTGGGGGGCAGTGAGGAGGGAGAGGGGGGAGAGAGGAGACCAGGGTGGGGACGGGGAGGGGCAGGGAGGAAGCATGGTCTTAACTCCCCACTTCACAGTTCTGCCCAGGTGAGAAAGGCAACCTCTCAGGGTTACGGATCCAGGTAGTGGCAGGACCGGGACCAGAAATGGGCCTCTCAAAGTGCAGTGCGTGGCTTTTACTACTGCTGCACAGCCACAATGGCATACTAGCAGTGAAAAAATGTAACATGTACGCCTTATTGAACACGTACTCCACAGCAGGCTCTTTGCTAAGCCGCTCTTACATACATTGGCTCATATATTGTATATTTCACATGTATGAATCTTAAGGGAATTACGTTATGATATACCCATTATACAGACTCGGGGGCTGAGGATCAGAGAAGCAGAGAGACTTGCTAAGGCCACCTGGGTGGGTCGAGCCGTGCCTGCCTGATGTCAGAGCCACCTTCTGCAGCATTCAGGCACCTATGGTCCCCTACGTGACATGGCCACTTGGAGCCCGTGGGAACTGCTGCAGCTCCGGCCACACAGTTTATCTGCTCACCTCCCTGTCTAGGCTGTGAACCCCTGGAAGCAGGAAGAGAGCTGCCCTCACCTCTGACCCTGGTCGCCGGTGCTTGCCCCTTTGCTGGGTGACCGGATGAAGTCTTGGGACTCAGATGTGATGGGCACCTCTCAGAGCCCAGCGTGTACCTTTTCACCTCCCTGATCCCCCTTTCTAACCCTTCCACGAGCTCATGCTGCCCACCTGGTCTGCGGGAGTGTGAGCCGCGGGGAAGGACGCGAGAACCAGACGGCATTCTCACTTCCATCTCCTTGATCCCCGCGCCAGGCCCAGGGCCTGGTTCAGACTCAGGGCACAGTGTTGTTGAGATGAAGGGATCATGAGTTACGTGAGTTCTGGGAGGGGGATTAGGTGCAGAGTGAGAAAAGAAAGGCGGGGAGGGACACACGGAGAGGCAGGTGGGGAAGCCCAGAGCGAGGGACTCCAAGCTGACACTCGCACTGGGAGGGAGGGAATGCAGAGGACGACTCAGTCAGCAAGGGAGGCAGGAATGGATAGACAGACACGGACGTGCAGAGAGGCAGGCAGAGAGACCGAGGGAGGCCCCCCTTGCCAGTGTGGCATCGGGCTTCCTGGCAGTGGGGGTCTAGCTAGTGAGGCTTTTCAGTAGGTCAGGAACTGGACGAGGGTGGGCTGGTTAGGAAGAATACCAAGGAAGCAGTGAGCAGGGCTTCTTTGTGGGGGAGGAGGGGGGGGGCAGAGTAGGTGGGTGGGCTGGGAAGGCCAGGGAGCCCTGAGCTGAGATTTCGTGTCCCTATACCTCCTGTCCCTCGCTGGGTTGTGAGGGCCTCTGGGCAGGGAGTGTGGCCACGGTCCTCTGGTTTCCCATCGATCTAGTGCCAGGCTGAACACAGGGTGACGGTGATGCGGTTGGGGTCACAAATGACCCAAGGACCATTCTGATTTCTTGCCTGACCACGTGCCCTGATGGACAAATATGGTCACTGAAGTCAGAGGGATTGTGTCACTTGCCCGATGCCCCTGGCCTGGCTGTCTTCTCTACCCCTGATGCTTCTACTTAGGTTCCAGACTCCCCACCTTTCAGCTGGGCCCTTACACATGTCCTTGACTACTGCCTGCACCCACCAGGTCCCTACAAGCCAGTCTCTACCCTGTAGCCCAGGGGATCTTCCAAAAGCACAATCTGACTGTGTTGCTTCTCTTCCTAAATCTTCAATGACTCCCTAGTACCCACAGGTCCTGTGCAGCTTGGCCCCGCCCACCCTTCCAGCCCAATCAAACCCCTTCCCATCTCAGACCTTTGCTCTGGCCACACCGATTCTTGGCTCAACTTTGTCCTAGCATGTCGCTGTCATTCCTTCTTCAGAATGTCATTTTCTTGCTTTGTCTCCTGGCGAACTTCTAGCTGTACTTCGAGACAAGGTTCTAATGTCTTTCTCCCTCGAGGAAGGCTTCTCCCACACCCCCATTCCTGAGGCTGGCTTGGGGACCCTCTTCTGCTCTCATGGCCACCTGTCACCACGTAGCAGTCCTCATGGTAATCGTCAGGGTACTGGTCCTCCTTCCTTTTAGATGCTGAGCCCAGGGAAGAGCAGGACCATGTGTTATTTACTTGTATATCTGTAAAGCCTAGTACAAGGCTGTGTGTAAACTGTGCCCTTAGGAGACGTTTGAATGAATGAAAGACTGGTGGGAGTCTGGCGGGGTCGCTGGGCCTGACTGGGACATGCGGGGTCTTGGAGCTCCCATTCTGGGCTCCGGGATGGAATGAAACAGACACTTAGCCCTCCCCTGGCGAGGTTATTTTGGTTGTGGCAAATAAACCCCTCTGGAAAATGTGACTGCCTCTGATCCCCGTGTCTTCACTCCTGACGCCTTTCTTTCAGCGTGTAACGAAGGCGGCGACCTCTGTTAATAAAGAATAATTATGGGGCTGGATTAGAGAGATTATCGGGAACAGGTGGAGCCCCTCGCCCCACCCGTTCTGCCCCATGGAGGCGGCAAGGATGAGCTCACACTTTCCCCCCTCCCGGAGGATGTGCCACGGGGCCCCCAGCCATGGCCGCTAATCCTCTGGGGAGAGGAGAGAATTCTCCTGCCAGTCACTTCCCACCGAATCCCAGGTGAGATTCCAGGGATCAGCAGAGAAGGGCCTCCCAGCCCAGCAGAGGCCCCAGTGCTACCTCCCCACCCCTGGTCCAGAAAGCAGGAAGACAGCGGGCAAGAGTCAGGCGCGGGGAGAGCTCCTGCCTGGGCAGCAGGCCGTGTGGGTTCTTGTCCTGGCTCGGTCCCTGGCGCAGGCCTGGTGGCCAGGGCCGTTGTTCCTGTTTTGCCCTCAGTTTTGTCATCTGCATGAAGAGGCAGTGGGACTTCCCCTGCCTCTTCCCCAGCCAAGCTGGGCTCTTTTATGTATTTAAAAAGTAGAAGCCGTTCCACTTTTTAAATATATAAGAACTCAGGGAATAAAAGTCTCATACAATGTAAATGCACAGATTTCCTTAACTTTTATAGCCAGAGGGCTAAAGATATTATTTAAATATGAAATATAAAATAATAGATGGCCCTGGCCAGTGCGGCTAAGTTGGTTGGTGGGTCATCCCGTAAAACAAAATGTTGTGGGTTTGATTTCCAGTCAGGGAGCGTGCCTAGGCTGCGGGTTCAGGCCCCGGTTGGGGAGGCTATGAGAGGCAAAGTTACTCGACGTTTTGCTCTCAAATCAATGTTTTCTCTCCCTCCCTTCCTTCTCTCTAAAAAAATCAATAAGTGTGTCCTTGGGTGAGGATTGAAAAATACAATAATAATAGATGTAGTTACATTATAGATACAAACATTAAGAAATATAAAATAATAAATTTGGATCATGGAGGGAAAATGGGAAGAAAAAGAAATAAATTCTATCATTACTCGTTATAATAGTTATTGTTCACGATTCAATACAACAAGAAATTAACAATACAAGATTGATTTTACCATGAACATAGGAGTACATATATTCTTTTGAATTGGTGTTTTGGGATTCTTAGGATATAGTCCCAGAAGTGAAATTTCTTGGGCAAAAGGTAGCTTTCAGTAAATGAGTGGATAAAAAAAGCTGTGATACATTTACACAATAGAATACTATACAGCAATGAAAAAGAAGGAACTCTTACCTTTTGTGACAGTGCGGATGGACCTGGAGACTATTACACTAAGTGAAATAAGCCAGTCAGAGATAGACAGATACCATATGATCTCACTTATATGTGGAATCTAATGAACAAAATAGAAACAGAGATATAGGAACAGACTGACAGTGGTCAGAGGAGAGGAAGAAGGGGGGACTGGATGAAAGGAGGTGAAGGGATTACCCAAAGATGATAATGCATGACCCATAGACAGGGACAACGGTGTGGGGATTGCCTGAGTGGGCAGCGGCTGGGTGGAGGTGGGCAAAGGGGGAAAAAGTGAGGACAACTGTAATAGCATAAACTATAAAATATAATTAAAGATAAATGAGATACCTTTTACTACTCTCTCTTAAATACATCTTGCAATAAAAGGAAAAAAAATAGGTCGCAGCATTCAGAGATGGTAACAGCCCTCTGTATCAGAACTGTGGACTACTGCTAAAACAGTTCTCAGAGGAAAGTGTACGCCTCTGAGTACTTTTGTTAATGATAATAAAGATTGAGAATTCATAAATTAGTTGCCCACTCCAAGAAGTTAGAAACACAGCAATGAAACAAAACCTAAAGAAATCATAAGGAAAAAATGTTAAGATAAAAGTGGGTATTAATGAATTAGAAATCTGAAAAATACTAAAACTAATAAGGATTATTTTTTGAAACCAAGTAAAATAGATAAGCTGTTAAGTAATGTAATCCAGAAAAAAAGTGGAAATAGTACACATTCATAAAATAAGAAATGGTTATAGGGAATGAACCAAGTTTCAGAGGAAATCAAACAAATATGCAAGTATACCTGAGAACTTGGATGGGTAATTTTTAAAGAAAATATTACTTATAAAAATGTACCTAGAAGTACATCTAGGTACATTTTTAATCTACCTTAAATGTACCTTATTTTAATCTATTAAAATTTAAACAGATCAATAACCATAGAAGAATAGAAATAGTTACTCCTATAAAATCACTAGGTACAGATGGTTTCACAAAGCAATTCCACCAAACACTTAAAGAATTATTCAAGTGATTTAAATTGTTTAACTTGTTCTAGGGCTAATTTCCTTTACATAAAAAGAGCTCTTGTAAACCAATAACAAAGGGCTGACAACTCATTGGAAAAATAGATGAAGTATGTGAGCAGACCACTCACAGAGAAGAAAAACAAATGACTCTCAGAGAAGACTATGAAAAGATGACTGACCTTACTGAAAATAAGAAAACTACAGTGTGATACCATTTTTTCATCGGAGAAAAATCAGGAGACCGGATAAATCACTGGGCTAACGCATGCGTAGGAAAACAGGAATGCTGATAAAGTGCTGGTATAAAAGCAAATGGCCACCACCTCCACGGAAAGCGATTTGGCTGTATCGTTGCCTTTGACCCAACCATCTTACTTCAAGAAGCTTTTCCCTGAAACAAACTTACATGGATTCGAAATGACATTCCAGCAACATGTTGTGTGTGACAGCAAGAGGGGGGAACCAGCCCGAGTCTCCTGGGGAGAGAGGGGTTGGATGCTTTGTCCCCGTGGAGCATCACACGGCCATCAGCAAGGACGGAGGCAGCATTCTGTACCAAGACTGGCAATTGCCAAGAAACACTGTTAGCCAGGGCAAAGGTATATTCTGTTACCTGCTCTGAAAAAAGCATGTGTGCACATTTGCTAGTATCTGCCTAGAACAAATCTGGGTGCACACACCAGAAGCAAGTGAGAGGGGCTTTTGCTGGAGTGGCTAACACATGGCTGTGGACAGAGCTGGAGGGGAACGGACCTTCCAGTATCTGCCATTTTGTACTTTTTGAATTTTGTATCATGCATATGTAGTGCCTTTTATAAACTAGAATAATTAAGAAATTTAAAGATGAGCAGGAGTTATCTGGGTAAAATGGGAATAGGGGAACAGACATGTAAAACTGCCAAATTCACTACTACCAGGGAAATAAAAATGAACACATTTCATGTTGTTTTGGCAAAAGTGAAAACGATCCTTCATCTTCAGAGCAGAGCTGAGACTTGACCTCTAGAACCATAGGAGCCCTGGGTGGACTGTGAGCAGGGGAGTGAGGCCGGAGGGAAGGATGCAAGGCGGAGGCTGTGTGGTCACCCAGGCGAGCCTCGGGCACTGGGCTGCAGGTGGGTGCTGGGGGGTTAGGGAGGAGGAGGTGATGGAAAAGATTTTAGGAGGTGGAACTGACAGCTGTGGAGCTGAGTGAATAAGGAGGACTGGGGAGGGACAGCTGGCCTCTCATGCGAGTGCCCTGGTGTAAGCTGAGGTTGGTCAGCAGGCCTGAGACCGAATGTTTACTCCTGGGACAGGTTACCTCCTCGCCTGCATTTGCATTCTACGTTTAATCAAACTATTCCCGAGATGAAGGTGGTGCTAAGGCTGGTATCCCATTGTTCAGATAAGCAAACTGAGGCTCAGAGCAGGTCGGTGACTTGCTAGAGTCCCAGTAGATCTCAGGCTCTCTGAGATTATGTCTTGCACACTGCCCTAGACCTCATTTTTTGTCCCCTTTGTTCATAAAAGCTTTGGGATGGATACTAGGGTAGGCGTCCCTCAGACATATGTGTCACTGTGAGTTGCCAGCATCCCTGGATGTTCTCAAAGGTGGCAAAGTCCTACTAAGGGCACCTTAACCTGGGCAGTTAGAGGTCAGGATGGGCTTCTCTGCTTGACTTGTGAGGCTGACATCAGGGTGTCAGCTGGGTGGGGCTTCTCCCTAGAGGCTCTTGAGAGCATCCGAGTCTGGGCTCATAGGTGAATGGCTGAATCAGTTCCTCACAGCTGTAGGATCGAGGTCCTCATCTTCTTGCTGGCTTTGGCAGGGGGCACTCTGAGCTCCTGGCAGCCACTCATGCATGCCCCCTTCAACTCGGTGACAGTGCCCCCTTATCCTTGGAATCTGCTCTGACTTCTGCCCAGCAGCTGGAGAAAACTTGGCTGTCAAAGGGCTCATGTGATTAGATTTGGCCACTTGGGTAATCTTCCTTTTGTCACGTGATGGAACCTACCTTATCACATTCACAGGCTCTGCTCACACTAAAAGGGTGGGGGATTATGCGGGGTTTTGGGAGATCATTCTTAGAATTCTGCCTACCACTCAAATGTACACACCCATCAATATGTAATAGGAATAAGAATGTATGTTTGTTCAGCATGTACTTAGTCCTAGAAACTTCTGTATGAATAGAGTTAGTTGCTCCCCACCGGCCTGTGTAGTAGTTACTATGCTACTGTGGTCCTCAGTTTATAGGGAAAGAAATGGAGGCTCGTAGAGGTTAGGTAACTTGCCCATGGTGGCCCAGCTCGAGAAAGGAGGGGCCTGAGCCTGAACCCAGATTGGTCTGATTCCACAGCCAGTGCTCTGGTCTGTCTCACACTTATGTGGACAGGAGACCATGCCCAGACATGCAACAACACACACACCTGTGCATGCATACGCGTGTGTGTCAATACCCTGTACACACTCAGAGAGGCCCATGTGTGGATACCTAGGCACCCCCATGCCTGCCAGGTTCCCTGGGGCCTGGAGTTAATGAAGATGCACACAGAGCCCCCACAGTGCAGCCATGGGCAGAGATGAAAGGCAGGGTGTGCCTAATAGCTCTCCAGGATCTGGTTACCCAGGGCTGTGGCTTCTCAACCGGGTGATTAATAGCCCGGCACTGGCTCAGCCCGGTCAGCTCCCAAGGCCTCCTGCCCTCTTATTAAAAAACATCCCTTGATGTCATCCCTCCAGGGAGATCAGTGGCAGCCGGGGGGAGTGGGACTGCCAGGGGATGGGGTCTCAGTGACCTCTCCCCAGTGCCACCTGGCTCCCTTGGTGCTCACCTCCCTGGGAGCTGGCTGGGGCTGGTGTTCCCAAAGAGGTCTCCTGAGGCTGGGTCCTGCCTGGCCATGGGGGTCACTGTCAGTGAGTGTGACTGGGAAGCTGAGCCCGTAACTGAGGTCAGAGGAGGTCAGGGCACTTGGGCCTGTGGTTTGGAGCTTTGGGAAGCTAAAAGGATTTTGAGTCCTCCTTGCCTCAGCCCATTTCTGGGTGTCTGACATCAGACCCTCTTGGGTTTCGATCTGGGCTAGTCTTGTGACACCAACTGCCCAGAGCCTCCGGTCCTCCAGGGTGACATGGGGAGAGGGACCTCTCCTGCAGGTCTCGCAGGTCATTTGCTTCTCAATACTCCTTCTTCTCTTGGCTTGGGTGATCTAGCACCCTTCTCTTTCCCTCCTGCCCCCTGGCCAGGCCTTTTCCGTGTTCTCTGCTCCCTTACAGCCAGCATAGCTATGAGCGTGTGCTCTGGAGCCTGCTCCGCCCCCTCTTCAGGACCCAGAGCCACCATTCACAGCCACGTGATCCTGCTGGTTTAGTTTAACAGGGCTCCACACTGAGAGGGAGTCGTGGCCGTCTTCATGCTTATGGGTTAAGGTGGGGTTTTTTTTCCCCTTGGCAGCTGTTTTCGCTTTTAGAGAATTTCACAAACAGCCCTTGGGGAAGGAAGGGCTCTGTCCCCTGGAGTGTTATGAAATGGGTGCTTCAGCTTTCCTCAGTCTGCCTCTTTCTCCCACTTCTCTGGATGGTTGCTAATCCCATGCACCGGTCCTGCACAATTTCAGAGCTCCTCTGGGTGTGTAGGTACACACACAAACATGTTCATTCATGTACAAGCACACCAGCACACGTGGGATCCTGCTAGATAGAGGGTAGACTGTCTTTTTTTAGGGGTGTGCTGGTAGAGTTTAACAACAGGCTCTCTGGATAAAGAAAGGCCTGATTGGGCATTTGCCAGTTTCCGTGGTGCAAATGCTTCCACCATGGTCGGTTGCAAGCTAGCAGTGTGAGGTTGCTGAATGCGGAGGTGGGAAGAGACCTGCAATCATGTGATGGGCTTCAGGATTTCACCCTTCTTCATCACTGTCCCCCCAGTGCCTGACACAGTGCCCACCATGCCTTTGGCGTTCCAGCTACGTCCGTCACAATGCATCAGGTGCACCTGCGAGGAGCACCCCCCCCCCCCGCTGACTTACCCTAGACCTGACCGTGACCTTCCCTGCACTGTGCACCCTCACACAGTCAGACGTGCCCCCGCCAGGTCACATTCACAAGTGCGCTCCAGCAGACACACTCTTGTAGCCCAGCTCACTACAGTGTGTGCACACAGAAATCACACTTTCACCTAACGTGGGGTACGCTCAGTTCTGCACATGGGCCAAGTTGCAGCTTTTTCTGCACACATGTTCTTTCGTGGGTGTGTATGGCACCATGCTCACCCTCGACTGATGTTCACGCACAGACAGGCGCACACTTCCAATCATGAGCGTGTATACAGGTGCCTCCGTCACTGGTGTGCATGCCCTGGCTCACACAAACACTGGTGCACTTCTCTGAGTGAGCAGACGTGGGGGTGTGAACGTAGGTGCTCTGCTCATAGAACAAGCGATGGCTGAAACTCAGCCTTTCGCACCTTCATGCATACACACCAGGCACACCCACGGCTCACTCACCACCCGCCCTCCCTCTGTCCCCCGCATCCCCTGCAGGCATCTTACCCACCCAGCCATAACCAGGGGAGCTGGCCGGGCTGGGCTGGGCTGGTGGGTGTGGTGTTTGGGAGCGAGAGAGGAATTCCAGGCGGCCCCTTCTGCTCCCCTGGCCAACGTTAAGTGCCTTCAGACTGAAAAGAACCATCCAGAGAGGCTTTTCCGGCTAGAGATTAATGTCACTGAAAAATGTGGGTCCCGAGCGATTAATGCAGCCTTCTTTGCCACACATTATGTGAGTGCACTAAAGCGAGAGGGGGCTCATTTCTGGCGTGTTTTTGACCTGCTTGGCTCGGAGTGAAGGAAGAAGAGAAGAAGAGCCTGGGGCCCAGGAACCTGCGGGTGGGGGACTCCTGGGCAGAGGAAGAAGCCCCAGGGGCCAGGTGGGGTAACGTGGGGTTAGCCAGGTCCAGGGCCCTGGGGGTCTCCACCAAGTCACCACAAGACTCGGAGGGCAGGTAATGCCGGACCCCACCCGGGGCTCCAAGCTCCAGGTGGCGGAGACGTGGTGGTGTGTGAAGGCTCCTGGTGGTGCAACCTCAGCCGAGGCTGCTGGTCCCTCACAAGCTGCCTCTCAGCACGGCCCGAAGGACCTGGATTTAAACCTGGTTCTGCTGAGGGACCTCTCAGGGCCTCATCTCCTCCGTCTTTAAAATGGCAATGATGCGGGGCCTTCCTAACAGAATTGTGTGAGGCTCCAAGGAGATTAGGTAGTGAGTGCTCAATAATGCAGCAGTGGTGTGCATAGTGCGTGAGTGAGCACGTGTGTGTGTGTGTGTGTGTGTGTGTGTGATAGAGATCGATGCTCTGAAGCAAATGAACCTGGGCTTGAGTTTTCCATCACGTGGCCCTGAGCAAGTAAGTGATTTGTCTTCCTGAGCCCTGGTTTCTTCGCCTGAAAGATGTGGTTTGGTAATAGCCCATCTCCAGGTCCCTGTGAGGAAGAAAGGCGGTCGTGCATGGAGATCATACGTGTCCCAGGAAAGTAATACAGTGATAAGTAACATATGAATAGCCTCTGTGTTTCAGATGCTCACAACCGTAAACCTGTAAGGTGCCTGGCCCCGGCCATGACTGCAGAAGTGGGTGGGCCAGGGGGAGGGCTCTGCTTGTGGTCACGACTCCCTTCACTGCCTGGCAGATGCACTTGGCTCCAACTGGCCGAAATTTGTACTCGTGGTCCGTCCCCGGAAGTGGGGTGAAGAGGATGGGTGACACAGGGAGGCAAACGGGATGGGGGGTTGAGCCTCTGGCCTGGTCGGGGAGGAATAACTCATTACAATGTCCAGGAGCCTCTGAGGATGGGCCGGGGAGACAAGCGGGTGGTGGTGGGTGCTGCGGGGCCCAGCCACCCACGATGCCAGGCACCGAGGCAGGAGCTCAGCGTCCTTCCCTCATCAGTTTCACCCAGAAACCCTAGAGGGTGGATCGCAAATGCTGGGGAAATGGAGGCACAGAGCAGTAAGCAACCTGGTTCAGATCACACAGCCAGGACAGGGCCAAGAAACCGCTTTCCGAGGAGCAGATGGCTCCGTGGCCAGGCAGGGACGGCCAGGCTCCTGGAGGCAACATGCCTAGGAATGTGTTCCTCACACAGGAGAAACGCGAAGTGGGCCATGCTGTTTCTTGGCTTAAAACACCTTGCAGCCTCGCTGCTCTCCAGGCAGAGCCCTAGGGCACCGCCTGACAGCCATGGGTCCTGTGCTCCGCCACCCCTCCGGCCCCAGGTGGCACCACGATGACGGTCACTGTCTGAATTCTAGCCACGGGGCCTCCTCTCATGGCCAGGCGGCCATGCCTTCCCTGGGCTTCACCTCTCAGCGTCCAGCTCCGGGGAGCTTCCTCTCCCCTCCTGTGGTGAGACCTGGTGCCCGGATTTAAGGTCTAACAGCCCTCATAGCAATTCTCACAATGTCAAGCGAAACTGGGCTGCTCACGGCTTGTCTTCTCTGCCAAAGGTGAGCTCCGTGAAGACGGAGTAAGGGTGCAGCTTCCGAGACGTTGGCGGCGTCTCCCCAGTGCCTGGCACGGGCGGCTGAGGATGAACTGAGTGGTGGACGGCCCGCTGGCCTCTGGGCGTGAGCCACTTCCCAGGGGCACTAGGGCGCAGTGTGGGGTCGCAGCTCCACAGCAGGCGAGGTGGCAGGAAGCACGGTAACAGGTGGCTCCTTGAGGGTCTCCATACATAGCCCTGCCGTCAGCAAGGAAGGGACACAGCGGGGTGTCTGTCTGGAAGGGTGGCCAGCCTTGTTTTGGATCCCCTAAAAGCCTTTGGCTCAATTCCACGCCCAGATTTATGAACTAAGGGCCACGAGGGAATGGAATGCAGGGGTAAGGGACTCCTCTGCATGGAATCAGTCCTCAGAGCAGTCCCCAAGGTGGGCACTGTCGTCATCCCTAGTGTTCATGGGAGGCGGGCGGACTGAACTTGGTGCAAAAGGAGTTGTGTATTGGTTGCGTGGTGGTTTTCAGACGTGCTCCTAAGTTCTTGGATATTTCTCTTTTCAAGAGGTGGCTTAATTCTCTTCTCCTAGGGTGTGGGCATAGTGGTTTACTTCTCATGAACCAGATCAGGCCACAAAAGCATTGAGCTCCCACCCGGCTCTCTTCTGCATCACTGGCTCCGGAGCAAGCCAGTCACCACGTCTTGAGGGTACTCAACAGCCCTGTGGGGACCTGGTGAGGCATCGCGGGCTCCTGCCAGCAGCCCTGTGAGTGAGCCATCTTGGAAGTGGATCCTGGCCCCAGTCAAGCCTTCAGATGACCACGGCCATGCCCAACATCCAGACTGCAACCTGGTGAGGGACCCTGAGCCCAAACCACCCAGCTCAGCTGCTCTCGCATTCCTGGCCCTCGGAAACTGGGAGATAGTGTGTGATTGTTGTTCTGAGCTACCCAGTTTGAGAGGATCACTGGGGATGCAGCGATAGAGAACTAATCCGTCCGTCGGATGGAAACCGCTCCGATGCCCATGACAGTAGATTAAGGTTATGCACGTGGTGGAATACAGCAGAGCAATGAGAAGGAGTGAACTGTGGCCACAGGCATTGGCGTGGACAAATCCCGCAGACCCGGAGAGTGAGAGGAGCCGGGTGGAAGGCAGCGCTGGCCGTGAACCCCACTCCTGTGCTGTGTGGTAGCGGCAGCACAGAACTGAATGACGGACGTCAGGAGAGGGTTACCCTTGGGCAGGGGTGAGTGGGGTGACTTGTACATTTATGATTTGTGTGCATCTTTCTATATTAGGTGTCAGTAAAAAGTAAAACAAAAAATGCTACCAGTTTTGGGTGGGACACGTGGGTGAACTCACATCTGGTCGTAGGGTGTATACTGGTTCGGAGGCTACAGGCCCCAAACCTTCCAGCAGGCCAGCCTGTGGGTGGTGGGGTGGGGAGAAAAGGGTTGGGATGGCTCCAGCCACTCCCCAGGGCTTTGGTCTGGGGGCTCACCTCCACAGCCCCTTATGCTGATGGACAGGAAGGGACAAAGTCTCAGCCCCCAACCAGGGTTGGGGTCAGCTGAGGGGCTTTCCAGGGCAGCACTGAGGGCAGGGGGAGCCCCGCCTGGCTTTGTGTCTGAGGGATTTGCCATAATCCGGGCCATTCCCGGTAGCCTGTCTAATCCCCACCCGTGGGGCTGAGCCCTTTCAGGGTTTGACTTTGGCCTGGAAGGCTCCCGGAGGGGGCTGCATTCCTGCCCACTGCATCCCCGCTCCTGGGAGGGAACTCGTCAGGGCCTTGCCCCTCCATACCGTGCTCTTCACCGTTGGGGGCGCAGGCAAGGGGGAAGTCTCGACAGCTTAACTAAATTCAGAAAAAGTTAAAATGGCCCCGTGAGAATCGTAGTGTCTGGATTTCTGCTTTGAAGGCGATGGTGTGTCTGCCCACTGGGGCCTGCGCTGCGCGTGTTTTCAGGGGAGTGTGTGAGGGGACGCTGGACAGGATGGGCACTTGCCTGGGGGGTTAGTGGCCTCCAGGGCCAGGTAGGAGCTTCCTCTTTCACTGGATCACTCACTGAACAACCGTCTGAGCCTTTCTCTTCCTGATACTCACCAAGCTGATCTCTGCCTCAGGGCCTTGGCACAGACTTCCCCGCTGCTTGGGATGTTTCTCCCCTGATCCTTGCAAGGCTAACTCCGGGCTCAGCTCCAAAGTTGCTTCTCCCAAGGGTCCTTCCCAGACACCTCATCGTCCAACTTTGTCATAAGACCTGTGTCTAGGTTTTATTTGTTGTCTCTCTTTGGTCTGTCTCCCCACTGGAATACGAGACCCTTGAGAGCAGGGGCCTCATCTGATGCACTCCTACCCATTCCCTCCTCTCAGAGTAACGGCCAGTGCCTCGGGGGCTCACAGGGCCCACGTGCTGGGTCCGTGAGTGAATGGACGGGAGAGGGCCGAGTTAGTAGAGGAAGAGCAAGGGAAAAAACCCAGGAAGGTGGTGGTCCTACTCAATTTGAATTATATATATATATATATATACACACACACTCATATGTATTTTTGTACATATTTACATATATATATTTCCACTTACACTTGTAGTTATCCCATAAATTCAGCATTTTTACCTCATTTCCATAGGTGAGAAAACGAGGGATATGGAGGTGGAATAACTTGACCGAGGCCATGCAGCCTGTAAGTGGTGGTTTACCCCACCTAGTGATGGAGGGTAAGCATCCAGGAAAAGAATCCTTGCTGGCCTTGGATTTCGCTGTTAGTCATACACTGGAATTCTTATCACCTTTCAATGTCACTTTGGACATGCATTCCTTCGGCTTGATCATTGCCCTCCCGAGAACTCCTCTCTTTTCATCTTTTCTCTTAGTGGCCAGAGAATTTTGCAGTGATGGTTGTGGTCGATGCAGGGCACGGTAGGTATGGGAGGACTGGCAGAGGCTGTACTCTAACCTGCTCACTTTACAAGCGGAGACACTGAGGCCCAGGAGCAAGAACAGTTTCCTTAATGTCACCCGATAGGTGGTCACTAAGTGCTTGTGGAGCGAATAGGTACAAACACACATATTCTAGATGGGGGGGGGCATGGCTCGTTTGCCAAATTCCAGGTAAAACTGCTTTGACTTCCAGCAGGTTCTCCCCACTGCATGGTGTCCAAAAACATGTTCACTTACATGATTGCAGGTAGGCAGTCAAAATATTTGGCATTATCCATGTAACAGCAGCCGAGGTTTATACGTCACGAGGTTTATACGAGGTTCAGAACACACTTGTCTGGATGCCACTATTAATGTGCTAATACTCCAGAGTTTCGTCAGTGTCAGCAGTCACATCAGCACTGACACATATTTAAAAATAGTTTTACAATTGTGATATATTATGCGTTTTACAAGTGGGGAGAGTGAGGCCCAGAGAGGTGCGGTGTCATGTCCAAAGCTGCACGGCAAGTGAGGAGGGAGTGTTCAGATTTGAATTTAGCTCATGTATAACCTTGGGGGCTTTTTCTAGAACTCTGGTTCGACAGCTTTTTCTGCACCCCTCTCCAGTAGTCCCCGGGCTGGTCCATGGGGACGTGGACCCAGGGGCCAGGGCTGGCCTTGAGCTTGTTCATCCAGGGTGTGTGTGTACATGTGTGAAGGGAAAAGCAGCGGCTCCACCCCTTCTGCTCCAGAGAAGGTTTCTGGTGGCTGCAGCTTGTGGTTTGTGTGGGGCAGAGGCCGCCTGAGGTGCGTCTGGGATCCCCGCCCACCCAGCTGCCACCTCCCGCCCCGTCTCGGGCAGACGGGTGGATCCTGTGCTGGGACTTGCCAGAGCCTCCACATCAGGTGAGGCTGCAGGTACACTCCTCCTCCCTGCAACCTTCCTGCTGCAGCCGGGGGAGGGGGGAGCAGGCACTGACTAATTCTATACAAATTGGCTAATATTCCAAAGAATGCCATTCTGTAAGAAAGTAAATATTTACATACTCAAGGCTGGGCCCTCTCCACCCCCGCACACTGGCCTTGCCACCTGCCAAACTTGGGCAGAGCCTCTGGGAGGCTTCTTGGGGTTACACACCTGGCTGTCCCTCACAGAGCTCTGTGCCCCCAGACTGGGGCGGGGGATGGTGGATGTGCCTCCCTGTGCAGGACCCTAGAGGGCCTGCTCTGATGTCCTCACCGGGCAGGTGTGGTCCGGACTGGGGCAGCAGGAACTCACGGAGCACCGGACGGGGGGTTAGGAAGTCTGTGCACTTTGCTGTATCACCTTGGCCCCATAGGTCTGCTCTTTGGGCCTCTGTTTCCCCATAAACATGGGGAGTGTGTAGTGGACTAAATGAGTGCCCGAGCTACGCCCCACTTCACACCTACTGAAGCAGAATTGGAGGGGTGGGGCCCAGGAATCTGCATTGTTACCAAGCCCCATGGGTAGCATGATGCAGCTGGTCCAGCGCCCTCTGCCTGTTCATGGGTAGAACTCCCAAAGGCTTCTTTCAACTCTAGGTAGAGGGAAGGGCATGTTTGCAGAGGGAACAGCATGAGCAAGGCCAGGGAACCCGAGTGATCTTTGGGAAAGAGGTGGGAGCATGGATTGCAGGGCTGGGCTGGTGGAAAGAAAGGCGGGACAGGTGTGTGTATGCAGGCCCGTGGTGAAGGTCCTTGCCTTGTTTTCCTCTGGGCTCCTGCAGCCCTCTTGATGGGCCAGCTCACGGCGCGAGAGGCTTCCTCAGCTTAGCCTCCTTCTTGGGCCACCTGGTTCCTTTCTTTGAACTCCCAGGCACTACCTGCCTCCCTCTGCTGTACAGCCGACCTGTGAGGTGCACAGGCTCACTCTGTGTGACTTTGCACACTCCTCTCTCGGCAGCGCCCATGCCCTGCCTGCCCTCTGTTGCGTGTGGGGTGTCAGGCGCTGCTCTGGCCGCTGCTCTCACGTGATCTCACTTTCATGGCACAGGAGCCCTGTCAGGTGGGTTCTGCTTCTCTTGCCACATGACAGAAAGGTAGAATGAGGCACAGAGAATTGTTTTTTTTAATCTAGCTTGCACAGGAGCACACAGAGAGGATATACAAGGGGAGGACCCACCTCCCTCCCCCCCCAAACACACAAAATTATCTTCTGGAGGGCGGGCCCTTTGTAGTACAGGCTTTCCCTGCTAGGTGAGTGTTCCAGGAACCCATCTGTGCCAATGCACCAGCTGGTGTTGTTGGGAGAGGCTGTGTTCGGCTTCAGTGAGTGTTTTTTTTTGAAGACTCTTTGAACACGTTTGCCCATTTCATGATGGGTGACTTACAAGTGCACCTGCCCACACCGCACTGAGTGTCCGGTAGTTTTTTTTTTTTTACCAAAAACGACATGATTCCCATGCCCCACCTTCTCTATTCACTCAATTTTGCCCCATGAGACTTTATTTTTGTTTCCCCAGATGAAAAAACCCTCAAAGGGAAACGATATGGAAGAGGTGAAACAATAAAATGGCAGAAGCCCTTAAAGGCATCAAAATTGATGAATTCAAAAACTGTTTTGAGCAGTGAGAAAAATGTTCAATAGGCATATTGCATTGAATGGAAAGTCCTTTGAAGGCGCCTGAAGTTTAAACTTGTAAAAATAAATACACAATTTTTGATAAGTAAATTCCGGGTTTTGGGGGGTCGCCCCTTAAATGCAGAATTAGGCTTTGATTCTGGGTCTGCCCACCCCACGGCCTGGACTCACACCCACCACCTCTGCCGTCTTTGATGAGTTCCTCCAGGGAGGGGCATGGCTGCTCTGCCCTCTGTGCCCTCAGCTCCCAGTGCCGGTGGGAGACATGGGAGACCCCGCCCAGTGCCAGCCACAGGAGTCTGCTGTGAATGTTAAGTAGTTCTTCCCATTTTTAAAGATGAGGAAACGACGGCACGAGAAATCAAATGACTTATTTAAGGTCCTAGAACAGAGAAGCAGCAGAGGTGGTTGTGTTGTGTTGAGTCCCTCTGCGTCAAGGATTTGAGTGCAGTTTACCTGGGAGGTGACTTCTGGGTGTACAGGTGGATGAGCTGGGAAGTAGGAGAGGGAGGGGATGGAGCCGATAGGGGTGTGTCAGAAAGCAGGTGGGCACTGTGGGCAACTGGGGCTTGGGGAGAGTGGACAGCAGGCCTCAGAGCTGTCTCTCCAGGGGGCGAGGGGAAGGGATGTAGAGGCCGGGCTATTTGTCCTCCCTCCCCCATCTCTTTGGCCAAAGGCTGTTCCAGGCACTTCTGGCCCAGCGTATACCTGTGGCTGGGGCGGCAGAGTCACAGGTGTTTGTGTGAGAAGCTCACGGGCTGCTGGGTGTCGAGGGAGCATGGGCGGGGCCCCTGCAGCCTCTGCTGTAGCAGTGTTCACGGCTTGGCCTTTGAGTCTAAATTCATCTGCCTGGGTATCCGTCCATGCACGCCTGCATCCATCTATTCCCCCACCCATTATTCATCCATTCATCAATCCATCGTTCATCAACCATCCATCCATCCATCCATCCATCCATTTACCCATCCACTATCCAGAGTCCTCCTGGGTGCTTGACACAGTCCCAAGCCCCAGTGGGCCAGAGATGACTGACCTGGCTCATTCCAGTCCCCATCTTTCTCCACAGGGGCTGCATTTGTGGCAGCTGCTGTGAGGAGACCAGGCAGAGTGGGAGTGGGCAGGCTGGCTCCTATGGTCGGCGGCCCCCACTGTCCCTGTGTGAGATGTCTGGGCTCATCTCTTCAGCTACTTGGAGGCTCCAGAGATAGCTGGTGCCATTGTCATTCCAGGAAGTCCCTCAGAGTAAACACAGCTGCCACTTGTGGACTGGCTACTGGTAGCCTCAGAGCCCCAGCTGTCCTGTCCCAGTGCCCATGGGGGCTCTGTGCCTGGCTCTCCCATCAGGCTGGCTGGTGGGTTAGGGACCGAGTCCGGGCTGAGGACATCCACTGGGTCTTTTCTGGGCAGCCTAGAGAGGCCAGGCAGTGGCACTGGTGCTCCTGGCACCCCATCCTGCTGTGTCATCTCAGTGCCAGAGGGGTCACTTGCTTAGGTAAAGGTTGTCCTGGGCTCCCATCCTGGAGAGGGAGTAGGGACAAAAAGCTGTCACTGAGCACCCACGAGGTGCCAAGCCCTCTGTGTAGTGGGTCCCCCTGCACCCTCATGTCAGTGCTATAGATGGGCCTTCTCAGCCCACCCCCTGCACCCTCGAGGACACCGGGGCTCAGAGAGGGGAAATATCCTGTTGGGATATTTCCACACGGGCCACACAGCCGGTGGATGTTAGTGCAGGCACGAGCCCAGGTCTCCCGGACTGGAGCCCCCACGTCTCTCCCAGCCGCTGGCCCCTGGCACAGCTGCTCCCGGCCCTGGCTTCATCGAGAGTTTCCCTTCCCCTGTCATCGCCACCGTCACCGTCACACAGGCCCAGATGGGCCGAAAGCTCCTTCCCTCCCCGGGGGCTGCCCTTCCCAAGCACACGCCATGTACCTGCAACAAAGGGTTCAGGGGCCGCATAACCTGCCAGAGGCTGCAGACTGTCCCGTGGGCGGAGCCCATGTTTGGAGCAGGGCAGACCTGAGTTCTGGCCTTGGCTTCGCTCTTTTCTTGCTGTGTGACCCTGGGTAAGGTCACATTTCTAAGCTGTTCAGTTCTCTCATCAGATGGGAGAAACACACACCCGTCCTGCAGGGAGGGTGGGACAAAGGCGGGAAGGGGGCAAAGCGGGCACGGTGCCCAACTCCCTGTGTCTGACCTACAGATGCTCCATGAATGAGCGGGGAGGACTGGAAAGGGTCCGATTCTGTGTGAGCGTTTCAAGGCCTGGAGGTGCTAATTATAAGCCAGTATTATTTACTCATTAAAGTAGTCTCTTCTTGTGCCCAGAGAGACTCTTATTCGCCTGGCCTGGTGCCTTTCACAGAGTCTGGGGCATATCTTTCTTTCTTCAAATGAACTCACACTTCGGATTTCAGTGGTGGAAGCAGGTCACAGTGGCTTTCTGGGAGGCTGCTCTGTCTCTCGCGCCAACCCCCCGACCTGTCTCTTGGACCCCCTCCCCAACCTTGGCAGCCCTTAAGGCATTTGTGAGGACACAGCCCCAAGAGGCACAGTGTGAGGGCTCCTGGGGTCCCAGCCCTTGGAAGGGGGGAGGATTGACTTGGTGGAAACTAGAAAGGGCCTCCCCAGGCCAGACTTTGAGTGAGTGAGTGTGTCGTGCACACAGGGCTGGGCCTGGGGACAAGGGGGCAGCCTTGTCACTCCCTGTTCACTCCTGCTCCTTGTGGGCTTTTCTTCCCCTTCCCATGGGCTGTCTTTACTCGGCCAACTCTCCCTGTCCCTCAAGGGCTGGCGGGGGGAGGGGGACTCATGGATCATCTCTGGGTTTTGTAACGATGATTTAGAAACTGCCAGGTAGCAGTGGGACTGAGGCACTGCTCAGGCTCTAGTCTGCCAGGCGGGAGGTCCCTCTGTCGGCCTCTGGCCCTTCTCCGACTGCATTCCCTGGAGCTCCTACCTGTCTGGATTCTCCAGCCCATCACCCACTGGAAAGGCCCAGAGAGGGATAGGACCTGCTTGATGTTGCACAGCACCTCGGTGCCAGGGCTGGGCTTGGGGGCAAAGATCTGGGTCCACATTGGACAAGGGAGGCCTGGCTTCTGGGTGGGAGTCCCAAAGTGACTTTGTCCCAAGTCTTAGAGATCACAGGGCTATTAATCAAGTGGGGCCCCAGGGGTCGCACTGAGGGGCCACTTCTGTTCATTTCATCATCACTGGCCCTGGTTGCCTGCTGGCCTCCATGCTTAGGGTTGAGGCCTGAGAAACAGGGCATGTCATTGTCCTCAGGAGACCTGCTGTCCAGCAGGCACAGGGCGTAGGTCCGGGCTGCATTTCCTGCTACCCAGCTGCTGGGCTGTGTGACCATGGGAACAGACGTGCTCCTCTGTGCCTTGGTTTCCTCTCCCATCCAATGCAGTTACCGGGTTACAGGCTCCCAGGGTCACTGCGAGGCTCCCAGCATGGTGAGCTCTCTGTGGATGCTGGCTGCGATGATTATTTCTGGGGTTGCCATCACAGTCTGCCGTGGGCCTGGCGTTTTGGATATTACGTGTGTGTTTCACCATGACTCTGAGAGCGAGTGTTACAGAAGGGGAAACTGAGGCTGGGAGGTGCCACGCTCAAAGTCATACATCAAGGAAGTGACTGGGCTGGGTTGTAACCCAGTTCTGTCTGCCGCACCCCACTGCCTCCTCGGTGCCACCTCCCACCTCAGTAGACCCTGGGAGGGCAGGTCTGCCCTTGCCTGGCAGCCCCGGCCCACTGGCTGCACCTCTCCCTGGAGGGCCTGCCAGGATTTCCAGCCCCCATGATGGATGGGTCTGGGGATGTTTTCTTCCAGGGCGACCACGAAGGCCAAGGGCCCTGCCAGGGTCTTCTCTGGCTTTTGTCCTCCCTCCCCCACCGCTTTCCCCAGGGGACCAAGCTGAGACTGCCTGGGCCTGCCTGCCCCCTCCCCTCTCATAGCTTACATTCCTCCAGAAGCTTCTCCCCCAGGCTGGTGGGCGGGCCAGCACCTCCCTGTGCACAGCCCTCTCCTCCTGCTCTTCTCCTAGGTCTCAACAATGGGTCCCAGGGCTCCACAGGCTACTTCAGTCCCACCCAGCATCTGTCTGACCCGCCTGGTGCATCCCAGGGGCCTCCCATGACTGCCTGTACCTGAGCGGCCCACGCAGGGCAATGCTTAACCCAGAGGAATGAAGGCCCAGTGCTTAAGGGGAAGAAACAAGTGGGCAAGTGGGATGGTCTTCAAACCATGGCAGGGAGGCACCCACCTACCTGGTCTCTGTGGAGGGCACTTCCTGGGCATGGTCTTCTCCACCTGGGAAGGTTAGCATTCGATCACCAGACCTCGCCAAGCCTCACTTTGCTCATCTGAGGAATGGGACTACAAACACCCACCTCCCAGAGCCCTGAGGACTCAGCGAGACCCTAACAGACCTCTGGTGTCTTTACAGAGAAGGGAGGTGCAAAATTATGTGATCTAGATGATCGGGGAAACAGTAGGGATGTGACAAGAAGAAAGGCATGCAGGGAAGGACACTCCGGAGGGAATGACTTGTACGGAGGCCAGGAGGTGTGACACTGGGCGAGTGGCAACACCAGTGGCGAGCCGCAGGCGGCGTAACCATTGGCTCACGAGAACGAGTGGTTACATTCTCAGGAACTGGCAAACTAGTCGTGAGGCAAAGCAATCACCCAAAACTAAGTTATATAAGCTTGTGATTGAACTAATCGTATTACAAAAGAAAAGCAATACTCCAAGCAGTACTCATTCAGTCCTAATTATGTTACTGTTACCTGTTCTCTGGATGACCAGTTGTGTTCTTCCTTCCTTCGGCCTGCATTGTGGAAAGGCTACGTGATGGTGTGCTGCTTTGCATCTCGCCCCAGCTTTGCGCCCAGGGTGTCAGGCTGGTAGCTTGGAATTGGCTGTGGCGAGAGCATTCATGGAGTGGAAACTGGCCAAGGCCACACCCCAGGCTCCCCCTCCCCCCCCACGCAGAGCCTGCTGTCAGCCATTTGCCAGGTCACCGCCGGCTGACACGTGGTAGGACCTCATGTGTGCCAGGCTGTGCACGCACTGTGTCCTCTCAGCCTCCCAGCAACTCTGGGAGGCTGGCACTGTTATCGCCCCATTTCAAAGTTGCGGAATGCAAATGTTCTTTCTCTGAGTCCTCTAACAAGCGGCAGACCCAGAAGCATTTCTGGTGTGAGGGGTGTCTGCTGAGGGTAGCTGGGGATGTTCCAAGCCCTGACCTTTCCCTCATCCTCGTCTTCCCACAAAGGATGCTGGATCTGACATTTGAGGACCGGAGGCAGAAGGAGCCTCAAAGGCAGCCTATAGAGTCCCTCTAGCCTGCCTCTGGCCTCCCAGCTGGGAAACTTAGGAGCCAAAGACCCTGAGCGTGTAGGGATGGCCGTGCCCGGCCCTTCTCTGGGACAGCCCTCTGAGTGTCACCTGCCTACCTGCTCAGCTTGTGGCCTCTGCAGCGCAGATGGTGCCAGTCCCAGCTCCAGCACCAGCCCGCCTGCCAGGCTGCATTTCGCAACCACCCAGGCCTGCCGCTTGGCTGGGTAGTGGCTGGTTTGTAAATACATGTGTTTTTGGCACCTTCGCCCCATTAGGCTGTGTAATTGCTTTGCACCACACGCAGCTGACATGGCCTAATGGGGCCCTGCCGATGTGGCACTCGGCCCGGTGGCTCCCGCAGTGGGGCCTGCACCCCTCTGAGGCCAGTGCTCCCCTTCCTGAGGTTCTGGGATGTGGGGACCCAGTGGTCTCAGAGCCTTGGGGGGCCCCAACTATGCACTCTGAGAGGCAACGTGGGGTCGTGGGCTGTGAGTTCACTCAGACCAGGAGCTGCATGGCTTGGGTGAGTGATTGCACCTCTCTGAGCTTCAGCTTCCTCATCTGCAAAAACCAGGCACAACAATAGCTCTCTCCGTTGTTTCGAGAGGATGAAATGAAGGTCACCTAGCCACATTCAAGAGGGAGGCTGATGCACACAGAAAGCACTCTCCTTCCTGTTTTGCAGATGGGGAAACTGAGGCACAGGGAGGCGAAGCCACTGCCCAAGGTCATGCAGCACCTTGGCCAGGGCTCTTTCCATGCCAGATTCCAGATCCCTTACTCACAGCTGTGGGGCTGAAAATTGTTTCAAAGGAGGCCTGGGGGGGGGGGGTGTCTTCCTGGTATAAATTCAACCGGCATTTAACAAGCTCCTTCTCTGAGCTCTTTAAATGACTTCTGATTCCTGAGGAAGCCAGCTTACAGCAGGAGCGCAGAGAGGTTAAGAGACACACCCCTGGTCACAGGGCAGGCTGGGGCCAATCCTTGGCTCCACAGACCCAGATTTTGGCCCTGATGAGGGATGCAGGGTGGGGCACATCTCCTCTTTTGGGCCCTTGTGTCTCCTGGAGCTGGCAGTGTGCCAGGCAGGGGTTTGAAAGAGGGTCTGCTAGAGGGGATGGTGGGAGAGAGCGCAGGGGGCCTGGTGGGGTCAGGGGACCCACAGACACTGGCCCTGTGTACACTCACCTTCCTGCAGCTCCCTGCAGGCCCCCCGCACAGGGCACGCTTGAGTGTGGGCACGCTTGAGTGTACACACGTATGTGTGCAGCGGGTCAGCTCCACATGGACCCCGGGACACACATGCTGATCTGAAAGATCAGATAGGCACCTGGGCACAGGACACACTTCCCCAACCCAAGCACCAGGCGACTGTTGATTTGCCTTCTTCACTCCCTTACTTCCCCAGAGACTTTTGGAAAGGGTATAGAAGGAGAAGGGGCTTCCGGGGTATCTTTGTACTGCAAACAAGTGCTCAAATTAGCCTCTGCGTTCCCAAGGGTAAAAGGGATGAGTGGGCCTTTCACCCCACTCCCGCCGTGGGGTTACCCAGATGGAGCCAGGTCTGGACAGGGAAGCACTTGACAAAGCATGGGACCTCTGTTAAGAGGGGCGAGAGGGACAGTTATTAACGGTGTCTGTGGACGTGTTGGGTTTCACAGCTGAGACCCACCCTCTGGCCTCGACACCATTCGCCTAACCCACAGGCCTCTCCAGTCTTGTCACCTGACATTTTTTCACCCATGACGGATGCTCCGGTGGCACCAGGCGTTTGCTTGGGCTGTTGCCTCAGCCTGAACCAGGCTCACTGCTCCTAGGAGTCTTTCCTCATCCAACACTCCTTCCCTGGACCACCCCAGCCTGGGGCTGCACCCTCCCTGGGCTTCCGAGATTCTATCACACGGTGTACCGTTTCCACACACCCTCCCTTGCCAGACCCCTTGAGGGCAAGGGTGGAGGTCTAGTTGGTTTTGACATCCCCAGTGCCTGGCACAGGCCCTGGCACAGAGTTGGTGCCTGGAAGGGGTTTGCTGAGTGAATACACGTTGGTAATGAGCCCGCACCCTATCCTCCGATCTCCACCTGTCCAGTTGGGGCAGGGACCCGGGCGCCTGGGCGTCGTCTCCCCAGGGTCCTTGGCTCTGTGGGGCCTGCCCTTGCCTGTCCTGGAAGGTAGGTCTTGACCCCAGATGCCCTTCTACCTCTCTGGGCTACTAAGGCCCGGAGAGGGCCAAAGCCCTGATCTTTCTGGTGCTTTGGCCTGAGCAGGGTGGCCAGGGCAGAGTCAGGGCAGGAAGAGGGCTCCGGACAAGCCCCTCTGTTCCGCCACTCATTTGTTCATCATTTCAGCTGCTGAATTCTCTTTTTCAAAAAAGATTTTATTTAATTTATTTTTTAGAGAGAGGGAAAGGGAGGGAGAAAGGCAGGGAGAGAAACATCAATATAAAGTTGCCTCTCACATGTCTCTTACCATGGACCTGGCCTGTAACCCAGGCAGGTGCCTGGACTGGGAATTGAACCAGCAATGCTTTAGTTCACAGTCCGGCACTCAATCCACTGAGCCACATCAGTCAGGGCTTGGCTACTGACTTCTTTCCCTGATTTGTGCTACTTGCTCTTGTTGTCATCTCCCAGCAGCCTCCCAAGAGGGAAAGGAAAAGAACGAACGGGAGAAGGGCCCGGGCAGTACCTGGAGTCCAGTGGAGGGTGACAGCCACTGGAGAAGAGGGGACACTTATGGGTGTTTAGGCCCCAGGCATCTGTGAGGGCGCACCCCACTCACACACCCTCACCACAGGTTGTCACACTCACACCCACTTGCACACTTGCTCAGCCTGGGCCTCGAGGTACCCCTGGGCCTCCCGCGTACAGCACTATCTCACACCCCTGCCACAGTCACACTCGGTGTCCTCGCAGTCACATTTTACCCACCGTGGCTGCTTACTTCTGTCCCCTCTTCCTCAAGGCCCAGGACACACTCCGGTGCGCTCCCACTCCCAGTCTGGCACACTTGTCCTCACCCTTGTCACCCACAAACGCAGTCCTGATGCTCACACACATGGCTCATATCCTCACTTGGGTCACACACCTGGATCCCCTGTTACTGACAGCCACCACCGCAGCCTCAGATGCTACCCAAAGGACCCTGGGCTCCTTGGGTACCCAGGCTGGCTCCCACAGTGGGGGCAGGGGTTTCCAGCTGCTTGGGCTGGCCCAGGGTGGGGACAGGGCCCTGGCCCGGGGTGCAGGGCTGGGCAGCAGCTGCGTGGGCTGAGCTGGGATGCCCGCACCTGTGCAGATCTGCCTGGGCAGAGCTGGTGCCAGAATGGTGGCCTCGCCCTCTGCCCTCCAGCTTATCGGGGCAGCCCATGCCAGGCTGGGGATGCCAGCCTCACATTCCTGGAGTGTCAGGGAAGCCCAAGGAGGGGCAGGGCGGGCAGGCCTGGGCTAGGCCTGTCTCTCTAGTTTCCAACCCCAGTTTCCAGGCTGCGCGATCTCGGGCAGCGGGTTGCGAACCTGGGCCTTCGCCTTCATTAAACGGGTGGATGGCAACCTTCCCCGCGGGGTTGGTGGGAGAGCAAAGTAAGGTCTTACCAAACTCAGGGCTTCGCTTTCCTGCTGAGCCCCGCTGCCTTCACCCCATGCCCTTTTTTACCTGTGCTGGACATCTCCGCCCTCACCTGCCCTCTCCTAGTCTTTGTAGAAACAGCTTTATTGAGCTACCATTCACATCCTACAATGCACCTATTTAAAGTATACCATGTGGGGGCGTTCAGAATATTGACAGATAGGGCAGCCGTCACCACCGTCAATATTGGGCCATTTTCATGACCACAAAGAGAGACCTTGTACCCTTTAGCTGCCACTCCCTAGTCCCACCCCCAATCCCACCACGGCCCAGGCAGCTGCTCACTTACGTTCTGTCTCTATAGAGTTGCCTGTTCAGGACGTTTTGTGTAAATGAAATGATATGACATGCGGTCTATGTGACTGGCCTCCTTCATGTAGATGTTGTATCAGGTGTCCTAGGTCCACGTCTTGGTAGGTGTCAGGGCCACACTCCTTTGTGAGGCCATGACGTGGACACACCACGTTTTTTGCACCTGTTCGTCTGCTGATGGTGTTCGGGTTGTTCCCACGGTTTGTGCATCGTGCGTGGTGCTGCCGTGAACAGTCACGCCTCACCTTCTTCCCACCTGACTGCCCAACTCCATTGTTTTGGCCTCTTGTCCTGTCCACCACGTTGGAGACAGGACGGCCGGTGTTGGAGGACAGCTGGACGGGCAGGCACTCAGCAGGATTCTGGAGGCTCGTGGGAAGAGGTCTCTGGCCCTAGGGATCGGACCCACGCGTCTTCCCCACTTGCTACCATTGGATACTAACCTGCCTTCCTCTGTCCTCTATTCCTCCACCCACTTGACAGTGGCTGTCAGAGGCCACATTATGCCAAGGTTGTGGCACCCAGAATGTCAGTGGGCCCTAGAAAAAACAACCAACCAACGACCACGTACACACACACCAAACAGTGAAGTAGACGTCATGTGCATGCCCAGTTTACCGATCAGGAAACTGAGGCTCCAAGAGTTGAAGTGACTTTGTCCAGTCGTGCAACTGCTGGGGAAGGATTTGAACCCATGTCTGTGAGGACTGGACGTGACCCCCCCCTCCTTCCTGCTCCTCCCACCCCCTGCATCTCAGTTCTGCCCCAATGCCACATAGCTGACTTAGTTCAACTCAGTCTAGTTTCTCTGCCCAGGTGCATGCCAGGTCAGAGGTGAGAAGGGCAAGGTTAGAGGTGGTGGTAGGACCTCACTGGGATTTATGTGCCAACCCTGGCCTGGGCCCCAGGGTCCAGATCGGAGCAAGACACCGTCCCTGGAAGCTGGAAGTCAAGGTGTGGGAAGAGTGCAGACCGAGGCAGGCACGGGAGGCCGGGTGACGGGCAGGGGGTTGAGGGGCGGTGGGAAACTGGTCCAGCTGGGCGAAGGAGTTCGAGGCAGGCTCCCTGGAATGGCAGCACTCCAGCTGGGTCTGGGCAGCTCCTGAGTGGGGTGTTTCTGGCAGAGGGAACGGCATGAGCAGAAGCATGGAAAAGAGAAAGAGGGAGAAAGAACACAGTGACCTTGCCACCTAGGTTGGTTCTGTGGGTGGGAGCCCATGGCGTGATGGGAGGTGCTGACAGGTGGGACTCAGAGACAGAGAGGGGCTTGACCCTGAAGGCCCAGAGTACCAGCAAAGAAGCTCTGTCCTTGTATGGGCGATGGGGAGGAATGGTGGGTCTAGAAGGGGGGGGCATGCCTTTGGAGAGCTGTTCTGGCACAGACCAGGGAGGGCTGAGGCAGGGGCTGAGTGAGCAGCAAGGGAGACTGTGGGGGGCGCAGGGAGCTTAGAGGTGGCTGTGGCAGAAGGAGGGTTTGACATGAGACTGGGGTGGGGACAGAGAGGGTGCTGAAGATTTGGAAAGATCCTGGAGGTGAATCCACAGGATTGGACACCTAATAGCCTAGAATCCTTGGGCCTGGGGAGAGCCTGGGGTTTGCTAACTGATTTTTAACCGGGAATCCCTCTGTCCAGGTGAAATCTATGGACCCTGTATTTCACAGGACCGCGTGGCTGAAATCTACATTTTGCTGCACACAAATAGCAGAGCAAGACTGTGGGATCTAAAGACACAAAGCCCAGCTGTGGAGACAGACAGCAGGTCAGTGGTTGCCTGGGCTGGGGCATCAGCAAGGAGAACGTAGGAGGGAACCTCCCGGGAGTATGAAAATGGTCTGTATCTTCCTTGTGGTGGTTACCAGGATTACTTGTTAAAATTCATCACACTGTACGTTTAAGACCTGTGCATTTTACTGGGTGTAATTTGCAGCTCATAGAAAGAAGAGAATAAAATTTAGCAGCTATGAATTGGTTAGAGAGAGACAGCTCTGTGGTGAGGTAAGGGTGGGAGCGGACTCTGCTCCCTTGGGTGGTCCCTGGAGCCCAGGTAGCCCAAGCTCGGCCAGAAAGGCCTGCAGTGTGAGGCCGGGCCCCTTTCCTCATGGCTCCCAGCATGTCTGCTGACACCAGCACCCACCGCCCCGCTCGGGCTGCCGCCTGCAGGAGGAACCCCGGGGCTGTCCCTCCCGCAAATCCAGAATTAATGAATCCCAGGAATCTGCTGCCTGTGAACAGCCTCTTCTTTGGGGTTTTGCTGAGAGCCATGGGGATTAGGGTCTGGCAGGCGGGGCTCCTCCTCTCGGGGGGCTCAGTTTTCACCCCAGGAGAAATCTGAACTGGCCCCCCCGGCCCCCCACTCACATTTCCCCTTTGCAACAATCCCTTGTTCTTACAAGAGGCATTATCTACCTAATCCCCGCCCGCTCTGGCGGGCCCTGGGGAGCAGGAGTGCTGGGGGGGGGGGTCACTTCTGCCTGCCCTGGGTGCCAGAGGTATCCCCTCCTCAACCCTCCTGGCCAAAGGGGCTGGACCATGGGGACAGGTCAAAGTGTCAGACCATGGATGGGCCCCATGTACCAGGCCTGTGAGCACCTCCTTGAACACACACATGTACATGCATTCACACTCACGCTTACATGTGCGTACTCCTTGGGGGTTTTGGAGTTGGCTGTCATGATTAGAACAGGTGATGACTAGCACCCCTGTCCCTGCCCCTACTTAGTTCTGAAGGGGTCAGCAGTACAGAGGGCGGGCCTGGTGACTCGGGCAGGGATAGGCTGTGCGGGCTGTCAAACGTTGTGTACGCCCCCTGCAGGCATGGGGGTCAGACAGACCTGACTTTAAATTCAGACTCTACCACCCACCCACCGTGCGATCTCGGGCAGTTTCCTTTTCTGTGATACGGGAATAATGAGAGAATTTTCCCCAGAAGGAAGGGAGGCTTACATGCAAAACGGGCAGAGCTCTTGGAACAAAAGCTCAGTAAGTGGTGGTTTATTTTTATTAATTTAACGATGGTCCCAAACGTAGGCCTGCCTCCCCTCCCAGCCCCTGATGCCACGGCCACGTGGTGTCTTCACATGTGCAGTGGTGGTCCCCTGACACTGGACCCCTAACATGGTGTCACTGGGGAGGGGTCCTCCCTGGTCACTTGAATGAAGTCTCATCCTGTCTCCTCGTCTCCCTCCAAGCCTTTGACAGCTGTGATTACCTCCATGGGGGGGGGGAGGGTCCCTGACACCCTGGGGAGTATGTGGGAATGGGTGTTGAGGGTGGTAGTTAGGAGGGTGAGGCAGACAGGGGTCAGGAACAGGGCCCCTGAGAGGGGAGGGGGCAGGACCCCAACAAGTTGGCCAGCACCCCAATTTCACTTTAGGCTGCTCCCAGCTGGGGCCCTGGGGTGGTAGGAGAGGTCCCCTGGGATAAGGCCAAAGGGCAAAAGCTTTGAGCTCAGTGCCTAAGGCCATTGAGATGGCTGAGGTGGCTCCGGGGGACAGATCTGGGAAAAGATGTTGACTTGGGCCTTGGGGGGACTCCCTCACTTCTGGAAACTCAGACTGGACAACGAACTGGACAGTATTGTCCTCACTGTCCAGTCTCTTGACATGGGGAGGCTTGTCCTGCAGTTCTGGAAGCCCCCTGGGAGTTTTCACTGCCCCCCTGCCGGGGGGCTTGACCCCAGTCACAGGAGGAGAGCTGGGGTGTCCCTCTCTCACCCGCCCCCCCCACGGTACAGAGACCAAACGCCAATGCTTGGAGCCCCCATGACCTGGATCTGGGCTCAGGGCGGGCCGGTCAGTCTGAGAGGAAAGTTCTGTGGGGCCAGGGAACCTGGAGTTGGTTCCCGGGCTGCCTGCTCCCTGCTGTGTGACCTCAGGAAAATCAAGTTTCTCTGGGCCTCACTGAGTGGGTAGCCCTTCACTGCAGGGGTCCCTTTCAGCTCAGCTCGGTGAGAAGGGCTCCGTGATTTGAACTCTTCCCTGTGTATCTGGGTCCCCTGCTCTGGGGCATGGAGTAAGGACGCTTGGGAGAGAGGACACTCGCTGGACTGTTGCTGGGCAGAAGGACCTGTGGGCCTGGGTTCAGGCTCTGCTTCTTTGGGCCTCAGTTTCCTGCCTGTGAAAATAAGAGGCTGGGCTCTCTCAGCTGGGGTCCGAGGGCCATCAGGGGTTGCGTGTGTGGGAAGGGAGGGGAGGGAGGCCATTGGCTGGGCGGGGCAGGGCAGGAGTGGCCCTCGCTCAGGGCTCACAAAGGGGCCGTGTGTCCTCCACGGGCCTTGCGGGGCGGGCTGGGCGTCCGCTGTAGGGATGGGGATTTGGCTTGAGAGTGAGGCTTTATTATGTTTCCTTTTTAATTACGATGGTCCCGGCTCCTACAAGGGCAGCTTTTGTTGGGGCAGCTTAGAAGAGGGAGGGTGCAGGGCTGGCCAGTCTGGGGCTGGAGGGGTTCTGTGGGGAGGGGCAGCTCTCAGACCCCCTCTTAGGTCCTTGGACAGGGAGGTGTGGGGGCACGAGGGAGGGGACAGCTGGGGGGACGGGTGCAGCTGAGTTGGAGCCAAACAGACACTTCTCTCTGCTCCAATTCTTTGCCAAGCTCCACATTCTGACCGGCAACACTGGATACTTGACCACCCTCCTCCCTCAGGTGGCCCTTGGGTACCTCAAGTTCAACATCGACTTCCCCTAAACTGGCTTCGTCCTCTGGGTTTTCCATCTCGGTGAATTCATTCATTCAACAGCTATTTATTGAGCACCTGCCTAGTGGCAAATCTCACTCCAAGCGCTTGGGTGCCTTGGTGAAAAGAGGCCCCACTGCCTGTCTCCTGGGGCTGCCTGGCTCGCTCGAGCTCATCACGCGTTTGTCCCTGTGTCTCTAGGAAAGGGCAGGGTTTGCTGCGAGCCCGCCCGGTGGTCCTGGCAAAACTTGGCACACAGTAGGCACTATGGGAATGTTCTCTTGCTGAAGACGGAGAGAACCAGGCGGAGTCTGAGGCTGAGCAGGGTGCTTGGCCTGGAGAAAGGCGCGGAAGGTGGGAGCAGGGCGGGCGGAGCGGAGCTGACCGACTGCCTTGCCTTCGTGCACCTTGTGTGTGCGTCGCCGGGTCACCTGTTCTAAAGCGCGTTGGTGATTCACATGTTGGAAAGAGCACGTGAGAAAATCTTTAAATAAAAAAGAGGTTAAATGAGCTTTAACAACAACAAACCCCAAGTAGATTTTAAAAAATGGAATTCATCTTCATTTCCCTTAAGGAATAAAGCATGTAACTAGTGTGCTTGGACAGTCACCTCTGCCATTTCCCAGGTGTGTGACCTTGAGCAAGCCACTTTGTCTCCTCACATCTGAGTTTATCTGTAACCTTGAGGGGTTGCTGAGAGGGTTGAATGGGGTAATGACCATGAAGTTCCAGAGTATTCTTACTGCCCTCAGGCCACTGGAGGGGGTGGAGGCCATGGTCATTGTAAGAAAGAGCCCTTCACCATGGAACCTGCACAGCTCCCGCCCACCACAGACCCCTGCACCACCTGAAGCTCCCAGCTCCTAACCCTTAATGAAGGGGTGTCTCTGAGGCTGGTAGCCTTACTCCCTGGACCCCAGGTTTGGTCACCTGGGACTCCGGCTACATTCCTTTGCCTTAGGGTTAGAGTCGAGGCTTCTAGGCTGTCTAGGCCCTTGGACCTTGGCCTCTCCATCCCACTTCTAGCTGAGTCCCTCTGGACCGCAGGACCCAGGTACCACTGAGTCTCAAGGGACAGAAGGCGCCAGACCGAGTCCAGTGGAGTGCTTGCAGTAGAAACCGCAGTTTCACTCTTACGGGCCGGTTTGGGGGAGGGGATGGGGTTCCTCTGGTCCTACCCATAATCCCCCGCTCTCTGGTCCATGGTGGGGATCTCAACCCATATCCGCAGACAGGTCTTCCTAGACCACCCGAGATAAAGTGGAGCGACTGCCTCCGCTCCTGCGTGCCCGAGCCCCCGGCCTACGGCGAGCCTGTGGGCTACACACCCAGGCTCTTGACCCGATTGCCTAGGCCAGGGTTGGCTGACTCCTGGAAGGTGGGCTCCTGGAAGGCAGAGACTTTGGTCTGTTCACTGCTGTATCACAGCCCCTGGGTGGACTGAGCTCTTTTCGTGTTTTAGAGATGGGGAAAACAGCGGTTCAGAGAGGGCAACTGACTCTCCCAAAACCACACAGCAGGTCTATGGCAGTGAAAGGACTCTCGAATTATCTTTCTCTCTGGGAACCACCCCCCATATTTCATCCTGATTGTCAGTAGTTGAGTACCTCCCCCGCATTGCTCCCATCCCAACAGCCTCCAGAAAAGGCCGTGTCCAGAGGGAGGCTGTGATTTAAGCCCAGGCCCAAGCGCTGACGTGTGAGGCGGGAGCAAGCAGAGGCAGCACAAGGGGAAGCACTGCCCGCCCTGCCAGGCGCCCATCTGGACAGGGCAGCTGCAACCCGATCTGTGGGCCAGAGAGCCGGGCTATTTTCGGGGCGGCACCAGAGGCCCGGGCACCCTGACTGGGGGAAGGGGTGTCTCCTGCCCTGCTGCAGGCTTGGGACATAGGCCCTGACCTGGGGCCTTTCCAGAGGGCCAGGCAGGGGTGGGTCTGGCAAGGAACTGCGTCCTGGGATAGGGTGGGAAGCTTCTGCAGGAGAGACAGGGTCCCAGGGGGAGGCTTCCTTACTTGGGGGCTGGAGGCTCTGGGGCCACAGGCATTGACTGAGGAGCCATTCACCTGGGTCCTTACCCCAGTCCGGCCATCTCACCATGTGCCCCCTCTCTGGGTTTCAGCTTCTCCATTTGTACCATTTGGAGCCCTCACGTCCTGTTCCAGTGGTCTTCCATCTTGATAAGCAAAGGGAGAAAACCCCTTGAGCTTTAAGGTTCTAGGGAAAAGGAGATGGCTCATATGTGCTCAGATTAAAGGAAGAATTCTAACTTTTGAGGACTCTGAGAATAAAGAGAATGATTCAAGGGTTTCAATGATCGTAGGTTTTAGGGGGTGGTCATTAGGTGGCCGAGAGTCAGGAAAGGGACCTCCTGGGCTCCTGGCAGTAGTGGTGTTGGGGTTATTCCTAGTTATTACTAGGGCAGTCCAGAAGACGTGTTCGATCCCACGGCACAGCCCGTGTGAGTGGAGCAGGAGGGCTCCCGGGGGATGTGGGGGCAGGAGGGTCAGCAGGGGCAGGTAGGTGCCTGGAAGTCAAGGCTGGCACAGGTGGGCCCTCAGGGCTGGCCTGTTCTTGTCCTGACCCTAGGCCAGGAGAGCAGCTGATACCCCTGCCTGCCCTGGTTTTCTGCCAGGACCCACCCGGCTGTCAGCTGTGGTTTTTGGGCAGTGCCTGCCAGAGGGGCAGAGAGGGTGAGTGTGCACGGGAGTCCCTGAGGACGACTGGGCTCCTGCTCCTCCCTGAAGCCTCCCGGACCAGGGCTAGTGTCTTCTGGCACAGCCAGGGCCCCCGGGAAGAGCTCTGGCACATGCCCTCACCGAGCCAGGCTTCTGGGAAGAAGGCAAGACTGGACCCAGCCTGGGCAAGGTCTGGGGTGGGTATGGGTGGGAGAAGCCCAGGCACATACAGAAGCCTTCTGGAGCCCCTGCTTCTTCATCTGTAAAATGGGGCAATGACACTCCTGCCTTAATTGACACAAATAGTGGATAGGGCCTCAACGTTCAAGAGCATCCACAGGGTAGAGAGATGGAGGCAGCTGGAAGGGCGAGGGACACATGCTCTGTGGGAGAAGGGGACTTCCCGGGGGAGCTGCACCCCCCAGCGGCAGGCCATGGCGAGGGTCACCTGCCTCCTGGCCTGGGACTCGGTCCAGAGGACCCCCAGCTGCCTTTCGCTCAGCCTCAGAGTTTTTCCAAATGGAACATCCCCACTTACCAGTCAGTGAAAACCTGGTGCTGGGCCAGGCGTCAAAAGCGGGTGGAGGGTCCCAGTTTAGGTCCAGAGGTGCGGGTAAGACAGCGCCAGGAGAAGTACTTGCCTTTCCTCACGTGAAACTGAGACCCTGGGAAGTGGGAGGTGTTGAGGGTGGACCCCCAGCCTGTCCCAGAGCCCATCACTTCAGGGGGGTGTGTGCAGGAGCAGTTATTTACTGACTCCATAGCAATCCTAACCTGTCATCTACCAACAATCTCTTTAATCTATTTTGCAAAGGGTTTGGTGCAGCTGTAAGAAATATTTGTAATTAAAGAGAATAATATAAAAATAATCAGAAGCTTCTATAGTGCATGTGAACCTTCGAAGCAGCTGAACTGGACCTCTTGGTGCTATGGGGAATGCATGAGCTCTGGGCCAGTCAACCCCATCTTTCTGAGTCTCAGCCCCCACACCTGGAAGCTTGGGAGACTAGTTCCTGCCTTGTGGCTGTGCCGTGGGGATCCAAGGACCGTGTTCGCAAAGGGCCTGGCTGGGCACTAGGCAGGTGCACGATGTCCCACCTGAGGGCAGGGGTCTCTGGAGATGCTTCTTGCAGTTCCTGCTTGATTTGTGTTGGCAATGAACCAACCAGACAGGCTTCCTGGAGGAGGTGTGCTTTTTGAAGCTAAGTTAGGTGTGCTTTTTGAAGCTAAGTTAGAGTCCAGGTTGGAATCAGGACCAGGAAGAGGAAGTGGGCTCCTGAGTGGGGGCTCTGTGGAGTTGCTGTCAGAGCCCTGAGGATGTGAGAGAGAGAGGTGGGGAGCGGGGGGGGGGGGTATGAAGTGGGGGGGCTGGGAGGATGGGCTTGCTGGGTCTATCCAAAGCCAGGGAGCAGGATGGAGGGGAAAGGAAGAGAGGAAGGGAATATGCAATCTGAGAGCACCCGTGTTCTCTCAGATACCCCCAAACCCTGTTAGAGACACACGGGTGGGTCCCACTTTTTAAAATCCTCACCTGACAATATGTTTATTGATTTCAGAGTTGGGGGAGGGGAGAGAGGGGGAGAGAGAGAGAGAGAAAGAGAAACAGAGGAACACCTATTGGTTGCCTCCCATACACACCCTGGCCAGGATCAACACTGCAACCTAGGCACGTGCCCCGACTGGGAATCAAACACACGCCCTTTCGGTGTGTGGGATGAGGCTCCCACCAGCCAAGTCCCCAGCCAGGCAAGCCCCCCCTTTATATTTATAGATGTGGAAGCTCGGGCCGGCGCTGGGCTCCGAGGCAGCTGTTGCTCCGTGGGGGACACCAGGGAGGGGAGTCACTGCGCCTTGCCACAGTTTCGGCTCGCCGTGTGCTGGGTTTCGTTATAAGCAAAAACTGAAATTAAAACAACTTATCAAATAATGACACAGAGCAATAACTTGTTTATAGAGAAGGAAATGCAGGCCAGCACTTCAAAATGTGCAGCCTGAGGTGCCAGGGCCAGGGCCAGGGCCAGGGCCAGGGCGGGACGGAGCTGCCACCGGCCCGGCTCCTTCTCCCAGGCAGGGCCAGGGCAGGGGTCCTTCCCAGGGCGGCTTCCTGCCCAGCAGGCCCCTCTCTGGTTCTTGAGGAGTTTATTGGCTTAACAGGCTCTCCGAGACCTGGCACCTGCCACCTTTTCTGTTCTAATAAAAGGCAGACGCTCTGGGGGGGAGGAGGGTGAATGGGGAGGGGGTGGCGTGTGGGGGTCTCTGGCTCGTGGCCACTCTGGGCGACACATTCCTGGCTCCTGACTCACCGGGAAACATCTTCTTGTCTCCTCAGCACTTTTGGACCCTGCAGCTGTGGTCGCATTCTTCCCCCCTCCCCACTCTGGCCAGAGTTGCCGCTACTGGAACAGACCTGTCCCGGGCTGTGGAAACTGAGGCCACTGAGAGGAAGGCGCTGGTCCCCAGCTGCGGCGGCGGAGTCAGGGCAGGAAGGGAGCCTTCTCAGCTTGGCCTGGGGCAGAGACCTCACGGAGGCAATTTGGCCTTCCAGGGGACATTTGTCAATGTCTGGAGACATTTTTGGCTGTCACAACTGGCAGAGGGTGTGTGTGTGTGTGTGCACACTTTTCTATTGGCACCTGGAGGGTAGAGGCCAGGGATGCTGCTAAGTAGCCTACAATGCACAGGACACCCCCTACAACAGAGAATTATCTGGGCCCTGAAGTCAGTGACCCTGTAGCTGAGACACCTAGGTCTTGGGCTGGAGTGGGGGTTTGGCGCCCCCACTCTGCATGTGTCTCCCTGTCTCACTGGGGCAGACCCCGGACTGAGATGGTCCATGTCGAATCCTGGGGCTTAGGGAAGCCCCGGTCCATGAGGGAGACAGACAACAGCCCAGCTCAGCCCCAACCTTCAGAGCCGGGAAACCAAAGGGCGTGAGCAGGAGGCCATGAGTTCTGAGCTCGGAGGACGAGCTCGGAGGACGGATCCCTGATGCTGCAGACAGAGCGTGTGACGGGGCACTGGGAGGCCCAGCTTTGGGCAGCAGGGGCCCTGGGCAGGCCTCGTCCCCGCCGTGGACCTCAGTCTCATCCTCTGGCCAACTCCCAGGGCACTCTGGGCTCCCGTAAGCCAGGTCTCAACTTGATAGCAGCATGGGCCGGTACAGGGTCTGTGCCCCAACGCAGGGTTGGGCACATCACAGCCCACCTGGCCTGTCACTGTTTTTGTGGAGAAGTGTCATTGGCACACACCATGTCCATTCGTTTATATACTGTCTGCGCTACATCAGCAGAGTTGAGTAGCTGCAACGCTGCCTGGCCCTCGATTCTGAAATCGTTTTCTATCTGGCCCCTTACAGGAAAAGCTCGTGCTAATGAATGGATTTCAGGTGTAAGTCATTGGCCCCCTGGGGGCTGATGGCGGGGCATTTGTTTGGGGGAGGGGGAGGGTTGGGAAGGGCATATCTTAAAGGAAGTTTCCATGAGTGCACAGGTCAGAATCTCAAATTCACACTCCTCCACGTGGCCTCGGTTCCCCGTGTGTCCGTGGACCTCACTGTACCTGCCTGGCGGAGCTGTCCCGGGGCGCAGCAGGTGGTGAGTGAAGAGAGAAAGTCTCGTGCCCAGGCCAGGCAGCCTGAGCCAGGTTATTTATGGGTTTCCGCCGGGAGGGGGCCGTGGGCCTCGGGCGGTGTCTGACCTGAATTCTTACACTCACAGGAAATTAGAGCCCTCAGAAGCAGGTGGCTGGTGAGCCCAGCACTCGGGTGGCCAAGAGGGTGATGTGGCGGAGGCAGCAGGGAGGGGGGGCTGGAGGGGGGGGCTGGAGGAGGGGCCGCCCCGGGGGGTGGGGTGGGGGCTCCCGCCACCCCTGCTCCCGCAGTAACGGAGGGAAAACAGAATGACCACCACTGCGCACTGGGTTTTCCCTCTGTACTTCCCTGTGTTTGCTCAGTCAGTCCTCACAACCTGCCTGCGAGGTAGGGCCATTCCTCCATTTTACAGACAGGAGAAGGAAACAAGGACCCGAACCTGGGAAGGACTGCGTAATTCCAGTTCTTCTGTCTCCTTAGTAACGCCAGCTGTCTTTGGGCAAGGAGGAGGAATCTGAAAAGAATTCCAGGGTGTTCTGTGGGTTTCAGCGGTTCCCTGCTGAGGCGGTGGTGGGCGCGGGGCAGGGGCAGGGTGCGTGGATGGTCTGTCCCTGGGGGTGGAGTGGGAGAGTGAGGGGCAGGCTTCTCGGGGGGGTGCATGGATTTGTGAGTGCTGGGGGTGGGGCCAGGGAGTGCCAAGTGTCCGCAGTCAGCAGGGCAGGAGTCATGAGGGGCCGTGTGATGGAGTGTGTCCTGGGGCCAGCTGAGCCCTCCAGCTCGGGGGCCACCCACCTGTCTGAAGTGGGAATGGGAGGCAGGTGTGAGAGACTGTGAGTCACGTGCGTGCGTGACACTGTCCTGGACTCGTAAGAGTGTGTGGGGATGTGACCACATGTGCGGTAGTGTGACCGTGACAGAGAGTGAGTGCGGACATCTGAGTGTTTGCAGGGGCAGGTTCGGGCCTGGTGCGGCCCCGAGTGGATTCAGTTTCGGGGTCCTTCTCTGTGAAAGAAACACAAAAGTACAAATACTGAAGAGCCTTTAAAATGAGAAAAGAAATCAAAGCAAATCACCCAATTTTAAAACTGAGAAATGCCACAAACGTTACCGAATTCAGAAAAATCTCATAATATTTTTATTAATTAACTTCCTGGCACAAGCCTCTGCCGATGATTTCCCTGCCTTCCCTGGCTTCGACCGTTGCACACACGTGTTGCAAGGCTCTCACAGGGCCTTGGAAGGAGCCTGCAGCTCAAGCCTTGTGTGTGTGTTTGTGTTGGGTGTGTGTGTGTCTAAGGACGTGACCAAATGTGGTGCCGCATTTCCCAAAAAAGTGAGAAATGGAGAGCCAGTCCTTAGCAAACTGCCTCAGCGCATGTTTGTTGACTGAATACAAGAGAGTACCATGTATATGTGTAAATGTGTGCGAGGGACACACACGTGTGTGTTTAAGCATCTGCCCCTCTGTGAGCTCATGAGTGTGTGGTAGTTCTGTGAGGAAAGAGCAGGTATGTAAGTCTGTGTGAGATTCCTTGGGTGTCTTTCTTTGGCATTTCAGTTTTGGGGAACCCCTCCCTGCCCGCACCTCCACCCCCACCCACACTCCACCCCAGAGGCAGATGGGCACAGACACGCTGTGGCATTTGGTCCAGGCCTTGCGGGGACAGGCCTGGTGTGCGGAATTCGCAGCTCCCTTCCCTGCCCCACCTCCCTTCCTCCCACCGATGAAATGTTGGTAATTCAATCCCCAAGAAGCTCAGTGTCCTGGGGAGAGGCTGGCATGGGCCCTGTGTGTGCGTGTGCGCACGCGTGTGTGACTGTGCAGGGGAGCGAGAGATCCACAGTGTCCAAGTCCCTGAAGAGCTGTTCACATCCTTCCTTGTACAGAGCAAGACACTGAGGCTCAGGAGTAGGAAAGGCATGTTTCTGAGAAAAGTCCAGGTTGGGACCAGAATTCAGGTCTCCCAGGCCAGCAGTTCCAATTCAATGAACAATAGTTGGGCACCTGCTGAGGCCCAGACATTAGATCGAGTGAAGGCATGGAGAATGGTGGATGGAGAGTACTCTCCCTGACCCTGAGGTGCTTCTAGAAAAGTAGGGGAGTACGTGAGGGAGTCCTGGGGAGATATGTCTTTTGTGGGGGCAGGAATGAGAAGCAGGTGGGGCCATATCATGGGGATCGAGAATGGCTGGTTAAGGAGCTTGGTTTGCTCCAGAGGGGAACAGGAAGAGGTTAGAAGGTTTAGGGCTGGTGGGCCAGGGACAGATTTGTGTGTCAGGAGAACCTGACTTCTGTTGGGTGGGGGTGGGGTTGACCACCAAGGAGGCTGGTGCCCCATCTGGGAAAGAATAGGGGGTCTGATGGGGTGGGGGACAGGTTTTCAAGGTGGAGTTGACCCCAACTCTGGCCTTTCTTGCTGCTGTCCTTGCCTTCCCCATCAGCTTTCCCCTAACAAACAGGTCTTCACCCAGCCATATCCAAGAGAGGCCCAGCGCTTGAGTTTGGAGGAAGACAGGCGATGCTCTGCTGGCCTTGATCTGTAGGGGAGATGGGCACATCAGAGAAAGCCTAAAAGGCAGGCAGAGCTGGGTTCAAATGCTGGTCCAAGTGGCTGTGTTACTTAACCTCTCTGGGCCCCAGATTCCTTATCAGTGGGGATGACAGCAGGAAGGACTTAGAGAGTTGTTATGAGGACTAAATGAGTTCAAGTACGGGTGCCCTGCATGGTACGGCTACGTGTGTGATCGCTACTGTTCTAACTATAGGAATCACATCCAAGATGGAGAGATTTCTTCTCCCTTGAGCAACCTAGGAAGGCTTCCTGCAGAAGGAGGCAGCCTGGTACAATGATGAGAAGGCTAGCTTTGGGGTGAGACCAGAGTTGGGATCCCAGCTTCTTCCCTTGTCCTCTGTGCCCTGGGTGACTCGGGTGAGTCACAGCCCCTTTCTGAGCTCCAGTTCCTTCCCTGTGAGGAAGGTAAGTGCAATGACAAGAGGCAGCGAGTCCTGAGGACCTTCATGCTTTGAACAGGAGACCAGTGCTTAGGGCCTTATTTAACCTTCTCCTCCTCCACTCAGGAGGTGAGACTCTTGAAGCTAGAGAGGCGCAGGCTCTAGGGGGGAGGCCACTTGCCCGAACTCCCTCTGTTTGGAAGGGCAGAGCCAGGACTGACTTGGGTGGTTTTAGCCATGAGGCTGGGTTCTGCCCGCGCTGACGGTGAGTGGACAGCTGTTAAAACAGTGAGCGGCCAGTGGCATCAGAGCTGGGTCTTGCCAGAGGAACGGGACTTCCACAGAGAGCAGAGGGGAGAGGGAAACCCAGTGAGGACATGGGCTGAGCAAAAGCAGGGTGGTGGGGAAGGGTCTTCTTCCCTGGGCACCTGTGCTTTTCATCTGCAAGAGAGGCGCTTGGGGCTCTTTTATTTATTTCCTCCAGGACGTGGTCAGGGACCTTTGGGACAGGAGAAGCCCTGGGGCTGACAGGAGCTGTTTGCCCCTTCACTCTGCCCTCCCCACCTGCTCTGGGCTCTGGGACCTGACAGCCCGCACTGCATCCCGAGGCTCGAGCCAGTGAGAGGGTGGGAGCTTAGTCTGGCTCCCTCTCTTCCGAGCGGCCACTGGCTGGCCTCCTCCCCCTACGGCTGCCTGGGTTCCAGTGACTGCTCCCTCCTCGATCTTTGGGGAGGGGGGTGCTAACGGCTCCCCACTGTTGCCAGTCTGGGTGCAGCGTCACCCCCACTCGATCGTCCTTAACTCCATCCACTCCTCTGAAAATCTCTCTCCTGTTACCCCTTTCGTGTCAGTCTGGTTCCTGCTGGGACCCTGTCTCCCCCGGCCTGTCCCCAGCTGCCCTTCGCTACACTCTCCCCTCTGGCCTGGGCTCCGGCCTTCCTCTTAGCTGGGCTGAGGAATGTCACTCTCAAGTTCCCAGGGGGGCCTCGAGCTTGAGCTCCTGGGATGACAGCCCCAGGGTCATTTCAACAAACACCCAGTGCAACAACCACAACTTTAAATAAATAAGGTCTGGCGGGAGGGCAGCTGCTCATCCGTGTGCTTTGGGGGAGGCCTTGCCCCTGTCCCACGGGTCTGCTGCTCACACTGTGCCGATGTCCCGGCGTCCACAGCTCTCGGGGGTCTTCTGGGCCCTCTCTGTGCCTCGGCCCTGTCATGAAGCTAAATAACCTCCTCACAGCAGCACTGGAAGCTCAGACCCTCAGCAGCTTCTCCTAAAGGCACATTGAAGGTGCTTCTTTTCCGCACTCGGGAAGTTCTTCCCACATCTGACCACTTCCTCTACTGCTTTCTGCTAGTTCAGTCCTTAGCCAACACCAGCCCCTCCCACCCACGCCCAAGATATGAGAACACACCGGCTGCTGTGCCAAGCCTATGGGAGCAGGGGTGGAGGCGAGGGGACCAGCCAGGATGCTCCCATGATAGACCAGCAGGAAAGGACGATGGCCTGGACCAGGTAGCCATGCAGGTGGAGAGAACCAGCTGGATTCCAAGAACTCTCCCATTTCAGCAACCAGATCCCATGCCAGAACACCAAAAATATAATTCTTTGGGCAGACTGAGGCCTTGCATTTGGGTTCTGAAAATTTGCATCCTGTCTGGGAGGTGGCCCATTCATTATTCCCTGGGGGTGGTGGGTGGGCCAACAAAAGCCAGGACAGGCCTGCGGTATCTAGTCATCTGGTGCACGCTGACTGTTTTTCTTGCCCTGCGTGCAGGCCGTGAACTAAATGGCCCTGTCCCCCTGGTGCCGCCAGCTCTTTAGTGTACTGCAGGTCGCCATGTGACACCTCTCTTCCCCACCCCGTGTTTCCTAGCAACAGTACCTGCTGCGTGTTGACTTTCTTCTCTCAGGGTCTTGAGAGCTTGGACAGTGCCTGGCACAGAGTCAGTAATTACTGAGCACCCACCAGCTTCAGGCACACTGCACCTCCTCCAAACTTCCTTTCATTCGAGAGGTTGTGGTGTTCTGAATGCCAGGTTTCTTGTGAGGACAGAGAGTCTCAGAGGCGTGAGGGCCCATGCTCAGGGTCCCAGCGGTGGGTGGTGGCAGAGCTGGGATTCGAACCCAGGCTGGCCTGACTCCCGGCCCTGCCCTGCCTCTGTCACTGTGCCCTCCCTCCGGCCCCCTTCCTCCTTCCTGTCCCTTCCCTCCAAGCAAGGCCGAGCCAGATATGAGACTGAGGTTCCAAAGACCTTCCTCCTTCTTGGTCCAGAGATAAATATTTGTATCTCCCAGTGTAAATACCCCTCTGTGTTTAATGAGGTGATTTCAGGCCATTTCCTGGCACTGCTCGGTGCCTGGAAGTCTCTTTCAATCTGGGAAAAATGGGCCTTTCTGCAGTGCCTCTCATTTTCAGATGAAACTGCAGCCCAGAGAGGGCAGCTAACCCATCCAAAGTCACACAGCCAGAATTCAGACCTGTGCAGCCTGGCTCTTGTCTCCAGGTTATGCTGCCTTCATTTTCTGCTTCGCGGACACTTCCCTGGCCCTCCGCCCCCCGGTGCCTTGCACTGTGACTGACAGGCCGGTGAGCACCGAGTCCCATTCCCTTCTCTTGGCATCTCCGGTCAATATGGCACTGCAGCCCCCTGGGCATGGGCCCCCTCCTGCCATCCCCACTTAAAGTGATGCTTTAATAAATTATGCTTTTATGTTATTACACGTGGAGCTATAAAAGCAGAGCGCGTGCAGTGGTGCTGAGGTAAGGCGCCCGCGACTTTGCAATTTCCTGGTCTGGCCTGGCTCTGTTCCGTGCCGTGAATTTTTCATTAAAGTGCGCAGGTGACGCCACGGGGGCAGACACAGGCCAGGTACGCCCCCACGGTGGTGCGGCCCCTCCCCGACCTCGCCGGGTTGGACTGGTGGTGGTGGAGCTCTCACACCCCGGGTGACCAGACATAACCTCATTCTGGGGCTCTAGCTGAGCCCCGGACCCAAATGGCAGGTGATAAGAACCACACTGCATCTGTGCAGAAAGGAAGGGTGTCCCTGGCCCAGCACCTGGCTGGGGCAGACCCTGGGCCTGGCATTTGACATGCATTACGTCATTTCACCCTCAGCAGGGTGAGCTCAGCATCATGAGCCCCATCGGACGGACGAGGAGAGTGGGGCCCCGCTGACCAGGGACAGCGCCAGGTCCGCCCCCAGCCAGTCGCGTTCCAGAGCCCCTGGTCGTGGTAGCAGTAGCCCTGCTCTCCTCACTTATTTCTCTCTCTCTCCCTTCTCTTCCCCAAACCTCTGGGCCCTTTCCACGTTGTCCTAATTACAGAGGTTAAAAAAGCCGTTTGGACTCCTTGGGGAAGAAGCCCTCCCGGCTCCACAGCTGTGCCCACCCTGTTCCCTGCCGGCACACTTTGCTTCTTCCCCATGGGGCTGAGGCACTCGGGCCTCCTGCCTCACAACCCTCAGCTTGCCCCCCTTGCCCTCTCTTCTGCTGGGTACCCGCAGATCAGTGCCTTGCTCACCAATGGCATCCTGAGTACCGGCACTTCGGAGGTGTGTCGGTCCTCCCACCCGCAGCGTGGGGCTAGGGCCTTGACGGAGTGAAAATGGGTCCACAGCAACCCATTGAGGTTTACGTGGTTCTAAAATGATTCTAGAAGATTACAGAATGAGAGAGGCAACAGGAAAACAGGTGCCCTGGCCCTGTACATGCACAACAAAGGTGCTTCCTTTGTAACATGGGTACAGGGACCTGTGCGGGTGTCACTGAGAACAGCGCTGCCTTCTGGTGCACAGGCCTAGTCGAGGCCAGATTTCCCCAGCTCTCTTGGGAAGTCATCCCTGGAGCTGAAGACGAAACCAAACTTGGACTAAACTCTCAGGGCCCGAATACCCCATAAATCTGGGCAAGCGCATCTCCCCTCTCCAGCTTCGGGCTTCCTCGCCGGCCCGGAGCACAGACAAGAGGCAGCGTGGTGGTGGGGGCCTCTCACATAATCCGTGAGATTAGCCGAGGGTGGGAGCCCGGCAGATGTCCCCTCTCCAGACTTGGTGACTCACTTGCCTCCCTGGTCGAGACAGGGATCCAGCCTCCAGCCGGCCCGAGCTGTCCTGGCTGGTGAGAAACGAGAAGCAGGGCAGAGGTCAGGGTAAACACCGCGGTCGAGGCAGGAGGTCGGGATCAGGGTGGGGACAAGAGGAGGACAGAGCATTTCCACTCAGCAGAGGAAGAGCTTTCAAAGGCCCAAGCTGCACTGGGCAGGAGAGGCCGCCTGGAGAGGTGGTGGGGGTCCGTCCCAGGGCTGTGTGCAGGGCTCCCGAGGACCCTCTGAAGGCGGATCCTAGTCAGCAGGGAGGGTCCCTCCAGCAAGAGGCTCTACTGCACAGAGGGGCAGCCTTCCCTGTGAAGTGTCCGGTAGAAACTGTTTTAGGCTTCGCAGGCCTCATACCCTGCTCTGCTGCTGCAGACAACACGTAAATGAATGAGTGCGGCCATGTTCCAATACAACTGTAGTTTACTAAGACAGGCGATGGGTCAGACTTGGTCCGTGAGCCATCATTTGCCAACCTGTAAAGGCTGTGGCCCTGGGGCCTGTGGGTGGGGGTCAGAGGGTCTCTCTGGAAGCTTGTGAATCGGAGCCACTGGCCTGCTCTCATGCACTTGACCCTGCTGAAGGTGCCCCTCCATGTGGAGGGGCTTGTTCTTCCATTTCTTCTTTCTCCCTTTCCCATTCACTCACCCTTCCATTTGCCCATTTGCTTCATTGTTTCAGTTAACCTCTAATTCATGCACCAGCTCAGTAACTTGTTTGCTCACTTGCACCCTCACTCAAGAATTCATTCAGGGACAACTGTAATGGAACAACAATAATAGTTCACAGTGAAAAAAAAAAGATTCATTCAGTCACTTATTCACTCACACATTTCTCAGGGCTCTAAAACTTATGATATGGACATGCTAGATGACCCAAGATTGTTTTATCTGGAGAGAACCTGAACAGACCCAGGGCTTGGTGGTTCTCTCCCAGGGTTTGTCAGGTTTACGTGAATAAGGTGTGAGAAGTTATTCCTTCATTGAGTCCTGTGTCATTTCTGGACTCAAAGCTTCCTCCACCCGAGGGTCTGTGCTAGGAGTTCAGCAGGGAAAATGCTGTCCTCATCCTGCAGGAGCCCACAGCCCAGCCTAGACACCGACTGATGTGACCGGTCGGGTTTTTCCAGGCGGGAGAAGAGTGTGCCCGTGACCAAGGGGTGAGGCGAGTGAAGTGTGTTTCGAAATGACAGTTCAGTCCGACTGGAGCCCAGTGCCTGTGCATTGCCCCTCTCTGGGCCTCTGTTTCCAAGTTTCTAGGACAGTTCCCACCTCATCGGGCTGCCGCAAAGATTCCAGAGCACCTGGCTCAGAGCTTGGGCTCAGTACCTGCTGGCTATTGTCAAGGGCTGATACGTGTTAGCCACTAATAACCGCTACTCATAGTAAGTATTATTAGATGAAGACCGTGAACCGGTGGGTGAGGATCAAGCCAGTGGCCTGGCTGGCTGGACTACAGGGAGAGGATGGAGCCAGGGACCAGTCAGGGCTTGTTATGGGCTCAGCCAAAATATAATAGGAGGAAAACAGCAGTAATAGCAGCTAACGTTTACTAGTCACTCACAAACTCTGCAGCTTGGGCACTTTCCTCACCTCTTTGAACTTCCTTCTGTAAAGAGTGTACCATAGTAGGGCTTCATTTCAGGTTGCCATGTAGATTGAATGAGAATAATGCACGTTAGTAGCTTGTCCTGATAAGTGGCAACTAATATCTTCATTATCGTAACGTTTGGGTCTTCGCAGCTGCCGCTCTGACCCCCACCTGGCAGCAGAGAGACCGAGGCTCAGGGAGTGCAGTGCTGCGCCCCAGGTAGCCCAGCTGGCTGGGCCCCAGCAGGATGAGGCACAGGTAGGGGCAGAGAACCGTAAGGTGGGCCCCTCCTGTCTCAGGCCTCCTTCCTGGCAAGTTTCACATCCCTCCCGCCACTCCCAGGACATGTCTGTTCCCACGCCTCTGGCCTGCCTCTCTTGCCCCACCGGGTTCCTGGTGTCCTGAGTCTGGAAATTTCCCGGGCCTGGGAGAGATAAGGGGTGCCTTACCCAGGCCCCTGGGCAGTGCCGGCCGCGTTTGATCGCAGACCAGATGGTTCTGCCAGCGCAACTGTGGGAGAAGCAGCTGCAGTGATAGGGGCAAGCCCAGGGAGGGGCCAGGCCTGGTATCAGCCACCTGGAGGGGGCACCTCCTGCTGTTGCCGTAGCAACAGGCACCCAACCCTGCAAACAGGAAGCTGCCCCTGCACTGGTGGTGGGATAGGCAGGTGTGAGGGAGACCCAGCCCCTTTAATCTTCTAGAGGAAGTGGTCTGGGGGTAGGGTCTGGTTTAGACCACCAATCTCCTATCTCCCCAGTGAATGTGGGGGTGAGGCACAGCAGGGACAGCCCCTAAACTGCACAGTTGCCTGAGTGCTGTCAAAGGGTGGATTGCAGGAAGATCTTCCCAGGGCAGCCCAGGCTCACCAGTCCAAGGGGCTGTGCAGACCTTTTTCTGAGGCCTTCAAGCCGGGCACTCCCAGGCTCCAGTCCCCTGCTTCCTGGGAGGTGGCAGAATCACTTTCGGGCACCCGGGGCTACCTGGTGCTCAGGGCACGTCAACACCCCTTTGAGTCCCCTGCCCAGCTCAGAGGGCTGCAGAAGCTAATGGCCTCAGGATCTCTGCAGTTGGCTGGGTAACCTTGAGCAAGTCACCATCTGCACCTCAGCAAGACAGGGATCAAGAGTCTTCCCCACAGGGTTGGTGTGCAGGCCCGTGAGGTACTCTAGGGAATACGTCTATGTAAAGAGTAATGCAATTTAAGGTTCCATGACCCCACTTCCAGAGCCCCAACCCTAGAGAAACCTGACACCCCCAAACCCAGCAGCCATGCAGTGCTGGGGCTGAGGGGCTGGCAGGCTTGGGGCTCAGGATGCCAGGCCCTGAGCCGGCCGCCTCCCCTGCTACCTCTCACTTCATCCTTCCAACAGCCCTGATGGGCAGGAACATGATTCCCATTTCATAGATGGGGAAACCGAGGCTGGGAGCTTTACTCATTGAATCTTGGGCTTCCTGATATACCCTGTGAGCCCTGGGGATTCAGGCTAGAGGCCCCCAAACAATGCAGGGACTCAGAGAGACCACGCACTTGGTGGTCCTTTGGTCTACCTGTGGCAGCTCCCTCAAGGCACCACCTTCTTTCTGCCTTCAGGGGCAGGGTGACCTCAGCCCCTCGGGGCTGCAGCGAGCCTGGGCTGTCAGGGAGGGCGGACCAGGGAGGCCAGGTGACTTGCTCAAGATCACAAGCAAGGGTAGCCCCCGAACCAGGACTTCTGGCACCTACTGCCGGCCTCTGCCTGCCCTCCCTGCCCTTTTCCACATCCCACAGGCTTCCCCTGGGCTGGCACTGGGGCCTGCACTGGGGTCTGTGGGGGTCCGAAGGCATCACCGTGCTTCCTGACCTCAATGACCTGCACCTAGCTGGGGAGGCAGAGACCTAAAGAGACAAGGATGGGAGGGAAGAGGACAAGCAGAGGGTGGAGGGAGCGCCTGCCAGGAGGTGTCAGACACCTGACTGATGCCCCTGCTGGCTGAGGTGAGGGGAGGGTGCTAAGGGCAGGGGCTCTGTAGGTGCAGAAGTCTGCAGGTCTGAGGAAGTACAGTGTCATCTGAGAACCAGGGCTGGGCTGAGGGGGTGGCCGGGCTCTTGGCTGCAGGACCAGCATCTTAGAGACGGTCCCCTCTGCTGCCTGCCCCACCCGCCAGCCACAAGCCCCTCCCAGGAGTCACAGTCTCAGTCTTCCTCCTCCCCTCAAATAACTGGAATTGTTTGACAGTGCCCAGCAAGAATTCAGCTCAGCAGGTTATACTGGTCAGAGAAAGGGCCCAACACTGAGTGTGGGACTGCTGGTGGGGGAGGGGGCACTTAGTGGGACTTCCTGGGAGAAGGTGAGAGGTCCTGGCCTCAGGCCAGGGCCAGCGCCCCTGCGAGCCCTGATCTGGGAGCAGATTACAAAGGAGACGATCCAATCAGCTTTGGAACAGAGACAGTGAAATGGCCTGGAAAAGCTCCTCTCCCTGCCTGGGGGGGCAGGGAGGAGAGTGGGAGTGCAGAGCCAGGACGGGGGCTGGCAAGGGGCACTGTGTGCGTGTGCAAGAGTGTGTGCACGTGTGCACGTGTGTGGTCTGATACACCCATATCTGTGTGTGTGAACACATCTGTGTATCTATTTTCTCTCTATTCTCATGCACATCCCTTTCCTTCTCTTTCCCTTTCTCTCCTCGCCCTGATTTTCTAGTCCTCAGTTCCACCACTATTAGCATTGATTCATTCAAAAAGCATTTACTGTTGAGGGTCTGCTGTGTGCCAGGCACTGTTCCAGGCTCTGAGAATGAATGGGAAGGAAATAAGACAGACGAGATTCCTGACCCCACAGGAGTGTGTGTCCTCCTGGGATGAGACAGATGTTAGACAAACAAGCAGGGTGACAACACGCCAGATGGCAACACGTGTCAGGAGAAAAGTTCAGCAGGGACTGCGAGGCTGGAGGGGGGGCTATTTTACATGGCTGGTTGGGGAGGGCCTCGCAGATAGGGGGTTGGGACACACTGTGGGTCACAGGCAGGGAGATGACATGACTACCTGGGAGAAGGATGTTCCAGGCTGAGGGCACAGCCAGTGCAAAGGCCCTGAGGCGGGAGCGTGTGTGGGCTGTTCTGAGAACTGTAGAGGCTGGTGTGGCTGGAGCAAAGTGAGTGGGGGAGAGTGGAAGCATGTGAGTCAGCAAAGCCACGGGGCACAGGACCAGGTGGTGGTGAGGGCTGTGGATTTTGCTCTGGGTGACAGGGGTGTCATTGCAGGATTTGGGATTAAAGGGGAGACAGGTCATTGAGGAGGCCATCGCAAGAATCCACTGAGGGGAGACAGTGACTTGGTGAGGAGAGCACAGGGGAGGTGGGGAACCTCACCACAGAGACGCTGAGTTTGGTACAATCATTGCGCCTCGGGATTTGACGACTCAAGCCTGGAGGTGGAGATACAAATGTGGGAGCCGTTGGCACTCAGCACTGAGAGCCGAGATCACGTGGGAGCCATGTCGTGCATTTCCACGGATGTGTCTGCGTGTGCCCACACCCTGCTGTGGCTGAAGACTTGAAGCCAAGGGGTCCCAGTTACAGGCCTTGCCCCAAGGGGAAGCGTGAGGGGCAGGTGAAAGCAGGCAGGGATGAGTTAAGGGGGCAATTCTGGGGGTAGGTTAAGGGCACATGGGTTAATATTAGACCTGGGTTAGTGTTCTGGTGTGACCTTGGACAACCAAGGTCAACCTCAACTGCTCTGAGCTGTGCCCTCCCAGCTGCAAAGTGGAGATAACAGTGGTATCTCCTTCCTCAAGGGCACCTGTGAGGACTCGACGGGGCAGTGCCGGTGCCTATACGGAGCTTAGACTAGGCACTGGCCCCTTGTTATTCTGATCAGCACCAAGCTGCTGCGGAGGGAGTCCTTTTGGACAATTTGCTTTCTTCCTCTGGGTGGGGTTTAGGAAAGTGGCATTTCCTAGGTGCCAGGCTCCTCCACACTTGCTGACTGAGGAATCTGAGGCTCAGAGAGGTTGATGTGCCCAGGGACACACGGAAATGGTGAAGCTGGCACTGCAACCGATTCCGCACTGTGTCCCCTGCCACCCCCTCCCCACCGCCTATGGCTTCATGCTGCCACGGAACAGGAAGCTGCAGGCTGGTAGGAGGGGCTGAGGCCTGAAGACTGGCCTGCGTGCCCAGGAAGCTCTGCCTGGGGGCGTGAAGGCAGCAGCTGGTGCAGCCTATGCCATCCCCTTCCACAGGGCCCTGGGCAGTCATGTCAACCCGATTTCTCTAGAGCAAATGCTTGCTTCTGGGAAGAAGGTGGTGGGGAGACCGTGCTAAGAAGCAGAGGCCCTGGCACAGGTCCTTTAAGACCCCCCGTCTAGTTTGTCAGGGGGCCGGAGGCGGCCAGACCTGGACCCCTCTCCACAGTGCTGCGGGCAGCTCCTTGTTCCAGGGTATGCATGCATTGCCTGTCTGTGGCTGTGTGTGTTGTTGGGGTGGGAGTGGGGGGTCAGACCTGTGTGGACAAAAGCCCCGTCTGGCAGCAGGGCCAGGCTGGAGGGAGCCACGCTGCGGAGGGATCTCCCGTGGTCCTTGAACCACATCAGAGCTGCTGTGGGAAGGCTCCCCGGTGCATGGAGAGTGAAGAGGGAGGCACGGGCTGGTGATTTATCAGCATCTCGTCCTTTTGATCTCCTGCTTCTCTGCAGAGACTCCCTCCTCCACACCTGGGGCCACAGCAGGAGGCCTGGCGAGGGGCCAGCAGCCGGCCTGGGACACAGGAAGCTTCTCTCTCCTGCACAGCCTTGCTGGCTCCTGGTTCCCTGTTATTGTCACTGAGTGACCCGGCTCCGTGGTGCCATGGGTTCTGTGAAGGCTTCCTGTCCTGTTGGTCAGGCTCCAGGGCACACTCGCCCTGAGTCTTCTGGGCCAACTCTCTGTTTCTCTGTCCTTCTCTTTCTGCCTCAGTTCACAGTCTTCTTCCTCCGTCCTCTCTGCCTGATGTGCCAAGACCCCACTCCAGGCGTTTTAAGGGTCTGAGAGCCCCAAGAATTTTAACTTTTGCTCTGGTTCCAAGGGCCAAAGAAGCCCAGCTTTCAGGCGGGGTCTGGGCATGGCTTGCAGGCTGGTTGCCAGTGGGCAGGTGCAGAGGCAAAGAGAGGGCGGAGCCAGCCAGGGCTGGGTTCGAGTCCTCGCTCAGCCCTCTCCCAGCTGGGTGGCAGCAGGTGAGCCGGTGGCTGAGGCTGTGCATGGCCTCCTGGCAGGTCCTGGAAGAACACCCGAGCCACAATGTCTGGGCATGTCTGCGAGCAGGCGGGCTGCCCTGGGGCAGGGGACCGGCAGCACTCAGACGTCCAGGTGGGGCTGGGGACTGGGAACTCAGCCAGGGAGAGGCGGAGGTGGGGTCCTCAGCACTGTGCCCCGGGCAGACCTGGGTCAGGGCAGGGGCAGGGGCCTCCCTCAGGCCCCAAGTGACAAGCTCACCTGGTCTCTTCCTGGGGATTGGATAGGGGTGCTGAGCAGCTGCCCTAGCCAGGCCAGGCCAAGATCAACCAGAACTCAGAGTCCCCTGAGTGGGACAGTGGGACTGAGAAAGGAGGGGCTGGGAGGCCTCAGCTGCTGGCCCGGGGCACTCTCGGCTTGGGCAGCGGTGGACACAGGACAGGTTGGGAAGGGACGCGGTAGTGGCATGGGCTGGACAGGGTGTGGCTGTATGCAGGGGGCTCTGTCTACTCACCCCTGGTCCAGGGGCCTCCCGGACCCGATGGCTGTAGCACACTCCCCAACCCTGCCCCACAAGGCCCCTCGCTCCTTCTGTGGCTCTAGGCCTTCTGGCTCCTCAAGGCTTCATGTTTGCATATTTATTTTTTCACATATTTTTAAATCATTTCTATTGTTATTCTATTACAGTGGTCCCGATTTCTCCCCTTTGCTCTCCTCCGCCCATCCCGCACTTGCTCCCTAGTCAGTTCCCACACCGTGGTCCATGGCCCTGGGTCATTCCTACGTGTTCTTTGTCTGCTAGTTTCCCCTTCTTTCCACCGTTATCCCCCTCCTGTCGCCCCCTGGTCACTTTCAGTCTGTTCCGTGTTTCCCTGCTTGTGGTTCTATTTTGTTCGTTAGTTTATTTTATTCGTTAGATTCCTCTTATATTTAAATTTCTCAGTTTTCTTCTTTCTGGCTTGGGTTTTGTTTTTTTTAGTTGCCAAGGAAGGGCTTCCCTACCCAAGATCATGAAGACCTGTCCTCTCAGTGCTCCCAGGCCTTTCCCAGCTGTAGCTTCTCTGTGTTCCTGTAGCTGCTTGCCTGTCCCTCACCCAACTGGTCGTTCACCGCTGCCCGCTGGATAGAAGCTCAGTGAGGACAGGGGTTCTTGTCCGCTCTGTCACACATCGTGTCCCTCACCCCTAGCAGGTACCCATCAGTGCGCTGCCCTGGTGAACGAGGCACCGGGATGTGAATCCAGCACTTCAGGACAGAGAGTGTTCAGCAGAGACACCCTTCACCATGTCCGTCCCCAACACACTCTCTTGCTCCCACCCCAGATGGTTCCCTCTTGTCCAGGGGCCTCTGCTCCAAGTGTGCAGCCCCCTCCTGCCCGGAATTCCTTCTCCCGCCTCTCCTCAGCCCGCACATTCCCCTAGCTCTTCCCAAATCTCTCTCCTTCCTAACTACGGATGGAGGAAAGAATGCTGATGGATTCCATTCATAAAGGCTGCTCAGCGCCTACAGCGCTCAGAGCTGGGGTCCCCTCCTAGGGGACCTAGGAGGCCGGTCTGCCCCTCCCATAAATACCATGCCACCCACTGAAGACTGTATATAACAAGGGCAAGTGCGTGCTGCCCGGAATGCTGGCTAGGCACCCCATCTGAAGAGCCGTAGCACATGTAATAGGCTCCCAAATTATTGCCCATGAGCTAAATCACATGTAAGTAGCATTAATTTCTATTAAAATTGCTGGAGAGGAGCGGCTGGGTTTCTATTAAGGGATAAGAAATTCCAGCCTCAAGCTGCTAATCAATAAAATGAATGCATAATTATACACCCCAGAGCTCCATAAACCCATTCATCATGCTAATAAAATGACCCAGTTCCCGAAGCGGCACCAGGGGTCATGGTCTGGCCTGTCGTTCTGTGCCCGTGCAAGTTGAGGCTGAGAACTGATCCCAGAGCACGTCTGCGCAGCGTGAGCAGCTGTGAGAGGGGAGACGTGCTGCGCGGGGAGGCCAGCCCCCCAGAGTTGGGGGCAGTTGGATGTGGTTTTGAGCAGCAGAGAGGACTAAAGGATGTCATCTCTCAGGGGTCTGGCTTGCAACTGGGGATGGAGGGACAGCAAGAGTGATCATGACCTGAAGCAGGAGAGCAGGCACAGCAACAGTGCTGAGAGACAAGGAGGAGATGCGGAGGGTGCAGCCTGGCTTTCGTCACTGCAGATCCCGTCGTTCCCCAGCCTGAGCCTCAGTTTTTCCTTCTGTCAAATGGGATTGAGAATCTCTGCCTTGGCAGCACCTCTGAGAGTGGGAGCGTGACTGAAAAGCTCACTGTCAAGTTAAGACATTCGATTTTAGTAGATTCTGTCTGACTTGAATTGAACTGGTGTGGCCAGGCCCTCAGGCGCTGATTTACATGGCTGCGGTTGTGTGATTTTGCTCTCGTAAGAATTGGCTCTGGAATGTTCTTGGCCATGCAGTCAGGTCCAAAGAGAGCCCAGCCTCTCTGCTGGAGACAGAGACCCCCACTGGACTGGTGGGCGCCATTCGATGCCCCCAGGCCAGCAGCACCATGTTCCCTCCTAAGCAGCCTGGGGAGGAGGGGCCTCACAAAGGGCGTGGGCAGCCCAGGGTGCGTATCCATGCGGGAAACTCTTCCATTCACTCGTTCATTCTTTCACTCACTCGAGTTGGGTAGGGCCAGCCTAAAAGAAGAACCTAGACAAGTGAAACTAGACTCAGTTGCCTCGGTGTCACGGAGAAGACCAACAGGGGCTGAGGTGTTGAGGACAGGATCCCTGCTGTGATGAGGTCAGGAAAGTCTTTCTGAGGAGGCCACAGCCCGGCTGAGACCGGAGAGATCAACGGGAAGGTGCTGTGGAAAGAGTGGAGGGGCAGGTATTCTGGGAAGGGGAGAGACCCTGGGCCAAGGCCCTGAGGTGGGAAAAGCCCGGTATGTCTGAGAAATGACGTAGCTGGAGTGACAGGGTGGGGAGCAGCGTGGTGAGATGAGGGGGAGGGGCCTGGGCCACACACCACAGGAGTCGGGGGACAGGCCGGGCAGCTCATCCCCTCCTGAGCATCAGGGACGGTTCCAGAGCCAGTTTCTTCCTTGGGTCCTGGGCAGAGCAGGCCTGGTCCACCCAGGAATTTGGGACCCTTGGGCCTGGCTCCCGGGCCTCCAGACAGGACCCCCCAGCCAGCCCAGGTATGGGACCCCGCAGGGCCCGGGTGAGGTGAGGGGTCCCAGTGCCGGCTCCAGCCTGCCCTTTCCCAGGGCTCTTCCAAACCGGCCCGTGAAACCGGGACCACGAGATCCCGTCCGGGCAGCTGGACGCGGGCGCGGGGTTAGGGGGCTGTCCACTGCGCGGAAACCACTCGTGTGCGAGGAGCTGGGAGCTCCCGGGCTCCCGGGCAAGGGCAGAGCTGGGAAAATGAAGACAGAAAATCCCACCTCAAACCCACAGCCAAAATATTTCATAAGAATCCCCCTCCCCTTTTTGTTGAGTGAAAGATATACACGGCCTTTCTACTTGTAACCTGGCCAAGAATAATTTGTGGCAGGAAAGTTTGAGCATTTGTAAAAATAAAATAAAAATGTAAAAAAAGAGAGCGAGTGAGCACTTGAGGGTACGTTCGTGTGAAACTAAACAGAGGGAAAGTTATTTACGTGGTAAAATGTGTCCAGGTCTCCCTCCCACCCCCTGCGCCCTGACACTTGGCCCCCTCCCCGAGTGTTGAAATTGAGATTGCTGGGGTATTTGTTTTGTTAATCTCCTGCCAGGGCCAAGGGGCTGCAGGCTGGGTTTCTTCTTGTTCACAGGGGCTCCAGCTGCCAAATGAGTCCCCCTCACCTAGCCTGGGGCTGGGATCTGTGCACCTGTTCCCTGCTCGCCTGGACGCTGCTGGGGCTGGGGGAGTGTGTTTGCCCTCCCAAGAGAGCATGGCTTTGCCCTTCCCGAGACCCCCAACTCCCTGAGGACTCGCCTCCCCATCGCTTCTGGAGCCTCGGAGCTCTGGCCTGCACCCCTGGGTGCTGCTGAGGCCTTGTGGGAGTGCCAGACTCTACATGGGGTCTGGTGGGGTGGTTACGAGAACCAGGTAGATGAGTCACCCGGACCTAGGTTTGAGTCCTGGCTCAGCCATTTGCTAGTTGGGTGAACGACTTCATCTCTCTGTGCCTCTGTGCCTCATGTGCCAAACGGGGACAATGACAACAGCCACTTCATGGCACTGTCAGGAGGACTGAAGGTGCTAACACAGGGGAGGGGTTAGGACTCTGCCTGCCACACAGTAGCTGCTCAGTAAACAGGAGTGGGCTTTAAGCAGTATTAGCGGTGTTGAGACGATGGCTTTGAGCGTTTCACTTCCCTGTGGCTCAGTTTCCCTCTCGGTAAAATGGGCGCAGTCTCTGCCCACCTCATGGAGTTGTCTATGAGGGTGGAGTCAAATAAGTGTAACGCTGAGGTCAGAGTCAGGCACGTGGAAAGGGCACATTAAATGTCAGTGGTAGTATTATTGTCTATTTGCTCTGTCATAAAACTTCATTTTGGTTCAACAAACAAGAAAGGAGAGGAGTGGTCGCCAGGCATTTACTGGCCACGGCCTGCACACGGCCCTGTTTCATGAGCGAGCCAGTGCGTGACCTCAGTGCTTGTCCACACGCGTCTCTTGGCCGCTTTGGCAGGAGACAAAACTGAGGCTTGGGGGATTCAGCAGGTTAATGGCAGAGTGGGGTAGAGCCCAGGCTATATGGTGCCAAGGAAGATGCTCTTTTCATTTTTAATACTCACCCGAGGACACGCACGTTGATTTTAGAGAGAGGGGGCGGGGCGTGGGGGGGAGAGAGAGAGAAACGTGGACGTGAGAGACGGTTGCCTCTCAGAAGCAACCGTTCGACCCCAACTGGGGGGTCGAACCCGCAACCTTTTTGTGCATGGGATGACACTCCAACCAACCGAGCCACCTGCCAGGGCCAAGAAAGGAGCCTTTACGGCTGAGCCCTAAACGGGCCGTCCGGACCAGGAGGGGGTAGATGAGGGTGGCGACCACAGTGACCACGGCATGGCCGAGTGCTCCGCAGAGGGTGTGATGTGAGGCACCACACACGTGTTATCTGTTGGGCTCTCCTCGCGGCCCGATGAGGGTCTGTCGTCCCCACGGGACAGAAAAGGAGGTGGAGGCACAGGAGGGCAGGAAAGTGGTGTCCACTGACCTGGGCCTTCTGGGCGGCATCTGCTTTGGCCGCTCTGCCACCAGCAAAGAAGCCAGGCCTTGGTGCCTGGTGCTTGGCAGATGCCCCACACAGCCACTCCCCTTCCCACCCATTCACCTTGCCCTTGCCCTTTTCTCCAGAGAGGTCAAGATCAGGATGGCCAAAAGGCAAGACTCAGAGCCCAACTCACTTGTTATACAAATGGGGAAACTGAGTCCAAGAAGGGGGAGGGGGTGGGTACCCAAGAGCAAGCAGAGAAAAGCCCATTGGATGGTCTGTGAGGCTCAGATGGCTCTCTGGGGGGTGGTGGGGGGAGTGAGGCTGAGGTGGGGAGGGGAGGAGGAGAGGTATAGCCTGGTTGCTGCTTTGAAAGAGGTTGATTGAGGGTGGGGTGGGAGGCGAAGGGAACGGTCTGGGGGGAGGAGGCACACATCTGTGCTTCACAACTTGGCCACCTCACCCCTCCCAAAAACCCAGCCTTCCCCGCCTCTCGCCTGCATTCACCCCTCCCCACACCAACCTCCATCCCTCCCTCACCAAGACTTCAGGACGGGAAGCTAGGACCTGGTTCCAACACCCTGGGAACTGGGGTAAGCCCCTTCCTCTCTGGGGATTGGGAAAACGAGGGACAGCGGCACCCACCTCCCCTGGCGGGTGCGAGGACAAGTGAGGTAAATGCAAAGGCTGAAAACTAGACAGAAATGGGAGTTGTTGTTATTTTTGTTATTACTGCATCAGATAACTGGTTGGACTGCATTTTTCTCCACTTGCCCCTGGGGCCCTGCAGAAACTGCTTCAGACTGTGCTGGAAATTGTTGAGGATACAAATGAGAAAATCTAGGTTCCACCCCAGCTCCCACCTGACTTGCGAGGTGCTTTGGACAGAGTCCTGCCCCTGCCCCTCTCTTGGTCTTCATCCCCCGACTGGGCGATGCAGAGTGGCTGAGGTGTCCTGTCCTGGTCTCTGGGGCTTTGCAAATGGCAAGTCCTGGCTTTGTGGGGTGAGGGGAGGGTGCCCTGGAACAAGAGGGAAGGGGACAGCAGGGAAGGATGCGTCCCTGGCAAAATCTATCCACTCCCCCATGCACCTGAGCCAGTGGGCTTCCTGGGTCTGACTTCGTACACAAATGAGTTCCTCCCTCCCCTCCACAACATTTTGGGGAAGGAGAGGTGGCCTGTCCCGAGGCCCCATGATCATGATAACCCTCAGCGAGGGGGCACCCCAGCCAGCTGGACTGTTTTGAGAGACTGCCAGGCAGAGGAAGCTGGGGGATGTGGAGAAGCATCTTCCGGGCCATGAATCTGGGAGCTGAAGGTGGAGGCCTGCAGGGGCTGGGAAGACAGAGTGTGCACATCGCCACCTAGGCCCCAAGGAGGGCAACGCAGCCCCAGCTGGGCTCCTGGGTAGCTTCTGCCCACTCCCTTCAAGCCAGGAGCACCCTCTGGGCACCATGTCTGTGCTGGGGCTTGGGGACAGAGTGCAATGCCAAATTGCTCACTGTCCCTGCCTTTAAGGTGTTCACAGCATGGACAATGATGCCCCTGGAGGGGGACCGCTAAGCTTTCCTGCTTTGTCACCAGCTGGCTGTGTGACCTCAGGCAAGAGACAACCTCTCTGAGCCCATTTTCTTGTCTGTGAAAGTGGGGGCTATTTCTTCCTTTGCAGAGGCACTGAGGGCCTGAAGCGGGATATTGCCTGAGAGGTGCCCAGCCCCAGGGTCAGGTACCCAGTGAGTGTCCAGTTGCCCGTTGCTGCCTTTCTCTTCCCTCTACAACTAAAGTCATAGGATGTAGGAGAGTAGCGGGAAAGAAGCAGCTTACTACTGGGGGGTGGGGGGTGGTGGTGTCAGGGAAGGCTTCACACTGAAGAGAGAGCATTGGAGTAGGGTTGGGGGCATTGAACAGGAGTGTCGTGGCATACCAGGGCTCTGTGAAGGCAGGAACCAAATCCGCCTTGGGTTACCCCTGCCTGGTATATCATAGGAACTCAGTAAATATTCGTCGGGTGGGAAGAAGACATTCCAGGGGGCAGGGACAGCGTGGGCAGAGGCGTGCAGGCGTTCCTGGGCCGCTATCACTGGCAGATGAACCGCTTTGACTACGAGAGACCATTGTACATGTGGGCTCACCTGTGTCCCCGAGGACTGTGGGCACCACAGGGGCTGGCTTCTGTGGCCTTGCCTTCCTGTCCCTATGGCCTCACCCGAGGACGGGTCCTAGATTCGATGCTCAGGTGAGTTAGTCTGCCCCTGTGGACAACTGTCAAAATCCTGGTTTGGGGCGTGGTGGCGGCTGCCTTCCCCTCATGCTCCCCACTCTTCCCAGGGACCAAGGACAAAGTCCAAGCACTGCATTCGGCCTCACTTGGAGACACTGTGCACCCCGAGGAAAATGAAGCAGGATAGGGGCTGGGGGGTGTGTGAGGGGAGGGGTTGCCGTTTTAGGTGAGGAGGTCAGTGAGGGGCCTCCCTGGGAAGGCGATGCGAGAACCGTGTGTCAACTTCCCCTTTGGGCTCTGGGAACAAAGCCTGCCCGGCCCTCAAGCGGAGCTGGGGGTCCGCCTGGTGCCCCGTGGCTTTGCGTATCCTGGCCCGGTCACTTCTTGGCCATGTGACCTCGGACAATTTAATTCTCTTTTCTCTGCCTCCGTTTCCTTACAGGTCAAATGGGGATAAAATAGTACCTGCTTCTGGGGTGTCAGCAGGGGTTCCATCTGTTGTCATCTACAGAGGGCCAGGACAGCACCGGCGTCCCAGAAGTGTGTCAGTTATTAGCATCATTGCCTTCCTCCCACTTCCATATCCCTGTCCCGTGATGCACTGGCCTTGTCCAAGACCTTTGGGTCTTGTCCAGTCCTCTGGAAATGGCACTGGCTGGGGATTCCCAGGGGAGCCTGGGCAGGACTCAGGCATGAGAACAGTGTCCAGCAGGCTCTCCAACTGCTGGACGGGGGTGGTGACTAAGCGAGCCCTCAGTTACGGCCAGGATGGTGCTCAGTCTCTTATGCCTCATTATCGCAGACAGCCTTCCACAGTAGCCCTGCCCTGCACCCCAGGAAACCCTGACTCAGGGACTGCCAGCCTGGGTCTGACTCCCAAGGGTCAAGGCCGGCCTGTCCCTATGCCCCATAGCCTCCAACCACCATGGAGACCAGAGGGTTAGTCAATGGCATGGGCTTGGAGCAGGTCTGCAGGAGGCCAAGTGCCTTTCTCCAGAAAGGGGAAGGTGCATTGTGCCGTCCACATGCCTAAATTCAGCTGTTCTCTAGTATCAAAGGGGGCGTGTGTGAGAGAGAGATAGAGAGAAAATGCACAGCAATCTGCATGCACTTTGTCCAGCTGAGCTGTACACTTAAAAATGGCTAAGATGGTAAATTTTATGATATGTGTACTTTACCCTAGTGAAAAAAAAAACATTGGTTTATCTTTTCTCCTTGGCCAGTAGTTTGGATATTCTTCTAAGAGTAATGTGAAGTAATGGGAAGCCACTGGAAGTGGTCAAGTGATCAGTGGATCTAATATACGTGCAGTTCGTTGAATTCCTTTGGCCACCCTATGGAGGAGGAATGCCAGGGCAGCAGGGAAGGATGCAGGCAGACCGGCGAGGGAGGCGGGTGGTTGTTCAGGAGCTAGTGGGTGCCTGGGACCAGGCCAGTAGCTGCAGATGTGGGGAGAAGTGGGCAGATCCAAGAGGGAGGGTGGAGCAGCGTCAACAGGAGCAGCAGCGGATGGGAAGGAAGAGGAAGTGTTAGCCATGACCTTTGGCTCCTCTGGTGCAGTGGGGATTTAAAGTCAGACCATGTCATCTCCGTCATCTCTGGGCTGGGCTAGTCAGCTTAAGACTTGAAAAGACTTCAAGACATCATCTTGCCCATCCTCTTGCCTCCAGAGCAGACAGGACTCACCCCTGTCTCCAAGCCCGATCTCTAAGAGAGCGCACACTGGGGATTCCAGGGCCCCCCTCCCTGCCAGATGTCTACTCGGACCAGTAGACTGCATCCTGGTCGAGGCTCTGTCACTTCCAGAGCCTGGTCACAGCTCCAGTCCATTCGATGGTCCCAGCATCTGGCGGGTTGGCAGGGAAGGTTGTCCTCCGTCATGCTGTTGAGGAAAGCGAGTCTCAGAAGCATTGTGCCATTCGAGATGAGGCGTGTGTCTCCTTTGATGATGTATCTTTCTTGGCTTTAAAGATGTGATTCGGATTTGAAGCAGGAAGTTATGAGCAGGTGCCCGGCTGGGGGAAGCCAGGCTGGTGGTCCTCCGAGATGTGGAGGTGAGGCGGGGCGCCCGCTGTAAAGTACAGGGGTCCTGGCAGCCTTGAAGTGTTGGAGAGCATTTCCCTGTCTATCTCTAAGCACAGGGCAGGAGTTTCTGAGTCCCCCCTCTATCTGTAGCCTCCTCTTGAGGGGGCCTGGAGACCACCCAGAGCTGTAGCCCCAGGATGTTGCTTTTTGCCCACATCCCAGAAGCCATGTGCTTTCTCTCCCACAAACTGCCAAACTCAGGTGGCCCGGGAAGAGAAGGCTGAGTGCCCACAGGATTGGCCCACTCATGCATTTGGAGCCCACGGATGTGGGAATCGGAGGTGCTTCTAGAGGCTTGACTCTCATCTCCACCCTTTCAGCCAAGTTCAGGAATGTGTCTGGCTGCAGACAATTGGCGTCATGGCTGCAAACCGAAGTCTTCCAGGGCTGGGAGTAACTGAGAAGTCCTCCCATTTATTCTACAGCAGTGGGGGGCGGGTCGGGGGGCATGTCCTCCCTTCCTCCAAGGACCAGCCCAGCCAAGGGAAATGATGGCTTTCCCTCCCCTCCCCTCCCCCCCCCCTCCCCTCCCCCCCCCTCCCCTCCCCTCCCCTCCTCCCCTCCCCTCCCCTCCCCTCCCTCCCCTCCCTTCCCCTCCCCCTCCCCTCCCCTCCCCTCCCCTCCCTCAGGCCTTCATTCCTATAGGGAGCAGCTTCTAGCCAAAGACATGTTCCCGAGGACTGTAGACATCTTTAGTTCTGCCTGCCCAGCGCATATACCCCCTTCAGAACCTCCCCAGCTCCTCTTTTAGGTCATCAGTTTGGGTGAGGCTTGCCAAGACCCTGCTGCAACATTGTGGTCCCCTCATTTCAGGGTTGCTTTGGGGGGGGATGGGCATGAGACTGAAGCAAGGCCAATCAGGTTGTTGCTTCCTGACAACAGCAGTGAGGCTGGACGCAGCCGTGTCTGAAGCTGGAGCCCCCCGCCCACCCCACCCCCCCAGCGCATCTTCAGTGCATAAGCTAATGGCTCCCCTTCCTGCTTGATGAGCCCATTTAAGTTGCGTTTCTGTCATTGTCGACACACTGCACCAAGCCCACACTAGGGCCGCCCTAGGCTCCTGTGCAGAGCCTTGTCCCTCGGCCCCGCCTGCAGTGGGCTGGAGGGGCCGGGCTGTGCCCTCGGCAGGAGGCACCTTCCTCTCCCGAGTCTGCTGGTCCACCACTGTTCAACATGTGTCTCCACTTGGGCTCTGCCTCTCACTGTTTCCTCCTTGGCTTCATGTTGTTTAGAACTTTTTCTGCTATAAGCCGAGAGAAGCCCACATCACATTGGCTTGAGCGGAAAAAAAAAAAAACCAAAACAAATCCTTGATGGTCTAGGAAGAGGCCTGAGAAAGGCCCTGGGACTGGAGCCAGGGCTCAGGGCCACCGGGATTCTCTCCCTTACATACCTCTGCTTGTCTCTGCTTCCCTCTGGGGTCAGTCCGCTTCTCTCCCTTCTATGGGGTAAGGAACTTGGCCACCACCAGGCCAGTTTGGCAACCCCAGTCCAGGTCAGTCCCAAGGTAGAACTTTGGCCTTGTTGGCTCTTGCCCACTCTTGGACCAATCACTGCTGCCAGGGAAGTAAGTACAGTCATTGATCAAGTCGGGGGAGGATAGGGGGGTATTGAGGGTTAGTGAGTGACGGAGTCCCGCGGGGAAGAAGGGCATTTTTCCAAAGGAGATGGGGGGCTAATGTTGGGCAAAGGATGGGATGTAGGGGATGCTGGGTAGAAAAGCCAAGAGGTATCCACCTTAGCCACCACTGCTAGCACCGCCATTGATACCTGTTAACATTTAATGAATCCCTAGTATGGGCCAGACTCCTCAAGGAATTCATTAATTCATCCATCCATCCATTCATCCATCCATCCATTCATTCATCCATTCATCCGTCATGTGCCCACTCTGCACCAGACCCTGAGCTAGAGGCACAGTGATGAGACAAATGCCTCTCATCTCACTCACAGAAGGGGGGGCTCAAGTCCAAGGTCAGCCTAGGGGGAAAGAGCATTAAATAAGCCATTACATTTCCCTGGGATAAGAGCATTCATAGGGGAAGTACAAGGCACCCAGAGAAGGGCCAGCTAATGTAGTTTTGGCAGAGCAGTTAGGGAGCACTTCCAGGAGGAAGTGACAGCTGAGTGGAGACCTAAAGGAAGAGTAGGAAATAGCCAGGTGAAGAATAAAAAGACGTTCCAGGAGAGGTAGTGCTGGGAGGAGTAGCCTTCATGCCTCCATAGAGTTCGTGGATGTGGGAAGACAGGATGGGAACCCATTCACTCATCTGTTCCTTCCTTCACTCAGCTGGTGACAACTCAGTGCCAGGGAGGACGGTGAGGGGCTCCAGGAGCAGGGTCAGTCTGTGCCGAGTCTTGGTATGAGGAGCTTACTAGATGGAAGTAAAACCACAGGTCCCCTGTTCTCAGCGCTGGTTCCTCTAACCATTGTCTTCATAACTACCAGTGTGCAGGTGTCCCCAACAGCATCGTCTTGATGGCCTCTCGCTCCTGGAGAAGCCTCACACTAAAGTTCCTTGGCCAGAGTCGGTCTCATCCTTTCTCCTATGCTCACGAGTGGCATAGAGGAAATAGGTCACGAATGTTGTTGAAATACGATAAGTAGACCAACTTGGGCAGGGCAGGGACGGTAGGAGATAGGGTTTGGTCTGGATTTGAAGTCGGCAGATGGGACTCTGGTCCTCCTTCAGCCACAAAGTCGCCTGTGGTCTTGGGCAAGCCCCAGCCCTCTCCTGGCCTCCATGGATTCCTCCATTGGGTGGGAGGAGCGCACAGGCCTTGATAAGGGGCCAGTCCAGTCTTGCCGCGGTGGGTTTCCTGGGCCTGTGGCCCCTGTCTCTGTGAGCTGGTCGGGGATGGTGGAGGTGAGGTTACTTTGGGGCTCCTGGCTCTCGGCCGAGCCGCCTGCAGCCTTCAAGTCCTGAGTCATCTTCCAGGCAGCGAGTGACCTCTCCATACCCTTGTCTCCCCCCAGCCCTGTGACCTTGGGCGGCGCAGGGCCAGGCCGTCCCAGGCAGGCAGGACGGTGAAATCACAATATTGACCCAGAGCGCAGGAAGTGGGGAGGACAGGCCGCCGGGGTTCCGGGCCTGAGGAAGACAGCTCGCTGAGTGATGAGCTTGGAGCCAAGCTCTCTCTCCCTCCTGGGTCACCCCCGCTGCCCGTCCGCCAGGGCTGTTCCTCCCAGCTCCAGGGCCCCCTCCTGGACCTGCCTCCCCCACATTCTCCTGGCCCAGGCCTGGGAGCGGAGCTGCTGGTGAGCTCTGCGGCCTCAGGCCCTCTTGGGCCCTGCTTCCTTCCAGATGAGGTACAGGCTCCCCTGGGCTTTCCAGGTTCAGCAGGACCAAACAGGATGTACCCTCATAGGCCGTTGGCCTTTGGAATAGTCCTACTTTCCACCTAACAGGTGGGGAAACTGAGGCCCAGAAAGTAACTCAGCCAGTCATATCAAAGCCAGGATTCAAACTCAGATCTGTCTGACTCCGAGCCAGCGCTCTGCCCACCACCTGTGAGTTGGTCAGTTCATCTTTGATAACCACAGGAGTGTGAGTAATAGACTGCCAGCTTTGGGGGGGGCACAAGGCTCACTCAGTCCTCACAACAACTCTATGAGGGGGTCAGTTGTTGACCTGACTTTACAGACAGAAGAGGAAGGCTCAGAGGGGGTGGAGTAGCTGTCCCAAGGACACAGCTGGTAAGCAGCAGGGTCGGGGTTTGAACTGAAGTTTGCCCAATCCCAAAGCTCATTCTTTGTCCTTCCTGACAAACTGCAGCTTTAAGGTTTGCTCAAATGCCTCCCACTCCTGAGCCCTGGGACCACATTCTGCATCCATGTTCCTGTGGGTACTTGCATTTGCAAAGGGGTTCCTTGGGGCAGCCTAGCCTGCCACTGGTGGAATTCTCGGTGGGTGTTGCTTGGGACCTGGGCCATAGGACTTGGTGGTGACCCTCCAGCCAGCTCATGGGTCAGGCTAGACTAGGAAGTCCTGCTGAGTGGCTAGCAGGCTCTGGGGAGCCAGTGGCTGGGGAGAGGAGAAATACTGCTGGGCTCCGAGTAGGAGACCTGGGACTCCTCTCTGCCTCTCAGAGTCTTGGTCTGCTCATCCAGGGAAGGGCTCGGGGGCTGTCTGCAGGTCTCCTCCCCAGTACTAAAAAGTGAGGAGGAAGTTCCTGTTACGCCTACCACCCTCCCCACAAGCTGGGTGTGGGCAGAGAAAGGGCTTATGCGGGCTTTCAGACTCTGCTTGGATATTATACCCTGAGCTGTCTCTGTCTACAGTCACGAATCACAGTGCGCCAACGTGCTCATTCTAGGCTGCCATTGAGGACGTCACCGGAGTCATCACATGGCTCCGCTGTGAGAAACCACAAGAAAAACTCACTCAGACTGTACTTAGTGCAGGCAATCTGCATGAAGCCTGAGAAAAATGGTATAACATTGTATCAATGTTATAACATTGTAACAATGGTATAACAATGTATAACATGGGCACCAGTGTGCGTGTGCGTGTGGAGAGGCACGTGCATGCCTGAGTGTTTACTTCTTTGTTTTGTCCCCATGAAGCTCAGTGCAAAAGCTGTGGCGCCGAGCAGCTGCAGGGCTTTCTAATTCAGCTTGTTTCCTGGGCTCCCCCTCCACTGACTCCAAATGCAGTAACTGCCATTTACTGAGCAGCTACTGTGTGGTAGGTACAACCCTGTGCCGATTTTCTCCTTTCCTTTGTACCAAGGTGGAACCTGACTTTCAGAATGTGGATGATGTGCATCATAGGTTGCATTGATTAGTGATGTCTGCCCCAGGCACGCGAGGGGAAGTGCAGGCTCAGACATCTCATGTTTGTCTTCCGTCACTCACTCAATGTATTCAACTATATGTACTGATATATTTTTAACCATATGTAAGTACGTAATCTATCTTTAAACCTTTGTGGAATAAGATTTTAAGAATTAAAAATAATACTTCATTACAAATAATTATTCAGTGCCTTCATGTAGGTTATATGACTATGTCCTCATCATATCCCTGTAGGAGAAAGTGGGTGGGTCATTACAGAGGCAGAAACTCAGGTTCAGGGTCAGGACCTCAGTTAGCCTGTAGAGCACCTTTGTGTGTATCGCAAAAACGTGCCCCTCTGGGTGATCGTGGCTGGACACACGCCGGACTCACCTCATCACCCCGGTGCCCTGGTCCAGTGCACAAGCTGAACAGCCTTCCACAGCAGCCTCGTTTGTCTTGTCAAATCCCACAATTATATCCCACACTTCGAACCCAGGGCTCATTTCACTGCTCACAGCTCACAGACCACATTCTGGGTCTTGGACCCCCGTCCCAGGCTCTAGGACGGATGGTGTTCAGTCTGAGGCTAAGTGAGGGGGTTGGAGAAAGAGCCCTGTTAACAACTCAGCCTGTGTGTGTGCCCAGAGCAAGCGAGACCGCTTCTGGTGCCCGCCCCTGCCGGCCGGGCTCCGCTGAGGATCTCAGGCTGTGAATAGTCCCAGTGAAGCCCTCTTGGAGAACCTGCTGGACAGCCCCGAAGCCCCGTCCTTGGCCTCCACCTCAAGCTGCTGGAAAACCTGGGGTGAGGCCTCCTCCTTGGCGCCTCCGTCCTGCACGTTTCTTCCCGCTCGCTTTCCGCCCGGGATTACCGCTGGGGCTGGGCTTCTGAATACTGCTGTCACTGGGGCTCCTGCACAGGATGCTTGAAAAACATCTCTCTGAAAGCAGAGAAAGTGTGAGCCTTCGAGAAGGAGGGTGTGGAAGGAGAGCGGTCCTCCGAGGAGGGGAAATTTACAGCATTCGTTTGGCTAGTTCTGAGGACATCGGGAAGCCAGTGCAGAATGCCTTCCGGAGGTGAGCACTTTTGGTATTTTACAGCTTAAAATCGGACGTCAACACGTTGCTGCCCCTGGAGACTGCCTCCACCACCCTCTCCTTTGGCAGACGGAGAAACTGAGGCACATACCAGAAAGAGAGTCTGCTGAGCCCACGCAGCTGAGGGAAGACATCCCGGCACCACCCGTGAAGACTGAGTGCACACCAAGTGCTCTGGGCGGCAGCGCAGGGACCGAGCACGGGACGGTGTGCTGCTCAGCTTGGCTCCATTAGCTGCCAGTTCCCTACGTGCCAGGCTGTTCCCTTGACCACTCACAACCTCCCCATGAAGACGGAGTTACTGCCCAGATTTCACTGATGGGAAACAGTAGGTGAGAGGGCCCGAATCACTTGGTAAAGGTCACACTGCACTGTGGCGAGGGTGAAAACGATATGTCACAGTGATTGGGAACGTGCCCTCCAGAGTCTGACAGGCCTGGGTTCTCTCACCACCACCCACTGGCTGTGTGACCTTAGCTAAGCCTCTCCGAGCCTCAGTTTCCTCATCTGTAAAGTGACAGTAATAACCGTGTGTCATGAAGATTCGGCAGGATAGTGCGTGGGCGGTGCTTAGCACTATCATGTGTATGTTCATGTTCAGTAATTAGTGCCAGTGTCTGTACGGTTGTCATTACCGACATTATTAGTCATCTGTGGCAGACATTTGCTTGGTTGGCTGCCAGAGTCCAGCCGCTGGGTTTCCTGGGGCAAATAGCCCCTGCCCTCTGCGTGGTCTTGATGGTGATGGTGAGAGTCGGGGCTAGTCCTCGGAGCTCCCCTCCCTCCTCCAGGATAGGAGGAGTCACCGCCATCTTCCCCCAAACTGGCTGTGACTGTGCTCGGCTGCGTCTTTGAGTCTTGCCTGGTGATTCAACGCCACTCAACGTCAGCTGGGTTTTTTTTCCTGATATCACAGTCGTAGTGATGTGTCGGGAGGGTTTGTCTCCCCTGCCAAATGCTCATTTATTGATTCATTCAGTGGTTATTCTGGGAGCACCTGGGCCAGGCATTTGTCTGGGTGCCTGGGACACAGTGACACAGTGACACAGTGACACATATGACAGGCAGAGTCCCTGCTTCCTCATTCCCAGCTTTCCTGAGTCCCCTGGGGCCTGCCTCTCCTGAGCTCACCTCTCCAGCCTCGTCTTGGTTCAGGGCGTCCCCGTGTCAGTTTTGCCCTCTGCTCATGTTGGCCAATTAGCCAGAGCCCAGAGTTAGCTGGTGGGATTGCACCCCAAGCTTCCCTGTCCTCTGAGTCTGGGCTCATCCCCTGCTCTCTGGTACCCATAGTTATCTTGATATTCAAGCTCTGGCCCTAAGATTGGCCTGGATGAGACCACCCAGGTCACAGGATACATCTGAGAAGAACAAGGTCTGCCCTGGACTCTGAGATTCCTGCCACATCCCTCAGAGCCGCGCAGTTCTGCAGAGGTACCTGCGGGGCGTTGGGATTTGGGAGTGGTGGAGGGGACATTGAGTGCAAACGTTCACCTCCCCTCCCCATTACCATGCCTGTTTTAATGAGAGTGGCTTTGTTTAGCGTGACACTTAACAAGCATGGGTTCTGGAACAATGCTGCCTGGGTTTGAGGCCTATCTCTGCTACTTGTGAGCTGTATGACCTGGAACAAGTCTCACCGTGCCTCAGTTTCCCCATCTGTAAGTGGGAATAAGGATACTTCAGAGAGTTGCCGTGAGGACCGAAGGGATGTATGGTGCGTTGGTCTATGGTCAGACTTCACTACGTACCAGCTACTGTTACTGCCCACTTTGCATATTGAGTTTCAGTGGAATATTCTATTGGGGGGAAGGGGAACTTTTTGTTGCTTAAGAAATGATTGAAAATATCTGCTCCACATGCTCACTGAGGTGTGATTCCCTACCCTAGCCTGGCCTCAGTGCCTTTTTCCAGCAGTTCTCCTCTGTGGAACTTTCCAGCTCTCAAAATCCACCCTGAGTTGTGTGAGGAGTCACTGGTGTTCTCTTCTTGGGCCACGTCAGGGCGTCTGGCCACGTGGCCGGTGTGTGGAAGCAGGTGGCAGCTGCCCTGCTCTGGGGCTGAGCTCCTGGGTCTGGGCCACTACCACTCGTCTCTACCACCTGTGAACCGTGTGACCTTAAACAAGTCATTCAGTCACCCCGTGCCTCAGTTTCCCCACCTGTACAGTGGGCACGATGCTACTTTAGGGGTTCTGGTCTCTCTTACATGACAGCCCTTTAGTGCAGGTGTTTGGGCAGCTTGGGGCTTTGTTGAGTCCTGGACTCTGTTCCCTCCCTTCCTATCAGGGACCCTGCCCCGAGCTCGGAGGAGAGAAAGAGACCGTCACTGGCCCCACCAGCGGAGACAGCTCCTCTCCACTTGGTCTGGGGCGGGGGCAGATCCGGATGCCAGCTCTCGGCTGATGGAGAGCAATCCAGCCCCGTTTTCCTCAAAACACCCTTTTCCCCTTCTCTGAGGCCACCCATGCCCGGGGGTCCTGGTGATGGGTCAGGACGGTTTCTGCCTGTGTCCACCTGTGCTGAGCCTCTCGCGCCTGACATAACTGAAGTTTTGGGACAGTCAGGAGGCCACAGCCTAATTTATTCGTGGAGCGAGTGGGAAATGTCAGAAGTCTGAGGAGCTTGTCTCTGCCCCAGGTACTTTCCCTCGCTGGGCTACCACACCCTTGTCTGAAATGTTTATGCATTTGGGAAGCAGAGCTGGCCCTTCGGCATGTGCCAAGTTTGGTGCCTGGTGCTCAGGAGGCTCAGATGCCCCACCTGGGTCCTCACCTAGGGCCCCACCCTCAGAGGGTCAAGCCAAGTGGACAATCTGATGTACAAACATGTCCCTGCCAAGGGCTGGGACATGGAGTGGAAAATACATACCTGACTAGGAGCAAAAACATTATATAACTGTCGACCATCATGGAGAAGGGTGAGGGGACAGATATGCAAGAGAAAATCTTGTCTTTAATGCAGAGCGCAGAGCTATTGCCTGGAGCTGACAAAGAAACCGGAGTGTGAGCGTGTTATGTGTGGATGTGGAGGAAACGAGCAGAAAACCTAAGACTAGAAATGATGATGATCATCAATACTCCTGAGTGTTCACCACGTCCTGGGTGTGGCTCTTGGTGTGTGTCAACTCACGGAGTCCTTGCAACAACCCGACACGCTAGATGTCATATAATCAGCCCCACTCTCTGGGGGAGGAGACCGAGGCACAGAGGTATGGAGGTGCTCCGCTGGTGAGTGGTGTGTCCTTGGATGCGAACCCCGCGTTGTCTGACTCCCAGAGGTCTGCTCTTAACCACCAAACATGGGCTGGTGCTCTCCGAACTTCAAAAAAGTTCTCTGGATGATGTACCCAGGACAGGGCGAGGGTAAAAATCTTTTCTCTTTGCTATTAATATATTCATTGGCACTTGCATGAATTACTTTGCTTAATTACACACTCAAGTAAACAACGAAGAGCACTGATTCTGGACTAGGAGAGAGAGAGTTCCCACTCTGGTTTTGCTAGTTACTGGCTTTGTGTCCTAGAGTAAAGTGTTTAACCTCTCTGCTTCTTGGTTGAGAGAATGGGAATGATCGAAAGCTGATAAAACTGAGGAGGACGTATTGAGCTCACTCATGCAGGTCCTTGAGCACAGCGCCCTGCACCAAGTGTACTCAGTAAGTGCCAGGTTCTGTTAGGCCTGGGTTCAGTGTGGCACAGAGCAGGGGAAGCAACTCCAATCGAGGGAAATCTTCTCGGAGGAGGTGATACTGGGACTGGTTCTTTAAGGATATACTGGATGCTCCAGGTGGAAGGGCGGATCAGGCAGAGTGAGCGTGGAGTCCTGGAATCGCGTAGTGGGTTGGGAGCAGCACACTGTCCAGGGGCCCTGAAAGATGGGATGGGAGCTGGTGGGAAACAGCAGGAGGTAAGACCTGGGAGGAAAGCAGAGCCTCATCACATAGGGCCTTGTGGCCAAGTTAAACACGTCCCCAGGGCAGTGGGGAGCAATGGAAGGGTTTGAGTGAGGGAGTGACCTGGTCAGCTCTAAGTTGTAGAAAGACAGCTCAGCGGCGCCATGGAGAATGGGAGGGAAGACCCTCGGGCCCACTGCAGTCATCCCAGTGACGAGGCCCAGAGAGGGAGACGAGACATCATTAGTGCCCTCTGCCCTGGGCCCAGGAGTCTTCGCTCTGATTCCATCTGGTGAGGGTGGCTGGGCTGACCTCCAGCCCACAGCCTCAAGGTCATGGCTCTGAAGGCCCGAAGAGCTGGCTGGAGAGGAGGCTGACTCCAGCCTGGAAGGGGGAAGCAGAAATGTTTGCTCAGCTGCAGAGACAAGCTCATGGGTCTGTCCTTCCCCATGAAGAGGAAAGATGCTGGCCGGGTGGGGGACCAGCATGGACCTCCCTCAGCTCCCTGGCTGCTCCCCCCTCCTCCCCGAGACCAGCCCTCTGAGATCTGAGGTCTCAGAGGCTCTTTTTCCTTTTTCTTCTCTAATCAAAGACACCGAACTCTTTCATCTTTTCCTCATGTGACAAATACTGACCTTTATTTTTATTTTTAGAGAAGTGTCCAGACTCAGCAGTCATTGATTCAAATCTTTTTGTACTGGCTGACACAGGCAAGGTGCCGTAAGGGTTCAGAGCCGGGGCTTTGAGCTTGACTCCCAGCTCTGCCACTGCTCTGCGTTATGGCCTTGGGCAAGTCACTTCATCTGTCTGTGTCTCACTGGGCTGCTCCCCTAAATCAGTACTCAGAACCCCTTTTCCAAAGTCTGATATAAAGATTAAATGAGCAAATGTTCATAAAGCACATAGCGAATGTTCAATAAACAGTACCTATTATTTTCTGTGTCTCTGGACATCTTGGCATCACTTTGTCTTCCTCTGACACCACGGTCCCAGGCAGCTGTACCCTTACCAGTTCCACAACCACTTCTGGGTGGGTGCACACTTTCCACGGCCCCAGGGAGCCTCGCCTCCTGCTGTCCTGCCTGTATGGTCTCCTCCCTTCGAGTATGACGTGTTTCTGACCCACACAGAATACAGCAAAGATAATCAAACATCATTCCAGTGATTCCGTTACATAAGACCACAACTTCTTTCTTGCTGGACTCTCTCCCTTACTAATGTGGATGAGAAAGGGGCCACACACTAAACCGGACACTCTCAGGGGAGGCCTGCATGGTGGGCCTCACAAGCTCAGAGACCTGAAGTAACCATGTAGGATGGTCTGAACACAAAAATTCCTGACAAAAAGCGAGTCGTGGAGGTAGTCATGTCCTAGGCCCCATTGAACAGAAGGCAAAGCTGAAGTTCAGAGTAGTTCACCCACTTGCCCAAGGCTGAGGGGTGGAGGTCTCAGATATTGGCAGGCCCAGAAAGCCCTCTGGTACCCTCTCTGACTGTGTGATGGGGCCTAACTTCCATGCCAAGGGAGCAGCAGCCAGCCAGACCAGGGTCTGCGTCCCGGCTCTGCAGCAGCAGCTCATCACCCATCAGCTCATCTCCCGACACACACAGTGGGGTGGAAGGACCACTGGCGTACTCCTGGCTGCCTGCCACTTCAGCAGGGTTAGTCTTTGTCAAGAACAGTTCAGTCAGCTGGGTTCTGCAGCTGTAGGGCTTATTCAGGAAGGTGGGGTGCCAAGGAGAGATGGAAAACCCCATAATTAATTCCACAAACAGGTACTGAGCACCTGCTGTATGCACGGCCCTGTGCTAGCTGCTGCATGAGACGCACTGATGAGCAAGACGCAGTGTCTGCCCTGAGATGCACACAGTCTCATCAGGAGTGAGGGTGTAGGGAGAAGATAAACAAATCTTCCTGCTGTGGCTACAAGGCAGAAGACTCCCCTGTGCTGTGTGGCCCCAAGAAAACTACCTAACCTCTCTGGCCCATGTGTCATGGGTTGTTACGGAGTCCAAGGAGAGCCCTGTATTATTTCCCTAGAGCTCCAGTGACAAAAGTACCACAAAGTGGGTGACTTAAGAGTAATTTATTGTCTCACAGTTCTGGAGCTAGAAGGCCAAGGTCAAGGTGTCGGCAGGGTTGACACCTTTTCAGAGCTGTGAGGGAGAGTCTGTTCCATGCCTTTCCCCTCGCCTTCGGGGGTTTGCTGGCCCTCTTTGGTGTCCCTTGGCTTCTAGAGCATCACCCAGGTCTCGGCCTTTATCTTCACATGGTGTTCTCCCTGTGTGTGTGTCCCTGTGTCTACATTTCCCCTTTTTATAAGGACATCTGTCATATTGGATTAGGGCTCACCCTCCTTCTGTAGGGCCTCATCTTAACCAATTCCATCTGCAATAACCCCACTTCCAAATAAAGAGGTTAGGACTTCAACGGAGGAATTTGGGGTGGGGCACAATTCACCCCATAACACTATCCTGGACCTCTCCCTGTGGCCTGGGCTTCTCCCAGCACGACAGCTGAGTTCCAAGAGGGAGCACCCAGAGCAAGTGCTCAGAGACAGACAGGTGGAAGCTCTGAGTCTCTTCCACTGTATTCTCTTTGTCACAAGTGAGTCACAGGGCAGGGGACCAATGAGGGTATGACTACGAGAGGTAGGATGGGAGCCACTTTTGGAGACCAGTTACCCCTGTTACATGGAAGCTCACATGTCTCCTGAACCCCAGAAGGAAGTGTCTTCTATTTCCTGTTTGTGTCCACCCTGGGTAGCTCACAGTGTTTGGACAGGGGTTGTTTAGTAAATGACTGTGGTGTTGAAGTAAATTGTGAAGGGGTCTACTTCCCATTAGCAGGAAAGTGACAGGGACCAGCCCCTTCCCAGTTGGTTCTTTGTCCCCCTGCAGACCCCCTTCCTTGCAAACTGGAGGCTGGTGGGGACCATGTCCTGGGACCTAAAGGGTTCGAAGCCTGAACACAACAGGCCGCTTTTGCCTGCCCACACACCTGGGCCTGCCACTGGAGGGAAAAGCTCCCCAGGCAGCGGGAGTTTTGCAAGCCCAGCAAGAGGGAGACCTCATTTGAAATGTTTTCTGAGTCCTCCAAATAGAGGCTCTGCAGCCCCCACCTCCACCCCAGGGAGGAAGGAAAGGCCGCAAGAGGAAGAGAAGGAGTGGGTTTCCAGTCTGTTTATATTTCAGGCTATTTTGAAACCCCCTGAAGGCACTCACACACAGGGGCGCATTTAAATGCACCAGGAAGTGCTCCCAGAGTGGAAACTGGAGTCAGAGGAATGCTGGGGCATGGCGTGCTGTTCTGGTCTTCTGTCCCTCAAACAACCACCGATTCAGCCCCTTCAATGCCCAAGTCAGAGCCGCTCTGGCCGGAAGGGCTCCTAAAGTTCACTTCATTCCTCCTTCTCCCTCTTCACCAAGCATTTACTGAGCATCTCAGCATCCTCGTTATATCAGTTATAGGGCTCTTTCGACCACAAGAAGAAATAGAAAAAAGCACCCAAGCTGATCTAAATAAAAAATAAAGGGGAATTTTATTGGCTCAGTTCACTTGAAAGTCCAAGGAGAATTTAGCTTCAGGTATGGCTGGACCCAGCAGATTCAACCATATCATCAATGTTGGTTTCTGAACATCCCTGGGCTCTGCTCCCTCCATGGTGGCCTCATTTTCCTCAGCATTATAAGGAGGCCAGATGATGCCAGCAGCTTCAGACCCTCATCTTCAAGTCCTGCAAAAGATCTTAGGATGTGATGTTCCCATCGCCTAGGCTGAGTCACATGCATCGTCTCCCACTCCTCGCCCTGCTCACCTGAGAGTGGAATCAATTCTCTCTGAGGTTCAGAGGTACCTCTCCCACCCAACCCTCATCCCCAAACACCAGACAACAAAAACCACACCCTTGCTCTCATCCTGACAAGTAGTACCCATGTCCTCCACCCATACCCCTCCAGCAATAGAGGGCTCCCCAGCGTGGAGCAGCCCTGTCCTTTGAGAACTTCATCCATGTAACTCCTCTTACTGTGCTTTGGTATAATTCATTGCTCACTCGTCTTCCTTATTGAACCCTGTTCTTCCTGTATCTCCAGCACCTAGCCCAGGGCCTGGCAGAGAATGGATGCTCAGTAAATGTTTATCCAATGAAGAAGTAATGTCTTCCTTTATTAAGCGATAGTGCATGCCAGGTGCTTTATACATGTTACCTCATTTGATGCTCATGACCACTCTCTTAGGTAAATAGCATTGTCCCTCCTTTTATGTGAAAAAAGCAGGTTCAGAGAGGTTCACCAGGGTCACCAACAAGGTGTGGAGCTGGGATTTCGAGCCGAGGTGTCTCTGGCTTCTGCCTGAGGTGGGGGTGGGAGAAGAAGGGAGAGAAGGGCAGCAAGTGGGAAAGGAGGAGAACAAGGAAAAAAGAGAAATAGCACAGAGGGGAGCGGGAAGGGGAAGGGCTGAATGTTCAAAATTCTTCCCTCTGATGTTTACTCTTAACTCGCTTTTCGGTCACTGACTCCTTCAATAATTGGATTAAAGTTGGACCTGTGAGCAGAAAGTGCTTTCGCTTGGCGCACTGGTGGTGGAGGAAATTGCTCGTCTCCTGACATTTCGAGGGTGACTCAGACTCCCCTTTCGTCCACAGGAACCAGATCTTTGTTATGCTACATGGGCTCTTCATCCTAACAAATGATTTTCTGCTAAGTTTTAATAGGATATTAAAGTTATTAATAGAATTATATTATTGGTAATTATAATACAACATACATTATAATAGGTTAATTATTATATCATTAGTGGAATAAGAGAGAAATATAATGAGTCACATGACCAAAGACAGCACATGGCTTTTCTACAGTGGCCCCAATTCATGTCACTGTTTTTGGATTTGCTCGTAAAATCTAGAATAGTTGTCAAGTTAGAGAATGGGCTCTTGGCTTCATTGCTGTGACTTCTGGAGTAAGGAACGACCAGGGAAAATGGGACGGGGGTCATGTGTGACAGCTGCACATGCAGGGGGTTTTCTGTGTGTGCTTTCAGGGCCTTGGAAGATCCTTTACATTTCATGAGCGTGTGCATGAGAGGAAGTTACCGAGAGCGGGGAGAACCACCTAAAAGCTTTAGAGGAACAGTGCCTGGGACTCACAAAGAGTCTGGAACAGCACTTATTCCCACCCGCTGGACTGAGAGCCCTCGTTCTGCACAGGGCACGGGGCAGAGGACACAGAAGGGCCTCGCTGCCGGGATGGCAGGGATGGTTATTCCTGCACTGCACACTGCTCTCATCTCTCTGGAAAAAGTCCCCTAAGCAAGACTTGAAAAGATCAAACCGTTTTCCATTAAATTAATTGTGTTCCAGAGCAAAGATGAAGATTTTTAAAGAGAAATATGAAAATCTCCAGCACACAATGAAGCAAGGCCCGCAAACAAAAATTACTAATCACTCAAAGAAGTGAAAAAATACAACCCATAATGAAAACAAAAATCAATCAAGACCAACCTAGAACTGATGCAGAAATTAGAATTAGCAAATAAGGACATTAAAACAGTTATTATAACTGTATTGCACAAATTAAAAAAACTAGAGTAAAGATTGAACATGTCAAGGAAAGTCACAGAAGAGATAAAAAGGGACTCGAATCAAGCATCTAGATATTGAAGCTACAGTGTATGAAAAAACAAAGACACTGAATGGAATTCATAGCAGAGTAGACACTGTAGGAATAAAGGTTAGCAAACTTGAACACATCAGTAAAAATTATTTTAAATGAAACTGGAGAGAAACAAGACATAAAAATAAAAATGAACAGAACATCAGTGATCTGAAGGACAACCTCAAGCAGTCTAATATATTAGGAATAGATTCTCCAAAGGAGAGGAGAGAAAGGATAAGGAAAAGAAAAAAATGTATTTAAAATGAAAATATTAGAATAAATAATGACTGTCATTTTCCAAATTCGAGCCAAGAATCTCAGTGGACCCCAAGAGAAGAAACATGGAACAAGTGACCCCATATCAAATCCTAATTAAACTGCTCAAAACTAATGGTAGAGAGAAATCTTGTAAGTAACTAAAGAAAACAGGTATAATGTACACAGGAACTGAGATGAAGTTGACCACAGATTTCTTGTTGGAGACAATGCAAGTGAAAAGTCAGTGGAACAATCGATTTAAAGTACTAAAGATAAAACAGACAAAAAACAAAAAGCAAAATTGTTTATCTAGAATTCTACACCTAGAAAAAAAGTATTTCAAAAATGAAGATGAAATCAAGACTTTTAGAGATATACAAAAGCCAAGATAATGCATTACCAGCAGATTCATACAGCGGAAAATGTTTTAAAAAAGTCCTTTTGGCAGAAGAAAAATGTTATCAGATAGAATATAAATTTACACAAAGGAATGAAGAGCACTGCAAGTGGTAATTATTAAGATAAAATACAAATTTTTTCTTATTTAAATATCTTTAAAAGATAATTGACTGAACAAAAACAATAACAACATAATATTCCAGAATTTGTGGAATGTATAGCATGTATAGATATGTACCATGTTTGAAAATAATAGCACAAAAGCTGAGAGAGAATCAATGGAAGTGTACTATTTACATTTTTATACTATTCATGAAGTGTTATAATGTTGCTCAAAGGTAAAATGAGAGATTAAATATGTATACTATAAGCCCTAAACCAACCATGAACATAACAAAATGAAGAGATATAGGTAAATAGAAACAAAGAGGATAAAGTGAAATCAATTAACCTAAAAAGAAGACAGAACTAAAGGAGAAAGAGAACAAAGAACAAATAGAACAATTAGAAAACAAATAGTACAAGGGTAGATTTAAACCTAACCATAGCCATGATCACATTAAATATAAATGTTCTGAATACCTACAGTAAAAGACAAAGTTGTTAGATTGGACAATAAAGCACACCCTACAAAATGCTGCCTAGAAACTTACTTTAAGTATGAAGCCAAATTGATTAAAAGTAAAATTATAGGAAAAAATACTGTGTCACACTAATCAAAAGAAAGCTGGAGTGTCTGTACATCATATTAGGCAAGGTGGATTTCACAGCATGAATTTGACCAGGGGACAAAGACAGTCATTTCAAATGAATGAAGAGGTCTGTTCATCAATAGGGCATAGTCCCAAGTATTTATTATGTACCTTATAAAAGACTTTCAAAATACAAGAAACAAAACCCAATAAAACTGCAAGGGGAAATGGAAAAAAGTACAATCATAATCAGAAATTTTAATACACCTCTTTTGCTAACAGAACAAGTGGATAGAAAATCAATAAGGATATAGAAGACTCATCAGCCAACATGTAGAACATTATCAGCCAACTTGACTTAATTCACATAGAACATTCCACCCAATACAAAATACAACATTCTGTTTCGGGTGCCTATGGAATTGTTATAAGATATATTCTGGGCCATAAAACAAGTTTCAATGAATGTAAGAGAATTTAAGTCATACACAAATATGATCACTGATGAAAATGGAATTTCATTAGTCAAAAATCAATAAATAAAAGTAGTATCTGGCAAATCTCTTTAACATTTGGTAACTAAATAACATACTTCTAAATAACCCAAAGGTCAAAGAAGACATTAGAAAGGAAATTATAAAGTATTTTTAACTAAATGAAAATGAAAATACAATATTCCAGAATTTGTGGAATGCTACACTAAGGTGGTACTTAGGTGGAAATTTGTTGCATAATATATTTGTAGTAGGAAAGGTGAAAGGTCTGAAATCTCAGACCTCAGCTTTTGCCGAAAGAAACTGAAAAAAGAACAAATAAAAACCAAAGTAAGCCGAAGAATGGAAATAATAAAAATAAGAGAGGAAGTAAATGAAACAGAAAAATGAGAGAAGCACTCACAAGACTAAAAGCTGGCTATTGAGAAGATCCATACAATGAACAAACCTCTAGTCTTTCTGGTCAGGAAAGAAAGAAGACAAATTACCAATATCCAGAACGAGAGAGGTGGCACCACTGCAAATTCTACAGATACTAAAAGACAATAGACTATTATTAATAACTTTGTGCTAAAAAATTCAGTGACTTAAATGAAATGTAGACTTTCCTTGAAAGACATAAGCTACCAAAGGTCCCTCAAAAAATAGATAAGAAGAAACAGATGTAGCCCTACATCTATTAAAGAAATTGCAGTACAGTTAGAAACCTTCCCACGAAGAAAACCTCAGCTTTCACTGGTGAATTCTACCAAACATTTAAGGAACAATAATAGCAATTCTACACAAACTCTCCCAGAAAACTTAACAGGAGGGCATATTCTACTCATGTCATGGAGCCCAAACTAGAAAATGATATTACAAGAGAAGAAAGCTGCAACTAAGGTCCTTTATGAACAAAGATGTAAAAATTCTTAACAAAAATTTTATCAAATTGGATTCAACAATATATAAAAACATAATACATCATAATTACATGGGTTTATGCCAGGACTGCAAAGTTGGCTTAACTATTGAATATACATCAATGTAATTCACCATACCAACAAACTAAAACAGACCTCTGATTATCCCAATAAATGCAGAAAAAAGCATTTGACAAATTCATTGTCCATTCCTTATAAAAACTCAGCAAAGTAGGAATAGAAGGAAGCTCCCTCAATTTGATAAAGGACACATACCAAAAAACAAATTTCAGCTAACAGTATACTTAAAAATTCATGCTTTCTCCCTAAGATGGGGACAAAGACAAAGGTGCCTGCTCTCAGCACTTCTGGTCAGCATTGTGCTGGAAGCTGTAGCCAGTGTCATAGGGGAAGATAAAGAAATGAGAGGTGTTCAGAATGGAATGGAAGAAGTAAAACTGTTGCAGATGACGTGATATTGTATGTAGAAAATCCAATGCATGCTAGAATTAATAATTAAGTTTAGCAAGATTGCAAGATATAGGTCAATATACAAGTTAATTATTTCTATATATGAGCAATAAACCATGAGAAATTGAGATTAAAAAAAAGCCATACTGGCATCAGAAAATATAAAATCCAGGAAAATAATGTACAAGATTTGGACACAGGAAGCTACAAAACACTGCTGAGAGAAATTATAGAAAACCCTAAGTAAATGGAGGAATATGCTATGTTTATGGTTTAAAAGACTCAATATGGTCCAGATGTGAGTCCTCCTCAAAATGACCTACAGAGTCCGTGCAAACCCAATTGAGTTCTCAGCAGACTTTCATGTAAAAATTGACAAGCTGATTCCAAGATTCGCAAGGAAATGCAAGGGTCCTAGAGTTGTCAAGGCCGTTTTGAAAAAGAACAAAGTGTGAGGACATATACCACCTGGTTTTGAGACTGACAAACTTACAGTGATCGGCACCGAGTGGTGTTTGCATGGCGATGGATAAGCAGATCAATGGGAGAGGAAAGGAAATATAGAAATACACATAGATAGACAACTGGTTTTCCAAGGTGATTCAGTGCTGAAAGAATAGTCTTTTTATCAGATGGTGCCAGAACAACTGAATACCATCATGCAAACACAGAAAAAAGAGTGAAAGAAAAGAACTTTGGTCTATATCTCAGACCACATTTAAAAATTACATCAAAAAGATCACCGATTTAAACGTAAAAATCCAAAGCCATAAAAATTCTAGAAGAAAACATAGGGGAAGTCTTTGTGGCCTGGGGTTAGGCAAACATTTCTTAGATGAGACACCAAAAGCACATCCATAAAAGAAAAAATAGACAAAGTGTACTCCGTTAGAATCAAAATAACTTCTACCCCCCAAACACTGCTAGGAGAGTACAAAGACCAGCCACACACAGGGAAGGAGTTTTTTCCGATCATTTATCTGATTAAGCATTTACATCCTGACTATATAAAGAACATGCAAAACTGTAATTAAGAGCTTGCACAATGCATTTTTATATATAACTGTTTTTATATGTAACTGTTAAGAGATTTGAACAGTTACTTCACCAAAGAAGACATGAGAGTGGCAACTAAGCATGTGAAAAGATGCTCACTATTATTAGCCATCAGAAAATTGCAAATTAATGCACAAAGATACCACCACGCCCATTAGAACGGCTACAACCTGGGAGACTGACCATGCCACGTATTAGGCAGACGAGGAGCATCTGGGTCTCCCACCCATCGCTGCGGGAAGTGCCAAATGGTACAAACACTTCGGAAAGCAGTTTGGCCGTCATATAAAGTTAACATACACCCCCCATATAATCCAGCCGTTCTCCTCCAAGTGTTTACTGAAAAGAAGAGAAAGCCTGTGTCCCTATATATCCACACAAAGACTTGTACACAAACGTTCACAGAAGCCTTATTTGTTAATGGACCAAATCTGGGTACAACTATCTGTCCACTAACAGGTAAATTGGTAAACAAATTACAATAGAGCCATATAATGGAATACTACTCAGCAACAAAAAGGTACAAACCCTGATCTATGAGACAACATGGATACATCTCAATATAATTGTGGGGAGAGAAAAAGCCAGCAGTACCCACTACCTGATTGTATTAATATAAAATTCTAGAAAATATAAACTGATCTTTAGTAAGAGAAAGCAGATCGGTGGTCGCCTGGGTTGCTGGGGAAGGAGAAATTAGAATGGGACTGTCTCTTGTGTAGTGTTGGTTTGATAAATGCATACACATGTCAAAGCTTATTCAGCTGTATACTTTAAATACATGCAGCTTAGTTAGCTCAATATAGCTGTCTTCAAAAGCCATGTACACTTAGCAGCTACCTACTGCTTATGAACAGTTACCTACTATTTACAAAGCATTTTGGAGACTATACAGACACTCATTTATTTATTCAACAAGCATTTTTGAGGGCCTATTACACTTCATATACCCTATATAGTCATAGTCATAAACTCTCATGAAGCCTGGGAATACTTCAGTCAACAAAAATAGACAAATTTCTGACCTCTTAGAGCTCACATTCTTGGTGGGGGAGTAGTGAGTGGGAAGACAAATTGCCAGCAAATAATTTAAATACTTAATATGTCAGATGATGATGAGTACTATGAAGGAGAAGAAGCAAGGCTAGGAGATCGGGAGGTGGGGAGGGGATGGAGCTGCAATTTTAAACAGTGGTCCGGGAAAGTCCAAGTACTTCAGCGGAAAGCCTGAGGGCCTTGAAGAAAGGCATGCTGGTATCTGAGAGAAGGGACTTCTAGACAGAAAGGAGAGAATGTACAAATGTCCTGAGGTGGGAATGGGGTTGGCGAATTGGGAAATATCAAGGATTCCAGTGTGTCTGGAGCAGAATGAACGACGAGATGAAGTCACCTTTGGGGCAGGTCAAGTTCAGCCATTAGAAGCACTTTGGCTTTCATAAACATGCAGTGAGTCCTGCCCCTCAGAGGAGGGGCAGGAAACCTATTACCATTTTCTGTGGACCTACTGTGTGCCTCCTGCCTCCAAAGCCAGAGAGACCTGGGGCCTGCCCCATCCTACTTCATCAACGGGCACATACTTGGGTGGCATCCAACGCCATGCCTGGCACACAATTGACACTGAAATATTAACTGCGATTGTCCTAGAGAGAGAAGACGTCGGGCCTGGCTTCCTGGAGAGAGGCATCTGAGCCAGGCTGGAAGGATTATTCTGAAACTCTACAGCTGAAAACCATTGTCTCTGGACAAGCCAGAGGGGACAATATGCTGTGGGTCCCCTGGGAGCATGAATCTCGCGGCTCTTGTCAACCTCTATTCCCAGAGCCTGACACAGCACCCGGCGTGCTGCAGGAATGCCCCCCGAGTTTGCTAGATGAACAACTGATCGAAGGAACAGTGACACAGCTGGAGGGGAGCCAGGGACTGCCCAGAGGCCCAAGAGACCCAGGTCCCGAAAGAAAGACAAAGACCCCAAGTCCTGGTGTCAGAGAAACCAGGATTCAGGTGCCAGTTTCACCCCGTTCTGTGAGACGATGGGCGGGCACTTGACACTCACAATCTCATTTTCGTGCTCGGCCAAATGCAGACAATAATAATATCTACTTCATGGGGTGCTTGTGAGGACCAAATGAGAAAATCGCCCTTGCAAAGTTCCAGCCACATGGGGAGTACTCAACAGGTAATAAACTTGGTTTTATTGAGTACTACAGGGGACAGGACTTGAGCTAACGACTTTTCATGGGTTAACTCTGAATTTAAGCATCACACCCACCCTGTGGGGTAGGCACCAACATTCTCCACTCATCTAACAGATGAGGTGACAGAGCTCAGAGAGGTTCAAGAGGCTCACTTGCCTGAGGTCACACAGCTAGTAAGTGGGGATGCTGAGATTTTAATCAGAGTCCACACTGGTAGCCGCTGTTCTTTTAGGTCTCTCCCCCCACCCCCCAAACTTCCCACTTTCTCTAACCAGACTGAGGGCTTTGCTCACTGGGCAAGACGGAGCTATTACGGATCCTGAGGATGAACAAGAGGATCTGACCCTTGCCGACCTTCTTAAGGTGGGAGGCCCTCACACGCAAACCCAGGAGGCAAGGAGGGGATTAGTACGGGAGAGCTCACTGCCCACTGTCCCTCCTCAGTGTGCTCCCAGCTGGGTTTGCTGTAACCTTGAAGGAAATTGGGGAATAAGCTTCCCCAGAGCCAGGCTGCCCCTGTGTTGGGACAAGAGTCAGCTGGGTTCCTGGGTAAACCTTGGGGTCCACAGCTCGTCCCCTAAGAGGGACTCTTGCTGGCAGTGACCTGCCGGGGCAGGGAGGAGACCAAAGAGGTGCCCGGGGCTGGCTGTCTGGGCGGGTCTCACGGCAGCTGTAATTGTTGGGCAGCCCAGGCTGGGCCCTTTATGGAGACATTTATAGCCAGTCCGTCTGGGGGACAATTCAAGTGGTTTTCTCTCTTTTGTGTCCCTTTAATAAGCGAGAAGAAGAGACATCAAATTAAAGCGGATGCCGGAGAAACTTGGCTTTGCTGCGAGGCTCTGGGGAGGTCAGGGGAAGGTTATTCTGCTCACTGACCCTGAGGCCTGGAGTTTTTACCACATGCTTTTAAAATGTACAGACTCAGATGTCAGGGCTAGTCGGGCCTTTGAGGTCACCCAAACCAACTCTCAGCCTTGTGCAGTGATCCCTGCTGGCACATTTGCAGTCTTCCAGGGATGGGGAGCTCACCACCTTTAAGGCAACCATGCTGTTGATAGACAGCCCCTCAGAGTCTCTCTGGAGCCATAGAATCCGCCAGGCTGGGGGAAGTCCAGCTCTTGTGCTCACCCATGGTGATGTGGGGTCCTGAGCAAGCTCTCACTCCCCTCTGAGTCTCCTCCTCTGTCAAATGTCACTCATCCATCCAAACTATGGTCTTAGCCTGGGCTTCCCCAGAAGCAGACTCAAGACAAGGATTTGAGTGCAGGTATTTGGGAGGTGGTCCCCAGAAAAACTGAGGAAAAGGGGAGACTGGGACAGGGAAGGTGCTGTGGATTGAAATGTGTCCCTGCAAAAAGATTACTGAGGTCCTGGCCGCTGGGCCTTCTGACAGTGACTGTGTTTGTGGGTGTAACCAGGTTAAGATGAGGTTGTGTTAGGTCAGGGTGGACCCTGATTCAGTGACTGGCGTCCTTATGAGGGAAGTTTGGGCACAGGGACACACTGAGGGGAGGTAGCTCTGTGGTGACAGAGATGCACAAGGGGAGAACGCATGTGACAACAAGACAGAGGTCAGAGTCACGCTGTGGGCCACCACCAGATGCCGGGAGAGGGGCACAAGCAGAGTCTCCCTCTGAGTGCGCAGAAGGGACTATCCCTGCCGACGCCTCGATCTCCGACCGCTGGCCTCCTGAGTTGGGAAGAGTGCACTCCTGCTGCCTTAAGACACCCAGTTTGTGTCACTTTGTTGTGGCCTCCCTAACGCAGCAGGGCAGGAAGTGATGAACAGAAAGGGGCATTCAGTGCACAGCCACTGTGGGAAACTGAGGCTGGGTCCCCGGGGAGGTCAGGGAGGCGGTGGATGACATGCCTGGGGGTTGCCCGGGCCTGAGAAGCTATTTGTCCTCCAGCTTCTGTCAGCCTTGCCTGGAGGATGCTCCTGGGGTTCGACACACTGGCCTCCCCGGTGTGTGGACGGGCCAGGCTCCAGTCGCCGGGAAAGCCGCGGGTGAGAGTGGCTGGCAGTTGGAAGTATTGGGGCTTGGAGCTCAGGAAGGGGGTGCTGAGGTGGTATGGGCAGGGCACCAACGGTGTCTTGCCAGATCTTTACTGGGTGCCTGCTGTGCGCCTGCTGTGTGCACCAGGCACCGATCTTGGTACATGGATGGAAAGCAGCTCCCTGGGGCTGGGCCCGGGCCGGCCCTCCTGGAGGGAGACAGACGACAGCCTAGCAAACCAGGAGGCAGCATGATGCCCCCAAGAGCAGACAGGCGCACACGGTGACAGGTGGTTGGCTGGAGGGCCGTGTGGGTCACAGCAGGTGGCCCTAGGTGAGCCTGGCTGTGCAGGGCAGGCCTCTCTGAGGTGACTAGAATATGGGGAAAGCCCAAAATTCAGACACCGCGTGGAAGAGCACTGCAGGTGGAGGGAAGGGCCAGTGCGGAGGCCCCGAGGAGACGGAGGGTTAAGTGAGCTGAAGGACTCTGTGGAGACCTTGAGCAGAGGAGGCTCACCGCCCCACCTGTGCTTTTGTTCCTGGTTCTGCCCCGGCCCACGCAGCGTGGTTAGTCCACTCCTGGCCCAAGGACAGCCCTGGAGAGGCTCTGGCACAGGGCTCAGGGGGTGAGCCTGGGCACCTTGACCTTGGACAAGACCTTCAGCTCTGAACCTCACTTTTCCTCTCACTGTAGAATGGCAGTAAGAACAGTGTCCACCTCCTGGGGTTGGTGTAAAGTTCAAAGGCTGCCTTTCCCAGGCAGAGAAAGGGGGGTTCCTTACACTCAAGCCCCTGAAACCCCACTTCCCTTCCTGCGGGAAGCCAGGTAACTGTCGGCCAATGTTCTTTGTGGTGAGGGAGAGTCATCAGTTGTCCGTGAATTAGAACGGCACCTGTATACGTCTTTAATTCATCAGTTAGAAAACACCCCTGGGAAGGCCCGAGCTCCTGGGAAGGGGGGCCCGGTGGGAAGCGAGGGGTAAGTGGGCACTGGCCGCGCCTGCTCTGCACGTTCGCCTCGGAATCTTCGCAGCAAGAAGGGTGAGGGCCACGGATAGTTTTCATTTCAAGTTTTGTTGCACCTTGAATACATACTTAGAGGTTTAAACATTTTCCAACAATTTAGGAGTTTGTAGAGGATGAAATAAAACCACCCACCCCTCCCCTTCCGGTAACTTTCCGGCGACCTGTTTGGGTGTTGTCTCCCAGACTTGTCCATGCACAGCAAACGTGTAAATGCAGGTTTGGCTCTTTGTTTTTGACAGATGTGGGAACACGTTTGCCCTTTTTACTTAACATACTGTGGACATCTTCTCTTATCAAAAATATCGAGGTAGAAAGGATTGCCTCATTTTACCGGTTCTTTGCCAAGGTTGGAGAGGTAACGTGTTTAGCTGCAGGTCTTGCACTGGTGAGCGGCAGAGCCAGGACTGGGACCCGAGTCCGTCTGAATCTGGGGTCCCAGGCATTTCTGCTGGGCCCAAATGCTGTCATTGGTCATCCTTAGCGTCTCCCCAGGACCAGGTAAGAGAAGAGGCACTTCCTTCTAGGGGCAGAGAGCTGAGAGGGCAGCCCTTTCCAGGGGCAGGAGGTGAGAGGACAGGGTGACCGTGGGGCTCGTTCTTGGAGGAGGGCCCAGTGGGGGGAGACACAGCTGCGGGAGGCCTCTGCCAGGCTCCCAGCCCATGTCCTCACCTTCTTGATGACATCCTGCTTCGCTGTCTGTCGAGCCTGCCCAAGCTCCGAGCGCCACCCCCGCCCCCGCCAGCTGGTGCTGGCTGGCATGCAGCTTCCCCGCTGTCTCATTCATGGCTCAGTCACACATGGGCACCGTGGGCAGCATTTGCCTGCCTGTCACCCTGTGCAGGCCCAGGGGCATCCGGTCTGTCTCTGTCGGATGCTGGGTTTCGTGAAGTACTGCAGCAGGTGGTGTTCAACTGTAGCTCAGCTGACTGCAGAGCTGGCTAGCTCATGACCTTACGAGGAAGCTGGTTCCTTCCTGGATGGCTGCAGCGGTGGGTGGGCTAGTGGGACGAGCTTGGGCCCAAGGGGCAGACCCAGGTACTGGTGGGGAGAATAGGAGAGATGATGAGTGTAAAGTCTGTTCCTATTGTATGGGGGCTGTGGGAGCCTCAGTTTCCCCTCCTGGCCTCCTTGGGCTCAGTGTTTATCTAACTGTGGGCCATAAACCATTAGTGACCCATGACATTAATTCGGTGGGCTGCGACCAGCATTTTACAAACCGCATAGAACAGAATAGGATAGAAAATGTCGGCATGCATCTCAAGCAGTTAAGGTCTAAGACTTGTTTCCTGAAACTTTTGCCGTCAACATGGGGTTAGCACCCTCATTCGGTGGGCATGGAGGGGTCGGAGCAGGCCTGGTGGGGGCAGGGGCCTCCAGAGGCACCGAGGGTGGCCTGGGGGGGCTCCTGGGCTCAGGCACCTCTTCCTGCCCCGCAGGCACCAAGCAGGGGCCCCAGGGGCGGTGGGAACAGGAAGATCCTCTCCTCTCTCCCCGGGGCATCCAGTGGGCCCTGAGCAATCGCATAAATCGTCTGCCTGGAGTCAAGGGCATAGAGCTCCCTGATTTATGCCTTGCTGGGCCACCCCCTTTGCCTCCCTTCTGGCTTTTGTGGGGCCAAGGCCTGGCAGGCTGCTGGCTCCAGACAGCCCCGCAGTTGCCGTGGCAACCAGTTCAGGCTGGGCCATTATCCCAGCTCCTGCCTCTCTGTCTGCTCTCACCAGGCCTGGCTCTTTAACAGCACCAATGGGACTCTCCTCCCTAAGCCTGGCCTCTCCCCTCGGGGCGCCCCTTGTCCAGTGGGGCCCACGCAGGGGTGTCACAGTGAAGCACAGATGTGGCATCATGCTGAGATGGGGCAGTGTGTGGTTCTGGGTGACTGCCTGGCCTTCGAATCTGGCAATCAGGATTTGAATCCAGCTCTTCCACTTCAAGACTGCCAATCACAGTATCTGCCTCACGCCCTTGTCAAGGATCATCCAGAGTCTACAGGGAAAGTACTGGCCCTTTCCTTGGCACTTAAACCTTTGCAGGTCTCATCCATAAAGTGGGTGTAACTATACCTCACTCACTGCTCTCTCCAAGAGCCTGCAACAGTGTCCAATGGAGTATGCGCCATACGTGTGAGCGAATAACCGAACATCATAGGTTGTTGTGAAGATTCTTAAGTGAGAGCGTAAGTGTGTGGAATAGAGATGGCCACATATCCTCTGACACTCCTCGCATTGGGGTGTGGGGGTTCGGTTTTCCTCCTCTGGAGTCCGGGCTGGCCTTACTGCTCGCTCACAACCCACAGAACGTGGCGGGGGCAAGGCTGCTGGCCCTCCGGAGACCGGCTGTCTCCCCTTGGTCTCAAGGAGCCCCCTGCCATTCCCCCTGCTGGGCAGACGCAGTGGAAAGGCCCCGACCCCCCATGAAGAGAGAGCGGGAGATGCTCTGTCCCCACCACCCCAGGTTCATCCCTGTGGAGACGGAGATGAGCTATCCCCGCCAGGCCCCGCCCACACTGCAGGTTCATGAGCAAAATAAATAATTGTCATCGCTTTTAGCCACCAAGTTTGGGGCTGACTTGTTCTGCAACGTGGATTTTTTAGAACAAACCGTAAAGCCCTGCTCCATGGCCAGCACATAAGACGCGCTCAGTGAAGGGTAGTGGGGAAGCGGTAGCGGTTGTTGCCGGCGAGCAAAACAGCCGAGTTACTCAGAACTGAGGCTCCGGAGGCAGGCCGCCTGGGTCTGAAATTCTGCTAACTGCGACCCCAGACAATTTCTGTCCCTCTCCAGGCCTCAGTTTCTTTATCTGCACAAGTGCAGTAATGACACTTTGTAGGGTCCCTGTGGAGGGGAAGTTGGTGAGATGTGCATGTGAAGCAGTGCGCACAGGGTGCCGGGCACGGAGCGGGTCCTGGTCTGGGACAGCCACCGCCACCAGCCTCAGCTCCGGCGCCTGATCTCCAATGTAACATTGGAAGTGCTCTCTCCTCGGAGGGTCAGAACTGGGAGGAGCAAAGCCATGGTGTGTGACCCGCCACCACACAGATGGGGTTGGGTTACCAGTGGAGGCTGTGAGTTATGATATTCTTATCTTTCTTTAAAGAGCTCTGGGTGGCCCATCTGAAACCAAATAAATAAGAACTATGACACTGGAGGAGGAAAGGGGGAGGGGGATGAGAATTTGCCTAGTGGAGCTCACCTACATCTTGCTTCTGAAACAGCCCAAAGGGCTGGTCTCTCATGGACTGCTAAATTCTGGGAGCTTCTGGGGGTCGGGGCAGGATAGAAAATTTTCCACATTTTTGGGGTGTTGGACACTCTCAGGATCTCCCAGGTCAGCTGACCCATCCTCTCATTGTACATATGAGGACCCAGAGAGGGACAGTGACTCACCTAAGGTCGCACAGCAGGTCAGAGGCAGAGCTGGGACCAGAATCCAGGGCTCTTGCATAGAGGTTTCCAGGCTGCTTCCAGCCACAGAAGCGACACATTTTGGAGGGGGCTGGACTTGCAAAGCTTTCAGGACTGGTTTCGCCCTCTCCCTGCCCTGCCTACGGTGGACTTCCTTGCATTAAAATTCTCATCGTGGGAGTCCCAGCTATTATTCATTTCTTTCCAAATGGAATGTTAGCACTTGACAAGGAGCTTCTGGGGAAGACTGTGCCTGCCATCTGTAAGCTCATCTCCAGCCCCAGCTTGAGCAGAATCGGGTGGTCTTCTCATCCCCCTTTAGCAGATAGGAAAGCAGAGGCTCAGAGCGGGGGAAGAAGGCTCCGTGTGCTCATCTCGGACTCCACCACGCACTTCACCTCCCCAGACGCCTGGCAGGCAGCCATCCACGTGGTGCACTTCGAGGGCTCTCGGGAGGCTGGAAGCGCCCTGGCTCAAAAATTGTCTTCTCCATCATGTTCTACCACGACTGCAAATCTACCTTTGGAGTCAACTGCTTTTGAGTAGGAAAGCATTTGTGAAAACCCTCTGGTCGCCATGCTATTGAGCTGACCAGCGATGGGGTACAGTGGAAACAACACAGGATTTGAAATCGATGAATCTGGCTTTGCCACTCATTGCCTGTGTGACTTTGAGCAAGTCATTTTATCTTCCTGAGCCTCAGTTTCTTCATCTATGAAATGGGGTCATAAATGGCTCTACCCCACCCCATGAAGGTGAAGTGCAATATTCTAGTTGCCTGTTGCTACATAGCAAACCACTCCGAAAGCTTAATGGCTTAAAACACAACAATCCTTTGTTTGGCTCATGGATTTGCAACCTGGGCAGCGCTGGTCACGGCTCCACACGGTGTCCGCTCGTTGACGGGGGCTGGGGGATCTTTTTCCAGGATGAAGCACTCACGTGACTGGTGGTCAGTTTCTCCCCACACGGACCTCTCCATGGGGCAGCTTGGGTTTCCTCAAACCATGGAGGCTGGGTTCCTAGGGAAAGGACGTTGGTTTGGGCCTAGAAAGTGTTAGAGTGACACTTCCATTGTATTCTGGTGACAAGTAGTCACTGAGCCCACATGCAAAGAGAAGGGACATAGGGAATAGCATTCGCCACAGTCACAATTAATATAGTTATTTATGTCATTATTTTTTGACATCTGCTTCCCTCCCCCCACCCCCCACCAGAATGCCTTATTCATTGTTGGATCCCTAGAACCTAGAACAGGGCCTGGAAGATCGAAGGCTTTCGATAAATAGTATTATATATGCAGAGGAGTGAATGAGCTGAGGCCTCTCCCCTGGACTGCACTCCAACCCTGGATCCCGGTTGCTCAGGCTGGGGCGAGGGTTGTGGAAGGGTTTGGGCCCGACTCTGGCCGCAGGGTGCTAGGTGACCTTGGGCTAGTCACAAACTTCTCTGTGGGTGTCAGCAAAAGCTAATAAAACAAGACCCTGGCTTTTCAACTTATGTCATCAAAAACCCCACATAAGACTTGCTTTAATTAAGATAAGAGCACAGCATAATGTTTGGACTTGCTGTTCGTTCTTTGATGTTTGGCCTTTTCTGTTGTGTTTGATGTCCAGGGACTTGGAGAACTGGACTTGGGTTCTTGGCCCTTGCTGGCCGGCTGCCTGCCGTCTGCTGTTTGCCTTGTTAAAAGCACTTATGATCTAATAAAGTGAGATGGATGCGGCCTCCCTGGGGATGAAACACTTTCCATCCCCCGTAGTCACCGCACTTCTCGGCTACAGGCGGAGCCGATGGTTATTGAGCACCAGCTGAATACCGGGCCTGCACTAAGTTTCATCCAACCCTCAGAACAATGAATGCATGGGGTGCTGCTAGGGTCCCCACTCTAGACAGGAGGCCATAGGAGCACAGGGACTTGTCAAAAAAGGCACTGGGAAGTAAGCACGTAAGTAGGGTGCCAGGATGTGGACCCAACGCAGCCTCTGGTGGCTACTGGTGGCCCCGGCTTGGTCGGGGAACTTAGTGCCATATAGAAGAGGAAGCAGGTGGCTCTGCTCTCTCAGTCTGCTCAGTACCAGAGCTAGACAACAGACGTACAAGGTTCTGTTTCTATGACCTCCCGTTTTACAGGCGGGAAAACTGAGGCTTATAAAGGTTGCACAAAGGGAACTGGTTTTGGGAAAAGACGGTGGCTGAGAAAAAGGAGGCGGGGCCTTGGCACCTCTGCCCCTCTGCCTGGCTCATCGTCCAGGGTTACGTCAGGTCGAGATGGGAGCCTTTGCTGGTCTCCTGTGTCAGATTCCGGTCAACCTGACTTTGGCCTCTTCCTGTCCAGCACAGACAGGGGAAGGGTTGTGACTATGCCTCCCCTCTCCTAGAAAAAGCCGAGCTGCAGGGAGGGAAGGAACGTCACTCCCGAGAGCACTTTCTGGGCAATGTAGGAACTCTGGTTTTCTTCCCGGGAAAATGAAAGAAGCACCAACCCAAGAAGGTTGGAGAGCTCCTGGCACAGTGCCAGGCACTCCAGAGGGCAAAAGAGGCCTGTGCATTCCAAACTGCACGTCCGCCCCGCAGATCCCGCATCTGGGCCTGCCGTAGAGTATTGGATGCTCATCACTCACCAGAACCCAACTGTCCCCAGGCCTCAATGGCCTGCAGGCACCTATGAGGTCACACTGACATTAATACTCAGATGAAGAAGGTTCTTAGCCCTTTCCCCGTAAAATCCTCTCCCCACCCCTGACCAGCGGGGCACCTCTAGCACCTCCCAGGATACCAACGGGCTCATGGTGAGGTGGGCACAGGGTGGGCTTAGGCCAACTCCAGTTCAGGGTTGGTCACCCGGGCCATACAGCAGACCTACCTGGGTCCCCGGGGTCCATGGTCTCTATGACAATGGCTCGGACAGCTTCTTACCCCACCCTTTTCTCCATCAAGTCTCAAAATCCAGTGCTTGGACAGAAGACACGCCTTTACCCTATTGCCCTCATCCCCCCATTCCTTGGCCCCAAGTACCCAATTCTGAGGCTGGAGTCTTCCTAGTGCTTGTGACAGCCAGGCCAGCCAGGCCAGCCAGGACCCACTGAGCGCCCTTTTCCCACTCGGGCCAGAACAGCCCGGCGGTCCTTATCGTGCACAGCTATCTTCACTGTTTGCACAGTGCTCATTTCCCCGGCCTAAGAAAACACATTTGCAAAATCAGATTTCCCAGGAAAGCCGGCAGGTTGAAAGGAAAGGAAGCAGTTTGACGTCTGTGAAGCGGGGGCCTGAAGTCGGGACCAAACCTCTGGGACTGCCCCACTCTTCTGGGTCCCCACGACTGGTGGAAGCCGGGCCTGACCCCAGACTTCAGCTTCTAAGCAGCCCCTACACCACCCAAGTCTATTCGAGGACCCCCAGGCATCTGAGGCTGACCGAGGCTGGCGGCTGTGTTCAGAGTCCCACAGAGTGGAGACTCCCTTCCCTAGAACCTTCAGTGGCTCGCCTTTGCCGGCAGGGCAGGCCCACACGCAGCCTGGTGTTCAAGTTCTTCCCTCATGTGGCCCTTTAGTTCTAGTCACCCTAAGTTTCTCACTGTCCCGAACAGGCCCATCTCTGCCCCAAGTACACACCCTCTACCCCCCTCTCCACCTGTCCAGCTCTCTCTTCCTCAAGGCCCCACTTAGATCCTACCTCCTCCTGGAAGCGTCCTTGACTAGCCTTGCCCACAGGATGGTCCTCTCTCAGGAGCCCTGGCATTGTCGGGTCACTTCTCATCTGTCCCCATCCCCATGGCCACCACTGGGTCCCAGCTGCCTTCTCAGTCAGAGCCTGGCCTGGCTTGCTCAGGGCCGCTGTGAGCCACCAAGAAGGGACCCAAGGGTTTCCTTGGGGAAAAGAAATGATACCCACAGTGGCCACAGGCTGCCAAAGAGCCTCACCCTGAGGCTTTCTTGAAAAGTGACTCCTCCCGATACTAAAAGTGAAATAAATCATGCATGCAGTACCACCGCATGCCAGTCTGTGGCCGTTAACAAGGCAAGATCGACCAACCTGGGCCCCGTGGACAGCTGTCCCTGATGAAAAACGCAAAAGCTGCAGAAGGAAATGCCCGTGGAATTGCACTGGTCTGAGCACTCTGTGTGCGCTGCTTCCTCAGGCCCCCAGTGCCGCGGGGCAGTTGGCACCATCGCTGCCCCATTTTACAGATGTGCAAACTGAGGTCGGGAGGGGGGAGTCGAGTGCACACTGTGGGCAAGGTCAACCTCGGTGTGGCCTCTCTGTGTTCTCCACTCTGTTCTATGTTTGTGTACATTCAATTCCAAAGATACAGGAAAGTTGGTGAGGACCTTCCTCGGTGACTCGCGTATAGCAGGGTTTGAGAGTCTTTTCCTTCCTCTTCTTATATTCTGTATTGTTCGGTTATCAAATAATATAAAGTGAATTTAAAAAATAGAAAAATCAGTGCATATTCATTCAAGAAAACTCAGAAAAGAGAAGAGAAAGGCCTCAGAAACCAGCCTGGTTTCTTGGAGTTGAGAGGGAGCACACTCAGGGCCGTGGGATTCTAGAAGGTTCACCACAGACACGGGTGAGAAACTGGGATTATTCCAGACCCAATGGCGTTAGGTGGGGAGCAGACCTCAGCTCAATTTGAAAGGCACTTTGTAACTAAGCGGAGCTGTCCCACCATGGATGTGGCAGCTTCGTTTGGTGGTGAGCCGCCTATCAGTGGGGGCATGCAAGTTTATGCCAGATGCTGGATTAACACTGAGCTGTTTGCTAAATATCTCATGTGAGTGAGGCTGATTCCCACCTCCCACTTCTACCCCAAGCTAGACAGTGAGAGAATGTGCCTGTGAGGACTGGTTGAAAATAACAAATAAAAACAAAGATTAAGAGCCTTGCACAGATACAGCTGTTTGCAGCTGGCAGAATCTCTCGGCATACGTGGTCTCATGTGATTTCAGAACCGCCTGACATTACAGAAACATTTTATAGAGGAGACAAACAGAGGCTCAGAGGGGTATGCACTTGCCTAAGATCAGCCAGCTGGTCCCGAGTTCCCGACCCTGGCCTGGTATGCCATGCGGCACCCAGGCACAGCAGTCCTTCATCTTCCTCGTAGTGTCCAGTACCCAGTAGGTGCTCAGGTCCTCCACAGAAACATGTGGGTTCTGGTCCAGCTCAGGCCCTTGTGCTGTGTGATGCTGAGCAGTCCCCTCCCTCTGGTGGTTTGATGTGTCCGGTTCTCTTCCATCTCCGTTCTGTCTGCCACCCAGCTGGGTTCCTCGCTTTTCTGAGCTTGTCCCCCGACAGCAGGCCCCAAGGAGTCCTCATGAAGCAGAGGAAGGGAGGGCCTGTGGGGCAGTGGACACTCCGACACTTGGACCCTTCCTTTATTCTGGGCAGATTTATAGGAGCACGTTCCTGAACTTTCGTTCACTGTCCATGGCCCAGCACATGTCTAAAAACAACAGATCCGATGAAAGAGATTTTGCCCACAGATGAAAGTGGGAGGGAAACCGGCCGCCCACGGCCCCAGCCTGCTGCACACTCTGGTCAAGGCCAAGTCAGGGCTGCAGGGTCTGGAGAGGCCTAGAGGAGGCGCCTGCCCACCCAAGGGTCTGGGGTTTTGAGGGGCCCTGGGTACAAATCTTGGACGAGGTTCTGTGGGAGGCAAAAGAACATGGAGGCCCAAGCCCCATCCAGAAATTTAGCAGAACCTAAAGTCAGATGGGACGAGGATGAATGATTGCCAGGTACCACCTCCAGCACCATCTGCCCCTCTGCTCATTCACTCTGCTCCCACTGCTCTTCGTTCCTTGTGTCTTACAACTCAGCCAACACATCGCCTGACCCCAGGGCCTTTGCACATGCTGCTCCCACTGTCTGGAACACTCTTCTCCCCACCCTTCACAAGACCTCTCATCTTCTGGATCTCCAATTAAATGTCACCTCCTCCGGGGGGCCTCTAACTAGTGTCCCAATCTGTTCTCCAGTTCTCTGTTTCCTAATCGTACTTGGCACAATTTATAATCATTTGTTTCAATGATTTCTCTGTAAGCCCAGGAAGATGTGCTCTTTATGTTATGCCTCTGGGTAGACAGAAACAGCGCTGACACCAACCCACTGCTTCAGGCTCAGGCGTGAGCTCCCCTGATGATAACAGCAAACAGTGTTTAGCTCTCGTCACATGAAAAGTACTTTCCATATATGACCAAACTCAGTGCCCATGAAACCTAACGAGGCAGGTGTGGGTATCATGTCCATTTCACAGACAAGGAGACGGAGGCTGAGTGAGATGAATGCTGTGCCTTCGCTACAGCCCCCCGAATGGTGCGCTGCTGCACAACACCTGCCCCTGCGGCCAGGGTCCCCGTCACCCTTGGGTGTCTCCCATGTGAGCACTGTGTGGGGGGAATCAAACTGTGGGGACACTACAAGCAACTATGGGGAAAGGGATACTTTCAGGGGAGATGGGGGGTCCGGGCTCTTTCTGCACAGGCTCCACCCCTCAGAGACCCCTCAGAGATCCCGCTGACCCCCTCCTGGTCTGCAGAGGGGACCTCAGGTGTTTCCAAGGGGAGGAGATCAGCTCCCTCCCCTGCTGCCGGTGGAAGGAGGGTGGGGGGTGTAGACCGTTCACCGTGATCTGGGAGGATGCCGCTGCTCATTAGAAGCAGGAGCTCTCTGCCTTTGGGCTCCCTTGGCCCAGATAATTCTCCGAGGGACACATCCTGAGAAATCATCAGAGGCAAAGAAGGCAACTTCCACAAAGCTGTTCCCCCAGACTCACCTCCCCGAACCCATGCGCAGCCCCAGGGTGCTGGAGATTCTGTGTGCCAGCCTCTGCTTCTGTGTGCATTGCATTTTTCTGTCATGAAGAGTAAAAAAGGGAGGGAGGGCAGGAGGGAAGAAGGAAGGAAGAAAAATACAATTCCGTTTTTTTAATTAAACAAATTATATATGAGGACATACACCAAAATGTTGACAGTGGTTCTCTGGTGGAATTATGGGTCATTTTATTTTTCTTCATTTATACTTTTTATATTTCTAATTGATGGGGAAACACCTGCAGCTATGAAGGAAAGAAAAGGAATGCCCCGGGTTCCAGACTCCTTTCCACCCACACGGCCATTCTCGGACTCTGCCCCGGTCGCCTTGCTGAGTCTCCTCTCTCCTGGTGAAATGCGGGGATGAAAGCTCTGGCCAGACCAGAGGAGCTGGTGCCTGAGGAGGCACCCAGTGGTGCCAGTCCCTGTGCGCTTGTCCCCCACCAACACACTCAGGCACCCGGAGACCGGGCACTAAGCCCTTGCACACCTGCAGACCTGCTCAGGAGACATGCAGACCCAGAAGGACAGCCAGGCTTTCTGCCCACCCCCCACGCACTCCCTGGCACACCAAGCCCCTCGTGCCCATGCACACAAACACAGCACGTGGGGTGCCTGTGAGCACACACAGCACTGTAACCTGCGTGGGGCGGCCCATCAGCCGACAGGGTGGGTGAGAGGAGAGAGCCGCGTCCTCTCCAAGATAAACACAGGAAGTGAGGATCCCACAGTGTCAGGGTGAGGTTGGGAGCCATCCATAAACTGCGGGCGGAGGTGGGGGTTGGGAGAGAGGGAGAGGGGCCCGGAGCCGGGAGGGAGAGTGTGGGAGTCTGGGCAGGGGCCCCAGTTTGACAGCCGCTGTCTTAGGTTCAAATGTGAAAAGTTGAAGCCGTGACTAAGCTTGGGGGCCGTCTCAGCTCTGTCTGTCTGTCTGTCTGTCTGGGGTAGCACCTCCCACCCTCACCTCACCTCTCGCTCCCCGGCCCTGAGCTCAGTGTACCGTGTGCCCCGGCCAGTTGGAGGCCTGAGGGCCCCCAGCTGAGCCCCCCACCCCCAACCCTGGGGAAACCAGAGCCTTTGCTCAGCAGAAGTTTGGTAAATGAATGAGTGCATGGAAAGAAACAGTCATTTCAGATTCCGGGATGCTCCCTAATCCAGCACACGCTTCCTGGACCAGCTTGTATCTCTGAGAGATTATCCTGGGGCAGCTGCCAGGGCCCACCCCCCCCCCCAGCCTTCCCCTCTGGTGCTGAAGCTCCTGCTTCCCCTGAAGCCCACTGGGTCCCAGGGGAGAAGCTGGACAGGGTCCCTGGCTGGGCCAGAGGGCGGAAGGCACAGGGCCAGCCACCGAGGGGCTGCCCCATTGTGATTCTGGATGAGTGAGCACTTGCCGTGTGCCAGGTACTTTACATCAGACTTAAATACTTTTCTGGAACAAAGCAAGGACAGAGCGGGAGAGAAGGGGACGCTTTATCGTTTATTCTCAGCCACCCAACCATTTCAGTTTGCCCTCAAATTCCCAGTGCCAGAGGCAGCCGCACCTCGCCGGGCCCCCTGCCATCACCCTCCCCGACAGTGGGTACAAGTCAGGAGTGCCAGGGTGGTAGCAGATGGAAACATTAAAAAAATATATGCTGTTTTGAAATTCTCATTCAACCCATGGGCAGGCGGGTTGAATAGATCCCTTCTGAGCATGACCGCCTGCTCACCTCTTGCTGTCATAAGCCTCCAACCCGCAGCTGGAGCCCCTGCCCGCCCCAACCAGCAGCCGGGGAACCTGGCCCACCCCACCCGCCCCTGCTGTGCCAGTTTGGGCAAGCCGCCACACTCCCCGCCAGCTCCAGCTGCTTCAGGCCCACCTGGATTCCTCCAGCTTCCAGTAACTTCACCTGTGCACAGCGCTCTACAACTGTTTATTTCATTGGCTCCTCCTGGCAACTCAGAAGATAGAAAGATTGTGTTCATTTTGCCCACGAGAGAACCGAGGCCCAGGAAGGCCACACAGGGGGTGAGAAGTGGAGCCCAGCCCAGACCCTGGCGTGCTGCTTCCCCAACCAGTCCCCTTCTCCAGGGCCAGCTCCTGCCTCTGCCAAGCCTGCCGGTCAGTGGTGGTGACGGCACCAGGGCTGTGAGAGGGACCCCGGGGCCCGGGGTTTCTGTTGGCTTCTGCCTTCCTTGTCACCTCCACCCCACTACCAGCTCCGCCTTGGACCCCAGACTCACCCCCGACTGGGGCCCATTGGGACCAGCCTGGGTCGGCCCTGCCTAGTACCTCACGCGTCTTTCTTTGAACTTTTTACTTACTACCTTCAGCCACGCGGTTCTTCTTTCATATCCTTGAATTCCTGTTCTTTCCTGCCCTGGAAATCTTATTGTTATTCTTCTATTTTCCTGTTTTAAAAAATGTATTCACGGCATAGATGGGTGACAGGTGGTTCGTTGATGGAAGGATGGACAGATGGGTGGATGGATGGATGGAAAGATGGATGGGTGGAGAGATTAATGGATGGTTGAGTAAGTGAGTAAATGAAGAGGTGATTAAGTGAGCGGGTGAATGGGTGGGTGGGTGATGGGTTTGGATGGATGGAAGGGTGGATGGATCTGATGGATGGACAGACGAATGTATGGAGGACAGACAGGCTGGAGGGAGGAGACAGCTTCAGTGCCGCTGGGATTTGCCCTCTCTGCCACCTCAGTGACCTGGACCATAGTTTTCACACCTACTGCCAATCTGCTCTCCCCCACGAGGATGGGGAACAGCTGGGAGGCTGCAGCAGCCCCTCGGGAATGCAGCAGGACCCCCAGATCAGGCTCCAGGGGTGGGGTCAGCCCCTGTCCTCTGCCTGAGGCCTGAGCAGCTCGAGCCCCTCACCCGTCACAGTGGCTGTGGGTGGGGAGGGGGTGGGGTGTTATACCCCCTCAGTTGTCCTGAAAGTAAAACCAAAACTGAGAATTTGCCTCAGATAACACTGCGATCTAAATTTAATGAACTAAAATGACATTTTGATGACGAGAACTTAAACTTTAAAAACTCAAACATTGTCTTGAAGAGGTCCAGAGTAATTTAAATAAATTTTGAAAGGACACCCACCCCAACTAACTCACTACAGAGTTAAGAGATGCTTGTTAATCAGCCCCGAAGTCAGCCAGAATGTCTTTAGACCAATTAGCTAAACAATCTTCCATATACAAAATAGAAACTGGAGCGAAAAAAGATGCACCAACAGTGGGCAGAAACGTGGGTGTACAGGTCATCGGGCCAGCAGGGCTTTAGGGGAGTGTGCCCGACCCTAGCACCCTGCCCTCCCGAGTCCCTTACCCTGACTCCTGGAGATGGGAGCAAGACCCTTCTCCCAGAGCCCTGGCCGGGGGCTGGGTTGGGGGCTGCCTCTGAGTCCCTGTGCTCGCCTGTCCATGCAGAGGTACTTACCAGCCCTCACAAAGCACCTCCCGGGCTGAACCCTGCAACACAGCGGCTCACCTCATCCTTACACAGACACTGTGGGGTGAGCATTACGGTGATCCCCATTTTTCAGATGCAGAAACTGAGGTTCAAGGCCAGGAAGTGGCAGACCCAGGATCCAAATCCGTCTTAAAGATTATCTATTTCCTCCTAACCCCACAAAGTAGATGAAGCAACCGCGGTTCAGAGTGGCCCAGGCCACAGAGCCACTGAGGGCAGACCTGGGCTTCAGTTGCACAAATTCTAGTGTTGGTGAATGGGACAGGGCCTTGGCTTAGGGGATCGACTCCTGTGAGGGTGTGGGTGGCGACTAGAGGAGCGAAAAGGAGACTGTCAGGGAGGGCTTCCTGGAGGAGGGAGGCATTGACCAACACAGAGGATCTGGCAGACCCATGTCCTCCGAAATCCCCGTGGAGGTGGAGAGAAGGCAAAGAGCTCTCTGCTCTCTCCCCTGAGATTTCTCGTGCAGCCGTGTCACCGGAGTAGCTCCTGGCCCCCGACTTTGGGAAAACCCCACCCCACCCCCTAGCAGGGCCAAGGGGGCAGAAGCAGCCAGCAGCCTCCCATCAAGCCTCGACAAGCGTTGTCACCAGCACAGATCCAGCAGCGGGTGGGGGGCCTGTCTGGCCTCAGCCCCACTGTTTACCTGTCTGGGCTGTTGCTGGAACCATCCATCTGGGTGAAGGATCACACAGCCTCCTTCCCTCTTCCTCCCCCTCAGCTCTCCCATCAGGCACCCGTGTCCACAGATCTCCTCCACTCCTGGCCCCTTAGACACTGCCTCCCTGCATCCCCTGCTCCTTCCTGGCCAGCCCCTGGGCAGGCTTCCTTCTGCTCAGCCCGCCCTGCCCTGGTTGCCCAGCCTCTCCCCTGCCCTGGTGTGTGTTCTTCCCGCTGTCCTCACCCACCCATTGAATTCCACTTAATTAAAAAGACGCACCGAGCGCCCACGGACAGCATCGGTAGCACCGAGAGTTTTGCGGTCCTGCTGTGTGCCACTGGCCCTGTGCTAAGTAAGCCCTTTACGCCCCTGGGCTCCTCACCTGCGTGGTGTCCTCAAAGAACGAGAGGTGAGCGCACGTTTTTCCTGATCGGTGAGGTGGGGAGAGTTCACATAGCTGCAGTCATCAGACCTCAGATAGGGGAGCTATTAATTTCATCGAAGGAAGTTGGGGTGGGGGTGGGGACAGCAATGAAGGGGCCCCTCTCTAAGCCCTGGCAGGAGCAGTGGTTGTCCCAGGGACCAGTGGACTGTGAGCGCCCACGAAGGACATGCATCAGGAGCAGCCAGAGTGTCCGTGTGGGAAGAGACCAGAAGCTTCCTTAAGGCTTTTCTTGAGCATCCTTCTTTCCCAACCCCCAGTCACTGGATCCTCTACCCCTTCTAACGCACTTACAAGACATAAATTTCGCCTTCCTGTGTAACTTACTGATCACATGCTGTCTCTACCCAAGGATCACAGGCCCCTTAAAGGCAGGGGGCGTGCCTTGTATTTCCCCACTCTGGCCCTTGTGTCCAGTGCAATTGGGACTATACCGTAGACATTCAGTCCAGAGGCGGTATTGCTGCCGCTGTTGCTGAAGGGTTGGTGGTGTCTGTGAGGATGGCAGGGGGTCAGGAATGGGGACCGGTCAGACACAGCCGGGGCTCAGAAAGCGGTGGATCGGGCTGCTGTGCTCCCTCCCCCCTTCGGCCCTTCCAGCCCCCAGATCTTACAGGGGACAGAGGTGGGGGCTGGAGAGCCCCAGTCGCTTGGCTTTCCCACAGGTGATGTGGGTGCCCTTCCAGCTTGGCGGTCGCGGAGTCTGGCCTCCTCTGTCTCCCCTGCTGCCGCCACCCCCCGTGGTGTGGCGGTTTGGTGCCAGGACTCGGAGAGCGAATCGCTGCTCTGACCCTGACCCGCTGCGAATGGGCTTCCGTGTCCCCATCCGTAGACTCCGAGGACTCTGGAAGCACTTGTCCAATGCACTTGTCACGTGGAATAAGGACGCGCAGTGTGCATCAGGCTCTGCACAGTGTCTGGGCATCTCAATAAAGGCAATCGGCCTTTGTCGTCTTAAAAACGCTCCTTCCTCCCTCCGCTGTCGGGCCTTGAGGGAGGTATTTCTCCCTGTTCACCTCTGCTCAGCAGCCTCTAGCTCACGGTCCTCAATCCCTCAGTTCGGGAGGAAACAAAATTGCCCTGGGTCCAGAGAGATCTGGCTCGTACATTTAATTCCTGTAGTCGGAGGATCGTTTCAGGGCCTCAGTGGTCTCCGTGAAGATGGGGGCCCTTCAGGATGAGGGATGTGCTGGTGGCCGGCTGAGCCGCAGCAGGAGTCCTTGGCACTGGCTGTCCCCATGCCCACACCGAGACGCCAGGCGGCCTTGCCCAGTCCCCCGTGCACACGGAAGCCAGGTCCCCTGCTGCCCTCAGGCCCAACGCAATTCTACCTGTTACACCCTCTGTTTGAACTCTGCCCTGTGACCCTGGTTGAAGTGGGCGATGTCCTCTCCGGGGGCCTCCTTTTGGTGGCCACAGTGGGTCAGGGGGGCCTGGGTGGGGCTGAGGCAGGAGCCTGGGGCCACTTGAGGCTTGGCCGGTGCTCTGGGGAATGAGAAGGGCTTGTCTCCAGATGCCCCTGAGGGGGTTCTTCCCCTCTGGCCTCTGCCTGGAGGCCTGGCCTCGTTGCCCACAAGCACAGAGACAAAGGAGCCCTGGAGATGATGGCCCGGTGGGCGTCAGTGCCCATCGCAGGCCCGGCTGACAGGGAGGGCGCAACCCTTGGGGGAAGGGGTGTTGTCATTTAGGTAGGAAAAGAGAAGCCACCAAGCAGAGCACCGGCTGTAGGTGCCCTCTCCTCCCCCACTGGTGCTTCATTTTATCTTCTCCGAGGGCCATCCCGCAATCCGAGACCCCGTTCCAGAATGTGAGCTCCTGAAGGACGCTGGTGTACTCATCACTTTATCCCTCATGTCTAGGACACTGCCAGGCACACAGTAGGTGCTCAGTAATACCTGTTGGATTAATGGCCACACGACGGCATCATCTCATTCCTTCTCTACATGGGTGGTGGGTCCCATTTTGGAGATGGGGCGGCTGAGGCTCCACAGAGCGAGGGGGATTGGCCAGTGTGCACACCCTGCAGCCCACGGGGTCTGATTCGAGCCCAGGTCTCTCCTCTCTGGGCCACAGGCCTGGCCTGGTGTGCGATGGCACCAGCTGGCCCTTTGACAGGAGGGAAGAAACAGATTAACGCTTGGGTTCATTGGCTTCTCCTGCCTGGTGAATAGTTTTATTCCCCAAGTTAAGTGTATTTGTGGGCCAACCCCTTATGTTGCAGCCTCAGCACCCCACCTGCCTCTGAAAAGGACGGATGTTGAAGTGACACCAGAGACCAACAGTGGGGGCAGAGGAGCAGGGTGGGGCAGGACGCAGGGGCTGGACACTTTGCACGTCAGTCATGGCGTCTGATTTGTTGCATGCGTCCTGGGTGCACCAGGCGCCCCTCTCAGCCCTTTGAGTGGGTCATCTCATTTAGCCCTCACAGCCATCCTAGGGGACGTTCGTTCCCATCCTCCCCAGTGGCTGGATGAAGAAAGTGAGCCCCTGAGCGGCTGAGCCACTTGCCCCAAGTCACACAGCTGGAGGGCGGCAAAGCCAGCACAGGCCCCAGCCACCCTGCCGCCAGAGCCCACCCACCGACTGCTCCTCCACGTCCAGGGGAGGAACATGGGCTTCGGTGCTCGATTCCAGTCCCAGTTCCACCACAGCCGAGCTGTGTGATCTTGGGCTAGTGGCTGAGTCTCTCTGAGCCTCCACTTCCTCCACTGTGAGTTGCAGGCTACAGCAGCACCTTGCAGGGTGCTGGGGGCACTCAGTGAAGCAATGGGCAAAGCACGTGGCCCGTGCCTGGCACGTGGAAGGGGTGCGACCAGCAGTGGCGGAACTCGTGGCTCGGGCGCCCGGCCTACAGCTGTGACTGGGGTTTCCACTCCAGTTTCATCTTCTAGGAACACGGGGTCAGTTCCAGGTCAGTGAAACTATCGCACCTCAGTCTCTAGTCCCTCCCGTGCACCCTGGACGGTGCCCGAAGTTCCAGCGTTCCTTTACCTGAAAGCTTTGCTTCTGGAGAGAACACAGCTTCCCGCAGGTGGGGTGGCACTGGGGGTGGGGCCAGGACTTCACAGTAACAGCCGTCCACAGTCACGGTCACCTCCCTGTGAACGAAGATTCCAGAACTGGGCGCCTGGGGAAGGGGTTGCCCAGGAGACAGGCAGAAAGGGGTAACTTCGCCAAACTTACAGTTTTCTGCCCGTCAGACATCAGCCTTGGGCTCTATCATGGGTCTTGCCTGAAAACCTTGCTTTGCAGGACCGAGTATTGATAATATGAACGTTATTTCTCGTGAATATTGATAACATCAGTTACTTTGTGGGTGCTCTACAGTTTATACAAGCTTTTCACCTCATTCACCCTGTGTGGGCACGACACTGCATTTCACAGGTGAGGAAACTGAGGCCCAGAGAGAAGAGACTGGCCAGGGCAGTGCCAAAGCCCCAGATGGGGGCCGGTCTGGGGCTTTCTCTGGGGTTTGGGCTTGGCGGGCCTCCCCAGGGACCCCCCTGGCCCCACTCCTTCCCATCAGAGAGGCCCAGACCCTGGGCCAGGCCGGGAATGTTCCGGGGGGGAGGCCCGCCCGCGTCAAGGCTGCGTGTGAGTGTTTTATTGTCTGCCCGCAGAGGTGTGAATGAAGTAATGGGCCTTCTCCAGCACCCCATCCGTCTAGGGCTGACAGCCCTGCTCCAGGTCCTGGGCCGCTCTGTGTAAACGCTGTCACCCTGCCATCCCCGAGCAGGCAGCTTCCTCCGGGAAACTGTAATCAGGGCCTCCCGCACCCGCAGCTGGCCCTGTCCGCAGCTCGTAAATCACGGCTGCCTTCCCGGAAAGCAGAGGGAGAGACAGACAGGGTGACGAGGAGACGGACGAGGCCGGGCGAGGAAGAGATGATAGGGACAAGCAAGGAGAGAGGGAGGCAGCGAGGGCAGCATGGAGGAGGGACAGGCAGAAAGGGACAGACGGACAGACCAGGGAGAGTGGCTAGAAGACGAAAAGGGAGAGAGAGAGAGAGAGGGAGAGAGGAGTGGATGACAGATGTGCGAGAAAGGAGGAGACGGAGAGAAGAGGTGAAGAGAGGCCTCACAGAGAGAAGAGAGAGAAAGAGGGACAGACGCAGAGACAGATGGAGGCAGACGGAAAGGCAGGGTGGGGTCTGGGAGGAAAGTAAGGAAACAGCAGGCGGAGAAGAAGATGAACAGGATGAAAGAAAGGGCAGGAACAGCACAGACGCAGAGGGAGGGAAGGAAGGGGCAAGTCAGACAGAGGGGCGCATACCAGACAGGGGGCCTCAGCTGGGAACCAGGGCAGGAGTGCGAGCACTGGGCAGCTGGTCCAGACCGTTGACTGGAGGGGGCACCAGGGGGCTGCCCTTCCAACCCCGGCAGGGCCGCCCAGCTTCCCCTGGCCGGGCCTGGTCCCTTCTAGCACTCAGGCCCTTCTCCCTCCACCCTTCGCCCTGCGACTCCACTCTGCAGCCAGAGGGCGGGGGGAGAGGGGTGCCGAGGAGGGTGGGAGAGGAGAGCAGGTCCAATCCATGGGCCTCCGTTCTCACCCTGGGACCTCTCAGGGATCCTAAGGGCAGATGAGGGGCTTGCCCGGCAGCCACGAGGACACCCAGGCCTTGCAGCCACCAGTGTGCACTGCACTCCCATGCCCTGGGTGCACATACATGCCGGCCACATGCACACATGTGTGTGCCTGTGCCCACTTGCAGAATGACTCACGTGGGTGGACGTGGAGATGCTGGTTCTCAAGCCTAGCTAGCCGGGCTACCTTAGCCCTGGCGGCCACTGGCAAGGCCCCCAGAAGTGGCAGAGAATGTCTCCGGCAGCATTCAGCCCAGTGAGGAATTCTTTTCCCAACCTTAGCCCTGAAAGTTGATTTCATAAAAACTCTCACCCACCAGGTCCTGTCCCAGGCACTAGGGATCTAGCAGAACACAAAATCGAGTTTCTGTCTTCCAGACTTGATGTCCAGCAATAAGCAAGTAGACACAGCGTATCACGTGCTGATGAGAAATCTGAACCGGGGAGGAGAATGGGAGCCTTGCTAGTTCATCGAGGGTGGCCAGAGAAGGGGACCTTTGAGCAGGGAACTAAAGAAAGTGAGAAGATGGAGCATTCCAGGTGTGGGGCATTCCAGGTGTGGGGCATTCCAGGTGTGGGGCCAGCATGTGCAGAGGCCCCAAGGCAGGAACAGGGTCAGCATGTTTGGAGGACAGAGGAAAGCCAGCCAGTGTGACTGGAGCAGAGTGGGCCGGGGGAAGAGCTCTGGGAGGTGAGGTCAGAGAAACGGGGGACTGGGTCGGACAGGACTTTGCAAGGACTTTGACTCCTAACTCGAATAAAAGGGGAAGTCGGAAACGGTTGGTAACTGAGGGTGACTGGGTCTGACGTATTTTCAGAGGGTCCTCTGGCCACTGCTTTGAGAAGAGACCGAAAGAGGTTGGTGCAGAAGCAGGGAGACCGGTGAGGAGGTTGCCGAATTCATCCACGCACAGGTCGATGCCATCTGCTCCGGGGGTAGCGGTGGAGGTGAGGAGAATGGTCAAATTTTGGATGTCCTGTGAAGCTGTGACAAGATTTGCTGATAACATTAGTCGTGTGAGACAGGAAAGTCGAGGGCAAACTGAAGGTTTGGGGACAGAGCCACTGGAAGGATGAAATTGGCATTTAACTGTGATGGCAAAGATACATGTGGAGCACGTTTGGGGTGGGGTAGATTTCGGATCTGTTTGGAGGGAGGGGCCTGTTGCACGTCCCGGTGAAGGCCGTGGGCGGGAAGTGGGAGAGCTCGGTCTGAGCCGAGGACAGAGATGGGCAGCTGTCAGCAGGTGGGTGGTATTGATAGTTCTGGAGCCAGACGAGGTCACCTGGGGATGAGGGGCGACAGCCCAAAACTGAGTCTGGGGCCCAGGCTGCATTTAGAGGTTTGAAAGAGAAGGGAAATGTAGCAAAGGAGATGGAGCAGGAAGGACCAGTAAGTAAGAGGCAAAACCGGAACAGCAGAATCTGAAAGCCAAGTCAGGGGTCAGTTCCAGAGGGAAGGCTGGTCGGCAATCCTGCCGAGGGGTCAGGAAACTCGAGAACAGATGGACAGAGGCTTGACTCGGGGTGAAGAACACATACTGCCCGGGTGATGTGTTGTAGAACTGCACACCTGAAACCTGTTTGATTTTGTGAACCAGTTTCACCCCAATAAATTCAATACGAAGAAAAACAAAAGGGTGAGGACCGAGGCTCACAGTTAGACAGGCACAGGCAGGTCACTGGGACCTGGACAGAGCAGTTCAGGGTCAGTGTCGGTTGGAGTGGACTCACGAGGGCATGAGAGGGGAGGATCTGCAGACGGTGAGTGTGGACAGTTCTTCTGGGGGGTTCGAGAAAACAGGGAGGAAAATAGAGGAGGGGGACGTAGAATCAAGAGGGAACTTTTAAAAAATACCTCTTTTATTCTGGAATCATGTAATATTTACAGAAAGTCTGCAAAGGTGCCGCAGAGAGCTCCCGCGTGCCCTTCACACAGCTCCCCTGTGATGCTCGCATCCTCTGTAACCACAGTTTATGCGTCAAAATTAAGCCATTGGCATGATACCATCAGCCAGCCTACAGACTGGATTCCCATTTCACCAGGCTTTCCACAAACTTTTTTTTTTTTCCTTTGCTTGGGATCCAGTTCGATCCAGGACACCACGATGTATTTCATAGAGAACATCCTTTTTATTTTTTATCTTTAAACACAGGGACCGTGCTGTCTGTATGGTTGCTGATGGCGATGGCTTAGTGCTGGCGAGAGAGCTGACGCTGTGGGTGAGTGAGGTGGGGACGATGGCTAAGATGGATGTTCCCTGACAGGGACAAGCACACGGGCACCAGGACGTCAGCATCCTCCTGGTTTCCGACTGCCCTGCGCCGTACGGAGGTCACCCAAAACCACAGGCACCCCTACTCACGTAAGAATGATGTGTCCTGCTTACAACGGTCTCTCCATACAAATGTATTTCCAAACTCTTCTCCCAAGAGAAAAACAACACCAGAGGCAGGATGTGTGACCGAGGAGAGGGACTCAGAAGAAGCAGGGACTTCCCCAAGGCCACACGGTGTCAGCCGCTGAGCCAGATCTCCCGCTCATGGGCCCCAGCTCAGGGCTGGAGCCATCGGCCCGTCTCTCCCCTGCAGCCGGTGTGTTCTGGGTGTTCCAGGTGGCAAGCAGAAAGGGCAGAGCTGGAACGAGACACAGAGACACTCACAGTGTCTCACCCCAGTACACCAGCTCTGGGACTTGGAAGGTGTTGGTGGGTGTGATGGAGCGCAGTCCCGCAGAGGGGGCAGGTCAGGCACACAGAGCCCGGGGGGGCCACGCAGGAGGCCTGTCCAGGACACGGCCGAGACAGCACTCAGGCCCCACTGTGTCCTGGCCAGTGGGGGTCGGTGTTTAACCCCAACACCCCCTCCTCTGTGCATTCCCCATAATTTGCTCTTTGTATAGGGTGAGCTTTGCTGTTTTCAACCAACCATAGTGATGCCTCTATATAAAATGAATGAATGAATGAATGAATGAATGAGTCCTGTTCCGTTTAAAGAGTGAAACCTCCCACATCCTGATGTCTGGTTGCAGGGATCAGTTTTGCCTGTAGCCAGTCGCACACACACATACACGCACAGGCACCTTGCAACCGGCACCCCCCACCCTCCACCCCCCATCTCTCTCCTGGAAGCTACGACTTCACCTAGAACAAGTTCATGGTCCCTTATCTGAAGCCCTTGGGGCCACATATTTCGGACTTCAGAGCGGTTCAGCGTTAGGAGGGTAGTTTGGCCCACATTCCCCAGCATTTGTACTGACACCTGTGCGGCCCGAGCAGCACTCTGCACACAAACACATCAATATTTCTTCGGTGAAATGTACGAATATTCACAGTAATTGGGAGAAACAAAGGCCATAAATAGCCTCACCATAGTTCAAGTCATGTTTTACAGACCCGTGGGTTCAGGCAACACGTGACTTTCAGAGCTTCTTGGGTTTCAGGATGGTGGGCAGGCAACTGAGGCCCTGGAGGGAAGCCCCAGAGGGGCAGGCTGCCCCGTCCCCAAGACACCGGCGTTTGCTGCATGTCTTCCTCCTCTGAGTCCTGGTGGGGCCGCAGAGGCACCCTTTGAACCCCCTGACAGCTCCCCACCAGTGGGCACCCAGCCACCCACCCCATCCTTCCCTTTTCCTGCTGCCTCCTCCTCCTCCACCCAGCATTGCCCTCCTGTGCGCCCTCCGGACTTGGCCCGTCGCCTCCTCCCTGAGGGGCTCAGAGCGGAGCAGCCCTGCAGCGCTCATTCACCAGCAGCATTGCCCGGTGGGAACTGCTGGCGTGCTGTGAACCTCGGCCACCTCTGGTTCTGAGAGCAGCGTCTTGCATCCAGCTTCTGGCCAGTGAGTGTGCTTGACCTGGAGGGTCCCTGCCACTGACCCCCGTGGCCCAGGACGAACCTGATCAGAGCTGCAGACGCCCATGCTCTCTCCTTCCCTTGGAGTCTCTGATTTCTTTTCTATGATTTTCCCCCGTGAGATATTTTAAAACTTTTAAATGTTTTTGCTAAGCATTCTGGAAAAGATGGATAATTAAAAATTTTTAAATAAATTTTGAGATCATTTGAACTTACAGAAAAGGGGCAAAAATAGCCCAAAGGGCTGCCGTCTGCCCTTCGTCCACACATGTCATCGGTACAGGCTCCGGCGTTTGCTCCATCACCCCTTGCACGGAGATCTGTTCGCCGGAAAGCGGCAGCGTGGCGCTGCTCTTTGCCTCCCTATCTCTGCGCGGGTTCTGTAGAAATAAAGATCTTCTCAAATGTAACCGTAGACTTCGAGGGTATGCAACCCAGGAAGTTTAACGTTGACACGACACTTTAATCCATAGTTCTCCCGTGCGCTTTAAGTCACTTGTCTTACGGTTCCTTGGACGGTTTGGCTGGGCTTGGGGTGAATTCCTGGTGTGAGGAGCTCGAGTGCCAGTCACGGCTCCCGTGGGTTAGTCTGGACTTCAGATGCAAACCACATGGAGGGTTCTCAAGCCATGAGCCACGGAACCCTCGGGGTTCCACCCAGGGAGGGAGGGCGGGCAGCACTTTGGAGGGCGGTTGATCTGAAGAAAAAAAGTTCTACTTCAGAGAAAGAGGTGAAAAGCCACTGAGAAGCCAGTCTCTTCCTTTCCCGTTTGAGGATGGAAGCCTCAGGGGGGTTAAGCAAACCCTTTCCTGCCACCCTGGGAGTTAACGTCGTTAGTGGTTGAGCCCAGTCAAAAGCCAGGTCATGTATTCATTCAACCGGCATTTTGCAGCCATAGCGGGGAAGTGGGGGGGAGTTGCACCCTGGAGTCACAGAGATGACAAGCACCAGCCGGCCTTCCAGGAGCTGGCTGGCTGAGCTGGGGCGGGGCCCTGGTGCCCTGCGCTGCCCGGAAAGGCGGGCTCTCAGCTTACTCACGTTGGAGCCCAGGGCCCCTGGAGGAGGGGAAGCAGCCTGTGAATCGGCAGGAGCTTTTCCAAGAACAATAGTGTTCTCTTAGCAAACATTTGTTCTATCAGCGAATTTTTGAACATTCAACAAACATTGGTCCATTCAACAAATATTTGTTCTCCCGCCGGTGTTGACTCAGTTCCTGCCCTGTGCCTACTGCTGGGCGGGGGACCGCCGGCATGGGGTTAGGGACAGAGGGCCAGGCAGCTCGAGGGCCAGGCCGGAGCTCAGCAAAGGATGCAGGATGGTAGCATCTCTTCTTCACCACCTCCCTCTTCCTGCCTCTGCCTCCCGCACCACAGCAGAAGGGACAGGACCACCCAGCTCCTTACTCCCATACTCCTCCTTTATAAGCAAACCCTTCATGTTATCAAGTGGACCCTCCGGCCCCTGACCAGCAGGAGCAGACCCTGCTGTCCGGAGGGCAGGTCGGCAAGTCACTGGAAACGTCTCGGATGTGCACGACCTCCGAGCCAGGGAGTCCACCTCTGGGAATGGGTCTCAGGAGCTCGGCCGGGGGTACATCTGAGGTCCAGCCTCAAAGGTTGTTTCCCTGAGTGAAAAACAGGAAGCAGAAGGAACATCTGCTGGGGAGGCAAAGCCAAGCGTCCTGTGACAACAGGCAGGAGAAGGTGGCACGTCAGGCAAGATGGTCCCCAGTCGATTAAGGAAAAAAGTTCCCAAGATTGGATCCATGGGGTGATTGGTCCTGGTTTTTTAGAATTATAGACACAAATACAAAATAGTCTGATGGAAAATACCCTAGAAAAGTTAAAAATTGTTTCTCTCTATACAGAAGAATTACCAGTGACTTAAAATTGTTTTTTCTTAATTATGTTCTCCTGATTTTCTAACTTTCCTGCAATGACTATGGATTAGTATTATAATTAGAAAGTAATACACAGAGTGTAACCTTGCCATTAAATTTGATGGAACAGCAGTTATTAATCCTTCCCCTGGTAGTTCTTATACAACACCCAGCTGCAAGCCTTTATTACAGACCCAACACCATTTCTAGAAACTTCGCCCAAGGAAAACATATAACCCTCAACCCCAAGCGACAACCCTGATGATCACATCAGCCCTCCTGGGCCTGGGGCTTCATACCCTTGTGCTACACATGCACATGCACGCATGTGTGCAGACAGATGTGTACACAGATGTGTTTCTTGGGCCGGGCTCGCTCCCAGTGAATGCTGGAACGGGCTGGGACAGCCATTCACATCCAGAGAAAAGAATGGTCTTTGACCGACAGAGTCGGTTCTTAAAGCTGCTTGTATCGTTGCCAGGGGGACGGGCTCATTGAGCCGCCCCACCCTGAATGCATTCACACACCCGAGAGACACACGTGCACACGCACACTTTTTACAGCCAGGCACGGCCAGGAGAAAAGCAGGGTCAGAAGGGTTACAAGTCCCATGGGCTGGCCTCACATGGGTGCAGAGTCCCCGGGGGAGGGCGCTCCCGCAGGTGCTCACGCAGAGGGTGTGCTCCCAAGTTCACTGCTACTGGGTGTGCAACACCCACATGCACATGTGCTCTTGGTGGGCACACATGGACCACGAAGAGAGACAGGTGTCCAGCTCCCAAGTCCAGCTTAGCTGTTCATTAACCTTGTGAATCGGGCAGGCCGTGGCCTCTCCGAGTCTTTGTTTCTCCTGAAAAGTGGGAAGGACGGGTGGGGTGTGATTGATAAATGGTGCCATGCTGTCCACATCGGACGGCTCCTACACACGAGGGTGGCCAAGCGTGGGTTTACAGTTGTTTGTATGGAAAGTAATACAATAGCGAATACATAATAATACTAGAATGAACTGTTTCACGTACTCACAACTGTTAACCTACTCTTGCCCACCCCATATATATGTGGTCATACTTACAAAACCAATAAGTCATAGCAGTCATAGAATCTGCCTCTCCTCTAGCCCTGCTGACATTTTTCAACAGACTCTGCTCTGCTCACCTCCCTTCTCTGTGGCTGCTTCATGTTAATTACAAAATCTTAGCTCTGGAAAGGATCCTGGAAGTTACCTAGTCAAAGAGGCATGAACAGTCTCTATCGGAGAGAGGGGCCCCTGACTCAGCGGAGCAGGGTGCACACCAGCAGAGCCCACCTGGGGGATATGCAGCTGGGGGGGGGGCACTAGCCCCCTGTTGCTGAGCCAGGGTAGGAGCCTCAGGCAAAGGGAATCAACAGACCCAGGAACTCCCACTAGCTCGCCCCAGCGAGGGGCGGGCTGGCCCCGGGGCCCTGTTGGAGGGGCCGGCCAGGCTGGGATTTATGGGCCCCTCTTGGACACGTTAAAGATCACATTAAGTGCAATAAATGTAGATCACGCTCCTAAATAAGCTGAGATTTATCCCCGGATCCTCTCCGCAGGGGCTAGCCCCATAAATCCTGCCCAAGCCTGTCCCCTGGCCAAGCAATGGGGGAGGGGAGGCCAGAGTGGGGAGGGGAGAAGAGGGGGAGCAGTTCCAGGTACTGAATGACTGTAGCTGACTGTGGGCTCTTGACTAAGGAAGGACAAGAGAGAGGGTGGGGCAAAGATGGGGCCCAAGCTGTCTGCTGGCCTCTCTCTAGTCCCTGCCCTCCTCTCCCTTGCCCACACTTCTTGTCCCGGTACCAGCCCAGCCCAGCCCAGCCCAGTCCAGCCCCTCCCCCTTCCCTGCCCCCACCCACCCTCCCTCTCCTGGCCCCTGCCTGCATATGATCTTGTTTAGACATCAAAACAATAATGACTCTAATACTGGAAAACAATCTGTAACTTCTAAATGGGAAGCTGAGCCTCCCACCCCACCCTCACCCCCCCAGCTAAAATTTGCCTTTGTCCACGGTGCAGGAGGGCCCTCCAGTAAGAAAAATATATTGTAGGGAAATGCAAATTTACAGACCAATAAATTAGGGGGTGATTAGTCACATTGCAACCTTTCTTCAAAGGATTCTTTAAGGGCTTCACTCCTTCATTTAAGTGTCTGTTTATAGCTCAGTAACTTCCAGACTGAGAGAAGGCTGGGAGGCCCCACCAAGGGCCCAGGGAATCTGGAAAGATGTAGAAAAAGAGGGAGAGGCCCTCTCCGTAACCAGCCTGGGAATGAACCACCCTGAAAGGTCATCAGAGTCATCTGGACTGTGTCGATGGAACAAATGTTTGCTCGGCATCTACTATACCAGGCACAGCCCCAGCTTTGGGGAGGAAACCAGACAGGACCCCTGGGGCTCCCTGGACCCCCACTGAGTTCACTGTGGGGGTGAGACGGGAGATTAATAGTGATCAGATCCATCCTGGTTGCAGGTTGACTAGACGTGATTTACAGGCAACTGTCTCTGGGCACATCTATCACTAAATGTCAGGGACAGTCCATGTGCATGACGGCGGAAGGACGGATGAGTCAATAAAAGATGGGGTTTTGAGGAAGGAAAAGCAAATATAAATGTCATGGCTTCTCCAGTGTTCCCAAAGAACAAATACGAAGTTTGGCCTTCACTGAACCAATTGCCCCAGAGTCCTCTGCTCTGTGACCTGGATCGAATCACTCAGCCACTCAGCACCTCCAGCGCCATTGACCACAGGCAGACAAGAATGATGATCTCACACCCTTGGCCACCGGGATCGCTGAGGAATCTTTTCCAAGGGCGAGAAGACGCCTGCTGGATTCCCTCCACCCACCAGTTGGAGCCACGGAACTTTACACGCTTTCCCAAGCCATCCTGCTCCTTCTGTCCTCTCCGCCTTGACGCCCTCTCTCCTCTTCTCTACCCGGCAGACTTTGACCCGTTCCGAAAGACCCAGCTTCTATCAAGGACGTACTGCGTATTGTTGTGATTTAGCCATTTTTTGTGTCTGCTGACCCCACCGGATTATAAGCTCCTTGAGGGCAAGAGTTACGTTTTATTGGTGCCAGCACCACACCCGCCTCACAGGTGCTGCTCCACAATTGTTCGCAGAATGAATGGCCTGAATTAACCGGATGGCAGATGACCACAGTCGTCACAGTTATAGTTCCTGAATGTTGAGCACTGGCTGGCGGCTAAGCGCCTCGCCTACCACAAACATGCCGCAGAGTTTTGATAATCACCATTTTACAGAAAGAGAAATTTAGCCTGGAAAGATTGAAGGCTTGTTCAAGGTCAAAGAATTGGTAATTAACAGAACCCAGGTCTATTGGATGATCTATTCACACACTCAGTTGTCCCTTCCAAACCGTAGTCTCTCTCTGGGTGGGGGCTGTTGCACTCAGCTCTGGGCAGCCCCCAGGCCCCAGGAATGTGTGTGCAAAATCAAACGACAGAATGAATGAATCCGAAACCACTGTCTTTTCATTGGCAAAGCGACACTTGTGTTGATTTTCAAATCAACAGCCAATTGGCTAAGATTCAGTGCTATGCTAAGCCACATTGGAGTCAAAAGCAAAGGGGAAAGCGTGCACCCTATGGACATAGTTTAAATAGTTTTTAAATAGTTAAATTTTTCTAGGACATTAAAGGATATCAAACAATGAAGAGCAGGTTATGAGAACTCACATTATTTTAAGTGTGGATGTTTTTCTTATACCCAAATCAGAATTTACTATATTTCTCTTCTGGCTTGAGCAGAAACACATTCATCCATACAAATCGAAATTCAAAATCTACTTATTGGCTTGTTTTATTTTTCACTGAGAGCCAAAGTTCCAACAAAGAAGAAAAAACTTTGAAAATGTTTGGTGAACACAACACTTTAACAAAAGATGTCCAAATACTTCCCAAATACTTAAACTTAATATTGTGAGTTTTAATACATCTACTTTTCCATTGTTTTCATATTTTGAACTATAATATTCTGAAAAAATATCTTTAAAAATACATGAAATCATGTAAGTGGGGAAACACATCTTTTCTCAGGCTCATGGCGCTGTGTTTTTATATAAAATTTTGATATTTTGTTCACCAAGGATTTTTTTTTTGCATTACTTTTGATTTTTTAAAATGTTGCAATAAATATTATTTATCTTGAGTACTGAGTTTTCTTTTGGTGCCCCTTAAATTTTATGTGCTGTTGCCCTGGCTAGTGTGGTTCAGTGGAGTGAGTGCTGGCCCGCCAACCAAAGGGTCACTGATTCGATTCCCAGTCAAGGCACATGCCTGGGTTGCAGACCAGGTCCCCAGTAGGGGGCACATGAGAGGCAACCACACATTGACATTTTCTCCCTCCCTTCCCTTCTCTATAAAAATAAATAAAATCTTAAAAAAAAAAGTATGACCTGCTCACGTAATATTGGCCCTGTTAATTTCCAGAAGAGGAAGGGTGAAAAGGGGGCCCACTCCCACCCCGAGGCAGAGACACAAACAGATGCGGCTTCTCTGCCTCGCAAAACGTGATATGCTCCGAAAGACATTGAAATGTGTCCACCGTATGGCCCATCAAAATCCCACTTCTAAAGAATTCAAGAGATCCAAATAAAGTTTGTTTTGTTTTTGGGGGTTTTTTTATGGGGATGTTCATCTCCGTGTTATTTATAACGCTGTAAAGTTGGAAATAACCTGATTGCCCAAGAATAGGAGAGTCACTATTAAACACTCTGTTTATCTGTGCGATAAAATGCAAGGCAGCTGTTTTGAATCACGTTTTTTCCAAATAATGTTTCTGAAGAATATTTAGTGACGTGGGAAAATAGTCCGGATGCCTTCGGTGAGAATGCACGATGGGAACCATATATTCTGTTATTTCATTTGTAAAAAACATTTGTTTTGGAAAAAAATGAAATATATAAGTTAACAGCGATCATCTCTGGATGATGGAATTGTAAGTGACTTTTTTCCTCTACTTTTTTTGTAGATGTTTTGTTTCTCCTGTTTTTTAAAAATCTTCATTGTATTTTCCCATTACCATTTCATCCCCTTATCCCCGGTCCCCGCAGCAATCACCACACTGCTGTCCATGTCCATGAGTCCTTTTTCCTTTTATCTCCAATGACTTTGTATTAGTTTTATAATCAGGAATTAAGCATATTTCTTCTTTCTTACATGAAAATGTGATTGACATATAAAAATAGATATTTTAAGTTAATTCATCCAATGAGTCTATGCTTCAGACAGGTTCAGGAGAACAGGGAATATGTCTGCGTTGCCCCTTGTTGCATTCTCAGTGCTCACAGCAGGGCCTGGCACGTAGTAGGTGCTCAGTTAACATTTGTTGACTACTTACGAATAAGAAGATCAAATACTCCTTTGATTGATCAAGCTTCTTTTGGTTGAGAGACAGAAATGGAACTCAATTTACAGGAGAAGGGTGGAGGGGAATGAAGGGGGGGAATAGAACAACTGTAATGACATAATCAATAAAATATATTTAAAAAATAAAAAATAAAGGAGAAGGAAATGGCGGATTCGTAGGCGAAGCTCCCTTGGGGATCGGGGCCACTTGTGTTCGTTCACCTCTCATCTCTGTCTGGCTCCCCCTGGTTTCAGCAGGGACGATGGCCGCCGACAACGCCTGAACCACCTCCTCCCAGCCCCACTCGACCCCACAAAGACAGATTCTGGGCACAGGCCCCCTGTAATCTAGCTTACCTTCTTAGCCAGGCCTGTTAACTGTGGGCACTCAGTTAACTTCAGTACAAAAACTTCAGCACAGCGAAATCCAGCATCCTTAACAAAATTTTTGAAACACCCTATTCATAGTGTCGCAAAACTGGCGACACTGAAACTTTGAGTAATTTAAAAGGTTCTAGAGTTGAAAGTCGGATAGTGCCCAGGGTAATGAGACAGCAATGGCTGCGAAACAAAGAAGTTCCCGGAAATTTTCGGTTCTCATCTGATGCGACATCTCTCCCATTCCCGATAAGTGCGCCCCGACCCGTTGGCTAGAGCCAACCAATGGGACGTTTACCGTTCCCGAAGGTCCCAGTGATGTGAGAGACATCAGCTGTCCGGACGACAGCCTTAAGGTGCCTGATGCAAGCTAGCCATTGAGCTCCCAAGGTGGTCAGCGTTTTGTACCTGGGGATTTCGGGGTGTGGGTGGCATTTCTCAGGCTGCCACCGCCAGGGGCAGTATTTGTATCTGTAGGTAATTCTGCTGCAAGAACTGAGTTTAGATCAGAGAGGAATGGGTCATTGTCCCAGGCACTTTATCGAATGACTTCACAACCCTTACAATGAGGCAAAAACGGGGTGGTGATTATAATGATGCCGTTTTACAGAGGAGGAAACTGAGGCTCAAAATGGAGAGTGCACACACTTATCAGATAGCAGAGCTGGGCTCCAAAGCTGGGTGTTATTCCAAATCCTGTGATCTTTCCAGTTTCCAGTTATTTTCTGAGGGACATAAGAGCCGCCAGATGGTATGCCGAAAACATCTATTTGGGGCAAATATTTTGGGAAATGTTGCAAACAATTTCTCCCTCTTGAAAAGCCACAAATTCTTTAGCATGTTAAAGGTTCTAGGAAGTCCCACATGAAAGAAACTGGATTGATTTTGTGTAGTCTCATTGTTGCCTAAAGTTATTTGCACATGTGACTTTTTTCTCCTTTCCACAGTAACTGTATCTTGTGAAAAATACTATGGGAATCACTGTCCGGTCTCCCACCTACTGTGTTCGTTCGTTGTAACAACAGCTTCCCAACGCTTGCACCTGTGCTTGGCGGTTTGTGGGAGGTGTGTCTTAACTAATTTTACACGTTCAATGTTGTAAATGTCAGAGCCACTGAGACGCAGAGGGGATCCAAAATTATGATGATTCTCACTTGCTCACTTTTGGACGGTTTCTGGAGTGAAAGGAAAATGGGTCGGAGTCACAGCATTAGCCCTGGAAACTGCCCATGACTCACAGCCTCTCTGAGCCTAGCAACGCCATGACCTATGTGAAAACAATTACAGTGATGATGGATTGTGACTCTTACAGTCATTTCTGTTTCCTGTTTGATTGGAACCAAGGATGACTTGAGAGGCAAGGTACCAGGGACATTTCTTGCTCTGTCTTTCGAAGGATTCCATCCCCTGTGGAAACACCAATATCAGTGCCTCCTACTGTGCCCACCACCTTGCCAATCACAGAATCTGCAGCTGTGGATGGAGTAATTGACCCGATGGGTGGGTCGTTGGCCCAAAGACAGCCAATCAGATTTCTACCAAGTCAGCTGTATGGATTCTGGGAGAAAACCTATTAGACCATATGCCTGTGGACATAGGCTTGTCAGAGCTGTCTTTCTGATCCCATGGACAAAAGCTTCTTTGACGTTTACGCCAACACACAGGAGGAAGCAGAGCTGAAAGCTATAGTGAGAGGGATAGAAAAGACAGCCAGGGTCTTGGTAACATCACTTTGTCCCTGGATCCAGCTGTGCCTGACACGGTCCCATCCTCAGTTTTCTCAGTTATGTGAACCTCAATCATGCATTCCTCCTTTTGCTTAAGCTCACTGGGGCTGTGTTTCTAGGCATTAGCAACAACTAAGAAACTACTGATGTATTTGGAAATCAGTACTGCCAAAATGGCATATTATAACTGTAGAATTAACTGAGGTGAGGTGGGGTGTGGGCGGGAGAGCTGTAAGAGAGGAGGTGAGTGAGAAACTAGGCCAGTGCGGCAGGAAGCGGTCCGATCACTCTGAACCTCACAGACCAAAGCGCAGGTTTTTGGTGGTTTTCTAAGTGTGGTGGGCAGCTTCCAGGGGTTCGAAGTAGGACAGTGAGCTGATGGGGCTTATGTTTTTAAAAAGTTATTCTAGTTGTTAGCTGCACAATGGCTGATGGAGGCAAAAATGGAAACCAGCTGGGAAGAAGGCCGTGGAGTCAGTGTAGGTGATAGGTAGGGGGGCATGGACTGAGGTGAAGGGGGTGCAGAGGGTGACAGCTGACCCTTGTGGGGTGCCTTGTGGAGCAGAGCTGAGCTGAGGGACTGGGTGTGAGACTCAATGCGTGGAGGAGTGAAGGGTGACTTGTGCAGCGGGTGTGCGTGGTGCCCCACCCAGATCCCCAGTGCTCCCGGAGCACCCCTCCCCCAGGACCCGGGAGGGTGTGACAGCCACCCCCTGCTCCCGAGAAGGGCCCTGCCAGTGACCAGCTAACAGGAGGTCACAAAAGGTGGTCCTCCTTGACCTTTCAAGGTATAACTAACTCTGTGCCACAGTTCATCCTCCAGAGCTCTGGGGGGATCTGGCTAAAGCCCATCTCCAGCTGAGACTGCAGCCTTGCTCAGCCGCCCTCCCCTGCCTCCTCCTGAGAGCTCTTCCCCGAAGGTCACTGGGCAAGGACTCCTGGCCAGGGACCTCCCTCCAGAGAGCCCCATCAAAGATGGCATCTCCATTTTCAGTGGGAGCTGCTGGGTGGAGGGTGATGCCATTTGAGTTGGGGAAGATTGGGGAAGTTTAGGGAAGCAGAGGTGAGTCTAGAAAATAAAGAGTTTGATTTTGGACATGTTAAGTGTGAGACGCTTGCTGAAAAATGCCGAGAAGCTGTTTGGAATGGGAAATTAGGAAGTCACTGTTTAATGGAAGTCCTGACCCTGGGGTCTCACTTGATGATGGTCTAAGGCAAAGGGCAGGTGACAGGGGGTGGCAAGCGTAGATGGGGTAGGAGCTCAGGTAACAATGGAAGAGAGCAAGTGCCTGCTGATCACAGGAGAAAATGCCACCCTGGGCACAAACCGATGCCACGTACACAGTCCATCTTCTGCCTCTGAGCCTCAGTTCCTTTACCTGTGAGACTTGGAGGGGCTCTTCTAGCTCTGACACCTTTCTCTACCCCTTTTCCCCGCCAATCCTGACCAGCTCCCCAAACAGTGTGACTTGGACTTTCTCCTGACTATGTCTGGGTTAGTGCTTCCATACACCAGTTCACACTAAAGTGTTAGTGACTAACAAAAGGTGAGCTTATATGTAAACATGTACATGGAACTTGTTCAGTAACTCTATATCAAGCACCAGTCAGTGGTTCAAGACATATGCCAAGTGATACTGTGGAAGATTCAGTGGAAAGGAAGATGAAGCCCTTGCACTCAGTCCTGGAATCCAGACCAGAGAGACTTCAACGAGCCCCCCATGAGAGCCAGGGGCTTCCAGATATTCTCTCTAGTTCTTCATGTTACAAGCCAGATATTTTTTTCTGTTTGCCAAGAAGGAAGTGAGGAGGAAGCCCAGGATTGCCCAGGCGCACAGTGTAAGCAAGTGCTTTCCTCTGCACCACGTGACCCCCGGTTCCATCTTTGCACTCTTCCACGCAGGTGTGGCCTGCTTCTGCGCATGTCCCTGCCGTGGCAGGAAGTGCACTGAGGATGCCGGCTGATTCAGGGCCTGGGAATCTGTACTGTAAAGATGATTCTACAGGCAGACAGGTTTGGAAACCACTAGAACCATGCACCTTTTTTTTCCCTCTGAATTCTGAGTCCATCCAGCGGTGAGGCTGAAGTTCAGCCATCCTGGGAGGGAACTTGGCTGTGTGGCCCTGAGTCAGTCATTTGCCCTCTCTGAGCCCGTTTCTCAGCTGAAAAACAGAGACAAGAACACCTGCCCATATGAAAAGGGGGAAACTAAATGAGGACCTTCACAGTGCCGGTGTGAGCAGCAGGCACTCAGCAAATTGTCAGGGTCACCAGTGCTATTGTTACTGCACATTAGTGGCCATCTGACCCTGAAACACAGGCCCTCCTGCCTCTCACGTCCAAGGCAGCATCTCCCTGTTCAGGATACTCGTCGTCGACCCCAGCTTCCAGCGTCAGCAGGGAACTCCTTTCCCCTTTGTCAGAGCCTCCTGAACACTCACTTCTTCCACGGGGCCGCCCAGTGCTGACCTCACCCTGGGCCCTATCAGCGGAGCCCTGGGCGGCATCTCTCCCACTGTCTCAGCTCCCCACACCCAGTGGGTGGGGCTGGGCAGGGGGCCGGGCCCTTGTGTCTGCAGCCCAGGCAGCCAGAGTTGTCTGACCTGGGCACCGGGTGAGGAGCGCACGGGCGAGGGAGGGGGCCTCTGTTGGGCTGTGGTCCTGCTCCGTGAATGCAGAAGACCATTCTCCCCTCACAGGGCTCTAGAGAGTAATCAGGGGGGTGGTGGCTAGAACGTCTTCGATGGACAGGAGGTGTCACTGTCAGTTCCTTCCAGAAGCCTGGCGTCCCCTGAGGCTAAGGCAATAAAAGGAGCCTTGTCAATGGAACGCAAGGCCGGAAGCGAACCCTCTCCCAGCATGGCACGGTGCAGGAGGTGTGATGGCGGGAGGCTGCTTTTCCTTGGGCAGAAGGTTCTACCACCTCTGTCTGTCTGTCTGGAAGACTCCAGCTGAACCTCAGACCACCCTGAAGCGCTTCGCTTGCACATACTCAGGATCATGATCTGCGGGAAAGAATGGAGAGGGGAAGAAGTCGGGGGGTGGGGCCGAGAGCCCAGGAGGGCCACCCTCCGGGACCAGGTGCTGCAGCTCTGATCGGGGCCTGGGGACGAGGAGCCCAGTGCCGTGCAGCTCTCAGACCGCCACTCCCCGGGGGACTCAGTCCACCTGAACTGGTACGTGCTCAGCCTGGTGACAGCAAGGCCATTCTGTACCAGTCCCTCTCCCTTTCTTCTCCAGTAATGCGACGATAACGTCTCACTGTATACCACACAGCACTTACTGTTTGTCAGGCATGGTTCTGGGAACAACAGATATTAATTCATTTACCCCTCACAGCAGCCCCATCTTACAGAGGAGGCAACTAAGGCACAGAGAGGTTAAGTAACTTGCCCAGGGTCACACAGCTACTAAGTAGTAGAGCTGGGATAGACTCTTCGAGGGGACCACCCTCCTGTCCCTCTCTCTTCATCACTGAATGTTCCCACAAGGCTCTCTCCCCATTACCTCTTCACTCCTTGGTCGGTCCCCTCACCTGCAAATAGTGGCAGTGTCATTCGACATTATTAATCCCCTGCCAGACTGTCCCCAAGAGACCAAGAGGCCAGTGTCCAAGTACCAAAGCAGGACCCGACTCCTGTCAGTCTCTCCAGCTCAGCCTTGCCACAGTCCAGCCCCTGCCCAGCGTAATGTCTGGCCATTTCCCTGCCGGGCCTGGCTGCTGCTCGCTGTCCCCGCAGCCTGGAATGCCCCACGCATCCACGTGGACGGCACTTACGGGCCTTCGGTGGCCAGAGCAGGCGGTTGTGTTTTCCCAGCAGCAAAAATCTGGGAGCGTCTTCGATGCTCAGCAATAGGGGATGCATTAAACAAATGGGGGCAAGTCTGTGCATTAGAACGTATGCAGCCAGTAAGAGCGCTCCCGTAGAGGACGTCCGCAGGCTGGCCCAGACACGGGGCTGGCGCAGTATCTGCATCCATTGCCCCATTTAACCTTCGAACCGGCCCTGGGAGGGCAGCCCTACTTTTTCTCCTTGCGCAGATGCAGTGAGTGAGGCTCAGAGCAGCGGGCGGAGCTTCGGCTTCACTGCTCATGCTCACAAACTCGAAGCTACGCTATGACGTAGAAACCGTCCACGGACGCTGCGTTGTGTGAACACCAAAGCAAGTTGCCAAATAACACAAACGCTGTGATCCCAATTACATCAGCAAAACCATGCATCTACAGGCACAAAACAATCACCAACATTTTATCTGTTCATTTCTGGAGGGCGGGTGGGTATGAGGTTCATTTTTATTCACTTCCTTCTGTTTTTCCGCTTTTCTTTGTTCTGAACAACGAGCGCACACCACTAATATAAGGCAGTTCTTACCTACCTGCCTTGCTACGTGCTTCAAACCGGGGGCGTCCGACCTGCGGCCCAGGCGCTGTGAATGCAACTGAACACAAAGTCGCAAATTTACTTAAAACATTATAAGATTTGTTTTGTAACTGTGTGTTGCAATGTATTTAATGTGTAGCCCAAGACAACTCTTCTTCCTTTGTGGCCCAGAGATGACAAAAGTCTGGATGGCCTTGCTTTAAACAGCCCCTAGGCCCTAATCACCTGATCTAGGGCAACCTTTCCTGCTCTCCGGGGCCCACTTGGGTAGCTCCGCCCTGCAGGTCTCCACCTACCTGTGGGTCCTGCAGAACCGATGTTCTCTCCTCCTTCACAGCCCCAAGATGTTTCAGGTCACTCACTGTTACCACCATGATTGCACTGAGGCCCCTGGTGGAGGTGCCCCTCCCCCACACCTGCCTCACCCTCTCTGTCTCTCCAGCACCCCCGCAGGCTTGGTCTGCAGTAAGCATCCACGCGTGTCTGCGAGGGGCCTTACAGAGTGATCACCGTGCTGAAGGACGGCAGAACGGGTGGCTCCCAGGCCAGCCCCTAGCGAGAGTCATCCCCATTCTCTACTGCAGGCTGCCAACCAGCATTCCCAGGGTGGGCGACACCCGTCCAGATGAAAACCTCTGATTCAGCTGCCACTGAAGTATGACCTGATATCCTGTGTGCTCAAAGGAATCACTCTCCACCCCAGGCAGCCAAGATGATCCCCGGGCAGAGGCAACAACCGAACCTAGAGCTCTGCCTCGCTGTTAGGTCCTACTATGCACACAGCTCTCACAAATGCACATGTCCACTGAGACGCACATGCACAGACAGAAGTATACACACATGGAGATATGTGTATACACACATGTAGAAAATGTGTGCACACAGATTATGCACATGCATAAAATGTACCCATACATATATCCAAACACATACACGTGCACGAAAACACGTGTGCATGCACAGAACTGTGGACACACAGCTATGCATGCCTACAGCCAAGTGTACACACTCAGACGTATGCACACACACAAGCACACCTCTCCAGAAAGATGTGTGCACGCACTTGTCAGAAGAGGCAGAGAGGAAACTCCAAGGACCCCGGGGAACACAACATATGGGTTCTGTCCCTGCTGCCGCCGTGCATTTGTGGTGTGACCTTAGGAAAGATACTGTTCATGCTGGACCTCAAGTTCCATAATCTTAAAATGTAGTCATTCCAATGAACCGAGTAAGTCAGCATCTTCAGGTCAAGGGCATGAGTGAACCATTGCATTCAAGATCCGGAAGTTTCCTTGTGATCTCATCCAATCCCCTCCCTATGAGAAGAGAGGGGACAGAAGTGAAGTGACTTTTACTGGGCCCCATGGGGAGTCCACACAGATCAGAATCCAGGCCTCCCGACCCAGGCAGGACTTCATCTGATTTTCCATAGCACTTAGCAAGCGATTGAGGGTGTCTGCTCTGAGGTTCTTTACACTGTTAGTCCCTTACCTCTCTCCTTCTCCTTTTAATATGAATTCAGTACTAATGACAAACTCTCTATGTCCTGCTGGAGTTGTGAAGATGGAAGACCTCAAGACTGTTGCATGAGCCAAATGCTGCTGGATTTCATTGGTCACCACAAAAAAATGGGCTGGATCTCATTGGTTACCACAGATAATGGGCTGCCACTCCCAACAAAGCAGGCGGAAGTCCAGAGGTCTGGATGCCTGAATGAAAAACTGTCCTTCTATCCTGGCAAGTGGGTATCGAATGGTGAGTACTTGGCATGCCCTTTGTGCAAAGTAATAAGAAGAACAATTCCTCCCTTAGGAATTTTTTTGGGAAATAATTGAAGATCAGGGGAAAGATATATCTGCAAGAATGTTCATCCTAAGTGTCATCTATTATAGCTAACATATAGATACGATTTAAATATGCAAACTTTTGGATAAATCTCTCTATTGGGGATGAATTATCCCACAGGCAGAATACCATGATATTTTTGATAAATCATTTCTCCCCAAAGAATACTTAATTGCATGTGGAAATGGCCACGGTGTCTTATTCAGTGGAAGAAGCCTGTTCAAAAGCTCTTCCAGAACAGGAGCCGCCGTGCGGAGGTGAGAGGCATGGATTCTGGAATTCAATGGAAGTGTAGGAAAAACCCCACAGATTTTAACTCCGATTATTTCTGGATGGTGGGTGGGTGTGGAGTTTCTTTTTATTCCCTTCTTGGCATTTCTCTGCTTTGTTGTGTACATTGAGCGGTGAGCGTGCATCACTTACACAAGACAGGACGCATCCGCCCACCCTGCTACATGCTTTAAATAGACTCCAGGCCCCAGTCTGTGCAACTGTTTTCTGCCCTCTCTGCCCACCCAGGTAGCTCTGCCCCCCTGGCCCTGCCTGCCTGGGGGTGGGGCAGCTCTACCACTTAGCAGCTGTGTGACCTCAAGCAAGCTCTTAACCTCTCTGAGTCACAGCCTCCCCTTCTGGAAAAGGGGCATAGTCATAGTACATACATCATGAGGTCACCAGAAGGATTAAAGAGTGTGATGGATTTCATTGGCTTAGTGCAAAGCCTGGCACATCACAAGCGTTGGGGAAACCATAACATATATATGTATCCGTATATACACACACGTATACACAGGTATATTTTATGTATACATATACACACACAGATGGTTCGATAGTTTATTTTTTTTTTGAGTTTATAATGGTGCAAAAGCGATACACATTTTGGTAGAAACTGTATTCCACATTCTGAACTTTGATTTTTTCCTGGAGATACGAGGTACAGTGCTCTCTCGAGAGGCCGGGCACTGGCTGGGCGCCACAGCTGCCGGTCAGCCCCGCAGTCACGGGGACGGATAGACAATACTCTACAGTGTTCTGTGCTGCCAGCGATTTCTGGAGAATGTGTTCTGGGGACATTAAAGGTAGGCTAGGCTGAGCTATGGCTGGTTAAGTGTATTAAGCACATTTTCAACTTATGATATTTTCAACTTGTAATGAGTTTATTGGGATAGCCCCACTGTAAGATGAGAAATATAAATATAATACATAACCCATATTATATATATACACACACACACACACACACACACAATTACACAAAATACTAGAGGAACCCCTCTGGAGAATTTTTTATTCTCTGGAAATCAGGGGGAACAAAAGGTTATGGAAAAAGAAAGGAAAATGTCACCCCACTGCCACCGAGTCTGATGCAGCAGGACCCTGGTGGCACCCAGCCCCGCCCGTGGCCAGTCCCGTGTCCCTTCCTCTGGACCACGCGTGGGAGCGTGGATGAGGAGAGATGGCAGAGCCCACAGATGACCCCAGGGGTCGGGGTCAGGCGAGCCCAGAATGGTATGTGTAGAATGGGTGAATGAATGAATGAATGAATGAACGAACCCCACAGACTATGCGGGAGACAAGGAGGGAGAAAGTTAATCCGGGTTGCTCTATTATATAGAGCAGGAAATCGAGGCTCTGAGTGATAAAGGAACTTGCCTGAAGTCACTCGGCTGCCCTTGCCTGAGCCGGGTTTTGAGCCAAGGCCTGTCGATGCCAAAGTGTGTACTGTTGGCATCTTTTAAGTGACCCTTTTCTCTCTAAGTGACGAAGTCCCATAGAAAGGTGGCTTTGCAGGTACAGAAAAGTACGAGGGCTCCAAGGTAGGGTCTGGCCACCTTGGAGGTCCAGCTGCAGAGCAGGAATGCACAGCAGGAACTCAGAGATTGGGGGGTGAGTCCTTCGGCCCCCAGCCTCGGGGGCTGCTGGCTCTGAGCGCAGACACAAAGACATGGAAACTGCTGTCCCAGCGTGACCTGCCTGCTGGTCGTCCTGCTGACTGGGGGAGAGCCAAGTTCTCACAACCCCTGCAGCTCTCATCTGCTTCTAATGGACTCATTGTCTACCTTGTTTTGTCGTCTCAAGTTCAGGCCACCTTGCTTTTGCCTGGTGAGTGGCCTCTTTCAAAGGTGAGCTGGCCTTTCTCTGCCTTTGACAATCAGTCCATTCAAAGACGGTTTGCACGCCCAAGGGCAGGCCAGTGTGGTCACGCAGGCCAATCTCACCACAGCCAGCAAACGGGTGTGCAGGGAGGTGTCCGTGCACCCCGACACCCGAGTGTGCCCCTCATGCAGGAGGAGGGCAGGGTAAGGATGGGGAGCTCAGGAGGATGGGGGGCGCTGCAGGCCGTGCCTGGGGACAGTCAAGGTCAACTGCAGCTCTACCAGAAAGTGTGCTCAGTCATCAAGGAAGTTTGGGAAATCCCAGTTACAAAGATCATTTGTGAATGCAGATGATCTTTGTCTTTACAGTGTAGCATTAGCATGATGAAGGCTCCCAGAAGTTGTGCAGTAAGAAAAGTTTGTTGACTTTTAACAGAATTTTCCTTCCTTCCTTCCTTCCTTCCTTCCTTCCTTCCTTCCTTCCTTCCTTCCTTCCTTCCTTCCTTCCTCCCTCCCTCCCTCCCTCCCTCCCTCCCTTCCTTCCTTCCTTCCTCTCTTTATTCCTTCAGCAAATGCTTAATGAGTTCCTAATATCCATCAGGGACTGTCCCAAGTTCTGGGGACACATCAGTGAACAAAACAAACCAAGGCTCCCGCCTCCCCGGGGCCGACACTGCAGAAGGAGGAGACAGAAAATACAGGGTGGGTTTGCAGCTGTGAGTACGTGACACAGAATTTCTTCTTGTATTATTTACTAATTATTGTGTTATTTTTCGTACAAACGACTGTAAGCCTCCTTTTATACCACCCTGTGTGTGTGGTAAGTAAAACTCGGAGTATGTCGGGTGCAGGCAAGTGCTGTGGAGGAGAATAAAGCAGGCAAGGCTGGGGGTGCTGCGCTAGGGGTGAACTGAAGCTTTACGTCTGGGGGTGAGGGAGCCCTGATTGAGAAGGTGGTGTTTGATCTGACCTAGAGGAGGCGAGGAGGACCGCCGTGTGCAGAGGGACCTGAGGGAAGAGCATTCCAGGCGGAGGGACCCACAGGTGCAAAGTCCCTGGGCCCCACATGCCTGGTGAGATCTAGGAGCAACCGGGAGGCCACAAAACCAGCCCCCCGCACCCCCCACAGAACACTTTTGAGCACCTACCACAGCGGTTTGAGAAACCAACGCAGACCTGGGTGTTTATCCCAGCTTCATCTCTTCGGCTTAGACCAAGGTCGCCTCTCGGAGTCGCGGTTTCCTCATCTGTGGGGCAGGGGTACTAACATGCACCTACTCCACAGAGCCCCGGGGAGGGGCAGATGAGGTCCTGCCTGCAGGCGCCTTCCCTCTGCCGGCCCATGGTGAGCGCCCACCCTGCAATGTCAGCTCTGGTCGTCGTTGTCAATGTCATCAGAGCTGCACAGAGGCACCATCTCACCCCCTCAGACCGGCACCTCTTCAGTCCTCCAGCTGCGAGGCAGCGCCGTGCTCAGAGAGGCCAGGGACCCAGAGGGAGGGGGCGTGTGTGCGTCACTGGAACCCCGCTGCCAGCTGCTCCCACAGCAAATAATCCCCCGAAGACAAGGAGGAATGGATCAGAGCGAACCGCAGGAGAAGTCCAAGATGAACGGCCAAGCCATAAAGCCCACCCAGGTCCGAGCCAACACACCGGTTTCAACTACTCTCTCTCTCAGTCCCGCCCCAAGCACATAAATTTCCCTTTTCTCCCGCCAGATAATTTTTCACCGTAAACCCCCAGGAGTTTTCTCCTTACTGTTGCGATGTTAAGATGGTTTATTCAAGAAATATTTATGAGTGCCAACTACGCACGGCCACTGCCGTAGGGCAGGGTTCTCCGAGTGTGGTCCCCGCACCGGCAGGGTCGGCGTCACCGTCACCGTCACCTGGGGCTTGTGAGAAAGGCCACCTCTCAGCTGGCCCCAGACCTGCTGAATCTGGGGTGGGGCTCTGATGCGGGTTAAAGTGCGAGGCCCAGTCGCTCAGAATAACGGTGCTCAGCCAGGCACGATTTTGCAAGCGTGTGCACACACCTGCCCGAGACCTTTGGCAATGTCTAGAGATGTTTTTGGTTATCACAACGTGCAGGTGATGCTATTGAGACCTAGCAGACAGAGACCGGGAGGGGGGCTGCTGGACTTCCACATACACAGGATTGCCCCCCACCCCGACTCTGCCACAGCAAAGAGTTATCCAGCCAGAAATGTCAACTGTGCCAAGCTGGGGAAACCCTGCTCTGGAGGGAGGGGCGCAGGGATGTGAACACAGACACATCAATAAGCAGGACCATCTCAGGCCGTGACAAGTGCTCAGAAGCAAATAATTCAGGGTAGTAGGAGTGGCTAGTGGTGGTTGTGACACTGGGTGACTTGAGGGGGCCGCCATGAGGGGCGGCAGAGTGCTCACTCCGGGGATGCCCTCTCTTGGGACCCGAAGGGAAGACCCCCGTCTCCTCTACTCCCAGCTCGTCTGACATCAGATGTGTGTGTTTTTCCACACCAGCCAGTTCTGCAGTTCTTGGAGGACACCAACTAGGTTGGCCTACGGTTTAACTCAACTGTTCGGAGTTAGCACAGATTCCACAGGTCTTTAAAGACTCAGTCCCTAAAAACTACCCCCTTCAGACTCCAATCTCAAGTCCAAGTTGTCACCTGTTCCCACAACCCCCTCCGCAGTTTTGATAATTCGCTACAATGGCTCACAGGCTCAAGGAAACATTTATTCATCTGCTGGTTTGTTACAAAGGATATCACGGAGGACAGAGAAGAACAGCCAGAGGGAGCGGTACCAGGTGTGGGAAAGGGGTGGGGAGCTCTGGTGCCCTCTCCAGGTGCACCGCCCTGCAAGACCCCCTCCCCCACATGTTCACCAACCTGGAAGTCCCCAAACCCCTTCAGTCAGGGTTCTCACTGAGGTTTTCACTGCATGGCTTGATTAAATCATTGCTTATGAGTGATTAAAGTTCCAACCCTCCAATCACATGGTTGGTTCCCTTGGCAACCAGCCCCCATTCTTAGGGGCTTTCCAAAAGTCACCTCAGTGTCATAAACTCAGGTATCAATGAAAGGATCTTGTTATAAATAACAAAAGATATGTCAGCAGCTGTTTCAAGAGGTGGGAACAGAAATCAAACAAAAGATGTTCCTATCATTTTTATTACAAGGGTTTTAGAAGCTCTGGCCAAGAACCAGGGGCAAAGATCAAAATATACATTTCTTTTACATCACAATATCATAGAACCCAACTGCTATGCTGTGAGAAGCCCATTCCACATGGAGTATGGGGGGCGGGGCAGAGACAGGTAGGCTCTCTGTCCCACATCTTCAGCCCCTCCCACTGTCAACATCAACCTGTGGGGCTGAAGTTGAGCCCCTGGCAGAGGGCAGCCCAGCCCACGTGTCATGTGGAGCAGAAGAGCCACCAGCTGAGCCCAGTCGGTCTACAGGCACAGGGGAGATGATAAAATGGTGTTTTTGGCCGCTAAGGTTTGGGAGGGTTTGTCCTGAAGCAGCAGCGAGGTGAGGCAGGCAGGACTCTGACACTCGTGGGTCCCCCTTGGGAAAGTCCCATAAACAGAATCGCAGACACCGGGGGACTGTGTGGGAAAGGCTTGGGGCAGCCGGACAGCAGCTGAGAGGCGAGGTACTTTGGTCCGGGTCCGGGTCTTCCACCGGGATGCTGTGTGCCTTTGGGCCTAAACTGCTCCGGACGTCAGTGTCCTCCTGACACAGAAGAGCCTGGCCTCAGAGCATGGCTGTAGCTAAGCCATCCTTCAAGGACCTGCAGATCTCTGTCTCCAAGCATTTCCTCCTGCTGACCCCGAATTGGAAAGTACTCCAGGGGCCCTGGGCGTCCTCTCTGACGGTGCCAACCAATGGCCCGCATTTCCGCGGCATGGGCTCTCTGGATCCAGACCAGTGGGGTGCAGGTTCCAGCTCCATCACCTCCTAGGTATAACCTTGGTTGGGGGTCTGCAACTTTCTGTGCCGTCATTTCCTCATCGGCAGAATCAGAGTACCTCTCTCACGGGAGTAGCTGCGCAGACTGAATGAGAGAATTTGCAGGAAACGTCCAGCCTAGTGCCTGACCTGTGCCAGCTGCCGCTGTTACTTCCCCTCATTTTCTGTCTCACACATCTGTGCTCCATCAAGCATACTTAATGTGAGCCTTGTCTCCTAGCGCGGACTCTCTGCTACAGGCTTCGGGCTTCTGGAAAGCCTGACTCAGGCTGAAACCCCGACCACAAGATGCAGCAGCATCAATGAGCAGAGCAACACGGCACTGCCCTGGGGGCCAGGTGTCAGGGCTTCACACTCTGGCTCTGGGCCCTGGGCTGGATGCTCAGCCCCTTGGTGCCTCTGCTTCCTCATCAGGAACACGGAGGTGATTGGCCCCACTCTGCCTGCCCCTGGGGCAAGGTGAAGATCCTGAGATGCGGGGTGCAGAAGCACTGTGTCAGCTGCTGCATACTGGACATGTAAGGGACACGGGGGTCCAGGGGTCAGCCCACAGGTCTGGAAGGTGGGAGAGCTCGTTCTCACTCTGGCGGATGACCTTGGGCACATTCATTATCTCTCTTCTCTGGGTCTCAGCATCCCCCTAAGCAAAGTGAGGGGAGGTCAAAATACCTGGAGATGTGTTTCTTTTACCCACATAGTACCCCTGAAAAAGTTGAACCTGTTTGTTAAAGACTGGAGGAATTCCCATAAAAGTTGATTTCCAGGGTTTCCCCTGCAAAACCGGAAGGCGTAGCAGCATAGGGCTCACAGGTCTACAGGGCAGATGCTGAGTGATGGCTGTCCCCCCAGAGAGGGGTCCGTGTTCCACAAGACTCCCCAGCCACATGCCCTTCCGGCTGCACGCACGCATGTCATGTGTGCATGTCGCGTGTGCGGCCCTAACAGCCACCAGGGCTCTGGGGCCACTTGTGCAGATATGCTAAGAACCTCTGCCCGCGAGGATGATGACAGTTGTGCTTCCTGGTATCCTGCTCAGTTCTGGGAACACAGTGGACACTCTGCAAACATTTGGCTCCCACCCCTCCCCGGCTGCCTGGTGACCTCAGTTACCCTACACCCCGGGAGGCTTGCGATGCGTCCTGTGGCCAGTGCAACAGAAACCAGGGCCTTGTTCAGCAAGGGTGGGTCTGAGAAAGCCTCCAGGATCTGTGGAAGGTCCCTTTCCACCCATTCCAAATTGGTAACCCTGTCCTCTCCTCACTCCCTCACCCTGAACAGAACTAAGCTTCACCTGTGGGCAGGAATTCACCGTCACTGCAGGGATGGGACAGCCAGGATCACCAAGAACTGGGCTGAAACCTGGGCTCCATCACTTGGCAGCTGTGACCGTAGCTGACTCAGTCAGGGTTCCCCTGAAAACCAGAACCAGCAGGATATGGTGAGACGTATAGGAGATTTATTATAGGAATTGGCTCGTGTGATTACGGAGGCTGAGAAACCCCACCACCTGCCCTCCTCCTCCACAAGCCGGAGACCCAGGGAAGGTGGTGATGTCATGCAGTCTGAGTCTGCAGGCCCGAGGGTCAGGGGTCAGCGGAGCCAGTGCTGTAAGTCTGGGTCCGAGTCTGAAAGGCCGAAGCACCAGGAGCGCTGACGTCCGAGGCCAGCAGATGGACATCCCTGCTCCAGGAGAGAGCGAATCCACCCTTCCTCCGACCCTGTGTTCCGTTCAGGCCCGCAGAGGACTGCACCGTGCCCACACTGGCGAGGCAGCTCTTCCTGACTCCGTCTACCAATTCAAATGCTGACCTCTTCCAGAAACACCCTCACAGACACATCCAGAAATAATGTTTCACCAGCACCCGGGGCACCCCTTCGCACAGTCAAGCTGACACATGAAATCGGCCATCACAGTAGCTACAGTCCTTACCTTCACAAATCGTCAGGTTTCTCAAGCGTGAAATGGGAACAGCACTTCCCCTGCCCTCCTCGGTAGGGAGCGGCAGACAGGATTAAAGGGGCCCGTCTGTAAAGCCTCCAACTGGCCAGGTGACGAATGCCCGGGGTATCAGTGTCTCACCCCCCAGGACAGCGTAGTTTGGCGTTTTCAAATGGGAAGGGGTTATTTCTCCAACTCCACTGTGCAACCAGGAAGAAATTGGCCAGCAGACCTGGAGTCAAACTGGAACTGGGTGGGAGGAGCCCAGTACAAGGCGAACTTCTTACTCCTATGTAGAAGATACCTGTTCATTTTAGGCCCCCAATCCATTTTCTAGTAATAGCACCCTAAGTTTCCGTAGAGAAACAAACTCCCTCACCATGCTCCCTGTGACTAGGCCTGGCCAATCAGAGCCCTGACTCCTCCGACCACAGTGATTGGTCAGAGGTGAGCACATGACTCGTGCTAGGCCAACAAAAGGCCTCTCTGGGATTTTTGCTGAGCTCTTGGAAAAGAAGCACCTACTTTCAGCCGGAGGGCTAAGCTGATAGGACATAAGCTTGCAGCTGCTGGTGGACAACTTTATAAGCAGAGAGGAAAACAACCCAACTGGCCTGAGAGTGAAGTTGACACAGGAAAGCAGAGCCAAAGGGCATGCGGAGTCACCGACAAACAACGCCTGGGCGCCTGGATGCAGTCAGACTGGGGCTGTGTGTGCTCACCTAGGGGCATTTCGGATTCCTGTGTCGGTAAGTTCCTTTTCCTGCTTCAGTGAGTTGGAGCCATTTTTCAGTCACGTGTAATGAATGAATCCTAACTACACAGTCAAGAAATAAAGTGTGCTACAAACAGAGTGATTCAACGAATGAATAAGTAAGTACATGAATTCATTGATGAGGGAGCAATAAAATGAATGAGCGAATTCTGAATGAGGGACTGAGTGAATGAATGAATGAATGAATGGATGTGTGAGTGAACGAAGCGTTGGAGGAAACAATCCCTTCTTGTTCTCTGAGTCCCAGACGCCAACCCCTCTGTTCCCGGAAGGCCTCCTCTGTTTGCTCCAGGTTTCGGGAGCAGGAGCACCCAGCCCGTGCACCATGTGAGGGAGAATTTTTGGTCAGTCTGAGAGCAGGTCCCCACACCTGAGGGAGGTAAGTTTTCTCACAATGAAATGGACATAAGAGGTCTTATCTCACCGGCTGTCAGAGCGGTTAAATGAGACAATGAACTTAAAGCACTTTGCCCAGCAAGAAGAAAGGGGTGGATGTACGTAGAATCTTGTAAAGTCTTGACAACAATGACGATGACCATCACTGTTATTATACTTTCAGTCTCAGCTCACGTCCACCTCCAGGAAGTCTTCCCTGACTGCCTGAGTCCCTCTCAGCTGAGTGAGTTCCTTTAGAACAGAATCCGCTTTGGCGAACTTGCCCTGCACTGAGGCACTGTCACCTCCATGGGTGTTGCTCAGATTGGGGGCTGTCAGAATCCCCAAGGGGGTGCATCATGACTTCATGTTCCCAGCCCCACCTTCTCCTCTGAGGACCTCTGTCAGAGGCCTACTGTGAGGTCCAAAAATCTGCGTTTTCACCAGGTCCCCTACCCTGAGGTCATTCGGATGCAAGCTGTCCGCAGGTGACACTTGCAGAAACTCCTACCCACCTCCCCCTTTTACAGGTGGGGAAACTGAGCTGGGGGCAGGCCAGTGGGCCCGGCATCACACAGGGATGCACTGGCAGGGCCGGTGGGAACCTGAAGTGGAGCCTCGTGGTCCTGGGCCAGTCCACCCTGGTGCACGGGGCCCCCTCTCTGTGGACCAGGCCAGACCAGTCCTTGGCATGGGTTTCCACCGTCCGGTTCTCTGATCACTGGCTGGCCTCCTGCCTCCCGAACAGGTGTCTCTTTGGGGCCCTGAACCCAGCAGGTGCTCAACAAATACCCGCCACAGGATGGGCACAGCTCTAGCAAGACCGAAATATTTAGCATTTTCTTCAGCAAGGGGGTTTCTTCAGCGAAGGCACCAGCGCCGTGGAGTGATGGACTCTCCACAGTGGTGCGAGGAGAGAGCCCTCATCCCGCTGGGGACCCCAGAATGTGGGTGTTTTTCTTGTTGCCTTTTCCTCTCTGAGGAGAGGGTTGTGATGTTGATCGGGCTGCTACAAACACACCAGGCTGTGAGCTGCAGCGGGCGGACCCTGCGTCTGCTCATGGTGCTTTCACTCTCTCCCACCGGCATGGGTGTAGTAGGTGCTCGGTGAGTGTTGATGAGATGGGAGAACGGAACCTCGGACCCTGCTCCTCACTCCAAGCAGCTCATTTCTCACACTGCGGATGGTCTGAGGGTAACAGAGTGTTTCCGCCATTCCTCTCCCCCTCGGGGCTCCTCCTCCCCTACTTCCAACTGTGGGTCTGGGGGGTGTGAAGGCCCAAGAGGTGGTCCTGGTCCCTGTCTTGGACCCCCTTCTCCAGGGCATCTGTGGGTGCGGTAAGAAGGTTTCTGCAGAAATCACTCTGCACAGCTGGGCCTGCCTTCACCCCCGCTGCCCACACTTCCTCCAGCAGCGCCGTGGCGCCACGGCCCCGCTCCGCCAGGACTGGATTTGATTGATTCTTTACTGGCCTGTGGACTTGATGCCCGTGCTGAGTACATGTGGAAGCTGAGCCAGGGACGAGGTGGGGGGAGAGGAGAGCCAAGGGGGTGCCTTGTGAGCCAGACCCCAACCCTTGCAAAACACAGGGCTTCCCCAGGCTGACCCAGCCAGCACAGCCTTTCCCGCCGCACCCACACGCTGCCGATGACTCTGGTTTCTAGAACTGCCCTGCTAATTTCCCAACAATGTCCAATGCAAGGGGAATGTCCAAGGCTAGGCCTGGGGACAGGCCCGGGCCAAACGTCCTCCCGAAAAAATGCGATGCGAGCATTGTTCATCTGTTATTGATTGGGAGGCTGTGAGCTTCGCTTCCAAAATCTCCAATAAAACTGGCTTGGAGGAGAATTTCCTGATTCCCCGGGTAAGTGGATAAAGATGTTCCAGGGGTCCGGGTGGTGCTGATGGGGAACTTCATGCACCATGCCCGGTTGGTCTTCCCCTTTGTTACTTAATGCAGAACAGAAGACAACCAACCCCATCTCTCTGCATCCACAGAGACAGCCTCTCTCATTATTTGGGTTCATTTTCGGTTGGAGGCAGGGGTCTGCTCAGTCTGAGGGCCCTTGGGAATCTGGCCCTTCCTTTTTGGGTCTGGGGCTTGGATTAGCTCAATCCTCTGGGCATCTCAAGAAAGGGCTCTGGCACCTGAGTGGTGTTGGGAGGGTAGGAGGTTTTCAGGGAACATGGCAAGGCACTGGGGAGCTGGTTCAATGGCCAAACCAGCCCAGGTCACAGAGGAAGGCGCCCAACTCTAAGGTCCCCCTTCAAAGGCCCTACCATTTATCAGCTGTGTGACCTTGAAAAGGGGAGGTTGCCTTTTGGCACCTCAGTTTCCTCATCTGTGAAATGGGTGTCATCTTAGGCCCTGCCTCATGAAGCTGTTACCAGAGTCAGGAATGCCTGGTGTGTACGTACACGTGCTTCGCATGGCGCCTGGCACACAGAAAGTGCTCAGGAAGCATAGTTTTTATTACCATTGTTCCTTGACATCAGCAGCTGGGACTCTGCTGACTTCATGGTGAGTCCCTGAGACGCCCAGAGAGATGGGATCACCCCTTTCTCAGACTTCTTCCCTTCCTCCCCTCCCACCATATGCTCTTGGGCCATGAGATGGATAGAGGGCGATCTGAGTCAGAGCACTTTGCATCTGGGGGGGGGGAGAGGGGTGGGCCAGGAGCTGGGAGACCTCAGCCAGAGCCAGGGTGTGGCTGGGGAGGTCAGCCGTTGGCCTCAGGTCTCGGCCATGTGGTGTGGAGATGCCGGAGCAGCCTCCCACCCCCAGCGACTCGGATCTAGGTCTCTGTCAGCCCTCACAGTGGGTGGGGAAGGAACACGCTACTGTGATTTCTGCCCCTGAGCACCTATGTATCCGTGGGCCCTGAATGCTTCATCTGCCAGATGAGGAGGTTGATTTCCCCTCATGCGTCTCCAATGGTTGTTATACAGCTCAGATCAGAGGAGGGCTCAGAGATCAGAATGACCCAGACAGGCTCTGCCTGACCCAGAACGACGCCAACACTGGGCGGATCCAAACTGATGCTGCAAAGACTCCGAGAACTGGACTGGGAGATGAACCACCGCCCACAGGAGCCACGCGGAACTGAGTCTAAACCCAGCCAGGTTGTCTGGCTGCTCAAGGAAAAACCCCAACATTCTTTAAAGGCAATAATGGTCCAGAATCTATGCACCATAACACTCGAAATGCCCAGGTGCATCCCAAAAGTCAACGTGCAAGGAGCCATGAAAATACGACAGCCCTGAAACTGGAAAATTGGGGCCCGATTTTCTCTGGAAAATCGAGGGTGGAGAGCACGCTTCCGGGTGAAGACTGAACGCGTTATCTTATGAGCTGTGTCTTACATCTTGCATTTTCATACTTTGAAGAAAAAGGGATCATATCCCTAAATATAAAACATAATAATATGAAAGTTCTAGAAGAAAACATAGGAAGAAATCTTTGTGATCTTGGGGTAGGCAAAGATTTCTTGGATCTAGCACCAAAAATGCTATCCATAAAAGAAATGGGTAAATTGGACTACATCAAAATTAAGAATGTATGCTTTTTGAAAGACTCTGTTAAGAAAATGAAAAGATAAGACACAGACAGGCAGAAGCCATTTGCAGATCACGTATCTGTTAAGGGACTTGCATCTGGAACATATAAAGAACTTTCAAAAATAAGAAGAAAGCAAACAGCCCAACAACAACCAAAGAAAAAGGCAAAAGATGTGAATAGACGCTTCACCGAAGCAGATACATAGATGGCAAATAAACACACAGAAGACATTCAAAGTAATTCACGACCTGAGCACAGATGACTAAAACCACAATGAGATGCCATTCGCACCTACTGGAAAGGCCAAAGTTAAAGACATGCACCGTACCAAGTGCTGGGGAAGACTGACTGGCATGCACTTCTGGGGGCGAATGAAAAGCAGTATGACCGCGCTGGGATGTGGTTTGGCAGTACTGTGCGACCCTGCCACTTCATTCCTCTTCACCCAAAAGAAAAGGAAATACACGTGTCTACAAAAACTTTGTATGCAACTATTCATAAGAGCTTTATGTGTAATAGCTAAAAACTGGGACCAACCCCAAAAGTTCTTCAACAGATGAGTGGACCAACAAACTGTTGTGTAGTTATGCGGGGCGCCATGACTCAGCAGTGAGAAGGAGTAAATGGCTGAGATATGCCACAACGTGTTTGAATCAGAATAATAGATCTGAGTGGAAGGAGCAAGACAAAAGAGAGCATGCGCCACGTGACTGTATAAAACTCAGAAATGAAAACAATTTGTAGTGACGGGTGCAGAGCGGCGGTTTTGGGACTGAGGGAAACATTTTTCTTATCCCAATTATGGTGATGGTTTCGTGATTGTATACATATGTCAAAACTGACCAAAATTGTACACTTGAAATATGTGCAGGTTATTGTCCTTCGAATAGAACTCAATAAAATTGGGGAGAAAGAGGAACTGCTTTCTTCCCAGCCTGACAGGGAACGCCTGTTCACAGAGCACCCCGAGTCACTCCGCCCCGCCCAGGCCTCTGCCCTCAGGAAGCACTTGTGTGCGTACATGCGGGTCTCGGAGATGCCGTGGGTCTGGCGCCAGACCCCCAGGAGAGAACGAGTGTTACGATAAAGTGAGTCGTCCTGGACTGGGATCTATGCCATCGGACCTCCCAGTTCTCAGGCTCAGAGTCGGGCGGAAACTACACCAACTTCCTTGGGTCTCCAGCTCACAGGTGGCAGATGCTGGGAGCTCTCCACCCATATAACTGCGTGAGCTAGTTTCGTACAAGAAATCTCAGTCTACATATACGTGTATATTGGTGTCACTGTCGACATAGATAGACCTCCTCTTGGTTCTCTTTCTCCGAGAGCCCTGACTAATACCTCCAGGAAGCAGAAGGGAAGGACAAGAGGAAAGACGGGGGAGGGAAGGAGCCTTAGGAGGGTGTGTTCAAGTTGGCTGCAGGCAAGAGTCACCAATTGCTGGGCCTGTGAACTGTGCCCTGAGAAACTGCACCTACTGAGCCTTGGGACACCCCTTGGGGATGCATGGTGGGGAGAAGAGAAAATTTGCCCACCGGCTTTCATCTCCCAATGATCCAGGTTTAAAACCCCCCCCGGACCCTTGGGTTGTGCACACCCCTCTCGGCACACAGGCACCCCGAGGCAGAGTTAAGGGAAGCCCCAGGATGGGCAGGAAGCTGCACCTGGAAATGCCTGTAGGCCCAGGGAGAGCAGGAAGCAGACACTGAGGCCCGTGTGGACTGTGAAGTGGTGGGTAAGAGGTATCTGATAAGCCCTGGGTTATGAGGAAGGCCCCAGAAGGGGCAGATGGACTGGAGCCAGGAACGGATAAGTAGAATAGTCATGGCAGTGAGCTGGGAGGCACTCCAGGCTGATGAAACAGCAGGGCCAAGATGTGGGAGCTGCATGGTGCCTGGTAGAATCATGGCATTCCTGTTCGAGTGCCCTGCGACCACGACCGTGAGGCAAGGTCTGGCTTCTGTTCCCATTCCTGGGCATCCGTGCTCTCACCTGCCCAGAATCCATTCCCACCCCTTTACTTTCAGGTCCCAGGGTTAACCACTGGAGTGGGCACTTGACCTTTGCCTGGCCAAGGACAGTGCCACATCCTCTCAGCCGCAGTGATTGGCTCAGGGATTGGCACATGACCTGTGCTGGCCAATGAGAGCCAGCAAGTGGCAATGCCAGGAGTGCTGCAGAAGAAATTGGGAAACAGTCTGCCCCTCTCTCAGGACTACTGAACTGGGAAGACAGGAGCCTGGGGCTGTTGGGTTGTCATTGTCACATCTACGGAGAGGCTGCCTGAGAATGACTGACCCAGGGAGTCAGAGGCAGGACATGCAGCGGGTTCTTGACATCATCTGAGTGCCTGGATCCTGTCTGTGAATCAGATCTGTCCTTTGAGTTTTCTGTTATTTGAGCCAATAACTTCCATTTTTTTTTTTTATGTAAGTGAATTTGACTTGGGTTTCTATTACCTGAGTCCAAAAGCATCCCAAGGCTGCATTGCTGCCTGAGGACCTCATAAGCGTCTGGTGCAATACTGTCAATAATATTGTGATAACTATGTATGGTGCCAGCTGGGTACCAGCAATATCGGGGGAACACTTTGTAAAGTATGTGATTGTCTAACCACTATGTCCAAGTGCAGCCAGTGACTGGACATGCCTCAGTTTCTCCGTCTGAGCACTATGGCCTTTAAGCGAGTTATTATATACAAAATGCTCGCTTTAGAGCCCAATACATGGTTAGTGCTCAGTAAATATGAGCTGGTGTTAGTAAGGTACTGATGAATCCCGAATCGACTCCTCAGATTCATATTGCCTACTGCGCTCCAGGCCAGTAGACAGCTGTGCTCAACGAGACTTGGACTGGACTGGCCTCCACCCCACCCTGAATCCTCACGCCCACTCAGCATTCAGCTCGAGAGCTTGGCTGAAGGCCCCCATCCTCCCAGGCGCTCGCACCAGAAACCTGGAAGTCTCCCTGGAAGCCCCTGCCCTCCCCCAGATCCAGGCTTCACCCAGCCTTTGAGTCTCCCCCTCAGTATCTTCTCCAGATACAGCGTGGTCTGCATGCCAGCAGCATCAGCTCCAGACTCCCGGCCCTGCCTCTGACCCACAGACAAAATTGTCTGTTTTAAGAACATCCCCAAGGTGATTCAGATGAATGTTACAGTTTGAGAAGCTCTGCTCTCCAACTTCTGATTTTCTCAACCTTGGTGCCTAATGACATCACGAGAGGGCCTTTAAAAATACTGACACCTGGCTCTGCCTCCAGACATTCTGGCTGCATCGGCCGGGGGCATGGTTCTGAGCAGGACACTGCGATTTCAATGCACGGCTGAGGTTGAGACCCACAGCCCCTGCCCCGGTCCAGGTCTCCTATCAGAACAATTTTGACAGCCCTCAGCCTAGCCTCCAGAGCAGTGCCCCTGCCCCAGGCTGTCCCCCACACTCCAGCCAGGCAGCCTTCCATGGCAGGAAAACATCACACCCACTATCACTGAGATGTACTGAACATCACAGAAATGAAATTCTCTAACTGATCCCAATAAACCCAACCTTACCAGTTAAAGGTGATGCCACCTCTTTTGGGTTACTTCGGTCTCTTTCTCTGTCTTTCAAGGGTTCTTCACACCTCCCACCCCACGTTTCCTTCCCCAGGTGGTTCTCGGGGTACGCGAGGGGCTGCTGCTAGTCCAGGTGGGTCCTCTGGCCCACCTCCTCGGCCTCAGGTGCCCTGGACCCCTTATCTCAGAGCTTCAGACTCTTTTCACAGAAGCTACAGGTGCTGTCCTTGGTCCCTCTTGGCCGGCAGGTGTGTGCCCACATCTCCTGTTACTGACAGGGGACCCTGCCGTTAGCTCTCCGTGGCCTCTTTGCTCTGATCCTCTCGGTCCCTCCAAACCCCACTTTGGGAGGCACACGTGGACTTCTGGGACTTGTGTCCACCACCCACAGGCCATGGGGAACTGGCCAGGCTCTCTCGGACTTGCTGGTCTGGACATGTCCCGTGGTGCTGGCCTGAGCCACCATGCCCTCAGTTCCCCCTTTACTTCCCTAAAGCACCCAAGAGAACTTCTGTTTTCTCCCCAATTCCAACCAACCGACCCAGCAGCATTCCCCGCATCACCCCCCACCGGCTGGTCCCCCTCCTCCTCCTGTCCTGGCAAGAAGGCCCACTGGTGCCGCTGTCTCTGGGCTGGGTGCTTCACCGGCAGCCCATGGCTCCCTCGAAGGCTCTCAGCAAAGTTCTCTGGTCCATGTGGGTCAGGCCTGGCTTGTGAATACGAAGGGAGCTTTGGACATTTTTAAGAAAGTTTTTCTTTCTCCACCAGGCTGGCTTTCAAGACAATTATCTCCTGGCAAACAAGAAAGCCAGTCTGGTCTCATTGTTCTGAATAATACTCGCTCTCTCCTTCCCTGGGGAATAAGTCCCCTGACCTTCTCCTGCAGGGAAAAAGCTGCAAGGCTGCGTGCTTTAGGGTGGAGGAGGGGAGACTCCAGAGCAGCCTTTCCCCACACTAATGCGCACCAACCCTGAAAGAATAACCACACTGTGGTACAGCCTTGCAAGGGAGTGTTACTGTGTAGCAAAAAGGGTTCCACAGCAGACAACATGAGGGCTAAGAGCACTGTGCTAAGTGAAAAAGCCAGACACAGGAGGCAGCCATTGTGGTGCAATGACGAGAAAGTCTAGACAGGCAAATCTGCCAGGTTGTCTCCGCTGGTGGGGTGGAGGGGAGGGGCCTGGCTGCCGAGGGGCAGGGAGGACCTGTGGGGGGTGATGGAAATGTTCCATGCCTGGGTTATGGTCGTGATTACACAACTGTACACCCTTGTCAAAAATGATGTACTTGTACACTTAAAATGGGCGAATATTGTACATAAATTATTCTTTAATAGAGCTGATTTCAAATAAAAACTTAAAAAATAGCAGTTTCATATTTTAAAACCTCGACCTCATTTTGTATCTAAAATTGACAACCCCTTACCCAAGTGTCCATTTCAAACTCCCCACGGCCCTTGGGGTCAAGTTTAAAATCTGCACTGCTCTCTCTCTCCCTTCATCTGCTGGCTCCAATTCCTTCCTGGGCACTCAGCTTAAACCTTACCCCCTAACACAGGCCCTTCCTGCACCCCAAGACTGGGTTAGAGCTCCATGTGTGGTAGCCCCACAGACACGCCCACCCCTCCTTTGTGCACTGTGGTTGCTTAACTGCCATTTTTCTCACGAGACTATACGTTTGGGGTCCCTGGGCCCCAGTACGGTGTCTGGCACAGAGTGGAGCCTCTGATGAATGTTTGCTGAGTGAGTATTCAGGCTCCCAGTGAATGTCTGGTGAATGAACAAAGGAGCAAGGAGCGGGTTGGTGGGGCTGGAGTGTTGTTTGCCCAGAAGGGAAGTCAGGGAACAAAAACTGAGCAGAGATCTAGGGAAAAGCCACATGAACAAGGCAGAAGGAATTCAGAAAAGAGAAGGGGATGTAAAAAGACGTTTTGCATTGTGAGACCAGCCCAAACAAAAGCTTGGAATGGACAGAGGGGGGCGGGGGGGGCGGGGGGAGTCAGGAAGAGTCCGGCTGCTCCCAGCCGGGCTCAGGCACCACTAACGAGCATTTGCTGAGCACCGATTGCACGCCCCGAACCGTGGGGGAGCCGTGAGAAGGACAGGCTGTTCCTGCTTGTCTCCCCACCACGTTACACCGCCCCACACATTAGTCTCTGTCTTGTAAAGATCGATTCTGTATTGACAGTTTCTGTCTGCACCCAAACAGGCAGAAAAAAACAGCCCTGCTGGAGGCACTCGACGACAACTGGATTTACGACCGAATCTCCGAGAACGTGGACTGCCCAAAGGCACCAGCCCTGCTGGGCTCCCAGCACTCCCAGACACGCAGCTCCCGGCCGGAAAAGCAAGGACGGGTCCAGGAGGACAGGACCAGTCCGGTAAACCAGCGTTTCCTGATGTCCCTCCCGTGCCAGCCCCCGGGGGCTGCGGAGAAAACGAAAACATCACTCCTGCCACGGGCAGCTCTCAGACCTGCCAACAAACATGACCGAATACCTTCCATGTGTCTTCAATAATGTTTGCTGAGTTTTAGTTACTTAACAAACACTTACATAGTGTGTGTCGTGTGCCAGGAAATGTTCTAAGTACCTTACAAAGATTAACTCAGTTAATCCTCATAGCGCCCATTGTCATTCCCATTTTGCCAATGAGGAGACTGAGGCAGAGAAAGATGCAGAAACTTGCTGGTGGCCTCACAGCTGATGCCCGGCGGAGCCAGAAGGCGACCTCTAACCGTGGGCTTCAGTCGCTTGTTCGTCCTCCCGGTGCTTGCGCGGCCTTAGTTCGGCAGCTGTCGGGCTTCACTCATTCATTCTACAATTGTTCAGTGAGCTCCTACTATGCACCAGCACTAAGTGTGAGAGTAAAGGCTTCCTCTAACATTTAGGGAGAACCTACTATGTGCCTCAAGGACAAGACCGTGTCTTCCTCATCTCTGCACTGGGCCTAGGCTGCAGCACATAGTAGGGGCCTGATCATGTTTGCTGCGTAACCGGCAGTGCCCAGTATTGGGAAAAAGTGCCGAACTTGGAGCCTGAGAACTTGGATCCCTCCCACCGGGAAGGAAAATGTTTTGACATGCTCATCCATATTCAGGTATGTTATATATCCCAAGGGGCTTATATTGCAAGAGTGGAACTGAGATAAGACCATAATATCCTCCAAAAGAATGAAGTATTAATGGTGGAATTTCAGGCATCCATAAAGGAGATAATTTGGTGGGTGGGTGGCCCCCAAGTACACCCTGTCATTGATCGCCTCCGCTGAGTGCCTGGGAATAGGACAGGCATTGTGCGCTAGAAGGTGCCAAACACTCCGCTTGGGGGCGGTGAGTCACCGGCTGGTCACAGTGGAACCTGGTGGGGAGGCAGAAGAGCACGCCCACCCTGCAAACAGATACGTCCCCTGGGACGAGGCAGGGTCTGTGGGAGCAGAGCAAGGGCCTGGCCCTGCAAGCCGTCGGTGGCGGAAGCTGCCAGCAGCCCCGGTCTTGGGCCTGGACTGGGACTGGCGTGTCTTCGCCGCGCCGGCTGAAGTCTGGGGAGGGCTCGTGGAGGATCTGGGACGTGGGCAGGAGTCTGCGTCACCTTGGGCACTCCCAGAGTCCCCCTCGATTGCTCTGTCTCCTGGCTCAAGGCACAGGGTCAGCTGGGAGAGGGGGGATCTTCCCAAGTTCACTCTGCGCAGCCCAGGGGTGAGACCGAGGGGCAGACACTGCTGGATGGGCCTCCTGTCCTCCAGGAAATGATGCTCACTGACAGTGACCTGTGCCCAGGTTCCCGACACATAGCATCTTGTTTTACCGAATCCTCGCCTCCGCCCTAGGAGGTGGAACTTCTACAGAGGAGGAAACAGGGCCCAGAGAAGCAGAGGCAGCTGCCCAGGTTGGCTCAGGAGGACCCGCGGTCAGCTGTGAGCCTGCCGCTTCCGAATCAGGAGCTCGGGCACAAAACCGCAGTGCCGAGCTACCACCCGCCGGAGACACAGCCCCGCCCTCGCCTCCTCTCTGCCCGTCCCTGCCTGGAGTTTGGACCCTGCCATGGGTGGTGGCTGCCCACACTGATCTCCGGTTCGGCCATCATATCGGACACGGCGCCTGCCGAAAGCCTTCCTCGGACCTTGGATCAGAGCCTTTAAGGGCAGCCCGTAACAGAAGGCAGTGAATCCCCCACCCATCCAACACTCGCACATCCAGGGCCAGCCCCACCCTCTCTGGAGCCTCTCCAGCGCCCCCCCCCGCCCCCACCCAACCAGGCCAGCTGCCATTCCCCTACCCTGCTGGGCCTCCTCCCTTGCCAGGAGCGCCCAGCCAGCTGGCTTGGACATTGCTGGGCGCACCTCAACCTTCTCCCAGGTAGAAGAGGCAGTGCTTGTGGTATGAACTTGCCCCATTAGTAGTAGTGATATTCAGAGTTAGGCACTGCCCCACCTTGAAATATTGGCCACACTGCTTCCCCCTCCCCTCCGAATCTGGTGGTGGTGTCAGAACCAACCTCAGGGGCAGTTTCTGCTGCCCACACTCAAGCAGATCCCAGACAGTGGCAACGAGGGAGAGACCTTGAGAGGCCATTGAGACCAACTTCTTCATTAACAGATTAGGAAACTGAGGCCCAGTGCAGATGGAGGATTTCCCCCAAGTCATGCAGCCACATCTGCTTGGGGCTAGAATCCGGCTCTGTGCAACCCCAGTGCGGTGGCCACTTCCTGAAGTCAAGTCTCCAGAAGCACCGAGAGACCTTTGGTGACCTTGAGCGTAGATGCCGCCTCTAGGACTACTTCCCTGGGCGGGTGGAAGACTGCTCCTGTCCTGTCCTGTCCTGTCCTGCCGTTCATATCCCTGGATGCCCAGCCCTATAAACAAAACAACCATTTTCCCACACCTCTTTCCCCCCTTAATAGAAGCACTAATTTATTCTCTGTTATGCAGGCCAGCCAAGCAGAGAGGAGAGGCCAGATGGGCCGCAGCCTTCCCGAGAGCTGGGGGACTGAGGCATCTCAGCTTGCACCAGGGTGCCATGCCCTGTCCGGCCAAGGGGCCAGGACAGGGGAGGCGCAAACCACTTCCTGGCGGGTGCAGCCAGCAAGCCCTGTCCTGACAGTCCTCTGGCTGAAAGGCAGGGCTTCTCCATGAGGCTGCGCTCGGGGGTGGGAAGGGGGGTGAGAGGGGGTGGTCCCCAGGCACCAAATTAAGAGTAAAAAAAAAACAAACAAACCCAAGTTCAGGGGAGGGGGGAAAACCCTAGAGCACGCCTGGCCCTGCCAGCTGGTCAGCATCCAACTGTCCAGGGGTTGGCTGTCTGTCTTGGGCTCCATCACATGTGGGCCTGTCACGAAAACACATCCCTGCAGAGAACTCTTGTAGCTCTGAGAGTTCCCTCTCAACTCCCAGTTGTTAGTTATTCTCAATTCCTCCTTCTCTCCTGCTTCCCCAGCATGCAAGCCATCGGCCATCTCACCGGCTCTGCCTTTAAAGTCTGTCTGGGATCCGGCTACTTCTTACCATCTCTGTATCTCCTCCCTCCCTGTTCCGAGCCACTGTCATCTCTTGCCTGCAGTGTCACCACAGCCTCTCCCTGGGCTCCCCGCTTATACTCTCATCTGCTCAGCCACCTTCCATACAGCAGCGGAGGGGTCGTGTCAAATGGACATCAGATCTCTTTTCTGCCCCGCCTAAACCCGCCAGTGGAATACAACCTCAAGCCCTCACAGTGGCCTTCCAGTCCCCACTCGCCCTGGCCACTGCCTGTCCCTCTAACCTCATCTCTGATGGCCCTCCCCCTTGCTCGTTTCACACCAGACACCCCCCTCTTTGCTGTTCCTCACGCTTGCCCCGCACATGCCTGCCTCAGGGCCTTGGCACGTGCTCTTCCCTCAGATATCCCCAGGGCTTCCCCACTGCCGTGATTCAGATCACTTGAAAACCTCCCCTCCTTGGAGGGCCCACCTCCGATGATCTCATCTAAAATCGAGTCCCTGGTCCAGACACTCTCTGTCTCCGTCCCCACTGTATTTGGTGTGATTTGTTGATGGGATGGTGGCCCCCCCAGAGTGCAGGTTCTGCGAGGGCAGAGGTTCCCTCTCTCTGTGTCTTGTGTCCTCGCTGGGTCTCAGTGCCTGGGACAGTGCCTGGTGCATAGTGGGGTCTCAGTACGTATTTGTTGAATGAATATTCTCTTGCACGAAGGCTGCGTTTGCACAGGTAGCAGCGCTGCCCGCCCGCATGATGCTCTGGTTAAAGGAAGGCGTCGCCCACCCCAAAAGCAGCTCCCGAAGGGCTGCCCGCACCCTCCTGAACAATAGTGATTTTGTTGCCGTCAGTCAGGGCAGCAAGTGGTGCCTTTCTTCCTTGCCTCTGCCCTTCCACTCTCACGGCATTATTTGTAGGGCACGGTCAACCAGGCTCTTCCCAAATGGAGGTCTGACATCTTGGACGGGTCATGTCATGGACTGCGTGTTTGAGTACCGCCCCCTGAAAATCATATGTCGAGACCCAAACCCCCAGTGAGATGGAACTGGGGGAGCTTTTGAGCAGTGATGAGGTGTAGATGGGGTCAGAAGGGTATCAGTGCCCTGACAGGAAGAAAAGGAGGTGACTACCCTCTCTCTGCACCACGTGAGGGTACAAGAAGACAACCATCTGCAAACCGGACAGAGGGCCCCCACCAGACATGGGGTCTGTCTGCATCTTGACCTTGGACTTGCCAGCCTCCAGAACTGTGAGATACAAATGTTTATCTTTTGAGCCACCTAGTCAGTGGCAGGTTGTCATAGCAGCCTGAACAGTAAGACAGGAGAGGGACTGTCACAGAAAGCCCTTGTCACAGAAAGCATACGGGCTGTAGGAGTCTGGATATTTTCTTAGGTGTGGCTCACAGCTGGGAGAGACCATGAGTGTGGCAGAGGACAGGGTGCCCAGAGCAGCAGGACAACCCAGTTGGAGTTGATGAAATGAAGTTCAAGCAAGAGTGATACTGCCCTTTACTTAAGGTCTAGAAAATGAAGCATCACGACTTATCCTACAGAAATGTAGAATGTGGGTGGTGATTTATGCCTGAAACTCTTTTCCTGACCTTGTTTGCATCCATGAAAAACTAGAAAGAGTTTTATTTGCAACAAGAAGAGGGGGTGAGTCAAGTCTTGTAGCCCCTCACGACGGATCGCTTGGCAGTGGGGTTCTCAGCCTCAGCACAGATCAGCGTCCGGGCCAGGCCACCCTTTATTGTGGGGGCTGTCCTGTGTGTGGTGGGGTGCTAGCGGCCACTGCCATGCGCCCCACCCTCCTCCTGTGGCAGCCAAAAATGTCCCCAGACATTGCCAAATGCCCTCTAGCTGGCAAATCAGCCTCGGTGGAGAAGCACTGCTATACATTCGAGAATAATGGTAACTCTTACCACCATGGAGAAAGCTTGTGCTCTTATGCTGGGTTGAAAAAACAAAGGTGCAAAATGGGTCTTCAACTATATGTGTGCATTCAACAGAAAAAAGCTTGGAAGGAAACATACTAGGATGCTTACAAGAATCTCCAGGTGGTAGCATTATGAAAGATTTCCTTTTACTTCGTTATTTTTGCTTTTAAACACTCATTCATTCAATAAATATTTATTGAATGCCCACCCCACGCCAGGCACTGTTCGGAGCGCTGGGGATAGGCTGTGTGCAGACACACGCTGGCATTCTGCGGGGCTCTGCCTTCACACCGGTCAAGTTCCTAGGGTCAGGGGTAGACTGAAACCCAGAACCTATGAAGAACGACACTCTGAGATAGTGACGGGAGCTTTGAGGACCATGAAGTGGTGGTGGTGGGGGGAGAGCCAGCCTGGCAAGTGGTACCCACTCAGTGACTATTTCTTGAATGAATGGAGAACTCTTAAGGAAGTTTAAGTAGTGGAGCTAAGTGATCTGATTTCCATTCTTAAATAATTATTGTCAAAAATTGGGAAAAGATACTACGTGTCTGTTCTTATAAGAAGTCAAACAGTGTGAAGGGAACAATATCAGGGAGCTCATAAAAGTCACATGAGTGCAGCTGCTGTAAGTATTTCAGTGAACATCTTTTCAAGCATCCTTTTCCATTCTCTATTTCTGTCGATCTCTGCCTCTCTTTATAAATATATGAAAACATTTTATGCAAGTGGATTCCAACCATTCATGCTGATTTGTAACCTGCTCTTTTCCTGCCCTTTGTAATTTTATGCTCATTGCAAACTTTCCACAGTGGGCATATATTACTTTTATAATCCGGAACACACAAAAAAAGCAAAAAGACCACAAGAAATAAAGTGAAAACCCACAAATGCAGGATGAGGGATCACTGGCTGAGCAGTAAGGCCGTGAAGAGAGGCTTTGGGGTTTAGCCGACCACAAACTCAGCGTGAGTTGACGGCATAATGTGGTTTCCAATTTCAGTTGAGTTCGTTTTATCAGACAATTCTCCAGCTCCCAGTGTGGGAATGGCAAAGGGCAATGTGAACGAGCTTCTCTGGGCTCAGCTCAAGGTAAATGAACGTCCACTCGATTCCCTTTCTTGTAGCTTTTGAGTCAAGCTAATGTCCAATAGGTACTTACTCTGTGCCAGGCGCTGTTCTACGAGATTCACATAGATTAACTCATTCAGTCTTCCCAGCAGCCCTGTGGTATGGGTCCCATTATTATTCCCATTTTACAGATGGGGAAACAGAGGCCCAGAGAGGCTGAACGACTGGAGCAAGGTCACAGCCTCACAGACCCCACCAGCCGCAGACCGGCCCTCCCACACACGGCACCGCCTCCCAGAGGCCTTGCCCACAGTGCCTGCCCCTCCACGCCCACCAGCCCTGATGCCTGAGATGACTGCACTAGACATGCAAGTAACTGAGCCCTGCTCCGAGGACCGCTGTGACGTTGAGAGGATCGTAGAGGGGCCCTTGTCAGCTCATACATGCCCCTGTCGTGTGAGCTCTAATCTCATCATCAGGAATTATCTCCTCCCTCCACTGTCTCCCCTGCCCCTGCTTCTCCTGGACCTGACTCACCAGCCCCTCAGCCTCCCCTGCTCCACTTAACACAGCTCATCTCTCTTCTCAGCAGCCTCACCGGCCCTGCAGTTCAGTTCTTCCAGGTCAGCTCAGCCCTCCTCAGTTCCTCTCCCACACTTTGCTGAGGAGAAAACAGGGAAAGAACAATAAAACTAGAGTTCGAGATGATGAGATGGTGATAAGGATGGTAACGATGGTGATGATGGTGGTGATGGTGATGATGGTGGTGATGGTGATGGTGAAGGTTGTGATGATGATGAAGGTGATGGTAAAGGTCGTGATGGTGATGATGAAGGTGATGGTGATGATGGTGGTGATGATGGTGATGGTGATGGTGAAGGTTGTGATGGTGATGATGGTGATGGTGGTGATGAAGGTGATGGTGAAGGTTGTGATGGTGATGATGGTGGTGATGAAGGTGATGGTGAAGGTTGTGATGGTGATGATGGTGGTGATGATGGTGATGGTGATGGTGAAGGTTGTGATGGTGAAGGTTGTGATGGTGATGATGGTGGTGATGAAGGTGATGGTGAAGGTTGTGATGGTGATGATGGTGGTGATGAAGGTGATGGTGAAGGTTGTGATGGTGATGATGGTGGTGATGATGGTGATGGTGATGGTGAAGGTTGTGATGGTGAAGGTTGTGATGGTGATGATGGTGGTGATGAAGGTGATGGTGAAGGTTGTGATGGTGATGATGGTGGTGATGAAGGTGATGGTGAAGGTTGTGATGGTGATGATGGTGGTGATGAAGGTGATGGTGAAGGTTGTGATGGTGATGATGGTGATGGTGAAGGTTGTGATGGTGATGATGGTGGTGATGGTGAAGGTTGTGATGGTGATGATGGTGATGGCCATGATGATGAGCACCAATGCAGACCTTACTGAGCGCTCTCCAGGCCTCACCTGATGAGACTTCTCATCTGGTCTTCCCTGCAGCCATGGAGGTAGACGCTCTTCAACTGGTAGTGGCGTCCCCGACATCAGCAGGATAACAGCGATGCATAGCACTCACAAAGCACTTACTATGTGCTCAGCTTGGAACAGGCACCTTCTACTGGCTGCCTCCTTTCAGCCTAATGTAATGGCAGGAGATGCTCTTATTACGTCCATTTTGCAGGTGAGGAGAGGTGGAGTTGTTAAGTAAAAGAAGAAATTTTTTTCTCAGGGGGCAGGGAAACACACAGCCCTGCTTCCCTGAGTGTCCTGCCCTGGGGCAGGGACCCGCGGGCCTGGAGCTGGTGGCTCTCTGGGGAGTGGTGGGGGGTGTGGGCACCAGAGGTGCCAGCGACTTGACTGTCCCAGCAGGGCTGTGGCAGCCTTTGCATTTTTGTGGCATAAGGTGGAAATTTGAGGCATTTAAGACAGTGGGGAAAGAGAAACAAAAAAAGAATAAGCAAGAAGACAATCAAATGTTACCATCTTGCAGGTGCCGGGGTTGGTGATGAAAACACAAATGAGCCCGAGGTTCCGCAGAGCCCAGAGTCTAATGCAAACCAGACAGATAACAGCCCCACTGCTCTCCTGTCCCAGCGCTCCGAACGCGCCCTCAAAGCAAGGCTGGGATGGGAGCCCCCCACACCATGCTGCCCCACATCTAGCAGCCCACCTGGGTCTAGCCAGGGTCGGGGAGGACGTGAAACATCACCTGCTACCCAGCTGTGGAAACCTGTGCATCCCAGAATCAACCAGAAGTATTCCTACCTGTGTGTGAGGTGGGTGCTACAGCCCACAGTGCAACGAATGGGACAATGGAAGACAATGGACGTGGGGTCAGCTCCTGGCCTGCAGGAGAGGGTCACGGACCACTCAGAGCATCAGGTTCCCCACTGGAAAATGGGGGTGTTACCATGTGCCCTGTTTTCCTCACAGGATGGCTGGAGGACCAGGCGAGATCCTGCAAGTCACTGTGAACCTCAGGTAACGGCTTGCTTCAGGCCATTCAGCCATCTCTGGAGTGGAGCTTCACGCAGACCACAAGGGTACCTGCTCCGAAGGGACGGATCACAAGGACTTAAGCGCTGAGAGCTCAAATTCCTATGTCTTCCTTTGCCATTGACCCGAAGCTCCAGCCCCTTTGCCTGTTTTGGTTGTGACAGGCGATGAGAATTGAGGCGAAGAGACACAGAGACAAAGAGGGAAAAGAAATGTGTTGCAGTGAAAAATGAAAAGACGGGAAAGAGGTGGGCCTAAGACAATCGATCAGAAGAATGGAAAAATCATGCATAAAAGGGCAAAAGACACCCGGAGAGAAAGGGAGGTGGGGAGACCAGTGGTGGGGACAGAGAGGCTGGGGTGGAGCCAGGAGAGGCAGAAGCCTGGGCAGCTGAGGATGGAGGGTGCATCCTGGACCCTGGGGCTCCCGGACGTCACGCCAGGTGACGCGGAAGAGGGAAGAGTCGGAGGGCGAGTGGCCAGGTGTCCGGGGCTGCATAACCCTCCAACCGTGCGGCTCTGGGTCTGGGTTCGGGAGAGAGCTCCAGGCCCCACTAGAGAGGAAGGAGACTTTGCTTCCTGACACCAGGGGCTGCTCCCTAGCACGGTTCGGTCCAGAAAACCCAGCAACAGTTTACCACAGAGAGAGCTCTGTCCACAGATGGGTGATTTCTAGGAGAGCTGGTGGGCCCTGGAAGGCCAGGTCGCCCAACCCTTTCTCTCCTACCATCCATTCTGAAGTTTATTCAAGGCCCAGAGGGAGGAGGCCGGCCCACATCACAAAGGGAGCCAGCTGGTGGCTGTCCAGAAACCCGAGCCTCCTGGTCCTGGAGAAGAAGGGCAGAGACTGAATGGGGTACAGAGTGAGCGGAGGTCTCAGTGCTGGGAGGCTGCGGGCAGAGGGAGACCAGGCAGAGGGGATGAGCCTGGGATTGGAAGGAGGAGGCTGGGGGAACGAGGGAAGGTGGGGAGGGCGTGCATGTGGAGGGAGAAGAGAGGCTGTCCCCTCTTCCCAAAGCCACCTTTATGTTCACAGACACGTCCCCAGCACCTAGAAGAAGTCTGGGCACATGGGAGGTATTTAATAAATCATTTATGTGAGACCCCGAGTCAGAGGAAAGGCATCTGGGGACCCCTCTGCCCTTGACCAGAGTGTACCACTGGCCGGCCTTGGGCGCAGTGTGCACCGGGACAGGGTTAGGTCCAGGGCGCAGCAGAGCTGGGAGGGGGGTTCAGGCCCGGGGTGGGGCTGAGCCTTCCCCTGGGGCTGTGGCTGCAGTGGCCCTGAGCCTGGGTTGGCTGAGCTGATGTCCGGTCGCATGTGGACGGGGCTGGCGCCAGGGCAGGTGCCGGTGGTGTTGAAAGCTAGGCCTGGTGCTGAGGTCGGGCTGGGGTGAGGGCTGAAGGGGGTTCAAGGTGGGTGCTGATGTGCAGCCTGAATGGAAGCTGGTTGGGAATGGCCTTGGCACTTGGACTAAGGCTGGTTCAAACAGGACCCAGAGCCCCCTTCCTTCCATCACCCCGGCCCTGTACCCCTCCACACCAGCACTGGGTGGTGCTTCCCGAGGTCCTGTCTGGCCCACAGCAGCCCAAGCAACAGGCCACATTCTGACCTGGTGCCGTGGCCTGCGATGCAGAGACTTGGAGGTGTCCCCGGGTGCCAGCGGGGACAGCGCCCTTACAGCTCTGTTTGGACGGCTGAAAGGGACAGGCCCGCTACTCGCTGCCTTTTCAAATGAAGTACATCACGTGAAACTTTCTGTGAGGCAACAGCAAAAGCTGATGGTGCTGCGGCCTCTGAGCCCCTGGGCAGTGGGGCAGGACTCCTCCCCTTGGCTGCCCCAACCCCTGAACTCACGTGGTAATGGCTTCAGTCGGTTTCTACCCCTGAGGCCTTGGCAGGGAGGTGCTGACGGGGTCAAGAGCCCTGATCAGAAGTCTGCAGATGGAGAAGAGGGGACTCCCACCATTGGGGTTTCCGGATTTGGATCAGCTCTGCGACCCGTAAATCAGTTACCTCCTCTCCCTGAGCATCGGTGGTTTTCATCTCTCTCAGATGCAGATAATTTGTCTCCCTAGAGCCGTTGAGAAAACATGCCCCCCCACCCCTCCCCAGTGTCTGGCTCGTAGGACAGATTTGCTGTCCCTTCTTTCTTGTAGAGGTTGGGAGATTGAGCTCTGGACTCAGACAGACCTGAATTTAAATCTTGGCTTTGGCTCTCGTTAGCTGGGGGACTCTGAGCTAGTCACTTCACCTTTCTGGGCCTCGGTTCTCCCATCTGTAAAATGGGCCAGTGAACATATCTGTCTTCTTGGGTTCATGGTCAGAGTGAATGGCTGCAAGCTACAGAACCTGGTTCTGTCTCTCACGAGTGTAGAGGGAATTTTCTTTGAAGGATGTTGGGAACCCATTGCATCAGCAGTGACTGGGAAGACCAGGCCTAGAGAGCGAGTAGAGAACAAGGAATGATGGGGGGCAGGGCAGCAGAGAGAGACCAGAGCAGGCGGGAGCAGCGGAAGCCCCCACTTCCGCCCCCTCGACGACCAACCGGGACTCCACTGGCCCCCAAGCCCTCAGAGCAGTTTCTCCTTGTTCACGGCCCAACCTGTTATAGACCCGCCCCCTGCCCATTTCTCTGGTTTTCATAGTGGGGTCTGTGTGACCGCCCACCAGTCCACGCTCCCTGGGGAGTCCCCAGGAACGAGCAGGGTGCCCCCGACCAAGGGGTGTGGAACAACAAGGCAGGTCTATGAAAGGGGTCTTCAAAAAGGTGATAAGATGACAGGCGTCGATCCCCTGTGCCCATCACCGAGTAACACTCTCGAACCGCAGCCGCCAGCCATCGCGGTGGCCCCTCCTGGTGTGGTCGCTTCCTGCAGAGACCCCTGAACTGAGAGGGGAGCGGGCTTCGCTGGACGACTGGCCCGAGAAGCACCGTCTGCTCACCAGGCAGCCGGACGTGGAGGAACGAGCCCTGGACCAGGAGTCCGGCTCTGCCTCTCGCCTCCCACCCTCTGCAATCGGCCCCCAGAGCGGGTCTGAGCTCCCAGGCTCTCAGGGGACTCACAGCCCCCGTGCTGCCTGCCCTGGGTCACCTTGGGGATATTGTTGTACAGTTTGAATGTTCCCTAATAACTTTCAATCCTTAAAAGAACTCACATCCCACAAAATTCACCCCGTTGAAGTACACAATCCAATGATTTCATTAGTGTCTTAAGGTTGTGCAACCCTCACTACTTTCTAATTCCAGAACATTCCATCAGCCCCCAGAGAATTCCTGTCCTCATTAGCAGTCATTCCTCCGTCCCCCTCTCCCTCAGCCCCTGGCAGCTACGATGCACTTTCTGTCCCTACGGACTTGCCTTTCTGGACACTCCATGTAAGTGGAATCACGCACGATGTGGTCTTCTGTGGGCGATCCCTTCTCGTGGCATGGTGTCCTCAAGGTTCGTCCACGTGGTAGCATGTGTGGTACTTCAGTCCTTGTCACGGCTGAATCACGTCCACTGGATGGACATGCCACATTTGTTTGCCCCTTCGCCCAGGATTACCGTCAGTTCACACAGGCCCCCCGCTGGGGCCACAGGTGTTCTCAGAGGGCGGAGGCCAGAGCAGAACCAGGAGGGGAGGCCACGCCTGGACCTCTGGACGGGGAGCTGTGTGCAGCCCGAGGAGACACGTCTCCCGCCCTGTGCATCCTAAAACTGCCTGCAGGCATTCCAGAAATTCCCGGGACTCAGAACGGAGAATCACTGCTGCCTAGACTCCAGGTTTTCCACCCCTCTGCCTCAGACCCGAGGCTGGTATGGGCACTGGCGGGACGTCCTGGAGGTGGGGCGGTAGCAGCTGGACCAGGCACACAGCCAGTGCTTAGCAAGTACTTGGATGGATGGTAGATGGAGGGAGAGAGATGGATGATTGGGTGGAAGGATGCAAAGGTAGGTGAATGGAGGAGGGACGGGCGGCTGGGAGGTTGGGTTACTGAGTGGGCTGCTGAGCGGAGCTGGCTCTGCATTCTTGCCAGGGCCCCCTTAATGCAGGAGAGAGAGAAACTCTTCACTGTGAGAGAAATCCTAGCCCAAGGCATCCTTGAACCAAAGGACCCACCATTTACCTACTCTCTCCTACTCAGGAGGAGCTAGGATGGAATCTCAGATCTTTGGGATTTTAAATCCCACCGACCCAGCTGTGCCTGGCGCAGGGTGTGACCCATTGTCAGAGGCAGGGCGAGTGGACAAATGGCCGAAGCAGCCGAGAGGACCTATTTCCCACCCACTTTACAAACTGGGGGAGTGGCACTCATTTAGAAAGCGGGGGAAGTGACACCCAGGTCACCCGGCAGACCTGGTGCAGAGTGTGCCGTGGAGTCCAGGCCAACTGAAGTCCCACAGTCTTTTGCATGCAACGGGCAATTTCCTGGCCCCTGATCTCATGGGGGACATCACATGTGAACCAGATGGGCCACTTGTATGTCTCACACTGTGTGTTCTCCTACCTATGGCAAGGAGGCCACTGAACGACCGTGCGTCTGTCTGGTGTTTGGGGAGGGTGCATGCACACACTCAAGAACGGGAAGGCAAGTGTGTCTCGTCAGCAGCTCCCCTCTCCTCGAGCCCAGCTGCAGCGGATCAGGTGTGGGGGGCACTGAAGATAAGCTGGTTTTGACACATTGCAGATGCCTTCCTACCTCCCAGGGAGGTTGTCACAGCCCCATGTGACAGGGACAATGACATCCCACATCTGGATAGCATATACATGAGGCAATGACTCTGGCTGTCACATGGTAAAGGCTCAGTGAATGGTGGCCACATTCAAGTCATTAAATAATGACAGTCCCCGCAGCCCAGGCACTCTTAGCAGTGCCATGGGGCTGGGCATCAGGAGGTCAGGGTCAGACCCCCGCTCGGCCAGTCGCTCCCCGTGTGGCCCTGGGTGTCTGGCTTCCTTGGGCCTCAGTCTTCTCATCTGCAGAATGGAGATGACCACGCTCTTGTCCCAGGGCCGCTGGGGAAACAGTAAGAAAGACAGGCTATGCTGGTACTTTGCGTGCTGGGGACTAAGCAGAGGACAGCAGCAACAACCATGAGCCAAATCTGGCCCATCACCTGTGTTTGTGAGTAGCGTTGGATTGGAACACAGCCACCCTCATTCAAGTGAGTGTGGTCTGTGGCTTCTCTCACACTGGAATAGCAGAGCTTAGTTGTGTTAGAGGCTCTCAGGTAACCATGTCGGAAATGTTGACCGTCTATCCGGGTACAGGGAAAGCCAGCCAGCTCCTCCGCTGAGCTGCGACTCCCAGGACATAGCGGCAAAGGCCCCCACCCCAGCCCTGGGAGCTTATTAAATGCACTGCTTCCAGGCACACCCCAAGGTTCCAAACCAGCAGGTCTAGGGAGAAGCCCGAGTACCTCCTTTTGATAAATGTTTCTGGTATTATCGATAAAGTGAGGTTCCCTGTCCGGATTTTGAAATGCCCTGGGATAGACAGACCTGGGATCAAATCTGTGCTCCACCACTTCCCATCTGTGTGACTGTGGGCAAGTTACTTAACCTCTCTGAGCCTCTGCATCCTCATCTACAAAATGGGAACTGCAGTGCCTGTCCCCGGAGGCCACTGGGAAGATTCTGTGAGAATCTCTATAAAGTGCTCCGTCGGGCTGGCCGTGTTCTTTCCGGATCCCTAGACGCCCTCTTTCCATCCTGGGCAGGCTGCTTCTTGGTTCTCAGGGCTTCTCGGGGACCCACTCCCCATCTTTGCAGGCAGGTCCTGCTTGGCCAGCATCTGGTAAGAGGCAGCGTCAGAGGGCACGTCCGGTGGAGCCCGAGTCAGCCTGTTTCCGACACTGAAACTGCCACTGTCTCCGTGTCACTCTCATGACATTTGCTCTCCGCGGCCACTGTGTGCCCAGGGGCTGACGTTAGAGGGAGACATCAGAGGCCCACTAGAGCTTTCAAAGAGCAAGGTCAACACCCCCCTGCCTCCACTGCCTGTCCTTCTCTCCTTGTCTGAGCTTCCTGAGCTAACCGCACTCCAGGTGCCAAGTGACTTGGCAAAACGTGTCGGTGTGAGACCGGGAGAACAGGTAGGTTCTGGTCCCACCTGGTCACTGACCTTGGGCTGCCTTGGGCACGTCTGGTTCTCTTCCTGGGCCTGTCCCGCCTGGTCTCCTGGGCTCCTGCGGACACCACGCTTTTATGGCTCAGGGACTCCAAGACACCGCTGGGGGGTGGGGGGAGATTCCAGAGTGTACCTGCTGTTCCCTCCACTCTTCTCAAGCTCAGAAAGAACAAATTGTGAAAACTATACCATGTTTCTTTTTATCTGTAGCCAAGCAAGGAGGATGATCTTTCTCTCATCAAGATAAGAAACAAAACCGGAAAAACTGTCAGCCCTGCTGTGAGACCCTCTCCTGGAGGCGAGTTCCCCCCCATAGGGGACACCCCACAGACCAGACGGCTCGGGAGCCCGAGGGATGGGCCGTGAGTCCAGCTCCCCCGCCCGCCCGTCTGCCACTGACTCACCCGAGAGCTCAGTCAGGTTGCAGGGAGGCCACCTGCGTCCCAGGGCCAGCTCTGCCTCTCGGAGGGGAGAGAGAACCGCGCTCAAGTCCAAGGGATCTGCAAAGCGCCCGACCCCACTGACATGTGCTTCCACGCCAGGGACGCACAAGGCAGGGCAGGAGTTGGTTTACAGCAGTGAGCACACAAAACCGGGTCCATTCTTGTGTTAGTGTTAGTAACAGTTGCCTTATTTTCTGTACGAACAACGGCAAGCCAGCCTTTGCCCCACCCTGTACTGGTTCATGGGAAAGCCTTTGGGAGGGGAGCCCACACCCCCAAAAGACTAAATAAAGGGCACTTACCTGAGGTCTCAGGTGGAAAGACGTTGGGGAGACATACGGGGCCCCTCCCGCCTCAGAAGGAAGTCGTGGGGGGCGGGGGGCGTGGAAGGCAAGTCTGTGGAGCCGGACAGACCCAGGTTTAGTCACGAAGGCCACTGATGGCTGGGTGATCCTGAGCCAGCCATGTCACCTCTCTGGGCCTGGACTGTGCCAATGTGAAATGGAGATGACGATAATCCGTGCCCTGTGGGGCCCCCGTGGGAATGTAAAGGGGGCAGTGAGTGAAAAGTGCCTGAGCCAGCTGTACGGTCTCCGTGGGCACCCCCCCCCCCAAGAGACTACGTTCCTCCCTGGAAATGCGACCGACAGGTCTCTGAGGGTTTGGACCGTGGACACTCACCTCCAAGTTCCTGGAAGCACTCACACAGGCTCTCCCCTTTAGAGTGTTTCTCACAACAGGCCTGAGAGGCCGACGTCCTCGTCCTCACTTTACAGCTGCTGAAACGTCCTGCAGGCCCCACGTGGCTGGAGTGGGCCCAGCTGTGTCCAGAGGCCCCCCAGGTGCTGGCCCCTGGCCTTGCGAGGGCTCTTCAGCCTCAAGTGGCCGTTCTGGGCTGTGTCCCAGGGAGGCTCAGCTAGAAGTGTGAGGACACAGCGCCCCCCAGTGGTTTCTGTGCAGCAATGAGGAAGCCGAAGTTGGGGAACCAATTTCACAAGGGCCGCTGTAGCCCAGAAGAGGGGGTGCGCAGTCCGGCTCCTTCCCTCCCCAGCCCAGTTGAGGGCCAGAGTCACCAGCTCCTTGACACCACAATATTCCCTCTGTCCCCTGGCTCTTATAATTACATCATTTTAGTCTGGGAAGAAACTTAAACACCACCTAAACTAACTGCAAAGAGGAAGCTATTGAACCCAGAGGAGAGAAGGCACAGCCATGGTGAGATGTCGCGTCAGTGACCCTGCCACTCACAGGCCCGAGTTGCCTCTCTGCCCCTTCGGCCCCAACAGGAAGTTCAGGGAGGCTGTACCCACTGGCCCTGCGTCTGCCCTGCCCCTACCCCCACTTCCCCCCATTGCCCCTTCCATGCCTTTCCTGGGCGGGCTGCTCAGCCTCTCTGTGCCCCTGTTTCCTGCTCTGTGAAATGAGATGAGAACGGTACCTGTGTCACACGGCTGGTGTGAGGACCAAATGAGGTGTGCGGAGGGAAGGCTGGGGCACAACGCAGGGTGGGGCGTAAGCAGCCCCCCAACATGGCAACGCTTGCTGCAGCTTCTGCTCTTCCTTGCTCGGTGCTGCCCATTCGCTGGTTCACTTCTTGGGGGCACAGACCCCCCCCCCCGCCCCTTCTCTCCATTTCTTCTCCCCAGACCCAGAGTGAAGCAGCGCCCTGTCCTCGGCACCCACGTTTCACCGCCCTCCGTGCGAGGCACTGCATGGGGAGGCGGCCTTGTTGGGGTACCAGGGGCACTGCCCCCATGTGGGCCAGCAGGCCACTCTGGCTCAGGGCGAGCTCGGTCAAGGCTGAGTCTGAAAGAAGGGCTAGAACCCCAGGGGGCATCTCTAGGGGCAAGAGAACGGGTTAAGGGGCGTGGTCAATACCTTTCCGGGCTTCTGGAATGACGCCGAGGGCCCATCCAGCTCTAACAAAGGGACACCACCAGGCTGGAAGCCGGGAAGATGTGCAGTCCTGGGAAGGCACTTGTCATCTGTGCCTTCATCTGCACAGTGGGGATGATGACAGACTTGTGCAGAGCTGCTAGACTCAGAATATGGTGCACAGCACAAGACCCAACTTGCTTATTGAACAGCAACGAGTTCCAAATAAACTCACCGGCCCCCTCTCCCTGCTGAATTCTGCCTTTCCTCTTGGATCCCTGTCCTGGTAGGTGGCAGCACCCACCCCGCCACCCAGGCCCCTGTTCCCCCACCTGCGTCGGCTCTGTGGGCAGGAGGTCCATCCCGACACACCGTCCTTGCTCAGCTGACCTTCTCGGGTCACTCATCTTGTTCCAGGACGGGTTTCGGCTAATTCCTCCCAGCTGGTTTCCTTCTGCTCCCTCCACCCTGCTGCCGTGAGACCACCTCATCTCCTCTCCATTCCCACACCGCCCTCAGGCGCCCGCCCCGCCCCCACAACCTGGGGTCCTCAGCAGAGCCGGGACACCCAGGGCCCCGTGACCCAAGCCCCTCCTGCACCCACCGCCCCAGCATCATCTATCCACCCCTCTCCCTTGCTCTAACCATCCCAAGGCACTCAGGTCCCCCGAAGACTCCCTGTCACTTCAGGCCTCCAAGCCTGCCGCGACTCCCCGGAGCCTCACTCCCTAAACCCTCCTCTGCAAGTCCTCCAACTGCCCCCATCTCCCCGGCATTCCCCCATGGAGCTGAGCCCACACGCCCTGGGGCCCCACTGGCCTCTTTAGACGTCTGTGATGGCCCCTCTCACCTGCCCTTGGCATCCTTACCTGGCCAGCCAATTCTGGAAGACCGGGGAGAACACTGGTTGAGACCAAGGCCTCTGGGGTCATGTCATGGGGCTTGGGCTTAAGTGCTGGGTCTTCCTGAGGATCACTGAGGGGACGTGTGGAAAATACTAATGCAGCATCCGCTGCATAGCAGGTGCTCAATAAATGGAAGTGACTTAGCAGGTGCTCAATAATTGGAAGTGATTCCTTTTATTATTATTCCCACACAAGACTGCGTATTCCTGGAGGGCAAGACTCATGTCTTATTTATCTTTATATCCCTGGCAACTGGCATGAGATCGGGCCCACAGAGGAAGTTTAATACAATAGATGTTTTTTTAATAGACAGATGAATGGATGTGACTGAAAGAGGAGAAAGAAATACAAAACAGCTGCTGTCTATCTGGTAATTGGGCCATGACGGAAACACGCAGAGCCCTTTCCCAAGTGATGTCAGGCACTCCGCGCCCCAGCACGGAGAGAGATTCGATGCCTCTCCCCAGTGCCTGGGGGGGGGGGGGAAGCCTGGCTCAGAGAGGCAGAGACCCCTGCCAGAGTCCTGTAGCAAGGACGCTGGTGACAGAGCCGATATTCGAAGTCGCTTCCCTCTGGCTACGAATCCCACGCAGCTGCCATTCCCTGCACTGCTCACTTGCAGGCAGAATAACAGTCACCCTGGGATGGAATCCGGACCAGCGTTTACTGGGTTTGCTGAAGTTGTCAGGTGCTCCCCACCTATTATCTCATTGAGTCCCCACCCGAAGGGAGGCTGCTCTCTGTCATCCCCGTCCTGTAAGTGAGGAAACGGAGGCAGGTGCAGGCTCTTTACTGCCGTGTAAGCCGCTCTGCCGCCCAGATGCTGGTGGTACCCAGCGCAGCACAGAAGGGCAGGCCTGGAGGGGTGCACCCTGCGTCTTAAAGTCGGAGGCAAGGAGCTAAGGACGTTTCCAAGCATCTGGGGCTGCGGCATTAGGGTGCCTGGGAAATGTCGCTGTATCACTACTAGTAATACAGAGTCTCTACCATAGATGCACCGTGATAATATACCATAACATTTCTCACATTGTCCTGGCACTTTACAGTTTCCAGAACACATCTGCACACACAACCAATTTTTCCTCACCCAAGTCCTCCCACACAGGCAAGGCAGAGATTACTAGCACAGCCTCACAAAGTGCTGCTTCAGAGGGGTTTCTCGAACCCCCCTGAGGTCCTCTAGCTAGTAAGTGGTGTTCCCCAGGGTCACAACCTACGTCTCTGTGACTTCCAGTCTGTGCTGTTTCTCACGCACCTGCAGCCTCTCTGATAGCAGTGTGATTAGTACAGGTGTTGCTCAGTAGGTAGATGTGAGTGGCAGTGGAGAGGCAGAGATGGCGGAGAGGGAAAAGAGAAAGCAGGACGATTTGGGGAACTGGGAAGAGGGGCTCTGCAGGGGACAGTCGAGGCAATCTAGGGGCGTCAAATTCATTTTCACCAGGGGCCACATCAGCCTTGTGGTTGCCTTCAAAGGGCTGACTATAATGTTAGGACTGTATAAATGTAACTACTCCTTAACTAGGGGCAAGGAGCTTGGTGCTGCAGCCGGGTAGAAACAGGGTGCCCAGCAGGATAAAACAGGGTGGAGGGCCAGATTTGGCCAGATTTGGCCCAGAAGGCACCAGCCTTCTGTTTGCCACCTGTGAAGGCCTTCCTGGGCCCCACCCCATGTCCCGGCCTGTGCTCATCCACACGCCAGGCTGCCAACCCGGATGCTGACACGAGAGGGCGCCCTTGGATAGGGAACCGACTGCAGTGAACTTGGCTGGCCTGGGACTGCTGACAGGGCACCTGCGGTTTCTGTCCTGCTTCTGGTGAAGAGGGCGTCTCCTCACGTCAGCCTGCACTTCCAAAAGGCCCCACGAAGCCTCCTCAACTAAAGTCCCAGGTCAGTCCTCTCCGACCCAGACAATGGAGGCCCGGGGTTAATCAGGAGTGCCCCATCACCAGCCCGGGGCGTTCGAATGTGGGGGAAGGCAGGTTCTCATCGCAGCCCAGGCCTTCTGAGTGGGTCCCCAGGAAATGAAGGCTGGTGGGTTTCAGCAGAGATGTTTCTAGAGCTTCCTGAGCACTTCCCATGGGACACACATACCAGGTCAGATAAAACACAGGACACCCAGTTAAACTTAAATTCCAGCTAAACAAGGAATACTTTATTAGTGTGAATATGTCCTACATACTGCACAGGATTTACTTCTACCAGAAAATTATTCCTTGTTTATCTGGAATTCAAATTTAACTGAGCAGCCTGTAGTTCTGTTCACTCCACCTGGTGGCCCCACTCGTATTATTCCACCCTTTCAGCCACCGAGGAGGAAGGTTCTGGAACCATCTGCACTTTCACAGGCATCATAACCGAGGTTCCAAGCGTGGAAGGAGCTTTCCCACGTTGCGTGGCGGGTGAGTGGTGGGGCCGTGGCTGCAGCGCCGTCTGCGTCTGTCTGCGTCTGCGCAGGACCTGAGTCTGCGCACTCGCATTTCCGCTCTGTCAGCACGAGGGGCAGAGAAGAAAGGCTGAGAGTTTCTGTTCCCTTGGGGAAGCAGCTGGTGAAAAGCGGGCTCTGAGGGCACCGGGAGTAAATAACGTCCCAGGGGGAGCAGCTCCCACTGCATTGCAGGAACGGGGTTTATCACGGATCATCCAGCTGAGAGGCGGGTCCGGGTCCCCCATGGGCTGGAGAGGTGGGCTCCGGAAACAGATCACTGGGGAAAAGCCCACCCCCGTCTGCTGCGGCTGTGAGACTTCAGGCAAGGTACTGAACCTTTTTGTGCTTCGGTTTCCCCTTTGAGAGGATAGGAAAATACTACCCATGCCGTAGGCTTGTGGTAAGGATTAAGTGAGATAGTACACAGACAGCCCTTAGAAGAGTGTCCGGCACTGGTAAGCACCCCAGATTACACACGCTAGCTCTGTGCACGCAGCCCAAACGCTGCGCTTGGTGAGCGAGAACGGGGACACTCAGAGCAGGAGCTGCCCTGCCCGGAGCCACATGGCAGGTGAGTGGTGGGGTCTCACCCCAGGTCTCCAAACTGCAGTCTGTGAGGCCAGAGTCGAAGGAAGAAGAGAGAGAAATTGGCCTCATGCGGCAGGTGAGAGCCCGCTTCCCCATCCTCCATCCTCATCCCCCCCACCCCAGCGGCTGGTGGAGAGGAACCCTACTGCTCTGAGGTCATTGATGGAATTGAATTCTTCAAGCTCTTGTTCAGCAACATACAATATTGTAAATGTATTTCATTCCTTCCACAAACACTTACTGGGGGCCAGACACTGGGTAGGCGCCCAGGACAGAAAAGGAGGTAGATACTGAGAGACCCCAGGGTGATCAGCGCCAGCTGTGGGGAGGCCAGGGCCTGGGGGAGGGGCACCTGGTGAGCAGGTCAAACTGACCATGAAGCCCTGACAGAGAAAGTGATGGCTGATCTGACCTCTTCGGGACAAAGGTGGTTGGCCAGGCACAGAAGGGACCAAAAGGCCTTCCAAGCTGAAGGAAGAGCATACGCCACAGGCTAGAGCCAGACGGAAACCGTGCTGTTCCCCCGTGGGGTTCACAGCATGGACTGGAATCAGGTCTGGGTGTACCGAGCGGTCCCCACAGTCACAACCAGGTGTCCAAGTCGGAAGTGCGGAGACCACATCTGATTCCCGCCTGTCCCTCAGCCCCCGCTCATCAAGTCCGAACCCCCCTCTGCCCATTTTCTTACCACCTCTCACCACCATCCCGGTCAGAGCCACCGTCATCTCAAGCTTGGGCACCCTGTTAGCCCCCAGCAGCCTGCCCAGCAGCCCGCGACCTTACCCCACCAGCATCTGTTCGCGGTTCCACAACTAGAGTGATCGTTCTAAAATTAGAACATCATCCCCCTGCTTAAAACCCTCCCAGCCACTCATTCATTCATTCCCTTAATCAGTCTGCCGGTCACTTCTTCAACAAATAATGCTGGGCCTGCCATGTGCCCCAGATGATTTGTTCTCGCAGTAGGAACACCTCCAGACAGACAACGTCCCTGCCCTCCAACAGCAAATACTGTGTTGAGCACCAAGCCCCAGGCACAGCGGGACAACTTTACCTCCCTCCCTCTTTCACGCCCAGGCCTCTCTACAGGCTGCCCCGGGGCAGAGAAGTCAGGCCCTGGGATTTCATAAAGGGAGCCTTCCAACCTCTATGCATTCCAGTTGGTGTCCAGAGACACCCCCAGAGACCCTGATTAGGTCAGAGGTGATCTGTACCTTCCCAGGTGACCCTGAGGCGAGGTCCTCAGGCCAGCTTTTGCAAAACACTGTCCAAGGGCCCAGAGAAGGTGTAACTACTCCGGCAGAGGTCAAGCTGGACAGCACAGAGGGAATCAGAAGATATAGGATGTGTCCTGGGCAAGGCCTGGTGCAGAACACAATACCCAGAATGCAAACTGTCCTTGTTAATGTGAAATAATATCCCACAGGAGACAATATAACATTTTCTGAGAATATAAAGCTTAACCCAAGACAGCGGGCTGCTCGTCCTTATAAAAGCTAAGAGGTGTTTAGAAAAGCATGTATTAGCTGTGCAACCTTCTGCAACAGACCGGACCACTCTGTCCCTCTGTCTTCTCATCTGTAAAATGGAGATCCTGTCATGGTGCCCTGCTCATCCGGTTGCTGTGAAGATGAAGCGAGTTGTTGCACATGAAGTGCTCAGCACGGCTCCTGACGCAGGTCAGGTCGGCTCTGACTGGTCATCATCGCTTTGTAATGGGGATCAGAGACCCCCTGTAAGACGGATGGGGAATGTGCACCAGCACACACGCACCGTCCAGCGCCCAACTCTGGAGGTTCACAGAGTCCCCGAGGCTCGTCCATGAGGCCCTGGTGATGCGGGGGGCCGTTCAGGCAGAGCTCGGAACCCCCAACTCCAGGTTCGCCTGCTCTGCCTCTGTGTTCTGTATCTCCAGTGTCCTGTCATTCTGAATGCCACATCTTCTAAAATACGGAAAATGCTCATCTTTCTGCTCTCACTTTGCAGATGAGGAAACTGAAGGTCAGAGAGAAGACACCCAGCCCAAGGTCACACAGTAACTTCCGGGCAGAATCAGGACTGGAACCCGGACCTCCTGCCTCTCGGGGCAGTGGCCCTGCCCCCGGGGAGAAACGTGGAAGGCAGATCAGCAGAGGCCTCCCTGGGTGAGAGTGGTCCCACTGGAGTGGGCACAGCTCAGTGGAGGCGCAGGTGGGCTTGGGAGGCAGACCGAGGTGTGAACCCTGAATCGGCCACTCACCTTGAGTAAGTTTCTTAGCTTCTCTGACGGTCAACTTCACTGTCCCTAAAATGAACTACAAAACACCAAGGCGTCTCCAGGTCCTGTCTCGTGAAGGGGCAGTGCTGGCAGTGGGATCGCAAAGGGGGGCATGTGTCAACATGCTTGGCATCATGTTCAAACACGTACGTGACTCTGTTCATCTGTACTTCTTCCGGATGAAAGTCATGAGGGGTAAGACAGTCACTAAACAAATCTGTGACATTGAGGCAAAGGTGTGCCTAGTGGGAAAGGACATCAGGACCCCCCGGGGACAGTGTTGGAGTCGGGGGGCGGGGGGAGCTTTGCCAGGTTCTGCCCCTGGTCTGTGTAGCTGTGCCCTGTGTATCCTCTTGGGAACCCTCTGTGAGGCTTCCACAGGGTAATTCTGTTGTTTTATTTATTGCCCATAAACTTCATGCTTATGGGAGTTAAATTTTGAGACACACTAATAAGATGAACTTCATGGGGTTACTGTGAGTTTTGAAAAGGGTAATGGATGTAACGAGATTCACTCTGTGCTTGGCACGAAGTCAACTTCTTTTTAATCATTTTTTTATTGTTATTCCTTTACAGTTGTCCCAATTTCCCCCCTTTGTCTTCCTCCGCTCATCCCACCCCCCACTTCCACAGTCAAGCCCCACACCGCTGTCCACGTGGGTCGTTCGTACATGTTCTTTGTCTAGTCCCTTCCCCTCCTTTTCACCGTTACCCCCCTCCCCTCGCCCCTCTGCTCACTTTCAGCCTGTTCCAGGTTTCCATACTGTGGTTCTATTTTTTTTGTTAGTTTATTTTGTTCATTGGATTCCTCTTATGGGTGAGATCATGTGGTATTTGTCTTTCACAGACTGGCTTGTTTCACTCAGTATAATGCTCTCCAGTTCCATCCATGCTGTCACAAAGGGTAGGAGCTCCTCTTTCTCTCTGCTGCATAGAATTCCATTGTGTAAATGTACCATAGTTTTGGGGGGTTTTTTTACCCATTCATTTATTGGCGGGCACTTAGGCCGTTTCTAGCACTTGGCTGTTGTAAATTGTGCTGCTATGAACATAGGGGCTCATAGGTTCTTTTGAACTGGAGAAGTCAACTTTTAATAAGTGTGTGCTGATTTTAGGAATGTGAGATCATTGTCATTGTTGAAAGCAAAAACAAAACGTTATGAGGCATGGCCCATTTCATTCACCGCAGAATCCCCCAGCACCTGGTGCAGTGCCTGGCATGTAATAGGAGTTCGATAAATACCGGGTGAATAGTGTTATATGGACAGAGTGGAAAGATTTACAGCAAAAGGGGTAAATGTTTATTGGGTTCACTGTAAGCAGTGTACTGTACTGAACAGGAATGCAGTAGAGAGACTTTTACAGAATCCATCAGGAAAGTCCTCACTCGAGCTGTCAGTCATGCTTAGTGAGCTTTCCCTGTTCCAGGCGCTTTGCCCAGCGTGGGGGTGGGGCCGTGAACAGAGGAGACCAGGCCTCTGTTCTCACTGAGCTCACATTCTAGGTGGGGAGACACATGAACAAATAAACAGCGAATATGATACAATACTAAGCGCCGTGAAGAAAAAGTAAGCGGAATGAAGGAGGTAGGGAGCAAGGGAGATGCTGTTATAAACAGGGAAAGCCACTCCCCAAAACGACATTTGAACAGACACACAAGTGAGGCCGTGTGGATTTCCGAAGGAAGAGATCTCCACCTTTGGAAACAGCTGCAAAGAGAAGAAATTACATTTCATCCAGTCCCTTGGCCTCATCGCCAATCGACTGAAACGAAACGAAGACTTTTTGTAGAGTGAAAGGTGAACAGAAATACACTCAGCATGAAAAGCAAACCTTTAGTTAATCTGTTTTGTTCTTATTAAAATCTTAAGGGCCTTCTTTATCACAGATGGCTCAAACCTGCAGGGAAAGGGGTGAGTTAGAAACGCAGTGTGGACTGAGAAACAGACAAACAGCCCTCGGCAATGATGAAAGCCTCACCGGAAATGACTCGAGGTTGTGAGCGCACCTCTTGACGAGGAGATGAGACAGCTGGAGGCGCATGGTGCTGGCCCTGAAGAGGAAGGTATGTGCGTGAGTCATCACACAGGACCCTCGATTCATCACGTCGGACTCGGCCATTTTTTGTTTGGGGAATCGTCCGCCAGTCAGTCGAGTAACAGGGCGGAGCGCCCGTTTATTTGTAAAACTGAGTGTTTGGTGGCTCGAAAGATGAACCAAGCCCAGATCTACACTGAAAGGAGCGGCTTCTGTCTTGCCCTAGGTTGGCGTATATTTATTATTTATTTTTATTGTATACGATTTATTATTTTATTTTTCTAATTGTTTATTTTTCTTCTGTTCATCTTCAGTTGCTAGTCTCATTCCCCTTTCCCCTTAGGTTCTCTGTCCATTTTATTTATACTCACACACCTACACTTTAAATGCATACGTATGCATTCATATGAACAACATATGGTGTCCACATCTAATATTCCTAAGTGACAACTGCCAGGGCTTGACTTGTCTTTCTCTTAATAGTGTGTGAGAGGAGGTCCCTTTCACTTTCTCCCACGACCACTTGAATAATCTGTTCTTTCCTCGCTGAGTTGGATTGTCGTCTCTACCGATCGCAAGGTTCCCGGTGCTACATTGAACAGCAGTGGAGTTGGAAAGTGTACTTGTCTGGTTTCCATACTGATGGGAAATTCACATTTAAAAGAATTAAATATGATGTCTGTTGTAGGGTTTTAATTTTGTCAGGTGAAGAAAAATACTTTAATCACAAATAGATGGTTTTCCTGTACCTATTGAAATATATATTTTTTAATTTTATTTATTTACTTTTTAGAGAGGGGGAAGGGAGGAAAAAAGAGGGGGAGAGAAACATTGATGTGCGGAGAGATACATTGATTGGTTGCCTCTCACATGCCCTCAGCTAGGGAACCTGGCCCACAACCCAGGCACGTGCCCTGACTGGGAATTGAACCTACAACCTTTTGGTTTGCAGGATGGCACTCAATCCACTGAGCCACACCAGCCAGGGCTCCATGGGAATATTACAGCTTTTAAATTTACTTTTTAACCCTTTAACAGGTTTATCTAATGGTAAGGCATCTGTACATTCCTAAACTAAACACTACTGGGGTTTTTTTGAATTAGGAGTTTTTCATCTATAATTATAAGTAAAACTGGACTATAGTGATCTTTTCTCACATTCTCCATAACTGGTTACACCATCAAGGTTTAACCAGAGTCATATGTCAGCTGGGCAGCTTTCCCACCCCTCTTCTCTGGGGAAACTGGAATAGCATAGAACAAACTGTTCTTCAAACATTTGGTGGCATTTGCTAATGAAGCTGTCCTGGCCTGGTGGCTTCTTCACTGGGATTGGGCTGGGGGCGGGGCAATGGTGGAGGTGCTCACTGATCGTGTTTTCTCAGTGATGCCTGGGCACTTCATTATTTTACCGCATGACTGGCTGTATGAACATTTTAAATATTTTTATTCTTGTGGCAGCTTGGGCATTTCAGATTTTTCCAAGAACGTAGACACTCCTTTTTGATTTCCCATTTTTTTCCTACGAAGTTGTTTGTAACAATGGCAGACACTGTCAATTGCCGCCCTGCCCATCATTTCCCCATTTCCCTCCCCTTGGTCATGTACTTGAGAAGGGTGCAGCCCGTCCCAGGCTTTGAGTGAGTTGGAGCAAGACCCAGGCTTGGCCTAAGACAAACACAGTGGTCTCCGTGTCCTTGTTGGTGACGGGCTTAGATGTGAATGTACGATGCAAAGAGGCAGAGGAGTTTACAGTAGAGAATGAGGGACTTGGGAAAGATTTTTTTCCCTGACAAAATGGGGTACACAGGAAGAAACCTTTTGCCTATGAATGTGGCTGTGACAGTGAAGCCTGAGGCTCCTACAGCTGCCGGGCGCCCGGGAGAGGAAATGGTCTGTGGGTGAGGCTGATGCACCAAGGCTGGAAAGGTGGGAAGATGCAGGGAAACTTGACTTTGATGACTCACTGGCGGTGCAGTTAAGTGCTCCCGAATCATCCTACTTTGGGGCTCCTCGTTCGAAAGAGAATAAATTTCTCACTCTTACAATTGGTTTAGACAGATTTATTTTTATTATTTGCAGCCTAAAGCAAAACTCTTTTATAGGATTTTTCTGTGCCTTTTTTTAGTTTTATTCCCATAGCTTGAAAATTAAATCAAAATGGCTTATTTCCACTGTAGCTACAAAATACAACATACGACATAATTTTAACTTATGACATTCTAGAACAGACAGAAGTCACCTATATGGAGACAAAGTGGATGTGTGGTTGATGGGTAGCTGGATCTGGAGGAAGGTGAACAGGAAAGGGACTTGGGAAAACTTTTTCAGGTGATGAAAATGTTCTAGGATAAGACTTCTGGTTTCTGGTCTCGCACATAAGAAGATTAGAAGTCACCGCTCCATACTGACAAGTGAAAAGCTAAACAAACAAAAATCAACACCTTTTCTTGGCTGTAGCTGAGAAGGGAGATCACACTGCAAACTGCCGCCCCCCCAAAGTGAAGAGCCAGACAGGTACATACGGAGAATGGAGATGTACCTGGGGCAGAAACCCGGAAGCAGAGCCTCGGCAAGAACCGGTGCAGGGACAGGGAAAAGCTCCCAAGTGTAAGCGACAAATTGTTGGAGGCTCAGTGCAGACAAGTGTGAGGGTTAAGAACTCCAGGGAGGCCCATGATTGGTGCTGCTGGGGGCGCACCTTTGTGAGTTTTACCTCTTGGAGGTCCATGGGGTTCTCCCAGTGAGTACCAGAGCACTTCTGGCAGAGGGAGGGCAAAGGAACCATTGTGAAACACACCAGCACATTCTGTTCTTCTTAAGAATAAGGTCTGCTCTCAGGAGAAGCTAATGAACAAGTCTGACCCGCTCGAGTTGGTTGTATTGGAGCACAACTGACCTAGGGGGAGAAAAACACCCCACCCCAGCCTCCTCTGGCCACCCTGTTTCACCTAAGGGCGTTGAAGGAATGAGAAGCACTTGTGAAGGTCACCATTCGGGGACACAGCTTGCTAAAAAACGGAAGCATTATCATAGGACTATGAAAGCTTTCCTTCCCTCTACACCGTCCGCCCATCACTAAAGGCGTAATTTGCAGCAGTCCCTTTATCCAGAACATCCTGTCCACCCTTCAGCGAAAAATTGCAGGGCATACTAAAAGGCAAAAAGCACAGTTTGAAGAGACAAGCAGGTAGCAGATTCAGGTACGGCAGGGATGTCGGAGCCCTCAGGCCAGGAACCTAAAACAGCGATGACGGGCATGTCAGTTACACAGCGGGCAGCGGGCAGCCACAGGTGGGCCATATAAACGGAGGTGGAAACGATCAGAAAGCAATGTTGGAGGTCAAAAACCCTGTCATGGGAATGAAGAATGCCTTCGATGGGCATAGCAGGAGACTGGAAATGACTTGAGGAAAGGATTTCTGAATTTGAGGGTATCTCAACAGAAATCTCTAAAACTGAAAAGCGGAGAGGAAAAAAAAGGGCAACAACCAGACCCCAAGAACGTACTGAGGCATATCATATTTAAACACCAGAAACCAAAGGCAAAGAAAAAAATTTGAAGGCAATGAGGGGAGAGGGGACTCTCTTCCTTATAGAGGAGCAACAATAAGAATTACATCTGACTTCTCAGAAACCACGCAAGCAAGAAAAGAGTGGGGTGAGATATTTAAAGTGTTAACGGGAAAAAAAAACAAGCTAGAATTATGTAGTCTGTAAAATTATCCTTTGAAAGTAAAGGAAAAATAGACTTTCTCAGACAAGTAAAAATTTAAGGAATTGGTTACTACTAGAACTGCCTTGCAAGAAGTGCTAAAAGAAGTGTTTTTGAAAAAACAAAAATTATGTAGGTCAGAAAATCTGGTCTACATAAAGAAAGGAAGAATACTGGAGAAGGAATAAGTGAAAGTAAAAGAAAAACTTTTATTTTTCATCTTCTTAATTGATTCAACAGATACCAATTCCTTGGTCTGCCCTCTAATACTAATAGCAACAATGAATCGGTCATATATATTTATATATATATATACACAAATATATTCTTATGTATAATTACAGATGATGAAGCAAATGATAGCAATTATACAAGGGACAATATGGAAGATGATTTGTTATTATAAAGGGCTCACACTACCTGGGAAGTTGTAGTTTCATTTGAAAATTGACTTGGATTAGTTGTAAATGTATATTGCAAAACCTAAGGCAACTGCTAAAAAAATAAGAAGTATGACCGATATGCTAAGAACAGAGAGCAGATGGAGTCGTATCACATGCTCATTGAAAACCATGAAAGGATGAAAAAGTGTGGCAGACGAGATCGGCAACAAAGGACGACACACAGGAAACTGCAGGAAATATAGAAGGTGACTATCCAAGGGTAGCGGTGGTCACCTTGACTTTCAGTGGTCTAAAGGCACCAATGAAGAGAAAAAGAGAGAGGACACAAAGCACTCATACTGGAAGTGAAGGCGGGGACATCTTTTGATCCCAAGGACTGTGAAGGAACGCTCTGAACAATTTTACGCCTACAGATCCAATAACTTCAATGAAATGGACCAACTCCTTGAAAGCCAATCTGCCAAAATCCACACAAGATTATACTATCTGAATGGGCCCTGTATCTATTAAAGAAATTAATTCAACAATTAATGGCCTAAAATAGAAAGCACAAGGTCCAGGCGATTTCACTGATGAATTCTACCAAATATTCAGGGAAGAACTCATATCAAGTATCTACAGTCTCTTGCAGACCAGAAAAGCAGAGGAACTGCTTCCTAATTTGTTTTTTGAGGCCAGTGTTACATTGATACCCAAAACAAAGATATTCCAAGAGAAGAAAACCACAGACCAATATCTCTCATAGATACAAAATCCTCTAACAAAACATTAGCAAATCAAATCCAATGACGCGTAAAAAGAATTGTCCACCATAACACACGTAGGACCAGCTGATTTTCAAAAACCCATCAGTGTAATCTATCACATCACCAGACTGAAGAAGAGAACCATGGGACGGTAACAAGAGATTCAGGAAAAGCATGTGACACAGTCCAACACCCATTCATGATAAAAGCTCTCAGCAAATTGGGACCAGAGGAGAATGTCCTCAAGTTGATGAAGAATATCTGCCAAAACACATAGCTGACACTATACTTGATGACGAAAAACCTGAAACTCGCCCACTGAGCTCAGGCAGGAGGCAAGGGTGTCACCTCTCCCCAGCACTTTCCCCCATTGGAGTGGACTTCATAGGTAATGCAATAAGATAAGAAGAGGAAATAAAAGGTATGCAGATTGGGAAGAAAAAATATTAAACTCTGTTTATTTTTTATAGGTGGTGCGACTGTCTACTCAGAAATTCCGAATCATGACTTCAGCCAAGATGGAGGCGTAGGTGGAAGCACTGCACCTTCTCGCACAACTAAGTTTAAAAACAACAAAGTTTTAGAAACAAAAACGCAGCCAAACCACAGAAAATTGAAGTACACGGAAGTCTGACAACAACGAACCCTTCAACCAAACCGGTAAGAGGGGCAGAGGCAGCAGCAGAGCGGGTTGGGCAAGAAAGATCCACCGACCGAACGGGGCGCTCGACCCAGTTGTGCTGGCAGCTGTGGGCGGATCCCAGGTGTGGAGAAGCGGGCGGACCCACTGAGGGCTGATCGTGGTCACACATTCATGAGCAGATAAACCAGTGAAGGAGCTAGCAGTGAGATAGACCACACAGGCCCCAGTGGCGGGAAGCAGCACAGGGAAATGAACCGCCATTGTCCCTCTCTGACCCCGCCCCCACATACAGCAGCATAAACTAGCGACCTGGGTGGCCCCACCCTGGTGAACAACTAAGGCTCCGCCCCTCATACGTAATAGGTACAAACAGACCAAAACTTTATGGCTCAAGAACAACTCAGAGCCCCAGAGCCGATAAATCTAAAGGATGAAGAAATAGCCAAACTTTCAGATGCACAGTTCAAAACACTGGTGATCAGGATGCTCACAGAACTGGTTGATTTTAGTCACAAATTAGAGGAACATATGAAGGCAAAACTAATTGCAATGAATGGAAATACACAGGAAACCAATAGTGATGGAAAGGAAACTGGGACTCGAATCAAAGGAGTGGACCAGATGGAGGGAAAAAATGACCAAACAGAAAAGGATGAAGAAACAAGAATTCAAAAAAATGAGGACAGACTTAGGAACCTCCAGAACATCTTTAAACGTTCCAACATCCAAATTGTAGGGGAACCAGAAGGGGAAGAGGAAGAGCAAGTGGAAAACTTATTTGAACAAATAATAAAGGAGAACTTCTCCAGTCTGGCAAAGGAAATAGACTTCCAGGAAATCCAGGAAGCTCAGAGAGTCCCAAAGAAGTTGGACCCAAGAAGGAACACACCAAGGCACGTCATCATTACATTAGCCACGATTAAAATGAAGGAGAGAATCCTAGAAGCAGCAAGAGAGAAGGGGACAGTCACCTACAAAGGAGTTCCCATCAGACTGTCAGCTGACTTCTCAAAAGAGACCTTACAGGCAAGAAGGGGCTAGAAAGAAGGATTCCAAGTCATGAAATCCTAAGACCTACATCCAAGATTGATCTATCCAGCAAAGCTTTCATTTAGAATGGAAGGGCAGATAAAGTGCTTCTCAGATAAGATCAAATTCAAGGAGTTCCTCATCACCAAGCCCTTATTATATGAAATGTTAAAGGGACTTACCTAAGAAAAAGAAGATAAAAAAGTTGAACAGTGAAAGGATAGCAAACTCACAGTTATTAACAACCACACCTAAAACAAAAGCAAACTAAGAGGACAGCTAGATCAGGAGCAGAACCATAGAAATGAAGATCACATGGAGGGTTAGCAACAGGAGAGTGGGAGAAGGAGAAGGGGGGAGAAGGTATAGAAAATAAGTAGCATAGATGGTAGGTAGAAAATAGATAGGAGGGAGGGTAAGAATAGTATGGGAAATATAGAATCTAAAGAACTTGAGACACGTGTTCATGAACTAAAGGGGGGAGAATTGTGGGGGAGGGGTATGCAGGGTGGAGGAGAATGAAGGAGGGAAATAGAATAACTGTAATGGCATAATTAATAAAATATATTTGGGGACTTCCGCCAAGATGGAGGTGTAGGTGGAACCACCTTGCCTCTGTGCACAACCAAATCTAAGAACAACTATTTTTAACAACAATAAACACAACCAAGCCACACAGAAAATCGACAATACGGAGTCCGAAGACAACGAAATGCTCAGCTAAACCGGTAAGAGGAGCAAAGCCAGCAGCGGAGCAGGTTGGCAAGAAAAAATCCCCGAACGGGTGGTGCGCGGTGCGCGAGCAGCCGAAGGCGCAGATCGAGGGCTGGCTACGGGAGCGCACAGGGAAGAGGCGCGGCGGGCTGTCTGCGGTCAGTTGCGCATCTGCGTGCAGATAAACCAGTGAGGAGGGGAGCCTGCGCGGGGCAGCAGGCTGGCACAATTCCGATCGGATAAACAGGCTCGGGGCGAGTGGTGTGACTGGACGGACTGGGCTAGCGGAGAGGACCGCCATTGCTCCCTCTCTGACCACGCCCCCACACACAGCGTCACAAACCAGCGACCTGGGTCGCCCCGTCCTGGTAAACAACTAAGGCTTCGCTCCGCTTACTTAAAGGCACGAATAGACCAAAAATGGCTCTAAGACAACTCAGAGCCCCAGAACCGATAGATCTAAGCGATGAAGAAATAGCCAGTCTTTCAGATGCACAGTTCAAAACACTGATTATCAGGATCCTTACAGAACTGGTTGATTTTAGTCACAAATTAGAGAAACATATGGAAGCTAAACTAATTGAAATGAATGGTAATACAAAGGAAACCAATAGTAATGGAAAGGAGATTGGGACTCAAATCAAGGGAGTGGACCAGAAGGAAGAAAAAACTGATCAAACAGAAAAGAATGAAGAAATAAGAATTCAGAAAAATGAGGAGAAGCTTAGGAACCTCCAGGACATCTTTAAACGTTCCAACATTCGAATTATAGGGGTACCAGAAGGGGAAGAGTCACGAGTGGAAACCTTATTTGAACAAATAATAAAAGAGAACTTCCCCATTCTGGCAGAGGAAATAGACTTCCAGGAAATCCAGGAAGCTCAGAGAGTCCCAAAGAAGTTGGACCCAAGAAGGAACACACCAAGACACATCATTATTACATTAGCCAAGATTAAAATGAAGGAGAGAATCCTAGAAGCAGCAAGAGAGAAGGGGACAGTCACCTACAAAGGAGTTCCCATCAGACTGTCAGCTGACTTCTCAAAAGAGACCTTACAGGCAAGAAGGGGCTGGAAAGAGGTATTCCAAGTCATGAAAACCAAAGACCTACAACCAAGATTGCTCTACCCAGCAAAGTTTTCATTTAGAATGGAAGGACAGATAAAGTGCTTCTCAGATAAGACCAAATTCAAGGAGTTCCTCATCACCAAGCCCTTATTATATGAAATGTTAAAGGGACTTACCTAAGAAAAAGAAGATAAAAAAGTTGAACAGTGAAAGGACAGCAAACTCACAGTTATTAACAACCACACCTAAAACAAAAGCAAACTAAGAGGACAGCTAGATCAGGAGCAGAACCATAGAAGTGAAGATCACATGGAGGGTTAGCAACAGGGGAGTGGGAGGAGGAGAAGGGGGGAGAAGGTACAGAAAATAAGTAGCATAGACAGTAGATAGAAAATAGATAGGGGGGAGGGTAAGAATAGGGGAAATACAGAATCTAAAGAATTTGAGACACGTGTTCATGAACTAAAGGGGGAAATGGTGGGGAAGGGGTATGCAGGGTGGAGGGGAATGGAGGGGGGAATAGAATAAATGTAATGGCATAATCAATAAAAAAGTTTAAAAAAATAAAAATAAAAAATAAAATATATTAAAAAAAAAGAAATTCCGAATCAACAAAAAACTTCCTATTAAGGGATTACAGCAAGGTTGCAGGATCCAAGGTTAATATACAAAAGTCAATCACTTTCCCACACACCATCAAAGACAAGTTTCGAAACTCAAAACACAATGTCAGAACTACATGTTCCGATGAAAGAAATTGTCGACCTAAGTCACTGCAGGGACATTCTGTGATCACAGATAGGAGGGCTCTGTGTTGCCAAGATGTCGCTTCTTTCCAACTTGATTATAGATTCAATGAAATTCCAGCGAAAATCCTCACAAGTTACTCTGTGGATTTTGACAAATCGATTTTAAAGTGTATTGGTAGAGGCAAAAGACCCAGGATAGGCAACACAATATTGAAGAACAGTCAGTTGGAGGGCGGATACCACTCAAATGCAAGACTTACCATGAGGCCACAATAATCAGGACTGTGGTGTTGGCAAAAGAGCAGATCATTTGAATGGAATACGGAGCACAGAAAGAGACCCACACCAATGAAGTCAACTGGTTTCTGACAACAGGGGGAAAGGCCATACAATGGAGCAAAGGTAGCTTTTCCACAAATGGTCCTGGAGCAACTGGACATCCATGTGCAAAAAAAAAAAAAAAAAAAAAAAGAATATAGATCAGACCTTACATCCCTCACAAAATTAACTTAAAATGAGTCACAGATCTAAATGTAAAACAAAGCTATACAATGCCTAGAAACTAATACAGAAGAAAATCTTGGGGATTTCGGGGTATGGCGATGACTTTTTAGATACGACACCAAGGTCACATTCTATGAAACACAGATTTAATAAGCTGGACTCATTAAAATTAAAGTTTTCTTCTCTGTGAAAGACACTGTCAAGAGCACTGTGAGAAGACAAGCTACGCACTAAGAGAAAATATTTGTAGACACATATCTGATAAAGGACTATTATCCAAAATACACAAAGAACTCTTAAAATTCAACAATAAGAAAGCAAACAACCTGATTGAAAAATGAGCCAAAGACTTTAACAAACACCTTACCCAAGATACACAGATGGCGAGCAAGCATATGAAAAGATATTCCACATAATATGCCATCAGGGAAATGCAAATGAAAAGAACAATGAGAGATACCTCAATACACCTATTAGAACAGTCAAAAATCCAAAAACACTGACAACATCAATGGCAGATGAAAATGTACAGCAACAGGAATTCCTATTTATTGCTCATGAGAAAGCAGAGTGACAACCGAGCACTTTGGAAGACAGTAACCGTTTCTTATAAAATAAACATCCCTTAGCATATGACCCAGGAATGGTCGCCCTTGGTTTTCACCCAAGTGGACTGAAAATGCATGGCCATACAAAAACCTGCGTCCAGATGTTTATAGCAGCTCTAGGTATAGTTGCCAAAATTTAAAAGCAACCAAAATATGCTTTCAGGGGGTGAATAGATAAACTGTGGAATATTTTTCGGCGCTGAGAAGAAATGAGCTATGAAGCTATGAAAGGCGTGGAGGAAACTTATGTGCATGTTCCTAAGTGAAACGGGTAAATCTGAAAAGGTTGCAGGCAGTGTGATTGCAACTATGTGACACCAGAAAAAGGCAAAAGTATGGAGACAGTCAGAAGATCAGTGGTTGCCAGTGGCTGGGGGGAGGGAGGGATGAATAGGCAGAACACAGAGGATTTTAGAGCAGTGAAATATTCTGTACGATACTCTGAGAGTGGACACATGTCATTGTATGTTTGCCCAAACCCATAAACTGTACAACACCAAGAGTGAACCCGAGAATGAACCCAAATGTAAATGCTGGGTGTTGAATGATAATGATCTGTGAATGGACGTACAGCAAGAGTAACAAATGTATCATTCTGCTGGGCGAGAGTAACAAATGTATCGTTCTGCTGAGCGAAGTTGACAGTGGGGGAGGCTATGTGTGGGTAGGGCCAGGGGCCTATGAGAAATCTTTGTACCTTTCTCAGTTTCACTGTGAAACTAAAACTGCTCTAAAAAATAAAAATGTTCTACATCTCCATATGCTATTTGTTACACAGGTATACAGAGTGGCCAAAACTCCACTTTAAACGAGTTCATGGTCTTGTATGTGACATTATTACACCTTCCCAAAGTTGATTCGAAGAGAAACGAAAGACTCCGCTGGTGCGCTGTCTGCCGAACAAAATAGAGGACAGCGAAAGAGGCGGCACAAGGAGAACGTCACAGTCGGTGGAAGGTAAAGGTCATGTGGACTTTGCCTGTGGAAATGGAAAGAGTGTATTTAGAGGTAAAATCAACATGTCTTGGTGACTGGCTGAGCAACAGGAATGTCAAGGGCAACTCCCACGTGTCTGACCTGAGTCACCAGCGGAGAATGGTGGGCAGGCCACACTGACCGGGGGCCTGGAGAGGACAGGCAAGCTCAGTGGGGTCTCCATCTCCCTAGAGCTATCGATTCCATCACTCTAAACACAAGAGTGCCTTTTGTCTCAGGGAAGACTGAGGCAAGGGATTTATTCACAATATGTGATACAGGTAGAGGCAGACCCACGGAAGTGTTCCAGACTCCCATTGGCAGGCAGCCCTGTTGGAATGAGGAGGGTGATCTCCCTCCTGCTCTGTCTTTTTTCATCCCAGATGGATGAGCAGGCAGCTGACTTTTCTGACTCATTCGGCAAATTCCAACAGCATCCTCATCTGAGACGCTCTGGTCTCCACTGGGCAAGATCTGAAGACCACACTTCAATTGGATTGGAGAAAAGGGCAGTGGAATTCTAATGCTCGGAAAGCCAGGAAAAGAAATGCAAGGCACAGATACCCACAGTAAGAAATAAAAAGCATGTGTCCAGCCTCTAGCAAAATTGACTTCCACAAATAACACCGCAGCCCTGGGGAACAGCAGAGACATTTGACCAGGCAGCAGCTGTGCAGAGGACGCTATTTAAAGACTCTGCTTCTGCAGCCCAAGAACTCTGGGCTTAAGATTGGATTGGAAAGCGGAGAGAAGACAGCAAAGACTGAGAAAAGAGTCAGATTTGGGAAAAAAACATCACCAGGTGGTTGGCTGCTGATGTGAACCCTGAAAATGTGAAATGAGCTTACTTTAATAAAATTATGTCTGTCCAAGTCCATTTGCCTGAATTAAATGTGTTCATTCATGGAAAGCACTAGAAGCATCCGGCACACAGTGCTTGCTAACGGGAAACCGGCATTGTTATCATTAGTGTTTGTCCCTGTACCTACCTGTATATATCTGCCCAGAGACGGAGAAATGTGCATTTATAATGATATGTTATTGCTAAAATGGTGATTCTGTTTTTAACTTTCTTATTTGCAGGGTTTTTTGGGAATCTGTGAATTGTGTACAGTGAATGTATTTTGTAAAAACCATAAGGCATTCTGGGGGAACAAACTGAGGCTCTAGAGTCAGGGTCCCCAGGTTTGAACCCCTCTGCTGAGTAGCTGTGTTACCTAGAGCCATTTATTTACTTTCTTTCTCCGAGTCTGTCTTCTTTTGCATAAAAGCAGGTAGTAATGTTACCTACTTCGCTGGGTGGTGATGAGAATTAGATGAGATAATTGAGGTACAGAGCTCAGCATGGTACCTGGCAGAGAGTACAGGCGAGATTAGTGATGACTGCTGTTATTAGCTGTAGATATAGTAGCAGCTGTTATTTTCTAGCAGGGGAGGGACCATGTTCTATTCACCCCAGTGTTCGTGGCACATAATAGTCACTCCAGAAATGATAGTTTAGCTGGACCCACATCAACCACTGTCCTGGGAACATTTTCTGTCAAGGTAGAAAAAGTGAAAAGTCTGCAAGTACCTTCCCCTTCAAGGTCAAGGATTGGGTCCTTCCGGGGATTGGGAAGCAACAGTTCTTTCTCTGAAAGCGCTGAAGATCTCCCAAGACTTGAGGCTCTTAAAGGGTCGAGCCACTGTTTTCTTATTCTCCCGTATGCTGGCCAGCCTGAAGCCGGAGCCATTGCTGTCCAAGGCCCTATGCTATTCTTCATGAACTGTAGGCAAGGCATTCCCATGGGAATTTGTAATAATGCAAAACAATTATGGAGAAACTATAGCCATTGACCCACTGACTGTGTGCAAGTGTGGGGGGCACACTGGGTGATATAGCCTTCTTTTGTATGTCTGAAACAATCCTCCAGAAGGAAGGAGTCCTTCCCATGTTTTCTAAATGTTCTACAACAAACATGGTTGTGTTTTAAAACATAAAACAAAATAAGAAATAAAAACTTTAAAAAAACCTATTCTTTGCGACCAAGGTCCCAGGAATTCAGGACAGGCACAGTGGCTACCTCTCTTAGTCCTGATGGGATGCAGAGCTTCGTTACGTAAAAAAGGACAGACAGATTGTGCCTGCAAAGTCATTCCTGTCGTTTGAGACTGATAGGTCTCACGCCATCCACAGTCATATACAGCACATTAGAGCAATACTGTTTTTCAATCTATTAACTTGACATATTTCTTGAGCACTTACTATGTGCCAAGAAACACTGTAGGTGTTTGATTGTTTGCTAAATCTGGCAACCCTATATTGAGGGCTCTCGCAAGAGAAGAATGCAGCGATAGCAGAAATAAATGACTAGGAGACACAACAGCTGTGTGTGGCTCTGGTGACTACAAAAGTGACTGAATGTCAGCCACGTTAAAGCTGCCCCTGAATGTGACAGTGATGTGTGAGCATAATAGTGAAAGTGACTAACTGGGTAGTAATGAGGACAGCTGTGTAACCCAGTGTGGCCTTGCTAAGTATTGGTGGCAGTGAAAGGCGAGTGACAGTGACAGGGAAGACAACTGAGAGGGTGACAGCTGGGTACACAGTCCGTGCTATGTTGTACAGAACTGTTTGAAGTTTGTGGCCATTGAAAGTGTTAACATTTCGGACAGTGACAGTAGAAATGATGGACCATTGGAAGCAACAATGCAGCAGTTCTGTTGGTGAGTGGAATTTGTGACTAACGACGGTGATGGAGTGTGGGAGTCAGGCTGTCAGTGACAGCTCTCAGAACGACTGAATATTGACACCGTGGAGGTAACAGCTGTAACCACAGAGGGAACTCGGCATTGTACTGAGACAACTGGAACTGAGCGGCATGACTGGCAGTTGACAGCAAAATTGGCTGCGTGTCAGTGACAGAGTGACAGAGTGAAGTTCCGTGGGTCAGCGCAGATATGATTTAATTAGTCTGACACTGTCTGGATCTGACTTCATCTGTTTATGTGAAGATGGCAAGAGGAGCTTCAACGTGGACAAGGTGAGTAAGAGAGAAATTGAGTAAATGAACAGGCTGTCAATACTTTCCCTCCGAAACCCCAAACACTAAAACTGGGAGGAGAGGGAGGTGGGACCAGAATGCCTTCAAGTCATCATGATTGGTCAATACGGGTCTGTTAGCCTATCACGTCTGAGCGGTGTCAAGCCTCTCCACCAATGAGAATATGTTTGGGTACCAGCCTGAGGTCAAGTCTCCGTATTGCCTGTGATCGTTATGTTTTGGAAAAAGGAAGAGAAATTTTTTGTGTCTACTTGCCTGCCATTCTTTGAAATAAGATCCTAACTCTAGAGCGACCTTAGAGGCAGTGTAACTCGATTAGAACTTTCCTAAGGGAGCGCTGGGAGGAGGGAGGGGAGGAATGGCCAGCCAGCGTCAGGTGTCAGGGGCGAGGCCAGCGGCCTGCTTGCCCCAGAGACCCAGCATTGGCGGAGAGCTCGTGCGTGACGCAGGACCCTCCCCCTAAAGGCCCGCCCCTAGCACGTGACTACGGTGCGCTGGGCAAGCCGCGCCTCTTGCTTACCACTTCTGTCCCTTCCGCGCCGGCCTCAAGATGGCCGCCTCGTGGCGTCTCTGGTGCTGTTGAATGGAGAAATCTTTATTGTTCCCTTCGGGCAGGAGTGTTCGTGTTCTCTATGGCGCTGTCAATAAAGAACGGCAGTTTGAATCGGTGCTGAACAGGTAACCATAGAAACGGGGCTGGGACTCCACGTGGAGACCCCTTTTATAGCTGAGGCCCTGGAGGCTCCCCAAATGAGGGGATCACAGAGACCCTTCCGCGTGGCGAACACTGCAGGGCTCTGCCCAGTTCCAGTCGTCCCTCGCCCTGGGACGTGGGTTCCCTGGGGCGCCCTACACTTGGAGCGCAGGCTGGACGTTAGTCTCCCTAGGAGAAAGGCTGCAGCTCGGGTGCTGCCCCCCGTGGGGCCTTCTCTTCGTCCGTGGCCTGCCCTAGCCCCGCACCTCCTGCTAGTCAGCGTGGTGAGATGGTTGGCCTCTCGCTGCGGTTATTCTCAGTCTTATCCCCCTCTCCCACCAAGTCCCTGCACTAGGCAAGACAGTCTGGCCTTGGGCCAAATCTGTCTCCTCACCTCCCCCTCCCAATTTTGTCTGCCGGGAGCTAAGAATGTTTTTACATTTTTGAATTGCTATGGTTGTATGCAGTCGAATTCCGGAGTCCGTAAATGGAGTTTTATTGGAACACAAGCCGTGCTCATTGTTTATGTAGTCCGTGGCTGCTTCCCTGCTATTAGGACAGAGTAGGGTAGTTGAGTGTGTTGCACGGCAAGGCCCGTGAAGCTGAAAATAACGCCCTTCACAGAAAGAGTGCCAACCCCCTACCCTAGGCACAAGTAGACTGGGTCAGTGTCGCCTAGCATTTCTTCTGGTCCCTTCCTACGTAATGGGAAACTCCAGTCACAACTGTCCCGTGCACCTGGGCTTTTTGACAAAACACTCTGCCTTCCAATACCTCTTGTGGTGTTCAAAGTGAGAATTGCTTCCCCTACTTTAAATAATAATACCGGGCACCCAGCTTCTATAAGAAGTCAGGCGGTTAATTTATTCATATGCAGCGTTTTTGTGCTAACAACACTTGATGAGCAGGTGTCCATGTTTCTATTTAAGAGGAGGAATTTTGATTCTGAGTGGTTCAACTGTTTTAGGGTGTGGCGAGATCATCCCTAGAAGCCCCTTTCCTGGTGACTCTTGACATACTGCTCAGAGTGTCGTCTTTCAGGTCTGTCAGCCTGGGGCTATTGTTTCTTCCTCGGAGTTGTATCCAGTCTTTGCGTGGTTTATGGAGATTTAATTATAACCCCGAAGTGAAATCTCTCTCTACTTGGCGAAATCATCAAACTTCTGCCACACTCTACTTTCTAATTTAGATGCCTTTCATGTCTGGCAGTAGTTCCCAAACCTAGCTATTCATCACAAGTTTAACAAATGCTTTCAGAACCCTATGCTTGCCTGTGTGCATTTGTGAATCATTCGGTATTTGTTGAGCACCTTCTGTATACTAGGAATGATTCAAATTTCTGGAAGTGCAATGGTGAGAAAGATCAATATGATCTTTGTTCTTGCACGGAATTTTAATTCTATAGAGGCTGGACAGATGGTACACAAACAAGGATAATTTCAAATACAGCTGTCATAGCATCATAATAATAAGTTAGTAGTTAATGTTTATTGAGTGATTCCTGTGTGCCAAGAACTCTTTGAGTTTGATTGACACTGTGTGCTTGGTTTGCATGGATCATCATTTAATCTTCACACCATCGCTCTGATGTAGGTAGCATTAATGCTCCCATTTTAGAGATGAAGACATTGAGACTCAGAGATGAGAGATGTCCAAGGTTACATAGCAAATGCATAAGGGAGCTGGATCTGAACCTAAACTGATCACACTCACCACCCTGTATCATTCCATTTGTTTATCTTTTCTACCAACTTGGGACCTCAAGGGCAGGAACCACACTTTATCTGTTTTTGTATCACTGCCAGCCAGTAGTCACAACCAGTCATCTGGTAAATATTAAATAAACAAATCCAGGCTGTTCTTGAGCAAATATTTGAGTGCCTGAGCAAGGTGGACCTAAAACATAGTGTGTGAGCCAGTAAATAAATGGCAAAGTTTATTCCAGATTGTGGCAACTGCTGTAAATGGAAAAAAGCAGTGGTAACCTGAGAGACTCTTATGTGAAGATGGCCTTGGAAGGCAAGAGAGGTGGTTTAAGCTGAAACTTGTTGAGTGATAAGAATCCAGTCCTGCAAGAGGGAAAGGGAGAGAAGTGGGGAGGCAGAACTTTCCAGCAGGTTTGGAGCCTGAGAGTAGGCTAGAAGCTGGAACGCTGGGGCACTGAAGAAATGTGTGACTGTGCTGTGGTTCAGTCCTGTGTGCAGGGTCCTGGGCCCTGACCCAGCTTCACCACTGATGGAGCTGCATATCAAGGGCCAGTTACGTTAGTGGTCTAACTGGACGGATGTGGACAGTGGTACCTTTTCAAAGAGCTGTATTGTGTGGATTAAATTAGAGAAAATGGAATACGTTCTGAGTTTTCTTGTTACATATGTTGCTGAATTCCAGTCAGAGGAAACTAAGCAAATTTGGCCCCAAATGGAAACTTATTTAAAATGCTTAGTAGTAACAAAAAAATCCAGTGTGTTACAGACAAAATTGAAGGTGTCTTCGTGTATTTCTATCTTTGTGGGGCAGGGGGAGGGGGACAAATCTTATTTTTCCTTCATGTCTTTAAGAGTTGAACTTCTTCAGTGGGGATGTAATGTTTTTCCAACCACATTATGCAACTGTCTATTCAGAGCATTTTAAAAATTGTTTTAACCCCAAAACTATTTGTGTCCTTCCATTACATGTATTTGCATTTTTTAAGGCATTCTATGGAAATAATAGGCTTCAGATTCTAGTTTGTGGTCATTTCAAAATTTGTTTGCAAATGATTTGGGGTTTCCTCTGAAAGTTTCAAAATATCGTTGCATTATTTTTTATGTCCTGCCTAGTCAAAGCAGGTCATTGAATGCTTTAAAGTAAGTAACAGACTTTTTAAATAGGTGAAAATAATACGATGTTTGGGCTCATGAACACGAAAAATTACAGAGGCAGTAATAAATCGAGCGAACTATGCAAGATCAGTGATGTCAAGTTTTGCTTTAAACTGTGTCCAGTAACCAGATGGCACATGTCATCGGAAGATATAATCCAGCCCAGCAAATGGAGCACAGAACTGGACAGGGAGTGGCATGTCGATGCAGTGTTAAACAACAAGCCCTGAATCAAACTGCTATTTTAGGTCTGGGTGGGACCGATGCATTTAAAGTATTGCGGTTTTGCTCTGTGATTTGTGTCTTCTGGGCTCCAGTAAAGAGTAGGTGGTAACACTAGCTTTGAAGGATGATATAAAACTGCAGGCAGAGCAAGGGCACACTGATTTGTTTTTCAGTCTGTTTTATTTCAGTTCAAAGTGCCATCGCAGACAGGCAGCGCAGGAAAAAAGAGCCACACTTTGGCAATATTCAACTGCTTTTGGAGATTGGAGGAGAACTAAGTATAACCAAAGTGTGGCTTGTTTTCTTGGACTGTTCGCAACGATGCTTTGAATTGAAATAAAATAGATCAAAAAACAAATTGGTATCCCCTGTTGCCTCATACTGAGTATTTACATACCCTTCTGGAGCCCTGCCAGTCCCAACACCCTGGGGGGCAGGCGGTGACCCCTCAGCCTCCTTCAGCTCTTCAAGAGAGTGAGTTCTTTGATTTTTACAAGGACATTGAATTGGAATATATGGTTTCTGGATCTCCAGTAGCTTGCCTTCTAAAGTCATCATCTTGATTATGTGGAGAAAGCAAGCTATAACCACATAGAGGAAAAAGTAAATATTGAGGACATTTAAATTCAGAGAAGAGATTGTTACTGTTTTAAAAGCCGCGCAAAGGGTGCAGTATTTCATTTGCAGAGAGCACGCAGTTTGAAGACTCCTGCAGACATCATGGGAGAGAAGGGTAAGGAAAGAAAGCTAGCGTACTACACTTCCCTAATGCCGTTAGCCTCCAAATCGTGTTGTTGGATCCTGAAAGTCATGACACCAGGTATTCCATTTCCTCAGCTGTGTCACAGTGGATCCACATAAAGCAGGGACCTAATCTGGGCTGAACGGTCCAGTTGCAAGGGATCCATGAACCCTTGAACTTCACCTAGAAATTTTGTGGGTGTCATTTTTCTGGGGAGAGAGAGCCCATGGCGTTAATCAGATCTCAGTCCTTGATCCCTCAAAGGATGCAGAGCCAACAATGAAATGTCACATCACCATATCAAAGTAATAACAAGGCTTCTCCTAAAAACAGTTTTCTGCTGCTGCGGGGCCTCGATCTCAGAGTTTTGAAACTATCTTTCCAGGGTTTGTTTCCTGCCTAAAGCGGTTAAGCGTAGTGGAGTGGTCATTGAGTGGTCACCTGTAATAGAGATGTTTACCCAGTGAAGTGCTTCAGAAATCCCTTGGAGGCCCTTGTGTGTCCCTGTTCTACATGAGGCTGTCAAAATGGGGGAGATCTTCTTGGCACCCTCGTTACCAGACACCGTATCTGTTTCTTCTGACAGGTGGAGGGCAGCCTGATTCTTGGCTCTAGGCATCAGCTTGTGGCAGATGGATTCAGTTCCTTGGCATTAGGAGAACGCGGTTGAGTGGAAAAGAGGAGGAGAGGGATGGACTCAAGGAGGCAGAGACGGAGCAGTAGATGAGGAGAGGATGCTGCCCCGGCATCTGTCTGGGGTCCCTCTGCACCTGGGCAATTAAAGGGCTTTTCTTTGAAAGCAAGCTTATCACAGAACCTTTCTATCATTACTAGGACATCTGGGAAAGTCAATTCATAGATGTAATTTTTTATTTTATTAGTACTTGAAGGGAAATAAAAGGAAGGAAATACCTTTTAAATCTTTCTTAGGCTATTTTGTAAAAATGGCACCTCAGTAGAGAACTTCTGTGGGCCAGAGTTGATTGGCCCATACAACATGTAACAGTTAGTTGCATGCATTTAAGCACCGGAGGTTTTACGTCTGTCCGACCTCTGTTGGTATTTGGATGCTTGGCCACTGCTAAAGGCCCCAGAGTTCGGTTCTGGGACAAATAATAGAAATTCTACTTCTGACTCTGAGAGAGCACTGCAGGAAGCAGTCTCAGCCCCCGATTTCTTCTCCGTCGCTCAGCTGTCTGGGTGTGCCGCCTGACGGTTGGGGCCTCCTGGACTCCTGCAGCTCCTTGTCGCTACTAACTCTGCAGGATGGTGCTGGGGGCTCTGGCCACAGTGAATTTGCCATTTGTCCCCATGTGGTACTTCTCTTCAGTCCCTAGCCTCAGTGAATGGCACCTCGGAGTTGCCAAAGGCAGAAACCCAGGGGTCTTCCGTGTTCTTGCCCTTCTCTGGGCCCACCACCCTCCTTCCACTCCCCACTCACAGAGAGCACACATTTCTGTAGGCTCTAAGCCTTTTGGGTGTCCCCTTTCTCTTTTGGTTAAAGCTACTATAATCTCTCGTCCTGGGTTACTGCAGCCACATTCTAGTTGGCCAGCTGGCTTCTAGCTTCGTTCCTCTTTGATAGGTCTTGCCCCTGCTGTCAGATGTTCATGCAGCACAGGTCTGAGCATGTCAGGCCCTCACTGCAGCTCCAGGAAGGCTGCCTGCCCTCAGGGTAGTGCCATCCCCCCCTGGGCCTGTGCTGCCTTAGAGCTCCTGGCTGTGCTGTTCTCCCACCTCACCTCCCACTTGTGGACAAGTGGGCCACACTGTGGGGCTTTGAGGCTGCTGGGTTCCTTGGCCATGTTACTGACCAGGCCAGTAGTGATGCTATTATCTGTACTGACAGTTAGATTTCTTTTTTTTAATATATTTTATTGATTATGCCATTACAGTTGTCCTATTCCCCCCCTTCATTCCCCTCCACCCTGTACACCCCCTTCCCCACCATTCCCCTCCTTTAGTTTATGTCCAAGTGTCTCAAGTTCTTTAGATTCTGTATTTCCCATACTATTCTTGCCCTCCCCCTATCTATTTTCTACCTACCGTCTATGCTACTTATTTTCTGTACCTTCTCCCCCCTTCTCCTCCCCCCACTCCCCTGATGCTACCCCTCCATGTGATCTTCATTTCTATGGTTCTGCTCCTGATCTAGCTGTCCTCTTAGTTTGCTTTTGTTTTAGGTGTGGTTGTTACTAACTGTGAGTTTGCTGTCCTTTCACTGTTCATCTTTTTTATCTTCTTTTCCTTAGATAAGTCCCTTTAACATTTCATATAATAAGGGCTTGGTGATGAGGAACTCCTTGAACTTGATCTTATCTGAGAAGCTCTTTATCTGCCCTTCCATTCTAAATGAAAGCTTTTCTGGATAGAGCAATCTTGGTTGTAGGTCTTTGGATTTCATGACTTGGAATCCTTCTTTCCAGCCCCTTCTTGCCTGTAAAGTCTCTTTTGAGAAGTCAGCTGACAGTCTGATGGGAACTCCTTTGTAGGTGACTGTTCCCTTCTCTCTTGCTGCTTCTAGGATTCTCTCCTTCATTTTAATCTTGGCTAATGTAATGATGATGTGCCTTGGTGTGTTCCTTCTTGGGTCCAACTTCTTTGGGACTCTCTGAGCTTCCTGGATTTCCTGGAAGTCTATTTCCTTTGCCAGATTGGGGAAGTTCTCCTTTATTATTTGTTCAAATAAGCTTTCCACTTGTCGCTCTTCCTCTTCCCCTTCTGGTACCCCTATAATTCGGATGTTGGAACGTTTAAAGATGTCCTGAAGATTCCTAAGTTTCTCCTCATTTTTTTGAATTCTCGTTTCTTCATTCTTTTCTGTATGGTCATTTTTTTCTTCCTTCTGGTCCACTCCCTTGATTTGAGTCCCATTTTCCTTTTCATTACTATTGGTTTCCTATGCATTTCCCTTCATTTCAATTAGTTTAGCATTTATTTGTTCCTCTAATTTGTGACTAAAATCAACTAGTTCTGTGAGCAGACTGTTCACCAGTGTTTTGAACTGTGCATCTGATAGGTTGGCTATTTCTTGGTCGCTTAGAGTTATTGGCTCTGGGGCTTTGAGTTTTCTTGAGCCATAATGTTTTGGTGTGTTCACACCTGTTAGGTACAAGGGGCAGAGCCTTAGATGTTCACCAGGGCAGGGCCACCTAGGTCTCTGGGTTGTGACGCTGAATGTGGGGGCGGGGTCAAAGAGGGGCAATGGCAGTCCCCTCTGCTGCTTCCCGCCACTGGGGCCTGCGTGGTCTGTCTCACTGCTCACTCCTTTGTCTGGTTTATCTGTTTGGGAATGTGTGACCATGGTCAGCCTGCCACCTTGTACCTTCACTGGGTCTGCTGGTTGCAACCCCATGCCTGGGATCGTGCCTGTTTGGCAGAGTTTTCCTGCCCGACCCCGCTCCTCCAGTCTCTGGCTCCGCCCCTCTTACCGGTGTGGCTGAGTGGTTCGTTGTTGTCGGACTTCCGTATAGTTCAATTTTTCTGTGTTTTGGTTGTGTTTTTGTTGCTAAAACTTTGTTGTCTTTAAACTTGGTTGTTTGAGGAGGTGTAGTGTTTCCACCTATGCCTCCACCTTTCCAGACGTCTAGATTTCTGAATGTTGCTTTCATTCTGAGTGGTTCCTTTGCACTGAGACCATGTGCTACTTGAGATGTACGGTCAAACACTGTCTTAAACTCACTTGTAACCATTTTCTTGTGTGGCCGTGCCACCAACTTGATAAATGTGCTAAATGGGTTCATTTGTCTTAAACTTTTAAAATCGCTTTTAAAAATCTAAACTTGGTTTCTAATTATGTTAGCCATCTACGTGGTCCCAAAATGAAAGCAGTGTAACAAGGCACATTCACAGAAAGGTTTATTTCATGCCCACCCCTTTTTCTCTTCTCTCGAGTCTGGCTGTCAGAGTCGTGGGCTGTTGCCAGTCCATCGGGTAAGAAGTAACATATCAATGTAGTCTAAATGGATTTTCTCCTTTTTTGAGATACAGGATATCTGCCCAATGTCTGTGACATAAGTTGCAAAAATATTTTTCCAGTTTGTCATCTGCCTAACTTTGCATGTTTTATTGTTGTACAAAGGTTTTATACCTCTTACATAGTTATGTTTATCAGTCTCACAGTGTATTACTTTAGATTTTGAGTAAGAAAGCTTGCCTCACTCTCAATTTACGAGGAATTCATTAATGTTTTTTTCTAGTACATACATGGTTTCACTTTTATATTTTATTTTATATTTTTATTTTTACTTTTTAATCCTCACTGGAGGACATTTTTTCATTGCTTTTAGAGAGGGGGAGGGGTGGGGGAAGAGAGAGAAACAGAAAAATAAACATCGACATGAGAGAGAAACATTGATTGGTTACGGATTGAACTTGCAACCTGCATATGTGCCCTGACCAGGAATCGAACCCATAACCTTTCAGTCTCCATGATGGTGCTCCAACCAACTGAGCCACACTGGCCAGGGTGAGACTTTTATCTCAGTGACAGTCTAGAAGAATGAGTATGAACATGTTCTGACCCCTGCGAATGAGCCAGGCCACAGGACCGAGAACCGCCCACCCCGTTATAGCGCCCACATCGGCCCCAGCTTGGCTGGTGTATTTTCTGGTGCCGGGAGCTCAGCCATTGTTTTGTTTCCATCTCCTAAGGTGATGTTAGGAACATAGTAGGACCTTACGGATTTAAATAACAGTGAAATTTGCTGCTCATTCAGCAAATTTCAGCTAGGGGCATTCAGCCCCTAGACTCCTATGGCACTCTGACTTCTGGGTGCTGCTCTGAAGCCCTGACAATCGTTAATCTGGCCTCCCAGACGCCAGCTGCTCCTGTAGCCGGCACTCCGCCGTCGGCTGCCCTCAGTTCCAGTCCGAGTCAAACTGGGGTGGACTTTCTGAGGTCAGAGTCCAAGACAGCAGACTAATTGACTCCTAGAGCTCTGGACTTTTTTCCCCGGGCAGCATATTGTTGAGGATGAAATTTTCCATGTTTTCCTTTGAACATTTGTGAGCAAATGCTATGGAATCCCACAGGCTCTTTCCCGAATTTAAAGACTTTGTTTTTGGTTTCTTGAGTTAACCCTCTTGTCATACTCCCTGGTGATGGATAACAGAAGAATAGAGATGAAAATGAGTCCTGTGTCTTCAAAGACCAAAGATGCTTATGGCACTCAGAGAAGAGGAGACTGGAGTTCATCTGTGAAGTGTGCGCAGAGGTGTCCCGGGGCTGGGTGAGCTGAGTGTGTAAAAGGGCAGTAGTGCAGGGAGCTGGGGGTTCCTGGTCTCGTCCGTGCTCCCACTCCCTAACTACAAAGGTACAGGAAAGGAAGGGTTTTAAGCAGAAAGTGGCCTCTTCTATCTAACTGTGGCAGAAGCTCCCCGAGAGCAGGGGTTATGCGGAATTTCTGCTCTGCAGTGTCAAACCTCAGTGAGGGGCACTCAGCTGGGCTCGGTAAAGATCTGCTGGACACACTGTCCACTGACAAGGCTGGGAAGCTGGACCTGGGAGTTGTGCTGGGGCTGTGTGGCCTTCACATTCCCCAGCGGTACTGTTCCCAGCTGTGTGGCCTTGGACAAGTCAAGGGCTTGAGAAATGCTGCCTCCTGTAGCCCAGAAAAAGTAAATCCTCAGTAATGTCATCTGCTCTTCCTTAAAAATCACTTGACTTAGTGTGTATCTGTGCAGTGCCTCTGAACAAAGAAGGTACTGAAAAAGGAGAGAGACTCTAGGATCAAGAGCTTAACTGCTTTTTAAATTCTCAGGCCTGGGCAATGGACAGGGGTAGAGGTTCCAGCTCCAGAGTGGGCAGCGTGGGCTCGTTTGCCGGCACTGCCACCCACTGGCTTTGGATCTGGGACGAGTCATTTACTCTCTCCAGGCCTCCACTTTCTCATTTGAAAGTGGAGTTAATAATAGTAACTGCCTCACAGGCTTTGCAAAAACGATGTGAGACCACCCATGCAAAGTTCTTGGCACAGTGTCTGGGAGATAATAAATCTTAGTGAATGTCAGCTACACATTGTTATGTTGCTGCCTTAACCCTTCCAGACTGTCTATCGTTCTCCTGTTCAAATGTCTTCCTCGTTGCTTTCCACTTAGAATGTATAGCTCAGATGTGGGTAACAGGGTGAGTCTCATTTCTGTCATTAGTTAACGGGGAAGTCTTAAAACACTTCCCTTCTCAACACTTCAGCTTCTCATATCCAGAATGTGGGAATCAGACAAGGTGATTTCAGAAGTTCTTTGTATCGCCTGCTGAATTTAAGGCTTTGCATGAAATCGCTGATTGTAGCCCGGAGATCTGTGTCATGAGAGGCGCGGCCCTCTGCGCTCACCCTCACTTTCCTCGCTGACTCCCATCCGGTCCCCTGCAGGTGGGTGGTCGGAGCACCAGCAGCACAGCCATGGGCTGGAGCAACAGGAGGCTGCTCCTCGCAGTCTCAGAAAGACTGAGAAATCGGCCCACGGTCACTGCTCTTAGGTGCCTGCACAAGGTTACCTGAAGGACAAAGCTGAGTCCAGTTGTACCAAGAGACTGGAGCCACAGAAGAGTCCAGGAGTTCGGTGATGGAGGTGACAAGATAGAATGGCAGCTGGCGCTGCCTGTACAGGGTACATTGACCCCTTGGACTGCATCTGCCGAGTCTGGGGGCCAGGCGTTTACTTCCAGGGTCAGGACAGATGCACCAAGCTTCCAGTAAATGTAGCATACAGCCTCTTCTGTAATTCTTTTTATAAAAATACTGTATTTATCTTTTTAGAGAGAGCAGAAGGGAGGGAGAAAGAGAGGGAGAGAAACATCTGTATATGAGAGAATCATCAGTTGGTTGCCTCTTGCATGTGCCGAACTAGGGATCTAACCCACGACCCAGGCATGTGCCCTGACAGGGAATCAAACCAGCACCCAATCTGCTGAACCACACCAGCCAGGGCTCTTCTGTGATTCTTAAAAAGCTTCCTGATGATACTTGACCTCACTGCTTGCTTGCTCATTTGATTATTTATTTATTTATTTATACAGATAACTGCAAGGAGTAGGCCTATGTCACTAGTAAGTGAACTAATAAATTGCTTTCTGATTTCCACAATAGTTCTTATGAATTTAGACAGTGTTCTCTGATCTCCCAAGTCCAGTTAACTGCGAGACTTTTACAAGATAGGGTTTTTGTGTCTGTGAGGTCAGCAACCAAACCAGACCCTAAGCCCCGCCAGTGAGGGAAGCCTCTCGGCACCCAGTTGGTCTGCCGACCTGTCCCACTAGTGCCCTTTCCCAGGCACGCCTGTCCAGCCGTCTTCCAGCCTAGGCCAGCAGAGGAAACCAGGTGCCTCGGATGCAGGTGCTCCCATCAGGCTGTGAGGCAGCGCGTCTCAGTCTGTGAGTGGCAATGGGGAGGCGGTAGTGGCCCGGACATCCTGTCAAGGCCAAGGTGGTAATTAGGAGCTGGGCAGATCTGCAGCTGAGCTCTGCTCAGTTCATTAGCACTGAGTCTTGGGCAAGTTGCATAGCCTTGTTAGAAACTAGTTTCTGCACCTGAAAACTGGGACTAATAATCGTAGCTACCTCATAGGGAGGGTGGGGGAATTGGAATGGAGAGTGCAGGACTGAGATTAACACAGCGCTGGACATCACTGCTGTCACAGAGCGTTGCTCACCGTACCAATGCAGTCAGTAGATTCCAGGGCACAAAAAAGAGCAGAGACCAGTTGACTGGGCAGAAAACGAGTTTTAACAGCCTCCTTTTGCCCCATTGGTAAGGGAAGGGTTCTCACCCTGGGGTTATGGCTGAACACACAACACAGGGCCCTGGATGGAGGAGACCGACAGCTGTTTACTAGTCACACCCACACCCGCCCAGAGGAGGGCGGCTGCTGTGCCAGGCCCCACGTGACCGCACTCAGGAGCGGGGGCCAGGGGCTGTGGGAGGCAGGCTTTGCAGTGCTAAGGGTTGAGTGCCCTCTGGTTCCTGCCAGAGCATGTGATCGTTTATTTATATTTATGTATTTGTTTTTCTCTTACTGATTCCAGAGAGGGGAAGGGAGGGAGAACAAGGGAGAGAAACATCCATCAGCCAGCTCTCGCATGCGTCCCAACTGGGGATGAAACCCACAACCCAGGCTTGTGCTCTGACCACCAGGAATCGAACCTGTGACCTCTTAGCTTACAAGATGACGCCCAGCCAACTGGGCCACATCAGCCAGGGCAGATGTGATTGGTTTATTTGAAAAATTGGGGGGCTGTCAGGCTACTAAATCCCAGTGCTTGGGGATGAGCAGGAACTACACTGGTCCCTTCAATAAGAGAGATTGTTTAGCTACAGGACCTCGTCCATGGGAGCAGAGCAGGGGATGGAATTTGTGATTAAGCGCTTTGAGGCTCTCCTGATTTTACAGAATGTCAAGGTAGCACATAACATTGATCCTTAATTTTAGACTTTATGCTAAGAATACAGGCCTTGAAATACTATTTAATACTGTTTTCAGGGGATCTGGGTAGGAGGCTATGGGAGATGAGCAGAGATGTCTGATTCTGTGGGGGCAATTGGTGGCACAGTAGCTGAAAGAATGTGTCACAGTAGGTTATATGTAGTGGCGTGAGCCAGGCTCTCTTCACTGTACCCATTTCATACTTTTACTGTTTGGCTGTACCACCCGATGCCCTCTCAAGGCTTAGCCAGGCTCAGTGGACCACTTGACCCTAAATCAGGGGCATTTCGACCTCTAGTTTCTTTGGCAGCAGCCAGGGAAGCGGGGCTAGTCCTGGAAGACTAGGTTGCTGAAATGCATTTTAAAGGAGTCTGGGTTGGTGCCAGGCCGTGGAGCCTAGTTGTTGGAATCGTCCATATTTTGTAGGTTTTATTCCCAAAGCTATTTCAGAGTTTGTTTTTCAGGCTGGAGCCAAGGGCAGGTGGAAAAGGAAAGATTTGAGGATGACTCATTCCTTTTCAGAGGTGGACAATTGCTTAACACGTGATGTAATAACTAGATGTGAAAAACTGAGATTTGAGAACAGATAATGTCATAGTCCTTTGTGACTCAGAGAGGGTTCCTTTAACCAACAGCATTCATATCACCTGGAGCTTATTAGAAATGCAGAATTCAAGCCCCATCCCAGAACTCCTGGATCAGAATCTTTTTTTCTTTGGCAAGATGCCCAAGTGATCCTTAGAGTGCACATCAAAGTTCGAGAAAACATTCTGGCAGATGGAGGGCACTCTGGGAAGGACTGGCTGGCTGCTCAGAATCTCAGTTCCTCCCTGGGCCGGTTCGCTGTGTGGCCTTGAGCCTGTTCCTTGACCTCTTCACTGTCAGGACTTGGTTGAAATTGAGTTTGGCTGTCTTGCCAGGTTGTTAGTATTAAAGGAGGTGACACGTGAAAAGTTTATAACAGGGCACTTAATTATTAGTAGCTTTTATTAGTGGTTACTTAGTACCCTAGTATGATTTGGTAGAAAATGAGGAGAGAGCAGAATGTCATTAGGACTCACCCTGTTGTGAGACATGAATTAGTAATTGAGAAAACTACAGTCTCCTGAGCCAGTGGGGCAGTGAATGTGGTTGGCTCACTAACCAGTTCCCTCAGGGTGAGACCAGAAGCACACTTGTTAAGTGACCAAGAGTTGACAGCTCTATTCCTTAATGGCTGCTGAGCTCTTGGAAGGGAGAATTCTCTGTGGAAGTGGTAGCTAAGTCTGGGCATCCACTGAGGCCTTGTGTTACAAAGGAAAGAACCATGGCTTGAGGGTCGAGACCTGGGCTTTTTTTCCTGCCTCTTATTAACTCCATGGCCCATAAGGCATCAGGCACCTCTGAGCCTTAGTCTTCAACTGTAAAGCGAGAGTAACAGGGATGATGAGGTGCAAATCCCAGTGTGTAAGTGAGGCATATTATTGTAGCATCATATCCCTCCTTGGCTTCTGCCACAGAGCTCAGTAGATAGCCACCCCCCTCCACAGTCCCCAAAAGTGAATTTTATACCTGATTCAGCCAGTTTAGACTCTGCAGTAATGGAGTTCTCTAGAGCTATCCTGGCTCCCTGGAGGTCCCAGTGACCAGGATGTGCCTTAGGGGAAAGCACAGAGGTCATTTGGGTGTCGCTGCAGCTCCCAGGGGCTGGAACAGTAGCAGATCTGCATTTGGGATAGAAGGATGGTGGTAGTGATGATAACATTAGAAATAACAATGACTATACATATGTAAACCCAAGAGTATCTGATACAAAAATCTTCATCCCTTGCACTATAAATTGCTGCCTTTCATGCCCTTCGTGTAAGAGAAGAGACCAGATGACAGCTGCTTTTGAACTTTAGAAATCTGGGCCTGCTAAAAGCTACAGTCACCCTTTTCTAACCTCGCCAATCTTCCTTGCGTTCTCAGAAATAATTGCTACTGGTTCTCTTTTAACTTAGCTGATTCCTTACATACCTTACATTTTAAATCATCTTTTTGTGTGTAGCAAATGCCTCATTTCTTGTCTCTGAATGTGTGATCTTTGGTCTAATTATGTTGAGAGTGCCTGTTATTTTGCCTGATTCTGGTTGTTTGTGAGACACTAAACAGCCACGGGGTTAAAGCTGGCTCAGATCAAAGAACTCGCCGCCTCTCAGGACCTCAGTTTCCTCCCTCGCAAAGGGAGGGCTTGGACTAAGGTCACTCGGTCATAAGACGAGCCAGGGATAAAGTGATGAGCTTCTGTTTGCTGAAAGCAATGAACAGGGCTCAGCAAGGTCCCTCCCAGCTTTCCAGTTCCAGCAGAGCCCAGGCATCAAGACAGAAGTGAGAAAATTATTCAGCTAACAGGGACAGTAAACAAACAAACAAACAAACAAAAAACCTTTAAGCAGGTAAGGCAGCCTCAAGCCAGACCATAAAAGAGATATCTTAGATGTTCCACAGGGAGAGGTGGGAATTGTTAAGGGAACTGGAAGAGAGGACCCTGACCAAGTATTAGAATGGCATTTATCTCTTGAATATTGGCATACAGAAATGCAGGCAGAGGTGGGACCAGCCTCTGCTCCATGGGACTCCAGTCGTTTGGCGGTAGACAGTACACATAAGGTGCCTGTCCTTCCTTCTCATTGCTAATCACCTCTCCTCGTTAGTCCATCCCACCTGTCCCTGGTAAAGCTCTGCTTTAATTGTGCTGTTTCTGTTACAGAAAATAACTCAGCTGCTTTCGGGTGTGCTGAGTGGAACTTTATTTTACGCGAGCGGACTCAGAGGAGTCAGTCTCCAACTGGGCGCTGGGCAGCGGGGGGAGCAGTTATTTTTATAGGGCAAGCCCCCCCCCCCACCCCCGTTCGGACCATTACTTCTGGCGAGAAAGCAGGAGTCAGCTTACAAAAGCAGGAGAAACGGAGCATTATCTCTAGATTTAGAAGAACTTAAAAGAAAATGAGTCAGTGGCTGTAAAAACAACTCCCTAATTGTTGTGCTGTATTCTAAAATAGCGAGTCACTCCCTACTCACTGTGCTGTATTTTAAAATAGCTATCAATTTCAATTCCAGAAGCTCCTCCCTCGAAGTAGATAGAAGCTCCTCTGCTCACTTTCTGGCCTGCCTGACCTAGGCAGCCCTGTGCCCCCACTTCCTCATACCACGAGTGTCTTTGGAGACCCACCCTAGCCAGCCCAGTGTCCGTAATAATAACAACGGCAAGTACTTGTTGGATACCTTTCCAGCGCCAGGTGCAGTGCCGGTTCTGTGCACTACACCGCTTTCAGGGTGCTCGCCAAGTGTCTGCCTGTGGAACCGGGTTCGTTGTTCCCCCTCTGCGTGTAGTTCTTGACCCTTCCACCCTTGCCTGTTGAAATTCTCCCCAACTTCCACTGACCTGCTCCAGCCTTTCCTTTTCCTGCCACTCCCTGGGGTCGATCTGTTTTTCCCCTCTCCCTTTTCCTCCTCTTGTCTCTTGTGGATCAAGTCTTTTGAGAGTTCTGTTTTCCAATCATTCCAGCGTAGGGTGAACTTTACTACGAACTCTCTGTGGACCAAGGGTCTTGTTTTATATTTCACTTGGCTCCCACACAGCACCTAGCAACATGCTGAGTAAATAGTAGTAGGCAGTCTACCCATGAATAATTATTGGTTGACGTGTGTATTGCTAATTTACGGGAAAGTAAGTACCAAGAATGGAGAATCACAGATCCGGTTCCCGAGGCACAGGAAAGAGCCTCTCAGGGTCCGGCAGTGGAGGCGGAGGCCTTCGTGTGAGGGCTCCGCTCAGGGCATCGCCCGCAGTGGTGGATTTCAGAACATCTATTTGATTAAATTAAGCAGTACATATCAAAACTGCAAGTTTTTGTATTTCTTTTTGTTTGTTAAAGGGATTCCATATTTTCTACCAGCTATGGCTTTAGTTCTTTTGCATTTTCTGGGTTTTCTTCTGTATGTGATTGTTGTTCCTTTATAACTTATAGAATCTTCAGACTTTGAGGGGGGTTTTTTGGAAGTAGACAGAATAAGATTATAGGTAGATAGACAGAATATACATTCTCCGAGCTCCTTTTAGAACGCTGGCCTAGCTTTCCTTTGCATCGACACCCCACTTGTGTTTCGGGTCATTGTTGCAGCACTTGGTTCAACCATTAAGTTTTTTCTTTGTGAGTATCTTGATTCTACATCTGTCTAGTCTTTTCTTGAGGCTTTAATATTGTTCCTTTGAGGAACGTTCATCATTCTAGTGCTCTTTTGTTGCTTAAATGTTCTTCCCCTGGGAACTTTGACAGTTCTCCCAAGCCTAGCAATTTCAGTAAGTGCTTAATAACATGATTTAGGTTGCCTCTGTGTGAGAGTCTGCAGGATTCCCCTAGAGATTTCCAACACTCAGTGTTTACACTATTGTTTCCTAACTTTGAGAAGCACCCTTTGGTGACATTATATCTAGTGCCGTATTTTCTCCTCCATTTAACTTCCTTGCTGAGGAAGTGAGGGGTAAACTCAATAAAATACATGTTAGGGGCTTTTACATTTTAGTTGTGAGATCAGCAAAGTATAGTTGAGCCTCTATGGTATATTTCAGCAACCCACAAATCATTAGTGTATCCCTCGTGATTATACATTAGATTTACTTATTAATGGTAGTCTGTCCCTGAAAGTGGTCTACAATGATTTTATAGTTTAATTGTTTGTTTACAGATAGATACTCAGCTGTCATATCAGATGGCTAGTTTCAACACTATTTAATGAGAATGATTCACAGCTTGGTAATAATAGTAACAGCTAACACACACAGCATTTAAGACGTGTTCAGCTTTAAGTGTAAACACACCCACACATTAATTCTCTTACAAGCAACATAAAGCTGGGTTTTTCCCCCATTTTCTAAAGAAATCCAGTCAGAGAATCTGCTTTTAACAAGAAAGTTGAATCTGCTTTTATAAAAATTTGCAATTACTAATATATTCGGACTTACTTCTACCATCTTAAGTTGTTTTCTATTTACTATACTTTTTTTGCCTTTTCCCCTTTTCCATTTTCCCATTGCTGTTGCTCAATCACATTTTCTTTATTCCCTTTTATATCTCTTATTTGCAAATATTTATTTAGCTCCTATTTCCTTTTATCCTTACCTGTTAACATACATCACTTAACAAAAGTTAAAGTTAATCGCTATTTTTGTCACCCCCTTGACCGGGGAACACCCCAAGTTTAGTCTCCCTTCTTTCGCCTTCCATGTTGTTGATTTTTCATTTCAGGGAGGCAGTGGAGTTCTCAGCACCTCGGAGCCAGACTGCCTGAGCTTGGACCCTGACTCTGCCACACGCAAGGCGTGTGACCCTGGGTAAGTGCAACCTCTCCGGGCCCCGGTTTTCTTACCTGTAATATGGGGCTACTAAGAGCACCTGCTTCATAGATATGTCAGAAGGGTTAAATGAGTTAGTACAAGTAAAGCATTTAGAGCGGTGCCCGCATGTGGTGGGCATTCAGTAAGTGGCAGGTGCTGGGGTCGTCACCGTTCTACACTGGTTCTCACCTCCGCTTCTCCTGCCCATTCTTAAACGGTGCGTTTTAGGTGTGCTGACACATTTCTTCATTTCTTTTTTATTGAGATATACTTAACATGCCGTACGTTGAGCTTACGTTTTCTGTTTTAAGTTTTTGTGACTACCCAAAGTAAGATGTAGAACAGTTTCATTTCCCCAGGAAGGTCCTTTTCGTCTCTGTTCACTTCCCTTCCCCACACGACCCCAGCACCCTCCACAACTACTGTCTGCTTTGTATCACCACAGATGAGTTTTGCCTGTGTTTCTGTCACCTGTAAACTGTCACATAGTATGTGCTCTTTTGTGCCTGGCGTTGCTTTAACATTATATTTTTAAGATTTATTTATGTTGTTGCCTCTATCAGTAGTTCATTCTTTTTTTAAAATATATTTTATTGATTATGACATTACAGTTGTCCTATTCCCCCCTTCATTCCCCTCCACCCTGCACACCCCCTACCCCACCATTCCCCTCCTTTCATTTATATCCATGTGTCATAAGTTCTTTAGATTCTGTATTTCCCATACTATTCTTGCCCTCCCACCTGTCTATTTTCTACCTACCATCTATTGCTATTTATTCTCTGTACCTTCACCGCCCTTCTCCTCCTCCCACTCCCCTGTTGCTAATCCTCCATGTGATCTTCATTTCTATGGTTCACTTCTGATTTAGCTGTCCTCCTACTTTGCTTTTGCTTTAGGTGTGGTTGTTAATAACTGTGAGTTTGCTGTCCTTTCACTGTTCATCTTTTTTATCTTCTTTTTCTTAGATAAGTCCCTTTAATATTTCATATAATAAGGGCTTGGTGATGAGGAACTCCTTGAACTTGATCTTATCTGAGAAGCACTTTATCTGTCCTTCCATTCTAAATGAAAGCTTTGCTGGATAGAGCAATCTTGGATGTAGGTCTTTGGATTTCATGACTTGGAATCCTTCTTTCCAGCCCCTTCTTGCCTGTAAGGTCTCTTTTGAGAAGTCAGCTGACAGTCTGATGGGAACTCCTTTGTAGGTGACTGTCCCCTTCTCTCTTGCTGCTTCTAGGATTCTCTCCTTCATTTTAATCGTGGCTAATGTAATGATGATGTGTCTTGGTGTGTTCCTTCTTGGGTCCAACTTCTTTGGGACTCTCTGAGCTTCCTAGATTTCCTGGAAGACTATTTCCTTTGCCAGACTGGGGAAGTTCTCCTTTATTATTTGTTCAAATAAGGTTTCCACTTGTGACTGTTCCTCTTCCCCTTCTGGCACCCCTGTAATTCAGATGCTGGAATGTTTAAAGATGTTCTAGAGGTTCCTAAGCTTCTCCTCATTTTTTTGAATTCTTGTTTCTTCATTCTTTTTAGTTTGGTCATTTTTTTCTTCCTTCTGGTCCACTCCCTTGATTTGAGTCCCATTTTTCTTTCCATCACTATTGGTTTCCTGTGCATTTCCCTTCATTTCAGTTAGTTTAGCCTTTATTTGTTCCTCTAATTTGTGACTAAAATCAACTAGTTCTGTGAGCAGACTGATCACCAGTGTTTTGAACTGTGCATCTGATAGGTTGGCTATTTCTTGGTCGCTTAGAGTTATTGACTCTGGGGCTTTGAGTTCTTCTTGAGTCATAATGTTTTGGTCTGTTCATGCCTGTTATGTATGAGGAGTGGAGCCTTAGATGTTCACCAGGGTAGGGCTACCCAGGTCGCTGGTTTGTGACGCTGTATGTGGGGGCAGGGCCAGAGAGGGAGCAATAGTGGTCCCCTCTGCTGCTTTTCGCCGCTGGGGCCTGCGCAGTTTGTCTCATTGCTCACTCCTTCACCTGGTTTATCTGCGTGTGAATGTGTGACTGTGGTCAGCCTACCACCTTGCACCTTCACTGGTCCGCCTGTTGCTACCCCACACCTGGGATCTGCCAACGGCTGCCTCCTGGGTCAGTCTGACCAATCTTTCCTGCCCGACCGTATTCCGCCAGTTGCTGGCTCCACCCCTCTTACCGGTGTGGCTGCAAGGTTCGTTGTTGTTGGACTTCCATATTGTTCAATTTTCTGTGTTTTGGTTGTGTTTTTGTCACAAAACTTTGTTGTCTTTAAACTTGGTTGTGCGAGGAGGCATAGTATTTCCACCTACACCGCCATCTTGGTCGGAAGTTTGGATTTATTTTTAGAGAGAGGGGAAGGGAAGAGAAAAGAGTGGGAGAGAAACATTAATGTGTGGTTGCCTCTCCTGTGTCCTCTACTGGGAACCTGGCCTGCAACCCAGGCCCTGATTGGGAATCAAATCAGCAACCCTTTGCTTCACAGGCCTGGGCTCAATCCACTGAACTACACCAGCCAGGGCTCGAATGTATATTTTTGACTTACGTATATAAATGATGTTATGCTCTAGATCTCCTTCTCATTCTTATGTCTTCACTCAGCACTGGGTATTTGAGATCTGTCCATGCTTTGGTCTAAATAGCTACTTGTTGCTCCTTTGCAATGCACTATATGCCATAATGCGCATCCTGCACACCCGCTCACATTCTGTTAGTGGTGGACATCTCAGTTGCCTCTCCTTGCCCTGCTACCCCAGATAATGCTCCAGTGATACTTCTGGCCATATTTCCTTATGTGAGAATTTTTCTAGGCTATATATCTAGGAGTGTGAGTCCTGGGTCTTAAGGCACATATATGTATGCACAGAAAACATAACCAAATATTGCCAGAATGTTTTTTCAGAAGGGCTCTATCAAGTCGTGCACCTACCAGTGGTGCCCTCAATGCAAGTCCATGTCCACCACTGTTACTGTGAGACCTCAGAGAAACTGCTCAACCTCTCTAGGCTTTCGTCTTCCCATCAGTAAACGGGGATAGTGACAGCATTCGCCTATCAGGTTCTTAAGAAGATAAAATGAGCTCCTGTGTATAAAGTGTGTAGTGCACTTCCTGAATGGGATAAACATCACAATCCATGTTAGATGCCATTACAACAACTACTGCTGCCATCGTTGTTGTCAGTGAGGTGAGCTCCTCTTCTGAATTGCCCAGTTATGCCATTGCCCGATTCCTACCCTCCACCTTGGATTTTAGTTTTGTTCCTAACATTTGCAGGAACTCCTTAAATGTTCTAGATATTGATTCCTTGTTGCCTTTAAACTTTATTTTCTGCTAGTTGTACCATTTGTCCATTTGTCTGTTAATTGTGTCTGTAGAGTTCTTTTGACAGAAATCTTTAGTAATCAATATAGTCAAATTTAGCCCTTTCCCTTCTCTCTCTTTCTCTCACAGCTTTTGGTTTAAGAAGTTCCCCTACCCCCGTTTCGAAGATTCCCCCGACATTTCCTACTGTTAGCTTTTACAGATTTATGTTTCACATTCATGTTTCCTCGTATGGTTTGTAATACTGAACTCTGCTCTATGTTCCTAGTATGAGTCTGTGCCCAGGGTTAGGAAAGTAATCCTCGTTTTTGTCTGTGGCATGTCAAAGACCAGTTTTTATATTAATTTTTCAGCATAAGATTCCTGGGTGATAGAGGGAGTAAATTTGGATTTCACGCCTCTATGGCATAGGCCTTCACTGTAGACTTCTTGCAGGTACCTTTTTCCCTACTCCGGGCCTAGATAGTTAGTGACTTCAGTGAGCGGGGATTTTCCAGACCGCATTTCAAGGCGGGGTAGGTGATTGAGGCTCTTTGTGCAAGCATCGCAGTTCCAACTCCCCCGCCTCCGTCTGCCTAAAGCTATGTTTCCAGTCTCCACGTGAGCATTAGTGCTTTCTCCTCCAAGCCCAGGGCCTGTATTGGGGTTGGAAACCCCCGGGGACCAGCGTGGTCTCAGCTTCCATTTACTGTTTTGGCTTTGATTTTGATATCTCTTTTATTTCAGGTGCCTCAGGAGCTCCTTTCTTTCTTCCTTCCTTCCTTCCTTCCTTTCTTTCTTTCGTTCTTTCTTTCTTTCTTCTTTCTTAGCTTGACTATGTATTTTTAAAGCATTTTTTTGTTTTATTTTATCCACCATCTCTGTGGGAGAAAAGGTTCACTTAACATCAACTCACTGTGCCATTTTGCCAAAAGTTTGTTCTTTAATTAGTATTCCTATTAATCTCGGTACAATTTAAACTTTCAGCATTGCCAACATACATTTTTTAAGAAGCTCCTGATCACCCTTGAATGTTTTCTGCCTTAACTAACCCCACTCTCCTTTTATTGGTCAGATTTATAACCATGTTTTAGTGTCTGTTAATCGGTAAGCTACGTGATTCTGTTCAGTTTTTTTTAACCTGGCTTAGTTGCTTATTCTGCTAAAATTGCTGTATTTTCTCATCTAATTCAGTTGACAAAACTATGAAATAGCTCTGACCACAAGGTTCTGTAGTTAACGTTCAGAATATTGGTGTATCTTATGTTTAATCTGACGGGAGATGTGGATGCTCTCCCTAGAAAAAAATGACCGAAATATGACATTTTCAGTTTTAGTTTGTCCTGAAAATGTAATTCCAATCACTTCTTATTCATAAGAATGTTTAAAGGGATCTAATGTATGATCAGTTAATTTTTAAGTTTTCAGAAGTATCTGCTTTTTTCTAAAGATAACCCCTCCTTTTGCCTGTGGTAAATATTACAAGGTTTTGGGTTTTGTTTTGTTTTGTTTTGTTTTCTGTTTTTCACAAGTACAAGGAGATACAGATTTCAGTCTCGCTTCTATTGCTGGTACTATTGTAGCAAGTCAGTTAGCTCCTCAGCCAGTTCATCTGTTTTTTAAAAGTATGCATTTTTATAATGTGAATATTAAGACAAACTGTACTCAAAGAGTCGGGCTGGGTGTTCTTAAAAATGCTTGTTGAGCATACTAAAAAATTGTATGAATTTCATGAATACCCTACAATACTAGATACCGTGGTATGTTAGATAGGGCTTGGGGTGATTAGAACTGAAAAATTTATGTTCATTCTAGGAAATTTTTATAAAGAAATGACCTTTGTTTTTTAGAGCAGTTCCAGGTCCCCAGCAAAACTGAAAGTACAGAGTTCCCATATAACCCTGTCCCCACACACGCCCAGCCTGCCCTAAAGTCCCACAGCGCGGCGATGCGTTGGTTGTAATCATGAGCCTACTCTGCATGCCATTTTCACCCGAAGTTCCAAAGTTTCCGTTAGGGCACTGTTTTGGTGTTGTGTATCTTCTGGGTTTTGACAAGTCTGTAACACACGAATCCAGCATTGTAGTATCGTACAGAACGGTTTCACTGTCCTGAAGTCCTCTGTGCTCTGCCCCTGCATCCCTTCTGCACCCCAGCCCCAGTGACCGATATTCTGTCTCCATAGTTGCCTTTTCCAGTGTGTTGCGTGGTGGGATTCATGTAGTATATACAGCCTTCAGACTGGTTTCTTATACAATACATTTCCTCCATGTCTCTCCATGGCTTGGTAGCTTTTTTTTTCCGAGCTTTGAGTAATATTCCATTGTGTGGATGTACCACAGTTCATTTATCCACTCACCTACTGAAGGGTTCCTTGGTTTTTTCTAAGTCTTGGCAGTTATGACTAGAGTTGCTATGTCTTGCACAAAAGCATCTATGTGCAGGTTTTGTGTGGACATGGTTTTCCGTTCATTTAGGTAAATACTGTGGAGCACTATTGCTGGGTTATATTGTGAGGGTATGTTCAGTTTTATAAGCAACTACTAATCTGTTTCTCAAGGAGGCTGTGCCATTTCGCCAGCCATGAATAGTCTTGTTGCTGCACACTCTCACCTGCAGTTGGTATTATAAGTGTTTTGGATTTTGGCCATTCTGACAGGTGTATAGTGGTATCATATTGTTGCTTTAGTTTGCAATTCCCTTATGAAATATGATGTTGGACATTTTTTCATATGCTTACTTGTGGTCTGTGTATCTTCTTTGGTGAGATGTCCGTTAAGGTCTTTGGTCAGTCTTTAATCAGGCTCTCTGTTTTCTTATTGTTGAGTATTAAGAATTCTTTGTGTATTTGGGGTAATAGCTCTTAATCAGATGTGCCTTTTGCAAATATTTTCTCCCATCCTGTGGCCTCTCTTCTCCTAACAGTGTTTTTCAGAAGTTTTTACATTTTAGTTAAGTCCAGCTGATCAGTTACTTCTTTCAGGGGTCCTGCCTTTGGTGTTGTACCTAAAAAGTCATTGCAATACCCAAGTTCATCTAGGTTTTTTCCTGTGTTATATTCTCAGAGTTTTAGAGTTTCACATTTTAGATTTAGGTCTGTGATTCATTCTGAGTTAAATTTGTGAGGGCTCTGAGCTTGGTGATGAAATTTTTTTACATGTGGATGTTTAGTTGCTCCATCACCATTTATTGCAAATACTGTCTTTGCTTCATTGTATTGTCATGGCTCCTCTGTCAAAGAACAGCTGACTGTATGTTTGTGGGCCTGTTTATCTGCTTTTCACAGCACCTCACTGTCTTGGTTACTGCAGAGCCGTAGTCAGTCCTGAAGCCGAGTGGTGTCCACCCCCCACTCTGTTCTTCCGGAATGTTGTGCCGGCCGCTCTGGGCCTTTGGCTCTCCACGTAGACTTTAGAATCTGTCGCTGTCCAGAGAACGACTCTCTGGGGTTTGGACTAGGATTGTACGGAGTTCATAGATCAAGTTAGGAAGTACTGAAATCTTGGCGGTACTGAGTCTTCCAGGCCATGAATATAAAACATATCTCCATTTTTAGTTCTTCTTTGATATCGTTCATCAGTTTTGTAGTTTTTCTCACATACATCCCGTACATGTTTTGTTAACTTGTTTCTAAGTACTTCATTTTTTAATTTCTTTCTTGGGTACTAATAAAATGGCTATACCTTAGTTTCAAAGTCCACTTGTTCATTGCCAACATATTGGAAAGCTATTAACTTTCGCATATTTACCTTGCTCTCCTAGTTTATTGTTTTTTTAATTGGTTCTTTTAGATTTTCTACATAGACAATCACAATATCTGTGAGCAGACTGTTTTATTCATATGTTTTCTGTGCTCTTTTTGTCTGCCTGCATTAGCTGGCATTCCCAGCTCAGCGTTGGAAGGCACTGGTGAGAGGGCACACCACGCCCTTCTGGTCTCAGCGCGGAACCTTCAGGAATCTCACCCTGAAGTGTAATGCCAGCTGTAGGGTTTTTTTAATAGAATGTTCTTTATCAAGTTGAGGAAGTTCCCCTTTATGCCCAGGTTGCTGAGGGTTTTTATCATAAATGTATGTTGGATTTGTTCAAATGCTTTTTCTGCATCTGTTGCTATAATCATTAGTCTGTCACTGTTACAGCTTCTGTAGCCTGTTGACATGGGGTTACCTGCACTGGTTTTCGAACGCTGGACCAGCTTTGGGTGCCTGGGCCAAACCCCTCCCACTCGTGGTATGGTATTCATTCTTTTTCTGTGTTCTTGGATCTGGTTTGCCAATGTTTTGCTGTTCCTTTCTCTCTTTCTTCTCCTTTATATATTCATGTTGCGTGTATGCTTTGCCATTTGGAGCTCTCTCACAATTCTTGGGAAAGTCTGCTCTGGGTGGTTTTTCTAAACGCTCTTCTCACTGTGATTTTTAACTTTGTTGGGCCCTGTTGCCGAGGCCTCTGGCCCTGCCTCAGCTGTGCCCCACCCCCTAATGAATGCACCGAAGGCGCTTCTCCTCGCCTCGGTGTTTTTGATCTCCGGAGCTTCTTTTCTGTTCTTCCTCAGACTCCCTGTCTGTGTACAGTGTCCATCTGTTCTTGCATGTGCTCTGCTTTTTCCCTTAGCACATGAATCACGGTTTTTAAAAATCCCTGGTCTGATTATTCCTGACATATCTGACCGAGGTTCTGGTGCTTGCTCAGTCTCTTCAAACTGTTTCGGTATTTTTTTGGTTGTTTTTTTTTTGCTTTTTTTTTTTTTTTGCCTTTAGTACGCCTTATAATTCTCTATGGAAGGCAGACACTGACGTGCTGGGTAAAAAGAACCGTGGTCAGCCGGCCTCCAGCAGCCGGTGGTGAGCTGTGAGCAGGGTGGAGTTTTACAGACCTGTGGTCAGGCCTCTGTCTTGGGGGGGGCACGGACTTCCCAACCGTGCACTTCCCCAGCTTGTCTCCATCACCCCCATTCCTGGGTGGTACCGGACGTCCAGAATGGGCAGGAGTCGGGTATTGGGTTAGGCTCTAGTAGTACAGTCTCCTGAGGGGAGGCCTTGTTAAGAAGAACAGAGTGCTCTGGTATATTTTTAAGAAATGGTTGCTGTTCCCCCTCCCCTCCCAGAGGCAGGAGGGAATTTTTCTCCGATCTTCACTATGAGCACCGGGTAGAGAGCTCCTGGAGGTAAATCTCATGAAACTGTGACTCAGAGTCCCTGGAATTTTTACCACCCAGACTTGTCCTCGCAGAGCCTGCGGCAGTTGGCAGGTCCCAGTGTTGGTCCCCTAGCGGCGCTGGTGCCCCGGGAAGCAGTGAGCCTCGGTCTCCCCTCTCTGTCTCTTCTGTTTGGGGGGCAACAGTTTTGCCTGCACCCTCACCTCTCTGACTGATCTACAAAGAGCTGTTGATTTTTCACTTTGTTTAGGTTTTCACTTACTGTCTGGACGACATAGTGACTTCTAAACTCCTTACGAGGCAGACTGGAAACTGGAACTTGGAAGCACTTTATTTCTGTTTTTCTCTGTCAGTTCCAAATGTAGAAAATAAAGAAATAAGGGTGGAGTAGACAGGGCATTATCCATAATCCTGCTAACGAGGCGACCTGTGTTGTAGTGACATACGTCTTTCTGCCAGATTTTTTTTTCCGTATTTATGCTTTATTTTTAGTGAGATGATACAATTTTGTTGTATATCCTCAAACCCAAAACTTAACTAGATGTCACCTTACCTAAACTATATTTTCTTGTATTATCTCGATTTTTAGGGTGGTCAGTGAGGTGAGCTGTGAAAGCATTCACAAAGAGAAGAAAGCGCAGAGTAAAGGTTTTATCTTTACTTTCCCGAGGGAGGGACAGGGCCGGGTGGGGAGAAGTGGGCACCAGCCCTGAGGGGCGGGGCTGGGAGTTTTACGGGGGGGGGGGGCGCTTGCAGAGCAGGGTTTCTCAGCGCGGCTGCAGCTCGTTTCCGTGTTGTCTTCTGGGTGCGGGTGGTGGTCAATCGTGGTCTGGTCCGTCCTGTTTGGCGAGTTCCTGGGGCCTCTGCGCCTTCAGGGCGCTTCCAGGAATTTTCTAGTCCTGAGGACAAAGGCCCAGAAAACAATTAGGGCCAGTCATGCTTTATGGGGTCCAGCCAGCTCTGGGAAAGAGGGCCTGAGAAGTGGCTTTCGTCCCACTGTGGGTCACCTCACCACCCATCCCCACTCACCACACTGGGAACCTGGGAGTCACATCCACTCAGACCCTAAGTGACAACAGTTGTACTTTCTAAATATTTTTGGCTGTATCTTTGTCTTCTGTTATCGCCTTTCCTGGTCAAAGCCCTCATTAATTTTTTCCCTCTAAAGTCCTGCAGTAATAGAGCCTGTCTTTAGCATTATCCCCCTCAAATTCTGCACAAATCTTTGTTAGATGATATATTTAAAATGCATGTTTGACCATGTGACTTTTCTGTTTAAAGCCCTGCAAACCCTTCAGTGGCTCCTCGTCGCCTTTAGGATAAATTCAAGCTCCTGGGCATGGCCCACATACCTCTAAGTGGCCGCGCCCCTGCCTGCCTCTCCAGCTGCGTCGTCTGACGCTCCCTGGCCCCTGCTCCTCCACTCATGCCCAAGTCCTTCCAGTCCCACCCTCTAACCCTTCGCGGTTCCTTCCCCGCGTGCCTCGTGGCAGCTTACCCGCTGGGGCTGCCTTTTCTCTTGCTCTTTTCACCTCCTCAGTACCCACTCTTTTGCAGGCAGGTCCGCTGTTAGCTCCTGCTCAAAACTTCACTCCTGAACTTTACTATTCCCTAAACCGGGTTTCTGGGTCCAGATCTGTATTATTACACTTTCTTCCATTCATTTGTGCATTCTACAACCCACCAACAGTGTTTGTGTTAGGCAGGATTTTAAGTACTGGGACATAGAAAACAAGAAAAAAATTAAAAAGAGGTCCTTCCATAATGGAGCTTACATAATGAACAGTAACAAACATGTCAGTGGGAGGTAAATAGTACCTCGAAAAAGTGAGTGCGAGGGAGCGGTGTTCCGAGGTTGGAGAGGAGGCTGCTGCTTCCAGGACGTGGTCAGAGAAGGCCTCGCGAATAACGTGGCCCGTGAGCAGAGCCCCGGAGGAGACGAAGGGGGGGTCCGGCGCACGTGTGAAGAAACCTGGAAGAGGAGCTTGCCCGGTGTGCTCCCAAGTCAGCAAGGAAGCAGTGCGCTTAGAGCAGAACTGGTGAGGAGGAGAGTGGAGGTGATGTCGCAGAGCTAACGGCAGCCAGACCGGGACCAGATCCAGGCTGTTGTAAGAACCTGGGCTTTGGCTTGTACTGTGAGACGTAAAACTGTGGAGGCTTTTTGCAAAGAAATGACAAGATGTGGCTTTGGGCTAAAAAGATCACTCTGACTACTGGGTTGAAGCTAGAGCAGGGTAAGGGTAAAGCTGGGAAGGGGTGGAGGTGTGGAGACCAGTTAGGGCATTGGTGTAGTAATCCATCTAAGAGGGGGCGGTGGCTTGGACTGACCATGGCAGAGCCAGTGGAGGTGGTGATGAGTGATTGGATTCTGGATATATTTTAAAGGAATAGCCAACAGGGTTTATAAAGGATTGGATAAGGGGTATGAAAAGGACATAGGAGACAATGTTGACTTCTAGGTTTTTAGCCTGAACAACTGGAAGGATGGAATCGCTGTGAAGTGGGGAGGATGGCAGCGAAGTTTTTGATGCAAGTGTAGGAAACCCGCCAAGGCCTCCAGGCAGAGATGCTGAGTGCGTGGTTGGAGGGGTGCGTCTGAAGTTCCGAGGAGAGGTCTGCAGTGGAGATGGAAATCTGAAAGCTGGTCTGCACGTAGAGATTTCACAGTTGTCACATCAGGTGAGAGAAGATAGGAGGCAAGAGAGTCACTGAGTCCCGGAGCACCCCAAACTTTAGAGGCCAAAGTGATGCAGAGGCATCTGACCAAAGGACGCTGGGAAGGCCATTGAGGCAGTAGGAGAAGGGAAGAGAGCAGGAACAAGTGGAAATGCATTTTAATGGGGGCGGGGAGAGCATGAGGACTCGTGAACGATGTTGCAGGTAGGTAGAATAAATGAGGACGCTGTGTTATGAGTCTCTGTTTATAAATCTGTCTCCTTTAGTTGGCTGAGAACTACTGCAATTTGCCGTGTATAATGTGCACCCATGTTTTGGTACTACCCATATATAAGTGCACTCTTGTTTCCCTCTCAAAGAATTGGGCAAAAAATTGCTCATTATACATGGCAAAATACAGTAATTGGGAGCAGGAATGCATATAGCCACGTAGGTACTTAGACCTACTTACAGCGTTGAAAGCAGTGACTGCAAGCATGCTGTTGAACGGCTGTTCTCCCTCAGCCTGTTCTTGCAGCCCCTTTGCATTCAGTCTCACTGGTAAAATGGGGAGGATGTACTACTCTCTTTTCCATAGAGTTGTCATGAGGATTAAAGGAGATCATCCAGGTGAAGCACTAAGCACAGTCCTGTTCTAGTTAAACACATGACGGTTATTATCGGCATTAATTTTGTATACTTGGCACTGTGCCCCTTCATATTAAGCAAAATCTGTTAAATGAATGAGTGACTTGCCCTTTTTGCTGGTTTGTTTTAATATTTTATCTGAAGCATTTCCCTGCCTCTTGTGGAGTATTCACACGGCCTTTTTGGGTTTGTCTAGGATCTAGTGCTGATCCTCAGAGCAGGTTCTGGAAAGAGAGAAGAGAAGTCCTGGGGCAGAGCTGGCGTGATGGAGCTCCCCAACTACAGCCGGCAGCTGCTGCAGCAGCTCTACACGCTGTGCAAGGAGCAGCAGTTCTGTGACTGCACCATTTCCATCGGCACCATTTACTTCCGGGCCCACAAACTCGTCCTGGCCGCCGCCAGCCTCCTGTTCAAAACCCTGCTGGACAACACCGACACCATCTCCATCGACGCGTCTGTGGTGAGCCCTGAGGAGTTCGCCCTGCTGTTGGAGATGGTATACACCGGCAGGCTGCCCGTGGGCAAACACAACTTCTCCAAGATCATCTCCTTAGCCGACAGCCTCCAGATGTTCGACGTGGCTGTCAGTTGCAAGACTCTCCTGACCAGCCTGGTGAACTGCTCCGTGCAGGGTCAGGTGGTGAGGGATGTCTCTGCACCACCCTCTGAGTCACTCAAGGAGGGGCCGGAGAAGCCGGAAGTAAAAATCCTTTCCTCCCAGGGGGCGGGAGAGCTTCACTCTTCCCCAGAGGGTTCTGGGAAAGTCGGGACCCAGGAAGCCATCCACGTGGACGCACAAGAGATGAGTGTGGATCCTCCCCCTGCCCAGGAGGTGCAAGGTGGTGCAGACGCCCCAGGGGAACCTCCTCATACCGCTGCAGTGAGTTCTCCCTCCCCTGTCGCACAAGCCTTTGGGGAGGCAAAGGCGGCCGGTGCAGAGCCAGGTAATGCTCATGTAAGGGCCGTTTTGTGGTCTGTCCTCCTGTCATCAGTTACTGGAGTCCGTGATCTTCATGAATGGTTCGTTTCATTGATAAATCTACCAAAGGCTGCTCTTAGATAGGGTACCAAAGTCCAATGTGTGGCTCCTACTGGAGCATTCTTTGTTTAAAAACGCCTTTTTGTGTGTTGGAAGCCTGAAGCTGAACTGCAGAGCAGAAGAGCAGTGTTGAAATAACATTGTGCCGTTTCTGATAACCTTGCCGTGGCTTTAACCAGGGAGAGGACGCATGGAGAAGGGCGTCGGAGTCCTCTTTTCTGCCACTCAGAGCTGATGTGCTAGGTGTCGGTTACACACACAGTCTGTGACTTAGTGGTTGTCAGGTGACTTAAACTTTTTAAAGTCATTTCAAGTAATGAATCGCTGATTTGTTAATTTTGTTTTATTTTACATTCAGAGGAAGAGAGGAAATACCAGCTGAATTTTCTTCTAGAAAATGAAAGTATCTTCTCAGATGCACTCTTGGTTACCCAGGATGTTTTAACAAAACTAGAGGAGTGTTCAGAAATTAAAGGTGTACAGAAGGAGGTAGGTACCATCAGTTTTATTTGCTAGCTCAGTGTTCTCAGGGCACCGGATCTGCTTCCCAGACGGGGCAGAAACAGGACAATGCAAAATCACCCACAGTCTCAGTATTTTCAAACTATTTTATTTTACATGTATGCTGTAAAGGGCAGTCTTGCAAAAGTACTAAAGGCTTACAGAAGTCTTGCAAGATACTTTCAAAATGAAATTCTGTTTTGATTACCAGGTGAATTCCAGCTTACAACCAGTTTTGATGGCACAAAGGGCGTAAGGTAAACTCACATAACAAATTGCATCCAACGTTTGGGACTACAGTGGCCATTTTCAGACGTCAAAACAGTCAGTGAATGCTTATTAAATGTTGAACAGGGCTGTGTTTAGAACACGTGCTATCTCGTTTAATCCTCACAGGGATTAAATGAGGTGGATACTGTTTTACTATTTTTTAGCTTTGTTTTATGGATGTGAAAACTGTCTCAAAGAAGTAGCATAACTTGGCCAAGGTCGCAGAGCTAGTAAGACTCTGAGCAAGAATTCAAACCTAAGCATTGACTTTGAGCTGTTTTCTTACAAATTGAGTTAATACTGCCTCCTAACAAGGTAAAAATGATGTGCTCTATCATGTATGTATAAATGCTTAAGAATTAACTAACAGAAAGCTGCCAGATGGTTTTCAGACCCTGTTTTCTAGCTGTCTCTCTCTCTCTTCAACGTTACGGTGAGACGCGCCCGCACCTGGAGGCCCCCTCACTGCATAACTCCTTGTGACCCTGCAGGACTGACTCCGGGGCCACTCTGGGACTCCCCTGGCCCCCCTTTCTCCCAATGCAGAGTGAGAGGACACCGTTCCTCCCCTGTTGCACCCCCACAGGCTTTCTCCCCTGATTGGTGGGGCAGTGTCGGGAGGTCACCCATATTGCTGTAGGCATTTAGTTTTTGTCAGTTACTATTAATCTAATAAATGCCTTCTAATACTTAAATGTATTCCTGATATATATAGCAAATTACTTTTAAAAAAACAGAGTCAAAGTCAAGTATTTATTTTAACCTAGTTAATATAACCATTGGTTGTAAATTGTTTTCTTGAGAGATAAGCTATTTTATAAGACTAGACCAACCCTGTTGACTCTCATAGGGGAATTTCAAGCTGTAAATCTTGGTGTTCTTTGTGCCAGTTATGCTGGAAGACATTACAGTTTTATATTTTTGTATGTGGATGTTCTCTTAACTGTTCAATCCATCAGGCACACCTCTCTGTTTTCTTCCTTAAGACTTCCTTTCTGCTTAAGTTTGGATACAGAGAGCAACGCCATTCCTGAGATCAGCCACACTGAAGTTACCGTGACACCTCTGTACTTAACTTGAACTGAGTCTTAGCATTTTTTCCCTAACACTGGTACCTAAAAGTATGTGGCACATAACAGGTACTCAGAAATATGTGCAGACACGGATTCATTTAACATTTTTCCCTCCCCATTATTGTCCTAATCCTTTGCTGGCGGTAACATTAATAGTACTTCAAAAGAACACTGGGTCACTGTTGGCGATCATTGCAGGCTTCTGTTATTTCTCCCAGTTTTAGAGGTCAGAGGAAGAGTTCTACAAACTACGTGGTGGCAGAGTTTAAAACTGATGGTTGTAGTCCGTAATAAACCTTCCCACAACAGAGAGAGAAAGGAAAAAGATACTTGAATGTAAGATTAAATTAAGCTATATAAATAGAGAGGGAGGGAGGTACTGCTTTGTACTTCGGCCCTGCACGTCTCTCTCTTTGGACTTGCTCTTAAACAGCTTTCAATTCAATAATGAGGTGTGATTGACATACAGTGAACTGTAAGCAGAAGAGCAACAACGGGCAAAGCCCACGAAACAACTGTACAACTGTGGCTGAAATGTAGAATGATGCAGAATGGTTCTCAAATACACTGAACGCTGAAGTCTCGTGGTGATTCCTGTAGTTCGGTGGCTTCTGTGTTACTACAGGATCCCTTCACTGCTGGGCATTCGGGGAGGATAGGGAGCCGGTCTTACCTTTTCCTGGCAACCAGCTCACTGTCTGGCGCATGCCTGTTGCTCCGTAAATATTTGCCAAATCAAGGGGTAGGCAAATAGTAACACTTGGGGGAAGTGGATTTTCAGTGACCCCTCAAAAGTTTGAGAAATGTCAGCAGAGACACTGTGACATCCACCGTCAGACCTTTGAGAGTTCCATAAGCTGTTAATTTACCGGCAGTGCTTCACAGAGTGTGGCTTAGAGAGATGAAAACCAGCAGCCCGCAGGGAACTTGTTAAAGATGGGGGTTTCCAAGTTCTGTCACAGCCTAAGAATCAGAGTCTCTGAAAGCGGAACTAGAGGTGTGCATTTTAACAAGCACACCTGGTGAGTTTTAGATACACTGAACAGTTGTTCTCGAGACTGATGGCTTTGTACAAGACACCTCACCTGCAGTTCAGGAAGCTGCTTCCAGGGCGGTGATGGAACCTATTTGAAGACATGACTTGCAAATTATGCCTAAAGTAACAGCACACCAGCTCATGTGTGGGAGTAGATGACCGTGGCACTAGGGTATTAACAGGCATTAGTTGAAAAGGGGGTTTCAAGGTCAACTTAAGTCTAAAATGCTGTGTTAATGCATAACAGACAGTAGTAGTCACCACCTCCTGAGCTCCTTCTCTGTGCCTGGCATTTAGTAGGAGTTTTATATAAACTTCATTTCACAGCGATTCTACCATGTAGGGGGTAACATTCCCATTTTATAGACCGGGACATGAAGGCTTACAGAGATGAAGTTGGTCAAGGTCAAGAGGCTAGTAGAGCTGGATAAACTGTATGGGGGGACCCCCAAAACAGAATTTATTTATTAAAAATTGTGTATTCTTACCTGTTTCAACTTCAGTTGCCTTCAAAGTACTCTCCTATGGAGACATTTTTTCTACTGCGCTAAACAGTTTTTAAACTCGTTGATTTTGATGCCTTTTAATGCTTCTGCCATTTTTTGTTTCACCTCTTCCACATCAGCAAAATGTTTCCCTTTGAGGACTTTTTTCATCTGGGGAAACAAAAAAAAGTCACTTGGGATGAGATTGGGTGAGTAGGGAGGGTGGGGCACAGGGGGTCATGCTGTTTTGGGTCGAAAAGTGCTGAACACTCAGCACGGTGTGGGCAGGTTAGCTCGTAAATCACCCGTCATGAAATGGGCAAAGGCATTGAGTCTTCAAAAAATACTCATGGAAGCTGAATGCAGCCTCTCGCGATGCCACCAGTTGGTGCACTGGTACAGACAGGTCCCTGGAACACTCACCCAGCAGGGGAGCCTGTAGTGGGTACAGGGGGCCCGCCCTCCAGAAGATAATTCCGGGTTTTTTGTGTTCCCCCTCCTATTTTTAGTTCCCAAAGAACTTTGAGTATTTTTTGTTGTTGGCAGTGGTGGTGATTTGGTTAATCGTCATAACTTGAGAGAGCTTAACATGAAAAATAATCTGTCCTTAGATGTGTAATTCTGAGACTTGATTTAGGGCTTGTGGGTGGTGTTCTGGTTGACATGGACCAGCCTGTCCTTCTTCTGAAAAACAGGCAGCGGGCGTGCAGCTGGTCTGCGCCGAGGCAGGGAGCGCACCAGGAACCAGGGGCCTGGCTGCTTTGTTTCCTGGGGAAGGATGAAAGGCGGAAAAGCCATTCCCCGGGTAGTGATTACGGCAGCGTTGGAAGAGGCTGGGCTGCTTGAACCCTGTGAAACCGAAACTGATTACTGAGGGGTCTCCTGGGTGCTGGGGTGGGGCCATGGCCCCTGCCTGCCCGTCTCAGCGTATTAGGCCCTGCCCACTAGGAAAAGCCGGTCCTGACCCAGGAGGCTTTCTGTTTGAGCTTAGTAAAATCTCTGTTCAAAGGCAAACTCGGACTTTTTCCAGCTTTTACACTAGAACTTTTAATCGTCCTCTTTATTCTAGCCATATCCCTGCTTTTAATTAATTGTGTATATAGCAAAGTGAGTCTTTCACTAGAATAAAGTGATAACTTTTTCTACTACTGACTTCCTTGCTGTTTGATCCACTGCCACCTAAAGTTCTAGAAAGACTGCCAAGCTGAAGAGGCAGTAGCATTTTTTCCTTCTTCAACTTTGTTTCAAAGGCAAACAAGTCTTGTCTTCCACGTGAACTTTGGAGGTCTGTCAGAAGTGCACGTTGGAGGTCTGTAGACTGAGGCACTGACGGGCTGGGCTGGCCCCCTTGAGCAGTGAGTGACTGAGATTCATTTTGCACGTCTATAGTGGATGAAATGAGTTGTTTTCCCAAACCTCCTGTGTGCTAATTATCAAGTCTAAGATACACTGCGTAAATAGAAGGCCCGGGGGTTTTATGGCAAGGGGATTCCATTCAGTTAGACATTTATTTATTTATTTATTTATTTATTTTATTCTTCTTCCCTATTTCCTTCTTTTTTTTTAAATTTTTTATTGATTATGCTGTTACAGTTGTTCTATTCCCCCTTTCATTCCCCTCCACCCTACTCCCCATCCCCACCATTACCCCCCCTTTAGTTTATGACCATGTGTCTCAAGTCCTTTAGATTCTATATTTCCCATGCTATTCTTGCCCCCCCATCTATTTTCTATCTACTGTCTATGCTACTTATTTTCTGTACCTTCTCCCCCCTTCTCCTCCTCCCACTCCCCTGTTGCTAACCCTTCTTGAGATCTTCATTTCTATGTTTCCACTCCTGACCTAGCTGTCCTTTTAGTTTGCTTTTGTTTTAGGTGTGGTTGTTAATAACTGTGAGTTTGTTGTCCTTTCACTGTTCATGTTTCTTTAGCTTCTTTTTCTTAGATAAGTCCCTTTAACATTTCATATAATAAGGGCTTGGTGATGATGAACTCCTTGAATTTGATCTTATCTGAGAAGCACCTTATCTGTCCTTCCATTCTAAATGAAAGTTTTGCTGGATAGAGCAATCTTGGTTGTAGGTCTTTGGATTTCATGACTTGGAATACCTCTTTCCAGCCCCTTCTTGCCTGGAAGGTCTCTTTTGAGAAATCTGCTGACAGTCTGATGGGGACTCCTTTGTAGGTGACTGTCCCCTTAGCTCTTGCTGCTTCAAGGATTCTCTCCTTCATTTTAATCTTGGCTAATGTAATGATGATGTGCCTTGGTGTGTTCCTTCTTGGGTCCAACTTCTTTGGTACTCTCTGAGCTTCCTGGATTTCCTGGAAGTCTATTTCCTTTGCCAGATTGGGGAAATTCTCCTTTATTATTTGTTCAAATAAGTTTTCCACTGGTGGCTGTGCCTGTCCCCCTTCTGGTACCCCTATAATTCGGATGTTGCAGCGTTTAAAGATGTCCTGGAGGTTCCTAAGACTCTTCTCATTTCTTTGAATTCTTGCTTCTTGACTCTTTTCTGTTTGGCCATTATTTGCTTTCTTCTGGTCCACTCCATTGATTTGAGTCCCAGTTTCCTTTTCATTGCTATTGGTGTCCTGTGCAATTCCATTCATTTCAATTAGTTTCGCCTTCATATATTTGTCTAATTTGTTGGTATAATCAACCAGTTCTGTGAGGATCCTGATGACCAGTGTTTTAAACTGTGCGTCTGAGAGTTTTGCTATTTCTTCATCGCTTAGATCTATGGGCTCTGGGGCTTTGCGATCTTCTTGCGACATTTTTGGTCTGTTCGCATCCTTTAAGTGTGAGAAGCGGCGCCTTGGACTCCCAGGTAGCTGGGTTGTGACGCTGTATGTGGGGGCGTGGTCAGAGCGGGGAAATGGCGACCCTCTCTGCTGTTTCTCACAGCTGGGTGAGGATCAGCGCCTTAGGTGGCTCCCCTGGGCCGGGCCACTCAGAGTCGCTGGATTATGATGCTGTATGTGGAGGTGGGGTCAGAGCAGGGAAATGGCGGCGCCCTCCACTGCCGCCCACTGCGGGGACCCGCCGGGCCCGGTCCAACCGCCCACTCCCTTGCCTGTCCGCCCACGCACAAATGCGAGACCACAGTCAACACGCAGCCCCGCTCCCCCGCTGTCTCCCCCGCAGTCACTCACCTGGTCGCTCGCTGGGTCGCTCACTAGGTCCAACCCTGCGCCCGGATTCCGTGCGTCCGGATTCCGTGCGTCTGGATTCCGCGCGTCTGGATTCCGCGCCTGAGTCCGTCTGACCGAGTCCTCCTGTGCAACCCCGCTTCACCAGCCGCTGGTTTCGCCCCCTACCAGTCAGGCTGAAGAATTTGTTGTTAACGGACTTCCAAAAAGTTCAATTTTCTGTGTTCTGGCTGTGTTTTCTGTTGCTAGTATTTAGTTGTCTCTAAACTTGGTTCTGTGAGAAGGCACGGCACATCCACCTATGCCTCCATCTTGGCGAAGTCCCAGTTAGACATTTATTAAGCACCTACTATGTACCAGTGTCTACTAATCATTGAGACCCAGAGGAATGCTGCATGCTGTCTAGGTACTACTACTCAGTGTTCAAAGTGATGTTGATTCTAGTCAGCCCAACAGGATCCAGTGTGAATGGATTTGGTTACGCTCAAAATCTGGGGGATGGAACTGGGTAAAAAGGGTGCCAGGTTGATGGAGTGAGTGCAGTGTTCCTTCCGGGCTACTCTGCTTGCTCGCCCTGTGACGTCGACAGGTTCCTTCACCCCTCCAACTCCCATTTAACCAGTTGTAGTAAGGCCTCCCAGAGCTGACGTGGGGGTAAAGTCAACAGCAGGTACGCACAGTGTCTGGGGTGGCGCCAGGCTGCGATGGTCTGTGTCCTTGTTGCTGGTAGCTTTTAGGGGAGTGTGAGCAAGGAGGACTGGAGTGTGCCCATCCAGACCTGGAGGCAGTGTGCAAACAGCTGGGAATCAAGTGAAGTCCATGAGAAGACCTGAGCATAAAGGGAAGATTAAATGTTTTTCACATCTAATAGAGGGAAAGGAAACTGTCCCATCTTTAAATATTTTACTCAGATAAAAGGCTTTGCTGACACATGTGACTATGAATTGGTATGAATTTACTGAAGTGCCTTTAACTCTAGAATCAAAGGAGTTCCAAATGTGTGGCTAAAGAACAGAGCTCTGTTCCGGTTCACGTCCTCGGGCTCCATTACGGGAGCAGTCAGTGAAAGGCAGCCTGTGGCAGCACGTGACGCCGTTCTGTTTAGGCAGATACACGCTGGGGTTCGGAAAGAGCTCACTCCACCGAGGAGCTGTGGGGCAGGTGAGGCTGGTGGGGGGGTGGCAGTCACGGCTGCTGGCTCCGGTGCAGGCCTCCCGGAGGCTCTGGAGGAGAGAGCGGAGAGCAGGGCCGTCCAGACCACTGACTTCCGGCCCCTTCAGCAGCACACCCTGCCTCCCTCCCCAGATGGTCGGCCTAGCGGCACTGCTGAGCGAGGAAGTTAACAAATGTTTTAATTTCACTGCTGAGTAGCTCTGCAGAGGAGGAAACAGCAGAGAGGATAATGAGAAGCACATCAGATGCCACCATTGATGAAAGCTTCTCTTTCCCAGTGGCTCAGATGATGATGCTAGACAAATTGGATGCTGAGAAAGGTGGATTTGGGATATTCGGAGAGCTTCGGGTGAACAAAGCTGGCCAAGTGTGGGATGGGATAGCTATATCAGTTATGATGCCTTGAAGAAAGGAAGCAAGGGAAAGAGACATGTTTAATAAGGACATTAGCAATGAGTGAGCCTGTATTTGTTATCAGTTACTGTGCCGCGGTCCAGCCGCAGCGGGTCAAGGGGTCCCACAGGTGAGGGTAGGTGTCGGCGCTAGGTAACAGACGACAACACGCCTCAAAGGACAGTGAAGCTCTGTTCCGTTTATTGCAAGTACAAGCAGGTTTTTATATTTTCATTTTAGGTAGTGATTAACATTTGCAGTATAAAATGATCATTTAAGCAGAAAAAATTAATACAAAGGTAATCAGTAAAAGTACGAAAGTTCCCATAGATTTAGTTATAATAAACAAAGATTATTTTAACCAGGAGAGCTATTAATCAGACAATTAGAAGTATCTTATTGTATGTTAAAGTTTCTCAGAATTTGTCATAGGGCAAAAGGATACGCTAGATTGAGTAGAGAAAATAGGAGATTTATTATAAGGCTCTTGTGATGTCTAACTTAGCTATCTACCTTTTTTTGTCTAAAATGTTTTTCTGTGTATTATAAATTCTAACTCTTTAATAACTGTTTAGTTTGTAATAACTAGCCAGCTTTTGTTATTTTTTTGCCTGTCTAGTTGATATATATTCTTATTCAAGGTAAAGGAGGGGCTATTCCTATGTTGCAGGGGGCTTTCAAGGGTACTTCTTTTAAGTTTCTCTAGGAGTTCTTTTATAGACATGTTTTGTACTTTGATTCCCTCTAAGAAAGCAGTGAGATCATCTCCTGATTTCCTAGAGTTTTCTAACTTATCTTGGGTGTTTTTCCAATGATCTGTTATTGATTAAGTTTGAATTCTTAGATTGTTCTGGTTGTTTCTTTGTACCTATATTCCCTGACGTTTCTAGTATGATATCATTATTCTGTTCATTGAGCCGGGAAAGGTCTAGGCACACTATCTGAATCACTGCAAGGGTATTCATAATGATTAAAGCAGAAAAGGGTCATGATCCCCAAAGCAAGCACAATCACAATAGGTATTGCAGGGCCTTCCATGCCACGTCCACCAAGTTGGAAACTGCTTCCTTGAAGTCTTACTCCCCCTCTCAGGACCTTGTCACGGAGAGAGGGATCCAACAGTGGACGCGGCAGTGGACGTGGCATTACTGTATAACAAATTAAAGTTTAGCAGCTTAAAAAAATAAACCTCTATTACCTCATGCTTTCTGTGGGCCAGGAGTCCAGGCCTAGCTTAGCTGAGTCCCTGGCTCAGGGTCTCATAGGCCAGCCCTCAAGGTGTCAGCCAGGGCTGCAGACCTCAAGGCTCAGCCGGGACAGAGTCTTTCTAAGCTCACTCACGTGACTTTCGGCAGGCTTCAGAAGAGCCACTTCCAAGTTCACTCACTGACTCTTGGCCACTCTGTACACGTCCAGGGCAGAGACAGACGCAGTGCACACAGAGGCAAGACCGGAGTCACAGGGACCTAATCGTGGGAGTGGCGTCCAGTTTTCCTTGCCATATCATCTTCCTTGCTGTTAGGTTCAGCCTAAAGGCAGGAGTGCCCGGGGGCAGGAATGTTGGGGGCCATGGAGAGGCTGCCTGCCCTGGTTCCTGCGGCTCTCAGTGCCATTCTAAAGGATTGTGGGCCAGCTAACCGGAGGGTGGGGGTTGGATAAGTGTGATTAAAGGGGAATAAGCATTCAGTTGGTGTCTTTATCTCATTTGTTATTTTTAAAATAGAGGTGAGTTCATGGTAGTTACTTACTCCAGTAAAAATGTGGATGACTAAACTGTGTTTTATCTACGTTTACTTAGGAGATGACCAAAAAACATAGGGACCTTTAAAAAAAAAGGTTTAATTGAGCTTTACACAGTCATCCTGCAATCCCGAAACTAGCTAAAGCAAAACGTAGAATGCAGAGTCTACCTCATTTATAATTCCTGTTTATTTGGGACGAGGGGAAAAAGACAAAGTCTCTACAAACAAAAATTTTAAAACATATAATTACTACCAGAATTTATAACTGACTAGCTTAATTTTGCAAGTGTAGATATTGATGAGATCCTATTGTGTGTTGAGTTGGTGGGGGTAGGAAACTCTTATTTTGCTCTTTAAAGACTCTCGTGAGAAAACTGGTTTCTTTCATAGAATCAACAATAAAAAATCATCAAAGGTAGGTTGTTGTTTTGCCAAGTAGAAATGTAAGGGCTGTGTACCTTAAACTGTACACATGAAATTAAGTTTTCGTTACCAGATTGTTTTCAAATAAATTCATTATTGCTAAAGTGGAAGTGGTAACCCCACCTTCCAGTTAGCTTTCCTCCCGTGTGTGTGGGAGAGGTGCTCTGTCAGACCAAAGAAAGGGAAGGCGATTTATTTCTTCCGTCACTGGAGTTGCTGACGTTTCTGGGACTTGGGGTTTAGCAGGGCCGGCGCGGTGAGTTCGGGTCCAGACACGTGGTGCCGAGGTGGGGATAAGGCATATCCAGCAGAAACTGTGCGGGCCTTGATGCCAACGCAGAGCTCGGTATCAGAGAGGTCTTTCCAGGGTTAGCTACACCAAAGCAATAGTTGAGAGCTTTTCAAAAGGGAGAGAATAAAGAGAGAAAAAACAAGGAGTTGAGAGCAGTCTTGGGTATTGCTTCTGGTTATGGATTTGGAAGCAGAACCAATGAGCGAGGCAGGAAAGGAGTGGTCAGGAAGCGCTTACTCATAGTGCCTCAGTACGATGCAGTTAAAGGACAGTCGTCACACAGACACAGTGGCAATGCCAGATGTCACCAGAAAGTCAAATCAGATTGCCAAGGACCTTACTTGACAAATTCAAGGGGTGTGGGGTTCTTGTGTCGGGCTGATCTCTCTTTCTGGGTACTTGTGTTCCACAGACCATAATGGGATGTCTTACGGGTGAAGAAGGACGTTTAGCATTCCAGAGAATCCTGGACAAAGTGAGAGATGAGAGCCTCAATGTTCAGTCCGTCGTGTCCCTTTTGCAGCGGTACCAAGATTCCAACCCTGCCGTAAAGGCAGCGCTGTTAGGCAGAAAGCCGGAAGATGGGGACGTGGTGCGGCCGAAAGGTAGGAGCACACCCATCCACCCGAGTCACCGAGTTCTGTCCCCAGCAGATGCTCTGAAGTTTGCTCCAGCGATTCAATTCTTCAGTGGCTTAGTTATTGTTAAGTGATTTTCACATGCACTGTGCATGTAATTCCGGAAGCTGCGAGTTAAATATATACAAGCTAAATCTGAGTCTCCATTTCTATCCCCTAGTTAACTAAACTGTCTGACACCTTGAAGTTGGAGAATGCCACCAGTGTGCTTCTGCCCTTCAGAAAGCCACACGCCCAAACCAGTGTTTCGAGCCCAGGGCGAGCTGGTTCGCTGACAGCACTTTTAAAGGCTGAAGTTTCCTCTTATGTGTGTTTGGCACAAAGCGGTGGCCTTGCCAACCAGAAGTTAACCTCTGGCTGGCTCTGCAGCTTTGTGTTTCAACAGATAAGCGAGCCATTTTTCCTTTCATACAATTTAAACAGAATAATAAAGTATTTTCCTCTCTGAAAAGAGAGAGAGTGCATTTGTGTCCTCAAAATAGGCCAAGAATCACTTTACAATTCTGTTAGATCTCTCTTGACAAACCATGCTGTCGTTTCCTTCAAATCGACTCTCTCCTCTTATGCTTCTCCAGCTCTTTCTCCCCCAGGGAGCACAGAGGAGGGAAGGACCTTGTCCGCTCTGTTGCTGGAGCACAAAGAGGACCTGATCCAGTGTGTGACACAGCTGAGACCTATTATGGAGTTCCTGGAAACAGCCAAGGAGGAATTCCTGACCGGCACCGAGAAAAGGGTAACTGACTGTCGAGTGTCTCTCCCGCCCTTCTGAATTTGTATAGCACTTTTTAAAGAACATTTTTTGTGACACATAGGACTTTTCATCTTGCAGTATTGTTGTATGTGCTGCACAGTAAGCACCTCGAGGTTCGGGCCCTTGACTCGTGCTTCCTTGTCCTGGCAGCAGCTTGCTGAGAGCCTCGCACGTGGTGGTTGTAGGGCCTCACAATGGTGAGGTGGGTGGATGGGTGCATATTCCCGCTCTGTTCCAAAGAGTTTTATTATAAAACCGCTGTCCTGAGAACTGAAGTAGATGGGTATGTTTGTAATTATTATGTCACTCTCCCTCTTTACAGCTATACTATTCATCTATGGAAAATTGGGAAAACAAACAGGAAAAAATTAAAATATTCCACCATCTCAACATTCAGAGATGGTTGCTCAGAGGTGATCACTGCTAACATTTTCGAGCATGTGCTCCCACTTTTTCTTATTTGAATCATCCCTGGGATGGGATTACCATACGGTTCTTTAACTTTTTAAACTTAATATATCGTGAATGCACTTCCGTACTTACAGCATGGACTTTGGTAGCTGTGTTGTGTTGTCTAGTGGACATACCATCACTCATTGGTTCTTCGTTGCTGGGCATTTGTTCCCGGTGTCTTGCTGTTGGGAGTGATGCTGCAGAGAGCGTCCCGGCACACAGTCTTTGCAAACTAATGAAATTACTTCCTTAGAGTAATGGTTAAGACGTGGGATATCCAAATAAAGAGTATAAAATTTTCCAAGTGCTTGCTTGATACATGTTGCCAGATTGCCCTTCAGGAAAGTTACACTAGTTCACTCTCCCACCAGCTAGCTACTAAAATCTTCGTAAAACTGCTGGCATGACTTTTCAAGTCAACTAGATAACTGTATTTGTTGGTGCTATTGATTTCAGCTTGGTGCTAAAACATAGTTGTGTATCTGGAAGGAAGGAATAGGAGAACTTCTGTGGCATCCGTTCTAAAACTTTGGGCAGCAGCCTACATGTTCAGGGGAGAAGATGGGTGGAAGCTGCCGGTGTCAGGCTAAGCACTGGGTTAGGAGTGAGACTGGGTTCTTGATATTCTTTTTCTCAGTAATCTTGTATTGCTTTTTTCCATGTAAGATGGGAATGATCTTTAATCTCAAAATTGTATTTTGAGCCTTGGCTGGTGTAGCTCAGTGGATTGAGTGTGGGCCTGCGAACCAAAGGATCGAGGTTCCATTCCCAGTCAGGGCACATGCCTGGGTTGCAGGCCAGTTCCCAGCAGAGGATGCACGAGAGACAACCATACATTAATATTTCTCTCCCGCTCTCCTTCCCCTCCCCTCTAAATATAAATAAATCTTTCAAAAATTGTATTTTGAAAATTAATTTTATTTTCAACCTTTAACTCCTTTGAACTTCTTAGAGAAAGGTAATGCACAAAATAAGAGTAAGGTTAACCCCCGTTTTATCCTTGGACTTCATGTTAAGTGCAATTTCAGTCACTCAGTTAAAGTAAGTTAGTTGCCTGTAGATCTAGAAGCACCTGATTCCCTTAGTGATTTCGATCGATTACTCATTCAGACCTTTTCCTTATGAGCTGGATTGAATGCGTCCTTTGAACTGTTTCATTATCTTGGTAAAACAGCATTTATAGGTAGAGCCCAGACTCAGCCTCATTCTCTGCAGCAAGACGGACCACACTGTCATTTTCTTGTCTCTTTCAGTTAACTTGACAGAAAGGGCTGATGCAGAAGAACTTAAATTAGCTATAAATCACACACAAAAAAACACTTCTTAGGATTGGGGTTCCACCAGGGCCTCATTAAACTACTTCTTCTCACGAAAATTGAAGTAGAACAGTGAAGCAGGAGTATAGACGTGAATGCTGGTCGCATAGCCGCAGTGTCGTGACATCGAGGCACATGCATTCGGGCCTCCCGACCCTTTCCCAGTTATGGAGCAGCGCTGATCACAGGCACCATGGCTCTTATCTCCAGATACTTTGGCTGCTGTAAGAAATGGTAAACAGGAAGGTCTTCAGGATTGGAAACATACAAAAATAGCAATTACCATAGCTGCCATTTACTTAGTGCCCCCTGTGTGCCAGGAAGTGTGCATAGGCCATTTGAAGCTTGTAAGTTCTACCCTCACAGCAACTTGATGAGGTCATGGGTATCACCCCAATTTTAAAGGCAAAGAATAGACGTTTAGGAAGGTTCAGCAACTCACCCAGAGACACTGCTGTGTGTGGCCAGCACTGGAACCCTGGCTTCCAAATGGAGCGCATTCTCTTAACCACCATGTACCCTGCTTCCCCGTGACGTCAGTGACCCCGGTCCTTTACTCACAGTCTCCTGTGACCTGGGCGTTCTGCTAGGCTCCACAAATAGCAGCTCCATTTTACGGAAACCTTGTAAGAACTCTATCAGAGATGGTACAGTTACCTTCTTTTGCAGATGAGGAAAATGGGGTTCAAAGAATTAAATATCTCTCCCAAGATCACAGAGGCCATACATTGTGGAACTGGGATTCAAACGAGACCTGTCTGGCTATAAAACCCATTCCTGCTCTTAACAGGAACTGGCTGCCTCATTACGTGTCAGGTTATTGCTTAGGAACGAGGAGATAGCACTGAAATCAGTATGGTTTTTAGATACAAGCTCTTACATTTTAAATTATGGTTCATTTAGGAGAAATCTAATACATATTAGACCATAAAGAGGCTGACTATGTTCCGTACTGACAAGGAGTATGACAACTTGATTTATAATATATACGTTCCTTTCATATATATAATACAGATTTTCCTTTCATATATATAAAACCGATTTGGTCTTATCGCACAATTCATTCTTTTAAAATGGGAGTTAACTTGGTAGTAGCATCCCCTGGCATGCTGTCATGACCGGTCCCCCTGACTGTTTCTGCCAAGAGCCAGTAGTGTCCCAAAGGATGTCTCGAAGTTCAGTTACTGTGAATCTGTAGATTATGTGTATTGACACAGTCCCCTGCATTGTCAGTTTCATAAGAGCCAAGTCATGCAGATTGAGTTGTAACCCTTTAGGAAACAGTTCTATTGTAACAGGAAAATACCTGCAAAATAGCTGTCACACATTTGGTTTTTCACCCTTTTGCTTGAGCCCCATGCGTTCTTGACTCAGAACACCCTTCTCACACCCAGGAGGAGCATGGAGTGGTACTGGGGGGTGACGCCTAGAGCTGACATATATGGCCATTGAGAACAGGAAGGATAGACAGTAAAGAATCTGCAAGAAAAGTGACCCAGAAATGTACTTTAAACCTGTTATTTTGGAAGCACAAACAATATATAAATTATCTGGGTATTCAGATTGCTGTACAAATAAAAGGAAGTAAAATAATAGAATTGCTTTGAAATTGCAACCTATACTTTACTGAACAGAAATTGAAAAACACTCTAGTTGTATTAATTAATTGCCAATCTGTTTCTCAATCCTAGTGTCTGAGCAAACTCAGTCTAAAGAATCAGGTCAGATGTAAGCTACTTGCTCTGCCGTACAGGCCTGGTCTCAGACTATTTTCAGAGTGCGAACTCATGGAGGCAAAGAATATACACAGCCGTGCAATTGGGGAAGATCAGTTTTCATAGAGCTGTTTGTTTGGAGAATGTTTCGGATTTTTACTGAAACAGAGTAAGGAAGAAATGATGAAAAAACGCTAGAGACCAGCAGAGGGAGGACGTGGAGACAGAGCATCTTGTAAAACCGTCCTGCTGGGTTTTCCAGTGGTGTGTCAGATACGTTTGCAATTGCCAGTAACTGGTGTCTGGTTGATTACTTGCCACCGCAGGTGATTCTGAATTGCTGTGAGGGCGGAACACCCAAGGAGACAATAGAAAATTTGTTGAACAGAATGTCTAAGGAGAGGAGCCTGACTGCTGAGAGTTTGGTAAAACTGCTCCAGGCTGTGAAGATGATGTTCCCGAACTTGGCCCTTCTGCTGGAGAATTTGCAGAAACTAGCCACTTTGCCGAACACCACAGGTATTAGTTAATTGTTGGCTCTCCGGGTTGGAACCACTCCCGCAGAAAATTATAGCTTAAAACACCCTTTTAGCTCCATGCTGGGCAGCAAGATTATGTTAAGAAATGCCATTGCAAAACAGGGACCACCTGTCACAAAACAGTGATTCCAGTGTTTCCAGAGTAAAGACCTGAGACCTGAGAACGACTCTTTTCTGTTAAGCTCCCTCATCACATTCCAGTGGGGCAGGGTTTGTTGAATTTGGCTTTCTCAGGACTGTCCTGTGTCACCTGTGAATGCCTGCAGAGCCAGGCGGGCTCACGAGGCTCACAATTTTGACATGTTATATTGACAAATGTGAGCAAACCCCCCCCCCCCCTTGCAAATCTTGATTTCCCCATTCCCACTTGAGTGCTGCTTGGTTCCAGCTGTCCCTCACACCCACTCAGTTTGGGGCAGCGAGTCTCAGTTCCATTCCTAGAAAAACAACAACTCCAGCCAATTCTCCCCTAACTTAGGGCATTTGAAACTAGATGGTTCTCAGAAAAAGCGTATTTGGGAGATGAGAGACTTTTTTTTCTAGCTTATAAAAGAAATGTATATTTAGGCAGACTTGAACAGTTTTAAAAATAAAGAAGAAAACCAAAACCTACTACCTGATCGTGTCAATATTCACACATTGACATATTTTGTCTGTCACAGTACAGTGTTGAGATACTCTATCATATTTATCATTTCATCATTTTTCCCATTTAACAGTGTAACAGATGTTCTTCCCCATTACAAAAAAACCTCCCTACACTCCTGTTCTGAAGGCTCTGCGCCCCCATCATGAGGATGTTCTCTGGTTCCCAGGTGGCGTAGTGATGAAGACGGTCAGCGCCGCCTGGCTCTGCATCCTGACTCATTTTGTAGCCGTGTGACCTTGAACAAGTGTCCTAAGTGAACCTTGTTCTCTCCTCTGTGAAATAAAGAGAAGCAGGCACCTGTCATGTTCATTTTTGTGGCTACCATGAGACTACATATGCAAAACATTCAACACAGTGCCTGGTGTTGGGTAGCACGTGGTGGGTGCTCAGTAAATGTTAGTTGTTAGTATCTTCATCATCATCATTACCATCGCCATCACCACAGGTTGCATAGGGACAAATACCTCAATACATAGACCACATTTTTTTTTTCTTCAAAACATTTCTCAACATTAGATGCTCAGGAGCAGAGTTATTGGGCCAAAGAGGAAAATAAAATTTTAAATATCTGCAAAACTATGGGAGATGCCTGATGGTGTCGATTTTTCTTTACTTTCTAATAAATCTGACCTCTTAAGAGAGGATCTAGCAGACTGGCTCAAAGGGTTTCACTTGCACAGTCGCGACGTATACCTGCTGGTTTTCTGGACCAGCACAGGGACCCTTCACCTCAGCCATGATGACCAACCCCCAGAATCTGTACATCTGAATCTCCTACAAGTGCAGCCTTCTCATTACCTCCCCACCCTGTTGAGCAATCGCTAGCTTCTGCTACTGGGCACTAACTTTCAAAGGTTCTGTGGTCTTGTGCCCCCGAAGCACCGAGTAATCATGTGCAGATCAAAGGAGCCCTGAGCACACGTGTGTGGTGTGAGGCTCCCCAGGCCGGGAGCCGCTCTTGCTCTCCCAAGGAGACAGCTCCCACGCTGCTCTCCCTCTCCCTCCCGTTCGTTACTCCCCTGCACTTCTGTAGCAGAAGCCCTTGAGGAAGGGGTGTTCTGTCGGGCATTATTATTGTTCTGCTAATGTCTTTACAGTCCAGGCGAGCCCTGATGATTACGGGACTGAGCTGCTGAGGCGGTACCACGAAAACCTCTCTGAGATTTTCACAGACAACCAGGTGTTACTAAAAATGATCCCACACGTGAAGAGTTTAGCCCCTGGAGAAAGAGAGGTAAGAGAGGGAGCAGGGTGGGGGATGGGGCGGGAGTGAAATGAGAGAGGAGAAAAGGTGAATATATATATATATATATATATATATATATATATACTTTTAAAACATGTTTATATCTTATATGAATATATACACAGCTATGTTGAGAAATGCTCAGGCGTCCATGGAGGAGTAGAAGTGACTCAGTTCGTGAGGTTGCGTGACAGTAGGTAGCTGTAATTTCTGCAGCAGTAGGGAAAGGCAAGCAATGGGAGGAATGAAGGGCTTAGTTATATAAGAGAGTCTCAGGTTGAGAGAGGTGGAGGATGCTAAGAAACGCCCCCCCTCCCCCGCCCCCAGGAGTCCGTTCCCAGAGACCCAGTGCTCAGACTTGTGGCCTGGTGGCTGGGCCAGTGGCTGAAAAGCCCCTGACACGTATGTTTGTGCTGCATCTTGAAGGTCATGGAGAAGCTTGTGAAACGTGACTCTGGTTCGGGTGGTTTCACTTCTCTGATGTCGGCAGTTCTGGAAAAGCAGGCTCTCTCTGCAACAGCCGTGTGGCAGCTGCTGATGATGGTCCAGGAGACAAAGACCTGCCCGCTGAGCCGGCTCATGGAGGAAATACGAAGGGAGCCTGGTGCCGACGCATTCTTCCGGGCAGGTGGGTTCCCGACCCCGGTCGTGCCTTTGTTCCCACTGGAGGGTATTGTGAGTTCCTTCGGAAGATAGAAAGAACTCTCTTACGCTAATCTTCCACGTCTCTACCATTAGGAGCAGGGACTAGTGATTTTGATCTGGATGTCACCCTTTTTTGATAAAATGTGCAGCGAGTATTCCGAGCTTGTATAGTAACTGTACTCCGAGTGCGGTGCTGTGTGCGTTTTCCTTGCTCCCAGCCCCAGGCAGCAGACAGGTGCAGTGCGTCCTCATCGTGAAGAGTTGAGTTGAGAAAAGGTGAAGAGAATGCCCAGAGCCGAGAACGGTGCTCCTACTTTTACTAATGGGTTTTCCACTCGCTTTCTTTCAGTGACCACCCCGGAAAGTGCTGCCCTCGAAATCATCCTGAGGCATCACAGATTGATCCTGGAGGCCGTCCAGCACAGGCGGGAAGACGGGGGCTTTACCTCCGAGGAGGAGCGCCTGGCGGAGACGGTGAAGGAGGTGTGGGGGGGGTAAAAACACACCCTGGCGGGGGTTGGTCAGAGTTAATGCCCGGGCCGCCCCTCCCGCGGGAGGAGCCCGCTGCCGCCTGCCCTCCGCGTGCACAGCACGTCTGCTCCTTGACCCTCCCAACGAAGTGGGACGAGGATGCTGTCGTCTGCATTTCACAGACAAGGGGACCGAGGCTCCCGGGGCTCAGTTACTTGTCTAGGATGCTCCACTGGTCACAGGTGAAGCCAGAGTATAAACCAGCTTCATGTGATTTAAACCTAGATTTATTCCATTCGTCTGCATCTCTGTGAACTCAAAGGGAACCATAATACTGTTCTCTAAATAACATGTTTTCAGAAGCAACTTCTTTTAGAAGAAGGAAAGTAAAATGGTCTTATTACATGCTCCATTTTGGCTTCTAGAAAGAGCCAAGATAAACATAGATAGAACAAAGCTTTTGCCCATATGGGGTAACAAACAGTGCCAACTCCTCTTCCGTAAGGCTTCTCACAGTGTGGCCGCATCCCAGAAAAACTAGGTGGGGCCTGGGGAGAACTCGTGGACGTCCAGTCCAGGGTCCTGTGTGTCCTGCACGGGGAGGAATCGTAAAGGAGCATAAAGCGAAACCCCAGCTCCACCTGTAGCGCCTTTTTGTCCACGCAGGCGTGGGAGGTGTACAGAAGGGCTGGTTTCTTTCTTTTTTAAGACTTTATTTATTTATTTTTAGAGAGGGGAGGGAGAAAGAGAGGGAGAGAGACATCAGTGTGTGGTTGCCTCTCATGCACCCCCCACTGGGGACCTGGCCCACAACCCGGGTATGTGCCCTGACTGGGAATCAAACTGGTGACCCTTTGATGCTCAGTCGGTTGCTCAAGTCCACTGAGCCACGTCAGCCAGGGCCAAAGGACTGGTTTCTAATGGCCCACACAGGTGACGGCCCCACCTCAGTCTGACTCTCAGATGGGAAGAAGGTGGCGCACATTCCTGTGGGATCCGAGGAAAGACTCAGCTGTTGGACTCTCTTCCAGGACACCTGCACTGCAGAGATGGGCTTCTGCCGTTGATCAGTTTTAGCCTCACTAATTAGTCTCATGCCTCCCTCCAGGGACTTCAGGTTTATTTAGATAGACTTGAAAAGAGCAGGAGTAAAATACCTTCCAGAATGAAAATTCCATTTGGCCATCTGTGGATGGGTTTGCTTTCTTTTCTCCATGTACCGAGTCTTTCTGCCGATAGCGCTAACATTCTGAGAGAGGGTGGCTTTGAAATAATGTTCTTGGCCTCTTTAAAGGCCCTTTCTTTAAAAAGCTGAGTTTCTTTATGAAAGAAAATGATGTTGAAAAGGGTGCATCTGAGTATCTAAAAATGTGAAGCTACTGATCATGCAAAATTACTTCCAGACATTGAGACAATTATATATTATGAAAAATTATTTTGATCTTCAAGGCAGAAACACCAACAACAAAATCCTACGGTTTTCTAAGCTTTAACATTAAGATCTAGGAAAGTTCTTTGGGAGATTCTTGGTTGCTAGGAGGGAATTTTTCATTGAAAATGCTTAATGCTTCCTCGCTTGCACCTTCTTTGTATTTGCACATGTGTCTTTCCATGTGCCTCTTTTTTTTATTTTGTTGATTTCCCTGTTCTTTGGAAAACAGGGCTCTCCACTACATTTATCACCAGCCATGTAAACTTGGTACGGATGGGGCAGTGCCTGCCTGAACTTAGCTTTTATTTTTTTAGAGTTGAAAACCATGCCGAAAACCTGCTGTTAACCACAAATCTCTGTCTCGTGTTCTCGTGTTCATGTAGATGCTGGGCGTTTCCTCCGAGCCAGCCAGCCCCAGAGCATCCGCGAGAGCAGCGCCGAGCAGAGCCATGGGGAAGTCCGCCTCAGCCTGGGAACTGTGTCAGCTCCTCTGCAGCGCCCGCAGGTCCTGCCCAGGTCTGCAGCCTGTCGTGCAGGAGCTGGCAAGCGCTGGTGAGCAGCGGGCGGGGTGCGGGTCCTGGCGGGCCCCCGGGCCGCTTCCTCACTAGGGAGAAGAGGCGGCAGTTCATGTGAGAGTTCATGCCTAGCTGCCTTAGTTATTTCACGTGCTCTCAATACTTAGGAAAGTCATAGACATAGATATAAAATGACACTGTTTGTGTTAATCAAGTAAAGGTGACAGAGATCTTACTCCAGCATTTTCTGAGGGTCTCGAGTAGTCTGCATTCTCCTCTAAGAAGAAACGTTAGAAAGCAAAGTAGAAACTTAGAGAACTCCCAGGGCCATGTGCTTTCTCTCCCATGCAGGTTTCCTTACTCAGGAAAATGGAGGGGAGGAAACGTGGAAGGTGAGTAATAAATTTCACCTTGAAACTAATGACAAAGCAGATGAACAGGCAGCTGAGCCAGGTGAAGAAGACTGCCAGTCCGGGAAACAGAACGACCAAGGAGAGACTGGTTCCTTGGCGGAACAGCAGGAGAAAGGCACTTCTTCCTCCCCAGACTCTGCCAAGAAGAGCTTCATCTGCAAGGCCTGTGACAAAAGCTTCCACTTCTACTGCCGCCTGAAGGTGCACATGAAGCGCTGCCGGGCGGCCAAGAGCAAACAGGTGCAGTGTAAGGAGTGCAGCGAGACCAAGGACTCGAAGCGGGAGCTGGAGAAGCATCAGCTGGAGGCTCACGGTGCAGGCGGAGAGCCTGACGTCCCCAAGAAGAAGAAGAAGAGGCTTCCGGTGACGTGTGACCTCTGCGGAAGAGAGTTTGCTCATGCCTCAGGTACCTTCCCGAGTGTGGAGTGAGCGAGGCGGGGCTTCTGAGTGCCGTGGTTGGGATTCCAGCGCCGCTTCTCGGTGTGCACGGTGGGCACCTTGGGGAATGAGCGGGCTCCTTCGGGTCAGGCGGCGGTTTGGGAAGAGCACGAGCGTGACAGGCAGTTCTCTGAACTTTAAGTTCCCCACCGACAGGCACCCGGATGCCACGTACCGCTTAGATTGTTAACGATGATTTGAGATGATAGAGCCAGATACGTGGTGTGGTGCCTGCAGTAGAGTTGGCACTCAGCACCTCGTGCCTGTCGTCATTTGTGACAACAACCAGCTGTTTCACACCTGATGGTCTGGCTTTTCTGCATCACTTGTCTCTTGAAAATAACGAGAGTTCCGGAAATCACGGGACGTGCAGTCAGGGTTGTTTTCCCTTGCCCCAGGTGCTGGGTAAAACTAATGAAACATAAAAGTGAGTTTTGTTTCACTCTTTCTGGGTGACTGGGTCCTATTTAAGAGAGAGAGAGAGGAAAGATACACCTAGGACACGTCACACCTGATTAAACCGTGAGTGAGGCCGAGGTGACTTTGGAGATCTGGGTGGCGGGCAGCGGGCAGCAGGGACACGTGATGAGCAGCATGGCTGTGGGAGGCCGACGTGGGTGGTGCCCGCCCAGAGGCAGTGCTGTCAGGGTGTGTCCTGGGGCGGGACGTGGTGCAGCTTCGTGACCCCGACTGCTAGCTTCTCTCCCGCATGGCCTCCCTAGGCATGCAGTACCACAAACTGACCGAGCACTTTGACGAAAAGCCTTTCTCCTGTGAAGAGTGCGGGGCCAAGTTTGCGGCCAACTCCACACTGAAGAACCACCTCCGCCTTCACACGGGGGACCGCCCGTTCATGTGCAAGCACTGCCTCATGACCTTCACGCAGGCCTCGGCCCTAGCCTACCACACCAAGAAGAAGCACTCAGAAGGTGAGGCGCGGGGATGTCTTCATTTCTCCTGCAGACTTTGCGTGAGCTGCCTAAAAATGCACGCGGAAGTAGGCGTGGTATGTATCTCTAGGAGAGTAAAAGCAAAACACAATGTACGATCTAGGCTCACAGAGGACCAGGAGCACGTATGTGCACGGGCATGTCAGATACCGTGAGAGTTTCTGAAGGGAGGCTGGCTAACGGGGGCTTACAACTTTATAGTTGCAGAATCTACATAGAGCTAGGAATTCCTGGGGCTTGACAGCGGCCTTTAAGCTTGAGACAGACCTCGGCTGAGCACCTGTGGGTCGGGCAGTGATGGTGCTGGTGACTGGGCTGGTCCTGTGCTCACAGAGCTGGTGGCGTGGAGTGTGTCTAGTGTAGGACGGTGATAGGCAGCGTCACCAGTGGTGTCGTGCGCAGCAATACTGGGAAGGCAGCAGGAGGGGCTTCCAGTCCAATCGGTGGGGAGCAGCCGTCCCGAGGGTTCTGTGTGCAGCTCAGAGCATCCACGTGTGAGCGATAATGCTGCCTTGTCTCCCTGGACTGTTGTGGCCTCCCAGCTGTTCACCTTCCCTTGCCCTTTCCCTGGACGGAGCTCTCAGGACACAGCCCCAGGGGTCCTTTTGAAGCTAAACTGTATCCTGTATGCAGAGGCTGTCACCCCACTTTCTGCTGGCGCCTTGCGCGGAGTCTCGGCGGCCTGGCCCAGGCCCCCTGCCCTGGTTCTCCCATCGTGCGCATCTTATGCTGCGTTACCTGCTTCGGGGATCTGTTTACAGTTAGTCTCCCCCCGTTAGAATGAAAGCTCTATGAGGGCACAACTGTTAGACTTTTTTTAAACTGCTGTATCTGTGGAATGCAGAATAGTCCTGGGCAATAGTAGACCCTCAGTAATATTTACTGAGTAAATGAATTTCTTGAGGCCTACGGCAGGCACTGGGGATAGCATGTCATTATACACACGCTGCTCTCATGGAGCCGACATCCCAATGGGTAAAGTAGACCGTGGACAACTGTGCAACATAAATGCAGACAGTGGTATTTGCTACAAAGAAAAATAGGGTGGGGTAACCAGCAAGAGCACGACAGGGTTGGGGTGGGGCACTATTTGTATCTTCAGAAAAGGCTTCTGAGAGCTAAGATTTGAGTAGAAACCTGCATGAAGTGGAAATGGAACCTGGGGAAGCTCCAGGAGAAAAACATGCCAAGTGGGAGAGAGCGGGAGCTGCGTGAGAGAGAGCCAGAGAAGCTAGAAGGGGCCAGAGCGAGGTGCAGGAGTGCATGTTGGGAGATGAGATCAGAGGGTCGCCAGAGGCCGGGCCTTGCAGGTCTTACAAGCCAAGGTAAGGACTTGGGTTTGATGTGAACTGTGTATCATAAGCTGTGGCTTAAAACAACACAAATATGTCATCTTGCTACTTTGGAGGTTAAAAGTCCAAAATGGTCTTAACAAGACTAAAGTTTGGGCCGAGCGCGTTCCTCCTGGAGGCTCTGCCTGCCTTCGCTCCCTGCCTTTCCCAGCCCGTAAAGGCTGCCCACGCGCCTTGGCCCATGGCCGCATTACTCCAGCTTCTGCTTCTGCCATTATGCCTCCTCCCTGACTCTCCTTCCTCCATCCTGCAAGGACCCTGGTGACTGCTCGGGGCCTGCGTGTCCAATCCAAGGCAATCTTCCCGTCTCAAGATCCCTAATTTTCACATCTACAGAGTCCCATTTGCCATGTAAGCTGACAACCTTCACAAGTTTTCAGGGTTGGGATATGACATCTTTGGGGCATCGTGCTGTCTACCACAGCAGTCCTTAGGAGAGTTTTGAGCCAAAGAGTGATAGAATCTGACTTACGTCTTTTAGACATAATGCTGGACAGTAAACTGTAATAGGGCAAGAGCAGAGTATTAACAGGGAGGCAGGAGTCATTGCCATATCCAGTGTGAGGTTTTAAAGCTGTCAGCTGGAGTTGCGTTGGGAGCAGAGAGGTGTGAAAGGTTCAGGTTTGGGGAAGTATTGTTAAACATGGAAGTAGTAGGACTAATGATGGCTTGGATGAGGGATGTGTGGGAAGGAGAGGGACCAAGGATGGCTGTGGAATTTTTGATATAAGCAACCGAGTAAATGGCGCTCCCATTTACTGAAGTGGGGGACATGGGCGTGTTGGGGGTGGGTAGAGAATCAGGAGCTTTGTTTTAGACATTACGAATCCGAGGTGCCTGTTAGACTTCCAGACAGGCGGAGAGTGATGAGCAGTCGGGGTGCAGAGGTCCGGCGTTCCGGGGAAAGCTGGGGGCTGGAGATGGGGGTGCGGGTGCTGTCAGTGTGCAGAGGGGATCCGCAGCTCTGAGACAAGGTTGTCTAGAAAGTTGGGGCAAAGAAGAGTCTGGATCTGAGACTTCTCAGTGACTCAAATTTGTGGCTTAAGACACCCTTTTTTTGTAACAGAAACTTACTTCAAAGCCCAATGTGGAAAAATGAAAATGAGCTTGATTGCTGTAGTGTGAGTAGGCCTAGGATTTGGGGGGTCCGGACCCTCACCCCACTGATTTTCCTTCTCTGTTGGCCTATAAGGGTGATTGAAGGTATAGCTGGTCTAGCGTTTTTAACAAATGCTAGTTCTCTACTTGCTCTTTACCTGTATTTTATAACAGTCTTTGGCAGTCTGGTAATTATGTTCTTACCATGTGAAGGAGAAAATAGAGGAGCCAAGTGATCTGTAGTGACTATAGCAGGTCGTTGAGAGACGGCTTTAACTCTTCTCTGAATCCACGTCTCTCGCCTTTATGTGCTGTCGCATTTTTGTGCCGAACCTGTTTCAAGGGGCTCAGACTTGGGTGTTTCTGGGCACAGGATGTACATCTGTTTCCTGGCAGCGGAATGAGCTTTCATACCTGTGATGGCCTGGTTCAAAGATGGATGATCTTGTGTGATGGGAACTCTGCCTCGTCCCTCAGGGCAGGGAGACCGCACTGACACCGTCTCTGTCCCGTCAGCCGTGTTTGTGAGGCATCATCTGATGGGGTGGCTCAGACCTCTCGCCCAGGGTATTGCCAACTGCCCAACGTTGTACCCTCATGTCGCAGATTATATTTCCCCGGTACATGCTTTAGAATGTGACTTTCCTTTAGGAATGCCATAAAGGGTTAGTGCTGGCTCTAATATGTTCTTGTATGTTTCCAGGAAAGATGTACGCGTGTCAGTACTGTGATGCGGTGTTTGCCCAGTCCATCGAGCTGTCCCGCCACGTGCGGACCCACACCGGGGACAAGCCATACGTCTGCAGGGACTGTGGCAAGGGCTTCCGACAAGCCAACGGGCTCTCCATCCACCTGCACACATTTCACAGTAAGTATGGAGACTGCAGCTGGTGGGCATTTGCACAGACCGGCCCTGAGCAACCAGGCAGCAGTCACAGCAGAACTGTCACTCCACCAGGGCCGGGCCGTGCTCATTGCCTTCCCCTCCCCTGCTCCCTACAAAACCCAGAGTCCCTCATTTCCGTCTCAAGGGGAATCCCATTTGACATGTCTCTGTGTGACCCCTGTTCCGCTGGGTGGGCTGTTTCCTTGTCTTCCTTCGTAGCCCCCCAGCCCCATTTGGCCGGAGGGAAGAGCCTCTGTAACAGACAGGCTGGCAGAGCATCGGGATGTTCGAGTTAGTCCGCTGAGAGTCTGGATCCTACCCCCACCCTCCTTCCCACTCTCATCTCGCAGTCATGCCCACCTTTCCCCATAGGAGCAACTGGCACCCTTTGAGTGCACGTGCACCCTCATGAGTGGTCCCTGGTCACGCTTGCTTAAAAGCCTCCTGCCAACGTTCTCTTTCAAATGCCATGGTAGTCACTCAGTTGGTGGGGTCGGCCTCCATCTTTCTCCCCTTCCGCTAGAACCGATACCGACAAAACACACTTATATTGAATACACGCACAGGAAGGCAGGGGGACTGTGATTCCTGTTACAGCATCAGGAAGTCGCCGTGTGGCCCTTGGCAGCCGCATCACACTGCCTGCTGTCGCTGCGGCAGGTGTGTCAAGGGCACAGCTCAACGAGGGGGTTGAGAGCATGGTCCCTGAAATCACCTGGACTGGACTGGAATCTTGACCCTGCTGTTCACTTCCTTAAGACCTTAAACAAATTCCTTTACCTTTCTAAGTCTCTTGGGCCCTTCCTGTAAACTAAAGAAAATAATGACGCTAGCACCTTAAATTGTCCTGAGAATGAAGTGAGCTATCACGTTTAAAGCATGAAACTCCAGTCCTAACACACAAAAGTGCTCAGTGGGTGCCAGAAAGGAGTCCTGGTGACAAGAGCAACCCTTTCAGGGCTGCTGCTGTCACCATCAAAGCCTGTTTGTTGTGCACCGTGCCCCTTGCACACCCACCTTCCCTTCTCCCATCCCTGCCCTTGATCCCCCCACACCAGTTTCTAGCCGTCCGCAAACACGGCACCTCATGAGCCTGGGTTTTATGTCCGCGCAGTCAAGACTGTCATCAGCCAGCCAGCAAAGGACTTTGCCAGAGCTCCTGTGTGCCCAGCCCATGGCTGGAAATTGAGTGATACAGGAGGAATATAAAGCGCACGACCCCCCAAAGAGTTTGCAAGCCTGTGCAAAGCATTCGGTTACAGTAGACTTCCAGATGAGTGAGATTGGCTTGGGTCCAGCCCCACAAGTTTGATGCCCTGTCAACCTTTTCTTTTTTTATTATTGTTGTTCAGTTACAGTTGTCCCCATTTCCCCCATTGCTCTCCCCTGCCACACCCCCCACATTCAATACCCACCCTGTTGTCCTTGTCCATGGGTCCTTTACACATGTTCCTTGACTTCCCCCCTTCTTTCCTGTTATCCTGCTTACATACCCGCACCCCACTGCCCTCTGGTCACTGTCAGTTTGTTCTTTGTTTCCATTCTCTGGTTCCTTTTTGCTCACTTGTTTGTTTTGTTGATTGGGTTCCACTTAGAGGTGAGGTTGTATGGTACTTGTCTTTCACCGCCTGGCTCATTTCACTTAGCAGGATGCTCTCCAGCCCTCACCCTTTCTAAGTGATGTCATGCTTCAGTCTTCTTTTCCCAGTAGCATGACGCAGGAGGCAGGAGCGGGGGGGCGGGGGGGGGGCGGGGACCGAAACGCTTTGTCGTGCCGTAGAGGCCGTCAGGGGCAGCAGGCCCGGCACCCAGGACCCTCTCTTTGTTCCTTACCTGTTTCTCGGGACCTCATCGCTGCTTGTGGAGAACTGCTTCAGAGTGTCTTGAGAGACAGAGCAGAACCGAGATCTCAAGGGTGCGTGTCCACAGGGAAGCAGTTAATGGTACCGCCGCACGTCAGAGTTTCCGCGTCGGTCTGAGCCGGTGCGCGTGGAAGACTGGCTCGTGGGCAGCTCCTTCCTTGTGGGCAAAGGGTTCTATTATCAAAACACTTCATTTTCTGTTGTTTTCAGAAAAAGACTGAAGTTTCCTGCCATAGGGATGGCAAATGCATTCTTCATCCCACTGGTTCTTATTTTGGAGATGCCACCAAAGAGTCAGCATGTCTAATTAAGCAATATAGTTCGGAGCATGGCCTTGGGAATGAAGGCTGGGCTTGTTACCGCCTTCAGCCACCTCCCCCTGGTGCCCCTGGCCACCTCTCTGAGCCTTGACTCTCCTCGTCTACAGAATAAGACCGATAATAGAGCGTACCCACAGGGTTATTGAAAGGATTGAGTGGGCTCGTGTGTGAGGCACTGAGAACGTGCCTTTCACGTGGTGCTCATTAAACTTTACCCACGAGAGTGTGTTTAAGTCTGAAGTGGGGAGCAAGGGAGTGTTCCTCCTGTCGTTCGTGCGACCGGCAGCAAAGGAAACAGTGATGTGCTGGGGAGCGTGTTGGAAATCTTTGTAGAGTTAGACAACAGAACTGCCCCTGCAAGCAGGGGAAGAGCAGGAGCAGTACACCCTGGAAAGCCGCAGGATGAAATTTAACTTGTAAGAGGTACAATGAGGAATTGAGGTGAACCATTCGATGAGCACCGGTGGTTAGTCCAGAAGCCTCGGAGGAACCCAACCTCCTGTGATGAGGATGGAGGTAGTCAGGTGATTGCTGTACTGACCTCTGGTCCTTGGAGTCTGTGACCTTGCATGACCTCTGAACAGAGCCCTGCGTCTGGAGCCGTGCACAGCCTCCCACATGTCGTGGCTGACGGCTGCCTGTTTTTTCCTCCGCCCCCTTCCTCTGGCGGAACCAGACATAGAAGATCCCTACGACTGCAAGAAGTGCAGGATGAGCTTCCCCACGCTGCAGGATCACCGCAAGCACATCCACGAGGTGCACTCCAAGGAGTACCACCCCTGCCCCACGTGTGGGAAGATCTTCAGCGCCCCTTCCATGCTGGAGCGGCACATGGTGACCCACGTCGGCGGGAAGCCCTTCAGCTGCGGGATCTGCAACAAGGCCTACCAGGTGACCTCACGTTCCCCTGGGAGCTCTTGCCCTGCCCCCGAACGACACTCCCTTTGGCCTTTCCATTTTGTGGCTCGTGGGGCGCCTGTCGTCTGCAGAGATGACAGCGTGGCTGACTCTCATGAAGGTGCAGCTTGTCATGGTTCAGACTCCCTGAGGGGGTCTGGTTGCAGTGGGGGGGACGCGGTGGGGGGCTCTGATTGGGGCAGTCCTCACACCTCTGAACTGAGAGCTGCTTCCCTGGGGGGAACTCACATTCTTCAGAACCTGCTGACCCATGTGTCCAGGGACATGAGAAAGACAGTAGGGTGTGTAGTAACACTGCCTGGAATTCTCTTCTTTAGCACAGTTACTTTTTTTAACTCCCAGGGGAGGGCTCTGCTTTTTTACCTTAGAATTTGGTATGTAATTTAAATGAAGCCCCATATAGGACTAAGAATAAAAGGCATCTTCGAGAGACTCTGAGACCACAGAGAACAGACTGGTTCTTGCTGATATCTGTAGGATTTGGGTTAGAGAGTGAAACACGATGGCTGATTTCATTTCAACAAAAGTTGAGAGTTAACCTTGTATCAAGCCTTGTGCTGCAACATTCCAGAGCTGAGTAATCCCTGGGCTCGTCTCTGGGAAACCAGGGAACCGTAGGCAGTGTCCTGGTGCTTCTCTGAGCCCGGGAGGGAGGGGGACACTTGCCTATGGAGTAGGGACAGTATGTGCCCCACCACACCCTGGGCCTCTGGGAAGCACTGAGACACAGCTCGGTGGTGAAGAGCAGGCACCAGCATTTGAATCCTGCTCCTGCTGGTCACTAATCATGTGACCCTGGACCAGTCATTTTACCCCTCTGTGCCTTAGCCTCCACCCCCCGGGAAGTTGTAACCCCTCCCTCTCGGGCTGGTTTCTCTGCTGAGCCCTGTCCCGTAGTGGCCTCTTGGGAAACAGGCAGGTGACCTGTCCTGCTGACACTAGGCTCTGTCATGTCAGCACTCAGTGTGATGGGTGAGAGTGTGACTCTGGACCTGCGAACTTGCCTGAGAATATTTCCCTCTCTCTCATGAGGGCTTTGTGAGCTCCCCAGCTTGCCAGAACATTCTAAACCCTAACACTTTGCCCAATCTCCTGCAGCAATTGTCCGGTTTGTGGTACCACAATCGGACCCACCACCCTGATGTGTTTGCCGCTCAGAATCATCGATCTTCTAAGTTCTCGTCACTTCAGTGCAGCTCGTGTGACAAAACCTTTCCCAACACCGTGGAACACAAGAAGCACATCAAAACAGAACATGCAGGTGCGCTGGGAGCCAGGGGCAGGGAGCACAAGCCCGTGACCTGGCTTCCTGGGTCCTGACCCAGAATCCCAGCATCTAGTGCTAGAACGCAATGGCCTTTGTTCTGACCCAGCACACCTGAAGGGGGCTCCCTGGGCCACCAGTGACAGTAGCTTGAGTGACTCTCAAACCCAGGCACCTAGGCAGGGCAAGCTCCTGCCAGCCCCCCGAGTGACGATTGGCCACAGCATTTAGAAGGGGGCGGCTTAGGTGGCAGACAGGTTCCGGGTGGAAACCCTGACTGCGGCCTGACAGCTGCATGACCTTGACAGGTGACTTCCCTGAGCCTGTTCCCCTCCTCTGTTGTTAATCCCTACCTGGCAGGCAAATCTGGGGGTAATCGCCACAGCCAGCAGTAAGGAGGAGTTTCCTAAACGCAGGGCCCAGTGCTGAGAACTCCACATGTGCTTCGTCCTGTAATCCTCACAGCACCCCCGTTTGCACCCCCAGACCTGCAGCCTTTACCACTAGAGCGCACTAATGCATTGTAGGCGCAGGTCCTGGCACTTGGTAGATGCTGCTCGGTGTTAGCCACCACCCCGCCCCGGCCCCGGTACTGTGCAGCCTCGGAGAGCCGTCCTTTTGTTTTCCCACCGCCTCTTCCCTCATGTGCTCCACAGACATGAAGTTCCATGAGTGTGACCAGTGTAAGGAGCTCTTCCCCACGCCAGCTTTGCTTCAAGTTCACATCAAGTGCCAGCATTCAGGTCAGTGCCCCTGGGGATGCTGTCGAGCTGCAGTGCCCAGTAGTGACTCTCCCCTCCACTGTCCACAGCTGTGCAGCCCATCTTAGTAGCTACCCATGCCTCAGTTTCCTTGTCTGTAAAAGGGGACAGCTGTCATTCCCACCTCACCCTGTAACCGAAAGAATTGAGCATGTTAGCAGACAGAAAATACACAGCGGCCTGACACCAGGGAGCGTCCCGTGTTCTCCATGATTGTCATTGTCACTGCTGTGTCTCATCAAATCCAAAGGGCCGGTGATGAGACACACCCTTTTTAATGAACCAGTGAAACTGTGCTTCCTTGTCACTGAGAGTTTATAGGCTATTCCGAGTGCTGTTTTGGGCCTGTTTTGACATGGATTTTCATGTACCCTTGTGTGCATACATAGAAAGGAAAACAAGAAGTGAATTAAGACAACGATCCAGCTTCTCAGAGTCACTTTCAGTTCAGATTGTTGACGTGCGTGTTTTGCCCATGGTGTTACACTCCGCCACTGAGAGTGCTGGGTGCAGATGGAGAACGCAGTGCAGCCTCTGGCCGTGGTCTGCGGAGCACCGTGCGAAACTGGTGCACTTTTGATTCCTGCTCTGGGGTGTCCAAACATTCTGAACACTCACCTCTGGCCTCCTCTCTTCTAAATCTCTGGGTGCCTGTCAGTTACAGCTGTGCACCCCCGCACCCCCACCCTGTCTTAGGGGTTTTCTTCCAAGCCCCAGAGACGCGTTCTGTGGGGTTGCTGCCGGCTTTCGTCAGGTTTCCACGTGCTCCGAGCACGGTCACGAACAGTTGTGACTGGCCGCCACCTCACCCGCAGCAGTCCTAAGATGGCCCCGAAGCCACTCCAGAGTCGTTAAAATTTGCTGCCTGGAGTTATGAAACGTGGTGTCATCAGCATCATTGCATGCAGTCGAGTGGACGGTGGGCTTCAGGAAAGGCAGGTTGAGCCTGCATCCGGTGCTGCTGAAGCTACGGCTCAGGGGAGCTTCGGTCCCACAGAACCTGGATCTGCCCTTGATCTGCCCCTCCCCCTGCTCTTGTCCCTTTCAGCTTCTCACCCACAGCCCACCCCTTCTGTCTCCCTCCTCCAGGGTCACAGCCATTCAGGTGCTTGTACTGTGCGGCCACTTTCCGCTTCCCCGGAGCCCTGCAGCACCACGTCACCACGGAGCACTTCAAGCAGTCGGAGAGCACCTTCCCCTGCGAGCTCTGCGGGGAGCTCTTCACCTCCCAGGCCCAGCTGGAGGGTCACTTGGAATCCGAACACCCAAAGGTGATGGGGCCCGAAACCCAAGCAGCAACCTCGCAGGTGGTGCAGGTGAGTCTGGGGCCCTCGGACAGGAGGCTGCCGACATGGTTCCTAAGGCTTCTCCAGGTGTCCCTCTCACAACACCGGCCTTGCTCTCTGGGGCTCTCCAAGGGTCCTGTAAGCAATACATTCATCACAGGCAGACCTGTGCGCAAGTCTCTCAGGGCCTCTTCCCAGACAGAAGAGAAAGTTCTAGTGTCCTGGTGGCCACATAAGGAATGTCCTCTAAGCAGTGGGAGCCCGAACCAGAATTTCCAAAAGCAGAACCGTCTTGGCTTCTCTCCCCATTCACGCACGTCCCCCCCGTGACGCACTGTGGGGTCTAGCAAGAGTTGCGGGAAACCTCGGGGATGGGTCCCTGAGCTCCTCGTTGCTCACACCTTCAGCTGATGCCCTGGCAGCTCCTCTGGGCTGGGCACAGGACACCTGTGGACATGTGGGGCCTCGTGGTTCCCAGGGAGAGCTACCTCTCCTGATGTCTCAAAGCTGAGCTTGCTCCAGCCCTCTCCGTGTCCTGCTCCTCCTTTCTTCCTGTCTTCTCCCGAGAGAGTGGGCGGAAGAGGAGAAGCCCGGTGGCAGTCATTTGTGGGTGGACTGGAGAAGGACGCAGACTGACTCTGACCCCATCTAGCCTCCTGGAGCGGTCACTTCTGAACTGTGTGCCTCGGCCTCAGGGAGCAGAGGGCAAGGCGGGCGGGCAGGCTTCTGGATGCTGCGCCTGCCACATGGACCAGGAGCTCTGCTGTCAGCTTTTTCTCTGTTAGGATTCTTGGTACCATGTCCTTTGGGGGAGAGAAAGATTCCATTGGTAAAAGAGAAGGAAAACACACTTTGAAAAGTACACTCCTGGGTGATTTTTGATTGAACATCACAGCCGGTCTCTCGACTCCCAGTGCAGAGATGTGGCTGAGCTCGGCTTCCCCGCTGCTGCCTATTCCTGGCCAGTTTGCAAGAATAGGGGGGCCTGTGCCTGCCCCCTGCAAGCACTCTGGTCTGGAAATATCAGGGGTCATCCAGCTGTCCTGAGCTCCACGGTGCAAAAACATCACTTGGGGGGTCAGGCAGGAGCTGGGGGTACTTAAGCACAGACCAGTTCTCCCTGAAAGGAGAAGGTCCCCTTTAACAGCAGATTTGGAAGGGGCCTGTGTGGCCCGCGGAGGAGAGGAGGGAGCAGCCTTACCCACCCCGTGAGACCAGTAAGCAGGTTGACAGAAGTCATATTTTGTCTCCTCCCTCCTGTAACCTTCACTCTGTACCCACATAGCCACCAAAGAAGGCTTTTAACCTGATTGAGGTCCAGGCACACGACTTTTGGCAAGTCAGGGCTTCCAGTTTCCGTGGCTCTAGCGTGCAGCCGACCGCCTGCAGTAGCACTCCCTTCACTCGGCCCTGCCTCTGCAGTGCGGTGCCCGAGCCAGGAAGGCCGGTGTGAGAGACGGGCGTTCACTGGCAGGTAATCACAGAGTCCGGGTACCCGGAGGTGGCATGCTGTGCCAAATTACAGCGGTGTGGCTCAGCTATTTAGATTGCTTGCCTGCCTTCTCTTTTGCATCACCGGTGTGTTGGATCTGCCTCTTCCCATTAGGCACATGTAATTGCTCTCCTCAGGTGGACACATAAATATCATCATTACAGCAGGAGATGAAAGCCAGGTAAATTCTGGGGAGCTGACTGTGGACACTGCCCGGAGCAGCCTCATGCTCTTTCCCTTTCAGGTGATCCAAACCCCAGAGCCACCGGTGGCTGCAACTGAGCAGGTGATCACTTTGGAAGAGACCCAGCTTGCTGGCTCACAGGTGTTTGTGGCGCTGCCAGATTCCCAGACATCGCAGGCCAGCTCGGAGCTTGTGGCGGTGACCGTGGAGGATCTGCTGGACGGCACTGTGACCCTGATCTGCGGGGAGGCCAAGTGAGTGGCTGCTTATCCAGTGACGGGTCCTGCCTTTGCAGCAGAGAGAAAGCTCCATGGCTTGCCCTTTGCCCTCTACCCCTGGCTGTCCTGGATGGTGAGCATCTTAGCCTACCAGCAACCAAACTAGTCTCACTTGTTAAACAGACGGAAGACGTACACTTGTCCTCATGGAACCCCCAGTGTCTGAGTCATCGGTGCTGACTCAGCTGCTCTCCGTAGCAGGCAGGCCGACCTCCTCGCAGGCCTGCCGTGGCCTCTGTGACACTGTCATGTGTAAGTGGAGGACAGCTTCTGAAACAGAGTCTGGAAGAGCTGTGGGTCACCAGTGAGGTGCAGTGTGCCAGCAGCCATCTGTGCAGAACCGAAGATGTGGGCCTGGGGCTGTGGCCCACACAGTAGGGCTGCATGTCAGTGCCTCTTAAAATTGAAGGAAAAGCACCCACAGGCTATCCAGGGACCGCCCCCCCCCCCGGTCTTGAGCACACTAGGCCCTTTCCTCACTCCTCGCACCCTCCCAGCATGGGCTGCCCAGCCCCTGTTGTGGCGGTAATGGGACAGGTAGCAGCATGTCACCGCAGGGATGCTCGTTTACCTGGGGAGTCCCACCTAATCGGAGCGTTCCTGCTGGGCACATCCTCTCCGAGGCCATCTGGGATGTTCTTCACAGTGTTCTGTGCCTGAAGGCCAGTTCCTGGGGCCTTTCCACACTGTCCTCACCCACTTCCCACTCAACCCCTGCAACTCCTGCCCGACCTGGAGGCCTTGCTCCTCCCGCCGGTGCAGGTAAGGAGCCGAGGAGCTAGCGCCAGGTGGAGTGGTGCCTGTGACCGCCCTTGGCTCTGCCTCCTGCCACCGTCTTCCGTGCTGTGCGAGGGGCCTGCTGTCTGCGCTCTTCCTGGCTGCCACTGCTGCCGCAGGTCAGTGATCCTTTGGAGTCTGAATTTCACAAAGCCCTTTTATCTTCAGTTCCTAACATATAATCTGATAATTAATGGTTTGTGGAATCCATTATGAAGTGCAATTAGATGGATGTAGGTTCCCACCGTTCGGAGGGAATGACTAGCATTTATCTTCGTCTCCTCCACGCCAGAAGGTGGGAGTCTGCTTGTGCAGCGCGTACGCTCAGGCAGGGCACCCGGCCACAGCGGGCCTGACCCCTGCGGAGGGTGGTGCCCATGTTGACACCAGCGCTCCCGCTGTAGCTGGCCAGAGCCTAGCCCAGCCCTTCTTTCCAAGCACATGTCACATCACCGGGGGCAAGCAGGGGTAAAAGGTCGATTCTGGGTCATGGCAGGGACTGTTCCTGGCACTGCTGGAAAGGCAGAAGGCGGGTCCTCACCACTGTCCAGCGTGTTCCCGGGCTGCCCAGCGGGCTGCGTGCAGGCAGCGGGTCCAGCCTGGGCCCACTCACCCACGAGGCCCCTACCTCTAGAGTGCCCTCGTTTTAATATGCAAATCGCTTGAGCTTGTCAGCCCAGGGATCTTTATTTTTGAAGTAAATGAAGTTTTCAAAGGTAAGTCAGCCTCAAAAGCCAAAACCTGACCAGAAGATGGTGCTCAAACCTTTAAGACTTTGCCGCTACTGGAAGCCCTCACTGCTTCGGCCAAGCCGTCTCTCTCCCTAAGGTTTCCAGTTCTGTGAGCTCTCAGACCCGGAGAGCTCTTGATCTGCGAGGCACCGCAGCACTGACTCTCCCCTTGACCCAGATAAAGCCCACCGGAGGGGAGTGGACTGGCCTGAGCCTCCCGCGGACGAGACAGCAGCTGCTCAGTGGCTGGGAACTGCAGCGCCGTCACCACCTCTTCCAGCCAAGACACAGACACATGAAACAGTCGTTGCTGAGGCCAGAAGAGAAAGCGATGTTTCTTTTTAAAAAGTCTTCTGAATAAAGGAAGCTATGTGATTTAAAGCCAAGTTCCAGGTCCTTAGACACACTGAGAAACCCTTTCCCAGTGTCTGACGGGCCCGGCCTGGGACAGGACACGAGCTTCCTCCAGAATCCCCAGAGCAGAGGTCACCGTGCTGGGCGCAGGCGCGGAAGTTGGATGTACTGCTGGCAGACTCCCTCGAGGCCCACACGGCAGGATGCACGAACCCCATGCTCCATCTGCTCGGGAGAGGAAAGGCCATCCCGAACTCAGTCTTTGCTCTGAGTGTACCTTTGCAAGACTCTGCATGGCACTGATTTTCCAGTGTCACTCCCTGGAGACACCCAAGTGTGAATTTTACCGTAGAAAAACTTTTTCTAGCTCTACTTAGCCATCTTATTCTTTTCCCCCACTTCTGCCCAGGAGACCTTTGGAACTGCCGTTGTTACCGTGCGCTCAGTCCACATCACCTACGTACTTTGTGGCAGTGGTGTTCGCGTTGCCTCATCGCCTTGGGTGCTGCCCTGCGGGCTCCCTGCTGAACCGGGGGCCTTCGAGGAGGTGTGGGGGCGTCTGTGGCTCCCAGAGCTCATGAAGCAGCTGGTGAAGAGGGAAAGGCAGGCAGACTCCCGGCCGGAGTCGAGTTTGGTGGGAATGGTGGGAACACTCAAAGAAGTGGGACTCACCCAGGCAAGTGAGACAGCGCGTAGATGACCCAAGAGCAAGTATGTGAGCAGAACCTGGGGCCACAGGGGCAGCAAAGGGGCAGCGACACAGGTGTCCACTCGCTGATCTCAGAAAGTCCACCTGCTCTGTCTCAGAAGCTTTGTGTTTGGAAAAGTTGAGACCAGGGCCTACCCGTTGCGAATCCTGGGTTCCCCAGTGATCCCAGTCCTCTCTGAGAAAGTGTCGGGACTCCCCTGCCTACTGACCATGGAGCACACCCCAGGAATAAGCTCCCACAGTCGGTCCAGAGAGGCGAGTGGGAGACAAGGGCCCTGCCCTCTGCCCCTGATCCAATCAGGAACGCTCCTAGGACTGAGGAGATGAGGTGGGTCTGGATAGCTGCTCTCTCACGCCAGGTAATGGTCTGGTCAGCACGGGCTGATGGCATATTGATGAGATCAGAGGGGTGTGCCTTGAAATCTTCTGTGCTTGAGGCCAATGAGCTGACTAAGGGATAGAAGTCACCTGACATTGTGGTGTCTCTGTTCAACTGGGGCTAGAAAGGTGGACGGTGGTGGAGAAGGTGCTGGCACATTTTAATCTGTCCTCCCGAAGAAAACTCAGCAGCTTGTCCCTGCTCTCTTGGCCCAGTATATCCCAGGGACACTTGGGAGATGGGGGGAAAGGAGTAGGAGGGCAGCTGATTGTTGTCATGTTGCCATGGAAAACCGGGGCTGGTAGGACTTGGGCCGGAAGCTCAGCGCACAGCCAGGACGCAGAGACTCGCCACGCCTGCGAGTCAGCCTGTGCAGAAGAGGAGCTGTCTGTGCTTTGGGGATTATGTGTCGAGAGAGAAGGGTCCCCTGGGCTCGTTGAATTTAGACCGCTTCCGAGTCACAGAAATGTTTATCGTTTCCCCTGCCAGGGCCAGCCCCACCCACTACCACCCGTGGTCCGGACAGCTAACCAGCACAGGATGCTGGGTACATTGGATTACACACCCTTATTTGTGCTCACCTTGCACTATTCCATGTAAATAAAACATGTACTTTGAAAAACATGATGCCGTGTGAGTTTCAAATGGGCTGTGATGATGATATAGGTGTTTTCTCTTCGGCTCTGGGCAGCTGTCAAGCTGGCTTCATAGGCCTGGAGTCCTAGGGGCCATTGTTTTCCTTCAGGCCTTGTTAGCAGGTGCGGGGGTGCTCCCCTGTGTATGGAGTCTCGTTTCCTAAACCCTCTTTCCCAGAGAGCGAGTGTGGTGCAGTGTTCTGGAGACCGGCCTTGTGTCACACCTGGGCACGTCCCAGCTGTGCCACTTCTGACTGTGACCTTGGGTGAGACACCCTTTCTGAGCTCCCTCCTCTGACTCCCGTCCGTCATCGAGGGACATTATTGTATCTGCCCCACAGAGCTGTAGTGCAGATTAAAAGCCTGGACTTAGTGAATTTAGTCTTGAAAATTTTAGTTTTATTAATAAAGCCCTCCACACGCAGGTCAGTCATTCCCCGCAGTTTCCAGCATTGAGAACATTCGTTCCTTCATGTTGATGTGTCTCTTCTTCCAGTCTCTCTGAATCCTTAGGGATCTTTATAACACCCAGTACTTCTCATTTATCTCTAGAATCTCAACTGCCCCCAAAGCATAAAGCGCTGAGCAGATAAGTATAAAATAAGCAGAAACCTTTTGTGGTGAAGGCTGAAAATGTCACATTGCTGGCAGCCAACGAGGAGACGAGAGAGGCAGATGCCCAGCTATGCTGCACATGATTTTTGCAGTGAGAACCAGTGTGTGAGGCCGGGAGGCACCGGATCCCGCCACCTCCAAGCTCAGGTCAGCCCTGTGGCCGGGGCTGGCGGGTGAAGCGCTCTGCTGGCTTCTCCTGGGACAGTTCTGGTGTGGCCAGCGCAGACAGAGACTCCTGTCCAAAGCACTTGGGGCCCTTCTGCCTAAGCAGTGTCTTTGGAGAGAGAGGCCAGAGCTGTCTTTCTACAGCAGTAATCCCGAGAGCATCGCAAGCAGCGGGGTGTAACGGTAGCACGCAGCTGGGCCCCAGCTGTGAAGGGGACAGGTATGGAGGCAGAGCACTGCTGTGGGTCAGGAGCAGCTGAGCAGAGGTAGGAAATGGGCTGAGCAGCTCCCTGGTCCAGTTATCTCAGGCCTAGACTCGGAACTTCCCAGCCCAGCTCTAACTAGACAATGACCTTGGGCAAGTCGCTCCTAACAGTGATTGTGTGGAGAGTTAGCGTTTGTACAATGCCTAGCAGAGTAGAGATGCTCCAGAAAGGACAGGACAGAAGGGAGCCCAGCGTGTCCTAAGGTGGAGGGCCTGGCGTGCACTGCCGGGGTGCCCAAGGCCAGGGCAGGGTTTACCTCTGGGCTGTACGGCAGCAGACCAGAGCCTCTGTCCCAGACCAGAGCGAATGGGGATAAGAGGAGCTTGGAGCAGGGACTCAGAGCCCTGAGGTGCCACAGCGAAGGGGTCATGTCTGAGCAAAGACCGGAGGTCAGGCAGCAACACAGCCGGGGGGGGGGGGGGAATGGGAACGCTGGCCTTCCCACCCTGCCTCTTGAGCTGTCCTTTCCATCGCTTACCTCACTCTCTGTGAGCGTGCACTATGAGTAGGAAAAAATAACTTGTCCTAGACAAGAGCCATCTCCCGCCATTGGGAAATAACCCAGGACTTGGGTTTCCCTGGGAGGCAAGGGTCTAGGACAGAGGCATAGAAAGCAGGTTCGTTTTTTTCTTGTGCACCTGGTCTGTCCTCTGCCCAGGCACCTGGTGCTACCAGATCACAGATCCCAGTCCATGAAGACACCTGTCTTTGCCACCACACACTTGGCCCCAGACAGCGACTCACGTTGCTTAGCTGCTGCCGCCCGACCCGGACCGAGCAGCGTGCCTGTCTTGTGCCCTCCCAGCCACTCAGTGAAAAGCCCAGCTTCTGCATCTCACCTCTGCCAGCAAGGCTGTTCCCCAGGTTACCTGTGGGCTGGCCTATCCGAACATCCTCCTTTCTTTGTCCTCCAAGGAGAGATTAGCAGGAGGCCAAGAGCAGCCAGCCAGGCTGGAGCTCCCCGGCTGCTCTGATCAAACACCACTCCTGCCGGCTCTTCTTGCTCTGGCTCCCCCAGCGCAAGCCAGAGCAGCTGATCAAACACGTCAGGACAAGTGACCTTGTCCAGGGACTCACAGACCCCTCCAGGGGAGACTTCATAGACCTGTCATCACGAGGGTCTGATAAGAACCGGCAGGGGGTGGGAAAGGCGGCCCCTGGGGCTGGCACAGGACCGAACGGCTTTTCATTCCATTTAGGGTTGAAACTTCTGTGCTCCACACAGTTTCCAGGCCAAAACCAGCATTTCCAGAGAGGCCGGGGCTAGAGCTGCCGTGAGCCCAGGGAACCGAGGTGGAACGAGGGAAAGGGTGGCTGTGCGTGCCCACGTGACTGCGGGTGAGAGACAGCGGGTCACAGCAGGAGTGGGGTCGGGGGCATAGATGATGAGATTGTCACCGGGTGGCTTCAGCTCCCCACTGGCTCCCCTGTGACCCTTCAAGGGCAAGACCTGTGCGTTACTATTTTTGTTAACATACACACGTGCACAGGTCGCCTGGCACATCAGGTGTCCCAGCCCTGAAGTCCCAGACTCTGCAGGCCTGTTAAGTGCTGGGTCCCAGGCCAGGTGCTGTGGAGGTCAGGGCCGTGTCTGGCCACAGTGGTACATGGCCTGTGCTCTGGAGGGACAGGCCACCTGCAGGCAGGGGTCATACCTGAGAAACAAGCACCAAAAGCACCCGGGCGAGCCCTGACTGAGGTCTAAGTACCCACAAATGCTGTGTTTCTCTCTTTTTTTTCTTTGTCTTTTTCACGAGGATGGGAGATTAATATTCTTTAGAAATATAAGTAATAGTTACTGTTGTTAAGCACTTAGCACTGCTGGACAGTGGACAGAGCGTTACGGAAGCTTGTGTCACCGGCACCCTGGTGTCGATGACAACTGACACCACAGAAGTCACTTGAACAACATGGCCACTGAGCAACACAGCTGGGAGCTGAACCTAGGCCACCTGGCTGCAGAGCTTGCCCTTCAACCTCGCGCTGTGTATGCCGGCGTTTCTCGTGTTACACCAGCCATCCTTTCCAGGCCTTCAGCAGCCTGGTCTGTTAGGCCTGGACTGTTGTCATAGGACCTGCTAAGTCTCCCTATCGCTGTCTCTCTGTTCTGCCCATCCCATCTGAGACTGCAGCCACGCCTACAACTCCGAGGTCACCAGCCGGAGATGGTCTCTGCCTGTTTGGGACAAGATCTGTTGTGGCTCAGGACCCACCCCTTAGTTTCACCAGTCCCAACACTGGACAGCTCCGTGGGGACCCTTCCTCCCACTGGAGCACAGTGTGGGGGTAGCTGAGCCCCACACAGGGCCTGGCACAAGTGCACGAGGACGGTTCCCCAACCCAGGCGGCTCTAGGGAGCACCTTGGCCCATCTGACTTCCCCTCTCTCCCCTGTTCCTGGGTTCCTAAGGGAAACCTGTGTTCTGGTACAGTGATCGTTTTATTGGAGAGTGTCAGACCAGAAGACAGCACAAATCAATGCAGTGGCTCAGTGCCTGCTTTAGAGTCACTAAGTTCTGAGTTCAGACTCCTGCTCTGTTTCGCTAGATGAGCCACTTCAGGTATGTTAACGTCGATTTTTTTGTCTATAAAGTGGAGGCAATAAAAACTCTTAGGGTGATTGTGAAGGTTACAAATGCACAAAAGGGACTCTGCTAGATAACAGCATGTAGCAAGTGCTCAATAAAAATGACACCAGTCACACTATCAGGGACCCCAAGCTCTGGGGTGGTTCCTGCCCCAGTGCAGAGACCCTTCTGGGTACCTCTGAGCTCAGGTAAGGAGGGCTTCCTGTTGGGGGGGGGTGAAGAGGAAGAAGAAAAAGTAGGGGCTGGACAGAGCCCCAGGAGGGCGGGCCTGCTGTTCACCATCTCTCTGTCCCCCAACACCTGGCGTTTGGCACATGGCTAGTGCAGCCTCCTCAGTGGACTTAAGGGTCCTCAGCTAGTGGAGGTGCAGTTGTGGTTCCGCCTCCTGTCAGCCACTGCGGGCTATTCTCACCTCACCGTGCCGTCCCTGTGTCCCTGCCGTCCCCGTGTTTCAGAGCACTTTCCACCATTTACTTGCTTGACTCTGGCAGCAGTGTTCTGATTCTGGAGGAGCTTGAATTACTATTTTGCAAATGAAGAAATCAAGGTTCTAGGGGGCAGCATCACTCAGCCACACGACGCATCCATAGCAGATCCGCATCCAGAGCAGCTGGCTCCAGCATTTCACCTGCTCTGCACGGAACAGCACCACCTTGGCCAGGTGAGCGTGGGGACTCGGGGCTCAGCCAGAGTCCTCGAGGCAGGGAGGGCTGAGCGCTGCGGCGAGTTCCCCGCTGCCCTGGTCCAGGCCCTGTGCCCACATTCAGGTCACCTGATGATCACCAGGCAGTAGGATTCTGTGATGGGGGACGGACGGCCCATGCTGTGCTGTCCGATGTGGGAGCCAGTGATCAAATGCGAGGTGGCTAGTGTGACTGAGAATTTATGTTTAAATAGTCACATGTGGCTGTCACACTGGATGAGGGTATCGTATTGGACGAGGCTCATACAGGAAGTGGCTGAGCTCAAATTCAAACCAGGAACGTCAGACTCCAAAGCCTGTGACTTTTCCACAGGTGCCCAGTGTCAGGAGGGAAGTGCCCTTGAGTGGAAATGCTGCTGCCAGGCTCCGAGTACTCACTTTCACTTCCACGGCCACCCCTGCTTCATGCCCGACAGCCAGTGCCCTCTCTCGTCTGGCCCTCCGCCTTCACCCTCCTCACTGTCAGTGCCGTTCCTGGGAACAGGGTCTCAGCCTCCATCGTGACTGATGGTGACGCTACCTCGACCACAACACCACTACTCCCCCATTTTACAGATGAGAACGCCAAGCTCAGAGGGGTCGAGACACTCATCCAAGATCTCGCCAGGTTTATCCAAGATCATCCAGCATTTTGCTCCTGTTTCTCTCCAGCTCCAGACCAGAGCTAAGCTGAAGTTAGAAAGGGACAGAGAGGCAGCCAGGAAGCACTCTCCCGTCCGCCGTCTCTGGGAAGACACTGCGCTGAGTGTGCTGCTCCGGCCCCAGCCCCACCCACACGGGGTGGGTGGCCGGGCCCCAGGGTGCCCTTGGCGGGGAGCCTTATTTGTGGGGGTGTGTGTGTGTGATTTTCTAACTACTATCATAGTAGGAGGCACTGGCCTCAATCGAACACATTTTTTGTAGAAAGCATTCCATAATCTTGGATATGATGTTAATCTTGGAACTAACAAAATTTGTGGCAATATGCCAGTGCGTTCACAATGGAAAATCTTGGGAGACCATATGCATCACCACACATGAGCTGTGTGACCTTGGACAAGGCTGCTCAGCAGCACCCCAGGCTGTGGACTAAGTAACCCCTGAGGGCCCTTCTCCAGTATCTGTCACGGACGGAGCATGGGCAGTAGGGAAGTCAGGATTCTGGGCCTGACTCTGCCCCTTTCATGGTGTGGGGCTTATCTCAGCCTCCGTTTCCTTGCTGGCCATGGTGCCCTGAAAAGCTTGTCAGCAGGCCCTGCACCCTGCAGGACCTCACTCGCTCACTGGGGAAGGAAACGTTGGAAGAACTCCCTGTGTCCTGTGGGAGGGGGAACGTGTCCACTCGGCCGAGACACCGGCCCAGGTGCTCATAGTGGCACCAACAAGAGCCTCCCATGGCTGCTTCCATCTGGGGCAGCCCTGCCTCCCCTGCCCCTTAGTAGGGGCTGGGGCTTCGGGGGCTGTGCCCACCACTGGCACAGCTGAGGGGAGCTGGCAGGGAAAGGTGACGAAAGTGGCCAGGCCTGGCAGAGAGGAGCTTCCCAGAGCTGGTGGGGAAAGGCTGCCCCTGGAAGACAGTGGGGCCTGGGACAGTGGCTCTGCCATGCCAGAGAGCCCCGGTCTGAAGCAAGCCTGGAGCCCAGGACAGCCCGAGGGCTGAGAGCGCTACAGTGCCGCAGGGTCCGACGTCAGCCGTGCCGCTGCCCGTGCCCTGGCTTTGGGCGTGTCGCACAGCTGTCTGAGCCCTGGTCTCCTTATCTGTGAAATGCGGGGAGTAGCAGTACCTCCTGCCTCTGGATTAATAACTGCAACCCATGAAGGCCCTAACGGGGCGCCTGGCAGAAAAGAGACACAGTAAGTGCTTGTTGTCAGCTTCCCTGGCCCCGACCCCAGAAACCCAGATGCTGTGGGAGGAGGCGGTGCTTCAAGTCCAGAAGTGGGTGCCCACAGGGCAGCAGGAGGAGACAGTGTGGGAGGGCTCTGCTCCCGACCTGTGGGGGCTGTCACCTCGGAACGAAGAGGGCGAGGCCTGAATGGGGGCCTCCGTGCCCCGAGTTGCTCAGGTCAGGTCAGGCCTGGCTGGGTGGTCAAGGCCCAGTTTGTGGGCTCTTCCTCAGCCCACCACTCAGGAGGCCAGAGCAGATAGGATCCCCCGGATACCACAGGGCTCCCCCTAATTCTCTGACCAGAAGTTTTTCCACAAGCCTTCCTGGGGGTGCAGACACAGGCTGTCAGGGAGGGACAAGGGAGGCGACAAGGCTGAAAGGTCCCCAACGTGAGATCCTGTGCAGCCAGCCAAGTGCGCAGACCCGGGGGCCAAGCTTACCTGCCCTGGCCGTCCTGCACGCCCCCGCCCATCCTCCACCCGTGCCCTCTGCCAGCCTTTCCCACCCAGCTGCTCCCCACCCTCCACGGCCCAGTCCTTGTCTCTCACTCCTGTGGGTGCTATTTCCAGGCAGAGCACGTGCCGGGGAGATGGGCTCCAGGCAGCTGGAGGCCCTGGAGGCCCCGAGCTGGGAAGGGAAGGCCCCAGGGGCTCCAGAGCTGTCTTCACAGACCTTTCAACTGTCAGAGGGATCTGCCTAGGACTTGATCCAACTGCATCCCCTGGTGCCTGCTGCAGCCCCCATCCTGCCCCCACACATGGCACCCTGCCCCCCACCCCCAGATGAGGTCCAGGGTGGACCCTCCAAGATCTGCCCTCTGCCCTCTCCTCAGCCCCATCACTCACCACCCCTGCCCCAGGCTCTGTTCTGGGGCTCAAACCGCCCACAGGCTCCGCTGGCCCCAGCTCTGCGTCCAGGAGGGAGAGCAGAACAGTGCCTGCTCCCCGAGCCTGTGGTGGGGCTGTCCCCAAGGCCCGCCCTTCCTGTTTTCCCAGACAACGCCTGCTTATGCTTGAAGACATTCTGAGCTTCAACTCAGAGGCCACCTTTTTCAGGGTGTCCCGTCCTTCTTAGTGCTTGTGCTAAATTCCACATCCTGGAATTTAGGGGACCCTGCAGCTGTCTGTGTACCTGCCTCGCCACCAGCCCAGGGCTGGGTTACAGTGGGCATCCGTGGGGGACTGGCCACCCAACGGGTCCTCCTGGGGTGGCCAGAGCAGCCCCGCTGTGTGTCATGACCCCCGTTATCCAAGTGGAGGAACGGGGTCTTGGAGAAGTAACAGAACTTACCGAGGTTCTGCCAGGAGACAGAACTGGGGCTGAAACCTGGCCATCAGGTGTGGTGCCATAGCTGCGCTGGGAGGGCCCCCAGCAGGGACCCTGGGGGGCAGAGGACTGAAATTGTGGCCTTCCCAACCCAGCGTTCTCAGATTCTACCAACTTTCCTAGTAGTTCAGATGCCGCCTTCTGAGAGAGCCTTCCCTGTCCCTGCTGCCTAAAACAGCCCCTGTCACTCCATCCTTCCGCTGCCCTCTAGTTTTCTTCCCGACACTCCTCACCATCCAAGTAAACCACTCATTGGTCCGTCTCCTCTGGCTCCAGAGCGCTGCAGGGCTGGGCCCCGCCCGTCTGGTTGGCTGTCGGACTCCTGGGGCCCAGCAGCAAACGTTTGACGAGCACAGGACCCCTTCCCGTGTGTCCTCCACCCACCCTCCCAGCAATGCTCCTGGCAGGAGTCAGGTGTATTTTCCAGACGAGGACATGTGGCCTGAGACAGGTTAGCTGGCTCGGGATCGGTGACAAGCCACAGAGCCGGTGGCTGGGTTTGTCTCATTCCCGAGCCTGCACCCCTAGACCCTGGGCCACAGAGGTGCCGGCCGGCCCGGGGTCACGCAGCTTCAGCTGGAGACGGGCTTTGTTATTCCCACAGCTCCCCGCTGGTTTCCCCCAGGGCCGAAGGCGGGAGCAGGTCACGTTCTCAGCATTTCATTCTGCCCTTCATTAAGCCTGTGAGGACTGCAGCCTTCGTTGCTGTCCTCAGTTCAGCTTCGCTTTTTTTCTTTTTAAATGAGCACACTCCTTCGGCGGCTGCGGCATCATTAATTCTCTGGCCCCATCGCTGTCGAGGGCTTTAGGCCGAGGTCAGGACCCTCCAACCGCCCCGTGGGAGCCTCTCCAAGCTCCTACCCCACTTCGCAGTTGTTAGAACTCTTCGGCACGTGCCTCCTCATCGCCCTGAAGAGCCCGCGGCCTGGGCGACACCAGCAGACCCGGCGTGTGTCTTCGCAACCCTGTCCCTGAGACCTGAGTTCCGGTTTCCTGGACTCTGCCTTCTGGCTGTGTGACCTGGGACAAGTCCCTTCCCTCTGGGCCTCAGTCTCCCCACCAGTACCAGGGGGGTTCCGAGTCCTGGATGCCTAATGGCTCCTCCAGCTCGGATGTTCTAGAACAGTGAGGTCCAATTAGAAATATGAGTCCCTGTGTAATTTCAAATTTCCTAATATCCACATTCAAAGGGTAAAAAGAAACAGGTGAAATTAATATAAATGGTGTACTTAATCCATTACACCCAAATTGTTTTCATTTTCATCTGTGATCAGTATAAAAATACTAATGAGACGGTTCACAATTTCCCACACTCAGTCATCTCCGCCCAGACCCACCCTGCAGGTGCCCAGGAGTCCCCTGTCATGTGCTGGGCCGGCATCCTCAGCTCCTCCTGCCCCAGCCTCCGCTCTTGTCTGCCCAGGGCCGCAGGCCCCGACCCTCCAAATTCCTACCCCCCGGCTGAGTGCCAGACTGGGTGGCAGTCACAGGACCCATGATACCGAGTTCCCACCTGGGAAGCCACCTGGGCTGGAGGAGTCCTGCGTGGCCTTGAGGCTGCACCAGCCACAGCCGCTGTCTAGTAAGGCTTCCCTCCCTGCCAGCCGGGGCGGTGGAGACCGAGGGCAGCAGGTGCTGCCTTCCTCCTCCCCCAGGAGCGGCACAGTTGGGGGAAAGTGTTGGGGGACAGATCTCAGAACCCAGGTCCATTTTATCAGGTGTGTGTCCCTTCAGGTCAGACTCAACTGAGCCAGGTGCTGGGCTAAGCCCTTAACATAAATCTTCTCTTTTTACCTCCTAAGAGCCAGGTAAGATGTGTGATATTTTGCTCCTGCTGTTTTACAGAAGAAACGTGACTCAGGTGAAGTGACCCTTTTCCCTGCACCTACAACCCCCTTTCATTCTGTCTCCCTTCCCTCTCTGCGTGCATAAAGGTGTGTGGTGGGGAACTACACGGAATGAGCCCCCTTCCCACACCCAGCCCTGGGGTTGAGCATTAAGCTCCTGTCGCTGGGGGGTCAGAGCAGGGCTTCACCCCGCCCCCTGGGATGGCCACACCCAGGTGGGAGGAGCTGCAGGAGGGGGAGGGCGGAGGGGCACAGAGCCCCCTTCTCCCGCCCCGCAAAGTGCTCTGAGCCCAGGCCCCCTCCTCAGCCCCTGGACCTTGCCTGCCTTGTTCCTGGCTGGGTCCCCCCACGCCCACCAGGCCTGGCACTAAGCAGGTAAGTGTGAATAGGCTAGATGAGCGTCTCTGGGGGGTCTCCTCTCCGGTCTTCCTCCGGCTGCCTCTCTTCGTCCCCCTCATCCATCTTTTCCTGCCTTCCACTGACTTCCTGTGTGTCTCTCCACCTCTGTGGGTCCGCTTTTGGCCTGTCAGTCTGTCTCTCTGTCTCGCCTCGTCCCCTCTGGGTCCTTCTGTGTGGTGCCCTTCCTGTGCCTGTTGCTCTCTGTGGCCCTGTCTTCTCTCCCCAGGGCCCTGAACCCCACCCTCACTCCCGACTCTCTCTCCCCCTTTCTCTCCAGTCTCCTCCCCCTTCCCTCTCTCTGTTTCCTCTCTGCTCTGGGACCCCTCCCTCCCCCGCCCTCTCTCCCTGTCACTTGTTCCTGCCTCTTCTCCCTGAGCCTCAGTGGAGCCCGGCTCCTCTCCGCCTCCCCCTCTCCTCTTCGTCCCCCCTCCTCAGGAAGGCAGGCGGCTGCGGTGGCAGCCAGTGAGAGGCCCCAGCGGATGACAGCCGAGCCCAAGCATCCCTCGGAGCTGTCACCGAGGAAATCACACACCAGCACCTGAAATTCAAATTAGAGTTTTGCTGAAGCTGCTAAAACTCATCAAATACTATCTTTGAAGTTCCCAAGCAAGCTGGCCATTGCTCTTAAATGAGTCCCAGTTGGAAATGAGATGGTGGGCGGGGGGTTTGGGCAGGGCCACCATCCCAGGGAGGGGTCCTAGGGACCCCTCTCTGCACACTCCCCCTGACATGTCCAGCCCCCCGTGGTCACTAGAGGCTCCCTCTGAGCCTGCTCCCTGGGTCAGTACCAGCCTTGCCTAGCCCACATCTGCTGCCTCCACCTCTTTCCAAGGAATCCCCAGACTGTGGACGACGCGTGGGGAGCTGTGAACTTAGAAGCAGAGGTAGGAGCCCTGGTGGGCAGAGAGCCTGAGGCCCTGGCTCTGCACGTCCAGGTCCTGTCCCTCCGTGGCTCCCTAGCTGTATGACCAGGAGCACTGTCCCGGCCCCTCCTGGACTCCTCTGTAGGTCCCAGGAAGGGCACCTACCCACAGGGGGGCCGGATTAAATGGGTCACTACATGAGTAGCACCAGCTGGCCGCTGCCGCTCCATAAACAATCACCATCACTGTAATAATGGCGACAGCACAAACCATCTCGGCCCCTCGGCCCCGCTCGTCCTCGCCGTAGCTGGTGATGGCCAGGCTTTGCTCTGCAAGCTGCATCTGTGTCACCTCCTCCTGGGGACAGCCCTGTGGGGACACTACTAGCATTATCCCCCCCCCCCCCACTTCACGGGTGAGGAAACAGGGCTGGAGAAGTTAAGTAGCTTGCTCACAGTTCCTCCCCAGCAACAGTACCCCCATCCTCCCCTCCAACACCTCACAGCATCCTCAAAACCAGGGTCTGGGCTTTGTCCTGAACCTGCCCTTTGCCACCTGTTTGCACTTAAGTTTCCTCCTGGCAACACTCTGCTTGCCCTCCTGTCGGTCTGAGGCTTGGACGGAGGTGGCTTGATGGACAGCGGCCGGCAGGGGAAAGCCAGGGAGGCCACAGCCGGCTGGGGGAACTGGAAGTGGTTACTGCCTGGAGTGGGGAAGTAGGAGTGGTGAGACCCACGGCTGAAGCTGTAAGCAAGAGCCAGGACACAGAACTCTCCTGGTGGGGAAGTGACACAGAAGAAGGAATTTTTTAATGTGTCCTGAAAGTTCATACTTACAGGAGCTGGTGGTTAAGTTTAGACTCACCAGCCTTCCTAGGACATGAGTACCCGCTGCGTAGGGCTGTGTCAGTGAAAATGACTGCCCACTAGGAGGTGCCCCTGACAGAGCCTCAGCCCCGAGTGTCCTGCAGGCCCTGAGCTCCCACAGCTGCCAGGGCACTGTCCCTGGCAGGGCTGCAGGGACCACAGACCAGCCCACATGCACCTCCTGATTCAGATGGCCACCGTGGGCTGTGCTGGTGATGAGGGTGGGACAGGGGCTTTTCTGAGGAGGAAACTGACACCAAAGTGGGGGAGGCCTTGCTCACACGGAGTCAGTGCCAAGGCCAGAACTCAGAGCCCAGGCTCCCCAGCCATGGTTTTGAATTCGACCAAGGGAGCCTCAGACAAAGCACAGGGTTCTCGGTCAGGAGTTCCCTTGGCGGCCGGTGCAGCAGGACTTATCTGGTGGACACGTCTCTCTGGTTCCTATGGTGCACCAGACGCTGAACTGCCCGTTGAGGCTGTGCTGAGGGGTGGGGTGGGGCTGGGAGGGCGGGCATTCGAGAGGACCTGACGCTCATCGAAGCCATTTTGGAAGGATGCAGGGGACAAGTGTGTGCTCTTGCAAACAGAAAGGACAGTCTGAATGATGGGGAGGCCACCAGGCATACAGACAGGGAGGGCGCCTGGGCCCCCCACCCTGGACTCTAGTCTCCCAATCCTTAGGCTAAGGGAACTGCTGGAACCGTCTCCCAGGGTCCCCATCCTACCCTTCTGCGCCGCTCGCTGAGCCTGTGTGAGTGTGCACGCATTCGCAGGCGTGTGCGTGGCCCGCACGCGCACGTGTGATGAGCGGGAGCTGCTGACAAGCGCCCCAGGTGTATTTCAGGGGCCGTTAAAGCTCCGTGTTTAATGGCTGGAGCCACAGTGGTCACGGTTGTCATCGGGGATTTCACGGTCTCGTTTACATCTTTAGCTTCCTTCTTCGAAGACGGCTTCATCATCCCCAGCCCCCCAGCCCCTCTGTGGCGGTGGGGGAGGAGGTAGGGCCAGGGCAATGAGCTCCCACATTGGGACAGACTGACAGAAGAAGCCCAAGCCCAGACTGAGGGCTAGGGCAGGGCCTCGGGCGGGGTTCAGGGGGCCCCAGCCACCACGTGGAACCAGCAAGCGGCAGGGGAGGTGGGGCCAAGAGGCTGATCGGAAGTGTGGAGATGGGGATGCAGAGACCAGCAGGAGGTGAGACCCAGAAGGCAGGAGGTCAGGACTGGGAAAGGTCAGGAACTCCAATGAGTTGCAGGCTTGGGGGCCGGTGGTGGTGAGTTCCCGGCAACGCCTCCCTGCCTCCACGGAGAAGCCGTCCACAGCTGTCAGGGGCCGGAGACTCAGGGCTGCTGGGAGGGCTGGCCCAGCTGGAGTCTCGGCAAGGCCGGCATCCAGCGGAACCCAGAACAGCCCCCGGCAGCCGATATCTCAGCGGGACGTGGAGGCAGTGCGGTTAGCCAGGATACTTGAATTCTCACCCGAGGCAGCCACTCACCTGTGGGTGCCCTGGAGCGCGCCACTCCCTTCTATAAAGCAGTGGACATACGACATCCCCAGTGTGGTGGGCGAAGTGGAGGAATAGACACCACACTCTGCTCGGCGCCAGCATGGCAATACGACCCAACAGCACTCCTGGAGTCTGTCCCAGAGAACTGTGAGGGTGGGGGGCAATCAAGGGGCAAGTGTGAGGGCACTAGGGGGCACCCAACACAGACGGCGGGGCTTCAGTTTAGGGAAGGCTTCACGGAGGAGGTGATAACCAAGCAGAGACCAGAGGAAGTAGAACTTAGCCCCGCATCCCCCCCACAGCCATGAGGGTGAGGGGAGGCTGGGCTTTCTCCTGGGACCTCGGGTCCCTGCAGGTGGCAAGCAGGGGAGTGTTGTGCTTTAGAAAGATCCCCTGGCTGTGGGTGAAAGCAGGGTTGGGGGTGGGGCACTGGAGGCCGAGGAGAGGGAGGTGATAGAGTTAAAGGGGATGGGGCGAACTCCTGCGGCTGCTCTGCTGAGGGAGGCCACAGCCAAGCCGAGTCCCTGCCCATCGCTAGCTCCAGGCTGGGGCCGGGCTGTCCCCACCTCATCAGCACTCTCTCCACAGCCCCTGCTGTCACCAGCAGCCCCAGGAAACATCCCCTCCGAGAGGCAGAGGCGAGGGCCTGACGGACCTGTCACCACGGAGCCATCCCGCCCCGCCGGCCCCCTCACCGGGTAATCTGCTTTCACCAGAACACTGTCCTTCAGCCTCCCCAGCTCCCGGCTCTGAGCAGGGAGGGCGGGGTGCACGGGGCTGAGCGGCGGCCTTTCTTCCCCGAGCGAATGACCTTGGGCCAGGCTGGAGCAGCTTGGCTGGAATTCAAACAGCCCGGCTCCGGCTCCGGCAGCCCAGGCTCTCAGTCCCCCTTCCACTCTCATCCCGGGGAGTAAATCTGCACTGGGACAATTCCAAACTAAACCGGACCCTAGGGAGCTCCCTGTAGGTGACCCTGGGCCATCGATGGGTCTCGAGCTTCGGAGTTACACTCCATCTCTTTCCAGAGAAACCTGCCTGAGGGGGACACGCAGAGTCTGAGAGTCAGGCATCCTTGGGCTCACGTCTCAGTTGCTTCCCACCCGGGCAGCCACGGGGAAATCGCCTGTTCTCTCCGGCCGAGACTCCTCTCCTCCTCGCCCTTTTGACCCTGCAGCAGCTTAGGTGTCCCCGCCCCACTGCCATGAAGTGGTCTGTCTAGGGCTGTCCGCACCATCAGACCAGCCATTCCTGAGGCCAGCTGGTGTGCCCCGTGGCCAGCACCCAGCTGGCCCCCGCCCCCCATCCCAACACCGCTGGGATAGCAATGGGATGGAGGTGGGAGGATTCTTCTTTGACCGTACGACAGAGAGGCAAATGGGTCCAGAAGTCAGGGCAGGGGTGGGGGCGGTTGCCCATGCGGAGCACAGGGGTGGCAGCCCTCGGTGTGCAGTGTAGTGACCGAGGAGGCTCCGTGGGCAAGACAGCCCCACACGGGACCAGGCCTCCTCTGTGCTGAGGTGACTGCGAGGGACTTGTGGCCGAGGCTGGGAGTGGCCCCTCCTACCAGCCCCTCCAGGCAGTGCCGAGCCCCTGCCCCTGCTGCCCTGCCCTCTGTTTCCACAGTGGTTGTGAGGAAAATCAGACAGGGATCTGTGGAGCTGCTTAGCATTTTAATACATTCAATATTGGATATTATCCAGCCACCCCCCACCCGCCCCTAAAACTTTTCCCTGCTCTGGAGAGGTGCCACCACCATCCACCCACCTACCCACCTTCCAGTGTCACCCACACGGCCCACCCCCAGCCAGCCACTGTCACCAGTCACTCTGTTACGCAGCCACCCACTGTACTGTCTCTCTGTCTCTCCCTCCCCACTTCACTGTCTGTCTGTCTCCTGCAAACCCAGAGCTACTCCCATCTGTCAGAAGGCTGATGTGGGCTCCTCTCCCAACAAGGCAGAATGACGATAAGGTTACTTTTTCATATCAGGGATATTAATGCTCCTCTTTCCGATAATGAGCCATAGCCTGAACCCTCCTACTCTCCGAGGAAGGGCTTGGGGATGGGCAGGGGGAGCTGTGATGTAGGAGGACCCACTATGTGCTGGGAGCCATTTTGATCATCACCACCCTAAAGAACAGGAAGTGGTATCCCCACCTTACAGACCAGACCCCAAGGCTCAGAGAGGTAAGGTGACCTCCCCAAGACACACAGCACACAGGCAGGATCAGGTTTCAGATCTGAACCAGGTCTGCCTCTGAAGCCCAAGGTCTTTGCTGCCTCCCAACAAATCTAGAGACGTCCCCTGAGCTGCTGCCCAGAAGCCCCGTCACCCTGACAGTTCAGGGAGAGGCCCTGCTCTATCCCATGGTCAGGCCGGGAAGCCAAGCCCAGCTCTGGCTCAATAATACAGCCAGAGGCTGGACAAGGCCCTGAAGATCCTGGACTTGCCAGAACCTCCCTGCCCCACCAGGTGCTGCAGCCCAGTGGTGGCCCGGCCTTGGGGCCATGAGCTCCTTTACCTTTCTCCCCAGAAGCCGGAGGGGCCAAAAGAAGGGCCAGCACACCCCGGGGCTAAGCCATAGACCAGTGGCCTGCTGGGGCACCTGCTTTCTCCCTTGCCTCTGACCAGGTGAGGTCCCCAACTTTCCACTCATCTGAGCCCTCGGTGCTCTCCCCGCTCCCAGCTGCCATGGGGGCTCTGGAACCATGGACCTGAGTGTGAATCCCAAGCAGGCCACTTTAGTAGCCGTGGCATCCTGGACAAATTACATCACCACATCTGATTCCCTCATTCATGAAGTGCAGATAATAACAGAACTTACCTCAAAAGACTGTTAGGAAAATTAATAGGAATAGTGGAGATTCTGTCATATTACCCCAGATGTTGAGAGCCCCGGAGGCCTTCCCCACAGCGGTCGGCATCCCAGACAGGTAATGAGGTGTGTCTAGAGTCATGCAGGCAGGCCCCGGTGCCAGGTCTGGGCCAGGACTCGGTGGGAGCCTGGGCCAAGGCAGAAGTCCTCCCCGCAGCAGGTGTTGAAGGCGTGGTGCCAGCCAGAGCAGAGGCTGTCCGTGCTCTCACAGGAAGGTGGGACCCACGTGTGGGTCGGGTATTCACACATGTGCAGGTGGGTGTGCCCAAACTGAGCCCAGAGTGCAGAGAGCAGGGAGGTGGTGACTGGCAAGGGTCCAGACCACTGGGACAGGGACTTGCAGCTTGATAAGGCTTTGGATCTTCATTTCGAGAGAACAGCGGAAGGCTCTGGAAATCAGAGGAGGGGAGGGCATGGACAAGAGCGGACCACGAGCCTTGGCACTGAATGGGGTCTCTGGCTGCAGCATGCTACCTGACCCTGACCGAGGGGCTGGAGGCCAGGGGCGTGGCCATCGCAAGTGCCCCGGTAAGAGCTGACGGGGACTCAGACCAGCCTGGTGGCAGAGGTGAGGAGCGGATGCATGCAGGGTATGGTCTGGTGGTAAAATCCAAGGACTCGGGACGTGCCAGACACGCAGCTGAAGGAGAAGGAGGGACAGAGACAAAGTTCAGTTTCCTGACTTGCACCACTGCGTGGAGGGCGGTGTCAAATAAGGACAAGGCAGGGGACAGAGAGTCATGGAGTCGGGTCTGGGGCAGGTGGTGTGTCATGGAGGTGGTAATGGTGATTACCATGGTCCAGCTGGTGACCATGAGGCGGTAATGGACGAGGAGCGATTGAGAGAGAAAGACATCCATGAGGACAGACGATTCCTTCAAGAAGCTTGCGGGGAAGGGGGGTATAGAGAGACAGGGCAGTAGGCCAGGGAATGAGGGCCGAGGGAGGGTTGGTTTCATGCAGGACAGAAAAGACTTGAGCGTGAGTGGCGGCAGGGCAGCCGGACCCGTGCGGCCGTGGCATTTCGTCATGTTTCCCGTCCACTCTGCTGCTTGCCCGTGGTTCCGAACCGGGGAAGTGATTGATTCTATGTAAACAGGAGGACGCAATTAGTCCGTGCATGCCTGGCCATTAATAAGCTTCTTGTGTATTTATAACAACACCTCACTTACCCTCCAACCTGAGCACAAATATCCTGAGACAAGCCAGGAATAAGCAGAGGAGACCTCCGAGTAGCCACAGTCATTGACACCAGAGTCCCCTTCTTTACTCCTGGGGATGTTCCTCCCTTAGAACCCACCCACTCTCACCTGCCCTGTGACTCTAATAAGCGCGCAGGGCTTCTTAGTCCACCCGAGATTAGAATGTGGCTACAAGGGGAAAACTTGACTTTTCTATGGGGCACGCACAGTATTTCTAATGGGCAGGGCTGCCGGAGACACCCTGGTGCTAGGGGTGAAGTGCAAGGGTTTAACACGTCCCTCTGGTCCTGGTGAGTCTCTCCCATGTAACATAAGCGACTTCTGTACTCCTGTCTGGGGCTGCCTCCCCTCCAGCCTGGAAGGCGGGGTCATATCTTATTACCTGGGAATCCCAGCGCCGACCCAGGGGAGTCCCAGCCCCGTGCTCCCTTCATGCCGCTCAGAACTCAGGGGAACAGGCAACAGGCGGAGCAGGCCTCTACAGACGGGAAAATGGAGGCCCCGACCCAGGAAGCCACGTGGGCCTCGCGTTGGGAGCCTGGCTCTTGCAAAGATCTCCAATGGCTCCCTTGCCGGCTGGAAAAGAAGGGGAGGTTTCTATGCAAATATGAGGGCTGCCCCACCGGCTGGACCCCTCACAGAGTGAGCCCATGGAGAGGGAGAGGGGGCTGGGTTGGGGCTTTCTCTGTAGGCGCCTAGGCTCCGCTGAGACTAGCTTCGTGGGACAGCTTCGGACAATGCCAGAAGTACCTCTTTTCCCAAAGTGGCACCCTGCATGGTTTCCTCACCTGCAAAATGGGCGACACCCAGGAGTGGTTGGCTCCACCCCAGCCCCCGCAAAGGCCTCCCCCTCCAACACATATGTCTGGGAGCCTTGGCCAGGGCAGGGGTGCCCACAATTGCTTGGGATTGTGTCCCGACTCTGCATTTTTCTGCCCTGCCTTGCACGTGCCCCTCCAAACCCCAGGACTGAGGTGCCAGCTGTGGCTTCTTCCCTCCAAAGAGACCCGAAGGACAGTCTGGGGTCCTGTGGGCATAACCACTCCACCCGCGGGTTTGCCCACACTGTAGTGTTATTGCCGTATCTGCATTAGCTGCCAACTTTAAATATTAACAGACACCACATAAAAAGTCCAGATATACAACCTCTCCTGAAAACGCAGAAAACTGGGCTCATGTGCCCATGGCCATGTTGGCTCGAGCTGGGAACACTTTCCTGGCAGGTTTCACCAGGGTCCTGCCGGTCTCCTGTGGGCATTCGCGTTTGCCCCTCTGGTCCAGTCCAACTGCTGCCTGTATCCCCTGCCCTTCACAGCCTCTACTGGCGCTCAGCCTCTGCTAACGGGGCTGGCTGCGTCTTCGAGGCCACTGACCCAAGCCCTTGGGAAAGGGCTGCTGGATGGGCTGTCTTCCCCCTTCCGTGACAAAGACGCACAGGGGAGATTGAGCTTTGGAGCCCGGTGGGCCTGGGTCTGCGCCCCTCTCCAGCATCTGACCTGCTGTGTGATCTGGCAAACAAAGCCCTTGCTGCACTTGTTTCTTTAGCAGCACTGCCCACGGGGCTGCGTGACCCTCAAAGTAGAGCAAGTTTGTGAAGCTCCTAAAGCAGCGTCTGGCACAAGGCACACGCTCCCCACATAGCCTTCATCGTGCTACGGAACCTCCCGCCACGGCCCCACTCTGCCCTGGTGAGCATAGGGGGCCCTGAGAGATCGTCTGTGCCCGGTACAAGTTAGAGGCAGGGTGACGACTCAGCCCCAGTGTGCGCCCACACCTGAGGGCCAGCTCCTGGGAGCTGGAGACCTCTTACCTTCTTCCAGGACAACGTGAGCCACCAGGGCGCACCCCTGGAGGGATACCAGGTGCCTGCCCTCCCAGGACGAGATGCCGCTCCTGGGAACGGAACTGGAGGTGGGGAAGCAGGGAGTGTCCATCACCATCATCCAGGAACAGCTGCCATTACCAGGGCACCTGGCTGCCTGCCAGGCAGTGGGAGGGTCGCTTTACCTGCGATGTAATCCTCACCACAGCCCCAGGATATCAGTACGGATGTCCTAGTTTTACAGACAAGGAAGTTGAGGTTGAGACAGGTTAGGAAACTTGCCCAAGGCCACAGAGTCAGGATTTAACCTTGTCTGTCTGGTCCCGGGGCTTGTGCTCTTGACCAAGACGAGGATGGCGCCCTCGTGCTCAGTCATAAGGGTGGAGCAGCGGAGAGAGCTTTGACCTAAAAGTTTGTCTTTACGTGGGTCTCTGAGCCTCTGTGGGTGAACTAGTGAGTGTGCATCCGAGTGTGTCACGGTGCGAGGCACTTTGTGTGGGAGAATGAGTCTGAGCCCTGCGAGCGTGCAGATGGATGTCGCCCTTGTGTGTGCACACCGGGATTTCTCCGGGTGTGGGGGCGGTGGTCCTGTGGCTCCGGACGCGCTGGCTCTGAGTCCACGTGCGAACCCGGGGCGCAGAGAGCGCGCGACCCCCGAAGGTGCGGGCGGGTGAGTGCGAGCGTGCGCACGTGCAGCGGTGGTGTCCGGCGGCCCGGTGTCAGCCTCGCGGGCTGCGTGCCCCCCACCCCCTCGCCTCGGTGCTGATTGGCTCGGCGCCGTGACGGGCCAGCCCCCGCCCGGGGCGGCGGCGGCGGCGGGCGCGGGTGCCCGCGTGTACGCCGTGAGCCGGCGTGTGCGCCGGTGTGTGCGCCCGGCCGCTGGGTGTGCGGGAGAGCCAGGGAGCGCGCCGACGCGCGGGCGGCCGCGGCCGAGCCCGAGGGTGAGCGGCGCCCCCGCCCTCCCGGCCATGGCCCCCGCCTGGGGCCGCCTGCACCCCGCGCTCTGGGTCGTCACGGCCGTGGCGGCGGCGGCCACCAGCGTGTCCGCGGCACGCGGCGAAGGTGAGCGGCGGCTGCGGGGCGGGGGCGGCCGAGGGACAGGGGGCGCGGCGCGCGCTGCCCGAGGCTCAACTTCCTTTCCCTGGATCTTGAGCGCCAACGGGGCTGGATCCCTGGGCGTGGGGGAACAGGGGTTGCGCCGCGGGGAGACCCGAGGTCAAGGGACAGAGGGATGGAGAAGGGGACAAGACTGGGTGATGAGGGAGAGAGGCAGGGGGTACTGGGGGACAGTGCTGAAGGTTAGGAGCTGGGGACAGAGAATGGAAGATCGGACACTGGGGACAGGGACAGGATGGGAGACAGCAGACGGGAGAAGAGGTATAGAGGAGAGAGGGGACAGAGAACACAGGGGACGGGGTGGGGACAGAGAACAGCGTGACAGAGGGACACAAAGATGCAGGATGAGATTCAGAGGACTGAAGGAGAGGGGGCAGGGGATGCACTGAGAGATGGGGACCAATATCTGAGCAGTGAGGACCAGAGAGAACAGGGTAGGATTGGGGGGAGACAGAAATGAGGGGCAGGGAATGAGCCTTGGTCGTGGCTGGGGCGCAGGGCTGGAGGACTGAGGGGGAAGGAGGCAGGGCAGCTGGGCAGTGTGAGCTGGCAGGGAGGCAGCTTCCGTGGGCAGGGAGGGGCCGCCTTGGGAGGAAGGGCCAGTGAGGAGAGGCCTGAGGCGCTAGCTGATGAACTGAGTCAGGCGAGGCTGGGGAGATCAGGGTCTTATCCAGAGGCAAGACTGGGCCAGTCCGGTCACTCAGGGACGCAGGAGAGGGAGGCTGGGTTGAGAACGGAGCCAAAGGGTCTGGTGGATGACCTCCTGGGGATGGCAGGGGACAAGGCAAGCTGGGAGGGGACATCCATGGGGCTCCCCCAGCACCTAGGCAGGGCCTCGCACCTACACACACACACACACACACACAGGATGCTGCCCCCATCCTAGACCTCTGCTGCCCAGAGTAAGCTGGACCTGGTGCGCTGTGCTGGCCCCCGGCCGGTGTCCTGGGTCCAGAGCTGGTCTCACCTTGGCAGAACGAACTTCCAGATTCAAGGGAGCTTCAGAGACGGTGTCTGTTGTGCACACTCCGATACACCACAGGTCCACCCCCCACACACAAACAGCTCCCAGAGATCCACTGGTACCCTGGATCTCACACACACACACACACACACACACACACACCGGGATTTGTGTGCACAGACCCAGGCCTATAGAGACTCACGCGCATGGATAGCCCCTCCGCCCACTGTCAGATGCACAGAAATGCAGGCAGTACATGCGTGCACACACATACATGTACAGGGGCGTACACTTGAAAGTATGCACATTTGTGGGCAGACGCCAGATACGAGAAAGGCCCTCAGACTTGCATTCGTGCCCATGGTAATAGGTGTGCACAGAATGAATGCAGACTGCCACAGGAAAACGCAGTCTCCGGTGCACGGGTCACGCAGGGAGCAGGGACCGTAGCAGGGTTGCTGAACAGCCCGGCTGGGGCGGGTACTGATGAGGTGCAGGCTCCTGGGGCACCAGGAGAGGCAGGAGGGGGTGGCCAGGGCCCTCAGAGCTGTGGTCTGAGGAACAGCTTTCCCAGGGGTGGGTACCCGGGATCAGGCAGCTTCTTCACCAGCGGCAGGAACTCTGTGGGGACCCACATCAAGGCTTTGGGCGTTGAGTGGTGCGCTTTCCATTCCTTGATTCAACTCTCTCCTCAGGGAGGAGCCGGCACCCTCCAGAGTGCAGGCTTAGCAAATGCCAGAGCCCCCCCGGGGAGGGGCCTTTGGGGAGGAGAGGCTACTGGCCTGCGGGAGAGGATGTGTCAGTGTTCAGTGTCCCGGGAGGAGCAGCTGGGTAAGGGGCGAGACCCGTGCAGAGAGGAAGCAGAGAAGTCCTGGAGGGAGTGGTGGAGGGACGCATTGTCCTCGCCTGTGTGGTCAGCGCGTCAGGGTGCCCACAGCCAGGTCGGGGAGCCATGTGTGGAGACCTCGGGAATGAGTTTCGAGTGGGACAACCAGGAGTCCCTTCCAGCTCAGCTGGTGCAGAACCAGGATTAGCTGGGAAGACGTTGGACCTTGAGGAGGGGTCTCTGTCCCCAGCTGGGGTCCCAAAGGTGGCAGTGCCCCAGGCTGGTCAAGTGCCCCTACGACAGGTCCCTCCCTGGGCAGGGGGGTGGGCCATCCACCTGCAGAGATGCTGGGCTGGCAGCCCTTTGTCACTCCACGGTGGGGAATTACCCACCACTTCGAGTGATCTCGGAGGCATCCACATCCCGGCTGACATCCCCGGCCACCCTGAATTTTCCATCCTCACCATCATGCGCTGTGTCCTCAGGGAATGTAAATCAATTTAAGTATTAGTCTCAGCGAAATGGAATGGGGGAAGGTGACAGTGCTGGAGAAAAAAGAAATCGCATAATGCCTTCCACAGTCGAACAGGAGAGGCTTCGGAAGGGTCTGTGCCTCTCAGAGCTGGAGATGGGTTCATTTGATCCCCCAGAATGGCCGGGGGCGGCCAGCCTGGGCAGGGGCACCCATGAACATCCGACAGATGAGGAAACCTAGGCACAGAAGGGTTAAGTAATTTGCTTTCCCCGAAGGCCCTAAGAGACCATCTGGTCCACCCCTTACATTTGCAAGTGGGGAGACCAGCCCAGAGGAGGGAATCGGCGTCACAGAGGTCACACAGACCCACAGTCCAGCAGCACGAGAGGCAGGAGAGAGCCCAGCCCCAGTGACCAGATGGGCGTGAACCTCCTTGGGGACTAAGGCCCCGGCCAGGTGGACTGAGGGCTGGAATTCTCTCCAGCCCAGACGAAACCTGCAGTGGGCCTGGAGCTGCCCAGGAAAGGGAACGTCATTTTGTGTCCCCCAGACAGGAGGGGACATGAAATAGGGAAGGGGAGGACAGAGGGAGGAGAGGAGAGGGGAGGGATAGAGAAGGGCCTGGAAGAAATTAGAACAAGCAGCCCCGGAATCCTGTGGCTCTTCCTGAATCCGATAGAATCGACTTTTGACTTATCTTTGGATTATCTGCGTCCCCTGGCTGGCTGATCAGAATCTGCTGCAGATGGGGTGGGGCTTCCCAGGGGAGGGCAGGGCCTGGAAATGGGGTCTGCAGGCGGCTGCCCCTGGAGCCAGTGTGTTCCGGGGGGAGGAGTCCAAGCAGGGAACATCCATTCCGATACCCCCTGCATAGGGGCAGGTCTGGGCTGCTCGGAGAAGGGCCCTCCAGCTCCGAGACCCCATCCAGGGTGGGGGTGAGGGTGAGGGTGGGGGAAACCCACAGGCCTCTTTCCTCACCCCCTCCCCAAACTAGGCCCTGCTGGTCTTGGGGAAGCTGCAGTGCGGCCCCCTCTCCCTCCCACCCGGCAGCAGGAGAGAGCTGGCTGACCCAGTTTCCTTCCCATTGCCTGAGAGGGAGGGAGGGAGGCGGGAAGGCTTCTGTGCCTGTGCCCCTGGCCCTGGCGTGGGGCCGGCTCCCTCTGTGGCTTTGGCTCCATCCCCAGGTCCTGCCTGGCCTCTGGGGACCCCCGGAGGAGCCCAGAAGACCCTCCTTGGTTCTGCAAGCCCTCTCTGCAGCCAGCCTCCCCTGCACCCCTCACCATAGGGTGGGGAGGGTGAGTGGAAGAAAATCAGTGAACAAGAGCATCCTCACTCCCACATTCCCGAGGACGCTTGTCTCCATCTTTGAGGGGCAGGCACAGAGCTATGCAAATCTCAGGCAGAGAACCCCCAGCCTTCCTCTGGAAAGTTCCAGAGGGCCCCGGTTTTAACCCTCTCTGCCCTGCCCGAGCCTGCCCTTGGGGTTAGTTGGAAACCATGACTGCTGGCTGTAAGGAGGGGTGCATGGAAGAGAGAGACACGGAAAGCCCTGGAACTGTGGAACCAAGAGCCCTCTCATACAGCTATCACCAGAGAACGCAAAGAAAGCAGGGGCCCAGAGAGGTGCAGGGACTTACCCAAGGACACACAGCAGTGAGAGGTACAACTGGGATCCAAGCCCTGATTTCCTAGCAGTTTAGTGAGAGGCAGGAGGGGCAGCACTTAGGGACAGGGAACTGGCTTTGGTGAGGCACTGACCCCACTCAGGCTTTATAGTTTACCCTCACCTGCCCTCCGATATTGTCATCTCCATCTCACAGCGGAGGAAATGAGGGTTTAAAACACTTTCTGGATGTATCAAGGTATGAGCCCAGAGGTGTCTGACTCAGCTTATGGGCTCTTTTCCCCACCCTGAGGATCTGGCTTAAAAATAGACTTGCTTTCTGGCCAGCACTCCTTCCCCACCGTCCCCACCATGGGCCCAGGCTCTGCCAGGCTACAGGCATTGACTTCATCGACACGGCCGGGGCTCTGAACGCCAGCCCTGCTCTTGACACTTGGGGTGCCCCAGGCACATTCCTGAACTCTCCTGAGGCTCCATGTCCTTCATCCATAAAATGGAGACAAGAATGACCACCCCTCAGGGTGGCTGTGTGGGTCACAGAGGAGGCATTTCAAGCTCCCCTTGCAAAGCTCAGCACACAGTAGGTGCTCACCGAGAGGCAGCTCTGCTCCCCTCAGTCACTCCACATCAAACGTGCACAGAGGACCTACTAGCGGGTGGTAACTGTGAGTGCCAGTGCGCCCAGTGAAGGACGAGGGCCAAGTCAGCCTCGCAGCCCCTGTGAGTCAGAAACCACCGTCACCCCCATTGCAGGAGGAGGAAGCCGAGACTCAGGGAGGGGAAGGGACTCGCTCAGGGACACACAGCTCCTAAGCCGCAGAGCCGGGGTGGTGACGAAGGCCTCCCGGACTCTGGAGCCCGTCTCAGCCCCCCCACTGCTGCACCAAGCGGGCAGCCTGGCACTCGGGGAAGCTTGTATTCTGGGAGTTCAGATGGTCGGGTTGTGGCCAAGGTGGTAGAGGAGGGCTCCGGGGAAGAGAGAGAACGTGAACTGACCCTTGATGGACAGGGCGAGTCCGCAGGCACACGAAGACAGGGAGCTGGCGTGTGGGGGCTGAGCGCTGACCAGTGCAGCTAGGCCGGGCTGCTCCCGGGGGACTGGGGAAGGCGGCCCCAGGGGTCTGACGTGCTCTTGTCTCCTGTTTTGCAGTGAACTTGCTGGACACGTCGACTATCCACGGGGACTGGGGCTGGCTCACGTATCCGGCTCACGGGGTAAGAGAGGGGCTGCGCGGGCAGATTCCTCCCTCCGTGAGCAGAGACAGGCTGTGACTCAGAGTCTTATCACGCAGATCAGGAAGGAGCAGAGGCCGAGAGAGAGGACAGGACTTACCCAAGGACCTACAGCAGTTAGAGACCGAGCTGCTGACTTCTTAACGGTTTGGCGCTCTCAGAGCCTTGAGATTACAGAACCAGCTCGGGCTGGGCAACAGACCCTTCGTGTCCGAGGCCCTGGATGTGGGATTCTGGGTCTGTGTCCTGGGCCCACAGATTCACGATGTCCTGAGACTGGGCCCAGGGCTGCCGAAGACACATCCGTGTCGAAAGGGGCCAGGAAGGACCTCACAGTTTCAGGGTTGGTCCGCTCCCTCACAGCTGCCCTGACAGGAAACCTGGAACCCCGCTTGCTTCGAGTTTCTATCAGAACCATCTGGGTGGCGTTGCCAGTCCCCGGCCCCCGAAGGCCAAGCCCTCTGCCCATCTGGCCTCCACGGTAACCAGGGGTTTGGGCTCAGCCCATCAGGTCCCTGTGGGTCATGTGCTCATGGGAGACACACCCTCCCAGCCAGGGAGTGGTCACAGCAGCTCCAGGGACAGGGCTGCACGGCCTGGTTCCTCCACTTCTCTCACCCGAATCCCAGGAGGTGGGGCAGAGAACCCAAAGCCAGCCCATGAGCTCCTCCTCCCCGAGTCTCACTTTCCCGTCTGCAGAAAGGGGTGCACGTGTCAGCTTTGTGAGGTTTGCTGCAAGAGTGAGGGAAGATGACACTTGATCTTGGCCCTGTGCCTGGCACCGGTGAGCCTTCACTCGGTGCATCGTGGTCATCGTCGTTGTTCTTGGTATATATTACGGTTCTAGCTCATGCAGATTTCTTCCTACAAGTGCGCTCAGGGACACATACACACATCCCTGCTGTAGAGACACACAGTTCTTTCCACAAACACTTGGGCTTCCGTGGCTCTGGGGACAGAGGGATGATAATATTAGTAATAGTAGCAGGAACAACAACACCACGAATGCACATTCGCGGAATATTTCTTCACTTTGGGATGGAGCTTTCATCCAGGCCATTTGTGGCCTGTGGTCTGTGGCCTGTGGCTGAGGTCAGGCAGAGCTCTGGCCCTTTTGCTGTGGTGGCCCCAGGCAGCAGCAAGCTGAGTCCTCTTACCGGTACCAGCTCTTGTGCACCAGGCTTTAGCGAGCCGGAGGGGCGGGCTCTGGGCCCGAGAGCCAACAGGGGTCCCCTCCTCTGCCTGAGCAGGTCAGCCCTGCCTGGAGACCAAGGCTGGGACCCTGGAGTGTCCCTTGACCTCCCTGGGCCCTGGTCTCTCCTGCGAAGCACTCTTCATCTGTTCCCCAGACGCTGCCTCCCGGGGGTGGGTATGGGTGGAAAGGATTCTGGCCCTGCCAGTGGCAGGGGGCAGACCCCCAAGGAGGTGACTGCCTGGCTCTTGGCTGGGTCGGCCTTGCTCCACCACCCGCATGGCTAGGAAGGAGGGGGCCTGGCCCCAGGTTGGTTCTGGGTGTCCCTGTCCCTTTGTGCCACTCCAGATCTTAGGATTTGGTTTTTAGAGTAACAGAGTGGTGAGGATTTTAAGCAGGCGAGGCACACGCCCTGACTTGTGTTTTGCACGATCTCACTGGTAATTCTTTTGTTTGCAGGGCGCTATAAAACATGGCTCAGAGCTATCTCATTTCATTTGGGAGTTAGAACAAATAATATCTTATATTCACACAGCTCTTAGCCAATTCACAGATGTTATCTCATTTAATCCCCACGACCAGTCCTGCGAGCGGGTACAGCCACCCCATTTTACTGATGAGGAAGCCTCGGCTCAGAGCAATGGGAGAGAACTTGCTCACCGGCTGACAGGTTCCGAGTGGTGGCCTGAACCCAGGTACCTCTGAGCCTGGAGCCCGCGCTGAGTCCCTCCTGCCCCCTTCGGTCTCTGTCCTCACGGTGAGGGCTGGGAGGCGGCGCCGCACTGTCCTCTGAGCCAGGGACCACCTCCCGTCTCTGTGGGGCTTGCCCAGGCAGAGAAGGCTGGATGAGACCCTGGTTCCCAGGCCGTAGACCTTGAACTGGTGCCGGGATCCCAGGTGAAATGTGCAGACCCTGACATCAGGACGTCGGGGAGGAGCCTGGGAGTAAATAAACTCTCCAGGTGGTTCTCCTGCGCAGCCGCGTGGGGAGCCTTTGGAGACTGTCCTTGAGGTTCCTTCCACCCCTCGGGTCCTGGAGTCTGTCAGACACCCAGGGTACAGGGGCATCCAGGGCTGTCCCTGGCATCAGCCAAGTTACAAGATTATCAGGCAGGCCACACGGCCTAAAGGCCAAGGTGCTGGGTGTGGATGAACCGATGCTCTGCCACCTGTCATCAGTGTGACTGAGGCAAATCCCTGACCTCCTCTCAACCTCCGTGGTTGTAACGTGGGAACGGTAACAACCGGCTCCGTGCAGTTGTCATCTATGAGATGACATATGAAAAGGACAGTTTTCCAGTAAAAAAACAGAGGCTCTGAGAGGCTGGGCATCTCTGCTGAGGTTGGGGGAGGTCTGGCCGCGGAGCCCATGCCTTTAACCAGGCTGTGCCCCTGCCTTTGCTCCCCTCCCTGCACACACTGGGCAGGCTTCACCTGGCACATTAACAGCTGCCTTTGAGGGGAGGACACATTCCTTTCCATTGTTCACACCCCCTGGAGTAGAAGCAATGGGCAGGCTTTAGCGACCCCATTCTGCATTTGAGAAGCCCAGGGCTCCGAGGGTGGAGGTCAAATCACCAGGGCTGCACAGCTGGTTCACTGCATTCTGTTTGGGGAAGAAGACAGAGTTCCAGAGCAATGTCGGAGAGTGGAGAGGAGTGGGGGCCGGAGAGGCCCCCAGCACGGGATGGGGAGCCCCAGGAGGAGATTCCACCTTTTCCCCAGCCTCCAGGAATCCATGCCCCTCTGGGCGTCCGCAGCAGCCCCGGGGATGGCAGGGCCAGGTCAGGCCGTCGGCATTAGCGGGGCAGCCGGAGCGGACTGGCATAGAGCTGATTAATTTATCCCGGTCCCTGGCAGGAAACAGACAAGGAGCAGCTGGTTGGCTCTTCGATGCTCCATTAATTGTGACAATGACTTCAACCCCAGATGTGACCAGCGCTGCCCCGAGGCCCGGCTGCAGCGTGGGGCACGGGTCAGGGGTCCTCTTGGGCTAGGTAGGGGTTGCAGGAAACAAGACTGCTTTCAAGTGAGGCTGGCACACCCTGGGCTTCTCGGGGCAGGTGGTCCCTAGAGGCCGACACCGGTGGGCCGGGAGATGCTGCCCCCTCAGCATCACATCAGTCACATCCGTCTCATTCCTCGGGTGCCTTCCTGTGCCAGGCCCAAGCTAAGCACTTTGCAGGCTTTTCTGCACCCCCCGCAGGCTCTCTGAAGGGGGCCTGTCTGGCGCGCTCTGCAGACGTGGGCGCTGAGGGCTGAGACCACACAGCTGGCCACGTGAGGTGCGGCAGAGCAGCTTCCTCGGGCAGGAAGGACCGAGGCACCGGCGGTCCTCGTCCTGGCACCCGCGGAGCAGCTCAGACCCCTGCGGCGTCTCGGGGCTCCATGAGGCCTGGTGGTTGTATTTGACCTTTTACCTCTGCCTCCATTTCTTCTCAGCATTTTTTTCCTATTCCAGTTGACATTCAATATTGTTTTATATTAGTTTCAGGTGCACAGCACAGGGGTTAGACATTCATATGGCTTATGAAGTGCTCCCCCCGTAAGTCCAGAACCCACCTGGCACCGCACACAGTTATCATAATATTACCGACTATACTCCCTGCGTGGGGCTCTGCCTCCCCGTGACCGTTTGGGCCGCCGATTGTACTTCTTAATCACTTCACCTGTTCGCCTAGCCCCCCGCTCCCATCTGGAAACCCTCAGTCCGTTCTCGGTATCTGTACGTCTGTTCCTGTTTTGTTTCTTTGTTTCTACTGTTCTTTAGACGCCACATATACACGTAAGTGAAATCACGCAGCAGCCACCCTTCTCTGTCCGACTCATTTCCCGAGGAGTGGTCCTCGCCTCTTCCCTGCCCCCACTTACGTAACGGAATCTCTCGTCCAAGGACAAATGCACAGGAAGGCCCAGGAGAGAAGATCTGCTGCATCTCTGGTGGAGCTGGGACAGGGACCCAGAGCTTTTCCCCTCCACCTGCCCCCGGTCCCCAGCCTCTCCCCCGGGTCCTCAGCAGTCCACTGAACTCAGCCCACCGATAACTGCTCCTCACTAACCAGCATTCTGCAGGTGAGGAAACAGGGGCCCAGAGAGGAGCAGCGACTTGCCCAAGGTCACACAGCAGGTCAACACCTGCCGCATGGCTCTCCTGTGTCTAACCTGGGCTGCTCGCTGATCACCACTTACTCCTCCAGCCTCCCTGGGGCTCGTCCCTCCCTCCCCTGCACCGGGGACTTGGGGGCAGGGACTGTTTCTGCTGTAGTTCTTTCTTCAGGTTGCAGTCAAATACACATGATGTAAAATTCACTGTTCTTTAAAACGTTAACTGTAAGTGTACAGTCCAGTGGCATGAGCCCATCCACGGTGTCCGACCCACCCCCGGCGGCCACCACTCTGCTTCCCGTCTCTACGAGTCTGACTCCTCTGAGCGCCTCCTACACGTGGGGTCCTGCTGTGTTTGTCCCCTCGTGTCTCGTTTCCGTACATGGTGCGGCGTCCTCGGGTGCGCCCGCGTGGCAGCTGGTGTCGGATTGCATTACCTCTCAGGGCTGGTTATTACCCGGGGTCCGGACAGACCGCATTTCGTTTCTGTTCACCCAGCAACGGGTGCTCACGTTTCCGCCTTCCGTCCGCTGTGAATACAGGCATGCAAAATACTTCTCTGAGTCCCTGCATTCACTTCTTTTGAGTGTGTACCCAGAAGTGGAGCTGCCGGACTGTGCGCTGATTCTGTGTGTGATTTTCCGAGGGGCCGCCACACCGTCCTCCACGGCGGCTGCAGCATGCACATTCCCGCCAGCAACGAGCTGGGTTCCCGTGTCTCCACATCCTCGCCAACACCTGTTTTTTTCCTGTTGTTCCGATACTAGCTCTTGGGTGTCAGGTGGCATCTCATTGTGCTTCTGACTCCAACTTCCCTAATGGTTAGCGACCCTGAGCGTCCTTCCGTGAGCTACTTGACCGTCCGCACATCTTCTCTGGAGATGTAGCTGTTCAAGCTCTTTGCCCATTTTTAAATATTATTGAGTTGTAGGAGTTCTTTATATATTCTGGATATTAACTCCTTCTCAGATACATGGTTCGCACCTGTTTTCTCCCATTCTGTGTGTGGCTGTTTCACTCTGTTGAGAGTGTCTGGTTTGTTTTTGAATCAGCGACGCCTGGCCAGCACCTGGCACCGAGCAGGCACACTCCACTTTCCCGCACCCTAGTGTTCTCTTGAGTGGAGCCCAGACCAGCCCGTGAGCCCCCAGCCCTGTGAGGGGAGCGGAGGGACCATCACGAGCGGCAGGGCGGGGAGAGTCCCTTGTCAGCCACTGACCTAGCGCCAGTCCGGGGGCGATGCTGAAGGAGTTGAGGTGCGGGCACGACAAGGTCAGGTTCACACATTAGAAAGGTTCCTCTGGACATCCCCCAGCAAGTCCCCGTACTCCAGGAGCGAAAGGAGGAGCCACACAGAAGTGAGGTCAGAGCTCTGCAGCTGTGGTAGCCATTCTGGTCCGGGCTCCATCGTTCACTAGTTATGTGACCTCGGGCACAGAGCTCATGTGTCCGAGCCTCATGGCTCAGCTGTAAATAGGCAATAACTAACCCTTCCCCAGAAGGATGTGGTGCTTTCCAAGTCACATCTACAGGGTGCCTGGTATCTAGCCACTGTGACAATCCACCAGAAAAGGTCAGTCCCTCCAGGCTGGAGAATGTCCCCTCTTCTTCCCCAGGACACTCCCCGCACAATGCATGCGACACAGGGCAAGGGTGGCTGGCCGACCCTCACTACAGCTGGCTGTGCTCTCTCTGCCTGCAGTGGGACTCCATCAACGAGGTGGACGAGTCCTTCCGGCCCATCCACACGTACCAGGTGTGCAACGTCATGAGCCCCAACCAGAACAACTGGCTGCGCACCAGCTGGGTGCCACGCGACGGCGCCCGGCGCGTCTACGCCGAGATCAAGTTCACCCTGCGCGACTGCAACAGCATGCCTGGCGTGCTGGGCACCTGCAAGGAGACCTTCAACCTCTACTACCTGGAGTCAGACCGCGACCTGGGCGCCAGCACACAAGAGAGCCAGTTCCTCAAAATCGACACCATCGCAGCCGACGAGAGCTTCACGGGCGCGGACCTGGGCGTGCGGCGCCTCAAGCTCAACACGGAGGTGCGCGGCGTGGGCCCACTCAGCAAGCGTGGCTTCTATCTGGCCTTCCAGGACATCGGGGCCTGCCTCGCCGTGCTGTCCCTGCGCATCTACTACAAGAAGTGCCCCACCATGGTGCGCAACCTGGCTGCCTTCTCGGAGGCGGTGACAGGGGCCGACTCATCTTCGCTGGTGGAGGTGCGGGGCCACTGTGTGCGGCACTCAGAGGAGCGGGACACGCCCAAGATGTACTGCAGTGCGGAGGGCGAGTGGCTGGTGCCCATTGGCAAGTGCGTGTGCAGTGCCGGCTACGAGGAGCGGCAGGATGCCTGTGTGGGTGAGCACGCCGCGCGTGGGCTGGCCGGCCGGTGGGCTCAGTCTGAGCAGGGCTGCAAGGGCGGGGTGATCCACCGTGATCAGCAAGCATCTGGGTGGTACGCACAGTACCTGGGAGAGTGGGTGAGCCCCCAGTGTCTCTGTATCAGCAAACACACAGGCCACCTGTGTGTGTTGGGGGGGTGGGCAGGAAGCAAAACGTACGATAGCCGTGTGGTGCCCTCTGGGGTGCTGTGGGGAGGGCACCTGTGTGCTTTTCACATGCTAACGCATTTAATCCCCATGACTACCCTGTGAAATAGAAACTGCTTTCCTGATTTTATGGATGAGGAGGCTGAGGCACAGAGAGGCAAAACGACTTACCCAAGGTCACACAGCTAGGCAGTGACAGAGCTGTGAGTTGAACCCAGAAGTCTGACTGTATAGTCTGTGCTGAAAACCACTGAGCTACTGGCCAGTGGGGCGGAGGGAAGTGGCATGGGGCCCTGGGGGAATGAGCACGGGGGGGGGCACTGTCTCGGTCACGCGTGGCACTGGGGCACCTGAGACAGCCTTCCTTTGCTCAGGAGGACCTTACCGAGGACCTGTGGGAGGGGACACCCAAGGCCCCTGTGAAGGAGGACAGCTGGGAGCACCCAGCTCATTGCAGTGGCGTGGCTCCTGTTCCCACGGTGTCCTGCTGGGGTCCCCACATCAGAGACCCATAGCAGGCCCAGACCTCAGGCTCCGTGTGCGTGTATGGCCAGCAGGCTGTATGTGGGGGCAGTGCCACCGAGTGCCCTGAGTGCCCGGGACGCCGGGAGGGTGGCTGTGGACAGATGGCTGCTAACCCAGCTGTTACTGGTCTTGGCCCGTTGCCCTCTGCCCTTGGCCTCCCAGGGGTGGGGGGCAGGGCAGACACATGGCAACCCAGCCACTCAGAGCAGAGGGAAGCCCGCTGTGGAGACCACTGGTTCTCTTGGGGAAGGAGAATGTGCCCACGAAGGGGTCAGAGAGCCCAGGGCCCGCCCCCAGGCAGCCTCGGTGAGAACTGAGGCGGGGCCCTGTGGGCCGCCAGGTGCACCCTCCAGGCCGGGCATGGAGGCCATAGCTGGTGGGAGTTTCAGGCCTCTTGGCACCATCCCTCTGCCCAAGGCCGGCAGGAGGACCCCGTGGTGTTTGCAGGACACAGGCTGACAATTTCAGGAGACACAAGGTCATTTTGGGGACCAGGATCTCCCCTCCTACTACCAGACCCTTTTGGACCCCTCCCTGGTTTCCTTAAGAAATCTTTCTTTGCACTCCCAACTGCTACGAGTCCTCAGTTCTCCCCGACCCTAAACCTCAAAGCACCCTCTGTGACATTTGCCTGTCTCTGGATTGGTTCTACCCTCTGGCCTAGTGTTCCAGGCTCCCCCGGCCTCCAGCCTCTCCTGGTCCCTATCACAGGCATCCCTGTACTTCTCCAGTCCCCGTGGGGTAATAGTAGTAACCGGCATCCCTATTGCCTTGACAGCTTGCAAGGGGATTCCTCCTGCATCAGTTCATTTGCTTGTTGTAACAAGGCAGGCATTATAATTCCATTTTATGGGTGGGAGCACTGAGGCTCAGGATGTAGTGTTGCCTTCTGCTAGGGAAAGGTGGAGCTGGGACCTAGGTCGGTCTTGCTCCTCGCCAGGGGTCGGCTTTTCACCTATCCCTGGCCCACCTCAGCTGCTCTCCTTGCCAGAACTGGCTCCCAACACCCCCTCATCCTGGTGGGGACAATAAGGTCCTTTGGCAACATTGTTTTCGGTGTTTGCCATGTGGCAGGCACTTTAATAAGGCATTCTGACACATCGCGTCAGTTGCCTGTTCTGTGGAGTGTCATCTCCTGTGTCCCTGTCTTGGGGGAGTTCCCACAGCTCCTCATTCTTACAATTCTTCCCTAAGCTAAGTATTATGCCCCCATCATACAGATGGGAGACACTGAGTCCCCTCCACTTCGGTCGCAGAGGAGGGGTCTGGCCCCAGGCTGTCTCACCCGGAGCCCCACCTGCTTCCTCTGCACGGAGCCCCGCTTCCCTCCTCCCCGGGTAGCATGCAGACAGTAACAGTTTCGCCGGCCCGGGGATATATCAGCTCCGGGTCAGCTGCCGCCCCTGCTCTGGCTTAACCAGCGAGCACAGGCTAGTCCCTTGCGTGTCCTGTGAATGCGCTTGCCTGTCGGAGGGAGACTGGTCCTCCTGACTTCAGGGTTGTGACCTCACTCAGAAGACTCAAGTACTGCTCCAGCCTCCTCACGTGACAGAGGCGGGACGTGGAGCCCAGAGAGGGAATGCGTCTTGCCCAAGGTCCCACAGCGCGTCAAGGGGAGGGCTCTGGGTGGAAATCCGAGGCTTGAGCAGCGGGCTCTCCCAGGGCCAGGAGGAGCCACCGCCACCCCTGTTTCCGGTACGTTAATACCCAGTAAGAAGAGGCAGCAAAGCAGGGCTAGGGGACTGCAGTGTAGTCTGAGTTTTGCATTTAAATCGCAATACAACATAATTATGCTAGCTACCAGATAATTACGGGTTTCATAAAAAGTATTAACTCACAGTGCACGGCAGGCAGCGAAGTTTAAGGACAGATCGCCAGTTCTAGGCCGCATGAGGAGAGACTTTCCCCAGTCCCGCCCGCGGGCTTCCGTGATTGTTGTGACCTCCTTGGGGGAAGCGGCACAGGCCCCACACCGAGGCCCACCCCCTCCTTGGTGGGTAGCCTGAGAGAGGGGAGATGGGGGCCAACTAGGAGCTGGGAACAGATAGGGGCGCCTTTTCTGGGGTGCTTGAGGGGGTCCTCTCAGAGCTGGGGGCCCTGTGCCCAACCAGAGTGGGACCCCCCAAGGTCGTGGGGGTCTTGGCCTTCTCCGTTGGGTGGTTCTCTCAGAGGAAACAGTGACCAGCAGAAGGGCTGGGACTTCCTGGGGGAGGGGGGGTTCTGCCTGGCCCAGCCCTGAACGTCCCCCACTCCAAGGCCTGCAGTGGGGGCCAGGCCCACAGTGACAGGCACCCTCCCAGCCCCCAGACTCCCGTTTCCCCATTTTCACCCTCAAAGTGCCCTTCGGAGATGGCTGGGCAGTGCCTGATTTCACAGGGAAATCCATATAGCCCAGGAGAAGGGACCTGTCTGTTCACAGGGCTCTTCGAGGCCTCACTGAGACTGCCCTGAGGCCGCAGAGCCCCCCGGGGAAGAATGTGTGGCTGATCTGGTTTTCCAGGGAGGAAGTGGAGGCCCAGAGAGGTGAAGGGGCTGGCCCAAGGGCACACAGCTAGGCGTGGCTGATGGAATCAGCTCCCCTACCAGAAAGCCCCCCAGGCCTCACAGGGTTCCTGACCCAGTGACCTCCCCCACACCTGGCCACACTCCCCTCTCACCCCCACCCAGGAGGAACGTCACCCAGTGGAGCAGCAGCCCCGAGTCTGAAGTCCCAGCTGCCGTCCTTCCTGGCACCTGGACACAGAATATAAATCACCCTCCGTGGCCCTAATCATCTTTCTATAAATATCGGAGTCTCATTTCAGAATGGGGGGCACGAATATCAGGCTCTTTTGCCTCCTGACTGTGTTTGAAATCTGATTTAGAATTAATTTCCTTTGGTCGTCCACCGGCGGACACCATATTTGTCAAATATCAAGCTCTTGGCAGGGGAGGAGAGAGAGGTGGCCGGGGCCTCAGGCAGCAGCCGGCCTGACAGGCAGCCTGGGCAAGGTGCCCCGGACAGGCGCAGGAGCCCCTCCTGGCCCACGGCCCACGTGGGTGCACGCAGACTCCGGAAGCGCCCTGGGGTCGCCGGGCAGGCCCGGGCCCCAGCCCAGAGCTGCTCCATCTGTCTCGGCCATTAATTCCCAGCTCTGCCATCAGGTCTCTGGACTCCCTGAGGCCTGGTGATTAGTATTCTTATTAAAGATTATTTTATTTCATTGCGTGGATTAATCTGGCCTTGACACGTTCGAGCCCTATGGGTGTCAGTGGAGCGTGTGGGAACCGCCCACTGGTGAGTGGCAGAACGGCGGGGCGGGGCCGTCTCCAAGGCAGGGAGGACTCCTGAGGCTCCGGGACACGGGTTTGTATTCAGGGCCGAGGTGGGGGGGCACCTGGGGCAAAGCGCTCAAGCTCACCGACCCTCTCTGCTCTCTCTGCCAAGCAGCTATATCAATGCCGACCACACAGAATTGTAATAACAGGCGCTCGGCACCATCCTGGCATGAATTCACATGTGTGCATCCGTGTTGTCCTGACAGCGGCCCTAGGAGCCCACGTTTTACAGATGGGGAAACTGAGGCTCAGACCAAGCCCAATGTCACTTAGCCTGGGGGAAGAGGTCAGACAAGAAGAGGAACCCAGGCAGCCTGCACCCACCAGTCTGGTCTTAGCTGGAGAGGCCCAGATGGACTCCGAGGGGTCAGGGACCCGGTGGACGCAGGCTGTCCTGTGCTTCCTCCGTGCCACGCATCACACCAAGGCGTCACCGCGTGCGTCCCTGTCTGCCCCTCACTTCTCTGAAAGCTCCGTGAGTGCAGGCCACCGGCTCCCACTCAGCTCAGTAAATGTGGGTGAAGGGATAACTGAGGGGCAGAAGCAGCGAGCAGTCCCAGGGGTGCAAGCCACGTGGACCCGATAGATCATTCCAGTGAGGGTCACTGCGGCGTCCAGTTCAACAGCAGATTCAACACATAATTTGCTGACCAAGTGCAAAGTCCACGTCCTGGACTCAGGAGGAAGCTCTGAGGCAGGGCCCTGGACTGGGCCTGCTGGGGGGCTTCTGGGAGGAGGAGGTGAGATCGAAGAGCGTCGCTTAGAAGCCCCCACCGTCCCAGGAGCTCCCAGCCCCAAGTCAGGCCTGCGCCCTCTCTGGGCCTCCCAGGGCGGGAGGGGAGGCGTCTGCAAACCCAGGCACGTTTTCCTCAGCTCCCTAACCCAGCAGCCCCTTCCGGCTCCACAGCCTCTGAGTCTCTGAAGCAATTTAAGGATATTATCGTTTCTCCTGATGTCAGGTTTCCTCTCAAGTTAGTAGAGTTTTACAAATTAACCTGATTTTAGCTATTATAACAGAGATAGGATTTTTTTTTAAGTGATACAATGTCTTTCCAAATGGAGCTCCTCTCAAAGCCCTGAGGTTTTCAGAATGGGCTTAGTGGAGAGAGACCCCCTCGAGCTCCCTGGTGGTCCCTGCAGCAGAGGAGCCAGATCCATGGGTGAGCTGGGGGCTGCCCAGCTGGGTGGCCTTCGGGCCCCCTGAACCCCTGGGCTGGCGCTCCGCCTGGACCAGGTAATGGTGGGATTAGCTCACTCTGAGATTCCCACCCCCACTGGCAGCGTCTCGGCCAGATGCAGGGAACGTTGTGACGAGCACAGCGATACTGGGATCTCGTTCACAGGGACCTGCCCACAGCCCCTCTGGTCTGGGAGGAGCGTCAGGTACACGGCCCCAGGGTTCTAGGTGCTGAGACTGAACAGGGACTGCGGAAGCGGGGGGCGGGGGGCAGTCACGTGTGTGTGTGTGTGTGTGTGTGTGTGTGTGTGTGCACATATGCAGAGGCCCAAAAAAGCTTCGTCGAAGATGGTTAAAATGTATCTTGAAAGAGTTTGGCAGGCTGACAAAGGCAAGAAGGCACCCGGGGAAGAAGGCACGGCCCGTGCAAAGGCCCGGAGGAAGGGAGCAACCTGCTGGGTTGAGGCCTGACCGGTCCTGCAGCTCTGCCTGAGGATGGGAGTGGCAGGCAGCCCTGCAGGAGGCTGCCTGGTGGTCCACGGGAGCCCGTGAGGGTTTGAACCGGCAGTGCCAGTGTCAGGTGTCATTGCAGGGAGTCCCTCAGCCTGGAGCATCCCCAGTCCCTGCACAGCCAACTCCTCCTTGTCCTTTAGGCCACAACTCAAATATCATCTCCTGTTTCCTTCTTGGGGGAGGTTGCTCCTCCCACCATCCTCTTTATTTCCCTCCTGGAAGTGTGGCAGCCTGCCCACTGTGTGCCCCCCTCCCCTGCCACCCCAAGTGCCACTGAAGGCAGGGGCTGTGGGGATCTTGCTCACGGCCGTGTCTCCAGCTCCCAGATCAGTGCTCGGTGCAAGGCAGGTGTCCATGCCTCCTGGCGGAAGGAGTGGTGACCGCATCGGCAGGCAGGGCTGGAGGCTGCTGAGGTCGTCCAGACGAGGGACGAGGCAGAGGCTGCAGGGAGGGCCACACGGGAGACAAGTCTGACCTGGCCACAGTGACAGAGGGGCCAGGGGCCTGCAGTTCCTAGATGGTCAGCTTTGCATGAGGAGCTCGTAAAACATGGATGCCCCGCCTCCCCCCAACTCCCCCACCCCTGACCTGCTCTTCTGCCTCTTACCGCCCAGTGTCTCTTTTCCAGTTTTCACCCACCCTCACTCCCCGTCCCACTTTCCCATCCCACCCAAGGGACATCCCTGGGGTGTGGGTGTCCCTTTGATTCCTAGCCTCTCAGCCCCTGTGGCTGGTCTCTCACTCAAGGCCAGTGCCCTGGGAAGGACAGGATCAGGCTGGAGACGGGGCCCTGGTGGGAGGGCCTGCAGCAGGGGCTTTTCCCTGTGCCAACTTTGGGGCCGGCACTGAGGTGTCAGGGGCCCAGCCTCAGCTTTGCCTTCAGCTTGGTGTGCAAGTCGCAGGTGCTTTCTGTGTGTGAGTCTGTCCCTCACCAGTGTAGGCAGGACTGGGTGCTGCAGAAGTACCTCCGTCCCTCAGGGGGACCCCCGGGGAGCCCTGGGCCAGAGCGGGACCTGTCCCCGAGACCTGCTGGCTTACCCACAGCCCCTTCTCTTCCACAGCCTGTGAGCTGGGCTTCTACAAGTCAGCCCCCGGGGACCAGCTCTGTGCCCGCTGCCCTCCCCACAGCCACTCGGCGGCCCCGGCCACCCAGGCCTGTCGCTGTGACCTCAGCTACTACCGCGCAGCCCTAGACCCGCCGTCAGCAGCCTGCACCCGTGAGTACCTCCCCTGGACCCCGGAACCCATGTACGTAAGGGCTTCTTAGGGGGCGTGTGCACACTATGGGTGTGCACATCTGGGTGCCTGTAGGGGACCCCTACACCCCAGCAGAGCTTGCACAAACACACCTTGTGAGCTCAGCGTGTGCACTCCGGCCCTGCAAGGGAGTGTGCACCTGGTGCAGGCGAGGTTGTGGGCGTGCGTGCCTGGGTACCTGAGGGGACCACGAAGGCGTACTGCCTACGGGGCTGCGAGACTGTCTTGACTTTCTGCCGACACGGCTCCTCCATTGCCTCCTGTCCCTTAGTGAGAAGGGGCCTCTCACCCTTCTGTCCCAGCTGGGGAGGGACCACAGCCAGCTCAGCCAGCCCTGGCCTCTTGTGGTGGGGCAAGGGGGACTTCGTAAGGTTCCAGCCGACTTTGCTCCAGAATTTACCCCAAGCTGATCCCCATCTCTCCGTCCCCCACCTCCCACACCACCCAGCCCCAGGCCCCGTGCACGTGGTGAGTGAGGGCCCGAGTGCATCCGCACCACGCAGGTGTGCATCCACACATACTCTCCCCACTGTTCTGCCCAGGCCGTGCATCTCCCGGCAGGGGGGGGGGGAGGGGGCTGCCGGGCGGAAAGGATGTCTGCTAACTGGACTCTGCTTTCTCCCCAGTTTCACAGTGCAGGTTCCAGAAATCTTAAGATCAGGCTTTTAGTTACTCTTTACTCTCAGGTTCTAAGACTCTCTAAGATTCACAGATTCTATGGTTCTGTTTTCTTAAGATTGAAGATTGCCTTGCTGGGATTCTGAGAGTTGGAATTCTGAGACCCAGGGGTCTGCATAGCCCCTGCCCCAGGCCCGCCTGGCCCAAATCCCCATCGCCTGGCCCTCACCCCACCCCTCTCTCCAAGGTCCTTGTGGGTCCCAGACAGGGGCTCTCACCTCCGGGGAGGGAAGGACTGAGGTCACCTGCTGGGCTTCCGGGGCCTCCACTCTGCTCTAGGCAAGTGCACAGTGGTGTTGACATTAACTTCAGCACAGGGGGTAAAGGAGTGGGGGGCACAAATGACCGGGCATTTCACACCCTGGGTGGCTGCGGGGCACCCCCAGGGCCATGCTGTCTCCCTCCGACTCTGATGAGAACTTGGGGAGCACAATGCCCAGGGTCCCCGTGGCCCAGCCGAGGAAGGGGTCTTAGGTTTCTGTGCCCAGACTACACTGCCATGGTCCTGGTCCAGTGTCAGAGACACTGCCTCCACCCTTGGGGAGCTGCCGAAGGGTAGAGTAGGGGTGGCCTTATCCTTAGGGGGCCCCAAATATCATGGGGGAGCCAGAGACCTTCTGTGGTTCAGTGGGGGAAACTGGGCCACCCTGAGTAAATACCCTCCACCCCACTTGTCATTCTGTGCTCCCCAGGGCCGCCCTCGGCACCAGTGAATCTGATCTCCAGTGTGAATGGGACATCTGTGACCCTGGAGTGGGCCCCTCCCCTGGACCCCGGTGGCCGCAGCGACATCACCTACAATGCTGTGTGCCGCCGCTGCCCCTGGGCGTTGGGCCGCTGTGAGAAGTGTGGGAGCGGCACCCGCTTCGTGCCCCAGCAGACAAGCCTGGTGCAGGCCAGCCTGCTGGTGGCCAACTTGCTGGCGCACATGAACTACTCCTTCTGGATCGAGGCCGTCAATGGCGTGTCAGACCTGAGCCCTGAGCCCCACCGGGCCGCGGTCGTCAACATCACCACGAACCAGGCAGGTAGGCGGAGACGCTCCGTCCCCCAGCTTCCCGGGCCCCTCACCCTCCCAGGTGCTGCCACGGCCTCGCTGTGGCCTTGAGCTAGTGCTCGCCCTGCCCTGCTCACCAGGACCCGGAGCCAGCCACAGGCGCCCTTAGCAACATAGGTCGCCCTGTGACCCAGAAAGCACAGAGGCAGGTGGTCGTGGCCATCAGAGGCCAGGGCTCCCGAGCTTCCCCTCGTTGCCACCATTTCTCCCCTGGCACACCAGCATGCCCGGCACCGCCATCTTCTCTGAACACGCTTATCAGGGCCCGTGGCTCTGAGTCCACTTTTGTCCCCAAGTTTCTGTCACCGCACGGGCCTCTCCCCTGGGGCCCAGCTGCCCACTCCCACCTCCACTCAGATGTGTGTTAGACAAGCCCCCAAACCTTCACCTCCCACAGGCCCCCATCTCAGGAAATGGCGCCACCATTCATGGGGTTACTCAAGCCCCAGACCCTCGACTCCCTTTCCGTCCTGCCACGTCCACCCACCAGCCAGGCCCACTGGGTCTCCACACTCAGTGTCCCCACCAGCTCTGTCCTAGTCAGCTCAGGCTGCCAGAACTGAACACCACAGGCTGCCGGCTTCAACCCCAGGAACTGACGGCTGACAGTTCTAGAGGCTGGAAGTCCGAGATCCAGGTGCTGGCTTGGTTCCTGGTGAGAACGCTCTTCCTGGATGTGGATGGCAGCCTCCTTGCTGTGTCCCTACGTGGCAGAGAGAGAGCAAGGGAGTAAGCTGTCTGGTGTCTCTTCTTCTAAAGGCACTAATCCCAACAAAAGGGTCCCCCTCCCCCACCGCCATCCCCTCATCTAAACCTAATTATCTCCTTAAGGTCCCAGCTCCAGCGATCTCACTGGGGGTTAGGGCTTCTGTATGTTAATTTGTTGGGGTGAGGGGAGACAGTTACATCCGTAGCAATGTCCATGTGCCCATCACGTGTTGCCTGGACAACCACAGAAGCCCCCTCTCACCTTGTCTCGTGATTGGTTCTCACTCCACATCCTCTTCAACACGTATTTCTTGTCTTATTGACAGTACCCATTCCAACAGCTGCGAGGTGGCATCTTACCTCGGTTTTAATGTGCGTTTCCCTCGTAGCGAGTGATGCAGAGCGTCCCTCCTGTGTCTCTTGGCCTTACGTCTTCTTTGAAGAACTGTCTACTTAGGTGCTCTGCCCACTTTTTAATCAGACAGTGTGCTTTTCTGTTCTTGAGTTGCATGAGTTCTTTATGTATATTGGATATTCACCCCTTATCGGAGGTATCGATCTGCAAATATCTTCTCCCATTTGGTTGGATGACTAAATTTATACGTTATTGACCAATGTTACCCCAATAAGTTTAATTTCAAATAGAACAAAAAGTGAGCCCAGGTCGTATGTGAGCCCTTTAACAATTTTAGCCTGAGCTCACGTTCAGTTCAGACCCTCCCATTGTGGGGGGGGCCATGGCTGGCTCCGCCTGCCTCTCCAGCCTGGCCCCACCCACTCTGGCCTGGCTGGCTCCCTTTCAGCCACACTGGCCTCCACTTCCCCTCCTTGAACACACCAAGCCCTTCCCCTCCCTGGGCCTTGCCCTTGCTTCTCCATCGCAGTGACACACACCTTCCTGGGACGTCCCCATAGCTGGCTCCTTCCATCCTCAGCTTACCTGGTGTCCCCATCTCCGGAAGGCCTACCCTGGCCAGCCCCGCTAAGGTGGCCCCCCCACCTCGATCCCTCCTGGCCCCTGTGGGCGGTCCTTCCCCTCACGGTTCCCTCTTCATGTGTCTCACGGCACTTCACCAAATGGTCCAGGTTTGTCCTCAGAGACCACTTGCTCCTCCCCCTGCCCTCACCTGTTCTCGAAACCCCGCTTTTCCTGAAGCCCTCTCTGGTGCCCCCCCAGTGCCCTCCCTCTTTGGAGCCTGATCCCCTGTGTGTCTGCCCTACTCACACCTCTTGCCTAAGAAAGGTCTTCCTCTTTCAGAGGTGTTAGGATCCCTGGCTCTGTGTGCATCCCTTGCATCCAGTGGTCTCACCGGGGCCTTCCTGACAGGGGGTGCTCTCTGGATGGGGAAGCTGCCTCCGTGGTGCCCCAGCCAGCAAGCGGGGGCCGTGCTGTGCACCCTACCCACGCCCCGGGCTGTGGGGTCACCTACGTACCACCCCCTCCAACTTAACTCTGGAGTTGCTTCTTAGTTTTCCATGTCAAAGTCATCCACATTTATTGGGCACCTACTGTGTATGGTCCCTGCCTTCAGGGGCCTCCCAGACCTGCCAGGGAACAAGATGCCCAGATACGAGGAGGCAGGTGGGAGACACAGGAGGTGCAGGGCTGAGGAGAAGAAGAAGAGGAGGCCTGTGGGGGCGGCAGAGGGAAGGGGGCTGCACCCCTGCAGGCACTTCCCTGTTTGGCTGTGGCTGGTCTGTCTCTGATGCTTTGTAGCAGAACCCCCCCCCTTGGGGTAACTGCACTGGACAAGGGAGGGAGGGAAAAAGTGGGCAGATTGGTCCATGAGTGAGAGGTGAATGGGCATCTAAGTGTGACTCGAGAGCACTTGAGCTCAAATGGGCGGGACTCAGCTCCTGTCCTTTCCCTAATTTATCCAGAGCACCCCTGGTCACCCCTTCAAACCCAGCAGCAGCGAGGGCACGGCCCTCTTCTGTTCATGCCTCCCTTCTTTCTCCTTTCCTTCTTCCATCCTTCCTTGAGCTCCTGAGAGCTGCCCCATGGAGGGCTGGGGGTGGGAGACTTGGAGGTAGAGACATTGGTGATGGGGCCCCGGGGTGGACAGGAGCAGCTGCTTGCTGGGGTGGCGGGGTCCTGCACTCCCAGTGGAGGGGGCTGGCCAGAGAGGAGCAGGTGGTGGAAGCTGGGGCCCTCTGGCCCTGTCTGGGTCGAGCCAAGCCCAGCATCCCAGACCAGCGGCAGGCCGTGCAGAGCCTGGGTGACTGACCAGGGTGGCAGCCTATGACTTGCCAGGAGGGCTGGAGGGGGCTGGCTCTCCTGGGGCAGAGGCAGGACAGCCAGCAAGCTGAACATGCAGGATCTGGGAAGGGGTGGGACAGAGGCCAGCCCTGATGATCGTCACCCATCCATCTGAGCAAGGCTGCCTCCCTCCCTAGCCCCGTCCCAGGTGGTGGTGATCCGCCAGGAGTGGGCAGGCCAGACCAGCGTCTCGCTGCTGTGGCAGGAGCCTGAACAGCCCAACGGCATCATCCTGGAGTACGAGATCAAGTACTATGAGAAGGTGCCAGCCCTGTGGCAGGGAGGAAGGGGGAAGGGAACCAGGTAGGGCTTCCCTTGGCTGACTGCCCCTCCTGTGGACAGGACAAGGAGATGCAGAGCTACTCCACCCTCAAAGCTGTCACCACCAAGGCCACCGTCTCGGGCCTCAAGCCGGGCACCCGCTACGTGTTCCAGGTCAGAGCCCGCACCTCGGCAGGCTGCGGCCGCTTCAGCCAGGCCATGGAGGTGGAGACCGGGAAACCCCGTGAGTGCAGGGAGCGGGGAGGGCAGGGGAGCTGGGCCAGGCCGAGCGCCAGGCCCTGCAGTCAGAGGAAGGGAACTTGCTGAGCAGGTGCCTGTGCTGGGTTGGCATTTTTATAGCTAAAAATAACTGAGGCTCAAAGAAGGAAAGTGACTTGCCCAAGGCAGCTGAGCTTGCAACAGCCCACGAACACGGGCTTTTGCCGGACATCAGTATGACCTGCAGGCATGGTGATGCCCCCTGCTAGCAGGATAACCTTGCCCTTGTCCCAGAGGCCCTCCAGTGAGTGGGTGTTATCCACACTGCACTTTACAGACAAGCAAAATGAGGGTCAGAGCAAGGAAGTGAACTGCCCAGGGTCATCCAGCAGCACAGGATTTGAACTTGGCCGGTGTGGGGACAAATTCTGCGCCCCTTCCCCAGTGTCCTCCTGCTTCAGAGCAGTGGTTCTCACAGGGTGGTCTGGGGCCAGCACCATCAGCAGCACTGGGAGCCGTCAGAGATGCTGATACTAAAGTCAGCAGGTTCTATCAAGCCCCCAGGGTGGTTCTAAGGCACGTTCAAGCTTGAGCCCTCGAGCCCCATCTCCAGCCAGTGGGGTCTTTTCCTACACTCGGGCTCCCTCCAGGGGGCGGTGCCGTGATGGAGAGGCTCAGGGCTGAGTAATGACCCTGCTCACCCGCACTCCCTTGGTATTCATGCATCTGAAGTGCCCCGAGGTCCGTTACCACATTGAGGCTGTAGATGGGAGTCCTGCCCGCTGCGTCCCATTTACTGTGCGGCTTTGAGGAATAGCCTCAAAGTTTTCTCTTCTGAAAATGGAAGATAGTATCTCCCAGGAAGGGGTGCGGGGTGGTTGGCTGAGACTGGAATGTCTGCCTGGAATGGCAGCCCTCCACGGGCATTTTTTGACTCACGTTACAGGTGACGAAGCTGAGGCTCAGAGAAGTCTAGTGACTCCTTCCAGGTCACACAGCCCCAGGAAGTGGTGCCACCGGGTTGGGGAAGCCAGGAAGCCCGAGGCAGTGGGGTTGTAGAGAAGAAGCTTAGTAGAGGCAAGGTGGGGTCAGAGGAAGCAGTGGCCTGTGTCCTGACCCTGGGCTGACTTATGGCTGAGGGGGCGGCTGCCCACCAGGCCCAGGGAGGGCCGCCGAGCCCCAGGCCAAGGTCAAGGCTGAGAGGCAGCCCCCTCCCGCACTCCCGCCGTTCCCTTGCAGGTCCCCGCTACGACACCAGGACCATCATTTGGATCTGCCTGACACTCATCACCGGCCTGGTTGTGCTTCTGCTCCTGCTCATCTGCAGGAAGCGGTGGGTGGCCCTGGGCCCTGGGCCCCCAAGCCTGGCCCTAGGGTGCCGGGTCTTCTGCCTGTGCCTGGGGCTGGGCTCACTTAGATACACCTGTCCTTTCCTCCTGGGAAGGGACCCTTTTCCCCTGCCTCCCATGCCCTGGCCCACCTTCCGTTTTTTGTCCGTGTCTCTGTCTCCTCCATCTCCTCCAGCCCCTTTTCTCCATACAATTTCTAAAGGCTGAAGGATCGGGGGCTCGTCCCAGGCCCTTCTCTCTTTCCCATCGACCCAGGTCCATCTTTTGTGAGTGACGTTATTAGGGCCCATGGCTTTGAACTCCACTCTCATGCTGACATCCCCAAACTTACATCACCAGCGCAGACCTCTCCCCTGAGGTCAGGTGGGCCACTCCACTTGAGTGTGTTTTGGGCAAACAGCCCCCAAAACCTGCACCTCCACGGGCCTCCCCATCATAGGACATAGCACCACAGTTCATGCCACGGGATGGCATTCAGGCCCCAACCAAGCTCGCCAAGATCACACAGCAGAGCTGGCCTTAGAGCCCCATCTCTCAACCCCTCCACCAGGGACAGTTTCATATAAAATCTGGCTAACACCTACAGAATTTGCCGGGAGGGCCAAGTGGACTCAACTTTGCAAATTATGATGGGTTTATAAATGTCAAGGATGTCGCCATCTGGCTGAGAGCCTGAGGGTGGGGGCTCCCCCCGAGCAGGGACAGGGGCTGGGGCGTCAGGTGCTGCCCTGAAAGGGGAAGGGGAGGAGGGGGGACGAGTCTTGGCTTTCCCCTGAATGGGGCCAGGGCTGGGCCCAGGGAGGTGTGGCCTCGGGCACAGTGTGCCCGTCCTCCATCCTCGCAGGCACTGTGGCTACAGCAAGGCCTTCCAGGACTCGGACGAGGAGAAGATGCACTATCAGAACGGGCAGGGTGAGTGCAGGGGCCCTGGGTCAGAGGGCAGAGAGGAGGTCACAGGGCTGGGGGGGGGGGCCAGTGCTGGTCTGGGAATGGGAAGGAAAAGGTGCCCTCAGAAAAGACCAGAGCCCAGGACGTCACAGAGACCCGAGACCCCAGAGGTGCAGCCCTCTTCCCCCTTCGTGGGTCCACAGACCCCAGTGAAGGTGCCAGGGACCCTCTTCCCAGGGAAGTGCATGAACGCACACATGCGCCCACAGTTTTGCATCCGATTTTAGGGAGCTTCCCATGCTCTTGGACAAGAACCCCTGCTGGAGGGAGTTTTTTCAGGACTCTGCAGAGACCCCAGAAAACGAGCCAAATATGGGGGTGCCTACCTCCACATCCCACTTTTGGGCCTCTCTACATATTTGATTCATGGTACTGATTCCCGCTGAGCCTGAATGCAGCAGCCTCAGAATCCTTCTTAACATTGTGGTCTAGAAAACCGTGTTCAATCAACCCACCTTAGTTTCCGGACCGTAAGACACACACACCCCCAATTTGGGAGGAATAACGGTCGTTAACGCTGCTGTTGAGTTCTGTTTACATTTACGCTGGTGAAATGTTATTTATGTTACTAAATATTTTACCACATTTTTTGCTTCAAAAACATTTTTTTTCTATTTTCCTCTTCTAAAACCTAGGTGTGTCTTATGGTCCAAAAAATATGGGTGCGTTGACACTTGCCATGAAATCCTTTTGCTACATCCCTACCCCAGGACAATTTAGAATGATCTCAGGACTCTAGAAGTGACCCTATAAAGTGACAGACATGCTCCAAACTCACTGGAGACACCAAAGGCCTCTGGAGACTCAAGAGCTACTCCTCAGAGACCCTACTTTCACTTGGCAAGCACTTATTGTACACGCAGTGTTTGCCACCACATCCTGCGATTCCCAGAGATGACCCACCCGCCCAGGCCCGCCCCCAGATCTGCCCAGGCCCATGGGATGCTGGGAGGGAAAGTCCTCCCCGACCCCACTGAAGGCCCTTCTGCCCTGGCCCTCAGCACCTCCGCCTGTCTTCCTGCCCCTGCACCGCCCCCCGGGGAAGGTCCTGGAGCCCCAGTTCTATGCAGAACCCCACACCTACGAGGAGCCAGGCCTGGCGGGTCGTGGTTTCACCCGAGAGATTGAAGCCTCCAGGATCCACATTGAGAAAATCATCGGCTCCGGTGAGCCTGGGGGTCGTGAGGGTGGGGACCACACGGAGGGGCACCCAGGGCAGAGGGAGAGGGGGACCGAGGGGCCTGGTATGGCCAAGCCCAAGGGGCCACTCCGGTGTGTGTTGCTGGGGGAGTGCGGGGGTTCTGGGCTGAGGGAGGAGGGTCCCACTGCCCACCCCATGCCTGCTCTACTCGGGTCCGCAGGAGAGTCGGGGGAAGTCTGCTACGGGCGGCTGCGGGTGCCGGGTCAGCGGGACGTGCCTGTGGCCATCAAGGCCCTCAAAGCTGGCTACACAGAGAGACAGCGGCGGGACTTTCTCAGTGAGGCGTCCATCATGGGGCAGTTTGACCACCCCAATATCATCCGCCTTGAAGGGGTCGTCACACGTGGTAGGTTCCAGGGAAGGCAGCCTCACCCTGCAGGGCACCTAGTGCCAGGACAGGGCTCTGGGTCGATCCCATTCCACCCTGCTCTGCCTGTCCCCCGGCTCTGTCCCCCAGCTCTGTCCCCAGGTGAATTGTTTGGGAAGGGCACCCACAGCCATGCCAGCAGGAGCCACAAACTCCCCAGGGCCTCTGTGCTGGCCCAGCCCCTGGTGGGGGACATGCTCCCGGGGTATCTGATCAGCAGCCCTGATTCCCCCACCAAGAGCCACCGCCTCCCCATCCACCTCCCCAGGCCGCCTAGCAATGATCGTGACCGAGTACATGGAGAACGGCTCTCTGGACACCTTCCTGAGGGTGCGTGCCCCCTTCACCGTCCACACGGGCTGGGAGAGGGAAGTGCAGCCTGGGTGTGGGGAGGTGATGTGAGGCCTGCGAACACCCCCAGGAGCCTGGACCCTGCGCCCTGCAGCCCTTGGAAGGGGAGCCAGGTACAGAGTCTTCATGGTCACCAGACAGCCTTCAGCCCCATCATGTCCCCGTGTTGCACGGGGTGCTGCCGCACAGCCACGGGCGCAGAGGGCCGCCCCCAGGCGGGAGGCACGCTGGGTATCCTGGAAACCCCTAGATTCCCAGCTCTCCCTGCCGTGTATTCTGCTGGGTACTCTGAGGTCCAGGTCTCAACCTCTCTGGGCCTTCATTTCTTCTGTGAAACGGATGCACCGTCCTCTCTGCCCCACCTCCCTCTCGGGATTTCCAAGAATGGGAACGAGACTGTGGGAGCAACCGAGTCCATCACAGGCTTCCCGAGCAGCGAAGCGCTTTGCAAACTGCAAAGAGCCTCCCTGCAGCCCTAGCTGTGTCCCCCGCAGACTCACGACGGGCAGTTCACCATCACGCAGCTGGTGGGCATGCTCAGGGGCGTGGGCGCCGGCATGCGCTACCTCTCAGACCTGGGCTACGTCCACCGTGACCTGGCCGCCCGCAACGTCCTGGTTGACGGCAACTTGGTCTGCAAGGTGTCTGACTTCGGGCTCTCGCGGGTGCTGGAGGACGACCCCAATGCCGCCTACACCACCACGGTACGTGGCCCACTCTCCTGTCCGATAGGCCCCCAGGGAGGGGCAAGGTGGCACAGAGGGTGGCCTTCCCCCCACCTGTCGTTCAGCGAAGAGGCCAATTTTGGGGTTGCCTTCTGCCTGAGGCAAGTCCTTCCTCTTCTCTGCACCCCCATTTCTCCTTCTGGGAAAGGTAAGCAACCTTATCTCCCTTCCCGCTATTGCTGGGGGGCTCTGGATCCCAGGGCTGGTCCCCACGACCACTCGCTGGGAGATTTGGGGAAAGTTAGCATCTCCCTGAAACACATCCACTCCACATCTGTCTCTAAAGTTTGGCTGCATCCGAGCATTTTCAAAACGCACCTCGTGGAGATTTGGGTGTCCTGGCAGGTGCCTCTGGGGCTGCCCTGGAGGCAGAGGCTGAGTGGCGGGGCTTGGCCCCCCAGCCCTGCCTCAGAGCCTTCGCTTTGTCTCTCACCCATGTGGCCTCTGAATAAGATTCCACAGAAAGGATCTGTGATGCTCCCCCCCCCAAAAAAAAAGAGAGAGAGCAGGAGGAGGAGGAGGAGGGAGAGGAGAGGAGAGAGAGGGATACCCAGCCGTGGTCTCAGCTTCATGCCTTCTTCAGGCACTGACCCCTTGACTGGTATTTGCTGAGAATCTTCAGCGTGCCAGGCACTTGCACACTTCCCATCACTCAGTTTTCACAGCAGCTGTCTGTGCTGGGCTCCCTGATCAGCCCCCTCCCCAGGGCCCTGGCCTCGCCTCCCCCACTGGACTGCTTAACAGGACCCTGGCGGGAAGGGACCTCAGCCTGGGAAACGTGACACTGTGTTCAGCTCCCTGGCTCAGGCTGAGGACGCGAGCTCAATAGTCCTGTGTCCCTCGCAGGGCGGGAAGATCCCCATCCGCTGGACAGCCCCTGAGGCCATTGCCTTCCGGACCTTCTCCTCGGCCAGTGACGTGTGGAGTTTCGGCGTGGTCATGTGGGAGGTGCTAGCCTATGGGGAGAGGCCCTACTGGAACATGACCAACCGCGACGTGAGTGTGGGGGCCTGGCCGGGCAGAGGCGGTGTGGGGCCTTGGAGGGTGGGCCAGCCTGGAGCCCAGCACCTTGCTCCCTCCCCCAGGTCATCAGCTCTGTGGAGGAGGGGTACCGCCTGCCGGCACCCATGGGCTGTCCCCGCGCCCTGCACCAGCTCATGCTCGACTGTTGGCACAAGGACCGGGCTCAGCGGCCTCGCTTTTCCCAGATTGTCAGCATCCTTGATGCGCTGACCTGCAACCCTGAGAGTCTCAGGGCCACAGCCACTGTTAGCAGGTGCCCAGCCCCCACCCCAGCTCTGCCCCAGCCAGCCCGGCTGCCCTCCTGGCATTGCCCTGACTCAGTCCCAACCCTAGGACAGCCTTGCCCTGACCCCTGGACCAGACTCAGCCTGACCCCTGACCCCTGTTGTCCCTGGACCTTCCTTGGCCCTCTCCTTCCAAGCCTGGGGTCTGGCCCCTCAAACCCTTTGCTCACTGCTGAGCCTGGATGGAGGCCGAGGGCAGCTAATGCCAGGGTCCTCGAAGAAGGCAGAGGTCCTGGCAGGCCACTTACCAAGGCCCCTGTGCTTCAGGTGTCCAGCCCCCAGCTTTGCCCAGAGCTGCTTTGACCTCCGTGGGAGCGGGGGTGGCAGTGGCGGCCTCACTGTGGGGGACTGGCTGGACTCCATCCGCATGGGCCGCTACCGGGACCACTTTGCTGCAGGTGGTTACTCGTCTCTGGGCATGGTGCTTCAGATGAACGCCCAGTAAGTGGTGGTCCCATGGGGGCTGGGCAGGGGAGGGGGCAGCGGTGGCTCCAGGGATTGAGTATGTCCCCGTCCCCATGGCTCTTGGACCCCCAGGCCAGTCAGGCCAGCACCACCCTCTTTTCACAGGGACGTGCGTGCCCTGGGCATCACCCTCATGGGCCATCAGAAGAAGATCCTGGGCAGCATCCAGACCATGAGGGCGCAGCTCACCAGCACCCAGGGGCCCCACCGGCACCTCTGACCAACCCACACCAGCCCTGGGTCCTGCCAGCTATCGGAGGATTTGCAGGGATGGCCAGTGGTCTGGGCAGCCCCTGCTCCTTGGCTGCCTTCCTGTCAGGTGCCCATGAGGCCGAGGACTGCCCGCCAGGACCTGGAGTTGTCAGGGTTGGGCCACCTGCAGAGGGACCTTCGGTGCCCAGCATGGCTGGGTTTCCTGTCCCCAGAGCAGGGGGCCTTCTATTTCCCAGATGTAGGGGCCTCAACGCCACTGAGCCCAACGGAGACATCAGTCACCTGCTTGTGTGTGCATCTACCCGCCGGGTCCCAGCGTGGATGTGTGCCAGTTAGGGCACGCGTGCTCATCCACTAAGACTGGGACACGTGTACACGTGACTGTAGGTGGCGTGTCATGGGTGAGGATGGCGTCACAAGCCTGTGAGCAGGGCCCTCCGTGTGATACTGCCCACAAATGTGGGTCCAGGCCCCGGCGCCCACCAGGACTGCAGTGAGGCTCAGACCCACCTCCCCCTGCCTGGAGGCTGGAGCCAAAGGCCACCTCTGAACCCGCACCAGCACCAGGCCCGCCCTCGTCTCCTGCCCCCGACCCGGGCGAGCCAGCTCCCGGCTCTATCTCAGGTCCCAGCCCTCCCTCCAGCTGGTGGGGGGCCGCCTGCAGCCTCCACCTGGCTTCTACCACTGCTTCAACGGGAAAACAGGGTTCCCGGCCAGCGCCCCTGGCCGCCTCAGTATGTACCACAGGGTACAGGAGATGCCCGCAACTGGACTCGGCTGCCTGGCTAGGGGCCCGGAGCCACCGCATTTCCTCTAGTCTCTGATGCCTGCCTCAGCCCAGGGCTCCTCTCTTGGGAGTCCCTCTGCCCCCCTCACTGCCCCCCAGCCCCACGCCTGGAATCAGGGACCATAGGATCCTAGCTTTGGAGCCCCAAGCACCGCTCCTGCACCATTGGGGCACCCCCGGGGAGTGCGCAGGTCTTGTCCAAGGTCACAGAGCAGCCAAGTTTCTGAGCTGCACCTGCTCCCAGGGCTTTTTCCCCTGCACCATCCCACAGGGACAGCTGTGGGTGGGAGGGCGCTTTGAACCCGCCCCCGCCCCCACCCCCGTCAGAGACCGACCCTCTCCCTTACGGCCCACCAGGGTATGTAAATATCTTTTTTCTACCATGTCAGAATATTTTTTTCCTCATTCCTGACAATGCAAAAATGGTCTTCAAAGCACATAAAAAGCACCCCGGGGTGAGAAAGCTCCATCCCAGGGGAAGCTGGCAGGGCCCGAGGAACCCCAGTGGGCAGGCCCAGGACCCCTGCTGACCTCCAGGGAGGGCAGGCCCAGCCCCCAGCCCCAGCCCCTGCCCAGCCCTCCCTGCAGCCGGCAGAGCTGTTCCGCGGAGACACCAGCACTGAGCCCCTCTCCCTCCTGCAATAATTCGGGGAGTCAGCCCCGCCCAGGTGCGCGGCCAGCTGTCTACACCTCTATATGTTACTATATAGCTGAGCTGCTCTTCCTTCCTATGGAAGTCAGAAACAGGGTCAGGACACGGTCTGGGGGGACCCCGTCTTCCTCCCACCCGCACCCCACCCTCACCCAGCTCCTGGGCTCTGGATCCTCACGTTCCGTGGGGACACAGTGGGGCAGGCACTCGCAAAAGTGTGCCCCCGCCCTCACCGAGAGGCGCCCCCCAGGGCCCCAGGGATGTTTCTCTGTGGTCTCCATCATGAGTCTTGAACTTGCCCACAATGAGAATAAATTCTGCCTCATCTTTGCCTGTGTCCCCCATTTTTTTCCATACAACCTTGACGTCTGGTAAAGAAGGGGCAGCCTTCTGCTGTGCACCCACCTCCCTTACACATCCCGTGCATTTCTTCCTTTCTGGTCTTTCCATCTCGCCCAGGAGGTGAGATTCGTGCACCCAGTTTATGTGTGGAGAGGCTATGGAGGTCAACTTGCCCAACACCAAGTTCTGAGTCAGAGCCCAGGTTTGTCCAGCTCGAGCCCATGTCCCACCAGCAAGCACCCATCAGCCCCACAGTCTCTCTTCAAAGATGTACAGACAGTGCTTGACCTGGAGCACGGCCCCTGCCCTGGGCTCTCCTGGGGAAGAAAGGTGCCCCGCCGAGGAGGAACAAGCATTTCTCAGGAACAACTTCCTCGGGACCCAGGGGTCCACTGAGAGACATGGGTGCTATGGGGCAGGGCAGGAAGGTGGGATGTGAGGGTATTCCACAGTCAAGGACTCGCTTCTGCTCCGAGAGAGAAGGGACAGCACGCGAGGAGCTGGGGTGGTGGCATCAGAGCCTGGGCAGGAGAAGGGGGCAGAGTCCAACTGTGTCCATTTGCATCAGTGACTCAGACATCTGGGGACGATGCCCCCAGGGTCTTCTCGATGAACCAGTGACTGACTCCAGCAGCCTTTCCAGCTGACAGAACAGTCTTTACTTCTGCACCTCTCTTAAATTGGGAAAGTGGGACAGGGAGAAAACACCTTCCGTGTGTTCCTGCAATCTCGGCAATAATCGCGACAGCCCTGTGGGGTGGGTAACATTGTCTCCGCCTTACAGGTGGGCACACCGTCGTCCCGGGAAGCACACCGCCACATAAAGCCAGGTCTGTCTGACTTCAAGGCAGGCGTGTTTCCCCCTGAAACTCTAAACTCTATTCCAGGGCCCTCCCCACGGAGGAAGAAGCTGTTACTACACACTTCTCTTCCCTAAGGACCAGTCAGCCTCTTGCGCACCTACTATGTGCTGGCTGCCACTGGGGATACAAACAAAGGTGATGGAGCCCCTTCTCTTCAGAGGCTGAGACCAGGTGGGCACACAGAACGTGCAGAAGTGGCTCCCCTGATCAGACCCATGTGCTAAGTGGCCAGGAAATGGGGCACAGAGAAGGGGTAGAGGACAGCCGAAACCTGCAAGGCCGGGGCTGTCTCCAAGGACTTCCTGGAGGAGGCGTTCAGGTGGGCCACTGGGGATGAGAAGGATTTGGAGGTTCATTTCCTAGGCAGCCCCCCAGGAGAGGGTAGAATGCAGAGCAGAGGAAGAACACCACTGGAGGAAAAACAAATCCTGTTCGCAGAGTGGAAGTCTCCCTGTTAGGAAGTCGGCTAGCCCCTCCCTCATCTACAGATTTCACTTCACGTAAAACTTGCAAGAGAGTTTTCTCTGCAACTGGACAAGATCACCCCACAATGTATGTGGAATAATAGAACCTAGAATAGCTAAGATCAGTTGAAGAAGAAGGGGAAGGGAGTGGATGGGAACCTCACCCTGCCAGATGTTGATAATTACCATAAAGCTCTAATAATTAAACCGGTTTGATTTCAGCCCAGGAATAGAGAGACGGATAAAAAGAATGGAGAATGTGCCTAGGAACAGATCCAAATGTATACGGGAGTTTGAAACACGACAAGGTGTAATGGGTGATGTTAGGACCATTAAATATGCCCCCTGGAAAAAGATAAAATCAGATCCCTACTCACATGGCTTACAAAACAAGTTCCCAGTGATTAAGGTCCTAAATGTAAAAAGCAAACTGTAAAACATTTAAAAGAAAAAAAACAGGAAACTAACTTTATCAGAAAACGAATAGCCCTGGCTGGTGTGGCTCAGTGGATTGAGCATCAGCCTGAGAACCGAAAGGTCATGGGTTTGATTCCCAGCCAGGGCACATGCCTGGGTTGCAGGCCAGGTCCCCAGTAGGGGGTGTTTGAGAGGCAACTAATCGATGTTTCTCTCCCTCTCTTCCTCCCTCCCTTCTCTTCTCTCTAAACATAAATAAATAAAGTCCTTTCTTTTTTAAGAAAATAAACACACATGATAAGAAAAATTATAATAAACCTTCATTAAAATAAAGACTTCTACATAACAAAACAAAATAATTCATTAGTTACAATGGGGAAAAGATACATGTATTTGCAACCTTATTGCCAACCTAGAGAGAATTCGTTTTCAAAATAAAATTACGACTCCGGAGAATCAATTTACCAAAAGATTGCAAAGCAATAGGAAAATGGGCAAAAGATATGAACAGACAAGTAACAGAGGAAGAAATATGAACGGCCAATAAAGATATGAAAAGATTCTCAACATCACTAGTAAACGTGGAAATGCAAGTTAAGACAATAATGAGATCGCACATCACACCAATCTGATGGGCAAAATTAGCCTCTAACACTAGTAGTGATGAAAGTGGGGGCGGGGATGGCAACGTCTACAAACGGCTGGTGGGAATGCAAATTGGTACAACTACTCTGGAGAGCAGCTGGGAGACAGTACATTTTAAGATGAGCAAATCTAAGACCCAGCAGCTCCACCTTAGTTAGTGTCTGTCTTAGGTTAGGTTCCCACGCAGGGCCTGGGATTCTTGTGCAGGTGATTTATTGAGGGACAGCTCCCAGGTGAAGAGCCAGGGGAAGGCAGATAGGGTGGGAGGAAAAGCTGAGCAATTATGTGTTCTCCATGGGAGATTAGCTTCACTCTGATGCCTCAGGGAGTCTGGGGCATTAATAACGCCACAGAGTCGGTCCGTCTGGCGGCAAGGGGCCAGTCTTTGGTACCCCCCTGTTCATCAGTCACTGCCTAGGTGCTGCCCCCTGGTGCAGGTGGTTTAACTTCCCTGGAGAGCAGATTCCCAAGACGGGAGCAGCCATGAGCCCTTAGCAGCCAAGAGCAGCTGAGGAATGAGCATACCTGCAGGAGGTATGCATACCTGCAGGTCAAAGGAGCCTGGTGAAGGCACCTGCAGTGTTCTGTATGCGTCCTATTCTATACTCCCAGGCAAAAGAATGCATGCCTGAGGATCTTCATTGCACCTCAGTCCATAATAGAAAAATGAGGAGCAGCCTAACTCCCTCTCAGCAGGCAAACAGGAAAATAAGCTGCTTTATACGTACAATGAAATCGTCTATTACAGTTAAGATGAATGAATTTGATCAACATGTACCCGTATGGATAAGTCTCCAGAACATAATACGGTGTGAAAAAATAAACGACAAAGGAGCATGTGCAGTATCACATAGTTTATTTAAACTTTTAAAATATATTTAACAACAGAATGACAGGTTTTGAATGCAGGACTAGAAAACAGCAGTGTATGTCTGGGACAGATAAACGCCTGTTTTAGCTCGATTTCTTCTGAGGAATAAAGGTCAGGAAGCAGGGGTGTTGGGCTGTATCTAGTGTTGCATTTATTTTCCTTGTTAGAAGGAGAGGGCTCTGGTATCAAGATGGTGCAATGTTAACACCGTTTAATCTTAACGAGCACATGTGTCTGTTATGGTTTTTTTTGCATGTTGAAATGTTTTATAATTCAAAACCAATAACGTCCTAAAAACTGCAATGGAGGGGTTCTGAAGGCTGCCCTCAGGAATCGCAGTGTCCCCTGAGAAATGGGACCTGGCCCTTCGGGGACCCTGTAGTATGCACTGTCTGAAGCTGGGCAGCCTGCATCTAACCATTTACCTCCCCCGCCCCCATCCTGGCCCTGCCTCCACCTCTTCTCCGGAAGTCTGCAGGAGCCCCCACCTCTGGCCTCCCTTCTTCCTCTCTTGCCTCCTTGAATGCATTCTCTATAAGCGTTCAGAGGGATACTTTTAAAATTTCAACTGGATCATGCCACTTTTCTAGTTTCAACCCTCCAAAAGCTTCCGATTGAGGTTATAATGACTTTTGAGATCCTCACCTGGCCCACAGCATCGCACGTGGTCTGCTCCCACAGGCCTCTCCCACCTGCCTCCACCCTGCCCCGCCCCCTCACTCCTGTCCTTCCTCTCCGCTCTTGCCCGAACCAGGCCTGGGCATTAGCTCCTCCCTCTGCCTGGATGCTCTTCCTTGTCTGCAGAAGCTCCAGGCCGAGTGTGACCACCTTCCACCTGAGTCACTTTCTACCATGTTACCCAGGGCTACTATATCCATAACTCTTAGCACCAGCCAAAGGGATCCCATTTATTGTTTCTCTCTTTTTTTAAAGATTTTATTTATTTATTTTTAGAGGGGAAGGAAAGAGAGAGAGAAAGATCAATGTGTGGTTGCCTCTCATACACCCTCTACTGGGGACCTGGCCTGCAACTCAGGCTTGTGTCCTGACTGGGAATCAAACTGATGACCCTTTGGTTCACAGGCTGACACTCACTCAATCCACTGAGCCACACCAGCCAGGGCTTTTATTGTTTCTTTATATACTTTACGCCCCCATCATTCAGCATGCTCCAAAAACTCAGGTACCTCATCCAATTGATTCAGTGCTCAGCCCTACCACACAGCACACCAATGGCCCTCATTCCTGTGTAACAGACATTTGTTGAATGAATGAGTGAATGAATGAATGAATATTTACTGAGCACCTCTTCTATGACAGGCCCTGTTCTCAGCTCTGTGAATTCTGGAATGGATGAGATAATTCTTGCCCTTCAGGGACTCGCCGTATAGCAATAGCAGAGGAACCAAATCATAGGGTCACAGACGCTGGAATAAGAACCTTTGCTCTAATTGCAGAATTAGAGGGCTTTAAGGGAAAGAGGTTTTTTACTCTTCACACCTTTGTTTCTTAAATAAAGAAAACCAGCCTTACCCAGAAAGGGAACAGGACTCACCCAAGTTAACACAGCAACAGAGGCGTAGTCTAAATCTGAACCCAGGTCCCCTTGCTTCTCATAGTTTGTATTTAAAGAAACACACCCCCCAAAGCAGTTTTGGACCCTCTTACACCTCCTGGCTCTTGACTGCCACTCGGGGCACTGCCTGCAGAGGGGAAGCAAACTCTCCAGAGGACAAAGAGGAATCATAAGCAGAGGGAAGCCTTACTCTTTAATCGGACACGTAGCTGAATGTCCACCAATAAGACCTCCTCTCTTCAGAGTGAGCTTTGCACACTCTCCAGATTCCTCGAGAAAAAACAGGAGCCCCTGAGAGAATGGAAGAATTACTCCCCCGAGTCCGAAATGTGAGCAAAGCCCATCAAACCCTTCCACCCCTCCAAGGGGGTATATGAGGAGAGGAGAGCAGAGAATATGGCATGAGCTAAATATGACCTCTCACTCTCCGTCCCTGATGCCCGGGAACCCAGTGAGGACACCTCCATTTCCCTCACCGTAGGCGCTGGGGACGGGTCATCTGCCGGCATGAAATTCACAGACCTCGGAGGGTTTGCATTTCCATGTCCCTTGTGTTGGGGCTGATAGTAGGTGATGAATAAAAGATGGGAATGGGTGGGGGGAGATCCTGTGGCTTTAAGAGGAATGTGATGAGCATTTAGAGTGGGGAGTTTAGCCCAAGAGCCTCTCTCTGAATACCAAAAATAAGGGGTCCAGCATCAAATGTAAAATAAACCAACAAACCCCAGAAAGCCATCCTCCTGCCTTGAGGTGGTAAGAGCCCCAGGGACGAAAAGGGCCTGGCGGCCTTGGCCGGAGAGGGGGCAGGGGCAGAGGTGATGCAGGCTCGGGTGAAGGGAGCCAGGGGCTCTCAGCAGAGACGTTCAGGAGGCATGGCCAAGGTGACCCAGGGCTGGAGCCAGGGCGGTAAGGGCAGGGCAGTGTGGGGGCAGCCCCCTCTTGCCAGTGCTGGCATACTCTTTGGGTGCTAAAAGCAACTGTTTCCCCCTTACACTCACACTCATACAAGGGACTCGAGGGAAGGAAGGCTGTCAGGGTGGCATCTGGTGGGAACCAATGGAGGCAGCTTACTGTTACTGCGAACACCGAGTGACGACTTAACTGCACTTCTATCCTGTGACACCACAGTGACGAGGGTTTTCCGTGCATTATGCATATTCCGGATCCCACAGCAGCCTGGCAAGTGTTCCTGTCACCATCGGCTTTCACCGGTCGGGAAACTGAGTCACCAGGAGGTGATGGAACCAGCTCGGAGTCACACAGCTGGTGACGGATGACACGGTGTTCACACCCGGTCAGCCTGACTCCCTGCAGGTGGGCAAGGGTGGGGTGTGCGGGAGGGGCTGGTCGAGGACGTGGGCCCTGTCTCTAAGCCCGGTAACCACTCACACAGCCGGTAGGTCACAGCCGAGTCTGCCTTCCAGACGGTTTCTCCTGTGGAAAAGCATCTCAGGCCCATTGGCCAAGGAGGGTGAGTAATAGGCTCCGGGGGGGGCGGTTTGCTGCATATTTGTGCTTTGGTGTAAGTGGGGGGCTCGGAGTGGAAGTTTTTGGGCATGCAGTGGCGTGGGGCCATGCAAAAGTGTGTGTATGGCATGATCTCCAAGTGTGCGAATAAGTGCTGGTGCACGATGGTAGGGTGCGTGTGCCTGTGTGAGTAGGACCGTGCTGGGTAAGTACATGCCACGGAGGTGAGGGTGGCTGCGGTTAATACAGGTGTCTGAGGGTGTAGAGCCCATAGCCTATCCCAGACTCCCTGAGGCTCAAACCCTGCAGGACGCTCTCTCGGCTCGCAGCGCCGGGAGCTGTCCGTGGTGCTGACGCCACACCTGCAGGCGCTTGCCTCCAAAGCCGGGGCGGGGCCATCTCTGGAGCCAGGAAGAGCAGATGCTAGATCAGTGGAAGCAAAGTCACTGTCACGAAAGATGACTTTCCTGCCGCACTGCACGCTGGCCTGGCACATAGAGAGCCTTGCCTCTCTTCTCCCTTGGACACTCCTTATGGAGCTTCTCAGGGGCTGGTGAGGCTGATGGTCAGTAATATTGGCTGGACTGAGCTGAAGGACAAAAACAGAAGCTGAAGGCCCTTAGCTGTGTCCGGAGAAGGCTGTCATGATGGGGCAGGGCTGTGTCTGGCAACCAGGGTGAGGGGAGACTGTGGTGAGGCCCTGGTGAAGACCCGAGGCCTCACCAGTCAGTGTCTTTATATCCGAGAGGGGCTGTCCCGGGAAAGGGACTCGGGCTGTTCCTTCCCAGAGCCAGATGGTGGGAACTTCAGGAGGACAGATTTCAACTCTTCTCAAGAACCCTTTCTTCAGTCCGAGCTCCCCCATCTGGGGATCCTTCAGCTTCAGGAAGAGATGAGCTTCCTGATGTCAAGAAATGTAAAGCATGCTATTTATTTTTAGGGTCCTCATGAGAGCGAACCAGCCCTTGGCACGGTGGGTGCTATTTATTGAACACCTACTGTGTGCCTGCCACAACTCATGGGCATATTTGTCATTAGCTCTGTGGGACAGTTGAGGACACTGAGGCTCAGAGAGGGGAGGTGACTTGTTCAAGGCCACACAGCTAGTAAAAAATTGAGCTGAAATCACACCCAGTGTGTGACTCCAAACCTGCGTGGTTAAGCCCTGTGCTACAAAGATTCCTGGACCAACCCAAATGGTATAGAGTTCCTCCTTCTCCCCAGTGCCCTCCCCACGGCCCTCTGTCATTCCCTCCCCTCTTCCTCCCCATAGATTGAGTGTTAAGGAAGAAATAAATTTAAAATGAATGAGGCCTCTAGCCCAGGGCGTGAGGCCTGATCCGATTATCACTGATGTTTCTTTCATGAGGGATGGGACAGTGTTTCTCGCCCAGGGCAGTGGAGGAGGCTGCCTCTAAGTCACCAAGGCCACCTGCCTCCCGGCTCTGCGGGTTCTCTGACCCTCCCTGCCCCACCATCTGCCACCAGCAGCCCTCCTTCTGTGCGCCCCACGGCCCAGCTGTGGCTCTCAGAAGCCCCACCAAGCTCCAGCTGCACCTCTAAGATGGCCTGGGGCAGCAGAATGGGCCCAGGCTTTGAGTCCAACCAGAGTCTGGATCCTGGCTCTGACTCTTACTATGAGATTCTGGAGAAGCGAAGTAAGTTTTGGCTTCCCTTCCAGTGAAATGGGGGAGAGGCCTGCCTCACAGAGCCACCGTGCGCTGTGCGTTAATGTATGTATCTAGGGCTCGGAACGCAGTTCGTCTTCTCGTGGTTATCGCTCAGTGAGTGGGCATTGCTGCGGCTATTCTACTCCAGTAGCAATGCTCGTGCTACTGTAATTACTGTCATCATATTAATGGGTGGAAGCACTTCTTGTGCTGAGTGCTTGGTGACCAAAAAGAGAAATTGATACACATCAAGGTGGTGGGACCTAAGGCCCCATTCATAAAGGAACAGGCACTTCTTAGGAAAACCCCCATGTTCACAAGGCAGGGGTGGGGGCAGGGGACAAGCAGCAGGGAAGCAGACCGGCCGCGGCCCCAGTTGTTGGGGTTTGCCCACCTGACTTTGCACAAGTGAGACGGAAGCCCTTCGGATGGAGAGCAGAGGCATCCTGACCACTGGGGAAGCTGATTCCGAACGATGCGGCCTGTAGCTGTGGGCGGCAGGCTTCCTGTGGTGGACTCCAGGGTCCGACAGACTCACTGCCCGGCCACGTGGGCACTGGACCTGGCAGCCCACCACCCGCAGGGGAGCAGAGTACATGAGGGCCTCCTGTGGGCAGCCGGGCTCCCAGCAGAAAAGACCCCTACCCTCATGCTGAGAGTTCTTGGCCTAAACACTTCCCCTTTCTGAACCCCAGCTTGCTACCCTGTAAATGGGGGTAAAACAGAACCAACCATAGACCTTCGGCCAGGGTCAGAGGGTACCAATGAGGTGGGGGTGGCGGGCAGCAGGCCAGAAAGGTCCCTGCAGGGTTTCCCAACCCTCCATGTCCCCAGGACTAGGACCCTTCACTGGGTGTGAACCCCCCATAGACGCCTGGGTCCAGGTGACCCACAGAAAGGTCCAGGCACCGCCCCCACTGCCCACCATGGAGCAGACCTCAGTGATGCCTCTGAGCCTCCTTGCCTTGCGTACCAGGCGGTGCATGGAGGCTGTGCAAGGCACAGAGGCAAGGAGGCCGTGAGGGGGAGAAGGAGGGGAAAAGGCTGGGAAGCCTCGGGCCCTGGGGAGCACCCCGCACGCACACCAGTCTCCCTCACGCAAGGGGCTAGACACGCGATGTCCTCCGGCTCCCTCCCCTCTTCCTAACTCCCTCGCTCACATCTACGGTGGGGGGGGTCAGCAACCCCAGCCCCCAGTGCCCGCTGCCCAATCAGTCCGTCCTTGTATCTGCCCTCTCCATGAGCAGACTGGCTGCCTACCTCTCCCTTGATCTGCTTCCTGAACTGTCACTCGCCCTTCTGTCTGTCTGTTGTTGGTGTCGGGCTTTTTGTAGGTCACAGTGTCCATCTGGGGTTGGTCTCTCTGTCTATCTGTCCTCCCAATGCTCAGGCCGGCTGCCCGTCACTCAGGCCACCATAATCTGTCTTTACATCCTCTGTCGCTCAGTCTGTCTATTCTCTTCTTGCTCAGGCTGGCTGTGCATCTGTTTTTGTTTGTCCGTGTGCCTTCCTCTGCCTACCTGGCTGTTGGTCCGTCCTGCCTACCTATCTATCTGCCCGTCCATCCCGCCTTGCCGTTCCCCACCCCCATTTCTCTGCATGTGTGGAGCTGGGTCCATGCATCGCCAAAGCCCACATCTCTCTGCCTTCCCCAGGCTGGCTGACCCAGGGTGGCGGAGCGGCCAGGCCAGCAGGCCCAGGAGCCCCCGCCCGCCCCCCAGCCGCAGTTTACACACCCCCAGCCTCCGAGACCCAGACTCTCCCTTCTCCCAGCCCCCACCCTCCTCCCTCTAGCCCTGGAGTGTTATAGAAAAATTTAACAAATGGTATTTAGGGAAAACTAGGTTCAAATTAATGGTGAAAATAAAGTTTTATGATTCCATTTCAGTTTTATTCCTCGACTGATTTCCTCCATTACCACTGAGCATCAGTTGAGAATGGCTGTTCTCTGCAGTATTTATGGTAATTCAGGTTAATGTCTGAGTTCGAGGAGCTCAATTAGCAAATTCATGGACAAGGAGGTCTGTTCCCGCTTCTCTTGTGAAGCCCGATGATTCATTAGCCACAGGGAGACGCCGGGTTTCATGTCTGCATACAAAACGACCGGCCCTGTTCTCGCAGGCGAGTGGTGCCAGGCTCAGGATTGGTGCTCGGGAAGCAGGGCCGTCTTTGTTTCCCGTAGCCATCACAGTACTTGGCACAGAGTGGGGCTTCAGTATTAATTTGGCACCCAGCACAGGGCCCATGGCAGGTACATCTAAATACTGAATACACCAGTTAGCCACTTTGTCCCCAGTGTCAAGCACAGAGCCTGGAAGAGAGGAGACACTTAATATTTGCCAAAGAAGTTGACACACCCTGATCTCCTGTGCCTGACATGGGGTGGCCACCTGGTAACAGGGGGATGAGTGTTTGTTGACTGACCAAATGATTGATAACAAATGAATGAATGGATATCACTGGTCTTCTCCAGGCACAAGACGGCCTATAGCCCCAGAATCCTACCTCAGGGTAACTAGAAGAAATGGGATTTCAAAGAGAGGGTCCTGGTTGGAGGTTCTAGGGAAGGAGGAGACAGGCAGAGCTCCCAGGCCCGCCTTAGAGCCTGACTTCAGAAGCGGGAGCTGCTTCGAGGCGTGCTGGGCCGGGGCACCCAGGCTGAGCAGATGGGCCGCCCTCTGCCAGCTGCCCAGCCCCGATCTCTGGGTAGAGAAGCTGCACAGGGAAGGGAATCCTGCTCTCCCAGTGCTTTTCCCAGGCTGCCCTCCCTGGAGGCTGGTCTCTTGGTGATGCGCGGCTGGGTGACAAGTCCTGTTTTGCAAATGTGGAAACTAAAGCCCAGAGAGGGGAAGTGCTGTGTCTAAGTTCACACAGCAAGTTAGGAGTCAAGCTAGGACATGGGTCTTCAGTGCTCCTGCCTGTACCTGCCACTGTCCAGCCCCATCTTTTTTTTCTCTAAGCCTCGGAATCCCCACACCCTCTCCCACTAGAATGTCTTTTCTGTGTTCACTGATGTCTCTCCCATACCTGGAACTGGACTGGCAGACAAATCACAGTAAGTGTGCAATGGAGGCTTATGTCGTTTTGTAGAGTTTTCAGTTGGAGAACCTAAGATCAGAGAGGCAACTTGACTTGCCGCAGGTCACACAGCTAATGAGCGGTGAAGTCAGGGTCAGGATTCCGACCAAGTTCATTCTGTATCTGAGCCCTGAGCCCTTGTCTACTGGACACCTGCCTCTGCACCTTTTGTTTAAAGCTGCCACCCAGCAGCCCACCCACCAGCTCCATTTAAGGCCAGCCCCTCGACTGATGGCTCCCCTGCCCCAGGAAACCCTCTGGGTCACCTCCGGGGGCTGGAGCCAGAGCTGTGACAGAGAGACCAGGAAAGGCCAGGCCCAGAGGGAACGAGGCTGGGCCCCGGCTGCTCCCTGGCAGCTCCCCGGCCAGGGGTCTCGTCAGTGTCAGCAGAGGCCTCTCAGCAAGATGAGGTTGACATTTCCTGCACAGCCTGCCATGGGCTGCCTGTCTCCCAGGAAGAAGCTCTGGTGGGAGGGGCTGCGGCATGAAAGACAGATGTGACAGCCAGGCCCGAGAGACTGGCCCAGGGTGCCCTCCTTCTCCGAGAGTTTGTTGAAGAAGACAGTGCGGCTCCAGCCAGCACTCTGGGAGGGCTCCACTCTGAGAGCTTCATGGGCATCCTATCCACCACCCTCACAGCTATGCAGGGAGGAGGTACAAGGAACGGCCCCATTTTACAGTTGGGAAAACTGAGGTTCAGGGACGTGCCATTGATTGCCTGACATCGCACAAACAGCATGGCAGATGCAGGGCCAAGTTCTGCTTGACCTTAGAGCACTGACCCTTAAACTTCACTTTCAAGAGCCTCAGCTGAAAATATGTCACATAAATGAGACATATTTAAATGTGGTCCCTACTCGCTGAGAACATCCTCCTGCAGCTTAACGAGGAAGGAGAAAAAGCCGCTGGCTGGGGAGCTGAAGACAGAGATTTAATCCTGCTTCCACCACAGACTCCCTCGCTGTGTGACCCTGGGCAAGTCGCTTAACCCCACTGTCCCTTGTCTGAGAGGGACCGTCCTGCCCTTCCGCAGTCCAGGGGCAACCCCTGCCTCTCTCCCTGATTCCCTGGGTTCAGGAGGATTTTCATATTCAGAACGAGGAGGTGGCCTGTGGCAATGAGTCTCAGAAGAAACAAACAGCTCGAGAAGGTCCCCAAATGCGGAGTGGAGCAGACCCGGTCGGACCCTCATTGGAGATCTGAGGACCAGAGAGAAGTGACTTGTGCAAGGTCACATGGCACATTAGCTTCCATGAAAGGATTCCCAGCCTAGCACCTTCCCACGCGGCTGCCACAGCACTAAAAATGTTCAAAGACTTTAAAAGCTTTACCTTTGGCCCTTATTTTTTATTTTAATCTTTATTCCTGTTTCTTTGAAGAAAATAGACCACTGGGGGTCTTGGAAACTTTTTTTTTCTTTTAAACAAAAAAATAAGCAAACTAAGTCTAGAAGACCCTAAAGACAGAAATGGCATCTCAGCTTCCTCTTGCTACCCTCCGGAGAGGCTCAGTGGCTGTCTCCCTCGGTCCCTGGCGGCTGGCACCGTCATGGAAAGGACCAGCAGGGGGATTTGCCGGACCAGCTGCTGCATAAACAGCAAGTGACTTCAGACAGACTGGAAAATCAGGCAGCACTTCAAAGGTGCGATGACAGGCGGTAACGGTGGTGGGAGCACAGAGGTGGCCTCCCCTGACGACCAGCCCTGGGCGGGAGGCTGGACTGGCTGCTGTGCTCTCACAGAGAAAGAGCCGCCGGCAGGACAGGCACCGCCTCTCGCCGCCTGCGAGGAAGCTCTTACAATATTTGTCAACCCCTGAGCTGCAGGAGGCTGGATGGACCCGCGTGGGGGGGTGAGGAGGAGTGAGAACAGAGCGCCAGCCCACAGGCCGAGACAGCCAGGCCTGACCCTTCCTAACTCCACGCTTCACCAGCAGAGCTTTGGGCCTTGGGCCGAGGCCCGGGGGGGCAGGGAGCCCAGCATGGCTCTGGCCAGCTGAGAGGGAGGAGGGAAGGCCCAGGCCCTTGCCGAGCAGTGTGGCCCCAGCAAACCTTCGGGTCACATGGTTCCTCCCGCCTTCACAGATGAGGAAAAGCTGGCCCCAGAGCGGCTGCAGGAAGCTCCCCCCGGGAAGAGAGGAGTAAAGCAAAGCGGTGGAGGGCGCAGGTGCGGTGCCCATGTGCACCTTTGTGTGGGCCCACCCGCATGCCCTCGTGCCCCCACCTCTGTGCCCACACCTCCTGGCTCAGGCCCCTCACCCCTCCCTGTTCTCCCTCCCCTTCCTCCGATTCTCTCCCTCAGAAGGACGACATTGGAATGAGCCATGTGACTTCAGACAAGGGACCCCACCTCTCGGAGGGAGTCTCAGCAGTAAAATGGGACTGTGGCTCTGCCCTCCTGGAGAGGTGGGGGTACGTGGAGCCCCCAATGTACACGGGTCCCTCCCCAACCCTTCTCCCTCCATCCTCTTCTTCCCTCTCCTCTCCTTAGCTCCTTCCCAACCCTTTTCTGCTCCTCCATTTCCCCATCTGTAAAATGGGAATAATGCTACCTGTCTCCAAGGCCAGTGGGGAGAATTAGGAAAGGCATGCTTTAATCCTGGGACGTTAGGATGATGTGAGCCTCATCATCCTAACATCCCAGTAACACATAAACGCATGCTGCTGTTACTGACCGGGGCAGGGCGTTGGTCTGGGTGTGTGTTGAGCTGTTTGTGCTAATCTGCACTGGACCCCGGAATGGCCTAGAATATAGGTATATGAGTACATCCTTGAAGCCACCACCCAGATAAAAATGTAGAGCCTTCCCAGCATCCCGGAGTGATCTCTCTCTCAGTCCACACCTCCCCCGCCCCTCACCAGAAGTAACCACTATTCTAAAGACAGGCGAAATTTTAACCTAGAAAAGCTGGGGCGGGGGGGTTCGACTGCAGGGATGAGAATGGACCGGAACCACAAGGGCGAGGCAGGGGGACCGGGGACAGGTATCTAGCGCAGGTTGCCTTTGGGGTGAGGAAGCAGGAGAAGGCGGGCTGCCAGGGGAGGTGCCCGAGCCCGGGGTCTCCAGGGACCCCTTCCCCAGGAGCCTCCCACTGTCTGAGGGAGAGGCCGCAAGCAAGCACGGCGGTCGGTCATGTGCATCCGTGCGTCCTGGGCCGGGCCAGCCCAGCAGAGCCAGAATCGTGGGCAGCTGCCACCCTCGGGCCTTTGATGTGACAGAGATGGAGACACACACGTGTCCGACAATTAATTAATTGTGACTTTCACCGCACAGCGGCTGCTTCCCATTGATCTGCGCCCGTCTGGTGTGAGGGAGACAATTAGGAGGGAGCACAGCAGCGGCAGCTAATTACCCACAGAATGAAAACCATGCCTTTCAATTTATTAAACTTTTATCACGAAATAACCTGGCCACTCCCTCCTGCTGAGAAGCTACGGGAGGCTGCTCTGGACGGCACCCCCTGTTTGCCCTTCCCAGACGCTGAAAGTCCTAGGAAGGCACGACCACCTCCTGGCCACGGAAGACCCCACACACACTTGGGCTCTGGGGAACAGAGCAGGAGAGTGGGGACCCCACTGTCATCAAAACCATCCCTAGGTTCTGATTAAAATCAGGCAGCAGACCAAAGGAAATCAGGCACGGGCCTTTGAGGAATCCGGAGGGTTGGATGAAGACCTGGATTGTCTGAGCCAGGCTGCTCTCGGACATCACCCAGTCCCACCCTTTGAGTGATGGAGGCGGCCAGGTGTGCAAGCAGGGTGGCCCCTGGGTCAAGCCTCAGCCAGGTCTCCCAGGACTGTTACTGCCTACCACTGTTTTAGCGCTTGCCCATTTTACGGATGTGCAAACCGAAGCTCAGAGAGGCAAAGATGCTTGCTCAAGGGCACACAGACACATGCTAAAGCCCCGTTTGAAGCTCTGCTCCCTGAGTCTCTTTGCGCAAGGGAGCAAAGCGTCGAAGTATGAGCCTCTTTGGAAGAGGGACATACTTCTAGAGCTCTCTCCGTCATCTGTAAAGTAGCAATGATACAGCTACCCTGAACAGAAGTTGTGAACATTTAGATATAATAATAATTTTTTAAGACCCTGCCTGCCCCGAGCATGGTAACTGCCATTGGCAACAGGGAAACTGATGCTCTGAGATAGGGACACGGCTCAAGGCCAGCGTTCCAGCTGCAGGGGGAGCAGAGGGTTTCCAGCTAGCCCTCTGCCTGCTCCATAAACATCTTTAAGTTCAGGGCCTGGTTCTGCCTCTCGCTGGATGTCTATGGGGGACCCTAAGCAGACCACCCACTAACGGGACTTTGGTGCCCTTAGATCTGCCTGGCTTTGGGGACACTCCTACAGGAGCAACATCCATGGAGTCTTCCCAGATCCCCACAAAGCAGGCAGGAGAGTGCCTGTTGGAGATGAAGGTGCTGACACCTGAGGAGGAAGGGAGGAGACCGAGGCAGCACCAGCCAGGGCTAGCGCCTGGTCTCCAGGAACGAGTGCCCCGGCCTGGCTCTCACAGCAGCTTGGAACCGCACCCCAGGCTGGCCCCAGAAGCTGGCCCATGAGACTCCACTTCCTCCCCTCCCTGACAGATCAGGTCGGCCTCCAGAAACGCCCCCCCCCCAGCATCCATTCCTGCAGGAGATGGTGAGAACGTAGGGGAGGGGTGCTCAGTCCACCAGCCCCTAACCCACTGTGTGCCAACATCCACCCCAGGGCTCCCGGAAACTGCCTATCTGCCTAGAGTCCAGAGACTGGAGAAATCGAGGGGGGCCCCGGAGAGGGGGGCTGGGAAGACTTTTTCCCAGGGGAGGAAGTAGCTGGGCCAGGGGCCATTTGCCCTGTTTTCCCTGGGCCTTTACTCCAAGTCTCCAGAAGCACCTGCTGACTCTGAACTCATGCTCCCTCTTTAGACTCATCCTTCCCGTTAATGTGGCCAAGATTCTCTGAGCAAGTGCTATGTATTTCTTGAATAAATAACCCCGGGTATTTTGTGAGTAGGGCCTGAACCAGGATGAAGTGAATGAGCTGCCCAGGCCCTGCAAACTTTTAAGATGGCGCTCACTCCCAGGGTTGATTCTGCACTTTCACAGGCATGCAAGTGTGTGCCTCCTTAAATTTTGCTCCCTGGGAGCCTCGCTCTCCTCCCCCTAGTCCTGGTCCAGAATTCCAAGCATAGCAGAAGGAGAACGTGCCTGAGAGCAGGAGGGACACTCCTGAAGACTTTCAATCACCAATCACATCACCAGAAAGGCAGATTGGTGAGGGTGAGCCCCAGGGGGTTGGGCTTTGACTGGGGAGCACGTGGCCCACAGGGGGCGCTATGGGTATATCTTGATGCTTTCTAGTAAGAGGCCCCAGTAACCGAACACCTTCTGAATGCCAGACCGCGTTGACTCTCCAAGGTCACATAGGTAAGGACCCGCGGTGTTCAGATTCAAAGCCAGTTCTCCCAGAGCCCTCAGCCTGTCTCTCCACCTCCCCCAGTGCGCCGGACACAAGGACTGCAGATGTTCTGGGGGACCCAGCAGGTGAGCTCCCCACTCCTACGACCCCTGCAGCCCCCTAATCTTGAAGGACGGGCCCCCGCAGTCAGGACCACCATTCCCAGAGCCTGGCCCTCCCTGGCAGCCGTGTTGCCGCTCTGACAGCCTTTTCCAGGAGCCCGCCAGGGATTGATTTGCATACTACGGTGTCATTTGCATACTACTTAGGACAGCCTTTGCTTTTCCCACCTGCAGCAAACTCCAGCCTGATTAGTTCTCCCCACATTGGAGAGTTAATTACTCTCCCGCGTAGAGCGGGTGTTTATTTGTAATCAGCAGAGGGCTGGGAGGAGCGGGGGGGGGGGGGGGGGGGACCAGGCAGAAGCAGCTGTCCTTAGCCGAAGCCTGGAGTAGCTCCGCGGGCAGAAGATGAGAGCGAGCTGGAGCGCCACAGACCCGACCCAAATCCCGGCCCTGCCCTGGCGGCCGTGGGGCCGGGGCACGCCCAGCCCAGGGGAAGGAGAAGGGGAGACTGGACCCGAGGTTAGGGGAGTGTAGGACCACTGCCTGCAGTGAGTTGCTGGCCGGATTGGGCAGAACTGGAGGCTCAGAACGTCACGATGAAGACAGGAGAACCGGGGCGCAGGAGCCTAGGAGGGACGGGGCTGGGACTTCGGAGGTTGACTGAGGTCTATCCGGGACACCTTCTAGGACACCCCAGGGCGGGGCTGGGGGGCGGAGTCCTGGTCCCAGCAGACTGGGAACTGGACCGGCTCTGCTGTGTGGTGCTGGAACCGACTGCCCTCTCTGAGCCTCCATCTCCCTGTCAGTGCCCTGGGGATGACGCAAATAGCTTCTCGGGTCTCCTTGCCGGGAATCACGTGAGCCAGGTGGGGGCTGTAACAAACACAATCTCTACTCAGACTGAAGAAACATCTCTGAATTCCCAGGTTGGAAATGGTCTTCGCCCCAGGGGAGATTTAGTGACCATCCTTCCCTGCTGCCTGACCAACAAGACTGGACTTGCCCCACCGCTGTCCTCCTGCGTCCAGGCATTGGAACCCTTTGGCACCTGCTCCCCTGTTGTCAGATGCTTCGGGGTTACATCCAAAGGTGCAGGGCAGGCTTGGCCAATGTGTCAACTCTGGAAAGACCCTCTGTAGCTGTCAGAGCTCCATAGAGGTACCAGGACACCTGCCTCCACTCCCCTGGGGCTTCTGTGAAAAACACAAAAGGCCCGCCACAGAGATTCTGGTGCAGTAGGTCGGAGTGCAGGTCAGGTTGTGGTATTTTTTTTCTTAACTTTATTTATCGATTTCAGAGAGAGAGGGAGATGAGAGAGAAACATTGATCTGTTGTTCCTCTTACTGACACATTCATTAGTTGCTTCTTGTATGTGCCCCGACCAGGGATCAAATCCACAACCTTGGTGCAGGGGGAAGATGCCCCATCCAGCCGAGCTACCCGGCCAGGGCCAAAGGCTATGTATGGTACTTCTAAGCAGCTCCCCCAGGTGACTCTGACCACTGTTCTGTTTCATCTCCTCCCCTTTTTTTACAGATGGGGTGGCCCACAGGCTGACCTGCGCTCCTGCTGCTGCACCAGAGTCTCTGAGTGATGTCCGGGGACACACAGCAGAGCTGAGAGGTGAACCCAAGTCCCCTGCCTCCAGCCCACAGTGGCCTCCCCTGATGAAATTCTGGGGCAGGGAGAGACACTAGAGGGCAGCCCGGGAACAGTGACCATGACCGTGTTCCCCTGGGAAGCCGAGAGGAGCATCCCCGTCAGCCTGCCTCTTCCTACCAAGATGGGCTTCCAGATGAGCCAGAGGGTAGGAAGTAGCCACTTGCTCACAGGCTGTGTGACCTCTGTAGGTTGCCAGATAAAATGTGGAATGGACCTTTTTTCCAAATATAAATATATTCGATGCATACCCTTGTTGACCTGAAATTCAAATGGAATGAAGCATTTTATAGTTGTATTTGTTAAATCTGGCAACCCCAAACCCATGAGCAAGTCACTTCCTTTTTTTGAGACTCAGCTCCCTCCTTCATCTTTGGAAATAAACCCAAACACCACCCTGTACGGATGCTATGTAAATTAAGTGAGGTGATGGATGTTAAGTGGCTGGCACGGGGGGGAGGTAAGTGTGTGAAGCTGGCAAACTTGCCTCCAGAATCCAATTCCCAGTGCTTTTACCTTCTCTGTTTTCCTCTCCCTTTCAGAGTTCCTGGTGTAGGCCCTCTGCATGTAGGATAACAGTGAACATCTTCAGAAAGGTACCTGATGTGCTGGAAATAATGCTACTATTTACTGGCTGTGTGACCTTATATAAGCCGATGACCCTCTCTGAGCAGCAGCTGCCTCTGTAAAAGGAGCTTATGGGCCACAGCACTCCCTTCCTGAGGCTGCAATGGTGGAACGAGATCCTGCGTTAAGCACCAGTACCAAGCCTAGCAGTAGCGTGCACTAAGTAGCACCCAGCCACATCCTGCAAATGTACCAAGACACATCTTCAATGTTCAAACGTCCTAGAGAAGGCCATGCTCACCCCATGGGAACAGTGGGTAAGGGTGGGGTGTCAGGCAGGTGATGGGCAGGTGAAGGAAATCATTTCCGCATGGGGAGCTTTCTCCTGGCCACTCACCCATGCCTACAGCTGACCCTCGGATCTGTGTGAACTAGTATTATCCTGGACTCTGGGTGCCACCGTCCCTAACTGTGGGGTCTAAAAAGCCCCCAGGATCTAGAGCCTGGCCCCCACAAGGCAGAGAGAGGCACTGGTCCTTGCTGGCTCTTGCAGCAGGCTGTTTGTTTTCCAAACTCTCTAATCCTCTTAATCTTTTTAGGTCTCACCTGCCTGCACCCCTGGTGGCTTCCATTAGCACCTTTCCTGATAGATCTGGTGTTGGGAACTTCTCCTGGGGCTGCTCCACCTGGCCCCGGCAGGCTTGGCGGCAGCCAGGATGCTGGTCTCCCGCTGGGGCCTCGGGGGAGGGGTGGAGGAGGCTTTCTCAACTGGTCTCTGAGCCCTGGCCCGCTGAGTGGCAGGGGGGGAGGAAGGAGGAGATGGGACCTTTGCTGCCATGTGTCAGAGACAAACCATGTGGATCTGAAACCTGGCCTCAATTCAAAGGGTCATTGTCATCCTCACGCTGCCTCTATCTCCTTAACATGGCATTGGCATTCGCTGTTTGCATTTTCCTCTGTCTCTCATAAAACGCTCCCTGAAAACTGCTTTCATCTGCCGAGAGAGATGCAAAGGATAAAGACAGCTCACTGAAGGTGTGTGGCGGCTGGGCCAGCTCCCTCCCCTTTTCCCAAACAGCCCCTCCCAGCAGAGCCTGAGAATAGAAGGAGAGACCCAGGAGGCCCCCAGAGGGAAAGGCTTTTGCCACAAGGACAAAACCAAGACAATCCTCTTGGTAAAGAACGGGGAGAAGGGGGAAAAGGAGTGAGAAGGAGAAAAAGGGGTTCAGGCAGAGGGTGCAGGAGGGTTTTGTTGTTTTGTGGGGCAGCGGAGGGGAGAGGAAGGGCATCGGCATAAACCCTGTGCCTCTCGTTGGTGTTCAAACGCACAGCAGAGGCCGGAGCACGCGTGTTCACGGAGTGGCACCTGGGGGAGGACTCGGGCAGGGGTGCTCTTGGCAGCTTTATCCATCAGGACCCAAAATGTCCTCAGGAGGAGGGCTGACCGAAGGGAGCCATAGAAACACAGTGGAATACTACTCAGCCATGAAAACTGAACCAATACGCATGACAAGACAGCTGACTCTCACAAGCATGAGAAGCTGGACACAAAAGACACAGATTGGATTATTCTACTTACATGGAGCTCAAGAACAGCCAGAAGTAACTGATGGTGGCAGAAGTCGGAACGCACTGGCACCTTGGGGGGTGTGGGGGTGATTTAAGGGACCCAAGGCAACCCACTGGGGCGACGGAAATGTCCTCTCAGGCTGGGTGGTGGCAAACGAGGAATTCACACACATGCAATGCCGCTGAGCTGGGCACTCAAGGCTTGCGCATTTTATTGCATGTAAATTAAATCTCAACTTTTTAATTAAAAAATACAAGAAATTCAGAGTTACATTCCATACACATTTGACTATCTGCCTTTTGCCTAATAAGATTCAGAGAGAGAGAAAGAGCGAAAGATACTGGTTGAAAATCGGCAGCGGATGCCGCCGTCACCGAGACCCCTCCAGGAGCCCGTGTCTGCAGTGAACGGGAAGGAAGGAGGAGACCTGCCTCCCTGCTGGGTAGGACTCCAATCTTTAAGGGTTCAATGTCTTCCTTTGTTTTTCTTTCTTTTTTTCCCAAAAGGGCACATATGTTAGCCAAGTGAAACTCAACTAAGAAGAGAGAAATCTGTTCTGATGTCAGAGCCAAAAGTGGCAGCAGTGAGCTGCCGTGAAAACCCGTGGTTCCCTACATGGCGTGTTCCTCAGACTTTGTTTTCCTAACAGCGACATTGACCACTTCCAATTTTTGCCTGATATGCTGACTTTGGAACCTAGCCCTTGAACGAGCTGTGACTCCACTATGAAGAATTTGAATGATTTATAGATTTTTTTTTTTGGGGGGGGGCTATTCCTTAGGCCCCTGGCCACACCCTGGGGCTGGACCTCATGGATTCGCACGCAGTGATGCAAGGGGCTTCCTCTCACCCGGCCATCCCCACCTCGCCTCCACTGGACTGAGCTCCGGAGAAGTGGCCTGTCCCCTCTGACTGGACATGCCCCTGTTGTGACTTTCACGGGCCATCACCGACCCGTTCACTTTTCACACTAATGATACGTTCATTACTGTCGATGCTTCTTATTCCTCCGAAGCATTTAGGCTCTTGCAACAGTCTGATAAGTAAAACCCTTCCACACTTGGCAATAAGGCAGACAGATAACTGGTGTCCTTTCAAAGTCAAATGAGTGCAATGTCTGACAAGTCCTCCTAAGGGTCCTCTGACACTCGAGGGGAGTGTCCCTTTGCTTGACTTATTGTTTACTATTGATCAGGGCTTGGGTTCTCGAAAGACAGCTGTTAGCTGGCGGAAAACTGATAAGTTGCAGATCATTTTTGTCTGGTAGAGATCCAAATGACTTCTTTTTAATAGAGAAGATAACCCCAACACTATGATTTTATTGCCCTGCAGGACACGAACCAGTTCTGTGCTAACTTAGCCACCTTATGAATGTTCCAGAATTCTTATTTATTGTCAGTTTGTTTTTCCTGACTCTCTCTCTTCTCTCCATAACGTGGGTTCATGTATGTTTATTCTGAGAGTCTTCACTCGAACTAGCTTTGTCATCCTGCTGGTTCCTTCATTAATAAGCTACCAAAAAATTGGCGTGTACTCACTAGATGTTTCTGTAGGAATCGTGTATTTAATAGCTTGAGAACTGTACTTTCAGGGCCCTTCCCGGTATTTGGCTTTTCCTCCTGCCGACTCTGCCACTTGCTACGAGGGCAAGTCCTCTGGTGCTTCCTTTCTTCTTCTATAAGACGGAGCAATAGGGCTGCTGGTCCCAACTCTGACACGGGGTTTTCTTCTAATTCCTCTGGCAGGGAAGCAAAACCGAAACAATACAATCAAAGAAAACTAATGCTGGAAGGGATGTTGAGGACCATTTGGGGCAATCCTTCCTGCTTCCAGCCCACTCCCTCGTCTTGATAGGTGGAGAAACTGAGGCTCAGAGAGGCGAGGTAACTCGCCCAAGGTCACACAGATACTATTTACGATGGCTTATTTTAATGAGGGGTTTGCAGTATACACTTTCTCGCAGGTTTACATAATCCCCAGGTAGCCCAGTGAGGAGGCTGCATTATCCCCATTTTACAGATAAAGAAACTGAGGTGCAGAGAAATGATGTGGCTTGTCCAGGGCCACAGAGATTCTCCTAACCTCCTGAATCTGGGGGGGCAAGGGAGGGGCTGGCAAGAGGAGCTCTGGCCCTCCGTTTCCCAAAGCATCCCAGTTCGTATCTGTTGGATAGACATGAGGTGCTATACTAGACAGCAAGTAAAAAGAGTCCCAGAAGCTTGAAAACCCCAGGCCTAGAACATCTTTATCTGCCTGTGCATAACAGCCCTCCCTTTCTCCTCCTCCTCCCTCTGGTGGATTTCTCGTGGAAAAAAACATGGTCCCGGGAAGAACTAGAAACACAGGATCGGCCCAGGCTTGGACGCACAGGTCTCCAGGCTGGGGAGGCAGATGGCTCAATCTAAAGGAAAGCGTTCTCAGGGTCCAAGCTGGCAATCGTGGCGTGAGCTGTGCTGGCAGGTAGTGAGCACCCCATCAGTGAGAACGAGTAAGGCTAGAGGAGGCAGCCAATGTTAACAGCAATTCTCTAGATGATAGAATTTATGGGCTTGGTCACAATTTTAAAATTTTTTAGCCTCACTCTAGTACATTTTTTTCATTTTTTTTTTTTAGAGAGAGAGTTTCCTCAATCGGTTGCCTCCTGTACGCACCCGGACTGGGGATCGGCACCTGGACCTTGGATTGTACGCGCCTGTGCCCGCACCTGGACTGGGGATCAAACATGCAACCTAGGTGTGTGCTCTGATCAGGAATCGAACCCATAACCTTTCAGTTACAGGATGATGCTCCAACCAAAGAAGCCACACTGGCTGGGGCTGTCACTATTTTTTAAATGTTGGTAAAAGCTCATCATTAAGCCTTCACCGTGCGCCCAGTGTGTGTTATATCATTAGAACTCGATGGCCATCCAATGAGGTGGAGAACCTGCTCTTCCCAACTCACCAATGAGAAAAGCAACTGCTGGGGGGGAGGGGGCTCCGTGCTTTTCCAAGGAGGCGCAACCAGGAAGTGGCACATCTAGACAGCTGGTCTCCAGCTCATTATCACTGCACTGTTCTTCCTTCTTTGTGCTTTTCTCTATTTACAAGCTTTGACAATGCGTACGCATTGTTGCTTTCATCCAAAAGAAGTCTTACAAGTTACTGATTTTACCAGTCCTGCCCCAAATGCCTCCACAGCCCTCTGTTCTGGAGACTCCTGTCTGCTGTCCCTGCCCCCACACCAGCTGTGGCTTGGGGTAGGACGTCCCATGTCCCAGTCTTGCTGAGGTCTGCTGAAAATGTCCCAGGTCAGCCTCCAGCCCCTGGGGCAATGCCAGGGGCAGGTCCAGAGAAGGAGAAGGGGAAGTGGGAAGGGATGTGAAACTTGGCCCCTGGCCGGCATCACCCTGTGGGGTGTCCCACAGAGGTCCCTGGGTGGACAGCAGGAACATCCAGTTGAATTGACCACCCAAGGCAGGTGAGACCAGCGCCTGAGAGGGAGCAGGCTGTGAAGGTTGGGAGCTGAGAACGGGCCTCGGGGCCGGGCCCCTGAGGCCAGCAGGAGGGGAAGTACATCTAACCGGCTTGGGCCAGGCTGGGGTGGGGTGGGGCACTTACTCAGGACCCAGAATCCTTGAGTGGCAGGGAGTGGGGGGGCCTTAACTCCTTGGACTTGGGGACAGTGGGAGGTGGTGATACAGACCCATCAGCTCTAACCAGAGTTTCTGGGTCCTGACCCCCCCAGAACACAAGAAGCTAAAACAGGCTGAGAGGTTCAGAGCCCAGCAGAGGGGTCTTGCAGAGGGGGGCCGTGGGTGGCAGCCTGGGAGGGGACGAGTGTGGAGGGGAGCGAGCAGGTGTGGGGTCAGGTGTTTGTGAGTTCCTGTGTGCACACACAGCTATGCCATCGGGTGAGAGAGTGCTGATTAAGTAAGGAGCGGCCTCTCGATAAATGTTCAGTGGAATTGATCCTCGGTAGGAGTGTAGGAACACGTGTGTCCAGGTGGTGAGGGATGGGGTCGGTCCGTGTGTCTGGCAGTGCGTGAGTGAGAGGCTGTTTGTGTGTCTGAGAGTGTGACTGTGGGTGTGCTCAGCGGCACGTGCGCATCTGTGCGAGTTCGTGATTCCCTGTGAAGGTCTGTTCCCTGGAGCTGGGCAGGGTGTGGACATAGAAGCCCCTCAAGAAGGGAGGTGTGCCCTGGTGGCAACAGGATGATACACGTTGTCCTGGGGGGGTGGGGGGACTCAAGTGTGGGAAATGGGTGTACATTCGTGTGTGGTGTCCAGCCCCCCGGACCCTGTCGTGTCTCTGCAGTGGCATCATGGAAGCCCCATGGGGCTGGCTGGTGGTTGGTGTGCTGGCCATGTCCCTGACCTCCACGCTGACCCAGGACGTTTGCCGAGCACCGAATGGGCAGAACGGGGCTGCAGGGAGACCTGGTCGACCTGGGCGGCCGGGCCTCAAGGGGGAGCGAGGGGAGCCAGGTAAGTACCTGCCTCTGAACCCTGGCCCGTCGTGCCTTTACCTGGCCTGAGCTGCAGAGTGGAGGCTTGGGGGTGGCACCGAAATGCAGGAGTCCACCTGGGCCCCCACATAAAGCCCCTCCAATCCCACTTGGTCCCAGAGTCTGAGGTGGGGGGCCTGGCCTTCCCCCCAGACCATGTCCCCACATCCTCCCAACTGCTCGGGCCCTCTGTCCTGGGCCTTGTCTGTCTCCTCTGGGAATGGGTCACTGCAAGCGATCAATAGGGTTGGTCCTGAAGCTGTGCCCAGTCCTTGGTTGTTGTTACCAGAATGGTTAATGCCCTAGATTTTAGACCTGGGAGCCCTTCCTTGTCGTGCTGTGTGCCCCCCTCGGAGACTCAGTTTCCTCATCTGTAAAACAGAGAAATAACCCCACCCAGCACATAGAGAGGGATCACTTAACGCAGCTATCCTTGTCTGCTTCTTTTTACCTACACCCCCATTCTCTCCATGCTCCCCCTTTCCAGTCCATTCAGGCTCCTGAAACTCTCAAATCTGAGGGGAGAGCCTGGGGGTGACGGAAAGGGAGGAGAACATGAGCAGAGTGGGAAAGAGAAGTTTCACGTGACCCCCAGACCTCAGTCCGCAGCAGACCAGAAAGACCCACAGAGAGGTTTGCGACCATTTGCCTTTGGGCACCCCGAAACTGCATGGGGGTGCAGGTCCGTGGGTGGAAGCACAGTGGGGGAACCAGTGCCCTGAGTTTCACAGAACGTGACACTTCCCCAGGTTCTTGTTCACACTTCCATCCATTTTATTGATAAAGAAGCCGAGGCTCAGAGAGGTTGAGGTACTTGCCCAAGGTCCCAGAGCCACCCAGAACCAATGTCTTAAAGGCCCAGGCACTCCCCTATGCACTTCCGCACCACGTTCCGGGGTCCCAGCCACCTCCCTGAGGACGGGCAGTCACTAGACTCTCACTCCCACCCTGGCCTTCCTCCCCACAGGGGCCCCTGGCATCCGGACAGGCATCCGAGGTCTTAAAGGAGACGAGGGGGACCCTGGGTTGCCTGGAAGCCCTGGCAAAATGGGCTACCCAGGACCCAGCGGTCCCATGGGTGCCCCCGGCATCCCAGGAAACAAGGGCATCAAGGGCAACCCGGGAAACATCAATGCCCAGCCGAGGCCAGCCTTCTCAGCCATAAGGCGGAACCCGCCGATGGGTGGCAACGTGGTCATCTTCGACACGGTCATCACCAACGAGGAAGGCCGCTACCAGAGCCACTCGGGCCGGTTCGTCTGTGCTGTGCCAGGCTACTACTACTTCACCTTCCAGGTGGTGTCCAAGTGGGACATCTGCCTGTCCATCATGTCCTCCAGGAGGGGCCAGACCCTGCGCTCCTTAGGCTTCTGCGACACCAACAGCAAGGGCATGTTCCAGGTGGTGTCTGGGGGCACCGTGCTCCAGCTGCAGAATGGAGACCAGGTCTGGATCGAAAAAGACCCCGTGAAGGGCCGCATTTACCAGGGCTCCGAGGCGGACAGCGTCTTCAGTGGCTTCCTCATCTTCCCATCCACCTGAACCAGGGCAGGACCCCTCCTCCCCCCAGGCCTCGTCTTCCTCCTGCTGTGTGACCCAGGCCCACTCACTACACCTCTCTGGTTTCTACGCTCTGCTCTGTCAAGCAGGGTGCTGTTGTGTTAGCTGAAGAAAGATCATTTCTTGGGACTCGTTCTGGAATAAATACCCGTGTCCCGTCTGCTGGCTTGAGACTCAGTTGCTGCCCTGGGCACTGGGAGGGAGGCATAACAAGGACAGCTGTTCGGGGCTTACAGGCCAAGTTCATAGTCAGTATTTACCATGTGTGTTCGACAGGTGCTGGGAGCCTCATTGGCTTGGGCCCGAAGCCTGAGACTGCCATTTACTAGTGACTCGATCGAGTGCCTGTTGTATAACTTCAGGGAGCCTCAGTTTCCCGGTCTAGGAGGTGGGCATAAGAATGACCCTCGTCTCAGAGGGGTGTGGGAGGACCGAACGAATCACCGTGTAAAAACAGTGGGGCAGGGCCTGCTTCAACGTCAGGGCTACGGCGGTTTAGCTATATTACATTTTGTACAATCTTTACAGTCGATCTCTGAGGTGGGAATCATGACCCTGTTTTCCAGATAAAGCTGAGGCCCGGTGCTGGGGCAGACAGAGTGCAGGTGAGGGTTCAAGGGGAGGAGCTGGCATTTAACTCCAGGTCTTCCTGGTGCCCAAGCCTTGGGTGTCTTAACTGCTGCCCTGTCAGCTTCCACAGCCACACGCCTGACAGATGACCAGAAAGGCAGGGGCAGGTCTCAGAGGGGGCGAGCAGTCGGCCCAAGGGCGTCCGGCAGTCCTCCCCAAAGACAGTTTCCTGAGCCCAGCCCCGGGCTTCAACCCCGGCAGGCACGGAGGCTGGGGCGGCAAGCCTGCTGGGCACACCACCTGGGTGCGGACCGGGGTGGCGGGCCGGAAGGTTCACGGCTCATCCCCAGGGTCCCGCGTGGCCCATCTGGGAGCTGCTCGGGGGCTGCTCAGGTGCGAGAAGCTGGCCCAGTAAGCCCTGTGCAAGTGAGGAAAACAAGGAGGCCAGAAGTCAGTCCTGAGTGTCCAATGCCCTGTGCATTTTCCCAGGGGGGGGAGCCGGCTTATCTTTGTGCTGCATGTACACACACATGCGAACACAGTACACATGCACACCTACCACATTCACATGCGAACACGTGCACACGTGCACACCCACCACGAACACACACCTTTCCACATTTTCAGACCAAGACTTGTCCCCTCCTCACTGAAACAGGAGCACGTGATTCTCTCCCTCGGCACACACTCACTTTCTTAGACACACCCGTGCACACCCCCTGGACACCCACACGCATTACGCCAACAAACCCACAGACCTATCCAGGGATACATGGGCCATCACGTCTATGCGCCCCTGCCTCAGGTGCCTTAGGGCCCCTGTAAACCATTACAAGTACTCTGACTCACACGCCTTGAGACAGGTGTCCCAGGCACACCCCTGACACACAGGGGTGTACACCCTCCACTCCCTCTGGCACTCCCGTGTTTGCTCACACATCGCTGGCATCCCCCAGGAACTGTCTCCCCCAGCCACTAACTGATGCACAAGCAGCTTCAGAGTCTGCAAGTACAAGGCCCACCCCTGCCTTAGACACAGCCAAGGCCCTGGCCTGCAGCGGCCCCGCCAAAAGCCTCTGGGAGTCAGGACGAAGGGAGGGACCCTCCCGTAGCCCTGGGACAGTGCTGGGTGCTGCAGGGCCTTTGGCCCCACTGGGTCTCCGCTTTGCCCCAGTGACCCTCCTGCCCCCCAGAACACAGCCACCTTTGGGCTGGGAAGAGAAAACAGGTCTTCGTGTGTGGACATTTTCACCCACTGATACATTTAACCCCAGCAAAATGATGAGGACACTGAGGCTCAGAGAAGGAAGACATAGACTCAAGGTCACACTGCCAGAAGTTGGCAGGGCCTAGATTTGAACCAGCTCTTCCTGACCCCCAAGTGGAAGGCTTCTTTCACTGCAGTGAGACTCAAAGAAAATGGCAGCGGTGGAGCCCCAAGGGGGTGGGAGGGACCAGGCCATAGAAACCGTGGTCCTGCCTTACCCTGAATTCCACCCACACTGACCCAGCTCTGCCAGGCAAATCACTACTCCCTCTGAAAGGGACCGACCCAGCTGGACCTGCCGGTGGGGCTGGGAATTGCCGAGCACAGGCGGAGGCTGCCATCTGCTGGACAAAACGGACCCAGGCGCAAATGAGGGAGGAAGATGGACGCTCCTGTGCTATCCATCCTTCCGCTCCCCAGTCCCAGACTCCCGGGGCCATGGGCACTCTCATCTCTACCCTCACCCCACACCCTGCATCCTCGCCCCAGTGTGTGGAGAAGCAGGTGGGGACACTGAGGCCCTGAGGGTCCCCTGGGGGGGCAGGGGCAAGGCTCTGAACTCCTGCTCGTGCCTCCTCACCACTGCCCTGCACGGGAGCCAGTGGGACCCCCATTTACAGGGCCAGGAACCGGAGCTGAATGACACAGGTGGCAGGAGTGGGGCCAGGGCCGGGACCCTCCACAGCCTGACACCTCTTTCCTCTGTGGAATCTTGTATGAGGAGAAGAGGAGGTGGGGGCCTCGCTCAGCTCTGCCAGCCCAACCCTGACCTGCAACCCCTCACGGGCCATAAGAGGCTCCAAGACCAAAGGCAGGGGTGCTGGGGCGGAGGTGAGGGGGGCAGTGCTGGCAGGGAAGGTGAGTTCATTGGGGGCCCCAGCAAAGAAAGAGGCGCCAGCATGCAAAGCCCCGCCAGCCTTCTCCACCAGCCAGTGAAGGGACGGGAGACAGGCCTGGGTGGGGTCAGCGGTCTGCTGAAGGTCTCAGGCAAGGGGGTGGCAGGGCTGGAAATAAACCCCTGAGGCCACCGATGGCAGCCAGAGGGATCAGCCATCACAGCAGGCTGCCTGCTGTCAAAGCTCACCCGTCCTGGGTGTCCAGTCCCAACTGTGATATGGGAGGGGGCAGAGCAAGGCTTGGGACCCCAAACTTCCTTATGGAAGCTTCTAGAATAAGGCCTGCCACTTGACAAGTGCACAGGAGGCTTGTTTCTGTGGGAGCTAAGCAGAGGGGTCAGAGCAAGGCTTTGGACCCCAAGGAACCACTCACTACGTGGTTTCTTTGGGCAGAGGCTTCCACCTCCCTGAGCCTCAGTTTCCTCACCTGTCAGGGGGACTACAACTTCCTCCTGGGGGCGGGGTGTTGAACAGCTCAGTGTCGGGCACCATAAGTGCCAGCAAGTGGGGGCAGGTGTTCAGGGGCTGAAGTTGTCTTCAGGGGAAGTCTGCCCAGGAGGCTGGCGTTTACACCAGCACAGACACGTACACACCCTTCGCCAGATCCGGAGCGGCGGACGTTTCCCCATTTCGGACACGCATGACCCAGGGGTGGGGGCCACAGAAGTGTCACTGTGGTCAGCCTGGCTCAGCGCCCGAAAGAAAGCATCGAGTCAGGAAAAAATGCGGGAAAGGGGATGTGGTACTGGGGGGTGGGGGGAGGGGGCCGCCCAGCCCGCTCGGGGCCCTCCCTGCTGTGTCCACTCTGAGACGGCGTCCTCCTGCCTTGGAGAGGGGAAGCAGACTGGAAGACATCTCAGTGACCAGACCAGAACCTCCCACGCCCAGGTGAGGCCAGGACCCCTGCCCAGGTGAGGGCGAAGGGTGGTTATTTTCCCCACCACCTTCCTGAGACGTGGCCCTGGGGACAGCCTGATTTGTGAGAGAAGGGAGGGTCCCCGTCCCCAATAAGCTGGGGGTCTGAGCTCCAAGACGTCCCCCCACCGTCCATGCATCGTGTGGTCCCAAGGGGGAGGGGCCCGGGGAGGGGAAGTGGGTTCCTGAGGGTGAAGAAGGATGAGCCCTGGGGAGTGAGAGGGTGAAGAGGGTGAGTGAGGGGCTGGGCGGGCCAACCCAGGTCTCCCGTCCAGCTCCTTCCCCAGGATGGACAGGGGCTCCAGCTCCTGGGCCCACCTTGGACTAAACCTGCTGCTTCTCCTGCTGGTGCTGCCGCCCGAGAGCCGGGCCAGCGAGCACTGCTACGGCGTCCCCGGGATGCCGGGCCTGCCCGGGCCCCCGGGGAAAGACGGGCACGACGGACTGCAAGGGCCCAAGGGCGAGCCAGGTGAGTCGAGGGGCTTCTTGCGGAGGGGTCACCCAGGCCTGGGGGTGGGGGCGGGCTGCTCTCGGGACAGAGTCCCGCTCTCCCGGCAGGTGTAGCCCCTCAGAGCCCAGGCCTCGGGCATCCCCAGATTCCTCACCTGAAGCCAGTGAGAGAAGATGGACACCTGCCCACAAAGCAGTGGGGAGGGTCACAGGACAGGGACCACAGGGAAACTCCCGGCAAACTCTGAAATGCTAGGCTACTGTTCTGTCACAACCCCTGTACTACTTGCTCTGTGACATGGACCCCTGGGGAAGGTGGGACGAACACAGGGAATGTATACAATGCACAGATGAGCAGGGTTCAAATCCCAGCCCCACCACTTCCCACTGTGTGAACTTGAGCAAGGCACTTGCTTACCGTCTGGCACCTTGGTCTCCTCATCTGTGAAGCGGGGGTGCCTACTGCACGGGGGTGCTACGGCGATTAAGTTACAAAACAGTGCTGAACACGTGGCAGGCACTGCAAAGTGTAGGCTATGGTGGTCATTGCTGTTGTTATCATTTCCACCAGAAATCTGTGCTCACCTCCTCCCTAAGATCTGGGTGGCTGGACAGGTGGGGGGTGAGAAGTCAGGGTCCCAGCCATAGGACCTTCTGTTGGGGTTCACGGGCAAGCTCCGGCCTGAGCAAAGGGGGGTCTGAGGACAAGAGGGGGCTGGTGCTGGGGCAGACTGGAGTCTTCAGCGCCTCCTTTGAAGTGGGCACATATCTGGGAGGTGGAGGAGTGTGCCTGGGGCAGCATGTGTGAGGCCGGGTGGGGATGGGCAGAGCTGATGGGGGGGCAGAGGTGAGGGGGATGAGGAGCCAGTGGAGAGGAATTTCCTTAGGAATTTCCCCAAGTCACCTTCCCTCCTGGCAATGGAGTGGGATTTGCCAACATTCCAGAAAAAATCCTCCTGTGCAGGGTGAGCTGAATGAGGATCCCCGGGTGTGCCATTTTGGGGGGACCCTGTGCTTCAGGCTGCCTCTGGCCACCTCACTGCCCAGGGGGGCAGAGGGCCCCTAATATTTGAGCTCCTACTTGTGCCAGGCATGGTTCCAAGTGGGGCAGGTTAAATTGTTAACTCGTTTGCAAATGAGCAAAACTGTGGCCCAAATCCTTTGAAGAAGTGATTTATTCCCTTTTATAAATGTCAAAGCTGAGGTTCAGAGAGATTGAGTAACCTGCCTGAAGTCACACAGTAGAGCCCTGTCCAACTCCAAAGGCCACCGCCTTAATCACTGCCGTCCACTGCCTCCCAGGCCCCCTCCGCACGGCTGAGTGCTGCCCCTCCCAATCACATGCTGGAAGACACCTCGAAGCATGAGGCCCAGTGCCCGCTCAGCATCGCTGCCGACCGCCACAGGGACCTGGTACTCACTGAGTACTTCCTGGGAGGTGCCGGGCACGTGCATCCTCCCATCCCACTCTCTCCAGTGGCCCTGCCAGGTCCAGTTCATTATGCCCTTATCTCAACTGGGCAAAAGAGGCTCAGGAAGGGGAGGTCACCTCTCCAGGGTCACACAGCCCGAAGCCTAGGTCTGTTGGGTCCTGAGCCCCCGCTCTTAACCCTGGGACCTAAATGGCCCATGAGCCATGAGCCATGTGAAGGATCTTCACAAGTAGGTTTGCATAGACACCCACTTCTAAGGAAGCCAGAGGAGGAAGTGGCCATGATGGTAGGCAGGGGTGGTCAGGGAGGGCTTCCTGGAAGAGGAGTCTGGTGTCAGGCCCTAAAAGATGAGTATAGTTTGAACAAGAGGAGGCGCAGATGATTGGGGTGGTAACAAGAATCAGAAATTCTGACTGCAACACAGACAGACTTGACTTTGAGTCCCAAATCCACCTCCTACCAGCAACATGGCCTTGGGCAAGTGTCTGGCCTTGCCCTTCAACATGAGGAAAGCAGAACCCGGCCAGCTGTCGTTAGCAGCTGAAGTGGACTGAGTGCAGCTGGGGCAGCAGGAGGGAGCAGCCCCCATCGAGGGGCATCTGTTTGGCTCCATCCGGTGGTTCCCACACACCGAGCTGGCCTGGGGCACAGACATGGGTTCGGTAGGGCTCCGAGACTCGTCGAATTTGAAGGTCCTCTTTTAGAAAAACAACACAAAATGAGGGGTACGTTTGATTGCAGGGAAGGGGTGTCACACACACCTACACACACTATAGAATTGTGTTGAAACTATACACACGCACACAGTGCTTGTGAATGGAGCTCGGTGGGTTGCACCAAGGCCCCCCCCCCGGGCGTGAGTCTGTGCTCTGGTTGTGCAGGATGAGCCGCAGGGACAACCAGGGGACCAGCACATGGGACCATCTTGCATTTTTTGTTTCAACTTCCTGTGAATCTGTGGTTATTTTAACATAAAAGTTGCAAAACTTTATAAATATAAAATTAGGCAAAGTTCCTTGAAGGGGCCAGTGTTCATCACGGGACCTGAAGCAGGATCCAGGAGCTTCCCAGGGAATCTGCCTCCGAGCGATCTGATTTTCATCAAGAACAACTAGACTTTGGGTGAGGGAGGTCTGAGCATACCAATGTTGGCTGTAAATAAAAAGTTAGTAACACATCACATTAGCCACATAGAAGCTCTCAGAGGTCACATGCTGCCTGTGGGCTGACAGGCGTGGCCTCTGACACACTGAGATGCCACCCTCGATGCCCCTTGGGCTGGCTAGTCCTGCCCTCTGCGTCCCAGATGTGGAGGCTGAGGCCAAGAGACAAATGTCTCAGCCCAGGTCAGAAAGCAAGTCTGTATGGGGGGGTGGGGCAGGGTTCAGACCCTCTTTCCAGCTTATCAGCTGTTCTGTCGCCCTTGCTCCCTGCACACGGCTCCCAGGTGGACAGTGCTCCTGGTGGAAAGAGATTCCAGAGACCAGACCCCAGCAGTGTGTCCCCTAGAGGCCAGCGCCAGGGTCTCTCTCCCCTGTCACCTGCCCCAACACTTCCTTCCCACCTGCTTTCTCCCCAGGCATCCCAGCTATTCCTGGGACACGAGGACCCAAGGGCCAGAAGGGAGAAGCTGGCACACCTGGCATTCCTGGGAAAAACGGCCCCATGGGAGCCCCCGGGTTGCCGGGGGATCCTGGACTCATGGGGCCCCCCGGGGAGCCGGGAGAGGAAGGCAGATACAAGCAGAAGCACCAGTCGGTGTTCACGGTCACCCGGCAGACCGTGCAGTACCCGAGAGACAATAGCCTGGTCAAGTTCAACACGGTCATCACTAACCCACAGGGGGATTATAACACAAACACAGGCAAATTCACCTGCAAAGTCCCCGGCCTTTACTACTTCGTCCACCACACGTCACAGACGGCCAACCTGTGCGTGCTGCTGTACCACAACGATGTCAAGGTGACCACCTTCTGTGACCACATGTCCAACAGCAAGCAGGTCAGCTCCGGTGGCGTGCTGCTGCGTCTGCAGGTGGGGGACGAGGTGTGGCTGGCGGTGAACGACTACAACGGCATGGTGGGCACCGAGGGCTCCGACAGCGTCTTCTCTGGCTTCCTGCTCTTCCCCGACTAGGGCGGCGGGTCTGCTCCGGCCCCAGGCCACCCCACCTCCCTCAGCTTTCCTGGCTGTGCCACGCCCTTGCTCGGGCCATTCTCCCCACCCGATGGACTCCTCCTCCAGAAAGCCCACCCTGACCCCCACCCCACGAGTTCTCTCCCTTCTCTGAGTTCCTGCAGGATCCGCTGCCTTGACACTTGAGCAACACCTCTGGTGCCATCATTCCTTCTTCTCTAAGTGTGGACTCAGGCAGACATATAAATAAATGGTTAAATCGATGAAAACGCGTGGCTCTGAGTCCTCTCTGCCCCCTGGAAGAAACAGGTCTCTTCACCTCTGAGATGCACCTGCCGCGTCTGTCTGTGGGGTCCGGACTCACACGGGGCATCTCGCAAGGGCCCCGTGAAGGCACCATCGGGCCATTGGGGGAGAGATGCTCAAGTGCGGTCGGAGACTCGGGAGGTCCCCAAGGGGCCGTCTGCTGTCACCGGTGAGAGGCGCCGCTGTCATTAAAGGTACCTGTGCTCACAGGTGAACGGGAGTGTGTTTGAGTTCCCAGACTCATGTCGAATTTCAGGAGCACCTGTCACAGGAGGGGTTCAGGCCCAGGTAAGCCCAGCTGGACAGAGTCGGATGTGCAATGAACTTGTGCTGCATGAACCAGTGAACTAGGGTGAGTGATGAGCAGAGTAAGTGGGTAAATGAGTAAGTGAATGAAAACATCATAACGGCCAGGATTACTGAGCGCTTACTATGGACCAGGCATGATGTTCACCAACCTGCTGCGTTATTTAGTATTCATGACTAGGCCCTGAGGGCTCCCTAGGGCAGGGCCACTTTGACACGTGCCTGCACACAGTAGGGACATGAAAAGTGCATGGGCCGGGAAGGAGGGACAGATAAGGACACACACACAGAGTGAGAGCAGAGGCCGAAGCCGAGGAGCCCAGCCCGGGTCACAGAGCCTGGGTGCCTCCGGCAGGGACGCAGCCGGGGCCACGGGGCCACTCCGTTCACAGCTCCCCGCCCACAGCCCGTCCGCAGTCCGCCCAGCGATGCCCACGGTGATACATCTTTCTTCTCAGTTTGCTTCTGTTTAAAAAATCAATATGCCATTGATGCGCGCCGCGGCGTCAGATCAGAGATCCGTACTCTGGGAAACAACAGTGTTGGGCCATTTTTATTTCCCATAAGTGTTTCCCTGTTGGTGTCTCTTTGTCAGGAGAGAGACAGGCCTTTGAAAACGCCAGCTTCTCTGCTGGGCTGAGAGGAACGGGGGGGAGGACTTTTACGGGGACAGGAGAGGAGGGCGTGGGGAGGGACAGGGGCCAGGACGAGACACGCCAGGCTGTAAGGATCTCTCGTGCACCGGGACGTTGAGGGGGTTTAGATGCCTTTTCACAAAAGAATGGGAGTCAGCAGTTCTATGGGCACAGAGGCCAGCTGGTTTCACTCAGGGCCCAATCTCAGAGACCCCCTCACTCCTGGCCCCTAGTATAATCCTCCTCCAAATCCAGGCGTGGCTCCTACGTTCCCAGGCTCCAAGAACTGTCTATTCATACAAACCGTACTTTTCCCAGGTTTGCATTGTGCACACCAAGGGCTGGGCACTCAGTTGGGCCCCAGATGGGCGGGTTACCTCACTGCACCCCCACAAACCAACCCCAGGAAGTCAATAAATGTACCTGAGGCCATGTAACCAGAAAAAGGCAGGGCTGGGATTCAAACTTGGAAGAGGTCCTTCCAGAGTCATGCCTTTACCTCCTCCTGGCTGCTTCTACTCCAGGTTCAAGCTCATATTTTCCCATTGCCATTAGCCACCAAAGAGTTAGAGGCCAGGCCCAGTGGCCTCAGGAACCCTCAGACAGACTCCAGGACCTGCAGCCGACTCACGGCCCTCTCACTGCCCAGCACCCACCACTGTCCCATCCCCACCCAGGCCTCCGCCTCTTTGGATTTATCAAGCTGCTCTTTTCTTTCCCTACCACCCACTGCAGTTAGTTCACAGGCCCCATCAGGCAGCATCCGCAGGCCAACGATCTCCTGTCTCTAGGCACGGACGTCAGGACGGCCCTGCTGACCCGCACCTGCCAGGCAACCACGCCGATAGGGCGTCACCTCACCTGAGACACAGCCACAGAAAGAGGCTGGTATCTGGTGTCAGGTGCCGGCTCCGTCCTGCATCGGCCACTGGCACAAGGTCTGGGCTCCAGCATTCAGTCCTGTTTTGTGACATTTGTCACTGGGTGGTTCACCCCAGTCTCCCCCTGTAGAAGAGGCAGGGTCTAGGGCTGATCTGCCTGTGGCTCCGTCTCCCCGTGCAGGGCACATCGGGGCCTCAGTTTCCCCATATCTAAGCCGAGGGGGATGGGCTGGGTGGCCTCCGAGCCCCTCTCTAGCTCTAACTTGATGTGATTCCAAGACCAACAAGCAAGAGGCCCCTGACTGTGCTTATTATTGTCATCAGCTTCAAGCCCTGCTTGTATAAATAAATAATGGCCACATTTAAAATTCATTCTTCATTATTAGATTATTTCCTGGGAACAGGGAAAGAGCAAGGGTGCAGAATGGGAAGAAAGCAGAGGAGACAAGCTCTGAAAGAGGAAGCCTGGGGCGTGGGGCGCTGCTAACAAGGACCAGGTGCGGCGCGCTGCCCCGCGCCCTCCCTCCTCCTCCGCTGCCCCATCTGAGCCCCTCTGTGCCCCGAGAGGTCCCTAAGCAGGTGTAATTATGGTCCCATCATGTGACAGAAGAAATGGGTCTCCCTTGGACCCCTCTGGCTGAGAACGTTTGGCTGGTAAGTGGCAGAGCCAGGTTACGAATCAAGGCTTCTGACCCCAACCCCAGCGCCCAGGCACCAGGCTGACCACGTTCCCACTTCACTGAGGAACACCTGCTTCCCTTAGGAGCTCGTGAGGTCAGAGGCTCTGGGGCCACCAGCTGTGGACATTCTACCAGGACAGCCTGTTCCCCACAGCTGCTGAGCTGGCGAAACCAAAGTCACCATCGGTCCACCCGATTTCCAGTAAGTCCCTCCGCACTGCAGAAACAGGACCTGAAACTGCCTGCAGGCAGCAGGACCGGGTAAGAGTGGGGTGATGGGGTGGGGGGACGGCCCGCTGGGCCCATGGGAGGGGGCTGTCAGGGGAAGGCCCGTCCGTGTCAGGGGGATGGAACTTCTGCTTTGGACAGAGAGTATCAGGCTCCCGGCTCCTGGTCCCACTGCTGCACCGCCAAAAGGCACCACAGGACGCCCGGTTCCCAGGTGAGGACGGGGCCGCCACCTGGGGGCATTGGCCGGCAGAGGGTGGCGATTCCCACAGTGGGGATTCCTGACTGGGTCTGGGCCTCGGGGATCACACTGCCTGGAGGTGAACTTGGGGATCTGCAGCTACCCAGGGCCCAGGTGATGGGGAGGCAGCCTAAAATGGGAGCCGCCAGCGTAAGGGCTGTGTGGTCACGAAGACTCGGGCTGAGTCCTGCTTCTGCCTCTGAAGTGCTGTTCTGGGGCAAGGCATAGAACCTCTTGGCTGAGACCCTCTCTGGGGATAACAACCTTTCAGGGGTCTTATGTGCCCCAAGCGAGGTCAAGGTCACCCAGTGTTTAGCAAACCACCTGGATCAAGATGTCAGAGGCAGAGGGATGTGAGACCCCAGGTCGCCCTCCACCCAGCCCAGCATTTCTTCAATACCTGTGTCCTCCTACTTCCTTGCATTCTGCTGAGAAAGCTTAGGATGACTCTTTCAAAGAAATAATTTGATTTACAGCACCCCAGGGACCTTTATTTTTATTTTTATTTTTATTTTTTAGGCCCCATTTCACTTAATCTTCTGGCAGCCCTATCAGGTAGAAATTAACTTTTCCAAAGAGGCTCAGAGTGGTTTGGGCTCTCACTTGAGGTCACACAGGGAGGTAGCAGCAGAAGAGAGGGAAGGTTCAAGGTCAAGTTGGCTCCAAGTCAGGGATAAAGAAATGGTTGGAGCTGGAAGGGGGTGGAAGGGTCAGTGATGCAGGGAAAGACACGAGGAAGGGGCAAGGCTGGTGGTGGTGATGACTGGGGGAGGCAGTGGGGGTCCGACCAGATGGGACTCAGCAGCCCCTGAAATGAGCCAGAGCCCAGATCCCCCCACAACCGCCGACCACCACCTCCCACTTCCCTGAGAAGCCTGGGTTTCATCAAAGGTCAGGACCCTGCTCTCCCTCCACCCGCCTCACTGATGGACACTCTGCACCCCTGGGCCGCCTCTGCCTGAGATGCCCCCTCTCCCCGAGCCCAACCTCTCAAAGAGACTGACCCTCTTTCCCTTTTCCGATCACCCCCCTCCATCCTGTCCATGACCCGGGGATTCTTAGGTGATGGGGACAGCTTTAAAAGTAACGGACATCCCAGCACGCCAGACCTTGTCATAAGCCCTAGCTCATCTGTCCTCCCACCAGCCCCACGAGGTAGAGGTTGGTGTTAGCCCCATTTTGGGGGGAGAAGCTGTGGCCAGAGAGGAGCAGTGAGCTGTCTGAGGCCCTTAGCTGAGAAGTGGCAGAGGCCTGCTGGGGACCCTGGCAGCTGATTTCCTGATGACACCCCAGGCCCCTCACCACTGTGTGCATTTGCTGCCTGACAGCAACAGTGACAGTGACGGCGAGAGCTTCCATCACGGGGCACGGGCCCCGGGCCCAGCTCGGCTCACAGGGCAGCCCGAGCGTTAGTGCCTCCTGTCGGGTGGTCTGGCTCCAAGGCCCGTGTTCTCAACCACCAAGTGGGGCAGCCTCCTAACACCCTGTGAGTGTGGGTGTGAATCCCAGCTCCTCAGGGCTGTGTGACCTTGACCGAGTTCTCGCTGTCTCTGTGCCCGGTTTCCTCATCTGTACAATGAGAGCTCAGGGAGGCCTTTGTCCAGAGGCTGTTGTAAGGACCAAGTCCAATGAGATAATGGCACGTCAGGCACAGAGCCTGGTCCCTGCTAAGTACCCGACACATGGATTATGAACGTTGTCAAACTGTCATTTTGTGAGACCTCCAGCAACAGTGGGAACTGATGTTCATTCAAAAATGAGCAGGGTCCCTGGAATCGCCCTCTCTCCGGAGCAGGGCAGAGCCTAAGCCGGTCTCTCTTGGTCCCAGTCACAGCCCCTGGTGCAGCCTCCCAGACCAGAGCCTGGCATAACTTGGGGCTTTGGGCAATGAATTGACTGGAACCAGACTGAGAGGGTGAGCATGTGAGTCAAAACCTGGCAGGTTTTTCTGGTCCCAGGGAGGCCTCTAGGTGCCAAATTCTGGGTTGGCCCAGCCGGCATGAGGCAGGGGTGGGAGGAGTTTGACCATAACAAACTCCCGGATAACTGTGGGCAGGTTGCTTTCTAATGTTTGAGCCTCAGTTTCCCCACCTGCAACATGGGAAAATAAACACAACCTACTTCCCCAGAGGGCGGTGAGGGTCGGACAGCAGGGGCAGCGGCCAGTCTGAGCCAGAGCTTGGAACCACCCTGTGGCCCTTCCCCAGCCACGGTCCCACCAAGGTCCCCACAGTTGTCCTGGGAGGTGGCAGGGACCAGTCCGAGCTCCCGTTTTAAGAGCAGAAAACAGCTCATCCTCTGTGGACTGAGGGGTAACAAGAAAAGGCTTTCCGGAGGAGAAAACTGTGACCTAAGGCTTGATGGATGGGGAGAACTCGGATCTGGGCAAAGAAGGAATGAGCTGTCTTGGTTAAGGAATGAGCTGCTCGTTACTGAGGTGGTGCAAGTTATGGATGGAGGAGCCCTTGGCTGAGATATTATTGAGGAGACTAAATAATAGGCTGATGTTTCCTCAAAAAGTTAAACACGGAATTGCCATAAGACCCCAGGCAGTAATTCTAGAAATTCCATTCCTAGGTAGAACTAAAAACAGGTATTCAAACAATTCTGGTACCTGGCTGTTCATAGCAGCACTATTCACGATAGCCAAAAGGCAGAAACTTCCCGAATGCTCATCAGCAATGAAGGGATAGACGGACTGTAATATGGCCATACAATGGACTGTTATTCACCCATAAAGTACATAGAGGGCTGATACTCACCGCAGCACGGACGGACCTGGAGAACGTCATGCTGAGTGAGATAAGCCAGATGCGAAAGGTCACATACTGTGTGATTTGTTTTGTTAAACGTCCAGCCGAGGTAAACCCACAGAGTCACAGAGCAGATTGCTAGTTGTCAGGGGCTGAGGGGGATGTGGGATTAGGGAATAAGCGCTTACTGAGTACAGTTTTATGGGGGGGGTGAAAATGTTTTGGAACTAGAGGTGGGGGTTGCACAACATTATGAGTGTGCTAAACGACACCTAAATGTTCACTTTAAAATGATCAAATTTGTGGTAGCGAATGTCAGCTCGATTTAAAACAGTAAGCGAAGGGCTGGACTAGATGGGGTTTAAGGTCACGTCCAACCTGAGGACTGATGCCGTAGGGCACCGGCGGTGCCGACCAGCTCAAGACGGCCGGCCCTGGGCCTCTCCAAGTTCTCTGGGATTGAGGAGGGGCCAGCACCACCCTCTCGCCAGGGCCCACAGCCTTTGGAGGCACCGAGAATATCCTGCCGTAAGACGTGGGCTGGTCCACTGGCAGGGACCCTGGCTTTAGCGATAGACAGGCTTGGGTTTGAGTCCTGGCTGCAGTCCTTCCTGGGTGACCCCAAGCAAGTGACTTGGCCACCCCGAGCTTCAGTCAGTGTCCCCTTCGGTATAGCAATAAGAGCTTCCTCCCTGCGGGTCTGCATTGAGGATGTAAAGTAGCTCACTGCGCAAGCAGTGTGGGCACCCTGAGTTCAGAGGCTCTAACGAATGAGAACACTTAGGCTAAAATCCAAAACCTGCAGACCACCGCCACCAGGCCCTGACCACTTTCCCATCTGCCCGCACTGTCCTTTCCCTGAATGCCGCCCCCCATCCCCCACCGGGAACCTTTCTGAACCTACACTTCTCAAAGTTGCCTCCCCCATCTAGACCCGCCCCCCCACCCCACCCCCCTCCCTGCTCCCTCTGGACTCATTACCGTCTCTCACCGGTTCTGTTCTCTTGCACACTAACCTGCTTATCAGCTGTCTTCCCCCGGGCTGTCGGCCCCACAGCAGCAGGGCCGTACCTGCATGTTCACCACTGTATCCCCAGCACGCAGAGCCGGGTCTGGGGGACAGGGCACACTCAGCACACCCACGACCAAACAAATGAACGAGCAAACAAACCAAGAGTGAATGGGTGGATGAATTTAAAAAGAAATGAAGAGTCGCCCCAGCGCTAACCTACCACACCTTCTTCTTGTCCCCCTGCAGGAAGCAGCCAGGACAACACGGTGATGAAAACCCTGAGGGGTGGCCTCCTGCTGCTGCTGCTACTGCTCCTGGGGCCACCGGATGTCTCCCAGGCCCAGAGCTGCACCGGGCACCCGGCCATCCCTGGCATCCCGGGCATTCCAGGGACACCAGGAGCTGATGGCACACCTGGGACGCCAGGGACAAAGGGAGAGAAAGGTGTCGTGTACTTTGAGGACACGTTGGTGTCACTGACTGAGGCCCTGCCCCTTCCCCAGTCACAACTGCCCACTTTAGAGGTTGTAAAAACACCTCATCCATCCATCAGCTGGTTGAGCCCTCGCAGTAACGTTGCCAGGAGGGAATTTGGATTCCCATTTTACAGATGGGAAAACTGATGTCCAGAAAGGCCACTGACTTGCCCCCAAGGAGCCCAATAAAGGTTGAGGCTGAGATGAGACCGTGGATCTCTGACCACCAAATCCCAGTAGAGAGAGGGCACCACCACAATCATACAGCCCTGGGTTGCCTCCAGGGTAAGTGGCTTCACCTCTCTGAATTGCTGTTCCCTTCCCTATAAAATTCAGACAATGCTTTTGTGGGCTTGCCACAGGGTTCCATGGTGACTTCCTGCCATCCAGAGGCCCCCGTGACATCTAGTTCCTGCATCCATTGACTCAGAGCCAACCAGCCTCTCCCCGGATGGGCTCATTCAGTCCTCACCAAGCCCACAAAACCTTATCCCCATTTTACAGACGAGGTGGCTGAGCCGTGGCAAATGTAATTCAGTCAAGGAAGCACAACTAAGAGCAGCAGACATGATGCAATACTCACTTCTGTCTGTCCCCTGAACCCACGTTCTCCACCACTAACCTCTGCCACTCTGTGGGGAAGAGGTTTTATCTTGTGTTGTACCAAATGGAGGGGTAGCTGCTGCTTGGAGTGGTGGAGTGGGAAGATTCTAGGCCCCCCTTCCAGGTTCAGCAAGAAAGGCTGCACAATTGGTTAGGGACATCAGCCATGGGGGGAGGGGACTGTGCGGGACAGCACCTGTGCTGGCTGAAGGCTGAACAAGGGTGCCATATGAACTGGTGAGGAGGGCTGGCCCAGCACCTTCCTCAGGGAGACCCTGCTCCCACCCTATGGGTGTGAGCCCCCATTGTAGCCAAGCACATCACAGACTTGGAAAGCTGGGCTGGAAGGGGACCCGGAGGCCCTTGGACCAGGACCCTCTTTTTCACAAATGAGAGGCTAAGGCCCAGAGAGGAGCAGGACCTGCCCAAGGTTACTCAGCCAGCTCCCTGTCTTTTAGCACAGGGCGCCTTGTTTTGGTTCTTAGTGATCTCTTGTCTCTGCTTTTCCAGGGATGCCAGGGCTAGCTGGTGACCATGGTGAGTTTGGAGAGAAGGGGGACCCAGGGGTTCCAGGGAAGCCAGGAAAAGTCGGCCCCAAGGGCCCCATGGGCCCCAAAGGCTCCCCAGGGCCCCCCGGAGGCCGTGGCCCCAAGGGCGAATCGGGAGACTACAGGGCCACGCAGAAAATCGCCTTCTCTCTCACACGGACCATCAACACCCCTCTGCGGAAGGACCAGACCATCCGCTTCGACCACGTGATCACCAATGTGAACAACAACTACGAAACCCGCAGCGGCAAGTTCGTCTGCAGGGTGCCCGGCCTCTACTACTTCACCTTCCACGCCAGCTCACGAGGGAACCTGTGCGTGAACCTCATGCGGGGTCGTGACCGCGCGCAGAAGGTGGTCACTTTCTGTGACTACGTCCAGAGCACCTTCCAGGTCACCACGGGCGGCATCGTCCTCAAGCTGGAGGAGGGGGAGAACGTCTTCTTGCAGGCCACCGAAAAGAACTCCCTGCTGGGCATGGAAGGTGCCAACACCATCTTCTCTGGGTTCCTGCTCTTCCCGAACCCAGAGGTGTGACTGTGGGGCTGAGTCATCCCCCTCCCCGCCCCTCGCCCACCAACAAAGCTCACTCTACCCCCAACACCACCTCTGCCCGGCCAAAGCTCACAGCCAGTCTCCATGGGTGTGCTGAATGAAGGAGTAAATAAACTCTTCCCAACCAAGGGGCAGTGGTCTAATTCAACTCTGTGTCCCAGCACCTGGCACATGATAGGTGCTCAGAAATTAAGCTTGAAGGCTAGTCGAAGGACTGAATGATGAGTGAGTGAATGAATGAATGACCTCTGACAACAGGAGCTCTATCTAACTGAAGATGTCTGGAGGGCCAGACTCTGTGTCCAGCTCCATGACAGCCACGCAATAGGAGGTCAGAGGGAAGACCATCTGTTGAGTGCCTACTATGTTCTAAGCACTGAGCTAGACTCTTTCCTCATTCTCTCATTAATCCCCACAGTCATCCTGGGAGACATGTTGCACTGTGCCCAGTTTACAGAGGAGAAAACTGAGGATTGGAGGGAAGAAGAGGTTGTCCTCAACCCCACAGCAGGGCTGGGGCTCAAGGGCAGGCCTGCCTACCGATGACCTGAGAACTCTTTCAAAACAGTATGTCTAGGCCAGCGATGAAAGGGGTTTTCTGTTTATAATGTCACATATCCCCACCCAAGAGATCAAGGAGCCCCCCTCCACCGTCTTAACTGACCTGGAGCCAAGACCCTTCCCCTTTTGAGTCTCCCCTTGTGGTCCCTTCCTGATATCTTCCCAGGCTGGCACACGCCCCGCCATCCAATGAGAACAAATGCCACTCCACTGCCAGCTGGATACGGTCCCAGCCCATGAGCCCGGCCTTCAAGGCTCTCTGTGGGTTGGCCTTCCTCTCTTTTGGTCAAAGAAAGTATCCAGTCCAGACCAACCGAGCCCTTTCTGTCTTGCAGGCAAACCCCAGGGCTCCTGCCTCGGTGGCCTCACTCACACTACCCACCTTCCACTCTGCCCGCCTAACCATCCCTGAAAGGTCATTCAAGCCACACCTCCTCTGAGTTTTAATACAAACTCTTCCTGGTCTTTGCATCTAGTACTGATAGTTATAATAACAGTAGCCACATCACAATTGAGTTACTGTGCACCTAGGGCTTTATGAACATTAGCCCATTCAGTTCCCACCACAAGTCCTTGCAGATACATAGTATTATCTCTATTTTACAGATAAGAATCTGAGGCTCAGAGAGGGCAAGTGATCTGCCCAGAGCCACACAGCTGACAGGTGCACAGTAGGGACTGGAGTCTGCTTCTGTTTTTCTCAAAGCTCTTGCTAAACCTATAGACATACCTACCATCTCCTTGCCACCCTTCTACAGCCCCCTGTTCACAGTCTCCCGGCCCCTCCCCTGATCCCATTGGATCCCAGGAGTTCACAGTTCTGAGCCTCTGTGGTTGAATCTGCCTATACGGTGCTACATTTCACCCCAGGAACAAACCTGACTGCTGGTGTTGAGCCCACACAGGGCATCCCATTTCACCGCAAGGACCCAAGCAAAGCTGGCCACCACAGAAAGTCAGTCTGTCTCTAGTGCTGCTTCAAGCGGCTGGCTCTCCTGCAGGACCTACACTCACGACTCCTAACCCCAAAACCCTGACCCTGCAGCCTTTCCTCCACCAAAGCCCCCACCCCAGGCAGGACACTTCACAGTGCCCATCGGTACCTTCCCACAAGCTTCCGGGTCTGCAGAAACCCAGGGCTCTGGCTGCAGGTTCAGCCATGCCCATAGAATCAAACATGCCTTGCTCTACATAGACACTGTGTCTAAACCCTTTACCTTATTATGGCGCTTTCCCAGCCAGTGGGGAGGGTTCGCCTTTACAACTATCTGGGGAGATGACTGAAGTCCCATTACAGGAACTGGGACCAAAAATAAGCAGGAAACCCAGAGGCGACCCACCTCAGATCTCAGGACCTGGCCTTTCTTTCACTGCCCAGACGCCTCTTTCCCCCCTTTTCCCCCTTCTAATACTCAGTGAAATGGGGTTGAAACTCAGACCTTCTGGCTGAGCTAGTAGTTAGGCAGGAGAATGAAGGGAAGAGTGTCCCATCAGGCCTGTGATGCTTGACCTTCGTACACTCACCTTGACCCTGACTCCCAGCTCTCAACATGACAGGGCCCTTTCAATTGCAAGGGACAGAAATCATCTTGAACTAACTCAGGAGGAAAGGAGGGTGGACCAAAGGTGTCCTACAGGACCCAGGAGCAGGTGGGACAGCCCAATCTCAGTGGACATGGGGTCCAGACATGGATGCCCAGACATGGGCGGCCATGTTCCCTCTGAGACAGCTGGTCTCTGCGCCTCTCGCTACAGATCAGTCCTTTCAGCTGTTAGGGCAAGTGGAGAAAATGGTTGCACCCCCCCCCAAACGATTCCTCAACCATTGGGTTAGCCCCTGCCCCTCAAGGAAGTGACATTCAGTTTCCAGATCCCAGGAGAGGGGATCTGATTGGTCGTCTTCGGAGCAAGGACACTCTGGGGCACAATCAGCGGAGGCCCAGAAGCAGAGGGCCTGTAACTACGGTAGCAGCTCAGGATTGCTGAGCCGGGCAACTGATCTCCCCAGGAACAGTCGCAACAAGCCCGAGGAGTAGGTACTCTCTCCGGCCGCTCTCAGACTCAGCAGCCCCACAGCCACCAGGAGGACGTGTGGGTATTTGCATTTCCTGAGCTGCCCGGTGATGCTGCTGCTGCTGCTGCTGCCCCGCCCGGGCAGCACACTTTAAGAAGCCCTCCTGGAATCTGATTGCTCCCACTCTACAGGTAAGACTAATGAGGCCCAGGGTGGGGATGTTACTTGGCCGAGTCACACAGAAGATCCGGGATTCAGATCCAGGTCTATTTAACTGAGCGTTAAGCTCGGTGACCTGTTGCCCAGACTACAGGGGCCCAGCCAGCCCGTGGGCAGATTTCAGAGCAGGGTGGGTGAGCCCCACTAAATGCCACCCCCTGGCTGCAGTGTCCCGTCCGAGCTTCCCCACCTCTGCCCCAGTTCGTCCTGATCATCGTGCCCCTCCCAGTGACCCACAATGCTTTGAGCCAGTGAAGAAGAGGAAAGGAGGGTAAAGGGTAAAGAAGGAGGAAGGCAGGGACTTAAGTAATAATAATCACAGGTCACCCAGTGTGCAGGGCTAAGGACTCGTGTTAACCCATGTAACCTTTACAGTTTTGTTCCCCTTCCATAGATGGAAACACTGAGACAGAGTAGTTACGTGACTCGCCTGATGTTACACAGCTAGTAAGTAACAAGACAAGGATCCAACACGAGGCAGCTCCGCGCTGGAGTCCATGCTCTCGATCACTGCTTCCTGTGGCCGGCAGGGGGCGCCCGCGGGGCTGTGTAGTGAGGCAGTTGAGTCACTGGCTCCTGAGTCAGACAGACCCAACTTCGAGTCCTGCCTGGGCTTTTTACTAGCTGTGTGACCCTGCCGTGTGGCTGCCCCTACTTTACCGCCTTACAAACAAACAACGCAGCCGTGAACATCCTGCTACACATCCTCGATTCCTTTCTTGGATTAAATTCTATAAGTGGACTCCCTCTGGGAAAGGATGTGCAAACTTGGAAGGCTTTGAAATGCATTTCCAAACGGAGGGCTGGGCAATAAAGGCTGCACTGCCAGGCGAGGTCCGGGCTTGCCGCCGCCAGGGGGGAGCAGACACCAGGAGAAAGACAGCCGGGAAGAGGGGCTGGTGGACGGGTGGATGAGATGGGGCCTGGAGGGTGGGAGCTTGTTGGTCCCCGCTCTCTTCTCCCCGAGTCCATTCCACTCCCGGGGTGGGCTGTGAGCTTCCAGGGTAGGCTCAGCATCAGCTTTGAAGACCCAAGTCCTTCTAAACCAGGGTCCCCAAGGTGTGGTGCAGGCATCCAAGACCTTGTCAGAAATGCAGGTTCTCAGGCTCCGTGCCAGACTGGCTGAGTCGGAAACCCTGGGGACACGACCCTGCGATCTGTGTTTTAACAAGCCCTCCGGGTGGTGATTTGGATGCAGCTGAAGTTTGAGAATCACTGCTCTGGACCAGAGGTTGCCACGCTTTTCCTGTAAAGGGCCAGACAGGAACTATTTTAGGCTTCGTGGGCCACGCAGTCTCTCTCGTGACCACTCCACTCTGCCTGTGCGGCGGGAAAACAGCCACGAACAACACGGAAGCAGATGAGCGTGGCTATGTTCCAGTAAACATTTACGGACACTGGAATTGGAACCGGACATAATTTTCATAGAACACGAGATATTTTTCTTCTGACTTTTTCCCCAACCATTTAAAAATATAAAAACCATTTTTATCTAGCAAGCGGCGCACAGCAGTCTGTGTTCTGCACTCCCTAACCTGCTCCAGGGCTGGGTGTGGCTCTAGGCTCGGAAGGAGAGGAGCAGGGCCTGGCACCCAAACTGCCTGACTCCCCAGCCGGGGTGCCAGTCGGCCAGGTCCCCACCTTGGGACAGGAACGAAAAAATCTCTGGGCCTTGTTGCCCTCAACTGTAACATAGGCATTGCAACTCCGGGCACCTGCTCTCCAATCTTAGTGGGCGGGAAAGACCCTTGGGAAGTTGCTGGTGTCTGGGCCCCATCCCAGAGGCTCTGGCTCTGTAGGACTGGAAGGGCCCAGGAATCTGCATTTTTTCAAACAATGCAGGTGGTCCTCTGTACCCCCTAGCCTCCAAGTGAGAGGGCTGAGTTAACAGACGTAAAAGCTGTGACTAGTAGTAGCCCAGCCTCTGCCCTCAAGAGTCCATTGGCTCATGGGATTGAGGGGAGAAGGGGAAATAGACTTCTCATCTGTTGAAACCTACACAAGATGGGAAATGCAGCAAGGGAGGGAAGGCTGAGGGCCCAGGAACTGGAAGGACAGTGGTCTCTGAGAGGCTATATTCAAATGCCACCTCTACAGGCTGTGTGTTCTCAGGCTTTTTGGGCTTTCTCCTCCCCTACCCAGCGTTGTGTTGTGGAGCCGCCGCCCCCCGGTTTTTGGGCGGGGGGGGTGGTGCGGGGCGGTCTCTTTTGGACCCCCCCAGGGGGTGTTTTAGTAGGGGGGGTTTTAACTTTGGGGGGGGGGGGGGGATGAGAAGTGGCTTTTCTAACAAGCTGGGGGCGAGGAGGGGCTGGTGCTGCTGGGCCGGGCCCACATGTTAAGTGGCCAGGGTTGGGGACACTGGTTCAGCAGTTGATCTGTTATGAACTTGAATTCTCTCCTCTGTGGGTGGTGGTAGCGCAGGGGCTGGTGAGGGGGAGCGCTCGGTGATCAGCCTCCACTGTGATGGCTGCCACCGTGGTTGCCGTGACTATGTTCCTGATGGCGATGGTGAGGGAGCTCCCGGCAGACAGAGGGGAGGGCGGTGGGTGGGTGGTCCATTTCCCCAGTGCTGAGCATGACTGTGGGTCCCACTCCCCTTTCTCCTCCATGTCCCTGTCTCTCCTGCAGATGATGGGGCACCCGGTGCCCTGCCTGAAACCAGCCCCTGCCCGGCACACGCACAGGCGCATGCCCCCCTCTCACGGCAAGCTGTGAGCTGTGTTTATTTTTGCACATAGCCGGGAGGCTTTCTCATAGACAACCCAGTGGACCAGATGCAGGAGGAGAGGAGGTGTTTGTTCAAGAAATCCAGCAGGGCCACCCAGGGAGGGACACCCATAGCAGGGGGGGGACCTGGCAGAGCAGGAAGCACCCTGGATGGAGAGGATGGAGAGTCAAGAGCTCCCGGTTCTAGGCTGGTCTTGGAATCTGGCTTACTGTGTGACCTCGGAGAAGTTGTTACCGCTCTCGGAGCCTCAGACTTGCCGACAGAAGGAGCGGGGTGAACTAGTCGGCTACCTGAGACTCACTGGTGACAGAAACAGATCCTCAGGCGTGCCCCCAAGCCTACCAATTAGCACACACATAGGAAAAGGGGGAAGAGTTCTTCCATGGTCATTGACCAGGGAGGAAGCCACGGCCAAGTCCCCATCACACCTCACTCATCCTCACCCATACAGAGCACAACTAGCACCCAGAAGGGACCTAAGCAGGTCCGAGATGGACATGTGGTGCCCCAGAGAACCCAAAGATTCATGTTGATCAGATGAATGGATGAACACATGGATGTTGGTGAATTCGCTGACGGGTGAACGTCTCTTACTCCAGAGAGCACGGGGCCTGGGGATGGACGTACACTATACAGGCTCCAGAAATATTTGTTGAATGGAAGGAAGAGAGGAAAGATGGAAGGAATGTCAAAATTATGTCCTGCCATGAAGAGGGGAATGGAATAATATCCCACGGGCCCTTGGGACAATTTCCACGGGAAGGTTTGGCATCTCCAGGTGAAATAAAGGCGGGCGAGGCAGGCAGACAGAAGCTGCACAGAGATTAGGAAGGTGCCGGCCATTCATTCATCCATTTAATCCTCAAGACACGCCCTCCCCATCACACTCCCAACTCTCTCTCTCTCTCTCTCTCACACACACACACACACACACACACACACACACACACACGGGCATTGTCGCCCTTGCAGAGGCCAGGGGACTGAGGTTCATTCCCCACGGACGCAATAGAGACCGGGGCCCCAGAGCTCCAGAGAGACGCCGGAGCGCGCCGCTTGTGTGGCCCCGACGGGCTTGGGAGCCTCCTTCCTCACTTCCCCCCCCCCCCCCCGTTTTCCCACTGCCTCCCCAGATCCCTCTCTGTGCCATTTTGTCTCGTGTCTGTCCCTATGAGCTCTTACAGCAACTGGGGAACAAGGAGAATGTAAATAAGCCAACGGCAGAAAGAGGGCAACAGAAGCCAAGTATGGCCTAGGGAGCACCTACTATGTGTCGGGCAGGGTGCACAGTGCTCGGTGGGAATTCCCTCATTGGCTTCTCACAGGAGCCCCACCAGGTTCGAATCCAGTTTGGCCACTTTCTAGCTGGGTGATGTTGGCAAGGAAGTCCCCTCCACTCTGGGCTGTTGTTTCCTCGGCTGTGAAGCGAAGCGGTATTGGCTAATATCGGAGTGAGCACTGGGTGGGTGGGTGGTGCCTGCGGAGCACCCTCCTGGGGCTTAGTAGGCACACAAGCCAGAGCAGTTACTACAAAGACCCACACGGCACACCTAACATATGGCAAGCCCCCGACAGTGGCAGCATCCTCATCTGTGACATGAGACTGCTTGTTGTGAGGCTTGGTCTCTGAGCTATGAGAGGAGAAAAAAAAAAAAGCTTTGCAAACTGGAAAGCCCAGTGCCCATCTTGGGGAAAATTTGCCCTTCTCCCTCCAGCACGGGTTTGCAGCAGCGTCTGGGCTCCAGGTTTTGAGTTAGCACTCCCCGGGGAGGCCCCCCCGAAGGGCATAGGTTTCAGCGGGGCGCTTGTTAAAAACGCGTCTGCAGACCTTGTTTGGAACACGTCAGCTAATGTGATTAAAGGCAGTACATAAATGTCACCCTGGCTGGGACCCTCCCCAGCTGGTTTCCGGGGAAGGAGACCTGAAAAATATGTCTTCATTCCATCAGCGTTATGGTTCAGGACAGCGACGGCCTGAACACGGGGAGCTCACAGGGAGCCTGTTCGGGGGCCGCCTGCCCTCCACCCGGCAGGTAGATAATCGTGAGATCTGGAGCCACCTCTCCCCTCCGAGCCTGTTCCTCATCTAGAAGGTAGGGACAATAGTCTACGTGCCCTGGTTGGTAAGGTGATAAAGGACGTTTGTAAGGCACCAGGGTGGTACGGTCACCGGGCCAGGGGTTCACCGCCCCAGGGAAAACAACGCAGCAGACGCCATGGGGGATTGAGCTGCACGCTCCGTAAACATTGGTGCTCGATGAATGTCCCTGCCACTGGAGCCAAGCCAGTGGGGACTGCAGGATCCTCAGTGCAAGGAATTTACATATAGGTAACGGGGCCAAGGAAGGGGCAAGAGCACTGGTCCCAGAGTCGCTGACTCACGGCGTGGCCTCAGGTAAGGGACTCTCCTCTCTGGAACTTGGAGTCCTCACTTGTAAAATGGGGGGCTTGCCCCTGGCCTGCCCAAGCTCTTCCTTCTGGATGGAGCACGGTGATGAGGCCAGAGGCCAGTACCGCTGGACACGGCGTGGAGGTCGCTCAGGGTCCAGTGCTCCCACCATCGACTGCGGGACTGTGGGCCAGCCCCCTCACCTCTGTGGGCTTCCGAAGGTCCCTCAGTGGAAGTGGGCAGTAGTTACAGCCAGGCCCCAGAGGCAGCCTGGCGCAGGGGGCAAGGGGCACTGGACTAGATACCAAAAGACCTGGGTTCAAGATTGAACCTGAGCATTCACTTGCTGTTTGGCTTTGGGAACCACCCTTCCCCTTCTGAGCCTCAGTTTCCCTGTCTGTAAAAGGAGACTAGACCAGTGATCTCTGGGTCGCCTCAGCTCAGGCACACTGGGTTGCTTTCAGGAAGTGAAAAGATGGTTGGGCCGTGGACGAAAGGGGCGACTTAATGATCAACAAAGGGACAGAACCATAAGTCAGGAGAAGCCCCCAGGCGCTGCTGGAGTCCCCCAGCCAGGTCAAAAGATGCAGGTAGTGAGCTCACCTTGCTACACACCCAAGCCCCAGATAAGCTGTCCTGGGGAGACCTGATCCCAGACCCAGGAATGGCAGGGTGCGGGCAGGGGAGATCCCTTTTCACAAATTGCTCCTTAACCTCAGAAGAAGAGAATAATAGCAGTTAACATGGACTCCTTCTTTGCTCCAGGCTCTGTTCTAAACACTTTATACATCTCGTCTAATTCTCATGAGGCAGGTACCACTATGACACCCATTTCACAGACATGGAAACTGAGGTACAAGGAGATTGTAACTTGGCCAGGCTCTCACAGCTGGTACATGGCAGAGCAGGGACACGTACTAAGACTGTGCGGGCCCTCAACTGCTCTCTCAAAGTATCGATGATGGAGAATCATTTAATGAGCACCTACTGTATACCAGGCTCTGTGCTAACTTCTTTGTGGCATGATCTTCATCCTTATGAGGAAGGAGTCTCATTTAATCATATTTTGCAGATGAGGAAAGGAAGGCCCAGCAGGATGAAGTACTTGCCCGTGTCACGCAGCTACACTGTGCTTGAGCTCAGTCCAGGGCCCGCGTCCCTTTCATGCCGCCAGGCTGAGCAGGCGCCCTCCCCAGAAACCTTGAAGGGGTGCGGTAGCAGCTGTCTGGAAGAGGCAGACCATGGCTGATGTAGAACGTGACAAGAGCCCTCACCGCCCACTTTAGGACCAGGACTGGAGAAGAGGGGCCAGGACATAGCTAGATGGTGGGGACACCCTCGTAAAGGATGTTCAGGGGTTTGGAGAGCTGCTATGAAGTCGCTTTACTGAGCTTCGTCCTGGGCAGCCACACTAAATTCTTTGTATTTACTGCCCTGGATTCTTACTTGGGATGTAGGTACCATTGCCACCATCACCGTGTTATAGATAGGGAAACTGAGGCTCAGACAGACAGAGTCACTGGTCCAGGGTCACACACTGAACAGGAGCCAAACTTGGGTCCGTGTGTCTCAAAGTCAGTGCCTTTTCCATAGGGCCACACTTTCCCTCCCAAGTTCAAGTGCTCAACCCATCTAACATGCAGAGCAGGACACCATTGGTGGAAGCCAGCCCGGTCCCCTCCTAGCCCCCTCCCAGGGCCCTGAAAGAGTTAACTTCCCTGTGGCCCCACTCATCCCTGTCAGCCCCCCATCCTCTCCCCTGCATTATGAGGACCAGACCAGCTTCTTGCTCCAGGCAGCTGACGGGTTCTCTGCTCAGTGGTTCGCACTCCACATATTAAATTACTCATAAAATATTTGGCTTGTCCCCAAAGTGGCTGCTGCCTCCTCCCTGCACCCACTGCTCACCTCCCACTGCAAGGTCAAGTTCTTCAGTGGAGGGGAGAGCTCAGAATATGAACCGAACTTCATCTGGAATTAGCCTGCATTGGGGGAGCAGGGGGGCATAGAAAGAGGAGGTTCTGGTAGGATTGGGATTTTCCAGGGGAGGGGATTCTGTCTGTGACCCCCATCCTGGGGTCCCCAGGCCTGGCCTGACCTGAAGGCTGCTCCCCAGATCTCTATGCTGCAGGATATGGGGAGCCCAGAACTCCTGACCCCATCAAGTCCCTCAGGACAAGGCCAAGGGTGACCTGGAATACGTCTGCATTGTCTGAGGGGCAAGTGGTGTCCCCTCTCCTCCTCCTTCTCCCCACTCAGTTGTCATGGCAACCACCGTGGGGGGTAAGAGGCTGGACCTATCAGCTCCTGGCCAGGCTACCCAGCATGCTCTGCTTTCACCCAGTTTCTCCCTCACTACCCTTTGGGCAGGGAGGGGGTGGGGCTGATCCTGCCCTGTCACCAGCCACCGGAGGGTCACACCCAAGATCCACCACCTCCAGTTTCCAGCCTCCTCCCTCCTGCCTCCTGGGGGGAAGGTTTCCTGTACAGGTCTCAGGAATGGGACGGTCATGAATGTAGTTTGACAAAGAATGGTTTGGGAGGGTCTCTCATGAGCCCCCTGGACTTAATGAAGTCAGTTAAGCCCTGGGATTAGAAGGTCGGGGTCATGGGTATAGCCGTGTTTGCAGAGCAACACCCAACCCTAACCCTGGCTCCCACCAGCTGTTTCAAAAATGCCAAATGCTGGTCGTCTAGGGAACCGGGAAAGGAGTGTGGATGGGGCCTGGCGACCCCTCCCGAGGGCCCACCCACGGTCCCGCTCCCTCAGAGCTGCTGGTACCCTGGGGCCCGGAGAACTGAGAGCCTCGCCTCCTTCTTCCCACGGAGGACACTCTTCCATAACGGTAGTGCCGGTATCAGCAAGCTCTCACCATCTTGGCCCGCGGGTTCATAAATTCAACACCCAAAGAAACTGGGCTTGGCTTTGCCCCTGGCTTCTTCCACTTGGGGTACCCTGCCCTCAGGTGGCCGTTTGGGTTTGGGATGTGGGGAGCCTGCAGAATCTCCACTTCTGAGATTCCGGAAGGTGACGTTTCCATTTCCGTCCTTCTACCACCATCGATAAAATGCAATACCATTACTTTTCTACTTCTACACTTTCGCGGGACTTTATAAATAAAAGATGTCCAACAGGCTTAGAGCAAGCTGCACAATTTGTCAGGATAAGAGAAGGCAGCACAGCCTCTGGAACCAGACTGCCTGGGTTCAAATCTCGGCCCCGCCGCTTGCTAGCTGTGTAAATTTGAAAAGTTACTTGCTCTCTCTGTGCTTTTGTTTCTTTCTCAGTGAAATGGATTTGATAAAAAGTATATCCCTCAAGGGGTTCTTGTGAGGACTTAATGAGTTAATGAGCATGAAGTGCTTAGAAGAAGGCCTAGCACGCCATTAAGCTCTTAAAAACTGTTGGTCATTAATATTTAAAGATAATGCATGAAAGCAAAGTTGCAAACGTAATTTGTATTCTGAGACCCACAGGCATATCTTTCTCTACTCCATTTTTATCTGGTATTTCTAATCTAGTGATTCATTTCGGGGTTGCACTGCCAGATGCCCATCATCTGCCCAGAAGCCACCCCCCGCTTTTACCTCCCAAGTGTCTGTGGGGTCCGCCCCTTCCACTCCAGGGTCCCGGCCACCCTGCGGTCACCCCTGAACCTCATGTCTTGCCTCTTGTCTCGCCCCCTTCAGACACCGTCTCTTCAGTACAGCCACAGCAAGTTTCCTAAAAAAATACTCCCCTGTTTAAATGCCTGCCGTGGCTCCCAGCACCCCCAGACCAAACCCAGTCTCTTTAGCCGAGCCCCTCTCCCCCAGCCACCTCTCCAGCCTCATGTCCTTCCCTCTGCTGCCAGGAAGCCGCGCCCCCGACCCAGCAGCCTCTCTGGCCTCCTCCGAAGCCTCAGGCCCGCTCTCGCTCTGTGGCTTGTGCAGGGCCTGCTCCTTCTGCCTGCACCTCCAGCCTCCCTCCCCTGCCTGCCCGGCTCCTGCCTGCTCGGCCTCAAGATGTGACTCCTGTCTCCCCCTCTCTGGGAAGCCTCTGATCCCTCTGCAACCTCCAGAGAGGGTGGGGCCTCTCTTTGCATGCCTCAAAGTCTGTGGGCGGGCGGGGGCCCGTCTGAGTCTATCCATATCCCCAGAGGTGCCCCCAGCATGCAGCAGGACCCTTGAGAACCTCTGGGGACCAAGCCCAGGATGGCCATTGTGCCCTGTTCAGCCTGGAATGTTCTCTTACTCATGTTCTTAGTCCCAGTACTACTCATCCTCCCAGGTCGGGCTAAGTGTCTCCTCCTCCAGGAGCCTTTCAGGAACCCTGGCCCCCCTTCCTCCCTGCATGGAATAGCTCTCTTTCTGCTCCAGGTGTGAACTCACTCAGTAGGCATGAACTCAGCACCTGGAATGCTGCAGCTGCACCCCCCGCCCCCGACAGGCCCTGAACAGAGCCCAGCAAACACTCCGAGCTCAAGAAACACGTGTTCAGTGAACAAACAGACGAGTGACCAGGGTTAGAGTCCAGGTCGGTGGTTCTCAGCCAAGGAGATTCTGCCCTCCCCTCGCCTCCAGACATTTGGGAATGTCTGGAGACATTTCGTTCATCACAGCTGGGGGTGGGGGTATGATGCTAAGATCCAGCGGGGGAGGCCAAGGGTGCAGTTAGGTGTCCTACAACGTACGGGACCTCACGACCCGGGAACTGTTTGGCCCCAGATGTCAATAGACATGAGGCTGAGAAACCCCGGTCTAGAGCTTGTCACTTAGCAATCTGTCCCCCTAGCACAATGAGGACCCTCAAGGCTGGAACCTGATCTTATGTCTCTGTTTCCTTGGCACCCACTGGAGAGCAGGCACTCAATCAGCAATTTTTAAAAATAAACTCACTGGTGAGATAATTCCTGTCCTTTTCCTCTCCCAGCTGCCTCCTCTCACTTGGAGCGTGGCCTCAAACGGTGTCGTCAGACGATCCTTCTGGGGCTATTCCTGGGTCTCCAGCCTTCAGCCCGCCAAGCCCCTCCGGGTCCTGCTGCCCCCGGTCTGCCTTCCCTGAGATCCTCCTGGTCCCCACAGTCACGAGGAGGAAGCTGAGGGAAGGGAGAGCACACTTCCAAGGCTGTAGGGAGCTTGGCTGGGTGTCGGGACCAAGTCCAGGCAGACCACTGACTTGCTGTGCACCTCAGCTGGGTCCTGCCTCTCTCTGGGCCTCAGGCTCTCAGCAAGGTGACAGACAGGAGGGGGTACAGACCCTACTTGAGCCTGTCTCCTCTAATAGATGGCGACCCTAGAGGTCCCTCCTATCTTTGTATCAAATTCCCAAGAGAGAGCTTCCAGCGAGCCCCCGGGGTGTTGCCCAGGGCTATCTGGAGCCTGGGTGCTCTGGGCTCTCCTGTTTTCACAGGGTGCCGCGGTCTCCAAGGGTGCCGCTGTCAGCTGTGACCTCTGTGCCCCCATAGGCAGCCAAACAAGTGGCCTTTGTGGTCTAGGCACAAGGGGCCCCAGGGAGCGGCACAAAGGGTGGGAAGAAAGGCGCCAATCCTCTTAGGGCGGCCGCCGCCTTCCCACTGCGGCCCATCTGCTCCCTGGGAGCAGGGAGCCCGCAGAGCAGCCGCCCAGCTTCAAGGCGGCGGGAAAGCAAGCAAAGCTGCCCCCGAATGAAAGACAGCCAGGCCAGCCCAGATCCCCACGGCAAACATGGGCCTGGCCCAGGGCCTGGGAGGGGGCAGCGCTGCTCCCAGGGAGAATGTGGTTAAAAGCACCATGCCAGGAGGGGGACCCCGGGGATAATCCCACCTGCCCCTCGCCTTTGCTTCCCACACCCCTGGGCCCGGCTGGGGCAAGGGGGTGGGGCCTGGTGAGGGAGAGGCTGGGTCCGAGGTCCTCCCTCTAACGCCCCAGTGGGCCCTCTATGTGCGTCCCCTGTCTTTTCCTAGGGGCACCCCATTTTACAAACGGGGCTAGCATGGCTGAGTCTCTTGCCCACGGTCACCCGTGTGACTGGGGGCCACTGAATCGGGACTCTGCCATCTCCGACTCTTCTGGCGAAAGCTTCTGCAGATGAGGAATTAGGTGATTTGCCCAAGGTCACAGATCCATAAAGTCCTGCTCGGACCCTGCATTCTGATCCCAGCCCCCATTGCTCCCCATGAGGCCCTGGGCACGTTACTATCTAGGGGCCCCAGGGCCCTCACCTGGAAAATGAGGGTGAGAGGGACCGCCTCATGGGGTCGCTGCAAGCAATAAATTCAGCAAATCGTACGTTGTGGTCACCTAAATTGGTGCCACAACCAATTAAACCAGGTCATGTTTAAAAGCCCCAAAATGTTAGCTGTTATTAGTTGTGGAACAGTTCACAGCAGTTTGGGGGAGTGGACAGATTTCGTTGACAAAAAACCCGAGGTTCCGAGTGGGGAGGTGACTTATTAAAAGTGGTTGGGGAACTGGGACCTGAACTCACCCCTCTGCCTGCTTGCCCAGCACCCCTGAGACTTGGGTCCCCCAGGCCCAGCCCTTCCGTCTCTGGCTCACACAGGGGTTGGCCTCACTTTTCTCATACGTGAAGGGGGCGTCAGTGAAGAGGCTGTGATGCGATGACCTATTGAAGCTCCGGAGCTGGCTCACAGTAGGTGCTCCACTCTTGGCATTGGTGGCCCGGAGCAGGACGAATCCCAGAACAGGAAGAGAAGAGAACAATGACCTTCCGTCCATGAACGCCTGGCCCCACACACGCATTCTTTCCGCGGCCGGGGCTTGCCTGGCGGAGCGAGGAAAGAGCTGGGATGGAGGGGGAGGGAGGCGCTGGGATGAGCAGGGAGAGGCAGAAACTGGGGCCCGGGCTGAATCCCTTCCAGGGAGGGGACTCTGGCCCAGCTGCCCCAACCCCCACCTGGGTGAGGCCCAGAGCCCTGACGAAGTAGTGGAATCCAGGATATCAGAGTCCAGATGCTGACTCCTACACACACACACACACACACACACACACACACACAGCGGGGGCTGGTGGAAGCCATGGCGTCAACTCCAACCATTGTACAGATGCCTGAGCTGAAGCTCAGGAAGAGGCCTGCAGCTCCCTGCAGACCACCAGCTGCCGAGCACAGCCCAGGCCTGTGGTCCCCCCACTCCTGCCCCTCGAGAGGATCTGGCCCTGAATCCCACCAGCCTCCCTCCATGCCTTGCTCACGGAGGAGACAGACAGGGGGCAAGGTGGCCCGTGTGTTTATGGCCTTGTCAAAACTGGCCGAGTAAGCCACCTGCCCCTCCTTCCCCCGGGCGGCTCGGTTCAGAGAAGGGGACTGAGTCCCCTCGTCCCTCCTCTCTCCCTCTCTCTCCTGCCCCCTCCCTCCTTCCTTCCGCTCTTCTTGTCCCTTCTTTCTCTGCCTCTTTTCCTCTCCTCATGTCTCTCTCTCACAGTCTGTCTGTCCTCTCTCTGTTGCTCTCCCCACCCCACAAGCTCCCACAATGACAAGCTCTCCCCAGGGAGCCTGGCCATGTGTCCCCTACCAGGTACCAGGGCCTCTCCTGGGAGCTTCCCCAGCCAATCCTGTCCCTCTGAGATACGGAGGAACAAGGTCACGTTTTGGGACCTTCCAGCGCTGTCACCAGCCCTAGGACCACCGTTGTCTCCCATCTAGCCTCCCTCTTCCTCTGTGCCGATGGCCAGGGCACACAAAGGGCACAGCCCCCCAAATGTTCCTGTCCCCAAGAACCAGGGCCACTGAGTGATTTGAGGAATTATGTAAGAACTTATTCGGCTTTGGAAGTGGCCCCTCCTCCAAACCCTGGGGTCTCTTCCGCTCCTCTCCTGACAAACCTCCCACATCCTGTCCCCCAGGGACCCCCATCTCAGTCACCCAAAGCTCTCAAACAGCCCCCTCCCAGAGCACAGTGGGCCTGTGCCTCCTGACTCAGATTCACCCGAGGCGTCACCAGCTGACTGGAGTATTCCCAGTTAACCTTGGTCTTGACGGTCAAGAGAATAAGCGAAACCAGGAGCCAGGCAACCAGGGTTCAGATCCCACCTCTGACTCATACCTTGCACAAGCAACTTTGCGTCTCCTGGCCTCATGGGTCCTCATCAGTGAGCTGGGGACAGTCGCTGAGTTGCAGTTGGAATCTAAGGAGGAAATGGTATAAAAGAAACTGGGGCTGAGGTGACATGTAGCTGAGTTCACGGACTGGCTATTTTACATACAACAGAATGTAAATGCTCTGCATGGACTCTTTACACTGAAGGGAAACTGAGGCTGGGAGAGGAGAGACCACCTGCCAGGGGTCCGGCAGCGAGCAGCAGCGGTGCCCAGACTCGAATCCTGGCCTGGCTCTCAGCAGTTACTCGGTGCCGACAATCAAAGACGGCCAGTTCCAGGAGGGGGATCAAAGGCCTGCTTCTTTATTCACAAAGGGAAATCCTCATTAAAACATGGCCAACGGCTGAGGCAGACGGGAGGTGGGCCACGGCTGCACAGAAGGGGATTAATGATCCCAGGCAGACTGTGCCACGCAGCAAGGGAGCCCTTCACTGGGTCTGGGCTGAGGCGAGCAGGGCCGGGGCACGGGTGGTCTGGGAGGGCTTCCTGTAGGAGGAAGGGGTACGGACAAGCCCCTGGGGGAAAATAGGATGTTTGAGGAAAGTTGACGTCAGCCACCTTTTATTGAGAGCCTGCTGTGTCTCAGGCACTGAAAGATGGGGACCCTATTGCCATTTTTCATAGGAGAAAACTAAGAAACGTGGGACTTCTCTGAGCGATGCCATGGGACAGACACACCAGGGCCAGAATTGAAACCAGGTCTGGGTCACCACTCTAAGTTTGTCACCACCTGGCTGTGCTGCCTCTGTAGGGAGAGTGTGTGTCTCTAAGAGTAAGAGGAGGTGGGAACATGCTCTGTCACCAGAGCAATTTGTCAAAATCCAGAGGGCTGACGAGTGGGGTGGACGGGCCTGCGGAAGGCCTGGCTGGAACCGCAGGCCGAGGAGGACCGTCCGAGAAGGCCCTGCAGGCACGCTGGGCCGAGAGGTCCGCGCATGTGCTCCTTCTTCCAGGGACCAAATATTCCATGAGCATCTACTATGCCACAGGCACTGTTCCAGACATTAAGGACACAGCAGTGACCAAAACAGATGGTGCCTGGCCTCGTGGCCGTGATCCCTTGGGGAGAAGGACAGAGAATAAACACATATCAATAAAACCATTTCCGTTGGTATATTTGCTGCTGCAACAAATACCACAAACTGGCTGACTTAACACAACAGAAATTTATGGTCTCGCAGTTCTGGAGGCCAGGAGTCTGAAGTCCGAATGCGGCAGGGCCGTGCTGAAGGGTTCGCTTCTTCCGGCTTCCAGCGGCTCCGGACATTTCTTGGCTGGTGGCAACGTCTCTCTGACCCCTGCCTCCGTCTTCACGTGGCCTCTTCTCTGTGTCCTCTCCTCTTCTTATTGACGCTCACTCCATTTTACAGAGAAGGAAACTGAGGCTCATGGAGGAAAAATGATTCACTCAAAGTCACACAGCTGGGGGGTGGGGAGCCAAGCCTGACTGGTGTTGAGTGCTGTTGGGGTGAGTTCCCCTGCTCCATACTACACGTAAGAGAGGGTGGGGGCTGGCGGTTGTTACTTCCAGGCAGGGAAAGCCCTCAGCCCTGAGGATATGGGCCTGGAGGGAAGGGCTGTGACCTACGGTACCTAAGGGCCCGCCCTTTCCCCTGATGACAGCCTCCTGGTTTTCCTTTGGGGACTTCCTGTCCTCACTTGCTGTCTATGCAATTTGGGGAGGCTGCTGATACTGCTGCCCCCACCCAGCCCACCTCCGGCTTCGAGAGTGGGAACGTGTCCCGGGCCAGGCCAATTGCATAGCCCATTCTCCTCCGGCCCCGGTGGTTGGTTCAGAAATGGGCATGTGACTCACGTCAGGCCAATGAGAGTCCACCCAGGAATTCTGTGGGCAAATACTGAGGAAGGAGAGCCCTCTCTTTATGGGATTTGCTATGCAGGAAGCCATCATGCCAGCACGTGGGGAGAGAATGCTTAGGAACAGAGCCCTTGGAGAGGAACATAGAGACAAGAGGTGGGTGACCCATGACATCATTGAGGGCCCGGCTCCAGCCACGCTGGCGTGGGGTTGAACATGAGCAGAGCTCATCCAGTTGCCTGAGAAGGCCCAGGGCAGCCTTGAATTGGCACTTTTACAGCCCTAATCAACCACAGGAGACCTCACAAAACAGTGTGAGAGCAGAGGGCTGAGGTCGGGCCTCCAGCTGGATGCTGCAAGGGCCGGCAGTGGCCACCCAACCCAGCACCTGGCAAGGTGTCCACATTTTCAGAACACGGCAGGGGTGCAAAGATAAGAGAACCCCCTCTGGCCCCTTTTCGCTGAAACCTCTGGACATGCTATTCCCTTGACTTCCCCCATGCCTAGCTGGGCACCTCATTCACTCCCAGAACTCTCACCCAGATCCTGGGCCTCCAGCCCCAGCTCCCCCCATAGCCCCCTCTGGGTTGAGCACAACTCCTTCTGGGAGTTGGCACGGATTACTCGGTGCTTGCTCAGCAAGTCTGGGAGGGGACAGACCCTCAGGTCCTCCCCCTGCCAGGCTGGCATGCAGCATCCAGGCCACACACCCCTTACCATCCCCCTGATGGTCTCACTACAGTGGCAAGTGCACCCCATCCTAGCTCAGTCCAGTTTACCTCCTCAGGGCCCAGGCGCCGGTCTCTGGGCGCTTTGCATGGGGGTCCACAGGCACTTTAAACCCGGCACGTTCTAAACATGATTATCCTCTTTCCCAAACCTGCTCCTCGACCAGAGCCCTGGCTCGGCAGCCAGCAGTCCGAGACCTACGCTGGCGCCCTGGGCCTGCTTCCCAGTCCTGCGGCCAAACCCCTGCCCCAGGTTCCACCTCCCTCACCCCACTCCCAGGAGGCCGTGGGAGGCAGGAGCCCCTCCTCCCCTTCCAGGATCCCTTAGCCAGTTCCCCCTCTTCAGCGTGTGCTCTGGAGATCCTCAGGACCTCGCAAGGACAAAATTTGTTTGTGCTAATCAGCCAGACATAAAAAGGAGATCAGCAAAAAAATGTAAAACAATTCCACTCCCCCACGAAATACTTTTATTTTGGAAAATACAGCTATCTTTCATTTAAAAAAAGGAGTTTATTGCTGTTATTTGGAAATGAACTAATAAATAAATATGTCTACATTTTCTTCATATGTTGGATTGCATCCCAGCCCCATGGCCTCTTTTAAACTGCTCTGAAGGTGCCATTCCCCTTTTTCTTTCTTTTTGTCTCCAGATCTCTGCCCAGGCCATTTCCTCTGCCCTATAAAACCCCTTTGTCCTCTTCAGCTGGCTATCATTTAATCCCTCAAGATGAGAGTCGGGTGCCACTTCCTCCAGGAAGCCTGCCCTGATTCCTCTTATCTGGCCTGATGCCGTGCCCCTTGCTCCCACCACTCTCACACTGCCCTCTTTCCAAGTGCCTATCACCCACTGTTGAAATGGTCTGTTTTTTTGTGTCTCCCCACCAGACTGCAAGCTCCGTGCTCAGCCCTGCATCCCCCACCCCTGGCACAGAGCCTGGCGAGGAGTGGGTGTTCAGCAAATTTTGTAGCTGAAAAAATAGCCCTCGCCAGGGGGATAGACACTGATGGCCCCAGAGCTTTCATACGGGAGGGCCTTCCAGGCAGCTGTCTCGTTAGAATGTTTGAGAGGATGGTCGGGGATTTGCCTGGAGTTGCGGAGGTTCACACAGGTCGAGGCCTCCGCTTGCCTGTCTGGGAGATGGCACCAATGACAACGCCTCTCCTCTCTACTTCCCAGAAGTGCTTTGTAAACCAGAAAGCGCTGAGCACATGCAAGGTTTTGATTGGAACTGTCAGCACTGGGAAGGAACTGGGAAGTGGCAGGACAGCCCGAATGTTCGTGCTGAGAGAGACCGGAGCGACGGACTCATCCAGCCTCTTCATCTGACAGGTGAGACACCAAGGCTTGCGCGGGAGGAACTGCCCATCTAATGTCACCCGGTGACGTGGAACCCGGGAGGGGCGTTTTCCATTCCTGATTCATCCCCTGTGACTCCCTCTGTCAACTGCAGGGGCCCCAGAATCATGCGGACACCTCCACACCTGACCTCAGAAAACCTGGCTCCTATTCTGGCCTGTCCCTGCCTCACTTGGGAAAGAAGCTCCTTGTCTCTGAGCCTATTTTCACAACGGGATGTGTCCTGGAAGGGGACTGGGCCCAGAGCAGGTCTGCCTTGGAGACAGGATCAGAGGGGGAGCTGCTGCAGCCCTTTGCTCCTCTGGTTGCAAGTCTCCTGGGACCCTTGGGGTTTAGGAGAGAGGAAGTCAAGCTGCATGCCCCAGGAGGGGCATGGGCGTGCTCCCGAGACAGCCCAGCCTGGCATCTGGGGAAGGGTTTCAGCAGAATAGTCATCAGCTTTCCAAGTGCGTTTGTAATATGCTGACGCATCAAAGTGAGCATGCAGGAGAGTTTGGGGTTATTCTTTGGTCAGCTTTGCTGTTTTACTTTCATCCTGGGCCTGCCTGGCTCTAACTGGGTTTTTGTCATTCGTTCCTCTGCTTCATCAGTCCTTGGGTTTGGCTGGCACCAGTGGCATTAACTGGGTCCTCCTTGTCCTCTAGCTCTCTGACCAGAGTTATTTAGGCTATTTGTTCTCTGGTTAGGGAGGAGAGGTTTAAACCACTTGTTCTCAAGGGTCCTTGGTGAAGGACGATAAGGTCTTGTGATTCACTAGCTGGCTGTGAATCGGTCAAATTGTTCCACCTTGTTTAGTTATTTTGTCTCAGTTTCCCCATTTCACTTGCCCAGGAATTACCTAGCCTCAGGCTATTCTGCCTCAGATGGAGAAGCTCAAAAATCTGTTTTAACATGATTGGCAGGTGAGCGGAAGGAAGACACGCCCAATATCCTACAAAGAAATGTAAACTGAAACAACGGTGAGCCCTGGCCAGTGTGACACTGTTGGTTGGAGCGTCATCCACCAAAATGTCCTGGTCAGGACACGCGCCTGGGTTGCTGGTTCAGTCCCTAGTCAGGGCATGTATGAGAAGGCAACCAATCAATCTTTCTCTCATTGATGTTTCTCTCTCTCTCTTTCTCTCTCTCTCCCTCCCTCTCTCCCCCTCCCACCCTACCCCTTTCCCTCTTTCTAAAAGCGAGGAAAAAAATGTCCTCCGGTGAGGATAAGAAAACAAAAACAGCGAGGCAAAAAGTAATAATAGCCAGTGTTGGCCGGCATGAGCTGAAACGGGCACTCGGTACCCGTGAGGGCGGCATCGGCACTGTCAGGCCCTGTAGTCAAGGTCTTTTAAACATGGTGTGTATGTCCTCTGGCCTAGAAACTCCACTTCTGGGATTTCGGTCTAAGGAAATCATGGGAAAATTTGACTACAGGAAATGTTGTTTATAATAGCAAGGAAACGAGAGAGAGAGAATAAGTGGACCTTGGTCTTGTCCATTGCCAAACACGCACCATGGAATAATCTGGAACTGCCCACACTGATGATGTCGCAGTGCATTTACAGAAGTAGAAAAATTACTGAATGGAAAAAACGTGTTCAAGCAGGATACTTTTATTAATGTTGTTATTGCTTAAAATGTATGTAAGAAAACAGGTGGTGTATTTACCAAAATATTAAAGGTAGTTATCACTGGGTGTTGGGATTACGGGCTATTTTTAAAAATACATGAGCATATTGTCTTTCTGGGTGGTTCTGCGGTGACTGTGTATTACTTGTGAAGTAAGAGAAGGAAATCCAGAATCAAGCCCTCTTAGCTCTGAAATTCTAGAAGGTGGGATCCCACTCCAGTCGTGTCCTCATTGACGTCAGCCGGAGAGCAGCGGCAGTTTGATGGGCAAATGCCATGGACCTTTGGCCAGGACGTCAGCGGTGGAAGTTGCCTGCGTGTGTCACCCAGGAGAAGGCCCTTCGGTGCCTGCAGGGGCAGGAAACCAGGTGTCAGGAAGACAAAAGAGTCCTCAGCGTGTGAGATGGGACTTGGCGCAGGGCCCACTGGGAGGGATAGGAGGGGGGCTGCCCCCCCAGAGAGCCAGTCCTGACTTGGGGAGTTCCAACGATCGGAGCATCTTGGGGTGACTGGCCTGCAAAGCCTCAGAGCACTGCTGCTCGGTCACCCCTTTTTACGGTCACAGACTCTGCAGGGCCAGCAAAGTGGAGCACAAGTGCCTTTCGACCTTCCTGGGCAAGAGGGGGCCTGTCCTAGGCCTTGAACTTCGGGAGCAGTGTTTCTCAAACTATATTGCAAAGGACTGTTTTGCTTCGTAAATATCCAATTTGCTACAGACCGATCCTTTTGTAATCATAATTATATAAAAATGTATAAAATACTGCTTTGAAATGACAGTCAACGCTTCATCAACATTGGTAGGAAAATTGCACAGGAAATGAAAGGTATTCTATTTGTCTTGGGACATTTTATAAAATAATTATAAAAAGATGAATTACCAGAAAAAAATGAGCTTGGATGTAGCAGCAATGCTCCTTTGCTATGAAAGTTTTTATTATTTGTTAAATCATTAATTAATTTATCTGTTTTAGAGAGAAAAAGGGAGATAAAGAAAGAGACATCAGTTTGTTGCTCTGTTTACTGAGACATTCGTTGGTTGATTCTTGTACGTGCCCTGACTGGGGATTGAACCCGCAACCTTGGCATATCAGGACAACGCTCTGACAACTCAGCCACCCAGCCAGGGTGCACTAGGAAAGTTTTTAAACACTCAGTTTCTGCACAGCTCATGCACCAGCCACATCCCACCAGACTACACGTGAGGAGTGCAGAGACCCACATGTCACAAACGCAAACTCTTTTTCTTTTTAAGATTTTATTTATTTATCTTTAGAGGGGAAGGGAAGGCGAGAGGGAGAGAAACATCAATGGGTGGTTGCCTCTCATGCATCCCCTGTCAGGAACTGGCCTGCAACCCAGGCATGTGCTCTGACTGGGAATCAAACCACGATCCTCTGGTTCTCAGGCCGGCGCTCAATCCACTGAGCTACACCAGCCAGGGCAATGCAAACTCTTTAATAAGGAACGTATGGAGTCTCGGTCACCTGGCAAAGCACACGCCACCGCCATCACCATCCGCTGTCCTGACGGACACCGTTCAGGCCCCAGGGAGGGGGAGGGAGACGCTGCTGCTCATCTCCTGCTCTGCGTCCTCCACACGAAGGACGACTGGTTCCCGAGCCACCAGGGCATGCGGGCTGCATGGCGGCCGACATTGCAGATGGACGCAGGTTTGGAACACAGAGAGGCTCTGAACCGTGTAAGAAAACCCTTTGCTCTCCTGTAAGAGAAGAGACAAATTAACTTACTTGTTAAATCCTTCCTCTTAGCGAGCCCAGAGCAGTGAGCCTGCAGCAGCGCCAAGCCTTGGTGGCCTTGCTTCTCTGCACGTTCCCACTTGTGGTTCGAGGTACCCGAAAGGGCGCGGGCCCGTGAGAGTGGCAGAGGGTGGCCGAGGAGCATCCGCGATGTTACATAGTTCACAGCACTCTTACCTTTGTGTACATGACGGCCCAGATGTGACTTGCTTCAAGTGCGACACCAGACACGTGAGTGCTGGATCCGATGTCACTCTGAGAGGCATCAAGGTGTCCGTGCTAGGACTTATGGGGAGAGTTAAACAGTGTGTAATATTTTGCACGATAAGCGTGATTTATCACGCACCACCCCCATAACAACACGGACGCTTGCTGTGTGAAATCCATGGCTCATTTCCTCCTCTAAATTGATTCCTTTCAGAGCAGTATTGACAGTGTCTTGCGGCATGGCATCCTCAACAGAGCAAGTGTTTCCCAATTGAAATTAATTAAAAACTATCTAAGAAATACAATGATTGGAGAAAGGTGGTCTCATTTCACATTGCTCTCAACGGAATGGCAATTATGGGAAAGCCTTGATTATAACACCACAATTACTGATTTTGCTGAAATGAAGGCAAGAAAAACAAAACTGGTAGAATAACGGTATAGTGATTTACGAGTCACGCATGTTTTTCTTTTATCTCTCATTCAAACATCATCGGCTCAACCAGAGACAACCGGGCACATGCAGAGACAGTGGGATTCGGTCATCTTTGACCCTCTGCTAACGTTCAGTCACAGCTTTACATGTATTTGCTATTTTGTTATAATGAGCGTATCTTTGTCCTCACTCCTCCACTGCTGATTAGTCTGATTTATGCTTTTTAAATGTTTAGGTCTGTGGCCCCTGGAAACTCTACTCGTATGTTGCCGCCGATGTTTGGATGGGTTTGGCTGAGGGACCTGCCCGGGGCCCTGCGTGACCTGAACGCCTCGGCTCTCGTTCGGATGTGTATTTAATGAGCATCTACTGGATGCAGAGCATGGGAATCAGGCCAAGAGGTATATCACAGTCCCTGTTTTGGGGAGGACATCCGCTCACAGTGCAGGCCAGACTGGCCTGTGTCCAGCCATCACGCACCTTTGGGAGGCATGCGTCCGGTTGGCCCCATATGCACCAGCTTTTAATTCAGATGGACGAGCGCTGAGGTCTTCAGTCCACCAGGTTCTCACTCAGTGGCCAGAGGCAAGTGTCTCCTCCTCTCTGAGCCTCAGTGTTCTCATCTGTAAAATGGGGATAATACCAATACCAACATCATTGTGTTATGACAGTTAAATAAGATTAAATGTGTATTTTCATTATCTATTACTGAATAACAAATTATCCCCCAAACTTCACAGCTTAGAACAACCAGCAGTTACTGTTTCGCAATTTCTCTGGGGCAGGGATTCAGGGGCATAGGCGCTGGGTGCTCGGGCTCTGGGCTTCTCACCAGGTTGTAGTCCGAACGTCATCAGGGGCTACATCACACAAACACTTGGCCAGGGATGGGGGATCCACACCACGTGGCTTCCTCCCACGGCTCTGGTGGGGGCCCCAGTTCCTCGCCAGCTTCTTGCAGGAGGACTGCATCCCTCACCACCTGGCCATCACAATATACGCCCAGTGTCCTCAAGACATAGCAGCTAACTTCCCCCATATGAGTGGTCCAGGCAAGAGGAGGCAGCCACAGTACCTTTTATGACCTACTCTTCAAAGTCAACATCATCATTTCTGCTTTATTCTATTAGTCTAGAAGCAAGTCATTAAGTCCAGACCACCCTTCAGGGGGGAAAATCAGGCCCCACCTCCTATAGGCAGGATGACCAAAGAATTGGGGGACATATTTAAAAACCACCACAGCATGGGAATGCTTAGCAGAGCATCTGGTAGGTAAGTACTCATGGCGAGTGCCGTAATTATTCCCCATGTTTGTATTTCGCTGGGTAGTTAACAGGGTTCTTTGCATCCCTTGCATCATTTAATGTTCATAAGAATCCATTGGTGGTATTACTTCCGTTTTACAGATGAGGAAACTGAGGCTCAGAGAGAAGTGACTTACCTAGGGTCACAGAGGCATTGATGGGAGAGCTGGAGCTGGAGCCCTGCCCACGGTCAGCCTGGTAGCACGGCAGCAAGCCAGGCTGCTTCTGGGATTGCCTTGTAAAGCACCTGGGGAAGTCGGAGAAGCACAGAAGTCCAACAAGCCACCGGCAAGAGCAGCTGCTCTCCCTGGAGCAGAGGGTGGGGCGGGATAGAAGGAGTCTGGCAGGCGTGCAGGAAGGACAGGATGAGACAGGGTGCGGCTGGCTCAGAGAAGGTGCCATTGGAGCTTGAAGTGCTGAGGGATCTGAGCAGGGAAGGGGTGACGGAGAGAGACCTGGGCAAGTGCCAGCAGTATCCGAGGACAGACTGATGATGCAAGTGACCACATACATCAGGGTTTCCGGCAGGGTGCTGGAAGGCTGGGTGGGCTTTGGGGTGGGGCGGTGCAGGCCAGTATGCGCCTTGGAGGGCTTCCTGAGACAGTCGCTGCAGCAGAGGAGCCCTAGGGCAGACCTGGAGGACAGCCCCTGGCGTCAAACCCTGACTCCACCACCTCCAAGCTGTGTGCCCTTAGACAATCTCTAACCCTCTCTGAGTCCCGTTCCTGCAACGGGATGGTGGACACAGTAACACCCACTGCACCGTCTTTATCCACTGAACAGTAATAGCCAGCGGCACCGTCCAGCAGAGGCAGCACAAGCCACATGTGTTACGTCAAGTTTGCCAGTAGCCAGGTGAAAGGAGTAGAGATAAACAGGGGAGATTACTCCTTAAACCATCTTATTTAAGCCAATATACGCCAAATATTATTTCAACACGCCACCAATATTTGTGTGTGTTCTGATGCAAGTACAGTGGGGATAGAAAATTATACTAGTTTCAGGTTTCCTCACTGATTTGCTCTTTCAAAACGGTCAGTGAGACATCTTACTTTTTTGTCGTTATTAAGCCTTTGAAATATGATGTGTAGTTTACATTCATGGTGCATCTTGAGTCTCACTGGCCACCTTCCGAGTGCTCAGTAGCCGCCCATGGCTGGCGGGCGGGCGGGCGGGCAGCTACTGAATGGAGCGGAGTGGTCGCCCAGCACAGGCCCGGGGACCAGCAGGACTGGGTGTGAATTCTCCCGCTTTGCCTGCTGCGTGAGTTTGGGAGGTTATTCTCTCTGAGCCTCAGTGCCCTTATCTGTAAACCGGCTGTGATTTTCCACATGTGAGATTATTATATAGGGGACCCTGTTACATTCTGCATGTGCTGTCGTTATATAGCTGTTATATCATTAACTTACATATCATTACACCTGGCAGGGATTGCTACAAAGATTAACGACAAGAATGGGTCTAGTGCCTATAGCACCTTGCAGGCTACACAGTGAGCTCTGGATATGAGCCACTTGTGGGGGTGACCGTCCCCACTACAGGTCACCCATCGGGCTCCTGGAGAACAAGGACCAGGATCTGTTCACCTCTGTCCCCTTCCCCCTGGCCTCCCCCTCAGCCCCCAACCCCCGACCCAGAGCGCCCCCCTCTCTGTCTGGGGCTTTCTCTGCGGTCAGACAGGTGTGAAGGCTGCTCAGCCTCCGTGCCCGTCCCCACCCCGGTGTCTAGCTTGGAGCTCATGACTCAAGCTCAGCAAACATTTTTAGCCCATGAGGCTGCTGGTTCGGAAATCGATTCCCCCGTGGGGAGCGGGGGCCAGGAGGGAAGAAAGCTCCGCTGGGAGACAGGAGACCTGCTGATAACTGCACCTGCTGCCTTGGGCAGGCTGCTTTCCCTCCCCGGGCCTCCCTGTCCTGGAAATGGGCAGATCGAGGCCTTTCGGCAGCACCTGCACAGCTGGTAATGAAGCCTCCAACCTGCCAGACTTCGCTCAGAAGAGGGAGCTCAAGAGATGTGACCCTCCTCACACACACAGTTCTGGGGCGACCTATTAGAACACACTATTCCTGCATGCTGAGGGGCAGCCAGGCCCGAACCCCAGGTCTTCTGACCCCAAAGTACCTGCCACCCCCTCCCTTCCTCCTCTGAGGAGGGTTAGAGAAACCAGTTTGTCATCTCTGCTCAAAGATGAGTTTGCCACTCACCAGCTATGTGACTTTTAGCATCTTAACTCACCTCAGTTTCCTCATCCATAAAATGGGTGTATTAGTACTTACCTCGCAGGGCTGTGTGAGCCATAAAAGAGCTAATGTCAGCGAAGCACTCGGAACAGTCTTTAGGCCTCACAGGTGACATTCACTTGTCACTGTCACATGTGTGCGTGCGTATCACTTGATGTTATATTATTACACTATTGACAGTACTAGTACCATTACGTTACGTGAATTGTTGTTACATTGACTTCACGTAAAGCAGACGGAAGAGGGAGCAGCGGCACTATAGACGCATCCCAGGAATTTGGTGGACTTGACCTTGTTCCGTCCTCACACCTGCTGCGTGTGGGGCTAGCACTGACCCCACCGCACAGACAAGGAGACTGGGGCTTGGGGGAGTGAGACCACTAATCCAGGCTCACACAGCGGGAGACAGAGCAGAGTTTTAAACTCAGTTCTGACTCCAAGTCCCCACCCCACCCCCACCCCGTTCTCTGTCTGTGGCTTCTTGGAGAGGAGCTAAGCTCTGGGTGCTATGGCTGAGTTTCTATAAAAGCAGCCTGTCCAAACTCCTTTCTGCTGGCAAACCTACCCCCAGGGTCCCTCTAAAAGTTCTGGTCTCGTGTTGGGCCCTTAAGCCAGGATCCCCACCACTGGCTCCTGCCAAGGTCTTAGTCCCAGCGTTGGCCTTGGTGGGTATTTTCTGGACAGGCCTTTACTGCAGCCAGAACAACCAGGAGCTCAGAAATCTCCCTTTCCGTGGCCTCATTTGCATAATCCCCACAATCCAAAGCAGACGCAGCTTTCCTTTGTGATATTAATTAAGGGGAGGAAAACGTCCCGGGGAAGCAGACCAGGCTCCTGATTGTCAATCATTGTTCCCTTACGTCATTCCTACCGCTGGTCCCTCCCAAACATACTCTGGAGGTGGTGCCGCAGTGGACTTCGGGAACAAAAGGTTTGAACCGGCCCCATGGGTCTCCCATTCCCGTGTTCCCCCGGGGCTGCCTGGGCCCCTTGAACCTCGGGGCGGGGGGAGGCCTGGCCCCTGCTCAGAGATCAGCCATGTGAAGGTTAAATGTTCAAATGTGGGATACAACATGCTGTTCACATTGAAAAATTAATCCCAGAGGAAAATAATAGACGCTTAGTTAACAGGTGGAAGAGACATCTGGCTGCTTTCCAAGGTCTCCTCGGGCGGTTGCTGGGCCCAACCCCGCCCGGCCTTCGGGACGCTCCCAGAGAGACGGAACCACCCGCCTGGTTTCCACGGACTCCCCTGGAGCTCCCTGTCCCAGGCCCCCATAGGTGGGAGTCTGGGGCTCGTCGCCGACCCTGCCCGAGAACCAGGAGACCACCCCCCCGCTGTCACCCCCCACCTCTCTGTATGACCTGGAGTCGGTCGCTTTCCTTCTCCGAGACTCGATTTTTTCATTTATGAAATGAGAGGGGTGGGGAAGCTGACAGGAGGCTTTTCCAAATTTAAAAATTCGAGGCTTCCATCACCATCGATATCAAACACTTACATGAGGCTCAACATCTTGGGGCCCACTTCTCGAGGGCCGAGCTGCCCAGGGGAAATCTGGACGGGCTGCAGAAATGTGGGCCCGCCACCTCAAAGCCCCTTCTCCTTCCCTTGTCTCAGAATCTCTCCTGGACCCCAGAGGTTCATTCCCGTCTGATCGCAGAGATACTGTAGAGAAGCGGCAGGAGGTCTGGGTTCCAGTCCTGACCCTGGGCAGGGCCATTCCCTTTCCTGCGAGGCCAGGGGCAGCAGGACTCTGGACTGGTCGGCGGCCCATGTGGTGGTGCAGATGCTCTGCCCGCACTGGGCCGGCTGGCGTGCTGGCTGGGCCAGTCTCAGTGTCTCCCGAGAGGTGCAGGGTCAGGCACTCCAGGTAGCTGAGAAAGGGGGGAAGTCCCACAGAAAAGTCTCAGGAGCCCCCAACCAGCATCCCAAGAGTATTTTGAAGGATGAAGGAGTTAACATGTGTAAGCTAACTGCTCAGCCCAGCCCCTGGCAGCTATTGCTATGATGAACTCAATGGTTGGAGACACTCTAGATTCCAAATACTCAGAAATCGTGGTCCGACCCTCCAAGGCCTTTGCTGGGTTGCATTAAATCCTGATCACAGAGTAGAGATTCCTGGTGTTTAAACGCCAGATGTGTCCTTCCAAAAACCCCAGAGTCAATTTTCCTACAATCCAGAGGATTGTCACGGCTCATATGCCACCACCTCCCGGGAGCCTGCCTGGCATTCTCCCTTCTCTTCCTCCATCCCCTACCATCCATTCATTCACTCACCCATTTGGTAGATTCGTCTAGAACACCAACTTGCGCCTGGTCCAGTTTAAATGAGACCCAGTTATAATCTTTGGCTCTCGGAGCTCACTCTTACCCTGGAACCTTCCTGGAGGGCTCGGCCACACCTGGTTCAATGACTCCCTCCCTCCCTGTCCCCACAGCCCAGGGCCCACCCCGGTCTGGGTCTCCTCCAGCTGTGCCCGGAGGGGGCAGCTCCCCTGGCCTCGGTGTGTCCTCACCCGGCTCACCAGCCCAGCAACCCCACCCTGCACCTCTGCCATCAGGCAGCCATCCAGGCCGCTCTTTCAAACTCCAGAAGAGAGGCAAACTGGGAGACAGGCGGCCATAGAAATCCTGTTTATTCCTGTGTGACGCAAAGATCAAAGCGCCCTCTATCAGCCCCGTGGGCAACGATAACCACCTTTCACCTGCATGTGGCACTCCCCAGTTTACAGAGGCGGGTCCCGGCCCCTGGCTCCTTTCATTTCCCGGCAGGTCCTCTGCTACAAGGAAACTGAGGCTCATAGAGTGAAACAATCACCCACAGCCATACAAAAAGTCAATGGTAGCATTGGGATTTGAACTCAAGTCTCCTGATATCTAATCCAGTTCCTCTTCAACCACATTACAACCTCAGAAAGGCTTTAACCTGGGGGCTGGAGGACCTGGCTCCCAGCCCAGCATTCACGAGTCTGTTGAGTGACCTTAGTGAAGTCACTTCCTCTCCTGGCTGCTGTTTCCACTGTGAGGGTTGCCCAGCTCACGAAACTGCTGTGAGGATCAAAGCCGTTGACAAGTGGGAACAGGCTGCCCATTGCAAGCCAGACACCCACCCACCTCTGTCAGGCCCCTTGGGTAGAAGCTGCACCATCCAGGCCCTTCTGACTCCCAGAAGGAAGCGACTCTCCAGCTCTAAGTGGCAGTTCCCGAGGCTCACAAACACCAGGCAGGACTTTACTCCCCATCTCTAATGCTGTGAAGGTTCTTTGTGATGGTGGGAGAGGAGGTTTGATGCACGACAGCGGGCAATCACTCCATACCCAGGTGCCAGGCCCTCTGGGACTCACAGGTGAGTAGGATGCTGTCTGCCTGTGGGGCTTCCCATCAGGAGGGGCCCGTGCACTGGCAGGGAAAGGGAACCAACATCTCATAGGTCTCTGCTAGTGGCAGGTGTTTTGCGTGTGTCCTCTCATTCTACACGCATAACAGGCCTGTAAGCATGAAGCCCATTGTATAAATAAAGAAACTGAGGCTCAAGATCACGGAGGACTTGAACACATACCTCCCTCACCTGCGAAGTCCAGGCCTCTGCCGCCCTCCGAGGCTGCTGTGCAAGAACACACACTGAAGGAAACTGAGGTGTGTGACGTCAGCCTGCTGGGGAGTCTGGAGACTCGCGGTTGACCTCCAGCAGGATTCCTAGGGGAGGTGGTATGAGGTGGGCACCCTCTGCAAGGGTGCGGAGGATGAGGAATATTTCGGAAGGCAGGATAGGGAGAACATGGTCCACAGTGAAGCTGAGTGTGGGAAAGGCTTGGAGATGGGAATGGGGGAGGCTGCTGGGGCTCTGAGGACATGAGTTTGGCCGGAGCAGGGGAGACCTGGAGGAGAAGAGTGGGAGATGAGCCTGGGAAGGTGGGCTGGGTCCCGTTCCTGAGGGGCCTTACATGCCAAGCGAGACCATTTGTATTTATCACGGGGAGCACTAGGGAGCCACTGAAGATTTCTGCGCAAGAAAGTGGCTCAGCTGGAGGTGGAGAATGTTAAGAAAATCTTGCAGGGGATGGACGGTTGAGAGCGGAGAGTTAGAGAAAGAAGATGAGGCTAAGTAAGATCCATCTCCTATACTTTGTATTTCATTTCCCTCTGATGTCAAATAATTAAACATCGAGCACTGACTGTGGACCAGGCCCAGTGCCAAGCGTTTCACGTGTTATCTTGGTTCAGCCTCCCAACTCCAGGAGATAAACACCACCGTTCGCCCCTTGGAGTTGGCAACCGAGGCACAGAAATCGGGAGTGGCTACCCCAAGGTCACAGTGCTCATGTGGGAGGAAGAGCTGGATGTGAATGCAGGCATTCCCTCTCCCGATGCTACAGCCCTTTAGAGTGAGAGTAGGACAGAAGGCCTTTTACGGAATAAAAACTCAGACGACCTTCACCCCGGAATGCTAGTCCTAAAACGGGGTGGAGACCAGCCGGCAAAAATGGAGACCCAGGACCCCAGCCCCTCCTGCCGGGACAACCACCACTCCTCTGATGCTCCTAAGGGTGCATTCACTTACAAGGCCGCCAGGTGGCAGTGGGGAGACTGGTCCCTCCGAGCCACGGCCCAGCCCAGCCTTCTCCAGCTCCGAGTCACAAAGACCCAGGGCCGGCTTGGAAGAGTGAGGAACGGGGTGGCTTTCAGGGGACCCTCCTCTCCTGGTTGCTCCTCTCCACAACCCCAGCAGCCTCTGTGCTAAGCTGGGGCGTCCAAAGCAGAGCCGTGTTCACAGGTACCTTCAGGTGAAGCAGGAAGACAGGAGAGAATTGCCAGCTTTATGGCCACCCCCCTCTGGGGGGTAGTACGCAGCCCATAGCAATGCTATTACCCGAGAGTTCCTAACAGCTTAGGGAAATGCTCCCTCCACAGTGCAAGGGGATGGGGGAAAGAAGACACAGCACTGTGCACACAGCAAGATTATAGCTGTGTGCACAACACGTGTGCCCAGAAAAATGTCTGGGAGAAGTGGATCAAAGCATTAGCTGGGGCTCTCGAGCTGGGAAATCAGGGGTGGTTTTTGTTTTCCTTAACTCGTCTATATCTCCATTCTTTTTAACGATGAGTGTGTGCTACTTTTATCATGACTTTCTTAAAAGAGGGAGGAAGAATATTAGCTGTTAAAATGTTTTTTTCAACTCCTCCAGGAAGCTTTCCCTCCTTCTTCTCTGTGTCCCGAGAGGGTGTGGGCAGCCTCAGTTAAAGAGCAGTTTCGACTCCGTACGGTAGTTACAGCTGTCAGTGTCTAAATCGATGCCATTCAGTTTGGTAACCATGAGTTACTAGCCACATGTGGCTACCGAGCACTTGAAATGTGGCTAGAGGGAGCTTACAGGAGCAGAAATAGAAAAGACACACCAGGTTTCAAAGACTTAATATGGAAAAAAAAGAATGTAACAGTTTATTAATAATGTGTCAAAACAATATTTTGGATATCTTGAGTTAAATAAGTATAGTCAAATTAACTTTTACCTGTTCCTTTTTACTTTTCAATGTGGCTATTAGGAAATCAAAAATTACATATGAGGCTTATATTATGAGAAAGTAAAAACTTACACGTGGGGCTGGTATATGGTCCATGAGCTTCCTGAGGTGGATCTGTGGCTCTGCCAGCTCAGGCTCAGAGAGGGAAAGGGGCCTGTGTGAGCACACACAGCAAACAAGTGGCGGAACTAGAATGTGAGGCACGTATCTACTAAGAAACTCCTGACTTGGCACTGGCTCTGGGTGTGGCCTGGCCCGTAACTGACCATGTGCCCCATCAGCCCTGCATCTGGGCAGAGAAAGGGCACTAAGGTGGGAGGCAGAGACCCAGGGGCGCTGAGAGGTGACCTCTACGTTTTCTCCAGACTCTGTCCATCAGCATAACACTTGTCCCTGTCAGAACCCCCTCCACCTTCCCCTCAGGAATAAGGCCTCAAGAGGGCAGACAGTTCATTAGCATCTCCTGGTATGGCTGGGATGAGGACACAGGTCCTACTGTCCCCAGTGAATTCACAACACCAAGAAAGTCACAGATAAAAGTGGCCTCAGATACATCAGCTTGGCCAATACCCTCATTTTGCATTGGTGGCAAGTGGAGCCCAGAAAGGGTGAGTGTCCTGCCCAAGGGCACACAGCAAGTTAGGGAGGGCTGGAACATACCCTGGAATCTCAGTCCAGGGCTATAAAGGCCAGGCCAGGCCCATAGTCAAGGCGGACAGTGGCACCGGTTGGTCCCCAGGCTGCTCCCAGACGCTGCTAAATGAAGCTCACGCTGCTCCCCTACCTCAGATCAATTCGTTCTCCAACAAGGGCTTCCCACTGTGCTGGAAATACAACGCATACTCCTCCTCCCTGACCTAATCTCCTCCACTCTCCAGTTGCTTACTGGACTTCACTTCAGCTGCTTTTCCTAGACCGTGCCCAGCACGCTCGCGCCTCGGGGCCTTTGCGTTCGCAGTCCCTTCCCCTGGAACTCTTTTTCCATGTTTTCCCAAGGTGGACGCGCATCGTCCAGCTTCCACCCACCATGTTTCCTCTTCAGAGGCTTTCGATGACCGCCCCCTCCCCTCACTCGAGTGGCCCCTACCCTTACTCACTCTGTCTCATAATCCCATCACCCTGTCCTATTGTCACCTGTCCTGTCATTTATCATTATCCTTTCGAAAAATTTTATTTACTGATTTTGAGAGAGAGAAACACATCAGTTTGTTGTTCCACTTATTTATGCATTCATTGGTTGCTTCTTCTATGTGCCCTAACTGGCAATCGAACCCACAACCTTCTGAGCAATCTGGCGAAGGAGCATTTAACGTTATGTTAATGATCTTGTACACATATAGGTCTTCCCACAACAGAACGTAGGTTCTAGAAGATCAGGGCCTCTTCAGGCAGACTCACGCCTGTGTCCTGGTATCCCAGTACCCAGCATGTAGGAACTACCTAATTCATGTTTATCAAGTCAAATTTGATTGAAAGAGAAGTGGACAAATCAGGTCACTGAAGCCTAGTTCTAGTCCCCCCCTCCCACTCCCCACTCCACAATCTGCTGTGTCCTTAGGCAAGTACCTTTTCCCCTCTCTGGGCCCCAATTTCCCCTTCTGAGAAATGGAGCTCCTGCTTCTGCCAGGCTGGCTGGCAGGGTAGGCTGGTTGAATTAGCATCAGTCTGGTTGATGGGTGTGAACGCTGCTTTGTAAACTGTTAAAGTGTGATTGCAAATGTGAGTAGCTGTTGTCATTAGACAAATGAAGCTCAAGCCGCCTCTTCCTCTACAGAGGAGGGGGTGGGGTCAGAGGCGCTCCCACCCTGGGAGCGTATTGTTCTGAGCCGGGCTCTGCCTGCAGGTAGCTCCCAGTCTGTAGGGGCGATGGAGATAAGATGCAAATCAAAACAAACGATGGAGACACCAGCAGTGGCCCATCCTTCAGGAAACAGATAGTAGGTGCAAATGGTCTGAGGGGGGGTGAGTCCAAGGTCAATTAAAGCTCTCTGTAGGGGGTAGGGTGGGGCCAGATCCAAGCCCGTAGAGTGGAGAGGGCGCAGCTGGGACCCAGGCAGAGCTGAAGGAAGTTGTCACAGAGACCAGGAAGGAGGGGTCTGGCCAGACTGCAAAACCCAGGCACCCTAGAGGATCCCAAATGGGGGGTAAAATAATGTTTAGGGAGAAACAGATAAGGGCAAAGGGGACTGTATCACCTTTTTCCTTTGTAGTCAATTAAAGGCCCTGGACTGATGTCTATTGTGTTATATAATGCTGAGTGAGTGATTTCCCTCTTTAGGCCTCAGTTTTCTTACCTGTGAAATGGGGGTGTTGGAAGTGGGTAAAATGACTCCCTGTGTTCTATCCATTCATTCATGAAAGGCTCAGGGCAGCAGCACTGGGGTAGGACAGGCCGGGTGTGAATTCTAGCTCTGGCTTGCTGTGTGACCTTGGACAAATTACTTATCTAACCCTCAGTTTCATCGTTTGAAAAAGTCAGTACCTACCTCATAGGGTTGAACATTATAGGGGACAATGTACAGACAGAGCTTAGCCAAGTGGCAAGTACCAGATCCTGAGTGAACGCCACTGCCGTTCCTATTTTGAGCCAATGAGGGTGGAACCATTAGGGATGGGTGGGTGGTACCAAGGGCACGGGGAATAGAAACAAAAGAAAAGCTGAATCCAGCTCGCACATAATAGGTGCTCAAGAAATAGTTCTTGAATTGAGCAGTGGTCAGGCACCGTGTGTTGGGACAGGGGAGTCGGATACTGTGGAGCCACTCTGCCCAGGCGAGCGGGTCTTGCCCCAGGATGGGCAAGCTCAGGGTCTCTAAAACTTTGGGTCCCCTGGAAAGTCTGAGAAGCAGGAACTAAAAATAAAGGCGGTCCCGCCCCAGTGGATCTTGACCTTGGTCAGAGAGGAGTCTGTAGGCTTAAGGGTGGTGGGGGGAATTCCCGCATACCCCATTTCCCTTCTCTCTGCTCACTTCTGCTGTCCCCTTCCCAGGAAGTCTCTCCCAGCCTTTGAGCCCCACTTCCCGGTGGCCTTCCAGGATGAGGACCATTTCAGTTGGACTCTTAACGCTTCAAAAGATGACTCAATTTTCCAAATCTTAGACGGGGTCTCAAAGGCCGTGGTGCCCTTTTCTTGGTATGAACTGTAGGGTGGGCCCTGAAGGGAGGGGATCGCAGGGATATTTTGATACTTTGTGGGACAAAGGGATGGGAGAGGTCTGGGTGGCATAGACTAAATTTAAATGGTCTGTACCTCCACTGGGCTCGCACGCCCACTCCACCGAGGGGGCGGCTCCTGGTTCAGCCTTGTTTGTGCCAGTGATTCTCCCAAAGGCCAGGGGCCCTGCCTGGATGATTCCCGAAGGCCCTCTGCAGCCCGCCCACCATCCGGCCTCAGCAAAGCCTGTTAATGATGATGGTGATGAAGGCTGTCAGAGCAGGGCCGGGCCCACAGGGAGGGAACAACGGGTTGTGTCCTCTCTGAAGATACAGCCACGCACAAAACCGTGGCTGCACCGACAGGTCCATTCCACATGTGGGGGGAGGGGAAGAGGGGGCTCCCCCATTTGCCCCCCAACTCGGCCTCCTTCCCCCCAGACGGCATTGGGAAAAGATGAACAGAGAAGAGATCCAATGTACAGACAGATGGGTCTGCAGGGAGGGGCTCTTGCTCTGGCTCAGAACAAGGCGGGGAGGGTAGGACTGGGGTGTGCCTGCCAGCGCCCGGCCCACCACTGCAGGAGTGACCCCCCCACGGCCCTTCTGTTAGAGCCGAGGCCCACTCTCCCAGGCGGAGGCCCCAGCCCAGTCCCAGCGCCTGGGAAAGCCGCCTGTTTTGTTCCCATTCCCCCCACCCCCCACCCCCCTTTCTCTCTCTCATTCATTGCAGTTCGGTCCCTTTCGGAGCCGCAGGGACTGTGTAGCAGGGCTGAGACGACAGGGTGGCACTCCCGGCCCTGACAGGTAGGGCTAAAGCCTGTTTTGGGCAGCCCCTTCTTCCGCCCTCCCCCGGGTCCCCTCTCCCTGCCCCTGTCAGCCGCGCCAGACGCTCTCCGGCTTTGCAGCATTCAATAAAAATTCAGAAACATTTGGGCTGAAATCGCTGCTTTATCTGGAGGAGCCACAGCGCCGGGAGAGACCACTGCTGCGCGGGGGGAGCCCGTTGTCTACGTCGCACGAGAACGAAAGGTTTCCGCGCTTCGGCGCCCGCGCTGCCCGCTGGTGACCCGGCGGAGGGGGGTACCCGGGGGTTGGAGGGCCTGCGTGACAGGCTGGGGTCCAGGGCGAGCGTGGGGAGACGGCGGGCCGGCCGGGCTCCCCCCGCGCCCGCGGCTCAGGTGGGCTGTGCCCAGCGCTGGCGGAGCCCGGGTCCCCGTTCTGCCCGGGCTGGATGGCTCATTCTGCTGGCTGCGCGGTGGCGGCGGCTGTGTGTGCGCCGCGCCTCGCCGCTCCCCCCGGCCCCCCGAGCCCGGGGCGCGCGCTCTCGCCCGGGCCGCCCGGGCCCCGCGGAGCCGCGGCCCGAGGCCCCGGGAAGCGCAGCGATGGCCCTGCGGAGGCTGGGGGCCGCGCTGCTGCTGCTGCCGCTGCTCGCCGCCGTGGAAGGTGAGCGGGCGGGCGGGCGGGCGATGGGGGTGGGGAGCGGCCGGGCACCGGCGGCCGCGGGCGCCCATCTCCACCCCGCGGCCCGCAAAGTTTGCCCCGGGGCTCACACGGGGCGCAGGTGGCCGCGAGGAGGTGTGTCCGGCCGCGCCTGGAGGTGCGGGCCCCGCGGGCGCCCGGGGAGCGGCGGGCTCTGATTGACTGTGCCAGGAGGAGGCGAAGGGACCATCTTGCCGAGGCTTTGTAGCCAGCCGGGCAAGCGCCGCCCAGGGCCGGGGGCTGCCCACGCACGCTCGCCGCCCCTGGCCCGGGCACCCCCTTCGCGCTGGCCTGGCCTTGTTCGGCACGGGGTTGAGGGGCGCCGGCCGGGGGACCCGACGCGCGGTCGAGGCTGGAAAGTTTGGCAGGGAGCAGTAGGAGGGAGGCACCGCGGCTGGCCCGGGTGGGGGCTCCGGGTCCGCGCCCCCGGGATGGGGTCGGCGCCCCGAAGAGCTGGGACTGACAGTGGAAGTGAGCGCGCCAGCCCCTCGCGTCCGTGCCTGCCCATCGCCCACGGCGTACAATGGGGTCCCCTCCCCGAAAGGACTACGGGGGGATGGGTTCGTGGGCATCTCTCCGCTGCGCGGGGTCTCCGAGCACCCCTGCCGGCCACCGCCCCGCTGGCGGCAAAGCTCAGCGTGGCTGCTGGAGCCCCGGGAACTTTCCAGCTGCCGTCAGGGCCGGACCAGATGCTCTTGCCATGTGTTGGCCTTGGCCAGGGTCGCTGGGCCGTCTCCCCGTGGTACCACTGATCCCCAAAGGGACAGGCGGGCTTCCAGGTTTCCTGAGCCAGCTTCCTCTGGAGGGAAAGTTAGTGGGGTCTGGGTGTGCCCACTAGAAATGGCCGAGCTCGTAGGGCAAGGAATGAATATGAATAATGGTTCTCATGTGTACAGCACTTTACAGTTTTCAAACCACTTTACAGTCTATGAAGTATTTTACACTCTGTGTGGTTTACAACATGCTGCACAGTTGACGAGGTACTTTAGATCCACAAAGTACTTTCCCACCCACCGTGTTCCTGGATTTCCCAAAATAAGTCTTCCCCAGAAGCCAGGTGAGTAGGATTCTTGCTCCCTTTTAATAAATGGGGAAACCAAGGCTAAGAAGTCACTGGGTGATAAAAACAGAGCCCAGGTCTGAGGTCTCTGAAGCCTGGGCTCTCCTCATTGTGCTGGGTCTTCTTGTTCCTAAGCTGCTTCCAGGATTCTGCCACCTCGGGCGGAAGGGTGAAACATGCACACTCACCACCCTCCACTCTGGGGTAGTGCGAAGCTCCCTTCCCCTCTTGCAAGTCAGAAATGAACATAAAGAAGCCCAGAACAGATCCAACCAGGCCTGCGGGCTGCACCCTCTGGGAACAGCACAGTGGGGATCGTGCTGTGCTGGGACTTCAGTTTCTCTCCCAGCAATGAGTGCTTTAGGGACTATAGTTCAGGGGTGGAAGGGGTGACCCTGGATGGCAGCCACAGTTTCTGGCACCCAAGTTCCTGGCTCCTGGAGGTTTTGGGGCTGCCTGCGGTTTCCCAGCGCTGGGCCGCTGGGGCTCTGAGGGAGCCACTAGGCCATGGGTGTGGAGGGCAGCCCCAGGCCTGGCTGCGGGTGGGAGCTCCTTGGAATATGGTTGAGGTACCACTTATTAACTCTGGCTTTGGGGAAGTGACTCATGTGTTGGCCACCGTACATTGGGATGTTTACAGTATTATGGGGAGCTTGGCATAAATATTGCGTTGTAAGTTGCAGTCAGCGGTGCTGGAGGGGAATAAAATTGGGGCGTGTTTTTAATTACCGTGGGCAAGAAGGAAGGGCCGTGTCTGTCCGGCCTTGGCTGTGGTAGGAGCGCTGGTCTCTGGTAGGCTGTGCCAGGCTGGACCCTGAGCCCTGAACGGCTTCTGACATAACAAGAGGGTTGGGTGCTCAGGCTGCCACTTGGGGACAGCGTGGGAGGAGGACACCCCAAACTTCATCTCAGACTCCCCCAGACACTAAGGAGTCTAGTGCATTAGGGGTTAACAGGGAGCTGACCAAGTGGACACAGAGATGGTATGCACCCTGCTTCCCCTCTCTGAGCCTCAGCTTCCTCATCTGTCCAACGAGGGTGCTCACGATCCCCGTCCTGCCTTTCCCACTGGGGTGCCTGTGAGGTTCAGACAGGACAGTGAGTGGGAGAAGTCTGCCCTGAAGAACCGTGTGAGGCTGCAGGGGGTGGAGGATGGGGACGGACAGTGCTGCTTGTGGCACATCCTCAAAGACACCAGGGTCCTCCTGGGAGCAGCACAGTCCGTGGAGCAGGACTGAAACTCCGGGTGGGGGGAGGGCAGCCCCTGGGGTTCCCGGCACCCAGAGGCTTGCAACCTCCTCTCCTCTGCCCTTCTCCCTCCTCGTGTCCTGTAGTAACAAGGCTGTCCCAAGCACCAAGGTCCTAGGAAATCCCCAGCCTTTGGAATGTGAGAGGAGAGAGCGTGCGTGGCCCGGTGGGGTCCGGGGGGAGGACTCCTGGGTCAGGATGGTGAGCTTAGTGTCTCCCCCAAACCATGAGACCCCCATGGGAAGCATGAGTCTGCAGCGTCTAAAGGGAGGGCTTAGAGCCGGGTGGCAGTGCCCTGGGGACACATCCAACTAGAGAGGAGGCCAGTGACAAACCAGCCACTAGATGGAATCCAAAGGTTGAAGTTGAGAGAAAATCGGGTTTCCTCTGCACATTTGTTCATTTGATCTCCAAATATTTCTGGAGCTTCCTCTCTGGCTGGTGGGGCGCTGAACCCTGGGGCGGGCAGGGAGGTAGGGGCAAAGCAGATAGAGAAAGCAGTTGGCAAGACATGCTGTGATAAGCGTGTCCCGGAGTGCCACCAGGAGGAAGTTGGGAACCACCTGGGGCTGCAGAGGCGGTTTGGGAGGGAAGAGCGTTGTTTGTCATCCGTGGCTTTCCCTTCGCTGACGTTCCTGCTGCCCATTCTTCCTGCAGTGAAACTGTCTCCGCCACCTGTCACCCTAACGCACGGTGTTCTCCTAGTTAAGGAAGTTGACTTTGGGGCTTGGAGGAGGAGGAGAATTCTGCCTAGAAAAAAAAACCCCAATGTGTGTAAAGACGTGGAGGCACAGTAGTCGGATACTTACGTGGGTGTATCTGACAGGTGTGGGGGAGGCCGCAGCGGGTCGTGAGGTTGGGAGTGGAGGGCAGGGCAGGTCCTGAGGGCTGGGATGGAAGGCTACGGAGCTTGGACTTGATGCTGAGGGTCGTGGGGAGCCTGTGAAGCCTCTGGAGTCACTGAGGGTCCTGGCCACGTTGGTGTTTGAAGAGCTCACTGACCCTCAGCGTGTGGGGGGCGTTCAGAGGAGCCAGACCCGCTCCAGCATTCTCCAGGAAAGGGTTGCTCGTCCTCCCGACTAGACTGGGGGCCCCCTGAGGAACCTCCGCTGCTCGTTTTCGTGTGTCCACAGCCTGGTGAAAAGAGCTCAGTTCAAATGCCCCTCCCCAGAGGCCTTCCCTTGAGACCTTCCCCGAAACATACCCAGTTCTGCCACTTTTTCTCCCACCGGCTTTGTTTTGCTTCCTAACACCCATCACGACCTGAAACAGACCCGCGGTTTGCTCGTCTCCTCGCTTTGCGTCTGTCTCGCCCATAGACAGCACGCTCCAGGAGGGAAGAGGGTTGTACCTGCCGTGTTGGTTATGGCGTTCCCGGTACCCAGAACCACACCCAGCCGCGTCGGTGCCCAGTAGCTGAGTGATGCGGGCAGCTGAGGAACGGCAACTGCACGGACGTTGAGGGAACGAGTGAGGCCTGTATTACCTCGCGTTGTGCAGTATCAGGAGAATGAACCAGCCGGAGATGGGGATGAAGGAAGTGTTCCTGGAGGGAGAAGCCGAGGGGATGGTTTGCAGGAACGCGTTCGGAATAATGCGTAGACCGGCTTAGCCAGGGTTAAGGATGCAAGTGGACCAGCAGCAGCTATGTGCTGAGCAAGTCCCTCCCTTAGGGGGGCTGAGGGAGCCTGCCTGCCCTGCCACCCCCTCTGCCCCCATCCCAGCCCTCCGCTGGGCCCACCTTTATCTAAGACCCAGTGACCTTCAGTGGGATTAATTTGGAACTGGCTTTCCTTTCATGTTTGTTTCTTCTGCTTTTCATTTTAAAAGAGGCTGCTTTCATATATTCATCTTAACCACGAAATCAGGGCTTAGATTTAAAACCCAAGTGCTGTAGAATTTAAAAGCAAGTCGACTTGTTCCTTCATTCCTCCACCCAGCCATATATTTTCAAAGAGCCACTGGGCACCTATATGTCAGGTGCCGGCTGGGAGAAGGGGTTCCGGCTCTGGTGGGGAACAGGCCCAGCTGACTTCACAGATAGTGTTGGGTAGGAAAGGCACAGCCATCGGGGGCAATCAGACCTGGGTTGGAATCCCAGCCCTGATCGCTGCGTGCCCTGGACAAGGAGCTCGGAGTCCCTGCACCTCCATTTCTTCAGGGGCTCCTGTGGATACCACATAGTGAGGGTGTACATTAGAGGCTGTCCTTGGCCCCTTGAGGTCCCCTCCCTCGGAGCACCCCTGGGTGTGGTCGGTGATGGCCGTGTTCTAATTTGGCCTCCTCTTTGGCCTTTGCGTTGTCCAGGCAACAAATCAGCCCCCCGTGTCTGCCCCAGGCTGTCCCTGGAGGTTGTCCTTCCTGGCACATTTGGTCCCCCTTCAAGGTTTTGCATCAGCCTCGGTGGAGGCAGCTGTGCTGAGCACCCCCGCCTGCCAGAGCTCACCTATTAGTTTAGGTTGAAGGTCGGATCCCTGCGCCCAGAGAGGCCCCCGCAGGAAGGGGCAGTGGAGCTGGCTGGTGACGGGAGGCCTGGGCTGGGCAAGGCAGGGGAGCTGTGCTTCCTCGGAGAGGGGAGGGGGGCGATCAGGGTGGCCTGGTGGCAGAGCTGGGCCTGGCCCACACCTCCGACCACAGCTCTGTCCCATCTCATGGCCTGGCCTGTTTGCCTGACCTAGCTGGAGAGTTGGTAGGTCAGTAATGAGGCCAGGGTTGGGGAAGCTGGGGGCTGGGGGTCTGTATTTGACACACTCCCCAGGTTTTTCCATCGGGCAAGCAGATTTGGCCCCCGGGGGACCCACGAGAGAACACTGGACTCCTAGGGAAGAGAATGAGAAGCGTCAGCCGGAAACTGGAAAAGACTGAAATGGACTCTGTCAGTTAGTGCCCACTGGCCTGGGCTGCCTGCCGGCTGGTGTGCACAGAGAGTCTGGGCTGGGGGAGGGCAGGGCGGGAAGAATGTTTGCACAGCTCTCGGGGTGGGGCGGCCGTTGACGGTGACAGCACCTGGCAGCTTCCTGATTGGGATCGGCTCAGCCTGATAAGCTGTCTGGAAAGCGTTTTAGGGCCTTTTAAAGCGGGTGCCTTCCGAAAGGTGGAAGAGGGGCAACCTGCCTTCCTGGCGCCCCTGTGTCACCTGGGGGCTTACCTGGGTCACCTTCCCCTGGGCCTTGCTAGGTGAGCTTCTAGGAGCCATCTGTTGCCCTGCTGCAGCCCCGTGTGAGTGCAGGTGTCCCAGGGAGACCTTGCTTGCTCTGCGGCCTTGAACAGGCCATGTGCTCTCTTAGCCTCAGTTTCCTCAACTGTAAACTGGCCTGTCAGAGGCTCAAGGCAAGGGTTAAATGGGATCCCGATACAGCAACTAACAGAATGTGGCCATACCCAGGATTCATTCATTGTCATCAGTGTGAAATGCCAGCACTCTCAGTCCTTGGTCCTTTCTCTGAAATCCCACAGCCCTGGCCACTGTCACTCTTTCAATAAGCAGCATAGCCCGGGGGTGGTAAAGAAGGGTGTTTGGAGTCAGACCATCCTTTACTGTGTGTCCTCTGGCCAATTTCTTAACCTCTCTGAGCCTTGGCTCATAAGGCTCAATAATGGTTCCTTGCTCTTAAGGTGGTTGTGCAGAATGAATGTGTTCATCCACTAAAGACTAAGTTGAGTGTGTGCTTCAAGTGTGGTGGGAGCGCAGTGAATATTAACCATTTCTGGTATGGCTTGATACCAGCAGGAAACTGGATTCAGAGTAGGGCAACGCAGGCGCCACTCCACTGGGGGACTCTGTCATCAGCTCTCCCCCACCTCCTCTTCTCTCAGCTGCAGGAAAACCAAAGACAGAGTTGAGCTCTGAGTCTGACTCACGGGTGGTGGAAAGGCCCCTTTGGCCGCCTCTCTGGGCTTCATCTAGGTTTTTGTCAAAGACCCCATCCTTTCCCCTTCCCCCTTCCCCCTTCCCCCTTCCCCCTTCCCCCAACGCACCCTCCCTAACCCTCGGATCCTCTGCAGCTGTGCCCTTCTTCCTGGCCGAGTGCCTGCCCGTGCCAGCTTCCATGCCACAGTGACCATACCAGCCATCAGTTCCCGTGCCAGACACTCTGCTAAGGACCTTGTGATCTCATGCAATTTGCCCCGACAGCCCCAGCAGGCGGTTTTATTATCACGTCCACTTTACGGATTGGGAAACCAAAGCTCAGAGATGGGAGTGGCCCAAGGACACATAACCAGGGAGGGGGAGGGAGGCATTTGAACCCCCGTCTTTCATTGCCATTCAGGCAGCTTCTGGAACCTGCCTCTGGGCTCCGAGGAAGGGCTTGGCTCTGGCGAGGGTCTCCAAGGCAGCCGTCCAGCCTCTGCCGTCAGCATACTGAGATAATGCAAGTGCTGGAGGGTTCTGGAACTCACAAACCTGCCATAAAAATGCAATCTCTGTCATAATGGCCAGAATAATGTTGTTCTAACTTAGACAAATCGGGTGTTAACTCATTTCATTGTAAGGGGCACCTCCGCAGAGAACTGAGTCTGTGGAAAAGTCAGTCACAGGGCTCTCCATAGCTTCTCCTTCCAAATCCATTAGCTCATCAGTAAGTGGGCAGGAGCCATAGGGCCCATTTTAGAGATGGGGAAACTGAGGCCTCGAGGTGGGTAACATGATTCACCCAAGGGCATGGCCAGACCTGGCCTGAAGCCCAAGGCCAGTCTCAATGGCTCAGAGATCACCAATCCAGGTTGAATTCTTAGCCACCATTTAAAAATCAAGAGCTTTCTCAGAGAAATTCTGTTTCTGGCTTCTCTGAAAAGTCAGACAATCTGGCTTCCCTGGGCCCACATTCCCACATGGCCACAGTTGGCTGGAGCTGAATGGTGGCTGGCTCTTCCGACAGAACTTGTGAGTGCTGGGGGGAGTTCGTTCACCAGCAATCGAGCTGCACGTTTGTGTTACTTGTCTGGCCCTGGTAGGGTTCAAGTTTGCCCTCTAGATCTGCTGTGTCTCTGTGGGATCTGGAGTAAGTCTCCCTGTGCCTCAGCTGCCGTTTCTCCGAAATGAGGGGGTGGGACTCAGTAGTTCTGGATGCCTCTTCCAGCTCTGGCATTCAGTGCCCCGCGCCTGGCTTCATGCAGGGAGGGGAGAGCTATAAAAAGCACGGGGTTCTGTCCCTGGGAAGTGTATTGGTTATCTATTGCTGCGTAATAGGCCGACCCAAAATGTATTAGCTTAGAACCTCAGTGACTCAGTGGGTTGCCTGGGTTCATTATTCTGCTGCTCCAAGGTGTTAGCTGGAGTCACTCGTGAGACTGCCCTCAGCTAGGCTTGCTGGGAGGCCCGTCATGGTCTCCCACGTGACGCTGAGGCCCTGGTGGGCACGGCCGAAAGGCTGATCCCCGCCCCTCTCCTTCCTTTACCTGTCGGGAGTCTAGACTGAATTGTCTTCCCTGGCCGTTGTCTCCCGAGAGGGGGAAGCGGAAACCGCGTGAGTTCTTGAGGTCTAGACTGTAATGCCACAGAACGTCGCCCCTGCAGTGACAGCGTGTCACAGAGCCGTCTCAGATTCAGCCTGGGCTTCTTCGCCAGGCTCAGGGAGAGGGGGAATACACTGGGCTTGATGTTCTCTTTCAGTCATCGGAGGAGAAGCCTTCCCTCCTGCCCAGTGGTTTAACACACAGAATCTGACTGCGGATTGCCCAGTTTCCAGGTTGTGCCCAGAGCGCCCCGCCCCCACCTGACCCCTCACCACGTGCTCTGGGCCCGCCTAGAGTCCAAACTCTGACTTAGCCCCTCCCCTGTTTAGTGGGAGAAGTGGCTTTGTGGTGCGAGGCTTTCTGCCCCAGGGAGTTGATGGTCTCACGTGGTGGGGGTAACAGGAAGCCAGAAACCTCATTCCCTACCTTCTGTTCCCTCCCACTGCACCCCAGCATTGGCTTCCCATGTCACCTGCCTCCTCCAGCAGAGCAGGGACCCTCCCTCTCACCTGATCCGGTGCCTGGCACAAGGCCTGGCTCATGAAAGGCACTACATAGATGTTTGCGCAATAAAGGAAGCTACAAATTATTTAAAACTGTAGCCCGGACCATAGATATTCAGGACCTGGCATGAGGCTCCAGGCCAGAGGAGGAGGCCCTGGGCTGGCAGGATTGAATTTGGAGGAAGAAGGAGGTCCCCTCACCACTCTGGGCCTCAGTTTTCTCGTCAGTACATTGGGGTCATGATTTCAGCCACTGCAGAAGGCTGTGCCAAGAAGCACCTGTGTTCCTCACTCAGTTACAAAGAGCCTGGGAAGGTGGGCCTGGGGGTCGTCTCTCCCGCCTTGGCCGGTGGCCACCACAGGAGGAGGAGGAGCAAAACAATGGAGGGAATCTAAAAGCCTAAAAGCATTGGCCAGTTGCCGTTTTATCTAATTTCAGGCCACGGGTTGGTTCAGAGTGCGTGGAAATTTATGCAAATGGTGAAGGGGGCAGGTGGAAGGTCACCTTCAAAGACATGGTGGGGACTAGGGGCAACACGTGGTCACATTTTATGTGTTAAACCAGTGAGCAAGAAATGGGGCTTCTCTTTGCCAGCCCCAATACAGATAAGAAATCAGCAGAGTCCCTGCTGGAGATCCCAGACTCCCAAGCGGGCCTGGACTGTGGACGTGGGAAGGAGCACAGTATTAGACAGCCGTGTCCCCCACCGAGAGCACGTGTCCTGTCTGAAGAAGCAGGTGCTACCCGCTCCCGATCATATCTGGGTTCGGTTTTGCCAGATCCTCTGATTTGCAAAGTTCTGATATTTATGGAAAAGCTGGTTTTTACATTTTTATTCAACTTATTCTAAAATACAATCTGGCCACACCAAACCCTGGTTGCCAGCTGGATTTGGCTCACGGGCTAGCAGCCTGCATGCTCTAGCGGAGGTGTTTGGGGGAGACAGGTAGCGAAGGGGCAGCCATCTCCGTTTTTCAGGTGGAGAAGTTGCTGTTCAGGGAGCTGAAGTGACTTACCCAAGGTCACACAGCTGGTAGGCAGGGAAGGTGTTAGAAGTGCCTTCCAGCCTTGAAGTGGAGAGTCTCTTTTTCTGTAACTTCGCTCCACACTTTCTGTTTCCCACCTTCCAGAACAATCCAGGAACAGAAGCTCCTTCTTGCAAGCATCTGTCCCATCTGCAGGCAGATAGCCTGCCTCCCTCAAGTGTCTGCTGTGAGGGCAGAGTTGGAGAAATGGGAAGTACAGGGTCCTGGCGTCAAACCACGCCGGAGTGCACCTCTGGCGCTGACGATCACACACAGCATGACCTTGGCCCTTTCAGCCTACCGCTTTGAGCCTCCATTTCTTCTGTAAAATGGGGTTAGGAAAGGCTTCTGGAAAGAGGCAACTTCTCAGGTGAATGTTAACGAATAGCCAGACGAAGAAGCCGCTAGGTCTGCATTCCAGGCAACGGGACAGCATCTGCAAAGACCCAAATGAGAGGCCCGGGAGGGTACAGCGTGTTTGGGGAGCTGGGAAGAGCCCTGTGTGGCTGAGAACAAGGCGTGCCAAGCACTGGGGCGGGGTGCAAGCTGCCTGGCCCCAGCAGGGAGAGAGCGTGGGGTCAACATTCCCATTATGGCGACGACATATGTCCACAGCACCAACTTGTCACTTGGCCTGAGTCCATGGGAAGCCGGAAGGACAAAAAGCATCTGAAACGTGTAAGTGGGGAGAAAGCGGCTTAGTGCACAGTGGGATGCGTCCCGCCTGAATGGGGCTTCTCCGCCTCTCACGGGGAGGCAAAGCCTGGGAACAGCCTCAGCCAGAGCCCGTGGGGCCTTTCTGGAACCCACGAAAGCCTGTGGCCTAGGGAGTCTGTTCAAGTCAGGGCTCCAGCCTGTATGTCCTCTTGCCTGTCCCCATCAGTGTCAGCTGTCACTCCCCACGGCCCCAGATGGCAGCTCCTGCAGCTCTTGGGAGAATAGTCCAAAGGGCTCCTGAGCTGCCAAGGCGGCCCTGATGCTGGGTGTCCCCGAGTGAGTCCAGAAGCCCAGCCATGCCGCAAAGCTCAGGACTCCCTTCTGACCGGTCACTTCTGGAGGTGAAAGATTCCAGAGTCCTCTTGACCTGGGTCCTGGGACATAGAAAAGGCAGGCAACCCTGGGGGAAGATCCTGGACTTTGGAGATGGGCAAACTCTTAAAATCCCTACTTTTCCACTGGCCAGCTGCACCAACATGGGTAGGTCATTTCACCCTCCTCAGCCCTGGTTCCTTGTCTGCAAAATGAGGACTACGACACCTGATTTGTTGTTTGGGGGATTAAAAGAGATAATGTATGCAAAGCAGGTGTTTACCGAACCTTTCCTATCCTGTTTCTTAGCTTTTCTGTGAGAATTGTAATAGCAGTAGTAACAGTAGCAGCAACCAGCGCTTATTGAGGGCTTGCTGGAGACCAGGAACTCCGTGTAGGGGTTATTACCTGCTTCCTCTAGATTAAAAAATTAAGGCTTAGAGAAGTGAAATAATTTGCTCGCAATCGTGCGGTCAGTAATGGCGGAGCTGGACCCAAACTCAGGCAGCCTGACTTCAAGATAGATCTACAAAGAGTTGATGTCTTTTCTTCTTGTTCTTTTAAAGAAATATTTCAAACACACAGAAAGTTGCAAGCACAATAAGATAAATACCCACATATCCTTCACCCAGATTCAACGATTAGGAACATTTTTGCCACATTTGTTCTCTCTCTGTATGGTGTGTGCGTACGTATATACATATATTTTTCTAGACCGTTTGAACATAGGTTATAGACATGGACAAAGAATTAATGTTTCCTGAAATCCACATATGTCTGAGGCCCACTTTCCTGAGCAGTATTTCACATCCTTCTGCCTGGCAACACAGTAGGACTAGAACACTGGCAGCCATTAGGAAGAATAGTAGGCAGTACCCACAGCCCACCAGGCACTGCCTCGTCACCTCATTCAATCTTCGCTGTGGCTGAGGAGGCGACCTTTAATGGTGTCTTCATTTTCAGAAGAGGAAAGAAAGACTGAGAGGTTAACTTGAAGCAAAAATGTGAGCTTGGGGCTTCCACATGCATCTGCTTGACAGCGAAGCTCTCCTCCAAAACCTGGGGGACCCACTTCTCTCCCCTCCAGGTTTCCCTGTAGTGGAGGCACTAGGGCGGCAGACGGTACCTGCACCCCCAGCTGCAGTTGGACACGGCCCTTTCTCTCTGTAAATCAGGGCAGTTATAGAGGCCAGTGGACTCCTAAAAACTGGGAACTGGCCCAGGGTCCTCAGTTAACCGAGTGGTCATTGGATGTCTAGGATCCACTACGCCATTTCCTGTTGACCCTTTGCCTGCGTGCCCTCTGCTCCTTACTTTCTCTTTATGGCTGGTTCCTGCTGCTACTTACTAAGGAGATTGAGCATCTCCTCCGGTTTGAATCCTGCCCTGGCCTCTGTCTCTGGTCCTACCCCTTAGGTGTACGGTGTTGAACCTTCTGTCCTTGGTGGCCTCAATATTCTTGGTGGCACCTAGTATTTATTTGTTTTCTATTTCCCAGGTTAGACCCTGCTGTGCACTGTGTCAACATGTCTGGTTTCCCCGCAACCGTACTGCGTGATGCTGTTAGATAGGTGGGTGGCAGCTGAGTACTTGGATGGTTTGAGAGATTGCTGGTTGGACTGATGAGTGGGTGGGTGGATAGGTGGATGGATAGATGGGTAGATGCATAGAACGGCTTTGTGGAGACTGCATGGATTGCGTGGCTGGCTGGGTGGGTGGGTGGATGGATGACTGATGGCAAGATGGTTGCATGTTTTAGACAGTTGGGTGGATAAATGGATGGAAGAATGAACAAACACCGAAAATCAGAACACATTTCTCTCCCTCAGATTCCCTTCACTACCCGAACTGTGGTTATTTCCTTATTCTCCAGTTTCTGGACTTAAAAAAGGGTTAGCAAGCAGCACACTCCCCAGGTTTGGAGAAACTTTCTGAGCCACTGACAGTGGATTTGCCAGAGATTCTGCACGGGGGCGTCATGGAGAAGTTGGCCCCCGAAGTGAATTTCTGTAAAGTAAATCCTATTTTCCATTGACTTGGCTTACACTTGGGGAGAAGCGCTCCTGCTGTCAGGGGCTGGTGCTCTTGGAGGCGGGTGACAGGTGGGGGAAGAGCTGAAACTCCCCCGGGGCATCAGCTGCCCTGAGCCTCCACTCACTCAACCTTGAGAGCGGGCTGGTGCTGGCCAAACATGGGAGCTTGGAGCCAAGGGAAACAGATTTGGCATCTGGTCCCAGAAGCCTCAGCTGCCAGTGGGCTGCTATGCTGCGAGGCTTCCCGGATAGCACGCTCAGTCTCCTCCAGACGTATCTGTTTCCATTCATTTGCCCATACATCCTTCCTTCCTTCCCATGATCCCACTCTCCTCCTCCGTCCATCCATCCAACCACCCAATCATAATTTATGAGAGCATCCAGGATGCTGCAGGACACAGAGAGGAATCCAACAGAACTGACATTCTGATGCGACAACATTATATACCAGCGGAGGGACAGGCAAGTTCTCTCCCCTCTGCCTCCTCCTCCAGCTCTTGGTTCTCTTCTCCTTTTCTTTCTCTTCTTCCTTTTCTGTCACCAACATCATCCACATCGTCATAGCAGCCCTGCACCACGGAGTCCTGTGAAGTGCTAGGCACTGTGCTGGCTGCTTTTCTACCGTGTCCTCATTTATTCCCTCATTTATTCCCCTCAACAACCCTGCGTAATAGTTAGTAACACTTGTTTGGTAGATTTTTTAAAACAGCAGGCTCAGAAATGTTTGGCGACATGATGAATACACACTTATGTATAGTATAGAATCTGCTGAGTGCAAAGGGCTGGTGGGGAAGGTGTATTGGCCGGGAGGGTCTTTGTTGTACAGTGGATGGAATGAAGGGCCTTCTTGGCAGAGGGGGCAGCCTGAGCCAGGGTGTGGACGCTCGGAAGGGGTAGGCTTGTAGGAGCCACAGGGAATGAAAGAGGGAAGTGGGAGAGGAGGCTGGCAGAGGAGGTCGGAGCCAGGAAAGAGAGGCTTGGAGTGGCAAAGTCCAGGGTCTGGGCTGGATTCTGGAAGTCGTCAGGAGCCACTGAAAGAAATCAAAAGCAAGGAAGGGTTTAGGAAGATGGCCATGGATGGGCATCGGGGGAGTAATGAGAAGAGATAGAGGCAGCTGGAGGCTGGGCGGGCTGCACGCCTGGCCTTGATTCAGCCAGACCCGGGGTACAAGCTGGTCCTACCCAGCTAGCTACTCTGGCCACAGGAGGGGCCAGGATGTAGCAAATATACTGGGAGGGTGGGTCAGAGTGGTGGGGACCATGGCACAGCGAGCATGTCAGGGGAGGGCAACTGCCTGGACCCCTTCTCCCCTGGCTGAAGGTCCCCAGCTCCCAGAGCTCCTTGGGATCCTGTCCCATCCCGCCCACTTCGCCCCTTGGTGCCAGGGAGAGGTTGGGGGCGCCCTGCTGGGGCTCGGCTCCCCCAAGCAGCACGGTGGAGCCACCCTTGAACACGAAAATACCAGCGCCGGACACGTAGAGAAACAGAGGCGGAGAGAGGGAAGGCCACGGCCCACGGTCACACAAAACCAGTTGCAGGCCTGGAACCTGGGGCTAGGTTCGTGACTACTAAAGCTTTTCCTTCGGGAGATAAAAGTCTTTAAAAGCCAGCGGCTCCCTTCTCTAGCTTTAGAGACTTGGGTGAAGAGTTTTAACTTCTGCCTCTAGCCCTTCTAGGAAGGAGGTAGTGGGATAAAACTAAACAAGGGGCATTTGAAAAAGGACTTAACCATTCTGAATTTCAGGTTGCCCTCCTGTAAAACAGGAATAATGATAAAAACGAAAACATCTAGTCACTGTTTTGCTCCCTGTAAGAATGGGTGCTTCATAAAGGTAGTTGTTTACAAGCGTCCAGCATGGTGCCTGGGATGTAGCAGGTGCTCGGTCATCAGCGAGTGAATGAATGAATGAGGCGTAGCCCTCACTGAAGAGCTTCTTACAACATGCCAGGCACTGCACAAAGCCCTTTACCTGTAAAATCCTGCTCAGTCATCAGAACGGCCCTGTGGAATAGACGGGATTCTCCCCGCTTTACAGATGAGGCAACCGAGGCTCAGAGAGGTGACCTGTGTGACTTGCCCGTGATCGAAGGGTCCTGGGCAGTGGAGCTGGGATTGAAAGCCTGCTCAGTGTGACCCTGTCGGCTGCCCTACTCTCTTCATCCCCCTTCCCTGCACCCTAGTTTTCCCTCTGGAAAGTTCCAGGGCTGGCCTCTGACCTCCTCAGGGTCCCGGCTGGCACACGGACTTCCCACGGCTGACAACTCTCCACTGACCTGCCAACTGTGACCAACCACGTTCCACAGGGAACAGGCCTGGGGGTTTCTGGGCACTCGCTTCCCTTCCTGGGGCTGGAACACCTGCATCTCCGTGGTCTCCCCGCCAGCTTCCCGAGGGGCCCCGAGTCGGCCTCCAGACGGATCTGCCTGGATGGCAGCACCCGGTGGCTATTGGGAGGGGCGTATTCTCCGCACCCTGGTGGCGTGGGTCCCAAGGTGCGAGGCTCCAGCTGCATGCGGCGGGCCGGGCTGCCGCTCCGTCTGGAGCACTGCGAGGGGAAACAAACACAGCTGTGTTTATTCCAGAAATCACACATCCTGATAATCTGCTCACTCGGGGTAATGCCTCCCAGTCAGGATCACAGGGGGAGCCACACTGAGTTCCCTGAATTTCTGCATGGATTTTCATTCTCTGCTACGACAAGTGTGCCGTGGAGCAGACCTTGGCCGGCGAATAGACCTCAGTCAGCGGGCCCCTGGACCTCTGGAAATGCTGAGCGCTCTGAGTGGTTGGTGATCCCTCTGGGCACGAGATGCTGGGAGGAGAGGAACTTCTGCCTTGAAATCTTCAAACTGGGAGATTTGAGCCTAACAGTCCCCAACCCTGGCCACACTGGGACCACAGGGACACACAATCCTGTATTAGGAGAACTTGACCTGGGATTGGATTTTGAATACAATCATGTTGTTTTTCTAAATCGTTTCCATGATTTCCTATTGCTTTCAGGATAAAGACCCACCCTTCCCTCGGCCCGAAAGTCCTGCTCGGTCTGGCTGCAGCGCATTCATGCTGCGGCTCCCCTCCATCGCCTGCTGGGCCCAGCAGCTCCAGCCACCCTGGCCTTTCAATCCCACACACTCCCTAGGCTTCCTCCTACCACAGGGACTTTGCACGGGCTGGCCCCTCCTCACTCACCCCCCAGTTAACTCACCCATTCTCCAATTTTTCAGGGATGTTTTCCCTGAGCTGCTGAGAGTGCCATAGGCCAGTCTTTTGTGGCATTTGTCAAAGACATAATTTGAAAATAATTAGTGTTTCCTTGATTGTTTCTCTCTCTCCTCCCTTGTGAATAGACTTCTCTTTCTCTTGTGAATAAACTTCATAAGAGCAGGGACCATGATTGAATTGCTCCATCACTAGGTTTCCTGGGCCTACCATAGTGCCCGGCCCATAGTAGGTGCTCAATATATATGTATCGGTTAGAAGGACAAATGAATGACTGAGTGAACGGCTCTTGGGATAAGCAAAAGGAAGATATGCTTCTGTTTGTTCTTTTTTGTGACAGTTGGCAGAGTGCTGTGACATCCGTCACTTCCCTTTAATTGAACAGACTAGTATTGAAGTCTGCAGGGGCTTGGCACTGGGCCAGGCCCCAGGGTGGGGGTGGGGGATCCGAAGTGAGTCAGGCGTCACAGGCCTTGCCTTTGGGAGTTCACACACACACTAGGCTGTGCACGCAGCCCCCAGGGCTTGCTCTTCTAGGCAGAACCGGTGAGGATTCTGACATTCTGACATTCAGGGGACGTGGTTTGGTAGGACCACATAGTGGCTAAGGGTGGACCGATGTACACTCCCACCCAGTGGACATCAAGTCTGCTGACCCTTCTACTTTTCTCCTGCACTCAGATGGGTGGTGCAGGGGGGCAGTCCCTGGCCTCTGGGGGTCTGCATCCCTGTGCCTCGATGCAGACCAAGCCTGCATCTTGGCCTGCAAGACTCTTACCGATGCGACTGTGGACAAACTAGTGGGCAGTGTGGACCGTCCTGCGCCCTGGAGCTTTCCTTCTAGTGGCAGGACTGAAGACACTGTCTAGTGCACTGGTTAGGTGGTAGTAGTGCCAAGAAGCAAACTAGAACAGAGAAAGGGGGGCCGGGGGGCCAGCTGGAGGTGCGAGGTCAGGACTGATCAGGACCGGCATTTCAGCAGAGGAGACCTTTGAGCAGAGCCCAGAACGAAGCAAGAGAGGGAGCCCTGAGAGAGAGTGTTCCAGGCAAAGGCAACAGACAGGGCAAAGGCCCTGCAGCCAGTGGGGCAGAACGTGAGGAGAGAGCAGGAAATGACCTCAGAGGGGAGGGGACCGTGGTCAGGACTTGATCTCTACCTTGAGCGAGATGGGAGTGGTGGAGGGTTTCCAGGAGGTGACAGGATCTGACTTGTGTTTAGAAAGTGCCACTCTGACTACTCTGGGGACACGGGTGAAGCAGGGGACAGGAAAGAACCCCTGCTGAGTCCAGGTGGGCGATGGTAGTAGTGGGACTGGGGTGGCAGTGAGGGGAGGGGGTGGGAGGGTGAGGGATGTGGGGGGGCACAGACCTGTTGATGGATGGCCCTGGCTTTGCTCCCTGATCTCCACTCGGTTGGAGGGGGAGGGAGGGGAACGCCCTGCATTTCTTCTGGCCCTTTACCCCTCCTCCCACCCCAGGAGTCTCTGTTAGGGTTTGTGATGTGAAAGCATCTATCTTTTTGTTTCTAACATAAATTAATAACTTATTAATAACCTGATCTGGTAGCTGTGCTGGCGATGCCAGTATGTGCCGGAGCATCCTGGGGGCCGGAGGGCGTAGGAGCAGGGAAGAGCCTGCTGTGGGTCCAGATCCCACCGGCTGGGACTCGCTGGGTGGCTTTGAACAAGGATTTTCTCCTCTGTGGGCCAGGGTTCATCTGTCTGCAGAACGAGAGGATGAGACTTCTGCCCTTGTCTGCACAACCTCATGGCCAGTGTCCTTGGACCTGCACCCATTAAGCACCAGGTGTATGGTGGGTTATTTAGACTAGTGTGGAAAGGACTGATCCTTTTTGTCAGTCTCAGTAGGAAGGCCTGGTTAAACAAAAGACAGAAGTGGGGTTCACAATGGTTCCGTAAAGCAGGGCTGGGGCCACAGTGGGGAGCAGCTGACCGAGGGACTCCGCACCCACACCGATGGGTTAGAGTCCTGGTGCCGGCTCTTCCTAGGTGGGGCCGTGGACAAGTTGCTTCACCTCTTAAAGTTCCGGTTTCCTCATTGGTAAAATGGGGATGATAATGGTCCCTGCCCTGTTAGGCTGTGACACATAGTAAGTGCTTACCAAACGGTCAGCATCGTGGTGTGGAAAGCAGGGCACAGAAGCCAGCCCGGGAACGCCTGTGTCCATCCAGCCTTTGCTCCCACCGCGCAGAGCTGGAATTTGCCTGATCCTTGGTTCAAGCCGGCCTAGGGCTCCCCCTTGGATCTCAAGCAGAGCCCAGCGGCCGTGGCCCCAGGAGACAGCGCCCTCTAGAGGAAAGGACTCTGCTTCCGCACCCGATAGATCATTTTCAGGTTGTGTGACCCCCAGACTGGGGACACAGCCTCTCTGAGCTCTAGGGGTGATTAGCTTCCTTCCCCATGGGTGCAGAGGGGATGATAAGAAGCCCTGCCCCTCAGGGTTGCTGTAGGGATGAAATAAGAACCCATTTGGAAAGGGCTCCGAGGGCGGGATTCAGTGAATCCTGGCTCCCTTCTGTCCAGATGTGTGGGCCAGCTGCTTCCCAGGGATGGGAGCTAAGTGCTGCCGGGGCCTGGGAAAGGTGAGGGGGGCGTGAATAGGGTGGTGGACAGATGACTGGAGGTGGGAGGCAGGGGGATTCGGGGCTGGGCTTGGAAGAAGAGGGGCAGAGGGCGGCTCTGGCCATTCTCTCTAATTTTTGAGACAACCTTTCCCCACGTTCATATAATTCAGATTATGTTTTTAAATGCTGTGTTGAAACAAAAATAGTCCATTTTTCATATGACCTCATTTCATTCAACACCCCCAACACACACACACACACACACACACACACACACAGGACTAGATTTTAAAGCTGTCTTTTGTGCTTCTGCTAGAGGGTTGTAGGGGGGGTGTTGGTGTTTGGGATTTTTTTTTAATTTTTATTTTTATTTTGCATAGCAGGTAAACATTTAGGGATTCCCCCTTTGCTTTCTGCCTTGCAATTGGAGGCCCTTTAGGGGCTTTTAGCAACAGCTGACCCTGCAGCTCCCTGCAGTCCGCAGGCATGTTCGCAGCACTATCCAGGGGTCCCCCCTGCGTTTCTGCAAGTGTGGGGGTGCTGGGTCACTATGGTTCACCCTGGAGGTAGGGCCACACCGCCTCGCCCTTTTTACCAGCAGCATCTGGCCCAGGACCTGGCACGTTACAGGTTCAAACTCAGTGTCGGTCACATACAGATGAAGAATGAGGCCCATCATAAAAGGAGGAAACTGAGGGTCACAGAGCTGAGATGATTTGCCCAAGTTTTTTTTTTTTTCTTGGATTCAAACTCAGGACTCTCCAAATTCTGTGTGGCTCACTCTCCTTTCTAGTTCGCCCCTTCAGATGGGAGAGCACGGCCGAAAGAGGACGAAGGACTTGTGCAAGGTTACGGTAATGAGTGATGTAGAATGACAAAAATTATTAGTACAGCGTGGATTTCACAAAGGAGGTTCACATTAACAGTAATTAGCATGCACTGCTGCCTTGCTCTAGTTATATTGCCTTGTTGAATCTTCCACTGTGAGGCAGGACTATTATCTTTGTTTTAGAAAATTAAAAAACCTGAATCTGAGAAGTTCGGGAATTTGTGCAAGGCCACACACAGTAAATGCCAGAGCTGGGGTTTGAAGCCGTGATCTTTTAACTCCAAAGCCCATGCTGCTTATAGCTCTTACGTCAGGCTGGCTGGAGTTGGTGGGGACAGAGCCAGGAGTTGAATCAGGACTCCGACGTTTGGTCTCCTGGCTTCCAAAAACAAAAGCACGGGCAAGAAGCTGCCCTCCTTGGAGCTCCTGAGTCTGGAAGGGCCCCCACTGGGACACCAGCTTGGGGTGCCGTGGAGGGCCGATGTCTGTTCCAGGCCCTCTGTGTGGGGGCTCTGGAGCCCCGCCTGTGGGCGGCTGGCCCTGCTGAGCTCTGCAGGATAAAGTGACCCTCCCCTCGTGACTCCTGTACAGGGTCCTTTCACCTGCACGGTCTCAAACGAGCCTTGAAACACCCTTGTGAGACCAGCAGAGCCGGGGTCTCCAGTCTTCAGAGAAGGAAACTGAAGCTTGGAGAGGTGTACTCCCCTAAAGAGTGCTGCAGAAATGGCGCTGTTCTCCCGCTGTGGCTGTGGTTCTTCCGAGTCATGAGAAGCTGACAAATGCTATGAACTCCCTGCCTCCCACAAAAAAGGAGACACGGGCACGTGGGCTTGTGTCTACAATTTCAGGGGACTCACAAATTAAGTGCTTGTGTTTCCCCACTCTGCGGTGCTGCTTCTGATGATACCAGCATCATTTTATTGAGCACCTACTTTGTGGCAGGTGGGGCGTTTGACGCTTTATGTACCTTATTTCATTTAGTCCTCATCGCAGTCCTGCAAGGTGGACAAAGGGAGGCTCACAGAGGCGAACACTCACCAAGCTTGCAGAGCAGGGGTTTGAACCAGCTCTGCCCGACTCTGCAGGTTGTGCTCTTTGGCCCCCGTCCTGGGGAGGATACACAGTGTGGCAGCACCCTCGGAGGTTGTCCTGGAGAACCAGGGGCTCTGAGCAAGTTCCGAGTGCATTGTTAGCTCCTGTCTTGGAAGAGGAGACCTGTGCTGACTTCCTCCCCCCAGGACCTGAGCAGGGAGAACACTGAGGACCAGCCTCGTCTGGCTCCCAGGAGCCCCCAGCATGGCGGCCCCTCTTCTACTTCCTAGGGGTCTGATATGAGGGCCTTGAAGAGAGCTCCTCTCTCCAAGGAATTTGCTTAGAAAGTTCGGTATGACTGGAAAATCTGCCATTTGAGCTGGTCTGTTTGGCTTAAATTATGGGAGGTTACCTTCCCTGAAATCGCCTTCCACCTGAGGATAGCCTCATAATTCTTGGAGGACACTCAGAGCTCTTTGGAAACAAGTCTGCTGCCGGGACTGGAGGGTTGACAGGCCCGGAGCGGGGCTTTGGTCTGGGGGCTTCAGTGGGATGTGCAGGCCGTAGCCTGGTTCCCATGAGCCCCAGGAGGAGGCCCCTCACAGCTCTAACACAAGGCCTGGAGCTAGCCTCTGCCTGTTTGTCCCTCGTTAGTAGCCTCGGGAGTCGTGTGGTGGTCAAGAGTGTGGGTTCTGCAGTCCGATAGACCTGAGTTCCAATCCTGCCTCGGCCACGTCTGTGCTCTGGCCTTAGGTAGGCCACCTTCCCTCTCTGAGTCTCAGTTCTCCATCAGTAAAATGACAAAAAGGCACCTAGCACCATGCCTGGCACAGAGGCAGTGCGCAGTAAAGATGACAACAGTTGGCCCTCGTTGTTGTTGCCGTAAGCGGGGGACGAAAGGGCGTGCATTGCCTAGCCTCTGCAAGTGCGTACAGACGGGTGTCTGCAGGAGGCCCGGCAGGGTTAGGCCTTTCTTTCCTCTTTGGCGTGACCGTATGTGGGGGGGTATCAGGTAAGGAGCGAGCAGGCAGGTCTAGGGGAAGGTTGGGGACAAGGAGGCCCCTCTTGCTTGGTTGGTGTGGGGAATGAGGCCTGGGAGCTGGGCCCAGGGGCACGAAAGCCTCCACCCTTCCTTTTTTTCTCTCCAATAATTCTGGAGGCTGGACAAAGAGTTCCTTGGGCCCCCTTGTCCCAGTCATGAGCAGGGGCTCCATTTAGCTGTCCCCCTCCCTACAAACCCTCCTTGGTCACCGTGCTGACCAGAGCGTGATTCCTCGGGTGGTGGTGGGAAGGGGCCTGTGAGCATCAATGGAGCCTGCAGGCCGCAGTCTGGTTCCCATAGGCCCCAGGAGGAGGCCCCTTTGCCGCTTCAGCACAAGGCCCTTTGAGGGTGGGGGCATCCCCTGCAGCCCGACACGATTGTGCCGCTGACGCTGTGGCAGGGTCACTTTGGATAAAGGCGCAGCCCAGACCCCGGGCCCAGCCGGGAGTGGGGCTTTCTTGTCAGAGAGGAGCTTTTCTTCCCAGTGCACTGTGGGGCGGCAGCAGGGGGTCACCCGGCCTCGGAGGATAATGGAACTTCACTGATGGAGACACAGAAATGAGCCTGTCCCCCCTCCGCCCCCCATCAGAGTTGGAAGAAGGGGGAGGCTGGGGGCTGCTGGTTGGCTCAGAAATGTCTGCTGCCACCTTGGCAATGGGCTCTGAGTGGAGTCTGAAGGGGAAGCACAACCAACAACTTGGGACTCCCCCGAGAGGCCTCTGGGTATCTGAACCCAACCATTGGGCTGCCTAGGAATCTTGGGCAGCCATCCAGGGCCTCAGTTTCCTAATCTGGCTGCTTTATGGATCTCGGGAGACTGTGCCCGGGCCAGAGCCAGCATGCCCCTTTCATCTGTGCCTCCCTTTCTCCCTGGCCACTGCAACTTCTCTCTGCCTGTCCAGCCTAACAAGTTGCCAGGCCTTACTTTCCTCTCCTGCACCATCTCAGCTCCTTGGGACCTCATGGAGCATCACCACCAAGTCCTCAAAACTGCAGTTCAGCCTGTGGTACTGCCCTGCTCGGACCTCAGGCTCCTCGCTGTCTAAAAAGTCAAAGTCAAACCCTTTCCTCTAGTTTATTAACCCAGCTGTCTGGTGGCCTGGCCCCTCCTGGCATCCTTGCCTGTCCTTGTCTTTATCATCCATAAGCTCTGGGTTTTATACATAGATGTCATCAACTCCTATTCCCCCAGACCTTTGTTCAGGCCTTAGCTGCTGCCTGGAATGATTGCCCTTCTCTCACTTCTCTGTCCAGTGAACTCCTAGGTATCCTCCAAGGCCCAATTCAAATGTTCCCTCAGTATTGGGTTGGTCAAAAAGTCTGTTTAGTTTATCCGTAAAATAAAAGACAGATTTTTTTCATTTTCACCAATAACTTTATTGATTTGAATATTTTGAGTATGTCAGCTATCTCCTGCATGGTATAGTCTCAATTAATTGATTGTTCTCAATTAATGTCTCGATTAGATTGCTATCAACTTCAGCTGGTCTATCCAACTGCGGAGCATTGCCTATCAAGAAATCTCCAGCATGAAATTTGCAAACCACTTTTGACACAGTCAGTCACAGTCCCTTCTCCCTATACTGCACAATCTTTTTTTGCATTTCAGGTGTGTTTTTACCTTTCTTGAAATAATAAAGCTTAATATGCAGAAAATCTTGTATATTTTCTTTCCTCTTCACTATTAAAACGGCTGCACAAAAATGCACCAATTCTGATAATTTTTTTTAATGCACACTGATATGACAACTGTGACAATACAATCTGACAAAATTGCTTTGGACAAAGTTAAAGACAACTAAGTGGTACTAGAACCATTTTACGGAAAAACCCGAACGAACTTTTTGCCCAACCCAGTGTGTCCTGCTCTGCACCCACCCCTCAGCCCTTCATGCACAACTCTGCGTAGATGCTAATTTCATCCACATTGGCCTCCTCCACTAGACTGGGATGTAGAAAGCTTCCCTTTTAAAAAATATATTTTATTGCTTATGCTATTACCCAATTTTTCCCCTTTGCCCTGCTCTACCTGGTACCCCCACTTCCTCCAGCAATCCCCCCTTCTCAGTTCATGTTCATGGGTTGTACCTGTAAGTTCTTTGGCTTCACATTTCCTATACTATTCTTAACATCCCCCGTCTGTTTTTTGCCTACTGATTATGTTACTTATTCCCCGTACCTTTTCCCCCCACTTCTCCTGCCCCTCCTAGCTGATAACCCTCCAAATGATCTCCCTATCTATTTTGTTTCTGTTCTGATTATTTGCTCAGTTTGGTTTTTCTTTTTTAGATTCAGTTGTTGATAGTTGTGAATTTGTTGCCATTTTAATGTTCTAGTCTTGATCTTCTTTTTCTTAAATAAGTCCTTTTAACATTTCACATAATGATGGCTTGGTGATGATGACCTCCTTTAGCTTTATCTCGTCTGGGAAGCACTTTATCTGCCCTTCCTTTCTAAATGATAGCTTTGCTGGATAGAGTAATCTAGGTTGTAGGTTCTTGCTTTTCATCACTTTGAACACTTCTTGCCAGTCCCTTCTTGCCTGCAAAGTTTCTTGTGAGAAATCAACTGACAGTCCGACGGGAACTCCTTTGTAGATAACTCTGCTTTTCTTTTGCTACTTTTAAGATTCTCTGTCTTTAACCTTTGGCATTTTAATTATGGTGTGTCTCAGTGTGGTTCTCTTTGGATCCAACTTCTTTGGGACTCTCAGTGCTTCCGGGACTTGTATGTCTATTTCCTTCACTAAATTAGGAAAGTTTTCATTCATTATTTTTTCAATAAGTTTTCAATTTCTTGCTCTTCCTCTTCTCCTTCTGGCATCCCTGTGATTCAGATGTTGGTATATTTGGAGATGTCCCAGATGTCCTTATATTATCCTTTTTTTTTTTTTAATTCTTTTTTGTTCTTTCTGTTCTGGTTGAAATGCTTATGTTCCAACTCATTGATCTGAATCTCAGCTTCATCCCCTCCACACTTGGTTCCCTGTAGATTTCTTTTTTTATTTCACTTGTGTAACCTTCATTTCTTCCTGAGTCTTTTTTGTGTTGTTGCTGTACTCACAGAGTTCTTTGAGCATCCTGATCACCAGTGTTTTGAACTCTGCATCTGATAGGTTGGCTATCTACATTTCACTTAACCCTTTTTCTGGAGTTTTGTTCTGTTCTTTCATTTGGGCCACATTTCTTTGTCTCCTCAATTTGGCAGCCTCCCTGTGTTTGTTTCTGTGTATCGACTCCCTATCTTAGTATCAGGGCCTATTGTAGAAAAGGCAGCTGTAAATTTTGTGGGACAGAGCCTTAGGTAATCACCAGGGTGGGGCAACCTGCTTCACTGCTTTGTGGTTGTGTGTGTGGGGAGAGCTGGAAGAGGGGATATTGCCACTGCCTGACTTCTGGAGGCTTACCCGGTACTCACCCAGTTTCCACTCACTTTACTTACTCCCCATATATTACTGCTACCCTTCCAGATGTTGCCCTGGTGCTGAATTCTAGAGGGGCTGGGTCTCTGTACATTCTAAGTCTGTGAGGGCCCTTTAAGTGGGGTCTCCTGAAAATCTAGCAGTTTCTTCTGCTGCCCCAGTACCCACTGGTTTTTACAGCCAGAATTTATGGGGATTTATCTTCCTGGTGCTGGGACTGCCCTGGGCTGCTGGGTCTGGCCGGGGGCTGGGATCACTGGCTCCCCAGGTAGTCCTCCTGATTTTTATCCACCACCCGAGAATGTGGGACCACCTGCTCTGTACCTCTCCTCCAGTCGCATGTCTCTGCCCCTCCTACCTGTCTGGGTGAATGTGGCTTCTTCAAGTCCTTGGTTGCTGGACTTCCATACAGCTCAATTCTCCGACGGTTCTGGGTGTTATTCATTTTGAGGCCTAGTTGTAATTCTTTCTGTGGTTGCGTGAGGATGCAAAGTGTGTTTACCTACATCTTCATCTTGACGGGAAGTCCAGAGACTTTCTTATCTTACTCATCATTGGGCCGCTAGTGTCTAGCACAGAGTTTGTTACCACCATGCTCTCAGACCAATGTTTTATGAATGGAGGAATGAATGAGTACAATGCCCATAAAAATAACTTCTGCCTCAGTCCTAGAAGCCTTTGTAACTCAGCGTGATGCCCCCACAAGGCTTTAGAAGTGGGAGGAAGTGATGACAATGTGCAGGCTTCCCAATACATCTAAAACTAGGTAGACCCCAGGGTGAGTTTGGACCAGGACAGGTGGCTCTTTTATCAGACAGCCTGGGAAAGGTCTTTGAGTTCACTCCTTTCTTGAGGCAGGACCTAAGGAAGCCATTTAAAGTGAAACCCACCAACTCATCTCAGAGATGAGAAAGCCCCAATTTGGGGCTGCAGGATTCTTGCGGGGGGGGGGGGCTCAGCTGGGCCCTGACCCCACTTTGGGAATGCTTTACAGAGAAGCACAAGTGGCTTTGTTCACTCAGGAATCTGTTCTTAGCTTCCCTTCCTCTCTTTCCTTTGTCATTTTCTCATTTCTAAATATGCCTGCTCTGTGCACGTTGGTGTTGTCGATCTTTTTAAAGCAAGGAAACCTCAAAGGTTCTTGGTCCCGAGCCCTGAGGCATCGATTATAAATAATAATGATGGTGGTGAGAGTAGCAGTTTTTTCATCTCAGAGCATGCCCAGGGGCCGGGTGCAGCGGCAGGCTCTGCTGGTTCCTTATTCCATTGCATCTTCCTAACAACTCCTGTGGTAGGTGCTGCCATTATCCTCGCACGACAGATGAGGAAACCGAGGCTCACAGGAGCAGAGTCATTTCCCTGAAGTCACCCAGCTGGTCAGTGACAGGGCCAGGATTCGGATCCACGTGTGAGTTCCTGGCGCTTTCCTGTTCTAGGACCACACCAGGCCCATCAGTCTGTTCGTTTACTCTCTCAGTGGCCATTTACAGAGTGCATGTTTTACTTAGTCAGTTTGACCATTTATTCATTCCTTGCATTCAATAAATGCCTACTGAGGACCTACTGTGTGCCAGGGCTCTGCTGTAGAGGTTTTCAGGGGAGATGAGGTATGAGCCTGGACATTGGGAGAGAGTAGGAGAGGGGTTCTCAAGCCATGGAGAGGAACCCCTAGGGTCCAGACGCCCCCACAGTCCTCAGAAGGTCAGACCTCAGGGTCCTGCAGCCAGGCAGGTGGGGAACGGCACCACTGGGGCATCAGCAGGGAGCAGCGCACTCAGGATTCTGGGTGGGCACACGGAGGCATGTTCAAGGTTCAGGAGCCAAACCCCTGTAGCCTCTCTTAGTCCTTCCACTTATATTTCTCACCACATTACCCCCTGCCTGAGCCTCATTCCTGAAATGGGCTAACCAGATTTAGCCTACCTGGCTATTCTGGGGCCTCAAAGAGCTCACCCAGATGGGTGGAGGGTAGACCAGACCTAACCCAGTCCGGGCTTTTCTGGCATCACTTGAAGAGATGACCCTTGGACAGTCAGAGTCAGGAGAAACCAGTCTGAACCCGCGTCCACACGGCCCAGCAGCCCCTGAGCGGGGAGTGGAAGGCAGGCCCCTCCCCCATGCACCCAGCCTGGCCTGGAGTCAGACTCAGATTTGATGAGTGATTCATAACCTGACGCTGCGGAAAGCGGGGCTGGGCCTCGGAAGGGCTGCCCAGGGCTTGTGGTTTTGAATGCAGAGAAGAATTCCCTCATCGGCTCTGGGTAGGATAACTTACTTGTTGAGAGAGACATTTTCACAAAATAAATCCTTAGAGAAACCAGGCGCTGAGGCAGGGAGGCCTGGGGAGGGATTATCTAAATAAACCCATTTTTGAAGCTTCAGGTCCAAACGATTTGCCTGAGCCTTTTGTTGCTTCCTCGTACTCAGCTTGAGGTCCCCCGTGGCCCTGAGATCTTTTTCAGCGGTACCAGGGCGGCCAGGCCTTTTCCCACTGGGCGACATCCCATCGTTTGGTCTCACTGGAAGCCACCGGAGGAGGCCTCTTCTTGTGGGGAGCAGGCGTTATGATGAATCTAATATACTGCCTTTAAAAGACAAGGTCGATACTCATGTTTTGGTCAGCACACAGTCCTTCCTTTTGCGGCGCTGGCCTGCCCACGGCAGGGTGTGCAGCGGGTTGTGAAAGGCCAGCAGTGCCTCCCATGGTCCCGATGCCCAGCCAGTCCCCCAAAGGTCGGACCCGTGGCCCTGGGGTCCTGCAGCCCAGCAGGTTGCAGATGGCCCTGCTTTGGCGTCAGTGTCGAGCAAGTGTGGTCGTGAGTCTGGGTTGTCATAACGACCAAACTGCCTCCATACTCCTCTGAACGCCCAAGGTGGGGCGGGGGGCACTGTGCCTAGCTGAGACCCCTGATTCCACCTCAGCCTTGTGTCCCACGACCCTCAGCATCTTGCCACTCCTTGGGCATACCCTACCCTTTCATAGCACCCTGCCTTTGCTCCTGCCACTTTCTTGGCCTCCGTTTTCTCCCACAGCCCCATCCTTTTCAGTCCAGGAAGCCCCCCCTGTTTAGGGCACGGCAGCACCGAGCTGGCTCCTCCACTCTCACTGATGAGTGGCCTGGACTCGGTCCCTCCACCCCCTGAGCCTCTTGTTCCTCATCAGTAAGATGGGGAGCCGAACAGAACCTTCCTCCCCTGTCGTGAGCCCTACTTGTAAACCTCCGATCTTGGTGCCAGTGGAGCAAATGCCTTGTCAGTAGGAGGCGCCCCCACCTGGCCAAGCCTTTCCTTGTTGAAGGTGAGGATTGGCGCCCCAGTGGGTGCACCCTGACCCCCTGCTCCCATCTCTGCTCCCCATGCCCTTGGCCTCCCCTGCAGTGGTGGAAGGGACAGTCCCCCTCTCAATGGGCTGCTCCTGCCCGGCAACACTAGCCCAGCTATGTTGGCCAGGAGGGTGCCATGTGGCCCGGTGGGTGCCAGCTGAAGGTGGACAGTGGGGGTGGGGCTGGCTTTGGAGACCTCCCCCCGCCCCTTCCTGGCATTTCATCTGATTGCCTCCTGGGGCTCTCCCTCCAGCAGCAGCCTTGGGAGACATCTCCTTTCTCACCCTGGGGCTGCTGGGACTTGTCTCTCTAACCTGACATCTCAGGAGTCCGTCCCCTCCACTTTATCCTCCTTTTAAGTAAAACTTCTTAAAACCGAGTTCCTGGAGCTGTCTGTTTTCCCTCCCCTCCTGACACCTGGCTGCTCTCCCCCGAGCCCCTTGCCCCCCGGTCTCCCTCTTATCTAAATCCCGAGGCGTCTTGTCTCTCCTTGGGAGATAAGGGGATTCCGGGCCCCTGCCCCCCCCCCCCCATCCCCACAGATACCATAGTAACTCATTAGGTGCCCATTGCCTGACACCGAGGATAACTCCTGACACATAGTAGGCACTTTAATACTTGTTGAGGGAGCGAATGGACTGGGGCGGGTCTGTGCCTCCTGTGTGGAGATTGGAGAGGAAAGCCTCAGGGAAGGCAGGACGCATCTGCTCCGACAGCCTGGTTTTCTTCCCAGCAAGAAAACTACCAGCTTCTCGCTCTGGCTCCGGCTCAGTGTGACACTAGTCACAACAAGGACAGCAAGAGCAGTTAACCCGCACGAGAGTGTAAACCTGCCACACCTTCTTTGCCCGTCTCTGTGGTGGGCTCTGGTTTTCTCTCTCCCTGGTTTAGAGATGAGAAAGCTGAAGCTCCAGGTGGTTACGGCAGCTGCCCCCAGCAGGGAAGTGGTACAGTTGGATGTGAACCTGGCCTGGGCCTCCACGGCCAGGCATATCATCACCACCCCACAGCTCTGCACCATTTTATTTTCCTTGCAAATGTGTCCTGTTGCAGATGGAAAGCTGAGGTTCAGAGAGAAGGACTTGCCCAAAGCCCCTGGATGAGTGGGTGGGAGGGTGGGGGGGCCACACCAGGGCCAGAGCCAGGCCCCCTCCTCGTGGGGCTCTTGTGCGTCACCCTTGTGGCCCGTGAGAGCTGAGGGCTGTTATGCGCTTGCAAGGTTGGCTCGTGGTCCGGTCAAGGCACAGAGTCGCTAACAGCAGGACTGCCCAGCTGGGATATAGGAGGATGCCCAGAACAAGACAGACAGCACTTTCTGCACACAGGGCAGGAGTAGGACTAGCCAAGGGTGATGGAGGGAATGTCGGTGGACAGGGTTGGGGGTTCAGCTGCAAGCTGGAGCTCTGTGCAGTGTTCCCAGCTCCTCAGCCTCACCCAGATTGGAAGGAGGACAGGCTTCATCAACGCTGTTCCATGTGCTTCAATGTTGCTTTTCTGAGCAGAGAAGTCCAACCCCCAGATGTGCCCAGGTGCCCCGTTCCATTCCCACATCAACATTAGCTGCTCTCCCTTGGTCACTCAGGTGCCACCGTGCCTTTATTGAGCAGCCCTCTGTGCTGGGCATCGGACTGTTGGGGACGCATTGGCTATCAATCATCACATCAATGCAGGGCTGAACAAGGCCTCAGTGGATGTCCTGAGGGCTGCAGACCACTACCAGGAGGTACTGTTCCCATACACTTGCTTCCTGTGAGACCCAGACCACGGCACTTTCCTCTGAGCCTCAGTTTCCTGTTCTGTGTAATGGGATGGTCATTGCAGTCTCATTGTACATTTGGGACAATTAAAGGAGATGCAGACAAGCTCTGAGTAAAGTGTCCGGCATGCAGTAGGCCTCTTTCTGCATGCCCACGAGTTCCACCTGCTTCTGGACCGGAGTCACCGGATTCTGAGTCAGGAAGCCTGGCCTGCTGTCCAAGGCAGCCATTCACGGAGCCATGCTTCTCCGAACCCCCAAATGGCACATAGGAGGTCTGACAAAGGGTCTACCACTGATCTGTGAATTTTTTTCTGATGGAAATCACCCAATGGTATTAAAAAGATTGAAATCACGTTTTATTACCAACATAATAAATCACTTTGATCCAGAATAATAAAATCACTTCACATCATGATTTCCCTAAGAAACAGATTGGGGTGATAATGTGAATAAAATCAGTCGTATAACTCCTTTGGAAAAGAGTTTTGCAATTTCTAATAAAGCTAAATGTATGCCTACCCCATGGCCCAGCAGTTCCACTCCCTGGTTAGCATTTACTTAAATGCGTGAGCACGCCTGCTCACCAAGGCAGGTACTAGACTAGAACAGAATGTTCATAAAAGCCTTGCTCATAATAGCCCCAAACTGGAAAACACCCAAATGCCCGTTGGTAAAGTAACTAAACTGGTGGATTTGCACAGTGGAATACCACTCAGCAGTAAAAAAGGGACAAACTGCTGGTAACACAAAGCATCGTGGGTACATCTTGACATCACCACGCTGGGGGCTAGAGACCAGTCACCAAAGATCACTGAACGTTTTCATTTCTAGGACTTTCCAAGGCAGGCAAAACTGACCCACAGGGATGGACATCAGGATGGCGAGTGCAGGGGAAGGCGGGGAAGGAGGTGAGGAACTTTCTGGGGGTAGTTTATAGGGGGATGTTCATTTGGGAAATTCATCGAGCTGGACACTGAAGCTCTGTGTCCTTCACTATCTGTACGTTGTAGCTCAGTTAAAAAACAAAGGGTTCAAACCACACCTCTAATAGTGTGACTTTCTCTAATAGTGTGACTTTGGGCCAGTGGCTTCACCTCTCTGAGTCTCAACTTCATCTGTGGGGCAAACCCTACATCATGGGCTGCAAGAATTTTGTGAGTTGATCACAGTCGGTGTGGGAACCTGGCAAGCTGTGGGCGCTCGGTGGTGGGGACCCATGTCGATGTTGCCTGGCGGGGCCCAGGCTGGGCCTTGGACAGATCAGGAACGCGGCGGGGGCCTGGTGTCTGCCCACGGGTGTGACCGGTGCGTCTAGCTGGCGATCCTCTGGTTTCTGTGACGGTCTCCAGCTTATTTTCCAAAGTTTGCCCCTGTGCCCCTCCACATCCTACAACCAGCTGGCAAAGTGAGGCAACAGCAGGATTGGTTTCACTTCTCCATGTGCCATAAGGCTTGGTGAGGAAGACCTGCAACCACTTAGTGGTCACCTGGGTTCTGATCAAAATCTGGCAAGGACCCGGTACCTGCTGGGCCAGGGTGGGGCAGTGGAAAGGCCAGGCGAGGTGCCTGCCCTGGAGGAACTTTGATGACAGACAGTCCTCAAAGAACCTCACAGACGTGGGGCAACCGCATCTTAGACAACTTCTTCCAAAGTTGTTAAGGGACGGTGGGATCTGGTAAGGAAGCCAAGGAAGGCTTCCTGGAGGAAGTGACACACATGTGCAGCCTGAAAGATGAGTTGGGAGTTGACCAGGCTCAAAGGGAAGGGAGTGTGTGCCAACGAGGGGGGATAGCTTGGGCCAAAACTCAGCAAGAGTGTGGATTCCTGGTGGCTGAAAGGACGTAGAGTGGCTGCAACAGAGAGGCTGGGAGGGTGAGGCTAAGAGGCCTGTGGGCTTCTGGTCAAGCCCTGCCCTGCATGTCCTCACACTGGGAGCAACAGAAAGCCAGCCGCTCCGTGGGGAGAGAGGCGGTGGTGAAACTGGCCTTTCGTGGAGAACAGCAAAGCCTGCTGGTTGACCAGGTGGGCCACGCTAGGCCCTCTGGCCACACTCCTCTTCCTGACCCCCTCCCGCAAGAGGGTCTCACTCCCACTTTTTCAAGATGGAGAAGCCAGGCCAGGAAGGTGTTAAGTGTTTTCTCCATGGCCTTCCAGCGAGGGAGTGGAGGAGCTGGGATCCAAACCCAGCTCTGTCTGAGGCCCCGTCCACACACGCCCCACTGCGCCTTCCGGTCCGCGACAGCCTCGGGGTGCAGATCCCTTGCTTCCTCAGCACCACTTCCCTCCTTCCTGGAAGTGAGTTAGGATCTTCCCTCCTCCCTCACAGGGGATGTTGCCAAATAAGATGAAAAAAGGGTGACGTGACAGGCAGTGGGAGTGGGTGAGCCCCTCAGTCCACACCTCTTAGTTTATAGAAGGGGAAACTGAGGCGCAGAGACGAGGACTGGCCGGCCCCAGATTGCACAGCCAGGTAGAGCTAGGCTTGGATTGCAGCTCGGGCCTCCGCACCAGCCGCTTCAGGCCAGAAACAAGGGTAGAGCAGTGGACGGGCAGAACTGACTGCCTTTTGCTCCAACCTTGGTCACTGGGCCGGGGCCCCAGTGAGGCAGGCTCGCGTCCGTCCATCCTGGGTAGAGCGGCTATGGATCACAGATAGGCCCAGGCCAGGCTAATTGTATTAATAAATAGCTAAAACGTATTACTTCCTTTCTATGTGCCAGATTCCGTGCTAAGTGCTTTTGCTGAATTAAATTATTTCGTCCTTGACACTGTTCCCCTGGCACTGAAGGGACTTGCCAGAGGTCAGACTCCGACAAGGCCTGAGAGTGAGCGCAGGACCACCAAGCTCTTTGAGAGGCTCTTTGTCCTGCCAGTAGCTCCTCCAAACCCCACCTGCCAGGGCCCGGGGGCAGGGCTCTGAGATGCCGCCACACCAGCCGGAGGTCAAAGCAAACACCTTGGAGTGCCTGTGGCCTGTGAGCTGGCATTGCCAGACCCCCAGTCATCAGGACCTTTGTCAACATGGGTGGCCTGTGGGGGAGCTGTCCGGATTCCGCTGCCACCCGGGCGTGACCTGTCTGGTCACCTGGGATGAACTTGTTTCCCTTTGTCGGTGCTGTGAGCTCTAGAACCCGCCGTGCCTCGGGGCTGAGCTAGTCTGCTGGAGGGGTAGGACAGGGGTGTTGGCAGGCCCCGCTCAGCCACGGACGTGCCGGGAACCTTTAGACAAGCCGCTTCGCCCGGCTGTGCCTCTGTTACGTCATTTGGTCGCTGGAGACAATGACGCCCACCTGGGAGTGTTGTGCAAGTCCGATGACAAAGCACATGAAGAGGGGCCGACGGAAGGGCACGGGGGGTGAGCGTGTGACTCTGGAGCCAAATTTTCGGGTTAAAACCCTGCTGGGCACTTGATCAAGTTACTTATCTCGATCTGTAAAATGGGAAAATCTCTGTTTCACTGGTTACTGTGAACGTTCAACATGTTTTCTACACATTAAGCTCTCAATGCCTGGCACGGAGTAAGTGCTCAGTAAGTTTTGACTGCTGTTCTTTCCATTCACCTTCTCCCCTCAACCTGCTTCTGTTCTCACTTTGGCTCCTGGGAAACTCAGAGCAGACATTGGCTTCTGGTGAGAGAGAGTCTTTCTCCCATCCCAGATTCCTAGAACAATTCTCTTTCCCTTACCTCTGAGGGCTTGCTGGGTGCTTTTTAAATGTAAATGGAATTTAAATATCTGTATATTTAGACAATAAACTCTCCGATTCTTCCTAGAAAGAACAGAGTACATAGTATGTGATGAAAAGCAACAGGGTAAGCTGCTACACATGTTATGGGGCTTTTTGTCTGTGGGCTCTTGGCATCAGGGGCTGTCCCTTTCCTTCGTTGTTGTGACTTCGGTGGATGCCAGCACATGCTGGTGCCCAGGAACAAGAGTGGGGGCAGGGACTGGGACCTGCATGGGCCGTGGGGTTCTGTCCTCTCACCTGCCCAGCACAGTGATGGGAACCTCACAGGCACCCTGCAGGAACCTGGGATTGAACCGAGCAGTTCAGACCAAGGTGTCCATCCCACAGTCACGGAGAAAGTGCTTTTGGTTGTCTGACGTCACACATCTCAGCGTGACATCAGTTCCCACCAAGGAAAGGTGTCCCTCCCGTTCCTCTGGGAGGGAGGAGAAATAGGAGCTGAGGGTACTGCTCCCCACTTCCTACCCTGCCCTCCCCGGGTGGCTTGGGTCTGTCTGAGCCGTGACGTCCCTCACTCATCCCACAAACTCAGCTGGGCCTCCACTGGCTTCCAGCCCTGTGCCGGGCGAGGTGAGGAGGACATCAGAAGATATAGAGGAGGATGTGTGTGAGGAAGAAGGCCTGAAGTGCTGCAATCACTGTCATCGAGACATATGGTTTGACAAAGGATGTTTTCCTCAAATCGCATTTATTTATAGCAACAGTCACGCATCGAGTGCCAGCTCTGTGCCCAGAGCCGTGCTAAGCCCTTATTCGCATTTGTTGCATTGACGACACCCCTGCCACCCAGCCACCCTCTGAGGTGGGTGGGTTACCCTTCACTGGCAGACGAGGAAACGGAATGGAGCAAGGATGTGACTTGCCCAAAGCAGGTCAGAAGTGGCATTTAAAGTCCGCCTCCCTGTGAGAAGAGATGGAGTGGGAGAGTTTAAATCGGGGCTGACCAAGAAAGTCCAGGGCAGCGGAGGCTGCTGCGGTACCGGGTTTTCACCAGGCCTGGGGCAGCAGAAGGAGGGGACCTGTGGTGGGGCGGGAGTCGTGGCCCAGACCCTTCTGTGGCATCAAGGATTTGCTCTCGTCTCCTGCTGGAGTCCCAGGCCACCAGAGCCAGACTTTAGGTGTGCATTAGTCCCGTGTTTACCAGAGCATCCAGCAGAGCAGACTCTGGGAGGAACACGGAAACGTATTAAGTGACACTGAATCACACGGTAAGAAAGTTCCCCTTGCCTTCTCCTCCACCCCTGCTGATTACTCACGGAGAAAGTCTCTGTTTCCTGCCAACATGTCTCTAACACCTCGCCGACAGCCCCTAATCTCCGCTTTCAGTAAGGAAAAGCAGGCCTCAAGCTCAGACCCTGCTAGGGAACTGGGATGCCAGAGCACCATCTTGCTTTCATTGTGCATAATTTATCTATTTTTATTTTTATTTAACAAACACAGAGACAGTGCTTAGTAAGTGCCACTACTTTGCAAATATTAGCTCCTTTTATCCTCAGCATGAGTGTATGATCTAGGCTCTATTAGGATTTTCATTCACAGATGAGTAAGCCTGGGCACAGAGAGGTTAAGTCACTTGCCTAAGGTCACACAGTGAGTGTCAAAACAAGGATCGTGAACCCAGCTGGCTCCCTGGACCGTGTTCTTAGCAACCTTGCCAGACTGCTTCTGGTTATGGGAATCAGTACTGGCTTCCTTACAGTTATAGAAGTAGCCTGATTTTTCCGTTACTAACAAATTTGTTTCAGAAAAAAGTGGGTGAGTCACTTTAAGAGTGTAGTTCCAGTGGTTACATCTTCCAGTCCTAGAAATAGTTCAGGAATAACTGAAGTTTGAGAAACTCTGGTCTAGTCCAAGCCCTTCATTTGCCAGTGGAGAGGCTGAAGCTCAGAGTGGGCATGGGATCTGCCTAAGGTCACACAGCAAGTGAGCCTGTAATCTGCCGGGGTAGATGGGGCTGAGGTCTCACCTGCAGACCACGCCCTGTCTGCTTCCTGCACTCCGGGCTGACGGAGCACCCAGAAGGAGGGGTGCTGAGGTGTGCTCACCTGCCTGGAAGTGTCCGTGTGTGTAATACGATCCCGTTATCTCGGCTGTTCCCTGCACAGGCAGGCCCACAGCCCCGTTTTGGCCACCAGCTGAGCTGACTTTCGCCGCATTCTCTACATTCTCTCCCAGGTCTCCCAGGTGCAGCCTGAGCAGGGAGTTGTCCTCAGCTGCCTCACAGCTGCTTCATACCTTTCTGGAAGGTTCCACCTCTCCGCCTTGCAGAGAGACATGAGCTGGGCTTAAATCCTGGTTCTGCCATGCCCCCATCCTCAGCAGGATGCTTAGCCCCACTGAGCTCTGCTGTCCCCGTGTATAAAGTGAAGGGGAACAAGGCCAAGGCCAGTTGGCTGGAGGGACAGTTGGCAGTGAGGTGTGCCTGCTGCCCAGGAAGGTAGGAGCACATGTCACTGCCCAGTTCCTTTCTGAGTCACAGATCTTCAGGGCCACCTCCTTGTCCTGGAGAGACATAAGGCTCCCATAAAGAGGAGAATAAATTGGGGTCATTGTCCCCATCACAGAGATGAGAAAATCAAGGCCAGCTTCTCCTCACATCAGTCAGGCCCTGGTCTGGAATTCCACTCCAGGCTCTGGGTCCTGGCTGATCACTCGCTCCCTGGCCACGGGCGGGTTGTTTCTCCCGTCTTGGCCTCAGTTTCCTCATCTGTCAAATGAAACCTACAGGCAGGATTACCGCGAGGCTTACACTTGATGAATGTCCTTGGTCATGTCTGAAGCACGCTGCAGAGGTTATTTATGGCTGTCTGTGTGCCTTCTGCAGACAGAAAAATCACCCTGCAGCACTCCTACCGTGGAGGTGGGACGCACAGGGGAATCGAAACCCCCTCTCCAGCCAGAGCCTCTGAATAGGGCCTGATGGAGTTGGAGCTGGGCTGCTGGTGTGTTTCTCATTCATTCTTCCAGTCAACAATCCTGTTTTCACCCACTACCAGGTGAGGCATAGTGGTATGCAAGAGAGAGCATTAGCTCCAAAGTCTGGCCACCCTGGATTTGCATCCCAACTTCCCTCACCTCTGGCTGTGTGATCTTGGGCAAGTTGCTTCACCTCTCTGAGCTTCAGCTTCCTCATCTCTAGAACGGGGGTGATCTGAGGACCTGACTCACCGGGGTGCTGTGGGGACTCAGTGAGTCGGTGCCTGTGAAATGCCTGGCGCACAGCCCGGTCGGCACTTTTGTCTCACACCAGCCTCTGGGTGCTCTGCTAGGCTCTCGTAGCCGATTCACGTGGGCTCGGTGAACGTACAGATCAGTTAGTCCCGTGCTAGAGCCCCGGTGCCACACCAGCTTGGGTGGTTAAGGGAGGCTTCCCTGCGCCGAGAGCAAGGGAAGGAAAGGGAATGTCCGGGCAGAGGGATCGGCCCAGGCCCGGGCTCGGCGTCCTGAGAGGGACCCGTCTGTGCCTTTGGCTTCACGTGGGCTGTGTGGGGGGGTGAGGCAGGAGAAGAGGCTGCTGAGTAGACAGGCCCCCCGGGGACAGTTTGTCGGAGCAACTTGACAAGGTTAAGGATCTTCCCTGAACATCCTTTCACTTCCCCTCAATAACCTGGGGTGGATCTATCATCCCTGTATTTATCTAAACCCTTGCTGGACCCATTTATATCCTCAGCCTCTCCAGCTTCTCGGCGTAATGAGCTCCAGATGTGCTGAGGGGGCCTTCCCAAAACCTCTGCCTGCAGCCCAGAGGGTGCTGGGATTGGGGGGATGAAGGGAAAGACTTACAGCCCGCTCCCCAACCCTGGCTTCCCCCTTACACAAGCCCAAGACACAGATTAGGGTGGGCGCTGCCTCTCTGGGGGCTCCAGGACACTGCAAGACCCTAGCCCTGGGCCCGAGCACTCTGGGGGCCAGGACATCTGTGAGCTCCTCAAGGGGTCCCCCACAAATACTGAGCCCACTGTGGCCACCCCAGCAGAGAGGCGGGCTAGCCAGGAAGGTCTTTCAACCTACAAAGATGGTAGAAATACCCCACAACCAAACCAGAATGTTAGGGCTTGAAGGGGCTCAGAAACCTTTTGTCCTGCGGTTTCCCGGTGTCAGTTTCAATTTCTATTGTCTTGAGCCGTTTTTCACTGTTGTTCTTGAAATGGCTCACTTTTCCATTTACTGGAGTACAGTAGTCCGTCCCCCTTAGCTTTGGGGGACATGTTCCCAGACCCGCAGTGGATGCTGAAGCTGTGGATAGTAACAAGCCCTACTTGGACTGTTTGTTCTGGTGCCTACAAACTTATGATAAAGTTTAATTTATAAGTTAGGGGCAGAAAGCGATCAACAAGAACTAGTAATACAATGGAACAGTTATAACAATGTGCTATAGCCAAAGTTCTGTGAATGGCTCTGAGGCCATCGGGAAGTGGAATAAGGGTCAGTCGGACACAAGCGCTGTGGTACCTCCACAGTCCATCTGTTACCCAGGTGGCCGCTGACCAGGAATTGTTGGGCAGGTAGCCTGTACAGCGCAGATACGCCGGACAGAAGGGAGGATTCACGTCCTGGGTGGGATGGAGCTGAGATTTTGTCACGCTTCACAGAATGGGGTGCAATTTGAAACTTATTTACTGTTCATTTCTGGAATTTTCCACTTAAAATTTTCGGACCGTGGTTGACCACAGGCAACTGAACGGCAGAAGGCGAAACCACCAGTTTAAGAAGGATGCCGGTAAATGCATTAGGGGAAACCCATGTCCTCGCTGTAAATAAAACACCAATATCTCTCGACACAAACAGAACGTACCTGTAACTATAAATGCAGCAGGAACGGGACAGGGTGGGAATGGTCCGCCTGGAGACTGGGGCTTGCTGTCTCAGCTGGGCTCTTGCAGAAAGAAGGGGAGCCTGTGATGGGGTGCAGGGGACTTGAGGGGTGGGGGAAGCAGGCAAAGGTGATGCAAGAACAGGTTAGGGGGCTGGTCACTGCTGTGGCCAGCTGGGGCTTGGTGGCACCGGGACCCCATGTGGGACTCTGGACACGGACCTCAGCACTGCCTCTGTCCTCACCAGCCACGGTTGCTCATGGGGAGTCTCTTCCCTGGTTGCTGTTTGTGACGGCACAGAGGCCGTGCAGGCGCAAGGCGGAAGCGAGAGGCAGCTGAGATGAGGAGCAGGCGAGGTGAGGAGGCAGCACCAGGGGCAGCTCCGCACAGGCCCTGCGCCCGGGCCTCGGGAGTGGCTGCCGCAGTGGCTGCAGTTGCATTGCGTGGTGTTTCAGAGAGATGCTAACGTCTCTGGCGGAGAATTTCTCTACGGGGGATCTGGGGGCTGAAGAGAATTAAAAAAGGAGGGAATATTCCCACTGTAAAGTGTTCTTGAATGCAGGTCCCACTAACTCCTCTGCAAATCTCTGGGAGAAAAGAGGTCCAGCGAGGGGAAGGTCCAAGGCCCGTGGCGACTGCAAAGCACGGTTGTCCTTTCACTGCGCTGACCTGCCATCCCCAAATTCATTTCGCTCACTTTTACAGTTTTTAATATTTGTGGATGGATGCAGGAGAGGGGAGCCCCAAGCTGAATGGGCAAGAGGCAACCCTCAGCCAAGCTATTGTCAGTGGGAAGAGCCAGAGCCTCAGAAAGGCCCCCCATCCCGGAGGTCTCCCATCCTCCGCCCATCCCCGGTCCCGGGCCCTCAGGGTGAATCCCGAGTCCTTGTTATTTTCAGAGGAATGACACAGGGCAGAGAGGAGAGCCGTCTCACTGGCTTTGAGAAGGCTTCCTGGGCAAGCCAGATACATTGAGTTCAAATCTTGGTTCTGCCCCCTGCTGGTCACATGACCTTGGACAATTACTTCACTGCTTGCTGGGCCTCCGTTTGCTTATCTGTAAAACGGGGATGATGCTTGCCTATCTCAGAGGAGCATTCAGAAGATTAAATAAGGTGATACATGTCGATGCTTCCAAGCAAGCCAGGCACAAGCACCCTGTTTGCTGCTATTACTGTTACTATACTCAGGGAGGGAAAGAGGGAGACTCAAATTTACTGTATTTTTGCTATGTGTAAGGCACACTTTTTTGCCCAGATTTTTGTGAGAAAAATAAGGGTGCACATTATACATGGGCAGTACTAATTCCGTATCTATGTAAACGTTTTTAATTCTTTTATTTATGCGTTTGCGTTAAAAGTGTGACTCTAGAAAGCAATAATGATATCTGTGTGCAAAATAATATCCTGGGATATGATGATTGTTTTTTGTTTCTAAATATAAATAAGTAAATAATTGATTAAAAAGATAAAACGGAAGAATTTTTCTCCTGAAAGTTTGGACCACAAATGTGGGTGCGCACTGTACACAGGAGCACCTTATACAACAGCAAAATACAGTATTTGGTTCTCGGGAAGGGCCAAGCGCTGTGCCTGCATCTGGCAGAGCTCGTCCCGTGTGATCCTCAGGACAACGCTAGAAAGGTAGGTAGTTCTTCCTCAGAGAAGAATGTAGTGTTTGAAGAGCACCAGTGCTGTGCCAGGGTCGCACCGCTGTGGGGGTGCAGCCCCCATTCTGGACACATGTCTGCCCACCACACAGACTCAGGCGAGGTGGGGGGGTGGGGACCTGCAGTGGAAGGATCCAAGCCAGCGCAGCAGGGGGTTCTGGGGGTGCGGGGGTGGGAGACAGAGGGCTGGAAGGGGCGGCTGGGGCTGGCTCAGGAATTCTGGGGGAAGGAGTTTGTGCTTTCTCCCACAGGCACTGGGGAGCCACCAGCAGGCCACAAGCAGGGAGTGACATGATAAAAGGGGTGTTCGGGAAAGGTCTGCGCGGCTGCGGTTTGGGGATGGATGGGCAGCGGAGGGGTCCGCAGGGGAGGCAGAAAGCTCAGTGGAGCAGCTGGACAGGAAGGGTCCTCTGAGACAGGGACAGGGAGCCTTCGGTCACACTGACCTCCCGGGACCCTGGGGCAAGGCCCAGGAGGGTCAGGTCCCAGGGCCTGAAGTCCTGAATGGGCTGCACAGACCCCAAGCCTCCGTCACTTTGCCAGTTTTCAGCTTTATCTGGGAGTCTCCGGAAGGGTGTCAGGCCGGCCGCCTGCAGATTTATGAGGTGTGGGGGAATCGGCCGGGCAGACAGGCGGGGTGGCGGGCCCGTGAGACATGCCTGTAAGAAGAGGGGGAGTGGGAGGATGTTCCCCAGCCCACGGACACGCTCTGACCCCACTTCCACCTGGGAACCCAGCCGGCCCTGGGATGGCACGACCCCTGCCAGCAGTCACCATTTCTGAGGGCCTGCCCCGGGCCGGGCCAGGACCTCGGCACCTGTTGCCTCAGTTTCTCCTCACAGACAATCTGAGAGGTGAGCAGAGAGGGGCCACATACGAGAATCTGAGACAGGAGGAGGCTGCCGCCAGGAGGGAGAGTGCGCCGGAACCTTCCGTACCAGGGTCAGAGATGCCTGGGACACGTCAAAGGGATAAATATGCGCTCATACATCCTCATACCCATTTTCTGCACAGTGAAATGTCTGAACGAGATCTGATTGTGACTACTTCCGGAGAAAGAGCTTCCACTTTTCACTTTTTACTCTTCTGCAATGTCTTGTAAGACTTTCTTCACTTTAAAAACTGTGTTTTTAGAACTCAGAGTAATGGCAGGGAGGTGATGGTAGAGAGAGAAGGGAAGGCTGTCTCCATGCTGGTGGGTGGTGGGTGGGCTGCTGGCGTGGGCCCCGAGGATGCTCAGGGCTTGAGTCATTCTCACTCCGCTCAGAGCCCTGCCCCCCAGGAGAGCCCGGCCTCCTGGGGAGACCTTGCCGACAGGCTCTAGGAGCGCAAGTGAAGCTGTGAGCAAATTTGATTCAGTGCGAACCCAAATCTTTGCTCTTTATTTTATTTTTAAAATATATTTTATTGATTATGCTATTACAGTTGTTCTATTCCCCCCTTCATTCCCCTCCACCCTGCACACCCCTCTCCCACCATTCCCCCCTTTAGTTTATGACGTGTCTCAAGTTCTTTAGATTCTATATTTCCCCTATTATTCTTGCCCCCCCTGTCTATTTTCTACCTACCGTCTATGCTACTTATTTTCTGTACCTTCTCCCCCCTTCTCCTCCCATTCTCCTGTTGCTAAACCCTCCATGTGATCTTCATTTCTATGGTTCTGCTCCTGATCTAGCTGTCCTCTTAGTTTGCTTTTGTTTTAGGTGTGGTTGTTACTAACTGTGCGTTTGCTGTCCTTTCACTGTTCATCTTTTTTATCTTCTTTTTCTTAGGTAAGTCCCTTTAACATTTCATATAGTAAGGGCTTGGTGATGATGAACTCCTTGAATTTGGTCTTATCTGAGAAGCACTTTATCTGTCCTTCCATTCTAAATGAAAACTTTGCTGGGTAGAGCAATCTTGGTTGTAGGTCTTTGGATTTCATGACTTGGAATACCTCTTTCCAGCCCCTTCTTGCCTGTAAGGTCTCTTTTGAGAAATCAGCTGACAGTCTGATGGGCACTCCTTTGTAGGTGACTGTCCCCTTAGCTCTTGCTGCTTCTAGAATTCTCTCCTTCATTTTAATCTTGGCTAATGTAATGATGATGTGCCTTGGTGTGTTCCTACTTGGGTCCAACTTCTTTGGAACTCTCTGAGCTTCCTGAATTTCCTGGAAGTCTATTGCCTTTGCCAGATTGGGGAAATTCTCTTTTATTATTTGTTTAAATAAGTTTTTCACTTGCTCTTTCTCTTCCCCTTCTGGTACCCCTATAATTCAGATGTTGGAACGTTTAAAGATGTCCTGGAGGTTCCTAAACCTCTCCTCATTTTTTTGAACTCTTGTTTCTTCACATTTTTCTGTTTGGTCATTTTTTTCTTCCTTCTGGTCCACTCCCTTGATTTGAGTCCCAGTTTCCTTTCCATCACTATTGGTTTCCTGTGTATTTCCCTTCATTTCAATTAGTTTAGCCTTCATATATGTTCCTCTAATTTGTGACTAAAATCAACCAGTTCTGTGAGCATCTTGATCACCAGTGTGTTGACCTGTGCATCTGATAGGCTGGCTATTTCTTGGTCACTTAGAGTTATTGGCTCTGGGGGTTTGAGTTCTTTTTGAGCCATAATGTTTAGGTGTGTTCGTGCCTGTTACTTAAGAGGAGGGGAGCCTTAGGTGTTCACCAGGGCGGGGCCACCCAGGTCGTTGGTTTGTGACGTTGTATGTGGGGGTGGGGTCAGAGAGGGACAATGGCGGTCCCCATTGCTGCTTCCTGCCGCTGGGGCCTGCGTGGTCTCACTGCTCGCTCCTTCGCTGGTTTATCTGCGTCAGAATGTGTGACCGTGGTCAGCCTTGCGCCCTCCCTGGGTCTGCCTGTCGCTACCCCACGCCTGGGATCCGCCCACGGCTGCCTGCGCGCCTGGGTTGGGGGATCTTTCCTGCCCGACCCTGCTCCGCTACTGGCTCCGCCCCTCTTACCGGTCTTGCTGAACCTTTCGTTGTTGTTGGACTTCTGTATAGTTCAATTTTCTGTGTTCGGGCTGCGTTTTTGTTGCTAAAACTTTGTTGTTTTTAAACTTGGTTGTGCGAGAAGGCCCAGTGTTTCCACCTACGCCTCCGTCTTGGTGGAAGTCCTCCTGCTCTTTTACTTCCAACCGTGGGACCTGAGCAAATGTCATGTCTCTGAGCCACAGTTTTCCCATCTGTGTAGTGGGCATCCTAAGGTTACTAAAAACCAGACTGTGGTCACTATGTGTAGGCTGTTAATTTTTAGGTGTGAGGATCCTCAAAGCTAGGAGATGGTCCCAGAGAGCAGTAAAGCAACCTGTCAGATGTCCAGGCCCCCAACCTGGAAAGGCAGAGGGCCAGGGAGGATTGTATGAGGCTGCTGGGGGGCGGGGTGTTCCTAGGTGGCACTTCCCCGCTGGGAGGGGGTTTGCTAGGCAGCTGAACCAGGACAGGAAGACTGGCAGCACCTGGTAGGGGCACCGGGCGGTCCCTGCATTGAGGCCTGGCGACCAGCACTCACTCACGTGGGTGCTGCCTCTCAAGTGGGACTGCAGGACGTCCACAGTGCCGGACGCCCGGTTGCTGTCCAGTGATTAGCTAATGAGCACCCCAGGAAACAGAACCAGATCAGGGCCATTTCCTCCTCAGGGGCTTTGCACCTGCCTTTCTTCGGCTTGCAAGGGCTTTTCCCCAGCTATCTCCCTGGCTCACTTCCTTCCCTGCCTGGAGGCAATTCCGAAAGAGCCCGCACAGCCACTGACCACCTAACCCCCGAGCCTTGGGCACAACCCTGTCTCCCTGAACCACACAGGTAAGTCGCCTGTAATGTGAGGACTGGGACGCTTGCCTGTGTCTTTGTGTGCCCCACGTAGCCTCGGTGGTAGGGACCGTTACCCTTTTTTGCACGTGAGGGTGGTCTGTCTGCCCCCTGTCTTTCCTGTACCCTCACCCCCATTATCTGCGTTGCCCCGGGGCTGGTTCCTACTCCTCCAGCAGGAGGCAGCATAGAGAGGCTCAGTGAAGGTCTGGTGATTGAATGAAAGTCCGATGCCGACCACATGTCCCATACCTCTGGGCCACCCTGCTCTGTGTCTGGGAGCCTTTGGGTGGAGAATTCTAGCAGTTTACAGCCCCCCACGTCCCTGCTGTGTTTTGTGACACACTTTGGAGGAGGTGCTGGCCGCGTCCTCACCGGGGCAGTTAGCTCCTCGGTGCCACCCCTGACGACAGTGCCACCTGCTGTGGGGGCCTGCTCTCCACAACCATGCTTAACTTGGTGGCTCCTGCAGCTCACCGCCACGGCTGCAGAGCCCCACCGTGGGCCCAGCTGACAGCAGGCTTGGGTGTTGGGGGGACAGGATGACCTGCAAGGGTCTGCCCCAGATCCCACCCATGCAACGCTCTCTGCGCTTCAACTTAAGGCTCACACACTTCAGTTTTCAAAATGCATTCACAGCCTCTAAAATACTAGAGATGCCAAACCACTGAGAGTCAGACAACACAACCCACCCATTTTACAGCCAGGAAAACTGAGGCTTTGGTCTATTCAGATACAGTACAATCTGACTTAGCCCCGCCCTATAGGAGGGACAGGCAGGAGAGGGGATGGGGATGGCTGGAGGTTCACTCTGGAGGCATGGCACGTAGTAGGTTCTCAGTAAGTGTTGGTGGAAATGACCGCCAGTCTCGTTTGGGCCTTCCCCTGTGGAGATGGGGGAGCCACCACCAGTCCCTGAGTGATGGGGTCTGAGTCGTGAGCTGGGAAGGGACACTGGGGAGGCTCCGGGGGGTCCTCATCCACATCTGTTCTGCTTTTGCTTCTCACAGCTCCTCTGCCCCACCTGTGCCCCTTCCCGGGCTCCAGGTGGCTCCACCCCCGTCTGCAGGTAGCAGCTTCCCACCTGTCCCCAGGCTCAAGCTCTCAAAAAATCTGCCTCCCGTCCCTCGGGCCACAGGAGGGGCAGCACGTTTGTGTGTGTGGTTCACACACGCCCCGTGTTTGAGGGGGCTGGTGCAACCAGGGGAGATGAGACAGGGGGTCAAGGCCTGTGTGGCCACTTCCCCCATCACAGCCCACTGCTCGCCCCTCCTGAGGCCATGTGCCACACCAGCCACACCCCAGCAAAGTGGCCTTGGCACCCTGGTGGTGGCTTTGGGACAGTTATGACGATGACAGCCTTGGGAGGGTGGCAATGCCTTGAGGGGTATAAGGTCCTGTTCAGCCTTTTTTCTCTCATCCTCTGCACAGCCCTGCACAGGCAGGTCCCAGTTTTCCACATGAGGAAACTGCCGCTCAGAGAGGTGCATTCACTCACCCAGGGCACACAGCTCAGACCACAAACCCTGCCAGGTGGCTTCAGCTGTCTCTGGAACCGGTGGTGGTCTTGCCAAGTGCAGGTCCGTGAGCCGATCCAGGCTGGCTGCCTGAGCGTCACCTGGGACGCTTGTTGAACACGCAGATGCCCAGCCGCCATCGCCAGCTTGCTCCAAAGACTCTAAGTCTTTGCGTCTTATGGGGTAAGGGACAGCCAGGACCGCCGTTTTCAAAAGGCACCCGAGTCCCTCGTGATGCGCAGCCAGCTGCCACCCTGCACCACCGCCAAGTGATGTTAAACGCATCACCAATTATGTGAAGGAAAAAAACAAAAAGTGGAAAGAACGCGCCAAGTTGTTGGCAGTGATCCTATAAGGGGTGGAGGGCCAATAGGGGGCAGATGATTATTATTTTATTTCCTCCTGACTTTTCTACATTTTGCAAATTATCTTTAATGAGCATGTATGGCTTTTATAATGAGAAGGACGGCTAACTGAGGATCTGGACGGGAGCGATGTGGAGAGGGGTGAGAATGAGGACTGGGGGTGTGCAGAAGCAGCCTGGGCCCGTGCCCCGCTCTGCCCCCCCCCACGCCACCCCCCGCAGCCACTGGGCTCTTCTTGGGTGGGGGCACCCGATCTCCTGAGCCTGTTTCCTCGTCTGTGAAATGCAAAAGCCTCAGAGTGTGGCTGGAGGTGTCACTGAGATAATTCCCCGTGGCCAACAGTGGTTCCCTCCCTTGCCCTTACCTCTCTTTCGCTGGTAACAGGGCCCACTACACAGGATGCCCTTTGCGGTCAGTGTCCCATTGGAGCTTCCTCACCTGTTCCAGCCCAGACCCTTGTGGACTGTGGAGCCAGTGGGGTCTTTCGGGGCCACCTCCGCCAGCCCCATTTCACAGCTGGGGAAACTGAGGCCCAGGGCAGCCGCAAGACTGGGCTGCGGGCTCCAGCTCCCAGGCAAGGGAGGGGCGGACACGTGTTTGCTGCGCGTCGCTCTACCCGTCGGCGCCTCGCTCAGTGTGTGTGAGGGGCAGCGAGTCACCATCTGTGTTTTCCAATAAAAGAAAATGAAAATTGAAGCACATTAAAAATAGCTCAATTGGGATTCCTCGCAGGCTCTGAAGCCGGCTGTGACAGAGACGCCCAGCCTGCCTCCTCCCTCCTCCCCGCCTGGCACCGGCACCACCAGGAAGTCATCTGAGGCCAGCGTCTCTCAGGAGGGGCCGGGCGCAGGCAGTGTTCAAGAGAACAATTTGGAGCCTTAGACCACCCCCCTGGGTGGACTCTGGACCCATCTGCCCCCAGGTCCCCAGGGCCTTCAGCCAGAGCTCCTGCCTCCCAAGGATGTTATAAGAGGGCTTCTGAGCCCAAGTGCTAGTCGGAAAGGAGGCTGACCCCGGCATTTCCTCCGAGGGGACGCGAGTGAGGGCAGAGTGAGAGGACGGCAGCGAGCGCCCAGCTGGGAGCGTGGCGTGGGTAGGGGCTCCACGAATGGCTGTGGTCCCCCTCGTTCACATTGTGGTGATTTTCTGTGAAGTGGGAGTGTGAGGACAAGCTGTGGGAAGCCTGGGTGAGGTCGTGCTGGGGACGGCTTTGCACAGGCTGCAGCTGCTCACCACGAGGAAGGGCTGGCGTCACTGGGGGTGCTGGTGCTGGGATTCTCAGAGGGTCCCTTCCTCCCCCAGGGGTGCAGCCCTCAGCAGGGGCCCCCTGCACCTGTGACTTCAGCTACCGGGTGGACCTCTGTGAAGCAGATGAGGGAGCATGGTTCATATCCCTGAGTCCCAGAGAATGCGGGGACAGGGGCTGACCCCAGGCCCCAGGGCCTGGCCAGCAGCAGAGGCTGGCCTGGCACCCTGGGAGGGCCAGACCACACCCTGCTGGATGGCCTTGGGCAAGTTATGTCACTTCTCTGAGCCCTGGTTTCTTTATCTGTAAAAAGGGGCTAACAGTTCCCAGGCCTTAGGGAGATTGGGTCCTGGGCCAGGCTTGGCAGGTGTAAACACTAGACAGACAGAAGCCCCAAGAGTAGCCCACCCCCAGCCTGCCCTCCCAACCCTCCCGAACAGAGACTGAAGCTACTGCTGGGCCCCCCAGTGCCCATCACACAGAATCAGGATCTGCCTTGCCACAGTCCCAAGCCTCTTTGGGACACACACGGGGCAAGCAGGGCTAGAAATGCGGGGAGGGGTCTCCTCAACCACAGTTTCGAACCCTCAACCCCTCACCCCCCACCACTGCCCTCTGTCAGCAGAGAGGCTGGGCTTGTCCTCAGTGGTGGAAATGAGCGGGTGGGGCCCTTGAGGACGGAGCAGTCGCTGGTGTGCCGGAGATGCCCACTTTCTCTGTTAAGGGTGATATGTTAGTTTCTTATTGCTGCTGTAACAAATTGCCACATCTTAGTGGCCTAAAACAACACACTTTTATTCTGTTACAGTCCTGGGGGGCAGAAGTCTGAGATGGGTCTCCCTGGGCTGAAGTCAGGGCGTCGGCGGGGCTGCGTGCTCTGCAGAGGCTCTAGGGAAGCGTCCGGGCCTTGCCTGTTCCAGCTTCTAGGGGCTGCCTGCATTTGGGGGCTCGAAGCCCCGCCCCCTGGGGCCGCAGAGCCCATCCCTGCACCCGTGCTCCCATCCTTGCCTCTCGCTGACTCCCCCCATCCTGCCTGAGATTGCCTCAGACCCACTTGGATAATCCTGGCTAATCTTCCCATCTCAGAATCCTTTACTTAATCTCATTTGCAGAATCCCTTTTGCTAGGTAAACTACTAGTCACCGGTTCTGGGGATGAGGATGTAGACATTTTGGGGGATGGGCGGAGTCGGTATCAGGGTGGGTGGGCACCGTTTTATGTACCACAGACGAGGAAGCTAGAGTCTGCCTTCTCTTTGACCAGAGGGGCCTGGCTGATGTGGATGGTGATAACAATACCATGACTTCCACTTCATTGAGTGGCTGCTTTGTGCCCAGTTGTGTAGAAATTTGAGTTATTGTAACACAGCCAGTGTTTCACAGAGCACTTCCTAGAGCCAGGCCCTGGGCTGAGCGCTCCCCATGCATGACCTCATTGTCACAACCACCTGCAAGGCGAGCACTGACGATGTTCTTCCCACTCACAGCAGCTCAGGAAGGGAAGGAAGTGGCTTGCCTGAGGTCACTGCATTAGGAAGTGGGGTTCCAATGTAGATCTGACTGCTGAGCCCACACTCCCTGCTCCCTGGGGCACCCCACAGGATATTCTGCTTCCCTGGCGTTTGGACCCTACACCTGGGTGTGGCTGCCAGGCTCCTGCTGTCCTGCCCCTCTTGTCCCAACGTCCACCTCTGCCCCTCTCTCTGATGGCAAGAGCCAGAGCTGCTAGATCCTGGACCCAGTGTTGCCCTCACCAGTCTGTGGGTTCCTGCGGGCAGGGGGTGGGGCTGTGCTGGGCGCGCAGTAGGTGCTCAGTGAGGGAGGGTGTTGAAATCGGAGGAGAGTAGATGGGCAGCGTGGGGGAGAGGGGAGTGGATGTACGCCTGGAGAATTCTCTGTCCCCAGGGGAAGGGCAGGACTGGGAACCAGATAATCTGGCCATTAATTCTGGCCATACCACGGAGTAGCCACAGCCTTGGTCCAGGCCTTTCTTTCAGAGGTTTTTTTTGTGTGTGTGTGGGGGGTTTGTCTGTAGAACAGGGCTCCCCTTGCATGCTGTCCCCTCTCAAGGTCTTCAGGAGGCACTGACCCATAGAAAACCCTGAGTCAGTGCATGTGGACACTGTTACTCTCTGCTCGATCCTTGGGGCCCTTCCCCAGTTCTATCTTTCCACCTCAGAGAGCTTCCTGGGGCCCTTCTCTAGGTCTGTGTTGCTGTGTTTTATGCCCCACACACGGCTGCCTCCCCATGGGGTCTTGGACCAACCCCTAGGCTGCCTCAGTCTTCCCATCTCTACACTGAGGGCTATTTTTATACCTTTGCCCCTAGTATGACCCCTTCACGGCTCCTGCAGGACTGACAAGGAGCCTGCCCACCTGGGGGAAGCCCCTCCCAGCCCCCCTGGTCAGCTCCCTGGGGCAAGGGCAGAAGGGCAACAGGCCCAGGGACTGGAGGGAACACACGTCCCCCACGTTCATTCCGTCCCTGGCTCAGGGACGGTTCCTTCCTTAGCAACTCCCTGTTCCTGGCAGCCTTCGTCAGGGTCTTCCCGTCTCCCCGGAGAGCTCAGTTGTAACCAACGGGAAATGGGACAGATAATTGCAACTTTAAATAAGGCCAAGTTAATGCTCCCTGCCAGGCCCAGCACGAGGGACTAGCGAGGGACTAGCGGAGCGTCAGTGGGAGGCAGCAGGAAGCCCCAGACGGTGCTCAGAGTCCCAGGGCTGCCGCCAACTCCCTGGTGACCCCAGGCAAGTCGCTGCCCTTCCCTGAGCCTCTTTGTCCTCATCTGTGAAAAGGGGACCAAACGGCATCACCTGTGAGAGTTCCTGGCACAGTTCCTGGCACATAGCAAGTGCTCAGTAGCTGGAAGAGGCAGGGTTAGGATCCCCATCCCCGTTCAAATGCAGCTGCCCATCCTGCCATGCCCCAGAGGATTCTCTGAGAGCCGTCGGCCTCGGGTGTTGCAGTTGGATAAAAATGGTGGCACTGACCTCACCTGAGCTAAGCCCACTGTGCAAGGCCTTGAGCGAAGAGCTTCACGCTTATCCCTGGAGGAAGGCCTGTGTGGTCCTCCCGTGTCCCAGATGAGGTCTCTGTGGCTGCAGGCCTGGGGTGGGTGTGGAGAGGAGAGGGCCAGCAGGGAAGAGGTCAGGAACACCAGTCAGCACGAGGGGGCAGTACCCCCCCCACCAAATACCCATGCCCTCTCAAAGACTCAGCCCACCCCAGGGGGGTGCACACCAGCATGGTGAGATGCTTGAGGTTCCAGATCCAATTTCTCCATTAGAGCAGGAATTCCTGAGCTGTTCCCAGCGTCAGCAGGCCTGCTGGGGCCACCCCCAGCTGCTGCTGCCGTCACCGCTGCCACCACTCCCACAGAATTCCTGGGAAGGAGGCACTCCAGTGTGGTCCTGGGGGGCTGAGGGCTGCTCGGGGGCTGACGGTGGCCAGTGGTCCTGTGGTCTCCTAGGTGGACCAGCCAGGTAGAAGGCTGCTCTTAGCTCAGCTCTAAGGCAGACCCGGCCAGGGTGTTTGTGGGCTTGGCACAGGCCACCTGCTCACTGTCTGACATGCCCCCTCTTTGTGCCTCAGGGGAGCTGTCTCCTGGTCACACTGGACACCCGGGACCACCACATTCAGCTCAGCAGCCAGCATTGTAGGACCCTGCCCCCATCCAGATACATCTGGAAAAGGGCATCAGACACACTCCGGGGAGGAGTGGCCCAGTCAAGGGGCATCTAACCCAAGCTGGACAAGGGAGCTGGTGGTCAGGGAAGGCTTCCTGGAAGAAGAGGTGCCTGAGCTAAATCTTAAAGGGTAAAGAGGAATTTTCTAGGTGAAGAAGGTGGGCATCCTGGGCAGAGGAAGCGGCTTGGGTGGGTGAGGGAGGCAACAGGGGAGTCCGGCAGGTTTAAGGAGCTTCTCCTCCTTGCCTGGGCTTAGCCCCTGCCTGCCCACCGTGCTCCCATCTTTTCAGAGAAAGTGTCCCAAGCAGGGGGATGGCCAAAGGCAAAGGCCTGGCAGCGGCAGACAAGAAGGTGTGGGTTGACAGTGAGCACAGGCCCCACTGGGTAGAGGGAGGTAGTCAGGGTCAGAGTTCGGGGTCAGCCCGCAGAAGGCCTTGAATGTCAGACGGTCTGGATGATGATGGACACATCTCTGCCTGACCCATCCCCACCTGGGCAGTTTCCTAGGCAGCACTGGCCTGGGGCCTGTAAAATCCCAGGTGAGGAAGAGGGGCCCTGCCCTCGGAGGACGGTGGCTAGACTCCCTCGGAAGCCTGCCAGGACTTCATGGAATGGTCTCCTGCACAGGCAGACGTCTCCTCTGCACCATCTCCTACCCGAGGCCCAGGAAGGCCCACTGCAGGGGAAGTGACTGGCACGGCTCACACTGTCTACCTCCTGTAGCAGGCAGTGTCCTCCCCCTGACTCTCCGCAGGCTGCACAGTCACCCGCAGGCTGTGGTGGAGGAGCACCGGGAGGGGTGTCAGGTGGCCTCGTTCCCTGCCCATTCCTCCTGGTGATGACCTGCTGCCTCTGGGGTCACATCATACCTACTCCTTGATGCTGTGCTGCCACCCTCGGGCCTGGAAGCCCCTCCACCCGTCCTGACTCCACCCCCTGCCCAAGCCTTCACCTGAGATCGTGAGCTCCCAAAATCCTCCTCGGGGTCACCAAGGAATTTGGGTCACACAGCCCAGAAATCAGTCTGCCTTCCCCACTAATTTGCAAGGGATCTTGACCCACTAACATGTCCTCATTGAGCCTCAGTTTACTTATCTGCAAAATGGGAATAGCAATACAACCCTCGAAGGGTTTTGGGAGGCTTTAGTGGACTTAGATGTGATCCTAGAAGTCTGTTGCCTGGCACAGAGGAGGCGCTCAGTAAACTCACCGTGATGGTGAGGGTGTGGTGGGTAGTGGGTGGTATTCCCTCACCTCCTGGCCGGCCTCCTCCTGCCTGCGTCTGGCTCGGGGGGCCCTTCCTTGTCTTCGCCACCCTAAGGGCCCCACATCTGTGTCCTGTTTCTCCTCAGCCACATCCTGAGCCCCAGCAGCTCATGTGAGAAGCTCTCAGGCCTGGCTTTGTCTGGTGTCGCCTCTCTGGGTCTCAGGGGCAGTGGGGGATGAACAGTCCCTGACGATGGAGACATGGGGGTCCTCCGATCATGCAGACGACGATGGGACATTTCTGGGCAGCTCTTGTAAAACATCAACACATGAGAAAATACCCCAGCAGAGCCATGTCTGCTTAGCCGCCTGAGACGCCAGGCCTGGTTGGCAAGTGAGCCCACGCGGCGCAGGAGATGTGCCCTGGTGGTTCTGTCGCCGCACCCATGCTGCCCAGGGAGTTATGTCTGGATGTGCCTGAGATTCCCCCTTTCAGACCATGCGACAGGGGATCGCAGCAGAGATGAGGCTGAGTCTGGGCTCACGTTCCCATTCACTGGGCCCTTTGTGGGGTGTAATGGGCCTCAGTCATATCCATGCCTGATACAATGGGGAAGCCAGGTCCGTAGGCCAAGAGGGACCCCATGAAACAATTATTTAGAGGCAGAAAGAGGCCAGATCCAGAGACAGCAGGAGAGCCCAGGGTGCCAGCCTGAGCGAGGGGCCAAATCCAAGGGTAAAGTCCTTGGGAACTGAGAATGGAAGAGATTAAAGATTTAGAGTTTGCCCCAGATCAGCACATTTTTATTTTAGGCCCATGACAAGGTCTATTTTTGATTCTGTGGTACCTAGTATAGGCCTGGCATATAGTAGGTGTTCAGTAAATGCAGGCTGACTGCATGGGAGGGGTAGTTAGATAGGCAAGGGCATTTTTAGATGTATAAGTGAACGGTGGAAATGGATGGGCAGCTAAATGAATGGCCAGGTGGGTGGACAAATGAAAATAAAAAAAGGGGAGGGAGGGAAGATGGGTGGATGAGTGGATACCTAAGTGGGCTGCTAGATGTGTGGGATGATGAGTGGAATGACTGACAGGGTAGCCGGATGGATAGAGAGATGGGTGGGTGGGCAAATGGGTGAATGGATGGCAAGAAGACAGCAATTTTATAAATAGTTGCTTGGATTGGGTGGTTCATTGGTTGAATGAGTGTGAGAATGGATAGGTGGATGGATGGATGGAAAGAAGGATAGGTATTCAGGTGGGCAAATAGGTAAGTGGGTGCGTGAGTAGGCGGCAGGATAGTTTATGGATGATTGCAAGGACTGGGTAATTGGAAAGGTAGATGGATGAGTGTGTCTGTGGGTCACTGGTGAATGAATGAACAGTGAAATCTCATGTGGCTAAATGCCTGACATCTTGCCCAGAAGCAGAGGGGTGGTCTGGATTCTGGGATTTGAGTTAATTGTCCTTCACTGGGAGACACCAGTGCCAATTAGGCAAATAGATCCAGTCCCAGCAGGCCTTGCAGCAGGCTGGCTAATTGACTGCAACCTGGCAGACCCCAGCTTGGACTTACAGTGGCCTGCGCCTTATCGATTTGTAACTTATATCCACGCACACCCAAAAGGATTTGCAGTGACTTACAATAAATATTAAACCTGCACACCACAGGGCAGTGAAGAGTAAAGTGAGAAAGCCAGAGGCCACATGGCAGAATGGTGAACAGTGTACCCGGTTCACCCAGATCTGCGGCTTACTAGCTGTGTGACATGGGGCAGGTTGCTTAACCTCTCTGAGGCACATTTCCCCCCATCTATAGACCGAAAGGGAGGAAGAGAAGCTGGTTTGCTGGGAATATGTGTGAACGATGACTCGATGTCTAAGTGGGACGTGAGGAGTCTGGGTGGGTGGATGGCTGGGTGGTGCATTCCTGGGCCCGTGGAATGCTGCAGGGATGATGGGTGGGTGGGTACATGTGGACAATAATAGTTCTAGCTCCCAGGGTGTTGTGAGCATCGGAGGGTGTGATGTACGTGACAGCTCAGCACAGTGACTGGCACTAAGTGCTTTGAATTACACAGTGTATGCGGCCCTCTCGACAGGGCTGACAGTATAAGCAGGAAGGAGCTTTCACTGTCTGAGGCGGCTGTGGGGGGGGTGCTCAGTGGGGAGTAAGGTAGCTTTCACAGAGGCTGAGGGCGCAGTGGGGGGTGAGGTGGCTTTAACAGAGGCTGAGGGCCAGCACAGTGAACCAGACTCAGCCTGCCCGCTCCCCACCTACAGTCCAGTCCAAGGGCTGAGGGTCAAAACAAGTCGCAGGGCAAGGTGGCAGTGGTGATGATGGATGTAGGACTGTGGAAGCCCGGATGCTGGCGTCATCAGGGAAGGCTTGTCAGAGGAGGTGACATTGGAGATGGGTCTCAAAGGACACGTGTGAGTGTCCCAGGCAGTTTCAGGAGGGTGAGCAGTGTTGCAGGGAAAAGAAACCGCCCCTGGAGGGTCTGACTGCTGGACGGGAACTCTGTCCAGTGGGCAGAGAGGAGATGCGGAATATTTAGCAGCCGCTCGGAAGGGGTGCGAGGCCTCCTGCCTCCATTAGCCAGCCCCAGCGGTTCCCGGCTCTGCCACATCTCGCCAGTGACCGCCTGAGTTTCGTCTGGTGGTCTTGCCTCGCTGGGTCACTGTGAAGATCTCGCGAGATGAAGTTAAAAAGTGCTCAGCACAGCGCCTGGCGCACGGTAGGGGTTCCGTAATGCTTGGTCTGTGGTGGATTCATTGAACTAAAAGGACTTTAAAGATTAAAAATTACCCGGCAGATGCTGGATGCGAGAGGCAGCCTCGTGTGTCAGGAAGGCTCGAGGGCATTAGGCCTGGGTTCAATTTCTGACTGGCTGTGTGACCTTGGCCGAGTCACCTAACCTCTCGGAGCTTCAGTTTATTTATGTATAAAATGGGACCAGTAACAGGCGTCCCTCAGGGCCGTCCTGAGGACTGACGGAGTTCTTATGTGTAGAGGGCTGTTCCCGGCCCCGCCTCCGTTCCTTTCCTTCCCCAGGAAGCCCTGGTGTTCATTTACCGCCCACCCCCCACCCCCAGCAACCCCGTCCCAGACCCCCATCCATCATCCTGTCCTTTGCGGAGGTTAAGTGGGTCCCCAAGCAGCGAATCCAAACTCTCCCGAAGTCCTGGCCTCACAATGCGGCCCGCTGTTAGCAAGCAGCCCGGCTGGCCCGGAGGATTGGGTTTCAGCCAGGCGGTCGGCGCTGGCGGATGCCCAGGCCAGCGGCGGGCAGGCGGGGGACGGAGCGGAGGAGCCGGCGTCGCGGGACTCCTCCGCCCCGGCCTGAGAAAACAAGAGCCGGCTCCAGGCAGGCAACCGAGGCAGAAAAGGGCCTCAGGCGGCAGGAGGACGAGGAGGGGTACGTGTGGGAGAGTGCTGGGCAGAAGGATTTTACATTAGCTGGGTCTCCTTTCCGTGAGCCCGAGGACGGAGCAGGGGGCCGAGCTGGAAAAACAACGTGCTGCCTGTTACCTTAGAAGATCCGCAGCTTTCTCCGAGCTGCCCAGGGCTTCTCTGGCACTGCAACCCCCCACTTCAGGGCCAGTGACCCCCCGAGGCCCTCTCAGGTGCGGATCCTCATCTGGTGTTTAGAAGAGAGGCCTCTACGAACCAAAGCCAGTCCGGCTGAGACGGGTTCAGATATCAGCTCTGCTGTGTGTCTTTATGGCTGTGTGACTTTGGGCAGGCCCCTGAGCCTTCCTGGTCTCGGTTTCCCCATCTGTGCAGCAGGGATAACAGTGCCAGCCTTGTGGAGTGTGCGGAGCAATTAATTAGCTCAGGGCCTGGCACCAGAGCAGGGTCCGAGAAAGCTGTGGTAGTTCCCCCTTCCTTTTGTGAGGCAGCATAGCCCCCCCCCCCGGGTTCCTGGGGTCAGACCAAAAAGGTCAGATCCTGCCCTGCCCCTGACTGGCCTTGTGGCCTTGGAGAAGTCCTTGATCTCTCTGAGCCTTGGTTTCCCTGTGAGGTTGCTCTGGGATGTCAGTGAGACAGGCCTGCCCACCATTGGCCCCTGCGAGGGTTAGCAATTTCCTCTGTTATCTTGAGCCTTTTGCATATTATAACAACCCCCTGTGACCAGCGCCTCTGTGGATCCTCAGACGATCCTGGGACACACCCTTTTACAGATGAGGGAACTGAGGCTCAGAGAGGTGACTTTTCCAAGTCACCTCGCTTGCTGATAGCCTTGAACTTCGTCTCCTGATTCCTGACTGTTGCCTCCTCTTGGAAGTTGCAAGTTGAACCTTGGAATGAATGCTCCAGCTCCCGGCCATTGGTAGCCGGGGTCTGCCTCCAGGCTGCGGCTGGCTTCTCACCAGGCCGTGGTTCTGTAGGCAGGCCTGTGCTTGAGCCACCTCGGCCTCTTTAGCGTCAGACAGGGAGCAACCGGAGCTGCTGGGAAGGCTCCAGAGTGGCATCTGCTGCGTGGGTTACACGCCAGGCCGATTTGCTGCCTGGACTGTGGGCTGCTGGCCAGTCTTGAGCAAAGACACAGGGGAACAGCTACGGACAGACAGTGTCCTCGTGTCCATGTTTTCAGGAGAGGCCGTATCACTACACCCCTCAGGAATGCTCCATGGCTCCGCATTGCTGTGGGACATGTCCAAATTCCTTGGCCCCACATCCAAGGTCCTACGTGTTCTGGCCCCTCCTGAGCCACCAGATCCTTCCAGGAGTGTTTCGCTCCAACCTCATGGGGCAGAAATCCCGACGCAGTGCAGTGGTTATGAGCGTGGGCTTTGGGGTGGAGCAGATGCAACTCCACCACCTCCCGGCCGTGGAAACTTGGGGCAAGCTCTCCTGACTTTAGTTTTCCATCTGTAAAGGGAGATAATAAAACACCCAATTGACAAATCGTTTTAATGAAATGAGATAAGGAACACTAACCCCTCGCCCAGAGCCCGCCCCCAAGACCCCTCTGCTGTCTCCTTGCCCTCCGTGCCTTTCCCACTGAGCCTCTCCTGACTGCCTTCTAACTCAGTCTTCTTCAAGCCTCCACTCAGATGAGCCATCAGGTTGCACTGTTACCCAAGCTGCGCCGGACAGTCATCCCTCTGTGCAGCACTTCGGCTGTGCCTACATGGTGCACCCTTCTCCCCTTCCCCCAGCTCCAAGGCCATCTCCTCTGAGGCACCTTTGCTAATTCCCTGGTCAAAGCTAATCCCTTCTTCCTCTGGGTTTCCTGGCTCCCGGACCTGACCTGCCTTTCCCTTTGCTGCTTCCCCGTAGAAAGTTCACGTGTGAGGCACTTGCTTGGAAGGCCCCTGAGGGAAAGACCCGCTGATCTGTGTCCATATCCCCAGTGCCCGGCACAGGGCTTGGCACTCACCAGGCAGAGTAGACATTCAGCGAGTGACTGTGATCTTGTTACTCAACCCAGGAGAATTCAGGGCCAGCTGCCAACTAGAAGGAGCCTTTGAGCAAAGTTTTGGAAGAGAAGTCAGCCAGGCTGACAAAGCTGGAAGGGCCAGGCATTCCACAGAGAAAAATCTGGAATGGTCAAGTCGCCAGCGCCCGAGGAAACGTCGTGCTTTCTGCAAGCAGGAGAAAATGTGGGGTGTCTGGACAGCAGGGACCCAGGCAAGTGCGGCTGAAATGTCACTAGCTGGCCCGGGCAGCAGCAGCCTGGAGTGCACTGCTGAGGTGCCAGGACTTCATCCTGCCGGCAGGGAAGCTCTGAAGGGCATCAGGCTCAGTGAGGCCACGATCAGACATGGGCTTTCGAGACATCCCCCAGCTGTCTGCAGCGGGTCCAACACCCCTGCTGTGCGCCCCAGCCAGCTCTCAGCCCGTGCTGGGGACAGACGCAGACCCTCCTCCCCACCACCCCCAGTGAGGGGCCTGGGAGACGTAGCATCCACAGGATGTTCCTTTATTCTTACACAGCCCATTTTATAGATGGGGAAACTGAGGCCCAGAGAAGCGCCAGGTTTGCCCTCAGTCACACACGAGAGTGTGTCGGAGCCAAGGTTCTGGCCTGGCCAGTCTGTGCTCTGCTGCCCTGCTGTCCTTCTCTCTTTCCCTTCCTGTCCTCACACAGGCCACACAAGGAGACAATAAACACAAACAAAAGGCCCCGGTGATTTTTGGTTTGTTTGTTTTGTGTGTGTGTTTTTAAGGCTATAGCTGCGGCCTCTTAAAAATAACACAGGTGTGGGATGAGACAGATGTAGGTTCAAATCCAAGCCCTGCCTGTGTGCACTTGGACAGATTCTTCACCTCTCTGGCCTCAGTTTCCCCATTTGTAAACTGGGGTTAATCATATATACCTGCCTCCAGGTTGTCGTAAACCTGAAATGGTATTTAGAGTGCTCAGCTCGGTGCCCAGCACACAATAGGTGCTTAATAAATGCTCTCCTCACTCCTTTGCAACTCTGACATACTGTCCTTAGTGCAGACAAACAGCATCTGTGGCCCTGGAGAATTAGGGCCCAAGAGGGGGTCAGACAGAGCTGACCAGGGGTAGACCGGGGAGCAAAGGGCGACCAACCCCACCTCCCAGCCTGAAAGCAGGGCTGTGGCAGCGCCCGCCAGGGCCCCGCACAGCCACCCTGCTGTTGGGCCCAACACTAACGACTTCAGTGTGTCTCCCCTTTTAGCTCAAATATTTCTGAAATGCACACTGCTCCTTCACACATAGCCGGAGGGGCCCGGGGGCCTCCCCAGCCTGTGCAATCAGGGCCTCCTGATTGCTTTCTTCTGTGCAGCCTCCGGGAAGGAGAGGGGGTGCGGGTGCAGTGGGGCCAGGGCCAAGGCAGCTCCCATGGCCCGAACCCTGCTTCCCACCGAGGAGAGCATTCTGGGCTGGTGGCTGGAGGCCCTGGTTCCGGCTTGCGGCTGGATGCTGAAAATCTGTGCACACAGCTTCAGTGTTCTCATCTGCTTCCAGGGCTTGGGAGCTGGACATCTCCGTAGGGCTAGCCAAGGTGGGAGGGCCCAGAGACAAGAGCAGAGTTAGGCAGGGTGGGAAAGGACCAGGGGGCTGGCGAGGATGTGGGCAGGTGGACATGGTCCAACAAGGGGGTCTTGGAGAGCTGCTGACCTGTCCTGGGCAACTCCAGGCTTCACCCTCGGCTCTTAGCACACCCTGCCCCACCCCCCACCCACCGTTAATGCCCAGAAACTGCTGTGGCTCATCTCACCTTCGCCTCTGCTGTCCCCTCTGCCCACCGTGCCTTGGCCACTCAGCCTCTCCTGACCCCTTTCTAACTCAGTCTTTAAGCCTCCACTCCAAGTCACTTCCTCCAGGAAGCTGTCTAATTGGGGCATATTCTTCCTTGCCTTCCACCCCCCAGTTCCTATAACCCACAGTACCCCCTGCACATCCACACTCCTGTCTTTGTCACATAGTGTGGTGATTAATTATCCGTGTACAGTGAAAACAGCGTCCCTCGAATGAGGGATTGCATTGTCACAGTGGGGAAGGGGTTGGGGACATTCCCAGCACTCCAGAGGCAGTTTGATGGAGCCTAGCGGTCCCCAAAGCCTGGGGAGTGAAATGATGTTAGGTAGTTTGCAGGCATTTTTAATTACTATCATCTTGTGTTTACCGTCTTTTTTATGGCAAGCAATACTGGTTTTCCATTTATAATAATGATTGCTTTTTTTTTCTTTAAAATGCACTTAAGAAAAAAGAGTCAATGGAAGAAAAAGAGTAAATAAGCACAGGTTGCAGGTGGAGACAGCTGAAGCCATGGGTGCTGTCCCAGTGAAGCAGAACACCGCCAACATGTGTTCAAATCCTGCAGCCCGGCGGGGTGGGACGGGGGTGGGTGATAACCACCTAGCAAGGGAAGAGCTACTATGCGTCATGCCCTGTGCTGAGTCTCAGGGACCCCAGAACCAGGACCCAGCACCCACCCTTTGGAGAACCGTAGACAGTTGGAAAAACCTAGCAGACAGGAGTAGTTCCCACCCAGAATATAATCTGCAAGTGCTGGGCAGAGCTGTGAGGTGTTACGGATTCAGAAGGGCTTCCCAGAGGAGGTGACCTGAGTTGAGACTTAAGGGAAGAGCATTCGAGAGGTCAAAGAAGGCGCACAGGGGGAGAAGATCAGAAGGAGTTGTACGTGTGGGTTGCGAGGCGCAGGGGTGAGAGAGCACCGCCCGTTCTGTGTGACTGTAACACAGCTCATGAATGGAACCAGATGTGTAACCTTGGGCAAATCCTGAGCCTTTGGAAGCCTCAGTTTCTCCGTCTGTGAAATGGGACAGTATCAACTCAGTCTTTGCAAGGTAGTGAGAATGTTGGTGAGGGTCCCTGGCTCCTAATAAAATCTCCGAGGACATGAGTTTTCTCCCTTTGTAGACTTTTGGGATTAGAGGGGAGACGTCTGGGGTGTTCTGAGAAGAGGTGCGGGTGGGGAAACCAGGGTTTAACTTCCTGGACCCACCGGCTTCCTGAGACGAGAACTGCTAATTCCATTCCCCGGGGAACTGAGTTTGACTTCTGCGCTTGGTTTGAGAGGAACGAAGGAAACTCCTGACATCCCGGGAAGGCAGCGTCAGACAGGCCAGGACGGGCTCCCCGGAGGTTGTGGCCATCAGGCCAGAGGCTGATGTTTGTCAGATGTTCGCGAGCACAGCCTGGGGCGGGGCTGGGGGAGGACGGCCTAAGCTGAAGCCTTTTGGACCCGCCTTCACTTTCGGGGCCACCTAATGAGCTCAAAGGAAATGGCATGTGTGCAGGCCCTGGGTCGGCCAAAAAGCACCGCGCTCAGTCTGGGAAAGAATGAGCAGCCGCCACTCACTGAGGACCTGCTTTGTGCTGGGCTCCAAGCTCACACACTTCCCGTCACACTTAGTCCTCCTGCCCACACTCTGAAGGTACCGTGGCTGTTCTCCAGGTGAGGAAGCTGAGGCTTTGAAAGGTCACAGGTCCAAGGTTACAAAGCAAGTAAATAGGTGGCTGAGCAGGTTCATCGGAATTGAAGTGTCTCTGACCTCCCAGGCCCTAGTTTATCGACTCTGCTTACCTGCCCTGTTTTCAGAGGGTGGAGGAAGGTGTCAACACTGACAAGCGAAAGGTCAAGTGAAGTTTTGGGGAGCACATCCACGTGTCCCCTCCTGCCACAGCCCCATGGGGAACAGCTTCCACGGAGGTGGCTTTCCAGGCAAAGCCCAGAACTGGTGTGGTTGAAGGGAGACTAAGGCGCCTGCCCTTCGCATCGTCCGAGGGGCTGCGAGCTTCACACTCCTTAGTCCATTTCTGTCTGTGAATCAGGCAGCCCTTGACTTCTGGTGCTTCCGAGATCTTCCCCTTGCTTGTTCCAGATGTGGGGTGCAGAGGGAGCAGTGGGAGCCCCTGGCCTGAGCTCCCTGGGAGTCCAAGGTTTGAGCACCAGCTTTTAGTGTATGACCTTTGGCAAGTCATTTGCCCTTCCTGGGCCTGAGTTTCCACCCATGCAGTGAGGGTGTCAGCTCGCAGTCCCTCCTCTGGGCTGTGGAATCCTCTAGGGTTTGGCCTCTGGGTCAGCCCAGGAATCCAGCCAAGGGGTGGGGCCACCTGCTTGGCGGGCTTGCACCCGACCCCTGTCTCGTCCCAAGCAGAGTCTCTCCTCTCCCTTGTTCCGCAGTTCCTAGCAGCTGTTCCTCCGGCCCAGGCAGAGAGCCCGGCTTGGCGAGTCTCTGGCTGAAGCCGATGAGAGAAAACAGGTTAAAAGTTCAGCCCTTGTTCTCTCCAGGAAGAAAAATCTGTAGCATTCGGAGTGTGAAAAGGAACCCTTTTTTCAGCTCCAAAGCAGCACAATAGAGCTTCCCTCCAATTTGCCATCAAAAAGACGCCCTTGGCACTGGACTCCACTGTCCCTGGCACCTTCCCTCCCCCATCGCCAGTCTCCAGTGCGAAGGGACACAATGACCAAAATCACAAGCCACTCATGGTCATGGGGACACTGCTCCATCCTTTCTTGTCAGTTTGCTGGTGTGACTGGGGCCACCTCTGGCTAAATGCTGCCTCCCCTGCCCACCTTCCATCCCCACCATCCTGGTCCTGGTTCAAGACTTTGTTTCTCCCACTTCGGTCTTCAGAGCGGCCTGGACACCGAGCACCCTACCCCCGCACTCCTCTCTGTAGATCTTGCAGACCCTCAAACCAAGGATCTAGAAGTTTACAGGGTAGGAGACGGGGACAGCCACCAGCTCCTGTGTGATCCTCAGGAAGCCTCTTCCCCTTCTCTGTACCTCAGTTGCCCTACGTACAGAACTGGGTGGTTGGGCTGCACCAGGGATAGGATCTGGTTTCCTGGGGCGCCGTGGGGAGACACGTCGTGCAGCCACAGTGCGTGGGGATCGGCTGGTGGTGTCTGCCCGGGGCACAGAACGGGAGGATGGCAGCAAACATGCCTCTCGCCCACTCTCACGGAGCTAGGTGGCGTGGAAGGGCCAGCGGACCGTCTAGGTTTCTGCACTTACTGTCTCATAGCTAGTTGTATTCACGCTCATTCCCACTACCAGACTGGCCTGTTTCACAGGAGGGTCTTCCTGTTCACTGTTTTCTCTTCAGGACACGCAGCACGGGGCCGGGGTACAGGATAGGCATCAGGATATATCAATATTGCTTTAGTGAATGCTTGAAAGGGGCCGATTTAAATCTGCTCAGTGCATTGGGTGGTGACTCTTTGCTCTCCCCACAGAAACACTGATGGACTCGACTACAGCGACAGCGGAGCTCGGCTGGACCGTGCATCCTCCCTCAGGGGTGAGTCAGTGGTCCCCAAACCCTGCCTGGTCTCCGGGGTTCCTTGGGGACCTCGGGTTCTGCTGCAGGGCCTGGATGCCCCCTCACATTTCAGTCCCTTTCCCTCCTTCAGAGCCCAGGGCCGAGCCTCTCATCGCCCCACCCACCTGGCCCTCTGCCATTGGTGGAGTGCTAGTTACCATGACAACATGCTGGATGCATTCAGCTGTCCCATGGAATCCTCAGGGTGAGGCTCAGAAGTAGGTACTTGCACTGTTCCCTCTTAGAGATGAGGAAAGTGAACTGTCATTTCCTGAGTACCCAGGGTATGTCAGACACTGCACCAAGTACCTTTCCGTTCATCACCTCCACTCCAAAGGGGAGGAATCCTCTCCGTTGTACAGGTGAGGAAACTGAGGCTCAGAGAGTTGTAGCCACTTGCCAGGGGCCCTACAGCTAGTAAGGGTCGGGGCTCAGGTTTGTTGTACACAGGGCTGTGACCGTGTCCTCTGGGGCCCCTTTCTGGGTCCCTGTGACACAAGGCTCCCCCTCCCTGAGCTCTTCACACCTCGTTGCATGCAGCAATCGGAGCCTTCGTAGCCTGCAGGCTCCCCAAGGGCAAGGCCAGGCCCAGTCTCGGATCCCTCTTTCTCCCTTCCCCAGTGAGCCCAGCACCTGCATCCAGGCTGTGGGGTAAGACTCCTGAAATCCTCTCCCAGTTCGGCCGCTCGCTAGGTGTGTGGTTTGGGCCAGTTCTCTAACCTCTCCAAACTTATGATATGGTGCTAATAATGTCCTCCTCACAGGACTCTTGTAAGGTTCTGCAGAGCACCTAGCCCAGCGGCTGGCGGGGAGTGAGCGCCCAGTAATGAGTAGCCATAATGACTATTGCCATCATCACTGTCCCCATCATCCATTTTCATATCATTCTCTTCTCATCCCCTGGTCTCTCGGGAGGGTCCTGGGCTCCCACCGCCTATCCCTTCCCTTCCCCCCATCCCAGCATCTGTGCTGGGACTCAGCTGCTGCCCCGTGGAGCTGCATAACCCCCCCTACCCCCCAAGGCCTGCGCTCTCAATAGGCAGGGCCCAGGGTCAGCCTTCTTTCTGTAGCTCTTTCTTGTCACCAATTTTCCATCTGTGAAGGCGGCAGGGCCCACAGCCCCACCCTGCCAGTAATGAGGCCAGGCTGGGCTGCGGGGCCCCCGGACGCAATTATTTGGGGTGTTTAGGCTGCAGGGCCTCCGCATGTTAATTAGAGAGAGGGGAGAAAGGCAGAGTGCTCTAATTAAGTGCTCTAATTAAGTTCTGAAGAAGAGCAGTGGTTGTAACAAGGGGCTGACTTTGTCACATGGTACCATAAAAAAAAAATGAAATGCAATGTAAGGAGCTTCAGAGCCGCCATTGAAGTAGAGACTGGGCCTTCCCGACGCACACGCACCCTCACAGCTGCCACTCCTTCGGCCAGTGCAGACTTTGCCCAGAGAATTGGAGGGAGACAGAAGGACAAAGAATGCCCGTTGGAGGGTGACGGTTCTCTCCCACACCACCATAGTCATATTTGGCAGTTGGGGAAATCGAGCCCAGAGAGGGGGCGTAACTTGCTCAAGGCCATACATTGATTTGCAGAGCTGGGACACAACCCAGCACCCTGGGGACACTGTTGGGTCCTTGTGTTTTGAAGGCCGTGTGGGCCGACACCTGAATGGGTCGGGGTCTGTGTGGCCTGGATCAAGTCACCTTATTTCTCTGGTCTCTACTCCCTCACCTGTAACATGGGGATGACCATAAGCACCATGTGTGATAAACAAGGTAAAATAAATGAAATCCTGTCAGCCCCCAGCCCCTGGGCTGGGCGGGTGGTGGGGGTGCTCTGCTGTTGAATTCTTTCGGGCCTACCCCGTCTGAGTCCATCTGCTCTGGGTAAAGCCAGCCACCACCAAAAGGGACACGAGAGAAGGAGGGAAGCAGTAGCCACCCTCAGTGAGCCCTCAGCTCCATGGGGAGACCAGACCCAGGGGGCGCTCACCCAGGCAGATCGTCCGCAGGGAATGCAGACGTGCAGCTGCCAGGGAGCCTGCTGCGAGAGGCTGCAGAAGAACAGACAGACCGATAGATGAGAGGGCGCTTAAGGAAGGCGCAAAGCTGAATAAAGGCTCAGCGGTGCAAGGGGGCTTGGCCTTCGAAGGTCTGTGAGAAGAGAATAGGCTCTTGTGCCCTTCCAGTCCCAACTTTCCGGGGCCCAACTTGGCCCCGCCAGCCATGAGGCTCGGAGACTCTCAGCTGGCTGTGTGAGAGCCCAGGCTGGGGCCCGAGGGGATGTCAACTCTCCGGCAGGGTCAGGGAGGGTGGGAGGTCTCCCTCCAGGTACCACTGTTGCCACTCACTGTCCCGGAGCAGGGTTGCTGTCTTAGGGAACGGTCCTGTCTTCCCAGTCACAGTGGCAAGGGCTCTTCTCCCATTGACTGGGAGTCCCCAAGGGCACAGGCTGCATTTCCGGTCAGCAGGGAATTCCAACAGGCAGAAGTTCCATCTGCCCCATCAGACTGGTGGATCCCCCAGCATGGAGCTCTGTCTGCTCTCAGTGAACCCCTGGGGGTGGGGAATCGCCTCCGCCACATTGACTGGGGGAGTACCAGGAGCAGGGTGCGCGCCCTTCCATCAGATAGGCATGTCTCCCTCACAGACTGAGGAATTGCTCAAGGCCAAGGCCACATCTCCGCCTCAGCTGGGGAGTTCTGTCATGGGGGGGCTCCTGTCTCCATTGTCAATGTGAATGGTCCCTAAGGTAGGGTCTGTGCCTCCTCCATCAGCCTGGGAGGCCCCAGATGCTAGGCGTCCTGTGCGCCCCCAGTCAGACTGGAGGACTCCCCAGGGTGGGGGCTGTGTCCTCCCTCGTTGTGCGCCCCCTGGGGCCGAGCCCCTGCCTCCCCCGCCTGACCAGCATTTCACCCACAGTGGGAAGAGGTGAGTGGCTACGACGAGAACATGAACACGATCCGCACGTACCAGGTGTGCAATGTGTTTGAATCCAGCCAGAACAACTGGCTGCGGACCAAGTTCATCCGGCGCCGGGGCGCTCACCGCATCCACGTGGAGATGAAGTTCTCGGTGCGTGACTGCAGCAGCATCCCCAGCGTGCCCGGCTCCTGCAAGGAGACCTTCAACCTCTATTACTATGAGGCTGACTCCGACTTGGCCACCAAGACCTTTCCCAACTGGATGGAGAACCCGTGGGTGAAGGTGGACACCATCGCCGCTGACGAGAGCTTCTCTCAGGTGGACCTGGGTGGCCGGGTCATGAAAATCAACACCGAGGTGAGGAGCTTCGGGCCCGTGTCCCGCAGTGGCTTCTACCTGGCCTTCCAGGACTATGGCGGCTGCATGTCTCTCATCGCCGTGCGGGTCTTCTACCGCAAGTGCCCCCGCATCATCCAGAATGGTGCCGTCTTCCAGGAGACGCTGTCGGGGGCCGAGAGCACTTCACTGGTGGCCGCGCGGGGCAGCTGCATTGCCAATGCTGAGGAGGTGGATGTGCCCATCAAGCTGTACTGTAACGGGGATGGCGAGTGGCTGGTGCCCATCGGACGCTGCATGTGCAAAGCAGGCTTTGAGGCCGTGGAGAATGGCACTGTCTGCCGAGGTAAGGGTCTCAGGGGGGCAGGTGTCCCTGCAAATACCTGGAGTGGGTATTGGGCCTGGCAGCTGGGAGGCCAGGCTGGCAAGGGCGGTGGCCTGGGGCTGGCCGTGAGGTGCTCTGCCAAGACTTTGCCATTCCACAGACATGGTTCGGCTTCTCAGAGGGAGGCTTCGGACAGCACTTCTTGATGGTGGTACTTGTAGGTACTGCAGGGGTTGCAAGATGATTTTAATCGTATGAGGTTAAATGTTTCTTATTCTAATTGCTATACGAATATTATCCGATGCTAAGTGGTGCTTTATTTCTTCACGTATAAAAGTGATACAGTTCCCATCTTAGGAAAATGTATAGGTCATCACATAGATAAGTTAACATTCATTTAGCTTTTTGTAGCAGTCAGTATAGGCCAGGCTGTGCTGAAATGACAAAATAATAGTTTATTTCTCACTGTGTTGCGTGTCCACCGGGGGTCAGCTTGGGATGACTCCTCCCCCTGGGAGCCAACCAGATGGAGGAGGCACTGTCTGGAATGTCACGGTCACCAGGCGGAAGGAAGGAGCGAGAGTGGCAGGTTGTGCACTGGCTCGAACTCTTCTGCCTGGAATGGCCCCCACATCACCCCGTGCGCCTCTCAGCGGCCACAGACCGAGTCACGTGGTTACTTCCACCGTAAGGAGACGGAGAAGGACAATCCCCCAGTGAGCCAGGCCTCCCGGTCACCACAAGTATGGGTGCTGGGCACTCGGCACGTCTAACTCAGTCCTCATGAGAACCCGGGGAGGGACAATGCCACTTTAAGAAATTGATAAATAAAATGTAAAAATATAGAAAGAAACCAAAAAGAACGTGAGGCTCAGAGAGCCTCACTGTCATATGGAAGTGGAGGAACTAGGAGTCTTGCCCCAGGTAGCGGGATTCCAACCGCCCCCTCCCCCAAACCGCTGTGCCGCTTAAATTAATTGAAGGAAAAACGTTAAATAAACAATAGTCCAGGTGGTGTTTGATTACGGCAAAGAATCGCAGAGGTAGGTTGAGAACAGAAGAAGTTTGTAAGAGGTCCTGCGTGGTCATAAGAAGGCCGTGAAGGTAGACAGACTTGGGTTCAAAGCCCAGCTCTGCCAGTTCCCAGCTGTTTGTCCTAGGTTGAGCGTGAGGGCCTCTTTCATGGGGGGTTGTGAGGATTCAACAACTTAACACCTGTAAGGCACTGATTATGGCCTCTAGTGCACAGCAAGAAAGAGCTTAATAAGTGCTAAATAAATGAGGTGATGTATACAAAACCCAGCCCGGCACAGGTGCTCTGCTGGGTGAGCTGTGATGGTGATGCTGGTGACAGAGATTTGAAGTCTGCTTGTGCCTCTTCCTCTCGACTTCCCATTGGACCCAGAGTGCTCCAGATATCAAACTAAGAGTTTGGACCCCTAGTCCAGGGCCCTGAAGAGCCCGTGGAAGTGTAGCCTGGGGTGGTTGCAATGATTCTCATCTTTATAAAATTCTGTCACATCCACCCTCCCCATAGTCCCCCCACTCCCACCCTCTGGGCCTTTTGAAGGCCCCTGGGAGGGTAGATGGAGGTTCAGGAGGCAGAAGCAGTGGCCTGTGGATGCAGTGACTGGGCATCCACAGTGCTGGGGAAGAGAAGAAGGGTCAAGGGACGTTTGACAGCGAATAGGGATGACACGTGGACACAGGCAGGTGAGGGGGAGCGGGAGGAATCACAGGGGACAGAGAATTCCAGCATGCAGGGAGGTGGTGGTCCTGGAAAGGAAATGGGGAGTCGGGAGAAAGGCTGGTTCCTCGGGGCGGTTTCCATACCTGAGTGTGAAATTGTACAGCCTCGGGAGACAGCAGAACCTGGAGCAGTGGGGGTGGGGTCGGTCGCTCATTGCTTGTTGTTTATTCACTCACTAAAGCTCCCTTGTACCTGCTGTGTGTCAGACCCTGTGCTAAGCACCAGGTATGACGGAGAGGAAACTGACTGTGGCCCTGTCCTCCAGGTCCTCCCAGTCGAGACAGACTGTAAATGAACAAGGCAGGTGATGTGCTAGACTCGCTTTAGTGGGAACTGCTCTGGCTGCAGTGGGAATGAAAAAAGGGGGAAGGCTTCACGGAGGAGGTGACATTGGAGCTGGGAATCTGAGGAGAGAGATGTTGACTGGGTGGCCCAGGCCCTCTGGAGGATGGATCTGCGTGACAAAAGACCCAGGGACATGAATCAGCATGGGCCATTAGGAGGACAGGTAAACTGTTTGGTATGACCTTGGCTGAGGCTTCGAGCCGGGGGGTAGGAAGAAGTGTCACTCATTGGAAGGGTGTCCAGAGGGAGGTGTATGAGTTCTCTATTGCGCATAACAAGTCCCCCCACATTTGGCAGCTTAAAATAATAAATATGTGTTATTTCACAGTTTCTTTTTTTTCTTTTTTTAAAGATTTATTTTATTTTTTTTAATTTTTTATTGATTATGCTGTTACAGTTGTTCTATTCCCCCCTTCATTCCCCTCCACCCTACCCCCGTCCCCACCATTACCCCCCCTTTAGTTTATGACCATGTGTTTCAAGTTCTTTAGATTCTATATTTCCCATGCTATTCTTGCCCCCCCATCTATTTTCTATCTACTGTCTATGCTACTTATTTTCTGTACCTTCTCCCCCCTTCTCCTCCTCCCACTCCCCTGTTGCTAACCCTTCTTGAGATCTTCATTTCTGTGTTTCCACTCCAGATCTAGCTGTCCTTTTAGTTTGCTTTTGTTTTAGATGTGGTTGTTAATAACTGTGAGTTTGCTGTCCTTTCACTGTTCATGTTTCTTTAACTTCTTTTTCTTAGATAAGTCCCTTTAACATTTCATATAATAAGGGCTTGGTGATGATGAACTCCTTGAATTTGATCTTATCTGAGAAGCACTTTATCTGTCCTTCCATTCTAAATGAAAGTTTTGCTGGATAGAGCAATCTTGGTTGTAGGTCTTTGGATTTCATGACTTGGAATACCTCTTTCCAGCCCCTTCTTGCCTGTAAGGTCTCTTTTGAGAAATCAGCTGACAGTCTGATGGAGACTCCTTTGTAGGTGACTGTCCCCTTAGCTCTTGCTGCTTCTAGGATTCTCTCCTTCATTTTAATTTTGGCTAATGTAATGATGATGTGCCTTGGTGTGTTCCTTCTTGGGTCCAACTTCTTTGGGACTCTCTGAGCTTCCTGGATTTCCTGGAAGTCTATTTCCTTTGCCAGATTGGGGAAATTCTCCTTTATTATTTGTTCAAATAAGCTTTCCACTGGTGGCTGTGACTTTCCCCCTTCTGGTACCCCTGTAATTCAGATTTTGGAGCATTTAAAGATGTCCTGGAGGTTCCTAAGACTCTCCTCATTTCTTTGAATTCTTGCTTCTTGACTCTTTTCTGTTTGGCCATTATTTGCTTTCTTCTGGTCCACTCCATTGATTTGAGTCCCAGTTTCCTTCTCATCACTATTGGTTTCCTGTGCAATTCCATTCATTTCAATTAGTTTCGCCTTCATATATTTGTCTAATTTGTGGCTATAATCAACCAGTTCTGTGAGGATCCTGATGACCAGTGTTTTAAACTGTGCGTCTGAGAGTTTTGCTATTTCTTCATCACTTAGATCTATAGGCTCTGGGGCTTTGAGATCTTCTTGAGACATTTTTGGTCTGTTCGCGCCCTTTAAGTGTGAGGAGTGAAGCCTTGCACTCCCAGGTCGCTGGGTTGTGACACTGTATGTGGGGGCGTGGTCAGAGCGGGGAAATGGCGGCCCCCTCTGCTGTTTCCTGCCGCTGGGTAGGAGCAGAGCCTTAAGTGGTTCTCCAGGGCCGGGCAACTCAGGGTCGCTGGGTTATGACGCTGTATGTGGAGGCGGGGTCAGAGCAGGGAAATGGCGGCGCCCTCCCTGCCGCTAGCTGCAGGGACCCGCTGGGTCCCCGTCCAATTGCCCACTCCCTCGCTTGTCTATCCACGCACAAATGCACAACCACAGTTAACCCGCAGCCCTGCTCCCTCACTGTTTCCTCATGGTCACTCGCTTGGTTGCTGGCTCAGTCGCTCACTAGGTCCAACCCTGCGCCTGGATTCCACGAGCCTGAGTCCGTCTGACCGAGTCCTCCTGTGCAACCCTGCTCTGCCAGCCGCTGGTTTCGCCCCTTACCGGTCAGGCTGAAGAATTTGTTGTTAACAGACTTCTGAAGAGTTCAATTTTCCGTGTTCTGGCTGTGTTTTCTGTTGCTAATATTTAGTTGTCTCTAAACTTGGTTGTGTGAGACGGCACGGCACATCCACCTATGCCTCCATCTTGGCGGAAGTCCTCTATTTCACAGTTTCTAAGGGTCAGGAACCCACATATGACTTAGGTGGCTGCCTCTGGCTCAGCCGCTCCTGGGGTTGCTACCAGGCTTCTGGCTGGGGCTGCAGGTTCATCCGAAGGCTCTACCGGGGTGAGGGGCTGCTTCCGTGTTCACACCCATGGTTGTTTGCTGGCCACAGTTTGTCACCCCGTGGTCCTTGTGTATGTGCAATAGCTTAGCCCAGAACAAGGGATTCAAGAGAGTGTGAGAGTGCCCAAGACAGAAGCCACGGTCCTTTCATAACCTCATCTCAGAAGTGACATTATTTCTGCCATATTCACTTCATTAAAAGCAAGTCACCAAATTCAGCTCACACTCCAAGGAACTGAATCACACTGGCTGTGAATGCCAGGGGGTGTGGTCACTCACTGGGGGCCGTCCTAGAGGCTGCTTGTTACAGTCTGGGCTTCTTGCAAGTAGCAGGGCTTCCAGGTAATGCTGGGATGGGATGTGCACCCAGCCCTGGGTCCCCTCTACCCTCCTCTTCCCCCTGGACCTGCAGCCTGCCCAAGGCCCCGGCCCCGCCAACCTCTGGGTGTGAGTAGAGGCCAGTCAGAGTATGATTAATGAGCTCCGGGAGCCAGAAGGACACCAGCTGCCGTGGTGGCCTGCACTGCAGCCACCCAGATGTGCGGCTGCTGAAACCCAAGTCTCTCAGGCGTGCGCCCTGCTGGCCCAGGACGTGGAGGAGTGGTGGTCACGGCTCACATCCGCAAAGAGCTTTCTCATCCTCTAGCTCAGGGATTCCGGGCCTTCACTCTGCTTCAGAATTCATTAGGAAGTTTGTTAAAATGCACATCCCTGGGTCGGGCGCAAACCAGTCCCCCAGGTCTGGTTCTGTGGCTCTGAGGTGGGGCCAAGAATCAGCATTTTAAAACAAGCAGCCCTGATGCTTCTGTAACAGGATGATTAGCTCAGACACATGATGTAGTAACACGTCCTTGGCTAGATGATGACCACAGGCCCAGCCCCCCACCACCACCCCAGGGGGCATCCACCCTAAAGGACGAGAGGGGACATGAGCAGAATCTCCAGGAGGGTATGGTTTGGAAAGATCCATTTACTATTGAAACGTAATTTGATTGGAAACACTGCATTGCTTTGCTGGTGTGAATTAGAGAATGTAAGGCAGGGTGAAGGAAGTCTTGGCAGGTGGGGGTAGGAGGCCTCCTGGGGGGTGGCCACCATCCCTGGGGCGGCCATTGGTGGCTAATGAAAGGTGGGAGTTCCCCGTGGATTGAGTGGTTGACAGGACTAACGGTCAAACTGAGGCAGTCGGCCCAGCCTCGGTGGCTGCCGAGTGCAGGGCACGGTGGGAAGGAAGGAGAGGGGCCTGGTGACGCCAGTCAGCCGTCCCACAAGCATGTACTGAGCACGCTCTGCGGGCCGCTGGCCCTGTCACAGGGGCGCACCGAGGGCCCTCTGTGCCAGGGCTGCCAAACATAGCCGTGAACAAGACGGGCTCGTCCGTTGCCCTCCCAAGGTTTTCAGATGTTAATGAACAAATAAAATAGTTACAGACTGTGATGCAGGAAACGAGAAACACAGGGCGCAGCAGTCGAGATCCAAAGGAAGATCTGCTCCAGCCCGGTGATTCAGGAAGGCAAGTAATTGGAGCTGCCAGGCTTCCTGGGGAAACGGGAGCAGGGTGAGGCTTGGGCTTTGGCCTGCAGTGACTGCCGGACAGCAGGGGACTCGGGGACTCGGGGAACGAGGCAGCGAGGGACCCTTCCAGAAGTGAGCTCCACCCAGGCTCTTCGGAAGGTGTCGTTCCTGGCGGGGGAGCTGGGAGGCGGCGTTTGAATTGGACCTTGAAGAGCAAGTAGGAGTCGGATGGGTGAGTGGAGGCAGAGAACTGCTGGTCGAGGAACCGAATGGATGAAGGCCCCGAGGTGTGAGAGGATAGAGCGTGTTTGGTGGGTGTCCTGCGGCTTACTGGGTGCTGGGGCTGGGGCCTGGCTTCCCCTCATCCATCCATCTGTCCACCGCCCATTGAGTGTTCAGTCTGGGCCCGCACCAGCCGTACAGCTGCCGGGTGGGGGATTCCTGGGACTTCCTTCGGAAGAACCCTGTCCCCTGCCCCGACCGCAGTCCCGTCTCCTCAGGATCCCTGTCCCCGATGGCGCTTGCTACCAGTAGATCTGCTGGGGGGGGTGGGGATGTAGCCCCTCAAATTCTCTGCAGCACCTGCTCCCACCCAAACCTGTTCTCCTCTTTCCAGACACTTATAGGTTTGATTGTGAATGCGCCCCTGCCTCAGTTTCTCCAAGTGTCTCTCCGTATCCTCACCCCTCCCCGTCAGGAGCCCCAACCTGGCCACTGTTGGGGCCCTGCCCCCCTCTCTCCCATGGCAGACTCACATCTCTAAGAATCTAGAAGCAGTTCCACTGTGAGCACAACGGCTGTGATACCATGGGGGCTGAGGGGTTAGCTTGGGCTGGGAGAGGGGCAGCCAGCCAGGAGAGGGGGGTGGGTGGGGGTGTTGGGGGGGGAGAAGGCGCATGTCGATCTTCTGGCTCCAGCTCCGGCTTCCCAGTTCCCAGCTGTTGGGCTTCTCCTCCCAGCCTCTCCCTCCCCTCCTCCCTGCCCTTCTTGGCGGCCCCCAGCCTTACTCTCTCTTCCACCCATGGCCTCTCCTTGACCTTGGCCTTGCAGACCTGGTTTCAAACCCCGCAACTCTGCCTTTTTACTAGCTGTGTGACCTTGGCCAAGCACTGACCCTTCTGCAGCCTTTGTTTTCTCATCTATTAAGCAGGATAAACAGAGGGGCTGCTGTGCAGAGTGAATGAGAAAATGCCTGGAAGGGCGTTAGGAAAGTAAGAATAAGGACTTTTATGGACACTGTCTTTTGCTTGTGGATGCTTTTTTTTCTTTCCTGATGAGCTTTTTATTTTGAGGGAAAAATAACATTTCCTTATCACGAAAGGGATACAGGTTATTTGTTGAATCTTTAGAGACTACTGGTAAGCAAAAAGGAGGAAGTTAACATCGCATTAAAATTAAAGTTGGATAACCACTGTTAATGGACTGGTAGAGACCCTTCTAGGTGTATTTATGTGTATTTATACATATGGAGCTCTTTGTAAGAAGGAAAATGGGTTCCTGCTAAAAATACATAAGGATTTTTGACTTATTATGGACATTTTCATGTCACGTTAGATCTACAGTATCATTTTGGGAGCCTCTTCAAATTCCATAGTTAGTGCGCTGTGATTTATTTGCCCATCGTTTATGATCGACATGCACGTTGCTTGCGGTTATTTCCACCTGTACTCTCTGGGATGGACCTCATCGTCCCTCTGTCTTTTTGTACTGCTGCTGGTATTTGCGTAGGATGCATCTCCAGCTGTGGAATTGTGGGGTCAAAGGGCACCTTTTATAGAGCTCTTGACACACATCAGCCTCCAGAAAGGCCGGGCTGCGTTACCTACCCCACAGCTGACTTCCAGAGTGTCTTTCCCTGCGTGCTCTCACCAGCATGGGATATTATGCCGGTGGCTTTATTTTCTCCCAGAATCCAGTGCTTCCCCAGCCAAGGGAGGAAAGGGCTAGGAGTGCACTCTGGGGTCCCCGGGAAGCCTTCTTCCCACCCTGTTCTCATTTTCGGCCCTTCCCACGGAGGCTGGACCAGTGGCCCAGATGTGTCTGTGGGGGTGGGGTGCGGCCAGCCTCAGGGGTGAGGAGGAGGGAGCCTGCCAGCTGGCCGAGCCTGTACCGGCCGGGGAAAGGGTGTGAAGGCTGGAATGCTGGGTGGGAGGAGAGGCCTAGCCACCGCCCCCCCCAGAAAGTTCTGCAGCTCCTCTTCAAAGGCTGGGTAGAGAGTCCACCTGGGGTGGGGAGGAGGAGTGATAGACTCTCCCTCCAGACCCCCAGGCTCAGGCCAGGGCTGAGGCCGCACAGGCCAGCCTTTGGGGAAAGGCACTGGAGGAAGAGGGCGCTGGCCAGTGCATTCAGGCTGTTCAGGTCTTTGCTCTTAAAAATTGGAAGCACCCCATCCCCTCTTTCCCCTTTCCTACGTTCTCTCAAAGAATCTGTTCTCGTTCATAACTCTCTATCCATTTGTCCATCCATCCACTGGGACTCTTGTCTGTTCACACAGCCATCCAAACCATCAGACATCCACTGAACAGCAGCCTCTGACATTTTTGTTCCTTGGAGTGATTGGTGACATCATCAAGGGAGACTAGGAAGCTAACACACATTGAGTGGCTGTCCTCTGCCAGCAATCGGGTCCTTGGAAAGGTCAGTCACGACCTCTGCCCTGAAAGATGACCCCGCCTGGAGATGTTGACAGACATCTCTGCAGACACTGAAGGTGGACAAAGGCACCCGGCCCATCCAGGGGAGTGCCAGCCAGGGCCACAGTGGTCACCTGAGGGTTCCCAGGGAAAGGGGCTATTCAAGGGGAAGCTGAGTGGGGAGTTAGCCAGGAGAGGAGAAGGTGCAGAGGCCCAGAGCAGCCAGAGCGGGTGCCCCTGGGAAGGGTGAGAGGATTGCTTTAGCCCTCTCTCTTCTTGGAGTCAGCTGATGGGGAAGATCTGGGTACCAGGACGTGGGGTGGTGCTTCCTCTCTGGTCTGCATACATGCTCAGAGGTCTGGGCGGGAGATCCTGGGTAATTTAGGCTCCAGGCACTTTTCATTCAAACCACACTCCCGTGCACAACTGTGCACCAGCCCCTGGGCCTGGTGTGGGGACTGCAGAGACAGGAAGACCCTTCTATACCCTTAAGGAGCTCCCAGCCGGGCGCCAGGAGGCAGCTCCCTCCAAAGCTACAGGCTTGCGCCCTTGTCCCGGGACTTTGGAGAAGGAATCAGTTCAGAAGAAGATGGGCACAAATAATATTGATTTTTTTAAAACTCTGGCCTCTTGCTGATCCTCAGACAAAATGGGAGCAGTGGATGGAGAGGAGCTCTTGGCTGAGGGAGGAGGGCAGAGGGGCCACTAGGGTTTAGTTCCATGCTGCCAAAGGCCGAGCGAGGCAGAGGCCAGAGGGAATCCTGAGGGGCTCGGAGAAGGCCAGGGCTGGGGGGAAGGGCACCTCCTGTGCGCCCACCCGTGTTTAGCTGGGTACGCTCCCTAAGCTCACCGAATCTTCCACCGATAGGATTAGCCGCATTGACACCTGATGAGACTGAGGTCCAGAGACAGTCAGCAAGTTGCCCAAGGCTACACTGGTAGTAAGTAGCCGAGGCAGACTGTGAACCTGGCCTTCTCCAGCTGGCTGGGACAACTGACTAAGCAGGCGCAGGCCAAAGCCTACGTGGACTCTGCCCCGCCCACCGCCCGGACTGCTGAGGCAGCTGGGAGCCAGTGAGAGTCTGACACATCACCAGTGGAAGGGCTGGCCAGCAGGACCGTGGCGGAGAGGGAGGGGCCGCCCCAGTGGGACAACCACAGGGGTTTCCCGGGAGAGGAGAGAGGCCTGGGCTGAGCCTTGAGGAAAGAGTTGTTTTCACATCAAGGGGGGTTAGGCAGGATGGAGCAGGGTCCTCGAGCAAAGGCTCAGCAGTGGGGAAGTCCCCCCTTGTGCTGAGGGGACACAGGCCTCCAGGAAGGAGACCACGCAACCCCGGCTAACCTCTGGCCAGAGAGGAGAGTGCCTCACCCCCCACACACACACAGCACTCACTGAATGCTCAGCTCATGCCCCCTTTCTGCAGAGTAACCTTGTTGACCCCCCCCATTGGATTAGGAGACAGGCTGAGGACAATGGTGACACCCCTTGTCGATGTCAGAGGCAGGCGTGTGCTCTCATGCTCCCACTTCTGATGTCCCCTCCTCTTCGGAGGTGTCAGAATGGCCTTGCAGCAGGAACTCGGTACCCAAGGACCGGGCAGCTCCCCGCCCCGGGTCTCAGCGACTCTCAGCCAGCCTCAGGGTTCAATGTCATCCCCATTTTACGGAAGAGGGCACTGAGGCCCGGAGAGGGTAAGCAGCTTGTCCAAGGGGACACAAGAAGAGCAGAATTTGGACTGAGACCATCAGCTTTGCGGCCCCCGTGCGGTCCTGTCTCGGCCCCGGACCGGTCTCAGAGCCCTGAACACACCAGGCTGAGGGTCGCAGGTTGCCTCCAGAACACTCCGGCAGGACCATAAACAGCTGGGGAAGTTCCCCTCCTTCCAGCTGCCGCTGCCTTTTCATCTGGCTGGGCTTCGGGATCTGGCAGAGAGGCCCGTTTAATGAGGAAGTTTATGCATTTAACAGTTTAAGCCTTTCTAAGCCTGTGGTACAACAGGATTTGGGAGCCGTTAACAATTCTGTGTGGTTAAGAGATTTTCATAGCTCCGCGGCAGCTGGCTCGGTCTTCACAGGCCCCATTCAGGCCTCCCCAGCCCTCTGCTGGAGCACCTCCTCCCCAGGGGCCCTCCGTCCTCTGCCCCCATCCGGCTGCGTCTCTCCCTTCCCCCTACTCAAACCTCCAGGTACAAACTTTAACCTAAGAGGAGGAAGAGGAGGAACTGAGGCCCAGAGCGGGAAGGGACCTGCCCATGGCCACACAGCAGGCAAGAGGATCGTGCTGGGCCTACCTGGCAAAGCCTGTCTCCCACCCAGACTGCCTTCCTTGGGGGGAGGGAGGAAGGGCATTACATTGTTAATTTTTCATTGGCAGAATGTACAAAGCCTCTCTAAAACCAACATCTGATCCCTACCAGGGCTGTGGGGCAGGGCAGGGTGGGGCGACTCGCCCGGCTTCGTGCACCTTGTCAGGTACAGAGCCGACCTCAGGCCTCAGGCCTCCTGAGGTTCTAATGAGAATGCATCACACTCAGCAAACTGTTTTGTTCCGTGCTTTTTTTCATAGCTTGGGGTGGAAATGCCATTTGTAATTATAATGTCTTACATATGTACAGTATTTATTTACTTACACCCTCCCTTGTTCCAGAAGAGCTTAGAGGCTGCATTTGTGTAGCTTTGGGCGCACCCTATGAGGTACTTTGATCTGAAGGATACCCACACAGGAGAAGCGAGGCAAAGGTTATTATCACCACTTTAGAGACGAGGAAAACTGAAGCTGAGAGAGGACCTGGTTTTCCTGGGGTCACATGGATTCGGGGACAGAGCTAGGACCGGAGCTCAATGCTCTGGCCTCTGAGGCCTGGGCTTTCTCTGGAACTGCTTGTCATCTCTAAGATGACAGCTCTCCACTCCCTCTTTGCCTCCACCTCTGCAAGGTCGAGACTCCAGGGACCCCTTGAGTCTCCATCCTGGGTGGGAATGGGTGGGCTCCCTCAAGGAAGAGTTCTTCATGGCTCAGAGAATGCATGGTTTGTGCGAAAAGCAATGACGTGTGCGTGGATTCGGTGGGAGGTGAACCAGCCCCTAACAGCCCTACGGATGAACTGGCCAGGGGTGGGGGTGGGGCAGGGCTCCCCCTGAGGAGTGGGCTGGCCTTGAGTCCCCTGCCCTCTCTGGTATCTAAGGACCTTCGATTCTTCTCCAGGCCTTCCCAGTCTTTCCACGGAGCCCCATGGAGGTTAGAAGCTCAGGGTTATTAATTAGCATCTCCTCCCCTTTTGCAGACTAGTAAACAGGTTCAGAGAGAGCAAGTGACTTGCTCCAGGCCACACAGCAAGTAGGGCCTCGTAACCCCGTCATCTGGTAGAACATGAGCTTGGGCTTGGGAGCCGGTCAGAGCTGTTTCCCACCTCTGTCCTTATGTCCCCCGCAGGGCCTCATGTTACCCTGGCTCATTCCAGGAAACCAGATTCAAGTTTCCTCCCTTCGAGGCATCAACATCTGATTAGCAACATTCTAAAGACTCAAGAGTGTTCGCTGGCCTTTTTGCGCTGCCTGGGCGGGCTGTGCAGCTTTGGGAGCCCCACATCCGTATCCCCGGCAACCCGGCCCCGGGCTGCCCTCCCCCCACACCCTGCTGTCGGGGCTGTCTGACTGTGGGAGCTCCCTGGGGGCCCCCGAGAGGGATGCACATGCATGCGTGTGCTGGTTCCATGCAGAGCATCCCCAGTACACATGTGAATACATGTGCACTGGACCCATTAAAAGTGTGAGAGTGTGAACTGGGCCTGCTGGGAGTGTGTCTGTGTGCCTGTGTGTGCACAGGCTGCCCACTGCCCCACATCAAGAGTGCAGCTGAGAGAGCTCTGGACGTGTGAGCACATGCGTGCATTTCAGGGGTTGGCTGTGCACACGCCCTCACCCATGGGGGGTCCCCCTGCAGCCTGCTGCAAGTCATTGCTGTCCCTGTATTCGTGTGTTCCTCTCTTTCTCTGACGTGCCCCAGCACTGAGTCCGCAGGGAGGAGCAACTAACGTGGTCAGTGGATCAGTCGAACTCGAGCCTGTAAAGGAGCACGTGTCCCACACCAAACCAGCACATCTACCCTGGGGGTGGGGCTCCCTGCCTGTTTCCTTAGACACACGTGTGCTAGGTCCCATAGCTGTGTGTATGTGCTTGTGTGCACACCCACCCACCAGGAATTCAAGCTACAGTGTATGTGTTCACAAGTACATTTGCATATCGTATCAACAAGCCACGCTTATATGCCCTTCAAAGTGGGTATTTACAAGTGTGTGTGTGTGTGTGTGTGTGTGCCTACGTGCACTGGATCAACTGGAATGTGTATGCATGTGGAATAAACATATATGCACACACACACTTTCTGGGGGGGCAGGATGTCAGGGCCATCGATTTTCTGTCTCTTAGAAATTCCTTTTGAGGTTCCCTTCATGTCTCTTTCATGAACCAGAGTCAGCGGGCCCACTGTTCTTCAAGCAAACGGGGCCTAGTTTACAGCAAGGCCTGGCTCTGGCCCACCCACCTCCCCTGCTGGTGGTGTGCAGAACACACAGAATCTAATTAACCTTCACAGGGAAGCATGGGGGGCCCTCGTGGGGTGCATGGGGCCCCGGGCTGTGGTCAAGTTCTTCGTTCAGGCTCCACTGTTTTCTATTCGTGTGGCCTTGAACATTTCCCTTCACTTTCCAAGCCTCTAGTTTCTCGTCTGCCAAAGAGGACAGGACGGTGAAGGTGTGATGGCGAAGCCCCGCCCAGGCTGGGGATTGTAGCTCTCACCTGTCCAGGTGTTATGTATACGCAGCACTTCTGCCTTCTTCCTGGGGAGGGAGGCTGTGTCTACACAGTACCCCAGAGCACAGGCGGCGTGGTCAGCCCCCTGGGGGGCGGTGGTGCATCTTGGGGGCAGGGGGGGACATACATGGGCTGTGTCCCGACTGAGCCCTGGACCTGTCCTCCGAGCACTTGGCTCACATCACCTCATTTCATCCTGGCCCCTGCCCTCTGTGGCGGCTGGTATTATCCTGAGCCCACAGAGGAGGAAACTGAGGCCAGGGTACTGCAGGGACTTGTCCGAACCTCACGGGGCAGCAGGGGGCAAGCCAGGATCCAGACCCAGGTCTGGCTGAGTCCTGAGCCTTCCTGCTCCGTTGCAAGAATGCTTCCTGGAGCAGGCAGGAGTAAGAAGCCAGGCCATGAGGGATGCCCAGACCCCACAGAGGGCAAGAGAGCATCCAAGACCAAGGCACCATGTGAGCAGAGGTGGGGAAGCATCAGGCTGGAAGAAAACAGGCCCTTCGGCCTCTGCTGCCTGCTTGGGCTCTCCCTGCCCCTTCCCCTCCAGATGGGCAGCTCCTCAACGGGGTCCCCTCCCACCCCTCACTCAGCAGTCTTTGTGGCCCAGGAAGAATGCCTCTCTTTATCTGCTGGATGGCCCTTCCCTTTGATTCTCCTCTCCCCAGCGTTTTGGCTGACCCCTGCGTGTTGGGAATCCAATTAGAGGAGCGGATGGAGAGAATGACAGCCGCCCGAATCCCGCCCCAGCCCCTGCGAGCACGCCTGGTAGAGCTGCAGGCAGCGTGGGCCTGCTTGTCATGCCGGGCCCTGCGCTGGGCTTTATGGGGATTAGCTGCCTGGGATGGGGGGTGGGGATGCACACTGCAGATGGGACCAGAAGTGATGCTGGTGAATGTCACGTCCCAGGGGAGAGTAGAACCCTGAACCCCGCAGAATCCAGCTTGGGGCAATGGGAAAGGGGGAGGGAGGCAGGCTGGCCTTGGCAAGTACTGGGCCACCCCTGGCCTATAAGGGGGCTTGGGAAATGACAGGCCGGTTGTATCATTCCGTTCCCCGTTGGAGGCTTGGAGGGTCAAGGCTCAAAGCTAGACTGCAGCAGAGGTCACAGCCAGGCTGCTGCCTGCCTACCGTGAGGAGAGTGCCAGAATTTCCATCCAGCAGGGGGTCTGAGGGGTCCAACTGACTGCAGGCTTGGGCTGCTGTCTGGAAACTTCTTTTGCAAAATGTTTTACATATGATGGGCTGGTGACACTGAGGAACGGGGAGGGGGCAGTCCCTAAGAGATAGTGTCTGAAGAACTAGCCACTCCTTGGCATGGCCCTCAGACTGAGACCAAGACCACGCCCTTCCTCACCCACCACCACAAAGTCGCCCTCTTGGTTTACAGATAAGGAGACTGAGGCTCCCAGAAACATGAGGTGGGTTTGCAGCAGACCTGGGATGGCTCCGTTGCCTTGCCCTACCCTCAGATCACCCACTCCCCACCTCCTGAGTGAGGAGAGTGCCTGAAGCCCCCCTCCCCAAGGAGGGGAGTAGCATCTGAGGGAGTGCGTTTGGGACCCTCCCGGAAAAAGCAGCAGCCTCTTCCATTCCCAGGAGCACAGGGTAGAACCGGTCTGACTCTCAGCCCATGGCCCAGCAAATACCCCAGCCCCTCAGGAAATGGCTGGGGCCTGCTGCTAGAGCCTGGCTGGCCTCTCGCTGGGTCCCAGCACAGAGGGGGATCTGAAGTGGCCTCTGTCTCTGGCAGCTCACAGTGAGCGAGACAAGGAGACCCTGATGTGTTGGGGCAGGGGCAGTGTGGGAGTCAGGGGGCTGGGAACTGACTCTGAGGACCCACGGGGGAGACTGGGGGATGGGGACAGCACCACACCCAGACTGGGAGTCCTAGAGGACTTCCTGGGGGGAAAGGCACCTAAGCTGAGGCCCAGAGGACAAGTGGAAATAGCTTGAGGAGGCCCCAGATATTCAGGGTAGTGTGCGGCTTCTAGGAGTGGGGTATCCACCCACCCCCTCCCATTCTCATTCCACAGCTGCCTGGGCTGGGCGGGGCTGCCCACCTGTGGCCGCCTCCCAGACCTGGGGGAGTTGACAGCCATTAGAGGCTCAGCATCTTTAGTGAGAATCACCACAGGGCTGGGACTGGAGAGCCCTGGGAGTCCCCGGCTGTCCCTGGCCTGTGGTAGTGATCAGGAAGCCACAGTGGCTGCGAATGCACCTTAGAGACCCGGCATCTCTCCGTCACCTGCTCTGCCTCTTCCAATCCCACATCAAGCCCGGGGAGCTGGCCCTGCAGCCCCGTTTAACAAGCGAGAAGCGGTTCAGAGAGGTAGAGGGGCTCCCCCAGACGCACGGAACGTGTTCGTTTATGGAGCCGGCATTCAAACCCAGGAGCCGGGAGACCTTTGCCACCACTGTGGGCTGCCACAGCCAGTGCCTGCCGTGTGTCTGTTTGGCCTTCCAGTTCCAGCATGCTGCCTGGCACACAGTAGGCATTTAGTGGGTGAGTGGTGGGTGGGTGGGTGGAGGGAGGGAGAAAACCAACCAATTGACTTATTCTTCCTTACCTGGTGCCTTTAAAAACAAAAAACTGCCCTGACCGGTGTGACCTAGTTTGTTGGGCATAAGCGAGGGGTTACTGGTTCGATTCCTGGCCAGGGCACATCCTGGGCTGTGGGTTCTGTCCCTGGTCGGACGGAATGTCTACAAGAGGCAGCTGATCAATGTTTGTCTCTCATGTTGAGGTTTCTCTCCCTTGCTTTCTCCCTTCCTTCCCCTCTTTCTAAAAATAAATAAACATTTAAAAACAAAAACAGGTCATCACCAACCCCACCCTGCCAGTGAAGGCCATATGAAATATGAATTAATCTTTCAGCTCAGTTCTCAGACACGCATGTGAGAAGGGCGTGTGGACCCAAGAGGGCAAGAAAAGACACCCCAGTTTGCTTCCCACACCTGCCTGGGCCCAAACACACGTACTCATTCTGACACACACACATACACACAGAGACCCACTCACGCTCACACCCTGCCTCACAACTGGTGCCCCAGGCTCAGCCAGAGTTCACGTGACGGCCCTCTCTGGGGACCTCCCCCTCACCCCCACCCCACCCCACCTTCCCGCCCCCCCCTCGGCCCCCTACTCCCAGCTGGGGCCCCTTTAGGTGGAGGCCTCTCTGGGCTCAGCCCTGGCCCTGCCAGCTCCCCCCACCACGGCATGCACGCCCCTTCCTGCCCCGCTACTCCCTCTGAACTTGACCCCTCCTCGCCTTCCCACCTTCCTCTCCCCTCCTCCTTCCTTTTGTCTCTCCCTCCCCTCCTCCTTCTGTGTTCTCTTGGTGTCTCTACCCTAATGGCTTCCAGTCTCGTCCTCTCTCTACTGCCCTTTGTGTTGCACCCACCGGCTGACTCTCTCAGTCTCTCCATCTCCTGAGTCCTCTCTGTGTTTCTCTCTCCCTCTGACCCCTTACCTGCCCGCTTCCCCGCCACCTTCTTCCCTCCGGTCCTCAGGGGCAATGGTCTGGTGCCTGGACACATCAGTGGCTCTGGGCGAACTGTGAGCCCCTCAACCCAGACACCCAGGGGTCACGCTGGAGTTTGCAAACAGCCCCCACTTCTCCCTCGGGGTGAGGGGGAGCGTGGTGCACACATACCGGAGCAGCTGCCTCGGTCTCCTCGCCGACCAGCCAGGCTGAGACAGTCTCCTTAGCTGTCACATTTACCGAGCAGCCGCGTCTCCACGCCCAGCCAGGTGAGGCCGTGCTCGAGGCCAGCAAGGGCTTGGGTTCACAGAGCCCTGGTCCAGACTACCGCGCGGGCGCCTCCACCTCCGAGTCTCTGTTTTCTCATCTGTGAACTGGGGGCAGGAGAGTTAGCTTGGCAGGGCCGAGTGAGGCTCCAGTGATCTGAAGCAGGAAGTGTACCCAGTGTGCTGCCCCACACGCCGTAGGTGGCCGGGGTGGCTGTGGAAGATGGAAGACGGGGCTGTGCCCTCAGAGCCCAGTGGAAGGCAGGTCAGTCGGGGGAACTCGGCACCTCTGGGGAGCTGGCAAGGCCATGATCGCGGAGCACATTTACCACCGAGGTCCGTGCGACAGGGCAGATGAAGGGGCTGGGGGTCAGGGGTCATGGGGAAGAGGTCGGCCTAGGGGACTTTTAAGGGCCTCAGTTCTCCAGTGATGCTGGGCCTGGGCCTTGGTGGGAGCCGTAGCTGGGGGTTGGGCCCAGGGCCTGGCTGGTTTAGAGTTTGTCAGTCTTGGGGGTCTTAACCACTCATGGTCACCCCGCTCCTTTCCACCAAGGCCAGAAGCGCTCAGGTCTGGGATGGCGCCCCCTGCAGGTATAGGAGGAGCCACCCGGAGTCCACGTCATCCACCTGTTGTCTGTCCCGTGCTGGCCACAGGGGGCCTAACCTGTTAATTCTGACGGGATTTTGGAATATGGGTTCTGAAGGGCCACGGTGGTACCCGGGTTTGGCACGACCCCTTTTGGAGTCCTCGAGCCACAGCCGTGCTCTCCGAGCCTCAGTTTCCTCATCAGGGCCTTTGAATAGATTACATGAGGGGCTGTAGCCCAGAGTGGGCATTGGGTAAACGTCCCTCATGCCCCCCACAGTGGAGATTCCGGACCTGCCCCTCCCCTCACAGCCCGCCGAGGGCCCTCCATTTCAGGAGCTGACCTCCCCTCCTACTGCCTGAGAAGTTTGGCCCCAGGACGCTTTTGCCCTCCGCCCCCTCCCTCCACCGTCCTGCGTCCTGCGACCACCCAGCCCAGCCAGCTGTGAGCAGCGGTCTCCCTCCCGCCCACCCTGGACCCAGGGGTCAGCAAGCCTCCCAGCGTGGGAGGGGGACAGACTGAGATTCTGTTGCGGGGGGTTCGGGTGAGAATGAGGCAGGTGTGTGTGTGACAGAGACAGAGAGAGAGGTCATCAGTGCGTGTGTCCCTGCGAGGGGGCTGCAGATGTGTCTGAGGCTCCGGGAGGGTGAGCCTGGTGAGAGAGACAAAAGAAGGGAGTGAGCTGAAGGCGCTGCCGGCTGGGAGGCTGAGCCCATTTGTATGCAGCAGGAGCAGGAGCCCAGCAAGGCGTCTCCATTCCCAGGGCCCTGGAGGGAGCGCGTGGACGCCCATGCCTGCTCCTATTTCCCCAGAGTCCTCCCTCGTTCCACCCTGCCCAGCCCTAATTGCACAGGTGGGGAAATTGAGTCTGGGAAGCCAGCATGTGATTGGTGGAGCTGGCACCGGAACCCAGCCAGCCCCAGAGACCCGGGTTCTTCCCATCACTGAAGTGCCTCCGGGGCCTCCAGCCAGGTGGAGAGTTGGGTAAAGGAAGGAGGGAATGACCCGCTGCTGTTTGTAAAGTGCTGGAGGCAAACATTTTATGATAGTTTAGTAATCCTCACGCAGCTTACAAGTGTGCGCCTTTTTATCGTCCCCCATGTATAGGCGGGAAAAGGGAGACACGGAGAGGTGGAGAAACTTGCTCAGGATTATACAGCTGGAAAGAGGCAGAGACAGGGTTCAAGCCCAGGCCAGCTGGTGCTAGTCTGCACTCACAGTCACGGAACCATACAGCCACTCAGAACGAGAAGTCCTTGAAACTCAGGGACTGCCACATCTCCGTTCCTCTGGCTCTGAGCACTGGCCGACACAAAGCAGGTGCTCAGCGATGCTTGCCGAGTGAGCGTATGAATGAACGAGGGAGAGGGGGGCTTCACCAGAGGATGTCTTCCCAGGATCCAGGAATCTGGCTCTCCCAGCACAGTCCTACTGCTAGTGCTTGGCCCCCGTCCCCACCCCCACCAGGCAGGTGTTGGCCGTGCCCTCACTGGACCAGGCCCCACAGGGACAAAGCCAGGGCCGCGCCTGGGCGGCCCAGCCCCAGTGTAGGCTGAAGCTGCTAACAGGCTGGAAATCTCTTTTGTCAAAGCCTGCGCTGCCTCCAACCTCCTTTAATTAAAGACAATTAGTGCTTTCAGCCCCTCTGCACAGCTCAGCTCTCCTGTTTGCAAACACACAGCTGCGGGAGCTTTGTGGGCCCCCCCCACCGCCGCCCCCAGCCCCGCTTCCCTAGAGACATACAGAGGTGCCTTTATTATCAGCGCTCAGGCTGCAGCACCAAGAGGCAGGCGCCTCGGCTCGAGGGAGGATGGAGCGCTTCCCCACAGGGTGGGGGAGTGCCAGGAGCTAGGGATCCTGGGTGGCCTGACACGCAGGAGCCATGGGTCTCCCCCTTCACAGAACGGCCTGTGGGCACCATGGCCAGCCAGGGTAGCTTAGAGAGACCTGCCACCTTCCTTTCCTCCCCTCAGTCTTGATTATCTGGGTCCTGCCTAGAGTTCGAGCTGCCCATATGTTTTCTTCAAGAACCTTCTCCGTGATCCGGGCAGTGCAGGGCACAGGTGCTGGCCTCGAGTGCCACCTTAAGAAGGAAGGAGAGGGAAGAAATGGCCTTTATTGACCACCTGCTGAATGCTAAGACCTTGGCTCTGCACAGCTTGGGTCTGAGGCATCCCCATTTCATGGACAGCGATGCTGAGGCTCAGGATGGCTCGGCAGCTCTGTCGAGCACACAGAGGAAGGAGAGAAACAGCATGCAAAGCTAGGCCTTCGGACCTGGGCATACTAGTTGGAGCTAAGCATAGTGGGAATGCAACCTCTTAGAGGTCAAAAGGTCGTCTGCACCAGCTGCTCTCCTGCCTCTGCCCCTGTGGACTGTCTGTGACATGGGCCAGGCAGTGCCCGGCACCTTTGGATGTTGATGAGGGCACAGGTATAGCTGTGCCCTCCAGGACCTCCTGGCTGAAGGGACAGAGCCGGGCACGGGGGCGGTGGCCTGTAAGAGCGGGGTGCTCTGGAGAATTCTCCAATGGCACAGAGGCAGGAGTGGTGTGTACAGGGAGAGGTGAGCACGTTTGACCTTGTGCTCAGGGATGACGAGTTATTCTCCAAAAGGAGGAAGTGGGCAAGAGCATTCCAGGCAAAGGCCAGGGGCATGAAAGAAAGGCACATTCCAAGAAAGGTGAGCGGTTCAGGCAGGAAAGGTGTCAGTGTGCCCCCCGTGGATGGGGGACAGAGGCCCAGTGGGCGGAGTGGCTCTCCCAGGTCACACAGCAAGCGGTCCCAGAGCGGGAGCCCGACTGCCCTCTGACTGCAGTACCGCACCCGCCGCTCCTCCATGGCACGGCTCTAAGTCGGCATCGCTTGCGATTTGTCGATGAGGGTCTTTCCCCCGGACTCAAGGCCAGAGGAAAACTGTCTGGTTTGGTTTACCTTCGATCCCAGCGCCTAGCCCTGCGCCAGCATGGAGCAAGAGCTGAGTAAGGACCTGCCGAGTGAATGAAAAGTCCCAATGAAGGCAGGCGATCGGCCTGCCAGCTGCCACTCTCCCTTCCTGGGCCCAGACAGACTGCACGACCACACTCTTCCGCCCGGTCCATAAGAGCCACAGGCAGACTGCGCGGAGCCAGCAGATGTGGCGAAACGTGTGTCTGCAGAGTTGAGGCCAGGGTCACAATGTGCAGATGAGGCTTCCATGCAGGATGCTTCCGAACGAGGAGGAAGGGATTACAGTAACAGCGGGGCATTCGCTGAGCCATTTCTATGCACCAGGAACACTTCTAAGTATATTTAATTCCTCTGTCACTCCCTTGACATGGGTCTTTTTCTCGTTTTATAGGAGGGTAAGCCGAGGTGCACACATCACTAACTTGTAGGGCCAGGGTTCGAACCCCAGGAGCCTTGCTCCAGAGTCATGCTGCTGACCGTGGTGCCACACTGTCTCTCCCCTATTGGTGTGGGACCTCTCGGCCCCCAGAGCCGGCCACTCTAAGGGCTGGTGTGCGTCCAGCCTGGCTATGCGGCCCCGGGCTTCCTCCCCACCAGTGGAGACCTGAGAGCTGAGTTGGAGCTGCAGGGCCAGGCTGGGCCTGGGATCCATCTGCCTTTCGGCAGCTCCAGGCCCACTTCCTTCAGCCTGGACAGCTTCCCAGGGGTGCCTCTGCAGGCCCTTTCAAGTCCCCTGGCACTCCCAGCCCCACTTCCTGCGACCCCTGGCCGGGGTCTGACCCGCTCCACTCAATTTCTCGAGATGAGTTGCAGAAGCTGCAGGGTCTGTGTGCAGAGACGGGAAAATTAACGAGCTGCTCCCTGGCAATTGGCGGTTTCCAGGCACCAGCTGGCCTGGAGTATTTACTCGGCACCCTCCGAGCAAGACAATTAAGCGGAGCTTAGGCTAGGGTGCAGAGATGGCTACAGGTCAGACGGAATCCCTCCTAAGATGTTTTTCCAAGGGATCAGGGCCTGTGAACAAGTTTCCAGGGAACTGAGGTCTTTAGTCATTCTTATTAATATATGACATATTAAAGCATATGACATCTATATGTTCATTTATTTAGCATTTACTATGTGCCAGGCTTCTTACCTGAGTTATCTCATTGAATCCTTACCTTTCTCTGCAAGATATACATAGTCATTCCCATTTTATAGATGAGGACACTGAGGCCCAGCAAGGTTAGGAGATGTCTCCCAGACTGCACAGGGAAGCCAGGATTTGACTGCAGGTGTATCTGACTCCAGGCTTCTGCTTCTTGCCATTGAACAAGTTTCCTTCCTGGTCTCTGAGAGTATAGAGCAGTGTGTTAGGCACCAGGGATGAGCCAGTAGCAAAAGAAGACCCATTGTGTGCTGTGCACCTACTCTACACCAGGCAGAGAAGAATAAGAGAACGAGACCTCTTCCCTGCCCTGGGACGTGCCGAATGAGAGGTATATGCTGTGTAATGCCTTGGTCCCAAGAAGGTCTGGCTCGCCCGGAATCCACTCTGAAGGTGGAGCAACAATGCACTGAGGAAACAAACCTTGTTTGGGGCTTTGAAGGCTGAATAGGAGTCTGCCAGGTGAAGATGGACCAAAGAGCATCCCAGGGGGGAAATTCAGCGTGGACACTACAGTGCTTTGTGTGCTAGGGAAGCAGCCTAGCGTTTAGGATGGTGTTTGGCAAGATCGTTGGGGTGGGATGGGAGCAGCAGAGAGAAAAGAGCAGACAGTTGGGACAGATGGAAAAGGGCCTTGAAGGCCTGTCTAAGCAGGTTGGACCGGGTGGCTCTTAGGCCAGAGCCCTGGGTACTGGCCAAAGAGAAGAGGCACAGGAGATGGGAGGGGGCGCCAGACCCTGCGGCAGGAAGCCACCCCACTCAGTGTCACACAGCTGGGCTTCCCTAGCCTCTGGCCCTCTCTCCTGTCCCTAGGGCCTCCTGGTAGTGAGGAGAGACGGGAGGGGGGCAAGCTGGTTGCTTGGCCACTGAGCCGCCTCTTTCTGGCTGCCTTCCAGGAGTGTTAGATCCCCCAACCAAATGGGTCATTACTAACTTACTCTGTGACCTGGGGCAAGTCACTTCTCTCTGACGCTCGCAGAGTGAGGAAGCTCTGCATCTTGGGCGGTTCTCCTCGGGCAGGGGCGAGAGCAGGGAGCTGGGGGACTTCCCGTGACAGCCAACTGCAGCAGAGATGTCGAGGCAGGAAGTTTATTTTTCCACCTCTCTGCCTCCTAGCTCCCCCCCCCAGGCCTCATCTTATTCCTTGTCACTAATCTCCCCTGAGGTGTCACTTAGTGCCTGTCACCCCACCCCATGGCTGGGAAAGCTCAATGGGGGACTTGCAGACATCCTGGTATACCAAAGAGGGCACATATTTGTCCAGGCTAGGGTGCAGAGATGTCTGTACCCCAAGCCCCCTCCCATTGGCAGTCTCAGAGGGGCCCCTTGTCAACGTGCCCTAGACCCTGCTTTGGGGGTGAGGTGAGAAGCGTTGTCAGAAGAAATAGGGTCTGATCTCAACTTGACAGCCAACTTGCTGTGTGACTCTGGGTGAGTTCCTTACCCTCTCTGAGCATCCATGTTTCTCATCTGTCCAACGAGGGGGGTTGAATAAATGAACGGTTCTTGGTCCCAAGTGTGTATGGGAATCCCTGGGTCTCCCTGCTGTTGGTCTGATAGGAGCCCAGCCATCCTGTGCTCCAGCGCTGCTCACCTAGGAATCCCCAAGGGCCACGTTCAGCGCCAACACTTGTGAACTCCGCTTCTCCTTTGACCCAGGTTTGACCCCTCACGCCCTGATGACCAGGACCACAGAGCCCTTCAGCATCAGCCCCGTCAGCCTGCCGCACTTGGGATGTCCAGGCCAAAACGTCATCCCCACCCTCCGCCGCCACTTTCACTCTCAGTATGGCTTTCCCTGAGCCAGTCTGTCCTCGTGGGTGGCCTGAGCGAGATGAGGGGCTAAAAATAACCCTGCCTGGGCACTGGGAATGGAAGGTCAGAGGCATGTACAGGAGTCCACGGGGAGAGAGAAGCCTACACAGTAAGCTGGACCTAAAATCTCAGCCTCAACCCAGCTTAGCTGTGTGGCCCCGGGTAAGTCAGTCCACTTCTTGGTGGCCCTGGACACTCGTCATAAACTGTAGGCGTGACACCGACCTCTCCGGACATTGGAGGAATATGAAATAATAGCAAATTTAGGCACCACCAATCAGCGCCACCTTGCCCCAGATGTCCTGCCTGGCCCAGGAGAGAAGACTTTGAATCTGCAGTCCTGCCGGGGGGGACGGTGGGGTGCCCAGAGCCTCTTGGGGCCACCTGGGGATTTTCCGCTAGGTTTCCATTTATAGTGGGCAGCAGTGATGTCAGAGAAATCATGGAACACATTTTGTTAGAAAATTAATAAGGGACGGATTGAGATGGAAATTATGAGCCCTTGGAAACCAGAGGGGGCGTGGTGCGCGCTTGGTGCTCAGAGGTGCCAGGCCCACTCGACTGAGTGGGAGGAGGGGGCCCGGGCCTTTCAGGATGAAGGAAATTGGGAGTGGGGCTGTGGAGAGGGAGATGACTGCCAAGGCAGTGGGGGACTCCAGGGCCACCAGCCAGCAGGGGAGAGGGGTGTGGCACCGGTCAGGAAGGGGCTTCCAGATCTCCGCGTCCTGGCTGCAGCCTGTCTGCGCCTTAGTGTCCTCATCTGTGAAATGGGCGTGCGCCAGCAGGAGTTTGGTGAGTGTGGGTGGAATGGCCAGATTGAGGGATTGTTGGATGGACGCATGTGTGGATGGATGGATGGAGAGGACCGACAAAGGGATGAATGAGTGACTGCAGATCACACTTCCTGGGCGCAAGCACTTGAGTCTACATTGTATGTTTTCCTTCCGTTACCCATAAGCCAGCAGCCCATATCTAGTACTCTTTTAATGGATTATTTGTGATTTGTTATAATTAGGCACATTATCCTCTATTATGTAGTTACATTATGGTTTGATATTGTATCTGTTATAGTTCTTTAAAGTCCACCACCCGCCCAGCACTTTTCTGTTTCCAGGGCTCATCCATACCCACCAACTGCCTCATCCTCACCACAACTTGTCAGGCAGGTCCTCTTATCCTCCTGCTTTCCAGGTGAGGCAATCCAGGCTCAGAGAGGTTCAGCAGCTTGTCAAGGGTCACACAGCTCATGAGTGGCAGGGCCCGAATTCAAAGTCTGGGTCTTCTGTCTTTGTGGGGCATGGCCCACTGGAGTGGATTCTTCTGGGTGGACACTTCAGGAAATGTGGAGCCTGACATGAAGTGGGGGAGGGAGATATTGGGGGTGGGAGCAAGAAACATGGGCATCAGAGGTCAGAGGCTGAGGGTAGGGACAGCTCAATGCCTATTCAAGGGTGCGGTCTAGCTCCTTGTGGGGGCACGAGGAGCCTGTGCCACAGGAGGTTGACCTTGAGACTGGCGTCTGAGGTGGGGGCTGGTGGTACGAGGGTCAGCTGGAGGGCAGGGTCAGCGGCGGGCACCACAGGCCTCAGGAGATGGGTGGGCCTGCCCAGAAGTTCCTTGATGAAGTACACGGGTGCTGGCCTCACTCTCCACCAGTCGTGCGAACACAGCAAGTGACTTCTCTCTGAAACTCGGTTTCTTCCTCTGCAGAATGGAAGCTGCAATAGGACAAGTCAGGAGCCTTCGCCTCCCGAGCCCTTTGCACAGACACTCAAGGCACGTGGCTGGGCTCCTGGTCAGTTACCAGTGTTCGGCTCCACTGGCACTGCCCACCCCTCCCCCTGAAATACGCCCATGGGCACTGCCCAGACCATCCCCCTAGGTCTGAGGTTCAGCATCAATGGTCATCATGTTTATTTGTTTGCCCTGGTTTAGTCACTGAGGACCTATGGAGTGCTGACCTTGAGCTTGGCATAGTGAACATAGTTGTGCACTGTGTTGATTACTCGAGCTAACCTGGGAAACAGGTAAATAGCCTATTCTAGTTCAATGTGCCGAGTGCTCTAATGCAGGTAGACAGCCAGGGCACAGTGGGAAGAGGAGGAAGGGTCCCCGATGCTACCAGGAAGTAGAGGCTGTGTGCACCTCTGCAGGGGTGCTGCTGAAAAGGAGGGGTGAGTGGAGGGGACCCAGCACCTACTTTGTACCACGCTATCCTTCCTATCCACATCTCCGTTAGGCAGTTCTTCTTGTAATGTGTCATTGTGGCCTTGTGCCCACTGTATAGATGTGGACACTGAGGCTCAGAGAGGTGAATGAACTTCCTCAAAGTCACACAACCAAGAAGCCAAGTCTAGCTGAGGTGCATCTACTTTCGAAGCTACCAAGGTAGGGTGGGTGGGCCAAGGTGGGGTGGGGGCGCAGAGATAGAGCCCAAGGAAAGCGGAAGGAGGCAGACACTCCAAGCCTCGCAGCCCAGAAACTGAGTCCTTGCCAGGACAGCCGAAGCCGCTGGCAGCTGTGGTTTACAAGGCTTGGGGCTGGCCTGAGATGTTTTGCTTCACAAATGCACGCCGGCTCATCTGGGGTGAGTTTGCGCCTTTATGAGTGTTCTTCAAAAGCCTAGCTCGGCTCCATGCCTGTCACCATGGAGACGGCTCTGGGTGGCTGAAACCGACCGCCCTCTGTGGCCACGCGTGAAGGCTGCCAGGTGCCGGGGCCAGCGCCACGCTGGGTGGGGCACCCATAGAGGCCTTTCCTCAGACGCTTGTTGAGGGCCAGGAGGTGAGGGATTAAATCCAGCTTTCATGAAAAGTGAAAAGGTGGGGTCCTCTTCACTGGCAGCAGTGTCTTTCCCCAGCCCACCGCCCTTGGACTTGGACAGGCTAAAGCCGCACAGCGGGGGGACTGAATTTGAATCCCAGACATTGGCTGCATACCCACCCATCCTAAACCTTGTTCAAAATCGAATTTTGTAAATGGGGAAATCAAGGTCGAGAGAGAAGTGATTTGCCCAAGGTCATCCATCAAGGTGGAGGCCAGATAAAGCCTGTGGCCCCCTACTGAGTCCGGGGCTTGTTCTAGTCACCATGAAGCTGCTCAGCCAGAGCTGAGGTGTGGCTGGTCCCCGCTGCAGGCCACTGCTGGGCGCAGGCAGCCCCCATGTGAAGGAGAGCTTGCTGGCTAGGAAGACGGCCTGAGCCCCACGCTGGCCCCCGGCCCTCCTTGGCTCTCAGTTTTGGTCCAAGTCTCAGGGGCTATTCAAAGATTCCAAAGGCATTTGAACATTTTGGAAGCAATTTGTCAGTCCTGGAAGCTATTTGGAGGCTCCAAAAACGATGTACATGTCCCAGAATCTGTTGCATTTGCAAAGGCTGTTTGTTGTTCACGGTTTCCAGAGTGGCCTGAGGTCCTGGGCAAAGATCCCCCAGGCAGTGTGGGGGTCCAGGCTGGAGTGTGCTGACAGCCCCGGGCCACACTGGAGGTGGCGCTCCTGGCAGTGCGAGCTCCCCGCTTTCTCCCCCAGGACTCAGCCTGTGAAGCACAAGCCCATCGGGGCACCTGCTGTTCGGAGGAGCAGACGGCGTGTGGGTGTTGGCAGCAGGAGACAGACTTTAAAACTCAGCTTCACCGCTCACAGGCTGTGCGACCTGAGGCCAGTTACTTACGTCCTTGGGCCTCCTTCTCCCATCTGTAAAGTGGGGGTGATACGACGTTTTGTGCGGATCTGGTTGTCCCCCTCCCATCTCATCTCAGTCAGAAAACAGAGACCACCCCCCATCCCAAGGGCTGGTTATCTCTTTTCCGGCTGCTCCTGGGTGTGAATTTGGGGATCTCTGTCCAGGGTGGGAGCCGACCTGCAGTATTTGGCCTGCTGGTGCTCTTCAAACCAGGCTTCCCGGACCCTGAGGCCCAGCCCTGCTGTGTCCTGCCATGGGTGAGGAGCCGTAGGCTGGGCTGGAGGCCCTGGTTGATCGGGAAGTCCCGTAGCTGCCTCCTGCCCCCATGGAAAGTTCTCTCTGGTCCAAATCCCAATCCTGCCTTTGGCCCTCTCCGCACCCCACTGCCCTCCCCAGTGTTCCTCCCTCCAGCCTTGTCCTCGGCCCAAATACCCTGTCCATACCCACTGGTGCCTCATGTCTCAAATTGGCCATCCGTCTGCCCGGATGCCCGTTCCCACCCTGGCGCTTGCTCATGCGTGCACACACACACACATACACGCACACACACGCACACACACACATACACGCACACACACATACACGCACACACACACGCACACACACACCATGGCCCTCCTGGGTGCCCTCGACCCTGGCCCCATGCCTCCCTCATGGCGCCAACTGGGAAGGTCCAGCCCACTCTCCAGGGCTGCCCGCCCCTGGCTAAAGCCCCTGCTACCCACTGACTTCCAGAGCAGCTGTATGGGAGGGGCCTGGGCGTGGAGCCAGACAGACCCGAGGTCTGGCCAGGCATCTTAACTGTTGTGTGACCTTCAGCAGGCTCATGATTAAGCTCCCCCAGCCTCAGTTCCTCCCTCCATAGAGTGGGAATGACGTCATGCTCTGCCCAACACCCAGGTCATTGTGTGGGTCCAGTGAGAGGAGGGACAGGAACAAGCTGTATCAACTCCAAAGTGACGAGGCTGATGGCAGCTGAGTGGTTTGCCTAAGGTCATCCTGGGGAGTTGGTGCCAAATCAGGACCTCCATCCAGAGCTGCCACAGGGCATGGATGAAGGTTTCTGCCCCTGGAGCCCCAACTCATCCCGGGGCCTCCAAGAAGTTTTACTTTTCTGCAACTCCCTGACCCACTTGCGGGGCTGCAGGCAGGCAGGCCGGCTCCCAGCTGGGGTGACCTGTGAGCAGCTGACTGATGCGCTAAAGGCATCACGCCTTCCCCGGAGACGGGAAGATCGATACGGTGGAGGACGGGCAGCTTCGCTCGATACCACGGCCAGCCCCCATGGGTGCGAATGAGCCAAGAATAAATACAACCGGGCCTGCGCCCCGCTCAGGGTCAGTCTGGGCCAGACTGGAATGATGGGGATTTGATGTGGCCACCTGTGGCATCATCATTATCGTTCCGAGCGATGGTACTATGCAACGAGCTGTTCTAAGTTGGTCATTCACGTGTTTCTAACATACGTTAACTCATTGGATGCTCACAACCACCTTGGAGGAAGGTGCTGATACAGCCCCCGTTTTACAGATGAAACGTCACACAGAGAGGTTTAGTGATTCACCCTGGGTCACACAGCTAAAACCCAGCTAGGACCAGAACTTACACCTGCCTGGCTCAGAGCCCATGCTGCTGCTGTGGTAGAATATTCTGCAGCTCTGTGGCCACCCACCCCTACACAACCATGGGCCCCCTTCCTGCTCAGAATTCCTCTTCCAGGCCTCAGCCCCAGCCCCTCTGGGCTTTGGCCCCTGAGCTGCATCTTCAGGGCACAGAATGTGCTTTGGCCAGGTGCCCCTTGACAGGATGGGGGAGGCGCCTCCCCAGCAGCACATGCCCCTGCTCATCGTTATCCTGCTACAGCTCAGAGCGGGCAGGTCAAAGGTGGTCCCCACAGCCACTCTGGGTGTGGGGGACCTCCCCACTCCTGGCTGGCATGAATTCTCAAGGGCCTATACCCCGGGCTGGAGCAGTCTTGGTTTCACTGCCCATCGGCCAAAGCCATGGCATACCCATAGCCACGGAGGGGCCGGCCTGAGGTTTTGCTACCCCCATACCTCATCGGTGAAGCAGGAAAAACCCAGCCTCAAGCTTCCTGGGGTTGGGCCAGAAGGTAGGACAGATGATTGGGACACAAAATGTGGAGCCGCTGAGTAGCAAGGTCCCAGCCCTTTGATCTTCTCCCCAAAGGGCAGCTCAGGTGGTGGGAAAAGTGTGGTCTTTGGTGTGCAACTCAGTTGGGCCCATCCTGGTGGCGTGGCCTTGGATGAGACACTTCACCTCTCTCGGCCTCAGTCTGTTGCCTCCTTTCACCTTGCCTTAACCCAGTGGTCTGCCCACACTCAGGGCCCTTGTGCTCATCCTTTCCGTCCCTACACCTGGCCAGCCCCCCATTTCCTCCTCCCTCAGTCCCACCCCCAAGGCACCCTGCAGCCCTCCTTCACCTTTGCGTCTGTCATGTGGTCAGACACCAAATTCTATTTGCCCCCTAAGGATCTGAGTAGTCGCCTCCCCGTCCGGACCCCCTTCTTCCCTACCCCCATCCAGGCCTTGTCGGCTTTTCCCTGGATTCCTGACACAGCCTCCGGACTGCTCCCCACCTTGCCCCTTCCCCATCCGTTCATCATCCTCTGGCAGTTCCAGAACCATCTTTCTAAAGCGGAAACCTGGTCATGGTCTGTGTCTTGCTGAGACACATCCTGATAGCACACAGGATCACTGCAGCCCATTTCCATCCCACAAGCAGGCCCGTCGCCACCCGGCCCCAGCCACCGCTTCCCACCGCTCCGCCTCCAGACACTTGTTCTGCCCCAGACTTGCTGTGTAGCTCGGGTGCGCTGGGTCCACCCGAAGCCTTTGCCCGTGCTGCTCCCTTGGCCTAGAGCTCCTTTCTTCTGCCCTGTCTCTCCCTGTTCATCTAGCGCCCATTAATCAGTCTGGTCGTGGTTTTGACATCACTTCCTCCAGGAACCCTTCCTGAACCTCTGCCCCCCAAGACTGAAATAGTGGGCCACTCCGAGCTCCCACACCCCCTGTGATAACAGCGGTCCCTCTGAATTGTCAGTGTCTCTTTGCATTCTCTCCCTGCCCACTAGAAAGGGGTCCCCCAGCCCAGGTCCTCTGTCCCGGGTAAATCTCACCTCCCAGCTCACTGGACAGCTCGTCCCAGCTCCCCCAGGGCCGCGCTGTGGGACTCCTGGCCAGTGCCTGCCCCCTCTGCCTTAACTGCCAAGGGTCTGCAAAAAGGCGAGGCTGAACTGAAGGACTTCTCAGGGCCCTACCACTTCTACATTCCCACAGCTCGGTGCCACAGCGGCCGTCCCGCTCTCTGCTGGTCTTCGCGCCTTTTCATGCCATCTCAAAACTCCATGCAACCGCGCGCCGCCTCCGTTCGGGCCTCTCTGGCAACACGTGTTCTGCCCCAGACTTGCTGTGAGAACTGAGGCCTCTTTTATGCATCTCCAGATCCAGGTCGAAGGGCAGGCCTGGAAGCCTCCTTGGTCCCCCTACCCTTCCTCCCACCTTGGGACCCGCCATCTGCACAGCCCCGGTAGGGCCATTAGCTCCCCATGAGTCAAACAAAGCTATAAATAAGTAAAGGGGTGAGGGCTCTGAGGGGGCTTGACCCCAGCTGGCTGCCAGTCTCTGGCCGGATCCGGGGTCTCGACTGCCCCAGGACGAACTCAGCCTGACAGATCTTGACGCGTCATCACTGTCCCCAGAGAGTGATGGGTAAGCCACCAGGCCTCTCTGGCCCCCATTAGTGTCAGTAATTGCCAATCAATTTCCTGGGATCCTGGTGGGGAGGAGGCCCTTGGGTGTCTCCAGTGGGGAAGCTACGTCTAATGGCTTTTATTTGGATTGCTGCAAATTGATTGTTTTTTTTTTTTAAATGGAGCTTTGGTTTTCCTCCTTGCATCCTAACTACCCCCTCAGGGACAGTTAGGCCAAAAGATGAGTGATAGCATGACTTTACTCTCCGGAAGCTCTGAGACCAAGCTGGTCCTACCCACACCACGCGTGCATCCCCTCCATTCAGCAGACACCTCCCGAAGCCACAGCCACGGCTCCCGTGTCTCTGGCAGTAACCCCACCCGGGGCTTCTCAAGGTTGCCAGGTTGCATCCTCACAACCGCAATGGGATTTGTGTCGCCGTCCCCAGGAAAAGACGAGAAACCACAAGGCAGGCTCAGAACGGTGGCAAGGCTTGGCTACCGTTACCCAGCTCTTCCTGGCATCCAGGCCTTGCTGTTCCCATCCTCACAGGGACCTCCCCAAAGTGTCACGTGTAAAGTGGTGACAATTCCCCCAAGAGCCGGAGAGCTACGTGAGTCCCCGCTTTCTCGCAGCTCCCAGTGAGGGGGTTATCTGGTAACGATAATAGTAATGACAATGGCGGCTGGTGTTCACTGAGCCTTTAGTTATGAAAGAGAGTCTGTGTTTCGTTTCCTCCTTAGCACCGCGCTGGGCAGTATGCATATGAGAACCATTCTGCAGACAGGGAGACGGAGGCTCAGAGGTCAAGGGACTTGCGTCAGGTCATTCTGACTGCCAGTGGTAGAACCAGGACCCCAACGAGGTGTGTTTGAGTCCACAGCGTACGTTTCTAACCAACTTTTTCCCATTTGGATTGTGACTGACAGAAATCCAAATAGTATTGACTTAAACAAGATAGGAGTTTATTCCTCTCTCAACTAAACAAAGTCCAGATGAGTATTCAAGGCTGGTGTGGCCGCTCCATGCACACAAAGGTGCTGGGATCCCTCTTTTCTGGTCTCACGATCGAAGTTTGGCACCAGCGCTCCAGGCATCACGTCCACATTCCAGCCAGCGTAGAAGAGAAAAAGGGTGAAGACAGGCATGTTCATTTCTTACAAGCACACCTCCCAGAAATGACACCTACCATTTTTGCAAACATCTCATTGGCCAGCACTAAATCACATGATAGAGTCCATCTGCCCAGCTAAAAATCAGCAGCTCCTAGGAACGACAGGAGGCCAGATACTGGGACCATCATTAGTGACTTACTTTAGCATCACTCTATGTTAGACTGAATTTTACCGTGTAGCCTGGTAACTCATCTAACCCAGCCTCCCTGTACCCCCAAAAGAGTAGCCTGAGGCCCTGAGAGGGCAAGTAACTTACCCAGGACTGAAAAGAAAAAATGGGAGCAGACCCGAGTTCAAAAGCCTGTCATAGTCACAAAACCCACCCTGTTGGCACAACACCCTCTCTCCCTCCAACGTGCTGGGGCCTTTCTTCTGGTTCTTGGGTTGTCCTCTCACTTTCCCATTTTCCCTCTCCCTTGCTTGGGATTTGGGCTGGTGGCACTTTGGGGCTTCATTCAGCCCCTGGATTGAGTAACGGAGGACCCGACTCTGTTCCCAACATCTGTACGTCTGTACATCCACGGATGTCTGAGCTTGGCCCGGGGTGTTTTTGTCCGAGGATCTTGAAGGTCCTCCGTGCTCTGACAGTCTATTTACGAGATTCTCCAAAGCTAAGGGCAGCTTTTGCTTTGCAAACGTAACCCTAGTGCCCACAGCTGTGTATCCTCTGCAAACGAGGTTCTGAGCTGCTGCTTGTGGGAGGAGGGGGCACTTGCGGGAAGGGCAGCGGGTAAGGTCCTGGGATGATGCTGGGGGGAGAAGGATCTTTGTTTGGTGTTTACCTTGTGCCCCTGAGAGCACTGCAGTCAGTACGAATAGGTCATACCTCCTTAGTAATAGACAGTGGCTCTTAGACAGGGTTAAAGATAAAATTAATCTAGTTTTCTGCTCTTTGAAAAACACATTGAGAGCAAAACGATAAAGTCAAAGTAAAGGGGTGGAGTAAGGCCTACTGAGCAGCGCTAAGCAGAGATTTAGAAATAAAGGCAGGGAAAGAAAGCTGCAGTGCCACTATTATTCCCGTCCCCATTTCTCAGCTGAGGCTCAGAACACTAAGGTGACTGACTTGAGGTCGTGTCACCCCTACATGGCAGAGGGGCGGTTTGAACCCAGGTCTTCCCGTCTCCTAAACTCACACTCCTCTCGGAATGCCTAGCTGCCTCCCGTAAAGCTGACCAGTGTCATAACCTCGCTTTGAGGGGGGCACTGATCTGGAGCCCGGTGTGTATCATCACACAGCAAGGCTGGCGGGGGTGAGAGTGAAGGGAAGGCTGAGCTGGCCCATCAGGACCAGCACTGGGCCGGCCATGCACCAGCCCCTGGGCCAGGGCCCGGACCAGCTCCCCGAGTGCCTGCCAGGCCCTACGCTGGCCAGCTGGTTCCAGGTCCAGCGCCTACAAAGGCCTCCACCCCTCCTCCTAGTTCCCACCCTCCGATGGAGGGTAGGGTGGGCCCCGTGGCTGAGTGCATGCCTGGAAGGGAACTCCCTCTGCCTGGCAGAGGACAGCAGGCCTGGAGGCCCCCAGGGGGCAGCCTGGCAGTGGTCAGGGCCCAGTCCCAACCAAAAGCCTCTGAGACCTATGAGTGCCCTGGCCAGCCCTGGATAGAGCAGGGGCAAAAGTGGGTCCAGAAGCAGGTCCTCACTGTTTCCTAGGAAGGACTGGGCAGGGGTCCTGGGTCCAAGTCTTAACCCCGACACATCCTCTGCACAGAGTAGGATCCAGTCCCACTCCAGCCAGGCAGACCCTCCCCCCACCCCTCACAGACACACACACATGCGCAGAGTTCCCGGAGAGCACCCTCAGCTGCCTCATCCTCTAAGCTTTGTGCACAGAACAGAACATGCAGACAGAGGTCGGCCAGCCTTTACTCAGCTAATCTGTCCCATCCTTCACAACTCAGCTTGGGTCTCACCTCCACCGGGAAGGCTTCACTGACCCCTCCTACTTCTGTAGTACAATGTGTAGAACACTGGGTTTGGTGGTCTCTCTACTTGTATGTCTTCCCAACCCACCCATGGACCTCGCCCTGAGGAGTGTGGGTGGGCTCGAAGGCGGTTTGTGAGCTCACCGAGGTTACCTGCAGAACGGCTTCTGTGCGTGCGGACGTGCGTCGTGGGGAGGCGGCAGCTTTCCTCCGACTCTCCTGAGAACCCCCGGTGTAGACGCCGGTGCTCTCACAGTCAGAGCTGTGTCAGTCACTGTGCCCTCGAGCGACACATAACAGGCAGGCAACACAGTAAATGTTCACTGAATGAATGTTGGATGAATACTTGGATGGATGACCTTAGGCAAGTCTCCTCACCTCTTCAGGTCTTGGTTTTCACATCTGTACAGTGGAGGCGAGCTGGGGATCCCACTTTCTAAGCTTTTCCTCATTGCCATAGTCCTCCTCTACTCTAGTCCCCAGTGTGGTGCCGACCCATGGTACACATTCAATGGATATTCATGAGAGGAACGAGTGGGCAGGCGATCTGGAGGGTGGGTGGAAGGAGAAATCAGTGCTTAGATAAATGAGTGTTGGTGAGTGGGCCAGTGGCTGCCGCACGTGAAGATTCAGTAGGTGTATTGGGCTCATTGGATACACAGATGAATTAGAGGATAGGAAGATTGGCTGATGGATGGGTTGATAGAGCGAATAGATGGATGAGTGTCTGGATGAATGACCAGATGGATGGATCAGCAAAGGAAAGGGTAGATATTTGGGAGGCTGTGCAGAAGTAGGTAGGTTTTTGATAAAAGACCGAGTAGATGCGTAAACAGGACTAACGTAAGACGATACATCACAGATGGATTTGTGAACGGATGGGTGGAAGAAGGGTGGGGGTGTGGATAGATGGGCAGATGAAAATCGTACACCAAATTTTTAAATGTGCATATAGGGGATTATGAAATATGTTGACGGATGAACCAATGGACGGGTGGATGGAAAGACTGAAGATGGGATGAACTAATGGATGGATAGATAGAAATTGTACACAAATTGTGGGGGTGTGTACATATGGGAGGTAGAGAATGTTTGGATGGAGGGACTAAAGGAGGGATGGATGGATGGACAGATAAGGTGGATCCATAGATCTATCTGCTGGTAGATGAATAGCAGGAAGAAAAGGAGGGAAGAGAAATGGCCTCCGTGTAACGCGACCAGAGAGTGAGGATGCAGTGGCAGGTTCCCTGTGCGTAACGCTGGCCTGCAGAGCAGAGAAGCCACACCTTTCTTCCAAAGTCTGTGTGTTGGGTCCCAGCCGAGCTCCTCCTTCCCCCGAGTCCAGGGTCTCTCTGGCAACACTCAGAGAGTGATGCAGGAGGAAGACAAAGGGAGTGGGCAGACACTGGGGCCTGAGGGAGGGAGGGAAGATGGGTGGGGGTTGGGACTGCCACTGGGCAGCCACCCCTGTTTACCCAGCTCCAGAATGAAGCCCGGGAGAAGGACTGTTCATATTTCTCTCTTGAACAGGGAGCTGACATTAATGAACAGCTAATTAACATCTTGGAGTGCTATGGTTCCAGTGTCAGTGTCCCTAATTAGTCTCGCGCTAATCTGCTTTAATTAACTGTCCCTGTCGTGGTTTTAATTTAATTTTCAGCTCCAGCCCAGGATGGCAGCCCTCTGAGCATCCCGTCCCAGGGAGTCTGCGGCCGGGGCGGGGCGGGCCGGCCGAAGCCCAACTCCTGGGGGTGTTGCCGGGCGTCCCGGGTCGGGCTGAGCTTGTGACACAGCCTGGCTCCTTCCTGGCCCCGGAGACAGAAAACCCTGGGATGGGACACTTTCCCTCTTCTCTCAAGGGAGGGTTCTCAGGTCGCCAGGTGCTCCCAGAACACTCACCAGTCGGGAGCAGATCCTGGGACCGCGCCTCGGTCTCAAGAAGGCAGCCCCGTAAACTGACCACACTTTCTGGACATGGGCTCTGGGTTCTGAAAGACCTGGACTCATGTCCTGGTTCTGGCACTTTCCAGCTGCGTGTCCTTAGGAAAAGCACTTGACTTCTGGGCCCCTGTGACACGGGGCGGATCATCTAGGTGCAGCGCCCTGCTCTCACCAGGGATGCAGTTCTTCAGCAGGGACCTGCACTCCAGGCTCCCTCGTGGCCTGGGCAGAGCAAACCCTAGGACAGTCGCCCTTCACGGGAGTGGAGAGGACTGAGATGGAGCCGATATCAGGGTGAGAAGAGCACCGGACTGGGAGTCAGTTTGCCCAGGTCCCGGTCAAGCTCTGCCACTGCCCCAAGTCTCTCGACCTCTGCGGCTTCTGCCCACTCCTGTCCATACGTTGGAAGAGGCAGGGGAAGATGCTCTTCACGCCCCTTCACGCTCCATCTGGAGTTAGAGAACGGGTGGGTGGCTGGCTCAGAGAACCCCGGATCTAGAACAGGAGGTCCAGCGGGAACCGGGCCCCAGGGCCACCCTGGGGATCAGGTGAGGCCTCTGCATTTTGCAAGGCAAAGCAGGCGCCACCTGGGAGGAGGTGGTAGCTGCCTCCATTACAAGGCTCTGCCGCAGGACCTTGTAGAAAACAAATCTACATGCTTGCCCCACGGCAGGAGCCAGAGACGCACCTGCCAAGAGAGTTAGACAAATGAGGATCGCCCGAGGGGAGGCTGGTGGGAGACAGAAGGTGGGGGTGGGGCAGAGAGGGGTAGGCCGGCAGGACCCCTGGTCCACCTGGTTTTACCTGGGAGCTAGGTGTTCAGGGCAGGGAATGAGGACCGTGGCTCATGAACAGAGGAGGCCCTCTCTGGAACCTGAGGGCCCTGGGGAGCCGTGGCAGGGTTCAGAGCAGGGGCATGGCATGGTCGGGTAATTGGCCACTGGCAGGGGGCAAGTGACGAGGAGGGAGGGGGCAGGAGGCAGGAATGGCTGTGACGGGGCTGCTGCCTTGCGGAGGTGGAGCGGGCTCCGGGAGACCTCCAGAGCAGTGAGCTGATGTACGTGACGTGAGTGCTCCTCAGAACGACAGGGTGCACCTCCCTCTCCGGTGGCCTTGGCCCTAACCAGTATCTTTGGAGTTTCTCGGTGGCAACAGCTCTGAGACGGTATCTCACACTCTTTCCAACGGAGCCTGCAAACGTCATGACGGGAAAATCCTACCTGTATTTTCGGGGGCCCAGGAATTCTAAGAGAATTTAAAATTTCTGTGTTTCCATCTAATGCTCATCCAAAGCAACAAACCAAAATTGTTTTGACCACTTCTAAAGCAACACTAGTTTCGCTGTGGTCTCTCACAATGGCAAGGCCTGCTGCTGGCTTCCCCGCCTGCCGTCTGAGTTCTTCCAAAGGGTGAGGGGCTCGTCCAGCTCCGAGAAACGCCGCCAGGCCCGCCTTCCCCCAGGACGCCCAGCTCGTCCAACGCTGAATCCATTTCTGGCTCATGTCAGTGTCCCCACGGCCTGACACAAGTCTGAACCCAGGGAGGGTTTGTAAATCGAGGTGGGTTCTCTCTGGATGCCCCACAGGCCCCTCCCCCTGCCTTTGACCTCCAGTTGATCTTCGTTTTCAGTCCAGCAGAGTGAAACCAGTTTTTCCTGAAATTCTCAGTAAATTAGTGTGGAATTCAGACCTCCTGCCTCTGAGCTCATACGAAAAGAGAATAAAAACCTCACCTTTCTACTCTCCCGGTCTCCTGTGCCTCATGGCAATCTGTTCAGACTATGCCACCTCCAGAAAAGCCTTCCTGGGTGTCCCCAGGTGCATGTGTCAGTTGGACCTCGGAGCCCCTGGACCCGTCCCCGGGCCCGAGTCCTCACTTGACCCGTGTTCACAACAGGGGACTGGATTGCTGGCATCTGTGTCCCCCAGGGGCCCCCACACCCTAGCTCATAGCAGGGCCCTTCGGAAGCAGGAGGAAGTGCCTGACCCCCATCCTCCGGCTGGTGGACGGACACCTTTCTGAGCTGCATTCTCGGCACAGGGGCCCATGGCCGGCAGCCGGGCTGATAGCCACGGCGGTGTCTTTGCCGTGCGTCAAGCCCGGGTCTCAACTGCAGCTCCACCCCAGTCAGCGGGCGAGTTAGGGCTGACTCCCTTGAAGTCTCAGTTTTCTCATCTGGAAAATGGGTAATGACAGCATTTACTCGGGAGGGTGTCTGTAAGGACCTAATTGAGGGAATCCATATGAAGCTCCTGGGGCTGAGGAAGTGCTCAGTAAAGAGCCAGTGACAGTGGTGGTGGTGGTGATGAAGCGTGAGAGCCCAAAGCCAGTGCCCTAGCACCCCCACATCTAGGGGCAGGCTGGTTCATGCAGACCCAGAGTGGAATTAAAAGGGGCCTCCTCCTCAGTTTAGGGGCCAGTTCCATGTGAGACCTACTAACCCTCCTCGATCTGCCAGCAAACAGCTGGGCCACAATGGCAAGATAACCAGCAGCCAAAGGTGATGAGACCTACACCCTCAGAGACAGACCGGAGCTGCAGACACGGGCACCCGCGGTCACACTTGAGTGTGCGTGCGTGTACCCCTGGGGTTACGGCTGTTTTAGGTCTGTGTCAGCACCTGGAACCTCAGGGTCTCAGCTGCCCAGAGATTTGGGGAACCACATGGTGATTCGGCGACTTCTGATGTGGGCTCGTGGGGGAGTGCACGTGCCTCTCCATGGACACTGATGGCACAGAGCCGCAGCAGGGCCCGGGCTGCCCCACGATCCTCCCGACAATAGGGACAGGGCGGTAGCGAGGCGTCCGGGTCTCCTCCAGAAGCCCCTCTCCCCTCCCACCCCTGCCCAGGGAGCTCCAGCGGCCCCTTCTGCATCTGTAGCGATGACATTGAGTTGACCCGATCCTTACTCTGGCAGGAAGAGGCCAGAGAGTCCAGACGATGGGAGAGACCTCCCTGAGGGGACCGCGAGTCCCTGCTGAAGGGCCAGCAGCCAGGGGCTGGCAGCAGGGGCTGTCCTGAGGTCAGGCAATGCAGGAGGTCACGGTCACCCCCCGTGACAGCCGCAGGATGGGGCAGTGTTGAAGTCTCAGCCAAGCAAGAACACTAGAACGTTACAGGCCCAGAAAGGTTATAATCACGGCATTATAGGATGTTGCAATCATGTAATCAGAGATGCACCGAGAAGACTAAGACACAGAGCTTCAGAACGTCGCAGCCATGAAAAGGGCATAATCATAGAATTATAGACGTTTGCAACCGTAGAATATTCAAAGTCTAGCTTGCTCGGCGGGGACTTTGGGGTGTCACGGCACGGAGCGGCGGCCTGCTGCAGCGGATGCACACGTGCAGGGGGTGGTCACGGTGGACTTGGAGGCAGGGGTTCTAGAATGATCTGGTAGCAGCAGCATGTCACCATCAGGAACGGCGGGGGGTTCCAGTGTTCAGGTCTTACGTCCCCCTCAAGAATCGGAGAATGGGAGCCGGCAGAGCGTCTCACATGAAGTGTGCCAGATCCCCTGCCCTCGACAAGCTCATTGCTCTTCACAGGGCGGGCTGGGGAGGGCGGGGACCCCAGACCTCCAGGCCCTGAAGTCCTGGCAGGGAAGGTGGGAGCTGTTGTCTGGGCCCGTCCCCCGCCCTGCCCCACCTCAAACACGTCCCCAGAGGAGAGAGGCACGGGACAGCGTTTCTCTTCTCGTTAACTTGTGGCTTGAGAGCCGCTGGATCAGCTTCCCGTGTGTGGGCTGGAAACCTGCGGCCTCACAGGGCCTGGTCCCACCCGGATTCCGAGCCAGGGTGTGAGGGGCCAAGGGCGCGTGATTCCCGAAGGCCTTCCCCCACCTGCCCTGACCCTCACCTGCCTGTCTGGTGCACAGAGGACACACTGATTTTCGCTGAACACCCCTCCCCCATCAGCCACTCATCCCCTCAGTCAGTCTTCATTTTCAGATCACCTGCTGAGTGCCAGGCCCTATTCTGGGCACGGGGGAGATGGGTATAAATCCACATATTCCCCTGCCCTCAATAACGCAGTGGAGCAATTTGGGGATATAGAGAAGGGGCTATGGGGTCGGAGGGTTTAGAAATGGCCAGGGTGTTATGGAGGCCTTCCTGGAAGTGGGGGTGGGTCTTGGAAGTAGGCAGGATTTGAATATATTATATAGGGATGGCAGTGAGGGCATTCCAGGCAAAGGAAGCAGACGGAGCAAAGGCCCAGACTCAGCTGTGCGTGGGATGGTTCGGCAGTCATCGGAGGGCTTCTGCTTGGGCCCTGTGAAAGGTGCCAAGTGATAGAAATGGGGAAAGAGAAGTAGGTTTGAGCGCCAGGCTGAGGGGGCTGGGTTTGTAAATGGTCAATGACTGTGCAAATGCATGACAATGCCCAAGGGTGACTGGTGGGAAGGGAGGACGAGAGCTTACAATTTGCTTCTCCTTCTTTTAGAAATGAGAAACTGCAAATTCCTTCCCAGGACTGGTGGGCCAACCCTGGGCTGGGCTCCAAAAACCCAGAGAAAGGGCTTTAGCGGCAATTCCAGGGCTGGGCTCAGGGGTGCGGGCCGCTTAGCCTTTGTCCCGGAGGCTGGCAGCAGACACCACACTCGGAGGGGAGAGGCGGGGGCGGCGCTCAGGCACCGATCGGACCACAGGGTTCCTTCCAGTTGGAGAGAGAACAAGCAAAACTTAGTCTAACCTCCCCATTTCAGAGTTAGGCAAACAGAGGCCTGAGACCAGCAGCAGGCATCTCAGAGAGATAATGGCCAGCCGTAGGGTTGCCTGCAGGCTGGGAGCTGGACGAGGGAAGAGCGGTAGAGCTCAGTACTGACTCCAGAGGGTGAAGCCCCACGTCTGAACCTGGGGTGACCGGACAGGCCATAAACCCAAGGGCTCCCGTTAAGTTCAGCAGGGGCTGACCATGCAGGTCCACGTTGGCAGCCCGTCCACTTGGTCAGGGGGCAGAGAAAGGGCAAGGACTGGCTGCAGGGCTGGGAACGGGTATTCAGAGAGGCCTCTGGAAAGGGCCTTGCAGAGTGTCTTGCACATACTAGGTGTTCGGCCCGGAGAGGGATTATGGTCAGGGTAAGTGAGCGCTGGATACAAACCCAAAGCTGGGATGGGAAGGACCCATCCCCACTGACCCACTTCCACAGAGTGGCAGCATTTTGCACAGAAACCCTGCTCTAGGCACTGGGCACCCTCTTTAGAGTAACATTCATCAATTCAACAAGTATTTATTGTGTTCCTACTGTGTGCCAGGCAGCCTGCCAGGCCCTTTGCATAAACCATCTCATTTAAACCCAACACCCTTTATGAGCGAGTCCACTATTATTTCCATTTTACAGATCAAGAAACTGAGGCTCAGGGAGTGTTTTGCCTAGGGTCACACAGCAGGGTAGGAATCCAGGGCCTTCCAAATCCAGAACCCAAACCCTACACCACCCCATGCAGGAATTGCTGACTGAGATATTTAAAAGGGAAGGTCCAAAATGAATACTGAAATCAAACCCCACAGTGGCTATTGGCGGGAGAGGCTGGCCTGGGGCTCCCTCAGGAAGGTAGGAATGCTGACTCTCCTCCCGCCCCGCAGGCTCAGGAGGAGCTGCGTTAGGCTAGACTGGAGACAGAAGGCTGACCACGATGGGTTCCAGAGGGGGGCTACCCGCCCCCCTAGCCAGAGGCGGCCAGGATTCCATTAACCTGATTATCTGCCCCACATAAACCTGCAGAGGGAGCCCCGGGAGGGAGGGGGACTGGGGAGGGAAGAATTTGGACTTCCCAAGAAATGAAGAAATGAAGCAGTCCGCGGTGCAGCTTCCTTTCAAGGCCCCTGCCTCTTCATGCAGGGAATGGAGGGAGGGGTGGAAAACCAGAGACCTGGGGCAAGAGGATCCAGGCTGGGGCAGCAGCAGGAGCAGGGTAGGAGCCATCAGAACACAAAGCCCTGAGTCTCTGTGCCTGTCCCCACTCGCGTGTGACCTTGGATAAGTCACAGCATCTTTGATGTTTATTTAGGGTCCTCCTCAGGAGGGAAGGGCAAACCAGTGCTGTCTCTTCATGTTGCTGGGCAGGTTAGCAGTGCTGTGCCAGACACACAGTAGGTGCTCAAGATCTGGAGGCTGTTACCATGGCCATGATCGTAAAATCTCTACTCTTCTCTGCTTGCTGGGCATGTTTATATCCCCTTCCTTCCTTCCTTCCTTCCTTCCTTCCTTCCTTCCTTCCTTCCTTCCTTCCTTCCCTGACCCAAGGATATTCTTATTGATTTTAGAGAGACAGAGGACAGGAAGGAGAGGGTGGGGAGAAAAACATTGAGGCGAGAAACATCGACTAGTTGCCTCTTGCACATGCCTGATCTGAGGACCAAACCCACAACCCAAGCGTGTGCCCTGACCTGGAATCTAACCCACAGCCTTTCAGTTCACAAGATGGTGCTCCAACCGACTGAGCCACAATGGCCAGGGCCACATCCATTTTCTTTTTGGGGTCCAACAATACTTCTTTAAGACGGGTGAGAGTTCTTATCAGAGAAATTAAGGGATTTACTCAGAATCACATGGCTTCTAATCCTCCGGCTGGGATGCAAGCCCAGCAATTGTCACAGTGGGCCTCCCCAGCCTGGCCACTCCTCTTCAGCCTGTTCTTCTGTCAGATCAGGTGCCCTTCCTCCAGGAAGCCTTCCTTGACCATACAGTCTGGTGAAAGAGGCCTCCTCTATTGTCCCGCAGCCTGCTGAACTTCCTCTGTCAGAGCATTTATGTCACAATTATTAGGTATCCCCGCCCCAGACCCCGAGGGCCCAGCCTATGCTTTCTATAGAAAGGGAGGGGGCACAATAAATGTTGTGTTCATTACTGCAGCTGCTCCCACACAGGGTGGCATGCCGGTGCACGCCCACTCACATAGGAGTTCGTCCGCACGAGTCATGCCTGTACACAGCTATGCACGTGTGGCTGGGTGAGTACTCACACACACAGATAAGAGGGTGTGCGTTCTGGAGCAGGGTAGGCTGAGCTGACAGGGTGCCCCCACCTCCCCGCACCCACACAAACACACAATCACACCGGAGACCATACTGACACAGCTTGGAAGAAAGGAAAATCTTTGGGTGACTTTTTTTAGGGAGGTATATTTGACATACAGCATTATATCAGTGTCAGGTGTACAATGTGGTTTGATATTTGCGTACAGTGTGAAATGATTACCACGATAGGTCCGGTTAACACCCATCACCTTACATAATTACCAAGATTTTTTTTGTCTCGGGATGAGAAATTTTAGAATCTACTCTCTTACCAACTTTCAGAATGCAGTGTGGCATTGTTAACCATGGCCGCCGTGATGGGTGCTGCATCTCCATGGCCCAGTCATTCATGACTCCCAAAAGGTGGGAGTTTGCACCTTTTGACCCCCTTCATCCATCTCCCACCCCCGCCCCCTGCCTCTGGCAACCACCTAGCTGCTCTCTGCATGCGTGAGCTTGGTTTTTGGGTTTTGCCTTTTGTTTTTTTCATATTCCACATGTAAGTGAGATCATACAGTATTTGTCTTCCTCTGACTTACTTTACTTAGCATAATGCCCTTGAAGTCTATCCATGTTGTCACAGATGGCAAGCTTTCAGTCTTTTTATGATCGAATAATATTGCATTTTGTGTGTGTGTGTGTGTGTGTGTGTGTGTGCGCGCGTGTGTGTGACATCTTTGTCCATTCGTCTGTCGATGGACACCTAGATTGTTGTCATAGCTTGGGTTTGTAAATCATGCTGCAATCAAGATAGGGATGCGTACATCTTTTCCGGTTAGCGTTTTCATTTTCTTTGGACAAGTACCAGAAGTAGCACTGCTGGATTATGTGGTAGTTCAGTTTTTTCAGACACCTCTGCGAAAGGTGTTCCGTAGTGGCCACACCAATTTACGTTCCCATCAACAGTGCACAGGGGCTCGCTTTTCTCCGTGTTCCCACCAACAGTTACGCCTCGTCTTTTCGGCAGATCCAGTCCAACAGCTGTGAGGTGGTATCTTATCACGGTTTTGGTTTGCCTTTCCCTTATAGCTGGTGCTGTTGAGCATCTTTTCATATATCTGTTTTCATAGGTAAATAACCTTATGTCTTCCTTGGAGAATTATCCATTTAGGTCCTCTGCCCATGTTTTCATTAGATTGTTTGTTTTTTATGTTGAGTTGTGTGAGTTCTTTTATATATTTTGGATATTAACCTCGTATCAGGTATACAAATTGCAAACACACTCTCCCACTCAGTGGGTCTCCCTTTCATTTTGCTGGTGGTTTTCTTTGCTGTGTGGGAGCTTTATGGCTTGATATAATCCCACTTGTTTATTTTTGCTTTTGGTGTCAAATCCAAAAAATCATCGTCAAGACCAATGTCAAGGAGCTTACTGCTAATGTTTTCTTCTAGGAGCTTTATGTAAGACATTCTCAGGGCTTTATATAAAACAGTCTCTCACAAAAACAGGTGGCAGGCCAAATTTGGCCCGCTTCGAGTGAATTTCTGTGTGTGCTGTAAGGCAGGGGTCTGGCTTCATTCTTTTGCATGTGGCTTTTTTAATTTAGGGGATTTTTTTTTCAACTAACAGGCGAAACAAAAATATAGCCATACAATGGAAAATAAGAAGAATAAGATTGGAATTTAAACATGCTGAGATTGTTCGGGAGGTAGGTGGGGATATCAGTTAGCTAGCTAAACATGCCTGGTGCGTCGTGACCTTGGGCAGTTACATACCCTGCCTGAGTCTCGTCATTTCCACATGAGGAAAATGTAGATTAGCAGTCAGCAAACTGTGACGATCCAGAGAATTAACATACAACTGAGGTCTGCCGTTGCAGGTAGAAGCACCCATAGACGATACTCAAGCAAGCGGGCAGGGCTGGGCTCCAACAAAACTGTACTTTCAGAAACAGGTGGTGGGCCGGACTTGGCTCGTTGACCGTAGTGTGTCGACCGTGACATAGACATTACTGTCTGCCTTGCCAGGATTAGTGATAACATAAAGAGTAGTACTATAAATAACGCGTGCGGCCCAGAATTAGCTTGATAAATGGTCCCTACTGTGAATAAGAACATAGCATGAGAGCATGCACACATGTATGTGTACATGCATGTACAGAGACACACAGGCATGGAGGTCCGTTTGCATATGTTTACACAGAGAAAGAAAGACTGAGGTGCAAATGTGCATGCAAGGAGACAGGTGTGTTCATACCTGTGGGCAAGTCACCTAGGAAATGGGATGAGAAGAACATGGGCTTCATTGGGTTGAGGATAAAGTGCGGTGATGCTCAGGGCACTGCCTGGCACATAGCAGGCACTCAGAAGTTAGCTTTTCTCACGGGTGGGGACAGGTTCAGGAGACGCAGCGAGGGGTATGTGACACCACGCACATTCACGCATGGGCCCATGATGCGACTTCTGCAAGTGTGTTTCCAACGAAAGCTGGGCTAATGAGGAGGTCATCTTCGTAGCCAGCAGGTGCCCAGAATCTCCCTGCCAGGGATGCAATTTAGCTCTCCCCTGAGATGCCGGGCAAAGGAGAAGAAAAGGCGTTTGAATCCCTTGTCACGTCTCCCGGGGCTGGAGGACATGTGTTGAGTTGGAATTTTTCAACCTCAGCCTTTTTTTTTTCTCTTGACACATCCATCCCAGAAACATCTGTGAGATAAAACAGAGAAGGTCTTATGAATTCAGCTCATACTCGGCCTGAGCTCCCACCCCGAGCAAGCGAGACATGAATCACTGGCCCAGGGGCCCAGCAGCCCTGCAGAGCCGCCTCTGCAGCAGGGCCCCGGCCTTTCCTGAGTAGTTGCTTTTGATTTCCCCGAAGCCTTCTGATGTCTACACTCCTCAGAGCATGTGTGTCTGAGGGAAAGTATGCTGAGAGCTCAGCTCATGCGCCAGGGTGATGTCAGCCGCTCACTCCCCAGGCTTGGCTGAGCCCTGCTGGGCACCTGGCAGTCAGGGTGCAAAGATGACCCAGACGAGGGGACCTTGCTTGTCCCCATTTTCCCTTTATTTGAAAACACCATAGAGGGAGGGCACTATTGTGGTTTTACAAGAGGTGCCTCCATGGTACATTGATCTGTAGAATATTCTGCACTGCAAGTTTTCATCCTCGGAAACAGGAAGGAATGCGTGATGGCTGCCGCTAGGTCAGGGGCCAACCAGCCGAGGTCTTGTAGACAGCTGTTAATCCAACTTGACCTTCTAGAGGTCCTGTGCACCCTGCAGTGTCAGATCCCACTGGATGGTTGTAAATCTGAGCCCTCTCCGCCTGCACTCACGTTGTGTCTCACCTTTTCTGCAAGCATCCAGCAAATGCCTGGGTTCCAGAGCTGCAGGGCCCATTGGCCTTCTGGAGCCTGCACCCAGGGCCAGGGAGGGGTGGGACTGGCACTCTTGCTCATGTCTTCTGTCCAAGGGACACACCTATATTGGGTACCTGCTATGCTCTGGGCCCTGTGCCAGCCACTGAGGGGTCTGAGGAGGACAAGACAAAGTCCTGCCTTTAAGAGCCAGCAGCCCCAGGAGGTGGACGACCAGGGTGCTGATAAGAAAGGCAGCAAGATGCACACAAAGTCCCGTGGGGTCACAGGAAGAGGGGAGAGAGGCCTTGTAGCTCTGGAGGGATGGGGCGAGACCAAGGGAAGAATTCCAAGGAGGGCTCCTCTGAGCTTGAATTGAACGTGCAGAGAGGGAGAACACTGGGTATGCAAAGGCACAGAGGTAGGGAAGGGACACTCAAAAGATGTTCCAGCCAGAAGGGGTGGATTATCCTCAACTCCCAGGTGTTACAAAGAAAGCAACCGAGGCCTGAAGAGAGGAAGTGGGTTTCCCACTGTCACAGTGGCCCCCATTCCCCGCATCCCTGTCCAGGGCCATTTCCACAGTTGGGTGAGTGCCTCGCTGGTGTCATTCCCTGCACAGGCAGACACCTGCTTTCCCTGCTCTGCGGTGTGGGGTGGGGACAATGTGACGTTTGCAGAGTCACACTCTGCACATGTTTTTAGGAGTTGCTCCTTGCGGAGGGGAGGGGTGTCTGGTCCCTCCAGAGGGGAGAAGAAAGCGTTTCTTTAGTCCTGAATCTTTGTCCCTAGGCTCATTGTATGGGTGGTATTGTTGAGACGACACCGGTGACCAAGTAACATACCCAGGGCTGCAGTGTGTTTTGAATGAGGTAAAACCAGGCCTGTGTGGAGCTGAGGAGAGGGGGACGGCTGGATGCCAGACCAGGTCCAGCCACTTTCCCATCTGTTTCCCGTCATCCCTGTCTTCCTGAGGACCGTCCCAGACCAGTCCTCTGTGGGTCTGCTCAGGTTAGCTTCTCACCTTGGCTATACCCACCTCCTTCCCAGGATCCTTAGCAACAGACAGGGAGTCCGACCGGGATTCTGCTGGGGCAGGAATGCCGCCACACGCTGCCCCCTCCACCCTTGGATGGGGCTGGCTCCTGTTTACCCAGCTGCTGTGAGACCAGGCCAGGGTCACAGGGAAAACCTCAGAAGCCTGTTGTCCAGCTGGCACCCCACTGCTCAGATCTTACGACCCCTTCTCTCCCCTTGGAGACCCCTCCCTCAAAGAGGTGGCCCAAGGTGGGGCCTGACCTCTTGGGAGAGGTGAGGTTGGCTCCTGTTACAGCCCCTTTATGTCTCCGGTCTTTCATCTTTCTTGAAAAAGCAGAAGTGGCCGTAAGGAAAGAGGAAGGGCCATGGGACACAGGAGCCTGTTAGTAAGGCAGGTGCATGGAGCATGGTGTTTGGACCCAGAAGTCCCAGCTCCGTGGGGCCCTGGCAAATCACATGCCCTCTCTGAGCACTGGGTGTGCCCATCTGCTCACTAAGGGCAGTGCTCACCCCGCTATTGCCCCTCTCTTGGTCTTAGTGAAGCTCAAGTGCAATGATGAATGTAAAAATGCTGTGTGAAGTCAAATGCAAATGGCCGGAGATGGGGACCATTATTTGAGGTAAGAGGAGACAGCTAATCAGATAGGTACGAGCAGCGAACCAGGGCAGGAGCACTGGCCGAGGAGTCAGAAGACCTAGGGAATGGTGCGGACCCTGTGTGCCTCTGGGCACAGTTCTTCATTTCTGTTTAGCCCCAGTTTCCTCATATCACACTGGGGTAATAAATCGGTTCTTTCTACAGAGTCTCATGATGACCATGGAAGAGTATTCATCCAACCAGCATCTCCTGAGCGCCTGCTGTGCATCAGGCCCTGGGCTAGGCTGGCACATGGGGCTCAGAGTCCTAGAGTGTCCAATATAATTGAGTCCAGTTTCCTCATTTTGCAGATGGGAAAAAAACAAAGAGGAAAATGACTTTCTTGGGGTATCAGAGATGAGGAGCACCCATTGCCACTCCTCCTGAATCCAAGGCAGACATTACTAATCAATCACGACCCTCTTCCAACTAAACCCAATGGTACTTCAGGACTCCTCTCAACACAACACTCCAGGTGGCTACCAACTGAATAAAAGTGGATGCCAAGATGAAACTATTTGCATACCAATCCAAAATCCTAACCTTAGACTTGTTCAAGATCATCTAGCCAGAATTATCAATGGTGGGACTCAGACCTGGGTTTTCTCTCCCAGTCTGCCTTTCCACTTACTCCTGAAACTAACTAAACTACCTACTATGTGTTCAGCTTAAATGAGATTCAGAGCTGAATAAGACCTGCTTACAGGGTCGTACCAGCCGGGAAGAAAGTCAAAGGGAAAATGATATGGGCATTGGTTGGAGATAGACCCAAGGTCTTATGGGAACTGAGAGTTCAGGCCTGACTGTTCACACACAGGGCTGGCGGCCGGGGGCCGGAGTTAGTTAACGAAGGCTTCCTAAAGCAGGGGAACATTGCAGTCAGCCCTCAGCCAGCAAATAACTGTCAAACGTGAAGGGTTGAACAGGACACAGATACACTGGGCTTCTCTGGGGATGAATGACATCTGTAGCCTGTGAGAGGACGAGAGATGTCATAGGAGGGGGCAGCTGACCCTGGTGAACAGAAGTTTGCAGTGTTGACAGGGAGCAAAGATGGGATTTCAAAGGAGTAGCTTGGGGGTGGAAGGGAGGTTTCTAGGTTGGCTGTGCTGGTTGGGCTGAAGCCGAGTGACGTACACTGCCCAGCCCCTATTGAACTCACCCGCTGTGCCCTCCTCATTTGTGGCCCTCGCCACCCTGTTTGTTGTTAAATGCAGGTTGTTCTTTCCTGGCTAGCCTGGAAGCCTTGACTGGGCAGGTACTGGGTCTTTGTTACTAGCTGGGACTTGAACCTGGCCCTGGCACAGTGCCTCCTAGCACATACAAGTACTTAGTAAATCCTGGATGCATGCATGGACGGATGGATGGATGGATGGATGGTCACACAGCCTCTTTAAGCCTACATCCTCCTCTGCAAAATGGGGGAAATAGTAACAGCTTCCCAGGGGTGTTGGAGAGATTAAATGGAATGGTGTGGCTAATGCCCCTAGAATAGTGGCTAGCATTCAGAAACTATTTACTGAAGGATAAATGATGACTGTCTAAGCACAAGGGGAAAGACACTCTTGATAGGTAGCTCCTGACAAATGAATTTTGCACACTCTCGGCCAGGACGCTTAGCAGAAGAGGGAGCCTAGGACACAGTTGTGAGAAATAAACCCAGCAGTGGCCATGGAGACAGTGAGCCCTTGGTTGGGAGACCCCGTAAGTCCTTTAGAACGAGGAGGAACAGAGCTAAACACCTACTTTGTGCAGACATGGTGTTCTGAGCACTTTCCATGTGATAGCTCATGTAACCCCACAGTGACCTTACATAGTGGGCATTGTTATTATCCCCATTTCTCATATGGGGAATCCGAGCACAGAGGGGTGAAGTAAGTGGCCCAAGGTCTTACAGTTGGGATGTGTCCTGACTCCCAAGGCCGCTCTCTTAGCCACTTGAGGAGCTCCCAGAGACAGCTGCAGTAGCAAGGGCAGGGGTTGTATGTGATGTCTGTCCCCAGCGAGGTACCTGCCACGAAGCGGACTCTCAGTCAGTATCTGCCGAATGAGTGAATGAACAAACGAACGAATGAGCGAACCTGCACACGAGCAGCCCTTCGAGCAGTGCCACAGGCTCTGACAATGGTCTCAGTAGACACGGGGCAGGGTTCGTGCCCGAATCATCAGCAATGACTGTGTCATATCTCTGTGATTGTTGTGGTCAGTTTTAAAGCTGTCTCGGGACACATGCTTTGCTGTCTATGCCTGCTGTCACTACCCATATGTGGCCTTGTCGGCTATTCCCCAGTCTTAACCAGAGCCTCCTGCTGTCGTTCCAGTCCTTGGAGAGCAGGAGGGGACTGGACAGCAAGCGGACCTGGTGCCAAGGAGACCGAGTTCAACTCAAAGCCGGAGGTGGAGATGGTGGCCCGCTCCTGCCACCATTGCCCATGCGTCCTTGGGCAGTCCCTTCCCGCTCTGAGCCTCACTTCCCCATCAGCATGAGGGCAATGATAGTAATACCTTCCTTGTGAGGTGCATCCGTGGCCAGGAAACTTACTGCTCAGGAAGCAGAGCAGGAGGTGCGGTTCTCCTGGAAAGTTGTGATTTGCAGGCTGGTTTCAGGAGCAGATGGCTCAGTTGTGAAGGTGGGACCAGCAGGAGGCCGTAAGAAATATGAAAGGCAGCCCTGTCAGCCCTCAAGTCACTTCTCCCCTACCTGTCACCATGCCTGAAACGTTCACCATTTGATTAACTCCTGGCAGGAAGGCCTGGTGGCTTGGGAAGGAACCTGTTTTAATGCACACAAAGAACAGACAGTGTGACATTTGAGTCCCTGGCAAAGACACATCCTTGGCCTCTCCCAGCACGAGCTCAGTTCAGAGGGCACGAGACACAGCTGGGGGCAGAGGGCAGATACCAGGAGCTGAGCAAGAGCCCAGACCTCAAGCAGGGGTCCCACGGGGCCTCGGGGCAGCTTGGGAAGCCACATGCTTCAGATTGGGTGAGGAGCAACAGGAGGACCCTCAAAAGGGAGCAGAGAGCTGCCTGGAGCAGCTTTCTTCCCCTTTGAACTTTCTGCCAACGAGCAGCGTGGCCACACGGCCCCAAGGGGAAGCTCTGCCAGCCCCCGGGCACCTGTCCCAGAAGCCCAATTACCAGCTCTCAGTGGGCAGTCAGCTTACTGATTGAGAGTCCTCAGGGAGAAGGCACTGCTGAAGTCACGAAATACTCTGAAGGAAACGCTTTTATTCCTTCCCACGAGCAGAACATGGCATCTCACCTCTCACCCCATCATGTTACTGTGGGCAGAAGAAGCCGCTCCTGGGTCCTCATTAAACCCGATCACCTCTCTGCACCCTCACTGTCACCGCCGTGCCTGTCCACTGTCATCTCTGCCTGGACCACAGCGTGCAGCCTCCCCACCAGTCCGTGCCCCGCTCAGCAGACAGAGGGACTTATTCAAAAACACCAGGTCGCTCCACAGCCCTGCCTAGAGTGCTCCGGTGGTTTCCATCGACTTAGAGCCAATCTGCATCTCCTTTCTGGGCCCCTGACGCCTGGCTCGGGCTCTCTCCTCCCTCGCCGCCCCATCCCCCACTCTCCTGCCCCTGTTCACTCCTTTCCAGCCACTCCTCCTGAGAGCCCTTTGCCGCTCCTCAAAAACTCTGGGCTTGTTTATTCCCTCCCGAGGAAGGGATTTTGCATGAGCTGTTCCCTCTACCTGGAATCCTTTCCCCACAGGTAGCTCCTTCTTGTCCTTCAGGTCTTAGCTCATGGGACACCTCCTCAGAGAAGCCCTCCCGAACCACCCCATTTAGAGCACCTCTCCTCCTCCTCAGGCCCCTCTGGCAGTTCACTTTGTATTTATTTGCTATCTGTCTATTGTTCATCTTCCTCACTTGTCTTATTTGCTGCTGTGTCCCCAGCAGCTAGAACAGTGCCTGGCACATAGTAGGGCTTCATACCTGTTGAATGAATGATCTCTACCGGGAGAAATGGGTAATCCTAACAGCCCTTACTGAGCCCCAGCAAGGCGGGACATGGCATTGTGGACCTATAACTTCATCTGGTCCTCACAGTGTAAAACCCTACAAGGAAGTGTCCCCATTTTACAGCTGAGGAAACTGAGGCCCCAGGAGTTCAGGCAACTGCCTCAAGGTCATGGAGAGGGCAAGAAGCAGAGACCCAGTCTGTCTGAACCTAAGTCCCCACTCTCACCGCTGTGTTATTAACACAAGTGTTATCACCCTTGTCTTACAGACAAAAGAACGGAGTCTTGAAGAGGGGTGTTCATGGGCCTAAAGGTCTCAGCCAGGAAGAGCTGTGGCTGGGATTTGAACCAGACTTGCTGCTTTGTCTATGAGACGGCAGAGGCCCAGGCAGCCGTCCATACTGTGAGGGGCTATAGAGCTGGTCAGACAGCTGTCCAGTCCGGCAGCAGGGTCCAGGGTGCAGGGCAGGCCCTCAAGGAGAGGAGACCACAGTAATGCTAACACCTAGCACTTGTTGCTGTGCATTTGGCAGCGTTCTAAGTTCGGGGTCCCCAACCCCCAGGCTGCGGACCAGTGCCGGTCCGTGCCTGTTAGGAACGGGCCACCCTGCAGCAGCTGAGCTCGAATGTAATGCGCTTGAATCATCCCGAAACCACGCCCCCGACCCCATTCCTGGAAAAGTTGTCTTCCGAGAAACCGTCTGTCCCTGGTGCCAGAAAGGCTGGGGACCGCTGTTGCAAGTGCTGCTTGTATATTAACCATCTTCTCAACCACCTCAGGAGGGAGGTAGCGTTGTCATCCCTGCTTTGCAGATGACAAAACTAAGGTACAGAGAGTTTATGTGACTTATACAAGGTCACCCAGCTGGGAAGTGGTGGAGCTGGACAAAGCCCAAGCGCTAACCACTGCACCGAGCTGACTCCCGGCGGAGACGCCGGCGGGCGTGGCTCTAGAGCTCTGGGGTTCAGGAAGGGACCCCGAGTCCGGCAGAGTAAACAAAGCCTGCCACCCGGAGCCACCAGACTCTGATCCTGGGGACCCTAACTGACACCAGCCCCCTGGGGCTCTCAGTGTGGTCAGATCAGGAGGCCGGTGCCACCAGACAGCTGGGGCAGGTCCCAGCCCAGTTGCCCCGTACAGTATGTTCTCGGCCACTCCAAGCCTCAGTGTCCACCCTGAAACAGGGCCAGGAGTCCATCAGGAGGTGGTAATGAGAGGAGGGGAGGAGACAGAGCTGAGTGATGCCCCACCCGGCCCGGAGCCCCAGCCCAGGCAGGATGAGCGAGCAGTCGGTGACAGAAAGCACATGGCTCCCGCCTCAGCTTTAATCCCTGCCCTGCCACTCACTGCACTGGCGACATCGGGCGAGTGCCTTACCTCTGTGTGCCTGGATCCTGTGTCAACGAGGATAATTACAGTATAATTTGAGATTACAGTAATTAATCCACATAAGGCACTTAAAACAGTACCTGGCCGAGAGTAAGCTCTAAATGGCCGAGAGTGAGCTGTTCTTTATCCGAAGATTACCAGTGTTAAAATGTTAGTTCTGGCCTCTCCGTAACCATAGGGACTCTCTCAAACAAGGATCCCATGAGGTCAGAGAATGAACACGAGGACGCTGTGTGTCCCCTGGTGACAGCGCCTCTGCAGGCCGTCCCTCACTAGAAGCACCCCCCCCTTCTTTGTGTTTCTCCAGGACTGTCATCCTTCCCTGTGGGTGCTACAGCTAAGTGCTTGTCAAGTTTATGAGCTTTCAGAGCCACTTTCAGCGACAGCCAGGCCTCCCCATTTTATAAAGCCCGAGATAAGAGAACAGTTTATGAGATTAGAGGTTTGTCATCAACTTCGGCTTTGATTTCTGTCTCTTTCTCTCTCTCACTTTCCTCCTCTTTTATAAAGCCAATGCACAAGCTGGGAACAGCAGAGGCCTAGGCCCCATAAACCTGCTGTTCAAATAAAGGAGACATTTAGGGCCAGGTTGAAGTGCCATTTAAAGGTGATCACTCTAAAGTGACTGTGTCTGGGCAGTTTGTCATGAGGTACCCCAGCTGCTGGCCGAAGACCCCTTGTTCTGCCAGTCTTGCTGTTAACTCATAGTTTTCAACGTTGGCTCTTCGAAACCGAGAAGGTGTGGAACTTTTGTAAGATTTTGGGATCCAGTTATTTTTAAAGTAACTTTTTAAGAAGCCGTCTGCCCCCGGGGAAGGTTTTGGGTCAGACTCAGAAGAGCCCTGCAGAGGAGGCGAGGATGGATCCCCAGGTCTCCGCGCTGCCACGGGCACTTTATGACCCAAGAACGTCCCAGTCCAGGGGCGGGGCAGGCCTCTGCCAACTCTCTGTGGGCAGAGCCGCCTGGTTTGCCGGCAGCGGGCCCCGAGGCGGTGGCACATCGTCCAGTGCTGGGCGGGACCTGGCTGCTGTGCACCCCACCCCGTCTGCCTGGCCAGCCGCAGGTCCCGCACCCCCACACTCACTTGGACCCCAGCTGCAGGTCCTCGGCCTTGATGTGCAGCTTCGAGTCACCACACCTTGACGCGGGCTGTTCTCTCTGCCCAGTGCGCCCCTCCTTTCATTCTTCCGTCCGGTCCTCCTTTGTCTTTCAAGACGGCTCAAGTGTTACCCACTCTAGAAAGAGCGATGTTAAGGCCCCCTGCTCTGGGCGTCCAGGCCCCGTACCCCCTCCCCCCATGCAGCCCTTGGCCGTGGTCGCTACATGGGCCAGCAGAGGCCAGAGCAGGGGGGCTGCAGCGTGAGAAGCCAGGTCCTAGGCAGACTGCTCAGAAGAGAGGGTGGGGGCACCAGGGCGGCTGTTTGACCGCTAGCGTTGGCCCACCACTGACCCGCCTGCTGTTAGAGAATAAAACTCCAGACCCCATCACCGAGCACACAAAGCCCATTTCAGCATAGCCTGAGACCACCTTTCTTTACTGGGTGTCCTACTCCCCCCAGCCCCCCTCTCCCACATACCCTGTGCTCCAGCCATCCTGCCATGCCCGTCCCCCTCCTCTGCTCTGCCTGAAATGTCCTTCATCTCTTCCGGCCCTGACACACTCCTGCTCGTCCTTTAATACCCAGTCCCAGTGGCTCCTCCTCTGGAAAGCCTTCCGTGAGGACCCTCTAGCAGCCGTCCTCAAGGCCAGGGACTGTGTTCTCACCTACTCTGTGCCCAGTGCCCGGCACAAAGCTGGGCAAAACGTATTACTTAGGAAAACCTTGTTGGGCTTTTAGTTTTTGAAGTAAGTCTGTCCTCGAGTCAGAGGCAGGCCCTAGTGAGACCACACACGTGGTCTCAGACCCCCCCCCCACACCCCGTGTCTAGAAGTGCTAGGTGGTGGAGGCAGAAGCTGAGCTACATTTTAAGGAGGGAACTCATCCAGACCAGAGGCTGCTCCAGGGCAAGTGGGGCCCCGGAACTCTGCTGCGCGCCTCAAAAACGCTCCCTGGGCCCGTCCATCCCCGAGACCTCACCCCAAGCGCCCGCAGCACCACCAGTGACGGCCACAGATGGGAAACAAGCTGGAGGCCTGAGATGTGCTGTCCACTCCCGCTCCTCGGACCTCCTGTCAGTGTGGCGCTCGAACCTGACCTTGCCTGAGCAGCAGGGGAGACTCCGGGCTGTCACTCTCCTTCCACTCTGACGCCCTAAGACCACATTGGCCTTTTCAGCAGCTTTTGGCTTGTGGTCAACTCAAACCCCCAGATCTTTTTCACCGGGATGTCTGCCAAAGCCACATCTTGTGCGTTTGATTTATGGCTTGGGTTCGCTGGGGCCTGTGCCTGCTCCCCAGAAGCCAACTGGAGGAGGGCGATGGTTTCTGTACCCCTAGGAGGAGGAGTGATTTCAGACCCCCAAGCCTCAGTGTGAATGTGAGCAAGCTCTCCTTCTCTCTGTTTGTGTTTCCTGGTCCCTTGTCTTTGAGGCGCCAAATGCCAGCACCTCTTGAATGGGATTTTCATTAGCATTCAAGTCACAGGTTACCAGGGCTCAAGCAGATCAACCCTTCAGGTTACCCGGGGAAGCAGTGCTTCTGGAAATGACCCAGAAGGGCAAGGAGAGACAGGCAGGTATGTACTGGAGGCCCGGGCTCCGGGGTCTGGGGTCCATGTTCCCTGGGGAAGGCACGTCATTGCCATGAAGCTCAGTTTCTCATCTGCGGAATAGAGATGACAAATCCCAACCTCCGTGGCATTGTTAGGACAGAGGCTTGTACCACCTTTGCAAATATTGTTCCTGCTCAGCCAAACATCCTTCCTTCTCCAGGGATTGCCTTTTAAATGCCACCTTTTCAGGCGGAAGGGCCTTCCCGGACCGCACTCCCTAAAGGCAGTCGCAGGTTGCGTGTAAGTGTCCATGCTGTCCATCGCTTCTCTCCCCCGTCACTCTCGCTGGACCCGCAGCTCCATGAGGGCCGGGACCGTGTTTCCTCGTTCACGACTGTCCCTCCCATCCCCCATCCCGGCCCCAGCACGGAGTCAGGACTCAGCAGTGTGTGCAGAATGACCGTTGGGGAGTAAAACATCCCCTCGGACCTCGGCTGTGAATTCCGTGTTAGGTGAGCAAGGGACCCAGAGAGAAGCAAAAGGAGAAGCCTGTTTGGTTTCCTCTGACACAGGCAAGGCCACCTCCCACCCTGGCCCTCAGGGTTCCCAGCTGTAAATCGAGGTGTAAAGTGAGCGATTGAACAAACTCTTCTCGAAAATCCTCCTAGCTCTCAAAGACTCTTAAGTCGGCACAGGGACGGGGAGAAAATTGTATTGAATTTGTATTGCCTGTTGGGTTGAGAAAAACAACTTCTGCCAGGAAATCTCTCTTACTCTGTCACTTTCTCCACTGGGCTGGAAAGAACTGCCCCGCGCAGGCCTGGGCCTGCGTAACCCACACGGAAAAAGTCCCAGGCCCCCACCTGCCCCAGGCCGGGTGGGGGTCGGGGCCCCTGAAAGGTGTGTGGCAGCTGCTTCCCCGGGGGGTCCAGGGGGGTTGTTGCCTTAACCCAGCTCATGGGCAGGTAAAAAATTCCAGACATGTTCTCTGCTGACAGCTAATTGTGTCCTTTATTAATGACCATGGCTTTCTTGGGGCAGGTGGGAGGAGGGAGGAGGCCAGTCTCGGCCGAGGGGGCTCCCTCAGGTGGAGCTGATGACCACATTTCTGGATCCCATAGAAGCGGAAGTGCTGCATGAGGTGACCCCGAAAATGTACCCCCCACAGCTGGAGAGGGGAGGGGCTTTCCCAGGCTCCGCAGCCCCAGCAGGGGTGGCTGGCGCTGACAAAACAAGGCGGGGATTTGGGAATCTGGCGGCCCAGGTTCTGGGGCCTACGTTGGCCTCTTAGAACACAGCCACCAAAGTCTAGTGGATGCCCTGCGGGGAGGACCCTCAGCGGGGTGATGCCCCACAGCAGCTCAGGGAGATGCACCCCGGCTCCATCCGGCCATCACCCCCTGGTGGCAGCAGGACCGGGCCCTCCAGGCCCCTCAGTGACCCACTTCGCCACCTGTCAGTACAGCAGCCAGATGTGCCGGGGGCCTGGCCTGGCCCTGCCAGATGTGTGGAGCTTTCCCAACACATCCGGCTTCCCTTCAGGCACGTTGTGATTATTATTTAACACTCGCTTTTCCAGCATCTGTGAGGCCAGAGGATGACTGGCTGGGAGGCTGATTTCCCTGAAGGACCTTTATAAAGCCCAGGTGCAGTGATAACCTCCAACTGGAAGGAGGGCTTTCGTGAAGCTCTGTTTGTTCCCCATTTTCTCGCTAAAATCTCATGTTAGACTAGGGAGGGAGGTGGAGTGTGCAGGGTTAACCTCGATTATAGAAGAAAGATGTGAGGCTCAGAGAGGGACACAGTGAAGAAGTAGCTGGGCTAGGGCTTGAACAAGGCAAAGGAAATTGCTGTGCAAAGGCCCTGGGGCTAGAGGTGGCCTGATGTGTGCCAGGACAGCCAGGAGGCCAGTGTGGCTGGAGTGGAGTAGATACAAGGGAGGGCAGTAGTAGTAGGTAAGTTCAGAGAGGCAAGGGGGGTACAATTACAAAAAAGAATAAAATAACTACCAATGAATTTGACCAGAGAGGTAAAGGGGGCGTTTGTACCCCAAGTGACATGGGAGCTATTGGAGGGCTTTGAGCTGAGGAGCAACCCCCAGCCGATCCCTGTCCTGCAGGACCACTGTGGCTGGTTCATGGAGAGCAGACTGCCGCCAGAGGACAGTGGGGAGGTGGGAGGGTGAAAGCCCGGATGCTGCAGTCCCGAGTCCAGAAGCTGCTGCAGGGTCTGACAGCTACCACTCCTCCTCCCCTCTGCCTTCCCTGCCAGTGTGGGCATCGGGACTCAGGGCTGCAGCTCATTGGCTATGTAACCTTAAGCAAGTCTCGGTCCAGGTCCAGCTCATCTGTTCTGTAGTCATCAAGTGAGAAGCTTGAACAGAAAGATCATGAATACTCTCGACTTCCAATGACCCAGACCCCACCTGCCTCTCTAGCCTCATCTCCTACTCTTTCAGCCTCGAACTTCAGGCTTCGATGACCCTGAACTCGTTGTAGTTCCCCCGGCGCACACCATGTGGTTTCACGCCTCTGTGCCTGTGCACAGGCGGCCGCCCTGCCCCCCCTCTGCAGCCTGTGACGCCCCCGCCCATCTGTAGCCCTGCATGTGGAGAGCTGTTGCTCTTCACCAGGTCTGGGTGGCTTCTCCTCCTGAGGCTTCCCCCAACCCACGCTCTTCCTCAGTGCTCCTGGGCACGTCGACCGGCCCCACCGACCTTTAAGAGACAACAGAATGAAGTGGACGTGGAGACTCAGAGCTGGCTTCAAATCCCAGCAGCGTCTCTGGAGGTGTTTTTGAGCCTCTGTTTCCTCATCTGTGAAATAGAGATTAATTACGTTTCCTGCTCCCAGGGTCAAGGTGAGGATGCAGCAAGATTGTAAAACACCTAACCCAGTGCCTGGGTAACTCAGTCTCTGGGATCCGTGAAGCCAGATTCTAGCTGCAGAGAAGGGGCTTTGAGTGAATAATGTGGCCCCAGATCACTGGAGTGGCCCTGGCCAGGACCCCGGGACGGCCTCCCAGCAGTTCCATGTCCCAGGGGGATTCCTGTCCACCCCTCCTGTCACCAACCCCTCCCTCCGCTCACCTCTTCCATCAAGGCCTGGTCAGAGCTGCCTGCCGGCAGCCACACAGCACTTGGAAATGTCCTTAATTGCTTCACCAGAGTGGGGAGTCACCCTGCAGGCAGATAATTAAAAAGTTCAGAGCTTGATTAATTGGGAGGAAATTGGAGGAATGGGGCTGCCTGCTGGGCGGGCGGGAGCTCCCAGCCCCTCTGTGGGGGTAGCATTTGGGGCGGCAGGCCAGAGCGGGGCCGGGGCCCGACATAGGATCCAGGGGCTGGGAGGGCCGGGGGGGAAACACCCTCACCTGCCTTTGCAGGTTGTGGGGTGCAGGGTCTAACTCCCTGGGAGGCTGCGCTCTACCACCTGCCTACAACAGGGAGGGTGCTGTCAAGAGACACAGTGGTTGTGAAAGTTCTGGTGACTCCAGCCTCGGGCCAAAGCATCTTGAGGTCTCCTCTGTGCCAGGCAGTGAACAGGGCAGGCGCAGTGGCTTTCCTCATGGAGCTCACAGTTGGGCGGGTGGGGAGGTGAGACGTGGGGAGACCAATGGTAACCAAATGCCAAGGACAAGGGTTTGAACCACATGCCTTGAGAGCTATTTTAGGGGCCACAGGAAGGAGCTCCAGGGGCCCTGACATGGGCTGAGGGGCTCCAGAAACCTGGAACAAAATCTCCAGTCCACACACAGGCTGGGTGACCTTAAGCACAAGATTCCACCTCTCTGAGCCTCAGTCAGTCAGCAAACACTCCCAAGACCTCCTGTCCATCCTCTCTCAGCCACTGTGGGCCCCTGCTGTTACCAGGCTCACAGCCTGGTGCGGAGGCGGAGAATCGCGGGTTTGTAATTGTGCAGTGGCAGATGCAAAGTGGTACAGCCGCAGGAGCCTAGGGGAGAGTCCTGGGAGAAGGACTAGGAGATGGACCACGAAGTGATTGGGCAGCAGCTAAGGTCTGTCGGATAAAAGGGAGTTAGCCAGGCTGGAGCTGGGGCAGCGTGCCGGGCAGAGGGCACTGCCTGAGCAAAGGCCCAGAGGTGAGGCGGAGCACAGTTTGCTGGGGAGCGGGACACCCCCTACTTATGATGGGCTCTCAGGGCACAGCTGGGGGTGCTAGGAGCTGAGGCCGCATTTACCACAAGCACAGAGAGCCACGGAAGGTTCTTGAGCAGAAGAGGGACTGTGCAGACGGCCTGTGTTGAAGAGCCTGGCCTGGGGAGGCCCTGGATTTCCCCCTTCAGGCAAAGAAGAGGCATGTTAACACAGTCCTGCCACTGCTTTCTGACTTCTGTAGTCCTGCCAGCTGCTGGCGGGGGACCACAGAGCCAGGGTCCGGCTGGGGCAGGCAGGGGAGACCTGGGCATGTAGTAGGGGGGCAAGATGACTGACATTCACTGGGTGGTTTCAGTGGGAGCTACCACCACAGGAGAATGACCCTGAGGTGCTTTCTGGACTTAATCAGCCCAGGCAGGGCCTCTCTTTTTTTTGGGGGGGGGCGTACTTTCATCAGGATAGAGCACTGGAGAGGCTTCTGAGGCAGGCGTTAGGGAGAACATGGGCTATGAGGGCAGAGGCTCTACCCCTAATTCCCTGAGTGACTTTGGATAAGGTATGGGGTAAAGAAACTCCAGGCCCAGCACCAGGCAGGCACGTGGTAGCCACAGGGATCAGCAGCTCCTTCTAGCCCAGGAGCTCGCCGCCTGCTTCCAGCCTAGCTTTGCCTGTGGCACAGAGGACCGGGCGCCCTGCCCAGCCTAGCCCTGGGGGGCTGACTTTGCTGGCTCAACCTCCAGCAGCAAAAACAAGAAGCATGCAAAATGCAAAAGCCACTTTGCATGAGGGCGACCCCCAAACCCGCCCACTCAACCACAAGAACAACACAGGCTCAGCCCTGATATACATACGGCACAAGCCCCAGAAAATACACAGAATGGGTTTTTTATGTAGTTCAGAAGAACCTAGGGCCCAGGGCTGGGTCTCTGAGCCTGCCCATAGCCACAGTCCCGCTGCTGGCAGGGGCCATAAGTCCTCCCCGGTGCAGAGTGGGCTCACAGAGCAAGGGGCCGCAGCAGCCGCTGAGCCTGGGCCTCCCTGCTCCATTCCTCCATTCAGGGCCAGGGCTCTTTCCTCCATTCAGTCAAATTTCTTTCCCTGACCCAAACCCAGAACTTGTAGGAGATCCAGAGGCAGGAAAGTGTGTCATCTGCCCTTCGTACCTGGCTCTGCTGGGCCCAGGACCCAGTCCCTGGCCCCTCTGCGCACAGCGGCCAGCACGCAGTCCTGGGTGAAGGAAGGTGTCCCAGCCCCCTCTTTCAGGCACAAGAGCCTGGGCCTTTTGTCTCCATGTCCCAGTGCCTGGCACACACTAGGCACTTAATAAATGCCTATTGAATAAATTCATCACTCACCGTCTCCCCAGCTGGACCCATGGTCCTGAGGGCTACATCTCTGTCTCTATCGCCATTGGTGGGCCAAGAATGAGTGAAGGTAACAACAGCACACACGTGGATAGCATTTAATGTGAACCAGGCGGGCACCGGGACTGATGTTTTCACTGTCTTACTTCATGTAATCTTTGCAACAAATACAAGCTCAGTGTTACCATTATCCCCGTTATACAGACAAGGAAACTGCGGCAACAAGTCAAGTAACTTGTCTGTGGTCACACTGTTGGCAAGAGGCAGGCCTAGGACTTAGCCTCAGCAGCCGGCTCCAAAGTTCAGGCCCAGGTTCAATGTCAGCAGACCTCCTGCTCAGGTTCTCAGTAGCTGGAGTGAAACTGTTGTGAGCCCTCCTCTGCCTAGAACACTAGACATCCAGAAGCCCTTCCTTGCCCCCAAGGCCTGCCCCTTGGGGCCAGCAAGCTTTCGACTTCATTGTAGCGTCAGTCATTTTGGGGAGCAAGCCAGAATCTCTGGGAGGACAGGGGAGAGCGGAGCAGCAAACCAACCAGGGAGGCTCCAAGGATCACCCAGTGCCAATTAGCAGCCCCTCCGTGCCAGGCCCAGATGGAGCCCTGCCTCGGCTGACTCGGGGCTCATTCGGTCAATTATCACCTACCCCCAGAGCCCAGGGGGCAGGCTGGAGAAAATCTGTTTCCCTGTAATCCTCCTCCCCCTCCCCGGCCGGCTGCCATCCCTTCCGCCTGGGGTTGCCTGGCCAAGGGCTCCGAGCATCAGCAGAAGGCGCGTGCTGGCTGGCTGCTCTGGCCTCAAGTCCTGTGTTTGGGGCCCAGGCTTTGCCCCGCGCTTTCTGAGTGACCCCCCTCAAGGTAGCCTCCAGTCCTGACGTTCAGCCACTCGGTAATTTCTGTGTCTGGCAGCACCTGGGCACAGGGTCTTTGGGACAACAATGACATGCAGTCAAACTTCAGCTCTGCCATTTTAGAAGCTGTGTGACCTTGGTATGGTCCCTCAGCCCCTCTGAGCCTCGGTTTCCTCATCTGTAAGATGAGGGGGTGGGTCATAATGTTACTTCAATGGACGGTCATGTGAATTTGTTGAGAAAATCTATGTAAATCAATTGTACTGGGCCCAGCACCTATAAAGCACGTGATCGATGGGGACTGTTATGGCCCTTGCGTGCTGGATGAGTCATCACAGCTAATGTTTATAGAGCACTAGCCAGGTGTATGAAGTGCTTTGTGTACATGAACCTATCAAACCCATAGCCCCTGCCTCAGGTTGCTCACTGTCCATTTGGGGAGATGGATGGGCCTTCATTCAGAAAACAGAATTAACTGGGCGCCTGCTCAGTGCCAGATCCTGTATTTGGTGATAGGCATGTGGAGATTAAAGACCCAGCCCCACCCCAGTCGGGGCTCACTGACCAGTGGGCAGAACACAGAGCAGTCACCCAGGTCAGGTCCAGGGGTGGGCTGGAGCTGGCGTGCGCCAGCTTGGCTCACAAGAGCCAACTATGGGCATTTCTTCCAACTCGGTTATCTCAGGCTGGTAAGTTGGGGGCATCTACACCCCAGAAACCGGCAGACACAACAAATCAGGGCTCTCCCCACCTCGCACCCCTAGTCAGCCACTTGCCAGCACGTCGCCGGCTGCAGAACACGCGTCTGGGGTGCTGCGGCGGAGGTCAGGTTTGTGCGCTGTTGAGAGTGGGGGGCAGGCCGCCCAGAGGTGCCCGTGTCAGACTCACCTGCCCCAGGGGACAGGGTGAGCAGGCAGCAGGGCGTGCAGCCGGGGCATCTAGGGAACTGCAAACAGATGAGAGGGGACAGGTGGGGCTGGAGAAGCGTACAGGGCGGCTGCCTGAGACCCAGGGCGCTTCCCGGCTACGGGCCTCGCAGTTTGAGAACCAGGATGAGCAGGGTGGGGAGAGCAAATGGGACGGGGAAAGAGAGGGATCTGAGCATCCACCGGGCCTGACCCAGTCAAGACGACAGCGGTGGCCCCAAACCTGGCATTCACTCCACTAAGCACCTCCCCACCCACTTTCTTATCTGATGCTCACAGCACCCTGTGAGGGGTGCATTTGTTCACTCAACAAGTACCTATTGAGCACCTACTGTGTTCCCACCATTCTGTCACGAGCCAGGGACCCAATGAGACCAGACAAACCCACTTCCTCGGCTGCTCTCCAGGCCCTTCAGTGCAGGGGAAAGATAGCACGCACGTTTCCAGGCTGTTTTCTGATACACCGTTGACCTTGAACAATGCAGGATCAGGGGCAGCAGCCCATCACACAGTCAGTAATCTGCCTATACCTTTTGACCCGACAGTCAGCCCTTCGAATCTACACATTCAACCAATATCGGATGGAAAACAGTGGTTTTGATCGCGTTGAGAATGCAAAAAACTGTTCTTAATCCATGGCCGGCTGAATTCACAGATCTGAACGAAGCCGGCGGATGCGAAGGGCCTCCCTTATTTATTGAGACACAAACCCACATGCAAGTGGACCTGCGCAGTTCAAACCCGTTACTCTCATTAGACCCAACAGTCTCCTCTCATTACAGACACTGTGAGGAGGGACAAGGAAGGAAACAAAGGCCGACAGTGCAGTGAGAGAATCGCTTTAGTCCGGGTGGCCGCGGAGGGCCTCTCCCGGGGGTGACATTTAGCTGGGCCCTGGAGGATGGAAAGGACCAGCCACAGGAGGAGCAGGGGCGGTGGTCCCAGCAGAGGGCACAGCAGGGGCAGAGGCCCAGGGTGAGGACACTTGACGACCAGTGGACTGGAGCGCAGTGAGTGAGAGGGGCAGCGGGAAGTGACAGGAAGACCGCAGAGCCAGCCCGGCAGGTCCTGTGGGCCCGGGGTAGGGGGGTGTGGATTCGCTCCGGTGCCTCACAGGGAGCCGCTGCTGAGCTGAGCAGGTGCCGTGGGGCTGACTGGTTCTCGTCCAGTCACCCACGGGAGGGCCTTACCGCGTCTCCACCGTCCAGGTGCCATACGCTCACTCCCTTTCTTCAGGAGACGGAGTCCCAGAGACGGCAGGGGACTGCCCGAGCCCACTCACCTGACCCAGGTGCAGCGGCCCAGGACTGTGTCTTCAGGTCTCGTGGTTCTCTTCCCACTTCCGTACAAGGCTCAGATCTCGGCAGGGCAGGTGCGTTCCCAGCTGGGAAGCTGGGAGCAGCAGGGCCCCTGGGCCACTGGCTCTGAGGACGGCAGCTGCCCCAGACCTCTCTCTATGGGAGAGGAAGTGGCTGATGGGGGCTGAGATCAGAAAAGAGCTGTGTGCGTCTGCCCCTCTCTGGGACTCAGTTTCCTCAAATGTCAAATAAGGTGGTTGAACTGGATGCTTTTCCAGCTTCTCACTTCATCTACCCATCACCCACTGAGTACTCAGCATGGTATTGGAAGGTTACTGTCCGGCCAGGTAGTTATAGGTAGTTATAGGTTCATAAGTAAATAATTAAAATAGTCACCTCAGCCTCGCATGGGGCCTTGGGGAAGACTTCCCAGGAGAGGCGATACCCGTGCTGAGTCTCAGTTCGCCTTCTGACAAAGGGAGGGCATTCCAGGTAACAAGAGTAGCATTGACAAAGGCCAGAGGCGTGGAGGGGCCCGCGGGGGCCAGCACTGTATGCCAGTGACGGTGTGGACCATCCGGCACAAGGCTGAGACGGGCCTGTGCCAGCCCTGGAGTCCTGGGGGGCCTTGAGCTTGAGGGGCTGTTGTGGATTTTTTTAAATAGCAGTTTTACTGTGATATCACTCACATACCGTGCTATTCCCCTGTTTAAATTGTACAGTTGGGGATTGATGGTCTATTTGTAACTATGCAGCCATCTCCCCGGTCAACCTGAGGACATTCTCGTCACCTCCAAAGGAAACCCCACATCACTGCCCCCCATTCTCTGCTCTCCCCCGCCCCTGGCAACCACTGATCAACTTCTCTCTATGGATGTGCCTGTTCTGGACATTTTCACGGAAGTCCAGGTGTGGCCTTTTGCGACTGGCTACGTTCACAAAGCAAATTTTCCAGTTTGTCGAGCTGTAGCATGGACCAGCCCTCCGTTCCTTTTTTACAGCCAAATAATATTCCATTATGAGCCACTGTGGATTTTTTACGTGACACAGAAAGGTTTGCACTTTGGAAAGCTGGCTGGGGATGGGGGTGCGGGAGGAGGCCAGATGGCCAGGAAGAGCTAAGGGGTGGGTGGGAGGGCGACAAAGAAGAGCCAGGGCAGGGCCCTGCTGAGGAGGGAAGACGCAGTTATTGATTAGCTGCTGGGGGGAGGGGGAGGGACGACAGGAGAAAGGGTTTTGTGCAGCACAGTGCCAGTAGGTGCAGAGAGCCCAGGGGAGGGCCAGGGGGTGGCCGGGCAGCACACCCAAGGAGGGAAGGCTGCTGGAGGAGGCAGCCCAGGGAGTCTCAGAGGGGCCAGGACACAGCGATGAAAGAGAACAGCCGGGAAAGCGGTCCAGATGGAGGGGCTGGCACCGCGTGGAGGGGGAGTGGGCAGCCACCCACCAGCCGTGCCCGGGAATCGCCAGCAGATGGAAGAGGCATGCTAAGCTGGGCAGGCTCTCACCTGAGGGGGATCCAGGAGGATCTTGGCCTTGGAGCCAAAACCCTTTGGCATCTATCATGATGGTCCTAGACCCTCACCGGAGCTCTGTGCCCCATTCTACAGCAGAGAAAATCGAGGCTCAGAGAGGTCAACTGCTCCACTAGAGCCGGGGCTGCCCCTTTATCCAGCCAGCAGGGAAAGGCTGGTGCCCAGGAGGAAGGCGAGAGGGAGGAAGGCGAGAGGCCCGGGGCCCCAGAGCCAGCGCAGCAAAGTGGAGCTGGACAGGCGCCCAGAGCAGAAGCTGCCAATCCCCGGGCGGCACTCATGGGCCGTTGACACAGTGACAATAAAGATGGTGGCATGCAGAGGTTAGGGAGGTGGTCCCTGGAGTCGGACCACCTCGGGTCGAATCCCGGCTCTGCCACTGCCGAGCCCACACCCCTGGAAAGTTGCTTCCCCTCACTGCTTCCCTCCCCATCTGAAAACGGGGGTGATAACATCATGCCTGTCGCCGGCCTGGGGAGGCTTGGGTGAGTTATTACGAGTCCTCAGAGCGGCACCTCCTGAGGACTGGATACGTGTCGGCGGTTTCCTCTGTGCTCCAGAGCGCTGTCACCCCGTCTGTGCGTGGAGGTCCCCGCAGCTCCCCAGAGGCACTCGTCGCCGTCCTTGCCCGTGTCTGGCCTGGTCAGCGCAGCATCAGTAGGCGGTTGTTGACTGGGATGGTTTCCACTTTTCGGAAGCTTCCTTCGAAGGCAGGGCCCCGGGGGGCAGGGGTGCCGTTTTCTAGCCACAGCCCTGCGGTTGTACCTGCAACCCCTCCCCCCGCCCCCAGGCCTGGGCTGCTCATCGGTTGCGATTCTCGCGGCCACTTTAAGGAGCAGATGCCGTTACCAGTGAGAAAACTTCGGGACACCCAGCAGCGGATTTGGTGGTTGAACCCAATAGTTTAATGATGCCAGGAATTGTTCTAGGCATTTCTCCCTAAATTAACCAAATGTTATCCTCACCATGACTCAGGAGGTAGAGATTATTGTCCCCGTTTTATAGACGAGGGAACAGCTTAAGTGGCTTCCCCAAGGCCACCCTGCAGACCTGGTGGCACTGCCATTTGCCCGGCAGCCTGCAGGCAAACCGCTCTTCCCTGCACCGTCTCCAAAGCCCCAGCTCTCTCTGCTTTCGCAGGCCGGTTCTAGACGTGCTTATACGGAGTGTCCGCTGAGGGCCAGGTTCTGGGCCAGGCACCGGGGAAGGAGCTGTGGGTCCCGTCCTCAGGGAGCCAAGAGGATGGCCAGAGACCCCTTAAGAAATTATGGTGGGGGAGTGAAGCCCTCTGAACTCAGGTGAACTCAGGACACGTTGACACCAAGGAGAACGGGGTCTGTGAGGCGGGAGCTGCTTGAGGGGCTGGGGAGAGGTGATTTGCTAAGACTGGGGCTGGAAAAACGATTTGGGAAATGTAGGTGAGCCATGTGTACAGGAGGAAAGAGACGCCCCAAGAGGTGGAACCACTCACCGAAGGTCACACAGGGCCCTATCAGGAATGTGATATAGGTGAGGGCCCCAGGCCTGGGGCGGTTGAGCCGCCCTGCGTCCTAAAGCGGAACTTGCCCCTTGCGAAGCTCTTCCCTTGCCCACCTTCTCACGTGCGCCTGGCGTGATCTCCCCCCCGGCACCACAGCAGAGCTGGTATTAGGAAGGTCAGTGAGCAGGAGAAGGAAACATGCCAGGGAAGGGCCAGGGCCTAGAGCCCGGCCTCCTGATTCCCAGCCCGGGGCTGGGGGGAAGCATAGGGGGGATTGGCACACAGGCCCACGCAGGAGTGGTCACCTCTTGTAGAACCTAAGCCCTGGGCTGCAGGGCCTGAACCCAAGTCCTGAGCATCCCCCAGAGGAGGAAAGAAGGCCAAAGACCCTACCCATCCCAGATGGCTGAATGCCCACCAAGTGCAAACACTGCCCTCATATGGCTGTCCCCAGTACTGCAGACCCCTTTATTTTAATAAATTGATCAAACACCTACTATTATAACAGCTACTATTCACTGGGCACCCGTACTGTGCAAAGCCCCATATCATGTGCTTTACACACTTATGCCAAATGCTCATCAGGGCCTGTGGAAATGAGCTTTAGAATCATAATTTTACAAATAAGGCAACAGTCTCAGTATGGTTAAGCCACTTGTCTAAGGCCACACAACTAGTACAAAGCCAGGCTGGGACTGAAACCCAGGTCTGTCCGCTTCCAAAGGCAGAGTTCTCACCCGCTCTGCCACATCGCCTCTCTACACGCCCTGCACTGAGCTAGAACTTACCTACTGTAATGTCATCATCTCAATCATCTGGATCCCAGTGCTCTAGTTCCAGGAATCAGGGCCCAGCCAGCCATTGGTAAGCACGCCTGGGCCACCGGCACTGCCGAGGGCCTCTTCAGCGTCTTCAGACTAAGTCAGGATGGGTCCTAGAAGCTGCGGCACACCCTGCCCGAGTAGGTACGGAAGGCTTGCCGGGGGCCCCTGCTGAATGCACAGACCACTGTAGAGACAAGAAAGCAGGTAGCCTGGAACTTTCTGGGGACAGCGAGGACTGTCCCCAGCTAGGACTGGTGAGTGGAGACTCCCCAGGAACTTCAGGAGGGAGTGTTTCTCAGCAGTGACGCTGCGTGGCTCCTCCATAGTAGTGTGGCCTTCCACGAGGCTATGGGGACCCCCGATGCTGCGCAGTCCTCTCTGTGCTTCCTGGGTCACTCGGTGACTTCCTCTGTCTTCTCTCCTAGCTTGCCCATCAGGAACCTTCAAGGCTAACCAAGGGGATGAGGCTTGCACCCACTGTCCCATCAACAGCCGGACCACTTCAGAAGGGGCCACCAACTGCGTCTGCCGCAATGGCTACTACCGAGCGGACCTGGACCCGCTGGACATGCCCTGCACAAGTATGTCCGGGGCCCCTGAGGGCAACGTCTGAATCCACGGTCCCCTGCAGAAATGCCTGGAGGGAGGGCTGGGCTGCTGTCTGGCTATAGCCAGCCCTTCCTGAGTGAGGAGTGGCTGGTACCTGGGGGAGGTGAACAGAGCACTGGCAGCTAAAAGAGCATCCTGGGGTGGTCATGTGGCCAACCCACAGGTACCACAGAGCAGGCATCTGGCTCCGTACCTCCTTCTGCTAAGTCACCTGGAGGATGAGGTCAAGGTCTGGATTCACAAAGGGATAGAGAACGGCAGGGTTGGCAGGGGAAGAACCAACGCAGGTGGTGTCTGTGGCAGAAGAGGCTGCCCAGTGTCCTGACCTGGCAGTGGCTGCCTGAGTCCCGGGCTGAGGTTCTCTAAGAAAGGGTGACTGTGAGGGCAGTATGACAAGCGCTGTGTCACACAGGAGTGGCATTTGGCTGCAAGTAGCAGAGAGCTGACTCCGGTGGCGTGCACCATGGGGACTTATGCTCTCATGGAGTAGAAGCCCCAAGATCTGCAGTCCTGGGGTGGGGTGGTGAATCCGTGGAGCTCTCTGGATCCTGACTGCTTCTCTCTGCTCTGCGTTGTTGTGCACAGTTTCTATCTGCCAGGTCACTCTTTAGTCCAACATTGCTGCTGGAGCTCCAGCCATCACACATGTTCTAGGCAGCAGAAAGAAGGAGAGGGTTAAAGGGATGTCCCACAGCTGTCTCCTTTTAAGAAAAAGTCCTGCCCTATAACTTCCGCTATAATCAGTAGCCAGCACTTCATCACAAGAGGCTAGGAAATAGTTTCTTTAGTTGGACATACTGTCACCTAAGTAAAATTGGATTCTGCTCTAAGGAAGGGGGGGAAATAGCTTTGGGGTGGGTATGACCCCCAACACAAAGAGACTGTCCCTAGTACCAAACACAAAGGAGGCTGGCACCCAGGGAGAAAGGTTTAAGCAGCTGTGCAGCAGGATGAGAGTTATCTTCTAGAAACATCTCTCTGGTGGGTAGAGAGGAGGAAGTATGTGGGGGGAGCCATCTGGGAGGCGTGGGCTGGAACCAGGGCAGAAACAGCTCCACGGCCCCCACTGATCGACACCCCTGTCCCTCCCCAGCCATCCCCTCTGCACCCCAGGCCGTGATCTCCAGTGTCAACGAGACCTCACTCATGCTGGAGTGGACCCCGCCCCGCGACTCGGGGGGCCGCGAGGATCTGGTCTACAACATCATCTGCAAGAGCTGCGGCTCGGGCCGGGGCGCCTGCACCCGCTGTGGGGACAACGTGCAGTACGCGCCCCGCCAGCTGGGCCTGACCGAGCCCCGCATCTACATCAGTGACCTGCTGGCCCACACCCAGTACACCTTCGAGATCCAGGCCGTGAACGGCGTCACCGACCAGAGCCCCTTCTCGCCTCAGTTCGCCTCAGTGAACATCACCACCAACCAGGCAGGTGAGCGCTTCCGAGGCAGGCTCCGGGGGCAGCGCCGCGCCGAGTGGGGACCCTGCCAGCCCTCGTTAAAGACGCCCTCACATCCGCGGTTTCCTCTTCTCAAAGGCTGTGTGTGTGATCCCGCCCCCTGGGAGAGTGTTACATTGTAGTGGTGTTTACGATCATCGCTGTCACTTGTCGAACGGGTATTATCGAAGGTGAAAGCAAAGCTGCTGTAACAAAAGGGCCCAGTGTTGGGGGGCCCCAAGAACACAGAAATGCATTTCTCCCTCATGCAGGAGTCCAGGGATGCGCCGTCCAGGGCAGCAGGGTAGCTCTGACCCAGCCCCAGGTGGGCTGCTTGTTGCCTCAGCGCCCTCTGTGGTCAAAGCGGGTGGCGGGCGTGGCGGTGCCCTGGCCTGCTGGAAGGGCGGGAGAGAGAGGACCCCGGGCAGTAACAATGTTTTAAGCAAGGAAGGCCGAGGTGGCGCCCATCACTTCTGTGCGCCTTCCACCGGAAGGAACTTGGTGCTGCGGCCTCACCAAACCACAAAGGAGGCTGGGAAGCATAATCTCTCCCAGCCCGGCTTCACTCCGTCACCGTGGAAGGTGGGCAGGCAGACTCCAGTGGACATCTAGCGGTTCCCACAGGTGCTTTCTTTGACCGTTCAGCCCACTCCAGTCTAACTGCTCCAAAACGCCTCTCCGCTCGCTCACCTTCAGTCACCCTTCCTGTGACCCCGAGCCGCCCTCCACCATCCCCCGCTTTCCTTCACAGCCAAAAGCTGCCAAACCAGGAGCCTCACCTCCACCCCATAGTCCCTCTTCAGTCCGTCCCACTTAGGTGTCCAGCCCCTTCTCTCCTCCAAGACCATTGTCCTCAGGGTCACCTGAGACCTCCCTGTGGCCAGGTCCAGAAGTCGATTGCAGCCTCATCCCCCAACTGAGGGCCACATGAGATTTTGAAGGACTGTATGGTACCTGTGGGTAAAACTTTCTGGTTGACACTGTGAATATGCCCCTCAGTTATTCACGCAACAAACCTTGCCCCGCCCCCGCTGCAAGTGTGGTCTGGGCCCTGTCCAAGGAGGATCCGGGGGAGGCCAGGCTCCAGGAAAATGAGGGATGGGCTATCCAGCCCACACAGGTCCACTATAGCAGGAGGCCTGCTATAGTAGAAATTCGAAGGGAGTGATAGAAAGGAATGGAGTTCAGGAGGCGGGGAGGGCGTGCAGAGGACAGAGGGAGAGAAGGGCAGCCAGGGGTCCTGGCTGAGGGGGGCCTTCCACGCTCAACCTCACTGCATCTCCCTGGTCTCCTGGAGCAGAAGGTGTCTGTGTCCCCATTTTACAGACGGTGCTCAGAAAAGTGCAGGCGCAAAGCAGGCAGGACAAGAGACAGGGTTCACCAGGTCTAACAGATTCTAGTGCTCGGGCTAAACCCAGGGTGCGGCTGTGGGTCTGATTGTGCGTGTGAGTGATTGTGTTTGGGGAACGTGTGGGCCTGTCCTGTTGTTTGGGTGACTGTGTGCTTGTGACTGCAGGTGACCGTGGCACGTGGCTTCTTACCAACACGAGCATCGCGAGCACACGCATGTGTGTCTGAATGTGGTCTGCCCGTCAGTGTGTTTGTGTCTGGAGAGGAGTGTGGTTTTGTTTGTGAGTGTCTGTGGCATTGCTGTGGCCAAGAGGGCAAGTGTCTGCGAGTGCAGACACGTCAATTCTTGAAGATGCCTTGGATGCACTTAAGTCCCCCTCGGCCTGGGGTGCAGACGGAGCCGACTCAAGGTGGGCCATCGAGGAACCTCCGAAGACAGCAGCTGCTGGCAGAGGCACCGAACAGACCGTGACGCCGCAGCTGTGCGCCTCTCCAGCTTGACAAGGCCCTGAGGCAAGGGAGCCAGGCTCCCACTGGGAGCAGAGGGGTGGGAACTCTTTTCAACAGGGAGAAGCTAGAGTTCCCCAGAGTCCTTGAATTTCTTTCCCTGGCTGGGGGTGGGAGGGCCCTCCCCTCCCAGCATCCACGTGGGAGCCCTGGGGTGGGACTGCCTGCTCCAGAAGCCTCAGCATCGTAGCAGTGAGGATGGAGTCTGGGCTATGGCGTGGGGCCCTCTCGTCTGGAGCTGGAGGCTCCCAGAGCAGAGCGACGGCGCCGAGTGGAAGTGAGGGGCTTTCAGAGAGAAGGTACCGGGGGAGCCCTCAGGGTTGAGGGCCAGAGGCAGTGAGAAGCAGGCCCTGGGTCAGGAACAGGACCTGAGTCTGAGCCCCAGCTTTGCCATGCATTTGCTGAGTGACCTTAGTGTGTTAGTCAGTTGTTGCTGCCATAACGCTGCATAACAAAACTGCACCAAAACTCAGTCCTTTACAATAGACATTTATTTTTTTCACTCACTAGTCTGCGGGTCAACTAGGATTTAGCTAATCTGCACAGGCTGTGCTGGGCAGGACTCCAGAACGTGGGTGGGACTCCAGAATGTGGACTGGATTCAGTCTGTTCCATGTGTGTCATTGCTCTCGTGGGACCAGCAGACACCCAGGTGCATTGCTCTCATGGTGAATGGGGGGAACACACCTGGTCGGGCCGGGCCACGCCACACAAACACCTGTCTCGCCCACAGTAAATGGGCCCTGTGGAGTTACTCGGCAAAGGGCGTGGGTGCATGACCCCACAGGGGTCAGAGAGGAAGAACAGGAAACTGATGCCACCTGTCACACTCGTGGAAATCACTCCCTCCCAACCACAGGCCTCCCTTTCCCCACCAGACTGTGCATCAGAACCATAGGAGAGCTTTTCGGAATGTAGGTTCTGGACTCCGCCCCAGACCTGCCGAATCAGAACCCCAGCAGGAAGCTGAGAATCTGCATTTTTATCATGTGCCTCAAGGGGTTCTCATCATCAGACAAATTAGGGAAACCCAGGCCTAAGGGAGTCTAAGCCCCTGGGAGCCCTTCACGCCCCTTGACAAGCCCCACTCCCATGGATGGAGCCTGGGCAGCCACACCATGTCCTCGCCGCACGATCCCCCTGTGCCAGGTGAGGACATGGAAACCTGGAGAAGTAGAGCCCTTCATGCTCTGTTCCACTACTGAATGGCGTCAATGAGAATTTAAACCCAGGATGATGGGACTCCAAGTCTACACTGGAGAGGACACGGGCCCTGTCCTTGCAGATTTGTGTCCTGGTTGGGAAGATGAGCCACGGACAGTCCGCATACACAGCGGCATGAGTGAGAGTACAGGGAGGGGTCGGGGAGGGGTCAGGGAGGTGCGGGAGGTCACAGGCAGCAGAAATCCCTTCTTCCTGGGGAATGGGAGAAAGGCACGCCATGGAAGACTTCTGGGAAGAGGAGGTAATTGAGCTTGCATTTGAAGAAGGAAGAGGCTTCTAACCACACAGGGAGGGAGGTGTCCTGGGAAAGGGAAGTATAGGAGGAGGCCAGAGGGAGAGTTATCCTTCTTTTAATATTTTTTTCTTTCTGTGTCTCCTAAGCATCAGACTCCTATGCCACAGGGTCTTTGCACGTGCTGTACCCTCCTCCTGGAATGCTCCCCTCCTTCACCCCGAACCTTCCTTCAGACCTTCCTGCATCTTCATTGACTTCCCTGACTTGATCACAGGCCCCAGCTCCATGGCCCTCAAGTTCCTGGTCCTGAGTGTTTGCCTTATGCCTTAGATCATCTTCCTGTCTGTCTCCCTGACCGTGGCCACTCGGTGGTCACGGTGGGTCTGCTTTTCCTCGCCATGGTTTTCCCGGCACCCAGACAGGGGTACCACAGCAGGTGCTCAGGGCCAATGGCAGCAGGACTCAGAGAAGCGTTGGGTGAGGTGGGGTGTGGAGGAGTATGGCCAGGCTGGAAGGCAAGACTGGGGGCTTGATTTCCAGACAAACGCATTCAGCAGTAGGCTTTAATCAGACCCCAAAATTCAGTATGTAAATATCTAGCTCGTTGCCTTAAAAGGAAAAAGTGTTTCTTCGGGGCAAATGACTGGGCCTCGCTTGCAGTCAGAGCTGTCAGAGCTGGGACTGAAGTCAGAGCTGCCTCCCGACTTCGTGAAGCCGTCACTCCGTCTTTGAACCATACTCCGCCGTCCCAGAGTGCCGTTCTGCCCCGAATGCACGCATCTTCTCAGGGACCCCCGAGCAGGGAGGCCGGGTTGTGTATCTCGGGCCTTCTGAGAGGTCGGATTCCCGGGCTCACGCAGCTGGGAAACAGACCCCAGAATTCAGCCTGGCTGTCCGGGGTCCGTGGCCCTCCACACCCACAGATAAGACCAGAAAGGAGGGGAGGCTGAGCCTCAGGGTGGGTGTCGGAGGAAACTCTGCAAGGAGGCGGCATGGAAGCTGAGAGCCGAATGAGGAAGCAGAGACAGCCGAGCAGACCTGGCTGTGTGCACCCTGTCAGTCACGTGGGGCTCGTCCTCGGGGCCGCATCCTGTCCTTGGCTGCCCTCCAGGGCAGCACGGGACACGATTTCCCCCTGAGCAAGCTCTGAGCAGCCGCACCTCTGCCCGGGTTCCAGAGCAGGTGGGCAGGGGCTGGGAGAGTCTGGGCTTTGGCGCCTCGCCAGCCTGCCTGGCTTTGAACCAAGCCTGGCTGCCCACCAGCACGTAGCCGTGGACGAGTTACTTAGCCTGCACCTTCCTTGCGGGTTCGTCACCCCGCCTTGCGGGACTGCTGTGAGGCTTTGAGCTCCTGTTCTCAAGGTGCCTCCTAGGCTGCTGGGTACAGTCAGGCTCTCAAAACGCAAGGGTCATTCTACAGTCACTCTCGTCTTAGTAATAGCTCACGTTTACCAAGGGCTCACTCTGTGCCAGACACCGTTCGAGTCCTTAATGATGCATCTTCACAACACTGGGAGGTACGTTCTATTATGAGTCTGTCTTTTAGGGAAGGAAAACAAGGCATGGAGAGCTAAGGGACTTGCCCGTGGTCGCCAGGCAGTCAGCAGCAGAACCTAAATAATTACATCGCTGCACATTCAGGGCTCAGTACTGGCCGGCACAAGCCTTCTGTGGAGGTGAGGCGGGCTGTGCCAGTAGGCCCGTCCCCACCGCAGTCTGGCTGGGTGAACGCAGCCTTCGGGGCCGCTGGCGCTGAACACGTACGCTGACCAGTCAGGACACTCCCCTGTTGTCAGGTGGGAGAAGAGGCGTCAGTTCCGGGCTGGGCAAACCCGGCCCCCAACCAGCACGGCCCTTTCCGAGCTGTGTGGCCGGTCTCTCCCGAGAGACCTCACTTCTCTGAGCCGCAGTGTCCTCGCCTTCAAAACGGGCACGTCTTTTTCATTCCAGCTTTGCCAGATGGTTTCCAGATTAGTGATGCTGCCATGAAGCACCTAGGACCTAGTGGGTGAACGGTAGCTAGGCCCAAAACGAAATCGGATCGTGTGTTCATTAGTTGTGGCTGCTATACCAAAATCCTGCAGACTTAGCAACTTGGAGTGACACACGGTTGTCGCCTTAGAGTTGTGTAGGTCCAGAGTCCAGGCTAGATCTCACCAGGCCAAAAGCGAGGTGGCGGCAGGCCGTGTTCCTCTCTGAGGCTCCATGGGGTGACCCGTTTCCTGGCTTGTTCTGGTGGTGGCAGAATTCAGCGCCACGTGGTGGCAGGAGGGGGGCGCCGTTTCCTGGCTGGCCGTCGGCTGAAAGCTGACCTCTGTGGGCCTTGCCCGTGGCCCCCCGCCTCTCAGAAGCAGCGAAGGGGCAATCGAGTGCTCCTCACACTCCAGCTCTCTGCTCTTTGACCCTTCACTGGGAAAGTTTCCCCTCCTTTAAAGGCTCAAGTGATTAGATTGGGTCTACCTGGGTAATCCAGGATAATCTTCCATCTCAAGAGCCATCACCTTAATCACATCTGCAAAGTCCCTTTTGCCATGTAAGGTAACATATCCAGAGATCCCAGGAGTAGGACGTGGGTGTCTTTGGGGGCCATTGTTCTGCCTGTCCCATCAGCACTGGCAGGGGCCTTGCAGTTCAGCCAGTGCAAGCACCTCCTTTTATGGAGGGGATAGCTGACGCCCAGAGAGGTTCCTAAGTGGCTGCTTAAGATCGCACAGCAGCTCCTTGGCAGAGCCGGCCTCCAGCAGCCTGGCCGGGCAACACCACTCCACATGGCGTTCTCGTTGAAAGGCTTTCAACTTTCCAAAGCCCCGTCTGCCACCGTGTTCTCCTCTGATCCTCCCGCCCTCCCAGGGGCAGGCACACCATGGCTCAGTCTCTGGAACTGGCATGAGCACGTACTCACTTACCCCTCTCCCTGGGGGTGGCGGGGATCAGAGAGACCGGGGCCAGAAAAGCCCCTGGTGAGGCCCATGCCTGGGGAAAGGAGAAGAGAGGGAGAAAGCACTTCCCTTTCTGGGCCAAGCCCTCTGAAGGCAGCGTCCCCTTTGATCCTCCCAAGCATTTTGCAGGGAAGGCATTGCCGACCTGGAGTATCCGTTAAGATTGGGTTTGGCTGCATGTAACAGGAAGAAAAATAACAGATAGCCGCTGCCGCTAAACAGTAATGCCGTTTAACAATCCACCGTAAAACCAATGGTGTAAAAACAAGAAGCACTCATTTAGCTCAAGAGTCTCCGGGTGGGCTGGGTGGGTCCTGGCGGGGAGCACTCACATGTTTGCATTCTGTTAGGGCTTTATTGCATGTTTGGGGTTGACTGCTGTCAGCTGGTTAGGAGTGGCCCTGGCTGGGACAACTGGAACGACAAACAACTCTGCTCCATGTGTCAAGGCCTCCGGCAGGTCAGCCTGGGCATGTTCTTTCTTGGGCAATCACAGAAAACCAAGAGAGTGAGCAGATACATGCCAAGGGGTTTCTTAAGCCTGTGCTTATGGCATATTTGCTTATATCCCATTGGCCAAAGCCAATCACATGGCCAAGCCCAGAGTCAGAGGCAGCAGGGACTATACAAATTACAGAGCACAGGGTGTAGATTTAGGGAGTGGATTACCACAACCAGTCCACCCTGGTGGCTTAGACAAAACGGAGGTTTGTTTTTCTAATGTAGAGGATGTCACAAGATAGGAATTAGGACAGCTCCACAGAGTCATCAGGGATCCAGGCTTCTCGGCACATAGCTTTTTTTCATCTTTGTGGGCCAAAATGGCTGCAAGAGCTCCAGGTATCACTTCCATATCCCAGGCAGCAGGACGGAAGAAGGAGAGTGAGAAGGGTTAGACTCCTCCCTTTGAATGAGACTTCTAGAAGTCACACACTTCAGCTTATATCACAGGCAAGCACTTCTAGCTTGTAATATGACCACTTCTAGTTACCAGTTTGGGGGAAATTGTAGTCTTTTATTTGGGCACAAGGTGTTCAGCCAGAGTTTGGCTAATTTGAGAAAGAAACAAAGGATATTTGGCAGGTGGTGAGTAGGAGTCTGCCACACCCCACGTTATAGCTGAGGAACTTGGGCTCAGAGAGAGAAGTAACTTGCCTGAGGTCGCACAGTCGCCTGTCCTTAAGAGACCTGGGATCTGAGCCCTCAGCGCTGCCTCCTGTCCCCTGCACCACCATCACCACCCCCTTTCATGAGCCTCTGCTGAGCATTCAGCTCCTCACACAGCTGTCTGAGAGTCTAGTGGCCCAGACAGCTCCAGGTGGCTGGCGTCCCTGACCCCTTCCTGTGGGCCCAGTCCTTTATATTCAGGTTTTCACCTAACCTCCCAACATCCCTGCCATTGTCCTCATTCTGCAGAGGAGAAACCGGGGCACAAACGGGTGAGGTAGGTTGCCTGGGCTACCTGATTTGAGGCCCAGGCTCTTGCTAATCCAGGTGCTAGGTAGGAAGGACTAGGTTCCTGCACAGCCACAGGTGGGACCGAGGCCATTCAGCAGCCCACTGGACCATGAGATGTGCCCACAGCACCCAGCCCAGGGCCTGGCCTCTGCCTGCTCAAATCCCGCCTGCAGGTAGGGCCAGGCAATTGGGGAGGGAAGAAGTAGCCCGGTCCCCATCTGATCCTGCCCCAGCCCTGGCGCCTATGAGCTGAGGCACTCCAGGCAAGAGACTGGATCTGACTCTCACTTGCCTCATCTGTGAAAGCAGGGGATTAGCCCTTCCTCCACCTGCTGGTGAAGCAGCCAGTAAATCTACGCGAATGAAGGGAAGAAGGAGTGAGCAGGGGAAAAGCCAACCACTGCCCTAGACAGGGGCTTTTCTCAGGTTCAAGAAAAAATACAACATCTCCCGGGCCCTTTTTTGTTTGTTTGTTTTGTTTTCTGTCCCAAAATGCATTCCACGGACCATAGGCTCCAAATGACATGAATAACTATGGTGTGAATAAAGGGTTCGGAAGCCAGATGACACTTAGACTGCCAGGTTAGACCGGCTCCCCCTGCAGGCCTTCTCAGACCCTGCACAGCGGAGTGCGCGTGCCGTGTGCGTCTGGCAAGCTGGGCTCCAGCGCTCTGTGCATCTCCAACTTTCCGGGCCACAGAACATCTTCTCTTTGTTAGAAAAGCGCCACCAGAGTGCCAGTCCTCAGCTCTTCCTTTTCCCCACCCCACACACCTCGCCAGGGACATTGGTCCAATCAGAAAGAAACCTAGGCCCATTTCTGGAAGTTTTAACTGTGTGAATTTCGTTGTAAGAATCAGGATCGGGTCACCCAGACCTGCGGTCAGGTCGTTGGGGTTAACAGCATTGCTACAGGCTTAAGTGACAGACACTGCAAACAGCTACCTCTTACCAGCCAGGAGCTCTCGGAGTCCAGTCTCGGGTCAGGAGCTGCTGCGGCAGACCCTGGCGGGCGGGAGCACCGTGATGGACAAGGGGTGTGGTGTTGCGAGCCGGCTGCTCCACAGCAGCAGATTAGGTCACAGGTGAACACAAGGGTCTGAGGGAGAGCGAACTGTTAGCGACTGTCATACAAGCCACCCCGTCTTGCCCTGGCCTCTTGCTCCAGGGTCTGGCCCCAAGGTCAGTGGACTCAGCCATGATTCTCAAGGGGCTAGAAATGGAGAGAGCCTGCTTTTCCTTCCTTCCTTCAGCAAATATCAACCAAGTACCTACTCGGAGCCACACACTGTTCCAGGCACTAGAAAGAAAGGATCGCATAAAAGAGACCAGGCCCCTGCTCTCAGAAATGTTAACGCTATGAAGAAAAGAAAGAGGGTGTGAGGTGGTGAGTGACGGGGGAAGTCAGGGAGGGCCTCTCTGAGGAGGCAGCAGTTTAGCTGAGACCTGAATGAAAAGGAGGAGCTGGCCGTGGAAGATTTGGGGGAAGGATACCAAGCAGAAACACCGTGAGGCCAAGACCCGGAGAAAGGAATGACCTTGGTACGATTGGGAACAGAGAGGCAGCCAGTGCGGACAGCACTTGGGAGCGAGGGGGTGAGCGTCAGGAGGTGACAGGCGCCGGGCAGGTGGGCCTTGCAGGCCGAGTGGAGCATCCGTGTTTTATCCAGGGGCTGTGGGAAGCCGCGGGGGGCCATCGGTGGGAGTGAAGACGTGAGAGAGGCTGCGGGACCTGAGAGTCTGGGGCGAGGGTCCCAGACTGCCCCGTGCCAGGCGACTTCCCGCTCCCTCTAAGCTCATGGGGTCTCCTTCGTTCCTCAGAGCTCAGGGCTGGGGAAGCAGAGCTGAGCAGGGCCAGGGTCATAGGCCTCCAGACTTCCGGCCTGTCAAAGAATCCTGGTCCCAGCAGGCCCTAGAGACCACCTGGTCAACACCTCCATGCCCTGAGGGGGAATGGAGGCACACACAGAAGTCTCAGCTAATGAAGGGACGGATGCTCCCCCTGGGCTCGCTGGAGGCCGCAGGGCCCCGACCACCTGCTCCAGCCAAGCAGGCCCCGCCTGGCTGGCCTCCCCCTTCCCCTCTCGGCCACAAGCCTCTTTTGTGCTTGCTCCCTGGGGCTCCATCTCCTTGCAGGGGTCATAGGACATCAATGACCCCATCGCCCTGCCGGCATGCCCGGCTGGTAATTGAAAATACCAGAATTCCCCGAAGACCAACTTACAGGGAAACCTGACACCCCAGGGTGGGCAGCGGGTGGCAGGAGGGACGGGAGAACATCCAGCTGTTCTCTTTTCTCCGCTGTTAATCCCCCTGGATTCCGGGAGAAAGACCAGCCCTGCTGGGGCCCCCTTGGCCAGCCTTGATCATCTTCCCAGCAATGCCGCCTCCTTGCCACACCCAGGGACACGGGGCTTACAGGATCAGAGCCGGGCTAGCTGCCTGTAACCCGAGTCTGCCAGCTAAGCCCTCCAGGCCCAGACCCCCATGGCCGTGGGGGGCCTGCCCCCACAAACAGCTGAGCCGGAGCCGGGGCGGGCCGGGTGGGTGGTGGGCGAGGTGAGTCAACGGGAGCCGGGTGGGTTGGCCTTGCGGCAACAGGATGGAACCTGGAACAGGGTGTCCTCAGAGCCCTCGGGGGTCCGCTGCTTCGCAGACTGCTGGGGCAGTGAGCAAAAGCCCCAGCCACAGGCGGGGAAACGATGTGTTGGGCCCAGGTGGGTCTGGACTCGCACCCCAGCTCCAGTGCCTGCCAACGGGTGGCTTCGGGCAAAGTACCCCGCACTTCAGTGTCTCCCCTTCCGTGTTCATAAAATGGGTAAAATAATAATAACAGCCTCGTGGGGCTGACATAACAGTTAAATGAGCTCACTGACATGCAGCATTGGGAAAAGGACCAGAGGAGGGGGAACAGGGAAGTGTTCGGTGTCCGCTGTGGGGCTTTTTCTCTTTTCTTGTGCCGGGCGTCGCTGGACCTATAGGGACTGTCAAGACTGTCACAAGCTTGGTGACAGCCTGTGTTTCAGTGGGGAAGCAGGCTGTGCCTCTCGGCAGCCTCAGCCCTGCGCCTCTTGGGACTATTTGTACCTCCGTTTCCAGACTCCCTGAGCCTCGGGGCCCCAGGAACGGGTTAGACTGAGCAGTGAGAGGGGCAGTCCTGGGCAGAAGCCAGGCTGTGAGAAGCAGTGCAGTGGGTAGAAACTATACTAGAGTAGCTGGTCTGGGCTCCAGTCCCCGCCCCATCGCTACCTGCTAGGTGACCTTGGACAAGTCACTTCCGTCCTCTAGCCCTGAATCTGCTGTTCCAGTGGGGTCCACAGGCCAGCAGCGCCTGGAGCTTGTTGGAACTGCAGACTGTCAGGCTCCACCCCAGACCTGCGGAGTTAGAACCTCTGAGGAGTGGCGCCCAGCAATGCGAGTTTTCACAAAGCTGCTTGTGCTCCTCAGTTTGAGAAGTGCAGTCATCTGTGGGGACGCCGTCTACCTCTTTTCTTCCTCGTTGGGAGGAGAAATCAAAGGGAAAGAGGCGAAGGGAGGAGCAGTGTCCCTTCTTGGGCCTGGATCACCTTGGCCAAGTCCCACAGTGGGGACACGTGGGGCCCTGCACGGGTCCATGTGCACCCTGTCAGCTCCTCAGGGTGTGTGGCCTCAACTAGACATTTCTTCTGTCTGGTCCCACAGCTCTCTCTGGGCACTGCAGCATGCCCACCCCAAACCCTGACCTCTGACCTCTCTTCCAGCTCCGTCGGCTGTGTCCATCATGCACCAGGTGAGCCGCACCGTGGACAGCATCACCCTGTCGTGGTCCCAGCCCGACCAGCCCAACGGCGTCATCCTGGACTATGAGCTGCAGTACTATGAGAAGGTACCTAAGCTCCTGGCACCCTCGCCACCCCCACCTCCCTGAGGGCACCTCCCAGGTGGAGGGGGGGCCAAGGCCTGGGGTCCTACTGTCCTGTAAGACGAGACACACCCATGAAGCAGAAAGAGTTGGTCTCAGAGTTAGGCCCCCCCCAGTTCTGGCTTCATTCCTCCCTGGCTGTGAGACATCAGGTGGGTGCCTTGACCTCTCTGAGTCTTGCTTTTCCGGACTGGGGGATCAGACCAGCCATCTCAGTGAAACGCAGCATTCACAGCCCTTTCCCCACCAAGACCCCTGCATCTTGACTTCAGCTGTCCTCAAGTTCTGAAAGAAGTGCACTTCCAAAAAGTTGCATCTGCTAAGCAGTAATGCACCCACCCGTGGCTGCATTTCACCCATGAAATGGGTTATTCACCCATCACAAAGCAGAGATTTGGCACCGCTCGGGAGAGTTTCTGCATGGAGAGCGGAGCTTCCTCCTGTGGTGCCCTGATTCCAGCTAAAACACTAACTTTCATTTGCCTGAGTGCCCTTTGTACAGAGAGAGTGGTTTCTCTTTGAGCTTTTAAATCAGACCTTTGTGACTCCCTTCAAGAAGCTCTAAGGGCCAGGGACCCAAGGTTGGAAGCCACTGCTATAGTAGAAGGAGCACTTGACTGGAATTGAGAAACTGTAGGTTCAAATCCCAGCTCCATCCATAGCCAGCTGTGTGACGTTGAACAGGCATCTTTCCTCTCTGAGCCTCAGTTTCTTCCTGTGGCAAGGGCAAATGAGACCACCACTCTTACATGGGGGGTGTGCGGGTCAAAGAGAAAAGGCAGCTATAGTGCCCAGCAGGGTGCCCGGGCCTCAGCAAAGTGGAGTGTGCTTTCCCTCTCCCTCTTCTGCCCTGTCTGCATTACAGTGGGCAAGGGCTGCACAATGGGTGGCCCAGTGAGCTAAGCACACCCGAATGTGAGACCTGCGCAGTACAGGGGCCAGGACAGAGCAGTGGGACATCAGAGGCCCAGAAAACTCTCTTCTGACTCGTGACTTTTCTTTTCTTACCTGTTCCCTGAGGCACCAAATAGCCACAGAGGCTGTAGGAGCCCCTGGAAAAGTGTCACTGGGCTCCCTTTCAGACTATGGTGTAAATGACTACAGGAAGTACTTTAGTTGAGGCCACACCCACCAGGAACTGGAAACGGGTGGAAAGGCTCTCCCTAAGGGCTAAGAGGAAATGAGGTGAAGGTAGTTCCAGCCAGCCCTGCTGGAGTTTCGCCTGCTCAGGCCCAGCCAGGCCCTTCCCCTCTACTAGCTGCTGGGCCACCCAAACCCTGGTGAGTCTCGGGTTCATCACACACCTCCCCAGCCTCACGCAACTGGTTTATTATGATTTCCTTGCTCCTGTCCTCCTCTTGGCAATGCATTCCTAGAGGCCAGGGACCACGTCTGTCCCTTTCACCACATTCTCCCTAGCGCCCTGGGCCTGGCACCGAGGAGACACTTGATAGATGTTGGTTGAATGAGTAAGTGATGAATCCTTTCCACAGCGTGTTCTTCAGGGGTGGAGACTTTGCCTGGTCTCTGCTGTGTCCCCAGGGGATGATGGGAGGGATGCAGCTCCATCCCTTGCGGGGCCTGGAGGGCCTCGAAGGAGCTGGGCCTCCGAGGTGGCAGAACCAGCTGCTGCCCGGCCCAGGAAGCTCCAGGCCCCACAGGGGCAATCATGTCCACTTCCTCTGGCGGGGAGAGCTTAGCAACTCTGAATTCAAAAAGAAAAAAAACTAATTAAGAAGCCGTATGATTAAATGAAACCCAAAGTGTTTGTCCCCGAAGACAGGATCGGAAATGAGGAATCCCGGCACAGGTCCTGCCCACGACCCATTTCCTGCCGAGACGGGCGGGAGTGGGGAGGCTGACCGCGGTGTGAACCAGGAGGCAGCTCTGCCCTACTTTCCGCCGTGGCCCGGGCATCCCCAGGCCCAGACCGGTGGAGGGGCAGCGGGCCTTGCAGCAGCCACAGTTATCACGTGCTCACGTTTCCTGAGTGCTCGCTCTGCGCTGAGCACCTCAGTCCCATCACCTCATTCATTCTCTTAGCGTTGCTACTCCCTGCGTTGGGCAGGAAGGGGAACTGAGGCACAGAGCAGCTGTGAGACTTGTCCAGAGCACCCACCTGCTCAGTGGCAGAGCAGGGGTTTGGACCCAGGCTCTCACTCTTCATTTGGCTCTCCTGCCTCCCAGTGTTCTCCCAAGGACGCTTCTGGGTAACCATTAAGAGGTGGACAGGCCCAGGCTCTGATGAGGGAGTTTCGGCATAAATGACAGGCCTGAGATATGGCTATGAGAGCTGTGGCCTTTCTTCTATCAGCCCCTCCTCTCAGGGCCTGGGTGGAGAAAGAGACTGACCGGGTCAACATTCCCTGTCACCGACTTTGGACTGGGTGCCAGGAATGCCAGGAGTAACCAGACATGCCTGGAGGCCTTCTCTTCACAGTCCAGGGGGGAAGCCAGGTTCAGATACAAGTAGCCGTTAGATGAGATGTGATACAAGCCACAGAAAGGCCAGCAAAGGTTCCATGGGAGCACTAAGGAGGAGCCCATAACCCTGGCATAGGTGAGAGGAAGTCTTCATTCAGATGACATTTGAGCTGAGCCTTGAAAGATGCTAGGAGTTTGCCAGACAGACAATTAATGAGAGCAGTGCCATTCCAAGTGGTGAGAACAGCATGTGCAAAGGCCCTGGGGCAGGAATGTGCTGGCTGCATTCGGGGAACAGAGAAGGCAAGTGTGGCAGGAGCAATATGAACAAGGGGAGATCGGTAGGGGTGGGATTTGGAGAGGGAGGCCGGGCCGACTGTGGTGGGCCTCTAGGCCTATGGAGCTGGATTCAATTTAAAGTACCATACGAAGCCATCAAAGGTTTTGGATCATGTGTTCTGACTCAGATTACTTTAAAGATTCCTGTGGCTTGCTTTGTGGAGAATAGACTGTAAGGGGTCCTGGGAACACAGGTAGACCCTGTACAGCCTCTCATGGGACGCCAAGTGAGAAGTGATTGTGGCCTGGAGTTGGAGAGTTGGCAGCAGAGATGGTGAGAAACTGACAGATTCAGACAATTATTTTGAAACTCAGAGGATCAGGGAAGGGTGAAGGTCAACTCCTGGTAGATGGCGGAGGCTTTTCCTGGGGCAGATATGGGATCGTGACTTGCAGGGGTAGGTGTGGTGCTTCCCAGGAGTGGGCAGGTGTGGCCAAGAACAGACAGGAGAGTGTGCGGAGGAAGAGGAGCGTGGAAGGACAAGAGAAGGGCAAGATTTAAGGAGAGAAAGCAAAAGCAGTTGGTCAAAGTGTTGGAGGAGGTGCCGGCAAAGGAGTGGGAGGAGAACCAGGAGCACTTCCTGTCCCCGGCCCCTCCGGTGAGGGAGGCTCTGACCTCCCAGCCACCACCTCTACCTTCCAGGCTCAGCCACACCTTCAGGGAGGGCCAGCCAGGCTGCAAGCGGTGAGATTTATTCCTGGCAGGTCCACAGCCCGCTCTTACCTAATACTTCAGAATCCTCCTGGTGCCCACAATTGATTTCTTTAATGAATGTTCTAGATCTTCCCAAGTAGGGAGGTCAGATGCTGGCCATGCAGCCCCACCTGGGCCCCACTCCCACCTCCTTCCCTACTTTTCCTTTCCTTCTTTAGAAAGGGCTCTTTTGGAGCTGGCTCTCCATCTGGTCTCTCCCCAGCTTCACTGGGATTTCCCAGCCTGCCTGGAGCCCAGAGCTGACAACCACTTTGCTGGAAGTCTTCTAGAGGCAGCTGACAAAAGGTGTCGGCTAGACCAGGGCTGGCCTTTTCCACCGGTTCCGGCATCCCGGAGGAGGTGGCCTCCTTTGGCAGCTGCCCCGAAGCACAGGTTCATGTTCCCTTTGGCTCCCCAAGAGCTCAAGAGGGAGAGTCATTTGCAAGGCCACCTATGGCAGACAGGCCCTTGTAGGTCACATCCATTTATGTGTATATTCAACAGAAATTTCTGCTTGGCAGGAGTGAAGGGAAAGGACATTCCAGGCAGAGGGAGCAAAGGCTGGGGCAGGAGGGGGTGAATGGAAGTCCAGGCTGCACTCTGGGTGTTGCCCAGTGTACGTAAAGCAGCATCTGCATGGGGAGGTTTGTTCGCTCATTCGTCCACTCGTGCATTCATTCATCCACGGGAGGAACGTCGGTGATGACAACCAACAGCCATGGGGATAGCCGACGCTCATTAGGTGCTTCTATGTGCTAGAGACTATGCTAAAGGCTTCCCGCATTATTTCTGATTAAATCTCTACAACCACTCTGTGTGGCATATAGTGGTGTTGTCCCATTTTAGAGATGTGAAAACTGAGGCTCAGATCTCAAGCAATTGCACCCACTGTCTTGTTGGCCTTGTAGTCTCTGGGTGTGGACTCAGACTGCGGATTAGTGAGTTTTGTACAACATTTCTTCTCCTAACCCCTTGGTGCTTCATCCTTAGTCACATAAGGGTATTTCTGGTGGGAGTGGGGGGTGGGGAGGGAAGGAAACTCTTGGAGCTCTTGATCCACTCCTTCATGCCAGGGACTAACTGATCAAATTTTATTTTCACAGCAACCCTGGGTGGTTGGAATTTATGGTTTCGTTTTCTGGAATAGAAAACAGGGCTCAAGGAAATGAAGGGTCTCCCCCAAAGTCACAATGCAAGCAAGTGGGAGAACTGGCCTTTGAAATGACTGCCAATCCCCTGCCAGGTCCTGGGCTCCACCTTGAGAAGGGATCCACTCAGATTGGTCCTTCGTTCTCCCAAGCCACCTATGCTTAGCTGGCAGCTATTTCCCATCTCCCTCGAATAACAAGGAACTTAAAACTTGCAGCCCAAGTGGGCACCCACCCAGTCTGCAGAATTCATCCCTTTCACAAGCCGGAGCAGATCCCATGTTAGACAGCGGCACTTAGTGGCCAAGCCTGGTAGTGCATCCTGGGTTCATAGATTATGAATAGTCTGAACATTCGTTCTGTCAGTAGTGCAGTGAGCCCCTATATGAGCAACGACCTACTGTGTGCAGGGCCTAGGGGTCCCAGAGATGAATGAGATAAGGTCCCTGCCCTCAGGGAACCCACAGTCCTTAGAGGAGACCCATGTATATCAGAACAGTAGGCAGGAGAGGAGAGGATGAACCCGCAACCTCTGGCTGGAGGAGCTGGGAAGCCCCCCCAGCAGAGGCAGACCTTGTACCAGGTCTGGAACAACGAGTAGGGAGCTGTCAGGCAGAGGAGGGAAGGGTATTTCAGATGGGGCAGCAGCACTTGCAAAGGCCCAGAGCGTCCAGGGCTGTGAAATAAAATACAGGACATCGGGGTTACGTTTGATTTTTTTTTAAAGATTTTATTTATTTATTTTTAGAGAGAGGGAAAGGGAGGGAGAAAGAAAGGGAGAGAGACAGCAATGTGTGGTTGCCTCTCGTGTGCCCCCAAACTAGGGCCTGGCCTGCAACCCAGGCATGTACCCTGACTGGGAATGACCCTTTGGTTGGCCGCTGGTGCTCAATCCACTGAGCCACACCAGCCAGGGCTGAACTTTTTAAAATAAGTTTTAGTATCAGGATATGTCAAAGATTGCATGGGGCATACTTGTACTAAAAATTATTCACCTGAAACCCAAGTTTAACTGAGCATCCTCTCCTCTTATTCGCTAACTCTGGCAGCCCCCGAGGGAAAGGGGACATAAGAGCTACGTGTGGCTAGAGCTGGAGGGCAGGGGTATGTGGCAGCAGAGACGCACAAAGGATGGGTCAGGAGGGGTCTGGAATGCCAGGCCCAAGAGGACAGCCTTCATCCTGTGGGTGCTGGGGAAGGCCTCTGTACGTGAGACCCCGTGCTTGGGGCAGGGGGACAAAACACAGCCCCTTCCCTCAGGAGCTGACAGTCAAGGAAATGAGACAAGCCTGGGCCCAGGGCAAAGGAGTGTAGCGGAACGCCCCCCTCCTCTGGTACCCACTGGCGAGTGCTCCAGGGCTCAGAGGAGGGGACACATCCAGCTTGGGGGTCAAGGAGGCTTCCCGGAGGAGGAGGGAGGTGATCTGGCAAAGGCAAAGAGGTTCCCAGTCTGCCACTGCCCCCTGGTATGGGGGGAGGGAGCACTCACAGGTCAGTCCCCCACATCCCAAGCTCTTTCTCACCTGACCTTTGCACCTGCAGCTCCTTGGACAAGAATGCCCACCCCTTTCTTTGCCTGGGTGTTTTCTATTTGTCACCTAAAAATCCACTCCATTTGCCCCCACTCCCCAGGGAACATTCCTTGGTCTCACCTGCTATTCCGCACCCAGGCCAGGTCACATGCCCCTCACCTCGTTGTGCTTACCCTACCCCGTAAGCGTTTTGTATACACTAGTTCATTTCATCCTCTAAACAACTCCAAAGGTAGCTAGTATTATCCCCATTTCACAGATGAAGAAAAGGAGGCATAGAGAAATGAAGGCGCTTAACCCAAGGTCACAAAGGTAATAAGCCGTAGAATAAGGCTCTGAACCCAGGAAGTCTGGCTCCAGTTCCTGATCTTAGCCTCTGCACTATAATAGCACATTAGTTACAACTACTGTCTGTAATCACATTGCTCACCTTGAACTTCATTGTTTCAGGAGAGTGTTCAAGGGCTCTGTGCGTCCCTGACATGTACATGATTGGCATGTACAATCAGATGTGTGTGTTTGAAATGCTTAGGTTCATAGCATTTCATTAGCATTTCAGAGGGGTTCTGGATCCTCAAAGGGTTAAGATCTCCACACTGTTTGCTTTTCTGAAGTGGGCTCTCCGAGGCCAGGGCCTGTGCTTAACTTCCGTGGGTCCCAGTGCCCAGCCCAGGGCCTAATGTAAAGAGGGTATCTGGGGCAGGTTAGCTGGGCAGCTGACAGATGCCCGAATGAGCATCAATGAGGCTGGTACTCATTTGCATCCAATTCAACCACATCTCCGCACCAGCTGCAGCAGCTGGCTCTTTGTCCTGTCTCAGGCTCCTCAGATCACCCCGGCGGTTCTCAGGAAGTCAGAACTGGCGTTCTGCATCTCCGAAAGGGGGGAACAGTAGGTCCTGGGTGCCCAAACACATGAACCTGAGAGGCGGCCCCTGCGTGGTTTCGAGTCCTAAAGCAGCTCAGCTGACCTTGAGTGTAATTTTTGCTTTCTCGCCGGACTCAAGTGTGCTGAGGCTGGAGGGGGGGTCCTTCCACTCAATCTGTTAAAGCGTGGGGCAGGGAGAGGGGTGCAGAAGTGGACAATGTGGGCCTCCTCCCTGCTGCCAGCAAGAGCTCACAGTCTAGACCCCGGGGTCTGCACACAGTGCCCACTCTGCATACATGTATTCACTGTCGTGGAGGTGATGCAACCCCCAAATCCAATGACCTACAACAAGTGGCTGTCTCTTCTGCTCATTGGTTTGTGTCTGTGGATCAGCTGAGGTGGCCTTGTTACATCCCTGGAGTTAGGTCAAGGCCTTTTCCATGTTTCTCATTCTGGAACCAGCTGTCACCCAGGTTAAGCCCCCTTCATGGCAGATGGCAGAATAACAAGAGGCCAAGGCGAGACAACAAGCACACGTAAAGCCCCTGCTTGCCTCATCTGTTCTAGAATATTCCAGTGGCCAAAGCACGTCATATGGACAAACTCAGTGTCCACGAGGAGAAATACAGTCTGCCTTCTTTTGTGGGCAGCGTGGTGAAATCGCATGCAAAAGCTGTGGTTGTGTGATTCTGTCACTGGGAAGGGGGCGAAGGATCAGGGTGGCCAGACCCACCCCAAGTGGCAGGAGCGGTCAGTGGGCTCTGGACCCACTGCGGGCTACAGTCTCGCTAACTGTCTTCTCTGTTCCTCGGCAGGAGCTCAGTGAGTACAACGCCACAGCCATAAAAAGCCCCACCAACACGGTCACTGTGCAGGGCCTCAAAGCCGGCGCCATCTATGTCTTCCAGGTGCGGGCACGCACCGTGGCGGGCTACGGGCGCTACAGCGGCAAGATGTACTTCCAGACCATGACAGAAGGTAAGAGGCGTCCAGCATCCAGAGGACAGGAGCAGGGCGCTGCTCCCATCAAGAACGAACTCTAGGGCCACCATTCCTACAACGTGCCTTTGTGCAAATTAGAAAACGCACCCCTGCTACTTAGTGTCAGCCCTCCCGCCTCCCCTGGCTGGGACCCTTTGTGTGCTGGACAGGCTGCGCTGCTATGCGCACTGTTTCTGGGGGCTGGGAAGGATACACCGCTACCATCACATCAGCCAGGCCACTTCCTTTCCCACGACTCCTGGGAGCTCGGCCTGAACTTGCAGAGTCACCTGAGCAAAGCACGCCCATTCCCTGGTCCAGATTCTTCTCATCTATAAAATGAAAGCATCCTATTTGATCTGAGAGTGCAACACTATTTTATCCAGACACCACTTCAGTGACTTGCAGTTGGATTGAGAATAATTCTGAAGCCACAGCTGACTCAGCAGGAAGGAGTGCTGGGGTGGGTTCGCCAGGTCTACCCGGGGCAGAAGGGGAGATTGCAGCCCACGTGTTGCGTGCCTCCTGATCTGGGATCACATGGTCTTAAGTACCCTTCCTGCTCTACCAATCTTTGACGGGCAACGTAGTTGGAGAGTGTGGGCTCTGATCCCTGACAGATGGAAATTACAGTGGAGATTCAGCCCTAACTGAGCAACTTACTTTACCTCCCAGAGCCTCAGTTGTCTCGTCTATAAATGGGGATGATAACAACTATCTCATTATCACCATCATCATCAAACTAGTATCAGGATGGGGCTAAATGCACAGGACCTAGCAAAGGGTTGGCCCCGGGTCTCACTCATAGATAATGCTCACCAAAGGGTAGGTAAGGTGATAGTTGTCATGTCTGTGAGTCCGGGGGCCCTCCCACCAACCAGCCACACTCCAGGACAGCTTTCCTTATGACCGGGTTCCAGCATCCCTACTTGGCGTCCGCTTCAGTCCCTGGGTCTGGGCCTTGGCTTTGGCCTGGTTGGACAGGCCTGTGCTTTATCACCATAATCCTCCCTGATGACACCACCGTCTCTTCCAGCGTCACTTCCTCTGTAAAGTCCCCTCTCTCACAGCCAGTGTTTTTCACCTCGCTGAGCCGTGTTGCATGCTGGGTGAGTGTTAATGACGTGGGCACTGGAGGTCTGTCCCAGAGTCCTTTCTTTATTAACTCAACAAGTGTGGACTTCACCAACCCCCTGTATGGTCACAAACACAGATGAGAATAATAATAATAATAATAATAATAATAATAATAATAATAATAATAAAATGAAGCACAATGATGCTGTTGGTGGCATTGAGAACGTGCTGAGTAGTTTCCAAGAGCCAGGCCAAGGCTGAGTGCATTTCACGCGTTAGCTCATTTAAGCCCCACAGCCTTAGGTCAAACAGGCCTGGGTCCAGCTGCTGGCTTTGGCCCCTTTCTGTGTGACCTCAAGCAAGTCATGATCTCACTAAGTCTCAGTTTCCTCATCTGTAAAATGGGGTAATAGGCGGTGTGTCACTGGGCTGTTCTGAGAATCAGACAAGATATGTCACATACTTAGCACAGTGATGACCCTTAAAACACTCGACGGTGGTTTGGTACTGACCGCCTACTCCCGCCACGTGTTGTCCTAAGTACTTTACACAACGATCCTGTGAAATGGAAAGCACGACTCTCCCCAGTTTACAGATGAGCAAACTGAGCCACAGAGGAGTACCAGTAAGTCAGTTTAGCAGCAATCACACAGATAGTAAGTGGCACTGTCAGGACCCAAACCCAGGGAGTCTGGCCTCAGAGTCTGTGCTTATAGCTGCCTCTCCTTATGTTTGTTGTCAGTTTCCACACCAACATTGAGATGTGGGTATTTTGCTCATTTTATAGATGAGAAATTGTGGGCCGGAGCAGTCCACAGACTTGTTCAAGGTCACTCGTGAGCACATGACAGCTAGTTCCCCACCTGAGCACGTGACAGGTGCTCTGAGGAGCAGTAGTCTGTGCCTGGGATCCCAGGAGGCCCCCTGGGCAGGGGGACATTAGGACTCCCGGTGCCAGACGAGAACACCGTGCTGTGCTTTCTCCCCAGCCGAGTACCAGACGAGCATCCAGGAGAAGCTGCCACTCATCATCGGCTCCTCGGCGGCTGCCCTGGTCTTCCTCATTGCCGTGGTCGTCATCGCCATCGTGTGTAACAGGTGGGTGGGCATCCCCCCACCCCTCTGGGCCTGGCTGCGCATCCGTTCAGCCACTCCTAAACAGCGTTTGTGAATGGGGGAGGCATTTCCATCCGCACAGGGGCAGGGGAGAGGCTCAGGTCGGCCTGGGCATTCTCCAGTGGCCTCACACCCCCTAAATGGCCGCCAGGAGCAGCCCATCCCTTTGGGTTAGACGTTGCCCTTGACAAGTCCATTATTCAAGGAGGTGGCACATTGAGGCACTAATACTTCCGCGTGAGGAACATTTCAGAGCACTGGGATGCTCTGAGACTGCAGGGTGCTATGAGCTAAGGGGATGGTGGAGAGGGAATGCAGGTCCCCCCCATTGGTGCTAGTTGAGGCCCCTTCATGAATGCAGCCATAAGCAGAGTGTCAGATGGGGGGTTGTGGTAAGGCCCCCTCACTGAGGTGGCTGGAAAGATGCAGACAGGAGGAGGTGGGGGAAGGCATCCCAGGTGGCTGGCACAGCGTGTGCAAAGGCGGGAGGTGGGCCTGGTTCCTGACCTCTGCTGGGTCCCTGACCTCTGCTGGGTCCCTGACCTCTGCTGGGCACATGCAAAGAGCCTCTCTTCTTCCTCAAAGAGTTCGCCCCTGTAGAATAGACTGGGTCACCAGGTCGGGTGGACCAAAGCCCCAGGGTTTCTGGGGTCAGGGGCCACAGCCAGAGGAGATGACTTGCTCTTTGAAAGGGGCTTGGCTGGAGAAGGGACGGGGGAAATAGTGAGCCTGGACTTGAGGTGGGAGAGGCAGAAATGGATGGGTAAGGCCAGGACAGGGGAGGCTGCTAAGCGAGGGGCAGGCAGGGAGGCGTCTGACTGGGATGTGGTTTTGAGGAGCTACCCACCCTCTCCCTATCACCTACCGTGGCTCCCAGCTTCCCGGGCGCCTCCAGGTGGCTCCAGCCCTTTGCTCTTGTTCCAGAAGACGGGGGTTTGAGCGTGCTGACTCGGAGTACACGGACAAGCTGCAGCACTACACCAGCGGCCACAGTACGTATGCCCCAGCAGGGCCGGCACCCTCGGCCCTTCCCTGTCGGCTCCCTGGCAGCGTCTCCAGCCTTCTTTCTCGCTGCAGTCAGACCGGACGTCGGGCTGGTCCCCGAACGAGCCAAGCTCACTGTCACCTCTCGGCCTTTGCACACACTGCTCCTCTACCTGAACACTCTCCCCGCTGCTTTTCACCTGAGTGTCCCTCAGGCCACGTCACTTGCAAACCCCTCAGAGAAGGTTTCCCTGACCCCCACCCACCCGGGGGGGCCGGCGTCTGTGTTTGCACAGCGCCCCTGACCTGGCTGCACGGTCACGGCCATCCCTTGGTCTCTCCAACATTATAATGGGAGCACTGGGAACTGGAGTCGTGTCTGACACTCACCAGGGCCTGCAGCCCCAGCGCACTTCCCACCCAGAGTAGTCGCCAGACACACCTTTGAAGAACAGGCACGTGACCCAAATGAGAAGATGAGGACCCTGGGCCCTGGCCCGGGAGACGAGAGAAGGGAGGTGGGAGGCCCCCTGTCATCCTCCCTGGTAACACTCCTGGTGACTACTCACCACCCCCCCAGGGCCTCACCTTCCCCCCACTAACCCTGCCCCTAACCCATCCTCCCTTAGGCCAGGGCTGGGAACACACGAGCCACACACACCCAAAGCGATGTCCCCTCCCAAGGGGCCCAGCAGAAAGAAACACAGAGTGTACACTCCTCGCCATTTGACCCTGGCAGAACCAACCATCTGGGGGGTGTCGTGGGGGTGGGGAGAAGGCATGTCTTAACACCTCACTCAGAGAACAGGAGTTCCCATGGGTCTAATATGTAGGTGCTCAAACTGTACTCAGTGGGGACCCTAGGGTCCCTCAGATGGCCACTGGGTAAGAAGGGCCATCAACACATCCGTTCATTTTCACGTACTTGCTGTGGCCTGCTCTGTCTGCCAGGCGCTGTTATAGGTGCTGCGGACACACAGCAAACCAAACAGCCCTGCCCTCATGGGACTTATATCCCAGTGGAAGGGACAGAGAATTAAAAAAAAGAACACGTATGTAATGAGTAAAGCGTGTGATATATTAGAAGATGAAAGCGCTATTGAAAAAGAGGCCAAGTAGGACAGGGCAGCGGACTGCGAGTGGTGGGGTCAGGGCCACAGGAGGAGCTGGGGCCATGGGCTGTGTAGCGACCCCTCAGGGTGGAGCAACCGGGGCAGCGGGAACAGCCAGTGCAAAGGCCCTGAGGCCGGAGTGTGTCTGGAAGGTTCAGCAAGAGCCAAGGAGTCGGTGTCACTGGGGCAGAGTGAGGGGGCAGGAGGGGGAAATATGAGGGGCCACAGCAGGCAGATTCTTGTCACTCATAGCAGGGCCTTGGGGTTTTTTTATTCAGAGTGAAATGAGGAGCTTCTAGAAAGGTCCAAGTAAAAGACTGCTCGCTCTTGAGTTAGTTTTGACAGGACTTCCCTGGCTGCCACGTAGAAAGTGCTCCGGAGAGGCCGAGGTGTGCCAGGCAAGGGCAGAAGCGGGGGACCCATGAGGTCGCCGTTGGGGTAACCCAGGGAGTATCCGAAGGTGGCTAGACCGGGGTGGCAGCGTGGAGATGTGGGAGAGGGTTGCATTCTGACCTCTTTTGAAGGTGGAGCCCCTAACTTTGCTGCAGGGTTGGAAGTGGGGTGCACGAGAAAGGGCAGAGTCAAGGAATTCCAGGTATTAAGCCTCCGGGTAAAACTCAGTTCGAAGATAAATTCGTGGGCTTCACAATCACTGTAGACATAAATGTAAAAATGATTAAACCATTAACATTTCCAGAAGACAATTCAGGTAACTGTTGAAACTGATTGTGGATGGAAAAGGACTTTCTAAGCATAAAAGCAACGGAAGGAGCAGGTGAAAAAGGCAGGCACAGTGAACTACACAGAAATAAAAATCACCTGTACCTTAAAAGTCATAAATTACATCACGCCCTCCCATTCCCCAAGTACTAAAATCATGATCGCAGATGTGGCTAAACATATGGACTGTGTTCCGTGTGCCAAGGATTATTTTAAAGCTTTTTGTGTATCGACTCATTTCATCCTGGTAACGTCCCACCATGCGTATGAGTAACAGGCACAGAGGGGAGCCCCCAGCCGCTCAGGGCGGGAGATGCATGTGAACCCGGGGAGTCTGGCTGCAGGGGGCTCACTCTCCGCCACACTGCGCTGTCTGCACCCGACTGTGCTAGAATTAGGTGGGCTCGCACATGCTGTCACCTGGAGCCATTTGGAGCATCACTATTTAGAGCTTGAGTTGTAACCAGCAAAAAGATGGCAGCAGGGGCTTGTTTTAAAAATAGACCCCAGGATCTGTTCGTAGAGCAGCATGTTCTGAAGCTCAAGCTCATGCCCTGGTCTGAGCAGGACTCTTTTTTTTTTTCAAAGTGCTGGAACAGAAAAGGGTGGCATGGGCTCTGGGCATGCGTGTCTGGAAGCCCCAATACAAGGTTAAAAACAAAAACCCATACAGACCTCAGGGCTGTAGGAGTGGGTGTGGAGACAGGGGTACAGGAGCGTGAAGAGAAAGCGTGGGTCTCCACTGGAGGGATCCAGGCAGGCTTCACAGAGGAGGTGGCATTTGATCTGGATACAAAGGAAGAGAAGGGTGTTCCAGGTGGAGGGAACCACCTGAACAAAAGCATGGGGACAAGAAATTATGAGGTGTGTCTGCGACCTCTGGGTAAATGCTTCTTTTTTGCTGGCATGCAGAGGACCAAGACCTGTCAGTGGATCCATCACTGGGAGCTCGGAACGCCAGGTGAAGGCACCTGCCTCTGTCCTGAGCACTAGAGAGCCCTCCTGGTCATCACTCCTAGTCAAGGCATCTGATGGGTTGCAGCCCCCAAGTAGGCTTTGAGCTCCTACCTGTGCTTCACCAGTCACCAAGATGGAGCAAAAGAAAGGGAGCATCTCCAGAGAGACTGTCCCTGCTCCGAGGAGGGCTGACTCGGAGAAGGAGGACGTGTGGGCCAGATCTGGTTGGATTTCGTCCAGGAGGCAGCGAGCATGTTGATTCAGAGTGCAAGCCCTTGGCTCAAGTCGGACAGACAGGGTTCAAACCCTGGCTGTGCCATTTGCTGGCTGTGTGGCCTTGGGCAGATGACTTGCCTCTGAGCTGCAGTTTCCTCATGCGTGAAATGAGAATAACGATCCCTTCCTCCCAGAGCGGCGGGCGGAGGAGGAGATGAGGCACGTCCAGAGGCTGGCACCATGTCGGGCACAGACATGGGGCTCAGTGAGTGGCAGCTGCTGTGTTCTGTGTCTGTCATCTGGAGTCTGCTCTGTGCCACAGACACCGAGTGTCGTGTGCACAGCTCTTTGCGGCTCACGAGGGGAAGGAGGCAGGAGAAAGCTCACGTGCCCACGCCCTCCCACAGGCTACCACAGTCTAGCATAGTGGTTCTCAACCTCTTTGGAAGGGGAGTGTCTTAGGCTCCGCTGAGACTGCTAAACGTTTGGGACCCTGTGGCCAGAGAAGCAAGTTTGGATATGTGTGCACGTAAAATTAGAAGATAGGAGAATCCAGGAAAATCCATACTTGGGGATGGATTTTGGAAAACTTTTCTTTTCCACAATATTTATTTCCAGAATGTTCAGGCTAAAGGGACATTCATTACTTTTCTAATTCAAAAGGGCAATAAGAATAATAAATGCATTCCACGTGAGGGGGTTACCGGACTCCAGCCCCTGTCCCACCACCAGCCCCCCACTGCCACCCTGGGACTGCCCGGTGGTTCACAGGCTCGAATGAAGAAAGCCTGACCTAATAAATGGGCAAGACAGACAAATAATCCAAAGTGAAGCTCGTGTGTGTGAGAGCAGCAGTTGGGAAATTTTTTCATAAAAGGCCAGATCGTAAATACTTCAGGCTTTCCAGCCATATGGTCTCTGTTTTAACTACTCAGTCACTGTAGTATAAAAGCAGCCACAGGCAAAGGAATGTGGGTGGCTGTGTTCCAATAAAACTTTATTTATAAAACCTGATTACAAAACAGACAGTGGGCCACTTTGTCAACCCCTCTTTAGAGGTTCCACCTCTTAGATTCAGATTCCTGGAATGACTGAAACAGGCTGAGAGTCATCAGCTAACACGTCCAAGGGCACACAGCTGAGCAGCTGGATGGCCCCGCTTGCCAACCAGCCAAACCTGGCTACGGCCCAGGGACTCCGGCTCCCAGCTCCTAGAGCTGTTGCCAAAAGCTCCCAGAGCGGCGGGAGAGTACGGGCAGGGAGCTGGGGAGGCAAGAGGGAGGCCTGGGCTGGCAGAGGGCTGGGTGGCCTGGGCGGCAGAAGACCAGTCATCTGGGAGGGGCAATGAGGGGCGGACCATCTTTCCCTTCTTTCAGAGTTTTTATGGGCTCCACACTGGGGTCAGAATTAGGGCTTTCACATCCAGGTCACCTCCTTTCTTCTTCTCTGCCAAAAAATAAAAATTTGCACCAGATCAGGAATTAATAATATATCCACGTCCTGCCTACAGCCAATTAGCAGGGAATCTGAGATCCAGACAGGCTTGGCTAGTGGGGAACCCAGGAGATGGTCCCAGGAGCCATAGGTCTTCAGACGCTGGTGAGGCAGCTCTCCAGGCTCTGGGGCTGCCTGGGACGGCTGGGGCAGCCGAAGTCTCCTGAGCAGAGAGGAGGCTTGAACTAGGCCTTGAAATATAGGGAGACCTCCCTCGCAGAAGCCCAAGAACATGGTCTGTTGTCTGCTGTTTCTATACTTTTGTTATAATTCCCTTCCTTCTTGACTTCCTTTTCCTTTACTTTGGCTGCCCCGATTTCTCTTTCACAAGAGTAACAGACGTATCCATCCTTCTTTTCCTTTTATGCCCACACCCATAATAGACATTGCTAATCAATCCTGATCGTTTTAGCAGCTCCAGGGATTCATTCCTCATCCGTTAGAGTTGGAACAGAAGCTACAACCTATTTGCTATCTCTGCTGAGCAGTCTGTCCCCCTCCCCCTTCTGCTCAGTGCTCATGTGCTCACCGAGGCCCAGAGAGGTCAAGTGACCTGCAGGGGGTTGCCCAGTTCTTCGGGGGGCCCTGGGAGTATATTTCCCTCCATGCATGGACTGGGTCTTGCCTTTCCACTTGTCCCCATCTTGAGTCTCTGCATGTGACCAAGCCTGGTCTTGTCCCCCAGTGACCCCAGGCATGAAGATCTACATCGACCCTTTCACCTACGAGGACCCCAATGATGCAGTGCGGGAGTTTGCCAAGGAAATTGACATCTCCTGTGTCAAAATTGAGCAGGTGATTGGAGCAGGTAGGTGGCCGGCGCCCCCCCCCCCAGGTACTATGGCCTCAGCTGTGGGTGGGGTGACTGCTGGGACAGAGGACAGGGTGCAGGGCAGAAGCCTCAGAGGACACTCCAGGGCCTGAAGGCTGAGAGTGCTCAGGGTGGAAAAGGCCCTCCAAGGTCACCCAGTAAAAGTACCCCATCAACATATAGGGAAAGGGATGGGGGAGGAGCTTGTGCCTCACATCAGAGCTGGGTCTGGAGGCAGTGCCCTGGGCTCAGTCCCCAGTGCTTTGCCCTTCCCACCATTCACCCCATGTCCCTCCCTCTCTCCAGGTTCCCCTCCATCCTCGCCCCGCGCCCATCCGCACACCACAGGGCAGCCAGGGAGACTTTACTCCCACCCTCAAAGATGGCTGGGGCTTTCTTGGGCCCCCGTATTCTCCTACAAAGGGGTTCTGTGCCCAAGAGGATGTAACTGGCCATTGAGGAGGCCACAGGGGTGAAGGTCACAGGGACAGGGAGGTGACACTTCCACCTGGCAAGTGACATCTTGCCTCTCTCGGTGTATCTGTCCAGGGGAGTTTGGTGAGGTATGCAGTGGCCACCTGAAACTGCCAGGCAAGAGAGAGATCTTTGTAGCCATCAAGACGCTCAAATCGGGCTACACCGAGAAGCAGCGCCGGGACTTCCTGAGCGAGGCCTCCATCATGGGCCAGTTCGACCACCCCAACGTCATTCACCTGGAGGGTGTCGTCACCAAGAGCACGCCTGTGATGATCATCACCGAGTTCATGGAGAATGGCTCCCTGGACTCCTTCCTCCGGGTAGGGGAAGCCAAGAGTGTCAGGGACCACGAGCGGGGCAGGAAAAGGAGTGGTGGACATAGCGTCCCACTGTCGGAACCTGGAAGGGTCTGGGAAAACATCTAGATCAGGAATGGCTGGCACGTGGCCTCTTCCCATTCCCTTACCCACAGCAGGCATCGCTAATCAACCCCAGAAGTCTTTCCAGCCACACCCAAAGCAAATCTCCAAGAAACCACAACCAGTTGATCAGAGTTGGCATACCACCCCAAATCTGTTGCCATCTGTGCTTTTAGATAGCCTTCTCATTATGCATAAGAGAAAACTGAGGCTCAAAGAAAGGTAGAGTTTGACCAGGGTCATCCAGAGAGGGTCAAGGTGAAAGCCAGGTCTCGTGACCCCCAGTCCAGAATTTTCACCAGATTTTGGATTCCTCCAAAGCTCTACAGGCCAGGAGTTCAGAGGACAAGGCCAACAGAAATGTTTTCAGGCCCCTGAGAAGGTCACAGTCAACCAGGCAGACAAAGCGCTGACGAGGAATCAGAAGCATGCCGTTGCACCAGCGGCCATTTAGCAAATATTTTTCAAGCACCTAGTAGGTGCCAGGCTCCTTCCATTGCACCCTCTCGTTTAGCACAGGCAGCACTGGGAGGTGGATGTCACACGTCCCCATTCAACACACAGAAAGGGAAACTGAGACTCAGAGAGGTTAGGACACTTGTCCAAGGTTGCGTAGCCAGCGAGGGGTAGCACCAGATCCAGACCAGCTGTGTCTGCTGCACAGTCTGTTCTCTCCACCACCCGAAACCGGCCTCTCCTGGGCCTAAGGTCCCCAAGCACCTGAGTCCTTCCCACACGGAGCGAGGCCAGGGTGGCAGGGCCCTGGCTTCTGATTGTGAAGATGACCCAGAGTCCAGTTTACACCCTTCTGTTTACTCTGTATTTTCTCCCCTCCCCCGAAGCAAAACGACGGGCAGTTCACAGTCATCCAGCTGGTGGGCATGCTGCGGGGCATCGCGGCCGGCATGAAGTACCTGGCGGACATGAACTACGTCCACCGCGACCTGGCCGCCCGCAACATCCTCGTCAACAGCAACCTGGTCTGCAAGGTGTCTGACTTCGGCCTCTCACGCTTTCTGGAGGATGATACCTCAGACCCCACCTACACCAGTGCCCTGGTAAGATGGGGGCAGAAAACACCGGGGACGGCGTCAGGGGAGAAGGGGTACACATCTGTCTCTCCCTGCAGCGCATGGTCACGGGCAGCTGCTCGTGCCAACTCTGTTCTGGGCCCTGGAGATACAGGGACAAATACGTGGTTCCTGCTCTCTTGAAGCTCACAGGCTGGTGGGGACGCACGTACAGAGCAACATGGAATGACAGGCTAGATTGGCTGGGACACCAGCCTTGGGAGGCAGAGGAAGGCTTTGCTAGAAGAGATGATGATGCCTGAGCTGAAAGCGGAAGGGCCAGTAAAAGCTCGTCAGACGCCACGTTTTCATGGCAAAGTGACTCTGGAATACAGGCTGTGAGGGGAAAGGTGGCGAGAAGGAATGGGTGGCCAGATCTCGGAGATCCCGAATGCCCACGCTCACAGGTCTCTCCTGAAAGCAGTTAGGGTTGTCCAAGGGTTTTAAGCAGAAAGGAATAGGACACAGTCCCTGCCCTCAAAGAGCTCAGAGATGGTACAGTCGGAGCCAGGTGAGGCACGAATGATCTGCCCATTAACTGTTCTGGGTAAGAAGTGCCTGTTGATGGAGAGACACGGGATTTAGTTGTAGGATTAAACAGAGTGCGCAACTCTTTGGGACTGAAGGAAAGACTGTCAGAGGGACTTAAAGGATGGGGAGGAGGCTTCTGGGTGTCAGAGTGGAAAGGGCACTTCATGCCAAGGAGCAGCACCTGCCAGTCCCCAGCAGTCGAAGCAGTGCAGTGAGTTGGGGGCACAGTAAGCAGCTCCCCACGACGGCTGCAGCACAGGGCGCAGGTGGGGAGTGCTGAGAGCAGAGGCCGGCCTGCTCAGCCTCCCACCCATCAACCCTCCTCATTCTGTTGCACAGGGCGGGAAGATCCCCATCCGCTGGACGGCCCCGGAAGCCATCCAGTACCGGAAGTTCACCTCGGCCAGTGACGTGTGGAGCTATGGTATCGTCATGTGGGAGGTGATGTCCTACGGGGAGCGGCCCTACTGGGACATGACCAACCAGGACGTAAGTCTCCGAGAGAGAGCCTCTCTGGCCAGCCAACCTCGGGGGGAAGATCCAGCATCCTGGCCTCCTGGAGAGTGGGAGCAAGGGCTCAGACCCCGGGCGAGGGCAGCGCCCAGCCCAATAGTGGCTGATTCAGATGTCTGCACAGGACCCTGGACGCTCCAGGGGGCCAGGAGTAGGAAAGGTCCACCATCTACAAAGCAGCAAATCTGTAGGATGTATCCACCTTGTGGCCAGCCCTGAATGAGACTGTGCCTGCCCCTCAGGTGTTTAATTTGGGGACCACACGATTATTCCAAGACCCAGATAAAGTTATCAGGAACTGTTACAATCGGATGCTAAATTGGAGAAGGCAGCTGTAGGGGCAAGAGCAGCCAGGAAGTGTTTTTGGGGCGGGGGCACTCACACAGCAACGGGACCTGCGGACTCGAGGGATTCCGTGGAAAGAGCAGCGTGAGCAGAGGCCAGAGTGCGATGAGCAGGGGCTGTGCTAGGAAGCAGTGGAGAGGAAAGCTAGTCGGGAAGGTCGGTGAGGTTCGGTAATGGGGTGTTTGAAAGTCAACTCAAGGAATTCCACTCTGCAACGATGCAGAACAAGGAGGACTTGAAGGAGCCTCTTGAGCAGGGAGGGTGACACCCCCCACTCCCCACCACCGTCAAGCTGGCAGATGAGTCTGGCCCTTGCAGCAGGACAGGCTGGAGAGGTGTCTGTGCTCCTTTGCCTGACAGAGGAGCCAGGCGGGGTTGGTGGGAGGGGGTCCAGGGCTGGGCTGTGAGGCCTGACAAGGGAGGTGCCTCATGTGGAGCATAAATGGCACTGGAATCCAGAGTGTGGCCACTCTGGAGTCAGAGGCCAGAAGGAGAAGCCTGCAGGGCCATCGAAGCCAGAAGGGGGCTCAGAGATGGGAGGGAGGGTGGGTCCTGAGAGGCTATTTTAAGGTTCTGGAGTTCTCCTGTCCCAAGATCGGGGCAGGAGGAGGCAAGCACCCAGCTGCCAGGTCATACCGAGGCTGTACCTGGTGAGAACCCAGGTGAGGTCCATCCCTGGGGCTGCCTGGATAAGGTGGAGAGCAACCAAAGAGGAGTGTTCTGAAATACACTGGGGGCCAGATAGGCCAGGCCAGAGGGCAGGCGCTGTCACCCACCCGCCCAGCCCCACTTAGCCCCCGTGTTGTCCCCAGGTAATCAATGCCATAGAGCAGGACTATCGGCTGCCACCGCCCATGGACTGCCCAAGCGCCCTGCACCAGCTCATGCTGGACTGCTGGCAGAAGGACCGCAACCACCGGCCCAAGTTTGGTCAGATCGTCAACACGCTGGACAAGATGATCCGCAACCCCAACAGCCTCAAAGCCATGGCGCCCCTCTCCTCCGGGTATGGCCTGGCCCCACCCCCTCTCTGTGTGCCCCTGCCCAGGCTGGCCCTTACCCTCTCCACATACCCTCCCATCCCAGCTCCCCCTGCTTTGGGCAGATGCTCTGCCTAAACAGGGATGGGGAAGGACAGTGTGGGGTGCAGAGGCGTGCAGGACGCAGTGCATGCTGGGAAGCACTTGTAAAGCATGGTCAGATAGGACAACATTGGCGGAAAGTTAGCTTGGTTGGTGAACAGATTCCCTCATCACTGTTTCCTCCCTAACTACCTGCGTGCTCAGACCTGTACGCTCTGACTTGCATCTGCATCCTCCTTGGCACAGCCCCCCTACAAGAACATGGTCCTACACACATGCACACACAAGAACATAGTTCTAATCATATGCACGAATATAGGCACAAATGCTCATGCTTGTGTTCTCCCTCACACATGCACACGCACAGTCTCACACATGGATGCACACCCATTCTCAGACTCACACCTACATACATCCATAGGCTGCCGAACGCGTACACACTCAGCAGTACGCACTCACCACACACGAGGGTCCCCACAACTGGCAGCATCAGCCTGTAGCCACCACCACCTTGCTTGGGCGCTGTCACAGGCCCCACCTGTGACCCTGCACCTTCCGGGACCCTCAGTCACACGGATTCTGAGGGGCAAGTGTCCTCAGGGTCCAGGGCTGGCTGTGTCCAGGGACTTTTGGGGCCCAAGCCCTTCACCTGCCAACAGGTGCATATGCTTGTATGCAAGTGGCATGTGCCACTTTTGTGACCGACAGATCTTCGTGTCTGAGTGGTTTCTCACCTTGACCCTGAGTCAGCAGCTCCTGACTATCCAGATACAAATACTGTGAGCTTTTAGCCTCCTGAGGGTCGTTTCACTCACAGCCATCTGGGAAGTCATTCATTAATGAAGCAGTGTTGTCTGGACTTTGGAGAGGTGGTTCACAAGGTCAGCGTCCTACAGCACAACCAGGATGGACAAGGTTGGACAGTGGCCCTGGGGGCGGAGACAGGGAATCGTCAGCAATTCGTCCAGCTGACCGCCTCCTGCTGGAATTAGAAGCATGTCCCACCTCACACAAGGGCCAGCCTCCCAGCAGTCCCTGCAAAGACTTCCTGAGACTTTCCAGGTCGCCCCAGTTTTCTCATACACATATACATGTGTGCACATGTGCACGGTTCAAACTCACGCCTGCCCACACAGAAATACATGCATATGTACCATGCTCATGCTGATGGATGCACATGTGAGGGCACGCCTGCAGCCCGTCCTCATCCTCACCCCCGGGCTAGCGCGTGCCCTGGCCGACCGCCTCTGTTGCCCTCCCCACCCCTAGAATCAACCTGCCGCTGCTGGACCGCACTGTCCCCGACTACACCAGCTTTAACACCGTGGACGAGTGGCTGGAGGCCATCAAGATGGGGCAGTACAAGGAGAGCTTCGCCAATGCCGGCTTCACCTCCTTCGATGTCGTGTCGCAGATGATGATGGAGTAAGTGCCCCGCCGCCTCCGCCCACCCTGCCGGGCAGGGGGCTCCGGAGAGTGAAAAACAGACCACGTCCCAGCGGGCACGTGGGGACCAAGGGGTGGGACAGCCAACTTTGGGGTCACGTTCCAACAACACCCGGGTCTGCCTTTCACCCACCTACGGGCTGCGCGACCTTGGACACTCACAGAGCCTCCCTCAGCCCCGGTTTTCCTTCTGTAACCCGGGCGTTTGTAGGGAGATCCAAGGAGATACGGAGTGGATGGGTGCCAAGTGCGGGCTCCCTTCCCCTGCCCCAGAGCAGAGGAGACGAGCGCGTCTAGGTGCCCGGACTCCTAGCCACATGCTCCTTCCACCTTGTGTAGCCCCGTACTTCAGCTCAGCGCCCACCCGCTCCCCCAGGCCCCTCACCCCTTCCCTTGCTCTCTTTAGCAGGAAACCCCATGGGGAAGCCCAGGCAACTCTCCACCTGGCCCAAAGTCTCCCCACCCCCACATTTCCCTAACATACATGCTTCTTTCCCCAAGGGACATTCTCCGGGTTGGAGTGACCTTGGCTGGCCACCAGAAAAAAATTCTGAACAGTATCCAGGTGATGCGGGCACAGATGAACCAGATCCAGTCTGTGGAGGTTTGACGTTCAGCAACCTCGGCTCACCTCTTCCTCCAGGCCCCGCCCCCTTCACCCCACATGCTGGCCTCCTGGTTCTCTGTCCACTGACCGGCCAGCCACCTGCCAGGAGGCCACGGCAACAGGAAGAACCAAACAGCGTGCCAGCCACCAGACGTCACCGAGAACATGGGCAACTCAGATGCTGGAAAAAAATGGGAATGGGGGCCAACGAAAATAGATCCTGGGAGGGGGCGGGAAAGACAAGGAATATTTTTTAAAGAGGATTCTCACAAGGAAAGCGATCATTATTCTTGGGGGCAAACAAAAGGGCTTGGGAGATCCACTTGATTTGTCCGGTTGGAGACCAGAAGCCGTTTCTCTCCAACTTCCTCTGGGAAGGCGACCTGGCCGGAGCCAAGAAACACTTTCAGGAAAACAAATGTGAAGGGGAGAGACCAGGGCCCCCCTGCCCCCCCATCCCAGGCTGCTCCTGCAAGCCTCGCCCAACAGCCGCGTGCTGGTAGACAGACGGCGGCCACCGGGACCCTGGGAACCTCCACTCCGCTGCTGCTGGGCAAACAGAAGAATCTTTCTGTCTTTGGAGAATATTTTGGAAACTCCAACGAAAGAGACTTGTTTCTCCTGTTGGCTCATGGCGCTAAAAAGGGACTCTTGTCTTCCTGGGTCACAGAGAATACGGGGACACCAGAAAGGGCAGCCCTCCCGAGGCTGGCTACCCCCCCAGATCTGCAGCTGCACGTCCACCACAGTGCACCCCCAGCTGGTGGCCTGGCCCACGGGGCACCCGCTCCCGACAGCCCCCACTTGGGGGACTGACGCTGCAGTGACTGCCATCAGCTACGACTGCCACCAAGGAGGGTTGGTCCTGCATCTGGGTTTGTTTACAGCGATCCGTGGACTGGGGGTATTTTGGTCAGGGGTGAATTTGGCTTTGGGGGTTTGTTTGTTGGGTTTTTTTTTTTAATGACAATGAAGTGACACTTTGACATTTCCTACCTTTTGAGAACTTGATCCTTCTCCAGGAAGAAGGTGCTTTCTGCTTACTGACTTAGGCAATACACCAAGGGCGAGATTTTATATGCACATTTCTGGATTTTTATATGGTTTTCATTGACACCCTTCCCTCCTCTCCCTGAATAGAGTCCCCACCCGCTGCCAGGCCTCACCAAAGCCAACTGCCACAGGGCCATCTGGGCCATTCACAGACTGAGATCTGGGCAGAGGTAGGGACCAAGGTGGAGAAGCATCCCCTCCCCCCAGGACTGCTCTGGAAAGCAACAGATTGAGCAGGAAGTGCAGGCTCTGAGGCTGCAGAGCCAGCATTCCTCGCCCACTTGTCCACTCTCCTTCTGCCCCAGTATGTCCAGTACTTTCCAGGCACGCGGGCCCCTGTGAGGTTCCTGAGTGCCCTCTGATGGCTAGAACCCAGTTTCGCCTCCAGGAGCCTAAATCAGGCCACATCAGAGGCCCGGCCTGGCTCATTCACTGTGATATCCCAGCCTCCAGAGCATCGCCCTTGGAGACGCCCAGGCGTGCTCCTTTCCTCCCTGGGAGAAAGTGTGTGTTGCTCTCCCACCCCCTTCCCTCCTCCAGACCTCTGCCCAGATCCGAGAGGTCTTGGCCATGGGAAAACTCATCCGCCAAGGGGTCTGGCCACAGTCTCCCTCCTGTGAGCAAACACAGGCACCTGAGTGGACCAATTGGTTAGTGAATTGAATGGAAATAAACACTTTAGTTATAAAATGACCCTCGTTCTCTGTAAGTTCCAAGAGAGAGATGCTGGCACCCTCAGAACTTGTTGAGTGACCCATGGTGCTCTTCTAAGGGACCCCCTTCCGCCCCCAGGGTCATAGAAGGCCCAGGGCTAAGGAAACACATGGAGAACACCAAAGTCCATGTGGTCTTCCTGGCTCTGGCTTATCGAAAGCACAGGCAATGAAAGAAGCGATTTGGAAGTGGCCCAGAACTCAGCGTTTGGTGCCTCGGCAGGATGCATCAATAGCAGGGCATTGATGGGTGCCCTCAGCTCACCGGGGACAGGGGCCAGGGGTCTGTTGTTAGCTGAGCTATGATAGTGGGAGTGGGAGGGTGCCAGAGTACTCACGGACCCCCAGTTAAAGCCTCAGGAATGATTACCTTATCCTGGTCAACTGACCTCCATGCAAATGGACTCCTCATACACAGTCAGGGTCCTTTGTGTACGAGGAGGAGGCAGGGGATGCCTCATCTCAGGACCTTTCCCTTTGTCCATGGGAGACTGGCCAGTGGGGAAGATTCTAGTCACAGGTGGCCAGCTACAGATTCAGACTCTTCAGTAGCCTGAGAGAGTATCCAGCATGGACCAGCCTATCGTCCATCACTCACTTGTTCTCCAGAGCCTGAGATGCAAAGGGAAGGGATTAAAGGAGAGCGTGCCTCCCCGGGAAGGGGGTGGGGGAGCAGAGCAAGCCATGGGGAAAGCCTTGGCTGGTTTCCCCAGAACGGGCCGGCCTTGGCCCAGCCTGCCGCCCTTTGTGCCCCAAAGATGCCCGGCACGGGTGGCAGCTGCCCCAGTCCACAAGGTCACCTTCTGGAGGGAGCTGCCCTGATGCTCTTCAGATTAATTCTGTCTCTCCAGCCTGCACCCCCGCCACAACTGCTCCGGGGGCCCCACGGGGGGCTGGCACTCAATGCTTCCTGTCAGATGGCTTCCTGTCCTAAGCCGCTAGGCTGGTGTCTGCTGGCCAGCACGTCTGCCCTTCACCCTCCAGGGCCCCGAGTCCTCAGTGGTCCTGGGCCCCCACGTGCTCCCCCGACCCTGTACGTCTCCCCTTCAGGGCGACAGACGTCACTGTGGCCATTCGGGGTGCAGGTGGATGTCTGCCCCTTGCTGGGGGAGCAGCGCCCCCACCAGCTCTTGCTGGCTTCCTGGCAGGGAGTGGCCGGCCTCGCTGCTCACCCAGGCGGCTCTGAGCCGCCACCCGCTGCCTGGTTACTAATCCTTTCCTGGCTCCACCGTCCCAAGTGCCAGCCCCACCTGCCCAGCAGTGTGAGAGGGGTTTCCGGCTGCTCCGCACACAGTTGGTACTTGAGGAAAGAAAGCTGCCTTGTGAACACGGGCCAGGGCACCGTGGAAAAGGGACCAGCTGCTCTAAAGCGGGTGTGACAAGCAGATCTTCACAGGGCCAGGCTGGGCAACGGAGAGCCTCGCCATCACCTCCGACTGCTCCAGAAGCCCCCAGAATGAGTTACTGTTGATAACAGCCTTCTGCTTGGGGGGTGATATTATCTACCAACTGGGGACATGTAGGCCGACCCATCAGAATGGCAGCATAGGGGACACTTCAGGGACACGAGGCAGTGGCCGTTTACTACCCAGTGGTGCCTCCTGCTCAGATGGCATCAGCTGGACTTACCCCACTTTCCTAGTTGGTCCCTACACGGCCACCACTCAGGGAGCTCTCTGCCACCCCCTAGTGTACAGTCATTAGCCTTGCGCCCTCTGGAATCAGGGGCTCATCTCCAGGAGACTGGGAGCTCCCACCTCTGCCTGGCTCTTCCTCACACCTGACTGAAGCACAGAAAGGACCCAGGACCCAGGCCACCCTGCCCCCCAGCCCCACCCCACCGTGCTGGGTTTGGCCACTCCCGGCTTTCTCCTGGGCGCCTGTAGTTCCAAATTGGTACCAATGAAAAACTCCTGCCAGGGAAAGTAATGTCCATACGTTCAAAGGACAGGATGCCACATGTTGCTAGGGAAAATGCATCCTGCCACCAGAGTGGCAGCCTTGCTCTTGTCACTAACTGAAGACGTGGATCTGGGCAAGCCACTTCCCTCTGCTGAGCCTCAGTCTCCCATCTGCAAAATGGGAGGATTAGACTGGGTGAGCCGGGCGTGCAAAATACTTTATGCGCCACAGTCCTGTAAAAGGGACAATTTCCTCTCATAGATAGGGGGGAACTGAGGCTCAGAGAGGGAAAGTACCTTGCTCAGGATTACCCAGCCAGAGTGAGGTCATGTTTATCTGCTCCCAACGCCCACTCCACACATTCAGTCAGAGGTTGTAGAGTACTTTGGTGTCTGACGCTGGCTGGTGAGAGAAGGGAAAGCTCAAGTGGGCTGGGGTTATCAGGGAGGGCTTCGGTAGGGAGGCTGTCCTGAAAATGACAGCAGTTGAGAGCAAGGTCATCCCAGCTGGGAGGCAGAGTAAAACCAAAGATGCAGAGTCTGGAATGCTCCCAAAGTGGGGAGTTGTGTCTGCACGGGCCAGAGAGGGTAGTGGGAGGCGGGGCCGTTCGGACGTGATACACGGCCCAGCCACAGCAGGTGCGGGAGCAGGAGAGTAGCAGAGTGAGCATCCAGTTCTAGGAGTCGGCTCGGCCATCAGGTGGGGCCAGGATGCCTCACAGCTGCCCCCTGCCCGGGGAGGAAGAGCCCCCTGGAGAAATCCTCTCGTGTTCCAGGAGACTCCAGGCCCCGCTGTTTGGTTCTGCATCCTCACTCACTGACGCAGATAATCCGAAGAGTCATTTCAGCTGCTCGGAACAGCAGGGTTGGAGCTCGTGTTACCTGATCCTTAACTCCGCTGCGATTGACTGATACCCACCCCGCTCCTCCAGGCCTCTCTGGGAGCTGCGGGGCATTGACAGGGCTGAGTAGATGTGGGCGGCAGCACCGCAGACAGCGGACCTGGCAGAGCCCCGAGGGGACAGAGCAGAGCACTGGTGCAAGTGGGAGCTGGAGGGGGGGGGGTGGCGTACGCACTGCTTAGGAACGCCACCTCCGGCCCAGCCGCTCTGGCCCGGGCGGGATCACCAGGGCCAGCTTGGAAGGGTCTGGGGTCCCACCCTTTGCAACAGCCTGTTATGCTGGGGAAACCCAGAGGGAAGTTAGAGGGCCACTCTGTGCACACGCACACATGGCCTGCCAGCCTTGACCCAGCCCCCCAGAAAATGGGTCGTAAAACATCATGGCCAACGGCCTCAAAGCTGGCTGGTCTTCCCTTCACGGAAACCAGGCTCAGCGTGTTGGTCCCAGGAAGTGGCTGGGCCTTGTTCCGTGGCACAGGAAAGGTCAGGGACACCCCTCTGGAGGCGACTCGCAGGAGGTTGCAGCGCGGGGATTGCACTCATCACTGAACATGTACCAAGCGTGAGGCCCCGTGCATAGGGATCTCACGGGTGCTGCCTTCCTTCTCTGCAGGTGAGGAAGCAGAGACCCAGATGCCAGAGCATTCCGATCTCCCACCTCCCAGGATTTCTCAGAACTTTGGCCATCGCCCACCTGTATCAGAATCTCTTGTTCCTGTTCAGCTTGCAGACTCGCAGGCTGCTTCCCAACCCCCTACGTCAGAGTCCCCAAGGTCAGGCCCAGGAGCCTCTGTTCTTAACAAGCTCTTGCAGGAGATTCCCCCAGACTGAAATCCTCTCCTCACTTTCCCCAGGATGACCAGTGCCCCTGTGTCTGCAGAGGAGGGGCTGGCGTAGACAGGGATTAGGAGACAGCAAGACACCGTCAGATAAAATGCCCCAACTCAGACGTGGATTAGGACCCATGAAGGGGGGGGGGGGCTGACCCTCAGGAATGTGTTCAGACTGAGCTAAGCTTTAGGGAAAATTGGAAAGACCCCCAGCCCCTGAGTCTGTCTGAGTTTAGCTTCCCAGCATGAAGGCTGCCTCAGGGAAGCTGATATAATGAGAAAAAGCAAGAACTTAACACTTCAGAGCAGCCCTGCTGCATACCCAGAGCCACCCCACGGAGACCCCATGGGCCCCAAGGCCTGTTCACTCAACACCTGGCCAGGTGGGCAAAGACAGAATGGGGCTTCCAGCTGGACCTGAAGCTTCATATGCCCCCCACCCACCACCCCTCCCCCAGCCCAGACTAAGACACAGGGCTTTCCCTGGAGGAGGGTAAGGGGATGAAGGTTTTTGTCTCTATCAGGTCTAACAGCCCCTGTTAGAGGCCAGACAGGGAAGGGGGAGGGGGGAGGTCAGGGCCAGCACCACAGACACTGCGGACCCTGCTGAGGCTGTGAGAGTCCCAGAGTTCCAGCAGCCTGGGTAAAAGATTCCAAGGTTCTAAAATTGCAAAAGCCCACAATTCTAAGATTCCTATGGCAGGACTTCGTGTTTTCAACATTCTAACCCCATATGATTCTATGCTGCTAATTCTTGAGACTTCAAGTCCCATTCTTCATTGTTGGCCCCCAAACCTGAGGACCCTGGCACAAAGAAGGAGCAGAAACCAAAAAGAGAGGGAGAGAGATGGCAGGGGCAAAAGCTGAAAACAAATACAACAGCCCCACCCTTTGAATCGGAGTCGGAGGCGGACCCTGACGGGGCCAAGACCCTTCCCGCGGTGCTGAAATCCTCTGCCTGGTAGAGCGGTGTAATTGCCCACACCTGCTGTCCCAGCCAAGCGAAGTCCCATGCAGGCCACGGTGCCCACTGGCTGGTGGGCTAAATAGCTCAGCTCAGGAGCCAAGTGGGGACCCCATTGGCTAGGTTTGGGGTGGGACTCATCTGGAGTGGAACCCTCCCACCCTCCGAAGAGGAGGCCACAGGCCAGGGACTTGCTGAAGAGCCTTCCCCAGGTACGCTGACTCCCAGGGCAGAGCTGGTCTTTTTTTTTCCCTTTTTCTTTTTTTAATTTTAACACTGAGCAACCACAGGGTCTTGCTGCAAACCCCAGAGCCAGGTGCCTTCCTGTTGGCACTCGGGGGTGCAGTGTCACGGCCATGCAGTTACTGTCCCGGTCCAAGGACGCTTTAACCCTTTCTAGTTCAGGCCACTGCCTGTTGGATCTGGGAGACCAGCCCAGGTGGCGCCTCTGGATCGCCCAAGGCTCGCTAATCAGCCTGTCGCTTTCCCTCCCACGGACAGGAACTGGGGTGGGCAGGGGACAGGAGGCCAGGCCTCCGAGGTTGGCCCAGGGTAGGCAGGCCCAGCAGGAGCCTCACTTGCAGCCGGCCCCTTTGGAGTGCAGAGAAGAGCCATGCCTGGCTGGTCGGGCTCAGCCCCAAACCCTAACCATAGCTGCTACTGCCTGAGTGCCAACAACGAGCCAGGAGCCAGGCTTACCTTTCTATACACAGTGTCTCACTTCATCCTCACGCAGCTCTGGGAGGCAGGTACAGCTAGTGTCCCGCTCCACAGACCAGGAAGCCCAGGGACGGGCTTAGGGGCCTTCCCAGGCCCAGACGGCCGGCTGGTGGTCTCTGACCTGAGCACCTGCCCACACAGTCACTGTGCTATGCTGCTACCAGTGACCCCCACTCAGCCCCCCTCCACTGTCAAACTCCCGGACCCCCAGGGGCCACTCTCCTTGGGGGCATTTGAACATCCTAAGCTCCTACAGCCACTGTGTGAGCCTCTGTCCCAGGCTGCCTACTGCCCACCCCTCCACCCAAGGTGTTTGCTCCATCCTGGTCCATGCAGGCCAGAGCTCTCAACCTAGGGGGGTGGGGTGGCATTTGGCATGTTCCACAGACCCCTGTTTCCTCTGGTCATAAACATGGGTTTTCCTGATAATGCTGGAGGACGAGAGGTGATGCGGCTGTGGTCCCAATGGCCGTGGGTCAGACCCAGACCCCCACTGCTGCAACCCAGGAAATCTCACCAGCCCCTGGCCCTGTTACTCCAATGCCTTTGTAGGAGTATTTTTAGCAGAACCATTTTTTTTTCCCACAATAAATGTGAATTGTAAAAATAATCACGTGGGCTCACACAGGGTTTTTCTGGTTTGGTTTGTGTTTCTGCAGAGGTTCCCCAGGGAACGCACAAGGCCCCTGGAGGTCCCGGCGCGGCTGGGAGGGGCTGGGACTGGGGTTGCGGGTGAGGCTGGGGTGGCGATTTGGCCTGGGCTGGGGAGGGGCGTTGACCTGGGCGGTAGCTCCCAAGTGGTCTCAGAATTGTTAGAGTTTGGGCTCTGCCCTCAGGGGTCCTGGAGTGTGAACGCCAGCTCTGTCACTTGTTGGCCATGTCTCCGTGGAGAAGTCACGTAATTGCTCTAAGTCTCATTTTCACGTCTGTAAAATGGGGCAATAACATCACGCAGGCGAGGATTAAATGAACTGAAGCCCACTGAGTGTGCAGCACACACAGACGCTGGCTCTTGGGGTTTGGCTGGGCAGGGCCGGGGCCCACGTCTGCCACACACTCAGCTGTGTCCCCCACGAGTGGGACAATGCCAGACCTACCAGAGGATCTCAGTAACTGTCTGTCAAACAAATGTCACTTGAAGTTCTGCTAAAAAAAAAAAACAAAAACCAGAAGAGGGTGTTTGGGGATGGTTCATTAGACAAATTTTGGATTTGAGCAAGTTGATCGGATTTCTTTACCTACCTATACTTAAAATCCTATACTTTATTTTTTAAGTATTTTTAAAGATTTTGATTTACTTATTTTTAGGCAGAGGGGAGAAGAAGAAAGAGAGGAAGAGAAACATCAACGTGTGGTTACCTTTCGAGCTCCCAGTACTGGGACCTGGCCTGCAACCCAGGCATGTGCCCTGACTGGGAATCGAATTGGCGACCTTTTGGTTCACAGGCCCGCACTCAATCCACTGAGCCGTACAAGTCAGGGCAAAATCTTATAAAGTGCAATGTGAATCTCTAACTGCAGGGGCGCCCAACCTTTTGGCGTCTCCGGGCCACACTGGAAGAAGAAGAGTTGTCTAGGGCCACACATTAAATACGCCGTGACACATCATCACAAAAGAAGCCCATAATGTTTTCAGTAAAATTTACGGTTTTGCTTTGGGCCACATCCACAGCCATCCTGAGCCACAGGCGGCCCACAGGCCAGCAGTTGGACATCCCTGCGTCTCCAGGTTTCATCATCTGCAGCGTTTCCCGTTTTGGAGGGAGCGCCTCACAGGACCACTGTCCCGGGGAGCACACGTGGAGAAGCTGACCAGCCCGAGCAGCGCTCTTGGGGTCAGAGGCACAGCGGGGCTGAGACACAGGCTGGAAATGTGGAGGGGAAGTCAGGGGGCGGGGCATCCAAGACTGTCGAGCGCTCTCATTGGAAAAGCACTGGCACAACCCTGCTGCACCAGACACCCCGCCCAGGGCAGTCAGAAGTGGCGCAACAACCCAGGTGTCCGCAGCTTCTGGGGAGGGTGCAGTGAGCCCTGGACAGGAGCCCCCGGAGGCCCGACCAGGGCTCTACAGCATAGTTGGGAGTTTTCCCGGAAGCTAGAAGCAGACAAAGGATTTCGGGCAGAGGGACCAGCAGACACAAAGGTATGAAGTCAAGAGGGATAGACAGGGCCGGGCACAAAGAACGCCCCTTTTTTATTACAAAATCATAAGCTTGTCATTCTGTAACATAACAATATCACACCCAAGCACACTATATGACATTTTAGGTGACATGTTCGAATTAAAACAATAAATTATTACACCCATGTTATTACCCTACCAACCACACTCAAGCAGGCCTTACTTCTGCTGGACCCTGTATTTTGTGATGCAAATGACTATGTAAGTAAAATAGATGTAAACAGGACCACCATAAAAATAACAGCCCTGGCTGATGTGGCTCAGCGGATGGAGCGCCGGCCTGCAACCCAAAAGGTCGCTGGTTCGATTCCTCGTCGGGGGACACACCCGGGATGGGAGCATGTGGGAGGCAACCAGTTGATGTTTCTCTCACACATCAATGTTTCTCTCCCTTGCTTTCTCCCTCGCTCTAAAAATAAATAAATTAAGACTATACTTTCAGGGATCATTTCTATAGTCCGTTAAAAATAAATAAATTACGTCTTAAAAAAAAAACAGCAAATGGCAGCTTAACCAGTTGGCCCACACTGGCGACAGGGCTGCCGGCCCCTGTGAGGTGCCCTCGGAGGCTGGGTGAAGAAGATTCCGAGAGCGCACGGTGAAGCCCTGGGTCACACGGTGAAGCCCTGGGTCACACACCACCCTGGGGACGGAGCACCGTTAGAGCCCGGCGTGCCAACCCACTGCCTTCCTTACCCTGGAGCCGCTGACCCGCCACCCAAGACCACATCAGTCTGTCCCAGTCCAGTGCCTCTGTGAAGACTGATCCCTTGCAGTCCCACCGGCCCCGGTCCCCGGCCTGCACTGGGCTCCCCCTGGGCTCTCCTGCCCATTCTGGGATCCAGCGTGGTCTCATGGGGGTCTGGCCCAGGTCCCCTCCCTCCCAGCTCTCTCACCAACCCCTACTTGTTCCTCTCAGTCTTCTGCTCACTCTTCTTTCCCACCCAAGGGGCAGCTGAGACCTCTCATTGTCCCTCCTGGCTCTGTACGGACATCCACAGGCTCAGTCATTTCACAGGGACAGAGGCATTGTTGCTGCCAAAAACGTGTCACCAAGGAGACAAAGGGAAACGGGAGGAGCTTTCCCCATAGTCTCTCACTGAGTTTGGCATCATGGCCATGGGCGGGGTTAGGGGAGGCTTCCCCCAGCTGCAGGTGGGCTTGCAGAAATGGCCCGCCCCCCACCCCCACGCACCCTCATCAGCCCAAAGTGTCTGCTGGACCAGCTCTGCCCCAGACATCCTGATGGCTCAGCGTGCAGAGTCCTGGGGCCACCAGCTGCCCCTCCCCCTGCCCACTGCTGGCACCTCCTCCCCTTCTGGCCCCTGGATGGCATGATGGTAAAGCTGGAGATTCTGTGGCTCCTGCTGCTGCTGCTGCTGGTTCCAAGGCAGCAAGACGTGAGTGGGCGCCTGCCCCAGCCTCCCACCCCTATCCACACACACACGTGCATAAAGGGCCCCTTCGCCCCCGTACGCACTCACTTGTGCCATCAGCCACACAGACACGCAGGTACACACAAAGCCATCCAATCCCACACGCCCACGTACTCATGCATACACGTGGGTGCAGGCTCATGTTCAAGCCCACCCCACACTGATCCAACCACACACGCACACACACAGACACACACACACACCCCTGTGTCACCTCTCAACCACAGACAACTCGCCCAGCACTTGCCTTCTGTCAGGCCTGGTTCTGAGCACTCTGCATAGATCGTCCTGTTTAATCCCTTAAACCACGCTTCCTGCACTCTCTGTGGTGAGAGAGGCCAGGCCTCCGTTGGGGGAGGGGATTATTTCTAATGTCCCATCTTTTGCAGGTCCAGGCAGATCCAGGGAAGAGAGGGGTCAAGGAACAGAAGGGCCAGGTGTCACTTCAGGGAACTATGTGGCAGCATCATTCCACAGAGTTCCCTCAAGTGTCAAGAGTCCTGCTGGAGAGGCTGGGGGCCGTGACACCAAGCCAGGAGCTAAAATAGTCACGGCAGGAGGGGGAGGGACCCCTGGGTTATAGGGAGGAGGTCTGAAGAGGACGCAACAAGGAGGGTAGGGGGAGGACCACCCGAAGGCCTGGGATCTGAGCAGGGAGAGCATGACAGACCCTGCCTTGCAAGACCTGAATGAGAGTGAAATAGAGAACAGGAGCCGGCATGTGGGGTCCCGGCAGAGTGCCCGCGGAGAGCCAGGCACCCAGAAGGCTCTGGGTTACTCCCTGTCCCGATGGGAAACAGGGGGGATGTATGTGGACCTAACCCTCCCATCCATGGAGCCACTCTGCCCCCTGGGGGCAGGGGCTGGTAACAGGCCAGAGCTGAGCCCCAGGGAGGAAGCTCAGTGTCCTGGGGCTGGTGGGGAATGGTGAGGATTTGACTCCCTGCCTCCTGCTCCCCACCCGAGCTAAGGTCCAGGCCAGTGTGGGGAACTAGAGATGCAGTGATGGGGCAGGAAGCAGAGAAGGTTGCACCAGAGCTAATCCCCTCTTCAGACCTCCCACTCCTGACATTAGTACCGTATTTTGCTGTGTATACTGCACACCCATGTTTTTGTGCACATTACACATGGGGTTATTACACCCACGGTGTGTAATCATTATACCTGTGTATAATGTGCATCCTTATTTTCCCTCAAAAATTTGGGCAAAAAAAGTGTGCATTATACACAGCAAAATACGGTAAGGCTGTGTCTCAGGCCAGTCATTTGGTCCCAGAATTTTCCTATAGTGAGAACTCAGGAGCAGCCAATCTGGTTGAAATGAGGGACTAGGGAATTTTTCCGAAGGTCGTAGTTACCTAACCAGTGTGCTTGTCTTTATTACTTTTAAAGATTTTATTTACTCTTTTGTTATTTTTTAGAGAGGGTAAGGGAGAGGGAGAGAAACACCAGTGTGTGGTTGCCTCCTACATGGCCCCACACTGGGGACCTGGCCTGCAACCCAGGCCCGTGGCCCCACTGGGAATTCGCAGGCCGGCACTCAATCCACTGAGCTACACCAGACAGGGAGTTCGTTGGGTGTGATCTGGGGAAGGGGCACCACCGCCACATGCGTTTTGTCACGGAACCTAGGGGTGCGAGTGCTGCTGAGGGTCTGTCGACCGACCCCCCAATGTGGTTCCTGAACGCTGGTCGACATGTTCGTCTGGGCTAGGGACTAATCAAAGCGAAGAAGCAAAGGTGTGTGTTGGAACTTCGCTCACGGCTCAGTGACACGGGTCCCTTCTTTACTGAATCAGATCACAGTGCCCAACACTGGCTGGAAGGGGATTTCCGCCATTTTTGGTGCTGTTCTCCATATCACACTTTGATATGTAATCTACATTAATGTGTTTCCCAGCACTTTCTTAGGTCCAGACAGTCAACAAAAGGATAAATAAATCAAGCCCTTATCTGCAGTCACAGCCACTTTCCTTGGTGTATATCCTCCCACCCAGGCCGATTTCCAACCACCAACACGGGTCACCGAATGCCAGCTCGGCAGGAGATACTCAGTAACACGTCATTACACAGTATTCCCAGAACTCAGATATAATTGACGTAAGTGATCAATATCTTTAAAGCAGAGATAATGGCAACACAGTTAAAGAATCAGGAACCGACTAAGGTCGAGTCTGTTTTTAATACAATTTATGCTTTCGTAAGTTTATGTGATTTAATTTTTAATGATGCCATTTAACAACTGGTTCACAAAGTCCCTGAAACTGTGACTGGCTCTTGCCAACCAGCGTAAGAGGGGGCTGCTATCCCGTTTTACAAAGGTGGGAGCCGAGGCTCAGGGAGGTGGGGTGTCCTAAGTGCCCAAGGTCAAGCTGAATGTGGCCTGGTCGGGGAATCACCCAGGTGTATTTTACGCTGAAACTGTGCTCTTTCGGCTCTTTCCCGGATGTTCGAACTCCATCTCAGAAAGCTCTGGCGCCTTCTCTCCCCACATCCCCCCGTGACACCAGAGCACTCAGTACCATCTCCAGATCCCCTCTTCTTCCTCCTCTTTCTTCAAAACCAGCCCTGAGGCTGGACCCTTCCTCACACTGTTCCAGGGATACTAAGCCCTGGAGTGAGCCTCTGAGGCCGCTTTGTTCTGGGGACAGTGAGTAGTCCCAGTCCCGCCGGCACGGCACACACCTGGGTGGCCTACCAGGTAAGCCCATCGTAGGTCACACCTCCTGATGCAACAAGGAGTGGTAGAAAGAGCCGCGGAGTCCTGCAAGGCTGAGCCAGAACCTCACGGACCAACTTGTGACCTGGGGAGGCCTGGGGCAAGTGAGGCTATGGTCCCTGCCCTGGGGGTCGCTCTGACAGCGGCCTGAACACTGCGTGACCTCCCTCCGGATTCCCTTCAACGGTGGGATTCGGAGGATGCCAGGGCACCTCTCGCTTGCCCCCGATGCCTGGGATTCTGCCAGCAGGGGTCTCGCCTTGGGTTTTCAACTCCTTCACTCTTGGAGAGATAGCTGAGAAACCCCAAGCGCTCTCAGGCGAGAGTCTGACAGGCTTCCTCCCTGACCGAGGCCCTGGGCTTGTCCTCTCTTCTCTCTCTTCAGCCTCTAGGCGAGAAGGAGCTGTGGCCCGACCACCCTGGCATGAGGTCCCCAGCTGGAGGCCTGGGCTTGCGTCTTCTCTTTGTGGGGTCTTCGTCTCCCCGGAAGGGAGACCCCAACGCCCTGCTTCCCCACATCACCTGCAGTCCCCTCTAGGTCATTCCAAGAGGCTCGAGGTTTGCTGCAACACCTGTTACTGTGTCTGCCCCTGAGCTGTCCCAGCCCCCTCCCCGCTGCCCATAGTGACCACTAGCCCTAGGCCAGGGACTGGCTGGTGGAAGACGGTCAGAGGACTTGACCTTCACCCTGGCTCTATCCCTGTATTCCTGTGTGGTGGAGCCACGTTGCTTCCCCTCTCTGAGCCTCATTCCTCCCCCCAGCAGACACTTCTTGATGGCATTCTCATGCCGGGCACTGCGCCAGGCCCTGGGGTTACACCTGGGAGCAGGAGCGATGAAGTACCTGCTTTCTTGCATTCTACAATGCTTATTTAAGCAAGTAAAAGAAATAACGGCAGACCGCCCTAAGCGCTGGGAAAGAAACCAGGGGGTCTCTGTGGTTCCGTGAGGGAGGACGGCAGACTCAGACAGGGTGGCAGGGAAGGCTTCTCTGGAGAGGGGAATCTGAGCTGGGGGCTAAAGGATGAGAAGGCGGCAGCCCCGTGAGAGTCCGAGGAAACACGAATGCAGAGGAGCCCTCGACTCCTTAGCCTGGGCCGGGAGCACCCCCTGGGGGTTCCTCACACGCTGCTCCGCTTGGCCCCGAGTCCCAAGGAGGCGCCCAGGGGAACTTCCACAGGAGCCAAGGGTGGCACCGGCTGCAGAATAAGTCTGCTGTTAACTGTCTTAAAGATCAAATGTTGATGCCGTTTGAAACAAAATTACATAGCTGAACGAGACAGAAACCACTAGAAACTCATCTCACTCGTGACCCCACGGTAACAGTTTGCACACCAGCTGTGCCCTGGGAATCACACTTGTAGTAGCTCTGCCTCGCCCCACGTCGTCGGCTACTCGGTTTCTCTTTTGGACATCCCCGCCGCCCTACTTTCCAAACCCAGGTTGGAAAGCTGGTAGGTGAGGCAGGGAAGGCTCCACCCAAAGTCCCAGGTTACTGGGTCTTGAACACGGGCTTGCGCAGCAGCCGCAGCACCCGGTACGTGTTAAGGCCCGGCACGTCAAAGCCCGGGGACAGCCCGTGGCGGTCCAGTGGGTAGAAGTTGACCAGCTGCCCGTGTTGGGCCTCCAGGGAGAGCCAGGTGTCGCCAAGCGGCAGCGCGCACGGGAACTCGCGGGCCACGTGCAGCTGGAAGACGCGGCCCCGCAGGTGAAGCAGCGCGAAGGTGCGGAACGCTGGGGGCACCAGGGCCTCGACGCGGGGCCCGAACTGGCGCAGGCGCAGCTCGCCCGCAGGCCCGGGGCGCACCTCGTAAAAGGTCAGGTTGGCGAAAGTGAAGTAGCCGGTGAAGGGGCGCGCAGTGGGCGGCGGGGCCGGGCTGCGCTCCGCCTTCCGGAGGACCCTCTCCATGGCAGGCAGGAGCACATCGTAAGCCTGGGTCACCAGGTCGGTCCCGGACGGCCGGGGCCCGGCCAGCAGCAGCACCAGACCCAGGCGCAGCGGTGGCACCAGGGAGAAGGTGGCTGCGTAGCCGTCCAAGTCGCCGTCCTTGCGGACCACTTTGTAGCCCCTTTGCGCATGGAACTCCCAAGGGGTGCCGGTCTCGTTGGCGAAGTAGGCGCCCGGGCAGGCAAGCAGCGGCGCTAGCAGTGTCTTGGCCGCGTCGGGCCCCAGTATCCGCTGGGGCCCGCTGCCCAGGAGCGCCATGGCCAGCTTGGCCAGGTCGGCAGCGGTGGAGTACATTTGGCCTGAGGGGCGATACCAACCCAGGTCGTAGAGCGGTGCCGGCCTCCCGCTGCCGTAGAAGCCAGCTGCCAAGCGGGCGCGGACAGGAGGAGTGAGGTCGAAGCCTGTGTCTGCCATCCCCAGCGGCTCCAGCACATTCTCCGAGATCCAGCGCTCGTAGTCCCCCTGAACCGTGTGGGCTGCCAGGATGTGGGCCAGAAGCGAGAAGGCCAGGGTGCTGTAATGGCACCTGCAATGGGAGGGGTGGGAACTGGATGCAGCCCCGGATGAACAGCTCCAGACCCTAACGGTCCCCTCCCCGCCTGCTCAAAGGGTATGACATGCCTGCCACCAGAGCGTCGTTGGACTGGATGGGTCAGGAACCTGCTTCACTGCATCCCAGATGGTCAGACCCAGTGGAGACCGCAGAGATCACTGATTCTGCATCCGGAAAGAGGAAGGCCCAGAGAGGGGTGGAGAGTTGCCCTGGGCCTCACAGCAAGCAGGGGGACAGCCGGTCTGGGCATTGCCCCTGGTAGAACAGATCTTACTGGTCCTTTACACTTCAGTACGATTTACGTTAGCAAATGCAAAACTAGAGTCTTGGACTGTTCTGGGGGAGGGGGAGAATTCTGGCCATCGTGTAGCTCAAGGATAAGAAACCAGAGGCAGGATTCACCCCTCCCTTGTCCCCCAGCCATGGCAGACACCGATAATCAATAAGATGTGACTCCCTTCTTTTCCGGGGAAGGAGTAATTCCAGCACCCACAAATCTTTTTAGACATTCCCAAACTCTAACGTGTCCTCTCTTGTTTACAGACGAAGAAGGCGAGTTTCCGAGACACAAAGTGCCTCCTGCAAGGTCACACAGCTAGTTAGTGGCAGTGCCGGAAGCAAGACTCCAGCCTGCAGATGTCTGATCATACCCGGGTCCTTTCTTCCTCAAGAGATGGCGCCTGGGGTTCAGCATTTGGAGAAGCAGAGGGGTAAGTTTGAAAAAGAGCATCACCCCCGCCCCCGAGAAAAGGCCTGGAAGGGTGCCTCTGAGGCAGGGGTGTGCCAGCTGCCCTCTGTCCAGCCCCCTGCCCCCAGAGCTGGGCTTCTCTGTTCAGTGCCCACCCAGCTGTCCACTGCCTGTCTCATCAGTCTTCCATTTATTTCCATGATGGACTTGAGAAAGGCTGTATTTATCTTGCTCCTCTGTTCACTGATAAGAATGCTCGCTGTTGCCTCACAAGAATGCGGATTCCCTGAGGAGGACCAGGTTGGATTTGCTCCCTGCTGTGTCTCGGTTTAGCACATTCTGGGCAGAGCAGGTGCTCAGTGAATGTTGAGCTGATGCATGGAACAAGCTGGAGGTTCACACGGAACCTGCCTCGCTGTACCATCCCTCTCCGGGCCTCGGTCTTTCCAGCTGTGGGCAGGGCTGTATTCAGTGACCCCTGAGGTCTCTTCTGGCTCTGACCCCCAGGACGAGATGATCAGTCTCTGACCCTCGGTGGGGGGTGGGGGGGAGCTGTGTCTCCTTGGGAGGTCCCCGATGTTGGTGGAGCATCGAGGCGCACCCCTCACCTGGTTCCCGGGTCCGCCACCAGCACATCATCCTTGAGCAGCCTCAGGGCCTCCTGGGTGCTGCCCCTCCACAGCAGCGAAGTGGACCGGAGCCTTCTGGGCAGCCCTGGGGAGGAGCAGTGGTCAGACCTGCTGGGCCAGCTGAGGGTGGGATGATGGGCCTTTGGGTGTGCCACCCCCCACCTCCCATGGGTTGAAAGATAACAACAACAAAATCGTCTAAAATATAAAAGCAGTCCAGGACGGACTCTACCCCTGTTTGTGTTCACTGGGCAAGCCACCGAACCACCCAAGCCCCAGCCCCCCCCCATCCACACTGTGAGTGAAATAACCTCTGTCATAGCGATGATTCGAGGATTAGGTGAGATAAGATGCTTAGCATGGCGCCTGGTCATAGGAATTGCTCAAAGAGTAATTGTCATCAACCATAGAAGTTTGATTCCAGACAATTCTTGAGATCTTCGGTCGAACAGCCTTGTGGAACTGGCTCTGCTAACCACTGGGACATTTCTGTTTATTAGACGTGACATATACTGGAAGGATTACAGGGTTGGGGTTCTCCCCATCCATCCCCTCAGCAATAGCTTTCATGCCTCCCTGTTTTGTGCCAAGTTCTGGGTACCTGGGATTCGGCAGTGAATGAAGTCTCTGCCCATGTGGAGTTTGCATTCTAATGAAGGGGACAGTCAACAAACTAATATTTATGCTACGGAGAAAAATAATCTGGTCAGAGGAAGACCTCGCAGAGGTGACCCTTGAGAAGGTAAGAGCCGGAGAAGGCAGAGAGAACAGCAAGTGCAAAGGTCCTGAGGCAGGGATATCCTGGCATGTTTGAGGAGTAGCATGCAACAGCCAGTGTGGGTGGAGAGGAGCGAGAACGTGGGAGACTTTGGAGGTGAGAGCTATTGAGGGTGTGGGTACCAGATCCTGTAGGGTGCTACAGGCTACCGGAAGGACCTGGCTTCTTCCCTGGGTGGGATGGGGCCGCTGCAGGGGTTGTGAGCAGAGGAGTGATGTAATACGACCTGTATGTTGTCAAGGTTGCTCTGGCCACTGTGCAAACACAGACATTTGGGAGCAACGGCAGAAGCAGGGAAGCCTGTTAGCACACTTGGAAAATTCCACGTTTAGATGGCGGTGGCTTGGACTAGGGCGCTAACAGTGGAGGTGGTGAGCAGTGGGTGGATTCTGGGCATATCTGAGTGAGTCCAGTGGAATTTGCTCCCCAAGAGGGTGTGGAGGATGTGGGGGTGAGAGCTATCGGGATGATTCTGAGGCTTTCGGCCTGAGTAACTGAGGGGTGGAGTCCCAAGTCCTGGATTTAAGTCCTGACTAGCATTTTGTGCTGTGTGACCCCAGACCATGCGCTTTACCTCTCTGAGCCTCTGTTTGCTCATCTTTAAGTGAACTGAAGCACCTGCAGTGGTTTTCCTCTGAAGTGTTGCAAGGCTTAATTAAGAGAATGGATAAAAAGCTCCAAAAATGGGGAAAAGCTCTAAATTAGGACAAGGGTCAGTTGTAAAAGACATTGAGAGCCTAGAATGGAGTTATTTCAGCTGCTGTATGCTCATCTGGCCCCTTTGGGCTAAGAGGAGACATGACCAAACACTTAGGAGCCCTGGGCTGGGTTCCCTGGGTATATGAAAAACAATTCACTGCACACCCCTAGAGGGAGCCCTGGAGTCAGATTGAAAATAGGATAGATTTAGCAGGAGGCTCACTGAGTTTAAACCTCAGAGTCCCTCACCTGCGGGGCCCTTTCCAAGACCTTTCTCTAGTTGTGAATTTATAACATCGTATTCTTGAAGAGGACCCCCAGGTTATATCCACATCAGGCCCCACTAAACCTAGGTCTACCCCTGGCTGCGATAACCAGAGACACATTGACAAGTATGTGCTGTGTGCCAGGGACTCTGCTGAACGCTCCATACTTGTTAGTTCATTCAACCCCCTATAGTAGCCTGAACTCCCGTCATTTCCCAGAGGAGAAAAGCAAGGCTCAGAGAATTTAAGTGACCTGCTCGAGATCACACAGCTAGGAGGAATTCCAGGACTCCTGCCCTTCGCGACCAGTCCAGCCTCCTCTGAGGGCTGATCCTGTCCTGCCTGGGCTGCCTCAGGGGACCGTGCCCACACTGAGCCCCAGCCATGTTCACCGACTGAGACTCAGGCCTGAGCTCACTTTGTAAAGTGATGAATGATGGGCACTTGTGAAGAACTCCTGCCCTTCGTGGTGATAGATCAGTGACTGCAAATATGAGCAATAAAGGCATTTGGGGGGGTGCATGGTACCCGCCTTCTTCCCCTTGGCTGGATCATTCACTATGCAGCTCAGCCTGGCAGCCACCCCTCCCACACCCCTGCTTTAAACCCACCCTCCAAAGTCACAGGTGGCAGATGGACTGTGGGCCAGTGGAGGGCGCTTCGGAAGCTTCCGGAGCCACGCCACAGCATCCAGCCTGTTTTGATCCAGTGCTGCCTTCCCATTCTGTCACTACATCTCGGCTTGTTGCATCACCACTATTATGATGATCACCATATAATTTATTTTGATAAGTAATTCATTTACATTATCCAAAATTCAACAGACACCAAAGGATATACCATGAAGAAATTTTCTCCTACCCTGTCCCCAGTCACCCAGTTCCCCTTCCTGAATACAACCTGTTGTACGAACTGCTTCACTTCCCTTCCAAAGACATTTGAGACACACACACGTGTGTGTGCATACACATGCATTATGATATGCTAAGAGCTTTTCTTCTCACTTAACACTGTACCTTACTCTTATCTCAGCACATAAAGAACGTGGTTACCTTTCCTTGAGGCTACAGAGTATTTGATTCTGGCATATTTTATTAATTCACTCCCCTATTTTTAGATCTTCAGGTTGTTTCACTCTTTTGCTATTGCAGTGCTGTAGTGAATAATGACGTTCGCACCTCCTTACTGCATGTGTGAGCACATCTGTAAGTTTCCTAGAAGTGTGCTTTCCAAGTCAAGGGATACATGCATTTTCAATGGTGACAGAGATGACCAAGCGCCCTCCCCACAGGTCGTGCCAACTGAAATGCCCACCACTAACGTGTATGAGGGCCTATTTCATCGTGACCCCACCGACTTCATGTGTCCAGCATTTGGGCCTTTGCCAGCCTGAAAAGGGGAAGATGTCTCTCAGTAGCTTTAATTTGCATTTATTTTGTTATGAATGAGTCCGAGCATCTTTTAATATTTTTAATAGTCTTAAGGGCCATTTGTGGTCCCTTTTCTGTGAACTGTCTATTCTATTCCCATCCTTTTGCACATTTTTCTATCGGGTTGTTGGTCTCTGTATTGATTTGTAGGTGATCTTTATATATTAAGGGATATTAGGGCTTCATTAGAGAATTGTCTACAAATATTGACTTGTTGTCTTGTTCTTGACCTAATAAGCAGATCTTGACCTGTCAACTTGCTTTTGACCTACCAACAATCTTGATTTGTCCGCTTGATGTAAAGTCCCAGGCTTCACCTCAGCTCTCTCACCCGCTCTCTCTGCCCCCAGCCCACTGCCTGGGGAGGGTGAGAGGGAGCTACAGCTTGTTCAGGAAGCAGAGCAGGGAGCAGGCCTCGCCTGGCTGGATGAGAGTCTGCTCATCAGTTCCCCCACCTGAAATTTCGGGGCCAAGCAAGATAAGTTCAGAACCACTCACCCGAGAGCTGGCCGGCCATCCTTCGGAGGGTGACGGGCGAAGTTCTTGGGGCTGGGCCCACCTCCTCCAGCCCATCCATCAGCTTCCCTTGTTGGGGGGCTGAGGCCGCACCCAGCGGGTTGTTAATGGTGAAGGAGCTGGCATACTGCTCCAGGGGGTCATCTAGAGAGGCCACAATGCCCTCCTCCCACAGGCGGTACAGCATGAGGACTGGAAAGATCTTGGAGACGCTGGAGATCCTGGACAGTGTTGCGGGCCCAGGGCACATACTGTTGGCCCCACAACCCATCTCTACCCTGTGCCCCAGCCTCTAACTTTCCAGCCTTCTAGGAAAGCGCTGAGTCCACCTTCTTCAGTGGCTCTGTAGAACTGGCTTTGGGATGCTTCAGAATATACCAGAGGCAGCAGGACTGGGCTGGAGGGAGACCCCAGACTACGGTGCCCAATCTTTTGGCATCTCTGAGCAGCACTAGAAGAAGAGCCACGCATGTCTCGGGCCACACAGTAAGTGCACAAATGCTAACGAAAACTGATGAGCAAAAGAAAGGTTTTAATTAAATTCACGATTTTGTGTTGGGCCGCATCCATAGCCATGCTGGGCCGCATGCGGCCCACAGGCTGCGGGTCAGACACCCCTGGCATCTGCCCCAGGGGAGGCCCTCCCCCAGGATGCTTCTCACTGGCTGAGTGGTCCTAGGCCAGTACTAGACTTTCTGAGACTCAGCGTCCTTATCCGCTTCACAGCTTGTAGAAAGAACCGAACAAGACTGTGCACATCAAGTGTTTGGCAACATACCTGGCAGATAGTAAGGGCTCAATAAGTGGCAGGAAGTATACTTGCTGTCCACATACTTGGCCCCGTTGTGAATGGCGCAGTGTGTGGGACGTGGTATGAGAGGAACTGCCGTAAGCCTCCCGATTTCTCTGCAAGCAAATGCGCTCACTTTGCATTGTGAGCTTTAAAAAGGAGCTTGCAGGCAAATCTGGGAGGGGAGACTGTGTGCAGCAGAATGTCCCCCAGTGGTTTCTATCCGGGCCACTGCTGCCAGGTGGCGGGGACCTGGGGCAAGAGCCCAGGACTGGTTACAATTCCATTGTGGCAATGGAGGTGAGGGAGTGTGGGGAACCACTTCGAGAGATGTAGAAATGTAGCTCAGGACCCACGTGGAAAACCAGTGGGGAGCGAGTCAGCACGCAGGACCATGCCCATGAAGAACTCCCGTAGGAAATCAGGCCTGCATTGTACCTAGGCTGCTTTGTGACTTGCTCTTGCTAAAACTCTCTCACCCTGAGTTCAGGCAGAAAGCACTTGCTATGTATCTTTAAAGTAATTTCCTGAAGTCTGTGCTGATTCTCCCGAGGATTGAAGTGTAACCAGAACTGTTACTCTTATGGTTCCCTTGCATTGGAAACATTGTTTCCTTGTTAATCTGTAAGAACTAATCTGTAACATCCCTTCTGTTGCTATCTGTAAAAAGTAATTACCTAAAGCAAACTTAAGTATAATGAATGAAAACCTTCTTTGATGTATGTTATTAGAAAGCCAATACAAGGTGTCAAGGCAAGAGTCAGCGCCCTCTCCCCTTGAGAGAGTAGCCGTGCCGTGCCTTTTCCTCCACAGGACTCGGTAGTCCACGTGAACGTCTGGTCTCATCCCTAACACCACAGACACTGAGGGCCAGTGTCTGCCTCAAGGGAGGGATGGGACACAAGGGAGCCTCTTGTAGTTAGGAGGTTTGGGACTCAGCGCTCTCCAGAAAGGATTCCTTCCCGACCTGTTACCCCTGGGATGTGATGTTGGGCACTCACTGGTCCCTTCTGGACCTCAGTCTCCTCATCTATTAAATCGTCAGGACTTCATAAAGGGGCCCGACAGCTTGGAGGCACCCCCAAAGTCATGACTCTCTTGAGTCCCGCTACCTCCTAGGTCCCCATCCTCCCATCCCTCACCTGCCCCCCAGGACCCTGGAGGTCACCCAGCTGACCGGTACATGGTGGACTCATTGGGGGGCCCGGAAGCCGGGTCTGAGCCGTTCTTCTTCCCGAAGTTCCCAGTCCAGAGCACGGTGTCTCCCTGGATGACAACTACAGACATGGCAGCCAGCCCTGGGGCAGAGAGTGCCCCGCGCAGGGTCTCACCCACCTTGCAGGAGAAGAGCAGGGGGCTCAAAGTGTGGGTGCAGAGACACACTCCGCCTGTCGTCCGCACACCCAGCCCATTCCCACACCACAGCCCACTCACAGCACCCCTGCGTGGCTCCCCCACAACGCTCCCCTCACCCAGTGAACCTCCAGACCTTGGGCTCCCAGACCATGCCCCTGCAGTGGGCCCCGCCCTGCCTGCAGTCGGAGCAGCTCCCCTAGAGTGTGTTTTATATGTGGGGCTTCCTCATGAGGTTTTTTCCCAAAGAAACATTTCCTTGGCAAAACATAAAAGAAAGGAGCAGACAAAAGCACCCATCTAGTCAAATCCTTCCTTGTCTGACGCCCTAGAAAACCTCCAATAGGCCTAGTCTGATCCCTTCGTGTTGGCGAACTCACTGTTTCTAGAAGGCCCCTACGTTCTCTTTGAACGTTGATTAAAAATGCCTCATTCTTCTCAGCAATGACGTGTACCAGTGGCGACAACAGCTAACATGTACCGGCATTTAGAATGTGCCAGGCCTGGTACAAAGTGATTTTCATGTATCTTCTCACTTAGTCCTCATAAGTCAGTGCTAGTGCCTCCCCATTTGACAGATGAGAAGACTGAGTCTGTGAGGTATACAAAGTGACTTGCCCAAGAGACCAATGGCTGGTGGAATCAGAGTTGGAACTCCCTGCTAACTGTAGCCCCAGTTCTTAACGGATGCCGGACCAGCCAGCCGAGGGGTCTTCCACGTCCCGAGCTGAGTTCTGTCTATTGGTAGCTTCCACCCTGCACTGACTTTGCCTCTGAATCTCAGTCTGCTCCTCCGCAGACAGAGGCTCCTGAGGTGTCCACACACGGAGGTGAGCACACACCAGGTGTTCACCAGAAGGCAGCCACGGTTATTATCATTGCTTTTCCTTTCATGACTGTGACCACGCAGCACCAGGGAGCCACCTGGCACACTTTGGTGCCCTCCCCTTCACAACAGCCATTCACGCATCTGCAGACGGTGACTGTGTCTCTGCCTTGGCCTGCGCCTTCTCTTACATGCAAGCACCAGCTTCCTTCCCTCCAGCTGTTCCTTGGGTGACAGTTTTAAGTCCCCCCACCATGCTGCTGCTCATTCACTTCTGATCACATCTCATCTGTCCCTGTCTCCTTAGGCGAGTGACCCAAGTGGCTGGGGCCTGACTGGCACAGACGGTGGCTAGCTGACAGCCCACTCTACTGTTAGGCCATCGTCAGTGGTAAATGTTACACTGTGTGTGTGTCGGGGGCGGGGGGATTAATTATTTTACAGTGGCCTCTGTGATATGGGCCCTGTCATCCTCTCCAATCTCATTCTTCTCCCCCCTCCACCTGTGCCCCCCCAGACTGAATGTCCTGGTAGTTCTCTCCACGTGCTGTGTACCTACTCTGCTCACTCTGGGTCTTGGCACACGCTGTTCCCTTTATCTGGGGCATGCCCTTCACTCCCCCAGGCTCCCTCCCTATTCACCTGCACATCACCTGGGTACCTCCGGTTCACATCTCAGCTTACACACCGCTCCCTCCAGCAGGCTTCCCTGACGCCAAGGTCAGTTCCTTTGTCCCCCACAGTCCCCTACACCTTCTCTGTCCTCACTCTTACCCTGTGTTATGAGTGTTTAGTGTCTCGACTGTTCCCTCACTCCCAGACTGGTAGCTTCTTCTTAAGAACAGGACGGTACTTTCTTGTCACGTCCCTGGTGTCTAGTCTCGGGTCAGTGTGTGCTCAGAAACTACATGATGAGTGAATGAGCGCCACTCCCAGCCCAGAGTGTGTGCCCCCCGCTTTATCACCCCAGCCCAGCACACCCCCCCGGGTCATCATCACTGACCTTTTCCAGGGCCTCCTTCAGCACAGGGAGTGGGTGGGCCAGGGGCACAGGCTCAGGGTGCTGGGGACACATCCTCACAGGGGCAGAGGTGGCTTCTGGTCCCAAGGAACCTGCCGGGGACATCACATGGTGAGAAAGGGGTAGAGATCAGGACAGGAGCCTCGAGGTCATCCTGGCGGGGGTGGGGAGGTAGCAGCAGAGGCCAGAGCCACACCCTCCCAGCTGGCGACAGCCCCGCCAGGAGATGCCAGGGCACGGACACCAGCCATGGGTGTCACGGGGCAAGCAGCAGAGTACACCTGGGGAGGGGACGGCTCCACACGTGCCAGCTGCTGCTCGACCTTCAAGACACCAGTCAGGCCGCAGTTCCCAGTGGCAGCCCTTCTCTCCTGCACCACCAGCTTCCTTCTCCTCCTGCTGATCTCATCAGCAGCAGACTTAGACAAGTCCCAGCCGCTTGGGGCAGGCTCGGCCCGGTGTGTCTGCCTGCCTCTCCTCGCCCGGTTCTGAGTGTCTGTTTGGGTGGAGAAGTGGACTTGGGACCTCACACAGGCTTCGGGCGTAAACTCCGAGGGACAATTCATTCTGTCACCAGAGCCGTGCCTCTGGGCATGGGGAACTCGAGCCTCACTCAGCTATGATCTGACTTCATGGCTTCCTCAGAACCTCGGGGGAGAAGGTTTGGGCCTTGGAAGAGCAGGATGCAGGCTGAGGGATCATCCCAATGGCCCCCAGACCTCCCCCCACCCTCTGAGGATGGTGTGGGGGTGGTGAGGGTACCAGCACCCAGAGGCTCTGGCACCCTTTTCAAATCCTTCCTGAGACCACCCAGCACGGAGACAAGGCTGGAGATTCACTGTGGCCATGAATTCCTTCAGCTCCTCACACTCTTGACTCTGGCTGGCTTTGTGGCTTTGATCATTGATCCTGGGCCTTCCAAAATTAGGTCCTAATGGTCCTTTGCTCCCTGGGAATATTGCCTTCTCCTGGACAAGCCTGGAACAGCAGCCTTGAGCACTAGAGTCCCCAGGGAGGGCCAGACCCAGCTCTCCCAGCTGACTTGCCGGCTGCATTGGAGAGAGTTCAGGTTAGACCAGCAGCAGAACTACCAGCCAACCCACAGACTCATGAGAAAGAATAAATCACTTCGTTTGGAGGTGGCATTAGGATCCTCGTTTTAGGATCCTCAAGGACATCCACAAGGACGTCAAGGCACAGAGAGACCAGGCGGCTGGTCCAAAGACACAGAGTTTCGGTCTCGTTGGAGGTTATGAGATTCCCCTAAACCCCGGGACAGGAGTAGCAGCTCCAAGCCCACAAGGACCACGTGGGTGGGAGAAACTGGAGGGTGTTGGGGCACTCACCGGTCTGCAGCTTGGGGAGGTGATACTGCCACAGGAAGCAGCCAGTCATGAGCAGGGAGAGCAGGAAGAAGAAGCTGCAGGAGCCTGGCAGGAGCCACTTCCTCTTTCCTTTCAGCTGGCTGAGCCGCCACCCAGCCTGGAAGGAAGACGACACATGGGCGTCCGTGTGTCGTCCGGCCCCCGTGGGCGTCAGCCAGGGCAAAATAGAGAGAGGGACTCCTCCCCGGCCCCTCCTGTGCCTTAGGTTCACCCAGGCGTCCTGGAAGTCCACAGCTTGGGGAAGATTTCACACCCATGGAACCAAGGTGTGACCCGTTCAACAGCTCGGCCAGGGCGCACCTCCGCACCTCTGTGCCTCTGCAGAGCCTGCCCCTTCTGCCGGGCAGGCTCTCTCGTTCTACGTGCTTAGTGATCTGTCTAAGCCAACTACATGCACCTCCTCCACGGAAACGTCCACAACTGTCTTCACCCAGGTCCCCTCCGAGGCACTCGGGGAGAGCCTCTGTTGTGGGGCAGATCCGACTCTCTCTGCTGTATAACAATCGATCAGCTGCTGTCAGCCGATCTGCCTGACCGAGGCTGCGTTCTCCGAGGAAGGGGCCGCTTCCTCACTTTCTTTCTCTCCTCCACGGCTTCTGGTTTGTCCAGTTTTGTTCACGGTGGCATTCCCAGGGCCTCCAGTAGTCCCTGGCACATCGTAGGCCTTAATGAATATTTGTTAAATGAGTGGATGGATAAAACGAAAATGTTCTGGGCAGAGGTGAAGCCTTCTGCGTTATTCTTTGCAGTTTAACTCTCCTCTCCCTCCCCGCAAATGAAACACCCATTCTGACCTTGGTGCTTATCATCACACACGCTTTTACTCCTTGACTGTGTTTATGCATCCACAGGGAGCATGTGGTATTGTCTCACACGTTTCAAACCTTATACAAATGATACCCTACTGTATTATCCTGCAGCTTGCTTCCCCATCCCCCCATTCGATACATGTAGTGTGGGATTATTCATTTCAATTTCTGTGGAGTGTGCTGCTGTACGAATGTATTTCATTATACCACAGAGCGTGGAGTTGGGCCAGGCCGCCTTAAAAATGCGAGTATTTTATTCATTCGAGGGCCGTCACTGTGCCTAGGAGTGACATTTCTGGGTGGTCACGTACAGCCATCCTCAGTTTAACCAGATTCCCTCCAGTGCCCTCCGAGGTGGTTCCAGTCCACACTCCCCCCACTTGTGATTCTCACTGCTATCTTTGATTTGTCTTTTTCTGGACCACTAATAAGGTTGAACTCCTTTTGGTGTGTTTATTGTATGGATTTGCGTTTGCATTTCTGTGAGTGGATTGTTTTTGTCCATTGCCTGTTTGTTGTTTTCTTTTCCTATTTAGTTTTCCTCACTTAGAGCTCCTTGTCAGTTCCAGGTTCTCTTGCTTACGGCTTGCCTTGTCGTGTTGCGTTTATGGTGACTTCTATTGAGAGACAGAATAGCGTAGTGGAGAGTCTGCGGCCAGATTGCTGACGTGGAATCTTAGTTCAGCCACTTCCCGGCTGTGTGACTGTAAGAAAGTGATGTAACCTCTCTGCTTCTGAGTCCTCGCCTGGGAAATGGAGATGACAGTGGCGTTTGCCCCACAAACGTGTAGTATGGTTGAGTGGATTTGTATAAGGGACATCTTGTCTGGCACGGAGCGAGCCCTGTCTGCAGTTACTGTTGAAGAGAGGGCTTCGGTGCTGGCTGTGGTTGCTGCCAATCAGATCTATCTGCCCCATCTTTTTTGCTTGCTCTCTGTGTGTGTTTGCTGAGTGTGCTGAAGAAATCCTTTTCATCGAGGCCTCAAATATGGATTTCTATACTTTCACACAAAAATGTTTAATTTTTGTGTGAAAGTATAGAAAGGATCTAATTTTTTTCCTGCGGGTAATCAGTTGTTTCAGCACCACTGGTTGAACGCCCCAGCTCCCTCTGGCTCCTGCACCGTCTCTGAAACATACCGGTGTCCGTGCACTGACACCCGCTTTCCCGGCTCTGTTCCCTACAGCCTCACGGACCTTCCGTTCCCACCCTCTCCGTCCAGTCCTCCACTCTCTTCCACAGCAAGGGTCGTTCACTTCCTATGTGCCAGGTGCCGTCCTGCAGGGAACAGTCTGGCCAGAGAGGCTTTCTGTGACCTGACTCTGACCAACGCCACGAACCCCTCCTGCCCCTTGCGTCCTTGGGCTTCCATGCCCCACGTGGTTCCCCTCCGTGCCTCTGCACCTGCTGTTCCCTCTGACTGTCCTTTTCACCTCAACACACTCATGTTCCTCCCTCTGAACCCATGGGCAACTGCGAAGCCTTCTCACTCTTCCCCAGGCAGACCCGAGGTCCTCTCCTCTCTGTGCACACCCATTACTGCACTGTAACAGTAACCTGCCCTGGTTTCTCTGTCTGGCTCCCGACCAGGTAGCGAGTGTCCCTAGTGCCAGGGTCATGCCTTCTTGGCTTTTCTGCCCACAACGCCTGGCATTCCACCTGGCACGGGCAGGTGCTCAGGAAATGCACTTTGAACTTGCCCTGCAAGTTGAAAGACTTATTCAAATCTCAGCCCCACTTCCTGATTCAGTTGTAAGTCTGGACAAGTCCCACCCCCTCGTGGGGTCTCCATTTCTTCAACTGCTGGAGAGGGCCGGGCTGTTTGTAAAGAGTTTACTTTTACATCTGGAAATCTCATTTGGCTTCTTAAGCACCTTCCAGCTGTAGAATCTGGGGTTTACACTGAAGCCATTCTTTATTCATAATTCTCAAAGACTACAAACAATCCAAATGTCTTTCAGCTGGTGAATGCATAGACAAGCCATGGTACATCCATACAATGGAATACTACTCAGCAAAGTAAAAGAACAAACTACCAATATACGCAACGATGTGGCTAGATTGCAGATATATTGTGCTAAGTGAAATTAGCCAGACTCAAAAGGCGACAGACTGTATCATTCCATTTTCATACCATTCTTTAAAAGGCAAAAAACTGTGGGGACAGAAGACAACTCAGTGTCTGCCCAGAGCAGAGATGGAGTAAACTACAAAAGGCAGAGGGGGGTTGGGGAGGTGATGGAAACGCTCTGTATCTTTTTTTTTTCTTCAAGAATTTATCCATCTATGTTTTAGAAAGAGGGGAAGAAAGGGAGGAAGAGAGGAAGAGAAACATCAATGTGCGGTTACCTCTCATGTGTCCCCCACTGGGGGAGACCTGGCCCACAACCCAGGCCTGTGCCCTGACTGGGAATTGAACCAGTGACCCTTTGGTTTACAGGCTGGCACTCAATCCACTGAGCCACACCAGCCGGAGCCAATGTTCTATATCTTGATGTGGTGGTGGTTATAGGACTGTATGTAGTTGTCAAAATTCATAGAGCTGTACGCCAAAATGAATGGATGTTATTGCATGTAAACTATAACCCAGTTTCATTTCTTTAAATGAAACCATTAAAGATCCCAAGAGCCTGCAGATGCCTCTCCCTGGGTGTCAGAGGAGCGAATGGGGCTCTCAGGCACAGCGGCTGGTCTGTGCAGAAGCGCAGTGTGAACGTGCTCCCCTTTGAGTGTGAGCAGGGGCAGGGCCAGGGGACGCCCTGGTGCGCGGCCTGCGCATCTCCCCAACCAGGCGCCTGCGGCAGGACCTCTCCGGGTGAAGAATGGAGCGCAGGCAGCAAATGACTTGCTGAGGCTGTGGACAGCAGGCGACAGAGCTAGGGGCCGAGCTCTGTGCGGTGCGCCACCCTGCCCTCTGCATGTGGCTGGGGTCTCTGCACCCCAACTTTTAGCTCTCCTCTGGGGCCCAGGCTCATCTCACGTCTGCCTCCAATCTCAGGATTTATTCCAACAGCCCCTACGGCACAGCCAGCGTTTAACTGCTAAGCTGCTCGCCAGCTGCTCACAGTTTGACTTACCAACCGCAGCCACTAGGAGTCTCTCCCCTCCCCTCTCACCCCTCTCCCCGTTCTCCCCTTTCCAGCGGGAAAACACTGGTGGGGGGAGGGCTCAGGAAGAGCCAGGCTCTCGCAAAGCCCACCCCGACCACAGCTCCCGCACCGCCTTCCACGGGTTGCTCTCCAGCTCACAGACCCCCGCCTCCTCCCTCCTTCTCACCGCCCACCCTGGGACAGCCTTCCTGGTCCAGTCACACATTCGGAAGCAATCCCCAAGGGCCAGCTGTGTGCCAGGCGCAGTGCTGCGCCCTGAGGCTCTGTGCCTGTGGCCAACTCCTGTCCCCATGGAGCCCGCAGGACGGTGGAGCAGTCAGACACAGGTCTCCGGGCCCAGGTAAAGCAAGACCGGACCCTGGTTCTGCCCTTCCTAGATTTGGACGAATGACTTCGCCTCTTTGAGTCCCGGTTTTCTCACCTGCATAGGGGGATGACCTTCGTTCCTACACCCCATAGAATTTTAGGTAAGGGCGAACGCGATGACGGGTGGGAAACCGCTGGGAGGCTGCTCACCAATCAGCAGCTTGTGCCGACACTAATTTCTCTGGGAGACAGAGGTACAGGTCATGGGCACAGAGCTCAGGGGGCGGGGAGCTGGGGATGAGTCATGGTCACTCCAGTCAGAGGCCCAGGGATGTGAAATGGAAGAGGAGAGGTTTCTGGTTTGTTCTGAGAGTTCAGTGGGTTAATACACATAAAACCCTTGAAATGCCTGCGGCCGGTGGTGCTCACTCTAAAAACGATGGGCTGAGGGCAGAGGTTTCGGGGGGTGGTCTAGGCTGACGTTCGAAGCAAGACTGTGGGACTGGGCCTCACCTGGCTCCTCATTCTGTCCGAGACGCACAAGATTCCAGCTCGTTGACGATCAAGTCCACAGCCGGGGAAACACTGTGAGTGGGAAATTCAGTTAGAGGTGTGAAGGCAAAGAGAGATCTGGGCGGGGGAGAGGAGGGGGGCAGAGCTGGAAAGAGAGGAAGGGGACCGGGAAATGCTAGAAGCAGAGGGAGGCCAAGCGCCCCCTCCCTTCATGGAGCTCCGCCTCAAGGCCAAGGGGAAGCCAGCTCAGAAAACCCGCGAGGGTGTCCACCCATCTGGGTCTGCCCAGGTCGGTCCTGCCTTAAGCCCTGAACATCCCAAATTCCCCCTCCCAAATGAGAGAGCTGATCACCCTGTCGAACCCCCAGGGTGCTTAGCCCCCAGCTCACCGTCTTCTGGAAGGCTCAGGAAAGACAGGGCAGTGCCCGCCCAGCTGTGGCTGGCCTGTGCCTCTCAGACCCCCTGAGTTCTGGAGGGCAGGGTGGCTTCCCGGGCTCTGAGGCCCAGGCTCCTCCCAGGCTCCCAGGGGCTGGCAGATGTGGTGCCTGATTTCCCCAGGCACTAAGTCCTCTGTGCCTTCTGCCTTGGGGATTAATTCCTGGGGTCCCCAGGCAGCGGGGAGGGGGGAACATCTGTCAGGGAGACTGGACAGCACCACGTGACCCAAGATGCTCCAGGCTGGTGAGCAAAGGAACGGTCTCCCCAGAAAGAGTCTTTGCCAAGCCCAATATAAAGAGTTGCTGGGGGAAAGAACCCATCCACAGGCCTCCGAGCCTCATCCAGCACCCACACCAGCCCCTCTGCTGCCCCTGAGGAGCCTGGGGTTCCAAGAAACACAGTTTGAAAACCACTGGGGTCAGCCTACCTGTTAAACATTCAGATAACTCAGTCCAAACCCCAGTTCTGTTACTGCCTGTGTAGGCTTGGGGAAGTCACGCCCTTTTTGTTTCTTCAGCTATAAAATCAAGGACAATAGTATCTCGGTTAGGAGTAAATCGCGATGTGCCTGCAAAGCAGGTAGCCCAGGACCTGCAACAAGTGAGACTCTACAGGCTAGTTTCTTGTTGTAACTCGGCTTTTATGCCTCAGCGTCTACCCAGCCCCCGGGGCAGACGTCAGATCTTTCCCAGTGAACGTTTAGAAAGTCACTCCCCATTGATTTTACGTTGGCACAAAAGAGAAAACGTGTTTGCCTTCCTGGCACTAGATAGGAGTGCAAAGTGGAATTACCTGGTGGCAACTTAAAAGTAAAAAAGCCATCCACAGCGAGAGGCAAACAAGCACTCACTGAGATCAGTAAGAACAGCCATTCGGGAACCACTCATTCAGGCAGAAGCCCACATACTGGTCCAACCAGGAGGCAAAGGCAACGGGTGTCTACGAGAAGGAGAAGGGGAACGATTTCTTCAGTAGAAGGAGGCATGTCTGTGGGTGTGGATAAAATAAGAGTGATTTTAACTCTAAGCAGTGTTTTTAATTTTCTGTCCACTAGCCATCAATCCAGTAGTCAGAATACGTACTCTCTTGTTGTCTTTGCAAATGGTTCTTTTGCAAAGCACAAGGGTGCTGAGGCCCTGACCCAAGGTTATCTGGCCCCGTTTTTAACATTCCAAGGTTGGAGGTATGAGGCAGCTCTGGCTCCATTAATAACACTGTTTACACTGGCGAGCTTTTAAAACTCGCTGCCGTCTGGGTCCCACCCCCCAGGGACCCTGAAATACGTCTGGGAGCTTTTAAAAACTCCTGCTGTCTATGTCCGACCCCCAGAGACCCCAAGGGGTCATGATTTTTCAAGACCCCTGGGTGATTCACCCGTGTGGTCAGCGTTGAGAACCATCGCTTAGACCAGTGTGTCTCTAACTGATTTTAAATGTGTGCAGGGATAGCCAAGGACTGAGTTGAACTGCAGGTTCTGCGTCGGTGGCTCAGGCGGGACCCGAGAGTCTACATTTCTCACAAGTTCCCAGGTGTTGTTGATACTGGTCCGGTCCCAGGACCACCCTTTGAGGAGCAAGGCTTTGCAATTCATGGATTGCACCCGTTTTCACTTTGTTATCTCAGTTGCCTCCCAGCCACCTTGTGGTTGAATGGGGCTTGAATTGTTATCTCCGTTTTGCTGATGCCCAGCAGTTGGGTATGTGAATGGGTGGAAGCAAGCCTTCCAGGTCTTCTTCTATATCCGCCTGGCCAGAGATCTGGGCTGGCCTGGGAGAGGGGATTGATAAATCAGAACGAGAAGAGAGCCGAGTGGTTTTACCTGGACCTCACACTGTGTGGCTGGTGGAACAGGCTCCGGGAGAGGAGGTCTCGAAGCTGGTTTAGTGCAGCGGTGGAGCTGGGGGCCAGGTTGTCTCTGTTTTACCTGGCTGTTTAGTTCACCTTTCCTGAGGCTCAGAGCTGGCTGAGCATCCTGCTTCTGGGCCACATAGCAATGACAATGTGCCAGGTACAGGTGCTTAGTGCTTTCTGTTACCTCCCCTGGTCTTCACGACAGTCCCCGGGCAGGCTCTGTTCTGTCCCCATTTCACATACAAGGAAACGGATGCTCAGAGAAGTGAGGCCCCAGGAAGCAGCTGGACTAGGATTTGGGCCCAGGAATCCTCCCCACTAATTCGCAGACGCAACCATGTCTCCCATGTGGTCTCCCCTTCAGATAGGGGGTCCTCCGGGGCAAAGACCACATCTCATTCTGGTTTGTGTGGCCAACCCTGAATGTCTGAATCAGTTCATCCGCTACAGGGTTCTGCACCTCTGCAACAACGACTCTCACCCCCAGGACACCAGCTCCTCTCCAGGAGCTTGCGCCTTGCCCCAGCCCCAGTGAAGCCTTTTCTGACCGCCCAGACCAAGTCTCCCGGGACAACCCCACCCCTCCCAAATTTAGCTGGCATCGTAGCCTGTCATACAGAAAATGACCACATGGTGACAGTAGATGCTCATGCGTGAAATCCTCTGAAGCATCTTCTGTTCCTTGAGTGCTTCTCTTCCTCCAGGCTTTTGTCCAAGGACTTTCCTCGATGAACCAAGATAATCTCCGCAACAGCCCCTTGAAAGAGGAGTTATTCATCCTCTTTGTAGCTGAGAGATCATATCAGTCTTTTGTTTAAATAGCCCTCCGTGGCTGCCCACTGCTCTCTGGAAAAAATCATTCCTTCTCTGAACAGCCTAAACTTCACCCGGGGGACCCTTGAGTCAGGCTGTCAGGGTTCAGATCCCAGCCCCACCACATACTGCTTACAGGACTTTGATGGGGTTTCTGGCTTGACTTGGGCCTCAGCACGCTCATCTGTAAAACAGGGGAATGAAATGGAAGCTACCCTCTTGGGGTGGGAGCAAGGATTCCAGGAGATAAGGCATCTAAAGCACACAGTGCCTCGGCCAGCACACAGTAAGTGCTCAATAAACCTTAGCCACTGTTACTGCCGCTGCTGTGGTTTCCCTCTCCTCCCAGGGCCCCCACAGGTCTCCCCTCTTCCCCCCTGTCCACCTCGCCCTCTCCCCCAGCCTTTCTCCCCTTCCCCTCCCCACCTTTCTTGTTCTCCCCTTGCCTCCTCCTCTCACTTTCCCTCTATTTTCTCCTCCACCTTTCTTCTCCCACTTTTGGGACTCAGTCCAGTGGTCCCAATCCTTCTCTGTGAGGTTTTCTGGTTTCTCTTCTCTGTGGAATACGTTCAGGTTTTGAGAATTAGGAGCAGAACCCCGACACTAATGGCCACGCAAGGTTAGAAGGGTCTCAAGTTCAAGTGGACTAGACTTCAGAGGTTCCTCTTTGGTTCCATTTTTTGCCCTCACCTGAAACTGTTTCTTCAAAGGTCTACCCCTCAAAGTGGCCTCCTTCCCATAGGATGTTGAGGTCACTTTGTCCCAAAATTTATTCTAGAACATTCCCAGAGTAAGTAAACAATTACCCCCACCCTCAGCACCAGGACCATTTGGAAAGAAGAATGTGGCTGAAAAGCTATCAAGGACAAGTTAAACTTTAAAAAGGAAAGCGTCTCTCCGAAAGGATCTATGAAGATACTTAGCATTTTTCCCAGTCAGGCTCTGACTATTAACTCATCTGTTTGCTCGGGAACCCATGGAGTCATGCGCCAGACACATTTGGGGGTCAACCATACACGAGGGGTTGCACTTGGGTCTAGAGGAGGACATGATGGCACAGCAGACACAGCAACACATACTCACTGTCAACACACATTTATTGAGCACCTACTAAGTGCTGGACCCTATTCTAGGTGCTTGAGTGAACGGCACAGACCAAGGCCCCTGACCTCCCAGAGCTTATATTCTAGCAGGGGCAGCACAGCAGATAAGCTAAATGAAACACTAGAAAGTGACTACCTGCTGTGGGAAAATAAATAGAGCCAGGTCAGGGGGCAGATTCTAACATTAACCCGGGCAGTCACTCTTTGAGAAAGGAGCATTAACAAATCTGCTAAAGGAAGCAAGGGAGTTGGAGGTACACACAGCAGAGGAAGAGTCCATGGTGTGGGGGACGTCCAACGCGGAGGCCTTCACGTACGAGGGTGCCTAGCATGGTAAAGGGCAAGCACAAGGAGGCCAGCAGTGGGAGCAGACTGAGTGAGGGCCGGAGGAGCAGAAAAGGCTGGAAAGGTAAGGGAGGGCTGGGCCACGGAGAGCCTCAGAGGCCACGAGGCCTTCGGTTCTCTGAGTGAGCTAGGGAGCTGAGCAGTGGCATGACCTGACTGACGTCTTTAAAGGAGCCCCTTGGCTTCTGTGTTGAGAGCGGACTACAGGGCATGGGTGGGGCAGGAGGCCAGGGGTTCATTCAGGTGAGAGGCAGCGGTGGCTTGGAGCTGCACTGGAGGCAGGGAGAAGGGCCCCAGATTCTGGGTGTGCTCAAAGGCAGAGCCAAGAGGACTCCCTGAGCCCTTGGGGCTGGATGGGAGGAGAGAGTTGGGAACAGCGCCAGTGTTTTTGACCCAAGCGACTGGAAGGCAGGGGTTGACTTTTACGATGAGATGGGGAAGCCTGCGTCCTCCCTGATGAGGAGGGGGTTTGGAGCAGAAGGACCGAGTTCAGGACTCATTGCATTAATTCTGAGATGTCTGAGTGAAGGTGTGGAAGGAGGCAGCTGGGCACTTGACCCTGGAGCTTAGAGGTCTGTATATGCAGGTGGTGTTATGTTCAAGGAGAGAGTAAGGAAGGACCTGCACCCAAACTACGGAACAGTTCTGGGCATGCAAAGGATGCTGTTTGATATCCTGCCAGTGGACCTCAACACCGTCCATGCAGCTGATGGACATGTGGTTGTGGAGGCCCAAGGCACAGCAGTTGGTGGCTACAGCCAGCAAGGAGCAATGTGCACGCCATTGTCAGAGGGGGACAACAACATGGTCGCCCGTAGCTGGGTATGGTGGGTGGGCTGGCGGAACTGTGATAGGCTCATGCAGCGGGCCCTGGCCTGGGCAGCCCTTGAGGTGGTCCAGCATGGCCTATCCAGATCTGGAAGAGGAGGGGAGAAGTTATTTACCCCTTGCCCTTGTCTGTTTTCTGAGATGGCCTGCATACGTTCTTGCTGGATCAGCTAGGGGCCACCATGTTACCGGGGCGGAGCCAAATGACCTGTCCTTTGCCCAGAGCGTTTACCCCCACAAAAACCCATCACCATTCTGCCTGGCATGTCGGGTGCACCCCTCCCACTCCCAGATACCCGCAGAGGACAGTGAGGAAGCAGCTAATAGAACAGCTTCCTGGGCCAGCCACACTGAGTCTCGATCGCACCCAGCTCCTGCAAGAGGCTAGCCTGGAAGGGCAAGCACATTCTGTGTTGGTGGGGCCCACAGCTGGGGGCGGCGCTGTGAAGGTGATTCCATCGTCAGAGTGTGTCGTATCAGGACGTTCCAGCACAGGACAAAGGGGCTCAGCAGAGCCTCAAGAGTCGAGGTGACCATTTGGTGGCAGAGAATAGCCACCCAAATCCTAAACCAGGTCCATGGGGGTCAGATGTGCCTGCAGCGTCCATTGGCTGCAGCAGCTGATGTGCCTGCTGTGAACGGGGCAGATGCACAGGTCGCTGTGCCTCAAGTCACCTAGAGCCACAGGCCTGCATTGCTGGCAGGTGATTCATACTCCGCGAGCACCAGTGACTCCACAGGTCAAACAGACCGTCATCGGGCGGTGTCAGGCCTTCGTGATGGCTGTGCTCTCGTGGGAGTCCAGGAGTGGATCTAGGGCACTGGAGTGAATGTGATGGCCACACAGACTTTTAAAAATTTTTTATTAATTTCAGAAAGAGAGAAGGGGAGAGAGAGAGAGAAACATCGATTTGTTGTTCCACCCGTTCACGCACCCACTGGTTGACTCCCGCATGTGCCCTGACCAGGGAGTGAACCTGAAACCCTGGCACATCAGGACAACACTCCAACTGAGCTACCCGGCCAGGGCCACGTAGTCTTCAGCAGCTTTTCATTCCAGATATTCTAGTCAAGAAACAGGGCATTATTGTGGGTTTGCTCATATGTCACATACAGGTCAAGTTCGTGGCTGAACTGCTGTATGTTTCCACAGCATGGGGTTACCATATGATACTCTCCTGATGGCCCGGTTCTGATGGCCCAGTTCTGATGGCCCAGTTCTGATGGCCCAGTGGCCTGGCCATGCATCAAGACCACTAGCCATGACCCGTGAAGCAATGTAAAAGGGACTACTTCCAAAAGTGCGAGCAGGCTCTAGGGAGCCGACAAGGGTGGTGCAGTGCCCCTGGGCCCAAAGGGAACCTGTAAGAAGGTCTTGTAGACAGAGCGTGCCTGAGAAGAGGAGTAACCTGTCAAGGGACCCAGCCAGCCCTGAGCAAGCCTGAGAGAACGCCACAGCAGGGAGCTGAGGGAATAAGTACTTCAGCCTCCCCCCAAACCTCTCGTCTTCTGCCAGGGATCCCAGTTGTCCAAACTCAACTGGAAGCCACAGGGCAAAGGGGTTGAATGATGCAGACCACGCAGGTTGGGCCCCTGGCAGAAAAGGCAGCAGAAGGATGGGGAGGGGACCTGGAGGTTGAAGGAGGGAGACCACAGGAGTCCCCTCTAAGAAGGGATCATTTGAGCAAAGACCTTAGCCTGGGCAGGGGTGTAGTAACTCATCTAATCCTTGCAGTAATAAATGATGTCAGTAGTGTTACTCCCCCCATTTTGCAGTTGAGAAAACTGGGGTACAGCAAAAATAAACAACTTTGAGTAGTCCGAGACCACACAGCTGGGAGTTGATAGAGTCAGGATTTAAAGCCCGACTCGAGCCTCCAGAGATCCTGCTCTTAAGGAATTAGGACGCAAGAGAGTCGTCTCGGAGCGAGAGGGCAGAGAGAACGTTGGGGCGCAGAAGCTGCGCTCAGCAGCCACGGGTGCTCTTTGCATGCACAGACCGCCCGCTAGCTGCTGCGTGAGGGGCCCTGGGGGACATGCAGCTGAACGAGATGCCGTGCTTGTCCCCAAGCGTCCATGTGCTAATTGGGCGGTGGGGAGGGGATGTAGAAAGGTGTACAAACTCAGTGTCAGCAGACGGTGACACATTCCGCTGTGGAACGGCAGATAAAACGCCCAGAGAGTGCTAAGGAAAGAGATTCGTGCCGGCTGGGTTGAGGGAAGCTTTCTGGGTGGTCGCTTTGGAAGAAGTAGAGACCTTAATCGCAGAGAAGAGAAGGGAAGGGCCTCCAGGGGAAGAAACCATGTGAGCAGAGAGGCGGGTGCATCTGGGGGATGGCCACTCGTCCGGTGTGGTTAGCATCCAATGTGGGGAGAGAGAGGACTATTTTTTTACACTGTTTATAAATTTCTTAAATTGATTCTAGAGAGAGGAATGTGGAGGGCGGGAGAGAGAGAAACATTGGGTTGTCGTTCCGCCTATTTATGCATTCATTGGTTGATTTTGTATGTGTCCTGACTGAGGGCCGAACCCACAACCTTGGTGTATCGGGACAATACTCTAACCAACTGAGCTGCCCAGCTGGGGCTGGAAAGAGGTGATTTTAAGTGGGACACCAACCAGGCATGCAGTCACAGTGAGGTAGCGATTTTCTTTCCAATTCCCCTTAAGGAGAAAAGTCTCAGCTTGGTGCTAGCATGTCTTTTAAGGGCTAACACTTGCTCACCTTCTTTTTTTACCCCCAAATTCACAGTGTCCGGTCCTTCAGAGGACAACCCAGCTCTGGCTGGAACATAATCACGTTGCTCTGTTACTGTCATCTTTGTTTTGACACTGAAGTTCCGTTTCAGGCAAATGATGCCGTTTTTGATTTACAGATAAATCATTTGTGTCATCATCATGTCCCTTACACATAAGTTTATTTAGGGAGAAAGAGTAGATTTAAAGGGACAACATTGAGTTAAACATGCAGGCGGTTCACGACTATGACAGAAATCACCAAGCTGACACCCTCACAACTGACGCTCAAGGAGCCCCCACGCAGAGTATAAAGCGTGTGAGGGTGCGAAATGGGAGGGAAAAGCCTGGAAAGGGGACCGGGTCACAGACGCCTAAACACCGAGTAGAGAGGGTGGGTTTTATTCTGCCAACCACGGAGAGACGTCGGCCTGAGAGCAGGCTGTGAACACTCTCGGGCCTCTGGGTGCAGAGCCAGGGGGAGCCCAGAGGCGGGGCAGGCACCGGGGAGGCCCCTGTAAGGCTCCAGGCGGACAGGAGCGCAGGGCCCTGAACCAGGGCTTGGGAGTCCCGCCGAAAGGGGCAAAGGGCCCGGTTCTAGGGCCTGCAGGCTGCTCTGTGGCTGATCCGGTCAGTGACCCTGCAGCCTCTGTCCTCTCCTGCGTTGTGACTCACTAAGAAAATCCAATAGTCTCTGTCCGACAGGGTTTTACTGAGTGAAGGTAACAGTGGAAGAGGCCACCCAGGCTCAGGGCCCGAGTCAGGGGGAGTGGGACGTGCACTTCGAGAGGACGGAGACGATGGACTCGCGCTCCCTGAGTCTGTGCTGTCCCCCGGGGCGAGTCCGCCGCCGGCCCCACCTGTTCTGGCGGCTCAGTTTATTCCATAAGATGAACATCTGGTTTTCTAGGACCTGCAGCTTCATTTCAGTGACCAGCAGCCGTTCGAGGATCTTGTCCTGGAGAGCAAAGCAGGCGTGCAGTCTCTCGAGTTGTCTCGTGTTCATGGCGGGGCCCTTGGGTTTGGCTTCGGGGGTCTTTTGTTTCTCTCCCTCTTCCTAAGCTCCCCACCAACAGGAAAAGAGGAGAGAGAGTCTGGTTAATGGTGATAACCTCCCCCTTCCCATGCCACAGGGTTTGTAAGTGACACCTTCACTTTCACAACCAGCCGCCAGGAGAGCGTCCTGTGGGTGAGAGTGCAGGGGCACAGAGAGGGAAGGTCCCTGCCTCAGCATCACCCAGCCTGCAGGGGAGACCCACACACTCACAGGAATAAATAACTGGGCTGCCGATCTGCGCTCGCAAAGAACGTAAACCCTTAACCCAAATGTATGTCTCCGGAGCTGCGCTTTCCCGGCGTGACCAGAGTCCCGGCGGGCCCTTCCAGGTCCCCCGGCTGCCCAGTCTCAGTGGAGAGACCACAGGCATCTGCCCCCTCGCTGAGCCTAATGATACTTCATCTTTTCTTTTTGGATTCGGCTACAAACTTCCGGTCTTTACAGCCCTTTAAAAATTAGATATTTCAGACATACAAAAAAAAAGTAACGATTACAGCCCTTTAAAAATTAGATATTTCAGACATACCAAAAAAAAAGTAACGATTACAGCAAATACCTGCGTTCCCACAGCAGCTTAAGAAATAAAATACCACAAACTTAACGGGGGTCCCTCTCCTAGAGTGTCCCCCTCCCTCCCTGGACCTCATCTCAACTGCAATCCTGAATTCGGTGTTTGCTTTTTCCATGCACTTTTTTTAGTAGCAGTGCTTTGCAACGAGAGGCTATTTTGCCCTTCCCAGGGGACCTTTGGCAATGTCTGCAGACATTTGTGGCTGTCACAAAATGGGTGACGGATGCTATTGGCATCTTATGGGTAGAGGCTGGGGGGCTAAACATCCAACGATGCACGGGACAGTCCCTCACTAAAAGAATTGTCCGGCCTGAAATGTCAATCGTGTGAAAGTTGTAAAATCCTGCGCTGCCCTGGCTGGTGTGGCTCAGTGGATTGAGTGCTGGCCTGCGAACCACAGGATCACGGGTTTGATTCCCAATCAGGGCACATGCCTGGGTTGTAGGCCAGGTCCCCAGTGGGGGGTGTGTGAGAGGCAACCACACATTGATGTTTCTCTCCCTCTCTTTCTCCCTCCCTTCCCCTCTCTCTAGAAATAAATAACGAAAATCTTTTTAAAAAGAAAAATCCTGCCTTAATGTATTTCACTAAGTATGTGCATTCATAAACAAGATAGGACATTGTCTTGCATATTTTTAGATTTGTGTATGTCATGATCTGTGCACATCTCTCTCGTCATTGTTATATTTTAGAGATGTACCTATGTTTTACATGTGTCTTTAGTTTATCCATTTTCATTTTTTCCTTTAAAGGAGTTGTTACTGTTGCCAAAGCCTGTGCACATCAAACCTGAGGTAGGAGAGTGTGGGATTGTCCCAAGTTTGTAGCCGAGGCACTGGAAGCCTGGGGTAGGTTGTGTTTGGGGCTTCACCATCCAAGAGGCAGCTGCAGAGCAGGGACGCAGGCCAGAGTCGGGGGTTCCTCAGTAGTGCCCCGTTATTCTGACACCTTCCCTGTTCCCCAAGCCCCAGTCTAGCTGGAAATATCCCCTGACCCTCAGCTGAAGCTCAAGGCTCCTCTTGCTCACCTGCTGGGACTTTGGGGAGGTGGGCTTCAGTTCATACTTGACCAGCCAGTTGCTAAGCAACAGCAGAAGGAATAGGAACCCAAACAAGACTGGCTTATAGCTGATCAGCCAAGCCACCAATGCTCCAATGGCACCTGAGGAATCAAGTATGTCGTGGAGATTCCTAAAAAGAGATATTAGTTCTTCCAGCATTCTGGCTTGGTGGCACCCAGGCCCCAAGACCCAGCCTCAGCTCCCTCTCTGGGACAGTTGCCTCCATTCCAGGAGTCATGGCTGCCCTGTCCTGTAAGTCATGACTGGCCCCCAGCAGCACCCCTCCCCCGTTGCCACATAACAATAATACTGACTACTCCTATGTCTTAAGCGGTCACTAGGTGTCAGACTTTGACAGGCCGATTGCAAGCATCATCTCATAATGCCCTCACAAGAGCCAGGTGATGTAGGCCTTAGTGATGCCTCATTCATTCAACAGAACTTCTGGGCGTAGCCACTGAGAATAAAACAGTCTGGAACACAACCCCTACTCTCATAGGGAGGGAGATACAAAGAAAAAATCACCCAAAATTTGGAAATAAGGCTAAAACTTTACAGCAAGTCTGTTCACAGTAATACTAGAATATTCTCTAGCTGGCCCACCTGTCAGTCACCTGATACTTTAGGAGAAAGTAACTTTATTTGACTTACTCTTTAATGTTGATTAGGGTTCCCACTCCGTAGAGTCAGATGTTAACTTATAAAACATGGGTAAATTACTCTGGCAATTCCACTTGGGAATATGTACCCCAAACAACCTAGAGCAGGGTCTTGAGGTGAGATTTGCACACCCACGTCCGTGGCAGCCTTATTCACAATGGTCAAAAGGCAGAAGCCACCCAAAAATCCATCGACAGACGAACGGATAAAAAGGAAGGAAATTCTGACACATGCTACAATGTGGGTGAACTTAGAGGCTATTATGCTAACTGAAATAAGCCAGTCACATAAAGACAAAAGCTGTCTGATTCCACTGACGTGAAATATTTAGAGTGCTCAAGTCTGTAGTGACAAAATAGAACGGTGGTTGGAGGAGCTGGGGGGGGCAGGGGAGTGTTGGAGAGAGACTGTTTATGGATACAGAAGTTTTCAAGATGAAAAGAGTTCTGGAGATTATTTGTACAACCATGGGAATGTAATTAACGCTAGTGAACGGTACATTTAAAAATGGTTAAGCCCTGGCTGGTGTGGCTCGGTGGATTGAGTGCTGCCAGCTTGCGATTCGATCGATCCCTGGTCAGAGCACATGTCTGGATTGCCGACCAGGTCCCCAGCTGAGTGGGGAGGAGAGGCAAGTAATCCACGTACCTCTCGAACATTGATGTTTCTCTCCCTCTCTTTCTGCCTTCCTTCTCCTCTCTCTAAAAGTAAATAAATAAAATCTTTAAAAATAAAGAAATAAAAAATGATTAAGATGGTAACTTTTATGTTATATGTATTTTAACACAATTTAAGAAAATGAAATTAGTTACAGGCCTACCTCACTTTATTGTGTTTTGCTTTATATACTTCACAGGTGTTGCATTTTTCACAAACTGAAGGCCACTTCCTCCATCAGCAAAAAGATTACACTGACTTTATCATGGTACTCACCTTATTATGGTGGTTTGGAACCAAAATTGCAGTATCTCTAAGGTATGCCTGTATTTCTGGAAAGAAAATGGATAAGTTGCAAATGATATTTTGGGAGAGCAAATAAGTGCAAATGAGTTCTGTCTGAGAGAAAAGATAATCCCCAAAGTTTAGTTTTTATGTAATTGTAAGACATTATCTAGCTTTTCCTTATTTAAAATTAGTTTGCAATCTTATTGCACTATTCGATCTTCCACCAAGCAGTGGCTAAATATAGCAATTTTTCATATTCTCCTTTATCATCCTGCTGTTTCTCTGAATAATAAAATCAGTCAGTCAAACTTTGGCCCTGGCCCGGTAGCTCAGTTGATTAGAGCACTGACCAGATATGCCAAGGTTGTGGGTTTGATCCCCCATCAAGGCACATATAAGAACCAACCAATGAATGCATAAATTAGTAGAACAACAAATCAATGATTCTCTCTTTCTTTAAAATCAGTAAATTGACATATGTTCTTTATTCTTTATGGAAGTTCTTAATGTTCAAATATCAATTTCAATGGCTATGATGTTCTAATATATTCAATTAGTCACCACTTTTGGGGCCTTTAGTGTAGTTCTCCTTGATCGTTATTATATATAACTTGAGATAAACAGCATTGAAGTTAAAATTTTGTACCCACGCTTAAACATTTCCAGAGAATGTTTTCCTAAAAGTGCAATTTTGTTGGGTCAAACCATATGCATATTTTAAAAATCTAATTTTAAGTTTTAACAAATAATACGTTAAACAACTCATGTAGGATTATGTGATTTGTTCAAGAACTATAGGATTATGAACTATTACTTGCAAATGACTTCAGCACTGGTAGAATTTCATAATTTTTGACCTTGCTAAGTAGAAAGTTAGGAGTTGGATGAGTTATAAAAAGAGCCTTGGTTACTTAAAACTAAAAAAACCACAGTATATAGAACAAACAAGCGTCAGTCTCCTGTTTCACCCCTTCCCACCCTCAAGTTCTATGATGTAGAGAAATAATTCCAGCTTTTTTAGCTGGTATTGAACTTCTGGAATTTATCTTGATATAGCCAAATAGAATGCGGATACTGTTATTTCGTGATTTCTTTTTAAAAGAGATTTTATTTATTTTATTTTTAGAGAGAGAGAGAAACATAAGAGGTGTGGTTGCCTCCGTTATGCCCCCAACTGGGGACCTGGCCCACAACCCAGGCATGTGTCCTGACTGGGAACCAAATCAGCACCCCTTTGGTTCGCAGGCCAGCACTCAATCCACTGAGCCACACCAAGCCAGGGCTATTTCTTGATTTCTCAATTTCGACGTTATATATTATCTTTTCATGATGGGAGATGAGCATTTAGCTCCCGTGCAGAATCTGTCTCATTTTCACCTCACCGCCTCCCTCTCAACCGCTCATCCCTCTCCTCCACAAACTTTCTCTTTTCTCCATTCTCTCAGTATAATTCTATCAGTTGGGTTAAAACAATATGCGTTGCTTATGTTCCTATGCCAATGTAGCTCACAGCTGAGCCATGTGTTGTCCTGTGACTACAACTTTTTGCACAGCTTTTGCTTTTTTGTTTGCATAGTTTTTAAAAATCAACTTCAGTGAATTACAATCAACATAAAATAAAACATATCTATTTTACTTGTATAGTCCACTGAGTTTTGACTAATGTGTCTACCACTCCAATCAAAATACAAAACATTTTCATTACTGCCAGCAAGTTCTCTCCTGCTCTTCTGCAGTCAACCCCCCACACTCCTCCCAGGCAATCACTAATTGGATTCTATCACTAGAGATTAGGTTTACCAGTTCTCAGACTTCGTGTAAATGAAATCATTTTTTTGAAAATTACAGTATATTTTGAAGGGACATGTGAAAAAGCAATTATAGTTCTGTGGGAATAAGCTTGAAGAACACAAAACCTGTTTTAGAATTGGGTCAGTTAAGGATTCCTGGAGTTATAAGAATAAACCACCACCACCATCTTTGAAAGCAAGAACTCCATAATTAAACCCTTGTCACGTAGTAAGCATTAATAAATATGGATTGAATTGACAAATGAAGCGGTGAATGAATGAGTGAATAAATTTATAAGTGTGCCCAAGTCCCTAGATGAAACGGTCGCCCTCGGAGGTGCAGTCTCCCCAGAAGCCCTAGGACAAGGACGGTGCTGGGGCCAACTCTAAAGGCCAAGGGGACGCTCTAGAAAAGCATCGCGCTCCTTGCCACGGTGCCGCTCTAGCCACCAGAACGCCGCTCTATGGCAGCTGGGGGGAGGGGGGGCGTGGCCATGGGCGCCTCAGCCTTTTGTCGACGCGAGGCGGGAGCGCGCTTTGCGCGTGCGTACGCGGTGGCGCTGGACTGCGTGAAGTGAGCGAGGCCGGGTCGTTGCGGACCCACGGACTCACAGATTGAGTGGCCCCTTTGGCTGTCGGCAGCCAGGCGGCCCGAGATGTTGTCTGGGAAGAAGGCGGCGGCTGCAGCGGCCGCGGCGGCGGCGGCCGCTGCAGCGGCGGCAGCTGGCTCGGAGGCCGGTGCCGGGGCCGCGGCCGGCTCGGAGAACGGCTCAGAGGTGGCCGCGCCGCCGGGGGGCCCCTCCGGCCCTGCAGAGGCCGCGTCGGGAGTGGCCGGGGAGCGTACTCCTCGCAAGAAGGAACCTCCGCGGGCCTCGCCGCCCGGGGGCCTCGTCGAGCCGCCAGGGTCCGCCGCACCTCAGGCCGGGCCTACAGTCGTGCCTGGATCTGCGACCCCCATGGAAACAGGAATCGCAGAAACTCCGGAGGGGCGACGGACCAGCCGGCGCAAGCGGGCGAAGGTGAGGCCCGGCCCCCTCCCTCAAAGCACATACCCCAGTGCCTAGCCTCCCCGAGGTTGTCCAGCCCCCATCAACCCCTCTCCCCCGGTCTTGGGCCTGAAGCCCCACGCCCACCCAGATACCCCCAGTCAGTGGATCCACCCCGCATTCCCTTTAGCTGGGTGAGAGGGGAGGGTCTTTGCCTGTGTTGAAGGCGGTCTTTGTGCTGGGACCGGGCCCTCCTGGGAAAGGGGGCATTGATGGGCGGGCCGATTCCCTGGTTACATTTTGTACACCTTCGCATTTTCCCGAGTGGGAAAAAATGGCTCCCTGACGTGGAGTTATGGTTTGCGTTGCTGGAGATGTACATCGCTAGTTTGTTCCCAGCTGTGCCTGGAAGCTAGCTGCTCAGCAGTATTTACGGAGTGTCAGCCGGGAGCACTTCGGGGCCGCAGGGTGATGCTGACGAAACTGCCTTAGCCGTTAAGAGACCGAAAAGAAAGGAACGTTTTTCCGAGCCCTTGATGTGTGCTAGGAGTTTCCCCCTTTTTCTTTGTATGCTCTCAGTGATCTTTTCACGTAGATATTTGCAGATGAAGCTGATTAAGAGAGCTGATACCAGTTACTCAAGATACAACCATGGGAAGAAAGATTTGTCACAGGGTGGTGTGCACACAGACAATAGTCATCCCAGGTCTCTGGGTGCCAAGTGCTGTGTTTAGAGCATCATCAACGTTTTGTTTTTGCTGGACACCCAGGGGCAGGTATTGCCAGCTCCGTTTTAGTAATGAGTAAACAGAGGCACACATTTTAAGCAACTTACCCAAAGTCACAGAGCTCATTAAGGGGTGGAACGGGAATGAGGTAGGTCTCCCTCTGAGACAAAGGACCACATGGGACACCTGCAGTGTGCAGGGACAGTACTAGAGCACAGACTTTATTTGTCGTTTTTACTGAATTTATCAGGGTGACTGGTTAATAAAATTAGATAGGTTTCAGGTGTTTAATTCTATAATACACCACTTGTGTATTGTATTATGTGTTCACTGCCCCAAGTAGAGCACAGACTTTAGACTTAGGCCTTTTCTGGAAATGTCATGGTCCAGTTGAAAATAATTGGAACTGTATATACATAATTTTTAAGTAATATTTAAAATTATGCAATTCATATAATTTTGTGCATGTAATAAGTTTTCTATCTCTCTCTATATATTTTTAAAGATGTTATTTATCCACCTCCAGAGAGAGGGGAAGGGAGGGAAACATCAATGTGTGATTGCCTCTCACACATCCCCAACTGGGGACCCCTCCCAACTGGGGACCCGGTCCACAACTCAGGCATGTGCCCCGACTGGGAATCAAACCAGCAACTATTTTTTTCTCAGGGCAGTGCTCAATCCACTGAGCCACACCAGTCAGGGCTACATGTATATAATTTTTAAGTGGGTATACCAAGTCAGTATGAGGAAATTGTGTGTGTGTCTCTGTGTGGCTTAAATGTTATCATCTCTCAGTTCTGGAGGTTGGAGGTCTGAAATCAAAGTGTCTGGAGGGTTGGTTTTTCCTTAGGGCTGGGGGTTGAGGGGCAGGGAGAATCCTGTAGCTGAGGTACGAGGAGCTTCTTGAGATGAGCATTACCCAGTCTAGAGCTCTTAGAGTCAGTTGCCCACTTGAGAGATCTCTCTCCAAGAATACCCTGTGCTAAGTAAAAAAACGGCTTTGGGGGACTTCTACCAAAGCATAGGTTAGAAAAGCACAGGTTAGCAACTCCCAAGTCTCAGTGAAGTAGAGGACAGAAACCCAATAGGGTTTTAATTTTATGTTTCAGTGAAAAGTGTGTCCAGAAACCATGTGGTATTTTTCTTTTTAAGATTTTATTTATTTTTAGAGAGAAGGGAAGGGAAGGAGAAAGAGAGGGAGAGAAACATCAATGTGTGGTTGCCTCTCACGTGCCCCCTACTGGGCATCTGGCTTGCAACCCAGGAATCGAACTGGTAACCCTTTGGTTCCCAGCAGACGCTCAATCCACTGAGCTACACCAGCCAGGGCGTGTGGTATTTTTTTAAAAACAGGTGTTTTTTGTTTTTGTTTATGGGGTGTGTGTGTGTGTGTGTGTGTGTGTGTGTAAATTCACATACCATAAAATTTACCTTTAAATACAAAGATTTTACTTATTTTAGACAGAGGGGAAGGGAGGAAGAGAGGGAGAGAAACAGCAGTGTGGGGTTGTCTCTCTGGGGCCCTCTATTGGGGACCTAGGCTCTCAACCCAGGCCTGTGCCCTGACCTAGAATAGAACTGTGCACCTTTGGTTCACAGGCCAACACTCAATCCACTGAACCACACCAGTCAGGGCAACTTTGTTCTTTTTAAAGATTGTTTTAGCTATTCAGTGTCCTTTGAACTTCCATATGAATTTTAGGATCAGTTTATCAGTTTCTACAAATAAGGCAGCTGAGATTTCGATTGTGTTTGCATTGAGACTCTTGATCAGTTTGGAACATGCTGTAAGATTTTTTGCTAGTTCACCTGTATTTATTTGAATTTTTATTAGCCTATTTTTCCATTGTGATGAGCTTTGAAACTCTGAAAAGAAATGGGTTATGTGTTTATTTGGGGGAGCAAGTAGGAAGTAAGAAACTGGGAACACTGACCTACTCATAGCCAGTCTTGGGAGCCAAAGGACACAGATTTCCAGGAGTAGACTACCCATAGGGGTGAAAAGCAAGCTGGGTCCACTGCAGGCAGACATTTGCTTCAGAAATTTCGAAGTGTAGACAGGGGTCTGCTCAGAAGGTATCTAGCCATGTAATATGAAAAATGGAGAAATTTATTGAAGAAGATACAAGAAACATTGTACATAGGATAATGACACCTCAGTCCCCTTCAAAGTTGGCACCTGGGGACCTCACACAGTTTTCTCAGTCACCATCAGCTACTCCATCATATTTCCCTCAATCTCATCAATGTCTGAAATCACTTTCCTTTCAAAGGTGATTTTAGTTTTGGAAAAGGCAGAAGTCACAGGGTGCAAAATCTGGGCTATAGGGGGGCTGAGTCACCTGGATGATTTGATGTTTCACCAAAAATTCTGTATGAGATATGATGCATGAGTGGTCATGCTGTCTTAATGAAGCTGCCAATTACCAGTTGCCCATAGCTGTGGCCTTCTGAATCATCTGAGTAGTTTCTGTGGAGGAATATTCAAGCATAATGCATAGTTTGATGCAGTTCATTGCTCTACTTGCTCAGTCATTTTGAATGCAGTGGCCTCACAGTGTACATGCTCAGTCAATAGCCTCTGCTGCCCCTACTGACTACTACAGTGAGGTCATCACTGTTCATGCACACACATTCCAGTCCACTCTCCTTGGCTGCCAGGTTACATTGATGTCGATGTCACACAAACCATTCTAGTTATATTAGCAATGGCTGGATTTTCTCCAGACAGACCATCATACATATTTTTTTTTTACTTGGGAGCTTATTCAGTTTTGAGGACCCTCTTTTTAAGTTATATTCTAATTTTAAAATTGATTTTTAGGGGGGGGAGGGAGGAAGAGAAAAAATATTGATTTGCTGTGATTCTTGTATGTCCCCTGACCCAGATGAACCCACAGCCTTGGTGTATCGGGATGATGCCTAGCGCACTGAGCTACTGTAGGCCAGGGCCATTAGAAAATATATATTTACGTAATCAAAATTCGGTTCAGGTTATTGGAAAGGATCCATTCAGTTGGGGGACCCTGAGTCTTGTTTCATTGGTGTTTGAATAAGTTCACCTCTGAATGTGTGCATTAACGTTATGGAACATACTTAAGGTTTGAATTTGATAGATTAGGTTGGGACTTTAGGGACACCACACACTTCAGGAATGGTGGCCTTCAGCTGGACTTTGACAAAGGGCAGAATTTTGGAAGAGTATTCTGGAAAAGGATGGGCTTATTGGAGGTAAAGTTTTTTTCTATGATTCATTTTTGCCAGGCAAATAAATTATACCTTGTAAGGCTTTTGCATTTAGATACAATGTAAAGAAAATGCTTATTGCAGTGTCTGGCATATAGTAAGTAGGTACCCAGTAGTAAAAGTACTACCAGAGGGTTTATTCCTATGTTTGGAATAGTTAGGAAATAATATCAGGGAAGACTAGAAAGTGAAAAATGCTTGGGGTATAATGCAAAGTGGTTTGAGAAGCAACAGGGAGTCCAGAGTGGATAACTGAATATTGCAACAGTGAACAAATGAATTTAACTGAAAATGAGTTTTTTCTAGGAATAAGAGACGTTGGAGTGATGAGTAGTGTTCAGGTTGTAGAGTCGTGTCTGGGCTGTAGAGAACCAGACATTAGATCTGTGCCGTCTAGTGTGGTAGCCACTAGCTGCATGTGGCTATTGAATGCTTGCTTTGTGACTAGTACAACTCAGGACACTGAGTTAAAAAGTATTTTTTAAAGATTGTATTTATTTATTTTTAGAGACAGGAAGGGAGGGAGAAGGAGCTGGAGAGAAATGTCAATGTGCAAGAGAGACATCAATGGGTTGCCTCTCATGTGCCCCCAACTGGGGACCTGGCCTGCAACCCAGGCCTGTACCCTGACTGGGAAGCCAACCATGACAGGTTTGTAGTACAGCACTGATCCACATTAGTCAGGGCTGAATTTATTTTAATTTAAATACTGATAGCCTCGTGGTAGGTCCTCAGTAGCCACATGTGGCTAGTTCTCTCTTATCGGAAGCATAGATGCAGAACGTTGCCCTTACTATAGAAACTTTCATCAGACAGCACTGCACTGGACTGGGGGGTGCAGCTCATAGTGCTGTGGGAATTCACAGGAGGGGAAGGCTTATTTCCGTGTTTGGAATAGTTAGGAAATAATATGCAGAGGGGGTGGACCTTGGATTTTAGGTTTTAGGTTAACAAGAAAAGGTGGGAGTAGCTTTTAGGGAGTTTGGTGAGTTTAGGGGTGCGTAAAACAGCATTGAGGACCTTTTGACTAGTATGTTAGAAAACGATTAGAAGTAAGTTTGACTAGTTAGAGCCAGAGAGTTTATACCCTAGTTTGAAAAGGTTGGTGTTCCTCTGTTAAACTACCTGAAAACATCACAGATTTGGAAAATTAATCTGGCAGTTATACTCTAGGTCAATTAACAGGAAGAAAGATTAAAACACACAAACAAAAGACAGGTTTAAGGTGATTGGGCAGTGACTGAATCATTATAGCAAGAGTGTAGAAGAGAAACTTGTCCGTGTAAAGGTATGAGTAACTACCCTACTGACACAATCCTCCAGCTGGGACATCTTTATGCCCTTGGTTGTAAGTATTTACTGAGGGATGAGAGATTCCCAGGCCTTTCTGCTCAAAGTATTCCTTTTTTCAGGGAATAGTTTTTATTTTTTAGAGTTTATGTGATTCTTTCAGATGGTTTTAAAACTTTTTATTAAGTAGAGAAATTCTTTTTTTACAAAATAAAATTTTATGCAGAATCCCTAAATAAAATATTACTTACCTGTTTTGTATTAAGAAATTTAAAGTTTTTTAAAGATTTTATTTATTTATTTTTAGAGAGAGGGGAAAGGAGGGAGAAAGAGAGGGAAGAAGCATGATGTGTGAGACAAACAGTGGTCAGTTGCCTCTCTCATGGCCCCAGCTGGGGGTCTAGCTGGCAACCCAGGCGCGTGCCCTGACTGGGAATTGAACTGACAACCTTTAGGGCGGCAGGTCAGCGCTCAGTCTACTGAGCCACACCAGCCAGAGCAGAAATTTAAATTTATTTTATTTTAGTTGTCAGTCTTTGAGAAGATGAGGCTATTTTGATAGCCAAATTAAGCACAGTAGTTGCAGCCTTATTTCAGCCTCAGAATCCAATTTTATTTCTGTATTTTATTTATGAAATATAAAGATGCAGTATGGATTGATAAGTACAGCAAAAAATTGTTTTTGTTTGTTTAGCTTGCTTTCCTGTCCTAGGACACTCAGTTGAAAAGAGATGGAAGAAGAAATTTCATTCTTGGGTCTTTCCAAAATTGTCACCCAAGCAGTACAAGTTCATGTGGTGGTGGTCTCTAAAGTGTTATGGTTTGGATAACACATGAGCATATATGAATGTATATTTTTGTTTTAAAAATACATTTAAAAATTAATAAATGAGCCCCATTTGGTGTGACTCAGTGGATTGAGTGCTGGCCTTTGAAGCAAGGGGTTGCTGGTTCAGTTCCCAGTCAGGGCACATGCCTGGGTTGCAGGCCAGGTCCCCAGTAGGGAGCATACAAGAAGCAGCCACACATTGATGTTTCTCTCCTTCTCTTCCTCCTTCCCTCCCCCCCCTAAAAATAAATAAATAAAGTCCTTTAAAAATTAATAAGTGAAATCCCAAAGAGTCCTTGGGTTCTGTGGAACACAATTTTTCTGCTGTTTTTTAAGTACTACCTTCAGATAGCCTTGCTACTCTCTCTAAGTATTTTCCTAATCCCTTTTTTCTTAAAAACCAAAAGACCAGTCTCTTCCAAGTGTACTCCTTGCTAATAGTTATTCCTTCGCCAAAACGGTAGACTAAACAATGTATAAAATACTGTTTTTTCCTGCAAATTTCTCAGTACCTTTAATGTGCATTATGACCCTGGGAGCTTTGTAAAGATTAGTGTTTCCCAAACTTAGATTCATTTTTTCCTTCAAAGGCCATAATGTCTAATGAAACATCCTTTGGGAACAGCTGAACTACTATAGTAGAGAGGTTTATCATTCTTTGTGTTTGTCTCAGAATTTGCACATTGCCCAGTTCCATTGTAGGCATTTAGTAAGTGATCACTGACTGAATGGATAAGATGGGTTTAAAGGACTAACTTTTGGGGGTGGGGTGGGGTAGTGTTAGGCACTGTTGAGGGCTAAAAGGAGAAAAGGAAATGGTGTACCATCAGCATATATTACATTTTCTGATCCCTCGCCCTCTTTGAAACTTTTTTACCTTCTGTTGATTTTTACCCATTGTCCTGAGGTCTGTTTCTACTGTTTATCTTAGTCAAGTAGGTTAATGTTGAAATGGCTGGAGGTCTTATTGTAAATAAGATGGTTACTTGATTAGGGTCTTTTTGCAACTGGAGTTTCAGCTTATTAAGCTCAGGGAGATAGTCATTCGTAACCATTTTTCCATTGCACCATGTACTCAGTGTTCACTATTTGATAGATCCTTGTGCTAAATATGATTCTTAGAGCATGAGCCAGAATTATTCAGTTTATCCTTAATTTTTGTTTCCATTTTCTAATCCAGTCCCTATTTTCAGTAAAACTAAAATACTTAAAATAGGGTGGGACTAACAGTGGTAGTTTAACAGCGTTCTGGGTTGATGACTGTAACACCAACGTTTTGGCAAACAGGTCCTTAATAATCTTCCCCATCCTAAGCTGCTTTACTGCCGATAAAACATTCACTGAGACTGCTTCCTCTTTCTGTTTATTACCTGGTGTCTCCATTATAACCTGAGTGTGAATTAGTGAGACTGCAGCCTCTGTTTCCCCGTCACTTACTCCTTAATTTGTTGTAATAAGAATTCTTTGCTCTCAATCAACTCTCTTAGGCCACCAGTTATTTTTTTAAGCAAATGTACTTTTTCATAATTTAATTTGATTGTTCCTATTTGCAATTTTTATTCCTTATCTCCTTTTCCCACCCCACCCCCCATTTGGTTTCTGGCATTTTTTTACTATTTTCCCAAAGAATAGTCATTAGAAGTACAGGCATGGCATTAGACGGACTTAATATTCTAGTTAACTCATATTTTTTGCCTAACTGGGGGGTTATTTTAGGTTTTTTTGTTTTTTTGAAATTTGCAGTATGTGAACATGATACACACACAGCTTTTAAATATATTTAAGAGTTGTAACAGCCTCGGAGCCATTGATCTAAATGTCAGTGCTGTGATGGAAAAGTTATATATTGGGCTAAATATGAACTGACACAAGATTGTTTTATGAGAGAGTTTGTTTTTAGTAGCTAACCTATCATGAGCTGGTTTGTGCCTTGTTTTTTTGCTTGTTTCCCCTAAAATTTAAAGTTAAAAAGCAACTCACATTGACTGATGGTTCCACATTGAGTCCCTGATTTTAGACGTTCACTGTATTTAGCTTTCCCTGGTATAATCTCCATATAGGTAGAGTACAGAGAGATGGATGAGAGCTTGGCCAACCTCTCAGAAGATGAGTATTACTCAGAAGAAGAGAGAAATGCCAAAGCAGAGAAGGAGAAGAAGCTTCCCCCGCCACCTCCGCAAGCCCCACCTGAGGAAGAGAATGAAAGTGAGCCTGAGGAGCCATCTGGTGAGTTGTAATAATGGACCACAGTTCTGTTCTATCTTAGAAATAAGAATAAATGGATTTATTCCTGTTTTGCAGTGATTTTTGTCTTCATCTTTGGTTTATACTGTGTGTGTCTTAGTGGGTGTATATAGGCACATATATGCGTACATACGTACATAGTGGCACTGATACTATTTTCATGTGTGTCGGTACGTATGTAGAAGGAAAGGGAAAGTGGGGGAGGTGGAGGGCTAGTGGCAGTCAGTGTAAGGCACTTGGAAAGTTGGAGAAGATAATCAATTAGAGAAAACATAGAGAAAGCCAGATCCAAAGAGCCAAACCTCTCAGTGATAACTCTGATTCAGAATTTAGAGATGGAATGGTTTAGAAATTATTCTGGCTACATTACGCATTTACCAAGGGGTTAGAAAACTTGCATGGTGTGGTGTGTATTAGTTTGAGAAGGGTCTTTTTCTGATGAAAAATTTAAAAATATATCTGAGGTAAAAAAGAAAAGACCCACCAAGTACCGATTATTGTTCCATTATTGAGCCCTCCAGTCAAAGGAATGGTATGAGAAAAGGCTCCGGAGAGATTTCAGTTCACACGGTGGTTTTACAACATGGAAAGCGTAGTGGAGTGTGGAGTGTTGAAGTCAGAGCTTCGAGTGTCTTTAAAGAATTCTCCTTGACGTCCCCATAGCCTGAGTGCTGCTGGAGGACACCAGCCCAATCAGGGACACCCGTCTGTTTTGGAGGGACGGAGCGAAAGTGGAATCTTCATTAATTTTTCTTATCTTATGCCCTTAGTGGTATTTCATTAACTTTTCTTGCCTTTAAATTTTTACTATATCCTTCTTCCTAAAATACTTTTTATATTTCCAGTAGCTCCAGGCCCATTCACCTTACCAATTCTTTTAGTCCTGAACCTTTTAAAAGCAAAATACTTATTTCAGACCCCATATGTTATATCATGCATGACTTTCATAGGTACCCAGATTATGGCACACATGTATTTCATTTGCTAAGTTTTATCATTTGTTTTAGACTTTTTTTTCCTAGGGTTTTTCTCTGTGGTATTATATAAATCACCAGACCCATACTGATTTGTGATTTGTTAGGATTACAGGACAGGTGTTAATTTAAACTTAGATTTAGAATATGCCAAACAGATTGTGAAAATTTATAATTTATAGTAATTTCAATAAAGTATAATAAAAGAATGTGGTTTGAGAACATTTATAAAATGATAATTAGATTCTGGGTTCAGTTCATCTCAGAAATGAGGTTTTCTTAGAATGATTTTCCTAAAACTTTCTTAGAATGACTTCTCAGACAGGTTATTGGGAGTAGCATGTTAGCTGCACACCGACGTCCCTGAGGCAAATGCAGCCTTCTCGGTACCTCAGTACCTGCTCTCTTTTTGTTGGTTTTCTTGCCTCCTCTTTCTAGACTTATATTTAGCTCTCTTCCCTAGTATCTTTATCTCTAGCTCTTTCCTGGACTATTCCCTTCCTTCTGTATTCTTTAATTCTTGCTGCTTTTCTTTTTTTACCTTTGCTGTAGGCTTGCTAATGAGATACAGGGGGATGAACCTTTTCATAGCTGTTACAGCTCGAGAAGCCGCTGATGTCCTAGTTCAGGAGCTCTGTTACTCAGCAGCGGGTCTGACTCGCTGCTTCTCCTCTCTTGTGTAGTTGTCAGGGTCTCCAGTGAATAACTGATGCACCATAGATGCCAGGTTCATGCAAACCTTGTTTGTCTTCTGAAAAGTTTAAACCGAGTCTCAGGTTGGTGTTTTCTTTTTCATGAAAGTAGCTATTTATTTATTTATTTGTTTGTTTGTTTGTCAGTCATTGGTTGGTTTGTTATCTTTTTCCATAAATGTCAGGCACTGTTTCCACAAAAAGTAAATCTCTTAACAAAGGAATTTAATTTTGGGGAAACTGTCTTTATGCTATTATGTTCTGGTTAACTTTAATCCAGTGGTTTAGTATAAATTTCTGAGTATTTTGAGAGAACATTTAAAGTTTTGTTTATTAAGTTTAGGATATCAACTATGCTCAGAGATATGTTGATAATAGCTAAAACTTGCTAATATAATATGTCATTATGAAAATAAAGTGATTTTTTCTTCAAAACAGTTAAAATTTTAAAAAAATTTAGGGTGAATTAGGGAAGTACTTTACCCAGAAAAGTAGTGACACAGTGTACTAGCTTACACAGTTTAGAAATAGACTGGGCCCTGATGCTGAGTCACATAATATCATCAGGTGAGTGCAAGTGTTTAGAAACTGTCCAGAGTTTCCAGATCTCTTGTCTTATCAGTACCAGTTCTTCCACTTCAGTTTTTATTCAGAAATTGGGTGTGAGCATTGCCATGTGGATATCTTAGTATCTTGAGAGGAGACATGGGTCTGGTTCTTTTTTTTTTTTTTTTAATTACTGTTCAAGTACAGTTTCCTGTCTTTTACTCCCATCCCAGCCCGCCCCTCCAGGGTCTGGTTCTTTACCACATCTTTCCTTCAGCTCATTTTAGGTAATAACTAGAAATTGTTACTCCCTTAAACTGTGTAAGTAAGGCGTGGATACACTTCATGCTTACCGATATTTAGGTTTGTTTAGAAAATTTTGTTTTGCTTTTCACAGTGTAATCTTAAGAAGAATAAAATCCGTTCTTAATTACAAAACCTCAAGGTCTTTTGAAGTCAGTGGGTCAAACGTTTTGACTGGGGAAGATTCTTCTAGGCAAGTTCTAAGAGGGAGTCAGGGGGAAGGTTGGAGCTTTGGCTACTAGGCTAGGGAATTAGGGCTTGATTTCCTTTGAGACGTTGGGAAGATCTGGTCAGGGGAGCACTGAGGTTATTTTGAGTGAAGGTTGATGTACCAAAACACATGTTTTGGAAAAATCCATCTGACCTCTGAAGGTGAACTAAGGAAGTAAAAAAGACTTGGGACTGCACAGATGACTTAGGCCATTTTGGTCATCAAGTTCAATGGATTTGTGTCACTAGAAAAATGTTCTCAATATCAGTCTTGAATTTTTGTAGAAATGAAGTTTGGGGTTTTTGTTTGTTTGGATTTAATTGGGAAGACGTTCTCTGTTCAGGCTTAAACATTGTTTTTAGGTTTGTCAATTTTCGTTAACTGAAAGTGGCGTGTAGTCCTATGGTAGTCACATGGGGAAATAATGTGTTTTTGCTCCTTATCTTTAAAATTGACCTAAATTTCTATGTATTTTTGTATTTACTCTATAGTTTAATATATCTGTTTTAATAAATGATGGTTTTGTTTGGTTTCCTAGTAATTTTCAATCAAGATAAAAGTGTTCTTTATTTTTAGGACATGGCAACCAAACCTGAACAGGTTGTCTTTGGAACTGGCAGTGATCAGTAGGGCTGTGTAATGGGGGCACCTATAAAACAGGGGAAAGCCTCAGCTGGACCACTGGTCTAGAGTAATTGCCCCTTTGATTGGAGACACTGTTTTTTCCTTCCTTAACTCAGTTGTTATCCTGTGTACCTTAGACTATTCCTCAGTGAGGATTTACTATATTAACTGATATGCTAGCACTTAGCTTTTTTATTTCCATACAAAAACATTATTTTTTTTCTGCACTGCTTTCTTGAAATTTTCTAGAAAAACCTCACTTGTAATTCTTGGATTTAAATTTCATATTGGATAACTTTAAGAACTCTGGTTTGTGAAGATACATTGCATTTTTGGTTAGAAATAGCTTAGTTGTATAAGGCTTAAGATTTTTATGAAAAGTGTTAAATACATGAAATGAAATTTGAAACGGGCTACTCAGATACCTTTCTCAAGACTTCTTCAAGTCAGTAGATTTCTAAATTTAAAAAAGTGTATGTCTGTATGTGTATTTTTTCCAATCTCATGAGATTCTAATACTCTAATGAAGCTGAAAGACTTCTTTAAACTATTGGCTTACTCTTCAAACTAATTTTACTAGAGATGGTTATTGGATATGGTTAGCTAATCAGGGACAGCTCTGTGTTATACTCTATTTTATTCAGTGACTATGGGGAGAATCACTTTATCTCCCGTTTATATCCTTAAAAGAATTCTTGTAAGAATATAACCAAAGGAAGTACCTGCTCTCTTCTCTGTTTGCATGGAAATTTTGGATGTGTGTGTTTGAAAGAGATACAGGCTAGTAAACAAATTACAGAAATCATTTGTGAGAGATTGGGATGACAGAAGTTTATGTGTGTGTGTTTTAAAGATTTTCTTAAAATTTATTTTCAGAGAGAGGGGAAGGAAGGAGGGGGGAGGGGGAGGAAAACATCAATGTGTGAGACAAACATCCACTGGTTGCCCAACTAGGGACCTAGCCCACAACCCATCCATGTGCCCTGACCTAGGATCGAACTGACGACCTTTTAGTTTGCGGGATGATGCCCAACCCACTGAGCCGCACCAGCCAGGGCAGAAATTGGTGTGGTTTTAATTTGGGGGCCCTGTTCATGTAATAGTCATACTGTAGGTTGAAAGTATTTTTCAAAATCACATAAAAGGAGATGTAACCTGAGTTAGTAAAAATACTAAGTTATAGAAAATATACAAAATGTATGTGTATAGGTAAAATAATTAGCTTAGAATTCAATGAAATTTAATTACAAACACTGATATCATGAAATTATCCACATGATAAAAGATCAGTGACCAAAAATTTGGTGAATTGTTTATTCAGTAAAACAAAAATCTGATGACAGAATCTATTGGACTATCCTTTGGAGCTTGGTGTGATAGAATTTGACCAGAGAAGAATTGAGCATGGATTTCCTTAGTTTAAAAAGAAAATCAGTGGTTCCAATATTTGTACAGTGGCATATATATATATATATATATATATATATATATATATATAATATAATATAATATATAAACAACTGGTAGTTTATTAAAAAGGTCAGTTTAGGCATCTGCATCGTGACTTCAGCCTTGATTCTTGGCTCACTCCTGATGAAAGTGATCTGTTCGACTGTCTCAGGGGGGCCATGCATGTCAGTGAGCCATTTGTGAATCCTCATGTGAAGCCAGCCCCATCTTGGCACCATCCTTACAGTGAGTCTCAGAGTGTTGGTGGGCACCCGAACTGGTCCTTCCACTCTGAGATTCTTTTCCTTTGCACCTCCGATAAGTCAGCACACACCTCCTCCAAAGACTTTGCAGCTGGTCAGAGTAATTCTGATTCCGTGAATCATCACCACTGGTTCTACAGTTGTCTTTCTGGTACCTTTTAAAGCCATTGCTGCAGTGCAGCTTCCAGATGGACTTGTTGCTTGACTTGTCCCTCCCCCAGAGCAGACAGTGGTGAGTCAGGAGCAGGAGCAGACAAGGCGGTGCTTTGTTTCAGCTGCAACTGCGTCTTCCTCAGAGAGCGGTCCTTAACATTACTGTAGTTCTTTTATTATAAGGCACCCTTGTCTCCCCTGTGAGGCAGTCAGTACTGGTTACATATAGTCTGTGCAGTTGCTGGGTTGGGCAGTATTGCATAGTTACACAGTCAGAGTTCAGGTGAATCATTTTTTTGTCATGCTATAAGCTATTCCCAGGTTCCATGACAGTTGACTCACATTACCTCCAAAGGAAAGGTAGAATGCTGTAACATTCTCATACCCAGCAGGAGACCTTCTTTGGTAGATTTAGTCAAAGTTTTTGGGAAATTCATTCCTGCTAGAATTGTTTATATTGCCATTTTGGCCTGCTAGTGTCAGATAAGTGTCTGAAGTCATTTGAGGTCTCATTATAAGAGGTATAATGAGACCTCATTTACAAAACAGACCTTGGATTAATTTTCTTGCCTCTTTTGGGGGGGAGAGGGGACATAAAGCATTATTATAGTGTTTCAGTTTGGAACTGTGTTCCAGAATAACTCATTGGAGGACTGAGAAAAACAAATGTGACAGGTTGATAAGGTCATCTAGATTAGTTCAACACAGTTTTTTTTATTTTGAGAGATAACTATAAATAAACTAAGACATATATAACTAGACAACATACAGTCCCCAGTGTCAGATCATTTATAGCTTAGTACAAGACACCAATGTATATATAAATGTGAAATAGAAGAAAAATGTTCTTTTTTAAAAACTTTTCTCCCAAGGATATGTTCATTGATTTTTCTTGGGAGGGTGGGGAGAAGAGATGTGAAAGAGAAACACTGATTGGTTGACTCCTGGATGCTCCAGAGCAGGGATCAAATCTGCAACCTAGGTATGCGTCCTGGCTGGAATTGAACCCACAAGGTTTTGGTGCACAGGACGATGCTCTAACCAACCAAGCCACCCAGCCATTTGAATGTGATTGCAAGAAACTAGTCAAAATGTTGGTCAGTATGTTCCTGAGAAAACAGACTAATGATTCTAACACCCCTGCCTGCCAACCAAAGTATTTGACAGTAATCATAGACTTTAAGATTCTGGGAGAGTGGTATCTTAAGAATTTGAATCAAGATGAGAAAAGATCCAGTAATGTGACTATAACTAAAATACTTAAATGTTCAAGAATTACTTAACAGGGTTGTAGAAGGTTTACTAGAGGACAACTGAAAGAGGATTTCATTTCCAGTTTGGAGAAAACAGGCACAAATAACCTGATTAAGGATCTCTTCTTCACACTTCACTATGTGCACACGTGTGTGTGAGCGATGGGGGGATGAAAACAAAAGGAAGTCTGCGAAGAGGTGCCGAGATCAAGGTGATGTTAGCAAGTTGCTTTTGCAAAATGACAACAAACTCACAACTATCAACAACTGAAACTAAAAAACAAAAACAAAAATGAACTAAGCCAACAACTAGAACAGGAAAAAGTCACAGAAATGGAGAGCACATAGAGGGTTATCAGCAGGGAGGAGGAGGGGGAAGAATGGGGGAAAAGGTACAGGGAATAAGAAGCACAAATAACAAAATAGACAGGGGGAGGTTAAGAATAATATGGAAAATGGAGAAGCCAAAGAGCTTATATGTACGACCCATGGACATGCACTAAGGTGGGGAATGCTGGTGGGAGAAGGGGTGCAGGGTGGAGAGGGAGAAATGGAAGAAAAAAATGGGACAGCTGTAATAGCATAGTCGATAAAGTATACTTAAACCAAAAATAAAACCCCAAAGTTGCTTTTGCATATTTTCATTTCCTATTTTTAATTTGAACTCATAAAAGATCATGGTACTTGCCTTCTGTTCCATGTCACTGTGCTACTGTCAGAAGCAGAGTCCTAGGCTGGAAAGGCCCAAAGAGCAAATGAACATAGCATTTTTATACGTTTTAATCTGAGACACTACCTGGATGGAGAGTTAGCTGCAAATGTTTGTATGTGTGCTGTTTTTTGTTTTTGTTTTAAGATTTTTTTAAATTTATTTTTAGAGGGGAAGGGAGGGAGAAAAATATGGATCAGTTGCCTCTTGTATGCACCCCAACCAGGGACCAAACCCCCAAACCAGGCATGTGCCCTGGCAGGGAATCGAACTGACATCCCTTCACTTTGCAGAATGATGCCCGTCCACCTGAGCCACACCCGTCAGGGCTGTCTGTGTGCTGTTTTTAAGAAAGTGATGAAGAATTGATCTAGCAATTATACCAACAATAAAGATGATGTTTTTAGATGTCCGTGGAGAAGTGGCACCCTCAGAAAACTCATGAGTGTGTTGTGATTAGAGGGAAAAAGCAGCCTCATCTTCACTTCCAGATGTGTTGTAAACCTTCACCAAGTCGAGGGATGAGTCTCTTATTCCTTTGCTTATTAATATTAAGCCCTTTTTGTTTGGTTTTCAATTATTTCTCACGTGTTTATATCAACTTCTTGCTTGGTTTTCTCCTGCTTCCCCGCCTAATTAAACTTTGGATTTTCATATGTCTCCTACATCTTTTACCAAATAACAGTATTTTTATAAAAAGGCTGCCCTACCAGTTAGTAAAAGAGCAGCCTGTTAACATTTTGAGCATGTAAGTCAGGGGTAAGAAATCCATATTTCTATTTAAAGTACCAGTGACAGAAAGAAGAAAAAAAACTCAGTCAAGAGCTACCTCTAGGTTAAAATAAGCTAATTAGCAGAATGCATGGCAAATGGCAGGAAAAGAAGGAAAATGGTAGAAGGAAGGATAAAATAATTCAGACTTAATGACTGGCTTGAAAGAGGTTTTTGTTTTTATTTACTTATTTTTGTAAGTGGTCAGATGCCTTCATGACAGGACATTGCTTTAATTCTTTTCCAAGCTAGGAAATATAATTTGAGAGACAGTTGTATTATTCCTAATGCCTAAATGTTATTCTTGAAAACCATATTTATATTTTTGTTCTGAGCTCCTCTCTTCCCTTTATAAAATACAGTTCAATCTTCCAATCAAGCTTGGTTCTATTTGGAACCAAACCAAATAATGACAACAATTTTTTTAACTTTGATTTTTTTTTAATGACCAAATCTGGAAGTTACCAAGAATGAACATTTTTTTAAAGAATTCTTTTTTTATTATTTTATTTATTCATTTTTAGAGAGAGGGGAAGAGAAGGAGAGAAAGGGAGAGAAATATCAGTATGCCTCTCACTCTCCCTATAGCGAGGACCTGGCCCACAACCCAGGCATGTGTCCTGACTTGGAATTGAACTGGCAACCCTTTGGTTTGCAGCCCACGCTCAATCCACCTAAGCTACACCAGCCAGGGCAGAATGAACATTTTTTATTTAAACTTTAAAAGTAAAATTTTAAGTGTAGGGACTGAGCTTTCAAGATAAGTTGCAGATTGGATTATATAATTGGAGTCATCTCTTCATAATTATATGCCTTTTTCCAAAGGCTTTAACAACAAATCTCATGCCTTGTGCCTTCTTTGAGAAGCATAAGCTTTTAGAACCTATCCTTTAGCGAGATAGCGAGATAATTTCAGAATGAGATTCTATTCTACCTTCAAAGCAGAGCATATACCTTCTAGCAATACATTCTTACCTCGTCAAAGGCATTTCTGCCTAAATATCTTTATACACTTAATGATGCAGTTGGCATTTTAAGGCTCGCAGACCTTAAACCATGGTAACGGTGCTGTGTTAGTGTCACTTTACTGTTCCTTTCAACTCAAAGGGTAGGATAATTAATCTGCTGTCTAGGTGAGATTCTTTTAAAATAAAATGTTCACGTGAAGCCTGTCTAGTTTTTAAGATCACTGGGAGGTGGTCTTTTCATGTCTTCCAAAGACCACACTGCGTTTTTCTGTGGTGCACAGGTGGCTAGGAGTGTAAGAGGGTCATGACATCCGTCTTGGTGATAGATTTTGGAAAAGTCCAGAAGATGGTCTATTCTGACTTTGTCAGATTGAATTTTCAAGCTGTGATACTTTTCTTGAAGTTCTTTCTTTCTACATGTTAATCGGTGAGGATGTTTTCCTAGCAGGCTCATTGTGAGGTGCCGAGACCTTGCCTGCCTTGTTTGTCTATCTTCAGTACTTGGCATGTGACAGCATGCCGTTGTGTGGTGTGTTTCAACGTTTTACTGAGAAATCACCGGCATGTTCAGATCTCACATTGTCTAGTATGTATAGTAAATAAAACACTTTTTGGAACTGCATTATTTTGTTACATATCCTGCTTTGAAGTCAAGGGGAGAATTTTTCATTAAAATTAAAAGTCTTTTACTTCTTGTCCTATGTATTCTGTTTAGATAGAAAGGTACTGAGTGGATGCTGACTTGATACAACTTTAGATCCTAGGGCCCATGTCTCACATCCATTCTCAGTGTAGCAACAAGTAGTAAAAGATGTTGGGAATCCCTCCCCCACCCCCCAATCCAACCTTGACTATTAAATAAGACTGGCAGCAAGGATATAGCAATTAGAAACTATGTACTTTGTTCTACCTTTCAACAAGAATCAGTGTGTAAAGGTGAAGTTTCCTGATCGGCATTTTGAAGACTATGATGTGATTCCCTGGGCCTTGATTCCAGAAGGAGCTCTCTGAATACGGGTTTACTAGTTGGTGGTGAATTCCATAGTCGCCAACTATTAGGCCTCTATGTCCAGATATTATCTCAATTTATGGAGTAAGGTCCCTGAGTTCTCCTCTTTCCTTCCACAGGGCAAGCAGGAGGACTTCAAGACGACAGTTCTGGAGGGTATGGAGACGGCCAAGCATCAGGTGAGGGTGGCGTTAGATGCTTGCCACTTAGTAGCAAGAGCCGCCAAGTCAGGGATTGATGCTTGCAAGTGTTTTTGGCTGTGGTATCCACATTTTAGCCAGAAGCGCAGGGACATTTAACGCGCAGGACAGGGTAGTATTAGGAGAGTGTAGCCAGAACAAAGGCAAGCAAAACCTTTTGAAGTCCTCAGGCCGATCTCAGCCCTCCCTCTTTGTGTTTTTAAGGAGATGGCGGGTACTTTTTTTTCAAAACAGCCTTTATACTAACAGTAAACGTGATACAAACTACAGAGTTAGGAGTCATGGGACCTTTAAAAAGTAATATAATTGTATACACAGAGAAGAGAATCCATAGGCTGAAATTCCTCAAAGGAAAAAAAGAACAGGCATTCTAGGACAAGTAAGGAATTAATGCAGGCAAGTGACTCTTTTAAGAAATGGTTGACAGAGTCGGGTAAACTTTTTTCAGTTAACATTACATAGTTAATTATTTTGCAGTTTAAACATTTTGTTTCCCACGTGAAAATTAAATTTAAAAAACGTCTGCTCAACATGCTCTTTATTTTCATACCAATATAGGAGATTTTTACTTCTAGGAAAAAATAAAGGGTTAAATGATTTTTCGGGCCCATTTGGAACAGTTAACAGTTTGGTCCAGGAATCCAAAGTAGTATTTGTGGATTTCATCCTTTGCCTCTTAAAGAATGTGTTGTGTTCCAGTGTCAAGGCTGGTTTTACATTTTGATAGACTTGGAATAGATACTACTTTATTTTTGGAGTTTGTCACTCTTCAACTGTTAAGTTTACTTTAAAATTATTTGCCTGTTGTAGTTTGTGTACGGCAGGTCCAGGGAGTATTTGTATTTACTCTCTTGGAACAAATGATAGTTCAGTGTTAATACAGAAACTAGCACATAGAGGATCCAGAATGTTAGAAGCAGACTTCTGTAAATGCTGGTCCAAGGACTGGCTGTTGATAACCAGTACAAGGCAGCCTTAGAGGAGTTAAAATCCTCATTCAGAGTCAGACCTTCAAGAATGGTTTTCACCAAAAGATGCACAACTGGATCTTGCATGGAATTGTTGAGGGGCAGGGGTGGCCTTTAGAGATTTAATCTCGGAAGAAATACATTGTTTTCTTGTTGCTTTTTGTTTTTATGTGAATAAATTTTTGCTTTTGCTTTAGTAAACAGTACATTGTATTGGCTGGAACTAAAAGCAAACTTTCATATAAAACTGTGACACTACGGACTTAATATTAGTAGGACATGAGTTTCAAGTGTTTGCAGGAATGGCGGTGATGATTCCAAACGCTTCAGGATCTTCCCTCAGATCTTTGTCATGTTCAGAAGCGTGCTTTTGTGCAATGATCGATGATCAGTCAGCATTAGAAACATGCTTATAGGTAATCAACATTCTTTCTTAATAAAACCAAATGACCCTCACGAGTGTCTTGGGACCAGGATCATATCTTGACTTTTTAAAATTCAAATCCAGTTGGTATATACATCCTGAGTCTTAAAAGTGAGAAGGGAACTTGCGGTCATCTTGTCTGGCTTCCTAGACAAACAGTATTGTATCAGCCCTGTTTGATGGATTAGGACCTGAAACGAAGGTCAGTGACTTGACCAGGGTTACGCCAGCAGTTGGGGGAGTGAGAATGCACAGGGCTTGTTTCTTAAGCACAGACTATTCATTACCCCTTCCCTAATAGAATCACATAAAGTGTGCATTTAACCCTGAAATAAAACATCTAGAGCATAAGAAATCATACAATTTTTCCTCCTTTTTTTTTCTTTTCTCTCCTTTCCCTCATTCTTCTTTTTATTTTTAAACTATTATAGAACTGGATATGTCAAATCTATAATGTACTGATTTTAATTAGTCTTTTAAATATAGATCCTATCAGGTTTTTGTTTTCACTCCTTAGCTAGAAACAAACCTAGTTAATTTATCTACTTTATGGGGGGCGGGGGCAGGAGAAAAGCAAATAACTCATGGAGGCCTCTTCTCTTCTCTGTTAATGTTTGTATTTGTTTCCTCCCAAGATACTGCTTTCAGCACATCGGACTTGGGGTGGCGGGGAAGGGTTTCATGGAATGGGAGGCCTATGTCTTCACCTTTCCTCTTCCCCATTTCTGCCTCTATAGTCGATCTATCTAGAAAGGTCTTGGTTATTCTCTTGAATAATTTAACTACTTTGCTGTTTTCAAAGAATGGTCGAGCTCGTCAGGCTGTTGGAAAGGGCAGCTGCGCTGTTAGCATGACTGCATTTTAAAAGGCAACGACGCTGAATTTCCTGTGTTAGAGAATTCCACGTGACTGAGAATAGCCTGTGTCCTGATAGTCAGCATTTCTCCTTTTCTTGCCTTAGTCTCATGCCCACCCTCAGCAAATGGTTTTTACTGGTGATGTTTTTCTTTAGGGATAATTAACTATTCTGACATTCTTTAATTTTAGGTTGGGATTCATTAAATGTGAGGATTGTTGATTTGATTTAGTAACTTGAACACAGTGCTTGCGCCCTCATTACCTACTATATAGGTCTCTCTCCTTGTCTCCAAGACAGTGCTTCTTCGAGTGCGGCCTGTTTTAGCATGAGGCGCGTTGTTCGGCCCTTGCTGGCTGCTGCTTTTTCTCGGTAGCGTCGTGTTTGGACATCTTTGCAAGAATACCTAAGTAGCTTAGTTGTGTTTCTCAGCCACAGCCTCGAACTGCCTGGTTCTTTTTGTGCTCCTAATCTTACTAATGCCTTTCCTTTAATTTTGCTTTCATTATCAGTGCTTCCAGCTTCTTAACTCTTTAAAATAATTAAATATGGATATCTGGGGCCTGTTTCATTACTTATATATAATTATTTCAATGGTATTAAATTTTGAAACTCTGTAAATTGTTTTGATATTTCGTAAGCTGGTGATTAAGTATATTTTCATAAAGTGATCTTAGAAATACAAGTAAAATATTATGCAAATGTATTTCTAAGGACATCTTATAAAGTTGTACTTAATTACGGCATATAAAAACATCAGTTTACTATCCAATTTAAAGGGTTTCAAAATAACATATATTTTACTTGTAGAATATGAGATATATATATATACAAGGTCTGTCAGGAAAAAGTCCAGCCATTGTTAATATAACAAGAATGGCTTGCATGACATCAATGTAACTTGGCAGTCAGGAGAGTAGACTGGAATGCGCATGCATGAACAGTGATGACTTCACTACACTAGTCAGCGGGGGCAGTAGACACCATTGACTGAGTATGTGTCCTGTGTGTCGATCACATTCAAAGTGACTGAGAGTAGAACATCAGAATCTGTATCAGAATTTGCGTTAAGCTTGAACATTCCTCCATGGAAACTATTCAGATGATTCAGAAGGCTGCAACTATGAGCAACTGGTGATTGGCAGCTTCATCATGGCAATGTACCTGCTCATGCATCATGGTTTGTGCAGAGTTTTTTTGCCTAATGTCAAATCACCCAGATGACTCAGCCCCGCTACAGCCCAGATTTGACTCCTGGCTTTTCCCAAAACTAAAATCATCTTTGAAAGAGAACAGATTTCAGACTGTCGCTGAATTTAGAGAAATTCAATGGGGCAGCTGGTGGCAATCGGGAGAACTGTATGAGGTCCCAGAGTGCCTACTTTGAGGGAGACTGAGGTATCACTGTCCTTTGTACAGTGTTTCTTGTATCTTCTTCAATAAATTTCTCCATTTTTCATATTACATGGCTAGATATCTTCTGGACAGACCTTGTATCCATTACATGTATATGTACTATATAGTAAAGGCATTAACATATTTTACTTGCAGTATGTGGTAAACTATTTCTAATGTTTCTGCCAGAAAAGGTAAATCCCTTCCTTTCTTCTGTCTCATCATTGTAGTCTGCTTAACTTCTCTCACTGCTGGCCAGCATTGGATTGTGGGAACTAATGGATGGTGCCATTGATGAGATTGTGTATTTTTTACTGCTGGTTATTAAATCTTAAATTCATCTTCATGTTCCTTCCTCTAATCCTTAAAGAGGGCAGGTGATTGTGTTTTTCACTTTGTAGCCTCTTTTGCTTTTCATTCTTGTATATTTTTCCTTTATTCTGGTTCTTCAGTTCTAAAATTATTGTAGACAATCATTGATACTAATTTTAATAGTGTATTTTCCAACATTATTAGCTTATTTTGTTAACAAAAAATATTTCAGTGCCTTGTTATGTTTTATAAAGTGTATTGTTTCATTCAGTAAACTCTAATTTTGGAATGTTAAGCTCAAAAGAGTGACTAAATTATAGGGGTATTTTAGTTTTTGAGCAGTTTTTTTTTTAAGGAGGTAAGAGCAGACTATGAATGAAGCAAAGCTTTACAGAGGTTCTTCAGGCCAAAAAGAAGCCTAATCATTATCCCTAACTCAATATTCTCCTGCACTTTTCCCAGAAGTCCTTTGCTTTCTTTGCTAGGTGTGGAGGGCGCAGCGTTCCAGAGCAGACTTCCTCATGACCGGATGACCTCTCAGGAGGCAGCTTGCTTTCCAGACATCATCAGTGGGCCACAGCAGACCCAGAAGGTCTTTCTGTTCATTAGAAACCGCACAGTGAGTTCCTTTTCCCAGCTCATTGTAAAATTACTTTTATAGAAAATAGGAAAAGAGAGAACCATTGGTAGAAATTAGTTAATTTTTTTCTTTAGGTATTTTTAAAGATGTGTATGTAATTCTTGTTTTTACAAAATTGAGATCCTACTTGCTCTCATTCTTTGAATCCCTTCATTCCTCATAACCTCATAAACACAGCAAGAATCTCTACACATTAAAAAAATACTTTTATAATCACTTTGTCGTTCCATCTCAGGATAAGAGAAACAGTTAGTCTGTTCTACTCTCCTTGTTCAAACTCCTCCTCTGGCTAAGTAATTAATTTTAATGTTTGTATAATATTTTGTCTGACCGTTGAGTCCTAATTTAACTGTTGGACATTAAATGTCCATTTTTGTCATATATTTATTGAGGTCTGGACTGCTTTTATATTTTTTAGACTCTCTCTCTGTATGTTATTTCCTTATGATAGAGTTCTAGAAGGAACACGACCTTGCTAAGAAGCGTAGACACTTCCTCAGTTCTGGTGCACATTGCCAAACTGCTCCCCAAAAAGGCCGAACCAAGGGACGCTCCCACCTGCCCCTGTTTTTGTTGCTAAAATGATAATAATCTGTGCTGCTGTACTTGACCAAAATGATTTCATTTACCTTCCATTTCTTGGATTACTTAGACTTACTGCTTTTTCGCATCTATTAGTTGTTTATATTTCTTCAGTGAGTTTTTCTTTCATATCCTTTATTCATCAGATGTTCTTTAACCATAGAGTAGAGGAGGGCAAAATACTATTCAGAACACATTCGTTGTACTCTAGGATGATAAGCAAATTTTTGTTATAATTTTAGCTATTTTAAATTTAGTTCAGAGATGTCATTTTAATGTACCTGCTTTTCAGCCACCACTAACTTTTTTACTTTGGCTGTTAGACTGCAAAATTACTGCTAAATTTGGATTGCTTGGCTAGAACAATGATTGGTAGGTTATACTGGGTTTTTGTAGTTACATAATAATAGTTCTCTTTTGTAAAGAAAAAACAGGTTTTTTAAAAAGGAAGCGGAAAATTCTTACTTTGTATTTCTGAGGCTGATTTGGCCTGTAATTGAATCCACATCTGTGTATAACATATGAACATTTGATTTAAGTGGGTTTTTAAAGACAAAATTGTCCTTGTTTCATCTGAGGGGTGCTTGTTGATGGCCCAAGCTTTATCTCACAGGGCAGAGGGAGGAGGCAGCTCCTGTCGGGGGTTAGGAGCCGGGGCCCAGGGTGCCCCCGAGGAACTCCGTTTTCTCCTGGCAGTGGCCACAGAGAGAAGTAGAGATGCACATGAATTTGTTTATATTTCCTAACTGGATTTATACACGTGACCAAATCTCCTCTTTGTTGGAACTTGTGTGTGGAACAGTCTTTGTTAGGTTTTAGTTGAGGCTTAAATTGGTAGCACGTCGTCACTCTTGTATTTTGAAGATACATGTTCACTTTGAAGAGCAAACGCCAGAGCCCATTAATTGCACCACAGTATTTTTTTACTTCTCATCTTACTGCTTTTTCAGCAGTATCTAAAATAAATGACCACTCCTTTTTTCTTTTAAAGATTTATTTTATTTTTAGAGAGAGAGGAAAGGTGAGAGAGAGAGGGAGAGAAACATCAGTGTTTGGTTGCCTCTCATGTGTCCCCCACTGGAGACCTGGCCTGCAGCCCAGGCATGTGCCCTGACTGGGAATTGAACAGGCAACCCCTTGGTTCGCAGGCCAGCGCTCAGTCCACTGAGCCATACCAGCCAGGGCTCCCTTTTTCTTAAACACCCTTAGCTTAATATAGTGTTATGGTTTTTCTCCTGTGTCCCTGGTTGTTGTCTCTGACTGCTTTGTAGGCTCACCCTTGGAGCAACAGGCCATTATGTGAACTCACTGGAGTTGTTTAAGGTCTCTCCTGTCTCCAGTTCTTCCTCCAGGACCCCTCTTCTACACTTAGGTTGGGCGTCAGTTGTCACCCACAAATTGCTGTAGACCATAACTCTCCTCTGATCCCCAGTTTCCTCATGGTTGCCTCAAATAAGTATTTTAGAGAGAGAGGGAGAGAAGCATCATTTGTTGTTCCACTTGTTGTACTCATTCATTGTTTGATTCTTATACATGCCCTGACCAGGGATCAAACCCGCAACCTTGGTGTATCAGGACAGTGTTCTAACTAACTGAGCTACCTGGCCAGGGTTTGGGTTGTCTTGGGATTAAACTCATTATCTTCTCTTTCAGTGAATGGCATACTGACTCATTTAGTTGTGCAGGCCAACAGCTGAGGAGTGTTCCTTGGCATCTCTTTTTTCCCCACCTCTGTATATCTAACCAATAATTTGTTTTTTGTGGATTTCACCTACTCACTGTCTCTGGAGTCATGTAATCCAGGTTTAGATCCCAGTTGCTCCCTACCTGCAGCTGTGTGATCTCAGCAAGTTACTTGGGTTTGGTTTTGGGTTTTTTGGGTTTTTTTTTCGGGTTAAATATCTCCCAGTTTCTTCAATAATTTGCTCATTCGACATGGTTTTGTGTTTCATTAGTTTCTCTGTCAGGAATATAACCCTCATTGTTTTCAGTTAAAGGAAAGCCCACTTTGGAGCCTTAAAAGTTAAAAGGATATTTTAAAGTGGTCAAATGGTATAAGTCTAGTTGTATGTAATGCAGTTTCTATCATTTCTATACAGTTGCAGTTGTGGTTGGATAATCCAAAGATACAGCTGACTTTAGAAGCTACTCTACAACAGCTAGAAGCACCTTACAACAGTAAGTCATGTGCCCAGTGGCTAGTGTCGGACTAGATTGTAAACATTGATGTTTCCTTCCAGGAGCCTCATGGTTCCTTTGATTCATATTTCATCTTATTTCACCTTATACTCTGCAAAAATGAGCCTTATAGAAAAGCTATTTTGTATGTTTGTAATTATTCGCCTGGTTTTTAAATTGCATTGACAGATGAATGAGTTGAAGAGATGGCTAATAATGTCCCCAGACCTATGTCCAGCTTTAATCCATAGAGTACTGTGTTGGCATTCAGTTGACTGGGTCTCTGGCTTCCCCATTTTCCACTTGCCACCAACAAAATCCTGTAAAGGTTTTGCCAAAGTAAATGAGCACAATACTACATTAAAAAGGGTTGCTTTTGGCTTTCATTTCACCTGTAATGGAATGTCATTCTTGAATTCCTAATTATGTGATATGCATTTCGTACTACCTCACAGACTCATAGTTCTAAGAATTACTTTTCTAAAAGAGTAACATGACCTGAAGCTTATGGACAAGATGTATAGAATGACTTCGTGATGGGAAAAGAGAAGAGTTAAAGAACTTGTCATTTAAACTGCTAAAAGTGTGAACGTGTTCTTAAACCTGTTTGTTCCGTAGGTGACACTGGGCTCGTCCGCCGAGTCCACAGTTACTTGGAGCGCCACGGGCTCATCAACTTCGGCATCTACAAGAGGATCAAGCCCCTACCAAGTAAGGGCCTGGCCAGTGCACTTTATAATTCTGAGTTATACGTCTAGGCTCAGTTTTATTTCTAAGAGTTCTTAGCATCTTATTTTGATTTCTAAATCTATATTTGGAGTCAAAATATTCCCAGAATAAGTTTATCATATTAGTCAAAATTAAAATCTCTTCATAAATGCACTTCCTGTAATTTCTGGTTTGATAGGTAGTTAGTAAGAGGTACTAGACTTCCAATTTAAGAACTCAATTAAAATATAAAATTTGTTAACAGTGAGAGAAGTGACTTATGAAAGCAGGAGGTTTGAGATATTCCCTTTCTGACCAGTTTTTTTATACTGCTGAAGGTTGCATTTTTATTTTATAAATACTGTTTTCTTTTGTAAAGTCCTCTTTCATGATCCAGGATAATGTCTGCCAGGAATCCAGGAGATGGGGGTATTTTGAGAATTAATGTGTTTATTTATTATTTTAAAATATATTTATTTTTGATGCTTTAATAATTCTTCCAAAAGGGGTACTGAAAAGTGTAGAACCAGAGCTCAGATAGCTTTGAGGGTGAGTAGGATGGCCGGTCAGATTGCCCGCGTGTGACTGTGAGGTAATGAAGCAGCTTATTCATAGTAAGTTAGCCAAGGGCCGCAGACCCTGAAGCACAGGACTGGGAAAAGTGAGAAATTAAATCCCAACGTAAAGGATTTCATTGATAAATTTTTAATATCGAATTAAAGTTTGTAAATTTTATGTATTTGCTAATTTGTATTTAGATAGTTGCTGTATTTTGAAGATAACCGTCTGAATTGTTTACTTTATGAGACATTGTGACATGTTGAGGTTTTCGTGATAAAACACCATAAATACAAATTCAGACCTACAACAAAACATTCTGATTTTCGTTCATTTTGGCTTTTAGCTAAAAAGACAGGAAAGGTCATTATTATAGGCTCCGGAGTCTCAGGCTTGGCAGCGGCTCGTCAGCTACAGAGTTTCGGAATGGATGTCACACTTCTGGAAGCAAGGGTAAGAATTTTGGAAGGGTTAGAAACCTGACCTAAAGGAAATGTAAGGAAGTTATTTATTGCAAATTAATAAACCAACTTCCCTGAACTAAACCAAATTGATTGGTATTAATACTCAAAGCATTTGGATAATGTTACTTACATGGAAGCATTTTTGACAGTAAAGCTTGAAAAACTGCTCATTGAGGATTTAGAGTTTGTAAATGATCCATGTATCTTTTGGTGGATGTTTGCAGGTCATGCCTACATGGACACACATCCTTTGCAGGAGGCAGTATTTCAGCAGTGGGACAGAGTAAACCATGTTCCTTGTTTGATAGTCAAGGAAAAGGAGTTGCTTCTCAGGCAGCAGCCATAGTTTGCGGCCCGATGAAGTCGGGATACTGGTTTTCTCCTCATTAGTCCTAGAGAGAGAAGGGAAACTGAAGGAGGAAAAGGCACAGAGTGGAAAAAAGAACACCGCCTTAGGACACGACTCTTTGAATTGTTTTCAGGAGTGAAGTTCAAGATTTAGTTATCTTCCAGTGGCTTACAGGCCTCCCTGGACTCCACTGTTTGAAGAGACACTTCCCGGGGTACCCTAAGCACCCTCAAGTTTTATAGAAGCTTTCAGATGTTTAGTGCAGTCCAAATTGCTTTTTATAAATTGCTTATTTTTAAAAATAGTCTTTTCAAATATGGGAAAATTAAAAGTAAACAGTTTCAGATACAGTCTTGCTAAAAATATTTTATTAATTTAGAAGAACAGTTGTGTACCCTCTGCGTCCTGTGTGCTGAAAATGCTGTGAGGAATAATGGGGTAATTATGACCCTTCCCCCCTGTGGAGCTGTAGTCCAGTTTACAGGTTTTTGTTTTGTTTTGATAGTTTGCTTGCTTGCTTGCTTGGAGTTTGTATGCTCATATTTATCCATGATTGAAATGTCACTACAGTAAGTAACATTACCCCCTACTTGAAAATCCCTAGTGAGCAGAGATAAACTTGGGCCTGTTGGCAGGAATGAGATATTGTTTGGCTCATTAGACACTCTGCCCTGGACATGGGTCCGCTCTGGAGAACTGTTTGTCAAAGAAGTCATCTATCAGATCGTTCACAGCTGACTTTGGGCACTGGCGGGCAAGAGTCAGAACTCAGTGGTAGAAAGATGGCATTTAGTGTTGGAATTTTGTAACGCATATTTTCAATACGCGTGATCCTTGCTTAGCCTGTCCATTAGTGGTAGTAGACACAGCTGGACAGAGAGTAGTAGTTAGGACTAAATATGTCTTCTGACTATCAACTTGTCTCCTACTTCACATTATAATTCCATACCTTTTGTATGTCATTCATTACCTACCTCTCCCTCAAATAGTCTTCCACTTAAACTTCATTTGCTCTTTATGCCCACAGTGCTATTACTGCATTCCATGTAAACTCTAAACTATACCCTTCTTTTTTAATTATAAAAGACAGAAGCCTGGGGTGGTTCCATGCCAGGTTCTTATGGTTAAAATAGAATTGATGATTTTAACCATTTAATTTCTGAAAACAGGATCGTGTAGGTGGACGAGTTGCCACATTTCGCAAAGGAAACTATGTAGCTGATCTTGGAGCCATGGTAGTCACGGGTCTGGGTAAGTGGCTTTGTGCTGTAATACACCTGGGAGACTCATAAGATTTTCAGACTCATATTTTAAAGCTATAGATGCAGTCCTAAAATGTATTGGCTTAGGATACTATTCTTAGTGTTAGTGAGAGAGAAAGTGACAAGTAGTCTTTCTGAAAGGATATATCAGCATGCACAAAGTTTAAATGTGCAGACATTTGTACCTAGCAGATCCAGTTCCAGGAAATTATCCTAAGAAAGATAAGTGGACCGTGTTGTGTTTGGAGATTTTATTTATTTTTAGAAAGAGGGGAAGGGAAGGGGAAAGAGAGAGAGAGAAACATCAGTGTGTGGTTGCCTCTCAGGCACTCGCTACTAGGGACCTGGCCCACAACCCAGGCATGTGCCCTGACTGGGAATCGAACCACAATCCTTTGGTTCACAGGCCCACACTCAGTCCACTGAGCTACAGCAGCCAGGGCAGAGAATTTTTAATGTAGTGTAGAAGAACGTTAGAAACCAGAGATTGGAAGATGAAATTGTTACATGTGAGAACTAGACATCATGAAAGGATGTCCATAGTTTATTGTTAAATTGTAAAAACATTACAAAACAATATGTGTTAGGATCCTTTTGTATATGTGTAGGTCTGAAATTTTTTGCACATAATATCTAGAAGGATCTGTAATGTTAACTAACTTTGCGGGATTACAGGTAATTTTTTGCTCTATACTTACACATTTGTTTTACTTTGGGCTTTTTTGTTCGGTGTATGATACACAAGCTTAAAGTATTTTAAATTTGAGTAAAAGTATTTTTGCTTTGAGGTTTTGCTCTCTCTTCCTGGGTGTGTTGAATCTGACCGTCTGGGTCCTTTCCAGGAGGGAACCCCATGGCCGTCGTCAGCAAGCAGGTGAACATGGAGCTGGCCAAGATCAAGCAGAAGTGCCCGCTCTATGAAGCCAACGGACAGGCTGTAAGTGAGGATAGACAGAACTTTTCCAAGTTTTTTTGGTTCAGTTGAAAACAATTTTGAGGATAATGTGTGGGTGAATATACACACATACACATATAAACTGAGAGCAGAAATGATGTGATGTTTTCTGATTATTCCTTCCGAGCTACACAGGAAAGGATTAATATTGCATATATGCAAATTTATATGCCTGTTTCAGCATTAATCTTCAGACATTTAATGAAGGCTAGCTGGACAGTTAATCTTTTTATCTAGCTGTGGCCACTGACTCCAAGAGACCTGTGTAAGTGACACCTGATTCTTCCTTCCTTTGTATTGTGCCCCCCCCCCCCCCCCCCCCCCCCGCGCTTCCCTCTGTGTGCTCCCTGGGGCCTCAGTTTTGTGTTTGTAGGCCCAAGTTTTTAATGGGCTAGTAGCCAAATGGAGGTACTTAGCTGATGCCTATGGTTGGTATTTGTTGACCCCGATGCATAGGAGCTTCCTTTACTTAGTATGGCAGTAGCATGGAAGGGATATTCAGTATGAGAAAATGATAGTAATTCGACAACTACATGATAGGCTTAGACTGTGTAAATCAGTCTAATTTCTACGGGTGAGTCAAATTCAAAAGTTTGAATTCAGCAGAAGTTTTATCAATTTCCCTACCAGGAGTAAGGGTGTCCACAATTCCGAGGAAGAGGAGATTTGCTTTGTATTTGGCAGTTTAGCTGTTGTTACTAGAAGGGGTAAGATTCCAATTTTAGGTCCCAGGGGACATTATAATCTCTTCCTGTATACCTGGAAGTGTTGTGCGGTTCATATCAGAGACGGCAGGCTTTCAAGGAATGCCTTTGGTTCCCATCTTTTCCATTCTGGATCTAAATTTCCTCCCATGTTTTTTTGGGGGGTGGAGTGGGGTGGGGGCACCCTCTGGCAGAATTAACAAAACAGAATGAGAGATGAAAAATGATGAAGTAGAGGTTAACTCAACAATTCAGTACATTTTCAGTACTCTGCAAAGACCTACAAAGGGTATAGAGTTAAGTAAGACACTCCCCGCTACGTAAGATGCCACAGTGCAGTGGGGCTTTTGCACAAATAAGTATTTCCCAGCGTGTTACTATGGAAGTGTTCAGAAGAGAACAGAAGTAGAAAGAATACTATAATGGACTTCTGTTTTTTCATTCCAGTCTTATTTCATCTGTCCAGGCCCCTTTTGGGTCTGAGTATTTTAAAACAAATCACAGTCAGTCAACAAGTTTTTGTTGAACATTTGCCAAAATGTAGGCCCTGTTCTCAGCACCAAAGGTGTATTCTCTGCTCTCAAGGAGCTTAAGTTCTAGTGACTCCAGACACCTTATGAACTCAAGAGCATCAGTAATAATAACTCATTAAAATCAACATCATTTTGCCACCCAAGCATATTACTCACACACATTCCAGTAACACAGAGACAAGGCAGATTAGCCAGTGTTAAGTAGAAGGATCAGTTGCTACTGAAGAGCAGAGAGAGCATCTCTGGAGGTGGAAGGGGAGTGGCAGGGAGAGATTCAGAGGGAAGGAGAGCGATTGTGCAGGTGGGTGAGGACTTTCAACACGTGGCTGTGGAGGGAAGGGCACTGGATGGAGACAGGAGAAAGTATAAGAGAAGTCACTGAAGGAGTATGGGACCACACACATTGGTGAAGGGCTGGTGGTGCAAAGCCGAAGTTTGGGGTGGAGGCTGTTGCTTACTGGGCTGATTTGTAGGTTGGGACGTCACAAGGGCTAGTGCAGGGGAAGTAACCTGGACAGAAAGGTGTTTTAGGTAGACAGGCAGTGGTTTAGAGAATTGAATTGAGGAAGCGAGGCCTCTGGAGTGCATATTGCTTCAGTCCTCAAGCAGCAATGGAATCCAAGCCAAAGAGTATCACTGATCGTTGAGACACTGCTTTTTTACTCAGATTTTTCTGAGTGTAGAGCACCTGAGTTCATTTAGTCTTAACAGTAAAAGGAAAGCTTTTTTTCTTTTGGTAGAGATATCCAGAGAAATTGTCTGTTTTCCTTGGTATTAGATAAGCTTTAACATATTGTTTAAAAAGTTTTGTTTAAACTAGTATACCAGTTTGTTTCTAAATAGTATACCAGTATTCCCCTCAAGTGTGGCCTTTAACCAGATGCCAGTCTGTGAACTGTTGGTTGCCACAGTGGGGTGAGGTTCATAACTGGCTCCAGAGTGGAAATAAACCGCATCTTTAACCACACTGTTCGTTCAGATGATGACTTTTGTTGGTAGCCAGATCCTCATTGAAAGAAGTGGTGTGTTAGTTTAGATTCTGGCATGAGCTTCTCATCTCACCAGGGACGCGCCCTTTGAGTAGTGCTGCAGTAAGCATCTGGTAAGCAGGTAGGTGGTTTTCAGCATTTTGTGTGCTAGGATTATTTTTTCAAGTAAACTTGTACTTGTCATTCAACTCTGATCTTTCTAGTTTTCCAAGTTAGTATATTTCTATTTGGTGCAGTAGCCAAGTAGTAAGGAAGGTTTTTTCAGCATTCTCAAGTTCGGGGTAAAATTCTTTGCAGTGTTGAGTTCTACTTGCCTTAAGTTAGTTAAACCTAAGAAGGGGTACTAATGTTTCTGACTTTTCCCAGTAGTCCTGCTCAGAGTATGAATGGACAGCTGTTAACCTGAAGACTGGCTTTTAGTTTATAGGACAAGTACTGAGTAAGAACTTAGAGCCCCATTAATTTATGCCTGTAACCACAATTTAGAAATTTAAGGACTAAGTTGGTGAGTTGACTCATTCTCCCATTTAGCAGGGGAAGAATCTGAAGGTCGGACAAATGTTTGTTTAAGGTCATTACATTAAGTCTGTAAGTTTTAAAGCCAGGATCCATTGCCTGGGGTTCTGTCTCATTCTCGGGCTTATTCCTGGCTGATTTTTCACGGAAGGTGGGGCACAGGGGTAAGTGTGTGTAACTCTGATGGCTGTGTGACTGCATCAGCAGGGTCTCCTTTTCAAAGAGCTTTCTTTTACCAGCAGCTCTCAGAAGGCAGTGAGGCCCACCTAGATGGATGCTCACCCAGCCATCGGTTTTTCATCAGTAAACTGTCAAATTGGGGGGTGCTGTGTTCATCTGTTATTTGTGGACCGCCTTAGTGGAAAAGAGGGCAATGTGATGGCCCTGTTGTTAGTGCATAGAGATAGATTCTCATCCTCTCAAGGCCAGCGGCCAACTGACCCAGAGGTATAAACACCCCTTGCACTGTTCTCCTAAGGACATGTCACCAGACTCAGCCATTCTGCTGCTGTGGGAAAAAAAATACATAGCAGGTGGTTTTTGTTTTGTTGTCTTGTTTTAATCCCAAGAACCTCTGAAAGTTTACTTCTCTGTTCTGTCTAGTCCTGCATTGACAGCTAGGATATTTAGTTTCTGTGTGTGTTTTTGACAGGGAAAGCTTATTTTATGGCTCTGGGTACTAAAACAGGGGTTTCCCTATTTGGTTCTAACACAGGATACCCTATAAATAGGAGTGTCTTCTAGCTACGGAAGCGATCAAAGTTACTATAGCAGCCTCCCTTGGTGTGACCGATGAGGGAGTTATACTCCGAACTACACTTCAGTCAACTTTGAGTGAATGTGGAGAAGGCTGGGAAGTAGGGTCATAAATAGTTCAGGAACGTTTGGAGAGTCACCCATAAGGAGACTCCAAACATGGATTGATGGGGGAGTGGGGGAAATGACTAAATGTTTTCTGCATCTCCTGTACCCCAGCCAGTAACTCAGGAACTTGAGATTCTGGTTTGGGTTTTACTTCTTTTGAGTAATAAAAGGTATCCTAACCACATTCCTACCATGCTTCGCATTCTGCATCACAATGAGACATTTAGAGTTGTTACTGAATGAGATCCGAAGACTCAGAAACCACTTGGAAAAACAGATACTGATTTTCTCGAATGGCTGTACGGAAGAAAACACTGGAAAGGTCACAGGTGCCAGGTCTTTTACAAAAGCCATTGACTGGACATGCTTAGTGTCTGTGGTGAGGGAGCCGGTTTTCACTTGTGTTCATGGAGAGCGGTGCTCAGGGCATTGTGCTTTTGACACGGGCCTATTGGCGTTTTCAGCTTTTGTCCTCCTTTGTAGAAACATCTTTGGTACTTGAAGCCATTCTTTCTCTATCCTTAAAATCATGGCCGCCAGTCCCTGCTTTTTATAAATGTAAAAAATCTCCTACCTTCCTTTAATGTTCCTGAAGTTGCAAACAGGTATTTTCCCCTCAAATGTATTTATAATGCTAACTTTGCCTGTCTAGACTGTATCAATCTGTTCGTGTAACAGGAATTTACAGAGCACTGCTACTGTGTGCCAGAATGGCCAGTGCGTGCCCTCCCCGCATAGCCAGTCACGTGTTAGTGAAGTCTGGTATTCACATTATCATAACAGTTCCCTGTGAGTTTAAAGGTAACAGCTTTCATTTATAGAATGACATTACATTTTATTTGGACTGAGGACATGCTTGTTGTTCTTAGTCTCCCTTTAGGGGTAACAGCTGTATCTCATTTTCCTTACCCATTTGGGAATCTGAATTAGACACTGTTCTGATGTACATTTCTTCTTCCAGGTTTTACCAAAGAAACTAATCTTAATCTTTTGTTTCATCACAGTAAAACTGCCAGAGGTTGGGAGAGGTAGAGATCAACTGTGGCCTCTGTTGGCCAGATTTGGCCATTACAGCTTTTTGCAATGTGTTACTCTTTTTGAGGATTTCTGTGGCTGAATCTGAACCCGTAACCTAGCTGCAGTTAGCTCCATTCTGCTCTGCTGCTTAAGAACTTAACACGGACTAGACGTGAGGTAATGCTTTTGAAGACTTAAAGAGTTTGTGGTGGTAGAAGGCAGCCAGAGGTAGAACTAAGGCGAGTTGTTCTTTCTTTGAGATGACTTCTTGCAGGATCGGGGATCCTGTCCAGAGAGTTGCCTGGCTCTCCAAAAATTCATTCTGCACGGGTCAGGTGCAGAGGCTGCCCCTCCCTCAGCCAGGTTCAGGGATGCTCCGTGTAGTGTACAGGACCCAGACAATCGGATTGTACCCGCATAGGGCAGTGAGACTCACCGCGTTTTCTTGTTCTTGAAGGAACTATTTTATCTGGAGCCTGTTGTAGGGAAATGAGGTGGCTTTGATAAGTTGTATCACAATCTGTTTCAAACGGCATCCTTTTAAATTTTTCACTAGAAAACTATCAAAGGCCCTTTCCCCCATGCTTAGTTGGCTGCAACCTGCTCTGGCTGTGTTGCCATACGGAAACCCTGGCTCCTGGCTCACATGGTGCTTAACCCTTTGTGACCATTTGCCAAGTTCTTTCCCAAGATGCAGTTTAAGAACCTGGAATGGAATGGCAATAAAGTTATTGCCTCTTGTGTTTAGAGATTGCTAGCATTTCAACTCCTTTCCATAATTTGTGGTTCTCACCGAGAGGAAAGGGGGACCTGAAACAGATAGTTAGGAGCTTAGGTTTTTGTTTGCACATGTTCTTTTCATTGTCTGGTTGTGTCACAGTACATATCTAATAGCTTAATTTTAGAGACAGATTCAGAATTTAAAGATATCAACAACACATTTCATTTTTTGCCCAGTCGATATTGATTAATAGACAAGTGTTTTATTTACTGGTTTCCAAATGTTAAATTTCAGAGGGGAATTTTAAAGTTAATGGGGAAAAATAAATGTTTCCAAGCTATCCCTGTTCTCACTGGCAACATGCCTGTCCCGTGGGCAGAGCGCGGTGGGCCTGGCTGCCCCCTGCTCTCACGGCCTCCCGAGGGAGCCTCGGGTGAGGGCGGTGTGCCGGGGTGCAGCCGTGTCGTCCAGTGCCTGTCACTCGTGGCAGCGACCTTTTGGGTTGGTTTCTGTTCATCGTTGTTCTCGTCAGTGGTGTGTGTTTCTTTGTCTCTTTTATTAAGTTTGCTTTCTTCCTCACTGCTTTCGATGCCATCTCCCTTTGCCCCCACCCTCCCCCCCACACTGGCCTTCTTTTGCCCGTCTCTCTGCCTTGACTCTCCTGTTTGGGTTTCTGTGCAGTCTGTTCCCTCTTTCTCTGGCGGCTGCGCTTCTGAGCTGGCGGAGGGCTTGTCGTGCTGTGCGTGGGGCCGGGCTCTACTGCCGTCGTGCAAAATGGGACTTGACCTGGCTCGTGGGCTGCTATTGACAGTTTATTTCTCTCTCTGCTGCACTGGTTAAAAGGACACTGTCAAGGTATTCTTTTCATAATTTTTTAAATCATTCTCCTCACTGTTTACAGTAACCCATTAAAAGCTTAAAACTTAAGTCTCTCTGTTCCAAAGGTCCTCTCCATCACACATTCACACTGGTTTGTTGTAGATTTGCACCTGTATGTTGGGCTGGTGCCATCTCAGTTTTTTCATTGAAAGCGCATGTAAAAAGTTGGGGTTTCTGTGGGGGTTATGGGTGGACTAAAGGGGAAAGTGTAATGAGTCAAGTGGGCGGCTCAGCAAACACAGGGAAGAAACAAAAGGTCGAATTTGGTCCCAGTAACCTTGACAGTGTCCCTTTAAATATTTCTCCGCTCCCCACCCTGGATGCCAGTTTCTGAGCCTGAGTCCTGCGTATTTTTCAGTATGAGCTTCCCTATGTGACTGTCACTCTAGCTGCGAAGATTAAAGTTTGTTTGTAGCAAGCCATCCAGTCAACACTGGAAAAGCTTTAATCTGTACCATTTGCACACTCGTGTGTTGGTACATTCTGCCCTACCAGAGAGGCGTATGTGTTGCGGTCCCTCTTGCTGCTATCGCGTGTCCTTGCTAGGCATTTCAGAAGCCCCATAAGAGGAGGAATACCACCTCTTCGTACTCCAGGAAGAGCGGTCATGCACATGGGGTCCCTGATCCATTCAGATCTTGTGACTATAGCCCTGGCCAGGTGGCTCAGTTGCTTGGAATATCACCCTGTGCCCCAAAGGCTGTAGGTTTGATCCCCAGTCGGAGTGTGTGCTGGAAGCAACGTATCAACGTTTCTCTCTTTCTCTTTCTTCCCCCTTCCTCCCTCTCAAAGCAAAACCCAAAAAACAAAACCCAAAAACATACCCTCGAGGGAGGATTTTTTTTTCAATTTAAAAAAAAAAGATTTCAGAGCTGTAGATATTCATTGAAAATGTAATTGTTGCCTCTTTTAAAGGGACACCAAATTTAGAGTTTCTAGAACCATCTTGTAGCTCATTACAGGAATTCCACCAAGCACAAGTTCAGCATTGCTTTAAGCATCGTGACCATCACATTGATGAGGAAAAGTAACTGATGAGCAAGGAAATGAACTTCCCGGCAAGATGGCTTCTTTCATCAGCTCTGATAGCTGTGTACTCAGAACAGGTAGAGCTGTCACCAGGAGTGCCTTTCTTTGGCCGTGGAGTTGGATAGGTGGTCCTAAGTGTTTGCTCCCCTGAATCCTAGGCACCAATACATAAATGTCACCAAGCATCCAAAGCCGAATTCTCTGCCTTATTTCTCTACATAAGCCAGAAGATTCTTGGGGGGAGTTTATTTCTGGGGCTTAGGAGGATTCTCTAATTCATAAAGATTTCCTGGTCTCTCCTATGTGTGATCTTTTGGAACTTGATGCTTTAAAATACACTTTTGATTGACTCAGTTGTGGCATCCATCATATTTACAGTTTTAAGGGACAGTTGCAGTCCCTCCCCCTTTCTGTTTTTGGTGTAGGTTGTACTTCTTGCTGCATTCTTTTTGCCACCCCATGGCTCTTACAGTTTCACTTGTGTGATTTTTCAGTGAAGGGGCAGAGGTTTGTGCGTCAAAAGCATCTTTTTAATTGGAAAGGACAAAAACTAAGAAGTAGAGTCTTACTGTGATGATCTTGTCCATAATCAGTTACCTCTGCTTGGAAAGGATCACGTCCTTGGCCGTAGTGTTTATGGGAACTTTAATGTTTTATTTTCTCGTTACCAGTTTTAGGTTGACTGTAAAGTGGAATTCACATTCTAAGTCTTATTTCCCAGTTGATGCCCAGCTTATGGCAAGAGATGCTTGCGTTAGGCATGCTTTTGCCTCCCCGCACTGCCGTCATGAATTACTTTGGGGCTGAATTTAGCAGCAGCAGAGGGATTCATGTCTGCTGGTGGTATCAGTAGGCAGGGGCACAGCAGGGATGGGAGCATGATGGTCTTGCAGCTTGACGACCTGCTCTGCAGTCTGTTCTCTTCCTCCACGGTAGTGAGCAGACCTGTGCCTCAGGCACTTATACTCTGAGCTTCAGAAGTTCAACTCTGAATGTAACTGGTGCCTTAAAACATCATCACTCTGCAAATTAACAGCTTATTAATAACCATGAATTTCACTTCTGTCTTTCCTGCTCCCATCTTAAATTCTGTTGTCTTTGAGGGGAAGCAGACACTTCAGGCTTCTTGTTTGTCCATCTTGCCCCTTTTCTGGAAGGTCCTCAGGTGTTTCAACACAGTGTTTGTTCTCTGGGACTGTTCTAGCTGTTGTTTGCATGTCCGCCCAGCTTACCTCAATGCACGTCAACTCCACCGAACTTCAGCCAGCGTCAGTGTGAACCCAGGGGCTGCTCACAGAGGTTGAGTCCCGTCTCGGAGTGCAAGATCGGGAGAAGAAATAACAGTGCCAAAAACATTTCATATCTCATTTAGTAGGACTGACCACTTCATAGAAAAGAAAGTCTGAATCATTGTCCTCAAAGGTTTTCCCTTTGAGATACATGTTTTGACCTTTTAATCATATGGCATTTGTGTTTTCATTGATGGTTATGTTTAGTCTCATAAGGACCAACTCTGCTATACTTCGGATTTTCAGGTTCCTAAAGAGAAAGATGAAATGGTAGAGCAAGAGTTTAACCGATTGCTAGAAGCTACATCTTACCTTAGTCATCAGCTAGACTTCAATGTCCTCAATAATAAGCCTGTGTCCCTTGGCCAGGCACTGGAAGTTGTCATTCAGTAAGTACTCTGACACTACTTATTGTCTAGTGAGTTCTGTTTAGAGATTTGCTTCTTTTGTTTTAAGTTTTCCATCAAGTCTCATTTGAGCTAATTTCCACTTACTCTTATGTGAAACAGTTAAATCTGAAAGTAAGACCATTTAAAATAATTATGTGATATGTAAGGCCCCTCTCAATTCTGAAATTCACTTTTATGGCATTAAATTGTATTTAACAGCCTAGAAAATAACTTGCCACCTGCTAACTTTCTTATTCCAAAGTATTAGAAATTTTCGTGGGCCTTGATACTTGATACTCTTGAGTGTTTTTGGTGGATACCAGTCTTATGTCACAAAGTTGTCCAGTCTTATGTCACAAAGTATGTCACACCGATTGTCTCTCTTAGGTTACAAGAAAAGCACGTCAAAGATGAGCAGATTGAACATTGGAAGAAGATAGTGAAAACTCAGGAGGAATTGAAAGAGCTTCTTAATAAGGTGAAATTCTGTCTGTTTTCCTTGTAGCTAAAGTACCTAGGGGGAAAAGCCTTCGGGGTATCCGGTCTTTGGCATCTCTGGAAGAAGAAGACACTTGTTCCATTGTGGCCCAAGAGTTGTAGTGGGTCACACATTAAACACACAAACACTAATGAAAACTGATGAGCGGGAAGAAAACGATTTTAAGTAAATTTACAATTTTGTATCAGGCCACATTCATAGCCATGCTGGGGCTGTATGTCAGACACCCCTTCTTAATTTAGAGATTTAAAAAGCCCTGGGACTCTTTACTTTTAAGAAAAACGACTGGCCAAAGGCACTGTTTCAGTCCTGACTGGTGTGGCTCAGTGGGTTGGCATCATCCCACAAACTGCAAGGTCGCAGGTTTGATTCTCAGGGCACATGCCTGAGTTGTGTAAGCCAGGTTCCCATTTGGGAGCGTACAAGAGGCAGCTGATTGATGTTTCTCTCTCACGTCAATGTTTCTCTCCTCTTTCTCCCTCCCTTCCCTCTGTCTAAAAATAAAAATAAAATCTTAAAAAAAAAAGGCCACTTTATCTGTCAGTCTTCAGTGTGGCATTACTCGTAAACCGTTGTCAGGTTGGTTCCCTTTGGCTCTTGCAAAGCTGACCCAGTGACCTCTGCTGAATTCTGGGATGAAAGGGAAACCATCCGTCCAGGGGTCAAGCTTCCCCTGACAGGGACCAACAGTCAGCAACCAGGACAACAATTCATTGCCCTGGTTATTTCATTTGTGCCAAATGTTGTGTCTGTTGAGGGCTTTTTACCGCCACCGTCCAGAGCCCTGGCGCCAGACTAGGAAACTTCGTTTCTCCTCATCCTGTCAGTTCAAATACAACACCAGCCCGGGGAGGAAATACGAGGTGGGGCAGCCCCTACGTGTCGGGGTTCTCGTGCAAAATCTGGGTGCATCTTGTGCCCCTGGACTCCTGCCTCACTCACTGTGTCTCAGTTCTTCATACTGCCGAACAAAGAGGCCTCCAGCCCTCTCCGTCTTGTCCACACGCGATCCCGACGCGTGCAGCCCCTCCGTCGGGATCGCGTGTGGACAAGACGGAGAGGGCAGCTGGGGGCCGGCAGGGTGGCCGGGCCTGTCCCGAGCTTACGCGTCACCCCGTCCACTGTGGTGCCGCCAGCAACCTGCCCGGCTCACCTCGGGAATGGCTCCTTGGGTGCTTAGTGTGATGACTTGACATTTCATGTGTTTAAAAAACAAATCATGGCAGTTTGTTTTCCCTGGAAATTAAATTTGTACATGTGTGTATAATTTTTTAAATTAATGGGACACTGCTAGTTCTCCCATTTGTTTTGGAAGACAGAACCAGTCTCACTTACCTGCTCGTGATGTGATACATGTGTATCAAGCCATGTAGGATTTCCCCCCTTCTAAAACGTCCTGGTGTAGAGAGCTGTTTAAGAATCCTAAGGACCTGTCCTGGCGCGGTATAATAGCATTCCAGGCAAGGAGCCAAAGCATGGGATTTAGAGATGAATGACGTCACTGTCTGCAGTGGTGAATCTGTGTTTTTACCTTCTAGATGGTAAATTTGAAAGAGAAAATTAAAGAACTCCATCAGCAATACAAAGAGGCGTCTGAAGTCAAGCCACCCAGAGACATCACTGCAGAGTTCTTAGTGAAAAGCAAACACAGGGACCTGACCGCCCTGTGCAAGGTGTGGTATGCGTGCCCAAGTGCCTGGTTGGTTTTGCTGGGAATCCTGAGAAACTCTGGAAAGGAGAGAGCCACTAGCCAATCACAGGCGCTTATAGTAAGAAGAAAACAGTTTGATACACAGGAGCTGTGGGGTTTATTTTTAATGGGTTAGCTTGGTCTGAGATAGACTTTTTCTACAGAACTCCTACTTTGTTTTTATAATCTCATCCTTTAGCTTACTTACATCTCATTTTAGCCTTTGGTATATTTTATCGCTGACAGTTTAGCCTAATGATAATGAGCGTGGACTTAAGGCGTCTGGAGTCCCATTGTCTGGTTGAAATCTGTGACCTAGCCACGCCTAGCCACGTGACCTCGGGCTCCCTGATCGCCTCATCTGTGCCATGGTGCTCGTGCTAACTCACCCATAGGGTATCTACAGTGCTTACTCTGTCTGGGGATGCGGTACATGCATAGGAAGTAGTCACTGTTTCCCCCACCCCAGTCTTAATTCCAGGCTCAGTTATAGCTTGCCTCCAAAAACACCCATCTCTGAGCCCTGACCCAGCCTTAAGCAGATACGACGTGGGTAAAGAAGTGGTCTGGACCTTGCATTTTGTGGAATAAAAACTAGGTGGATCTCTGACGTGTCCCGATCAACTGGTTCTCTTAATTTTATCAGGAATATGATGAGTTAGCTGAAACACAAGGAAAGCTAGAAGAAAAACTTCAAGAACTGGAAGCCAACCCCCCAAGGTAAGAAAAGCAGACAGATGTTCAGAGAGCCAGCTTTTACTGTCCTTTCTGTTAAGTTACCAAGAACCATGGTTTACTCATGGCCAGTGAGTGGATTGCACAGTGTTGAAGGGATGGAAGGTATTTGTGCGTGTGGACTGCAGTTTACCCTTGAAAACACGGGTTTGAACCGCTCGCTCGAGGCCACTTCTGTGTGCATTTTTGCAGTAAATATATTGGGAATTTTTTTGGAGATTTCAACAGTTTGAAAAAACGTTCAGACAACTGTGTAGCCTAGAAATCTAGAAAAACTTAGAAAAATATGTCATGAGTACATAAAGTAATATGTACATATTTTCCTTATCATTTTCTTTTCTCTGTATTCTTATTGTAAGAATACAGTGTATAATCCATATAACATACAAATATGTGTTATTGATTATTTATCTTATTGGTGAGGCTCCCTGTCTGCAGTAGGCCAGTGGCAGTTAGGTTTCAGGGTCGTCAAAAGCTAATCCAGACATTTTGGAGAGAGCAGTGTGGGTGCCCTTTACCCCGAGTTGTTCAGTGGTCACCTGTGCTTCTCCTAAATCCCCCCCGACTCTCGTTTCAGTGTGTGAGACTGTCCCAGAGCCTTCGATAGTCTTCATAAAATCTGGTATTCAAATGAAAGTGTAGCAAATCAGAATCATCGTCTTTGAGTGGCCTCGAAGGTGTTGCTGCTTCAAATTCCCATAGTTCTAGGGAGTAGGAACGTGTGACACTGTTATTTCTGTTGGGTCTTGATGGTGACACTCACGTGCTGACACTGTGCTCCTCCATGCTGCTCTGGCCTCCAGATACACCTGCTCTGTCCCACAGTCAGGAGTGCCCATGCTTTCTTCTTCTTCTTCTTCTTTTCAGATGTGTTTATTTTTAGAGAGAGGGGAAGGGAAGGAGAAAGAGGGAGAGAAACATCAATGTTTGGTTGCTTCTTGAGTGCTCCCTACTGGGCACCTGTTCCACAACCCAGGCACGTGCCCTGACTGGGAATTGAACCAGTGATCCTTTGGTTCGCAGGCCCTTGCTCAGTCCACTGAGCCACACCAGCCAGGGTCCATGCTTTCTTTATAAAATAAAAATTTTTACTATGAATATACTTTCATAATGCAAAGTAACCATATAAAAAAGGTCTTTTTTTCCCAAGACAAATGAGGCCTGATTGTAATTTGCTTTATGTCGTGAACTTGGCACTGCCCTAGGCACATGACTGAAGGGGTTAATAAGACAGATCAGGTTCTACTTTTTGACCTAGAACTTCATGTAAGGAACAGTGCCAGGTTTAGATGGTCACATACTCAGTGAGATAACCCACATCAGCCCATTGAGCACATTAGTAAAGTCCTTTAATAACCTTGTGCTTCTTTGTTCTCATTTTGCAGTGACGTGTATCTCTCGTCAAGAGACCGACAGATACTTGATTGGCATTTTGCAAACCTTGAGTTTGCTAATGCCACACCTCTGTCTACACTCTCCCTCAAACATTGGGATCAGGTAAAAAAATGATCATTTACTTGTATGCCTTGAAAAGGGCTCCTAAGCTAAACTTTGTATGTGTGCTTTTAAACAGCTTTATTAAGGAAGATAATTTACATACAACAAAGCTCACCCATTTTTTTAAAAGATTTTATTTATTTATTTTTAGAGGGGAAGGGAGGGAGAGAAATATAAATGTATGGTTGCCTCTCATGTGTCCCCTACTGGGAACTGGCCTGCAACCCAGGCATGTGCCCTGACTGGGAATCAAACCTCAATACTCTGGTTCACAGGCCCGCACTCAATCCACTGAGCTACACCAGCCAGGGCAAAGCTCACCCATTTTAAGTGAACAGTTTAGCTTTGCCAAACTATATAGTCACAAACCACCACAACTAAATCTGGACTAAATCAAATTAGTCCAGACCAAATTCTGGTCTTTGTCCAGAAGAGAACATTTCACCATCCTTAAAGGTTCCCTTGCCCTTTTGAGGTTCATCATTCTTGAGTGTGTCAGTATTTTGTTCCTTTTTACTGTTAAGTCCATTATATGTCCATTATATGGGTATGTCACAGATGGGCCTTTCGATGGTGCCTGTGGGCCATTCCCACGTCTGGCAGCGACTGACTGGAGCTGGTATGAGCTTGAAGCTGGTCCATGTCTTTCTCTTGGATAAATATCTAGGAGTCAAATTGCTGAATCTTATGGAAAGTAGATTTTTATAAAGTTTTATAAGAAACTTCTAAACTGTTTTTCAAATTGCATTCCCACCCACCAGCGATGTATGGGGTTCTGGTTTCTCCCCATCCTCATCCTCAGCACTTAGTGCCGCCAGTTTTTAGCGCTTCAGCTATTCTAACATTTCCTGTGGTTTTCCTCTGCGTCTCCCTCTCCCTGATGACCTGATGTGAAGCATTTTCGATGTACTTACTGACCATTCATATGTCAGTTCTTTGATGAGAAGACTTTTCCTATCTTTTGCCCATTTAAAAATTTTGGTTGTCCTCTTGTTAAATTGTTAAAGAACATAATGAGAGTTCATTATGTTCTTTAAACTCTGGATACAACTTATTTGTCAGATTCATGTTTTACAAATATTTTTTACCAGATTACAGCTTGCCTTTTTTTAAATTTTCTTTTTCTTTTTCAAAAATATTTTATTGATTATGCCATTACAGTTGTTCTATTTCCCCCCTTCATTCCCCTTCATGCTGCACACCACCTCCCCAACCATTCCCCCCCTTTAGTTTATGTCCACATGTCTCAAGTTCTTTACATTCTATATTTCCCCTACTATTCTTGCCCTCCCCCTATTTTCTACCTACTGTCTATGCTACTTATTCTCTATACCTTCTCCCCCCTTCTCCTCCTCCCACTCCCCTGTTGCTAACCCTCCATGTGATCTCCATTTCTATGGTTCTGCTCCTGATCTAGCTGTCCTCTTAGTTTGCTTTTGTTTTAGGTATGGTTCTTAATAACTATAAGTTTGCTGTCCTTTCATTGTTCATCTTTTTTATCTTCTTTTTCTTAGGTAAGTTCCTTTAATATTTCATATAATACGGGCTTGGTGATGATGAACTCCTTGAATTTGGTCTTATCTGAGAAGCACTTTATCTGTCCTTCCATTCTAAATGAAAGTTTTGCTGGATAGAGCAATCTTGGTTGTAGGTCTTTGGATTTCATGAGTTGGAATACTTCTTTCCAGCCCCTTCTTGCCTGTAAGGTCTCTTTTGAGAAAGCAGCTGACAGTTTGATGGGAACTGCTTTGTATTTGTAGGTGACTGTCCCCTTAGCTCTTGCTGCTTCTAGGATTCTCTCCTTCATTTTAATCTTGGCTAATGTAATTATGATGTGCCTTGGTGTGTTCCTTCTTGGGTCCAACTTCTTTGGGACTCTGAGCTTCCTGGATTTCTCGGAAGTCTATTTCCTTTGCCATCTTGGGGAAATTCTCCTTTATTATTTGTTCAAATAATTTTTCAACTGGTGGTTGTGCCTTTCCCCCCTTCTGGTACCCCTATAATTCGGATGTTGGAACGTTTAAAGATGTCCTGGAGGTTCCTAAGCTTCTCCTCATTTTTCTGAATTCTTATTTCTTCATTCCTTTCTGTTTGATCATTTTTTTCTTCCGTCTGGTCCTCTCCCTTGATTTGAATCCCAATTTTCTTTCCATTACTATTGGTATCTTTTGTATCAGCATTCATTTCAATTAATTTAGCTTCCATATGTTTCTCTAATTTGTGACTAAAATCCACCAGTTCTGTAAGGATCTTTATAACCAGTGTTTTGAACTGTGCATCTGAAAGACTGGCTATTTCTTCATCACTTAGGTCTATCGGTTCTGGGGCTCTAAGTTGTCCTAGAGCCATTTTTTGGTCTATTCGTGCTGTTAAGTGAGCGGAGCGAAGCCTTAGTTGTTTACCAGGACGGGGCGACCCAGGTCGCTGGTTTGTGACGCTGTGTGTGGGGGGCGGGGTCAGAGAGGGAGCAATGGCGTTCCTCTCCGCTAGCCCAGCGCATCCAGTCACTCAAACGCCTCGGGCTTGCTTATCCGATCCTAATTTTGCGAGCCTGCTGCACCGCGCGGGTTTCCCTTCTCACTGGTTTCTCCACGCGTAAATGCGCGCGCGACCGACAGACCCACCGTGCCTCTTCCCTGTGCGCTCCGGCAGCTAGCTCGCTGGCGATCAGCGCCCTCGGTTGCCTGCGCGCACCGCCCCGGGAATGTTTTCTTGCTAACCTGCTCCGCTGCTGGCCTCGCTCCTCGTACCCGTCTAGCCGAGTATCTAGTTGTCCTTTGGACTCCGTATTGTCGATTTTCCGTGTGGCTTGGTTGTGACTGCTGTTAAAAATAGTTGTTCTTAGATTTGGTTGTGCACAGAGGTGAGGTGGAACCTCCACCTACTTCTCCATCTTGGCGGAAGTCCTGTTCTTTTAAAATTGGTTTGGCTATTTTTGGTCTTTTGTATTTCCAGTAAAATTGACAGTTGGTTTATCAATTTCTAATAAAAATAAGTTCTGAGATTTTTATTGGGATTGCATTGAATCTATAGATCAACTTGGGAGGATAGTCCCCTTCATGTTGTCTTGTTACCCTTGAACGTGATTTGATCTTTTGTCACATCATTAAGTATGGCAGGGTCAGTTTACCTTTGAACTGGTGAGAAGTCATGGGGCTTCTTAAATAATCGAATGGACCAGTCGTCTCTAAATCTCAGACTTCAATCAGAATCAAGTCTGACAGTGTGTAAGTAAATATTACATTTTTACTTATATAGTTCTATTTTACGTTTTCCTAATAAGATTATTTTGACTCATAATCTTTAGAATATACCTTGATGTTCTTTAGTATTTGAATTACAGTGAGGATTGGATTTGTTAGTTCCTAGTTTCTTTGTGGTTTTGCATGTAAATGCTAAATTAGAACCTTCCAAGGAACTGATTTGTCATCAGAGTGTCAGTCTGTGTCCATGTGTTACTACTGTGTTGCGTTTTCTAACGAGGGTGGTTTGAATGGGCCATCAGGCACTGAGGAGCAGAGGGGCTTCTGCTGCCAGCCCGTGTTTTTCTCTCATTCCTAAGAAGTGTGGTACGTTTTCTCCAGGAATTTCTTGAAATTGGAAGTACTGTGTTGTCTCAAAAGTTTCTCTATATGAAAGAATTTTCAGTAAATTCAAAGAAATAACATCATTTGGGCCCCAACCAGCGTGGCTCAGTGGGTTGGGTGTTGTCCTGCAAAGCGGAAGGTCGCTGATTCGATTCCCAGTCAAGGCACAGGCCTGGGCTATGGGCCAGGTCCCCAGATGGGGGCACTGGAGAGAAAATGTTTCTCTTCCCACTTTTCTCCCTCCTTACCCCTCTTCCTGAAAGTAAGTAAATAAGTAAGTAAGCAAATAGATAGATAGATAGATAGATAGATAGATAGATTATTCAGGGAATTCTTTGAGGCCAAATCTTGACTTTACTATATTAACTGCCTTGGGCCAATTTTTGCCTACTCTACTTCAACTGTCTCTAGTTTTGGGGTCTTCCTTAACTTTAAAACCTGTAAGTTTAAGGAATAGAAACCGATTTTGTTCTTCGGTAAAAGAAGATGCGATCAGGATAGCAATTCTGATATCCCACCAAGTCTGTAACGCATTCAAAACCAAACGAAAACATAGATGTCTAATCGTGTGGATGTACTGACTCAGCTTCCTTCCCTCTTCCATCACTCATGAATAGTCTGGACCTGGTGTGAAAAACTCTACCTCAGAGAAAAAGAAACTGCCCTGATTTCACTGCCCAAAGATGGCCGTGTGGGCATTCTGACGTTCTTTTCCTTTCCCCTTCAGTTTCCTGGGGCATCCGAGGCTGAATACGGAGTGATTGTTCTTTAATTTCTACCTTAGGGTATTGACAGTTTCCGCCAACTGGTGCTTTCAGGGTTATTTTACAGAACTCAGTATAAAGGGCGTAAGTCACACTAAGAAAATGTGAGAATAGGTCCTTTGCTCTCCTGTGTAGGACGATGACTTCGAGTTCACCGGCAGCCACCTGACAGTGAGGAACGGCTACTCCTGTGTGCCCGTGGCTTTAGCAGAAGGCCTGGACATTAAGTTGAATACAGCGGTTCGGCAGGTCCGCTACACGGCTTCAGGTGGGTTGCTGCTCTGCTGCGGAGAGGAATCTTTAACTCCGAAACACAGTACTGATCCTTTACTGAGTTGGACCTGTACAAAAAGTGTTAGGTCATTTCCTGATAGAATGTCTTATAAACTACTACTCCGAATTAAAAAATTTGCATTTACCAAAGGATTGAGCCCATAGAGTATTTGGAAGTTCCAGCCTCATCATTGTATAAACCAGAAAATTGAGGTGGTTTTAATTTCCAAATTGTGCATGGACTTAAATACCAGAATCTGGGCCCCTAAGTGTCCAGTGGATCTACCTCTGTTTATTTCACCATCTTGCATCTTGGCCTTCGGATCCACGCTGGCTTTTCCTGTTCAGATGGATGAACGGCTCAGGCTGCTTTCTAGTCCTGAGTGCAGTCCTGCTATTAAGTTAACTTCCAACTGCCCCGTTCCTGTGGCAGGAGGCTCAGTGCTCGTCATTGCTGGTTTCAGGCCCCTTTCATACAGAGTGCCGAGAACCTGCGTTCCAGCCCACCGTTGGAATTAATGACCTGGACCTCCTTATGGTGCCTGGCCACTGCTCTTGCCCTCCGTGGCCCCTGCCCTAGAGTTTCCAAGATCATACCACAAGTATTTTTTTTAAGCCGCTGAAACAGATTTCCATTTAAATTCCCTTCAGAGGCAGCTTCTAACTGACGGTGGTGGGAAGATCTGCAGCCTTGAAATAGCCCTTTGCATGCCGGTGATGAACAGGGAGAGTGGCTTGGTGGCCTTTTCTCTAATTCCGTGACCATGGAAAACGGGCGTGTACTGAGATCTCGTACTTACCTGCACTATTTATGTGCACAGATAGGCACTTGATGAAGAAAAGGTCCAGCACAAATGAGGATACATAACATTAACTAGCTGCAGTGTCTTTCTGTGGTCAAGTCTGAGCCCACGGATTCTTAAGAACGGCAGTCCCCACGGTTCAGAGCTGCGTCCTTAGGTTTATGCTGCCAGCTTCCGGTATCATTTTCTCTCGGTCCTTCAGAGAGCGAGCGCCTGCCCACAGCAGAGGAGGTGATGGTTCTATTGGGACATTTTACTCTGAATTTTGGTCTAAATTTACTTAGCTTTGGTAAATGATCAGGTCCTTTTATTCATTCGTCCAGAAGGTCATAGTGTACCAGAAAGGTAAGGTAGTATGTTGGTGAAGATAAGAACAGAAGTTGACTCCTAGAGTGTGAATCCTGGCACTTACTACCTTTGTTACTTCATTTCTGCCTCAGTTTTCTTCTATGAAAAATGGGTAGAACTGACCTCATAGACTTGGACGAGGAATGAACTGGGATGGCGTACGCAGCCTGCTGTGCACTGAGTGTTCGGCCCCCTTATCTGTGCCATTCCCGCCACTAGTAAAGCCTTTTCCCTCGAACCCCTTTAGGGTGCGAAGTGATAGCTGTGAACACGCGCTCCACGAGCCAGACGTTTATTTATAAATGTGACGCGGTTCTCTGCACCCTCCCCTTGGGTGTGTTGAAGCAGCAGCCACCGGCTGTCCAGTTCGTGCCGCCGCTTCCTGAGTGGAAAACGTCCGCAGTCCAGAGGATGGGGTTCGGCAACCTGAACAAGGTAACCTGCCCTCGCACCTCTCACGCCCCTGCCCAAATCCAGTCTGCCCGCCTCTGCTCGGACAGGGAGGGTCTGCGTCTCCGTGCCTTTTGCCGCGCTCTCTGAGTTGCTGTGGAGCGAGGCCTGTCCATCCCCTCACTTCATCGCCTAATTATACCTAAAGTTCCTGAGGACTTCGTGTTTGGGGTCACTTTACAAACCCAGGCCTGTGAAAAGAGAGCTCTAGATGTCGTCTTAAGTAATATGTTTATAATCGGGATTTCAGGGCTTATGTTAAGAGCAGATCAGAAGAAATTTAAGTAAGGTCTGAAGAAGTACTTCCTGTTGAGGCACAGCTGTGCGTAAAGCCATATCCCTGCAGGGCTCTCACCAGCTCGGGTGCTCCCTCTCTCTGGCAGGTGGTGTTGTGTTTCGACCGGGTGTTCTGGGACCCGAGTGTCAATCTGTTCGGGCACGTGGGCAGCACGACTGCCAGCCGGGGTGAGCTGTTCCTCTTCTGGAACCTCTATAAAGGTGAGTGCTGTCCAGTTGTAGGTTTTCTCATGTCCTTGCAGGAATAGAGAATTAGGAGTATTCTGTTTTTTCTCACATAGATATATGTCTTGATTTTTCATTTACTCAACAAGCAAAATCCCTTATCGGTGCTGGGGGCATGGCGGGGGGAACCTGCCTTCAGGGAGCCCGCAGGTGACTTGCGGGGACACACAGGAGGCCGGCAGGCTCGGGACAGAGCAGTGGCACCGTATCTTGCTGTGCGTAGTGCGTTCCCGCCTGCAGTGCACACCCATGTTTTTGGGCCCAAACGTTCAGGAAAAAAATACTTCATTTTAATTTTTAAAATTCAATTATTTATTTATATTTAGAAACAAAACCAATTCTCATTGCAGGGTATTATTTTGCAAATGGATATTGTTACTGCTTTCTAAAGTTATACTTTGAAAACAAAAGCATACATAGAAGAATTACAAGCATTTCTGTAGCCATGGAATTAGTACTGCCCATGTATGATGCACATCCTTGTTTTTTCCTCAGAAATTTGGGTAAAAAAGTGTGCGTTATACACAGCAAAATGCGGTAGATGATGGGGTGGCCTGAGTGCTCCACAGGAAAACACAGAAGGAGGACTCAACCCACCAGGAGGGGCAAGCCCAGAGAGGCTTCCTGGAGGGAATTTGTATTCCTTAGTCCCAGTCTCATATGTGACTTGTCCCGGAGTCTCTGATCACCTTAGAGTGTATTTATGAAACTCCTGTCTTGTGTTGTACGTTCTCCTGCGTTTGGATTGCTCTGAATCCTATACAGAGGTTTAAAAAGTATATTTGGGCCCCACCTCATCGCGGGAAGAGCATGTGTGACATGCGCAGCAGTGTCGGAAGGCACCGCCAACATCCTTCCCCTGCCCAACATCCCTCCCCCGCCCAGGCCACAGAGTCCTGTCCGTGCTGGCCTCACCGCCTCTCTCCGCTCACCTCCCAGTGCAGGCCCCTCCCCCTCCCACCTGTTCAGTCGCCAGCAGGCACTAACTGCCCCCCTTGCCACCCCCCCCTTCTGTCTTGTGAGGGGCTTTCTGTTGCAGACATTCCTAAGAAGGCCCCGCTAATCTGGCCCTCCTGTCCCTCAGCTTCCTCGTTGTTCATCCCTCTTACCCCATCCACTCCCTGGGCGCTAGGCACCCTTGCCGCTGCCCTAGGGCCCTGGAGTGCACCGTGCTGTTTTCTGCTTCAGGGCCCCTGCCTGGAAGTGCTGTACCTGGAGTGTTTTTATTTTTCTTCTTCTCTTCCTTCCCAGTGAGGCTTACTCTGCCTGTCACGTCCTCACCTAAATGTCACTGTTTCAAAGAGGACTCCCAAGATACACATACCTCCACTGCTTCAAATCTAAATTCTCTGCCTTTTCTCTGCGTCCTGTTATTTTTCTTCAGGAGCTTCTGTTACATACATAATTATATATCTGTGGTTACTTATTCTGAGCGTCTCTTTATCTATGGACTATATAGTCTAGTTCATAGCATGTGCACCCCAGCATGTACTCCTGTGCCTGTCACATACATCTGCTGCATGAGTGTTTATCAGACGGGTGAGTCGAGGTGGCGCTGGGCTTGGCGGGGCCTGGGTTAGCTGAAAGGACGCCCCTTGTCATGGGCTGTCTGCATTGGTCAGGGCTAGGAATTGTTTGCCTCAATGGGATACTTAGTATTCTTTCATTAACAAGATATGAAGTTACATCTTCCGGACTTCCGTATTCTGCAGAGTTATAAGCCATGAAGTACATGAGTCACACTTCACTTACTAAAGTTTGCCCGCTCCCTTCCGGGGATAGATTTCACGTTGCTGTGCCAGAAACAGCTGTTTTTGTCACAGGTGGTACATGGTCTACTTACTGGCTATCAGAGCACCAAGAATACTGTGGGTTCTTGGTTGAAGCCTGTAGGAAAACCCTGGAATTGTCCTTTCTGTTCCCCTAGCTCCAATACTGTTGGCACTGGTGGCAGGAGAAGCTGCTGGCATCATGGAAAACATAAGCGACGATGTGATTGTGGGCCGATGCCTGGCCATTCTCAAAGGGATCTTCGGTAGCAGTGCAGTGCCCCAGGTGAGTGAGTGGGCGGGGCACGCAGGGTCTGACATACTCTCCTGGGTTGCAGCACAGCACTTGGTCAGGACACTCAGCCAGAATTGAAAAGGGTGTATGGATTTACATGAATGCTTATGTTTTGGAGTTTGTGCCGTAAGTGTGGGATTCGGAAAGTCTTGGCTGCCTTTGCCTGCTTGCCTGTTCTCTGTTTTGGGACTCACACCTCCATCCCACACCACCTGTCCATCAAAGCGGCCGGACTCCTTCGGGGAAGTCTGAAGAGAATCTTTTGAAACTTTTTTCTACTCTTTAGGCCTACTGACACACAGACCCTCAGATTCCTTTGAGAAGAGGCATATTAATGCTTTGTGTGAACTTGTAGAAGAGAATTTAAGTCCTAGGTAGATCTGTGGATTCGTGGACAAGGGTACAACATGGAGGCTTCCTCGCATTCTGAAGGCATTTTCTGCTGCACCTTTTAAAGCAACAGCATTCACCACTGGGCTCACTCTCGTGTCTGCTGCCTCTCCAGCTCTCTCACTTGCATCCCCACTCACCACGGCTTTTCCACCTTTCAGAGATTACTGGTTTGTCCTTGGCCTCTAGTGATAACTTCTGCTCGTGGCTTTTTCTTTAGCCCAAGGAAACTGTGGTGTCTCGCTGGCGTGCTGACCCCTGGGCTCGGGGCTCCTATTCCTACGTAGCTGCAGGGTCATCTGGAAATGACTATGATTTAATGGCTCAGCCCATCACTCCCGGCCCCTCCATTCCTGGCGCCCCACAGGTGAGGAACTGACAAACTGTACCTGGGCTTATGGGAAGGGGCTCGTGTTCCAGGATCTCAGGGCAAAAGATGCCTCTCACTGTTCCAGACTTACTCCTGTCCTTGGACCCTTTCAGATAACCCAGAGCAGAGGAACAGGGGACACCGTGTCATCGTGTCAGATTTCTCACGTTTTGACTTTATAAATCTGGGCAGAATGAGTCTAAAGTGAAAGAATCCAGAGTATAAACCAACTAATAACTGTTTCCTTATTCAGATCTTGGTTCCTATCAAAATCAAACATTTTTAACCCCCCCACCCCACCCCCCACCATTTTGTAGTGGCTGATAGGATTGTTTCGGGTCCCAACACTAGGGGCCTCCAGGGTGCGCCCCTGAGAAGTGACCTTGGGCCCCTGTCTAGAGGATGCCTGGCCTGGCTTCAAAGAGCGAATGTTCCTCAGGACCCTGTGGCAAATAAGGCCCGTCTGTACTGAGAGGCAAATGCTTTCCGAGTAAGAACACATGCTGTGTTCTCCGTGGGTCAGAGCAGTGAGGACCCACCCCCCCACCCCTGCTCAGCAGGTACTGTATGAAGCAAAGGAAGCTTGAGAACGGGGTGTCCCCCAGAGTTAAACTTGTACATAAGAACAGAGGCAGTGAAGCATCACTCTACAACTGTGGCTGGACTAAGCTTTACTGTCCCTTTCCTACTCCTCTCAGTTCTAAGAAAATGCCGACTGAGGGAGACCCTTTTTGGTAAAATGATGGGAGAGGGCAGAGGGTGGGGGGAGTCAGCTTCAAAGGCCAACAGGAATTTGGCCGTTCAGACAGAAGAATGGAGGTGTATTTGCAACCTGCTGATTTTCTCTCAATATTTCTTTCCTGAAATAGCCAGTTCCAAGACTCTTCTTTGCTGGAGAGCATACAATCCGTAACTACCCAGCCACAGTCCATGGTGCTCTGCTGAGTGGGCTTCGAGAAGCAGGAAGGATTGCAGACCAGTTCTTGGGAGCCATGTACACCCTGCCCCGCCAGGCCACACCGGGGGTCCCTGCACAGCAGTCACCAAGCATATGAGACAGATCCGGACAGAAGAGGCCGATGTATGTGTCCTTTGCTGTGTAAGCGAAGTTCTTCTAGCAATACTAGATTCCTGAAAAACTCACTCTGGCATCTGGGCTCCCGATCAACTGATGAAGTCCATGCTGGCCAGGTGGCCAGGCAGAGGTTTCTCTGGTGTTGATGGCGGTGTTGCCTGCCTTGCGTGACGTAGAGCTAGAGAGGGAGGCACTTACTCGTGTGGCGGCGTGTGTCCGTCAAAGACTGAGGCAGACAAGCACTATGAGTGAACATCTTAGTCTCTTGGTGTGTGATAGTTTTTTTAAAAATATTTTGAGAATAAACTTCATATAAAATTAGTCTTATCTTTTTTATTCCTGTGCCCTTATGGTTAGAGCTGTGTACAAGACAGTGGTGCCGCTCCTTTAGAGATGCTAATTTTACCCATGTTCCCAGGAGGAAGAAGTCTGTATAAAGGGGGAAATGGTTTGGTCAGGTCAAAAGATGGGCTGAGAGGGGCCCTGTAGAAGCCACGGGCTTCCTTGTCTGCAGGGCTAGACTTCCCCACTGGGCTTGTGAGTGACCGTGTGCCAGAGGTGTGAAGCAGCAGGTAAAGTATATGGATATTGGGCAACTTTGAATTCTCAAGGTAAAACACAGCATGAAGTTGCATGGGCCTCTGGCAGAACGTTCTGGCTTTCTCTATACTTCGCCCACGGCGTGTGCCTCAGCTTCTGGCGGCTGTCTGTATCCTTAGCTAGTGGCTCTTCCCTCCTGTCTAAAAGCACATCACTCTGGTATCACCATCTTGGGTTCCTTAGGTCCTTCTTCTGTCTCCCTCTGATGGGAATACTTGACTTCATTTCAGACCCACCCAGATCTCCCCCACCGTAAAATCCTTTATCACATCTGCATCTGCGAAGTCCCTTTGCCACTTAAGGTAAAAACTTGTAAGGAAGTGTGTCTATTGCTTCTTGCCAAGGGCCCTTAACAGACTAAATGCACGTGTCATTTGCTTCTGGAAATTGGATTTTACTTTTATCAATCAGTCCTTCCCTAAGTGAGGTTTTACGTATGTTGGTGGTCTGGCTGGAGAGGGCTTTTCTCGTCTTGAAATGACAGCAGCAGGGAAATTCTGCACACCAGGATTAGGGTGGTGGTGTAACTGAGGTTAACGGTGAGACCAGCGTACGGTGGAAAGTGGATGGTCTGTGGAGCCCAGCTCTGCCATTAATATTGTGAGCATGGGCCAGGGAAGGGGAGTTAAGTTGTTTGATTGAGTGGTAAGTGCAGTGCTTTTAAGTTTGTTTTTTAAATGCAGTAGAGGGCATAGGCAGCGTGAGACCATTGTTCTGTGTGTGACAACAAAGCCTAAAACTAAAATGTACCAATAAAATAGGAGCTACATAATTCTAACTCCAATTCAGCTTGGCTTCTAGGCGTGTCCTTGACTAAGCCTTGGCTGTGTTTCCAAGTCCTTAACAGCACTGGTAGTTGGCTGAGAATTTTAAAGTGAAATAAACTAGCTGAACCGGTGCACAGGAAACAGCTATATGCAGAGATGACATCAACAAAGATGGCATTACTGACTCACACACAGAGCACATGGAAACTAGGGAGCTTTATTGGTTACATATTGTGCTGCGGAGCCAACAGACAGCATTAGAGCCAGAGGATACATGCAGACAGGCAGCTTCAACTACACATGCACCCAAGGAGCCCTGAGTCACTGCTCATGGCTTTGCCCTGGTTTCCAGCAGCAGGGTTCCGGCCTCCTTGGTCCCGTGCCTGGAGCAGGAGTGTAGAAGCTGCTGCACCTGGACTCCAAGGGGCAGGGGTGAGACCCGAGCACCTGCCTGAGCAAGTAAGTGTGGACCAGATACTGACGCCCCTTAGTAAAAGGGGCCTATAATGTATTAACAGTTTTTGAGGGCTACTTCCCTAGCCCTCCCAATCTTTAAAATACAAAAAAAAAAATAGACTTTATTCTCTTAAAAATACATTCCATTCAGTACATGTTCTGAGCTGTGAAGCAGCAGGAAAATAGGGCCCCTTTCCTATGATCTCGGTTATGAGGCTTTGAGGAGAACCCTGTTCCCCACTCGGGGTATTCAAAAGGTAATCCCTAAAAGCAGCTCTTTCTAAGCAGTCTCAAAAAACAAAAACCACACCAACAAAGGCAGCTAGGGACTGGGCGAGAGGCTGGGTCCCTGTTCCTTTACTGGGAAGTGGTAGCACTTGGCACTCACCCACTATAATGTCAAGAACTAAAACTGCCCCAGGATGACAAGTCCAAGATCAATACAGACCCTCTCACACCCCATGAGAGGGGGTTGATTTACGTGCAAGCTTTTGCCTGTCGCGAAGGTCGGAGCCCACGGCCCCCCCTGCAGATCCCTTTAACCCACATGTAACTGTTTTCCTTGCCGCTCAAAAGTGAAAACAGCCATGGTTTCCTCCTGCCTGCCATCCCTGCAGCTTTCCCCAGTTTTTCGTATCAGAGTGGTAAGGGACAGGTGAAAGAGCAGCTCCTGGCATTTAGCCAGCTCTCCTTCCTCCAACCAGGCAGCTCTGGAGTTGCTACCACCCCCCCCCCCAACTTCACTAGGACCCTCCCCTAACCATCCACCTGCCAGTAAAACTTAGGAGAGTTTGAGCCAAGCTGCAGAAAAGGCTTGTCATAAAAGTGGGTTTATTGGCTGGGACAGGGAATATTTGGCTTTATTAGAGAACTATTCAACTACCAGGCCTCCCCCTTTTTTGGATGTTTCTTCCAGGACCCCTGATGGTGAGGCCCAAGTCCAGCTGGTCTCACCTAAGTTGCTTTTCAGAAACGTGCCTCCCTACTTTGGAATTTGAGAGCCAGCCTTGCCAGTCATTGGAAGCCCAGGGTGACTGAGCATCCAGCCTTCACGGGCTATTACAAATGGTATTTTCTGCAATGCTGAGGACATTCTTTAAAATATGCTTTACAGAGGTTCTAGGAAGTGTGCAGATGAAACAGTATTTATCCTGAAATAACATAATCAAACCCTATTGCACTCGGATTGTAAGACAGCAGCCCCAGCAAGAGGGCACTACAACAGTCCCTCTACCCCAGAGCATTATGGGGAGTGGCAGATGTTGATGCTGCTGAAGTGTGGAAAGATCCAGACTTTGGCACCAGGAGCTACAGCACCAGAATCCAGGGCTCCGATGACATCGGCGAGCTCTTCGAAGGCATGGCTTGGCACCCTTCTGTTCCCACCAGTAGAGAAGAGCCACAGACTTTTTTTCCTCTCCACAGAGGTCGGTTTCCTTCAGACTGTCAGGGTTGCCAACCGTGGAAAATGGCAGGGAGGCTACGTGAGAGGCTGCAGCCTTGAACAAGCTAGTGTCTGGCCAGTGACCAGGAGAAGCAGTAGAAGAGGTTTTGAAAACAGCATCTGAAGTTAAACCTCTGAGGCAGCAATGTGAAGGAAAGGCAAGCCACAGGACAACACCCTTAGATTGGCAAAACTCCAGAAAATGGAATCAAGCAAAACATCCCTGCCAGCGAAAGTAAGGTAGGTGTTCCCCCCACCCCAGGACTGCCAAGTCTGGTGCAGAAGAGGCAGGGTGCACACTGGTTCCCACGCTGAGCGGAGGCAGAGGAAGTGACTCAAGAAGCACAGGAACAGGAGGCACACCCACTTGTGCTATGGACTGTGGAAGCCAGGAGATACCACGTGGTGGTGGGCAAGGTGTTGGTGCCAGAAAGGGCCACAGAGACCGTTAATCACAGAGACCCTTCCCTTTACAGACTGGAAAAATGAGGCCAAAGCTCCAACTCATGACAGAAAGGGCCCAAAAGGGCTGTCAAGGGCACCGAGGACACATTCCCCAGATCCCTTTGGGTGGCCCCTCCCAACGAGAATCACCTCCCCGCAGTGGGATGATGGAAACAGGAATCTCGGACTGCCAGATCGAGGCCCCTTCGGAACCAGCCACTTCAAAGGACCCGTTTCACAGACAGGGACCCACGGCGAAGCACAGTGCCGTGAAGGAAATCCAGCTTTCCTGACTCCTGCTGCACTGCTCTTTTACCGCGAAGGGGATCCCTTCTTCAAATCGAGAGAATGCTACAGAAAAGCAGTGCCAAGGTCACAAGTTCTTTAACTTCCCCATGTGAATGGTATTAAGTAAACGAATCGGTTTTTATTTACGTGGTTTCCTGCAAAGTTTGCTGCGTTTGGAATTGTGTACATCTGGGGCCCTGACGGGCACGTGCTGCCTTTCCTCCCGAGAAGTCAGGGCTGGCAGAAACCACGGGCCCACTTCTGCAGGGATGCGTCAGCCTGGTAAAGTGCGCTGCCTCCTCCGTGGGAGACGGAGGAGGAACAAAGTCCGTGCCTTTCATGGAACTATTGCTTTGTGGAGTGAAGGGGAGGCGCTTCTTCCTGTCCCCATTCCCCTTTGCTGGGCGCTTCCTAGAAGGCAGAGTATGCTGGGTCAGGCCCAGTTTAGTCTGGGAATTTTCCAAAGGTGGAGAAACAGTCAGCATGACGTCTCCAGCCACAGGAGAGGAGCAGGCAATGCCAGCAGCATTACTGGTGCCCGAGGAAGGAGATGCATGAGGTTTGTGCATTTCCAGGTGCCTTTGGAAGGTGAGCTGAGAGCTGGGGTTGGGGGACAGATGATGTCATTCCAACAGGTGGGTGGGTACCCATGTACTCTGCCCCCAGAAAACAGTGGTTAGCAAGAGGGGCCAGTCAGAGAAGTTTCAATTTAAAGTGTAGTCCCATAATCCATTAGAGGCAACACAAATGTCTTCAATAAGTCTGAGGAACTCCAAAGGGGCAAGAAATGGAAGCCCCTGAAAGGAGCTGATGGCTGGTAAGTCTTAATGTAGGTACTTAGGCCCCTAGGACGGACAAAGGAGCAAACTGGATGTGGTAAGGTGACTGAGAAATCAGACTATTAACCACAAGGAAGGGGCTACAGTTGTACAGTGGGGATATAAGGAGTTTCTATCATTCCCTATTTGGGGACCAGAGTGGCCCATTCTACCTGGGGGACAGGACAGGGACAAGGAGGTCTCATGCATCAATCAGGGAAGCCTAGGTGACTGTCCAGCTTGTAGTTTCTGATCCCCTCTGGCCAACTTGCAGAAATGACCTGAGCCACAGCCTGGCTCCCTGCCACAGTCTCCCAGACAGGGCCTGGTGTCTTGCCTGGTACTGGCCTGGGATCCCACCTTCATGGGAAGGGCAGGTGGGAGAGCTGAGGAGCGGAGCAGAGGCGACGACAGACCTCGGCCCGCTGGCTCAGTTGTCCTCCGCACAGGGCCTGGTTGGCCGTATCCGCTCCTCGGCCTGTGCTTGCCCAGGCTCTGCCAGCCCCTGCTTCACAGGCAGTTCAGAACGTTCCAGGGAGTTGTGCAGCCGCCTGTAGACACCATGTGTGCAGTCGTCTTCCTCCTGCGCCAAGAAATGACAACAGTGAGCTGTGGAGGATGACACGGTGAGTGACAGAGCTACCCTCACTCCACGCCCCAGAGGTCCGCTCCAGCCTGATGGAGGGAGGTGCCGCACAGACAGACCGCAGCACAATGCAGACATACATTTTCCCCAAGGACAGGCCAATACAAAAATCCTTGGAAATCAGGGTAGCCGACAAACTCCCAATCTGCCGGGAGCTCCTAGGGTAGAGTGGGGGGCTCACAACTGAACAGAAGCCCTACAAAGTACAGGGCTAGGAGTCAGGGCACCCCTAAATAGTAGCCAGCAGTGCTCCAGTTCTGAACATACAGGCTGCAGGCTTCTCAGGGTGAGAGCCACCTCCTAGGTGGGCTCACAAGATGCGTGCTGAGACGGGAGCCGGGCAGCGCTTTCCCACTTTCCTACTTCCCAGCTCATTCCCTTCTCCATACCGTATGGTAAACATCATGTACCCCCTTCACGTCTCAGACAGCAAACTTCCGAGGACTAAATGTCCAGCTCTCTCCCCACTGCTCCTCTACCAGACTTCTGCCTTTTAATGTTTTGCTTTGGTGCTCCCAAGCAAATGCAATCAAAGGACACAAGTGTGAGTGAGGAGAGCAGCAGGTACAAAGCAGAGTGTAGGATTGAGAGACAGGGATCCTGGATTCAAATCTTAGTTCTTCCGGTAATTCACTTGGGTGTGACCTTCAGTTTCTCCATCTAAAAAAAAAATGGGGATAACACCTGCCTGATGGGGCTGCTGGGGAGACCGAATGAGGTTAGTGGGCGGGGAGGTGCTTTGTCAAATGTTAAGTACCTTGTAAAGACTTAAGGGCTTTTCAAGTGAACATATAGTCACCTGCCTTTCACAGGTGCCACATCTAACGGATATTCCTGGGGGCTTCCCCTTCAGAAGCTGTTCTGACAGTGTGACCCTCAAGGAGGAGCTTCTGGGTTTTTCTATGCTGTACCGAGTGAACATGAGCCAGCCCTGCCCTTACACTGATGACACAATGGGCTCAGCTGGTGTCTGGGGCGAAAAGGTACGCAGGCGTAAAGTCTGTAAAGTAGGCCTTTGTGCCAGCAGCTGGCAAGAGAGCCGCGGTCCGAATGGAAACAGCCAAGAGCCCGTTTCCCCAGCTCCCATCCCCGCTCTGCGGGAAGGACCCTGGGCTTCCCCCTCATCAGAGCTCCCCGGCGGCGGCGGCTGCTGCTGCTTGTGCTTCCAGCTGCTGCTCTGTGGAGCCGGAGGGGGGGCTCCTTTGGCTACTCTGCAAATGGGAGCACAGAGGAGCACAGATCTCCCCTTTTCATCAGGCCCTCATACATGAAGACAAACTGGGGAAAGGATTTTGGAAATTCACGCTCCTCTGCCAATCAAATACCTTCCTCAAGGTACTTTATCGGTAAGGCAAACCTACCTCATTTTCGACAGTTCTCAGAGCTATACAGTGTTTCCCAGCCGCTCTGCCTCCATAACCCGAGTCACACAGGCCAGAACAGAGGAGGCAAAGGGGAAAAGTGGGAAGGGGAAAGGGACGGCAGACTGGAGAGAGGGAAAGACAGGGACCTACCGAGCCTGCCAAGTGGTTCCAGGCGGCAGCCGTGACAGCGTCTCCTGCCCGATTCTGCCGAGTGAGCACCTCTGACACAGTGAGGCTACTTTGGGTCCTTCTGGAAGAGAGCTCAGGGGCATCCCCTGGGTTTCCTACCCTTCGAGTGCCCAGCTCGCAAAGGTAGGACCTGGGCTGTTCAAGGTCTGAATAGTCTGTGGAAGACCTCTGGGTGTAGGCATTGGCAGATGCCGCATTTTTACCTATTTGAGTCGGGGGGTCTTCTAAAGAGTTCAAATCCCGCCTGCCCTTCCAGGCGTTCCGCACAGTAACGTGCCTGGCATCCGAAGGGCTCGCCTCTGAAGGGGCACTATGGCTTTTCCACCTGACTGTCTCTGCAGGGGGTGCGTGGCTATTCCTCTCCACGGGGTCTGATGGCTTGATTATAATGCTGCTCCGAGAGACCACTGTTTCCGGCCTGTTCTTCAGGGGCCCGTCTCCCATTCTTTCAGCTTCCGTGAACTGCAAGGTGATGTCGTGTTTGTGAATAGAGAGCTCAAAGGGGGAGCTGACATGGTTGCTAACTGCTGCGAGTTCTGGCGGCCCAACCTGGATGTTGCTGGTGGCCGTGTGCCTCTCCCGCAGCAGGGCCTCACCTGGGGCGGCTCGAGGGCTGTTGCCGTCGGAGGGATAGATGGTAATGCTGCTCGTAACTTTGTTTGGCCCTGGTTTGGAGGGGAACTTCTGTTTCTCCAGTGTGGACTCCACTCCGGATCCTCCCATGATTTTTTTCACATCTTTATCAACGATGACAGGTTTGATGATGGCCCTAGACCGCAAGGCCTCTCTGGGGCTGAAGGGCCTCTGACTTTTTACCCCCGCACCATTGGCCTCTGGGAACTCCGCGGGATTGGTGGAGGCTCTGATAGGTTTCGAAGATTCACTTTCTGTCCCAACATCTCTATCAATCTCAAACAGGGAGGTTCTGAGACCCCCTCGGGATTTGGCCTTTTCTCTAGAGCTGGGCTGTTTGAGCTCTGGCTCTGGGGTGATGGTGGTGTTTACCAGTTTGGCAGTAACAAGAGACATCATGTCCATGTCATCATCTGAATCTGGCTTCTCTCTGCCACCAGATTTGATGACTCGACACCTTAGGGCTTCATGTTGACTGCTGTCTTCCATCACAATTGCTATGGGTTGATCAACTCCTTCTTTATTTGGGGTTGAAAAACCCTGAAGGATGTTCTCTTGGCTTCTGGAGCTGTAAGGGTACTTTGATAAAAGTGGTGCCTTGGAATTTGGGGAGCTAGTATCAGCCTCTGGGCCGTTGGCAGCCTTTTTGCCCTTAGAGAGGCCTTCTGAGGAAGATCTTCGAGATGAGGCCAGGGCTCCAATGGTCTTAGAACTGCCCGAGTCTGCGGCCTGAGTTCCTTGACTTCCATTGCTAGGCACCTGCCCTCTCTTGCCGAACAGGGCCTCGGTGGAGGTGTCAGAAGCCTTGTCAGCTCTACCCAGGACGTCATTGGGAACAGATCCGTGCGTGGTATCGCTAAATGTTCGTGTTGTCTTCTCGACTTTCCCCTTCAACCCACTCTCAGTACCTGGCTTGGGAGAGCCCTTCCAGACTTTACTGTGCTCCTGAGCAGCTGGGGGGTAGCGGCTGAGCACCGACGGCTGCTCCCTGGACTTCTTCCCTTCGCTCTGAGAGGGGCCGGGTGCAAATCGGTCTTCGGTTCTCTTTGCCTCCTGGGTCCCACTGTCCGTACCTGCCCCTGTGTTGGAAGCTTTGGCTGCCCTCCTACTGGTGAAACTGGGAGAGGAAACCTGCCTGTTGCTCAGAGAATAGTTTTCATTGTTAAGAGCAAACTCCCTGTTTCGGTGCCTTTCTCGCTTATGCTGAGGGGACAGTTCCCGAGCCGTGTGCTTGGACACAGGTGCCTCATTCCCGTGGCCTCTAAACTTAGTCCTCTCGTGCCTGCCCTTGCTGGACAGGGACACGTCCTCCCCTTCCACCTCCCCGTTCTCTAACTCCTTCTGTTTCTTGATCTGTAGCTTTATCTCCTCCAGCTGGCTGGCTAAGAGTTTGTTTTTGTTTTGTTCGCTTAAGTAATTATCCTGAAGGTCATTATTCTTGGCCCTCATCTTCTTGAGCTCTTCTTCCAAAGACTCAAAATGTTTGAGTTGTGTCTTCAGTTTCTCAATTTCTTGGTTAAGGTCTTTGACTTTATTGTCTTCCTGATTTCGGTTCTTTTCATTTTCAGACTTATTCCTTGTTTCATTCTCTGCCTGCTTGAGATAGTCCAGAGCGCCCTTCCTTCTTGCTTCCTTGGATGGCAGTGTGGAGGGGATCCCATCCTCAATCCGCAGGTCGTTCCTTTCCAGAAGATTAGAAGCATTCCTTGTATAATCTCGGTTCATTTTTTTGTTCTGCTCCAGTTTTTGAGTGAGCTCTTTTATAATCTTCTCGTTTTCTTTCTCCTTTTCATTTAAGTACTTTCTCTCACTGACAAAGCTCAGAGTTAAGGATTTCAGCTTCTCCAGCTCGGACACCAGACCCTGCTCGGTCTTATCGAGGCGGTCCTCGGACGTCTCCAGCTCCTTCACTTTGACCCGGAGCGTCTCCAGCTCGGAGGAGATTTTCTTCGTCAGGTTTCTCTCCTCGTTCAGGCTCAGACAGAGCTGGGTGCAGTCATTCTTGCTCCTGCTGAAGGCCTCCTCGAGCTTCTCCAGCTCGGCCATCCGTTTCTGAAGCCGCTCAATCTCGGATTTCAGGTCCCGGGTGAGGTTTTCCTCCTCTTCGAGTTTTTCCTTCATCAGCCGGCACAGGTCCTCCGCTCTCTTAATTTCCTCATCTTTGCCTTCGATTCTCAGCACTCGCTGCCGCAGCACTTCAATCTCGGCCAGCATGCAGGAGTTGCTGCCTTCCGCCTGGATCACCTTGTCCTGGAGATCCAGGAGCTCATCCTCTGCTTTCTGGAGGTTTTTTGTGGCTTCTTCCAATTCATCAAGGCGGCGGCTTAGACTCTGTAACTTAAAGCGCAGGTGGCGGCTGGAGGCAGTTTCCTTGTAGTTTGTGAACTCGGCCATGTTCAGTGCCAGCCAGTGCGGGCTCCTAGAGGCATCCAGTTCCACTCAACGGGGTGAGAAACGGTTACCTTTCTCTTGGCATCCACAGCCTTCTTTGGCAGCTGGAGACCATTATCACTCTGCAGAAGGAAAGCAGAAAGCATGTCAGGCAGCAGGTAAAAAATCTGCACGTCACTCCCAGCTCCCATATGCAATTCTTGTGCCTGAAACATAGCAGGAATTTGAATAAACCTGCAGGATAAGCCTGGTTCTTTATGGCTGAAAATGAACTGATCTCTAGTTTCAGCCTAATGGTATCAGTGGCACCAATGGTATCATGGCAGAAAGACACAGTGGGCTGAGACAGTCTTCACCATGTGCCACGTGCATAAGCTCAGGAGGGTCATTAACTTCTCTATAAATCATTACGTAAGGAGCCTCGGTTTTACTCAGCTGTAAAATAAGGATATGATGCCCCCCATCTCTCTCCCTAGTACTGCTCTGAGCTAATGCAGCCAAAGCTCTCGGTAGCAAAGCAGTAAACAATTCTAAGATTATTAAGAACTATAGCTTCAGAGAAGTAGAATAATGAAAAAAAATCACCTTATTGACACAGGAAGAAAACAGGACCTGGGATCTATTCAGGCAGAAAGGGAGGCTAGTGTGCCAGGAGAATTTATGACCTCAGGCCTGCCTTCACTGTAGTTCACAGTTCAAACCCACACTGCCTAGTAGTCTAGGGTGACTTGGTCTCACTGAGAATCTAACTCAGAAATGGTCTCTGCCTGACACTATCCATGGGAAAGCTACCAGAGGTAAACAAAAGTAGTCTAGAAAGAGATTCCCTTCCAAGTTCATTCTACGATAAAGTCCCACTGAACTACAAAATGGGCAGGGAAGGACCACTCTTACTGTGAACAGGGAGGTTTATACCAACAAGAACTGAAGTAAGATAGGCTACAGATCAGAAATTACGAATATTCCAATATTTAAAGTCATAAAACAGGAGACAATAACAAGGTGCTATCAACAAAGAGTGGTCCTTCGAGATTTTAAGTCTCAAAGGGGATTTTAAAATTAACCAAATAAAATTGCTAGAAATGTAAAGAAAACTAGCAAACAGATGCACATGAGGGTACAGTGGTTGAGATGTGAGGAAGTTACAAAAGGCAGCACAGAATTAGAGACTGAAAAAGTGAACAGGAGGTCAGCAGACATAGCGAGGACATAAAAGAGGTCCCAAAATGGGTTTAACGAGTAGTGCAAAAGGAATAGACAGAATGGGGGAGAGGCAGTATCTGAAGAGCTACTAGCTAAGAATTTTCAAGAGCTGATGAAAAACACAGAATGGAGCTTCATATTCAGAAAGCAAAGTTCCCAACCAAAATTAAATCTGCGCCCAGATGAAAACAAAAGGAAAAGAAAAACCTCAGTGTTCGTTATTAACAGACCCTCAATGAAAGAACTGTTTCTGACTGTGCTTCAGAACACAGGACTGACCACCTGAGGAAAGCAGGAGATGGAAGGAAGGGTAAGCAAATAAATTACCCCAAACAAGCACTGACTCATAAGAAAAGTCAACTGGGCGGGAAGGGCAGGACAGGGTTTAAAACCCTCATTTTTAAATGAGCAAAGGACTTGAGTACAAATTTCTCCAAAGATGATACTCAAATGGCAACAAACATATGAAAGGATGTGCGACATCACTAATCATTTGGGAAATGCAAATCAAAACCGCACTGAGGTGCCAGTTCACACCCACCAGGATGGCTACTATCAAAAAACAAAAACGAGTGTTGGTGAGGACGTGGAGAAATTAGAGCCCTCGTGCACTGTGGGTGGGAAAATAAAATGGTACGGCCACTGCGGAAAACAGTGTGGCGGTCCTTCAAAAAATTAAAAATAGAGTTACTATATGATCCCGCAACTCCACTCTGGGTGTATAACCAAAAAAACTTGAAAGCAGGATCTCAAAGAGATTTGCACACCTATGTTCACAGCATTATTGGCAACAGTCCAAAGGTGTGAGCAACACACCTGCGGACATGAGTGTCCGCAGAGATGAATGAATACATACAATGTGAAATACACCTACAGTGAAACATTATTCAGTCTAAAAAGGAAGAAAATGCCAACACATGCCACAGCATGGATGAACCTTGACGACACTGTGCTAAGTGAAAAAACTCGGTCACAAAGGGCAAATACTGTGAGATTTCACTGATGTGCGGTACCCAGGACAGATTCACAGAGACAGGAAGCTGAACGGTGGCTGCTGGGGGAAGGGGGACAGGGGGCTGTCATTTAATGGGCACAGAGTTTCATTCCAAGATAAAAACTGGTTGCATAATGTGACTATGTACTTCCCATTACAGAACTGTACACTTAAAATTTTTTAAGAAGATACATTTTTGTTACTTTTTTTTTTTACCACAATAAAAAATAACTTTAAACATTTAAGGCAGGAAAAAAGTAAAATGCCTAGATAAGCAGGTGAGGCAGACGTCCAGTTTCTAGTCCAGCCTGTAAGCAGCTTCGACGTCACCACTTTGTCCAAACAAGTAAAAAGCTGGGCGCACTGAAAAGTGACAACTCCTCTTAGGTCCATATGAGAACTGAGGTCACAGAGAAAACTCCTTCGCCCCAAAATCAGGCAAGTGCACACCGAAAATCACCCTTTTCCCCAGCAGAAACCCCCCAGGGCCTTAGCACCACCACAGGAAAACTTAACCAGCAGCTGACAAATTGCTAGAGGCTTTGTGTGGGGAACTGCGAGCTGAAATCTCTCAACAGGGACCCCGGTCTTAGAGGGGATGCACCAACCACACTTTGTGAGCTGACCTTCCAGGAGCTGTACCAGGCTCTCAGAGTGAAGAGCAGAGAAAACTCCTCATGTTTGTGTTTCTGTTCCCCTAAGTAGCTAGACAGCACTAAAGGAAGGGAGCAAAAGGAATCAGATATTACTAAGCGTAATGAACTAGGGAGCACAAGCCTGCTTCACTAGGAAGGTGCATCATTCACAGACACCCCGGAGGATGACAGTGTCACCCCAGCAAGGGGATTAACCTGCCTTGGCCCCATGTGGGGGGAAGGATGACTCTTTACTCTCCCCAAGTACAGCAGGTCCATTTGCCCAGACTATGGGGGCAAGGAATAAGAAACCTAGGAGAAATTATTCGGCTGGGCACATGCCAGGTAGTAAAAAAAGGACACAGGGACAGTACTTCTACTATGAGGCATGCACATTAGGAGCTAAGATGGCTACCATAAGGGGAGTCTTTAGCCTGGGAAAAGGATCACATCAGTTACAGGACACAGAACCCCAGAACAGATCTAGGAAATAGGTTAAGGGGAAGCCCCAATGCAGCCTGTGAAAGACTGGGAGGTTGGTTAGTTTGAAAGAGTGCCTGGTCCGTCCCGAGCCTGAGATAATATAACCCAAACTTAAAGAGCTCGCTCTCTCTAGCTCGGTAACACGCTCGGCCCATTCACTCCTGCATTTTCTCTCGGTAGCAGCCCTGTGGCCCTAGGGGCTGCCTGGGTCCTGTGGCAGCCCAGCGGGCACACAGACAGAGACAGCTGGGAACAGGGACTAAGCTAGCTGGGTGGTGACTAAGACTGGACTGGACTGAACCAATGGCACAGAACTTTTGGACCTTGGTCTTGCACTGGGTTTGCTGAAGACAAAACTGGACTTTTTCCAAGGCAGGATGGAAAGCGATGGAACCCAGTTCTTTGATTCTACTTCTACAGTAAAAGCTCACCATGCCACAACCTCCCACTTGTGGGCCCCTGGAGTTCCTTTCTTGCTACTCGATGAAAGAATGTCATTTCCAAACACTTCTAGGAGGGGGAGTCTGATCTACTGGTGTTTTATCAGAGCCTAACTGACCCGGGGGCCGGGGAAGCTTCAGCTAGCGTCCCACTTGGGGAAGGGAAATACCCAACTCCAGCCCACTCTAGCTATCCTGAACCACCCAAAGGGCGGGGGTGGGCGGGGCTGTGGGTAGTGGTGGCGGGCACGTGAGGATGACGACTGGATAATAAAAAGCACTTGTGAAGTTCACAGACCAAGGGCACAGGCTCACTAAAAGACTGAGACCTAATCCTAGAACCACAGAACACTTCCTTCACCCTACACCTTACCACCACACATCACTAAAAGCACCTCTTTACCTCAGTTCTTCTTACCCAGGGCATCGTGTAGGACCTTCAGTATTACAAGCTATACTAAAAGGAAAAAAGACAGTTTGAAGAGACAGAGCAAGCATCAGAACCAGACTCACATATGCACAGACAATGGAATTACCAAGATAGAAATTTAAAACAACTACGAAGAACAGGCTGAGGACTGTAATGGAAAAGTAGGTAACACGTGAGAACACACAGGTGATGTCAGTAAAGAAGTGGAAATTCTAGGGAAGAATAAAAAGGAAATGTGAGAGATCAAAAATCACTGTAACAGACTTCCGCCAAGATGGAGGCGTAGGTGGAAACACTATGCCTTCTCCCACAACCAAGTTTAAAGACAATAAAGTTTTAGTAACAAAATATGCAGCCAAAACACTGAAAATTGAACTATACGGAAGTCCAACAACAATGAACCCTTCAGCCAGACCGGTAAGAGGGGCAGAGCCAGCAGCAGAGCGGGTCCGGCAGGAAAGATCCACCGGACCCACCCGGGCGCTCGACCCAGGCGCACCGGCATCCGTGGGCGGATCCCAGGTGTGGAGTAGCAGTGGGCAGACCCACTGAGGGCTGACCACGGTCACACATTCGCGTGCAGATAAACCAGCAAAGGATCGAGCAATGAGACAGAACGCACAGGCCCCAGTGGCGGGAAGCAGCAGAGGGGACCACCATTGCTTCCTTTCTGACCCCGCCCCCACATTCAGCGTCACAACCCAGCGACCTGGGTGGCCCCACCCTGGTGAACACCTAAGACTCCACCCCTCATACGTAACAGGCGCAAACAGACCAAAACATGGCTCAAGAAGAACTCAAAAGTCCCAGAGCCCATAACTAAGCGACAAAGAAATAGCCAAACTTTCAGATGCACAGTTCAAAACACTGGTGATCAGGATGCTCACAGAACTGGTTGATTTTAGTCACAAATTAGAGGAACAAATGAAGGCTAAACTAACTGAAATGAAGGGAAATACACAGGAAATCAATAGTGATGGAAAGGAAAATGGGACTCAAATCAAGGGAGTGGACCAGAAGGAAGAAAAAAATGACCAAACACAGAATAAAAACAAAGACACTGAAATAGAGAACAAGTGGGCAGTGACCAGAGGGGAAGGGGGGGGGGGGAGGAAAAGGATGAACAAACAAGAATTCAAAAAAATGAGGAGAGGCTAAGGAACCTCCAGAACATCTTTAAACGCTCCAACATTCAAATTACAGGGGTACCAGAAGGGGAAGAGGAACAGCCACAAGTGGAAAAGTTATTTGAACAAATAATAAAAGACAATTTCCCCAATCTGCCAAAGGCAATAGACTTCCAGGAAATCCAGGAAGCTCAGAGAGTCCCAAAGAAGTTGGACCCAAGAAGGAACACATCAAGGCACATCATCATTACATTAGCCAAGATTACAATGAAGGAGAGAATCCTAGAAGCAGCAAGAGATAAGGGGACAGTCACCTACAAAGGAGTTCCCATCAGACTGTCAGCAGATTTCTCAAAAGAGACCTTATAGGCAAGAATGGGCTGAAAAGAAATATTCCAAGTCATGAAATCCAAAGACCTACAACCAAGATTGCTCCATCCAGCAAAGCTTTCATTTAGAATGGAAGGGCAGATAAAGTGCTTCTCAGATAAGAGCAAATTCAAGGAGTTCATCATCACTAAGCCCCTATTATATGAAATATTAAAGGAACTTACCTATGAAAAAGAAGATAAAAAAGATGAACAGTGAAAGGACAGCAAACTTATAGTTATTAAGAACCACACCTAAAACAAAAGCAAACTAAGAGGACAGCTAGATCAGGAGTGGAAACATAGAAATGGAAATCACATGGAGGGTTAGCAACAGGGGAGTGGGAGGAGGAGAAGGGGGGAGAAGGTACAGAGAGTAAGTAGCACAGACGGTAGGTAGAAAATAGGGGGGAGGGTAAAAATAGTAGGGGAAATATAGAATCTAAAGAACTTGAGACACGTGGTCATAAACTAAAGGTGGGGAATGATGGGGGAGGGAGTGCAGGGGAATGAAGGGGGGAAACAGAACAACTGTAATGGCATAATCAATGAAATATATATTCAGGGGAAAAAAGAAAAAAATTAAAAAAAAACCTTTTTGAAGGAAAAAAACACCATCAATCAACTGTATATAAAGGACATGTATAGATTACTGCAATAGCAGAATACATTCTTTTATTTGATTTTTATTTATTTTTAGAGAAGGGGAAGGGAGGGAAAAAGAGTGGGAGAGAAGCATCAATGTGTGGATGCCTCTTGTGCCTCCTCTACTGAGGACTCAGCCTGCAACCCAGGCACATTCCCTCACTGGGAATCGAACCCATGACCCTTTGGTTTGCAGGCAGGTACTCAATCCACTGAACCACACCAGTCAGGGCAGAATATACATTCCTTTCAAGTTCACATGGAAGAGTCACCAACATAGACCACATTCTTAACACAACTTAATGAAATGAAAAGAAGAGAAATGATACATGCTATTCTCTCTGACCAAGGTGGAATTAAACTAGAGATCAACACCAGAAAAACAGTTTGGAAAGCCCCCAAATACCTGAAGATTAAACAACACACTTCTAAATGCATCAGTCAAAGAGAATTTTTAAATATTCTGAACTGAATAAAAATGAAAATACAACAGATTTGTGGGGTATAGCAAAGGCAATGTTTAGAGACAAATTCATAGCACTGTGCGTATATTAGAAAGAACAGAGATTCTACAGTCAATAATCTAAGGGTACATCTAAAACTAGAGATTTAAGCCATACAAGAAAACTGCCACTATTGGCAAGAGGAAAACTGCCTCAACAATGATTCCACAAGAAAACCCAGGGCAAAAGAGAAACAACCTTAAGTGGAATTCGCGGAGATGCCAAAGGCCACTCAGGTCAGAACCCAAGATTCCCCCCCCCCACTGACTGCACTTCAAGGCTAGAGCCACAAGATGGAGCCCCTGCTCAACTCAAACAGCGAGGCCGGTAATCGCGCGCCTCCTGCCCCCTCCTTGGTCAATCCCCTCCACTACTACGCCTCCCTACATTCGGCTTTCTCTGTCACCTTTGCTTCTTTTGGTCTCCCCTTCTACTTTTCCCAGCCTACACACTTCCTCAAAAATGATGAGGAAAACTACCCCAAAGTTATATAGTTTTATAAAACAGAAACCCTTTCCCTCGTTCCAACCATTTTTCCTATTGTGAGTTCCACATACAAAAAGTTTTTGTTTTGTTTTTACTTTTGCCTAGTGGTACAGTGAGGGGGAAAAAATTACCAATTTATACACAGAGTGGAGGGGGTGGGGGACTAAACTAAGTCCGGGCCGTTCGCTGATTACAAAGGATCTGCACTGGCGGCAGGTACTGGAGACAAAGGGTGTTGATGCCCCCACAAGTGCTGCAAAACAGCCGACCCCATAAACCTGCTAGAAGGCCATTAACCTGAACTCTGTAAAGGGATGAACTATGCGTCATCTTTAAGTTGTATCTCAATAAATGTGTTCCTAACGTAACCAGCTTACCCCAAACGGAAACATTCCCCTCAACTTATCTTATTCATACTAATGTATACTACAGTGTTCATAAATTTGTTTTTCAGAGAGGAAAATGTTAAACTTTAGTTCGGCCCCATCTCAAATTATAATTCTCAATTAGTAGAGTCCAAGAATTATACTGCTTTTTTATTCCTTTGGCTTTTAGTGTTGATTTTACATGTCCTGTTCAAGACTGATATGAATCAACAAGTACATCACAAGAAATGAAAACCCAGGAAACATACGGCAAACACTTACTGGAAATATAAGGAAAGGGGTTATCAACACACGCCACTACTCCAAACCCTCTCCCATTTCCTGTTGTTCTCAGAGTGAAGCCCAAACTCCCCGACACGGCGCACGGGTCCTTCACGACCTGGTCGTCTCGGCCTCCTCTCGGAACCCCGCGTCAGGTCTGCTCTCCTGCAGACCCCCAGGCCTCGCTCTCAGCGCTGTGGGCCTTTCCCGGCTTGACTGGCACTTCACTTCCTTCTCTCCTCAAACCCCACCTCAGACAACACCTCCTCCTTCCCCAAACCGTAGGCCTCTGCTCCCCAAGTCTGCTGACAGGTGCCATCACAGCACTTACAGCACTGTAGCCGAGTTTTACTTGCTCCTGTGTCTCTTCAGCTTGTTTCTCATTCACCACTGTATCCTCAGTACCCCGCAGGAAGTCTAGCGCGTAACTAATGCTTAAAATTTGATGAATGAATGGCTGAACAAGCCCCTAACTACCAGGCGGCTGGTCGGCCCTTTGACACTGCAGGTGGATGACAAAGGAGAAAACAACTGGCAGGAGCCCCAGGCCCCGAGATGATGCCCTCCCTCCGTGATCTCGCCCCGGGCCCCGTGCCACACGCACAAGGTCTCAGTCACGGCGCTTTGTCCACGGGGAAAAGCCCTTCTGGCGTTCGGGCCTGTGCCATGGCAATGGGACAGAAATACAAAAAACAACCAAACCCGCCACTGTCCGCAGGTATCTACTTCTAGTTATTGTGCCGAGTGCTTGTGCCGAGTGCTGCAGAAGAAAATATTTCTAGATCTTCTTCCCCTCCTTAGAAGGGGAGCTCAGAGCCAAAACACCTAACAAGTCATTTAGTCCACTGGCTTCACACTGGGCTGAGCAAACCCCCTCAGGGATCACCTACGGGAAAGAGAGCAAGGGAGAAGGTTGGAGTACGTGGACCTTCTAAACTAAACTGCACTTAAACAAAGCAACTGATTTTAGCCTCTTTCGTAAATTTAAATTTTATTTTTCAGTTACAGTTCACATTGAATACTATTTTGCATTAGTTTCAGGTGTACAGCATAGTGGTTACACAATGATTTTAGCTTCTCAGCATATTGGGCTTCGCCAACACATGTACAGAAATAGTTTCGCCACTTTTATTTAAAATCAAACCACCTATTTTGACCCAATCTCTTTATTTTCAAAATTAAGGAACTAAGACTTAGAAGTAAACACTGTGGTTTCTCTATACAGAATTCATCCCATTGTGTACGGTCACCTCCCTACAAACTCTTAAGCGTTTTTACAAAGTGAGCAGGTCTGACTGTATACAGACCAATACCAACAAGGTATCTACCTCACAGCAAAAAAAACAAAATCAGCCAATGCACTTTGAAAGTCCTACGCATACCTAAGGTAAGTTTCACCAGGCAGAATCCTCCTAAAAATAGCAACCGGCTAAGATCAAGCTTCTACCCAGGGAAAACAAGGAAATGAACCAAAACTGGGTTTATAAGGTCTGTCCAGAAGGTATCCAGCCATGTAATATGAGAAACAAGAGACATTTATTGAAGAAGATACAAGATACAAAAAACACTGTACATAGGCATAGGACAATAACGCCTCAGCCCCCTTCAAAGCAGGCACCCTGGGACCTTTCACAGTTCTCCCAATCACCATCAGCTGCCCTGTAACACTTTCCTGAATGTCACTAATGATGTGAAATCTATTCTCTTAAAAAAGGTGATTTCAGCCCTGGCTGGTGTGGCTCTGTGGGTTGAGCACCAGACTGTGAACCAAAAAGTTGCCAGTTCAATCCCTTGTCAGGGCACATGTCTGGGTTGTAGGCCAGGTCCTCACTTGGGGGATGTGAGAGGCAACCACACATTGATGTTTCTCTCCCTCTTCCTCCCTCCCTTCTCCTCTCTCTAAAAAATAAATAAAAAAAATTTTTAAGGTGATTTTAGTTTGGGGAAAAGCCAGAAGTCACAGGGTGCCAAATCTGGGCTGTAGAGGGGCTGAGTCATCTGGGTGATTTGATGTTTTGCTAAAAAACTGCATGAGAGGTGATGCATGAGCAGGCAGGTTGTCATGGCGAAGCTGGCAATCACCAGCTGCCCATAACTGCAGCCTTCTGAATCATCCAAATAGTTTCCACGGAGGAATGTTCAAGCTTAATGCAAAATTAAATGCACGTTCGTTGCTCAACTCACTCAGTCGTTTTGAATGGAATGGCCAGACAGCACACATGCTCACTCAGCAGCGTCTACCACCCCCACTAAGTACAGTGAAGTCGCCATTGTTCACGCACGCGCATTCCAGTCCACTCAGCCTGGGCTGCCACGTTCCATCCATGCCACACAAACCATTCTCATTATATCAACGATGGATGGACTTCTTACAGACCTGGTAGAGTGTTATTTATCTCTGACCTTTTGGCCCTAAGTTTAGCCAGAGAAAGAAATGCTTTCTTTCCTCCAGGACCACCCACAAAGTACCTCCCACATTTCTTATTCATTATGTTTGCCCAGGTATCCAGCCAGGGATAAATAAATTCATTTATTCAGTAGACATCTATGATGCACACAACATTTCACCAAGTGTTAGAGAGAGATCCTTAAGATCTAACCCTTGCCTTTAAGGAATCAGAAAGAACCAATTATAAAACAACAATAAAGAAGCCTCCCTGACCATCTAAACTAGTATAGTACCCACCCCTGGATCCCTCTTTTTACCCTGTTTTTGGTCGGAGTATTTTACTGCCCAGAAGAAGTGATTAATTGTGCCCAAGGGTGGGGTCTGGGAAGGAAACCGTTTATAGTAAACCTCAGAAATCAGAGAAAAGTGAAAAGAAGGAAGAGTAGTCCCATCCTTGATGCGGGCACCTCCCCGCCACACACGCGCACCAGTGTCTAGCTCAGCTCCGGTTCACACTGGAAAGCACAGCGCCAACTGTCTCTCATTTGGGGTTCTTTCTGCCCAAGTTCCTGAGCCCAGTTTCAAGTGGCCCTATCCAGCATTTTGGGGGCCAGCTCTTCTTGTAATGGGCCAGGAAGCTCGGAAACAGAACATAATCAGACTCACCCCACCCCATCCCCCAACAGCTGCTGTGATTCACTTCCTGTTCCAAATGGTCCTTTAAAGTGGGGGGTCGGAAAACTTACTGTAAAGTCGGACAGTATTCATATAAACATACGACGTAGTTTTTTAGTAAATGTTTTAGTCTTTGTAAAACTTAAGGTTTCTGTCCCAACTTCTCAACTCTGCCACTGCAGTGTGAAGCGCCATACACAATATATAAGCAAATGGCATACTACGTTTCAATTAAATTTTACCTACCAAAACAGGCAGTGGGCCTGTGGATCAGCTTGCCAACCCCTGATCTATTGGGTTGGCAAAAAAGCCCATTATGGGTTTTTTTTTGGGGGGGTGTAAAATAAAATACACATATTTCATTTTCACCAGTAACTTTATTGATTTGGATATTTTGAGTATGTTGGCTGTCTCCTGCTATAGGCTTCTAGTGGGTAGAGGCCAAGGGTGATGCTACATCTTCCAATGCATACATAGGACAGCCCCACAGCAAAGAATTATTTGGCCAAAGTGTCAATAACACCAAGAAACTTCACGAACCACTTGACATGTTCAATCAGTCACAGCACCTTCTCCATACACTGCATGAATCTTTTTTTTTGCGCTTCAGTTGCGTTTTTACCTTTCTTGAAATAATAAAGCATAATACATATGTTGCATTATTTTCTTTCATTTTGATTATTAAAATGGCTGCACAAAAATTCACTAACTTTGACAAGTTTTTTTTTTAATGCACACTGATACGACAGCTGTCACAATGCAATCTAACAAAATTGCTTCAAATGAAGTTAAAGACAACTAAAGCATTACTAGAGCCGTCTTCTGGGAAAAAAAATCCCTTGATGGACTTTTTGGCCAAACCAGTAAAAGAAAATGGGAGAACTATTTTTAAGCAGCTTCCTCCTGACTATTTCTAATTACCTGTCTTAAAACCTCAGGCTCTTGCCCTGACTGGTGTGGCTCAGTTAGGCATCATTGCACAAAGCAAAAGGTAGCTGGTTCGATTCCTGGTCGGAGCACACGCCTGGGATGCAGGTTTGGTCCCCAGTCAGGGCATGTGCGAGAGGCAGCCAATCAGGTCTCTCTCTCTCACATCAATATTTCTTTCCCTCTTCCTCCCTCTCTTCTTCCTCTCTCTAAAAATAAATAAAAATCTTTAAAAAAAAACGCAGCACCTTTTCAGTATTTCTATTTAATTACTAAGTATAACACCTCCAATAAGGAGTTAATATCCAAAATATATAAAGATCATACGACTCAACAACATAAACAAGCAATCCCACTTAACAAAAGGTTGCATGTCCGACTTCTGGTCAGGGCACATGCTTAGGTTGCCAGTCCAGTCACCGGGCCAGCCACATGTGTCCCGTCTGGGCAAAATCAGGAGGCAAACAATCAACGCTTCTGTCTCACATCAATGTTTCTCTCCCTTCCTCTCTCTCTAAAAAGCAATTTATAAAATGTCCTTGGGTGAGGGTTAAAAAAAAAAGGGCAGAGGACCTGAACAGACACTTCTCCCAAGACTTAAAAACGGCTAACAGAGGTACAAAAAGATGCACAACCGCACTAGCTATTAGGGAAATGCGAATCAAAACCACAATGAGATAGCACCTCGCACCTGTTAGAATGGCTACCATCAACGAGGCAGGTGTATAACAAGTATCAGAGAGGTTGTGGAGAAAAGGGAACCCTCATTCACTGCTGGTGGGAATGTAAACTGGTACAGCCACTATGCAAATAGTCTGGTGGTTCCTCAAATCATTCAGAATAGCCCTGGCTGGTGTGACTCAGTGGACTGAGTGCCAGCCTGTGAACCAAAGGGTTGCTGGTTCAATTCCCAGTCAGGGCACATGCCTGGGTTGTGGGCCAGGTGCCGAACGTGTGAAGAAACCACATATTGATGTTTCTCTCCCTCTCTTTCTGCCCCCCTTCCCCCTCTCTAAAAATAAATAAATAAAATCTTTAAAAAATTTTTTTAAATTTAAGAGTAGAATTACCACATGACCCAACAACCCCTTTTTGGGTTTCTAACAGAAAAATTTCAAAACATTTATTCATAAAGGTATATGGACCCCTACGTTCACTGCAGCATTACTCCCAGTGGCCAAGGCGTGAAAACAACGACATGTCCTCTGATGGAGGGTTGAGTAAAGATGTGGTCCATATACACAATACTCAACCATAAAAAAAGATGCAATACTGCCATTTATGACAACATGGATGGATCTTGGGAATATCGTGCTAAGGGAAATAAGTCAGACACAAAAAAGTGAAGAACTGTATGATTTCATTCCTATGTGGGAAATAAAACTGAAAGCAACAAGGAAACAAAAAGACACAGTTTTAGACTTTTACCAGGGATCACTGTCAAGTTCCCGATGAAAGCCTCAAACCCATGTGACCTGGACATACATTAACTCCAGATACATCCAACACCTCTGCAGGGGAACTGGAATCCAACTCTGCCCTTAAAATACATCCAGAATCCATTACTCGCCGGCTACCCACCGCTACCACCCGCTGGTCTGAGCTCCCACCCTAGTTTCAGCCACATGACCCCTCCCTGGACGACTTACTCACCACTGCGAAAGCTTCCTGTTCTCCCTGCTTCCGCCACTGCCTGCCTTTCCCCACCCTCCACAGTCCATGCTCCCAAAGCGACCAGAATAAGACTTTAAACTCTAAGTCAAAACACGTCACTCCCCTGTTCTCCATTCTCCAGTGGCTCCCACCTCGCTTCAGAACGCACTGCAAAGGTCTGGCGCTGGCCCTGAGGCGAGGTGGGGTTTGGGTCCCTCACTGCTCCGCTCTCCTCTCCCACTGCCCTTCCCTCCTCCCCCACGCCGGCACACTGGCCTCCCTGTGGGCTCTCGGCTGTGACAAGTCGCACCCACGCCCCAGGGCTTTTTCACTTGCTGTTCTCTCTACCTAGCATGCCGTTCTCCCAGATACCTCCCAGGCTGGATTCCTCGCTTCTTTCAGACCTAGGCTTAAAATATCGCCTCATCAGAGGCCTTTCTCTGATCACCCGATATAAAGGAGCACCCTCGGCGCCCCAGCACAGTCCCCTTACCCTGCTTTTGTGCTTCTGAGCACGTTCACCTACCGGACATTATTCATCTCTGTGCCTGTCTGTTTGTTTATATCTATTTATTCACTTATTTATAGCTATTTCTTCCCATTAGAATAGGATCCTTGAGAGCAAGGACTTTTTCCATTTTGTTTAATGCCGTATGCCTATTTCCAAGAACTGTGGTCAGTTTCACCATCAGAACATAAGCTCCGGGATACAGCATAATAATCCATGCATAATAGGAATGCGGAGTAAGGTTGATGAAAATGATTATTCCTCTCCCGCAATTCACCGAGAATGTTTAAAAACACTGGTGCTCCAGTGGAAAGAGACTAAAGTATCATCAGAAAGATCAATGAACAAAGGAGCACTGGCTGTCACTCCACCTAACCACCCTGCGGTAGGAAAAATGCTCCGGGGAAAGGAAGAGAACAAGACTCCCAAACCAATTAACAGGGCAAGAGCTGGCCTAAAACTTCCCACTCCCTCGTGAGAGGCTGTGGAATGCTACCCCTGACCACGCCCTCTCACAGCAGGGGCGACCCCGGGAGTGCAGGTGTCGCTCACTAAGCTTCCTCTCCTATGTCCAATCACTCCTACGCCGAGCCCCAGTTCCCAGACCCTTTCTCTGCTTGCCAGATCACTCCACCTTCCCAGAAGCTTTCTCCATCAACCAGCTACCACTGCACTGGCTACCAAGACCCCTGTGTCCACTCTCCAGTGGCCCCCATCTTGTTTGGAATAAAATGCAACTCTTGCCCTGGAGCTAAGACCCTTTGCACACTCACTGCTCAAGTTTCTTTTATTTCATTAGTACGCTCCATGGCCGTGGTCGATATCAACCAATAAAATACTGGCACACAGAACCCTAGGGAAAGGAGCTAGTTATCCAGTGAAGTTTTTTTTTTACTTTGCTTTGCTTTTTAAGGTTAAGTCAGTCACTGTCTCAACCAAAAATTAATTTTCTCTGCCCTGGCTGGTGTAGCTTAGTGGATTGAGCGTGGGCTGTGAACCAAAGGGTTGCCAGTTCCATTCCCAGTCAGGGCTCGTGCCTGGGCTGTGGGCCAGGTCCCCAGTAGGGGGCACTCAAGAGGCAACCACACATTGGTGTCTCTCTCCCTCTCTTTCCACCTCCCTTCCCCTTGCTCTAAAAATAAATAAAATCTTTTTTTAAAAAATTAACTTTCTCGAGAGATGTTAAAAGTACAATGAAAATAATCTAGGTTTGAAACCTAGTCCTACCATTTACTGCCTATGTGAATTCGGAGAAGTTATTTAACCTCTCCACGCTCATCCCCTCATGGTGATAATAACAGCACTTACCTGGCGGTGAGATAACATATGTCGTAAAGGGCTGGGCCTGGCACACAGTAAGCACTCGATAAACAGTGGCCAGGCCTATTGAAGGCTGGCAACTTCGTGCAAGAGTTTTCCTTTGTTAGACTGGCTGGCTGATTAAACGAGAAACCATGTGAAGTACTCAGCATAGTATATGGTTCATAATGGTCGTAAACGACTAGTGACTTTCCTCCCTCTCTCCTAATGGTGAGAAAATTGCAGGCTTCATAAACTACCCAATTCTATCAGTGTGGTTTCACTGCACAACATACTTACCATTTAGGTACTTTAAGCTTTCAGTCGATGCTTCTGGCCGCTCCCCTCGATTGGTTCTTGTCCTGGAAAGTCACTCACTATCTTTCAATGGCAGTTGCCTCTTGACCTGTACAGAATGAAAAAAGGAAGGAAGAGATGGGTAAAACGCGAATCGCACCAAGGCTGAGCAAGCTGAGCCAAAGGCCCGTCCCGAAGGCTGTCGCAGACAGTGTGGTGTCAGGAAAGGGACCAGGCAGAATCCCAGTCCAGCTGCTGCCTGCTCTGGAGGAAGCTGGCTGTCTCTTTCCCAGGGGCAAGGGACTTCCCCTTTCTCTCAGATAACACAGCCCCAGCGTAGACCACACTGCCTTTCCTTAAATTAACAGACCCACGCATTCCTCAACGGCCTAAAAATTCATATGGCATCTTCCAGCTGGGAAGCATCTCAGAAATCAACTCGTTAAATGCCCTGGTCTTAAGAAAGGAACTAAAGGTTGGAAAGGGTGAGTCACACAATTGCTTAAAACTAAAGCCAGGAATCTACTAAAAATAAGATGTTCTAGAAGGTGGGTAAGAACAAACATCAGTTGGTTATCTACCACAGCCCTCGTAATATGTTATGTTTTATAAGCCAATAACATGATAATGCTGCTCCCTTATAGATAATCTAAATTACAAGAAGTCAAGTGACTTGTCCAAGGTCTTACAGCTCGCTAGTAAGTGGCAGTCAGGATTTAAACTCAAGTCTATCTGGCCTCAAAAGCCACTTCACCATGCTGTGTCTCATTGGGTTGCCTTCTGGACTGGGTCCTCAAAAGGACCCTACACAATCCAGTACTGATTAAAACTAAAAATAGAGCTTCTCTGTCTGCAAACGTACCCTTCAGTTTTATAACGAGCCTTCTCTCTACAAGAGAGTTGAAAAGCCTACTAACCCATTTAATCTTACCCGTAAAATAAGTTGCTGAAGGTAGAAGGTCTGGGTCAAATTTTGGTCAACAATGGAACAGAACTCAGAGCCCAGAAATAAAACGGCAGGTACATGGGGGCGAATAATTTTTGACAAAGGAGCCAAAAACACACAATGGAGAAAAGAAAGCCTCTTCAATAAACAGTGCTGGAGAATTGGAAACCCATGTGCAAAAGAATGAAACCAGATTATAGTTTGTCCTCCTGTATAAAAATTCTTCCAAAATGGATCAAAGGCCTAAATATAAGATCTGAAACAATAGAGTATGTAGAAGAAAACACAGACACTACACTTATGGACCTGGGTCAGAGAGAACTTTTTAGAAATTTGACCCCAAAGACAAGGGAAGTAAAGGCAAAAATAAATGAGTGGGACTGTATTCAACTAAAAAGCTTCTGCGGCGCAGAAGAAACAGACAACAAAACGAAAAGGCAACCAACTGAATGTGAGATGAGATTTGCAAACCACAGCTCCAACAACCGGTGCACATCCAAAACACATAAAGAACTCTTACGAGCCCTGACTGGTGTGGTTCAGTGGGGTTGACAGACATCTCACAAACTGAACAGTCGCTGGTTTGATTCCCAGTCAGGGCACATGTCTGGGTCGAGGGCCAGGTCCCTGGTTGGGGGCGTGAGAGAGGCAACAGATCGATGTTTCTCTGGCAGGTCAATGTTTCTGTCCATCTCTTTCTCCCTCCCTTCCCCTCTCTCTAAAAACAGATGATAGACAGACAGACATAATTTATTAAAAAAAGAACTTATACAACAACAACAAACAATCCAATTAAAAAATGGGCAAAGGACCTGAGTAGACACCTCTCCCAAGAAGATGTACAAATGGCCGTCAGATATATGAAAAGATGTTCAACTTCACTAGCTATTACAGAAATGCAAATCCAAACTACGGTAAGATACCACCTCACACCTGTTAGAATGGCTATTATCAACAAGACAGGTAAGAACAAGCGTTGGAGAGGTTGTGGAGAAAAGGGAACCCCCACTCACTGCTGCTGGGAATGTAAACTGGTACAGCCACTATGGGAAAAAGTATGGAGGTTCCTCAAAAAAAAAAAAAAAACAATTATCATATGACCCAGCAATCTCTCTTCTGGGTATCTACCCGAAAAACTCAAAAACATTTGCAAAGATTTCTACACCCCTATGTTCACTGCAGCATTATTCACAGTGGCTAAGACATGGAGACAACCCCAGTGTCCTTCGATAGAGGACTGGACAAAGAAGACATGGTGTGTGTGTGTGTGTGTGTGTGTGTGTATATTACAGAATACTGTTCAGCCATAAGATGAAATACTGCCATTTGCAGCAACAATAGATGGACCTTGAGAATATCAGGCTGAGTGAAATGTCAGAACCAACCACATGAATCCGCGCATATGTGGGATATAAAACTGAAACTCACAAGACACAGGCAGACAACAGTATGGTAATTACCAGAAGGAAGGGGAATGGGGGGGGAGGGTGGCACAGTAAAAGGTAAAGGAGGTCAAGGGCATAATGACGGAAGATGATTTGACTTTGGGCGGTGGGTACAAATGCAACACACAGATCACGTACCAGAGAAATGTATACTTGAAACCTCTATGACCCTATTAACCAATGTCACCCCAATAAATTTGTTTTTTATATCCTCACCCAAGGACCTGGTCCTTGATTTTAGAGAGAGAAATATCGATGTCAAAGAGCATCATCAATCGGCTGCCTCTCGAACATGCCCTGATCAGGGATCTAACCCACAACCTAGGTGTGTACCCTGACCAGGGATCAAACCTACAACCTTTGGTATATGGGACGCCTCTCTAACTAACTGAGCCACCCTGCAAGGGCCATCCCAGTAAATTTAATAAAATAAAAATATATATGGTTAGCATTAAAAAAAATTCTGTTTATCCTAGTTTTGAGGAAGAATGGAAAGACAGCTAAGCTAGTGATAAAACTAAAGCTTCTGTAAGTGTTCTTCCACTCAAACTATCCCCCCTCCCAGTCCATCGCAACTGGCCATTCCTCCCTCCCACGGCCGGCAGACCACCTCTGCCTTCCCTGCCGGGCCCTGTGATCTGATGTCCGCACTTTCACTGCCGATACCATGACGTGCACACAGCAGGGTCTATCCCTACCTCCATCCCCCAAGAGAGCTGGAAGGCTGGAATTAAGACGGAGAAATAACAAAAGCATAGCTTTCTAATGGCTTTTTTAAAAAGATGAGAGCCTGAAGCCTCAAGCCAGTAATACCTGAAGGAAAAGGAATGATTGATAAGCAATGCAAACAGCTAGGGGAAAAAGTAGAAAAAAGGAACTGTACCAGGGGCGGCACCTGAGGGATGTCCTGGGTCAGTGTGGGAGAAGCTTTGGCTCTCTCTCCCTTCCACCCACTTTTTTGTTTTAATTATTTTATTGTTGTTCAATTACAGTTGTCTGTATTTTCTCCCCACCCACTCCAAACCTGCCTCCCTCCCTTGCTTCTTCCACCCTCCCCCTTGGTTTTGTCCAAGGGGGACAAACACTTTTTAAAAATATATATTTTACTGATTATGTTACTACAGTTGTCCATTTCTCCCCTTTACTCCCCTCCACCCTACACATTCCCTCCCACCTGCACCCCTCCCTTTAGTTCATGTCCATGGGTCATACATATAAGTCTTTGGCTTCTACACTTCCTATACTATTCTTACCCTCCCCCTGTCTATTTTCTACCTACTATTTATGCTACTTATTCTCTGTACCTTTTCTCCCTCTCTCCCCCTCCCACTCGCTCATTGATAACCCTCCATGTGATCTCCGTTTCTGCCACACACACTTTTAAAAGGACTTTTCTAAGTAGAATAAGTGTGACTGCTATTCAAACAGCTTCAGAACTGGCCCACAGGTTGCCTGTCCCACCCTCACCCATCATCTGACTCTTTCCCCCTCTCCACTGACCTCTCTCTCTCTCTCTCACACACTCGCGCGTGCGCGCACACACACACACACACACACACACACACACACACACACACACACACTGCTCTGCAGACTAGAGCTTCCCCCGCATACAAATTCTGACCTCTCAGGTGGACACATAAGTCTGACCTATCTCCACGAAAGACTCTGCAGCCCTAACAGTGAAAGTGCACTTGTACTGACAGGTACTGCCCCCACCGCCTACTGCCGAATTTGCTAGCATATTCGTAGGGCCTAGGAGGCTATTCTCTTCAAATAGGAGGGAATGCACAGCCAAAAACCAAGCAAACAGGAACTCCCATGGTCCTGATGTGTTTGCAACTGTCTACATTCTCTCCTATTTCTTAGGGGTGGGAGCAAGCAGCAAATGGTTTCTTTCCTTTGCTTCTGAATGTCTTTTACTTCTTGCATCCTCAGCGAACTAGCCTTCTGTCCCCAGAAACAAGAGGATGACTGTAAACACTCTTGTGCTGCCCCTTCAGAGAGATTTCCACCCTGACAGATCCACCCACATCACTTCCCTCGGGCATCTTTTCTGTGCTTCGTGTTACTATCGGTGGTGACAGTGGTGAGCATGTGTCTGTCTGTGTAGAAAGAGAGATGAAAGGCCCCTTACAGACTACGGTGAGTCCAGCTGCCTCATTTTCCAGAGGAGACAGTGAGTCCCAGAGAGAAAAAGAGACTGACTCGTCCAAACTTGCAAAGCAAGTTGAAGTGAATATGGCTGAGTCCACCTGAGATCATTAACAAGCCACACTGAAGAAATCCAGCGGCCCAGCCCTGGCAGGTGGCTCAGTTGGTCGGAGTGCTGTCCCGTACATCAAACGGTTGCGGGTTGATCCCCGGTCAGAGCACGTACCTAGGCTGCAAATTTGATCCTCAGTAAGGGCACATACGTGAGGGGACCAATCAATGTTTCTCTCTCACATCGATGTTTCTCTTACCCCACACCCATTCCTCTCTCTAAAATCAATAAGCACGTCTTCCAGTGAGGATTAAATTTTTAAAAATTCAGCTAATATTTTTTTAAAATAGAGCCCAGGCTGGTGGCTCAGTAGGTTGGGCATCATCCCACACACTGAGTGGTTGCCAGTTCACTTCCTGGTCAAGACCCGTGCCTGGGTTGTGGGTTTGATCCCCAGTTGGAGTGCGTGCAGGGGGCGGATGGTCAATGTCTCTCTCTCTTACTTGATGTTTCTCTCTCTCTCCTTCTCCCTCCCCTCCCCTCTCTCTAAAACCAAAAATAAAAAAAGAAATACATCAGCTCATCCTCATTTGACTGCTAAAGATTAAAGTTTTCTTAACTATGTATTAATTTTGTCCCCAAAACACTTTGATAAGGTAACAAGGCTAGTAGGTAATTCAGCTTCCAGTATAATCTTCCCACAGATAACTGTAAGCCCTGAATAAAAAATGTTAAACTATCTGAAGTGAGCAAAGGCGGGCAGATTTGGGATAGGTGAAAATTAGAAGAAGGAACTAGCAGGAGATGAATTTCCCATTTTTAGAGCTTTGACCTAAGGCTCTTTGTCCAGCCACAGTTACAATTAAGAAAACAAACAAACCCCAGGCTTTCTGTCCGTGGGAACCGAAGACAGAGCGGCCACCGCCAGTAAGAGAGAGCCACGAGTGGAGAGTCCCAGGTTCTGTGTGTAAACTCTGCTCCGATCTCTAGCTGGCCCCTGAACCATGTGGCACAGGGTAGAATCCAAGGATCTTAGCAAAGGACAAAAGAGCCAGACAGAAATTTGAACTGCCACCTACCACAGGTAAGAGAGTTTGCCGTTTCAACCAAATTAACTGCCTATGAAAATGAAAGCACCAACAGAAGCTAGAGTCTCCACGATCTGACATTCACCTTCACTTATGGTCAGGATAGAACTCAAATTCCATAAAGAACTAGAAAGTAAACCTTTCTGCAAGGGGAAAGACAATCAATCAGCAGAGGGCCATTCCGAGATGGCCCAGATGCTGGAATTATCAGACAAGGATATTAAAACAGCTATCATACTAAGCAGAGAAACTGAACATTGTTTAATGTGGCAACTTTATGTTTTTCTGTTTTATTAAATTTATTGGGGTGACATTAGTTAATAAGATTGTATAGGTTTCAAGTGTACATTTTCAAAGTGGCCATTTTTAGAACAGAAAAGCAGTATCTCAAATTTTTTTAATTCACTGAATGAGCTTAATAACAGAATGGAGTTGATAGAAAGAAGAATCAGTGACTCTTGAAGACAGATCAATAGAAATTATCGAAACTGAAATGACTCTGGAGTCATGTGCCGTCTCCAGAACCACCGGCCCCTCAGACCCTTCAGCTGAGCAAACACAAGGACGACTTCACTGTCATTGGAAAAACTGATCTCAGGGAGAACCCAAGTGACTCGGGATGACAGAGAAATCACCACCTACGATTCTGTTGGCCTGGCCGCCTCTTATCTGCTAATTAACCTCGGGAGGTCACCCAGATATAAGCAGTAAGAAAGGTAAGGATGGAAAATGCGGGGGTAGGATGAAAATTTAAATCTGAAATAACCACAATACCCAAAGTCCTAGAAATCAAATCTAGTGCCCTACTGTGTGTACTGAGAAACAGGAAGCGGCTGTTTTCCCCCTAGAATGGCTGAGGTAGCATCCTTAGGACTGCTCAGAAAAAAAGCCAGAAGGATTTTCAATCTTTTTCCGCCCTATGCGCTCTCTTACCCAAAAGCCAATCTGGTAAACAGGCAGGATGGGGTGGGAATGATCAATCGCTGTTGGGAACCGCTCTGCACGGTGTCAGGAATTGTAACTACCCCCTCCATGGCTAAGACTGAGTGAGTGACCTCCAGAATGCAAGCCACAAGGAGACAAAGCTTGTCTCTGGTAGCAAACGCTGCCTCTGCTTCATCCCCTTCCCCCAACACTTGGTCAGTTAGTCAGAGACAGGCAGGACCCCTCAGAGGAGGGGCAGCCTAAGCCAGACACGATCACTTGGGAGGCCATCATGGAAGGACTCGGGGGACTGCAACAAAGAGGGAGTGATGGACCCTCGCCCCCCAGCTATTCTGACATAGCCGGAGTCCCCATGTCCTCTGGGAGAAGCGCTTCCTGGCTCTAATCCACTTAACCCTGAAAACTTGTAATGGGGGAGGCGGTGCAGCCTCTTGCCGGCTAGAGCGGATCGGGGTGATCGGGCATAAGAAAGAATTCACAAAGTCCTGTGAAGTCTGCTTTGCTAAGAGTACTTTCATTCATATGATAAGGGTCCAAGCAGGAAATGAGTATGTCTCCCAAAGTTTCTGCAACTCCCTTACCTGACAGACACTGACTCAGACTAAGCCCTCAGGTTTCTTCGAAATGTCATCTACTGTTTGATCCTTGCTGCCTGTATTCCTATGTATTACAACCCAAAAAAGCCATTGAGGAAGGGGCTCTTGGCCTTTCTCCTCTGAGAGACTGGCCACCTCTCCTCCCCAAGCAGATCATGTCTTGGTAGTGTTACTTTCATCTGTGGTGGTCAGGGGGACTTGCTGGCAAAGTTGCCCCCACAAATCAGTGCTGTGGGTCTGGGGCTGACGAGTGCCAGCAACTTGGTGACCCACTGTCACCTAGGTTGGTAAAAGCGGCTACTCTGAATGCCATCCTTGACCAGCTTCCCACAGCCAAGTTACTTCATGTAACTTGGCTGTTCAGGACAGTCTAGGAGAAAGTGGAGGAAGAGGCATGAGCTGCAGAAGACATGTCGATTTCTGTAACCTTTTCTCTCACCTCCCGCATCCCACCCACCCGCCCACAAAGGAGGAGAATCCAGAATCCAGAGCAAGGGCTCTTCTCTGACTACAGTGGGAAATGGAAGAAGAGGCGTCCCCAAGTGCAATAAAAAACGGTGAGGCAGTAGTTCTGCCACTAACATACTGTCGGACCTCAGAAAAAGTCTTTTTTTACACTCTCTGGGTCTCAGTGTCATCAGGTGAACAAAGTCAGATGAAATGACATCCAAGATCCTTTCCAATAACAACATGTGTGACGCCTTGAGCTTCTAGTCAAGAGAACAGAGTATATAACCACAGCCACATCAAAATTACAACTAAACTATCTACAAAACAACCAACGATGAGAACTGCCTAAAATGTAGCTGAACAGAAGTCCCGTAACTAAAGACACACAGAAGACGCCACATTGAGACCTGCAGGAGGGGCGGAGACAGAGAACCGGTTGGTCCCACACCCACGTGTGGGCGCTGAAAACTGGGAGGGATATCTGGGCTGTAGCTCCAAAGGTCCTCCCTGAAGAGCGAGGGGTCCCAGCCCCAGACTGGACTCCCCAGCCAAGGTTCCAGAGCCAGGAAGAGAAGTCCCCTTCACTTCCGGCTGTGAAAAGCAGCAGAGATTGTGGCTGAGTGCGAAGGAAGGCTTCTGGAGTCCCAGGTGTTCCTCTTAAAGGGCCTGTACTCAGACTTCCTCAGACTCACTCCCTTTGAGCTTCAGCTCCAGTGCAGCAGCTCCAAAGGCATCAGGAACTGAACTGTCTGGCTCTGGGACAAGGGCTGGAGGGGCAGCTTTCTCACAGACAGAAGAGCTGGCAGAAGCCACTTGTTCCTTTGCTGAGTCCTCCCAACACAGAGCCAGCACGCAGGGATCAGAGCTGAGTCTCCATCAACCTGGCTAACACTGTTCGCCCTGCCCTGGTGATTCCCTGAGACACCACCCCATCTAAACAATATTTACCCAAAGAGATCCACACCAAGACACATCATAATGAAAATGGCAAAGGTTAAAGACAAAGAGAGAATATTAAAAAGCAGCAAGAGAAAAGCAGTTAGTTATCTAGAATGGAGCTCCCACAAGACTGTCAGCTGATTCCTCAATAGAAACTTTGCAGGCCAAAAGGCACTGGCAACAAATATTCAAAGTGATGCAAAACAAGGACCTGCAACTGAGAATACGCTACTCAGCCAAGCTGTCATTTAGAAATAAAGGACACAGAAGAGGTTCCCAGACAAGACGAAGCTAAAGGAGTTCATCACCACTGCACCAGTATCATATGAGATGTTAAAGAGCCGTTTTTCCAAAGGTAAAAAAATAATAATAATAAATATGAACAATAAAATGGTAATAAACACATCTTATCAACAATTACTTTCAATGTAGATGAATAAAACGCTCTAATCAAAAGACAAAGGTGGCTGAATGGATAAGAAAACAGGACCTTTAACATGTGTTATCTACATGAGACGCCCTTCAGACTGAAAGACACGCATAGGCTGAAAGTGAAGGAATGGAAAAGGATATCTCACGACATGCAAACAAACAAAAAAAGCTGGGTAGCACTACTTACACCAGACAAAACATACTTTAAAACAGTCTGTAACAAGAGACCAAGGAAGGACCCAGCGATTCCGCTTCTGGTATTTATCCAAAGAAACCCACACACTAAACCACAAACATCCATATATTCAGTGCAGCATTACTGACAGTAGTCTAGATACCGAAGCAACTTAAGTGATAAAGAAGTAGTGCATATATACAATGAAGCATGACTCGGTCATTACGAAGGATGGGAGCTCGCATCGGCCACAACACGGACGGCCCCAGCAGGTGCCGTACTGAAGAAATAAGTCAGACAGAGAAAGACAAATACCATGATTACACTAATATGTGGAATCTGAAAAAACAAAATAAACAAAAAAGCGGAATATAAAAGAACATTCTGATGGTTGCCAGAGGGGAAGGAGTTTGGGGCATGAGTGGAAAATGTGAAGGGATTAAGAAGTACAAATTGGCCCTGACTGGTGCGGTTCAGTTGGCTGGGTGTCGTCCTACAAAGAGAAAAGTCACCAGTTCAATTCCCAGTCAGGGCACATGCAAGAGGTAACTGACTGATGTTTCTCTCCCTCTCTTTCTTCCTCCATTCCCCTCTCTCTAAAAAATAAATAATAGTAATAAAAAGAAGTACAAATTAGTAGTTACAAAATAGTCACAGGAATGTGAAGGACAACACTGGGAATACAGTCGATGATATTGTCATAACTATGTACGGGGTCATATGGGTGCTAGTTTTTTCGGGGTGATCACGTCATAAGTTATATAAATGTAATAATATTGTATATCAACTGTACTTGACAAAATAAAAAATTACTTTAAAAAAACAATATGCATGACATCTTTACCCATGTTATCTCCATCTGCCTTTAAAGAAACTGTAAATAATAGGTCTCGAAAGGCAGGCGAGGAAACAGTACGTTTGATTACCCTTAGAATATCTCACATGTATACAACTATTCAAATTTCTTAAAGAATAAATTAATTTAAAAGTATCAGTCATTTCAAATTTATGTTAAAAGCAAATTCCAATATCTATCTATGATGGAGGACTGCTAAAATGACATTTTTCTGCTCTTAAGTCTGCCAGAATAATTTTGTTTTAAGCTTTATTTTATTTAACTGTGAACTTCATCTTTTCGTTAGTGTTCTTTAGAGAAATAGGGGGAGAGAGAGAAAGAGAGAAACATCAGTGTGTTGTTCCGCTTGTCTATACATGCATTGGTTGACTCTTGTATGTGCCCTAACCGGGGCTAGAACTTGCAGCCTTGGGTGTATCAGGACAACACTCCAACCAACTGAGCTACCTGTCCAGGGCCCCAGGATAAGTTTTTTATCCGTGTAACTTTTAGGATGAAAAGGCAGATACACTTATCCTCCCCATGCTCCTCACCCACCATATGACGGATGAACAAACAGACTAAGAGACTTGTGAACCTTTCAGGAAACTAGAAATAGATACAGGACTGGGATCCAGTAATTCCACCCCTAAACTTCAGGGGTTTTTTCACCTCATGAAAGAAACTTTACTTTCCTAAAGAAACCTTACCTGACAAAGAACCAAGAGTATAAGCATAAGTAAGACTGAAATTGGAAAGAAAGGATTTAAGAACTTTCAAGCACTTTGGAAGCACTACTAATAAACAACTGGTAAGACCAGCTTGCAATGGAAGGATCTATTTAAAAGCGGGCCCTCAAGGACCGCCACCCAGTTCTGCTTGTTTCTCTTTCCTAACACGTAGTCTACAATGAGAGGCTAGGCTTCTCTGCAATTGGGCCATGTTTGTGGGGTTTAGCAAAAGAACCAGGAAGAAAAGCGTGGGTAACTCACCTGCTCTAGGAAAGCTGGCTGAATCAGAGAAGCATGCCAGCTCCCTTTAACCTCTGGAAGTCTCTCACTAGGATAGCACGGTGCCACAAGGGTAAAAGCAGGCAATGTCAAATATAATTAAACAGCAAGTCACAGCAATTAGCCTTAGGAGAGAAAGGAACCAAAAGTGCTTTTATTACCTAATGTAGTCTCCACAGTAACCCTATCAGGTAAAGAATACTGTGTCCACTTTATAAATGAGGAAGAAATAAAGGCTCGAAGTCATATAGCTAGCTGATAAGTGGCAGCTGATAAGTTGATTTTCACCTGGGTATTTGTGCCCCTAATTTTCCTTTCTCCTCACCATCATACCACCTCTCTAAGGAATTATCTCTCAAATCTTACCCTCAAGAAAGCCAGTCCTGAGCCACAGCTCCAACATCACAAACCTAACATAAGATGATGGGTAGTTTACCCATTAGCTCATTCATTCATTCACTTACTCACTCACTCATTCATTCAAATATCAACCTCTGAGTTTAAACACTGGAGATAAGGCAGTGAGCAGATGCCCTGGCTGGTGTGGCTCAGTGGATAAAGAGTGCCAGCCTGTGAACCAAAGTCCACCATTGTGATTCCCAGTCAGGACGCAGGCCTGCGTTGCACGCCAGGTCCCCAATAGGGGGAGTACTAGAGGCAACCACACATTGATATTTCTTTCTTTCTCTTTCCCTTCCCCTAAAATAAATAAATAAAGTTTACAAAAATAAATAAAACACCTGGCTGGTGTAGCTCAATGGACTGAGCATGGGCCTGTGAACCAAAAGATCGTGGTTCGATTCCCCATCAGGGCACATGCTTGGGTTGCAGACCAGTTCCCAGCAGAGCATGCACCAGAAGCAACCATACATTGATATTTCTCTCCTCCTCTCCTTCCCTTCCCTTCTAAAGATAGATAGATAGATAGATAGATAGATAGATAATAAAACAGTAAGTAAAAAGACCTGCCTTCATGGTATTTGCTGTATAGTGCAACAGAAAAATACTGATGAAAGATCATACTATTAAATTTGAATTGTATGAAATACAATGAAAAGAAACTGACCTCCCACCAGTGGTGAGGACGCTCCGAAGAGAAGAGGAAGCGTGCTGAGTTGAGGAACTCCAGGCCATCTGTGTGACCACAGCAGGGAGGTCAACGGGACGCGGGAGGAGACACACGGGGACAGCCATACCATGCAAGCCCTTGGAGGCCAACACAGATTTGGGCCTTTATCCAAAAAACTATAGGAAGTCAGGCAGATATTAAGGCTAAAATGTGTACTTTCAAAAAGATCACTTTGGGTTCAGTATGGACAATATATGGAAAGAGGTAAAAATGATGACGAGATCAGTAAAGAGTCCAGTTCTGTGGTCCAGGAAAGATGATGGAAATGACAGCTACCAATGCTGGGTGCGTGCAGGGCACGTGCTACGTACCAGGCACCAAGCACCATCCTAGGTACTTTATATGAATTAATCTTTTTTTTCTCAATCCTCATCTGAGGATAAATTTCTGTTGACTTTAGAGAGAGAGAGAGACAAACATTGATGTGAGAGAGAAACTGCCTCATGTCCACACCCTGACCAGGGATCAAACCTATAGCCCAGGCATGTGCCCTGACCAGAGACCAAACCCCAACTTTTTGGTGTATATGACGATGCTCCAAACAACTGAGCCACCCCTACAGGGCCATGAATTAATTTTTATGACAACTCTGCAACAGGTATTTTCCCCATGTTAAAAGTAAAAAACGTGCCCTGGCTGGTGTAGCTCAATGGATTGAGCGCGGGCCTGAGAACCAAAGAATCGTGGTTTGATCCCCAGTCAGGGCACATGCCTGGGTTGCAGGCCAGTTCCCAGCAGGGGATGTACCAGAGGCAACCATACATTGATGTTTCTCTTCCTCTCTCCTTCCCTTCCCCTCTAAAGATCAATAAATAAAATCTAATAAATAAATAAATAAAGTAATTTAATGGAAGTGTTGATTCATGCCCTCACCTCCGCGTTCTCACTTTCTTCACAATCAGGACCTTGTAAACACCTTTAACTCCCTTACCTTCCCCACCCCTTCTTCATATTCAACCAGTAAAACTTCAGCCCTTGGTAAACCAAACTGACGATCTCTCCAGGCCTACACCACAGCAGCTAAGTTACAAACTAAGCTGTGTCTCTAAACAAAATACAACTACCCTGACTGGATATTTTTCTTTTTTTTTATAAGAATTTATTTCAGCCAAACTGATCACATATGCCGGGGAGCAAGATTTCAAATGCTCTTCATTGAGCCCCAGCTGGTGTGGCTCAGTTGGCTGGGCGTCATTCTGCAAACCAAAAGGTCGCTGGTTTGATTCCCAGTCAGAGCATATGCTGGGTTGCAGGTTCGGTCCCCTGGGGCACATACAGAAGGCAACCAATTGATGTTTTTTCTCTCAAATAGATGTTTCTTGCTCTCTCTTTTTTCCTCCCTTCTCCTCTCTCTAAAACAAAATATTATTTTAGATGTTCTTCATTGACTAGTATTCTAAATGTACCACCACAAATTTCAAACGGGTCCCTCGATGCTGCCGGCAATCCAGCTACATTTCCCCTGGTTGGTTCGCCTCCCTACTGTCCAGAATGACTCCTTCACACCTTTCTCTCAAAAACCTCTGGTCCTTCTTACTTAATAACTCTGTCACCAAGAAGCAACATTCACACCGCCGACTTCCTAACTCCAAATTCAACAATGTTAACGGCATTCTGCTTTTCCTACTGTTAGAATGAAGGCCTTCTCGGCATGTAAAATACAACCTTCTTATCTCTAATGGATCCAATTCCATTAGAATTATCCCCACTCTCTCTTACATCATCATTTTTCTCTCTTTAGAGACTCATGCCCCTCAGCATACAAATATCCCACTTGAAGTGTGGTCCACAAACCAGCACTGGCTCACACGCCATTAGAAGTACAGAAATTGAGATTACGCATTTAGACATTTTTGTAGCAAGATGACATTGTTACGACATCCAAGCAGATGAACAGTGAACCTATAAAACATGGTCTAAACCAGTCAGGATGTTGATAAACTCACAGTGAGTCACGGAAAGAGTTCGCGACGTGCAAGTCAGACGCAGCAGTACCACGCGTAGGTCCCAGACAGATTAGGAAAAAACCAGTCCTGCCTCACAGGCGGCGTGAGAAGCCGCCCTCCAGAACAGTGCTTCTCAAACTTGAATGTGCTTACGAATCAGCTGGGGATCTCATTAAAATGCAGGTTCTGATCCAGTAGGTTTGGGGTGGGGCCTGAGAGTCTGCATTTCGAAAAAATTCCCAGTTGATCCAGAGGCCACATCTGAGAATCAACATTCTAGAATTTCCCATCTTAAAAAAAAAAAGGCGAGGGGTGCAAAAAGAATAAACTCCCTCTTGATCTTAGGTCTCCTTCCAGGTACTTCAGCCCCAACATCTCTGCTTCTCTTTACAGCAAAACGTCCTGAAAAAAGTTGCCTACACTCATCATGTTTTTACTTCTTATTCCCTCAGTGCACCCCCGTCAGGCTCCTACCCTCAACATTCCACTAAAACCGTTCATTAGAGTCTTGATACTGCCAAATTCCGTGGTCGCTCCTTTGACCTCTAAAGAGAGTCGCTGTTATTTCTACCCCTAGGAAGAAGTTTCTTTCCATTTCATGGCCTCCAGAGAACTTCCCTTTCTCTCTGTCTACACTCCCTTTCCTCTCTGCCTGCTGCCCAGGCAGCACCCGCGGTCTCAGAAGCCAGGGAATCTGGGTTCTCGCTGTAATTCAGGAACATACCAGCGTAGGTGATTAAACATCACAACCTCAGTTTCTTCTAGTGTATTTAGAGATTATAATATCTAAACGTGATGGAACTGACATAAGGATTTATATGAAAACCTACATTAAGTGCCTCAGAACATAAGGCCTGACGTGAAACATATTCTATAAATGTTAATTCAGTTTTCTTCTCCATCACCATTCTTTTTTTTTTTAAATAATTTTAAGATTTTTTATTTATTTATCTTTAGAGGGGAAGGGAAGGAGAGAGGGAGAGAAACATCAATGTATGGTTGCCTTTCGTGCATCCCCTGCTGGGAAGTAGCCTGCAGGGAACCGGCCTGCAACCCCGGCATGTGCCCTGACTGGGAATCGAACTGCGATTGTCTGGTTCGCAGGCCCGTGCTCAATCCACTGAGCTACACCAGCCAGGGCTCCATCACCATTCTGATTAAGCCTTACATTCCCTGCACATTTGTATTTTATTGCACTTCCCCCATCTAAGTACCAGGAAGCCCTTGAGAAAGAAATCTGGAGAAATTAGCTTGCCCAGTTCCAGCAGAAATTTTTTTTTTAATGCTAAAAGAAATGGGTGGGTGGGTAGGTGGTCCCAGAGGTGTAACCCAGCAGCATCTGAAAAGGCAGGGACGCTGCTACGGGCCGGGAGAAATGGTCAGGCCCCCTGCCAGGTTCTATGCCTCCCCCCATTCGAGTTCCATCCTGTGGCCACAGCTTTATCTCTTTATCTCATTCTTTGAGTAAGTCATGCTTAACAACCAGTCTCAAGTCAATGTCTTTAGTCGTAGAAACAACCCGACACTCACACTCACACGCACACTGGGCAGCACAAAGAGCAATGGAATCCTGAGTCCCGGTCTCGTCTCTCCAATGTACTGGTGCTGTGACCCTTGTAAAATGACTGTCACTCTGAGAAGTTTCCTCATTTGGGAGGCAGAAATGACAATACGCCTCGGCTACAATAATGTAGAGAATAATGCGTGTGGAAGTACTTTGTATGCCAAAAACATGATTAATGTTATGTTATAGGTACACACACAGCCCACCCGTGGCCAGTTCAGGGGCCAGTTTTACTGAGCCAAGTCCTCAGTCCTGGGGTTCTACTCTATGCTAAGCTCTGAGGCGACCTGTTTCCAACTCAAGTCCTCCTGTCCCTGAAGCTAAAAATTTTGTATCCTTTCTTGTTTCACTTGATTCCCTTTTCTTTTTATGTTAAAGATTTTATCTATTTATTTTTAGAAAGAACGGAAGGAAGGCATAAAGGGAGGCAAGAAAACATCAATGTGTGGTTGCCTCTCATGTGCCCCCAGCCGGGGACCTGGCCTGCAACCCAGGCATGGTCCCCACACCACCTAACATGGAGATTTGTTCACAGCAAGTACTCATGAAGTATTGGTTAAACTGACTCAATGCTAATTTCTTATTTTTTTGCACTTACTGTCCATACCACACGTCTACAGCAGGGGTATCAAACTCATTTTCACCGCGGGGCTTCCAAGGGCCAAAATAATCTTAGCACTGTATAAATGTAACTACTCCTTAACTGTTAAGGAAGTAAAATTACATTCGGCCCTTTTGAAGGCAACTGTGAGGTTGATGTGGCCCCGGTAAAAATGAGTTTGACACCCCTGGTCTGCAGTGTTCTGTAAGAAAGGAATGTCAACAGGGAAGAAGTCTTATCTTCCCGTCAGAGTCTGATTTTTAGGTTAAAGATTCAACCTTTGGCCCAGGCTGGTGTGGCTCAGCTGGTGGGAGCACCATTCCATAACCAAAGTATTGTGGGATTCAATTCCCAGTCAGGGTACATACCTAGGTTGTGGGGCCAATCCTGGGTCAGGTGCATATGATCCCCAGTTTAGGCACATATGGGAGGCAATCAATCAATGTTCCTCTCTCACACTGATGTTTCTCTCTCTCTCCTCTACCCTCTTTCTTCACTTAACAAAAAAAGCAATGAAAAACTTGCCCTCAGGTGAGGATTGTAAAAACTATTAAAAAAAAAAAAAAGAATCAATCTTTGAAGTTCCTACTAAACAAGATTTGCACAATAAAGTGAAACAGGCAAATACAAACTTAGTAACTATTCCCATATTGTTCCTTGGGGTATATACAGCCATTGCTACTGCCGCATCCTCCTCCTACTATACAAGACGTCCACAGTCTGCCCTGGCTGGTGTGGCTCAGTGGACTGAGTGCCCGCCTGCGAACCAAAAGGTCACCAAGTTCGATGCCCAGACAGGGCACGTGCCTGGGTTGCAGGCCAGGTCGCCGGTAGGGGGCGTGTCAGAGGCATCCACACACTGATGCTTCTCTCCCTCTCCTTCTACCTCCCTTGCCCTCTCTCTAAAAATAAATATACTTTTTTAAAAGTCCATGATCTAATCTGACCTGATAGCTTCAATCACCCTGAAATTATTTATATTCTATGACCTACCCCCCTTCGCCTTCTCTTTAAGAATATTCCTGAGATACACACTCTGAGAGTTTTAAACTCTGGCTGTATATGAGAAAAACCTTGGGCACTTTCACAAATACCACTACTATCAGACAACTAACCCAATTTCTATAGTGAGTCAAACACACCTAGTACAACCACAAGACTGTTTATCGGCATCTACCCAAAGCTGAACATATGACTCAGCAATCCTAGTCTCCCAAGAGATGAGTGTGTGTGTCCACCAAAAGACATATACGTGACTAAGAATGTACACGGGAGCTTTGTCACAAGTCGTAACTGTCCCAATTGCCCATCAACAGTGAGTAAATAATTGTGGTACATCCAAACAATGAAATACTACATCCTACTGCACACAATACGAATGAATATCCAGATATGGTGATGAGCAAAAAACTCCAGACCCAAAGGAGCACATGCTATTCTATTTGATTCTATTTATATGAAATTCAAGAACAGGTAAACTAATGACTGGAGATAGAAGTCAGAGTAAGTGGTTACTTGAGCAGCCAGTATTAATGAGGAAGTAGCACGAGGGAGGCTTCTAGAAGTTTGGGAAATGTTCTTGATCTCATGCCTTTCCCTCCCTTCCTTCCTTCCTTCCTTCCTAGAGAGAGGGGAAGGAAGTGAAAACAAGAGGGAGAGAAACATGAGTCAGCTAACTCTTGGGGACCAAACCCTAGGCATGTGCCCTGACCTGAAATCAAACTGGCAACCTCTCACTTTGCAAGATGACACGTAGCCAGCTGAGTGACACTGGTCAAGGGCTCATGCATTATCTTGATGTGAGTAGTTATCACATGACTGTATATATAAAAATTCACTGAGTATCTCGGAAAATTGTGTGTATAATGTATAAACATATATGGAAGAAAAAAATCAGAATCTCAGGTATCATTATTTTATAAAAGCACTATAAACAATTCAATTTTACAACCAATGCTAAGAACCATTCTTCTACCTCAACAAGTACAATCTTAAGACTCCCAGGTCTTCCTACTTCCATTCTTCCAATAGCAACTGTGAGACAAAGTAATAAGAACAGAAGCTTGAAAAGGTGGTGAAGCAGGGACAGAGGCACTTCTGAAATGTTAAGGATCCCGGTGAGGGAGGAAAGTCAAGTTGATGCTGACAACACAGCTGAAAGAGACGGTAAAGCTAGTCAGTTCCAGCTTTATCACTGACTAGCTATGGCCCCAATGTCAGGCAAACTCTTCATTCCTCCAGGCCTCACAGCTGGTAAACCAGACCTCCCCGCGTGTAAACAAAGTCTGGCAAGGAAGTTGAAAGGAATCAAGTAAGAACAGGTCCTTTGGAAAGACTCTCGGTTTACCTCTAGCACAGCACTTATCATTCGGTATCATAATTACCTACTTGTTTATCTCTCCCCATGAACCTTGAGCTCTTAAAAGGCCAGGATTAGGTATTTCACCCGTGAATCCAAGCACATGCATAGAAGGTGGCACACAGTAATAAACGGTTCAGCAAATGTTCAATGGCAAATGGCTGAACATTATGAATGCCTTATTTATGTTCTTATAAGTATAAATACGTAGATCTATATCAAAAAATAATTCATCTCCCACATGTACACCCCTTACAAATAATAGTGAACATTATTATTTTCCTTATTAATAGTGAATATTGTTACTTTCCTTATTAACACCAACTAAAGGAAGTCAAAGTTCTAGGGCACCGAGAATCATCAGAAGGCTCCTCAGAGATGTCCTCCCAGAGGCCTCAAAAGTCCAGGCCTCCTCACCCTTAATAATATGCCTCCTAGTAATAATAACTACTGTCTATATAGTATTATTTCATTATACAAAGTGCTTTCATCACCATAATCTCAATCAATCCTCACAACTCTATGAGAAGGTATTATTAAATCCATTTTATAGGTGGAGAAACAGAGGTTCACATTTTATTTTATTTTATTTATTTGTTTATTTATTTATTTATTTATTTATCTTTAGAGGGGAAGGGAAGGAGAGAGGGAGAGAAATATCAATGTATAGTTGCCTCTTGTGCATCCCCTGCTGGGAACTGGCCTGCAACCCAGGCACCCTGACTGGGAATCAAACCATGATCCTCTGGTTCACAGGCCCGTGCTCAATCCACTGAGCTACAGCAGCCAGGGCCAGAGGTTCACATTTTAAATGATGTGCTGACCTAAGGCGTGCCGAAAGAACTAAAGGAGGACTTTCATGTACAGCCTCTTTCTTCAGTGCCCAGGAGGAGAAACGTGAACATCACCACCGCATCCCCCTGGCCTTCCCAAATGAGAAGGACCGGTCACTCGCTGCTTTGCTTTAGCTGACTACCCATTCAGTTTTCCTTGTTCTCAGCCCAGGTTCTTCAAGCACAAACTAAGGCCCGAGGAGAAAAATCCCAAAACTCGGAACAGCCACACTCACAGCTGCTGGCTCATGTCCTTGTGTATAAAGCTAAAGAAATAAAAGCAAAACTTGCTCCAGCAAAGAGCTGTAAATCTTCTGACCAAGTAGCACTCAGGTAATTAGTTATGTATAGCTGACTTAGTCTTTACTTGGTTTTATTTTTTTCTTCAAAGATTTATACTGTCTCTTGTTTTCCCCACTCCACTGCAAATTCTGCAAAGGTCACATCTTAGGAAGGTCTATCTCCCTTTAATGAGCATATAGCACCCAAACCAGAATTGACCACTAAACACGTTTTACCAACCTAGTAATTTATACGAACCAACTTCCCCAAAATTAAAAATTATAGTACTTTAAGTAATCAACAAGTTGGCATTCTTCAACCGAATGAACCCATATAAAATCTAGTCTCTAAGAAACAAACACCAAAGGACACCTAGCACCCACCAAAATGCCAGGCACACCTTTGGGTGGGCACTCAATAAAGGTGTGCTGAATGAATGATAACCGAGATCCAATACGAATCCAATACAAATAGATCCAATACAAGGTCCAATACAAATCCCTTAAGGCAGAGTAATGCAACTGAGAAGCGAGAGATGGGTAGAGAATGCCAAGTGAATGGGAAAAACAGCCAATCAGATTCTAAGGCAGCTCTACACAAAGTACTGCCTGGTGTCCCAAAGGGGACACTGGATTTAAGCAGCGCAACATACCCACACCAGCGATCTACAGCCCACGAGCAGGCACTAAGGCAGGGATCTATCACAGCTTCTCCCTCCTCCAGGAGCATCTGAGGCAGCAGCAGCTCACGCCTTTTGTTCCACACTGCCAGTCCATGCACTGGGAGGCCCGGGCACAGGACTGCAGGAGTTAAGCCAGGCAGTAAATACTAAAAGTTAGGAGGAAATTAGCGTGCCACCTGACACTCTTCTGGCACAAGCCTAAACCGATTAGTTTAGGTTACAAACATAACTGCAAGATTCCACTGCGCTGATGAAACTACTCTTTTTGTACAAACTAAAAATAACCTATTTATCTAATCAAGGGCATTCCTCAAATATTTTTGTTCTGTCAGCAACCCAAAGTTCCATTTCCTCAAATTCTTATCTACAGTGCTTTATTAGACCCAAGTATGCCCAGGCCCCCAGAGCTTCCCCACTCCTCACCCTAATCCTACAGACAGAGCAAGAGACCTAAACCCCTTTACTAACTCGAGCTTACAAAGTTGCTTTTCCAATAACAAACATGTACAAAGCTTTGTGGCTCTTGCCTTGCGTAGAGCCACACAACTGGGACATGGGCTGAGCTGCAGCAAAGAATAACGAAAAGCGAAGAAAAAATGAAGGACAAGTCAGGGCATGATCGGGAAGTCAGCTAAATGCTTTTCATTCAGGCAGGAATGGAAGGAACCCCACCCACTTCGAAGAAAAGAGCACATGGGTGAACGGTTTCCAGCAGGGACAGAGCCAGACTGTACTTTACCACCTTACAATACAGCCAGCAAGCGTGCTCAGGGAACAGATTCATAATCAAAGGGCTGTGAACACCCTACAAGCATCATTAGTCTATTCCCGAATAGAAGTGACAATTTCAAGGGAAACAAACCCTTCTAGTCACAAAGAGCCAAGAGGGGCTCAAATCATACCGGCGGGTTCCAAAGAAGTTAGAAATCCTGTCCTCAGTAGCTCTCCCTGCTCTCATGCCCTGGGGTAAGCCAGCACTCCTTCTCCCAAAGGTGAAAACTAACTATGGACTTTGAACTTCTTTATAGCCCCTTGTTCTTTGCAATAGCATCAGGGGAATCCACAATAGGGTGCCGCCCTATATCAGCAATTTTTAACCTTTTTCATCACATGGCACACATAAACTACTTATTAAAATACATATCTTTGCCCATAAAACAAAAAAAATAGGTATAATTTTGATTCATTCGTAATGAATGGCTATTGATATGTGTAGCTGTTTCTTACTTGACAATCTAACAGAAAAGAGGTCGTTGCCCCTTATGAAATAGTCAGGTACTGCATGCTTTAAAAACTCTTGTGGCACACCAGCTGAAAACTGCTGCCCTACATAGATCTAACAAAGCATTTGCTATTCTAGAACAGTTACTTGGGATACACACTACTGTACTTCTCACAACTTTCAAGTCTTCTACCACCCTTACTTTTGACCTTTTACTGTCTCTTTAAGACAAAAATAAAAACTGGCTTATTTATAAAGTCCATACTCTCAGAAACATTCCACTGGGGGAAAAACATAAGACCACCCAAGGTATGTTGTGGTAAACTTTCCAATGCAGAATCGATTCTGTGTGTCAGAGCAAACTGCAAGCGGTGGCCAATCCAGGATTCATGAAACCAGAGTATCGAGCTGGAGAGATAGATCCTTGGGGGTTGATTACCCCGTCCAGCCTTGCATTTTAAAGATGGCGGAAATAAGGCCCAAAGAGAGGAGATGGAGGTTTGGAGCAAGGCTGGACCTAAGAATCCAAACTCCCAACACGCCTCTTATGCCACACTGTACCTCACATATGACTAAGTTTACCTGAGCGAAGTGGCTAAGGAAAGGGAGGGAAAAGAAAGTAAAGGGTGGGCAAAAGTAGGCTTACAGTTGTGAGTCCGCAAACCCGTTTTTTCTTGTATTATTTGTTAATTATATTACCTTCCATACAAACAACTGTAAACCAACCTCTGCCCCACCCTGTACGTGGTACCAAGAAAAGAGGCCAACGCCTTGTGAACTCTCCTCCCCTGCTGCTCTGCTGTGTGACTCAGAAACGGTCACTGCTCGCCACATGCCTTCATTTCAAGAGTTTTTACCTTAATTTATACATAATTTTTACTAAAAGCAAGATATAAATTGCCACTCACACCCTAATATGGCCTTCCAATCACTGACAGGATGGAATGACTGTAAGAAACCCTGGAACGGAAAAGATAACAACCTTTTGGGAGAAAGGGACGCATGCTTCAAAGATGACTCAACTGCACGCCCATTGAAGGAAACCACATTACCGGGCTTCTTCATATTCCAGTATCAAGGCCTTGAAGAAAACTTCAATTCTGTGAATCTTGGTTTCTTTAACAGTAACATTAAAAGTATAGTCTTTCAATCATTCTAAGGCCCTTTCAAGTTCTAAAAGGTTCAACCTCTTCCAAGAAAGGAAGACAGTAGTCCAAGCAGCACCCAAAAAGCCAAGGCATAAAAGTCTTAAGTAAGCTTGGCCACTGGCCGGGGGATGAGTCCTGGCAGATAGGCCAGAAAGCTTACTAGTCTCCCCAGAACCTGACAATGACCAGCGGTACCACTAAAATTAAACACAGGGGAAACATGCATACTTTCCCCAACAGTGTGACAACTAAAATGTTGACGGTAACACCTTTAAGGATCTGGTTGGATCCTCTACAGATGATTTGAATTTGCCATCCCCTGCCTGAATCAAATTAGTATTTATTCATTGTCTGGTACTAAAAAGATTAAATACCTTCTCAATATCCTCACTCTCTGTTTTCCCTTTCATTTAGCATTTTGCATTTTACAAATTTGAAGACCCATGAAAAACTAAAAAATCTAAACACAATAACTAGAATTTTCAACTGACAGGCAACAAAAAACTACTGCATGTAAGCGAGCTCTTTTCTAAAACACATCAGCCTGCACTACGTAGCCGATCCGGCCTCCTTTCAGAGGCTGCTCCTTCCCAGGGATGAGGCTGACGGTGCAAATGCAGAATAACGTAAGCAAAAGAGGACAAAAGTTTCATTTTCTGCTGTCTCATCAATATATCTTAATATGGGGGCTACAGTATATCAGAAATTAAAGCCAAAAATTAAACCGAGCAAAAGGAAATGCAAGCTACAATGTAAATTATGAATGTAATTTACATGTCAGTAATGATTCTTAAATAAGCAGGTACTTGCCTGCCCACCCACTAAGCCTGGGATAAATATGATTTCTATCAACAAGATTACAAACAGTCATTTTCAAACCTCAGAATGGATAGGGAACAACTTGTTAAAACTCCAGATTGCCAGATACCGTCCTCAGACATGTGGAACTGACAGATTTGCATTTATATACTGGTGGAAATAGTCCAAAGACTATACTACTGTTAAATATACTGTGATGGGGGACAACTGTCAGGTCTCCTGGACACCTGGAGTGGTGTAACCTCCAGCGTACATTCGAAAGATGGCACGCAGGCCAATTTTCAACTGCACAGACCCACTGTCCCTACAGCAGACACTTGAGAATTAATAGGGGCTAATTTCAATCATTTAACAAGGCAAACCTCCCTTCCACCTCTGAAAACAACTTCTAAAGTCAGTGCTACCTCCACACCTCCAAAGACCCTTCTAAGGGTTCCTAAAACACATCTTTGGGGCTCCTTTTCTTAGAAGGTCACTCACTGGCTTTATGCTGGGCTCTGTTCATTGGCTACTTCTCAGAGGAGTCTGCTGTATCATCCTATCTAAAAGTGAGATCCTATCTAGAAATAAGCACCCCTTCTCGAACTTGCTACTTGCTTCTCCTGTTTTATTTCTCCCACGGCATTAGTGAGTATTCCCTGAGGTTCATGGTGTTTTATATTTATTTACACTTTCCCTCACTAGAACATAAACTCTGCAGTATTAGAAAAAAGGCTTTCCCATCATTGCCACTGTGTTCCTGGCATCAGAACAGTACACAGCATGCAGTGGTGCTTGATAAATGTTTACAGATGAATAAAGCGCTATTTCAGAAAAATAAGTTCTTGGTCTCTCATCCTATTCAGTTCCTCTGCCATACTCACCGTCGCCGAAGGTTTCACCCTGGGTGGCAATTCTTCCTTTTGATGGTTACGATATGCAGGAAACTAAATCTAGGTGCCAACCCAGAGCGGCACCCTGCCACTTGACTTTCACTAGTCTGTGGTAACTCGATTCTTCCTCCCCACTAAACAGCAACAGAGGTTAAAGGTCCATCCTACGGATGTTTCCAAATGACATATACTTTATAGGAATGACTAGGCTTCTACTATGTGAGGAGTCGAATGCAATGTTGGCAAACACTGGTGTGAGAGCTGCAAGTTTCAACAAAAGCAGACACAGTGTGCTGGCAGCCAGTATCACCTCACTCTTCTGCATCAGTCAGCCAGACACCTGTCAATGCTCAGCTACCTCCCACCACACGCATTTGTCTATGTATTTGCCTACGCACAGTAATATCTCATAAAGCACATACTATGCTTTATATACATCACCCCAATCCTCAAAATACTACCGACAAAATAGGTATCATTATCACCATTTTATAGATGAAGAATTTGAAGCCCCAAGAAGTTGTAAGCACTGGGTTGGCCAAAATGTTTATGTTTTTTTCCATACGATGGCTCTAGTAGTACTTAGTGTTTTTAACTCCTTTCTAAACAATTTTGCCAGATTACGACAGCTGTCATATCAGGATGCATTTAAAATAAACTTATCACAATTCATAAATTTTTGTCCAGCCATTTTAATATTGAAGATGGAAGAAAATACACAGCATTTTCAGTATATTATGCTTTATTATTTCAAAAAAGGTAAAAACACAACTAGGATGCAAAAAAAGATTTGTGCAGTGTATGGAGAAGATACTATGACTGATCAAATGTGTCAAAAGTGGTGGTTCGTGAAGTTTCTTGGTACTACTGACATTTGGCCAAGTAATTAATTCTTTGCTGTGGAGCTGTCTTACCTATCAGACGATGCTGAGCAGCACCCAGGGCCTATACCCACTAGGAGCCAACAGCGGGAGAGAGCTGACACACTCAAAATACCCAAACCAATAAAAGTTATTGGTGAAAATAAAAAATGTGTCTTTTATTCTATGGAAAAATCTAAATGGACTTTTTGGTCAACCCAATAATTTGTAACTAATAAATAAGTAGCAGGCTGGGATTCAAATTCAGGTCTCCTTGAGTTTAATTCTCGCCTTTTTCACTGTAACACTTTTATTTCTAAGACTCCCCCTCGCATCTCCTACCCTCTGTGCTACAACTGCCACACCTTGGACATCTGATAAATGTTTGATTTCATGAGAATTACACAGGATATGTTCATTCAAACTCAAGAATCTGCCTAAGATCAAATTCCTCAGTCCATGTTTAGTTTTAAAAACAAAAACTCAGCCCTGGTGTGGCTCAGTGGATTCAGCGCCACCCTACAAACAAAAGGGTTGCCAGTTCGATTCCCAGTCAGGGCATATGCCTGGGTTGCCAGCCAGGTCCCCAGTGAGGGGAGCACAAGAGGCAACCACACATTGATGTTTCTCTCTCTCCTTTACCCTCTGTCTAAAAATAAATAAATAAAATCTTTAAAAAAATTTTTTTAATCCAGCCCTGACTGGTATGGCTCAACTTACTGGGTATCATCCCACAAAGCAAAAAGGCTGCCAGCAGTTCAATCCCCAGTCAGGGCATGTGCCTGGGTTGGGGGCCAGGGCCCCAGTTGGGGGGTGTGAGAGGCAACCAACAGATGTATCTCTCCAGCATCGATGTTTGTCTCCCTCTCTTACATCCTCTCTGCAAATAAATTTTAAAAATATATATATATATATTTTAAAAGACTATATATAGCATTGGTCCTAATTAATGCCATAAAGTGCACTTTATGAATGAGATTGGTAAGGAATGATAAAATCTTTTTAAAGCCAGTAGGGTTTGGGTAGGTGAGAGACAGTGAGTGACTGAATGACTTACGAGTTAGCTAGTTAGTTAAGGAGCTACTGGGATTGTGTATATGTATATGTGGTTGTTTTTTCAATAATAATCAAGATAAGGAAATCTCATCATTAGTCTCACCATTATTTTTAGCCCTCAAATATAAATGAGCATTGTCCCATCAAAATCCAGATTATAAGGGTGACAATGAGGTTTGGAACCTTGCAACACATTTTCACACCAGCAGAGCTTTCTTTCTGATAGTTCCAACATCCCCCCAAACCCTCACTCAACACCAAAATCCTCCAACTACTCACCATCTACTAAACATACAAATCCCACCCCATCAAATACTAAGGAAATAAGATTACTTAAAAAAATTGTTGGCCCTGGCTGGTGTAGCTCAGCGGATTGAGCGCAGGCTTGCGTACCAAAGGATCGCGGTTCGATTCCCAGTCAGGGCACATTGCCTGGGTTGCAGGCCAGTTCCCAGCAGGCAACACAAGAGAGGCAACCATACACTGATATTTCTCTCCCTCTCTCCTTCCCTTCCCCTCTGAAGATAAAGAAATAAAAATTTTAAAACACTGTTTTCCCTGGTTCATTCCTTTTCTGCATTTATTTCTCTGCCTGTCTACAAACCATGTACCAGAATCACAATTCAATTTTGCATCTGCAGGTGATCGGGCCTGTCGGAATTTCAAAGAATACAAGTGTACATGGTGGACAACAAAAATGAGGGGAATATACAGATTTAGATTACAAGTGGCCAACATACAAGTAAGATTTATGAGCAGTACCAACTGCAACTACAGACCGAAGTCTGAATTCCTCAGCCTGCCACTCGGGCCCCGGCACACCGACCGTTACCTTCTTCCTTCTCTGGGCAGGATGATCTGCTCCTTATTTCCTGAGCACATACCCCTCCGTGGGACACCTTTGCCCCACTGTATCAAACTGCTTTATTTTCATCTATGTCAACTATCCCGCTGATCGTTTTACTGCTTGCCTCTCCCAACTAGTACGTCAGCCCCATGAAGGCAAGGATTTTGTCACCTGGTTCATCACTGTATCCCAGTGCCTGTAACATTACCTGGCAAGCAGAAGACAGTCAGTAAACATGAACAACAAAAAGAAAAGGGTGTGTTTGCTCTAAGCTAATACTAGAGTTCTCTTCGAGAGAATAAGTATCGTGTTCTACTGCTTCATCTCCCACATCGTCTAAAGAGTAACCACTAGAATAATTCAGTAACTGCTCAGTTATGGTCTTTTCTGGAACATCCTTTCAGTTATGGCTTTAATTAAGTAAAAAATATTTTATTAAGATTTTATTGATTTATTTTTAGGGAGAGGAGGGAAAGGGAAGGCGACAGAGAGGGAGAGGAACTTCCTTGTGTGAGAGGGAAGCAGCTGCCTCTCACACGCCCCCAACTAGGGAGCCAGCCCCCAACCCAGGCATGTGCCCTGATCAGGAATCGAGCCAGAGACTCTCTGTTTGCAAGCCAGCATTTAATCCACTGAGCCACACCAGCCAGGGCTAAGTGAAAAATGTTTTTTAAGTAACTAATATGATTCAGGCACTAGGCTCGGTATTATTCTAATTTTCTTACTTTTCAATTTATCATGTTCACCACTGACATTCTGAAGAGTCCAACACTTGATCATAAACTAAAAACCCCGAACCCCTGACCAGAGTGGCTCAGTTTTTTGAGCGTCATCCCACAAAGCGAAGGGTCGCCAAATCAATTTCTGTCCAGAGCACGTTGCAGGTTCAGTCTCCACTCAGGCACTTACGAGAGGTAACCAACCGATGTTTCTCTCTTGCACTGATGTTTCTCTCCTTCTCTTTCTCCCTCCCTTCCCCCTCTCTAAAAGTAAATAAATAAAATCTTTAAAAATAAAAATAAAAGAAGTAGAAGAAAAAGCCCTGAAACCTCTCCCAAGTCAGATGGCCTCATTTTATCGACCTATGAAATGGAACTGAACGCAGTTACCTGCAAGGCAACCACACAAACTTAGTGGTTATTTTTCATGTCAGAGACTTCACAGAGCACTTCACTGTTTAATTATACAGCGTGGGCTGAATGTAGGTTTACAGCTGTTTGTATGGAAAATAATGCAATCATTAATAAATAATACAAGAATAAACTGTGTTTTGTGTATACAAAACTGTAAACCTACTTTTGCCTCATTCTGTATGTCAGTCTCTCACCTAGTATTGTCCTTTAAAAGACTATTTCTCAAAAAAATTTTTTAAATGTAAAAGAAATCCTTGAGGTGTCTGGAGACCAGTATTATATACTACAAAAATATTTTTTAAAAGATTTTATTCATTTATCTTTAGAAGGGAAGGGAAGGAGAGAGGGAGAGAAACATCAATGTATGGTTGCCTCTCGTGTATCCCCCACCAGGAACTGGCCTGCAACCCAGGCATGTGCCCCAACTGGGAACTGAACCACAATCCCTTAGTTCGAAGGCCCAAACTCAATCCCCTGAGCTACACCAGCCAGGGCCAACAATAATTTTTAAGGCGTGATAATGGTGTGGTGTTTATGTAGCAGAGTGCCCATATTCTAGGGGTCACACATCTGCAGGTTATCAAATAGTAAGAAAAATGGATACAGGTATACAAATATTTATAGCTACACAAGTACAAAGTAAACAGTTAACAATTACTGAATCCAAGTGAAAGGTAAGAGTATTTATTAGACTACTGCATTAGCTCTTTTTTTAACTTTATTTATTTATTTTTAGAGAAGGCGGAAGGGAGGGAGAAGAGAAACATCAATGTATGGTTGCCTCTTGAGTGCCCCCTACTGGGCACCTGGCCAGCAACCCAGGCATGTGCCCTGACCAGAAATCAATCCGGTGACCCTTTGGTTCACAGGCCAGCACTCCATCCACTAAGCCACACCAGCCAGGGTTGCATTAGCTCTTCTGTAAGTTTGAAATTCTTCATAATTTGGTAGGGGAAAAGTTTCTCTTAAAAGATTAATATGTGCATTTCTCTAAGCTGTAACTAGTTATTTGATTTGCAATACAAGCATTAACATATAATTAGACACAAGCACCCTGAATGTATTATAGGATCCACAAACCGAAACACTAAAACACCAGAAATATCAACAAAAAAGGTAAGAAATAGAAAAAATTTCCCGAGGCAAAGACAACTTCCAGGCTAGACTAGGCCACGCATGTCCTTTCTTCTTAAGTAGCTTTGGGCTCAGAAGACGCAGACACCATATTCTGGGACACGGCTTCCAGAAAACAGCTGTCGGGTCAACACATGCAGACCCGATCTTTCGGCCTCACCCTCCCAGGGAGACAGTCTACGTAGGGAAACTACACTACAGAATTGCAGTGACAACATAGGTGAACAGAGCTTTCTAAGTTCATAAGTATTGTGAAAATACAATTCGGTTTTTATTGCTGATATATTAAAGTAAACGTTAAAAACTACAATCACAGCCCTGGCTGTTGTAGCTCAGTGGATTGAGCATGGGCCTGCGAACCAGACAATCGCAGTTCAATTCCCAGTCAGGGCACATGCCTGGGTTGCACGCTGGTTCCCTGCAGGCCAATTCCCAGCAGAGGACTCATGAAAGGCAACCATACATTGATGTTTCTCTCCCTCTCTCCTTCCCTTCCCCTCTAAAGATAAATAAATGAAATTAAAAAAAAATACTTAGGGCAGGGCCTTGACTACAATAGAAAAAAATAAAAATAAACTACAATCACAACCATCAAAGTATAACTGGCTCAAGCAGGCATCACTGGTGGATGCTAAAGCATTTAGTAGGAGAATAGCATAGTAACATTGTCTAAAAGACACCCTGCAGATTGCTTACAAAGGACAGTAAGTACACCTTTACACTGAAGAAAGAGAACTTAACATCAATGGACAGACTGACATGTCTAACTAACACACACACACACACACACACACACACACACACACACACCCTATGAACCAAAGGGTGGCCAGTTTGATTCCCAATCAGGGCATATGCCTGGGTTCTGGGCCAGGTCCCCAAGTAGTGGCTGTGCAAGAGGCAACTAATCACACATGAATTGTTTGTCTCCCTCTCTTTCTCCCTCCCTTCCCCTGTAAAAGTAAATAAATAATCTTTTAATGTAAAAAAATAAAAAATATTTAAAGGCACATACAAAATGTTAAAAGTGGAGCTGTTCTAAATCAGCAGTCCTCAAACTATAGTTTTATTGGAGTTCAGCCATGTCTATCCATTTACATACTGTTTATGGCTTATTTTCCCTTGTAAGAGTCAGAGGAGCCCACAAAGCCAAAAACATTTACTATTTGGTCCTTTACAAAAGTTTGCAAACCCTGCTCTAGATTAAAAGAAACGTAACCACCAAATATAACAACAAATCCCAAAGTGGATTCTAAAGGGGAGGGAAAGCTATTAAGAACATTTACAGAACTGGGATATTATGTATGAGTATTAGACATTGTTGTATCAATGTCGAATGTGGAAACATTTAGGAGTTACATGCCATGATGTATGCAACAGGCTTTCAAATGTTCCAGGAAAATTGGACAAATAGATAAAGCAAATGTGACAAAATATTAACACTTGTGAATCTGGGTCAGCGATTCTCAAACTTGATCTGAGAACTACTTTACACCTTTAAAAATTAATGAAGACCCCAAGGGCTTTTGTTTATTAGTTATATCTATCTACTAATATTTGCCATGTAAAAAATTTTAAATATGTATCGAATTTAAAATGACAAGCTCATTAACTTAACATACTTTTACGACAAGTAACTATATTTCCAAAAACAAGACATTTAACGAGAAGAGTGACACTGGTTCTACACTCTGGCAAATCTCTTTAACATCTGCTGAGGCATATGTGTTTCTGCATTCAAGCATTATATGATATTTTGTTTGAAGTATATGAGAATAATCCAACTTCAGACAATATGTACTTGAAAAGGGAGTATTTTAATAGCCTTTTAAGATGACGAGAGATATTCTCTGGCACTACACCATAACTCAACAAGTGGCAGTTTCTTATAGGTTAGTTCCAATGTGGAATCTGAAGCCATATACTTGAACTTTTCATATTCTGTTACATTAGAATCCATTAGTCTACTTTGCCCTTTGAATGATCCTTTACCCAAGCATGATTTTATAAAATCATACATTGATCATTTGGAAAATACTGATAAGCTGACAGATATGCACATCTTCTAAATGTTGACACATTTCATTGTCCAATATCAAAAAATCACTTTTGCTAATATCACCACCTAGCTCATCAAAAAAGACCTTATGGGGGGGGGGGGGGGGCTGGGATGAGAGTAAAAGGCAGAAAACTGTACTTGAACAATTAAAATTTAAAAATAAAAGAAAATAAATAATTTTTAAAAGCTTTATGTAATAAGAAGCTCCCAAGCTCACAGAGGCAGATAAATAATAGGCAAAATTCTAAAATCTTTCCTTAAAATTTCAAATTCTATCACTGGCAATACATACTGTCAGTTATTTTCCTTGAAGTAACATATTTCATTTCATTCATTTCCAATAAAAATATCTGTCAAATACTCAAATGATATTTCATAAGAAAAGCTTAGTTTAGCTTGCAACTTAATTATAATAGTGTTTTTCCTCAAAAAACCATTGTACCTTGATATACAGAGGTGCTTCATACAACTTCCCATTCATCACATAATATATTAAAACATGTAGACTCAAGGGTCATGATTCAATAAAATTGAGAATTTTTCCTGTTTAATCAAGGACACTCTTAAGTGAAAGTGAAGCTGACATTTTTTACTTTTTACTGAAAAGTGTGTTGCAAACATAATTATTACTAATGCAATCTGACACCTCTACCTTGATTTTTGCTAAGGCATCAGCACCTTTTTATCCACCATTGATTGCTTTTGCATCATCGGTACAAAGGTCCCTACGGTGAATAAGGCAAATGAGGTCTTAGTATTATCATGAAAATAGTTTTGACCTTACAGATCTCCTTTAAAAGGTCTTGGGGCCCTAGCATGTGTAGCTCAGTAGATTGATTGCTGGCCTGTGAACCAAAGGGTCACTGGTTCAATTCCCAGTCAGGGCACACGCCTAGGATGTGGGCCAAGTCCCCGGTTGGGGGAGGGGAGGGCGCACATTAGAAACATCCACACCCTGATGTTTCTGTCCCTCCCCTCCCCTCTCTAAAAATAAATAAGATCTTCCCTGGCTGGTTATCTCAGTGGATTGAGTGCAGGCTGTTAACCAAAGGGTCACAGTTTGATTCCCAGTCAGGGCACATGCCTGGGTTGCAGGCCAGGTCCCCAGTGGGGACCATGTAGAAGGCAACCACACACTGATGTTTCTCTAACTCTCTACCTCCCTCTCCCTGTCTAAAAATATCTAAAATCTTTTTAAAAATAAAAATAAATAAGATCTTTAAAAAAACTCTTTTAAAAAGGGGGTCTTGGGGACCCCCATGAATCTGTGAATAAACTCTTTGAGAATCAATGATATGCCATATTTTTCACACCATAAGACACACCTAGATTTTAGAGGGGGAAAATTTTTGAAGCAAAAAATTTGGTAGAATATTTAATAACATAAATAACATTTCACCACTGTAAATGTAAACAGAACTCAACAGCAGCATTTACAACCATTATTCCTCCCAAATTTGGGGGGGGGGGTGTCTTTATAGTTCAAAAATACAGTAGGTGAGAAGTATGTGAGTGTTCATAATACTATTCACTCAAATGTTTAGTTGGTTTAGAATTCCCCCCCCAAAAAAGGGGGGAATTTATAAGAAATTCTCAACTATTTTAAAGAGCGCAAGAGAAAAGATCTTCCCCAATATTAATGAATATATGGTACAGCAATGTTCTTCTGAAAACAAAGAACAGTGGTGGAAATTAGCTATCAGGTATTACTAATTAATGAAGGTCTAATAAAAAAAACTCCACTCCCTGGAGTTTAGTTGAAGAATTCATGAGACAAGGAACTATTGTCAACAAAATGCATACAGATCCACAGTTCCTTGTTTTGAGCTAAATGTACTTTGGAATTCAACGTTTTTTAGATTTTGGAAAGACAATATAATAGGGACTAAGGCAGCACCCAGTAGGCAAACACATTAATATGGTTAAATATATGAGTAATCATATCAAGTAGAATAAATAAAATTATAAATAGGCTCACTTTAGTTCACATCAAGTTTTGCCATGAAATAAGTTATGTTTTTCATTTTCAAGTGCTTCTGGGTTTTTGAAACTGCATCTAAAGCCCTGGTCGAGTGGCTCAGTTAGTTGGAGCGTCATCCCATGCACTGAAAAAGACTGTGGGTTCGATTCACAGCCAGGGCATATACCCAGGTTGCAGGGCCCCACCCCCAGTCAGGGCGTGTAGGGGAGGAAAGTGATCGATGTGTCTCTCTCTCCCCGCAACCCTTCCTCTCTGAAATCAATATCCCTCAGGTGAGGATTAAAAAATAAAAAATGAAATTGCATATAAAAGACTATGGACTCTTTGGGAATACGATACACTACTATTCATATCATTTCATCAGCCTACACTAGTACCTATTTATGGGGTAGGGGTTTAGGTGGAATCTTTTGAAATTTTCGAGAAAGCTTTATTTGTGATTCCAAGGTAGTTGCACATTCAACTCAAGATTTGGAAAAACCACATTAATAGAATAGGTGGTTAGAAATGGGCACAGTGCCAGTACAAATCATTTTCATTGAGAGTCAAAGTGACCACGGAGAACCTGGGTTGGGCAATGTAACACCAATAGTATTGGATTGAATATAACTCCCTAAGGCTAAAAATTGGTCCCTGAAGGAAAGATGATTACAAATTAAAACTATGGCCTTGGCCAAGTGGATCAGTTGGCTGGAGCATCATCCCAGGCACCAAAAGGCTGCAGGTTTGATCCCCAGTCAGGGCACATACACCTTGTGTTGAAGGTTGATCCCTGGTTAGGGAGAGGTCGGGAAGAGGTTGGGCACACAGAGAGGCGCAACCAATCAATGTTTCTCTCTCACTCTCTCTCCCTTCCTCTCTCTTTAAAAATCAACAGACAGCCCTGGCTGGTGTGAGTGGAAAGTTAACTCACCACTCATGCTCTCTTGGGAAGAAGAAAATACTAATACAAGGTTAATGTATCAAAGTCTCAATTCAGTATTTATTGAGCAAGGTATGTGCTATAACTCTGGAATACAGAGATACTTTATTCTTATGCTATTTATAATCTTTTGTAGGTAGACAAAGATAAGCAAATGATTATAACACAATATAAGTGCAATGACAAAAGATATACAAAGTACAGAAGGAGATGATTTATTATGGAGTCAGGAAAGGTTTCAGAGAGGCAAAGGCGTGTTTAGAATCCTTAAACTAGATTTTAAAGAATTAACAGAAGTTCTCTCCAAGCACATAATGGGAGCAAAAAGGTTATCAGTACACACCAAGTGTCACAATGTCATTAAAAAGCTTTAGAGTGAAATTTAAGCTAATCTTTGAGAATGAGTAGTACATAATTATGTATACAAAAGGAGAGACTAGGCCATGAGATAAACTGAGGAAATAATGAATCATGGGCAAAATACAATTGGAAATGCACGTATTTTAGCTCAGCATAGCGAGAATCACCCGAACAGAGGGCTGAAGTAGCACTGACGAATTGCTGTAGTTGGTTGACTTGGGTAGCATTTTAATTTGTTACCTCTAAAGAAATACTGCCTATATTTCAGTTGCTTCAGTTGTTTTTTTGCACATATAGTCTACATGCCAGACTACCTATCTTTTTTTAAAAGATTTTATTTATTTATTTTTAGAGAGAGGGGAGAAAGAAAAAAAGAGAGGGAGAAAAATACCAATGTGTGAGAGATACACTGATCCATTACCTCTCCCATCCCCCCAACTGGGGACCTGGTCCACAACCCCAGCATGTGCCCCAACCAGAATGATTTCGCAAGTGCTTTCTTTATTTCTTCTTCTATCCATTTAATCTTCTTGTGTAATATCCAATTTTAACAAGAATTTAAGTTGTAGTATATATCTATGCATTTTAGTAACAGAACTGTATCTATGCATTCTGTTCAGTGTTAGAAATTCAAACTCAATTAATCCCTAAAACAACACCAAGAACTACGTATTATTAGTACTTCCACTTGTAGATAAGAAAACAGGGGGCCCTGCCTGGTGTGGTTCAGTGGATTGAGTGCTGGCCTCTGAACCAAAGGGTCACTGGTTCAATTCCCAGTCAGGGCACATGCCTGGGTTGCAGGCCAAGACCCCAGTAGGGGGTGCACAAGAGGCAACCACACATTGATGTTTCTCTCCCTCTCTTTCTCCATCCTTTCCCCTCTCTGAAAATAAATAAATGAATAAAATCTTAAAAAAAAAAAAAGAAAGAAAGAAAACAGGGGTTCATACCGGTCATAAATGGCAGAACTGGGAATTAAATCCAGATATGTCTAATCCTAAAGCTCTCTTCCACCCGCTATATTGCTTCATCACCCTTAATCATTATTCAGTCTAATTCAATATGCTTCCGATTTCAAACTCTGCATTTCCACTCACTAGTAGTAGTAGTCCCTTGCACGGACAGGTACAGTAAGTACCCTGTGGCCGAAGACATCGTTTCTAAGTACTAGCCTGAAGGGAAGGCTAACAAATGGAGGAATCCTAACCAAGAGAAACCCCCCAGAGGTGACTGCTCCAACACTCCTTTCTCTGGAGGATTTCCCAAGTGGTAGAAGAGCCTCTGATGCTACAGCAGACTAGCCTAAGGGAGAGACGCAAAGAAAACTTTCCATCAAAGAAATGGAAAGGACAAGTCTGACCAAGTTCTGGTTACAGAGATGCGGAGATCATGCAGTACACACTGCAGCAAAATCAGGTCCTGACAGCTGAGTGCCATCAAGCCGCATAAGGTCATTAAAATAAAAAATAAAGAGCTAGAAGCACATAGATCCTAAAAATGCCTCTAAACGGCTGCAGGAAATGGCACAAGACAAAAGATCAGAATTCAGCTGAAACGGTTCAAGAGTTAAATCCATGAGACAATTCACATGATAACGACAGCTCATACAGGTAGCTCATGTCTCCCGCTCATTTTACCTTTTTTCCCACATAGAAAAGGTAAGCTGTTTTCTCAGTTCCCAGCGAAACTGACACCCTTTCAAATGCTGTTTCTCAGCTTGCTAGACGGCTAGACTGGGGCCGAGGAATGACACAGCAACATCCTCCCCGCCTCCCCCCTAACAGCAGGAAGATAATCAAGGACGAGAACTGAGTAACTGGCAATGTTCTTCCTCCTCATTCCACTTTCATGCCAAACACCACGGATTTGTTCTACTTACACAAGAGAAGTGACTGTTATGACACTCATCCCAAGCCATTTCTTTCTCTCAGACTAGGGTTAAACAACCCTTTAAATTTCATTCCATTAAATTCTGTTCTGGTGTCCTGAGACACCAGAACGGAATCCACCAGCTCCTCCGTGGCTTTCTCATCTGTACAACGGAATTCGATATGCTAGACTCTAGACCCTACGTCTCTCATTGGAATGTTATTTGAAGGAAATGTTATTTAAAGTAGTTGAAAAAGTTAAAAGCATACTATAATAACAATAGCTAATATTTGTAAGCTTACTCTGGGCCATTCTAAGCCCTCTGCATGAACTCATTTACTTCTCAGAACACTATGAGGCAGATACCATCTTATACAAAAGCCACAGCAGGATCAGGAGAGAGGAAAGAAAGAACAGGAAGACTGGCAAGTGAAATCAATTATTTACTTAAAAGTCCGCATGGTAGAGCACTGTAAGATGCACGGTGCCAGCCTGCTCTACCCCTTCTCTGCTAGTCAGGACAGGCCACGGGATGAACAGCAGAGTCCAACAACCAGCCAAGTTCCACATAAAATGGTCTTACCAGACTAGATGGAGCTAAACACACGTATTTTTAACTCATGCAAAGAACAGAGGTTCAATGAAGATCATCAATAGCTTAAAGATTGTAGAGAGATTAAGGAAGAAAAAGAATATGAAAATGCCTGAATACATGGGCACTGAGTCTTTTGAAAGGGCATTTACAGTAAAGTACTCAAGGAGAGACACTTGAAGGGAAAGGTGTTAAAGAATGAGTGAATGTAAAAGAAAAACCTGCATACAGAATACTCTTCTTTAAAAAAAATTAAGAGTTAAAACCCAGCTGGTGTGCCTCAGTCGGGCATCATCCCGCAAAGCGAAAAGGTCTCTGGTTCAATTCTCCATCAGGACACATGCCTGGGTTGTGGGTTCAGTCCCCAGTCAGGGCACGATGAAAAGGCAACCCAATGATGTTTCTCTCTTGCGCTGATGCTTCTCTCCCTCTCTTTCTCCCCTTCCTTCCCTCTCTCTCAAATCAAGAATAATTTTGTTTAATGAGAGTAAAAATTTTTTAAATGACAATAATTCAGAGATGAAAGGCAGAGGGATTTTATTTATTTGTTTTAGGATAGAAAAGACCTCAGTATATTTACAATTCTAAAGGAAGGCCTCAGCGAAGAATAAAGTAAAGAGCCCTGGCTGGTGTGGCTCAGTGGATTGAGTGCTAGCCAGTGAATCAAAAGGTTGCCAGTTCAATTCCTGGTCAGGGCACATGCTTGGGTTGCAAGCATGCCAGGTCCCCTGTTGGGCATGCGAGAGGCAACTTATCTGTTTCTCTCCCCTTCTCTCCCTAAAAGTAAATAAATAAAATCTTTTTTTAAAAAAGAGTGAAGTAAAGATGCAAGACAGAACAGTAATAGTTGATAAGACAAAGTGGATACTACAAGATGGACAGAGAAGAAAAGTGATCCACGTGGATCCTGAAAGTCACCAGACAAAAGTAATGAAAATGAAGAGAGCAGCCTTGGCCGGTAGCTTAGTTGGATAGAGCAGTTAGATGTCACTGTCCTGACATCCCAAGATTGTGGGCTTGATTGTGGGTTAGGGCACATACAAGGACCAACCAAGGAATACATAAATAAGAGGACAACAAACTGATCTTTTTTTATCTTTCTTTCTTTCTTTCTTTTTCTCTATCTATCTCTATCTCCCTTTCTCCAAAAAAATTAATAAATACACTTAAAATAATAGTTTTTAAACCTTTAAAAAGAAAAGGGAAATGGAAAGTGCAGATGATAGGGACTGTGAAAAATTAGAAGCCATGCCAAAAAAAAAAAAAAAAGGCAAAACAATGATCTGCAAGTCACAGCAAAGGACTAGAAATACATTGATTGTTCCCTGCTGTCCAAGGGGTTGGGCAAAAACAGGAGTAACAGTATTTGTCAAAGATCTTGTTTTCTGCTACAGGTTAGGTAAAAGATAGAGCAAATGCTGGGAGAGAAGATTAAGAACCCAGGACTTTGCTCACATTTGTGCACAGGTTCTACCAGACCCAGTAGAAACAGTTGGTCAAGGAACATCAGGAATGAAGTGGAGAGGGGTGGGGCTGAGAGCTTTTATACTATGGAGGTGATAGCAGCAGGGAGAGCTTGGAGCAACCATCAACTGCAAATGTGAAAAGCTAAAAAATGTAATGACTGCAGATGATGGGGGAATGAACAGAGAGAGGCACATACCCAAACAGCATTAGGTATCGTGACATTGAGTCTACAGATACAACTACATTTCCAGGTGGTACGATCTTCAAATCCCAAAAGCTAGGTCCTGAAACTTCCTCTACTTTTATTTGCCAAGACTAGCAATTTGTTGAACTGTCTCAACAGTTTGTCGTCTGTTTTCTGAAACGGGCCTTTGTTTTTAATAAGGATTTACTGAGAGCTCTACCAAAGGATATGAGGAACATTACCCAAAAAGGAAAGTGAATGTCACTAAGAACTAGAGCCACACACCATACTTGGTCTTTTAAGCCTCCCCTCCTCACTCTCCTCACCCCACCCCCACCCCCACACACAAAGGACAAGTTAAACAAAAAACTCCTGAAGTAACAAATGCATTCCAAAAATTCCTCTGCACTTAGATAATGAGATTACCATCTAATGATGATGTTATTTATTAGGGTTACAATCTCCATAATCAAGAACTTACAGGACATTTAGTGGTTTGAAATGTACTGGGTTGTTTTTTTTTTCCCCAAATGAGTGCTTACAAAATAAAAGAAACCTTTTAATCCGCAGTTCAAACCCCAGAGCAATTTTAGAAACTCTCAACATATCTCGAATGGAGCTATAAAAGCATGTGGATGTAAAGCAGTTAGCCCAAAATCTGAGACAAATGCTGTCTTGCCCCTTTTCCCTGCCTCAGTTAACTAATCACAAACGGGCCTTAGTTTTACCAATCTCCTAATCTTGAAGTTATCTTTATTTTCTTTCTCCATGTCATCATTAAGTCCTGTCTCTTCTTCCTTCTTCAAAACTTCTATCCAACATATTCGGGGGTTTTTTTAATCCCTACATTCAGTTCCTGATAGTGTGTTTACACCTAAATTTCTAAAAAATCTTTAACTGGTCTCCTTTCCAGTAGTCTACATAAAACTCTCTGATTAATCAGTCTATAATTTCAAGTTTATCAAGTCACTACCCTAGTTATAATCCTTCAATGATTCCCCAATGTCGGAAAGATCAAGTCCAAATTCCTCAGTATAACTTTCAAGACTGTTCACTGTCTGACTGAGCATTACCTTGCTGACATTATCTCCCCCTAGCCCATAATCTAAACTCTACTGGAATAGACAAGTACTCTCGGGTCTGATCAATAATACAATCTCAGTAGCTTTGCTCTTGCTTTGGCCCTGGCCCAGAAAACCACCCTCTTCCTTTCTGTCTGTTCAAACCCTATCCATCCATCTTATTGTAAAACTCTGGTCAAACTGCCTCTATGAATGAAGCCCTCACAGACCAAACTTCAGCCCAGACTAACCTATCATTTTGACACAAGTTAATAGCACAACAAGCGATCTCGTAAAGAGGTCACCGCTATACCATAACTCAATGGCATTTTCGCCAAAAGATACTAAAGTAAATATTTTTTCATAAGGCTAAATTATTCAATATTTTTTAAAAACCCTTTCGTCTGAGATGATGTCCTTTGCTCATCTGTTTTTAAATATTCTATAGTTTATAAAAGTTTATTAGATGGGAAGGTTATTTTTCATATTCATGTCCTACTTGGAAACAGCTCTTTTGAAATATGACTCATTTATGAAACTCAACCTCTAAAACCACGGGTCTACATCCCCCATTTTGGCATTTAATTTTTTTATTTATTGATTTTAGAGGGAGAGGAAGCGAGGAGAGAGAGAGAAAGATCAATTTATTGTTTTAGTTACCAATGCATTCATTCATTCTTTTTTTTTTAAATTTTATTCATTTATCTTTAGAGAGGAAGGGAAGGAGAGAGGGAGAGAAATATCAATGTGTGGTTGCCTCTCATGTGTTCCCTGCTGGGAACTGGCCTGCAACCCAGGCATGTGCCCTGACTGGGAATTGAACCGTGATCCCTTAGTTGGCAGGCCCTGAGCAGGGTTCAAACCTGCAACCTTGGAGTACTGGGACAATGCTCTAACCATTCTGGCATTTATATATGGCCCACCATTGTTATGAAACTGTCTCAAAAACTAGGTACTATCTCCCAAATTAGAATTTTAAATTCCTGAAGAAACAAGGGCTATATATTGCACTTGTCTTTTTTGTTTTCTCCACATTAGACCTAAATTACATATAAAACAAGTGCCCAATAAACAAAATTCTTGCTTTTAGGTTTGATGTAAAACTGACCAACAGTGTAACTGAGGCCACTGCTCCAGTCTCCCTTCCACTTCTCCCTCAAGACTCTCCCCACCCTTCTACATTCACCCACCTAATGAGCAGCCACCTGCCTACCAGTACTTCTGCTAGAATCCCACTCCTCCCACCTCTCTTTACGATCCCAAAGTTTATCCTGCAGTTACCTTATTATTCCTCCCTGCTCCATGAACTGCCTCACTACCTGCCCATCTATTTTTCCATCATACTTCTCTAAGAGCCAGACAGTCTCTTTGAAATTGAACTGCGATCTAGTCTTTAAAAGATGTCTAACATAATCATCAGCCCTCAAGTTCCTACAAAAAAACATTGCAACATATCATATATTTGAAAGTATATAATTCTATCAAATTATATTACAAATAGCTCACATTGTGCTCCAGTACAGCTAGCTGTGGAAGAAGGCATAAAAACTGGTATCCCTGACATAAACCTACCAGGGACCAGTACTTTATTATACAAACAGCCAAACTATATGTGTAATCTCTTCTACATTCAACCAGCTTCTATTTACTCTTTAATAGTCTTCCCTTTTTTAAAAGACATTTAATGTGTCTTTGTCTTTAAGTTTATTAAGATCCAAAAATGGCATTCTTCCTATCCTAAGGAACATAAGCCAATGTCGACATCACTTACTTTGTGAATAATGATCCTAAAGATGTGCAGCTCATAAAATCGTGTGTTTGGGTTTGAACAATGCAATGTTCAAGAGCAAGACAGAGAAAGCCCTGGCTGGTGTGGCTCTGTGGATTGAGTGCCGGCCTGTGAACCAAAGGGTCGCTGGTTCAATTCCCAGGCAGGGTACATGCCTGGGATGCGGGTCAGGTCCCAAGGAGGGGGGGTGCTCAAGACAAGCAATCGATCTATGTATCTCTCACATACCAATGTCTCTCTCCCTGTCTTCTCCCTCCCTTCCCCTCTCTCTAAAAATAAATATGCTTTTTTAGTTTAAAAAAAAAGAGCAAGACAGAGCCAATAGCATGGTAATTACCAGAGGGCAATGGGCGCAGCGGGGAGGTAGAGGAGGGTACATGGGGGGGTAAATGGTGATGAAAGGAGACATGACTTGGGGTGACGAACACACAATACAATATATAGATGAGGTATTATAGAACAGTACACTGAAACCTATATAATTTCATTAACCAATGTCACCCTAATAAATTCAACAAAAAAGTTAAAAAAGGAGCAAATCCTAGCTTGACATTCACCAGCTAAGTTGACTCTGGGCAAATTCATTTCACAGCTTAAGGATTTTCATTTTCTGAATGGGGATAATAACAGTATGTGCCCCAAGGTTGTTCAGAGAAAGAGTGAATAAAGACTTGAAAAATGCTTAAGTACAGTGGCTGCCACATAGTCAAGAAACGTTAGATTTTATTATTAGTCCTCAATGACTAAAATTCTTAGGAAAAAATTCATTTCCTTTTTAATGTACTGATTTTGAGAGAGACATCGATTTGTTGCTGCCCTCATGTAAAAAGTCATTGGCTGAGTCATGTAAGTGCCCCAACCAGGGACCCAACCCACAGCCTTGACTGCATCAGCACGACATTCGAGCTGACTGAGCTACCCGGCCAGGGCCATGGAATTTTCAATTTCAAGACTTAACTGACCTGCTTAGTCACTGATAGGAGGTACGAATCATCACTGAGATGGCCTAAATCAGATAAATACCCCCAGGTAACGAGGAAGACAGAACATTTGTAAGACAGCTGTTCCAAAGTTTAAAGAACCAAAAATTACCTTCTTTTATCTTGCTCAGAATTTACCTTTTCCAGTTAACTTGAAACTAGATAAAACTAGAGATTTCTTTATATTTAGAAACAGGAAAATGCTGTCAGATCAAGATGGATGATACCATTTTTTCAACCTAAACTCTTCAGCCTCTGCAGAAAGAATGCCTTGGTAAGTGGGTCAGGAAAATACATTTCACCTTTCAATAATTAATTCAAAACCTATTCCTATATAGATTTGCCTTTCAGCAAACTAAAAATGTTCCCTTTAAAATTTTCTTTTTTAGACCCCCCAAAACCTTTTAAGGATATAAATAAAATTATGTTGACATTATTACAGGGTAATGCTTTTATTAGAGAGATTTCAACTCAATCATAACACAAGTTAAACAAGTTCTACTTAAGCAATGATTTTTATTTATAGAGGTTCAACACAAGTACTGTTATTCAAGTCATCTTGGAAAGCAAGACTCTTCCAATGGCACCAACGCTCAAGACCTTTTGGAAACTCCATTTGTAGGACTCTCAAAGACAAGCCTCCACACCCAGAAATCCTAGTCTCCACCTATTAAAATTACAACTCATTTATGACCAAAAACACTGTTGATTATTCACTTCATTCAACAGACTTATCTCCAAATATTAAATCTAACTGCCCCAAAACAAGAATTACCAGGATTAAGAATGTACTGAGCATCAGCCTGCGAACCAAAAGATCGCTTGTTCAATTCCCAGTCAGGGCACATGCCTTCCATGTGGGCTGGGTCCCAACTGTCTGATCAATGCATCTCTCACACATCTCGTATGTTGATATTCCTCTCCCTCTCTTTCTCCCTCCCTTCCCTGTCTCTCTAAAAAGAAATTTTAAAATCTTTTTGGAAAAAAAAAAAGTACAATGTGCTCTAAAGACAAATTCAAGAGAAGTATACTTGAATTATTTTACAGTTTGAAATTTCATTAAAATAAATATATAACTACTTCCCATTTTGGACATCTGTAATATTTGGAGGGTGTTTTTTAAGATTTTATTTATTTATTTATTTTTAGAGAGAGGGGAAGGGAGGGAGAAAGAGAGGGAAACATCAGTGTGTGGTTGCCTCTCACATGCCCCCAACTGGAGACCTGGTCAGAAACCCAGGTGTGTGCCCTGACTGGGAATCAAACCAGTGGCCTTTTGGTTTGCAGGACAGCACTCAATCCACTCAGCCACACCAGCCTGGGCGTAAAGTGTAATATTTGTTTTTAAAAGCAGTCATATTACTTGCCCTGGCTGGTGTAGCTCAGTAGATTGAACCAAAGGATCGAAGTTCAATTCCCAGTCAGGGCACATGCCTGGGTTGCAGGCCAGTTCCCAGCAGGGGACTCATGAGAGGCAACCATACATTGATATTTCTCTCCCTCTCTCCTTCCCTTCCCCTCTGAAGATAAATAAATAAATAAATCTTTTTTAAAAAGCAGTCATATTACTTCACAAATACTCCTCAGAGAGGACCATAAAACTACATAGCAATGAAACTGAAAATCTGAAATAGCATACGAGATCTATACAGAAACAGCAAAATGATATTGTGGATAAAAACTGAAACTGGCCCTGGCTTAAATTTGTTTCAATTTGTTAAACTTAAATTTGTGTAAGTTACTCCTTTTATGAAATATAAATAATAATAATAAAAAGAGGAATCTTTTCATCAGTTCTTTGAGTCAATAAGAATGGAAGGGTAAAACTGAAATAATGATTAATATTTACCATGTACCAACATTACAACCTAAGTGCTTTTACACATTCAACAATTTAATCTTCACAACCACTATCACCATATTAAAGATGGAGTAACTGGGGCTTTCTGAGGCTATGGGACTGAACTGCAGAGCTTTAAATAACCTTCTAAGGTAAAGTGTAATTTAACCAAAACGATCAAAGAATGAGAATAAGACACAAAGGAATAACCAGTTGTTAAGGAATCAGAATACAATAAACCACATTTAATAAAGCTTTACTCGGATAAAATCTGTGATTCAGAAACATACCCAAGATCTCGTGATGCCTAGAGGCCAACACTGTGAACAATTCTACTGTTAATGTATAAAGTATAGGAGACTGGGCCCTGGCTGGTGTGGCTCAGTGGATTGGGTGCTGGCCTGAGAACCAAAGGGTCGCCGGTTCGATTCTCAGTCAGGACACATGCCTGGGATGCAGGTCAGGTCTCCAGTAAGAGAAGAACAAGAGGCAACCACACATTGATGTTTCTCTCCCTTTCTTTCTCCCTCCCTTCCCCTCTTTCTAAAAATAAATAAATAAAATCTTATTAAAAATAAAATAAAATAAAGTACAGGAGACTGAACTAAATATGTATTAACTTTGTAGTCCATTCTAAAAAAAATTTTTGTGTAATCAACTCCCCATAGTTTATCATTTGTCTCTTCACATTTCAAAAGAAAATTTCTAATTCTACCTATACTTTTTATTCTGACCTAGGGTAACAAGTCAAAAAGCAAGTAGGCTGATCTCATAAAATATTTCTAGGTTGTTAAAGAAAAGGATAGTATTGAAAGGTAACAAAATTACTCCGTGTCTCAGAAACTTCCCAGTACCTCTGCCCCAATGTCTCCATTAAAAAAAAATGTACCAAATTACCCCAAATCGTCTGATATGGTTCTATCAGAAAAGTCCACCTGGCTGGCGTAGCTCAGTGGATTGAGCGTGGGCCTGCGAACCAGAGTATCGAGGTTCAATTCCCAGTCAGGGCACATGCCTGGGTTGCTAGGCCAGTTCCCAGCAGGGGACTCATGAGAGGCAACCACACATTAATGTTTCTCTCCCACTCTTTCTCCTTCCCTTCCCCTCTCTCAAAAAATAAATAAATAAAATATTTTTTAAAAAAAACAGTACAACCAGTATTTAAAAAAAAAAAAAACAGAAAAGTCCACATGACCACTAAAGCGCACAAAGGGGCTGGCCAGGTAGCTCAGATGGTCAGAGCACCCTCTGGATATGCCAAGGTTCAGGGTTTGATCCCAGGTCAGGGAGCGCACAAGAAAGTGGGTTGGGCATTGTACTGCAAACCAACAGGTCACCAGTTGAACTGCCAACCAGGACACATGCCTAGGTCACAGGCCAGGTCCCCAACTGGAGGCAACCAATTGATGTATCTCTCACACATCAATGTTTCTCTCCCTCTCCTTCTCCCTCCCTTCCCCTCTCTCTAAAAATAAATAAATAAAATCTTCTCTAATAAATAAACCGGCTTAAAGTATACATACACAAAATTAGTGCATACATTCTTCTGCCTTTAATAAAAGAGGAAGAAAAACCATTGTGAGAGCTTACTGGCAAGTCAGAGAAGGTGACTTTGAACAGATTTCATTGGGTAAATTTTTCATTAGTGACATCTAAATAAGATGTTACTGAACAGAATAATTCAATGAGGTTACCACCTAGTAGCTCATTCAGCTGATAACTCCAATCTGAGAGCATTAGAGAAGCAGTGACGAAGCATCTTTCCAAGAAGGAACTGTGCATAGTTCGTTCTTTACCAATGACAGATTCCAAAGGAGATCGGCTTTGTGGCACCAGGACTGGACTCCTGTACTTTCATACCTTAATTATTCTTATATCACCTGAAGCAGCTGGGGCACTCCCAGCCTTTGTTGAGAAAACACTATGCAGAATTCTAGTAATAAAAAAATCCATGTTAATAAGCCTGAGAAATTAAGTGTTACCTACACATAAGCACCATTATTGTCAATCATCAAAAACTCTACTGAGAGTCTCAATGAAAGGAACTAAGGGGAGCACCAGCTAAGACACACTAAGCTTCTGATCAAATTAGGTAAAGATACAAGCTAGTCAAGTTATCCAAGGGTACGAGGGGTGTTGTATTACTAGCTTTGAGATTTTTGAGAAAGATGTTTTCGATCCAATTAGATAAGACACATGCTAGTGTGATTTACCAAGAACATAAGGGGTATCAGCAATACATGTCACAATTTCATAAAGAGAGGTTTATTATTAGTCTTCAAAGACGGGTAATTGAGCTGAGCCTTGAAGGAGGGAAAAGACTGATTGGCTAAATAACCTACGAGAAGAAAAGGGCAAAAGAAAATGGGAACAAAGGTGCTGATTTGGGCATGTGGCCATTAAATATTTATTAACTACCTACACGTCAAGTCACTGTGTTAGGGACTAGGTATACGCTGGTGACCAAAACCAATGAGCTCCCTGCTCCTGTGATGTCCAGTGGGGAAGACAGATAAGAATCATTCAAGCAGATGTATCATTATAAATTGTAATAGGTGCTAAGAAGGGAGGGAACAGACACAAGTAATAGGGAATAATAATGGGAAAGGACTAGCAAAATAAGGCCGCCAGGCAAAGAGCAGGGGAGTCTTCAAGAAAGAAGAGAGAGACACCCATATGAAAGCCCAGAGGTATGGAAGAACTTGCTAAGTTTAAAGAGAAATAAGTAAGAAACTACCTCGACTAAAGCATATGGACAATGAGCTTAGAGAGGTAGGCAGGGGCCAGGTTACAGACACGCATTACAGGCCAAGATAAAATGTCCAAATTTATATTTTGTTCCAAGCCCAAAAGAAAACCATTAAAAAAGTGTTTGGCCCTGACTGGTGTAGCTCAGTGGATTGAACACGGGCCTGAGACCAAAAGATCATGGTTCGATTCCCAGTCAGGGCACATGCCTGGATTGCAGGCCAGTTCCCAGCAGGGGACGCATGAGAGGCCAACCATACCCCTTTCTCTTTCCCTTCGCCTCTAAAGATAAATAAATAAAATATATTTTTTAAAGTGTTTGCATATTCACAGACATACGGTTGAATAAAAGGAACTAGACCCCAAAGAACATATATATGCTGTATGATTCCATTTTTACAAAAGTACAAAAACAAATAAAAGTAATCTGCATGGTTAGAAGTCACCATGGAGGGTGGAAGGGCAGGAGCAACTGGAAGGAGATTAGATTGGGTCTACCACACACTGGTAATGCCATTTTATTTGTTCCAGGTGCTGCTTACATGGCTATATTCACTTTGTGAAGAAACCACCAAGTGTTTTTTAATCCTCACCGGAGCACATGCTTATTGATTTGAGAGGGAGGGAAAGGGAGGGAGAGAAAGGGAAAGAAACATGAACTGGCTGCCTCTGGTACGTGCTCCAACCAGGGACCGAACCTGCAACCTAGGCAGGTTGCCTCTCTGCTCATGCCCGACCGAGAACCAACCTGTGCACTGACCAGGAATTGAACCTATTAACGGGATGACAATCCAAGCAACTGAGGCACACCGGCCAGGGCAACATCATCAAATGACATTCTTACGATATGTTTCTCTATACATATCACGCACTCATTATATATGTCAACAAAGCACTGTAATAAGTTTTTGAATTATAATGTTTTTAATATAATATACATTTAAAAATATTACTCCATTTAGATAAAACAGAAATAGAGGAACATCTACAAATACATACAGGGTCTTGACTGACTGACAATATACATAAAATAGGAAGAGGAGTAAATCAGTCATTTGAACACAAAATTCCATATTTATAAAGAATAAGTGCCGCCCTGGCTGGTGTGGCTCAGTGGACTGAGCACCAGCTTGTGAACTAAAGGTTGCCGGTTTGATTCCCCGTCGGGGCACATGCCTGGGTTGCAGGCCAGGTCCCCAGTCAGGGGGCAGGCAAGAGGCAACCACACACTGATGTTTCTTTCCCTCCCTTTCTCTCTCCCTTCTCCTCTTTCTAAAAACAAATAAATAAAATCTTTAAAAAAAGAAAGAACAAATGCCAAATCTGGGAAGGGAATTTTGCAATAAAGGATAAGCTATAAATTCTTTAGACTTTATAAGGCATTATACATAAGGAGGCATTTCCAGAAATTAAGAAAGAAATGGGTCAAAACAGCAATGCCTAAATAGGTTAACAATACCTGCTATGTTTTGGCCTATATTTTAATATAGTATTTTCAATCACTTCCCTTGCCCTCCATTCCCCTCTCCGCAGCCCTAACACCTCAGAGAGTGTGATGAAACAGAAAGATCCCAAACTTGAGCATCAGTCACACCTGAGTTCAAATCAATGTACCCCTCACTAGCTCTGGCAGTAACTGCTCGGAGCTCAGCTCCCTCGTGCATAAAATGAGGATAATGACTACTTCGCATGGTTATTATTTTCCCCCTATCATATCCCAAAATTCTGAGTTGGTAGACTGGTATTTTAATCTAATTATTATTCCCTAATGGTATATGGAAGGCTGATGGTTGAGAAATTTCCATTCTCAGTCTTCATGAATGGGAGAAGACGATTATAAAACAGCCAACATATAGAAACAGAATGAACAAAGGGAATCAAGAAGGTATAAGAGGTAAAAATGGGGTTTCTTAGCACAGGAACAGGTTTCAAGCTTTGCCTAACACAGAAACTTAAATAAAAGCGGATTAGGGCAGGTCCAGTGGCATGAAATTATAAGAAAAAAAATTATCTTATGACTTCCGGCAAGACAATTTCTACCTAATGTATTCCCTTTGTTCAATATTAGCTAAAACAAGTTAGAGATAAACTAAGGATATTCTGTCATAGCTGAAAGGGCAAGGCCTTCAATCATTTTACAGCATCTCCACCCTTAAGAATTTGAACAGCCATAACATGTAAGCACTTCTTAAGGATAGTCAAAGATGTTTTATATTTCAGGAACTACCATTTCACATTAATAAGAAGAAGAACAACAGTTCAACTCTTTAATAAATCTTTGAGTAATTTTTCCCCACAATATATTCCCCATCCTAAAAGTAATGGTAACCTTGTTCAATCTGTCTTTCCCGGTTTGACAAGTGCTCCCATCTCCACCTCTCTTATTCTCCTCATGCACCTCATCACTGAAGATCTAAGGTTTCCTATTTCCTACAAATTTGGTACCTAGACACTCTAGTATTCATCTGATGGTACCAGCATTGAATCTGAATATAGAAACTTGACACCCTGGCTACTGTGGCTCAACGGACCGAGCACTGGCCTGAGAGCGAAAAGGTCACTGGTTCAGTTCCCAGCCACAGCACTTGAATGGGGCTGCAGGCCAGGTCCCCATTGCGGGTGTGCAAGAGGCAACCAATCAATGTATCTCTCACACACTGATATTTCTCTCCCCCCTCTCTCTTCCCCTCTCTCTAAAAATAAATAAAAATTTTTAAATATTAGTTAAAGAATTTTCCAGGGATCACTTTTCAATTTGTTGAAACTAACCAGTTTAATGAGAGTATTAGTGGTGATTACACAGCTGTATAGTAATGTACACTTAAAACTGATGAATTTTTAAAAATATTTTATTCACTTATTTTTAGAGAGAGGGGAAGGGAGGGAGAGAGAGAGAACATCAATGTGTGGTTGTCTCTCCCATGGCCCCCAATGGGGACCTGGCCCCCAACCCAGGCATGTGCCCCGTCTGGGAATCAAACCAGCGACCCTTGGTTTGCAGTCTGCACTCAAACCACTGAGCTACAGCAACCAGGGCTAAAACTGATGAATTTTATTGTAGGTAAATTATACCTCAGCAAAACTGACTTTTTAAAAAAGATATACACACATTCATTCAACAAATATTTACTGAATATCACATGCATCAAAGTTTATACCAAATTTTTCAGCTTGACATTGCAGATCCTACCGGTATTATAACATGCTTTACTCATAAGCTGACATCTTCCCAAAGAGCCTATTACATGAAAAATGATTCAGTTTCTGATTGTGAATGTCACCTCAATGATGGCTCTACAGTGGAAGAACCATTAGCTATCCAGTATCTTCCATTATATAAATGCGAGCTATGATCAACAGGTACTCCATAAAAAATTTATTAGGGACCCAGTGCGTCTAGGCCATCCCACTATCACAGCCTTATATGTTTGTCTTTCTACCAGAAAACTAGAACATCTCGAAAGCATGCTGACAACACTGCTGGAAGAAAATGCACCATCATTGAGAAATGGACTTAAATGACTTAGCCCAGGGTCCACAGTGACCCAGTGGCTGAGTCAAAGACCTAGAATCTAGGCCCTCTGGTTTCCAACTCAGTATGCCTAATCTCAGAAATAATGGACCTTCCAGGGGGGTCTAACCCATGGTCCATGGGCCGCAAATGGTCCAGAATGACTACAAATAAGTCCAACATGACATCATAAATTTACCTAAGACGTTTTTTTTTTCTCATCAGTTTTCGTTAGTGTTTGTATACTTAATGTGTGGCCCAAGACAGCTCTTCTTCTTCCAGTGTGGCCCAGAGACACCAAAAGGTTGCACAACCCTGTCAGAAACAGACTTAAGCTTGAATTCCAGCTCCATTTTTTACCATATATAAACTTGTGAAAAGTCACTTTACCTTATGATCCTCACAGTCTGCTCATCTGTGAAACAGAGATGCCAGCTACCACCTCCCGGTATTGTGAAGCCCATGTGAGTTATGCACCACCCAGCACGACTACTGGGCACAGAGTATGCGACTCAACAACATTAGTTCCCTTTCTTGGTCTTAAATTACTTAAGAGTAAGAAAATACCTGTTAATCAAGGTTAATCCACAATCCCTATTAGGAATCAGAGGACGATGAACCTGTATTTGCTGCCTTGTTCATACTCTAATCGACTCCCTTCCCAGCCCACTATTTCCAGTGTCTCAAACTTTAGTCACTATGTTTAGAAAAGTGATTTAATTTTAGAAACCTGGGAAATTCTTCTGAGTAAATCGAGCAAAACCTTAATCTGCCCCAAGGGGAATTCTGAGCAAAATAATTATTTCTGACAAGTGAATTTTCTACGGGGGTTACTCAGTTTAACCACACAAATGCCACCAAACCCGCACACAAAGTGACAGAAGCAATCTGGAACATACTGTACAGATTCTCAGAAGAGAAATGTCCACCTAAAATCCATACCCCTCCCTCCTTATCTGAGGTGCTAAAATCTTTCTCGATGATATGAATTCCGCCGGGTTCTGACACTAGTCCAGCTCCTTAGGCCAGAACTGCAGCAATTTGTGAAAATCACTGCACCGCACCTCTCAAAATTTTCAAAAGGCAGGGAAGTCCAGAGAATATTTTTCTCCTCAACCGAGACAGATAAGGCACCAGGAGCTCGGAAACACAATTCTTTCCCCAAGGTCATTCATGTCAGCGAAGGTGCGATGGAGAATCTGCAAGCAGTCTCTGTCTTTCTGGAAATCGCACTGCAGCGTTTTGGGGGCGTCTATTCCCTTCCCCCCTCTCACCCTCCAGTGTGAGCACTAGTCTCGGCATTTCCGAAACAAGCCACAACAAGCTCTGCAGTGTTAGGAAAGGGGCTGACGATGAAGAAACAGATGCTCCCAAGCAAGAGAGTCTCTCTCGGCTCACAGAGCCTCCTCCAAGGTTATGAACAGAAACCGCAGGCACCTCACAAAGCGCTAAACCGGGCTCGGCACCCCTCTCCGGGCCGCTCCGGGGCTCCGGGTTCCCTGCAGGAAGCCTCCGAAGCCCGAAGCCACCGGCCCCAGAAACCGCACTTCATTCTTGCGCTTCGGGAAGCCATGGCTCCTACCCGGCCCGGGCAGGGGTGGGGGAGCGCAAGGAGGCGGGCCGCGTGCGCTGCGGAAAGTTCACCGCTGCTGCGGCGGCGGCGGCGGCGGGCGGGGGTCCGCCAGGGCCCAGCTCGCCCGCGTCCCCTGCAGATTCCACCATTAATTAGTCCTCAGGACTGTCTACTGGCAACTTAAACAAAGCGAATGCCTCAAATTCCTTCCCGGCCCAGCGGTCTGGCTGTGAGACCGCCGAACGCCCGGGCCGGCGAGGCGGGCCGACAGCTGCGGCGGCGGCGGGACCCCTCCCCGTCCAGCCCGCGCCCCCGCAGCCCGGTCCCGCAGCCGGTCCCGCACGCCGGCCCGATCCCTCCCAGACCTCCCTACTCCTCCTCCTCCTCCTCCTCCTCCTCCTCGGGAGCTCCCTGGCTCTTCCTGTAAGATCACTTCCTTCCTCCCCGGGTGCCCGCCGGCCCCGCGCAGCCCCCTCCCCGGCGGCCCCGGCCCACCGCCCCGCCGCGCCGCTCCCCGCCCCCACCCGGCCCGGCGCGCTCTCCACCCGAATCCCAAACTCAACCCTAAAACTCTTCCTCCGCCCTCCCCCCCTAAGCTCCCTGCTCCAAACATTTCTCCTCAGATTCTCGTTCCCACCGCGAAGTCTCTCAAAACCTTCCCTCCCCCTTCAAAAACTCCAAAAACATTCTCAAGGTCTCGCTCACGAAGATTTCCCCTTCCGAGTTCTTCCTCCAGAATTCCACTCAAACTCTTCCCCCACCTCAAGTCCGCACACCCCCAAGCCCTCCCCCCGGTTCGCCCGTCGGTTCTGCCCCGTCGCCCCCGGGTGCCCCGACTCCTCCGCGGGGCAGGCAATCCACTCCAGGCGCCCACCTCTCTCCTCGCCCCGCTGCCCTGGCCTCCCGCACCGCGCTCCCGCCGCCCCACCACGAACCCCTCACCTTGGCGACTCCGGCCCACGCTCCCGCCAGCCGAAGGCTCCGGCGATCCGGTCCCAGCGGCCGGCGCCTCCTCTGGCTCCACGGGACTGACAATGAGGGGCGGTCCCAAATGGTGACGTAAGCGTCCTTTAAGGCGGGGCCTTCGGTGAGGGGTGGGACTGGCCTGTTCGCCCCGCCCCCTCCGTTCTTTTATCCCCTTCCCAGGACTGGACTCTGCCAAGTTGCAAACGCGGTGGGAAATCAAAATGGGAGACCAGATATCCTGCATGCAAGAAAGGGCACTCTCTGAGGGGTTGTGAGGATTAAGTGAGATAATCCACGTAAAGGCCCTGGGCCTGGTATGGAGTAATCGCTCAACGAATGCTATTTCTATTACTCAGCAAATGTGGAAAAGGAGCTCTGCTTAGACTAAGGAGGCATGAGTTTCAGTCCCCAGCTCTGCTATTAATTCATTGTGTGATCCTAGACAAGTCCTTTCCTATCCCTCACTTTCAACTTCTTTAAAATGAAAAGGAGTGATAACCAGATAATCTCAAGAGCCCCTCCAATAATTCTATAACACGTTTCCTGTGGACCTGTTATGCGCAAGGTACCTAGAGCCCAGAGAGATGGGGAGGGGCGCTTTTGAAGGTAGCCCAAGACCCACACCCGACGTGGTACAGGACAGGGCCAGAGACTCCTGGTAGATGCCCTCCCACGTACTGGCACAGAGCTGTATTCACAAGCTGGGGCATAGATATTCTGAGGGCTGCTTCCTCTCCGACTGCAGCAGCACAGCTGGTCTCTTGAGACATCTCTTGTGTAAGTTCCTTATTGCCTATGTAATAAAGCCAAAATCCCTGGCCTGGTCTGATCTCTTCCTACCTTTGCGCACACACACACACACACACACACACACACACACATACCCACTGTAGAGTTTATCCAAACTTCCTCTAGCACACCCACTGCTTTCCCACATCTGCCCCATTGCTCATTCTCTTCCCTTGCTGTCTCATCTCAACATAGCCTAGTTTTCCCCAGCCAGAAGTTGACCCTCCCTGCTTTGAATATCCATGGCATTGTGTTTAACTCTCACCCGGTTGTGAGCACATTTTCGACTTGGATCAAATTGATCTTCCTTTTGTTTCTTAGCACTTCCTCCCTCCCTTGATGCCAGAGCCCACACATGTTCCACAAACTATGCAGCTGTCATTCTTATTTTTGTTATTCTTATCATCATCAATATTTCTTCTAGCATGAAATACAACATAGCGCCCCTAGTGGTAATCTCCTAGTCATTAGATAGCAGGAGACTCCTAAATCCTAGGGAAAAAGAGGCTCCCTGAAAGTGGCCCTGCAGAGGGTTGTGGTTGGAACAGGCAACCGATGCTCCAGTTTCTAGACCCCAGGGGGATGCTACAGAGTCACATCTGACACCCCAGGGTATCTCTGTCGTTGCCACTCCTCAAAGGTGGGGACAGCTGCGAGTTTTCTCTGCAAATTCTTTGCAGCAGAGCTGACCCATTTCTCCCTTTCTTCCTCATGCCTTTCTCCTCTCACTTTCCTTACAGAGTGATGGATCTGTGTTAAACTGCCCTTGGCATCTCCGCAATCCTCCAGGAGGACTGCAGCAAGGCCCTGGGCGTTTCCAGAGTACTGGCCTGTGGGAAGAGGGAGAGGGCTTTGGGATTCTGATTAATTTCCTGCTCTGCGGACAGGCAAATGGCTGTCCTGAAATGCCTGGGCTGATCCTCAAGGGCCCTGAACAAATTAAGGCTTATTTTTAGAGTAGGAAATTCAAAAATGCTTCTTCCCATGAAAAGCAGGCATGGCCACAGGATTGCTACAGACAGAAAAAGGGACTTTACTGAGTCCTTCCTTTTGCTCTGATGCTGATTACAAGCACTGCAAACCCATGGAAGAGAGAACACAGGACTTCAGGGGAGGTTCTGAAGACAGAGCTACCTCCCCAAGATGCACGACCGCATCAACCACTTATTCATTTATTCACACCAAAGTTTTGTCACAGGACAGATCAGGGTTCAGATTTCAACTCCACCACTTACCACTTTGTAACCTTGGACTTCCAAGTCTCTGTGCCTCAGTTTCTCATCTGAAAAGTGGGAATAAAAAGAGTCCCTATCTCATACGGTGGCCATGAGAATTAAATGAAATAACATGTGAAAGAGCTTAGTTCAAAGCACAGCACCTAGTTTGCGACAGTTTATGGTGGCTGCTATAACTATTTCAAGATGTCCTCCCAGTAAGGCCTCTCATGAGCTGGCCTCTGGGCTGCAGGGCTAACTAATAGTCCTGAGCTCAAGAAGCTCAACTGGTAAAAGGAATGAGGTAGATTTTCAAGAACAGGAAAGAAAATACATCTAGCCCTGAGTGGTGTGGCTCAATGGGTTGAGACTCATTCCGCAAACCCCAAAGGTCAAAGGTTTGATTCCTTCCACTCAGGGCACACACCTGGGATGCAGGCCAGGTCCCCAGTTGGGGGGCGGGTACGAGGCAACTGATCTGATTCATGCGATGGATGTTTTTCTCACACATCGATGTTTCTCTCCCTCCTTCTCCCTCCCTCCCTTCTCTCTAAAAATAAATAAATAAAATATTTTTTTAAAGAAAAGAAAAAGTATCTATTGGGTATTGTTAAATGACGAGAGTAAGTTGCAGATTACAAGTGATCCCGTGGTTATAACTTTAATATATGCTTAATGCATGCATAAAATATAGCGAACTAAATAGGTTTTCACCTTTCTTGCTTTTTAGTTGTTTTTCTCTGTGTGTTTGTGTATGTGTGTGTGTGTAGCAGAAACTCAGGAACTGTTTTTTTCCCCCTCTGTATCAAATGTATTGAGGTGACACCATTCGGCAGCAGGAACTTTCCAAACAGACTCTACTTTGACACTAGGAGGGAAGGAAGGGGATGAAAACGCAGCTACCAGACCAATCAGCAGTGGGCATCTGAGTCACAGCAAGTGCCACAGGCCACATCTCACTCTTTATGCCATTGCAGGGAAAGCTGCTATCCAGAAATCCTCACCTTCTGCCCCCTCCTCAGCCCTGAGCTGCACTTGAGCCTTCAATGCTACAGCCGAAGGCAAGACTCCTAACAGAACTCCCAGGAGCCGTGGCAAGGCCAGTGGAAGATACTTTTAAGCAGGAGAAAGTTTTTTTGCTCCTTGTCCCCTGCCTTCCCCACCTCCCAAAGAATAATGATATGTCAGCGTCAAGCCTGCTGAGCCTAAATCTGCACTTTCATTTTCCTCATTATATCTTTCTGCAATGTAAATTTTTTAAATATTTTATTTTATTGGAGAGAGGGGAAGGGAGGGAGAGAGGGTGAGAAACACTGCTGCGAGAAAGAAACGCTGATTGGTTGCCTTCCCCCAGGGGATGGAACTCGCTGCCCAGGTGTGTTGCCCCGCCCCCGCAGGGAATTGAACTGGCAAATTTTGGGTTTGAGGGACAATGCCCAACAAACTGAGCCACGCCGGCCAAGGCTGCAATTTAATTTTTTTATAAGGAGGTTTTATTACTTAGTCATCAGGGAAAAGGGGTTGGTTCATTTTTGTTGGTTTGCAAACAATAAGATATAACATTGTGACTGAGTCCAATATGAAGGCTCACAGGACTTGTAGAAAGTGAAAGTGGAAAGGGATAAAACCACCCTAAATTCACCCTACGATCCCCCAAAAGTCATGATTTTAAGTCGACTCAATTTCAGGCTACCCACCAATGTCTCTTTCATTCATTCATTCAACAAACACTTATACCTCCTTTGCTATAAAACAAGCATCGTACTGGACACTTTATAGTTAGTATCCCATACAGATTATGAGGTTAGGAAAACAATACTCAAGGAGATAAAGTAACCTGCTCAAAGTGCCACATCTAGTGGACACAAACCAAGACCTTGACAACATCAAAGCCCAATTCCTGAAGAACGTGGGCTGAATTATGAAGCCAGTGAACTGTGCATTCAGGCAGCCATGATGGCCTGGGTGGCCTTGGGCAAGTCACTGAACTCTTCTCAGCAGCGATTTCCCCATCTCTGTCCAAGGAGGGCATACCTGGATATTTTATAAAAGTTAAGGGCTTTGTAAGTGGCAACACATAACACAAAAGGTCCTTTGGTCAGCTCTTCCAGGTCTAAGTCTCACTCATCTTAGGGTCTCTTGGTGCTTTCCTCATGACTTGTATCCCTGTTAGGGTTTACCCACCCCCACCCCCATGCCCATTAAAGCATTTAGGAGAGTCTTCCTCGCACGGACTCATGGTACTCCCCCCACCTGTCTGGGGCCTCCTCAAGCGTGGGAATGGTGCTTGTTCATTTCTGACCCTTCTGCCCCCAGGGCAGCGTCTGCCATGCAACCCACCAACCTTTTACTCCTTTACTTCGCAACAAATGGCTGAGAGCCTAACATGTGCCAGGCACAGCACAACAATAAGACAGAAAAGTCTGGAGAGACAAGACAACATGAAACATGATTAATTACTTCATAACAATTGCATGAAGTGCCACAAAGTATCAAGCCAGGTGCTATGAGGTGTTCGGGGATACAGAGTGTGGACCTAACTCAATCCGGGACACAGGGAAGTCTTCCTAAAGAAGGTGGATTTGAGGCTCAGAGAGGTTAAGAAAATTACTCAAGGCCACACAGATGGTAAGGGGAAAAGCTTGGATTTTTAACCCAGAATGCCTGACTCCATTGCCCATGTTCTACCCACTAAACAACACTGCCTTTTATCTCTTACATCTCACACTTCCGTGACTCTTGTTCGTGAGTGGGGATCAAAGTCTATCTAACACTGAATGCTCCAATGCAATGCTTTTCCTAGCTTTGGGGTTTAGGAGCCTCCTTTGAGAATCTGGTGAAATCCATGAAACCTCTCCATAAACTACATGTATAAAATGCACAGAAGTCAAGCCTGCAATTTCGGTGGGTTCGTAGGGATCGTGAGGCCCAGCTTTAGAACTCATACCACGGAGGATCATAGTTCCTTAGAGTGAGACTCTGAGAGCCTCAGAAAGAGATACCAGGGCCCCATGGGGACCTCAAATCCCCAGACACACCCCAGGATCCCACAGAAAGAATTTCAAGATCCCAGAGAAAGGTCCTGGGAGAGACTCCAAGTCCTCCAGAGTAACAGCAGGGCCCTGCAGAGACACTCTCAAGATGGCACTGACTGTGGAGGGGCCTCGGGCCCTCTCACAGCAGGAAGAACCTGCAGGCCTTGGAAAGCTGTGGCTCTCAACCCTTTTGGGCTCACTGGCACCTCTGAAACTCTGAGCAAAAATGCAATACACAACGTGCTACACACAAAACCAAGGGCTTTACCGACCTCTGGGAGGCCATCAATAGCCCCCAGATTCTGACCTCCTGTTCTTGAACTTCCGCAAGAACCTGACCCCCCTGAACCCCTCAAGAAGCTGGATCAGGACCACAGACCCCAGGCACAAACTTTAGAGTCCAGACAGAGCACGGGTTGATCCTAGCTCTGTTGTTTTCTAGCCATGACCTTGGACCACTCACCTACAAACCCTCCTCAGGCCTCAGCATCTCATCTCCCAAAAGAGAGGGCTGGACACCTCTCCCTCCCCAGCCCAGCCCCAGCGGCGTGGGCTCCGTGCCGGGGGGCGATGGCGCCTGCAGGACACAAGCTCTCCGCTCCGGCCGGCCGCCCAGGGATCGGGCTGCAGCACTTCCACGAAATACTACTGGGCAGAATGCACCAGGAGCGCTGGCGGGCGGGCGGCGGGGGGGAGGGCGGCGCGTTTGCCGCAGTGACAGCTCCGCGCCTGGGAAGCCGGCGGGGCGGCGAGCTCTCGGCCTTTCCCACCCACCCGGCAGGGCGTTCCCGCCAGCCGGCTTCCTGCAGTCGAGGACGGGGGAGGAGGGACGGCGCTGAGGGGCCGCGGGGCCTGGCAGGCCTGGTTCCTGGCTTTCTCTCCGCGTTTCCTGAGCTGGACCGGCCGGGGGATGGGACCCAGCGCAAACCTCCTTCCCCGGGAGCGCAGCCAGGCAGCCGCGTCCTTGTTCACTCCGGTTCCTCCTCGGTGCCTGAACGGTGCTGGCGGCGGGTCTGCGATCCTCACCGCTGGTGTGATGCGACCCACTTACCCCACGAGGAAGCTGAGACCGCAGGAACCCTCCCCCCCCCCCCGCGCCCGGACCCCACAAGAGTCCAACCCCATGGCGTGAGTTTATTAACTCCATCCTACGGATGAGAAAACGGAGACTTTAAACAGTAAAGCGACTTACCCAAGGTCATCATACAAATATTACTGCTAATAAAATAAAGTACTTACTACATACCAGGAAGACCTGTACTACAAATGCCCTAAAACTATTTGATCACTGAGTCCTCAGAATCTGAGTCCTTTATCTATGGACTCACTGAGTCCTTTATCTATGAAGATAAATATTATACCTATTTGATAAATGAGGAAACTGTCCTGGCTGGTGTGGCCCAGTGGACTGAGTGCCTGTCTCCGAACCAAAGGGTTGCCAGTTCGATTCCCAGGCAGGGTAATTGCCCGGGTTGTTGGCCAAGTCTCCAGTAGGGGGTGTGTGAGAGACAATCACAACCACACACAGTGTTTCTCTCCCTCTCTTTCTCCCTTCCCTTTCCCTCTCTCTAAAAAGTAAAATATGTAAAATAAATAAGGAAACTGAGGACCAGAGAGGCCAAGTAGCTTCTCCAATGTCACACAGCCACAAGGCAACAGAGCTAGGAATTAAACTCCAGTCTCCTGTTGCCAAAGCTCAGACCCTTCTACTCTCCTGCTTCCCGGATATCTTGCTTCAACTCATTACAGTTGAGCAACCCAAGGGGCAGCATCTTGTCTCATTTGTTCCTAGGTCACCAAAGCCCCAGCTAGAGCTTGGCACAAAACAGGTGCTCAGGTGTTCAGAGATGACCTTGGAGCCTAGCTCAGAAGCTCAAAGTTATAACTGATAGGAGGTATTTAGCATGACTTCTTCTAGAAGCTTTAGCCAAGTGAAAAGTCAGCCTCTGCTTGAATACTTCCCATCACGATGAACTTTCTCTCTCCCATAACGGCCCATTCCCCTGCTGGATAAATACATTTGGTCTAAAATATAAACGCTCCGTTTTCCCTGTAGATGAAGGAAGACCACTAAACATGTTGTGTGGTCTCCTTAGACATTTTCCAAGGGTGGGTGGCACAATAATTTTAAGTTCCTTGTGAGTCAAAACAAAGTCAGTTGTTCACAAAGATGTTTCCCTTCCAAATCCAAGTTAAGAAGTGTGTCTGCTTTCTCTAAATTCTCCCTTTTCTCTCCCATCTGCCAACCGGATGCCAACCCCAGGGGGACCTTGGAAACCACATGTTGAATGTGGCAGAGCCCTGGTCAGTCTGGGTCTCATGCAGTCACTTGACTGAATGGGGCACACGTTGAACTAGATTCTATTGGATTTAGGTATTGCAACCTCAGGCTTTCACTATTACAGCAGTTAGCATAACTCAACTACCACTGGGACTAACGTGGGCTCATTGTTTTACCTTCCACATCATGGAGCTCGGTGGCAATCATTCAGGGGATGCTCTAAAGACATCCGTCTGGCACCGACCGTGTCCAGGTGGCTCGGCTGGTCAGAAATAGTCTCTGTTCATCTCACTGGGGCATTGTTTCCTGCCTATTCCAAAATGGTTTTGAGGTGGTTTCCATTGCAGCCTCAAAGCCTATTTGATGGATAATTAAAGAGAACGAATGAAAGAGTAATGAAAGTCTGGGCCAAAGGCCAGTGGAGAAGAAGAGAAGAAAGATGAAAAATTGACTAATGATAGCAGAAATGCTAGGCTAAGTTTTCTCAGATTAGCAGCTGTGACAGAGCAAAAACCGGGGTTCTGAGTTTCCCGGCAGTCAAAGCAAAGAGGGAAACAGGATGAGATACAGATCGTATGGGAAGTCGTAAACATGTGATGAAACGCAGGTCCTGGAGCTGGACTGTGTTTTTTGAAGCCCAGCTCTTACTAATCATGTGACTTCAGGCAGTTGTATAACTTCTCTATGCTTCTGTTTCTTCATCTGAAAAATGGGGATGATATAATAATAAACACCCCTCTCTTAGCTTAGGGTCATTGAGAGGATTAAGTGAGTTAAGGCATATTCAGTTCTTTTTTTTTTAAAGATTTTATTTATTTTTAGAAAGAGGGAAAAGGAAGGAGAAAGAGAGTTAGAGAAACATCAGTGTATGGTTGCCTCTCATGTGTCCCCTGCTGGGAACTGGCCTGCAACCCAGGCATGTGCCCTGACTGGGAATCGAACCGACATCCTTTGCTATGCAAGCCCACGCTCAATCCACTGAGCTATACCAGCCAGGGCTCATATTCGGTTCTTACAGCAGGTCTGTCACTTAGCAAATTCTGTGTAAAAATTAGCTACTGCTGTAGCCTGATTGGAAGAATCAGGCCAGTGATTTCAGAGAGACAAATTTTTCCCTGCACTCAACTCTCAGATAAATGTATTATACACAAGGAACCCCCTACACACGACTAATCTGATGCACTGTGTCCCAGCAAGAGTTTGATGACAATTCCTGGGCCCTGTGTTATGTGGTTATTTCCCTTATTGGTTTTTGGACTAGGTAAGCCTTGGCATCCTACTCACTGGAGAACTCTGGGGAGAAGTTGCTGGAATAACCCAGGGCCCTGGGTACCTTTCCACTGGTTGTCCACAGGGCAGGTAAGTGTCACAACGAGGAGCAAAGGGGCTGGAGTTACACAGACCCAGGTACATTCGTTAATCTTTTCCAGCTACAGCTTCTTCATTTATACAGTGGAGACAGTAACGAGTAGTACCTGCGTAAGAAAGTCGCCATAAAGATCACAGAAAAGAATACACACAAAACACTGTCCACAATAACTGGTACTGTGGGGCGATTGCCCTACACAAGCACCCACAAAATAAGAAAGAAAGCAACGAAATAAAACAGAATCTCACCAGAGACTCCCAGAGCAAGGAGATTAATTTTTAATGCTTCAAAATATAGAAGAGAAATGGTACATTTCCCCCAGAATGTGACCCGGGGCTGACCAAATCATTATCCTTTGCTTCTGGCTGGAACTCCTTTGGCCTAATTCAGTGTGCTACGCAGCTGAAGCTGGCCTGTCTTTGGAGCCATGCTGGCCTGGAGCAAGATGACCGTGGTGCCACAGCAAAAGGCTCTGTCTGGGAGGGGGAATTGAGAACTGGAAGCCCCCCCCATTGGGTTCCACATGTTGGGTGGAAAGTACCGGAGTGAGTTTTATGCACACTCCCTTGTCCCGTCCCCACAACAGCTTCAAGGGGTGAGCCCTAGTCATAATTGCATTTAACAGTTGGAAAAATTGCAGATCAGAGAAGCAAAGTGACCCATCTTTGGTCACATAGCTAAGAAGTGGCAGGGCTGGGACATGAAAGAGATGTGTGACGTCATTATGTGTTTCTAACCATTGGACTACACTGCCCCCCCTCCAACCTGGCCTAGGATCTTGCCTCTCTCTTTACCCAACCTCTCTCTTCCTAGGCTGTCTGCTTTCATTAAAGATCCTCTAGGAATCACTTGATGTTGGGTCACCCACTCCTCTGGCCTGGCCCCAGGGCAGCCCCTTACCCTATGGGAACCATCTCAGGGCAAGACAGAAGTTTTACTAATGGTACCTCTAGCTGATCAGAGGCTTTGAATGGATGGAAAACCAGACCCCACTCCCATCACCCCAGTGCAACCTGCAGCTCTTATTTATTCAGCCTCCTTGTTGGTCTCTCTGCCTCAAGGCCCCCCACCTCCACTCCTCCTTCCATTCCTCCCCACTTGAGAGCCAGAGTGATTGCTCTCAACACGTCTAACCACGTCATTCCCCTGCAGGATCATTTTCAGGAGCTCCCTGCTGCTCCCAGTTTAAAGTTCAAAGTCAATCGCTTGCTGTGGTCCCTGGCACCCAACCCGTTTTCTCCAACCCTCCCCTTCCTCTCAGGCATCCTTGGCCCCCCCTGCCCCACACGTTCCAGTTCCCAGCCTGAGAGCTCTTCCTGCCCTGCCCTTCACAGTGTGATGTAAGATGAACAAGGATGTGGACGAGCTGCGGGGCCTGAGCGGGGCTGTGAGGCTGTCAGATTCCATTAACCTCACCTTCCCGCCACCTGAAGGAGACTTCTCTGCCAGGAAGGAGGATTTACCTACCGTCCACCTGGAAAAGGAGCCCATCCGCAAGGGGGACCATCAGCAACCCCGGCTCTTCGGAGAACCCTGGGAAGGGAGGACCTTATCTTACAGCCACTCTGGGTGTCAGGGAGGTGATGTGATTAAGTGGCTGCAGGATTTCTGGCCAAGTCTGTGTGATACCTGTGTCCAAGCTTTTTTTTTTTTATTTTTAAGATTTTATTTATTTTTAGAGAGAAGGGAAGGGAGGGAGAAAGAAAGGGAGAGAAATATCGATTGGTTGCGTCTGATGTGTGCTCCATCTGGTGACCAAACCGGCAACTCTGGCGTATGCCCTGAATGGGAATTGAACGGACCGCTTTTCCCTTTGCTGGTTGACGGCCAACCAAGTGAACCACACGGGTCAGGGCCTGTGTCCAAGTTTTAACGACCATCCTTGGTTGAGGGAGAATCCACCTCTGTGTATGCATATAATGCATATAATGCATACAGTCGCCTTCGTGCTGTCCAGAGCAGGCTGCCCATCCCTCTTTCTCACTCGCTAAGGAAAATTACTGTGAATGAGGAACGTGCCCACCCACCTTGATTTCTGCGCCTTTCACTGGTGCTCCTGCGCCACCTTGCGGTCATATATGGAATATATGGGGATTTCTGTCCACAGCTTTGAGGAAGAAGGCCTAGATTTGATCCATTTAGCAAAATTCTCAAGGGTGGCATTTTCGTCCCAGTCTACCTCCCCCTCTACCGCCCCAGGCCTCACCTGCGCCTGAGGTTCAGAGGAAGGCAGAGGTTGATTCTGTCTCACTGTGGGATCTTGGGTCTGTCACTGCACCTCTTGGGCTCAGGATTCCTCATCTCTGAAACCGAGCAGATAGAGATTGGGTCTTCTACCTCTGACGTTCCAGGACCTTTATCCAAAGCTCACTAAGTGATGTGTGAACCTATCTCAGTGGGCAGAATGTAAATTTTAGGAACACGGGGAAGTTGCTGGCTTGTTCGATTTCTATCCCAAGTGTGTGGGGCCAGTGCTTGGTACACAGGAGACGCTTTGTTGGGTTTGGGGCTGCATTCATAGCTCTGTGTGCCCAGTGGAGAAGGTGGTAGCCATCCTGTCCACGTCTGCCCCCGTCCTCTGTTATATTTGGGATCGGGATACTGAAAGGAACATGAATAAAGTGTGACTCACTCATAGGAGGATGAACAAAATTATGGCTGGGGTGAGGCGGGGGGACCACAAAACCACATTTCATGAGGGATAGTTGAAGGAACTATTGAACAGCCTATTGACTCTGGTATAAAAAAGACTCAAGGGGTAATGTGTCTGCTTTTTTTTTTTAAGTTTATTTTAGAGAGAGAGAAACATCAACGTGTTGTTCCACTTATTTATGCATTCATTTGTTGATTCTTGTATGTGCCTTGACAGGGAATCAGACCCACAACCTTGGCATATTGGGACACTGCTCTAACCAACTGAGCCACTCGGCCAAGGCACGTCCACCTTCTGAAGAGGACCTCTGGGGAAGAGAGATGGGAGAACTAGGAATCAGGGCTGCTTCTTCAGGACAGAAACCAAAACATAAGTGAGCTTTCAGTCTGAGCTGAAGAACAGATCTGCATTGGAATCTCAGCCTATCTCTAACTAGTTTTGTAACTTTGGGCAAGTTTCTTCAACATGTTAAGCCTTGGTTTTCTCAGGTATAAAATGGGTATAATATGGGCACTCAGGACTGTGGTGAGGGTGGCATGATAGAAAGCGTTTTTTAAATGCCTAGTGCACAGCTTAGGGCCTGGCTAAGGCTGGGCGAGTGTAGCTGTACTTAAAAAGCAGGAGGGCGGTGAGCACCAGGTCACGGGAAATGTGAGCAGAGGAATCAAGCAACAGCTGGCAGCGTGGCTCAGGATGGTGGTGTGGGGAATACTGGCTCTTGGGTCACGATGCCTAGCTCTGTATCTTGGCCTTACTATTTATTTGCTGTGAGACCTTGGCAAATTATCCAACCATTCTGAGCCTCCGTCTTGCCATCTGCAAAATGGAGATAATTGTATAATAGTTCCCATGTCACTGAGTCTGTGGGAGATCAGGAGGTGAAGTAATCAAAATGTGTGAGCAGCTGCTCTAATGCTAGTGCCCTGAGGGGGTAATCCTGGATGACCTTGAAGGTTCCCTCCCATCTAATACCCCCCAGGTCTGGAATCTCTGCTCCTGCCCTTGGGAGCGAAATGCAGGGGGCCCTGGTGAAGCCCATTAATGAATGCACTGTCGTTTTAAAACTCCCAGATGCAGCCCTGGCTGGTGTAGTTCAGTGGATGGAGCATGGGCTGAGCACTGAGCCAAAGAGTTGCTGGTTTGATTCCCAGCCAGGGCACATGCCTGGACTGCAGGCCAGGTCCCCAGTGGGGGCCATGTGAGAGGCAACCACACATTGATGTTTTTTCTCCCTTTCTTTCTCCCCTCCCCTCTCTCTAAAAATACATTTTTTAAAAATATTTTTTAAAATGAGGTCTTAAAAAAAAGAAGACTCCCAGATGCTCGGGACTGCTAGCCTCTGATCCTTCCCTGTGGCAGTGTAAACAAGGCACTGTGCCTTCCCCTCCCCCAACAGGCCGCCCTTCCTGCGGCAGGAAGGTGGCTGGGCTGGCACCTGAGGGAGCTGAGGGGGCCGGGCCCAGGGTGGAGTACAGGACAGGCACAGCGGAGAACAGGCTGTCTGGCCTTCCGATTGCTTGTGCACTTTGTCCCCAGATAACCTGTGAGCTGCATGGAGGATCCAACTGCCATAGCAGGTACAGAAAGTAGCCAACGGCGTAGGGCGGTTGCCAGCTGGTGGCCCAGGGGCCCGATCTGCCTGGCAGGCTCTTTTGTGGTTGGCATACTTCATCCTTGCACAGTGGTTTTGTTGGGTTTGGCCTTTTTTTTTTTTAATTAGTTGTCAACATTTGAAAATAAGGAGATGGCACAGAGAATCCAGATTCCTTACTCTCTTCAAAATCAGCAAAGCCGGCACGTTCTAGCACGGCAGGAGTCAGAGGGAGGTGAGCAGTGGCTTGCACCTCTAGCCAGGGCACGTGAGCTCCGGTCACCAGAGTCCCCGCGTCTCCCTGTTGCATCACACCCAGTGTACTTCACTCACTCATGAATGGCCCCTGCAGGCCCTTAAGTTTGTGACCCCCCTGGGAAAGGAGCATAATCTCTACCTGCTGGGGCGACTCATTAGTGCTCCAAGTTCCATGTCCCCATCTGTCAAGGGGGCAAAAGACATGGACTCCTCTCAGGGTTGATGTGAAGATTCAACACGAGAATGCCTGTAAAGTACCTGGGACATAGTAGGTGCTCAACAAAAATCCGTCTTGAGTAACCTGTGGCCCTGTCTCATTCAATCATCTTCTGCGGTTCTGAAGGCCACAATGCCAGGCTCCAACCACACGGCATTGTTGTTGGAGAGCAACAACAGAAGGGGCACAGAGGCACTAAGCAAGGAAACGAAAGTGCCGGAATAGGGCGCTCCATCTGTCTGACTCCTAAACCTCTGCTTTGCCACTCCCTTGCGCTGCCCTGCTGAGCCACCTGCCACCTTGGCCCTGGCCACACCCACCGGGGTGAATACTGTGAATTTGGGGTGTAACTGCATATGGCCTGAGTTCCGACTCCACCACACACTAGCAGTTGTGACACTAGGCAAATAACTTAATTTCGTAGGACTTTCAGTTCTTTATCTGAAGGATAATAAAAAGAACAACTTTATTCGGGTTAAATGAGTTAATGCTCATAAAACACTGAGGGCACACAGTAAGAGCTCAATAAATGCTAGCTATTACTCTCCTTAATTGAACCCTGGCCGTGTGCCAAGTACTAAGAGTACGAAGATCAATGAGAGTCTCTGCAGGGCTCAGAGTCTGATGAGAGATCAGAGGTCCGAGTGGCACATGCTGGAAGGCAGCCCGGCTGCGGGAGAGGGGTGGTGGTTAATCTGACGTGTCACCATAGCTGGGCCACTCAGACATTCAGTCAAACATTATTCTAGATATTTCTGTAAATGAGATGCACATTTACGTCAGTAGACTTTGAGTAAAGCAGGCGGCCCTGCAGAAGCTGGGCGGGCCTCGTTCCACTGGGTGGGAGGCCTGAACAGAACAGGAGGGCGGCTTCGTCAGGAGCGCAGGCTCCTCCCCGTTCTCCAGCGGACTGCCTCTGGACTCCGCGTGTCCCCTTTCATCTGAATGTCCAGCCCAGCAGCCTGTCCCTCAGGTTTTGGATGCACTAGGCCTCCACAACCGTGTAAAGCATTCCCTTGAAATAAATCTCTTTCTCTGTGTAAGCACATCCTAGTGGTTCTGTTTCTCTAGAGAGCCCTGTAGTCAGGGTGGGGTAGGGGACCGGTAGCATTCGCTGTGCCAGAGGAGGCGTCCTTGCCATGTTCGGCAATGCCAGCCTGCAGAGGGTCGTTCAAGGGCTCTGGCTCTGGCCCCGAAGGAGGGAATAGTTCTTTGATGATTGGGATTCATTTACTAAGAGGACCCCACAAAGCCGGGAGGAATAGCACACATAGAAGCTGCCGGAATCAGGATTCAAAAGCTGCTTAGAAAGAAATGCAGCGTAGATCAGTGGAAAGTTCTCCCCTTGAGTTCAATTGTGCAGCCACAGAATCAGGGGCCAGAGGGCAGGGGCGTGTGGCCAGCTTCAAAGCACTGGGTGTATATATATAAGATTCAGTGCTTTGAGTTTGACCTCAAGAGCCACTCCTTCCTGAGTTATGTGAAGAGAAGAGAGGCTGGTGGGGAAGCTCAGTTTGAGGAGGCGCAGCCCAGCCTGCAGTTTTCAGAAGTGCAGAATCGGGATGCGCAGGAGGAAGGTACTGGAAGTCAGATTTGGGCCCAGTGGGAGGAGCAGTCAGTGCGGACAGAGGTGGACTGGGTGTCTCGTGGGCGCTGATCTCCCTGTCACCAAGAATGTTCCAGGAGGTGCATCCTTCCTGGTGATGTAGCCCAGACAGTGCTGTGAAGAGAAAGAGCATGCACTTTGGGTGGGACAGACCTAGACTCAAACCACAGCCACGGGCCCCATCACTGCCAGAGGAACCTGCAGACCTCAGGGAGTGTGAAAACAGCCTCGGAAATCCCTGGGTGGCTTCTCGAAGCAGCTGATGAACAGGAGCTGCTTATCACATTGTAACAACCTTCAGCTGGCCCCACCTCCCTGCCCAAGGCCTCAAGCCTGTGCCAATCTGAGAGTGCCCCATGCCGCCGAACCCTGCCACCCTCCTACCTACAGGAGGGCAACGTAGCAGGAGAGAGATTGCCCTTCTGGTATGTCAGGCTGTTCAGCAGCAAGTAACAGAAAAACCCAGCCTACAGAGTTTAAACCGTAAGAATGGATGTGGCTCACTTAACAAGAACTCTGAGACAGGCAGTCCCAGGGATGCTTCAGAGCCTCATCCACTTCACGAGGTCAAGAAACCGGGCTGGCTCTTTCCCCTCTGCCAGCCTCAGGGCATCCGCAGTGTTTCCTTGCAGACCCACAGGGCAGCTGCCCTGCCTTTCTATCCTCCCAGGGCTGCTTCCAAGCAGGAAGCCCTTTGTCTCCCTTGCATGTCTCTCTTTTCCTGTAAGAAGTCTCTTTCTCAAAACTTCCCAGTTTTCTCAAAACCCCCAGACTTCCCCTTACTTCTTACATGACCAATTTGTCCTGGTCTGCCTGGTACTTTTCTGGTTAGCACAGGTCCTGGGAAGCCCCTTAGTCCCTGGCAAATTCGACCTGGTGGTCTCCTTACTTTCGTCCAGAAGTGGGTCCCATGTCTATCCCTTGACCAGTCCCTAGTAAAAGGAATAGAAATATCCCACCTGGTTTAAACCAATCAGAATTCATGTTGCCATTTGAACTGATCTTGGGTTCTGCAAGCAAGGAAGGTGGATGACCACGGGGTGGGCACCTGCTGTGTCCACCACACTCACATAGAGCAGAACTGAGCAGAATCCTGTCCTCGGCAAGGCTCCACTCCCGCTGCTTCCATATTGTCACCATCATGCTGTGTGTGTGTGTGTGTGTGTGTGTGGGTGTGTGTGACTAAGTGTGAAAGAACTGGCAGCATGCCAAGGATGTTGGGGGTTGGGGAGGGTAGAGAATCTTCCCCAGTGGAGCCTTCCTCTCTGATCCGGGAAAACAAGTTTTTATTTTTATTTTTATTTCTATTTTTGTATAGCAAGTTTATTTTAAATTTGGCCTTCGCATGGCCTAATTAGCGTGCAGTTCTCCAGGCACAGTATCCAAATGGGCAGTTTTTGGTTCATAATAATGAAGATCAGAAAACAGCTGCTCTTTCTCCAAAGCTTCCATATCCTTTGTCACTGCAGACTGTGCAGGAGGGGGTGTCTGAGCAGAGGGACAGAGTGGCTGAGTGCATGCTAAGGGGGCACCCCCAGCCACAGCTCACTGGGGACACTGGGGTCCACCAGCTCCCTCACTCTCCTCTTGTTACAGAACAGACACACTGAGCCCGGATGCCGGAGGATGGTATACTCATACTGTCCGGACCACCTACTGGGCTCGATTGTCCACTGCCAAATGGAAAGACATCTCTCAATGCCAGAGATTTGTGAAAAGGAAAGGAAATGTTTATTTAATGCTATACAGACTTAAAGTAGTGACCTAACTCTTCATTAAAATATCAAAGTCCTTTAGGATATCCACCTACACACACAGCGCTCGCTTCTCCCCCTGCCCTAATTCAGGGTACCGTATCTCAGGAAAAGAGCACACATCCGTGTTTCCAGGCCGCTGGCACCATCGGCTCTGTCGCTGTCCAGGCAGGATGCCTAATTAATCCAAAGTCCTGTGGCACCTTCTCACGGTCCACTGGCAAGAGTTCTTTGTACCCATTTTTCCAGGCAAAGTCTCTCCTGCTTCCCAGGCCACGTGGCCAAAGGGAGCACCCCAAAGCCACATGGGCCTCTTTACCAAAGCTGCAGGGGTCTGCACTCTGGCCAAAACCACATGGTTCTCTCCTTCACCTGGGCAAGAGGGTATCTGCACTCTGCCAAAAGCACATGGCTCTCTTCTTCACTTGGCTGCAGGGGTCCCCACTCTGGCAAAGCCACGTGGTTCTCCCTTCAGTGGCTGCTGTGTCTGGGTTTAAATCCTCAAGCCAATCTTCCTCTGTACCCCCATTTCCAACTCCTCCCACAATCAGTTACACCTGCCAGCATTCCTGTATTATTACAAGTTTACTAGGCTGCCACTATGAGTCTGGGCAGGTGTGGTCCCATGTCCTGGAGCCAATCTTCTCCAAGCTTCCATGCAGGTGCTATAACTCGGAGGACCTGCCCCCCAGTTACATCCTGGGGGGAAGTGACTTCCATCCCCCTGGTTCCAAGCCTGGCCACAGCCATTTAACATATCCAAGTGACCCTCCAAATGCTATAGATATGTTAAATGACCATGCCATGGATTAGCTGCGACGCTGTGGCTGTACAAAACAGCCCCGCATGTTCCTGCTCCATGTGTCCTTTCCCCCAACTCACACCTGTGGGGGAAGGGGTGAGGACATCCTATATGTCTCTCCAATAATTCCTAGACACCTTGAGTTCTGGACCCCATTCCAAATCCATTTTTGGGGTCCCCCTCTTGGCTGCAACCTGTATCAGTCTTGCCTACACTACAGTTAGGACAGAACTGCCCTGACTCTGATTTTGGGCCCACCTGCCGCCAAACCTCATGATTTCTGAGATTCTAGCCCCAGAGCCAGTTTATCTTAAAACGTTAAAGACAAAGACATGGAGAATGAGTCATATGTAAACCTGGACATGGTGTTCTGTTCAGTCAGTCACCCCAACAAATACTTATTGAGCATCTACTATATGCCAGACACTGATGTGCTGGGGAGCAAACAGCGACCTTAACAAATAAGATCCCCGCTTTCCCCTCTAGAAGTGGCAGACAGACAAAAAGCAAGAATTGATACATCTATATCATTACCAGTAATATGTATAATAAAAAAATAAATAAAGCCAGGGAAGGGATAGAGAAAGGCTAGGTAAATAGTGTGGGGGAGGGGCGCTCTTCCAGATCAGAGGCCTCTGCACTTTCCAGCCTGCAGGCTGCCATCTAGTTTAGTCAACAAAATTTTGCCGGAATACAGCCAAGCTCGTTTATTTATGTATTGCCTGCGGCTGCTTTCACGCTTTCACAACGGCAGAGTTGAGTGGTTACAATGGAGATCATATGACCTGTAAACCTGACACTATTTACTGTCTGGCCCTTAAACGAAAGTTTGCTGTCACAGTGAGATGCTATTTCACACCCACTAGAGTGACTATAGTCAGAAAGACGACAATGAGTACTGGCGAAGACGTGGACAAATTGGAATGGAAACGAAAAACAGCGCCGTCACCTCGGAAAAGAGTCTGGCTACTCCTCAAAAGGGTAAACACAGACTACATGCGACCCAGCAAGTCCATTCCTGAGTACGTCCCTAAGAGAAATGAAAACAGATGTTCATGAAAAAGCTTGTACGAGAGTGTTCATGGCAGCATTCCTCACAATGGCCGAAAAGTGGCGAGAACCCGCATGTCCATCAGTGGATCAGTGAATAGATGAGGCGCGATGCAGTCATGCAACAGGGTATTATCCGGCAATAAAAAGGAACGTAATAGTGAAATGTGCTACGACAAGGATGAACTGTGAGAACATCACGCTAAATGAGAGAAGCCAGACACAAAGGACCACATACTGCAAGGCTCCACTTGTACCAAATACCCAGAATAGGCAAGTCCAGAGACAGAACAGATGAGTGAGCGTCTGGGCAAGGGAGGCGGGGAACGGTGGCTGCGGGTGCGGGGCTTCTCTCTGGAGCGATGGAAGTTGTCCGTGGTGAGGAGCATGGCTCTCTGAGGGCACTGAAAGGCGTTGAATCGTCCACTTTCAATGGGTGAACTGTAGAGCGTGTGAATTGCACATCAATAAATCTGTTTTTAAAAGGTTTACCAACCTTTGCTCTAATCAGGGAAGTCCCCTGAAAAGGAGGCATTTGAGTTTCTTTTGTAATTGGCTCAGAGCTCTCAGACAGTAACAGATGGCATTTTACTGAACACTTATGTGCCGGGCACTGTGTGAAGCATTTTACAATCGTTGCCTCATTTAATCCTCACAAACAGCTATTGGCTTAGGTACAGACAACCCCATTTAAGAGACGAAGATACTGGAGTTCCGGCCGAGATGGAGGCGTAGGTAGGAACCCTTTGCTTCCTCGCACAACCAAAAGGAGGATAACAGATGATCTAAAATCAATAAACAACCAGAAGTGCCAGAACATCAGACTCCGTGGAGCTCTGACAACCAAGGAACCAAAAAAACAGTCAACCAGAACAACCAGACCAGTGAGCCAAGACAAAGAAATAGGGCTCAAATGAAAGAGCAGAGCAAAGCTTCAGAAAGAGAACTAAGCAATGAGGCGATAGCCAATGTATCTGTTGGAGAATTTAAGGTCCTGGTAACCAAAATGCTCACAGAACTGATTGAGCTTGGTCAAAAAAATGAAAAAACAAATGAAAGATACCCAAAATGAAATAAAGCGAAATATTCAGGGAACCAACAGGGACAGGAAGGAAACCAGGACTTAAATCCATGCTTTGGAGCAGAAGGAAGAAATAAACATTTGGCCAGAACAGAATGAAGAAATAAGAATTCAAAGAAATGAGGAGAGGCTTAGGAACCCCCGGGACATCTTTAAACATTCTAATGTCCAAATTATAGGGGTACCAGAAGGGGAAGGGGAAGAGAAACAAATGGAAAACTTATTGGAACAAATAATAAAGGAAAACTTCCCCAATCTGGTGAAGGAAATAGACTTCCAGGAAGTCCAGGAAGCCACAGAGTCCCAAAGAAGTTGGACCCCAAGAGGAACACACCAAAGTGAGTCATCATTAAGTTACCCAAGATTAAAGATAAAGAGAGAATCCTAAAAGCAGCAAGAGAAAAGGAGACAGTTACCTACAAAAAAGTTCCCATAAGACTGTCAGCTGATTTCTCAAAGGAAACCTTGCAGGCAAGAAGGGGCTGGGAAGAAGTATTTGAACTCATGATATGCAAGGACCTACATCCAAGATGACTCTATCCAGCAAAGCTTTCATTTAGAATGGAAGGGCAGATAAAGTGCTTCCCAGATAAGGTCAAGTTAAAGAAGTTCATCATCACCAAGCCCTTATTATATAAAATGTTAATTTCATATAATGAAATTATATGTCTCTTATCTAAGAGACTTAGATAAGAAATTTCTTAGATAAGAGACTTATCTAAGAAAAAGAAGATCGAAAATATGAACAGTAAAATGACAACAAACTCACAACTATCAACAAATGAACCTAAAAGAAAATACAAACAACAAAAAGAAAACCTAAGCAAACAACTAGAATCAGAGCAATGGACGTCACATGGAGAGATTTCAGTGAGGAGGCAGAAGGGAGGAATGGGTAGAAAGGTACAGGGAAAAAGAAGCATAATTGGAAGGCATAAAATAGACAGGGAGAGGTATAGGAAACAGAGAACTCGAAAAACTTATATGTATAACCAATGGTCATGAACTAAGGGGGGGAATGCTGGAGGGTTGAGGCTGCAGGGCAGAGGCGGGATAAAGAGGGAGAAATTGGGAGAACTGTAATAGCTTAATCAATAAAATATATTTGTAAGAAAAGATGAAGAAACTGGAGCACAGAGAGGTTAGGTGACTTACCTCAGGCCACACAGCTGATAGATGGCACACCTGGGATCTAGCTCCAGGTGTTTGACTTCAAGGCCTATGTCCTTAACTGCTGAGACACACTGAATGTGGCTCCCTGTCCAGCCTCTCAATTACTGATCTTTCCCGGAAAGAGCATGCTGGGTGTGGAGGAGAGCAGTGAGATGCTGAGCAATGGTTCTGGGTGCGGGGAGGGGCCTCACAGGGGGAGCAAGACACGAACACAGTGCTTCCCAAAGTTTCGAGGCAGAGAAGTCACTTAATGCAGGACACAGGAGCAAGGCTGGTGTTAAATGCAGATTCCTGGGCCCCACTCCCAGAGAGTCTGTCTTAGTGGCTCTCAGTTAGGGACGAGAAATCCAGTGTTAACAAACTCCCTGGGAGAGTCTAATGCAGATGGTCCAGGGCCCACACCGTGAGATGTCCTGCAGAAACTTCAAAGTCAGCCCAAGACCCTTCCGCGTGTCCCCCCGCTGATCTTGGCATCCTTCTTTTCCCTACTCCTCCTTGATATCCCATATTCCTGCCTCCCCTCCTCCCTGGGCCCAGAGACCCCAGGGAGCATTGCAGGCCTCCTGGGCTCTGTTCCTGCTCTTCTCTCCACCCGATGCCATCTTTCCCATCCTCCTTTGCCCTGGCCCGAAAGAGGTCTCATCGCCTCTCCCCTTCCTTAGCCTCCCATCCCACAAGGGCTCATCTCTTGGGGGTCTGCTGAAGGCTCATCTCTTTAGGAAAGCTTCCCTAACTAAAGGCGAGTGTCCGCCCACACCTGTGAAATGAGGAAGAGGTGTAAATGAGAAGATGCAGTCAAGAGCACTGCAGGCCCTCAGTAAATAGTAGCTCTTCCTTCTACATCACCTGACCTGGGGCACACCAGTTTCTGCACCTCTAGAATGGTAAGAGCTCTTGTGCCAAGCGCTGTATGAAAATATATAGTGACACTCCTACTATTGTTGCCATTTTACAGTTGAGGAAAGTGAGGCAAAGAGGGACTAATAAACCTGTCCAAGGCATTGACCCAGTGAGGAACTGGTAGTCAGTCCTTCAATGTGGACTGAGGCACCAGGTCCCTGGCTCTACTCATCGGCTTACACCGACTCTCACTGTCATGAGCTTCCATGCGATGACAAATGCCAGGGCTCTGGCCGAGGGCCGAGCATGTAGTAGGTGCTCAATAAACGCTGGAGACAAAAGCAAAAGGAAAGATTTCTACGTCCAGGTGGAGGAAGAAAAATTACTCAAAGACTTTGCTGATCATGAGGTCTCATGCTTTTTATTTGACAAGACTCACGTCTTAAGATCTCTCATGAGAACTGGATGTGAAAATTCAGGAAAAAATTCAGAATGGTGTCCACTCAAAGCTTGGTGGGTACACAGCCGTCATCCTCCCTCAGTGGGGAGTGACGGTGCGTTGTAGCTTCAGAACATCAGGCACAGGGTGCGGAGATACCGGAGAGGGAGGGGCACAGGGTGGCTGATGGGGTTCCAGACACTCCACTCCCCTGCTCCCAGCTTCTGACCCCTGCCACTCCACACTGTTCTCACCACGCATGAACCACTGGGAGATTCAACCTAATGAGAAATCACAGGAAGAAATCCCTGGGTGTTATTTTCCAACTAAGGTGCTGCACGGAATGGAGACGCCTCCATCCTGACTCCCAATTCTCCTTCCATTCAAGTCGTCCAGCTCATCCACCCAGCTCTGAGTTCCACACAACACTTAGGTAGACCAGAAAGCCCCTGACCGATGGGTCTTCCCACAGTCCATTTTCCACCAGAAGTGCATCAATGGGTAACTTGTGGGTCCTGTTTCTTCCCAGACAGGTGAATCCTGAAGATACGCGAAGGGAAACGAACCGTCTCTGTCCCCTTCACATGGAGTCCCGGACTTCGGTGGCTCAGAAACAAGCAGACAAAAGAAAAAAGGGATCACGGGACAAATCTATGGATTGAGCCCGGACCCAAAAGACTAGGATGAACCTAAATCCCTGGAAAAACAGAAAAAGACCATTCGGACGGGGCCACAGGACACGAAAGACAACAAGAGCCACCACCGAACAAGACTAAGAGGCTTTCCGGAAACGGACCACTTTCTGAAACGCTTGCCGAAACTCTTTGTTAAACACAGTGTAGATGATTGGATTGATGAGGGAGTTCAAGTAGCCAAGCCAGGTGAAGAAGTCGAAAAGGGCCGGGTGGATCCAGCACGCGTCCCGGCAGATGGGGAGGACCAAGGATGCCACGAAGAAGGGCAGCCAGCAGACCAGAAAGGCCCCCAGGATGACCCCCAGTGTCCGAGTGGCCCTCCGTGCCCGGGCCGCGGAAAGCCTCTTGCGCTCCAGGACGCTGTCCGCCAGCTTGACTTTCACGTGGTTGAAGAAGAGAGCGGAGCCGGCCCAGTGGCCGTGGGCGTCGTGCAGGCCGGGGCTGAGCGCGCAGAGCGAGGGGCGCGCCGAGCCCGTGATGAGCTGGGCGGTGGTGAAGCGCTTCCCATGGAGGGACGGCGGGTTCTGGATGCGCTTCCGAGCGGCCAGGTAGATGCGGCCGTAGAGGATGACGAGCAGCACGGACGGGATGTAGAAGGCCCCGCAGGTGGAGTAGATGGTGTAGGAGATCTGGGACGTGTTCACCAGGCAGTCCGACATCTCTTCGCGAGCTTTGGCCTGCCGCCAGAAGAGCGGCGGGATGGAGATGCAGACGGAGATGGCCCAGACCACGGCGATCATGGCCGCTGCGTGGCGGGCCGTCCGGCGCTTGCTGTACTCCAGGGCATCGGTGATGGCCCAGTACCTGTCCAGAGCGATGACACAGAGATGCAGGATGGAGGCCGTGCAGCACGTGATGTCGGAAGACAGCCAGATGTCACACAGGACTTGGCCGAAGCTCCAGGTGCGGGTGGTGGTGTACGCGATGCTGATGGGCATGACCAAGACGGAAACTAGGAGGTCAGTCACGGCCAGGGAGCCAATGAGATAGTTGGCTGGGGTGTGGAGCTTCCTGGTGAGGAAGATGGTGGTCAGCACGAAGGCGTTGGAAAGGACTGTGGCCAGTGTGATGATGGAAAGAAGCACCACGAGAGAAATCCGGAGGGCCTGGAGTGTCCCCGGGTCCCACACTTCTGGGGTTTCTGTAGCATTGAGAGACCTGTTGGAGGCCTCCTGGAGAAGGCCTTCCACTGAGTGGTTTCGTGGGGACATTCTAGGTGGCTGTCTTCTCCCACCAGCCCTGACACGCACGGCTTCCTCTTTCACAGTTGTCTTGCCCACAGAACAAGGGCATCCTGTGTCGCACGGGAGGGCCCATTGCTCAGAGCAGACCACAGCAAAGAGGCCCCATTGAGCACTAAGGTCACTACCAGCGGGTGGTTCAAGGTCTTTCCTACACCGGATGAATCCCAGGATGTCTCACTGTTCTGGAACTCTGCCCAGCAAATGGTCAAGCCCAATGGACACATGCTGAATGTGTCAGACATTTACCAGTGTGGGCAATGCCTCGGGCATTCTGGCTTTTTCCAAAGCTTATGAGGTACATGTGTTTAACAAAAACTTCAGAATTTCCCCCATCCTCCTCTGAGACGACTGGGGATTTCAGGTGGGGGCTCTGGGGAGCTTTTAAAACTGGAGACAAAAGGAAATGCCCAGCTGAGTCAGAGAGAAAGTCCAGTCAACAGCTTGCAGTTTTCCCTCGTTCATCTTGACACATCATGAGGCACTCAACTTTGGCTCCTGTCCCCCTGACCGTTTTGAGCCTGAACAGACAAAAACATTCCAGTTACCAATACTCAAAGAATGGGAGAGCTGGGGGAAGGCAAAACAAACAGATCAAGGCCAGCTCATCCAGGAAGGCACGTATTCTGAGCTCTAGAGTTTTTAAAAGAAACAAAGTAAAGAGTTAAGTTCTAGCAGGACAGTTTAGACGCTTCAGATTAATTTTAAGATGAACAGATACTGCTTAGTGCTGGCATTCTCAGAAGTGTCAGGAGAACACAGGGGAGGGCAATGCGCCCCACCCCCGCAACTCCCAGGGGGCGCAAAATATCACAGCGGCCTTGTTACAAGTACAGGAAATCAGCTCTGTAAATTGTGAATCAGAAATCCTTCTATTTATTCAACGGAAACTAAACAAAATAACTGCACAGAAAAAAAAAGCTAGGAAAGATACCAAGTTGTTACAATAGTTCCTCTTGAAATTGGTCAGGAAGTGACTTTCCTTCTTTTCATGTGACTTCTCCAAACTTCCTAGAGTAAGCATGCTTGACTTTTCACCACCACCCCCCAAAATACCTTCTTGTTAAGCCAATAAATGAAATCCCTAAACATTTTTCATAGTGAAAGTTCAAATTCAGAAAATACATTCAGCCTTCCAAATAGAACCAGCAAATGTAGTCCCAAGCAAATCTTGAAGACTCATTTTCTTTTCCCCTCTGGTCTTGAACCTGGGTTTCCGTATTTCGCACTTGGGCAGGTTGCCGGGTCTTGAGGACCTTGGTATTGCTGACCAGAGTGAGGCAAGCCAGAGAGTAGTCAGCGCAGGCCCATTCCCGGCATGACCCCAGCTGAAGTCCGTGGGGCCTGGCAGGCAGCCCCTGGGGGCACGGGGTTAGTGAGAGGAATGCCAAGACCTCTGAGCCCCATCCACACTCCCATGGAGCCTCTCCCCGCCTTGTGTGGAATGCTACAGCTGCACCAGGAAACCCTATAATTCATTTCCTTTCTTCCAGCTCAACTTAGCAAACAGGTTCTGCCCTGGACACATCCACAGCCTAGAGAAGACATGTTGGACCCTGAAATGGAGCTGGCAAGGCAGAATATGTATATGTACTTAAAAATGGGATCATTGCGCCCTGGCTGGTGTAGCTCCGTGGATTAAGCCCAGGCCTGCGAACCGGAGGATTGCGGCTCGAGTCCCAGTCAGGGCACATGCCTGGGCTGCAGACCGGTTCCCAGCAGAGGGTGCACAAGAGGCAATCATACACTGATATTTCTCTTCCTCTCTCCTTCCCTTCCCCTCATACACAAATAAAAATAAATTTAAAAAAAAGAAAAGGGAGAGCACTATAGCGAAAAAAAAGGGGGGGATCATTGCACTTACGTATAGATTTGTCTGGTAGTTTGCATATTTTTCAACTTAATAACTTGGAACAATGTTCTGTAAATCACCCCAACAACATCATTCTTAAGGGCTACACATTGTTCCACAGGTTGGCTACGTTGAGGACAAGGGTTTCATTAGTCCAGGTTGAGACAGATGGCATTCCCGGTGGCTGAGAAGGCAACAGCAAAGGCCTGGAGGGTCAGAAAGTGCAAGGCAGTCAGAGAGGGGCAGAGAGACCAGCGGGCAGGAGTGCAGAGACTGGAGACGGCAAGGCCCAGGAGGCGGCTGGGGCCAGGGCTGGGAGGCAGCAAGGCCCAGGGCAGAGCTGATCTTGGACCACTGGGCAATCTGGGCTCTAGGTCCTGTTCCCTCGCAGCCTTCCTGTATGACCTTGGGAAAGTCCTTTACTCTTTCGGGGTCTCAGATTGCTTCCCCCAAACAGTGGCCGCCCTGCCTGCTGCCAGGGCTGCTGTGAAGTTTCCGAGGCTTCCCACAAGGCCAACCTTTGGCACCCACGGGTACCAGGAGGTGCCAGGAATCATTGCCATCCCACTCCCCTTCCCCACGGCTCGGCTCAGGGCTCTGTAGGGAAGGTTCTGCCTGTGTCTGTTGATTTATTTTTAAACATTAAGAAGCTACAGCTGTAATGTGGTAGCTTTCCTCCCACTCCCCCAAATTGTGGGTGCTTCGTCTTAAAAAAAATCTGCCTGGAGGAGGGAAAATAGTCTCAATTTGAGGAAACCAGTCTTAAGGCACCTTCTCCAACATATTCCCAAAGTTTGAAGAATATTGTTAGAATCCTTCTCACTGGGGCTGTTGGGATGTTCTGGGCACTGGGCTGGCCTTGGAGCTCAGACTCACCGGAGCTGGGAAGTGGGCAACACGGCCCCCTACTGACAAAGAGCCAACCGATGCTCAGAGAGGTGAGGTCACCTGCCCAAGGTCCCGCAGGTGGAAGTGGAAAACCGAGTGGAAATTTCCATTCTTCTCTGCACTGCGTCGATTCAGGAAGAAAAGCCGCAAGGGGCCTGGGCCTCCAGCAGCGAAGCTGGCTTGGGATCCCATGGTGATAAGTGAAAATATGATCTCTCCTGCCCCACCCCAAAAGCCTCTGGCTAAAGATTCCTCCCACTTTGGTTCACATGAAAAATGTGAAGTTGGGTTGGACTGTTCGGAATTTTCTTCCTTCCAGACAGTCTGGGCGAGTGAGGCACTGTCATTTCTCACGGGCGAAGCTGGTGTTCTTGCCCCACAAACCCATGCGGTCACTCCTCGGGTTCCAGGAATTCCAGTGACCTCATTCCAGTGAAAGGCATGGGCTCAGACAGCCCTGAGAGGCTGGTGGGTGACACCTTGGGAAGAAGGACAGGATGGACTGCCTCCGTCCGGATGTGGCTCTGCAGGAGGCCACACCATTCGGCGGCCACCGCCTTCCTCTCCTGCCTGCTGTCCTTCCCCATCCCGAAGGGAGTTGGGGCACTTCCCACAATCTGGCTACCTCTGGGGACACAGACTGTAGTGCTACAATCAACCACCTCCCGCCCATCACGCTTTGAGTACTAAATAAAAAATGCAAATTCAAACAACAGGGAGGGCCCATTCTCACCCAGCAGGCAGGTAGACGTTTTTAATCGGATGATGCCATGTCGTTTGGTTAGGGTGTGTAGAGCAAGGGGACTTGTCACCTGCCACCAGGAGAGTAGAAGTTGGAGAAACCTGGTTAGGAAACACTTTGGTATTATCTCATAAAGCTAAATATGTAGTGATGACCTCATGGCTCGGTGGTTTCGCTCCTAGGTCCGAGTGTCCAGCACCCTTGGGTGAGCTCCTCAGCCGACAGCAGCAAGAATGGTTGAGGTAGCCCTGGCTGGTGTGGCTCAGTGGATTCAGTGCTGGCCTTTGAACTGAAAGGTCACCTGTTCGACTCCCAGTCAGGGCATATGCCTGGGTTGTGGGCCAGGTCCCCAGCAGGGGCATGTGAGGGACAACGGATCAATGTTTCTCTCGCACATCAATGTTTTTCTCCCTCTCCTTCTCCCTCCCTTCCCCTCTCTCCAGAAAGAAAGAAACAAAATCTTCAAAAAAAAAAAAAAAAGAATGGCCACGGTAGCACTGCCTGGAGTAGCAAACAACAAGAAACCACCAAACGCCCATCAGCAGCCGAACAGCGGAGTGTGGCCTAGTCCCACGACGCGGTGCCGCGGAGAAGCAGAACTGAGTAAACCCAGGCTGCACGCATGCTCACAAACATCACGCTGAGTGCCAAGGTCAAAGCCATGCGAGAAGAAACAAACTGTTTAGACATGTAAATACATATGGCAACACCATAAGGAAAAGCAAGAAAATGTTAAATATAGAATTAAACCCGGAGAGCAAAGGATGTGGGAATACAACTGTGAAGGAGTTTGAAAGATATTGACAATGTGTATTTTTTTAAGCTGGTGGAAGGTACATGGATATTTATTTTTCCTCTTTAATTAGTACGCGTGTTATATGTATTTACGAGGTCTGTCCAGAAGGTATCCAGTCATGTAATATGAAAAATAGAGACATTTTTTGAAGAAGATACGATAAAGATTGTACATAGGACAATGACGCTTCTGTCTCCTTCAAAGTAGGCACCTTGGGACCTCACACTGTTCTCTCAATTGCCATCAGCTGTCCTGTCATATTTTCCTGAATCTCATCAATGATCTGAAACCTCTTCCCTTTCAAAGGTGATTTTAGTTTTGGGAAAAGCCAGAAGTCTCGGGGCACCAAATCTGGTCTGCACAGGAGCTGAGTCACCTGGGTGATTTGATGATTTGCCAAAAAGCTCTGTGAGACATGATGCATTGTCGTGACGAAGCTGCCAATCACCCGTTGCCCACAGCTGTGGCCTTCTGAATCATCCAAAGAGTTTTACGGGGGAATGTTCAAGCTTAACGCAAAATCCGATGCAGATCCGTTGCTCTACTCGCTCAGTCATTTGGAATGCAAGGGCCACACAGCGCACATGCTCACTCAGCAGCGTCTACCACCCTCACTGACTAGGGCAGTGAAGTCGTCACTGTTCACGCACGCGCATTCCAGTCCACTCGCCGTGGCTGCCATGTTACATCGACGTCCATTCTCATTATATTAACAAACCATTCTCGTTATATTAACAATGACTAGACTTTTTCCAGGCAGACCTCGTATAATCTATTGTAGAGAATGATATATTTGTTGTTTTTCTTCAACTATTTTGTACGTTATTTAAAAAGAACCATACTACCAGCAATGACGTTGATACATTGTAACACATTAATACTTATTGGTACATTGGAGTCCCAAAGATCTGGATTCCGGTCTCAGCTTTGCCACTGCTGGCAGGGGAGCCGGGTAGCTGAGGACAAGTCACAACTTCTCTTTGACCTTCGGCTTCTTCCGTGGTAAAATGGGAACACATGCCTGGCTATGCTGCCCCCCAGAGGTGTTCGGTGATTCCAGTAAGATCGCGTATGTGATATGCTGTCGACTGTGGAGTTCTGAACACATGTAATAATGGTAACAAAGATGGAGGGCAGTGGCTGAAAGCATACTTTTTTGAGAGAGAAAGGAAGGAAGGGAGAGACACTTTTATCGGTTGTTCCATTCATGTATACATTCGTAGTTGACCTTTTAAAAAAGATTTTATTTATTTATTTTTAGAGAGGGAGGAAGGGAGGGAGAAAGAGAGGGAGAGAAACATCAGTGTGTGAGAGATATATTGATTGCTTGCCTCTTGCACACCCCCAACTGGGGACCTGGTTGGCAACCCAGATATGTGCCCTGACTGGGAATCAAACCGGTGATCCTTTGGTTTGCAGGGCCAGACCAGCCAGGACACTGGTTGACTCTTGTATGTGCCCTGACTTAGGATCAAACCTGCAACCTTGGCATATTGGGATGATGCTCTAACCAACTGAGCTCCCCGGCCAGGGCCCGAAAGCGTACATTTTATGTCAGGAAGTCTCTGGTCCCAATCTCTGTGGCTCCACTTTCTCTCTGTGGCCATTGGGTAAGTCATTCAAGCTCTCCAGGCGGTGGAGATGCTAATCCATGCCTCACAAGAGTTGAGAAAGAAGGGGTAAGATCATGGACCCAAATGCCCAGCGTAGTAAATGATGACTTCTCAGGTTCCTCTAAGATGTATCCAGTCATATCCAGGTCCCCAACAAGATCTCTTCCACTACCAGAAACGAGGCATCACTGTCCATTCCAGTGAGCAATGGTGGCCATTGTCAGAACTACCCATCAGCCATACCAGGGGGCTTCTCCCCTGCCCATCACAGCTGCAGCACAAACTCCCCTGAGCCCAGCAGCATCACCCCTGGAACCCGGATCACAAGAACTCCAGCCACACCAGGCATCCCTCAGCTGCAGCATCTCTGCAGAGGGATGAAGGGGGAAAAGCAGGCAGTCGGACCTGAGTCCCAACCCCAGCTTCTTCCTCAGGCCACCTCTGACCACAGCTGATTGGACTGGGATGGCTATGGGAGCCGAGATACACCAGGCAGCTTTTCTCTCGGGGATCTAGAATGGGGACTGAGAGCAGCCGGGCAGACAGACGATGGAGGGGGAGCAACTGGAAAGCTAAGCATCCTGAGGCTGGAGTCGCCAAGCCACAGCCAGGACCAAAGCCACAGCGAGTGGCTTTGGGGGAGCAGAAAAGCCACCAATAAACAAAGGAAACAGATCTGCAGAAAGAAGCAGGAGAAGGGAGCAGCCAGAGAGGGGAACCACCTGCCCTAGGAGAGGAAGGAGAGGAAGGAGAGCGAGCCTTTGGGCCAGGGATACTCCTCCCAGTCTTCGATGTCCATGAGTGACCTCGGTTCCCAGGAAACCTCGGTGGTACCAGCTCTTGCTTTTCCTAGTCCGGCCAGTTCAAATGGGCACAATAGGGTTCCAGAAACAGAAATAAGACAGAATAAGGATTCTCAATTCCTTCCCACCAAGCAATGCCCACTGCGGATCAAAGCAATTCATTTCACCTCCTGGGCTGTTCTTCCTCAGATGTAAATTGCGGTAGCAGCGCCTTTCTCCCCAACTGCTGTGCGGATTCAGTGAAGGAGGGAACACGGCCTCGCTGTGGCTGTCACACAGCGGGGGTCCTTTTGATCCGACTTCGCTCAGGCCTCCCACCCCCGGAGATCGTCAGCTCCCCTTTCCAAAGGGCCTGGACTTGAACAAAGTCATAAAACTTAGCCAGAAACAAAGGGGAAGGATGGGTTTCATGGATGCTCAGAAGCCAGCCTCATCCTTCTGGAGGAAAACAGAAACAAACATAAACATGCCCCCAACCCAAGGCCCTGTGATGCAGATTTGCTGCAGTGGGATAGCTCCCACCAGGGAATTCGAGTCTGCCTGGGCTTTCTCTGGAAGCCGCGTGGTCCGGCCCGGCGGGCCCTGCCCAGGGAAAGATTCCCCCAAATCTGCAGGGGAACCTTTCTTGTGCTTATCATATAAAGTGCACCCACAGCCGCTGTTTCATCTTTCTCTCCACCGCCCAGGGCCTCCTCTGCAAAATCAGGGTATCGTCTACCTGCCAGAGATTGTCATGAGGGTGAAGTAAAATAACACATGTGGGAAGAACTCTGAAAAGTTTTAACGTGGGTGGGTTGTGTGTATATGTATCTATCTATCTATGCATCTATATCTGAGGGCAAGTTTGGAAATCTAATCAGTATCTTGAGCAAGTCAATCTTTCACCTCAGTTTCTCTAATTATAAAATCTGAAAAATGTAGGAAATTCAAAGTAGCCAAACCTCTGGCCCAAAACTTCCACTCTCAGCTATAAAACCAACTAAAACATGTATGTCCATCAAAAGACTTGTGCAAGAATCGCTGACAACGGCACTATTAACAACCTCATAGCGAAAACTGCACTGACAATAGAACGGATAAACCCACTGGGGCAACTTCATATGACACAACACTATCCGTCCCTGAGAAGGGACCCAGCTCCACGCTACACACAGCCACACAAGTGAGATCTCGCCAAGGTGAGCAGCTCAACATGATGGCACCACGTGTGATTCAAACTCCGTATGAGAACAGGAAAAACTGACCGGTGCTGACGGAAGTCACACTAGTGGGAAGCCCTTGTGGGGAGGGGATGCAGGACTGGGAAGAAGCATAAGGGGGCTCGTGGGTGCAAGTCACACTCTGTTCTTCAGCCAGGAGAGCTCTCTCTGTGAAAACGCGTCAGCCTGCACATTTGTAGTCTGGGCACTTCTGTCTTTGTAAAAAGCTTACCCGGAAAAGGAGTGGTTAAGGGCCTAACAACCTTAGGCCTCAGGTTTGCTGGTCAAATGGAGACCCTGGGCTTGTCATTTAACATCTCTGAGCTTAGTTTCCTCAAGCAGAAAACGGCAACAATAACAGTATCAGCCTCAAACTGCTCAATAAAAAGCACCAGCCATGTAGTAAATGCTCCATGAATTCTAGTTAGTTATAATTAACAGCCCCTTCCAGGCAGCCATGATTTAGGAAAAACTTTTCAAATGATGTCACCCAGTCCACTGAGATTGCTCATGCCAGAGGGGTGGGTGACTTGCGGAGACCACGGAGCAAAGTTCGGCATCCCTCTTGGCTCAGCGCTTCCGCTGCCCGTGCTGCCTCCACCACCACCTTCCTCTCCCACAAGGAGGAGTATATGTCCTTGGCCCTCCACTCTGGGCTCAGCATGGACTAGCCATGGCCAAGAGAGTGCGGCCGTGCTTGTGGGGACCTGGGCAAAGGGTTCGAATTCTCCCCTGCTACCCCTGGGAAGCAAAGTTATTATCCCCACTTTACAGATGAAGAAACTGAGGTCCAGAGAGGTATAATGACTAGCCCAAGACCACTCAGGTAATACATGGCGTGGCTGGGATGCGAGCCAGAGCCGAGAGACTCTAGAATAGCCATTCCTGTCCACCTGTGGCCATTGAAGGCTTGAAATGTCGGCACTGAGGTGTACTGTAGTGTAAAAGCCCCTGAGTTTCTTTTTTTTAAAAAAGATTTTATTTATTTATCTTTAGAGGAAAGGGAAAGAGAGAGGGGGAGAAACATCAATGTATGGTTGCCTTTCGTGCGTCCCCTGCTGGGAACTGGCCTGCAGGGAACCAGCCTGCAGCCCCGGCATGTGCCCTGACTGGGGATCGAACCGGGATTGTCTGATTCGCAGGCCTGCGCTCAGTCCACTGAGCCACACCAGCCAGGGCTAAAGCCCCTGAGTTTCAAAGCGTTAGTTCAAAACCGAATGTGCCATATCTCATTAATTGTTTTTATATGTTACATGTTAATGTTCAGGACATGTTGAATAAAATATATAATCGAAATTAACTTCACTTTTTCTTTTTTAACATGGCTATCTCTAAATTTTCTAAAATTATATTTGTGACCCTGGCTGGTGTGGCTCAGTTGGTTGGGCGTTATCCTGCAAACACAAAAGTTGCAGGTTCAATTCCCTGTCAGGGCACATGCCTAGGTTGTGGGTTCAGTCCCCATTGGGGAGCGTATGAAAAGCGACCAACTGATGTTTCTTTTCTCTCTCACGTCGATGTTTCTCTCCTCCTCTTTCTCCCTCCCTTCTAAAAATCAATAAGCATGTCCTCAAGTGAGGATTTAAAAAATTAAATAAAATATTATTTGTGGCTTGCATTATATGTCTCTTGGATGGCGCTGCTCTAGAACCAGTGTTTCTCAACAGGGGTGGTATCGCCCTCTAGCGGTCATTTCGAGACTGCTCTCAGGGAATTCGACGCCATCCAGATAAAGGAGTTGAGGCCGCACAGGGCTCGACACCGTCAGGGGCTGGAATAGTAGTGACTGCAAAGTAATGGCCGACATTATTAAGAGCTTACTATGTACCCGACACTGTTTTAAGTGCTCCTGCTATATCAGCTCATCTCAGTCTGACTTCTGAAGTCAGTCCCATCATTGCTATTATTCCCATTTCCCAGGGGAGGGGACTGAGGCTCGGAGAGAGGGCTCGCCTAAATCCCCAAAGCCAGGACTGGCACCTGGCCTTGCTCCACTCCACGACGCACCACCCACAAAAGGCGCTGAGGAAAGTCAGTTCCACTCCCTTCCTCGTTCCACACATATTTGCCCCACGCATGCCTGCACATATTCAAAAAATCTTTGCTGGGTACCTGTCATTTGCCAGGCTTGGTCACTCCCACTTGAAAGGGCCTCTTTTTACCGAGGGAAGGTGGGCGGACACCTCCGTTCCGCACTCAGCCCCGCCCACACAGAAGGGAACGTGGTTGCCGGCGCTGAACAGGCGCAGACAGCAGCGCCTGGGGGCCGCAGGGAAACCGCAGGACCCCAGATCCTGTACTTCTAACAAGCTCCCGCGGACCCCACTGAGTTACTTGTACAGGGGGCAATAGTAATGCGACCCCACGGTTTAAGAAGGATCTCAGAGAGGTCCTGTACAAGTCCCACTCCCTCATGGCACCGAGAGGGAGAGGGACCCAGAGAGGGTGAGACGCTGGCCCGAGGTCACACCGGGAGTTACAGGCAGGGCCGGTCTCCAGATTACCATCAGCGCCCCTTCCACGGCCTCCAGTTTGCGGAGGACCTTGAGGTGAAGGACAGAAGTATCCAGGGGCTTTCATGGCCGTTTCACACCATATGCTGTTGGAATTTTGAAATCCGCCTCCATCTGCAACACACATACACACACACACACCCCTCCCGTCCGAGTTTCCACACTGGCGGCAGAGTAATTCCGGGAGCGGGCTGCCAGGGCGGACCCCCACACTCCGCGAGAAGCCTCTACGGCTGTATCCGGGCCTGGGGCTCCTGCCCTTCGCCACCAGATGCTGCACGCCTGAGTCTCCAGAGAGCACTTGAGCTGATGAGGGAAACCATTTTCACGACAGAGGAGAGGCTGTCTTCTCCGGACTGGATAAACAGGGTACTAACAACAGGAATTCATTTCCTAGAAATTAAACGCTGCATTTGTTAGCATTTATAGGATCCGAATCCTCTATTCACCATCTGCTTTTTCTGCTGGGAGGCACAGTCAGCCATGATGAGGCGCACAAGTCTGGGAGTCAGGTAGGCCGAGTGCTTCCCAGCTCGGCCATTTCCTAGTTCTGTGACCTTGGGCAAGTGTCTCAGCCTCTCTGAGCCTCAACCATTTCAGTAGCCATTGCCTCGTCCATTTGATCACGATTTACTTAAAGCCATGTGTTGTTGGCAAGAGCAAACAAATGTGGACCCTGCTCCTAGGAAGACTTACAGTGGCCCTGGGGAAAACCCTCCCGGGACCTGGGGTCGCAGACATGATTGAGGGTGACACAGGAGTGTAAAGGGGCCCTTGGGAAGGTAGGAGGGACAGGTAACCTGCTGCAACCCTGAGACCCCCTCTGAAAGTGGCTTTGAAGCAGAGCCCTGGCACACAAACGGAATCAGCAAGTGAGGAGGAGATGGGGGTCAATGGCCCCTACTCCACAGGAAGGAAGCTGGAAGAACCCCTCCCTCTGTGCACCCCACATCCTATTTCTTCATTTCCCACTGTTACCGATCCCGAGATGGCACAGTCCGGCCCTTCCCTCTCATCTGCCTATTCACCTGCATTCAGCAAAGGAGCCCATCTCCAGCATGGCCAAGACCTCCTCCTGCAAAACTCTAGGGTTCACTCCTCTGAGCCTTTGCACAGGCTGTTCCTTCTAGCTGGAATGCCTTTCCTCTTGTCTCTTTCAACCTTCTCGCAGTTCCTCTGGACCCTAGGAATGGTAGAAATCACTCCTTCCTCCTCACCATGTGGGTCACCTTAAAAATTTTTTTTATTTATTATTTGAGAGAAACATCAATCTGTTATTCCACTTATGCATTCATTGGTTGCTTCTTGTATGTGCCCTGACTGGGGATCAAACCTGCAACCTTGGTGTATAGGGATGACACTCTAACCAACTGAGCTACCTGGCCAGGGCCCCACTGGTCTCCTTATCATGCATAACACTGGACTCCACTCCACTTGGCTCACATGCTGACTGCCTGTCTCCCTGTTGGACTTGATTTCCAGAAGAAAGGAGGGACGGGTGTGCCCTGTCTTAGGAAGCCCAGTGCCCTCCGTGTAGCGTGTCCTTCCCCCTCATCCACCCATCCAGTTCCAGCTTCAACCCCACGATCTAATTCAACTGTCTCCTCCTGGCTGAAACGAGTCCACGCCTTCCAGCCAAGTAGGGTCAGCCCCTCCCCGCTGTCCATAAAGCGCTTCGCGTTTATGGTTAACATGCACGTCTCTCCACAGCCTGCCGTCTATGCTGTGGGGCGCTCACCCCTAAGAAGGTACATTCCTGGAGCAGAGATCTGGTTTCCTTCATGGCTGTGTGTTTTAGGCTTAATACTTACAGTGGTTCGGTAAGGATTTACTCAAAGAATGACTGAAAGAACACTGACAGATTTACCTTTGACACCTTCCTCTGTACCTCTGGCCCCCAGATGTCCTTCGGTCATTCCTCCTGGATGTCCCACAGGCGCCCCAACCTCACTCGAGCCACCATCTTCCTCCTCCACACCAGTCCCCCCTTGTTTCCTCCCTGATGTGCTTATTGACCCATTCCCAACAGCCCAGCCCTACCTCTCTCACTCAGCATTTAACCAATTCCACTTCTCTAATGAATGAGGAAGCTGAGGCTCAGAAAGCTCATGCGATCAGCTCAGGGTCCCACAGCAAGTACATGGCCAAGGCCAGGGCCTTGCTCTCTGAACTGACTGGACTCCCTCCCTAGCTTGACCTCTCATTCCCCTACAGGCCCTGTCTTCTTTTCCCCGACTTCTCTACACACATTTGGGGCATTTGTACCTCGGTTCAGGTTGACAGGCTTGCCCTCTGCCTGGCAGAGTGACCCTTCCCACTCCCCTTCATTCATGTCTACTGCAATCTGCTTTCTGTTCTCTGAGGCCCTTCTCAAAAACCACCTCCTCCAGGAAGCCTTCCCTAGTCAGCCAGCTGCAAAGTCTCCCTCCTGTATGCCCTCTCCTGACTGGAGGTTGGTTTGTGCCTGTGGCTGGAAGCTCCTTGGGGAGTTCTCCTCCCTACTCCCTGCCAGGAGCTCAGTAGGCCACATTGGATATAGAGCGACTCCTCCTCCACGGCTCAAACAAGCCCTGGAGAAATAACGGCACTCTCTCTGTCCCGTCTCCATTGGCTCCCTTGTCTAAATAAAATCCAAAGTCTCATCGTGGCCCACTAGGCCCTGTGTTAGCTGGATCCCCACCCCCCCAGGCAGCCACCTCTCTGGCCTCATTTCCTACCACGCGCTCCCCTTAAATATCACCTCTTAGGCGAAGCTTTGACCAACATAAAGTAGCTCTCATCCTCTATTATGTTGCCCCTGCTTCGTGCTTATTTTGGCACTGCCACCTGTCGGCCACCAGCCTGAGGAGAGTTCGGGCTGGAGACACACATTTATGAGGTCATGTGCACACAGAGGTAGTCACTCAAGCCCAGTGGATGAGACCACCCAGGGAGAGTGTCTACTAGCAGAAGCGAGGAGGGCCTGGGAGAGCAGAGTTGCTAATGGCTGTAGAAAGGATGAACCTGCAAAAACAGAGGCACAGTTGGCAAAATAGACAATATTAAGTTGCAGGAGCTGGAAGAGAGTGTTCCCAGAGCAAAGGAATGGTCAGCAAGTCAGTGGCTGCTAAGAAAGTTAAAGATCGAACAGTGTCTGCTGCACTCAGCTTCCTGGAGGACACTGGTGGCCTGGGTAGACCCCCGCCCCTCTGTGGGCCTCAGACAGGGGCCATCTGTGCGATGAGAGGAACTTCTTAGGTCCTAGGAACTCTCGGCCCTGAGATTCTGAACATATTCACACACCAGCCGCCAAAAAGAACGGTCATCCATCTGCAGCCTGGAAGAGAAGGGGTGACCCAGTTCTCCCTTCACTACTTACTCATCCACAAGGTAAGTGACAAACTCAGAGGAAGCACCTCTGTGCTTCTGGCCCTGGCGTCGTGGGGAGCAGAGCAGGCACCAGGTCATACCAGCCATGTCCAGCAGGCCAGCTCCCTCACTCCTATGCGACCCTCCAGGGCCTGGCTCTCCTGGGTGCCTCCATGACAAAGACCACTCACTTCTCCCCACCAGCTGGACAGGACCAACGGCTGGAGAAGGCCCATCTGCCCAGGTGGCCTTGCTTGCTTGCTTGCTCTGTTGGTAAAGCGTCCCTCAACGTCCTTAGAAGGAGAGCAGAGACCTTGGCCAGAGGCTGTGCAGGCCAAGGAACAGCAGAGACCCACAATGAGCGACTGATTGGAAAACACGGGAGCCCTGGCTGGTGCAGCTCAGTGGACTGAGCGCTGGCCTGCAAACCAAAGGGTCACCGATTTGATTCCCAGTCAGGGCACATACTTGGGTTGTGGGCCAGGTCCCCAGTAGGGAGTTCGTGATAGGTAACCACACATTGATGTGTCTCTCCCTCTCCTTCCCCCCTCTCTCTAAAAATAAATAAATAAAATATTACTAAATAAAGAAAAAAAGAAAGCAGTGGAGTCGAGTCCCAGAAAGAGACTGAAAGGGATTGAAGGGTTGCCGTTGCCACCCAGAGCAGGGACGGCCACTAACGACTGAGCGGCCGGTTCTGCACGGGTGCGGTGCTGAACAACGACCCCGTTTGATTTGCACATCTATCTCCACTTCACATGGCAGGAAATCAAAGCTCAGAGGTTAAGGGCTTCCCCAAGGTTACAGAGCTAAAAAACAGCCAAGCCCCGCTTGTAAGGCAGCCAGTCTGACTGAGAGCCCCTGCTCTTAGTCCTTGAACTTCCCCAGGGCTGGGGTAGTGGGGGAACTTGAGTCTTATATTCTCTTACAAGCAGTGTGACCTTGGACGAGATTTATTCTCACTCTCGACATCTGCAATAAAGCAGATTTCTTAGTGTCCTTCCAGTTCTGACTTTATGTAATTAGCTAGGATTTGCATAGAACTTTACAGTTTATAAAAAGGCATCCATCCATTCTGCATCTCATTTATCCCCCCGATCCCGCATGCGGGGGGGAGCAGTATCCCCTCCGTTTGATAGATGTGCAAACTGGGGTTCTAAGAGATGCAGTGACCTAGTCAGCCCCGCTCCCCCCACCCCCACCCCCGCCCCGGGCTTCTGGTTTGGAAGCCCTGGCTCCACATGGGACGCTCCTTCAACTCCCCTCAAGAAAAGGGCGGTCCCACGGCCGCACCCCGACCTGGCCTGCAGGGGGCAGCCCCCGTCGTCCCTGGGCCGCAGGGGCCTGGCGGGGGCGTCGCAGCCCCCTGCCCGGGGGCGCCCCTCCCACCCCACTAGATCCTGCTTCCACACGGGGCATCCCAGCGCGCACAGGAGGCCCCTGTGCAGCTCGTCCGAGAGCAGCCTCGGCCCACCCTCCCTCGTGGGGCTCTGGACGACGCTCCTAGATGCTCCCCTCGGACTGCGCTACTCCTCCGGGACCCTCGTCCCCACGCGCCTCCCATCCGAAGGCTCCGGGAGGTGGGACGCCTTGGGCCGCCGAGGCCCGAGCCCAAGCGCCCTCTCCCAGCCCCGGCTCCTTTGGCCAGACCCCGAGCCGCGAGGGGCCCCTGCGCGCCCCGACCCGGGCGGCACTCGACTCCGAGCGCTTACCCGCTCGCCCTCCCGGATCCTGCTTCTTCGCGCCGCGCCGCATCTTGTCTCACCGGCCGGAGACCCCCCTCATCTCCGCGGTCACCTCGGCCGAGCTCCTAGGCGCCGCCCGCCCCTGCCCCCCTCCCCTTGCCCGCCACCCCGGCCCTCTCCGGCCCTCGCCCTGCGCTCCCGCACTCCCTCCACCCCTCGCAGCGCCCTGCAGCACCGGCTCACGCTCCCCTCCCTACACCCGCTACTCCTCTTCCTCCTCCTCCTCTTCCTCCTCCTCGCTCCCCTCCCCCCAGCACCTCCCTCGCCACGCTTCTTCGCCACTGGGCCCCCGCCCGCCTGGAGCGAGGCTCGGCCCCTCCCAGTCCCAGTCCCAGTCCCGCAGGCGCTCCTAGGGCCCACCCCCCGCCCTCGCGGCCGCCCCCGCCCCATCTGTAGGAGGGAGGGTGGCCTGGGTCTGGAGTAGCCGGTGGTGAGACGTGGGCCACGCCCAGAGACCCTTGGGGAAAGCCTAGGCTCTGCCACCCGACCCTGTCCCCTGTGATCATCCCTGGCTGTTGTTTTAAGAATTCGTTTACCAAGCATCTCTCAGTCCACTGTGTATCAGGTATGTTCTGGGCATTGCAGGTATAGCAGAGAACAGAGCAAGTAGGACCCAGTGGAGCTTACACGAATGTAAGAAGTAAAACTTAGGACACGTTTATAGAGGTAAGTGGTACGAAGGAAAGGAAAGCGGGGGGGGGGGAGGAGAGGGACAGGGAGGGGACTCACTGAACAGGGAGGTCAAGGGGGTCTCGCTGAGAAAGTGGCAGCTGAGCAAATACAGTAGGTGAGAGTGGACCCTGCGGAAATGTGGGGGTACAACTTCCAAGTGAGGGACAGCAGGCTGAGACCCTGAGGGGGCAGGGACCAGTGCATTCTGGGGCTGAGTGAGTGGCAGGAGCTGAGGTCGGAGGCAGGGAAAGGGGCAGCTCCCTACCTCATTCAAACAGCAGATTCCAAGCCGGGAGGCAAGACCCCAGGTCCCAGCAGGTGTTGGGGGTGCTGGGATGAGCCTGCTTGGCTCCAGAGAACCAGGATGCAGAGACTTGAGCACAAAGAGGAACAGTGAGAAATGTCCACTGAAGAGGCACCAAGCTGGGTGCGTCTCGTGTCCAGATTTCCCGCGGCTCAGGTGGAGCTGGCCTTCTCGGTCCTTATGGGCTTTCTGTCAGCCTGTTCTTCATGTGTTTTGAGGCCTCGTAGTTAGGTGCACCTGCTAGTAAGATTAGGTCCTCTTGATGAGTCCACCCTCTTGTCATTGTGAAGTGATCGGTACTTCTTGTGGAATCTCCTGAGCTGGGTGTAGGAGAGGCCAGCGGCACCCACTGCCCGCACAGCTGTTCGACACTCGGCACACCAAACCTCCGCAGCCCCTCAGTGTCCCTGCGTCCTGCCCCATGAATTCCCCGCCCACCTGGCCTCGACCTGCTAGCTCCGCACCTCACCACCCTTCTGGTTTACCCGAGGGTGACTGGCCCGCAGCCTTCCTCTCTGTCGGCCTCTCTCTTTTTTGGGAGGCTGTGATCAATGATCATGAATAATGCAAAAGTTCTTTTTGTCTTAGTGCAAATCCCAGGCAAATCAATCGCTGGCAAGGAGACAAGAGTTATCAGCAGCCATGCCTCAGCCTTCTTCACTCTACACTGGCCCCGGGCTCTCTTCCCAAAGAAAACATAGGAGGGATTGAGCGATGCCAAATGCAGGCATGTCCCAAAATAGGGACTGCTGCTGATGCCCCAAGGTGAGCAGGCCTAGAGGAGGAAGAGGGCAGGGGTCCTGTTACACAGCCCACGCGTTTGCGGCTGCTGCCAGGGGCCCAGCCCAGGCTCCTGCAGCAGGGAAGTGCACATGGCGGGGCAAATGTAGACGCACCCTGGGTCTGTGTCCTCACCGAGAAGACCCCGCAGCCCCAGAAGCTGCCCCGACCAGGGATGAGCAGCAGAACAAACAGGAGAGAGGGCAGGCCTCGCTCAGCATCTCACTACGTTCTAAGAAGCTTTCGTCATTTGACAGCAAAAGCCGTTCAAGGTGGTAAATGCCACTGCGAAGTTGGTTTAAGCAGAAAGCGGGGTCTGCTGGAGAAGGTTCACTTCAGCCTCTCAGCCCTTACCCTGGGCCAACGGATGTGTTCAGCACAGTCTCCACTCTCAGGAAGCTCACGGTTCAGGGAAGAAAAAAACCACATGCAATTAAGCACAGCCCAGTGAGGGAGAAGGGACAGAGGTAGCAGAGGAGAGCACGCCCCACCTGGGAGGTGGGCAAGGTGAACACCTGGACTGGGCCTTGAACGGTGGGGCGGGTGGGAGGCATCTGAGCAAAAAAGGGGCAAGGGAAGCAGAGAAGTTCCCTGGTAGAAGGAACAGCGTGTGCAAAGGCACAGAGGCTGAAGAGTTTGGTCTGCAGCTGTTGCTAGAGTGGAGGAAAGGGGTCAAGATGAGGCTGGAGGGCAGGAAGGGGCCAGCTCATGAAGACCCTTCCGTGCCAGGTGAAGGACCAGGGGCTTTATCCTGAGAGCCGTGGGAGCCAGGGAAGGGCTTTGAGTAAAGCATGATGGGACAGGGCAGGTTTACACTCCCCGGTACCCTGAACTCTGATATCCCCATATGGGCTTCAATCGGCAGGCCCATCACGATCTCCATCCCTGCTACCACAATGAAGAAACCCCGGGGCAAGTCCCTGGTCAGCTTCCCTTCCCCTCCAAACCATCTTCCATGCTCCGCTGGAGCAGGCTCCCTAGAGCACATGGATCCCTTGCCCAGACATCTCAGTCCCTCCCCATTCCCTCCACAAGAGGTCCCAACTCCCTCACCCTGGCATTCCAGCCTCTCCCCAGTCTGTCCCCACTCTGTACCCCCTGCCCTGGCTGCCGCTTTCCCTTTTGTTTAGAAGCTCTGACCCTCATTTCCATTGGTCAGAGTCCCCTTCATTTCCAGAATCTTTCCTATTTCTTTGGTGTACCAACACGCATCCCTCAAGGCCCCGCTCTGCAAACCCCCTGCTCTGCGGGGTCCCTCCTGTTTCCCCAGAAGGGGAGTGGAGGTTCCTTCCTTGGGAGTCTGAGGGCACAGTGGGGGTTGGAAGTGTCGATGCAATGATTAAACTGAGTTTGAATCCTGATTTTTCCAGTAGCTGTGCCACCCTGGACAAGTTCTCTAAGCTCTGTGAGCCTCAGGGGGCTCGTGTGTAAAATGACCACAATAACAGTCCTTACTTCACGGAGTTCGGATGGGGCTCACAGAAAATCACGCGTCTGAAGTCTACAGCGCTGAGGCCCGCACACAGCAAGCCCTCCATGAGAGTTCCTGTCACTCTGACTGTAGCTGGGATGCCAAACCTTCCATAACTGTTTTGTGTCCACCTCCCAACATGATGAGTTTGGGAAGGGTAGGCGTTGTTATTCACCTAGGTATGCTCATGTCCTGCACATGGTAGGCATTTAACCAAAGATGGGCGGATGGCTGGATACACAGATGAACGAAAGAAGAAGCTGCCAGGCCACCCCTGCTCCCTCAGAGTCCCCTCCGCTTGGGAAGTGGCTGGCAGGCTTGTTCTTTTCTGAACCGGGTGACTGAACTGTGTGTCATGGGACCGGTGTCTGGGGAACACTTTGTCACCAGACAGCCTGTGCTTGGCAATTTCTTCTGGGGGGAGCTGTCTAGACGGAGGGGCCATCTGTGCCGGGGAGGAGCAGGGCCTGCACGGGAACCAGACTGCAGGGGGTGCCTTTCCAGAGAAGCGGCTTTCTTCCTCATCACGCAGGGCCCAGCCCCGTAAGTTCGATACCCGCCCCCAGCTGCAGAAATCGGTTCCCAGCTTTGACGCTGGGATGGCAAATCCAGCATGTGCTCTCACCAGCCAGTGACGGGGTGAAGGGGAGGACAGAGAGTTCATCTGGAAAGGAACTGACGCTGACGGAGCAGTTTTCCATGCGTCGAACACTATGCTACGCGCTCCATGTGCTCCGTCCTCGCCGTGACCCCGGGAGAAGGTCCTCGCGTGTGTTGCCGCTACATGAAGCAACGGACACAGAAGTTAAGTGACTTTCTTTTGCCAGGGTGGTAACAGGATGGGACCTCAGCTGCACCCAACTCCCTAAGGTCATGCTCCTCCCCGTGAATCACACGTCTAGGCAACAAACAACATTTTGAGCACCTTCCCTTTGCAAGGTGCCTGTGGGAAGTGGCGTGAGGTGAGCCAGGATAATGAAGATGTGGTTTCTTCTCTCGAAGAGTTTATAACTCGAGGACAGAGGCGAAGAAGCCTTACTTAGCGCTTTGTATCCCCAGCCCAGGGCCCGGCGATACACTGAATGTTGACAAAAGCACAGATTGTCAGACCTGGAAGGGTCTCAGGAGTTCAAGTATATAAATCCTGTTTGTTTATAGATGGGGAAACTGAGACCTGCAAGGAAGAACTAACTGGAGAGTGTGGTTAGGGGCTGGGGACCTGGAGCCAGGCCACTTGGTTTAAATCTCAGCTTTCCAGCACTTTCCAGCTGTGTGATTTTGGGTTGGTCGAGTAACCTCTCTGAGCCTCAGTTTCTTTGGGAAAAAGAAAAGGATGAATTTGTGAGAATTAAATAAGATCATCCATGTACGGGGCTTAGCATAACGCTTAACATGTAATCTCACAGTTTGCTTGGTTTACGATTAACCATCATACGGTGAGTTAGTAACAGATCCAAACTAGACCCTGGGCTTCCTGACTCGAAGTCCAGTGCTCTCTCCAGCTCTCCATGGTTCCTTGAGTCCTTTAGTGTACGACCAGGGGAGAATGGGAGTCACTTAGGGGGAGGAGGTACTGGTACATATGATCAGGTGTATGCTGTCCTTGGGGACAAGTGCCCACATGGCCTCGCTGCCTTCTGCCACCCCTACTCCTGGTCTCTGAAGTCTCCCCTTGCTCCTCTTCCTCCTTCACTGGAGCCCAGAGACTCACTCCTGACTGGAACACAGCAGGAGCTGCTGATAACATCCCACACGTCCCATCACAATTTCCTCTGCTCCAGGCGGGGTGGGGCTGAGCCAAGGACCGCACCGACCGGAAATTCCCTGGGAGCGGTGCCGTGCGGGTGGGTGTTCAGGCAGCCTCGCTGCTCTCTCGAGCATCGAGCTAGTGGGGAGGAAGCTGGTCCCACAGGAGAGGTTTTTCTGTTTGTTTTCCTCAAGCTTGACTTCTGACAAGAGAATTTAATTAAGAGCTCGATTGCTTCGCCCAGGGAACAGAAATCCGAGGGGACAGCGGCGCGGAGGCTGGTGCCTGCCAGGACGGGAGGGGCTTCTCTTCACTGGATTGACCTGTGATGGGTTTAAGCTACAGCAGAGAAGTTCAGCTCACGGGGGACATTTGCTCTGACCACAAGCCAAGAATCTTTCCCTACAGAAAGTGGGAAGGATTAGATTTTGTGGTGCAAGTTTAAAGGCGATTAAGCCAGATGAGGCAATAGGCGACGTTTGATAGTCCCAGTGTCCCCACTCATACCACTCCAACTGTCTCCCTGGGGCTGATGGGTGCAGGGGCAAGTCCCTGGGCCTGAGTGCGAATTCCAGCCCCACACCTCCCTCAGCCTCAGTAGCATCATCTGTAAAATGGGACAGCTCCGCCAATGCAGTCGCATGGTCCTCCTGCACAGTGAGATTAGTACCATCTTTCTGCAGATGTTGGGGGTAGGGGAGATAAACGAGCTGGGGGCTGGAAAATAGAAGGGAGACGATGCGTGCGAGAGGAAAGGAAAAGGTCTGAGAGTTAGGAGGGCCGGCCGCTCACTGGCTGTGCAAACTTGGGCTGGTGGCCCTTCTCCGAGCTGCCGTTTCCTCATCAATGGGTTATTACGAAAATTGAATGAAACAAGATACAGAAACACCTCCCCCTGGTCCTGGCCGCTCATTAAATGTTTGTTCAATCTGAAGCCCCCCTTCCCCTACCCACCTAACACGCCACCACCAGATCCCCAGGATTCATCAGGAAGGACTTTGACGTCACTCCCTACCTCTCTGCCCACTGAGACTTCTTAGGCCAGGCCGGAGGATCAGCCATTTGCCAGGAGGACACATCGTCCTTGACTTCTAACTCTCAGCAAGACCAACACAGACGGGATGGGGACAGACTCACTCATCAGTTCTGATTTTTTTTTTTTTTTGAGGCAACATTCAACTTAGTCTAATTAGTCACTTCAGCTGAAAGGGCTGCAGTGGTTTGTGGGCGGAGGCCCACGCCCTGAGAGGGGCTGCTGCTCTAGTGTCTCGGTTTAAGTCGTGACAAAGCCGTTGAGAATGACTTTGATGTTTCTGCCTGCAGATGGCCAGGAGGAGCCTTGAACCCAATATCTCAACTCCCAGCTGAGATTCCTAGGAATCTCTCAGGAAGAGAGGCTGCAAGAAGCAGAGAAAAGAACACGGCCCCCGGTCTGAGTTCCCATTTGCCCAGCCCTTCATTCTTGCCAGGGGACCTCAGCCAGACCGTCACCTCTCTGACCTCTGTTTCCTCTCTCCCTCCCTTCACTCATTCTTCCTTTCTGCCATCTTTTCCTCGAGGAGGTGCTCCCCAGCACCCCCCACCGTGGTGCTCTATCTCCTTACCCTGTTGTCCTATGTGTTTCTTAGCACTTTACTGATGTTACCTTTTTATTCTATTTACCATCCGTCTCCCCCACTATTGTCTCTTCTGTTTGCCACTCTGTTCCAGCACCAAGGCTTGTGCCTGCACATGCTAGACACACAGTAGGCGTTTCTTGGGTGGGTAAAATTATATAAAACCTTGCAGGACTGTGGTGAGGATTTTAGTGTTTACATCCTGCTCCTCCACTTACCAGCTATGTGACCTTGGATGGGTTCCTTCCCTGCGCGTCTGCACAATGGGCGTAATAAAAGCATCTGCCTGTATTGCGAGGAACAAAAGAAATGATGCCTGTAGGTATTCAGCGCAGTGCCAGGTGCACAGTGAGTGCTCAATAAAAACCAGGTACTTGGACAGTCGCTGAATTGAAAGGTTTACTGCACCTTTGGTATGTGAGGAGGAAAACGCTCCAGAACTAGGGTGTCAGAAGGATGAAGATGAGGGTCCACCCCAGAGAAGACCAGGCAGGAGCCTGATGCAGGAAGTGTGAACCTGATTTCTAGCGGTGACTGTGGGGAAGCTGCGAGAAGAACAACTAGGACTTTTTCTGAGAAGCCCATGGCTCTCAGAGGAGCAGGGCCGACTTGGACACAGAAGGCACCCTCAGCTAACCCTGTGGCCCTCCGCAGGCTGGGCGTGCCCGTCCTCGTCCTGGGGCAACAGAGCATTCCAGCACAGCACCCCTCTGACCACATCAAACATGGAGAGTTGGCTGAGGCCAGGAGGGTGGTGAGGAACAGCCTTTGGGGAGGGGATTATCACCCCCACTTGACAGGTGAACATTCTGAGGCTCAGGGAACTAAAATAATTCCCCAGGTCTCTGTGGGAAGAGTTGGGAGAAGATGAGAGCCCCCGCTAGCCGCTTGCTGGGTGCCAGGCCCTGCGTTGCGGAGCACTTCCCATACAAAGCTCCCAACAGATGCATGCGGTCTGTACTTGTTATCCCCGTTTTGCAGGGGAGGAAGCAGCCCAGACAGGTTGGTAACCTGCCCAGGGTCTCAGAGCTAATGACCTTGGCAAAACCAGGACTTCGACATAGGCAGCTGGCTCTGGGGCCCATGCCACTCAGCCTGAGTCTGTTTCTCCAAATATAAGATGGAACTTGAAACATCTGCTCTTATAAGACGGAGGGGAGCCAACGAGATCGAGATTCACAGGGGGGGCATTATGAAAAGTGTAACATAGGAAGTGAGGGATGGCCGCTCCAGAGCCGAGATGCAAAGAGATGAGAGAAGAGCCGGCAGTGTTCCTGGCCCCAACATAGCTCCGCAAAGTTGCCTCCCTGCCTTTTTCCCCTTTGTATCCCTGATGCTTACGACCCCTGGTTCCCTAAGGGTTCTGCCGCTCTGTGCAACTCTAGTCACAGAGAGAAATCTGGGAGGTGGTGGGTTCTTTCTCAGTGTTGAACTGAGCAGAGAGAGACGGGCTGATGCTGTAAGTCAGTCCATGCAGCTGCCAGCTGTGTGACTTTACTGTCCATCAGACCACTCCCTCTGGGACCCGACTAAGCTGGAAGGCAGATCTAATTCTAAAAAGTGGCTCGGAAAAAATAACACTTAACACACGAATGCTGCTTCCAAATTTAACCCTCAGGTATTGTGGGAAGAGCAGCTCTTGTCTCTCCAAAGACAAGACAGTTTGACAGTTGTTAAAACTCAAGGGAACTTTCTGATGGGGAGAATTAATTGACAGCCACATTTGAGGTTCCTAAGCACCCTTTTAAAGTCTCAGGGCCCTGGCTGGTGTGGCTCAATGGGTTGAGTGCCAGCCTGCAAATCAAAGCGTTGCTGGTTTTGCTGGTTCAATTCCCAGTCAGGGCACATGCCTGGGTTGCAGGCCAGGTCCCCAGTAGGGGGCACACAAAAGGCAACCACACATTGATGTTTCTCTCCCTCTCTTTCTCCTTCCCATCCCCTCTCTCTAAAAGTAAATAAATAAAATCTTTTTTTTTAAAGTCTCAGAGGTTCCTTTTCAAACATAAAGAACCTCCAAATTCCATGTAGAAATAGACATCCACTCAAAAGACAATTTTGAAAAATTAGAACTGATTTTCACCCATCGGACTAGAGAAGTTTTAAAAGGTCGGTAGCATCCAGCTTGGGCCTGGATGTCGGGGAACAGCACCCTAGTCACTACTGGGAGACGTGCGTGTCGGGACAGTCTGTTTTGGAGGACAACTTGGCAGCAACTATCGAAAGTTTAAGGAAGCATATTCTTGACAAATTCCATTGCTAAGTACCACCTTACAAAAATACTCTCCCAAGTCCTGGCTGGGTATGTCAGTTGGTTAGAGGGTTGTCCACATACGCCAAGGTTGCAGGTTCGATCCCCAGTCAGGACACATATAAGAATCAACCAATGAATGTATCAATAGTGGAGCGACAAATTGATGTTTCTCTCTCCCTCCCTCCTTTCCTTTCTCTTTCTAAAATCAATAAATAAAATAAAATAAAAATACTCTTCCACATGCACACAGATGTATACTTATCATAATGCAAAAAAAGTGAAGAGAACTAAAGTGCTTTTTTGCATTCCTTTTGGTGAAATAAAAGCTATCATATCTACATTATGAGCTATTGTAGAGCATTTTTGAAAAACCCAGTAGATCTCTGTATTGATACGATAAGCTCTCTGGGTGGAAAAAAGCAAGTTACAGAACCATATGTGATCCCATTCATGTGCCCAAAACTATAAAAATGCACATAAATGCTAGAAAAGTAACCTGGAAGGAATCACACAACTCTGCTAACAGTGGTCAGCTGGGCTGGGGGTGGGGGGAGATGGGGCAAGTACAGGGAGCATCACCTTTTACTCTCTTACATATAATACATTGTTGGCATTTTTACAGGCAGGTAACTTGTACGATTAGATATAAAGAAAGAGAAAAGTGAGTTATGAAGCTTTTGAGCAAGCTACTTTACATCAAACTTTATGCTCCACATTATAAAAAGGAAATTACTAAAGTAACTTCTGGCTCTAAAGTTCTACAAAGACTAACTAACTAACTAAGCACATACATACATTTCCAGTAATGCAAAAGATACTTTTTAACCAAAGGTTTCCCAACCTGGCTTGAGTCAGGATCCCCTGTGAAATTTGTTAAGGAAAGTCACAAAGCACGAAGCTGCCCCTCCCCCACACCCGGTCCCTCCGCCCCACCTGCCCCATGCCCTGGACAAAAAATTGCTTCCCCATCTTCCTCCTTAGTTCTCCCTCCTCCCCCGGATTGGACCAGCTGTGAGCAAAGCTGAATTAAATCTCAAACATTCTAAAGAGCTCCAAAGACATTTCCTCCCTGGTGGAGGAGGAGGAAAAGCATCCTTGGAGGAAGATGCTAAATTGCCTTAATTATGTTTCTTTGGAAGGCACAAGTGCCCATCTGCTGTCGTGGTGGGGGGTGTGGATGCCTGCTAAGCACAACTACAAATCAACCCAAACACAAACACAATTAGCAGGTCTCTGGGCCCTGTAACCTGAGAAAGAGTGACCGTGGCTCTCGGGGAGTGGGCAGCAGGTTGGCACAGCACCGGGGCTCCTCTTGAACCTGGGCTCCAGATGGAGCAGGCGGGGGGCACAAACTCTTAATGGGCGTGTGGCATGGGGGTGGAGGACACAGTGAGGTACTGGGGAGAGGTCCCCGGCATGGGGGCTCCCAGCTGGAGCAGTGCCAACCCCACGCAAGAGCCGGACCGGAAAATCACAGCGTCACTGCTCTCCAGTGAACTTGAGAAGCAGGAGGAGCTTTGTGATGTCCTCGCAGAAAGAGCAGGCGTGGTGGATCAGACAGCTCTGGGTTCAAACCCTGGCCATGCCTCGCATCAGTGATGCGACCTTGGACAAGAATGTGGCCCTGAGTGGGGCTTCCTCTTCTGTAAGACGGAGATAGTAATACCCCCTTAAATGGAAGTGAGGGGTGGGGTGAGATGATGTGTACACAGCTCCCAACAGCAGGCCGGGCACAATTCAGTGCTTCAGAATTGGCCCTTGCTCATTTCTCACTGTGATTCACCCACCGGTTCCTGACACACAGAGGGTGCCCTCCCTCGTTCTCCTTGGGTAGGCAGGCTGGCGAGAAAGGATGAAACGACTTCTAGAAAGGACAGCAACTCAACCCCTGTCCCTGAGGGAAATGCGCACAGCCTTGACTAAGTCCCTTCGCGCCGTTGGGACTCAGTTTCCCCATTCACAACCCAAGGTCTGGGGGGTGCGACCATCAAGTGTTTCATGCACCGTGACAGCACCAGGCTGCTCCGGAGCTTGTCGTGTGGGGAGAGGCAGAGTCAGGGAGAAATGCCCAGATGCCAGCACGTCGCTCCGAAGAGCGCGACGAAGGTGGTTCCCGGGCGAAGAAGGGGGGACGTGGGCACACGCTCGGCCGTGTCCAGCTCGTTCCAAGCAGGAACTGATGGGACTTGGAGATTAGCAGATTCTATTTTTTGCAACCTACTCGGCATCAGGCACTATGTGAGGCCTTTTACGTATATAGACTCGTTCATCCTTGTAACACTGCTGGACAGAAATGACCTCATTTTAAAGACAAGGAGACAGATTTAGAAGCTAAGATCACACAGCAAATAAAACAGAAAAAATGGGATTTGAACCCAGGAAGCCCTGGTGTCGAGTTCCTGGGCTTTGTGCCGCACCCGTTGGGAACTGCCGGGAAGGAAGGAAGGGAAGCAAGCGTGCAGATCTCCCTTCAGACGGGAAGCAGCAGGCTAGACATTGTGCTGATTTCATTTAAATATCATGGTAATCTTGTACGTGTTAACGTTCCCATTTTACAGATGGGCAGACTGTGGGCTCACTGAGGCTAAGAACTGGATTCAGGCTGTTGTGTGCTGTGGCCCCTTTCACAATCTGGTGAAACCTATGGGCTCCACCTCAGAACATGTTTTTAAATGCATAAAAAAATTAAAAATGCATTAAAAATACAGAGGATCGCAATGGAAATGAATTATAATGAAATACAGTTGTCAAAATATATATCTTTAAAATTCATGGTATTATGGTATTATAATAATAGTATTTCTTTTGATTAAAAATTTTAAAGTATTTATTTATTCATTTATTTATTTGGAAAGAAAGGAGAAAGAGAGGGAGAGAAACGTTCCTATGTGGCTGCCTCTTATGTGCCTCCAATCAGGGACCTGGCCTGCAACCCAGGCATGTGCTCCGACTGGGAATTGAACTGGCAACCCTTTGGTTTGCAGGCCAGCACTCAATCCACTGAGCTACACCAGCCAGTGCTAATAATAGTATTTCCTTATTAACATATTAAATAACAAGATTTGGTGTCTGGTTTGCTAACTACTCCAATTTCAAAGTCGTGATGATGATAAGCAATATTTTAAGGTATCTGAAATAACCATAATATGATAACAAAATACCTATGATTTTTATTGGTGCCAAAGCCACAAGATTTGCTAATAGTATGTGGTTTATTGCCTTCACTCACAGCCGAAGTGATGTTAACTAACTTTCAGATAGGAGGTAGTGAAAACACAAATGTGTTTTTCCCTTAAGTCTGTAACCTGTCTAAATTCTGCCCGTGGGTCTCTTGGGGCTCCACGGACCCAGGTTAACGCCCCTGCCTCCACTCTAACTCTGGTCATGAGACTGAGCTGTCCTAGAAGTCAGACATGGGTGGTCTCACACAGGGTGGTCACACCTGGGCGGGCCAGACCCTTCTGGTTCTTGGGGGCTTCCATGGGTGGCTTGAATATATGAAAACAGGCAGCCCCCAATTTGTCATAAGATCTTAGACTTCTCTTCGTCCTGGCTCTGTTTCCAAGCAGACAAGCTTTCTTCTCTCTTACTTGGAGGCCTTCGTGTGATGAAGATTGATTAAGACCTACTGTATGCCAAAGAGCGCAACAAATGCTAAGAAGCATTTATCTGTTTAACTTCTATTTATTGAGTGTACTGCATGCAAGTGAAGACTCCTGAGCTATGCAAAAAACAGGCGGACGGTACTTACTGACTCACATAACTAAAAAAAAAATCCAAAAATAGCACCATTTAGGTATAGCTGACTCCAGGCTCTCTTTTCTAGCACATTAGCCTCATTCTCCGATAGGCATCCCACGAACGTAATAAAGCAGCCACCAGTAACTTCGGGTGACTGTCTCACCTGCTTAGCTACTTCACCATCGTCACCATCGTCGTCCATCATCATCACCATTGTCATCGTCATCACTGACATTGTCATCATCACCTGGTGGGGGGGAGTTTTTTGAAGCTAACCATTGTAAGAAGGTTTGATGTAGCAATGGACTTCTGTTACTTTTTATTTCACGTTACTTACAATGGCAAAGCATCTGGCAAGCAAGCAAAATCAGCACTCACGTTGAAATGTGCCATCTAAATTAAAAATGTTTTTAAGATAAAAATAAATTTCCTTAAAATAATTAGCATGCTCGACAGATCTGACTGCACACACAAAAAAATAAACTTTTTTCTCTCTGGCACATGGCACTGCAAACAAAGTCAAAATAACACATTAGAGGGAACTATGTCTACCTACAACAGTGTGAAAATGGTCCTATGAAGTAAGTAAGAAGAAAACAGAGAATCCACTAGAAAAATGGGCTAAGGACACAGAGAAGTGGGTTGCAAGCGGCTGAAACCCTTATGAAAAGATGTTCAACCTCATGGGGAAGTTGAGGGCACACACATGTAGAACCAGGAGATGCTATTTTTCTCTCATGGATTGGCAAACATTTTAACAATGAATAAAACGGGGGAAGTGTCAGTGAGCTACAAATTGCTACAGCCTTTGGGAAATTATCTGGCACGATTTACCAAAATTTAAGGCCTGCATTCCTTTTGAGCCAGCAATTCCACGTCTAGCAATCTGTCAGATGGGAATAAAAGCTTGAGAATATAGGGAGAGGTGTGCAGGAGATTCACTGACATTCTCTTTGTAACAGCAAAAGAGTAAAAAAACTGGGGAAGCAAGCTGAAGGTCAACAGTGGGAGAAGGGAGAAGGTAGTCTACCCGCTTAGCATAGGATATTATTAACTACTAAAAAAGAATAAAATGTTGCATGTGGATGTGAATGACCTCTAGACATGGTATTAAGTGAAAGCGGCAAGGTACAGAGAGCAGGTAAAACTGGAGGGACAGTGCACACACACATTTGCTTCTCCATGTTTAATGCAGCTCCCGAAGGATGCACAAGAAAGGAATGTTGGGCCCTGGCTGGTGTAGCTCAGTGGATTGAGTGCGGGCCTGCGAACCAAAGGTTCACGGTTCGATTCCCAGTCAGGGCACATGCCCGGGTTGCAGGCCAATTCCCAGCAGGAGACGCATGAGAGGCAACCATACATTGATACTTCTCTCCCTCTCTCCTTCCTTTCCCCTCTAAAGATAAAGAAATAAAATCTTTTTTTAAAAAAAGAAATGTTGGCTGACACTGGGGAATCAACTGGCACCTGGAGGAGAGGGGTGGGAGGTGAGCTCATCTTTGAATTACTCTTGGAATTTTGAGCCACGTGAATATATTACTTATTAAAACTTTAATTAAGGGGGGAATGTGGGTGGGAGGGGGCATGCAGGATGGGGGGAAATGAAGGGGGAAATGGGACAACTGTAATAGCATAATCAATAAAATATATTTTAAAAAAACCAAAAAACTTTAATTAAAAGGAACAGAGCCCTGGATGACAGGTGGCTCCATTGGTTGGAGCATCATCCCACACACCAGAGGCTGCAGGGTTGGTACCCGGTCAGGGTGCATCCCACACACCGAGGCTGCAGGGTTGGTACCCGGCCGGGGTGCATCCCCAGGTAGTGAGTGGGTCCAGTCCCAAGTCGGGTGCACATAGCCACTGGTCAATGTTTTTCACACCAATGTTCCTCTTCCTCTCTCTCTCCACTTCCTCTCTCTCTAAAATCAATCAATATATCTTCAGGTGAGGATTTAAAAAGAGAATAGACACATCTAAATACAAAAGGTGTCCATAAAACATTGTTAAATAAAAAAAAACTATGTTCCAGAACAATAAAGAATATTTTTGTACAAAAAGAAAGCAGAAGAAACAAAAGTCCTAACACTATACATACATGTATTTGTTTACACACAAAGAATTTTTTAATAAATGGCCATAGGTAAGTTTTCTTTTTTTTTTTTAAAGATTTTATTTATTTATTTTGAGAGAGAGAAACATGGATGTACGAGGTATATCAAACGGTTGCCTCTCACACGCCCCCAGCTGGGGACCTGGCCTGCAACCCAGGCCTGTGCCCCCGACTGGGAATCGAACTGGCAGCCTTTCAGTTTGCAGGCCAGTACTCAATCCACTGAGTTATACCAGCCAGGGCCATACATAAGTTTTCTAATTAAAATAAATATATAAATTGCCATTGCTTTGGGAGTTTTGTTTTTTTATGTTTGTTTTGTTGCAGTGCTTAATTATTCAAGCTGAGGACTCTGGTCTGGAAGATTTTCATGCAAACTCTTGGTATCTCAGGCGGGCGGGAAGAACTTCTCTTGGAGTCCTGAGTCTGTGTGGGCAGAACGGACACTGCTTTCTTCGTCCTCTGGGTTTTTTAACCCACGGGCTCGGCCCGCCGAGTGCCCGGCGTGAGAGACACTGGCAGACTCTCCAGGTGTGTGGTCCCCAGACGGCTGCTCGGGCCCCGAGAGTCCCACTTTCATTATTTTGGGAGAAGGAGGTAGTTGGCGGCTTTTTGATAGTCACTCCCCAGTGGCATCCCAGCAACGCTGTGCTCTCACTAGCATGACGGCCTGGGCTGAATCTCAGCGGCTAGTCCCTGTAGGGTTTCCAGCCAGCTCGGTTCCACTGCTGCTGGCTCTCCTGGGCCGATGTTCTGGTGAAGAGCCCCAGGGTCCGACGGACTTGGTCTTCAGTCCCACCTCTGCCGTGAACGACCTATCTACGGCATTCTGGGCAGGTGACTTTCCTTCTCTGAGCCTCAGTGTCCCCATTGCAAATGGGGGTGATGCTGCTGGGGAGCCTGGCTCCGGGCAGAGGCGACGTCTGCCCGCTGGCCTCAGGCACCGCGGGGTGACCGAGTGCCTCTGGCTCTGACTGTGCTGTGGGCCCGGTGGGCCCTCGTGGGTGTGGCTGGGCAGGGGTGCCCACAGGGGCTCTCACGTGGGAACGCATGTGCCCGCGTGTGAGGGAAAGCGTGTCTAGGGCTGTTTCTTCGGGGGATGTCCCGTTTGGCAGGTTCCTTCAGAACCAGGCAGACCGCCTGCCGTCCGGAAGCCTGCAGAGCAGGAAAGGAGGGCCCCGCTCAGCAAAGGCGCGGAGGTCCGGGTCCCTCGGGAGGCAGGGGCAGGGACTCCCCCTTTCTCCTGCTCTTCACACTTCAAGTGAGCTGAGACAAGCAGAGTCATTAGTCAGTTCAGAAATAACCAAGGCAGCCCTTGCCACCCCAGCAGCTGAAGTTGCAGGTGCCCAGTTGGTTTTAATTATTTTTCAGGGAGAGAGCTGTACCCATCAATCACAGACCCATTCTGCTGAGTGCTCAGGGGCGGGTTGGGCTGAATGAGGGGACAGGACCTTATTCCAGCCCTCAAGGAGGGGCAGGGGAGGGGGGAGGAGGGGACTTCAGTGTGATGGGACTATTTTAAGGAAACCATCAGAGAGCAGGCTGGTCGGCGTGGGAGCTGGGCCTTGAGCATGGGGAGGGCCATGGTGGTGGGGGGAGGGCCTGGGCGGGTGTCCGGGCTCCGCCCTTCTCAGCCGCGTGACCCTGAGCAGGGTTCTACACCTTGCCTCCATTTCCTCATCCTGGGCTATTGGTCGGGGAGTTCGGAACATCAGCTGGTGGCAGCAGAGAGGAAAGCCAGAGAAGAAACTGAGGCTCCGGGTGGTGCATGGCTGCCTGAGGCCCCGCCGTGGTCACCGACAAGCAGGACCTTCGGGGACCCTAATGCAGTGCTGTCACCACCTTGCCCTCTGTCCCAGGGTCTCCCGTGGTCGCCCCTTTTCCAGGACCATTTCCAAGGGCCACATGTGCTTGCTCTCCGCTTGCAGTGCTGAACACAGGCCCAGCACGTGCCCCGTGAACCTGGGCACCCCGGGCCTCCCCCCACAGCCCTCAGACTTGTTTAATGCCCGGCCTCCCCGCCGCAGGCCGGAACTGCGGCTCAACGGGCGGCGAGGAGGTGGGACTAGATGAACCCCCACCCCGGGAAATGGATCGTGAGGATCCCCTTCTGAATTCTGGCTGTTCCCACCATTTCCACAGCATGACACTTCCAGGTTCCCGACCAACTGCCTCTGTGCAAAACGGGTTCAAAGGGCAGCTTTGCCCTGACTGGCAGCGGCCAGCACCCGGTAGTTGCCTCTGGCACCTCCCTGCCTGGGTTGAAGTCCCCACCCCACCGCTCCCTCCTTGGGCAGCCTTGACCTGGCTGCTCCACCAACCCGTGACTCCGTTCCCACGAAGAACACGGGGGTAATGAAAGCACCAACACAATGGGGGTGTTGGGAGGTCTAAATGAGATAATACACGTTCGTGCCGAGCCCTGTCCTGAGGTCACAACAACTGCTCGCACATGACAGAACTACTGTGTGAGCAGGTCACTAACACATGCCTGTCCCCCTACTGTGCGTGCAAGCTTGCCGAGGGCAAGGATCATGTTTGATTTTATATCTTTCATACCACGAATACTAAAAATATATAATTAATTAAAGCTGCTAGATTTAGAAAGCCGGTGAAGTTCTGGGGCTCAAGTTCTCAATGAGCGACACTCCAGGACTTGATTTTCAGGCTCATACTTCCATTTCACCGGACTTGTCCTTTTCAGTATTTCCCACACTTACAACACAATTATGTATTTTTCCACTGATTGCTTGCCTCCCTGCCTAGGTTATAAAATCCACGGGGGAAGGGGCTCTGCTGACTGGACCCGCAGGCCGAGCAGGGGCCAGGCAAACCTTGGGCGCTGACTGAACACTTGCCAGCTGGCTGCCGACTCCGATGGGAGGGGTGACTGGGGAACAGAGGAAACTTGCACTTAGAAAACCAGCGAAGCACTAGAAGGATGTTATGTTCTATGTAATAATATATTCCATGAAATACATACACTTATTTACAATTATTACAAAAATTAGTTTCATGTAAGTAGCCAGATATCACTAATTCTTAACTATTATTTATTACTCTTGAGCTTAACCTGGACGTGGGGCTCTGGCTAGACACAGAAAAGGTTTTTATCTCACTCTTCATCTCTTAGCTGCCTGAGACTTCCCAGGATGCATATCTAAACGTCTCTTTGGGCTTAAAGACACCTTCACAACCACAGCCCTTACACGTGGCTTTTCTTACAGGCCAATGATGTCCTCGTAGCCGTGAAGACCATAAGCTTTTTGCCCTGGCTGCTGTGGCTCAGTGGATTGAGTGCCAGCCTGCAAACTGAAAGGTTGCCGGTTTGATTCCTAGTCAGGGCACCTGCCTGGGTTGTGGGCCAGGTCCCCAGCTGGGGACGTGTGTCTCTCTCACACATTGATGTTTCTCTCCCTCTCTCCCTCCCCCTGTCTAAAAATAAGTAAATAAAAGCTTTAAAAAATTAAAAAACAAACGTAAAAATATAAGACCTTTTGAAAAGGGCTACATACTTTTAGATGGGATCGCTAAATAGCTTTATGGTTTTCCTTCTTCTTTACACCTATCCTCCCCCCATGTCCATCCACACACAGCAGGAACAACCAGAAAAGAAAGACAGCTCCAAGGGTCTCTGCCCTCATCAGAAGCAGGACCCTTTTTACTGCCTTTGCCCTGAGCAGAAAAAAAGATCTCTCTTCCTGTCAGCATTTCCCTAGTCGTTTTTTTCCTCTTCCTTTTTTGGAGGAAATTGCTTCTAGCTTTTCCCCTTCCCTCCTGGTCAATAACTTGGCTGGGAGGGTTGTAAACTAAAGTTTACGTGCCGTTGTTTCCATGGCAACCTCACACCAGACCTCTGGTTCTACAGCAATCATAGTCCTTTTCCAGTTATAAATTCAAGGTTGCCAAGAAGTAACTTTTTAAAGACAGTACAGGATAGAACCTAATGCGGTTTGTAGATAGAGATAAAGTGCTTGCACAAGACAGAGGCCTCTTGCTAGGGAGCATGAGATGAATTCCTGAAAAAAAAAATCCTCTGCAGATCACGGTTATTCCAACTGTGCTGAAACTGTGTAAAGTCTGCACAAGAAAGCTGGTTGCGTTACAAACATCAGGAGCGTCTCATTTCTGGAACACGGCCCGCTCTGTGCTAGACGTTGGACCGAGCACTCTGCATCCATGAATTGTCTAGTTTAATTTAACGCTCATTGCATCCTGCGGAGAATTTAGCACACAGACTGTTTTTACAGCCACTGGGCGTCTGCCGCCTTGGAAAATGTTTCGGTTGCTCAATTAACTAGCTGGAATTGAAGCATTCATACCGCTTAATAAGAGTAACAGCTGGCATTTACCGCGCCATGTTCACTGCCAGGAGATTTGACCACATCCTCCCAGTCAATCACTGGAATAAGCTTGGGGGGTAGTATTATCCCCTTATCGGAGATGGGGAAGCTTTGACTCAGGGAGGGAAAGCCACTTGCCCACACAGCTAGGAAGTTACAGAGTTGGGATTTGAACGCAGATGGGTTGGGCCCCAAAGCATGTGCTCCTGTCATTCTGCCTCCCACAGATGCTTCCGGTCAGAGAGGCAGGGAAGAGAGCCACAGCAGTCCTCCGAAGTCACAGGCTTCCACCCAGGTCGGATGAGTATCTTCGGCAGGTTCTGTACAGGGATGGGTAACTCCGGGGCAAGCAGGTAGGAGGGAGGAGGAGGGAGTAGTCACGCCTCCCCATTCCTTCAAACTGCTGAGTTTTAGGTTGGTTCCCACCAAGTGAAGTGCTGCCTTCCTCCCGCCTCTCCCTCAACGTTTCCACCTGCGGGTCTCCCACGCAGCCTTCCCCTACATCACCGGTTCCTGCCACCGGTGAGAGAGCGCTCCACCTCAGCTTGGCTTTGCAGATGGGACTCCTCTGGAGCCCAGAGAAGGACTTGCCTGAGGTCTCACGGTGAGACACCGTGTGTTCTGCCTGCCAGGACTTCTGCCACCGCCCCCCCACCGCGTGTCTCCCCAGCTGGGCGAGCACAGAGCTGGGCACACAGGGGCCCCTTGGTAAGTTCCTTCAGAGGCAGCGTGGGGCTCCGAACACACAGAAACCTGGGACTGAAGGCCGGCTCTATCACTCACACGCTGTGCAGCCTTAGGGAAGTCACTTCGCCTCTCAGAGCCTCGGTTTCTTCGTCCATAAAATAGAACTAATGACCGTGCCTCCTTCGGAGGTGTCCGGAGACGGCAGAGCACAGAGGTGGAGAGCAGGGGCCGCGGAGCCAGGTGGCTTGTTCCAGCTCCACCGCACCAGACCCCTGTCACCTGGGCAACCGAGTCTCAGCTGTTTCATCTGCAGTCTGGGGATTACAATGGCACCTCCCTCAGAGAGTGTCAGGACCAAATGAGGTTTTACATCAGATGCCCAGGATGGGGCCTGGCACACATAAGGTCCTCCGTGAACGAGACCCGTCACTCGGTGCCACTCCAGGGCTGTCAGGAGCGCCACGGGAGACAAAGCACAAGACCAATCAGGGCAATATCTGGGGCACAGCGCATGTCCTATATGAATGGCACGTGTTGTCTCTGCTGTCACTGCCTGCTGAGGGCCCCGCAGTTCCCCTGGCCAGGCCGACTCTCTCCTACCACCGGAGGCCCCGCTCACTCTCTGAAAGCCCCCCTTTCCAGCAGTCAGGCTTCCATTTTAGACGCCCAGACAGACGTGCATTCTGCTGCGGAGCAGGGAGGCGTTCACACAGGCTGCCAGGGCTCGTAATGTTCTCTGCAGTTTGGTGGAGACTCCCATTCACTGTGAAAACCAGAAGGGTCCTAGAGAGGCCTGTCTCACTTCAGGGAACACCGAGGGCCAGGAGATTATGGTGAAGCGGGGGCCGGAACAGGGGAGAAGCATGCTTTTCAAGTTTAAACAAAAATTGCAAAATGTAGCCTACGCACAAAGGACATGTATATAATGTGTCTTAGTGTTTAAAGAATCATGCAATCCCTGAAGCTGCCCTCCAGTTTCAGAAACAGAATCCATACCGATACCTGTGAAGCCCCTCCCCCTGTGTTTATTTAAACAGGGGTCTTCAGATGAAGTAAGTGCCCAGAGAACACTTGGGGGTTCATCAAAAGGGGGGCTCCTCCGAGTAAGACACTCGCAAAGGCAGCGCTGGGTCCTCTGCCCTCTGTAATTCTCCGTTGCAGAGCTTGGACCATCGGCTGGGTTGTGGGTCTGGCCAAGTGTGCCAGCCCCTCCACGTCCGCTTGGTCTCCCATCGTTGGGAAGCTGGTGGTCCTTCCCCTGACTCGGGGGGGTCACCACCTTTGATTTCCACCAACAGGATGGATAAACATCACCACCTTCACGATGGTTCCCATTTATTGAGGCTTCCGTTGTCCTGGGCAGAGGGCTACTTGTATTCGCTCACTTCGTTTCTACAGGACTCTGACGAGGGGTCACCATTAATAAACCCATTTTTCAAATGAGGAAACTGAGGCTCCAAGAGATTTAAAACTCCAGACTAATTCTGGATGGGGTAGAGCCAAGATCTGAGCCCCGGGTTGTCAGACTCCAGGGTCAGATGTGGGGCCCGAAATGGGCTGTTTGGGGTGGGGGAGGGTAACCGGGAGGAAGACGTTTTCCCTGACCCTCTTAGAGTCCAGGCTGGGTCAAAAACTGAAACTGAAGAAGACAGGTGAGCAGGAGAAAAGCATGTGTGTTTGCTCAATATGTTCTACGTGACACTGAGGCTTCGTAAAGAAATGAAGACCCGAAGAAACCTGAATGAAGACTCAGAGACCTGCGTCTATTTATGGCAGATTTGATGAAGGTGGCAGTTACGTAAAATGTGATAAATTAAGGTACATGAGATCATTATAGTCAACCAGGGCCTGCTCCTGAGGGTTCTTCTGGTGTCCCCTTTCCTTCAGAGAGAAGGACGCTCCCTTCCTCCAGGGACAGGGAGGGCCCCTCTCACATGAGAATTTTGTGACCAGTTTCAGAGACAAAGGGCGCAGTGGGGAGGAGGGCGCAGTGGCCGTCCTGCTCCTGCCTTTGTCTCAAAGTCCTTCCACTGAAAATGTTTCGTATGCCAAGGTGCCACATTTTGGGGCAGTATGTCCTGAACCCCATCGGGGACCATCTTTCAGAAAAGGATAAAGAATTTTAAAAACAAATTTTGGTTTGAAGTGTTGGAGTAAAAGGAAACCATGAGTGCTCTTAAGGAACTGCTGTGAAAAGATCTTGTTTCCGCCAATTTTACGAACATGTTTACCCTGTGAAGACGTTAGAGCGTCTCCCGGGCCTTTGCAAGGAGCTGGTGCAGGTGAGGAGCTCCGAGGCCACCACTTCATCAGCAAAAGTGGTTTTCAAGAGAGGATTATTCAGTCCAAAATGCCAATAGTGCCTCAGTGGAGAAGCCTTGGGCTGGAGTGATGAAACCGGAAGAAAGAGGCCGGCGACCTCTTCCTGGGCCAGTCACTGACGCGCCCAGGCGGCATTTGACGCCGCCTTTCACTTCCACTGCCTCTCTTGGCCCTGGGGAGACAGTATGGGAAGCAAAAAGTAGACTGTTCAGCTTTTAGAATTATGTGACCAGAGTGACAAAGAGAGGGTGTCCCACGCAGACGTGCTCAGGCTCCCTAACACTCTCCCTTCTCTCTTCTCTGTCCTTGGTGGCTCCCATTGGGCCATCCCTGTCCAGGGCCAAGGGCGAGAGGGAAAAGAGCTGTGGGTGCTTCTACCACAGGCTGAAGCTCTAGTGTGATAAATATCTGAAAGCAAACATGCCTCTGCGGAAAGAATTGATTTCCTCCTGGCGATCCTGCCGTTCTAATCTGAATGAGAAATTGGTATTCTCCTAGCACTCTGGTGTTCGTCCTGTTTGCTGGGAAACAATATCTCCGCTCTTGCCCTCATTACGCCAAAGGTGCCCCCCCACCGCCTGTCCTTGCCCCGAATTGCATGAGAAAGCTTCCTAGGATTAGGAAACATCAAAAGGTGCCCTGCCCTGAGGTTCTCCCCTCCCCCCTCGGGGAAAGGAAAAAGAACTCAGTTCACTTTGCTGAGGCTGCCTTATTCCTTGGCTTGTCTCCCAAGCACGACACTATGACAAAGCTTTTCATTTAATCTTTGTTGCACTGAGGACGAATGAAGCACGAACCCTCAAAAGACTGATTTGGAGAAAACCTACGCTGGGCCAGAGTTCAAGGCTGTGCCCTGCCCCAGTCCCTTCTTTCTGCGGGAGGCCACGCCTCCCTCCCCGTCACCCCCCTGGAGGACAGCTTCCAGGTGCCTTAGGGAAGGAAAACAGGTGTACGACTTGGTAACGCCTCTCAGACTTCTACCAGCAGGTGACAATTAACCGAATTCCCAAGCCACCGCCAAAGCCACAATCCAGATGGAAATGGTGTTGAAAGCGGCAGAATATGCCAACCCAAAATATGTCACTTTCCCATGTTGATTTTTCTGAAATAAAGTTACCTAAAGAACAGCCAGTGCAGGGACACTCTGACCCCGCTTTGTCCCCCTGAAAGCAGGAGGTAAGTCTCCCGTGTGAATGGTGCCCCCTGTACTGGGAAGGTAGAAGCACCCTTATCACTAGAGATCAGGAAATTAAGGCCAAGACGGCTATGTGAACAAACCTAGCTCTTCTTCACTAATTTTCTACCTCAAACCCAAACTTTTTTCTAATCCTCACCTGAGGATATGTTTTATTTTTATTCAGTTGAGAGACAGAGAGAGAAGAGAAAGAAACATCCATATGAGAGAGAAACATCAACCAGTTGCCTCCCAGATGTGGGAGATGGAACTCACGACCTAGGTTTGTGCTGTGACCAGGAATCGAACCCACAGCCTTTTGGTGTACGGAACACCAGTCAAACCGATTGAGCCACCCGGCCAGGGCATCCAAGCCCAAACTTCTTTGTCTTGCTGAGTCTTCATAAGTGTATTGTTTCTTTGGGTCTCATATTTTTACGGAGCTCCTGTATACATGAACTTTGTTTTTTTCCTGTTAAACTGCCTTATGTCAATTTAATTATCACACCAGCCGAAAAACCTACAAGGGGAGAAGGGAGAAGCTTTCCATCCCTGCAACGCACGTGGCATCCCCTTGACCAGGGATGGAACCCGCAACCTAGGTACGTGCCCTGACCCCTAACCGGAACTGAACCTGCAAACTTTTGGTGCATGGGGTGATGCTGCAGCCCAGTGAGCCACCCAGCCAGGGCCTTGCTTGATTTTTTAAAAAAGATTTTATTTATTGATTTTTAGAGAGAGGAAAAGGGAAGGAGAGAGGGAGAAAAACATCAATGTGTGGTTGCCTCTTGAGCGCCCTGGTACTGGGGACCTGGCCCGAAACCCAGGCATGTGCCCCAACCAGGAATCGAACCAGCAACCCTCTGGTTCACAGACTAGGGCTCAATCCACTGAACCATGCCAGCCAGGGCTGATTTTTTAACATACTTCATTACATAGGATGATTTTTGGTACTGAAAATTGCCCAAAGTGATTCTTCTTACTTAATTATTCCTACCTTTAAAAACCTCTTTAAAAATCATACTTGGAAACTACGGTTTGTATAAAATTGTTTTCAAGGCAAGTGGCCAGCCAGAAATCTGGGACAATTTGAGCAATAAAGTAATGAATGACCTGACTGGTGTAGCTCAGTGGGAATTGAACTGTGAACCACATGATCGCAGTTTAATTCCCAGTCAGGGCGCATGCCTGGGTCGCAGGCCAGTTCCCAGCAGGGGACCCACGAGAGAGGCAACCATAAATTGATATTTCTCTCCCTCTCTCCTTCCCTTCCCCTCTAAAGATGAATAAATTAAATTTAAAAAACTCTTTAAAAACATTTAAAAATAATAATGAATGATAGTGATGGATTATAAACCATAGAATAAAATAAGAACCTGCGAGTCCACATAAATGAACAGGTAGAAGAAAAAGTTCTTCCTTATAGTAGGCTGATAACTAATAAACATAGAAGAAATGATTCTAAAACTAGTGAGTGAAAGTTTGGTGAGGAATGTAGTTTCAGTGAGTATCCCCACAAAGTACTCAGTAACTTCTTTTTTTTTTTATAAGATTTTATTCATCCATCTTTAGAGGGGAAGGGAAGGAGAGAGGGAGAGAAATATCAATGTATGGTTGCTTCTTGTGCGTCCCCTCACTGGGAACTGGCCTGCAACCCAGGCATGTGCCCTGACTGGGAATCGAACCGCGATATTCTGGTTTGCAGGCCTGTGCTCAATCCACTGAGCTACACCAGCCAGGGCTTCAGTAACTTCTAAGGGAGAAAGAGTAACTTGACAATGGAGAAACCTGGCAGACACGATCTTGACCATGTGGTTCAAGTTAACATCGGTGATATTGGGACCTGCCAACCAGCCTCCTGTTACGATGCACTGAGGACATGAGGTCACTCCTGCAGTATTTCTGCTCAATATGCACCTATGACCCGAGTTCAGTCACAAGGAAACACAGATCAGCCCACATCGAGAGACGATCTACAAAACAATCGGCTCGTACTCTTCAAAATGGCACAAAGAGTGGCTGAGGAACAACTTCAGGTTAAAGGAGACGAACAACTAGATACAATGTGTGAGCCTGGCTTGACTGGTAAAAATCAAGCCAGGATCACACATTGGTAAAAACAGTAAAGAATGTTACTGGGCCCTGGCTGGTGTGGTTCAGTGGATCGAGTGCCAAGCTGTGAACCAAAGGATCTCTGGTTTGATTCCCACTTAGGACACATGCCTGGGTTGTAAGCCAGGTCCCCAGTAGGGGTCACATGAGGGTAACCACACATTGATGTTTCTTTCCCTCTCTCCCTCCCTTCCCTTCTCTCCAAAAATAAATTAATTAATTTTAAAAAAGAACGTTATTGGGACATTTGATGAAATTTACAAATGGGCTGTGGATTAGATAATAGTATTCCATCAATGTTCAATTTCCTGATTTTGATAGCTGAGCTGTGGTAATGCAAGAGAATGTCTTTGGCCTTAAAAGATACACATGAAATATTTATGATTATGGGCACACAATGTCTCCAATTTACTCCCAACTTTTAGAAGCACACGTACACAGAGGGGATGAGAAAGCACACAGGGAGAAACATAAGCAGTTGAAGAATCTGAACAGAGGTTATAGGGATTCCCTTGCATTATTCTTGTACATTTTCTGTAACTTTGAAATTATAGAAAAATATAACAAAAATAGCTGGCCAGACAACTTTTATTTCACCCCAGAGTATGAAAAATATTTCTAAAGTATGAGTCCACTTTCTTGGGTTGGCGAACCACCTCTAAGAATTTAACTGAACCTCTGAAATAATTCAGAGGTCCAAGATTCTAAGTCAATAAATTTTTACTCATTCATCATTGTTAATTTCCCATATAATCAAACCTTATTCCTTTATTCTTTCAGCAAACACGTGGCCCCTCCCATGCGCCAGACACACAGTAGGTGTTTGGTAAACCAGAGATCCCTGTCCCAGCAGAGGGAGACGGACCGTGAACAACGGACATGATAGATAAGTAAGTGGTATATGAGAGGTTAAAAGTTGGTAAGTGCTGTGCAGGCAGCATCTGTTTCAGAGAATCATACAGTTCTAGAGAGCTCCAAGGTCCCTTTCAGCTCTAGGCCGAAATGATGTCCCATTTTCAAGAGAAAGTTGTACCGCAGAAAGACAAAATAACTTGTGTAAGAGACACATACCAGGAAAAACTAGGACTCTGTCTTAGCCACCGGAAGCCGCCTACTCCCAACCCCTGGCAGCTCCGTCACTGTACCCCTGAAGCTCCCTAAAGCATAAAAGCACAGAAGTTCCCTCCTCTAAGAATAAAACGTTTTACCTTATTATTCTCCAGGGACAATTATGGAATGTTTCAGGTTGTGTCACTGATTACTTGCTATCACTTTGCAACTCCAAATAACTTTAGGTTCCCATAGCAACACACTCTGCTCTGGAAACTGACATTGTTCCCTAATCCACGTGGGAAGGAACAAGAGCTTCACTCAAAAAACTCACAGCAGGTGGAAGAAGCCAAGTTAGGGAGTGTGGAGTGTGGGGATGGTTATTAAGGACTTTGTCTAGCCAAAGACAATGAACCTACCATGGTCACCGGTGAATGACTAGCCAGTCCTTGGCCATCCTATGGGCCCAAAGGAAGGAAGTTGGCCAACAAGTAGTCTTCATAGTTCAAGAAACACTATGATGCTTGGCAGGACCAAGGCAAGAAGTTAAGACCCTTTTTCATCAAGTGAAAGAAACTTCCACTAAACTTCATTGAAAGTACACGGTATTTTTCATAGAAAAGACATAAACCCAAAAGATCTATGTTGGCAGGCAGACTGAAAGGCCTATGACACACTGATTGTTTGGTAGATGTGTACCGATGTCTGTAAGTTACTGGTGTCTGTAAGCGGGTCACAGAAGATGACTTGGTTGATGGAGGACGGACGGATATGTACTACAGCAAGCACTGTAAAATAATGGGAGAACCCAGGTGTTTTCTATTGGAGTAGTTACTGTAACTTCTTCCAGCTTTTCCCTACATTTGAAAGTTTCATAATAAAATGTTGGAATAGCCCTGGGTGGGAAGCTCAGTGGGTGAGAGTGTCGCCCCAACACACCAAGGTTGCATATTTGATCCCCCGTCGGGGCACATACAAGAATCAACCAATGAATGTGAGTAAGTGGAACAAGTAATCGGTGTTTCTCTCTCTCTCAGAGCAATAAACTCAAAGACACATCACAATGAGACAGAAAGGAAAGGGAAAAAAGAAAAGCATAAGAAAAAGTAGTGGGGAAAGGGAGAAAAGGAAAAAAAAGAAAAGAATATTTTCAGTGTCCTCCCTAAGTTAATTCCCTTCTTTTCTTACCTCTGTCCTTGAGAGCTGTTTAAAGCAGAAGATTTGGACCGAACTGGGTTGAAATTGTTGAAATATATCTTGGTGTCAAAAGGAACTCAAAGAAATTTCTTAAAAAAAAAAAAAAAAAGCAGAATCACTAATGTCACTTGATGGAGTTGGTTTTTGTTATCCTAACAGGTGTTTATATAAAATAAAACAAGCATCTATAAAAGGCAGGGTAGAATTAAACAAGTGTCTTTTTAGCCAGGAAGCCCAATTAATCCCTAAAAGTGAAAGCTAAAGGTTTTGAATGACAGGCAGGGCCTGTATCGCTCAAGCACTGAGACTAGTGTAAAATGTATGTAGTTGGAACGCTCAGTCCTTGACACACAGAGTTCAAAACAGTGAGTGCCAAGGGAAAAACAAAGCTTGTAACAGATTTTTGAAATTTCAGGACAAATTCTCTGTGAGCTACTGACAGCTGCATGAGCACCCTGTACACATGGGTGGCAGTAGCTCCCGTCCAGAGAGCAACCAAAATCTGTGCAAATAGTGCCACCTGGTGGTCAAAGTGGGGAATAACATTGTCTTTCCTATCAACTCTTGTTTTTTCCTTCTTGTTTGGGGAAAGGGCCCAGGAAATGGTAATTATGTAACATGATGAAAGTGTTAGCTAATGCTATGATAGTAACAATGTTGCAATTTATTATAGTCATTTTGGTCAAGTCATGGGAAATTTCATCCTTAAAATAATTCAATAATTCCTTTCTTAGGGTAAGATTCTCTGTGCTCAGCTTTCTGATTAAAGAAGAATGCCCACAAAGGGGTGATACTTTCACTTTCTCAGTGAAAAGGTTTGGGCTCTGATATCTGCTGTCAGTTCACTAGTTGTGTCATTTGGGGAAATCACGGCCTTTGAGTCAGCTTTATCTGGTTGTCACCTACCTACCCTACTTCACAGAGTTGTCGGATCTTATGTTTTCTTGTCTTCTAATACACATCCATCTCTGGGATCAGCAGCCCAGGCCTAGCTCGACCTCCTGCCTTCTCCCCCGGGCAAAGAGGCTTCTCTCCACTTCATCTCCCTCAGGATACAGCAGCCGCTATAACAGCAGGGAGTTCGGGCAGAAACAAAAGGAACATGCCTTCAAACACTGACTAAAATGAAAGCTGGTCAAGTGAAACTGGCTTGAAATAGTTTTAGAAGTTATTAAAATTGTTGACTTCAATATGAGTTATTATAAAGTTTAGGGATGAAGTAAAAGTAAATTTGGTGAGTTGGCCATTGAGCAAATTGGCCAGTTTCCTGACATTACCTCCCTGGGCCTTTGTGTACAAAAAAAAAATAATAATAGCATCAACCTTATAGGGATGGAAGAAAGATAACATTGGGTCATTTATTTAAAGCGCTTAGCACTATGCTGGTACATAGTAAGATGCTATTGTAATACTGAGTTGGCCAAAAAGTCCACTTAGTTTTTTCCATAAAAGACACATTTTTCATTTCACCAATAATTTTATTGACTTGGATATTTTGAGTATGTTAGCTATCTTCTGCGTGGTATAACATTGCTCACAATTAATGTCTTGATTTGATTGCTCTCAACTTCAACTGGCCTGCCTGACCATGGAGATTCATCCAGGGAGAAATGTCCAGTACACAACTCCACAAACCATTTTTGATACATTCAATCAGTCACAGCACCTTCTCCATACACTGCACAAATCTTTTTTTTTTTTTTTGCATTTCAGTTGCATTTTTGCCTTTCTTGAAATAATAAAGCATAACATGCCTAAAATGTTGCATATTTTCTTCCATCTTCAATATTAAAATGGTTGCACCAAAACTCACCAATTTTGATGTTTTTTTTTTAAATGCACACTGATATGACAGCTGTCACAATACAATTTAACAAAATTGTTTTGGATGAAGTTAAAGACAACTAAGTGGTACTCGAGCCATCATATGGAAAAAAGCTAAAGGAACTTTTTCGCCAACCCAATACATTACCAGCACCATTAGGCACTGTAATAGCCTCAATAACCCTTACGATACTGCAGGATGTTAATCATTTTGCTCCAGATCACAAAGTTACTAAGTTTAGACACAGATCTAGCTCCAAAGCCTGTATGTTTTCTAAGACGCTTTTGATCAAGAAATGTAACACCAACACAAATGTATGAGATTATTAATACTTACAAATACCCACAGAATCACCATGCAGACCAAGAAATCAAATCCTACAAGTCTTCTGTGTCTCTTTCATCACATTCTTGTATATGTATCCTGATGCATTGCCCCCGGGTACAAGCTCAAGGAGGGGCAACATCGTGCTATGGGGTACATGTGCCTGTATCCTCAGATTCACTAGGCAAGACAAACTGTTGTTGTTTTTTATTTTTAGTTTTAAAGAGAGGGGAAGGGAAGGAGAAAGAGAGGGAATAAAATATCAGTGTGTGATTGCTTCTTATTCCCCCCCACTGGGGACCTGGGCCTCAACCCAGGCATGTGCCCTGACTGGGAATCAAACCTCGATCCTTTTGTTCACAGGCCACACGCTCAATCCACTGAGCTACGCCAGCCAGGGAAACAAACTTTTTTATAAAATGGTTTTTCTAATTTACTCTGCTGCCAGCAGTGTGTATGTGAGTTTCTCCCCAACATTTGCCATTAGCAGACTTTTCTCCACAGCTCACCGGAGTGGCCGGTGTGTCACTGTGGTTTTGATACACACCTCCGATTCCAAATGAGGTTCAGTACTTTTTCATGTTTAGTCATCACTGAACTATCTTCTGTTATACTTCAAGTCTTTTGCCCAGTTTCCTATTCACTTACCCTAGGCCCTTCTTTCCACTCTGCACCTGAGAGATTCTAAATATGGTCCAGACAACACAGAGCGGACGGAAGACAGGTGTCAAGGCTTATTTTTCGCAGGTAATACCCACAGTGCTAGGCAGAGCTGGCCACAGAGTAGGGCTTAATAAGTACGTGCGGATTCATTAGTGCAGGCCCACAATACTTATTGGCAATCCTAAAATCTAGAAAGTTATAAAAAAGCAAAACTAAAAAAATCTTCTGTTTGGTACAAAATTCACTTGGAGGAAAAACCTAAACTGATGTAGAATTACTTGTATTTGTATCATGTTTTTCTTGCAGAAATATTAATGTGTTTGACTGAAAATGCTGCCCCAGACCCTGCTGGGGAAAAAACATCATATGTAAGTGACTATGCCCCAGAGTAGCTTCTTCAATCTAAAAATTTCTGAACTCTTGCACATATCTGGACATAAAGATATGGAATATAAAATTCTGGACTTACCATTTACTAAATTTTTGCAGAGTTTCCAAGCACAGTGAGTGTTTTACACACATAACAGACATGTAGTGAAGATTAAATGAGGTAGGTATTGACTCGCACTTTACATTTTTCGTCAGAGAAACCAGAAGCTCAGATTATCTCCCTAGTCACACAACAGAGTTGAGACTCGTGTTTCTAGAAATTAGGGCATCGTCCAAACTGCATACACGGCTTACCTGATACCATACAGAGTAATTTAAAGGTATCACTGAAACATACTCAAAAGTAGTTAGGGAGCCAAATTGAATGCCTACAGCATATTTACTGAGAAACTCGACTTGGATGGGCTGGTCACAGTAACAAGGAGCTAGACAGAACCTAGTGCATTGTTTGTAGATGAGGCCAGCCCAGAGGGCTTTACAAAGTGTGCCCGAGGCCTTGGGGCTGGGCAGTGCGATGCGGCTTCCAGGCACATGAGGTCACAGCAACCAATACTGCATTCCACTCCTGGTGGGCTTTTAAGACAAAGTGAAACTGCTATTCCTGAAAACTTCAGTATTTAAAGCAAACAAGTTTCAAATAAGGTAAACTCTCAAATCTCCCCTTCTCACCTTGCAAACATATATTCTTCCCTCCACTCTCAGAGGATGAAATGTCTTCTCATCCAAGGTCTACTCCTTCAAGGCGTTCCATTCCATTCACTCCCATCTTCTCTGGAGCCTTGCTTTAGCAGTCACCATTCCCAATTACATTTAAAATTTTTCAAATGTATTGATTTTTACAGATAGAAGAAGAGGAAGAGAGGAGGGAGGTGGAGAGGGAGGGGAAGGGAAGAATGAAAGGCGAGAGAGAGACGTCGACTTGTTGTTCCACCCATCCATGCACCCATTTCATTGGCTGCCTCCTGCACGTGTCCCAGTCAGGGACAGACCTGCCACCTTGGTGGCTCAGGAAGGTGCTCCAACCAAGCATCCAGACCCCCCCCCCCACAAGTTTTAACGTTCCTCTTTTCAACTGCCCTCCCAATCTTAAAAAAAAAAAAAAAGCTTCATTTCTCCATCACCTCCTCTCTACTGCTTCTCTCCTTCAGTTAAAGAGGAGTCTACACCACTCCACATTCTCATCTCTCACTTACTCAACACACGAGAAATTTGCTCTCCCCCCGCTGTTCCTCTGACATCATGTTGCGAGTTTCTGTGCACACACTTCAATCATCTCTCTGCTGACCATTCCCTTTCGTGAAACTCCTCTCCCTCGGGCTTCGTGTTGCTCCTGTTCCCCAATTCTCCTGGAGGTTTCTCTATAGCGTTGAGCTCCCAACTATGCAGGTTTGAACGTTTTGGTATCTCCAGAGACACATTAAACTAATTGTGATCAAATTCCTTTGTCACCCCTCTTGATCCCGGGTCTGTTCCTAGCTATCACCTACCAGATCATCTAACTAGAAACCTAGTGGTCATGCCTGACTCTTCCTCCCCCTGCCTCTAAATCAATCCTTAATTCCTGCCATTCCCTTATCAAAGACGCCCAAAAGAGAGTTCACTCTTATCAATTCAGCTGAACAAATATATTCTTAAAGATTCTATTTATTTATCTTTAGAGGGGAAGGGAAGGAGAGGGAGGGAAATATCAATGTACGTTTGCCTCTCATGTGTCCCCTGCTGTGAACCAGCCTGCAACCCAGGCATGTGCCCCAACTGGGAATTGAACCGCAATCCTCTGGTTTGCAGGCCCAGGCTCAATCCACTGAGCTACACCAGCCAGGGCCAGTTGAACAAATATTTATTAGCACCTCATGTACACTTAAAACATATTAGAACTAACCTCAGTGTAGATATTAAGCAGCCTATGAATCTTAGAAAAATGTCTGCCAACCCAATTGTAAAAAATGCTATACATACACTGACCATTTGCATTCAGGCCAAAATACTTTTGGAGAAATCACTGTAGAGCACAGGTGGCAAACACAAGGCCCACGGACCGAATCCGGCCGGCACCTTGTTTCTACCTGGTGGCAGCGCCGAGCTCTCACTTCTATTAAGGAGAAGTTACATTTATACAGCCCTAAAATTACGTTAGGTCTTTCGAATGCAACCATGAGGCCGATGTGATCCCCAGTGAAAACGAATTTGACATCTCTGCATATAGTATTAAAAACACTAGGAATCACAAGCAAGCATTTTTTAAGTTCACCATACCAAGGGCCAGCCTTATAAACCTGACTTAATAGGACCGCAAATGGCCTTAAACTTATCCCAAGTTGTGGGTCCCAGTTGATTCTCCCCTCCTGGTATTCTTGCTCTTGTGGTGGTCCCCTCCCACACTGAACAGGGTTGACCTGTGTGATCAGTGGGATGTTGTAGAAATGGAAGCTCGCTGCGTGGTTCACTCATGTTGGGGTGAGAGGTACCTGCAGGTCATGAGAAGTCAGTCCAAGAAAGAGGTCCACTGGGCTAGGAACTAAGATTTCCTGCCCACAACTGGCACGAATTGCCACGCACGTGAGCAAATGAAGCGCATCCTCCACCCCCAGTTAAGCCTTCCCATGAAGGCAGCTTCTTGGAGCCATGAGCCAGACCACTCCACTCCACCACCCTTGGTGTGATTCCGCGTTTGTTTTAAATCCCTAAGTCTCAGCACCGTATGAGGAATGTGGGAAATCTTACAGCAGGAGCAGTTGTGTTACCGAGCAGATGACCGTGAGATGCCCTGAATGTAGTGACCATGTATGGGAAAGCTTTGAACGGTCTCTCAGTTTTTAAGAGACAGGAGAATTTGACTCTGTAAAGTCCTATTTAATGTCATCAGTGTTGGAAAATCTTTGCTTTTTCCACATTCCTTCAGAAACTTCTGAGAACTCACACTGCAAATAAACTCGTGAACATAAGGAGTAAGGGGAAGTCTTTTAATGATGCCTCTTGCATTAGACATGTGAAAATCCTCCCTGGATCAAACTCCTGAGTGTATCATTGGAAAAACTGTCAGCGGTCCTGTCTTCACTGACACATGAGAACTCACACTGAAAGGAACCCAGGAGCATAATTGACATGAGGATGCCTCAGCTTCAGCTCTGCACTGAGTGGCCACAAAATATACTGCAAACAAGAAGTATAAATGTACAAGTACACCATTACCTTTATCAATATCTCATTCTTTGGTTGGGCCAACAGCTCGTTAATTTTTAGCCTTTTTGTTTTAGTATGAATATTGATGCCAAAGCTATTCCTAAAGTTAACTTTAACTTACATTAACAGACTAAGTCAATAAACCAAATTTGGGGGATAATTTGTTATGCAGCAATAGATAACACAAAGAATTCCCAAGGCATGTGAAAACTCGTTTACTGTAACTTATGGTAATTTTGTCCTGCAATTGTATTTATTGGAATGGGAAGACAATTAGACTCTTGTTTGTAAATAGCCAAAGAGGTTGAAAATATGTCCAAAGCAGTTACTTTGAAGAGTACTCCATAAATCGGTTTGTAGGGCAGTTGACACTTCCCAACAATGGAGTGTACAAGTGAGGCCCTAGAGTGTATTAGGTAACATGCTTTGTAAAAATCGAGGGCCAGACCAAGTACCCTGCACCTCCACTAAAGGCACCAACTTATCTTTACACCCTTATTTCCTACTCCTTTGACTTTCCTGCGCACTGAGTGCAGCTGACCACAACTGATGGCCAGTCTACAAAACTGTATCTTAGAATACATCCTTCTTATACACTTCTATTTCTAAAATTCTGGCTTACTTCAAAGTGAAATCATCTCTACCTCATCTGAACCACCAGTGACCTTTAAGCTATATTTTTCTCCTCTCACTTCACGGCACTATACTTGCTTTTTACCCACCTAGACTTTCCTATCAAACTGTGAACCAAAGCCCAGAATCTGAATCTTTCACAGCAAGTCAAATCTTAGTTGAATGAATAATGGGACTGGGTTTTGGAGTCCCAGTCTCCTGAGGGTCTTCCTTGAATCTGCTCTCCTTTGATCTAATGTTCACGAGGCACTAAACCACTTGTGTGTATACTTCCATTCATGTGTGTGTTTCCCATCAAAACATTTGTTGAACTGAAGGCAATGCATAGATTTTCAGATTCTGCTCTTCATTCATGCATTCCCCCCCCAAATGCTATCATCAGCATATTGAAGAGCCACCCAGAACTGTGTAAACTACCCAAGATCTTTACTAATATTTTGCCAATTGTACAGGCGTTCTCAATGTACAACTGCCTTTCAACTAACGTGCAATGATTGCTAGAATGAGGCAAAAGGCCTTGTGGGAGCCTACTCCTTTGCTGCTGGCCAGATATCGCCCACTGAACCAAGTTCACAGTCTTCTTTACAGGGACCCAATTGTAATCTACAGCCTGCTACCTAGCATTACTTGGGAGATTATTAGAAACGCTGACTCAAATACTACAGTCACTTTAGAAATTTAGTTCTTCAAAATGTTGATGACCTAGATCCGTTGTACAACATGGTGCCAAGTTAATATTATACTGTTAAATTCCAGTTGAGAAAGTAAACCTCATCAGTGTTTTAAAGCTACCATATAACCGTTCCACTCTTCTGTATATTCCTGATAGAAACAAAAACACACATCCACACAAAACCTTGTACATGAATGTTCATTAACAGCAGTATTCATGATCGTCAAGAAGCAGAAAACCCGAATGTCCATCAGCTGATGAATAAAACACGGCCTGTCCACGCAGGGCAGCCTTCCTCAGCCACAAACGGGAACCAGGTACCTAACATGCATGACAACGTGGGTGAACCCAGAAACATAAAGAAGCCAGCTACAGAAGTCCACATAATGGATTCCAGGTGCAGGAAATGCACAGACTAGGTAAATCCAGACAGCCATAAAGTAGGTTAGTGGTTGCCAGAGACTGAGGGTGGTGGTGGTGAACAGGGGTGACTATTGACGGGTGCAGTTTCTTGTGGCAAGATAAAAATGTCCTGATTAAGACATTAACAGTTGCTTGCTTTAAAGAAGTCAAACTGTACTACTTTAAAGTAGTGAGTTATTTCGATAAAGAGAGAAATACAGATTCTCAGGGTGACCCCAGACCTTCTGAATTCTAGCAAGATCCCCAAGTGATTCACATATATATTAAAGTTTGAGAAGCAGTGACCTGGAATATGATAAAAACTGTCTCTCATTTATTCCACTATTCACAGAAGAGTTAATGCAGTTTCACTAAGGTAGATTTCTCATCACAACTGCTAAGATACACAATCAACCACTGTTCACATTGATTTTTATAACATCTAGTTTTTCCTTTAAAATTTTGTGAAGTTTTAGTACTGGGTGGCACCTTCATTAAGCTTAAGATCCAAGTTTTTATATATTATGTGATATTTCATATATTTATATATTACATAAATATATACTTCTAATCCTCAGTAATACTAGGTATATAGTAGGTGTCCTCAACACTGATCAGCTGCCTCCTGCGTGGGTCCCAACCAGGAATCACACCCGCAACCTTAACCTTAACTCCAATTAACTGAGCCACCTGGCCAGGGCTCTTATTAAACCTGTTTGAAGGGGTGACAGTAACATACATAAGGTGACCAAAGATACACAACCAGATGGGAAATGAGACCAAAAAACCACTCACTTCAGAAAACAGTTTATTAAAGACCAAATGGATTTACAGTATGTAACAGGGCACAGTGGTGCAGAAGCTTCAAATAAACTATGCATACAACAGGAAGCAGATTTACCTACCTGAGGTTCTCAAAGCAGGTTTTATTTCTGCAGAGCCTAATGTATTCTTTAAAAAAGAACCCTAGAAAAACTCTCAGCAGCTGTGTTTTCTCATGATTTAGCAGATAAAACATACAGTCCAGAAACAAGGGGTGAGCTGGGGGCACAGTATAAAGGTTCTGAGTACAAAATGTAACTGAGAGCCGCTCTGGTCCGTCCCAGTTCTGATTTTCATGTGCACACAAATCTGCCGGGGGCTGGGAGGATGGGCTATGAGAGGGGAGGTCATCAAGAAAAATGCCTCTTAGAGCCAAAGAAAGGGAATTTTCGGTTCTCTGAAAAATTTATTACTACATCTTTAGCCTTTTTGTGCTATTGAAACTTTTCTTTTTTAAAACCACTTTTTAAAAACTTAGTTTTATTAAGAATTTGGAATGTTTTATAGGTACTTATAGCCTACAGGTACTGTGTATAAATATCACACACAGATTAAGAGGGCATGCTCTGGAATCAACTTATTTTGGTTCAAATACTGGTCCTGGATTGTAGTTGTGCAAATTGGGCTGTTAATAACTCCTCTGTCTCAGTGACTCAAAAGAAAATACACTTATAGAGTAGTTATGAGGATTTTAAAAATGTGAACAGCTTACAACAGTAACCGGCACACAGGAAGTGTTTTGTAATCATCTCTCACACACACGTGCACATGTGTGCAGGGTCTTTCCAACAGAATCAGTCATATTCAGATTAACATGCTAATTAGAAGGAACTGTTGATGGAGAAATGGAATTAGCCTCATTTGATAATTCCCTAAATGAGAATTCCATCTGCATTGTGTCAATAAAAATAAACTGAGATCATGAACTGTGTGCCAGTCCATCTTTGTATTCCAGGCCCTCACACAGTGCCTATTATGTAAGTGTGCAATACTTAAGTAATTTTAAAATTACCTATAAAACCAATCAAGGTGATGTTAGTAAAGACCTATAAAGCCCCATAATTTCTCTTATTTGACTATATAATGCAAATGTAATCTGGTAGGAACTTTGAAGCATTTTTAAAGTTTTTCTATAGATATAGTGAGGAATAACATTAAAACTCAAAATAATTAACAAAGTTTTTGAGCACAAAACAACAAAAATTGGCACTTTATATGCTTCAAAGTTCCAGCCTCACTGCTGAGCAGATGGAAAGCTCCCTGTTGGCTGGAGCAACTGCACTTCCCCAACAAGGGGAAGAACTGCACCCAGCAAGGGCAAGGCTTTTTGAGGCTCAGAATAAAGCCGCTGTCCATCTTTACTAATATGAAACAATTGGATTTAAAATACCTAAGAGTCTTTCTCCAAAAAAGACATCTCACTTACCTGGAGTTTTCTAAAAACATTACAGAGAGATGCAAGGCTTAGCTGGTAATTTCCATGAACTCGGTTCTCTTCCTCTTACTGCAGCGGACTTGACACACAAAGCAGGCTTAGGAACGCTATAAATGAATTCCTACTTCCCCTCGCATTCTTCAGTCATTTTCCCCCACATTTCAGCATTGGTTGGCTTCCACTTCAGCATCGGTCATGAAATCTTGAAGGTCAGACACAGTAAACAGGGAAGGACATAAAATTAAGTGATCCGGGTGTAGTGCTGAATCTCCCAACTTTAACAGGGATGAGTCACACCTTAAAGCATGTGAAAATTGCAAGTTCTGTTCCTCAATGAAATTCAACTTCTAGTTAAGTTAAAGGTACTAGTTTGCTATTGCCTAAAATTTTGTGTTCCTTTAATGTATGTTGAGTGAAAAAAAGATGTAATTCCCATAAAAGCCAGACACAAGTTGACTAACTTAGTATGAGTCTGCATTCTTGACTTATTCTGCAGTATGTGTAAAGAAAAAAAATTTAATGAAGAAAACTAAAAATGGCAAATTGTTTTCACTGATTTTCTATTGGCCAGTCAAATCTGAACTACGTATTGCTGCTTTGCAAAATCATAAACTGAAAGCAAGCGCTTTCTACACTTCAAAGAGTTAGCACACAAATTTGCTTCCCATAAATCATTCCATGGGTTTGCTGTACTCACACACTGACATTCAACTCCTTTTCACACCCAGAAGTGGCACAGAGAGACCTCTCCATTAGGGATGGAGATGAGGGCACACAGATTAGGGGAGCTGAGCCTGTGAAAACTTGCTTCGCTGAGAAACGGGAGAGAAGGCATCGGCATGCCATACGAGTTTGAGCATCCTGACCATTATCATCGGGCAGTTATCCTTGCTGAATGGTCCTGGACTCCAAATGACACATTCTTCCTCAAGGTACTCACTCCACCACTGGGCTCGGCAGTCCGCACTGGAGACCATTTAAAAATGTGCACTTGGCAATAATCATTATCTATCTTAGCAGCTAGAAAGGCAAAACAAAAGTTAGTGTATCAAACTGCCTTCAGGAACTAGGGCAGAATACGAATTTATGAGTGATGAACATAGTGACTATAACCAATTTTTTTAAAGTATCACGAACACATCCAGTCCTGAAAAGTTGTTTTTTTTTTGGGGGGGGGGGCGGGGGGGGTTCAAAATGTTTGTTTTCAAAATATGGTCAAAGTATCCTCTTTCCTCTCCACTTCAACTTTTGGACTGACATCCTGTAAGTGTAAGGAATGCAAAATATAATTAGGTGTCCAGTAAACAGAGCCAGTGACCTTACTTACACTGTCCAATTAAATAAACACTGGACTAGATATGCCTTCCATCCCAGAAAAATCCATGGATGCAACTTGGACAGAGCAACAACTTTTAATGCCAAGATTCTGACAGCAAAGGGCAAGAGGGACTTATGTTACCTACTCTTCACATTATAAATAACAGAGCAAAATTCAGTTTAAGAAAAAAAAAACCACCATTTAAAATGACCTGGAAAACAAACAAACCTGAGAAATTAATTAAAACTGAGACTGAGAACAAGCTGTATGAATGCTGGGCTATTTAGTTTGCAGTTTAAAAGAAATATTGGAATAAAGACAAAATGTTGAGTTTTTCTAACCAAAATACTGCTGAAAGCTAATCAACATGGCCAAGAGCACAAGTGTTAAAATGGTATCTGGAAATTAGGCAAAAGTGTTTGCTGTAGGACTTGACATGCTTATGGATTAGATTGAAGAGACAGGAGCTGGCAAGTCTTTTGCTCTTTGGTGTCTCGGTTTGTAGCAGTTTGTTGTTTTAACAGCCAACAAGAATTCTTAGCTTCAAGATTTGTATTTTGAAACGTATCATTCTCCAATCTGTCACTATGAATTTTCAGGGTAAATCTTACCTCCAAGAACAGTTGTGACTCCTACATTTCAAAACACTGGAGGTTAGTATTTCAAATTTTTAGGTCATCTAACATATTTAATCACAAATTCACTGACATCTGAACTGAGCTTATAGAATCAGAAGTGGAGGGCAGAAAACTCTGAAAAACATCATTATACCTGTTCTACCAGTTTAAAGAATCATCTCATAATCTGGAGAATTATTTTGTTTCTCTCTATGCCTGATTTATAAAAAGTTGACCACTAGACATGAGATAAAGTGGAGGCCTTAACTAGTTTTCGTTTTCTTCACTCATTTGAAGTCAACTCCAAAGATATCAACATGTAGCCTCACCGCCAGGTTAAATTACTTTCAGCTATTCGTGTGTCCTTCTCCAATGGTGTGAAAGCTAATCAGGAATCACATGCAATATGCTCTCATGAGAACAGCCATTATTCCTCTGGCCACAAATCCATATACACCTCTAAGTGTTTACATGGTTCTTTGTAATGTCAAAGTATAAAATGTTACTGCTTTATTTAAACTCAGCATTCAGTGTCCCTGACTGAGGTGAGCTCAATAATCTAGCTTTCAAAGGAGGTAACACATGTGACTCATGTATCTTTTGAGCGTCGCTGCTGGTTTTGTCCCCTACTTTCACTCAGTTCTCAATTCAGGGACAAAGCCAAGAAAAAAAACTGAACCTGGAGGCTAAGCCTTAACACTGGTGCAAAATGGCCACCAACCTCAAAGTGGTATCTCTCCCAAATTGGTGATACCCTGGACATAGTAGTAAACAAAGGGTCAGGGGTAAACCATCTCCACGATTGAGATTTCTGCAGCCTCAGCTCGTGCAAATGCATTTAAAAGAGTGTAATAAAGTGTTAAGTAAGTTTAGTTGTGAGATGTGTACTGGGAGAATAAGGAGGAAGAAAAAAATTCTTGATCATAATTCCATTTCTCTATATATGCTTTCTTGACAACCTAAAACCATGAAAATGTCCTTCATGGAGCCTTATCCTATCCATCAGTTGCTTGATGATGGTGAAGGGGATCAGACTCATGATTATTTAGACTTTGTCCTTTGACGATGCCGCTGTTCTTGGACTGAAGGTCATCACAGCCATTTCTGCTACCTGGATCTAGAGCATCTGCCGCAATTTGTACCTCTAGGCTGGCTTCCCATTCTTCCCCCAAACTCATGCTTAAGGGATGAGACTCATTTCATGTTAGTTGTAAGCGAACCACAGAGGAATCACTCCACGAAGTACTTAATACTTATTTACATATAGCACCTCCTGCCTCCCTAATGCTGACCCCACTCCATTCTGGCAACCTCTTCTCCCAACCTCTGTGGGCGTTCCCCTCTTACTTTCTTAGAAAAAGACACTGAGCTACGCTTCTGGAAATTTGCAGGGCTGGGGGGAAATCAGTGTTGAAGCTAGAAGCAGACTTGTAGTAAAAATGTTATTTTTCATATAAATGATCACCTGCAGGTTGTGAACAGTTATTTAATTAGCACCCTCTCCCCTATCTTCTTGCCTTTGGTTCCAAGAGTGAACCTTAGAAATCATGGTCACTGGCAGATTGTCAGCAAATGGAGGTTGCTTGCAAGGGGGTGACTCCACCTTTCTCTCAGGTACGTGGGGTGCAGTGACTGGAGCTGCAGCATTTCATGAATCAAAGGGGATAAACTTTTAACCCAAACATCAGAGAAAAACAAACCTCAAATGTATCACTAGTTTTTTAATTAAATTCTTCAGTGGACTAATAGTTCTACCTGATACCTTGAATGAAACCAATTTGATCTTGCCAAATTAGTTTACTATAATCAAGATGTAAAAGTAGGATTTTTTAATATATTCATTTTCTAGATTGCCACCTTAGCCTGCTCTTAAAGATGATTAAAAACAGAATAAAAAAGAATATATATTATGCATACGCAGAAACCTGTATTCTTACTCACTTTCATTTTGCAGAAGAACCTAGTTTTTTTTAATCATTCACTACAAAGTTCTATTCCAAGTACATGGAGTTTAAGCAAACTTTAATTCCAAGTTATAAAAAAAAATGCAGAAATCTAGTTTTCAAAGAACACTTGACAGAGAAATTAATGTTAACATTTTTTGTCACTACTTCAAAAATTAAAAATAAGTGGCTTATCTTGCTTATTAAAATAAAAAATTTTTAAAGCAACTTTATGAAGCAAATAAAGGAATATGTCACTTCCAAGGCTTTCTGCTCTTCTATAAGGACATGCAGTATTGAACTTGGCACACCTGGTTCAGATATGAGACAGACATGATGTGGAGTTTATATCCAACTGAAGGTGAAAAAATACTTGGGACCAAGCAGCAGTAAAGCCTGATTCTAATAAAGCTGAAATGTGTTTTAGATTAGTATTTGCTATTCAGTTGATTTCACACAGAGGGGAAATACTTTCAAGTCTTCAGTATTTCCTAATAACATGAAACCATCTTTTTTACCTTATGGATTAAAAGAATGAGTGCTATGTTTATAAAATTAAACAGAATGAAAATATTGTTTTGGTAAAACTTATACCACTTTAGAAGTAATTTTCAGATTGAATATGGCAAGTATGCAACTAAAGAGATGTCATAATCCTAATGTCAGAAAATGTTCCATATACTTTTTACCCATGTCCTTCTTCAAGTCTGAGTGCTCCAATACACACTAGTGGGAAAAAAGATCAAAATTAGCATTAGCACAAGGATTTTCCGTTAATACCGCAAACAGAATCGCCAGGAAAAAAGGCCAGAATAAAAAAAGAAAAGCCTCCAATACGTGACTGAACGAGAAACCCTGGGGACATACAAAATCAAACTGTATTACTTACCAAACTCTCCTGATAAAAACCCAGGGGAAATGTGGGAGATGTATAATGTATCATAAATCAGCAGAGAAAACACTTTAATAGCCCTCCCCCTACATAACATAATTCAAAATAAAAAATTTAAGGCAAGACATAGGTCCAATGAAGTATAAATATTTTGACATTTAATAAAATTTCTAAACATATGAGCAAACCTGAAGTTTTCTGCTCCTTTTGTTTTTTTTAATAGTTTTGTTTTAGATTTTATTTATTTATTGTTTTTTTAGAGAGACAGTAAAAGAGGGAGAAAGGGAAAGACACATGAATGCGTGGTTGCCTCTCACACTCCCCCTTCCTGGGGACCTGGCCCCCAACCCAGGCATGTGTCCCAACTGGGAATTGAACCAGTGATCCTTAAGTTCACAGGCCGGCACTCAATCCACTTAGCCACACCAACCAGGGCTGTTTTCTGCTTCTAAGGACAGGGAAATCCTTTGGAAAGAAATAATTAAAAAACAAACAAATGAATAAACAAAGTTTAAGTATGGGAGGGGAAATCCAGCACAGAACATAGCATAGAGGGAATAGAGAAATCCCCAAAATTAAAACAAAAACCAAAATCAAATAAAACCCCTTTCTCTACAATACTCTGGGGCTCTTTTTCTGAACACGTTGCTCAGTATTCGAATTGTGGCTCAGCTCCTAAGTGTTGCTGCATCTCAGCATCTTTATCTGTACAATGAAGTTGTGAAGACTAAAGAACTTACAAAAAGCACTTTAAACATCGCTCAACATAATAAGGTACTAACAAATGCCAGTAGCTATTAGCATATGACATATTCACTTAAATATTTTTCACTGGCTATTATTATTTTTGTAAGGGCAAAAGCAACCATGTTTGTGATGGGTATGCTGACTGGCTGAAATCTGAGTCCACATGATGACAGCACATCTAAGGACACTTGACCCTCAGAACAGCTTCAGAGAAATTCTTTGAAATGCTCTTTCTGTAGACATTAACTGACCCAAATATAAGGTAGCACTTCTTGTCTGGAATATTACTATTAATATTAAGAGTCATATAGAAGGGCAGTATGCCCTTATATATGGGGGGGGGCAAAAGAAGGTTTACAGTGGATCATATGGAAAACACAATGTAAGAACAAACTCATTTGTGATTCACATACTCACAACTGTAACCCTAACTTTTGCCCCCATCCCATATAAAGTGTATCTGCGTGCTAAATGTTAGGTGACTTGAATATTCGGGTTTGCTGTGGGAATAATCAAAGTGGCCAGGTTATACTTACAGATATAAAAACAACTTCTTTTATCCCTTCTACCCACATTTCGTCCTCAAAGTACCACTTAAGTGATTCTAAATGCTCCTTGAAGTGGGCCACTGATTAAAATCTAGAAATCACTTTGTATATGGCAATTTCCCCCCAGCTTTTTTTTAAAAGGTGTTATTTTCACAGAGCAGGGGGTGGGAGAGAGAAACATCAATGTGTGGTTGCCTCTCGCACACCCCCAACTGGAGACCTCACCCTAAACCCAGGCATGTGCTCTGACTGGGAACTGAACCGGCAACCCTTAGGTTCGCAGCCTGGAGGTTAATCCAGAGCCATACCAGCCAGGGCTGTAAACGGCAATTTTGGTAGCTCAACTGTATATACATGGTCCAGCAAAAGGCTTGCTTGAGTGTAGTTGGTAGGGTAATAATATGTATGGGTGTAATAACTTATAGCTCTAATTTGAACATTTTTACCTCAAATGTCTTATGGTGTACTTGAATGTGATACTTATGCTACACAATTACATGCTTATGATTTTGTAATAAAATACTTTGTAATAAAAAAGGTGTTAATTTGTGCCAGATCCTATATATTCCTGTTATTTCATGTGACATTCCAACCATTTCTCTTAGGAAAATGGAATAATTTTCCAAAGTAACTGCTAGGAAGTAATGGGTTGAAGGTGGATAAAGACAGTGTAACTCTTCAAAGCCTAACAGTAAAGGGTTAAATACCATCACAGTCAGATTGGAAAAGAAAAGGTTTGGAAGATGCCAGGGAAGTATATGATGTCTCCAATTTCAAGAATTTAGATCTGAAGTCAAGATTTAATAAGAATGTTGGTGTTTGTGTGGTAATTAGTATGGCAATTGTGTAGGGCAAATACAGTAGAAGGGAATCAGGTAGGAAAATTGGAAGAGTTGTAATAACCTAGGAGTTAACTTGTAAGGCACACAGCAATGCTTCCTGACCTATAAGTCTTGGGTTGGGGGGGGGGGGGGCGCCTGTACATCAAGCAGGCCAAATGTGAATTTTTTTTTAAAATTTATCTTTGGAGGGGAAGGGAAGGGGAGAGGGAGAGAAATACCAATGTACAGTTGCCTCTGGTGAGTCCCCTGCTGGAAACTGGCCTGCAACCCAGGCATGTGCCCTGACTGGGAATCGAACCACAATCCTTTGGTTCACAGGCCCACACTCTGAAGATACACTAGCCAGGGCTGAATTCTCTCTCTTAATGGAACATTAGTTCCATAAAAGATTATCTTATCACCACTGCTGTAATTTTAGTACCTAAAACATTATCTAGCATAAAGCTAAAATTGTCTACTTCTGAATGCAAATGTTGTTGTAATAAAAAAAAGTATTGCTGAATTTCTAGAATCTTTTCATGTAAGTTTGTCAATCAATGAAAGTACTAAAATGCAGCTGTTCTACACTGGTTCCAAGTCATTCTGTGATGATCAGGAACTGCCACTTAAGACTAGAGAATTAAAGAAAAGACATCACAGGAGAATCACGACTTAACAGAAAATCCAGCAGAAATTCTGAGACTTCAGTGCTTCCAAAGACCTAATTCTTTCATAGCTATGTCTGTAAGGTATTGTATCCCCAGTGCCAGGAATATACATAAACATTAAATGTTAAATGAACACATGCTGGTCACTGTTTTTCAATACTATCAAGTTTCATGTGATCTGGAGACACATGAGATTAGACAGCAAAGATTACAGTCAGAGAGATGACTGGGGAGGATATAAAACGCTGCACCCCTAACAGCGGTTTAAACTCCAAAAAGAGTAATAAGATATGGGAAGGGGGCATCAAAGGAACAATAGGAAAAACTGTGAATCAGTCAGGAAAACTAGAAAAGCTTTGAAGGTTTACTCAATTGTGTCAAAAGTAACAAAATGATCAAGGGCAACAATCAGGAGAAAAAAGGCAATCCAAATGACCTGAAGACCATTGCTGCCATTAACACTAGCTTTAACTGAATGGTAATCAAAATACTCTATAATTAAGAATCTCCTACGCGGAAAACAGCTACATGGAACCCCACAGCAACCTGACTGGTCAGATGTCTATTCTGATATTAACTGCTTATTCACCAGCTGTGTGCTCATGCATGCACGTGCGCACACACACGTAATATCAGAGAACACTTCCCCAGGGTTAACAGGCCATCAGTTTGCCATTCAAGTTTGCATATGCATACTATGTTTCTTTCTCCAGGAATCAAAGTTAGTGAAAAACTACCAGGATGCAAATTCTGGTTCTGCCCTGTCTGCCTTTATTTTGTGATGGTTGCCTAAGTAACTCATGTAATGAAGTGAAATAGAAACAGCAACACCCCACTTCTAAAGATAAATCAACACTACACAAAGCCATGGTTACCTATGCACCCAGCATACTTCATGACCTTCCATTAGCCACTTCAAAAACAAAAGAAAGCCAGGGAAGTACAAAACAGGGCAACTTAAGAAGTGTTTACAGAAATAACATGGCTTTTACCTTTGAAGAGTAAGAATTCCAATCTGGAAAGAAAATTAGATGATGAAGTTGAATTCCATGAAAAATCCTAATGGTTACAGATAAAATAACACAGCCCACCTCCATTTTATTAAAAGTCAATTAAAACAAATCCTGAAACACACTAATTAGATGTTTTTAAAACTGGTAAAAGGACATTTAGTAAGCTTGTAACAAAAATTACAAGTACAAAAAAAGAGTAGTTTGATAAACTAAACAGGTTTAAGGAACTCTGGCTGGTGTGGTTCAATGGACTGAGCAATGGCCTGCGAACCGAAGGGTCGCCGGTTTGATTCCCAGTAGGGGCACATGCCTGGGTTGTAGGCCAGGTCCCCAGTGGGGCAACCACACATTGATGTTTCTCTCCCTCTCTTCTTCTGTCTAAAAATAAAATCTAAAAAAAAAAAACCACCCCAAAAAACAGGTTTAAGGAGGGGCACTATTCAATCCTAGAGGCTACAATGACAACACATTTCTAAAAGGGAAGTCTGAGTTATTCAGAGGCTATCACTAGTCTTACTACAACACAAAAGAATCCTTCTGCTCTTATTTCTCTAAAACTAGTCCTTGGCCCACCCATAGTTGTAAACTCTGGAAATCACTAGTCTAAGCAACCAATTAGTAATATCCCAATATTTCAAAGAACCCTAATATCATGTACCTGATAAGGCTGCACAGAGCAAGTAAAATCCAGAAGACAGTGCAAAGTGGTGGCTAAACGTGAGCTCTGGTATCACATTTGCCTCTTCTGGTTAGGAGGCCTTGAACCGAACTCTGCTTTGGTTTCCACATTTTCACTTACTTTAGGGTAAGTAATTAAGTTAAAGAATTTAACACAATGACACCCCACTGGAAACATTCAGTATTAGTTCTTCCACCAAATTTGTCTTTGACTGAAATTATAACCAGTCTAATGTGTTAACCTGATATCAGACACGAATAAGTTTTGTAAGACGTAATGGAGTACGAAACAGGTTGACCTTGTAGGGGATTTTTATGAGTCACGGAATGGAGAGAGCAGTTAGATCTAGTAGACTGATTCTGCCTGAGTGAGGCAGCATCTGTATGTAAGAGCAGGGAAGCAATGTTTCAAAGAAACTGCTCACTAATCCAATCTTGACCAGGAATTTCTCACCTAAAGGGTTCCAGTTTTCAGTAATGAAAAAAATACATAAAAATATAAGAAAACCTACCATCACATTTGTTCTTTCAGATTCAGTCAGCCAACCTTTATTTTTGTATTTTCTTTAATTAAAATTTGAACTGTATGTGAAAATTACTAAAATCAAATTTTTTATATGTATAATTTTTTTTTAAGTCTGTCTGGAAAAGGTCTAGCCATTAATACGAGAACAGTCTGCACAACTTTCATGTAACCTGGCAGCCTAGCAGTGAACTTCACTGCACCAGTCAGTAGGGACAGTAGACACTGCTGACTGAGCATGTGCACTGTGGCCATCACATTCTAAATGACTGAGCAAGTAGAGCAATGAACCTGAATCAAACTTTGTATTAAGTCTGAACGTTCCTCCACAGAAACTATTCAGATGATTCAGAAAGCTGCAGCTACGGGCAACTGGTGACTGGCAGCTTCATCAGGACAGCATGCATGCTCATGTATCCCATCTCCTGCAGTTTTTTTTGCAGAACATCAGATAACTCAACCCCCCTCTACAGCCCAGATTTGGCTGAGACTTCTGGCTTTACACAAAACTAAAATCACCTTTGAAAGAGAAGAGATTTCAGACAGCCAATGAGAGTCAGGAAAATACAACAGGGAGGCTGACGGTGACTGGGAGAACTGTGTGAGGTCCCAAGGTGTCTTACTCTTAAGGGGACTGAAGTGTAATTTGTCCTATGTACAATGTTTCTCGTATCCTGAATAAATGTCTCTATTTTTCACATTATGTGACTGGGTCTCTTCTGGACAGACCTCACTGTATATCCAGTGGACACTAAACTTAATTTTAGTTAGCTAAAATAAAGGATATGTTTTATAAACTCTTATGCTCTTTAGAAGAAATCTAATCATACACATTAGTCTTGTATTCCAATTATAAACAGAGTATTTTATTAGGAACCAGAACACCTCTCAAACTTACAATGGTGTTTCTGGAAATTGGTTTTGATGCTTCTCATTACTATTTATAAATCTATTATTGCCTTATGAAATATTCTCTAAATTCTGTAAGTATAATGATCATGAGTTACTGATTTTGTATTCCTTACTGAAACAAAAATCACTCCATGGTTATGAAATTAACAAATGATGTATGGATTACTGGTGTTAGGTACTGACCTCTTCAATAAATAGCTTTTTGGCTATCTATATTTAGTTAATGACAGACAAGATCAACCCTCTGAATGATTCCCTTTCTAAGTATCCACAGGTTGATCAAGATGTTACTGTACTTTCTAAAAAGAAACAAAGTTAATTACTTTTGTCATACTTCTCAAGCACAAAATCTAGGATGGGAATGTATGGTCATTTCTACAATCATATTGAAAGCTCACACTGTGGAAAAATAAGCTAATAAGTGTCATAAACATTTATCACTGCTTTGACCCATTTAACAGATTAAAATATAAACACTGAAACTGTTATACAAATGTTATTTTTGAAAGAGCAATAATAGTGACTTTTTAGAAAGTACTGGCTAATCTCCTATCTCACATCATTAATAATCTCCCTCCCGAATGAAAACATTTAGTCTACACCGAACAAAACAAACCTAGTGAAAACTTTATTGAGGGCTAGTTTTCTTAGAGGTCAGATCAACTGATCAGTTATAGACTCAAAGAAATTACTTGAGAGATTAAGCATGGTAAACAATAAGCCGCCTGCTCTTCCTGAATACAGTGTCACGTTACTGTTACAATGACCTCAAATTCAGGACTGGTGAGCACTGAGAATCCCCAATTCTATTTTGAAATAACCCATTGCTTTAAGTAATGGACCAAAGTACACAGAACTCAAGCAGCAAAATATTACAGTCCTTAAAAGTGAGGGTATTTTTTGTTTTTTAATTTATTTTTATAAAAGGGAAGAGAGGGAGAGAAACATCAATGTATGGTTGCCTCTCCCAAACCCTCTATTGGGGACCTGGCCTGCAACTCAGGCATGTGCCCTGACTGGGAATTGAACCAGCAACCCTTTGGTTAGCAGGCGGGCACTCGATCCACTAAGCCACAAGATGCCAGGGCTCAAAAATAGGATTTTAACAAAAATATTGCTGTTGATCTATATATTTTTTACTGGATAGCTCTGATTTTCATAAAATAGAAAATACCCTGCATAACCTACAGCATTATTTTATTTTAAGATTTTATTTATCTTTAGAGGGGAAGGGAAGGAGAGAGGGAGAGAAATATCAGTACGTAGTTGCTTCTCGTGCGCCCCCCACTGGGAACCAGCTGCGCAACCCAGGCATGTGCCCTGACTGGGAATCGAAGTGTGGCTGTTTGGTTCACAGGCCCGCGCTCAATCCACTGAGCCACACCAGCCAGGGCTATTTTATTTTTTAAGAAAAGATTTTGTTTACTTATTTTTAGAGAAAGAGGAAGGGAAGGCGAAAGAGGAGGGAAACATCAATGTGCCGTTGCTTCTCGTGCATCCTCTACTAGGGACCTGACCCACAACCCAAGCATGTGCCCTGACTAGGTATCAAACCAGTGACCCTTTGGTTCACAGGCCTATGCTCAATCCATTGAGCAACACCAGCCAGGGCTTATTTTTTTTTAATAGAAAAAAATGTTTTAAAGACCACCTTTCTTCCCATTTCAGAAAATAACATTTCCTGTAAGAGTGCATAAGAAAAGTAGGTTCTCTACAGCACCAATTTTAGGGCTGAGCATACTGTCTTCTTCATGTGTAACACATCATCCTCCATGTACACACAGTCAGGTCTGAGAAGCAAAGCCCTTTGGCATTTTTCCACTATGTCCTTGAAACATTTAGAAGGGCTAAAATCAAATATTAAATGATGGAGATAGCTTAACAAACACTTTAAAAATGCTTAAACACTAATACAGATAGAATTCACAAATGAAGGTAAGTTTGGGTTTTGTGAATAAAATATTAACATTTAAAATTTTTAATTCATTTGGAAAGTGGCACTCCTTTCTAAATCAAGTATAAACTTACCTAGGTAAAAAACAGCTGTCTTAAGGGACTAAAATCCAATGACATTTGGCCATAAATTTTTATAAATGAATGGTAGAAAAAAAACAAAACAAATGATAAACCATCAACATCACACACACACACACACACACACACAAAACCACTTTGGCAATACACTTTAATCTAGAATTAAATTATTTTTAATTTGAATTAGGCTGGCTTTGTTTCAGGCATAACCTAAGAGGTCTAAAGTAAACATAAAACTTAATCTTTAACTCTAACCTCACATTATTAGGCCTATTTCTGATCTAGTAGTTGAGAGTATATACTGGAGTTGGGCAGAACAGGGCTTAAATCCTGGCTTTGCCACATTATACACATTATATAACAAGTGACTTAACTCAATCTCTACGTTCTTCACATGTAAAGTTGGAATAATGCCACCTACTTTACAGAGTTGATCACTACATAATACACAGAATGCAAAGCAATTCCTTAGCACAGTGCCTGGTACATAGTACACCATAGTTAGTAGATATTATTAACCTACCATTGGAGAAAAGCAAAGTATTTGTTTTCCATACTTCCATCTATTTTTATTTTTCAAATTAAAGTTTTATAGATGAAAATAAGATTTCAGTTACCAGGAACTACCTTCTAGCTCCTTTATATAAAAATGAATACACCTGCCATTCCCCATCTGTTTATCTTAATCCATGTTATTTTTAAATCATCTAATCCTGTTCCTCCTTAATCTCCTTCACCTTTTCACCACCCAAGATTTACTTTGATCTAATGAATGAATTTTTTTTTGCAGTCAGGGCACATGCCTGGGTTGCAGATTAAAAAAAAAAAACTCCCACATGGGTATTTTTAGTAACCTTCCCTTTCTGGGCTTTCAGAAATTATTTTCATTTTCTATGGCTTTTGTTGTAACCTGTTTTCTGAACTATTGCCTAAATAAATATGCCATTTCCTCAGCAATCTGATTTTTTTAAAAAGCTTTTTTCTTCCTGGTTTTTTTTTTTTTTTTTTTTACCAATTCCCTAAAACTATTAAAGCCTGTTTTTCTAAATTCATTTCATTTTTTTTGCCAACTATGCTCCTAACCTTTCCTTGGGATCCAATACACTATTAGCTTTTGGGGTGTGTGGGCTTTACCAAAGTATTAACCTCCAACTAGATCCAACTTGAACACTTTGATCCTGCAAATCACTGCCAATGTCTATTGCTGGTATCTTTTTTACTAAGGTCTACTCAGTAAAATTCCCCTATGTGTGAGACAATCAACCTGTGACTCTGTTACCTGCATAAGAAGCCTGTCTGATGAGATTAATCCCTTAGAATACCTGCATAAGAAGCCTGTCTCCAAATTCTATTACAAAGTACTTGATTGCCCTGGCTGGTGTGGCTCAGTGGATTGATCGAGGGCCTTCGAACCAAACAGTCTCGGTTCGATTCTCAGTCGGGGCACATGCCTGGGTTGCAGGCCAGTTCCCAGCAGCAGAGGCATGAGAGGCAACCACACGTTGATGTTTCTCTCCCTCTCTCCTTCCCTTCCCCTCTAAAATTAAATAAATAAAATCTTTAAAAAAAAGTGCTTGATGATAGTATGAGATCAATAATGTAAAATTTTCACATTTAAGAAGATGCTTCCCCCTGTACATGTTTACAAACGGAAGGTGAGCTCCCTTTTTGCCAGTTACTATACACTTGATAGTACTGATCTTTTCCTTTACCCCAGTGGAGAATTTTTAAGTGACTTCATGGTATTTTAAAAGGCATGAGTAAGTTGTGTGGTTTTGACTAATTTCACCTCTTGACTGCTTAATAAACAAATGGGTAGACCTAAAAAGCAACCTTTAAGAATTTTAAGTAAATAAACGCTACTCTTGCTTTATATTAGTTTGTTAAGAAAATGTCTATATATGATCATGATTTCAGTCACAAATTGAAGTCTAAGTTAACAGAAATGGGTTTTTCATAGCTATAGAAAAAAGATATTCCCCTATGTGAATACATCCCATAGTAAATACCTAATAAAACCTTGTTGCCCTGGCTGGTATGACTCAGTGGATTTGAAAGCTGGGCTGCGTGCGAAACGAAAGGTCACTGGCTCAAGGTTGTGGTCCAGGTCCCCGGTTGAGGGACTGGGAGAGGCCACTGATCAATGTTTCTCTTGTACACTGATATTTCTCGCCCCTTCCTTCACCTTCCCTTTCTCCCTCTCTTAATAAAAAGTACAATCTTAAAAAAAAAAAAAAGACCTTGTTATTTCTAAAATTAAATAATTTCAGGGCTCAGGTAGAGCAAAAAAACACCAATAAAGCTTAAGTTTAAAATCTTTGTCATACAGTGTATTTTTCCCTATATTCTTGGAAAAAAATACACTATATATGTGAGCTCTCCCACCCCATCTCCAGCTCAGCTAACATTTAAACATGCCCAGGTTTAGAGACTGCTTGCTGTTGGTACATTCCCTCCTATCTCAGCGAGTGACCTTTAATTTTAAGACAATAGAAAAACAGATGCCATAAACTGTCTGGAAAATACTGGCCTAGCGGATGTGTATTTTGTCTACTCCTTATCTTAAAACAATAATCACTTTTTCTTCTCTGTAGCCTAATTTATTTAAGTCTTCATTCAAAAGAGACAAAGCAGGGTTGGGGGGAAGGCAACTGCAGAGTCTCCCCTTTTCTTCTTCCCCCAACTCCAGCCCTGGCCTTTTCATCCCTCTCCTCCAAGATAGAAGCTGTGGCCCTGGCCATGGCATTGTGTTCCAGTGTCCCCTGCATGTTCCCTACCCTTCGCTTCCTCTTGTGTGGATCCCATTACAATATATTTTTTTAAAGAGACAGAGAGAGAAAGATAAGGCAGACTATGTTACTACTCCTTATGAAGAGTTTCATCATTTGTTTACAATCATTAGGTCCCTGTCACTTACCTCCTTAATCTTTGTTATTAATGGTAGTCTGCAGAGGCATGAGTGCATCACTTCAAGTAAATTTCCATTCTGAGTTGCAGGATTTCTTTGCTTTTGACTAAAGGAACTAAGAACACCCCCAAGGAAAAGAAGTCAAAAGAAAATCTACTGTATTAGGGTTATGTTTAAGAGAATAGGATCCGTATGAAGAGAAACCTTTAAAGTTTACTGTCAGAAACAAGGAGGGGGCTCTCTATATAAGGTACGTCTTGTACACTGAAGCTATTATCTGGTGGTGCATCTAAACACGAGCACTCCTCAAATATTCCTTCATCCCTTCTACACTTACAGGCATGTCATGTCGACTGGTCAAAGACACTGGGGCAATAAAATGCTTACTGAAAGCATCACACAAGTGTTTCCCCTTTGCCCACCTCTGCATGTTTTCTAGGAGCATTTGTAATGTAAATATGCCACAATTTCATCAGAATAACTTTATCAGCAGCCTGTTATGCCAAAGCCAAAACCCTTATCTGTAGACCCAGCTCTAAACTCCAGTAAAGCTACTTCCTGACATTTAATAAACCCCCTTGAGTTCAGTCCTTTTATTTTCTACTATCCTACTGTTTTACTACCTTCCCTTGAACAGGTGCCCAATCAAGTACTAACTTTGAGGACAAGAACTCCGTTTGACTACATAAGTCTCAACTACAGAGCCACTGAATCTGATTTGTACAAATGAACCCATCACACCCCACCCAAAATCACCAACACAACATTTTGAACATGTTAAATTTTATTAAAAATATTTAACATTATACAAATATTCCAATACAGTTATGTTACCTGAACGCTGTACCAAAAGCATGATTTTTATTAAACTGCTGATTTTAATATTCTCATGTTACTATATGCACATCAGCAATGTAATGGTTGCAGGAGCTTTCAGATAAATTATAGAAATAGCCTTGTAACGTAGTATGAAACATCATAATAAGAGTCATCAAAGTACATTTCTACCTATGTTATTGAACAGACTACAGAAGTCCCTTCTGTCTAACCAGCATATATGAGAAATCAAGATAAACAATGTTCAGGGGACCCTGACAAAGTTACTACACAAAATGAAAGCCCTTACTTATATTTAAGGAATGTTAAGTTTTCTCCCACAATGCCTCCTTCTTTTCTGGCCCCATGAAATGTATTTTATTGTTAGTGTATAAAAGCCCAACAAATTAGTACTTCATTTTCCTTAACTTGTATCAACTGCTCAGAACTACTAGAGTTTCCCTACTACTTACTATAAAACTTCCAAGGAGCACATCATTAAGTGCAATCTTTTCAGTTCTATACTCTGGCCTTCCTATTACTAATACATGCATAAAACATGTCAAAAGAGAACAAGTACCTTAACATAATGACACAATCACTAAAATTCTTAAAGTATTTCACCGAAGTGATGTTCAGCTACTCTACAGCAAGCTTACAGACAAGGGTTTACATTCTTGACACCAATGAGCATATGTCTTAACACCTAGGGAGGAGATTCTGCCTGGACTGATACACCCAACCAACAAAGAAAGAATAAGAATACTGAGGAGGTTCTTCAGACATGAAAATCCAAAACTATTTTTAATCAGTGCTTATGTTATATTTTTATATGGTATGGTAAGAAATGCCTAGTGATTAAATTTAATTACCTCAATTTATACTTTACCATCATGGAATCCCCTACTGAGTTTGAAAGATCTTTAATAATAATCTAAAAATTGGCTCACTTCTACCAATATCTACTAATCCCATCAGCTGTCCTGGGCTTCAGATGAAACACAAGTTGTTGATTAAATTGTGTTTCTGCTATGTTCAAGGTCCTAATATTTCACCTACGTATTTTCCTCTTCCCCGTGTTACATTGTATCAAATGGATCTTTATACTGAATCAACTATTTTTCAAATTGCTAAAACTTTTAAGGGTTCATTTTACAATGTTAAAAACAGATTGCTTTTGGAAATTTAAAAAAATAATTTCTCCTAATGTTTAAACCCTACACTCTCTCAACATTTTCCTACTTTTGCTAATGTTAATGTGCAGTAAACATCTCTTAAGATGCATTATATGTTAATATACCCAAATAAAAATGTAAATATAATGAGGATACTAGAGGGATTGAACTCGCAGTAAAGTAAGCAAATTTACTGTCTCCCCAAGAGACATTATTTAGTCTATCTTGCAAATTGTCTATCCTGGCCACATAAAATATACCCTGAGTATTTCATTACTTCATACGTGTAGGCCTTTCCTGTTCGTCTACCAATCTGAGAATAAAGAGCAAGCACTTATTATATGTTCCTATTAAGAACAGAATTAAAGTCTTATTTTTCTATAAGGCCAACATAAATGCCCCCTTATAGGATATGGGCTTTCTCCCACTTAACGCCCCACTACTGATCAGGAAAAAAAAAAAAATAGGAAAAAAAAAGTTCTTACCAACAATTCCACTGGTTATCGTCCCCAGCGAACCCCACCTAGCAAGTCGACATCATGACATGTCAGGTCAGGGCAGCCTCAACCTCGCTTCCCTGATAGTCAGGTGATAAAAGGAAGGAGTTAAAACAGGAAAAGTACACTTGCAGATTTCTGGATAACATCTGAAAATGATTAAAAAACAAAAACAAAACAAAAAACCCAGAGCTTCTGGTAACCTCTAAATAAATATATATATACATATATATATGTATGTACATCTTAAAATAAAAAAAACTTCTACAAAGATTAACAGTAACTACTTCAAATTAAATATTTACATTTAAATTACTGACCCAAACATTATGTAAGCAGTATTTTTAAAGCTTGATATTTACATTTGAAAAATAAAAACTAATCGGCAAACTTCTAATGCAAAAGTAAACATGTATGGTTAATGTATTTGTCATTCTGGATTCTCTAGGCAGTCACCCAATCGTGGCTTACTCAGAACAACTAAGTTAACAGAAGCTCTCATTTGTAGAGAAACATAAACACACTTATAAATCCAGTGCACTCTTTCTATAAGGCTTTTTCACGGCTCCTTACTTAAGAGACTCCACATAATAAAGGACATCACTAATATTAACATTTCTTCCACATACTTTGATTGGTTTTCTTTAAGATTACTGGATAGCTCAGTGTAATAAAATTATCTTTGGAAAATCAAAACAGCATATTTTAACATAATTAGAAGTCTTTATAATTGACAAGTAAGAGCCTTATAGCAAGTATTTACTGGAAGTGTTTGGTTTTACAAATAATACACAATTAATAAAATGTAGGTATGATTATCTAAATGGGCAGGAGGCAAATGATGTAATGAGTTTCAAGAATATTATATGACTTTATGCTAAGAATGAAATTTTATATCCCTTCTCTTAGAATTTAAAATATGTATACTTTGTTTTGATGCATGCTGACCTTTTTAAAAAAGAGGGTTGGTCTAAGTCAGATTTCAAAGTCAAATGAGAGAAAAATTATTTACTAACAGAAAGCATTGGGCTTTCTTATGCAGAATAACCTCAGTAACTATGAAAACTAAAAACTAATTATGCTGAACTCTTTTGTTTAAAAAAACTAACTACAGAACCATAGTAACTTCATTTCCATATCAATTGACCAAATAAACTTGAATTTATTAGAAATCTGGCAACTTATTAGAACATTTTTGCTTTTTAAAAATTAAAACACCGTCATATAAATACATACATTTAAGCAACTGCTATAAATGAGTGATCAAATAAAAATTAGCATTCCATTATGGGGAAGGGGTATATTTATGCCAATCTCAGGAGGGTACCTACAAAGAAGTCTATCTCAATATAAAGTAAATATTTCCTAACATATATTATTATAGCAGGCTAATAAATTAAACCAAATGAATTAAGTTTGGAGGGAAAAAAAGATGGCAGGAGTGCAGAAAATCAGATTTCCCAGAACTCATAATTTGTGCTAATTTAAAAAAACAAAAAACAAACCCAATGCAAACCTAGAATAAAGACCTCCCTCAGTTGACATTTTTCAGATTTACATTAATTACATTTTTGTGAAAAGTTAAGCTCTGAATCTATTTTTTTCTGAATGCTGCCACAGCGTTTAGAAGATATCAACAAAGGGAAAACTCTCAAGTGAGATTTAATGTTTATAAAGTTATGTTTTACTACTAAGTAAAATAGACACAAAAAAAACCTATCAAGCAGTATTAGAGGAACATTTCTATAAATATAGTTAGTTGGTAAGAATAAAGCATAATTTGCAATTAAAGAATTTAAATATGGAACGCAAATTTTGTTCTTATATTTTTGCCAGGGCTTATATTTTAAAATGAGTGGGGAAAGCACAGTAAGTTACTTTCAGAATCACTTCTAAGTCCTAATTTTCTTCATGACAATTTTATGGCTAGTACCATATAATTTTTAAGAAATATAAACAACTCAAATTTTATCTGTAGACACCCTTTCTTCTTTCCAAGAAAAATCAGGGTTTTCTTCAAGTCTAATTTAGATTTAAAATTATAGCCTCAAGTTGTATTTTCAAAGTTTAAAAGCAGTACTTAATGAATGTTTGGTGTCTTTATTTTTATACATGGGCATTAAAACAACAACTGGATCTAAGCCTTACCAAATAAGATACCCATGTTGACCTGATACTACTGTAAGATGGACTATATAATTCCTTTATTAGTTTATAAAAACAAAATAGAACTATTAATAAGGTCAGTTAACTGGCTGCAGTATGTAAGAAGTGCACTTTTAAAAAGATATACTGACTTTCATCAGTAAATAGATTTTCTTACTCAAAATCAAGAAGCCATGAAATCCAAAATATGATCTAATCAAACTCTCACACAATTAAGTGCCTTGTGATTTTGAAAACTAATATTGCTGTTATAATAGACACCAAAAAGGAACAAGACACAGAGGTGTGTTGTTTTTAACTATTTCCCAATGGCTTCTTATAATTTAAAAACATTTAGACCCACCTAAGAACAAAATGAAAGGGAAAATTTGGCAGTAATTTGAAAAATGATCCAGACTTTTCTGCACTGTGAAGTTTGGATTCTTTGTTCCTCTTATTCTCAAGTAAAAAGGTCATTACCATAACTCAGAATTTCTAAAGGAAAACAGGGAAAGAGATGTTATGACTTGGCCAACAAAAACTTTAGCCATTAGAGATAGTAAAAAAAAAAGTGTTAACAGAAAGTCAGAAGTATGTTTTACTAGATATTTTTAATCCTCTCTAATAAGGCATGTGTGTTTCTCAAAGCAAATTTACACAGCAATAGAAAATTATATTCCTAAACCAGTAACTAAAGTGGTAGTCCCGATCATGTACACTAAAACTGAGTTTAGTCTGCAGTGCAATTGACGCCACAGTACTAACATTTTTTCCTGTTTACATACATTTTTTCCAGCAAATAATGTCTTCAGACAACAAATTATCCTTTACAGAAAGAATGTGGGTCAAAATAAATTGCAGTCTGCTTCCTTAAGCCCACTGTATTTAACGCATATTATCCAATGCCTGCCAAGAATGTTCAAAAGCCTTTGAACCTGTTTTATAAAAAATAAAGGATAAAATTTCAAAATTAGATGAGACTATGAAAGAACACCAATCAATAAAGTGCTATTTGGAATAAATACTAGAATTTAGACTATTCCTCAGTCTGACAGCCACAATACATATTGGAATAGACAAGAAATTTTGCATGAATTTGATCACTCACATAGGCAGTTATAGTTTGAAAACAGTATTCCTTGCAAGGATTACGAATAAAATAATGTTTTAGGACACAATTGAATTTGAAATAGGTGATGTTTTGAATAGATTTTTGAGTTTTATTGAAATCTTACATGAACAAGAAATTGGAAATACAATCACATCAAAGAACAAATTGTCACGGCTTTGACGTTTAAGCCAAACAAATTTTGTAGGGCAGATTTCAAAAAGGTGTGAAGTTATAACAATTTAAAAACACAGTTAACCTACTTCTAAGAATGCAAAACATACAATCATAGGTTATTTTCAATACAAGAAAACTTAAATTTGTTTGCTTTAATTTCTTAAAACTACTAAGACAAAGCACTAGCTTTTATTTTTATTTACAGCATACTCCATACTCCTATGTAATCTATCTCAAATCCAAAAAATGAACTGTCCAAAACCAAAGGTTCTGCAAAATCATGATTTAACAGTGTGCTCAGCTTGTTTTGAAGCTAAAATGAAGCCTGAAACGATAAAAGCATTGTAATCCCCAGAATAAGGGAACTCTGCAAGCCCAATAATGTCCAAGAGCATTTATGAAAAGAGGAAAAAAATAAAAAGACTTGAATATATATACACAATAGTGATTTCTTCAGCCCAATACAAATGGCAGCAAATTGCTACTTAAAGATGAAACAGTTAAGCCAATTTTTTTGAAGAATGTAGTAGATCTAGAGCCAATCAATCGTGTCTTGCCAATATCATTTTCAAGCCCTCACTTGTCTATTTCCACTGTTGCCCATAAGTATCCTGATAAAATTCCTGGTTGTCATTATTGTAACCATAGTTACCGGAATAGTCACCACCTTGCTGAAGCGGCTGCTGAGCGATGGGTTGGGAACCCCAGTTCTGTTGGTTGTTGGTCTGACGGCGCTTGGAATCAGGCTGGTTGTACCCATCTGCCTTTCTCTTGCCTCCTACATTGCCCCCACGATTGCCCCGAGATCCACGGGAACCACGGCCTCTCTGCTGTTGTGCAGGACCCCCTCTGCCACCCCTAGAGCCTCTTGGTGGTCCCAAAGGTGCCCCCCTCTGTGAATAGCCAGCTCTACCTCTTGGAGGTGGTGCTCCCCGCCCCCTTGGTGGTGGTGGAGCACCTCGCCCTCCCCTTCCTCCTCCTCTTCCTCTTACTGCATAGCCATCATCATAGCCGTAGTAGGGATCTTCATAGCCTCCACGATAGTCGTGATAATCATAACCATAGTAATCATCATAGTAATCTTCATAGCCATAGTAATCTGGAGGGTAGCCATATCCACCTCTCCCCCCACCACGACCTCGACCTCTAATTGGAGGTGGCATTCGAGGAGGAGGGTGATAGTAATAATCTTCATACCTAATGATGGAGGGAAAAGAGAAAAAATCAAATTAGTTTACTTTAAGACTAGTCCTGCTTTTGTTTTATTAACCTGTTCTCTGCTATCAAATTATTTTCTGTTCAAAGATGTATTTATTAAAATGCAGACTCACGCAGTGCTTCTGGAGGCCTGTCTAGCAGCTTGGCGTTCTTTCCTTTTCTTGTCTGGTGGCTTGGCTAAGACTATTTCAATTTCTTCCCCTTCTATTTCTTTGCCATTCATTTCATCCATGGCCTATACAAAATTAGAAAAATAAATTTACCTTACAATTAACAAAACTTTAAAACATAACTACATAAAAATATCTGCGCCAATTTATACACTAATAAACAATTTACTTAAATATTTTAATTAGCAAAAGATGAACCTAGCAAGAAAGTAAAAAACCACAAAGACAGTACTTGTGGCCCTAGCTGGGGAGCTCAGTTGGTTAGAACGTCCTCTTTATACGTCGATGCTGCAGTTCTGATTCCCAGTCAGGGCACATATAAGAGACAACCAATGAATGCATAAATAAGTGGAACAAATCAATGTTTTCTTCTCTCTCTCCCCCATCCCCTTTCTTCTCTCTCTCTCTCTCTCTCTCTCTCATATCAAAACTACACTAAGAACAAAACTGATGCTCTACTATTATATTTAAATAGGTAAAAGAGCTGCCTATTGCTGCTCCTTAATCAAATTACTAACTTCAAGCCATATCAAAGAAGCAAATCTACACATGTGAAACCTGCCATTATCACAAACTTTTTAGGATTTACATTTTCAAATAAACATATGGTATTCAACACATAAGTCTTACACTGTTCTTCCATAAAAATGTTAAGAATTTGAAACACAAATGAAAGTACTGAATGAGGTTAGCAGTGAAACGCAACATGAAATTGACCAAAAAAATAAAACAAAACACCCCCACATACATACAAAACAAAAAATAAAAAACCACAGTAGGTTTTCTTCGTAACACTTAACCTTGAACATGCTTTGCCTAAAAAGTTAAAAGCATGAGCCCAGAAAAGGCCTGGCCTAATGAGCTCCTCAAGTACTCACCTAAAAGACAGTAATCAAAAGCATACAATGTTCAGTCCTTTGTTTTCACTGTGCCACCTAACAGCCTCTGCCATACTTCAAGGTTCAGATAACTTAGCAACAAAATATTACCTCCTCGCCACTGCTTTTCTATTTCCCTTTACAACCATTCCTTCTCTGGGCATACATAAGTGCTCATCTGTAAAGAACATTTAGTGATTTACAAGTATCCAGAAAAAGAGTAAGTCCATCCTTTTCTAGACACTAATTTTCTCCCTTTACCACTTTAACTTCTGGCTACTTTCACTGAAGAAACTAAGAGGCTACAGAAGCTTCCTGGTATAAACAAAAGAATAGAGCATCTACTCTTACCTGGCCATACTAAAGAATATGATTCCTAGTTACTAAGCTGATAATTTTATAATTTCATAGTCGTCTTTGACAGACCACCCTACCAGTTCTTATACAACCAGTTATCAATACCAACCAAATTAAAGGACTATTTAGAAGTTATTAATTATCAGTGTTCATACCACTGGCAATTTCAGAAAGCATACATTAAATTCTGTACTAAGCTGTGAATTGTATAAGCAATACTGTCTAATTAATAGCTGCTATCAAAAAGCAAACCAATTAATTCTAACTAGTCAAGGATTCTTCTATAAGGCAAATTTAAAACCAGTACCCTGGGTAAGAAAAAAACTGCTCAACCAAGAAATGGCACCATTCCACCAACAGAACATGTAGAAAAAGAACCAAGCCTTAGCCACTGATTTGGATCCATCTCCCCAATTTTTAAAAAAAGTGCTCTAATTAGTGTCACTACCCGCCCCCACTCCCACACTACTGGCAAAGGGGAGAGAACAGAAGGAAAAGAAACTGGAAACTTCACCCATCAAAAATGGTGCTGATCCATTACTAAGAGAAAGCAGCAGAACATACTTTTCTCATTCCTGTAATCAAAGAATTTATCAACTACTTTGTGCAAGAAATCTCTCTAACAATGATCAAACCCGCAAAAACACACTCAATGCAATTAGAATGCTATAATGACTACAGGTAGGCAAAACCATGAAGAACTAACCATTCCCTCAGAACACAGCTACTGAATTAAATATGCAGTTACTGTATGAAAAGTCACATATACTACTCAAATTCTTTCAAAGGTCCACCAACCAAAGTAAACAAAGTAGCTATAGTACATTAATTACCTGTTTAGTACTTATAGCAGCTAATCACTATTCCTTGTAATAGTCTAAGCATTATGCTATCAAAGCTTAGACTTAGCCAGACTGGTCAGAGCAGTAATAATCAGGCTTTGAAAAAGGGAGTCTTCCCAGTTTTACTACCACCACTTCACAAAGATTATTATAGAAAAGTTCCAGTGTTTGGCAAAGCTGAAAACCAATTTTATTTCAGTTTTTAAAGTCACTTTATATGATTATCAAGTTTTAACCACAGAATTCAAATATCAATATTAGCAAAATTCAAAATGTCTACCTTAACAGCTGCTCCTCGGTCTTCAAAATGAACAAATGCATAATCTTTCAACTTCTTCACCCTTTCAAGTTTTCCGAATTCAGAAAATGACTTTTCCAGTATTTCTTCTGTCACTGTGGTAGCCAAGTTTCTCACAAATAAAACTTTCACCTAAAACAATATACAAAACTGGCATTAGCTAGTCAATTTTAGCTGGTTTTACATTAAAGATCTTCTTCCTATCTTCATGGCATAAGCTTTTTCCCTCTGAAACACTGAGTGCTAAAAGTACTATCACAGAAAGTATAAAACTGCCAACAAAATGATTCTGAGTAGTTACCAATTTATATAAATATTGATTTTCTCCTGTCCTATCATTAAAGTATCTTTTGTTTATCTCCTAGAATTGGAGAGGCTGATTTATAATCAATCAATCAATCAATCAATAAACAAGAACAGCCTGGAAAAAGATAAGAATGAAATTTAGAGACAAGCCCTACCAGATGTAACAAACCATAAACCAGGATAAACTCCAAATAGACTGGAAAAAAAAAAAAAGATGGTGGGGAAGGGGAAAACTGAAAAGTATTAGAAGAATATGTTTTATAAATGCTACTAGGGAAGGCTTTGTGACCGAAACGAAGGAGTTATACCACAAATGGCCCTTAAACATAATAAAAACTTAAAACTCATGCACAGTAGGGAAGAAAAGTCTTAATGACTTTGAGATACCATTATGTTATCAAACTGGCAAAGTCCAAAAGTTTAACCATTTGCTCATTATTTTGAGAAGGATGAGAAAAAATAGGCCTCTTGTATTTTTTTGCTGGTCAGAGGGTAAAACTGTCCACCTCCCAAAGTAGGGAAGAATATGGTAATATTAGTAATAACCAATACATTTATCCTTTGACACACAATTCTATCCCTAGGAATCTACCTTACAGATATGTCTGCACTTGTTATCAACTGACATGACACAAGTTTATTCATTACAGAAATAACCAAAAGATTACAAACCACCCAATGTATAGCTGCTTGAATATACTATGATATATCCACAGAATGGAATGTTATGTAATCACAAAACATGAGGAGGAGATCTAAGAGCCGACATGAAGAAATTGCCAGGACACAAGTTGGTAATACATTTTTTTTCATCTCAGAAATAGGAATCCAACTTACAGGCAACGTGACAGGCAAGCACTATGTCATAGTTTAATTGGCAATATTTTATAATTTCTTAATGGTATATATAATGAAAATACCTTCATTAGAGTTTTATGAAATAGAATGGTAAATAAAACAAATATAAATCAGTGAAAAAGTTGAATTACCAGGAACCACTTGGGTAAAAAGCACAGAAAAAAAGAATTTATACTTATATTTCCTGTATTTGCCCAAGGAAACACTAAGGGGTATATGAGAGAGTACTAAAACTGGATGCCTACAAGGACCAAGGGGGATATGGCAGATGGGGCTGGGAGGTGGGATTTCTCTATCTATACCTTTCTACACAATTTTGATTTCTGAGCTAAGGAAATACATTACCTATTCAAACAAAAAAAAAAAGAACATATCCACTGAACAAATTGCTGCCTCGGGTTAAGAGCTATATGAATAAAAAGAATTTTGGGGGGAAGATCTTTATTTAATTCAATGGGTGAAAAAAATTAACATTTCCCACCTCTACCTCTACCCCCTTATTTTTCTCAGTGTGGTCAATACTGAAGTACAGCTACATTAGACAAGCGTCTACTGATTTTTTTTAACTCAACATAGACTATTTATTTATTTATTTATTTATTAGATAAAACCATAACATACTATATAAAAATTACTTGTTAAAATTGTGTTAAGAGCCCTGGCTAGTATGGCTCAGTGGATTGAGTGCTGATTTGAAAACCAAAGTCACTGGTTCAATTCCTTATCAGGGCACATGCCTCGCTTGCAGGGCAGGTCCCCAGTGGGGGCTGCATGAGAGGCAACCACACACTGATGTTTCCCTCTCTTTCTCCTCTCTCTAAAAACAAAATCTTTTTAAAAAATTTGTTTTAAGAAAAATACATTTAGGCCCTTAGATTCTGTCTGACTTTCAACTGACTTAATTTGGCAAAAGATCTTCAATAAACTTTAACAGTGATAGAGTGAAGGTACAGCAGAAGCTTTATTCTACTGTGTAAACTCCCCTCTCATTTTAAAACAATAAAGGAGTCTGTTATCCAATTAAGTTTATTCAATCAGTGTTGTTCAAGTTTATAGAGGCTGTGTATTCACTCTGAAACTTGTTTCTGATGCAGAAGAATAGTTACTAAAATAAAAGTCTTGAGATTTTTCTAACCTTGTAAAAAGATTTAGGATAAATTTCAATTTGTAAGGTTACTGGAGATATATGGAAAGTGCTTGATAAGCAAATTAGTAGCTTTTAGATTTTCTGGGGATTTGGTTCCCCTCTTATAATGTGTAATACATCTATGCTACTTTTAAAATATCTTTATAGGATAAGCACTGCAGGATACACCCAGTTTCTACAAGGAAGATTCAAAGTTGTAAGAGATCCAAAGATATTTATGCAATCCTAATAAAATAGATGAAATTCAAATTCAAAAAGTTTGTCCAAAGTCACAACTGGATTAGAAGAACATGTGAAACTGAAATCAAGCTAGTAAAAAACAAAAATAAAGAAATCAGGGCTATTTAAATTCCCAGCCTCTTTCCTGACACCATCTATTCAAGGGATATGTTAAAAAGATACTACGTAACACATCCGAGAACTTCTGGTTTGTTCTCAATGGATCTTCCCTGCTTAATACAAGATATTTGTGCCTACAAAGATTTCACCATACTAATATAAACTGGGGCTCTCCTCCAAATTAATCAGAGTGAGGTCAGAACCCAGAGGAAAAGACTTGTCACCCAGAAGAATTCAATCACTAATTTATGACCATCCATAGAGGAGCTGCCTCCCTGAGAAAAGACATATTCCAAAACACTCAAAATACTCGGTAAAGGCAGCGGAAATGTAACTCTGATGTGTCCCTTCAATCTCAGGGCTCAACCGAAGAAAACCCTGAGAATGAGGATTCATGGCTCCATCAGTTACCAGACAAAGATCTTGGCAATGCAAGCACAGGGCACAGAGGAAAACGAGGTTCCTCTGCAGGACTTGCTATGTGCATTTTGTCATTACCATTTAACAGCAAACATGATAATGCTTTGCCTTTCTTCATAGGGATAAATACCGAAAGGAAGCTTGATAATTTAAGGAAAAAAAACTTTTTTTAAATAAGAGAAAAAAAATAGCTATAAATATAAACAAACAGGCATGACCGTTTATTTATATTAATAAATGGTCACTTAATAAGTCATGCTAGGGTCAATGAAGATTTTAATTAATAATCTCTAAAACTTTACCTCTCTTTAGTAAGACCTTGTCTTTTTTTCTTTTTAAACCTCTGTACTCCTCCTAATGCCCAGCACTAAACAAATTCTCAGTGTGTATAAAAATACTTAATGGAAGAGATTTCATTTCAGTTAATGGTTAATGGAAGTTCCTGAATACCAAGACAGGATGTAAATTTGGTGTTCAAGCAAGTCTTTGCCTAAATAGTTAAGATCCAAGGCTATAATTTATATTATGAAACTCAAAACTTTCAGCTTCATTCTGAGTATATAATTTGAATGATGACCACACCCCTACCCCCAAGCAGTTGCATTTACCTTAGCCATGACTTCTGGATCTGGTTCTTCCACAGGGTCAGCCCATTCAACTGTAACTACATTTCCCCACACTTTTACTTTTCCGCTCATCAGCCGGCGTCTGGCTTGTGCTGCTGACTTGTGATCCTCATATTCAAGGAAGCAGAACCCCCGATTCTTCTTTTTGTCATCGGGTTGATGATAGAGAATAACGTCCACCAAACCCTCTGTTAAACCAACAGCCAGATATATAAGCCAAAAGCATCCACCACACATCTAGTGATTAGGCAGACCTAAACCCACTTGCCAAAAGGCCCAAAATAAATAAATAAATAAATAACTGAGGAAGCTTCCAAATGATTCTTTAATTACCTAAGACAATTAAATCAGCATTATTAGATATGAGGTTTAAGACAGTATTTTAATGTTCCCTGTTAATTTTAGGGGTTGTAAAGATACAACCATAAATAAACAGGTATAACTACTGCATTTTGACATAACATTCTACAGTGTTTCAGTGTTTGACATAACCTTATGATTTATGAAAACACTACCAAGGAACTTAAAAAATCAAATTATTGATATAAATGCAAGAAAGCTAACATTAGACTAATAATCATGAACAAAAAGTTTCCTTGGAGGTAACTTAAAAGTTTGTTTTACCAAGAATGAAAATAACTGCTAAATATAGATTTTTCTGGTCTTAGTTCTATACCCTCATCTTTCCATTTATGTTCTTTCTTGGTAACACCAGCTAATTTCTACTCTTAAATAGTATCCTTATCCTTGGCCTGGCTGGTGTGGCTTGGTGGGCTGAGTGCCGCCGGCCTGTGAACCAAAAGGTCGCTGGTTTGATTTCTGGTCAGGGCACATGCTTGGGTTTCAGGCCAGGTCCCCAGCTGGACACCCGTGAGAGGCAGCCGATCAATGTATCTCTCACACACTTATGTTTCTCTCCTTTCTACCTTCCCTTCCCCTCTCTCTAAAAGTAAATAAAATCTTTAAAAAATAAAAATACTATCTATATTCTTAAGAATGTCTAGATTTTATTTCTAGCCCAGACTTAAAGACATTTAAATTTAACATGTCCAAAACTGCACCACCACTCCCAGTGGTTTCTTTTCTAGACTTCCCTATTTAATAAACAGTACCATCTCCTGGGTTTCTCAAGCCAGAAATTAGAGACTCATGCTTGATTTCCTCCTTTACTTCACCTTCCCTTTCCAATTCCAAGCCAATCTATTTTTTACATCTCCATTGCTCAACCTTCAACCAGAACACTATGAAAGCTTTCTACTCTTTACCTCCTCTAAGCCATTATCCATATAGCAGTAGAAATAATAATAATCTATAAACATAAAACAGATGTTATTCCCTAGTTACGACCTTCAAATACTTCTCATTATAAGAGGTCTGTCCAGGAAAAGTCCAACCATTGTTAACATAACAAGAATGGTTTGCACATCAGTGTAACCTGGCAGCCAAGGAGAGTGGACTGGAATGCACATGCCCAATGATGACTTCACTGTACCAGTCACTGGGGGCGGTAGATGCCCTTGAGTGAGCATATGTAGTGTGTGGCATCACATTCAAAGTGACCGAGCAAGTATGGCAACAAATCTGTATTTACTTTTGTGTTAAGGTTGCACATTCCTCCACAGAAACTATTCCAATGGTTCAGAAGGCTGCAGCTATAGACAACTAGTGATTGGTAGCTTCTTCAAGACAATGTTTGTCCTGGCTGGTATAGCTCAGTGGATTGAGTACAGGCTGCAAACCAAAGGGTCACCAGTTCAATTCCCAGTCAGGGCACGTGCCTGGGTTGCAGGCCAGGTCCCCAGTAGGAGGCCAAGTGAGAGGCAACCACACACTGATGTTTTTCTCCCTGTCTTTCTCCCTCCCTTCCCCTCCCTCTAAAAATAAATAAAATATTTTAAAAGTCTATCCAATTAATATACTTAAAAAAAAAAAGACAGACAATGCTCCTGCTCATGCATTGTATCTCCTGCAATTTTTTTTGAGAAAACATCAAATCAACCAGGTGACTCAGCCACCCTACACCCCAGATTTGAAAAACCAAAATCACCTTTGAAAGGGAAGAGATTTCAGACTGTCAATGAGATTCAGGAAAATACAACAGGGCAGCTGATGGCGACTAGGAGAACTGTGTGAGGTCCTAAGGTGCCTACTTTGAAGGGGACTGAGGTACCACTGTACTATGTATAATGTTTCTTGTGCCTTCTTCAAGAAATGTCTTTTTCATATTACATGGTTGGATACATGCTGGACAGACTTTGTACATACACTAATCCAAACTCCTTACATGGTGTACAAAAGCCCTGCCTATTTCATTTCATATAATTCTACTTTGTAAAAACAATGGCCTTTGCCCTGGCTGGTGTGGCTCAGTGGATGGAGTGCTGGCCTGCAAACCAAAAGGCCACCAGTTATTCCCAGTCAGGGCACATGCCTGGGTTACAGGCTGGGTCCCTGGTAGGGGGCACATGAGAAGCAATCACACACTGATTATTTTCCTCTCCCTCTCTTTCTCCCTCCCTTCCCCTCTCTAAAAATAAATAAATAAAATCTTTAAAAGAATAAAAAATAAAAACAATGGCCTTCTTTTACTTTACTATACCCAAGTTCTTTCTTGCCTTAGAATACTGACATGTGCTGCAGTCTCAGAATGACATCCCTTGGCTCTTTGCACACTAATACATTCTCCTTATTGTTAATGTTGTAGATGAAATGTCTCTATCTGAAAAGCCTTCCATAACCAGCAAAACCAGGATAGTAGCTATTTTCTAATAAAATATCCTTTATTTCTCTCTTTACACACGGTGCTTACTATAATGTGTAAAGGTATTTTTTTAGTCTTCTCTCCTTTCCCAGAATGAAACTCTACAAGGGCAGAGAATAGTTCTCTCTTACTCACCACTGTACCCTAGCAAGTAGTACAATACCAGAACTTAATAGGCACTAGATAAACACTTTGAATGAATGAATAAATGGACATAAAGCCAGAAATAAGCTGGCAGGTAATAAACTGATGAGGTAAAAAAAACAGCACCAGTAGGGGTATTAGATCCACACAATTATGGTGAATAGGGACAGGGATTACAACACGGGGTGCTAGAAGTCCAAAATTCCAGAGTGGTTAGAATTTGTGGCAACAAGATCCAGAATGTGAGCTGGATGTTGAGGAGCTAAAGGACAGGAGATGAGATGGTCATAAAACTCGGACGCTAGGCTTTGGATGGTTCGACCATGTACATGTATAAAAAGGACTAAGAGTAAGTCAATTTAGGGCGGAAAAGGATGACTGTGAGCCAATAGCAAATCTTCCATTAATAAAAGACTGAAATTGAAACCCGAAGAACAATACATGACAGCATGAGGGAAGGGGAAAGACAGTATAACTGGATGACAAAAATGTAAAGGAATAGTGGTCTATTTTTTAAGGGTACAAAGTAATAGTCTAAAACAGTGTTTTTAGAATCACAGCTGGCATTTAGTAGATCTCCAATAGCACTTTAAAAAAATGAAATGGAATAGGAACTATCTGACTAAATCACGAGTAATAGTGAAAATATGGTTTCATTGAATTTTATTTCAGTTATATATAAATGTATACAGACCTGTGAATAAAAGGTACTTCTCAATCAATTCCATGAGTTTAGAATTGGAAATTTTGAAAAATATGATCTAGATAGGCAACAGGAAGAGGACAAGAACTCTCATCCCCTTGGCCTTAAATCAATGTTAGGCTCTTCACTGAATGTTGGAGGGGAAAGAGCCCTCACACCTGAGGAGCACAGGGCAAAAGCTCTGGTACAAAGCTAAACTTCAATAAAGGTAAAGAAGTAAAGGGGACATTCTAAGATATTAAGAAGATGAGGGAACTTGCTTAGTCAAAACCACTATAAAGCAGAAAGGAGGCAACTGTGACAGCGGACACACATCTGAACTCTTAAACTGACACCTCCTTTTTTTGTACTTATAAACACTACCACAGATTTCCCCAAATTAACTTCTAAATACATTTTTGTTTTACCTGTGACTTTACTGAATTCTTCCAGAATGTTTTCTTTAGTCTTATTCTTCGGAATTGATCCAACAAACAGCCTGTTGTTTGCCACAGAAATGCACACTCCGAGGTGTTTTCCAGGACGAATTTCATAGCTGTCACACTGCAAGGAAGAAAAGAACCAGACACCCCACAACCACCCCAAACTCAGGACAAGTGATCTTAACTTAAACAATTCAACACTTTAAGGTCAAACACTCCAGGCTTCATGAACTCACGAGTTCCCTCAGGCTTGCCACAATGTAAACATGTATTCTTAAATTTGTCATAGTCAGTCTCTCATTTCAGTTTGGTTTTGTTAACCTTCACTGTTCCTCCATATTATAAATGACCAAAAGCTACTCTCACTATATTTTTTAAATTATCTTATTTCATATTTCAACTTTATCTAAAATTTTTTTCCAGAGATATTTCATAAAAAGTACCTTGGGGATAAAGTTAGATATCAACAAGCCATTGGCAAAATAATTGTATATATAAAGAGTAACAACTATGTTTAATTAATGCAAAAGTATTTTAGAACTTCACATTCTACACAAAACACAGAATTCTACATATACATACATACAAGGTTTTAAACTGCTTACCAAACACAATACTTTCAAAGTTATATAAAATGATAGACATAAAAAATGTTTTATTTAAATCACTATATGGTTTCCTCAATAAACTTTAGCTTCTCGTGTTTTAACATTACCTACCCATTTATTTACTAAAAGACATGTTATTATTACATGAAATCATCCATATGTTGCTAGAAAATGGAAATAAAGCTTTAAAAACTTCAAGCTAGAGGTGGAACTAATATAAAGGCAACCAATGGAACAAAAACCTTGGTGAAAGGGGCTACTGTTCTAGGACTAGAATCTAAATGACGCCTTTAGATAGATGTCTGGCAAAAGATTATGTCAAAAAAACAATGATACTGTTATTTAAAGTTATAGAGATGGTAGTATCTTACTTCAGTAGGAGTAAAGATATATTTAATTTGCAGTAATGTTACTATTACAACTCATAAATACAAAGAGTAAAAGGCCCTATAAAAAGAAATTAACGGAATATTTGTTATAAAATAGTAAAAAAGTGAAAGATTAAAGACAGAGAAGACTAAATGACCTGGAAACAAAACTATAAAAAACAAGAATACACTTAGAAAGTAAATAAATTGCATGATTAGGCTATGACAAAAAACAAAACAGATTCAGAACCATTTCCTGAATTGGCAACAGTGTCCTAAGCCTTCATTACTTTAAGAATCCTATCATCAAGTCTGACGGCAAGAACTGACACCCTTTTTTGTCTAAAATCAAAAGAGAGCTGCAGAAGACAAATATTCAAATGAAATATAGATACTAATCACTCTAATAATTTTTTTAAATAATGGGAGACTTTCTCAAGCATAGCAATTCTTGGTTATTTGTTAGAGCAAAGGCCACATACCAACTCAGTCAATATAAAAACATTCAAAGCAAAAACTAAGGAAAATGAAACAATGTTAACTGCCAACATTTTTAATTGATGTAATTCTCTCGACTAACAACTTGCTACACAGTAGATATGTTTGTTATCACATACCAGTTTAACAGCTTCCTGTGCAGCTTCCTTTCCACAGAAGGTGATAAACGCATACCCTCTGTTCTGACCAGACAGTGGATCCATCATAAGACGTAGATCCCAAATGGGACCAGCCTTCTCAAAAAGGGGCACCAACTCATCCTCATATAAATCTCTTGGTATTTTACCTACAAAGACCTGAAAGAAAACCTCCATATTAGAATCCAATGTAAACATTTGATTTTAGAGCTATAAAGCCTAACTGCCTTAAAAAAAAAGTTTTATTTATTTATTTATTTGGAGAGAGGGGAAGAGAGGGAGAAAGAGAGAAACATTGATCTGTTCATCAGGAACCAAACCAGCAACCCCAGGCTCATGCCCTCACCAGAATCTAACTGTCAACCTTTTGTTTTCTGGGGACAAAACTGAGCAACCCCAGTCAGGGCTAAGTGCCTTTTCTTTAAGGGAGTAGAGACCAAAAGGTGGTTAAGCAGGAATGGGGACAATATGAATCTTATGAAACTAACCCTAATTTTTATAACAATGACTTAAGAGTCATCAACATAAAACAATATTCTGTACTGAAATATGGAAACTGATTAATATATTAATAAGAGTGCAAATTTTGGCCCTACCTGATGTGGCTCAGTGAATTGAGTGCTGGCCTGAGAATCAAAGGGTTGTCTGTTTGATTCCCAGTCAGGGTACATGTCTGGGCTGCAGGTCAGGTCCCCAGTTGGGAGCACAAGAGAGGAAAATGATTGATGTTTTTCTTCCTTTCTCCCTCCCCTCCCCTCTCTAAAAAATAAGTAAAAATTTTTTAAGAAGTGTGCAAATTTTGTACTAAAATTTGAATATTTATAATCTGTATTCCATTTTGTAAGAAATGGAATAAAGGACACATATGTATCTTCATGGAAATATGTCTGCATTTTTATAAAACAATAATTGAATACAAGATTAATATGGTCTTCCTCAAGTCTTCTTAACTCTAACTCTAGGGTGTCAATCGATCCCTATCAAAATATTACATTTTTGCCCTGTCTGGTGTGCCCTGGCTGAGTGGACTGAGCGCCGGCTGCTAACCAAAGGATCGCCAGTCCAATTCCCAGTCAGGGCACATTCCTGTGTTGTGGGCCAGGTCCCCATGGGGGCCATGTGAGAGGCAACCACACACTCATGTTTCTCTTCCTCTCTTTCTCCCTCCCTTCACCTTTAAATAATAAGTAAATACAAATCTTTTTTTTAAATTACATTTTAAGGAATGAAAAAATGCTTCACCATATGAAGATTGAGTGTTCTATTTTAATTAAAATTATATACTAGAATTCAATTATAATACACCATAACAAATTAGAATAACCAGAAACCCTCAGCATTTCATACCACAATTTCCTTCAAGTTTCCATGTCAGCAGCATTAAAAACATTCTTTTGTTAAGACATTTGCAATCCACACAGTCTTAAACAGTAAACTAGCATTTGTATAACGCGAATTTTCTAGTGAAATTCTTCTACATCAACACCTCATATTCTGAAAAATGACATGATTAATTAATAATAGTAATCCAAAAGATGTCAAAGTTATACCAGGTGATAAGTTTCTGATGTTGAGCTCTACAACAGTTCCTTTTCAAAAAACTCAAGATTCACCCTGGCTGGTGTGGCTCAGTGGATTGAGTGCTGCCCTGCAAACCGAGAGGTTGCAGGTTCTATTCCTAGTCAGTGCACACGCCTGGGTTGTGGGCAAAGTTCCTGGTTAGTGACCAAGTATCCTGGTTGGATACTTCAACAGATTGAAGTATCTCTCACACATCGATGTTTCTCTCTCTCTCTCCCTCTCTCTCTAGAAGTAAATACATAAAATCTTAAAAAAAAAACAAAAAAAACCTCAGATTCCCCTTCACTGCTGTCAGATAAAACTTGAGGTGTACTGAATCTCTAGCATTTCAAATCTTCCACCTCCTTGAAGCCTCCAATTCTTGTTCACTAAATGTTATTTTAAGGTCATCTGGGAAAGCTGCTGGTTTCCTCATATTTTTTCCTCTGAACCTTAACAACCTTTCTCAATATCTATATTCACTTCTTTCCTTATACCTCAGAGAAAGAGATTTATTTCCTTTCCAAGGTTAACTTTTTTTAGGAAAATACTTTATTTACTTACTTTTAGTGAGAGAGGAAGGGAGGGAGAAAGAGAGAGAAGCATCTATGAGGGAGAAACATCAGATGCCTCTCACACCCCTCGTACTGGGGACCTGGCCTGCAACCCCGACATGTGCCCTGACTGGGAATCGACGAACCAGGAACCTTTCAGTTTGCAGAACTGCGCCCAGCCCACTGAGTCACACCAGTCAGGGCTCAAGGTTAACTTCTTAACACTAATACATACACACATTTTTTGGTTCACCAATTTCTTTTGGAAATAATCACAAACCTTTATTTCTTAAACTCTTGTATTTTGCTCAGTACATCCCTTCCTGTCAACTGGTTCCTTCCTGTCTTCAAACTAGCTAAATCTCCCACGACAAAACAAAAATACAAACAAAAATCCTTTACCTTAGCTTATATATCTTTCCTTTCATATTTACTGTATTTTGCCGTGTATGATGCACGCTAATGTGTTCGTGCACATTATACACAGGATTATTCTACCCACTGTTATACCCATGGCATGTAATCCTTATATATGCATGTATAATGCATGCCTTTATTTTTCCCTCAAAAATTGGTGCTAAAAAGTGTGACCATACACAGCGAAATATGGTATGTGCTCTGAACATATGCCTCATCTTTTGTTTTACTCATGCCGTTTTTCTTTTCAACACATCTGTATGCTTAGTAATATGCAGCTACAGAGAAGTAAAAATAAGACATTTAAGGCATCATCTGAATAGTATCCCTACAGACCCATCTTTCTAATGAAAACCCACTGCGAAAAACCCTGGGCACCTATACTCTCTCTAAAATTGACTTCTTCCTCTAACACTAAACCATATGCCCAAATGTCACTAACTTCTAATGACCAGATTTTCTTTCCTCAGTCTCATCATCCTTGCCTTCTCAACAAGCATGAGCAGTGGTGATGCTACCTTCTGAAAATCCTCTTACGCCTTTAGAACCCTCCACTAACCTGGTCTTCTTACCTTTAATTATTTTCCTATCCTTTCCATGGTGATTCTTCTATCCACCAACAATAATCTGTGTTTCCCAAAATTATGGCTCTACTATTCTTCACTGTATTTTCTCCACCCCCAAACCTACAACTCTATAGTCATCTGTCAGATCCCTATCCCAAACGGAATTCTGTATCTCCAACTGCCTACTTTTTTTTTAAGGTCTTATTTATTTATCTTTAGAGGGGAAGGGGAGAAAGCGAGATAAATATCAATGTATGGCTGCCTCTTGTGTGTCCCCTGCTGGGAACTGGCTTGCAACCCAGGCATATGCCCTGACTGGGAGTCAAACCACTATCCTTTGGTTCCAAGGCCCACGTTCAGTCCACTGACCTACACCAGCCAGGGCCCAATTGCCTAGTTTTAATCACTTCCTCTTGCCCTGGCCCATATGACTCAGTTGGTTTCAACTTCATTATCCTGTGGACCAAAAGGTCATAGGTTTGATTACCCATCAGGCACATACTCAGGTTGCACATTTGATCCTGGATTGAGGCACAGAAGAGAAGGCAACTGATTGATGTTTTTCTCTCTCCCCTCATCCAAAAACAAAGAGCAATGGGGAAAAAAATGTCCTCAGGTAAGAATTAAAAATTTCCTCTTGATTGTCCTGATTTTACCTCAAATCACCAATAAGGCTAGCGGTGCCAACTTTTGTTTGTTGACTATAGATGTATGTATAGATAAGAATGACTATTAGAATAATACTAATAGTAGTTATCAATACATGAAAAACGTGCTCTTAATTTTATTCTTTTTCCTTGTTATAGTTTCTACATATTCTACAATAAAGATACAATTTACTGAGAAAACATTACTCTCATAAACAAAAAAATTTCGAATACTTTGAATCTCATTCCCATTCATATCCAATTAATGTTTTTTAACTATCAGCTTCAAGTCGCTCTAATGCGTGCCTAACCTATACAGACAACTGGCTTTCTCTAATCAACAAACCCTGCATAAGACATGGAAACGCATGTACCTTGGACCCATGTGCCTAGTATTTTTCTAAGTTCTAGAGATACAGTGAACAAAGACCCAGGTATTCATGAAGCTTATATCACCAATGAAAATAAAAATATAAACACTATGATTTTAGGTGTTAAAGGCTAACAAAATAAAAGCAACAGAAGGGGGTAAAAATGATGAGGAAGAGATTGTATTTTAAATTAGGAGGGCCTCCCTAAGATGGTTAAATTTTAACAGATGGTTAAATTTCTCTTAAGAGAGAAAATCAAGTAAAAATCTGAGGAGAGAACATTCCAGAGTGAGGGAACAAGTACAAAAAGATGGTAGAGTACAACCACCACAACTGAATCATAGCAAACAAGCCAGTGACTGGAATCCAACGTCCACATAGGACACAGTATTGAGAAAGAGAGAACAGGATCCAGATTAAGTTAAACCATGGTTAAGAGTTTGAGTTTTATTCCAAATGTGTTGGAAATATATCAGAGTTTTCAGCAGACAAGTGACTAGGTATGACTTATGTTCTATAAGGAATATTCTGGTAACTCAGTAGAAAATGGATTGTACAGAGAAAAACAGGCTGACTGGCCCAGCTAACAGGGCAACAGTGAGTTTCAAATTACATTGATTTCAAAACCTACATTTTCGTTCCCTTGATCAAGTTCCTTTTTTTTTAACTTTTTTATTGATTATGCCATTACAGTTGTTCTATTTCCCCTCCTCCGTTCCCCTCCACCCTGCACACCCCTCCCCCACCATTCTCCCCCCTTTAGTTCATGAACACGTGTCTCAAGTTCTTTAGATTCTATATTTCCCCTACTATTTTTACCCTCCCCCTTATTTTCTATCTACTGTCTATGCTACTTATTTTCTGTACCTTCTCCCCCTTTCTCCTTCTCCCACTCCCCTGTTGCTAACCCTCCATGTGATCTCCATTTCTATGGTTCACTCCTGATCTAGCTGTCCTCTTAGTTTGCTTTTGTTTTAGGTGTGGTTCTTAATAACTGTGAGTTTGCTGTCCTTTCACTGCTCATATTTTTTAACTTCTTTTTCTTAGGTAAGTCCCTTTAACATTTCATATAATAAGGGCTTGGTGATGATGAACTCCTTGAATTTGATCTTATCTGAGAAGCATTTTATCTGTCCTTCTATTCTAATGAAAACTTCGCTGGATAAAGCAATCTTGGTTGTAGGTCTTTGGTTTTCATGACTTGGAATACTTCTTTCCAGCCCCTTCTTGCCTGTAAGGTCTCTTTTGAGACATCTGCTGACAGTCTGATGGGCACTCCTTTGTAGGTGACAGTCCCCTTATCTCTTGCTGCTTCTAGGATTCTCTCTTTCATTTTAATCTTGGCTAATGTAATTATGATGTGCTTTGGTGTGTTCCTTCTTGGGTCCAACTTCTTTGGGACTCTCTGAGCTTCCTGGATTTCCTGGAAGTCTATTTCCTTTGCCAGATTGGGGAAACTCTCCTTTATTATTTGTTCAAATAAGTTTTCCACTGGTGGCTGTTCCTCTTCCCCTTCTGGTACCCCTATAATTCAGATGTTGGAACGTTTAAAGATGTCCTGGAGGTTCCTAAGCCTCTCCTCCTTTTTTTGAATTCTTGTTTCTTCATCCCTTTCTGTTTGGTCATTTTTTTCCTCCTTCTGGTCCACTCCTTTGATTTGAGTCCCAGTTTCCTTTCCATTACTATTGGTTTCCTGTGCATTTCCATTTATTTCAATTGGTTTAGCCTTCATATGTTCCTCTAATTTGTGACTAAAATCAACCAGTTGTGTGAGCATCCTGATCACCAGTGTTTTGAACTGTGCATCTGAAAGTTTGGCTATTTCTTCATCGCTTAGATTTATCGGCTCTGGGGCTCTGAGTTGTTCTTGAGTCATGTTTTGATCTGTTCGTACCTGTTACATAGGAGTAGAGGCGCCTTGGCATTTACCGGGGCGGGGCCACCCAGGTTGCAGGTTTGTGACACTGTATGTGGGGGCGGAGTCAGAGAGGGAGCGATGGAGGTCCTCTCCGCTGGCCCAGTCCACCTCACCACTCGCCCCCACCTGCTTATCCGAGTGCAAATGTGTGAGTCTACCGCCCTGCGTCAGTCGCTGGGGCCTGCGAGATCTATCTCAAAGCTCACGTCTTCACTGGTTTATCTGCATGCAAGTGCGCAACTGACTGCAGACAGCCAGCAGCGCCTCTTCCCTGGGTTCTGCCCGTAACTAGCCCGCACCTGGGATCCTGGCCCAGTGCACCGCCCGGATCTTTTTTGCCTGACTGGCTCCGCTGCTGGTTTTGCCCCTCTCACTGGTTTAGCTGAGTAGTTCATTGTTTCCAGACTCGTTATTCGATTTTCGTTTGGTTGTGTTTATTGTTGTTAAAACTTTGTTGTTTTTAGATTTGGTCATGTGAGGATGAAAAGTGTTCCCACCTACGCCTCCATCTTGGCGGAAGTCCCTTGATCAAGTTTCTTAATCAGTGAATCTCCATATCCTCATCTGGGAGTGACACCAGCAAGAGGGTTCAATCTGTATGTCAGTGGAGAGCTCATAACCTGTTCTTCATTTTATTCCCAGCACTGGACACAGTGGTTGCTCACCTTTGAACAAATGTATGAGTGAGCATCTACCTCATACCATTAACTTCTACACTAACTAGATCCCATCCTTTCTTTCCTACTCAAGGACACACAGACCAGTAACAATTTTATCAATTTCCCCTTTCATATATCAATCACTTCCATCAGCACAAGTATAATTTCTCCCTTGAAATTTAAACAAAAATACGAGTATATCTTGACTGCAAATGCCTTCCAGCTATTTTCCCATTTCTCTGCTAGCCTCTATAGCAAAATTCCTCCAAAAAAACCCCAAAACAAAATTGTATCTACTTGCTATCTCAAATTCCTCATCTCCTACTTTCTCCAATGTTCTCCAAATCTGACTTTTACCACCATTCCTATCAAAGTCAACTACAATCAAATATCAATTCACAGTCCTCATCTTACTTGGAAAGTTTGATATATCATTCCTTCTGTGAAAACTTTAACTTGACTTCTGAGACATCATACTCCTGGTTTTTCTCTCATGTCACTGGCTTGCTCTTCTCAGTCCTCTTTGTTAGTTCCTCATCTCCCCAAACTCTAAACGTTGAAGGGCTCAGGTCTCGGACCTTAGACCTTTTCTCTAAGCTCCGCACAACTTTCTTGGTGACCACACCCAAACTCATGGTTTTTAAATACCACATAGATGCTTTTGTCTTCCCATATTTACAATCTCCAGCCAAAACTATCCCCTGAATTCCAAACTCCTATGATCAACTGATCACACAACAGCCAGAGTCAGAGGTCTGAAACATCTGAGATGTGTCGAGGACAGCACTACTGCTACATTTCAGTCCTGCTAATCTGCTCTTCCATACAGCCTTACTTCAGTAAATGGCACTCCATCCTCCCAGGTACTCAGGGTCAGAAGCCTTGAAGTCATCCTTAGCTCCTTTCTCTCATATCCCTACGTCCAACCCATCAATAAATATCCAGAGTCTGACCTCTTCTCACTAGCTTCCGCTATATCAACATGCATCATCATTCAATAAACATATCAACTCTAAAATCTTTTTAAGGCACAGCACTGAAAAAAACTACTGATAAAAGGTATCCTGAGATAAGAAATATACAAGAAACGATATTAACTTTGAAATACATTTTTTACTTATTTTATTTATTTCTAGAAAGAGGAAAAAGAGAGAAAGAATCATGTGCAAGAAAAAGATTGATCAGTTGCCTCTCACACAACCCCAACTGAAGTCTTGGCCCAAACCTAGGGATGTGCCCTACCAGGAACTGACCTGTGACCTTCTGCTTCGCAGGCTGGTAATAGACTGAGCCATACCAGCCAGGGCTGAAATGCATTTTTAATGTGGCTAGGCTCTCTAGCCTACTTTGGTTAAAGTATTTTTATATTTGAAAATATTTTAAAACCATTCTGGGAAGTAAATTCACCTCTATATTGTTTTATTACCATAATCCAATAGTGCTTCATAATTACATTACTCACCAACCAAATTTTCTCCCTACCCATTACAAGTACATGCAAAAGCAAACAAAGAGTACATGCAGTGGCACTATGAAAATATTTAATATATCTGACACACAACTAAGTGAGGAAGCTGAATGTCAGATTATACTACTATTTATATAACACATGTACCTGTATTTTTCGAACCAGACAAGTTTGCCTCCTGAGCATACCTGAAGTGAAAAACCTGTATTTTCAGTAATATAATTTAATGACTGAATAATCACTTTATAGAAAGGATTCATAAGAATGAGCTCATTGTACCCATTTGAATCTTAGAAGTCCAACTTACATATTTTCTAAGACAATGCAGCTTTATTTTAGAACAAACATCTACAAATCTGTGGTCAATAAGGTACCCAATATTATAAATCATTGGGGTCCATAAAGAAACAGGCCATAAATAATGATTTATATAAGAAATAAGAGGTGGCCTTGTTTCAAGATCAGTTTACCTTAGGACATTAAAAGAACTTTAAAAGTCTAAAACTAAACAGTATTCAAAACCAAATTAGCTCTGGCTGGGTGGCTAAGTGGGTTGGAGCAGCTGCCTAGTACAAAGAAAGGTTGTCAGTTCCATCCCCGGTCAGAGCACATACCTAGGTTACGGGTTTGATCTCCAGTTTCAGTGCATATGGGATGCAACCAATCAATCTTTCTCTCACATCAATGTTTCTCTGTCTCTCTCTTGCTTAGTAACAGCATCTGTTAATAAGTGCTCATTTATAGAATTTACAGTAATTTTATGCAAAGATAAAACATCATAGCTTTCATTCACGTAACTGAAGTTCTTAACATCATCAGTTTCAGGCACTGACCCTAATTTCAACTTCCTCAATTGAAGGCTTAAAATTTTTTAGCCCTGGCTGATGTGGCTCAGTGGACTGAGTGTCAGCCTGAGAACCAAGGTGTCACTGGTTTGACTCCCAGTCAGGACACATGCCTGGGTTACAGGCCAGGTCCCTAGTTGAGGGCACATGAAAGGCAACCACACACTGATACTTCTCTCCCTTTCTTTCTCCCTCCCTTTTTCCAAAAATAAATAAAGTCTTTTTAAACAAAAGAGCTCAAAGTGTTTTTTAAAAAAATTAACATCAATTTTAGAGCAAGAGGAATGGCAGGGGAGATGAGAAACATCAATTTGTTGTTCCACTTATTTATGTATTCAATGGCTGATTCTTATACGTGTCCTGACCAGGGATCAAACCCACAACTTTGGCATATAAGGACAACACTCTAACCAACTGAGTTACCCAGCAGGGCAAGAGCTAAAAAGTTTTAATGACTCCGATGAAACATAAAAGAACAAAAGCACTAGAGCTCACCACATCAAAAACGACACCAAACAAAACCAATTTATTAAATCTACTAGCCACCTAATATATTAAAAACCTATTTTCCTTGCTATACACTGGAAACTAATATAAAATACTGTCAATTGAAAAAATCTATTTTTTCTAACTTCCAAAACTTTAATTTGGTACAAGTATAGGCCAAATCTTATGAAATTTAGTTATGGGAGGAATCCAAAACTTTACACTGCAGATTTTACTTGTAACAAATTCCTCGACAAGAGTGGCTTAAGCTGGTGATCTCATATAAAGGACTTTGCTACAACAGTATCTGCTGTACGTAATAATATCTAATATATAGAAAAAAGTAACTTTGTCCTAAAGAGGCAATGCAATATAAGAGGATGATACATGTTTTACAGTCAGCATATCAACCATGTTTCTAACTACTCAAAATAGTTTCCTATTAAATTAATCAAATGCTTCCAGTGAAATCTTAAGAGTACTAGCAAACCCATTTCTTATCTATAGAAAGCAAAGATAAAATAAGTCTCCATTAATGAAACCAATCTAATGGGCTAAAAAAGTTCATATCCTTAATTATGAAATATATACAACCAATAAAATTTATAGCAGGCTGTTTTGAGAGTTTTTTTAAATTTTATTTTTAAAGAGAGGGGAGAGGGAAGGAGAAAGAGAGGGAGAAAAACATCAATGTGTGGGTTGCCTCTTGTACGTACCTACTGAGGACCTGGTTCACAACCCAGGCATATGCCCTGACCAGGAATCGAACTGGCTACCCTCTGGTTCTCAGCCTGTGTGGCATTCAATCCACTTGAGCTACACCAGCCAGGACTAAATAAATTAAATCTTTAAAATAAATAAATAAATAACCTCACCTCAAGCACCTAAAATGGTGTATTGCTTCTTGCATCGTTTTAGCAACCAGTTCCAAGAATTCTACATTCCTTTACCAAGTATTCAGCACCTATCAGTCACATGACTATCTCTGCTTACGATGCAACAAAACACAGATGGATATCCAAAAAATAGTAACTGAAACTCTAAAAAGAATCAAGTATTTTTCCTAATCACGCAATAGATAGAATAATCTACAAACTGGAAAGATTTTGGCAAACAGCCGAAGAACACTTACTTCTGTTCCAATTCCAGGTTGCGTGCCAGAGTACACACTATCTGGCGGAGGACCACCGTACTTCCTCTGTCCTGTGGTCACATCCAGAGTATAACCAGTCCTCTCAAGCAAGGCCTAAAAGTGATTACACATCTGTTTATACTTAAATATCACACACAAATCAGTATATTAATATTTGCTAAAAGGCACCCCAACCTCTTAGGCTATGTAGTTTATAATTAGGTAAAATCAATCAAAATTCACACTGGTTCCTCTCAGACATTGCTCCCACTTTATTTTACTTCTTTCCATACATTTAATGGAAACGTCGTGGTCAAATTAAGTCTCTAAAGACATACCACTTTTTTGTTATGAAAACAAAATAGAGGCAAGAATTATTCAAAATTCAACATAAGCTGATCTGAGGCTACCAATTCATACTTATGTACCACAGCTCCTCATTTTATACCTCTTCTACCTCAATTAGACCAGTTTCCTTATTTGTTCCCTTTACATACCATACTGATAGCCACCAGTGACACTTGTCAAATAAACTGTTTGCCATCATTAAAAAAATCAACAGTCCTACCTCTCATGCAGCTTTCCCTCATTTTATTTCTCACATCTTCCTACTCCTTCTATTGTACTCAAATAATTTTACCGTTTTATTTGATCCTTCTGTTTTGTACTGTTACACCACAAGCTTTTTAAGAACCAGATAATTTCTCATACAGCAGACTCAAAATATTTGGCAATTACCAAATGAAATATTTCCCAATTTCCAACTTTCTCACAAGACTATATTAGATATGAAGGGGAATTACAGGAAAAAAGATAATGTCCTTGTCCTCAAAGGTCTGTGCTCATATAAAAGGCCTAGAGAACGAAGACACAATGGGAGAAAAAGAAATGCAATCTACCTAGAAGGGGAGTCTGGCACTTCAGGTTTTTAAAATTATACAATGTCAGGGCAACAAGCTATCTTGTTTAGATACCACCAAGTTCAGTGGTTTTCAAAAACATCTTCGGAGGAACCCTGGATACCACAGTTACCTTAGACCCTCCATTCCTTTACCTTTGACTCAACTTTTAAACATAAAAATACATGCAATACATAAAATATACATTAATATGCATTTACATATTTACACATGATACCTGCATAATGTAATATACACATATTACATCTATAGCATGTATCTTATCAAGAGTAAATAGCTTTAGGAAAGTAACACAGGCCTATTCAGTGAATAGTAGTAAGTTAAAAAACATGCATACATTACATCAAAAAGAATTTTCATGAATTTAATTTGTTTTTAAATGTAAGAATGAGGTTATGCCATTTTACGCATAAGGGGAAAAGGTACAAAAGAGCTCTACATAAACTAGTTATATGGCAGAAACTATAATTTATATTTCATATCTACATAAAACTATGAACTGCAATGTTAAATAAAGTATTTCAAATTGAAAAGTGTATCACCGTAGCAAACAGCAATGTCCAGTTAACTAAGAAATTAGGCTCACTAGTCTTTCACTAAATGCCCTATATTTACCTTTCAGAGAAGTTTATCTAAATAGTAACAATAATGGTTCATAGTTACACAGTTTTTGCTACATTCCAGGCATTATTTTAAGCACTTTCTGTATCTTCTTTTAATCCTCACAACTCCTATGAGGCAGACACTACTACTACTCTCAGTTTATAAATAAACTGAGGTAAATAAAAAAACTTCAAAGAAAGCAAAGTAGTTATAAAAACACTTTTTACCAAGAGAAAAAACAAAACAAAGTGCTTGAAAATGAACCAGAGATATGACTGGATCAATTCAAAAAACTGTTGTAAGAAGCATCAATAAATGGATCTCATTGACCGCCTGAAGAACAAGGAATGAGGGAGAGTCTAAATTGGGTTTTTTCACCAAATATAGAATTAAATGTTCGCCTCCAAAATTCTTCTAATTTTCTCTAAATAATTTCATTTCTAAACACTAATTTTAAAAAGTGAAACTATAAACTCTGATTTCATTTGATTAAATTTAATTTCATTACAAGTCATGTTTTACCTTGATCTTTGCTTCATCGGGTCCCTTTGTAGACTCTTGCACCTTGCTCCCCTGTTTCTCCCTTTGCCTGTAGGTCTTCATAACTCCACATAAAAATGCACTTTTGTTCTAGAACAGGCGAGTTATTCAACGAAAAAGAATTACCAGGAATCGTTGAAGGGTCAAATACATAAATTCACAGAATTTTAACAAAACATTTACTCATGAATTTACTCAATATTTGCTGAGTGGTCACTATGTGCCAGAGAATGGAGCAAAAGCAGCAAGACAGTCTTCCATTTGTTGACTGGGCTATCTTTGCCGCATGTTCTGAACTATTTCTCCCACCTACATTACTTCCCTTCAAGACAGTAAGAAAGAATCAAATGACCCCAAAATGTGAGTAATTTAAACATGTAAAACCAGTAACAATTAGCCAACTTCGATTTTAAATTTTTTTAAAAAGCTTTTTTTACTTTTAGAAAGAGGAAAGGGAAGGAAAAAGAGAGGGAAAGAAACACCAATGTGAAAAGAGAAAAATCTATGGGTTGCCTCTCATATATGCCCTGTCCCAGGACCTAATCCACAACCCAGGTACATGTTCCATGACCAGGAATTGAACTGGTGATCTTTCACTTTACAGGATGATACTCAACCAACTGAGCCACACTGGTCAGGGATGATTTTAAGTTTTGAAAGTAACTTACTGCATACAAGGAATGGGGGAGACTTTTACTTTATACTGTGGTTCTGAAAATTCTGCCATAACAGATCTTCATTTCCCTTAAAACTAATTTTCTAAAAGAAGTAGAGGTAATCACAAACAAAAAATACCACTTCTCCACAGGAAAAAAATTATAGTAACTAATTTCAGGTCACTAGTTGTTCAAAGACATTTCTGAGTAATAGCCTTACCTGAACATGTGATAAGTCACTTTCCTTGAACTGTTGTAGTACAGATAGAGCTCCTTCTTCATTAAATTCCCTGAGAGCATCAATTGCTCTTTCATCAAGATCGACATAAGCTACCAACCCTACAAAGGAAATTGAAAAGGAGTAACATTATTGCAACAAAAGGGATAATGTACATTGTGTTACCAATGATTAATCTAGAACAGTTACATTCAGTACTATCACTAACAAACTACATTTTCACTTAACTATTTGCAACAGACAGGTATACAATTACTATATAGACAGGTCAAGAGTACAAATATGAAAATAAAAGCTAAAATGTCAATAATTATAAACATGAATTTCAATCCCCATATCCCACAAGAAAACATAAAAATCCTAACCCCATTTCTCACTCCTCAAAAGGTTTAAATCTTGGCAATTAAATCTGATGAACACGCTGTACTACAGATTAAGCATTAATATAACAACTTCTGATTCATGTTAGAGTGGTAAGAACCATGTTAGAGTGGTAAGAAATACACTGTATTTCCCAAGGATCAACCTTCAAATTATATGGACTGTTACAGTTGTTGCTAACCACACAATAGGTGGTGGGGAAAAAAGAGAGAACTATTTTTACTAACTTAATCCTTCCTGCTCTCCAAAAAGTGTCAACAGCTTTTCCTCCTTAGCACCAAAGATAATATGAAATACGTGTTTATTGAAGCATCTACTTTGCTGCAGTCAGAATGTGGAAAGGCATAATTTTAAACTTTTTTACAAATGCAAGTGCAGCTTGATCAATCAATTCTGAAAGTCGTATTTTAAGGCATTTTGTGTTCTTCTGAAGCGTCAAGCTGAGATTTAAAAGATGCGGTGGCATTTGCAACACTGTCAAGAATGGCAATTTTTTTCAAATGGCATTAAGGACTTTACTATGGACTCACAAGTAAACTATACAAAAAATATACACTGCATTCCATATATGTAGTATATTTAACTGCACACAGAACATCTACTAAGTTTAAAATATAATTACTTAAGTCTGTTAAGTGTTATATTTATCTCCATATAGTATATAAGAAATGAATTTCAGAATTGATCCTACATAAAATGGAAATATTTGGCACATTAAAACCCCCAACTCCATATGAACTAACATCAAAAGTGACTCCATTTTGGTAAAGCCAAAAGAACTTTATTCCATACAGTAAATGTAATGCCACTTGCAAAGTTACCTTTAAAAAATGCTGTCATGATTTGTTTTAAAAGCTCAAAATGAGCATGTCTAAATAACTGGAGTTTCCTTACTTGAATATTCCATACCACCACCCAAAGCCACAACTCAGGACACTTATCAATCCATTCTATCAATCCAACCCTACACTTAAACCATCAGCCTTTTATAAATAACAAAAACACTCTACAAGAGAGCATCTCTAAGCAGATCACTGCCAATTCTCTGTGGCAGAAATGTCAAAGTTCCTAAGGGCTGATTTTCAAATGGGACCATCACTTAGGAGTCATTTTTAGACATCATCTTAGTATCTGAAATTATCCTGAGTTTTTCAAATTTAAAAAAATTTAAGGACAAAATAACCAATATATGTTACTATGGTACTTAAGACACGTTTATGAAATAATTCAATTCTCTCTCCCAAAATCTGGACAGGCCCACAAAACACTGAGGAAGAAAGTTTCCATTCATGGTCCCAAAGGGGGAGGACACATTTATTTATGAACAGCACTCCCTAAGGGTAATTATATCTCTCCCTCTTTAAACTTCAAACCACTTACAACCAACCATATTAAGATGTTCAAATTTGCTTAAGCACTTAACCATGGGACTTCTAGATTTTTTTTTAAAGCAGCTGTTACAAACCAAACACTTCCATATTACTGAGAGATGTGGATTTCTGTCTAACAGAAAGTAGACAGGCACAAACTCTCAAGGAGTCTAACATTTATTATCATTTCAGATGATACAGTCTAACCAGTCCTCTTATTATGCCACCTAATCAGATCTAAGCTGATTTAACAATCACTTTAAGAAGCTAAAAGTAGAAAAGTAAAAGAAAAATGATGACTGATTTAGATTAAGGAAAAAAGTAAAATTTGGTATGCTGAAACATACATTTTAATTGGTGGTAAACCTAATGCAAATTGATGTACTATTCTGAAACAACTAAGACTGCATATTCAACACTAAGAAGGCTTCAAAATAATGAGAAAAGAATATCAAAGTCAAACCCAATATGCCTTCAATGAAGGGAAAGTAACAAACATTCAGCTCTACATAGATCAGAAACAATAAGTATTATTTAACCTTAAAAAATCTATAAAATTTATAGTGGTTTGCGCCCTCACTTTCATAACCAGTCAGAAACAAGAAATGCATATTATACCTGTCTGAAATATTTCATCAAGTCTTTCTGCCACCTTCTGTGGGAGGCCTGCCTCTATCAGTGTCTTGTAGTGTTCTGTGTGAGTTACACTGGAAGTATCCATTGGTTCTTCCTCTTCTTTTAACTGTACCGCATTACCATTCACCTGATTAGCCATTTTATTATGCTGCTGGAAAAAATTCAGGAGCTATATTACATTAAGCCAAAAATAACTAGTTTGTAGGACAATGCATGATTTAGCTGAACTAATTTGTATACATGCTGCTAATAACCTCTAGCATTATTTTATGCCTTTTGTGATGTATCTGACCTAAAATTGCAGTAACAATCCTGTAAAACCATAAAAAATGTACATGGAAGCATTAGATCTTTAAGGAACTTCATGTACACTAGGTCAAATAAAGGCTTGAATTTACTTAAGGTAGAATTGCTGATTAACAAAAGTAGCTGTTGTGTCCTGATGAGTATATCAAACAAATCACCAGAAAATCCTAAAAAGTCCTTCAGCACTCAATTCTTATACAATTTTTAAAAGTTCGGTTTAAAAACATAATGAACACCCACAGTCCACTTAACCAAGGTTTAAGAACATTCAAATCTTCCTAACTCTGCTTCAAATCCAAGATCAGTGAGAAATAAATGTCCTGTTGTCTCCAGTTTAACACACTGGTGGTTTAGGTTTTCTTCGCCTCACACAAAACAAAAAAATCAAAACTTGACATTATTTTTTGTTCTAAAATTATTTTGCTATTCCCATTCACAGATTTAAAAGAAAAAATGACTAAGTTTAAAAGTTAAAAAGGTTGTCTTAAGTTCACATAAAATAAAAAGTGAGCTAGAGTTGAGGTTGCTTCATTTTAAAAAAATGAGTACATACTGAATTTTTCACATCAGTAAAATAAAGCTGGAAAAAAAACCAAACAGTAAAAAATGGACACCTAACTTCTTCCAAATAGTTTCAGCAAATATTAATTAGGATTAACTTAGATCAGCTGTCTCAGATTAACCTAATCATTTTACAAAATCATTTTGTATGTTCAACCTGTATGTATAATATTGAAATGAACCAACTCCCTGAACAGATTAAATAGTAAAACCATACAAGGCCAGTCTCTATCCTTCCTCAAAAGACAGAATTAAAGTGCATTTGTCTGTGGTGAAATTACAATGTAATGAAGACAATAAGCAACAGAATAAAGACATTGCAACGAATACTGAAATAAAGGACATGAAGGTGATCAAGAAAAGCCTACTTTCTTGATGAAACTCAAGATACCTAGCCACCCATAAAGAAAATACAAGTTTCCTAAAAAGCACTAAAACCCATAAGATAACCACACTTCCAGACTGCTTATCAAACACTGTGCAAATGCACCAGGAGCAGTTTTCTGACTTAAAACAACTTCTTTTCATTTCGAAGTCCACTAATATTTAGTTGAAGTTAATGGAGAAAAACTGAGAGGAAGGAGATAACAGAGTAGGAACAGAGGAAAATGCAGAAAAGATTACTCTGAAATGAGATAGTATCATGACTTCTTAGAATTACAAATCATTAAGACTTGATAGTCCACTAATGTGTCTACAGACACAGACTGCAGTTAAACTCTGGATTGATAAATGTTTTCAAGGCAAGCCTTAATTCTGATGAACTGGAAATTTGTTTAAATCTTTTGATTAACATTCGTAACTGGCACACTTTTGATCAAAAAAACTACTTACAGTGAATATGTTTACTGATTAGTACAACCTATTTGTATAAAGATGCATCCTAAGTCCAAAGTCTCCTAACACAGAGATCTGTTTTCCCAAGCTCCCACCACCCCAAAATACGACCAAATAAGATCATCAGAAGTCGAAAGTTGTCAGTATCACAAGACCCTTTCAGTATTGCAGCTGGAAATAACTATTAGTCACAGAAAGAAAGCAAATTTTTAACAGAAAAGTTCAATGAACATCTGTCAAGGTGGTATGTTTTTTAAAGTATGTGTAAAGCAAAATGACAAGTTGCATATTAAGAACAAGATAGAAATATTCATGACTATTTTATTGCAAAGGCTCTTTGCAAGTTGATTTGGATACTGAATTTTTTTAATTGTAAATTTTAACCAAAAAATGTAAAAGAATTAAATCCTAGAAAAACAAAACGTTCAGATCAAGGAAAAATGTCTCTTCAAGCCAAATACAATGTGCTCATTTAAAAAAAAAGAAAAGACTTTTAGGTCACATGAGACTTAAAACTCGTGTCAATTCAACACAATGCCACACAGCCAAACCATATTTCTGATGCAGCAAATATACTAATATGACTGGAGTCATTCGATCTAAGCATTTTTGCAAAAAGTAGAAATTTCATTAAGATTTAAAAGGGCTGCTGGGAGATTTGGAAGTCAGAGTAGCCCCTTCCTGACTGTTTCTAAACATCTCTATGCAAATTATTCACATTAAGAGACAAGTTGTAAAAAAAACCAACGACATGAAAACTAACGGTTATCTCAAGGTTTAAGAGTGTCAAGCCCTTATCCTACGACTGACTCATGAAACATAAATTCAGCCTCTTCAGGACAGCGAAAAACTCAAACAGGCAGTGTGAAAGGATGGGACCTTTCAAGAACCCCGTGGCTGTAAGTTTTTTAAATGCTAATAATACGCTCACTACCATATTTGTTTTTAAGTCGCCTTTCCGGGTTAGTGCGCCTAAGACATTCTTAGAATTATGTGTCTCGGGCGCTGCTTGAAGCCTAAGTTTCATGGCCTCTAGTAGTCATTTTTTCCTTCAAATCTCGGCTCGCAGCATGCAAAATGGGGGAGGGAGGCTTTCCAAACACGTCGGCCCTTCGTCTCCTGCCCCCCACAAAAGTTTTCTCCCGGCTCAAATAACCCGGGGTTTACATCCCGCCCTCTGCCCACCCCACCCCCTCACGCCAGACCCGACCATCAGCACATCCCACTCGAGGCTACGCCAGCTGAGACGGGAAGCGAGGCGGCTCAGACAGGGAGAAGCGATGGGGCCGCGGGCGCCTTAGGCCGCCGGCTGGGGCCGGCCGCGTGGAGCAGCGGACGGAGGCGGGAAAAGCACTGCCAACCGCTACAGGCCGCGGGGAGAGCGCCCGGCGGACCTCACCGCGGACCGGGGAGGGGGTAAATGAGTAAGGGCGAGGAGGCGCCTCGGCGAGGACAGGCCCTCTATAGTGCTGCTGGACGAAGCAGCAGCCGCCCCCAGCCCATCCCCACCCCCACCCGCACCCCGGGACCTCGATGAGAAAACGAACTGGGGACCAGGCGCAGAGCGCGGGTCGGGTGGAATCGGGGCTCCCGGCCCCTCCCCCCACGGGCCTGGGCGAGACTCACCAGGGAAGAGCAGGGGCCGGTGGCCAGGCCCGTGAGAATCAGCGCGAGGCGCTTTGAAAACGACTAGAAATGGCGCGCGCGCCACCCCCTCCCCCCGTCATGGACAGAGATGCGATCCCGGCAGCACGCGGGGTTTCCCGGAACTGCTTCCAGGGACTTGGAGCGGCCAGGCAATCACTTCGCGCAAAGGCCTGAGAGGCAGCTTGTGCGACCAATGGGAGCAAGAAAAGCCGTACCACGCTAAACAACCGGGAGCCAATCGAGAAAGCCACCGGTTGAGCCAATGAGGGAACTCAGCGCCGCTGGCTGTGGTGCCTCCGGGGCGGGGGCAGGAACACAAAGGGGTCTATGGTGAAGCCCGGGGTGAAGGCGAGTCAGCGGGGCACCGAGTCCTTGGGGGGCTAAGGCTCCTCCCTTCTTGCCCGCGGCGAACGCGAGGTCGGAAAGCTAGGCCTCGCGCCGCGTGGCCACCTCCGGAACCCCGCCCCCTACGGTCCGCGCGGACCCCGCTCCGCCGCGGCCTTCCCACCCCCTAGCTGATGCCGCAGCGTCCCGAATTCCCCTTAGAGGCGCCGCCGCCGCCGGCGTTCGCCCCAGGCACGCCCACCGCCAGGCGGTGGGGCCTCCCTCTCGGTCACGTCTGGACTCTAGTTAGAACACGATTTTGGGATGACTGGGCTCGTCTTTAGAGTTGAAAAATCGTCCCTAGGAACGATTGGAACACCGCCCCTCCGACTCAGGCTCCCTTCCACTTATCGTTAGGAGCGTCTCGGAATGTGAGAGAAATCACTCAAATGGGAACACTCAAAAGCTATGTGACACAAATGATAGCGCAGGGACTTTTTTTTCCCACAGGGTTTGGAGACACAGTATTTACAGCGTAGGGCAGATACATACATTGATGAAGCCTTTTCCATGCTGGGAAAGGGGCTTATTCCCCACGGAGACTAATTTCGCATTATCTCTACACCTGTTTCTCACCTTGTACCCGTCCCTCACTAGTGGTGTTCCCTGTCCTCGCCTCAGTCCCAACCCATTTCATCCCACGGCCCTCCAATCTCACTACGGCACAGCCGTCCTTCCCAACCGCCACCCCAACGTCCCACCCTCCAGAGCCCGCCCCTCGAGGGAGTGGAGAAGGTCCAGCAATGGTCTGCAGCATTTCCAGCTGCACTCGGGCAACGCTGAAATTTCTCAGACCCTACCAACCAAAAATTATTGAACATCTAGGTGCCAGTACCGAACTAGATGTCTCGGTGGATCCAAGTTTTGCATTATGAAGTGTGAAAGTTACACAAATGATGGGATCTTTAAGTAAAAATAATATAAAATGATGAATATAAATTTAAGAACAGTCTAGGAGGGATGTGGTAACAGGGAGAGACCCAGAAGCTTAAAATGTATTAGCCTCTAGCTCAAGGGTTCTTAAGCTATTTGGTGCCACTTGACCAAGTCTAGTAAAAGGTATGAATCTCTTCTAGGTTTTAAAATAAAATATATAGCCCTGGAGAAGCTGCTAAGTTGGTTGGAACGTACTCCTGTACACCAGAAAATGTTGGGGTTCATTCCTCGTCAGGGCACATACCTGGATTTCAGGTTCCATCCCCAGTGGGAGCGCATATGGGAGGCAACCATCTACGTCTCTCTCCCTCAACCACGTTTCTCTCTCTATATATATCTCCCTCCCACCTCCGTCCCCCTAATGCTTTCTCTAAAAATCAATGAACATGTCCTCCTGTAAGAATTAAAAAATAGTAACAGCCCTGGCTAGTGTGGCTTGGTTGGTCGCAGCTCCTCCCCTAATCGTAAAGGCCCCAGTTCTATTCCCAAAAGGTACATAACTTAGATTTCAGGTTGAGTACCTGGTGGGGGTATGCACTGGAGGGACCCATGGATGTTTTTCTTTCACATCTATGTCGGTCTGTCTGTCTGTCTCTCTCTCTCTCTCTCTCTCTCTCTCTCCTTCTCGGCAAGGATTAAAAACAACATAATAAAAAAATTTTAAATAAATACATAGCATTATAGGAGACTTTATATTGAAATACAATTAGAAAATATATACTTTAAACAAATTTGTGATATAGTATTCTTATTGTTTTTCTTTATTAACGCATGAAATGTCAAGATCTTGCAGTGGGTCAAATAACAAGTTGCTTTGAAATTTTAAAGCAACTAGAATATATATCAATAAATCTATAATAATTAAAACGTAATATGAAAATGTCTGGGATTACTATTGACGGTGAAAGGTACTACTGATTCTACTGTGGTTTGTTGTCTACATTCACAACGGGGAAAATGCTGAATTTCAATTGGACATTAGTGAAAATAAAGATGTTATTTTTCCAAGAGACTCTTTTGAGTGTTGGGAGCCAGCCAGCAACTGTCCCTTGACAAGGTCGGGATGGTTGAGATACATCTGCAAGGTAGAGGCAACTGTGGCTGGATTGCCTGTCTATCTCTCCTTACATGTTTGTTTGGGTGAACAAAAGGTGGTGGAATTGTTAGACACTTGTATTTCAGGCTCATTGATTTGCATAATTCCAATGAAGTTGTACAAAATAATTTCTTGACCAGAGAACAAAATCCCCTCTAATGAAATACATTTGTCTAAAAGTTGTTAAGAGTAACAGCCCCTCCTTTACCTTGAATAGGAATATATATCAATTAGACAGGCAAAGAAATAACAAAAGCTGGCTAGTTATTACAAACTAAACACATAGAAATAGTTACTAAAGAGTCAGAGTTTATACTACACAGAGAAACATTTTAGACAGAAAAGGATAGGTAGCTAAGTTAGACATCACAAAAGCCTTATAATAAATTTCCTATTACCTCTACTCAATCTAGCATATCCTTTTGCCCCATGACAAATTCTGAGAAACTTTAATATACAATAAGACATTCAAATTCTGTACATACAGCTATTTCTAATTATCTGATTTATAGCTCTCCTGGTCAAAATAATCTGTTTATTATAACTGAATCTATGGGAACTTTCATATTTGTCCTGGTTACCTTTGTATTAATTTTTTCTGCTTAACTGATCATGCTATACTGCAAATGTTAATCACTACCTAAAATGAAAATATAAAAACCTGCTTGTGCTTGCAATAAACAGAACAGAGCTTCACTGTCCTTTGAGGTGTGTTGTTGCCTGTTACCCATCGCCAATGCCTTACCCACCTTTCGGGAATCCCTGGACCCTGCTGCGGCTGGTCCACAGCATTTGAGGACATTGGCCACAAGGATAAGAACCCCTTGGACTGGATACTGTAATTGAAGTGATTCTATCACCCAACATTTTCTGGGACAATGTTTCAAGTATTTGGCCTTCATGAGCGTATGCCACCATCTCAGACCGTACATCTTGATTTCTTTATTTGGAAAATGTGGGCATCTGAGCTTTGCTCTTCCCCCCAAAATTAAAAATTGTATGTGTGTATGTATTCGCAGATTCAATATTTCACAAATATTTATTGCATACCCTCCACATACAAATCACTGTGTTAGGGAATATAAATGAATGAAACCCAGTCTCTGTCCTTAAAGAGCTTATGTTTGAGCAGACAAGGCAGGCCACATATACAAATGAATATTATGAAAAGATGAGTTTTTAAGAAGAGCTCCAGGCCTGACTGGTGTGACTCCGTGGGTTGGGGACTGTACTGCAGACAAAAAGGTGGCCAGTTGATTCCTGGTGACGGCACGTGCCTGGGTTTCAGGCCAGGTCCCTGGTTGGGGGCCTGGGAGAAGCAACTGACCAGTGTTTCTCTCACACATTGGTGATTCTCTCCCTCTCTTTCTCCCTCCCTTCTCTTCTCTCTAAAAATAAGTAAAATCTTTTATTAAAAAAATGATAAGAAGAGCCATGGCTGGATTGAATGCAGGTCTGCAAACCAAAGGGTTGCTGGTTCGATTCCCAGTCAGGACACATGCCTGGGTTTTAGGCCAGGTCCCCAGTAGGGGCCGAGTGAGAGGCAACCACACATTGATGTTCCTCTCTCTCTAAAAATAAATAAGTAAAATCTTTTTTTACATGTATAAGAAGAACTCCAGCTATACCCCTAATCTTTTGAAATTACATAATACAGTGCAGCCGGGCCATTCCACAGTGCTTCCCTGCCACACACCAAATTTTTTTATCTGAGTTGGTATGTCAGTGAACATGCTTTTGCTTCTTAAAACAATTATAGGGCATTCGAATGTTCAAATTGAAGGTCTGACTCCTACTAGTTACAACCCGAAGTTAACAGAAGTTGTTTTAAGTTATTGAACTTTCTTACCGAGTCCTCAGATGAATCTCCATTGTGCTCGTCCCCTCCATAACTTCAGTCTGTTCCTCTGACTCCAAACGCGATAACATCTATCCGGCCTCTCCCAGGTGCCTTCACTTGCCACTAAGGAGGATAAGCCACCCAGCCACAGTTTGAAGGCACAAATAGGGAAAATGAAAAAAAGAAAACACTGTAGAAAGGAAGAAAGAGGAGAGAGAAATGGAAAATGGGGAAATATCACGTGTAGCATGTTAGCAGAAAGGGCATCAAAAACCTACCCCTGTTGACATTAGGTGCCAAGAGTCCTCTACTCAGTTTTACTTGAAAACTTCAGTCCCACCTTGAATCATTCCAATTGTCAAATAGAATGATTTATTTTCTTCATCAAAACATAATAATTTTTATTATTTTAAGGTATTTTCCAAAATGGTGGCACTCCAGTTGAGGGTGACCGGAACTGAAGGCTGTCTTTCATTTTTTTCTAAAGGTGCCATATGGCTGACTTTGCAATAGCTTGTAGTCGACTTACCTCAAGGCCTTATGGGCTTTGGCCTGCATGGTTCAGTTGGCCAGAGCATAATCCTGCAGACTGGAAGGTCACTGGTTCGATTCCCGGCCAGGGCACATACTCAGGTTGCAGGTTTGATCCTGGGCCAGGGTACATGTGACAAGGCAACCAGTGTTTCTTCCTCTCTTTCTCCCTCTCTCCCACTCAAAGCAATGACAACTGTTCTCAGGCGAGGAATAAAAAATAAAAACCTTATTAAATCACTGCTTTATTGCCATTTTTATAGCATTTTTTTTCTTTTGAAGGCTATCATTGGGCTAGCTTGTTGAATTCCCTTCTAATTCTCAAATTCATCAAAGCTGTTTTTTAATCCTTACCTGAGGATATGTTTTATTGACTTTAGAGAGAGAAGAAGGAGGAGAGAGAGAAATCTCAGTGTGAGACAGAAACGTTGATTTGTTGCTTCTCATACACGGTCTGACTGGGGATCAAACCTGCAACCTAGCTATGTGCCTTGACTGCCCAGAACAGAACCTGCAAACTTTTGGTGTACTGGATGACCCTCCGACCACTACCAGCTGAGCCGCCGGGCCTGGGCATCAAAGCTGTCTGAATGGGAAGAAAGTGTATTTCCATCTTAGTGTTACAATGTTTTAAACAATAATCACTACCATTTATTGAGCTCCTACTGTGTGTCAATTGTATTATATATACTGTTGCTGATCCTTACATGAACCTTAAAGATTAGTAATCTATTATCCCATTTTATTGAGGAAACAAGGCTCAGAGAGGCTAAAACATTTGCTCAAAGCCACACAGCTGAACTAAGGTTCAAATTGAAGTCTGTGTGACTCCAAAGCTACTTCACTGAGTTAGTTTTCAGTTTAAAGTCTCAGCACTGGCAAGTTATTTACTTGTAAAGGTAGATATTTTTACTAGTCAAAAAATCATCATAGTCAGCCCTGGCTGGTATGGCCCAGGGGATTGAGCACCAGCCTGGGAACCAAAGGGTCGCAGGTTCAGTTCCCAGTCTAGGGCACATGTCTGGGTTGTGGGCCAGGTCCCCAGTAGTGAGTGCACAAGAGGCAACCACACATTGATGTTTCTCTCCCTCTCTTTCTCCTTCCCTTCCCCTCTCTAAAAAAAAAAGTAAATAAATAAGTCTTTTAAAAAATAATCATAGTCAACCTGATGATTAAGGGTCCAAAGCAAACTATAAGATGAGAATATTCCCTTATGTGGCCTGCAAAGTGGTTTCTCAGTGAAATTTGAACTTGTTCTGAGAAATGACAGTATCTAAGAACAAAATGATGGCTTCACAAGATATCTCAGCATTACGGAGCAACAGTCCTTGGTGTAGGTTTATTAGAAAAGAAAATGTCTCAAAGATTTACTTATATGGACTTCAAAATACTATTGGGTTGGCCAAAAAGTACATTTAGTTTTTTTCTGTAAAATAAAAGACAATTTTTAATTTTCACCAATAACTTTATTGATTTGGATAGTTAGAATATGCCGGCTGTCTCCCACTGTTGGCTTCTAGTGGGCAGAGGCCAGGAGCACTGCTAAACATCTTCTAATGTGTAAGACAGCCTCACAGCAAAGAATTATTTGGCCAAAATGTCAAACGCACAAGAAAGTTCACCACTTTTGAAACATTTGATCAGTTACAGTACCTTCTCCACACACTGCACGAATCTTTGTTTTTCAGTTGCGTTTTTACCTTCCTTGAAATAATAAAGCATCATATGCCCAAAATGCTGCAGATCTTCTTTCATCTTCAATATTAAAATGGCTGCACCCTGGCTGGTGTAGCTCAGCAGACTGAGCACGGGCCTGTGAATCAGGGGTCGCCAGTCCGATTCCCAGTCAGGGCACATGCCTGGGTTGCAGGCCAGGTCCCCAGTAGGGGGCGTGTAAGAGGCAACCACACATTGATGTTTCTCTCCCACTCTTTCTCCTTCCCTTCCCCTCTCTCTAAAAATAAATAAATAAAATATTTTAAAAAATAAAATAAAATGGCTGGACAAAAATTCAACCAATTTTGATACTTTTTTTATTTTTTATTTTTTCGACAAGTATTTTTTAAATGCACACCGAGATGAGAGCTGTCACAGTACAATTTAACAAAATTGTTTTGAATGAAGTTAAAGACAACTAAGCGCTACTAGAGCCATCGTATGGGAAAAACAAATGACCTTTGTGGCCAACCCAAAACTTAATTAACACTTGTTAAGGACTTACCATGTTATCTTATTTAATGCTCACAATAATATATGAGGCACAGCACCAAAAGGTAACATTTTCCTCTTGCAAATGAAGAAACTAAGCCCCAAGTCAGACTCAAGCTTTGGTATAATTCCAAATCCCAATCTCTTTATCTTTATGCTGCACAGCCAGAAGAGAAGAGTCAAAACCAATAACATTAGACATTCCTCTTCTAAGCCGTCATATTTGCAAAACTGATATTGGTACTCTCTTTTGAAATTCTTTTTGCCCTTTTTTTTTTCCCATGAGTTCTCTGTTCTCCTTGAGTTCTGTGAAGGGAATATGGGGAAAGTAAAAAAAAGAGATAGCAAAGTGAGCTCTCCTTTTCCGATTTTCCAAGCCCCCAATCAAAATCAAGAAAGCAAGAATCAACTTTCAAGTCCAACTAGGATTGTTAAATTCAATTTAAGAAAGATGAATTCTTGGTCCAGTGGAAGAATTGAACATAACATTTCTTCCTTGGCAACAGTGGGGCTTGGTGACTCACCAGTAGGACCTTGGCATGCCTACCCACAGACACTGAATTCTGCAGCCTTATTTATTTATTTATCTACCATTTACGTTCTATTTATTTTTTAAAAGATTTTATTTATTTATCTTTAGAGGGAAGAGAAGGAGAGAAGGGGAGAAACATCAATGTATGGTTGCCTCTTGTGAGTCCCCTGTTGGGAACTGGCCTGCAACCCAGAATGTGCCCGGACTGGGAATCAAATCAGAGACCCTTTGGTTCGCCGGCCCGCGCTCAATCCACTGAGCTACACCAGCCAGGGCTCTATCATTTATGTTTTAGAGAGAGGGTAAGAGAGGGAGAGACAGTGGGAGAGAAATACTGATCAGTGACCTTTTGCACACCTCCAACTGGGGACCTGGCCTGCAACCCAGGCTTGTGCCCTAGACAGGGAATCAAACCTGTGACCTTTTGGTTCGCAGGTCGGCACTCAAGCCACACCAGCCAGGGCTGAACCCTGCAGCCATTTAAAGAGATGGGCATAGGCAGTAGCAGCTGTGGCCTGAATTCCAGAAATCAAATTCTGGGAGACTGTTGAATATAGCATCTGGTCCATTGAGTGCTGATTATTTTAAGGCTTGCTTCTAGGCAGGAAGAAGAGCTACATGCTGAAAATCATTTATGGAAGTGTTACTGTAAACTTTTAACCAAAACCAAGTGGGATTCTAGAGTAAGTATTATTACCCACATTCAAATATACAAGTTAAATACACTGTTATACAAATAAGATTTAATAGGGGTTGTGAGCTCTGCTCCCTCAGTCATAACTTATGTTTTGTTTTTTAAATGCAATAAAACAGCCCTGACCAGTGTGGCTCAGTTGGTTGGGTGTCATTCTGCAAAGCGAAAGGCCGTGGGTTTGATTCCTGGCCAGCGCCCATGCCTGGGTTGCAGGTTCGATCTCCAGTTGGGACGTGTATGAAAAGCAACCAATTGATGTTTCTCTCCCTCCGTTTCTCCTTTCCTTCCCTTCTCTCCAAAAATAAATAAATAAAATATTTTTAAATGCTATAAAACAGTAAGAATTGATTATAAACAGACTATGTGTATATAACTAAATTCTCATTACCCTTATGTTAAAATTTCCATTACAAGGAGGGGAGGTGCTCTAATTAATAACAATAATACCATATACTTACATGGTTTTTCCATTTATAAAGAGTTTCAAATACAACATCTCACATCTTGGCTACATTTGGGCATCTTGAAGCGTGCCCTGCCCTTGGCCCTGTGACTCCCCTCTCCTGATTCTTTCCTCGGTTCTGTAATACATCCTCCTAGGTCCTCTCCTCTTCCCAGTGTTATCTGCTGTGTTCCCAGGATGCCGTCCTTGACATTGCTCTCATGCTCTATCGGCGCCACCCATTCACCTGCGTGGTTTTCCCTATTACCATCTTCGGCTATTCCCATTTCTTTACCTGCAGCCCCATCCTGGGTCCTGAGCTCTGGACTCATATTTCCAACGGCCTGCTTGGTATATGAATATATGTTTGGACATAGTGGATTCTTCAGACTCAACAACAAGTCTCTAAAGATGCTTTTTATCTCCCATCATTTGCCCCGTTCCTCAGTGAGCTCCACCCACACCGACCAACTGATGGTTTCCCCTCCAGGATGCCAGCCACTGCCTCGCCACTCTTACATTTGCTCCTCAGTAAATTAGCCACTTAGAACACTTTCCCCCCAATATCCTGATGACTTTCAGAATCAGGTCACTGATTCTGCTCTCAGGTCACTTCTTTGGAGAGGCTTTTCTTGACCCTTCTAAGTAACAGCTCCCTTCCCTTACTTACTTCTCTTGTACATGTTATTATCTGACATTATACTCTGTCTTTGTCTATGGCCCGTCTCCCCCACCAGAATGTTAGTTCAACAAGGATAGAGCCTTCATCTCATTCAGTTTTATACTTACATTGAGCACATTAACTGGTGCCCAATGAATTTTTGTTACATGATTGAATCAGCTTGTAATCTTTATACACATCCTACACTCCTCCTTTTTGTGAGTTCTGGTTCCATTCATGGCATACTTGGCCATCCAATAAATCACTCACCTCAGAAATCTGCATTTCACAGGTTCTGACTCATCCTAAATCATTCATGGAAATGTTTGATAGTTATACCTGGAGCCAGGACTGGAGCAAGAACACAAATGAGGCTCGCCCCTTCTTTTCCTATTCTGGCTGTCCCATCACTGGAGGGCTCTCATGTCCACAGGGGGCTACTCAACCAGCAAGCCCAAGCTCTGTCCATTCTCCCAGACTAGGCCCAGGTGTATGCACAGACAGCTTGGTCTACCCGCAAGAGAACAAAGCTGGGGAAGAGGTTCGTTTATGGGATGTTTAAGCAAAGAACTCCAAGGCCCTGGACACTTGAGTATGTGAGCTAGAAGGGGACCAGGCGGTGTGAGCTCTGATCCCCTTGGCCCCGTGGGGAAAAGTGCAACAGAAGGAGGGTCAGGTCCAAGGCTTTTAAAGAGCAGGGCTCAGGGTGGAGGCCTCATTACTGCTGCCTAATGGCCATACTATCTGGGCTAAGACCCAAACTCCAAAAATGTAGGTGTAACTACACAAGCATGAAGTTCAGAGAGCATCTTCTTCCCTGCCTTTTCTAAAAACCAAAGATGTAAGTTCTTTAAGAGCTATCAGTGTAGAGATTTAGAAAAGGAAAAATTGGGTAAAAATCCCATCAGAAAACTGGGCTTAATCAAAATTTAAAACTTTGGTCCTTTCAAAGACACTACTAAGAGAATGAAAAGACAAGCCCTGATGGTTGTGGCTCAGTGGGTTGAGCACTGTCCCACGAATTGAAGGGTCACTGGTTTAATTCCCAGTCTGGGGACGTGCCTGGGTGGTGGGCCAGGTCCTGGGTTGGGGACGTGTGAGAGACAACTGATCAATGTTTCTCTTCTTCTCTTTCTCTTTCCCTTCCACACTCTCTAAAAATAAATAAACAAAACCTTTAAAAAAGAGAGAGAGAGAGAGAGAGAGAATGAAAAGACAAGCCAAAGACTGGGGAAAATATTTGCAAATAATATATGTAATAAAGGAATTATGTCCAAAATATATAAAGGACTCTCAAAAATAAACCCTGGCTGGTGTGGCTCAGTGGATTGATCACCAGCCTGTGACCCAAAAGGTTATGGGTTCAATTCCTGGTCAGGACACATGCCTGGGTTTCGCACCAGGTCCCCAGTTCAGGGCATGCAAGAGGCAACTAGTCAATGCATCTCTCATACACTGATGTTTCTCTTTCTCCCTCCTTTGACTATCTCACTAAAAATAAATAAAATCTTTTTTAAAAAATCAATAAAAACAAGTGATCCAAAACTTTCATTAGAGTCTCAAAGGAATCTGATCTTCTCTGAAATACTAACAACCATTCGTTTATGTGCTTGGCTTGGAGGATTCAGAGGTTAACCAGAGGCCACACCTAGAGCAGAGAGCCTGAAATCCGGCCTGAACTCCCTGTATGGAGAGCCTGCCTTGTAACAAGTCCCCAAAGTTACAAAGAAAGATCTGTACTGAGATAACCCTCCAAAGGTGACAATGAGCCCTAAGGAACTGGTGGCTTTATCCCAGCTTTACCCAGGGGGGTGGGGCCGAGGGTGGGTCTTAGGTGGGTCACATTGCCTCTAGGAGCCTTCTGGCCTTTGCATAAAGGCCCCAGTAGATATCCAATGACAGGATTCCTACAGTTCTTTTATGAGTGGCATGTGTTGTAACAAATTAGAAATGAAGTCACCAGCTCTGCTGGCGGGGCTGAAATTTATACGTATTTCCCTCTCGTTTACCCAAGAAATATTTGTTGCCTGCCTACTGTAAGTAAAACGTTTGCTAGGCGTTGAAGGCACAATGGTGAGGAAGATGCAGTGACTTCTTCAAGGGCGGCCAAGTCTAAGGAGGGGATGAGAAAGTAAACAGGCAACAAAACAGGAAGAAAGTGCTTTGATCGGGACAAATCCAGGGGACACTGAAAGGAACACCTGATGGATCCGGTCTGGTGCGATCAGGAAAGGTTTCCTACCAGCTTGGCGTGAGAGCTGGAGGAGGAGGAGTTGGCCAGAAGAGCAGAGAGGAAGAGATGCAACTTGGAGTGCGTTGCCAAGTGCAGAAGTGCAGAGAATGGAAGCTGAGGGGCCAGCAGGGGCCGGATCATGGCTCCCCATAAATCACACCACAGCAGTGTACTGTCTGCTGCTGGTGACGGGAATCTGGGAGAGGTTGTACATGGAAGAGTGGCAAGAAGGGGTTTGCCCTTCAGGAAGCTCATTCTAGTTGCAGCAAGGGAGAATAGACTGAAGGGGTTTGAAAATAGAAAAGGAGAGACTCATTAGGAGGTTGTTTCCATTAGGAAGACATGGCCGTGAGTGATCTGAATAATTGCAGCTAATATTTTGAGCTTCGTTATCTCATTTAATCTTTGCAACTCTATGAGGCAGATAGAATCCCTCCCATTTAATGATGGGAAACCCAAGGAACGGAAGAGCTAAGGAACTTGACCAAAGTCACACGGTAAGTGGTGGCAGTGGAGCAAGGTAGGTGCGCTGGAAAAATATTTAAGAGGTGGTATGGTCCCTTCTGGATGACTAGTTTATTCAACTAATACTACTGACCAGGAGGGTGGCTAAAAGAGCAGGAATTGTCAAGTATGACGTGCAAGTTTCTAGCCTGGATAACTAGGCAACGAGTGAGTCAGGAAATAGAGGCAGGTGGGGGTGGTAGAAGAAAGTGGTGAGTTCAGTGTGCGGTTTGGTTTTAAGGAACGCTCGGGTAATTTCCAAGTGGAGATACATATGAGGTAGCCATCTACAGGGGCTGCTATGAAATTCCAAATGAGAATTTGATGTCATCAGCTTCAATCTCTCCGAGTAGTATCAGTAAAAAACTAAACCACCTTTGGAGAAGCTGAAAACGATACAAACTTTGCACATGAAGCACTTAGGAAAACATACTATAGTAGCTTTAACCACGAAACAATTTTAGGTCACTACAGAGTAGTTTTTCTATTAATTTTACTCCTCAGGTTGGTTGGTTGGTTTTGTTTACTAATGGCCCTGTAAGTTTCCTGTAGAGAAGCAAGGCCCAGATCAGCTACACCACCGCAGAGATGTGTATCTAACCAATGCTTCCGAGTCCTTTTCTCCCAGGGCACACGAATTCCTTTTTGAACACTAACTTTTGAAACACTAAAGAACCATTGAACAAATGATCACTTCAGGGCACTCGATGGGGAACTAATGTCCTGGAAGCAGAGGCCTAACCAACCCCTAGAGAACAAAGGGAATCTTCTTTTTATAATAATGGTGAAGCATTAATATATCAAATAGCCGTACAGGGAAGACTCCAGGTGAATTTCTGCAGGTGAACTGGCATTTTCTTTTAATTTCCTTTCCAGAAATTAAAAATGCTGATCATGTAAACCGCAAAAGAGTTTTTAAAAAATGCTTTGATGAAATTTCTTTTCCAACTTTTGGCTATAGATTAACTCAAGTTTTTCTTCCATGTTTGTATTTTTGCCCAATTTAAAGCACTTCTACTCCTTACCTCTACCTAGACTGGCCCTTCATTTTCTTAAAAAAGATTTCATTAGAGAAAATTACTTGTAAGTAACTCAAAAATTGTGGACACAGCCTGGTAACACATAATCATTGCCATAATCACAATCACTGGCACCACCCGCAAGACGGTGCAATTATGTCATAAATAGGGAGCCTTTGACTGTTTCTAAGAGTTATCTGTTCTGGAATCCCAACACTGGATCAGTAGACATTGTTTTAGTATTCTTAAGACTAAATATCTCCTTAAAGCAAAAAGGCTTCCTTACATCTTTCCTTTTGGATGTCCTTCCCCCGCTAATGAGTCACGCCTACCAAATACTCCCATGTTGCTTGCCACCATCCTAATCTTCATAAGAAATTGTTCAGGTTTTTGCATCTTCCCAAAATATGACAATATCCAAGGGCTCACCAATGTACTCCCAAATTTCCAGAAGAACATCAGTACAAATGCATGAATGTAAAGATAACTGCACCCAAATTCAATGTATCTGATGAAAACCCATTTTATGAATTGGTGCTGGATTACTAAAATGATTCTCAGCTTTTTGATTTTAAAAATTATACTTTTAATTATAGAATATTGTTAGAATAATACAGATATAGAGAGACACTAGAATAACTGTGACCAATATACCACAAGGAAAACTGCTCTACACACTTACTCATCCACTCTCCACAACCATAGAAAACAGGCACAAAGTGTTCAGGGCGTGTGTGCAGAAGCAGCCAGAGTCTTGGGAGCAGAAGGCATGCAAAAAGCATTAGCAAAGAGAGTCCAATGCATAACTTCTACACAAAGTTCAACAAATGGGCAGCAACTGGCAGACAGAGAGGAGACAGAGCTGGTCTGGCCCTTGCCCTTTTAACTTCCCAGCTGGAGTGGACATGTATGGAGAGGTGGCTGGGGTACTTAAGATGCCAAAGCAGCAGCAGGCACAGGTTAGGGGCGGGACGGGAGAGTCGGGAAGGAAAAGAAAGTGAAATAGAGTTATGTCATGAAGATGCTGTCTTCTATGGCCACTCTAAAGCCCTAGGAGCTCACCGAAACAGAACTTTGATATTCATTAAAACCATCGGCAACACTGATATGGTACAAGGCATATTTTAGTTTAGTCATCAAGAACATGTAAGTCATTCAACAATTAAAACATGAATACCCTAGCAAGAGGGTATTGGTTGGCAAGAGGTCATATAGAACAAAAAACAGGCTCCCTGCCCGGGGTTTGTATTTAAATAGGAGTCACAACAGAAAAAAAGCTCGTTGGTGGAATGGGATTTTTTGCTACTTTGGAGGTCGTGTTAGTCCCACACAGCTGTGGGTCGTAACTCAGTACAGCACACTACTTTAGAGAGACCACTGGCTCTTTTAACACCAGCTGCCCAAGAGCTATGGCAAAAGTAGGTTTCAAATGTTAAAACTCTCACAACAAAGCACAGTAGAAATACCTTGAGGCACACTCAAAAATAAAAACTTTCCTTCCTTGAATCCCATCTCCTGGGCATTAATTCCCTTCCACTCACACCCTCAAATACTTGGATAAGCACAAACATTGGGGACATTCCTTAATTCTCAGTTGGGCTGAGGTGGGAGAACTGACACTACTGGGCTTAGATTAAGTCAACTGGTAATCACTTTGTATCTGTAGGCTGAGAGGATGAAAGTACATTCCTATACGTTTATTAATTCCTTGTGACTAGCCCAAAGAGAAGATATTCAGTCTCAGAACAGGACAATCAACCCATCTGTCCCGTCCTCATATCCCACAGTGGGCTGACACACATGAACAAGTGCTTAGTTCTGTCCAAGGGCAGACCTTACGAAAGAGTGCACACTAGAGCACTCGTGCTCAAATTTTTTCTTCATACAGTGAAAAGGACATTTCTCCCACTGGATTATGTCTGTAGCTCTGCTACACAATCAACATCACCCAGTCACATGCTACGTCTGTGTGAATTCTGTTTCTGCTATGGGAAAAACCACAGGAAGACACATTTTACTGTACACACACATGCCCTTACGCAAGCTAAGAGAAACACTGGGATGTGGCCCTTGTCAGATCCTAGAGTTAGCAGTATAGGAAGAAGTGATCTTAAAGGGCAAAGGGGAAAGAACACAGAAATGACCTGTGTTCCTTGGGAAGGGACTCTGCTTCCTTCCCTGAAGTCATCAATTCCACTTGCTCCTTAGGCTCCACCATCGCTTATGGTCCCATCTTTCCTTGAAGCTATTTTCATTGCAGTGTTCCCTACAATGATCCCCAAAGGAAATTAACAAATTCTGATTAGTGGCAATAACAACAGTGGGCGTCAGTTGCTAAAATCACCATCACTGATGAGTCCTTGGTCCCCGAACCTGTTTCATTTTTCCTTGCAATCCATATCCTCAGTTAGCTTTCACAAAAATGCAAGCTTTAAAAAAGCTAATTAGAAACAATGAGAAGAAAAGATATGATCATTGCCTTCAAAGTGCAGAATCCAGCTCTCAGGAAGTTGGAAAGCTACAAGTGCATGAGCAATTCAAGGAAAAAGCCCTTTGAAAGGGAAGATGTATGTGCCCAACTATGGTAAGTGAATAAGTGTGGCAATTCAGGCAAAGTCTCTCATCCTTTTCCAAAAGAGCTGTGGCCACCCTATTACAGTTCAACATTGATTGCCCTTAGCACAGTTTTTTGAGTCAGGGCTAGAAGAAGAACTTTTAAAAATTTACTCTATTTCCACGCCTGAGTATTTATCAGCATTTATCCTCTAGACTTCAGAGTTCCAGTTACTTGTGGGGCTGAGTTCAATGAAGCACTTCATTAATACTGCTTGAATAAAAATCACTATGTTTAAGAGGGAAGAATATTCCCAAAGCCATGGGTCAGAACTTCAAATGGCTTGTCTTCACCGATGTTTCAAACTGTGGCCTACGACAAGGAAATTCAGTATGGTATAAGCAGCTCAGTCTTGAGAGAGCTCTCTAATAGCACATAAAATTGTACCTTCAAGTGAATCATTTATCAGTCACAATTACGAGACTCAGTCAGTGTGAACTCTTTTATGTTTAATAAGAGCTGAGCTCCGGCTGAAACTCTTCTCGCATTCAGTACATTCATAAGGCTTCTCCCCCGTATGAACTCTTTGATGTGTGATGAGGTTGGAGCTCTGGGTGAAACCTTTTCCACACTGCACACACTCATAAGGCTTCTCTCCTGTGTGGGTTCTCTGGTGCTTAATGAGATCTGACCTTTCACCAAAGCTTCGCCAACACTCGTTGCACTCATAGGGCTTCTCTCCAGTGTGAATTTTCTGGTGTGTGATGAGGTGAGAGCTCCGGCTGAAGCTTTTCCCACACGCGTTACACTCATACGGCTTTTCCCCGGTGTGGGTTCTCTGGTGCTGAACCAGGTGTGAGATGCGGCTGAAGTTCTCCCCACATTCGTTACAGTGGTACGGCTTTTCTCCCGTGTGGGCTCTACGATGGCGCACAAGGTCAGAGTTCTGACTGAAGTTCTTCCCACACTCCTCGCACTTGTAGGGCCTCTCTCCCGTGTGGACCCGATAGTGCTTGATGAGATCAGACCTCTCACTGAAGCCTCGTCCACATTCATTGCACTCGTAAGGCTTCTCGCCTGTGTGCGTCCTCTGGTGCTGAGCTAGGTGCGAGCTCCGGCTGAAGCTTTTCCCACACTCCTCGCACTCATAGGGCTTCTCCCCACTGTGGGTCCTTTGGTGTTGGATTAGGTGCGACAGCCGGCAGAAACTTTTCCCGCACTCGTTACATTTGTGGGGCTTTTCTCCAGTGTGGATTGTCTGATGCTGGATGAGATGAGAGCTTCTTCCAAAACTTTTCCCACACTCGTTACAGTCGTAGGGTCTCTCCCCAGTGTGTGTTCTTTGATGCTGAATAAGGTGCGAGCTCCGGCTGAAGCCCTTTCCGCATTCATAACACTTATAGGGTCTATCTCCAGTGTGGGTTTTCTGATGTCGATTAAGGTCTGAGATCTGACTAAAGGCCTTTCCGCAGTGAGAACATATGTGGTATCGGATACCTGTGTGAGCCTCTTTGTGGACAAGCAGATCCGTGACTTGCTGGAGAGGATAGCTGACCCACTCTTCTGCTGTCAAATCTCCCCACTGTCCTTCGGCTCTATCCCTGCTCTCAAAGGCCTCTTCACTTTCAGGATTTTCTTCAGCATTCCCAGCAGGTCTTTCAGATGCAGTCCCAAATTCTACATCGTCACTAATCTCTTGCTTTGGATTCACCTCGTTCTCACTCCTGATCTCAAAATCTGTAATAAAGAGTAAATAATAATAATAATAATAATAATACTGATGAACACACAAAAATTATCTACTGTGTGCCAGGCACTGTGCTAAGTCCTTTACACGAATTACCTCACTTGCCATGAGAGTCAGGCATTATGATGATTTGTACTTTATAAATAAGAAATGCAAGACTAAGAGAAGTGACATCCAAAAGGTCATACTCACAGATACAGAGAACAGACTGACATGTGTCAGTGGAGAGGGAAGTTGGGAGTTGGATGAAGAAGGCGAAGGGGTGAAACGGAACAAATGGGTGGTTGTAGAACAGCCAAAGAGTGCAGATGGCAGCATGGGAAATAGAGTCAGTAATGTCAAGATAACTAAGTACTGGGCTAGGTGGGAGCTTGGAGCAGTGGGGGGACCACTCTGCAGAGTACATGGTTTTCTAGCCACTTTGCTGTACATCTGAATGGTACTTACTGAATGTAGACTGTGGCTGGGAAAAAAAACAACAACACAGAAGGTCATGTAGTAAATGGTGGAGCCAGGATTCAAATTCAGGTTTGTCTGATAAAGGTTCATGCTCTGTACCAATAATGTCAATGGTTCTTCGTAAAAATTGTATATATTCCTGATTTTTCAAAAGGAGAAAACCAGGAAGAGAGACTATAAGACTCTAAATTAGAATTTCTAATAGCCAAAAGCCTAGATACTTTATATATGAATGCATGTGTGTATATGTGTTTGTTTTTAACTGATCAAGCCTTCATCATTACTATTATATAATATTTACTAAGAACCTCCTGGGATAGCATAGAGAAAAATGACTTTTTTATCTATTTATATCAAGGTTTTTTAAAAGATCTCATTTATCCATTTTTAGAGAGAGAAGGGAGGGAGAAAGAGAGGGAGAGAAACATCAATGTGTGGCTGCCTCCTCCGCGCTCCCTGCCGTGGACCCGGCCCACAACCCAGGCATGTGCTCTAGTTGGGAATCAAACGGGCGACCCTTTGGTTTGCAGGCTGGCATTCAATCCACTGAGCCACATCAGCAGGGGCTATATCAAGTTTTAACTGACCAAAAAAGTGATTGATCGCCAAATGATACTTTCCAGTGACCTTTTAATGAAAACAGGGGTGGGAAGGTTGGAGAAAGCAAAAAAGATGCCTAGCGTAGGTCACTCTTGGCACTAAGTACAGTCTTCAAATGGAAGTCAAAATATACAACCACTCTGTACAAAAAAACTTTCTACCAGACACTGCATTTCCCAAACTGTGTTTCTTAGTACACTCTTCAGAAAGTGGTTACTAGGTATGCTGGGAGAAAAGGGCTCGTGGATAAATTAGTTTGGTAAATGATGTATGCAACATCTTCTTAGAAACTCACAGTGTCAGATAACATGTTAAAGGTGCTAAAGAGTCTTGATGCAAACAAGCCTGGTAAACGTCATTTAACCCACTCCCAAACTTACTTGGGCAAAAACCTTTTTTTTGGTGCTTCCATGCTTCCATCCTTAAGTGCTCCTTGGACTGAATCATAGACATATAAATGCATATTTCTTTAAGATTCTTATTTCTTACTTTTGTTGGATTAAGTGGAATATTTGGGAAACAGATTGCAATAAATCTGGGTATATAACTTCATTTCCAGTTGCTTTTCTAAAGGACGGATCCAAGAAACTTGGGACATCAGAGAGAGCCCAAGTTAAAAAGAAAACCTCTCATATGTGCCTTTTGTCCTGGAATAGGCTATAGGAATAAAGATTTCAAAGACAGGATTAGTCTTTAATGAGTGGCAGATCACCCAGTGAAGCTCACATGGTTGCTAACATGGTTCACAGTTTCTGTCAAGTCTAAACAGGAGACGAAGTGAGTTTAAAGGCTGTTCAGCTCAAGAACGTACTATTTGTTCTGGTTATACTGGGACCAAAGGACAGCTAAGAGAAATGACAGGATTGCTGATCATCAAAAAAATTAGCTTCCCTCACTAATATACCAATTTGTAATCTCATTTAGTTCAGGATTTTCTGGAACAACACCTGACATACTCAAATCTACGATCAACTCTGGAACATCTCTAGACAAGCACCTACTCCAGATATAGGACCTAAGGCAAAGCTAGCGCTCTGAAGCCAGAATGAACACAGAAAGGTGGCTTTTGTCCTCACATGACCCTGGGGCAGAACCCTCCCATCTTCTAGTAAAAACATATTTATGGGGGCATTTAAAATTTGTATTGATCTATTTTCAGAGAGAGGAGAAGGGAGGGCAAAAAAGAGGGAGAGAAACATGGATGTGCAAGAGATACAGCAACTGGTTGCTCCTTACACACCCGCAACTGGGGACCTGGCCTGCAATCTGGGCATGCGCCCTAACTGGGAACTGAACCCGCCACCTTTCAGTTCGGTTTGCAGGCTGGCACTCAATCCACTGAGCCACATCAGCCAGGGCTATGGGGGGGTATTTATATCCTGGATACCAATTTATCAGATTTGTTTGGTCAGTGACTTGTACAAACGGGCTGGAAAAAGGCAAATGTCTCAGAGCACAAGAAATCTAAATGTTTTTAAAATATGCAGAAACATTCTTTCTTTTTAGACAACACGACCCTGATGTTCCCACACTCAAATATTTGTGAGGACTCAACTCAAGCCAATATCCAGTTTAGTGCCTTAAAAATTAAACAAGTAGGTTGTGTTGAAAGAGCTAAGCCATTTTTGACACAGCCTCAAAAATGTGGGGTGAAGAATGGAAGAGAACCCTTACTTACCTAATGAGACAACATTTCCATAATTCTCCTGCATAACATCCCTGTAAAGCTCTCTTTGTGTAGGGTCCAGGGGTCTCCATTCTTCCCGGGTGAGGTACATGGCCATATCTTCAAATGTCACGGGTGCCTGAAATCACACAATGCTTCCTCATTACTTGGTATCTCAGAGGTTAGGACCAGTTTTTCTCCTTGAAATTACAGACATGGTTAGAACTGCTGAGGAAGTGAAAGGTATTAAGTCTGCTTTGTAGAGTCCAAAGAGGAAAAAAAATGGGTGGTGGGTTAAGTGCCGGGGGGGTGGGCTGGTGATGAGGCGAGGGTTTTTTGTGGGGTGGGGGAAAAGCTAAAGAGAGATATAGTAAAGAGGGGAGCAATTTGCAAGCTAATTGCTCTGGATGAATGACCAGATATCCCTGCCCACCATCAGAACCTTATCCTCTAGCTGTACTTTGCTCAGAACACATCTAGCACCTCTGTCGCTCCATACCTTCACTCACAATCTTCATCTTTTCCTGGAATATCTTTCTTAAACTACAGATATCCTACTATTCTTTTTTTCACCCTAGATGAGGAAAACCTTAAACTGACAAATATGTAAGTGACAAAGGGTTTTAAGAAATTAAAAAAAAAAACATATGAAGCAAAATAAGGTACAAATATAAGAGCTGGGCCTTATATTTGGAAATATACCATCTGAAAATTCTACTCTTCTTTCAGGCCCTGTTCCGGTACCAACTATTCTTGAGTGCCCCTCCTCCCTCGGACCCCTGGGATAGAATTAATCACTCCCACTCCTTCGTTCCCACACAGCACTTTGTTCTTCAGAAAACAGAGCTCTTATCACGTTGTATCGCAGTTAACCGGATACATCCATCTCCCTATAGATTGTGAGCAAGGGCCCGTTTCATCCATCTTTTCTCTCTCCGGTATTTAAATGCATAAGGCAGGTGTTCAATAAATACTCGTCTGTGGCTAAACAGGTCTGGTACTAGATCCCTGGAGGCAGAATACGGAAACGAGCTAATTACTAATCCCAGGAAAATTCCCATAGGTACTTGCAGAGCAAAGTAACGCCGGGACCAGGTGGGTAAGCAGAGGCAGGGTCCGCGAAGCCACCCCTGGCTTACCTGGGACCCAGCCATAAGCAGGGTGGCTGCCATCTCGGGCTCAAGGATTCGCCTCCCAGGAGAGAGAGCAGGAAAAGCGGCTAGCAGACAGCACTAAAGAAGGCGAAAAGCAGGGCGTGAGGCATAGAAAACAGGCCCTGCCCACTCCCCAGGGCTGGAGTTCTGGTCGCCAGGCGGCTGGGGAGGGCCCTGAGCCCGGGCAGGGTCACTCTCCTCCCTGACCCTAGAGCGCTACCCGCCCTCTGTGTCTCCGCCACCATGGGGTGGAGGCAGTGCCGGAATTTGCTAGGACAGCTCCCTGGCAATGTCCCTGCCGGGCCGGGGGTCAAGCTGCTGCAGTCTCAGGGAGGAGGCTCCCAGCCCAGCCCACGGAACGCCTCCGCTCTTGCATCTTGAGGCTGGGCCCTTTCCGGCAGCTGCCTCAGCCAATCAGCGAGCGAAGCTCGAAAATGCTCTGCCAATGAGAAGCCGAACACTAGGCCGGCCACTGTAGCACGACCGGGAGCCTCTATCACGCCTGCGCCTGCCCCTGTGGCCTGTCGGGAGTTTGAGTTCCATTCTGGCGTACAAAGGCCAGTCAGGGGCCAAAAGCCAAGGAGGGAAAAGAACAAAAGGGTAAAAAAAGAAGCGCGTTCCTCCTAGCCAAGACAGAGTATCTTCTGCTTTCTTCTGTTGGAGACAAAAGCCCGATTAAGGCAGGGAAATTGCCCTGCTTGTCCTCACGTCCCTAGAAGTTTATCTTGAGTAGAAACTTAATTGCGATGTCGGGCCTAATTTAGGCGCTGGCCTGCGTTAGCTTTCTCTGGAATTAGTACTCATTTGGCAGCCGGGGATAGAGAGGAAAGAGGCAGCCGCCCACTCCCCAGGGGAGACTCAGCATCCAAGATGTACAACTTTGAGCTTGGCTCACGCACTACATCTCCCATCAGCGCCCGCGGCGTTCGCACGCTGCTACGGGGACTGCAACTCCCAAGAGGCCCCGCGCCAGCAAAGGATTAGCGAGTGGGGTCCTAGGCTGGGCCAGGCGGTGTCCAAATTCTGGCGCTGTTAACCCTATAGGGGAGTCTGACCGCGTCTTTCTAAAGAGGGCGACCCTTAAGGGGTGGGCTGAGTTACGCCTAGCAGAGGAAAAGCCTAAACCCTGAGCAAGGGTGGGGGATAGGGCGCGTGAGGAGGAGCAAGCCCGGCAGACCTCAGACTGGAAGGGGCCGACCTTACGATCCTGAGGGTTTGTCCGCCCAAAGGGTTCTTGGTGGCCCCTGGCAATGATTGAGACTCTGAAGGCTTGAGCCGGGTGGCCCCTCGGGATGTTAGCAGTCCGTGATCGGCTGAAAATGAGAAGCTGAAAACCCGAGCTGAGAACAAACAGACTTACCTCCTGGCCTGTAAAAGACCCACGAGATCCCTGCTCCAAGATCCGGGAGGCCCCCAAACAGATTCCGAATCCGCAGGCGGAGTTCTTCTGAGACTTCAGGCTTTAGGAAAGATTCTAGAGATAGCTACCGGCAGATCCCGGATATTTCAGATCCGCAGGTAGATCTCGAATCCGTAGACTTGCAGGCAAAGCCCAGAGATTGTAGGCGGATCCCAAAGAGTCTCAGGCAGCTCCGAAACCACAGGCTCATAGGCAGATCCCTCTGAGACCACAGTGGCTAGCCAAGAAATACCACCAGCAGCTAAGCTGCATTCAGCTGGATTTCTTCCGAACGGAAGGACTCACAGCCTTCCCTTTCCCCAGCCAGGATGAGAAAATTAGACAATGGAAGCCCAGCACTAGGAATGGCAGGCATTCTGCGTGGGGAAGAGCTCTGAGCTCGCTGTAGCCTTGGAGAGGGAAGTGATGGAAAAAGAATATAGCAGCTTATTAGGGACTCCCACCCTCTTCAAGTTATAAATATCCCCAGAACCTTGGCTATGTGCCCAGAAGCCTGTTGTCTCTAACTGTACAGGAGACTTCTCTGCCTGCTCTGGGAAAGGGGCTTTGCTTTTGTTTTGCAGACACATCCACCCACTGAGTGACTTGAATTTCTTTTCTCGAACATAACTCCAGGCTATGCTTTTATTGGTGAGTGTCCTGTTCCCAGTGCCCGGTTATTTATGGTTAAATTACTCAAGTGTCTAAAAGGAACTAGGACTCTCTTCAGCCATGAGGCAGACTCTCCTCCTCCTCCTCACCCCAAACTGTGAGGGTAGGAATAATTTAGATACCACAGGATTGTACCATTACACCCCAGCTAAAATTGGTAGAAGTACCGCCACCACTACCATCACAAAAAAAGAAAAGAGTCGCAGAGGGTCCCCGGAAGGCAGTCAAGATCAGACAGACCTGGGTTGGGATCCAGGCTGTGTATCCTCTGGAAAGTCTTTTAATCTCTCCAGGCCCATTTCCCTTTCTGTAAAATGGGGTGATCACACCTGAGGTGGCGGTGAGCACCGAACGAGATGACTTTAAAGTGAGCACTCATATGATAGTTGTTATTAATCCTGCCTTGGGTGACTTCCAAAGAGGCCTGTGGACATGTTCACTGGCTCAGAAAATCTGAGATGTCAGAATAGCTTGGTAGCTGTGAGTTTCTGCTGGTGACCTTACCCTTCCATAATGTTTCTGCTGGAAATCCAGAGGGAACTAGTAGATGGACCAGTGTGGTGAACTGAGCCCAGTAGAGCAGAGGTGTTTAGAGTTGCCAGGAACCTAGCACGTTAAGGCCTCACCCTTAGGGAACCCTCGGGGACAACAGGAGGGAGATCGGTTCCTACTGTGGCTTAATAATTGCGGGTATCTAACTGGGCCTAAGGTGAAGAGAGCTGAGTGGCCAAGTCCCTCCGCTCAGCAGGGCTTGCTTTTCATCCCTTCTCTGACAGATTGCTTTGTAAACTTTCTCAGGCCTTTTCTCCCCACTTGCTCCAGTGCTTTAAATCCTTTGTCCTCGGCTGTTTCTTTTATTCCTAGGCCCGGCTGGGGGCAGGGCGACCCTCTAAACCCAGCTTGGCTGCTAGTCTCCTGTAAGTGTTTTTCTTTCTTCACCTGGGATCCTCCAGAGGGTGTAGAAGAGAGGCTGAGAAAGATGGGAAGCGTGACTGCTTTTGTTGCACCGGGGTGGGGGGCTGGGGGTAGGGGAGATGAAGGTGGGGGGAGGAAAGAAAGTGGGTGAGGGGCTTCCTGTTGCAGCCTTCAGCTGGACTCTGAGGGTTGAGGTCACTGGAGGAGGAGGTGACTTCCTGCTCATTGTTCAGGGCTTCATTGTTTCTCAGGAATACTTTATTGTACTTGGGTTTTTGATAACCAACTTGGAAAACTGTATTTGTCCCATCATTCGGCAAACAATGAGCACCTACTGTGTGCAGAGGCAGCAGCACAGCCTATCCCCTGGGAAAAGGGGCCAGAAGAACCATTTGTCCAGGGTCTCCAGACAGAGTTGTAGGTTATGTCAGATCCACTGACAATTTGATCAAAGATCCTCCTTGTATGTCCTTAAGCTTGTTTCTTACTAATAGGCCACCCTGGCTAGGGAACACTGTAAATTGTTGTTTTAATAAACCCTATCATTGTCTTGTGAGCTGCGCAATTATGTTGTAACTTTTTGTACTACAAGTATTAATTTGTTAAACATTTAAAACTGTGCCTCCATATTTGTGATGATGTTTTTTCATCTCTTCATTTTCAAATTATACCTGGAATATAAAAAAAAAACTGAAGTGACCTGGGCTTCTCTCTTGACCCTGCCAGGAGCAGTGATGAAGCCTCAACACAGCCCAAGGAGCTGGGGACACACCGACTTGCAGTCATTGCAGTCCAGCTGTTAGAGTGTAAGATGATGAGCTAGCTAGCGTGCACCAAGGAGAGGGGCGAACTCCTAGCCGGGGGACAGGAGGAGGCTTCACAGAGGAGATGACATCTGAGCTGGCTTGCAAAAACTGTAGGAGTCTTGTAGGTGGAGAACAAGGGGAGGGACAGACAGCATTCCGGTCTACAAGAACAGCATGTGCAAAGTCATGGAGGCGTGAGAGGACAGAGCGTGTTCCAGAATGGTCAGGATTGGGGACAGCTAAAGGGAAGAGTGTGGGCAGGGAGTGACAGGGGGAGGAAGCAGAGTGAGGACAGTCTCTTACGCTCCTTTGTCTGCCTGCCTATTTGTCTCTGCCTTTGGCTGTGGATCAGCCAAGCTGGTGATGAGGTGCAGATGAGGGGGCAGATGGGGACTGGCCTGGGGTGAGAAGAGCAGACTGACCTTGCAGGAAGAGGGGGGGTGGAGAGGATTAGGAAGCTCTTTATGACCTCATGCGTTTCAGCTGGTTTTCTCCTGAGACTATCACCATGGTAAAAAAAAAAAAAAAAGGTAAACAATGGCATTAAAATGATACAACAAACTTATCTCATTTGTTTAGCCTACTTAAAAGCATCAAATAGGCCCAGATTCACCAAACGTGTTTACTGTGTCCCTGTTCGGTACCAGAGACTGTGCCAGTACCAGCTACTGAAGAAAATTCAGACTCCTTGCTTTGCCTTTCCCAGTCCCCCTCCACCTGCCTTCTGCCTTTGGTGGCTTATCTTCCATCCCCACTGCCCATTTGCTCCAGCCTAATGGAGCTGTTGCCCTCTTCCCGAAAACCTGATGGGCCTTCCCAAATGGGACTGCCATTGCACACCGCCCCCTCACAATGACTGCACGGCTGCTGTGAAGACTACATGCAAGAATGGCTGCAATCGCATGGGCACAGAGGAAGGCCTGGATCCGCAGTTGCCATCACCGTCAGGGGGGAAGTAAATGAATCACCTCTGTGAGGTGAAGCCATATTTCCGAGTGGCTCACAGCAGGAATAGGGGCCTAGGTTCAAGTTCAGATTCTGCTCCCGAAACCAAATTACTCTCTGAACCTTGGTTTTCCCAGTCTGTAAAAAGAGTATAATAATACAATTCATAGAGACAGAAAATAGAATAATATTGCTTGCCAGGGGCTGGAGGAAGGGGGAAATGGGGAATTGTTTAATTAGGTGTAGAGGTTCATTTTGCAAGATGAAAAGAGTTCTGGAGAATGGCTGGACAAACATGTGAATGTACTTAACATTACTGAATTATATGTAGCCTTAAAAATGGTTAAGGTGGTAAATTTTATATTACTTATACAATAAAAAAAAGCATAATAGTCATGGCTGGTGTGGCTCAGTGGACTGAATGCCAGCCTGTGAACTGAAGGCTCATGGATTTGATTCTCAGTCAGGGCACATGGCTGGGTTGCGGGCCAGGTCCCCTGTTGGGGGTGTGCAAGAGGCAACCACACACTGATGTTTGTCTCCCTCTCTTCCTCCCTTCCCTTTCCTAAAAATAAAAAAATATATTTTTAAAGCGTATAGTAATGTGATCTAGTTCAGGGCATCTCAGGGTTGTCTGAGCAATATAAATTGCTCCCCTGTACTCACAGTTGTAAGAGCTCACATTTACTAACTAGGTACTTGGTGTCAGGCATGATTCTAATGAGTCCTCACAACAATCCTTGGAGTCCGGGGCTCTTGTACCATTTTACAGATGAAAAGAAGAGGCATGGAGGAGGTACACGAGGTGTCCAAGATACCCAGCCAGCAAATGCTTAAGAACTAAGAAATTATTGTTGACAGATACTGCCACACAAAGAATCCATCATCATTATTATTGTCTTGGTAGAATGCAGTGTAATTACTAGAGTTTCACAGTGCTCTGGGAGTTCTGAGGAACCATCTCTTGTGACCAGGAGACTTCGCAGTAGATGTGCAGTACATCTGAGATAAGCCTTGAAGAACAGGTAAGATTTGGACAGGGTAGGGGCGAGACAATCACTAGAGGCAGTCCCATTTGGGAAGGCCCATCAGGTTTTCAGGAAGAGGGCAACAGCTCCATTAGGCTGGAGCGAATGGGCAGTGGGGATGGAAGATAAGCCACCAAAGGCAGAAGGCAGGTGGAGGGGGACTTGGAAAGGCAAACCAAGGAGTTTGAATTTTCTTCAGTAGCTGGTAGAAATCCACAGAAGGTGAGTGGGGAAGGCCATGGAGGGAAGATGCAGGTAAGGTAGGGAGTGCTTTGAATTGGGAGATGAGCAGAAAGTCCAAGAGAAAAGCAAGCCGGAAAGACAATGTTGATGGGGATGGCAATGGAGAGAGGGGTCGGACAAGTGGGAGACTATATAACTGGTAACAGGGCAAGGGGAAAGGGTCAAAGAGGGTGCAAGTAATGCACTAGTAGTTGAGAGGAAAAAAAGGCAGAAGAGCGGATTTAAGAAAGAAGTTGTGAGTTTAGTTTCAGATTAATTGTATTGAGGGGGTAGGGAGGGGGGCACTGTTCTTGGGGGAGATATTCAGATAGGCACTTGGCAGCTTAAGTCTTGAGTTCAAGAAAACTCAGGGCTAAAGTTAGAGATCTGGTAGTCTGGACTACTAAGGAAGACTTCTGATTCCATATACTATTTCAGATTCCTGTAACCTTCTGAAACCTCTTCTAAATTTGTCATAGGATCTTGAATGTACTTTTGTTTTCAAGTTCTTTGGGCCGTAACACTCCTGGTGAAACCTCTCCACCATCCCAACCCCGATGCCCCTACGTTCACCTCCCCTGACCTTGTCTTTTTCCTCCCATATATAAGGCAGCCACCTGCCCTCCCTAGAAGGCCTTCCGGGGTGGCAGAAGTTAGTGCTGACTCCCTGGCCGCTCACGCCCTCGTCATCTTTGAGAGCAGGCTGCTTCCGGATGGTCTAACACGCTGGAGGCGGTTTCTCACATAGGAAGGTGAAGATGGAGTTAAATCCTGTGTTCCGACCAATGGTGTGTGCAGACTGTGGGGCAAGAGTACAGCACGTGGGGGCCTTGCAGACTCTGCCAGGAGCAGTAGGGAAAGAAAGCAAGGGAGGTTTTAAATGGGGTGGTAGAGTCGGGGACTATAACGGCCCAGATTTGCGATTTTGGAATGCCTGTCCTGGTCTGCGCAGTGGGTCCAGGGGGACACAGAAAGACCGGGTGGGAGGGTATGGACACCTGCTGGTGAGCACAGTCTGAGGCCTATTCATATTTTTCTGGGTCTTTCTATGAGTGTCGATGTGTACTGTATAGTTGGGCAGACTGGAGCCAACCAGTTCTTTTGCTGTTTATTTTGACTCATCTCCTCTGTAAAGAGTAAGGTGGTTAAGGGTGGAAGGTCAGTTCTGTATTTGTTCCCAGGCTGTAAACCCCTATGACATGGGGAGCACAATGAATATTTACGCTGTGACTACTGAATGTCACCCCAGCCTGCCCCCTTTAAAAAGCCCAAGAGTGACATGTATTGACATTATTAAATTGATAGTAGTTACTGTTTTGTTCTGCTTTTGTTTTCTAGACATTTAGGTGGAAGATTAGATGATGCAGAGAAAAATCTGGATATCTAAATCCTTATTACTCAAGTGTGGGCCAAGCATGGACATCACCTGGAAGCTTGTTGGAACTGAGAAGTCTCAGGCCCCACCCCAGACCCACTGAATCAGACTTTGCATTTTAACACAACCCCCAGGGCATTCCCAGCCATATTAAAGTTTGGGGAGCTCCTGGGTGTCCATGCAGCGCCTGTCCACACTTCCACAGGTAACATCCGTACCTTAGACGTACATCACATCCCGTCCAGTATGGAAGTCTGTGCCTGTGATTTCTTTTCCCGCCAGGCCGGGAATTCCTGGAAGGTACACACCAACCATTGTGTATGGGCCTGGACCTCTCTTTGCATCGAGCACAATGACAGGAAGCAGAAGACCTGGGTTTCGGTCCTGCTTCTGCCATTTAAAGCTTGCGTGTGTTGCATCTTCTGTGAGAGAATTTTCAAGCCTTCCAAAGGACCCGCCCCAAATTTGACTATTGAAAAACCGAAGATGGTGGCAGATTTCTGTACACAGTTTATTCACAGGCTTCATCTAGGAGGAGGTACTAGGCGGGTGGAAGGAGGAAGGTGGTCACCAATTCAGAGTGGGTGATGCTCAGGGCATGTAAAGAACTCTGGCTGAATTTCCTCCAGGCAGCTGCCCTAGGGCTGTACCAAGACAGATGGAGACCCAGCAGCCTCTGCACAGTCACCCTGTGAGGTAGGTACCAGCACTACTCCTGTTTTTGCACGTAGGGAAATAGCTCAGAGAGGGCGAGTGACCTGCCCAGGCTCCCAGGAGTTCATGGGCTCCTGCCCGTGAGCCGTTTCAGGAAACAGCACCCAGGAGGCTCAGGCTTGGGCTGCCAGAAGGCCAGGGGCATTGAGAGAAGGAGACCCCAGACAGGCCCACCAGACCTGCTCCCAGGTCTTTCCCAGAAGACTTTTGACTAAAGCACCTTCCTATCAGCTAAAAAAGTAAGCCGACGTCACCGTGGCAGAAGCATGACAAAGAACCCTTGCCCTGCAGACCTTTTCTGGAGCTTGGGCCCCAGATAGCGCAGGAAGGACACATTGCCAGGGCCAAGGCAGAGTCTGGGGCGTGGGGCTCAGGACCTTCCAGGGGAACCGAGGGCACCACTGTACCCTTCAGGTGGAAAGACTCAGTTCAAGATAATCTGCTCCCTGACTCAAAGGCCCCAAAGCCAGCTATGAACAGGGAGTAACAGAGCTTGGGAAAAGATAAAGATGCAGAGTAGGGGGAAAAAATCTTCCGACATGGCATGGAAGTCATGTCCGCCGGAGCCAAATCACCATGCACAATCACCCTGTGCGGTGCAGATTTGTGCAGAGGCTGCAGGGTTCCGTGTGCGTGACTCTGGGGTGGGGCGCAGTAAGACTTGCGTCAGTCTTTCATTTTGCAACTCAAAAAAGGTTGAGAAGTTCACATGTGAGGGAAGGGACCCAAAGCAAAGGTCTGCCAGCTACCGTCAAAGATTTGACACCTCTTAGCATGGTCGCCTAATTAGGCTCCCTCTGTTAGCCAGTCTTATCAGTAACCGATGATTAATTTGTGGAAGGATTCTCCCTCTGATCCCTAGTGCCCCATTCAGAGTTCAGCATTTTTTTTTTCAGTTTCATTTTTATTTTTTCTCCAGTTATGATGGCTTAGTTCTTTCTCTTTGTTCTTCCTCAACTTGTTCACTGAAATCCTGGCTGGCAGGTCTATCAGCAGAACTACAAAACCAGAAAGGCAACACAATTTTAGAGCTTTCCCTGTATTACCCAAGGAGGCTAGGGGCAGAGGGAAAGGACATGGAAAAGTAGGGAAGGGCGGGAGCCACGCGGACCAGCGTCCAAATCCAAGCTCCACCATTACTGGCTGTGGGACTTCGAACAGATCACTCATCCGTGAAATGGGATCATAATGCCGGCCAATGGGAGAAGGGTATCAAGTAATGAATGAATGGAAATCTGATGCCAGACATGTGGTGGGCTCTCCATTCATGCTCAAAATATCTGTGATTATCACTAATCACTTGATTAGACTTTAGGCCCTCCCAATGGCAATGGACACTGTCTGAAAATGGTGTCAGAAGCCATGTAGCTGCCACCTTGAGTGGGCCCAGCCTCTCCGGCGAATGGGGATGAGGGGGAGGAACTGGACAGTCAGCAGTAGGCAGACTGTCCTTTGTCCAACAGGGACAATGGCAAGGGCCATCGCTTAGTGAGCGCTCATCTGCAATAGGCAGTGTTGGCATGTGTTAACTCATTTCGTCCTGACGGTTGCCCTGGGAGGTGGGCGCAGCCACGCCCATTTTCACAGGTAAAGACGCAACTCAGGTTAAGTGATTTGCCGAAGCTCCCACAACGCTAGTAGGTGACAAACAGAACAATAAGAGTGCTGGTTGCCATGTGCCAGGAACGTAGGTAGGTGCCCGGGGCTTTTTTTATGGTTATACAGGTTGTTCACCACACAAGACAGCCTGGCAAAGGGGCGAGCTGGGGCCGGAACTCAGGCTCTGCTCCGTTTGCCGAGCTCTGCACCCTGGTGCAAGGCTGCGGCTGCCTGGAAGCAGGGGCACCTTTCCCTATTTTGACAAAGGCAGCATACGAGCTACCAAAGATCCTATTAATGCCTCACGGACATTATTTCCCTGGCCCCCACAACACCTCTGGGAGCTAGATATAAACACCTCCACTTTAGAGAGGAGGAAATTCAGCCCGAGAGCACTCAGGTCACTTAGCCAAGTCACTGTGAGTGATAAAACCAGGATTTGAACCTGATGCCGAAGCCCGCGCCCTGAACCCCTGGGCCGCTCTACTGGCCCTGTCCCTCAGTGCTCAGTGGATGAAGGGAAAACACACAGTCCCCTGGCTGTAGAAACTCAGCTGACCAGGATTTGGAGCCTCGTCTTTCAGTGCTCCCGACTGTGTGACCTTCTGCTTGTTAAGCATTTTGGTAGCTCAATGTCCTCATCCAACAGTGAGAGTAGTATCATAAAGGAACACTTCTCACAGCTGTTTGCAACGTGTGAGTACATATGTAACCATCTTCACGTGGGGCTTGGAGAAAGGCATGGTCATCACCCTTTTTGCTCAGGGAGGTGAGTAAGATGCTCAGGGTCACACAGCAAGTAGGGCTGATTAGAGACCCAAAGCCAGGGCTTCTGCCTCCCAGCACCATGCTCAGTCCGGGGCTCCTTGCTAAGGACCTTTGAACTTTTGGAGTGTCAGCAGTCTGCCCTGTGGCCCAGACACCACACAGAGCACAAGCAAGTCACGTGGTCCTGGAAACTGACATTAATCACATGACCACGTGGCAGGAAGGAGCGCTCTGGAGAAGTTTTGCTCGGTTCCCAGGTCTGGAAACAAAACCTCTGTCTTCGCAGGAGCTGGGGCAGCCTAGTGTAATGTGAGCTTCTCTGGGGCTGCCTCGGCAAGGGAGGATGACTCGGGAGTGAGGGGTGGGGGGTGGCGAGGCCCTCTGACAGGGCTCAGCCTTCCTCATTTCTGGAGGTGGCCAGGTTCAGAGGAAACGACATCTGTTAAAACACTTTGTAAAGAGGTGTGGTCCACAGCAGAGCACTATTGTTTTTCCTCTGTGGATCTGGGTGGGGGGTGGGGAACGACGGATTCCATCTGCACTGAGAAGACAGTTTTGCCCATCCTCTGATAAATCATGGGCTGCTGCTCTCATCCCAGCCGGGTGCCTTCCAAGATGAAAACGTGCTCGTGCCCTCTCTCCCTGCCTCACCACCACCAACCCTCCCTGATCTCTAGCTCTGCACACCCACTCTGCACAGGCCGCTAAGCCCCGTGTGCACAAGGCCCTTCTTGGCTGTGGGTACACTACTCCTTATGTGGGGCAGCATCTGTGGATGACAAGGTTGAGGGTAGGGAGACGGAGAAAGATACAGACCTTCCAGCGATTGCCGCACTCATTGCATAAGACGAAGGTAGTCATGGGCTCATCAGCGCTCCGTGTCTGCACCTGAGACAGACCACTCATGAAGTCACTCCCCTGCCCCAGGACCTGCCATAGCTCCCACTGTCTGTAGTAGGTCCAAATCCCAGAGCTCAGCACTGTTATTTCCACCCCACTTTGGCATTCCCCCTTATCACTGAGAACTCTGTGACGTGTATTAAGGTGTATTTTCCTGTCCTCCTGCAGGTCCATCAGCTCACTTTCAGTAGCTCACTGGCTGGCCTTTGTACTTTCACTCTTGTTGAGCTTTCTGAACTGATCACACTTCTCTTGCCTCAAGACTCATCTCCTACAGGAATTATTCCCCGACTCTCCTCTGCACATGCCGTACTGGGTGAGCTGGAAGCACCCCCAGAGATCATGTAGCTTGCTCAACCGTGTTTGATGTCAGCTGGGAGTCTATGGGATGGGAGGTAGCCCCCCAGCTAATGAGGGAGCACAGCCAGAAGGACATGACTTAGCACAGCCTTGTCCCTGGAGAGCAAAGACACCTGAGGAAGGATGACATCGGGGTTCCTCTGTGCAGAGAAAACTTTGTTGATGGGCAGCGCACTTGTGGCAGGAGGGCAGGCGCAGGAAGCCCGCCCCTCCACAGGGCAGCGTCTCGGAGGAGAGCAGGAGCTTACACAAACATCTCCGAATTCCTGAATCGGCGTTCTCTGGGGGATGATTCCTGAGTGGCAAGGCCACCTGTATGTCTACTGTAGCCACAGGTCCCCACTGGCAGGGTGTTCTTGATACATCTTGCTCACTGACAGGTGGGAGAGTGAATCGACCATAGTCCAGGATGACTAGGTACCAATTAGAATCCAAGACCATTGGTGCCCCAAGGTCATAACGTGTGCCACCCACAACAGGGGGTGGTTTTCTGGTGTTTAAACTGGAGAAGCCGCCTCCATAGCCTACATGGCTCCCCACACAGGGGCAGGGGGCTTCACACTTAGGGCTCAGGGCTAAATGCCTCAGGCTTTACACACAGAGTTGGGGGCAGAAAGGTCTAGATCTAGATTTATTACTTGCTTTGCCACCAACCATCTCTGCCATCTTGGACAAAGCTGCAAAGCTTGTTGCCTGTTGGGGCCTCAGTGTCCCTGTGTGTAAAGTGAGGGAGCTGAGTCGTATAGAGCCACATTCCCTCCCAGCTGTCGGCGACTCTGCAGTTCTGTGCCCGATGAGTCTGGTTCCTCCCCGGCTTGCTTCAGGCCCAGCCAGAACACACTGGCCAAGCCTCCTCCATACAAATCTGGGTGACTGTACATGCAGAAGAACATTTTCTAGAAGCCACACTGGTGTGCAAGACCTGCCCTTTTCTCTGCAGCCTGGAGTATTAACCCTTTCCCCCTCTGGCTCTTCCCTGAGCTCTCTCTGGCTCATCATCTCTATGCCCCTACAGCTTCCTCCATCATGGGCCTCTCCCTTCTTCACCTTACCTGGTTATAGGTACAGTTCTTCTTCTTGCATTTCTTGCACTGGAAGAGGTCAGTGGTGGTGCCGCCTGTCTTGGCCATCTGGTGCTCACGGATGGCCTCCTGGGTCATGGCATTCCTCAACTCCCTCAGCTCATCGCTGGCCATCTCCTGGAGAGAAACAAGTCTGCCCTTCAGGGCCAGGGGGTCCCAGGGGTCCTGCCCCACGTGTGGTTTCTAGAGAGCCTGAACAGAGGAGGGGGAATGTGCTGGACGGAGTACAAGGAGCTGGAGGGAGGCCTGGACTCCTGGCCCTGCCCCAGATGGGAAAAGGCTGTACCCAGAGAGTCTCCATTCTGCCTTTGGGCGGAAGGGCAAACCTTGGGGGCTGTGGCTGGGCCGAGTGCAGAAGGGTGTGCACAGGAGAGCAGAAGGCAAACAGCTTCTGTTCTGGGTCAACACTCTTTCCTATGTTTCCTCAGAGCTGGTGCTCACCCAGCCTGCCAGGGCCTTGGGCACCTGCCTGAACCCTCCTCCTGGAGCTGACTTGACTAGTGACCATCTGGTCTATGATGTTCTCCTTATCCTTCCAGTCCGGACATGACCCTCAGCCTGTCCGAGCTATGATCACTGTCCAGCCCATTCAGCCTTGTGGGAACCATGGTCTCACTGTGACTTGCTGCTGCTGTCCCCACCCACCCTGCACCTGAAGCACCTGAGTTCACACCACGAACTGCTCACCTGTCAGTGCATCACAGGACATCTCTAAGTTCCTACAGAACAGACTCTCCTGTCTTGTGTCAAACACACTGCAGGCACCAAGTGTCCTCATTATCCCAGTCCTTCCTTTCTTTATCCATCTCCCTTCCCATCCGACTCTACCTCTGCCAGAGGAGGGCGGAGAGAACACTCAAACCAAAGAGACTTCTAGTTAAGGTTGGTTTGAGGGAAGAAGGACGGCAGGGCTAATGCTAAAATGAGTGAGGATTTGGTAGTGCCTAAATATTTTCATTGTTGCTTTTAACCTTGACTCTTTAAAGACTTTATTTATTTTTAGACAGAGGAGAATAGAGGGAGAAAGAGAGGCGGGAAATGTCAATGCGTGGTTGCCTCTTGTGCACCCCTACTGGGAACCAGGCCTGCAACCCAGGCATGTGCCCTGGGAATCGAACCAGGGACCTTTCGGTTTGCAGGCTGGCTCTCAGTCCACTGAGCCACATCAGCCAGGGTTACCCTAACTCTTTAAACTGAGAACAGAGTTGGCATGAAGGGCAAATGATTTTAGTGGCCGCTAAATCTAATGCTGACCACTGTATTAGAACCACTTGACCTTCTTAACAAAATGCAGATTCCTAGGAATCCAAAACTTAAAGAGCAGGCCCAGGAATATGCATTTTTATTAGTGTCCCCAAGTTATTCTGGTTCATACAAATGTTTAAATCCTACTGTGTTGCCCTGGCTGGGTGGCTCAGTTGGTTGGAGCACCATCCCATACACCAAAAGGCTGGGGGTTCGATTCCCAGTCAGGCCACATATCTAGGTTGCAGGTTTGATCTCTGGTCAGGGTGTGTATGGAAGGCAACCGATCAATGTTTCTCTCTCCCTTCCCCTCTCTCTAAATTCAATAATAAAAAATATCCTCGGGCCCTGACTGGTGTAGCTCAGTGGATTGAGGGCGGGCCTGCAAACCAAAGGATTGTGGTTCAATTCCCAGTCAGGGCACATGCCTGGGTTGTGGGCCAATTCCCAGCAGGGGACATGCGAGAGGCAACCATACACTGATATTTCTCTCCTTTTCTCTTTCCCTTCCCCTTTAAAGATAAATAAATAAAATCTAAACAAACATACCCTCAGGGGAGGCTTTTTAAAAAACAAATAAAGCCTACTGTGTTAAATACAACAAATAGGCCCTAACCCATGACGGGATATACAGAAAAACAAGTCAAGCCAAAGTGATATAAACAAAGGGGTTTATAATCTGGGGCAGTTATAATCTGACTTTAATCTGGGGAGATTCCCCAGAGCATAATGCAGCCGTTCAATCAGAATCCACTGGAGGCCGATTTATTGAATGTCTTTCACTGCACTGGTGTGCTGGTAAACCAGTTTCGACTGCAGGGGTGGCTGATCTGTATAGTCTTCACCCGTTTCCATGGTGTAAATATCCCCACCACAGCCAATTTCCAGCTACTAATGCAATGTGACTGAACACAGAGTTGGGAGGAGCTGCACAGGCGTCCTCCTGAGCTGCCCTGCCTCTCAGCCCTCAGGATTCGGATGAGCTTTGGTTCCCGTGCCCAGGAAATGCCAATCTGGTGGAGTCGCCATGCATTTGCAGGAGAGCTTAGGAAGTGCCGAAACAAAGGCACACCAAGTGCTGGGAAGCACCCGCCCACCCTGGGGTGGGCGCTAACTGCTTGGGAACAGAGTAGGCTCAGTACAGAGGCTGACACCTTACCCAGTCTTGATAGACAAGCAGGATTTTGGGGGAGGGAGGTGGCATACGCTAGACACAGAAAATAGTCCATGCAAAAGATCAGGGGACAAGAATGACATGTTTGCGGAAGGGCGTTTGGAGTGGCCTCAGGATGAGGAATATAGGAGACAGGGCTGGGAATCCAGTATGGAAAGACAGTCTTCTGTGCTCCCTGAGAAATAAAAACAAGCCCTGGCTGGTGTGGCTCAGTGGATTGAGCACCAGCCTGAGAACCAAAAGGTCGCCGGTTTGATTCCTGGTCAGGGCACATGGGTTGTGGGCCAGGTCCCCAGCTGGGGGCATGCAAGAGGCAACTGGTTGATGTATCTCTCACGCACTGATGTTTCTCTCCCTCTCTGTCTCCCTCCCTTCTTCTCTCTCTAAAAGTAAATAAACAAAATCTTTAAAAAAAAAAAAGAAAAAGAAATAAAAACAGAAAAAAAAAATCTGTCTGCTCACCCGCCAGTCCATTTACCTACCTCTGCCCTGACTCATTTACAAGGAGGCAGCACCCAAGACACATGGAGTAAGTACAATAACGTAGAAAGTACGAAAGAAGAATGAGGAAAAGGAAGGTAGGAGAAGGACCCCAAAGGTGAACTCAATAAATATTTGCTGCGCACTCATAATGTGCTGGGCACTGGTCTCGGTGCTGGGTGAGCGGTGAGCAGCCAGTACGCCCCTCGGCAGTTCCCACGGACATCTCAGAATCTACGCCAGTCTTTGACGTGTCTGGTAGGGAGGGGAAGATGGAAAGGAGGAGGGAATCTCGTGGACAAGGAAAGAGACGCCGAAAGGGAGTTAGGGAGACACAGGGACGCAGGGAGGGACATCTGTCTGTATAAGCATCACTGTCCCAGGCTCTCCCCCATGGGAGCCGACATCCTCTAAGCCACAGAGCAAACAGTGAGCAGCCCAGCCTCATGCTGCTACTTTTCTTATTGAAGCAAAAATGGTCCTATATTTCTTGTAGAAACTTCCTGTCTGGAGCAAAAGATGACCCCAGGAGGAAGATCTTGGCATCCATGTTGTCTGGGTTGCTGGCAGTGAGGGGGGTCCTTGGCAGCTGGCCCTGGCAGTCCCTTGTCTGCGGCCTGCTAGATTCCTGGCTCACTGTCCTCATTTTGGGCCTGGGTTGATGGCCCAATTCTCTTGCCCTGTCTCAGCGAACAGTCCTTGGGTGGGGCCTGACTTCATCCATGTGTCTGGCTTGGCCAGTTGCTTTGCTGGGACTTCTCGGGCCTGTCTTTGTTCTAATCCAGACACTTAGCTCTGTTCTGACCTCCAGCTTCTGGGAACTTGCAGGGTTTGGCTCAAACCTGTGCCAAACCTTGCTCCTGGTTCTGCTGGGCTTGCTTTCCCAACATGGCTCTGGAACTGCCTGTAAGACAGTCTCTTGACAGGATTCCCACCACACTCATGGGAAGAGAAGCAGAGGGGCCCAGAGTCACAGAGTGGGGCACAGAGAGAAATAAGCACAAGGCTGGGCTGCCATAAAAGTCACAGCCCACCTTGCAGGAAAGGAGCAGACACTGTAAAGCCAAGTTGCAATTTGTAACTCTGAGCATATATTGCTATTTGCCTAAAAAGATCAGATAGTGCAAATCAAGCAGAACTAGAACCCTGGTCTACTTGGGCAAGTTCCCCACTTTATTCTAAAGCCATGAAATGGTTACATGAAATGGTTGGTGAATGGGTCTATTATATACTACTTCTGGGGAGGGTTTTTCATGTATTTACTTTCTAAACTCACTCATTGCTTATGAGATATCCATTATTATTATTCCCATTTTACAGATGAGAAAACTGAGGCACAGAGAGGTTAAGTGGCTTGTCTAAGATCACACAGCAAAGTGGCGGAGGCAGAATTCAAACTCAGGCAGCTTGGCACAGCCCCCAAATTTTGAAGGTTCTCAAACAGGCTTGTTGCCTTTTCCTTCCCTTACCGACCCTTTCAAGCTGGATCAGCCCTTCCTTCCTGTACGTTCCCATGGTGGCCCCATTATGGCACTCCCCACCTGTTGTACACATACAGTATCTGTAAGTACACCCATCTCCTGTCCTTGGACTGTGCTCCATGGAGATGGGGACCCCTGTTCTGGCTTGGGCCCGGCGCTGGGTAATGGGACAGAGGACTGAATGAGTCAGAGGGAGGCAGATAACAAGGCATCAGAGAGCGGGCACTCTGAGGCCCAACAGCCTGCCTCCCGGCTGGAGTATTTTCTAGCTGTGTGTGCGGGCAAATCACTGAACTCCTCTGAGCCTTGGCCTCCTCATCTGTGAGACGGGGAGAATAAACATTTCTATCTCAGCTGGTGTGAGGACAGAAGTGGCCAGTGTGTCTAAAGTGCCAGCGCGGTGCCTAATATGCATTAGCCGTGTCCACCATCCCGATGGTCCTCACCTCTGCTGTCATCTTGGCAATGAGGCTGGTGGAGATGGCCCCACTGAGCACGTTCCGCCGCAGGCCAGGGTTCCTGGGGTCCTTGAGGTTGCTAATTCGGCTGCGCACGCGGTTCCGGTACTTCATGTCTGTGCTCTTGAGCTCCTGGTAGATATGTGACATGGTCAAGGGCCAGCCAGCCAGTCGCGGAGGGGTACAGGAGAATGGGGAGCCCCTCCCTGAAGGGAGGGGACTCGGGGCCAACTCTTCCTCTCCCTGGACTAGCAGGGAGGTCAGGCGCTTCTGTGACATTTGAGGGGACTTCAGCTGGGCATTTGGGGTCAGTCACGTGTCAGGGACAGGAAACGCCTCCATGGCAAGCACTGTGGTGTCCGGGACTCCGGGAATGGGCACCCCAAGTTCGTCTGAGCCTCCTGTATGACCTCAGGTGAGCCACATGACCACTTTGTGCCTCCGTTTCCTTATTTCTAAAATTCAGTGCGTTAAGCTGCGTGACCACCTAGCATGGTGTCTGGGACACATCAAAGGCTCAGCATTTGGGGGCTGTTAAGATGATGATGATGAAGATCACCTCTAGTTACCGAAGGTTGTGGGTTCAGCTGGCAGAGAAACACATGATTAGGAGCCACATGTTTGAGGCTGTAAGAAGAGCCACAATAAAGAAATTGAGGAGGTTCGTTGCATCTGGTGCTCCCGGTTCTCTGGTAAAACCCATCACCATTCGCTGGAACCTACTTTGGGGATTGCCGGTCAGAGTCATGTCTCTAAGAGATGAGGAAGCTGAGGCTTAGGAAGGGGACAGGCGTTTGCTCAAGGTCACGGGGCAAATTCCCAGCAGAGACAGGGCTGGAAGCCAGATCCCTCCTAATGGTAATGCTCTCTCCACTCACCCAGCAGGAAGTTGCCCCGGGCCAAGGCCCACAGTGACCTCTGTCCAGATGCTGCATCCCGGACGGGCCTCCCACCCCCTTCTCTGGAAGAGCGTGGGGAACACAGCCCGTTTTCTCGTCTCCCAAGCCAAGGGGAGCCAGGAAGACGAAGCCTTTGCTGGGAAATACCACACACGAGAGAGTGACTGCAGGGAGTGTGGACAAGTGGAAACAGCTGACTTGCCAGAAGTGGGGGGAAGAAGGTGGTATCATTTCTGTTTTTGTTGTTTTAATGTTGTTTGTACAATAAAAATGCAAAGAGAAAGAATATGCCATCATTCATTTGAAAGCCAAGAAGTTTGTTTAAAAATCTGTGCGTGGGATTCCTGGAGGTGTGTGTCTGCTCACATGGGGCCCGGCGGGCTGGCAATACCTCCCTCTGTTTCCTGAGATCACGGGGGAGGGGGAGGCAGAGCGCAGGCCAGCAAGTCACTGACCCCTCCGAGGAGCACATGTGAGCCCCACGGCTGCCAGGTGAGTCCAGGGTCGCTGCAAAGAGGACAGGGCTTTTTTGGGAGACGAACATTCAAGCCCTCAAACCTGACCTCCCACCATCTAAGAACAAAGGGCTAAAGAGTAGACACAGCTCTGCTTTCTTTTCCTTCGGAAGAAGGACATTAGGTGGAGGGAGAAAACAGAGAGGGAAGGCCGGGAGCGGGACCATGGACTGGATCACCTTTGTTTCCGGCTGGGCTACAAGGTGGAAAGGACCTGCTTGGAGGGACAAGTGCCAGAGAAAATGAAGAGGAAGCTGGCGCTCAGTGTTCTGCATTAGTCAGAAATCGTGACAATGTATTTGATGAGGTACTGGGTAGCTCAGGACGTGCCGGTTAGTAACTGAATGATGGCGGAGAGAAAATCCCAGACGATGTGCTGGAGGGTATCAGCATGGCCTTGGGCGGGTGATGGGACCAGGCCCCTGCCCCACCCCACCCTCAGCTGAGCTCCATGGGTACAGTCTAAGAGGCCTCAAAAGGGTCACTCACACCTCAGCATGACACTCAGATGGCCCCTCTCCTGGGGATTCTGTCCCCTCTCTCCACACCGCCTTGACACACAAAGCTTGTCTCGGGTGAAAGAAATTCCAGCGTTCACCCAGTGGGGCGCAGTGCTGAGGAAGTTTTTACTCCAAGCCAGGGATCTTTTGGTGCAACAGGCCCACGTCACCCGGGTGGTCGCCTCCCCTTCCCACAATGGCCCTTTTCAGAGAGCGAGAGAATGGGGAATATGAAAAGCCCAGGATGTGGGATCCAAAGACCAAGGTTTTCAGTCCAGCTCTGAGACCAGCAGTTCCCGAGCCTCAGTTTCCTCATCTGTGACATGGGAACAACAGTCCTGGCCTCCCAGAGGTTGTGACGAGAATGAACAGAGGGAGGAAGTGTGTCCATTGCCCATCACAGTGCTTGGTACACACCAGGGAGTAAAAAGTGGGGGCTGCCATCTTCACATGTTGGAAGAGGGACAAGGCTGAGCAGGAGACATGCTGTTTTCTCTGTCCACTTCACCACTTGATGTCACAAACTACACAAACAGGTATGTTGACACAGCCTGTCTGGCACAGCAGCTGAGCCTTCAGCATCTGGAATCACACTTTCTGGGTTCCAGTCTTGGCTATGCCACTATTTGCCGCCTGAGCTTTGGCAAGTGGCTTCATCTCTTTGAAAATCAGTAACCTCACCAGCAAAATTAACGAGGAAACTTACCTTGTGGATTGTTCTCAACACTGAGTGAGGTACACTGTTCATAAACAGCCTAGCATGAGGCCAGCAGGTACAAGACAATAAATGTTCACTGGAATTAAGAACTCTAGTTCAGGGGCAGAGCAGGGGGCTGGCCCTAGAGCCCTTTCCCTCCCTGTCCAGTGTCCTGGGTCCCCTACACTTGGGAGACCTGCTGCTGGACAGTCCAGGCACCCACAGCCTGGGCAAAACTCAAGGATATGATCTTCGATTTCTGATGCCATCTTGTCACAGTTGACTCCATAGACCTTGTAATCATCTAAAAGAGATTCCGAAACACGGGCATCAGCCAGACATGACCTTGGCAGTGAAGCCTGCTTGTGCCGGGGACTGTGGCATCCTGTGCTACTCCCACGGCCCTGAGAAAGACCACATCTCATGGGCCCTTGGGGAGCCTTCCCTCCCCCATCCCCGGCCCAGGCCCTCTCACCATCTGCCTTCAAGGCCGCCGAGAGCATCTCCACACACTTGTCCCGGACCGAGTCCCCTGTGAGATAGCAGGGTGCCAGGAGGCAGAGGGAGGGGGCAAAGGTGGGGCTCGAGGGGCTGCTGGGTGTCCTGGGGGAGGTCTCTGCTTTCGATCTGCTGCTGTTTGATCTGAGAATGACAATCCAAAATCGACATTCTGACATTAAGCAAGTAAAGCATTTACTGAGCAATGATCCCCTGTGACCCTCATAGCGGCCCTATGAGATAGGTACTATTTTAGGTGCTTGAGATGGATTATCTCATTTAACCCTCACAACCACCCCAAGAGGTTGACACTATTCTTGTCTCCATTTTAGAGTTGCATTTTAAAGTGCAACTCTATAGAGAGATGCATTTCGAGATGCATTTTAAATACAGGTCACACATGTGGAAACCAGGAGAGCCCACATTAAAGCCCAGGCAGGTGGACTCTGGGACCCACACTCTGCATCCCCCGCTGCTCGACTGGCTACAGAACAGTGAGACCACACCAACAACCACAGTCATTGGGCCCTGTGCGAGCTGCTCTGTCTCCCTCTCTGCTCTCACTGAGTCCTTCCTTCACTCATTCACTAAATATTTATTAGGAACCTGTTCTCAGGGACTGTGCTAAGAACAAGGGAGAAAGCAGACAAGTCAGAAAAGCTCCGCCCCCCACAAGGAGCTGACAGTCTAGAGAATTGTGACTGTGCCACCGTTGAAGAGGGCTGGCTTCTTCCACATGCCAGGCACTGTGCCAGGCACTGTGCCAGGCCCTGGAGGAGCCCTTTCCGATGTAACCATCCCGGCAGTCCTAGGAGGTAAGTCCTGTTACCAGCCCCATTTGCAGACGAGGAGGCAAACCTGGAGACTTACACCACTGAGGTTTGAACTCAGGCCTGTCTGATTCCAATCCTTACCATCTTAACTCCTATAATACACTGCCTAAGAATGGTGCCATTTTGGCTTTGGCTTACAAAGCCACAAATAAACATTCATACATATACATATATGGGCATATATGCACAGATGATTGTAAAGATAACTGTGTGTCTTAGTCTGCCTGAGTTGCCATGATAAACACTGGACTGGGGTGGGGGGCTTAAACAACTGAAATGAGTCCTGGCTGGTGTAGCTCAGTGGATTGAGCATGGGCCTGCAAACCAAAGGGTCACTGGTTTGATTCCCAGTCAGGGCACATGCCTGGGTTGCAAGCCAGGTCTCCAGCAAGGGGCGCACGAGGCAGCCACACATTGGTATTTCTCTTCCTCTCTTTCTCCCTCTAGTCCCCTCTCTCTAAAAATAAATAAATAAAATCTTTAAAAAAAACAACAACAGAAATGTGCTTCTCGCAGTTCCAGAGACGGGTCAGGTGTCGGTCAGTTTGGTCTCGCGTGAGGGCTCCCTTCCCGGCTCGCAGATGGCCACCCCCTCACCCTGTCCTCACGGGCAGGGGGAGAGTGATGGAGCGCTAAGGTGTCTCCTCCTCTGAGTCACTGACCCACTGCTCCTATTGGGTCAAGTGTCACCCGTGTGACCGCTTTTAACCGTAATTACCTTCATAAAGGACTTCATTCCAAATTCAGTCACATTGGGGCTTCAACATATGGATTTGGCTGAGGGAGGGGTCAATAACATTCATACCGTAACACCATATTAACAGCACTTATCTCTCTGAGGTGGCAATATAAGACATTTTCATTTTCTTCTTTTGCTTATACATATTTCCTAAGTCTTCTACAAAAAAACATATATCCTCTTTTGTAATGAGAAACCCTTTTTTCATGAGCAGTAACTGTGCTGCTGGCTCCAACAGGCTTCCTGTCTTCCTGCTGTCAAGGAGCTGTCGGCAGAAGATGGAAGGAACCCAGCTGTCCGCTGGTGGGTGAGTGGATAAACAAAATGTGGTATTTACCTGCTGTGGATGGCTACTCAGCCATGAAAAGTAATGAAATTCTGAAACATGCTACCGCATGGGTGACCTTTGAAGGTATTATGCTAAGTGAAATAAGCAAGATAGGAACAAGCCAATAGCGCATAATTCCATTTACATAAAGTACCTAGAAGTCAAATTCATAGGGACAGAAAGCAGAGCGGTGGTTGCCAGGGGCAGAGGGAGGGGGTTTGGGGAGTGAAGGTTTAGTGGGTACAGAGTTTCAGTTTGGGTGATGGGAGAGCTCGTAGATGCACGGGCAGTATCAAGGGGCTCCGGGTAGCTGGGGGCTTGAGGGTGAAGGAAGTGGAGAGAAGGGATTCAACCAAACTCTTGGGCTTGTTGAGGATGGTCACAACAAAAGCCACCATTCACTGCCTGTTGCTCTTTATTTCTCTCTGCAGGCCAGAGAGTCACCAGTTACCAGCCCCACTTTACAGCTAAGAGGACGGAGTGGTAGCCATACAGCTCCCTCCCTTTCAGAGCAGAGTCTGCACTACTCTGGGGAGGGGCAGGCAGGCAACGTGTCTCTGCGTTATTCTCTTGGCTCTCCAGAAACCTGTCAGGATCTTCGAGCCAGCCCTCACGCCTCCTAGGAGACACTGAGTCATCAGAGTTGAAGAAATTAAGGACCTCTCCTCCCTCCATCCAGGGTCTCCACACTGAACCCTTGGGGAAGGTCCCAAAGGATGGCTGTGTTTCCTACCTCCAGGGGGCGCCATTCACATGGTCACCTGGGTACCTCTTTGAGTTGCACAGTGCAAAGCTGGGGCAGCTGCACCAGGCAGCCCTGGAGCTGTGGATGCACGCACTTCTTCCCTGTAGGAAGATGATGCTGAGCTTCTGAAAAGTCAGACCCAAGGACCTGTGTCTGACAGTGAGGCTGACTGAGCAGCTCAGGCTTCCCTGTGTTAGAAATCTGGGATTACAAGAAAATCCCACCCAACATTCCGTGGAGCGCTTTTCACTGTGAATTCTACCAGTGACCTTTTCATCTCCCAGCCCTTGCTGTTTGGCCTGACCTTGGCTCCCCTCTGTCACTACAGATGCCCTTGGGCCACAGGGACTGATGTGTCCTCTGGAGCCTTGAGGTCCCTCCAAGGTGTCTCTTTGCTGGCCCAGGAGTGGGGTAGGCTGGGGAGGGAAGGTTCTGCTCTTAAAAGGTTTACATTTCGAATTCCCAAAAATTTTCTCCAAAGGGATTTCTAGCTTTTCTTTCCATCTATCTATCTATCTATCTATCTATCTATCTATCTATCTGCTGTTTGAACCTTACTGTTCTAAGACTAAATTATCCTGGACTCTACCCAACCCCGCCTGACAACTGGGTGTCCTGGCAGCGGGGCACAGGGATGGGGGAGCTGTGATCCGACCAGCTCTTCCCTGGAGTCAGATTTCAGTAGGAGAGGAAGGTGTGGGTGAGGGAAGGCTGGGAAGGGCATAAACCGGAGAGTCCAGGGGCTGCCTGCAGCCAGCGACTCTCCCTGCACCCCACCCTGGTCCCAGCCACTGGGCTCTCCCCTGCACAGCCACAAGAGTCCTGAAACTGGTCTCCCTGCATCCTCTTGCCTCCCTTACAATCTACTTGCCACACAACAGCTTGGCAGGGGTGAGAGGGCTTTCAAAAACTCCCACCTAGTCCCAGTATTCCCCTGCTTCTGACATTCTAACAGCTTGCACTTATTTTCGGCATAAAGTCAAATTCCTCACCCAGGCTCCCCAGCCCCTTCACATCTGGCCCCTGCCTGCCTTTGACATGATCTCCTGCCACTCCCCCCTCACTGTTTACTGAGGCCTCACCGCCCTCCTGCTTTCTGTTCCCTGAGCACACCTGTCCCCCCACCACAGTGCCTTTGCACAGCTGGCACCTCTTCCCAGAAAGCTCTTCCTCCTCCAGATCTTCCTACGACTGGTTCTTTCCCACAAGTCAGACCCAAATACCACCTCTGCAGTGAGGCCTTCCCTGGCCATGCCAGCCAAGCAGACTGCCCTGTAACTCTCTAGCACATGACCTAATTTCTTGCATTCACGGCACTTAACCAAGTCTATAATTAACTTGTTTATGTGTTTGTAAACATTGCCTCCGCTGCAGATTACAGGTTCCACGGTATAGGGACCCCACTGGCTGGTTCACCACTGCCTTCCAGCAGCTGTAACAGTGCTCTTGGTGGTTACTCGATGAACCTTTGCTGATGACTGAATACAGAATGGGCTGAGGGGGCTGGCCACAGAGAGGTGCAAGGGACACCCCAGGGGTCTAGCCAGAGATGAGCTAGGTCAGGGACAGGTCCTCTTTGGAAGGCCAGTGACTTAAGAGAAGGATCTCTCTCGGAGCCGGTGTCTGTCACCTCCCACAGGCTAAGCCAGCTCATCTCCTGCAACTGTGATGGAGATGCAGATTCTTCCTGGGGCTAACCCCTCGCTGTCCTGCGGGGCCCACACCACATCCTCAGTGTCTGGGAGTCAGCAGTGGGGAACCACCAGGGGGAGCCCGAGGGTGCTGCTTGACGAAGGCATAATAGCAAACAATAGTAACCTGTCATTTAAGAAATGCCTACAATCGGTGGTATATTTATTCAGAACACAGGCTCCAAAGCCAAGTTCTCAGGTTCAAGGCCTAACACCACCACGTTGTAGCTACGTGGCCTAGAGTGAATACCTTCCCTTCCAGGTGCCTCAGTTTTCTCACATGGCAGGTGGGGATAACAATAGTACCCATCATAAACAGTTGTTAAGAGAATTAAAGCATCTACGAGAATTCTAGAAATGAACCACTAGGCCATTTATACAGGTTGCTGCATTAAGTGTGCGTACTATTACCTACTGAGCACCTGCATGGGTTGGGAACAGCGCTAAACATTTCATTACCTCATTTGACCCTCACCGTAACCTCGAAAGGTGGTCATAATTATCCCCATTTTAAAGGTCAATGGACTGAGACTCAGAGGGCTGAACTAACTTGTCCAAGGTCATCCAACTAGCAAATGGAAGCATCAGACTGCAAATCTAAGTCTGCCTATCTTCCTAATTCTTTTCAACACATCTCGCTGTGGCTCTAAAAGGCAGAGTTTTCCAGAGTTCCCTTACCTGGGCGAGGCTGGGCTGCTTGTTGTGTTTTCTCCCATCTTTCTGGCAGGCACCCCCGGGCCCCCAGAGCCCCTTTTTGGCTAGGAGCTGACTGGTAGGCTGGAATTTGTTTCTAAATGGCATTCCAGGCAGCCACGCTCATTTTGCTTTCAACGCAGAGAACTGGGAACTGAGTCAAATTGCAGAAAGGGCATCACTGATGGGGTAGAGGCGGAGGGTTGGATTGATCACTGCTTCCCTCTGCTTCCCGCCTGTGTCCGCGTCAGCACCAGCCTGTGTTCTGTCTGATACCACTAAGCGCTTAGAAAATCTTCCGGCCCCAGGTCAGAGCAGAGGCACCAGGAGGCCTGGCTTGCTACTCGTGCGCGCCACCTCGAGGGCACTTCGGTTACTGCACCGCCAAGCACCTGTAGGGCTCAATTGCCTTCCATGGCTGGCTTGGTCCCACTGCCCTGAAAAAGGGCAACCTTCTTCCCGGACACAGTAGTGCCCTACGTGGTCTGTACCCTGGTACTCCAGATACAGTTCCCAGAGTGCCATGCTCACTCATACTGCCACACCTTTGCATGGGCCGCTCCCTCTGCCTGGGGCGCCCTCTCTTAGCCTGTCTGCTGGGCAAACTCCTATTCATTCGTCTGTCAGTCTTCAGCACTCTCTCTTCCATGAAGTCTCTTTGACTTCTCAAATCCTAATGAAACACTCTTCCGACGTTCCCACTCTTTGTTATATCTCCAAACACCAAGTATCTTGGTGTCTGCCTCTACACTGGTGATTAGCTCTGTGAAGACAGAAATGAAGAGTTTGAACCTTGGCCTGGCCGGAGAGGTTGCAAACGGGAGGGCTACAAATATGTTGTGTTCGCCTTACTGTGTCTTAGAAAAAGGTGAGTATGCTGCCAACGTTTAAAGTTGGGAGCCTCATCTAAAAATCTAGGAGTCCAGTTTCCCCTAAAGAACAGGAAGACATGGCACTCGGGGCCTGCACTTCCACAAAGCAACAACTGTCTGGGGATAGCTAGTGGGCGCCCCCTACCGGCAGGCACCCTACTCTCCGTTTTTCCATGGTCCCCAAAAGTCACCCACACGGTGTGCACATGCTCTTGACCCCTGGGGAGGTTGTTTGCAAAGAATGTGTACACCAGATAGGTGGATGGGTGGATGGGTGGATGGGTGGATGGGTGGATGGGTGGATGGGTGGATGGGTGGATGGGAGAGAAAGAGGAGCTGGAGAGGCAGAGAGCACAGGAAACAGTCTGGGTGGTGGATAAGGTGAATTTACAAGACCTGCTTGGGGTTGCCCATCCCCCATACTGAACCAGCAGAAAATGGCACAGCTGTCTGTCAGATGTATTCTGTTTGACCTTCAGAAGAAGAGTGCAGTATGGGAGGGAGCCAGGAGACTTTGAGGCCCCAGGCAAAAGCAGGAGAGGAGTCTGAAGGTACAAATCCTTCCACAAATGCTGAATGTTTACATAATAGCATCAAACTCAGAACGGGATTAGAGCTAAGTGTTTTGTTTTGGGATAGGACAATCCTGCACTATACAGCGCTGCCCTTCATGCCTCAAGATGTTTAGCATCGATGAGCCCTGCCTCCTAGATGCTGGAGTGCTCCTCCCCCACTCCCACTACAGACAGAATGTTTGTGTTCCCCCAAATTCATAAGTTGAAGCCCTCACCACCAATGGGACAGTATTTGGAAGTGAAGCCTTCAAGAGATAATCAGGTTTAGGTGAGGCTGGGCCCCGTGATGGGGTTATAGTTCTCCAATCAGGTGCAGACAGAGCAAGAAGCAAGAAGGTGGCCACCTGCAACCAGGAACTGAATCAGCTGGCACTTTGAGAAATAAATGCCTGTTGTTTAGGCCACACAGTCCATGCTATTTTGTTATAGCAGCACGAGCTAAGACACCCCTCCCCCAAGGTCACGGACAACAAAAAATGCTTCCACAAATTTCTGAACAACACTCTGTTGAGAACCACTGGTTTAGGGCCAGGATGGCAGTGGGGTCTCCAAGGCCTTGCTCATGGCAGACGTTGCTAACGGACCACAGAAGTCTCTTCTCCAGAGGCAGGGCACAGCCTCCATCCCTCTCCAAGCAGCGCTCTGAGAGCCTCCACTACCTGCTGAAGCTGGCACTCAGCAGCCAGTGGGACTCGGGCAATACAGTGGCCCCATTGACATCTCGGACCAGTTTAATCCCCATGAAGCCTTAAACAACCTAATTTTTGTGCCTCTTCTTTTCTTTCCAGTGGTGGTTTTACTGGTATCATGAAGCCTGGAACAGCTGTGTACTAGCATCTTCCACTCACATTGGCCTAGAAGTCAACCTTACCATCCCACCTGTTTGTCCCAGCATCCAATATCGCCCTGGACCCTCGTCATTTGCCTCCATCCACCTCCAAGCCAAGTCCTGCCCTGACCTGCTCTGTTCCCTCTTGGCCCTGCTTCCCCTGCTCTGACCTCTGACCTCCCTCCTGGACTACAGTTCGCACTTGCTCTTTTACCCACATTCTCTCTGCAGTGATCTCATCCAGCTTGAAATTCCAGCTACAAGCTAATGACTCTGAAATGTATGTTTCCAGCCCAGACTTGCTTCCTGAATTCCAGCCTGGTATAACCTAACTGCTCATTCAACTTCTGCACCTAAATGACGAGCACACCCCTGAAATCCAACATATCCACACCGGAACTCTGGATCTCCTGCCGCAGCCAGCCTGGGTTCCACAGCCCTGCCCCACCTGTGCCCGGCGGCGCCGTCCTTGCAGATAGATGCCCACGTGAAAACTCCTGGAGTCATCCTGACTCTTCTCCTCTTGTTGCCCACGTGCAGTCTGTCAGGAAATCTAGTCAGCTCTGCTTTCAACATGCGTCTGGAGTGGAGTCCACTGCTTCTCCCCACCTGCTGCCACCCCGAGCCACCGTCACATCTTGCCTGACTTATCGCAATAGTCTCCTGGTCTCTCTGCTTCCTCCTCCACAATCCTTTCTCAGCACAGCAGCCAGAGGGATCCTGATACGTTTGATCATACAATTTACAGGCTTAACGCCCTGCAGTGCTCCTGCTTCACTCAGTTCTCCGACTCTGCCCCTCACTTATTCGCTTCGGCCCCACTGGCCACCTCACTGGTCCTTAGGTTTGGAATGACCCCACTATCTGCATGGCACTTGAAGCTTTTGCTCAAAGGTCATGTCCTCAGTCCTGGCTGGTGTAGCTCAGTGGATTGAGCACCAGTCTCCAAACCAAAGGGTTGCTGGTTCAATTCCCAGGCAGGGCACATATCCTGGGTCGCCAGCCAGGTCCCCAGTAGGGGGTGCACTAGAGGCAACCACACATTGATGTTTCCCTCCTTCTCTTCCCCTCACTCTAAAAATGAATAAATAAAATCTTTAAGAAAAAGAAGTCACATCCTCGGCGAGGGCTCTTCTGACCTCCCCAATGACCGTTTCCCCCCCAGGTCCCCTCAGCCTGCTCTGTCACTTTCCTTAGTGCTTGTCGCCTTCTCAACTGGTGCCCGACTCACTACATGTATTGCTACCGCCCCTATTAGAATATAGGCCCCACGACTGCGGCGATTTTGGTTTCTTTTGTTCACTGCTGTATCCTTGGTACCCAAAATGGTTCCCAGCACATAGGAGACCCTCAATAAATATTTGATGAATGAATGAATGACTTGATTAGGATATCAACTCTGAGGTAGATATCTTAACCAGTTCGGCCCGAACCAGAGGCCCCACCCCAGGTACAGGCTCTCAAGGCTTCTGTCCTCACAGGGTTCAGGTTGACCTTGAGAATGTTGCCAAGACAGGGATGGGGCAACAGTGATGGGTCAGCCACCCCAGTGAGGGAGCCGCACCTCTGATTTGGGGGCCCCCTTAGTCTTAAAAAAATATTTATTTATTTATTTCAATTACAGTTTGCATTCAATATTATTTTGTATTAGTTTCAGGTGGACAGCTTAGTGGTTAGACAATGATGTACTTTACAGAGTGCCCCCCCCCGGGTGGGATATTTCCAGTACCCACCTGGCACCATACGTAGGTATTACAATATTACTGACTCTATTCCCCATGCGGTACTTTACATCTCTATGGCTATTCTGTCCCTGCTGATCTGTACTTCTTAATCTCTTCACCTTTTTCACCGAGGCCCCCAACCTCTCTCCCTTCCATCTTGGTCTTACTGTGTGGATTCTAGATTTTGGAGGCAACGTAACATACAAAGTTGCCTCCTTCCCCAGCCTCAGGCGTTGCACATTAAAGCACAGAGAGGGACACGGGTTGAACAGAACCTCTGGGGCAGAGAAGTCCGTGGCTCTCCCTACCTTTCCATCGATGGTCTCTTTGGAGAGGAGGTGGCTGAAGACTTGGAATCCACAGAGTCTCTCCTGAAAGAAGAGAAATCGAAGATGAGATTCTCCTAGGCGTTAGCATCGGTACTGATGCAGAGAGGTCAGAGGCCAGGGAGAAGCATGCTGAAGCCAGGCCTGCTGGGCCGAGGACGATAGAGCCTCCCTTGGACCACTGCCGCCCGGGAGAGGAAGCTGCAGGCGGTGCTGGCGGGTCACCTTCGCCTGCCCTTCATCAGATGAAGCAACCAGTGCAAGGGAAGGAAACCGAGTATGTGCCAGATGTGATGCATGTGCTATGTCACTAATTGCACGACTTCCACTAATTATGAAAAGCTAAGTCTCAGCAGCCCCCTCTCCTCCTTGCTGTCAGGCAGGCCTTGGCTGGCTGGAGTCCACAGAGACTGGAATTGCTAGGATTGCCTGTTCTCGAGAGGAACTGGACACCATCTCCGGCCTCTCTTGCCGGCCCCTCAGGAGGAGGAGAGGAGAAGCTCTTGGGCCTTGGCGATTGAAGAGCGGCGTTAAAACGACAGGTGAAGAAGCAGGATGCCAAATTAGATGTGTTCTGTGCCTAAAGTCTTGCAAGAAAACACCTGGCAAGACAGACCATCGAAAGACCACCCACCCAAATGCTAACCAGGGTTACATCAGGAAGATGGGGCGAGAGGTGAAGTTTTCCCCCATTTTCCAAAATGCCAGTAGCTACATTCTTTTTTGATATAGGATGTGTTTTTCTCCTTTATTGATTTTATAAAATTAATGTGTGTAAGCGCACCCCCCAGTCCCTAGCTCACCCAGCTCTCCTAGTCCCAGCGCAGCTGTCAGCTGTTGGACGGACTATGATTTTCTTACCTATTATATGCACGGGCCGGGCCCCTGCCACGTAAATCTCACAGGAGCAGAGTTCAGGGGGTTCTGTTCACTGTGGTGGACACAGTGCCTGCTGAGCCCATGTCCCCTAGGGCGCTCACTCCCCCAGTGCATGGGACACAGGGACCTCCCCCTGCCAGCTCCCCTGGGCGCCGTCTGCCTGAGGACCTTCTCCGCTCCAGTCAGCACCAACGACGGGCCAGTGGGCCGGAAGTGCTGGGTGGGTCTGTACCCCACCTTCCTCGGCCCTCCCGTGGGCCACCCCCCAGTGTGTCCTCCACTACCACACAGTGTTCCGAACAGGATTTAAGCCCTGGTCGCCCACGGCAGTCCCCTGCTCACTAACACACCCTGGGTTGGCTTCTTCCCTTTCTCTGCCTCCCTTCTTCTTTTTTTAAAAAATATATATTTAAAAGATTTTATCTGTTTATCTTTAGAGGGGAAGGGAAGGAGAGAGGGAGAGAAATATCAATGTATGGTTGCCTCTGGTGCATCCCCTGCTGGGAACTGGCCTGCAACCCAGGCATGTGCCCTGACTGGGAACCGAGCCGAGATCCTTGGGTTTACAGGCCCGCGCTCAATCCACTGAGCTACACCAGCCAGGGCTCTGCCTTCCTTCTTCACTCCTCTACCTGCACTTCCTGAAATCACTTCCCAGAGAAACCCCTGAGCTGGGATGCAAGTCTCAGGGTCTGGTTCTGCAGAGCACAGTCTGATACATTCACTGACTTATCCCCAGCAAATAGACTAGTGCCTGGCAAAGAGCAGGCGCTCTGTAAATATCTGTTGCCGAATGCTAGTAAGTCAGACAGTACAGAAATGCAAACACTATAAAGGGGGAAGACAAACCTCCCCACAGGGAACGACTACTATGTTTAATGTCTTCCCTTCCAGACCTTTTTCTACCTGCAAACATTCAGCACATAACATTCATCACTGCACAGAGAGAGCCGATGACAGGAGTTGTAGTCCCCGTTCTGCCCCTGGGACAGGTCATTTGCTCTGAGCATCGGGCTCCCTCACCTGTCAATGAGAAGAAAAGAACCTCTGTCTTGGGCTATCTGGGAGGAAGACACTGGGTCATTCATGTCCCCACAGCAGTTCCCAGCACGGGACAGGCCTGCTGCTCCACAGTCCCAGGCACCTGGTTTCTTGTTTTCCAGATTGTGCAGCATTTCTGCATGGATTTCCAGCTCCCACCTCATCCTCCAGATGGTCTGGGAGACAGTGGGCAAGGTAGGTTCAGGGGCAAGCCTCACCCTGTGGACCAGCGCCATCCGCCCTGCACCTTCTCTCCAGCGTGAAGACGGGGGAGGCAGCAGGAAGGGCGAGGGGAAGTTTCACCCCCTTCACATGCCCGTCCGTTCCCACATCAGCCCTGGAGCTGCTCTGCGGGGCTCCTCCCTGAGTGCCCCCCGAGGATGGACGGTGCAGACCAGAGTGAGCAGCCGGAATCTCGCAGGCAGAGAAGGGAGAGGAGACACGAGCCTTTACCCTGCAGCCTCACCATTTTCAGGCCCTTCCTCGTTGCTTTTCTTTTTAGAACAAACCAGAAATATTCTGCAGTTATTGCAAATGATCATTGTGAAAACTATTCAGGAAGATGAAAAAATGCCTGCAATACAATAGGAAGATAAGTTCAGGAGAACAGAGTAGTTTGTACACTCCACCTACAGGGATGGAAAAATTATTATATGTGTGAGTAGCTCAGGGCTGGGAGAAAAGAGGAAAAGAAACTGCTTCATTTGTTGGTGGTGGCTCACTGTGGGCAAAGATTTTGAATCCTTATTTTAATTGCACCAATGTGGTTACGGTGTTTCTATAATAAATAATGATGATCAATTATCATCAAGAAAACTAAAAAGGAAGGCAGTTCACCAATGTAGCTGAAAGAGGACCCTTGCCAACTGGGTGCACCCAGCAAGGTGGGGAGACAACCAGCCCAGGGTCTGCTCAGCCGCAGTGACAGCTGGGAACCCCGGCGCCCTGGCTGTGATGGGGAAACTGAGTCAACAGTTCCACTGCTCGTGAAACGTTCCTAACGTGGTCAGGTGTCAAATGCTGGTTACCAAACCATAGGTAGAGTGTGATCCAGTTTTATTAGGAAAATACAAATGTACATTTAGATGTTCTTAAAAAATGAGAAAGGTATACATCAAAATGTTAATACTAAGCCCTGGCTGGTATAGCTTAGCGGGTTGAACGTGGGCTTGCGAGCCAAATGATCGCTGTTTGATTCCCAGTCAGGTCAGGGCACATGCCTGGGTCGCAGGCCAGTTCCCAGCAGGGGACACATGAGAGGCAACCATACATTGATATTTCTCTCCCTTTCTCCTTCCCTTCCCCTCTACAGATAAATAAATAAAATCTTTTAAAAAATGTTAACAGTAATAGTATTCTTTTCCTATATTTGCTTTTCTAAACGTTTTATACTACACATGATTTACCGTTGAAATAAATAAATGTGGAAAGGTTACAAAATACTATATAGAGCATAATTCCATTTTACTAATACAATAAGTATTTTATGGGTGGTGATCATAGCTAAAAAGTCTAGAAGAGAGACTTCCGCCAAGATGGAGGCATAGGTGGATGTGCCGTGCCTTCTCACACAACCAAGTTTAGAGACAACTAAATATTAGCAACAGAAAACACAGCCAGAACACGGAAAACTGAACTTTTCGGAAGTCCGTTAACAACAAATTCTTCAGCCTGACCGGTAAGGGGCGAGGCCAGCAGCTGGTGAAGCAGGATTGCACAGGAAAACTCGGTCAGACGGACTCAGGCGCACAGAATCCAGGCGCAGGGTTGGACCTAGTGAGCGACCGAGCGAGTGACCAAGGGAGCGACCGCGGGGAAACAGCCAGGGAGCAGGGCTGCGGGTTGACCGTGGTTGCGCATATGTGCGTGGATAGACAAGCGAGGGAGTGGGCGATTGGACCGGGACCCAGCGGGTCCCCGAGGCGAGTGGCAGGGAGGGTGCCACCATTTCCCTGCTCTGACCCCACCTCCACATACAGCGTCATAACCCAGCGACTCTGAGTTGCCCGGCCCTGGTGAACCACCTAAGCCTCTGCTCCTCACCCAGCGGCACGAAACTGCAGAGGGGGCCGCCATTTCCCCACTCTGACCACGCCCCCACATACAGCGTCACAACCCAGCGACCTGGTAGTCCAAAGCTCCACTCCTCACACTTAAAGGGCGCGAACAGACCAAAAATGGCTCAAGAAGATCCCAAAGCCCCAGAGCCTATAAATCTAAGCGATGAAGAAATAGCAAAACTCTCAGACGCACAGTTTAAAATACTGGTGATCAGGATCCTCACAGAACTGGTTGATTATAGCCACAAATTAGACAAATATATGAAGGCGAAACTAATTGAAATGAATGGAATTGCACAGGACACCAATAGCAATGAAAAGGAAACTGGGACTCAAATCAATGGAGTGGACCAGAAGAAAGCAAATAATGGCCAAACAGAAAAAAGTCAAGAAGCAAGAATTCAAAGAAATGAGGAGAGTCTTAGGAACCTCCAGGACATCTTTAAACGCGCCAACATCTGAATTATAGGGGTACCAGAAGGGGGAAAGGCACAGCCACCAGTGGAAAACTTATTTGAACAAATAATAAAGGAGAATTTCCCCAATCTGGCAAAGGAAATAGACTTCCAGGAAATCCAGGAAGCTCAGAGAGTCCCAAAGAAGTTGGACCCAAGAAGGAACACACCAAGGCACATCATAATTACATTAGCCAAAATTAAAATGAAGGAGAGAATCCTAGAAGCAGCAAGAGCTAAGGGGACAGTCACCTACAAAGGAGTCCCCATCAGACTGTCAGCTGATTTCTCAAAAGAGACCTTACAGGCAAGAAGGGGCTGGAAAGAGGTATTCCAAGTCATGAAATCCAAAGACCTACAACCAAGATTGCTCTATCCAGCAAAACTTTCATTTAGAATGGAAGGACAGATAAGGTGCTTCTCAGATAAGATCAAATTCAAGGAGTTCATCATCACCAAGCCCTTATTACATGAAATGTTAAAGGGACTTATCGAAGAAAAAGAAGTTAAAGAAACATGAATGGTGAAAGGACAACAAACTCACAGTTATTAACAACCACACCTAAAACAAAAGCAAACTAAAAGGACAGCTAGATCAGGAGTGGAAACATAGAAATGAAGATCACATGGAAGGTTAGCAACAGAGGAGTGGGAGGAGGAGAAGGGGGGAGAAGGTACAGAGAATAAGTAGCATAGACAGTAGATAGAAAATAGATGGGGGGCAAGAATAGCGTGGGAAATACAGAATGTAAAGAACTTGAGACACATGGACATAAACTAAAGGGGGGGTAATGGTGGGGACAGGGGGGTAGGGTGGAGGGGAATGAAGGGGGGAATAGAACAACTGTAACAGCATAATCAATTAAAAAATTTTAAAAAGTCTAGAAGAATATGTATATGATTATAAATACTACATGTGTATTTTATACATTAGTATATGTACATGACTATATATACATATATGTGTGTTTCTCTCTGTATAATGAATGATTTTTAACTTTCCTATTTATATTTAAAACTAAAATATTTTTAAAACTTTCTAGAATGAGCAAATCATTACCTATATAATACAATAAATATAATACAAAATAGTTAAAACAATACATGTGATTAAAATATATTCCAAATAAAACATTTTATTCTGAAGAAGAAAGAACCGAGATAACAGTGCCCACTTTTCAGGCCACGATACAGAGTCTCAGAGACTTTAGGGTGTGAGTACGTGATCGAGTTAAGGCCAGAGTCTGGCTTTCTGCTTTCCAGCCTTCTCCTCGACCATATCTGTTGTCCTTTTATAGGCCTTTCAAAGAACCCCCTGTATGGATCACTCAGTGGGGTTCAGAGATGGAGCAAAAGGAACCGCGTGGGTTAGTGCTGCCACCTCTACCACGACGTCCGCGGCCCTATTCTGCAGCCCTTCGCTCCCATCTCACTTGGCCTTCTCTCCCAACAGTCCAGCCTCCGGTCTTCCAACTTCATCCCACAGAACCGTCCCCCCCACCGCCCCAGGTCCTTCCTTTGTCACCGCGCCCAGAACCACACGGGAGGCCCAGATGGGGCGGGACCAGCCAGAGCACGACTGTCCACAGGGGGCTGCACGGGTGCAGCCGGCCCAGCAGTTTTCAGTAAACAACACTCTGTGTTGGGCCCCGAGGGTCAGAGGGTCTTGCCAGCCACCCTGCCGACCGCTCGGGGAAAATGAAACACACCGCCTGAAAAGTTAAATGCCAACTGGGACTTCCCCGAGTGGGACACATCCGGGAAATGAACAAGGAAAGGAAGAGAACACAGAAATGGGTACAGAACCACGTGACCAGTAGCGGCATTTTAAAAAGCAGGCTCTAAAGTGAATGGTAACTGCAGAAAACAAGTCCGAGAGAAGAAGAAATCATACACCAAAACACTGAGTGATCCCCTGCGGGTGGAGGGAGTGCGAAGGATTTCCCCCCCATTTTTCATTATTTCTACAACAAATTGTCATCACTCTTGTTCATTTTTTTAAGTGCTATTATATGTTCTGATTTCAAAAGCAATACAGGATCGTTGTGGAAAAAATAACAATATGAATATAAATTTTGTTGTATAATATAGAATAGGAGGCTCTTAATTATAATCCCATATATTTTTGTTAAAAAAGTATCTTTGCCCTGGCTGGTGTGGCTCAGCAGATGGACTGTCAGCCTGTGAACTGAAGGTTTATCTGTTCCATCCCGGGTCACGGCACGTGTCTGGGTTACAGACCAGGTCCCCGGTTGGGGGCGTGGGAGAGGCAACCGATAGATGTTTCTCTTACACACAGATGTTTCTCTCCCTCTCTTTCTCCCTTCCCCGCTCCCTCAAAATAAATAAATACAATCTTTAAGGAAAAGAGGGTTTAGAGAAAAAAATGTGTCGGAAACGCCAGCCAAAAAATGTTACGCACAACACATACATCTTTATGTTTAATCGGATTAATGTCTTAGCGTAACTTCCTTATTGTGGACACACTGGGTGAAACGGCAGGGATATGCCTTTTCTATGCCAGAAAAAATTACCTGTCTTTGGGCTCCTCCCCTTGCTTCTTCCTTGGCGGAGAAAGGCCTGCCCCTGGCTTCCAACTGGAACAGGCGAGTTCTTTTTCTTTCTTCTTGGCCTTTTCTCTTTCCTCTCCTTTTCCTCCTTTGGGGGACCCAGGGGACTCTGAAGATGAAAGGGTGGCGGTACTGCTCACCATGCCTAGCCCCGTTGAACCCAGTGCGGCTTGGCGGGGGGCAAAGGGCAGGGATGGGGCAGCTGCACACTGCCCCAACACATACACACACTTGTACACAGGTGCGTATACAATATGCACATACGTGAGCAAATCCACACTCACACGTGGGGGCAGGAAGGCACGCGCACACACACCTATGCACATGTTCACACAAATATGTATATACAGATGTACAAATACACGAGCCAACACAAATGCACACACAGACACGTGTACGTGAAAACTCGCAGATCTACAAATCCTGCCCTTGAGCAGACAAACACTGACACTCCCCACTGGAGGCCACCTGTCATTTATTAAGTCAGTCAACAAACACACGCTGAGTGCCTGCTATGAGCCAGGCACAGTCCTGTCCCAGGTGCTGGGGAAAAAACACAGTCCGAGTCAACCTCGCCCCTCCTTACCCAGCAGCCGCTTCCATTTTCTGATGAGGACTTTGGCCAAGGACACTGCCTCCTTGTCTGAGCAGTGCTTCCGGACCCCGTTCACAGCGACTCCGATCCGGGTTGTCTGCCCAGCGAGAAGGTGAGAGGCTGGTCTGAGAAGGGACTCGCGGGACTGGCTGCCGTAACTGGCAAGACCTGACCTGGCTCATCCACCTCCTTCCCCTAGCCTCAGTTTCCCCAGAGCCCCAGGCCCGACCTGTGGCTGAGATAGTAACCGTGATCCTGTAACTGAGGCCCTGACCTGCCATCCCTAGTGAGGGCTAGTGCCCTGCACTGTGGGTGATGGCGGCTCTGATGGACAGCTGAGGTCGTGGGACTGGCTGAGGGTGAGGGATGAGGGATGAGGACTCCCCCCATCCCCGGTCCCCTGGTGTGCTGGAGGTGTATCTTTGAGCCCGGTTGCAGCTTAAGACACAGATCTGGCTACTAAAGCTTGGGTTTGTGCTAATTTGGGGGACCAAGAGTGTTTGGCAATGTTTGGGGGCTCTGGGGGCAACACAGGGCAGACTGAAAAGTGGGGGACTTTTCCCTGGATCATTGGCCTCTTGGATCCCACAAGCCCAGGACCTTGGGAATAGTGATTTTCAAGGAAAGTACATTAGTCTTCCTCCCAGACCCAGAAGGCCCCTGTGCTTGGAAGGTCCCCTGTCCCCATCTAAATGACCCAGTCCTCACCCTCAGAGCACTTCAAGGTCCCCCAGCCCTCTGCTCAAAAATTCCCCCCAGACTCCACTCTTGGAGGTCTTCCCTGTGTCAGGTCCCGCCCCCCAGCCAACACTGTCCCCAGAGCTGTCCATCCCCACCCCACCTGGAGTAGCTGGATGGACATCTGACAGCTGTTCAGCTTCTTCAGGAGGTCGAGGGCCCCTTCCTGTGGGAGGCCACAAGGTGAGAACTGAGGGCCGTGGGTTGTGCCCCAGGTCCCTCTCTGATCATCACGTGGTCTTCTTAGTAGGAAAGAGGAGGGGCGGAAGCAGGAAGGAGACTTCCAGGAAACGGGCAGACACATGATTGAAGGGCAGGCCAGGGACAGTGGGAAGGAGAGAGAAGAAAAAGATTCTGCCCCAGATCATTGCTCCCCTTCATCCCCATTAGCCAGGCCGGGCCCAAGCCGCTCCGTGCCGGGCTTGGGCCCTAACCACTCACCCCGCCCCCCAACTGTTGGTTCCTTTCCACTGGGTATGCTCTCCCTTTCCCCGTCTCTCCCTCCAAAGGTTAGTATATATATAGGTTAGTATATAGCAATATATAAAGGTTAGTATATAGCAATATACTTTACAGCTTAGTATATTGCTTTTATGTCTGTATCCTCCTCATCTCCTCACTTTCCAACTGGGAGCTTAAGCAGGGTGAGAAGTGTGGCCTTTTTTTTTACAGCTTTATTGAGGTGTAATTGACATGCAATAAACTGAACATATTTCAGGCTACGATTTGATGAGTTTTGGCATATGTATACACTCATAAAACAGTCAAGATAAGAACACAGCAATCACCCCCAAAGTTTCCTAGTTCTACTTGGTAATCCATTCCTCCCTTCACCACCGATCCCATGCCCCCGCCACCACTTTTTGTCATGATAGATAGGCTTGCTTGCACTTTAAGGACTGCATGCCAAAAGTACTGTGATAAACTCCCTTTGGTCTGGCTTCTTTCACTCTGCGTAATTATTTTGAGACTCATCCACGTTGCTGTGTATACCGACAGCTCCTTTTCACAGCTGAGTTGTTTTCCACTGTTTGTACATAACACAGCTTATATGTGAATTTCCACCTGTTGGTGGACTTTCTCACCTGTGGATGGACTTTCTCTGGTCTCCAGTTTGGGGCTACTACAAATAAGGCTGCAAGGGACATTCACATACAAGTCTTTGTGTGGACATTCACTTTCATTCCTCTTGGGTGAAGGGGACTGTTTTAATCTCTGAGAACTCAGGGCTCAGCACATGCCTCCCTGAGTGAATGAATCAAATGGAAGGCAGAGGGCGGGAGAGGAGATTGGGAGGGGAGACTCAGATCGGGAAACCTGCTGGCTGTCTCTGACCCATTTCTGCTTTCTCCTTCCTCTCACCAGCTTCCTAGTTCCTTAGAAACCAGCCCCAGCCTCCTGTCCAGCGTGGGGTTCCCTGGGGCGCACCAGCTGACTGAGCGCTGTACGCCCCTGCCAGGCTTCCTGGGCCGAGTCCCAAGGGCTGCCTGTCCTCAGCCTCCCTCAGAGCCTGGGTTCACGGGATGTTTTCAGAGGTGCGACCTGTGGGTTTGTGTGCGCATGTAAACTTGTGGGCATATACCTCTGTGTGTAACATGAATTAAAGCCTTATGATGTGCTGGATACTCTTGTTAAGTATTTTATGTGCATTGTCTCCTTTAACTCTTACGATGACCTTATAAGGTAGTGATCTCACTATCCCCATTTTTATAGATGTTCCCACTTTCACAGAAGAGAAATCAAAGAAGCTGGGAGGTTAAATAATTTGCTCAAAGTTATAAGGAACAGAGCTAGGATTCAAACTCAGGCATTTCGGGCTTGAACCACGGCACAAGCACGCGGGTATGGGCGTCGACCAGTCCAGATCTACGCACTCGTGGCCCGGCAGTGCGGGCGAGCGCGGTGGCGTGCTGGCCAAGGTCAGCACCCGGTTCTCAAGGGAAAGGAAAATCTGATTTGTACTGTTTGCCGATTGCTGCTGTGAATACCGCCCCCAGGGCCAATTTTAAATCACAAACACGCTGTCACTGACTGAAGAGGGTGCTGAGGAGTGACGTGGCCATCTCATGGTGCTCCCACCATACTGACATAATAGAAGGGAATTACCTCCAATCCAGGGATGATGGTGAAATGCAGTCAAAGGATTAGGAAATGACGATTTTGGAGCATTTATCACCTGTGATTTTTTCTAAAGACCTTAATGTTTTTTATTGTATTTTATTATTATTTTTCAATCCTCACCCAAGGATATGTTTACCGATTTTAAAGAGAGAGGAAAGAAGGGAGGGAGAGAGAGAGGAACATGGATGTCCAAGAGCAACATTGATCAGCTGCCTCCCGCACACGCTCTGACTGGGGATTGAACCTGCAACCTAGATGTGTGCACCGACTGGGATCAAACCCATGGCCCTTCGGTGCACGGGGTGACTCTCCCACCAGGCCACCCACCAAAGCTATTACCTTTGCCTTTTATATCATTTACTTAACTGTAACTATATAACTGATTTTCTTAAATGATGGCTGTATTAACAACAGACTTGCAAAATTCCTGAAAGTTTAACCACGATGTTAAACTGGCTCCATCCCATCTGTAGGCACGGGTCACGGTCTGTCACACTGAGCAGCTGGGACATACTGAGGAACAGCCACGCGCCCTCCCCGCTTGTGCAAGTGCTACACTGCCAGGTGTGTCTCCCTGTGCGTGTATGGGGTGTGCAGCCAGCGGTACCCAGGCCCAGCTGTGGGTAAGCAGCTCAAAGTGCAGTGCGTTTACTTGTCTTTGTGGTGTGAGGTCTCTGCTGTAACATCTGAGTGTGTGAGTGTGGCTGTTAGGTGTGTAGTTTTGCATGTCCGGGTTTCCTTATTGTCTGCATGTATAGGTGTATAGTTGTCTTTGCATGTCTTTCTGTAAATACAACAGTCAGCGTATCTGTCACGTCAGGATCCAGAGCCGTGTCTCATATGCAGTTATGTTCACAGTTGCTTGTTTGGTTGTTGTGTGTGGTTGTGTGTGTAGCTACATTCGTGGTGTGCAATTGTGTGTGTGTGTGTAGCTGCGACGCGGCGCTTGCAGGTTCGAAACTGTTCCAGTGTGTGCACACCGACAGCATCTGACAGAAGCCCTAAGTTGCTGGCCCTTCAGGAACTGGCAGTAGACCCTGGGCCTGAGCTGCAACGTGGAGGGTGGAAGATCCGTCTTATAACAGGAAGTGTGTCCTCCTCTTGCTAACCACTCCTGGCGGGGCCCATTTGCGCTCCCAGAGCAAGCCCCACCTTTCTTGATCGCATGCCCAGAGCTCTGTGCCCACTCAGAGGCTGCAGAAAACCCAGGCACAGACGTGGCTGCAGACTGAACTATGAGCCCCTGTGGCCAGATTTGCGCCATTCCTGGAGAGAGCACTGAATACTTCCACAGGAATGCACTCCAGGGAATGCCATTTCCTCTTCCCTTTTTGCAGAAAGGGAAGTCTAGGCACGGAGAGGGGAAGTAGAGGGAGGACCTGTGGCCATAGAGGAGTGAGGGGAAGCCGGGGCAATCCCTTCCTTCTCAGCCACAGCTCTACTCCCAACCAAGCTGCTTCCCTCAGGTCTCCTGAGCTTCCTCAACCGACCCCCACCCTCCACTTCTCACACACAAAGGCCTGGAATCTCCTGGCCTAAAGCTGAGTCAGTAAGGATCAGGGCTGGGATAACCTGTCTGCCTTCTGTGGAATGTAGCTCAGAAGATCTGGGTGGGGCTCTGCTGCCCGGGGGGGAAAAGTGGCTTCAGGGTAGAAGTGGCTCCACGACTCCAGGCTCAGCTTCACTGATTTTGGAAGATTCCGGAATGGAGGTGGGTGGGGGCGGGGAGGTAAGGGTGAGAAGCTGCCCGCAGGGTGCTGTTTCATCTGGCTATGCAGAAACCGGTCTCCTCTTGTACTCTGAGCCAGCACTGTCCCAGGCTCTACTAAGGATTTCCCATCTCTCCCACCCTTACCACCAATAGCGGAGACAAAAATCCAGTGGCACTCCTCCCCAGGAGGTAGGTAATCTCAGCTCCTTCTTGCAGATGAAGAAGCTGAGGCTCTGGCCTTTATACCAACAACTCATTACTGTTCATGTCTCCTCTAGGGCCCCCGACATTCCATGGCTCCAGTAACCCTTCCCTTTTCTCTGCTTTAAGTCCATTCCTTTCCCGAGTTCCTAGGGTCACAGAAGGCCCTGGAAACGCAAGTCCTGCTCTAGCACAAGGCAATGGATGGCGAGAGGAGGACCGCCCCAAAACAGGACAAGATGGGGGGATGTGCCTGCTGGGCTACCCTCCACTCTCTCCCCGGCTGGTGTGCCCGGAACCTTCCTGAACGAAGGCCAAGTTTGCTCTAGCCAGGCAATCCCACAGTGTCAGCCCGAAGGCAAAGATCACGGGAAGGATCAAACATTAACTTCAAGTCGGTTTGCGCTCGGGGCTCCGCGTATCCTTAGGTAGGATCGCAGGTCCTGACTCCCCTCAAACTCTGGGTCGGTGAGCAAAGCCCAGGCCTCCAGCCCGCCCCTGACCCCCACCCCGCGGGCCCCAAGGGCTGCGGCTGCCCCGCACCTGTTCGGCCCCGCTGGCGCAGGCCCCACCCCGCGGCCAGGGAAAAGGAAACTTGCAAACAGAACCGCTCCTTGCGCCCGAAACTGTGCGGTCTCGGAATCTATGGCCCTTTGCTTCTCTCCCCGCTGGATCCACTCGCCGGTGCCCGGCAGACGCGGCTCAGCGCCCCTCGTCAGCTCGAGTTTCTTTGACACTTCTGGGGCCACCAGGATTTTGTTCCCTCCACCCCGCCCTCGCCACCACTTCCCTGGCTTTGCCCAAGTCGTCTGTCCCGGGACGCGGAAAGTCCTCTTCCGATCTCTTCCCTCGCTTCCCCGGCACAAGTTACCCCAGGACCCCTGAACCCTACATGTCCATAGGGACGTCCACAGGGGACGATCCCCGGGCCCGGTGCCCCAGCCACGCGCACGCCCACCCTGAGGTGCCCAGCAGTCCCCAAAAGGGCGCTGAGCCCCGCGCCCGTGCGCTTCCCTCGGGTCCTGGGTCCCGCGCGCGCCTCCCGGGCGCCCGGCCAGCTCGCTCCCCCGGGACCCTCAGGCTGGTCGGCGCCGCGCCTCCCAGGGTCGGAAACTGTGGCCCAAACTCTACAGCCTCACCGTGTTCTTCCTGGCTACCATCTTCTCCAGATTTTTGGCGATTCTTAGCAGCTCCTCTTCCTGGCCCATGTTGGCCCGCGACGCCCTGCGGGGCCACGGGCGCTGGGGCAGCAGCTGGGCCTCGGGGGCGGGAGGCGCAGAGACGGAGGGCGTGCAACACGCGCGGGACGCAAATACACACGACACACACGCCGGGCGGGGGCGGGGTCCCCCTCCCCGCCCGCCTGCCTCCGATGTGGGGGAGGGGTGGCGTGCACTAAATATAGATTTCAAGGACTTGCTGGGGCAAAGATTGCCCGCGCCGGCCGGTCGGGCCTCCCGAGCTGGACGGGGCTCCTCCGGGCCCTTTCTTTGCGGGGCGGTGCCGGGAGCTGGGGAAGGTTTGGAGAGGGACGCTCTGACGGAGTCAGGAGGCCGTTGTCCCGGGACACAAAAGGCTGGCCGGGTGAGAAGGGCGCCTGAGTGCGCAGCGGGAGCTCGGGCAAGAGTTCGGGACTCCCGCGTGTCTGCACCGTCACAGCGCAAAGCGGTGGACCCAGCTCCGCGCCTGTGCCCAAGTGGAGGGGCGTGATCACTAAACCGAACTCTGCCGGACCCTGTGCTCACTCATATCCTGTGCGCACGCGTATCCAGGCCGTTCGGTTTCGCAGGGTTTCACACGGTCCTGCAGAAGAGCTACGTTCGGCGCTGCTGCTTCAGGGCGGCCTTGAGTAGTGAGGGCTTGGGAGGGTCACAGCGCCCAACTCTGAGAAATACTGACCCAGGCGCAGGGGCACCCTCTATTCGCGGCCAGGGCACTGCCTCCTCAATGGGAGGGCGTCTGGAGGTGTCGTCTTGAGTGGAGAGGAGACAGAATTGTGCCAACACAGCTGTGCACACGTCTGTGTTTCCGAGGAAGGACCTCCCAAGGGTCTCCGGCAGACCCGGGCAGGTCTCTTCCTAAACAAGAGAGTTTAACTGACAGAAGATTATCTTTTGGAGGGAAGGGTGCTTAGGGACCTGGGGGAGGCATGTAAAGCGGTCCCCAGTGCGTGTGGGGGTGGGAGCTGTGGTTTGGAGTGTTAGGTGACATCTTCAGACTCTCCTGGGAGAACCAGGGAGAACCCCAGCCCCGCTCATTCACAGAGACAGTGCCCTGTGGTGTCATCTGGCTTGGGACTGCTGCTGTGTGCCCTGGGACCAAGGTAGGAAGGGGTGATGTTTGTCATTCATTCAGAAATGCGTTGAGCGTTGTAGCAACAAATAAGACAGACCCAGTCCGGCAACCTTGAGAATGGGGTCTGCAGGCGAGAGAAACCCTTCAACACGTGTGGATACTGTCCATTGTGTATTGTCATGGCTAGGGTGAGGGGCAGGGAGAAGGGCACACACCTTAAGAACACACTTGAGAGGGTGTCATCTCCGAAGAAACAAAACTTAAACTTTGGGCAGAAGTGCAGAGTGGGAGTTGGAGGGAGGAGGAAGGGAGTGTTTACATAAGAGAAGAAACATTCACTCGTTCAACATACATTTATCCAGCACCTACCCTGAGCCCGGTGGATCCAGCCCTGCGCATCCAGAGAGGAAGCACGCGGTCCTCCTGGAGTTTCAGATGTGCAAAGCGTAGGGATGGGAGGGGGCTGAGCGTGTCAGGGTTGGAGGAACTGAGAGACTGGCGTGGCTGCAGCCCAGAGGTGAGAGGGGTGCGGGGAGAAATGGGGCAGAAAATCAGAGATGGGTGGGGCCCGACCACGCAAAGCACCTTCGGCTACTTCTCGGAGGTTGGACTAGCAGTTTGGGGTTTGGGGAAGTCTCTTGACCAACCCCTAAGAGAGCCCCTCTAGACCCAAGGAGCAACTGTCGCAGTTACTTAGGATTGCCTTTCAAAAAGCTGCGTTCAGCTTTTGGCTTGGAGGAGGCCTAGGCGCAACCTTCTTAGGTTGTCAGAATCCAGGTTCATCCACACCAGCTGCCTCTACCATGCACTGAAGTTTGACCCCAATAGGATCAAAGTCGTACACCTGAGGGGCACTGGCAGGGGAGTTAGTGCCCCGTCTGTCCTGGCCCCCAAGATCGGCCCCCTGGACCTGTCTCCAAAAATGGTGGTGATTTCACCGTCAAAGCCGCTGGTGACTGGGAGGGTCTGAGGGTCGCAGTGAAACTGGCCCTTAGGAACAGAGAGGCCCGAACTGCGGCCCTGCCTTCTGCCCCTGCCCTGATCTCAGCCCCCTCACAGGACCCGCCCAGGACAGGAAGAAGCAAAAAACCAACAGAACGAAACAAAACGCCATTGAGCACAGTGGAAACACCACTTTCAATGAGGTTGTGGACATCGCCCCACAGTCATGTCACCGATCTTTAGCTAGAGAACCCTCTGGAAGCATCAAAGAGGTCCTGGGATGGCCCAGTCTGTGGGCTGCCACCCTGATGGCCGCCGCACTCGTGACGTCACAGGTGACATCACAGATGACCTCCGCAGTGGCACGCGCTGTGGGCCACCCAGCTAGTGAACAGCTACGGACAGAACTATGTCAGTTCAAGGTCATTTGATAATAAATGCACATATTTGGTTTTCCTCACATTTCCATTTAGTTCCCACTTTGAGTGGTGTGACAATGAAATAAGCAAGATGCCTGTGTCACCAGGGCTCACAGGACCCCAGGAACATGAGTCGGACCTCTTCCTGGCCTGACAGGGAGATAGGCCCAGAGAGGCCCGGGCTGGCATTGCTCCAGTGTTTCGGAAACAGCTGGCACCCACTCGCACTCCCTCTGCCTCCCGGGCCTCCGGGGAGGCCACCTGCAGGCAGCGCCTGGACACGCTCCTTCCCACCTCCCTGAGCGAGGGCTTCCAGACACGCTGGAAGAGCTTGGGAGCTGACACCCCCAGTAAGGACCTTCCCAACCAACAAAGGACCTGCCCTAACAGGTGTGGTTCAGTTGGTGGCTGGGCACCGTCGGCAAAGTGAAGGGTCCCCGGTTCAATTCCTGGTCGGGGCACAGGCCTGGACTGCAGGTTTAGTACCTGGTCGGGGGTCGGGGGGGTGGGGGGATGACTGAGAGGCAACCAATGGGTTTCTTGCTCACACTGATATTTCTCTCCCTCCCTTTCTTCCTTCCTTACCCCCCTCTAAAAAGAAATAAAATCTTAAAAATAAATAGACCGGAGTTGGTGGTAAAAACACGGATTTCTTCATTCTATGAGACAACCTGAAGGCATACCCTAATCTATACATTCTCTCAAAGGTCTCCAACAAGGTAAGCCCTGATTCTCATGGGGATAGCGCATCATGAACACACCCTTCACTGCTTCTTAATCTTCTGTTTCACTTCCTTACTCCGTCGTTATGCTTCCTGGGATCACTTTGCAAATAAACAGCTTGACCTGAATTACCTGCATCAGGGAAAATCAAATTGCGACAAGACCTGAGCGGCGCTAAACTGCAGGTCTCCTCACTCCTGGACCGGTGCTCTCTCCCCCCACTGTGCCAGGGTTTCTCCACGGTGGCAGTGTGAGCATTTTGGACCAGAAAACCCATCGTTGTGCGGGGCTGACCTGTGTGTTGTCACCTGTTTAGCAGCACCCCTGACCTCTAGCCACTAGAGGTCAGTAGCACCATTCCATTGGGAGCAGTGACCTTGTGTCCCTCGGGGGCGCAAGGCCCCAGGCTGTGTACCTTACAGGGTCCAGAGGAAGATTTCCAAGCCCTAAGGTTCTCTCCGCTTCCCTATTGCACTTCAGATCACATAAATAAAACACTGGGATTTACTAAAAAAAAAAAGGGAAAAGAAAAGATTTTTTTTTTTTTTTTTTTTAATTAGAGATGAGTAAAAGAACAAGTTCGTACACTGGGAGCTCAGAAGACAGCTCTGTCCCCAGGGAGCACAGAGCAGTTGGGCCTCTGGGCCCAGCTGTGGCACCGACCACCGCGCCCTCTGGCCTCCCCCTGGTGGCCTGGCCCATAGGCCACTATAAAGCAGGGGAGTCAGACCCTGCTGAGGGCTTCGTGGGTCTGTTTTCTACTATGCAGCTGAAGGCCTGGGCGGAACTCCCGGCAGTGGGAAGCAGATCTGTTAAGTCTCCGCCCTCCCGTTCCTATCAGTGCCCTTTCACCTCTCGTGACCCTTTCCTTCCTGAGACCGGAAGGCTCCTCCTGAGTCAACCAAGAGAAAGAGGAGAGCAGTGAGAAGCCATCACCCAGGATGTGTCCTGCTAATCAAGGAGACGGGGCAATGGGGGTGAGTCCTGCTCTGCTTCTTGGCTGGGAATACAGTAGGGGTCCCAGGAAGGCTGTAACGTCCCTCAAAAGGAGTGACAGTCAGAATATTTAGTTAACAGGCAGTAACGGCGGCACGGACACGGACCAGTCAGAATGGACACGGGCTGTAGACAGTGGCAGTGTCATGCCCCGATCCCCAAACCACCTGCCTTGCCCATTCCCCAGCTCAGCCCCTGAGACCAGCTTCCCAGCGAGGGACCGCAGCTGCAGGGCCCTTGTCTTATCCATGTGGCATCTGCGGTGCCTGGTGCAGGTCCGGACACAGAGCCAGAACTTAAGAAAAAAACACTAATGAATAGACAAGGAGATGGCCCTTGTCTGGCAGAATCACTGGTCTGGAGGATGATGAAGGCAGGCTGCCTCTATTCTTGGGAAGTCCCCAGACTGAAGGAGGAAACAGAACCTTGGTCCTGTGGGGGCTGAGGGTCTGCATGGAAGCTAGCTCAGGGGCACTCGGATCCAGCCAAAGGGCCTCCTGTACCAGTGAGGGGGCGCAGTTAATGGGATGGAGAGGAAAGAACCACCATCAACCCTAACGTAGTGTCCTTGGCAGGGGCAGGGGCCCATGGCGGGGGGGGGGGGGGGGCCAGCCACAGGGGCACAGAGAGAGCAAGACCCAAAGAAATGAACACCTCGGCTCCCCAGCTTGTGGGCTCAAGTCCTAGCTCTGATCGTCGGGGTCCAGCAAGTTGGTGGTTCACGCATGCAAGGGCCAGCGAGGAGCTAGTCTTGCAAAAGCTGCACAGACCTTCCTAGGAGAACTCCAGTTCTTAAGCCTTCTCCTTCAGTGAAGCCAACCTGGGGAGAAAAGGATGAAAATGGGCATTTTTGTATGCACTTATTGTATACTAGCTCTTTATCGCACTCAGTTTCACAACTGTCCTATGGTGATGAAATTATATCATAATATGGGGGTAGAGAAAAGCATCCCCATTTTACAGACAACGAAACTGAGGCTCAAAGAAGTGAAGCCACTTGCCCAAGTCTCCTCCTCACTCTAAAGCTAGAGCTCTTATTATCATACATGCTTCAACAAGAGGTATCAGCTAAATGCTGGGTAATAGATACCTGGTTGGGGACACCGATTTGTGTTTGGTGCCTGACGTTGACAGACTGAAGATGACAGTCCCCAGGGAGACCCAGCTCCTGCCCTTCCCTTCCCCCACTCCTAACACAGACCACCCACATCACCCCTGAGGAATTCCGAGGGGAACAAGGAACAGACTGGGGCTTCCTTCCCATTGCTACTGGCTCTGTCCTTTGCCATTGGCAGGTTCAACCAAACAGACGTGCATCCTCTCTGCCTGGGAGCCGCAGGCTCAGCAGACTGCAGGAGACTCCTGCACTAGGGGAGAGTGTAGGCAGACCGGGGGCTGGTCCACAGCCACCCTAATCCTGCCTCAACTGCAGGGGCGTGGTTCCTTCTCTCTGAGCAACCAGCCTGGGTGACAGAGCTTTGCCCATCCTCCCCTGGGGAGTGTCAGAGCTTGGGCCTCACCACCTCTGCCGCCCCTCAAGGCCTGGGCTCTCCCCTGCTTCACCCAGCCCGGGCTGGAGCGGGGAAAGCGAAGCACCAGGACAGGGGATGGCCAAACTGTGGCCACCTTGGCCGGTGTGTGCCCCGATCCTGGGAAGAGGTCTCCCGCCCTAATCCACCCTCTCTTGACCGACTCTGCCCCCCCAGGCACTCTGCCATCTCCCCTCAAGCCACAGTCCTGAGCTCCTACCTACTGGCAGGCTCCTTCTGGGTAGGGGCTGCCTGGCTGGGGGGCAGTCTTCCAGGTTCTGGCGCCCCCCCGCCGGTAGGAGCGAGTGCTCTCGGAGCTGGAAAGCAGGGAAAGGCCAATGTGACCCCGATGCCCACAGGGCTCCCCCACCCCCAGAGCAGAGAGGAAGGGCTCGGGTGCAGAATGAGGCTGGGGGGGCTTAGCACAGGTGGGTAGAGTCCACGGGGCCCCCCCAACTGGGTCTATCACAGGTCCCAGAGGCCTGGAAATGACCTCTAGAGAGCTGGAAATTTTCGCTTGTCTACTCCCCACACTCCAAGCTGAAAGGGTTTGTAAGGAGGAGAGGACTGGATCCTGGGCTGAAGGTGGAGACAGAGTGAAGACCCCACTGACAGCCTCTAGGACAAGCTGCACAGATGGGATGCAGTCTTCTCTACTCCAGCGGCAGCTTTCTGGGTCCTAGATTCTTAACACTCCAGGCCAGACTCGGAAGCAAGTGGGCAAAGGGGAGAGAAGTCCAATCACCCTCCGCTCAAGGTCTAGTATTTCGGTGCTAGTCACGGGCCTCGGGGCTGGAAGATACCCCAGTCTTCATGAAGACACAGTTCTGAGTCGGGGAAGTAAATGAATGCTCAGAGACACCAGGGCACTTGCCCAGGTCGCACAGCTGGGCTCTCACCAACCTGAACCTGACTGGGGCGCACATCTCCGCAGGGGTGGTTCCGGGGGTCAGGCTGGGTTGGGAGGTGCTTGGGGCTTCCAAGAGGCCCTCTTCAGAGCTGGGTGGGGTTTGGTTGCCACCCCCAAGTTCCACAGGGCTCGCGAGGCTAGAGGAGGAGGATGTCCGACTGCCCTGGCTCTCGGGGGCCCCCGGAGGCTCTGAGCTCAGGCTGGGGATTTCAGGATGATCTGGAATCAGAAATGATAAAGCCTGTCTTCATCTCTTATTCTGCTCAATGTCAAAGTGTTCTTAGGCTTCCAGGACCTCTCCGCTCCCCGGCTGTCTCCCCGGGGCTTCTCCTTCAGCTCTTCCCCGCCACATGCAGTCTCACCCACCCACGACATTCATTCACCACAGCCAGGGCCACGGTGACACCGCATGGCCTCTGCTTACACATTCTCCTCGGCCTGGGCTCTCCTGCTCATCCCTCAGGCTCAGCTCGGAGGCTGTCCCCACCACCAGGAAGCCTTCCCAAACCACCCTGCAATCCCAAGAGGACATGCTCTCTCCCTCTCCTGAAATCCCAGAACAAGCCAGTTCATTCATTCATTCAACAAACAGTTCTTGAGAACAGCCAGGCAGCCGGGCACCGTGCTGGGTGCTGGAGAAGTGGTGAGTAACAAAACACTCAAAGTTCCTGCTGCCTTGGGACTCACGTTCCTTATACTGAATTCCGGTTTTTGGCTCCCCCACTTGACTATGTCTCAGTAGCCCCCAAAGGCCTCGAGACGTAGTGGGGTGATCAGTGAATGCTTCTCTCGTTATTTAAGTGGAGCACTGACAAGTTTGGAATAAAACAGACTTGGGTTTGACTCCCACAGAGGGGACTTATGTGCGTCCCTTAACACCTCTGTTCCTGTACTTGTAAGGGGGAGATGATAATCCCCACCTGTGAGGGTGACATGGACTAACAAATGTACTCTGAGCCCAGTGCCAAGCACACAGTAGGCCCTCAATGAACGGCAAAGTGAACATTTTTCTGGGAAGCCAACCATACCTCCACTGGTATGTCCCGCGCGGCCTTGGACCATGGCCCGAGAAGGGTTTTTGACCGGTAAGGGTGGGGGGCAATCCTCACTCTGGCTCTGAGGGGCAGCCGATCCCAAGCTGGTGATGGCCTCGTAGGTCTTGTTGCTGATGTCCACCCTCCCACTGGCGCAGTGGACAGGGGCCGGGGCCTTCAGAGCGCAGCCCTGCTGGGGCGGAAGTGTGGGAGGGAGGACAGCCTGGTTCCCAGCTCAGCCCCATCCCTCCCCAGTGGCAGGCCCGATCCGCTGCTTTCCCTCTGCTGTCTGGAAGCCTGAGAGGCAGGGGCTGGGACCCACCTTCTCTTCCTCTTCCTCCTCACTGTCAGAGGCAGGCTCCGTGGAAATTCCCCAGGAGTAGTCCACATGCAGAGGGAAGACAAGGGTCCCAGCCTGGGCCTGTTCCAGCTGCCAAAAACAAAGCCTTGACAGTTCAGAGGGTCAGGGCTCAGAGGAGAGAAGGTCAGGGTACCCTCCTTCCCTAGACCTCACCAGCTCCACACACTCCTTGTGCAGCTTCCTCCTGGCTATGTCCAGAGCTGTCTCTCCATCATCGTTCACTGCGAGGGGTAACGGCAGGAGTCACAGTCAGGGTCAAAGCCACTTGAGAGCTTAGAGGTTAAGATGGGCCTCTGGAATCAAACTGTCTGGGTTTGAATCCTGGTTGTGCTACTTTCTGGCTGTGTGAGCTTGGGCCTTAATTTTCTCATCTATAAAATGAATATGATGGCCCTGGCTGCTGTGGCTCAGTGGATGGAGCACTGGCTTGCAAACCAAGGGGTTGCAGTTTCGATTCCCAGTCAGGGCACATGCCTGGGTTGCTGGCTAGGTCCCCAGTGGGAGGCACACGAGATGCAACCACACATTGATGTTGCCCTCTCTTTCTCCCTCCCTTCCCCTCTCTCTAAAAATAAATAAATAAAATCTTTTAAAAAAAATGAGTATGGTACTTGTAACTGCCTGACCAGGTTGCTGTGAAAAATGAATGAGTGAATAGGTGCCGAGCACCGGGCATGTTACCAGGCACAGGTTAAACAATAAATGGTGGCTGTTATACTCACTATAATTCAGGTTCAGCTCAATTTATTTGGTTAGGTACTTTCAGAAACAATATTTCTTTTACCCTCTTAGCAGGCCTAGTAGATCAGTGGTATTATTCCTGTTTTGCAGATGAGGAGGCTGAAGAGCTGATTCAGCTCAAGAGCTGAATGGGCAAACCCCACAGTCACACAGGTGGGCAGAGGCAAGCCAGGATTAGGACCCAAGTCTGACCGCAAAGCACGTGTTTGTGACCAGTGCTGTGTGTGGGGAAAAGGCGGGATTCCACCCGAGGGGTAGCCCCGGGGTGGGGGTCTGATGGAGGAGGCTTCCGGGCCCCACCTGTGCCCGAGGAAGCTCTTCCTTTCAGCAGCAGCTTGAGGCAGTCGGGTTGGTCGTAGAGAGCGGCGTAGTGCAGAGCACTGTTCCCATCAGCAGCTGTGGCGTCCAGGTGACCGCTGGGGAGGTGCGGTCAGGGAGGCAGGAAGGGAAATAGAGAGGGGAGGGGTCAGTGTCAGGGTAAGAAGAGGAAGAGGAGAAGAGGGAGGAAGAGTGGGAGAAGAGCAAGGCAAGGGGCCAGTGTGAGGACATGGACAGACAGGCGGGAGGTCCTCACCCATTCTGAATGATGAAATCCACCAGGGGCAGGGAGGCCTGGGTGGCGACTCTCACGGCCAAGTGCAGGGCCAGCTCTCCGGGGGCCTGCATACACGTCCAGAGCCCTGAGTTTCCCCCAGTTCACTCGCCCCCAACCCAATACCACCCGCTTGAACCCTTGCTGCCTTCTGACACCTCCAGATAAGAAGCTGCCAGAACCTGTGTGAGATGAGACTGAATGGACAGACCTCCTGTTTGAAAGGAGGGTGGAAGACCCTCCCATCATCTCTTCCTTCAGTGGCTCTGGCTCCTCTTGCCCCCAGTCGAACATGTTTCCCAAACTTGGTCTGGGCTCCTCTCTCTGCTCCTCTCCCCACCACCCAGGGCCTCAGCTCACCTCACCTCAGCCATCACTCACGTAGGCTGTTCGAGTTCTGACCTCACCTTCCTGCTGCACGCACAGGGCCCATGACAGCCCCACAGAGATACCAGACAGCTCACGGACAGGCCACCCCATGCTGGGTGTCCGATCAGTCAGCAACTCCTATCGATTTTATCTTTCAAGTGTCTCTGATTGCCACCCCCCTTCACATGTCTGTTCCTGGAAAAGCCATACACTGGCCTTCCTGCTCCGATCTGACCCACCTTTATCCCCTTCTGAGGGTGTCCAAGAAAAAGATGATACTAATAATTTATTGCACACCCCTTGTGCACCAGGCCCTGCACATACAGGACTTAATTCTCATTTCAGCGCTGTGGGCGCTATCATAACCCTGTTTGACAGACGAGAAAAGACTCAGAGAAGGGACCTGCTGTGGCTCGCACAGCTAGGAGCAGACAGAGCCCGGACTCTGGCTCAGGTCTGCCTGACCGAACCTGAGCCGTTCCCCATCCACCCCATGTCTGAGATGGGCAGTGGGGAGTAATAGCTGGTCCCGGGACAGGGGAGTATGTGAGGTGGGCGGGTAAGTGGTCCTCGGAGGGGTTCTCACCTGCCCCTCGGGCCCCGGCAGCCGCTGTCCAAAGTCCTGCCCGTTAGCGAAGGCCTCCAGGACAGACAGGAGGTCCTGGTTACAAATGGCCATCCGGAGTCTCTGAGGCTCGGGTGTGGACCGCCGGGCAAACCTGTGTTCCACATACTTGGCCACGATATAGTCCCTCCGGGCACCCCTGCCAAAGACAAGCGCAGGGTCTCAGAGCGAAAGCAGTTTCTGCCTAGCCGACCCCTGAACCATAACACAGCAGACAAGGGATCTCCTTGCCCTGGAATCTGTCCTGGACCCTTACAGATCTGAGGCTCCCCTCTCCCCAGACTTCTGGTCCAAGATGCTTCCGGGACCTTGGGAGCTGGAGGGACAGAATCCCCAGCCAGGACGCCCTCCATCTGAGAATCCCCTTACATGTCACTGTCAGCTGAAGGTTTAGGGCTGCCATGTGAGGGCAGCTGGGCCTCCATGACCTCATTGAAGCGCGTGTTTCCGATGTTCAAGGCCAGCTGGAGTCACAGGAAAGTAAGACGAAGTGGTTAAAACAGCGCCCCCTGGAGGACGATCCCCCAGAGATAGCCACTCCCCAACTGCCCCCTTTTCTGGTAGGTCGGGATCCTGCCTCACCTCAGCCACGTCCCACTCGACCCCACAAGCTCTGGCTGAGCCAGTCTGCCCAAGCCCGCCTCCCGATCAAGCCACGCCCCGAAACCCCTCTGTCCCCACCCCACCCTCACCAACAATTCGGAGGGACACAGCAGGTCCAAGGTGAGGGACTGCATGCGCGAGAATCGCACACCCAGCTCGCGGTGGACGCCAGAGCACTGGATGCAGGTGAGCACTCCCAGGTTGGTGCTGAGCCACGTGGGGTCTGCAAGGGAGGGCAGCTCGTTCCTGGAGGTGTGGGACCTTCCCCTCCCCTTCCGCTGCCCTCCTCCGAGGCCCCGCGCCCGGACCTGCAGCTCCACAGTCGCAGCACTGGCTGTTCCCGGGCCTGTTCTTCACCTCCGCGATGAGCAGCCTGGTGAGGTCCTGGAGCTCCCCGTCCAGCCCAGCGCCGCCCCAGGGCCCCGGGCTGCCGCTGGGCTCCCCGAGGAAGGCACTGCTCAGAGCTTCGTCCTTGCTGTTCTGCAGCACTGACACCCACCTGCGGAGAGTGTGTCCGGTGGTGTGGGGAGGTTACGGCCCTGGGGTCCTGCCCATCAGGCTCCCTGGCTCCCACCCCCCCTGCACCCCCCAGGCTGGTGGTGGGGAAGCACTCACGCCTCACACTCATGTTCGTCCTCCGCCTGGAAGTGGTATGTCCTGTTGTCTGTGGGGAGACGAGGAGTTGTCTGGGCCGCAGAAGTCCTGCCGGCCTTCCCTGGGCCCTGGGAGCCCGCACCCAACCACTGGCTACAGGTGCAGCCCTAGACCCTGTGGGCCAGTAATGGCAGTGGCCAGCAGAGGGGGCAGTGTCTCAGCAGTGACCTACAAACATCCACAAAGTAGATCCAGCAAGACTGTGTGCAGTGGGGTCCCAGAGTCAGGGGAAGTCTTCTAGGGAGGGCACAGGACCCTACCCAGCTCAGAGGCAGTGCCCCCTCTGAACCCACTGCCACCACCCCACCTGGCCCCACGGCTCCCTATCTGGGCTCTTTGCTCCTCATCTTGTCCCCTTGCCCAGCCTGAACCACCAGCTACCAGATTGTTGCAACCGAAGGTTCTGCTCTAACCACAGCTCTCCCCTGCTCTAAGATCTGCCTTGGCTCCCCACGGCCAGGAATTAAGACCTACACCTTTAAGAGGCATTCCCAGGCTTCGTCCCCAACTACTCCTAGGTGAAGCCTACACTCTGGCCAAACTGGCCAGACCTACGCTCCTGTTTTATGCCAGTCCTGTCTCCTGAAACACCCTCCCCAAACTCTGCCTCCTGAGTCCTTTGAGGCTCACGTCACATGCTCTCTCCTCCAGGCAGCCTCTCCTGACTTGGCACAGCAGGGCAGGCGCAGGCCTTGCCCCCCTTTCATCTTTGACAGTGCTGTGTCTATCTGTCCCTCTCTTCTGCACACCCCCGCTCCCGGGCCCCCAGTCACACCCCTGCCAGAGAGGGCTCCCCCAAGGGCGAGACCTAGGCTGTTCTCAACCTGTACCTGCCCCCGGAAGGGCTGGCACCAAAGGCTCCGAAGGATGAACAGTGAACATGTTGAATAATAATTCCAAAAGCCAAATTACCCAAATCCACCCAACTGTGCTTTACAGAGTGTCCGTAGCAGCTGTTCGACAAACAGGTGTGGGATTGGACACAAGCCCCTAATCGCTGCCGCCTGGCTGCGGACAGGTCTCTTAGAGAAGCTTTGGGCTGCTGTGGGGAGGGGCCAGGGACTACTCACGAGTCACCAGGTCAAAGCACTTTTTCTCCTCGGGGTGTGGCCTCACTTGGCACGTCAGCAGGGTCAGCTTCACGGGGGGCCGGTTTATCTGTGGGAAGTCAGGGGTGGAGGGCATACTTGTTACCCTCTGGGCCTCCCAAACTCCCGAGGCCTCTGTTTCTCAATCTGTTAAATGGGCGTAATCCAGTTCCCGTTTCCTGTCTCCCCTCTCCCAGCACCCCAGAATTGTAGAATGTGGGCTGAGACTGGGAGCTTTGGATCCCATCTTTCCCTCCATGGGGGTCGGTCTTAGAGGAGAGGGCTTGACACTCGTTTGCTCAGAACGCCAGGAGAAAGGACCTGGGGTGCTGCGACCCTCCCCCCCCAGGCCTTACCATGCTGTGTGAGATGGTCAGGCAGCCATACTTGACTCCACACTTCCTTTTCTGCCAGACTCTTCGAATTCTAGGGCCCAGAGGGACAGAGAGACAGCGACCTGAGGCTTGCACCTAATTCCTCTGTGTCAGAAAAGAGTCCTGCACTAGATCTCCAGCCCCAGCCTCACCTCTTCACCTCTTCTGTCCCCCGACTCCTAGACCCCTCCCTTTCGGGGCCCCCTTCTGGAGAAGACGCAGTTCTGCCCAGAAGTAGCTCCCAGTCTGATGGGGGGAAACAGCCTTGCTCTCTGGGAATCCTCATTCTGAAGGTAACCATGTGACCTTGACTCTCTGAGAGCTTCTAGTCTGATGGAGGAGACACAGCCCCCACCTTAGGGCGCTCCCCCCTGAGCGGAGGCTTGGGCACTTGACCACAACGGACGGATTTCGGTTAAAGACAAAGCGAGATAAATACGGGACCCCAGAGACACAAGGGGAGGGGCAAATCCATGCTCCAAAGCTGCGTAACACCACTGCAAATATTAATCGGCTGAACAGCTATTCTCTGATGAAAACCGATTAGAAAGCAGAAACGTGAACACATCCCCTAGAGGGCGTCGCATTTCACAGACTGATTTTTCTACACCAGGGAGCAAGGCACAGGTGACACTTTCATTTCCGGGCATGCTCAGTGTACTGTGGAGGTTAAGCGTGAGGCTATGGAGATTGTTGCAGGGGTGTCCAACCCGTGGCCCCTGGGCCACCTATGGCTCCGGATGGCTAGGAATGGGGCCCAACACAAAATTGTAAATTTACTTATAACATCACGAGGTTCTTTTTGTGATTATGTGTCACAATGTATTTAATGTGTGGCTCAAGACAACTCTTCTTCCAGTGTGGCCCAGAGGTGCCCGGAGGTTGGACACCCCTGGCTAGGACGTAGTCAATGCTCAGAAAGTGTTAGCTGCTGCTGTTGTTCTTCTTCAAGTTGAGAACAACCACTGACTTTCAGAAGTTCCCGTGCCCGGACTGCGATGATTGCGCATTGCCCAGTGGAGGGTCCTGGAACCCTCAGGGTTTACACAAATGATAAGAACAGTCCTTTCGGTCAGCAACTCCGACCCTGACATTTACCATCTGTGTGGCTTTGGGCGAGTTACTTAAGCTCTCCAGGTCACTTACCCGTCACTTTTCTTGTATAGAAAGCCCACCTTCTCCGTCCCAAATTGCTTGTTGCCTTGGTGCTGGTGGATGCTGTAGCCACACCCCGAGTTCTTCCGGCTCATATTCTCCTGTTCCTCAGACATGCAAAGGTGACCTCGGGTTGGAAGGAGCCCCACCGTGCACAGTCTCCCGCAAGGAGATTTAAGGGGACTCTGAAGTCTCCCTTCTCTTCCCCGCAGCACCCCCCCTCACCCCAGTATGGTGTGCCCTGGGGGAAGCACTCCTTTTGGGAGAATCGGGGGCTGACCTCTCTGTTCTCAAGCTGCAGCATCCCTCGGAGGGAGTCCCGGAGTTGGGTCAGCTTCTGTAGCTCCTCCTCTTGGGCTTGATGCAGCTACGGGACGGAGGACAGGGCCCCATCCTCAGCCAGCAGATATGCCAGGTGAGCAGCCCAGAGCCAGAGCAGCAGGGCGGGGGCCTCTCTCCCTGGGCCAGGGCCAGCTCTTCCACACCCACAGATTCTCCCGGAAGGACAGGGGGTCGACCACGTGCCAAAGGGTGAGGCCCGACTTACTGCATGTACGGAGGCTGCCAGCTTCTCGATGAAGGGGGACAGGCTCTGAGCAGCCTTCCAGCCATCTTGGAAAAAGCTAAGAGGTGCGAGGCCAAACAAGGGACCAGAGGGACATGAAAATGATAGATACAGCACAAAGCATGGGGCGAGGGCTCTAAGGATCACCGGGCAGCATAGTCTGATGGTCAGGAGCAGGCACCCTGGAGTTAGAGTGTCTGGGTCCGGGTCCCACTAATTATGTGTGTGAGCTTAGTAAAGCTGAGCCTCAGTTTTCTCATCTGTACAATGGGGATAATAAGAGTCCCTGCTCACAGGGGTGCTGAGGGGTTGAGTGAGATCAAGTGACACATGGAGGGTGCTCAATGGAGAAGAGCTGTAACAAATACTACCCACAAGAGACAGACACACGGAGTCCTTGAGGGGCTGCCAGACCCTGGGCATGGGATGTGGTCTGTGTTGCCTGATGGGTAAAGGGATGAGGAGCGTGGAGGTAGGGCTGGGAACGTGGGAAGAAACCTACTTGTGCTGGGCGTGGAAGAACTTGATGAGGCTCTGCAGGAAGTCAGGACCTTGCTTCATCTGGCTCTCCCCGGCTTTGAGCAGATACTGGGGGTGGGGAGGGGTGAGGGGGCGGGGCAAGATGTGCCACGTGAGCAGAAACTAAGTCCTTGGGACAAGGGGCTGTAGTCCCCTTCCCAGGCTACTCCTCTTGGCCACGAGTGAAGCTTGACAACATCCCAAGGGCCACCTGGCCAGGACCTGATCTGAGGCTGTGACTGGGCCCCTGGCAGTTCAGGAGAGGCAGACAGGAAGACACATCCCGCCCTCCCCTCCCCTGGAGCAGCTGTTACCTCACACATGTGCAGTTGGAAGACACGCCGCTCTCTGTGTGTGTCCTGGGCCACCTCCCCGGGGTTCCCTCCTGTCACCCTGGCCCGGTCCCTTTCCTTCTCCAGCCTGGTCCTAGGCCCCAAGGAAAGAGAGGTCTGAACAACTCTTGCCGGCCCCTTTCACATCTCACCATCCCTACGTCCTCCTCTCTGCCATGGGCACACAAGAGCGAGGGGGCCCTCCTGTGTGCCAGCTGTGTGCTAGGGTGGGGTACACAGTGAAAAAGGCACATTCAGGGAACCCACAGGCTCAAGGGGGAAAAAGACATGAGTCAAATCACAGCCTTGAGGAGAGCGGTGAGGGATAAAATGGTCACTCAACCTTTTCCAGCTGCTCAGGAATTGATGTTTGATCTGGGATCTGAAGTCTGAGAAGTTGTCTCGGAAGAATCTAGGGCTGGGTAGGAGGACCAGAGCATGTGACGGCCGGAGGCAGGAGGGATCAGGAGCCCAGATGGAGAGGGAGGTGGTTCCAGGTGAGCTAAAGAGGGGCCAGACCATGCAGGGCTACCTCAGACCCTGTCGAGGTTCTTGGTCTTTATCCCAAGAGCAACAGGAATGACTTCAGGGTTTTATGCAGGGAAGTGATGGGCTCAGATAAGGGCCAGGTGGGGAGCTGGGCCCCTTCTGTCTGATTTTACTGAAAGGGATTTAGTACCACGTGGGTTGGAAGACCACTAAGTACCTTCATTCTTCTGAGCTGTGGAGTTTCCCATGTAAAGCTTAGAAAGCTTTCTTTCTTTGTAAGTGAAGATAGAAAGTGCTTCCTATCCTAGTGACTGAAATTAACCTGGGCTTTCTCCCCACAGATCGCAAGGGCTGGCTTTTTCTCTCTGGAGGTGGGTGGAAGTGTGTGTACACGGTTTCCTGGAAATCCCATACCCGTCAGACCACCCACTCCCAGCCAGGAGAGTATTTCCATCTTGGCGCATGTGACCACGAATCCTGTAGAAAGGAGACATCTCACTTAAGAGTCCTATGCCCAAGTGGGGGCCAGCCCTGAGCACAGAAGACAGATGCGGGTCACACTACAAGCTGCATTACTTTCCCTCTCTGAGCCTCAGTCTTCTCATCTGGAAAGTGGGGACCCTTATCTGTACCCAGATGAGATAAAGTGTGCAACAACCTTAGCACATAGAAGATACAACAGCTATTATTACTACAGGCCCCTCCATGCCTCAGTCTCCCATCTGTAGGCTGAGGAAGCAATGGCCTAGAATGGACTCTGCCACTACAGCACCAGGCCTTGCTGAGGTCAGACCGGTGGGATCCTGTTTACAGGCAGAATCTGTACCCAAAGCAGTGTCTCAGCCTTGGACCTAAAGACATTGCGAACACACGAGCCTTTGTTGTGGGGGCTGTCCTGTGGATGGAGCGTGCTTAGCAGCATCCATGACCTCCACCCACTAGATGCCAATCTCCCCCGAGGTGACAACCAGAAATGTCCCCTGGGGTGAGGGCAGGGGCGCAATATCACCCTTGGGTGAGGACCTTCTGCAGGCCTTCAAAATGTTATTTAAATTTTCTCATAAGTGGTTATTTTTCATCCCAAATGGGAGTTTGTGGCAGGGTGGTGGAGTTGGGGTGAGTGCCAGTTCCGTGACATGGGCCTGAGGATTGGGGCAGAAGCTTCTTTTTGGACCTGAAGGTGAGCAGGAGAGAGAGAGGCAATGGCTGGGCCTGCAAGGTGTCAGCAATGGTGAGCCCGGCAGCTTGCCAAGCAGGCCGGGAGACTGAGTGGGCAGGCGGCCGGGATGGGGCAGGGGACTCTCCTAAGCATCCATTGTTACTGTTTCCTTCAACAGTAAAAAATAAAAAATAAGTTAAATGTCTAGCAATAGGAAGGGGTTAAGTCAACTATGCTGTGTCCCTATATAGGAATACTATGCAGCTGTTAAAAAGGAGGCGGCGGCTCTATTAATACTGGCGTGGAAAGGTGTCTGCTCTGGAGTAAACGGGCAGAAGGGAAGCCTCAATGTCATATGGTGGCTAGAAATGTGGATTCTGGGTCTGAATGGCAGCTCCCTCCCTTTCTTGATCTTCCTAAATCTTCCTAAACTCCAGTTTGTCTATTTCAAACATGAGATGAATACTGCCGTGTTCTTAGATGACTCGATCACACGGGAAACATTTACAGCCACTCCCGGCGTACAGTCCACTGCAGTAAGTGGCAGGACCATGCCGCTGCTAATGATGCGGATGCTGACGATTATAATAATGACTCCTGGTGATTCCTTTGGATAACTGTTTTACTAGAGGACACTTACTGATTTATTCAGTATTTTAAGTACAGGGTCCAGTGGGGATTAAAGGACAGGGCTGGTTAGCTCAGAGTGAAGGTAAGCTGGGAAGTGCGATCCATGACTTTGTGAACTGCCAGCACTCTGCCCCTCGGCCTCGGCTCTCAGGGTTTAGAGACTTAGCCTACGGCGTCTGACACGGCCACCGGAGAGGACCCGAGACATCGCAGACTAAGAGCTGAAAGTGCTCTTTACTCCACTTCCCCCCCATAAAACAGCAGCTCCTGCTCCTTTCCTATCCTCAAAGGATCGCCAACATGTGTACATATTTCACACGTTAGGAAGGTTTTTCTTTCCTTCGAATGGAGTGGCAGGCAGGAGTGAAATGAAATAGTGAGTGAAAAGTGCTGGAATGCTGGTTACTGGGACCTGGGAGGGGGTTGCCAGCAACTACATTGGGGAGGGGGGAACAGGCGCTCCGGGAGAGGGGGGAGCAAAGGAACCACAATGGACCACATACCCGCCAGCCTGACCTTGAACCATCTCTCCTGTGATGGCTGTTCCAACCACCCTTCCCTCCACCCAAACAAAACCACCTGCCTTTTCTACCACCCGGAGCTGGCACCGTCCCTTGGCACTGTCACTTCGTGCTTTCCTTGTTCACTGAGCCACCTCTCTTCTCGCTTATAAACCAGGCAGATACACCAAGGCGGGGACTGTGGCAGATTTTCCCTCACTAGTTACCTGCAGGCTGGGGATAATAACAGCACCTTTCCCTGCTAAGGGGACTGAACTGGTAACAGATGTAAAGGCCTGATCACAGTGTCTGGTACAAAGGAAGCTCTTTAGTATAAGGATTAGCTGGTATTATTATGGGTTATTATTTTTAAGCACTCAAGCAATAGCCCCATTTTCCCGACGAGGAACCTGAGATGATAAGTCACTTGTTCAAGTCACACAGCTGTAGGTGGTAGAGCAGGATTTGAACCCATGTCTGTCTGGTGCTAGAGCCCCGGGGACAGCCCTGGTCACCAACGCTGAGCTCAGACTTGTGCCACCCCTCCTGCCCATCAGGAGCTGTTTTCCACATGAGGAAGCTGAGGCCCAGGTGAGGGAGGTGACTGCCCGTGATCCTGAGCTGGCCAGCGGAAATGCTGGGAGCGGAGGTCTGGGCTCCTGCCTCTCAGCCCGTGCCGTGTTGTTCTGGTCCCGGTTCTGGCTCAGAAGGATGGCCAATAAGTACCCACTGAACTTTGGTGCCGGGTGCTTTACATTCACTGCGCTTATTTCATCCCCATGTCAACCCTGCAAGGAATCCCTGGCTCCATTATGCAGATGAGGCAACAGACCCTCACGTGGAACAGCCTCGATAAACTTGGCTCCTGCACAGGGCCTGGGATGCCCTTCTCAGCAGCCCCAGGTGGAGAGGGAAACCTCCCTCCTGTATGAAAACACAGGGATGAGATGCCTGGTGGTGTCAGCACCTGCTGTCAGGGCCTGGGCCCTCCCGGCTGCTGCCCAGACTGGTCTGGTGAGAATGAGGCGGAATCACTCATCGACTCACGGCTCATCAGTACCTCGCTGGACCTGGAGTGCCCCCGAAGGAAAACGTACACAGACATCTGGGCCAGGACTTGTAGCTCGACCAATGTAACATGGGTGTCAGGAGCCCAGAGACCATGTGCATGGTGGGAAGAACACTGGACTAAGAAGCTTTGGGTTCTAGATCAGGCCCCATTGACAACACACTAAATGATCTCAGCCAAGCCCCTTTCTCCATCCATCACATGGAATCTTTTCTTTAAATGAAACCTTGTAGGCAAGTTCAGTCCATAAACCTGGTAAAAGCAGAGCTTGCTGGGGAAGGTCAGCAGGGTAGGGTTTACTCTTCCCATTTGGTACATGACGTCCTGAAAGGCCAGGGCCTTATTCCAGGCAACTAAGGAAGGCCACGGGACCCACATGAAGTTGTAAAGAGAACGCCTGGGTTGTTCACACCCCTCTCTAGGCCTCTGATGAGGGCGGATGGCCACGCCCATCACAGCTCCCACACCCCTCCCACAGCTGGCGTGCAGGTGGAGATGCTGGGAGGGAGAAGTCCTGACCTTCATTCATACTGGGGGAGGTCCCCGTGGCTCTGGGAGCTGGAGGAACAAGAGAGCTCCAGGATCTACTTCTCAGCTTTGAACCTACAGAAATAACCATGTGCGAGAGCAAAGATTTTGTTCTGAGGATGCTTCTCAGTAGCAGGGGGATGAAATACATCGTGGATCATACAGATGCTGGCACGTCTTGCATCATGCAGGGGATGTACAAGAATAGGTAATGATGTAGAGAGATGGTCATGGTGCACTTTTTCTCTTTTTAAGCTCTTGTGTGTGCCCCGACTGGGGATTGAACCTGCAACCTTGGCATCATATCTAGACGAGGTTCCAACCAACTGAGTTTACCCGGCCAGGGCCACAATGCATTTTTAAGTACAAAAAAGATTATACAATTATTATGATGTCAGTTTTGTAAATATCCTTCTTTATGTGTAGAAAAATAGCTAGAAAGATGTTAATACTTTAGCCTTGGAAATTAAGAATTTTCCTCCTAGTTTTTGGTAGTTCCTCCTTCCCCCACTCTTTGTAAGTGATCAAATTACTGTGTCACCCATACCATGTAAAAAAAATGCAAACAACAGAGAAGTACTAGATACTTCCCACATGAATCTAATCCTCTCCTCAGGATAATTAAACTTTTTTCTTCTCGTACTTCCTATTTTCTAAGTTATTCATCATGAACATGTATAGCTTTTGCAAAATGTAAGAGAAACAAATGTACAAAGAAGAGCGAACAATGCTCTGAGGTATGGCGGGCCTGGCTGGGCCCTGGCGGGGGGCTGGGCCAGGACTTGTGCAGATTCTAGAAGGCAGAGCCCGAGGTGTCTCCACTCAGAGGGAGTTGGTCACGAGGTACCCGAGGCTCCTTCTGTCCCCGTGATGTCATCGGTGGTGCACAAAAGAGGCCAGGGTATGACATCAACTCCCTTTCCTCCTCTATGTCTGATGAAATGTTTACAGATACTACCTCAAGTTGTAGACAGAGGATCAAGGAACATGAAACCGAGCTCTGCCTCTGCCTGGCTGTGTGGCCTTGGGAAAGTGACTTAACCTCTCTGGGCCTCCAGTTCCTTCTCTGTTAACGGGGACACTACTATCTCCCTCACAGGGCTGGGCGATTGTGAGGGTTGAATGACTAGCACACAGAGGTGTTCAGTAAAGGGAGGCTCTTGTCTCTGCCGCATCTGATGCCACCCAGCACATGAGTCTCTGCTAGCAGCATTCTGAGGTCACTTCACCACAGCTCCCCTTTGGTGGTCTTGTGGTCCAGCCCTCAGATTCCTGTTAGGCCTGGTCACAAACCACCACCACGACGAACCCCACCCCCAGAGAGCAAGATGTCACGCGCCTTTGGGCGTCGTGTCCTGGCAGCATTCAGGCTCTTCCCAAATCCAGCCTCCTGCTGCAATGTGAGCGTCACTCTCCTGAACAAATCGCCCGGCTGCAACCACTTACATTTTGGCTTCGAAGTCCTTCCACGCCTTCTCCAGCTGTTTTTTGGAATCCTGTGGTTTAAAAAGAACAATTTGCTCAAAGGGGCACTTGGGGTGTGGAATCAACAGTACACTTTGCTACCTTTAGGGGAACCCTGCACCTGACTTCTTCCCACAGTTGCCAAGAATCCGTTGGCTTTGGTGGGCCCAGGCCCAGGATGTGGGGAGATTTGGGGGGTCTGCCCTGAATTTGCTTTCTTAGAAGATGGAGATTACCACAAGGAAGAGGATGGAGTGGGGGATGAAGTTCAGAGCCCCTTCCTCCAGCTCTATCCCTTCATTTCTCCTCCCCAGTTCTAGATCATCCTCTCAATAAGAAGGGTACAGGTAGAAGAACATAAGCACAGAGAGGCTAAGAAATCTACTCAAGGCCACACAGCGAGCCAGGGTGACCTGGCTGATCCCTGGCCTAGTTTGCCTGGACCTGGCTGCTCACACCCTCAGAACAGCCCTCACTTCCGGTGCCCCAGTCAGCCAGGTGAAAAAGCTGCCCGTCTGGTTTGGGTGGTTCCCAATCTGGTGTCTAGAAAAGGGTCAGGAGGGAAGCCTCTGGGGGGAGGATAGCTCCTCCCCTGGGTCTTCTGGGGCAGCCTTTCCGGGCAGATTATTGTCACCTTCTCCGAGCTCCTCTCTGCCTGAAGCCAGGAGCTGCCAGGCGCAGAGAGGGCAGCCAAGCACGGGAGTTGCGAGTCCGGATCCCACACTGGCTCCTCCTCGTACTGACTATGTAAGCCCCAAGCAGGTGGCCAAACTCCCTGGGCCTCCATTTCCTCAACTGGGGATCACAGTACCTACAGAACCCACTCCATAGGGTTGTAGGAATTCCATGAGCTACTTCGCATCGGGCCCTGGCAGTCAGTAGGTCAGCCATCCTAGGCTCACCCCAGAGCCAGGTCCTGCTGTCCCTCTGAGGGTCAGTAATATGGCGTCACTACTTCCACTGTGACAGCCTCCCCTGGCCTCCCCTAAGGTTTCCTGCCCACTCCTGGCTTGCTCCACCCCACACTCTCTGGGCATCTTCCACCCCACCCCCCATTCTCACATTGCAACTCACCTGTCGCCCGTCCCTCAGTTGCCCCTTCAACAGACTGTCCAGTGGAAAGGAGACAATGTTGTTCAAGTTCTGAACCTGGAATAAGCAGACACCCCCATGCTGCACCTTGGACGACTATCTGTCTAGCCCCAAGGGGCTCGAGTACAGGGAAACAGCACAGGGCAAAGGACATTGCCGGGGGTCAAGGAAGCTGGGGGTCAAGGAAGCTGGGGGTCAAGGAAGCCGGGGAGAGAAAGGTGAGAAGGTGCAGGGAGAAGGGGATGGCGGAGTTAGCCTCCCGTAAAAGGTGTTACACCTGCCCTGGCTGACCAGCCTCAGCAGCTCATGCCCCAGGAACATCCGAGGTCAGCCCCATCTCTGTTCTTCCGCCAGGAGCACCTCCTGCCCCCCTCTGACTCTCTGAAGTCCCCCTGTCGTGCCCATGTGTGGTTTTGTCTGCCTAGTTCCTTGACTCCTTTTGAATGTGGGGAGCCCTTTCCCTGTGCTCACGTGGGATGAGTACAGGAGTCAGAACTGACCAGAGAGTACCCCATCTTCGGCCGCAGTGGTTGGATCAAGAACAGGCATGTGACCCGAGCCAGCCAATCAGATCCTTTCTGGGACTTTTCTGCCCAAGTCTTGGGAGAAAGACTGTGCCTTTCTCCAGGTAAGATATGAACTGGGCCTGCTGGGCCATCCTGCCCACTGAGCAGAGACGGAGAAACTAAGAGAAAGAAGGAGCCTAAAGCCAGCTGCACTCCTGGACTTTCCGTCACAGAGGCCAACGAATATCCCTTTTAAAAATTAACCTAGTTCGGGCCGAGTTTCTCTCATTTGGCAACCTCAGACAGCCTGTCTAACATTTCAGCCCACCTTTCAGGGTACAGCCCAGGTCTCCCCTCCTCCAGGAAGCCTTCCTGACCACAACACTTGTGGCCTACGCTGACCTCCCCTTTTCTGAGTTTGTGCCAACCTGCTGGTGTTGCTGGGTGTCATCCTACACCTCACTTCCTGTCTCTCCTGCTGGACCACGGCTCTCTGAGGCAGAGGCTAACGCTTCTCTGTGTTGCCAGCCCTACAATGCCCAGCAAACACCAGCTTGAGTGACACAGGGATAGAGAGGTAGAGACAAAGGAGGTCACTAATTCAGCTGAAGTCAAACACCGTGAGGCCTGTATGTGCGGACTGGTGAGCGAGGCACTGCTACTCAGAGATGTAATGACAGACGGCAGTGTCAGCCAGCACTCACTGGCGCTTCCTCTGGAGTGGGCACTCAGCTTGTGTGGTCTTCATTACAACTCTGAGGGTGGGGCCCCTTACTATGCCAGTTTTACAGAGAGAGGTCTGGGGCTCAGGCAGATTGAATGGCTCACTCAGGGTCACACACCTAGTCAGCAGCAGAGTGGGGATTTGAGGCCCCCGTCTAAGTCCAAGGTCCAGATACTTAACCACAGAGCAAACCACTCCTTGGAGATGATGCAACTCTGCCAGCCCTGGAGGGCACTGGTGGGACTTGAGCCACCAGAGCTGAGAGCCAGTCCCAGGAAGCCTGGAAGGAGAGGGGCCTTCCCGGGAAGGGGCACCTCCAGGCTCGTGCTCGGATGCTGGAGCCGGACAACCTGGGTGCAGATCCAGCTGTGTGACCTCAGGTGAGTTGCTTAACCTCAAGCCCTGGGTTCCTGGCCTATGAAGTGGGGGCAATAGTAAAACCAACCCCACCCAGCTGTGCTCCAGGATTTAGTTAGCGAATGTGTAAGGTTCTGGGACCAGGCCTGCACCGGGAAGAGCTTCTATCTCAGGCAGCCTTGAGGCAGGGACTTATGGACAGGGGAGGAGGCCGTATCAGGAAAGGCCTGAGGCCACTGGGCACAGTGGGGAGCTGAGAGGCTTGTTGATACAAGGCAGGTTCTTTGAGGACGAAGCAGATTTGGTTGGGAACACAGAGGACAAAGAAGGTTGAAGGGAGGTGGTGGCATAAAAACGGGAACCCCGGGGTCTGCACTCTCTTCTCCCCAACCTCCCCCAGGGAGCCCTTCCTCGTGCGGGGTTCCTCCCCACTGCTGAGACCCCTCTGTTCCTGGACAGTCACCACAGAAGACGAAGAAGAAAGGACAGAGAAGACACCGGTGAGGAGTCACAGAGGAATAAGAATGCAAAGATAGGTCAGAACTAGAAAGGGACCTCAGGTCATGGGTCAGAGGTCAAGGGACACTAGAGGTCAATGACAACCTCGGAGAAGGGTGGAAACCAACTCTTTCCTATCCAGGTTCTTAAGCCCACTAGATTTGCCCTGAGCCCGGTCCTTTCCTAAGAAAGGACCAGGGTCCTCACCAGGTTCTTGAAGAGTGCAGCCACCTCACGGGTGAACACGGCCAAGTTCAGGAAGCCGGTAGACAGCTCATGACTGTTTTGGGACAGGTGGCTATTGCCTAAGGATTCCACGGCCTCTCGGTACTGCTCCTCGTTCTCCACGTGGCCTGTGGAGATAGGGAAGGGAGCTCAGAGTTAGCTTCAGTCTAGGGCTGGGGAAGGGGCTGCCTGGCCAGGCTGGGCATCAGGCAGACTGCAACTCACCCAGGCCAGAGCTGTGGATCGCCCGCACGGCCTTCTTTATCCTCTGCAGGATGGCCTGGTCTCCTTCCAGGATCTGGAAGCAAACATGGACAGAAGTTCAGGGGTGCCCAGCCGGGAGGGGTGCCTGACTCCACGATCCCACCCTCCAAACACAAAAAATAGACCCCCTCCATAGGGTCCCCTTGCACCCTCCACCAAACATAAACAGACCCAAAGAAACCCACATACCAGTCACACCACTCCGGAAGGACCACAGACTTGTCCCCGGGTCCAATGCAGGCAGAGTAAACACAGTGATTCTGAGGTATGGGCGTCATGGGATATGCCAGACCTGCCTTTGGTCTCGGCTCTGGCACTACACGGTGTGTCAACCTAGACAAACCTGTTAACTTCTCTGAGTCTTGGATGCCCTGTCTGCAAAACTATAGACTCAAGGAGCTGCTGAGGGAATGAATGACTTCATGAATACATACAAACTGCTTAGCAAAGACCAGGGAGAGAACATGGACATCACCACATTCTCAAAAGACAGAAATGGGGGCAATCTTGTTCTCCAAATCCCAGGCTCAATAAGCAGCCGTGTGAGGACGATGGGGCAGAGGCAGGGTACCACGGCAGGCAGTGAGATCAGAGGGGGCAGAGGGCACACACTCAGCACCCCACTGGGAAGCACTGGTGGGACGACATCGGGCAGCCGCAAAGTGCAGGGGTGGCAGAACAAACAGCAGACCAGAGAAGACCAGTTGTGATGGCAGGAGGCGGGCCCCACAGGCCCCCGGTGGGTTCACCCCATATGGAAACCACCCATCTTCCTTGGGGTGTGGAAGCTGCCAATCTCATGAAACCCTTATGAAGTACACAGTGGAGTTGGAATGCTAGGGCTGCGAAGGGCCCACAGACCCACAGATGAGGAATGTGAGGCCAAGAGCAGGGAGGGCCGTGCCGGGTCACACGGTGGGCAGGCTGCATAGCTGGGCTTCCAGGGGTGGCCCAGGACAGTGCTCCATCCACGGCCCCGCCCTGACCCCAGCCCCACCTGTTTTGTCCAGTGACTAAAATGGGATCAGAGTTTCCGCTCTAAAGAGTTACTACACCGTGACAAGAGTTAGCAAACACATTGGAATGGTATCTCCAAAGATACTAAACAGTGCTCACAGCCCTGGCTGGCGTAGCTCAGTGGATTGAGCGCGGGCCTGTGAACCAGAGTATCGCAGTTCGATTCCCAGTCAGGGCACATTCCTGGGTTGCAGGCCAGTTCCCAGCAGGGGACACATGAGAGGCAACCACACATTGATGTTTCTCTCCCACTCTTTCTCCTTTCCTTCCCCTCTCTCGAAAAATAAATAAAGAAAATATTTTAATTAAAAAAAAAAAAAAACAGTGCTCACAGAGGACGTGCACAGGGCAGAACACGGGCTATGGAGAGAATTCTCAGAGCCTCGGGCTTGTGGGAAGCCTCTGGGGGCGGGGTCTGGTTTGGAAGCCCAGCTCCACTGCCCAGATGATGTGTGACCTTGGGCAAGTTGCCGATTCTCTCAGCGCTTCCTGCTCAGCTATCTGGAAAGGAGGGAAAATAGTGCCTCCCTCTCAGGCTCGTTATGAAGATGAGTTTGTACAAGACCATGCGGAGAAAGAGTTTACGTGGTGCTAAGCGGAGTGTGTCCTCCTTGAATAGTACCTGTGATCTTTATCAGCAGCTGCTGCCGATGATAAAAAGGTCCATCAAATTCTGGATACTTTTCCTATATAGATGAGAAACCCAATATTTTCCACCTTGAGCATGAACTTGAGATACTTTCACATTTGGAACCCGGGGAAGCCCATTGGTTCCGAACAGGGCTGAAGGAAGAATGTCAAGGACTTAGGGAGATCGGGGACAGGGGCCGTAATTGAATGAGCTAAAGAACTAAGACACTTCTTCCTGGAGAGACAAAGACAGGGGGACAGAACACGGACATCTCTAAAACTCCCAGAGACATGGCCGCCAAAGCCCTTGATCCCCACCTTGAAACTTGAAAAGGAAAAGCTAGGAGGCGATTAACTTAAGGAGCTGTGACTTCACTCCAAAAGTCAATATGAACAAAAAAGATACGAACAGATTCCAAAGAGATTTAGAAAACTCCCTAGAAGGTCAATCTGTGTGCCTAGCATACAGAAAGTGCTCAAAATTGTTTACCCAAATGAATGATAGTCGGCAGAGTCCCAGGTCTACTAAGTCCATACTCTAGATGCCTTTTGGGGATTTTCCTAGCCCATGAGGCCCCTTCTCTGGAAACTGCCTTCCTCCCCTCTGGAGGTGAACCCTTGCTGCCTTGTTTGTTCTAGTCAGAGTTCACTGGACCTGGGTGGACACCTGCCCCACGGTGGGCCAATCAGATTCTGTCTCCAAAGGATTTGGAACTGGGCTCTGGGAAGCGAGCTAACTGATTGAAAGTGCTCAGGCTGGGACGTCTTGCCCACCATGCGCACGAAAAAAGAGTAAAGCAGGTGTGTAGAAAGAAGCATGCGACACACGCTGCCGCAGAAAGGCAGAAGGGAAGAGCTGCCCTGGTTTCTGGTAACTTGCCAGCTCCCGTTATATTGCGTATTCTGTCACTTGGAGCTGAACCTGGCTGTAAGTGGTATAGACAGGTAAGTCACCCTAATCGCCCACAAAGTGTCCCCTGATGGCCTTGTCAGACATATAGAGGAAACAGCCTCCCAGAAAGATACTGTTCCTGCCCCTATTGCTCTTAACAATCAAGGTTCACACAGCTATTCATTCATTCATTCATTCATTCATTCATTCAACTAGTTACTGAGCGCCTGCTGTGCATCCAAACCCTGTGTAAAAGACACAATCTCAGCTCTCAGCACCTCTCCATCTAAGGTGAGAAGGAGCCAAGTAAACAGAGCCTTGTAAAGTAATGTGACTAGGGCACGATGTCAGGTGGACAGAGTACCTGGGAGCCCAGGGGAAGCAGAGCCACGCCTGCTTGGGAAGAGCAGGGAAGGCTTCCCTGCCGCCAGGACGCAACCCCAGGGCGGGGCAGGAAGAAAAGAAACTAAGAGACTGACTGCACTGTGAGGCCGGCAGCACGGGCAGCAGTGGGTGCAATGGTGGGATTGCTAGAGGGAGGCGGGCTCTGGGAAGAATGGGCAAGGAGATGAACGTAGTTCACTTGTTCATTTGTTCGTTCGTTCGTTCATTCATTCATTCATTCATTCATTCATTCCAACAGGCATCTACGGCTGCCTCTTTCAGGCTTGCAGACATATAAACACACAAGTCCTGAAGGGGGCGCAAGATGGGAGAATTCTAATCATCCCGTCTCGAAAATACCTGAAAATCATTCACAGCAGGGTATAAATGATAATACCTACCCTCTATGATACAATGGGTAAAGATTTAAGCTAAAGAACTATAGTTTTCCTTAGGCTTCTATTTTTCTTTTTTTTTTTAATTTATTTCATTTTTTAAAAAGATTGTATTTATTCATGTTTAAAGAGGGGAAGAGAGAAAGAAAGAGAAGGAGAGAAATCAATGTGTGGTGGCCTCCCAAGCCCCCGCTCCCCCAGCTGGGGACCCAACCTTCCACCCAGGCATTTGCCCTGACTGGGGATCGAACCTACGACCCTTTGATTCACAGACCGGCACTCAGTCCACTGAACTAACCAGCCAGGGCAGAACTATAGTTTTAAGGAGGAAATTCTGATCAGAGCCTGGGGATGGGAAGGTATCTGGGGAAAGGCGCAGGGGCGTCCAGCAGTGATGAGTCACAAGCTGAAATGCTGGCCTTGGACTCCCCCAAACGCTCTCCCTGGGAGACACTAGCCATGTCTCCAAACCCCCTCCTCTTTCGAATGAGAGAAAAATAATGTAACTTGGGGAAAAAAGTCCATTTTCCACTTAACTCACAGAGTTACTGTGAGACTTACATGAGATCACAGACAGGCACCAAGGCTTGAGGCTTTCGGGAAAAATGCGTCCGGTTCTTACTGTGGTTTGTGTTCTGCCCTGTGTAAGATCGACCCTTGTTTCCCGAGCCTGGGCCTGGACAGGCCAGGGGAAAAGTCAGGTCTGGAGGTGGGTGGCTCCGTTTAATCCCCAAGAGTCAGTCATTCTCCAAGTGGGGTCCCTGGACCAGCAGCATTTCCGTCACCTGGGGACATGTCGGAAATGCAAAATCTCTGGCTGAATCAGAAAATCTGGAGTGGGGCTCACGGATTTGTAGGTTTTAAAAAAGAGTTTTAAATATGGCCCCAGCTGGTGTGGCTTTGTTGGCTGGGCATCGTCCCACAAACCTGGGTTGTGGGCTGGGTGCCTGGTTGGGGACGTGCGAGAGTCAATCAACTGGCGCATCTCTCTCGCATTGCTGTTTTTCTCCCTGTCTTTCTCCCTCCCTTCCCCCTCTCTAAAAAATAAGTAAATAAAATCTTATTTTTTTACACGTGTTTATTGATTTGAGAGAGAGAAAAAAACACCATCTCTTGGTTGCTTCCCATAGCCACCCTGACTGGGCATTGAAGCTGCAAACTAGATATGTCCCCTGAGCGGGAATTGGACCCCCAACTTTTTGGTGTATGGGACAACACTCCAACCGAGTCACACTAGCCCGGCTCAATTTGTGTTTAAACAAGCCTTCTGGGTGATTCCGATGCACACTACAGTTTGGGAGTCACGGACCTAATTCTACCCTCTGAGGTGCAGTAATTCATCATCGCTGAAAGCACGGTGCTGGCCCAAACTACCTGGCTTTAAATATCCGCTCTGTCAGGGTACTTGCTCTGACTGCTCTGTGCCTCAGTTTCCCCATTCATAAAGTGAGGATGATAACAGTTCCTACTACATAGGGTTGTTGGGGAGATTAAGTGAATCCACATAGGTAAAGCCCGTATAACAGTACTATTGGAAAGCTAAAAATGTTATGTATTTCCAAATTAAGTTCAGTTTGGCTTAGGAATTTTGCAACTTTCCCTGAGCTAATGAAAGACGCCCTGCCCCCAGAGGATCCTGCTCACAAGCTGTGGGAACCACAGGTGCCGCGGGGCCAAGTGAAACCTCTACCGCCGGGCAGAGAAAGACGTCACAAGTGCTGGCTCTGTGCCAGGCACGTTCCTTGTCACTCTCCCAACCGCACTTCACACTCTAGAGGCAGAGCTGCCAGGAGAAAGAACACGTCCAGGTGCGTCCAGATCGGAGAATGCTGAAGCAAGGCGGAGTCATAATTTAAACTGAGGTCCGGCCAGTCCAAGGCCAGTGTTTCCACACCAACAAGCGGCCCCACAGGGGTTAGGGGCCGCGGCTTCTTTGACCCTAGGACTAGATCGGACTCTGAGCCCCAACTCCGCCACCTTTGCCATATCCTCTCACCATCTTCTCAAACTTCGGGGAGGGAGGAAGAGGGAGAGGAGGCCCGTCCAAAGAAAGCAAGGCTGACGACAGTGGTGGGGCCCCCGCCGCAAATGCTGCAAGGGCTTTCCTGCTGAAGAGAAACAGATTTGTTCAGTGGGGGCCTTGGAGAGCATTCCCAGGACCACGAGGCAGAAGTTCGGGAGATAAAATCAGAGTTCAGCTCAACCAGAGAAAGAAGTTCCTAAGGAAGAATACTGGATCCCTGGAGGGAGGGAGCTTCCTGTTGCTTAAAGTATTCAAGGAATTCAGATGCTAGTCAGTGATGCAGGCCCTGGATTCACGGTTCCTAGCGATGATCACTTAGATTTCTCTCGAAACTGAGTTGATGGCTCTATGCAGGAGCCTGTGCAGGCCCTGGAGAAAGACAGGTAGGACACAGAGCATCGGGGACATGTCTGGACTTGGAAAACCAATCGGAGGCCTTCAGATAGCCTTGCCTGTCCTGTCCTAGACAAAGCCTGAATTCCGGCTGGTGGCACTGCCCCACCCCACCCAAATCTCTCTCTCTCTCACACACACACACACACACACACACACATACACATACACACACCTGCCCCGGCTCTCTGGCTTGTCCTCTCTGCAGCTAAAGGCACTGCAGATGGCAGCACTAGGTCCATGCCCAGCTGTCCTGCTTGGAAGGGCCTTCTGCCTGGGCCTCCTCCTGGGTCAGGATTCATCAATAGGACTCATTCTTCATTTCTGTGATCTCTCGGAGCCAGCTGTGGTTACCATGGAGACTCTGCCAAGGGGGCAGAGCTCCTAAAGCCAAGGCCCTGGGAGCTGTAGATTAAATTCCACCATTAGACATTCACTCCTTTGGACTGTTATAAGGCATAGGCACCAAGTTTGTGGCATCATTAGTCAATCATACAAACAGAAAGTGGTGGGGAAGGACACGAGACCCAAACTGCCTGTAACTCCCTTGCTCATTTCCAGTCCATGGGCCCCAGGCCCTGGAGGTCCATGGAGTTACCACCAGGGCCCTAAGAAGCCACACTTACCATGCGCCCTACAGATTAAAAAAAAAGTCTCCAAATTCGTATGACCATATATGTATGCAGGTGTTTTGATGGATAAGACCCAGAAATTTGTAAAAGCATTCTTGAATTCATGGTAGCTTTTTGTCCTTTTCCATTTCTTGATCAATCAGCTCTAAAAGTACAATTGCTGAGGAAATGAAACCTTGACATTAAGACGGGGTCCTCGCATGAGGTGGCCGGACCCCAGCTCCTTCGACCTTGGACTGCGAGGTCCACAAAAGATTAAGTTATATGTGCGTGTTAAACGTGAAAATTAAAACATGATATTTTAAGGAGCAAACTGAAAGTTAGACTTAAAACATTTAATAAAATGATATATAAAAATGCAAAGAAAACTGCCTTGGTTGGTGTAGCTGGGTAGGATTGAGTGCCAGCCTGTGAACTAAAGGGTCACCGGTTCGATTCCCAGTCAGGCATAGCCCTGAGTTGCGGTCCACATCCCTAGTTGGGGGGGTGTGAGAGGCAACGACTGATGTTTCTCTCATACATGTTTCTTTCTCTCTCTCTTTCTCCCTTCCTTCTCCTCTCTCTAGAAAAAAAGAAAGAGAGAGAGAGAAAGAAAGATAGGATGATTATGAGACAACTGAAAACAGGATAATGAATAATTTAGGAATTATTGTTAACATGTTAGGGTACAATACATGTTTGGAATTTGCTTCAAAATAAGATGAGAGTCAGGGAAACAGGTGCGGGTGTGGAGAGAGCAGGACGGGGTTACAGGTAAATGGGGGGACGGCTCATCATTCCGTTCATTCTGTTCTGAATACTCTAAATTTTCCATCATCAGAGAAGAACGAGGGCTAGTAGATGAAAAGATAAATTGGCAAAGTACTAACCGTTGAAATTGTGTGAATCCACTTGTGTGTATGTTTAAACATTTCTACAAGACTAAGTTAGTAAAGAGCCTCTTACATTCAGGAAAGTTGGGGACCAAGGCACTCGGTTACCTGAAACTCCTCCTTCACACCTTAGGGTGTTGATCTGGCCCCTTTCAATGGACAGCTGTCGGGCACAGCTGTCAACAGAGGGGCGGGGTGGGGAACAGCGGGTTTTGGAGAAGTCAGCCTGGGGGCTTCGCCATGACCAGTGGAGGCCAAGGGCCAGGCGGGAGGGTCCTTACAGGGTAGGCAGAGCGGGTTTAGCTGACCTGCTGGCTAAGGTAACCGCCAAGTGCTGTGGCCTAAATATTCACAAAGAGGACACACTGTAGAGAGAGCACAGGATTCAGAGTGAGGAGACCTGGGTTCAATGCCAGACCCAATTCCTTACTAGCTCTGAGAAGCTGAGCGAGCCCCTGCCTCTCTAAGCGAATCTGAACCTGCAAAATGGGAATGAGGGTCGCTGCGGCTCCAGGCCCCTCCCACTGCGAATCGAATCACCTGAAGTCAGGAACACTGGCAGCCCACGGAGACGTGAGCTGTCCTGTTCATGTCATGCTCTAAGTCTGCTTTTTCTCATCCACCTGCCCAACCATCAGATCCAGAGCAAGGCAGGGAGCCCCACAGGGCCCTTCCTGGGTGGCCGGCAAGGAGGGGAAAGGGTGGGGCTGAGAAGTATTTGCTCCCGGGCAATCCCAGCTTAGCTCCACTCCCTTATTAGCATCTACTCCAGGATCCCAAGTCTGCAAACCTGCTCCTCTCCACCCAGTGCAGCAGAGGGGCAGCGGCTGGGGTGACGTCTCTGACAGTCACTGGCACTTAGGAGCTCATTCAAACATACTGAGCGCCTGGCTGCACTCGCAGGGGCTGGGGGAATGTCAGGCTTGGGCACTGCCTGAAAGTGCTCACAAGGAGACAGCGGTACAGTTGCAAAGGGTGGAGGAGGCCTTGGGGAGCACAGAGCAGGGGAGAAACCTGTGTGGGGGTGCGGACGAGGAGCACCCAACCCACCCTAGGATGAAGTGATGCTACACCAGAGCCTTGAAAAAAAGGAGACACTGATGAAGCCAAGTAGGATGGGGAAGATGACTCAGAGAGGAGAGGCGCCTCTGCTAAGTCCCTGGTAGGAGTGCTGGGCACATTTGGGGACCAGCCAGGACTTACTGGAGCAGGTGCCTACCAGGACTGGAAGGGAAATGGTGAGCAGCGAGGCTCAGCAGGGCCTGGACTGACCCGCTGGGAGACCATGCTCATAAAGAAAGCTGCACAGATTCTTCTATATCATCCCTACTATGTGCCAGGCTCATTCTAAGTACATGGCATACTTTGTATCATTGCATGTAATCCTGTCAACACCCCCCAACCCCGCCCCGAGCCTTCGCAGATAAGGAAACAGGCCCAGGGAAGCTGCAGCATTTGCCCAGGCTCACACGACTAGCGAGGGTGGAACCTAGGCTCAGGCCTAGGGTGTCGCACTCCAGAGTCTGTGCTTCTGGTCCAAACCTCTACATGTCACCCCGTAAGTGATGGAAGGCTGCTGGAGGGTTCTCAGCAGGAGAGGAGTGACTTGATAAATCTGGCAGCAGAAAGGTCAACGCCGAGACTCAGCGGCAGACTCTTGTCCAGGTGGGAGGAAGGGGTTGTGCCTTGTCTACGAGGCATGACAGGCTGATGGGGAGCACAGCCCAGTCTGGCCCAGAGCATATCACCCAACAGGAAGGACTCGATTCCAAGCTCTGAGGATGCGTCCACTTACTAGCAGGAATCTGACCTCCGCCCACTTACCGAGTGCTGGCTTTGGGGCAGGCACCTGGGTTATTCCTCCCCGCTTCCCCGGGAGGTAGTTATTATCCTCCTCCTTTCACAGAGACTGGGGCAGGTTAGGCAACAGGCTCAAGGTCATGGAGGTGGCTCTAGGAAGCATAGAGCCCTCTGCCTCCAGAGCCCTCTCTCACTATCACGCTTGAGTGAAGCACAGGGTACATGCCCCCTCGCTGAGCCCCAGCTATCGCTGTAAGGATTGCCGTGAAGACGGAATCGGGTCCTGTTTTGTCCAATGGTGGATGCTGGGCATTGAAAGTCAATGCGGAGACACTGAGGGAAGGAGGGCGCTGAATTTTAGACCTGCACCTGCCGTTAGCCCCTCTGAGCAAGTTCCTTGCTCCTGTGCCTCAGTTTCACCATTTGTACAATTTAGAGCTGACAGACATGAACGCTAAACACCCTTTGAGGTCAAGGCTCTGGGACTCAAAGTCAAGGTTAATCGTACCTGCAAGGCTGCTCCAACCTCAGCCACCAGCAGGAGCAAAAGTTTCCAAATGGTTTTCATCTGGAGAAGCCCCCAGCCCCAGCACCTGAGAGTCCATGCTGGGCCAGTCAGGAGGTGCCAAAGGTGAGCAGGACTCTTCCCAGCTGCTCTTTGCACACCCGTGTGGAAGGGGCAGCCCCTGCAGTGGCTATACTGCAGGCCTGGGGGCCAGGACCTGGGGCCAGCCCCAGCCTCTGGTGCGACCTCGCTAAGTCTCCCTCCCTCCGTGGCCCGACTCTTCATCTGGACTGAAGAGGTTAGTTGGTGACGTGGAAGGCTCCTGCCAGCTCTGACATTTGTTAATTCAGGACCCCTCGGCCTCCCACTCTTTTCCTTCCTGCACTGCTGGAGCCCGTGACTGGCCGTGTGCCCCTCGGTGGGGCCCCCACAGACTTCTCCCCAGCCGGAGAACCTGTCCAGCCTTGCCAGCTCAGCCTCCCCAGCAGCCTCTTGCAGGGTGGTGGGAAGCGGGAGGAAGAGGGGCTGCAGGAAGGGAGCCTCACCCTCCCCATATGCTGAGGCCTCTGCAAACCCCAAGTTTCCTGGCCGGGACTTTCCTCAGGAGACTGCTCAGCAGGGATGAGCTAAGAGAGCAAGAACTCGGCAGACAGACGTCTGAAGATTCCGGTCTGACCCCAGCCTGGCCCCAAGCCCTGAATTCCACCCAGCTCTGGGGAGAGCCCAGCCTGCCCTCCTGGACAGAGCAGCAAAGGGTCCCATGCCTTCCCATCCTCCGGGCCACCTTGCAGGCCTGGATGAATCCCTGCCTAACCCCACTTGGACTTGATAACCACCACTAACCCCTTAAACCCCAGCCCTGTCCAACTTTTTGCAGTTTCCTCAATCTGCCAGACCTGTTCCCGCTGCCTGGAGAGGCCTCCCCATTCTGCCCAGTAAACACTTCATCTTTCCTGACTCAGCTTGAAGGTCACCCCCGTATCTACCACACAGAACTGACCCCCCCAGAACTCACCTCTCACCTATACGCCTCCCTGTGCCCATTTTAATCAGGGTGCTTATGACTCTCGTTTACCTGACATGTCCAAGTTCTGAAAACTCCAAAAGGGCAGGGATTGGCTCATTTGCTTTTGTATCCACAGCATCCAGCAGAAGGACTGGCACAATAAATGCTTGTGGAATGAATGAATGAGTATATGAATGAATGGACATTAGTAAGGCCCTATGGAAACACAGAAAAGACAGCAGGAGTTAAGGACTCCAGCTTTTACATCACACTGTCATGAGGTCCAAATTCTGGTTCCAATTTTTAGTTGTGTGACCTGGGGTGAGTGACTTAGTTTCTCTGAGCCGCCTTTTTCCCATCCGTCAAATGGCACAATAAGAGCACCTATCTTATCAGACCGAATGTGAGCAAACATTGAAGCACCTACCCCAGAGCTGGGCACACAGGGTGGCTGCGTGGTAGCTATCCTGCCCAGCAGACATCTCTGTATTCCCGGGCCCTGAGTCACATATCCCCAGGCTGCTGAGTGGAATCACCTGGAATACTTAAACAAGCAAGAGTGCCACAGTCTCATGTCAGACCTACTAAATCAAAGACTGTGAGGAGGGCGAGGGACAGCCAGGCATCACCAGTGGAGTGAGGAGGAGCACCCCCAAGCGCTTTGGACGGCCCAGGTCCAAACCCTGGTTCTGCCACTTGGTACTAGTAGGGTTGCCAGATTCAGCAAAAATAAATACAGGACATACAGCTATAGTTGCACTTCAGATGATCAATGAATAAGTTTTTAGTATAAGTATGCCCCAAGTTTTGCATGGGCATCCTGTACATATTTTGGCAACCCTGTGTACTCTTGTTATTTTATCTCTCTGTGCCCTTGTTTCCTTACGGGGGTTTTATGCATCAACACATGGGAAAAGCTTATAACACTGCCTGGTGTCTGCCGTCCCTGTTCATTGCTTTTAAGGCAACCCAGAGGACAGGGAAGAACCTTGAAAACATCGTGCTAACTGAATGAAGCCAGACACAAAAGACTACATATCACAGGATTCCACTGCTATGACACGTTCAGAACAGGCAAATCCACCGAGACAGAAAGCTGCCAGAGGCTGGGGGGTGGGGGGGAGTAACTGCTATGGAACACAGTTTCCCTCTTGGGGCTGATGGAAATGTTCTGGGGTCAGTGTGGTGACTGCACAACACTGCGAATCAAAACCACTGAGCCGTATGTTTAAAACAGTTGAAAGAGCGAATTTCACCTCCGTTTTTGCAAATCTACCAAAAAACAACCCAGGGAATTACAATGTCCGGCCAGGACTGAGAACTGGGTGGGCTCTCAAATGTCTGACGAAGAAATGAGTGGATCAGAGAGAGGCAGGGACAGTTTGAGCTGGACAACCTGCCCTGTCCAGAATTGGGTTCAGTTACTCGTTCCTGGACACCCCCAGGGTTCACGGGAGTTCTCCTCCTGCTCTGGCGCCGCGGCTGCATGGACAGTTTAGTGCTCACTGGTGGTGATTACCTCACCCCCGCCCCAGCGTCTCCCCTTTTCTCTGTGTGCTTCCTCATCTCTTTAACTATCGCATGTGCCGGTCTACTTGTGTTTTTAGTAAAAGGGAATTTTAAAAATGTATTAAATATCTATTATGTGCCAGGTATACGGTAGGTATTTTATATATAATCCCCAAAAATCCCCCCCTAAGATTGTTATTATCACTCCTGATTTACAGATGGGGACACTGAGATTCAGAGAGGTTGAGTCGTTTGCCTGAGGTCACACAACTGGCAGGGACTGAAACCCAGGACTGCCAGATTGCAGTCACTGTACTCTCCAGACCTCAGCCACGAGCCCACAGACTGGGGGTTGACAGTCATTTTTTCATGGACTTGAGTCCTTCTTCCCAGATGAAGACGGGGATTATATGAATCACTATTTGGGACATGCTTATAACCTACCATCTCCAACTCTCAGAACCGGCCATCCCCATGACGTTCTCAGGACTATGCTCTGAGAACTATGCTCCCAACTTCGTACAGAGGGGGTGTTCAATAAATAGAGTTTAAAGGACTACTAACCTTGAGAGGGCCTGCAGCAGCTCACCACAACTATCTTTACCCACACTGCTCCTCAGAGTCATGGGGGAACTGCTGAAATGCTCACTTGTCCAGGCCTAACATGTCAGAGATTTTGATTCAGTAGGTCTGGGTGGAGCCTGAAGTTCTTAGAACGCAGTCAAGGTCAAACCCAGCTGAGTTAGAGAACATTTAGCAGCTATTCTATCTCAGCCTTCCAGACCTCCACAATGAGGCCCAGTCACAACGTTCCCCAGACACACAGAGCCCGGAACCCTGCCTCAGAGTCCTGGGGAACCCACTGTGCCTCCATGGGCCTCACCAACTCCTGTGCTCCAGGCCCAAGCACTGGGCCCATCAAAGGGAACGCCTAGCTCTGTCGAAGGACTGACCCAGCGCACGTGGTTTCATTGTGCTTCACTTTACTGTGCGTTGCTGATGTCACGTTCTTCACAAATTAAAGGCAAGACCCTCCCCCAGCAAAAGGATTATAATTCACTTTTTTCCCAGGCTTGCTCTATTGCGGTGGTCTGGAAGCAAACCCGGAATATCTCCCAGGTACGCCTCTACTACCAAATTACCTTTGAGGGAAAGCATTTTCCTTCTGCTCTGACCTAAAGTTCCCAAATTGGCCTATGTCACCTCATTGGCCAGAAACAGCTGAACACGAGGAAAGAAATTAAGCACAGAAGACTGAATTTGAGGAGGGGAGGAGACTCTGGGAGGCTGGACACAAGGCTGACATCTCCGAGAAGTCCCTCCGCCCTTGTACAGAGCCAGCTGGTATGGGAAGGGGCTGGGCTCAGAGGAGCTGGATACTAAGTCCATCCTGGAAAATTCTCTTGGTCCAGGTCTCCACTCCCCTATGTGGAGGAGAACGTCTCATCTGCCGTCTCCTGAAATCAGTCCAGGCCGGTGTGGAGGGGAAAATAGCACTAAATTGGTTCTGAAGGGCATCAGTGACTTCGGCGTTGTTAAAGCCAGGGGTCATGTCTGCCATTTTCTTATTTTATTTCTGGACATGTGGGCAGCATGTGACAGAGCCCCCTCATCGAAACATTCCTCTCCTGGCTTCTGAGGTGCTGTGCTCTCTTGATTTCCCTCCTTCCCCACTGGCAGCCCCTTCTCAGTCTCCTTCATTAACTCCTCTTCCCATCCTAATCTCTCAACACCGGGACTCCCCGGCGCCTGTGTCTGGGCCCTCTTCATTCCTCTCCCTGGGTGATCTCATCCATTCCACAGCTTTAAACACTAGCTAATGCAATGGACTGCCTGCAGGAGCAATCTCCTGGCATTCTTTTTTTTCTTTTTATTAGAAAGGGGGAGGGAGGGAGAAGGAGAAGAAAGAAATATCAATGCATGGTTGCCTCTTGTGTGCCACCTACTGGGGACCTAGCCCGCAGCCCAGGCACATGTCCTGACTGGGAATTGAACTGGCTACCCTTCAGTTCGCAGGCCGGTGCTCAATCCACTGAGCCACACCAGCCAGGGCATGGCATTCTTATTAAAATGAAGATTCCCAGATACTGTCCTGCATGCTGGCAAATCTGCTCAGGATATTTGGCTCCTTTTCTTTTTTCTTTTCTTTTCTTTTTTGGTTAGTCTGGAAAATTACCCACTGCACAAGTCTTGGCAGAGCTTGCCTCCTATAAAAGCTGGTAAGACCAAATTCTTGCTTTTCCAGCCTCCCTTGCAGCTAGGGTACAGGTGTATGAGCTAGGCTTAGCCAATCAGAGGCACTCACTGGAAACTTTGAATCAGGAGCAGAGAGAGTAGAACATCTATTCTTATACTGGTGGCAACAGCACTGAAGATGCCCAGTCTCCAGGGCATGGTGGCAGTGCAAGCTATGACATTTAGTAGATAGTAGCAGTGTCCTCACCAGACTGGCTCAGTGAGGTGATTTTGGCTGAGATCCTGCCTGATGCCCCACCCTAGTCTCTGGCCTCCCAGAAATTTTGCGAACTGCTGAATATTCCCTTTTAATGAACTCCTTTTTTGTTTAAATCAGTTCAGGATGGTCTCTGTTACTTGCAATAAGAAGCCCAAGTAAGATACAGCTAGTGAATTAGACTCTCTGGGAATGATGCCAGGTGACTCTTACACAGATGCAAGCTTGAAACTCAGTATCTCAATGCTGACAACTCTCAAATGTGTGTTTCCAACCCACTCCTTTGATCTCCAAACTCATATATCCAATGCCTTCTTGACATCCCCCCCTTGGATGTCTCACGGGCTGTAGGATGTATAATCTGAATTCTTGATTTTCCCCCAAACCCGTCCCTCTCCCAGATTCCCCCTTCCTGAGAAGGGAAAATGGCACTCCCCCATTAGGAATTTGGGAACTGTTCTTGACCACTTCCCACATGTACTCCATCAACGCACCTTGATGTTATTTGTCATACATCCCTTAGCAACACATATGCAATCTGAGAACTGAATTGTTCGATGATTCTGCCATTGTGCAACATCATAGAGGGCACTTACACAAACCTGGATGGTAGAACTTACACACACCTAGGCTCTATGGTCTAGCCCACTGCTCCCAGGGGACAGGCCTATGTAGCGTGTTACTGTACTGAATACTGTAGGCAATTGTGAACCACTGTGCTGTGAACAACTACAATGGCTATGATGTCACTAGGGAAGAGAAATTTTTCAGCTCCACGGTAATCTTATGGACCTCCATCATACACAGTCCGCCACTGACTGAAACATCGTTAGGCAGTGTGGGATTGTTCAGTTGACCCTTGAACAACATGGGGGCTAGAGGCGCCAACCCCCGCATCCCTGCGAGGTCGAAAATCCACATACAACTTTGGAATCACCCAAAACTTAACTAACAATTGCCTACTGTTGCCTGGAAGCCTAACTGATAACATAGTCAATTCACACATATTTTGTATGTTATATGTATTACATACTATATTCTTGTAATAAACTAAGTAGAGAAAATGTTATTAAGAAAAATCATAAGGAAGAGAAAAATACATTTACAGTATTTATTGGAAAATATCCATGTAGAAGTGCACGCGCACAGCTCAAACTCGTGTTGTTCAAGGGTCAGCTGTACCTATAAAATACCTGTAGAACCTGCCCAGCTCTCTCCCCCAACCATGGCCCTACCCACACCACCATCATCTCCTCCGTGAACAACTGCCACAGACTCCTTGGGTCCTCTCCTGACCCCTCCAATCTAGTCTCTACACAGCAGCTGCTACATCTTTCTAAAATATAATCAGGATCCTATTGCTTGCCTGCCAAGTAAATAAAATCCAAAGTCGCTATCAGGGCTTCGAAGGTTGCACAGAATCCAGCCCCTACTTAGAGTCCCAAACTCACCGGGCCGCGGCCCTTCCCTTTGCCGGACGCTACGCTTCTGCTGCTCTGGACCATTTCCAGGGTCACAAACCCTGTAGGCTCTTCACTGCCTCAGGGCCTTTGCTTCCGCCGGTCCCTCCCTCTGCAGCACCCTTGCAACATTATTCTCTACGAATGCTCCTTTTTAGTTTTCTTCTTTTATTTACTTTTTATTCGGCCAATGTGTTCTGAGCACCTACTATGGTGCCATGATGAGATACATTCTATTCTCCCAGAAGTCAAATAACTAGTAAAAAATCAGATTTTTAAGAGAGGAATTATACGAAGAAAGATAAACTTTACCTCTGATGTGTGCTGCAAAGGACAGAGATACAGAGCTTTCAGGGAGAACTGAGCTACAGTAAACGTAGAGTGAAGTTAGGAGGCCACGCGGTTCTTCAGGGGAGAGGCAATGGCGGCTTGGACTAGGGCAGAGTACAGAGAAATGGGTAGACTGCAGTAATGCTAAGAATGTGAAACTGATGACCCTCTGTGGTGAAACGGGCATGTGGGGCGCGAGACTTCTGGACTGCGTAACAGACTAGAGGGAGATAGAACTCAACGAGAAGGGAACGCCGGAAGGACCAGCCTGGGGGAACGTAGTCAAGACTGTGGTTTTGGACAGGTTAAGACGTCTCAAGGAAATAGCCAAATGAGAGCAGTTGGGCATGAGGGTCTGGGCTGGAGGTACAAATGACTGAGTCATCTAAAGGTGGGAGAGGACTAGAGCCTTGGATATGGGTGAGATTGCCTGGGGTGGGGTCCCTTCTGCATCACTAGCTGAGAGATGTGGACACAGGACCAAACCTCAAGGGAGACCTTGGCCAGGAGGATGAGCCTTCATGCCATTTATCATAACATGCAATTACTGACTTATTTGTTTACTTGTTGACTACCTGTCTTCTCCGGATGACTGTAAGCTCAATGGAGCATCTCTTTTAATGAGCTATGTGTTACCCAGTGCCTAAAGCAGGGCGTGGCGTGAAACAGTCCCCAAACTCTGTGCTGGCTGCTGTGTCTCTCAGCAGGACTAGCCTGAGCCACTCTAACATGATTGGGTCCACGGGTCCCTTACTGCCCAGCAAAAAGCCCAAATGCCGAATTAGCATTCAAGGCCCTCCAAGCTGTGCTGTATCCACTGAGCTCTCCAATCCATTTTTAAAATTCTCTTACACCTGAGGTTTCCAAACTGGGGTTCATCTACACCTGGATGAGCACAAAACAGGATGAATGCAGCGCCTCTCCCCGGATCCTAGATTGTGCCAAATGAAGCAGAACTGCCATGGACATGTGGGGGCATCTTTCTAGGCCCTGCCCCTCTTCTCTGAGAAATGCACCCCTCCAACCCCTCCACAGTGTGTAGATCTCAATGCCATGTTTACCCTACTTGCATCTATTCCTCCATGACCTCTGTGGATGAAAGCAGGGTGGGGACCAGGCTTCTGGAACCTCAGTCCAGAACTGGGCCAGGCCATTAGCCTCTCTGCCAAGAACTTGGATGTGGCATGCCTGTCTTCCCCAGAAGACTCCGTTATGCCTTTTGGGGCCTGTGTGATGACAAGTGATTGAAAGCGCCGTTCAGATGCGCAGAAAGAAATAGAGGCAAGAGACAGAGAGAATGATGAAGCAGCTGCCTTTGTTTCTGACTGATTTCCCAGCCTCCACTGAGGCCCCGGGGGAGTTTCCGGCCTCCAGTGAGGCCCTGGTGAGGTCTACTGTTCCTGGCGGCTCCTCAGCCCCCGTAGCACCTCTGGTTCCTTAAAACAAATTTCCCCGCCATGTAAACAAGAGGAGTTCTAGGTTCCGTACACACAGTCTCTAAGATTACGTAATTTCTATTATTTTCTTGTAGAACAAATACAGACAAAGCAGAATGTAAAATTCACAAGACTATGAAGTATTAAGAATACACTCCTTTCTAAATAACATTCAAAAAAAGCAAAAGCCACAGAGGAAAAGATGGGTTCGACTCCAATAAAACTGAAACCTGTGGATTTTAAGACATGATACCAACTCAGGCAAATACCCCTCCCAGCCACCACTCCCTCCCGGGTGGTATATTTCTCTCTGAGGCCACACACTGGGGCGCACGCACACCTCCCTACCCAGTGCCTCTGGAGAGAGCGTAGGGATTGCAAAACACAGTCAGAGGCGACTTTAGACTTTCCAGTTATGCTTTTAAACTTTTTAATGAAAAATTATTATCTTTTGTGTAATTAAAGCTTCATGAGATCTCTCTTTCTTTCTCCACGTATATAAAACACAAGCCTTTGAAGACCTCCTGTTTACGATGGGACTGCTTGGCCGAGACCCACTAGGAGACAGAGGTTGACTACCAGTGCGAGATGCGCAGCACAGTGCGAATTCTCAGCACTAGGCCAGACGACTTACCTCGTTCCTGAGTATGCTTTTTCCCCACCATCCTCAAAATTCACTCACGTATGTTCTTCCCTTAATAAAGTTCTTCCCGCCCTGGCTGGTGTGGCTCAGTGGATTGAGCAGCGGCCTGAGAATCAAAGGGTCGCTGGTTCGATTCCCAGCCAGGGCACATGCCTGGGTTGCAGGCCAGGTTCCCTGTTGTGGGTGTGCGAGAAGCAACCAGTTGATGTGTCTCTCACACACCGATGTTTTTCTCCCTCCTTTCCCATCACTCTAAAAATAAATGAAATCTTGAAAAAAAATAAACTTCTTCCCTCCTTCAACACCCATCTAGAAGTGTCACTTCCTCTAGGAAGCTCTCCCTGATTGTACCAATCCTCACTGCTCTCCGCCTGCCCCGCTTATTGGTCTCTTATGGTACTGACTGTACCTTTCTCTGGGCACTCAGGACAGATTCCTAGGGTTCCTACTTATCTCCCTGAGATAGGCTGCATCTTCCCATCCAGCCAGCAAAAAAGAGCAGCATCTTAATGTCCTTTGTACCTAGCACAGAGACGGCATGGAGAAATGGACAGGCCTTAGAGTCAGACAGACCCACTATGTGACACAAGGCAACTGCCTTACCCTCCCTGGACCCATTTCTACCTGTGTTATTATAACCAACAATTAGATGATGGAGGTAAAGGGGCCAGGACAGGAAAAGGTGGTTGACAGAATGATGATCTGTCTTCTTAAGACGCCCTCATATGTCTACAGTGTTGCACAATTAAAAACAAAAAGCTTTGCCCTGGCTGGTGTAGCTCAGTGGATTGAGTGCAGGCCTGCAAACCAGAGTATCACGGTTCGATTCCCAGTCAGGGCACATGCCTGGGTTGCAGGCCAGTTCCCAGAGGGGGACACACCAGAGGCAACCATACATTGATTTTTCTTTCCTTCTCTCCTTCCCTTCCCCTCTAAAGATAAATAAATAAAATCTTAAAAAAAAAAACAAAAAACTTTAACAACCCAGAGAGGTAAGAAGGAGGGAGGAACAAACCCATTTTGAGGTTCAAATAACTGAGGTTCAGAGAAATGACAGAGGGAAGACAGGCAGCAGGACTTTAGAGGGAAAGAGAATAGGACCAGGGGTTAGAACATTTGGGCAGAAATGTCAATTCTTCTCCTACCCAGCTCTGGGAGCTTAGACTATTTCTTGTATGTTTGGCATGTCAGTTTCCCCATCTCAAGTGAGAGCCTTCCTAGGTGGTCTGGATCTCAAAGGATTCCTCAGCGCTGGTATTCTGGATTCCTGTGACCTGCCCAGGGTCCTTCCCAGCAGGACTGCAAAAGAGGGGTGCAAGTCCCAGGATGGAGACTCCCAGGAAACCAGCTGGGATTGGAAGACTTGATTTAAGAATCAGTTGCATTTTGATTCAGCCAAATTCCCCCCCTTCGAGCCTGGGGCTGGGTTAGTCATACCCAGAAAAGGGGAAGGGAAATGCCAGCTTCAAACGACATGTAAATATAAACACAAATGCAAAGCCAAACAGGAAATCTCAGGAAAGTCCAATCCAAAGGTCAGATTCTAACTTTGGGGGCAGTAAAGTGCCGGAGGGTAAAGCTGTGTCTGGGCGCCACAGGCCTGCTGTTGTAAAAATGAACCTTCCGCACGGAACCACACCAAAGTCCCAAAGGCAAAGGAGACCTGGTTTTGTCAGGACTGAATTGGGGCAGAGCTGAGCCCTGACCTGGGCCTGTTCTGGCCCCCAGGCCCATTCCAAGGCCTCCTCCACCCGCTCCAGGCCCATGCAACTACTTACAAGCACCAAGCCAGGCAAGAGCAGGTGCACGGGTATAAATGACCATTTCTGTCCCTGATGAAGGGTTCATAGTACAGCCTCTTCTCCTACTCTGGCTCTGATTTAACATTTTAATGAACAACCCAGAGAGGACTGTGAACTGTGACAACCCTAATGGTACCGGCAATGAACTCTTCCGGGTCATGAAATGTGAGACTGTAGAGACAAACCTCAGACTGCTGTCCCCTCAGGATGAGGCTCTGTGGCAGTTTCCCTTGTTAGCCTCCCAGGAAAATACAATTCATATTCTTAGGTGGTGGCCTCCAAACTACTGGTTCTGCCCAAGGAAGGAAGCCAAAGATCACTGGCTGCTTCTTATTTAAATTAAAAACTGTGCCCCTACTATGTGCAAAGCACTAGGCTGGACTCTGTGAGACAATGGACAAAAGAGACCCAGTCTGTCTAAAGAGGTCCATCAGTTAACCTGATCATCATTCCATTTACCAAGATGCATGCCTTACATGCATTGCCTCGTGTAATACCACAGCCCTGTAAGGTAAATATTATTATCTCCATTTTACAGATGCCAAAAGCAGGGCTCAAACAAATCAGGTCACATGCCCAAGCACACACAGCTGGCCAACTGCAGAGCCAGAATTTGAACACAGTCTGCCTCCCCCAGAGCTGGTGCTCTTTCCACAACCCTCTGTCACCCACGACAAAGGGACAGACACAGACTCTGACATGGGGGTTCAGCCCGCCAGAAGAAAGGAGGAAGAGAAATTTTCCAAGAGACTGATTCAGGGTATCATGAACTACTGAGCTTTGCGTCACCCACACAAGTAGGTGCTCAATACTCTTCCGGTGAAGGATGGAAGGTGAGAGGCATGGCTGAAGTCTAACACATCACCCAAATTCAGGGCATCCTCTGAAAGGGAGCTGCAAAGACAAACTTTTCTCCTTTGGCCCAGAGCTGCAGGGTGTCTGCCCTTGAATATTCCCTGCAGGGGAAGCCCCGGAAAGTGCAGCAGGTCGGAGAGGAATGAACTCCAAAGATTAGGGGAATGGGGTGGGGCAGCCTGTAGGGGTGAAAGAAAAGGCCTGGGACTCGCTGCTGGGAAAGACAAAGAGGAGAGGGGAGGGAGGTGGAGACTAGAAACTTGCCAACAGCCAGGCCAAGGTGAACCCCGTCTCCTGGCGCCTTCTCATTCGCATTCATTCCACAAACCCCGGCCAAATCTCTGAGCCAGCAGCCAGGGGGAGGGGGCCTCCCTGCAGCCAGGGAGAAGTAAGTTCATGACTGAAGCGGGAAGGCCTGCTTCCCAGAAGGGGAGTAACTTGGGAGCCAAGCTTATGGGGCTCTGAAGATGAAAATCCAAACAGATGTAGTGAGGAGCTGAGCAAACACATGCGATGGTGCAGGTCACCAAGAACATGGGAGTATGTCCCCCGATCTGTGCAGTCTGTCATCGAGGTGACCTCGAGGCCCCCCACAAACAGTCCCTCCAGCCCTCCCCAAGGCCTCGACGGTGAGTGAAGACGCGCATGTTCGAGATGCACTAGGTTCTCACAGATCTAGGGAGGAAGCAGGTTTCTGGGAAGTGGTAAAGGCCAACACAGCTCCGGTCACGCCAGTGAACTTCAAGGCGAGGCCCTGCTGGGACCCCGGACCTTTCCCTCCTCAGTCCCCTCACCTCCTCGCGCGCCAGTGCCGCCCCCCGGCACCGGGACATCTTGGCGGCGAAGGCAGCGGCCCCGGCCGGGGAGCTGAGGTCCTCCGCGGTGACGGCCAGGAACTCGGCGACGCTGAGCTGCTCCGGCATGGTGGGCGCGGGGTGGGGGCTCCGGGGCTGCGGGACTGCGGTGCAGGGCGCAGATCGCGCTTGCTACTCAGAGCTCGGATGGCCTCACAGCACTCCGCGGGCGCCGTCCGGGCCTCCGCACGCCCCACCCCCTTCGCGCCGCCCCGCCCCTGACCGCCTTAGCCGCACCGCCAAGTTCTCTCCTGTCCCCGGAGCCCCGGGCTGAGCTTCCCTACCCAGTCCTCTTCTCGGCCCCGCCCCCGCCTTCGAGCCTCTCCTCCCAGCTTTGCCAGAACAACCGTCGCAAGGCCCAGCTCTGGCTCCTCAGCCCCGCCCCCTGGTCTCCCTGCCCGGGAGCTCCGCCCCTGGCGCATTGCCCCGCCCCGGCCTCCTGCTGGGCTCCTCGGTCACGCCCCTTGTCTTTCGGCCCCGCCCCCTCCCTTTCTTTCGAACCTCCTCCGGCCCCGAGTCGCCCTCTGGGCCCCTCCAGGCTCCGTTCCCTTTCTGTCCGCCCCTTGGCCTCCCAAGTTCTTCTCTCTTCCCACCCGCCTCCCTTCGTTTCCATCCCCCTTGGCCACGTCCCTTAAGCCTCCACCCCCATCCCAATCCCCAAGCCCTGCCGGCATCCTTGTCCCGCTCTACCCGGAATCGCCCCACTTCTCTCTGGGTGCACGCACCAGCTGTCAGCCTCAAGTTCCCTGCGCCGTCGGGGCCGCCCACCCTCTCTTAGTCTCGGCCCCCAGCCGAGTGCCCCGCCTCCGGGGTCTGTGTAGTTAGGCGCCCCGGGGTAACTGTGTGATTTGGGAGAAATGACATCCCTTCTTTGCAGAATGGGAAGTCTGAAGCCCATTCTGTTATAATGTTGCGAGGAAAAAAATCTAACACATGCGTGTACCCAGTAAGTGGTCGGTAACCCTCTCCTTCTTACCTGGCCTTCTCACCCACTCCCTTCTTTCTTCCTGGGCCTAGTCTGGGCCTTTCACACCTCAGCTCCCCCTCACTGTCCCTACCAGGCTAGAGACAGTCACTCCTAGCCATGCACTGACTTCTTCCTCTTGGGAACCACCTATATCTCTGGGTGGATGACGGATGGGGTCAGAACAGAAATCGACTTTGATTTAGTTCTGGGCCCTGAGGCCTCTTGAAAGGATTCCTTCCAGTGAATTATCAGGGAAGCACCGAGGTGAAGAATATTAGCCTTGGAGTGTGACACATCGAAGTTCTCATCCTGGGGCTGCTGTTGACCAGCTATGAGCAGCCAGGGAAACTGCTTGCGTCTCTAAGGCTGAATGTCTTCTTAAGATGGCCCAATCGTATTTTACCCCATAAGGTGATTGAGAGAATTGTATAGTTCGCATAAAAAAGAGAAAACTTGAAAAGATATACACATTATGAGTAATTTATTTTTCTTTCGGTTAATTGTGCATCTTAACTTTTTTATAAGGAACATAACACTACTTGTGTAATAGAATTAAAAGTTGAAAAAAGATGTACAATCTGGGGGAGGAGACAGGACAGATGTGCTGTGAAAGACAACTCTGCTTTACCCCTCAGCCACCTTTCAACCCACTCCAGTCTGTTTTCAACCCCAACTAACCAGAATTAGCTCAAGGTCAACTAGGATCTTCTCTTATACAGTATAACAAGCACTCATTTCTCTTGTTTGACTTTGTTCTTCCTCTGTATTTTTAAAAGATTTTTTGCTATTTATTTCTTTATAGGGGAAGGGAAGGAGAAAGAGAGGGAGAGAAACATCAATGTGTGGTTGCCTCTCATGCACCTCCTACTGGGGACCTGGCCCACAACCCAGGCATGTGCCCTGACTGGGAATCGAATGAGTGACCCATTGGTTTGCAGGCCAGCACTCAATCCACTGAGCCACACCAGCCAGGGCTGTATGTATCTTAAATGCTGGAGTCATTGGGAGCCCTCTGCTGGGCACTTTGCTCTTCTCACTCTACACAGGCTTGGACACCATCCAACGCCACCAGCTTCCTCTACACCATTAATGTTGATGTTTTCTGTATTAGTTTCCTCTTGCTGCTATAACAAATTACTGCAAATTGGTGGCTTAAAACAACACATTAATTCTCTTATGGGGCTGGAGGTCAGAAGTGTGTCTGAAATGTGTTTCACTGCATTGAAAGCAAGGTATCAGCAGGGCTGTACTCCTTCCAGAGGTTCTAGGGGAGCATCCATTTCCTTAACCTTTTCTAGCTCTAGAACTGCATTCCGTGCATTCTTTGGCCTGTGGCCACCTTCTTTTGTCTTCAAGGGCATCTTGCTTCTGCAAAGGCATCATATTGCCTTCTTTTGTGTGGTCAAATCTTCCTCAGCCTCAGTCTTACAAGCACATTTGTGGTTACACGTAGGGTCCACCTGGATAATCCAGGATAATCTCCCCACCTTGAGATTCTTAAATTAATCACATCTGCAAAATTCCTTTTGCCATATGGGATAACATCCATAGGTTCCAAGGGTTAGGACTTGGATATCTCTGGGGGCCATGACGGAGCCAACCACACCTTCTGAATCTCCATTTCCAGCCCGGCTCATTCTCTGGTTTGAGCTCTGTGTATCCAACTGCCTCTGGGATGATTTCACGTGGCTATCTCACAGACAGACACCTCGAACTTGACATGTCCAAAACGGAACTCGACATCTTGTACCCTGGCCCCAGCTTCCTTGTCTGTACCTTGGTGGAAGGCACCACCATGCACCACCTGAAAGTCATTCTCGCCATCTCTTTCCACCAACCTCCACTCAGTCATCGTTTTATCATTGCCTCCTAAATGTCTCACATATGTGACCGCCTTCTCTGTCTCCATGCCAGCCCTAATCTGGGTCACACCACCTGCTCACTGGTCTCCCTGCTCCCAGTTTTGCATATGGGATCTATTGTTCTCTTGCTTAAAACTCTTCAATAGTTCCCATTACTGTCTGGATGGAAGATTAACTTTTGTTCATGGCTACCTGGTCCTGCATGACCTGATGCTCCTGCCATTTACAGCCTTATCTCTCACTCTTCCCTCCCTGCCATGACCTGTGCCCCCTCACTGTTCTTCCCTCTGCCCATGACACTCCCCCACCTCCTTTCGACTGGGCTAATCAGATGTCAGTTCCTCCAGAAAGCCTTCTCCAGTAACCTTCTAGCCATCTAGTATCCCCTGCCACAGCTCTCTCGCTCTCTCTCTCTTTCTTTAAAGATGTACTTATTTATTTTTAGAGAGAGGGGAAGCAAAGGAGGAAGAGAGGGAGAGAAACATCTCTATGTGTGGTTGCCTCTCATGCACCCCTTGCTGGGGACCTGGCCTGCAACCCAGGCATGTGTCCTGACTGAAAATCAAATCACAACATTTTAGTTCTCAGGCCAGCGTTCAATCCACTGAGCCACACCAGCCAGGACTCACTCACTCTCTCTCTCTCTCTCTGAATATTTTTTTAATTTATCTGATTTTAGAGAGAGGGGAAGGGAGAGAAAAAGAAAGGGAGAGAAACGTCAGTTTGAAACATCATTCTGTTGCCTCTTATTTGTGCCCCAAACATGGACTGAATGAACTCTCACCAACAAACCCTGAACCCAGGCATGTGCCCTGACCAGAAATCAAATCAGCAACACCCTGCAGACCAATGGTTAATCAACGAAGCCACACTAATCAGGGTGCCACAGCACTTCTCATTGTGGACAGTATTCACCTGTTTGCTGGTCTGGGTCTCTGGCCTACCTATTTACTGAGCACTTACTATGTACCAGTCACAGTGCCAAGGGCTATACAAACAATAACTCACTCAGCCCTGGCTGGTATGGTTCAGTGGATTGAGCTCTGGCCTGTGAACCAAAAGGTTGCTGGTTCGATTCCCAGTCAGGGCATATGCCTGGGTTGTGGGCCAGGTCCCCAGTCAGGGGCATATGAGAGGCATTGAGAGGCAGCTGATTGATGTATCTCTTGCTCATGGATGTTTCTCTCCCCCTTTCTCTCTCCCTTCCCCTCTCTCTAAAGGTAAATAAATAACATCTTTAAAAAACAGGCAGTGGCTCACTCAGTATCTATAACAACCCAATGAAGCAGGTAATATCCCATCTCCATGTTGTAGGTGGGAAAACTAAAGCTCAGAAAGGTTGATGCTTGTGAAGTCAGAATGAACAAGCAGTATAACCAAGACTCCAACCCAGGTCTGCGCAACTCCAAAGCCTTTGTTTCGTTAGTTTCATTTTATTATCAGTCACTGAACTAGCTTCCTAATTAGAAAAGATTGCCTCTTCTAAATCAAGTAGATAGAACTCTTCCACATAGTCTCTCCTATAATAAAATGTGCCACCCACCAGAGGCAGAATTCTGTCGTCATGTCTGCAGGGCAATTCCTACACAGTCCTTGATATTTCCTAAGGCAGCTGCTTCAGTGTTGACCTCGGCACCGGTTACTCAGACCGAGACACACACACACAGCTTGCTGACGGCGAGCCCTTTTCTGAAGCATAAGTTTTATCTCAAGGTTTTGGGGAGAAAAT